>NC_090825.1:6802500-16802500 GCF_028021215.1 Eschrichtius robustus
CAAACCAACCAACCAGCCAAACAAACAAACAAACAAAAACCAGGCCATACTTAAAGAAAAAGTGAGTAAATTCTCTTAAGCCTAAAATAGAAAGTTCTAGCTCATCTATTCCCAAAACCACCTCCTCAGAGTAGAAGAAGTATAAGTTAATTTTCAAGGGACGCTTTTTTTTTCTGTCCTCAGAGAACAACAGACAAAGGAGGGGATTCCAGTGGACAAAGTGGCCACCTTGGAGCCCACTCCTCTGCCAGGGCGTGGACATCGCTCAGGACCCATCACTGTCACCTTGCTCTGCAGGCTGCATCTCTTTCTTCCTTTCTCAGGGACACTACACACCAGGTCAATGATACCTACTGCCTCTCAGGGGAGGACGAGGCAGGGAGGAACCTGGGAGAGGGTTCCAAGACTTTTTGACAAAATGTCATCATTTGTTCACTATTTGTGGCTGATTCATGGAGGGGTTATCAATATCACTTGTGAATATTGATTCCCAATTCATAAACAAAATCCTGGCAGACCTAATTTGAGAGGATAATAAAATGAATGAGAATAATATGTTTATGAGGCAGAGATATTTCACAATTGGAAAAACTCATTAATACAATTCATCTAGTTAATAGTTTTTACACAAGTGGTTCCTTAAAAAAACAATTGATCTGTACAAGGCTGTTTTCATATCCAATTTATAGATGGTTTGTATCCTTATTTTTTTACTAACAGCATTTGTTTAGATTTGTGTGTTTACCTCTGTTCTCTACGATGGAAATTGCTCATGGATTCTTTTCCAGGGCTACACTTCAGTGTACTTTACATTTAGAATTTCTGATGGTTAAGTTCCTCATATGGTAGATTTGGCATACTTTCTTCATTTCAGAGTGTCATAAATAGAAGAGTAAGAATTACCCCAATTCCATCTCCTAGAGATAATACTTCTTCTATGTAGTTACACTCACATTATTTCAAATGGGATTTTTACTCGGATTTGCACTTTTCATCTGATAATCAACACCTACCCACGCCAATTATCGGAGAAATGCATCTACATTAGTCAGCTCAATGTATAGAGGTCCCTCCCAAGTGGTGAACTAAATAAGGAATTTGAAGAATGTGCCTTTAAATAAATGAACTCCCTCAGGAAATATATGTTTTGGCTGACAAATTATTGATTATCTGATACAGTGTCAAAGAGGAGAATCCCAGAGTTTTGGAAGCACTGGCAAATGCAAATTAGCCTGGTAGATGGCATATTCTGAAACACATCTATCGCATTCAGGAAGAGAAGCAACACGAAATTGGAATTCACATACAGGCACAGAGTAGGTGCTTTAAACACATTATCTAGTTTAATGCAAGGAGACAGTGTTTACCCAGCATGAATACTGAACAATACTCTAAAATGAAGCCTCTGTGGCCTGTGGTCAGGAAGGGCCAGCATGGGAGTCTGGTCCAGTTCTAAGCTAAGACCTTGAGAGATACTGGAGCTCCAGCTGCCTTTCCCAGGCACTGAAACGCAGAGAGTAAAACATAATTCAGTAAAGGAGACAGACTATAGAAAGAACTTGGCACAAACAAGACACTAAGTGGTAGATACAACCAAAATTATTAGTAGAGGTTGGAGAGAAATTTCTACCAGACAACATTCTAAAGATGCCTGCTATAAAATAAGGGATTTTTATTAGAAATTCCATTTGGTGCTGTGACCACTAATAACTAATCTCAGCACTGATAATGATATTGCACCCAAAGAGGAGAAAATATGAAATATGTTATCTGCATTTTCAAACAGTGTAAAGTAAAGCCTGAAAGCCTTACTTGAAAATACCTGTGATTCTATTTAGGCTTTTACTTTTTTGGACAGAGAATTCGGCAAGCATCTTAGTGCGTTTTTAATCTCATAGAAAAGTTATGCAAAGAATAAAAAGCACAGTTTCTACAGAAATAATTTTCTTTCAAGTAGTCATAGGAATAGAACAATAAAGCATAATTATGTGGAATGGATTATGTGTAACTTTAAAGAAGGACTGTGGAAGACAGCATGTGATATGATTTTTCTATAGTTCACAGATATTACTTTGCCCAATTTATTCAGTCCTCCTACTCCCTCTAAGTTGGGAACAAATGATGAGGCAGCATAAGTCACTGGCATTAAAACTAAGCAATTTCAAAGACAAAAGGCAAGCCCATTCGGTTTGCACAGAAATACTTAAGGAGGTATTATATGGATACAATACCACAATCCAGCTGTTCTGACATGCCAGATTTCAATTTTCACTCTTCTTAACCACCCTATATATTTTCAAAGAGTGATTAGAGTGAGCTCCTGCTCTTTTCTATGAACTTAGTGAAAAATCTAAAACACATACAGCCTAGCATCAAAATATTGGTTACTAAAAAATAATCTCTGTTGAAAGGAGCCAGGACTCCTTGGAAAGATGGCTGATTCCAGAGTTGGGCCAGGGAAAGCACAAGATGAGTCTGGAACATCTTATTGTACCAGAAAATAAACAAGTCTTTAAAGAGTCATAGGAACATATCAAAGGCAGCCAGGAACCAGCTGGAAGAGCTGTCTTGGGTCCGATCTGTGAAAATTTGAGCATCAAAATAGACATCTACTGTAATAGGCAATGCATATTGAATATCATATTGCATTGCAGCCAATCCTATCCCAAGGGATTAAAACAATGGTAACACATTCCTAAGAGCCAAACTCACTCTGAAACATGACCTTTGAAAGTTTGGAAAGGCCCTCCAAGGCCCTGGGCACACTCAGTGATAACTCCAGGGTGATTATCAATGTACAATGAATACAGTGTAACCCACTGTATAAAATAAAAATACATAAGTCTACCGTGATAAAAACAAACACATAAATAGGAGGATGGAAAGCTCTCTCTTATAGTATGATGACAATTAATAAAAAATAGAATGATTGATAGAGTTAGAAAATCATCAATGGATGCTAAAATTGTTAAGTAGATGAAAGCCTGATAAAAAACAGGGCATTTTTATACCCTCAAATCATCTACCCATGAATTATCTACAAAGGGAAAATTATGATTCTACAGTGGAGAATTTTGGCTGACAAAACAAAGTTATTAAAATTTAACCTTTTTGGAAGCAAACAATATGTCCTTCAGCAGATGAAGGGATAAATAAACTCTGGTACATCCAGACAGTAGAAATGAGCTGTTAAGTCATGAAAAGACATGGGGAAATTCTAAATGCATATTACTTAGTGAAAAAACCAATCTGAAAAGGCTAAATATTTTATGATTCCACCCATATGACATTCTGGAAAAGGAAAAATCATGGAGAGAGTAAAAAGATCAGTGGTTGGCAGAGTTTTGGGAAAGGGGGAGGGATTAACAGGCAGAGCACAAAGGATTCTTAGGGCAGTGAAAATACTCCGTGTGATACAATAATTATAGATACAAGACACTATGCCTTTGTCCAAACCCAGAGACGGCACAACACCAAGAGTGAACCATAATGTAAACTATGAACTTCGAGTAATCATGATGTGTCCCTGTAGGTTCATCAGTTACAACAAAGGTACCACTCTGGTGGGGGACGATTAAGAGGGAGGTCATGCATGTGTGGAGACAGAGAATGTATGCAAAATCCCAAATCCCTGTACTTTCCCTTCGATTTTGCTGCAGACCTAAAACTGCTCTAAAAAACTAAAGTCTAAAGGAAAAAATAAAAACCTTACCTTCCCCACTTTGGGGACAAATGGATATTAAGTGCCTCCTTAAATGATATTGTCCTAAGAAGTCAGCAATTCCAGAGCATATCAAATCAGCTATATCAAACATATAAAAAATAAATTGGAATAAACACCTTCATTACTTGATTGTTACAGAGCTGTTTTGTCAGTTGTGTATACCCAATCATACTGAGCATGGTGGCCTAAAAGGCACATTAGTATTTCTAATGGTGGCTTCTCAGAGATGAACTGGTTTTTAAGGCTGGTGTTATTGACATCAAAAAAAGTCTCTATGTAGAGAAGTAGCTATAAGATACTGAGACTAGTTTCCCTGAGTAGTTGTGGGAGTGGAGGAGGGGTTATAACCAGGATAGTTTGCAAAGATATAGGCCATCACCTTGAATATCAAGACTAGTCCGGCTTATGATAACAGCCACGAAGACCACAAATGCACAGTGCTTCACGTTGGCACAAAATGTATTTGTTTAGAGCAAAGGGTATTATAAGATTTCATATGAGGTCAAACGATTTTGCAGTTGAGCCACATGGTGGGGAAGTGGTATCAACAGGGCAAGTACTTCGTGGCGACCAGGGAGCCAGGTAGTCTAATGGCGCATGTGCACGCTCAGCCAGGCTTCCTGGCTGTGGGTTTCTAGGAACAGGGAAGAGGAGGAACAGAGTTTAATTCCCTGGGGTGGAAACATATCACGCCTGTCTGGACTGGCTTCATGGGACCAGCTCTTCCAGCCCATAGGGTGGTTAGCCCTTGTCACTGAGCTCATATAGCGGAGTCTCTGGATGCTTGAGAAGCACGTGTTAGCTCAGGAGCAGACCTTGGTGATCAGAGGTGCAATCCCTCCGTTTATCCATCAAGATCTAGGAAGGACAAGGACCCTCCTCTGTGTTCTCAGTGTCACCAGGTTTCCTAGTGCCAGAGCCCAGCTGAGAATGCACTTTATGACTCCAAGTCCAGGGCTCTTTTTACACTTCCTGATTATTACTTTGCTGCACTGGTATTTTCAAAGGTTCAAAGCTTTCTATCTGATTAAAACATCAAGTAAACCATAGTTTCTTTGCTGTTGGCATCAAAGTATTTCAGGTGCTGATAATCACCCTGGAATTATCACTGAATGTATCCAGGGCCTTGGAAGCCCTTTCCAAACCTTCGAAGGTCATGTTTTGGAGTGAGTTGGACTCTTAGAAATGTGTTGCCATTGTTTTAATCCCTTGGGATAGGGCTGGCTGCCGTGAGACACGATATTCAACATTTGCATTTTCTGTTCCTGAATTAGAAGACTTTTCCCTCAACTTTTCACATTGCTGACTTCACCTTTCAGACCAGCTTTCATGCCCCCTCCTGAGAGCCAAGATCCATGTAATTAGGACTTCCTCAGTCACTCTTTCTCTTTGTCTATTTCCTTCAGAAAACTTACCACATTTGCAAATGCACTGTTTGCTATTTGTTTTCTTGTTTGTGACTTGCTCCCTCCCCTCACCACTGTGTTGCTCTGTAAATGTTTCCAGAAAGAAGAAAGGTGGTGATGAGAGCCTGTTGTGCCTGTCTCTCTCTTTCTCTCTCATGTGTTCAGTTTAGGAGAGTTTTGAATGAGTTCCTTCAAGGAGACTTGATTTTCAGAAGACGGATGTGACTCTGCACTTGTCAGTATGGGGCTCAGCAAGACGCTGACCTTCCTATTGGAAACGTCAGTGGGATTGGTGATGACTCAGCGGTGGGTGAGGCATGAGGAGTGTTCCCAATGGGGACACGATGAAATGAGCTGAGTCCGCAGCATCATGGAGAAGGTCAGCCCCAAGCCCAGCTGCTGCCGAGAGCCACCCTGGGGCCGTTGGCCACAGCCCTCTGAGGTTCCAGAGGTCTCCCCCAGGGTGGGCTGCCCTCAGGGGAAAGAGGTCTGAGCTGGTTATCTACTTAACAGAGAGAATGGCTATAAAGAAGAAGTTCAGGGAAAGAATTCATACTAAAAATTTAAGGCTACTGTATATCTGCATGGGAGAAACTCATTGGCTATCTTTAGTTTCAGCTTTCTTGTCTGATAAATATAGGAGTAGATGGATTGCACAGGTCTCTTTCCACTGTAGAATTATAGAATCTAAGGCCTAGGTCATAAATGGAACTCTGGTCACATAGAAAATCAACTATTTTAAAGTCAGAGTATAAAGTCATCTCTGATATGTTGGTGTCCATACAACAGGGTGAGAAGAGGGACGTCGTGACTGGTTGGTCCCATGAAGTGTAAAGAGGAAAACATAGGTACTGAATTACTGGTTTAAAAGTTATTTAGACAAAAACAGGATTAATATTACAATCTAATAAATACAAAGGTGCACTTTGGTAGAAATACTAATGTTCATCTATGTCCCACGGTAAAGAAACTCTTACATGGCAGAGATTTGACATAACTTAATAGTGAAAATTCAGCTGCTCCTAAACAGGAAGATTATTTTTACATATATTTAATGTGATCTTACACTCCTTGAAAATGAATTTAAATTACAAAATGTCCTGTGCTGAGAAAGGAAGTGTATTTGCTCTCTGGCAATTTATACTCAGCATTTGTCAGACAGCCTCTTGGGGGCAAATAAAAATAGATGCAGGCAATCCAAATCACATCCTATAATTCCATTATATAATTGCAATGGGTATGTCGTAGATTAGAATTAAGCAGCATGTGAGCAGATGCTGATTCAATTTTATGTAATATTCACTTTTTTTTAATGTGCTGTAGAAGCAATCTCAAAATAAATGAGCTTGGCTGGGATACAATTCCAGTGATATATAGAAATAAAAATCTCTATTCTTATTATTTCCATTGAAATATATATTAATTTCCAGTTGACCTGCTCTATCAATAAATGCATATATCTGGAGAGATATTTCCCATGGGCAGCTATTAGGTTAGACTCTTTTCTAATGTAAAGCATATTAAGAAGTGAGGTAAAGAGGGCAAGAAGGGAAGGAGAGAATAATTATGATTATTCCTCAGAGGGAATACAAAGGGACACAGCAGAGTAAAACGGTCCCAGATGAAGGCAGCCAAGGCCATGTTGCCATGTTATGTAATGTTAAGGCACGAGCACACAAGTCTTGCCTTGTGTATCAGGTAAATTTTAAGTTTTATTCCCTGATTCTTTGGTCTTTGCAGTGAATACAATCTTGGCCCATATCCTCAAACACACAGAGCTCAAAACACCTGGCTGCTTAAATCTGGCCCTGGTCAAAATTTTATAGCAAATTGGTTACGGAATGAATAAAATACTTGCCAAGGAAGTAACTGAATTTGGCCAAACAACATATTAAGGGATACGACGCAAACCAAACTAAGCATTCAATTCAATAGACTTTAAAGACAGAAAAAAAGCTGGAGAAGAGACAGAGGGGGATCCTTTCTGTGTTAGACACTTGCTGTGAAGGCATTTGGTGCTGTTTAATATTCCCATGTAATCCTTTGTTAGTTGTTCTTCATATTATACCGGAAGTTGAATATTATTTTATGTATAGAGCTGGTTCTGGATATTACAGGGCAGTGAATTGTGCTTCCTTGACTTTGAAGAGTTGGTGATTCTCTATCAACTATTCTACGTTCAAACGGGGGCTCCATCCTGGGAAGCTTTGCATTCACGGAATTGGTGGAGAGACCCTGGTTGATCTGGAGGCAGACTACACCCAGGGGTCAGGAGATAAAAATAAAGTTCCCAGGTCTGTCACTAAGCAGTTATGTGATCTTAGGAAAGCCACTTCCAATGTCTCATGTTTAATGTCTCAGGTTGCCCATCCCAAAAAGGGAGCTTGTGTGACCATTTTCCTAGAATTAGCTATTATCAGATGAATCTTAACTGTGAGAGGACATGGGAAAGGAAGAGCCGGGCTGAGGAAATTGGAGATGGGAGACAGACGAGGAGTCCGGAGTGGCAAACTGAAGAGACAAAATAAGAGCTGAGACGTTGAAAATAGGCAGGAAGCAGGCAGAAGCCAAATGAAGATTTGTAAGTTACCTGCCCACCTCCTCCCTGGCCACCAGACACCCGGAAACCAGTATGAAATAGAGCAGGAGGATGTGATGAGGAGTAATTGCTCCCTGAATGGGCGGAAATGTCTTGCTCAGTTGGTGACAAGGGCCGGTCAATTTGAGGCCAGTTATCTGCAACCAATTCTATTATAGCCTAATGGACTATTTAACTACAATTTAGGGCACAGATAATAAGAACTTTTTTTTTTTTTTTTAACATCTTTATTGAAGTATAATTGCCTTACAATGGTGTGTTAGCTTCTGCTTTATAACAAAGTGAATCAGTTATACATATACAATATGTTCCCATTTAAGAACTTTTATAAATGCCTTCATTTAAACTAAACACGTGCGACTACCTGTAAGAGAATTGGTTAAAACCAAATAAAGGTAGACTTCACTTACACCACAAAATTCTTGTCATATAAAGAGCCAGCAAGGGTTTTCTAACCCAGAGTAGCCTGTGAAATTGGCCACTCCCTCGTCCAAGAAATGGCTTGGGTTCTTCTGTTCCATCTGGTGTTTTCCATGTTATGTTTTCCTAACTGAAGGGGCTATTATTGCTACCAGAGAAGAAGGGACTTGAAGATTCCCACTGGAGTGTTCTCAGGCATCAACCCTCAATGACTCCTAATCTGGAAGCTCATTTTGTTACCACACCTTTTCTTTATTTCCTTATTTCTGTCTTTTTTCTATATTTTATCCTCACTGATTCACTGATCAAACACTGAATGAGGGTCTGTGATAGAGTGAGTCTGTGCAATTTCAAAGGTAAATAAAACAAGGTTTCCTTGGTGGAGGTGGCCACCATCAACTGAGGGGGACAGACCGGTAAATGGGTTTTCACGTCACTGGGACCATGTGATGATAGTCATACACAGATTGTGCTGTGGTGAAACATGAGCGACCCCGTCTAAGCCTGCCATGGTCAGGGACAGCTCTCTGAGCTCTATCTTGACGTATCTTACGGGTGAGGAGAGGTCGTCCAGGTGATAGGAGGGGGGTCACCAGGTAAAGGGAGCAGCCATCCTTGTACACAAGGGAAGAAGGAGATCGTCTTATGTCAGAGAAACTGGAAATCCTTCCTTCTTCTTTCTGAAGCTCTCTTTATCTTTCTCTCTCAATCTCTTTCTTCCTGCCTTTTTAAAAAAGGTACTTTATATTTATATTAATTAGTTATTGCTTTCATCAAAAACATTATTACATCATTACTGTATAAGTGATTACAAGTATACCGATATTTTTACTACTAGTAGTATGATTGAAATGCTTCTTTATTTTTAAAGTCTTGGTTCTGGTTCAGCTTATTTTGATCCTTGGTTTTAATGGTGCCTTAGCTAGAAAAACGCCTAACAAAGAAGTGTACATCCAAATGGAAGAAGTGCATCACTGGCTGTCCTTCCTAAATCATGTTTCCATCTTATTCATCAGTTAGGCAAAGACCTCTGTTGAAATCTGACTGGTAAATGTCCATGTTCCATTATGTTCATCACTTATTTTGCAAACTGCCTTTTGCTTTTAACACATGATGAACCTGGAAAACCCTTGACTTTTGTGGAAAGAACTAGCATCCTGTCAGAGCTCTCAGGGCTCAGGAAGCAACTTCCCACACAAGCCTCCCCTCTCAAGCATTTCTCAGCTTCTTCTACTCAAAACATGCTCCTGCTGGCTCAAATGGTGGCAGGTCTGGTCCCCTGCGTCCCCAGTGGACTGGCTGGGAGGAGGCTGGGGGGCGAGCGGGGAGGTGGCCCCTAGATGTGCATCCTGCTGTGCTCAGAGACAGCAGCTGCAGGAGTGAAACTCGAATCACACACACACTGTAAAACCTCTTCCCCTGCTTTGACCAGAGGAATGTGGAAGCCGAAAAGCACAGGCAGAGTAGCTGTGAGATGGTAAAAAGAGCAGAGGCAGGACAACGGAGCAGAAAGCAGAGGCTGCTGTTCTGTGCTGTGTTCGTTTAGAAAACATCATGCAGTGTGCACTATACTCTATTTCAGGATCTACCATTTTACAGAAGAGGAAGGAAGGAAAGAAAAAAGAAGAAAAAGGAAAGAAAAAAAAGGTAGAAGGAGGAAACAAAGGGCTGGTCAGTACTCAGCACAGCACTGGGTGCTTTTGTATATGTTATGTTTTTAATGAATCACAACAACCTTGGGAGGAAAGTATTACAACCCGCAGCTTATAGCTGAGCAAATAGACTCAGCAGTAGAGAACAAAGAATCACTACCTTGTGAAATTCTGGTTTCTCATCTCTAAATGGTTTAGACAGTCATCATTAACATTAAAAAATGTATGAGGGCTATTATGGCCCTCATAATTAATTTTAGTGATTAATTTTCAAATAAACATACTATAATTTAAAAAATTCCACATAGGCTCAGAAACATGAGAAAATTAACTTTACTGTTTAAGCCTATTGAACTCTTGTTCCTAAAGTGATGAAAAACTCCTGAAAGACAAAGATGTTTCATTTATACTGATGAGCTTATCTTGCCTTTGCATGGAATATGGGACCAGTTACTTGTTGATGTATTTAAGTTGTAAATTGTTTATATTCTTAAGCATTCAATATAAAATTTTAAAATTAAATTTCAAAATTTCTACAGAAACTAGAAATCATTGTGTTCTCAGACTAAATATCACTACTTTCTAATATCCCCATTTATCTTTATGTGCTCTAGACAGTGATAATTTCACATAGAAAATATATGAAAAAGGACAATTCTGATTTCTGACACATTAAAGACTGACATTCAGATTCACAGAGTATAATCAAAACTCCACATCGGTTCAGAAACACGGGCAAACGTAACACCACTCTTCAATCCAGGAGGGGAGAGTTAGAAAGAAAGGTGGAAATAATATTATAAAATGTATTAATTCACTGATGGTGAATGTTAGGCTTTTCATGAGGAAATAAAGAGTCCTTAACGTTTTGTGAACCTGGAGGACATGTGGTGATCCTAGTGGAATTCTGAACTGGCTGCAGCAGGTTGGATAGACGTGTATTAGGGAAAGGGAGGAGGAGGCTGGGAGGGAAGCTGGAGGAGTAATAATGAAGTCGGGGTGAGTCCAGGAACACTTGCAATGATCCAGGTATCAGGATGAGTGTCAGGTGAGTGGCAGGTGGCGGTGGAAGGAGCAGAAATTACAGAAGGAAAAGAGAACATGAAGAATTCTCTGCACACGGGGATGGGGAGTGCAAGGAAATGCTGAATCCAAAGCGACCCCAGTGAAGGCAAACCCTGGCAATGCACAAACTCCTGACCTGAGGAAATGATAATGTGATTGACAGATCAGACGGAGTTGGTGGGAGGAGCTGGGTTCAGCCTCCTGAACCTTCCTCAGTCCCTCCTCAGTCATGTGATGTGAGGAGGGGGAGAGGGTGTACCTGCCCGTCAGGCCCCCAGGACTGAGCTGGCCCCTGCTGGGTTTGGGAACCTGCTGGAACACTACTCCTAACTCAGGCACTGACACTGTCCCTAACTAAGGCCCTCACACTACTCCTAACTCAGGCCCTAACACTACTCCCAACTCAGGCCCTGACACTGTCCCTAACTAAGGCCCTGACTCTATCCCTAACTCTGGCACTGAAACTGTGGACATGGAAAAATACAGAAACAAAAGAAAGAAGAGGAGGTCCTGTTTGTACCCGGAAGATGTGTAACTGCACATCACAAGTGTTCAATAAATATGTAGGGAATGATTTCATAAATGCCATTATTTCTGAATTCAAAGTCTTTCAGCATATTAGGTTTGAATAAACCTATGTCGGTTGGTGCTGTTGGGTTTCCCGCTTTGTACAGTTATGGTAACAAACACCACTAGGAACTGACGCATCACTTGTAATTTCTAATAGACGATTTACACGTGCCGGCGATCTGTGCTGTCAGGTAGCACATCCCACTCGAGTGTCATTCAACCCAGAAGCCCGGGGATTGGGACCCGCCCTGTTCAACCACCTCACACAGCAGATCTGGCTGTGATCAGGGTCATTTCCCTGGGACTTTTCAGTTCCATGCAGGGCAGGTTTCCAAAAGATAGGAGGAAAAAATAACTTCGAGGCCATCAAAAAAAAGTGTACTTTGATAACTCGAAGCTGCAATGGAATTTGACAACTGAACTTTATAGAAAGAAGGAGTCAACGTTATCTGACGAAGTTATGACCTGTAAAGGGTGATTCGGCTAAAATCCCGTATCAGAATGGCAGTCGGTAAGGTTGTAACACTGAAAATAAATTGGGTGAGGTGGGTGCTTTTTGACTGAAGCGACTCAGCAGAGACACGGCCCCCGAGGGACCGAGGACCGGCTGGTCTGGCCAAGCTCCTGACCTTCCCAGACCGTGTCCGGAGGGGCCCGGGCTCCGTGGAGGGAACCCGGCCGCGGGCGCCTGGGTCCCGGGGAGGCTCGGCCCCGCGGGAGTCAAGAGACGCCTCGGACCCTCGGGCACAGGCTTCTCGGCGGGAAAGGCAGGAACTGGCCCAGGACCGTCGTTCCTGCACCCGAGAGCCTCACAGATTCACTTTCCACCCTCCAGCTCGGGGGACACGTCGGCGAGGCGGGGGCCTGCAGCCCAGCCGAGTCGGAGAGAGACCGGCCGTCCGCAAAGGGCACACCTGGCGCAGGTAAAGAAGCCGAAGAAGCTGAGATCCGTAATGTCGGACTCTCCAAACGCGCGCATCATGCTACTTAGGAAAACTTAACCCAGCCTCGTAGGTATCTGCTCTCTTATCTGCCCAGTTAGGGCCCAGTGTGTTTCAAACCAAGAAGGAAACTTCAGGTTTATGCTCAGAGCTGGAGGCCTGTGTCTACACCCGCCCGGGCGCTGCCGGTAGCGGAGCCTCTGCTGGTTTCAGCGAACGTGAGATGCCCAATGTTGCCTAAAGGGGGCGCCGTCCTCGGGGAGAGGCGCTGAGAGTTCACAACAGGGCGTCCTGGTCTTTTATTATCAGCATCTGCTTGCTACTTTTAGACACCGATTTGCTTCTCTTTTCCTAAAGAGAAGACGTTTGTTGAGTGACTACACCATTCACAAAAATCTAACTGTGAATTATAATTCAACCCATAGGGCATGTCCTATGAATGTTGACAGTAAAACAAAGGTGTAAACTAACAACTACTTTCAAAAATCAATGCTGGGGCTTCCCTGGTGGCGCAGTGGTTGAGAATCTGCCTGCCAATGCAGGGGACACGGGTTCGAGCCCTGGTCTGGGAAGATCCCACGTGCCGCAGAGCAGCTGGGCCCGTGAGCCACAACTACTGAGCCTGCGCGTCTGGAGCCTGTGCTCCGCAACAAGAGAGGCCGTGATAGTGAGAGGCCCGCGCACCGCGATGAAGAGTGGCCCCCGCTTGCCGCAACTAGAGAAAGCCCTCGCACAGAAACGAAGACCCAACACAGCCAAAATTAAATAAATAAATAAATAAAAATTAAAAAAAAAAATCAATGCTACTATTAAGTTTGCTGTATTTATTTGTGACACAAATAGATTCTTAATTAACCCATAATAACAAGTTATGGAAACTACAGAGACATTTTACCTATCTGTATCTATGTACCCCCTACCCGAGGAGGTTCAAGCCTCCAATCTGCCACTTACTGGCTGCACAATCTCGGACTTAGAGCTCCTCCTCTGTAAAATGAAGATAAAAACATAGCTTTGATATAGATTAGATAAAATAAGGAAAAGCATTAGGACAGAATCTGAAGTGTAGTCAACATAAAATAATTGTTATTATTTTAAGGTAAAGGGCCAAAGGACCTAACATCCTAGTGCAGGAGAAACATGAGTGTGTGGGTAGTAATGGCCCAAGCGAGCTGTCAGGAGAGGGGCTGTGCTCAGATTCTGTCCATCCCTCAGGAGCGGAGGAAGCATCCCTTTCACCCTGGTCACTAGATCCTGCAGGACAGAATCTGGCCACGGGAGTGAGGGAGGGAAGTGAAGTCCCAACAATACTCAGAGATGACAAGGTCGTGGAACTGAGGTCTGGGCCTTAGATGGACTTTTTCACCCTGTGACATTCCTTATTTTCAGGAGGGCACCTTCAGATCACAGAGAAGATGACATCTTTGACATACTCGTATTTGTTCCATTCCACAAGAATAAGGCCATGCTTTTTGTGCCACTTACAAAAAAAAGCCTTCTCCCCCAAATAGCCAGAATTCCTATATCTAGCTTCGAAGAAAACCCTGAGAGATCCCAGGTGGAACACAGCCTTTTCCCAGAATCTTATTGGAACCCAGAATTAGAGAGAATGAGAAAGTTGGTTGCTATGCTCACCCATCTCACAGACATGTTTCCATGGTGAAAGAGCCAAGTAAATTTCAACAGAAGAAAAATATGATGGTACTAACAAATCGAGTCACAAGATTATATCTTGGCTTCTTATTAAGGAGATGGTGGTGGATTAGTTTCCTCCAACTCAGCAGCTCTGCAGAGGCATTTCTGGGAAGGACTCCCTGGTCCTTCTGGGACATGCATCAGCATTTGCATCTCTGAGAAACTGTGACCCAGGTGGGATCCAAACTTCAGAGGCTTCTTACTCTGGACTCTGACTTCCTGAGCTAACTGACCATGCTCAGATAGCATAAAAATAGACTGAAACCTGCTGAGGAAAGTGCTTGCAGTTTTCTTTTTACCCATTTTGTAATATTTCTAGTCAGTCCTTACACAATTCAGAGTTGATCTGAAACTAGTAGACGTATACAAGCTTCTTTAGGCATATTTCTATATGAACATGAATGAGACTGAACCTACAACATGATTGACCCTTAGCCTGAGCACAAGCTGAGCACAGCGTATGGCACCTGATTGGGGGGGGAGACCTTGGCATGAGGGGCCACCACTAAATGGGATGTACATTAAAAATGGTCTATTTCGTTTTGTTAATTTGCAAAACCTAATAAAAATCCTCTGAAATTCTCTTATTTCAAACTATACGTTGTTTTTAAATTGAAGGAAATAAAGGAGAAGATGGCGGAAGAGTAAGACGCGGAGATCACCTTCCTTCCCACAGATACAGTAGAAATACATCTACACGTGGAACTGCTCCTACAGAACACCCACTGAACGCTGGCAGAAAACGTCCGACCTCCAAAAAGGCAAGAAACTCCCCCTCTACTTGGGTAGGGCAAAAGAAAAAAGAAATAACAGAGACAAAAGAATAGGGACGGCACCTGCACCAGTGGGAGGGAGCTGTGAAGGAGGAAAGATTTCCACGCACTAGGAAGCCCCTTCGCGGGCAGAGACTGCGGGTGGCAGAGGGGGGAAGCTTCGGAGCCACGGAGGAGAGCGCCGCCACAGGGGTGCGGAGGGCAAAGCGGAGAGGTTCCCGCACGGAGGAGCGGTGCCGACCAGCACTCTCCAGCCCGAGAGGCTTGTCTGCTCCCCCGCCGGGGCGGGCGGGGCTGGGAGCTGAGGCTCGGGCTTCGGTCGGATCGCAGGGAGAGGACTGGGGTTGGCGGCGTGAACACAGCCTGAAGGGGTTAGCGCACCACAGCTGGCTGGGAGGGAGACCGGGAAAAAGTCTGCAGCTGCCGAAGAGGCAAGAGACTTTTTTCTGGCCTCTTTGTTTCGCTGCGCGCAAGGAGAGGGGATTCAGAGCGCCGCCTAAACGAACTCCAGAGAAGGGCGCGAGCCGCGGCGATCAGCGCAGACCCCAGAGACGGGCGTGAGACTCTGGGGCTGCTGCTGCCACCTCCAAAAATCCTGTGTGTGAGCACAGGTCACTCTCCACACCGCCCCTCCCGGGAGCCGGTGCAGCCCGCCACCGCCAGGGTCCCATGATCCAGGGACAAATTCCCCGGGAGAACGCACTGCGCGCCTCAGGCTGGTGCAACGTCACGCCGGCCTCTGACGCCGCAGGCTCGCCCCGCCTCCTCCGTACCCCTCCCTCCCCGCGGCCTGAGTGAGCCAGCGCCCCCGAAGCAGCTGCTCCTTTAACCCCGTCCTGTCTGGGCGGGGAACAGACGCCCTCAGGCGACCTACACGCAGAGGCGGGGCCAAATCCAAAGCTGAACCCCGGGAGCTGTGCGAACAGGGAAGAGAAGGGGAAATCTCTCCCAGCAGCCTCAGAAGCAGCGGATTAAAACTCCACAAACAACTTGATGTGCCTGCATCTGTTGAATACCTGAATAGACAACGAATCATCCCAAATTCAGGAGGTGGACTTTGGGAGCAGGATACATTAATTTTTCCCCTTTTCCTTTTTTTGTGAGTGTATATGTATATGCTTCTGGGTGAGATTTTCTCTGTATAGCTTTGCTTTACAATAGCTTTATTTTACTTCACTATATTATAGCCTCTTTCTTTCTTTCTATTTTTTCTCCCTTTTACTCTGAGCCGTGTGGACGAAAGGCTCTTGGTGCTCCAGCCAGGCATCAGGGCCGTGCCTCTGAGGTGGGAGAGCCAACTTCAGGACACTGGTCCACAAGAGACCTCCCAGCTCCACGTAATACCAAACGGCAAAAATCTCTCAGAGATCTCCATCTCAACATCAAGACCCAGCATCACTCAATGACCAGCAAGCTACAGTGCTGAACACCCTATGCCAAACAACTAGCAAGACAGGAACACAGCCCCATCCATTAGCAGAGAGGCTGCCTAAAATCATAATAAGGCCACAGACACCCCAAAATACACCACCAGACGTGGACGTGCCCACCAGAAAGACAAGATCCAGCCTCATCCACCAGAGCTCAGGCACTAGTTCCCTACACCAGGAAGCCTACACAACCCACTGAACCAACCTTAGCCACTGGGGACAGATACCAAAAACAACGGGAACTACAAACCTGCAGCCTGTGAAAAGGAGACCCCAAACACAGTAAGATAAGCAAAATGAGACGACAGAAAAACACACAGCAGATGAAGGAGCAGGGTCAAAGCACACCAGACTTAACAAATGAAGAGGAAATAGGTAGTCTACCTGAAAAAGAATTCAGAATAATGATAGTCAGGATGATCCAAAATCTGGGAAATAGAATAGACAAAATGCAAGAAACATTTAACAAGGACGTAGAAGAACTAAAGAGGAACCAAGCAATGATGAAAAACACAATAAATGAAATTAAAAATACTCTAGATGGGATCAATAGCAGAATAACTGAGGCAGAAGAAAGGATAAGTGACCTGGAAGGTAAAATGGTGGAAATAACTACTACAGAGCAGGATTAAGAAAAAAGAATGAAAAGAACTGAGGACAGTCTCAGAGACCTCTGGGACAACATTAAACGCACCAACATTCGAATTATAGGGGTCCCAGAAGAAGAGGAGAAAACGAAAGGGACTGAGAAAATATTTGAAGAGATTATAGTTGAAAACTTCCCTAATATGGGAAAGGAAATAGTTAATCAAGTCCTGGAAGCACAGAGAGTCCCATACAGGATAAACCCAAGGAGAAACACGCCAAGACACATATTAATCAAACTGTCAAAAATTAAATATAAGGAAAACATATTAAAGGCAGCAAGGGAAAAAAAACAAATAACACACAAGGGAATCCCCATAAGGTTAACATCTGATCTTTCAGCAGAAACTCTGCAAGCCAGAAGGGAGTGGCAGGATATACTTAAAGTGATGAAGGAGAAAAACCTACAACCAAGATTACTCTACCCAGCAAGGATCTCATTCAGATTCGATGGAGAAATTAAAACCTTTACAGACAAGCAAAAGCTGAGAGAGTTCAGCACCACCAAACCAGCTTTACAACAAATGCTAAAGGAACTTCTCTAGGCAAGAAACACAAGAGAAGGAAAACACCTACAATAACAAACCCAAAACATTTAAGAAAATGGGAATAGGAACATACATATCGATAATTACCTTGAATGTAAATGGATTAAATGCTCCCACCAAAAGACACAGGCTGGCTGAATGGATACAAAAACAAGACCCATATATATGCTGTCTACAAGAGACCCACTTCAGACCTAGAGACACATACAGACTGAAAGTGAGGGGATGGAAGAAGATAATCCATGCAAATGGAAATCAAAAGAAAGCTGGAGTAGCAATTCTCATATCAGACAAAATAGACTTTAAAATAAAGACTATTACAAGAGACAAAGAAGGACACTATATAATGATCAAGGGATCGATGCAAGAGGAAGCTATAACAATTGTAAATATTTATGCACCCAACATAGGAGCACCTCAATACATAAGGCAAATACTAACAGCCATAAAAGGGGAAATCGACAGCAACACAATCATAGTAGGGGACTTTAACACCCCACTTCCACCAATGGACAGATCATCCAAAATGAAAATAAATAAGGAAACACAAGCTTTAAATGATACATTAAACAAGATGGACTTAATTGATATTTATAGGACATTCCACCCCAAAACAACAGAATACACATTTTTCTCAAGTGCTCATGGAACATTCTCCAGGATAGATCATATCTTGGGTCACAAATCAAGCCTTGGTAAATTTAAGAAAATTGAAATCGTATCAAGTATCTTTTCCGACCACAACGCTATGAGACTATATATCAATTACAGGAAAAGATCTGTAAAAAATAGAAACACATGGAGGCTACACAATACGTTACTTAATAACGAAGTGATTACTGAAGAAATCAAAGGGGAAATCAAAAAATACCTAGAAACAAATGACAATGGAGACACGACGACCCAAAACCTATGGGACGCAGCAAAAGCAGTGCTAAGAGGGACGTTTATAGCAATACAAGCCTACCTCAAGAAACAGGAAACATCTCGAATAAACAACCTAACCTTGCACCTGAAGCAATTAGAGAAAGAAGAACAAAAAAACCCCAAAGCCAGCAGAAGGAAAGAAATTATAAAGATCAGGTCAGAAATAAATGAAAAAGAAATGAAGGAAACAATAGCAAAAATCAATGAAACTAAAAGCTGGTTCTTTGAGGAGATAAACAAAATTGATAAACCATTAGCCAGACTCATCAAGAGAAAAAGGGAGAAGACTCAGATCAATAGAATTAGAAATGAAAAAGGAGAAGTAACCACTGACACTGCAGAAATACAAACGATCATGAGAGATTACTACAAGCAACTCTATGCCAATAAAATGGACAACCTGGAAGAAATGGACAGATTCTTAGAAATGCACAAACTGCCGAGACTGAACCAGGAAGAAATAGAAAATATGAACAGACCAATCACAAGCACTGAAATTGAAACTGGGATTAAAAACCTTCCAACAAACAAAAGCCCAGGACCAGATGGCTTCACAGGCGAATTCTAGCAAACATTTAGAGAAGAGCTAACACCTATCCTTCTCAAACTCTTCCAAAATATTGCAGAGGGAGGAACACTCCCAAACTCATTCTACGAGGCCACCATCACCCTGATACCAAAACCAGACAAAGATGTCACAAAGAAAGAAAACTACAGGCCGATATCACTGATGAACATAGATGCAAAAATCCTCAACAAAATACTAGCAAACAGAATCCAACAGCACATTAAAAGGATCATACAGCATGATCAAGTGGGGTTTATCCCAGGAATGCAAGGATTCTTCAATATACGCAAATCAATCAATGTGATACACCATATTAACAAATTGAAGGAGAAAAACCATATGATCATCTCAATAGATGCAGAGAAAGCTTTCGACAAAATTCAACACCCATTTATGATAAAAGCCCTGCAGAAAGTAGGCATAGAGGGAACTTTCCTCAACATAATAAAGGCCATATATGACAAACCCACAGCCAACATTGTCCTCAATGGTGAAAAACTGAAACCATTTCCACTAAGATCAGGAACAAGACAAGGTTGCCCACTCTCACCACTATTATTCAACATAGTTTTGGAAGTGTTAGCCACAGCAATCAGAGAAGACAAAGAAATAAAAGGAATCCAAATCGGAAAAGAAGAAGTAAAGCTGTCACTATTTGCAGATGACATGATACTATACATAGAGAACCCTAAAGATGCTACCAGAAAACTCCTAGAGCTAATCAATGAATTTGGTAAAGTAGCAGGATACAAAATTAATGCACAGAAATCTCTTGCATTTCTATACACTAATGACGAAAAATCTGAAAGTGAAATTAAGAAAACACTCCCATTTACCATTGCAACCAAAAGAATAAAATATCTAGGAATAAACCTACCTAAGGAGACAAAAGACCTGTATGCAGAAAACGATAAGACACTGATGAAAGAAGTTAAAGATGATACAAATAGATGGAGAGATATACCATGTTCCCGGATTGGAAGTATCAACATTGTGAAAATGACTCTACTACCCAAAGCAATCTACAGATTCAATGCAATCCCTATCAAACTACCACTGGCATTTTTCACAGAACTAGAACAAAAAATTTCACAATTTGTATGGAAACACAAAAGACCCCGAATAGCCAAAGCAATCTTGAGAACGAAAAATGGAGCTGGGGGAATCAGGCTCCCTGACTTCAGACTATATTACAAAGCTTCAGTAATCAAGACAGTTTGGTACTGGCACAAAAACAGAAATATAGATCAATGGAACAGGATAGAAAGCCCAGAGATAAACCCACACACATATGGTCACCTTATCTTTGATAAAGGAGGCAAGCATATACAGTGGAGAAAAGACAGCCTCTTCAATAAGGGGTGCTGGGAAAATTGGACAGCTACATGTAAAAGTATGAAATTAGAACACTCCCTGACACCATGCACAAAAATAAACTCCAAATGGATTAAAGACCTAAGTGTAAGGGCAGACACTATCAAACTCTTAGAGGAAAACATAGGCAGAACACTCTATGACATACATCACAGCAAGATTCTTTTTGACCCAGCTCCCAGAGAAATGGAAATAAGAACACAAATAAACAAATGGGACCTAATGAAACTTAAAAGCTTTTGCACAGCAAAGGAAACCATAAACAAGACCAAAAGACAGCCATCAGAATGGGAGAAAATATTTGCAAATGAAGCAACTGACAAAGGATTAATCTCCAAGATTTACAAGCAGCTCATGCAGCTCAATAACAAAAACACCAACAACCCAATCCAAAAATGGGCAGAAGACCTAAATAGACATTTCTCCAAAGAAGATATACAGATGGCCTACAGACACATGAAAGAATGCTCAACATCATTAATCATTAGAGAAATGCAAATCAAAACTACAATGAGATATCATCTCACACCGGTCAGAATGGCCATCATCAAAAAATCCAGAAACAATAAATGCTGGAGAGGGTGTGGAGGAAAGGGAACCCTCTTGCACTGTTGGTGGGAATGTAAATTGATACAGCCACTATGGAGAACAGTATGGAGGTTCCTTAAAAAACTACCAATAGAACTACCATACGACCCAGCAATCCCACTACTGGGCATATACCCTGAGAAAACCATAGTTCAAAAAGAGTCATGTACCAAAATGTTCATTGCAGCTCTATTTACAATAGCCAGGACATGGAAGCGACCTAAATGTCCATCGACAGATGAATGGATAAAGAAGATGTGGCACATATATACAATGGAATATTACTCAGCCATAAAAGGAAATGAAATGGAGGTATTTGTAATGAGGTGGATGGAGTTAGAGTCTGTCATACAGAGTGAAGTAAGTCAGAAAGAGAAAAACAAATACAGTATGCTAACACATATATACGGAATCTAAGGGAAAAAAAAAAAAAAAAAAAGGCCATGAAGAACCTAGTGGCAAGACGGGAATAAAGACACAGACCTACTAGAGAATGGACTTGAGGATATGGGGAGGGGGTGGGGGGTGAGATGTGACAGGGTAAGAGAGTGTCATGGACATATATACACTACCAAATGTAAAATAGATAACTAGTGGGAAGCAGCCGCATAGCACAGGGAGATCAGCTCGGTGCTTTGTGACCACCTAGAGGGGTGGGATGGGGAGGGTGGGAGGGAGGGAGATGCAAGAGGGAAGAGAAATGGGAACATATTGTATATGTATAACTGATTCACTTTGTTATAAAGCAGAAGCTAACACACCATTTTAAGGCAATTATACTTCAATAAAGTTGTTTAAAAAAAAAAATTTAAATGCATAGCTGCAAAAGTAAAAAAAAAAAAAAAAAGTCTACAAAAAATAAATGCTGGAGAGGGTGTGGAGAAAAGGGAACCCTCCTACACTGCTGGAGGGAATATGAATTGATACAACCATTATGGAGAACAGTATGGAGGTTCCTTAAAAAAATAAAAATAGAGCTACCATATGATCCAGCAATCCCACTCCTAGGCATATATCTGGAGAAAACCATAATTTGAAAAGATACATGCACCACAATGTTCATTGCAGCACTATTTACAATAGCCAAGACATGGAAGCCACCTAAATGTCCATCGATAGAGGAATGGGTAAAGACATGGTACATATATACAATGGAATATTACTCAGCCATAAAAAAGAATGAAATAATGCCACTTGCAGCAACATGGATGGGCCTAGAGATTATCATACTAAGTGAAGTAAGTCAGACAAAGACAAATATCATATGATATCACTTATATGTGGAATCTAAAAAAATGATACAAATGAACTTATTTACAAAACAGAAATAGACTCACAGACTTTGAAAACAAATTTACAGTTACCAAAGGGAAAAGGTAAGGGGAGGGATAAATTAGGAGTTTGGGATTAACATATACACACTACTATATATAACATAGATAATCAACAAGGACCTACTATATAGCACAGGGAACTCTACTCAGTAATCTGTAATAACCTATATGGGGAAAGAATCTGAAAAAGAATGGATATATGTATACGTATAACTGAATCACTTTGCTGGACACCTGAAACTAACACAACACTGTAAATCACCTATACTCTAATATGAAATAAAAATTTTTTAAAAAGCCAAAAAAAAAAAAAAAAGGAAATAAAATCTGTGCAGAGTTCTTTCTTTTTTTTCTCCTGTGATAGTGCACATCAGAAACCTGCAATTCTGCTTAGCAACTTCCTTCCTTTGAAAATGTTTTTTATAAGCAGAAGCCATAAACCTGTAACCTGTGGGATGTCAAATCCATCCTCATTCATACAAAGTATGTGGCTCTTGTAGAAAGAGAAGACCTATTTTAGTTTATGCTAAAGCATTGGTTAAAGGATGCATCATCTGAAGAATGATGGGAGAGGCAGTTTTCATTTAAAGAAAATCTCTCGTGATCTAGAAATGTCACTGGAATTAAACTCCTAAGGGTCCTGAGCCATCCCGGGAGCACAGATGTCTTCATGCAGCTTGGGTACCACATGGGGTCAATCTCTCTGTGCCCGGAGACATGGTGCCTCTGAGATCCAGGGTGGCTTCAATTAACATGAGGTTTAAGGCTTTTCCAAACACCCCTGAGTGGTCCTGTGTAGTGCTTGCTAAAGAAGAGATTCCCATCACCGGTGGGATTCTGGAGGGTCAGTTTAGGAGAGAAGCTGAGAGGTTTTACACTGGCTTTATTTGGAATTATTTAAATTTCAATCCTTCTGGAGATTAGAAAACAAATTGGTGACATTATGGGTGGTGTATCATGCTTGCAACTCTGGAATTATAACCATGAATACCAACAGGTGGAGTAGTCGCTACATACTGGTTGATTTTTAAAGCCAAGAGAGTAAGAATATTATATTGCTATTGCTAATATGGCCAAGAGAACCTGGGCAAGGGGGCATTTGGTGACAGTTTATTGAAATGATCGTGTCTCTGCATTCTGAGGCAAATTTAGCCACACTAATCTATATCCTTACGGCCCCTTAAACCAAAGCAATTGTGCAGAGATGTGATTAGCTTTCAGGTGGTACCATGACCTGCCGTCAGACAGAGATCCAGAACCTTCATCTTCTTAGCCAAATTGCAGGTGACTTCTGATACTACTATAGCAAAAATTATCTCAAAATGGCTTCCAGCAGTTCAGTGAAACAAAACCCTTTTATTACCAAATTCCACAGTAATTCTCCCAAAACGTGACTTGATCCTTTCTTGTACGTTAAGGAAATAAAACAACCTAAAACGTGAAGTCTTGTTTTGAACCACCACCATAAATCCCTGTCACTTCTCCTGTCAGGTGCTGTCTGAGCTCCTGCAATTCACTGTTCTTTAGATAAAATGTATTAAGAAGGCATGGTCATATTTGTCGGAACTCTCCTGTTTTCCTACATAATGACATTAGTTTCAATTCCCTCCTACATGAAGCCATAAAGCTCCTTTGAATAATTCACTCAGCACTTTTAATAATTCTATCAGCTCTCAAAGCCCAGATACATGCGGGGCTCATTTTAGTTTAATTGTCCTTCATAATATGTGCAACATGCTTAGGAGTCAGACAGTTTGAACCTCTGCTGAGCAAACAAAGTTCTGTGACTTCATGATTACACCCCCGATTCTGCAGCCCTTCCCACCAGAGAGGGCAGGGAGTGTGCCCTGTTACCACACGAAGGAAGAGAACTGTGAACTCACACTTCCCTGAGGCAGCTTGCTGTGGGAAGCATGGAGTGGGGGCTGGAGAATGACCCCAGATATGGTAGCACAATGTGATGGCTGAGAGTGGACGTCTGGCTTAGGGAGAACTTCTGCCCTGGCGTGGACACAGCTGTGAGGGTGAGGGAGATTTGGGTAAGGGGCAGCAGAGGAGAACAGATTCTCTCTGCAGGTGGGCAGTTCCCAGAGAAAGGGAGGAAGGCGGGTCTGACTGGGTTTTTTACTCACTTATCACAAAGGTTACTTCTACTCGCTGTGGAGAGCAGTTGATGAAGGTGGTGGAGAGAAGCCAGGAGTCTTACTCCAAAATCTACCTTCACATGAAAGCAAACACAAAGGGTGGATAATAAATGTTCACTCCTCCCATGCATAACCCCCCTTAACTTTCTCCAGCCTCCTCTTCTCTCAACTTATTGAGGTTAATATAAAAGCCTTTGATGGCTCACCAAATGTTCTCTATCTTGGGTGAGGGGATGAACAGCCCACCAAAACAGTCCTACTTCTACCTTCATAAGCCCATTTCCTTCATATCAACTCTGCTTCTTGAAGAAACTCCTTTAGGCATTCCACTGGAAACACTGAGGGACAGCACAGATTTGTCCCCCAGAAGGCCCTGAAATGCGAGTGAAGAGTACACTAATTAGGGGCTTCCCTGGTGGCACAGTGGTTAAGAATCTGCCTGCCAGTGCAGGGGACACAGGTTCAAGCCCTGGTCCTGGAAGATCCCACATGCCAAGGAGCAACTAAGCCCATGCGCCACAACTACTGAGCCTGCGCTCTAGAGCCCATGAGCCACAACTACTGAGTCCACGTGCTGCAACTACTGAAGCCCGCGCACCTAGAGCCTGTGCTATGTAGTCAAACAGTGGCATGCTCAGCAGCTTTTAAAAGGTAAAAGATAATTTTTAAAAAAAGAATACACTAATTAGAATAACTTCCATGGCTATTCTGATCCAAAACAAAAATCACTTCTTATTTGACTTCCCATTCCAAATGTCATGTTGTTCAAAATAGTCCATTAGTGATTCTGCAGAGATTCAAGTACAACATTAAGAAACTACAATAATAAAATGTATAAAGACAGTTTCATGATCAATTCCAATTCCAACTGTGAACATTAAGCCCTCCCATTACGATAATTTTCACAGAGACATTAGAGTTCAAGAATTAAATCCCCTTGAAAGTTAATTTCTTTAGATTAAGTGTCAAGTATTTATCTCTTACTTGTTACAAGTCAAAAGGAATTAAATTCTCATTTCTTATTCCACTCAGTCTGATATCCAGGGATTTTGCTGCCTTTGTGAAAGTTTAGGAATTTGCTATGGTGGCAGCCTGAATTGCTAGGTCTTAGTTGATGTACGTCTTTCCCATTAAGAATATTTGTTTCCATTTCCCACTGCCACTGGCTATCCAAGTTTGGCATCGACATTTTAAGCCTAGAGCCTCACTGACTGCCTGTGCTCCCTGTTGCACCCAGAATCCAGCTGCTTTGCACTTTTAAAGGCACATATATTCTTCCCACCAATGCCTTAAAACATGTAAGCATTATTTCGTCCCTCTAATTGCACTCTTACCTTGATGACACCTGCTCACTAAAGTCTGTGTGGACCATCAAGTCTGTTGTGGTCCCTGCGTGCATGAGCTTGTGAATGTAATGGGAATAACATTGCCCCTGTCATTTCAGTCAAGCGATGGCAGCCTGCCTGCCCCCCGCAACTCCCACCAAGTGGAATGCTCACCCTTCCACTTAAAATTCATTCTGTTGCTAAGATTCCAGTGGTATTTTCTTGAGACTTAAGTAGGCTTATCTTTATTGATATCAAATAAATAGCCTCACATCTCCAAGAAGCAGTCTTCAAGATGGAATTCGACATGCAAAAGATTTACTGGGAAAAACTTCAGTCAGAATCATATAGATATGATTTAAAACCTCATAAATGGAGGCTCTCTTCTAGGAGTAAAATTTCAAGGGAGAAGAGTAGACATTTCAGGACTTGGTCCTTCAAATTCACCGTCATAGGGAGAGTAGATGAAGAGAAGCCTGGAGGGTAGAGAAGCCAAAAAAGAACCAGGAGGAATTGATGTCACAAAGACCAAGAGAAAAGGATGTTGTTTGCAAGGTCAATCGCAGTGAGATTAAAACCAAAAATTGATCGTTGTGCAGTATCACGAAGACAGCTGGTGATCTTGATCCCTGTAGGCTGTCAGGCATAATCAAGGAAAATGTGGAGATTGATGTTACAGGAATGAGAGGACAGCAGAGGGAGCCCTGTAATGTCAAGAAGAGATGGGACCTACAGCACCTTTAAAGGGACTGGGTGGGATGAAAAAGAAGCATTGAATCAGTTATAACAGGAGGAAAGGAGAAGAGGAATCCAGATGTGAGCAGATTTATGGATTGGGAGGAAGCAATAAGAGGTTTCCTATCTGGTGCCTTCTATTCATTCTATGAATTATGAGGCAAGGTTATCCACTAAGGTTATGAGGAAGGGAAATTTATAAGATTGCCATCTGGAGAAGAGAAAACCAAGGAGAATAGATGAAAAAAGATTTATAGGATAATCATGCCCATGTGAAATTTGAGATAAAGATATCAAAGGAATGCCTAACTGACAGGACATGTGATTTTTTCCTAGCAGTGTCCAGCTGCTTCAGTGAAGGCTAGAGACAGCAGATGGAAAAGCGCATTCAGCCTGGAGGGTTGCCATCCAAGTACCGAGCAGGAAAAGAGAGGGAAGTAAATTGATTGAAAATGAAGAATTTTAATAATGACTCTAAACTGTACCACAAAGGAAAGGAAGGTCAAAGGGATTGTGAGGAAATGAAAAAAAAACAATCAATGCGCTAAAAATTACTTGTGAGTCAGAATTTTTGCAAGTGTCTTGACCAAATGTCTTGGTGGATAGAAACTTGTGGTTGGCGAGGGGAATGTCAGAATTTGATATCTGAGAGGCGGCATGTTTCTGAGGTAGGGCCCTAGGAGAAAGTGGCCACAGAAGGGAAGGTCACCGAATAGGAGGATGCATAGCGCTTCAAGGCCAAGATGTGGATGGTACATCCGCAATGATCATGGATGGTACATCTGTGTGGGTGTTGGAATCCAATAATTGGCAGGAATGTAGGTAGAGTGTCGATGAAGAAGTGTGGACGAAACCAGTGATCCAGAGGTTAAAATTTTCAGTGAAAGAAAGAAGTGACCAGGAGGACGTCCTGGCAGCAATGAAGAGGAAGTAGGGTAGATTTTGATAGTGCTAGTCTCATGCGAGCAAGCATTTTGAGAGTTGGAGATGAAGTGATGATCTGGAGGCATCACAGGGAAGCAAGGAGGACCTAATCCCTTATCCTGACCCTCAGGTATAATGGGTGTGAGGGAAAAATAATCCTCTGTCTTAGTCTGTTTAGATTGTTAATAATAAAATACCACAGACTGGGTAGCTTATAAACAACATAAATGCATTTCTCACAGTTCTGTGTGCTGGAGGTCTAAGATCAGGGTACCAGCATGGTTGGGTGAGGGCCCCATTTCTTATTGTGTCCTCACATTATAGAGGGGCTAGCTAGCTCTCTGGGACCTCTTTTATAAGGACACTGATCCCATTCAAGAGAGCTCCACCTTCATGACCTAATCACCTCTTGAAAGCCCCCACCTCCTAATACTATCACCTTGAGCATTAAGTTTTCAGCATATGAATTTGGGGCTGACACAAACATTCAGACCATAGGATCTTCCATTTGAGAAGTAGATTTTCCATGAACAATAAGATTTCAGGGTTAGGAACCCAGAGGTTGACATATTACTTTAAGAAGAAATACCAAGGTGGAGAGGAATGTGGTATCTTGGATGGAGACCCTGGAACAGAAAAAAGGACGAAAGGTAAAAATTAAGGAAATCTTTAGAATGTATGGCCTTGAGTTAACAATAATGTAAGAGTATTGGTTCATAGAATTTTAACAAATTTAAATTTTAACAAATGTACATATTAATGTAGGATGTTAATAATAGGGGAACTGGATGTAGAATATATGGGAGCTCTCTGTACCATCTGTGCAATTTTTGTGACATTGAAATTTTTCTGTAAATATAAAACTGTTTTAAAATAAAATGCTTAATTGAAATATAAATCCCATGGAAAATGCTCAGTATTACTTTAGTGCATGCAACTTGTACAAACCAAACTCAACACATCAAGTTAAATGTAGTCAGGAGCACTGCTATGCAATGAAAAATATATCAAACTTTGTAACTCTGTTTTGCACATGGGACCTCACTCTCTTCTCCTCTCACTGACTTTTCTTTGAAGACCATAGAGTCTGGAGGTGGCCCCTGGAAGGGAGGAATGATGGACACTCTTGGCATGGAATATCAAATGGAGATATAGGATGTATATATCTCGCTATATCTCTCTATCTGTGTCTATCATCTATCTATATTCTACTTCTATGGAGGGTATTTGGAAGTATATATAAAAATTACAAATGCATATAGCTTTTGATCACATTACTTCAGTTCTGAGAACATTTTGCAGAGATTCTTACACACACATGAGAAAAGACATATGTGCAATGTTACCCCTGCAGCATTGTTTTCAATGGCAAAATAGTTGAAAGACCCTAAGAGTTTATCAACAAAGAATTAGTTAAGGAAACTTAACATGTGATAGAATACCATGAACTATAAAAAGGGAATTTTCACTGTATGTGTACGTCTGCGTGTGTACGTACGTATGTATGTGAATGCATCACCCCGAGTTAATATAAGCCAATAAATGAGCCAATACCCTTTAAGAGTAAGGAGAGACAAATACAGAATTTGGTGGGAAAAAAGCCATTAAAGTTCTAATATTTTAAAATAAAATGCATGCATTTCATTTCAAGGTATATGAGGTAGCGTGAAAAATTCTTCTTTGCACATATTTCCACTTGGATTAATTGAAATAAGCATGATAGAAATACTTGGACTTCCTGTGGTGCCATCCCAATACTGAATGTTTCACTTTCTCTTCTCACTGTTATGAAGACTGACTCTTGTCCTTTGTTCCCTACCTTGATCGTTAAGAAATGTAATGTCTTTGTCAGCTATTTGTTAGGACAACCTTAACACAACTCTGAGTGAAAAAGCAGTATGATGAGTCAGTAGCTTTAAATTCTTTATATGGATTAATAAAAGATTGAGAAAATAGTGAAAAAATTTAGTTCTAAGAATGCTAAAGTCTGTGAAATAAATAATTACATTAAAAAATAGAAGGTTCAAAGTAGCTTTAATGATACTGTCAAAATTTGCAATAACCCTGGAGAGAACATGACGAGAAATAAATGTCTCCAAATTCTATAAAGAGATAGTAAAAAGGGGAAAAACATGAAAACTATTAAAATATGAGCCCTTATGTATCTTTAGGAGATATCTCTCGAGAAATGAAACTGCCATTAACCAATTCCGATGATGTGTAGGTGGGACATAAAGGTTTATCTTCATAATATTTTACACTGTTTTCATACTTGTTTTCTCAGGAGGAGTAACTATTTAAGACTAGTTGTTCCAAAATCTGAGTATCAGAGCTATAAAAATAAACTAGAATGAAGAAAAGTAAGCTGATAAATTATACTTGGGAATAATAAAAAGCAACCTGTCTACTAGAAGAAGTCATGTCATAAGAAATACTTTGCGAAAGGAAACAGGGGAGTTTACCAGGGTTAAAATGGAAAACAAATTATGAAACATCAGTATGACTTTGACTCCAGTCTTGTGCTACATATAGACGGAAGGGAAACAGACCTCTCACTGTCACCACAACACCTCACCACACCACGCCCCACATGCTCTATTCTTGGTGCAGTAGATCAGAACATCAAAAATCCCAAAAGGTGTATGTCTCCAAATATATCAAGTTAAAGAGAAAATCTTGATTAAGCTCATCCTGCAGCCACTTTTAAAACAAATTATGTAAGAATCTCTGGCCCAGGACATCAATAAAATATCAGATAAAAAAATGGCCATTTCTGTGGGAGTATTATGTATATCATTTGCAGATTAACCAACACACACACACACACACACACACACATACACACACACACACACACACACTAAAACTTTTGGAGTTCATGCAGTCAATCAGTTTTGCCTGTTAGCAGCAAAAGTCTGTTTACAGACTCTCTGGCCAACCTCCCCTTTTATTGATATTGCACATAGAGCCTTTTTTTTTTGTTTTCGTTGTTTTCTTGCACAAATGGCCACAAGTAAAAATGTGTTTGCAAACATATTTGGAGATTGTTGACACAATGGACCCATGTCAATATGATGATATATTATTGGTGAACGTTCCAATAATTCATTCATTCATTCATTCAACATCTATTGAGTGTCTAGTCTGTGCTGAGAATTTAGCTACATACTGTGTATATATCGCTGGGTATATGATGCAGGGTGGCAGCATCCCTGCCTGACCACACAAACTAGCAACTATAATACACAGAGATGCTCTGGCAGGGTTAGAAGAGGTTTCCTTTAGGAAGTGATATCAGGTGCATTAGAAAAGGAGAACATAGGGATTAAGGTGAAAAGCAGAACCACAGTGTGTGCCAAGGCCACAGAAAGAGAAAGTCTGGACTCTTGGGGAAGCTTCCAGCTTTGCTATAACTGGAAATGAGGGTTTAAAGAAGCAGAATGGAGAGAGAAGAGGGTTGTGCTATGTTAATATTCATAATTTTTTTAAAAAGCAGGATTTTACATACACGGTCAAAGAGTCAGTAGAGATGGATAACAAGGCCACAAAAGAAGTCAGTGAGACCAGTAAAAGAGCTACTATTGTAAATACAGGATATGGTAAGGGACAGAAGCAAGGCTGTGATGGTGAAAATAGGGAGGAAGAGGGAGCTTTGGGCAACACATAGGCGGTATAATCATCAGGAATTACAGACTGATCTGATTTGGGATGTGAAGGAAGTGGAGGCGACTGCCATGATGGGCAGGTCCCTAGGCTGGTGACTGGATGGTGCCATATACTTAGATGGGCAGTGCAGAGGAGGGGTCACCACGTGTGGGTCATGAAGAATGGAAGGGGTCATTATATGGGTGTAGGACAGGGGTTGGAGGTGAAGGATGCACGGAAGGGGATGTGAGCATAGTTTCAGACATGTTCAGTGTCGGCCTCCTGTAGGATATCCATGTAGAAACTATGACATAATGGGGAAGATGTTTCAATCTGAAGCCAGGAGGTTGGTAGTTTTAAGGAGGGGTTGTGAGATGACTTATTAAAAGTATGAGAGTGAGAAGAGAAAGGAATCTAAGATGAAACTGTCAGGAACTGCAATATTAAAGGTGAAGGAATAGGAGCTCTCAAAGGGGACTGGGAAGAGAAGTCAGAAAAAAGAAAGGAAGACCAAGAGACGGGGGTGGCAAAGGACAAAAGTATTTGAGAAGGAGGAGAGGTCATTATGGTCAAATCCTGCTGTGGGTTCATGTGGAACAAGGAATGAAATCCAGGGGCATTTGACAACCCAGGGGTCACTAGTGATCTGGGAACAGATTCGTGGAGATCCTGCTAAGCATGAGGGTAAGGAGGCTGAGACACTTACAGGTCACAGCATTTGAAAAATGAAGCAAATGCTTTGGGCCACAGGCGAGAGAGACAAGCAGGACTGAAGGGAAACGTCCCTGAGATAGGGGCTCACAAGGACCTATGGATGGGCTGAAGCAGATCAGTAAGTAGAGAGGAGAGGCTGGAGATGCATGCAGAGTGAGAAGTCAGTCCCTGCATTGGAGGAGAGACTGCTCCCCTGAGCAAGAGGAAAGGAATAAAGAGAGCAGGTGCCAGTAAGTGTGGAATTGATGGGGGGGGGGGGGCTGGGGGAAGGGAGAGCCAGGAATTGGAAGCTCTTACTAATTGTTTTATTTTCGTTGTGAAATTGTAGATGAGGAAACTTTCTGAACCGGATGTCGGTAGAGTTTAGAGGGAGGAATAGATAAAGAAGGTGTGGTATATTTATACAATGCAATATTATAGCCATAAAAAGAACGAAATTCTGCCATTTGTAGCAATGTGAATGGACCTAGAGAATATTATGCTTAGTGAACTAAGTCAGACAAAGCCAAGTACTCTATGATATCACTTATACGTGAAATCTACAAAATAATACAAATGAATGTATATGCAAAACAGAAACAGACTCAGATATAGAAAACAAACTAGTGGTTACCAAAGGGGAGAGGGAAGGGGGGGAGCAAATTAGGGGTATGGGATTAAGAGATACAAACTATCAATACTATTATAAAACAGATAAGCAAAAGGGATATATTATATAATGCAAGAAATTTTATCTATTATCTTGTAATAACTTTTAATTGAGTACAATCTGTAAAAATACTGAATCACAATGCTAAACACCTGAAACTAATACAATGTTGTAAATCAAGTACACGTCAATAAAAAAAGAGTGAGGAATCACAGGGTAGGGATACAATTTTGGAACCAGCTTAATGGGAAATCATAGCGACTGGCCACCAGGACACACAGTGGGATTGCTAAGCGCAATGAGGAAACTGGCTGGAGACCATGAATTTTTAGCGACCCTAATCTGCAGGTATATATGATACTCTCCAGTGATACTCACAGACCTGAGACTACAGGGGGAAGATCTGAGAGTTGGGGTTTCTTGCTGGGGAGGCGTTGAAAACCCATGGAGGTCAGAGAGTTGATATAGCGACAGGAGTAGTCAGTAGGGTGAAATGTGTTGGGGGACAAGTAGAGACAGGAGGAAACAAGAGAGAAAGTAAAGAGACAGGGGCTTGGGTATTTCAATGAGTTTAGAAATAATTTGGTGAGAGAAGGGGAGTGGGCAGCAGGTGACATGACCATAACCTCCCCAGGCACAGGCCAGCCCGTTGACTATTAGCTGGACCCTAATCATATTCCCTTCCCAAGACTGACCAAGAGTCACAGATCATAGTTAGTCGGTGACAGGTTGAGCTGAAAGGTTATACAGTGTTGCCTTAGGGCTACAGTCACCAAAGGATGATCAAGGAAAAGTGATGGGGAGCAAGAGCTATGGATAAGCAGAGGCAAAAGACCAGGTGGCCCCAGAGAGAAAAAGATGAATGACTTCCGCACCCCACTCCAGTCTCCAGGAGGCCTGACAGAGTTCGATTTATCATGAAGCTTTAGCTTAAGGCTCCCTCACATGCACTGCTACTTCCAAGCAATGTGTTCCTACACTAACATGTTGAAGTAAAATTCATAGCTAAAGATATTACTACTCCAATTGGTTAAAAGAGCAGACACTTTTTACTGTCTTCCTATCACACTTCTCCACCCGCCTATTTGTCATAGACATTTACGGAATCAGCTTCAAGGAAGTTGAGTGTTGAATAGGGTTTACATTTAGTCTGGTTGTGTGGAGGTATGTCTGTGTGATTCTCGGTCATGTCTGTGTACAGTTATTGGTACCCATGGCTGTGTAGAAAGAGCACCGAGGAATACGTTTACCCGGAGTCATGATATGAAAATGCAGGGCCAGAAGCCATATGATGACAAGAACCTGCCCAATGGCTCCAAGATCCAAATGTATGTGAGTGCTGAGAAGGAAAGAAGGCTTGAGTTAACCAGAGCCAGAAGCCAGGCTGAGGGACAGTCTTCCAACTACCAGATGTAAAATATTTTAAGCAGATGATGTGGGTCTTCCTCATGTCTATTCAAAGGGGAAGTTCTCTCTTCTCAGGAATGAATTCCAATGACACAACATATAGAAGAGTGGATACACTATAAATATTTCCCTTTATAATAGGAATTGCACAAAATAGAGTTTATCAAAATCTCTGTGTTTGTATATAGCATAAAAGTATATAGTTTCATGCAAACAGTTAATATGTCTTTAACAGCTACTGTATGAAAAAAAGCTTGGTAGAGATTTTTCCAAATTTGACAAAACCACAAAATTGACCTAACATTACCAACAATAAGATGCGAAGATAAAATGAATTTTTAAGTTATCAATAACATGAAACCAAATTTGAATATCCACACTAGAGAAGAGACTGAATTATTTTTCCAGACTCTCTAGAGAAAATGTTACAAAATTGTCATGTGAAGAGGTGATTAAAGAGCATACAGCCAAAGGTCACAAGAAAAATATTGTGAAGGTAATGCTAGGTGAGTATAAATAAAACGTTAGGTTATTGATATTGTTGTAGATCTTACGGTGGCTTTGGTATTCGTTAGTATTTTAATATTTGTAATTTGTTATTTCTTTTATCATTCCATGTAAATATTTGTTTCTAATTTTGAATTCTTCATCGTGTAGTATTTTTTAAGAGGGCTCCAAAAATCAGTAAGCTCTGGACCTACGCTGACATCTGACTTATATCTGACAATCATCCTACCCCTTTGCGCCTGGTTCTCCAAGGAAGGGATCCTGGGTAATATGGTGGCTCCAGGAGACCACTGAAATAAGAAGCCAAGCTGCAGTGGGACAGAGGTGAAAGTCCACAAAGACAACAAGGACTGAAGACGCTCACATGCAGGATGGATCACTTAAAGGTCCATATGTGATTATTGACGAAGCAGGACTATGGGGTGCTCCCAATCAAAAATCAGTATTTGGGCTATAATCTTTTAATCACATTGTTTGGTCATTCATTCAACAATAGATAGGTGCTACTATATACCTGGTACTATATATATTTGTGGTTTTGTATTTGTGTGTGTGGGGATAGGTGTGTTTATGTATGCTTAGTGTTTACTTAATTATCACAGTTGATCTTTTATAACTTTGTTAATCCTGGGGCTTAAGGGTTTGAAGAAAGATTGATTAAGACAAGGAAACACTAATATGAATTGAGACTTGAGTAAATTTAAACGTTAAAGAGAAAACTAAGTAAAGCCAACAGGAAAATAGTTTCCTGTTGCCGAGACGCTGTCAAGGATTTAATCTAGAAAAATTTAGATTTCTGCACATCTGCATACAGACGTTTCACTTTCCCTCTTCTGGCTTTCAATATATATATATATATATATATATATATATTTTTTTTTTTTTTTGGCCATGCTGTGCAGCTCATGGGATCTTAGTTCCCCGACGAGGGATCGAACTCATGCCCGCTGCACTGGGAGCCTGGAGTCTTAACCACTAGACCACCAGGGCAGTCCCTCTCTTCTGGATTTATAGATAGTTATTTAGGATATACCTTCAAACTCTCTTTTCCCTTAAATATTTGTTTTGTCTGACATGACCTGAAAGGAAGCAACCTCCCCATATCACACATCACACAAATGCCTACACATACCCACATACATTTAGCCACACATACCCTTACACACACATGCACCTATCAAATAACTTGGGATCTGCAAAGCAAGATGCCAACCTTGACTCTGGAAAGGCTGGGATACAGACATGGGAATCCTCTAATGGATGCTGCTGCTCTGGTGTCCAAAAGGATATACGGTCCTGGAAAAGTGGATATCCTAATGTGCTTCATGGATATAGGCATTTTGCTATTCGTATAAAATCCAGTCAAAACATTCTCTTCAGTGGCTTTGTGTAGACTTCATACTCTTCTATGGTGACCCTTGGTTTCATAAGGACATGATGAGAAGCTCATTTGGGCACCTTCCTTCAAGTTTACCCTGGATCCCCAGTTCACCAGAGGAAGCCATGCTCCTGGGAGAAACATTCATTATGATTCACAGCATCAGTTGAACACACCATTGATCCTAGGGATCTAAGCAGTGGGAAGCTTGCAGGAGGGTTGGGTAAGGTCTCTTGCTCCAAGACCTGGTGGCGCAAACACGAGTCCTCTGATGAGGTACTGGTTTGAAGTCTATAAGAAGGGACAACTCATTATAAGGTATTTCTGCACTTGTGGCCCCCGTGGAATCCTGGTCCGTCACCCCCAAATCAGGAATCCATTTGGAGAAGCAGTATCTGTCCAATAGGGTGAGGATTTTTCTTAATGATCACTTCTGCCAATGGTTTATCTTTCTTCATTAGCTTAAATCCACTGGCCAGTCACCTTAAAAACTTCCATGAAGAGAGTGTAGTGTCTCACTGGGTGGACGTGCCTTGTACATATATAGGCACAGACAGTTCTATTCTGTATGCGATGGAGCATGGGAGAAGTTCATCGACACAAGTCTATTTCTTTACATAGAAATCTAAGTGTGTTCTCAGAAATCACTGGGCTTTCTTTATTCTAACAATGGTTTTCTGACACTTGTTTCCGTTGCCACTGTTGGACACAAATAGAATCAGGTGATCCAGAACATGTAGTCTGAAACTGCAGTTCAGTGTGTTAAATGACACTACTCTTTCAGGCAGAAGCAATATCTGCCTCTATAAACTCAACAAAATAGACCTATGTTCACTGAGGTTGTTTTCTTGGGAGGAGTCGCTTTAATACATAAACCATTTAGCTATGTCCCAATCTAGGATCTGGAACTTTGAGTCAACAGGACAGAACTAATGAAGCATTATAGAGACACGATTCAACTCCTAATAAACATCACGTTCATCATTCTCTGGCTTGTTTTTAGGCTACAAAGCAACCCACTCACGGAGCAACACTGGGTGTGACATTCAAACTGTCTAGCAGCAAACAGCCCTGATGATTACTACAGCTGTACCGTGAGGGTGATGGCAACAGTCATCAGATTTAGCTGAATCAGAATCTCAGGCAGACAATTTTCATCAACAATTGATATGTGTTGAGTCAGTGAGGCAGTTGGATTGTGATCGATCTTACATGATAAGGCAGTAATTGCTGAGCACCTCAATGCAATTGTGAAGATCCAAAATGGATTGTAATGCTTTATATCCCAAAACAGTTAGGTCAGCATTTTGCTCAAAGAGGAAGTCGTGTATATAAATACTTAGTGATTTGCACAGGACGCAGAGAAAGCCAATGGTAAACCTGTGCACACAGTTTCTGTTTCCTGGAATGTAGTTCTGTGCTTGGTCCACAGGGAGCTCATGACTAGTGACTCTATAGGCTTCGGTCAGCCAGTGGGGTTGCAAAGTTACCTTATTGTCATTATTCTCACAGGGGGTACCAGTAGCAGCGTCACCAATGTCACCTAAGAACCAGTCAGAAATGTGGATTCAGGGGTGCCTGCCCCACACCTAGTGAATCGGAAACTCTGGAGGCGTGGTCCCCAAAGCCTGTGTTTTAACGAGCTTTCCCGGTGTTTGGGATACATACTAATATTTGAGAACAGATGACATCAGAAATGACGAAAACAGCAGACAGGAAGGAAGCTACATGTGATCATGTCCGGCTGCTTCTCCTGTCATAACTCTGGAGCTTACATTCTAGAAGGGAAGACGGACAAACACATAATCACGCAGATTTTACAAAGGAAAAATATGAGGTGTTATGGCACTTCATGGGATCATGGGAGAATTAAACTGTGGGTAAATCAAGGGCTTGACATTTGGTTGAGACAGGAAGGATGAGTAGGTGTTAGCCAGGCGAAGTATGGCAGAGGCATGGTACAGGTAGAGGGCAGTTGTCCGGGAGCTCTTAGGTGATGGGAAGAAGTGCTGGGAATTTTAAGGAATAGAATAAAAAGGTAAATGGGGATTCATGAGCCCAGATGCGAGCGGTGAAAGATAAAGCTGAAGTATGGATACCAGGTTAACAGGTGGATTGGACTCTATGGTGTCTGTCACCAAGAATGTGGGACTAATAATAATTGGTTAGATGGCTGTTAGATTTTTTTTTTTTTTTTTTTTTTTTGCCTTTATGATGCTATTTTGGTTGCTTGCAAAGAATATGTGCAGAGGAACAAGGAAGAAGGTAGGGAGAGAGTTAGGAGACAATGACATTAACCTAGGTGAAAGCTGATAGTGATTTCAATAAGCTGATGGAGGTTTGAAGTGAATTAACACATCCACAAAATATACAGGAAGTACAATCAATAGGACTAGATGCTGTATTGGATTTGTGAGATGAAGGAATTGTATAGGGCAAGTCTGAATGTTCTGGCCCTAGACATCAAGTAGATGGTGGTGCCATTTACTTTTGTGGAAACAGGATTGTGGAGACTTTGTTCAGTGAGGTACAAACACAGAACAGGATTTATTCAAATAATTGTTACCAACTTTTCCCTTTTGAAATCAGCCTCATCTTATCTCCATTCTCCACTTGTTTTAGACATCAGAGAGAAGAAAGTTGTTAATCAACAGTATCTTAGTACCCTCTCATAAACATTAGCTTTATCCTATATCTGCTCCAGTTATTATTACATTTTATATTTATTTTGGTTAAATATTTCATTACATTTTAGGACAATTACCCTCTCTTACTGCCCTTTACACAGTGAGACTTGGGACAGAATCATGTGGCTACTGCATCTACGTGGGAACAGGAGTACCAGTGGGGATGTCCTCTCTGTTGATAATTGCAGATTCTGATTCTGGAACTAGTGAAATGAATAAAGCTACTGGCATCTTCATAGTCACATGGGACTGTACAGTACAGGCATCTGACCTTGCCTCTCTCTTGGTTTAAGTGGTCCCTTCTTAGTCTCTGTTCTCTCTTTGCTTATTTCAAAGTATGGCGGAAGCTATAGCCTCCTGTCTCCTACCCTACCATCAGCAGTACAAAACCCTTACCCAGTTTTTTGTTATGAGCCCCAGCACTCACCTGGAACAGGTATTCTGGAGAAGCCTGCCTCTCCTTCATCTAAAGTTTATATTCACACGAATACAAATGTTTTTGCAGAATTAGCTTTTCAGTTATAGTATACCTATTATAAGAGAGAGATTTTGTTCTTGGGAAAATTTTGCAAAATCATCATCCAAATTATTGTGTACTATTTATGAACATTTAGCATTCTGAGGTCATGGAGTAAATATTTCCTTTCTTCCCCCAAAACCCTCAGTCTTTATATGTGTAGGGACAAAAGGCATGAGAATTAACCAACCTCCATAATTAAAGAAAACAGAGACATTTTAGATGAAATGTGGGCAGGAAAAAATGCTTGGTACTTGCCAAGGATTTTGGTTTTTTTTTTTTTTTGAAAGAGAACAAAGAGAGACTATATCTTATAAAATACCAAAACGCACTAAAATGACAATAACTGTAATTGCATAACTCAGAAAAAAGGAGTGAAACAATGAAACAGAAGAGACCTCAGCATTAGAGCCACAAAAAATGTTTAAAATTAGGACAGCATTTCTAATCAGTAATGAAAGCATGAATGTTGTTATGAAAAACCTTCCAAGTTGATGCTCTGGCCAGGTGTCAGGCCTGTGCCTCTGACGTGGGAGAGCCGGGTTCAGGACACTGGTCCACCAGAGACCTCCCGGCTCCACATAATAACAAACAGCAAAAGCTCTTCCAGAGAGCTCCATCTCAACATTAAGACCCAGCTCCACTCACACCAGCAATCTACAGTGCTAGACACACTATGCCAAACAACTAGAAAGAGAGGAACACAGCCCAACCGTTAGCAGAGAGGCTGCCTAAAATCATAATAAGATCACAGACACCCCAAAACACACCACCAGACGTGGTCCTGCCCACCAGAAAGACAAGATCCAGCCTCATCCACCAGAACACAGGCACTAGTCCCCTCCACCAGGAAGCCTACACGACCCACTGAACCAACCTTACCCACTGGGGGCAGACACCAAAAACAATGGGAACTATGAATCTGCAGCCTGAGAAAAGGACACCCCAAACACAGTAAGTTAAGCAAAATGAGAAGACAGAGAAACATACAGCACATGAAGGAGCAAGGTAAAAACCCACCAGACCAAACAAATGAAGAGGAAATAGGGAGTCTAGCTGAAAAAGAATTCAGAGTAATGATAGTAAAGATGATCCAAAATCCTGGAAATAGAATGGAGAAAATACAAGAAATGTTTAACAAGGACCTAGAAGAACTAAAGAGCAAATAAACAATGGTGAACAACACAATAAATGAAATTAAAATTTTTCTAGAAGGAATCAATAGCAGAATAACTGAGGCGGAAGAACGGATAAGTGACCTTGAAGATAAAATAGTGGAAATAACTACCACAGAGCACAATAAAGAAAAGAGAATGAAAAGAATTGAGGACAGACTTAGAGAACTCTGGGACAACATTAAATGCAGCAGCATTCGAATTATAGGGGTCCCAGAAGAGGAAGAGAAAAAGAAAGGGACTGAGAAAATATTTGAAGAGACTATAGTTGAAAACTTCCCTAATATGGGAAAGGAAATAGTTAATCAAGTCCAGGAAGCTCGGAGCATCCCATACAGGATAAATCCAAGGAGAAACATGCCAAGACACATGTTAATCAAACTATCAAAAATTAAATGCAAAGAAAAATATTAAAAGCAGCAAGGGAAAAACAACAAATAACATACAAGGGAATACACATAAAGTTAACAGCTGATCTTTCAGCAGAAACTCTGCAAGCCAGCAGGGAGTGGCAGGACATAGTTAAAGTGATGAAAGGGAAAAACCTAAAACCAAGAATACTCTACCCAGCAAGGATCTCATTCAGATTCAGTGGAGAAATTAAAACCTTTACAGATAAGCAAAAGCTAAGAGAATTCAGCACCACCAAACCAGCTTTACAACAAATGCTAAAGGAACTTCTCTAGGTAGGAAACACAAGGGAAGGAAAAGACCTACAATAACAAACCCAAAACAATTAAGAAAATGGTAATAGGAACATACATATTGATAACTACCTTTAATGTAAATGGATTAAATGCTCCAACCAAAAGACATAGACTGGCTGAATGGATAAAAAACAAGACCCATATATATGCTGTCTACAGGAGACCAACTGCAGACCTAGGGACACATACAGACTGAAAGTGAGGGGATGGAAAAAGATATTCCATGCAAATGTAAACCAAAAGAGAGCTGGAGTAGCAATTCACATATCAGACAAAATAGACTTTCAAATAAAGACTATTACAAGACACAAAGAAGGACACTACATGATGATCAAGGGATCAATCCAAGGAGAAGATATAACAACTGTAAATATTTATGCACCCAACATAGGAGCACCTCAATACATAAGGCAAACGCTAGCAGCCATAAAAGGGGAAATCAACAGTAACACAATAAGAGTACAGGGGCTTCCCTGGTGGCGCAGTTGTTAGGAATCTGCCTGCCAATGCAGGGGACACGGGTTCGTGCCCCAGTCCGGGAAGATCCCACATGCCGCGGAGCAACTAAGCCCGTGCGCCACAACTACTGAGCCTGCGCGTCTGGAGCCTGTGCTCCGCAATGGGAGAGGCCGTGACAGTGAGAGGCCCGCGCACTGCAATGAAGAGTGGCCCCCGCTCGCCGCAACTGGAGAAAGCCCTTGCACAGAAACGAAGACCCAACACAGCCAAAAGTAAATAAATAAATAAATAAATAAATTTATAAAAAAGAAAAAAATAAGAGTATGGGACTTTAAAACCCCACTTTCACCAACGGACAGATCATCCAAAATGAAAATAAATAAGGAAACCAAAGCTTTAAATGATACATTAAACAAGATGGACTTAACTGATATTTATAGGACATTCCACCCCAAAACAACAGAATATGCTTTCTTCTCAAGTGCTCAAGCAAAATTCTCCAAGATAGATCATATCTTGGGTCACAAATCAAGCCTTGGTATATTTAAGAAAATTGAAATCATATCAAGTGCCTTTTATGACCACAACGCTATGAGACCAGATACCAATTACATGAAAAAATCTGTAAAAAATACAAACACATGGAGGCTAAACAATACACTACTAAATAAACAAGAGATCACTGAGGAAATCAAAGAAGAAATAAAAAAATACCTAGAAAAAAATTACAGTGAAAACACGACGACCCAAAACCTATGGGATGCAACAAAAGCAGTTCTAAGAGGGAAGTTTATAGCAATACAATACTACCTCAAGAAACAAGAAACATCTCAGATAAACAACCTAACCTTACACCTAAATAAATTAGAGAAAGAAGAACAAAAACGCCCAAAAGTTAGCAGAAGGGAGGAAATCATAAAGTTCATATCAGAAATAAATGAAAAATAAATGAAGGAAACAATAGCAAAGCTCAATAAAACTAAAAAGTGGTTCTTTGAGAAGATAAACAAAATTGATAAACCATCAGCCAGACTCATCAAGAACAAAAGGGAGAAGACTCAAATCAATAATATCAGAAATGAAAAATGAGAAGTAACAACTGACACTGCAGAAATACAAAGGATTGTGAGAGATTACTATAAGCAACTATATGCCAGTAAAATGGACAACCTGAAAGAAATGGACAAATTCTTAGAAAAGCACAACCTTCTGAGACTGAACCAGGAAAAAATAGAAAATATAAACAGACAAATCACAAGCACTGAAAATGAGACCGTGATTAAAAATCTTCCAATAAACAAAAGCCCAGGACCAGATGGCTTCACAGGAGAATTCTATCAAACATTTAGAGAAGAGCTAACACCTATCCTTCTCAAACTCTTCCAAAATATAGCAGAGGGAGGAACACTCCCAAACTCATTCTACGAGGCCACCAACACCCTGATACCAAAACCAGACACAGATGTTACAAAAAAAGAAAATTACAGGACAATATCACTGATGAACATAGATGCAAAAATCCTCAACAAAATACTAGCAAACAGAATCCAGCAGCACATTAAAAGGATCATACACCATGATCAAGTGGGGTTTATCCCAGGAATGCAAGAATTCTTCAATATATGCAAATCAATCAATGTGATACACCATATTAACAAACTGAAGGAGAAAAACCATATGATCATCTCAATAGATGCAGAAAAAGTTTTCAACAAAATTTAACACCCATTTATGATAAAAACCCTCCAGAAAGTAGGTATAGAGGGAACTTACCTCAGCATAATAAAGGCCATATATGAGAAACCCACAGCCAACGTTGTTCTCAATGGTGAAAAACTGAAACCATTTCCTCTAAGATCAGGAACAAGACAAGGTTGTCTATTCTCATCACTATTATTCAACATAGTTTTGGAAGTTTTAGCCACAGCAATCAGAGAAGATAAAGAAACAAAAGGAAATCAAACCGGGAAAGAAGAAGTAAAGCTGTCACTGTTTGCAGATGAGATGATACTATACATAGAGAATCCTAAAAATGCTACCAGAAAACTATGAGTACCAATCAAGGAATTTGGTAAAATATCTGGATACAAAATTAATGCACAAAAATCTCTTGCATTCCTAACACTAATGATGAAAAATCTGAAAGAGAAATTAAGGAAACACTCCCATTTACCATTGCAACGAAAAGAATAAAATGAGTAGGAATAAACCTACCTAAGGAGACAAAAGACCTGTATGCAGAAAACTTTAAGACACTGATGAAAGAAATTAAAGATGATACAAACAGATGGAGAGATATACCATGTTCTTGGCTTGGAAGAATCAACACCGTGAAAATGACTATACTACCAAAAGCAATCTACAAATGCAATGCAATCCCTATCAAACTACCAATGGCATTTTTCACAGAACTAGAAAAAAATTTTCACAATTTGTATGGAAACACAAAAGACCCCAAATAGCCAAAGCAATCTTGAGAAAGAAAAACAGAGCTGGAGGAATCAGGGTCCCGGACTTCAGACTATACTACAAAGCTACAGTAATCAAGACAGTATGGTACTGGCACAAAAGCAGAAACATAGATCAATGGAACAGGATAGAAACCCCAAAGATAAACCCACACACATATGGTCACCTTATTTTTGATAAAGGAGGCAAGAATATACAATGGAGAAAAGATACCCTCTTCAATAAGTGGTGCTGGGAAAACTGGACAGCTACATGTAAAAGAATGAAATTAGAACACTCCCTAACACCATATACAAAAATAAACTCAAAATGGATTAAAGACCTAAATGTAAGGCCAGACACTGTAAAACTCTTAGAGGAAAACATAGGCAGAACACTCTATGACATAAATCACAGCAAGATCCTTTTTGACCCACCTCCTAGACAAATGGAAATAAAAACAATAATAAACAAATGGGACCTCACGAAACTTAAAACCTTTTGCACAGCAAAGGAAAACATAAACAAGATGAAAACACAACCCTCAGAATGGGAGAAAGTATTTGCAAATGAAGCAACTGACAAAGGATTAATCTCCAAAATTTATAAGCAGCTCATGAAGCTCAATAACAAAAAAACCAACAACCCAATCCAAAAATGGGCAGAAGACCTAAATAGACATTTCTCCAAAGAAGATATACAGATTGCCATCAAACACATGAAAGGATGCTCAACATCACTACTCATTAGAGAAATGCAAATCAAAACTACAATGAGGTATCATCTCACACTGGTCAGAATGGCCATCAACAAAAAATCTACAAACAGTAAATGCTGGAGAGGGTGTGGAGAAAAGGGAACCCTCTTGCACTGTTGGTGGGAATGTAAATTGATACAGCCACTATGGAGAACAGTATGGAGGTTTATTAAAAAACTAAAACTAGAACTATCATACAGCTCAGCAATCCCACTACTGGGCATATACCCTGAGAAAACCATAATTCAAAAAGAGTCACGTGCCACAATGTTCATTGCAGCTCTATTTACAATAGCCAGGACATGGAAGCAACCTAAGTGTCCATCGACAGATGAATGCATAAAGAAGATGTGGCACATATGTACAATGGAACATTGCTCAACCATAAAAAGAAACGAAACTGAGTTATATGTAGTGAGGTGGATGGACCTAGAGTCTGTCATAGAGAGTGAAGTAAGTCAGAAAAAAACCCCAAATACCTTACATTAACACATATATATGGAATCCAAAAAAAAAAAAAAAAAGGTTCTGAAGAACCTAGGGGCAGGACAGGAATAAAGATGCAGATGTAGAGAATGGAGCTGAGGACACGGGGTTGGGGAAGGGTAAGCTGGTACGAAGTGAGAGAGTGGCATGGACATATATACACTACCAAATGTAAAATAGATAGCTAGTGGGAAGCAGCCGCATAGCACAGGGAGATCAGCTCGGTGCTTTGTGACCACCTAGAGGAATGGGTTAGGGAGGGTGGGAGGGAGACGCAAGAGGGAACAGATATGGGGATATATGTATATGTATAGCTGATTCACTTTGTTATAAAGCAGAAACTAACACACCACTGTAAAGCAATTATACTCCAGTAAAGATATTAAAAAAAAAAAAAAAACTTACCAAATTGATAAACAAAAAGTTACACATCAGGAACCATAATGAATTTATATGAATTAAAAATATAAATAAAAATAATAAATGTATTGGAAGATAATATAGAAGTTCATTTTCTAGTCAAAGTTAGAATTGTTTCTTTAAGACACAAAACCTAACAGTAAAAATAAATTCAAAGTGTATTGACATGTAAATAAAATAATAAATATATATAAAATATATACATATATATGTAAAATATATAATATATACATGTATCTGTAAATACATATATAATGAATAGCAGGAAATAATGGACTGCCTAATTTAGTTTAGGAAGGTTCTGCTTACTACACAAAACTTAGAAGCCAAACAAAATTTATTGACAGGTGTGACCTCCCATAAAATCCTCTATATGCCAAAATATACCACAAAAGAATCAAAAGACAAGTGATGAACTCATATACAGTAAGTTCTTACCAATAAATAAGAAAGGATAACAATAGAAAAGTATGCAAAACATATTCAATGGTTAATAATAAAAAATTAAGAAAATGCGGGGCTTCCCTAGTGGTGCAGTGGTTGAGAATCTGCCTTCCAATGCAGGGGACACGGGTTAGAGCCCCGGTCTGGGAAGATCCCACATGCCGCAGAGCAACTAAGCCCGTGAGCCACAACTACTGAGCCTGCGCGTCTGGAGCCCGTGCTCCGCAACAAGAGAGGCCGCGATAGTGAGAGGCCCGCGCACCGTGATGAAGAGTGGCCCCCGCTCGCCGCAACTAGAGAAAGCCCTCGCACGGAAACGAACACCCAACACAGCCAAAAATAAATAAATAAATAAATATTTTAAAAAAAAATCCATAAAGTGCCTGGACTGCAGAAGGATAGGCAAAGCTGTGCAGTTCTATGACAAAAACATTTCAAAAAAAAAAAAAAATTAAGAAAATGCGAATTAAACAAATAGCACACAGTTCCCTTCAGATTGGCAGAGATTGCTAAGATCCAAAGTGCCACTGAGGGAGTGGTGCACGTGGTGGGTTTGTGTTTCATTTGTGCAAGTCCAAGTTGGTACAGATTTTTGAACAAGGTTATCTATCTCTATCTGTTAAATCTAAAATGCACATCCCTCCTACAGAAATGGTCACTTGTATGCAAAAAGAACATGGTAAGAATGGGTGTGGAAGCTTCACTGGAAACAGCAGAATAATTGGAAACAACCTAACTGCCCATCAACACATGACCTGCAGTGGTTAGAAAGAAAAAAAGAATAAATATATATGTTGTGATACAAAAATAATCCCAAGATATTTTCAGTAATAAATGCATGGCAAGAAAAAAATGGATACTGTGATTCCATTAATGTTATGAACAAGCCAACTATATATCTATATATGTGTATGCTTGCTTTATATGTATGTTAAGTGCATAAACGCACATCTGGACAGCACACATCAACCCTAAAATAATGGTTTGCTCAGAAGAAAATAATTCTAGGAACATCAATGAAAGGGGAAATTTTGCATTTTAGTATATGCTTAGTATGTTATCATGACTTAAAAATAAATAAGAAAATAGATAAACCTCAGTTATATCAGAAATGATTGCATTATATCTTCCCTTTGCATGAGAGTATCAATCCCTGTTTTCTCTGATTCTTATCCGTTCTGTAGCCTAAGGTTCTTTTTTTTTTTTTGAATTTTATTTTATTTATGTATTTTTTATACAGCAGGTTCTATTTTATACATATTAGTGTATGTATGTCAATCCCAATCTCCCACTTCATACCCGCCCACTTTCCCCCCTTGGTGTCCATACGTTTGTTCTTGTAGCCTAAGTTTCTTTATCAACGTTCCCCAAGCGATTATCTGGAAGAACTTTGGTAAGTAACTAAAAAGAACTCCTTATGAAGTTTTCCTTTATCTATCTTTATGAGATTCCATTAATATTTCATTCTCTAAATAGAGAATATCAGAGTGTAACCAAATCACTAAAATCTGTTTTTATTACATTGCCTAGATGCATTAAGAAAATACAGGGAATTTGAAAGGGTGTTTACATTTCTGTAACTAATATTCTTAAAGAAACCCGTACCAAATCTAATCACTAACTGGTTAACTTGAGGAGGTGCAGTTGGGAAGGGTTGATTCATAGAGTCAGGAGTTACTTTGTGTTCAATCTAGCAAAGTTTACTCTGAATTTATGTATTAGATGAAAAAAGTTCGTCATTTTTAGAAGTATCTGACTTTTTATTTGAAACCTCTGAGAACACTGATATTAAACTGACATCATCAATGCTTTGGAATGTTTTTCTACTATCGGAGCCAACATCAACTACCGTGTTTTATTTTTTGTTCATGTAAAAGGAAATTTGAGATCCAAATCAAAAGAACTAGTTTAAAGAATAACTCATGTGACCTAAAACAAAGTTATAATCTGAAGACCCGTGTGTAAACCCAACCAATCCAGCTGTACCTGTCACACTCATGTTTCTTTGGACACAACTTTCTTAAAACACTTATGGACATTAGAGTAGATGCTGCCGCGTCTTCAGCAGATTTGCATCTTCTGGGTTTCATATGGTCAGGAATTTCACAAGCTCCCATGGTGGACGAGAAAATGTTTTGTGCAAATTATGTTTATTATCAGTTTTCTTGAGATATCAATATTCAATATTGAATTTCTTATTGAGCATGTACTTTCAATTTTTAAGCGAGTTGATATCAGAAGAGTTTATTACAAAAAAAAAAAAGTGTTAGCGAAGAATAAAAATAAATCAATGCTAAATCCATTGCAGCAAGAATGTTCAGATTACTGTCCACCTGCTCTTGTGTATATTTAATGAGGTTGAGTCAGTTTCTCAGAGTCTGAGCTCCTTGAGCGCTGGAAAGGGAGAAGCCAAGGGCTCACAAAGGAGAGGGTCAGCTTGGGTAGCTTTCTTTTAAATAACCAATCTAAACCGTCAGGTACACCTTTCCATTATTAGAACCAGGATGGGACTGGAGAATAAGAAGATTTTCTCATCACTCCAGATGGTGCTGATAGAGGTAGTTTGAGCCTCTGGAGGGCAAAGACTGAAGCGAGCAACTTTTATTTATTTTTCAAGTTAATTATTTAGTTAACATTCTTTACTTCACATGACAAATAGCGAAAAGACATCCCATTGATATTCCCCATTCGGCATGGAATGGCACTGTCATTACCAACAGCGACAAGAGGATTCCATTTCTGGGTGGAACAGGGGTACTGAGTGAAAGGGGATAACTCCCTGGTTTCACTGGAATAGGTACAGAATATTTCAAAGACTTTTAAAAACTTTTTCAACTTTCAACTTTTTCTAGATATAGAAAGAGATGATGGAACGCAAAGACTTCATTTAATTTTTTCCTTAAAGGGGTTGACAACAATTTCCAATATGAAAAGAACATGTTTGAAAGTCAGGTTTAGAGGTGGTTTAAATTTTGTTTGGAGACTTAAACCTCATGAAAAATCTCATGTCGTTTTTCATGTTTTAGCTCTGTGTGTGGCATATTTATTTGCCTAGAACTCCTAAGGGTGAATAGCATTCCATTAGTTAGTGTAAAAAAAATCTTCAAAACCAGGAATAGTTTATAACTCAGGAACTTTCTAAATAGTTTAGGCTCACTAAAAGTAGATTAGGATTAAAAAAAAAAAGTGACTACATAATATACTGGCCTTGTTGAAATTGGTAGAATTAAGATAGAGACAATTCTCTACAAGAGAAAGAATTCAGAAACTGTTATGTACAGCAAAGGGTGCATTTGATGGCAATTAACTGAAAACTAATTTTCCCATCCAAAGCTAATATCTACTGATTATTGCATTGTCTATGTTCCGAAAGAGGTACTTAATGATTTACATATATTATCTCATTTATTTTCACAACAATGATATAAATTAGACATTATTTCCCCCTTTCTACAAGTGGGGAAATTGAGTTTAAGAGGATAAATATCTTGCCAGAGTTTATACTTCTGGTAAGTGGCATAAAACAGAGTGCTGTCCAAAGTGTTTTTTTTTTTTTTAAATCAATAACTCAAAAAAGTAGAGCTGTCATAATAACACAGGAAAAAAGGCAGAATTCCAGAGCTAAAAACTGGACTTTCTTATTCAGTTTAGGAGAAAAACAGCCATCAGGCTTTTGAGGATCTAATGTCACTACCAAGACCATTCCTCATGTAGATAAAAATTTCTAAATTTAGGTTCCAATGGTAAAAGCATTCTATTCTGGCCTGGAAAATTGAACCACTCAAGACAATTAAGTCTCTTTATTCTAATTTCAACTCAATTGACACACTTATTCTCAAATAAGTCTTAAAGTGTAATGAACTTTGAATATTTTGACCTTATACTGTATCAGTGAATAGCTTTTGAGTATGATATGGATTTTCATGCAGCCTGACAAGAGAGAAAACATGCTGAAAGACGACGACGATACAATTTCCAATCTGCACAGGGCTTATGTGATACTGACAGGCATGAGTAGGCACTCCGCTGTCCACTGAGGATGTTTGTTTAATGGGCATGAGTTAGTCCTTCACAGCCCGATGTCCTTGGGCACCAGCAAGAGAGAGAGCTCAAAAACCAGAAGGTCAACCCAGTTGGCTGTCCTCTAAATGACACATTTGAACACCAGATGGTCCTAGAACTTCTGTCGACAGTGTACACAGCAGGTCTATCATCTACAGCCTTAGAACATATCCTATATCATTGAGTCTTTCAAATTTTGGAGGCAGGTAGGCCTGCACCTCTCCCATTTACAGGCAGGGAAACTGAGGCTCATAGAAATGAAAGTCCTTACCTAAGAACCCACATTCGGTCCCATATTCAAGAACAGAGTCTGGAACAGAAGCCTGTGTGCTTGGGCAAAGCTCTTTTAACCATTCCATGTGATTCTCCACGTAGTTACCCTTCTAGAGTCATCCCTGTCTCCTTATATTCTCATGTGCCCCTTGAGTTGGGGCAAAGATTGTTGGTATTATTATTAAATTGAGGATGGGGCCTGAGAATATGCACATTTTGTAACCCCAACTGATGATGAATTTGGTTCCCTGGAGGACAAAGATTGAATCTTACACTTTAATTTTTCTAAGCTCTTAATAGGATAAGGTCTGTCTTGCATACGAAAGGCCCTTACTACCTACCTGATGATAATTACAGTCAGCCCTCCATGTCCACATGTTCTGCATCTTCAGATTCAACCAATTGCAGATCGACAATTTTTTAAAATTCCAGAAATTTCCAAAAGGCAAAACTTGAATTTGCTACCCACTGGCAACTATTTACATAACATTTACACTGTATTTACAACTACCATTGACCCTTGAACAATGAGGAATTTAAGAGGTTTAGGGACCCCAACCGCTGCACAGTCAAAAATCCCAGTATAACTTTACAGTGAGCCCTCTGTATCCAGGGTTCCACATCCACAGATTCAACTAACTGCAGGTTGTATAGTACTGTAGTATGTATTCAGTGAAAAAAATTCACATGTAAATGGACCCGCACAGTTCGAATCTATGTTGTTCAAGGGTCAACTGTATTTACATAGCATTTATATTGTGTTAGGTATTAGGAGTAACCTAGAGATGATTTAAAGTATACAGGAGGATATGTGTAGGCTATATGCAAATACACCATTTTTACATAAGGGACTTGAGCGTCCTCGGATTTTGATATCCACAGGGGTCCTGGAACCAGTCTCCCATGGATGCGGAGGGATGACTATAACATCATCATCATAATTAATATCATAGTGATATTGTTTCATTCACTCACTATTTATTTAAAGGCTTTGGGTAAGTTTAACTACTTTGAGACTTGACTTCTTCATATTTAAAATGGGGCTGGCATTACCACTGTGTAGGGTCTCCATGAGAACCACAAATGACATGTGTGAAGCACCGGAACCCTTCATAGCACATGGGAGGTAATTAATAAAAAGAGGCAGTGATTATTTTGTACTCATCATTATATCTTTCATCAATGTATCTTCTGTTCTCTATGGAACCTCACACACAGATAGAAATATAATCGATATTTAATAACAGGAGCTTAATAAATGCATGTTAGTTGATTAATTAATTGTCAAGGAATGAAGGCTGAAAAGAAAAATCACCAGAGGAGCTTCTGGCAGAAGCTGCACTCTCTAATCCATCTACTAAACTTTGCTGTCTGTCCCAGGTTTACACTCCTACCTCCTTAGCACATGATTAATTGTGGACTCTCCTGCCCAAGGGCTGTCCAAAAGCAATCACAAAACCTTCCACTCCAAAGAATATTTAAACTATCAGGCCCCAAAGACATGAAAAAAATCCATCAATAGACACATTTCCATTCTCCTGCAAAGCAATCCGAGACTACATTAAAACTATATGCTCACACAACCTAATGGGAGTCTACAGATTCAGGATTAGTGTTTCATCAGACATCCAAAAACTGAGAAGAGAATTCATGCATAGTAGGAGTAGAGAATAGAATTTTCCAGGAAGTTTCCTTCACTTGTGCCAACAGTTTTGGGGGCCGGTCCAGAGGTGAGTATTCTAGGGTAGCTGGTTCTTGAAGTTGGTTTTTCCAGTTTTGTTTCATATAGTTTTCACTTAAATGCAAGTGAATGCAGGTGGAGAACTTTCCAAGTTTCTGTTGAGGCGTAATGTAATGTGTTTGCCACATTATTTAATGAAATAAGAAAATAATCTTTTCTGGCTGTCACTCTTTAAAATATTGCCCTACCTGCTTTCCCCACTTGACCCTTAAGCAGTTATTTTCACTGAAATCTATAGTATTACATTATTAGAGTTAGATATTTTGTCCTATTAAGGATTTTCATTTTGCCTTTATAGTCTTAGAAAATCCACGCATTATAGAAATTATTTCCTGATGTTCTGACTTGGACAGTTTCCTTCACGTTGCAATAAGAAAAAAGTATTAATTTTTTTAATTGTAAAAAGACACAAATATAAGCATCCATGTCTATTTAGAGAGGTGTTAGGTCCCAAGTATGTTAAGTGGAAGAATATTTGAACTTTTAATTTCATATCTAGGGAACATACACAAAGTCCAAAACTCATGAACCCCTTCATGACAGTCCAAACAGCTTTAATATCATAACATTCTCTGAAAAGAATAATACTTCAAGACTTTCCCTTCTGGCTGGACTCATGTTTCTTTTTAAGGGAAAAAGGGGGCATACAGTTCAGTTAGCATGAAAATTAAAGCGAGCTCAGGGAGAAAACTAGGTGACAGAGTCAAGGAGTGGCCTGAAGAACTGGGGAAAGCAGAAAGTCAGTCCACTAACCCACGTGGCTAGGCTCAGAGAGCTTGTCCCACCCTGAGCACTTGCCTGGGAGAGGGACTCACAGGGATGGAAAGAATGTGAAGTTTCACAGCCTATGAAGTGGCTACCTGAAAGCACCCTAAGCTAAAATGCAGTCGGTAAATTTGCATCAAAGTGATTTACTTTTGTGACTTGGAAATCCAAAACCAAAAGGAGCTGGAGGTGGAGAAGGGTGGGGCAGAACCCAGAACTTCTGATCAAAAAGGCTGGAACAAGTCCTGGCCAGTGAGTCGGGACCAGCCTTAGAGGATCATAGAGGCCGTGACTCTGTGCACTGGAAGCTGGCTGTAGGTGAGCCCCAGACATGGACCAGCCACCACGTGCCATAGCCAACAAGGCAGAAGAGGAAAACCGGCTGCTTCATCAAATCTGACCTGTCACGTGGCTCCCGTGTGGGTGCAGACTGTTCTTAAAGGGCCTGGACGGCAGGGCAGGAGAAACACTCTTAATGATAGGGCTGTGAGTGCTGGTTTTCCCTTAATTGCCAAAGCAGACCCAAGGCTTTCTTCTTCCCAGGTGGCTGCTTCTAGACAAACTGCTCTGCTGGGACGGGCTTCCATCACCAAAAGAGTGTTGAAAACTGCTACCGTGAAAAAGGCATATGATGTTGACAGCAAAACCCAAGAAGACCATGTTAATGCACAAAGGAAGGTCTGCAGGTCAAGAGGTGTCAAAGAAGGAAGCCCACTGGCCAAATCAGGCAAAGCTGTCCGATGCCAAGGACTTGTGGGGTCTCCAGAAAACTGCAGTTCCGCTAGAAAGTACCTCAACCTAATACATGTTCAAGGTGTAGAGAGAAACTAGAGTGACAATTGAGTCACTTGTAATGGGGTTAACCGTGGTGCTATTACCAGTACCATGAATTTTCTTAGAGCACCCACTTCAGTTATGTAAGTACACATAAGGGACCACAATGCAACCTAGAAGGTTGCTGAGTGAGCAGAACTAGTTAAAATGGTGGGATCTGGATGTTTTATAAGGGAGATTTCCCTCAATCCGTAAAAACACTACAGATGGTTATCTGTCCAGAAAATGGGTAGGAATGCTCTAGATTTAAAGCACGCTTTCCCTGGAGAGGACTGGGTAAACTGACAAATTCTTCAACACTGTCTTTCTTATGCCCTAGAATCTATTCAAACTTTTCCCATTCTCACTTTTGGACAACAAAATAATTATTGCAATATATCATGTCATTAAGAATATTATAGATTTTTAAAAAAATCATCTTGTCTTTCTCATTACAAACACTCTAGCCTGGTTGGGAGCACAATGAACCAATTCTCAGGGCAAGTCCTTTCTACCATCGGTTGGCAGCCCTTATTGAGTGCAGATTTCTACTTATTTCAGTTTGCAAGGTGAACTTTATCTCACCTAGAAGCCCCCAATCTCTGGGAGCACCTTTGAAAGCCCCATCTATGTAAAGTTATTCATTAGTCTATATTTTTGGAGTTAAAATGGTGTTAACAACGTATCAACAAATAAATCATCGTCATGCCATCATGGCTAACACTGACTTTTTCTTCATCAAATGATGTGACCAACAAGGGATTAATCTCCAAAATATACAAACAGCTCATGCAGCTCAATATTAAAAAACAAACAACCCAATCCAAAATATGGGTGGAAGATCTCAATAGACATTTCTCCAAAGAAGACATACAGATGACCAAAAAGCACATGAAAAGATGCTCAACATCACTAATTATTAGAGAAATGCAAATCAAAACTACAATGAGGTACCACCTCACACTGGTCAGAATGGACATCATCTAAAAAAATCTACAAACAATAAATGCTGGAGAGGGTGTGGAGAAAAGGGAACTCTCCTACACTGTTGGTGGGAATGTAAATTGGTACAACCACTATCGATAACAGTATGGAGGTTCCTTAAAAAACTAAAAATAGAGCTACCATATGATCTAGCAATCCCACTCCTGGGTATATATCCAGAGAAAACCATAATTTGAAAAGATACATGCACCCCAATGTTCATGGCAGCACTATTTACAATAGCCAGGACATGGAAGCAACCTAAATGTCCATCAGCAGAAGAATGGATAAAGAAGATGTAGCACATATATGCAATGGAATATTACTTGGCCATAAAAAATACAAAATAATGCCATTTGCAGCTACATGAATGGACCCAGAGATTCTCATACTAAGTGAAGTAAGTCAGACAAAGACAAATATCGTATGTTACCCTTATATGTGGAACCTAATAAAAAATGATACAAATGAACTTATTTACAAAACAGAAACAGACTCATAGATCTTGAAATTAAACTTATGGTTACCAAATGGGAAATGTGGGGGGGAAGTGATAAATTAGGAGATTGGGATTAACATACACACTACAAAATATAAAATAGATAATTAATAAGGACCTAGTATATAGCACAGGGAATTCTACTCAATACTCTGTAATGGCGTATATGGGAAAAGAATCTGACAAAGAATGGATATATATATATATATATATATATATATATATATATAACTGATTCACTTTGCTGTACACCTGAAACTAACACAACATTGTAAATCAACTATACTCCAAAAAATTTTTAAAAAAGTTTATGCTGTGACCTCCCTTTCTTAAGATCATTAATATTTCTCCCCTCTGCCCACATGTGCTGCTATCACCTGTTTTGCATTTCGATGAGGCAGGGATTAATTCTGAAACACTGGAATGAACAGAATGCGCTGTTTACAATCACACAGAGAGGGATCTTGTTGGGGATGGCATATGGGACCCCACACACACCTGAACCCAACAATGACCAATCCATTTAGCTGGTCCTTGGGGGTACATCTGTGAGAAACCCTGAAGCAGGAATGACCGAGAGACATCATGACAGAGTTGCACATAGCTTTCAGAATTGATTCTTCCAGAAAGAATTGCTACCTTACGGTTCACTCTAAATGTGAATTAGCCTTAAAAGCAGCCCAGAGAGTTTTCTGATATATGTAAATTATAGTTCCCACACCCTTGATCCTGAAAAAACCTAAGCACTTGGAGTCCAAAATAACCTTGCTCTAAAAGAGACATTAAAAATGCTCAGTGATAGGTGGATCAGATGATTCAATCTTACATTATCCAAAACCCCTAAGTCGGGATATCCAATGGGTACCTAAAATAGCACTCTACAACCCCACTGAGGTCCTCAACAAATTGAAAAATAAAACAAACTGCATGATCTTTATTACAAATAAATGTGAAGTTGGAGGTGTCAGTTAGTTTGAGAGTCAAAGGAGACTATTCACAGAATTCCAGAATTAAGCCAACCAGTCTCAGTTAGCACTGGACTGGGGCAGCCCAGCTGGGGGCCTTCACAGCTGCCCAACCACCGGCAAAGTCCTTCGTAGGTGAAAAGCCAATGGTACCAAGTTCTAAGAATCACGGGTGCTTGGGTTCATGTTAGTAAGCTCCTGTAGGCAGGAGGGAATTAGGGACAAAGTGGTGTTTCAGAAAGTTTTCCTCAGTATTTTTTCCCATAGACAGAGGAGGGAATACTCATCAATTTCAGGTGCTTGACTTTCAGGGTTTGTTTTTTATGTTTTGCCACGCCACGCGGATTGTGGGATTTTAGTTCCCCAACCAGGGATTGAACCCGGGGCCTCGACCGTGAGAATGCGGAGTCCTAACCACTACACCACCAGGGAATTCCCATTCCAGGTGCTTGAGAACCAACTCCAGCAGTGGCACCTGGAGAACAACTGCCATCTTTCTGCCATGTTCATATTTACGTTAGAAATTAGGCTCCATTCAGCCCAGAATCGTGAACTGATAGCTTCATTCTTTGGGAGGGAAAGTACTCACCAGCCCAAGTAAATAAAATTGTGACAGTTTCAAGGAGAAGCAGTACAGTGCCCAGCAGCCTGGAGGAAGTTTACAAATCATTAGATTTGTTTCCCTACAAAAATATGCAACTCATTCAGAGCAATCAATCTGAAAAAGAACATTGGTTGGAATCTATTTATGATGTTCAGGTACCTGAGCAGTTTAAAATAATTCCTCAAAAGGGAAAAATTACTTTTGAGATGAGCAAGTATATTCCATGGATTAGGCACACCTATAGTTGTTCTGTACCTTGAAAGCACAAGCACAAGCATCCTTTGCCTCTTACTCGGTTTGCTTTTCCCTCTGTTTCCCCCGCCCTATCTCCCTCCAGGCATTAGGGGTTTGAGGGGCTTGTCTCCACATGATTTTTGTGTCGGTATGAAGTGCCCCTAAAGTGTCCAGTTATCTCTGAGTGAAGCATCTGAGAAGTCAGACCCGGAACATCTCTCATCATCGTGGTGCTGCACTCATTGGAACCTGGGGGCATGTCACGTCAACTCAGTCCGTCACCCCATTTCCCTCCAATCTCAGTCCAAGCTGGACAGTTGGTGACTGATCCCTGGCTTAAACTCTGTCGCTCTCCTATTTTTCTTTACCAGGGTGCCCGGGGGGGATACTTCTCATTCAAGACCATCAGATGTGCAAGCCCCAGTCTCTGTTCCCACCTCTCCAGTCCAACCACCCCACACTCCCAGCACACACAATTTCCACCACTTCTTAACCAAGTGATGCTCTTGCCACCTCTTGCTTTGCACGTGCTGTTGCAATTGTCCAGACGACTGCTACCATTTTCCCTTACATCACCCTAAGAACTCCTAAAGACCCAGAATGAATTTCATCTCCTCTGTGAAATCTCTCCCAAGGCTCCTAGTCTCTTCATCTTTTGCGCCTCATAATGGTACCAGTAAAGGTCTCTCTGAGGCCATGGACCACATATACTGTGATTATTTACTCATACATCTGTCTCTGCCACATCACATACAAACTCTATGTTGGTGGCCTATGAGACGTGACGCAAGTATTCCGCATCTTACCTGACATATGCTCTCCCTAGGGCCAAGCACAGATTTGTCTGGGTACTTTTCTTCCTCCTTTCCTTGCCATAATTTGTTAAGCATATCCTGATGTGCCACTCCAAAATTTTAACAGATCTAGTTTATTCTCTTCCATTTTGTTTTCTTGACATTTGGTCATTCCTTCTCAGGTTTCAAAGAAGCCTTTATATATATATATTTTTCTCAATGCAAAGTAACGAAGTTGTTTGGATTTAACTACAGAATTAACTGAATTGTAGGCATTTATTTTGGTCTAGGAGTCGCGTGAACAAATAACTGAGGTACTACAGTGTACTATGAACCAAAGAAATTTGGAACCTCTGTCTGAGTGCCAACAGACAAAGCCATTCCTAACACAGAGTCAGGAATCACTGTGTGTATATATTTTCTTTCCAATTATGGTTGTTATACAATAATGAACACATTTTTTTTGTGGGAAATATTTGAGGGAGCTTGGATATAAGTAGATACCATGATTCTCTTTATCAAGATGAGTTGATGAAGCTGGTTGCAATCTTGGGATTATGATTCAGCCTGAGGACATTTTGAGCCTGAGGACATTTTGATGGTGTTTGCAAAACATTCTGATTGATGACTTCTTTTAGCTTCGTTAAATAATGCTATAATATGATATAATAGAAACCTTGGCTCATAACTTCCCCTACACCCAAAACAACACAATATTTGACTTTGGATTCAATAAGGTATTTATATAGTATAAAGAAGGAATCTTCCTTTAAAAGGGATATAATCGAGGCATGAATCAGGAAGGGAGAAGTTTTGTTAACCTCAGGTAAAAGGTATGGGAAGAAAGAATCAAGAAGGATGAGGAAAGAGAAGTCTCTACAACTGAGAGGGGACACAATATTATAGATGCATGTTAAGTTAGAAAAGAAGACATTTCAATGTATGTATAGAAAAGACAATTATTACTAAACACAAGTGGTGGCTGGAAAGGGAAAAGGATGTAAGAAAGGCATGTTAGAAAAATGTTCACACGCATTAAGGAAGAAAGAATTAGAAGGAATCTGGACACGGCTGGAGAATAAGTTTCTGTATCTTGGCTGACCTGAATTTGATGCTGTGTTGCCCTATAGTAAGGAAACTAGGACAAATAAATGCATGAAATCCAACTAATCAGGTGTAGTGGATCACGTTTCCAAAGATAAAAAGAGGGGATATATGTATACGTATAACTGATTCATCTTGCTGTACAGCAGGAACTAACGAAACATGGTAAAGCAACTATACTCCAATAAAAATTAATTAAAGAAACAAAGATGGCAGAAAAATATCTCCAATCCCACATGTTCATTTGTAATATTATCTTGCCACCTCTCATGTAGAGATGAAGCCAAATTCCCCTCCCCTCGAACCTGGTTACTCTGTGATTACTTTGAATAATAGACAATAGACAGTGGTGTAAATCATATTCTGAGACTTCTAAGCTCAGGCATTAAATGGCCCTGGAAACTTCTGCATTTGTACTCTAGGGGAAGTTAGCCATTATGTAAGAATTTGACTAAACGAAGATGGTCTTACTAGGAGAAGACCAACATAGCCATATGAGGACACCATGTGGGGCAGAATCAAGGGCCTGACCCACAACCTCAGTTGGACTCCTAGCCAACAGCCAGGAGTGAGCCATCAGAGTGAGGCCATTTTGGAAATGGAACTTCTCACCCTGGTTGGGCCACCCAGCTGCTGCCGTGTGGAACAGAGTTGAGTTGTCACCACTGAGCCCTAGCCAAATTGCAGAATTTTGAGCACATCAATGTTTTCAGTCACTAAGTTTTTCAATGTGTAATTTGAGGTTTTCTAGCCTTAACGTTATTCAGAGTGATTAGCCCAATTCTCTTGCCACTTAATTTACCTAAGTGAGTCCCAGTAGACTTTCTCTGTGTCTGTCAGGGTCCAGACAAGAAAACAGAAACCACTCCAGAAATTCCAAACAAGGAAATTCAATGCAGGGATTTGTTATACATCAGATGGGAGAGTGAGAAGCCAAATGAAAGGCAACCCAGGTGTTGATAAACACTTGAGAGCTGCTATCATTCCCAGAGCTGATAGAGTAACGGGAAGAAGGAGAGTATCCAGAACCCAAAAGCTAGAACCATCTTACAGAGACCATCTTGTGGAAGTTGGGGCCATGGAGGGAGGGGCTGACCAGCAGGCAGTGGAGCCAGAGAAAAGATGGTTCTTTACATGACTGTCCTTCTTTCTTTGAGTCTCCCTCATTCTTCACTGGACTGATGTATGACTGCAGTGACGGCTGAGTTGAAAACCAGATCTGAGTGGCACACGTCATGATGTATGCACAATTACCCATCCCTGAGACAAGGAAGGTCCTGATACAGTTTCATAATCATGCTTCAGACCTTCTCTTCCCCTGAAGCTTCAGTCCACGTACAGACTCACTTCTGATGGAGCTAACTGCTGGGCACACCGCTCAGGCACGTTCGAAATGCATTTGAAACGTGCTGACCTCAACAAGCTAGAGTGACAGTTGTGCGTTTTGGGGAGAGAATAGGTGCTCTCACAAGTGGGAGCCCTGTAATGTATGATCACAGTTGAGGAAATGTAAAGGATAGGGATCCCTAAAGCCAATCATTTTATTCTCTATTTTCCAAAACTTTTCTCACTAATTCATCCCCTTGACATCTTCCCAGAAACTTCATATGCCCTCGTTGACTAAGTGCCAAGGTGTACATGTTTTGTTAACTCTGATTCCTAGGGTGTTCACTTAAGTGCAGGTCAGGGGAAGAGATGATGTAGGGGCATTACATGAGTAACATCACAACATCTTATGAGGATTAGCCTCTTTATTTTTCAAAACTGGGTGGGTGACAGCAGGTAGACAACCAGAAACAAGAGATTTACAATCTTAGCCAAGAACCCACAGTGTATTAGGAACGTGCTGGGAGCAACGTTGTAAACCCCTTACTTCTTAACTGCAGTCATTAAAATGCACCTCATGGTTGGGTTATTAATATTTTTACATGCCATCCTTAATATGTAGTAATCACCTTACACAAAAATATAGGTCAGTCAATATGAAGAGCCTTTTCAAACAATTAAATGTGTTAGTCTGATGTTTATCAGGATATTAGAATCTTTCAGAACGCCTGAGCAACTTCATCATTGGATCACAGTGGTAAAAGGAAATAGAAAAGCTATGAATCAAAAATAAATAAATAAATAAAAGAAAGAAAATGCAAATGTCAAACAATGGAACCAATTGCCTTATTAAGACATCCTTGGTTGATTTAAAGCAACTTCTGCATTATCCTAGTTTTATATTTTGGTGATTTTAAGAGCAAAGCTTCTTTGGATCCAGAAATATTGTAGAAAATTTTTGTTGAAAAATTATTCTCTCATTTAAAAAATAATGAAACCACTACTAACACATTTATTTCAAAATTAAAATTTGCCTTGGTCTCTGGAAGCACCCACCACTGACTGTTCTACAGAGATTAGGACAGTCAAGAGGAGGAAAGGGAGAAGAAAACCAGGAACGGAAAGGCACTTGACAGAGGTCAGAAGTAGAAGATGTATCGGGGCCAAAATATTGGGCTATGACCTCTAGGAACCCTCTGATTGTGTCAGATCCCATGTTGAATAAAAAGCACCCACCATTTCCTCACTCCTGCTCTGCTACTTTCCTTTCCATTTCAGACGTCTTTATTTCTGAACATGTATAGACTGTCAGCCTTGCGACAGGTCAATCTTCACAACTAAGTGCAGCTATTAAAGCCCTGTTTGGGACACAAACAAGATGATCAGTCTCTTCTCTTGTTCTCCTTCCTTCCTGTGTGTTGTTACATCGCAGTGACTGAGGAAGGAATGACAAAAGCAGGGTTGGTCTTGTGAAAAAATGAGGACTTGCTCACTAAAGAAATCCTGCAGAGAACTCATGGGGTGTAAAACTAAGAGCACCCTTCCTGACATCTTTCTTTCCATCAGGGCACACTATGACATCTTATCCCCATAGTAACCACCACTGCCCCTACTCCCCGTTCCGAAATATCTGTACTCTCAAGTACAAATGACATGACTGCAAATCAGAAGAGTATCTGGGTCGAAGGATCCAGTAGTTTATCTCCCAAAGGGATATATCAACTTCTATTGAAACATTTTTAATTTTAAAAATTTTGAAGTGTCAAATAAATATCAACTTGAAATGGGTAGTTGATTTCACTTTTCTCAGCATTAGAATAAAAATATTGCTATATTTTATAAGACAAATGATCTTTTGTGTTTGTCTCATCTCCAATGTTGTGCTTTCCTATACCAAATTGAAACTGTTCGACTGGATCTTAATGCATTTAAAATAATGTCAATGATAAACATTCTTGGGTCTAAAAGACACAGCATTTTCTTAGTGACCCCCTACTTGCCAGAATGGATAACAGTATAAATTATGATGTAATCAATCAATTCAAAAATCCATATGCTTTAAAATTGAGAACTGAGATTCTTTTCAAGAGTGGGTTCCAAACATAGCTTGTGACAATTCCAGTTTCAATTGAATTACAAAAAATCTAAAAGCAAACACATTTGTCAAATATAAAAGAAGTGAAAAAATTATTCATTTTAAGTTTCTCCATAATCATTGCCAGAAAAGCAAGAGAAAGAGTAATTCTCTCTACAAATGACTGGGCCTTGGTTTTTCAGATATGTCTAAATATTCTAAAGTAATACTACTGAAAATAATTCAAAGTATTTAAGAGCAATAGCCTGACTCCGTAAAGAAGCATTTCTGAGCTACTCTTTGCCTTCCAATCATTTGGGCTTCAGATTAAGCAGGATTAGCATTATCACTGGAAAACTAATTTCAAGGTCTGGACTGTTTTTTTTCAGGTATGATGGTTTATTTTTAATGTGCTATTTCTCCAAAAGGAAAAAAAAAAAATCTATACTTTACTGAAATATGATAAGTTTCATAAAAAGGCATACATATGCAGGTAGGAAAATAAATTTAGGGGCTCTTTTTCAAATGAGTAAAGTTCTTGAATATATTTTAAAATATATCTTTCTTACACATGTGTCTTCACTGCCATGTGCACTGCTCTTTGCATCTACTGGAGCTGTCTGTGAGGACTGGAATATCTGATGGTCATCCTCAAACCTTAATGATGTGTGAGTATCACCACCCTGGAGTTTACATTGCACTCCAGATATATCCCTATATATCTGCTGATTTGGTCAAAAACTGTGTTAGAAATGAAAAGTCAGAGTTTAATAGCTCCATAACTTTACAATTAAACTCCTAATTTCGCTAAGGTTGAATTTTATATGTGATAATTTAAGAGCACAGCTTTGTTTTGTCCCAGAAGTAAGTAAACATGCAATAAAAGAGACACAAATTCTATGACTTCCGTGCCAAATTGTAACTGGAAGAGGAAGGAGATTGGAAATAAAACCTCGTCCACTTATACGCTACTGAATAAAAGCTCGTCCACTTACACACCACTGAATAAAAGATCGTCCACGTACACACCACTGAATAAAAGATCGTCCACTTGTATGCCACTGAATAAAAGATCGTCCACTTGTATGCTACTGAAAGATTCATGCCCTGACCTTCCCAGTGACCCAGGAGGTGGAATTTAACCATATCCCTGAAAGAGTGATATACTTCATGCGTGGAGTGCGTATGTCATCAGTTTTGATAAGTTCACTCACATATTACTGCAAGAGACTTGAAAAAGGTTTTCTCCACCAGCTCATAGTATAGGGTACAATACAATATTTGCTTCCATTTATAAAGCTTAGTTTATCTATTAACGCTGTTTTCCATGAAAATAAGATATTTAAATAGACTCTATGATTTGGCCAGTTTTAAAAACATAATGTACTTGAAACTTTTAAGCCTGATAGAAAAGTGTACTAGTTATATAATATTTCTTTTATTTCAATAAAAATCCTTAAAACAACATACCCTAAACCAGTAAAATATACATACATAATAGCTAAGAAAGTGGACTTCCCTGGTGGCATAGTGGTTAAGAATCCGCCTGCCAATGCAGGCAACACAGGTTCCAGCCCTGGTCCAGGAAGATCCCACATGCCGTGGAGCCACAACTACTGAGCCTGCTCTCTAGAGCCCGCGAGCCACAACTACTGAGCCTGTGTGCCATAACTACTGAAGCCCACATGCCTAGAGCCCATGCTCCGCAACAAGAGAAGCCACCACCATGAGAAGCCTGTGCACTGCAACAAAGACACAACACAGCCAAAAATAAATAAATAAATAAATAAATTTTTAAAAAAAATTATCAAGACACACATTTATAAAAAAAAAAAAAGCTAAGAAAGTGGAAGTGCTTTTCTTTGAAGACTCTCCAATGTGTCACAAATGTCTATACATATATTTTCTGGACCGATTTCTTTACCATGAGGATTTTGAAAATTTATCTAATGGGCAGATTGTAAGAGCTGCAAAGTGTAATAAGACATTCAGCAAACTCATGGCGTGTCAAATCCGGGAAAATTTCCCACAGTGATTCCATCTACTGAAAAGTAACATATATAAAAGTGTAATAAAATCAACTCACACAAGTACTATGACTACAAATACATCACTTATGGTACTGAAAATTGTGGAAAATAATCCAGGTTTCTTTGGCGGTACTTCAAGAAGGATTACTTTCTGAATGCTCAACATCATTAATCATTAGAGAAATGCAAATCAAAACTACAATGAGATATCATCTCACACCAGTCAGAATGGCCATCACCAAAAAATCTACAAACAATAAATGCTGGAGAGGGTGTGGAGAAAAGGGAACCCTCTTGCACTGTTGCTGGGAATGCAAATTGATACAGCCACTATGGAGAACAGTATGGAAGTTCCTTAAAAAACTAAAACTAGAACTACCATACGACCCAGCAATCCCACTACTGGGCATATACCCTGAGAAAACCATAATTCAAAAAGAGTCATGTACCACAATGTTCATTGCAGCTCTATTTACAACAGCCAGGACATGGAAGCAACCTAAGTGTCCATCGACAGATGAATGGTTAAAGAAGATGTGGCACATATATACAATGGAATATTACTCAGCCATAAAAAGGAATGAAACTGAGTTATTTGTAATGAGGTGGATGGACCTAGAGACTGTCATACAGAGTGAAGTAAGTCAGAAAGAGAAAAACAAATACCGTATGCTAACACATATATATGGAATCTAAAAAAAAGAAAAGAAAAGAAAAGAAAAAAAATTGGTCAGAAGAACCTAGGGGCAAGACGGGAATAAAGATGCAGACCTACTAGGGAATGGACTTGAGGATACGGGGAGGGGGAAGGGTAAGCTGGGACAAAGTGAGAGAGTGGCATGGACATATATACACTACCAAATGTAAAATAGATAGCTAGTGGGAAGCAGCCGCATAGCACAGGGAGATCAGCTCAGTGCTTTGTGACCACCTAGCGGGGTGGGATAGGGAGGGTGGGAGGGAGGGAGATGCAAGAGGGAAGAGATATGGGGACATATGTAGATGTATAACTGATTCACTTTGTTATAAAGCAGAAACTAACACACCATTGTAAAGCAATTATACTCCAATAAAGATGTTAAAAAAAAAAAAAGGATTACTTTCTTCACTATTCTATAAATGTATGTCACAAAACAGTTTGGTGAAAACAATAACTAGAGAAAACAAACAAGGTGAAAAGTAACAAGAAAAAAAATCACCGTTCAGTAATCCTGTTACCTTGGATCCCTCCCTGTTCTTTACTTTAAACAATGTGTTTTGTAATGTTAGTAAATGTCACATAATGGTTATAGCTCTGAAATGAGTAGGATCCATTTTTCAAAGCCTGACACAGTGATTTGGATACAAATTGAATCGACTTAAATATAGAAGTCACATTGAATTGCAATGGAGCAATTCAGAAATCAGATCTCTCCATTCCTTTAACCTGGGGTAATTTACTACATGAGGAAGGTTAATCCTGGGAAGAAATTCTAAACCTTCAGGAACAAATAATAGCTGCTCTGAACTGCCTACAATGTGCACATCTTCTGTGATTTGTGAATTAACCCTGTATTCACTGCATCACATGGTTTCGGGATCGTAGTTAAGATCTATCAGTGATTGTTTTCCTGATCTCCCTTCAAATATCTAAAACCTTATTCATAATTTGCTCTGCAGACACTCTCTTTAATCCTCTCTGTTGTTTGATAAAGTATTTCACTCAGAATGTGAACTACAAAGTGCTTACTTGACAAGAATCACAAAAACAATATTAATTTAGGGATGATATGACATTTTACGGGCTCTGTCCATCTCTGAATATTGTCTATTTAAGGAACACTTATGCCTACACATAAATTAATTGCATAGGGCACTGCCCTTTTTAGACTGTTAAAACAGAAAATGAGTATTTCTTGTCTATGACAATCTTGATCTGTGTGCTATTAAACACATGTCAAAACCTGGCTGAATTAAGTAATTTTAATGAAAATAGGATAAGCAGTCTATCTGATTACTTAAATATTGGCTCTCTACCAGTCAGTCAAGACAAGTAGCAAAATCATATGTACTTGAATAGAATTACCTTATTTTCTTAAAAAGCCTCTTTTCCTAAGTAACATAGCAAAGCTATGCTCTCAGTTATCAAACTATCTATTAAAAAGCAACATATAAAATTTAGGAAATTTGCAGTAAAGAATCCAGTTCAGAAAGAGTCATTTTGGGCCAATATCAGTGCAGACAGGATGGTTTAAGACAAATGTTAGTGCAGGTAAGATTGTTCCGACAGTATCCTGCACCCCCATGTCAGTCAGGAGAAATCTGATGAGGCAGCAGTAGCCAACAAAGTCCAAATTTAAGTGCCCTAAATGACAGTTTACTTTTCGTTTGGGGTAGACCATTGTGCACTAGGTGAATACCCTGAAATGTGCTGTCCTGACACTGAAGCTGACAAAACCTCCGCCATGTGGAATGAGTCCTGACAGTTGAAGGCTCTCACGTAGATGTGGAGTTGCGGCATGCCAATTCTGCTCAGGTTTTACTGGCCAAGGCAAGTCACATGCAGTTCCTCATCCCCAAAAGGAGGGAAACTGTTTTTAGAAGGAAGAATATTAGAATATTCTTAGAATATTGGTAACAGTGATAACTGCCACACCCCAGAATGAAATATCATGGGTGAAACTTTATGAATAACTCAGGTCTAGGAAAAGCTTTGATTCCCACCTCACCCTCATAGAACTAGGATGCATCTTTTTTTTTTTTTTCTAATAATGAGAATAATTTAACTTACCCCTCCCTTTAAAAAAAAAATCCTCTTCCAGTAAACTCAGTCTTGAAGCTCTACTATACCTTCACCTATGTGGCCCTGCAATTTGAGATTTCATATATATATATAATCTTACCACAATAAAAAAATTGGAAAAAAAGAGATTACCTATGATAGAACTCCTGCATCAGGCAGCAGTGGCCCTGTTCCAGTGAGCCCACCATGCTTACTAGCTCGGAGCAGCCTGAGGGAGTGAGGTCTCATTGTGAACTCAGCGGTGAATCTCAAGATTTAGAAGCTAGAGGCTGTAGCCCTCTGTGCTATACTGTGCTTCTCATAGCTTGGTAGCTTGTTTTCTAAAAGTAATACCTTATCAAGGCACCTCTTTGGTCACCACCAAGAATTAATGTGGGATTGCAATAATCTATAATGTTATAAATTATATAAATATGTCTACATGTCAGATTTTAAGTAATGTAAATTTCAGGCAAATATAAACCCCAAGTTAACCTAACAACTAACAACTAAGTGACAGAAATTTACTACTAAGTGTTAATCATCCAAGGTAAAATGAATTAGCTACTAATGACTCACTTTACTGCATTTACAAACACTTGTCTTAAAGTAGAATTTAAATTTTTAAAATTAAAAAAATTTTTTTCCATGAATCTCTTTTTCAAGCATAAAGTGATTTTAAAATGGACATCTTTATTTTTCTCTCAACAATTACTCTTGAACACCTTTGGGAATCATTTGTTGGCGAAAGTCATTGGCCTATCACCAAAATGTTTGACATCTCATACAGAATCTACACTGTTTTTCCTTTAAGGATTTGCAATTCAAATGTTCACCCTTTGAGGTCTATCTTTATGATAACATATTCTCTTGGCAAATGCAATAACCGTATGTGGCTGGAGAAAAACGAAGTTTTTAATAAAAAGGCTGATCCTTCCTCTCTGGGTAATATCTTCAAGCTGTATGACTGCATAACAGTAAGGGACAGGGAGATATCTTTACAGATGGTTCCTCAAACCCTAATAAGCCTGAAATGTCATGGAATGTGGCTTGTGCCTGCTGCTTTAATGTCACTAAATATTTTGTTTTCCACACCATGTTATTTCTAGTAAAGTAACCTTTCCTGACTTCACCTTAAATCATACCATAAGGAAAAAAGAATACTGGTTTAATTAAAACCAGGGAGTTCTTTTATTTAAAATCTTTGGCTAATCACGCAGAGGGTAAGAAATGCTTACCCAGAAGAGACACAGAGGTCTGGCATCCAGGACCCTCACTACCTTCACCCAGCCCTGGTCTGCAGAAGCTAAATATGTTGAAATCCTGACAGCCTCTGCACCTGTCAGTTGAAGCCAGAAGACCCCCAAAGTGAGTAAGTCACTTTAAAACAATGTTTTAAAAATCCTAATACATTTCAGCAGCTAAAGTTTGGATACTGGTGTATAAAGTAATAAACAAATACTTGTGAAAACTCCCTTTGGATAATAAGCGTGTGTATGTATTAGTACTAAGGAAATCTAGTTTTGTATTTTCATCCCAAAACACACATACACTGGAGTTTGTATCACTTCACTTCAAGTGTCTCATATCTAGCTGATTCCTGGAAAATGATGGTCATTGGAGACAGCTAAACCTTCTTGAGGCTCATAGGATTCGTGCGCTGTACCTGATTACCTAATTTTGAATTTTCTTATTTTACTCTTTTTCTTGAAGAGATGCTCTAAAATTGAATGAACTCCAGGCCCCCAAATCTAGACCACTCTGATAGTCACGATTTCTTCCCTGATAGGTTTTGAAATCTTGTTGAACCAATGGGCTTTAAAACCTTCCCTTGTTTCGTGATAGGAGGGTCAGGTAACCTCCAGTGTTCATTAACTCATGCATCAAACCCAAGACTATCAAATCTTAAGTCAACAGTGTGGCAAGCCAAAAAGTAACCCAGTTTACACCATGAAACTATTAACAGCTACTGCAATTTGTGATACCATCATCTCTGAAGTTAGTGGTGAAAACAGAGCTAAGATCAGAAAGTGGGTTAAAACTCTAACACCATACACAAAAATAAACTCAAAATGGATTAAAGACCTATGTGTAAGGCCAGACACTATAAAACTCTTAGAGGAAAACATAGGCAGAGCACTTTAGGACATAAATCACAGCAAGATCCTTTTTGACCCACCTCCTAGAGAAATGGAAATAAAAACAAAAATAAACAAATGGGACTTCATGAAACTTAAAAGCTTTTGCACAGCAAAGGAAACCATAAACAAGATGAAAAGACAACCCTCAGAATGGGAGAAAATATTTGCAAATGAAGCTACTGACAAAGGATTACTCTCCAAAATTTACAAGCAGCTGATGCAGCTCAATATCAAAAAAACAAACAACCCAATCCAAAAATGGGCAGAAGACCTAAATAGACATTTCTCCAAAGAAGATATACAGACTGCCAACAAACACATGAAAGGATGCTCAACATCACTAATCATTAGAGAAATGCAAATCAAAACTACAATGAGGTATCACGTCACACCACTCAGAATGGCCATCATCAAAAAATCTACAAACAATAAATGCTGGAGAGGGTGTGGAGAAAAGGGAACCCTCTTGCACTGCTGCTGGGAATGTAAATTGATACAGCCACTATGGATAACAGTATGGAGGTTCCTTAAAAAACTAAAACTAGAACTACCATATGACCCAGCAATCCCACCACTGGGCATATACCCTGAGAAAACCATAATTCAAAAAGAGACATGTACCACAATGTTCATTGCAGCTCTATTTACAATAGCCAGGACATGGAGGCAACCTAAGTCCATTGACAGATGAATGGATAAAGAAGATGTGGCACATATATACAATGAAATATTACTCAGCCTTAAAAAGAAACGAAAGTAAGTTATTTGTAGTGAGGTGGATGGACCTAGAGTCTGTCATACAGAGTGAAGTAAGTCAGAAAGAGAAAAACAAATACCGTATGCTAACACATATATATGGAATCTAAAAAAAAAAAAAAGGTTCTGAAGAACCTAGGGGCAGGACAGGAATAAAGATGCAGATGTAGAGAATGGACTTGAGGACACAGGGAGGAGGAAGGGTAAGCTGGGACGAAGTGAGAGAGTGGCATGGACATATATACACTACCAAATGTAAAATAGATAGCTAGTGGGAAGCAGCCGCATAGCACAGGGAGATCAGCTCGGTGCTTTGTGACCAGCTAGAGGCGTGGGATAGGGAGGGTGGGAGCGAGACACGGGAGGGAGGAGATATGGGGATATATGTATATGTATATCTGATTCACTTTGTTATAAAGCAGAAACTAACACACCATTGTAAATCAATTATACTCCAATAAAGATGTTAAAAAAGAATCTACATCCTTGATAATTCCACCCCAGAACATGGAATACCTCTTTCCTACCCTTTCTGGGAATTTTATTACATGCGTGCCTGTCCACAGAAGCTACATCATTTTCTTCAGTGGGCTTTGGGTCCTTTCCATGAGAAACTCAGGCAAATTTAGAATTTAGCCATAATCGCCTGATTTGGACTTTTAGCCGTCATCTTCCTAGGTTTGCCTGAGCACAGTCATGACTCATAGATGTTTTTTTTTCCATAGGTTGCTGCCATACTGATTTACAAAAAGAACTTCTGAAGGATCACTTTTCTGCCAAAGAATTACTCTCAAATAAACTGAATCTGGGAAAATATCCATGTAATGCTGCAAATTGCTATGAACCACCCCTTAAATACTTTTATCATGAGCAATACAATATATGTAGCCAAAAAATAAAAATAAAATCAGTATTAGTGTTAAGTATATTTGGTTAAATATCGTAAGTATCCAAAACCATAATCTTTTCCCAGTGATGTTTTACAGATGATCACTAAGCTACCCACTCCTGGATTATGGGATAAGAATATAGTTTTCACAAATTGACAATTGTAGAATTTATCACATTAGTATTCCTATGTGAACTGCTATTTCTAAAGCTAAACCCCCAAATTTATTATCATTCTTTTGTATTCAAACTTCCTAGACTCTGAGTGACTCTGGCTAAATGATTTGCCTTTTCTATATTTTACTCATACAAATCATGGTAAGAAAATCTGCCTTTCATTTTAAAAAATGACCGTTTAGACTAGTGCATTTTAACATCTGTCTGCAACTGAGCTTCTGGGAAGAAAATCCCCCCTAAATCTCCTTCATGGCATGATATTGGCATTAAGGAGAAAGCATTTCCTTGGAAGAAGAGAACATAGGAAAATACTCATGTGTGCTTGGACTGATAGAGCTGTATGCATAAAAACAAAGAATTATTTCCCAGACCCCCTACTCACTCTGCAGCCATGCAGGTAGCTACCTAGCTGAATGGTGCTTTCCACCTCCTCAGAGCCAGCACAAGGGCTGGGTAGGTGTGAGGTACAACTCCACCTGGTCAAGTGAGTAGGCACTAGGATGGCATGTCTACCACTTGACAAGCCTTTCCTGGGAGAAAGGGTTCCTGACTTTTGGGAATAAAGGAACATATAAGCACTTTGGAACATTTTAAATGAGGGATCTCTACTCAGCTAAGAACACCTGGATTCCCTCACTTACTGACCACAAAAGAACAATTAGACAGCAGATGTCTTGAGAAACTGCCACCTCAGACTGAATCAAACTGATGACTTGCAGAGGTGGAATTAACATTTAATTAAACTCCTGGGTCCAGTAGGTTTCCTTAGCACTCTTGTTTTCTTTTTCTTAAAGCACAAATTCAACTTAGAATTGGCATATTGATGTTTTACTGAAATCCAAGCAAGGGAAATTCACTTTGGAGACACTAGTTGCCTTGGCATTTTTATAAGGTTTTTAAATTTCCAGTTCAGGTTAAGGAAAACTAGAATGGTGTTTACAACAAGCAACTTACCTCAACTTACGTGGTTTCTAAATACAAAGAAACGTAAATATATGTATATGTATATGTATATAAGAAAGTACATTCACTAAAGGCAAAGGTTTTCATCTTTACATACACACACACACATGCCACACAACGTAAAGAAAAAGGGAAATTCTTGATTAAGACTTAGAGTGCTGGTGATTAGCAAAGGCAGGAGTTGAACACAAGCAATTTGGCTCCAGAAAACAAGTGTTTCAACTTCACCACAGATCTATTCATCTCTACAAAATTCAAAGAAACTAAGACCATGTCATGAAAAATATTCACATGAGGAGAGTTCCCAATATAGCAAGTAGGAAGACCCTGAGCTCATCTTCTCCCATGGAGACACCAAAATTACAACTATTTACAAAGCAGCTATCCATAAGAGCGACCTGAAGACTAGCAGGAAAGATCTTCTACAACTAAAGATATAAAGAAGGAACCACAGTGAGATGGGTAGGAGGGCCAGTATAGTCAAGATTCACACCCCTGAGGCAGGTGACCCACAAGTGGGAGGATAATCACAATTGCAGAGGTTGTCCCCAAGCAGCAAGTGATGTAAGCCACATATCTGGCTTCCCAGCCCGGTGGTCCTTCATTAAGAAGATGAACCCCAAGAACATCTGCCTTTGAAGCTCAGCAGGGCTTGTGTACCTGAGAGCCAGAGGGCTGTAAGAAACAGAGACTCTGCTCTTAAAGGGTGCACACAAAATCTCACACACTCTGAGACCCAGCACAGAGGCAGAAATCTGAAGGGGGTATGAGTCAGAACCATTTGCTGATCTTGGAGAGCCTCCTAGAGAAATAGGTCACCGAGACACCCCTGGGGACTTAGATGCTGGTGTCAACCATTTTGGGGAGCTTGTTCTACCACAAATACAAGGTGCTGACAAGTGCCGTTTTGGATCCTCCCTCTAGACTATTAGCACCAAGACCTAGCCCTGCTCACCAGGTGGTCAGCAGCATCCCTGGGGTCCCCCAGACCCCTGAGCAAGCTGCCAGGGACCTGGCACTGCCCAGGAGTGGAGAGTGACAAGCCCCAGGATCCCTGAACCTCACAGCCAACCCAGCTGGGAAACAGCATCACCCACCAGCAATGTGCAAACAGCCCTGGGATCACCAGGCCATGCAGCCAGCTACCTGGGACTCAGTCCCACCCACCAGCAGGTCAGCACCAGCCTGGGATTTTCAAAGCCTAAGCCTTACCTACCAGTGGGCTATCACCAGCCTCTGGACCCTGGAACCCTGAAGTCAGCTGCATCAGGATCTAGCCCCACCCTCCCAGTGGGCCAAGACCAGGCCCAAGGCCCTCTGGGCTCCATAGCCAGCTGTCCTGGGACTCCCCAGGCCATGGAGCCAACCACACCAGGACCCAGCCTTGCCCATTAGCGGCTGACAGCCTTCATAATAAGGAGGGCTGGACAGCCAACCAGGCCAGGGACCAACCCATCTATCAGCACACCCACAGTAGTCAGCCCTGCCACAACAGAAGGACCCATTCAGCCCACATAGGGGGCACCTCTAGATCATATAGCTCTGGTGATCAAAAGGGAATGTGATGCTGGGCCCCATAGGACATCTTCTACACAAGGTCTCTTCTCCAAGATTGGGAAATGTAACTGATCTAAATAATACATGTGAACGAACAAGATAAAACCCCAGAAGAAGAATTAGATAGAATGAGATAAGCATTCTACCCATAAAGTGTTCAAGGTAAAAATCATAACAATGGTCAACAAACTTGGGAGAAGATGGATGAACACAGTGAGAAGTTTAATGAAGAGTTAGAAAATATAAAGAAGAACCAAATAGAGTTGAAGAATATAATAACTGAAATACAAAATACACTAGAAGGAAGCAACAGTAGATTAGATGATACAGAGAAATGGATGAGCAATCTTGAAGACAGAGTAGTGGAAATCACCCAAACTGAAAAGAAAAAAAAAATTTTAAAGAATTAAAAACATGAAGACAGTTTAAGACCTTAAGAAAGAGGGGCCAATTAAATATAATCAGAAATGAAAGAGAAGTTACAACTGACACCAATGAAATACAAAGGATCATAGGATATTACTATGAGCAATTATAAAATGGACAACATAGAAGGAATGGATAAATTACCAGAAATGTATAATCTCTCAAAACTGAACCAGGAATAAATATAAAGTGTGAAGAGACCAATGAAACAGATCAGTAATGACACTGAATCAGTAGTTTAAAAAAAATCTCCCAACAAATAAAAGAATAGGAGCAGACAGCTTAACAGGTGACATCTACCAAACATTTACAGAAGAGTTATCACCTATCTTTCTCAAACTATTCCAAAATATTGCAGAGGAAGGAACATTTTCAAACTCATTACATGGGTATAACATCACCCTGATACAAAAACCAGGAAAAGATATCACAAAACCCAAAAATTACAGGTCAATATTAAATGCAAAAATCCTACACAAAACATTAGCAAACTGAATTCAACAGCACATTAAAAGGAACACAATGATCAAGTGAGATTTAGCCCAGGGATGTAAAGATGGTTCAATGTCCTGGAATCAATCTATGTGATATACCACATTAACAAACTGAATAAAAAACAGTATGATCACCTCAAACATATGATCATCTCAAAAAGCTTTTGTCAAAAGGAGAAAAAGCTTTTGACAAAACTCAACATCCATTTATGATTTAAAAAAAAAACTCTCAACAAAGTGGGTATAGAGGGAACTTTCCTCAAAATAATAAAGAGCATATATGACAAACATACAGCCAACATCATATCCAATGGTGAAAAGCTGAAAGCATTTTCTTTAAGATCAGAAACAAAGGCAAGGATGCCCACTCTTGCCCATTTTGTTAAGCATAATATTGGAAGTCCTAGCCACAGCAATCAGACAAAAACAAAAGATAAATAAATAAATAAAACAAATCCAAATTGAAAAAGAATTAGTAATATTGTCACTGTTTTCAGATGACATGATACTCTATATAGAAAATCCTAAAGATACCACCAAAAGCTATTAGAACTAATAAATGAATTCAGTAAAGTTGCAGCATAGAAAATTAATATACAGAAATCTGTTGCATTTTCATACACTAACAACAAACTATCAGAAAGTTAAATTAAGAAAACAATCCCATTTACGACTGCAATAAAATACTTAGGAATAAATATAACTAAGGAGGTAAAAAAAACAGTACTCAGAAAACTATAAGACACTGATGAAAGAAATTGAAGATGACACAAACAAATGGAAAGATATACTGTGTTTGTGGATTGGAAAAATTAATATTGTTAAAATAACCATACTCTCCAAGGCAACCTATAGTTTAAAATGAAATCCCTATAAAAACACCAATGACAGTTTTCAGAGGACTAGAAAAAATAATTCTAATATTTGTATGGAAACAAAAAAGACCCTGAATACCCAAAGCAGTCTTGAGAAAAGAGAGCAAAGCTGAAGGTTTCATGGTCTCTGATTTCAAACTACATTACCAAGCTACAGTAATCAAAACAGTATGGTACTGCCACAAAACCAGACACATAGGTCAATGGAACAGAATACAGAGCCTGAAATGAACCCACACTCATACAAGCAATTAACCTATGACAAAGGAGGCAAGAATATGTAATGAGGAAAATACAGCCTCTTCAATAAATGGTGTTGGGAAAACTGGACAGCTACATTCAAAAGAATCTAGCTGGGCTAATTTTTCACAGCATGTACAAAAATAAACTCAAACTGAATTAAAAACTTAAATGTAAGATCTGAAACCATAAGACTCCTAGAAGAAAACATGAGCAGTGTGCTCTTTGATCTTAGTAATATTTTTTTGAATATGTCTCCTCAGGCCAGGGAAGCAAAAGCAAAAAGAAATAAATGGGACCACATCAGACTAAAAATCTGCAGAGCAAAAGAAGCCATCAACAAAATGAAAAGTTCACCTACTGAATGGGAGAAGATATTTGCAAATGCTATGTCTGACAAGGGATTAATATCTAAAATATACAAAAAACTCATACTACTCAACTTAAACAAACAACCTGATTTAAAAAAAATGAGCAGAGGACCTGTATACACATTTTTCCAAAGAAGACATACAATGGCCAACAGACACATGAAAAGATGGTCAACAACACTAATCATGAGGGAAATGCAAATCAAAACCACAGTAATTTATTACATCATATGTGTCTGAACGGCTATCATCAAAAAGACAGCAAATAACAAGTATTGGCAAGGATGTGGAGAAAAGGGAACCCTCACGAGCTGTTGGTGGGAAAGTAAATTGGTGCAGCCACTATGGAAAACAGTATGGAGATTCCTCAAAAAACTAAAAATAGAGCTACCATAAGATCTAGCAATTCAACTTCTGGGTATTTTTCCAAATAAAAGAAGAACACAAATTCAAAAAGATAGATGTACACCTATGTTCATTGCAGCATCATTCACAATAGCCAAGATATGAAAGCAACCTACGTGCCCATCAATAGATGAATGGATAAAAAAGATGTGAGATTATATATATATATATATATATATATATATATATATATATATATATATATATATATATATAGAATATATATATTGAATGTGTTTCATATATATATATATTGAATGTGTTTCATCATATATATATATATGATGGAATATTACTCAGCCATAAAAAAGAATGAAATCTTACCATTTGCTACAACATGGATGGACTTAGAGGATATTATGCTAGGCGAAAGAAGCCAGACAGAGAAAGATAAATAATGTATGATTTCACTTACATGTAGAATCTAAAAAAGAAGATGAATGGACAAACATAACAAAACAGAAACAGACTCAAAGATACAGAGAATAAACAGGTGGTTGCCAGAGGGGAGAGTGTTGGGTGGAGAAGAGAAATAGATGAGGGAAATTAAGAGGTACACACTTCCAGTTACAAAATAAATGAGTCACAGGGATGAAACGTACAGAGTGAGGAATATAGTAATAATAATGTAATATCTTTGTATGGTGACAAATGGTAACTAGATCATTTTATAATGCATAGAAATACCAAATCACTATGTTGTGTACCCACTATGAACTAACATAGTGTTGTATGTCAATCATACTTCATAAAACACGCAAACTTATAGAAAAAGAGATCAAATTTGTCATTACCAGAGGCAAGGATGGGATGAGGGGGAATTGGATGAAAGTGGTAAAAAAGTACAAACTTCCAATTATAAGATAAATATGTTAAAATATTAAAATTTAGGAATAAACATAGAGGTGTGTTGCTTCTTAGGTGGGTTCCTCCCGTTTAGAATTGTTCCTCCCCTCTCTTCACTTTTGTCATATTCTGTTGTCTAGAAGCAGATTCAGGTTCCATCCACACTCAAGGGGAGGGCCTTATAGTGTTGGAACACCAGGGGCTGGGAATCATGAGGACCATCTTTTCCTCAGCTTGAGTGCAATCTGCCCTCCGGCCCCAGTGATTCATGTCCCTCCCATATGAAGGTATAAGCATCAACTAAAGTCCAAAATCTCATCATTTTAATCAAGTCAAGGTGTGGATGAGGATCCTGGGGCCTCAACTGATTAACACACATTAACATATAATCTGTTAAGTATAGCTCCTGTGGAAAAACTCCTCCTCTTCTGTGGACCTGTGAACTAGGGAGACAATGGATCGTGGGAAGAATTTAGGGTAACAGTTCTAAAGACCTGTCACAAAGGGGAAATGGAAGGTTAAGGGAACCTCTAGGCTACAGCAGTTCTGAAATCCAGCCAGGCAAATATCGGGAGTTTCTTGATTAGGTTTCAAGGCCTGGGCATAACGCTCTGTGATCCTCGTCTCCACCTTTTGTGTTCTTGGTTCTGCTTCCTGAATAATCTTTCCTTTTTAATGAAAGGTAGTGTGTGATTGCAGTGATTTGTAGTGAGCAGTTTTATCAGCTTGTTCATGGCATTGCCTACATGAGTGGAATTGATAGAGATTCTTAAAGTGCATTTTCTATCCACCCTTCTTAGGTTTTCACCTATAAGGAGATATCTGGCATTATAACACAAGAGATAACATTAGTTAACTCTTTTAACTACAATAAATGCAATAAAAAGTTTGAAAGGATAGCATAAAAATAAGAAAAACAATTTCAATCTCATTTATTAATAGAGATAAAAATGTTAAATACTTGCAAATGAACTTATATATACAGTGAACAATAATAACACCTAACTAGTGTTTATTCCAGGAACATGATAGTATAACATCATATTATCAGAGAAAGGGAGCAAATCTAAGAGATCACTTACAAAGTACACTTGAAACGATTTGATAACCATTTTTTGTTTTTTGTTTTTAAGTAAAATAGGAGTAGAATGAGATCTTACTATGATTTTAAATTTCTCTCTCAAACCAACATCACTAATATGCTACTCTGGAAATGTTAGCCAATATGATTAGAAATAAAACAAGTTATGAAGTATCATTTTGGAAGAAATATAGTGAAGTTATTAGTGTGTGCAGATGATATTTTGATAATCTGGAATAAGCAAGGTACTTTAGTGTAAAACTATTGCAGACAAATGGATTGAGTGAGATAGATGACTTCAAAACACACATGGCAAAATCAATAGCTTTCTTCTCTTCAAATTTGTAATTAGAAAACATGGACCTTCCACTTCCAAGACAAAAGTCCACTGAGATGACAAGGGGTGTGTGTGTGTGTGTGTGTGTGTGTGTGTGTAAAATTCACAACGACACTGGGAAAAATAAGAAATGAGGCTGTGAGGTATAGAGAATTTTTGAGCTTTTTTCTTTTTTCTTTTTTCTTTTTTTTTTTTTTTTTTTTTGGTAACCTTTAACAGGAAATGGGATCAGACTTATTGGGGAACCAGGACTAAGAACAGAAGCCAGGCCACTCCCTGCCTCCTGCTGCTTCAAGTAGCTCCCTTTTACCTCTAGGCTCTGGGGAAGTGCCCTGCTGCCCCTCATTCAAATCACAGCACAGGTGTGGGCCAGGTGCAATCAGGGTAATTAGTGGAATGGCTGTAAATCACCTGATCCATTGAATTTGCAACATGAGGGCTGGGGTCATTTCACAAAGACTCTGTTTCCCCAACTCAAGCACAGCATTTAGGACAGAGTAGCCAAGTAACTAATGTGCTTGATTGAATAAATCAATAATGAAAGAATGTTTGATGGACGCCATTCTCTCCTCCTTCTGAAACATTTCCTGCATCCAGCTCTACATAGGAAAACACTAACACTATCCCCTGACAGGGCTCAGCTCTGATGCTGCCTCAGCCATAAAACAGTCTCTATTTACCCCTCCTTCCTGTGATTGAAACTAAGTCCCCGCAAAACCGAATTCCCATGCTGAGTTCATGATTAACTTCACTATCCCAAACTTTATTCCCTTTCTTGTCCTTCCCCTGTTCCCCTCAGGATTGAGGAATATCAAAGAAAAGGGGGGATTGAAACCAAGCAGGACCCATTGGGTCTTCCTGGATACAAAAGCCCCTCCGTGTCCCCCTTTTCTTGTTTGTCTCCTAGGCATTCTCTGAGTTCCAAAGAGCAGACACAAGCAATTATTAATTAGGGGTGAGGGAATGCACAAACAAAAGAAAGCAGTTAAACAAGGAAAGTAATAACAATAGTTCAGCGATAAAACAGAGTCCTAATTCCTCCTCAAGGGATATAGATAACAAAGTGACACACACCTTTGAGTTGTTCTACAGGAACTAAGACCCCCCCACCCAGACGGAGGATGGTGACTACATGCTGAGCACAAGCACAAAGACCCTAGACTGGTTGGAACCAGAAGTTTGATGATTAAGATTCCTGAAGCATCACCCTGTGACCTCACCACCACCCAATCAGAAGAAAGTCATGTACCCTGCAGCCCTCACCACAAATGTTGCTTTAACAATCCTCCCCTGAAAGCCATCAGGGAGTATGGATTTTTTTAGCACAAGCTGCCCATACTCTTGCTTGGCACTGTACAACCCGGTACTAGTAGATTGGCTTTGCTGCATGGCAGGTGAGCAGACCCCAGTTCGGTTCAGTAACATGAGAACTTTAGCTCTCTGCCATTCCAATGTTTATTAAATGTTCATTTATCAAATAGTTAATGAGTTTCTGCCATGTGCGCAGCACTGTGTGTATGCAATAGAGCCATATATTGTAGTTATTTTCTGTAAAGATTTGCTTAAATGAGATTTTAAAAAATAAAAGTAGATTTTCTCTTACCTAGAGTACTTATTGATGGAATTGAAATGATAAATTTGCCAGACTCAAATTTTTCGTTCTTTTTCAGGTCAAGCAGACTCTTTGCCCTTGGCTGAAGCAGTTTGTGACTTTGCCAGAATTATAGAACATGGTGTTGTATAAAAATAACAACAAAGAAAGTCAAAGACAGATGCCTCTAGAGTAAAATCTATGAATATCTACACTGACTTTTTAATTTTAACAGAATCCCATAGGGTGACTCAAAGGAAAGTCTTGAAGCAAACACAGGACATTCGATACTTAAAATACTGGGAGACTATCATAAGGATAGTTTTATAAATAAGCCAAGGGACAAAAAGGTTTATTTTTTTTATTTGCCATTAGAAAAATACTATGACAGGCAAGAAAGGTCAATGAGACTACCATGTATTTGTTGAATGAAGAAAAACACACAACTTAAAGTTGCAAGTTAAGTTTTATTCAAGTATCTTACTGAAGACTCTAGTCTGAGAGGCAGCCTCTCAGGTAACTCTAAGGAACTGCTCCAAAAGAGGAAAGGGAGGAGCCAAAATATATAGGAGTTTTTCCCTGGAAAAAAAAAAAATGTAGTCAAACATCAAAAAATTACTGCTAATCACAAAGAACAGCTATCTCAAGCCAATGATTTTAGTGCTTTTCTAAGTATGGGAAGATCAACTATACATCAATTAAAAAAAAAATTTGCATTCATTTGAACATTCAAAACTGGCCCAAAGTGAATCCTAGTAATTCCATGTTTGTTCTTCGAAGAACCAAATCAAGATAAACTTTTTAAAAATGTGTAATTCTCAGGTTAAGTTATCCTCATACCATTTATTCAATATGCATGGATTATCCTTCTTAAAACACCACTGTTAAGTGGATATCATCATCCTCATTTTACCAATAAGAAATCCAGAGCTTGTACTATTAAAAAGTACGGGAGGGCTTCCCTGGTGGCGCAGAGGTTGAGAGTCTGCCTGCCAGTGCAGGGGACACGGGTTCGAGCCCTGGTCTGGGAAGATCCCACATGCCGCGGAGCAATTGGGCCCGTGAGCCACAGCTACTGAGCCTGCGCGTCTGGAGCCTGTACTCCACAGCAAGAGAGGCCGTGATAGTGAGAGGCCCGTGCACTGCGATGAAGAGTGGCCCCCGCTCGCCGCAACTAGAGGAAGCCCTCACACAGAAACGAAGACCCAACACGGCCAAAAATCAATCAATCAATAAATAAAGTACAGGAAACTTGCAATATGAAAGGAGAGCAGTTGACCTAGAAAGCAATCGATCTAGAGCCTATAATTTACTTGTCAGGAGACTGAAGGGAAGAAGGAGGGGAAGGGGGCACTCAGTAGAACAGACAGTACCACTGAAAGGTTGGGAGACAGGAGACAAATATTACAAGAGTAAAACAAGCAATTATAACTGAATGAAAAACATAAAACATAAAGGTTTCCAAGAAACCTGTGTTTCCAATATGAATAAACTAGTCCATTTACAATAGAAACTTCAAAAAACTTAGTATGATTCCAAACAAAAAGTCCATATAAGTTAAACAATATAAGGAATTAGCTGAAAATAACGTTTTTTTTCCTGTCAAAAGAAAAAAAATGATGGCAATGGTCACCTCACTAAAAACAAAAGTGTCAAACTCAAAGCAAAAACTGTATGAAATATAGCATAATTTCTAAGCAACTGCTGAAGTGTAAGAAAGTCTTGAATTAATTGCATACTTGTTCTTCAGCTGGAAGAGAGCAAGGACTGCCTCTCTGCAGCTATTGATACAAACCCGTTTGCTCTGTGTTTATCACATCCTCTCTGCTGAAATCACATCCAGGGACTTATGCAACGGTATCTGGCAACATGGCCTTCAGAATAATGGGGAAAGTACCAGAAGACTTGACCATGTGTAATGGTTAATTTTATGTGTCAGCTTTGGCTAGGCTGTGGCGCCTAGTTTTTTGGTCAAATGCCAGTCTAGATGTTGCTCTGAAGGTGTTTTGTAGATGTGATTAACATTAAAATCAATTGATTTAAGTAAAGGAGATTGCCCTCAACAACGTGATGGGCTTCATCCAGTCAGTTGCAGGTCTTTGTAGCAAAACCTGAGGTTTCCTCTAAAAGAATGGTTCTGACTCAAGGCTGTAACACAGAAATCTTGCCTGAGTTTCTAGTATTCTGGCCTGTGCTATGGATTTCAGACTTAAGACTGACATCAACTTCTGCTGGAATTTCCAGTTAATCAGCCTGCCCTACAGCTATGGACTAGCCATCCTCCATAATCACACGAGCCAATTCCTTAAAATCAACCTCTATCTATCTATCTATCTATTTATCTATCTATCCATCTATCTATATCTCCTCTTGGTTCTGTTTCTCTGGAGAATTTAAACTGATACACTGTGTTTCTAGGATTCTTCCCTGGGATTTACCTCATTTGGATTCAGAGAAGTAGCTTTTCCTTAGGTCCCAGGTTACTTGTGCACGAGTCATACCTTCCAGCAATTTGGTTACATGAGCCTTGAGGGGATCACGGATCTGAATCCAAAGAAGTCTGTATTCACAGAACTGCTTTCCAGAAGGATGGGAGGTATGTAGGAAGCAGGAAGAAGAGAAAGATAACTGGTTTCCTTCCTCATCCTGCAGACTCAACTCCTGTGGCTCAAGGTAGCCCCCTCCCCAAAGTACCTCTGCTTCTCCGTGGCCTTCTCACCTGATAGCCAGTGGTTCTTATTTTAACATTTGCTCTGGTAGCTCCTCCAGGCCACTCACCACCCTTGCCCTTCTTACTGCCAGTAACAACGAGTAATGAGTGCTGACATATATTTACTTTCAGGGTTTTGTTTGTTTGTTTGTTTTAATTTCTTCTATAAACTTGGTTAGCCTGACTCATAATCCATTAATTATCCCTGGAGAATTCAGACAACTAGCATCTGAAAGACGAAGGAAAATTTAGGTGTCTTTTTACTTATTCTCTCTTAATTCTGTCAAGTATATGATATCAATAATTTCTCCCATTTTTTTCTAAATTTTTGAGAATCTATACCAAAAGAGACCAAGTATTCAATTTTTTTCATGCAAAGGAACTGGAATTCATACCTTCATATTTCATTAGAAATCAGGAGGCAAATTATAACTCATTTTTTCCTTGGGACTGTTGAAATTTTTCTTTCTAGATCAACTCTCTCCTTCCTGTGAGTCTCCGCCCAAGGTCCCATCAAGATAAACCTGAACTTGCTCTATTGTCTGCAGCTCCTTCATAGGGACGCAAAGGAAAAGCAACATGTTTCCCAGGAATGAAGGCGAGAGAAGCTACCAAGGACAAAACTCCGAACAGACAGGAGAATAGGGAGAAAATCACTACAAATCCTGAATAGGAAATCGATGACTAAAACTGTACAACATCAGCAAGACAAACATTAGTGCATGAGCTACCCCTCTTGTTGCACAAATCTCAGGCCTGTTACCAATAGGGCTACAATTATTTTTGAATTCAAGTCACTTTAGTCTGTGTTGGGTTAAAATGATCCACCCCATGTACCACTTGTGAGTGGGTAGTATGACAGTCACAGAAAAGCCTTGGAAAACCCTCTTGATTCTAGACGTGGGACAGTTTCCAATGGCATGAGGCCTCTAGCATTCTGCTCCCATTTTCTTTATGCCCTTGAAGCTCTCTCAGGGCATCACTGCAGAAATGCCAATGCTCCCATGTGAGGAAGGTATTAGCAGGACTTTCTGCTTAATAGCTCTATGCAAATTAGAAAAGCAGGAAGTCATTAGCATCATGGATTCTAAAGGCATGAAATCCAGCTGCATGATATTATTTTCATCTTGTACAGCTTTCAGAAAAGCTTAAATGGATATATTTGCATGATTTAGGGCAGTAGTTCTCAAACTTTATTGGGCACAAGGCGCCTGGAGGGTTTGTTGAAAATATGATTTCAGGAATTGTCCTCTGAATGTCTGATTCAGTAGGCCTGGGTGGAGTCAGAATTCTAGCAAGTTCCAAGGTGGTGCTAATGCTGCAGGTATAGGGACCACACATTGGAACGACTGGTTTAGGGAAAAGCAGGCATTAAACTACATGCTATTCTTTTCATGGGACACAAAAGAAGATAGTATTCTATTTCTAATATAAGGAACAGTATTATGTTTCTCTCTTCAGAACTTTTTCATTTGTTTCAGGATTATTTAAGAGCTTACAGAAATTATAAAACCACCCCTAATGAGAGGTTATCATTCTCTTGTTAATAATTTTTTGTTCCTTATTCTGGATTCCAGCTGGGGAGGCGATAGTGTTTAGGCATCTCCTCACTTTTCTGTTAGAATTACTTGAGTTTACCTTTGCCATAATACCACTAAATTACCGCTTGGAGGCTGCATTACTCTATTCCATATATTCCCAGAAAGAGGAAGAAAATCATTCTTTCTTTCATTTATTTTTTCTGCAATCAACTTATTTGTTGTATTTTTTTTTTTTTTTTTCAGAGAATAGTTTGGGTCATATAGAATACTTTTCATCATTTCCATTAGGGTACCTTTCAGTTTTCTCTAAAAGTGATCAACTTACTCACACATTGTGGCTATTGTGTTTGAGATAATACGAAAGAAAAATACCTACCAGTCCATTCCCTTAAAGAAGGCAGCATGGTACAGAAGAACAAGTGTAATGGGGACATTAGAATAATTGAGGTGTGGAGCTGATTTTGCCACAGTGAAAAGCCCTGTGATGTTCAGCACATCACTGCATCTCTCCAGACCTTAGATGTTCCCTTGAAAGACACGGGTGTGGTGGGATGATTGTATAAGAACTCAAAATCCCTTTAAAAGTCCATTGGTAAGATTTCAAATGGTTACCAATAAATATAATGAATTATATAAATAAAGACTGTAATTCACAATTAACTCTAGGTTACATAATGATATATTATAACCTCAAGAACCATTTAACATAAAATAAATTATATTGAATTTATACTTATTTCCAGAACTTGTGTATTAAAGATTACTAATTTAAGTTTTAATATATTTCCTTCTAAGGCCCTGAAAAATCTACCGAAGGAAAGAAATTTCAACCTGGATTTTACATTAATTCACAGGTATTTTAAGTGCTTCAAGCCTGCTGTTCATGAACTCTAACGGGAAGCTTTCTACACTGTAACAAAGACGACAGTTTAGTAGATATTTTGAATTTGAGTGGATGTATTTCAGGCTGAATACATCAGTAATAGTCATCACGATTTCTCTATTATGGTTATACAATTTATTAAAAACATGGAAATTTTGTTATCTGGGAAGTAGAGCTCATACAGAAAAAAAGTAATTTTTAAGATAAAATGTACTTTAATGTATCTTAAAAATACATTTTAAAAGTAGAATTTTATTACTAATTTTCAAAACCATGTTCTTAAGAGCCCATTAAGTGTAGAAATCCACTCAGAGCAGAAGAAAACAGTGATATTTCCAAAACCTATCATTTCAATGCGTCTTTAGTTGCGTGTAGCTCACCATAGTCTGGTTACATAAACATGTAGACAACATTCAGAAAAAGATATAATTCACCTTTTTTTCCCCCAAAACTCTCCAGCACTAGATAATCAAGGTGGATTACTTACCACGTTTTGAGTTGGTATTTTAGAAAGTTATTAAATGGCTGCATTTGGTTATCACTTTCTCTTTCCCTGAGCACATGGTCACTCTATCCAATACTCATTTATTATTTAAATGTCTGATAAAGAACAGGCCACTATTTTATAAGCATTATTACATTTTCATTATAAAAAGTGATTGAAGTATTTCAGTTTGGATAATAAATTAAATCTTTTCATGGTAGGAAAAAAATAATAAAATATTTTCCTTGATGGTAGAAAGTTTGAAAACCTTTCATATTGCCAACTCCATCATTTAATAAATGATGTAAACTTGGGTCCCTATAGATGAAATGCCTTCTAGGATATCCTACAGTGAGAGAGCTGAGACAAGAACCCCAGATTTCCTGATGTGGCAGACCTGAGTACTTAACCCTGTATCTCCTAAAAGAAACAAAACCAACTTTTTCTTTAAATGTGTCCAGGGACTGAGGATCTATCTCAGATTGAAGAGAAGGCTAAAATGACCCGACCACAGAATGCGATGTGGCTCTAGACAGGACCCTGGACCCAGAAAATGGGCATTAGTTGTCATATTTTGAATAAAATCTGGAGATGAATTCACAGTATTATATCAGTTATCCCTATTTTTTTAAATGAAGCAACTCATTTAAAATAGTTAGATTAAAATATTAAAATTAAAATATTTAATTCTTCCTCAGCTAATGTTTCATATAGCTTCAGCCAGTAACTCAAAACACTGCAATGGTATTGGCTTAAATCTTTATAATATAAAATTTACCCAAATTTATTACAAAAGTAGAGTGACTTATGGGGTTCTGTTACTTCCCTCACATGAGAAATGTCATCTCTACTCCCAATAAAGATTTTCCATGAATCCATTATCCTAAAATCATGGTAGAATTATTTGAAGAGAATCATTGCTCTGAGATAAAGCACAAGCACTCCTGATAGGCCTGACCCTGGCTGGTCTTTATAATGTCTGAATTTGCTGGGGAACACTTTAATCTACCCCCAATTCTCTACTCATTTTATCCTGTACTTTTTTCAGGACTCATCTCCATTAATTGTTAATTTGGCATTACCTAAGCGATATTATCTTACTAGTTCTGCTAATTGTTTATGTGCTTTAAAAACAGGAATCAACATTTCCCTTTTAAATATTTAAATAACTTCTTTAGCCAATTTCCTAGCACAATCAAATTACTTTGTCTGTTGGCAAAAACAAATATATTGTGCTAAAGGAAATACTATATAAGTTGTCAAACCTGCAAGAGCCTTTTTCTATTGACTTCACGTTTCAATAAAGCAGTGGACTGAACGCCCAAAGGTCATGATGTATTTATTTCACCTGGGAGACTACCTTCTAGTAGTCATTGGCTGGGGACATAGGCTTACAGGGACCCTCATATAGTTGTATCCCTCCTAGACAGTTGGTTTCAGATACTGATTTGTGTCAGAGACTATTTCATGAGTTCCTAGGTCCATCTGGGAATTTTTACATTTATGAAACAGGTTGTTAGATCTTCTGTCCAGAAGAAATGTCTGTTTCTGTATCAGACACTGTTAAAGACATTTCCCCTTATATCCAGAAGTCTGACTTGTGTCTATGTTTTTTTTTTCTCTTTGATACTAATTTTGTAAGAATTTTGTTTAAAAACATCAGTGGTATTTTTAAAATGTAGAGTTGCTGTACAGCAGCTATGGATTTCGGTTCCATATGTAATGTATTGTTGTATAGTTCTAGAATCCAGGGCAACCTAAAATTAGCCAGAAATTCCTCTTCACTCTGTTGTAAAATTGTTCAAATTTTTATTGCTAACAAATGACAATGCTGTTGGGATGTAGCTTGGCAGAATGAGCCCTGGAACCAGGCCCACCTAACTTTTAATCACATATTTGCTGCTTATACCTTGGCAAGTCACTTATATCACTAGTTCTCAATTTTACCACCTTCAAAACCAAGGTGACTCTTACCTCACAAGACTGTTGTGAAGAATGTGTGAGATAAGGAGGATTTGCAACTTCACGTGTATGTTCAACACATGTAAGTTTCCACGCCCTGCAAATACATTTAACAGAATTCAACTTGGAGAGTTCTCCATCTTTAATTCACTTACTAAACATTTATTCAATCTTCAATTCTGTAAAACCTTGTCAGTTGCGTGATTTCTCAAACATGCTCTAGTTATTCTCAAATCTTATGACCTTTATATCATTCCTATTTTTAAAAATCAACAGATTGCGGCAGGTCCTGTGGGTTGCCTGTCCAACAGCCATTTCCACCTCAGTGTCACCAAGGAGGTCCTGAATTAAGTCGGTAAGAGGTCCACAGGAGCATGAGGAAAGGTATACTAAGGTCTCGCTTCTATTAAGGCAATGAGAGCCCATGCATGGGAGGTCTCTAGAGGGGCACTAGAGTGCAATAAAAATAGTCAAAACCCCTGAGACAAGAGAGGTCAAGAAGAACGTAATGGCACATCAGAAGGAACTGATAAATGTCTATTATCTCATTTAATCCTTATAAAAATCCGGAAAAGGGAGGTGTTACTGTAACAGGGGAGAGCCAAATCGGACTACATGCTGGATCTGTTTCTTTTACTTTAACCTTTGCTTCCCGTTGCTTTTGTTCACTAAAGTGATACTGTCTATACACAATGGCCTGCTTCGGGGAACCCTGCCCCTCTGCCTGAATGTTAAACCAAAGTGCCTTTGTTCAGGGAAGCATCCGGATCCTGCCCACCTGTGGACGGCTACAAGAAAGAAGAAAGTAACACATCCCCTCCGAGGCTGGCCATTCCAGGGGACATTGGCAAATCTTATTACCTTTTTACTTTACTTCCTCATCTCCTCCTCCTCTCTGTTCTATAAAAGAAACTGGCATCCAAACCCCAATAAGATGGTTTTTCAGAGACTTTAGTCTGCCATCTTCTCGGTCTGCTGGCTTTCCGAATAAAGTCGTACCCCTTGCATCAACTCCTCGTCTCCCGATTTATTGGCCTGTCGTGGCGAGCAGAGAGAGCTTGGACTCGGTAACATTACTTTGTTGCTAATTATGAATTCCTTTAAATTGAAACTTTGAAACAAGGATCTAGCCCATATGGCCAAATGTCTTCTTCCAATCAACAAATAATAATTATATAGCAAGCTGTTTCCTTTGTTTACCATATAAAAGAATGTTATTTTTGCTTTATACAGTATTAATTAGTGGTTGGGTTTATTATTCAATCCAGACATGTCACTTTCCTCAAAGAATTTAGGCTCTCTGTAAATAGGGTCTTAATTACTAAACTTAAAGAATTTAGCCATTGGGTTTCCCTGGTGGTGCAGTGGTTGAGAATCCGCCTGCCAATGCAGGGGACATGGGTTCGAGCCCTGGTCTAGGAAGATCCCACATGCCGCGGAGCAACTGGGCCCGTGAGCCACAACTACTGAGCCTGCGCGTCTGGAGCCTGTGCTCTGCAACAAGAGAGGCCGCGATAGTGAGAGGCCCGCGCACCGCGATAAAGAGTGGCCCCCTTGCCGCAACTAGAGAAAGCCCTCGCACAGAAAGGAAGACCCAACACAGCCAAAAATAAATAAATAAATTAATTAATTAAAAAAAAAAAAAAAGAATTTAGCCTTTAAATAAATTAGTCATATATCACACCTTATGGTAAAACTGTACATACCTGGAACTCGAAAAAGAGAGAAAAGCAAAAAATTCCTCTGAATTGCCAATCAGAAGTCGTTAAAAATATTCCATAAAGCCCAAGAATGTTGTTCATTAACCATGGGCTTCAATTCTGCTCTGACCCTAATCCTCCAGATTCTGTGATGTGCAAGGTCACGGTGGCTAGAAGGAAAAAAAAGAGAAGGTAAGAGAGAGGCTGTTTAAGGAAATTAACTGCTGCTCACAGCTCAACAGCAACAGCAATGTAAGAAACCTGTAAAAAGCTAAAACAAGAGCTCAAAAAGCACAACATTTTGGACCAGCTGATACAGTGACAAAGACACATATTTAAATAAGACTTGAAATAAGACTTGATGGTTTTGTGTGTGATGAGTCACATGGCTAACCTGGAAACATTCTATACAGACTGATTTTGAAAGCAGTGGATTGATAATATATTTTGAATTATTTTCATTTTAAATGAATTATGCTGAAAAATGGTGATATGGAGTTAAAAGTAAACTTCAAGTTTAACCGGTTATATAGTGTACAAAATAATTCATCTTCCACACATTAAAAAAAAAGTTTTATAGTGACTCCACCTGGGTTTTTTGAATATGTGAGAAGGGATTTCTCTACCTCATGCAAATTCTTACAATTTATTTGTCTTTCTCTACCCAAAACTCAACAAAACTGGAGAGAGGTAAGAAGTAAAGATGTTGTTGTGAGTAGCCTGATGGCATTTGATGTCTTGGGCTTACAATGCCTGTACCAGGTGTAGAGTATAAACAAATGATGCACTAAGACCTGCGGGCTACGGGGCATCATACAGGGCCTGAAACCCCAGCAATGAGAGGCCACAGGTGCCTCATTCTCTGTCTAGCACTTTACAAAGACAGCTGTAGCCCTTACACGTACCTGGCTGGGCTAGTACACAGAGGATACATTCTGATCATTCATGATGGATCAGTCTGTGGCTGTGATAAAAGGGCTATAAAGACAGGAGAGAGAAAAGCTATGAAGAGCATACCATATATCTTTGAATACAGTAGTGGAAGTTCTTGTGGGCCCACATTGCTACCAGCTGGGTGGTTACTGAAGGAAAAGTCAGTAAAAAAGGAGCGAAAGTTCCATTAGCTGAGAATGAATTTTAAAAACCCTGAAGTGGCTTTACTTAATGAGAAACCTTCTCAAATTCACCTTCTGATTGCTCTTTTTACAATTTTTTTCCAGGTTCAATGTCATTCTTAATGAATGTTTGCTTTTTTCTTTTCTTTAACCTGCACTTACTTAAGGAATGGTGTCAAGAGTGAAAAAATAAATTTGTACTTATACCAATGGATGTAGACTTAAGAATACATTCTTTCCTGAATGGACGTTTACACTCAGAACACAGATTCAACAATTTCAAGGAAAACCAGACCAAGCTTTAGAGCTATGCCCCTAGCCACCCTCAGATCTTACGGTTACTATTTCATTATATTGTGACATTGGTATCTTTCTTTTCTCCCCAGCCCTAAAATATAGGTAACACAGTCTTCTCACCTGTGAATAATTCAGAGTGAAGGAATGAATGAGAATTGATTAAGGGTAAAGAAAATGAGAGTAAATAAGTTCTCAGGCAAAACTGTAAGTACAAGGTTCTCCTCCTGCCCATCTGCATTACCTCACAGATACGAACGGTGCCCCTTGCTCTTCTCCTCCATGTTTCCCAGCATCCCCCCACCCCCATCTTTGTATTTCCTTTGCTTTAGGATAACTGTGTAAGTGGTTTTCACCCAGGAGATATATCCCTTCCAACAGACCTGTTTTCTCCACACTCCACACTTAGGAAACATATATTAATCCACACTTAGGAAACATATATTAATGATATTCATGAGCCTGGGTTCTTCAGCCCATTCCCTTCTTGTCCCACCAGCCATCAGTAAAGCCCTGTGGGCTAAAATACACTTCAAAAAATATCTTCTTGGTATAGTTAATGTCTGTAGGATATAGAGTGATGCCTTCTCTCCTGGTATGAGTCATTTCTGCCTTCTCTCTCCCTCTTTTTTTTCCTTGATTGGTTTTACCAGGAATTGATCGGTATTATTAGTCTTTTCAAAGAATCAATTTGTGTGCTTTGTTGATTCTAGTCGGTTATTTGGGTTTTTCAAAAAATTTTTCTATTGGAGTCTAGTTGATTTACAATGTTGTGTTACTTTCTGTTGTGCAGCAAAGTGAATCAGTTGTGCATATACGTGTATCCACTCTTTTTAAAATTCTTTTCCCATATAGGTCATTACAGAGTATTGTATTTTATTAATTTATATGTTTTTTTTCCTTTCATTCAATTTCACATTTTCTATTTCTTTTTTTAAATTGAGATATAATTGATATAACATTTCATTAGTTTCAGATGTATGATCGTTTGATATTTGTTTATATTGCAAAATGATCACCACAGTAAGTTCAGTTAACATGTCACCATACATAATTATACAAAGATTTTGTGTGTGTGATGAGAACTTTCAAGATCCACTCCCCTGGCTACTTTCAAGTATGTAATAGAGCATTATTAACTATAGTCACCACACTGTGCACAACATCCTCATGATTTATTCATTTTGTAGCTGGACACTTGTTCCATTTGACGCCCTTCACCCATTTTACCCCGACCCCTGCCTCAGGCAACACCAATCTGTTTTCTATATCCATGAACTCAGACTTGTTTTTGTTGTTGATTTTGTTTTTTGTTTTTTTAGATTCCACATATAAGTGAGATAATACAGTATGTGTCTTTTTCTTATTTCACTTAGCGTTATGCCCTCAAGGTCCATTCACATTGTCACAAATGGCAAGATTTCATTCTTTTTAATGGCAAATAGTCCATTTTATATATATTACATCTTCTTTGTCCATTCACCCATCAATGGGCATTTAGTTTGATTCCATGTCTTGGCCATTATAAATAAGGCTACAGTGAACATGAGAGTGCATATATCTTTCCGAGTTCCTGTTTTAGTTTTCTTTGGATAAATACCCAGAAGTAGAATTGCTGGATCACATGGTAGTTCTATTTTTAATTTTTTTAAGGAGCTTCCACAACGTTTTCCATAGTATCTACACTAAATTACTGTCCCACCAATGGCTCCCTTTTCTCCACATCCTCACCAACACTGTTATTTCTTGTCTTTTTGATAGTAGTCATTATAACAGGGATGAGACGATATCTTACTGTGGTTTTGATGTGCATTTTGCTGATGATTAGTGATGTTGAGCAACCTTTCATGTACCTATTGGCCAACTGTATGTCTTATTTGGAAAAATGTCTCTTCAGATCCTTTGTCAATTTTTAAAATCAGATTGTTAGTTTCTTTACTATTAAGTTGTATGTGTTCTTTATACACTTTGAATATTAACCCATTATCAGAGATATGATTTACAAATATTTTCTCCCACTTAATATGTTGTCTTTCCATTTTGTTTATGGTTTCCTTTGCTGCACAGAATTTTTGTTTTTAGTTTGATGCAGTCCCATTTGTTTATTTTTGCTTTTGTTGCCTTTGCTTTTGGTGTCAAATCCAAAAAGTCATTGCCAAGACTGATGTTAAGGAGCTTACCACCTATGTTTTTTTCTATGATTTTTATGGTTTCATGTCTTACATTCAAGTCTTTAATACATTTTTTTAAACATCTTTATTGGAGTATAATTGCTTTACAATGGTGTGTCAGTTTCTGTTGTATAACAAAGTGAATCAGCTGTACATAAATATATAGCCCCATATCTCCTCCTTCTTGCCTCTCCCTCTCACCTTCTCTATCCCACCCCTCTAGGTGGGCACAAAGCACCGAGCTGATCTCCCTGCGCTATGTGGCTGCTTCCCACTAGCTATTTATTTTACATTTGGTAGTGTATATATGTCCATGCCACTCTCTCACTTCATCCCAGCTTCCCCTTTCCCTTCCCCATGTCCTCAAGTCCATTCTCTATGTCTGCCCCTAGGTTCTTCAGAACCATTTTTTCTTTTTAGATTCCGTATATACGTGTTAGCATACGGTATTTGTTTTTCTCTTTCTGACTTACTTCACTCTGTATGACAGTCTCTAGGTCCATCCACCTCACTACAAATAACTCAATTTCATTTCTTTTTATGGCTGAGTAATATTCCATTTTATATATGTGTCACATCTTCTTTATCCATTCATCTGTTGATGGACACTTAGGTTGCTTCCATGTCCTGGCTATTGTAAATAGAGCTGCAATGAACATTGTGGTACATGTCTCTTTTTGAATTATGTTTTTCTCAGGGTATATGCCCAGTAGTGGGATTGCTGGGTCATATGGTAGTTCTAGTTTTAGTTTTTTAAGGAACCTCCATACTGTTCTCCATAGTGCTTGTATCAATTTACATTCCCACCAACAGTGCAAGAGGGTTCCCTTTTCTCCATACCCTCTCCAGCATCCATTTTGAATTAAATTTTGTGTATGGTGTAAGACAGTGGTTCAGTTTCATTCTTTTGCACGTGGAAATCCTGTTTTCCCAACACTATTGCAGAGACTATCCTTTCCCCATTGTATATTCTTGGCTCCTTTTTTTTTTTTTCATGAATTAATTGTCCATATATGTGTGGGTTTACTCCTAGGAACTCTATTCTGTTCCAGTGATCCATGTGTCTGTTTTTATGCCAACACAATACTGTTTTGATTACTATAATTTTGTAATATAATTTGAAATCAGGGAGTGTGATGCTTCCAGCTTAGTTCTCCTTTCTCAAGGTTGCTTAGTTTATTTGGGGTCTTCTGTAATTCCATACAAATTTTAGGATTGTTTTTTCTATTTCTGTGAAAAGTGCCATTGGGAATTTGATAGAGATTTCACTTAATCTGTAGATTGATTTGGGTGGTATGGACATTTCAACAATATTAATTTTTCCAACCCATGAGCATGAAATATCTTTTCATTTATTTGTGTCTTCAGTTTCCTTCATTAATGTCTTATAGTTTTCAGTGTACAGATATTGGGTTGGCTAAAAAGTTCGTTCGGGTTTTTCCATAACATCTTATGGAGAAACCCAAGTGAACTTTTTGGCCAACCCAATATTTTACTTCCTTGTTAGATTTACTCCTAGGATCTTTATTGTTTTTGATGCAATTGTAAATGGGATTGTTTTCTTAATTTCTCTTTCTGATAGTTCATTATTAGTGTCTAGAAATGCAACCAATTTTTGTATAATGATTTTGCACCTTGCAACTTTACTGAATTTATTAGTCTAATGGGTTTTTTTTTTTTTTTGGCATCTTTAGTGTTTTCTATATATAATATCATGCCATCTGAAAATAGTGGCAGTTTTACATCTTCCTTTCCAATTTGGATGCCTTTTATTTCTTTTCCCTACCTAATTGCTCTGGCTAGTACTTCCAAAACTACACTGAATAAGCATTGTGGGAGTGGGCATCCTTGTCTTGTTCCTGATCTTTACCACTGAGTATGATGTTACCTTTGAGCTTGTCATATATGGCCTTTATTATTTTGGAGTATGTTTCTTCTATATCCACTGTGTTAAGAACTTTTATCATAATGGATGTTGAATTTTGTCAAATGCTCTTTCTGCATCTATTGAGATGATTTTATAATTTTTAATCCTTTATTTTGTTAATGTTGTACATCACATTGATTGATTTGTGTATATTGAACTATCCTTTCATCCCTGGAATAAATGCCAATTGATCATGATGTATGATCTTTTGAATGTATTGTTGAATTTGGTTTATTAATATTTGTTCATCAGGGTTTGTTTTTTTTTTTTCTTGTGGTGTCCTAGGCTGGTTTTGGTCTTAGACTAATGCTGGCCTCATAAAATGAGCTTGGAACCATTTCTTCCTCTTCTATTTTTTTTGTAAGAGTTTGAGAAGGATTGATATTTAATTCTTCTTTGAATGTTTGGTATAATTTACCAGTGAAGCTTTCTGGTCCTGCACTTTCCTTTGTTGGGAGGTTTTTGGTTACTGATTAAATCTCCTTACTAGCAATTGGTCTGATCAGATTTTCTATTTCTTCATGATTTAGTCTTGGTAGGTTTATGTCTCTGGGAATTTATCCATTTCTTCTAGGTTGTCCAATTTGTTGACATATAATTGTTAATAGTAGTCTCATATGATCCTTTGCATTTCTGTGATGTCAGTTATAAATTTCCTCTTTCATTTCTGATTTTATTTATTTGTGCCCTCACTCTTTTTTCTTGCTGAGTGTAGCTAAAGGTATGTCAATTTTGTTTTTCGTTTCAAAGAACCATCTCTTAGTTTCATTGATCTTTTCTATTATCTTTTTATTATTTAATTTATTTATTTTTATTCTGATCTTTGTTATTTCCTTCCTTCTACTAACTTTGGGCTTCATTTGTTCTTCTAGTTTCTTGAGATGTAAAGTTAGGTTGTTTAAAATGAGACTTTTCTATTTTTTTTTATCAATGTAGGCATTTATCACCATAAACTTCTCTCTTAGAACTGCTTTTGCTGCATCCCATAGGTTTTGGAATGTGGTATTTCCGTTTTCACTTGTCTGAAGGTAGTTTTTTATTTCTCTTTTGATTTATTCTTTGTCCCATTGGTTGTTCAGTAGCATACTGTTTAATATCCACATATTTGTAAATTTTCCAGTTTCCTTATTGCAATTTTTCTAGTTGCATACTATTGTGGTAGGAGAAGAAACCATTGTGGTTGTGATATGATTTCAATCTTCTTAAATTTATTAAGACTTGTTTTGTGGCCTAACATATGATCTGTCCTGGAGAGTGTGCCATTTACACTTGAGAAGAATGTGTATTCTGTTGCTTTTGGATGAAATGTTCTGTATGTATCTGTTAAATCCACCTGTCCTAATGTGTTGTTTAAAGCCAATGTTTCTTTATTGATTTTCTATCTTGAAGATTTATCTATTGATGTAATTTGGCTATTAAAGTCCTCTAATATTATTGCATTGTTGTCTATTTCTCTCTTTAGGTCTGTTAATATTTACTTTAAATCTTTAGGTGATCCTATATTGGTTACATAAATATTTATAAATGTTATCTTTTCTTTTTGGACATAATGATATACTTTTGTAAACTTATATAAATAAATATATAAAATATACTTTTATTATGTTAAATTTCTGAAATTTAGGCGTTATCTGTTATAACACTACCATCACCTTATGTGACAGAGATTTGTCCTCAAATCCTAACTCTGATTGTGTTGTATATTGTTTGATACTCTATTAAGTTGACTTAACGCCTCAGAGTTCATTTGAGAAGAATTGTAAGGAGAGGGTGGAAATCCAAACAGGAGTTCATCTCAACTTTCTAGAATCACAACTAGCCCCACAGGAGACTTGAGGCTCAATATGTATGTTTTTCAATTTCATTTTTGGCCTTCATCAAGATGCAATAGGCAATTCATGTAATTGAGTCTCTATCTTCTCCTATCCTGTTGCATTTGAGGAATAGAAGGGGATCTGAAGGAGAGATTTGGAAGTAGAAAGCTGGGATTCATAAATTCACCTCTAAAAAGAAATTTATTGTTGCCAAATGATACAGAGACATACGGTTTCCATTTCATAAGAGTATATCTGTGTCAAAGAAATATATTTCCATTTCTGGATGCACCTAAAGTAAATTGTGTGACTGTAACATGGTACAGTTTCTGAAGATACAATCCTTTTTAATATTTCTAAAAACATTCCTATTTTTGTAAAGTTCTCCCAGGAATAAATCAAAATGTTAAGTTTTATGATTTCAGTTCTCATTATGATTCATTTATGCAGGTAATTCTCCTTAATGAGATGATACCCATTGGACAGGCCACAGTCGTTAGAGAAGCATCAGTGCTTGACATCTCTGCATCTCCTGAAAGTACCAAGGTCAGCTCCCTGTTCAGGGACAGGGAGAACCTTCCTGTTTAGGTACAGGTGTGGAGTTGAGCCAGCCTGGGGAGGAGGTCAGCTAAGTGCAGGTTCCTGTCAGCTCTAGAACTTGATGGTGGGCCAGGGGATTCTGCCCTCTGTGCACTGCACACTTGCCTCAGAGGGTCAGGGACTGACAGCCAATCAGAGAAGGCCCAAGGGTTGTGGTAGAAGAAATAAACAGACAACAATCAGTTCATTTAGATGGAATTCAAAGTTAATATTAAATGGCTAACTCTCATGCCCCACCAAGACAGGTTTACTTCTGTATTGGTCCCATTCCAGCTTCTGGAATAGGGATGTTGGGACCTGCCCTTAACTGTAATGCCCTACATCATTGGCCTAAATCTCAGAGAAGATTGGAAAACAATATTTTGCAAATATCCAGCTCTTCTGGGTCCTTCAGTTAAATGTCTGTGTGCCCCCCTATCTGTAAAAATGACAAGTCTATCTTCCGGTTGCTTAAGCTGGAAACCTTGGAGTCATACTTTACACCATTATTCTTGGACCCTGTTTCCAATCCTGTCTACACTGCCTTCCAAATATACCCAGAACTGACCTCTTCTCATCACCTCCACAGCAACCACTCTGGTCTAAGTCATCAGCATGCCTTCCTGTTTTATTGCAATAGCCTTCTAGGGATTGCTGGTGTCTCTGCTTTAGGTCTGCCTTCCCACAGTCTACTATTACCAAAACTGAAATCTATTAAATTTAAGAAAATACCCCTCCTTTGATCAATGCCCTTCATTGGTTTCTAACTCATTCAGGGTAAAACCAAATTCCTTTATAATGACCGTTAAGGCCCTAGCCTAGGGGATTCCCTAATCTTGGGGATCACTCCTTCTGCTGCTCTCCCTCCTCATCATTCCACTCACCTCTTGCTGTTCCCAGCACTCTCCAGGCTCACTCCCAACTTGGGGTCCTGGCCTGGCTACTCTCTGTGACCAAACTGGTCTTCCTCCAGTCAGCCACACACCCTCTTCCATCAGAATATTAACTCTCTACCTGCACTCTCTGCTTTATTTTTCCCTTAGGACTTACCAATATTTTACATACTACGTTTTGAACTTTTTCATATTCATCTCTTTGTAGGCATGTAAGGATGTAGAATTTTGTCTGCTTCACTGCTATATTCCAATGCCTAGTATAGTGTCTGGTGCACAGTAGGTGCTGAGTAAGCATATATTCAGTGGACATGTTTTACCCATAAAAGGATTGTTATTGCTTCTATCTGTGGTCAATGTCATAGTAGCAATTTCAGAGTAGGTATTTATATTTTACACAAACAAATATTTGTATATTTCTCTTAAAATATTTATATTTTACACAAACAAATATTTGTATATTTCTCTTAGGTTCAATTCTGTGATGGTTTTGTTTTACAGTGAAGTGAGGAGAGGGAACAGGAGTGAAACTGTTATCTCTCAGTTTCCTGTGAAAATTGACATATTTTTGTACAGTCAGCTCAAACTAGTCTTCTGGAAAATTTTATGAAGTTTGAAATATTAGGTGTGTTATATGTGGGCTGTTTATCTTTTCTGTCATTGTTTGCTGGTTGTTGTTGTGGTGGTGGTTTGGTTTTGTTTTGAGTCTAGTCAGTCAGTGGATAATATTCACCATCCATCCACTATGTACCAGGCACTCTGTGGGACCCAGGCAGAGAGAAGACATGAGAGGTGCCAGGTTGATGAACATTCTAAAAGGGTAAGTTGCTGCCATGCTTCACACACAAAGGCTGTGCTGTCTATGATCAATAAAATTCTGATTAGGGAAGAAGTTTTGGCAGCAAGTCTTCCTGGGAAGGAGGAGGTAGACATGGAGCAAATGATTCCTTTTCCTAATAGAATTATCTACAAGCAAACCAACCTGTGACAGGTTGGTCGTGAGGTAGAGGATAGATGTATGATTGAATTCTGTTCTCCTAGCAACATCGTCGTCAAATTGTCAGATTGTTAAAGCAGTGCTTGTTCCAGGAGGCCTCTCCTTTAAATGTATACACTGTTAATACATTAGTGTGAATTAATTATCAGGCCCTTTGAAATACTTTGAGTCCAATGAAATTGAAAGGGAAGATAAGTGATGAGAGAGACAGAAACAGAGAGAAAGACAGAGAGAGAAGAGCAAGACTAAGAGCCAATGGGTAGAGGTTTCCCAAACCCACATGAGCAAAGCAGAAGAGACTGTCCCACCTTGAAACTGCAGGAAGGAAAGAACTTGGGCCAAAAAAAAGGTTGCTTTATCCAAGAGCAGTGGCCCAGGAAATTTTCACCACTACCTCTGAAATGTAATTTTTGAAAGTAGAATGCTTCACCCCTCCATTGTCACAGGCACTGGTTTATGAGTGTTCTCAGGAGTCAATCTACTCCTGTTTGCATGAGATGGAAAATGTCACTTGTGAGACAGGAATGAAAATCAAACTAACCTTACTAACTGGTCCTGTGTGGAAACCCAGGTTGACAACAGAGTTCCCACCCTGATTCCTTCTCCAGGGGAAGCACACACAGGGCTCCTGCTCACAGTGGCATCAGAGGTTGCTGCCAGCCTACTGTGTTTATGTCATACCAACACTGAGCAAGATGTAGGTGATATTCCCAAAACGCCCCCAGCACATGGTCGTGTTCTGCTCACCCACCAAGAGAAGTGAAAGGAAAATGAAACGGTGTTGGTGTTCTATGAATAGAAGAAGTATAGGTCTTCATCTCAAGTTCACCATTTCTAGACAGCCTGAAACGGAAATAGTTGAGAAGTGGTTTTAGTATGTTTAATCCCGTGAATAATATTCACCTGAAAAATAAAGAAGTGTTCCTATTATGTTGCTCTCCAAAAATATATGGATCACTTTTGATTTTTTGAGATAGAAATTAAACACTTCACCTACTAAAATAAAAATAGAACTTTAAACTAAAAAAAATTTTAAAAATAGTTTTTAACGTGTAATACCTGAGGACTTCTGGGTGCTTTTTACTAAAACGTATGATTTGTTGCCTCTCTCTTCGGACTCCAAGAGTGTGCTAACATACTCCCTAATACCTCATTTTTGCTTCTTTTTCATAAGAGCAAAAAACAGTCTCTCCTTGTTATATGTTACTATTTTTTTCCCCAGAAAATAATGCTGTTACAGTATTGTTCAAAAAGTTTTTGGTTACTGTGGTAGAAATATACAGATTTCTGTTACAAATGAAAGTGGATGGAAATATTAAATATTACAAACAAAAACTATACTCAAGTCTAAATATTTTCTACCCCCAACCCTTATTCAGTGGTTCCCAGACTGATTCCAGTTCTACCAACATCCTTTGACCATAAACCTCTAAAGGAATCCAGTAGACCCCATGCAATTACAGCTCACACACTCTTCTGTGAGGATTTCCACTGTAGTGTTTTGAATCATCTGCTTCTTCCCCAGAAGGAAAGTGTCACTGTCATTAGTACTGGTTTCTCTGTCTGCAAATGGCAGCCACTAATACTAATCATGGTTGACAGGTGGCTTTTTGTAATTCAGATCTGCCTGTCTCTGGGTTCCCTGTTCTGGGAACTCCATCATCTTCATGCTTCAGCACATCCTGCCTTGCATAGTATTTTAACTTTCATAGAAAGAAGTGCTTCTTCAACACAGCTTTATTTGCCTGGCTTATCTACCCGGATTCTCTTCAAGATGCTTTTAGCTCTAGCAATTTCTAGTCTTAAAACACATCAAGCTTCATCCTCTTGATCTAAAACAAATAGACTGCCAGGTATTTCTCGAGCAAAATGGGTTTATTTGGGATCTGCAGAGAACTGCAATTCAGGGTCTGCAACAATGGCGAGCCATGTGCAAATCCCTGCACAGCAAGGGAAGGAGAACACTTTTATAGAGGGGAAAAGGAAGCTGGGAGGGCTGCAGTAACAGAGCCCGTGGCTTTTCATTGGCTGAGTCCTTGCCAGGAAAAAGAGGAATTTTTCTTCCTGTTGGGATCTACTATAGTAGCTTGAGAGCTCCCCCTTCTTGTCTCCTGAATGTATTTAATTGATGTTTCTGTTTATTAATTTTTTACAGTCCATAGAAATGAAGATCCAAAGGACTTGGTCTGCCCCAGAAGAGAGCAGCCGAGGGCAGCACAAAGAGATGGGAAATCTCAGCTTTCTGGGGTGCAGGTCAGACTTAGGCAGTTCCAAATTAGTAATTATTTGTGGACATAATAAAGAAGGATATTCAACCCCCAAACTGGTCACAAAGACAAGCAGGCTTCCCTAGTCACCCTAGAAGCTGACTACCATATACAAGTGGATCTGCCTCCAGCATAATGTCCGTCTGGCCCAAGAGAAGCCGTCATACAAGATGTAGAGGAACACCTAAAACGACAGAGAGCTGAGGGTTACTGAGCTTACAGAACAGAATTTATGGCTATTCTGGACCTGCTTACTAAAAATAAACATTCATCCTGTACCTGTTTCTACATGTAGCACAACTTAGTCTGTAACCAGCTTTCACACCCAACATCAAGGTTGTGGGGAAAGAGACTTATAGACCTTGCCAATTTCTAACTATGGGTGCATACATTTTTACCAAAAAGATTCAAAGAGTTGTGCACGATTTATCTTCCCAGGTCAGCTTACAAGAGGCAAAGAGGACAGATATCACCACCAACAACGTTTTGTTTAGAGCTACCCCTACTCCTACATACACCTCCTGGGACTGAATCAGACTCTTCTCCTTTGGAAGGAAGACAAACCATGTTATTTAAAGTGTTACCCCACCAGGAACCCACACAATAACAAGTTTTACTATTAATGTTAACTGTTTCATGGTACGACAAATTTGTATGTAGTGCCAAACTTCTACCTAAATCAAAGCCCGTTACTTTACTTCTCTTGTCCCACTCTATCATACCATGGAGCGTAATCAAAGAAGAAGTCACCTTTATTTCTGTTTCTATTTTTAATGAGTCAATCTATTTTAACCAATCAATTATTATGCCACCTGACATTATTGGGCACAACATGGTTAAACAGCCATTCCTGGGAGATTGGGATGAAGCGCAAGAAGGAAGCTGGTTTCTGGGATTTGTCATAAATAGGAAGTCCTTTTCAGTCTGGGCTTCACGAGGAAGAGATTCTTCCCTAAATGCTCGTCTCAGACAGCTCTAACCTGAGCTGAATTCAGTGGAGAGAATTCAGACACCAGCACCCTCAGACAAGGACATATGTAATGCTGGGTTTTCATCCACTTTAATCATGTTCAACCCCCGTTATCCTAGCTCTCACCAGCCATTTTACACAGTGGGTTTTTGTCTTCTTCTCCCATCTGTTAAGTCAAAGCTTCCAGCCTCTTGCACTACTTTATTCACAGTATTTAAAGACAATTGACAAAGGGCTAAAGAATGAATATCATTCTACTAGATGGTGCCAACATTTTACCTGTACCATGGTCTCTCTGGCCCTTCAGGCAGGGATTCAGAGTGTATCTGAGTTCTAGAACCTTCTCAGCATCAGGGCTGTATCATGGGCTGCGACAAAGAGAGAGGTCAGAATGTCTCTCTCCCTTTTGTGTAAGAGTCTGTTGTGTTCTCCAAAAGACGCATTCCTTTTATATCAATAATTTATGCAGACTCTGGGCAACGGCCATTTGGGTTTTTCTTGCATTACTATGTGAAGCACATCTGTAAGTCAAATCCAAACACTACTCTCCAGAGGAAAAGAATTTCCCAGAGCTGTATTCCAACTGGGGGAAGGACATTTGTTCCCTTCCAACTTCCTGCAGTCTTCTTGCCTTTCCTAAAGGGTGGGAAAAAACAGTCAACTAGGATCAGGGCTTCAAGAATATAGTTGGGGAGAACATGGCAGTCAGGGAAGGGAGTAGAAGGAAGGGGAAGAAAAAGCTAAGCTGATAGAGAAACACTTGTAAAGGTCACAGCCCGAGACAGAGCTCACTACAAGTGACATTTAATCACAGAATTATAGAGCACTCCTCCTCCCCACACCCTATCACAACACCAACAGGACACAAGAATCATAATATTTATAGAATATTCCATCTAGCAGCAGCATAAAAGACATTCATTCATGCTCACATGGAATATTCAACAAGATAGACATTCTAGACCACATAACATACAAAATTAAAAGAAAAGACAGCATGCACACATAGCATGTTCTAGACCACAGTAGAATTAAACAAACAAAAAGTCAATAACAAAAAGATAGCTGGATAATCTCTCAAATATTTGGAAATGAAACAGCACATTTCAAAGGAACACAAATCAAAGGAGAAGTTGCAAGAGAAATTTTAAAATATTTTGAATTGAATGAAAAGGAAAATATAACAGTGCAATTTGTGGGGTACAGTGGAAGCAGTACATAAAGGGAAATCTATAGCATTACTTGTATATACTACAAAAGAAGAAAGATCTAAAATAAATAACCTAAGCTTTCCTTTCAGGAAACCAGAGATAAAAGGGCAATTTAAGGCCAAAAGAAGCAAAAAGGAAATCATTTAAAATAGAGCAGAAATCCATGGGATTGAAAACAGGAAAACAATGAAGAACATCAAAGAAATCAAAAAGTTGTTTTTTGAAAGGTCAATTAAATTAATAAACCTCTAGCCAGTCAAATGGTAAGATAAAGAAAGACACAAATGACCAATTCCAGAAATGAAAGAGATCATTAATACTGATCCCATGGATTAAAAGAATAATAAAAGAATACTATGATCAACTTGGCCAACAAATTTGATACTTTAGATGAAATGAACCAATTTCTTGAAAGGCATGAACTACCAAAATGCAAACAAGAATAGATAACTTGGATAGCCTATATCTATTAAAGAAATTGAATCAATAATTAATAACTTTCCAAAACAGAAAACACCAGGCTCAGATGACCTAACTGGTGGATTTTACCAAATATTTAAGAAAGAAATAATGCAAAATTTCCACAATTTCTTACAGATTACACTAATACCCAAACCAGATAAAGACATTACAGAGAGAAAGCTAGAATCCAATGTCTTTCATTAACATAGATATAAAAATCCTCAACCCAATGTTAGCAAATTGAAGACAATAATTTTAAGTTATACACTATGACCAAGTGGGATTTATTCCAGCTATGAAAGACTGGCTCAACATTCAAAAATCAGACAAACTGTTTCTAAAGCTTATATGAAGAAAACAAAAGACCTGGAATAGCCAACAGAATACTGAAAAACAGCAAAGTTGGTGGACCCAAAATACCTGATTTCAAGCTTTACTGAAAGGTACAGTAATCAAGTTATTGTGGTCATTGGTTGAGGAATAGACAAACAGATCAATGGAAAAAAATAGTGAGTCCAGATAAATATAGTCAACTGATCTTTGACAAAGGTGCAAAGACCAATTCATGGAGAAAGAATAGTCTTTTTAACAAATAGTGTTGGAACAACTGCATGCCCATATTGAAACAAACAAAACAAAACAAACAAAAGCTACATGGAGACCTTACATTTTCCACAAAAATTAGTCCAAAATGGAACATATATCTAAATGTAAGACATCAACTACAAAATTTCTAGAAGAAAACGTAAGAGAAAATCTATGTGTCCCTGGGTTTGGTGATAAGGTCTTGGGAAAGGGTGCTGACCTAAGAAACTTTGCAAAAGAGTGGAGTCTGCAATATTAAAGGCAAAGGAATTATACAGAAGCACCATACTCTAGGTGAAACGTCTTTTCTCCCCCCAAGGGTATGGGTTAACACTTCTGAAGCCACTGTATGTGTAAAGCCAAAATTAAACAATTAAGTAACTAGACGATATATAGCGAGAGCCAGGAGTTTCATGGCTAGGAGTGAGAGGTTACAGATAAGAAAAGAGAGAAGGTTGTATAATCCATAAGGTAAGGACTAGTGAAGACATCAGTATGAACGCATGTTTAGCTTTTTACTGATGTGTGTATATAGACCAGTTAGTACACACACATATGTTTCTGTGCTCTGTCAACTGAGAGGACATAAAACAATAATATGCCAGTAGCAACGAGCACACCCAAGTCTTTGTTTTGAACACCATCCTCCAGTCAAAGGAAGCAGGGGTCTTTGGAGAAATGGATGATTCCAGAACTGGGGCAGGAAATATACAAAATGAGGCTGGAGCTACAAGACTGTAGGACCAGAAAGTATAAACGTGGTCAAATATATATAAATAAACCCTCACCCACAGTGATGAAGGTATGTCAAAGGAATACAGGAGCCAACTGAAAGAACTCCTCATGGCTGGAAAAATTTGAGCAAAAATAAACAAGTAAATAAATTAGTACTTGGTTTTAACTCTAAAAATAAGATGTTGCATCATGAATTATTTTGCCTTGGATGGGCATGTTCAAGGACATCCTGCAGTGATGTATTCTCCACACAATCCTGATGAGAATTAATTCAGAAGTGATTTGAATGAAGCTACACGGGGCCTGCTAATGAGCTTTGTTGACGGCACGAAGCAGAAAGGAATTAAGGGTATCTTGAACGGTATAACACCAATGCAAACAAGACTTTCCCTCTATGGTGGTATGTTGGGTCTCCACTGAACTTCCAGTTCATTTACTCCGAAAGCATTAGAGAAACACCTACTATGCCTCAGGCACTGGAAACAGAAGTGAACAGAGCTACCGGGGGTATTTGCTTTCCAAAATGCTACATTCAGTGGGTAACGAGACAGTGAGAGACTTTGGGGCAGGAGACTGACTACAGTGGTGAGCAAAGGCCTCTCTGTGCAGATGCTCTGTAAATATCACCTTGATATGAGGTCAGATAGAGATAATCCGGAATAAGCTTGTTCCAGGCCGGTGGAAGAGTACATGTGATTGACGAACAGGCAGGAAAGTGTATGACTGGAGCAGAATGAGAAAGGGCTAATGTAATAAATTGAGGACTGAGTTGCTAAGATTGGCCAGAGGTGGCAGATTATGTAGGTCCCTGTAGGCTGTGTAAGGAACTGGATTTTACTTTAACTGGAATCAGGAGTCTTTAGTAGATTTAGGAAGGGGTAGGTGGGCTCTGACTTTTGAACCATAGTTCCCACCACAGTAAGCCCGGGCTCCATGACTGTCTTTATGTTTTAGAAAGGCTACTTATCTAACTGTGTCTTGGTTTCCACGGATCCAAACCATGAAGTCAAGGTTCCTCGATTGCCCATGGTTTCTTGGATAAGTTTCACCATTTGCCTTCTCTAACTCCCATCCTCCTTCATTTAAGATTATGTGAGGGAGTCCTTGCAACCATAAGTACCTACAACCATAGGAAGGAAATGACTGGAGAAAGTCTCCAATTGTTACTACTTCCAATGATCATAAGGATCTCTCAGTTCAAAGGAAGCTCAGCACAAATGCCTTCATCTAGCATCACACTGGCAAAGATGTTTCATCTATTCAGGACTTGCTGTATTTGTTTGTTTGTTTGCTTTATATTGATTTTTATTATTCATAAGAAGCAACTTTTTTTTCAGGGATTGTGTTGTTATCTGTGCTAATCTTCCAAAAAGCATCAAAATGATTTATAATAAAAATATAAAATTTAAGTGGGTAAATTAAATAATTATGACAGGTCAGGCATTCTAGCACACAGCTCTTAATTTAAGTTGGACTTTGTACATTGCCCCTGTCCTCTTTAATGTGTTTCCCAAGGGGATTCTTCTCTGATGATGAAATAAATCAAGTCCATGTAACTATGGAGAGGTTACATAGTTTTAAAATTATGTCATTCTGTTCTGCTCAAATGTTTGCAGTCTTGTCAATGGGAGACATCATGGCAACCCCCAAGAATGATTCCGGCAAAGATGCTGAATCATGCGATGCTCTATCAGTGCTTGTCTGTTCAAGGTCTGCTGAGAAAAGAAAATTTAGAGACCCATTTAGGTGTGAGTGACTGTTAATCCCTGAGTAATTGAATGAGATAACCTCAGCGTTGGCTATTTTTCAACAGGCGGGTTCCTATACCCTAAATTCAGTCTGAGAGCCTTAGAAAGGGAAAGGAGAGATTTTTAGAGCTCTGACCTTAAAGGGAGTCCTTGAACAGCTTAACACAACAGGAATGGCCTAGGGCAACAGGACAGATAAAAGGCTTATTAAAGTCCCTTAAAGTGGAAGTGAGGCTGACAGGTGTCTGAGCTGGGAGGGCCAGGGGAATTTGAGTAGTTTGAGTCCCTGGGAATCACAAATTGCTAGAAGGTGGCTGCGTTGAAGACATCTTTGGCTTATAAATTAGAGATTTCATATCTACAGAGCAAGGCAGACACAGTTTTAGTTAAGAGGGTCAAAGCTTAGAAGAGCAGTGTACATAATTATAAAAAAAAAACCACTAAAGCAAGTAACCTATTGCTACCAGATTTCAGGCGCAGTTTGTCAGAATTTAGGCCGCATGTGTTCCATCTATTGTAGTATCAGGACTGTTGGCCAGCATGGGATCCCCCTACTTGGCAAGTGTCTGCACACACCATGAACACTGTATTCCTGATTCCTGAATCAGCAGATGGGGCACTGCTAACAAGTTCTCCAGGAGACTGGGTGGCTGGTCCCAAGACCACACCCTAATTACCACTGCTTTAGGCTTAGAGGCAGAGAGGGAGGGAGCTTGGAACAGAGCACCAGGCTAGCACCAGAGATTGTACACCAGGATGAAAGAGAGGTAAACCAAAGTCACTGCCTGATGTCAGGAATGTTTCCTATTTGATACATTTCAAATCAATTTTTATCTACCTCACTGGATTCTGAATACCTTAGGTGACTGGTACTAGTCTCATTAGCTTGATAAGTAAATGATTCAGAGTCCAACGGTGCGAAGCCAGTTTGGTATTAAAAATAATAACAACAACAATGGCAATGGGAACCTCTGATTGCAGTGATTCTTTTGTTCCTAAAATGTCTGAAGTTTAGGATCACTTTGAAATGAGAGAATACAATTCCTCAATAAAACTGTAGTTTCTGTTATTCATTTTCATTACCCTCAACATGGGACCTCCAATCTACAGAACAGTGAGGTAGTACATGGGTGTTATATTAAGCCACTAAGTTTATGTTAATTAGTTAAGCAACGACAGAAAAATAATACAGAAAAACTAAAGGACTCATCCTAAAGCTGAGGTTAACCCTCTTATTAGAAAGAAGAAATCTTTGGATGGCTTTACATAGTTTGCAAATTTCAAGAAAAGATCCCAAAGTTTCTTTTGGAGATAGAACTTTTTTCTGCTTTACTTTGTGAGAATATAGGGGAATCACACTTCAACTGTGAGCATTTTAGTTGGCAACAAAAAATGTAGATTATTTGATTAATTAAAAGATCTCTTAATGAACCACCAGCATAGTCTGGATGAACGGTTGCTTCCTTCACTGTTATTGTAAACATGTGGGAAACACCACAGTCCAGGCTAGAATGTAAGAAATATGTCAAGGCTTGTGCAACAATAGAATCATTTCTTGCCCAAGATGCCACAGTCACATACATATTTTATAAGAGGCACATGTAAAACAACATCCCGAAGGCAGAACACGGATGCTCCAAGGCAAGGGGTTCTGAGATTTTGCAAACAGATGAAGATGGAGATGAGGTTTCTTCCTCCTCCCACTAAATACGAAAAAGATAACTTCTTGCCCAAGTGGTTCCATATAGGGGGAACCTCGAGAAAGAAGCTCAGAGAAGTGGGGAAGGAAAGAAGGAAACCAGGGAGAGGTAGGGAATAGAATAGGATTGCTCCTGAGTGGGAAAGAAACTTGATGAGCAAGCTTTCAAGTCAGAGCTGCTTTCAGCTTACTGTCCACACGGTTGACTGGGCTGAACACAAAGTTCTGTTATTTTATTTTTCCTCCTATGACCCAGTGACTCAGTAAGTATGTGCTGGGTTGGGAGTAAGAACTGGGAGTGAAGGGGTGTGGGGAGAAAGAGAGATTTCAAGAATGAACGAGAGAGAGACGAGAGAGAGCCTTAATGAGCTGAGTTGCATTTACACTTGGTGTTGGCAGCCACCATTGTGGTTGCTATGTTTTTTTTTCTTTGAAAAAAAAATCTCTCAATTCACCTGACACCTGAAATCCCAGAGTTTATCACTACTTACAGCCTAAGATTTGTACAGTAGGAAGGGATAACACATTAGACAATGGACTCATTCTCTGAGATGATTTTATTTATTTTAAGCCCTCTTGGCTCAGTGGGGCTGAAGGAATAAGACACCACTTTCAGTGAGGGGTTCTGCTGGGACCTCAGGGAGAGCTGCAGAAATCAGAGGTGAAGGAGCGACCAGGACCAACTCTAAGCCTATTCGTAATACTCCCTTACTCCTGACTTTAAGGAGAACTGGGAGGCTTACTCAGAATATAAGGTAAGAGACCAGCTCTGAGGGAAAACAAACTAGTCTAACACACATTGCTTTAACGCCCTAAATAAATCTAGCCGAGGACTTTACAGAGCCTCCCACCAAGAGGACTCCATTTCCTACCCAAATGTGAAATTTGACACATATCAAGGTGAGAGAATTACTCCTTACAATAACTGTCAAAGTGCCTCATTAACCTGGCTGCTTAAGGAGAGTAAACCACAGAGCATTTAAGAAAAGAGGCTGTGCAAAAGCTTTTAAGTTTCACTAGGTCCCATTTGTTTATTTTTGTTTTTATTTCCATTTCTCTAGGAGGTGGGTCAAAAAGAATCTTGCTGTGATTTATATCATAGAGTGTTCTGCTTATGTTTTCCTCTAAGAGTTTTATAGTGTCTGGCCTTACATTTAGGTCTTTAACCCATTTTGAGTTTATTTTTGTGTATGGTGTTAGGGAGTGTTCTAATTTCATACTTTTACAAGTACCTGTCCAGTTTTCCCAGCAACACTCATTGAAGAGGCTGTCTTTTCTCCACTGTATATTCTTGCCTCCTTTATCAAAGATAAGGTGACCATATGTGCGTGGGTTTATCTCTGGGCTTTCTCCTGTTCCATTGATCTATATTTCTGTTTTTGTGCCAGTACCATACTGTCTGGATTACTGTAGCTTTGTAGTATAGTCTGAAGTCAGGGAGCCTGATTCCTCCAGCTCCATTTTTCGTTCTCAAGATTGCTTTGGCTATTCGGGGTCTTTTGTGTTTCCATACAAATCTAGAAACAATAAATGCTGGAGAGGGTGTGGAGAAAAGGGAACCCTCTTGCACTGTTGGTGGGAGTGTAAATTGATACAGCCACTATGCAGAACAGTATGGAGGTTCCTTAAAAAACTAAAAATAGAATTACCATATGACCCAGCAATCCCACTACTGGGCATATACCCTGAGAAAACCATAATTCAAAAAGAGTCATGTACCAAAATGTTCATTGCAGCTCTATTTACAACAGCCAGGACATGGAAGCAACCGAAGTGTCCGTCAACAGATGAATGGATAAAGAAAATGTGGCACATATACACAATGGAATATTACTCAGCCATAAAAAGAAACGAAATGGAGTTATTTGTAGTGAGGTGGATGGACCTAGAGTCTGCCATACAGAGTGAAGTAAGTCAGAAAGAGAAAAACAAATACCGTATGCTAACACATATATATGGAATCTAAGAAAAAAAAAAAAAAAAGGTCATGAAGAACCTGGGGCAAGACAGGAATAAAGACACAGACCTACTAGAGAATGGACTTGAGGATATGGGGAGGGGGAAGGGTAAGCTGTGACAAAGTGAGAGAGTGGCATGGACATATATACACTACCAAACGTAAAATAGATAGCTAGTGGGAAGTAGCCGCATAGCACAGGGAGATCAATTCGGTGGTTTGTGACCACCTAAGGAGGTGGGATAGGGAGAGTGGGAGGGAGGGAGACGCAAGAGGGAAGAGATATGGGAACATATGTATATGTATAACTGATTCACTTTGTTATAAAGCAGAAACTAACACACCATTGTAAAGCAATTATACTCCAATAAAGATGTTAAAAAAAAAAGAGGCACATAATTAAGAAAATAAATGACAATAATTATTAGCACCTGTAACCTAAAGAAGACACAAGGGATGCATAATCTCCTTTATAGGGTACATCTTATGGAAGGTGAGAAATTCTAAGGAAACCCAAATTCTAAAGAACAAATTTAATAGCCTAATAAACACGTTTAAGGAAAAGATGTAAAATTAAACCGTATCATTTCCTATGAAAACAGAGTCAAATGACCACTGAAATTGTTAGGCTTATGTAATTTAACCATTTAGGACTTCTCCCAGTGTAACTGCATAACCAACTCTCAAAAACTTCCTGTTTGAAATGTCTTCCGCAGACAAATCCTTTAAAAGGGATATAACTCATCTATCTACAAATGGCAGTAATCTTCAGGCAAATGAATCCATGGTTACCAACTGAGTTATTGTTACAAGTTGTTCTGGGAAATTAAACAAAAGTTTTCATCGGCTTTTTGCATGATGTACTCTCCTTTTCCTTAGAGAATAGCGCCATATTTCTCAGTAATATTGACAAATTTTTAAAGATAATGTATTTTTTGAAAAACTAATACAATGGTAGTAAGCAAGCTTAAATCTGAATCCTGAATTAACATTCCTCAATTTTACATTCTAAAGTTGTAACAGACAGATGAAGAGAATGGTTTTCAGAGGATGGTGGTGACAGATGAAGAGAATGGTTTTCAGAGGGTGGTGGTGATGGTGTTTTCCCAGGAGGTCCATGTAGTAGGAGGTGAAAGAGGAGGAGGAATAATAAGACCATCTGCTCTTCTGATGAATCTTAGCCCGGAGAGACAGGGCCACCCAGCCCATCTGGAGACCTCTAGGGGAGATGCTTCTTCTCTTCACCATGGTCTGCTTTCTCACTAGGCAACAGAGTCCATCCACAGATAACATATATGTCCTATCCAACAGTTACCTTCTGGACACGGAGCAAAATGAGAAGGCATATCTGCCACTCTGTGGGTGGGAGAGCTCGTCAGGACCTGGTGTGCACCGTCCTGGGATTGTGAGAGTGGCTTGAATGGTCCGGCTGTACCTGTGGGCTGTTATTCTAGATGAGGGAATCCCTCTGACGAGGGGCTGGGGGTGGGAGTGAGTAGGGAGTTACAGGGGAGAGGATCATGTGGTGGGTGCCGTTTCCTGGAAGTTGTGGAAGTTTCCCGTGAGGAGGCTTAAATAAGAAGCACTCAGAGAGGACAACCCTGTAGAGAAAGGAGTGGGGGTACACTGTGAAGAGGCACACAGCACAGATGAGGGGCCCCTGGGAAAGGTTAGGGGGAAAGTCATTTTTAGCAAATAGACTTTAGATTTTTTTCCTCTGTGGCAATGTAACTCTCCCTTCCCAGTGAGATGGAATCGACACTCCCTGTATGGTGTGGCTGCATTGCTGGCGACCTCGTCCATCCAAGGAGGCTTCTTTGGAAATTTCAGGATCATATGAGGGAGGCTGTGATCACGGGGTCGCATGCAGCAGCGTGATGAAGATGTCCCACATGGCAGCCCAAGAGCCAACCGCATGCATTTCTTTGTGTGCAAACTGGGGTCAGTGATGTCATGTTGGTGGCCTGAGGCTGAGTATAATGGGAGTATTTACACAACAGAAACAGGAAAACAGTAAAAATCAACTCTTTCTATCTCTTGCTTTTTCTATTTTTTTTTTTTTTTTCCAGAGAGCGTGGTTTACAGGCACACCACTGGTTGCACGTCCTTAGCTTCTCATTCATTGTAAAGAAGCTGGTGGCCTTCAGGTAAATAGGGTTGGATATGGAACACAGAACCGATAACCAAAGAGCAGCAGCAACGCGAACAGTTTGGGAGCAGCTGTGAGACAAACCATGGATGGAGGAGGTCCTCCAGGGGACAAGAAAATGCCTCACAGTGAGATGCACAGGACTGAAGCAGAGATGGGAGGGAAGGGCTCTGGGGTGGAGAAGACAGCAGGACCCTTTGCTGGTGAACTATGGGAAGTGAATGTAAGCCAATGCAAGACAGAAAAGCCAGCCAGCTTGGTGTCTTTTATGATAGAGGTTCCACTCAAAAGTACTCTTCCTGAAAGAGAGATCCACATTTACTGAGCACCTATTAAGGGCCAGGTATTCCGCTATGTGTTGGGAATACAATGGTAGAAAGGTGCACGCAATCTTCTGCCTTCATGGAACCAACCATCAAATGGAGAGGGAATATTTAATAGAATGTTTAGTTATAAATGATTAAAAAATCACAAGGACACAGCAGAATCTCATGAAACACTCCCCGCCTTCCTGCCCCCCACCAGCTCCTCATCGTTTACCCCCGGAGCACACAGAGGTTCGAGGTAGGATCATATAGTGGGGACCCAAGAGCAGATGCCGCGAGAAGCTGACGTGCAGCCTGGCTCAGCCGGCCCTGGCTGCGTATCTCTGGCAAGTCCACGTTCTCCGTATCCAAGTCCTATTCTTAACAATGGGTCTAACAATATCTACTTCGCAGAATTGTTGAGAAAATAAAAGAAAATTAATGGGAAGTCCCCTATAGGGCACCTGAGATTTGTTAGTGACTCAATAAATTACAGCTCTATTGTTACCTTAGAATAATTTTTCCCCATCCCTCTGGCGTCTTATGAGCTGTCGCCTTTAGTGACAGAGACAAAGGGCAGGGAAATGTTGAAAATGGGATCAGATCTAGGGACGATCTGTTTAAGTGATTTCAGCCGACATTGAGGTCTGGTCCAAGTAAGAGGACCTGAGCTTTAATCAAAGTGTTATTTCAGGAAGAACTTCCTGAGTATCAGGATAGAAAGCTTATTTTCTGTTGGGCAATATTGGCAAGAAAAAAGTAGGTATTCATTTTCCTGCACGATTTTAGAACTGAGCCTGATAAGTCTTTAAAGACTTTTCTAGAATTTCAACACAAAGGTAAGTCCTTCCTTAAGGTCTTTAACATCCGTTCCCAGACCTGCTGACTGTGCCAGGAGCAGCTCACTGACCTGAATGAATGTTTTATTAAAACTGTCCCCAACCACCTTGTTGGAAGAAATTGTGCCTAAGGAAGCATGGTTTTATATGCTTTCTTATGAACTCATGAAAAGAACAAAGGATGATATATGGGACACAAATCAAAAATTGATGAGAAAAAGTCCAGGAGTCCGGTCTCACCTTACAGATGCTGTGAAGAGGTAGGAATCGGTAAAACATAGACAATTATATTTCTTCCCCACTGATGTGGCATTTCTGTCCCTGCGCAATGCTTCCTTCTTAACAAGTTCACAACTACGTATGCTAATTTTTTTAAAAGTATGATTTATTAAAATCTTTTTGTAAACCTCAGATTCCCAATGGTTACTGCAGAGGATTTGTTTGAAAATGCAAGTGAGACCTCCCTGACGACCCCCAGATATACTTGGATTCCAAACCTGTGCTGCGGTTGAACTCCAATCCAGAAGAAGCTTGGACCGCCTACCCCTCGGCCCTTCCTGGAGCAGTCAGCTGCTGCACCTCCTCTGAACAGTGCCCTTTGGGTGCCCTGCAGCCGGCCACTTTCATTCCTGCCTTTCCTCACTCTGGCACCTCTTGGTCCAGCACTGCCTCCTTCCAGATCCCCCCTCCCTACCGGCTCATGCTGCTGGGGGCTGGGCATCCTTAGCATGAAGCCCACACTGGTCAGGGCACAGGATTTGGTCCCGAAAGCAGAGTCAGGGCAGCTGTGCAATCACCCAGGGAGGGCAGTCAGGGCTTTTGATGGGCTGCACATTTGCCTAGGCAGACGGAGGGTGCTAGAGAGAAGCATCACAGGAAGCCCTGTGCCCCACACCTGTCCTCCCTGTGTGCCCTTTTCCTGGACTCTCCCACAGTCAGTAACTGCATCACCAGGGGCTTCAACAGGGATGCTGCCTTTGTATTCTACCCCTTTTTTCTTTACTTCTAAGGAACCAACCCCCCCGAGTCCACTCAGGGACCGTTCTGGAATGTGGCCTGGCTGCAGGCCTCACTCCTCTCACTGTGCTACCGCCTTAGTCTATTGCCACCAGTGCCTCCCTGTCTGGGCGCTCTTCCTACATGTGGCAAAGCCACCTTCAGTCAAAATCAAACTGTGCTCCACCTTTGCGGGAAAACTTCAGTTGCTGATCCATTGAGATCTAAACTCCTTTGTTGGCCCACAAATACCTTGACCCTCACAATTCGCTTCCAATCTGCATCATGCCCTACCATCCTATCCCATCACCTCCATGATTAGATTTCTCACAAGAATAGTGACTAAAATGAGGAAGCTGATTCTTGCTTGTAAGAAAATCCACAGGCAGGCAATGCAGGGATGGAAGTGTGATGCTGTTTCATGAAATGCTTGGAGAGCCATGCTCCTTCTCACTCACTGCTCTGCTACAACTCATGGTCCAAGGTGATGGCTACAGCTCCAGCCTTTACATCTGCATTCCAGGCAGAAGGATGGAGGAAGGGACAAAGAAAGGGTAACAGACTCAGGTCAGCTGTCTTTTAAGGAAACTTCAAAAAACCGGTATACAACACTCCAATATTCAGAGCTCAGTAAAAGCCTCATCAGAAAGGGAGGCTGGTTGTTATTCTGGGACTTCTGTTGCTATGGAATAAGTGGGACAGCAAGCAATTTCAGCCACACCCACAAACCTTCAACCACAGTGGACTTGTCACTATTCGCCCCCAAATACCACAGCCTTTGTGCATCCCATTTTTGTCAGACCATTATTTCTTTCTGGAATTTTCTAGTCTTCCTGCTCTGCCTTAAAAAAAAAAAAAAAAAAAAAAAAAAAAGCTAATTCATTCTTCACGACTCAGCTCATATTTCCTTTCTTTAGTTAGCATTTACTACATGCCAGATGCAGTTCTAAGAACGACGCATACGTTAATTCTCTTCTCACGGCTTCCTCATAAGATAGGTCTGTCATCAACCCCATTGCCAGCACATGCAATGGAGTCATGAAGAGGTTGCAAATGTCGTGCACTGTCACAAAGCCAGTGCCTTGCCCACCACACCTCACCACTTCTCTTTCAGTCACACCCTCCTCTGTGGTCCTTCAGCACTGGGCTCATGTGTCTGTAACAGGATTTGTCTTTCGAGCTATACTTCACTTGGGTGCCACTAACCTGCAAGCTTACTGAGTGAAAGGATATATATATACATCCCCTGTTCAAGCACTTGTATCCTGTGGAAATTATTTCCTTTATTTCCTGAGGGGACTGTAAACAACCTGGTTTGCCTAGAGACTCACTGAAAGAACAAGAGCACCACCATGGAGAAGTATAGACAAGACTAATTATGCCTGACCTGCACACTGGACAGTGTGTGTCCAGTGTGTGCGTGTGTGTGTGTGTCTAGGGGAGTGGAACAGCCCGGGGAGATGCAGGAGGAACTTCCTAACACAGCGTGGAGCCCTGGGTCAGAGCTACTTGCAGGAAGAGGGAAGGACTTGTAAAAGCAGGGGAAGAACCGGGGTAGGAAACGGCCATTGCTACTTGGTGGGTCTACTGTGACAGGCGCTGGGTCCCAGAAGAGAGTAGGGTTGCAGCCAAGACAGGAGAGGCCAATGAGTGGCCAATGAGTACAGTAAAAACAACAGGCCACACACTGAGGGGGAAGCCTGGGAGGGAGGAGCCATCTCTGAGATGACACCCAGCAGAGGCTTCAGATGAGGTATCACTGAGGATTCAGATTGCAAGTGACACAATCCCACACTGGCCAAGAAACTAAACAAAGCAAGAAGTGGTGTCCAGGAAGGATTTGAGCAATAGAGAAGGTGCAAGTGGAGCAGCCCTGTTCCTGAAAGACCTGGGAGCCCCTGGGCAGGCTGAGTGCTCAGCCAGGCATGGAGAACAGAGCAGTATTTCCTCAGGGCACCACCACCAGGCACATTAGCTCTACGGGTGACTAGGGTCTGTGCCTCAAGGACATTGAGTGGTGGACTCGCCTTGGGTCCCACCTTTGGCAAGGGGCATCTCACCTTGACTGATAGTCACCCAAACTGCACACAACTGCAGCTGTCGAATTTCCAAAGAAAAATTGGGGTGCTGCTACCTAAAGAATCGAGGGTACATGCCGGCCAAGAGGACAGGACTGCTATTCACCAGAGACGGGAAAGATTTCTGCTGACCAGTGAGCAGGACATTATTCCAGTAACAGGAGTGAGATAAGTAAAGAAAGAGAGATGAGAAACTGCAGGTGACAGGAAGGGAATGGTAAGAAGACCAGCTTGGCCGGAAGCAGATGGCTATGGGGCTGAAGCACTGATTGGGCCAGAATCAGAAAAACAACCTGAGGGTCACACAAATAAATTTAGATACCATTTTGTATACAATGGGAAGCCACTAGAGGGATATGATGAGCAGTGGTTCAAGGTTATTTTTAAAGGTCTTTGAAGGGTGGAACAAAGAGGGCAGGATTTGTGACAGGGAGATCTGTTAGGAGACCACTGCACTGCTCGAGGGAGATGTAATAAGGACTTAAGGCAAGTCCTTATCGTGGCAATGGGGGATGCCGCTGAAAATAACTGTGTTTTTGAAAGAGGAATTTAAAATTGTATCTTCTCAAATGAAGCCACTCCTCTGTTGCCCAAATTCAGTGCTGCTATGTCCAGCCACACAGACTGTGCACAGCCCAGGAAATGAATGGCTCTCCTAAAGCCGTGGGACAGGGCAGCCTTGCCCACAGGGTCTGAAATATGCATGTGAATAAATATCCACTGCTTTCTCACAGAGACCTCCAGCGATAGGATAAATCAAAAAGTCCCAGCAAAGCAAGGAATGGAAACAGGCAAGGAGAGACCAGCAAACAAGGGACAAATAAAATAATAAGAAGGATTTTATACTCTGAGGTTGACGGATCTTGAGTTACAGATAAAAGGAGAGATGAATTATCGGAGGCAGAGCAGCTGCAGAAAGAGGAAATCAGTTATGCATGTTTAATTTAACAGTTCAGGAATTCCAGTTACCGTTTTCATCCAAGCAGAGCGGTGTGCCTTGCTATTCTCAAGAAATGGTTTCCTTTTAAGAGTCCCCCTGGCATGACTGTATCACTGTGGGAACGGCTCCCCACCAGCCGTTCCCGGTCCCTTCCTTCCGTCCCCTCTCCAACCACAGCAGCCGAGAGCCAGGCATCCTCGTCCTCATCACCCTGCTGCCAGGAGACCCTGAGGCCCAGCCACACGGAATGTGAGGGAGCAGTCCACTAGGGGCGTGTGGGAAAGACGTTTCTTTCTCTATAAAATAGAGGAGCTCTCTCACTGCCCTGGCACAACTGCTTTCTTGCCTGGCATATTGTTATGTAAGGACATGACACCTGGAATTGTAAAAGCCCCGTCACAACCATGAGAGAGAAGCAGGTGAATTACAGGGATTCTGACTCAGGTCCCGCCATCTTGGGGCTGCTGAGCCAACTTGGAACCCCTAGGCTTCTCATGAAATAAACAGTGTATGTTCTTATGGCTTAAGCCACTGCCAGTTGGGCCTTCTGTTACCTGCAGATGAATGTACCCTGAACTAATACAGTCCCAGTTGAAGGATGTAAAACATGCACTGCTTGTATCCCAAGTACTTGAGTCTGAACTCGTCCTATCTACCCCCTGATGAGTATATTGTACTCAGGCAGTAAAGGAATACTATTGACTGAGTCTTTCTGCACCATTACCTCCTGGAAAAACATATTTATAGAATTGATAAATAATTATGATAATAAATAATTATTTTCAATTGATGAATCAAAATCATTCATTCTCTCTGTCTGATTTCCAAACAGTACACAACATCTCTATTTTAACAAAACAAATGTGAACTTTTTGATGATATAAGTTTCAACGGTGGGTTACTTATAAATTGATAAGTTTTTCATTTCTAATGTATGACAACTAATCTATTTCAGGAATTGCTATATTCTTCTCATTTTTTGGTCTTTATTCCTGAAATGAGGTTACTTGGAGCTGGCATGACAAAGGTGTTCTGACTTTAAACAGTTAGATATACTGATTACAAGTACATTTTGAAAGGAGCAGGTTTTTAATTTCCTCAAATCTCTATGTTGCTATATACTTATGAGTTGTTTCAGGCCACGTCTTTAGCAGGCAGTTTATGCCAGAGATTTAATCACTAAAAGATGTTGAACAGGTCCGTGGGATGGTGAACCTTGCTCAGTGAGATGTAGGCGTGCAGCTCAAGAATGAACTTACTTTGAATTCCATTGATCCATTGTCTTACACATCAATATGTAAGATTTTAGCTCCTGGGGATTTAAAAGTTTCTCTTGGGTCTTGGCATATGCAGATCGTAAATCAAAAAAGTCCATCTGTCAGTTTTTTGGAAATGAAGTTAATTCTACCAGCCGGAAGTAATCAATTAAAGAGCCTGAAGTTACATTTGTTAAACGGTCTCTTGAATTTGCTATTACACGTCTGTTCTCAGAAAGTTATGCTCCAAAAAAAAAAAAAACCTTACAGAACAAATTTACTTCAGCTCTCTCTTTACATGCCAGACTTTGAGACCAACAGTATGCATATCTGTCTCCCATCAGAGGTAACGGAAGAATGTTGACGCTAGTGAAGGATGAACACGGCAGCAGCTCAGGAGAAAAGAAAAGACATAGCTGTTTGTAAGTGACCAACTACCACAGTAGACAAGAAATGTGGGAGACCTGGAATTCTGTAAACTGCAGGCCTATTTAAGATTTCTCTGTTTTCAAAGCTAGATAAGTTAGTCATAAAAATTTCCTGAGTGTTGATGCTGCTTGGATTATGCAACGGCCAACCTGGAGTACAGGTTAGAATGACTGGGGGCGTCTAAAGAAGCACACCTTGGCTGCATGTGAGAAGCCCTTTGATACCTCCGCTGTGTGGCCATGGCTGAGCATCCGTGGCTGGTCTAGCGCTCCCGCTTCAGTGTCGTGCCCGTCACCAAGTAGTAATAGAAAGAGCTCAGTTGTTGCAGAAAAACACACGTGGGGCTTGTGAGAGCTACTCTGTCTCATTTCACATAAGCCTGATTTGTCTGATGCATTATTATTATCCAGGAGCAGTAATTGTGATAAAGCGGTGTCTTCAAAAAGAGGCAGATTCTCAGAGGAAATGAGAGCCCACTTAGGACTCAGAGTTGAATTACTGCTTTTGCAAAGGGGAAACAAATCTCTTTTGGAATATGAAGAGTACTTTTCTCACCTCTGGTTTACACCAGACAAAAAACTCATCCTCCCGTCTCTTCAGTATTTGTGACGTTCTTGTCTGTATCCAAGACCTTGTGTGTGTTGACTCTGCACTGAAGACCAGTGTTGCCACACCATCTTCCAGGAATGACAAAAGGAAGTAGTGTTCAACTGTCAAGCTTACTAAGCGTCAGAGGGCAGGAACCTGGCAGGCCTCACTTCTGCGTACTTCCTGTTCCTAGTTTTTGAAAGCCCCAAGTGCACATACTTCATATAGCCTGAGCTGGGGAGGTAAGCAAGTGAGAAGGCCATGGAAGACAATCCCCCCACTTCTCCTCACCAACTGTGTGCTACGGGCTGAATGTTTGCGTCCCCCATGCCCCAAATTCATATGTTGAAATTCTATTCCCCAATGTAGTAATATTAGAAGGCGGGGCCTTTGGGAGGTAATTATGATTGTCTGAGGCCATGAAGTTGGAACCCCATGATGGGGTTAATGCCCTCATAAGAGTCACAAGAAAGCTTGTGTCCTCTTTTTGCTCTCCACCATGTGAGCACACAGCAAGAAGTCAGCAGTTTGCAACCTGGAAGAGAGCTCTCAGACTTTCAGCCTCCAGAACTGTGAGAAACTTCTGTTGTTTATAAGCCACACAGTCTGTGGTATCCTGTTATAGCGGCCCAAACTGACTAAGACACTGTGTGATGAGACGTTCCTTGCTTGCTGAACCTCTGTTTCCTAGTCTGCCAAAGTGGGGTCACATGTTTCTATGAGGACTGTCTTAGTCTGCTCTGGCTATGATAGCAAAAATACCATAGGCTGGGTGGCTTAAACAACAAACATTACATCATACAGCTCTGGAAGCTGTAAAGTCCAAGAGCAAGTCACCAGCAGATTCAGGGTCTGGTAAGAACCTGCTTTCTGGCTTGTAGGTATCTGTCTTCTCTTGTGCCCTCACACGGTATAGAGCAGAGAGCTCTCAGGTCTCTTTTATAAGAACACTAATCCCATTCATGAGGGCAGAGCTTCTCACCTATCACCTCCCAAATGCCCCACCTCCAAATACTATCATCTTGGAGCTTAGGATTTCAACAAATGAATTTTCAGGGGACATAAACATTCAGTCCATAATAAGGATTAACTATCAAAAACAAACAAACAAAATCCAAATATAGTACCTAGCACATGGTGGAAATAAAATGTATTACATTACTACTATTTACTAGTATTATATCTGCACAGTCTTATCAACTGTAAAAGGCATCTTACTTAAGCTAATAAACAACTGTTCTCCAGGGAACTGTAGACTGGCTTCACATCACCTTCAGAATAAAACTCAATACTGTTTAATATAACAAGAAATCGTCTAGTACACATAAAAGGTAAAATTCACAGTGGCAGGCATCCAATAAAAGTGTACTTGTAGGTAAAGAAGGAGGAAATATGATCAATAATCAGGAAAAAGCAACAGGGAAGAAAAACACAGAAGTGATGGAGAAGATGGAGGCTATTACAAGAGTTATCATAAATGTACTTCATATATTTAAGAGGAAGAAATGAGAACAAAAAGGACAGAATTTAAGACTATACAAAATATTCAAAAGAAACTTTTAACTTGAAAGATACAATATCTAAAATTAAAAACAAACTGGATAGAATTAACAACAAATTAGATAGTATAGGAAAAAGATTAATGAATTTAAACACGTTACTATAGAAATCAATCAAAAGGAAGCACAGAGAGAAAATAATTCAAGAAAATGAATGGAGCATCAATGAGTTATGAGACAACGTGGGACAATCTACAGGTTCATGGAACTGCAATGGCAGAAATAGAGGAGAGGGGAGGACAAGAAAGGAAAACATTTGAAGAAATAATAGCTAAAAGTTTTCAGAAAATGAAAATGATAAATCCAAAGATCCAAGAAGCTCAAGAATTATCAAGAAGAAAAACCACATCGAGCAAATCATTACCAAATTGCTAAAAACTAAATAGAAAAAGACAATCTTAAAAGCAGCCAAAGGGAAAAAAATTCATAAAAAAGATAAGAACTACAGAAGAATTTTTTTTTGTCGTAAGATATGTAAACAGAGTCATTTGTAAAGAATTGAAAGAAGTACTGTCCACCTAGAATTATTTACTGACAAAAACACCTTTCAAAATTGAAGGCAAAAAGACCCAAAAAAGATGTCCAAAAAGCACATGAAAAGATGCTCAACATCACTAATTATTAGAGAAACGCATATCAAAATTACGAGGTATCAACTCACACCAGTCAGAATGGCCATCATCAAAAAATCTACAAACAATAAATGCTGGAGAGGGTGTGGAGAAAAGGGAAACTTCCTACACTGTTGGTGGAAATGTAAATTGGTACAGCCACTATGGAAAACAGTATGAGGTTCCTTAAAAAACTAAAAATAGAGCTACCATATGATCCTGCAATCCCACTCCTGGGCATATATCTGGAGAAGACCATCATTTGAAAAGATACATGCACCCCAATGTTCATTGCAGCACTATTTACAATAGCCAGGACATGGAAGCAACCTAAATGTCCATCAACAGAGGAATGGATAAAGAAGATGTGGTACATATATACAATGGAATATTACTCCACCATAAAATAAGAATGAAATAATGCCATTTGCAGCAACATGGATGGACCTAGAGATTCTCATACGGAGTGAAGTAAGGCAGACAGAGAAAGATAAATATCGTATGATATCGTTTATATGTGTAATCAAAAAAATGGTACAAATGACTTATTCACAAAACAGAAATAGAGTCACAGATGTAGAAAACAAACTTATGGTTACTGGGGGAAAAGCGGGCTGGGGAGGGGAGGGATAAATTGGGAGATTGGGATTGACATATACACACTACTGTATATATAAAATAGATAACTAATAAGGACCTACTGTAGAGCACAGGGAACTCTACTTAGTACTCTGTAATGGCCTATATGGGAAAAGAATCTAAAAAAGAGTGGATATATGTATATGTATAACTGATTCACTTTGCTGTACACCTAAAACTAACAAAACTAACACAGCTAACACAACTATACTCCAATAGAATTTTTTTAAAAGGTGAACAAACAGAAAATAACATTTTAAGCAAATAAAAAGCTGAGAGGATTTGTCATCAGAAGAATTTCACTGTAAGAAATATTAAAGGAAACTTTTCAGGAAGAAAGAAATGGTACAAGATAGAAATTTGGATCTATACAAAGGAATACAGAACACTGAAAATGGTGAATTTAGGGATAAATGTAGACAACATTTTTTTCTCATCTTTAAATATTTCTAAAAGATCATTATTTGAAGCAAAAATAGTAATATTTTAAATGGGGATTTATAACACATGCATAAGTAAACTACATGGACATAATTACACAAAGAATGGAAGGGGAAAAATGGAAACATTCTGTTGTAAGGTTTTAAAACCATTGGTGAAATAGTGTAGTGTTATTTGAAAGTAGATTGTAATCAGTTAAAAATGTACACTGTAAAACCTGAAGAAATCATTAAAAAATAAAATTAAGAGTTAGCTAAAATACCTGTAATGATGATAAAATGGAATTATAAATGATAATGCAAGCGTTATAAAAGAATCCAGAGTCAGGAAAAGAGAAAAATAGGGGGGGAAAAGGACATACAAATAAAATAGAAAACAAATATCGATAAGGTAGATTTAAACCCAACTATATCAAAGTTACAGTAAATGTTAGTGATCTAACGTGTTAAGACAGATATTTTCCTAACAGATGAAACTCAAGACACAGCTATACGCTTTCTATAGGAGATGCACTGTAAATATGACAAAAATAGGCTACAAGTACATGAATGAGAAATATATACCAAGCAAACACTCATCAAAAGACAGATGGCTACATTAATATCAGTGTAGCTTTTAGAACAAGAATTCTGAGAATTGAAAGAGACATTATCTAGGCTAGAGGGGGTCACTTCAATAAGAAGATATAACAATGATAAATGTGTATATATTTCACAGCAGAGCTTTGAGTTACAAGAAGCAAGCACAGATTGAACTGAAAAGAGAAATGGACAAACTCACAATCACAGAAGTGCTCAACATTTCTTTCTCAGTAATTGATAGAACAAGTAGAAAATCAGTAAAGATGTAAGGACGTGAACAACGCTATCAACCAACTTGATCTCAATGACATTTGTAGAAAATTCCAACCAAGAACAGCAGAATACACATTCTTTTCAAATGCCATGGACCTTATGGACCATATTCTGGACTACAAAGCAGGTCTAAATAATTTTACGAGAGTAAAAATAATACAAAGTTGTATAACTGATTAATTAAAAATTAATAATTTTAATTTATTGGATTATTAATTATTAAAAGAGTTCAATAACTGAAAGAGATCTGGAAAAAATATTTGTACATTAATCAGCATGCTTATCAATAACGCTTGGGATAAAGAAAAAGTCACAACACATTAAAATTTGTGTAATGTACCTAAAGCAGTGTTTAGAGTGAAATTTATTGCCAAAAATTCTGATATTAGAAAAGAAGAAAAGTCTCAAGTGGATGATTTATTTTTCTCCTTAAAAAAGTTAGAAAGAAGAGATTAAATTAAAAGAAAACTAAGCAGAGAAAGGCGATAATAACAAAAGAATAAATCAATTAATACTTTAAAAGAATAAATGAATTAGAAACACTGCTCCAGGAGAACTTGCTTTTCTAATCATAGTGGCAAGTACCTGGCCCATTCAGAAGCGAACAAGGTGAACGTCAGATATTGTCCAAAGAAGTAGTGCCTAATTTGGAGGGGACATGAAATCAACAAAAGGGCTCATCAAATGTTCCCTGGGTAATCCATAATTAGTTCAAGCTCTCAGAAGTGTCACAATAAAGTTCTGACATTGACAGGTAAGTGTGTTTGGGAAAGAGCATTCTCTGATTCATTTAATTTCAATCAAGGTTTTAATTTTAGGAGAGTGAATTTAATTACTCATTTTATAATGGTTAAAAATCTGGCATCTTTAAAAACAGGGACTGGGCCTTCCCTGGTGGCGCAGTGGTTGAGAATCTGCCTGCCAATGCAGGGGACACGGGTTCGAGCCCTGGTCTGGGAAGATCCCACATGCCGCGGAGCAACCAAGCCCGTGAGCCACAACTACTGAGCTTGCGCGTCTGGAGCTTGTGCTCCGCAACGGGAGAGGCCGCGACAGTGAGAGGCCCGCGCACCGCGATGAAGAGTGGCCCCCGCTCGCCGCAACTAGAGAAAGCCCTGGCACAGAAACGAAGACCCAACACAGCCATAAATAAATAAATAAACAAATACTTTAAAAAACAACAACAACAACAAAAAAACCAGGGACTGTTTGTTATGCATGTTGCTTAATCTCACTTCATCCTATAAAACAAAATGTCAAACTCATGGTCATTTAGCTGAAACTCTTATGACTGAGAATACTGCTTGTGTTGTTTCCTTAAGTAAATTTGGGGGATTTTTGTTGTTGTCATCAGGGAATAATTTATCATGGTTATTTATTACATAGACATATACACACATTTCATTTTTACAACAGAAAACCTCTGTTATATTTGAAAGTCTCTGCAGTTAACTTTGCAAAGACTATTCTAGGAAGATATAAAAACAAAATATATCCTTTTTTTTTTTTAAGCCAGTGAAACATACTACAGTTTCCCAATACTATAAACAAAGATTTTTGTAAAATTCTCCGTTTCTTAGTTTTGGATTATAATTTCTAGAGATTGTAGATGATTATTCATATGTCCTAGAAGCAGAATTTTGAAGGATTAATTCCTATAATGTATCATTTTCTTTTTTCCCTTCTGTGTCATGCGTCATTTTTGTACTTGATTGCAGAACTGCTGATGCTAAATTTTAGAAAATGTATAGTTTTGTGGCCATCTGCTATACCACATGATCATGTGTACTGATATTATCTCTTTTTCAAGACACTCAAACTCCCTTTAATAAAATTTGACATTTTCACTACGACAATCTTTCATATTTACAAGCTCTTCACCATGATGTTTCAGAAACCTGAAAGCAGATTTCGCATTTCCATTCTTATGAAGATGGATTATCATGTTTAATCTAGGATAATCATAGATCCTTTCCTTTGCAGAGAAATATTTGGAAATATAAGTGAACACATTTAGAAATGACTGTGCAGTTACAGGGTTTGTTTTGTGACCTTTTTGATGAAGGCCAGTATCATTTGTTGCTTGGGTGGTAACCTGTCTCATAAAAACCCTTAGATCATCTCCACCAGATACCATATAAGAGTATAAAGCAATCAATAAGGAAGAATATTTCTGCTAATCAGCATGTGAGTGAGTTTCCCCAAACTATGTATCTCATAATAGAAGGGAAGGAAAGGGAAGAACAAAGCTGGGGAGGGTTTCCCACCTGCTTCCTCTAGCCTTGGGGATCTGGGGTTTCAGGGGCTTCTGAGGAGCAAGGTGATGAGGGGAGGGAAGGTGCATAGCAGATAGGATGATGTGGGCTCAAAATGGCTTAAACCCCAGTGGACTTTTCCTGTCACGTGTCACATGCCTGGGTGGCTCCCGGGCAGAAGGGCTCAGCTCTGCTTTCTGTTCTGCTCCTGCTCCCCCTCCTCCCAGAGCCTGTGTCCCTACCCTGACAGCAGTACATGGGCTGTAGTGGTTGTAGCATCACATCCTCTACACGCCAGCATCCAGAAGAAGAAAGGAGCCCTCCCTTGCATCTTCTAGGAGCAAGAGCACATGCTAGGAGTGCCTCAGGTCTCACTGACCAAGACGACCTGCAGGTTGGACAGTGGCCGTACAAATAAAAATGCCTAATGCAGGATACCACATCCCCTCCATCACCTGGGATTTCAGCTGCAGCCAAGGAGGACAATCCCTGCAGATTCAGATGTGGGCTGCATTGTCCATCTCAAGCACATGCCTTACCTCCGGTTGTTCTCCTCCCCAGAACCTCTCTGCAGCATCAGGAGTTCATCTCAGGACACATCTCAACCAACCTGGATCCCATGAAGGGACACTTCTAGGAAGCTTCTGCATCCCTGTCAGCAGTCCTGGAGGATGGAGTTTCACAGCCACAGCAGACATCTCCTGATAGGATATCTCCTTCTTCCCTGCTTCATCCCCTCATCCTTCCCACCTGATGCTGTGCAATCATCTCCCAAATAAACTACGTGATCTAAGCCCTTGTCTCAGGCTCTCTAAGGGAAGCTCAAGCTAAAATGCCAGCTTGCCCTTCTCAACAAGGGCAGAGCACTCATGATGCAGAATGCAGTTCACAATGAAGGCTGGCACTCTGCATGCTTCTGAGGCTTTGAAGAACACACTGAGTTTTCTTGTGCAGCCACCAAAGGGGTGCTACTAACATCTACACGATTGTGGACAGCCCCTTAAAATTATGCCGTGCACACCCTGCACATTGGATGCAGAGAGGGACCAGAGAGGGAATGGAGTAGGCATCCCTTCTCAGGTGCATCTGGGTACCAGGGGCATCTCCAAGAATCCTTTCTCCTGGATTCTCAGTTACATGAAGCCACCAACAGTTGTCTGTCGTTCTCAGTAAGGCTCTAAAAGGTTTTTTTTCAGCTTTTGGTTTGGATGATTCATTTTATCACATTTGCTGTGGATCATAGTTAACTGGAGTAAAACAAGTTGATGTTTCTGTTAACATTAGAAACATTGTACTTTTTTGCCTATATTTTATTTTATTTTTAATTTTTATTGGAGTATAGTTGATTTACAATGTTGTGTTAGTTTCAGGTATGCAGAAAAGTGAATCAGTTACACATATACATATATCCATTCTTTTTTATTTATTTATTTTTTTAAAGCTTTATCATTTATTTATTTATTTATTTATTTATTTATTTATTTATTTATGGCTGCATTGGGTCTTAGTTGCAGCATGCGGGATCTTCGTTGAGGCATGCAGGCTCTTTCGCTGCGGCATGCGGGCTTCTTGTTGTGGTGTGCAGGCTTCTCTCTAGTTGTGGTGTGTGGGTTTTCTCTTCTCTATTTGCAGTGTGCAGGCTCCAGGGCACGTGGGCTCTCTAGTTGTGGCACACGGGTTCCAAAGCTCGTGGGCTCTGTAGTTTGTGACACGTGGGCTCTAGTTGAGGCGCTCAAGCTCAGTAGTTGTGGCGTGCGGGCTTAGTTGCCCCACAGCATGTGGGATCTTAGTCCCCTGACCAGGGATCAAACCCGCGTCCCCTGCATTGTAAGGTGGATTCTTTACCACTGGACCACCAGGGAAGTCCCTCCATTCTTTTTTAGATTCTTTTCCCATATAGGCCATTGCAGAGTACTGAGTACAGTTCCCTGTGCTAGACAGTAGGTTCTTATTAGTTATCTATTTTATATATAATAGTGTGTATATGTCAATCCCATTCTCCCAATTTATCACTCCCCCCTTACCCACTGGTAACCATAAGTGTGTTTTCTACATCTGTAACTCTATTTCTGTTTTGTATATAAGTTCATTTGTACCCTTTTTTTTAGATTCCAAATATAAACAGTATCATATGATATGTATCTCTGTCTGCCTTACTTCACTCAGTATGAGAATCTCTAGGTCCATCCAGGTTGCTACAAATGGCATGATTTCATTCTTTTTTATGGCTAATGTTCCATTGTATATATGTACCACACCTTCTTTATCCATTCCTCTGTTGACGGACATTTAGGTTGCCACTATGGAGAACAGTACGGAGGTTTCTTTAAAAATTAGAAATAGAGCTACCATAAGATCCAGCAATCCCACTCCTGGGCATATTTCTGGAGAAAACCATAATTCAAAAAGATGCATGCACCTCAGTGTTCATTGTAGCACTATTTACAATAGCCAGGATGAGAAAAATTGTAATTTTAATTATTTTTCTAATATTAGATGGGGTCAGAGTGCTGTGGAGACACCTGTGGCCTACTGAGTCCACAGTTGAATAACTGAATAAAATTCATTAAATTAGTTGCAGCATTTAGTGAGCTGCTGTTCTATGTGAGACCCAAGAGCGGGGTGGATGCGTGTGGGGCGCTGGGGGTGCTGGTGTGGAAAATGTCTGAAGCGACACCTACCACCTCGGCTGTCAGCTCCTTGAATGACAGAGAGGATAAGAGAGCTCATTCAGCAACCCCGTCATCCCAATGTATGTCAAACTTCTGTCTTCCCACTTGCAAGTAAGTACAGCACAGAAAATGAGATGTGGTTTAATGAATAACAATAATAAAGTAGCTAACACTGAGCATTTATTATGCTTTGTAAACCATGGTGCTAAGTTCTTTACATGGATAAATTTATACAATATTAACAAAAACTCAACAAGGTAAGTTCAGTTTCCAGATGAAAAATTAAAATCACAGAGAGGTCAAGGAATATGCCCAAAGTCACACAGTGGGGCAACCCTCTAAGACTAAGTTTGGTCAGTATCTTCAGAGAAGAAACATTAAAATGTCATGGGAATTTTGAGTTAATAAGTATATATTAATATAATGGCATAATATGTGAGATCCAAATAATGGATTGCTAAATTTTCAAAATGAAAGTAATAAATGTAAAGATATGTAACCATTAGCTAGGTATATGGTGTTTCTAATGTATGATATTACTTGTAACATGTTTCTCATGGAGTATTCAATATAGTATTCCATTTATTACTGCTTATGTAATGCTGGAGTATATTTGAGATCTACAAATATATGATGTTGAGTTGCTGTCTTGCACAATTGAAATAATCAATTAAAACTGATCAAAACACCTCGGAAAAAGTCCACTAACCCTCGAAGGCATTTTAATATGAGTTTGAAAGGCTCCAGTCTCTTCCCACCTTCCTTCCCAAGGCTTCCCCCTTTCCCCTTGGGATACCATCAAAGGCTATGTGGGCCATGATGAATGTTCTCCAGCTGCCATGTGTCAGCTCTGGACAGTATTACTGCAACTCAGCAGACATTCAATGCATTTCCAGTAAAATACTGTATATGCAAGAACATTTTGGCGAAAGGCTTTTTAAAAATAATTCTGCTAAAATAACCTTGAAAAAAATCTTAAAATGTTGATATGTTTATTTCTTCCTATGCCATCAATTAATCATAACTATTGAAAAATTATCAGTGTCAGAAGTTGGATTCCAATGTTTGAAATAAAACTTCTACATAATATTTAAAATATTTTCAACTTATGGAAGATATCTTTGCTTTTTATTTTTTCAGGCATATTTTAAAAATAATAAATGATTGTTGGGAAGGACAGAGGTTAACCTGAGAATCCAAATCTCCAAAAAGAATATGGTAAGGCTTTTTGCAGATAATGACTTACAAAAGACTCTTATGAATCTCAAAAAGGTTTTTTCTACTAACTATGCTTTTTAAAATTTAGCCAGGTCATGTCTTGTTGGCCTGAGGCAAATTCACCTAAAGCTTTTCAGAAAAAAAAGATTGAAGGTAAAGCAAATCAAAAATTACCTTCTGGGGCATTTTAGCAGGCCTGTTTTGGTGTGATATTTGCTCTGACAAACGAATTTCTCAGTGCTTGTTCCTGTATTTTCCCGAATCAGCCACAGCATTCAGGGGAGAAGAGCCCTTGGCATGAGAGCTGGAATGTAGGCTTTGCTTTGCAAGCTGTGGGGTTTCAGATAAGTGACTAGGTTTCTCTGGGCCTCAATTTCCTCATCTGGAAAATTAGGACCACATAATATGAGAGAACCTTTTCAAAAGCATTTGGTAAGACCCTAATGTGCTAAACAAGAATATGGCACTTTGTTAATACTGCCATTATTACTCAAATCACAAATTTATTTAAGCTTACAATTACCTTTACATTTAGGTTTACATTTATCCTTGGTGGCATTATTTGACACAATTTATAGTGCAGCTTATCGATTTTGATTAGCCTTCCAAGAATCCCTGTGCCAGCATGTTTTGGTTTTAACGTCTTTCTTTATGACTTTTAAAAAGGGTCTTCTGTGGTCATTTTCCTAGATCAGGAAGATTCATATTAATTCTATGTCCCATGTTGATATCTTTGATCATAGCCTTTGGCCAACCATTTTACTTTTTGTGTGAAATTTCAATAAGGGTATAATTTTGTAATACCAACACTATTTTGGTGTTTGTAATGCCCTTGATGTATCTAGCCCAGCACTTATTTCTAATTCTTTAAACCTTTGAGAGAGACTTTGACTTATACCATATTGAGAAACTATTCTATTTACCTGGCATAAATATTTGGGATTCTCCTTCATATCATGTGTTGTAATTTTCAAAGATAAAACTTCATGGATTTTATAATAATTAACTTACAATGCTTATTAATTATTAAATATTATTTAATAATTAGTTACAATAATATAAAAATTCATGTTCTTTATGAGTTTCTCTTCAATTAAATTTCCTTGCTATTGATAATTCCCTTATGTTCCTATCACTGTTAGTTGAATAGACCTTATCATAATATTATGAAGATCTGAGGATTTAAAGTGAATGAGTTTTTAAAAAGTAACAAGTAATGAGAGTAGGAAGAAAAACTCACACTAAATTGCTCTGAATGTGAGACCTTCTAGCAGAACCTCACAGATGGCACTGTCTTTGACAAAGCGGCCCCGGGAGGGAGGGACTGTTGTTGCCTCCTTCTCAGAGAAGGAGGCTGAATCTCAGAAATATCACCTGACCTCTTATCCAGCTTGATATTGATAAAGGATCAAATTTACTACTTGAAATTAAGAAATTACAATACCTATACTTAGAGCTAGTTTCTATAAAAGACCACTTCAAATCAAACACACTTTGTGTCTGAAGATTTGCCAACTGCAGCTAGAATGTACAAATCAATCATGTTACAAAACCTGTGTGACTTTTTGTATGCATGTATGTAAGTATAGTTGATTTACAATATTAGTTTTAGGTGTACAACTTGGTGATTCAATATTTTTATAGGTTATACTCCATTTATAGTTATTATAAAATATTGGCTGTATTTCCTGTGCTGTACAATATGTCACTGCAGCTTATTTATTTTAAACATCTGTACCTCTTAATCCCCTACTGGTGTTTCACCCGTACCCGCTTCCCTCTCCCACTGGCTAACAGTAGTTTGTTCTCTATGTTTGTAAGTCTGTTTCTGTTTTGTTATATTCAATCACTTGTTTCATTTTTCAGATTCCATGTAAGTGATAACATACAATATTTGTTATTCTCTGTCTGACATATTTCACTAAGCATGACACCCTCTGGGTCCATTCATGTGGTTGCAAATGGCAAAACTTCATACATTTTTATGGCTGAGTAATATTCCATTGAATGCATATGCCACATCTTCTTTATCCATTCATCCGTTGATGGACACTGAGGATGCTTTCATATCTTGGCTATTGTAAATAGAGCTCCTATGAACACTGAAGGCATGTATCTTTTCAAATTAGTGTTTTTATTTTCTTTACATATATACACAGGAGTGGAATTGCTGGATCATATGGTAGTTCTATTTTTAGTTTTTTTTGAGGAACCTGCATACTGTTTTCCACAGTGGCTACACGAATTTGCATTCCTACCAAAAGGGTACAAGGGTTTCCTATTCTTCGTATCCTCTCCAGTATTTGTTATTTGTGCTCTTTTTGATGGTAGACATTCTGACAGGTGTGAGGTGATATCTCATTGTGGTTTTGATTTGCATTTCTCTGATGATTAGTGATGTCGAGCATCTTTTAATGTGCCTTTTGGCCATCTGTATGCCTTCTTTGGAAAAATGTCTATTCAGGTCTTCAGCCCATTCTTTAATAGGGTTGTTTTTCTTTGATATTGAGTTTTATGAGCTGTTTATGTATTTTGGATATTAACCCCTTATTGGTCATATCATTTGCAAATATTTTCTCCCATTCAGTAGGTTGTTTTTTGCTTTTGTGGATGGTTTCCCTTGCTGTGCAAAAGCTTTTTAAATTTAATTAGGTCCCACTTGTTTATTTTTGCTTTTGTTTCCTTTGCCTTAGGAGACAGATCCAAAAAAATATTGCTAAGACTTATGTCAAAGAGTGTTCTGCCTATGTTTTCTTCTAGGAGTTTTATGGTTTCTGGTTTTACACTTAGGTTTTTATTCCATTTTGAGTTTATTTTTGTATATGATGAGAGAAAATGTTCTAATTTCATTTGTTTGCATGCAGCTGCCCCATTTACCCAGCACCACATATTGAAGAGACTGTTATTTCCCCATCATATAATCTTGCTTCCTTTGTCATAGATGCATTGACAATAGTGTATGGGTTTATTTCTGGGCTCTCTATTCTGTTCCATTGATCTATGTGTCTGTTTTTGTGCCAGTATGATACTGTTTTGATTACAGTAGATTTGTAGTATATTCTGAAGTCAGGGGGCATGATACCTCCAGCTTTATTCTTTTCTCTCAAGATTGCTTTAGCTATTTGGGGTCTTCTGTGGTTCCATATAAATTTTAGGATTATTTGTTCTAATTCTGTGAAAATGTCATGGGCATTTTGATAGAAATTGCATTAACTCTGTTGATTGCTTTGGGTAGTATGGACCTTTTAACAATATTATTTCAATCTATGAACATAGGATTTTTTTCCATCTCTTTGAATCATTTTGAATTGCCTTCATCAATGTTTTATAGTTTTCATAGTGTAGATCTTTCTCCTCCTTACACAAGTTTATTCCTAGGTATTTTATTCTTTTTGATGCAATTTGAAATGATATTGTTTTCTTGTTTTCCCTTTCTGGTAGTTCATTACTAGTGTATAGAAAAGTAACAGGTTTTTGTATTTAATCTTGTATCCTGCAACTTTATTGAATTCACTTATTAGTTCTAATAGTTTTTTGGTGGAGATTTCAGGGTTTTCTGTACATAGTATCATGTCATCTGCAAATAGTGACAGTTTTATTTCTTCCCTTCTAATTTGGATGTCTTATCTTTCTTTTTTTCTTTTTTTCTCTTTTGTCTAACTGCTGTTGTTAGGACTTCCAATCCTATATTGAACAGAAGTGGTGAGAGTGGGCATCCTTGTCTTGTTCCTGATTTTATAGGAAACATTTTCAGTTTTCACCATTGAGTATGATATTAGTAGTGGGTCTGTGATAAATGGCCTTTCTTGTCTTGAGTTGTGTTCCCTCTATACGAGCTTTGATGAGAGTTTTTACCATAAATGGATGTTGAATTTTGTCGCTTTATCTGCATCTATTGAGATGATCATATGATTTTTATCCTTCCTTTTGTTAATGTGGTATATCACATTGATTAATTTGAAGATATTGAACCATCTTCCAACCGTGGAGTAAGTCCCACTTGTTCACGGTTTATGATCTCTTTTATACATTGTTGAATTCAGTTTGATAATATTTTGTTGAGGATTTTTGCATCTATTTTCATCAGAGATATTGGACTGTAATTTTCCTTTTTTGTAGTGTCTTTGTCTGGTTTTGGTATCAGAAAAATGGTGGCCTCATAGAATAAATTTAGGAGTGTTCCCTCCTCTTCAATGTTTTGGAATAATTTGAGAAGGATAGGTATTAGCTCCTCTTTAATGTTTGGGAGAATTCCTCTGAGAAGCTGTCTGGTCCTGGACCTTTGTTTGCTGAGAGTTTCTTGATCACTAATTCAATTTCACTACTAGTGATCAGTCTTATTCAGATTGTCTATTTTTTCCTGATTCAGTCTCTGAAGACTGTATGTTTCCAGAAATTCATCCATTTCTTATAGGGTACTCAATTTGTTGGCATATAACTGTTCATAGAATTTTCTTATATTTTTGTTTCTCTATGATATAAATTGTAACTGCTCTTCTTTCACTTCTTGTTTTGTTTATTTCTGATCTCTCTTGTTTTTCTTAATGACCCCAGCTACAGGCTAATCAATTTTGTTTATCTTTTAAAAAAACAACTGTTGATTTCATTGATCTTTTCTATTGTTTTTTGTTTCCCCTCCTGATCTTTATTATTTCCGTCCCTCTGCTGGCTTCGGGTTTTGTTTCTTCTGTTTTTCTAATTCTTTTAAACGGTAGGTTAAGCTGTTTATTTGAAATTTTTCTTGTTTTTCTGAGGTAGGTCTGTACCACTATAAATTTCCCTCTTAGACCTGCTTTTGCTGCGTCCCATAGATTGTGAAAATCTGTGTTTTATTTTTATTTGTCTCAAAGTGTTTTCTGTTACACTTTAATTTCTTCATTGACCCATTGGTTTTTTAGTAGTATGTTGCTTAGTCTCCACATGTTTTTTCTATTCCCATTTTTCTTCCTGTAATTGATTTCTAGTTTCATACCACTGAGGTCAGAAAAAATGCTTGATATAATTTCTATCCTCTTAAATTTGCTGCTGTTTATCTTGTGGCCTAACATGTGATCTATCCTGGAGAACATTCCATGTGCACTTGAAAAGAATGTGTATTCTACTGTTTCTGGATGGAATGTCCTGTAGATATCTATTAATTCAAACTAGTGTAATGTGTCATTTAAGACTAGTGTTTCCTTACTGATTCTAGATGATCTGTCCATTGATGTAAGTGGGGTTTTAAATTCCCCTACTTTTATTGTATTGTTATCAATTTTTCACTGTATGTCTGTTAATATTTGCTTTATATGTTTAGGTGCTCCTATGTTAGGTGCATGTACGTTAACAAATGTTATATCATCTTCTTGTATTGATTCCTTTGTCATTTTACAATGCCCTTCTTTGTCTTTTGTTATGGACTTTGTTTTAAAGTCTCATTTTTCTCATATGGGTATTGCTACCCCTGCTTTCATTTCATTTTCATTTACATGAAATATTTTTCCATCCCCTCTCTTTCAGCCCATGTCTGTCTTTAGCTCTGGATTATCTTGTAGGCAACATATAGATGGGTCTTGTTTTTTATCCTATCAGCCACCCCATGTCTTTTGATTGGAACATTTAATCAACTGACATTTAAAGTGATTTTTGATAGGTATGTACTTATTGCCATTTTGTTATTTGTTTTCTGATTGTTTTTGTAGTTCTTCTCTCTTCTATTCTTCTTTCATTTCTTTCCTCTGGTTTGATGATTTTCTTTAGTGGTATGATTGTGTTCCTTTCTTTCTAGTTTTTGTGTACCTCATTGAGGTTTTTGATATGTCATTACCATGGGATTCATATATGTTGCTCTATAAGTATATCTACTTGCTTTAAACTGATAGTCATTTAAGTTCAAACCCATTCTAAAAGAACTACGTTTTTTACTCCTCTCCCCCATGTTTTGTGTTTTTGATGTCATATTTTACATCTTCATGTTTATCCTTTAACTATTTATTTTTGGTTTTGGCTGATTTTACAATTTTTGTCTTTTAATCTTCCTACTAGCTTATTTAAACTTTTGATCCCCAGTCTTTACTATATATTTGCCTTTACCAGTGGGATTTTTCTTTTCCTATAAATTCTTACTTCTTGTTGTACCCTTTTCTCTTACACTTAGAGAAGACCTTTTAACACTTCTTTTAGGGTAAGTTTAGTATTAATGAATTCTCTTAGTTTTTGCTTTTCTGAGAAGTTCTTTAACTCTCATTCAATTCTGAATGATGACCTTGCTGGGAAGAATATCCTAGGTTGTAAGTTTTTCCCTTTCTGCACTTAAATATATCATGCCACTCCTTTCTTCTTTTTTTTTTTTTTTTCTTTTTCTAGCATCTCACTTTATTTCTAAATTAAAAACAAATCCCTACATCTCAGAGAACATGGTATAGCCAAAAACAAAAACAAAAACACTTAAGCTCTGGAGTTACACAAACTTGGTTTCAAATCTCAATACTACTACCAGCTACACATTATTTATCCTCTTAGCCCGGTATTTCTGTTGATAAAAAGGTAGAAGATGATATCTATGCTAAAGGGCTGTCGTGGGGGTTAGTGGAAAAATGCACATGGAGTTATCAAATATGACACCCACAAAGGTAGGTACTCAGTAAAGGCTAATAACTCCCTTCCGTTCCTGGAAATTAAAGAGGCTTTAAATTAGTGTTGCCAGGAGCACTAGAACGGAGAAAGAATGTTCTTCAGTACCAAACAGTGGGACTCCAAGATGGTAGAAAATGGGTCCCCCCAGGGGCTACCTCCTGCCCCCTTTCTTCTCTCTGTCCCACTCTGACTTTTCAAACTAAAGATGCAAAGACTAAAAAATATAACTACAAAGCTTCTCCCATGCTAAGAAGACCAGACACATGAAAGACCAGAGAACTCCAGTTCTCTCAAACCATTGCACACCTTTAGCCTACAAAGATAGCATGCTACTCCTTTCTGTCTTGCGAAGTTTCTGCAAATAAATCTACTGATAGCCTTATGGGACTTCCCTTGTATGTGACTCTTTGTTTTTCTCTTGTTGCTTTGAGAATTCCCTCTTTAACTTTTGCCATTTTAATTATAATACGTCTTTGTGTGTGTCTCTTTAGGTTCATCTTGTTTGGGACTCTGTGCTTCCTTCACCTGGATATCTGTTTCCTTCTTCAGGTTTGGGAAGTTTTCAGCTATAATTTCATCTAATACATTTTTGACCCCTTTCTCTCTCCTCTCTTCTGGGACCCCCACAATGAGAATGTTATAATGCTTGATGTTGTCTCAGAGGTTCCTTAAACTATCCTCATTTTTTGATTGGTTTTTCTTTTTGTTGTTCTTTTTGGGTGATTTTCATTATCCTATCTTCCAGATCACTTATGTGTTTTTCTGTATCATCTAGTCTGCTGTTAATTCCTTCTACTGTATTTATCATTCCAGTTATCATATTCTTCAGCTCTGACTGGTTCTTTTTATCAAAATTTCCGGTTCCTTGTTAAAATTCTCACTGTGTTCATCTATTCTTTTCCAGTTAACATTCTTATTACTAATGCTTTGAACTCTTTATCTGCTAAATTATTTACCTCTGTTTCATTAGTTGCTCTTTCAGGATTTTTTCCTTGTTCTTACATTTGAAACAAACTCCTTTGGCTTCTAATTTTGTTTAACTTTTCCTGTGTCCTATGAAATTAGCTAAAACATTTACTTATCCCACTCTTGAAAGGGTGTCCTTGTTTGCTATTGTCCCATGCAGTCTGCAGGTGACCAGTGTCTTTGGTGGGAGAGCTGGATTTGATGTGAACACAAGCCACGTCTTTCCTCAGGGTGTGCTAGTACCTATCACTTTCGTGGGAGGTGGGGCTGGAGACAGAGGAGCTAGAGCCAGAGTCAGGTGTGGGCCAGGGCTTCTCAGTGGCCTTCATCACCCAATCGGGCAGGGTTGGGGCCCAAGGTGCTGGAGCAGAAGCTTTGAGGGTTGGGTCCAAGCTGGTTCCATTCCCTCTAAGTCTGCACTGTCTTCTTTCCCAGCAACAGCACCTTCACCCCAGAGAGAGCAGCACTAAAGCAACAGAGGCTGCAGTGGGTACCCAGTGCAGACTCTGGTGCATGCTGGATGATCCCAGCACACCAGTCAGAGCTCAAGACAGCTTCCAATCCACCACCTCCACAAGCTTCAACAATGGCTGCCCTCACTTTGTTCAAATGCAGTTTCAGCTCCAAGGCTGTTCTGTCCACACAAGTGTGCACTCTTCTCAGCAACTGCAGTCTCTGCCTTAGTGGGGAACTGCGTGGGGGCTAGAGGGGCCAGGTAGGGTGCTCAGCACAGGCTGGGACACATGCTGGGGTGGCTACAGGGTAGACTAGAGCCATGGGTAGTTTCAGTCTGCTTCCTCTGCCTTGTTCCTGGGAGTAAGCAAGTGTGTGTGTGTTCTTCATGAACAGTCTAGGTTTCTTACAGCTCTCCTGAAAGTCCCACTGGTTTTCAACCCAGTCAAAGGGACTTGCCTTCCAGTGTTAGACCCTAGGGCTGGGATGCCCAATATGTGGCTTGAACCCCTAACTCCCCAGGGAGTTACAAGTCCATCCTATATATAATCTGGGTTCTTATACTTTTATATTTAAAACAAGTTTAAATAAATGTCTCAGAATGCTATCAGACAACTTTTTTTTTTTTTTTTAATTTTATTTATTTATTTATTTATGGCTGCGTTGGGTCTTCGTTTCTGCGCGAGGGCTTTCTCTAGTTGCGGCGAGCGGGGGCCACTCGTCATCGCGGTGCGCGGGCCTCTCACTATCGTGGCCTCTCTTGTTGCGGAGCACAGGCTCCAGACGCGCAGGCTCAGTAGTTGTGGCTCACGGGCCTAGTTGCTCCGCGGCATGTGGGATCTTCCCAGCCCAGGGCTCGAACCCATGTCCCCTGCATTGGCAGGCAGATTCTCAACCACTGCGCCATCAGGGAAGCCCCTATCAGACAACTTTTGAAAAAAGTCCAACAAATATTCAATAAAGAACGAACTCTCCAAGCCTGTGATATCCCTCTCTTCTTCTGTGTCCCCTGCTAGTGGCGTGAGTCCCAACCTGATCACTTCTTCCCCCTTCCTACCTAACTCTGTGTGGGTCTTTCTTTACAGCCTTGGTTGTAGAGGAGCCTTTCTGTTAGTCTCCAGTTTGTTTTCAGTGAGACTTGCTCCACATGTAGATGTATTTTTGATGTGTTCATGCGAGGAGGTGAGCTCAACATCCTCCTACTCTGCCATCTTCCTCTCCTCCCTGTGACTTTTCTTTTTAAATAAACTTCTTGGACATTTAATGGAGATAATACATTTTCCAAGCAATCTGAAGAAACTTAACTCATGCTTCAACTGGTCTACATTCATTAATTTACCTGAGCCAGCATTCCTGCCTTAGGCAAAACAGAAGCTGGAACAAATAAGGAAAACATTTTTTTGTACTTCTACATAAGGAAATAGATTAATTGATTATGCCAATTACATCTGCTAGGAAGTAAACTCCAGTAGGGAGAAAAAGAACACAACCTAAAAACCCCTACTAGAGTTATTAGAGACCTATGTAAAGTTCTCCTGGATTTAGAAACTGGTGTTACATTTATTTCATAAGCAATTTGTTATTAAATATAAATGCAAACAACATATTATTTAAATAGAAATATAAACAACAAATTCAGCACCATCTTGAGGAAGTACTTAATCATTCACATTTATGATCACAAGAAAATATATGTATGTATATGAGATATGTTAGTTTTTCCTTAATATACTTTTTTGTTATAGTAAAGTATCTTACGGGTGATATTGTTGAAGGCAATAAGCAATTATAAATGAATGATGTAACATGCATTCAGATTTCTTAGTACCTCAAATTTCTTAGAAACTAAAGGCAAGAAGATTAAGAAGATCAACCCTGTTGGGTTCCATCCCTGTTGTTCCCCAGCAGATGACGCAAATGTCCATGTGGGATTGTAGACCCTAGTCACCAGACACTTGTTCAGGAAGTTACATGCTTCAGCAAAGAGTAGAGCTACCACATTGGGTTTATTTTCCTAGAGCATGTGGGTGTTCGTTATAATTACCATGAATTACCTTCACATTTATAAAAATAGTTTTAAATTTGAGCATCTGAAAAGTCAATAAATATTTCATCCTACATATAGACTAAGATTTTTCTTAATCCAAAGTTAGTTCAGGCTGACCTAGAAACAAGTGCCTCTGTAATCAGTAATAGATTCTATTACGGCTACTACAATCTCTTTGACAGTTTGAAAGGAAAGAAACGTAACTACAAATCCCGGTAATCGAAATCTCCTTGGATCAGGCATAGCATCTGATGAAGTACCTCTAAACTTCTCCTCTCTCTGAATTTCCCAAGGCTATCTGGACTGTTTGATTTTTGCATCTCACAAAAAAGCTTTACAGCAGCGCAAAAACATTGTTCAACTTCATGAACCAAGGGTCCAAAGTACTGCAAAGACATACTGGAAAGATCAGGGAGGAAGCATGCCAAACCAGATCTGCTCAGGCTGAACCTCTTCACCAAAACCACCCTACTGTCTCTGCATCCACTCTGCAGTGCCAGCACCAGGGGCAGGTGAAAGCCCAGCAGCTTTCCATGCTTAGTCATTCTGGCAGCTGGCACAGGAAGAGCAACAACGGGCCTGTGGGAAGGTGCTTGCCCAAATGGAACTTTATTTGAGCAGTTCAGTGTTAAAGGAAATATGATCCGTGAAGGCAAAGAAAAATGAAGCCGTAAATTGTGATTTATTTCCTCCAAATTGGTACCAACTTGCTCTGACTTCAGAGTTTTCTCACCCTCATAGTGTGTCAGGTTCATCCTGCATTCTATACCTTAGCGTGGGCTTAGAATGGAAAGCTCCTTTCATTTTCCCAGACCAAATATTGTGTCCAGAATTAAGCAGTCTAACATTTTTGTCTTAGCACAGAAATCAGAACTGAGAAATTTCTAGGCTAGGTCTACTTAGCTCAGGAAGCCTATAGGCTACTCTGACCTTTCAATATTTCCTCTGGACATTCTTATTAACCAGAGAAGTTTGTGTGATTCACATCATCTAGTGTTTGCAGAACATCTTGTGCTTGCAGAGCATTCAGAGTTTGTAGAACACCTTGTGTTTGCAGAGCATCTAGTGTGTGCTGACTCTGGACTCCCAGCTCTAGACTGTGGGCTGGGGATGAGGAGGACTACTCACCACACTACAGCCCGCACAGTCAGGACCATTCTCGCAGGTTCTGCGGCGAGCTTGAATGTCGCCTCCACACTGCGCTGGGCACCGATCCCAGGGACCCCAGCCTGTCCAGAACGTGTGTGGGGGGCACAGCAGATGCTCACTGCAGTATCTGTAATGAGGAAACCAAGAGGAAAAAGCAAGGGTTTAGTGGAACGTGAGGCCACAGGCTTTCCACTCTCTGCACGGGATGTTGAACCCATGGGCATGCTCCACGTGAGGGGCGTTTCGTGTTCCGGGTGGTCACCCAGGGAAGGAGGCGGATGTGGTGCTGGCCATGCTGTGTGTGCACAGACAATGGGATGCGCGGGAGACAACGAGGAAAATGCCGGACTCACAATGCAGGATGGATCTTCCCGTGCAACCAATTAAAGGAGAAACAAACAAAAACGCCTTCAAGCAGACACCCAAATGGGGGAACATATAGAAAAACATTTCATATAGGACATGGATATTCTGAACATGCAAATTAAAAACTAAAGTAGGATTAAAATATTAAACCAAGGGAAAAAGTGCTCCCTCTGTATGTGTATAGGCATGCACACACACATATATTTTATAAAATATTTTACAAAATATATATATTTTTTTATAATTAAAAAAATGTAAACAGTGATTTTTTTGAAGTAAGTCCCTCCTATATATTATTTGGGTTCTTATGTTTTATATTTTAAAAAAAATTTAAATAAACATCTCAGAATACTGTCGGACAACTTTTGAAAAAAGTCCAACAAATATCCAAAAGAACTGAATTCCTACCTTTGAATAATGATCCTACTTTTAAATTTTTGAACATTCTTCTATGTATACTCCTGTATTTCCAGTTTTTAGTTATATATCTAAAGTCTTGTTTATCCTTATAATTAGGCATTCTCTGCACTCTTTGGTATAACAAATCTAAAATGCGTTTCAAACTAAAATTTCTATGTGAAGTATTGTGAAATAAAAAAGAAAAAAGAAAAAACATTGTTCTCCAGTTCACTGCCTCTAGGGTTGAATAGGTTTGTCTGAATATAGTAAAATTCAGCGAAACACATTCAGTGATCTAAAGGTCTATTTAAATTTAATAGTTTGTGTACTAAGTCTACTAGGAATAGACTTCTAGGGAACAGTAGGACACCCTTTTCTCCCTTTTCCTTCCCAGATTATCCTCCTTTAGAAATAAGAGGCAAAGGTTCCTGTCTTCTAAGCTAAGTCAGTCACCTTTAATGTCATCATTGCCAATTATGGCTTAACACTGCAGGACGCTATGCAAAGGGAATTGCAAAGATCTCTTCCTGACCACAGATGTACATAACTCAAGACGAACACAAGGAAAAGGACAAAATCCCAGGATGTGCAGGACAGAAAACATTATGTTAGCACAGTAATACCACTGCCTTGTGTACATACAAAGGAAATGCATCTTCAGAGTAGAATAAGGGAAAATGATAGCTAGTAACTACAAAAAGTAATTTAGGGTGTATAGTTTCCTGACAGTCAATCCAGGGAAGTGACAACTTCTTTTCCTTCAAATCAGAAAAACTTCCTGATAAAAGGTAGAATGTAATGTCAAATTGAAAGTTATCAACAAGGTGAGGCATCTTGAGCATCAGGTGATGTTTTAAAGAAAAAAGAAAGGTAGCAGTAGTACAAGTAAAGTGAAAAATGTTATTTAGGAGAAGAGAGAAAGAAAGGAAATGATAAATAAACTAGGATAACTCGTTTCTATGGTATAGTGAGGATGAGTTTGAACTTTATTTTTAAGGAATTGAGAAGGTTCCACAAAGCTCCAGGGACACAATAGCACTGTCAGAGTAAACAGTGAAGGCTCATCCCCAGGAGTTGGTACATCATGTCCAGGTGTCCAAGAGCCCCGAGATTTCAGGAGCTGACCATTTCAGTGTAGGGTCTGAGCCCTCAGATAGATGAGGTCACCAGCTGGAAGAGCTCATGGAGCAAACATAAGCCAGTCTTTGATGTGGAACTTTCAGACTGAATCAGGAGACTAGAAACAAATACCAAATAGCAAGATTGCAATTTAACTGTGTGTTGACGTAACCAAAATCGGGACCGTGTTGAAGCTGGAATCAGGGTGAACCAATGAATGGAGACCAAGGAAACGATGTTCAAGAATGTTGGTATTCCTGCTCACGTTAAGTATGAATGGCTCTGGCAATGGAGTGTGTCTGCTGAGGCTTATATGTACAAGTAGAGGAGACATTACCACAATCAAAGTGAGAGATAACAAATACCTAGACAAATGTGATGGTTGCCATATGAGAGAGAGAGACTTAGGGCATATATTTTATACGGGGCTTGGTAAAAATAGAAATAAGATTTGTCACCTGTGTTAATATATTGAGTAAAACAAATCAAGAAAATGCAGTAATGTCAAAAATCAAGGTCTCATCTTGGAGGAGGGAGGGAGGCATTCTTAGTTTCAGAGAAAGATTGTTTAATATGCCATGGTTGAGGACCTTCTAGAACGCCAGGAAATCGATCTGGCAAATAGATACCATATAATACGAGTGCATTTCTGTAAACACTTAAATATAGAAATAACCTATGTATATTGCCTAGTTATCTTTCTTTTCTCTCATCTTATATTTCTAAGATAAAAGAGAAACGTTAGACTTCCTTCTCAAGATAACTTATTCTTCCCTTGCCCCAAGTCCCCATGCCTAAGACCTTTAGACATTCTTATTTTCCTCTGTATCCTTGTGTACTAAGGAAGAGGGAAGTTTTTTTTCTAGTTAAGAGAGAGTAGTGTCTGGATAGAAGTTTTGAAGCCAGGTTATAAAAAAAGGTACAATAAAATTAAAGATACAATTGATTGAGAGAATTTGACCTTAGGAAGTATATGCAAATGTGCACGCAGAGTTAGAATAAGTAAAACTTAGCAACTACTCAGTAAATATTAACATAAATGTTGATGCATGGAGTATTCCAGGAGGAAATTGGGACTTATTTTGAGAATATTTTTTTAAGTCAGAAATGCTGACCGAACTCTCAGTGTTTAATTCCAAATATCCCTATGTAATTTCTCTCACTGTAAGTAGAATAGGAAATAGAAAATAGCTGACTCGCCGTCATTTAAAAGGTATAAGATGCCTAGATTCTATGACATTAATTTCAGCTTCAATAAAATAAGGGGTAAGGAGGGCAAAGAATAATCTTTCTTAAAAATACTCATAAAAGTCTTGACTTTTAATAAACACAGGGCAGCTGGGCTACCATTTTCCCCATAGAAAAATAAACCACAGTGCACAAGTACCTTCTTACTGCCCACAGCAGGACATCTCTGAAAACACTAGACATCTTCTTACAGTTAAAAAAGAACGCCAAAATAAAACAAAACACAAACTGCAAAATAACTCTGAAAGGGGCACGTAGCACGGAGTTTTCAGGAAGTTTTATTATCTATTAGGCTGCATTTCAAGCTTATTAAAAATCGCCTTTCTTTTTTTTCCTCTTCCTCCCTTACGTTCCTTTTTTCCTTCAAGCCACGATTCTGCAGGAGTCCTCTGAAATAAGCCATAGAAGGATCTGTTAAAATGCCACCGTCTGAAATTGCAGGATGTCTAGCAAGGAGGTCAGAAGGGAAATAGAAATTGTTAGATTAGCTCTGTCCCTTTGTATCAGGATTTTCAATCAAGAACTCGACCTAGGAGGGACTGCTCAGAGGCAAAACCCTTACAAGCCCTCAATCCTGGATTCTCCACAACTGTGAGAAAGCAGTTTCCCTCAGACCTCCTCTCCCCCCACCTCAAATGACTTGTGTTCCTGAGAGAGTGGTCTCAGGTTACTCTTGATCATAAACAATAGTGGGAATGGGAAGTTATTTACTTTAGAGACTTTGAAGCTGCTTGTTTTGGGTTTTTTTTTAAATTTGTTTAATAGACAAATATCTACACACTGGAAAAGTTCTTGGGATTTTAGTCCTGCAGTCTTCTGCACACTATTGACTTTTACCAATTTTTTGAATTTTACTGGATCTCTTGGGCATCTAGCATTTTAAAGCACCGAAAGTCACAGATGTGTTTCAAGATGCATTAAAAATTAAATTCTTAGTTTTGCTACATGATGGCTTATTTTCATTTTTCATTTAAAAGCAATTATTGTTTCTCCATAAATTATTCATCTTCTATAATCTTAGTCTCTGCTAAAGACATTATTTTTATAATCCCATAGGAACTAGATTTATCAACACTATAATCACATTTTATTTCATATTTCTTTATGCTATAAATTGTTTGGTTCTTATTCATCTCATTTGTTAATTAGATTTCCATTTTTCTTCCATTAATGAAATAAATTATAAATGCTACTGCTGCAAACAAGTAACGTTTTAAACATATAAGCTCTTCAACCAAGCTCGCCATCCCAATTTTCCCTGAAGACAGCTTTATAGAGAGTTGCACATGGATAGCCAGCGTACACATGTACCTGGAGTAAGGGGGCTTGATCCTCACTTCATGGCCCATTGCTCAGCCTGAGGAAGTTCATGGCAGGTTGATAGCAGGGAGAGTGTCCTGATTCCTGAGGCAGCCCAGCAAAGTGGGAGAGCACTTGCCTGATCTTCTAACATTTTAGAAGATTTCAAAACTTTTAACCAATCTTAAAATGTACAAGGTTCTTAAATAGCAAGGAGACGACTCAACCCATGAACAACTCTCTATCCATCAACTGGGATTAAACAGTGATGGACCTGGCGTAGGACTGTGTCATGGGACTGCTTCACAAATAACAAACCCTGCTTTGTCAACATCATCCTTCTGTTTTACTTTTTACTAAAAAAGTGAAGACATCTTCACTGGTACCTGGGGAACAAGGTGAAGAAAGAAAGGGCAGAGTCACTTTGGTTTATTTATTAGTTGTAATATATACCTAGTAAAGGTATTAGTAAATCTGTAGTTCTTGTACTTTGGAATATTAATCAAACATCAAATATCTGGTTGCAGTATTTATGTAAGAGGCTTCCTCAGTAAAGCGCCCTTTGAAGTGGTATCATCTGATATAGTGTTAATACAACTTAATTAAAAGATCATTGTAAGCCGTTTGCTCTTTCATTAATCAAAACAAAGAGAAGCATATACCACTATAGCAGAATAAGAATCTTAAAAACGATGTGAAATTTATCTACACTAATTCTTAACAATAACCATAAACTATAATGCACTTTAAACATACAGGAAAGAATTGAAATTCAAAACCACAATTTTGTGAGATTGAAAACAAATGTTCTAATTTTATACAAAGGGACCAACAGTTAAATCCAAGCCTGAGCTTCAATGTCATCATGGTGAACTGGGAAACAGGGAAAACAATCTCCCAATTTTGTTTATACTGCAGCTTAATTTAGGGCAGTTTCAGTGAGAATGGTAGGTAGTTAGAAAATATAACCAAAACCTTGAAAATGTTCTGAGATGTGCTGTAGCTGCTTATTTCATGTTAGCTGCTTTACTTCATCTGACTGTATCTTAAACCTGGGACTTTATTAGGTCCTACTCAGAATCATAGGTTTTGGAGACCTGTCTAGTTGAATTCTAAAGAGCACAATTCATTTTCTAGCAGACTCAGTTTTTGAATGTACAGGGAACACAGAGAGAAGAGACTTGGAACAGCGGTGCCTGATGAGAAAGAGCTCAGTTCAGCAAACACCGAAGGCACCACTCAGGTCCAGGAATGCTGTCTGCTGAGGTTTGAATAAAAGGATGGCAGAAAGAGAAGAGGGGGATTCAGCTCAACAGAAAAGGATGCCGTAGACAAGCTAAGCTAGATCCACACCTCAAACTACAGGTAAATCGGTCCATGCTGGGAATGTGAGGATGGTGATGCTAGGAGCAGAGCGAGTGCCTACTTTCCTCAGGGTTCTGTCCCGTACACACCTGGCACATCTGGCAGCTGAACCCACAGGTGGCGCCGCAAGAAGACCATGAAATCCAGGGGTGCAGCTTCACTCCCTGGCGGAGGGGGAAGCAATGAGATCACTCTATCAAAACTGGCTCAGAATCCAACCTGTCTCTCTACTTGCTCCCAAATTCACATGTTCCTGTATGACTGACAGTGAGGCTGTGTGAGAAACAAAGGAAGAAGAGTCATGGGACTGAAGAGACCACGTCATCTCAGTTGCTGCATGGTTATTTGAAGTAGCTGGTTTTAAACTCAAAAGGAAAATTGAAAAAGATATTTTAAAATGCATTGTAAATAATTCAAAAGAGTTACACTAGATACAATTGAAAAGTTTAATCATGAAAAATGTTAGAGAAGGCAAACCACCGTGTTTTAACTGAAATATATTTAGAGATAATCCCCCTAAACACCAGATATTTTATTAATTCTGCTGCAATTACTACACTTTTTATATAATGTAAGACAAAATCACATTTGAACAAAAAATCACCCAAACATATGTACAATCATTGTCCTAAAACCTTTTAACATTAGTGCAAATCAGCAGTTCTTTCGACAGCAGTCACAGAAATAAACAGTGTGGTCATAGTCAAGACCAGACGAACCTTTATTTAAAATGAAGGGACTATTTAAATTCATACTTCTAATTATTGCTTTTCAAACTGACAATGATTCAAAGAACAGAATTAAGGAGTTCAAATTAGATATATAGTATATTGATATCATAAAACAAATGATCTTATAAGATATATTGATATCATAAAATAAACCATTAGTGACAGATATAGAAATTTGACTAATATTGCATTTCCTCCTTTAATATTTGCATTTAGGATATTTTAGAAGTTAAAAATATCCTCTCAGTTGAAAGGCTTTATCGAAATCTGTTTTATCCTTTTTTGTTTTGAATTTTATTTTATTTTATTTTTTTATACAGCAGGTCCCTATTAGGTATCTATTTTATACATCTTAGTATATAAATGTCAATCCCAATCTCCCAATTCATCCCACCACCACCAAGCCCCTCCCTGCTTCCCCCCTTGGTGTCCATATGTTTGTTTTCTACATCTGTGTCTCTATTTCTGCCTTGCAAACTGCTTCATCTGTATCGTTTTTCTAGATTCCACATGTATGCATTACTATACGATATTTGTTTTATTCTTTCTGACTTACTTCACTCTGTATGACATTCTCTAGATCCATCCACGTCTCTACAAATGACCCAATTTCGTTCCTTTTTATGGCTGACAATATTCTATTGTATATATGTGCCACATCTTCTTTATCCATTCATCTGTCAGTGGACACTTAAGTTGCTTCCATGTCCTGGCTATTGTAAATAGTGCTGCAATGAACATTGTGGTACATGTCTCTTTTTGAATTATGGTTTTCTCAGGGTATATGCCCAGTAGTGGGATTGCTGGGTCATATGGTAGCTCTATTTTTAGTTTTTTAAGGAACCTCCATACTGTCCTCCATAGTGGCTGTATCAATTTACATTCCCACCAACAGTGCAAGAGGGTTCCCTTTTCTCCACACCCTCTCCAGCATTTGTTGTTTGTAGATTTTCTGATGATGCCCATTCTAACTGGTGTGAGGTGATACCTCATTGTAGTTCTGATTTGCATTTCTCTAACAATTAGTGAGGTTGAGCAGCTTTTACATGTGCCTCTTGGCCATCTGTATGTCTTCTTTGGAGAAATGTCTATTTAGGTCTTTCACCCATTTTTGGATTGGGTTGTTTGTTTTTTTAATATTGAGCTGCATGAGCTGTTTATATATTTTGGACATTAATCCTTTGTCCGTTGATTCGTTTGCAAATATTTTCTCCCATTCTAAGGGTTGTCTTTTTGTCTTTATAGTTTCCTTTGCTGTGCAAGAGCTTTTAAGTTTCATTAGGTCCCACTTGTTTATTTTTGTTTTTATTCCCATTATTCTAGGAGGTGGGTCAAAAAAGATCTTGCCGTGATTTATGTCAAAGAGTGTTCTTCCTATGTTTTCCTCTAAGAGTTTTATAGTGTCTGGTCTTACATTTAGGTCTTTAATCCATTTTGAGTTTATTTTTGTGTATGGTGTTAGGGAGTGTTCTAAATACATTCTTTTACATGTAGCTGTCCAGTTTTCCCAGCACCACTTATTGAAGAGACTGTCTTTTCTCCATTGTATATCCTTGCCTCCTCTGTCATAGATTAGTTGGCCATAGGGGCATGGGTTTATCTCTGGGCTTTCTATCCTATTCCATTGATCTATATTTCAGTTTTTGTGCCAGTACCATATTGTCTCGATTACTGTAGCTTTGTAGTATAGTCTGAAGTCAGGGAGTCTGATTCCTCCAGCTCCGTTTTTTTCCCTCAAGATTACTTTTGCTATTCGGGGTCTTCCGTGTCTCCATACAAATTTTAAGATATTTTTCTTCTAGTTCTGTAAAAAGTGCCATTGGTAATTTGATAGGGGTTGCATTGAATCTGTAGATTGCTTTGGGTAGAATAGTCATTTTCACAATATTGATACTTCCAATCCAAGAACATGGTATATCTCTCCATCTGTTTGTGTCGACTTTGATTTATTTCATCAGTGTCTTATAGTTTTCGGAGTACAGGTCTTTTACCTCCTTAGGTAGGTTTATTCCTAGGTATTTTATTCTTTTTGTTGCAATGGTAAATGGGAGTGTTTCCTTAATTTCTCTTAAAGATGTTTCATCATTGGTGTATAGGAATGCAAGAGATTTCAGTGCATAAGTTTTGTATCCTGTAACTTTACCAAATTCATTGATTAACTCTAGTAGTTTTCTGGTGGCATCTTTAGGATTATCTATGTATAGTATCATGTCCTCTGCAAACAGTGACAGTTTTACTTTTTCTTTTCCAGTTTGTATTCCTTTTATTTCTTTTTCTTCGCTGATTGTCATGGCTAAGACTTCCAAAACCATGTTGAATAACAGTGGCAAGTGTGGACATCCTTTTTTTGTTCCTGATCTTAGAGGAAATGCTTTCAGTTTTTCAACATTGAGAATGATGTTTGCTGTGGGTTTGTCATATATGCCCTTTATTATGTTGAGGTAGGTTCCCTCTATGCCTACTTTCAGGGAAGTTTTTATCATAAATAGGTGTTGAATTTTGTCAAAAGCTTTTTCTGCATCTATTGAGATGATCATATGGTTTTTATCCTTCAATTTGTTAATATGGTGTATCACATTGATTGATTTGTGTATATTGAAGAATCCTTGCATCCCTGCAATAAATCCCACTTGATCATGGTGTATGATCCTTTTAATGTGTTGTTGGATTCTGTTTGCTAGTATTTTGTTGAGGATTTTTGCATCTATGTTCATCACTGATACTGGTCTGTAAATTTCTTTTTTTTGTAGTATCTTTGTCTGGTTTTGGTATCAGGGTGATGGTGGCCTCATAGGATGAGTTTGGGAGTACTCCTTCCTCTGCAATTTTTTGCAAGAGTTTGAGAAGGATGGATGTTAACTTTTCTCTAAATGTTTGATAGAATTCACCTGTGAAGCCATCTGGTCCTGGACTTTTGTTTGTTGCAAGATTTTTAATCACACTTTCAATTTCATTATTTGTGTTGGTCTGTTCATATTTCCATTTCTTCCTGGTTCAGTCTTGGAAGGTTATACCTTTCTAAGAATGTGTCCATTTCTTCCAGGTTGTCCATTTTATTGGCATAGAGTTGCTTGTAGTAGTCTCTTAGGATGCTTTGTATTTCTGCGGTGTCCGTTGTAACTTCTCCTTTTTCATTTCTAATTTTACTGATATGAGTCCTCCCCCTCTTTTTCTTGATGAGTCTGGCTAAAAGTTTATCAATTTTGTTTATCTTCTCAAAGAACCAGCTTTTAGTTTTATTGATCTTTGCTATTGTTTTCTTTGTTTCTATTTCATTTATTTCTGCTCTGATCTTTAGGATTTCTTCCCTTCTACTAACTTTGGGTTTTGTTTGTTCTTCTTTCCATAGTTCCTTTAGGTATAAAGTTAGGTTGTCTATTTGAGATTTTTCTTGAGGTAGGATTGTATCGTTGTAAACTTCCCTCTTAGAACTGCTTTTGCTGCATCCCATAGATTTTGGATTGTTGTATTTTTGTTGTCATTTGTCTCTAGGTGTTTTTTAATTTCCTCTTTGATTTCTTCAGTTGTGTCTTGGTTATTTAGTAACATATTGTTTAGCCTCCATGTGTTTGTGTTTTTTACATTTTTTTCCCCCTGTAATTGATTTCTAATCTCATAGCGATGTGGTCGGAAAATATGCTTGATATGATTTCAATTTCCTTAAAGTTACTGAAGCTTTATTTGTGACCCAAGATGTGATCTATCCTGGAGAATGTTCCGTGTGCACTTGAGAAGAAAGTGTAGTCTGCTGTTTTTGGATGGAATGTCCTATAAATATCAATTAAATCAATCTGGTCTATTGTGTCATTTAAAGCTTGTGTTTCCTTATTAATTTTCTGTCTGGATGATCTGTCCATTGGTGTAAGTGATGTGTTCAAGTCCCCCACTATTATTGTGTTACTGTCGATTTCCTCTTTTATAGCTATTAGCAGTTGCCTTATGTATTGAGGTGCTCCTATGTTGGGGGCAATATATATTTATAATTGTTGTATCTTCTTATATATATTGTTATATATATTTATAATTGTTATAATTGTTATATCTTCTTGGATTGATCCCTTGATCATTATGTACTGTCCTTCCTTGTCTTTTGTAATATTCTTTATTTTAAAGTCTATTTTATCTGATATGAGTATAGCTACTCCAGCTTTCTTTTGATTTCCATTGGCATGGAGTATCTTTTTCCATCCCCTCACCTTCAGTCTGTATGTGTCCCTACATCTGAAGTGGGTCTCTTGTAGACAGCATATATTTGAGTCTTGTTTTTATATCCATTCAGCTAGCCTATGTCTTTTGGTTGGAGCATTTAATCCATTCACATTTAAGGTAATTATTGATATGTATGTTCCTATTACCATTTTCTTCATTGTTTTGGGTTTGTTTTTGTAGGTCTTTTCCTCCTCTTGTGTTTCCTGCCTAGAGAAGTTCCTTTACCATTTGTTGTAAAGCTGGTTTGGAGGTGCTGAATTCTCTTAGCTTTTGCTTGTCTGTAAAGCTTTTGATTTCTCCATCAAATCTGAATGAGATCCTTGCCAGGTAGAGTAATCTTGATTGTATGTTCTTCCTTTTCATTACTTTAAGTGTATCATGCCACTCCCTTCTGGCTGGTAGAGTTTCTGCTGAGAAATCAGCTGTTAATGTTATGGGAGTCCCCTTGTATGTTATTTGTCATTTTTCCTTTGTTGCTTTTGAAAATTTTGCTTTGTGTTTAATTTTTGTCAATTTGCTTACTATGTGTCTCAGCATGTTTCTCCTTGGGTTTATCCTGCCTGGGACTCTCTGTGCTTCCTGGACTTGGGTGGCTATTTCCTTTCCCATGTTAGGGAAGTTTTTGACTATAATCTCTTCAAATATTTTCTCGGGTCCTTTCTTTCTCTCTTCTCCTTCTGGGACCCCTATAATGTGAATGTTGGTGCATTTAATGTTGTCCCAGAGGTCTCTTAGGCTGTCTTCATTTCTTTTCATTCTTTTTTCTTTATTCTGTCCCATAGCAGTGAATTCCACTATTCTGTCTTCCAGGACACTTATCCATCCTTCTGCCTCAGTTATTCTGCTATTGATTCCTTCTAGTGTATTTTTCATTTCAGTTATTATACTGTTCATCTCTGTTTCTTCTTTAATTCTTCTAGGTGTTTGTTCTTTAATTCTTCCTGGTGTTTGTTAAACCTTTCTTGCATCCTCTCGATCTTTGCCTCCATTCTTTTTCCGAGGTCTGGGATCATCTTCACTATCATTATTCTGAATTCTTTTTCTGGGACGTTGCCTATCTCTACTTCATATAATTAATTGTTTTTCTGGGGTTTTATCTTGTTCCTTCATCTGGTACATAGCCCTCTGCCTTTTCATTTTGTCTATATTTCTGTGAATGTGGTTTTCTTTCCACAGGCTGCAGGATTGTAGTTCTTCTTGCTTCTGCTGTCTGCCCTCTGGTGGATGAGGTGGTCTAAGAGGTTTGTGCAAGCTTCCTAATGGGAGGGACTGGTGGTGGGTAGAGCTGGGTGTTGCTCTGATGGGCAGAGCTCAGTAAAACTTTAATCCACTTGTCTGCTGATGTGTGGGGCTGAGTTCCCTCCCTGTTGGTTGGTTGGTCAGAGGTGACCCAGCACTGGAGGCTACAGGATCTTTGGTGGAGCTAATGGTGGACTCCAGGAGGGCTCATGCCAAGGAGTACTTCCCAGAACTTCTGCTGTCCGTGTCCTTGTCCCTGCGGTGAGCCACAGCCAGCCCCTGCCTCTGCAGGAGACCCTCCAACACTAGCTGGTAGGTCTGGTTCAGTCTCCTATGGGGACACTGCTCCTTTTCCTGGGTCCTGATGCACACACTACTTTGTGTGTGCCCTCCAAGAGTGGAGTCTCTGATTCCCTCAGTCCTGTCAAAGTCTTGTAATTAATCAAATCCTGCTAGCCTTCAAAGTCTGATTCTCTGGGAATTCCTCCTCCCGTTGCCGGACCCCCAGGTTGGGAAGCCTGACATGGGGCTCAGAACCTTCACTCCAGTGGGTGGACTTCTGTGGTATAACTGTTCTCCAGTTTGTGAGTCACCCACCCAGTGGTTATGGGATATGATTTTATTGTGATTGTGCCCCTCATTGTGGCTTCTCCTTTGTCTTTGGATGTGGGGTACTTTTTCTGGTGAGTTCCAGTGTCTTCCTGTCAATGATTGTTCAGCAGTTAGTTGTGATTCTGGTGCTCTCGCAAGAGGGAGTGAGCGCACGTCCTTCTACTCCGCCATCTTGGACCAATCTCTGTTTTATCTTCATATTAAAAAACATATGGGTGATTTTAAGAATTTTAAATATTGAGATGTCTATTAAATATAGAGTTTAAACCTTCATGCAGCCTATTTCATGCATGTAGAAATTATTTTTCTACCTGTGAATCACACATGCATTTCTATTATTACCTGCCACCCTTACTTGTAGGATTTAGCTCTTTATTAATATAATAAATCAACTGACATTAAATTCCATTTTTACTTTATATATTCCTTCAGAAATATGCAAGTCTATACCTGTACAGTTAAAGGTCCCAGTATAAACAATAATTTAAAGTTACAATTACTAAAATAATTTCAAATAAAAAATTCTTCTGAGATATTTCAAAGTATATACAGTACATCACATTTATTCACTTCCTTTTCTGAAATTTAGCAACAACACAATTTTGTAATTACTTTGTATATGATAATATGATAAAATGAACCTGTCATAATTTAAACTAAGTAATCACAAAATGTATCTGGATAGTTCCAAATTTCCCACAAGGTTAATTAACTACCTTATTCTTCTTGCTAGCTATTATTATTTTTAAGTTATCCAAGTCATCCATTAAAACATGTGGGAAAAAAAAAAGAACCATTTCCAATATAAATGAAGTAGTGCTTTTATTTTTTTTAAGTCTTTAAATATGACCAAGATCCTAAAGGATGCTGAAACTCCTTCCAACTGATTCCAAATGGCTTGGAGTATTTAAGTTACCTAACATCTTTAACAACATGTAATTTTATGAAATATTCTGTTTATTATATATGGGACATGTATATAGAGAGGTAGATTTACAAAATATATATGTATATGTGATGTATATTATATATGTCATAAATATGCAAAACAAGTAGGAATACAATAAGCAAGCAAATTTATATGCACACAGTTTTAAATGGAAGTGTTTGTTATGTGTCCCTAGGTTTACATACTGTTAAGTGCTGCTTTAGAGGCAGAAATAGTTGAAGACAACCAAAGAAGTAACATATTTAAACATACATCATCAGATGGATAATTTTTGCAGTAAATACAGTCCAGAATAATTCACTGATGTATCTTGAGTATTACTACAACTAGTTTGCCAAGTTGATTTTTCGTGTTATAATACCAACTTGTATCACACTCCTTTTTAGAGAAAGAAATTTCAACTAAAACAGAGACAAAAACATATTAATAAACACGTTCCCCAGGCTATACTTGGTGGTTCTTTCCTCCATCAAATGATGCACAAGAGCGTACTATTTACTGTTGTGATCCTGAATTAATAATATTCAGCAGCATATAAAGTCTCTAGGAGGTATCAGTAGAAAACCTCTGATTTATAAAAATAATACAAGACAGCTTAGACTCTTGGTATTTTCAACTGTGTATTAGGTGATAACGCAAAGTAATATCTCTTAGCCCTGAATTGCTCTGTGAATATCGTTTCAGCGTTGCAGTGGGATCCAAGTGGCCTATGGAAAACATAGAGTGAATATGCCTTTTGCCCCTTCACTTACTTTGCTGACAAAGGAAGACGTGATTTAAAGTAAGTTGCCTTCTTTCACTCTACTCTCTGATACCTGCTCCACCCCATCTTCTGGACCTTAGATTCCTGCCCTGAACTCTTCATTACATTTGAAGAGGTTCATCATTCAAGGAGAGACAACTCCATGGTGAGACAAGTTTGCTCTTTCTGGGCTACAAATGAGTCCTGTACTCCATCATTTCATAATAATGCTGACACCCTATTTTGTTCATGAAAATACAGGCAAACTTTGATTTTGCTCCATTTCTCCAGAAACAACAGGAAACAGTTAAATGTTAAATGTGTACTTTTTTTTCTGATATGGCTGGTTGGTCATATCCCTGGTTCAACTCTACATTTATGATTCTCTCCTTCTTCCTTTCTTATCAATACTCTAATGTTTTATATCCACAGTGGCTGATGAAATTGTAAATTCTCTACCATGGCTGGCTCTTTCTATAAGAAGCTGTGACATAAGAGAGAGAGTGGAACTGCCTCATCTGCTGAGGTGGCTCAAAGTGACATGCTGGAGTGTGGACAAACTTACAAAATCACCCTTCTCCTGAGGAAAATCAGTTTTCATAATCTCTGTAACCTCCCTGTCTTGTGGGAAGAAAGTCCAGCTCCTACTCTCTCCATAAAGTTCCCTGGAGACCTCAGTTTTTTGTTAAAGAACCAAGTCCAGAATGGTAGAATGATTCAAACAACTAATTATTTATCTAAATTTCTTAAAGCATTAAAGTCCCTGCCACTGGGGTTTGCAACTTTCACCTCCACCTGTTTAACAGCCTCCCTCTTGCCTCTTCTCCAAAGGTCTCTTGTGTAAGATAAGGGGTCAGGAGATATCTGTATTTACCGTATTTATACCAGCCTTCCTGGGATCTAACATGGGCCGAAACAGGATTTGGATAGTCCTGTTCCATGTTAATAATTAGTTGTGCAGTACAGTATTCATGGTAAAGTGTAAATATACTGCAGTATGCATATTTGACTTTTTATTCTGAAATAATTTTGGATTTACTGAAGATTCCTAAAGAGAGTACAGGATTCCTGTACATGCTTCACACAGCTTCCCCTAATGTTAGCATCCAACATAGTACATTCTTCACAACTAAGAAATTAACGTTGCTGCAGTACATGGAATTGTACACACTGCTTCATTTCTGCTTTTACATAATATTACGTCACGAGACATTTTCATGTCAGTAAGTATAGAATCTACCTCGCTCCTTTTAAAAGCTGCAGAATATGCCATTACAAGAATGAGCCTAAGTTTATTTAGACAATCTCCTATTAAAGGAAATTTAGGTTATTTTCAAATTATCATTACTATGGGTTGCAATGAACGTCTTTGTATAAGTTACTGTAGGACAAGTAAAATTCTGAGTTAAAAGTTAGGGTTATGTGATAGCTAATTTTATGTGTCAACTCGACAGGATCGCAGGGTACCCAGATATTTGGCTAAACGTTATATTTGGGTGTGTCTGTGAGGGTGTTTCCAGATTGAATTAGCGTTTGAATTGGTAGAAGCAGTAAATCTGTTTGCACCCCACCCGCCCCCTATGTGGGTGAGTATCATTCAATCTACTGAGGACCTAAATAAACAAGAAGATGAAGGAAGGAAGGATTTGGCACTTCCTGCCTGACTCTGTGAGCTGGGACATTGATCTTGTTCTGCCCTCAGAGCTCTTGATTCTCCAGCCTTCAGATCTGGACTGGAATGATATCACTGATGCCCAGAGTTCTCAGGCTTTTGGACTCAGACTGAACTACATCACTGGCTTTCCTGAGTCTCCAACTTGCAGATGGCAGGTCATGGGACTTCTTGGCTTCCATAATCACATGAACCAATTCTTTATAATAAATTTCTCCATATATATATATATATATATATATATATATATATATATATATAATGTGTTTATATATACATATATATACGTAATCTCCTGTTAGTTCTGTTTCTCTTGAGAACCCTGACTAATATAAGGTATTAATTTTGTACCAATCTACAACAGGGCAGTGTCTATTGACACCCTCTCTAATGCTGAATGTTGTCATATTTTTTTAACTTTTCCTTGTCTGATAGATACATAAAACAGAATTCCCTGTAGTTTTTGCCAGGCATCCTCCTGCAAAGCTGTTTACATAACTGACAAATCAGCAGTGTTCAACAGCAACAATTTAAGATGTTTCAAATGAAAAGCTGCCTGCAATAATATTTCCTTTTTCTGAATATGTCACTAGTTGTTCATGTTCTTAAAATTCCACTCAAAGCTTAAAATCAGTGTGTTTTTTCTACCCAAATACAAAAGCCTACCCTATAAAAGAAAACAATATATATTTTTCCTTGCACAGAATATTTTTTACTGTGGGAAAACTTTTGCTCACTTTAACATTTATTCTAAATAATAAATTAATAAAAAATTGTTAATTATTTCCATGCTCCAAAAAATTATTATTTTTGGAAGGTAGATTTCTTAAGGGTAAACATATGAAAATTCACAGACATCTTGTTACAACAGGTATCATGCAATCAAGGGTCATACATAGCCTTCTTTATTCCACTTTGTATTTCCCTCTGTGACAAAAATATTTCATGAAGTTCTTGTCTTATTATTTCAAGTTGAAGAACTCAGACGATTCTCATTTTTATATTCTCCTGGCTTTTAAAAGTATCAGAGTTCAGAGACTGCTGTTGGTTGGAATCTTAAGATTTAAAACTTAAAACAACTACTGAGATTACGTTTTTGAATTAAATATATATTTAGAGGCAGACCTTTGTACTAGAAGAAGGAAATGTTTCCATTTTTCTGCTTTTTTAACATAACAAGGATACTCATTTTTATTCTGGCTTTACATTTAAAATACCTCGTTATGTTTTATCAACTTGAATGTATTAAGAAGATGGTAAGATCAGTTAAAAAAAAAAGTAACAACTTTTCACTGTATCCTTGGGAATTGTATGATCTCCTTAAATATTACATTAGCTAAGTACCAATTGGCCTTATTGGGCTTGTTTTACATTGCTGGTAATTGGTGGGTAGAGGGCCAGGGCTGCTGGTAAACATCTTACAATGCACAAGACAAGCCCCAGAACAAAGAATTGTCTGACTCAAATGTCAATAGTGCTCTGGTTGAAAACACAGGGTTTTTATAAAATAATGCTGAAGATGCTCCCTGTACCTTTCATTTGCAGATCCACAGACATTCTTGGAAATACGGCTTTTTGGCTGTGGACAAAATTAATATGTATCAAATCCCCATTGGGCATTCTAAGAAGAAATGTGATACAGAAAGAAAGAAAGGAACAAACAAACAAATGCATTAGCTAAATCTGTACAAGGAAAATAGTAAGTAAAGTTAAGAAAGCATGATTCAGCACAGATATGAATATTGCATACCCAGAAAACACCTCAGGTAATATTACAAATATACAGCCGCTTTAAAGGTAGATTATGGGTCATTATAGGAATTAATGTAGTTGTGGTATTAAAAATAAGCCCACTTTTTAATCAAGTTGTGTGTTTTCTTACTGTCGAGTTTTAAGAGTTCTTTGTATATTTTGGACAGCAGTCTTTTATTAGACAAGGTTTTTGCAAATATGTTTTCTCTACGGCTTGTCTTTTCATTCTTTTGACAGTGTCTCTCGCTGAGCAGAAATTTTTAATTTTAATGAAGTCCAGCTTATCAATTCTTTCTTTCATGGATCATGCCTTTCTTTTTGTATCTAAAAATTCATCATCAAACCCAAGGTCACCTAGATTTTCTCCCTCCCCGGAGAGGCTGCCTCCAACCTGGAATGATTTTCAGGTCACAGTAGGCTGCACTTCCATCAGTGCCCACCTTAATGGCAGCCCTATTTGCTCAAATCTCTGCTTCCAACTGTGCTGTCTCAGTGCCTACAGGTCAGCATTCCTGCTGTACTGTTTCTATGTGCTTTTAACGTGTCCAAAGTAAACTCCTAGCTGCACTGAACTGCCACGTCATCTCTCCAGGTACTAGTAATTGTTTTTCTGGGTAACCTAGGTTCAGGGTGGCAAAGGTTTTGAGTGGCTTATTGGTCCTATGAGTCATGCTGATTTCAGTGTGAGGTTTTACAGAATGTAAAAATTTCTCAAGAATCATGTATGGTGTTATAGCAGAAACACCTGTACATGATTTTGTGTGTGTGTATGTGTGCATGTGCATGCATACAAACAAACACAAAGACATATTGACATACCTGCAGACAGAAGAAAAATAGCAATTAAAAAACTTTTTAAATGTTTACACGTAGTCTCCATACTTGTTTTCATGTTTCCAATCTATTAAATTTGTTAACATAGTTTACTAAACATTTCCATCCTTTTGGATAGTGTAATTACCTTTATTTATTTCCTATCTTAAATAAAGTAATATGTACCTTCCTACAAATGGTCACTTAATTCAATTGAGTCGTTTTCTTAGGAAAGATTCCAAAAGTAAGCTTGTATGTTAAAAGCATGAAGTTCTTTATGGCTATGACTATCTATGGCCATATATTTTTATAAAAGATACGTGTCCACACCCTCCTCCATGGACCTGTGCCATCTCCCATACCTTGTCTAAATGAAAGACCAACTTCTGGACCCAAGGGAAAAAGTAAAGTAGTCAGTCCTTGTAGAAAGAAACTTAGGCAACAATGGACTCAACCAGTCTAAACACAATAAAAAATTATTTTAAAGAAAGCTTAGGTGGTCAAAGACTTACAAGGTTATTAAACCTTTAAAAAAATCTTTCATTTCACTTTACTGTGGTTACACATTTTACCATTGTAAACCTATTGACTAAATATAATTATCATTACCATGGAATTTTGCTGTTACCTCTATGGTAGTTGCAGTGGGAACAAGAAATGCAACAAGACACCTGGAAGTTGCAGACATGGCTAAAGTGACGCTTGTAAACTTCACAGCGCTTCCCAAATCACATGTCAAATGTCAGTATTGTTTTTACATTGATACTATAATTATAGTAGTAGTGGTATCTATTAATTTATATATGTATGAATTGTACTTCTAATTCCAAATAAGATCTGAGGTGGCTTATTCCCCAACCCCATGTAAACATGCACTTTGGAATCCATTCCTTTCATTAAGTGCTACATTATTGACATCATTTTACTAGAAATAAGTTACAAAATCCCAAGACAGTAAATCAACAATATGGCTGAGAAACATATCCCAAGTTAGTCTTCAGTTTCCTCTTCTGTAAAACTGGAATGGTAATACCCAATTCACAGGGCTATTTTGAGAAATAAATAATAGTATGAATTAAATGAAAACAATACATTTCTTTGAGATGGAATGCATATAATTATTCTAATTTATGTCTCAACATAATTACAAATTACTGCATATTATGTGCCTTCAGGGGTGTTTGTAAACATTTTATTAGGAAAATGCTAAATATGTAAATGCCAAGGGCTCATTATTTAATAAAGCACTGTGAGATGTCACAATGTTTTCCATTAAGTAATGCAAAGCAATTCAGTTACGTGTCTGAATCAATCAATGACTACTTGTATGTTCAAAACAGAGTGGTACCTGTTCCACTGTGACACAAAGAAGAATACAGACGAACTTGCTGTCTAGCAATGGAGGAAGCACACATTCACGAAAGTTGCCAAACAATGCAGGATAGCAGGAGACAAATATTAAATGAGGAGACCAACAGTAGTTGCAACAGGAGTTCTGGGGAGTTCAGAGGAGAGAGAGCATAAGAAGGAGTTCCAGGTAAACGGGAGGCTTCAGCTGGCTTTTGAATGAAGGTTAAAGTTGAGCTGAGTGTGGAGAACATCTCCAGCATTGGGAACACAGGCCATACCTGCACAGCATGGTTAGAGGAAGGCGAGAGGAGCAGCCTAGGTAACTTGTGCGTTCCTCCACGATGTGAAAAAGTTGTCGAGGGGGCAACATCATAAGAAGAAAAAACTTGGCTATGGTGTTTAGGATGTGTTGGACATGCCACAGTTAAAGGCAGTGAAGCCTATTAGAAGATTAAGGCACAACTCCCATAAATATAAATGGTTTAACTATAATTGTAATTACGTTATTTTAAATAAAGGCACATAGCCAATAAACAAGTATATATTAACTCCAAAATACCTATTTATACTCATTATGTGTATCTTGCTAAAGACGCTCTAATTCATGTCACATGCTATGAGTTGAAGATGATGTTAATAAATAGTATTTTAATGAATGACTTGCTTCTAATACATTAAAAAATATTCATTATTGATCTATCATACTCTAAGTTTAAAATGCAAAAGATATTTTTTCACGTTTTAATTTGCTTTTAAAACACACCTCATTAACTGATATGCACGTCAGTATTATCAACCAAATGATTTTTAAGTTGAAATATTAATAGGTGGTTATAACACTGATATTCCTGCAAAATGTGTCTTAAAACTGATTGAACCTGATGTAAGGTTTACAATGATGTCTTTTGGGAAAAATGAGTAGTAAGATAAAGGCAGCAAAAGGAACAGAGGGCATTTGTACTCCAATCCAAATGTACTTTCTGTAATCTAGTAATTGGAATTAATTGATATTAATTTTAGTTTCTGATATGATACAAAAAACCCAGTTCATTCTCTCATCATGCACAGAATCCTCAGCTATTTACCTTGCCCTCCCCATGGGCTTTAATCATCTCAGTCATAATCAAAATCTTAAAACAAGCATAAAATCTTTCTAGAAAGTCCAAGCTGCCCCCAGGATGAAGCTTTCCAAGGAAGGCAGTCTCAGCTATGACCATTTTTGTACTCAGGGACAAAAACCAGGACAAAGAGGGCACAGGGAATAAGAGTGGTCCAACCCGAGCCCTTCACAGCTCAGGGATGTTGAACTAATTGTTGGGAGTGCTGGTCAGAAAGCTCTGTGTCCATGTACCCAGGAGGGAAAGAAAAGAATCACTGGTCTCTTCATTCAGGGAAAAGCCTACGAGTTCGGTATTCTATGTTCTCTATTATGTAAAATAAAGATAATGATAGGTTCCTCCAAGTCCACTATCTCACAGTCTCTTCTCCTCCCCGGTTGATCAAAGATAAAAATTAAGATGTAATTATTCCTTTGTCCATTTCATGTTTTGTCAAGAGAAATCCTTCTATGAACAAGCATTTAATGGGCAGGATCAGAAAACACAGGGGAGTCAACACTTATGTCTGAAGAACGCACAAGGTGTCAAGTAATAGATCTTAATTTTGACACAAAATTTTATGTGTCTCCAAAACATAAATATATCAACAGGATTCTATTGAATGTTGAAGGTTAAAAGAAGGCGACAAATACCCCCCAAACTGGTACATCTCTGTATGTATTCAAATACTCAAAAATAAAAAGCTTTTATATTTATTCTGGAGTAAATGTTTATTACTCACAAGAATAACTCTCAGTCTTTTTTGTGATCACTATACTCAATAAAAATTGCACTTCACATGACAGCCAGTACACACACATTCACAAAGAGAAACTGAAGTTTCAAGGACAACTGTTACCATATATATATGTTTATGTGTAAAATTTATCATAGTATATTCTATTCTATTCTCTTCTATTCATTCTATTATTCATATCATTTTCCAACTCATTAATTATTGATCATGAACCTCAACTTCCTGTTTGAAAATTACTGAGTTAAAGTATCTCTTAAGTATATAAATCATTTAATTGGATTCTGTTATGTAGAGATAAGAATTAATGAATAATCTGCCCTATTGGTTCACCAGTCAAAATCTGACCCTGTGTCCACAGCACTCAGAAAGAAAGCACACAAACTCCCACAGAGTATAACCAGTATGGCAAGAATTCAAGACTAGCTCGAGAGTCTGCTTTCACTTTATTTAATTTGTTACTACTAGTTGCTTCAATTATGCAATAGCTCATTAGGGTCAAATAAAAGAGCGTGCGCACGCGTGTGTGTGTGTGTGTGTGTGTGTGTGTGTGTGTGTGTAGTGGAGTGGGGTGTTTGGCCAAAGGTAGGGAAAGAAGTACATTTGAAAGTGACAGTACAGTCTTCCCACAAGACGTTGCACGTATCTGTTTTTGTTTGTTTTAACTGTCTATCATGATAACAACACTTGCTGGAGGCCTATTTCCTATGGAGCAAATGAAGCTTTGACACCTCCCTGTAAGGCCGTAGGAGCAGATCTAGCAATGTTTTTTTTTTTTGAATTTTGTTTTATTTATTTTTTTATACAGCAGGTTCTTATTAGTCATCCATTTTATACACATCAGTGTATACATGTCAATCCCAATCGCCCAATTCATCACACCACCACCACCACCCCCGCTGCTTTTCCCCCTTGGTGTACATACATTTGTTCTCTACATCTGTGTCTCAATTTCTGCCCTGCAAACCGGTTCATCTGTACCATTTTTCTAGGTTCCACATATATGCATTAATATGCAATATTTGTTTTTCTCTTTCTGACTTATTTCACGCTGTATGACAGTCTCTAGGTCCATCCACGTCTCTATAAATGACCCAATTTCGTTCGTTTTAATGGCTGAGTAATATTCCATTGTATATATGTACCACATCTTCTTTATCCATTCCTCTGTTGATGGGCATTTAGGTTGCTTCCATGACCTGGCTATTGTAAATAGTGCTGCAATGAACACTGGGGTGCATGTGTCTTTTTGAATTATGGTTTTCTCTGGGTATATGCCCAGTAATGGGATTGCTGGGTCATATGGTAATTCTATCTTTAGTTCTTTAAGGAACCACCATACTGTCCTCCATAGTGGCTGTATCAATTTACATTCCCACCAACAGTGCAAGAGGGTTCCCTTTTCTCCACACCCTCTCCAGCATTTATTGTTTGTAGATTTTCTGATGATGCCCATTCTAACTGGTGTGAGGTGATACCTCATTGTAGTTTTGATTTGCATTTCCCTAATAATTAGTGACCTTGAGCAGCTTTTCATGTGCTTCTTGGCCATCTGTATGTCCTCTTTGGAGAAATGTCTATTTAGGTCTTCTGCCCATTTTTGGATTGGGTTGTTTGTTTTTTTAATATTGAGCTGCATGAGCTGTTTCTATACTTTGAAGATTAATCCTTTGTCCATTGATTAATTTGCAGCTATTTTTTCCCATTCTGAGGGTGGTCTTTTCATCTTGTTTGTAGTTTCCTTTGCTTTGCAAAAGGTTTTAAGTTTCATTAGGTCCCATTTGTTTATTTCTGTTTTTATTTCCATTACTCTAGGAGGTGGATCCAAAAAGGTCTTGCTGTGATTTATGTCAAAGAGTGTTCTTCCTATGTTTTCCTCTAAGAGTTTAATAGTGTCTGGCCTTACATTTAGGTCTCTAATCCATTTTAAGTTTATTTTTGTGTATGGTGTTAGGGAGTGTTCTAATTTCACTCTTTTACATGTAGCTGTCCAGTTTTTCCAGCACCACTTATTGAAGAGACTGTCTTTTCTCCATTTTATATCCTTGCCTCCTTTGTCATAGATTAGTTGACCATAGGTGCGTGGGTTTATCTCTGGGCTTTCTATCCTGTTCCATTGATCGATATCTCCGGTTTTGTGCAAGTACCATATTCTCTTGATTACCGTACCTTTGTAGTATAGTCTGAAGTCAGGGAGTCTGATTCCTCCAGCTCCGTTTTTTCCCCTCAAGACCGCTTTGGTTATTCGGGTTCTTTCGTGTCTCCATACAATTTTAAGATTTTTTGTTCTAGTTCCGTAAAAAATGCCATTGGTAATTTGATAGGGATTGCATTGAATCTGTAGATTGCTTTGGGTAGTATAGTCATTTTCACAATATTGATTCTTCCAATACAAAACATGGTATATCTCTCTATCTGTTGGTATCAGTTTTAATTTCTTTCAACAGTGTCTTATAGTTTTCTGCACATAGGCCTTTTGTCTCCCTAGGTAGGTTTATTCCTAGGTATTTTATTCTTTTCATTGCAATGGTAAATGGGAGTGTTTCCTTAATTTCTGTTAAAGATGTTTCATCATTAGTGTATATAGGAATGCAAGAGATTTCTGTGCATTAATTTTGTATCCTGCAACTTTACCAAATTCATTGATTAGCTCTAGTAGTTTTCTGGTGGCATCTTTAGGATTCTCTATGTATAGTATCATGTCATCTGCAAACAGTGACAGTTTTACTTCTTCTTTTCCAATTTGTATTCCTTTTATTTGTTTTTCTTCTCTGATTGTCGTGGCTAGGACTTCCAAAACTATGTTGAATAATAGTGGCAAGAGTGGACATCCTTTTCTTTTTCCTGATCTTAGAGGAAATGCTTTCAGTTTTTCAACGTTGAGAATGATGTTTGCTGTGGGTTTATCATATATGGCCTTTCTTATGTTGAGGTAGGTTCCCTCTATGCCTACTTTCTGGAGAGTTTTTATCATAAGTGGGTGTTGAATTTTGTCAAAAGCTTTTTCTGCATCTATTGAGATAATCATATGGTTTTTATCCTTCAATTTGTTAATATGGTGTACCACATTGATTGATTTGTGTATATTGAAGAATCCTTGCATCCCTGGGATAAATCCCACTTGATCATGGTGTATGATCCTTTTAATGTGTTGTTGGATTCTGTTTGGCAGTATTTTGTTGAGGATTTTTGCATCTATATTCATCAGTGATATTGGTCTGTAATTTTCTTTTTTTGTAGTATCTTTGTCTGGTTTTGGTATCAGGGTGATGGTGGCCTCATAGAATGAGTTTGGGAGTGTTCCTTCCTCTGCAATTTTTTGGAAGAGTTTGAGAAGGATGGGTGTTAGCTCTTCTCTAAATGTTTGATAGAATTTTCACCTGTGAAGCCATCTGGTCCTGGACTTTTGTTTGTTGGAAGATTTTTAATCACAGTTTCAATTTCATTACTTGTGATTGATCTGTTCATATTTTCCATTTCTTCCTGGTTCAGTCTTGGAAGGTTATACCTTTCTAAGAATTTGTCCATTTCTTCCAGGTTGTCCATTTTATTGGCATTGAGTTGCCTGTAGTAGTCTCTTAGGATGCTTTGTATTTCTGCAGTGTCTGTTGTAACTTCTCCTTTTTCATTTCTAATTTTATTGATTTGAGTCCTCTCCCTCTTTTTCTTGATGAGTCTGGCTAATGGTTTATCAATTTTGTTTATCTTCTCAAAGAACCAGCATTTAGTTTTATTGATCTTTGCTATTGTTTTCTTTGTTTCTATTTCATTTATTTCTGCTCTGATCTTTATGATTTCTTTCCTTCTGCTAACTTTGGGTTTTGTTTGTTCTTCTTTCTCTAGTTCCTTAGGTGTAAGGTTAGATTGTTTATTTGAGATTTTTCTTGTTTCTTGAGGTAGGCTTGTACAGCTATAAACTTCCCTCTTAGAACAGCTTTTGCTGCATCCCACAGGTTTTGGATCATCGTGTTTTCATTATCATTTGTCTTTAGGTATTTTTTGATTTCCTATTTGATTTCTTCAGTGATCTCTTTGTTATTTAGTAACATATTGTTTAGCCTCCATGTGTTTGTGTTTTTTATGTTTTTTTCCCTGTAATTGATTTCTAATCTCACAGCGTTGTGGTCAGAAAAGATGCTTGATATGATTTCAATTTTCTTAAATTTACTGAGGCTTGATTTGTGACCCAAGATGTGATCTATCCTGGAGGATGTTGTGTGCGCATTTGAGAAGAAAGGGTAATCTGCTGTTTTTGGATGGAATGTCCTATAAATATCAATTAAATCTGTCTGGTCTATTGTGTCATTTAAAGCTTGTGTTTCCTTATTTATATTCTGTTTGGATGATCTGTCCATTTTTGTAAGTGAGGTGTTGAAGTCCCCCACTATTATTGTGTTACTGTCGATTTCCTCTTTTATAGCTGTTAGCCATTGCCTTATGTATTGAGGTGCTCCTATGTTGGGTGCATGTATATTTATAATTGTTATATCTTCTTCTTGGATTGATCCCTTGATCATTATGTAGTGTCCTTCTTTGTCTCTTGTAACATTCTCTATTTTAAAGTCTATTTTATCTGATATGAGCATTGCTACTCCAGTTTTCTTTTTATTTCCATTTGCATGGAATATCTTTTTCCATCCCCTCACAGATCTAGCAAGTTTTACTCATAATTTGGTATGAATGAAAATATTTGAAAAAGTAAATTGTACAATACTGAAGTCACGATCTGTGAAAGAAATTACTGATAAGCTGGATTTCATTAAAATTAAAAACTTTTGCTCTGCAAAGGTAGCATCAAGAAAATGAGAAGACAAGCCATCGATTGGGAGAAAATATTAGCAAAAGACACATTTGATATACGACTGTTATCCAAAATATAAAAGGATTCTTAAAACTCAACAATAAGTAAACAATCTGATTTAAAAATATGTTAAAAAAGACCTGAACAGACACCTCACCAAAAAAGATACCCAGATGGCAAAATGATACACAGATGTATATAGATACGTCATGAGGGAATTGCAAATTTAAACAATGAGTTACCACTACACGTCTATTACAATGGACAAAATCCAAAGCACCAACAACACCAAATGCTGACAATGTGAAGCAATAGGAAGTCTCATACATTGTTGGTGGAAATGCACTTTGGTAGACAGTTTTGTCACTAAATATCCTTTTACCATATGATCCAGCAGTTACATTCCCTGCTATTTACCCAAATGAGTTGAAAACTTATGTACACATAAAAACCTGCACACATATGCTTATAGCAACTTTATTCATAATTTCCAGAACTCGAAAGCAACCAAGATGTGCTTCAGTCGGTGAATGGATAAATGCACTGTGGTCTATACAGACAATGGAATATTATTCAATGCTAAAAAGAAAAGTGCTATCAAGCTATTAAAAGACATGGAGGAACCTTAAATGAATATCATTAAGTGAAAGAAGCCCATCTGAAAAGGCTACGTCCTCTGTGATTCTAACTCTATGACATTCTCAGAAACACTACAAAGATTAGTGTTTGTGGGAGATGTGGAAGGGAAAGATAAATAGGCAGAGCACAGAGGACTTTTAGGGCAGTGAAAATACTGTGTATGATACTGTAAAGAATGTATGTCATTATCCATTTGTCCAAACCCACAGAATGTACAACACTAAGAGTGAACCTTAATTTAAACTATGGACTCAGGGTGATGTGTCAATGTAACTTCACGGATTGTAACAAATGTACCACTCTGGGGGGGATGTTGATGGGTGGGGTAGCTGTGCATTTGTGTAGGGAGGGGCTATATGGGACTGTCTGTACTTAACTTTGCTGTGAATCTAAAAAATAAAATCTACTTTAATCTAATTAAATCTTTAAATTTAATTTAATCTACTTTAAAAAAAAAGCAAATTTCATAAACTCATAAATTATAAACTTCGATCCTCATAAAATCTAGATCAGTCCCAAATTATTATGAAACAAACACTAATATAACATGTTTCAAAATTTATCAAGTGAGTTAAAACATTTCAATGTTCAACCTTCGATTGCATTTCAAGTGGTTCCTTAGCCACTCACCCCAACCCCTAAGACTTTGGTAGCTACCTTGTGATCCTGGTGGTACAAGCCCTTCTCACTCAGTATCCCTATAATAATGTGCTAATAGCATCATAATTAGTATTTTCATGTATTTAATTTCAATTTTTTGCTTTCAATTTTTGGTAGTTGTAATGATGGCATACCTATAATTCTGTCTTGTTTTCTTCAATCAACGTTATATCATGAGTATTTCTTCATAATCATCATAATGGCATCAAAATAATACATTGTGTGAATGTGCTGTTATTTGACTAATAATCCTCTTACTATTGAAAACTCAAGTTGATAACACTAGTTATTACTCAGTTATAGCTTTATTAAAATTTCGACAGACATGCAAGGACAGTAGGTTAATTTGAGCCTACTCCAGAATCTGACTTTAACAATAAATGTATTTTAAGGTGAAGTCAACTCTAAGTTAACATCAAGGCCCTTTAGGTATTAAGAAAATGTTATATATGTCATAATTTCACATTAAACCTTCAGCCTCACTAGAGCAGGGTCAGAGCTGTCTCCTCCATCCCCAAACACCCAGGGCCTGGCTTGGTGCTGGGCACATATTAAGTTCAATAAATATGTGATGGATGAATTAACTAAAGAAAGGTCACGATCCGTAGAGACTAAACCAAAGCCAATGCAAACGAAAACTCAAGATATTGAGATTTGAAAATCATTCAATTCATTTTGAAGGGACAAGGTATATTTTGTAAAGTGAGTGCATGTCAAAACACCCTTCTGAATGTTCATGCGATTCATTCTGAATGACTAACGATGTGTTGCTTGGGCAATGAAAGACCTTGTGGAGATCCTGCAGTTTCTCTCTGTACATGTATGTTTCCCCCATCAGGCAGATGCTGTCTTCAGAGAATATTTAATTTATAAAAGTGCCAACCTATTAACTCCACCTTTTAAAACTTTGCCCTTTCAGACAATAATTGCTCTGCAGTTACCTAATTTTCATACTAATTTTCTTAATGAGGTGTTACTTTTGTGGTCTAAATTAGACTATTAGAGACTAACTGAATTAATGGTGTCCAGATACATGCTCACACAAATGCAGGAAAAGTAAATTTTTTAATGGTACCTTTTTTTCCTACCGGATTTATAAAGGAAAATTTCAATTTATAAAGGAAAAACCAGGTAGACAAGGTTCTTCCCATTCCCTGCTTTTCTTCTCTCCCTAACTAGCCAATAAAACAAAAACAAGGGTTTTCAAATTCATTTGCTACTGTTGTATATCACTACCCTTTTCTGTAAAGGGAGAGTTTCTCCATCTCATAAGGATTTAGACGTTTTTTCCAAGTTATGAAGTAAAATAGCAGTGAGGAGAGGGGCCAAGGGATCATTTGTTTATTGGACAATGATTTACTGAGCCTATCTTGGATGGAACACCATCTGGAGGCTGCAGAGAACCTGGGAATAAACAAGCCATGAGCCGAATGAAGCCTAAACTGACAGAAAATACTCAGAATTCTAGTTACTGTTTACAAGCAACCAAGAAGGCTTAAAATTCCCCTCAACTTAACTAAACTGTCTTCTTCCTGACTCTAGGCCCCTGAGGTCCCTTTTCTCAGAAAATTTACCTTAGAAAACTTTAAATTACAAACTATTTCTCTGCTGCTTTTAGATGTAAATCTTCTTAAAGCTTTTGCCAGTTTTATGACAGAGAAATTTCTTTCTCAAGGACCTGGAACCATCCCTTTGAAATGTAATCATCAAGGAAGATAGGGTCCCACCACACACCTTAATCTTGGTGGATGGAATTGTGTACAGGTTTTGTGTACAGCCTGTCATGGGGCTGCAGGATCATGTCTAAAATATTTGGAAAATGCAGACCTGTCTAGAATGATCAAGTGGGTACAAAATCTCCTTCTGCTCTGATGGAGACACAGAACAAAATGAAAATGATCTACTCCTTATGGCAAAGCAAAATAAAGAAGCTAATGGGAAGGAAAATTGACTAATTGTCAGTAGACCTGAGTTCTGTATTCTCTGGAAACAAGTAATTCTTTCTCAGGAATCAACCACACCTGGAAAGTGAGGACAAATATCTCTTCTCTGCTGAAATCAAGCCACCACACCCCCTGTGATAGAATACTTGAAAAGCTTCCCATTGTTCTCAGGATAAGATCAGAGCTCCTTTAACATCCTCTAGGGACAGACTCCAGGCCTCTGTTTCACTCTCTTCCCTCTCATCTTCCTTTTTCCCCATCATTCCCTAATCTTCACCCACACCCATCATCTTCAAGGTCCTCAGAAGATGCAAGTTTCTTCCTTCTTCCCAAGTGCTGTTTCCTCTGTCTGCAACAATCCCCAACCTTCACTACCTACCACCTCTTACTCAACAAACTCCTCTCTGTCTTAATTACTGGCGATAATTGCCACCCTCATAAAATGAGTGATTTTCCCAAACATCTCTTCTGAAACACTTACAGGTACAATTTTACATTTATTTGTGTGATTATTGGATTAACCTCTCCTGAACTAGACCATATCTTCTCCCAAGCTAGAGCCGAAGTTCCCTAAGGGTAAAAACCATTTGCATTTTTTATCCACTGTCATATTACCAATGCCCATCAGAGGAACAGGCTCAATGAACATACTCTCTGTGGGTGTTGTGAAGAACAACTGCATTTGAGGTGCCCCAAACAATGTGTAGGGATTAAAAAGGAGGTGTGCACATCATAGTGACTGCAGTTGTTATTCCTGTGTGTATGGCAGGAACTAAGGTAGATGCTCATTTTCTCAGCAAAGAAGGAACTGCCATTTATTAATGATAGTCAAGAGTCATGGACCAATTCCAGTGAGCCAGGTGATGATTCAAGAGTTATGCTTACATAAATTATTTAATCTTTACACAGCTTTGTGAGGTAAGTATTCATCCTAATTTTATGTATGACAAAACTGAAGCATCAAGAAGTTTTCATTGTCCACAGAGCTTGCACAGCCCCATACACCATTTTATTCAGTATTTAGAGTGTGAGGTAGGAAATAATTTAAATAGAGGCTTGGGGAGTGCAGTAGCTTATCCAAACTTACACAGCCAGTAAAGGATAGAGTTAGAAATTATACAGGCTCACCTGACCATGTAGCCCATACCTATGAAAATCATTTAAAAATATACTCAATCCAAAATAAGGTAGACAATGAAAAAACAAGGAGCAAAGAGCAGATATAACAAATAGAAAACAAAATGTAATATGGTAGATTAAACACAATCAGGTCAATAATCACATTAAAATAAATGGTAAAGCAATCAATTGCTAGGGTTGAATTAATAAGCAATACCCAAATATAAGCTGTTTACAAAAAAAACCCACAACCCACTTTAAATATAAAGGCACCAATGGAATAAAATAAAGTTATGGATAAAAGGTATACAAGCTAACACTAATGAAAAGATTATTGGAGTGGCTTAATTAATACCAAAGTGCATTTCAAGGCAAAGAATATTACCAGGGATTGAGAGAATCATTTCATTAATCAGACATGGTATTCCTAAACATGTGCACAACTAATAACAGAACTTCAAAATTTATGAGCCCAAACTTATAGACCTGCAAAGAGACAGACAAATTCACAATTGTGGTTGAACATTTTCACACTGCTCTCTCAATAATTAATAGAACAATGTTATAGAAATATATTTTACAAAATATCAATAAGGATATGGATAGACTTGAAAAGTAGTATCAACCAAATTTATCTAGTTGGGATTTTTAAAATCCTCAGTCCTACAACTGCAGAATACACATTCTTTTCAAGTGCATACGAAATCTTTACTAAGATAGGCCATATTCTGTGTCCAAAAACCCCCCAATAAAGATTAAAAATTTCAAAACATACAAAGTATGTTCTCTGGACACAAGTGAATTAAATAAGTAATCAATATAAAAAAACTTGGGGAATCCCCTAATATATGGAAACTAACACACTTCTCAATAAACCACTTATCATACCAAACGTTGGCAAGGATGAGAAGCAATTGGACCTCTCATACATTTCTGGTGGGAATTGAAAAAAACGGTACAATCACTGTGAAAAACAGTGTGGCAGTTTCTGAACATTTAAAGATATTTGTGCTGTATGATGCAGACACAACACATCTATGTATTTCCCAAGATAAATGGAAACACATGTACATAGAAAAACTTGTATTACATAAATGTTCACAGCAGTTTTATTTGTTACAGGGCAAAAATGGAAACAACCCAAATGTCTATCAGCAGGTGAATGGATAAATAAACTGCAGCATATTCATGCAATCAAATATTATTCAGCAGTAAAAATAATGAACTATTAATAATGCAAAAACATAGATGAATATCAAAATAATTTTTGAGTGAAAGAAGACAGAAAAAAAGAGTATGTACTGTATGATTCCATTTATATGAAATACAAACTCATCTAAAGTGTCAGAAAGCTGATCAGTAGCTGTTTAGGCACTAAGATGGATGGATGGGTGATGGATGTAGAAGGGGAAGGAGGAAAGGGTTGCAGTTGAGGTTTTCTAACAAAGAAATAGTCATTGTCATGACAGTGTTGATGGTTTCACAGTGAATACCTGTGTCAAAACATATCAAATTGTCCACTTTAAATATATGCAGTACTTAGTATGGCTGTTATACCTCAATAAAACTATTTCTAAAAAATATACATATAAAAAAACCTATCATGTTAGGGATATACAGTTATATAACAAACAGAGGAAGAAGTGAGGATGTTTGATTCATAATAATTCATTGTTACATGTCTTTTTAATGCACTTTTCTGTATCTCTGTTACATTTTACAAGAGAAAGTTTAAAATTTAAAAAAAGAAAAAAATAAACATGTTACTCTCAATCTTGCAATTCCCTGTTTCCACACAGGAACAGGTGTGGCAAAAACTTGATTTAAAAAAAATTTTTACAACTTTTATGATTATTACACATAAAATGCAATATGTCATGGACCTATGTCTCCTAATAAGATTGATAGAGCTCCCCCATTTATGTATTTAGGAATACTAGTCTACTTTTTGTGTATCAAATATTCTTTTTCATTTTAAGGACTTTTTTTTTTAATTTTTTTTTTTTAAAGATTGATTGATTGATTGATTGATTGAGTGATTGCTATGTTGGGTCTTCGTTTCTGTGCTAGGGCTTTCTCCAGTTGCGGCAAGCGGGGGCCACTCCTCATCGCGGTGCGCGGGCCTCTCACTATCGCGGCCTCTTTTGTTGCGGAGCACAGGCTCCAGACGCGCAGGCTCAGTAATTGTGGCTCACGGGCCTAGTTGCTCCGCGGCATGTGGGATCTTCCCAGACCAGGGCTCGAACCCGTGTCCCCTGCATTGGCAGGCAGACTCTCAACCACTACGCCACCAGGGAAGCCCATAAGGACTTTTAATTTACTCTTTTTGGAGCAGTGTTAGGTTTACAGCAAGATTGAAAGGAGAGTACAAAGATTTCCTATACACCCACTACCTCCACACAGGAATAACCTTCCCATCACCAACATCCCCCCTATCAGAGTGGTTCATTTGTTACAGTTCATGAACCTACATTGATACATCATAATCACCCAAAGTCTATGGTACACCTTAAGATTCACTCTTGGTGTTGTACATTCTGTGGTTTGGACAAATGTATAATGACATGGAGTCATCATTATGATATCATACAGGTACCCTAAAAATCCTCTGTGTTCCACCTATTTAACCCTTCCCACTCCCAAGCCCTGATGTTTTTACTTTCTCCATAACTTTGCCTTTTCCAGGATGTCATGTGCTTGGAATCATACCGTAGTTAGCCTTTTCAGATTGGCTTCCTTCATTTAGCACTATGCCTTTAAGATTCCTCCATGCCTTTTCATGGCTTAATAGATCATTTCTTTTTGGCACTGAATGATATTCCATTGCCTGGATATCCACACAGTTGATTTATCCATTCACTGACTGAAGGCTGTCTCAGTTGCTTCCAGGTTTTGCAATTATGAATAAAGCTTTTATATACATCACTGTTCAGGTTTTTATGTGGACATAAGTTTTCACCCCAGGGTAAATACCAAGGAACACAACTGCTGGATCATATGGTAAGAGAATGTTTAGCTTTCTAAGAAACCACCAAATCGTCTTGAAAGCTTGGTTTTAAAAAAAGTCATATCCAGCCCAATTATCTGTACTTTTATGTTTATCATCATTCAGTGAATTTAAAAAATCTAAAATGCTTTGACAAAGTATAATACCTATTGTTTTAAATGAAGTAATAAGGAAACGTGCTCAGAGGTAAACACAGAAAAATCACAAGTAAAGTAATAGTTCTAGAAATAAGAGAAAGAGACACTACTTTAAAAAACAAGGTCACTGCCACCAGACTAATGCCGAAAACATTAAAGGGTTTCACTGTGTGTTTGCCTGTGATAAGAGAACTCTCCTGGGCACAAATCATCAGATTCTGGGTCTAAACATTCATAATATTGATTTTTGCTGGTGAATAATGACGTCATGGAAGATGAGGAGCAAGTCTGATGGGGTGTAGAAAATGCAGAGGTGGAATTGGATTACCGTAATAACAGAGACAGCCATTTCAACTCAATAATCTCAGCCATTAGGAAAATGATCAAAGGAAAAAACAAAGGTCATCAATAAAAATGGCTTCCAGGGGTACAGTTCGCACGTTATCTCACGAAATAGTAGTAAATTCAATTTTAAAAATGACTGCTGGGGAAGAAATATTTGCACAAGACTTATCAAAAACTGGAGCGTGACCTGAAAAGGACATGAAGAAATCCCACAAAGAATTCCAGCTACAAGCAATGACACATGAAACACTGAAGCTGGCTCTAAAACCTTCACCCCACAGGAAAATACATGCATGACTTTCAGCAAATGAGTTACTAAGCACCCATGGGAAGAGTAACTGGAAAAAAAACTGTGTTTTTCAGCAGGAAATTTTAAAAAGTATTTGAGTTTAAATTAAATGATATTCTTAGAGCAGAGTGTGGTAGTAAATAAAGCTGCCAGGAAAATTCCTAACGCATTTCACGAGAACAGCATGACATGCACATGGGACCTGAGGAAGCAGCAACAAAGATTAAAATCCCCACAAAACCTTCAAGCACTGATGTCTGGAGGTGGGAGCTGACAGTTCCTCTAGACCAGCACTGTACAATGGAAATATATTACACAGTCCACACAAGTAGTTTTTAATTTTCCAGCAGCCACATTTAGAAAAGTAAAAAAGAAACAGGTAAAATTAATTTTGATTATAAATTTTATTTAAACCAACATATAATAAAACATTAGCATTTGAACACATAACAGTTGTAAAAAATGAGTAATGAGATGGTTTACATTCATTGCTTTCCTACTGTCTTTGAAATCTGATGCACTTTGTACTTACAGAGCATCCCAATTAAAACTAGCCACATTTCCAGCGCTCGATAGCCTTGTGGCCAGTGGCTATGGTTTTGGTCACTGGAGACCTAGACCCTGAGGATGTACAGAGGTGTCCCAATGCTGCCCTGAGAACAAAGCACTCACCTCCCAACCAAACAGTTGAGATACACACAGTCTACAACAAGACAAACTTCATTTGATTGCATTTCACATATTGAAACTTGTCATAAGATTTTCTTTGAACAAAGTGTTCCACCTCCATAAATGTTTGATAATCCCTGCATCAGAGCTCCTACTGCAGGTAAGGTGATGCAGTCCTCAAAGGTTAACTAATGGATCATGTTTATCCAGCCAGTGAGTGCAGCCCTGGAACTGGAACCTGGTCCCTAACTCCTCACCTGGCCATCTGGCATCACCTGATGGCAATTTGCTCACAGACAAGTGACAGATGTCCTGTGAGAGTGAATGCAACTATTGCAGAGGCTTACGGGTTGCTACAAAGCAATCATAACCATTAGGGAAGGTTCTTTCTTTCTGCCTTTGGTTCGTTGTAGAGTGGTTCTTAACTAGAGGTCAAGGTAGTCCCTATTTTCTTTTGAAGTGTAGCTTTCGTTGTCTCACATTTTTGAAATACAAAAAAAAAAAAAAAAAAGATCTGACCAACCTTCCAAACCTGCCTGCTTTTTTTTGCTTATTTTTAGAACTTTCATATTTCAAAACAATATACATTTATAAAAAGTTGCAAAGATAGTATAGAGAGGTCTAGAGTACCCTTCACCTAGTTCCCCTCCAATGGTTACTTGTTACATAATTATAGTACAAAATAAAAACCAAGATATTGACATTGGTACAATGTGTGTGTATAGCTCTATATAATTATTGTCATTTGTGTAGTTTTGTGTAATTGATACCACAGTGAAGATACAGAATCATTCTGTCACCACAAATATCTCCTTTGTGTCACCTTCCTCTCTTCCACCATCCTTAATTGATGGTAACCACTAATCTATTTTCCATCTTTATAATTTTGTCATTCTGAGAATGCTTTTTAAATGGACTCATACAGGATGGAACTTTTTGAGCTTGGCTTTTCCACTCAGCATAATGCCCTGGTCATCCATCCAAGTTGTTGCTTGTATCAATAGTTCATTCCTTTATATTGCTGAGTAGTATTCCCTGGTATAGAGGTACCATGGTTTGCTCAGTCATTCACCTATGGAGGGGCATTTATTGTTGTTTTCAGATTTTGGCTAATACAAATTAAACTGCTACGAACAATCATGTACATGTTTTATGTGGATATGTCTTCATTTCTCTGGGATACAGGCCCAGGGGTGAAACAGCTGTGTCGTATGGTAAATCTATGTTCAGTTTAGTTAGAAACTGCCAAATTATTATCCCGAGTGGTTATACCATTTTATATTCCTACCACCAATGTATGAGAGATCAAAATTTTTTGACTTTTTTCTCTTTTAATTTCTCCTTTTACTTTTGTTGTAGTTTAAGGGAACATTTATGCTTTCTGTGCACTAAATACTGTGCAGAAATTACAGCTGATTATGGATAAACAGCCCCACTAACAATGGATATCTTTAACAAGGCATAGAGATTTGTTGTGGACACTGAGACTACTAACTCAGAAAGCTAAATTACTTTATTTCAAATTGTGTAGGGCCAGATTCCTTGCTGCTGTATCGGAGAGAGACAGACATTTTTAGCATTTGTCTCGTGGACCCAGAGTTACTGCAAAGTAAAAGGAAACCTTTCGTATTTGCATCTGTTATCTTTCCAAGCATTATCAGTGAGATAATTGTGAAATATCCTCTTCCAGTCCCTAGGCAGCACGTTACCATAGCAACAGATCATTCTACAAAGTTCATCAATTCAACCGGTCCTTACTCCAAAGTAGCAGACAGCTAATATGTTTCGAAAGTTCTTTCTCTTAAGTTGTAATTGAACAAATGAATTAAATTTGTCTTGGCACTGGGAGCTCAGTATCGCATTTATATAGTAAAGGGGAATTAAAAGAAGAAAATAGGCGTTCTTGGCAAGCCTATGCACAAAAGGGAGATTTTAATTAACTCAGTTTATCAGATTCAACTACTGGCTTATTTTTTTCTCAAAAAGGATGTTAGCCAGCTTAAACGTCCTAGTCATAAATTTTATGCAACATTCTTTTTCCCAAAGTATTTTAAACCATATTCCTGCATCCTAACCCTCAGCCTATAAATTCCAGGTAGTCAGGTGCTGGGGGACCTAGCCTGTCTTATTCACCGTGATCTCACGGGTGTCTGTGCCTGACACACAGTAGGTGCTCAAGCAGAGCACATGGTTCCGTGTGAGGACCTGGAGCCCGATGATCCAAGTTAGACTCCTGTCTCCAGGTCACTCACATCTGTGTCTCCTTCACCCTGGGGCCCAGCTCACAGGCCAGGGGCCATGCAGTGAGCTTATCTATGCAGAAGGCCCGGACGGTGCCTGGCACGCAGGATGCGTTACGTGAGAATTCAGTATTATTATTTTATTGCTATGTTTAGCTTACAGATTATAAGCCCTACTCAAGTTTTGTCTAAAATGAGCAAGCTCCCTGCCTCTGTCAGTACTGGCTGCACATAAAGCAGAGGGGTGGATGATTGCTCTACTGCCTTACTGAAAAACAAAATGAAACACTCCTCTAAGTACTTTAAATTGTAAGCTGATAGCTTAAAAGTAGTTTGCCAGTAAGTTTCCTGTGAAGGGAAACCAAATTGTATTTAAAACAAGCGTGCAATCAATGGACTCCTCTGGGCATCCTTTTTAAGCTCTCAATCAGCCCTGTGGCTTAAATGTTACTCCAACCAGACTGAAAATCATTCTGCTAAGGAGGCAATTCAAGGTTCTGAAGGGAAATTACTTGCCTTAGATTTATTGTATCTAAATTACAAAACAGCCAGCAATTGTCAAAGCCTGCAGCCCTTCTCTGACAGTCACCAGGCAGGAACACAGCGACTAAATTAGCTTCTCACCCCAGCGGTGAAATTTACACTGTGTCTGGTCCCATTAGTGTTAGTTGGGGTGGTTGAGAAAAATCTATGCAAAGCACTTCTCCACTACATTAATTTAAAAGGAATAAAAGGGAGCTGTCTACTCAGTGGAATAAAAAAATTAATTTGTCATTTTTCTGAATCGCCACATCATACTAATTATGAACTAGTGGCTGAGATTCCAAGCTGTTTGGTAGCTTGACTTATCACATTTTCTTTAGGCATGATCTTATCCATTCCAATGGTCTCAAAGTTGATCTGAGGTCTCCATTACTGTCTCAAACCTTTCTCTTTAGCTTCAAAGAAGGATTTCCAACCAACTATTAGATCTACCTCATGCTGCTGTATCTCACCATATCCAAAACTGACCTCAGGATCTCTCCGAGGCCTAAATCTATCCATGCACCAGAAATTCTGAATTCATTTGTTAGGATAAAATTTTTCTTTCTGACCCATCCTACCTTTCAGCTTCATCTCTTTTCAGCTCCTATCTCTCTACCCGCAATGCTAGCTAACTTAAATTTCTCAACCTTTCCAGAACATCTCATGCCTTTCTAGAGCTAGATGTTTTGCATAGTCTGTACCTTCTCCCAGGAAGGTCCTTCCAAAAATTCTCCACCAGGCAACCATCTCCTAGTCTTCCAAGAGCCAGCTCCCATGCCTCTCCACTGTGGGGCGTTTCTGACCCTCGCCGGCCATTTCAGTGTTCCCAAATCTCTGTGCTCTTTGGAGGTTATCCTTACTTCAACTAAAATAATGCATCAGGTCAAACTGTAGGAAAAGTGTCTGTCTTTTGTTGTATGATGTGAACTTTCCTGGAGGTCAGGCACTGAGTCTTATTCTCATCCATGATACTTTTATTTTTTTGGCACATGGTAGACCGTCAATGAAGGCTTAGTGAAATAATACATGAAGATTTTAAAATTCTAGAAGTATACCTCAGAAATCATACATTAAGCTCAAGGTGGAGCTTTTACCTTTCAATCTTCCTGGTTATTACTAAAGAATAGGAGAAGAATGATTACATTAAAAATTCTATCACTTATTTTGACAACTTGAGGCATCCAGAGTACACAAGTTACCCATGAACTTCCATGCACCCCTCTTAGTGCCCATTCCACTGAAAACTACCTGAGTGGTGAGAACCTGAAGTGAGGTGAGGTAGGGGCAGAAATTTGAAAATGTGGACATAACAAGAGATATATAAGTACAACATACTCTTTCTCAAACTTTAATGCCTATAAAGGTTACTTGGGGAGATTGCTGAAATATAAATTCCAGGTCCAACCCCTGAGATTGGGATTCAGGAAGTCTGCTCTGGGCCTTGGGAACCAACATCATTAATAAGAATTCTAGGTGAATCTAACACAAATGGTCTAGGATAGTACTTTGACAAACAACTAGAGGCTACTGATTTTAGTCCATATTATCAAAGGTGCTAACAATAAGGTTAGTGATGGAGAAGCTTTGAGACATGTTGACTATCTGTTACTTTCTTAAGCCCCATGAGCTACTTTATGGAAAGTGCTCATCGCTTATCACAATGCCTGGACTACAGGAAGCACGTACTGTGCTTGAGCCATTGCCATGACGCTGGTGAGGAAGAGGAGGAGAAGGATGCCATGGCCAGAAACCCCGCTTCTACTCCAGAAGCCCTTTTTTCTATACATTGAAAAGTAGCTCCCAATAGGTCATAACCTTAAGTAGATACTGTGAACCTACTACTAGGCTGCACGTTAGACTAACTTTGGGGCTGTAAAACATTACAAATGCCTGGGTCCTGCCTTCATTTGCAGAGACCTGATTTAATTGGTCAGGGTAGAATGTGGGCATTGGTGTTTTCCAAAAGCTGTCAAGGTGAGTGTAATGTGGAGCCATAGTTGAGAAAATCTGATGTCTAGAGCATGAGAGAACATTAAGAGATCTACAAGTTATGTATAATTAATGATTAGATAATTAGTCTAATTCTCCATTTTCTAATTCAGTCTCAGGTAGTAAGCCTGATATATTAGAAGACCAAAAGTCCTATGCAGTACGTTTGGGAGATTCTACAAACTGCATAATTCTAGAGGCAGGCGTGGAGATGTATCAGTCAGGACCCCAACTCTTTGTTCAGCTGCAAAGACTGTGGTTAGCTGACACCCTCCAGCTATTAAATCCTTTAGGGTCTGCCTCAGTTTTCTAAGAAAGGTCAAAATATTCTTGGGGAGACCCTCAGCCTGGGGAACATGGTGGTAGCCAAGGGCATGTTCTTCTCAGCGGTGCCCACATTCAGCGGCTGGGCAAGGCAGTGGTCAAGGTCCTCTCCATTTCTGCTTAGTTCCTTCAATAGAAAAACTCTGCTTGAAGATCCACATTGTGCTGGTAGAGCCTTTTGATGGGTCTAATGGTTCCCCTTGCCCAGTCCTGCTTCTTTCCTCTTTCCTTCCACAGGTGTTAGTCCTCCCCAAACCTCTTGTTCTCCTAGCTCCATCTCTGTGTTTACACCCTGGAGAAACTAACCTGCAGTAGGACACAGGTGAGCAGAGACAGTGCTGCTGGTAGAACTCAACACACACTTACAAATCCAGTAAAAGCCAGTGGGTAAGAGGTGGAAGGTGTCTGGACTTAAACATGTGGGTGACAGACACTGGATATATATCTCCTCTTTTTATTCTCATTTAAAATATTGCAGAATAGATACTGTGATTCTTATTTGACAGAAACTGAAACTGAGGCTTACAAAGGTCTAGAAAATTACTAGTGTCACATAGCTTATAATAGGTGAAAGAAGGATACGATCTTAGTCTTGTCTGGAACTAAAGCTTATACTTTTCCCAGCACAACACATTGCTTCCAGTTCCTCCAACTCATAGCAATTTCATCCTTGTCGGAGCTCCTGGTGTATTAACCATCATCTAAACAGCTACTTTTAACACAAATTTGCACCATTCCCTAATGAATTTCTATGGCCAGATATAATCACCCCTCAATACCATAATTGCAAACAACATAAAGTTAGGGACCACCTCTTATGTTTCTTGTCTACCTTGAACTTAAGCTAGTAAATAATGTGCCCTCTACCCATGCTTGTTTATTAACCACATGAGTAACACATGTGTAATAGGTTGGCCATGTTTAGAGAATTAGATGATATCCAAGACAAGTAAACATGTTGAATGCACTGGGTGGCATCCTATAGCTTAGAATGTATTAACTGGATTTCCTCTCCAGAAGCAAGGCTGTGTAAACTGCATGTAATGGCAACTCAGCACAGGACTGATCGGGCTCGCTCACTTGTTATCATACTTCTACCATTTCCCATCTGTTCCTGCACAAATGAAACCCTCGTGTGTCAGATGCTCTCCCACTGCCCCCCTCCACCTGGCAGCAAGAGTCCCCACAACAGAGCTGAGCAGCTTTGGCATGACCTCTGATCAGGACTGAAGTCCTTCTAGTTTCCTTACGCACAAAGACATGGCTATGTTATGACCATGAGGGGCCACATGCTGCCCAGGTCTGCAGGTGGAACACTCTGGCGATGCTGTCCTTCCTTTGCCTCCTGAACTGCCAACCATTTGCCTTCAGACACAAATACTAATTAGCTCACTTATTCATTTAGTGAGTATTTGTTGAGAGTGTACTTTGGGTCATGTTCTGGTTTAGCTGCTCTTGCTACTAAAATATCAAACTTAGAAGCTTTTCAGATATTTGGAATTGGCCTTAGTGTCCACCAATTTCCTCTGGTTGGAAGGAATGAGTTACCTGGAAGAATTTCTTCTCACTTGCATGTGTGAGTTGTGGTGAAGGAAGTGTATTCTTCTACAAGTCTGGAGTTACAGTGGCTATGTTCTTCTAGCCTAAGTAAGGACAGGGTCTGGCCATTGTGAGGGGTTCTAACTGCTTTAATGTCTTGCCCCTCTCCTCCCACCCACACTGAGCCCCTAGCCCAGTAGGAAGGAGGGGAGGGTCACAGCAGACACTGTGCATGTGTGATTAGCAAGGTGGAGTGGAAACAGTGCTTCCAAGGTTTAGAAATGTATAACCATCCTTGGGGAGAAGATGGGGAAGGGAAAATCTATACTTTTCAACTTGACCTTGAAGGACGAGGAGTCATTTTCCAGTCAGAGGAAAGGAGGGATGTGAGAGAGGGAGGGAGGCCCAACCAAAGTATAGAAGATTAGAGCTTTGTCTTGTGGACATGTAGGGTTCCGTGTTACTTAGGAGGGTGGTACACTGGGTTGGAGCCAGGGAATCATCAGCTCTGTCCCCTTCCGCCTCTTCAAATTTCATATATGCCTCTAACCTTCAGATTTGATACAAACCATATCATACTGTGATGGGCAACTGCAAAAATTTTTATTTTGAATAAACAGAAACATCCCACCTTATACGTGTTTTTATAATATAACTAACTGGGTCAAGTGTAATTAAAGTACTGAGATTTGCTAAAAGACTCCCAACAATAATTTAGAATACTGTAGCAGAGTCTAAGTTTCATGTAGCCAATGAACCAGCAGCTCCACCGCAAGATCACAGCTTCTCACCTTTGGGCCATGAATAGGCTTCAAGTCCACCAAGATGTTGATCCCTTCCACCCTTGGGGTCATCACAAATGGCTTTATTTATTTCCCAATGCCATACAAATGGTGTCATATTCTGCAGTTGCCGTGATTGGGAAGCCCTGATACGGAGAAACTTTTGCCCCAGGAGATGTGAACAGAGATGGTCATAGCAGCACTGTTTTTAACAGCAAAACAATGGAAACAACCCAAATGTCAGTCAATGATATAACATGAAATTCAGGAATACAAAGGATCACTATATAGCAGTGAAGATGAAGAAACCTTAGTTACATACATGAACGTGGGTAAATCTCTTAGAAATAATGGGAATGAACAAAAGCAAGTCACATAAAATATATCTTTCCATTTATCTCTAGGCCAAACCACACAGAACTAATAGATACTGTAACCGTATGTTTATGTGGTAAAGTGATAAAAGAAAGCGAGGGAATAATAAAAATTACAAAGAGTAGCTGAGGCAGAAAACAATGGGTTGGAAGAGTGTTCAAAGCAGACATCAAAGTTCCAACAAGATCCTAGTGTTTAAGCTGGATGGTGGGTAATGTATTGTTTTCATTTTATCGTTACTACTTGCAAATACATATATTTATTATAATAGTATTATGTATTCAATATTTAATACAAATAACCTTCTTAAAATGGAAAGATACAAATAAGATGAAAGTCTTGTCCTTTGCCAAATTACATTTTGATGTAGCTGGGACCCATATCATTTGGACCATGCTCTACGCGTATGCACACACCCACATACACACATACATAGTCACAAGATGGATTCTTTTAGAAGTAAATATATCAAATAGAAGTGTGCGGTGCTAACAAAAGGAGGGGAAGAGATATATGATGGGGGGACAAGCTATGATTCACAGCAGGGCTTTTTGGAGGTGCACTGGCTTTCTTGAGTGACACCTTGAACTGTAATGACATGAGACCCCTCCAACCAGGATTTGAGTGTTGGTTGGATCAAGGAGTCAGACAAGAGAAGAAGAAGAGACTCTCTTTGGGAGGGAGGGTAGTTTCAGTGCCTTCCTGGTAGAAGGAAAAAGAAGAGGGACAAAAGAGTGGTTGGGAGAGAGGGGAAGCCAGGGAGATGACAGAAAGCCACCTACATCTCAATAAGCTCCTTCCCTGTGACCCTGTGACCACCGAACCTTCAACAATAGCTTCCAAACTCATGTGATACTTGTTGTAGTTTAGTTTTTAAATACAGAAATGAGTAAAGGGACTGAATTTGTTTTTGTTTGACAGTGAGACGACACATGCTACCTGAGTATAGATAGGACTTCGTGAGCATAAGTAACAGAAATTGTGGGGAGAGCTGAGGACTTCCAAGGCCATGGACTTAGGAGTCTGAAATAAGGAGCCAAATATTCAAGGGGCAGGAAAGCCCCAGCTGGCATCCACTGGGCAGGCATGTGCCCTACACTAATGATGCAGGTTCCAGGGCCCTCAGCCTGCTGGCTTCAGTGCTGACTTTATGGTGTGGCTCCTGAACCTTCCATGGGTGCCAATTTGTTTGTGATCTACATGGCATCCCTGCCCAGTTCTTACTCAGGCAGAAGACAAATTATGAGTCATAACAAAATTCACTGTTTTTCCCTAACTAGGATTCAAGTGGCTGAGGGCCAGGCTGGTCCCAACACCAGTTGTACATCCTCCAACCATGAAGGCCGTGGTGAGGGTCCCAATCAGATTCCAAGAGAGAGAGGACCGGTCGAGGGGTGGGGGGATGCAGCAGGTCAGTGTCTGGATGTGAAGCAGGAGGGAGTGGGCACCAACCACAGGGCACAGTAATGGCCCTCTGACTTCTGGGATAAGAACATATCAGAGAAGACAGGATACAACTCAGACACTGAAGAGAAGATTGGATCACAGGTCACAAGGGAAGATGTCAAAGGCTGAGTCACTAAAACTGGGTGAGGGGTCAGAGCCCAGCCAGGGCAAGATGAGCTGGCACTGGACCCGGGCCCTCATGCTCCTGGCACATCTGGTGCTCAAGGCAGGAAGGCCCCAGGATCTGAGGAACCCAGAGATGCAGGTTAAGGAACCCCAGCTTTGAAAGTTAGAGGGTCCTGAAAACAAGCTGTAGGTGAATCATCACAGGTCAGCAATTCAATAAAGACCAGGACCACTGGCTCTTATCCATTCCATGCAGAGAGAAATTAATGCTACCCACAAATATTTTTTAAAAACCAACATTGTGTAATCAATACAAATTTTAACGGAAAGAAAAAAAATATAGTTTATAAAGAGCAGCAGCTCATTATGAAGATTGCTTTTAAAGAGCTAGTTTACTGAGGACAATTTAAGGCCTCTGCAGTTGACACTTCTTTTTTTTTTTTTTCACTTTGAGCCAGTGTTCTTTTGCTATGGTCAAGGTCAGACTTTAAAAATTAATTAATTGTTCATATCAATAAGTCTCACAATGAAGCTCTAAATCCCACTAATTAAGCTTAGAGAACACTCGTAATACTCAGGGTCATAGATTTTTCCAAAGTTCTAGAAAGATATTTAAGCATTCACATAATTAACTATTGGAGGTTTTTTTTTTTAATTTAATTTAATTTAATTTTTTTATACAGCAGGTTCTTATTAGTTATCTATTTTATACATATTAGTGTATACATGTGTCACTCCCAATCTCCCAATTCATCCCTCCCCCTCCTGCTTTCCCCCCTTGGTGACCATATGTTAGTTCTCTACATCTGTGTCTCTATTTCTGCCTTGCAAACAAGATTCATCTGTACCATTTTTCTAGATTCCACATGTATGCGTTAATGTACGATATTTGCTTTCTCTTTCTGACTTACTTCACTCTGTATGACAGTCTCTAGGTCCATCCACCTCTCTACAAATGACCCAATTTCGTTCCTTCTTATGGCTGAGTAATATTCTATTGTATATATGTACCACATCTTCTTTATCCATTTATCTGTCTATGGACACTTAGGTTGCTTCTATGTCCTGGCTATTGTAAATAGTGCTGCAATGAACAATGGGGTGCATGTGTCTTTTTTAATTATGGTTTTCTCTGGGTATATGCCCAGTAGTGGGACTGCTGGGTCATATGGTAATTCTACTTTTAGTTTTTTAAGGAACCTCCATACTGTTCTCCATAGTGGCTGTATCAATTTACATTCACACCAACGGTGCAAGAGGGTTCCCTTTTCTACTACTGGAGGTTTTAATATTGACAAAATTACAAGAAAAATGCTGTACATAAAAGCCTTTAAAATTATTTGTGATAATTTAAACCAACTTCTACTGGGCCCAAACCAGTATCACTTTAAGTGCTTCTTATTAATTATAGGCAATGATCAGTATTTTATCCTCAAAATGTAGCAATGTTTACACATATTTTCTAGTTCAAGAAAGAAATCTTTTTTCTTACCCCTCTTTTTTTTCCCTCTCTCTCAACTCAATTTTAACTCTGAAAGGGTTTCATATTTAATTGGTTTTATTATATTTTTCTGGGGCTCAGGATTTGGACTCAAAGCAGGTAACTAGGACTATAATATCATATTATATTGTTTTAATCTCAAACTTGTCCCCAAATGTTAAACATATTTTAGGTTTTGCAGGCCTCTGAAATCAAGTGTGTGTTGAATGCACTTAAATATCAAGTTTTTTTTATAGTTTGATTTAGCTAAAATAATGCCAGTGAGGATGATAATGACGGATGGTAGATAGATGAACAACTAGCTGCATTCTATCCATCCCAACTATCCAACAATTATTTAGCACTTACTAGGGTCATCCAACATGGAAAAGTGAAAAATACTTCTTCTTCATATTGATTTTTATTTGATTTCCAAGGATCAGTTTCTCCATAATTATAATTTCAGGTATTCTTGTTTTCAGGTAGTTGGTTAAGTAAAGGCTGCACTGATTTCTCATAAACGACTCAATAGCAAAGTTCATGCCCTCAGCTTCTCTGAGGAGGTACTTATTTAATCTAAATGGTAAATCTGAGAGAATCATATAAGAACAGTGCTTTTCATTACATAGCTGCTCTCAGAGACATTAGCTCTATCGATCCTAAGAATTATGCTAATCTATTATTAATGTTTGCGACAATTATGGGATTATCTAATAGAATACTCAGAAAAGCCCTTAAGTAAAGAAAAATACACATAAAAATAATGTGTGAAATATATTTTGGCTAATAATTACATGTTTCAAGAAAAGGATGACAGTATTATAAACCAACATTAAAAATGATCAGGTTATTAAATCACTATGGAGTATTCTGCTGCTCTTTTTTGAAGTAACCAAGAAGAAAGAAAAGAAAGAAAGAAGAAAAGAAAAGAAAAGAAAAATGAAAGGATAAAGGTAGGGAGAGAGGTAAGAGGAAGAGAAAGAAAGAAAAAAGAAAAGAAAACATATGAGTTCTTATAACGATATATATCTAAGAAGAAAATATTGTTTTCCACATGCCCAGGAAAGGTTTATTTTTACATTTGGCCACTGATAATCACTGCACCGCTATAAAGCTATTATTCCAAGTCGTGGCTTTCTGCAGGTATTCTGGTGGAAAGGAGACTGGAAATGTACAAATTAACCCATGACGATTTGAAGAAGGCCTGTTTACTCTAATGAATTTCAAGTGAGAACAATAACATTAACAGTTACACATCACTCTCTCATTACCAGGTCTATCAAATCTCTTTCTTTTATCATTTAAGGGAATCCTCAACTCCCATCACCTCCGTGTAGGTTTATTTCAAAAGAAATGATAGCTGACATCAAAACCAGACAAAGATATCTGAAGAAAAGAAAACTAAAGACAAATATCTCATATGAACAGAGACACAAAAATCCTCAGCAAAACACTAGCAAACCAAATACAGTGACATATAAAAAGGATTATACAGCAGTGTTTTGCTAGTTGCAATGAACAATATGAAAATGAAATTGGGAAAAATTCCATTTATAATAGCATAAAAAATAAAATCCTTAGAAAAATATTTAATAAAAGGAATGCAAAACTTATACTCTGAAAACTAGAAAATACTGTTGAAACAAAGAAGACTTAAACAAAAGGTAAGATATCCCATGTTCATGGATCAGAAGACTTAATACTTCCCAGATTGATGTACAGATTCAATGCAATCCCTACCCAATTCCAGCTGATATTTTTGCAGAAATTGACAAGCATATCATAAAATTCATTTGGAAATGCAAAGAACCTGAAGAGCCAAACAATATAGAAAAAGAACAAAGTTTTCCTTGGTTCTCCACCGCTTTTGGAGAACAGCCTCCAATCAGGATGTATTAACCTGGTTAAGCAGAGCCACAGGCATAGGAGTTACTTCCAGCACTTCTCCTGTCCACTTTTGTGAATTTGGCTGTGTGGCTGACAGGGTCTTGGTGCTCCAGCAGAGTGTCAGGCCTGTGCCCCTGAGGTGGGAGAGCCAACATCAAGACATTGCTCCACCAGAGACCTCCCAGCTCCACATAATATCAAATGACAAAAGCTCTTCCAGAGAGCTTCATCTCAATGCTAAGACCCAGCTCCACTCAACGACCAGCAAGCTACAATGCTGGACAACCTATGCCAAACAACTAGCAACACAGGAACACAATTCCACCCATTAGCAGAGAGGCTGCCTAAAATCATAATAAGGCCACAGACACCCCAAAACACACCACAAGACGCGGTCCTGCCCGCAAGAAAGACAAGATCCAGCCACATCCACCAGAACACAGGCAACAGTCCCCTCCACCAGGAAGCCTACACAACCCACTGAACCAACCTTACCCACTGGGGCAGACACCAAAAACAATGGGAACTACAAACCTGCAGCCTGCAAAAAGGAGACCCCAAACACAGTAAGTTAAGCAAAATGAGAAGACAGAGAAACACACAGCAGAAGAAGGGGCAAGGCAAAAACCCACCAGACCAAACAAATGAAGAGGAATAGGCAGTCTACCTGAAAAAGAATTCAGGGTAATGATAGTAAAGATGATGCAAAATCTTGGAAATAGAATGGAGAAAATACAAGAAACGTTTAACAGGGACCAAGAAGAACTAAAGAGCAAACAAACAATGATGAACAACACAATAAATGAAATTTAAAAGTCTCTAGAAGGAATCAATAGCAGAATAACTGAGGCAGAAGAACGGATAAGTGACCTGGAAGATAAACTTGTAGAAATGACTACCACAGAGCACAATAAAGAAAAAAGAATGAAAACAATTGAGGACGGTCTCAGAGACCTCTGGGACAACGTTAAATGCACCAACATTTGAATTATAGGGGTCCCAAAAGAAGAAGAGAAAAAGAAAGGGACTGAGAAAATATTTCAAGAGATTATAGTTGAAAACTTCCCTAACACGGGAAAGGAAATAGTCAGTCAAGTCCAGGAAGCACAGAGAGTCCCATACAGGATAAATCCAAGGAGAAACACACCAAGACACACATTAAGCAAACTACCAAAAATTAAATACAAAGAAAAAATATTAAAAGAAGCAAGGGAAAAACAACAAATAACATACAAGGGAATCCCCATAAAGTTAACAGCTGATCTTACAGCAGAAACTCTGCAAGCCAGAAGGGAGTGGCAGGACGTATTTAAAGCGATGAAAGAGAAAAACCTACAACCAAGATTCTCTAACCAGCAAGGATCTCATTCAGATTCGATGGAGAATTTAAAACTTTTACAGACAAGCAAAAGCTAGAGAATCCAGCACCACCAAACCAGCTTTACTACAAATGCTAAAGGAACTTCTCTAGGCAGGAAACAGAAAAGAAGGAAACGACCTACAATAACAAACCCAAAACAATTAAGAAAATGGTAATAGGAACATACATATCGATAATTACCTTAAATGTAAAGGATTAAATGTTCCAACCAAAAGACACAGACTGGCTGAATGGATACAAAAACAAGACCCATATATATGTTGTCTACAAGAGACCCACTTCAGACCTAGGGAAGCATACAGACTGAAAGTGAGCAGATGGAAAAAATATTCCATGCAAATGTAAATTAAAGAAAGCTGGAGTGGCAATTCTCATATCAGAAAAAACAGACTTTAAAATAAAGACTATTACAAGAGACAAAGAAGGATACTACATAATGATCAAGGGATTAATCCAAGCAGAAGATATAACAATTGTAAATATTTATGCACTCAACATAAGAGCACCTCAACACATAAGGCAAATGTTAACAGCCATAAAAGGGGAAATCGACAGCAACACAAACATACCAGGGGACTTTAACACCCGACTTTTACCAATGGACAGATCATCCAAAATGAAAATAAATAAGGAGACACAAGCTTTAACTGATACATTAAAGAAGATGGACTTAATTGATATTTATCGGACATTCCATCCAAAAACAACAGAATACACTTTCTTCTCAAGTGCTCATGGAACATTCTCCAGTATAGATCATATCTTGGGTCATAAATCAAGCCCTGGTAAATTGTAAGAAAATTCAAATTGTATGAAGTATCTTTTCCGACCACAACACTATGAGACTACATATCAATTACAGGAAAATATCTGTAAAAAATACAAACACATGGAGGCTAAACAATACACTACACTACCTATGGCTTGGAAGTTGCTGAAAAGATTACATGAGGCAGTGCATGTACAGCTCTCAGTACAGTTAACATTACAGATCACTGAAAATGTCAACTATCATTTAACTGTCCTTTTTGTCATGCTTATCAACTAACTCTGCATACTTGAGTAGTTTTTAAATACCAGCTGCAACCACACTTTAAAAACTATTATACAAAATAAAACCTATACTGCCTACCTTGACCAATGAATTTCTTCCTCAGTAACTGATGATCTCAACAGTTAGCCTGTTTTCTTCAGTGCCCAGTGATATGTTAATACTTTCCTTGATGTGATAAATAATACATGTGAGCAATATTTTAAAAAAATAATAACATGTGGGAATTTGCAAAGATATTGATCAGATATGTGTAAGTTAGTATTTTTATTTGAAGAAAAAACACAACTACTTTACATTCCTGTGTCTGTATCTGGGGTCTCCAAGATCATCCCTAGGTTCAGTGATTTGTTAAAAGAACTCACATTACTCAGCATATAGTTGTACTCATAACTAAGATTTATTACACTGACAGCTACAAAGGACAAAGGGAAAGGACACATGGGAATGAGATCTGCAGGAAACCAGGCACGAAATTCCAAGTCCTCTCCCAGTGAGTCACACAGGACAAGGTTAATTCCCCCAGCAGTGAGCTGTGACAATATGGGTAAGGTGTCCTCTACCAGGGATGCTCATTAGAGACTCAGTGACCATGGTTTTTTGGCGAACTCACAGGCACCCTCTACTACCATGAGACAGAACTTTTAGTCTCCCAGGAAGAAAGCAGGTGTTCCACATAAACTACATTGTTTGTACAGTCTAGGCACAGTGAGCTACTCTTATCATTTAGGGAAAGTTCTGTATCAGTGCAGGGCACGGTTACCAGCCAAGTTCTCAGAAGCCTGCAAAGCATGAACTTTGCAAACAGGTCTTCCTAAGGATGGCAGTCTCAGGCCTGCTATGTTAACTCTCTGCACAATGACGTTTAGCGTTTGTAGACACAATTATTTAGGTTTTTTGTTATATTTACTCTTAAAAAATCTGTATATGGTTTTTCTTAAGCATACTGAATAAAACTGGTATTTGATATTATTTAAATATAAACTTACTTTCAGTTTTTTAAATGGCTTAGATTAGAAGACAAAGGGAAGATTGATTCAGGAAAATATATCCAAACAGTTAAGAGGAAAATAATTCTTATTTCCACTTGGGCAGCAATTATACTTTTTTGACAGACTTTTCCTTTCTTACCCCCAATTCAATGCACTATCATTTTAAGTTAGAGTGCTGAAAAACTAAAAAGTTTTATGTAGTGGAGAATAGATCACCAAATATTTTATATCATTCTTGAGGGCTATTTACTATGCTCATAACCATCTTGATCACAGAGTTTCATTCTAAATATGGTTTTTCCTGTTATTGACTTATTTTAAAAAGTAATCCTTAAACAATAGTTAATAATACTGTATTGCATATTTGAAAGTTACTAAGAAAGTAGATCTTGAAAAAAAAGAAGTAATCCTTTCTAGATTCTAGATTCCAAGTGATATTTCTAAAAAATTATTCAGTGTAAGTTAAAGCATAAAGTAAAAATGCCCTATGGCATTAGAACTTTTATCACTTAAGATCTCATCTCTAATTTTAGGAAATAGAGCTCCATTTTATTTATTGATTTATTATTATTACTATTTTAACTTGTACTTAGATTGGTTTTAATATTCATGAGGAAGACTGAGGTATGAGAAGCAGAGAGCTTAATAAAATAGTAAGATAACTTATATAATTAATATTTATTAATTATATAATTAATGCTAATATTAATCCCACCAGGCCCCAGTATTGTATGGTCTAAATTCATCAAGAGTGAGCGTCAACAGGCCTGAATTCACCTCCACTGCACACTTGTCTGTGTTATATGCTACAGGTATCTTGATGTCTGTGCTAGTAAAATTCAGTTCTGTGGAATTGAAAGGATATTGCCCAAATCAGACGAATTTGTATTTTGAAAACTGTGAAGGTCAGTATATTATCTTTTTATTATCTCAGCAATCAAAAGTTATTATTTTTGTACTTAATATTAATTCCTGACCATTTTTCTGTATGTAATTTTTAAGTTTTAAGTTATGTAACTTGTAAGTTATTTTCTATTTCAAGTTGTCAGCTATTTGCATGAGTTTAGAAAACAGAAGTGGCTGTCTATAATTTTAAATCTATAAAAGAATTAATGTGGATATATTGTTACCAATATATCCAACTTTGTTTGATACTTTCAACATGCCATATTTAGTAATAAACCAGCCAAAATCATAGTGGGAAGATTGGTAGGTGTAGCAAATAATGGAACACTCTACAGTATAAAAGAACTAATTTGATCTTCATCTAGCAGTCAGTATACACATTTTTCCCATGTTCTTTCCATAGATTTCCCCAATTCCGCAGCATCTGAGAAGTCCTAAATCCTATTTAATCTTAGCACCACAGAGTTCTAAATAGAAAAGAGAGTGATGAAATGATAAAGAAAGACTTTTATTTCCAAGAACTTTTAAGATTCAAGGCTTTACGGCTACTGATCAATATAGAAGCCCACCAAGGCATTTTATTTAAGCCATGAATTGATACCACCCTGACTCCCCACTTCATGACCTTGTTATATTTGTTTTGTTTTGTTTTCCATATGGTGCAATTAGTCCTCTGCATCATATTATTTTAAATTAACACGGTGGAGCCCATCTCCTGATAGCCAACAAAACCTCTAAGCTTAAAGGATAGCCAGAGCTTCCAAGTACAAAACAATTTTATTTTAAATATTTATTGAGTGTGTAACATATGGTGTAACAACACGGAGGTATGTATTCAGAGTCACTGCATAACTGTGACCTTTTTAATTTTATTAATTAAAGTCTTTGTCTGGAGTTCAAGGCAATTACGTCTTAGGCTAAACTCTACTGCAAAGTAAATACTATTAGAGTGAAGTGGCTACTATTAGACGCGATAGCCAAAGTATGGAATGATAGAATTGAGGAGCTTTATTCTATTATATTTCAAGATGTAGAAGTTTATATGTTAAAGTAAAATACTACTGGATTATTATTTATTACAACTCTTCACACAAGGCAAAGTCTACCATAATTCATATCCTTTTTGATTGGGTGGAACGGAGTTCAAAAAAAGAAAAAGAAAAAGACTGTCTCTGTTCTTGAAACTATCTATTCCAACACAGTCACGTAATTATACTTTTATCTTAATAGGTATTAACATGGACAAGATAGCAACAAATAATGAGTGGGGACAAAAGGCAACTTGGAATCCCTATCACTCACTGCTGTCTGGTTGACCAACAAAGGCGAGGTGACTTTCCTGAATTCCAGACTTTATCCTTCTTCACGGACCCAACATGCTGCCCACAACTCATGAAAGCCCGTCTAACCATGGCCATGAGCAGAGCTCAAGAAACAGACACATGGAGGGGCAGGCAGGCAGATGAAGTGGAACCAAAAAAAGAATAGTCATAGAGGGAGGGGAAGGGTCAGAAGAGACAGTGTTCTGTAAGTCAAGGAAGGAAACAATTCCCAGATTATACAAATGGTGAACACTACTTTCATGTTTGCTGAGAGGAACTGAACAGCTATTGGATTTAAGACTCAGTTATTTATAGAACTCCAGTCATCAGCATTCTACAGGAGTCACCATTTACTACTTTGCCTCCGGATCTGAGAAGAACTTCAAAGAAGTTGCAAAAATGTCTACCCAGACAGTGCCCAGATAATGTGCTTGACCCTGGCTGGATTTCTAACAGCAGAGAGACAAGGGTGCCCCAAGAAAATGGGCCTGGAATGTGTCTGGGAAAGGCTGTTTGATTTAGCTTTATGGTAGGCAGCAAGGAAATGCCACATGAACTGGGAGGTGCACCGTGAACTGCATTACAATCACTTTAATTGTTGGGTAATACTGACAAATAAAATAAACCAACTTTTTAAATGGCCATTGGCAAGTTTTCTCCAATTTGTGTTTGTTCAAGTAAACTGAAGTGTGAGAAAATAAACTTATCTCCAAACTTAGATTCCTTTTCTAAAGTCCTAACCCAAGATATTAAACTGATTCTTTCAGCACACCTCCTTCAAAATATGTTTTAAAAGCTCCAGAAGTTAGTTAAGACATAAAACTTGTAATTTGTAGGGGTCATGAAGTTAGAATAGTCAAGCTAGTCTGAACAATCTTAAAAGCTGTCTGGGAATCCAGCTTCCAGAACTTTTTATGTGTCTACCCTGAGTCACTGAATCTGGTTTGGAGCAGGGCTGTAACTTTAGGACCCCGTGCATCCACAGTTTTGTTCTGCTGGAAGGTACCTTCACCCATTGTAAACACCACTTCCCCCTGAGTTTAACAAACAACCTTACTAGTGAAAAATGGTAACTAGTAATGGTAACCAGAAGAGTTCTTGGTATGTATGGGTATTTTACCAAATTTTCTAACTCTGATTTGACTTAGCAACATCTTGATTATGTATATGCCATATAATTTCAATTTGTAAATAGCTGAGAATTGAAAACAAATAAACAAACAAAAAACAAGCCTGTGGAAGAGTCCATTGCAGGCCCTGACATGATCAGACACCCTGGAATCCTTGCTGCTGCTGAGGTCTGAGCTAATCCCCTCCCAGTAGTGTCCAGGAAGAGGACTGGTCTAGTCGTGAGATCGTTCAAAACAGACTCAGCGTTCAAGTTCCCAGATGGTTGTACTGTTTAAAAAGCAACTGATGCTGATGATCATTTCATTTAGGAGTCTGTAATTTAGGTAATAGAACCAGATTTAGATTCCATTCAAACATAGTATACGGAATAAATAAATATATATATATATATATATACACACCTTTATACCTTTATATGCAGGTTTTGAATAGTGATTAAACAAGTTGACTCTTCCACAGTTACACTACAAACCCAATTTCATTAAAAGTCATCAGAAGCTTCCAAAACCATGTAATTATAAACTAATGGAAATACACATCATCTTTACATGGTCACTGTCACAGAAAGAGTTATTGGTTGGTTCATTTTCTGCTGTCCCCACTGGAATGTAAGTTCCAAGAGAGTAGGACGCTGCCAGTCTGTTCATCATCTTACTTATCAGTGCTCAGATAAACCACAAAATAGTAAAAATTCCATAAATTTTAGTGATTCAGTGAATAAAATAAACAAACTGATAAATGTATTATTATGAGAATTTTTACTAAGAAATGTGAATTATTATTAAGATAAAATAGTGGATATTCTGTTTCCCGAGAAAGTACTAATTATACTGGACCTGAAGGGTGAATACATCATTTGCTAGACAAAGAATTGGTGAGAATGGAGAGGAAGTGAGTACATTCCAGGCCAAGGGCATCCAATATAGAGGACGAGCATGCAGAACTGCAAGAAGCCCCCAGAAGCTGGTCTGTATTACCTTGAGTTGTACGTGTAATTAACAGAGATGGAACATTCCTGCATTACTTAATGCACTACTGCAATAAGTTACTTTGGAAATTGATCAGGCTTAGTTGTAATACCTAATGAGTATTTTCCCCTAGATTTTTAATAAAATGCTCTGTTATTTGTCCCTAAGGGAATAAAAACAAAGGAAATAGTTCCAGGAATGCTTTGATGTACTATTCTACAACAAAAATATTTTGCTATATTATCTTTGAAAAGACAAGAAATTATCATGACAAACACATTATATTTCACTTAAAATGTCATCTAACAGAAAGTGCTATTGTCTTAAATTACACAAAATTACATTTAAAAGATCTTATCAAAAAAGCCTTATGTTATCAAAAGTGAAGAAGCAGTAGCAAAGGTGTAAGTATTATCTTTCCAATCAAAGTAAACAAAGCATGGAAAAAGAAAAGTTAAGATTTCCTGCAAGTACCACAGAAGACAAAGATGAGGGAGCACTGTGAATTTGCTGCTTGTGAGGAAAAGAGAGAGACCGAAAGCTTGACATTGAAATTGCATGTTTAGAATTTATTTTTTTGGCCATGCCGCAAGGCTTGTAAGGTCTTAGTTCCCAACCAGGGATCAAACCCATTTCCCCTGCAGTGGAAGCATCGAGTCCTAACCACTGGACCGCCAGGGAATTCCCATATGTTTAGAATTTTAAACACAAAATCAGAGAAGGGAGAGCTCCTACCTGTGGCCAAATATATGATGTGGTGAGCAGGTTCTTGCCCTGTACCAAACCCACGGTCACATGGGGAAAATGGCTGTTAACCTCCATGTGGGATGCACTGTGGTCACTGGCTGTACCACCTCATATATCTGAATGAACTTCTGAGCCTCCTGCAGGCTTCTTTCCATCTGGCTCTTGTTTAGGCCCTGGTTCATGGTGCTGTGCTGCTCGAGGAGATAGGCCATTACTGGAACCAGTCGCCTTGACATCCCCTGCCAATCCTGACCACCACATATGGAGTCTGACTTGGAAGCAAAATAAACTGCAATGCATAACTGAAGTGTGCAAACATGCTTGCTTCTCCATTTCCCCAAAAGTCCTCATCTGTGGCGTCTCTCTCATTTTAGATTTGAACTCATCATATTTGGGGGGTCTCTCCACTCCATCATAAAAGGAAATGACCAGAAGTGAAAAATATAGAGCAGAAGTTATGGCTGACTTTAATTTGGATAGCATATGCATAAAACTCCTCAGCCTATTTTAAGTCATTTGGGAACTGCCTAAATGCATATTATTATATCTGTCTGGTAAATCAGGTATCCAAATTGAAAATTCAGCAATCAAGAACATCATATAGATTTATTACTTTCCCTATTAGAGCAATGGGCCTATAAGGCCATGAAGAGAGAATTGTGCTAGTTTTATTGGGAGAGCTTATAATTTTATTATAACATCATTCACAAGGGCTGTAAAAATCTCTACTTGTCTTTTTGCCTTATTGTTATTCCAAGTTATAAGAAATAATAAACTTACTTAGAGAATAATAAACTTACTAGAAATCTGAGAAATATGCTACATTTTGCATAGTGAGAAGGCGGAGGGAAGGGGAGAGGTAAGGGAGACAAAAGGGAACGAAAGAGACAAAAGAGAATAAAAGAAAAGAGAGATTTTCAGGTAGAGAAAAAACGAGTAGGGACATGGTATACATAAGGGAAAGACCCGAATTTGCTGAGAATTTAATTCTCTCTCTGTCCCAGAGGCGGGGAGTGTATCATGTGTGATGAGCTCTGGGAAGGAGGAATTAAAAAGTAGAGGAAAGAACGTTAAACTCTCCTGGAACAGAGGACTGAATCAGGAAACCACAAGCCTTTTAAAATTTATTTTCATAAACTCTAAATCCCAGTACAAATAATAGCTGATACTCATCAGAATTTCATATAAGTTGGTTTGATATAAATAAATTTCTTTGTCTATAAGAATATGAAACTACCATTTATAACATGCCACTCTAGTACTTGCTTTTAATAATAGGTTAGAGGTATGAAAGTATAATGCTTTATAAAAGTAAAAATATATGTGCAGCATTTGATACAATGTACTGCATGCTACAAAATGAGAGGAAAAAAACAGAAGAATTCTAGAATATTGGGGCTAAATGAATTTTACCTGCCAGGTCCAATACCTGACTTATTGGCAAAACCTTCCTATAGCAGTTATATAGTCCAACACCAGTCAGATGAAGAGACGTCATAAGGTCAGGTGAAGGGCACTGCCCTCTACCTAGTTCTGGCTGATGGTCAAGCTGCAGGTCTTATACTAGGGCACTGTTGCCATGTTGCTTAAAATTCATAAGGATTGATGTGGTAAAAAAGCAATAAAGTTGCTGATATCTAGATTTTTAATGATTAAGATAAGACTTCTATTTAGCTCACTTAATTGTTTCTACATGCATAAGATGAATTCAGGATCTAGCACTGCTAGATTTGGTGAAGTATAGGTTGCACTGAACAAGCCCATAATCATCAAACCACACGCTTCAGGACTAACAGATTTTTATCACACCCTTTACTCCCTTGCTTGCTTCTTCTACCCATCTTGCCTCAAACATACATTGAGTCCTGATGAAAAAGGTCAAAACCCTTCAGTTAGTCCTCCAACAACAGCCCACTCATCTGCTTGGTCATTTCACCTGTCTTATTGCACACTTTTAACTCCATCAGTGAAAACCAGCCAACCCTGAGGAGCTTTCCTGGTGACAGACTCCCCACCTCCGTGTCCCCTGCTTGTTTGTAGAAAATATTTAGCCTCCTTGGGCTCCCCCAAATTGCAAAGAGCGAATTTAATCAGAGAAATGCAGAACAAAGGAAAACGGTCAAGCAAGACAAAATGATAATAGTTTAGTCATAAAACAAAGTCAAAGGCCTTTAGTTCCTCTGTAAAGGCTTTATATAATATCCTGAGCCATAACCTTGAGTTGTTTTGAGGGTACTAAAACTCCCCACCAGGTGGAAGAAGTTAACTGCTGACCACCAGCATGTAGATCCAAGACTGGTTGGAACCAGAAGGTTGATGATGTTGACTCCTGACTACCTCACCACCAACCAGTCAGAAGAATGTCCACGAGCTGATCAGGCACCCCACAACCCTCTCCCTCACCTTGCTTTTAAAAACCCTTCCCCAGAAGCCGTCAGAGAGTTTGGATCTTTTGAGCATGAGCCACCCATTCTCCTTGCTTGACCCTGCAATAAATGCTATACTTTCCTTCTCTACAACCGGTGTCAGTAAATTGGCTTTGCTATGAGGCAGGCGAGCAGACTCATGTTTGGTTCAGTAGTATCAGTTAGCATTCATGAAAAACAACACTGCACAGACTACTCCACATGCAGACATACTATGGTTGGGTGTGAATATTTTCAAAAGTTTTTGTTTCTCATAATTTTTATAATGAAGCTTTGAGTTTGCATTACTATTGTATTACTGAGGCCTTAAATTGGGCATAGTTTTAAGGTGCTAACCACAGTAATTCCTAACTTGTAACTGACACATGTGGGTAATAGTTCATGGTTGTTTAATTGAGATGTTTGTACTTAAAAGTGGTAAAGAATCTCTCCTAATCACTCTTTTTTTTCTGCACCTGAATCCATTTTCTATTTCTCTAATGAATTTGGAAATTGTAGTATATAAATGATGCATACATTTCCAGATGCTGATAAACAGAGATCATCTGAAAAAGTAAGAATAAGAAAAAGAAAAATTTAACCACTTATTAATGCTGATTACTGACAAAACAAGCACTTTATACATTTCAGATGGAAGCATCCCTAGATTAAAACTTTTCACCACTACATAGCAGTCAGTGTGGTATCATGAATATAAGTGAGCAAACATATGCTAGCATAACTAGCTCATAGTGGTAAACCTACAGAAAAGACTAGACATGTTTTATTTACATGGATTTCCCCACCAATCTGTCTCTTATTAATTGAGGTGATAATGTGACCTTGATTTTTTTTAATTAATTAATTAATTAATTTTTATTTTTTGGCTCCGTTGGGTCTTCGTTGCTGCATGCGGGCTTTCTCTAGTTGCGGTGAGCAGGGGCTACTCTTCGTTGTGGTGCATGAGCTTCTCACTGAGGTGGCTTCTTTTATTGCGGAGCACGGGCTCTAGGCATGCATGCTTCAATAGTTGTGGCACGTGGGCTTAGTAGTTGTGGCTCACAGGCTCTAGAGTACAAGCTCAGTAGCTGTGGCGCACGGGCTTAGATGCTCCGCGGCATGTGGGATCTCCCTGGACCAGGGCTTGAACCCATGTCCCCTGCATTGGCAGGCGGATTCTTAACCACTGCACCACCAGGGAAGCCCATGACCTTGATTTTTTAATTAAATTTTTATTTGGAGGTCAACCTAGACATGCAGTTCTAAGAAATAATACAGAGGAATTCCATGTTAATATCTTTCAAAACTATAGTAAAATACAGAATACTGACATTGATACAGCCCAGACACAGAACAATTCTGTCACCAAAAGGATCCCTCCCCCTGGACCTCTAGTCATGCCTGTCTCCCTCCTTCTCCCCACCCCAATCCCTGGCAACACTAATCCGTTCTCCATTTCCATAATTTTGTCATTTCAATAATGTTATATAAAAGGAATTACACAGCATGTAACCTTTCGGGATTGGATTTTCTCACTCAGAAAAATTCCTTGCAGATCCGTGTTGTGGAATGTATTAGCAGTTTGTGCTTTTTATTGCAGAGTAGCATTCATGGGATAAGTGCCCCAGCATGCAATTACTGGACATTGTATGACAGTTACATGTTTAGGTTTTTTTTTTAACATCTTTAATGGAGTATAATGGCTTTACAGTGTTGTGTTAGTTTCTGCTGTATAACAAAGTGAAACAGCTATATGCATATGTATATCCCCATACCCCCTCTCTCTTGCATCTCCCTCCCACCCTCCATATCCCACCCCTCTAGGTGGTCACAAAGAACTGAGCTGATCTTGCTGTGCTACGCAGCTGCTTCCCACTAGCTATCTATTTTACATTTGGTAGTGTATATATTTTACATTTGGTAGTGTATATATATACACTCCCTCACTTTGTCCCAGCTTATGCTTCCCCATCCCTGTGTCCTCAAAACCATTCTCTACGTCTGTGTCTTTATTCTTGTCCTGCTCCTAGGTTCATCAGAAACATTTTTTTTTCAGATTCCACATATATGTGTTAGCATATGGTATTTCTTTTTCTCTTTCTGACTTACTTCACTCTGTATGACGGCCTCCATTTCCATCCACCTCACTACAAATAACTCAATTTTGTTTCTTTTTATGGCTGAGTAATATTTCATTGTATATATGTGCCACTTCCTCTTTACCCATTCATCTGTCGATGGATGTTTAAGTTGCTTCCATGTCCTGGCTATTGTAAATAGTGCTGCAATGAACATTGTAGTACATGACTCTTTTTGAATTATGGTTTTCTCAGGGTATAATCCCAGTAGTGGGATTGCTGTGTCGTATGGTAGTTCTATTTTCAGTTTTGTAAGGAACCTCCATACAGTTCTCCATAGTGGCTGTACCAATTTACATTCCCACCAACAGTGCAAGGTGGCTCCCTTTTCTCCACACACTCTCCAATCTTTATTGTTTGTAGATTTTTTGATGATGGCCATTCTGACTGGTGTGAGGTGACACCTCATTGTAGTTTTGATTTGCATTTCTCTAATGATTAGTGATGTTGAGCATCCTTTCATGTGTTTGTTGGCCATCTGTATATCTTCTTTGGAGAGATGTCTATTTAGGTCTTCTGCCCATTTTTGGATTGGGCTGTTTGTTTTTTGATATTGAGGTGCATGAGCTGCTTGTATATTTTGGAGATCAATCCTTTGTCAGTTGCTTCATTTGCAAATATTTTCTCCCATTCTGAGGGTTGTCTTTTGGTCTTGATTATGGTTTCCTTTGCTGTGCAAAAGCTTTTAAGTTTCATGAGGTCCCATTTGTTTATTTTTGTTTTTATTTCCATTTCTCTAGGAGGTGGGTCAAAAAGGATCTTGCTGTGATTTATGTCATAGAGTGTTCTGCCTATGTTTTCCTCTAAGAGTTTTAGAGTGTCTTGCTTTACATTTTGGTCTTTAATCCACTTTGAGTTTATTTTTCTTTATGGTGTTAGGAAGTGTTCTAATTTCATTGTTTTACATGTAGCTGTCCAGTTTTCCCAGCACCACTTATTGAAGAGGCTGTCTCTTCTCCATTGTATACTCTTGCCTCCTTTATCAAAGATAAGGTGACCATATGTGCATGGGTTTATCTCTGGGCTTTCTATCCTGTTCCATTGATCTATATTTCTGTGTTTGTGCCAGTACCATACTGTCTTGATTACTGTAGTTTTGTAGTATAGTCTGAAGTCCAGGAGCCTGATGCCTCCAGCTCCGTTTTTCCTTCTCAAGATTGTTTTGGCTATTTGGGATCTTTTGTGTTTCCATACAAATTCTGCAATTTTTTGTTCTAGTTCTGTGAAAAATGCCATTGGTAGTTTGATAGGGATGCATTGAATCTGTAGATTGCTTTAGGTAGTACAGTCATTTTCACAATGTTGATTCTTCCAATCTAAGAACACAGTAAATCTCTCCATCTGTTTGTATCATCTTTAATTTCTTTCTTTGGTATCTTAGAGCTTTCTGCATACAGGTCTTTTGTCTCCTTAGGTAGGTTTATTCCTAGGTATTTTACTCTTTTTGTTGCAATGGTAAATGGGAGTGTTTCCTTAATTTCTCTTTCCGATTTTTCATCACTAGTGTATAGGAATGCAAGAGATTCTGTGCATTAAGTTTGTATCCTGCTACTCTACCAAATTCACTGATTAGCTCTAGTAGTTTTCTGGTAGCATCTTTAGGATCCTCTATGTAAAGTATCATGCCATCTGCAAACAGTGACAGATTTACTTCTTCTTTTCTGATTTGGATTCCTTTTATTTCTTTTTCTTCTCTGATTGCTGTGGCTAAAAATTCCAAAACTATGTTGAATAATAGTTGTGAGAATGGGCAACCTTATCTTGTTCCTTATCTTAGAGGAAATGGTTTCAGTTTTTCACCATTGAGAATGATGTCGGCTGTGGATTTGCCATATATGGCCTTTATTATGTTGAGGTAGGTTCCCTCTATGCCTACTTTCTGGAGAGTTTGTATCATAAATGGATATTGAATTTTGTCAAAAGCTTTTTCTGCATCTATTGAGATGACCTTTTGATTTTTATCCTTCAGTTTTTTAATATGGTGTATCACATTGATTGATTTGTGTATATTGAAGAACCCTCACATTCCTGGGATAAACCTCACTTGATCATGGTGTATGATCCTTTTAATGTGCTGCTGGATTCTGTTTGCTAGTATTATGTTGAGGAGTTTTGCATCTTTGTTCATCAGTGATATTGGCCTGTAGTTTTCTTTTTTTGTGACATCTTTGTCTGGTTTTGGTATCAGGGTGATGGTGGCCTCGTAGAATGAGTTTGGGACTGTTTCTCCCTCTGCTATATTTTGGAAGAGTTTGAGAAGGATAGGTGTTAGCTCTTCTCTAAATATTTGATAGAATTCACCTGGGAAGCCATCTGGTCCTGGGCTTTTGTTTGTTGGAAGATTTTTTATCACAGTCTCAATTTCAGTGCTTTTGATTGGTCTGTTTATATTTTCTATTTCTTCCTGGTTCAGTCTCAGAAGGTTGTGCTTTTCTAAGAATTTGTCCATTTCTTCCCGGTTGTCCATTTTATTGGCATATAGTTGCTTGTAGTAATCTCTCATGATCCTTTGTATTTCTGCAGTGTCAGTTGTTACTTCTCCTTTTTCATTTCTAATTCTGTTGATTTGAGTCTTCTCCCTTTTTTTTTTTTTTGATGAGTCTGGCTAATCAATTTTATCAATTTTCTTTATCTTCTCAAAGAACCAGCTTTTAGTTTTACTGATTTTTGCTATTGTTTCCTTCATTTCTTTGTCATTTATTTCTGATCTGATCTTTATGATTTCTTTCCTTCTGCTAACTTTGGGGTTTTTTGGTTCTTCTTTCTCTAAGTGCTTTAGGTGTAAGGTTAGGTTGTTTATTTGAGATGTTTCTTGTTTCTTGAGGTAGGATTGTATTGCTATAGACTTCCCTCTTAGAACTGCTTTTGCTGCATCCCATAGGTTTTGGTTCATCGTGTCTCCATTGTCATTTGTTTCTAGGTATTTTTTGATTTCCCCTTTGATTTCTTCAGTGATCACTTCATTATTAAGTAGTGTATTGTTTAGCCTCCATGTGTTTGTATCTTTTACAGATTTCTTCCTGTAATTGATATGTAGTCTCATAGTGTTGTGGTTGGAAAAGGTACTTCATATGATTTCAATTTTCTTAAATTTACCAAGGCTTGATTTGTGACCCAAGGTATGATCTATCCTGGAGAATGTTCCATGAGCACTTGAGAAGAAAGTGTATTCTGTTGTTGTTTGGAACAACAGAATATGGAATGTCCACATATGGACATGTCCATATATGGAATGTCCTATAAAGATCAATTAAGTCCATCTTGTTTAATGTATCAGTTAAAGCTTTTGTTTCCTTATTTATTTTCATTTTGGATGATCTGTCCATTGGTGAAAGTCGGGTGTTAAAGTCCCCTACTATGATTGTGTTACTGTCGATTTCCCCTTTTATGGCTGTTAGCATTTGCCTTATGTATTGAGGTGCTCCTATGTTGGGTGCATAAATATTTACAATTGTTATACCTTCTTCTTGGATTGATCCCTTGATCATTATGTAGTGTCCTTCTTTGTCTCTTGTAATAGTCTTTATTTTAAAGCCTATTTTGTATGATATGAGAATTGCTACTCCAGCTTTCTTTGATTTCCATTTGTATGGAATATCTTTTTCCATCCTCTCACTTTCAGTCTGTATGTGTCCCTAGGTCTGAAGTGGGTCTCTTGTACACAGCATATGTATGGGTCTCGTTTTTGTATCCATTCAGCCAGTCCGTGCCTTTTGGTTGGAGCATTTAACCCATTTACGTTTAAGGTAATTATTAGTATGTATGTTCCTATTATCATTTTCTTAATTGTATTGGGTTTGTTATTGTAGGTCTTTTCCTTCTTTTGTGTTTCCTGCCTAGAGAAGTTCCTTTAGCATTTGTTATAAAGCTGGTTTGGTGGTGCTGAATTCTCTTAACTTTTGCTTATCTGTAAAGGTTTTAATTTCTCTGTCAAATCTGAATGAGATCGTTGCTGGGTAGAGTAATCGTGGTAGTAGGTTTTTCCCTTTCATCACTTTAACTATGTCCTGCCACTCCCTTCTGGCTTGCAGAGTTTCTGCTGAAAAATCAGCTGTTAACCTTATGGGGATTCCCTTGTATGTTATTTGTTGTTGTTATTTGCTTTTCCCTTGCTGCTTTTAATATTTTTCTTCGTATTTAACTTTTGATAGTTTGATTAATACGTGTCTCGGTGTGTTTCTCTTTGGGTTTATCCTGTGTGGTAGTCTCTGTGTTTCCTGGACTTGATTGACTATTTCCTTTCCCATGTTAGGGAAGTTTTCGACTATAATCTCTTCAAATATTTTCTCAGACCCTTTCTTTTTCTCTTCTTCTTCTGGGACCCCTATAATTCAAATGTGTTGCACTTAATGTTTTCCCAGAGGTCTGTGAGACTGTCCTCAATTCTTTTCATTCTTTTTTCTTTATTCTGCGCCCTGGCAGTTATTTCCACCATTTTATCTTCTAGCTCACTTATCTGTTCTTCTGCCTCAGTTATTCTGTTATTGATTCCTTCTAGAGTATATTTAATTTCAGTAATTGTGTTGCTCCGCACTGTTTTTTTGCTCTTTAGTTCTTCTAGATCCTTGTTAAATGTTTCTTGTATTTATTCCATTTTGTTTCCGAGATTTTGGATCATCCTTACTATCAATAATCTGAATTTTTTTTCAGGTAAGTTGCCTATTTCATCTTCATTTATTGGGTCTTGTAGGTTTTTATCTTGCTCCTTCATCTGTAACAAATTTTTCTGCGGTTTCACCTTTTTCTTTTTTCTTTTTTTTTTTTGATGGGTGGTGCTCTATTCCTGTCTTACTGGTTGTTTGACCTGAGACATCCAGCACTGGAGTTTTCAGGCAGTTGCATAGAGCTGGGTCTTGGTGCTGAGATGAGGACCTCAGGAGGACCTCCCTCCTCAGGGAGGCCTCACTTCGATTGATATTCCCTGGGGTCTGAGTTTCACTGTTAGTCCAGTGGTTTGGACTCAGAGCTCCCACCACAGGAGCGCGGGCCCGACCTCTGGCCTGGGAACCAAGATCCTGCAAGCTTTGTGGCACATTAAACAACAAAAAAAAAAAAAAAAAAAAGAAGAAAGAAAGAAAAGGAGCAGTACAATATCAAAGAATAAAAAACAAAATAAAATTAGAATGATAAAATATATATTAGGAAAGATAAAACTATAATTGAAACCATTGCAACAGGGTAAAATAAAACCCCAACAGAAAAAAGAAAAAAAAAAGCGGGGCGGGGGGGTTACAAGCCAAAAGGAGAGAACAATAACAAAGTATAAAGAATAAAATAAAATTAGAAAAATAAAAGGTTAGGAAAAATTAAAATATAAAAGAATCAACAACAATGAATCAACAAGGTAAAACAGAACCCCAATCTAAAAGAGGAAAAAAAAAAAAAAAAGCCTTGGCTATGGGGACAGAGTCTAGGCAGGGGTGGAACTTAGGCACGGGTGGGGTTTTGGGTGAGCCGGGACCTAGGCAGGTGGGGGGGTGACTTTTGAGCATGGGGTGGGGCCTCTGCTTAGGACCTGCTCAGAAGGGGAGAGGCAGCATGTAGAAAGGGGGGACTCTGGAGTGTGGAGTTCTGGAGTTTGGAGGAAAGGCCCGGAGTGAGGGTGTGTGGGTGGGGTTTAGGCCCAGCGCGTTGGAGGGGGTCTTAGAGGGGGTCTCCGAGTATAGAGGTGGGGCCCTGGGTGGAGGGGCAGGGGCGGGCCTTGGGCTCTGCACGGCAGGAGGGAGGCTCCGAGGGCAGAGGATTAGGCCCAGGAGCCCAAGAGGCTCCCCAGTGCCTACGTGGACAGGGAAAGCTCTGGCCCTGTTCCCTTCCGTTCCTGCGCGCCCCTCCCCCACCATCTCCCCCAGGGTCTCCCCTGTCGCCTCTGGACCCTAACCGTGGGTGGGTCCTGCTGGGTGCAGGAACCCCTCCCCTCCCCTAGCCACCCCACAGGGGTGCTGGTCCCAGAGGTCTGGCCTTTACTTTGGCTCCCCCTTCCCTCCCTCCCTCTCCCTCAGGACCTGCATGGCTGGAGGGGGCCTCAGTGGGCAGAGGATCAGGCCTGGGATCTCAGCAGGTTCCTGGGGGCCCAAGTGGGCAGGGCAAACCTGGCCAAGCTCCCTTCTGATCCTCAGCCCTCCCAATGGTTCCCCAATTTCCCCCTTCGGGCATGGGATCCCTTCCCCTTCCCCAGCCACACCTCAGGGGCACCAGTTCTGTCCAGCCTCCATTTCTCCTCCCACACCCCACATCCTACCCGGTCTCTGGGGATTCCTCCCATTCCCTTAGGTGTCCAGGGTCCCCCACTGGTGCCTGGTAGGTGCCCTAGTTGTTAGGAGATGCAAATTCCACGTCCTCCTAGTATGCCATCTTGACTCCACCCCACATGTTTAGTTTTATATTAACCTGCCAAACTGTCTTCCAGAGTGGCTACACCATTTTAGATTCCCATCAGCAATGTATACATATCTAGTTTCTTTGCATCCTTGTAAACATGTAGTGTTGTCACTACTTTTCATTTTAACCATTCTAATACATTGTAGTATTATCTTATTGTGGTTTTAATTTGCATTTTGCTAATGGTTAAAGATGCTGGACATCTTTTCATGTGCTTATTTGCCATTTGTATATCCTTTTTGGTGAAATTTCTCTTCATGTATTTTGCCTACTTGCAAACTGAATTGCTTTTTGCTTTTGTGTGTGTGTGTTTTAAACAGTTACATATTGAAATTTCCCTATGTATTCTAGGTATTAGTCCTTTGTTGGATGCATGGTTCATAAATATTTCTCCCAGTATATAACTGTCTTTTGTTGTTCTCGAGGTCTTTAAGAATAAATGGTTTTAATTTTGATAATGTACAATTTATTGATTTTTTGTTATTGATTATGCCTTTAATGTAAAGTCTAAGAACTTTTTGCCTAGCCTGATGTCATGAAAGTTTTTTTCTATTTCTATACTAAATGTTTTATAATTTTACATTTAAGTATGTGATCTATTAAGAGTTAATTTTTGTGCATGGTGTGACGTTTAAGTTGAAGTTTTTTTGTTGTTGTTTTTTGGACTTTGGGTTTTTTTGCCTATAGATGTCCAATTGCTCCAGCATCATTTGTTGAAAAAGTTATCCTTCGTCTATTGAATTGCTCTTATACCTTTGTCAAAATTCATTTGGGCAAATTGGGACTTTTCATCTGAGCAAGATGGTGTAGACCCATTTCTCTGTGTTCCTCCTCACTAAGCACAACTATAAACCCTGGGAATAATGCAAGAGACATCCAGAGGAGAGCTCTGAAAGGTGGCAGGAGGATGAACTGACTTAGGGCATCAGGCCTGGTGAAAAGCACAGTGGCAGGATGTCTTACAACCCTATATCCAACAGGAGAAGGCAACTCAGGCCTGGCATTTCCTGACCTCTAATGTAGCAACAGAAGGTCCATTCCTCCCTCCAGCTGAATAGGAGTCTCCCTGACAAAATCAGTGAGCTAAACATCATTGACAATTAGACAATAAGGACCCTCACCAACAGAAATCAGCCAGGGGAAGCTCTCCTCTGTTGAGAAATACTTAAGTGGGCAAGCAACAGCAGAGCGGGGGACCAGCTACAAAAAGCAGCTTGGCCCAGGAAGACTTTTGATTCTACTTAATTGAGACTCCACTCCCTTACCAGAGACACCAGGGCACCCAAAGGGCACCAGTAAGGGAGTCTGACCACAATAACTATACAACTTGAGAAATCCTCTCCATCCCCAAGAGATAGGGGGCATCTTTCCACAGCAAGTGCCCACCCAGGGAAACCTCTTGATCCCTGCGGGTCTGAGACTCCTTTCCCCAGTAGAGAAACACCCTATATCTGGTCTAGGAAACCCTTTTTGCTCCATCAGGCAGCACCAGCAGGGTAGCAGGGCTCAAGTGGTATCACATAACCCAAACAGATACAATAAAGTAACACCCTTCATACAATAAAAAGTAAACTATCATTGGAACCACAGCCCTGAAAAGCAGTCTAGGACCTGCATGCTAAACCTGAACAGGGTGGACACCTACTGAATAAAAAATCTAAATAATACTGGAGTCTGCTAACATAGTAATCAAAATGTCTAGGATATAATCAAAATTCACCTGTTATACCAGAACCAAGAAAATCACAACTTGAATGGAAAAAAAAATCAGTCAACCAGTTGACAACAACACTAAGATAAATCACAAGTTGGATTTATCTGACAAGGATTTTAAAGCAGTTACCATAACAATACTTCCACAATCTATCACACATCTTCTGAAAACAAATGAAAAGATAGAAAATCTCATCAATAAAATAGAAGTCATAAAAAAGAATCAAATGAAAATTATAGAAGTGAAAAATGCAATAATGGAAACTTTAAAAACTCACTGGATAAGGTCAATAGCAGACGAGATGACAGAGGATGAATCTGAGGACAGATCAATAGAATTCACCTAATCTGAACAACACAGAGAAAACAGACTTAAAAGAAATGTAGCAGAGCCTCAGGAGCCTGTGGGAAAATAACAAAAGACCCAACATATTTATTTTCAGAATCCCACAAAGAGCGGAGAAAGAGGGTTAGACTAAAAGAGTATTTGAAGAAATGATGACTGAAATTTTCCAAAATATGGAAAATATACACAATCACAGATTCAAGAAGTTGAGAAAATCCAAGGAGGAAAAACCAAAGAAATCTACACCAAGACACAGCATAAACTTCTGAAAACTAAAGACAAAGAAAAAAATCTTAAAAGCAGATAGAGACTTTCTTCCTAATAGTGGAAAGAAAGAGCTGGCAAAATTGTGCAAAGTTTTACCTTCATTGAGCAGACTCAAGAGAAATTTGAGAATTATATAGATTTCCAATTAAATTTTATTTTTAACATTTAAACAAAGCCAAAGATCACCAGGAACATACCTGTAGTTGAATAATTTGGGTTCAGTACTTGTTGCAGCGAAGGTGAGCATATGCCATGGAGAATAGTGGGTGTCTCAGTAAGAAAGCGTTAAAATGAAGATACACTAATACTACAGTATTTAGATATTGGTTAGGTAAATGGTCAAGGGGCTTCCTGTATATCTGATGCCGTCAGAAAGCTGGGGTGATACTGCTATTAGATAAAGAAGTACCAGTCACTCATTTATTAAAAAGGGGTGTGTTTGGTGTTCTGTGGGTGGCACAGTGACTGTCTCAGTCACTTTGGAATGCTATAACAGAATACCACAGACTGGGAGGCTTATAAACAACAGAAATTTATTTCTTACAGCGCTGGAGGCTGGGAAGTCTAAGATCTAGGTGCCAGGCTGGTCAGGATCTGGTGAGACCACTATTCGGTCTGGGCTGCAGACTACTGACTTCTCATTGTGTCCTCACATAGTGGAACGAGGTTGAGAGAGTGCTCTCTGGGGGTCTCTTTATAAGGACACTGATCCCACTCATGAGGTCTCTACCCTCAAGATCTAAAAACCTCCAAAAGACCCATCTCCTAATACTGTCAAACTGGGGGTCAGGATTTCAACATATGAATTTGAGGGAGACACAAACATTCAGTTCATAGCAGTGACCTTGTTTTTGTCTATGTTTAGACAAAATTATAAATTGGCCTTTTTTTGGTCTCACTTTATCATAGCATCAGAGTAAGTCAGTTTTCTCTGAGATTACTTATGTCCAACAGGAGGATAACGTGGCCTAGCTGTGAGAGCCAGGCCAGCTTTCCAATGTCAGCAGCTGCTCCTTTTTTTTTTTTTTTCCCTTTCGCATATGTTATTTGCATAACATTCTTTTGGACGGTATAAGTATTGAACTTATCCATGCCTTTACAAACAGAGTTGCCTCTTAGATATATGCTTTTTAAATTCTAACAACTAGATTCGATTCTTCTTGTTTTCTCTATTTCTAAGAACATTCCATTTAATAGCGAGTAATTGAATTTTACAGTGCAATTAGGGTAATACTAGCAACAACTTTTGATATTCAGAATGGTGCAGACAACAGCTATATCTGTTAGAACACATTTTCAGGGATAATTAGGTATCTGTTGGGACAACTCTATTGGCCATATGCTCTGGTAGGTTGAACTGAATTGTATTCCAACTGACATATAATTAATAAAACAATGAAAACACACTGGACTACAAAAGAGCCTGTAATATTAGCATAAGAAACTCACAGACACTTGCCTAAAGACTGAAATATAGAACTGGACTCCATCATTTTCTGAACTCAGGCCATCTGACCCAGAGCCCCTGCATCTAAAATACTCAAAAAAATCATGATAAGCAAAGAGGACATCAATTGTGCTAATAATACTCAAGGACAGATTTGGATTTCTCTCTAGTGGCTTCAGTGGCCAAGTTGGCAAGCTCTGAGATGGGAAGTCGCTAAACTGCATGTGGTGTGGAGAGCAGGTTTTTACAGTAATCAGCTGAAAAGAGTTGTAGAACTGACTGCAGGCGGAGAAAAACGCCCGATGGAACTGGATCTCATGCTCTACGGGCTCTCGGGAATGCCATAGGAAAAGCAAGGAATGAGGGAGGAAGGGGCAATAACTCTAAAGCTTAATGAATATCATTGGAGAGCATGTGACCTGGCTCCAGACAAGGCATTTTAAATAGCATCCACTACGGCCTCCGTGTGATGAGTTCTTTCCTGTGTCTGCTGCATGTCTGTCTTCTACTACACTGCAACGTCTTTAACTCTGATTTCTCAGGTAGCTTTGCCCGCACCATCTTCCTTCCACAGAAAAACCTCTTCTCATGGCTCTAAACCTCCCTGATCTTGCTTGTCTCCAGAAATTATTTTTATGATGTTGTAACTAAGTATGTTTTTAATAGAAATGGTCAAATCAATACATTTTAACCCACTAAGTAAACAAGGAAAGAGTGTGTTTGAGTATATACAGACCACTTTGTTCAACGAGCCAAACCATACTTGGGGAAACTGTGCTGTCCCGCAGCATGGCCTTGTAGGACGATGCCTAGCTTCTGATTGTTTGACCTGCTGTTGAATTGCGAAGCTCCATTCCTTAGAAAGCAGAGCTCCCTGAAATGAAGCCAGCAGTATCTTATCCTTTTTCAAAGACGTCAAGGAAGAGGAATAATATTTAAGTTACCACTGCCCCATAGAGCCTTCAGATAGTAAATAGATCCAGAGGCCTCCATTTACAGATACAATCTGGTAGGGGGTAGAGGGTGAGGGGGCGTAAATCTCACCAGGAAGGATGAGAGGATGCAAATTGTTTTCCCTCCTTTATTTAAATATTTAAAGTCTGTTTCCTACTAAAATGCAATTTGCCACAAACCTAATTTGTGGCACTTCTGAGTTAATCAAAGAAATTATAAAGCCGGCATCACCTAATTTACAATGAATGTGAGTGAAACAGAGATCTGAGGGGACTTTGTACATAATTCATATGGGTACGTATGAATAGATGTGCTATCTAATCAAGGCTGAAAATAGGCATGAGAATATGTCAGCCTGCATAATGATTTCATGTGCTCGTGTGAGCCCAGGTTTGTGTATAGAGATGTGGCTTTTATCCCATGCACTTGGATAACATATTTACTTATGAATTACATGGTTTCCTATAAAAATTCATGTGCAGGAAAGGAATTATATATAATTTAAGAATTTTGTTTTACAACTTTGTTTCCAAAATGGTCATGTAAAATAAGGTCTCTGAGATTACTCAGAAAAGAAATGAAATTTGTAGAAACATTTGGCATGGAGAAGATGAACAAACTCAAAAAGAATGGAAGAGAATCCAGTATTAGTTGCAGCCTGGCTATATATCCAAGTTTCTTTACAACATGCACTTATGTATAGTTCATAAAATAATTTTATTTAGGATGACCTGAGTTTCCTGATTTTATTTTTTTAATTATAATTGAATGTTATTATTGCTGTTTTTAATAAGTTAACCTGCAGGCTCATAAACAGCCCTTAGAAGTGTGGAAAACATTTAAAAGTAAAATATTAAGAAAAACAATTTTGAAAAATATTAACTTGAATTCAAAGATCTGGAAGTATTTTACACATAGCAATAGAGTTAAAAGGTCTAATTTTTAAAAAATAAAGTTTAATTGAAAGAATATATTGTACAACAACATTGTTTGATTTTCATCAAATGCCCTCTTCAGCATTCAAGGAGAGAATCATCCATTTCATTGCTTAGTCCTTGATTCCTAGCTCTTTGAAGAAGAAACTAGTTTTGAGAAACTAAGGTCTTGATCTAGACCAATATACAAAGAAAATAGAAGTACCCAGAGATATTTTCCCCCAATACAGTGCTGAATGATTGTTCCATGATGTTTACCAAAACATAAACATATTAGAGCAAATTTACTCAACAATTCGGAGCAAATTTACTAAAACACCCAGATCTGAACATTTTATAAATAGGGTGACAATATAATGTATGATCCGAAACTGGAACACTCTTAGAAACAGGATGCTATAATTACACCAGGACAATCAAAAGAATAAACTAGGACTTAACTCTCCTTAGAACTAATCTTCAGACAATCAACCTTTAACCATTTTTCTGAGTTGATATATCAATGATAGCACATTCCCATGCAATTCATTGAAGCCTTGTATAATAAGGCATATCTCATTTGTGTGGATTTCATGTTTTATGCTACAGATTTTCCTGTGAGTGTGTACGTTTGTCCCTTTGCCTCCACGATATTTCGCTAGGATAGGGAGATGGATGATAAATAGGAAGCGTTGATTAATCCATTCTAATTTGAATATGGAAGTTTAAATTCAAACATTTCAAGTTACTTACTAACAAGTATAGAGCTCTTATCTAAAGATACGGATTTCATAGTTCCTCGACTTTCAGGCACTTAGGGCTTAACGTATGAAAGAGACAGAATACTACATTATTTCTAAAGCACCAAAGAAATTGATCCCTTGGTGTCTTTTATCACAAGTATGTACACATGAATAAGTTTATTAAATTACTCCAGAGGCTTCTGATTTGGGTTTAATAATCCTGATTCATTTATCTTCTGTGCAAGCCTTTAACAATCAAAGAAAGACTCTGAATTTTTTCAATTTCCTCATATCCCTTGTCAACGGCAAAATCTATCAGGGGATCAGCTTTGTAACACTAACTCAATGCATTTTGTTTTAAATTGGACCTCGGCAAAGAAACCAAAGCAGGTTGTGAGGTTTGTATTCCTTAAAATGTTCTGACCAAACAAGAGGCGGCCGTGAGAAGTGAAGGGGGAGGAATGCAGGAAGCTCTGGAGTTAGATCTGCTTTCAAATCCTCACCCCTGTGGGCCCAGCAAGGTGTTTAATCGGTCTGAGCTCAGTCTGCTCATCTGTAAGATGAGGACATCCCTATCCAGCGTGGAGAACTGTGTGAAGGACTACAGATCACGTGTAAATGGAGTCCCCATACCTGGCACATTATAAATAGAGCAGGGAGGCTACTTCTTTAAAATAACCTCTGACACCATGACACCAAATTTGACTTGCAACAAAATTTCTGAAATGCATCTGTGGTACCCAACATAGCAAATCTACCCAGTGCCCTCTGGTGAGGCCAAAACAGCCCTGAAAGTTAGGAAGGGGAGATTTGTTGTGTAGCATCACACTTCATGACAGTTGTTCAACATGCTCTAAGCCCACATAGCATCACTCTAGCATGTTGAAACTCTGGGAGTTAGAAATCAGGCCTTAGCCATGTGCTTGCTGACTCTGAAGAGTGCCCACTGTTCACAAAGACACTCCATTTGAAGCATCTTCCCTGATGATAAAATGCACTCCCAACTGGCTCGTGGTCTATTTTGACTTTACAGTCCTTCTTCATCTCTGTGTTAAATTCTGAGGATTTTCCTTCATAAACATACTTTATTCCCAATCCCCACTTATGTTTGTTTTGCTTGTTCTCCATCCTCCCCTTCCATTTATGAATTTCCAACTTTAGCAAATGTCATCAGTCCAGGGAGAACTTAGTGCAGACGATTCACACCTTTGGGACACTGAGTTGTAGGGACTCTGCCAAAGGGGTTCTCACTGTCCCTAGGACATAACCCCAAAAGTCACCACAGCCTGGCCTCGCCTGGACCACTGAGAGGCAGCATCTGCTCCCAGGGAGCAGGGTCAAGCTCCACAAAGCACCTGTCTTCACAATAAGCAGACACAGTTTCTCCTTGAGTTAAACACAGATGAGACTTTTTCCTCCAGTAAATTACTTCTAATCACTAGAAAGTTAATGATTGTAATTTTTAAACCAGAGAGAGTCTATATCATGCTTAGCTCACATCTTCAAAACATTTCAAACCAGGAGAATTAAGTATGTTTAAGAGTCTTCTTTATTAAAAATAATAGATCATAAAATGATTTTGTTAAAATAAGAATGCTTGTAATTAGGTAGTAAGTAAGTGGATTTCAGAAAAGATCACTTCAATATGAAGTCAGGACCCTAAGAAGGAAGAAAACAGTGGAATTCACTGTGACTATTGTGGACAGACTAATAATGGCTTTTCTACAAATGGAAGACAAATTAGGATCATTTAGTGTAGAAAACACTGATGTCCATGTTCATCTATTAAAGACTTAGGAATTAGTTTTTCTAAGTTCTCACTGATTTCTCACATTATTTACAAGCATATAGTTCACTCTGAACTCAGGAGCTCAACTTTACATTCTCATTTGGAAATGTCATTCCTGTTTCCTCAATTTCCATTTACTCGAAGGCAGGTCTTACAGCATCTCTATTTTAGGTATTATTCATTAAACATGTACTTCTTTTTAGTAACCCTGCCTTACAGAATGATTTTAAAAAGGGTTATTAACTGATAAATATTTTAAGGCATTAAAGCAGTGTTGAATGTCTCTGAACACATACATTTGATTATAAGAGTGACAAAGCAAGGGATCTGATTTTGAGACTCAGATTCATTACCAAACACATAACTTATTGTTCCTGTTTTCTTTAGTGACTTATGTGGTTGATTCTACTTCCTTCAATAAATAACCGATAAAGCAATCGCAAACAGGGGTACAAAAGATGATAAAAGTAAGACTTGTCCATTTTTGGCCCTAATTTGTTTAAAATAGATCAATCTGTTGTTCTGTTGTTTTCTTCTTGGTGATAACTAATGAAGCTTTTTTTCCCACGTGTCATTTATCAACATTTTAAATATTTCTGCTGATTCTCAAGATAATTTTTCTCTTACTCGTACAAGAGTTACTGATAGAGCCTGGACTATCTTTTACCTATTTGTGAGATGCTGGGCATACAAATGAATAAGATGTCACCCTGAACCTCAAAAAGTTCATAAAACAGTTATCAATGCGTTAAAAAATATTACGATTAAGCACTGTTCTGAACACTTAGAATACATCAATGAACAAAACATGAACATATACCTGCTTTTGTGGAATTTGCATTTTAGGAGTGGGAGACAAACAGTAACAATAATCATAAAAATTAGTATATTTTATGGTACGTTAGAAAGTGCTAAGTGCTATGGGAAAAAAATAGAGCAAGATAAGAGGGGTCAGGAATGCTAGATGTCAGTTAGGAGGTCATGGTAGGCCTCACTTAGAAGGTGATATTTGAGCAAAGACTTAGAGGAACTGAAAGAATCATTACCCAGCTGGATACTGATGGAAGAGCTTAATAGGTTGATGGAAGAGCTTAATAGGTTGATGGAAAAGCAAGGGCAAATGGCTGACATTTTAGAGAAAAAGTAAGGAAGCCAATGGGGCTAAAGCTGTGTGAACAAAATAGAGGGGAAAAGGGGAAAATGACATGGAGGAAATGTGAGGGCAGAGAGGAGGGTTTTAAATTTTAGTAAACGTAAAATGCGGATTGCTGGAGGTTTGGAGCAGAGGATTGACCAAGAGCTCCAATACTGTGAAAATACGAATCATAACTTAGGATGCTGATAAAGGAGGGAACTAATGGAATCCGGGAAAAACTGAAAATTCAGTGGAGGATTAAAGGGGGGAGCAGGAATTACCCAAGAGGAAAAAAGAAAGGAACTAATGTCAAAATTGACACCATTTGTAAGGATGAGCATGATGCCTTCAGGAGACCGCTCAGTGCTCCTTAAAAAAAAAACCAAGGGGTACATATGGGGGTGCAAGAGCCAAAGCTGAAAAGTAGACTGATCTTAGAGTAGAAAAGGCCAGTGAAGAGGCAGAAGGAAATAAAACTGAAGAAGCTAGGGTGGGCAGCAGCTGGGTCTGACATGCTCATGCCCTTCTAGTCCTTGAGGACAGCAGACAGGTCTTCAAAACATAGACAGTTGTAACAATGCGTGTGTAATGCACAGTATATTAATATATGACCATGGCCAAGGTAGCAAGATGGCACTTGCACTGTAGTGAAACATGGTACGTGAAACTCAACTGTTAGATAGAAGTGACCTGGCTTCCAAAAGGGATATTTCTGTGACCATGAAAGATACTTATGCTGGAGTTTCGAGATGCTGTGATTGGAACTGTAAGAATCTTAGTAAGCTCTTACTTAGCATTTCCTGCATTTGGCAAAGCCTCACTCTGGCGAGGAAGAACCTAGTGCATTTGCCATTAGAAACAAGGGGTCCTACAGGGCCTGAAATTGCTGAATGTTCCCCAGACTAAAGTGATCAGATGACATCTCCTGAAGACACAGTCTTTGTGCCTATGACAGTCTAAGACTGCGGCATCAGAGTGCCCTTTTTGTCATTCTTTCAATTCAATATTTTCAGGGAATAATTCAGAATACCTTCCCTACCAACCAAGTATGATCTTGAGAACAAGGGACTTGAGGAGCAAAAGAGATTCAAGAATAGCCCTCAAGTAGAATGAGGGACACCCTGCCTCTAAGGCTCTGGGGCAAAAGGAGAGGTGCAGTTGGGTGTAGGCAACGTTTTCAGTGGATTGTGTGGTAGACTGACTGCACCAATGCCCCGAGTCTTCCTTTGTCCCAAATCCTCGCCCTTTGCCATGTCCTTCTACACAGCCCTCCCACTCTGGGCTTGACCATGGCATTTGCTCTGGTCAATAGGATGTCAGCAGACAACACAAGCAAAGGCTTTAAGAAGTGCTTATTTCTACCTCCTCTCTTGTGTCTCTATCTTCACCAAAGGACATGTCCAAACTACCTGCACAGAACAGAGCAGAGTCACCCTAGTCATCTCAATCAAATCCATCCTCACTGAGCCTGCCTGGTGACGACCACAGATGCACAAGTAAACTCAGTGTGGGTCAGCGGACCCACTCCAGATTAGATGAACACCACAAACCCATGACCAAAATAAATGTTTGTCGGTGAATGCCATTGAGGTTTGTGGTTGTTTGAGATGCAGCATTGCATAGTAGCAGGGAAGTGATATTTTAGTTGAGAACAGTGATTTGAATTTGTCTCTATTTAGGGTAGACATAATGCCTTGTCCAAATCAGGACATATTTTAGAATGAAAGGGGTAGTGTTAATAATTAGTCATAAACAAGACAAAGCAGGCAAAGCAGGGCATATGGTAATCTCAAATTTACCTGAGAACCTCTATTTATCTTTGAAAAGATGAAGTAATATCATGTGACTAAAATAAAAACAATAAGGCTAAGACAGAAAGCCTAAAAATTTGACACATGCAGCTCAAGAAGACTTAAGGTCTTGGTCAGAATGTAAGGCATCCAAGTTTAAGATTTCAGAGTTATGTCACTCTCCCAGGAACTGTGAAAGGAGTGGCTTGCTAAAGTGGACTTTGGTGAGTGTGTGGATGGATGGACAGATGGACAAGGGATGGGTGATGTTAGGAAGACTGAATTACTAGGTAGGAAAAATGCCAAGCATATTGCTGGTACAGGGCAAACTCATTAAATGTCAGTAATTGCTATAATCATTACAACAAAGAACCCTGCCTTACATATGTTCATTCAAAGAACTAAGGAATGAACTACCTCAGTGTTCGGAAAATTGTTCTACAGATAATTGAATCACAAGCGATGAATACAGATGCAAAGACCGTTTTGTTTTTGTTTCTGTTTTTTGCCATAGTTAATAGGCTCAATCTAGATCTTCTGATGCTAAGCCAATTTTCTTTCCACAACTTGAAAGGGTGGGACAAGCAAGACGTATTTGTTTGCTGCCAGAACAGTACCACAGAGTGGGTGGCTTAAATAACAGAAATTTATTTGCTTACAATTTTGGAGGCTAGAAGTCTGAGATCAAGGTATCAGCAGGGCTGGTTTTTTCTAAAGCCTCGCTCCTCAGCTTGTAGATGGCTGTCCTTTCCCTGTTTCTTCATACAGTCTTCCCTCTGTATCTGTGTCTAGACTTCCTTTTCTTATTAGAACACCATATTGGATAAGGGCCTACCCTAATGATCTCATTTTTAACTTAATTGCCTCTTTAAAGGCCCTATCTCCAAATACAGTCACATTCTGAGACACTGGGGATTAGCATGTCAACATATGAATTTGGGGGGAACACATTTCAGCTCATAACCTTGTATAATGCCCAACACAAGGAATTCTGTTCCTTACAATTTACAAGCAGTTGTTATGACAATGAGTGATAAACTCCCAGAGGCTCTGAGTCCTGCTAAGTCTATAGAGAAGGGTGAGCAGTGTCGGGCACTGTGCTGAATGTGCTTTGTAGGGAGCCTGGGTGTAGGTAACAAAAGGCCAGGAAATCCAGGAGAGGTCAGCACCCACAGCTGGTTAGCCAGAGTGGGAGCAAATCACACAGTAGGGATAGCGTGACAACACGGAAAGAGGAGGCTTTAAGTGTCAGTAATTCAAGAGCCAGGGCTCAGGATGGGCGTTCACTCACCCGTTCAACAAATGCTCATTAACTGCCTACTACCCGTCAGAAATTGCATCAGACACTGGGCAATGAATAATCACCTTTATTTACTGTACCTAATGTGTGCCAGGCACTGCATATACAGTCTCAGTATTTATCGCCAAAGTGAAGATGAGGAAACTGAGATTCAGGAAGAAATCAACTTGTTCAAGTGGCTGCAGTGATTCAACTCCAAAGACCCTTTTCTTTCCTCTAAGCTGCACTGTCCTCAAAGAGAACTCAATTCCTGGTAATACAGTGGTACATGACATACACGTGATGCAGGATAAAAGCTAAAGAGAGAGATAGATAAGGAGCTAAGACGTTCTGACAGGAAAAGATTCAAAGAGGTTTGGGGAGCTTTCTCACAGTGCCAGCTGCATTTTGCAGACGCTGGATAAAAGAAGGAAAGAAGAAGGCAATTACAGGCTGGGTGCATGGTAGAAGAGGCTATAAAATAAAGACATGGCAAAAGAGTTGCCACAATCAGAGGCTGCAGACTGGCAGCCTGCAACTGAATTCAGCCCACAGAAATATTTTATCTCTACTGAATTAGCCCCAAAAATGTGAGAAAAATTATTTCCCAATATTTCAGAAAGAGAAGCATTCACATAAAAATTCCAGTTTTCAAGCCATTTAGAGAAAGCCAGACAACTGGGCAACGATGGTGCTCTGTTCCACACAAGCAACAACTGACTGAGCCTTCCTGACGGTCGGGTTTGTCACAGTCCTTACCGCCCCTTGCCCTGCTCCACTAATTCAACTGTTAACTGGCTCCTGGATATATTTGAGTTTGTCATTCTCGTGGGGGCAATGAAGGGCTTTGGGAAAATTTTAAGAAGAGAATTATGATCAAATTTGCACTTTAAAAAAAAGGTGGTTGTATATAAAAAGAAAGAAGATACCTGCAATAGATAGAGATTCCATTCATTCATTCATTCATCCTTATTCACGTATTCATTTATTCTCTCATTCTTTAGACATTTATTGGATATCTACAGGCATTTTGGATACAATGTTGAGCAAGACAGTAAAGACTCCTCATGGAATTTAATTTCTAGCAAGAGAGACAGACAATTAATAACCAAACACGTAACTGTCGTCATGGTCACAAAGAGTGATTCCTGCTAGGAAGGAAACAGAAGGGTAATGGGGTGGAGTAACCCACGAGGCTCCTTAAATGGGATGACCAGGGAAGAAGAAACTGGGGCTGGGCTTTGAGGACTGAGGAGGTTGGTCCCTGGGGATCTGGGGAAGAATGTCTCAGGTGGAAAGGACAGCCTGGGCAAGGGTGCAGAGTCCGAGAGGATGTAGGTGCTGGGAGGATGATGGGAAGCAGCTTGGCTGAGTGAGGAACAGGTGGAGAGAGTGGAGAAAGATACGATCCAAGAGGTCCCAGAGCTAGGTCACTCAGGGCCTCCAACGGCCATGGAAGGGAACGAAAATTCTTCTCCCAGAAAATTCAAAGTGTATTTAAGCCTGGCAGTGGCACTGGCACTCAAATAATCTGGTTTACTTTCTTTTATCTGATTTAGTTTCTTGTGTTTTTGTTTTTTTAATTAAGGTCGGGCAACCTTACTATTACATTAACATGATTTGCCTTTAATATAGGTAAATAGCTTTTGATACTTTTTATAAAGTGTTTTTTTTTATTGTGGTAAAATACAGATAACATAAAATTTTGCATTAGCCATTTTTAATTGTAAAATTCAACAACGTTAGTTACATTCACAGTGTTCTGCAATCACCTCCACTATTTCCAAAATGGTTTAACTTTTTAAAAGCTCATCCTGGCTGCCTTGTGGAGAATGGGTTAGAGAGGGACCAGTACAGCGATTCAGGCAACAAATGAGTAAGACTTGAGCAAAGAATTTTTTTAAAAACGTATCTGAAAAACATGTCAAAAGCATGCTTGCCATGACTTGGTTGTAGAATGATTTTGGGGATTCATTCTTGAGAAGGAGTGATTTCATATGTTACGTCAGTTTCTAGTTTGGATGAATGGAAGACTCACACAGCTTTTATCTTAGATAAGAAAATGCAGAGGGAGGGCCATGGTTTGAACTTGCTGAACTTGAGGTACCACTAGGCTCTCCTAATTTAACTGAAATTTAAATAATTTAATTGTAAATGAACCTGCAGGTCTAGAGCTACACCTGTGAGATGAGGGCTGGGAATGGAGGGCAAAGCTGTGGCATAAATGAGGAACCAAAGAAAAACATTCAAAGTAAAAAAGACAGTAGGACAGACCAGGCAGGTGGGGAACATTCAAGGAACAAACGTGTTATAAGGCCTAGTAAAAAAAAAAGAGTCCCAAACTGAGGAAGTGCTGAAATGTGGGACCTGAACCAGCTGTGACTAGTACCATGAAGTGTTAATTCCCACCTCTCTAATTTTCTAAACTTTCCTATACTTTCCCATGTAAGTAGCGAGTCCTTATGTAGCAGAGCCTAGATAGCATAGTCATATGTAGCCTATTCAAAATATATTATCCTGTTTTTCCTAGGGAGCAGTTTAATCCCTGATTTTTCAGATAAGCTCGCCCTCCATCACATGGCTCTGGGGTAAATTCAGATTTAAGTGAATTATGAGGATCCCATTCCTCTGACAGTGACTTTTTCAAAGGTGAGCTTGTGATGCTTCTGGCCAAGGAAACACGCAGGATGGTCTGCTGTGGGTGTCTAGGAAAGGTTTCTTCATAAAATAAAAGAGACCATGAAAGAAAGAGTTCCTCTAGATTTGATGGATTATGATATCTGAAGCCACATAGCCATTTTGCATTGATTCGGGGAACTAGTTCAGGGACCAAGCTGAGGATGGCAGAGTGAAAAGTGGAAAGGACTCAGGGTCCTTTTCTCTTTAGCCAGTAAATTAAGCAGCACTGTGAATTTCCAGATATGTGAAAAAATAATTATGCTGTTACTGTTCAAGTATTTTTGAGTCACCTACAGCAAAAACATTTTAACTGATATGATAATATCCGAAAATTTCATTAAAATGTTGCTTATTTTCCTTCCCTGAGATGCAGCGAAGAAGAAAAAAAGGGACATAGATTGATAAACAAATGGTAGATATCTTTGGTACAATGTTGAATTTCACACACTTCAGAGTAATATATGTAGTATGTAAGAGTTCAAAAGATAAAACCTGTGTAGAAAATATAGAACTTAAGTCTATGATTAATTGACATTTAAAATTTAGCCCGTTATAATTTCCAGTGTCTTCAGTTCTACGATGTTGGAGATCGTTTGTATTCCTTATACAAAAGAGCCATGCGGTGCTCTTCTATATATAATTTCTCAGTATTAAATATGTTACATCTTGATTTCTTTAGTTTTTTTTTTTATTCCTTTAGAAATTCGAAAAATCAGCTTCTAAGCACTAAGGAACTGGTGAATCACAGAAAAATAAGATGGGTAACTAAAAATGCCTTACCACAGAGCCGTTGGGAATTGTATGCACAGTGCAGAAGGAAGGTAAGGTGCCCAGACTTCAGGAAATGGTAGGATCATGCCCCAGGAAGTCCAGGGCCTTTGAAGCACAGAGTGCCCAGCTCAACATGAGGAGAGCCATGGAACTGTAGAGGGCATCTCAGTCAAGTTGGTCAGCTGCAGAACAGGATGAGAAACCAAATATTTATTCCTCAATGGAAACCCCTTTAATGATGTTAACAGTTTACATCTACCAGCACCTTAATTGAAGCATTTATAATAACCTCTCTAGAGATCATGAAATAAATAACAGACATTTTATACTCTGACTTTGATGGAAATATCTGCTTATAGTCATGGATAGACCATGAGCTTCCCTGTGTGTGTGCGTGTGTGTGTGTGTGCGTGTGTGTGTGTATTGAAAATGTCTGTTTGCAGTTAGTGAACTCCACGCCATTAAACTGCATAACAGTCACAGAATATGAAGTTAATGCCATTCATTGATGCAATGAAAGTCACTGAAATTGTATATGACTTTTATTGCAAATGCATAAACGATCATTATAGGCTTTTCTTCTTTAATAAAGAAATCAACTTAAATATTAACAGAAATAAGACCAAAACAGAGGATTGGTATATATTATTTTCTGTTAATAAATCTCAAATATAGTAAACAGCCCAAAATAATGTGTGTCATGAGGAAGAATATGTGGATATTTAGCACGATGTGACCTAAATATTTTCAAGCAGACACCCTGGTGTCATGCAGCTGTATGTTGTGAATCCAGCATCCCAAATGCTTTTGGAAGCTCTTTTGGAGGGCTGGAAAATCTTTATTAATTATGTCACCAGTAGGTAGTATGGCATTTTGGTTAGAACCAAAAACTTCACAATCAAACTGAGTCTATGCCTTGGATCTACCACTTACTGTATACGTAAATTAAGCAACTTAACTTTCCAGTGTTTCTGAGTATCTTTTTGTAAAATGGGGCTAATAGTGTTATCTATGAGTTAGTACACTTAAAGCATCTAAAAGAATGCCTGGAAAATAATAAATGTCCCAAAAGAGTTAGCTATTATTATCATTATTATTTACTCCCAATAACTAAATATTAATGTGAAAATAATGAACAGAAAACAGTAGTTCATAAATAATGTTCTGAGATTAGTTGAATAATTAGGAATTTTACAATGATATTTCTTTATTATGTTTATTTTAAAAAATCAATTAGTACTATTGAGTTACTTTAGTAGGGCTGCTATGACAAAATACCAAAAACTAGGTGGCTTAAACAACAGAAATATATGGTCTCATAGTTCTGGAAGCTAGGATCCCAGGACCAAGGTGTTGGCAGGGCTGGTTCCTTCTAAGGGCTGTGAGGAAGACTGCGCCCCATGCTTCTCTCCTGGCTTTTGGTGGTTTGCTGACAATCTTTGGCATTCCTTGGCTTGTAGAAGCATCATCCTGATCTCTGCCTTCATCTTGGCATGAGGCTCTCCCTGTATGTGTGTCTGTCTCCAAGTTCCCCCCCTTTATAAGGGAATAATCTCCAAATAAGCTTACATTCTGAATTACGCTGGGTTAGGACTTCAACATGTGAATTTTTAGGGGACACAATTTAACTGGTGACAACTATGCATTTGTACAATTCTACTTTTTGCTATGATAATTATACTACCTTATTTTTCCAATATGAATATTCCAAATTAATTTGTTATTCATAGACTGCTTATCTCATTTGAAGATATTTCTTATTTCGCATTATGATCATTTGCTATTTTAATACTTATTAAAACCTCAACAATAAAGTAAAATTGAAGAAAATCAATCCATTTTAGGGTCGTTTGATTCCTTGGTAAATTGTTTGAAAGTTGCTAGTAAAAACTGAATTTGAAAATCACGTTTAAATTCAATTATTTATGCCAATATTGTTCCCAACATTATTAATGATCCAGTCTTGATTATAAATTATCAAGTATTTATTCAAGTTGACTAGTTCTTTCAAATTAAGCAGCAACTCTTTTGTGAACAAAAATTCTTTTAAACTTGATCTTTTAAAACAACGTTCAGTTTACCCTTGTATTGGTCAGCATTCTCAGAAAAACAGAACCAACAGGATGTGTACATATATATTTATTTCTAAAGACTTGGCTCACACAATTTGGGGGGCTGTCAACTATGAAATCTGCAGAGCAGAACAACATTCTGAAGACCCAGGGAAGCGTTGACACTGCAGTCTTAAGTCTGAAGGCAGAATCCCCTCTTCCCTGGGTCTTTTTCTCTTAAGAACTTCAGCAGATTAGATGAGACCCACCACTTTATGGATGATAATCTGTTTTAATTAAAGTCTCTGATTTAAGTGTTCACTTCAACTAAAAAATACCTTCATAGGGACATTTAGACTGGTGTTTGACCAAAAACTGAGTACCATGGCCACACTGACATGTAAAATTAACCATCACAATCTTGTCTTATTAAATTCTGTTAAGACTCGAGATGAAGCCATACTGTGTGATTCACACAGACAAGAGTGAAAGCAGTGCTTTCACAGGTTAATAACTGATCACTATCCACCAAAAATGCCCATATCTAGTTTTGATAGTCTCCCCCTCATATGTAACAGTGTCTAATCAACAGAAAAAAAGATAGTTAATAAATTTATCCAAATAATTAGCATAATAGTATTTAACCATTAAATAACCTTATATTACGATATGGGGAAAAGATAACTTTTAATTGAACCATCACAGTGTCTCCAGTAAAGTGTATTCATTAAATTTGATCAATGCAAAATATGGAGGCAATATTTAAGTTCAATTAAATTCTCAACACTTCTCCTATTTTGATGGATATAGGTTAATTTTTACCAGCCTAATTTATTTACAAGCCTAACTTATCTTTATAAAACACACGCACAATTGCTGAGCTGAAGATTGTTTTTAATACTGTGCCAGAAAAAGTAACATCTAGCCTCATCTTCTGTACTACCCTGCATACACTGCATGATGTGTTCCAGCTATGGTAAACTACTCGCAATTTGCCAAGTTGAGTCATACCTGGAATATTGCCTGAAATGTCCTCCTCTCACCCCCATCGCATCTCCTCCTAAAATTCAGCTCATAAATCACTCACTATCCTTCCTTGGTTTGTCTGGAATCCTAAATTCTTCTTTTGTACTACCATAGTGTGAATGTGAGCATCATATTAGACTGTGATCTGCTATATACTTATCTATCTTTTGCTACATAGTGCTGTTTCAACTTGGCTAAGGCTGTGAACTACGTTTCCCAGAATCTCATTTCTTGAGTAGCTCAGGGCTAGAGTTCAAAGGAAGAACTTGAGAAAGATTTGGAAAATGGGAGCCTACTATGTTCCTAATTTATGTTTCATGTCTGGTGAACAGATGTCCCACTTGAATCACCACAGCGGAGAGTTTAAAGCCTCTCCACTAATTCTAGAGTTGAGTCAGTTTCCCGACCCAGAGTCTTTTGAATGAAATGAAGGCCTGATACCCTTGAGGAAGGACCATGCCACACTGCCAGAAATTAATACTTTATTTCTTCCTCTTACTCATCTCCAAAGGGACCTAAGACTATCTATCAGGATGACTGTATTTAGGGAAGGGAAATTAAACTTTGTAGGAATTATTAGACATTGGCTCTAAAGTGATACTCATTCTTGTGGACCCAAAATGTCATTATGGCCCACTAGTCAAAGTAAGAGTTTATGGCAGTGATTAATGTACTTTTGGCTCAGTTACATCTCACAGTGGACCCAGTGAGTCTCCAAATTTATTCTGTGGTTATTTTTCTAATTCCAAAATGCAAAGTTAGAATAAAAATTCTTGGCTCTGGCAGTATTTCTATATTGGTTGCCTCATCTTTGAGAGAGGAGTGAGAACTATTATACTAGAAAAGGTAAAGCTGAAAGGCTTCTACTTACAAAGTAATAAAGGGAATATAAATCTCTTGGAGGATATGTGGAGATTAGGGCCTCCATCAAGGACCTAAAGGATGTAGCTCTTGTACAGGAGATTTGGATCTTGGACAATGACAATGGAGCATCAAAAACTTAATCATATGGTAACTGCAATTGCAGATGCTGTTTCAATTGTGATTCCTGTACTGAAACAATGAACACGTGCCCTGTTACCAGGTATGTGACTAATAATGTGGTGAATTCTTTTATGGCCATACCTTTTAATAAATGGTACTAAAACCAGTTTACTTTCAGCTGGCAGGGTCAGCAAAACGTATCAACTCTGCAGCTCTGTAATAATAATCTAATTCACAAGGAACTTGACAGCCTCCATAACCCACAGTACACTATGCTGGTCTTCTACATCAGTAATATCATGCTAATTAGATATGGCGAGCAAAATCGAGCAAATATTCTTGATACATTGACTAGGTAAATACATGCTAGAGATGGGAAACAAATCAACTAAAGCCACAAGGCCTTGCTACTTTGGTAAAATGTCTACAGGTCCAATGTTCTGGGGGTATTTTGAGATATCTCTTCCAAAGTGAAGGCCTCTTTGAATTTGTAGTGTGCTTCTTTGACCTATTTAACAAGAAATCTAAAAGGCTATCAGTTTTGAATGAGGACCAGAGTGTGCAGAAATTACTTTAGTAAGATAAAGAATTTTTATATTAATGTGAAATTTCAGTGAAATAAAAATACAAGGAAGTGAAAAGGAACTTAATTCAGGTAAACTTCTTGTAGGATTGGACTCAAGGGAGACTCCGTTTGTGTCAAAAAAAGGAATTGAATTGCATTTAGTCAACTATAGATCCTCTGTTTTCTAATTATGGTCAGGTTTGGAGACAGGAGAGGAGAAGGCATGGAAGGGAAGAGTATGAGCTTGTGGGTAGAAAAGGCTCTGGAGCTAGAAAAATTTAGTGCTAGTCCTCTGTCATTAAATAGTTCTCTTGAGAAAGAACAAGAAAAGGAAAAGAAATTGCTATTAATTATTCACTTAATTCCTATCTATGTCAGACCCTGTATCAAGAACTTTCATCACATACCAGCTATGTGACTTGCGGCAGCTCAACTTACTTCTCAAGCCTCAGTTTCCTTGGAGATGACAGTCTTAGGGTTGTGTGAGAATTAAATGATTCAATGCACGTAAAAGGCTTAGAACAGTGTCTGGCACAGAGAAAGTAAGTACACTGTACATACTATAATTTTTATTTTTATGTCTGATTTTCTATCGTATCATCTTGTAATTCACCTTATCTTTTGTGTCTGTTTCTTTATCAATAAAATCCAGAGCAAGAGAAGTTAGGTTAGTTGATCTCTAAGATCATTTACAAAATCTTGTAGTTCTTTAGTTAAAGAGAGTGAACCAGGCAAAGAGAATAAAACAGACTGAGTGGGAAGATAGATTGGATAAATTCTGATTTGTTAAAGTATCCAGTTAACCATGATGCTTACTTGGGGATTAGGCTTCAACGGATTTTCCTTTCCCTTTGAAATCTTGTAATTAGTTGATTTCCAATTGTTCACAGGTTGTACTATTTAAAAGAGGTTTTCTTGACCTCAGGTCAAAGAGGTTTGTAGATAGGGTTTAGGTTAGAAGATTCATGAACCTCCAGAAAGTGTACAGTAAGTGTGCTTTCTGGAGAGAAGCTCTATACATCACATTTTTAAAAGAATCTGTGACCTCCCCAACCCCGACCCCAAAGCTTAAGAATTACTAATTTAAACCCTTCTACATACTCCATCCTACCTTCTGCATTTCTTTCATAGCGTTTACAATGGGACAAAAATATCTTCATGCTGTGACCACTCAGAGAGGTCTAGCCAAGGACCTCTTTGTCACTCATTTTCCAATTCTGTTGCTTTGAAGTTCCTGACCACCCAGCCAGCCAATTAGCCACTGCTTATGAGTCAGTGTGGATATGTACATCTGAAAATCTCCCCCTCCAGGAAAAATGAACAACCGTGGCATCACTTGAAATTCTGCCCACTGAAGGGGTTTCCATTCATCACAATCCTTCATAGTCCCTGAAGAGAGGGGCTACTGAGGGTGCCCCAGGGTGGGGATCAGTGCTGTAGCGACCTGCTTTCAGGTGGTACCAGCATATTACACAGACTCATCTGTAAATTTTTCTTCCTCCATCAACAAATCGCAAGGAAGTTGCCACATGGCCATATCTGGGTTCAGAGAGAAAAGACAATGCAGCAGGAGAAGGAGCCATGCAAGTCTGAATTTCTCATTTTGTTTTACTTTTATCTTCAGGCCCTGCTGGAGCCAAATCTCACACATAAAACATCAGCTTGATGAAGGAGTGCTACTATGCACACTCAGCTTTCTTACCTGGTGGCTTAGACATCTCCCAGCTCTTGAAGGGCAGATCAGGTTCAATGGGTACTTGGTGCATGTTATTTATCTTACTTTTAAAAGTTGATTGTTGATCCACTTTTTCATCACAGAATATTCTATAAAATGACACCATATCCTTTGCAGTAAATTCTTGTAAGTTTCCACTTTGTATTCCCAGTGGTGCACGAGCTGGAACGTGGGTGTTTAATCATACTGTTTCCCACACAGAGATTGTGACTATCCGTGAACCCTTTTAAGCCAATTTCGGCATTCTGCATTTAGACTTACAAACAAGTTTCTTTAGGGATCCACAGGTAACACAGCCAGAGCTTACAAAGCAGTCACCAAACCAGTATTTAACAGTTTTTAGCATTAAAAATGAAATTATAAAGCATCAAAGATGTTATTCTCCAGTATTCCTTTTTCTTCCATTTCGAAAATTTGTTGCAAAATCCCTGCTGTAGGTATCAAGCAGTTCCTCTGAGGAAATTTTTTTTTTTTTTTAGTCTACTGTAAGACATCTATTCATCCATGCTTTCACTCTTTTTTGTTCACTCTATCCTAACTGTATACTTGTGAAAACAGTAGCACACCAACTAGACAAGCTCATTTCCATTTTCTGCACTGGAACTTTTTTTACCAGCTGTGCAAAATCTGAGCCTGAAAGATGTTGGGTTGCATGGACACAGTGTACCTTGCAACCATGATTCATAGGTTAATTTTCAGAGCAGCCAGAGGTCCACATGTGGAAAGATCAGATGAATAAAGAAGATTCCTCTACAGTGGTATCAAAATCATGTCACTCCCACGTCCCTTTGAACAGTACCTACATTTTTAAAAGAATACAAGTATGTTAAATACTGGAAAAGATACTCATTTGAGAATATGCCTCACTCAACAAAAATTATCAGTGTTTATGAAAATAAAGATATCTTAAAAATGTATCAAAGTGTCCGAACTAACTTATAAGCACCAGGACACAACACCAGGGACTTGATCCCTATGTCCTAAAACCTAGAAAAGTGACTGGTACCTAATAGTAATAGTAACTTCAAAACATTTACAAGGTACCAGGCACAGGTCTACATACTAACAATCCTTATCCACCCCCAGGGAACCACCACCCTCGGTTTCTAGATGAGAACTGAAGAGGAGAGTTCACCCACTCAAACAAGGCAGTAGCAGATGGGTTCAAACTCAGGCCGTGTGTCTTTAGAGACTGAACGTTTCATATTTGTTGAACAAATGAATTGTTAGTTAAGATCAAAATTTTAAAAAAAAAAGGAAGAGAAGGAACAGGGAGGGAGGGATGAAGGAAAGGAAGGAAGGAAGGTAGGAAGGAAGGGAGGGAGGGAGGGGAGGAAGGAAAGGAAGGAAGGAAGGGAGGGAGGGAGGGGAGGAAGGAAAGGAAGGAAGGGAGGGAGGGAGGGAGGGATGGGAGGAAGGAAGGGAGGGAGGGAGAGAGGGAGGGGAGGAAGGAAGGGAGGGAGGGAGAGAGGGAGGGGAGGAAGGAAAGAAGGAAGGAAGGGAGGGAGGAAGGGAGGAAGGAAGGGAGGAAGGGAGGGAGGGAGGGGAGGAAGGAAAGGAAGGAAGGGAGGGAGGGGAGGAAGGAAGGGAGGGAGAGAGGGAGGGGAGGAAGGAAAGAAGGAAGAAAGGGAGGGAGGAAGGGAGGAAGGAAGGGAGGAAGGAAGGGAGGGAGGAAGGGAGGAAGGAAGGGAGGAAGGGAGGGAGGAAGGAAGGAAGGGAGGAAGGGAGGGAGGAAGGAAGGGAGGGAGGAAGGGAGGGAGGGGAGGAAGGAAGCAAGGAAGGAAGCGAGGGAGGAAGGGAGGGAGGAAGGGAGGAAGGAAGGGAGGAAGGGAGGGAGGGAGGGAGGGGAGGAAGGAAAGAAGGAAGAAAGGGAGGGAGGAAGGGAGGAAGGGAGGGAGGGAGGGGAGGAAGGAAGGGAGGGAGGAAGGGAGGGAGGGAGGGGAGGAAGCAAGGAAGGAAAGGAGGAAGGAAGGGAGGGAGGAAGGGAGGAAAGGAGGAAGGAAGGGAGGGAGGAAGGGAGGGAGGAAGGGAGGGGAGGAAGGGAGGAAGGAAGGGAGGGAGGAAGGGAGGGAGGGAGGGGAGGAAGGAAAGGAAGGAAGGAAGGAAGGGAGGAGAGGAAGGAAAGGAAGGAAGGGAGGGAGGGAGGGAGGGAGGGAGGAAGGGAGAAAACGCAAGGCGAAGATGTTTTAAGAATTCTTTGGATAAAATGGTCGAATTTCGGATAGGTCAAGGCAGGCAGGGACGGCCTCCTGAGATAAGTCTCCTCCGAAACCAGGGTCATGTCTGTCTGAGGAAGAAAAAGCTCTGCCTCAGCAAATAGGAGGAAAAAAAGAAAGAAGTAGCAAAACAAAGGACAATGAGTGGGGAAGAGGCGGAGAGGCCTGGCCTGACCTAAACACCCCACTGGAGTACATTGGGGCGTGTCAGGAACTCAAAGGAGACGCGACCCCAGCGGCCGCGTCCCTCCCTGTGAGGAAGGGACCTCGCATCCCACGGGCCGGACGCCCCAGGTCACCTGCGCTCGCGCCCAGGGCGGCCGGACACCTGGGCCTGAGGAGAGGCCGCCGCCAGCATCCACGTCCCCAGGCTGACAGACCCGCTCCCACCAATGCCGGGGGTCGGGGCGGCCGCCCAGGCACCGCCCACATGCCGGGCGCACTGTGATTGGTCCCAGCGCTGCCACGGGTACAGCTTCCTATTGGTCGTGAGCGCGGGCGCAGCTGGCGGAGTCGCCGCTCTCCCGGGGCGTCCAGGTTCGGCGTCCTCACGTGCGGATCCGATTTCCTTTTCTCGCCGATGCGTGCGCCCGCCCAGCATGGGCCCGAGGGGAGGTGGCTCGGGGTCGGCGAGGGCACCGGCCTCCGCGCCCCCGCGTCCCTCCACCGGCCGGGCTGGGTGCACGCGGGTCGGTCAGGACCCCGGCCCCTCGGGGCTGCGGGCGGCGCACGCGCGGAGGGCGGGCGGCGCCGGGGACTCGGCCTTGAGGCCTCCCCGCTGCCCCTGGGAGCGGGTCCCCGGCGGCGCCGCGGCGTTTGCACCATTGAGCCGGTCCCGCAGGTCCCTGTGGGCTCCTCCTCCGTCGGCGTCTTGTTCAGAACACTTTTCTAGACGGGGTCAAAGGGCACTTCGGGGCGCGGGGTCAAAGGGCACATTCGGGCGCAGGGTCAGGCGAGGGTGTCCGGACGGGGCGCCGGAGAGTCAGGAAATGTTGGGAGCGAGGACCCGCCCGGACGCGGGCTCCTGCTCCGCTGTTTGTCCGCCGGACCTTGCCCTGCGGGTGCCGGCGAGCCGCCCCCGAGAAATGCGGGGTGCAGTAGCGGCTCCACGAGGTCGTTATGGGGCTGAGGGCCTCATGCTCTGAAGCTCCTAGGACCGTGCGTGGCCCCTGGGAAGGGCTCCAAGTTGTTAGCTGTCCTAAGAAACTGTGTTCATCATCACATTTTCCCAATACACGGTGATCCCTAACTGTGTTTTGCCTTTTCTGTATTATTTGGGGGGAGTTAGAATGTCATTCATGCATTTAACAAATACGTATTGACATTTAATGTCATTCATTCATTTAACAAATGTGTACCTGCTGTTTGCCGAGTGCTGGTCTGATGCCTGGCAACAGAGTTGAGGTAGATGTATTTAGCGAATTTTCTTGTTAATATGTTGTCTAACGTGTTTATTTTACTAATTACTTTCTTTAAGGTTTAGTTTGCTTTTAGTCAGATGTAATTGTCCAGTGGAGCATAAATTTGATTTTAATTCTCAGCAGTCCAAAAGGCTAAATTAACGGTTTGAGTTTTAGTTTGAATCTTTCTTTACGATTCTTTCCTGACAGTTCCCCTAGATGTAGATATTGTGTAATGAGTGTCAGAGTTCTAGGAATGAGTTTTATTTTACTCTTGGTAATTTCCTGTGGAAAAGCATAAATGTTTGAGTGTATTGGAAATGTTTTTCAATGATTATATGCTCTTTTTGAGTTTACTCATTGTGTAGGACAATTAGTTTTCTTGGCACTAGAATGAAAGGTCCATCAAGAAACCTTCAATTGTAATTGAATTTTTTTTTTTCTTTCCGGAAAGAGCAAGAACAAGAAAGCCTGTTTTGTAAGCTGCACCATGTTTCAGTCACTAATTGCATTGAGCAGATAAATATTGTTATTTTCCCCACTTTAAAGACGAGGCCTCTATACCGGGTCAGTTTAGTAGCTTGCTCAAAGTTACACATCTCATGCATGGCACATTCCAGGGTTCAAACCCATGGAGTCTGGATTCTGACTTTGAAATCTGCACTTCTGAATTCGGGATTAATTTCTCTATTACCCCTAGTTTAATGGTGAAGTTTCTCTCTTTTTTAAATACATTTAGAGTTAATGCCATTAACTCTAGTCACAGGTCTAATTTAGCACATCTTCAGCAGAGTAGGTACAGATTTATCTTACTCTCGAATTCTTGTGCCTCAATGTGTCTTGCTTGTCTTCTTTTGTAAATGAAGGGACATTTCTTCATTTACAAAAGAAGGACATTTTCCTGTTGTTAAATATGGCCCTTTTGGCCCTTCCTTCATCATATACGCTCTGAAGGGCCAAAAGCATCTCAGAGGAAATATAGATAAATCTAGTATATTTTTACTAAAACAAAATTTTATTTGCATTTTTATGTGGATATTGTTGCAGTCTTCCAGACTTGAGGGACTTGATATCTTGCAAGTCTGTTATTGTTTAATAGTAAATTTTATTTTTCAATGCTATGTAGCATATAGCAATCGAAGTCTCCTCATCACTTTACAGACATGCTATAATGATGACAATTTTTAAACCTTTCTTAGAGGAATGGCCATTTGTGGCCTTGTGTTTATGTCCTCTTTTAGAGAGGAATTGTTTCTTCAGTCTTTGGAACACCTTCACCTAGCGGTGTAGAATCTTGGTAGGTGTTCATATAAACACCTTCGTCTGGTGCCTGATTCTTAACCAGAGCCACCCATCAGAATCTCCATGGGACCCTTTACACACAGCATGTATAAGTCCTACTTTCTTCCTAGAGTCCAATTCAGTAACTTTACTGAGGGAACCCAAGCCCCGTCGGTGGGTTATTTTGATACGGATTTTTGGTTGAGGACCATTTGTGTAAATTTGCTGCATGCTTTTTTTTTTTTTTTTTTTTTTTTTGCTAATCACATGACTCTGAATCCATGCTAAATTTTGCAAATCACGTGAAGTAAGATTACTACTAAGCATTAGCATTAGTAAGCATTGGAGTGGGATTTAAGACTGTTCATGAACTTACAAGTTTGTTGCCAAAGGTTATTGGAAAACTTCCCTGAAGGAGAGAGAGAGGATGGTAGTAAATCCAGGCTTATAAGTAGATGTACACATGCCTGTGGTGATCTAGTGACCCCACCCTACACTCTTGGCCAGTCAAGCTTCTGCAAAAGTTACTGCCCAGGGGTACCATAGACCTATAGAGCAGTTTCATGTTCTAAATCAAGCTCTTTGTCTTTAGACTTTCACATTATACTGTTTCAGACAGTTCAGGCTACAGTAACTAACAGAGGCTTTTATACCACAAAATGACTTGTGAGCCACTAAATTGCAGCCGTGGTACTTCAAAACTTATCCCACAAATACTCCTACAACACGGAAGTCCAGAAAAGAGTGTCTCAAAGGAGGAGACTAGTCAACTGAGTTGAATGCTGCAAAGAAATTGGATTTAGCAACTGGTGACCTTGGGGAGGCCAGTTTCAGTGGAGCAGGAATAGAACCACAGAGGGGTTGAGGACAAGGTGAATAATACAAAGAACTTTAAAAAAAAATTTTTGCTGTGATGTGCCAGGTTCCAATCAAATCCATTAATTCACTGCATACTAATTGCCTGGCACTGTTAGGATGTTGGGTGACACAAGGACAAACATGATACATGCCCTATCCTCAGGGACTTACTAACTATTGGCAAAGTCACAAGAATACTTAGGACAGTAAGTGTTTTGTAAGGGGCTACCAGAGCACCCGGGGGCGGGGGACTTCACCCTGTCTTGTGAGTTAAGTGAGTTCAGATATGTAAGCCACTTAGAAAAGGACCAGGCACATAGTAAGTCCTCAATGTGTCATTAATAACAATAGCAACGTGTACATAGCACATGTTATATATTAGCATAAATGAGTTGTAACTCATTTAATCTTTGCACCATTCGTAATCAGTATTATTCCCATTTACAGACAAAGAAACTGAGGCATAGAGAGAAATGCGCTAAAGGTCTCACAGCCCTTTAGTGTCAAAGCCAGTGTTTGTCTCGGTGCAGTCTGGTTTCAGTCAGTGTAACTTAAACCACTAAGCTATGCTGCCTCTTTGTGAGGGTGTGTGTGTAAATGTAATAGCTAATGGCCTTTCCTGGAGATACATCCAAGCTGAGATCTAAAGCCCAATGAAATGGCTGAGGGTGGAGACAGTCCAAGCTGAGGGGCAAGAGTGACAGAGGCTTAGAGGTGTGAAGAAGAGCTTGGTACTTTCAGGATGAGTAAGTCCTGAAGTGTGCCCAGAGAAATGAGACAGGAAATGAGCACAGGTGAGCAGGACCCAGGTCCTGAAAGTCCTTGACTCCTATTAAAGACTTTAGTTTTACTCTGGGGCAGTAAGGAGGAAGCATTTGAAAGACTTTAAGTGTGGAAGGACTTGACCAGATTTGCATTTTAGAACTGTCACCCTGACTGCAGACCTGAGTGTAAGTGCCGGAGATGAGTCCGGGGGAGGGACTGGTTAGGAAATGTTCAGTTTTCCAAAGAAAGAACTGAAGGGGTGATCTGGCGACTTAGCACAGGGGAGAGAGTTTAGTGAACTCAGAGGATTTGGTAAGAAATTTGTTGTAAAAAATTCTGCACCCTAAATATTAGTCTTTATTTTTTTCTTTCTCCCTTTTCTTCCTTCCTTCCTTCCTCCCTCCCTTCTTCCTTCCTTCCTCCCTCCCTTCCTTCTTCCTTCCTTCCTCCCTCCCTCTCTCTCTCTCTCTCTTTCTCTCTTTCTCTCTTTCTTTCTTTCTTCTTTCCTTATGATAAACAGCCAAGGATTTAAGTGATGAATAGCTGGAGCTAAAAAACTATGAGCATTGAAAATGTTGACTACTTAAAGCAAAGGGAAATAGTATCTTCAGGACTTTGGGTCAATACAATCAAAAATTAAAAGAAGAGAAGGTCTTTTTTGGCTGAAAACTCTGAAAGACCATTTTTTCTGAAGCTACAACTTTATTTGTTAACATTTCCATTTTTGTGGAAGGGGGTGGGTAAACACTTAACAACAAAAAAGAAACCCTCCTGATTTGATATTGCATATTCCTCATCTGCCGTCTCCTCCTTTCCAGTGCCCGTGACCCTCCCCAAACCGGTCTAAGGCTCACTGATTCTGAAAGGCGTGAACCTCCTTGACCCTGATGGATGTGCTGATAGCACAGTGACTGCAACACAAAGAAACCAGATAGCAAACAGGTTGATTCTGTCTTTCTATGTGACAACTTAAAGGGTTTTTTGTTGTTGTTGTTTGTTTTCTAAGTTTTAAAACAATATTAACTGCAAGTTGTAAATTTTGGTTTAGAAAATACAAATTTTAGTTCGAAAATGAAATATTTTTCTAAATTTGAATAAGGACTTTAAACTGAAACTTACTTTTCCTTTTTGTTATTCTAAACACTAATGAATGAATCGAGTTACTGCATGATTATTACTATTACCAAGTATTGCATGATTATACTTTTGTTTATCCTGAAGAGGGTGTTAAATCACATGCTCTAGGGACCAAATACGTTAGATTTTTGGTTAAGAGATTGATATGATATCGCTTATATGTGGAACCAAAAAAAAAAAATGATACAAATGAACTTATTTACACAACAGAAACAGGCTCACAGACTTAGAGAACAAACTTATGGTTACCAGGGGAAGGGTGGTGGGGAGGGATAGATTGGGAGTTTGGGATTGACATGTACACACTGCTATATTTAAAATAGATAACCAACCAACAAACAAAAAAAAGTGCCATCAGAGCAAATTCAGATTCTGCCACGTTGTGGCAGACCTTGGGCAAGTGATTTACCTTCCCAAACCCAGGGTTTACATCTGTAAATTGTGAATTATCCTAGTTCCTATCTCATAAGGTTATTGAGAAGTAAAGTTGTCCCAGCACATAAAAAAAAGAAAAGCCATTGCCTATAGGAAGTTCAGGTCTTCTGAGCATGAGCTGTCTTTACTCCTTGCTTGGCACCCTGTAAATAAACCCCCTACTTTGCTGAAAAAATAAAAAGAGTTTGGGGAGAGGAGGAAGTAGCAAATTAGACTGAGAAGAATGGCCAGTTAGGAAACTCTAGAATATGATGCACTAGAGAACCATAAAGTGTTTCAGGGAGAACATTAGCGGCGTCTGGCTGCATCACTGCGATAGGTGTAAGAGGCAAACTGAGAATTATCTATAGGATTTAACAACATTCAGGTCACAGTGACCAACAAGCAATTATAGTGGAGTGGAGGGCACAAAGCCTGACTAGAATGGTTGTAAAAAAGCTACCAGGGGGAGAATGGGAGTCCCTGGCTATTAACATACAATCCACTTGTATGCGTGAATTCAAGAGAGTGAAAGTAAATAAACAGATCTTTAAATTTAGAGAGCTTAATAAAAAGAATAATGGGATAAAGCAGAAGGAAGGAAATGAGGAAAAATTAGGCAGAGTAGAAAAAAAGTTAATCATTAAAATCCAAATCTAAGTTCTTTGAAATGATGAATAAAGACAATGAAGGAAAAGAGGAGAAATAAGCATCATGGTGGGATATATTATCCAATGGGGGTTCTGCTGCTGGCAGCTTACAAGATCAATAACATACGAATGTTGGTAGCAAAGGAAAGACTCCTTTAATCAGAATACCAGCAACCTGGGGAGGTGGTAGACTCAACGTCCCCCCAAAACCATCTCCAAAGATTCTGCTCAGCCATGAACCTTTTAAAGGGAAGGAGGGAAGTAATCCCAGTTAATCACTGAGATAGGGTCAGGGTTGTCACCATCCCCAGCTGTGCGCAGGCTTGTTGACGCCTCATGATTTCCCTCTAGACGTTATCTTGTTCACACAGTTTGGTCACACAGTTTGTTCAGGAGTTTACTGAGGGGAAGCTGGGGAAGAGATCTGGTCATTGGTTAATTACCTAATCTTCATTTCTACTTCTTTGATCCAGGGAAAGAACCGACAAATTAAGCAAGGTATTGTGTGATTAAAAGATTTAAAAGGTGTGCAGGAGATGAGTAGAGCATGAGGGGTGCCTGTTTTAAAAGCTAGTTACAATATAGCTTTGCTAAAGTAATGTGAGACAAAAGGGCTTCCTGCTGAGGGCGGTTTCCTGCTAAGAGCTGCTTACAGAAAGGGGGACATAACTGTAAGTGTGTGTTTTAGTTTCTACGTATATGAGAATTTTTTGTGTATATTATGTTATTAACCGTTAATTTAATTAAAAATTTTTTTCAGAGCATGTAGTGTATATAATATCAATTGTCCAAATTCTCTGGTAACTTTATCTAGGTCTAGTTTATGTTTAGTCTTTTTTTAAAGTTTCATGTGTGTTTATGAAGAATATTTATTCATGATTTGTCAGGTGGACAATTTTACATAATATATGTATATATGTGTATATATGTATATATACACCCTTATTAAGTCAAACATTAATTATATCTTTTAAATCTGTAATTCATCTAATTTTTGGATTACTTAACCTAAAATTATTAAAATATATATGTTATATTTCTACCTATAATGATGTCTGTACCCTTTTTTCTCTGTAGTTTTGTCTGTTGCCCTTCTGAGAGCATCTCTGACACTAGATTAACCCTCGGGGAAACACTGCATTTTGCATTTGTTCACTCCCCCTACACTCTTATAAGGTTTAAGTTCACTTTTCTATTTTTCTTTCATGAAGAAAACTGGGAGTGGTCATGACAAGAGCTTTCTTTCACTTACGGCAAGTTTAGAGTGATAGATTGAATTACTGGTCCCAATTCTCTGCTCTGGAGAATGGCCTCACAATAGGCAGAGTGCACTTGCACACTCCTTGACTTTAGGCTTGTCCAAGTGACTTGCATTGGTCAGTAGGATAGTAGTAGATTTGATGCAAATGGAGGTTTGAATGGTACTTGTGTGGCCATGCTTGCCCTCTTAAGCTCCAACAATCTGCCATGAAACAAGTATATCCCAGGCAGCCACTGACATTCAGCCTAGCCCCCAGAATGAGACACATATCACAGACCAGATGCTGTGAGCATTAGCTGGTCCAAGAAGGATGAGAGGTAAGTGAAATGAAATTGAACCTTAACTTCAGCATGGATCCTAGAACCCAGAACCTGGATAGAGTTCAGTCTTCCCTGGCCAAGGTGAAGTCAATTCATGAATCAATGAGGTGAGAATAAATAATTGTTATTTGAAGCCACTGAAATTGGGTGGTTTGTTACATATTGCAGTTGTGCCTATACCTGGCTAATATGCCCAGATAATCATTAAAATATGTTTTATTTAATGTGTAGATACTTAAGCAAAGAAGGAGTCGTCACAATATCTACTAGAAACAGAAAAACAATTTTCCATTACTTGATCCTACTTCCTACAATGATGTATGCTTCTTCATCCAAAATAGTTGAAAAGCCTTAACCTACATATCAAGTTATGTAACAAAATTATATAACTTTGTAATTTATATAATCACATATATATCAAACTGCAAGTAACACAGAGCATGGCTGCAGTGCATTTCTGGTATCAACCACCAGCCAGCCCAGCCTGACCAGGTGTTAGATGCTGTCTGGGGACTTCTTAACAACAATTACCCTACTTGCTTAGATAGGACAGAGTGAATTGTGATTGCTCTAGGTCAGTTTTAGTAATTCAACTACACCTGCTGGAGACTGACTTGGAAATAGACAGACACATGATCTACCTCTTGTCCATGATGTAATAACTATCATTTACTGAGCATTTACCATGTGCCAGGCACTGTGCTAGAGATATTTCATGGATTAACCCCATCTCCAAAGCAACTTAAGAGACTCGCACTAATCTTATCCCATTGGGATAAGTTAAATGGCAGGGACAAGATATAGACCTAGGCGATTTTCAGGGTCTGCACTAGTCACCATGACTCTCTTTTGCCATGTCTATTCATTCTTTCACCCAGCCAGCAGACTGACGTCCATGGAGATTCGGCCTGCCATGGTCTGTGTAGGCGGAATGGAGGAGGGAATAAGAACACAAGGTGACCCCTCTTCCTGTGATTTGCACTTTAGTCAGGGGAAAAAACATGCTAACAAGTAAACGGGTTGTGTGTATGTGTGTGTATAATATAAAAATGGAAGAGAGAGAGTCTGGGGTGATGAGTTTGGAGTTTATTTTAAATAGGATTATCTGGAAAGACTTCTCTGAGTAGATACCCTTTGAGCAAAGAGTAGATTCCAGTGAGGGAGTGACAATGGGGAAGAACAAATCTGACTCCACACTGGATCTGTTTCTTTAACCTTTGTATTCTATTGCTTTCCCTACAAGTTAGTCATAAAGGGATGTTGCCTTCAGCTTAAAGTAAACATAATGGCCCATCTCCAGGACCTTGCCTCCCATACCTGAGTGTTAAGCTAAAATACCTTTGTTTAGCTCACTGGAAACACCCTGACCTGGCCCGCCTGTGAATAGCTGCAGGAAAGAAGAAATTAACACATCGCCTCCAGAGTCTGGGTGGAACCAGTATAAATTTGCAACAATGTATTGCCTTTTTTACTTTACCTCCTCACCTCCCCCTCTTTGCTCTATAAAAGAAACTAGCGTCCAAACCCAGGCAAGATGGGTCTTTGGGACACCAGTCCACCATCTTCTTGGTCTGGTGGCTTTCCTAATCAAGTCGCTACTTCTTGCTCCACAAGTCATCTCTTGATTTATTGGCCTGTGATGCAGAGGGCAGTATGAGCTTGAACTCAGTAACAATGTCAAGATCTTGAGGAAGAGGATTTTATTTATTTATTTATTTATTTTTTGGTCCTGCTGTGCAGCATGTGGGGTCTTAGTTCCGTGACCAGGAATCGAACTCCCGTCCCCTGCAGTGGAAGCACAGGACCACCAGGGAAGTCCCGGAAGATCATTTTAGAGATACTCTGTTGTACTGTTTGATTCCTAGCATCAGTTGATATTCATAACTATGGAGATTTTTGAAACTTTATTGCCCAGACTACTATACATATTCTGCTTTGCTGTAATTTTGATGCTACTAGCTGTTGCACACAGTTCTTCTTAAGGCACTGCCAATTCTGGTCATATCAGTGACTGCTGGATGGGGTTTTGCAAGCCTCTGTGCCTCTCAACAGGGAAAAGACCACCTTCCTGTCTGAGGCATAACTCAAACACTCTGCTACTTTAATTTAAAATATGAAGTCAATGCCAGAAAAAAAATGCACACAAATTTTACTTAAAATTCCAGATGCTCTGCTAAACAATCTTCTTTAATTATCTCACTCCTCACAACCACCCTGTGATGTGTCTGCTATGAAAACTCTTGAGATTTGGCTATTTCCTCTCACTATTAGACTGGTCATACAGCAGTCATTAAAAGTCATCTCCTTCTTACTAGCTTTTTCTTTCACTGTTCACAACTGCTCTCCATGGATTTTAGGGTTGGCTGCTGATACACCTGTTATGGATGTATTATAGAATGTAAAAGTAAAACTGAGACAGGCTTGAGAGAGATTTTGGTTTGGGAGAACAGGATTTTGACTAAATCAGTACTTATCCCCATCACTCCTAGGGCAGATGGATAGAAAATGTCTGCTCAGAGGAGTTTGTCCATTGACGTTGCCAAACCTACAGAGGACGCAGTGGTAGCACGAAGGAGGCCCAGATAAGCATAGCTTTCCAGTTCTTTCTACTAAACACGATGCTTAGAAAAAGGCTTCCTTCCTGGGAAATATCCTGCCCTGTGGTGCTGACATGTTCCAGAGGATTAAATTCAGGCATAAATGTCAGCATTAAGTTTCCATGTGGATTATCTTCTACGTGAAGAATGCATTTTTTTAAAATATTTCCTTAAGACCATAAAATTTTCTTCAACTTTCTTTAATTTTTGCTAGTTACAGTTTCAATCAGTTTTGTGGCATCACATTTTGTAGTTGTCCCTCCTAAAAATTGTTTTAAAATATTTCTTTTTTATCCATCTTTGTATTTTGGGGGGATTTTTTTAAATCACCATCATCATCATATTTTTAAGTGGCCACAAAATTAGCATATAATTCTTATACCTCATAAATAATAGTATCTCCTTTTGTCCAGTGTTGCAGGGTTGCCATGCTATTCTTTCTTTGTTTAAGTTAAAATAGAGAGTCAGTTTCACTGCCTTTATCTGATCAGCCTTGATAGTTCATGGTAATGGCCAATGATAGAGGTTAAGTTTAAGATAATGATTAAGTTTAAGATTTTGATAAATTTGTAAAGGCTTAATTCAGTTTCACATAGTGTTAAAAGAGAGCATCACACTTGGAATCACATGACCTGTATTCAAAATGCTTGTGCCTTCTGCAACATTGGATGAGCGTTTTTTTATTCTCCAGGCTTCAATTTTCTCATTTGTGAAATGAATCTCTGGCTTCTCTTCCCGCACCACTAACTCAATGGCCAGCTTTCCCTCAAAATAATGCTGCTTCACTCAGTGACTCAATTGTCCTGTAAAAATCACACCAACCTCCTTTCAAAAATTATTTAAGGGCGTCATTGAAGAGTCCATGAGAAACCAGTAACATTGATTGTCTTCAAGGAGAAGAACAGCAAGGCTGGGAGACAAGAAGAGAAATGAGATTTTTCACTTCACCCTATAAACCTCATGACTTTTGTCCATAGAGACTTACTACCTGTTATCACAAGGAAACAAACGGAAAGCAAAATTATAAATAGAAGTGACCTGCGGGGGAAAAAGCAGTCTGCTCTGTTCGGTTCTATGGTTATGGTGACTCAAAACAACACTTTACTAAAGCTGTAAGGGTAGAAAAAAATATCATTAGAATTTTCTTCTGTCTTTACTATTCTACCAGTAGGAAAAAGAGCTAATGAGCAACAAAATAGCCAGAAGGAAGACTGAAAAATATGAATAACGTATTAAGCCTCTCAGCATTGGAATTCTTGCATTTATTCAATATTTGTTTGATGTATATATTTCAGTGAGAACACTGACAAATCTAGAGCTAAAACTTGAGATCCTAACAGTCTTACCACACACACCCTAGGAAGATGTTCCACAAAATATTTACTCCCATCTTACCATAGGCCCCAAACATCAACTGAGCAGTTACTATATGCCAGGCATGATGCTACCCTCCGTGGGTAAAGACATTTACTTATTTATTTTTACAAAAATTTAAGGCAGAAAATGAGAGACCTTGTTTCCAGTTCTTTGGGAAACAGAATCCAATTCAACACTAATTTTTTGTAATCGCTTTGAGTAAATAGACACATTTTAAATCCTCTTGTACATTTTTGACAAATAATCATGAATTTTTTTTGAAAGTATTTCGGAGGAAAGTTGTGTTTGAACACCTGTTCACTGGAATTAAAGGATTGTAATATAGAGTGAATGGTATCTATTCTGGCCATTGCTTATTCTGGCACATAGACATGGAAACATTTTATTTTGTTAAGGATAATTAATCTGTACTGATACTTCTCAGAGAAGTGAATACATAAGAATCATATTTTAAAATGTACTTTAATTTTGGAAAAATATCCTTTGCTATGTACTGTTAAACATGTTTATGTCAACATAAATAGTACAAAAGTTACAATCCATGAATTATATTCCATGAATATTCCTTAACTACCTGCACTGAGATTCAAAACTGAAAAATAAAAAAAAACACCTCATTATAACATAAATTGAACTCCATGGTCTCTACCCAGACCCTCTGCAATCTCAAAACCTCTCACTGATTTCTGAAAATCCCCCCACTTTGGGAAGAGAAAAAAAGTATTGGCATTTAATTCAGGACCAGACAAGATAAAGAGAAGTGAGCCATTTAGCTTTTGAATGGTGGATGATCATGGGTTTACGTTTTAGATAAGATTTCTAAGAGAATGACTTAAATATAGGTTGTTACTGGGAAAATCTTAATAAATTCTCACTCTTCTTTTTGCCCTTGACTGATGTTCTTGCCCAGCTGGAGACTCTCAATTTAATGAGGTGCTGCTCTATTTCAGAGCAGCAGGCCCTGCTTTGAAACAGTCCTGTTCTCTTCTGAAAACTCGAAGATGCTTTCATGCAAGGACTACCGATTAAGAAATTATTCCTTCAAATGAAGAAAAAAAAAAAGTTCCATAAGGGGCTTAGCATTGACAAAGATTAATTTTTTTTTTTAAAGGGGATACACTGGGATGTTATTTCCCACTGGTCCCCAATATAGAACATATACTCTTTTTTTTTTAAATGGCAATTATTTATTTATGGCTGTGCTGGGTCTTCGCCTCCGTGTGAGGGCTTTCTCCAGTTGCGGCAAGCGGGGGCCACTCCTCATCGCGGTGCGCGGGCCTCTCACTATCGCGGCCTCTCTTGTTGTGGAGCACAGGCTCCAGATGCGCAGGCTCAGTAGTTGTGGCTCACGGGCCTAGTCGCTCCGCGGCATGTGGGATCTTCCCAGACCAGGGCTCGAACCCGTGTCCCCTGCATTGGCAGGCAGGCTCTCAACCACTGCGCCACCAGGGAAGCCCCGAGAAACTTTAATTTTTAAAGAAAAAGTCCTCCCCTTCCCTAATCTTCCTGGATGCTCTGACTTTGAAGGTATTTCCATGAACAGTAACCATAGTTCTGTGCTTTATTTTCAGTCATCATCTTATATTTCTGAATCTGTAATTTGCATTTCATAAAGATAACAGGCGAAAGGGCATTTCTGGCCTTCTGAATAATTAATCATAACTTTCTAGCAGTGCATTCCAAAAGGCCAGGAGGGAATAAGTATTTACAATAAAAGCTGAAGAGTAAGGATGTGACTTACTGAGTTCTCTCAGTTATTCAGACACATTCATGGACCACCTGAACTTGGAAGTTTACCTAACCTAACCCTAACCCTCCTAACCCTACCCCTAACCCCTAACCCCATGGTTCTGAGCTTAAATTATAGGTGTCTTTTGTATCTGTTTGACAGAGGGATGGTTTAAGTGTCCTTTAAAATGCTTTTTATAGTATAATAGTTTATTGGTCAAGAATTAATGACTGATTCTAAGAATGACCTCAACGAAAATTAGCATGAGTCTATTCAAGTTCTACTCTGCTCTCGTACTTTCCACTATAATTATTTTCAGACCCTAGAAAAAATTTAATTATCTGCTATTTATTTTTGAAGCATCTACAAGAGTAAATGGTAGATCTTAAATGTATTACATGTACAGAAGATTTAATTACAATTTAACCGTTAAACATTCTTTAAAAATCTTTGTTGAACTGTTGCCACTACTCCTCTCTCAATGTAAGGGCAATACAAATTAAACTTAAGAGCTTAATTCTCCTGATTAAAAATAAAGAGATGTCTCCCCCTCTTTTCTTAGAACATTTACTTAGGAAAACATGTGCTTGTAAGTTCTTTCTGTCTCTTTGAAATGTATGTAAATCTTTTTACAAGCTAAATAGGCCTCTTGACAACTTTACAACCCTGGAATATCTTTCTCCAGGCCCTGGGAACTGTCCCCTTGAAATAAAATCATCTAGGAAGATACGTTCCTGTCTCCCAGTTTCAGACAAGGGTAGGAACCTAACTTTGGTGGGCACCTGACTCCAAGTTGCAAAACTACTTCTGTCATAAACATATGAGGAGTTTATTTTCCTTTGGATAAAGCCAATTAACTAACAAATGGTTACCTCCATTAACAAGTGTATTTAGGATGAACTATGTGTGACAAATAGAACCGTCAACTTAAGGACCAGTTATTGTTTATTGAGGAGGTAGGAAAGAATTTTCTCTCCCCTTCAAAGGTTCTTTTGGCTGGTCTAATTATCCAATCGACCTGAGACAGATTAACAGGAAAAAACTAAAATTTAATTTTGTATGTATGGGAACCCCACATATCTAAGAGGTTCAAAGACCTCCACATACATGAGAGGTTTATTTAAAGACAGGTAGGTAAAATGAGGTGTATATGCCGTCCTAAACTAAGGAATGGGATAGGGACCTGGGGTTTCTAAGGACAAAAGGGTAAGTCAGAGGATGATAAGAAAAAGAGTAGATGCTGGGTAATTAGATGTTTGCTCCCATACAGTGGGCCACTCAGATAAAGTTTATCTCTGGTAGTAACTATTATGCTGGGAAGGACCCCAATTTAAGTCTTTCTAGGTAATTAAAGGAGGGCAGAGTTTTCTCTTGAGCCTGCAGTGTCTCTATTGCCTTTGGCTCAACATAATCCACATGTCAAGGTGCCACACTTTGGGAAGCTCTTTCTGAACCCCTTCAAGAACAAATATGTAATGGATTGCATGGGCTTTGTTATATAATAGGTGAGATTTTTTTCTTTCTTTGAAGTCTCTGAGCAGATGGCCTGTGATGTACATCACATTCTAGTTTAATGCTAATTCAGTAATAAGACTGTTTTATTTCTCTATTACCTTTTTGAAGAGGTCTTCTGGGTTGGGAGAAGATTTTGTTTTTAATTATATTTCCCCAACATCAACAATAATACTCACCCCATTACTCTCTCCCCACATACAATTCACACAATTTCTACAGAAATAGCCTGTGACAAATCTGGGGACCGAGGGAGGCAGGAACTCAAGTACTGGATCTCTAAATACCGCAGTGATAGCTTTTACTAAAGCTTATGCTCATATGACAGGGAAGAAGATAGTGACAATGGGTAAAAAGTGCATCCCACACTGAGAACGTGCACCTGTGGCCATCATTTATCATGGAGATTTACTGGACAATGGTGGTGAGATTTGTCTCTTCTCTCCATTTCTGGGACACTAAAAGGAGTGTAGCTAGCCAGTGCCACAAAGAATGAGTTAAATATGTTTCTGATTTTATGTACCTCTTTTTCCTAAATTTATTCGCTTTTTTCTTCCATATAAACATAATATTTCCACCTCTTCCCAATAATAATAGTAAAAGACAGAACAGAGAAGCCCAAACACATTTTTTTCCCAACAGTTATTTTGCCAAATGTGCCTCCTTTTGACATCCATTTCTTGTGAAATCCCAACAGAAGTATTTTGTGTACATCTTTGTGATCTTTAAGTGGAAATGACAATGTTCCCTGCTGATAACCTGGGTGTGTTGGGATGTGTGCAGCCAGGGTCTTTGTCTCACCGAGAATGAACAGGAGAAAAATCTTACAAGTCATTGTTTTAGGAAGTGTTGGAAAAGCAAACACAGTCATTAAGCGCAGTTAGTGACTATTTTCCTTTCTTCTGTACATAATAGATTTGTTTTCTTTCTGTTTCTTTTCACAGGAGTCAATAGCCTTGATAGTCCTTCTTTTGGGTTCAATTTCAAAGAAGTTGTGTCTGCTTTTAAACTTTCAAAGTCAGGCTTAATTATTCAAGCAGGTGCTGACTGCTCTGTGAGACTGTCAGACAGAAACTACTTCAGGAAAAACCACTCACCCCATGGTGAGCTCAGTTCCTCCAGAGAAGAACATTTCTGGAGCGATGTCTGGCACCAGTCGCTAACGTGCACTGTTAAAATACTCAATAAAAATTGTGTATTTTTCTTAGGTTTAAGTTTCACATATCATCAATTCACAGATGAGGACTGTTCTATGATATGTGGTCAGATAGTAACATTTACAATGAAATACTTTATCCAGAGAGCCCAATTATCTCTCATTTGGCTTTTAAAATACCATGGTCATAATAAATCCTAGTGTTCATACCCCTCTAATAATAAGGCTGTTGGAATTCTCCTACCTTCACAAAAGCCATCTGGTTCTGATTTTCCCAGAGAATTTCAATGAAAAAGAAGTCTGAATACTATATCAGAGCAACCCTGCTTACACAAACTTTTGAGAGATGTAATCAAGGGCTTCCGTCCCTTAAAAATAATATAAAAATGGTTACATACTTATTCCAGCTCAAAAATAACTCCTCAGCGATGTTTCATGCTAATCTGTCCTTAACTTAATTTAGTGCTGTGATTTCACATTGCAATACATGTATCAGAGATTATTTCTGATAACATAATGAGGTTTAATTTAAACTTTGTAATTAAAAGTTCAAAATTAGCTTTGTTGCCAGGGTCTTGACTGTGTTCTGTTCTAATGAAAAGATAAGGGGATAAAGTTCTGATAGATCTGTCTGTAATTCTTCCAAGAGTCAGAGCTAGTGTGGAGGAAACCCCAGTACATTTGGAGAGCAGCATATCCCTGTGAATTCTGCTATCCATTCCACAAGTAACTAGGGACTTGGGTCCGGTGTCCTGTACTAGTCTGGGACTGGGGCTACAGAGATGCCCTATGGATCTTTGACCTTGATATTCTAGTGAAGGACAGAGAAGCAGAGTACTCTGGGAGTCCAGAGGAGGGGTGCCTGCGAGGGGCTACTCAGGGTGAGGGAGGGAAAAACATGTGACAAGAAGATACAGGGCACTTCAGCAAAGGGGAGCAGAGGTGGAGAGGCGCTGAGCCGCATTTTACAGAGAGGGGACTTGGCACAGTTAGGAGGCATCCTCAGAGGGAACAGGGGCTGCAAAGGGCTAGTGGCAGGTGATGATGGGGGGAGAAGTAGGCAAAGGCCAGTCCAGACGAGCATATGTTACACTACAGACCTCTATCCCCAGATGATGAAGGTATGTTTTACTGGTCTCTTGTGAATACATTTATTAACATCAGTAATATGCCTGGTTTATAATTGATAATGATAATAATATAATATTTTAAAAGCTTCTATCAGTTTTAAGGTACTATGTGTATAATATAAACATATATATACAGTTGGGTGTGAATGTGCAGGTCCACTTATACATGCATTTTTTTCAATAAATACATACTACAGTACTATACAATCCTTGGTTGGTTGAATTGGTAGATGCAGAACTGAAGATTACTGTAAGTTATATGTGGATTTTCCACTGTGCGTGAGTTGGCACCCCTAAGCCCCATGTCGTTCAAGGGTCATCTGCAGTCTTAATCCTCCCAGCTATTATTAGTGCAAAGTCAGTTGACATATATGTTCTTATGATGCACACAGAAATATTGCAAACACTGAATAGGCACAAATTTCTTTTTTGTTTGTTTGTTTTTACTTTTTAAGTTCAATTGTTTAGTCTTTTTTAAAAATTTTTATTGGAGTATAGCTGATTTTCAATTGTGTGTTAGTTATAGGTGTACAGCAAAGTGAATCAGTTATACATACACATATATCCATTCTCTTTTAGATTCTTTTCCCATGCAGGCCATTACAGAGTATTGAGTAGAATTCCCTGTGCTATACAGTAGGTTCTTATTAGTTATCTATTTTATATATAGTAGCGTGTATGTGTCAATCCCAATCTCCCAATTTATCCCCCCCCATCCCCCCGGTAACCATAAGTTTATTTTTGACCTCTGTGACTCTATTTGTGTTTTGTAAATAAGTTCATTTGTGTCATATTTTAGATTCCACATATAAGTGATATCATATGATATTTGTCTTTCTATGACTTCACTTCACTTAGTAGGATGATCTCTAGGTCCATCCATGCTACTGCAAATGGCATTATTTCGTTCTTTTTTATGGCTGAGTAACATTCCATTGTATATATGTCATTTATTTCTTTTTGTATAAATCAGATGTAAGAAACTTGCTATTTGTATATTTAAGAGATAAAACAAAACTCTGGGTTTTTTTTTTTTTTTTTTTTTTTGCCTTTTCGAAAAAGTATTTTCAAAGACTGACTCATAATCAGTCATTTCATATGAGGGCTTCTGACTCTTCCCAGCTCCATTTTCTCACAACTATCGCTCTTTATTTAACAGTGCATCAAGCCAGACTTCAGTAAAATGCCGTGGAGTAGGTCTCTGAGTCTGACTTGTGCCTCTCTGGCAGCACCAGGGCTTACTCTAGGCAATATGTGATAGTTGAACCCACGTGGGCGTGGGATCATTCAGTGATGTCCGGCCCTGACTGCCCATTTGAATCAGCTGAGGGCCTTTTAATGTAGCATCTTAAGCAAAAGAGAAAAAGTAAAGTGTTTTACTTTTTGAGAATGACATTCTGAGAACAGAAATATTGCAACATTGAGAAACCAACTAGCAAATTTAGCCTCAAACTCTACTATTTATCATTTCTGACCTGTAGAATCAACTATATTCCAGAAAACTGACAGATGCAGGGCTTGACTTATGATTTACTTATGCCAAGACCTAAAAGAAACTTTTAAGACCCTAGAAACTAAGAGCTCATATACTGACCTATAAGATATTGGATCAATGAAATTCAAAGTAAATTCACACTTGAGCTGCAAAACCACATTGTACTAAACAAAGTCATCTATCTCAATGTCTTGTTTAAAATATTTCATATCTTGTCATTAGACTGCATTTTAATAAGATGGCCTGAAATGATTTGGAGGCACAGAGATTTAGGAATAATTTTTAAAAACCCCAAACCCTGTTCTTTCCAAAGCTTATTATAACCACTTTTTCTAATTGCTTAAAATAAGATCATCTTGGTCATGCCAGCTGTGAGTGAATTAATTAATTCATTTTAAGAATAAAAAAACAATATCTGGAGAATATAGCTACCACTGAGCAGATTGCTCTTCACGCTTTTAAGAAATGGAAAAATAATGCATTGATAAATAACCACCATAGATAAATTTGTCTTGGCTTTATTAAAATTAGATTTCCTCCCAATATTAGTTATATTTAATATTCTTAACTCTCAAGGTAAACAATGATAATAGCTTGGTATATATTCTTTCACACCTTTCTCTGTACTCCTACAGATATATGCAAACATATATGGGTTTTTTAAAAATAATCCCTATTTTTTAAAATTTATTTTTATTTTATTTATTTTATTTTTGGCTGTGTTGGGTCTTCACTGCTGTGCGCGGGCTTTCTCTAGTTGCGGCGAGCGGGGGCTACTCTTTGTTGCGGTATGCGGGCTTCTCATTGTGGTGGCTTGTCTTGTTGTGGAGCATGGGCTCTAGGTTCACGGGCTTCAGTAGCTGTGACACGCAGCCTCCATAGTTGTGGCTCGCAGGCTCTAGAGCACAGTCTTAGTAGTTGTGGCTCACGGGCCCAGCTGCTCCGCGGCACGTGGGATCTTCCCAGACCAGGGCTTGAACCCGTGCCCCCTGCATTGGCAGACGGATTCTTAACCACTGCGCTACCAGAGAAGCCCTTAGATGGGCTTTTATTATGGGCTTTTGTTTCCTATTTACAAAAACAGAATCTTAATTAACATATTATTACTTTTACTTTATTATTATTGCATACTATTACTTATTATTAGTCTGCAATCTGCTTTCTTTGAAATCAACTTTACCAAGGTATAGTTTACATGCAATAAAGCACTCTCATTTTAAGCGTACAGTTCAATGAGGTGTGATATAAAGTTATGTAACCATCACTATAGCCAACATATAGAACATTTTCATCACCTCAAAAAATTCCTTTGTGCCCAAAACATCTCCCATCCAACACCCTGACCCAAGCAAACACTGATATGATATACTTTTTGTTACTGTAGATTAGATTTGTCTTTTCTAGAGTTTCATGTAACTGGAATTACAAAGTATACATCCTTTTGTGTCTGCATTCTTTTGTTCATCATGTTTTTGAGATTCACCCATGTTGTTGTGTATATCAGTAGTTTACTACTTTTTACTGCTAGGTAGTATTAGTTTATATGAATATACCACAATTGTTCTTATATTCGCCTGGTGATAGACACTGAGGTTATTTCCAGTTTCAGCTATTATGAGTGTAGCTGCTGTGAATATTCTGGAACAAGTCTTTGTGTGAATGTATACATATTTTTTCTCTTGGGTAAGCACTTAGGAGTGGAATTTCTGGAGCATATGGTAGGTATGTAAGAAAGTACCAGACTGTTTTCCAACGTAGTTGTACCATTTCACCAGCAAGGAACGAGAGTTACAGTTTCTCCATATCCTTTCTCACCAATGCTTGGTATCAATACTGGGTTTTGTTTGTTTGTTTGTTTAACCATTTTAATGAATCTGTAGTGGTGTCTCTACAATGAGATTTTGTTTGAGTAACTGTTTGAAATTAAAGGGAAGAAGAATGATTTTGATTGAGATGTTAGAAATTAATGTATGATACTAACTTGTTAATCCTGTAAATGCTCTCCTCTTCTCCTGGAAGTAACGGTGCAGAAAGACCCAGTTATTATAATCCTTTACGGCCTCATGCAATTTCTTCACTAGAAGCTGGAGAACCAGTTCAGATTCAAGTGCTAAAACAACATTTTTTTTTTTTAAATTTTATTTATTTATTTATTTTTGGCTGTATTGGGTCTTCGTTTCTGTGCCAGGGCTTTCTCTCTAGTTGTGGCGAGCGGGGGCCACTCTTCATCGCGGTGCGCGGGCCTCTCACTGTCGCGGCCTCTCCTGTTGCGGAGCACAGGCTCCAGACGCGCAGGCTCAGTAACTGTGGCTCACGGGCCCAGTTGCTCCGCGGCATGTGGGATCTTCCCAGACCAGGGCTCGAATCCGTGTCCCCTGCATTGGCAGGCAGACTCTCAACCACTGCGCCGCCAGGGAAGCCCTAACAATATGTTTTTACTCTTCATTTGAGACTGTAACAATTAGGATACAGACAGTCGCGTAACATCCGTGGCTTAAACCTAAGGACGCATTGATTACTTAACCGGAAGCAAAGGGCATGTTGTCCCTAGGGTATTAGTTTTCCCATAGTGGCAGGACTGTGATGGGTGCTCAACAACACCGTGACTTTTTGGCTCTTCCCCCTCGGGGTTCCAAAAAGGCTGCAACAATTTTAGCATCATTTCTCATGCGACCACCTGTGCGGTAGGAAGTAGCATGGCTGGGCAGGATGAGATTCCTCTGACTGACTGGCCTCTCAGTCCTTTCCAGAAGCCCCCAGCTGACTTCCCCACAGTTCCCATTGGAAGAGCCAGACCTGGAGGCCACTCCCACAATAGGGGATAGGATGTGAGCCTCCCTGGCCTCTGTCGTTGGAGGTAGTTCAGGCACGAGGGACTGGGAGGGCCTGGTGTCAGCCGTTCCTACAACGGGTGTTACAGAGGCTTTTGGAAGGAAGTGCATTCTGGAGAACAGTGAGACACACCACTATGGTGTGAATAAAAACGGTAGCTGGATTATCTGAACTGTTAAATTAAACAAGCCTAATGAATCTTTCTGAGCTGCTCTGCTTCTAACAAGCATCTCTCTTCCTGTCAGTCACGTGAGGTCTTCAGCAATAGGGACTCCACAGCTACACACCGACCTGGGTCAGAATATCCAGGGACGGTTGCTGAAGACACATCTCTGGGTTTGCAAACCCTGTATAACTGGATTGTTCAGCCCTGAATTTGGGTATCATTTGGAAGGAGAAAACTTTTAAATTCCTCCTTAGTAGGGAAACTTATTCTTAGCACCTTCACTTCCACCACCTTGTTTTAGGACTTCATTACCTCTTTCCTAAATGATTGTAATAGCCTCTTGACTGATTCCCCTCACCCATCCTTCCTGCCTTCAAATTATATTGCAAAGATCTATCAAAATAACATAAGAGCAATGATTATCACGTACCTTTCGTGGCCTGCTCTGTCTACAAGATAAAGTCAAATCTTCTTTTCTGGCATTGATCTTCTTTTTCACATTTTGGCTCTAATATGCAATTTCAGCCCCATCTCTCATCATACTTCAGCCAAGCTGGGGTCCTCACTTCTCCCTTTCTGTCACCTATGATTGCCCTTCTGTTCCTTTGTTTATCCCATTTCTGTTTCCTGGAATAAAATTCACCATGTCTGTATGGAAAAATCCTATTGCAAGTGGAAAGCTGCCATTTTTTCCATGTCCAACATAGCTTTTTCAGAGACCAACGTCCAAATTTTTTTTTAACTCTGCTCCACCTATTCACAATTTATGGGAAGACTGGTCAACATGAGATGTCTACTCTGGGAACGGGTGGGTGTGGGACCCCAGACAGACTTGTGGACCCTTCCAGAAAGGTGCCTGTTAAACCGGTAGCACCAAACACAAATGGCATTCACCCATGAGGTAAGCACCCCAGGGGCAGCACCCTGATGAGAATCTCTGTTCATTTTCCTTTCACTGAGCCCAGCCCTCGGAAGCCTCTAAGCTACTGCCTTTCTCAGCATGGCTGTTCCGCCCCCTTTCTCTGAGTTGCCTCACTCACTTCCTGTACCTCACCTTTTGTTATATTTCTTAGGCAGAGTAAGTTGTGTTTCATGCAAGCCAAGGTTCTGGTCCCCTGTCTCAAAGACTGAGTCCATATCTTTGAGTGCTTTCCACAGTATTCTGAACAGATGTGCTTTCCTACTGTGCACAATTTTTCTTCGTGTGGTCACTTTTGCTTCCTTGTATAGCAGTTATCTGTGCAGGTTATTAACGTGTTCTGACGAGGATGCGATGTGAGTCTGTCAGAGATGGAAACCACATCTCAGTCATTTCTGCACCTGGTCACCGTCATCAGCACTCTGGAGCTCTCTGTGGAAGGAATAATAAGGACAGCTTTTGCCAGGACTCACTTGTGCTTTGATACGTTGCCTCACAAGCTCAGTCATTTCCTGAATGTTCCATGTCTTGGCAAAATATGTGTATTAGTATGTCTCTGGCTGCTGTAACAAATTAACACAAACATAATGGCTTAAAACAACACATATCTGTCGTTTTCCAGTGATGGAAGCCAGACATCTGAAATCAGGGTCCCTGGGCTAACGTCAGTGTATCAACAGGGCTGGGTTCTTCTAGAGGTGCCAGGGAAAATGATTTCCTTGACTTTTCCAGCTTCTGGTGGCCGCCTGCATTCTTTGTCTCACGGCCTCTTCCCCACAGCATTCCAACCTCTTGTCTCTGTCATCACATCTCCTTCTTTCTTTTCTGACCTACTTGCTTCCTATTTACAAGGAGCCTTGTGATTACATTGGGCGCATGTGGATAATCCAAATTAATCTCCATATTTTAAGACCCTTAATTCATTCTACAAAGCTCCTTTGGCCATATTAATTAAAGTTCACAGGTTCAGAGGTTAAGATCTGGATACGTTTGGGGACCACTATTCATCCACCCATAGTGTGGAGGAGTAGGCCAGAGAAATGATACCCAAAGGAGGAGAAAGGGGTCTGGGATCCAGGGAAAAGCAGACAGAAACCCAACAGTAAGCCATTAGAAGCAGCCGCAAGCACTTCCACATATATTCCTTTTGACAAGAGCTTGGTATCATGACCACAGCATCTCCATAAGGTGAGAGCTATTATTCTCAGCATTTTACAAACGTCAAAACAAAGGCACGAAGAGGTTAAGTGAATTACTCAAGATCCCATAACCAGCAGTTCACACTGATTCAACATAAGTGACTTCCCATCCCTAATCCATTTGGTTAATCCATTTCTTTTGCAACATACTCTTATTGCACTTTTCATAATAAATGTTTATTTACCACTTTAAAATTTGTCTTCCCTGCAAAATTGTATGTTCCGAAAGTAAGATATGGGTCTAAAATATTCACCACTGTTTTCCAAACACAGTGCAATGTCTGCCTCATGGCATGTATTTATTAAATTGAATTACATTGGTTTGAATTAAAAGCATTTAATTGAAAGTAGGACAAAGAGTAGAATCATTTCTCTAGAAAATGAGTCCATGATTTAAGTAAAATATGAAAACCATAATGAAGATTAATAAACTAAGAAATAGGAACATAACAAGGAAAGTTGATAAGAGGGAAATCTGAATGCTATATTTCATATGCTGCATTTACCAACACAACCAGATATCCATTCCAGCAAATGTCATTACAGCTTCTTCGCGTTATTTTTCAACTTACTACTAATGTTGCAAGCCCACTTTTAAGGAGAATACTTTTAAATCTGTTTCTATAATAGGCTTTCAATAATTTAGACAATGGATGTTCAGACTGTTCACTTAATGTGAAACTTTGACCTAAAGTTGCTTCACTGAAAGAAAAATAAAAGTGTCAGAAATTTGTAAAAAAAAAAAAACAAAAAAACAAAAAAACATAAGTGACTTCTTCCCTGATGAGTCTTCAGCACTTGGTTCATAAAAATACTTGTCCTGCTGTCCTGAAAATTATTCAACTCCATGTCACTAAGCTGAGCTCTCTTGAGAGTAGAGAGCCCATTATTAACTTTGCAAACTTATTTTCTAGCCCCATGTGTGGGCGTTTGTTCTTGGGAAATGGTGTTCTTGATGTTACAGTCAGGAAATCAGCTCTTTCCTTCCAAAACAATGGCTTCCCAACCACCCCACTGCCTGGAAGGCAGGCATCTTGGCAGGGGTTGTTGCAGCCGTCTTGGATCATGAGGCTTGGATCTGAACCCTCAGGAGGCAGAGCATCCAGCCTGAAGGAATCTGGGGACTTCACAGAGCAAAGTTGCTCTACCAGCCCAGGATCACCTGTTTTGGGGGCATGCATATGTGAGAAAAATTGCTCTTTTTAAAGCCATGTAATTTGGCTTCTCTCCTCCTGGCAGAGGACCCTGATCCTAACCATCATGGAGAATGGGGTAGAATGGGTGAGTGGGTGGTGCAAGAAACTGGAATTAAACTGTGAAGGTGGTTTTTGGTCATCTGGAAGAGTTTTGACTTTAACGGACTACCAATAATATTTTCATGATTGGCTTAAAGCAGAGTTTGATTAGATTTTTCAGGAAGATAACTTTTGGGACCCTTTTGGTCCTGAGACAGAGGAGGCAACTGGTGCAGCAGCATGATGAGAGACAGTGCTCATGAGGAGAGATGACAGTCCAGAATCCAGTGATTTCTGAGGCAGAAACACAGGATTGGAGAACCATTAAATAAGAGAGGTAAAGGAAGAAGAAAAATCAACTGTGAAGTCAACATTTACCTGTGGCCACTGGGAAAGGGCTGGCCAGGGGTCGGCAGCCCAAGAATGAGGGACTGGCATTGGGCAGGTCCTTTCTTCTCTGTGGGGCTGTCATAGGCTGAACTGTGTCCCCCTCAAATTCACATGTTGAAGTCCTAACCCCAGCACCTCAGAATGTGACTGTATTTGGAGACAGAGCCATTAAAGAGGCAATTAAGGTATAATAAAATGAGATCACTAGTATGAACTCTAATTCAATATGACTGGTGTCCTCATAAGAAGAGGAGATTAGGACACATACACACACAGAAAGAAGATCATGTCAGAACGCATCTATCCATAAGCTGAGGATAGAGATGTCAGGAGGAATCAGCCCTGCCAACACCTTGATTGTGGACTTCCAGCCTCCAGAATTGTGAGGCTATAAATTTCTGTTGTTTAAGCTGCCCAGTCGCTGCTACTATGTTACAGCAGACCTAGTGATACAGACTGAATGTTTATGTCCCCCGAAAATTCGTATGTTGAAGCCTAATTTCCAGTATAAGGGGATTTGGGAGTGAGGCTTTGGAGGGTAATTAGGTGATGAATAGGATTAGTGCCCTTATAAAAGAAACCCCAGAGAGTTCCCTTGCCTCTTCTGCAAAGCAAGGACACAGCAAAAAGACCACCATCCCTGAAGTGGGATGCTCTCGCCGGGCACCAAGTACACTGGCGCCTTTATTGCAGACTTCCAGTCTTCCAACCCGTGAGAAACAGATTTCTGCTGTTTATAAGCCAGCAGTCTATGGCATTTTGTTATAGCAGCCCGAATGGACTAAGACACCTCGCTAACTAATACAGGGGCATAGTGTGTCGAGCAGGGAAACTCAGTTGAAGCCTAGTAGCTCCAATGTCTGAACTGGAAAACATCTGAGAGATGAAGAGAGAAGGCTCAACTTAATGGCCACAGGGACACAAGGCTCTTTCCAGGGTCACATGAGGCCTTGGCTCAGGAACCCAAGAGTTTCCAGAACCTTGGTCAGGGTTGATTCACATTTGGTTTAGGCCCAGCCTGCAGGTGAAAATCCCATAGCTTGTGGGTCTGTAAAGGCTTTATGATGAGTAAGTTATGAAATAGTTTTTTGCGTTGCTTTTGTGTATCTAGAAACTAATTGACAAGGCTTGTGATGCAACACAAATAAAAAAGCACTGCTTAAAACTGTATAATCTATATGAAATTAAATTAAAAATTTGTCCATATTGATGTAAGAGTATATTTTAAGTTCTCCACAATTTCTCTTACAATTGTTCCTGGGGGGCTCAGGGGTGCTATGCATTTTCCAACAATTCTAGAAGAGTCTGCAGTTTACCAAAGCACACAAAATTCAAAGCACTATTTAAATATAAGTTTATAAATTTTAAAAAAGTTTGGTAGAGGTAACTAAGTGTTATCTAAATGTTAAGGAGGATATTATGAATCAAAAGAGCCTGCATCTACGGAAAAGAAAGTATCATTTGTTACCTACCAAGTCTCACCTCTTCATGTATTGTCAGGTCAAATTCCTGGATTTTTGTCAATTTTTGATTTGTTCCTCATAAGTCATCTTTGTATCTTTTCATGAGTTCATTAGAAAGAGTGTAAAACCATGATTCCTCAGGCACAATTTCCTCCAACAAGGTGGCTGGGGACAGTTTTAATAAAACATTCTTTCAGGTCAGTTTGCTGCTCATGGTGCAGTCAGCAGGTCTGGGAACTGATGCTTCTTTTTGGTGTTATTGTCGTTAGGACAGGAGGCACTAAGCAAAGTCTGAATGTATGTCCTGATCTGGAAATGTCTTTAAAGACTTATTGGGCCAGATTCCCTGAACGTTCCTATTTAAAATCATGCAATACAAATAAATACCCATTCTCTTGATGATATTGAGAAACAGAAAATAAGCAACCTCTCAAGTTTTTCCTGAAATAGCCCTCCACTTCTCTGGACCTTGCTCATAGGGTTCTTAACAGTAAATGACTTAAGGGAACATGCCAAATATCTCGTCTTATTTTTCTCATTATCCTACCCTCCTCTCTGTCAGAGAGAAAGGACTGGTAAGCTTGCCAGTCACTGTGAATAAAATAATGGAACAAAGAAAAATGTTCTGGGTAGTATTAGCTATAATTTTTTTCAGTGTGGGTCATATGCCAGACAGCATTCTGGGCACTCTCAGCATGCTTTGTTTTCACAATATTTCAGCAAAGCTAGTATGAACTGATCCATTTTACAGAAGGAGCAGGATAAAATAATTGTCAAGGCACTTTCTGAGTCAATATGCCTTCCCCATATGGCACTGAATCTAACTGAGGGTGAGGTGCTGAGGAATTGGGTCTTGTGGATATTGCGCCACCATGATTGAATTGTATGTAAATATGTGTTTAATTAACCATCTTTCCACTAGACGTGGGTTTCACAAAGGCAGGGCTGGTGAATGACTTTTTCACCACTGTATTCACAAAATATGGTAAGAGTTCTGGGACTTAAGGGAGGCTCAACCCATATTTAAGAATGAATGAGTGTATTGGGTTTTCAATGCTCCTAACATCTCTACTGAGAAGAATGCCTTGAATAGCAACCTCTACTATGGAGTGACTCCACCATCTACTTACTCTTCATCCTGCACCAGTTTACCCTTATTTACCAGATTCCACACACAGTTGCTGGCTCTGTCTCCTTTACTCTGAAGGACCCGCCCTCCCATCTTGGCTTAACACTTGCTATAACATTTGGGAAAGAGGAAGGTTTGTCTCTCATCTGCTTTCAGGCCACCCCCTTGTCTGCAGTTCCTTGAGTATCTGTATCATGACTGACCCCCACGTCCTTTAAAGGCTGTGGGTCACCAGCTTCGCACTGGATCGTGCAATCTTCAGACCTCAATTTCCCTCATGTGATGCTGATCTCTTGAAAACAGACACCGAGAGTCCTTGATGTTCCAGGTGGACACACATCAGCTCAAACGAGCTCTTCCTGCCCAAAGGAGTAGCAGGTGTGGCCCATTTGGGGTTCAGTGTCCAGAGGGTCATTGGTGGGTAAAACATGTGTTATCTATGGACAAACTTGGATACAGCAAGAGAACTGACCATGGAGAGAAAGAGAAGCGTCTCCCTAAGATTCCCATAATGAGCAGGGGGGCCCACCCTCACAAGGTGAGAATTCACCAGGAGACAGATCAGCTTCTTCTCTTACTGCTTCTCCATGTTCATAACCTACTCCATGGACCTCCTGGGAAAATACCACCACCTCCACCCTCAAAACCAATGTCATGTGCCTGTCTATGACAACAAGAAATGCAACCTTAGGTTGTGAAATTGAGTGGTGTAAGTTCAGGATTCAGATTTAAACTTGTTTACTACCTTTTATTGATCTTTCAGTGGAGAAAGTGTGCTTCTACCAGCCATCTTTGCTAACGGTACTGGAAAATAGAGAATAATTTGTAAGGCTAGAGAGAATAAATCATGCTAAAAGTGATCATAACTTTCATTTTAGACACAGAAGAATGTGAAATAAACCCAATGGCTAGTATTGGATTTATTTTCCTGAGTTCTGTTATATATAAGCACCATATCTTTGTGTAAGCCATTTGCATACAAACGCTGGATGTCCCCACGGTGGGATGCAAACTTGGTGACACAGTTACACTGGAAGAAACCTAAGTGACTGAATTACGTAATTATACTATTTGCAGTGATAGCATTTGACTCTTCTCATTGGAAATAAATGTATTGGTACCATTTTTGCATTTTTCCTTTGAATATTCTTCAGGGGTTACATTTTCTCTTTGTGGTTTTGGGCTTGTTGAGAACTCCTCACCTCCTGCATATGTAGCTATAAAAGGACTTGTGTGTCCCTTGTGGCTTATTAAGGTCAAGATGCTATTAGGTATAGCCTGGGCATTTAAGGTTTTAATTTCCATGCCCATTTTCTCAAGTGCTCCTGTAGTCTGGCATCCTTAAGCAACTAGGCTAATGAGGTCCTTTACCCTTGGAGATCACCTTTTTGAAAGGAGCAATTCTCTCACCTTTGTTGGGTTTCATCTTCTCAGTCAACTTTCACATCAAGGTAGGAATCACAGTGCTGTAGTGAGACCAGCCTCTTCCAGGTCTAAATTGAGCATGAAAGCCACCTATGAAGCTTTCGCTTGTTTTCTTTCTGTGTTTCTTCAAAGCTGTTCTGTCACCTGTATATTCTGATTAAGCATTCCTAGCTCCCCTTGCATCTTTGCAGTGGGGTCCTGACATCAGGGCAGCCTTCAGGAGCCCATGCTCAGAAGGATCCCAGGAGTGGTGCAGTGCTCTGCCATTGTTGCCTTGAGTCTTAATTTTTAATGAAGGGGCTCTGCATTTTCATTTTGCACTGGGACCCACAAATTCTGTAGCTGGTTCTGCCTGGATTCGAGACCTAGGTAACCTCCTGAAGCAGGCTTAGCATTAGTCCTAATCACTTCTTCCACCTTGACTTTGTAGGAATCTCCAAGTTTCTCCATGGCATCCTCTTTGGGATTCATGTCTCACCTTCTTGAAATTTCTGCCTTCTTTGGGGCTCAGTGAGCTGGGAGGATAGTACTCAATTATCTCAGGAATAGCTTACTGGCCAATGTGTTACCCAACCCAGCCATGTGACATTTTACATGGGAAGAGTGGTGACTAATGATGACCAATTCTGGAATTTCAGATGTCCCACATGAATTGTGTGATACTTTCGTCTAGAGGGGAATGTGTTCACCCCCAGTGGTAACTGCCAAAGACACTTTCCAAGTACCCACCCTGGGTAAATGCTGGTCCCTTACTGTATTTATTCTCTCCTTATCTCCCTCCCACTTCCACGCTCCATCCAAAGGACATGCTTAGTGAGCGTCTGAACTATTTTAAAATAAATGAAATGCTCCATGTCCAGACTATTCTGCAGAGAGGAGAAAGGGGTCAAGAACTGCAAATCTGAGGGAGAATTAAGAAAAGAGCTCTGACTTCCCAAGGTGCTGGCACCTGCTCATCCCCCATTTAGAAACCCTCCCTGTTCTGTGTCCTAGTTCCTCTTTCCCTGTCATCACCCTCTGTCTCTCCTTCCTCTCAGCTACTCTCTCCAGGATCCCTTCTGCGGAATCACTGTTTGGGCACAAAGTTGTCTTTCTTTTCTTTAGTGGGAGGAGGAAGTGCCTATTCTCCATCTTCATCCATCTGCAAATGTGGCCTTGGGTGTCTCCCTGAGATGCTTGGTTAGAATCTCTCACCTTCTGTGTGCGTTCCCTATAAAAACACTCATGTATACCTTGGGACACCTTTGCCTGAGAACTCCCACCTGGGGCTAAAAATTAATTTAAATCTGCTTCTTACAATATATCCACGTGGCTGTCGCATCTTGGTCAAGACATATTTTCCTTTTTGTAACACAGGCCTTCTGAAAGTGTCCACTTTCTCCCCTGGTTTCTAGTTATGACCTACTTATATTAACCCAGCAGGAAGCATCCCCTAATGTGGATTATGTTGGTGGTTTATTAAAGGAAATTTTAACCAAATAATATGCATTTTTGCAGTTTCATATTATAATATTCAAAGTTGAAACATGCTGTCTTCCTGCTATCACATTTAAATATGGAGCAGGGAATGGACATCTCCCAAAGAAACTCCATGTTCTTTCCTTGATATTTAAAACTCTATAAATATCTCATATTGTCTACTTCCTGAAAAAATAGTCTGCCTCAGCTCCAGTAATAAGCCCTTCATTTATAGTGATTAATTTTTAATGTTAAAGATTAGTGTAAGAACCTGTTTAAACATTTGCCAGGAGCTAAAAAAATAATTTAAAATAATTGATTTGAAAGCCTGTAGAGACATTCATTTCAAGGTCAGATTCTCTGGCAAACATTCAGCCACTTCTGTGAGCATCTGGATGGTCCTGGAAAAGTAGAGTCAATCATCACAGTGAGGTGTGCTTTAAAGGGCAATTAAAACCTGCACCCAGAAGTCCCTTTCACTGGGCTGCTGTGGAGATTACTGCTGTCTTATCTTATTCCCACAGTTATTCCCATAGTTACCTGACTAACTATGCTTTACCTATGCAATGCATTTTTTTTTTAATGAGTGAGATATAGCTATACAGCCAAGATACATTACTACTTTAAAAAGAAAAATGCAGAAGTGTGTGGAGTTTGATTATTTTTTTAGTAATAGTTTTTGCATGACATATTTTTTCTGGAAGGAGACATTGGAAACCTAGTAGTGGTTAATTTTACAAAGAGACTGAACTTTGTGGTTTTATTTTATTAATTATAATTTTTTGAACTGTTTGAACTTGTAATCGTTAGCACAAGTAACATTTTTATTAACATCAATATGGTGTGTATTCATACAGGCATAGCTTATGCAGAAATATCGCAACATCTCAAGGGCTTCACATCACAAAAGCTTATTTCTCACTCCATGTAGACTGGCAGGAGGTCTTGGCCCTCATGGTGGAGGTTCTGCCATCTGGACCACATGGCCAGTGGCAGAGGGAGAGAGACTGGATTGGAATCAGCACAACCTCTCCAACCAGGAAGCAGTAAGGAGGCATGACACTCCTGCTCAAATTCTGTTGCCTGGTACTAGTTTCAAGACCCAACCCAACTGCAAGGAAGGCTGAGAATTATAAACGTCCTTTAAATAACTCCCAACCTTAGGGGACATTACTGTGTTAGGCAGATAGATATTGTTTCTGAGACTACAACAGATGGCATAAAAATATTTCTTGGGAGCGCCTCTGATAACCGGCATTTTGCTGTTACTACAATGTAATGGTTTCATGTGCTATGTCCTATTTACCATTTCATTGAGGATACTTCCATTTCAGGTGTGGCTCTGGCAATATGGCTGCCAGATCTCTTAATATCATGCCCTCGTGCAGCTACATTAAAAGGTAGGAAGATAAATTTTTTTACTTACTAGTTTCTCTTAGTCAGCATATTAATAAGGGTTAGGTTCAGCTGTATGGCTCCAAAAGCTAAATTTTGCAGTGGTTCAAATACACAAGATGAAATATTATCAAGTTGATGGAAGCAGGGGTGTTCTTACACTTTTATGACTCTATCTAAGTCCCAGGTTTCTTGCACTATTACGCTCTGCCATCCCTAGGGTTTGCCTTTTACACCATGGTACATGGTGGCCACTGGAGGCTCAGTAGTTACACCTGCTTCATACAAGCAGGGATAAGAAAAGAAACTAATAAAAAGAGACAAAGTTCTATACATGCTGTCTTTTGAGGAAGATTCCCAGTAGCTTCCCCTGACTCTTTGCTTACTCACCATTTTCCAGAACTCAGTGAAATCATCCTACTTGATTGGGAGAACCTTGGTAACACTACAGAATACCATACTGTTTTTGTAGGATGCTTAAAAATGCTTTCATCTTCTATTTTCAAATATGAACCTGGCCTTTAACTAGAGAATTGCTGGAGTGTTTGGTGACACTGATTCCAGAGTTTTGCCTCTGTGTTTCTGTGAGACTTCTAGCACTGATACTTGTTAGCCAATTAGAAAATTTAGTGTGTGTCATTCTTCCCAGATGTTACTTTCCCAGTGGTTTCCACTGAATAGAACATGGGCCTTTTAGAGGGCAATTGACTGAGATCATAGTCAGAAATTGAACCTTGAAAAACTAATAATTAGTATCAGTTAGGATAAGCCAAGCTTATCAAAAGAGTTTACTGACTAATACCCCAAAGATGGAGATAAATAAGCATAGGAGGAATAGTAAAAGTAGAAAGCCAAAATTTTGAAACCTCTAATAAAACAACAGTTAGGCAACTGACTGCCAGCCATGGCTGCTAATACAATAGCATCAGTGAACAGTTGATGGTTATCTGGGTGATGGATATACCAGGCAGAAGCACTGAAACACACTTAATTGTAACATCAGTAAAAGTGGCATAAAGAGAAACTATTTATCCTCTGATAATGATGCAACTGAGAAGCCCTAATGGAACAGATTTTTGGCATCATTACCACCTGCACCATATGGATTGAAAATAGAGTGTTTTCCTAAAGGAGTACCCCCAAATCTACATCTTTCCAAAAGCATATTTAGGTAGGAATTGGGAGGAACTGCATGTTGTGTTGAACCAGAATATCTCCTCCATGTTTCTACTCACTGGGAGACAGACGTTTCCCACTTTCTTACCTGAGCATTCACCTTCATACCAACACAGCCAAGATGTAAATGATGAAATTAAAGAGGAGCAGAGACAGGTATAGACACAAACATGTTGGTACAAATCGTGAGAGAATGCAAACGCTAAACTTCTGCAATTGAAATTAACAGACAATAAAACTTTCTTCATCAAAAGACTCTAATTTAAAAATCTGCCTAATTACATGTAAACCAGTTAAGGGATAGAGACAGAGAATGGGAAAATGTTCCTATGGTTGTAAAGAAACGGGTCTCCCTTGGATTACTTAAATCAAAGGAGAGGGTTAGGAGATACGGTGGGCGGTTAGTGGTGGTGGCAGTCATCCTAAGAACATATGAGTCCATTAAAGGGGGAGGGGGAGGGGGAGGGATAAATTGGGAGTTTGAGATTATCAGATACACACACTATATAAAGTAGATAAACAACAAGGATCTACTGTATAGCACAGGGAACTATATTTAATATCTTGTAATAACCTATAATGGAAAAGAATCTGAAAAATATGTATATATATAAATGTATAACTGAATCACTTTGCTATATACCTAAAACTAACCCAACATTGTAAATCAACTATAGTTAAATTTAAAAAAAAGAATATATGAGAAATCAAGAAACCTTGGTCTTATGCTGAGACCTCTTAGAAACCCATAAAGTTGCATAATCAGTTTCTCTGAAGCATTGGTCAGCTGTGCCGACAGGCTGTAGGGAGCTGGGAAAGGCAGTTCAGTATAACACAATCACCCCAGTCTCTCCTAAAATCCTCCCACTCAAAATGAAACCCACATGGTTTGTAGTCTCTCTGTCTCTCAGGCCTCATCGCAACCCACTGGCATCCTCTTCACTCTGCAGTAACTATGGGGATTTCTCTGTGCTCATCAACTCACCCAGGGGCCCGTCTTGCCCAGGGGTTCCTTCTGCCTGGAAGACTCTCCTCCCAAGTCACGGTCTCTGGCTGCACACTCAGTCCCCATTTCATAGATCTCCTCCTCCAAGAGGACTGTCCTGACCACTCTTGCTAAAGTCTCCGTTTCCCCAGTTTCTCACTGTTGCACCCTTAAGTCTAGCACTGCTCTCATCTATGGTTACCAATGAAATTTTCTTTTCAATGGACCTGAATGAGTGTAATCTATAAGCGCAGACATTTCATAATCTGAAAGAAAAGAATATAAAAAGATGAGAAATATTGATTAAGGACCACAATTGCAGCCTGATTTTATGCTGTTGGTTATAGCATGACTGTGCTAATGAGGGTAAGGAGAACTAGTTATGCGCATTACAGCTGCTTTATGTGAGTGGCAGCTGGCGAGATCACGGAAGTGTTAAGTGTAAAGTGAAAAATGTGACCAGAAATAATAGTTCTGCAGAGACAAAGCGAAAAAGGCCGTAACAGCTATTGCACCCCGTGAAGGCTGGATTTAATAAAAAACCCGCATGTGCACAGTAACAGTTTTTATGGTTAGACATTTATAGCTACTAAAAACATTATCAAGTGATTTCCCACAGAAGACAGCTTTGTTTCTGTGAGTCTGAAATGCTCCCCAGACTCCACTTAAAATCACTGATTTTATTTTTGTAACACTTTTTTTTTTTTACTGTAATTTCAAATTTACAGAAAAATGTCAAGATTAGTACAAGGAACTTTCATATACCCTTGACTCAAATTCAGGAATTGTTTGTTTTGCCCCATTTGCTTTCTCCCTCTCCCTCTCTCTCTATCTCTCTCTCTCTCTGTCACACACACACATAAATATTTTTGTATCTCTTTTTCGGAACCATTTGAGAGCAATCTGGGGACATTCTGTATTCCCTCACTAGACATCTTCTCTTGTTTCCTTGTCTAGTGAGGTGACCCAAACCTCATTCCTGAAGAATCTGGATCATTAGCAGTCCTGCCTGAATTGGATTGTTATAGTTTCCCATCAACTTTAATTACATACTTGAAGGTCCTAAAAGATGCCCTTGATGACTGCTTTCCAGACACACTCTTCCCTGCCTGCATTATGCAGTGGTCACCCACTTTTCCCTTCATAGTCAAGGTCATCACCCCCACCAGCACAGTGACCCCCTTCTCTGCCTGTTAATCCAGAGGAATGAGATACTCAAAGAGCCCAGGAGGCAGTGCTAACTTCCAGTTCGATGGGATCATCTGTCGTGCCCCCTTGTGAAACCATTCCTCCCTTTGGACTTGACCTCTAAACAGCAGAACCTAAAATCATAGCCAGGCAGGCAAATAAACCAACGCTGAAGTCAAATTAAGGAGCATTTTTTTCTATATAAGGTAGAGTGATGTATGTCAGGGTATGCTGATATATAATAGTAATGGAATACTCAGAGCAATGAACCCAAAGAAGGCAGCTCTGAGTTGCAAAAAGCTACTTGTCAAGCAGTGATTAAAATTAGCGGCTGCCACTTGCAGACAGAGAAATCAGTACTGATGACTGTAAGATTTGCCTTCCAGGCTGGAAACAAATGGTACACAGCACTGCAGTGGGAGCCCCTACCGGGAGCTCCTTACACAGCAAAGAGCCCATGTATGGGAGCTTCTGTATTCTTTTTGACGCTCATGACCCAGAGTCAGTCTTTAGTCAATCTGGAAACCCAGCAAATAAACCATAGGGAATTTTTTAAAAGACTAGAGTTCTCTTGTTTCCAATTTTTAATCCCTCCATTCATTTTTAATAGAAACCTGTGTTTCTTCGTACCACATAGAGTAGACAAAAATGATTGAAACTTCAGTAATAACAGTACTTTCTGAATGATTGTTCTACAAAATAAAGTATTAGGAATATCACAGTGTATATGGGTAGTCCTGAGAAAGAGATGCAAAAGTTTATGTGATTTAGAAAATGCACCCTGAGGTCTTGAGAACTATTACTTTTTAAATGGAATTTCTAATTTAGATAATTGTAGATTTACATGCAGTTTAAAGAAATAATACGAAGATATTCCATGAACGCTTGGCCCAGTTTCTCCCAATGGTAAACATCTTGTAAATGTGGTTGTGTAAATTATCGCAACCAAGGTATTAACACTGATATAAATCACTGATCTTATTCAGATTTCCTCAGTTTTATATGTACTTGTGTGTGTGTATATGTGCAGGAGAATATGCATTTTAGTTCTATATGATTTTAACATGAGTATAATTTGTGTATCTGTATCACAGTCAAGATTCTAAACAGTCCCATCCTCATAAGGGTCTCTCATGTTGCCTTTAATAACCCCTCCACCATCATCCCTAACATATAATGATCAGTGATCTATTTTCTATTTCTAGAATTTTCAAAAAAATATTACATACATGAAATCATGTGGTACACAACATGTTGGGATGGGTATTTTTCATTCAGCATGATGTAGTCTATCCATAGTATTCTGACACATACTACAACATGGATCAAACTTGAGGACAACATGTTGACTGAAATAAGCCAGTTACTGATAGACAAATAGTGTATAATTCCACTTAAATGAGGTATCTACAGTAGTCAGGTTCATAGAAACAGAAAATAAAATGGTGATGGCCAGGGGCTGGGGAGGGGGAATGGGCAGCTATTGTTTAATGGGTATAGAGTTTTCAGTTTTGCAGAAAAAAAAGTTCTGGAGATTGGTTGCACAACAATGTGAATATCCGTAATCCTACTCAACTGTACACTTAGAATAGAATTGGTTAAGATGGTAAATTTTATGTTATGTGTTTTTTATCACAATTAAAAAATAATAAAAATCATATAAAGACATATAAAGAACTAATACCTATCTTTCTCAAACTATTGCAAAAAATTGAAGAGGAGGCAACACTCCCAAATTCATTCTGTGAGGCCACCATTACTCTAATACCCAAACCAGGCAAAGACACTACAATCTGAAAAGGCAACATACTGTGTGTTTCCAGCTACAGGAAGTGCCCTACATCCGAGCCTTCAAATTGCGAACTTTCAAAGATGTGAACATGCATTCCATCCACATCAGGCGTGGGTGAAATTGCAGCTTGCCCTTCGTCTCTTATTGCTGACGATCCTTCAGCTCTACCATCTCCCACCTCGTCTCCCTCCTCCAGTCAGTAACTCCTCTTGCCTGTTCACTCTATGCCAGCCCCTGGATGCCAACGGTCGTGCTGTACTACTATACTTTTTCAAGGTACTGTACTGTAAGATTAAAAATGTTTTCTTTATTTTTTGTGTTTGTTTTTCTGTATTATTTATGTGAAAAGTATTATAAACCTGTTACAGTACTGTACTATATAGCCAATTGTGTTAGTTGGATACCTAGGCTAACTTTGTTGGACTTATGAACAAATTGGACTTACAAATTCACTCTTGGAATGGAACTCATTTGTACTGTATATGACATTCTGGAAAGGGCAAAACAAAAGAAACAGTAAAATTGTCAGTGGTTGCCAGTGGTTGGGGGTGTGGGGATGAGAGATGAATAGTCAGAGCACAAAGGATTTTTAGGGAAGTGAAAATACTGTATCTGATACTCTCATAATGGGTACCTGTATGCATTTGTCCAAATCCATACAATGTACACCACCAAGAGTGAATCTTACTGTAAACTGTGGACTGTGGGTGATTATGATGTGTCAGTCGGTGTAGGTTCATCAGTTGTAACAAATGCTCCACTCTGGGGGGGACGTTGATAATGGGGGGAGGTCAAGTGAGGGAGGGGCAGGAGGAATATGGGGAACCTCTGTACCTTCCTCTCAATTTTGCTATGAAGCTGAAAAAGCCCTAAAAAATAAGGTCTTCCAAAAATTATAGAATTCACATACAAAGAAAAGACTCTAATGAGTTCAAGAGAACATGAGCTGATAGCAGTGGGGAGAAGGAAAAAAGGAGCATGAAAGCTTAAGAGACCAAAGGCAAAGGCACAAGAATGAAGGAGAGGAAGTGTGAGTTAGGAGACCAGTTAGGAGCAGAAGATGCATCTTTAACCCAGTTAATCTGTACAAAGGCAGCATTGACCTTCACTCAGATTTTCTTTTATAGGCCTCCAGCAGGGGGCAGACTTCAGTCTCATTTCCATCCCCCTCTGTCTTCAGGTTCACAAAGCTTTCTCACATCCTAAATGATCACAACTGTCTATTACAACTTTCTCAAGGTCCTTCATTAGAACCCAACTGTTACTGGCCTGATATAAATGGGAACGACTGTGCATTTGTTGGCAGCAATCTGTGGCTTATGCAGAAGTGAATACTGTGTACATCTATAAGGTGCTGTTATCTCCTTGAGCACCAAGAGCAGCCTCCTTGGCATGCCTAGATAAATCGACAAGCACTCATTTCTGTAGCTGACTTTGGAGAAGTTCCAAGCTATGCTCTGGGACTAAACGAAGACTCCTGTCTGCTTTTTGAAAAGGCCTGGTGAGCTGGATGAGCAACTCAGATCAAATAAAGTTGGGGAAAAAGAGCAACTCTGTAGAGAGGATATCTCAGCAAGCCGACCACTTAAAAAGAAAACTAAATACTGCACTGATGAATATTATGAAGAAAGACTTCAGGTAAGCGGAATTATTCTCTTAAGAAAATAACAATTAACACATATGAAATAGTTGCAGAAAAAATTTAAAAAGAAAGAAAAGATATTGCTTTCTTCCTCTTCTGTAACAGTAATAGAATAAGAATAATGCCAAACCTCTAAATGATGATTTAGCAGTTTTACTGAGAGCTAAAGATGAAACAATTTCAAAATAGAAATGAGAACAGGAATCCCTAAATACTATCTCCTTTTTAGCTAGGCTCCAGAAAAAGGAAAAAACAGAGTAGCAAGAAAATGAAAGCTTTATCATTAAGGCCAGTTTCATAGTCTCTGTAAACCCTGGAACCAATGAAAAGAAAAAAAATCCAAAGAGGGAGTATTTAGCCATTTAATGAATAGCATATGATCTTTCTCCATGTCCCTTGAAAGGTAGAGGGTATAACTTTATACCTTTCATCCCATAAATCAGTGGTTCCAGGATGTGGTTCCCAGTCCAACAGCATCATCACTTGGAACTTGTTCAAAATGCGAATTCTGTGCCTCTACCCCAGGCCTACCGATCCAGAAACTCAAGGGAGCATCTCGTCAACATGTGTTAACAAGCCCCCAACTGTTTCTGATAAACTCTAAAGTTTGAGATCTACTGCCCTAAATCATGTCCATATTCCATTTTTAAGCCTCTCTGAAGATTGTGTAAGATGGAAAATATCGTATAACTGGACTCAATGCATTTATAATTCACACTTCCAGAGACTTGCAACTTGGGGATCGTACTGACACCTCCCTACTATAGGAATACTGGCATTTGAACAATGATGTCCTGGGAGAATTTTCAAGCAATAAAGAAAATGGGTGTGAAAAGTAAGAGAGAGTTTTATCACTCAAAATCGTCCCATTGTCCAGAATCAAGAGTATGTTCCAGGACGTTTCTCTGGGAATCATCCTCTTCCTGAGAAGTGGGACAGGAGAGAGATCATTATAATCAATACAGACTAAAGCAACATGAATTCAAAGAGGATCTTAGCCCTCTGGTTGACAGGCTGGTGATTGGAAAGTAGCTCACCAGATAATGTTCGTCCTGGTGACATTTTATATACATTTGTCTCCAGTATCCAAGGGGTTGGTTCCAGGACTCCTGCCGATACAAAAAAATCCCTGGATGTTCAAGTTCCTTAATATAAAGTACTAGTACTCAGCCCTCTATATTTGCTGGTTCTGCATCCAAGGACTCAACCAACCTCGGATGGATTTTCTGATTGATTTGTGGCTGCAAAGCCTGCCAATAGGAGGGCTGGCTCTATTCACTACTTTCTTTCTTATTTATGACTTTTAATGATTTTCCCTTAATTTCCTGTGTGTGAAGAGTTTGATGATTCTGGGAGTTTTTCTCTCTCCCTGTTCCTCCCATAATGTTCCAATATATTTCAGTTTACTTGAAAAAATTTTTAAAAGGCTTTAAAAAAATGAGGGCTTCCCTGGTGGCACAGTGGTTGAGAATCTGCCTGCTAATGCAGGGGACGCGGGTTCGAGCCCTGGTCTGGGAGGATCCCACATGCCGCGGAGCAACTAGGCCCTTGAGCCACAACTACTGAGCCTGCACGTCTGGAGCCTGGGCTTCGCAACAAGAGAGGCCGCGATAGTGAGAGGCCCGCGCATCGCGATGAGGAGTGGCCCCCACTTGCCGCAACTAGAGAAAGCCCTCGCACGGAAACAAAGACCCAACACAGCCATAAAATGAATAAATTAAAAAAAAAAAAGTGCCATTGACTTTGAGCTATTCTGACTCATTAAGAAAATAATAACTGAAAGTTAGTCAATCATTTTAAAAAAAGAATGATACAAATGAACTTATATACAAAACAGAAATAGACCCACAGACATAGAAAACAAACTTATGGTTACCAAAGAGGAAGCGGGGGAGGGATAAATTAGGAATTTGGAATTAACATAGACACACTACTGTATATAAAATAGATAAACAACAAGGACCTACTGTATAATACAGGGAACTATACTCAGTATTCTGTAATAACCTATAAGGGAAAAGAATCTAAAGGGAAATAGAAATATCTGTATGTATAATTGAATCACTTTGCTGTACACCTGAAACTAACACAACACTGTAAATCAACTATACTTCAATTTAAATAAGGGTTTTTTTGCACTTTGTGAGAGCAATTTAATATTGTTTTAAAATTGAGATTTCTTAATATTTAATATACCATAAAACAGTCCTTCTAAAGTGTACAGTTCAGTGGATTTTATTGTATTTAGAAAGTTGTGTAGGCATCATCACTAATTCTATAACTGGGACGTTCAGCTGTTTCCTTTTCTTTTATTCCTGTGAAATATGTTGCTTCTCTTTAGGGTCCTCGTGAGGAAGCTTCAGAGAGTGGAGTGAATTCAGGTGCATGTGATAGCACCTGTTGTAGACTCCCAGGAAGCAGTAAGTAAATCTGAAAAGCACAAGAGCGTCAACTAGATAATAGCTTGAGTTTTACAGTCAGCCCTCCGTATTCAAAGGTTTCACATACAAGGATTCAATCAGCCACAGATCTAGATTATCTGGAAAAAAATTTCAGAAAGTTCCAAAGAGCAAAACTTGAATTTGCTGCATTTGGGCACCTGTTTACATAGCATTTCCATTGAATTTACTACTATTGGCATAGCATTTCCATTTATTAGGCACTATAAATAATCTAGAGATGATTTAAAGTATACGGGAGCATGTGTGTAAGTTATATCCAAATACTGCACCTTTTATAGAAGGGACTTGAGCATCACAGATTTCGGTAACCATGGGCATCCTGGAACCAATTCCCTGTGGATACTAAGGGACAAACTACTGTACTTTGCTTCTTAATTTCTGTAGTACTTGAACATAGAAATTCCAGATGATTACATAAATGGCATGATTTTCACTCCTCTTTTGGTATACATCCTCAGGATTCAGAGAAATGCCAATCTTTTAAACTTCACAGAAACAAGAGTAAAAATGAAAGGACCTCCAAACTTTCCTCCTTTTCCCAGATGTTTGTTATTATCTAGTTCTTATCTATCAGGCAAGTAGGCTGCCAAGAATCAAGGGCACCTTGGAAGGGAACCGCCCTGAGGCCCAAGCGTTGGGTCTGCAGCATGAGGGAGACCAGATGTATCTCTCTGCTGCCTGCTCGCGTTGCACCTCACATCCTTCTGGATCTGGGTCTTCCCCCTCTCTGAGTTAAGATCTGTGATCCTGCCAAGTCTCATGTGACCAAATTATGTCAGCTTTGATCCTGCATAATTGTTTGGAGCTCTCTTCTCTGAATCCGGATGACGAATCCTGCAAACATAGTCAAAATGTCTGAGCATTTCCCAATCCTCCTGGAGGCCATTCAGCCAGATACTGTCCGATACATCCACCTGGGAAACCGAAGCAGAGGGAGATCCATTTTGATAAAACACAGAGCAAGAGAGTTTTGATATTAATATGAATGAACATAGAGAGATATAAACCATGGCAGAGTCTTCTGCTGTCTGGCCTCTGAGGCTTAAGTAAGAGCAATTACTTCACATTGTTTGATCAACACAACAAGACACAAGGTCACCCCAGACATGAAGAGGGCCGGGGTTTCTGAGGGGGCACCAGGACACTCAGCAACCAGGCCCTTATTCCAAAGCCGTGTTAGTGCTACATGAGAACTGTGTTACCTGGGCCCGCACTTCTCTCACGCAGGGGAGCAAGAAACCAAGTCCTGAAAATTTGCACCACTCAGAGACCCTGAGGCCACCCCACAGACCTAAGTCCTTTTATCTCAAATCAGAAGAGAATTTCAAAGGGTTGGGACTATCACAACCCTGATTGTTATCATCTGGTTGCTAGGGATTAAGGAAGACATGCATTTAATGGTTTTCCAACTTGGTAAAAGGGTGAAGGTAGCATGTATGAGAGACAGCAAAATTTAAAATTAAACACATTTATTGAGAGCCTGAGAATAGGGTGCTATTAAATTACTCCCAAATTTACATTTTTTAAGACTTTTGAAGATGCATTTTCCTATGTGATTTTTGTTTTAAGAAGGGGGTCTTTTTCTAAGAACTAACTGAAAGTTATTTATTTGGCATCCAAGAATCATCATGAGTGTTCATTCATTTATTTGTCCACTCATTTATTTATTCACAAATCTAATAAATGTTATAGAGCTTCTACCATATTCTCTGCCCTGTGCTGTTTGGTGGGGGAGATGGGGCAGCCATGGGCTACTTAGTGGGGAACCTCAACATTACTTCTAGAAAACGCAGGCAGATCCTAACGTTCCCTTAGATTTCTCCCCCCTTTTTTTCCCTGCTGATTGACCTCTCTACCCTAAATAATTGAGGTATTAATTATTGACACTCTGACAAAAGACAACAATGACAGATTCACATTTTCCCCTCCCAATCCAAGGAACTATATTCAATATTGAAGCTCAATTTCATTTACATGGAGAAAAGATTTACTCAAGAAAAATATTTCCCTGAGCTCTAAATTTTTAGATAATTTTTTCAGACTCACAAGAAAGGAAAATATTATTTAAATACAATTTGGAAAATAGATATATCTTTATTAACATCATTCTCAAATCATCAAATTTCAGATGAAAACATTTCTATTTTGCAAATTTAAGGATATAAGCCCAAGCTATAAAGGATTTAAATATAAAAGTGTAGAGGCGTCACTGTTATAGATTTTCTTCACAAGCGGATATGATGAATTTTGTAGTGTCAGAGAGCTCCTGCAAGTCTGCGGTGCTGAATCATATTTTAACCTTTAGCTTTATGACAGAAGAAAACATTAACTGTAATCTTATTCACATTGCTTTTGCAGGTGTCAGAGTCTATCGTAAAATCCTGGAATCTTCAGTCATCACTCTGAAGTACAATTGTCCTATTCAGACTCAGTCTTGTGCTTCAGCTTCCTCTGAGATAGGACCCTGGGAGGTGCTAATAGTGACAGGCTTTTAATCTGTCTTTTTTAACATTCACATTTTTTATAAGGTCCCTTCTGCTGCAGCACCTACTGGAAAGGCATTTTGAAGTTTGAATATAGTGTTGTATTTAGTCTGAATATGTGAGGACCCCAAAGGCATAATGAGGTACAATTAACTCTCTCTCCATTCAGACAATGCATCCAACCTTATTAAGCATGGAGTCGGATGGTCAGATGTAGCTAGTTTGCATATACAAACATCTCTCAGGGATATATGCAAAATGACACATCTGTAGGATATTGGCAGGAATCATCACTAATAGATATAATAAAGCTTGCCAAGTAACACCAGGAAAAAGTAAAATTTTGGAAGGGCAGACTAAAATGCCAGAAATAGACACAATACCACCATATATTGTGATGTTTAATTGTATGGGAGTTGCCATGCATTGTCAAAGGATGCTGACCTTAATCCACTGCTAAAAGTAGATTTCACCAAAAAAAAAAAAAAAAAAAAAGGTAACTATGTGAGGAGTTGGATATGTTAATTAGCTTGACCATAGTAATAATTATAATCATTTCACTGTGTATATCAAATCATCACGTTGTACACCTTAAATATGTGTAATTTTTGTTTAAAATTTTCAACTAAAACTTATTTTAAAAGTAACCATAATTCATAGTCTCTTTGGCATCCCAAGAGATTAAGATGTTTGTACTGGAACTAAGTAGCCTTTCCACAGGGCTGGTTTCAGAGTTAGGGTGTGACCTATGAATAGCGTAAGACAATGTATTCTGTAATATTTTATGCAGTTTTGTGCCATTTTGAATTTATTATGCCAGGGACTTTCAATCTGATTTATTTCTTAAGTTTCAAAACCCACTAAATTTGAGGAAAGAACAAAACTTTTTGGCACTGTGCAACTGCTAACAAATTCATCTTAGATATTCCACTGAGTACTTACAGAAAAGCTTGAGTGCACTTGAGGAATTCAGCCATGTATTGGACATCAGACATACTCCGGTATGTCAGACTCAGGGTCCAACCAGCCAAGGAGCATACCTGTGTTGGATACTAAAATGCATAGGAAGAGTCTCTGTGCAAGTTGCTGTGGTGTCACAGTATTTTAATATTAATCATGAAAAAGTTACTTTGATTTTCTGCTGACGTTTAACTGACAATAGCTGTATTACAAAAGAAAGGAGTCCTTTGAAAAACTGAAAATTTAATAGGAAATTTTATTAAATACATCATTCTGATTTGCAATCTTATTATGAAATTTAACAAATTCATATTCTACATTTGGATTGTCCGTATGTTTCCTTAATAAGCTGCAATAAAAATAGAATTTAAAAGGCATGCAGCATCCCATCACTTTTATCTTGGATTTAATTAAACTTTTCTGGCTTAGTAAATCTTATAATCCTATTCATATTGATCCTGATATGGGTGTTTTCTCCTTAGATATTTGTTTAATTATATCGTCTTTTTAATACACTTTTTTGTTAATTGTCAAAAACTACTTAAGCGTCACTTTTCATTCTGGTTATATTTTAAATACTCCCATGCTGTTTTATGATCATCAAGAAGCTTAATTTGTCAATATAGATAGAGAAATTTTACACAGGCAGAATATGAGTATAATTTGAATTGAAGATGAAATATTGATAGGTAGCCATTCTAGATACCTCTGCTGACTAGAGGATGAGAAAGAAATGGGACTGAGGTGGAGACTATAATTATATCAGTCTTTGGTTGATCTTGAGCTCCTGTGGGTGAGGTAAGGGAGATAAACCCATTGTTACAATTCAGGAGACCTGCTTTCTAGTCATGGGCATAACCTCCAACTAGAACAGAAGCAAGATACATTTTTCTTTGGATCTATGTTTAGATTTATGTTTTGTTTATGTCTCTGAATAAACAACAGAATTACTCTAGGCAGTCCAACTTTTCAGATTTTTTAAGAGTTTTTTCTACTTGCTTTGTTCAGTTATGGTGTGTGTGTGTGTAAAAATGAAAATTTGGGGATTTAGGAAATGTACTTTCTTATATAAGTATATATAGATTAGCCTGTCTTTACATCTACAAATCACAGAAGTTGAGGTTAGTTGCTTGTTGTAAATACTGCTTTAATTGTCCTTAATATGAACTGGAAATTCAAAAAGCTTATAAAAATACCAAGGCAACCACTGTCCCCAAAGTGAATTTCTCTTGCTTAGCTTTCAGCAAAACAGCAATATGCACATTTTAAGTTTAATATGTGCTTTAAGAAAAAGAAAAGAGTGCTAAGGAATCCGACTTGGCCCAGGAGGTTAGTAAAAGGATGTTAATTCCACCTCTGCAAGTCATCAGTTTGATTCAGTCTGAGGTGGTAGTTTCTCAAGACATCTGCTGTCTAGTTGCTCTTTTGTTATCAGTACATAAGGGAACCCAGGTGTTGTTACCTGAGTAGAAATCCCTCATCCTAAATGCCCCCAAGTGCTTGTATGTCCCTATATTTCCAAAGGTCAGATTCAAATGGACTACACATCCCTGAGAACCCTTTCCCCCAACTATGGCTTGTCAAGTGGTGGACATGTGGCCTCATGCCTCCTTGCTTGACCAGCTGGAGACATGCCTTATTCCCATGTTTCAGCTTGTGGAGGTGAAGAGCACCATTCACCTGTGCAGCTACCTGCCCTGCTGGGGAGCCGGTGAGTAGGGGGTCTGTGAAATAAATCACTATTTTTATTCATGCAGCTCTATCAATCCAAGTACCCATGAGTATTTTCTTGTGTTCTTCAAAGGAAACGTTTTTTCCCTAGAATATTTTTTCTCATCCAGTGAAGGAGATTGCTTTGTGGTCACCTATGTAAGAGGTATCAAACACCCCCTCCCCAATAAAATTTGGTTAAGTTGCCAAGTCTGTTGATGCTACACACGCACGAAGAGGATATGCAAGGGTTTATTCTCACAATCATGATGCTTTCTGGGTAGAGCAGGACAGGGTCCCAAGCAGGTCTGAAATAGCTTGAGAAAGCAGGAAGGGGCCGTGGGATGTACAGTGGTTACGGGATGGTGTCGATGCCTAAGGCTGGCATGGTGCAAACTTCCTGGCAAGTCCAGGGAGGCTGGGCTTCTCATTGGCTTACCCAGATTTAGGGCAGGAGGGGAAGAGGGAGAAGCAGAGCTTGAAAGCTATTAGCAAGCATCCAAAATTGAGTCAGACTCTTTATCACAGAGGGTTAGGGTGATTTTTTTGCGCACAGAACCCCATTTGTTGATGGATGGATGCTAAAAGGCATCTAGTCTAAACCTGTCCTATTTTTTCTAGAAGGTAGATTTTGCCATCATCATTTTGTAGGTGAATGGTTCAGCCATAGTCACATACGCCAACATTTATAGTAAATAACATATTATGTATGAGTTTAAAAAGTGTGGTCTATTTGGGGCTTATCCTGTAGACATAACAATTCTTATAGGGATAGTAATACGAACAACTCAAAACTTTTCCATCTGTAAATGCTAATATTCTTATCCCTGCCATGCAGGGGCAAGGGGCCGGGCGATGTTCTGGAGAAAGGATGGTCCTTTTGGATGACAGTGACAATAAACTAGGCATAGAAGGGGGCAGAGTACTGATATTATTTTGATATTTTGACTACACATACTACACTTTTATTTGTAAGAGTAATAAGGGGCTTGGTCACAGGCATTCACAAGTATTATGTTGACAGTTTTTCATATGCAATTCGTGTTAGAATTGGGGCGAGTCCCCCGGTTAAAAAAAGGGGGTGTCTGGGAAGTTGACTGCATTTCAGAATGGCAGCAGTGGACAGAAAATAAACATCCACCTGCGTCTTGGCCATACCCTGGTGGTCCCTAAGGATGCACTAAAGGGCTGGCTCCAGCTGTTATGGATAAAGAGGGATACTCTAAATTTGCCCAACAACTACTGAATTTCTCCTAGACAGAACTCAAAGCACATAATAGATACCATGTGCTTTCAATGGAAAGGAGAGTGTTAAAGTGCCAAGTTTGGGTGGTAAAGAGATCTCTGTTCTAGAGATAGCAGTGAACCCTCAACCACTGCGTCCAAATGGGCAGGCACAGGCCACTTGGGGTGTCCAGAGACTGCTCCAATCCCACTGTCATTTATCCACTCTCTGATCAAGGGCAGGAGCAAGACAGTTGTTTAAAAAAACAGCTCAGTTGGTGAAGACATGCAATGTGCCCTTCTTCCCCATCCCGGTGCTCTCCTTCCTTCCCAGAGCCCACCATACTTGTAGAGCTGGTGTACACCCGTCCTTCCTGTACTTATGCCTTTATTTCATCGTCCATCACTAGTCAGAACTGTGTGTGTGCCTGAGTGAGTGTGCACTTGCAGGCTGGTTGTTTTTATAATTTATTATTAATAATTAAAAATTTTACATTTATTTTAAATTTACTTGTATTTATCTTAAATGCATTTTAATATTCAAATTTACTTTAAAATTTATTGTATTCCTATTTCTTAAAATGTATTTTAATATTTAAATTTATTTGTAATATTTAAAATAGTTATACTGCACAATATTTAAAGAGTCCAATAATTTTAGAAATTGTGTTACGAACCTTGGGAGCTCCCCACCATAATATGCACCCTATTCTCTTCTTCCCAAAAGTGAATGCATTCAACTCCTTCAGCTGGTTATTTTGTTGTTTATTTCCATCACTGAGAGTAATGCTTATATTGCTGTTTCTTTTTTGTTCAGTTTTAATCACACTCTCTTGACTTCCTGCCATGAAAGATGAGTTTGGCTGTCTTGCATGCATCCTTTTGCACTGACTGCTCTTTTCCCGCACATAGGGATTCTCCTTCCTTTAATCTCCCAGGCTGCTTCCCAGCCGACAGCCTGGAATCCCCCTTCTCTATCACCCTGAAGCATCCTTTCACCTCTTTTTAATGGTGGATGCCACGTTTTCTGAATTTTCTTGTCCTTTATTTCTGTTTTCTTGGGTTACTCCCTGGATGTTGTGTGGCATGTTTTCTAGTAGGTTCTTGGAACAGAGTACAAGGGACATGTAAAAGTTTGAGAACTTGCCCGTCTGAAAGGTCTTTATTCTATCCTTGCACTTGATTTATAGTTTGATTTCCAGTAAACTTCTAAGATGCAAATAAATTTTCCTCAGAATTTGGAAAGCATTTTTTTCTGCATTTTTACCATTTTGCTTAATCCTTTATATAAAGACTCTTTTCCTCCTTGGGAGCTTGTTACATCTTCTCTTTTTTTATACTCAATGTTTTGAAATTTCACAGTGTTATCCCTGATGGCTCTATTTTCATCTGTTTTGCTAGACAGTCAGGGGTGCATTTAAATTTAGAAACTCATGTCCTTCAAGTGTGGAGAAATGTTTTAAAAGTATTTTACTAATAATTTTCTCTTCTTTTCTATGTAAATTGGTACAATCACCATGGAGACCAGTATGGAGTTTCCTTAAAAAACTAAAAATAAGCAGTTCTTTGAACTTGTCACCACATCATAGGGATTTCATCTTGACATCCTTGGCTTATATGATTAAAGTGCCACCATTAATGGTATCAGGAAATTAAATATTTTTTTCATAGTGAGCTACTAAGATTATCACTGAAAAACACAGGTACCTTATTTCACTGAATCTAGAATGCATATTTTCTTCACATTTTAACATTTCAAATTAAGGTGATCCTACAATCTATTGTATCTTAAAATATGGTTGGTGGCAGTTTTGCTTTCTTATTGGTACTTAAAATAACACTACATATACTCGATGGCGTCTGACATTCTTGACTTGCAGTCTGCAGATATCATGGTAGGCACCCTTTGGCATGGCTCCTGGTGACGCCCACCTCCTGGTAGCCATACACCATGTAATCCACTCTTCCTGACCATGAGTGGACCTAGTACGTGGAGCACTGCAGACACCACAGGATGTCACTTCCAAAATTAGGTTATAAAAGACCTATACAGATACCTGTCTTGCTGGTATCTCTCTAGGGCCTTCTTGCATGCTCATGAGGATGGAGAGGATGACCTGATAAGGAACTGAGAGCAGCCTCTGGCCTAAATACATCAAGAACCTGAAGGGAGTAATAATTTTGGAAGATAGCTACATCTCTCAAATTGGAAATATCTAAAATGCCCATCAATGGTTGATGGATATATAAATTTTGATTTTTTTTTTATACAACAACATACATTGCATCAGTGGAAATGAGTGAGTTACTGCTACAAATAATAATATGGGTGCATCCCACAAATGTGATGCTGAGTGAAAAAGGCCATAGTCAAAAGGGCAAACCCTGATTGTGTGGGCAAGTAGGCAAAAAGAATCCAGGGTGTTAGAAGCTGGGATAATAATTAACTAGAAGGGAAGAGACGGGATAAGAATTGAGAGTTTGAATAAGGAGTTTTTTCAGATGCTGGTGATATTGTATTTCTTGATCTGTGTGGTTTTATACAGTTTTGTTTATTTTGTGAATGCAGAAAACTGAACACATGATTTGTGCAAATTCCTCTCTCTCTCTCTCTCTCTTTTTTTTTTTTTTTTTTAATTCGTGTCTTTCTTATTACCATGGCAGGGAAAGAGAGAGCTGAGTGTCATGCACCAATTTTTAAATGTATGAGACCAAAAAAAACAAACTTCTATACGCAGTCCATTGGCCAGAACTAATTTTAAGTTCCTGTCTAACTGCATGAGGCTAAGGATTGGGGTGTTGGTTGTGCCCCATGTGGAGAGATTTGAAACCCAACAAACTGGGGTCTTGTCCATTATATTAAGCTACTTCCTAAGGTCGAGTAGCTGTTAAGTGACAGAGCCAGGATTTAAACCCAGGCAGTCGGATTCTGGAATGTATGCACCAAAGAGGAAAAGCAGCTTGTTAAAATCTTACAGTTACAGATATACATACTCAAGTCCAGGTGTTTCTATTCCAATTTAGTGCTCCCTTAACTGAGTTAGGGACTCAGCTTTGTTGATTTTTATTAATCAATTTCATGCATTAATAAACATTAAACATATTTCAAGAAAACTGTTGCCTATCAGGCATGATATATGCCTTGCAGATTCACAGTGTTTAGGAAAAGTCCCTCCCTCAAGGCTCAGGAGGACAAATGGATGCTGAAACAAATTAAATCAAATTTGACACAGATTTACTGGGTCCAATAACTGCTAGAAATGGGACTAAGCAGTAGGGATTCAGTGGTGGACAAGACATGAAACATGCCCTCAAGGACCTCATAATTTAGTGGAAGAGATGGACAATTTGGGAGGAAAAAAGCTATGGTCATTGCAATCTAATATTAAACACGTATAGGGCAAAGAGCTGGGTGAGCCCAGATGGCCAACTAGGGCTTATCTGGGTTTATCAATATGAATCAAATTTGTAAAGAAGACAGGAAAACATATTCAAGGATGAAAGTGCTGTTTGTGGAAAATGCATAATGTGATGGAGAGATTGCCTGACCTAGCATGACGTGCAGGAAGGGCCCCTGGGAGGGGATTGCACTGTGCAGGAGATAAGGCTTTGCCAACCAGAGCGCGGTCAGTAGTCAGGGGATAAAGGAACTTATCATGACCTTGAGTTATGGCAGGGGAGGAATGTTCTAAGAGATCATTCAGAAACATTCCATTGTTGGGGTGAGAGATAGGGAGGACTCAGGAGTGACACAAGGTTCTGGCTTGAGCAAGTGGGTTCCACTAATAGAGAAAAGAAGTAGTTGTTGGGAGGTGGAGATATTGAATACTATCCTGTGAACTGAGGAGGAACTTTAAGACTGAAAAGTGAAACAGGTAACTCCATAAAGAGCCACTATGATGTTTATTGTGGATAACTTACACGCGGGCAGGATCCGGTGGAGGACTAAGCAGGGGCATTCGAAGCTGCGCTACCTGCCGCAGAAAGGGGTACAGAGGGACTTAAAGGCGTCAAGGCTAAAAGTAGAATTTGACTACCAAGTGAGAAGCATGGCTGCACTGATGGGGTTTTTCCTCCCTTGGTGGGGAGAAGGGGAAGGGGTTCTCAAGATCATTAACCATCCGCTACAGCAGAAGGCATTCTTCTAGTTTTCATGTCAGATGAAGCCAAGGGTAAAAGTTGAAGGGGAACTTACCTGGCTTGGGAGCATTCCTTGTGAGTGGGCTGGAGCTCAGTCATGCAGAAAGGGGAGGGGGCAGGACTGCGGGTCTAAGTTGGAGCTGACATGATGGAGTCAGTGTGGTCCAGCCACACTGTAGTTGTAAAAATTGCTACTGCTTTGGAGTATATTTTTGAACTATTCAGTCCAAGCTGCCTGTGAAACATTTCCGTGAAGAGTCGAAACCAGGTCAGCTCAGTAGTAGTTTGTATATTTCTTATATTCTTATCTCTCTATTATCAAACGTTCTTTGCTCTTTCACTTTCATACATACAGAGGAGAAATTCAAGCGGGAATGTTATTACAATACACAAAAACTAAAGATCCACTACTAAGACCTACTGAGGTTGAATGCTACCTGAAGCTGTTACTATGAAATTAATTTCTGACAGTTGTGAGGGAACCTGCCGTTTTATTTAAGCTTTTTTTTTTTTTTTATCACATTTGTCTTCAAATCCAGGGTAAGGCTTTTTGGGGGTCAAGTTTTAATAATAAAACTAATAAAACATGACCACTAAATTGATTTACCAGGCTTTTTTGGTTGTTTTCACCTTTGAATTTTAACAGCATAATTGAAATATAATTTAGATACTGTACAATTCACTCATTTAAAATCTTTAATATATTTACAGTGTTCTGCAACCATCACTAAAATGTAACATGGGAATATTTTCATCACTCCAAAAGAAACCCTGTACTCATTAGCAGTCTACTGGTTCTTTTAGTATTTTATTTAAACTGTACTTATTTCTGTAAGCACTTGTTCCATTGCTAAAATATGTATCTATAAAATAAGATATTATTCATTCAATATTCACACTTTATTTATTTATTTATTTTTGGCAAATACTTTAATTCTATTAGTATACATTGTAGATATACCAGCAATATCTAATTAAAAATCAATAATACAGGGCTTCCTTGGTGGCGCAGTGGTTAAGACTCTGCCTGCCAATGCAGGGGACACGGGTTCGAGCCCTGGTCTGGGAAGATCCCACATGCCACGGAGCAACTAAGCGCGTGAGCCACAACTACTGAGCCTGCGCGTCTGGAGCCTGTGCTCCGCAACGGGAGAGGCCACGACAGTGAGAGGCCCGTGCACCGCGATGAAGAGTGGTCCCCGCTCGCCGCAACTGGAGAAAGCCCTCGCACAGAAACGAAGACCCAACACAGCCAAAAATAAATAAATAAATAAATAAATTTATTAAAAAAAAAAAAATCAATGATACAGGGACTTCCCTGGCAGTCCAGTGGTTAAGACTCCCCTTTCCAATGCAGGGTTGCAGGTTCAATCCCCGGTTGGGGAGCTAAGATCCTACATGCCTTGCGGCCAAAAACCAAAACATAAAACAGAAGCAATACTGTAACAAATTCAGTAAAGACTTTAAAAATTGTCCACATCAACAAAAATCTTTAAAAATTTTTCAATGATCCGAACAAATAATAAAATGGCAGATCTCAATGCTAACATGCTAACAATTACATTAAAAGTAAATTTCAAGAGACCCACAGAAATTGTCAGAGTGAGTTAAACAAATTAATGACTCACTCAGCTGTATGTTGTCTATAAGAAACTCACTTCTAATATAAAGATACATGTAAGAAATAGAGAAACAGATTAGAAAAAGATCAGCCCTATAAAAACTAATCAAGTAAAGGCTGACGTTCAGACCAACTAGACTTCAGAAAAAATATTCCAGGAACAAAGAAGGACATTAAGTAACAATGAAAGGACTATTTACCAAGAAGATATAACAATCCTAAAAGCATATATACCAAACAACAGAGATTCAAAATACACGAAGAAAAAACTAACAGAACTAAAAGGAGAGAAAGACAAATTCAAAATTATATTTGGGCACATTAATAACCCCTCTTTGTGATTGATAAATTTGATATAGACTGAATATCAGAAAGTATACAGAAGAACTGAACAACACCACTGACAAATGGGATATCCTTGACATTTATAGAACCCTACAGTCAACAACAGAATACACATTTTTGTCCAAGTGCCCAAGTAATAGTCACCAAGATAGTCTTTATCCTGGATCATAAAATATATTGAAACAGATAATAATTATTAGAAATCATAAAAATATGATATCTAAACATAAAGTAATTTAATTAGAAATCAGTCACAGAAAGATGAGAGGAAAACCAACAGATGCTTGAATTTAAATAACATACATCTACTAATCCATGGACCAAAGAGGAAGTCTTAAAGGAAATTTGAAAAATATATTGGACTGAATGAAAATAAACATACAGCAGAGGAGGGACCTTCAAGACGGCAGAGGAGTAAGACATGGAGATCACCTTCCTCCCCATAAATACAACAGAAATACATCTACATGTGGAACAACTCCTACAAACACCTACTGAACACTGGCAGAAGACCTCTGACATCGCAAAAGGCAAGAAAATCCCCACGTACCTGGGTAGGGCAAAAGAAAACAGAAAACATAGAGACAAAAGAATAGGGACGGGACCTGCACCAGTGGGAGGGAGCTGTGAAGGAGGAAAGGTTTCCACACACTAGGAAGCCCCTTCGCGGGCAGAGATGGCGGGTGGCGGTGGGGGAAAGCCACAGCAATCACAGAAGTGTAAGAAATAAAAGGAATCCAAAATGGAAAAGAAGTAAAACTGTCATTGCCTGCAGATGACATGGTGCTACACATAGAGAATCCTAAAGACGTTAACAGAAAACTACTGTATCTATTCAATGAATTTCGTAAAGTAGCAGGATACAAAATTAATGCACAGAAATCTCTGGCATGCCTATACACCAATGATGAAAAATGTGAAAGAGAAACTAAGGAAACACTCTCATTTACCATTGCAACAAAAGAATAAAATACCTAGGAGTAAACCTACTTCAGGAGACAAAAGACCTGTATGCAGAAAACTTTAAGACACTGATGAAAGAAATTAAAGATGGTACAAACAGATGGAGAGATATACCATGTTCTTGGATTGGAAGAATCAACATTGTGAAAATGACTATAGTACCCAAAGCAATCTACGGGGTCAATGCAATCCCTATCAAAGTACTGATAGCATATTTCACAGAACTGGAACAAAAAATGTCACAGTTTGTATGGAAACGCAAAAGACCCTGAATAGTCAAAGCAATCTTGAGAAAGGAAAACGGACCTGGAGGAAACGGACTCCCTGACTTCAGACTATACTACAAAGCTACAGTAATCCAGACAGTATGGTACTGTCACAAAAACAGAAATATAGATCAATGGAACAGGATAGAAACCCAGAGATAAACCCATGCACATATGGTCACCATATCTTTGATAAAGGAGACAAGAATATACAATGGAGAGAAGACAGCCTCTTCAATAAGTGGTGCTGGGATAACTGGACAGCTACATGTAAAAGAATTAAATTAGAACACTCCCTAACACCATACACAAAAATATACTCCAAATGGATCAAAGACCTAAATGTAAGGTCAGACACTATAAAACTCTTAAAGGAAAACATAGGCAGAACACTCTATGACATAAATCACAGCAAGAACCTTTTTTACCTACCTCCTAGAGAAATGGAAATAAAAACAAAAATAAACAAATGGGACCTAATGAAACTTAAAAGCTTTTGCACAGTAAAGGAAACCATAAAAAAGATGTAAAGACAACCCTCGGAATGGGAGAAAATATTTGCAAATGAAGCAACTAACAAAGGATTAATCTTCAAATTTTACAAGCAGCTCATGCAGCTCAATATCAAAAAATCAAATAACCCAATCCAAAAATGGACAGAAGACCTAAACAGACATTTCTCCAAAGAAGGTATACAGATTACCAACAAACACATGAAAGGATCCTCAACATCACTAATCATTAGAGAAATGCAAATCAAAACTACAATGAGGTATCACCTCACACCAGTCAGAATGGCCATCACCAAAAAATCTACAAACAATAAATGCTGGAGAGGGTGTGGAGAAAAGGGAACCCTCTTGCACTGTTGGTGGGAATGTAAATTGATACAGCCACTATGGAGAACAGTATGGAAGTTCCATAAAAAACTAAAAATAGAACTACCATATGACCCAGCAATCCCACTACTGGGCATATACCCTGAGAAAAACATAATTCAAAAAGAGTCATGTACCACAGTGTTCATTGCAGCTCTATTTACAATAGTCAGGACATGGAAACAACCTAAGTGTCCATCGACAGATGAATGGGTAAAGAGGAAGTGGCACATATATACAATGAAATATTACTCAGCCATAAAAACAAATGAAATTGAGTTATTTGTAGTGAGGTGGATGGACATGGAGACTGTCGTACAGAGTGAAGTAAGTCAGAAAGAGAAAAACAAATACCGTATGCTAACACATATATATGCAATCTAAAGAAAAAGGTTCTGAAGAACCTAGGGGCAGGACAGGCATAAAGATGCAGATGTAGAGAATGGACTTGAGGACACAGGGAGGGGGAAGGGTAAGCTGGGACGAAGTGAGAGGGTGGCATGGACATGCATACACTACCAAATGTAAAATAGATAGCTAGTGGGAAGCAGCTGCATGGCACTGGGAGATCAGCTCAGTGCTTTGCAACCACCAAAGGGGTGGGATAAGGAGGGTGGGAGAGAGACACAAGAGAGAGGAGATATGGGGATATTCATATGCATATAGCTAATTCACTTTGTTATACAGCAGAAACTAACACAACACTGTAAAGCAATTATACTACAATAAAGATGTTAAAAAAAAAAAGAAAAAATATACAGCATATCAAAATATGTGGAAATCAAATAAAGTTGCTAAAAAGGAAAGTAACAGCACTTAGAAATAAAGAAAAGTCTGAAATCAGTTATTTTACTTCATAGAAAAGAAGAACAAGAACAAAGTAAATAAAAAACAAGAAGGAAGTGAATAAAAAATAAGAACAGAAATCACTGAAAATAAACACAGAAAAGTAAAGAAAAATCAGCAAACTCAAACTGATCCTTTGAAAAGATCAGAGATCAGTAAAACTGAGAAACCTCTAGCAAGACTGGTAACAAAAAGAGAACACTCAAGTTACAAATATTTGGAATGAAGAAGGATTTTCATGACCAATCTCACAGACATTACAAAAATGAGAAACTACTACAAATCGCACTATGCACATAAATTAGACAACTTTGATAAGATGGATTAATTCCTTGAAGAGTACAAGCTATCAAAACTCACCCAAGATAGATCAAATAATTGAATAGTCCTACTAATATAATGAAAATTTAATTAGTATTTAAAAACTTTCCAGAGTTTCCAGTGGTCTCACTGGTGGAGTCTACCAAACTTTAGAGAAGAAATAACAACTCTGTCCAATCTCTTCCTGAAAATAGAAAAACCATTTCCAAAATTATTTTTGAGTGCCTCATCTTCCTGATACCAGAACCAGGCAAAGACACTACTTTAAAAAAATAAAGAAAATTACAGACCAATATTATTCCTCAAGAACATAAACACAAAAAGTCTCAATAAAATATTAGCAAACTAAATCTAATTATATATATATAGAGTAAGCCCTTGCCACCGAATTGGGGGGTGTGGTTTATTCCTGTGACAAAAAGATAGCCTACTATTTAAAAAATATCAATCAATATAATTTACCACATTAATATTCTAAAGAAAAAATGCCACATGATCAAATCAATTGATGGAGAAAAAGCATTTGGTAAAATTCAACATCTATTCATGATAAAAAAAAAATCTCAGCAACCTAGAAATAGAAGAGAATCATTTCACTCTGAAGAAGAGCATCTACAAAAGCCTACAGCTAACATCACACGTACATTGAAGGGTACAGGTACCAAGTAAAAGAGCTCCAAATGGCCAGTGCTGGAACAATTGGGGCAAAATAAATAGAAAAAGTATCATTAAACTATAACACAAAGTATAAAATAAATATCAATGAGTTCATACTAATATAATAATTGAATAACTTAATAAATGATGGAGAAGAGACCAATTTTTTGTGAAGAGAAATGTTGAATAATTTATGTAGATTCTTGACCCTCAAGAAGAGGGATCCCAAGCCCCATTCCTTACACATGGCCTGTGCAGGTGGCTTCCTTCCAAAGAGTACATCATGGAAAGGGAGGAATAAAGAGTCACTTTACTATGGAGAAACTTGCAAACACAACTTCTACCAGTGATCTTCAAAATCAACAGTGGTAAAACATGTTGATAATATATGCCCCTGATGTGATAAAAATGGCATTTAAACTCTGGTTTTCCTCTCCAAAATCCATAACCCCAGTTTAATCATTAGAAAAATATCAGGAAAAATTCAAATACGGGGACATTCTCTAATACCTCACCAGTACTCTTCAAATTGGTCAAAGTCATCAACGTCAAAGAAAATCTGAGAAATTTTTACAGCCAAGAGGAGTCTCAGGAGAAATGACAACTAAACACAATGTGGTATCCTGGAGGGGATCCTAAAACTAAAAAAGGACATTAGGTAAAAACCAAGATAATATGAATAAAATATGGGCTTTAGTTAAAAATAACATATCAATATTGTTTCATTAATTGTAGCAAATGAACTATACTCATATAAGGTATTAATAATAGGGGATACTGGATGCAGGGTATATGGGAGCTCTCTGTAATATCTTCTTAAAGTTTCTGTAAATCTAAAACTGTTCCAAAAGCTAAAACTAATTTGAAATCAACTAATGCATTTCACCATCTTATGAGAATAAATGAGAAAAAACATAATCTTATAATGTATACATAAAAATAACTTGACAAAATCCAACAACCATTTATGATGAAATCTCTCAGCCAAATTGAAATAGAACATTCTAAATCTGATAAAGAGCATATAAAAAACCCTACAACTAACATCACATTTAATGATCAAATATTGAATTCTCGTCTCACTATGATCAAGCACAAGACAAGATGAAACTCTTACTTCTACTACACATCAACAAAAAATGGACCAAATATTTTAATAGACATTCCACAAAGCAATACGTATGAATCGCCAATAAACACATTAAAAAGTTATCAATCTCATTTATCATTTGGAGAAATCTGAATTAAATCCATAACGAGATATCATCTCATACTGAAAAATGACCACCAAAATGGCTAAAGTTTAAAAGACCTAAAACACCAAATGTTGGTGAGGAACAGGATAGCTGGAACTCTCATGCAATGTTAGTAGGAATGTAACATGGTACAAACACTTTAGAATGTTCTGGCACAGAATATATTCTGACGGTTTCTTAAAAAGCCTAACATATGCCTTTTCTATGACTCAGAATTCTTCTCCTATTTATTTGTTCAAGAGAAATGAAAACATGTTTATGGAAAGACTTTCCCAAGAATGTCCATAGCAGCTTTATTTATAATAGTTAAAAACTGGAAAACATCACTTGTATCCATTGATAGATGAATGGATAAATAAACTTTGGTACATTCCTACAACGGAACATTACAATGAATAGGAACAAATGTGTGACCTATGCAAGACCGTGGATGAATCACAAAAACATGCTGGGCAAAAAGCCCTACACACAATAGACTACACAATTCTATTACGTTTATACGAAATTCTACACAAGAAAAACTGATCTTGGAAAACAAATCTGAACAATGATTGCCAATTTGAGTGAAGCAGAAATAAATACTGACTGGGAAGCGGCATAAGGAAACTTCCTGTGGTGAGATTAATATTCTATATTTTGATAGGGGTTTGGATTACAGTGTATACCTTTGGAAAAACATCAAATGTAGACTTATTAGTTGTGCATTTCATAGTGTATAAATTTTACATAGTCTCTATAAACAAATATTGAAATCTAGTTAATGGCATACATGTTTAAGCATATAAAAAGTTGTGTACTGATGTCTGCAATTTATTCTGAAGTGCTTCAAAAATTAAGTGATCAATATCAATATGTGATAAAGCATGAATAATAAAATGATAATGGTAAAATCTAGGTGGGGTATTTAGATATTCATTGTAAATATCTTTCAATGTTCTGTTTTTGAAATTTTTCAAAATCAAATCTTGAAAAAATTACAATTCTTTATACAAATGTCATTTTCCCACTAAAGCAGAAGATAGGCTGATGAAGAAACTGCTTTAAGTCAACTCACTCAATCTTAATAAGGTCACTGAGCCCCTTGTTTGCCATTTTATATTTTTGTATTTTATATTCATAACTTTCCCTATCTCTCCTACTGCTGTAATCCAGCAATAAAATTATGTGCTCTTAAAGATTATGATATCCCAAGAGACTTCAGACTAGCAAACCTAATTGTTTGGAAGGCTCTTATATATATACCGATACAAACATCGGTAATCCACCAGCAGGAGGCACATTTTAATAACTGCTTTAAGGGAGCAAAGGCTTACAGGGTCTGCTCCCAGCATGTTTCTTATTTACTCTAGGGTCTCAGCTAAGATTTTAAACCCTGAATATAGCAAAGAGACTACAGCTTACCAGAGTGCTGTGAAATTACTCATGTATTGGAGTTACACTATCTATTTTCTCCATCTATTATCGTCTCAGTCAGCACATGGTATCCATGCCCTTGGAATCAAAGTGGAAAAGTTTTACACAATTGGACAGAAAAGGTGGTTTTTAAGGACTACTCTTTGAAGTTGAGTTAGGGTGTTCTAAAAGAACTTGTACAGGGGTGGGCTATTGAGGGCTGTCTACTGGGGCAGTTACTGTTAACGTGCCTCCATTGGTACAAATAGTGTGATTAGTGTAGGGAACCTCAAGGTGTATGAGGTCATGCTTTGGTTATTGCTGTTAGCAACCCCCTTAAAACTTAGTGGTTTAAAATATGATTTATTTACACATGATTCTGCATTGTAGGCAGGGCTTAGAGGGGAAAGCAGTACTCTGCTCTATGTGGTGTCACCAGGAGGCTCGACTGGTCTGTGGTATTTGTTTCCAAGATAGTCTTAATCACATGGCTAGCAGGTTGGTCTGGGTTCTGCTACTTGTGGGTGCCTTGTTTTCCTCTGTGTGCCTCTCCCCATCACTTACAGCATGGCAGTCTTGAGGAAATTGGAAGTCTTACCTGGTTGCTGTCTTATCCCAGAGCACAAGAGTCAAAGCTGCCAGATATTTTTAATATATGAGCTTGGAAGTCTCAGAACATCACTTCTGCCACATTCTACTGTTTAGAGCACTCAAGGGCTAGTCCAGATTCCCAGGGAAGGAAATAGATTCCCCTTTTGAATCAGGGGTCAGGAGAGACAAGAAACCATTGCCAAAGAGCATATGTGTTGAGAGATAGCATTGTGGCCATTTTATTAACACAATCTACCACATCTAACACAGTCAGGTTTTAATGCATTCATTACATCCTATTCCTCATAGGTTTCCTGAATAAAGGGAGACAACATTGCAGAAAAGCCAGCTATCCAAGGATACAGAAATTTATTCTCCAACAATCCTCCTCATGTATGTACAGATTCCTCTCACCTCACCTCTCCTAATTCTCTGCTCCTCAAATACACCTCTTGCTGGGCTCAAGAGAAATTTGTCTTGACTTTTAAAATTAGACATTGAAGTGTCTTTGCTTTACCTTAACTTGTATCTATAATAGTTATTTAGATTTCTCATTGGTAAGATTTGTCTTTTCCCTCACCTTTTTATCACACTTCCTCTTTATTAGCTTTTGCCTAAGGCCGCCAAAGTTACCCCTTTCCTGATTCATGCCCCAGCTAGTTTTCTAATCAAGAAGGATCACATCTTTATACCATGCAAGCCACTCTTTGAATCCCAAGTCAAAAAGTGGGGATAGCAGGAGAAGGAGGCGTCAGAATTCTTGAAAGGCCAAGGAATACGTAGCACCACATATGTTAATTAGTGAAGCTAAGAGATACTGTTAGTCAATTAAAATAGCCTGTACACACGGTTATATTTAAAATGGATGACTAACAAGGACATACTGTATAGCACAGGGAACTCTGCTCAATACTATGTAACAACATAAATGGGAAAATAAATTGAAAAAGAATAGATACATGTATATGTACACCTGAATCACTTTGCTGTACACCTGGAATGAACACAACATTGTTAATCAACGATACTCCAATATAAAATAAAAAGTTAAAAAAATAGCCTGTAAATTGGATCAAAATTTCCCAAGGCTTCCAAACTTCCAACAAGTTCAACCATGCTCCAAAGATAATGAACAGCATCGTCAATTTCTCCTCATTTCATCCAATAAAGAAATTTAGTGTCTGACAACAGCCAAACTCCCTAGTCCTTGCAAATCACCTTGGGCTTCTTGTGCACATGAAATTATATAAAAATAAAAAGATATAAAGGGATTTCTTGCTTATCTTAGGAAAGACCACCTCTAACAGGTTGAAGTTTGGAGGCGATTAACATGCAAGGTATGGAGAGTATTTTTTTTTCTATTTTCTAGTCTTTTTTCTTCTTTGCAATCAGTGTTTGCCCTGTCATAAAACTGGTCATCTTGTGTTTTAACTTCACTTTCCCTCCATTTGTTGAAGTGAAGTAAGGGGAAGGATGAAAAAATAGAAAACAATTTTCAAAAGTATAATGGGCTATTGAGTAACCTATTTTTGTGTCTCTTGGCTTCTGCCTTAACAAAATTACTCTTTTTTTTAAAAAAAAACCTTTTATTTTATATTGGAGCATAGCCGATTAACAATGTTGTGATAGTTTCATGTGCACAGGAAAGCGACTCAGCCATACATATACATGTATCCATTCTCCCCCAAACTTCCCTCCCATCCAGCCTGCCACATAACATTGAGCAGAGTTCCCTGTGCTATACAGTAGATCCTTGTTGGTTATCTGTTTTAAATATAGAAGTGTGTACATGTCAATCCCAAACTCCCTAACTATCCCTTTCCCCCACCCTTACCCCCGGTAACCATAAGTTTGTTCTCTAAGTCTGTGAGTCTCAACAAAATTACTCTGATGAGCTTATCTGGTTAATATATACCTGCACACAAACATACACACACACAAAGGCATATGCACATATTTCTCTTTGCTTTCCTCTTTCAGAGCTTAAAACATTTTATTACCTGATTTGTGCCTCAACTATGGATTTGTAAATTCTCAGATTTCATGTCAAATATATTTCTTTGCACAGATAATGAGTTTGAAGTCTTTATGAACATGTAAAGGTAGTATGCTATTTTACCCTGGTAATGAGAGTGGAGGAGAATAAATGAGAGATGTGACTCAATTATGGAGGCAAATTAGAGTTACCAGATTAGGGGATGAATCATGGCAAGATGGGGTAGAAGAGAAAAAATAACCTATGCTAAGACTGGTCATAAACAGAGCAGATTTGGGGTAAAATACAGAACCTTTAGATTTCCTGTCAAAATCATCACAAGGTTCATCAGTGGTTTGAAAGAGGCAGATGTGTGAGCAAATAATCACGGTAAATGTTGTCCCTGATCTAACAGAAATCTTTAAAGATGCTATGAGAAGAAGATGAAGAAACCAGAACACTTGAAAAAGATTTCCTGGAGGAGGTGGAATTCACTCTGATTCCTTAGGAGGATGAGAAGCGGTAACGGCCCTTTGGGAAGCTGGACGAGCAAGTGCAAAGCATAGAGGTACCCAGAGCGCTGCCTGGTTAAGAAGTGGTGGAAATCCTGTGTTCCGGGAGCCTCAGGTACATGCCCTGGAGAGCTGGGAAAGGATACGGGGGCTCACACACCTGACAACGTTGAATAGGCAGAGCTGCTCCTCACCCTAGGAAGGAGAAACTGAGGACAATGGGGCTCAAACATTGGTGCTGGGGTTAACAACGGGCTGGTGGAGTTTCAGAGAAGGATGGAGGGAAATGGGCTAATGGTTTGAGCTTACCATGAGGACAAAGGCAACAAAGCTGAGATGACTTTGTGGGCAGTGTCCCCAGACCCCTAATTTTCCCTCCAAGAGAAATAACCCAACTTTGATTTTGGGGGCATTTGAACAGAAGGCGTAGGGAGGAAGTTCCCCAAATTCACACTGCCTGGAAAGAGAAGAGAAAGGAGAGAGTGACAACTAACTGAGAAAAGAGACAAGAGCAGAAAAGGCATGTGCATGTGCCTGTGAGGTGGCAGTCAAAAACAGGAGCTTTGGTGGCAGAGGTGACAGCTGAGGGACAGAAGAGGACCCCAACTGCGGGCAGGGCTGAGACCTGCAGTGGAGCCCCCGCCTGCAGCATCTGCACAAATATTAACTCTCCAGCCTGAGATAGAAACTGCTGGAGCTAGTAAAATTTTATTTTATTACAAAATAAAAGCATATGTATGGACATTGCAATAAAGCATATCAGGGAGTTATTAGAAATCTTCAGAGAGTTAGAATCTCTTGTTTTGAAAACTGCTACAAAACTGCAAAGCAAATACCCACAAGCTTAAAAGTAGAAATTAAATTTAAGGATATCACATTCGATGGTAAATAACACTATCTCCATATGAACCTTCAGATGAACCTATTATTGATGAGGAAGATAATTTTAAAATGAATTGCTATGTTATTGAAGATACAGTGATTGACTGCAGAAACAGGAGTTTTGAATTGTGTGCAAATCATGAATCTGCTTTTGGGTTCTTGTATTTCATCCACAGTTTACAGGAAATGCCAGAGGAAACATTAAAACATGATCATGGAAATTTACTTTTAAAATGAAATTGGTACACACAAGAACCTGCACACAGTTTCTTGTTTATAGCAGCTTTATTCATAATCACTAAGACTTGGAAGCAACCAAGATATCCTTCAGTAGATGAATGGATAAACAAACTATGGCACATTTAGACAATGGAATGTTATTTAGTGCTAAAAGGAAATGAGCTATTAAGCCATAAAAAGACATGGAGGGACTTTGAATGTTTATTACTAAGTGAAAGAAGCCAATCTGACAAGATGATTCCAATTTTATGATATTCTGGAAAAAGCAAAACTACAGAGACAGTAAATAGATCAGTGGTTTCCAGAGGCTGAAGGAAGGAAAGGATGGAATTGGAGGAAGGGAGATGGGACACAGAGGATTTGTAGGGCAGCAAAACAATTCTGTATGATACTGTAAAGGTGGATTCATGTTATACATTTGCCCAAGCCCACAGAATACAGAATACCAAAAGGGAACCCTAATGTTAACTACGGATACTGAGCGATTATGATGTGTCAGTGTAGGTTAATGGACTATAATAAATGTACCATCTGGTGGGAGATGTAGGTAGTAGGAGAGGCAATGCATGCGGGGGCAGAAACTCTCTGCACTTTCTGCTCAATTTTGCCTTGAACATAAAACTGCTGTACTATATAAAGTTTATTTTTAAAAACTAGCAAACAGAATTTATATTCAAACACAAAGTTCATAATATTTTAAAAAGTTGTTCCACAAGAATCATTATCTTTAGGTATACTAAAAAACATATTTCTTTTTTTTTTGAACACTGAAAAATTTATTTAAAACCATACAATTTATGATCAAGTGACAATACATTTTAAATTCAAAGTGTTTGCAGACACTTTAGCTAGTACTTATTTTTATTACTTAAAATTTTTTAAAAATCATATTTCAAAATAATTTAACAGAAGTTTATCCTACAGTTTTCACAGCATATAATAACCTTCAGTCATAGTTGCATCAACAAAAGATTCTACTTAAAATTAAAAAATAAAAAAAAAATGCTTTGTGACCTTACATTTGCCAAGAGCAAGTGATGTTGCTGTCAATTATGTCAATAGAAAATTAAGTTGTTTTTCTCAAGAAACAAGAAAAGTCTCAAACAATCTAACCTTACACCTAAAGGATCAAGAGAAAGAAGAACAAACAGAACCCAAAATTAGTAGAAGGAAAGAAATCATAAAGATCAGAGCAGAAAAAAATGAAATAGAAACAAAGAAAACAATAGCAAAGATCAATAAAACTAAAAGCTGGTTCTTTGAGAAGACAAACAAAATTGATAAACAATGAGCCAGACTCATCAAGAAAAAGAGGGAGAGGACTCAAATCAATAAAAATGAAAAAGAAGAAGTTACAATGGACACAGCAGAAATACAAAGCATCATAAGAGACTACTACAAGCAACTCCATGCAATAAAATGGACAAATTCTTAGAAAGGTATACCCTTCCAAGACTGAACCAGGAAGAAATAGAAAATATAAACAGACCAATCACAAGTAATGAAATTGAAACTGTGATTAAAAATCTTCCAACAAACAAAAGTCCAGGACCAGATGTCTTCACAGGTGAATTCTATCAAACATTTAGAGAACAGCTAACACCCATCCTTCTCAAACTCTTGCAAAAAATTGCAGAGGAAGGAACACTCCCAAATTCATTCTACAAGGTCACCATCACCCTGATACCAAAACCAGACAAAGATACTACAAAAAAAGAAAATTACAGACCAATATCACGGATGAATATAGATGCAAAAATCCTCAACAAAATACCAGCAAACAGAATCCAACAACACGTTAAAAGGATCATCCACTGTGATCAAGTGGGATTTATCCCAGGGATGAAGGATTCTTCAATATACACAAAGCAATCAATATGATACACCATATGAACAAATTGACGAAGAAAAACCATATGATCATCTCAATAGATGCAGAAAAAGCTTTTGACAAAATTCAACACCTATTTATGACAAAAACTCTCCAGAAAGTAAGCATAGAGGGAACCTACCTCAACATAATAAAGGCCACATACGACAAACCCACAGCAAACATCATTCTCAATCGTGAAAAACTGAAAGCATTTCCTCTAAGATCAGGAACAAGACAAGGATGTCTACTCTTGCCACTATTATTCAGCATAGTTTTAGAAGTCCTACCAATGACAATCAGAGTAGTAAAAGAAATGAAAGGAATGCAAACCAGAAAAGAAGAAGTAAAACTGTCACTGTTTGCAGGTGAAATGATACTATACATAGAGAATCCTAAAGATGCCACCAGAAAGCTAATCAATGAATTTGGTAAAGTTGCAGGATACAAAATTAATGCACAGAAATCTCTTGCATTCCTATACATTAACAATGAAAGATCAGAAAGAGAAATTAAGGAAACAATCCCATTCACCATTGCAATGAAAAGAATAAAATGCGTAGGAATAAACCTATCTAAGGAGGTAAAAGACCTGTACTCAGAAAACTATAAGACAGTGATGAAAGAAATCAAAGACAACACAAACGAATGGAGAGATATACCATGTTCTTGGATTGGAAGAATCAGTATTGTGAAAACGACTATACTACCCAAAGCAATCTACAGGTTCAATACAATCCCTATTAAAGTACCAATGGCATTTTTCACAGAACTAGAACAAAAAATCTCATAATTTGTATGGAAACACAAAAGACCCAGAATAGCAAAAACAATCTTGAGAAAGATAAACGGAGCTGGAGGCATCAGACTCCCTGACTTCAGACTATACTACAAAGCTACAGTAATCAAGACAGTATGGTACTGGCACAAAAACTGAAATATAGATCAATGGAACAGGATAGAAAACCCAGAGATAAACCCACACACCTATGGCCAACTAATCTATGACAAAGGAAGTAAGGCTATGCAATGGAGAAAAGACAGTCTCTTCAATAAGTGGTGCTGGGAAAACTGGACCGCTACATGTAAAAGAATGAAATTAGAGCACTCCCTAACATTATACACAAAAATAAACTCCAAATGGATTAAAGACCTAAATGTAAGACCGGACACTAAAAAACTCTTAGAGGAAAACATAGGCAAAACACTCATTGACATAAATTACAGCAAGATCTTTTTTGACCCACTTCCTAGAGTAATGGAAATAAAAACAAAAATAAACAAATGGGACCTAATGAAACTTAAAAGCTTTTGCACAGCAAAGGAAACTATAAACAAGACAAAAAGACAACCCTCAGAATGGGAGAAAATATTTGCCAATGAATCAATGGACAAAGGATTAATCTCCAAAATATATAAACAGCTCATGCAGCTCAATGTTAAAAAAACAAACAACCCAATCCAAAAATGGGCAGAAGACCTAAATAGACATTTCTCCAAAGAAGACATACAGATGGCCAAAAGTCACATGAAAAGATGCTCAACAACACTCATTATTAGAGAAATGCAAATCAAAACTAAAATGAGGTATCCCCTCACACTTGTTAGAATGGGCATCAGCAGAAAATCTACAAACAATAAATGCTGGAGAGGGTGTGGAGAAAAGGGAACCCTCTTGCACTGTTGGTGAGAATGTAAATTGATACAGCCACTATGGAGTACAGTATGGATGTTCCTTAAAAAACTTAAAATAGAATTACCGTATGACTCAGCAATCCCACTACTGGGCATATACCCTGAGAAAACCATAATTCAAAAAGACACATGCACCCCAATGTTCATTGCAGCACTATTTACAATAGCCATGTCATGGAACAACCTAAATGCCCATCAACAGACAAATGGATAAAGAAGTTGTGGTACATATATACAATGGAATATTACTCAGCCATAAAATGGAAATGAAATTGAGTCATTTGTAGAGACATGGATGGACCTAGAGACTGTCATACAGAGTGAAGTAAGTCAGAAAGAGAAAAACAAATATCATGTATTAACACATATATGTGGAATCTAGAAAAATGGTACAGATGAACCGGTTTGCAAGGCAGAAATAGAGACACAGATGTAGAGAACAAATGTATGGACATCAAGGGGGGAAAGCGGGGTGGAGGGTGGTGAGGTCATTTGGGAGATTGGGATTGACATATATACACTAATAGGTATACAATGGTAAGTAATAAGAACATGCTGTATAACATAAATAAATAAATAAAATTCAAAAAAAAAAAAAGACAGTTAAATTGCTTTGGATACTCATTTTGATGAGTTAGTAAAAGTATTTTCAGAAAAGTGAGCCACAGAAACCTTATGCTCAATCAAGATATCAAATTAATGAAATATTTTTATTATTTATTTGTTTTATAAAAATATTACACCAGAATATATTTTGCAATTTATAAGTTTGTGTTGTTGCTTTTGTATAAAATTACTTCTATGAAATTGTATTAATAATAAAATATTTCTAAATAAAAAGTGTCTCTGTTTTAGTACCTTTAACTGTACTTTTTTTTCCCCTGCTTTTTGAACAAGAGGGCCCACATTTTATTTTTGCAGTAGCTCTACAAATTATGTCTCTGGTTGTATTGGGTTGGCCAAAAAGTTCATTTGGATTTTTCTGTAGGAAGTTATGGAAATGTACTTATAAATGTACTAAATACATAGGATATACTTATTTGTCTGCCTCAAATGTATTTTCATTTCTTCTTAGAGGTAGTTTAAGCTGCTCAGCTTCCTCCACATTACTAATGTAATCTGGCTAATTTTCTCTTTCAGATTAATTACTCTGGATGAATTGCATGGGCCTATAGGGTAAACAAGTCTAATAATTTGTCAGCTTCCTCCAGCCCTCTGTGTGCTGTAGTTTCTAATAGAAATTGTCACTATTTAATGTATTTGTTCACGTTTGTGAACGTTTCTCCCTCCCAGTGAATAGAGGAGCGTTAAACCCATCAGCCTGAGGTGGTGTTGCCTAATCCCCAGTTTAAATATGAGCTGACAGAGCATCAGCACCAGTTCTTCAGGAACCATCCCCAGGACTGGTTCTTGGACACCATGAATGAGTTTGCATCTGGAGTCTGTGGGCCCAGAAACTGAGGGGACCTTCCTTAAACACTGCTTTGATCCTAGCTGTCCCCTGGCTTGTAGCAGATGCCAGTGCTGTGCCAACTCACTCTGTGTCACACCAGGCCTTGAAGATCCTAAGAACAGGGCCCCACTGTCCCTTCAAATTGGGAGAGAGTGTGCTTCAGGCCTGGCCAGCAGCGTGGCTGGTCTAGGGGAGCCATGGAGAAAGTGCATGGGCAGGGTTCCACGACCAGCCTTCCAGGGTGTGAGTTCATACGAATTCTGATTAACGACTATTGCTACTGTGTTAGGAGAAGGGGAGAGATACTCTGCCATGTGATATAGGCTGGATAGTCAATCTCTGAATCTAAACTATTTTGTTAGAAGAGGCAGAGAGGTGGTGATGGGAGTGGCTCGGGGAGATTTGAGTTGCTCCACAATCTCATACTCACTCCCAATCCAAGATATGACAAACCTACAATATAAGAAATATAAAAAGCAGAGGATGTTTTCAGATGAGCACTCCGAGACCCCTCCTTACATCCAGGTTGCTTCCCGAAGCCCTTTCTATACAGAAATTCTAGAACCTCCCCTGGGGAAGATGACTGATGGGAGGCATGGAGGCAGTCAGTGCTCTCCCAGGAGAAGCACAGTTTCCTGATGTTCTGTGATATGGAAGGTTCTGGAGCCAGGTACAGAGGAGGAAATTTGCTCACCCCATGGTGACCTGGTGCCCTTTTGGTAGTCCAACAGAGACGGAGGTCTCAACATAACCGTGCAGTGTTTACTCAGCGTGAGGCTGGTCTTTCTCCCAGACGTGATTTGGCAGTCTGCCCACAATTTTCTGTATCCTCTGAAGACTTAACTGCCACTCTGTTCTCTGCTTTGGATGATTAACTTCAGATCTCTAGCTGAGAAGTGCCAGTGCCTTCCTTTGACTACACACCATACATAATTTATCTGTAACAAGTCTCTCATATCAGTCCTTATTATCTCTCTTAGCTTTGATTTATGACATAAGGTGTATAACTGTATCTTTTACTCGGTTCTCCAAACTGATATGGAATTTCTCCTTCAGTAGTAAATTTAAGACTCGGTTTTCTGAGAGAAAATTTATTAGACGTGATCCAAGCAGAGGTGGATTGCTGGGGGGCCGGTTTTCTTCCTGTGAAGAATACATGGGCTATAGGCCTGTAACCATCTCTTCAGCATCCCGCCGGGAGGGAGAGGAGTGACTCCCCTGATTGGCCAGTTCCGGAGAGTAACCACGCATGCTCAGCTAGGATCTGCTCTCTGCCTTGGGAACAAGCTAGCTGAGGCCACCGCTGTCCAATGTAAACTGAGACTCAATGGGAACATCTATCTAATTCTGGAATGCAGTGATCTCTCACATAAGCTACATCCTCCAATTTAGCCCCTAGCAATAAACAGGTTATAATTTAACCACTATCTTTATTTAAGGTAGATAAAGGGAGAGAGGCAAGTAGAGCATTGCTATTTATTGTAGGCCTCGGGATAACGCAATGTGTGCTTTTTGGTTAGCAGAGCCAGTTGAAATCCACACCCATTTACCACTGAACAGTACAATTGTCTCTACTAGGTGAAGATTAACTTGACCTACAATTGCTTAGTTTTCCTCACAATTATTTACAGAAGTATAATTTTCATACAGCCCAAGAAACCCTTAAGGATGAAACCCTTAAGGCTAGTTAACGTTTGAAGATGAAGCACGGGATAGTGATTATTTCTGGACAATTCAATTATGAAGAATGTATGCATCTAGGCGGTGTTGCCTCTGGGTCCTTCCTGCTTTCAGGGTTTCTGGCAGAAATCTACGATGAAGGACCTGCTACTGGTGAACTAGTAATTGCTGGGTTCAAGTGTGTGTGGTGACCCATACTTCATCCCTACAGAAAGCTGCTCTGCTACTTTGAGATCCTCATTATTGCATTTTGTTAATCCCAGTATTTCAGAATTAATCTGTGCTTCATCCAAATGCAAAATAGGTGATAGTGCTGCAAATGAGCAGAAAGCCAAGAGGAAAAAAAACAACGACTGAGAAAGAACCGGTCATGAGACAGGCTTTTGATGAATTGTGGAGCAGTCTTGTCAGTAATGTCATGGTTAACAAATCACTTGTTGCTGCACTGTTACACTATTTTTATCCACAAAATGTAGTCAGTCTATTTTCAGCAAAATTTATTCTAAATCTAGCATAGATGGGGAATTCAAAAGGTGCTCCTCGACTTGAAGGACTCATGGGTCCTTCACCTCTGAAACTGAAACAAGTAGAATTCTACACTTGTGCAAGAGATCAGCTGAAGGTACAAGAAACTTCCCTGAGAGGTGATTTAAATTCTGTTAATGAAACCAGGGTATCTTGTCATTAAATCAGAAAGATGAGATGGTTTTCAAAATATGTAGCATTCTTGTATTTTCTAATGATGTGTAATCAATTGCTACAGTGTTATCATGGCCTATCTGGATTCTCTGTTCTGGGTCAATCCAGGTTACAGTTTGATGTCTGTTGGGCTGCATTCTCATCTGGAGGCTTGGCTATGGAAGAATCCATGTCCATCTCATTCAGGTGGACAGAATTCATCTCCATGGACTGTATGACGGAGGGTCCTGCTTCCTAATGAATGGAGGCTGCCCCCAGAATTGAGAGGCCACCCACAGTTCTCTGCCACATGATTCTCTCCATAGGAAGTCATGACATGGCAGTTTGCTTCTTCCAGTTCAGAAGGAGCCTTTCCTCTTAAGGTCTATTTCCTTATAAGGTCCCCAGTTGTCTTTTAAGTGTTTTCACCTGATTAAGTAAGGCCCACTCAAGATAAGCTCCCTTTTGCTTAACTCTAAAAAATCAGCTAATTTATGATTTAATTATCTGCCAAACCCACCACTTTTGCCTTACCATGTAACTTAATGAAGGGAGTGAAAACTATTCCTTTTGCCAAATAACATAGCCTAATCAAAGGATTGACATCTATCACATGTGTCATACTCTATTGGTTAGAACAAGTCACATTTTCTGCCACACTCAATAGGAGGGGATGAATCCTCGAGGGTCAGCATCAAGTGTATCTGCCACAATATTTTATAGTTTACAATATTTGCTATAACTTGTTATGTGGCAAATTGAGTAGAATTTAGAAAGAGGGAATTCAGTATCTTCTTAGATTTACCCAGTTCATCCCAGAGAAATGGGGATTTAACTCTAGTAAATTTTTACTGGTTATGTGGACAGATAAATACCACTCAGGTTTTCCTTGACTAATGAAAATACCCCTTAAGAAAGTCACTCCCTCCATTCTAACTGTGCTCATCAAACAACCTTGTAATTTACATTTTGTTCTCCTGAATGAACATACACATCACAAGAGGCTGTTCTCAGAAAATTAATAATACCAACAGCTCTAACCTTGTTGTGAATGATTAGATTGTCACTCTGTTTTTCTCTCCATTTTGAAATGTTTTTAGTTGAGATACTGCCTGCATGCTTGATCAACTGGAGAGAGCTAACTTTTTCCCGTAGAGACCCACATAAAGTACCTGCACTGAGCAGCTCTGTCTGAAGTGGGCAGGACGGTTTCTTCTTCAGCATCACTCTGTCTGCATTGCCTCTCTCTGCACTAATGTGATCTTCACGGTCTTCTGTCAACACGGATCTAGAATCCATGTTCTTCTGTTAAGGGAATGGTCTCTCAACAGAGCCTTTTAGAAGTATAAACATCTCCCAATACAGAACCATTTCTAGGTGGTGATAAATGAGGGAAATTGGTATAGAAGCAGACAGCTGACAAAGACCAAAGTGTCTGGGTCTGGCTTTAAAACAACATAGTGTTAAGACACAGGTAGAGTGTTTTTCTCTGTCCTGCTTCTGTTACCCCTTTAAGAATGGGGGCAGTGACTCCCCCCTCTCCCCCCAGAGCTGTCACTTAGGGAGTCATGGCAGTCCTGACTTGTCAGCTTTGGAAATTCTCCAAAAGCCTTTCCACGCATTGCATGTTACTGCTGCACACAGTAGGTCCCCCTTGGGAACTCACAGGCAGTTCAGGTTTGAAGGAATAGGGCTCAGTCTCTACATGCACCACAAGGAACTAACTGAATACCAAGACCCTGGATCCAGCTTTTTGGACCCAGAAATCTTGATTTCTGAACCAATGCTCTCACCGACCACTGCTGTCTCTGGCCTTAGATTTTCCAGCCTGAAATGCAAATCACATTAGTGCAAATTTACCAGCTCCATTTGAACTTAGCCTCAGAGAGCTGAGCAACAGCATTAATAGTGAACTACGTATTTCCTTACCAGTTTCCTCTCCCATCCTAAGAATGGGGGAAGCTCTGGAGATCAGGCCTTCCTTGTGTGTCAGATAGGACTTTTCCTTCTCCACCCCATGTCCTTCAGTGCTTGTTAAGATCCCACCACCTTTATTCTCTCTAGTCTTCTCCCTTTATTCACTCTAAGTACATTTCCCTTGTATTGGGGATGAATCTCTCCCCCACTCCAGTCCCTGTTTAAGATTTCTTCATTCCCTCATGAAGAGAAACACTCTTGAAGATACCCAATCCAGTAGGAACAGACATTAAGTAGTATTTTTGCAGAAGATTTTAAGACTTTAAGGGTATCATGAAGGTGTTCTCTGGCTTTTGTAGTTCATCTATGTTGCCAAGACATAATATTAAAAGATCATACATTCTCCAATACATCATACTTGACAAGTGAGCTCTTTTTGAATATATATGATCCTTAACATTTGTTCCATTTACAAAAAATTTGTTTTTCCTAAGGCTAGATAAAGTAAACGGTCAAAACCAAAACACCAGAAAAGAATTACTGTCATGAACCAATTTTCTAAGATTTGTAAGGTAAAACTGGAATCTCAGTATGACAAACTGTCTAATTCTAAGAATGCAGTATTGATTTCAATCAAGATAACTATTTGAAGGCCAAAGTGGAAAGTACACACAGAATGACACCTGGAAAATCTTTTATTTTATTAAATGACACAATAGGATGTCTTACCCACCCCTCACAGAGATCTTGGAGAATTCCCCATATACAGTAAGTTACAGTTAAATGAAACTATGTGAAACACATGGTAAAGCCAAATTCAGTGACTACCTTGTTTAGAACACTCACCTCTGGACCCTCCCCAAAAATGGCACAAGCACGAGAAACTTCCCAGGAAATACCATCCAGCACTCCTGCTGCACAATCTCTCCACCTGTTCTCTTTTGGACACTAATCCTGAATCACTAGTCCCCCAAATAGGTTGTGTTCGAGTATATTTTTAATTTAATTTCACATTGTTAAGCCTGAGAACACAAATGTCGCATATCTGTAAGTAATCATCTGAATCAGGTTTTGTTTTATGTCTTTGGAGTCTGACAGCTAAGGCCTTCGCTGGTGTAGAAAATTCTGTGATTCTCTTTTTGGACGGAAGAGTCCATAATCAACCTAGGGATGTGCTATGTTCAAGGAGAGACAAGTGTCGACCTGAGACAGACAGAAGAATTTATTTGATGGAATAGAGAATGCAGCTTCTGCCAGAAGCTCCTGATAATTTTTGTTTTTCAGCCTCTGTTCTTGACAATTAATTAATCCACTAATGAATATATACTGAGCCCCATTATTAAATATCTATTACATTTATACTTGTGTTAAAGGCTCCAAAGGGAACAGAAATTAGATTGATGAGATATGCATAATGATGATTGCAGAATAGTCTCAGAGAGGATGCAATAATGGCCACCTCTGTTTATTGTTTTCCTTCCATGTGCTAGGCACTATTCTAGGGGTTTCACACAAATCTGAAATTGTCCTTGGGGTGGTATTACTAGCCATCTTCTAAAAACAAGGAAGGCGGGACTTCCCTGGTGGCGCAGTGCTTAAGAATATGCCTGCCAATGCAGGGGACATGGGTTTGAGCCCTGGTCCGGGAAGATCCCACATGCTGCGGAGCAACTAAGCCCATGCGTCACAACTACTGAGCCTGCAATCTAGAGCCCATGAGCCACAACTACTGAGCCCCTGTGCCACAACTACTGAGCCCGCAAGCCTAGAGCCCGTGCTCCACAACAAGAGAAGCCACCACAATGAGAAGCCCACACACCGCAACGAAGAGTAGCCCCCGCTCGCACAACTAGAGAAAAGCCCACGTGCAGCAATGAAGACCCAACGCAGCCAAAAATAAATAAAAATTTAAAAAAACCATAAAAATTAAAAAATTAAATTAAATTAAAACAAGGAAGGCAAGGCTCAGAATAAATTTACCCAAATCTTCACATACATAATACATGAAAAAGAAAGCATCACTATTATATTATCATGACGATATAACCAACAGATAATTGGTGAGGGCTTCTTATGCAAGTGGGATTATCAGAGGATGAGATGTGTATCTGATGAGTTGGAATGAAAATAGGATGAATTTGAATTGAATAGTTCAAGTTTTTTCAGGCTAAGATGGAATAGTTTTAATCTTGGGACCTGAAAATTAGAGAACATTTATCTAGCCATGGTCTTGGTATTGAAAATAGTTACTTAATATCTATAAGCCAATTTGTTTTTCCACTGAACTGGATAGAAATGGCTAATTTTAACCTCTGTGATTATGCTGTTTTCTTTATGTTTTATGACATTTCCAATTTTTGAAGCTAATGATGAAAAGCAACTAAGATGTCAATGATAGAAAACAACCGTGGACAGAGCACATTGTATATTATTTGCCAAAAGTATGAGAGTGGGTGAGGCAGTTATCTTCACTTTCCTCACCTGTAGAAAAAGGAACAGCTAATATACATGATGTGAAAATGAATGAGATAATATATATAAAGTACTCAGTATCTTTGAGGCACATGTAAAGATAGAATTAGTAGATATTACCTTTGGATGGGGAAATTAATTTTTGTCTAATTGCCATCAAATTCAGCTTTTGAAATAAAAGTTCTTGGGTAGTATCTCAATGCATTTTCCTGGTGAGATCTACCTCTCAAATAAATCCACTAGTTTTCGAAAGATCAGTCATATTATGTAGTCAGCTTTTCATCTTGCTCAACTTTCAACACATTTGAAGATCTCTAATATCAGTTTCCCAGCACCACTTATTGAAGAGATTGTCTTTCCTCCATCTAGAGAAAATGCTAATCCAAAAAGATACATGCAGCTCAATATCAAAAAAATAAACAAGCCAATCGAAAAATGGGCAGAAGACTTAAATAGACATTTCTCCAAAGAAGATATACAGATTGCCAGCAAACACATGAAAGGATGCTCAACATCACTAATCATTAGAGAAATGCAAATCAAAACTACAATGAGGTATCACCTCAACCGGTCAGAATGGCCATCATCAAAAAATCTACAAACAATAAATGCTGGAGAGGGTGTGAAGAAGAGGGAACCCTCTTGCACTGGTTGGTGGGAATGTAAATTGATACAGCCACTATGGAGAACAGTATGGAGGTTCCTTAAAAAAGTAAAAATAAAACTACCATACGACCCAGCAATCCCACTACTGGGCATATACCCTGAGAAAAACATAATTCAAAAAGAGTCATGTACCACAATGTTCATTGCAGCTCTATTTACAATAGCCAGGACATGGAAGCAAGCTAAGTGTCCGTCGATAGATGAATGGATAAAGAAGATGTGATACATATATACAATGGAATATTACTCAGCCATAAAAAGAAACAAAATTGAGTTATTTGTAGTGAGGTGGATGGACCTAGAGTCTGTCATACAGAGTGAAGTAAGTCAGAAAGAGAAAAACAAATAGTGCATGCTAGCACATATATATGGAATCTAAAAAAAAAAAAAAAAAGTGGTTCTGAAGAACCTAGGGGCAGGACAGGAATAAAGACACAGACATAGAGAATGGACTTGAGGACATGAGGAGGGGGAAGGGTAAACTGGGACGAAGTGAGAGAGTGGCATGGACATATATACACTACCAAATGTAAGATAGATAGCTAGTGGGAAGCAGCCGCACAGCACAGGGAGATCAGCTTGGTCCTTTGTGACCACTTAGAGGGGTGGGATAGGGAGGGGAGGGTGGGAGGGAGAAGCAAGAGGGAGGAGATATGGGGATATATATATATGTAGAGCTGATTGATTCACTTTGTTATAAAGCAGAAACTAACACACCATTGTAAAGCAGTTGTACTCCAATAAAGATGTTTTAAAAAAAAGATACATGCACCCCAATGTTCATAGCAACACTATTTATAATAGCCAAGACATGGATGCAACCTAAGTGTCCATCCACGGATGAATGGATAAAGAAGATGTGGTATATATACACAATGGAATATTACTCAGCTATAAAAAAAGAATGAAATAATGCCATTTGCAATATGGATGGACCTAGAGATTATCATATTAAGTGCAGTAAGTCAGACAGAGAAAGACAATTTTCATATGATTTCACTTATATGGGGAATCTAAAAAAATAATGCAAGTGAATATATTTACAAAACAGAAGTAGACTCAGAGGCATAGAAAACAAACTTATGTTACCAAAGGGGATAGTGGGGGGAGGAAAGATAAATTAGGAGTTTGGGATTAACATATACACACTACTATATATAAAATAGATAAATGTCAAGGACCTACTGTATAGCACAGGGAAGAATACTCAATATTTTGTAATAACCTATCATGGAAAAAAATCTGAAAAAGTATATATATATACACACACATGTATAACTGAGTCACTTTGCTGTATACTTGAAACTAACACAACACTGTAAATTAACTCTACTTCAATAAAAATAAAGATCGCAGAAAGTCAAAAAAAAAAAAAAAAAAAACTCTAGGAATGTCCAGGGTTATAAACTAGTGCTGGTATTGAAAAGTTTTGCTTTTGGTGGTGTTTATCATCAATGAATTTAATATTATTCACCATTAGGAGTTCTTGGCAAATGATATATCATACACACAGTTAAAACATGAAAATGAACGAGGCCTTTAAAGAGTTCTAAGGACCCAAACAAAACTTAGACCTAGCTTTAAATTCTGACTCCCTCAGGGATCTTTTCAGATTGGAAATAATTATCTTCCCTTCAGGAAAAAATGGAATGAAATCTCTGCATTCTGGTATCTCTTTCTACTTCTACCTGGAGGATGAAACTGATGGAAACGGTAATCAAAATGTTGGATCTCAGTTAACGGTTCTAGGACAGGAAGCTTGATCTGACCCAGACAGAGACAGTTCTCAGTGAAATCTCTTTCTCATTTTGTTGGCACAAGGTCCCATTTGAACAAAGTTAAATTCAGAGAGTAACTGGTTTTTCAGGTATGCTTTTCAGGGTGGGGGGGACAAAGTCTAGCTTGATGTCATGATGGTGAAAATTTATAAGACTATATTTCTGTAAAACCTTTTACAAACAACTTTTCAATGACAGCTTTAATAAACAAATCTTAAATCATGCAGAGTTCTTTAACTATTGTATTGGAATATTTTGTTGCTTTGAAAAAACTTTAACACTCATTGGAATATTCTGTACCAATTCCAGTGAAAGCAAGGAGTTCTTCTTTTTCAGTCGTCATCTCTATCCTACCAAGGAAACAGAATCTTCTTAATAAATAAGGCCAGTAATAGCAATACTATGACACTCTCAACTGCAAACTTTCATATACCAGATGAATGGGGAGCTATTCTGGCTGTTCGCTTTCTTCCACAAAGAATCTAAAATTTTAAGAATTGAGAAAAGAAAATTCATAGAGAAGGAAAGGAAATATTACAATTTATAGGATTGAAAAATGTGTACTAATTCTATTCCCATAGACTATTTTGGATTTTTTTGAGATCCTAAGGATTTAGCCACCAACTCGCACCATCCCAGAATCTTATCACAGATAGATATGAGGCTTATGCTTTGAAGCCAAGCAGAACCAAGTCACAAATTGTGGTCAGAAGGATGCCTGGAAGAATATTTCTGACTCTTAGTTTAGGTCCACAGTCAAGCTCTTAAAAAAAAAAAATCCTAGCTGCTCACTGTTTACTGGAAACCAGCAGGTTGGGTCCCCTGGTCTGAATACACCTGCTATAGGTCACCTATTCTCTTTGCACCTAATTTCTATTTTTATAAAATGAGACTAGTCTCAAATATGCTTTGTAGTTCTACAGCATCAAAGTGGAAAAACGTGCATGACAACAGTGAACTATTCAACACATACTTATTAAACATCTACTACAGAAAAAGCTGGACAATCTAAAAATGAACAAAACATAGTCTCTTTTTATTTATTTATTTATTTTTTGGCTGCATTGGGTCTTCGTTGCTGTGTGCAGGCTTTCTCTAGTTGCAGCGAGAGGGAGCTACTATTCATTGTGGTGCACAGGCTTCTCATTGTGGTGCATTCTCTTGTTGTGGAGCATGGGCTCTAGGTGTGCAGGCTTCAGTAGTTGTGGCGCATGGGCTTAGTTGCTCTGTGGCATGTGGGATCTTCCTGGGCCAGGGCTCGAACCCGTGTCCCCTGCACCACCAGGGAAGTCCTAGTTTCTGACTTCTAAAACTTATAGATAGTAGTCTCTGTTGAAAATTATCATTTGAAAACTTAATTATTTTTCTCAACTACTATTCTTAGGATAAATTACTGGTTTCACCTCATTGTACAGAGTTGGAATAAATTACTGCCTCAGCTTGCTTTCCATATATTTTACATTAACAAGTGTCATTTAAGAGAATTTTTAATGCAAAATACCAGGTAACATAACCAGGTGAAACATTAAAATTTAGTTATTGGAAATTTAACATTTATTGCGTCCCTCCACCGGTGGGGGACTACTAAATAACCAAAGGGAATTTCCATCTAGGAGACCACATGCTGGAGTAGGCAAATAAGGAAGATAAGATTACAAATCAATAAATAAAAATACCTGCATGATATGACTTTACAAGGGCAATCTGCTCTATGATGGAAGGTGAAGCCCTCGATTATACAAATCAAACATACAACTAAGAGAAGAACATGGGATCTGAGAAGAGGATCCACAGTATGTTCTGGATATTTTTGCAAGAACGCATGTTCTCTCCTTTCCCTTCCTACATGGACTGTTCTAGAAATGCCAGAGTTTGTGCTCTTGGGTGGAGCTACAGTCTTTGTCCAGGTGATAAACTCTGTTCCCTATGCTACCATAAATGTGTGCTGCCCTACTGCCCAAGTGGGGTTTGGAAAGCAGTTGGAGAAAGGGAACAGATGTGAAATGTTTAAGTTGTAAATTACCGCAAAGTATGATTCTATTTCTTAAAAAACAAAACTGGTAATACAAAATTATATTTGTTCTTTGCGAAAAACATCTAGGTATTGTATTGGTTGTCAGTGACTTAACAAGATGGGAATACAGTGAGATTCCTTCCAATGCCAAGATATTTATGGTTTTCACGTGCATGATATTCATTCAACACTTTGTGAACACAATTGTTTATAAACTGACACTTGTAAAAGTGACTTGTTCTATGTCATGCCTTTTGTTTTCTGTCTGTATCTGTCCAATTCTTCTGAAATACTGAGAAATCAGAATTTGTCCACCTCAAAAGGAGAATATTTATCTTACATCCTCTAAGGCCTCCAAATCAGAATAAGCTCCAACCAAGTATATACAATTTTTCTGGATGGTTAAGTATTTGAAAATATTAGCGGAAATTATGAATTGTATTGATTTCACCAGATGTTGCTCCAATATATACAGTATTTTAAAAATAATTTTAAGGTCAATAGGAGCCTCTATACTGTGCTTCAGTACACAGCTTTCTCTATTGAGGTGAAACTTGCAAATCAGCTTGCATGTTACTTTCTTGGCATTCCTTGCAGCCCTCAGCCTTAGAGCCCTGAAGAGAGCAGGCAACCAGTGAACCATGTTGAAATAAACGCTTCATCTTCCCAATGCTGGTGAAAAGAAAATATACTTCAGTTTTTATCTCATTAAACAATGTAATTTGGAAACTGATAAGATCAAAATAAAGAGGTTAAAAATAAGGACAAATAATCAGAAGAGTGAAAGGAACAGTTAAATGCAATCTGGAAACCATCCAGTTTTTTTTGCCCAGTGCTTTTCATAGACTGTTTTTTGTTCCAATGAAAGTCATCACTGAATTGTCTGGTAGAAATAATCTAAGTCTATCTTTTTAAATAAACTTTTGATTTAAAAATAGGTTAGGAGAAATGTCTATTTAGGTCTTCTGCCCATTTTTGGATTTGTTTGTTTGTTTGTTTTTGGTATTGAGCTGCATGAGCTGCTTGTATATTTTGGAGATTAATCCTTTGTCTGTTGCTTCATTTGCAAATATTTTCTCCCACTCTGAGGGTTGTCTTTTCATCTTGTTTATGGTTTCCTTTGCTGTGTAAAAGCTTTTAAGTTTCAGTAAGTCCCATTTGTTTATTTTTATTTTTATTTCCATTTCTCTAGGAGGGGGGTCAAAAAGGATCTTGCTGTGATTTATGTCATAGTGTGTTCTGCCTATGTTTTCCTCTAAGAGTTTGATAGTGTCTGGCCTTACATTTAGGTCTTTAATCCATTTTGAGTCTATTTTTGTGTATGGTGTTAGGAAGTGTTCTAATTTCATTGTTTTACATGTAGCTGTCCAGTTTTCCCAGCACCACTTATTGAAGAGGTTGTCTTTTCTCCATTGTATATTCTTGTTTCCTTTATCAAAGATAAGGTGACTATATGTGTGTGGGTTTATCTCTGGGCTCTCTATCCTGTTCCATTGATCTATATTTCTATTTTTGTGCCAGTACCATACTGTCTTGATTAATGTAGCTTTGTAGTATAATCTGAGGTCAGGGAGCCCGATTCCTCCAGCTCCGTTTTTCTTTCTCAAGATGCAAATCAAAACTACAAGGAGGTATCACCTCACACCGGTCAGAATGTCCATCTTCAAAAAATTTACAAACAATAAATACTGGAGAGGGTGTGGAGAAAAGGGAACCCTCTTGCACTGTTGGTGGGAATATAAATTGATACAGCCACTATGGAGAACAGTATGGAGGTTCCTTTAAAAACTAAAAATAAAACTAGCATATGACCCAGCAATCCCACTACTGGGCATATACGCTGAGAAAACCATAATTCAAAAAGAGACATGTACCACAATGTTCATTGCAGTGCTATTTACAAGAGCCAGGACATGGAAGCAACCTAAATGTCCATCGACAGATGAATGGATAAAGAAGGTGTGGCACATATATACAATGGAATATTACTCAGCCATAAAAAGAAACAAAATTGAGTTATTTGTAGTGAGGTGGATGGACCTAGAGTCTGTCATACAGAGTGAAGTAAGTCAGAAAGAGAAAAACAAATAGTGCATGCTACCACATATATATGGAATCTTAAAAAAAAAAAAAGGTTCTGATGAACTTAAGGGCAGGACAGGAATAAAGATGCAGACATAGAGAATGAACTTGAGGGCATGGGGAGGGGGAAGGGTAAACTGGGACAAAGTGAGAGAGTAGCATTGACATATATATACTACTAAAAGTAAAATAGATAGCTAGTGGGAAGCAGCTGCATAGCACAGGGAGATCAGCTCAGTGCTTTGTGACCACCTAGAGGGGTGGGATAGGGAGGGTGGGAGGGAGACGCAAGAGGAAGGGGATATGGGGATATATATATATATATATAGCTGATTCACTTTGTTTTACAGCAGAAACTAACACACCATTGTAAAGCAATTATACTCCAATAAAGATGTTAAAAAAAAAACAATTCTTGGAAGTTTATCAATTAGAAAGAAACACGATTTCCTGTATTGCCTTTCTCTCCTAATTGCCTCTGTAATTGCCCTTTCCTATTATTTTTTACCCTTGTAATACAATACCCTCTTAACTGGTGTCTCTAACTTTTGTGTCTCCTTTCCCCAGTCCTTATTCCACATAGCAAATAAAAAATTATGTTTGTGAAGCACACACAAAAAATAAATAAATAAAAGAAAAGAAAAGAAAAATAGATTAGGATTTACAGAATATTTGTGAAGGTAGTACAGAGAGTCCCCATATGTTCTACACCTAGTTTCTCCTATTATAAACATTTTATATTAGTAATGTAAAGTTATTACAATTAATCAACCAATACTGATATGTTTTCTATTAACAAAGGCCATACTTTATTTGAATTTCCTTGGCTTTTACCTGATGCCTTTTGGTAACAATCCAAGGATTGTTAGTCCAGGATTCCACAATACATGTATCTGTCATGTCCCTTAAGGCTCCACTTGGCTGTGACAATGTCCCAGTCATTTTCATCACATCATATCTAGGGTATATTTATCACCATGACTTACTACTGTTGACGTTAATCTTGATCATCTGCCTGAGATAGTGTTTGTAGGGTTTTTCTAGTGCTGAGTTACTCCCTCCTATTTCTATGTTGTACTTTTTGAGAAGTCACTATACACAACCCACAACTAAGGAGTGGGGAGTTATACTCTACCTCCTTGAGGTTGAAGAAACTACATGAATTATTTGAGCTTCTTCTGAAAGGAAATTTATCTGTTCTTCAATTTTATTTCCTTACACAGTCATTAGTTTACATTGATATGGACTCATGACTGTCTGGTTTACACTGGGTTACAATACAATACTTATTAATTATGTTGTTAAAATTCTCCAGCTTTAGCCATCAGGAGCTCTTTTAGTTTCCTGTATCTCTTTGATGTACTCTCATCACTGGGCTTTTTCAAACACTTACTTTCTGGCACTATGAGATGCTCTAGGATTATCTAGGATTTTTCCATGTGCCAGTCCTAGAATCAGCAATTTTTTTCAAGTATCCTTGGTTCTTTTCATTGCAGAATGGTGTTAGAAAACAAGACCTGGCTGATAAGTGTGCTTGTTGCTACTGGGTGTCATTGCTTCTGGACTCTCTCAACTAACAGAGCAAGGAAATATATGTGTTTATACTAACCTGTCTATATGCACATATCTGTAAATATCTCTGTATGTATGTATTATGTGTATATATATTCATATTGGTTTTTACCACATGGATCATTCATGCCTTCCCCCTTTGCTTGTCTATAGCTTCTATTCCAATAAGCAGAAATCTGGTTCCCACCATCTGCTCTCCATTTATTTAGTTATTCAATGCCAGTTGTTCAATTCCAGTCCATGTATATAATGGCTTCACAATTTTTAACCTGTAGGGAACAACTTAATCAGCTATAGTATAGCACTTATGTACAGTTTCCTTTGCTTTTTCTGCATCAATTGATAAAGTCATAAGATTTTTATTTTTTATATATGATAAATTACACTGATTTTTGAACTATGAGCCAACCTTGCATACTTGGGGAAAAAAATGTCACGGGTCATGATATATAATACTTTCTATATATTGTCAGGTAAAATTTGCTAACATGTTTTGAGAATCATTTTGTTTACATTCATGAGAGATATTGTTCTGCAGTTTTCTTATGATTTCTTTATCTGATTTTATTGTTAGAGTAATGCTGGACTTGGATAGTAAGTTAGGAAGTATTCTTTTGCTTCTAGTTTTTGGAATAAATTATGCAAACTTGGTGTTATTTTGCCTATGTCAAAGGCAGAAGTGTTTATCTAAGGAAATTTACTGGAAAACTTTGATGGGATACATTAGATTTGTTTCCATTACAGCAGATTCTTTCAGAGTGAATAAAGGTTACTATCAGTTCTCATGATTTTCTGAAAGGATTTGAGATTACTAAAAGAATAAAATCAATGTAAAGCAACTTCACATTATATTATAGATTTGAAGAATATGTTTGTTTCAGGGAAAATTTACTGAGATTAGTCTAATCAACCTTCTGTAGTCTGGTGCAGGAAGAAGGAAGAATGAGATTTCTGCTTAGCTAATAAGTTAGACTACTTCATACCTGAGAAGCAGCAACGAGCATAGATGGAGGTTTCTTCTTTACTCAAAACGGTGTAGACTTTCACCCTGATTTACCAATTATGGTCTCATTTTTCCTATTGTCCAATCAACTTGTCCAGTTTGGCATTCGTCCTGGATTTTTCATTTTTAAAGAAATATTGTTAATGGTTGTATGAAGATAAATTCAGATGTTTGAGCCAGACTTCCACATTGTACATCCAGCTTCTCCTTTGGTTGTCATCTAACCCCATAAATAAGCCTATATGTTCCACATGACACTAAATTTTTTTAAATAAACAAGTTCTGTAGGTTTTGCTTGTTTTTGTTAAAACCCGGTTGGAAATATTTAACCAAATATTAAATAAATGTTGGATCAAAAGATGTCAACTTTCAAAGCTTTGAGTGAGTTCCAGATAGGGAAAATGAAGCTTACATGCAGAAAGCATTTATCCTATGAAAACATGGAAGAGACTACAACATACATAGATTTATAATTGCACTGTGGAATACTTCACCTTGTGGGAAGAGTCTTTTGGTGGAGTTCCCATTTTTAATTTGATATGTTAATTCTAAGTACTGCAACAGAATATTAAAATACCTGTGGACTTTCAGCATTTAGACTTGACAAAACTTTCAAAAAATCATAAACACAAGGAATAATACTCTGGAAAACTGAAGGTGCTATTTGTACATGGGAAATATTCACACATTCACTTTAAATATTTTTGTGTTGAGAATACGCTCTATTGAACAGATTTTGCTCTTAAGTTAGCAGGTACTATGGCACTTAGAGAAATGATATTTTCTCTATTAAAACTATTATGATCTATGGAAAAGAGTCAAAGTTGTTAACAATTTTAAATTTGCTAATCATAAGATGCAATTTTGAAAATTAAAACTAATATAACCATATTAATAAAATACACTCTCATAATTATGCACTTTTGGTGTGAACCAAAAAATATTATATATTTGAATATGAATTGTGGTGGTGGTAGAAGCATTAACAGACTAGACGGGGCAGGGGGGGCGGCGGGTAGGTACTGCTGTTGGAAGCTGAGAAAAGAAACTATGGCTGCCCTCTTGTATGCACCATAGTTTGAGTCTGAAAAGAGGAAGCCAAAGCTGGGAGGGGCTCGGCGAGGGGCTCCTCCAGCAGCCAGGCAGCATGGCGGCCTTGGAGATGCGTGTGTGCGAGACGGATGGTTGCAGCAGTGAGGCCAAGCTCCAGTGTCCCACCTGCATCAAGCTGGGCATCCAGGACTCGTACTTCTGCTCGCAGGAATGTTTTCAAGGAAGTTGGGCTACTCACAAGTTACTACATATGAAAGCAAAAGATGAAAAGGCCAAGCAAGAAGTGTCTTCCTGGACTGTGGAAGGGGATATCAACACTGACCCATGGGCACGTTATTGATATACTAGTAAACTCAGACCACATTATCCACTAATGTCAACAAGGCCAGTGCCAAGTCATAGTCAAAGACCAGATTATGCTGATCACCCTTTAGGAATGTCTGAATCTGAGCGGGCTCTTAAAGGTACTTCTCAAGTTAAGTTACTCTCATCTGAAGATATAGAAGGGGTGCTACTGCTAGAGAAGCCTATGTGGACATTGATGCTGGGGTGATTAAACCAGGTGTAACTACTGAAGAAATAGATCATGCTGTACACTTAGCATGCATTGCAGGAAATTGCTATCCTTCTCCCCTGAATTATTATAATTTCCCAAAGTCTTGTTGTACTTCAGTGAATGAAGTGATCTGCCATGGAATTCCAGACAGATGACCCTTGCAAGAAGGTGATATTGTTAATGTGGACATCACTCTTTATCACAATGGTTATCATGGGGACCTGAATGAGATGTTTTTTGTTGGAGACGTGGATGAGGGAGCACGGAAACTGGTTCAGACCACGTGTGAGTGCCTGATGCAAGCCATTGATGCAGTGAAACTTGGTGTTCGATACAGAGAATTGGGAAACGTTATCCAGAAGCATGACCAAGCAAATGAATTTTCAGTTGTTCAAAGCTATTGTGGGCATGGAATCCACAAGCTTTTTCATACAGCCCTCAATGCACCTCACTAGGCCAAAAATAAAGCAGTTGGAGTGATGAAGGCTGGCCACATATTTACAATTGAGCCAATGATTTGTGAAGGTGGAAGGCAGGATGAAACCTGGCTGGATGGCTGGACAGCAGTGATGAGAGATGATGGGAAGCTGTCTGCCCAGTTTGAGCACACCCTGCTGGTCACGGACACTAGCTGTGAAATCCTAACCCCGCGACTCGATAGCTCGTGGCCTCATTTCATGTCCCAATTTTAATTTCTCCTGAGATGGTGCATCTCGGTGATAACTTCTGGCTGTACTCTGTATTTTATTGAGAGTGCAGAATGGAAGAGGAAATTTTTTAATTACTTGTTTTGTTTTGATTATAGATAAGGAAGGACTACAGCATTTGATGTGTGTCCTCAAGAACTTGTCTTGGGTCTGAAAAAGCCAAGAAGAATAAAGGAATCATTTCTCCATTCCTCTCAATGCTCCCTTCTCCCCACAAAAAAGATCTCTGCACCCCTGTTTTCTTATTTTCCCTTTGAGCAATTTTACTTAAACCTGCTTCTAAGTTGATTTTATCACTGCCACAACCAGGCCATTAGAGCCAGCTACTTTCCAGGTGAATGTTGGAGACAAGAATCCTTGAAACTTTAGCAACATACATTGCTCCCGATTTTTTTTATTATATTTGTATGGAACTATATATGTATACATTTAAAATTCCATATATGTAATTACTGAACATTATATGACCTGGAGTTTGTGTTGATTCTGCTCTGACAAGGTCAAAAGCTGTCATAAATGGACTTGTCGTTTGCAGTGATTTAATCCCCATCTGGAAATTGGTCTCCCTTCCCCTTGCTAATTATTTACCTTTATAATTGTGTGTAAGGAAGCACTCGGTCAGCGAGACTTGCCAATGTGGATTCTGTGAGTGAATGGATGTAGAAAAATTCACTTTGGAAAAAGGTTATCAGATTTTTAAAAATCTAGTTTATGGCAAAAATAGCCATGTTCGAAGTGGAAGCTGGCTGTGCAGAGAATGAGATTTTTGTAATCCATTGCTATTTCAGACCTCTGTTTGGTCTTAATGGGAGGAAAAACGCTCTCTTCACCTCTCTGTCTTATTTCAAGGTCATCCCTTGGAGATATTCAGAGAAGGGTGGAAGGTGCACTGTGGATGTTGATGGGGAAAGACAGTTCTGAAATCTCTCCAGCAGTGAGCAGAGTCTGGAAATTCTAACGTTTAGTAAACCTGGTGGTGATGAGAAACGAACTTCTTTGGAGACTGGACTGTTCCCTTGCAGAAGGGATACAGCTGTCCTTGGTGTGCTGAAAACACACTTCTCCTTTACAAAGTTTGGAACCTCATTAGAAATGACCTCAGCTGCCCAACATCTGTGTTCCTTTCAGTAGTTCAGTCCAAATGGGAGTGTATCCGGTGAAGACATATCAGATCAAAGTCATTGTCATTAGAGTGTACTTGATTACTGAGTATCTGGTAACTTTATTCTAAGATAATTTGATACCACTGACATGTTACACTTGTACGAGAACACCTTTCCAAGAGTGCCTCAGACCTTCATCACTTTAAAGGGATTATGATAATGTTTTCACTACTTTTATTATTTTAATGATTTAGTAAAGTGGTTGAATCTGGTATAGACTTTTGGGGGTATGTGTGTGAAGCTTTTTAACAAACTGTAATATTTGTGAATGGAATGCCTTGCAACATGAATGCTAATATAATGTATAAAGTGAGATTTTTAAAGTTTGAATGATTATCCTGCCAAAAAAAGCTGAGAGGGGATTGTCTACACCCAGGTGGAGAGTGTAGTCATGAATTCACATACAGCCCACACGTGAAGCACGTGGACCATGCAGAAACAAACGGCTTCATGATTTCATTAGCTCCACGATCAGAAACAGTATTAATTAATTGAAGGGAGATCCAGACCCACCTCCTATTCCCACCGAGATACAGATACTGTCACATAATTGCATTTCTTCCCCACACCCAACCCATCCCTACTCCTGGAGAAGTGAGAAGATGCAGGTCACACCACACCTTGTCTTCTCTCTCTCTCGGGAGCTCACTATAACTGGGCAGAAGAGAATAAATGGCAATGATTGATTCCTAAATGTGAGTATTATTTACCCCAATAGAAGTGATATTTAATAACTGCATTAAACTACAAACTCCAAAATAATTTTATTTCTTTTTATCTAATCTCTAGAACGAATGGGGAAGAGTGGGTAGGACAATGGCAATGTGGCTTAAAAGGGGCAAGGTTGATAATGATTATTAGAATAAAACCTGTCCTATCTTTGCACCTCACTGAATTCACAAGAAAAGATAAAATACTCTGAACATCCACCCACATTCTAATGCCAGATAATTCAGAATTGTCCTTTGCCTTTCCTTATTCTCTATCTCATGAGCCTTATTGATTTTATTGGGTTGTTTGTTTTTGTTTTTGTTTTTATATTGAGCTATAGAAGCTGTTGGTATATTTTGGGAATTAAGCCTGTGTCAGTCACATCGTTCACAAATACTTTCTCTCATTCCATAGGTTGTCTTTTCGTTTTGTTTATGGTTTCCCTTGCTGTGCACAAGCTTTGAAGTTTAATTAGGTCCCATTTGTTTATTTTTGTTTTTGTTTCCATTACTCTAGGAGGTGGATTAAAAAAGGTCTTGCTGCAATTTATGTCAGAGAGTGTTCTGCCTGTGTTTTCCTCTAGGAGTTTTATAGTATTTGGTCTTACATTTAGGTCTTTAATCCATTTTGAGTTTATTTTTGTGTATAGTATTAGAGAATGTTCTAATTTCATTCTTTCATATGTAGCTGTCCAGTTCTCCCAGCACCACTTATTGAAGAGACTGTCTTTTCTCATTGTATATTCTTGCCCCCTTTATCATAGATTAATTGACTATCAGTGCGTGGGTTTATCTCTGGGCTTTCTATCCTGTTCCATTGATCTATATTTCTGTTTCTGTGCCAGTACCATACTGTTTTGATTACTGTAGCTTTGTAGTGTCTTTTACTTTCTGTGTATTTCCTGGGAGTGTTAACTTCTTTCCAGCACCACCACCATCAGCCCTCACCAGAATTAATGCAGTTTTCTCCCAACTGTTCTTCCTGTCTCCATGTTGGCTCCTCTCCAAGTTATATTCCATACAGCAACCATAATAACATTAAAGAGCATAACCATAACAGGAATTAATCAATTCAATCTATTGTTCTCTTATTTCTATGAAGCGGCTTCTTCAGAAAATAAAATCCAAGGTCATTTACATGATCTAATTGGCCCTGTGAACCACCTTTATCTACTGTTTCAGCTTCATTTCCTACCACTCAATTTTTTTCTCACTATACCCCAGGTGTACCTGTATCTTCTATTTCCTGAAAATCCAACATCACCTCCTATCTCCCAGTACCTTCATACTTGCCCTCTACCTGGGTTGTTCATCTGCTATGCTTCACCTGGATAACTCCTACTAATCCTTCCTGCTTCAACTAAGTGTCACTTCCTTCATCTTCCCCCGCTTGAATTCTCCCAGACCATTTTGAGTCTGCTAGAATCAGCTATTTTCACTTTGCACAGTTCATTATGATTTTAGTTAAATACATTGTGCGACTATGGGTTTCATATCTGTTTTGCTTTTAGACCATAAGTTCTATGGCAGAATGAGAAGGAGTGAAGGGAAACCCACACCAGCCTTGTTAACTGAATATTTGAAAGGACATGGACCAGACTGCATTCTTGAGAGTGTTATCTGGGAAAGAAAATTCTCTGTTATCCAAGTGGTGATGGAAGCATTGGCCAGTCAACACCATGGGGAGTCTCCTTCTTTCCCAGTGGTTTTATAACTTCTTATAAGGCGTTTTGTCAGCTCCTCCAGAGCCTAAGCTGGCATAAGCTGACAGAGTCAGGAATCTAAGCTGGAAGAGTGTGACTCTGTTGACTAACACATGAATCCATTCCAGAAAACAAGGATTGTATTCCCAGTTTCGTTATTAATTTTCTCTGTGCTCCTGAGCAAAGTACGCAGCATTTCCAAGCACAACTTCATCCCTTCAGCAAAATGCTGACTTGGCTCCTTAGGGAAATAACATATTGAAGTGCATTTCAGATTTTTTAAAAATGGTATTGAAATGCAAAGCAATTACTTTCTTATGTTGTAATATTGATCACAATCCAGCTATCTTATTGACCCAACAACACATTAATTATTGATATAAATTGTTTGCTTGAATCTAATTCAATTAAATGTTGTCGTCATCACCCTCATGGTAAAGTTGCGTTTATCGCCAGGACTGTTAGACAGTTTGAATGCCCTGCCAGGTGTTGCTCTGTGAGTGGGTTGCTTCATAGCTAAAAACATGCCAGAGAATGATGGGCTTGATTCTAGTAGGATGTGAAGGGCACACTCAAATGCCTCACGAGATTTCTCCTAAATTGTGACATGTTCAGTAAAACACTTAAACTATTAAAGGGACTCCTTCCAAATACTCCAAGGGGGCGGGGACTTGGCTGAAGATAGACCTTCTGCTTCCCCAAATTTCTAAAGGCACCTAATTCTTCTTGATTTAAAAGAGTATCACTACTTAGCAAACTATATGCTAAGTAGATTCAAATTAGCTAAACTAGACCACCTGATTTTATTTTTATTGTCTTATATATCCAAGCTTGTTAACAGAAATTACAGTGCCAGAAAATCTTTGCTATCATATAAGAAAACAAGAAAATCTACCACAAGCAAGGTGATGAATGTTAAGAAGATTCATTGTAGTGATCATTTTGCAATATATACAAATACTGAGTCATTATATTGTACACCTGAAACTAATATAATGTTAAATGTAAATTGTACTTCAGTTAAAAAAGAGAAAGTCCAATGATATATAACCAAATTCATTAAAAAATAATATATCCTTGAGATGAACTCTCTCCTGTACCAGGCAATTGATTTAGTTAAATATATAGAAAAATCAAATATATTTTTGTGGATTTTGACATTGGGACCAATTCACAAAAATTATACAGCACCATATATTGGTTTAATAAAAAGAAAGGCTTTAAATGATCCAAGAATAAGGTGGACTATTTAGTGAATTCCTGGTCATGGGGAGTATAGGCCTAATGGTTGCTGTCAGATAAAAATCCCATATGATCCAGAGGGTTTATTAAAGGATTTCTGATAGCACCCCTACCTTCAAAGTTCCAAATGTGGGCCATAGAAATAAATTCTGCCCCTAGCTAACATTCACAACCTTGACTATTGCTATATTAGTTATCCACGAGCGAGTTCAGGTTCAGAGTCTCTAATGAGCTTGCAGTCAGATGGTGCCTGGAGCTGCAGTACTCTGAAGGCTTAAATGGGCTGACGGATCCAATTTCAAGGTGTCTCTCTTGCATGCATGGCAAAGTGGTGTTGGCCATTGGCCAGGAGACCCAGCTTCTCTCAATGAGGGCTACTTCACAGGAGTACTTGGATGTCCTCGTGACGTGGTGTTCACCCCAAAGGTGAAAAATCCAAAAGGTCAAGGAAGAAGCTACAATGCCTTTATAACTTAGTCTCAAAAGGCACATATTGGCACTTGGATAAATGTGGGAGGGAACGACAGATTGGCATAGATATTAGGAAGCAAGTCTCGTTGGAAGCCATCTTGGAGATTAGCTACTCTAGTCCAGCGTCTGTGTTCAATGTTTCCTGTTTATCTCACATGTAAACACACGTATGCTTCGTTGGGAGACAATTCTTCATAGGTCTTTCACATTTGTGCACACCTTATGAACAGAGGCACTGACTGCCTTTTGTTTCAGACTCTCTTTTCGGGGGTGTTTGTATAATGAGCACCATGAAAGATACAGTTTTTTCCTCTACAGGGAAAGACAGGTTTGTTTATAACCTTAAAATGTAGTATCTTCCTCTGAAGCAAAGTAGAGGAATGCTTATTTTATGGTAAGATAAATATAATGTCTTCCTCTGGACGAAGGACAGGGAAGCTTTCTATTATTTAAAAATACGGGTTTCCTAAACTCAGTGTTTCTCTACTGTAATGCAATCAACTCTGTGTGCAAACACCTACCTGGGCCTAACTGCATTGTCTCCATGCTACCTGGGGGTAGGGAACTGACACCATTATACTTATGGTCATGCTTCTTGCTGTGCATTGAGTAATAAAGTGCTTTTTCTCTGATCAGGGTACCAGCATCCTTGAAACTGTGGCAAGGCAACATGTTACCATGTAAGTATGGTACACCATCCCCCAGTCTTATCCCATTATAGCATCAGCTTGAAGACCAGGATCCTGGCGTCCAAATCAGATCCAGGTGCACAGGTGTATCCTCAGATACAGCTCTGCGAGGGCAGCTCCTTGAATTTAGTTCCTCTCAGTCTGAAGACCTATGAACTAGAGGCAAGTTATCTCTCCATATACTCAGCATGCAGTGGGGAGACAGGTGTAGAATAACTGCTGTAGACCGTCCTCTTCAAATAGGGGGAATAGGAGGCACACATGAATAATTTCCCCATTGTAAAAATCTCCATAGGAAAATCCTGTGGAGAACATAATGCCAGTTCCTTGATGAGGGCTCAGTATGACTGACTGAAACCTTGGTAAAGTCTCTGGGCTTTTGGTTCTGACCTCTTAGGCATCCTTCCTTTTGGATTAGAGATAGCTAGTGTTTGCCCCTGAACTACCTGAGTAGCTTTCTCAGCTTGCTTTTTGTTCATAGTAATGGAGGAATCCACAGCCTCTTTGTATTTTGTACTGACTCTGTCCGTTTTAGTCCAAGCTGGTGATGTCTCATCTAGTACAATTATGTTAAAAGTTTGTGGGCCTTTTATGGATTTTCAGGGATTCATTTTACTGGAAAATAGACACACAAATCTTATGAAGATATGCCCTTCTTTCCCTTTTGCTTCCTATAAACCTGCTGTAGGACAATGCCTTATGATTATTAGAATTTGTATTTGTTTTTAAATTGGTGATACATGGGATGTGTGCCCTTAACATCCTTAGAGGGGCTTTGGTCTGTTTGAGGCTTCATCTTACATATATCTGGGATCATTACAAAAGGCTCAACATTTACATCCTGGACTTCACCAGTGAACCATGTTTTACTGACAGTGTCCTGGGTTTGATGTTTGCCTGGAAGCCTTTTTTAAATTTTAAGATCTTTTACTATCTGGAAGACTAGCGATGAGAAATAGTTTTATATTTGAACCCAGCAGCCCTGGTTCCTTTACCTTTGGCAGGTTTTTTTTTTTTTTTCCTTTACCTTTCTCTCCTCTCTTACATGTTGCTATTTGTTGCTACAGGAAGCCGGGCAGCACTTCAGTACCTTGCCTAGAAATCTCCTTAGATAGATCATTAAGTTAATTTTGTACTCTGGTGGGGGGGGTGTGGTTTCCCATCTTACACAGGAAATAGTATTACTAAATTTCCTGCCATTCTAAAAATGTGATCTCTTTCCCCCATTTTCCTCAAGTTATGTTAAACACTCACTGAGAGCCTTCGTGAAGGCCATCATTCATGTTTAACAGTCTCTTCAAAGCTTTTTAGGATTTTATTAACACTCTTCCGAGGTACTTGCAGCTTCTGCCCACTGCTGGGTTGCACCACCAATCTCACATGTTTTAGAATTTTTTTTTTTAATCACACCACTTTACTTGTTTGTACCAAAATCTGTACTAGTTACCTATTTTTGTGTAGCAAACCACCCAAAATTTGTATCTTAAAAAATAATCATTCATTATCTCCCAAGGTTTCTGACAGTCAAGAATTCAAGAACAGTTTGGTAGGGAAGTTCTGACTTGAAGTCTTTTGTTGAGTTCCAGTCAGATGCTGGCCTGGGTTAAAGTTATTTGAAGGTTTGACTGGGTCTGGGTTATCTTCTTTCAAGATGTTTCCCTGACTTTTCTATGAAATAGTCGCTGGCTTTGGGTCAAGGACCTCTATTCCTCTCCATATGGGTCTCTCCTTGAGGATGTTTGGGTGACCCTACAGAACAGTGTCTGGTTTAGCCCAAAGAAAGTGACTTGAGAGACCAGGGTGGAAAGTGTAATGTTTTTAATGACCTAGTGATAACTTTCATAAACTTCACTGATCACACCGGGCCAGCTCTGACTCAATGTGATGGCACATGGACCACATTAAAGAAGTGAGGACCACTAGCGATCTTCTTGCAGGCCCACCGCTACTGCTACCAGTCATGATTCTAGAAATTTAAGAGTTCTCCATGACCCATGAAGAAGCAAGTGGTGAGAACAAAACCATTTCTGTGCTGGGTATTGTTGCTCAGAGGAATATAGTCAGACTCTAAATTTTGCCATTCAAATGTGGAAACAAGGGATGATCCCAAATCCTGTGATCAGGTTGAAATGTGCATGTCTATATGTCTGTGTTTTTAGCTTTTTTACATGAAACGTGAAATTTTAAAAATATATAGATATAAGCCTTTTATTTTGAAATAATTTCAGATTTATAGAAAAGTTGTAAAGATAGTACAGAGTTCCTGTATACCTTTCATCCAGTTTTCCCTAATATTAACATCTTATATAACTGTGGTACATTTGCCAAAACCAAAACATTAACATTGGTGAATCATATGGATTAAACTGCAGGCTTAGTTTGGATTTCACCAGTTTTTCCATTGATGTCCTTTTTCTGTTCCAAGATTCAACCTAGGAAACCACATTACATTTAGAGAATGTAAAGGGTCACATCTCCCTCTTGAACCACATTTCATGTTTCCAGCTCTCCTGCTCCCTCTCTCCCACCACGATCATTTCAAACCTTATTGAGATGTCCAGTCCCTCATCTCTTTCCTTTTTCCAATCATTCTCCTCTTGGCTTTACTTAATTCTCTATACACCTGGACCACAGGTTTCACTACACTGATGGTCATTCAGTTTTCACTGTATCAGTTCTCCACCTTCCACAGGTTTTCACTATCCATCAACAGAAAACTCCATCTCTGGATAAATGAAGTCTCCAAATCTCCCCGCAACCCATCCTTAGATTGGTGAGCACTCTTAGAGAATACATACTTGCAGATTAGGACCTCTGAAAGTTCACACTGTCTAATCACCAAGTTTCCTCAGTGCTACCTGGCAGTTCTCCTGAATAGCCCTCATCACCATCCCCTATTTTAAATGGTTCTAAGAGTCAATCACTATTTTACACTTTTTATACTATTACACCTACCCCCATCACCATTCAGAAAACTCTCTCTCCAACTTCACTTAGGAAATACAGGAATTATGAAGAATGTACCAAACTTCTTCCATAGCTGTACCCACCCTGATGCCACACTTTCTGGCACCTGCTCTCATCCTTCCTTACCTCCTGCTCAGTGGAGGAAGCTCTGATTTTGACCACAGACTGTCATCCACGTTACGCTTGTGATGTACACTCTTTCTGCTCCTTTGGAACCTCACCCCATGAATCATCCCAGCTCTGCATCAATCTTTAACCTCTCCCCACTTGCTGCTCTGCTTCCTCCTGCCCATGGGTTCGTGTTCATTTCCTGCCTCAGAAAAACTCTCCTGCAATCCTACTTCCCCCTTTGCCTACTGTCCTAAAGACTTTGGTTTTCAGATGCTGTCTTGGGACCTACATGCATAGTTTTGGCTTCACTTTTCATCATTCACTCCTCAGTCTTGACAGTAGAGCATATGTCCCATTGCTCCATGAAGCTGATCTTGCCGGGGACACTAGAACCCGTACACTGTCAAATGTCACTGCACATCATCACTTATTTTTCCTGAGCCCTCTGCAAGATTGGACTCAATGACCTAGTCTTCCTTCCAAAACACTTTGTCCTTTAATATCCAGATGACAAGGACTCCGTCCTCTCCTGATCTTGCGGGTTGTTTTTTTTTTTTTCTCTGAATTCTCTTTCTCAATCTCCTTTGCAAGCTTCTTCTTTTCTACTTTTAATATTGGGGTTTCATCCTGGCTTCATTTTCTATTCTTTCTTCATGGTTAATGAAGTGCTCATGCCAACCCTTCCTATAAACTATCACCCCGCTGGCTCCAGATTAAAATATACCAGGTTTAGGTTTCTTCATACCTAATTTATTTATAGAGCATGGATTTTCAAGTAAATAAGTTTTTTAAAACTTATTTTTCTGCAAACACATGTGTGAAAGTTACAAATATTCAAAAATATTTCAATTTGAAATAATTATTAAATTAAAATAATTTTAAAATTTCTTAAATTTTACTGACATTTTCTAAAAACTGGTTAATTACAGTTTCATATTACTTGAATGCTATTTCCTAGAGATACATATAGGGTAAAATTTTAAATACTTTTCATTTCTTTTTTTATTTTCACTCTTTCCTCATAAAAAATGTCAAATATTTATTCGTATTTGTGGTCTTCCCAGTGGTATTGCAAACTTTGGAAATATCATCAAAGTTACACCTGCAATTTGAATTTTCTATGTAATACTTATGCCAGAAATTTTAGTTTTTGCATAACTTAATACTCAAAAAAAGTTAGCCATAGTATTAGTCAATTTTTCCTGTGTAAGAAACAACCACAAAATTTCAGTAGTTTACAAGGGTCCTGGGTCTGCAGGTGAGCTGTGGTTAAATTGGTCTGGGCTGAGCTCAGCTAAGCCATACATTCCAGGCCTCCAGAATGTTTCTGGGGTGCTCTCCAGGTCTTCATTTGGGGGGCACAGGCTGAATAGGGCAGGGGCCACGTGAGGCCCAAGAGCCAAGCCCAACTTCACAAGCACATTTAAAGCTTCTGTTTGATCAAGTCCAGTAATGTTCCCTCGGCTAATGTAAGTCACATGGCCAAGTCCATCGCCGATTTGGTGGAGAGGTGCATTCCACCCCAAGGGAAGGCACTGCACTCTTCCTTCCACATACAGTCCTACTATGGTGAGACAGCGCAGAATAAAGATATAATCTGACCTGCCAACACCAGTGTATGGCTATTAGGGTGGATCTTGAATGACCATTCTGATCATGGGGCATGAGCAGGAATCTGGGCTTCTTTCACTATAAACACTAAACTTATGTTCAAGAAAATCATCTCCAGCATCTTCCCTCTTTATCAGCCAGAGAGAGATCCTCCAAAATATGTATTATGCTCCAGCTTTTTTCAAGACACCAAAAATTCCACAAAAATATTTGACCTTTGCAGTGTACTGGCTTTTATCTTTTTAATTGAATTTTCTATCATTTGTTTCTGATGTGTCCTATATGGGAGCTCACTCAATTTAAACTATCAGCAATCCATGGGTAATGAAAAATCACCAACAATTTTGAAAGACTGCCAAGACACAGACCAATTCTCCAACCCTGTTCTCAAACCCTTGAAAAAGGATGTACTCCAGCACAATTATGTCAGGGGGAAATAAGGAAGAAATGACCACTTCACCCAGTTCTAAAACATATCAGATATAGTAAATATGGAGTTACTCCCTATAATTCGATTTGTGATATTCTTAGGGTTAAAAGAATGAGTAAAAATTCCTCTGTATCTCATTCCCTGGATTATATTTTACTCAGTAAGACTGGTTTTCATAAATCCATTTGGTCAGGAGTTTCCATTTACAGCCTATTTCCCCATATCAGTTTCATAAAATCCTACATTAATAGAGCCTTAATAAGCATTATCACCCCTCCCAAATGCCAAACACATTTGGGGAATTGTTAAAACAAGTTATTCGTTATGAGTTTAATCAGAAGATTGAATCATCTAAAAGGCTTTCAACTTCCGAGAGGAAACACAGATGTTCATGGTTTCCCATATGCACTGGACCCCAGACTTTTTTTCTATGGAGCATATTAGGCAATAGATTTCTGTAGAACAAGAAAGGGAAAGGCTTACCTAGGGAATGACCCATGAGAACATAATCCCCTCCCATATGCAGGGGGTGCTATGGTGGTGATTGGTCTCCAGTGGGTCTTCCTTCTGGGAAAGCAGTGTATGCCCTGCCTCAAGGGACTGACAGACCCCACCCACTTCAGATGAATACCTTAAGAACAGAATTTCATTAATGAGAAAATGTAGGGGGAGAGGGAGGAGCCCTGGGATCCCAACCATTGCACATTGCCTGAGAGGGTCCTCAGGTTCAGGTGGGGTCATTGTCTGTAATCACCTATTTGTCCCTTCACCAGTGTTGCATTTGTTCTGTTTCTAACAGACTTTGAAAACCAAATCAATTAGTCTTTTCTCTTCTAGATTCAGCCACTTCTTATCACACATGGAGTTAATTTGTAGGCAGAATAGAAGCCTGTGTTCCTCTCCATCTAAATTCTCCTTTCTGCTGTGAGCTTGAGCCCAAATAGTGGAAGGCAATATGATGATACTGTCTAATAAGGCAGACAACGAAGTGCAATGAAGATGCTTCTCCTTGTGTCTATAAATGAGCTATTACCAGAGGTGGAATCAGCAGGAAATCCTTAATGGAAAGAGATGAAGGTAGGTTAGATAGACCATCCTGCACAGGCAACAGGGGTTGCGCAGGTAGCTGAAGGACAGGGGAAGGGTAGTAACTATGTCTATCCCTGGCACTAGGGACTGAATGTGGTGCAGACTCAACAGATTGCTTTTAAACAAATGGTAACTACAAAGAATTGAGAATTGTCCAGCAGACGCCTCAGGCTTAGATCCTGATGAATGTTGTGGGAGATGAAAAGATTCTATTTTTGAATAAAATTTCCAGAGCAAGTGTTAGGTGATTTGCCAAAAAGCACAATTTAGCTTGATAAACTGTAATATTAAAAAAGGCAAAAAGTACAGCTGGCATGATCATTTCCCAGGTAATCAATGCATATGGAAAGAGGGGTCCTAAAACGGGGAAATGATGAAACCTGGATATTTATGTTAAAACTGAGGCAATCTTCTGCCTTCCGTTACCATAAGGTGGCAGGCAATTAAATTAAGAGGGAAAACTTTTCTCAATTAGAACTATTCCTTGGCTCAGGGACATTCAAAAATGACATTTTGCAATAGCATGCCCACAAGAAATCACACCCTTCTGAAAAACAATCTGAGATTAAAAATATATTTTTAACATATTAAAATTCAAACCCTGTATCAGAATCTAAATTAAAAAGTATTTGTACATGTGTTCAGCCGTCTGGAGATTCCCCCTGACCCCAGCTGCCCCCCCGTCATGCTCCTGAAGGTAACAACTTTCAACAAGCTCTAGTTTCCTCATTCCTCAGATGGCTGTCATTAATCATCATAAAATAATTTATGTTTTATGCTGACATTTATATGTGCTTATATATCTATATCAGATTCTCTACCTCTAACATAAACAATTTCTCATATTGGTTGGGGGAAGAGCGGGAGGGGGAGAGAGACAAAATGAGTGTGTATTGTCAACTTAAACAATATGTACAACCTAAAAATTGAGGGTTACATTTTATTACTATTTTTTTTTTTATTGAAGTGTGGTTGATTTACAATGTTGTGCAACTCTGCTATACAGCAAAGTGACTCAGTTATACACATCTAGACATTCTTTTTTTATATTCTTTTCCATTATGGTTTATCTGTGGTGACCTAAATGAGAAGGAAATCCAGAACAGAGGGGATATATGTATACATATAGCTGATTCGCTTTGCTGTACAGTATAAACTAGCACAATGTTGTCAAGCAACTATACTCCAATGAAAAAAAAAAGAAAAGAGTAATCCTAAGAGTTCTCATCACGAGGATAAATTTTTTTTCCATTTCTTTAATTTTGCATCTATATGATATGATGGATGTTCACTAAACTTATTGAGGTAATCATTTCATGATGTATGTAAGTCAAATCATTTTGCTATACACCTTAAACTCACAGTGCTGTACGTCAATTATGTCTCAATAAAACATGAAGAAAAAAAACGGAATAGTTTGCATCTACCAACCCCAAACTTCCAGCCCATCCCTCTCCCCTCCCCCACTCCCCTGGCAATCACAAGTCTGTTCTCTCTGTCTGTGAGTCTGTTTCTGTTTTATAGGTATGTTCATTTGTGCTGAGAGTTATGTTTTATTTGGAGAAATTTTTAGGACTTCAGGCCCAGGAGAGAGCATGACAAGTAACCCTGAGAGAACTGCTCCGAGGAGGTGAGGGGAGAGCTAGGATATATAGGAGTTTTGCAACAAAGGGCAGGTAGTCTGAACTTCAAAAGATTATTGTTAATTAAAGAAACTAGATATCTCAAGTTAAGGTATTTAGTGCTTTTCTGTGTATGGGAAGGTGCAAGAGTCTGGGCTCACTGAAATCATTCCTTTGATATGCACCTTAGCTACCTGGGGCCAGTATCCTGTGTTTTCACATCCTGAGTTTCCTCAGGGCTCACAGTAGGGAGTGGCCGCAGTGTGATGGCTGCTAGGTGGCAGGTATTCTTTCTTTCCTTCCTGAGTTCCCTCAGGACTCACCAAATCACATCATCACTGCTGACCCTGACATCCTTTGTTTACTGATATGGCAAGCAATATTGCATTTCTCAGTATAATATGTATAAAACTGAGAGCATTTCAAACACCCTCCCATGTGCTAGAATACACACACCAAATAAATTATGAATTACAGTTAAGATTGACTCTAATCTTTCTCAAATTGGGAATTTAACACAGCACTGAACAAATATCATTATTCACCTGAGATGGTAAAGGCTGGGTTACACAAAACCTGCAGCCTTCCTGCTCAATGAAAATAAAAATATTGCAAATCTAAGTCTAGGGGATTTAAATTTACAAGTTCAAATTTAAATACGCCACATGTTCAGGTATTTTTTCTTCTTCTTCTTTTCTTGAGCTGCAATGATGCATTTTGCAGAGATTCAGAAGTGCTGTTACCCCTTTAAAAGTAACGGCCAAAAATTACACTCCTGCCAGCCAATACACACCTTGGAGTGAAGAAAGCATCAGGCTGAAACCTCCAATCCAATCTGCGTGAGATGGCATGGAATCCATTTCCTGCTTTGTCCCGCTAGCTGTTTCAGATGCGGCGGCTGACCCACCGATGGAATTGTTGTTTGTGCTTGTAAGGAATGTCACACCCACGTGTCAGGGTTGGCCTTGTTCCCCTTGGCCACCTCGCTGTGATTCCAGGGTTCCTGTGGAGGCTTGTCACCCTTCTCCAAATCTCCTCTTTTTCTCCACTCCCTTGCCGAAGTAAAAAAAAATGCACAAAGTGAGACGTGTGAGTTAAGTTTTATCTGGGGCAAAATGAGGACTAGAGGCTGGGAGACAGCAGCTCAGATAGCTCTGAACAACTGCTCCCAAGAGGCAGGGGGAGAAGGTCAGGATAGATGTGATTTTGGTGAAGGGGGAGTGCATGCAATCAAGCACATATTTTTGGCAGAAGGTTCTGCTAGCCTCATGAAGGTTACTACTAGTCACCAGGAGCAGACGTCACCATGAAGGATTTTAGTGCTTTTCTAGATATGAGAAGATGCAAGAATTGGGCTCATTAAATTGTCTCCTGAAAATATCTAACTATCTGAAGACCTGTTCTGCCAGTTTTTCCCAGAGCACAGAGGGCCTCATTTCTGCTCTCCACCCTGAACTCCTTTCAGGGGGCGTGTTGAAAGTCAGCAGCTGCAGTGGCTCATGATTTAATCCTTGTAGAGGTAGATGGCAAGTGCCAAGTTGTAGTTGACACCCTGAATCTTTTACTGTTTCAGCACTATAATCTTCTAATAAAGGCCATCGTCGTGTGGATTATTTCCAAGATTAAGGTAAGAGCCAGCGCTCTTTATCCAATTTTACTGTAGTTGGATATCTCCCCTTCCTCTAAATTCACAGTTTTAATAAATAGGACCAGAGCTGGAGAACAACCAGACCCATGACTGAGGGTTTGTCAGAGAGGGTGGGGTGGGTCCGCGGGAGAAAAAGTGGATATGTGAAGTACCAGTACACAATTGTTCTTCTTTGAACATCTGTCGAAAAGCTTTCTAGAACTTCATGGGGGAAAAACAGATGGAATTTGCTCATCAATTAGTCCAAAAGGAAATCCATATTCAGATCCAGAATGGAGTTGAGCTTCCTTCTCAGTCTTACACGTGTGGAAAGAGTAACCGTGCTTTTGATCATCAAGGTCCATTTGGCAGACGCTTCGTATGGTCACACATTCCTTTGATGAGGAATTGGGACTTTGATCATTTGGGACTGACATTCAGCATTCTGTTTACTCAGGCAGTCTGGGGTGTCCTTTCAAAATCTAATTTGGATTTTGATTTGATTGGGAAAATGCTTTTCTCATTTGGATGTATGGTCCTCTGATGCTGGTAAAACTAATAATAACATTCTTAATGAGCGAAGTTGGTAGAGCAATTATTAACAAACTTTTGTCAGAATTGACATTAAGATGAAGTAAGATGGGACAAACAGAGAACCAACAGTAATTATAGTCTGTGTTAAATGCCGCTAATCCAAAAGGAAACAAGCAGTGAATTAAGTAAGAGAGTTTAATCTATATAGATGCAAAAGACCTGTCTCAAACTGCAGAATTTAAAAAAAAAAAAAAAAAAAATTTACAATCCTTGGAGACCATTAGGTCACAAAGTTCATTTTCCAGCTCTGGACTCGTGATTTTTCAGTTATTTGGGGATTTTTTAAAAATTTATTTTGTCTTAAACTTTCCTAAGCAGAGATTTCATAGCTATTCAGATCACCCTTTAATATTAATGTGAAGCAACAGTGGCTCTGTTGCCATAGGATTTAATTTAGACCGGGTGGTTTCATAAATCTATCAAGAGTACTGGGGCGGAGAACCAATTTAGTTATTTTCTCCTTTGGGAGGATATAGCATGCTGCAGTGATAATTTGAGATGCTCAGCCTTGAGTGGGCCTTGTTTTCTATGCTGAGGAGCTAGCATTTTTTGATAGCTGTTTTATGTTACTGTCTAGACGAGAGTACCCTTATATGAGACCCAGAGGAAGAAGGCATTAGTTCTAAGGGAAGGAACCATAATTTGTTCAGGGGAGGGGGGATTTCAGTTTGGAAATAGTGATAATCAGTGGATGTTAGGATATGGTGATAATCAGTGGCAGTGCTAATGACATTTTGGTAGGTGCATTCTTTATTGTAGATTACCATCCCCCACATTGTAGGACTTTTAGTAAACCTACCCTCCTCCCCATTGTGTCCCACTCAGGCATTATAGCAACCAAAATAGCTCTGCACACTTCTATGTATACCACAGAGGGGCAGTATTAACCACACTTGGGATTGAGGGTCTTACTGGGACTAGACCATGTAGAGCTTTTGATCATGTTGGTTTAGAGCCCCTGGGAAAGAGGTCTCAACCCCACAGCCACATGACATTTTATTTTAAAGGGTCCCTACAGGCTATGGCTGCATGTGTTTGGGCCAGAGCCAACTCTCACAGGCTGCAACAAAGTTGTAGAGCTAAGCTGGCCTAGACCAAGCACAGGCCATTCATTCTCAATAAAGCCAAAAAGGCACTTGGGTACCAGCAAATGAGTATGTCTTGAGGGTGGTCATAAGCAATGGTAGGGATGTGAGCTGTCACTTGACACTGAACTACAAGGGCAAAGACATTGGGCCACAGGAACCTGAAAAGGCATTGTGGTCCACAGAGGGCTTGGTAAGCAGATGTACCTAAGGCAGGGCCTACTGGTGGAAAGGCTTAAGGGGACAGCCTCTTCCTCTCCAACCGACACCATGAGGAGGCCCAGCTCTGCTCATGACTGGGTGGGAAATTTTACCTAATTCAGGAGTTCAACATTGCCATCCGATCTAAGATACATTTTCCAGTTGCTCTCCACTCCAGCCTGGGTAGGAACACGTTGGGAAGTGACCTCAAAGCCCCAACAGTTTCCCTGCTCAACAGAGACTCATATTCTGTAACTCACGCGAACTGTTGAGTATATTGTGGCAATCAATTTGTCTAAAATGAAGCCCTCACACACCAGGGTTTTGAGGGCTGGTGGAACTGCTGGAAATATTGGGTAGATTATTCTGAGGAACACTATGGCTTCACAGAGGAAGGAATTAAATTAATATCATTATGTAAGAAAGTATGAGAGTTTGGACAGAGAATGCTATTCATTTCATATTAGATTGTTTCCTTATAAAAGTGATTTCAAAGACTGAAGATAGCGTCTGACATGAGAAGTGAAAGGGAGTTATAATATGGGTTAAAACAAGACTTCACATCTGTGTTGCTTTGTTTCCTTATACAGCAGGTACACAAAAAGACCAAGTCACATTTTGGGAGAATTGCTGTGGAATTTGGTAATGAAGAGTTCTGTTTCACTGAATTGTTTGAAGCTATTTTGAGACAACATTTGCTGTAGTATTATCAAAATTCACCTGTGATCCAGCTCAGAAGCGAAGACTTTGGAACATAATATGATGGCAGGTCTTAGTACCTTCTGGAAGGCAATCACACTGCTGAACAGTTTGCACTGGTCAGGGGTGCTAGAGGGATGTGAATTAGCTTTTGGCTGAATTGGCCTCAGAACACAGAGATGGAATCCTTTAGATCCTTTTGATTGTTGCCAGTTTCCCAGTTGCCCATGTCCTCTTGGCCATATCAGCAATAGCAGTGTAAATATTCATAGTCTATTAGCTTTAATCATCCATCAGTATGTAGGACCTACTCCACCTACTGATACTGGTAGCTATCCAATATCACTACCAATATCACTATCAATTCCAATATCCAGTATGAATATCAATTCCAGAGTAGCAATTATGATACACAGCTCAAAATGGTTTGTTTTCTAATCTTCAGAGGTATTGACATTTGAATAATTTTTTAAAAGCCAGTGTAAAATTTCCCAGTTTCTCTCCTAAGCTAATCCTCTGCAATCCCATCAGGGATGTGAACCTTATCTTTAGTAATCACTGCACAGTACCACTCGGAATCTTAAAGCTCCTGTCGTTTGTAGCCACTTGGATCTCAGAGGCACCATCTCCCAGGCAAGGGGACACAGACTCCCTGTGGTTTCCCAGCTCTGTGGAGACATGTGGGTTCTGGGCATGGCCCAAGGCCCAGGAGGATTTAGTGTCATTGGTGCTTTAAGATCTTCAGAGCGTTTCCCTGAAGTGCAGACCGCCTCTCCACACCATTCTCAAGATGATGCATTTGATCGGTGCCTTGGGAAAAACTAAAGCAGGGGTCACTTTAATCTTCATAAACCATCTTTATGGCTCCTCTTGGGGTTAGACTTATGGCTTCCTCTTGTGGAAAACCCCTTTAAAGAAACAAAATGCTAAGCAGAAATGCTCATGTCAGATGTACACAAATCCTTTGTGAAACTGAAAAAAGCATTCAGAGGATTTTTATTAATATCTACAAACTGACAAAATGAGAAGGACCATTTTTAATGTTATGTCCCATGTAATGACGGCTTCTTGTCTTAGTCTGCTCAGGGTGTCATAACAGAATACCATAGACTGGGTGGTTTAAACAGCAGGATTTTATTTTCTTACAGTTCTGGAGGCTAGAAGTCCAGGAACAAGGTGCCAGCAGGGCTGGTTTCTCCTGAGGCCTCTGTCCTTGGCTTGCAGACCGTCACCTTCTCTTGCTGCATCCTTGTGTGGCCTTTCCTCTGTGAACACACACTCCTGTTGTCTCTTCCTCTTATTTGTCCTATTGGATTAGGGCCCCACCCTTATAACCTTATTTAGTCTTAATTACCTTCATAATGGCTCTATTTCCAAAGACAGTCACATTGAGGGTTAAGCTTCAACCTATGAATTTTGGGGGCACAAAATTCAGTCCAGGAAACCCCTCATGCGATGGGCTTTCTGCTTGTGGCATATGATGTGCTCACGTTGGAAATGAGGCTGTAGGACTCACATTTAATTGTGCTCATGTTAAGAGCATTAGGAGGATCTACAGGTTAACAAGCTTGTATCTGTCTGTTGGTCTCAGATCACCTGAATTGTACAGGGATGGACAGGAAATGAAATAAAATGAGATAGAGAAACGCATTCCCAGCACATTTCCGAGCGACTTAGGGTCACGTCCTAGTTAGCTGCAGGAGTCAGAGGCTGGCACTAACGGGGCTCTGAAATCAGGATCCCACGTGGGTCAGATAACTTCTCAGAGATGCGAATTCTGATACATGCTCCCAGAAGGCACCACAGACCGAGGTCCTTCCCAGAAACGTCTCCTCCGATCATCTGAGTTAGAGAAAGCTGATCCATTGTCACTACCTTAATAAGAACCCGAGGTATAAGCCCTTGAAATAATGCGTTAGCAAGATTATATTTTTCTTCTGTTGAAAATTTCCCTGGCCCTTTCACAGTAAAATAAGTCTGTGAGGTGGACAAGAGTGGCACCCAGCTTCCTCGTTCTCCCCGGACTGCGGGGTCCACCCGGGATCTCTCAGGCTTTAATTCTAGGCTGTATAGATATAGAGGGGCTGGCTGCCTATGGGGGTAGTGGGTGGATCCCTTGCTCCATTACTGCCCAGATCCTAGTCCTTTAACATCATGAAGGGCTCAGGCCCTGGGGCCCCTCCACCTGTCACCAGGAGCTTGTGCTGGATTCACTTCCTTCCCAACGGCCCTTGTCCTTTGGCAGTACCTGCCCGACAAAACCCCAACCTTGGAGGAGCCCCTTTCTCTCCCAGCACCGGGACAAGTAAGCACTCTGAGAAATTAACTGATCCATTTGGAATCCAGATTTCAGAGCCTTGTTGGTCCCAGACTCTGACCCACGGAGCTAAACACACACAGGATTTTAACTTGCTTGGACATGTTCTTGCAATTTCCTTTTCATCTCATTTTATTACCTTTTCAGCCAGTCCCTATACAACTCAGATGATCTGAGACCGATTGACAAATACAAGCCTGTTAACTTGCTGCTCTCCATCATGTTCCGATACGAGCATAAATGAGAGCGAATCCTATAGCCTGGTCCAGACTTTCCCTCATTTCCAGGGCGAGCACATCATTTTGCACAGGCAGAAAGGCTTGGTGTGACTGACCATTATTCAGTGGACATACGTTAAAAATGGCTCTCACTTTGTCAATTCGCAGAAATTAATAAAAATGCTCTGATGTTTTTTCCGTTTCATGAAGGATTTGTGCAATCTGAAATGAACAATTCTGCTTCGAGTTGTCTTTCTTTAAAGAGGTTTTTCCATAAGGGGACCCCGTAAGCCTAACCCCTGGGCTGTCTCACCCGTGCTTAGTCATGCACACCATCACCACCACTGCACACAACTCCCTCCACACAGATCACCAGTTTCTCTCTTCTCCATCGCAGCCAATCTATGTCGAAATGTCTCCAGTCTCCTCAAACTCCTGACGCCTCTGTTGCCCTCACTATCAGCCCATAGAGAAAATGGAAAACAGCAGGAGCGAATGCCCTCAGTTGCCCTGACCCCGACCTTACCTGGATCCTTCCCTCCTGTTACCTGGGGTGCGTGTATTTCCTTCCACCCAACCCAGTTCCTCCTCTGAGACTCTAGACCCCATTACCTCTTCTCTGTTAGGAGTGCAGATGAACGTAATGTTTTAAAATGTTCTAATCATTTTATTAGAGCAAATTATTAGAGATTGAATGGCAGGAGACACACTGTTTGAGAATTTTGGTGAATGGTGGTAAATGGCCTCCAGGTAACCTGAACCAGTTCGCCTCATACTGACTGTGCATGAGTGTACCCACTGCCTTACCTACTCCCTAATTCATTCTGGGTGTTGCAATTGAAAAAACAAAACCAAAAAACTTTTGCCTGCCCCTAAGGGGGAACTGGTATTTTATTTTAAAATTTGTAACATTATACTAGGGAGTAGACATTTCTTAGCATTTTTTTTCTTTGCAAGTGCTTATTGACCTTTATTTCATTTTTTCTCTTTTGTCATTGTCTAGTATTCCTTATCCCTTCTCCAGAACACTTTTAAATATCCCACGGTGGCATCCATAAGAGGTTTTCAAGATTACAAACAGATGAAATATTAACACTTTTTCTGTGCTTATTAGGTTTCAGGAATAATGCTTAGACTTTTATTCTATTATCTTATTTAATACAGTAACAATGCACAGAACTGAACTTTTTACTCTACCAGGTTTCCCCAATGTGTATATAATTGTCCCCATCCTATCCAACACTCAGCCTTGCAAATGAATTTATAATGAATATCTATTGGTTTCATGAATGAACAAGTCAACGAAAGTATGGACGTTTATATGTGACAGTCCAGATCTGATTATTTTCTTGCAAACTTCATATGACTCAACTCATCCGCTGAATTATAAATCACTATTTGATTTACATGAATGTAGTAGACAACACGAATGTCTTTTTTTTTTTTTTTTTTTTTGCTAAGACCAAAGAAACAGATAAGAGTCTAGAGGTAGCAAGCAGATGCTGATAATAAAAGACCAGGATGCCCTGTTGTGAACTCTCAGCGCCGCTCCCCGCGGACGGCGCCCCCTTTAGGCAACATTGGGCATCTCACGTTCGCTTAAACCAGCAGAGGCTACGCTACCCGCGGCGCCCCGGCGGGTGTAGACACAGGCCTCCAGCTCTGAGCATAAACCTGAAGTTTCCTTCTTGGTTTGAAACACACTGGGCCCTAACTGGGCAGATAAGAGAGCAGATACCTACGAGGCTGGGTTAAGTTTTCCTAAGTAGCATGATGCGCGCGTTTGGAGAGTCCGACATTACGGATCTCAGCTTCTTCGGCTTCTTTACCTGCGCCAGGTGTGCCCTTTGCGGACGGCCGGTCTCTCTCCGACTCGGCTGGGCTGCAGGCCCCCGCCTCGCCGACGTGTCCCCCGAGCTGGAGGGTGGAAAGTGAATCTGTGAGGCTCTCGGGTGCAGGAACGACGGTCCTGGGCCAGTTCCTGCCTTTCCCGCCGAGAAGCCTGTGCCCGAGGGTCCGAGGCGTCTCTTGACTCCCGCGGGGCCGAGCCTCCCCGGGACCCAGGCGCCCGCGGCCGGGTTCCCTCCACGGAGCCCGGGCCCCTCCGGACACGGTCTGGGAAGGTCAGGAGCTTGGCCAGACCAGCCGGTCCTCGGTCCCTCGGGGGCCGTGTCTCTGCTGAGTCGCTTCAGTCAAAAAGCACCCACCTCACCCAATTTATTTTCAGTGTTACAACCTTACCGACTGCCATTCTGATACGGGATTTTAGCCGAATCACCCTTTACAGGTCATAACTTCGCCAGGTAAAGTTGACTCATTCTTTTTCTATAAAGTTCAGTTGTCAAATTCCATCGCAGCTTCGAGTTATCAAAGTACACTTTTTTTTTTTTTTTTTTGATGGCCTCGAAGTTGTTTTTTCCTCCTATCTTTTGGAAACTTGCCCTGCATGGAACTGAAAAGTCCCAGGGAAATGACCCTGATCACAGCCAGATCTGCTGTGTGAGGTGGTTGAACAGGGCGGGTCCCAATCCCCGGGCTTCTGGGTTGAATGACACTCCAGTGGGATGTGCTACCTGACAGCACAGATTGCCGGCACGTGTAAATCGTCTATTAGAAATTACAAGTGACGCATCGGTTCCTAGTGGTGTTTGTTACCATAACTGTACAAAGCGGGAAACCCAACAGCACCAACCAACATAGGTTTATTCAAACCTAATATGCTGAAAGACTTTGAATTCAGAAATAATGGCATTTATGAAATCATTCCCTACATATTTATTGAACACTTGTGATGTGCAGTTACACATCTTCCGGGTAGAAACAAGACCTCCTCTTCTTTCTCTAGTTTCTCCCTCGATTGGTTTATGCATGTCCACAGCATCATGGGTTCCAACTGGTTCCTGACCCCAGCAGGGGCCAGCTCAGTCCTGGGGGCCTGACGGGCAGGTACACCCACTCCCCCTGCTCATATCACATGACTGAGGCTGAACCCAGCTCCTCCCACCAGCTCCGTCTGATCTGTCAATCACATTATCATTTCCTCAGGTCAGGAGTTTGCGCACTACCAGGGTTTGCCTTCACTGGGGTCACTTTGGATTCAGCATTTCCTTGCACCCCCTATCCACACGTCCAGAGAATTCTTCATGTTCTCTTTTCCTTCTGTAATTTCTGCTCCTTCCACCACCACCTGACACTCACCTGACACTCATCCTGATACCTGGATCATTGCAAGTGTTCCTGGACTCACCCCGACTTCATTATTACTCCTCCAGCTTCCCTCCCAGCCTCCTCCTCCCTTTCCCTAATACACGTCTATCCAACTTGCTGCAGCCAAGTTGATCCACTTTGATTGTCAGGTTCACAAAACGTCAAGAGATTTAGGACCATTTGCAATATGGCTCCAGCATTTAGTTCCATCTTTCTTTCCTACCTCTTCTTTCCACCAAATCTCTGCTTCAGACTCACTGATTAATCCGGGGCCTTTAAAATATGCCGGTGCTTTGGGTTCATTCTCTTCTCTACTCTTTGTTGTCTTTCTCCTCCTATCATTTTTTTTGAACTTAAGCTTGTTCACACTTTGTGAGTCTGTCCATCTCGCATAGCTCTGATTTTCCTAGCCTTCCGTCATCCTCCTCTTCTGGGCTCTACATTATTGTCTGCTCCATTAACTGGGCCTTTTCAGTCATGCCTATGTGTTTTCATAGCTTCCATAAAACTACAGATGAGCTTTCCTGTGTCGTCAGTTATCCTGCCTCCATCCAGGGCTGGGCAATATGGCCTTTTCTCTTCATCTTCATCTGTTTATGCCCCTTCATTAGCTTAGCATAGCTTAGCATTCATTAGGCATCTATTACAGCATAGGTCCTCTGTTAGGTGCTGGAGTTATAAATACTGTAGCCTCCCTGGTCCCAGGACACTCACAATGAAGTGATGGGTACTCACATAAAAATAGGCAAATACATTTCAATGAAGAACATATTTAGTAGGGTGCTATGATAATAGGTTTGAGTCTAAAGCATGCTGATTTTAATCAATTATTTTTATTGAAGTATAGTTGATTTACAATGTTGTGTTAATTTCTGCTGTACAGCAAAATGATTCAGTTATACATACCGACACATATATATAAATTCTTTTTTAAAATATTCTTTTCTATTATGGTTTATCATAGGATACTGAATAGGTCTCTGTGCTATTCAGTAGGACTTTGTTGTTTATCCATTCTACACAGAAACGCTTACATCTGCTAACCCCAACCTCTCACTCCATCCCTCCCCCGACCTCCTCCCCCTTGGCAACCACCAGTGTGTTCTCTATGTGTGTGATTCTGTTTCTGTTTCAAAGGTAGGTTCATTTGTGTTATATTTTAGATTCCACATATTAGTAATATCATATGGTATTTGTCTTTCTCTTTCTGACTTACTTCACTTAGTATGATAATCTCTAGTTGCATCCATGTTGCTGCAAATGACATTATTTGTTCTTTTTTATGGCTGAGTAATATTCCATTGTATATATGTACCACATCTTCTTTATCCATTCATCTGTTGAGGGACATTTAGGTTGTTTCCATGTCTTGCCTATTGTGAATAGTGAAGCATGTCAATTTTAAAACCTGCTCTATTATTTATTATTTCCGTCTCACATAGTGTCTGTGTTCAGTTATCTTCTCAGCAAGATGAAATTAACAATAGCTCTATCACATGGTGATTGTGAAGATGAACATGATAATTTGATGCAGCACTTAGCTCAGCACCTGGCACCTTATACAAGCACAACAATGGTCCAGGTTGTCGTTATAACACAGCCCAAGCACCAGGGAAACTGTCTGAGACTTAAGAGCAGGGAATGAGGCAGGGGTTGTTTCTCATGTGGGGATACAGGCATTAGGGTTACAGGGTAAGATTTGAAAACTTAGTAAAAATTATTTTCTCTGCTGCTATTCTGAGTACTTATTCTCCTGATAAAAATTTGCTCCACAGAAAGATTTGATACAAACTCAAGAAAGTGGGAAAAAATGAATTAAAATTTAGTTTTAGAACACACAATGTGTTTAGGCAGCAGTATTACTCCTGGAAATACTGTTTTAGGAGAGAATTTTTCATATTCCTGTGTAACTCCTCCTTAGAAATGTTAAGGAATAAACTTGGATAACCCAGTCTGTAAAATTCTCCTCTAGTTCAAAAACATACTTCTTCTCCCATTTGGGACAGTAGAAATCAAAGAGAAGTCCACGCTTTTCTGACCAAGGAACTGTGGGGAGGACGGATAGGAGGCATGGGTTCTGCTTTTCCCACCCCTGGAAACTCAGGCAAGGAAACCCCTCTCTCCAGCCCCACAATGATGTGTGAGTCCAATATCCTCTCCCTGAAACCTGGACTTCCATCAGGTAGAGAAATAAGGAGGGCAGCCCTCAGAGACACTGGGCAATTTCTGAATGAACTAAATGAGTTGTTGGTAAGATGTTTGGGCACCGAGTAAGCTGTTTGTGTATGGAGCTCAACAGGACAAAAAGATAAGTTTTGGACAAAGAAAGAGATTAAAATTTCTTTGCACATTTTTTTCTTAGTCAAATTTGCACCCTCATTCCATTAGTGAGGACAGAGATGAGGAGTAGCATAATGACTGTGGGAAAAACACTAATTCTGTGGTCAGAATGAGGCTGGATGTGTCATATCTCTTACAGTCATGTCCAACGTGTAAACCCTCAAGCGATGACAAGAACATAAGTGACCTACTGGGAGTGTATGCTTTGTGCACTCCAGGGCTGGGCCGAGTTGTATTTATTTTTACTTTATGACTTCTACTGGCAAACGGAAGACCTCCCTAAAGTAAAAATAGCCTCCTTTGTCATCTTATCATGGTTTGTTTCTCGTCTAACATTTCGCCTCATAATTTGTTGCTAGCATGATATATTTGGAAGCCAAGAGCAGGACACAGCAGTTAAGGGGGTCACAGGTCATGAGAAGGAAGGAGGAGATCTTTTCACAGAGAGGATGGGGGGGGGGGGAAATTCGAGAAAGCTCTGGTTATAATTGCATATTTTTGAAAAACAAAATACAGTAAAGTGTTCTGAAATACTGCCACATCCACTGTTCTTATGGATTCGTGAGTGTTGGAAAGGAGCTGGGAGAAGGAAGCTTGGAGACAGAAACCAGACGTGATGTCCTGGTACAGCTGGTATCCTGCCTGCCATGATTGAATGTTTGTATCTCCCCCAAATTCACCTGTTGAAGCTCTACCCTCAGTTTGATGGTACTTAGAGGTGGGACCATTGGGAGGTCACTGGGCCGTGAGGTTAGAGCGTTCATGATGAAATTAGTGTCCTCACAAAAGAGCGAAAGGTTGCTACCTGCAAATCAGGAAGCAGGCTCTTACCAGACACCAAATCTGTCAGTACCTTCTTCTTGGACTCCCCAGCCTCCAGAACTGTGAGAAATAAATGTCTGTCATTTAAGGCACCTGGTCTGTGGTATTTTGTTATAGCAGCTCAGGCAGACTGAGACACTGCTGTTGTCTTCTGCCTGCCTTTGGGTGTGCCCAGGCATTGACACTGCAAGCCCAGGTCGGAAAGAGCCCTGCCTGCTTATTTCTCAGGGATTTGCTGCCGATGACAGTGTGAATGAAACATCCTTTTGTTAAACAGGTTGTACCATGGCTCCTCAATGATTTTGATGCAAAAGTATGACCTCCCAGGGCACAAAGTTGGCAGGTTGGCAGATAATCACTGATGACCACGGGGTGGACATGATGTAGGCTGGTCTCTCCTGAGTGTAGGCAGGAGCAATGACTGCCTGGACAACTCAAGACTGCCCACTGTCTTTTTCAGCCACCTCACCCACTGGCCCCTTTAACGTGTCCCAAATCCCCAGAGTCAGAATCAGTGTCAGTCAGACTCCAACCAAGGAAAGAAAAAACAATCTCAGCATTGAAAAGCTTAGAGATTTAGCTACACAGGAAATAGAAGATGGGAGAAGCCAATGGGAGATAGTAAGACAGCTAAAGAAACTTCTCCACACAGTCTGGGGGCACTCACAGAGGGGGTGGTGTTTCTGGAGCCCAGGAACTGAGGTTGCCTGGCAGAAGCTAAGGTATGGCCAGCCCTTTGAGTGAAGCTGGATCTAGAAAGACCAGCCATTACTAGAGATGACACTTGGAGCAGAGGAAAAAGGTGGGGAGTTTCCTGTTTTCTTCCTTCCTCCTGCTCTGCAGTGGACCCATTGGCAGGAGCCAGGGGAGAAGGGAGCCTGGGATCGGCAACCCTCTGCACACGGAGCTCTGGGAGCAAAATGCCTAAGGATAAACCCAGGATGACAAGATATTTATTGAGCGTTAGCCAAATCCAGCGTTGTGCCGGGTACCCCTGGAACATGCAATAGAATCAGACTGTGAGGAGCTTATGGCCTAATGGGGGGGTGGAGCTGCCCACAAAATCAGAGTGGGAAGTCATAAATGCCAGGAGAGACTGCAGGTTAAGTGCTGTGGGAATTCAAAAAAGGGAAGAGTTTACATCCCACTAGGAGATCATGAAATTGACAGGGCAAAGGAGAATCTGAGGTGCATCTTAAGAAGAGGCTGGGTTTGTGTGTGTGAACATGGGGGAAACACACCCAATCCAGGCTGAGCAAATGGGAGATGAGATGGCACAGGGCTTGTGCAAGGGAACTCTGGATGGGTCATTTGGGCTGGAGCCCTGGATTGTGAGGGGGGAGGTGGAAGGGTGGCGGGCCTTGAAAGCCAGGCTGGGGGATGCTTTACATGAAGGAGTGCCATCAGGTCCACTGATGGAACCAGGGCCACAGTGAGTACCACCCTGGAGTAGAGGCTATGCATTTTCTCTGTCTCAGAGCAGGCAAGAAAGGTCAATGTCAGTCCTACAAGAAGCCCCAGGGATGGACCTGGAGGGTGCCCCAGGATGAGAGGAACTCGGGGTATGCTGAAGGAGGAGGTGATACTGAAGAGAAGACTGACTCAGGACTTGTATAAAATCCCCCTTCCAAAGAACTGTGGAATTTTATCAACTTTCCTGTTCTGTAGAATGGGACTGACTTCCTCCTTGGGTGGTTTAGAAGGATTAGATGAAGCAATGTGCAACGTTGCTGGTGCAGTTCCAGCCACAGCAGGCACCAGTCACGTGATGGTTTTATTCTGCTTTGGTAAAAGGCAGATTTGAGGAACTAGGACTCCATTTTCCTAGGACAGTTTTTCTGTTTTCCTAGGAACTAGGATTCCGCTTTCCTAGGAAAGGAGATGGCTGGGGGTCCCACCCTGCCTTGCATCATGAAGCTGATGTAAATGAAGCTGTGAGCCTGCTGAGTGCCCCCTCCCAGGCAGGATGACCCAGGAAGGTGTATATGGTCAGCATCCGCTGTATGGTATACATTTCTCACTCCTGCTGGGTGTGGAACCATCTCCACTGGAAGAGGCTGAGTACAAGCTACACATGGGATTTTGGCGTGTCTCAGTGACTTTTTCCCAGATTCTCTCCTTGATTCACCAGACACAGCCTCTTCCACTATCAGCATCATCCAGCAGAGTGGTATATTTGTTACAGCTGATGAACCTACACTGCTACATCATTATCACCCAAAGTCCATGGTTTACATTAGGGTTCACTATTGGTGTTGAACATTCTATGGGTTTGGACAAATGTATAATGACATGTATCTACCATTGTAGTGTCATAAGGAGTAGTTGGCTCCACCTACTCGTCCCTCCCTCTCCCCAAATCCCTGGAAACCATTGATCTTTTCACTGCCTCCATAGTTTGCCTTTTCCATAATGTCATATATTTGAAATCATACAGTATGTGGGTTTTTAAGACTGGCTTTTTTTACTTAGTAACATGCATTTAGGCTTCCTTCATGACTTTTCATGGCTTTATAGCTCTTTTCTTTTTATCACTGCATTATATTCCATTGTCTGTATTAATCAAAGCAATAGACCCTTTTTAAATAGGAGAGCCTTATTTTTTTTTATTACAAAAGTAATACCTATATAATTGCTTTAAAGAGCAATTTATAAAACAAAGTTGTATTGTTGGTCCTATAAACTATAGAATTTTAATATATTTGACAGTAAAAGCACCAAGGAGATGCATAGAACAGAGCCATATTGGAGTAAGAAATGGCATCATTTGGTTACTTGAATACACAGGAATAACTAAAAAAACAGGACGAATAAATAAGAAGGTTCATATACAAACACTACAAATATATACTTGTTCTCCTTTCTTCTCTCAGCTTCTTTAAAATATGTGAAAATATATAAAGTAATAATCATAACAAAGTACTTCTGGGTTGAAAACATTAATAGTGGGAAAATCTGATGCCTCACTTTCAGTAATAGATAGAACTACTAGGCAGAAGATAAATAAAGAAATAGAAGACTTACACTATAGAATAAAACAGATTTAACAGGCATCTATAGTACACTTCACTCAACAACAGCAAAATACACATTCTTTACAAGTGCACGTGGAGCATTCTCCAGAATAGACCATATATTAGACCAAGAAACAAGCCTCAATAGATATAAAAGTACGAAAATCCTGCAAATTATGTCCCTGAATACAATAGAATGAAGTTGAACATAAATAACAAAAAGGAATTTAGGAAATTCACAAATATATGGGAATTAAACAATGTACTTCTACGTAACCAATGATTCAAAAAAGAAATGACAAAGGAAATTTAAAAATACTTTGTGATAAATGAAAAGGAAGACAAAACATATCAGTACCTATGAGCTGTAGCTGAAACAGTAGTGAGAATGAAATACAGAGTTTTAAATGCGTATATCAAAAATAAAAAAAGAACTCAAATCAATAACTTAACCTTCCACCATAAAACCTTGGAAAAAGAAGATGAAATTAAACATAAATAAAGCAGAAGGAAGGACATACTTAAGATTAGAATGGAAACACATAAAATAAAAAATAGAAAATATAGAAAATGAACAAAACTAAAATTTGTTCTATGAAAAGATCAACAAAATTGACAAACCTATAGCTAGACTAATAAGAACAAAAAGAGTCCATTTTCTAAATCAGGAATAAAAAGGGAATAATAATACTAATTTCAGAGAAATAAAATATTATAAGGGAATACTATAAACTGCTATAGGCTAACAAATTAACTAAGTAAATAAAATGGAAAAATTCCTAGAAAGACACAAACTACTGAAAGTGACTCAAAAAGAAATAGAAAATCTGACTAGATCTACAACAAGTAAACAGATTGAATTAGTACATTACAAACTTCTCACAAGTAAATGCCAGGCCTAGATGGCTTTACAGATGACTTATACTTAACATTTAATAAAGAATTAGAATTCTTCACAAACATTTCTAAAAACTAGAAGAGGTGAAAACATTTCCAAAGTCATCCTATAAGGTTGGTATTAACGTGATACTAAAACCAGACTATGGCATGACAAAGAAAAATTCTACCCACCAATGCCTCTTATAAGTATAGATGCAAAAATTCTAAAAAAAATACCAGTAAACAAAAAGATGCATCATGTCCAAATGAGGTTTATCTCTGGAATGGAAGGCTGGTCTAGCATCTGACAATCAATTATTTTAATACACCATATCTGTAGACAAACTTTTAAGTGCGCACACACACACACACACACACACACCCCGATATCTAAACTTCCTGCAAAGCCACAACAATTAAGACACTGTGGTACTGGCATAAAGGCAGACATATAGGTCAAAGGAAATTGAGTTTTCAGACATAAACCCTCACATTTATGATCAACTGATTTTTGACAAAGATACCAAAACAATTCAATGGGGGAAATAATATTCTCTTCAAAAATGGTCCCAGGACAACTAGATGTGCATATGCAAAAGAACAAAATTGGACCCCTACTTCATACCACACACAGAAAGTTGTCAAAACAGATTCAAAACCTAATGTAAAAGCTAAAACTATAAAATTCCTAGAAGAAAACACAGGAGTAAATCTTTGTGACCTTGCATTAGGCAGTCCTCTTATATATGACACCAAAGCCACAAGCATCAACAACAACAAAAATAGCTATACTGGATTTCATCAAGATTAAAAACTCTGTGCTGTAAATGATACAATCAAGAAAATAAACAGTCCACAGAAAGGAAGAAAATAATTTTCAAAAAATATATATATGATATGAACTTTTAACCAGGATATATAAAGAGCTCTGACAACTCAAAAAAAAAAAAAAAAGTAAAAATAGGCAAAAGGATCTAAACAGATGTACAAATGGCCAATAAGAACAAGAAAAGATATTCAGTATCACTAGTCATCAGGGAAATGCAAATCAAAAGCACAATGAAAGATCACATCACTTACACCAAGATGTTTAAATTAAATTAAAAAACAAAAGAAAATAACAAGTGTTGAGGATGTGGAGGAACTGGAACTCTCATTGTAAAACATTGAATCTACATGGAAAAACAGTCTGGAAGTTCCTCAAAAATTTAAACATAGAGTTACTATATGACCCAGAAGTTTCACTCCCAAGAGAAATGAAATATATGTCTACACAAAAACTTGTACATGCATATTTATATCAGCATTATTCATAAGAGTCAAAAAATGGAAGAAATCCAAATGTCCATGTGGTATATTCATACAAAAGAATATTATTCTGCAATAAAAAGAAATAAAGTCCTGTATATCCTACAAAATAGATGAACTTTGAAAACATTATGCTAAGTGAAAAAAATCCATAAGGTAAAAGACACACCCCTCACTCTATGATTTTCATGCCTGTGACACAACAGCCATTCTCAACCAAAATCAATGATCAAACAGCATTATTAGTTATCTTTTTAATTAACTGCAAAAACAAAATACTGTAGTACAGAAGTCGAAGAATACATTAGAATGCATAGTGTTCAAATAGAAATAAAGAGGCAATAAGAGAAAGTCAAATTTTTCTCAGGACAATTGACCCTTTCTTAATTTAATTTTTAAAATTCCTACAGCTATTTTTGTTTCTTATTCTTCTGGATTTTTAAAAACTTTTTTCCCCAAATTTATCTTTGTAAATAAAAATTATAATTACCAACTTTAATCCAAGAGCAAGTAGTTCATACATTTTCATGAAAATCAATATATAGTAAAATGACCAAATTATAACCATTTATAAAGTCTATCAGACAGGCACAAGCTACTTTTTCTAAATATTAGATACTAAGAAAACAAACTTTGTATGGGTGTAAAGATTCATATTTTCATGGACACTAGTCCACAAAACATATTTATCTGAATTTAATTGAATGATGGGCCTGAAAGGTATTCTTAATATATAGACACAGAATTAATTTAATTATCTAGTCTGGATTTCCTATTAAAATTTCTTATAGGCTGTGGTCGAGTAAACTTTACAGTGACCGATAAAAAATTATAGGACTGTCTTCTGAAGTGTGAATTAGAGCACAACTCGGATGTACCAAGAAATGAATTCTGGGTATTTTGGGACACAGCAGCTCCAAAGAAAAGCTACTGAATTCTCAGAAGTGCATTTGTATGGTCTACAGCCTACATTTAGCTTTCTCCAGCACGAATTCTTGAAAAAACTGGTGCCTCAGTTCCTCACTTTGAACAGGCAGCCTAGCTTCCAGAAGGAATATTTTTCAGTGCCTGGAATACTGAGCAGAGTAACGTACACCCTGATACTGTGCAGGGCCAGCTTGTACCGACTCCCAGGGGCCAGTTGTGAAATTTTCAGGAATTTTGTGAGCTGGTTGACATCGAGCTAGTAGCTTGAAATAGGCCATCATGGGACTATATACACCACAGAAATTGGCAACGACACTTTTACTCCACTCCTCGGAAGGGGAATATTGAAGGAACACTTCCAACTTCTCTCTTTCCCTCCAGAGAGACTTTCCAGAGTCTGAACTGAGCCTGAGTGCCTTTGGATATCTGGACTTCACCTCATTCCAGATCCGCTATCCCCGGAAGCTCTTGTCCAGTGTGTGTTTGGCTTATCAGTGTGGCCACTGGTCTGAGACTGTACAGTTCTGGCTGTCATTGCACATGTTTCCTTCCTGGTGGAATATTAGGAAGCCCACAGTGGCCACACATCTAGATCAGTTGGGGCAGAAGTAACCATGGTTACATGAGGTTATATTTATCAGATCCTGGACCTATCTATACATGGTTACATCTATCAGAATCCTGGATCTGTCTTCAGTGGGTGCCAAACTCAGAAGGGGAAGAAAGATGCATAGCTTTGGCCTCCAAAGATACTCCCAATATTTTCTTCTTCAAATTAACCACTTTCTTATTTTGTAATTAAAGTTCTCCAAAATTCACCGACTCTCCCCAAAAAACAAATCCATAAATTCAATTCCCTTCTACTTCTTCTCCATTACAAACTTTATTTTTTTTAATTATTTTTTTCAAAGACTCAACAGCTTTGTCTTCAGTTTTCTGCAATCCAGTGTCATTCACTTGTAATTATCTTGTGTTATACTCTGACACATTTGCTTGGATCTGAATCATCCAGCCCCACTACCTGGAAATGACTTCCTTTCCTTTCGTTTTGTCTCTCACATTTCCCAGATTCCAGGTTGTCCTAACCTTCTGCTTTTTAAGTCTGAAAGTCCTGTGTAGGAGCCTTACTGTGAAGGTTAATTTTATGTGTCAACTTGTGCCGATATTTGGTCCAACATTATTGTGGATGTTTCTGGGAAGGTGCTTTCAAAGATGAAATTAACATTTAAATCATTGGACTTTGAGTAAAGAAGATTACCCCCCATAATGTGAATGCGCCTCATCCAATCAGTTGAAGGTCCTAACAGAACAAAGACTGACCTCCCCCGAATAAGAAGAAATTCTGCCTCCAGACAGCCCTTGAACTTGAACTGCAACTCTTTCCTGAGGCTTCCCCAGTTATGTTTTGGACTCTCCGAAATAGAGAGAGTCAATTTCTCAGATATATATACAGAGAGAGGTCATTATCTTTTACACACTTCCCAGTTCAAACGCCATTGTTATCCTGGAACTGTTCATTTTTCCCCATCTAAACCTTTTCGGCGGTTATTGTTTCAGCACTGAGGGAGTGACGATTTGGGGCCTAGATATGGAGTCACCATAGTTTTCTCTGAAACCTAATTATTTCAGAGACCTCTCACTTAATATTGGTTTCTTTGCAGATGCAAATCTCAGTTCAGATACCTTGTTCCCACGGATAAGACTTACAGTAAATTATGTCCTTAGAGATTAATTAATCAAACTGATAATCTGGCCTTCCCTGCATACAGTTTCTTGGAAGCTGGCCTCGTATTTGTCTGCAAACTCCTAAGCACACATCTCCTCTGGGAAGGGTTTTCCTGCTTCTCCCCACCCCCCCCCCCTTCCTCCAGACTTTGGAGAGGACCCACGCACAGAGGGCAGAAGCTGCTTTCCTCTCTGTTTGCTTTCCTCGGCTCCACTTGTCGCTGTCCTGTGCCTACTTTTCTTCCTGGCATCCCTGTCTTTCATAGCAGGCGTTTAACGTGCACAATCTACTCCTTCCAACCACACACATATACACACTTAGGCTTGATATTCACTGCTCAGTGCAAACTCTAGAAAAATCGGCATAATTATCTACATTTAATGGATGAGAAGACAAAGACTTCCCTCAATACTCACAACTACTCAGTGACAGAATGGGAGATGTTACTTTTGTCCTGCACCTACACGCATCTGACCAGGTACCCCAAGGGTATTTCTATCCAGTCTACTGACCTGTAACTCCCCAGGATGATGTTCCTTTCTTGACACTGAATGGATGGTAAGAGAATCCTGACTTCTTCCAAAATATGCGGCAAACCATAGACCTGCATTACTCAAAAGTAGCCTTTTAAATAAATTAATTACAGTTATCTCTACATTTCTGGTATAGAATGACCAATGACTATTAAAAAAAGACTTTGTGAAAATATTTTTAAAAATCAGATGTGTAAGTATTTGTTTTCCAATTCACAAGGGATTCCCACTATGGCTTCTCTCTAGCTCCTACAGCTATGTCTTTAACATTAGATTAAATATTTAGAATTAAATTATTGTTGAAGAATGAATTGGACTGATTATGATTTTTAATACATGCAGTTGGACAAAAATCAGTTTGTAATCCACTAACTATGAAAATTTATAAATGAATGGCTTCAACCAGGGCCAACCTAAGTGCCTGCCTTAGTGGCTGAGCCCCATCTGCTTTTTGATGTTGCATATTTTCTGAAAAGACCAAGGAATATGGAAGTATAATTTACAGTTAAAAATAAAAATTTACACTAATGCTCAGATTTTATGATGGAAAATCTAAATCTTCCAAATAAAGTATAAACAGGCATAGTTACACATGCACAGTCTTATGTATACAATTCCATGCACACAGCCCCATACACACACACACACACACACACACAGTCACTCAGTTGTGTACATACACATGCATTCACATGCATAAGCCCCTTCCTCTTACATTGTGAAAGAATACTAAATGAAAGTTATGAGAAACTAAAAAGCATATCAACAATTAAACCACAAATATGACAACAACAAAACAGCTTAAAACTTAGTCCCATGTGACCTCTCTGCCCTGGCTTTAATGCTAGTGGACATGAACTTAGCCAGTCTGACTTCACCTGGGATGCTCTCACATTTATCTATCAGCCCCTTTGAGGAGCAAACACAGATATGCTCTTTTGTTTCTCGTGCTTTTTACCTCAAATCTACTTTTCACATTAGAAAATAATCCAACTTAATGGCTTCTCCTGGGAGATATCTCTAGATTTATGCATTTATCGATAGAGTGGTCGAATGGAAATTTAATCTAATGTACATTTAAGTGGAAAGAATAAGAACAGGCACATTCATTATTTCTATTTATCCCAAGTTAATGTTTTGAGACTCTACAGCTGAATATTTTTTTAATGAGTATTAAGTAAAATGGAGATTGCCTCATAATTTAATGTTTCTGCTAATGTGTTTCTTGATTCTAAACTACTATAAATTCGTTGCAATTAAGTGGCAGAATTATTTAATGTGATTTTGCCCGTCTGAATCGATTATCGTTTGTCCACAGAAGCTGTCTGGCAAATACCAAGAATGTATATCACTGACAGGCAAATGGATTTTCCCTCTCAGCAAAGTGTAACATGTAATTTAAATTCATTATCTGAGGATGTAAGATCACATTAAATATATAGAAAATAATCATCCTGATCTGGAGCAGCTGAATTTCCACTATCAAAATATTTATCTCTATCACATAACATTTTATCTTGAAAAACAGAAGAAAAGTGCTATTTTTATCAGATTTGCCACATGTATTTGTCAGATTCTAGAATGTGCCCTACATTTGTCCACAACTCTTTAACATTAAGCCAATAAAGAGACCACATGACTCCCTCTTTCTACTACGTGAACTAGCCGCTGGTCCCCCTTCTACCTCTGTATGTTGTATGAGTACCAACATCCTAAAAGACCTTTAAACTCTGATACTTTATTAGTTTCTGAAAACAGATCTGTTGGCTTTTTAGCACACCAGAGTTCCATTCAGGATACTTCCTTCGATTCTAGAACATTCAAGTGGAAAGCAACCTACAAAATCTGTCCACTGGCCCATTTACCAGATAAGAACATTGAGGCCAAGAAATGGCAAATGACTTGCTCTTGTGTAGAAGCACAGCAGCTTTGAGTGTTTAGTGTATATTTCTTTCCCTGGGCTGCCTCTTTAGGTACATCTTACCTGTCCTTCTCCACTGTCCATGCTGAATAGATCAGCGCAGACCGCTTCCCCTGAGGGCTGCCTACCCTAGGGAAGACCTCTGAGACCTCAGAGGGCTGCGACTGGTGGCCCCAGGGTGGTTCTCAGCAGCAGCCAGGCTTCGGGCTGACATTCTCCATGAGGCCCCAGACTCACTCCATCATGTCCTCACTGGGAACACTCCCCATGCCTCACCCACCGCTGACTCATCACCAATCTCAGTGACATTTCCAAAGGGAAATCCACAGGAAGGTTTCGCTGAGCCTCCTACTGGCAACTGCAGAATCACAACCACCTTTTGAAATTCAAGATTCCCTGAAGGAACTCACTCAAAACTCCACAACTGAGCACATGAGAGAGAGAGAGAGACACAGGCACAACAGGCTCCCATCACATTCCTTCATTCAGGAAATGTTTATGGAGCAACTACTGTGTAGGCTCTGGGGATAGATACATTGGTGAACGTGGATGACAAAGTCCCTGCCCTCATGGTGGTGGGGAGGGAGCAGATTATATAACTAGTCAGTACGTAACAAACAATATTACTGCAGAAATTCTAAGTTTTCCAAAGGAAATAGTCAAGGTGAGGAAAAAAAGACAGGTTGAGAAAGCCCTACATTAGGTGGATCTTGGCTCTAAGGAGGTGATGTTTGAGCTAAATTCAGAAGCATAAAAATAAGCTTCTCAAACTCCAGTCACTTTTACCTTTACCCATGAAGCTCCTGCCTCAGTGGCCTCCACTGAGAACCTTGAATCTCCAAACTTGTTGCTGCCTCAGGGCATTTGCTTGAGTGTTTCTCATTCCCAAGGTGCTTCCCTAGTAATCTCAAGGTCAACTCCTTCTAATCTGGCTCTCAAGTTTCATGTGACCTCCTCAAAGAGGTGGGCCCCACTACTCCATGTAAAGTAGCCCCCAATGTTCTCAAACACACCACCCTGTTTCCTTAATTTTTCTTAGGATTCCAGAAATAAATTATACGACCTATCTTTTATCCAACCTTGGTTAAAATTCTAGTTGAAACTGGAAACGGAGAGCAGTTAATTAAAAAAAATTTTGAGAGAAACTAAGAGTAGAAGTTATCAAGAAATATAGTGGACAAAAATATATTAAGTGTATAGATATAATTTTTACAATGTTGATAAGTTAATATATATAGTATAAACATATTAAGTATAATGTAAATTCTACACCTCTTTAAATATTAATTAAAACCATTTTTCAGGTTATAGAAAGTATATGCCATCATAAAAACATTTTGAAAAAAATTGTAACAAGAGGATGTCTCATTACCAATAAACAGAGACAAGTGAAAGACCCAGTAGCTCCTAGTAACTGCTCTGATGGAGCAGAGGTGATCCACAAGTGTCAGTTAGTGCAACACTCATTAAGTGGTTTGGTTGTATCCAGTCAAGCTGATGAAGAGCAAGTTCACAACCCAGCCATGCTCCCAGGTAGATAACCTGGGAGACTTTACACCCCTGAACAAGGACATGTGCACAACAAGTTTGTATTGGCATTGGGGACGCAAAAACAGGACACTACCCCAATTCTTATCAGTAAAATAGAAAAAAAATATTTTTTGTCTATTTCTTCACATGTGCAATTTTGTAGAAGAGTGATTATAGCCGTACACATCAACATGGAAAATCTCACAAATGTGGCATAGACCGAATGAAGCAAATCCCAGAATACATATGTAGAGTTTAAAAACCTTCAACACATTTTGGTTAGCTATATAAACCTACACAAATACATATATTATAAGACTATTATGTACTGACTATTAAAAAAAGCGACATGAGAAACAGGAATTTCAGGAAGGTGGCTCCCTCCTAAGGCAGGAAGGGGAATGGGATTGGGAAGGAATACAGAGGGCTTCCAAGGTGTGGGGATTGCCCACATATCAGGTTGAGTGGAAGGTATGTGAGCATTTGTTGTGTTGTTACGTTAGTTGCATATGTAATTCATATAAATTCATTTATGAAGCATTTCATAATGAAAATGGGAACTAGAAGAAGAGAAACCAATATAAGAGCTTTTAGAATACAAAATTCTGAGTTAACCATTAAATTAATAGAGACATAAGGAAACACAGAGACTACGAACATATCAGTTCTCCTTAAAAAAATTAAATCTCTACTTTCTCTGTATCTTTTCATTGTCGTTAATTAATTTTTGAAACTTTTATTTTATTTTATTTTTCACCCCCTCTCAAAATACTGTTTTTTAACACAGACTTTTGGGCTTAAAAACAATATTTTCCTTTTTTAAAATTGAGGTATAATTGACAGGTAACATTATATTAGTTTAGATGTACAACATAATGATTGGGTGTTTGTATATATTACAAAATGATCGCCACAAGAAGTCTAGTTAACCCGTCACAATACATAGTTAACAAATTTTTTTTCTTGTCATGAGAACTTTTAAGATTTAGTCTCTTAGCAACCTCCAAATATGCAGCACAGGATTATTCACTATAGTCACCATGCTGTTCATTGCATCCTAATGACTTACTTGTTTTATAACTGGACCTTTTGACCTCCTTCACCTATCTTGCCCACTCCTCAGTATATATATGGAGTAAACTTGCCAAAACCTTTGTCGCTTAAATTTCTCTTAAATTTATAAACTGCTTGTCTTGGAGTTCATTTTGATCACCAACCTTCTGCTAATTAAGAAGGGAGAATGACTTCTCTACTGTGGTTAAAATGAATTTAACCAGCTTTCAACAAGTTAGTCTTCAAAAATAAATTACTAGCTATGCCAGGGTAATTGCAAAATACAATGTTTACTCAATTTTCTAGAGCTGTGATATGATAATTTCCTGTTTGTCTACTTGATTATTTTTTCCACCCCCTCATAGAATGTAGATTTTATGAGAGGAGGTTTCCCCTGTGACACAGCTCTTAGAATAGTATCTAGCTCCTAGTGAGCCTAGATAAATATTTGCTGAATACATAAAAATTTAAAAAAACAAAACAAAACCTCTTCAGAGATTTTATAGGCAATGGGCATACATCACAAGAGAGTCAAGTAAAGCCCAAGTCTGAGCTTGCTACACACAGAGAGAGTTTTCAAAATTATTGTCAACTAAAATTTTAATGAATACTCTCATTCCTCATGACTTTCCCCTAAGAATAAAAGATGATATTTCTGATGTTCTTAATTTGAAGGGCCATGGTTTTCCCATTAACTTTCTAAATAGTCGATGGCCATTATCTTTGGTGCCAAATATCAAGCAGTGTATTTTTACAGAAATTGTTGCAATGATTCTATAGACCTTCAGTCCTGAATCCTCACATATTATTTTATCAATATTTTTCTACATATTTCTACTGATTTTTCCTTAGGTGACTATCTTCCAATTCTCTGTTATCAGCTTCAGAGAAGATAGAACTAGCTTTTGAGTCACACATGAGCATGGAAGGTCTACCTTGTTCATCTCCCTACCCCCCAAAACTGGTTCAGACGCTGACCAGTGGCCCATGAGAGCTTTGACAGAAGGAAGCAGCAGTTACCAGGGGTAAGAGAAATCACAAAGGACTACCACAAAGGGCATTAAAATAAATCAAAATAGACATTTTAAAATTATTTTGCCAGACAAAATGGTAGGAGTCACCATGGCGTTGAAGCCATTGAACAAGTAACTGAGCAAGATGAGGATGAAAACTGTCAATACAGAAAGAACTGAGCTGTTAAAATGGCAGGTTTAGAAGGTTCAGGATGAGAAAGCAGATGCTGAATAGACAATGAGTTATAAAACTGGCTAATGTATGCAGTTTGATGAGTTTGGACGCATGCATAACCCATAATACCATCACCATAAACAAGGTAATAAACGTATCATGGGCGTGTGTATATGCCAAAACTCTTCAAGTTGTGTACATTAAATATGTTTTTTGGTATATCAATTATATCTTAATAAAGCTGTAAAAAAAGAATTTTGGCAAAAAAAAAGTCCCTCTACACTGAAATGTAGACTATAGGAAATGGAAAGATTCCATTATCTTACATAATGCAGAATTCAAACACAGTCAAGAGAAGTACAAGGAAAAAAATTATATAGGCCAGTCTCACTTATGAACACTATTTTTAATCCTAAGTGAAACATCAGCAAACTGAAAAAAAAAATTGGCTAAGCTTTTGTAACTTTGAGAAAGTTTAGGTTATGTAAAGCAGACATCATTGTATGGCATGAAGATAATCAGATAATATAAAAGGCTAGACTTAAAGATTTGACAATTTTTTTAAAATGGCTAAATACGGGAGTAAAAATTAAATGGAGATGAGACTGGTTAACTAATAAAAGCAGTAGGTAATTTTTTAGCGTTAATTTTGGTTTACATGGGATATCATTTCCAGTAACTCTACTGTATATGCCTACTGGATAATTTATTCATTCCTGCTTTCTAATCAGCTGTTTATTGAAGGTCAACCACATGCCAGGAACTGGGGGTTGAAGGTTGAATAAGTTTCCACCTACAACCCCAAGAAATACATGGTGTTATCTGAATAATCTTTTTGTGCTGTATCCTTGTTGAAAAAATATTCCACCATTATACACTCATCTTTTTTTTTTTTAATTTGCTGTACTGTTAAAATACAAATACTCCTGTGTGGGATGCTAACATTGTAAATATAACCAGTCATACACACTTTTAACAATTCTAAAAAGTTAGTTAAAGAAAAAATAGCAAGCATTATCACCCTCTTTCTCGATAGCAGATTTACTGGGAGTGATGGAGAGGACAGAAGAGAAGACTATGAGACCTTTGGGCGTCTCTCCAGGTAGAGGTACAGAGGCCCCTGCCACGTATGATGTATGGAAATAGTCTCAGAAATGTCTACCTTATATTCAAAATTTTTCTTAGCACTGACAATGAACATGATTCTTCATGATAATATAACACATTTTAAATTGCATATTTTGAATAGAATCTTCATAGAATTTGACTCATTTGCTGATAAACAGCTGAATTAAATATACTAATTGTTATGGATTGAATTGTTTCTCCCATTAATTCCTACTTTGAAGTCCTAAGCTCCAGTACCTCAGAATGTAACCTCGTTTGATATAGGTTCTTTACAGAATTAAGATGAGGTCATTAGGTCAGGCCCTAATATGACCGGTGTCCTTATAAGAAAGGGGAATTTGATACAGGGAGAATCCCATGTGAATACAAAGATAAACATCTGCAAGCCAAGGAGAGAGACCTGGAACAGATCCTCACCCACAGCCCTCAGAGGAAAAAAAAATCTGCCTACATTTTAATTTCAGACTTCTAGTTTTCAGAACTGTGAGGAAATAAATCTGGATTGTTTAAGGCACCCAGTTTGTGATGCTCTTGTGACAGCCCTTGCAAAGTAATATACTAACAATATCTATTGCAGAAATAACTTTGCTTTATTAAATATCAGACTTACATTCATATAGGTTGTGGTTTAAAAGAGCTATGTTTAATGCATATTGGAATATTTACAAAGTTCATAGAAAACCCATGGAGTTCACTGTGACCATTCTTTAAGTGATCACTTCTAGCAAATTAGGAGGCTTGCAATTTTGAACTGGTTTTTCCAAATTTCTGGATTCTGTTGTTATAATTCACAAAATGAAAGAATTTGGTATAAATCTAACAAAATATGTATAAGATCTATATAGGAAAAACTACAAAACTCTGATGAAAGAAATCACAGAAGAATTAAATAAATAAAGAGATATTCCATATTCATGGATAGGATGACTCAATATTGTCAAGATGTCGGTTCTTCCCAACTTGATCTATAGGTTCAATGTAATCTCATTCAAAATCCAAGCAAGTTATTTTGTGGATATCAAAACATATTCTAAAGTTTATGTGAAGAGGCAAAAGACCCAGAATAGCCAAAGCGATATTGAAGAAGAACAAAGTTGGAGGATTGATGCTCTGCAACTTAAAACTTACTATAAAGCCGCAATAATCAAGGTACTGTGATATTGGTGAAAGCATAGACAAATAGATTAATGGAACAGAATAAACCCAGAAATAGAACCATATACGTTTAGTCAACTGATCTTTGACAAAGGAGCAAAGCAATACAATGGAAGAAAAATAGTCTTTTGAACAAATGGTCCTAGAAGAGCAACATCTACATGCAAAAAAAAAAAAAAAAAAATCTAGACACAAGCCTTACACTCTGCACAGAAATTAACTCAAAATGTGGATCAAAGACTTAAAAATGTAAAACTTAAAACTATAAAACTCCCAGAAGGGGCTTCCCTGGTGGCGCAGTGGTTGAGAATCTGCCTGCTAATGCAGGGGACACGGGTTCGAGCCCTGGTCTGGGAAGATCCCACATGCCGCGGAGCAACTGGGCCCGTGAGCCACAACTACTGAGCCTGCGCGTCTGGAGCCTGTGCTCCACAACAAGAGAGGCCGCGATAGTGAAGAGGCCCGCGTACCGCGATGAAGAGTGGCCCCCGCTTGCCGCAACTAGAAGCCCTCGAACAGAAACGAAGACCCAACACAGCCAAAAATAAATATAAAAATAAACAAATAAAAGAGCCTTCCCTAAAAAATTAAAAAAAAAAAAAAAAAAAAAAAAAACTCCCAGAAGATAACATAGGAGACAACCTAGATGATCTAGGGTATGGCCAGGGTATTTTAGATACAACACCAAAGGCACAATACATGAAAGCAATAATTGATCAGCTGGACTTCATTAAAACTAAAAACGTGTTCTCTGAGAAAGACAGTGTTAAGAGAGTGAGAAGACAAACCACAGACTGGGAAGAAGTATTTGCGAAAGACACATCTGATAAAGTACTGTTATCCAAAACATACAAAGACCCCCTAAAACTCAGCAATAAGAAAACAAACAACCCAATTAAAAAGTGGGTCAAATATTTTAACAGACAAGTCACCAAAGAAGATACAGATGTCAAATAAGCATATGAAAATATTCTCCACATCATGCATCACCTGTGAAATGCATAAAAAAGTGACACCACTACACACCTATTAGAAAACCCAAAATCCAGAACACTGACAACACCAAATGCTGACAAGGATGTGGAACAACAGGAGCTCTCATTCATTTTTAATGGGAATGCAAAATGTACAGTCACTTTGGAAGACAGTTTGGCAATTCTTATAAAACTAAACATATGTTTATCATATGATCTAGCAATCACACTTCTTGGCATTTACCCAAAGGAGTTGAAAACTTGAGTCCCCACAAAATCCTGTATTTTAATATGTATATAGCTTTATTCATAATAGCCTAAACTTGGAAGCAACCAAGATGTCCTTTAGTAGGTGAGTGGTGCATGGCACAACCTGAAAGTGAAATATTATTCAGCACTAAAAAGAAATGAGCTATCAAGCCTTTAAAAGACATGGAGAAGCCTTAACTTCATACTTTAAATGAAAAAAGTCAATCTAAAAAGCTACATACTATATGATTCCAACTATGTGACATTCTGGAAAAGGTACAACTATGAAGACAGGAAAAAAAATCAATGATATCCAGGGGTTGGGGAGGGGAGAGAGAGATAAATAAGCAGAGCACAGAGAATTATGCAATTATGAGAGATATGTCATTATATATTTGTACAAAACCATGGAATGTACAACAACATGAGTGAACCATAATGTAAACTAATGTAAACTATGGACTTTGATTAATTATAAACCAGTTTAGATTCATCAGTTGTAATAAAAGCACCAATCTCCTGGGAAAGGTTTTTTAATGGGGAAGTCTATGTGTGTGTGAGTCTATGCATGTGTCAGGCTAGGGTATATGTGAAATCTCTGTAACCTCCCACCAATTTTTCTGTAAAACTTAAATCGCTCTTAAAACATAAAGTAATAATAAAAAATAAATGTACTGAGGGGTTTGCTAAATTCTGTCAATAAAATAGTAAAACTAAATGAAATCAAAATAATTGTTTCCAACTAGTATTTTCAGTTCTTGCTACATTTGAAAGCATCATATTTCATATTTTGCCCTTTCCACTTAAAATATTATGGCCAATACTTCTCCAATTCATGGTCATTGCCAACAAATTGAACTTCTATTAAAATTCCCTTATTTGGTAGTTGGCATATGTTGGCTTCCATTTTCACAGTATTGTTTGATAGAAGTCTCTAACAGGAGTGTTGGTTTAATTCACCATCTATTGGTATCTTGTTTGTGTGAAAGGTTGCATATATTTTATCTTCATTGCTAATGGGTGTTTCACTCATTCAATGTCTGGGGAAAGCAGCTTGATCTCCTGCTGCACTAGGATGAAATTTAAAACCCAAATTTTCCAGAATCCCACACAGGTCTTCTGACAACAGTCCATAATACTTCTACTTTATGGTACTGTACAACTTTTATGTCTGACATACAATGTCCACTCCATTCAAATACATAATGTGTGTATAGCAACAGTCCCATGCCTAATATGTGAATTTTCATTGTGTTACTGCTCTGCTTTATATATTTCAAAATATATCATACATCAGCCTAATTTTATTTGTCAGTAGCTACTAATTCTTTACATTCTACTCTTTATGCCTATAATTAGTCATCTGTTTTAACAAAGCATGTATATCCTGGGGGTATTAATTTACATATAGACACATTCTGCATATTATTTAATCAGTTTAATACTGGGGACGGATATCAAGACATTGAAGTAACTAAATACAGGTATATTTTTATGTTAATGGGCATCAATACAAGATAGTATTAGATAGAAAAAAGGAGCATGCAGTCCTACTTAAGCAGTCCTACTTAAACAGATGTAAGTGTGATTATGCATAGAAAAATGTTAATAGAGTTTATCTATGGGAAATGGAAATAGAGTAGGTTTTCCTTCCTCCTTATGATGTTCTGAATTAAGGAAGACATGTTAAATCAACCATATGCTATTTGGGGAACTCAGACACCATAAGTTCTAGTTGCTAAGTGAGGTTGACTGTGGCCCTAGGAAATAAGAATCTTTCAACTATTTATATCCTTTGGAAAACTTCAAACCTTCAGAGGTTGTGAATAAATTGATTAAAATATAAACAAATATAGTTTAGTAAAATAATACAGCATACAGGAGGCCCAGCACCAGCTACTCCTGAAACATCATCCCCAGGAGGGACAGAGCTGTATCCTAGGAGCTTTACAGGGGGTCAGCCCAAGAGAATAAGTTCTGTTCCGCCAGATTTGGGGAATTTTGATCTTTAGGATTCTTGCATTAGCTTACTGGGGGGACATAGTGTGTTACCAAGTCTCTTTTTCTAAACATAAGTGGTCTTCAAAGAAATGTTTAGCTCAAACATTTCAATAAATTTACTTCAGCCATTTGAAAGCTAGCAAAACTTTTGAACATAGATCAAACTTGCCAGAGTAAAGAGAAATCAGCCACAGAAGTTTGAATAGGGTTAAAACCTGATCTTAACTACAAAACCTTTTGATTTTATTCCCTCACCTAGCACAGGGCTGCTCTCAGCATAGATCCACAAATTGTATTTTATCTTTAGACCCTGTTTTATAAGCTCTGTATCCTCCTTAACACTGTGCTGTCCCCATTGACTGAAATATCCAGTTGCAGGGGACACATTTGCTCAGGGCCTTCAGCTCTGCTTTTGTTTAAAATCACACCTGGTGGGAAGGTATGCCCTGATTCTGGCTCAGCTAGACCTGGGCCCCAGGCCTTCTCTTCTTGTTCTAGGGCCTCCTGCACATCCTTTAATTCCTCTGTGCCTCAGTTTCTACAGTTGCATAATAACACAACTCTTTGATGATAATGCAACTGTTTGATAAAAATAAAACTATATTCAGCAGGCATAGAATTTTACAGGTGAGCACCTGAGGCCCTGAGAGAAGGAACAGTCTACCTAATCTAGTGGCAGAGGTGGGACTGAATCCAGATTCCCTTCTCTTAACCTGCGAGTTTTACAGGGCACTGTCACAGCCCTTTCCTAGACTAACCAAATTGGGAATCAGTCCTAAATTTCCTATGAGAAATTTGGTGTGTAAAATGCAGTGGACAGTCCTTAGGATATTATTCATATTTTATAAAATGATGGTGTCAGATCTGGATGACGCCTTTTAAAGAGCAAGGTGTAAAAAGTGAAGGACGAATCCTGCTCAGAAAGAAAGCCTCCAATGATACAATGAGGCAAATGCTTGGGTAGAGTTTTCTCCCATTCTGCCTACACTCGAGCAAAGAAATTTTCGTACCAAAAGAAAACAGCCATCACTGAAAATCCAAGACCCACTAGCTGAGGCTTTCCTACAATACAAAGGAGTAAATGCTTCCCATTTTCACTCAGTCCAGGGTGTGTCAGCAGTAAATGCATTTGAAATGCATTTACAAATCTCTTAGACTCTTTACACTAATGAAATTCGTGACTTTGCCCTTGCAAATGTTCTCATGCATAGTGTGTGGCCTTGCAAATGTTCTCATGCATGGTGGCTCTTGATTTTTCTAAAATCCTTTGGCTTTTGCTATGATCCACACAGTTTAGCAGTGGGTTATCATATATTATTTTATAATTGATTCACATTGCTCTCTAACTGATTTCTGTCTGAGTCACGTCACTGAAACCACGTCAAGAATCTCTCCAGAAGCTTAAAGAGACTGAAGGAAAATTACCACCTTCTACTGGGAAAATCTTATAAGCAAACCACTACTATAGATAAATAAACATGAATATATATATATATATATATATGAATGTTAAGACCAAGATGATCTTATAACATTTCCTTCAGCTTGACTAAATTTAAACAGGCTTCTTTTTGACTCCAGGCCTGACCTCCCTTTTCTTAGAGTGTTTACTTTGGAAAATTTACCAATAGTTTTCCTTCCTCTTTGAGATGTAAATTTTTAAAAGGCCTCTTGCCAGTTTTGCAACCCAGGGATGCCTTTCTCAAGGACCTGGGAGCCATCTCTCTGAAGTGCAATCATCAAAGAGGGTAGCACCCCTACCCCCCAGTCTCTGTGGGAGGGTAGGAACCTACCTGGAAGGCTCTTTGCTCCAAGTTGTAAAACTACCTCCTCACATGAAGATAGAAGAGTCCACATTTTGTCAGTGAGCTCTGGAACCCTTTCCCAGTTTCCTTCTTCTCTTACCCTTCCCAAAGGCAGCAGTCACCATGAACCTAGAGCACTGCTTCTGGTGTCCCTGGGAAAGGGAAGAAAGAGACACAGCTTATAAACCAAGACAACAGTGATGGGTCCTGAGTAATATCCACATCCTGCTGGGTTGGAAGAGCAGGACTCTGCCCTGGCAGAGGAGTCGGCTCCGAGGTGGTAACCCTGCCCTCTGGAATCCCTTCCCTTGTCTGTTGTTCTCCAAGGACCCTTTGGAGAGATGCAGGGGAGGCTGTCCCTTCTGGAAAAGCACCACTTAGAAACCTGTTTCTAAACCTGTTTCAGGTTTGGGCCCTCAGGGTCACCATAGGGTATAAGCAACCCCAGTTCTTTGTTTGCAGCGGACCCCCTGTGTCTTTGAGAAAACAGTCCTGTGAAGGTAGATTGGCTTTCTGTTGATTTGCATTTGGTCAACACGGTTAATTAGGCACCAATACTGAAATATTGTTCCTGGATCAAGGGCAAGTCTGGGATATTCTGCCTCTTAGAAATAGACCTGAATATGGGCCCAGATCCACAAAGTTCAGTTTAATATGTACCTTGCTCTCTGCCTCAGAACAACAGTTAAGAAACAATGGAGAGTCTGCTCTTTGTCTGGAGGTGGAATCCTAGATGAAGCCATGCACAATTCTGATATTTGTTAGACAGGGATTGGGCCTGGGAGAAGCAGACATGAGCCAGATGCCCTTTGCATCTTCAGATATATTTCCTGCCCTGGGGCTGCTATTGGCACTGTAAAAAATTAATAAACAGAAACCTCAATTAAATAGAGTCAGGAGACCAGAAGGGGGAGCTCTCATGCCCTGTGACTATAGCAGAGTCCAAGAGGAAGAAGGAAAATGCCTCTTCTTTCCTAGCAAGGATCCAGCCACTGAAAAGCCATGGACTCTTTATTTACTATGGCCCTCCCAACTTTCTTTTCCCCTGTATGGAATTGCCCTCCTTCCCTGGTTGCGAGGGGACTTACACGCGGCTCACCATGGTTGCAGACCAGAATTGCAATTCTCTGCTGATCCCAGATAAATCCATCTTTGCTGGAGAACTATCTGACAATTTATCTGTTTTACGTCAACAGTACCAATTTTAGTTTAGGAGTTGGGAGCTGGACTTTTCCAACATTAAATACTGTGATCTCAATGGCCATCCTAGATGACGGTCCTAGGGAGAAAGGTCTTCTTTCAGCAAAGCTGTGTTTTCTCCCTTTTCTAATTTATTTCCAATGCCTTAAATGTTTTCTATCAAGTCCTTGAAAGTTCAGCCACCATTGACACTTGGTGTGCATTCCAAAACAACAACAGCAAAAAATTTAACAAAATGCTGTGCTAACTCTGTCCTCGGGAAAAGCCTGGAGTGAAGAGTGACCTTTGCTTCCTCCACGTGTCTTGCCTCAGCCAAGCCCACAGTTAGCACCTCTCACTTGTCCCACCTCAGCTGCAGGTGTCATTCTCTGGACCAGTTAGAGTTTCCTGAGTGCAACTGACACACTGCCACTCTGGCTAATTGTGATTCAGGGAGGCTGAACAATGAATCCTCAGAAGGACAAGGGCCAGAGAACAGTGGGGTCCTGGGAAGTGAGATGCAATGGACAGTCCCTTAAAGGTGCAGAGTTTCATATATTTTTATCCTTGATTCTATCTCCCAGTCAAGATTCAAGTTCCAGAACAGGGAAACTCTGATTGGCTTTGTTTAGGTCTCATGCTATCTCCTGTAACCAGGGGTTATGGAGAGGGCAGTTTGATAGATATTCTCACTGTGCAGGACTTGTGGGAAATGGGATGACCAATTCTTGATTTTTCTGGGAATTACCCAGTTTTATTACTAAAAATCCTACACCCTGGGAACCCTCTCAGTCCCATGAAAAGTGGGGTTAGCTGCTCACAATGAGGGAGCCACTCACCTCCTCAGGGAGGGCTTGCTTCTCATAGGAAACTGAGACACTATTACCTTAGGCAGAGTGAATGTTGGGCTGGCCTAAAACTGTAAATACCCATGACCAAAAAAAAAAGAAAAATTGGTGTTATTACCAAAATAAGTACGGATTCTGGGCAGGCCCAAAATTGTAAGTGTTAATTTGTGCCCTCTTTTGATTCCAGTTGTGGTATGTAATTTTCTACATGCTACTGGGCCACCAGAGTGGGAAACATGGGAGAGAATGAGAGCGCCGACATGTGGACTTAGCTTTCCATCCTTGGAGCCCTAGACTCCTCTTAAAGGAGGGAGAATTCATTAGTTAGCCAGGAACATCAAAGCACTGTCATCGTCTTTTTCCTTGTGGTTTTTTTCTGATTCTAAAACCAGTTTCCTTACAAAGCAAGGGTTTGGAGGATAGTGTGTACATGTTCCACACTGACCGCATTGTGCTGTCAACAAATTCAGGTTATTCCAGCTCTAACTCAGCATCTGCTCAAAAACAGGCACAAAAACTCACCTGGAGTTACACACATGACCAGGATCCAGACCACAGCCCTGAGGAGCGTGCAGTGGAGTGGCCGCGGTCATGGAATCTGTTTCCTTGGAATCAGTTAACTTTGCTGAGTTGCACGACCACAAACCGTACCTTCCACCTCCTGCAAACCTCCCTCCAGTGAGTCTCCAGGAGTCCAGAGGAATAAGTTTCCACACGTCTTTGAAAATATCCTGCCTCTCCTGTGAAATCTATAGACCTCTTGTTCTCCTTAGTACAGTCTGTGAATATGGAGTGTTCCATACATACATTGCATAATTAAATGTAATTTCTGCATCATGAGTATATTTAATGATACATCAACTTCACATTTCTTCAGAATTCTTACTTCTATTTCCCATTTCATCAGAAAATTTATATTTTAATATGTGCAACTGAGGTAGGTACACTGGGGACACCTAGGAACTCAGCATTGCCAAAGTCATATGTGATGTCTGTTCAGCAATTGCTGAACATTATTTTTATTTTTATTTTTTAATTAATTAATTTATTTATTTATTTATTTATTTTTGGCTGCGTTGGGTCCTCGCTTCCGCGCGAGGGCCCTCTCCAGTTGCGGCAAGCGGGGGCCACTCTTCATCATGGTGCGCGGGCCTTTCACTGTCGCGGCCTCTCCTGTTGCGGAGCACAGGCTCCAGACGCGCAGGCTCAGTGGTTGTGGCTCACGGGCTTAGTTGCTCCGCAGCATGTGGGATCTTCCCAGACCAGGGCTCGAACCCGTGTCCCCTGCATTGGCAGGCAGATTCTCAACCACTGCGCCACCAGGGAAGCCCTGAACATTATTTTTAAAAAGCCAGATTTTAAAAAGCCTCCTTGAAAATTTAACTTATGCTTCTACTCTGAGAAGATTTTGGAATGTAAGAGCTAAAATCTTAGTCCTTAGCTATTCCTTTAGACGTAAGAGGATTTACTCATTTTTACTTCAAGTTTTGATTTTTTTTTTTTTTTGCATGTGTCCAGATGCTTCTTTTTTTTTTTTAACAACTTTGTATACATTTATTTATTTATTTATTTATTTATAGCTGTGTTGGGTCTTCGTTTCCGTGCGCGGGCTTTCTCTAGTTGCGGCGAGCGGGGGCCTCTCTTCATTGCGGTGCGTGGGCCTCTCACTATCGCGGCCTCTCTTGTTGCGGAGCACAGGCTCCAGACGCGCAGGCTCAGTAGTTGTGGCTCACGGGCCCAGGTGCTCCGCGGCATGTGGGATCTTCCCGGACCAGGGCTCGAACCCGTGTCCCCTGCATTGGCAGGCAGATTCTCAACAATTGCGCCACCAGGGAAGCCCCAGATGCTTCTTAAATGTTGTAAAAATAGATCTTTCTATTTTATTATATTCTTTGCATTCTTTAATCCGAAAGCCACGCACATCCCAAATTTGCAAGGGATGTCCCACTTTTTATTATTCCATTTTCTGTATCAAAAAAATTAATCAGATATTCCAATGTTCACTGTTCAAAGCACATCTCATGGACAACCTCTTGTAATAAAAATGGCACAAAGCTGATGTATTGTACAATTTGCCCCAATTTTTGTTTGGGGGAAGAGGATGATACTCTACAGATATTGCCCTGAAAAACCAAGGCAGGAGCTTCAGCTGTCTCTCTGCCTGAAAGTTGCAAATGTTAAGAGCAGCTTTGATGATCACGGGAGCATGGACAACATACAATGTGTTTTGTTTACAATTTAGTGAACAAAGATTCATAATGTAATAAGAGTGTACAGATCCTGCAATTAGCCAGCACATTTCCTGTGAGGCAGGTAAATGTTCAACATATTACTTGGCGTAAAGGAGATACAACAAAAATGGGGGACAGAATGCTTTGTGTTACGGGGTGAATTGTGTCCTCCCCAAAGAAAAAGTGAAAGCACTAAACCCCAGTACCTATGAACGTGACCTTATTTGGAAATTGGGTCTTTGCAGATATAATCAAGTTAAGATGGGGTCATTAGTGTTAACCCTAATGCTATATGATTGGTATCCTTATGAGAAGATGGAAATTCAGATTTAGACACAGGCACACATGTGATGACAAGGCAGAGATTAGGGTGATAAAGCTGCAAGCCAAGGAAAGTTGAGGACTGTCAGCCATCAGAAGCGAAAAAAGAGTAAAGGAAGGATTCTCCCCTACAGCTTTCAGAGGGAGCGTGGACCTACTGACACCTTGATTTTGGACTTCTAACTTCCAGGACTGTGAAACAATAAAAGTCTGCTGTTTCAAGCAGCCAGTTTGTGGTACTTTGTTACAGCAGCCGTAGGAAACTAATACCTCATCTTCAAAACCCAGCCCTACACAGAGATTTGTTGATCACCAGTTTTGTAATAGACAGTGGGTAATTTCTGGGGATGCAAAGATGAATAAAACGTGGCTGGCTTCTTGAAGAAGTGTGTATATTTTACACTATTTGGATGTTTTGGCACAGCTGGGCATGATAGCTGACGGAAGCCCTAAAAAGCAGTTTTGATTTCTTGCTGCCGTCATACACTTTAAAACAATAACTGTATTGTGAACCTCTTCCCAGGGTTGTAGGATATTTCAAAAAGGTGTAGATTTATAATGATAAAACCTAACAACAGACTGTTATGCAAACTGTAGTTATCAGCTCCTATATTAAGGAAAAATTTCCGTAGGCTAGAAGATTAAGGGTGGGGATTATAAGTCATTGCTTCTCAATATGTTATTTTGAAATCTCCTGTAGGGCTCCAAAAAAGAGAAATCTGTGTTCTTTACTGCTGTCTGGTCCCGAGTCTGTATTTCTTGTTGGTAATTGCTCTTGATTTTTGCATAGCAGCTTTGTGGAAGTATATCTCTTTCTGTCAAACGTGCGATGTTTGATCTTAGGAAAACATTAGTGGCAACTGGTAAATTTGGGATGTCTACCTTTGAAATTGCACTAAAGGCAAAAACATCGTCTATTGTCTAAGGCTTTTATTTAATTCCAACTATCAGCATCTTTAATAGGAAAGAAAATTTGAGGATAAATCAACAGTGTAAGCAATCCTGAGAGATTCTGGCACTATTAGGAGTATTGCTTTAAAATTATTGCTTGGCTTCCTCTTTTAGTTTTTAAACCTTAACAATGGTGTTATGACAAAGTAGATCACAATGGATCCATCTTTCTACCATATGTTCTCACTGTTTAATATTAACACCTGCCCTGGGGTCTTGTAAACTAACCGTAAACTTTTCTTAAGGAATATTACAAGTAAAAGAAAGGTTAGCCAACATTTCTCACCCCATTTTATGCAAATGCACTAAATTATGAGCTCTGAAAAAATTAGGAAGGCTATGGAATCAAATACTGTCTCTTTCATTGAGAAAATTAAAATTTAATACTTAGAGATATCATGCAACTACTGGGTATTGAACTCTGTCTCTTTCTTTCACAGAAACATATCTGGAAAAATTCAAATAAGGACTTAGATTTAGATATTATCTTCTTACCCCCCTTCCATTAGAAAAAATAAATATCGGGCCCAGAGTAGTGATGTTTTTATGATTATACAAATGGAAGTATATATACTGAAACCAAGAGTGTCGTTTTAAAATATACCCAGATATTTATTTGGGGTAACACATAATATGAAGTATACTGAAATCTGAGAGTGTGATATTTCATTTCCTAGAGAATAATAGAAGAAAATTTATTTTGATTACGCTGTGAGAAAAAGAAATTTTGGTGAATATTTTCGTGTCTATACTTAAAGCTATACTTTTAAAAAGCAAATAGAATTTAATATTGACCAGATAGTGTCATATCAGTAGTATCATTATTCTTCTAAGCACCAAGCCAACTTTCACACAGAATCCTAGAGTTTAGAGTTTCCCCTCTCCCATGCAGAGTTCCTGATGGGACTGGGGGAGCTGCTGTGCTACACTTACCAAATAGGGTGATAACACCGCCCCCATAATTACATTGCAAAACACCACCTGCCTCCAAGCTCACGGACTGGTTTGATTAAATTCTGGCTGATCCCTGTGGCATTTGATGATTGTGTCCTTCTTAGGCAGTGATGTTGGAGGAGTCATTTAATTTCAAATATTTTCAGTCTATGACTTGGGAACAAGAGCAATTTGTCACCAGTTTCCATCAGAGAATATGCAGAGCTCAGTGGTTTTTGTTTGTCTGTTCCCAATCCTGAACATGACTTTTCGTGTTTGGAATAATTTGGGAATCTTGCAGAAACACAGGGGAGGGGCCATAACGCTTCTGCATCTCGCCATTGAGCATGGCCCCAGTATTATTATTTATTTCATGCTCCTTTAGAGTAATAATAAAATCACTTCAAAAGGTAGCAGCAACATTTAACTTATGTAAAGTATTTTTTGTTATTGCCAATAAAAGTATAGACATATATAAAAGATATATTTTGAAGAGTTCTACTTTGCTTTGAATTAATTATTTATTTGATAAACTACTAAATTAAAAGAGATACACATAACATGTGAAAAGAAGACAGGAAAGAGGAATTTGGATCTTAGTCAAAACAAAGGGCTTTAACTTCATAAGGAGATTGGGATTGACATGTATACACTGATGTGTATAAAATGGATGACTAACAAGAACCTGCTGTATAAAAAAATAAAATAAAATGCAAAAATTCAAAAAATATATGTATATACAATATGTTTATCTGGCAACTGGAAATAAATATCAGAGCAGTGTTTAAATAATATGTTTGTTAGTTTACTAAAATAGTTCCCCAGCAATTACCTTGGGGAATTTATTTTAAAAATATGATTCCTCAAGAACTCTTGTTAGGAAGAAAAGTAGTGTTAATTATCAAATGAAATGACCATGTAACTGTTGCTAGCTAAAACCCGTTTGAATTTATTACAACTACAGATCTTCCTCAACTTCTAAGTGTTATCCTGATAAGTCCATCATAAGTTGAAGATATTGTAAGTCCAAAATGCATTTAATACACCTGACCTACAGAACACCTTGGCTTAACCTAACCCACCTTACACGTGCTCAGGGCACCTACATTAGCCTACAGTGGGGCAGTGTCACCTAACACAAGGCCTATTTTATGATAAGGTGTTGAATGTCTCATGCAGTTGATTGAATATTGTACTGAAATTGAAAAGCAGAATGGTTGTCTGTACAGAACGGTTGTGGGTGTATCACTTGTTTACCCTCGTGATCACGTGACTGATTGGGATCTGTGTCTGCTGCCACTGCCACGCATCAGGAGAGAGTAAGTATCACACCAAATATCACTAGCCTGGGAAAAGGTCAAAATTCAAAGTATGTTTTCTACTGAATGCATATCACCTTCCCATCATAATAAAGTTGAAAAATTGAAGTGGAATTATGTTAAGTCACGAAACACCTGCATAACTGAGGGCAATATTTTTAAGGGGATTCTGACTTATTAGTGTTAACTTTTAAACCATAGTTTAAAATAGATTAATGTTAGTGAATATAGACAATATTAACGAACATATGTTAATGCCTACTCTTCAGCAAGTTACCTAACTTCTATTAGTATATAAAACGAGGATGAAATAATACGTGTCTCCTTGGGTTACTGGGAGGAGTAAATGAGTTGATATGCTATAGCAGTATTGATTAGTATTGCTAATGATCAAAGAATGTGTGTGTGTGCATGTGTGTGTGTGTGTGTGATGTAAATAGCCCTACACACTAATTTTCACTTCTCGTCATACCATATACATTTTCACATTGTGCTACAAATTACCCTTCTATCAATGTCTGTGTATAAATCTTTTCAAAAATAGATTCTTAGAAAGTTCTAACATCAAGAACAAAATTGTTGTACCAAGAAATGTGAAAAAAAATGTAGGCACCTAGAACATGTTACCCAATTACATTATAAAATTTTATAACAAATATCTATATAAAACAAATATATATAATATAAATATATAAATACATATAAATATATACATAAAAATATATGAATATGTGTATATATATATATTTCCTTTTCACTTCAAAGTAAAACGTGAGTTGATGGCCTAAAAGATGGAGGCCTGGGTAATACACCTTTTACAGGTCTAGACTCTGTTTCGATCAAGTGTGCAGAACCTGACCAGTGTGGGAGGGCCTTACCTAAGTGCTCCTCTTCTCTCAGCCTTCCCCATCAGCCCTCCACACTGGGGTCAATGCCACTGTCGGCTCTTTGATTCTTTAGTTTGCAGCTTCTCTAGGGCAACAGCTACCTCAGATTTACCTTTAATGAGTCTATCTGGTTCCCATTCAAGTCCTGTGAAGTTGCTCATGAGGACAGGCAAGTTTAAGTGAGTCCGGCATGCGTGTAGGGGGAGGTGTTAATAGGTGACAAAATGCCTGGACGTTGGTGGATGCTTCTGCGTGAATCAGGGAGGTCTGGGCAGTCAAGGAAAGAGTTGTGGAAATAAAGACTAGCTGGTGGGAATGAGCACCGTCTAGTTATTCAGAGCTTGCTACAGCAATGGAGTCAGTCACCATCACTTACATTTGGCAGAAATGTCTTATAGTGGAGAACAAGGAAGGCTTCAGGTGTGCCCTGAATGGAGACTTTCGGCATGGGGAAGCTGGAGGTGGGCCAGCTAGAAGCAGAGGGCATCCTTTGTGACTGGTTAGGGTACATATTTCTCTGGTTGGTCCTAAGTGGGAAGTAGGGACAAAAATTAGGGAAGCTGTCAGTTATTAATCAAATCCTGGCCATTTGGGGCTAATGGTTATGGGGGTCATTGTTTGGCTTCCCAGATTATTGCTAGAGACAGTGGTCTGACTTCCTACAAGTCTGATGTAACCAGCAGGCTGGCTTCCTAAATTGGTTCCTTATATAATGGATTGGTTTCCTGGGCTGGTTGCTGCAGATGGTGGGTGGGTCAGAGTTCTATTGCTATATATGGTCCGTGTATTCAGTCTCTCAGCCTGAAGACTATGGAGGCTCCACAAGGCACAGAAATGGGATCTGACACATATGTCACAAACACAGCTTTCATTGTTTTGGCCCTTAAATACAGCATGGCTGCTCCAAGCAGTTGTGGGGTTTAGCAAACTGATAACCTAAGATCTCAGAATTTCTCTCACCCCAGTTTCAACACATTGGCCTGGAGAAGTGTTTCTGTAAAGAGAGATCATTATTCATCTTTGTTCTGTTTATGGCAAAGGAAAAATACAAATGCTGCACTTATCGAGAGATTGAAAGGATGACAGACAAAAATTTCCTCTTCCCCTGAGACTTTACCGAATTTCACTAATAATGTTCTAATTCAAAACAACAAAATCTCAGTTTTTATCAAAGAAGAGCAGACTTACATCATTTCTAGCAAAATAAAAGTTGGTTTGTGAGGTTGAATTTACATTGCCCACATCACCTGAAATTCTTAATCCCATCAGGTATGTAATTAAGTGATTTTCCCCCTGACTGCAGAAATAGCAGGTCCTTGCTTCTTTTGCTGGCTGTCATACCAATGTGCTTTGTCTACGTTATGGACACACCAAACCTCACAAGTTTGGCATTTTGACAAAACCCTTGACCCCGAGTCTTGATGGTACTCATTACTGGCTTGCTCTGTCTGTGTTTCTGCGAGCTGTATCTTGAGAGAAGGCTCTGTTGCACTGGCTGAAGCTTTTCTGAGCCTTGCAGTGAAATCTGGCAGTGACCTAACATTGACCTCCCTGGGCTGGGGTCTTGCCTTCAGGAATGTGATCAAAAAGAACATATCAGCAGCCTGCATCCCAGACGCCTATTAAACACCAGATGTTATTAAACACCAGATGTAAGTTCATGAATAATTTTCACAATCCTGACTCAACTACGTGATGATTTGGAATCTATGCTGCTGTCTCTTCTAGGACAGAGTGTTTGTAATATCTCCTTGTTGAAATGTCCAAATTGTGTTTTCTGAGATCCAGTGGAATAATCATTGTATTTTGTGAGGTGGCTAAGTGAGATGTGTTGGTACCTTCCTTTGGGTGACCATTCCAATGAACTGCTAGAAGTTCATTATCTGTGATTTGTACATCCAGTGGGCAGTCTCTCTCCAAGGACTTTTCCCTGATCAGAATATTAATCCATCAAATAACTTCAAAAAAGAAAGCTGGTCTGAGAGGTGACAGGGAGAGGTGAAACAAGATGAGAGACCTCGTGCAGAAGAGTCACAGGTTTGAGCAGGCGTCAGTCTATAGACTTAGGGACCAGAATGAACAAAGAAAAGACATAAATTGTGTGCAAGTTTATTCTGCAAGGATCAACAGGCTGACAAAATTATTTTGTGATAAATAAATAAACAAGGCTAATGAGTATTCCATTTCTTTGATTCATTCAGAAAATATCTATGTCACTTATCAATCACGTGTTGGGCCTCTCTAGGCACACCATAAGGGGTACAGAGAAAAGACACACAAGCTGATTACAGACACCATGCAAACTTTCAAAGTAAGGGAGGAGAAACTTGAGTCCAAATCCTTTTCCTGAAGACAAAGTGAAAACTCCTGGAGAATGGGTAACAATGATTGTTTTAGAATTCACAGAGACAAGAATCCGATAAGTCTCCTGGGGGAGGTGATGCTTGAGACAGGCCTTGAAGATGAGATGGATTTCAATAGGCAGAAGAGGGGGAAGGAAACAGCCGATATTCCAGAGAAAAGTAATGACATGAGCAGAGGCAGAGGCAGAAAAGTGGAAATTTGTTGAGTACATTAAGTTGTGGGTAATAAACAGGGTGAGTATATGAGAAGATTCTCATCTGTCAGATACCTTAGGTGGTTTGTGTCTTCAACGTTAGAACATTTCACACAAGCTATTACAGATTCCAGTGAGCTTTCATATTTAAACAGAAGCAATGTTATTTTTTTCTACCACCCCTGACAATTTGATTCTTATTTTTTGTACTACTTGTGTTGAGAAAAAACTTTGCACACGTCTTAACTGCCCAGTTTGGTAAGTGCATACAGGCATGCAATGCACATTCCTGCTCTGATATAGAACACTTTTATCTTCCCAGAAATCCCCACCCCCATTCCTCCCAGGCCAATCCTCATCCCCATCCAGAGGCAACCGCCATTCTTATTTCTTCATCTAGGTTACTTCTATATAACTAAAATCATACAGTGTGAATTTTTTTTTTTAAACATCTTTATTGACGTATAATTGCCTTACAATGGTGTGCCAGTTTCTGCTTTATAACAAAGTAAATCAGTTATACATATACATATGTTCCCATATCTCTTCCCTCTTGCATCTCCCTCCCTCCCACCCTCCCCATCCCACCCCTCTAGGTGGTCACAAAGCACCGAGCTGATCTCCCTGCTTCCCACTAGCTATCTATTTACATTTGGTAGTGTATATATGTCCATGACACTCTCTCACCCTGTCACATCTCACCCCTCCCCCTCCCCATATCCTCAAGTCCATTCTCTAGTAGGTCTGTGTCTTTATTCCCGTCTTGCCACTAGGTTCTTCATGGCCTTTTTTTTTTTTTTTTCCCTTAGATTCCATATATATGTGTTAGCATACTGTATTTGTTTTTCTCTTTCTGACTTACTTCACTCTGTATGACAGACTCTAACTCCATCCACCTCATTACAAATACCTCCATTTCATTTCTTTTTATGGCTGAGTAATATTCCATTGTATATATGTGCCACATCTTCTTTATCCATTCATCTGTCAATGGACATTTAGGTTGCTTCCATGTCCTGGCTATTGTAAATAGAGCTGCAATGAACATTTTGGTACATGACTCTTTTTGAACTATGGTTTTCTCAGGGTATATGCCCAGTAGTGGGATTGCTGGGTCGTATGGTAGTTCTATTTGTAGTTTTTTCAGGAACCTCCATACTGTTCTCCATAGTGGCTGTATCAATTTACATTCCCACCAACAGTGCAAGAGTGTTCCCTTTCCTCCACACCCTCTCCAGCATTTTGTTTCTAGATTTTTTGATGATGGCCATTCTGACCGGTGTGAGATGATATCTCATTGTAGTTTTGATTTGCATTTCTCTAATGATTAATGATGTTGAGCATTCTTTCATGTGTCTGTTGGCAATCTGTATATCTTCTTTGGAGAAATGTCTATTTAGGTCTTCTGCCCATTTTTGGATTGGGTTGTTGGTGTTTTTGTTATTGAGCTGCATGAGCTGCTTGTAAATCTTGGAGATTAATCCTTTGTCAGTTGCTTCATTTGCAAATATTTTCTCCCATTCTTATGGTTGTCTTTTGGTCATGTTTATGGTTTCCTTTGCTGTGCAAAAGCTTTTAAGTTTCATTAGGTCCCATTTGTTTATTTGTGTTCTTATTTCCATTTCTCTGGGAGCTGGGTCAAAAAGAATCTTGCTGTGATGTATGTCATAGAGTGTTCTGCCTATGTTTTCCTCTAAGAGTTTGATAGTGTCTGCCCTTACACTTAGGTCTTTAATCCATTTTGAGTTTATTTTTGTGCATGGTGTCAGGGAGTGTTCTAATTTCATACTTTTACATGTATCTGTCCAATTTTCCCAGCACCACTTATTGAAGAGGCCGTCTTTTCTCCACTGTATATGCTTGCCTTCTTTATCAAAGATAAGGTGACCATATGTGCGTGGGTTTATCTCTGGGCTTTCTATCCTGTTCCATTGATCTATATTTCTGTTTTTGTGCCAGTACCAAACTGTCTTGATTACTGAAGCTTTGTAATATAGTCTGAATTCAGGGAGCCTGATTCCCCCAGCTCCATTTTTCGTTCTCAAGATTGCTTTGGCTATTCGGGGTCTTTTGTGTTTCCATACAAATTGTGAATTTTTTTGTTCTAGTTCTGTGAAAAATGCCAGTGGTAGTTTGATAGGGATTGCATTGAATCTGTAGATTGCTTTGGGTAGTAGAGTCATTTTCACAATGTTGATTCTTCCAATCCAGGAACATGGTATATCTCTCCATCTATTTGTATCATCTTTAATTTCTTTCATCAGTGTCTTATAGTTTTCTGCATACAGGTCTTTTGTCTCCTTAGGTAGGTTTATTCCTAGATATTTTATTCTTTTTGTTGCAATGGTAAACGGGAGTGTTTTCTTAATTTCATTTTCAGATTTTTCGTCATTAGTGTATAGAAATGCAAGAGATTTCTGTGCATTAATTTTGTATCCTGCTACCTTACCAAATTCATTGATTAGCTCTAGGAGTTTTCTGGTAGCATCTTTAGGATTCTCTATGTATAGTATCATGTCATCTGCAAACAGTGACAGCTTTACTTCTTCTTTTCCGATTTGGATTCCTTTTATTTCTTTTTCTTCTCCGATTGCTGTGGCTAACACTTCCAAAACTATGTTGAATAATAGTGGTGAGAGTGGGCAACCTTGTCTTGTTCCTGATCTTAGTGGAAATGGTTTCAGTTTTTCACCATTGAGGACAATGTTGGCTGTGGGTTTGTCATATATGGCCTATATTATGTTGAGGAAAGTTCCCTCTATGCCTACTTTCTCCAGGACTTTTATCATAAATGGGTGTTGAACTTTGTCGAAAGATTTCTCTGCATCTACTGAGATGATCAGATGTTTTTTCTCCTTCAATTTGTTAATATGGTGTAACACATTGATTGATTTGCGTATATTGAAGAATCCTTGCATTCCTGGGATAAACCCCACTTGATCATGGTGTATGATCCTTTTAATGTGCTGTTGGATTCTGTTTACTAGTATTTTGTTGAGGATTTTTGCATCTATGTTCATCAGTGATATTGGCCTGTAGTCTTCTTTCTTTGTGACATCTTTGTCTGGTTTTGGTATCAGGGTGATGGTGACCTCGTAGAATGAGTTTGGGAGTGTTCCTCCCTCTGCAATATTTTGGAAGAGTTTGAGAAGGATAGGTGTTAGCTCTTCTCTAAATGTTTGCTAGAATTCACCTGTGAAGCCATCTGGATCTGGGCTTTTGTTTGTTGGAAGGTTTTTAATCACAGTTTCAATTTCAGTGCTTGTGATTGGTCTGTTCATATTTTCTATTTCTTCCTGGTTCAGTCTCGGCAAGTTGTGCATTTCTAAGAATCTGTCCATTTCTTCCAGGTTGTCCATTTTATTGGCATAGAGTTGCTTGTAGTAATCTCTCATGATCTTTTGTATTTCTGCAGTGTCAGTGGTTACTTCTCCTTTTTCATTTCTAATTCTATTGATTTGAGTCTTCTCCCTTTTTCTCTTGATGAGTCTGGCTAATGGTTTATCAATTTTGTTTATCTTCTCAAAGAACCAGCTTTTAGTTTCATTGATTTTTGCTATTGTTTCCTTCATTTCTTTTTCATTTATTTCTGACCTGATCTTTATGATTTCTTTCCTCCTGCTAGCTTTGGGGTTTTTTTGTTCTTCTTTCTCTAATTGCTTTAGGTGCAAGGTTAGGTTGTTTATTCGAGATGTTTCCTGTTTCTTGAGGTAGGCTTTTTTTGCTATAAACTTCCCTCTTAACACTGCTTTTGCTGCGTCCCATAGGTTTTGGGTCGTCGTGTCTCCATTTTCATTTGTTTCTAGGTATTTTTTGATTTCCCCTTTGATTTCTTCAGTGATCACTTCGTTATTAAGTAGTGTATTGTGTAGCCTCCATGTGTTTGTATTTTTTACAGATCTTTTCCTGTAATTGATATCTAGTCTCATAGCGTTGTGGTCGGAAAAGATACTTGATACGATTTCAATTTTCTTAAATTTACCAAGGCTTGATTTGTGACCCAAGATATGATCTATCCTGGAGAATGTTCCATGAGCACTTGAGAAAAATGTGTATTCTGTTGTTTTGGGGTGGAATGTCCTATAAATATCAATTAAGTCCATCTTGTTTAATGTATCATTTAAAGCTTGTGTTTCCTTATTTATTTTCATTTTGGATGATCTGTCCATTGGTGAAAGTGGGGTGTTAAAGTCCCCTACTATGATTGTATTGCTGTCGATTTCCCCTTTTATGGCTGTTTGTATTTGCCTTATGTATTGAGGTGCTCCTATGTTGGGTGCATAAATATTTACAATTGTTATACCTTCCTCTTGGATCGATCCCTTGATCATTATATAGTGTCCTTCTTTGTCTCTTGTAATAGTCTTTATTTTAAAGTCTATTTTGTCTGATATGAGAATTGCTACTCCAGCTTTCTTTTGATTTCCATTTGCATGGAATATCTTTTTCCATCCCCTCACTTTCAGTCTGTAGGTGTCTCTAGGTCTGAAGTGGGTCTCTTGTAGACAGCATATATATGGGTCTTGTTTTTGTATCCATTCAGCCAGTCTGTGTCTTTTGGTGGGAGCATTTAATCCATTTACATTTAAGGTAATTATCGAAATGTATGTTCCTATTCCCATTTTCTTAAATATTTTGGGTTTGTTATTGTAGGTGTTTTCCTTCTCTTGTGTTTCTTGCCTAGAGAAGTTCCTTTAGCATTTGTTGTAAAGCTGGTTTGGTGGTGCTGAACTCTCTCAGCTTTTGCTTGTCTGTAAAGGTTTTAATTTCTCCATCGAATCTGAATGAGATCCTTGCTGGGTAGAGTAACCTTGGTTGTAGGTTTTTCTCCTTCATCACTTTAAGTATATCCTGCCACTCCCTTCTGGCTTGCAGAGTTTCTGCTGAAAGATCAGATGTTAACCTTATGGGGATTCCCTTATGTGTTATTTTTCCCTTGCTGCTTTTAATATGTTTTCTTCGTATTTAATTTTTGACAGTTTGATTAATATGTGTCTTGGCGTGTTTCTCCTTGAATTTATCCTGTATGGGACTCTCTGTGCTTCCAGGACTTGATTAACTATTTCCTTTCCCATATTAGGGAAGTTTTCAACTATAACCTCTTCAAATATTTTCTCAGTCCCTTTCTTTTTCTCTTCTTCTTCTGGGACCCCTATAATTCGAATGTTGGTGCGTTTAATGTTGTCCCAGAGGTCTCTGAGACTGTCCTCAGTTCTTTTCATTCTTTTTTCTTTATCCTGCTCTGCAGTAGTTATTCCCACCATTTTATCTTCCAGGTCACTTATCCTTTCTTCTGCCTCAGTTATTCTGCTATTGATCCTGTCTAGAGTATTTTTAATTTCATTAATTGTGGTTTTCATTGTTGCTTGGTTCCTCTTTAGTTCTTCTACGTCCTTGTTAAATGTTTCTTGCATTTTGTCTATTCTATTTCCAAGATTTTGGATCATCCTTACTATCATTATTCTGAATTCTTTTTCAGGTAGACTACCTATTTCCTCTTCATTTGTTAGGTTTGGTGTGTTTTGACCCTGCTCCTTCATCTGCTGTGTGTTTTTCTGTCATCTCATTTTGCTTATCTTACTGTGTTTGGGGTCTCCTTTTCACAGGCTGCAGGTTCATAGTTCCCGTTGTTTTTGGTATCTGTCCCCAGTGGCTAAGGTTGATTCAGTGGGTTGTGTAGGCTTCCTGGTGGAGGGAACTAGTGCCTGAGTTCTGGTGGATGAGGCTGGATCTTGTCTTTCTGGTGGGCACGTCCACGTCTGGTGGTGTATTTTGGGGTGTCTGTGGCCTTATTATGATTTTAGGCAGCCTCTCTGCTAATGGATGGGGCTGTGTTCCTGTCTTGCTAGTTGTTTGGCATAGGGTGTCCAGCACTGTAGCTTGTTGGTCATTGAGTGAAGCTGGGTCTTGATGTTGAGATGGAGATCTCTGAGAGATTTTCGCCGTTTGGTATTACGTGGAGCTGGGAGGTCTCTTGTGGACCAGTGTCCTGAAGTTGGCTCTCCCACCTCAGAGGCACGGCCCTGATGCCTGGCTGGAGCACCAAGAGCCTTTCATCCACACGTCTCAGAGTAAAAGGGAGAAAAAATAGAAAGAAAGAAAGAAAGAAAGAGGATATAATATAATGAAGTAAAATAAAGCTATTGTAAAGCAAAGCTATACAGACAAAATCTCACCCAGAAGCATATACATATACACTCACAAAAAAAGGAAAAGGGGAAAAATTAATGTATCCTGCTCCCAAAGTCCACCTCCTAAATTTGGGATGATTCGTTGTCTATTCAGCTATTTAACAAATGCAGGCACATCAAGTTGTTTTGGAGTTTTAATCCGCTGCTTCTGAGGCTGCTGGGAGAGAGTTCCCTTTTTCTTTGTTCGCACAGCTCCCGGGGTTCAGCTTTGCATGTGGACCCGCCTCTGCGTGTAGGTCTCCTGAGGGCGTCTGTTCCCCGCCCAGACAGACCGGGGTTAAAGGAACAGCTGCTTCGGGGGCTCTGGCTCACTCAGGCGGGTGGGAGAGAGCGGTATGGAGGAGGCGGGGCGAGCCTGCGGCGGCAGAGGCGTCATGACGTTGCAGCAGCCCGAGGCGCGCAGTGCGTTCTCCTGGGGAAGTTGTCCCCAGATCATGGGACCCTGGCAGTGGCAGGCTGCACAGGCTCCCGGAAGGGGCGGTGTGGAGAGTGATCTGTGCTCACACACGGGCTTTTTGGTGGCGGCTGCAGCAGCCTTAGCGTCTCATGCCCGTCTCTTGGGCCCGCGCTGATCGCCGAGGCTCGCGCCCGTCTCTGGAGCTCGTTTAGGCGGCGCTCTGAATCCCCTCTCCTTGCGCACCGTGAAACAAAGAGGCAAGAAAAAGTCTCTTGCCTCTCCGGCAGCTGCAGACTTTTTCCCGGACTCCCTCCCAGCTAGCTGTGGTGTGCTAACCCCTTCAGGCTGTGTTCACACCGCCCACCCCAGTCCTCTCCCTGCGATCCGACCGAAGCTGAGCCTCAGCTCCCAGCCCCACCCGCCCCGGCGGGGGAGCAGACAAGCCTCTCGGGCTGCTGAGTGCTGCTCGGCACCGAGCCTCTGTGCGGGAATCTCTCCATTTTTCCCTCTGCGCCCCTGTTGCTGTGGGATCCGCGCTGATAGCTGCGGCTCGCGCCCGTCTCTGGAGCTCGTTTAGGCGGCGCTCTGTATCCCCTCTCCTCGTGCACCAGGAAACAAAGAGGGAAGAAAAAGTCTCTTGTCTCTTCGGCAGCTGCAGACTTTTTCCGGACTCCCTCCCAGCTAGCACCGAAGCCCGAGCCTCAGCTCCCAGCCCCGCCCGCCCCGGCGGGTGAGCACACAAGCCTCTCGGGCTGGTGAGTGCTGCTCGGCGCCGAGCCTCCGTGCGGGAATCTCTCCGCTTTGCCCTCCGCACCACTGTGTCTGCGCTCTCCTCCGTGGCTCCGAAGCTCCCCCCCTCTGCCACCTGCAGTCTCCACCCGCGAAGGGGCTCCTAGTGTGTGGAAACCTTTCCTCCTTCACAGCTCCCTCCCACTGGTGCAGGTCCCATCCCTATTCTTTTGTCTCTGTTATTTCTTTTTTCTTTTGCCCTACCCAGGTACGTGGGGAGTTTCTTGCCTTTTGGGAGGTCTGACGTTTTCTGCCAGCGTTCAGTGGGTGTTCTGTAGGAGCAGTTCCATGTGTAGATGTATTTCTACTGTATCTGTGGGAAGGAAGGTGATCTCTGCGTCTTACTCTTCCGCCATCTTCTCTACCTCCCCAGTGTGAATGTTTTTATGTCTGGCATATTTCACTCAGATTTACCCATGTTGTTTTGCATATCAAAATTTTGTTTTTAACTGCTCAGTAGTAATTCATTGAATTAATATAACTCAATGTGTTAATCAATTCTCCTGTTGATGGGTATTAGGCCTGTTTTCAGTTTTGCGTATTGTAAGTAAACTCAAGTCACTTTGTGGAATATTCTCCAAGTATAATATTAAAATAATGATTGTGAGGTTCATCCATGTTTTTATGTGTATCTGTAGTAGTTCTTTTTTACTGCTGAGTAGTATGGATTGTATTGATATACTACAATTTTTTAAATCTACTTACCAGTTGATGGACATTAGAACTGTTTCTGGGTTTTGACTATAATTAGATAATATGAATATACACATACAGGTTTAATTGTAGCTATCTGTTTTCATTTCTCCTGAGTAAATACTAAGGAGTGGGATGTTTGAGTCCCATAAGCACATGGTAAATATACGTTCAACTTTGTAAGAAACTTCCAAACTGTATTCTCAAACTGGCTGTATCGTTGTGCATTTCCACCAGGTAAGCATGAGAGTTTCAGGCATCCTTCTTCTTCACCAAGACGTGGAATGATCAATCCTTTTAATTTTAGCTATAATAATGGTATGTATAGTGGTATCATATTATGGTTTTAATTTGTGTTTTCCTAACACCTAATGATGCGGAGCATCTTTTCTTATGCTTGTTGGCCATTCTCATATCTTCTTTGGTGAGATGTCTGTTCAAATATCTTGCCAATTTTTAAAAATTGAGTTAGTTGTTCTCATTATTATATAAGATGTTGTTCTCATATTTTATATGAGTCTGATTATTGAGTAAAGTTCTTTCATATTCTGGATACAAGTTTTTCATCTGATGTGTGCTTTGCAAATATTTTCTTCCTAAACTCTGGCCTGTTCTTTATTATGTTAAAATATTTTTTTAAAGAGCAGAAATGTTTAATTTTGATGAGCATCAATTTATCTCTATAAGATATTTACAATTTACAGTGAGGTAAATTTGTCCATATAGATAACCATTTTTTTGCACCATTTGTTAAAATACTTTCCTTTCCCTCTTGAATATCTTTGAAAACTTTGTTAACAACCAATAGTCAGAATAAGTATGGGTCTATTTTTGGACATTTTATTCTGTTTCTTTGATCTATTTTTGTATCTTTTTGCCTTAATATTATTTTAACTGGTTCATTCATCAAGTTACTTGAGAATATATCAATATTTCCCTCAATAATTAATGCCTTAAAGCATTTGTTCAGTAACTCTATTTATTTGTGATTGACTTCTCAAGCTCTTGACTTCTCTGAAGGGACATATTCAGATGGAAAACAGACATAAATCATCCCGACGTGAAACTGGAGTTTAACTTTTGTATATGATGTAATTGATTAACTCCTCATTTGTCTGCCATTTTGAATAGTGTATAATTATGTTATTCTTTTCATCTCCTTTTTCTAAAATTAAGGAGCCTTTAAGTTGACATTTCTTACTGTTTTCTCAGACTACTGATTGGCTTTAGTGCATACACCTCAAGAAATAGTGCCTGGGTTGAACACGGCTCTGTCAATCTACTACACAGTTCAACTTCTCCTGCTGCCTAATCTTGCTACCTCCCCATTCGTTTCATAGGTGTTGATCCCTAATTTTCAATTTATATCCCAAACTCAAATCAAGCATCTGATTATGGAGAAACTGATTTGAGTCAGGAACATAAATTTGTCAGATGGGGGTTTAAAATAGAACATTCAGTGAAAATGCCTTACTTCATCTATCTTGTAACAACTTCACCATCAGTTCCTTCACACTAATGCTTTCATCAGATGACCAGTTTTGGGGGGGAGAATGTGTTCTCTTTTTGACACAGAAAGATGAACTGTGTTTGTACAGTTTGGGGGATGAGGGAGTTAGCCAGCATCTGTGTCATTAGCTTTGACTCACTGATGATCACTGTTGCCAGGCAGCCTCTCTGGGGCTCCGCGGAACTGTGTTATATGTGTTTTAGGTGTGTGATACATTGGGAGTCATTGTGATCCTTACCCCATTTTGTTTTACCATGCATGTTTGCTAAGATTGTGCAGAGCTTCTGAGAACAAACCAACAGATAACAAACAAGGCACCACTTTTTCCTGTCAATCGTTCACTCAATTATGGCAAAATGCCCCACGGATGATGGATGGTAGACAGCTACCTTATTGGAGATACCTCCTTTGTGTCAGCTTAGATGTGTCCCGGAGAGGAGGGGGAATAAAAACCAGGAGTAAAGTCAGTTCAGTCTTGTGAAGATGGACCCAAAGTTCCAGTCTCTTGTGAGGCAGGTATCTCCCCATGTTCTGGTAACTCCCTCTTCATCTGCCCACATCACCCACTGCACTTCCAGCACTTGAATTTAACAGACACTGGGTGAGGCCCTCACCATTTCAGATGCCCCTCCCTGCCTCCTTCCCCCTGCCCAGGGGTGTAATTCACGGATAGGTCATGGTTGAAAAAGGAATCAGAAACTTTAAAAAGGGGCCAAAAACAGGGCAAAATGGGTTCAGAAATATAGGCCATGAGGACTTGAAACCAGGAAATTTAATGCCAACTATACAAATTAGACCTCAACTTGAGAAATTTCCTCTAAGATTTGTTTTTATATTGTACTGGTTTTTTTGTTTTAATTAATTTTTATTGGAATATAGTTAATTTACAATGTTGTGTTAGTTTCAGGTGCACAGCAAAGTGAATCAGTTATACATATACATATATCCACTCTTTTTTAGATTCTATTCCCATATAGGTCATTACAGAGTACTGAGTAGGGTTCCCTGTGCTATACAGTAGGTTCTTATTAGTTATCTATTTTATATATAGTAGTGTGTATATGTCAATCCCAATCTCCCAATTTATCCCTCCCCGTCCCTTTCCCCCTTGGTAATCATAAGATTTTTTCCTACATCTGTGACTCTATTTCTGCTTTGTAAATAAGTTCGTTTGTACCATTTTTTTAGATTCCATATATAAGCGATATCATATGATATTTGTCTTTCCCTGTCTGACTTACTTCACTCAGTGTGACAATCTCTAGGCCCATCCATAATTTCCAAACCTTTGATTAGGGAGCTCAAGAGTTTTTCAGTTCACGGCATTTTGGCGATGGGCTCTGAACTAGAGTTTGGATTAATTTCTGAGGGCATCTCTTGAAGGGCGATGTGCCAGGAAGATCAAAAAGAAATCACTTGTCTTTGGGCACAATGGGAATTCCAGGGACATTGGGCATCAATGGAGGGCATTACTTTAGGCCCAGGCTGTAAACTCAAACCTGAGATTTTGGAGACTCAATAATTACTTTTCGTTGGTTATTGAAAGCGGCAGGCGTCAGTGACAATCCAAGTGGAAATGAAGTATAAACAAGAGACGTGAGGGGCTCATTTTCCTGACCCAGATCCACTGCCCAAGTAACACATCTTCTGAAAAACAATAGAGATTAAAACTTTAAAGGTTTCTAGGCAGCAAGAAAAATGAAAAAATAAATCGCTTTTTGACGGTTTAGGAAGTTTGAGGAGACAAAGTCATTTCTAGATCTATAATTATGAGTACATTCACATATTTATTTTCTTACATTAGCACTGAGTACTGGATTTCATGTGTGTGTGCACTCTCTTTTTACAATTGAATGGCATGTGTTGACATTTTTCACATTTTCACAGCCACCAATTACCTGCAAAATATTTAATGTTTACAGAAAATGTATTCAGTGATTCTGTAATGGATTGTTAGCCCCTGCTCTTCTTGTTTATAAATATTTATTTCCTTTTCTTATTCTTCAGGTTTGCTACCAGAGTCCAGAACATGTAAAGTTGATGTTTTTGATACTCAGGGGACAGTAAATGCTGTTAGCAGGTGAGTGTGTGGGGATTGAAACTGGAGGATGGGAGATGTCATTTCCCTTCACAGAAAATCTTTCTCAACTAAAGTGAGGATGCAGTAAGAAACGTATCCAGTGCTGATGAAGATGTGGAAGACTACATTGATGCTCCTACAAAGTTGGGTTACGTATCAGAAGATGCACATAATTTCTAAACCAACAATAATATTTGTATAGTGGTTTTCATCTGTGATGGTTACTTTTATGTGCAACCTGACTGGGTTAAAAGATGTGTTAAAACATTATTTCTGGGTGTATCCATGAGTGCATTTCAGGTAGATATTAGCATTTGAATCAGTAAACAGAGTAAAAAAGACCACCTTCTCCAATGCAGATGGGCACCACCCACTCCGTTGAGAGACTGAATAGAACAAAAAGGTGGAGGAAGGATGAACTCACTCTCTCTGCTTGAGCTGCGACATCCATCTTCTCCGTCCTCAGGCACGGGTGCTCCTGGTTCTCCAGTCTTTGGACTCTGACCAGGGCTTATACCTTCCGTCCCCTGATACTCAGGTCAACTGACTCCAATTGGGGCTCACACTATCAGTCCCCCTGGTTCTTATGCCTTTGGACTTGAATGGAATGACTCCAGCAGTTTTCCTGGTTCTTCAGCTGGCAGACAGAAGATACTGGGACTTTTCACCTCCATAACCTGGTGAACCAATTCCTGTAATAAATCCCTTCTTACATATCTCTCTATACATCTTAGTTGTCCTGTTTCTCTAGATACCTTAATTCAGCATCTCTCACTCTTTCCTACTAGTCTGTCCCACGACACGGAGAACACAGGTGGAGCAGATCTTATTATTATCTCAACATTTAAATGAGGAGACAGATCAGAGAAGTTAGGAGCCTGCCTGAGGGAACTCAGGACCTCGGACTTCACACTCAGAACACCCCTCACCAGCCTTGGAAAAGGTTTGATCTCCTGCTCCTAGAACAAGTCCAGGCAGTAATAAGCCGTTGTCTAACTTCCTCATGAGAACCTGATGAGGCCGTCAGGGCTGGACCCCAGCAGGCTTTCCACGGGCAAGGAGTTTCCCATCAGCCCTGTGAGACCTGAGGAGAAGGGTCTAGTTTTAAGTAAAAAGCTGCTTTCACTCACAATGAATTCACACCCTTGTTTTTCACTGAGAAGTTTTCTTTAGCTTTTCAATGTTAATTTTTATAAGAATATCATTGAGTGATTAAAGTGAAAAGAACGTTAGAAGAAGCAAGACAGCTGCTTCCAACTTTCTTATGGTTTCTTTTTCTAGTGGAATAAGTAACATCACCTCTAAACGTATTTTCTAATTAAAAGTAACACATATCTACAAACGATGAATGCTGGAGAGGGTGTGGAGAAAAGGGAACCCTCTTGCACTGTTAGTGGGAATGTAAATTTTTTTTTTTTTAAATAAATTTATTTATTTATTTCTGGCTGTGTTGGGTCTTCGTTGCTGTGCATGGGCCTTCTCTGGTTGTGGCGAGCGGGGGCTACTCTTCATTGCGGTGCGCGGGCTTCTCATTGTGGTGGCTTCTCCTGTTGCGGAGCACGGGCTCCAGGCGCGCGGGCTTCAGCAGCTGTGGCTCGCAGGTTCCGTAGTTGTGGCTCGCGGGACCTACAGTGCAGCCTCAGTAGTTGTGGTGCACGGGCCCAGTTGCTCCATGACATATGGGATCTTCCCGGACCAGGGCTCGAACCCGTGTTCACTGCATTGGCAGGCGGATTCTCAACCACTGTGCCACCAGGGAAGCCCAGGAATGTAAATTGATACAGCCACTCTGGAGAGCAGTATGGAGGTTCCTTAAAAAACTAAAACTAGAACTACCATATGACCCAGCAATCCCACTCCTGGGCATATACCCTGAGAAAACCATAATTCAAAAAAAGTCATGTACCACAATGTTCATTGCAGCTCTATTTACAATAGCCAGGACGTGGAAGCAACCTAAGTGTCCATCGACAGATGAATGGATAAAGAAGATGTGGCACATATATACAATGGAATGTTACTCAGCCATAAAAAGAAACAAAATTGAGTTATTTGTAGTGAGGTGGATGGACGTAGAGTCTGTCATACAGAGTGAAGTAAGTCAGAAAGAGAAAAACAAATACCGCATGCTAACACATATATATGGAATGTAAAAATAATGGTTCTGAAGAACCTAGGGGCAGGACAGGTATAAAGACGCAGAGTAGAGAATGGACTTGAGGACACGGGGAGGAGCAAGAGTAAGCTGGGAGGAAGTGAGAGAGTGGCACTGACATATATACACTACCAAATGTAAAATAAATAGTTAGTGGGAAGGAGCTGCATAACACAGGGAGATCAGCTCAGTGCTTTATGACCACCTAGAGGGGTGGGATAGGGAGGGTGGGAGGGAGACACAAGAGGGAAGGGATGTGGGGATATATGTATACGTATAGCTGATTCACTTTGTTATACAGCAGGAACTAACACAACATGTAAAGCAATTATACTCCAGTAAAGATGTTTAAAAAAAAGGAAGGTATTACTTCAAATAAATTATGCATTTGCTTTGTAGGTACCTCACAAAAAAAAAAAAAAAAAAAAGTAACATATCATGTTTGGTTTTTGCTTTTGCTTTTTGGATCCCTAATTGGCTAGTTATGTCAAAGGAGATTTGAAAAATTAAGTGGAACTAATTTCTACTTGCTGTATTTGTCTCTAGGAAATATTTCTGCCTTATCTGTTCCTGTTCCACCTTTATCCATCTTCTGAATACATATTCTTTTTCCTGTAGAATACTACACACTTCTTCCTGTGCTTGAAGGAACATCAGACCTGAGAGAGAGAGAATTGGAAGAGCTCTTACACTACTGGGTCCACATCTTTATTTCTCCAGGTATCACTTTACTTCATTTCTTTTTCCTTGGGTTTCGAGCCACCCCACCCAGTTTACCAAAGTTCAATTACTTCATATGATCTCTTTCTTTCCTGACTTTATTTGCTTATTGAATATATTAATTCATACTTATGATAGTCATTGGCCAATATACTTCTTTTTAGTGAAAAAATAAGTGAGGTAGGTAGAACAGACCCCCCCAAAGACCTCCATGTCAAAATGCCCACAGTTGGTGAATGTGATATGTTACATGGAATTAAGGTTGCAAATGCAAGTAAGTTTGCTAATTAGCTGACTTTAAAATAGGGCAATTGTCCTGGGTTATCCTGGTGGGCCCAATGTAATCACACAGGCCCTTAAAAGCTGAAGAGGATGGAGGCAGGAGAGTGAGTTAGAGGGATAGGACAAAGGACAAAGAGGTCAGAGAGATATGAGGAGTGAAAGGCACATGACACACTATTGCTGGATTTGGCAGTGGAGGAAGGGGCCAGGGGACAAGGAATGCAGGCAGCCTCTGGAAACTGGAAGAACAAGAAAATGGATTCTCCCTTACAACCTGCAGAAAGAAACCAGCCCAGCCAACACCTTGATTTTGGTGTTTTGGACACCCATTTCAGACCTCTGGCCTCCAGAACAGTAAGGAAATGAATTTGTATTAAGCCCCCAAGGGGTGGTTTGTTAGAGCAGCCATAGGAAACTAATCCAATGAAGAAGATAAAGACACGTGGGAATCGTGACAGTCATGATTAAACCACAGCTTTCTAGTAACGAGCTAGCTGCTCTGTTGCCTCTGAGTCCATCCCGCGGAGATGGAGCCTGCATGGATAGGGGACTGGTTGTCATGGGAACATATGTGCAAAAGCCTTCAAATTAACATGACCTTTTCTTCAAATGATATATAATGATATTATTTGTATGTGTGTGTGTGTGTATGGTTGTGTGTTCTAAAATTTTGTTTTGACGTTCGTATACATTTTTAATATGCCAGGAGCCTAAACACTGGGTATGGGGAAGCTCCGTGATGTCCCACTGGGCTTTTCTGAGAATCTCCATCTTCAGAGAGCCCGCCATCAATCTCTGGGTGTTTTATTACACTGATTTTGCCGTTGTTCCCTCAGGCAATTAAGACCAAGAAATGCAGCATATTTTCTTCTTATCTTTGAGGAACTTTTTATTCCCTTTCTAACTATACACAAAACTACGGATAACACTGCAGGCTCCTTTCCTATGTTTTCCATATATACATTTATATTTATATATACATATATTTATATATATTTTATATTTTCAAAATATAAACCCTGAAGAAGTGAACAAAATAAATGTAATCATCTGTGTAAGATAAAATATAAATGATAAATCAACTGCCTCTTTAAGCAATGAATGCATACGATTATATAGAGTATACAGTAGTTCCTGGCATTTAAATTATTCTGTAGAGTTAAACCAGTGGGAAATATTTTCCTGCTGTAGAGTAGTCTGTTTATATTTTCACAGCTATTTATCTTTTTTCCATGTTTGGTTAAAATAATTATTCTTGAGGTGCTCTGTATACATTCTATGTTTTGGAAACCCTGCCCGTCTTGTATTTGTGGTGTTTTTAGTGAGTACAGCTAGCACGGCATGACACTATTGCCTGTCCTTTATCCTTTATTGAATTAAAAGGTATAAATACATAATATGAGACTGTGTTTATAAATATTCATGAAAAGGCAATGTGATTGGTGTCACCAATTTTATGCAAATTTCAGAACTAAGTTCCATCCTTAAACACTTTCTATGATCGCTCTGAAAATTCGTGAGAACCGTGCATAACCCCATCACAGCAGATTATCTGTGTGGATATTTTTTTTACAGTAACTTACTGAGACCTTGAATTCTATTTTTATTATCTTCAAATGAGTGGCTTAATCTTTCCAGATAGCTGTATAACCACTGATATAGACAAAGAAAATATGCTGAGAATTTTATAAATTATTACATTCTTAGATATTAGGAACTGAATTGTGTCCCCACTCCCACCCCAAATTCGTATGTCTAAGTCCTAACCCACCAGTACCTCAGAATGTGACTGTACTTGGAGATAAGGCCTTTAAAGAGGTAATTAGGTTAGATGAGGTCATTAAAGTGGCTCCTAATCCAATATGACAGGTGTTCTTGTAGAAGAGATTAGGACACAGGCACACACAGAGTGAAGATGATATGAAGATACAGGGAGAAGATGGCCATGTGTAGGCCAGGGAGAGAGGCCTCAGGAGAAACACCCTTGTGGACATCTTGATCTCAGACTTCCAGCCTCCATAATTTGAGCAAATACATTTTTGTTGTTTGAACCTCTCAGTCTGTGGTACTTTGTGATGACAGGCCTAGCAAACCAATAGACTAGATCAGGATCTTGAAAACCAGCAACTCAACTCCTCCAAATGAAGCAGAGGATGGAATCTGTCGTCTCAATAACTACCATTTCTTCTAGACAGGGCGCTAAGAAAATTGGTGACATTGACAGTGATTTTACAATTTTTAGAATTTTTAACTTATTTTTTTACATTTTGATTAATATGTCCCTGAAATACATTCAAAACTAACTAGAACTTAAAAACATATACATTTTACATGAATTTATTTTACTTTTGTTTTCCATTAACACTCGTATTAAATTTTCCTAATCTATTTGATCTCTTTTATTTTCTAGATTTCAAGTTTATATTTTTGTCCACCCTTTGGATTTCAGAAATTCCCAAGCAAGAATAACTGGAGAAACCAGAGTCTCAACTCTTTTTAACGTTTGCAATCATTATATGCTTGTTTATAAAGAGAGTGTTCATTCAAATTAGCATAGATGATGAGAGTTCCCACTTTTATTTTTTTCTTCAACTATGGGTTCTACCCTTTCTGACTATAGAAGATTAAGATTAGCCATAGGAGGCAAGAAATCACTGGAAAATTGAGTAAGGGAAAGGAATAAATTGGAAAATGGTAAAAGTAGGATGAGGTAAAGATACTTTGGCATGTGCACTTCAAAACAAAAGCAATTTTGGACAATAATTTTCAAAGTTACTTTCTTATTGCAGTTGAGAGCAGTGACAGCCCAGGATTTGTTATTTCTTCAACCTTTTTCAAATTTCTATAACATTTTGGTCATGTAGCTATTTACCATATTTGGAAAGATTCTCTAAACAATTGTTCATTGTCTCAAAAACTACCAGTTTTTAATCATGCAGATGCATTTAGGTAAAAACATAAATAGAGGCAAGATTGGGTTTAAACAACGAGCTATAAACATTAAAAACATGGTTCACTGATTGTTGGCAAGTAATGCATTGATTGTGTATTTGCTTGTTTTTGTCCCCAGGGGTAAGAAAAGTAGTAAGTGGCACGTGTGCTATTGATTACTTTCTTCAAGGAGGTTTTTTTAATTTGATCACCTCTGAGTTATAATCTTTTTCTGACCTTTAGAGTAACTTATAATTAATGCCTATTTAGAAGTAAAAAAGTCATGGATATTTAATGTATAATAACTTAAGTGTTCAGAGTCAATTAACCATTATACCATGACCCAAGGATAAATGAATTGCTGGAAAGAACAGGGCTATTCCAGTTTGTTCATTAGGGCTGTAAGCATGAGCTGTTTTCCCTTTAAAGTTGCTCTATGAGCTTCTAAAATGTGAAGGCTGCCACATGCCCTTTATTCTTCCAATAATCATCTATTTTTTTGACATTAATTAATTCTGTAGTCTCCCTTGGCATTATTAAAGATTTCTGTTAATACAGACTAATTGCATTGGAAAAGTAAACCCATCCTGGCAAAACTTATAAATATATAGGTAATATCTGAAATTAAGTCTTTTTTTTTTTTTTATACTTTTCAATGAATAAAAAGAAATTCTATGTATATGGCTCTTAAATGTGACTTAGGGGGCTTCCCTGGTGGCGCAGTGGTTGGGAATCTGCCTGCCAATGCAGGGGACATGGGTTCGAGCCCTGTCCGGGAAGATCTCACATGCTGCGGAGCAACTAAGCCCGTGCGCCACAACTATTGAGCCTGCGTGCCACAACTACTGAAGCTCGCACTCCTAGAGCCTGTGCTCCGCAACAACAGAAGCCACCGCAATGAGAAGCCCACGCGCCGCACTGAAGAGTAGCCCCTGCTCCCTGCAACTTGAGAAAGCCCACACAGCAACGAAGACCCAATGCAGCCAAAAATAAATAAATAATTTTTTTAAAAAAAAGTGACTTAGGGCATCTTTTAAATTCTACATTTACCTTTAAAAGTTGTCTTCTGAGTTTTGAGCTGTTATTTTATTTTAACTTGTATTAATTTATTAAAAAATTTGTTTTGAACACCTACTATATAGCAGGCTATCTTCTAAGCTCTAATATGTTACCTAAAATATACCAGTTCCCAATGAAAACAATTTAAATTGAACTAAGAGGAATATCTCATCATCTGTCTAAACTTATTAGACTCTCTAGATTGTCCTGATGCATTCTCTGACATCTCAACTAATTTGCCTCATTTTTACCTCTGTTACAGGCATATAATAGTTCTAATATTGATTACAGATTAATATGGTAGATTACTCTTGGGTCATAGTAGGAAATCAGTTGATGCCATCCAAAATTCAAACACAGTTAAAATAGCAACAACAAAAATAATTCCAAATTTTATGTTTGTGATAATCCTATTTATTAGCCTTAGAGAATTTTCTAGAAATTATTCCTTCTTAAAGTTAAAAGAGGGCTTCCCTGGTGGCACAGTGGTTGAGAATCTGCCTGCCAATGCAGGGCACACGGGTTCGAGCCCTGGTCTGGGAAGATCCCACATGCTGTGGAGCGACTAAGCCCGTGAGCCACAGTTACTGAGCCTGTGCGTCTGGAGCCTGTGCTCTGCAACAAGAGAGGCCGCGACAGTGAGAGGCCCGCGCACCGCGATGAAGAGTGGCCCCTGCTCGCCGCAACTAGAGAAAGCCCTCGCACGGAAACGAAGACCCAACACAACCAAAAATAAATAAATAAATTTATAAAAAAGAAAAAGTTAAAAGAGATCTAATATAAATTCAACAATTTTTTTCAACATTGCGTCTTCTAAATTCAAGTAAAACCAAATTAAATTTAATACTTTAATTGCAATTGTTCTGTATAATCAAATATATATCTTTATATTATCATTTTTCTATTCATTCTTCTGTATGATTCTAGGCAGAGGGTATTGTAGGATGATATTTAGGTAACATTAACAATGGTTATTTATGGGTCACGAGATAATTATTGATGTTAAATTTCTTCTTTGAACTTTCTATATTGCAAGGGAATATCTGAGTGATAATGCAGTATTCCAAAATGAAAATAGGGATTAATTTCCTCCCCAATAAGTGTATGACTTTATTATGAAGCAAAGGTCTAGTCATGTTATCTAATGGTACAAGTAAAATTTAACCATACTTAATTGATAATTTAAATGGATTGATTTACATTCTAAAAAATTGTGTATAGGCCTATTTCCTTAAAATCTCCAAAATATACTTAATCACTCCAAGGGTATATTTCTGGATGCACTTGACCAACTCTAAGTGACTGCTTTGGATGAAGGTACATGATAATGGAGAAGAAAGAATCATCAAATCAGGAAAACACAAAGCCTGTTTTGGGAGGCAGGAACAGCCCATGTGGTCTCAGGACTAAGCCGCAGTAGGTATCCCTAGAGGAGCCCGGTCTTTAAAGTGGGGCGCAGACAGACTGCGGGGGATTTTCCATGTGAGGTCCATGAGGTTGTGGTCAATTACGGAACCACTGGACGTTTTGATGAATAGAACCTCATTCACTCGCTCATCCATTCACTCAACAATCGTTTGCCGGCCGCCTCTCCAGCAACATAATGGTGAGTTATGTTAATAATCTCCAATATTTTGGAGATTTTAAGGAAATAGGCCTATACACAATTTTTTAGAATGTAAATCAATGCATTTAAATTATGTAAACTCTGAGTCCCCAAAAGGAGACAGGACGGTGAGCCAATAATGAACGTCCCGGGAGTTAAGGATTAATAAGGACACGTGAACAGGAGCACAAGGTGGGTGGGATGAGTTCTCCGGGGGCTCATCCTTGAACCCGGGCAGTAAGTGCCCCCTGTGTTCTGTGGGCCACGGGGTCCTCAGGGATCCACGTGCGACGGCGCGTTCAGTGCGCACCAGGCCGGTGGACTTACCCCCCGCTGCCCTCGGATGCAGAAGCACAGAGAGGGCGGGAACCTGCGCAGGTGCACACAGCCCTTCTGCGGTGCAGGTGGAATCCTTACTGCACACCAATGCACTGGTAGACCCCACAGCCTACTGTGTGCATTCTGATTTTCATTCGATATGAAAATTTGAGTAAACTGCCGAAATTTAATTCGTTCATACGGAGTGTTTTGATTCTGCAGAGTTAGACAGGAAATGGTAGCGCTCTTTGACCATTTTTTCAGCCATGTATCCTAGAGCAGAGGTCAACGTCAATTCTTTGAGGAAGACATTAAAGAAGGAAAAAGATTATCAGATTAAGTTCTGAATTTTCCCCCAGTCTTCAACAACTCTTTTGTTTCTACTGGCTGTTTTGAAAGAATTGAAATTCAAAGCTATTGGAAAGAGGAAAATAGGTTGATTTTAACCAAATGTCTTACTAATTCTGTCTGCCTGAAATATCTACAGTTCCTTAGTGGCACATACATTTATGGCAGAGGAAGGAGGCTTGCGGGTCAGGAAGAGGTCATAGTGCTTCAAAAAATGCCAACAGCTCCACTGTTCACACCTAAAACTGGTCCCAGGGCGGAGGGATGGGGGCGGCTGCTGCATCAGAGGGGCAAACACGGAGCTGAGGGTCCAGGAGGAGACTTTGGGGTTTACAAGGCACCCACTCCCGAGTTATCCTGTTTGTTCCTCATGACAGTCCCACGAGGTACTGGACTGCATCATCTCCATGTGACAGATGTGGAAGGAGGGATTCTGAAGGACCGGACTCCTTGCCCAGAGCCGTGTGGCTCAGTTAGGGGCACGGGGATGGGAGACGGGCTGTGGAGAGGAGCCCCCAGGAAGGACGCAGCCCAGGGATGGCACTGGGGAGCAGGTCCGCATCGGATATGGGTGCACCCACACCGCTACTGCTGCTCAAGGCCTGCTGGCTGGAAATACACTTGCATTATTAGACGCCAATTCGATTCTCTAATTATAAGAACGTGAATATTCTTTTTGCAGAAAGAACCTATGGCTTATGACTAGCTAACTCCTGTAATCTATTGTGTCCAAAATCCTGTGTAGCCGCCTGTACTGACTCACAGGTTTAAAAGAGTTTCCAGTGTCAGCCACATCATAGAATGTGTTTTCTTGTTTGGGTCATAAATTGTACCTAAGTGCAGAGTTTAAAGGTCAGTGTATGTTTTACCAGCACCATAAATGTAAACTTGGTACAACAGAGTGTCATATTGGCTTCAAGGAAGAAGTAGCATTCAATAACTTTGGGATACATTCCATTTTTAAATTGCTGTCTATTGTGAATATTTCTATGAACTTGGCCAAGTTTTTATTTTAACCAGGATATTTCTCTCAGGAATCAGCCACCTGTATCATTCTCTGTTAAGTAGATACGGAACCAAAATAGGCTAAACAATATTGCTGGTATTTATGCTACAGAAGACATTTCGGTACATAGTTATCCAGACCTCAGTCATGCCTCCTGCAGGTTTTACTAATAAATGTAAGGGTTTTTAAATTGATCATTTGCTGCATAGATCTTTGGATGGAAGTAGCTTACACTGTGGCAGGAAGACACATTTTTGAGCATCCTTTTGCCTGGATTTCAAGGCATCCTTTTGTATTATGGGAATCTGAGTTGGGGAAACATTTGAGAACATATTTTGTCTGAATATTAATCATCTTTTGAATGTGGAGTTTTCTGTATTAAGAGAAAAAACACAGCAAAACCTTTGTTTCATTAAATAAAAAATTATCATAAATGATATATTTACTAAACCAGAGCTTGAGTTCTTGCTGGAAACCTGGGACACATGACGGTCACCCTGTTTTTCTCTACTTTGGGGACATCTGCAGCAGAGACATGGGAACATCCTGACATTTGTAAACACTGCTGCAGAAGTCTGGTCACTAAGAGGGGACAAGAAGTCCTCAGTTGCTTACCCTGGAAGGAAGATCTGCAAGGCAGAACGGCATGTCTCTGTGGTGTTTTGCTGTCACGGAAAACTCTCAGGTGTGATAGTTCATTGGATACGTAAGTCTGCCTTTTGTTAATCTTCCCTAACTGTATACAAAGCAGGGGACACTGGTACCTTTTAAGAAGATAAATACAAGTTATGCTTGAATTGGTTTGAACCAGGACTGAGAACAGCAGGATATTTGCTGGGAGATGGAGAAGGACCAGTTCAGCCTCCGTCTGGTGGTCTGGGGTCACAGGATTGTCACAGTCAGATCTGGAAGACCTCAATTGTCATTGCATCCTTTTTTTCCTTCTAGAAAGTTCTTTCTTCTCCTCCATAACAGATTTCTAAAAAGCATCTGCCATAAGTACCAATTATTTTCTTTGTGCTCAAATTCATGTTTCTGAAGGCTTTCTGTTGGAGAACTGAGTTGCATTTTTTCCCAAAGACTGGAAAGCAATGTATGTATTGAAACGTTGTCTATTTGTCACCTCTGGGGGCCTGGTCATAGTGGGGCAGGCTAGATCAGAGATGACCATGATCACAAAGACGCGGACTGGTCAGGGGCAAGCTGTGATGCCAGAGAGGTCCCTGGAGCAGGCAGTGGAGGACTGCTTAGGATCAGCAGGGAGGCGCCCCAGGCAAAGGAGAGAATGTGTCCTAGTAAGTACTTTTATTCTGCGTGTAGTTAAGGGTTATATGATGAGACCATCAACCAGGAAGAAAGCAGAAGACTCCTTAATCTGAGCAAAAGCTTACGTAATGACATTGAACACAACGTTCCTTCTCGTCGTCTGGCCGTGTATCTTACCAGATCTCCCCGTCGGGTAAGGTCTCCTGACAATATAAACCCTCCTTCTCAAATATTCTCTCCTACTTGACCAACCTCTCTGAGATCAACCAGTGTAATCAAAGAAGGGACTGTAATTTTCATATTTAGAACTGAGCGATCATCGTCATAAATCATGTAAAGTAGAGAGTGGTTCCAAGTTAAGAAGACAATGGCACGTATATAAACAAACAAACAAAAAATGCCAAATGTTCTAGCCAGCACTGAAGACTTAAGCTGAAACAACAAACACTGACACATTTAATGTTTTTGAGTTTCAAAACCTTGGAGGCAAGTCTTCTGAATTTCCTGGCAAAGATAAATTAAAATATAATGTTTCCAGGAAGATGCATGAGCTACACCTAGGCTTAGAAGGATTTGCACCCCTTCCTGTAAATTTGGGTAAGAAAACTGAAATAATGGCACTTATCTAGATGAGAGGGTAAAACACTCATATGCACATACACACACATACACAAAGACTGATATTCTTTGGGCTGATGCAGTGAATGGAGTGAGATAAAACCAAGTTTTAACTTTAGGTTCAAAATTGAAATTAGCTAAATTTTTCCTCAGTTGGCTTTTTTTTTTTTTTTTTTTTTTGGCTAAGTTGGCTTTTTAGTGTTGAACTATTTGACAGCCCAATAATAATTAATTTCAGACCGAGTTTTATTCTCAAAATTATCATAAATTACAAGTAAGAAAAACAGATAACTGTAATTTTGATCAATAAAATATATGTTTAAAACTTTCTAAATAAAGCATATATTTTGTGGTACAGAAAGTCATGATATCTATTCAACATCTTTCTAACTGCTGAACTTAAAAAGAATAATGGCTTATGTTATTTTAAATTTTGCCCTGTGAGAATGCAATTGTGTCTCTGTATATATAAAGAATATTTCTACTTTCTGTACACTTTATAAAAATATTACAATTCATCTTCCTTTCTCAAGAATTCAGATATTTTGCAATATTTTTGGCAAAATTCTTTCACAGATAAGGAGAAAAGAAATAAGCATTGGAGAAATGATTACAGAGACTTTTATTCTGACAGAGAGACCTCAGGAAGAATATTGAACTATAAGTTTTTTTCAAATTGTCAAGGTTTTTCAAAGATGACATCACCTCTGCAAATGAAGCCCATAGATGTTTCACCTGCCATTGTCCAGAAGGTGAACATTATGTACAGTCAAACAGCAAATGATTCTTCTTACTCTTCATCTGTCATATGATTCATCTTATGGCCTGGAGATCCATAAGGAAGGTAGTATTAAAAAGTTTAATGCATCCCACATTTAAAAATCAGCTAGTAAATGCCACTTCTGTAAAGGCAACCAACAACCCTCTAAAATCTGCTCCTCCATATAAGCAATAAGAACACTGGCAAACATTGGCAACATCAACATTTTCAAAACTCTGGAAATTAACCAAGTTTTAAGAAAATTTATTCTACATAATAACTGAATATTGGTAAAAACAGTGATGTTTTAATGTAATGTAACTTGGCCAATTTCTATCACCCTCCACGATAGCCTTAGAAATGAACAGCCTAGCAATCATCGTAGCAATGAAAAACAGCATTCTAGAAGTCACTGAAAGGGGCACAACAGGTTGGAACTCCCCAAAACCCCATCCTAGAGAATTGTTATTATTTGGTCTGTCAATTTTCTATCAATAGATACCCCAACTCATAGGCCTACTCCTGACCCGGGGTTCAGTCAGTATGAACAGCCTTTCTCTGGGATTGTTTCTTGAAAACAATTAGCAGTAGTTGTTTAACACTGAAGCTGTCTAAGGTGAACCAGTTGGGACAAACAAGAAGTTGACTACAGAATTTAAAACGAAAAACTCTAATCTCTCACCTGTGGCTAGCCTTGAGGCTTGGCACAGTAGGATTAAAAGGTAAGGCCAAGTTGTAAACTGCCTGCTGGAGAAATTAAAGCATGCCCCAACATGCACAGAGAGCCCCTCAGCAAAAGCTGGGGAACTTACTGGTTTAAGTCACTTTGGAAAACTTCTGTCAAAGAGTTAGGTGACCACCAAGCTTACTGAACAGAGACTTCAGTTGTCATACACAATAAAGAATATGGCCTTTGTTGAATTAGTTCAGGAAAGTCAGTAAACAAGCAAAGAGAAATCATAACAAAAAAATCCCTGAGAAGGGGAAGATGCTGATTGCCACAGTTGCCACATTATATTTTTTAAAATGTCCAATTTTCAACAATAAATTATTTATTTTATTTTATTTTTTAAATTTATTTTTTTAACATCTTTATTGGAGTATAATTGCTTTACAATGTTGTGTTAGTTTCTGCTGTATAACAAAGTGAATCAGCTATGCGTATACATATATCCCCATATCCCCTCCCTCTTGCGCCTCCCTCCCACCCCCCCCCCCCACCATCCCACCCCTCTAGGTCATCACAGAGCACTGAGCTGAGCTTCCTGTGCTTTATAGCATGTTCCCGCTAGCCATCTATTTTATGCATGGTAGTGTATACATGTCAATCCTAATCTCCCAATTCGTCCCACCCTCTCCTTCCCCCACCAGTGTCCACATGTCCTTTCTCTATGTCTGCGTCTCTATTCTTGCCCTGCAAATAGGTTCATCTGTACCATTTTTCTAGATTCCACATACATGCTTTAATATCTGATAGAAGCTATTGTGTATTCAAAGAACTAGGTATCTAAAGAACTGAAGGAAAATAGAAACAATGTCTCACCAAATAGAAAGTATAAATGCCGCAATGGAAATTGGGGGAAGAGGGGTAGTGGAAAAACCAAATAGAATTCTGGAGTTGAAAGTACACAAACTAAAACTAATAAGCATATTTGAGGGAAGAGATAAAAGAATCATTGAAATTTAAGATAGGACGATTTAGATCAATTTAGATTATCTATCGTGAGGAACAGAAAGAAAAAAAAATAAAGAAAAATAAAAAGCACCTCAGACACTTGCAGGACACTAATAGAATGTACATGTATGCATAATGGAAGTCCCAGACGAAGAGGTAGAGAAACGGGCAGAGGAAAATTTAAAAATACTAATGGCCTAAAATTTCACAAATGTGATGAAAAACTTTAATCTGCATATCTGAGAAACCCAGTGAACTCCAAATTGGATAAACTTAAAGAGATTCACAGCAGGACACATTGTATTAAAACTGTTGAAAACCTAAACAGAATCTTGAAAGCAGCAAAACAGAAGCACCTTATTGCATGCAAGCAACCCTCAATAAGCTAAACGGCTGGTATCTCGTCAGAATCCATGGTGATCAGAAAGCAGAAGAATGACTTATTCAACGTGCTGAAAGTCTGTCAGCCAATATTTCTATATAAAACAAACAAAACCGTCCCCTTCATAACTGAACATTCCCAGACAAACAAAAACAAGGAGTATTAGTTACTAGGAGTAATGTCCTACGAATAATAATAAAGGGAGTCATTCAGGCCCCTGACCTGTCTCCCTAAGTCCCTGATCAGCACCCGACTCCAGGGCATAGCCGCTCCAGTAAGAGTTTGTTCCCACAGGTGGTTTGTCTTTTCAGGGGTGGCCAAGGAGCGCTGAGAAGCTGGAACAGGTCTGTGGGTTGCACCTTCCTGGGTGGAGGCGGAGCCAAGAAGAAGGAAGAGCTTTGACTGACGGGCCCCAAGTCCTGGGCTCTCAAGATATGGCTCAAGGTCCCTTAGTGGCGATGGCTTTGCGCAACTACAGGGACTGCCTTTTCTAGGTCCCAGGGTCCCTGAGATATTTTGTTCATATAGAGCCTATGAAGCTCTTAAAAAGTGACTAGGGAGATCAGCTTGGTGCTTTGTGACCACCTAGAGGGGTGGGATAGAGAGGATGGGAGGGAGACGCAAGAGGGAGGAGATATGGGGATATATGTATACGTGTCGCTGATTCACTTTGTTATACAGCAGAAACTAACACACCATTGTAAAGCAATTATACTCCAATAAAGATGTTAAAAAAAAAGTAAGTGATTAAATTCTGAAAAATAAAAAAGCAAATAGCAAATAAAGGCGCTCTCTCTCTCTCTCTCTCTCCCCACCTCCCCTTCTCTCCCCCCAACACGCTCTCACTTTCTTACCTCCTGTTTGACTGACTTCAATTCTCTCATTCTGGTCTGCCACCATAACATGTAAAATGACAAAGTCCTTTATTCAGTGAGAGGAAGGTACAATTTAGACCCAAGATGATTATCTCAGAATCTGCTTTGTGTGTGTGTGTGTTGCTCACCGTAGCTGCGAAAATTCCTTTATGTTTTTTCTTTCTCATAATAACTATGCTTTCATTCTCCACAATATGAATTAACTGACAGGACCTCCTGCTGCTTATTATCTTCAGTTATTAGGTGGAGGTTTAGTTACTAAGATACCTGATACCTCATCTCTCTCCAGGCCTCATTATATGCATGTGCAGCTCTCCAGGAAGATTTAGAACATAATCACACCATCTTTATTTAAAATAGACGATTCTGTTAAAAAAAAACCTAAATGTTTATCATAAATAAGCCATCAGGTGTCTCTAGTGTCTTCTAAACTTACTTTTATGATAGACACAGATATTTTCTTAGCTATTTTTCCAGCCAGAGAATTGTAAGAGGCTTGAAGATGATGGCTGGAATTCAATGTCTAATTCATGAAAATGTACAGAGAAGGAGAAAAGGCTCCGGTAATTAAATCCCCCATGAATCCTATGAACAGAAGCAGTAACGTTATCCACAGCCTTATCTTCATCCCAGGTGCCTGCTGTTACCAACACACCTGTCACTCCTCCATGATACAGCACTTCTTCTGCCACCGTATCTTTAATTGAAGAAAATTTGTACTCTGAATGGCGATTGCTCACAGGAAGCCGTGAACTGTCAATCACTACTTTGAAATTGTTTGAGTTTCTTCTAACCTTGTGCTTGTCCATGGTTAGCTTACTTTCTATGTTTGGGTTTTGTCATTGAGTGTTTCTTTTTTAATTTTTTCTTTGGTCTTTGAAATTTGATTTCCTAAGACAGAAAACAGGGAAATCCGCACATACACAAATTACAACAGCAGGCTAGTTTAGTGCAGTGGCTGAATGGGTGGACTCCGTGTATACTGACTAGTTTCAAGATATGACTCTGGCACTTCCAAGCTGTGCAACCTTGGGAAATTACTTAACCTCTCTGTGACTGACAGTTAATTTTATGCATCAACTTGGCTAGGCTTTGGTGCCAAGTTGTTTGGTCAAACATCAGTCTAGATGTTGTTGTGAAGGTGATTTTTAGACGTGATTGACCTTTAAATCTCTAGACTTTGAGTAATTCAGATTACTCTCCATAATGTGGGTGGGACTCATTCTCATCCAATCAGTTGAAGTCCTTAAGAGCAAAGACTGAGGTTTCTTGAAGAAAAGGGAATTCTACCTCAAGAATGCGACACAGAAACCCTACCTGAGTTTCCCACCGACTGTCCTGCAGAATTTGGATTGAAGACTGCAACATCAAATCTTCCCTGAATTTCCAGCTTGCCAGCCTGCCCTACAGATTTCAGACTTGCTTGAGTCCACAAGCATATGACCCAATATCTTAAAATCCTTCCCTCTCTCTGTAGTTCCCTCACCTAAAACCCTGTCATTACCTCACAGAAGCAGTGTAATGATATGCTGCCCTCATTTAAAAATTTTTCTTTGTTTATGCATGAAAACAAACATTTATGGGAACTAGGGATATAGAAATTCAGGATCTAATGAAACAAGAATGAACACAACTCTATGTGTGAAACATTGAAATAGACAATGATTATGGATTATAATTAAGGCTATTATGGTAGAAGAAATATTATTTCCCATTCCTCTCCCACATTCTGTAGGTAAGTTGGGCTTGTTAATTGAGCTGATGGACACAGAAATCATTGGTGCAAATGTCTTTGAAGAGAAAGGTACAAAGAATCACATGGAGGTGAATTTTACAAGAGCGGGAATGGTGCAGAAAGACCTTTAAAAAGGACAAGGCACCAATTGTGCATGAATTGTGTGGTACATAACATTCCATAGGAGCATTTATGCTTCTGGTCAAGGTGAGACAGAACTATAGATCTTAATCCCCAAGGCAGGAAGTCTGTACTTGATCCAACCTCTTCCTTAGTGTCTAGAGTTTATCAATTGAACTTGTATGGAAATACAAAACAGGGATTTGTGATTGGCTCGTTTCCTTGGTCAACATGAAGATCATATGAAGAAGTTCCAATAATTTTTCTTTGGACTCTTTGTCATTATTGTCTTATCCTACTCTTTCATTAAACCATGCACAGAGCTTTACTGAGTCTCCCACCTTCTACCCTCCACCCCCTTGCTAGACCCTGAGCCAAGCACTGAAAACACAGCAGCTGAGATACGATTTTGTTTCCTTGACTCATTGAAACTCAAATTTTAGTGAATCGGCAGAACTTTCTAAGATGGCCTTCTTCACTTACATGCTTAGATTTTAGTGGCTTTGCTGTTGCAGAGAGAATTCATTTGTAATTTCTCCAGACTTAGTCATTCTGCACTTCCAAGTTGATATTTCTTTCTATCCTCTTGTGATTGATCCTAATGAAAGATATGTTTTTTCCATGATAATCATGCAATGGCCCTCAGTCATAAGGACCGATTTCCCAAGTGGAATGGGGTCTTTTTTTAATAGGTAAGGGTTTGCCCATCGTCTATGGAAAGTTCGAACTTTGCAGTGGTGGAAACTTATATTACATGGCTTCCAAGAAACCTTTACCAGCGGACCCAGGTCTACCCTCCTAGGAGTCAACACCTTTCCAAGCTTCAGGTGGAGTTGGAATGGGGACAACGGGTCCTTTACTAGATTGCCCAGTGCTGGGAAGACTTGCTTGGATAGCACTTATATCCAGGCTTTTTTCGGTCTGTCTGTTATAAGTAATTTGTTGTGTTGAAAGGAACAAAACCTGGGCATCAGACAGACCTTAGTTTGAGTTTTAGCTTCACCAATTACCATTTGTATAATCTTTAGAAAATTACTTATATATGGTAATCCTCAGTTCCTTCAATGTAAAGTGAATTGAAAATATCTACCTTGAATTACTTCAGTGATTAAATTATGGGACAATAGCTCTAATGTCCATGCCGTGACCCAAGCTTGCATATATGTAGGGAATAGAAATGATCCACATGGTGAATGGATTTCAGAAACTTCATATATGTGTCTGAATCTCAGTGGAGAGATTGGGGCAAAAATATAAAAATGGAGCCTTCAGCATGTAGGTGAGAACAGAAGACATAGATTGAGAGGAGATTAGAAATGAATGTGAAACCCTGAAGGGCCCCCAAATGAAAAGAACCGGCAGGAAAACTAGAAACCAGGTGTAATGGCTAAGATCAAATCAAGGAAAAGGTTGTCAAGTGTAGCTAAAAATTTAAAACTAAAATACACTTTAAGTTCTACTCAAAAAAAACTTTCACAACACAAATGAAGGAAAATATACAAGAAAAAAAAATCATATTAAATGTTTTGCTTTTGCCATTATAATAACAGTATTAGGTGAGCAAGCTCACATCATTGCTTTGACCCTTCAGGGAAGAACATAAGACGGTCCATCAAAGCTATGATGAATTGGATTAAAGGATGAGATAATGTAGAAATTTCACAATTCCACTGTCTATCCATTTTGCTTGTTTTAGTATAATAGTCTAATGCAGTAAAATGTAAGCAATATGTATGACTTTTAGAAAAACATGACACAAATACAATAGCAGAACAAACTCTTAAATGTTTCATTATTTTAATACGTATTTTGGCAAAAATAAAGACTATTTTCTGTGGATGCGAAAATAATAGCAGTAATTACTGCAGGAATGGTAACTCACATTAAAGTTGTGAATATCAAAATACAGTAAAATAGTATCTTTAAAAAGTGATTGATTGACATACCATACAAGCCAACAACTTTATTAAAGAATGACATTTATTTGAAGATACTTCAGTGATATTAGTAACAACATGGCAATATGTTCCAAAATTTACTGTTTCTGTCAAATTCCACTGGCTATTTTGAGGCTAAGTATGAGCACAAATATTATAAATTTTCTCAAAGAAACCCAGTACACAATTTCCTGTCAAATATAACATTTTGTGGAATTCTTATTGATATTTTCAAAGAGTGAATATGATCAATGGGGCAAATTCAAGATTTCTGTTACCATATTTAAATCTGAGATTAAATAGTGATGAAATTGAAACATGAAGTTTTCACTGAGGAATAAGGGCATAAAAAAATAGAATATTTTGAAACTTGGACTGCCTGTCAAAAACATAAATCACTGAGCATCTAATATTTTAAAAATAATTTTGTTAAATATTTTGTTAAATTAGGGAGTCTAAAACTCTCTAATGGTGGTGATAATTTGATTTAATGTAATCTTGATAGCTGTTGTGAAAGTAATTTTGTACAAATATGTTTAAAATGTATTTTAAACATATTTTGATAATTTTTAGTAAGGTTGAAAATTTGTCTATTCTACAGCCCAGTAATTATATTAGTAGATAAACTTTAGCTCCTATTACCATAAGTTAAGAATATTCAAGAGGTTGTTCATAAGAGCAAACAATTCAGATGGCAACGGGATGATGGATTCACACCTTGGAATATTAAACAGTCCTGAAAAGGAATGTACCACAGCCTCAAGCAGTAGCATGAATTAAATTTTGTAACAACATTGAGAAAAGAAAAAAAAAAACCCAAATACATGAAGACTAGATATAGTAAAGTAGCCTTGGAATAAAATTAAACAAAGTGGTAGCAAAGCAAAATGATATTCTTTTAGGCATATACATATATATGGCCAGATAATACACAGGTTTTGAAGTTTGCTCTTGGAAGAGGTGAAGTGCCTTTGGTGTTCAAATTGTATCCCCTCATTTCTTGGTACAACTTTGGCTTTAGCCATATCTGTGTGAACTCAGCCCCCTGTCATGTAGGGGGACAATAACAGAGGATTTCTGGATGCTTCTCAGTAGTTCCTTGTGTAATCAAGTCCCTGTGACCTACAGCAGTGACCTTGAAAATCCACCCCTAAGATTGTCAACTTTGGTAGAGGAATAACCATTTAGAAATTATAAAGGAAATATTGTCAACTTTGGTAAAGGAATAACCATTTAGATATTATAAGAACAAGAAAACAGCTCTGCAAACAATTGCTACCAAAAACAGCTTACAAAATATTTAAAATAAACCCCAGCAAGGAATGTTGAAATCCTTTTGTTAAAAAATATTAAACTATATTGAGCAGAGTTCCCTGTGCTATACAGTAGGTCCATGTTGGTTATCCATTTTAAATATAGCAGTGTATACATGTCAATACCAATATTGTGTAACAACCTAAATGGGAAAAGAATTTGAAAAAGAATAGATACATGTATATGTATAACTGAATCACTTTGCTGTACACCTGAAACTAACACAACATTGTTAATCAACTATACTCTGATATAAAATAAAAAGTTAAAAAAACAAACGAAAAATATTAAACTATATAAAACCTATCTGTGCCCTGAATACATGGAGAGATATACTGTCTTCCCATTTAGGCAGACTCAAGAGTGAAAAGAAAGCAATCTGGCCATAATTATAATATACAATCAGCAAATTTTGATAAAAATTTCCCAGGAGCTCTATTATTTATCTTGATAATTTATTTTTTTATTTTAGTTTATCTAAGGTGTTTTACAATGTTGTGTTAGTTTTTGCTGTACAACAAAGTGAATCAGTTATCCACATACATATATCCACTCTTTTTTAGATTCTTTTCCAATATAGGTCATTACACAGTATTGAGTAGCGTTCCCTGTGCTATACAGTTGATAACTTAATTTTAAATTCATCTAGAAAAAATCCCCAACAATAATCAAAGACATGTAAAACAATAAAGGGACTTGCCTTACCAAGTAGCAAGGTACATTATAAATCCAGACTAATTAAAACATGATATTGATATATAAATATGAAATTCAGTCATTGAAACACAATGAGATAATAACAATAACATAATAGTGAGATAATATATATATATGAAAACAATTAATCATAAAGATAATATTTCAAATCAGTGATGAATAAAGGAATACCAAAAATAAATTCCACAAGCAACCAAGTAATAAATATAAAAGAAAGCAAAGCTATAAATGTATTATAAGAAAATAAAAGGAATTAATTTTTAATTTTGAGGTAAAAATAATTTTGTAAGCAAATAAAAAATGAGAGTTTTTCCCTTTATCTCAATAACGATAAGGAAACAAATGTAAATTTGACATCATGAAAATATGCTTGAATAAGACAAAGTCACCATAAATTTAAATATGAACTAAAGACAAGAAATATTTGCAGCATGTATAAGGAAAAATGATTAATATTTAGAGTATATTTAAAAATCTCTAAGTATTCAAAAAGCATAAAATCCAATAGACCAGGGAACCATGAGTGGAGAAAGACAATTCAGAAAGGAGGAAACCTCAAGGATCCACAGATAGACACAGGGTCCAATTCTATTCCTGAGAGCGAGAGATGTGAAAATAATTTCAAGATTTTTTTTTTTTTTCTGTAAGATTTGCAAGATCAAAAAATGTAAGAATGGCACCATCTGATTTTGTTGACAATGTAGGGAAACAAGCACTGTCACTCGCTGTGATGGATTGGTCCAGCCTACAAAGGACAGCTTGAGTCTTTATTGACATGATCAATGTGCTTCACTTTTAATTCATTATTTTCACTTCTCTGTATCAAATCTTAGAACATACTTGCATGGGAAAAAACCAAGATAGTCACAAAGCTTTCGTTGCACCTTTGTACTTAATATTAAAATATGGGGGAAAAACATTTTGACAGTCATCTCCAGGGGAATAGTTATACATCCACACCATGAAGAAGTACAGGGCAGTCTCCACATTAGTCAACCTCTCTCAAATTCCATATTCCTCAAATGTAGCTATGCTAAAGTGTAGTGTCTGTCTTCCTTGAACTTTAGGTATAACATTCCAGAGTTTTATTTGGAAATTATATATGCATATATGTGTATGCATATATACAAATTTGTATATGCATGCATATAAACCTTTAATATGTAAATGTATATATAAATAATAAATAAATTTGCTTCATATATGTTTTTATAAACACAAAGCATTTTTCTAGCTATATTGTTTTGTAATTTGTATTTTTTTAGTTATTAAGGTTGTGGAAATATTCCTATAAAACCCATACAATTTTTCCTTATTTGTATTAGCCTTGCTTTAAAAACTCTTAATTGACTATAAAGCACAGGAGAATGATGTGTGTGTGTACATGTGTGTATGCACGTGTGTGTACATGTGTGTATGCATGTATGTGTACTTGTGTCTGTGCATATTAATTTTTAATTGTTAAACCAAACTTGAATTCCTGGATAAACCCAAATTGATCATGTGCATTTACTTTTTTCCTTTGTTTATTTCATTTTTTACTTTTTAAAAACTGAAACATAGTTTATTTACAATATTATATTAGTTTCAGGTGTACAACATAGTGATTCAATATTTTTATGGATTATACTCCATTGAAAGTTATTACAAAATAATGGCTATATTTCCTTGTACTGTATCATATATCTTTGTTGCTTATTTATTTTATTTTATTTATTTTTAAAAAAATTTTATTGGAGTATAGTTGATTTACAATGTTGTGTTAGTTTCAGGTGTACAGCAAAGTGAATCAGCCATATATATATATCTCCATTCTTTTACAGATTCTTTTCCCATATAGGTTATTACAGAATATTGAGTAGAGTTCCCTGTGCTACACAGTAGGTCCTTATTAGTTATCTATTTTATATATATAGTACTGTGTATATATCAGTCTCAGTCTCCTAATTTATCACTTCCCCCAGCGTTTCCCCTTTGGTAACCATAAGTTTGATTTCAAGATCTGTGAGTCTGTTTCTGTTTTGTGTTTTTGTTTTTCATTTTAACTTGCTGACTTTGTTAACAATTTGTTCAGAATTTTCGTATTTGCATTCAAGAAAGAGATTGCCCTGTGTCTTTCTTTTCTAGCACTGTCTTTCCGAGGATTAGCAGCAGTATTTTAAAAGTCATGTTTTTGTATTTTTTGTGTGATCTAACAGAGGCTTATGCTTATTTACTATTCGATATGCTTATTGGCTCATACTGCTTATTTGCGACATAATACAGTTATTATACTTTTCATTATACTTTAATAATAATAATGATACTGATATTCGCCCTGGAACTCTTATTTTGTGGATATATTGTAATTTATTCAGCTTTAACCCTGAGCACAAAATCTTTGTTCTTGTGAGTTCATTCATTCTGTGTGGCTTTAATGAGCTCTGTGTTAATGGGCCTCGTGGTAGAAACATCATGCACTGCTTTGAACAGTGAGGGGCAAAGGTGGAAAATAATTAGTATCTATTTTAGGCCTCAAGGTCTTTCAGTGACAATAGGAAGAGGAGAGGGCAAAATAGAGTAATGAGGAAAGAACTTTGCCCAGCAGGACACTGGCATAATTAATTTACCCCAAGTTAATCTGAAAAGAGTGGAAAATGGACTCAAGATGCTTATACTCACATGCATGTATTTTTTAATTACTAAGCTTTTTATTGGAAATTTTGCTTTATCCCAGTAAATAACAAATTTATTTACTTTAATGAAGATACTCTATAAACCTGAAGCAAAAAAAAGGAACACTATCATTTATTCATTTTAATGCATCCATTCTTTTTTTAACCAAATGATAAACGTTGACAATAAAGGCATAAAATGGAAGGGAAATACTTCTAAACAAATATTGTTCCAGCAATAATAAAGTCATTTTCTTCATGATTTGCCAAGATGCCTCATATGTGATTTTTTAGTTATGCTTATTCTTTAATTAGTATTTTTGTGATGTTTTCAATTAGGACCATGAAGCAGATTCAAGGTCCTGTGTGCATTTCAAATAGCCCTGAGTGATCAGGGAAAATATGGAGCGTTCTTTACTAGTTCCAAAGGAGAGAAAAAATAATTTAAACAGTATATGAGCATTACAAAGAGATTCGCTCTTGGGTTTGTAGATTTTTCTAAGAAACAACTTTCTGAATAGATTACAACCCAAGACAATATCAAAGTGAAGAGATAAAGTAATTTATCATGATGTCTCAATGAAAGAGTCTCTCCAAAATCAAAGACTTCTAATGGTCTCTTTTCATCTCAGTTCCTGACCTGGAAACTTCACCAGAGCCCCGTCTTGCATGAGGACCTCTTCATTAAGAATATGTGCACAACACGTGCTGTAAGTAATGTCACAACGTACAGCAGACTAGTCCATGATCCACTGCATGGTTGTTTGATGAGCAGCTGTGATGGTGAATAAAGCAATGAGAGACTCGCAATCACAGAGACTCACTTTCTCAACGATCTCCATTTAGAAAACCCTGTGACCTTTCTAGTATCATTTCCTCAACTGTAAAATAGACATTATTAGTCTCACTTTATCGGATATTTAGTAAAAAGGATCTTTTCTTGGAAAACTTTGCTCACTATGGTAGTATTAATTTTAATTAGGTTACATCAAATATTTCCTAAATTCCCATCTCAAGATACTGCAGCTGATACTCTGGAGTGATGTTGCCAATCATTTCTCATGAAGTACCAGGTATTGGATCTTACTCTGGGCATAAATCTGGGGATACACAGATTTATCTGTGGATTTTATCTGTAGCCTGTGGACGGACTTCTGTGGGTGGGTGTACATTTGGAAGGGAGTGCAGTGCACTGAGCTTAAACCAGGAAAATGGTATCTGTTTCCTTTCAACTACGGAGATAATTGTAGATTCACATGCTATCTTAGTTTGGGCTGCTGTAACAAACTATCATGGGTGGCTTAAACAATAAACTTTTATTTCTCATACTTCTGGAGCCTGAGATGTCTTATACCAAGGTGTCAGCAGATTCAGTGTCTGGTTAGGGCTCTCCTCCTTGTTCATAGATGGCCATTTTCTCCTGGTGACCTCACATGGCAGATTGAGAAAGAGAGGGAGACAGAGAGAAAGATTGATTGACTGAGACCACTAGCACTTGTTTCATGATAAATAAATTTGGTTTATCTTCTTCACTTTCTTCTCAGCTCCTAGGCTGTGATAACTACCATCTAACTTTTTTGTCATTTGATTCCCAGCTTTTGTAAAGGCTGCTCTATGCATAGCATCAATTTTGGACCAGGATATGACCATCTGCCCTCCTAAATGCCCCTAAATGACATCTGAGCTTCTGATAACCTTCACTGTTCCTGATCCCACACCCCTGCCGAGAAACACCTGTTTCTACACTACACTCAATGCCCAATGCCCACTGCGGTGACACAGGAATGATTTTTGTGTCAGTTCCTCCAGACCTCCACAGACCATGCTGGGAGCTGCCTTCAGATGGTTATTATTCTCGGCTTCAGCCATGGCCCCGCTAAAGGCAGAACTTTAGAGATGAAAATTCCTGGATCTCATTATCCGTCCCTACTTCAGACATGAACTCTGAAATTTGAAGGCTCTTCACGTGGTTTCTGCACCTTAAAGACACCATCAGTATCTCCTACCTGAATGAAGGCTGCACTAGTTATGGCCCTGAGATGCACAACTATCTTTCAGTTAATTGAGTTCATTTGCTAGTTTGCAAAAAAACACAATTAAGAACTTGTGCATGTTATATTTTTTGCAGGTCAACTTTGAAATGATAGGCGTTTGATCTGCTCTAAATAAAATGAGAAAAACGTCCATGCTGAACTATTCATAGGCAGAGGTGATGAACATATGTTTCTAATTTGAGCTAGGAGAAAAGCAAAAATATACAATTTTAGCAAAAGCTTAGTTCTTGACAACCACTCACAATATATTTCAGCTAAGAAATGAGCATATGTTTCAAGGTATAAAGAAACTAGCTGGCTTGATGTGGAAATGAAGCTCCTAGGCTCAGAGTTTCATGACTGCTGTAGTCTTGTTTTCTTCTGAGGTTGAGTCTTCAATATTTTCTGCAGATTCTCCCATCAGTAAAAGGACGTTGCTGAGCCATGCAGGTGAGTACTGTTGGGATGGCATGGGTGCCATCACTATTTTATATCACACTTTAGGTGGGATGAGTTTCACAAGGAGATTGTTAGGTATCTTCAGAGCTGCCACATCTGGATGTGATCAGGTAGCTTGATTTACTTCAGGTAAGTGTGAAGTGTGATGGGAGAGGGTGTTGACTGCCATCTGAATGGCAAGGAATTATGGGCTCAAAGTGGGGAAGGAGCTTGGCCACTATGATGCTTGGCTTCTTTTTCAGCCAGAATTGCTTTATTCCAGTCAGACTATGGGCAATTTATTTTATTTTTGGCACATCTGTATTTTTTTTTTTAATTCCTAACCCTAGGTATACAATACTGGCTTTGCATTGTAATTTATAGATAAAACATTGCTTTTAAGCTATCTCTAATGACTGAGTCAGACTCTGAGATGTACAAGGTCCTTAGGTGACCCCTGTACACATTACAGTTGGGGAGTGGGAGGAGACACAGTAACAGTCCCAGGTATTTTCCACTTGTCTCTTAAAGGGAAGCTGAGCTAGGAGCAGAAGACTGGAGCTGAGACCATGCACAGACCCCTCTGCAGAGGGGGTGTCAGAGGTCCCCACATCATACCCACTTTGACCTCAGCTAGCCTCTTGCTTGGTGACACATCCCTTTGGTGCTGCCTCACGTACTGATTATGTATCACCAGGTTCCCTGGAGTCATAATTCATTAAGATGCCACTACTTTCTTTCCAAATAGCATTCTTCAAATGCTGCTTCTCATCCCAGCAGTAAGGGCCAGGTATGTTCTTTATGTCTCTCCTACACCCTCACCCTTCTGAGACCACTGGGATTTTTATGAAGCTGTGTCTTCCTCTGTAGTTGCAAGGGGACCCTTGTCTGAGGCTTGTCTTCTTCCCCGAACCACTCACTGGAATGTGACCACAGGTTCTCTGCTCCCAGAACCTGGTCCTTAAAGAAGGCTCTGTAGTATCTTCCCTTGGGGGGCTGGCGGCTAGAGGACAGATCCTCCAAATTCATTTAGATCTAACTCTTATCTTTTCCCAAACTATTTCTCTCTAAACTTTCAATTCTATTCAGGCAGAAGCCCCGTTCTGTCTGCCTGGATCCTCTCTAAGACCCTTCCATCCCCTCTTGGATATATACTAACTTTAACTGATTTTGCTCCTGAGCTGGAGGTGAATGGCCATCTCTGTCTCTCACCTGCACTGAGGTGGTCATAAGTGAGAAGAGACAAAGGTGTGGGCTATTTTCTCAAATTTGCTTTCTCCTACGAAGATTAAAGCAGCTGATATGAGGGGCCCTGCCATCTACAAGATGAACTTTGCCAACCCTTTTATGGAGACCCTGCTTGAAAGAGATAAGCACATTTTGCGTTTTAAAGAAGTGGCTCTAGATGCAGGATGAGTAGAGGTCAGGAGAAAGATAAAGACAAGACCGAAGGGTTGGTGGCTTTCACCAAGGACTGGGTCCAGATCTGCCCCCAGGTGCCACATCAGTGGACTGCCTGCGTTGTAGACAGTGGGTTAGGCTAATCTCATTCCAATTGTCTACTAGCTTACTTATTTTGGAAAAACCATTTTGAGCAGGGGAGTTACTTTACAACCCAAATGCTATTTGGTTTTCCATTATTTCCACAGTCCTTAAAGTGAGTAGTGGTCTACTACCAGACTTTGCAGACAGGCTTCGTTCTTGACAGTGCACAGCACACCTGCTCATTGGGAGTACAGGTTTGTTTGCACAGGTGTGTGAGTGCCCAGCTCCTTCGGGGGGACCGGCCTGTACAGGATGGTTCCCCCTCATGGTTCATGAGGGTTGAGACCTCACTGGTGAGCAATACTAGCCTTCCACTTCCTCAGAATGGAGCCCTTGTCTTTAGTTCTCTCTCCTCATCCCCTGCAAGGGAGTTAGAAAGGACTCACTTCTCCTAATGCCTTCGATTAAAAAATATCATGGTAGGATGTGTCAATCGTTATGTCAACCAATACTGTGACTAACCTTTCCCAATAAGGTGTGGAATTCGAGCTATAGGGCAGTCCATAAACACATTCCATAAACAAAAAACAGCATAAAATCTGACTCCTGGTGTTTAGTGACATGTGGGACTTTGTCTCACCCACAAGTAGAACTGGAGTAGTTTATGTTCTGGGATGGACCCCAGGCTGTGTGCTTGAGGACATGTCTCTGAAGAACCCACCCCCCACACGGTGCACACACTGTGTACATCTTTTCTCATATCTGCCCAGAGCCCTTTTCACTTCTCTTCCCACCTGTGCTGTAAATCTCTTTTGTGTGGGTCAGCTGAATTATTTAGCACAATTTGCTGAAAAAAATGCCCATAAACCAGATTTGCTAGAACGACCTTCCCATCCATCAACCTGGCCCTACGGACCATCCCCACACATCTCATTCACAATTTTATTTCCTTCATGTTAAATGGTTGGACAAAGTTTCTTGGAAACTAACATTATCTTGAGAGTATGCTCCCTGAAAATGGAGCAAGAGAGAACTTCTACGGGAAACTGTTATTTAAAGGGAATTAGATGTGTACTTGTGTTTCTCAAGCCCATCCCCACAAATAAAAAGAGACTCGTGATCTGTTACTTTTGTTTCATGGACAAGAGACTGGCGCTCATAATGGTAAAATTAGGTGCTCAGACGCTCGTGAGAGTGTAAAAAGTGTGTTAGTCTGTAAACCAGCTACTGCTGGAAAGAACCTGTGCATCTGAAAATAACAAGAGTCGATGGCTAACCAGCATCCTTGGAGTACTTACCATCCCAGTGAAACCAATCATTGTATAATTGAGCCACAAAGATCTTTCAGGCCATTGAAGAGGTGTCACCTCTGACTACACAGCAAGAACAAAGCTTGTAGGAAAGTACTTTTGTTTGGAAAAATTACTGGAGATTCTGGAAGCAAAAATGAACTTCCACTTCACATTTTGTATTTCAAACGTATATACCTTGAAATGTAAGTTACCTTTATATAAGAATATATACCTTGTTCTTTAGTTATCTAGAGCATAAAAGGGACTTTTAATATCTACTTCTATATTTCTTTATTGAAGGTAGGTGAAGTTCAGAAATTTTGATTAAAAAAATTATTGTGGCGTCTTTGTGGATCAGTTTAGGTAAGTAAATCCATGGGCTGGCTTATGTTCTTCCTTTAGTCATGTGTCTTGATTTCAGTTATTTTGTAGGGTGTGGTTTTAAGGCTGCACGATATATTAATATTTTTATTTGGTTGTAAGGTTATTGTCTCAAAGTTGCATCCTTAAATTACCTTCGGCTCAGAATGGTTCCTTTCTCACTTGTTGGAATAACAGTATTAATAGATAGTCTTAATAGCATGATAGTCTTAATAGAATTTGATACTTGAGAAGTGAAAATATACTTCAATGCAATCCATCTGAGCTTTAAGTTTATATAAGCGATTATAATAGCAGGCCTTGTGAAGAGAGTAAAAAGATAAGGGAAAAATTTTTACATCCATTGGCAGTAGTAAATCAGTTAATTTAGTAATTTATTCAATAAAATGTTTGGGTTTCAATTATGTCTTTGCTCCTGTGTTCACTGCTGGGTATAAAAACTCAGAGGCTACAATCTGTGCCCTGCAAAAGCTCTTAGTCCAGTACAGAGTTACCCAAACTCAACACTATTGAGATTTTCATCCAGATGATTCTCTGTTGCAGTAGAGAGTGCTGTGTGCAATGCAGCATGTTTAGCGGCATCCCTGGCCTCCAACCACTAGATGTCAGTAGAGTTCCCAACCCCAGTTATGACAACCAAACATGTCTTCAGAGTTTGTCAAATGTCCCCTGGGAGGCACAATCATGGGTGACTGTCCTAGTTGGACAGAGAGTTTGTTAAGGTCAACGAGAGGTGATAAGTGCTAGGAGAGCACAGGGTGCCTGAAGAAAGCTGTGAACTGACCCCACATCAGGGTTAAGAGAGGCAGAGTGTCCTTAATGGCTTGTTTTGATGACAGTTCATTCAGGAGAAGTAGGCTAAAATTTTTAACTTAATCTGGTAGAAACTGAGATATTGTGTTGGCCAAAAAGTTCATTCGGGTTTTTCCATACCATGTTACGGAAAAACCCAAAAGAACTTTTTGGACAACCCAGTACCTCTAAAGCATTATTCTCCATGAAGTGATGAGATGAACATTTTCGTTATCGACCAATTTCTCTGCTCTGAGACTTGAAACTCGTTTATGACTTTAAGATGGGGAAGATTTTCCTAAATATTGTCCTAAGCTTTTTCACAAGTGTTTTGCTTCTTACATTCATACAGTGTATTCCAACAATTTTAGACTGAGGCATTGATCCAATTTTATGTCCTTCATGTGGTGAGCAAGTTTTTCAGCCTGGTGATCCTGATGGGTGGTGCTAGGCTCTAAACAACTGTGGTTTGCACTCTACACTTCTTCTATTCTTCCTTATTAGCGCATTTATCTGTATCTTCCGAAGAGCCAGTCTTTGGCTTTGTAATATTACCTCCTATCTAGTAGAATAAGTTCTCTCTTTTTCTTTTTCAGAATTGGTTCATAAATCTAGGAAGACTTGTACTGCCATAAATTTGAAAACCATCCAATCTCCCCAAAATCGTTTAGGTTCCTATCAATCACATTAATATTTTTTTGTTTTATTTGGGAAGGATGGATATCTTAACAATGTTTGTCCATACACCTTTTATCTACACTTTATTTCACTAAATAACTTACTTTCTAAAGAGCCAATATGCCTAGGGTAATTCCTGGCTGTGTGATAATCTAATGTTTATGCAAACAGTATACCTTATTGAATTTTCTAATTACATTTTCTGCATTGCCTTAGGTTTATGTTTTGATCTTTATAGCTACTTTGTACTCACACTTTATCAGTCTTTCTGTTGATTCTTCTGATTTTTGTGTGTATCATATTTAAATATACCCTGCAGATAACAATATTTGACTTTTTTCTCCTAATTCTTATGCTCCTTATTTTTCTTTTCTTGAGTAAAAGTATCTAAACTGAAAATCTTATAGATTCAGCTACATTATAATTAGGGAAAAAAACAGAAACAAGAGGCAAGCGATTATCCAGAAATTTATATTTCGTATATAAATTGAGAAATGACTATTATCTAAAACATTGTAGTAACTCTTAAAATCAACATGGATAAAGAAACATAATCCAGTAGATAAATTATCAATGAATCTGAAAAGGCAACTCATAGTTTAAAAAATCTGAATACCCAATAAGTTTGAGCATCTCTCCATATGCTTATTAATAAATGAGAGGATAGTACATTTAAAATTGAAATATTATTCTATGTCTCCCAATTGTTAAAGTTTAAACAGTTAGATACAAAACTCATTGCCAAGGCAATATGTAAACAATGTTTTAGTGAGAGCCTGAACTAATGCAGCAAATTTGAAACAAAATTCAAGCATTTAAATAAAACAGGGTATATGCTTAACTTAAAACACAGTGGTTCCACTACCAAGGAATATACTCGAAGGGAGTTCTGAGTGAATAATTTATTGTCCGTAGTGGAATGAAAGCAGATGCTAAAATTATCTGATCTACAGCAGGAATAAACCATGATCGCCCCAGGCAAACCTGGAATATCTGGTCACCCTCCCCATGGAACGCTCATGTAAGTTCAAAGACATCTAAAGCATGCTAATTTCATCATTGTAACATTGAAAAAATGGAAAAGTCTAGATCTATCAATAAAATGGACAAATAAATCCCGGCATATAAATATCTTGAAATACCATAAAATAACCCAAAGTAGTACATGTCTACATATCAATATAGATTTACCTGAAAAGCAAATTGGGGATGAAAAAAATGTAATCTCTTATATATGGAATTATATGTTTCTATAAAACAAATACATCAAAAACACTATTTGCTCACTATTTATTTGTATATACATAATATCTTAGTCTGTTTGGGTTGCCATAACAAAATACCATAGACTGGGTGGCTTAAACAACAGAAATTTTCTCACAGTTCTGGAGGCTGGAAGTCTGGGTGACCAGCATGGCCAGGTAATGGTGAGAGCTCCCTTCCTGGCTTGTAGATTGCTCTGCCCTGCTATATGCTCATATGGCCTTTCCTCAGTGCGTGTGAGGTCTCTCTCTCTCTTCCTCTTCTTATAAGGCCACAAATCCTATTGGATTAGGACCCTACCATTATGACCTAATTTAACCTTAATTACCTTATAAAAGCCAATGGCTACATTGGGAGTTAGGACTTCGTCATATGAATTTGGATGAAAGGAACAAAATTTAGTCCATCGAATATAGTAAATCAATAGATTTTTATTCATTTATTATAAGTATCTTTTATGAAGTTTTTATGTAGACATTGGTTTATATGAACACTAGTGTTTCACACATATAAGTATATAGTATATATAAGTATATAAGTACTTATAAGTACACATATAAGTATATAGTACATGGGAAGTAGATTCGGATTCAACATATTCAAGTTGCTGTCCATGTGGAAAGGGTAATAAAATAAAGACGCAGATGAAAGGGTCAAAAAATAAGGCTGTCCATGGACTGATGGATGACAATGTATCCCATATTGGGAAATATAATTGATGGTATAAATTCAATTCTATACCACTGAGGATAAGCAGATTACAATATATGAATTTAAAACTCTAACAGTGTGTAGAATGAAAAGTCTTTTGGTAATATATCTTGGAAAACTCCCAAGTCTAATTCAAAATTTTGCTTATTTTGACCAGAGATGGTGGTTATCAGTTATCACTTCATCCTTTGTACCCTGCATGGATTCCAAAGAAAATAAAGCAAAAATTCAGTACAATGTTTTTTTTTTTCAATCTAGTCTTCTGTGAAAAATAAATAACATGGTATCACAGTAAAAAAAATAAAAATCTAACAGTGTGAAATGTAATCAAATGCATGAAAGTGTGGAGGGGAGTAAAAATGAAGGGTAAAATGAAACTATTATGAACCAGCAAAGTTGAATTCATGAGAACTTACAATTGTACTCTAAGTAAAAATAAGGTCATATTTTTATAGATGTTAAGTGGTAGAAATGATACCAGTTGAAGGCTAGCACACATGCACGATTTTGCCCCATTTAGATGAGGGCAAATCCATTAATATTTGTGATATTTGTAGCAATTAATAACTTGAAGGTAAAATATAAATAAAATGAAGAACTCTAATTTAGACGTGGTGTACTTAATGTGATTCATTTGTGATAGAATAACATTTTCACTTATAAGATTAGCAGAGGCCCATGCTTTCTTTAATCCAGGACAATTCTCATCAACATCTCATATAACCTCCATGTTGTCACGCCCCTTGCTTACTTCCCTGTTCTCATCTTACTCATTTTTGACACAACAGATATTTCTCTAAATAACCTTTTTTTCCCTACTTCCTTATCTGTTTCTTTCCAATCTCACTTGCTGGGTTGTTGGGGTTTTTTTCCCCCTCTTCAAACCTGCCTGGGGCTGCTGTTCTCTCTTTTCTCTTCCCTTCATCTGTATGCTCTCTCCGTAAGTGGTTTAATCCATCATATGCTGCTGACTCACAAATCTGTATCTATAGTCCTAACTTTCTCTGGATCCCTGGTCGTTTACAAACAACTGCACACTCGATATCTCTCCTAGGATGTCAGATACGTATATCACATCTAACATACCCCATATGTAACTCTTGACATCTCCCAACTTAGTTCTATGATTTCCCCATGTTAAGAAGCAGCACTAGAATTCACTGAGTTGCTGAAATCCCAAACTTGAGTCATCTTCCTAACCCACCCACTTCTAATCTCTCAGCGTGTCCTGCTGAGGAGGTCCTGAACTACGCATCTTTCTTCATTCTCACTGCTCTCTCTCTAGTCCATCAACTCTAAGCCAGACGCTTGATGGGGAATGGTCCCTGCTTCCAATCTTGCCTTCCCTGTAGTGTCCCTTCCACGTAGTAGCTAAAATGACCTTTCAAAAATGTTAATCAAATCATATAATTCTCCAGTTTAAAAGCCTTTCAGGGTTTCTGATCTTACTAAGGATAAACTACCAACTCCTCACCTGGGCGATTCTGGATCTATATCAGTTGGCCACCGTCTGACGTTCTGACCTTCATTCGCTGAGCTCCCCGCTGATGTCATGTCCCAGGCACACAGGCATTCTTTGTACACTGCAGTGCACCGCTGTGTGACGTTTACGGCTCTAGCTCCCTCTGCCTGGCATTCTCTTCCCTTGGAGCTATATCTGGCTGATGCTGGCATGTCACTCAGTTCGCAGGCCAAATGCTTCCTCTGAAGAGAAGTCTTCCCACATAATCCAATCTAAGCAGGACCTTCACAGCCCTTCCCCACACCTAGCTTGCTGTCACGTTGCCTGGATGTATTTTTTTCATATTACGTTTTCCTTTTTTACTGTAATTATAATTATCATCTTTACTTTTTGAAGTCATTTGGAGTCTCCTTTATCCACTAGAACTAAATTTCACGGAGACAAAGATTGTCTCATTAATAAATATTAATATGTTCCTGCTGTCTAGAAGGGACCCTGGCACATGGGGAACAGAAGAGCTGATATATTTGAATGCTTGTTATGAACCAGACATGGTTCAAACAGTGTTACTTTAAATCACTTATTGCTTCAAACAACCCCGTGCAGTAGATGTGATTAGGATTCTGTATTACCGAGGAGCTGTAGTAGACAAGGACAACGGGCTTCCTGGGGATGTATTGCTAATAACAAGAAGACCTGGGATTTTAACCTAATACGTCTATGTCCAGAGCCCATACTCTACATGGAACATTGTTACTGTATTTAAGTGTAATGAACTAAGTTGAATGAAAGAACAAATAAAAAACTTTTATTCATGCTGTCATACATTATGTTAATTCTTATTTTAAGACTGTTCAGATTATCTAGTACCCTCAATGTTAAATGTTGGAAATGCCCCAGCCACTGGAGGTGGGAACAGTAAATATTATATAAACAAAACTGAAACCATAAAATCCATTGAGAAAGTACAATGTACGCTTATTTTCTCATGAATAACTGGAAACGTTGAGAGTAATGATTTATACCCACCACCCTGAACTTACTGGCCAAGATCCAAGAGGCCTGAGATCCCTCAGTGAATCCTAAATTATCCAATGTTTTAGGAATGTTGTCCTGAGCATAGATTTTTCTTATATGTAATTATTCTGTCTTTGTGGCATAGTATTCCATTCTCCTCTTCAGTTTCAGTGGGTGACTGTACCTGGGCGGTGGTGAGCCAAGATGCAGCTTACCCCCATCCCCTTCAGGAAATCAACCCAACACCCAAAGTGTGAGAAGTGTTTATTCTTATCATTGTTCCAAGTATCCCACCCGCCATTGCTACTAATAGTCATTAATGAACAATATCAATAGGTGGATCCATGAGTCTAAACCTGTGCCTTTAACTCATGATTTATGCCTTGCATATTACAATGTATACCGTGTGGACCCCCTGTGCAGATTCTACTCCACTTTGTGACTTTGCTTTCATATGTGCATAACCGCAAGGAAGTCAGACAAAATGGCATTCCTGCTAACTACTGAATTTCAGCAAAACTCCTATAGGGCTGCTTATTTTGGCCAAAACTTCTGTTCTTTTTAGCTGTCAGTTAATAACATATATCATCATGGCAACACACTCTAGGTTTATAGAACTGAGGCATAAGACTTCACCTTTAGCTACTGAAATAGCAATTTTCATCTTAAAGAATACTGACATATGAAAGCTATTGAAGAAAGCTTTCATATGATTGTATAAAAAAGGGTTTCTAATAGGCATAAATCTATCTCTACAGACCCGTTTGCTTTTACTGAGCCTGGCCTTATTTCAGTTTGTATTATTAATCCTTAAGACAGGCTTTATGCTTCCTTCTCTATGTTGAGCTATTTATGAGGGATGTCTCTGAATTGAGATAAGGTTAATGAGAAAAAAATATCACCTACAGCAGCTGAACCAAGGAAGGGACATAACCTCATGTCAATTTTTTTTTTTTTAAGTATGGTCAAGGAAAAAGACCTTCTGGAGAGGAGAAGGTAATGCAACATGGCTTTTTCCCTAACCACAGCCCTATTTGTGTCACAGAGCTGTACTGTGAACTGATTCAGTCCCAGCAGTGCTCACTAATATTAATACTAAGACTTGCAAATAATCAAAATGAAGGTTTGTGGTTAACTTCTTCCTCTTCTGACTGGGGGGAAATGAGTGAAAATGAGTGACTTAGGAAAGCAGACAAGAAGACTGCTCTCCTCTGTCTGGGTTGAGACTCCATAGCTCCATGGTGAATTGAGAAATGATTTGAAAAATTAGGTATTACCCTTGGGGAACACACACACACTCACAAACACAACACAGTATATGGTAATGGCCTTGATCTAGAATATTTAACATACTCAAAGGAAAAAACCACAGCCAAGTGATCTAGGTAAAGAGGAGACCACAAAGGTGGGGTTCTCTCCTCTCCAGCACCCAAGTCATTCCCACAGGCTATATGCACGGGCACTGCAATTCTGAAGAGAAAATAAACTGTTACCCCATAGGATGGGAAGAGAGTCTTATAGCTAGCATATTACCTCAAGAGGACCAATAGGATGACTGCCCAGGTTTGATCATCATGAACAGGATAGAATGTTGAATATGCAAACATAGAACAAGGAGAAATATACATCAAAGGGGACAGGAGAAAACAGAAACAATTAGGACAAAACTTAACTCAGGATGGAGGAAAATGCTATTAATTATCTCCTGATATGAAACAATAAAAAAAATTCATATTAGAAGCTTAGATATAAGACAGTAGGAAAATGAAATGCCAAGGGAGATTTCCAATGAGGAAAATAAAGTTATAATTTAAAACACCATGATTATAGGTCAAAATAATGGATTAGATCAAGGAACAGAATAGTATTATAAATTTAAAATCACTAACATAGAGGAAAGATTTGAGATCATGATAGAACACATATGAAAACAACAATTAAGAAAATGTGGATGAATATGGAAGACATACAGTAATTTTCATTCCTAAATTATACATTTCAGCATATGAAACAGATATACTTAAAGATATATTAAAATTTTCTCCAGAAATTAAAAGACACTGAATCAACAAGTCAATTGATAACATCATACTCCATGGTACTTGGATACAAAATGCTAAATACTAGCACATATTTGAGTTAAGTGATTAAACCTCAAGGAAAAAATCCTTGAGGCATCCAGGGAGAAAATTAGGCAGGTCATGTTATCAGGATTTGAATATTGGTCTAGGCAACATCTATAAAGTTCTGGGTATATGTGACTTAAGGACACTCTACATAACCAAGCCTGAGATAGCTCAGGAAACATTACTCTAGAAGCCCTCAGAAAAACTAAACTGACTTAACAATGAAATTCTTCCAGTTAGAGATAAATCAAAATAAGTATCTCAGAGATTGAGAAACCATGAAAAGTTGAGTAATAAATTCATTTAGATATGGCACTAAAATATGTTCACATGGTATTTTAAAAGCTATAGAAATAAAATTAGCATTAATGCTAAATTTGTGTAACATTTACAAAGCTAGAGAAATTATAGCAGTGGAATGTGAATATTCTATAGTGACCAGAGATCACTTCAATACTTGATTACGTTAGGACTTCCCTGGTGGTCCAGTGGTTAAGACTCTGGGCTCCCAACGCAGGGCACACAGGTTAGATCCCTGGCCGGGGAAGTTCTGCATGCCATGGGGTGCAGCCAAAAATAATAAGTGACTAAATAAATGGCATAAAAAATAATTGATTACATTAAACAAAGAAAATGTATATTCTAGGTTTGGGGAATATAAATAAATGTTTATACTCATTTTTTAATTTCTAAAAGTAAAAACGTAGAATTATTTTGGTGATAAGTAGGTAACTTTGTAAGTTTTAAGAAAATGAGGTTAATATATAGAATTTCTTACAACAGAAAAAAAGAGAATGGATGGAATGGCTAATGACGATTTCATAGAAATTGGAAATCACAAGTATCTCTAAATTACGGTAATAAGTGGCCTTAAATATAGTCTTTTCTCTTTCCCACACAGATATTAATGATATCTCTCTATGCAGAATATGGAGGTGAAAGCTAAGTTTTATCAGCTTTGCAACCAGTCAGTTCAATTTGCCTGATTGTTTTGCAAGTGAGCCTTGTATCCTGTGTCATTACATGACTTCGGCTGAGTTCTTTTGTGTTCCTTGTCAGGGTTGTTCCAGTGCTTTGGGGGATATGAAAATAACATACAAGGCCCTGATTTTCCCAAAGTGACTCCATCCTGTAGCCAACTGTTGCCATTATTAAGGTCACCCATGGGCTGGTGACTGAAAGAAAGGACAATATTCCCAAAAGCCCATAGTAAACAAATACTTCTTATATATCAGTCATATATTTACCTAAATTCATTATTTCATTGATAGTGATCCATCTGTGATCCTGTTGAAATACTGAACTTGATTTAAAATCTTGGTACCTCAACAGGATTAGCTCAACACCAAATTAATGGGCCAGTAATAGAATTGGCCGCAATTAAGAGCAAGCATCTCGCTCCAAAGCCATCAACACCCAGTCCTGTGGATGGGAGGCTGACGTTTTTCAATACTGCTGCTCTATTCTGTAGGCTTTAAATGGCTTAGCTTAAATTTTATTGGATCTATTTATGTTTAAATATTTTACCAAAAAATCTCATTAATTTGCTTTGTTATTCAACACACAAACGCACACGCACACGCACACACACACACACACACACACACACACACAAACAAGTGGTTTGTTTATCCTTCTGAAATCCACTCTGGAAAATGAATTCAGAGATAGAGACTTGAGGAGTTTTACTTCCTACCAAACAGAACTTTCACACAAAGTTGCCTATTTTAAAATATTATTGGAAGTGCTCAGTAGAAATAAACATGTTATTTTGAGTAACTTTATTAGGCAAAACTCTCATGCAGCTTTATTTTCTAGTCTTCTTATCTTATTTCCAGCTCCCTCCAATGATCCCGTACTCATGCTCTAAGCCAAGGTTGGCATCACTTCTTGGCCTTAGCTCCAGCCACTATCCCACACCAAACCAGTCACCTGAAAATGTACTCCCACTGTTCTTCACGAGCTAAGGTAAACATTAAAGTCTAAAGATTCTCTTCCTCCCGAAACCTTTTCTTTTCATTCCAACCCCAATCATCTCCACCTTTTGTGAATTTCTGGAGCATTTACAGTTACCCCAGTGAAACCTAGTTCCAGGTCATGTGCTAGGTTTCACTTTCTACTGTTTCTAGTGGGCCATCTATGCCTTGTCTCTGAGGGGCTAGACCATGTCTAGAAGAGGCAGGGCCCATGCTCCTTGGGTACCCGCAGCCCTGAACACAGAGCTGAGACCCTCTATGTACTAGACCGTCTTCACCGTACAGTGTCACAGCCAGGAGGATTCTAGCTAAAAGCTTCCTAGCCTGAGACTCTAACAAGGTTCTCATCAAAATTTATAAAATAAAATAATGTCAGAACCCAGATAAAGCATCCAAACATATACACTTGTTTTAGATAGCATGTGATTGGCTCCAGCCTTTGTTCACAAATCTGCATCTCAAAATAATTACCCAAAAGTTTTGAATAAAGAAAGTATTCTCATTTGACAAATGTTTTATTACATTTCCAGGCAGGTGCATTATGTCTTCTTTTAAAATCCAGTATTCAGCAAGAGTGCAATTTTATATTTGTTCGTTTATAGATTCTAAACATGGTTTATGAACAAAGTGAGAGAAAGAAGGTGTCAGACAATATGAACGACCCCCCTCCCAACCCCGGACAGGAAAAGCAAAAAAACAAAACAACCCTGGCGTAATATGCCAAATGTGTCACCATAATGTCAGGAGTCTACAGTCTACATAAAAAATATGTTAAAATTCACAAAGTTTGTAAATGATGAGTCTTTTCACTTATTAATCTAGATTTTCCTCTCTCAGGGAAATTTAATCTTACAGATTTCAGTGGGAAACACATTTTGAAATAAAAAAGGACACCACTTTATCTTCCTCAGCAAAGCTGTCACATGATTCTCTGCATGAGAAAAAACACTTATATTAGTGCAGACTTGTTTGCAGGTTGTAAATGTTAGCTTTTAAAAAATAACCTTTTTTAAATTTTTTAAAGTTATTCTTCTAGAATTTATTCTTCAGAAAAGACACTTTAAGCCATCTGAATAGTATCTTTGAAATTATAGCATCCTAAAATCCTTAGAGTTTTTATTTCTTCACTTTTCACACATATTTGAGATTCTAAGGAAATATTAGAACATATTCAATCAACAGAAGCAATTTGTTAAGTACCTACCATGTGCCAAGCATTGCGATGGATGCTGGGAATATGCTAGTGAACAGGACATCCCATCTTCCTGGGAGACAGACAATGAAACCTGTAAAGCACAATCATGTGATAATGGGGGACACACAGGGAACTAGGGAATGTGACCAGGGCCAACTCAGTCAGGTCTAAAGATCAGAGGAGGGGGCCCTGATAAAGAGATATTTAAATTGAACACTGAACCAGAGGTGAAAGATGCAAGTGGGGGAAGACTGTTCCAGGTGGAGGACACAGCAAAGATGAGAGAGAATATGGCAACTTTGGGACAAATGAAGGAAGTCAGCAGACTCGAACCCTGGAGAGGAATAGTGATGACAATGAGGGAGGAGAGGCCAGATCTGGAGGGCTTGAGAGAGCCCAGTAGTCTGTACATAGTCTGCACAGTGATGGGAGGCCATTAAAGAGTTTAAGTACCATAATTATGTTTATTAACATCCCTCTGCTGTAGAATCTAGAAAGGCAGAACTGGAGGCTCATGATAAGTCAGAGAGCTGGATCTATAGTCCAGGATAAAGATGACTATAGGTCCTGCCAGAATTGGATAGGAAAAAATGGAGGGATACAAGAGATATTCCAGAAGTAGAGTTAAACATATTTGGTGATTGTAAGGACTTTGACGATGAGGAAGAAGGAGAATATCAGCGCACCCCATAAGGCTGTGCAGGTTGGGCACTGAGCAACCCAGGGGTACCATTGTCATCACATCTATATTAAAGTCTCTTGATGAAGCTTTGCATTATGGTGGAAGTTGAGAGCCTGATGATGAAACACTATGTCTTGTTCTCTAGCCTGACCAAATGAAAATGGTGTTGCCATTTATTGCAAGGTAGGAGGCAAATCAGGTTCATGATGGGTAGGTGGGTAGTGGTGGCAATGACCAGGGGAGATGACAAGATGACTGCTAAACAGTTTGAATGAAGATGGATGCTAGTCAAGTGTCTGTGTGCCTGCTATTCAGGATACTGGCATGATGGTGTATGTTTGAAGGATCTCCACATTCAGATGATAATGGAAGCAAGAAAGTTTCCTGAGATGAGACAAACAGTGTGTAGGGACTGAAAAACCTTTGGAATTTCAACATTCATTGGTAAGGGAGAAGCAAAGGATGAAGAGGTGGGAGAGGTAACTGAGAGACCAGGGAAGGCTGCAGACACAGGGTCCATGAATGAGAGGGAGGAAGGGGCAAAGTAGCTGAGTTTAAAAAAGGGAACGTCTCCGCAGGGTATAATGACACAAGGGTGGCCTTGATTAGAATGGTTCCATTAGAAAAAGCAGCATCCAGACTCTAATGGCTTGAGGATGGAATAGGAAATGCAGAAGTAGAAACAGGAGGTGTCGACAACTCTTTCACGCAGTTTAATTAAGGAAATTAGGGTGAGTAGGGCAGTAGCAGAGGGAAAGGTAGAGTAAAGGGAGGTTTTAAAAATGCAAAACAGGAGTAATCTTTTTTAGCAGGTTAAGCAAGCAAAGTTGAAGCGATTAGCTTCCTGTTGAAGCAGATACATATCGTGGTTTGTAATAAGAGAGAAAGTTATCCCACACACTTCTTATTTCTGTTTCACTTGTGTTAGCTCAAATCAAAAGGAAATACACTGATACAGAAAGACATTCAGAAAGAAAATTTTCAGGAAACAGCTTGAAAAATCATATGTTCCCTAATGCAATTACTATTTTATGACTTTTTGGAGAAGTCCTTTTTCCCTTTTCAATTTACCTGTTCGGTGGCTTACAAAATTTTAATATTAGTGGTACAGGAAACTCAAATAGTGATACATACACAGAAGCAAAAGAATATCAGTCTTATACCAAGTTAGTTATAGAAATCTTGAAGCTGAATTTCAAAGCAGTAGCTGGATTCTTGAAAGAAGGGTCCTCTGCTACACATCCACAGCCTGGCAACCAGAAGTCCACATTTTTTTTCTCATAATATTCAAGGGAAGAGTAAAAATGAGTTATAAATAGAAATCCAACAATTTTTGATCAGAAAGGAAATTTCAATACTTTGAGTACTTTCAATATATATTAAAAGGAAGAGAGATTATAAATATTGTATTTATCATTTCAAGAAATTATCCAGGGAAAGATTATTTCCAAGAAAAAGTATTTGAAGAAGTTTCACAGATTACTTCATGAAAACAACACATATAATACTTTTGAAAATAGTAATTTTCAATAACTTGTGATTGCTTCTGTTGAAATAGTTTAATTCCTGTTGAAGGAATTTTCATGTTAGAATTGGAGAAACCATCTAACTCAGTATTCACTGCAGGACCTAAAGCAGAAATTCCATATAATTAAATGTTATTACATTATATATTTGGTTTTCCAAGCCATTTTCTTTCTCTTGAAGATTTGGCAAGAATCCTTTCTCAAATGTATGCCTTCATCATTTACACCAGGGAGTTTGGGGGTCTTCTGTGTGGTTCATTTTCAGTGTCTGTGTTGGCACATCCAAATGGACGGTCCATTAGCTGGGAAGCATCCAGCGTGTCTGCATTTGGCATCTTAGTCACCTGGAGCACCACCGGTCAGTCTAACATGCTGGCATTCTCCCATATTATAATCAGGTTGCAAAGTCCTACTCTTCGTTAGTGTGGGTTCACTGATTTCTCTTGAGGTGCTAAATTTCTTCAGCTGATGTTTGTGTATGATGGATGAAGTAATCGAATCCAAGCATGGCTTCAGAGACACTGTATTGTCCAGTAAATTATTTTTATTTTGTAGAAACTGTCCCATTCTGTTCTCTTTACTCCTGCAGTGTCTAAGAAATTTTCTGTTTTGCTACATCAGTTTACCAAATTGGAGAGAAATGACAGAGTATTTAATGATAATGTATGGGAAGACTAATTATAAATAATTAATAGATAAGGTGATACATTTGTTATTGCCTAATTATTAGGAACATTGCTCATTTTGATTCCTTTTGCATTCTAACTTTTTAATGCATTTTTTGTAGTTCCACTTCCCAACACAGCAAAATGTAAGCATCATTATATGACATTTCGCATAAGAATAAGAAGCCCTTTTCTCTCAAACCTCATCACCTGACAGTCAGTTCCTGGCTCTACCACCCCATAATAATTGCTTCTAATTGACAAGAAACAGTAGGATTTTATCCACTGTTAAAAATAAACAAAAAATTTTTGATGCCTTATGTTAGAAGTTTTTGATATTCTAAACAAAAATCTACTCATTTTTGAGTAGCAAAATCATAGAGGCAAGATGATTCCATGTATAAAATGTATAATATATGTAATTTTCTCAAAAGATCCTGAATTTTTTTTTCTTAAATTAAGTAAGCAAAGTGATGCAAAGTGTAAAAGTCTCCTAAAGCATATTAACCATGGTCAGCACATTATTCGTCCAGAGTGTCTCTTAGTTGAGAAGGACATATTCATTCTCAACAACCAAAACGAATCTCTGCATTTGTTAGTCCCCAAATACAAGATTCTTGCTGTCACTGAATGGCAAGGCTGGTTTTGAGGGTAGGAGGGATGAAAATCACTGGCCCCATTCCCCTCTTTTACTAAAAGGAGGCTCTTGTTAGCATCTCCTTTGCATTCTCTTGCACTGGGTGTAATTTTGGTGAAGGCTCATACTTAGAAAGAACTCGTATATGTGTCGAATTGAAAATAATGTTCACATTTCTGTATTGACACCGTCTGAGACTTTGTGGGAAGGACTTAAGGAACCAGAGGGACACTGTCTTCTCAAAAACTCAAGCAGAATCTCACATGACCCAGGGCATCAGAAGGGATGGCAGGAAGTAGCAGACAGACACTGAGAGGGGAGGGCCGAGGACAAATCTGAAAAGGCTTTTCTGTGATAACTAACACAGAACCTCAAGGCATCACACAATAAACTGTTCCACTGCAGACAACACTCCAGGGCATCTGTTGATCCAGGAATCCTCCATCTTGTCATGCTGCCACCTCCACATATGACTTTGAGTCTGTCACTTGTGGGAAGAGAGAGAGAGAGAGAGTCACTCAGTAGGTCTTAAATGTTCATGCTCAGAAGAGACAGGGGCCATGCTGCTTGTATCACATTGACCAGAATTTGTCACATGACCTTACCGGAGAACAAGGAGGCTGGAAATGTGGGTGAGGTTTGGGCTGTCCAAAACGCAGGGGTTACCTCTGATGCACCAGATTAAAGGCTTTGCCTGGGGTTATTCTATCAAGTGCATCATGTCTAAACCCTTATCAAGATGTCACGTGTGGTGTGTCAAATCTGTCCCCCTCTCTCTATTTTTCTGCTCTGTGTAAAGTAGTCAGACAAGGAAAGGTGGTCATGCAAATCGGAAGTGAGATACCATTTTCTCATTTATGAAAGCTATATTCTCTAGAAAATATTAATTGAGGTCTTCAGCTGAGGATGTGAAAGATTTGAAATTGAAGGAGAGCAAATATGGTGGGGAGGTCTGAGGAAGGGTAGTAGCGTTGTCTCATAGGGTAGAGTGTCTTCCTGAGATTTGCTTGTGGGTCCTCATTTGAAGTGAGTCTGGCCGGTACAGATACTGTTTTCTCAGTAATCTCTCAGCCGTGTGTGTGCACTTGTCTTCAATTCTGGGAAACACTTTTCTATAGTTTAACTATTGTCTTCTCTTCATTCACTGTTTTATCTCCTTCTGGCACTCTCATTAGAAAGACGTTCGAAGATCTGTTCTTTCCTCATGCCTTAAATTTTCCTTCATTCTGTCAGTTTAACACCCTTGCTCTGTGTTCTGAGAAAATTCCTCACTTCCATTTTCCAGCTTCACTGATTTTCTACCTATTTTGTATTTAAGCTACCTATCACATATCTGTTTTGTCAAAAATGTTAATTTCATAGTCTCTCTGTGATACCCTTTTCTCTTGAATACAATATTCTCTTTACACATTCTGGGATGATGACTACATTAATTTTTAATGTCTACTTTGTTGGTTTTTAGAGTTTTGTTTCTTTCTTTAAGAAGGTACACACTTCCATCACTCTATTTCATTCTTGGATCCATTTCACCACGTCACAAAGATGCCTGTGGATAAATGTCCACCAACCTATAGTCTTAATTGATATTTATTTTACTCATGTTAATATGGAAATAGAAATATTTTATGATATTTATGTTTCTTTGCCCGTATATTAACACTTATATACAAATATTTGAGTCATTTATAGTCCTTCTAACTACCTTGTAGTTTTCCTCATATATTCAGTATATCTTTGCTTTGGTTGAATTGGCCAGTCTCTTAATGAAACTGTTTTTTCCGTGTTCTTTTTATGTACTACAATCTATTTTTTGATTTACAGCTTATAACCTAGAAAATCACATGCTTTCAGTGTTAAGACTTCAAAACCATCTGTTAATGTTGGATGATTTTCTCTCTTGTGACTTTCCAGCTTTGGTTGCAGTTGTAGGATTTTTTCTGGGCTATTTTCAGATATTTAGCTATAGTCTCTACTCATTCTCAGCAGCCCACTTTTACTTTTCGAAAAGTTAATACCTCTTTAACAACAAGTATACATGATTGGGCACATGGGCAGTCATAAGGCCAAATATTCTCATGACTTGTGTGTTATTTCCTAGCAATGATGGATATGACCAGGGACAGATGTGATATTAAATGATTGCTTTAGAAACACAACTTGGCTACCTTGTACCTCAGTTTTTAGTTGCCTATGCTGCTCATTCAGGCAAAGAGTTTTGAAGGGAAATTTAGCCTTAACACGTTACCTAAGTAGACAGGAAGCACTCCCTAAGAGTACCAATGGGCCCCCAAATTGGGGCTTACTCTTCTCCTTTCTTCTTCCATCTCAAAACTTTCCCAGGGCTCCAGTTACTGGAACAGGACTTGATTCTTCTATCTGATCCTTCTCTAATCCTGTTTATCATATCTGTGCTCTGGGGAGGGTTTGGGAATAAGCTGGTTATGAAGTTTCACTGACCTATTTATAAGTGAGGCACAGAGAAATCATCTGTTTATCATTGACTCAACTGCACTAATTTAAGGAGAAAACTTAAGCAAACTGTGGGTTTTCTTGTATCTAAGTCTAGTTTTAGGGCCCCTCATTTATTTAATCAGCTTCTTCTTGAGGGAAGAAATATACTACAAATAATACATCAATTATAAGGTACCATCTAATTTTTTAAATATTAAATGCTTTAAAAATTGTGTTTTAGAATAAAGGGTATGCAATTGTGAAATTATGTCTCATTTTGATTCAAGATACATATTGTATGCAGTACCTATCAATTATCTGAATTCTGGCATTTCAGAGAAAGGGTACAAAAACAACATTTGGTCAGGGCTAGCTACATAATTTGTAGGATGAAGTAGAAAATAAAAATGTAGGCTTCTTGTTGAAAAAGCAGAAAAAAATATGTGAAATACTAAAATATGAAGGTTTTTCCTTTGTTCTGTGGTATCTTTATTTGTTATACTGCTTTTTGTATTTGTTATTTAATGTCACTGTAAGTAATGACAGTCAAAATTATAAATTATTAGCAGGGGTTTTACCACTCATTCTTATATTATGCAATACCAGTGTTAAATTCAAATATAAAAGCCTTTAATTCATTTGCAGAATCACCAAAATTATACAATTCATATTTTATATCTCATACACACATGCATCTTTTGTTCTTATCAGAAACACTGTACAACATTAAATCACCTGCTTTTTGGTTTTTGTCTTCACTTCTTGACGTGCCTGCTTTTTACCAACATTCTCTACCTCTGGCTTATTGATGAGTGAGGAAGGACTGAAAGGAAAAGGAAACATGGATTATTCTATTTTTCTCTTTCCTCATCATCATTTTTAGCACAAGTGGTTGACTAATACAGGAAAGTAACATAGGTTTAAAACAAGATATGATTATGTTCCCTCATCAATTGTGTTTCTTCCAATAATATTGCCTTCTTTCTCTGTTTGAAGCAAATTCTCGTTCAAAGCAAAGTCTGGTTTGAATGGAAAGATTGGCTTCTCAGGGCTGCCAGTGCCCCCATTTACTTTGCTGTAGACCTAACATGCTCACCTTGTGTTCATGTTGAACCTAATTGAACCACCAGCATCATGAGTCCGCAGAAATGCTGTGCTCATTGAATATTAAGAAGGTTATCTGGACACAGACTGTACACCCTTCCTAAGAATAACTCAGAACGGATCACAGACCTAAATGTAAGATGAAAACTGTAAAACACCCAGAAGATAACACAGGAGAAAACTTAGATGACCTTGGGTATGGCAATGACTTTTCAGATGCAACATCAAAAGCACGACCCATGAAAGAAATAATTGATAAGCTGGTCTTCATTAAAATTGTGTTATGGTAAAGATAACGTTGAAAGAGTGAGAAGACAAGCCACAGTCTGGGAGAAAAGATTTGCAAACAACATATCTGATAAAGGCTTCTTATCTAAAATACATAAAGAACTCTTAAAACTCAACAATAAAACAACCAATTTTTTAATGTACCAGGAACATAGGAGGGAAAAACCCCAGTACACAAGGTGGCACCCTTGCCAGCCTAACTGTGCATTTAGATAACCATAAATAGAACTTAAAGAAAAAGCCCACTATTTAATAAAAAGCAGTGAACCCACACACCTGTGTCTTTTAATTTCACTCCTAAGCTTTAAAGAACCTAGTGATTGTTTCCCTGTGTCTGCTGATGAATCAGAAGCAAAATAATCTTTCCTGAGTGGTGCCTGAATTCTGCCAGTTCTCCGGCATATTCTGCATACTTGCTTCAAGGAAAACTTCATGAACTCAGCTCCAAAACCACCTACTTTCTGAATCACTTTCTGAATAACAAATCTTAAAATAGAATTAACTCTTCTGGCTCTGGTTGGCTCTAAGAACTTTGATGACCTTAAAGGAACATGAGATATTGACTATCTTCTGCTTTATACATATACTTATTTTTACATGTTTTGTAATTCTAATTCAATAGTAAATGAAATACAAGACAAAAATGTCTTTTTTTCATTTAATTGGTAGGAAAGTACCTAATTTATCTCTTTATGTAACTCATTAGTGTGCATCTAGTTTTATTTCTTATAGCCTATACCTGTGCCTTAAACCTCAAAAGGTTATTTCCGGGTATGTGATAAAATAAATGTGCTTCCATGCTAATTGCCACCAATTATAGAATTGAAGTGAGAATATCAAAAATTGATGATTGGGACTTCCCTGGTGGTGCAGTCATTAAGAATCCACCTGCCAATGTAGGGGACGTGTGTTCAAGCCCTGGTCTGGGAAGATCCCACATGCCGCGGAGCAACTAAGCCCGAGCGCCACAACTACTGAGCTCTAGAGCCTGCGAGCCACAACTACTGAAGCCCACACGCTTAGAGCCCAAGCTCTACAACAAGAGAAGACACTGCAATGAGAAGCCCGTGCACTGCAACGAAGAGTAGCCTCCACTCGCCTCAACTAGAGAAAGCCCACGTACAGCAACGAAGACCCAACACAGCCAAAAATAAATAAATACATAAATTTATTTATTTTAAAAAATTGAAGACTAATGTATTTAAATTGTATTAAAGACAGAATGTAAACAAAAAAGAATATTGCCCTCCTTCAAGCCAACACTGATTCTGCAGCTCTCACCCGTGTTCAGGTTATTCTTTACTCCCTTGCTCACCAGTTTTCTCACCAAAGCTGCATCTCCAGTGCTGGACATCTGCACTCCGATTTGTCACCCTCACCTAGAGTTCAACAAATGCAAAAACAGATTCACCATCTAACTTCTCCTCCTCCGACTCTTCCCTTTTCCTAATGATACAACTTTTTCAGTCCATCACCCTTGGTTGAAGCCTTGTCATCTTTTTTTAAACTGTGATCCTCATTTTTGATTGATCAATTTCTTTCATCCCCTTGGGCCATCCAGCCACCAAACCTTTTCCCTTCCACTCACTGCACAGGAATTAAAGTATCAGACCTGAAACTTCTATCCTTAGAAAGACCTGCTTGCAAGGTTGGTTCCTGGCTGGAGTCTGGGAACTTGGCTGGTATACAGTGCCCTGCACTGATATAGAACTTCCCCTAAATGATAAGAATGGCTCACGGTGCCTAGGCTGTTTGTACAAACAATGTGGTCCATGCCGAACTAGTCCTTTCCTTGTGGGAGTCAGGGATTATACGTGGTAGGCAGAGAATGCCTACTTGAGCAGCCCCTTAGGAAAACCCTGGGCACTGAGTCTCTAGTGAAGCTTCCTTGGTAGATGACACTTCTCACACACTGTCCCAACTTATTGCTGGAGGAATTAAGCACATCCTGGGCGACTTCACTGGAGAGGACTGTTGGAAGCTTGAGTCTGGTTTCTTCCAGGTTTATCTCCCTGCACGTTTTCCCTTCACTGATCTTGCTGTGTTTCCTTTTGTTGTAATAAATCTTAGCTGGGAGTTTAACTCTATCCTGAGTCCTGGAGTCTTCCTAGTGAATCCCTGAACCTGGGAGTGGTCTTGGAGACCACTGACACACTAGTCATTTTGTCCCTCTATTTTCACTCCTCTTTAGATCTTTATTGTACATCATATGCTTCTATTTATTTGAGCCAAAACCCTAGCTTGCCTCTCTGGCTCTTTTCTTTCCACTTTCAAAATAACTCTAGATTATTATTATTATTAATCTTATAATAATTAATTATTATTAATAATTATTGTTATTCTAGCTCTTAAATGTAGTTCACGTCTCTCTTGACTACCCCACTTTCTCACTGGGGCCGTTGTGGCGGAGGCTCCATCTGCAACCATCGGGCCCTCATCTTGCTTAGTCCATCTTTCTTAATTTTCTAAAATAACCCCTGAAAGACACAAGTATAATCATGGTATCCCCCATTCATGACACTACAAAGGCTCCCTGAATGACAGTCGCCTGGTATGTCTCAGGAGGCCCCATGTCCCTAACTTATCACTTACTGAGTCTGAGCTTGTCCCTATAACCCACCCATAGCTACCAGTCACGCCAAACTGCTCCCTGTGTCCTGGATACACCAGATAACTTAATTGCTTTGGGTCTCTGAAAAATGCTCCCTCTCCCAGGGATATTTCCACCTTGCAGCTACACCTGAATTTCCAGAACTCACATGAAGAGTATTCTGCTTGTGAAGACTTTCTTATATCCCATTACCCTCAGGAAGATTTGACCATTTTCTGTGTGTTGTGCATCCACTCCTGGCATGGCTTCCTTCTGTTCTAAGACTCATGTTTGTATACGGGTGTGTGTGTGCCTGTGTGCACACGTTTGCAGGCACACATATATCCTTTCTCACAAGTAGACCCGATGCCCCATTGCATACTCATCCTGAGTCACTCATGCCAGCTCAGTTACTGTACTGGATTAGGCGTATAAGCCTTACTGAGGACTGAATGATTCTGATCACCATCTTCATCATAAAAATCCATTAAGACCCAGGAAAAAGAAACATGTCAGCAACTTCAGCATGAATTAAAAATAAAATTAAAGCTGCGAAACGAAATAGGTGTAATGTAGACAGGATGTTGTTTTCATTCCTTTTTGATATAGATATATCCAGGCAAATAGTGTGAAGTTATTTTCAATAGTCAGGTAAATAAGGTAAATGATTCATATTTGTTTCAGATGAAGCTGTTTATGATAATGCTTTCATATTACCTTTCACTGTTTAAAGCAGATTGCCAAAATATATACAATGATTTATTTCTGCTGTTGAACTGGAGAAAATCTGCAATATATAGTATTGAGAATAATAAAAAAATAAGGGCATGAATGATCCTGATGTTTTACCTTGCATGATATACATATTTCATAAGGTAAAATAACACATTTTTTCTTTAAAAGGAACAAGAAGATACAATTTGGACCAGTAAATAAAAATGTACCAGAAATTACAAGGAAGTATGTTTAGCCATATGAATATGAAAAGTTGAATTAATGATAATAAAACAGCAAAAATTTTGAATTCTTAAAGTAAACATAATAAAAGACAAACTTTCATTCAACAACCTCCTGGCAAAAGAAAAGTGGGTGAATTTGTTACCGGGTTGGCGTGCATTGTGTCAAATAGCTTCAACCGAGGAGGTCAACAGGAAAATCCGGACCAGCAATCTCGGTCCTTGTGACAGCAAGCAAAGAATTGCAGACTACTTCTTCTGGTAAGGGCAAGGCAAAGGGAGAGCGGGCTGTTTCTGCCAAGTGAAACCAGAACTCCTGCACAGCCTTAAGGGTGTTTATAAGGAGCTCTCTGCAAGGAGGTGGCGGGGTCGGAGGGGGACGGGGTTGGGGGAGCGATTATGGATGAGTGACAGGTGATCATTATTTGATTGACAGTCCCGAGCTATGTAACAAGTTCATTATTGCGCATGCCCTTACCCTTGATTCGCTAAAAAAAAAAAAAACAAGCCCACGGGTGGCGGGGGGAGGGGGTGGTGGGAACCACATGCAGATTTTATTATAATGATGGTATAATGAGTTTGGGTTTACTATGGGTCATATGCCTGTCTGGTCTGGGCATGCGCAGCCCGGGGACGTTCCCTCATGTTCCTGTGCTCTGTCTTTAAGTTGCCCACCACCCGACGATAGTTTCGCCCATTCTGGGTGGGATCAGGGGAAGGTCCCCAGACGGTTGGGGTGTGACTTAACTCTTCCCCTCTTGTCTTTTCGCCACTGTCACCTCCTTGCTGTTAATGTCTAACTACCTAACAAATTGGTTGTGAATACTGAATTTAATGTACATTATTAGGTAGTATATGAGTTTTCCTCACTGAATTAAATGTAGGTGAATGCAGGTAAATATAAAAGGTTGAAAAATCATTGAGTTCATAAAATAAGCATCTGAAAGAGTTTCACATTGTGCAAATGAGTAAGATTTGATAGTCGTTGAAGTTCAGAATTGTTATCATTACAATAGGGCCTACACAATCTTTTTAAATATACACAAGGTACATGTGTTATGACTATTGACTTAAAAATCAGTCTGATTAGAACTAGCTAGAAACCTGACTCCACAGGCCTCTCAGCTATAGCGCTGGACTGTGTAGCTCACGAACAAGTCTCTCCAAAGCACTCTTCTGTGGTCAGTAGGCCCTGGGTGTCTTGATTGTGCTTGAGTAGGTTTCTGTTGTTGCATTCAGGATCAGAGTGAGATTTGGTTATCACTTAGAAATTAGGACTTGGAAGGGGTGGGAAACTGCTAAGGACTGTGTATTTGCCATCTGTGCTCTGCATCTGATATCTAGGTCATTTCTGGAATGTTTTATTTATTGGTCCAAAAGTATACCTTCTTCTTTTTAAATAAAAAAATATTATTTTACCTTATGAAATGTATATGAGATTACACAATATCTAGCACAGCATATGAATAGGAAACATTTGTAGAATAGTGAATAAAATTTAAAAATTAAAACTAAAATTAACTTTATAATAAGAGGAATATTTTTGGCTCTATCTGGACCTCTGATAACTGTTGAAGAAATTGGAGCTTCCTGAAAAGGGTCATAGCCAGCTCATAATTCTCCATTAAAAATTTTGACCAGGAAAACCTGAGTATTTTGATCTCAATAACTTAGATTTCCATGTATTTCAGAGAGTACAAAAAATAAACAAGTCATTCTATAATAAATCCAGAAAAAAGTGTATAAATTAGGTTCAATTTTCTTTATCATTTAATTGATATTCTAACCTACAAGAGTAATCTATTTAATACATTGAAAGTGAAGTCATCATAATTTTTTGTAACATTCAGAATCACTTTCTTTTTAAAGTGAGTATACTCGAATTGGAGCCAGCAAGTTTTTTTGTTGGTCTGTTTAAACTTTATTTATTTATTTATTTTTGGCCACCTGGCATGGCTTGAGGGATCTTAGTTCCCCGGCAAGGGACTGAACCCGGGCCACCACAGTGAAAGTGGTGAGTCTTAACCATTGGACCGCCAGGGAATTGAGTATATATGTATAGATTTAAAAGAGAAGAAAAAAATAGGTTAGAAAATACTGAGAACAAGCAGATTATGTAGTATCTTGCTGACAGGAATTCAGTCTGAGTAAAACTCAAAGGTATTTGGAGGGTTTTGAGCAGAGGATTTGCATGATGTCATTTACATTTTAAAGGATCACTCTGACTGCTGTGTTGACAGCAGACTCTGGGGGGGTGGGGGGTCATGGCTGGAAACAAAGACCATTATTATTGTTACACGCACTAGTTCAGTAATTCATGTATGAAATGATGGTGGCTTGAACCTGAATGATATCAGGAAAGGTGCTGAGAAGTGGTCATATCATAAGTGTATTTTGAGATGGATTTGCCAGAGAACATTTCCTGACAAATCAGATGTGGAGTGCTGGAGAAAAGGAGGGGTAGGGGGGGCTCAAAAATGAATACCATACTTTTGCTTGAGCAAGTGGAAAGATGGAGCTCCCACCAGAATTTGGGAAGGTGGCACAATTACGGGGAATTATTGAGTTCTGTTTTGTACACATTAAGTTTAAGGTGTGTATTAGATCTTCCAGTGGATGTTGAGGAAGGAGCCAGTGATATGATCCTGGGAGCTTGAGGGAGAGATGTGATCTAGTACATAGATGGCATTTAAAGTCAGGAAAGTAAAGGAAATCTAAGAAAAAACCATTGATTAAGAAAGCAAAGAGGACCAGGGACTTGGAGCCTTGAGTTTCTCCAACATTAAACATCAGGGAGAAAGGGAGAAAACATTAAAAGAGACTGAAGGAGGAAACTAAGAGTGTGTTATCCTCAAAGCCAGGTTACTAAGGTTGAAGAAGTGATCAACTATGTCAAACATTGCCAAATAGTGTAAGGACTGAGAATTGATCCTCGGAATTCACAACACGGAGATCATCGCGGATCTTGGAGAACAGTTCTGGTGGAATGGTGGGGTGAAGCCTGCTTGAAGGGGGTTTAAAAGATAACAGGAACATAGGAATCCAAGACAGGATGTACAGAAAACTGTTTGGAGAAATGTCATTATAATGGGGAACAAGGAAAGGGGCAGTTGTTGATGGGAAAGTGTAGCGAAGAGAATATTATTTTTTAAGGCAGAAGATGAAACACCATGTTTGTGTAATAATGTGAATGATCCTGTAGAAAGAGAAACTCTGATGACGAAAGAAAGAGGAGAGGGGAGATGTATCAATTTTTGCTCTGGAGTAGGTAGAGGATATGAGAACAAATGTACCAGTGGAGGTATCTGTGCTAGAAAGGAGTTACGTAGTTCATAATTGCAACAGGAAGTTGGGGTAGGTGGGTGCAGATGGTGGTTGATGGGTGTAACTGCTAGTGGGCACCTGTGAAAGTTGTTTTTATCAGTGAAGGGTCCTGGTCATCTGCTGAGGGTCATTGTAGGAAAGGAGAAGTGGCATTGTTTGAAAAGAGAGCCCAAGGTATGAAATGCTCACATAGGAGAGTAGCTAAGCAAATGGAAAAGAATATGTAGAATGATCACCAGGTAGCATTGAGGGCCCAGTTGATGTTGATGATCATGAATTAGATACAACGCCATTCAGGGTGTTGTTACATTTTTATCCAACCCTGGTCAACTGCATGGGTGCAGTGCAGAGCTGGCAAAAACCCAGCAACAAACTAGAGCACAGCAAGAGAGGCACAGGAATTTTAAAGATGTATGATGAAGTAAGAATATAATTTTACTGCCTTAGCTTATGATTATATTTTTAACTGCATCTTTTGTTTGTTTTACTTCTTCACCTTCACATAGTTTGGTCTTTACAAAGTGGCATATGTTCTTCCAAAATTGCCAAGCAGCTCTTAGAAATGTCTGTCCTCTTTAAGAGTTTATTTTCCAACGTATTACCTTTCTGTTGGTCTTCAGCACTTTCTCAGAAAACTGTTTTTCCTCATTTTCTTCAGTTATCCTAAAACAGGGCCAACCTTGGTCCATGTTATCAGAAGGCACCTTGGATTGATCACTAATGTATGGTTGACAGCTAGAGTCTCTTCTTTAACCCATAGCGAGAGAGACAGAAGGATGTTCACAACTCCCATTCTTATTACCATTTTTTTCACATACATTAATTTTAGTATTTACTGTATCTAACTGTAACTAGGTGCTTTTAATTTTTGTTTTTAAATTATGATTCCCATTTTCAGGGGTAAGAAAACGGAAGCTTAGAGTAGTGAAGCCACACTGACATCTGCTTTGAAAAGTCCTGTGTTGCAGCCCTGGAATTTAAACTTTCTTTTTGTTGTGTTGATGACCAGATCATCTTTACAACCATTCTATAATATTGTTTGCCTGTAGTTACACCTACAAGTCCAAACCTTTAAGTGAGTTTGTCATCCCTACCATGGATTTCCCAAATTTCCGAGCCATGGAATCTCTGAGAAAAACAATATAGTCTGTCATAACGGAAAGATAATTAGAAGAACAAGTTAATTCACTGCGATCTATGCTGACCACAGATTGCTCCTTTCTTTTTTTTTTTTTTGAATTTTATTTTATTTTTTTATACAGCAGGTTCTTATTAGTTACCAGTTTTATACATATTAGTGTATATATGTCAATCCCAATCTCCCAATTCTACATGGACCAACCTTTCAGCTCTTGGCCAGAGATAATGCCTTGGCAAAAAGTCCTGCTGCAGCTTTCTTGGTCAGAAGTACTCTTAAATACTCTCTTATTCTAGCTTTGATTGAGTAAACATATGCTCATTTATCATTTCTTCCCCAATACTGAAAAATGTTTTTCATTATGTTACATGCTTCTTTATTTTTCAAACTGTGAATTATTCTTTTCAAACTTATTGCCTTGAGTGAGAATATTTATTATATATACATTTTTTGTTGCTGATGCCAAATTAACAAGTTTTAGAATATAATGATAGCAATTATTTCTACTCAAGTCTTTTGGACATTTGAACATATGGCTATTCTGTGCATGGTTTTTCATTGTGTAGCATAATTTTGCATTAAATCAAGGATGTTTTTGGCAAGATCATTATGGAAAAGTCAACAGGATTTTGAGATTTGTGTAGGTGCCGCTTGGTTCAAGTTTTTGCCCAATATTTTTTAATTTTGAGGCTGATAAATGCTTAATTGTCACATTATATCCAGACACAGTGAATATAAAAAAGCTGTAGTTGAAACCTAAAATGAATGGAAGTGTTCTTTAATCTCATTAGGATTAAAATAGGAAAACAGTCTGCACATCTATTTCAATATTCTCTTGTATAAAATTTTAAATTATTTTAAAAGTTTTTACTTGAAGAATATAGACTTTCCAAATCACAAGTAAACTTCAAGATCATAATGGACTTTAACTTTTTTAAAAGAAGTTTCATAGATGTTTGTTTTGTTGTTGTTGCTGTTTGCTTGCTTCTTAGATTTTGCTTTGAATGATTTTTCACTCTGACCACTTTGTAACTCTCAGTTCCTGGATTCATAACCTTTATCTCAAGGGCTCTGAATCCCCAGAGCATGAGTATTTGAAGTGAAGACTAAGAATGCCATATGACCTCGATACTCTATGCATGACACTAAAGAAGTCAAGGTCAAAGGTTTAATCTTCATAAATTCAAGTTAATACCACACAAATTAAAATGAAACAAAATGATATGTACTGTTCAAAAGAAAATTGTATAGTTCAATGTAACCCCTCATATCTACCAAAAATAAGTAAATAAACAAACATATGTCTGTATTAACGATGGTCTGATAATGTACTTCTAAATGAATTCCCCACAGCAATTTGCAATAATGAAAATTAGGTCCTATTAGGTTTATTTGTTCTTCTAATTATCTTTCTGGTATAACAAACTATTTTGTTCTCAGGGATTCCATGGCTCAGAAGTTTGGGAAGTCCATGGTAGGGATGACACACATCTCTCTCCTGGATGTCTGGGGGCTGGGGATACAGCTGAGAAGACCTTCATGACAGGGAGATGGGACACCTTGTTCCTGGTAAATTTTCGGAATTTGGAGATGAGATAAGGAGGTTAAGAAAGTAAAGTGAGGATTTATTTAAGCAAGAATATGCTCTCAGAGGGAGAGCGGGCAGACCGGTAAGGAGCTGCTGCCCTGGGTTTCTTGGGCAAGACTATTGTGAGGGGCATGCAAATGAAGGGGCGGAATATTCACTGGGGAAGGAGGAGTTCGGGGATCATATTCCCTGATTTCCATCCCAGCTCCATCTTTCTGAGCGGAAGAAGCATTTTTGTCCTTATTTAGCTTAGTCCAGAAGTGTCACGGTGTCAGTGCATGATGGGTACTTCTTATCTGCAAGGCTAATTTTATTATAATGAGAGCATAATGAGCAACAGGTTACATTAAGACACAAGAGATTCCCGCCTCTCTCCGCATTTCTTTGTCTGCTTCCAGGACATTTATCACCCAAAATGTGTGGTTTCCTCTCAGTCTGGAGCTTCCTGCTTTTCTTTGCTGCCCATTGACCCCCCGGGGTTTACAAGATGCTTGATTTCCTGCCACCTGGCCTGTGCCCCCATTTCTCTGCTCATATCTAGCTACCTGCCTGCTGTAACAACCTGGCTAGAAACTCACTTCCAAGGTGGCTTCCACCCTCACTGTTCTGATGCCTAGACTAATACTACCTGAAGGCTGTTACCACTGAGGACCTTTCTCCAAGTATCCAAATGCAGCCTCTCCACATGACTTGGGCTTCTCACAGCATAATAACTGAGTTCTGAAAAAGAACGTGTTCAGGTGGGGCCTCAAGAAAGAGAGCTGCCCCAGGACACAAGCAGAGGTTACATGAGTTTCTGACATAGCCTCAGAAGTCAAGTGTGGATTCCATTCACTCTATTCTACTGGATGCAGGAGAAAAAAGCCCACTCAGATTCAAGGGGAGGGGACATGCCTCCACCTCTTCCTGGGAAGCATGACAAGGTCACGTGGTACAAGAAGCTGTGGAAGGGCGATAACGCTGCAGCCACTTGGAGAATACAGTTTGCACACCCGAACGCTATCACCATTTGCTTCCATCCCCCAGGATAGTCACATGTATAAAGAATACATTCAAACACCACATATGAAGCCACGCCTATGCAAATAACACAAATATCCCGAAATCTCCATTGAGCCCTCTGATGCTGCCACTTGGATCTTGGCTTACTCTTGAAATCCCTTACGTGAATTATTTATTAAAAAATCCATATTTAGTTATACTATGACAACAATTCTCTTGAGCATGTTAACAGCACATGTACAGCACAGAGTAATGAAGATGAAAATCAGTGTTAATGATCTCAGTTCCAGACCAAAAGTGGTGAGATACATTTTAAAGTGAAATGGAGCCAAATCAAAGAACATGCACTACCATGCTAGGATGTCTATTTTTTAAGTGTTAGGAGGGAATTGGGCAAATATAAGATGTTTTGTAATATTTTCTATATGCACTGTAAATTGATGTTATATCAGAAATAATCTAAGAAAAAATATTCAACCACAGCCTACTACAGTATGCATTTTTGTCAATTCCCTTCTGCATAAATGTGAAAGATGTCTCTGAGCACAGAGGGTTTGCTGAGAGCAGTTTGCTTTGCTTAGACTGCATTTTTTAGTTTACTACTTAGAAGTTTTAAAATAAAATATGTTACATACATGGAATATATGAAAACATACAGAATTCTGCCATACTATATACTTTTTTTATTTTTACTGAATGAAAGTCCCTCCCCCTTCAGGAAAACTTCTGTAGTCAAGTGAATATATGCATGTAATTAATTGGATTACCAAAATATAATTTATTGGATAAAATAGATAAATATATGTATTGAGACTAAATTACTGTCCTTTAGATTATTGCATAAAGCAGTACTATAGTACCCGCAGTTGACTTATTAAAAGAGTGACATAAATTTTAAAAATTAAACTATTTAATTAGGTGCGTTGGTGACACCTAAGCCTAATCAAAAGTAATAAAACAATTTTTATGCAGGAACAGTTTATTATTTTTGGTCATGACATTTTTTTATTAGAGATCAAAATCCATGCAGATACCTACACCGTTTAAAGAACATCTATATTTTCAGAACCGATTTGCAAATTGTCCAAATAAAGCTCTGACCTTGTACTGCTTCTTTCAGACTGAATGGGGTCAAAAGTTACTTGTTCTTCTCTCTCTGTCTGTATTTTATTATTCTGTATTCCATGCTATGTTATTACAGCTCATATATCTGGTACTGCACCTGATTATCCAATCAAGTCCATTACTGCACTTGATTATCCATCATATACCTGTTACTGCACTTGATTATCCACTGCACTTGATTATCCATTATCCATTATCCATACTGCACTTGATTATCCATCTTTCCATCCCCACTGTCTAGCACCATGGATAACAATCTCCTATCAAAAACAGGAATATTCAGTCAAATTTATTATTTGGTTGAATGAATGAAAGAATGAATGTTAATTCACTTCTGAATCTGCTACAAAAATTGCTATCATCTACCAATTTCCTAAATTTTTTTTTCCGGTAAAATTGATCATATTAAATTTATTACAGTTATCCAATTCGATAACCCAGTTAAAGCTATGTTTCAGTCATTTCTTAACCTGGACTTATACTGGATATCCAGTGAGAATTGCTTTATCAAGTCACAGTGTTCCAAGGGTTTTCAGAATGATCCAATCCTTACCTTTCATTAATAAGCAAGTGAGGCAAAGCTTAAAATATATCTACTATATTCATATTTTCCTATTTATTAGATATTTGGTACAATACAATACACACATGTGTTCACCCTGGTTTTTTGGACTAAATCCATATAGATGATCATTCCAAAATAAGATGTAGAGTTGTTTTTAGTCATTTTCATGACTGCAGAGGTCTCCACTGGGAGAGTGTTGTTCCTGCAACCAGGCTGCTACGCATGGACATAGTTTTAATCATTTTTGCTATTACAAAAAGTGCTGCAATAAACAGCTCTATGTATATATCTTTAATTTTCTGCTAGTTTATCTTTGGGATAGATTTTCAAAAAAAGTATTGAAGACATGCTAAATTGTGCTATATTTTCAAATACCCCTCTGATGGATAAATACTCAGAAGTGGGATTAGTGGATCATAGAGGATCATATGGTAGTTTTTTTTTTTTTTTTTTTTAATTTTCTGAGGACTCTTCATACCGCTTTCCATCATGGCTCCACCATTTTACATTCCCACCAACAACAGTGCACAAGGGATCCAATTTCTCCACATCCTCATCAACATTAATCTTTAAAAGAAAAAAGCAATCCTAACAGGTTGTAGTGTCAACCCTGCCTGACCCTTGGGCTTTCTCTTGTTTGTAATGCCAGTGCCTGACTTAAGCTTTGAGTCCTGAGGCATCGACTTCAAAGACAGCTATCTCTAATAAACGTGTTGCCGCCACAAGACTAGATAAACATGCAGAAAGACAAATATCATGTGATATCACTTATATGTGGAATCTAAAAAAAGGTACAAATGAACTTATTTACAAAACAGAAATAGAGTCACAGATGTAGAAAACAAACTTATGGTTACGGGGTGGGGGGGGGAAGTGTGTGAGTGGGTAGGGATAAATTGGGAGATTGGAATTGACATATACACACCGCTATATATATAAAATAGATAACTAATAAGGACCTACTGTAGAGGACAGGGAACTCTTCTCAATACTCTGTAATGACCTATATGGGGAAAAAAATCTAAAAAAGAGTATATATATATATATATATATACATATATATATATATATATGCATAACTGATACACTGCTGTACAGCAGAAATTAACACAACATTGTAAATCAACTATACTCTAGTAAAAATTTTAAAAAAACAGAAACAAACAAACAAACAAAAGAAGACTCAGTTCTCCTCCCTAAGTCCCCTACCCCCAGGCTCCTTTGTTTTAGAGACCTTGATTTCATTAACTGACTATTCGGATCACTTGTTTTAATCTTCCTGCACTTTCGTTCCCACTCTTATGTTGTAAATTCACCAATGAAGAGTGAGCCTGGGAGACCCTAGGCCCTGACCCTCAACCCCAATAAAAGCAGAACCCCAGACCCGGGCTCTCCCTCTCTGTCTCTACCAGGTACCTCCCTGGGTGGCCCCACGTGTGGCAGGTAATTTCCGGATCCATGAGTAACAAACCTTTTTTTCCCCAAAGTTTCTTGATGGTTATTCCTGAGAGTGTCTTGCAATCATAATAAGAACCACAGGGGCCAGTCCAGCCACGAATTTGATTAATAATAGTTTGAGACCTGAAACAAAACACAGATATGAGGTGATCTTTCATTGTAGTTTTGTAACAGGGAAGAGCCAATTTTGACTCCATGTTGGATCTGTTTTTTTGACTTTAGCCTTTGCTTTTCATTGCTTTTGTTATTATAATCATATGTAAATGGACTGCCATAGGGAACCCTACCCACCTGTGGATGGCTGAAAGAAACGAGAAATTAACATATCCCCTCCCCGAGGCTGGCCATTCCAGATGTTTTGCAGGACCGATGGCCCTTTTTACTTTACTTCCTCCCTGCCTCTCCCACTCTATTCTGCCTTTTCACTTTACGTCCCTGTCTGATTCTATAAAAGAAACTGGCATCCAGACCCCGGTAAGATGGTTTTTCGGGGACCCTACTCTGCCATCTTCTTGCTCTTCCTGCTTTCCGAATAAAGTCGTACTCCTTGCCTCTACACCTCGTCTCCGATTCATTGGCCTGTCGTGTGGCGAGCAGAGCGGGCTTGGATTCGGTAACAGTTTTGAGTTGCATTTCCCTGATAATTTGTGGTATGTGAATGTAGACTGAAAAAATACACCTAAAAGTTGAGAGTTATGTTTTACTGGGCAGAAATTTTTAGGACTTCAAGCCTGGGAGGCAGCATCTCAAGTAACCCTGAGAAAACTGCTCCGAGGAAGCGAGGGGAGAGCCAGGTTATATAGAAGTTTTGCAACAAAGGGCAGGGAGTCTGAAAGTCAAAAGATTAATGTAAATTAAAGAAAACCAGATATCCCAAGTTAAGGAATTTAGCGCTTTTCTATATGTGGGAAGATGCAAGGGTGTGGGAAGATGAAAGGGTCTGGGCTCACTGCAATCGTTCCTTTGATATGCACCTCAGCTATCTGAGTCCAGTATCCTGTGCTTTCACATCCTGAGTTTCCTCAGGGGGCACCACAGGGAGTGGTTGCAGTGTGATGGCTGCTAGATGGCAGATATTCTTTCCTTCCTGAGTTCCCTCAGGGCTCACGTTGGAGGCCTGCAATTGCTGATGGCTGTGCCATCCCTTGTTTACTGATATGGCAGGCAATATTTCATTTCTCATGAATGCTCCCTCAATAAAGCTGCTAAAATTAAGCTAAATACAAGTTATAAGCTATATTAACAAACTTTCAAAGGTACAAGACTTCATTGGCAGGATTAAACTGGTAGGCAGGACAAGGTATTAAATGGAGCACCTCGTGATTTCCTTTGACCAAAGGCTGGGTACAGTATTCACCAGGGAAGGTGATTTTGGCAAGCAGTTTCAGAGTCTAATATGCATTATATCAAGGCCCAGTTTCCATTTTTGTCCTCAATTAGGGAGTGTGATATTTTCCTTTCTAATTTGTAAATAAAATTTCAACATTTGTGTCTTCCAATGGAAACCCTTATAGATTTTTTCTATCCCTGAATTTATTCAGAAACCATGGGTATATCTGCAGAGTCTCAGAGCTGAGAGGGAAGTTATTAGTCAATAAGTCAAGAAGTATGACCATAGTCTTCCGAAATGAGAAAATATAAGTCTAGATGTTTTTGTTGTCTGCCAAGTCAGAGGCTACTGGATTCTGGAATAGAAACTCATTATTTCAGTTCAAAACAGCTGTCCCACTGTATGGGGTGGAGGGCGGTTCCAGGAGCCGTCCCTCCAGCCCCCAATCCCAGCCTTCCCCCCAATCCGCAGATGCTCACATGCTTTATAGAAAATGGCAGAGTACAGTTGGCACTCCATATCCATGGGTTTCCCATCTGCAGTTTCAACAAACCACAGATCAAAATTTTGAAATTTCCACCCTCTCTTGAATCCACAGTTCTGAAACCCTTGGATACGGAGGGCTGATTGTATTTAAACAAAACACAGGGAGAGATGGTTTCATGAGCCAGCATTTGAGAAGTAATAAGAGCCTATAGGACATAAGCCCTAACAACAACAGCAACAAAAATACACCAGGTAAGTACAATTTGGCTATACGTGTTTGTAATTACCTGATAAATCCAGTTAGTGGCATTTCCTATCATTTTGAAAAGAAGCTTACTAAATCCACTTATGGGATAATATAAGCACCTCATTTGCCTGAGCAAAATTTTTCAGGAAATAAGCCAACATGCTATAACATTATGTAGATTATTTAAATCTAGCTTTGATAATGCTGTTTCCCATGATATTTTTAAACTTTATTTACTTTTTAATCATCACTTTGCCCTAGAAATAAATACGTGTGTGTGTGTGTATATATATGTGTATGTGTGTATGTATATATATATATATATATATGTGTGTGTGTATATATATATAATTTACTATACAGGCTACTATTGTACTTTTTATTCTAATGCTCATAAGAGCTAAAAATTATATTCGCTATCATCATGGTTTCACCAATTTACATTCCCACTAATAGTGTATGAGGGTTCCCTTTTCTTTATATCCTTGCCAACATTTGTTATCTGTGTTCTTATTGATGATGGCCATTCTGACAGGTGTGAGGTGATATCTCACTGCGGTTTTGATTTGCATTTCCTTGATGATTAGCAATGTCGAGCATCTTTTCATGTGCCTGTTGGCCATCTGCATTTCTTTTTTGGAAAAATGTCTAATCAGTTCTTCTGCCTGTTGTTTAATTGGGTTGTTTGATTTTTTGATGCCTAATCAGTTCTTCTGCCTGTTGTTTAATTGGGTTGTTTGATTTTTTGATGTTGAGTTGTATGAGCTGTTTATACTTGTTGGATAGTAATCCCTTATCCCAGTGTGAATTGGTGCAGCCGCTGTGGAAAACAGTATGTAGGTTTCTCAAAAAACTAAAAATAGAACTACCGTGTAAGCCAGCCGTTCCACTCCTGAGTATATAGCTGAAAAAAACAAAAACACTACTTCGAAAAGATACATGAACCCCAGTGTTCATAGCAGCATTATTTATAATTGCCAAGATGTGGGAGCAACCTAAGGGTCCATCAACAGATGAATGGGTAAAGAAGATGTGATATATATATATATAGATATAGATATAGATATATATAGATAGATATAGATATAGATATGTTCATTGGGATACTACTAAGCCATAAAAAAGAATGATTTTTGCCATTTGCAGCAACATGGATGGATTTGGAGGGCATTATGTTAAGTGAAATAAGGCAGACAGAGAAAGACAAATACTGTATGATATCACATGTGGAATCAAAAAAATACAACAAACTAGTGAATATAACAAAAAAATAAGCAGACTCAAGAGATATAGAGAACAAACTAGTGGTTGGTTACCAGCCGGGGTGGGGAGGGGCAGTATAGGAGTGAGACAGTGGGAGGTACAAACTATTGGGTGTAAGATAGGCTACGAGGATGTATTATACAACACGGAGAATATAGTCAATATTTTGTAACTGCAAATGGAGTGTAACTTTTAAAAGCTGTATAAAAAATTTTAAAACATCATCGTGGTTTCAATAAAAATCATAAATACCACTGTTCACTTTATTGGACGTTTAGATACCAATGACAAATTGAAATTATAATGGAGTAATCATAGCTCAGGCATACAAAACTGGAGGGGGTCAACCACTGAGCTTCTGTTCTCAGACACATCCCTGCACCACTGAGAACTTGAAATTTCTGTGAACTCTACCTAACCCAAGGACACCAGTGTTTTTAAAACAGTATCTTCTAGCTGCCTCCTTGTCTCTCAAGGTTGTTTCCCTTGTAACTATGCAACCATTTCGGGCCCCAACCAATCCCTACTTAACAAGCACCCATTACCTCTTACCAGCTTCAATATAATTCTTGATAAAGAACTCACGTAATTAGCTGTGACCTTGTGGGTTTTGCTTTTATAAGCCTCCCCTATTTTGTAGTCTGGCAGAACAATTCAAGTGCTTCTTGAATCTGTGTCTCATGGGCTGCAGTCCTAACCAACCCCAAATAGATGCCTTTTTATTTCAGTCAAGTCTCCATTTCTTTGAATGTTGGTTAACAATACTTAACATGACTTTATTTTCTGCAGCTGATTTTATTCTGGCCATCTGCTTTTACTGAACTTATTTTTTCAATAACTCTGTATAAGAAGACCCAAAGCTGTTGGAATTAATTTCAATATATAATCAATTTATTGTATATATGTTTGTTTCTCACTTTTTCAGCGTCATTATTTGAAATAACAAGTTTATATTCATTATTTGAACTTTGGATCTGTCCTATAGTAGGTGTACCAAGTCAATATTGACAATATTAGCAGCTATTAATTGGCTGACTTTACATTTCTGTTAGTTCTGTCTGGGTAGTGTTTATTCTTAACTCATGGTTACGAAAACTATTACTTATAGATGTTTCTGACATATTAACTTCTTTTTGATAGTGCCAGTCTGGGTTATTATTGTTGTTTTTCCATGGTTGTGGTTGTGGTTTCCATGACAACTTTTACATGTCATTGTACCATTATGATCTGTGAACAGTCACTGGATAAACTATGAAAATTATATTTTTTCATTACATGAGTTATTAGTCTTCATTTTAAATTTTACTTTCATTGGAATTAGAGTATTTTTTATTATTGTTAGCAAAAAATGACCTTTCCATTATAACAACTCAAAGGGAAGCATACTAAAATCATAGCTATAGCTACGTTCCTTTAATTAATTAGGACTTTAGTCTCTATCCATGTTCTTAAGGGAAGTAAAAATGTATTTTTTTTGACATTTAACAAAAGCGTAGGAGAGAACTTCCTGCTTTCTGTTAGATTTAATGTTAGATTTAAATACTTTGGTACATACCAATATGTTCAATGACTATTCAAAAAATAATATAGACTATTTTATGGCAATTATTAATTGCATCTGAGAAAATTCTCTCCTGACTTGAATCCCATCATTATGGGATTCTAATTAGAATATCCATTAGTATCCAGTCTGGTCTTTCTGAGAAATATTGGTTTGAATACACAACATTGATTCTTTCTTGTTGGACATCTTGCTCATTGTTCTTCATCCCAGGAAGGCTGCTCTCTTAGCATTTCAGTGGCTCTTTTATTGTCTGTTTTAGACCTCCCTGTAAAGTTTTTGAGGCTCCTTCCACAAATGGCAGAGTCTAATTTCTCTCCCCTTGAATGTGGACATTTGTAATGAAAAAAGAAGCAAAATTAAAATTACATTACCGCTGAGACAAGGTTAGATATAGTGATACTGCTTTTGCCTGGCACTCTCTCCCTCTTCAGATATGTGCCTTGGAAACCCTAAGGCAACTAGTAAGAAATTTGTCCACTGTGAAGCCACCATGCTGGAGAGGCCTCATGCAGAGGACACATAGAAGGAGAAATGCCCAAGGCTTAGCAGTGCCCATCTGTTTGAGTCTTAGCTCAACCCTCTGACATGGGTGGGCAAATCTTCAGATTATTCCAGTCCAGTTTAAGGCTGCCCTACTTACTGCAAATCCTGAGATGACCCTGTCCCTTTCTTCCCTGTCCAAATTCCTGATCCATAAAGTCTGTAAGCATAAAAGATGATAGCTATATGCCAAAAAGTGTTCACTTGTTTTGCAGTCATAGTAATTGAAACCTCTCTAAAATATATTCTTTAAAAAACCTAATTAATCCATTGATATCACGGGTCCCTTCAGATGTTCTTTCTCTCTCCCATCTCTTAATTTAAATCAATTTGCTAATCAATAATGGAGTATAAAAGACATATCTGAACAATAAAAAACTTTATTTTATTTTAGAAGCTAAGTACAAAGCTACTAATCTTTTCTACACTTTGAACATATTTAATTCCAATAAAATGTAACCTTTATTTACATTTATTTTTAAATATTACCTCTTTCCTTTTTAGACAATGATCATTTGAGTTGGGATAAAGCCCATAAGTGTTTTCTAAGAGACAAATTTTATATGCAAATCATTGAGCCTCCTTCTTAATGAAGTTTATCATTCAATATCCAGATAGGTGAAATTGTTCAGCAATGAGTACCAAGTGCTGTTGAATATTTACAAAGATGAGGAATGAGAGAGACTACAGGCTAATGGTAGCCTTGGTGAGAGACACTTGAATGGAATTTCATGATAACCAGGAGTTTGAAGGATTAATAAGATATGGAAAATAAAGATAGTGAGTATAGCCAAGTCAAGATTTTAGCTATGAAGTTGAGAAGAGATATAAAACTGCAATTCCTAGCAAATGTGGAACCAAAGGAAGGTGCTGATTTTCCTTTTTGTTCTTTTTAAGATGACAAATACTTGAGCAGGTTTAAATTCTTTATTGAAGGACTCAGTTAGAGAGAAAGATTGACAATACAGGTTTTAGCAAAGACAGAAAAGAGATCAAGGTCCCTAACTAAGGGAAAATAAGCTTCCTCATTTCCTACTGAGCTCACAAGGAAGGATTTGTTTAGAGAAGAATAAAGGGTATCCCTTTATGTAAGATAAAAATAAGATAAAATAATATTAAGTGCTAAATAGAAGATTAAACTGAATTTGCCAAAAAATATAAATCCTAAAGTCTTGACAGGATGAAAGGAGATAGAGAATAATCTAGAAAAAGATTTCTATATTAAAGGACTTGCACTAGGATACTAAAGAATATGACTTCTAGTAAAAGAAAAGATGGGGAAACTCTTCCATCTCCAGCTCTTCCAAGCAAAGACTAAAGAACTGCAAATATTTAAAATATCTTCCACAGCTAACAAGGAGGTCTTCTGGCAGAGATGTCCATCAGGTTTCCTTCTTGCTTTTCTCCTCCTAAAAGAAGTAAATGGATATTTTCATATTTTTAATGATCGAAGCCCTCAATTCCAGGAATATATTATACTACTATCTTGACAGTATTTCTTTGACATGATGCAAATGAATAAATCTTCTAAATATGATAACATTTGCCACTACCTTTTTGTCAAGTCATATATAAAGAAACTACACTAAGCTGTATACTTAGAAGATCCACTTTATAGCTACAAAATGTATATTCTGTGTATGTACCCATGAATCTATGAATAAAGATAAAATATACATAAAGCATTTTCACTTACATTCAATTGCTTTGACTAATAAAACTATGGATTGGTTTAAAATTCCAAAAAAACTTTGTGGAGAGTGAAGAAGTGCTATAACACAGTAACATTTTGGAACCATTTCTATTGCACATAGGTGTTTGGGTAGTATTTATTTCTCAAACAGACTTATCTCAAAAACACTATGGAATAAACGAGATTTAAAACGTTTTATTATCTTTGCTATGTGTAAAATTATTGTGTTCATTGGTTAAAAACCTCCAGCCCTAACATAAAAAACAAATCATAAATAAACATTTATGAGACTCTAGACATTTATAAACATTTATGAGACTCTAATTTGGAAGTATTCTTCAATTTCATCAACTTGCATTGTGCCATGTAAGTAACCCCTACTTCCACCAAATATCATTTGGACATTACTGTCTAAAAAAACTATTTTTATCTAGGCAGTCCTTATTATTTTTCAGGCATAAAGCAAATAACTTTAGCATTGTTTTTTGTTGGACTTTATCATTATTACATTTTATTTCTTAACATCATTCTGAGTTTGAGTGACAGGAGGAGTCTGCTGAAGATCTAGCCCGTGGTCCACACTAAAATCCTTAACTATAGGTACTTTGTGGAAGTATAACTGTAGTTATTAACATTTGTTTGTTTATACTTGCACCCCAGCCCACACATGCACAATATACAAGGAATAAAACAAAGACAAGATGTAGAAAACTGTCAGGAAAGGAACCCAAGTGAAAAGATAAAGTAGTACCAGAAATTCAGCAATGTCTGGACACACAGGCTCTTATAAAGGAAAGATAGAAATGAAGTGAACAAGAATAATGGTTGTTATTGAGAGGTCGGAACCAGTACTTGTGAGTGCAAAGGTAGCCAGTCATCTCTAGGTGACAAGATAAACAAGGCTTACCTGCCACTAGAAGTTGGTATTGTTAAAAGATCCATTGGCTTGTCAACTAACTGGTTGTTACAATCAGCAAATCACTCAATCCTTTGAGGCTCAGCTGCTTCATCTGTAGAATGCCTGGGACTGGTAAAACAGAAAATATTAATTTAAAGGCAATAGTACAGGATAGAGAAGTCCAAAGAGTAGGCGTTAGAAGCAGAAATTCTGCTTTGCCTGCTTCTTCCTCAACATCACTTGGATATGGAGATATATAGATATATAGATATATATATACACACACACACATACACACATATATAATTTCATAAACACACATATATGTATATGTATTTGATTTACTGAAATTTTGTTTAGAATATTTGTCTCGATGTTCATAAGGGATATTGGTCAGTGGTTTTCTTTTCATGTGATTTTTTTTTTTTTTTGGTTTTGATATCAGTGTATTAGGCACTATATAATGAGGTGAGAATTATTCCCTCCTTTTCAATCTTCTAGAATAGTTTGTACAGATTTGGTATTATTTCTTAATTCAGTGTTTCTTAGAATTCTCATTGAAGCTATATGGGTTTGATGTTTACTTTATGGAAAGGATTTTACCTATATATTCAATTCCTTTGATAGATAGAGTTCCACTTAATTTTTTATTTCTTCTTGAATAGGTTTGGTAATTTATTTATTTCATGTAGTTGTTCAGTTTTATCTAAGTTATCAAACACTGTCGCAAAATTAATCATAGTATTCCCTTATTATTCTTTTAATATTTAAAATTTTTAGGGCTTCCCTGGTGGCGCAGTGGTTAAGAATCTGCCTGTCAATGCAGGGGACATGAGTTCGAGCCCTGATCTGCGAAGATCCCACATGCCGTGGAGCAACTAAGCCCATGCACCATAACTACTGAGCCTGCGCTCTAGAGCCCATGAGCCACAACTACTGAGCCTGCGTGCCACAACTACTGAAGCCTGTGCACCTAGAGCCCGTGCTCCACAACTAGAGAAGCCACTGCAATGAAGAAAGTAGCCCCCGCTTGCCGCAACTAGAGAAAGCCCATGTGCAGCAACGAAGACCCAACCTAGCCAAAAATAAATTAATAAAATTAAAAAAATTATTTTAAAAAATTAAAAAAATAAAATTTTTATAGTGATGTCCTCTCTTTATTGAGTATTTTGATAATTTTCATCTTCTCTTTTTCCCCTAAGTCTGTAAATCTGTCTAGCTAGACATTTATCAACTGTATTGATCTTCTTAAAGGTTAAAAGTTTTATTTTGTTGATAATTTGTTTTGCTGTTATCTATTTTATTATTTCTGTTTTTTTAGCATTATTATGTTTTCTGCTTACTTTACTTTGATGCGATATTATTTGTCTAGTTTCTTAAGGTAAAAGCTAAGGTCATTGATTTTATACCTTTCTTTTTTCAATAAAGAGTTTATTAGTATAATATAGAATTCCCTATGTATACTGCTTTAGCTATATCTCAGAAGTTCTATATGTTGTATTTTCATTTTCCTTCAGTACCAAAAATTTATAATTTTCCTTTTGATTCCTTTTTGCCTGATGTATTATTCAGAAATGTGCTTTAGTTTCAGAATGTCTGAGGATGTTTCTCAGATATCTTTCTGTTAGTATTATACAAATCAATTGTATTTGGGTCACAAAACCTACTTTAAACCACTGAATCTCTTAGGAATTTATTGATGCTTGATAATACGGCTGACACCATGGTCTACATGGCTTGCCTCTATATTTGCAGGTTCTGCATCTGCTGATTCAACCAACTTCAGATTGAAAAGATTCAGAAAAGATTCCAGAAATTTCAAAAAGCACAACTTGAACTTGCCATACACTGGCAACTATTTACATAGCATTTACAGTGTATGTACTGGGTTGGCCAAAACGTTCATTCGTGTTTTTCCGTATGGAAAAATACAACTATTTATATTGCCTTTATCTTGTATTATAAATAATCTAGAGATTATTTAAAACATATAGAAGGATTGTGTGTAGGTTTTATGCAAACACTACATCATTTTAGTTAAGGGACTTGAGCATTCACTGATACCAAGGGATGACTGTGTTAGAAAATGTTCTGTGTTCACTAAGATTGTGTATTCTGGTGTGTGGGATGTTCTAGAAATGTCGATCAGATCGAGTTTGTTGCTTTAAGTCTTCTCCATCCTTACTGATTTTCTGTCTTACCTGCTCTATCAATTATTGGGTACTGGGTGTTGAAGTCTCCAACTATAATTGTGGACTTGTCTCTCTCTCCTTTCTAAAGCTCTGTAATTGGGTGCATGGTATAAATTATTGTGTCATCTTGTTGATTAGACATCTGAGAGTAATCAGAAAAAGTGAACAGAAATCTATTATCTCAATTGCCTTTGAATGAAGTTGACCATATTTAAAAGGAAGTTGTTTTTCTGTTTAAGACACTGATGAGTTTACACAGACAAATTAGTGATTTAAAGGATAAAAGATGGAGAGGCAATTTAAGTTCTGGGGGGGAAGCTCAAAGGGAAGATGCAGGAGTCAGCATACTGAGCAGGGCTTTGCAGAGAGAGGGGATCAAGAGGGTACCCAGTGACAGGGTGACCAAAATGGTACCTTGCAGAGTTGAAATGTCTAAGATGGCGTTGGTGTTTTCTGTGGGGTGTCTGGCATAAATCTTTCCTATAAGTGATGCACAGAATCTTCATTAAAGTCTGCTTTTATACTAATGCTCTCTGTTCGAACAGCAACTTTTTGCTCAATTCAGAACAGTTTTGAGTTTTAAGTCTGAGTCACCATGGTGAGGCCCAAAGACTGCCGAAGTGCAACAACACTGGGTCAGTGTGGCCATCAGAATGGGGGTGCCTGTGAGTCTGAGGGAATTTAGGAAACTTTGGACTTTATCAAACCATGGAATTTAGGGCTGAAGGTATTCACATATGTTCTAGCTGGAAGAAAAAGTTACAGCAAAAGAAAGGGTTTTTAATCATTAAATACACTAGATTTACCCTTTTCAGAAGTGGATACAAGGGAAGTCCTAAATTTAAAAATCCTAAAAATTGTACTGCTTCCTGTACTCACTATATGAAATCTCAATGGTGAAGCATATCACTGCAACTTTGAATGATTTGCCATTTGTCTATGGTCAGATGTTTTCTGGTTATAGTTTTGAGAATATATAGGTTTACACATTTATTGACATCAGAGGTTCCACACATATGATTATAATGAGTCATAGGGTCATTTGAAGGAAATTTACATTTAGTTGAGGAAGCCTTAAGAGCCGTTACTTAACATGATTTGAGTTTTGTTTACAGTTTTCCATACGCCCAGACTTTAACCATCTGTCACCCAGATTAAAAAAATCAGTTGCAATCACCCAAGTTTGCTTCAGCATAAAGAATATATACCCAGAAATATGTGAAGATAGTTAAAATGAAAACCAGCAGCTTAGAGCGTACCTTGTGTGAATTAAGGTATGCTACCTGCTTTAAGTGGGAATTTTTTTGATAAACACGTGCGCACTTTTCTAAAATGTCAATAGCTTTCACTGATCTACAGGGTCTTTGACTCATTCAGTCTAAATGTGGAGGTGGTGCCGTGGGAAAACGAGAGTGGGTGTGTTGCCAGCAGTGAAATGCCCCGCAAGATGGAATGTTCTCAGAATAAATGTTGAAAAGTGAGTAACAGTTTCTAATAGTTAATTTGGAGACATCATGAAAAACTCAAAAATTCAAAACCCATGCCTCATTCAACCTGTGGAATTGGGGCTAGTTCTTCCCAATATAACTTTACTGTATTTGAAATTTACAAAGAAGTTTAAAAACAGAGCAGACAAAAATCTATAATTATACTGGAAGCTGGTTTATAAGAATGGTCAAAGCACTGGCTTCATATTTTGCTGCAATAGGACCTCATCATGTACCCGTAGGGCTGTTATTTCACTTCTCTGAGGATGACTGGTTCTTCATCTAGAAGACAGAGATGACGATTTCCTCTCCTGATGAGGTTACTTTGAGAACTAAACCAACACGGTACACATGGAAAAAAACTCAGAACCACTCACTGCACATGGTCAATGTTCAATAACTGCTTGCTCACATTGTGAGCAAATTCCTTTATCAGAGGAAGGACATTTGGCACCTTTTGTACTGATTATATGGCACACTACACCTTGGGGATGTATGTTTTAATGGCTTTCATAAATATATAAGTAAAGGCTTTTCATTCATAGCTTTTTAAAATCATTCAAAAAATTTAAGCATTGGGAAAATGGCTCTGTGTCCTGAGTAAATATAAGCAAACGACATAAAAAGGGGTCAGTTTATTGTTTGGGGGAGAAAATGATCATCGCCTTAAGGCATCAACCTCTATTATTATGTTAGTGCTGGAACTTTTTGTTATGAAGTATTTGCAGGATGGAAATTCAGGGACATGCAATTTACTCCATCTCACTAATTATAACACTAAAATGAATGAATGGTTTACTTTACAAGCTTAATGAACTCGTAAAAAGGTCTGATTTACTAGATTATATCCCTACCATAGAAATTAAGTAAAGGCATTTGACTTTGCAATACAGTAAAATTGTGCCATCAGGCAATAAGTGAGGTGCAACAGATTCAATCATGTAAAAATGCAGATTGTGTTTTTGTGAAATTAGAAGAAAAAGATACTTTGCTGTTCATATACATTATCATGAAAAGCTCCAAATAAAAGGTAGTGAAACATACAGCAGCCACTGAACTTTCTCTGAACTGAGGAAATCCACAACATCAGACATCAATCACTTCTTTATCAAGTTCCCTGTAATGAAGAGCTTGAACCCAACCACATTTGACAACTGGGGTTAACAGAAGGACAGAGGTCGCTGGTGTGTTTTCTTGAACTGGAATTTACTGTCTGTTTCAATGCATCTCTTCTTGCCGGTCCACGTGCAGTGAAGATCTTTTACCAGCTCCCACTCAGATGTGAACCTCATTGTTAAGATGATACTCACTTTTCTCTGACTAAATTACATGGTAAACGACCGTTCTCACATGAGGGTGAATTGTCAGTAAAATCTAAAATTCATGTAACTCAGCTCTGGCTGGATAGTCACACTTCAAAGCTCCTCAGCCCTTCTGAAGAGGGGATCCCAGAAGCCACCTATGCCCCACACCTCCTGGGAGGGTAACCATGGTCTTCATAGAGCAGAATTCTGCCCTATGAGGTTGACACCTGGTGATAGTTCTCTGCAAGCCCAGGTAACCTCCCACAAGCACCATGCTCCATTCTGTGGGACTCAGTGGTCCTGGGGTGTAGCCTGGGCTGGACGTTACGACTTCTCATCAGCCAGGACAATTTGGTGTGAAGAGTCAGATTCCCAACTCTCTCATTTGTCTGCACAGTACTGAGGCGAGCTCTACAGGAGGGCTGAGTACTAGCCCACATCTACTAATGTCACCCAAATCTGTAGGGGATGTTTTTTAACACTGTGCTTCTCTCAGTCAGGGTGCCATTTTTTTTCATCCATAATTCTCCATATATATACATGAAGGAAATATAAAATAATAATAAGAGGACTATTTGGGTTATTTGTAACTTATATTCTTCTAAATTCTAAATGAATGAATGAATGAATGAATATACCTCTCTCTTTCAGAATAGGTCTCTGACCAAATATAACCTCCCCAAAGAGGCATCCGCTGACCTCCAATTTAAATTAGGATTCCTGTGACTCTTTAGGAAAGGATAAGTGCTGTTCTTCAGAGCACTCATCTCTACCTAATATTGTATTTTAATGTAATAGTAAGAATTATATTTTTCTATCTCACCTACCAGAATGCTACTCCTTTAAGGCGAGTGACTGTCTCTTTGGTCCCCTGTCACATTCCAGCACCTGGAAGAACAGCCGGCACAAAGAACAAGCTCAGAAATATTAGATGCATAAATCACTGGATAAATAAATGAGTGATTTGAGCACAGACAATGATGATTCCAATTCTCAGCATTTCCCCACGATAACAGTGCTTTGAGGATCCAAAGGTGATTAAGACAGATCCCTGCCATCAAGCAACTAATTCTCCTGGATGACATTGCCCAAGCTAAGACTTTTAACAACTTTATTGAATTCTAATTTGCATACCAATATTCCACCCACTGAAAATGGACCCAGTGAGTTTAGAAAATGTCAATAATCAAGCAGTCGCCATCCCAGTTCGGTTTTAGAACACTTCCTTCAACCCCAAGAGATTCCTTGTGCCTATCTTGCAGTTAATGCCCACTCCCAGCCTCCACCCCAGGCAACCATGAATCTGGTTTCTGTCTCTATAATTGTGCCTTTCCTAGAAATTTCATATAAATGGAATCATATAATAAGTAGTCTTTGCCTCTGGCTTCTTGGACTTAGCATAATCTTCTTGAGGCTCACCTATGCTGTTGCATATATCAGTAGTTTATTCCATTTTATTAATGAGAAGCATTACAATACATGGTTATGCCTCATATTGTTTATCCATTTAACACTGGATGGACATGTTTTGGCTGTTGTGAATAATACTGCTTTGAACATTCACGTACAAGTCTTTGTGTGGACCTAGGTTTTCATTTCTCTTGGGTAGTTACCTGGGATGGAATTTTTGGGTCATCTGATAAATGTATGTTTAATATTCTGAGAAGCTACCAAACTGTTTTCCAAAGTGCTGTTTTACATTCCTACCAACAAGGTACAATAGATCTACTTTTTGTAAATCTTTGCCAACAATTGGTATTGTCCGTCTTTTTGATTACAGCTTCTCTAGTGTGTATGCAGAGTTTTCTCACTGCAGTTTTAACTTCCATTTTCCTAATGACTAATAATGTTGAACATTTTTGCATCTGCTTATTAGTTATCCTCATATCTTCTTTGGTGAAGTGTTTTCTCAAATATTTTCCCATTTTTAAACTTGATTATTTTATTTTTATTATTGAATTGTAACAGTCCTTTATATATTCTAGCTATGAGTTCTTTACCAGATAAATGGCTTGCAAATATTTTCTCCTAATTTGAAGAAGTCCAGTTATCAATGTTATTTTACAGATCATGCTTGTAATACCATATGTAAAAGTCATTGCTTATCCCGAGATAAAATCCATTTTATCCTCTTTTCTTTTAGAAGCCAGATAGGTTTGACCTTGTAGCTATTATTTTCCCTTCACCTTTTGTCTTTTCTCTCATCTCCCACTTTTATTCATTGAAAATTTTTCCTCAGATTTTTGCAACCCAGGAATAACGGGGATCCCATTTTCTTCTTTAAATAGAATGAGCAACTATCATTTGCTTTTGTTTGCTTGCTTTATCTGTTTGTTGTGGTGAGAAATTTCCTCGATGCAATGGTAGCTTCCACGTGTGAGAGCCAGGCTCCTCCTGGGGCCACGGAAAAGAAAGAGACGCTGATCATTTGAGCTACATGAATCACATGGGGTGTATGTTTTTAATTTTTCCGGCTTTACTGAGGTATACTGGACAAATGAAAATTATGTAGGTTTAAGGTGTACAACATGATATTTTGTTATACATTGTTATACATATACATTGTGAAATGATTACACCACAATCAAACTAATTAACATATCCATCACCTCACATAATCATAATTTTTTGTGTGGAGGGGGAAAACACTAAAAATCTCTCTTGGCAAATTTCAAGTATACGGTACAGTGTATACCTATTACCTATACTCACCACACTCTACATTAGATCTCCAGAACTTATTCAATACCAATCCTCTGTATCCTTTGATCAACATCTCCCAATTTTTCCCACCCTGCTGCCCCTGGCAACCATAATTCTATTCTCTTCTTTTGTGCATTAGACTTTTTTTAAGATTCCACATGTAAATACAATCATACAGAATTTTCTTTCTGTTTCTGGCTTATTTCACTTAGCATAATGTCCTCCAGGTTCAGATACGGAAATGAGCGCCCATTGATGGATGATCAGATAAACATATGACATATATAATGAATTTAAAACATACAGCAAGAAGCAGGAAGAAAAAGAAGCAAGGGGAAAGAGAGTAGGATACGTGCATAGTGTCAGGAGTTCAGCTGAGCTGGGAGAGAGAGAAGCAAACTGTCAGGTGTGGGTGTAGCTGATTCAAGCAGGAAGCCCAGAATGAAAGAGGCAAGCCTTAATCACTTACTCTGATTAAAGCAAGTGTCCAAAACAGGAGAAAGTGCCAACTTGCCATGTTCCATTTGTCTCATGGAGAAGCACGCCAATCCTGGGTCAGGTGGTCAGTGCAGAGATGGGGGCCATTTACTTTTGAGGGATCCCTGAAAAAAGGCTCTGGCAGTTTTATGGGCCCAGTTTTATGGGCCCTGAGGTCAGAAGAAGGGCACAGAGTTGAACAGTACTAGGTACTGAGTCAGATTAGGGAAGGCATTTCAAGGTTTCCTGCTTCTCCCCTTCACGAGGAGGTCTCAGCAGAGAGGTCAGAAGAGGACTTCTGCCCAAGGCTGCAGGAAAAGAGACAGGAATGAATAACAAACAAACACTGGGCTTGCCAATAACCAGTTGAGCAACTGTAGCTTTTATCTGAGAGCCTCAGACAACAAACATGGAGCCAGACGATTCTACTAGAGAGTGGCTAATTTAAGGATAGCATAGCTTTCAATTTGAGGTGACAAGATCAGTGCCTTATGCAGAGATACAATTTACTTGGTTCATCCATTCTTCCCCACTGAATTCCAGCACAGACTTAACACATCTTACAAGCTACTTGCTTCTTTTTATTTTGTTTTGTTTTTAAGCCGGATGGAATATTCCATCATCTCAAGATCTTGGAAGAAAAACCACTGTTGTCCTCGTATATGAATAACACGCACAAGATTTTGTCAAATTACATTGACAGTATTTAAGAAGTACATCAAAATAAGCTTGGATTCTTAACACTGTAAAATAAAAATTAAAAACAGAAGATGGTATATGATGAGACAACTGTCTACATTAGCAGTTCAAAAAGATTGGATTTTTTAAAATATAGAATGAAGAGGAAATTTTTTAAACTACCTTCATGTTCATTTGCTAATTAAAATTTTGCTTTGTTAAACGAAAAAAATGACATACGATTTTTATTCAGGGAGAGAAAAAACTCAGCAATGAGGAATAAAAAAGGAATCACTGAAAGAAATGTTCAAAGCAGTGGGAACATGTGTCATTTCATAGCTGTATTCATTTCAACCTTTTCAAAGTAAATTTTAAGTTTTCATAGACTGTAGGGGAAATTAACATATATATGGCAATACATGAATATATGATTTATTTGGGTCTGTACATTCATTAGTCTTTTTTCCACAGGAGAAATGAGACAAAGTCCACAGAAGACCTTTCAAAATTGGCACATCTATCTTCAAACTTGAATGTCTTTTTCATACTTTCTTGTGTGCCTTCTAGTATATATATAATAAATTACCTTTCCCAAAGTATTACAACGGTAGGTATGGTAATTAGAGTGAAACAAATTGCAGTGGTCATTTAGTAAAGTGATAAACTGGTCAGAACCAATTAGAGGCAGAAAACTTAACATTAAGACTATGATGAATGGGTGAGTGATAGTAAGACTTGTCTATGAAATGGAGCTTGGCAAGAACTAACTCTCCATATTCAAAGCAACAAACTCTTCACGGTGAAATTGAAGATGCACGTAAGTTGAAGGGAGATGGATTTCAGTTTCAATATATCATGCCAAGTACTTCATTTTATGGCAAAATTACCTTTCCCCTAAAAAGAGCACCCTTACTCCCTCAAAAAACAAACTGCATAGTTAAAAAAAATCTTATCCTTTATCTTTTTATCCCAGGAAATTACTTTTTCCTTTTATGGCAAAAGTGACATTCCTTGAATTCTTATTTTACTTCTCTACTATCTTTAAAGTTTTTAAATTGATTAAATTCCTCCCCATCCCATCATACAACTTTGTTGATCCTGCACCATTAAATCCTTTTAATTTTATCCAATGGAAACTGTATTAAGATTATTGAAAAGAATAAACTTATAGTAGAAATTTCAAATATACTCTGAATCTAAAAATGTGGTAGTGAATGTGACTGCAAAAGGGCAAACTATTATTTTAAAAGTAATCATTAATTAAAATCTCAAACGAGGGCTTCCCTGGTGGCTCAGGGGTTAGGAATCCACCTGCCAATGCAGGGGACAGGGGTTCGAGCCCTGGTCCGGGAAGATCCCACATGCCGCGGAACAACTAAGCCCCTGCACCACAACTACTGAGCCTGTGCTCTAGAGCCCGTGAGCCACAACTACTGAGTCCACGTGCCACAACTACCGAAGCCCACGCGCCTAGAGCCCGTGCTCCACAACAAGAGAAGCCACTGCAATGAGTAGCCCCCGCTCACTGCAACTAGAGAAAGCCCATGCGCAGCAACGAAGACCCAACACAGCCAAAAATAAATAAATAAAATAAATAAATTTATATTAAAAAAAATCTCAAATGATTTTATGACATTGACTTGTAGACTATTGTTAAATGCAAATACATACAAATATACCTGTATCCTTTTGAATGAGAATTCTCATCCACTACCAATAGTACCTTCTTCTGGAAATAAAGAGAGCTCCAAGTTGATTCAAATTAATCTTTTACTTGTACCAACTTTAAACTCTAAAACTATTTATGGGTAAAATTATCTGTAGAAGTGAAAGATTACTAAAGATTAGTATTTGAAAATACATTATAACTTAATGTATTTTTTTACTCATTATTGCAGTAACTAAAAGTAAATTGCATCAGCTGTGTAACCATTACAAGAAGGTTCTTTTCCGCACACCCACAGGATTGTTACAGATAAGGCCATGTAAATGCAGTGAATGTCAGCTCCATCTCTGTGATTGAATAAAAGATGGTCAAAATTAATGAGCTTTTAAAAACTAGGAATGTAGACCCAATTTCACTCCATTTCTTTTGCTAGGTATTTTTTCTGTGCTTAATCAAGAAAAGAAAATTATTTTCACATTTAGATTATTCACATAACTAATTACATCTAAATATGGATAACTTTTAGATAAGTCCCCTAGAGATATTAAAAATGTCACAGTAGGACTTCCCTGGTGGCACAGTGGTTAAGAATCTACCTGCCAATGCTGGGGACACGGGTTTGATCCCTGATCCAGGAAGATCCCACATGCCGTGGAGCAACAAAGCCCGTGCGCCACAACTACTGAGCCCGTGCACCTAGAGCCCATGCTCTGCAACAAGAGAAACCTGTGTAGTGACAAGCCCATGCACCGTAACAAAGAGTAGCCCCCGCTCACCACAACTAGAGAAAGAAAGCCCACGCACAGCAATGAAGACCCAACACAGCCAAAAATTAGTTAGTTAATTAATTTTTAAAAAATGTCACAGTACACCACCATTTCTCATAGCGTACTCTATTAGAGCTGTTATAACAAATAATTAAAAAGTAATTCAACAAGAGTAATTTTAAACTTTTGAATGATGGCTGACAAATGGGGTATGGGCTGATGACTCATGGCCAGGTGAGAACAAGTCAGGTTCCTTATAACCTTGCTCATGGATGCTTAGCCTTTCTGGTGTCATATTCTAACTTTAAACTTTCCTTGTCAGATAGATTTCTACCACACATTATAAGCAACTCCAAAAAGATAAGAAATTCATCAACATCATACATGTGTGAAAATGGGGTTAAGACAGCAAGGTAAAGTTCTGATAAGCTATCAGCATTTTAATTTCACCACTTTTCTATGAAAAAGAATGAATAGTTAATTTAAATTCTCTTTTCAAACCAAGTTACCAGAATGTAGAGTGTCACTTTTGCTCTGGATAATCTTTAAGAACTTTATTTGGCATTGTATTTGTTCACTTTCCTTTCTTCAAATCTAATAATGTTACCAAGTCCAACACTGTATTGCTTGCCAAATGACAGGCCAATAACTCAAGAGACGAATTGTTGGGGAAAGGAATAGAGACTTTACTTGGAAAGCCTGAGAAGATGGTGGACTAGTGTCCCAAAGAACCATCTTACTCAAGTTAGAATTCAGGCTTCTTCTTTTTTAAAATAATTAATTAATTTATTTATTTATTTATTTATTTTTGGCTGCATTGGGTCTTCACTGCTGCGTGCGAGCTTTCTCTAGTTGTGGTGAGCGGGGGCTACTCTTCATTGCACCACGCAGGCTTCTCATTGCAGTGGCTTCTCTTTTTGCTGAGCATGGGCTCTAGGCACGTGGGCTCAGTAGTTGTGGCACATGGGCTCAGTAGTTGTGGCTCGCAGGCTCTAGAGCGCAGGCTCAGTATTTGTAATGCACGGGCTTAGTTGCTCTACTGCATGTAGGATCTTCCCGGACGAGGGCTTGGACCCGTGTCCCCTGCATTGGCAGGCAGATTCTTAACCACTGTGCCACCAGGGAAGCCCCTCAGGCTTCTTTTATACTAAAAAGGGAGGGAGTGTGGCTGGTTGCTGCAAACTTCTTGGTGCCAGAATCCTTTGTTCTTGCAGCTGTCCCCATAGGTCTGGTAACAATGTTCCTATAAACCTCCGACAAGACAAATGTTATTCTCTGTTCTGCTACTTTTTATCTATACAGTGGGAAAGTGTTATACCTTTAAAGGTCAGGGCCTTGAGAATGGCCTATCCTGTATATTTCAGGCTATAGGCAACATTCTTTTACAGAAGGTGCAGAGCCAGCATGACTAAGCACAGGCAACAGAGCACAAGGGTTAGAGCTAAAGGTATAGATCCAATATGGGGTCAGGTTTGTTCTTCTTTACTACAGTAAGATAAATCAAAGGCTTGCCTATAGTAAAAACAGAGCCATGTGATATTCTCGGCTCCGCAGGCCCCCTGACCCAGGGGATCAGGCATTTTCAACACTGATAATGGATTCTATGAATGCTGACAATATCCATAAGGATGGTTTGGTCCTTCTGACTATACTCCAGGATTTTTAGGCTCCTTGATCCTAGAGAGGGTGCCCTAGCTGAGGGATACCTGAATTCATCTTTGTCCTGGTACACCTCCTACAGTGCATGAATGCTCTGTGGATAGCAGTTAGAAGTACAAGATGCAGATGATCAGGGAGATCTTCAATTCCTGAATCCTATCATCTTCTCTTCATGGCAACTTGGAGAAGATCCAGAGAGTTGTGGACCCACAGAAGACAAGCCTGATAAGAGAACGCATATTGTACCATTAAGTCAGCGCTCCATGGCCTGATGGCATGGTCCAGTGCCACCCCCTAGGAACCGGAACTGTAGCTAACAAACATATTTTGCAGGGCTGGAGGCAGGCCCAGGGCTGGCTGAGCTGCTTCCTGTGCACCTTTCCATCTTGACTTGCCCCTGAGTCAAGGATTTTATTGACACTCTGACGATGATGAAAAGTCAGTCTCAGGAAAGCAGGACAGTCATCAAGAGGAAGGTAGCCTAAGGGCAGGAGAGCAATGTTGACACTTCCTGATGAGTTAACTTTTCTGACTACTCCTGTGAAGCTCTCACGTTTGGTAAATCTATATTTCATCTCTGCAGACTCAGAAAGGACACTTCCTGGGCATAATCTTGGAAAACAAATAAATCGACATGGAATTCAATACAAAACAGCAAGAAAAATGAAGTACTAACTGCCATCTTTTTTACATTGTAAAACCAAATTCCAGTCAGTAGAACTGGAGACACAAGAACCCATTGGGTGAAATCAAATTATGTGATTTACCCTTAGCATGTTATACTTGATCTAGGGAGCAGTTGTCTATGAGAAACTAAGAGCATTAATCCCTAATCAAACTTGGGATAAGGCTAAATGTGTAAAATCCCTTTTACACTTTTGACTTTGCTAGAAAGATTTTGCTTAGAATGACCTATTAATTTGGAGCCCTACCCCAAGATAGAGTCAGCTGGGGTAAATAAATAAACCATGTAAGCAGAATAATGGTTAGAAACACTTCTCACTGGTGATTCTATTTCACCGCTGAGAGAACTTTTCTAGTAAAAAATAGAGTTAATGGGATACTTAGCTCATCTGGATACTGTTAATTCTCTTGAATGAGCTGAAAGGAAGTTAACCAGGCATATTATCCCGATTTTACTTCATCACTAATACTCAATTGCCTGCCCCAGGTCCTACATTCAGTTCACCCCCATCCTTTTGCTTTATCTTCTCAATATTTTCCCAGACTGGCATTGTCATGAATGCTGCTGAGTTCTCACCTTATGTATGAATACAATATGTAATAAATTAGGATGACATTAAAAAGAGATGGCTCATTAAATTGTGATAGGATCTTACTATTTATCATTCATGTTTGATCATTCTTCTTTCAACTTACTGCCCTCTGGCCCCATCAGGGTTGATGTGAAGCCTATTTTAGTCACACCAGTCTCTTCCAGCTGTGTCCTCACATCCTCCTCCTCATCACCACTCCCCCATCTTTGCCCAGACTTGAAAACTGCAAAGAGTATTGATCTGATGATCACGGGCTACTTTTTCCTGCAGATGTAGGGTCTGGCCCTGGTCAGCATCTGTGTGGCCTTGGACAGGTAGATAACCAGAGTCTCGGCATCTAAAGGAGATGATAGTTCCAGTCTCAAAGGCAGCTGAAATGAAACGACTCAGTGCCTGTGAAAGACTTACCTATATTTCCACGCTGTTGGCTATCATTAAGGTTCCCCAACCCACACTCAGCACCACTGAAGTTTGCTCCTCCTTTTCTGGGCATCTTTAACATCCTCATGCCTCAAATTTATGTCCCACTTCTTTCTTACAGCCTTTGTTTGAAATTCCAGTCCCCACTGGTCTCTCATTTCCTTGAACTTCTACAAAGATAGTGGCTCTTAACTTTATACCTGATTCTATTCTTCTTAGGTTTGCTATGTCCTTGAGTCTGGATCTGAGCTGTCTTCATTCAGGATGTCTGTAGGCAAAGCCAGATTATATAATGTAGTTTTCATCTGAATGAGTAGAGGCTGGGCATGCTCCTGACTCTCTTCCTGCCCTCCATTTTCCTTCATAGGTTCTCCGTACCTTGAGTAAGAACACATGTTTCAACCTTCCTTGCTTATTAAAAGTCTACCTGTAGTGGCATCATACATCCTCTTGGTTTCATAGGTGACTGTTAATTAGCAGACAACATAAAACTTTATTTATTTTTATTTTTTTAATTTTTTAATTTTTTTATCATAACAGGATTTTACTTATTTTTTAAAATTTTTATTGGAGTATAGTTGATTTACAATGTTGTGTTAGTTTCTGCTGTACAGAGAAAGACAAATATCATGATATCGCTTATATGTGGAATCTAAAAATAAGGTACAAATGAACTTATTTACAAAACGGAAATAGAGTCACAGATGAAGGTGAAATTTGACCTAGTAAATAATTCATCCTTAGGCATCAATAACATGAGATTTTAGGAAAGAGCAATAAAATAAACCTTAGTATAACCACTTTTGTGATTGGCATCTAATCAGATTTGGACTCTTTTAAATATGTTAGACACGCCAAATCACCGTATTTGCTTACAAGTAGCCTATGTATTATGTAGCTTCTTAAAATATTTTCTTTCAATTAGAATTGTATCTTATTGTCATGCTTTATTCCTACTAATTTAGAAGTCTGCCTTTAGGAATAAAATAAAAACGTAGGGATTTTCCAAGTTTTAAATACATCCACAATTATTTGCTATATAAGTATGCCCAGAATGCTATTAGTTGCCAAATTAAGCCAGAAAGAAATGAACTACATTTGAAAATTCTCAGAAATACAGTCTATCCAGATATAAGCAGTTTCTAGAAGCCAAATAATTGTGATTGTCCAAAAGTTCTTTGATAATTTGTCTGCCACTCTATAGAGGGCTTTCAGTAAATCTTGTTCAACACTCACAGCACCCTAATAATTATGAATGCCTGCACCATGCCCTAGGGGAGGAGAATGCCATCATTTTCTAGAACTCCATAATTTATCTGCATTTACTGATATCTATGTTTTTTCATATCATATAGAATGAACAACTTGAATAGTTTAAAGTGCTCTCCCAGACATTATAAAAAAACTCACAACATTCCTTCCAGATAAATAACTGAGCAACCAAACCTCTCACTTTGTTATTTATTTAGACACAAGGTTAATAGATAGTAAAATCTAAAAAGAAAGATGCTAAGACAACAACAAAAAAATAGCAGCCTGGAAACTGCAGGGCATCTTTTTGAGGCAATCTAGACCTAAAATCTTGGTCTGTGAATGATGTAAAGAAAGGCCTGGGACAGCAGTGGGGATACTTCCACCAGCTCACGTGTTTGGCAAGTTCTCTGCATCCAGGAATCAAGCTCCCTCCACGTGCTCCTGCCTAGGGGGCTGCAGGCAGAGGGATCCAGTTGTCCTTCTGTGTTCACTGAGAAACATACAGGCTCCAGCTTTCTATGGTCTTCCCCAGAAGGCAGATAACTTCACTTGGCAAGATTCTTTAACATTGTTTATTGCTGGGAACCCTCAACTCTACTTGGTTCTACCACTGCTTAGGGTACCTGTGCCTCCCTTTGGCCTTATCTGTATCAACCAAGTCCTCTTCTCACAGCTGTGGCCCCGTTGGGTCCTGATGGTGCAAAGCTGAGCTCTGAAACTGCACATTCATCCCTCTGAATTCTTATCTCCCCGAATGAATAGAATTAATAAAAAGAGACCCATCTTCCTACTCCTTGTGCTTGACATATAGACTGTAAACATTCATTAAGATATTTCTTTTAACTGTGTGTGTTTTTTATCTATTACTATTTATTTGCTTTTTGAGTTATCAGGCAGCCCCTCTCTTCCCTGCTTTTTTATTTATTTATTTATTTATTTATTTATTTATTTATTTATTTATTTATTTAATGGCTGTATTGAGTCTTCGTTTCTGTGCGAGGGCTTTCTCTAGTTGCGGCAAGCGGGGGCCACCCTTCATCGCCGTGCGCGGGCCTCTCACTATCGCGTCCTCTCTTGTTGCGGAGCACAGGCTCCAGACGCGCAGACTCAGCAATTGTGGCTCACGGGCCTAGTCGCTCCGCGGCATGTGGGATCCTCCCAGACCAGGGCTTGAACCCGCGTCCCCTGCATTGGCAGGCAGACTCCCAACCACTGCGCCACCAGGGAAGCCCCCCTGCTTTTTTAATGTGCTTCAGTCCATCAGTTTTTTTTAGAGGCCTTTGACCTATGATCAGAAACATTCTCCCATCTGCATCCTTATATATATTTTTAAGCTTTGTTCTGGGACACAGTTTCTTAGAAAGTTACTTAGAGACTCGTTGATGTTTTGGGGTCTTGCTTTTTAAGAATTAAAAAACAGGAGAAGAGCTGTTTAGTCCAGGGCTGATTATTTCAAACCACTGAGGCAAGACCTTTCTGAGTATTCCACCCAATGACCCAGGGATTAAGAAATGTTTGAGTCTGGCTGTTGGGAATGCACACTATTTTCACCCCTGTGTGACTTTCAAGTAGAGATCTCGCCAATGATTTCAGGAGGGTTTTCCCTCACGTGCATGTGCTGATAGCTCTCTGCTGAGTAAGGGTCCTCCATGGATCTCCAGAGTTCCCGTTAGGGGCAGGATCTCTCCCCTTTGGTGTTCTGTCCTAAGAACTCCAATCACCTTGCTCTCGCCAGATTTCTGGCTCTATCTCCTTAATGAAGGAAGACGACTGAGTTCCCTCTGAGATCCCAATCCTTGCCCTGAGGCAGGGAAATTCTCCCCAAGCAGGAAGCTGGAGAAATTTCACTGCTCACCTCATTTGGATCCTGTCTCTGAGGAACCAAACCCTTGGTTTCTCAATGTCTATTTCACATATTTTGCTTTGCCATATTTGTCTACATATTTCTGTTGTTTCAGGCAGGAGTGTAAATCTACTCCCTTTTGCTCTATCTTGGCCAGAAGCAGAATCCAAGTACCATTCTATTTTAATTACTGTTCCTTTCTGTTACGTGGTTGACATCAGGGGGTCTTGTTCAAGCTTGTTCCACTGCAGTTTTGGAAACATTACACCAATTCATGCACATTTATTTTTCAAAAGTTCTTTAGAATCAGTTTATCTATATATAAAAACAATCTTCTTTCATTTATTGGTGTCCATTAAAGGCATAGGCTAATTTCTGGAAAAATGGTTTCCATACAATAAAACCTTTTATATTCCAAGAATAGGATGTGCTTTCTTATTATTCCAATCTTGTACACATTCCTCAGGAGCATTTTAAAATTGTATTCCTATGGAAAGGGTACGTATTTTGGTTTATTCCTACATATTTACCCACTTTTGTTGGTTTTGAAACTTGATTCTATTGTTTCTTTATACTTATTGTGTTGTTTCTGTTTGGGCAAGTTACTGATTTTTGCGTATTAGTTTTGTACACAGGAACTGACTGAATTCTGTTATTTATTCAACGGTTTTTATTTGAATATTTTGTTATCTTTTCATACAGTTCTATCTATCATAGATACCTACTCTGAAATAATGTATTATTCATTTGTATATTTCAATATGCACACAGCCTAGGTCCCTTTGCTTTTGGACAACCTTTATTTCTATAAATTTATTAAGTTCTGGTTCTACCTCTCACTTTTCACCATGTCAGTTAGAAAATTGTAGTTTGAGAAAAATCTCATTGATAATTCCTCTCTGCTCTTACCTATTCTTTTCCACTTCAAGGGAGTATCACATGGATATATAAGGTAAATTTCTTGAAATGATTAAGACTGTTCAAGAGAGAGATTTTGCTTAAGTATTAAGAATTAGCAGAGTGCTTTATCTTATAAATGTTCACAAATAAAGAGATAGTAACATAAGAATGGTAAGTGGGTTTGGCTGTGTTAAGAATTTAAACTATGTGTTCATGAATTAAAGATTCAGTCTTAATATAAATAATTTATATTAGGAGACGTTTAAGTACATGGCTTGGAGAAATTCAAATGCAAATATCTGTCATCTCATGTTGAGCATTGAGAAAGGACACAATTAAAAGAAAGTAGATGTGCTGAGCATTACAAGGGTGAACAATTTTCACTATATGTCAATTTTTTTTAATTTTCTAAAAATATTGTGATGTCTAGTAACTATAACAGATTAATGCTACAGGGGATAATCAATATCTAAACTTTCAGCAGCTTACCATAGAAATTTGTTCATGCATTTCAGGGATCAGTTGGGATAAAAGAAGCTACACTAAGCATTTTGGATATAAAAGGTTTAATATAGGAAATAGCATCTTATACAACTTCTGAAGATCCAGAAAGCTGCCGTGGCCATCTCAGGCAGCCTGACACACTGAAGTGAGTGTTTCTTAGTCTCGCCTGGAAGCTGCAGAAGTTCTCAGGAATCTCCAAGAAGCTCCTGTCACCTGTGGGGTCAGTGGCAGTGTGGAGAGCTCTCTTCACGGGATCACCGGGAAGCCACAGTGAATCCTGCATCCACCCAGAATCTGCCTGTAGCTGGTTCTGAGGATGATGGCTCCTCCGCTGCTGTCTTCTAAATCATGTGCATATACTCTCGATGGCAAACTCTAACCTGGACCCAGACAGGGAAGGGAATTCTCTGCTTCAGCAACACAGAGGTGTTTACAAAGGGGTGATAGACAACAGAGAAAAATGCAAACTCGTGTAATGGTGCAGAGGGTAGTGGGTAGTCCTGGCTGGTGTGTTCTCTGGTAGTTGGGAGGATGAGGTGACACTCTCCCGTCCCCTCATGTTCACTTTTGTCCCCAGCACTTCACTCACTTTCCATTGACAGGGATAGGCTATGTGGCTCCACCCAGCTACAAAAGGGGCTGCCTCTCAGTGACTATCCATAAGACGGAAGGAGGAAGAGTAATATGAGTGAAAAGCTAGATTAACAAATAAATGATTTAAAGAAAAAAATTCAATTAACCTACAATTGGCAAAAAATTAATGCTGGATCTAGTATGTAATATGAAATAATAATTTATCAACATAAATTATACTGTTGACACCTTAGATTTTCTTATTCATTGAATGATTACTTTTAATATCTTAGAAACAGTCTAGTGTTTTCCTAGGATACAAATATTAGTGCTGAAAATCAAAGCTGCAATGAGGTACCACCTTACACCACTCAGAATGGCCATCATTAAAAAGTGTACAAATAACAAATGCTGGAGAGGGTGTGGAGGAAAAGGAACCCTCCTACACTGTTGGTGGGAGTTAAATTGGTGCAGCCACTATGGAGAACAGTATGGAGGTTCCTCAAAAAACTAAAAAGCGAGCTACCATATGATCCAGCAATCCCACTTCTGGGCATATATCTGGGCAAAACTATAATTTGAAAAGATACATGCACCCCTATGTTCACAGAAGCACTGTTTACAATAGCCAAGACATGGAAACAACCTCAATGTCCACTGACAGATGAATGGATAAAGAAGATGTGTTATACATACACAATGGAATACTACTCAGCCACAAAAAAAGAATAAAACAATTCCATTTGCGGCAACATGGATGATGTTGAGATTATCATACTAAGTGAAGTAAGCCAGACAGAGAAAGACAAATACCATATGAGATCACTTATATGTGGAATCTAAAATATGACACAAATGAACTTATATACAAAATAGAAACAAACTCACAGACATAGAGAACAGACTTGTGGTTGCCAAAGGGAAGGGGGTTGAGGGAGGAATGGAATGGAGTTTGGGGTTAGCAGATGCAAACTATTATATACAGAATGGATAAACAACAAGGTGCTACTCTATAGCACCAGGAACTATATTCAGTATCCTGTAATAAACCATAATGGAAAAGAATATGAAAAAGAAAAGGTGTATATATGTAAATGTATACCTGAATCACTTTGCTGTATACCAGAAAGTAATACAACATTGTAAATCAACTATACTTCAATAAAATGAATTTTTAAAATAATTAATTAAAAAACAAATATTAATGCTGAACTAACCCCAAATTTTATTGTATAAAAGTATTGAATTAATATGCTAACTTTTCTCTGCTGACAGTCACAATGATCTTTGTCCTTAAGGGAATGGTCACATTTCTGGCAACTTGCAGAAAACCTACCTACACTATAAAGTGATGAAGAAGATCTGAAGTTTGCTGATAAAACACAATTTGGTACGAACATAAAGGAGACCCTTTTGAGCTTCACTCGATCACATATAGTATGATTATGTGAAGTTTTACAAATAAATCATTTTATAACCTTGTTTTGGCTAGAAAATAGAGTCTTGGATTTCACTCATTATTGTGAGAAAAATTAGAGGTCACCTGTGGAAACTTTTAGTAAGCAATGAGAGAATGAACATATTTATGTTTTCTGAAGCACGTTCTATTAAGTCTGGAAGGAGATTTGAAAAATTACTTAAGCTAGGAACATGTTATACATTTAATTCACCTAAATACATCTCATTGAATGGTTTCTGAATGAATGAATGGATGAAGTGAATTATTTATGTAATGTGCTTACTTTCCTGTCTCTATAACAAGGCTCTCAAATCAGATATTTTATTGCCTTCACCTAACAATATCTGCCACATTAATTTTTGTGAATGAATAAAAGTGGAAATTACAGTCAGATGTGCCTGATCGGCACTTTTCTTCTCAGCTAAATATCCTAATATTTCTCTGTGCAGAAGGATCTTAATTATGCATTCACATCACACCAATTTACTTCTCTTATGCTACTGTCCCCTTATGCTATTGAAGTTCAAATAAAATCTACACCATTAATATTACCCAGTCACCTACTCTATATTTAGCTTGCAATGTCACATGCATTTTTACTACAAAAATAGATACACTGTGTTTCCCCAAAGCAACACTACTTTTTAAAAGCACAAGAAGAGTTTTACTGTATGTCTCCAGGTCATCTGAGTTATTACCTAAATAGACTTAACCATTAGTAGCTGCCTGAATTATAGCTTCTTCAGGGATTATCTGAAATTTGTTTAAAATTGAGAACAATTAACAGAAACACTGCATTATGGTAGGCAATAATTACAGCTCTGACAAAGATATTTTACAGATCATATATTTCCAAACAATTTTTTTGTTCTAAAATAAGCTTAACCCAAAAAATCTTGTCTTGTAGATGCATTATCTAAAAATTGTAGGCAAATTGGATTTAAAAGTGAATAAACCACAAGATAATAAAGAGCACATTTCCATGTAATCTAAGGTTGAGAGTAATATTATAATTTAAATTCTACAAAGCAACTTTTCATGAATGGGGTTTTCATACATATAATTGTAAAATGCAATTCACAATGGTGAATGGAAGTGGCACATATAGAGTTTGTGAATAGTCAGGTCAGGGACAATCTAAGCTTATAGGAAATTGAGTACCTGCCACTTTATGTGTTTGTAAAGAAAACCTAAAATGAAAGGTAGTAACAGAAATTCATAACTTCCTCAAAAAGGGGACATGAAGTGTGTGTGTGTGTGTGTGTGTATATATACAAACCTTGAGAGCAGGTGCATCTTACACCCTCTCAGAACTGTGCTGCCAGGTAGAATAGATTCCCTAGTATACTTTCCACTGTGACTTAACAGTAATAGAGGCAGTTTCTCAGGATAGATTGTAGCATCCTTGGCATTACTGTGTTAGTGGTAACACAGCTGTCCTAATCAGCTGTTACATCTGTGTTAGTTTTGGTCATATAAAAAGGACTGCAGGGGTTTCCCTGGTGGCGCAGTGGTTGAGAATCTGCCTGCCAATGCAGGGGACACGGGTTCTAGCCCTGGTCTGGGAAGATCCCACATGCCGCGGAGCAACTGGGCCCGTGAGCCACAATTACTGAGCCTGCGCGTCTGGAGCCTGTGCTCCGCAACAAGAGAGGCCGCGACAGTGAGAGGCCCGCGCACCACGATGAAGAGTGGCCGCCACTTGCCGCAACTGGAGAAAGCCCTCGCACAGCAACGAAGACCCAACACAGCCAAAATAAATAAATAAATAAATAATTTTTTTAAAAAAGGACTGCATTTTTAAATTATTATGACATAGTAAGTAAATAAAAATATAATTGAGTGGGATTAATGTTGTTATTTTAATCTAAAATCTGATAATATATTCTGTCACTGGCACGTATTTTAATTTGTCACTAGGCCTCCATGACAATAGAGAAGGTAAACCTGTTATTTGAGATATCTATGCCTTTTCCATAATTAACTATGGAGAAATCAATTATTACAGAAGGTGCACAGTAATGATTGTCTTGTAATTTTATCTCATAGATGACTAAACATTTTGAAGACTTAATTATAAATTAATAAAGAAAATATAGACATGATAAGGAATATTACAACAGGTTATTGCACCTGTTAATTAAGCAGAGGAAATTGATATTTGTCCACCATGAAATATCTGTAATCACATAGCATTATATAGAAAACGATTATATTGTCTTGATGAATAAATGAAAGTTGATGTTTTTATACCCCAGATTGTTGGTCTATATTTTACCTACATTTGATGATTTTTAAAACATGAATGAAGTTATTCGCTCTGTTAAAATGCTAAATTCACACTGTAATTATACTAAAGGATAGTATGCCAACTTTCTGTTCTTTGGCAGATTTTTAGATTAATGAAATAATAGCTTAGCTTTTATTATAGTTTTGTATTTCCTATATAGTAATAAAAGAAACTAGTAAAGCTTATTTAAAGCAATCTATTTAAATAATTGAAAGTCTACAGAAAGATCTAGACAGAATGTGCAGCTCAAATTGCAAATACTCCATCAGAGCTAATACCAATGTAAACTCTGGTCTGCCTGAAATCATTACAAACTAAACTGAAAAAAACTGATATGCACGTGACTGAGCTATTCAGTGTTTAATACCTCCTCACGTGTGCATTTTATTTTTCGATGCATATTTTTGTCAGTTCCTTAGTGCATTTATATAGGAACACTTTTTTCCCTGGATTAAATTGAATATAAAACTCCTTAAGGACATTATGTTGAAAAATACTGAGTAGCATTAGAAACTTTCAGCATAAGAATTTAACCTACAGGAACAGCGGAGGTTTCAAATGCTGTGAATCATTTTAGTAATGCCAAACCCTGTCAAGCAACACTCAAACTTTGCTTAAGGTTAAACATTTTTACTTATAGGGATAGAAATTAACATTTAAATATTTAATCTGTATTTTTTTATGTTTCAAATATTTGAATTTTACATATTCTTTATTTTATAATGTATGTGTTGACTAGTAACAAAGTCATATTCTTATGCATGACAGAATTTACTTTTTTATGTACAAAGAAGTGACCAAAAATAACTTTGAATTGAGACACTTTTTTTTGTACACTTTTTTTTACATCTTTATTGGAGTATAATTGCTTTACAATGTTATTTTAGTTTCTGCTGTATAACAAGTGAATCAGCTATACATATACATATATCCCCATATCTCCTCCCTCTTGCGTCTCCCTCCCTCACTCCCTATCTCACTCCTCTAAGTGGTCACAAAGCACTGAGCTGATCTCCCTGTGCTATGCAGCTGCTTCCCACTAGCTATCTATTTTACATTTGGTAGTGTATATATGTCAGTGCTACTCTCTCACTTCGTCCCAGCTTCCCCTCCCCACCCCGTGTCCTCAAGTCCATTGTCTATGTCTACGTCTTTATTCCTGTTCTGCCCCTAGGTTCTTCAGAACCATTTTTTTTTTTTAGAGACACATTTTTATAAGTATGCCACTGGTAAAGACAAAAGACATAGCAGAAAAAAGAGGAGAGTAATTTCAAAGAGGAAGCAAAGACAGAGATGTAAGCACCAGGTAAGAGACTGTGAGCATCGTGGTTTGGTTTTAACAATTTGCAGGGTCACCATCCTTTTTGGTGAGCACTCTCTGTTAGGACCTTGATAAAACACAGCTAATCTCTTCAGCACCCTCAGGCACGCCCACGGAGGAGCTCTGGAGCCAGTTCATTCATTCCCCGCTATTCATCTAACCTCTGAATAGACCCAGCTATGTTTGTGTCATAGGAACATCTTTAACACTTAATTTTATTACTATAAAAATGCCAATCCATTGTTTCTGACTTCCATTGCTTCCATTGAGAAGTTAGCTGCCAGCCTTGGGGTTTTTCCTTTGAAGATCATGTGTCTTTTATTATTTCAGTAATGCCAAATTGAAATGTTGTATTTCCTTTGATTTTCAACAGTTTTACTATGATGTTCCCAGGTGTTGTTTTCATTGTGTTTTTCTTTTCTGGGGGTTCTCCGAAGTTTTTAATATATGGGTTGGTCATTTGCATCATCATGACTTTGATTTTTGCTCTGTACCCATTCTCCCTCTTCACTTTTTAAATTGGTTATGTATTTATTTTATTTAATATTATATGATAGCTCTATTTTTAGTTTTTTGAGGAACCTCCATACTGTTCTCCATAGTGGCTGCACCAATTTACATTCCCACCAACAGTGCAAGAGGGTTCCCTTTTCTCCACTCCCTCTCCAGCATTTATTGTTTGTAGATTTTTTGATGATGGCCATTCTGGCTGGTGTGAGGTGATACCTCATTGTAGCTTTGATTTGCATTTCTCTAATGATTAGTGATGTTGAGCATCTTTTCATGTGCCTCTTGGCCATCTGTATGACCCAGCAATCCCTCTACTGGCCATATACCCTGAGGAAACCATAATTCAAAAAGACACATGTACCCCAATGTTCATTGCAGCACTATTTACAATAGCCAGGACATGGAAGAAACCTAAATGTCCATCAACAGAGGAATGGATAAAGAAGATGTGGTACATATATACAATGGAATATTACTCAGCCATAAAAAGGAATGAAATTGGGTCATTTGTAGAGATGTGGATGGATTTAGAGTCTGTCATATAGAGTGAAGTAAGTCAGAAAAAGAAAAACTAATATCCTATATTAATGCATATATGTGGAATCTAGAAAAATAGTATAGATGAACCTATTTCCAGGGCAGGAATAGGGACGCAGATGTAGAGAATGGACGTGTGAACACAGGGTGGGAAAGGGAGGGTGGGATGAACTGAGAGATTAGGTTTGACATAAATACACTACCACGTGTGAAATAGATAAGTAGTGGGAAACTGCTGTATTACACAGGGAGCTCAGTCCAGTGCTCTGTGATGACCTAGATAGGCAGGACTGTGGGGGGGGGGGGGGGGATGGGAGGGAGGTCCAAGAGGGAGGGAATATATGTATACATATAGCTGATTCACTTCATCATACAGCAGAAACTAACACAACATTGGAAAACAATTACACTACAATAAAAAAATATTATATATAAAATACATACATACATATATACATGTATAAATATAAGTTTCTGCTGGTTTAATACTGAGTCCATTGTTTCAGATATATATATTTTTTCACCTTTTGAATGTCCTTTGGCTATTTTTGTAAATTCTCAATTCTCCATTCTTTCATATAGTTTGTATATATTTTTTAATATTTTCTTGAACATATAAATAATGTTTTTATAGATCCTTTTGTACCAGCTCCAATGTCTGAACCAAATATGATCAGGCCTCCTCGGATTGTTTTCTTTTTCTTTTTTTATTTGACGTGTAATTTTTTTTACCTTTTCATGTCTCATATTTGTTTTTTATTTTATGTTAGACATGGTATAGAAAAAAAGAAAAAAACAAAACAAAAAAAACTTTGGGGCCTTCAGATGCAGCTGTCTCCAAAAGGAAAGATTTTAGTTGAAGGGCTGATAACCTCAATCCAGTCAGGATGTGGAGCTGGGCTAATATTTAGTCCTATTCACTTTTATTGGCGTTTGTTCCTGTTCCCTAGGTGTAGTTTTCTAGGATTTTAACTGTGGGTATCCATCTCCTTAGCTCTAAAAATACTGTTGGAAATTCAGCTTTGCCCTTTGGAAATTACCAGCTTGACTGTTGGGCCCACACACTATAGTAATTTGCTAATGTCATGCAAAAGAGACCAGATGTGTGTTTGAGGAATTCCCTCAGATTGCGGCTTGGTTCCTGAACACTGCAAGACTATAAGATTTTTTATTGTGCATTGGAAAAGCCTCTAATATAGCTCTGACATATTTTTCTTCCTTATATTACTAACATCCTTCCTGGCATTTGGTATATGTTAAGTTTATTTAAATTTTGATCCATTCTTTCCAATAATTCTACTTCATATGGCATATGATATTTTCTTGTTTTTATTTCATAATTTTTTTTTACCCTTGGGTAGCTAATTCATGGCTAGCTTATTTGAGAAGCAATTTCAGAAAGCCCATGAAAGAGAGTGGGGAGAGTAAGGTTGCTACTATTGTTGCACAGCAAATTAACGCCAAACTTAGATTCTTAAAATTACCATTTCTTTTTTTTGGCGGGTAGGGGTTGTTGGTTTTTTGTGGGAGTTTTTTTTTTTTTTTTTTTTTTTTTTTGCTCCTGAATTTTTGGATTAGGAATTTGAGCTGGACTGCTAGAGCCCACATTTTGTCCATCAGTAAGTTACATTTCTTCCACATGAAAAATTCACTTATCTCACCCAAGAACCATCAAAATTTTCATCCTGTCATAGCAATGGTCCTGGGATTGTTACTATCCACATCACCTGAGAACTTGTTAGAAATGCAAATTTTCACTAACTCTCACCCCAGATCTACTGAATCAGACCCTTTGGCAATGATCCCAGCTATCTCTATTTTAAGAAGCCCTCCCACGTGAATAAGATGCATCTATTTAACACTGACTAAGAACATAGTGACTGAAGTTTCCAACATTTCTGGTTTGAGTGAATGAATGCATCAGCTATGATTCTGGGAAACACAATTTGAAGACTGTAAAGAGTCTTGATTTAACCATATTGGGTTTTTTGTGCTTATAGCATATCCAAATAACCATATCCCAGCGGGAAACTGAATACATGCCCCTAAAACTGAAGGCAGTGATAAGAGTTGAAGTTCTAAATTTGAGAATAATTAGCAAACTGTTGGATAACACTGCTATTTTGGACAAGGTTGCCCAAGGAAGGCATGTAGAAAGAGAATAACAATGGACCATAAATATAATTCTGGGGATTCACATTGTACAGTAAGTGTACAGAGAGATGGAGAAGAGAGATCCGTGACAGGTAGAGATAAGGAAAGATTGGAATTAATGGAAAAAAGCCAGGAAAGAGGAGAGGTATGCAAAATTTATTAGTCAGATAGTTTCAGTTCCCTATCAGTAAAACTCCATTCAATTTTTTTAGGCCAAAGGCGGAAATTAGTTCATTTAAGTAATAGGAACATCTGAATGAGGATTGCTTCAGCCCAGATGCCTTCAGCAGTTCAAAAGATGTATTAATATTCTTTGTTCTTGGTCTCCCTTAGCTTTATTTCCTCAATCTCAGGCTGATTCCTGCCTTGGGATGACCATCAGCAGCTACAGTGTACATTTTGAGAGATTCAAGTTAGTTGAAAGAATTGTTTTATCTTCCAAGAAAATTCTGGGAATCACTCTGATTGCATCATCCTTGCATCAAACACCAAACACAAAATTCAACGCTTGCCTGGGATGAAGTGAGAGAGTGGTATGGACATATATACACTACCAAATGTAAAGCAGATAACTCGTGGGAAGCAGCCACATAGCACAGGGAGATCAGCTCAGTGCTTTGTGACCACCTAGAGGGGTGGGACAGGGAGGGTGGGAGAGAGACGCAAGAGGGAGGGGATATGGGAACATATATATATGTATAACTGATTCACTTTGTTATAAAGCAGAAACTAACACACCATTGCAAAGCAATTATACTCCAATAAAGATGTTAAAAAAGAAAAATTCAATGCTTGCTTTGGTTTGGCCTGGGTTGCATACCCATCCCCTAAAGCCAGGATTAGCCACCAAAACACCATACACTGAAAACACAAGGTGTGTAATTCTTCATGGAAAATACAGGTTATTTTAATGAATAAGAAGCAAGTGTTGCCAAAACTCGGTCTCTGTTCACTGGTGCCGAACAGAAACGTGGAGACAGTTTTGGGTGAAGTAGAAAAGAGTAGCTTTTATTTCTTTGCCAGGCAAAGGGGGCCACATTGGGCTAATGCCCTCAAGACTGTGTGTCCCACCCTGGAAGGGGTAGTGAGGAGTCTTATAGTGTTAAATGAGCGGGGCGTGATCAGCTCACGGACATTCCTCTGATTGGTTGGTGGTGAGGTAATCGGGGGTCAGCATCATCAACTTTCTGGTTCCAACTGGTCTGGGGTCTAGGTGCTTGTGGGCAGCATACAGTTAACTTCTCCCACCTGGTGGGGATTTCAGTATCTGCAAAACAGCTCAAAGGACATGGCTCAGAATATCATCTATAGTCCTTGAGGAAGGATTAAAGGTGCTTGACTTTGCTTAATGGCTAAAGTATTATTACTTTGTCTTGCTTGCCTGTTTTCCTTTCTTTCTGCATTTTCTCACTTCTCTGATTAAACTTATTCGTTGACTAAAGTTTTCCTACAGACAGAAGGCAGGTGGAGGGCATGGGTGGGGATGTATCCTGGGAAGGCCTCATAGGGTCCTGCTCGGTTACGCAAGAAGCACACATATGCCCACAGAACATAATCAACAGAAGTAACTGAGTAAACATCTTCAAGGAGTGAGCTATTGGTAGTGGCAAATTCTACAGAAAAATTCATGAAAATCGTAGTGAGTAGTGTTAGTGGGTCATTGTCCTCCCAAATATTATTTATTGTCTTTAAAACTACTAATGCAATTCTTTTCCAACACCTGTATTAAACGCAGGGTTTTTTTTCACTCAAGCTAACTTTTTTCTTGCAGTACCCAATTAGATTATTATTTCAACTCTTTAGAATATATTATTTTTTGAATCAAGTTTTGTCTGATAGAGACATTTGCAACAATTTCTCCCAAATAGCTCTTGTATAAAGGGATTTCTGTTCAATATTATTTGCCAAGATAAGTAAAATTTAGTTATATTTTTAAAATCATCTTTTCAAAGATTGACCTTGCCATCATAATAGCAAAAAAAATGTATTTACTGAACCACCATAAAGATGTTTAAATTGAAACCCAGACACATTAGTGAATCAGTCCATTACTTTCTATTTGTTTTCCTTACCAAAACACATATTGAAATGTTCAATATGTTTCATGTATTTTGGTAACTATACATTTTTCAATATTTTCTTCTTAAGTTTGTTATTTAACAATTATTTAAAATTGAATACAGGAAATAGTTGATTGGGAAGAATCAGTCGAGAATAATAACAAATTAACTAAATTTCCTGCTGCTCTGACGACAGACCCAGCTTTGTGTTCAGATGCAGATATTTTCTTTCATAATATTTTCTTAATTTTTCTCCTTCCCTCACTTTATTATTCAGCTTAAAAAATTGCTTGTGAATATTATTGTTTTGGGGCAGTTTGCTATAAACTCCTTCAATTTATTTGAGAATGATATATTAAAAATGACTGAAACGTGAGTAAATTGTTGAATTATGAATTTTTCAATTTAGTGTGTCACTGATGGTATTTTGTAATGTAGCTTTCCATACTCAAATGAGGTTGTAGGTTGTTATGTGACACTCATTCGTGACATTTCACATTCCATGTGCTGTCATAAAAGCTTGCTCTTTCTTTAAACCCCCTTAGTGGTAAAGTGAGAAAGGCTGGAGAATGAGCAGAAATAATTTGTCTCCTAGGACTTAGAAGAAAATCTTTCTTTAGTTTATGTACTTTTAAAATTTGGGGCAGTGTCTTACTCGTTTGTTTGTTTTCAGGAAATATGCTAAAACAACTGCCTTTCCACACTCCTGAACTCTGATGAGAGCTGGAGGGTCTCTTTATAGGAGTGGTAATTATACCACATATCTGCATAAGGAAATAAACATCCATAACACTATCCTCTAATAGTCAATGTTTTCAAGGGATTATTGTTAATGCAGAAGTCTCTTTCTGCATATTTTTTTCTCATGAAGTAACATTTTAAGTTATCACTAATGAATGAGTGATTCTTCTTTCAACGTATATTTTACAGTTTTCTAAAATAATGTAGGGAAACCAGCTAACTGCCAAATTCATTTTGCAACCATTAATACTCTGTAAGTCCAGGGTAAAGATGATTTCTAAGGATACTTATTCAAGTTTTCTCAGTCATGATATTTTATGTTCAACAAGGTAATATTTTAGTTTGATGATTTCAGTGACTTATGGTCACATTATGCTAGTGATTTACAAAGATTTATTTGATTAGCTTCCAATTTTTCTCTCTCTTCTCTTTCCTAATTGAAAATATCTTTAACTCATATCAGTCATGATCATATTTTATATGAATTTCTATATACAGTGTTCTGACCTTTCTATATCAATTCGGATTTACTTTCAACTCCTAGTAACAAAAACCTGACTTCAGACGTCTGTACTCATAAGGATTCATTCCCTCACATAAAAGGGCAATGGAAGTTGGCTGTCCAGAGCTCAGAAAGCAGTTCCACTAAGTTGTCAGAGATCTAATGTACATGAATCTTCTATCTATTTTGCCACTTTTAGCATAAAGCTTCCAGCTATAAGAACACCTCATGTACCAGGATGGCAGCTAGAACAGCTGCACCCATGCCCATCACATCAATATTCCTGAATGTTGATAAAAGGAAGTCTGCTATTAGTATATTCCCCCATGTTGGACCCCAAAGTTAATGAGATAAAGACAAATTTTTAGAGTGAAAGTGAATACAATGTTGAAAACATAAATTTTTATTCACAAAGTTTCTTAAATGAGTAATTAGATATGTTTGGAGAATGTGAAGGTTCCTGAAATATAATTTCATTTTATTACAGGCAGAGAGTTTTCCAGATCTATGTTTATAAACAGGGTCATATAAAATTGTGGTTTAACAAATCATTCCTTCAGAAAATTTAAACTCTTTTTTTTTCCTTTTTCAGGAAATTCAGACCTCAAACGTCAATGCTGCCAAAAATGGTAATGAACTGAAGATGGTCTACGTCAATGAGTATAACTTGCACGCCCCTGTGTTAGCAATCTATTGATCATACCCAGCAATAAGAAAGTACATCACCAGTGATTTATAATATATTTGGACCATTAATAGTTTAACACGTCAATCACCCTACCAAACTGATTTATCCCTAAAGATGCATATTTATTTATAAGATTTATTAAAATATTCCTACCTATCTATATGCAGGGCATAAAGTTTATAGTGGTTGGACTATTAAATAGTTATAAATTGTTACGTCACAGAAATTAATTTTATTTAATGGCCATTGATTTCCCAATAAACAGCTTATTATGCACTTCAGCATCTTGTGAAATATGCATCTTCATATTTCAGTGAAATATGAAGCACTTAAAGTGAATATTCTTCTAGTGGAAGCAGTGATGTTCTCAGTAACAATACTGTAAATTGCTCGTGCTTTGCTAGCATATTTCTCTCCACGTGCTTCTGCCACAAATACTTTATTAATGCACTAAATCTGCCATTAAAATAAAGTGACTTAAATCACTCAAAACAGTACTATCCACTTAAGTTATTCATCCCATTTCAAATACTTTGTGCAAAGGCGAAAGTTAAATTAACACTCTGAAACTCATGGAATCCATGCCCAAGATGGTTTTTCATGGATTATTCTGAAAATAGCCTGGTATTAAGTTTATGTCTTGTTTATTATGTGTCTTGGAATCTCTGACGATTTTGAGGTGCCTATGGCTTCATTTGAAATCAGAAACACGAGGACTGTCTTCTCAATCTAGTTTGAGATTTTAGTGCTCTGCTTTGATAATGTATCTACTATTAGAGCTATCAAATCTAAAGAATTCTAGTCTTGGACTGCCTTGCCTATAAGCGTGCTGTATTTCATAAATGTATTTTTCAAGTGATTTTTGTCTCAGTTAATCACATTCAGTCAATTAACAAGTATTGACTTAATATCTGTTGTATCTGAGGCATAACATTTACATCTGAACTGTGTCTTCCGCTGACATCTTACCATCTTAGAGACTTTGCTCCTGTATTTGAGTCACTTTTTTAAGCTCCACATCCGTGCTGATCTAAAACTTTACCTCCTGATGACTTTCCACACGCCTGCCTCTAGGACAAGGCTGGCTGTTCTCCTTCTCCCAAACACCTCCATTCCACTCAACCTATTCGTTTAGAAAGTTCCATCATGCTCCTCGTGTTTCTTAAATTACTCCTGAGCAAGTTTATCCAACTACATATTTCATTTGCTAGTGTGAGGAAATAAATCCATAGATAAAGTTTGAATCAACTGCATGTAAAAATCATCAGTAACAACAGGGAATGGGATTTTATTGTGGGATTTAGAACTGAGACCCTAATGAATTTCTGAGAATTATTTATAATAGTTTATCAGATAGATTGTATTGCTTCATTCATGGTGTTCTCATGATCTTCTTTTAATAGTACATGGAAACCAATGAGTGTATTGTCTAAGATTTATGTATTTCTACTCACTAAAAGCCAACAAGCTTCTGACAGAGCTATATATTCTTGTGGGGAGAAAACAGATTTTAAGTGCTGGACAATTGTCATTTTCCTTGACTTCTTATCCAACTTTGTCTTTGGCACTTGTCATTTAGAATAAAGTATTTTACATTAATTACACTTTTGTGACCCTTGACTTCTCTTGTTGGAAAAACCAAGCACTTCAAGGAATAAAACTGTACTGAAAAAATCCATGAGATCATCTCATCTCTCTAGGCTGTCAATTCGAGTCCTAGTTCCTTTGGGAGATTGTTAAAAGGGACCTCAATGTCATTTCAATACAAGGATACTGAAATGTGTCTTTCATTTCACAGGAAATAGGAAAAATGAGGGGAAATTACTCATACCTCTATGATTTCACGGCACCTTCAACAGACCCAGTGGGGTGTCTTTTGCTGTGTTTACTTGATTCGGCATCTAACTCCCAAATAAGGCTATAGTTTTTTTTGAGGGACCATTAAAAAAATATAAAACCTCTCCAGTATCTAGCATCATATTTGGTATATCAATAGTGATCAACACTCACTTGAATAGAGAAATATCATAGCTGCTAATACATAGTATATATGCCTGCTTTTAATTGGTTTGTTAGATGCTATTTCTAGTTTAGCTTAGGTAAAGTTATTATTTCTTATTCATTTAGGCTTGGTGCAAACTTGTGCTTTTATATTGATACTCATGTAGCTGAGAATATATGCTTTTTCTTTTCGTATTTATATGAAACACTGCAGCTCAGCAGCCTTACACACTCAAGTTTCCATCCTATGGCTGAAGGTCTTCAAAGAGGAGATACAGGCTAGATATATTTTAGTGGGGTGTTCCTATTTTCTTGATACTCTTGGCTTAGTGAGAAGTATTGTTTGTCCTTTACTCTTTGTTAAATGCAAGAATGAGTATGGACTTCTAGGAGATGCTTTTTCATGTAAACTTCTAAATACTGCCTCACATTAACAGCTTTATTAATTTTGAACTTCTCGTGCTTCTGTAATTAACATTACTTTGTCTTATGTGCTGTCCTTCTAATATCTTACTAGATTTCATGGTAAAGGCTTTTACGGATTTTTGTATTTATATACAGATTTTAATGCTAGCACATATTAATCTGAATAAGATAAACTATGTTGAAGTAATGAACAAACTCCCAGTCTCAGTAGCTTAAGCAAGAAAGGTCTATTTTTAGCTGATGGTATAGATATAAAGCTGTTGAGCAAGGGACTCCATAAAATCACTCAGGGACTTTAATCCAAAAAGTCATATTCATCCTTTTCTGGCCTCATCATCAGGAGCATGAGACCTTCACAGTCACTGAGGCAGAGAGAAAGCATAGGAATCTATGCTTTCTCTCCAGCCGAATGTCAGGTCTTGCAGCCACTGGCTTGAAGTGGACTTGTGGCTCACTAAGAGGCCGGGTTGTGTAGTCTTTCTTGTGCCTGAATGCAGAATTGCATATTGGTAAGCCATGGTAATATGGAACATGTTTCTATATGTGTTATGTTCTGGAAGAATTGCAATAATTTATGGTAGCTACTTCATAGGATTTCTGTGATGATTAAAGAAGTTAATACGTGTAAAGCAAATAGAGCTAGGCACATAGTAAGTACTAAAACCTGGCTGCTGGTATAATTATTATACCAATAGGAGTAATAATGGTGGTGGTATAGTGGTCAAGATAGTAACAACAATCGCATTTGCGTTAGTAGCAAGAGTAGTAATACTGGCAATAGCAATAGCAGCAGCAGCAGTAATAATAGCGACAGTGGGGATAGTAGGGGCAGGAGTAGCAGTAGCAGTAGTCATAGAAGCAGTGGTGGTAGTAGTTGTAGGGGTAGCACTAGTAATAGTAACAGTAGTAGTAGTAGTATCGGCAGCAACGGCAGCAGCAGCAGTAGTATCAGGGGAGCAGTAGTATCTGAACTACAGGCAGACCTTGGAGATATTGCAGGTTTGGTTCCAGACCATCGCAATAAAGAGAATATCCCCGTAAAGCCAGCCACACAGATTTTTTGGTTTCCCAGTGCCTGTAAAAGTTATGTTTACACTATTCTGTAGTCTATTGTGTGCGCAATAGCATTATGTCTAAAAAGACAATGTACATGCCTTAATTTAAAAATACTTAACTGCTAAAAAATTCTAACCATCATCTGAGCTTTCAGTGAGTCACAGTAGTAACATCAAAGGTCACTGATCACAGATCACTATAACAAATATAATAATAATGAAAGTTTGAAATATTGCAAGAATTACCAAAATGGGACACAGAGACACAAAGTGAGCAAATGATATTGGAAAAAGGGCACCAATAGGCTTGCTCAATGCAGGGTTGCCCCAAACCTTCAATTTATAAAAAGCTCAATGAAGCAAAATGCAATGAAACAAGGTATGCCTGTAGAGCAAGAGTGGTGTTAGTAGAAGCAGGAGTGGCAGTAATAGTAAGGTAGCCACAGCGGCCGTCGTAATAGCTGTGCTACCAGCTCGCTCAACACTTGGCAAAACTCATGTATGTAGGCATACATACAGCCCTTTACCTTTTTAACGCTTAGCTCGTAGATTCCATATTCCATCTTCAATTTGCTTAGTTTATTGTTCTATTCAATTTTCCATTAGACATTTAGTTAAGCATTAGCATTTTTACCTTCATTTATTTCAAAAAAAAGTTGAAATATTCATTCTGTGATTGCACCTTATATGCTCACAAGACGGTTTTAATATCCTCTGAGGTGCTTAGATTCTTGGATACCAAAACTAGATTTTTCTGGGCTTTGGTGCTGCCCCCCATTCCTGAATTTTCTCTGTTTCCTCAACTATAAAGTGTGAATCATAATAGTACCAACTTTGTCGAATTGTTTTAAGGATTAAATGAGTTAATATATGTGAAGTACTTTGAACAGTGGCAAGCCTAAAACAATTGCTCACCAAGAATTAGCTCTTACTGTTACATAGATGGTGTCTCTTTTCCTGTGCTATTTATTTGCATTTGCTCTCTTTTTCTCTTAATCAGACTTGTCAAAGATTTCTCTATCTTTCACTTAATTGATTGCTTTTAGTTTCTGGCTGTTATATTTTGTAATCCAGTCTTTTCTGCTTTCTTTGGCATTTTTCAGTTGTTTTCACCAAAGTCCTACAGTTGTGTAATTAGTGAATTTAATTTCAGTGTTTGTTTTCTCAGTATAGGCATTTAGAGCTATACTTCTTTTCCCTAACAGTTTGCTTTGTATTTCCTTAAGGACCAGTAATGTACAGTATTTTTTCATGTCCTTATTGGCCATTCATATGTCTTCTTTGTGATGTGTCTGTTTAAATCTTTTGTTCATTTTTATTAGGTTTTTTATTATCGAATAGTAAAATTTTTTATTATTTATATTATATATTATGTTATACATATTTATATAATCTAGGTATACATTCTAGATGCTGCAAATATCTTCTCCTAGTTTATGATTTGTCTTTTCATTTTTTTTTATGACATCTTTAGGAGTGTACACATTTTTTATTTACATTTCCTTTACCATTTTTGATTTTTGTATTCTAAGAAACTTTTTCATGCCCCAAGCTCACAAAGATTTTCTTCTATATTCTCTTCTAGAAGTCTTACAATTTTACACTTAGGTCTTTGTATGGGGTGAGATAGAGTCCATCCTCCCACACCCCACTGCATATAGGGACATCCTACTTCTTTAATATCATTTCTTGAAAATAATACACCTATGTCTATTATTTTACTGTTTGTTTTCTTTTGATCTCACCAATCTGATATATCTTTTTTGTCTCTCTTTTAATTTCTTTTGGATTAATTCATTAATTATCATTATCTGCTCTTTAGTTATACATTCTTTTACATTCAGGAGTCGCTTTAAAGGTTACAACATACTTCAATGAATTATTTTATCTTAAAATAAATTATTTTATCTATATCTTCTTATACTAGTATTTGAGAATACTTTAACTTCATTTACATCAAAGACTTTTTTAAATTTTATTTTTATTGTGCTTGCCTATTTTATATTTACATATATTTTATATACTACATGGCATTATTATTGTTGTGTTCTAATGTTAATATTCATTTACATTTACCAATAGATTTATTCTCTCTGTTGTCCCTGATTCTATTCTAATTTCTTTTTTCCATTTTGGATTATTTTACTCTGGTGAGAAAACTACCTTTAATATTCCTTTTAGGGAATATCTGCAGGTGATAATTCTGTTTTTATTCACTTTCTCTTTATTTTAACTGCATATTTGTAGGATGTTTTCACTTGATATGGGGAATTCTAGATTGGAAATTATTTTCTTCAGCTTTTAATACCGTCATTTTATTTTCTTCTGACTTCCTTTATGTGCTGACAATAGCAGCTGTCAGTCTTAATCTTGCTCCTTGGAAAGTGCTGTATATTTTTATTTCTGTCTGCTTTTCATAACCTCATCATTTTATACCAGGACTTGTCTAGGTGTGGTCATTTTGTATTTAAGCTGCTTGCACTTTCTAAGCTTCTTGAATCTGTAGAGAGTGATCCCTTTACTGATTTGGGGAAAGTATCAGATTCCTATCTCATCCTCTCCTGTTCTTCTGGGATTCTGATTATATGGAAGTCAGACCTTTTGACTAAGCAACCCCCTCCCATTTTAAACTTGAGATATTATCTTATTCCAGAAAAGGTTCACCCTATCCTATGGTAGCTTGCTGGAGTGAAGCAAATAATTTTATACCAGTATAGATCTGGCTCAAATTTGTGTTGAAATTTGGAAACATCTGCCCACCGCTGATTCACCACTGCTACTATTGCATAGCTCTTCAGTTGTCAAACTTAGAGTCTAATGTATTGCCAGGGTTCAAAGCACATCTTAGGTGCTCAGTTCCAGTTTCTACCTCCTCTACATTGGAAATCAACTCTCTGATGTTCAGCTTTTGTCAGTTTCGTTTCTCATGCTTCACCTGTGCAGTTTAAGAGTTTTGCATACGACTACATGAAAACTCATTGCTCAGCCTTTCTCTTTTCTCCAAGATTTTGGCCTCTTGAACATGAATTGTCTACCATTTTGGTTCCAAGTATGCCTTTGGAATAAAATTCTAGAATAGCAATTATTGGGTAAACGTCTTAACATTAATAAAATTTTGACACATGTTGCTAAATTTTCTTTCACAAAGATTGAATCAATTCACTCTCTTACCAAAGTGTATGGCATAAAGTGTATTTACTTGTAAAGTGATTATTTTCTATAGTCTCTTGCATCAATATAGGCAATAAATAACGACGAACAAAATTGAAGGAGCGGTTTTATCTATAAGAAAATCCTTCCATAAGTAAGAGGGGAAATGTAGTGGCAGAGAATTCCTTTTAGCTTAATAAGAGAAGATAAACTAATGGCGCTTCCTTGATGAATCACAAGCATCATATAGAGATCACCATAAATTTAACATTAGACAGTATATCAAAGACTCATGTTAAGAGAACTTATCATTTCACTCACATCATTTGGCTGTGAGAAGAGATAAGTATTTGCTTTTGCCTTCTACGGGTTTGTGTATATTTTTATCAAGGCATAAATGTTTATGTGTTTTAATAGACTCTAAATTATCTGAGGTTTGGGACTCTGTCAGTTCTCCTCCAGTTACATGTCACAGATCCCAGTGCATTGTGGGTACTTAATAAAAGTGTGTTGAGTGAATATTTCTGGAAGGATGCAGACTTAGCAACATCAGCAAAATCTTTAACCTAAAATATGTCATCATATTTGCCTTTTTCTAAGAAATATTTCATTAGTTGGCAATAGATTCCTCTTTGTAGGTCAAAAAACTTTACTGGAGCATCCAAGACACAGAGAAGCCTGGACCAGTCAAATGGGTCAATTATCTTGTTAAACATATTATCTTATAATTTTAAATTTCAGAATCTTTTCTTGATAGTACAGCTAGTATCTGAACAAGAGGGAATTGTTTGTTTTTACAATATTAAAACTAAGACTTAAAAATATGGTCTGGGAATCTTTCATGATTCATGCCCTCAGACTCCCAGGGTCTATAAAGTATGGACACATATGAGCCTGAGAACAAATTGTGACTCATGCAAACTAGAGGAAGGGACTCAGATCACACACACACACCACAGTGTAGTGGGGACATCTGAAGAATTATTCACAACTGTTTCACTCACATCTTTTAGTCAAGGTTCCCCTCGTCCCATAATAAAGGCCACATGGCTTTGTTCACCCTGATAGATTAAATGTGTCTGCAGAACTTCAGGCACATCCTCACAAATATTCTCTCCAAGCACACATTTTACAGGGCAATGGAGCCCAAAGTATTGGTGAAACTATTAATCTACTTGTCATTCTTTAGAACTTTTAAATTACAGCCTTTAATATCCTTGTGACAGTTATGATTTGAAAGGACCTAGACTTCACTGTTTTTATTTGGTTAAAAATTCCCCCAAATTCTCAAAAACTTAATGTCCTAAGACACAAAGTGTCTTCCAAAATATAGGCATTTTGTAGAATTAAAGTAGAACAGTATCAGGCCTTAAGGGAAAGTCCCTGGCAAATAACCATCTCAACAACGTTGGGGAATGATTGTTTCTGCCTCAATGATTAGGTCACCATTTACTATTTTGTTAAGCCAGGTACAAGTATAGTTATAAGTGGAAAGTAGTTTACCATATAAGATTAAAAAGCAACATGAAACGTATGGACACCAAGGGGGGAGAGTGGCGGGGGGTTGGTGGCGGGATGAATTAGGAGATTGGGATTGACATGTATACACTAATATGTATAAAATGGATGACTAATAAGAACCTGCTGTATTAAATAAATAAATAAATAAATAAATAAATAAATAAATAAATAAAAGACAATTCAAAAATTAAAAAAATGAAAATAGAAATAAAATAAAAGATATAACTTGCACTTAGCTGAGTGCACAAATCTTAAAAAAAAAAAAGCAACATGGTGCACATCTAACAATAGTCAGGTTTATGATCAGGAGTGCTCTTATCTATAAAGCTGCTAACTTTCAAACCTTAAAGGGAAAAGATAAACACCAGCGGCCAAAACACCAGTCTTTTGGTTATACAACAAGAAAGCCTGGACAATGAGAACTTTTTCTGGGTTGGTTCCACTGATGCTTTGTCCTTGAAGTCAGAAAGTACCTTATCATTAAGTGACTGCATTTTAAAATTCTATTGATACTGAACAACTCCTCTGGCCACACAAAACCCCATGAGTTCAACACCAAAGACATTGAAGTGGTCTACTTGGCCCCAAACAAAATGTCTTTAACTCAGCCTCTGGATCAGAGGCACATAAAAGCCCTTAAGGCTCATTACACATGGTACTCTATGGAAAGCGTAGTCGATGCTATGGAAGAGAACCCCGAGAGAGAGGACATCATAAAAGTTGGGAAGGATTACACCACTGAAGATGCCGTCATTGTTATAGAAAAATCCACGAAAGCCATCGAGCCTGAAACAATAAGCTTCTGCTGGAGAAGTTTGTGTCCAGATTCTGTGCATGATTTCATAGGATTTACAACAGAGCCAATTAAGGAAATCATGAAAGAGATGGTGATGATGGCTAAAAAGGCAGAGGGGAGAAGGGTTTCAAGATACGGATCTTGGAGAAATTCAAGAGCTAATAGACATGCCACCAGAGGAATGAACAGAAGACAACTTGATGGAGATGAGAGCTTCCGAACCGGCCTAGGCAACAAGGAAGAAGACGTAGAAGAATCAGTGACAGTAGGAATTCCCTGGGGGTCCAGTGTTAGGACTCTACACTCTCATTGCTGATGGCCCAGGTTCAATCCCTGGTAGGGGAACTGAAATCCCAAAAGTCGCTCGGCATGGCCAAAAAAAAAAAAAAAAAAAAGAAAAAGCAGCAGTGCCAGCAAACAAGTTGACATTAGACAATCTGGCAGAAGGGTTCTAATTAATCAAGATTGCTTTTGGCTTCTTTTACAATGGGGACCCTTCTATGATATAGGCACTGAAACTAAAGTAAACAGTGGAAGAAGGATTGGTACCACATAGAAACATTTTTAGAGAAATGAAAAGCCACAAAGTCAGAAATTACAATGTATTTCTGTAGAGTTACACCAAGTGTGCCTGCCTCTCCTGCATCCCCTTCCACCTCTGCCACCTCCTCTGCCTCTGCCATCCCCAAGACAACAGGACACAGCCCCCTTCTCCTCCTCTGCCTGCTCTGCATGAAAACAATGAGAATGAAGACCCTGATGGTGATCCACTTCCACTTAACAAACAGTAAATAATATCATGCTGTACAGGTAAGAAACTCATCTCTTGTGTATGTGTGTGTCTTCATCTGAAATCTAATAACTGTATGGTAAGAACTGTATGAGATGCTTTTGTGCCATCATCATCATCGCCTAAGTATTCATTGTGTAGAGCATTGTATGTAAGACTTGTAGCAAGGCTACACTTACATGGCACAAGGTGAGTGATATTTAATATAAAATTAATAATATGCTAGTTTTCTTACTGCTTTATAACTTTGCTTTCAAAGAATTACATTGCTGTACAGTGTGTCTCTCTCTTACTTGGAGAAACTGAGTATCAGCCTATCATCACAGCTAGGTAGGTTTTTTTTTTTTTTTTTAATGTAACAATGTTTCCAATACTGTATTATAAATATGACTGTAATACTGTATGCCATAAAAATTTTATAATGACTTAGTCATTAGAGTATAGGCTAAGCTACCATGAAGCAGTTGTATCAATTACACTAGGCTACCCTAAAGCAATCTTATTTCTGCTTCTTCATTATCAATGCATAAGTCATTATACCTGCAAATAAATATGAATTTCTTTTTCACATGGTCTTTTCATTTTGGCATCTAGTGTTATAATACATATAATGTCTACATTGTTTTGTATCGTATAAGACAATACTGATGTAGGTACTGATAGATACTTCATCTTGTAAACAGATGACATAAACGTACATTATCAATAAATACAGTACAGTATTGTAAATATATTTTCTCTTCCTTATGATTTTCTTAATATCATTTTTTTCTCTAGCTTACTTTATTCTAAGAATACAGTATATAATACATAAACATACAAAATGTGTGTTAATTGACTGCTTATGTTATTGATAAGGCTTCCAGTCAACTATAGGTTAAGTTTTGGGTTAGTCAAAAGTGATATGTGACTTTTACCTTTACTTACCCAGAGATCATAAAGATATTTTTCTATGCTACAAAGGAAAAAAAAAAAGAAGGAAATAAAAAGCTCTCTCCATCAAAAAAAAAAAAAAATGTCTACAAATAACAAATGCTGCAGAGGATGTGGAGAAAAGGGAACCCTCCTACACTGTTGGTGGGAATGTAAATTGGTACAGCCACTATGGAAAACAGTATGGAGGTTCCTAAAAAACCAGAAGTAGAGTTGCCATATGATCCTGCAATCCCACTCCTGGGCATTTATCTAGAGAAAACTATAGTTTGAAAAGATACATGCTGTTCACTGTAGCACTATTTACAATAGCCAAGACATGGAAAAAACCTAAATGTCCATGGACAGATGAATGGATAAAGAAGATGTAGTACATATATACAATGGAATACTACTCAGCCATAAAAAGAATGAAGTAATGCCATTTGCAGCAACATGGATGGACCTAGAGATTATCATACTAAGTGAAGTAAGTCAGAAAGAGAAAGACAAATACCATATGACATCACTTATATGTGAAATCTAAAATACCACACAAATGAATTTATCTATGAAACAGAGACAGATACACAGACATAGAGAACAGACTTGTGGTTGCCAAGGGGGGACAGTGTGTAAGGAATGGATTGGGATTTTGGGATAAGCAGATGCAAACTGTTATTTATAGAATGGATAAACAACAAGGTCCTACTGTATAGCACAGGGAACTATACTCAATATCCTGTGATAAAACATAATGGAAAAGAATATGAAAAAAGAATGTATATATATGTATAACTGCATCACTTTGCTGTGTGGTAGAAATTAACATTGTAAATCAACTATACTTCAATGAAATACATTTTAAAAAAATAAAATAAAGATAAAGAAAAAAAAAAGTGATATGTGAACTTTCACCTGCTTAGGAGGTCGACACCCCTGACCCCAAGTTGTTCAAGGTGGGGGCTGTATACTTAAACCGTTTACTTAAAAAGAGATAAACTTGAAACCTCAAGACAATCCGGAGAACACATTTTAATAACTGTCACCAACATGATACCTAGAGTAAATAGGAAGAAGAAATAATTGACTAATGGGTATTTTCTCTCTCTCTCTCTCTCTCTCTCCCTCCTTCTCTCCCTCTCTCTCTCTCTCTCCCTCTCTCCCTCTCTCTCTCTCTCTCCCTCCTTCTCTCCCTCTCTCTCTCTCTCTCTCCCTCTCTCCCTCTCTCTGTCTCTCTCTCCCTCTCTCTCTCTCTCTCTCTCCCTCTCTCCCTCTCTCTCTCTCTCTGCAGCATTGTATACTTGAAATAGTATGTAGGAGTCTGTAGGAAGAAGAAAAAATAGTAGCATATCCTGGATAATTCTCAATCTAAATAATAACACCACAGTGCTCTTATTTGCCTTAAAATTATCTCTGTGTACATAGAAATGGAAGGGTTGGAATTTCTAGTAAAATATACAGGTTCCATATAATATCCCAGTGTTGTTTTAAAATTGAGGAGACACAAACTCTTACAAGTGGGAAAACTCTCATGACACTGTGTCTATCCAGTGTGTTTGGAACAGTTGAATTATTCAACTCTATGCCCATAAATTTACCTTACAAGTAATAGAGTATACCCCTACTACCCCTGCCTTACCTAAAGTAGTCATTAGGTAAGATAAACAATGCCAAACACTGAGAGGGGGCAGAATTTTTCAAATGCCTATTTCAAATATTTGTCTCAGTAGCTGGAAAATGGAGGAACACTCTTTCTTCCTCAGCTTTACTGAGATATAATTGACATATAACATTGCGTAAGTTTAAAGCATACAATGCGTTGATTTGATGCATTTGTATGTTGTGAAATGATGATCACAGTAAGGCTAGTTAACACTCCTATCACCTCACATAATTATCGTGTGTGTGTGTGGGGGGGTAAGAACATTCTCTTAGCAATGTTCAAGTATATAATAGAGTATTGGTAACTATAATTACCCTGCTGTGCATTAAATCCCCAGAACTTACTTATCTTATAACTAGAGATTTGTACCCTTTTGACCGACATCTCCTCATTTCTTCCCACCCTCAACCTGTAGCTATCAATCACCATTCTACTCTCTGTTTCCATGAGTTCGGCTTTTTTAGATTCACTACATAAGTGAGATCATACGGTATTTGTCTTTCTCCCTCTGATTTATTTCACTTATTTCAATACCCTTAAGTCCATCCATGCTGTCACAAATGGCAGGATTTCCTTCTTTTTATGGTTGAATAATATTCCATTTTATGAATATACCACATTTTCTTTATTCATCCATCTGTCAAGAGACACTTAGGTGGTTTCCATGTCTTGGATGTTGTAAATAATGCTGCAATGAATATGGTTGTGCAGTTAATCCCTTCCAGATAGTGATTTCATTTCCTTTGGATGTATACACAGAAATGAGAATGTTGGATCATATGGTAGCTCTATTTTTAATTTTTTGAGGAACCTTTGGGAGCACTTTTGAAACCTGAAAAGTTTCTCTTGTATATTCGTTAAAATTTCACATCGTTCCTGGTCTTATTCCGTATCTTCTCTACTGATGTATGAAATACTCCTTAATGCATCTAAATACAAAATATTTTCTTTACATAAATTGGTAAGCAGTCATTTAGTTATTCCCGTTTAGAACTTGTTAAATGCAGTAACATACACAAACAAGATAAGGTACTTAGAGATATGACACTGTCAGTGGATATATATGATCTGTGTCAGTTTTTTTTTTAACAGAGATTCCTCCTAATCTTCGTCTCACTTCTGATGATGAGTCTTTTTAAGTCACCAGCTGAAAATAATGTATCAAAAATATTTGTTTAATATACTAGTTGGATCCCATTTCCCTATTGGTAAACTTCCTTAGAAAATTAAAAACACAAAGTACTTTAAAAAAACATATTTTCTTGGAAATGTTTCATATTTAGAGAGAACAGCATTTACAGCAAAGCAACAAAGAATTAGATGTCAAGATTGAGGATTTTTGGAATTTTCTCCTTAGATTTTTAGTGTAACATTTTAAGCATGTCGCTTATGTTGTTAAACCAAATATGACAATGACATTATATATTTTGAAGATAGATACTTTACATTGGAGTTCTGGGAGTTAAAAATGCTGCTCTTCCATTATTAAAAACTCTAGAATTGCTGTTTTACCCTGAGAAAACCATAATTCAAAAAGAGTCATGTACCAAAATGTTCATTGCAGCTCTATTTACAATAGCCAGGACATGGAAGCAACCTAAATGTCCATCATCGGATGAATGGATAAAGAAGATGTGGCACATATATACAATGGAATACTACTCAGCCATAAAAAGAAATGAAATGGAGTTATTTGTAGTGAGGTGGATGGAGTTAGAGTCTGTCATACAGAGTGAAGTAAGTCAGAAAGAGAAAAACAAATACAGTATGCTAACACATATATATGGAATCTAAGGGAAAAAAAAAAAAAGAAAGGTCATGAAGAACCTAGTGGCAAGACGGGAATAAAGACACAGACCTACTAGAGAATGGACTTGAGGATATGGGGAGGGGGAAGGGCAAGCTGTGACAAAGTGAGAGAGTGGCATGGACATATATACACTACCAAACGTAAAATAGAGAGCTAGTGGGAAGCAGCCGCATAGCACAGGGAGATCAGCTCGGTGGTTTGTGACCACCTAGAGGGGTGGGATAGGGAGTTTGGGAGGGAGGGAGATGCAAGAGGGAAGAGATATGGGGACATATGTATATGTATAACTGATTCACTTTGTTATAAAGCAGAAACTAACACACCATTGTAAAGCAATTATACTCTAATAAAGATGTTAAAAAAAAAAAAAAAGAAGAACGCTCTGTTCCGTAATACATGTATTTTCAGACATCCCTATGGAGATGAATTTAACTGCTGTCACAATGGTGAGTCATTGAAGTCAGACAGAACATTTTGCTGACAAATACTAATTTTCTTATATTGTTTGTATTCCATAAAAATTATTCAACATATTTTAGGCCATGTTAACCTTCTTTTTTTTAACCATTTTTAAAATAAAATATTAATGACATGTTTTCCTGTGGCAATCTGGAGCATCACTACATATGGTTTTGTTGTCATTTGCATAAAAGTATAAATCATAGGTACTTAGATACTGATACATGCATCAGTCCAACTCTACTCCATTTACACTTCTAATTTAAAAAATATTAATTTTTACCAGTACAGTAAATGAATGTTTCCATATAATCATATCTTTATAATCTGATTTATAAAATTATATCATCGCCTGAAATCCCCAGGTTTATATACTACCTTCATTCACTGCAAGTGTAAAATGCCTCAGATAGTCCTAGCGGTGCTAACATGTCTGCATGGAAGGATAGAGTGTGGATATTCTGAGGGGAGAGAATAGCAAGTTTGTCTTTCAGTGACAGTAAGAGGCAATAGAGCCAGATTCTTTCACATGACAGCCACTGACCCTGGGCCATCCGTGAAGTCCAATTCACTGGGAAAGTTAAAGCAGTTTATCCACCAGACTGCAGAGACATTTTGTAGTTAGATAGTCATTTCCCAGCATGTTCCCTTGTGTATTGTCGTTGATTTGAATTCTTGTGGGTCAGCATCCCGCTAACCAAATCTGAAATCCTTTTCTTTGACATAGCTGATGTCTGGTGCTCTGACGTCAGACACCCTCGGTCACCTATCGTGTTGCTGACTAGTGTGGAATCAGGAATAGACTGTAGGTGTTTATGCATATACCTTATATAAATGTTTTATAGATTTCATGGTGGCTAGTACATGCGTTCAAAAGTGGAGTGTTGCTGTCCTGTGTTCCTCTAGGCTACTGCTACATCTAAGTGCTTATATAATATTTGAAGGCTCAAATGAAGAAATTTATGCCCTCCATACATTTCCCAAAGAAATGTGCATTAACCGATCATATCAAAACGTACACTCAAATAACCTATTATAAACTTGGCTCCTAAATATTTACTTTGGTTTGTTTTTGAGGGCTAATAAAAATTACACCAATTTTTCACTTTTATGTCACTATATTTATCACAGGAAAGAAAAAGGGAGGAACTGGGGAAGGGATGGTGAAGAAACCAGTCATACCCTCCAAAAAGGGTATTGAGTAAGCAGTAGCTTTAGGAAAATACCTTTTCCTCCTAGCTGATGGAGAAGCTTTATAATGACTTACTTTCCAATAAAGTTCACGTAATTAATAAATTTGTCACTAAGTAAAAGTTGGTCAAAAACAAGAATGCTTCTTTTGTCTGTGGAATTTTAAAAATGCTTTTTTATATACTAAGGTGTTCTAGATCATTTTAAATATAGTGAAAAACATACCCACTTTGCTGAAACTAAAGTTTCAAAAGCATTATCAGATTAATTGCTTAAATTGCATACAACAAACATAGCTTTGATGACTTGAGGCTATTCCTAGGAACATTGAATTTTGCAATGTCCCAGGAACTATAGGCCTTTCAGATGTGGCACTGTTCTCATTAGTCTATATTTATCTCTGCTCTTGAGCTACCTCGGACCAGATTCTCAATCTTACCTTCACAAGATTAAATCCTCTAGTTGTGTTTTGCTCCCCCAATCATCCTCCTAGGCATGTCTTTATCAAATGCAAATTAGTACAATCAAACTTCCCTATTTGTTTCATTCTGATCTCATGTGACTGCCACCCATAGCTATTTGTAGCCAGTTCTCTGTCAGCAAGACATTGCAGGGTAGACGTCGGGGAGCAGCTTACTTATTTAGTCTGGGGCTCATAGAAGGGGTCAAGGCTGGAGATTGACATTTAGAAGTCATCAGTGTGGAGACAGTATTTGGTGCCCATACATTTAGTGTCACTGGATAGTGTCTTAGTTCAGGCTACTATAACATAATACCATAGACTGGGTGGCCTAAACAACAAACATTTATTTCTCACAGTTCTGAGGCTGGGGATCCAAGATCAGGGTGCCAACATGGTTGGTTCTCATGAGAGCCCTCCATCTTGTTCAGACAGCTGTTTTCTCATTCTGTTTCACATGGACAGGAGAGCAGAGAAAGGGCAAGCTCCCATGTCTTCTCTTATAAAGGCACTAATCTCATCACAGGGGCTCCAACTTCATGACCTAATTACCCCCCAAACTCCCCACCTCCTAAAATTATGACCCTGGAGTTTAGGATTTCAGCATACGGATTTCAGAGGGACACATTCAGTTCATAACAGATAACATGTGATTTCCTGAGAGGGAGAAGCACCAAGGTCTGAACTCTGGGTTACTCAACCATGTAAAGGTTTTACCAAGAGGTTGGGGCCAGCAGAGGAACTTCTCAAGGACTGGCCAGTAAGAACAAGGGAAAACCAAGAGAATAGGTCTCAGAGAAGCCGAGAAGTATAGTGTTTCAGGAAGGAAGGAGATGTCAAAGGTTGAACGGTTTATGAAGAAGAGGATTTTAGGCAAAAAAAGGTAAACTCATTCTCCTGTAAGGCATTGGTGCTTTGGACGATCAACTGTCCATGCACACAATGAAAATACCTACAATTGTATCATAAATGTAGGACACTCTTTCTCTCTCTCATTAATGTGAATAATTATAAATCTCTTCATCACAGGTATTTTAGAAAATGTTAGTTTAAAACCTTTCTAAAATACTTTGAAGGCTAGAAGCCAAGTTGGAAAAGCATTTACTGTCATGGAACCATCTTCTGTGCCAACTGGCTTAGTGGGAAAGGTGCTGATGCACAGCCACCCAATATCAAACAAAAACAAAAGCAAAACCCTTAACTGATCATTGAGATAAAAGCAGATGATATAATGGTGTAACAGAGGAAATGAGACTAGAAGGTAACCATTCATTCCCTCAAGGGGCCTGGGTTTCATCCTCTGTGGTGCAGTAAAAGAGCACTCTTTGATGTCAGTCATAGAGACAGGACTCTGGTTCTGATGAATCTCTCACGAGCTGTGTGATGCTGGCCAAGAAGATCAGCTTCTCTCATCCTGTTTTCTTGCCTGGAAAATGGGGGGAATCATATCTGCTTCATGGAGTTTGTATGTAGACTAAATTAGATATTTCTGTAAAAAGTTTAGAAGGGCATTCAACTGTCCCTCAATATCCATCCTCACCCCCAGCATATACTGATATATTTCCACGTTATCTGAATAACAACTAACCTTTAATATATTTTTAGATGAATAAGTAAAATAAATTTCTCTTATTATGTACTAACCTTACTCATAATCTCCTATATGCTTGTTAAATAATGATGGAAAGATAATCTTTGTCTCCTCCCTATGCTATGTTTTAGCTCCTGTATCCCCCAACTCATAATATTTTAGTTGATTTTTTTTCTCAAAGTATTTCACAAATAAAAAAGCTTCAGGTCATAGTGGATGAGGGACTGGCTCATAATCATATAAACAGTTTGGAATGAACAAGGGAAGGGAAGTTCATCCAAACCTTCTGTTCTGTTCACTAGTCAGAGATTCCAGAAAACATGAAGATTGTATCAGATTCGTTAAAACTGTTGCACCGCTTGTTGTATGTTTACCCTAATATTGTGTACTTGTGGGTGTTTAAGACATCATATCTGTAATTTGGACCTTTATAATACTTAGAAAAATTGGCAGAAACCCCATAAGGCCCTATTAGAAGTTATCCACATAAACTTGCAGAAGAGAGACCTTCAGTGATCACAGATAGTTATCTTGAACAGCACCCAGAAGTGACTTTTTATCAGTTATCATTTATTTTAGAGATACTAAAAATTTTTTGGTTAATACTACTTTGAGAATCTAAATAATTCATTTTTGCTGTTATTTTTCTGTCATCTCACAGCCAAAATCCATTCAGCTTATTTTTAACATGACACATTAAGTGGGAGGTTTAATTAATTTTACAACAGTGAATCACATAATTGTCTGAGTTTTTTAAAGTGTGTTGTCTTCATTTAAAAGTTCACTGTAACTTCATGACAAAAGATTAAATCCCAAAGTCACTTTACATAAACTGGAGAAATAATTTGGCTCTCCAGGTGCGTGGGATGTTTTTACTTTAACAATTAACTGACCGAAAAATAAACATTGTCACCTAAAGATGCCAATTACTGTTGTCTGTTGGCATGGAGGATTTGACTCAATATGCCTTGTCCAGAAGCACTTTTTATCCATAACATATTGCTGCTGTACCTTCTCAAATTCAGAGCTAATCCCATAATATGCTTTAACTTTCATTGAAAGTTAAACTGGTTCCAAACCAGTTTAATTAAAGCTTTGAGGGGTTATCATTATTAATATTTTAAAGCTAAATATTATAGATCATGTTCATCCACACGCAGTTTATAATCGAAGAGAATTAATCATCCTTGATAACCCGCTGACAGGTCAATTTGAAAGCCTGCCCCATTTCTTAGTTCAATTTTAACCTAAATAATCAGCCACATTTCCTAGTTCATATTTGAAAGGTGTTGTCATCCATGTGCCTGAAATTATAAATAAATGAATGAATGAAAAAATAAAGAAAATGAAACAATACCTCCTTTGTCCTGTATAGAAGTATTATCGGCATATGATATAAAATTTAAAGATACAGAACACAAAGATAAAAGCATCACATTCAATGCCCTCTCCTGAGAAAAATCACTCTTTACCACTTTTACAATTGTGATGTTTTCTGCCTGTAACAGTGTCATTATAGAGGTGCACATGTACCTACGTGTGCGAATTTATACAAACACGAGGATGTTTTCACATACATATGGGTATAGGTAGTCATTTTGCATATTCTATGTTCAATTTTTCTATCAGATATTTCAATTATTTTTCATTTTCTAATAAGTGTTTATGTTCAGTTAAGTGGTAAATACAGTCCCTATGCAAAATCCATCTCAGGCTCTTCAGCAGCTTGTTCCTGCCATGCTGGAGAGTACCTGAAGGTGAGTGTACTACAAGCTTTACTGTCACTTCTGTTCAGCAGTCACGCTAGCCCACAATCTGCACCATATTTCATTTTACCCATAGCATCTTACACCCTGCTTTCTAAGGACATGGTCTTTCTTTTTATCTCCCTCCCTTTGGAAACAAGACTCAAATTATATTCTTAAATTTTGGATTTTTTGCCCTTTGGTTTCTCAGAGTGAGAGTGATCAAAGAAAAAGACCCACATGAAAAGAAACATTAAAAATTCTGTACACTTTGTCTCTGCCCCAGACAACACCGTTTTGCAAAGGAGAATATGCTTACGATACTAATAGAGATATTTATCTCAATAAAATGAGTATTGTTATTGTAGAGATTGTTATTAAGGGCAGAGGTGGTATTTTATATGACTTGAGAGGTCAATTATTTTTTTTCTTGGAAATTTATTTATATTGGCTACGTTGGGTCTTCGTTGCTGCACGCAAGCTTTCTCTAGCTGCGGCGAGCGGGGGCTACTCTTCATTGCAGTGCGCGGGCTTCTCATTGCGGTGGCTTCTCTTGTTGCAGAGCATGGGCTCTAGGCGTGCAGGCTTCAGTAGTTGTGGCACGCGGGCTCAGTCGTTGTGGCTTGCGGGCTTAGCTGCTCCTTAGCATGTGAGATCTTCATGGACCAGGGCTCGACCCCATGTCCCCTGCATTGGTAGGCAGAGAGGTCAATTCTTATTTTAAAAGTTCGGTGTTTTTCATTGGGAAATCTGTGCTTTGTTATTTATTAGTGCATTGATCTCTTAACATCATTATTAATAATATATTTACAGTAAATATAATTCTCTCTCTGTGTGTGTCTCTCCCTCCCACTTTCTCTTCTCCCTCTCTTTTTTTCCTCTCCTTATTCTGACCTTCCAAATGCCTTCTCCACCCAGCTAATTCTAACACTGTGCTCTTGGACTTCAAATATTCCTGAGCTAGGGATAAGAGAAAAAGAACAAAATTTAATTTTTTTTCCCCCAAGGACAAAAGAAACAAGGTTCTGTGACAGGTCAGAGAAGAAAGCAAGTTAAATAATTTATCAAAGAAAAGAAAGCCCTGCCCATCAGCCTACAGAGAAGTTGCCAGCTCATTATCTCTGTGCTGACTGGTGGACACACTGCTATACTAAGGTTAAAACCAAAAGCGGTCACCTCACGTTGTCTTCAGGCAACAAGATTCCCAAAAGATAAAGCACAACTTTTTAATTTCTCCTGAGGTTAAAAAATAAAGGTAAGAAAATGAGCTAATTTCTTTAGGAATAATCAAAAGCAATGTTTTCTTTATTAATCTAAAATGTTTAATTACTTACCATACCATTTGACTATTATACATTAATCACATGATTAATCTAATAACCTTGATATTCATAGTAGGAAAATCTTGTATAATATGCACAAAGTGAATCTAGTGAGTTGAGTTTAAGTTGGAATGATATTTAAAATTTTTGAAAGAAGAAAACTTCAGAAACATATAAAGATATGTGACAGATTTGCGTAAGTATATAATGTTTTTATAAGTTACAGAATACGTAAGATGGGCCATGATTCATGATTTAAGAATGCATCACATCTATTTCCTAGACTGCATTTCTCTCATAGGGTCCTAGGAGTTTTGCTTTAAGACGAGGTGTGTCTACTTCATACAGAGGGACCGTGAGAACTTTGCATTTCATTGGTCTACACAGACTTTCACCCTCAGCTAATGGTTCACTTTGAAAAATGTATATAAAGATACAATGTAAGTAGACACTGGGAAACACGCCACACCTCCACCCGACAGCAATGCGTATATGTAGAATGTTAGAGGTTTCAGGCATTTTCGTATTATTTAGTAAGAGTTTTTAACTTTGGCATTCATAGTGAATAGGTTGTTCAATATTTATTCCCTCCAAAAAACTATTTTTTTCCTTTACAAATTTCTAATGGATACTTTTCAAAAAATGTTAATAGTTTTCCTTTTTTATTAAGTGAATGAATGCACGTATGAGTGTATTTTTAGTAGAGCCTATCAGACATCTTAAACTTGGAAGCCTCAGAGATGTCAAGTCAGACAACACATATTGAATAATTCCATGATGCAAAAGCAATTTCAGAAACTGTCCCAGGCTGAAGCATTCCATACTGTGTTGCTCCTTGAGTTATTACATTTACTCTTTATGTTTTTCTTCTTCTGCTGTCTGCTGACATTGTTCGATGCCAAGCATATCCATTCATTGAGGAATCTTTTCAATGACGTATGGAATCTGCTCTGTTCTGGGAAGCTGCATGCCCAAACTGAAAGTATGGGAAGAAAGTAAATGAGATCTCTGAGAGGAGGCACATCGTGTAGTGCCAGAAGCTACGTGCTCAAAGAAAAAAGAAAGAAAAGAATAGAATAGAAATGAGAACACATTGTCAACTGGACACAGGAGCTAACTGAAATAACCAATAACCAAAGCTGGAACAATCTGGGCATCAAAATTAATAAATAAGTAACGGATTATAACCCAAAGTAGAAAATAAATATCCATGAGTGTATATTAATATAAATAAATGATTGAATAAGTAAATAAATGGGGGGAAAAGTTTCCTATGCAGAAAAATTCCAAATAAATTATGTTGATACTCTGTCCTCCTTCAGGTGGAATTTACTCCCCACTCCTTGGATGTGATCTTCACATAGTGACCTTCAAAGAGTACAGCAGGGAAAGAGGAGATAAAAGAATAACTTTACAGAAGAGAAATCTGACAAATGTCATCTCAGCCAGTTGAATAAGGTCGCCAACAGCCATAAATCATGTTGAGATTAGATACCCTTGATATTACGTGATGAGAATGGCACTTTGCCTCTGTGGTCTTTGTCCCAATAATCCATAAACCCTGTCTAACCACAAGAAAAATGTCAGACAAACCCAAACTGTGGGATGTTCTACAAACTACCCGACCAATACTCCTCAAAACTGTCAAGGTCATCACAAAATACAGAAGTTCTGACAAACTGTCACAGCCAAGAGAAGCCTTACTAGATATGATGGCTAAATGTAATGTGGTATGCTAGATTAGGATCCTGGGACAGAAAAAGACATTAGATACAAACCAAGGGAAATCCAAAATAAATTGGGACAACTGCATGAAATAACTTGAGTTAAGAATAATCTATTGGGCTTCCCTGGTGGCGCAGTGGTTAAGAATCTGCCTGCTAATGCAGGGGGACACGGGTTCAAACCCTGGTCCGGGAAGATCCCACATGCCGTGGAGCAACTAAGCCTGTGAACCACAACTACTGAGCCTGTGCTCTAGAGCCCACAAGCCACAACTACTGAGCCTGCGTGCCACAACTACTGAATCCCGCGCGCCTAGAGCCCATGCTCCATAACAAGAGAAGCCACCGCAGTGAGAAGCCTGTGCACCACAACGAAGAGTAGCCCCCACTCGCCTCAACTAGAGAAAGCCCGCGCACAGCAACGAAGACCCAATGCAGCCAAAAATTTAAAAAAATAAATGTATTTATAAAAAAAAAAAAATCTATTAATGTTTGTTCATTAGCTGGGATAAGCGTATCACACTAATATATGCAATGTTAGGAATATGCAAGTTGGGTTGGGATATACGGGAACCCTCTATATTATCTTTGCAAATTTTGTTAGTCTAAAACTATCCTAAAATAGTTTATTATTTAAAAATAGCAACAGCTTATTTCATAATACTTGAGTGTGTTAAATCCCCCTATAATTTATGGGAGGTGTCATATAATCTGTCACTTTAAGTCAGTGTTTCCCAAACTCTAATCTGCGTAAGAATTACTAAAGTCTTTGTTACAATCTTATAAATAGTTCAGAACTGCTGTATGTTGGCTTTCCCTGTAAAACTACCTATTCCCGCACCCCTCACTGAGAGACTCTAATTTATTTGCTCTGGTGTGTGCCTGGACAACAGGATTTTTAACCACTCCCCAGTGATTTTGATGTACTGACAACAATGGGAAGCCCTGTCTTCATTTTATATTGTAGATGATAGCAGTGTTTTTTCCCCCTCAGGATGTGAATAGCTGACCAGTTTTTTACACATGCACCTTCCTGGTTTCTACTCCACAAGTTAGAATGATGATCTCAAGGTTTAGATCAAGAAATTCCAATTTAGCAGCAAATTGCTCTTATCCCTATGTGACTTTCAATTGGCTGATAGTGTAGAATCTTAAGGAAGGAGAGAAGCATGGGGGGAGAGAATGATTTAGGGAGGGGGGAAAGTGGAGGGGGGCCAGAGGGGAGTCAAAAGCAACGGGAAATAAATTTTAAAGACTGAGAAGAGAATGAGAAGACAGAGGAAGAAGCCAAAGAAAAGAAAATAAGAACTAAAAGTTATTGGGTTTATGATTATCCATCTTCCATATATTATGTTCAATACATTGTCTTATTAAAGTCTCATAAGAACACATTTATGGTGGTATCGTTGTTCCTATTTTACAAATGAGGAGACGACTCAGTGAGGGTTAATAACTTGCCTGGAGAGAGTCTGTGGAGAGTCTAGCAAGCACGGAGGAGGGGTGGGAGAGAGGGGTGTGAAGCAGGTGTTGTCTGCTGCCTGGGAGAGGACAGAGGGAGTTGATGATGCAGCTGGAAGATTTATATCATCGAAGCAACAAAGTCAGGCAAACCCATAGCAATTCTTGTGTCTGAGTCAGTGCTTCTATGGAGAAGTGCTCTTGTAAAGTCAATACACCCATTAAATAGTTTAATATGAGAATAACTGCATGGATCGATGTAACGAGTGCTTGCCTTGACCTTTCATTGGCGTTTTCCTTAAGTTGTTAAGTATCTCCTCTTTGAAATAATGTTTTGTTTAATATAATCATAAAGAATGTGTGCATTCACCATGTATTATCTAGCTGTGGATGTTTCCTCTCTTTTCCCCGGGGGGGTTTTCTTCTAGCGCACCTGTAAAGAAGTACCTGAGTCAGGCGGACTTGTATCAGAAGAGGTAATAACCCCGTGTGGGCTCTTCCGCGTGGGGCGCTGCACCAGCTGGGTTGAGTACATGGTAGGAGTACGTATACATGAATATGAGTGTTTCAGGTCCCAGGATCGAATTCTGAGAAGTGATTGGGAAATGCTGCTGCAGAAATGGCCACAATATGGAATGAGAATATTTAATGATGCTGTAGAATATATAGACACTAATTGCAAATGAGAAACATCAGGAAAGATACCTCTTCCTATTTGGAAACATTATCGTAGTGATACGTGCTTTACTTAGGGAGAGAACTATAGTACTATTTAGCTCAGGAAACATGAAGAGAAATGTGTTCTAAGAAGAATTAGGAAGCATCCCTTGATAATGATGAAGAGCTCAGTATATGCTGAATGGAGGAACTCGTTCATCAATGGGTACCACTTGTGTTGCTAGATTCAAATGAAATGAGGGTCTTGGTTGCAGACAGTGAAAAGGAAACTAATGGGGCCAGCTGTATAAATGACTTCAGAGGGAGATTCCATCTCAAGCTACCTGAAAGACAACGGAAGAGAAAGGAAAATCCTGTGGTGGGTGTTAAGGTTTTGTTCACAAAACTCTCTGATGTTGTTAACTGTTTATATGGAAAGAAATTAGTCTACAAATGACTGAAAAAAAACCAGCAAATCAAGGGGTTAGGGAGAAAGGCACGATAAAAGAAATGAAAATAGAACTTCATAAAGATAAGAAATTTACATTTGTGGAGATATTTTCAGAAGAGAACACATGCTGGAGTAATTCCCTATTTTTTTTTTTTTCACTTTCTGTTATTGTTTCCTATGAGTTGCAAACCAGGCATGTTTTGGGTTCACTCCTTTGTATATATTAAAATATGGTATATATATATATGCAATGAAATGTTATTCAGCCTTTAAAAAAGGAAATCCCACCATATACAACAACATGGATAAACCTGGAGGACATTATGCTCAGTGAAGTAAGCCAGACACAGAAAGACAAACACTGTATGATTTCACTTACATGAGGTACCTACAGTAGTGTGACCTTGATCTTGAATTAAAGTTGTTGAAGTGTATGACAAATATTGACAGCCATGTATGTACAGAGCTGTGAATTGTTCATTCATTAACAGCATGAAAACAATAAGATAATTCCCTACTGCTGACCTAGTGCCCTGGCAGGTAGAGAGGGAGTATAACTCCGGGTTCCCCACTTGGAGTTCTGGTGCCATGAGGATGTGCGTGCCCTCTGGTGGGCTACTCCAGGGTAGCATGCCCTGTGTCCACTGACAGACCAGCCCTGGGGATGTCTTCCCAACCTCAGACCTCAGATGATGCAGACTCGTGTGTGTGTGTGTGTGTGTGTGTGTGTGTGTGTGTGTGTGTGTGTGTGCGCGCGAGTGTGTGTGAGAGAGAGAGAGAGTCTAATTATCAGCCAATATCTAATTGATTTTGTCTAATTATCAGCCTCCTTTCAGTTTCAGCCCCACTCCATCCTTAGGAATCCCAGGGTTTCCTGGGTCCTGACATAAGACAGCATTAACTGAGTCACTGTGATAACTTGTTTAATATGTTCAACAATTTGTGGAAATAACAGAACCAATACCACTCATCTACTAACCTGAAGGGCTAACGTTACCAGAGATGTGCCGTGGCTTGTCCATCTCCCTAGATGCTGTATAAAAATATTTGAGAAAATAATGTGCAAAAATCTTTCTGGCATTATTAAATGCCAGAAGCTATTTAATATTAGAGACTGGTGAGGTTAGATCTTGACTGTATAGTTTCAAAATGCTGATTTAGACTGAAAGGCATCCAGGCCAGTATAATTAAATTCAATTTATTAAAGTAGGAACCTTTATTATAAATATTCATATTTAACATATTCCATAGAATTTTTAACTTCAATTAGGTAATATTAAACCATAAATCATTTTAGAGGTCAACCTTTTCTTTTTGTATTTTGAACTGGAATGGAGGGAGTGACCCTGGGAGGTGACTGTTTTGTATAATACATAGCTTTGTTGAAGTATAATTGATATACAAGAAACTGCACGTATTTAAAGTATACAAGTCAGTTAACCCCAACATAGACACCTGCAAAGCCAACCACAATCAAAGCAATAACGTATTCATCACCTCCAAGTTTCCTCCTGTTCCTTTGTGTTTGTTTTTTGTTGTTTGTTTTATTTTTTACTGTGGTAAGAACATTTACCATGAGATCTACACTCAAAATTTTAAGTGCACAATACAGTATTGTTGACTACAGGCACAATGTTTCACATCAGATCTCTAGTCTTTATTCATCTTACACAATAGAAATTTTATACCCATGAATAGCAACTCCCCACGTCCCCCTACCCCCAACCCCTGGCAACCACCATTCTACTCTCTCCTCCTATAAGTTTCACTTCTGTAGCTACCTCATGTGAGTGAAATCATACAGTATTTGCCTTTCTGTGTCTGGCTTACTTCACTGAGCATAATGTCCTCCAGTTTTATCCATGTTGTGGTATATGGCGGGATTTCCTTTTTTAAAGACTGAATAACATTTCACGGCATGTATGTACCATATTTTCTTTATCCGTTAATCCATAAATAAACATTTAGGTTGATTTCTTGGATATGACACCAAAGACAAGGGCAACAAAAACAAAAATAGACAAGTGGGACTACATTAAACTAAAAAGCTTCTGCACAGCAAAGGAAACAACAGAATAAAAAGGCAACCTACAGAATGGGAGAAAATATTTGCAAAACATGCATCTGCTAATGAGCTACTATCCAAAATATGTAAGAAACTCCTACAACACAATAGCAAAAAAACCCCAACTAATCCAATCAAAATGGGCAAAGAATTTGAATAGACATTTCTCCAAAGAAGACATACAAATGGCCAACATGTATATGAAAAGGTACTCACTGTCACTAATCATCAGGGAAATGCAAATCAAAACCACAATGAGATAGCACCTCACACCTGTCAGAATGGCTATTATAGAAAAAAAAAAAAATACTGGTGAAGATGTGGAGAAATTGTGCATTGTTGGTGTGAATGTATTGATAAAATGGTGCAGCCACTATGGAAAACAGTATAGAGGTCTCTCAAAAAATTGAAAATAGAACAACCATATGATCCAGCAATCCCACTTTTAGGTACATATCTAAAATAATTGAAATCGGGATTGAAAAGATCTCTGAACTCCCATGTCAATTGCAGCACTGCTCACTATAGTCAAGACTCTGGGAGATCTTGCTGCCACATTAACTTAACACATCCAAACATGAACTCACAAGTTCTTGAGCAAACCAGTTCCCAGACCAACCATCTGTTGACCATCAATTTTCTACCTTCTTCTCTTGGGAGGGCTTTTACACTCCTCCCAAGAAAGGCTTCCTCCTAATTGGTATTCAAGGAGTTTTTTGAGGCATGTACTGTTTCACTGTGAAATAAATAATGGCCAAAGTATAAGTGTGGGGAGATGTAAGAAAGGGGATCTAGAGAGTTGGGGGAGGGTGTCGGTCTCATTGGAATTAGGACCAGGGCAGCCACTCATTTGGCCATTCAGCGGTTTAATTTGTGCTACAGTTATTTGGGAAAAATGGAAAAATCTTTACTCCAAGAATTTTATTTCTTTTTCGATATGACTAAGTCTTGATGACAAAAAAATTAGGTAAAATGAGTTATTTTGTTTAAAATAGGTAAAATAACCTAATTCCTTCCAAGAATGATCTAAAATAACTGCTTATATATTCAGCTTGAGTAAAATGCCACCAGACCTCATATAAATATAGGATATCCAGCACTTAATGATGCATGAAAGATTAGGAATGATTACAGACCTTCCTATTAGTTTCATTCACATGGTAGAAGCTCATTAAATGCTGAGTAATTGACAGAACCTGTAGACTGAGACACGGGACTGGAAATCAAATTCCATAGGTAACTTTTTTTTTCCTCTGGATGATTCCTCCACACTGCAATTCCTGAGTTATGAGGAAGCTCTCAAAAGAGATGTCAGTGTCCTTTGGAGGATTATTTACATTTCCAATATAGTGTGAGTTAAAAGGTCCTCAAAGAAAAATGGCATAAAATAACCTGGGCCCCAGGGGGCCCCATAGGAGGATGTGGCGGGAGTGAGTTACTTGGAGAATGTAAGGCAAATACCACCCTGTCAGTAATGACAAGCTCTTTCAGGAGATGAGTTGTGGGAGAGTGAATCATAAATAGGTTTTCAGGTGTCAATCAGGAAATAAGCCATTACTTTTTCCCAAGTGAAGTAGTTGGGGACAACAGAGCAGAATATTACATATCTGGAAGCTGCCATGAGCTCTGGGCACCATGACAACCAGGATAGGATTGGGAGTAACAATCATTCCCAAAGTAAATGGATCACAACAGGTTTCCCTTCTGAACTCAGAATACAGAGGCTAAGAGGTATAAATGGATCATTTATTTCACTAACTTCATGCATGACATTCTGAGAATGTCCAGACTTCTGGAGACCATCGGGCAGGCCCAGGGCCATGGGTGGGTGATGGAGAGCTAATTCAAGCAGTCTCTCTTCCCTCCCTTGCTGTGTGAAACTTAGCAGCATCTCATTTTCACCCTGTACAGAACAGCACGGCTCAGAAACTTTGCCAACTGCCACTGGGAAGCAGACAATAAGGGAATGAAGTGGAGATATTTTGAAATAAAACAACTTCAGATAACTCATATTTTGCACAGAATGTGAGTTGTTTGCTATTATAGAATGATAATTTTGAAATTCTAAAGACTTTCATCACCCATTCGTCCTGGGATCTTAGTAACAAGAAGATCTGGGTGGCAGGACACAGGGTGATCCCCTTGAATTAGTTCTTTGATTCTTATTTTTGAGTGGCATTTCTTCTAAGATAATAAAAACAAAAAGCTCAGATCTGGGCTTATGCAAATACGAGTGGGCCAGAATCAGAATGTACCACATGAGACATATTGATTGAAACTTTAACGTGCTATTTGCAATCTTCCTTCTATCACAGTTTTCTCTACATTAAAGTGGCAATCTGTCTGTTAAAGGCTAAATGAATTAGTTTTGGGTATAGTCAGGATCACTCCACAGCCTATTTAAAAAAATACTTTTGAACTCCCTTTCTCCAGACCTTCTCAAGTTATGGTTATGATTCTGTACCCAGTTCTGATGTGTGGGATTTCCCCGCACACCAAGGAATTCTTCTCACTAGCTGGATATCCTAGGATTCAACTCAATTCTGACACTATCTACCTGAAGACAGCATCAGATTCCACAGGTTAAGGGTTCAGTCCTACAAGACTGCTGTCCATGTCAGACACCAATCAAAAGGCCAGGTTGTTATCTGGGCTTCTGACCAACTTGCTATGGTTTGGAGGTTCCCACAAATGCATCCTTGGTTCAGTTAACGTGCTAGAGCAACTCACAGAACTCGGAGAAATATTTTACTTACTAGACTATCAGTTTATTAGAAAAGGATATAACTCAGGAACGGGCAGATGGAAGAGACACATAGGGCAAGGTAAGGGGGAAAAGTGTGAAGCTTCCATGCTCTCTCCAAGTGCACCATTCTATCAGAATGTCCACATGTTCACCAACCTGGAAGCTGCCTGAACCCCATCCTTTTGTGTTTTTATGGAGGCTTCTTCACATAGGCATGGTTGATTAAATCTCCAACCTCCTTTCTCTCCCTGGAGGTCAAGGGGGCGGTGTTGAAAGTTCCAACCTTCCAATCTCATGGTTGGTTCCCCTGGTAACCAGCCCCCATCCTTAGGTGCTTGTCAAAATTCACCTCATCGACATAAACTCAAGTGTGGTTGAAAGGTATTTGTTATAAATTCCAAGGGTTTAGGAGCTCTGTGCCAGGAATGGGGACAAAGACAAAATATATATTTCTAATTATAAATCACAATATTTTAGTGACTCATATGTTCCTGTGGGCCCAAGGCATCTTCTCAGATACAAGAATTCTGTAAAATCTTTATCATGTTGTGTTTTTATCTCATTGAGAGTCCTGATTTTTTCTGTATATTAAGGAAAGCCTTTTCTTTTAAATTCATAATCTGTGTTGAAGGATCTTTTCATTGAATAAGCCCTTTGAAACTTCAGTAAGTCTTTTGCAAAGTGGGATTGCATGTTCTTACTATTTTATTTCGACTTTAAAGGAAAATATTAAAATCTGCTCTGTTCACATCTATGTCACCACTTGTTCCCAGAACTTTGGCATATAACCCAGAAATACTAAGCAATTTGTCTCTTTCTGGGAGTCCAACATAACTGCCTTGTTTTACCTACTCTCCTGAACACTAAAATCAACACCTGTTAATACCAACATTGAACAGTAAAATACTAATACTAAAAGTGAACAATAAAATCTAACCGGTGTTGAGAAAGTATCAATCTGTACACTTTTAACGCAAAGAAAACACTTCAGATTTTTACTTTCAGTATTCAAAGATGTGGACAGAGAACTCAGAATATGACTAAAGCAAAAAAAAAAAACTATTTGGAGGCTGAGTAAATAAATGTCTGTTGATTAGTTGTAAATCCATTCAAGCACTAGAATTAAACCAAAGTGTTAGGAGACAATCCTCCATGTATTTCTCAAGTTTCTGAGAGTCATGTGAACCGATTGGATAATTGACTTTATTCTGGACTATCTTTCCAAGGAACTTTGTACAGCAAACAGCTTTGGAAGATAGTGATAGAGGGCACACTTACTGCTTAGTAAAATAAAGACACCGTCTCCCTCTAAGCAAACAGTAGGCATGTTTACTGCCTATTTTAAGAGATTCGGGTTCCTGAAGCACAGGATTCCTCTTTTTTAATGCAATCCCTGTGTGGGTACAAGTATCATCTAGCCCTCCTCACATCTTCCTGTCGCAAGTGAAAAATGTATGCTTGAGCTCATCTAATATGAAATAACAGAGATATATAGCTATGGAATTCAGTTAATGAAAGGTTCATGCAGACTATTCTGGTTCCAAAGACAGACCTGAAAACAACTGGAGGGATTGGCAGGAAGGTCAGTTTCTGGAAATTCTGAGCTCATCAGAATTGAATTGGTTAGTTTTTGAGGAAGTGTATCCCCAGCTCTTTAGCAGAGTCTGCACAGTTATGTGAAGAGAGGGATCTGTGCCTCAGGGAATGTTGGTTAGATGAGCTCCAAGTGGGCTCATTATATTCCTTTACTTTGTGGCTGGAGGACCTGGCTATTGAGAATGTGGAAACCAAAGGCTCAGCACGCAGACCAATGTGCTCTGCATATTCTATATTAAAGCACTTGCAGCCACTGAAAACACTACTAAGAATGCTAGCAATGTGCCTGCTTTCCTATCCTATCACCTTATCATCACTAATCATCTTTGTGTCACCGGGTCCACTCCCTCTGCTTGCTGCACCACAGGCCAATGAATCAGAGACGAGGTGTTGAGGCAGGGAGTACGACTTTATTCGGAAAGCTGGCAGACTAGGGTCCCCCCAGAAACCATCTTATCGGGGTCTGGATGCCAGTTTCTTTTATAGAATCAGAGAGGGAGAGGCGGTGAGGAAGTAAAGTAAAAGGGCAGTCAGTCTTGCAGAACATCTCCTGGAATGACCAGCCTCGGTGAGGGTATGTGTTAGTTTCTTCTTTTCTTCAGCCATCCACAGGTGGGCAGGGTCAGGTTGTCTCCCAGTGAGCTGAACTGCGGAGGGGCAGAGTTCCCTGAGGCAGGCCGTTATGTACGATTATAATAACAAAAGCGACGGAAAAGCAAAGGTTAAAGTCAAAGAAACAGATCCAACTTGGAGTCCGATTTAGCTCTTCCCTGTTACTTCTGTTTCCTTTTTTCTTCTGGATAAATAACGGGAAACATTCATATTGAGAGGAAGATCATTCATCAATAAAATATGTCATATGCCGTTCATCTGGGATTCACCTTTAAGGATTATCCCAGTATAAATTTTCATGGTGGTTACACAACTCTCTGCATTTGTCAAAACTCAGAAATATACCCCCAAAAGAGTAAATTTTACTGTAGATTAATTAAAATGTAAGTTTTTTAAAGCTGACTTCTAAGATTTCTTCCAGATGTAACAGTCTTTATTTAAAGGAAGATTTTCACTTCCCAGAAATGTTTTCCAACATTTCAGCAGAGACTGTCTTTGAAGGTTTGCCTTCATAAGGTCCTGACTTATACCGGAGATCTAATTAATATTGAGAGAGGGCTACACCGTATTTTTCTTGGGCTGAAAAGAGTTTCAAATTACTAGTAGTCATGAAGTTGGCTTTCGAAGGAATGGAGTCACTGATTGAGTTGAAATAGCTTCCCTTGGAGTTTGCAGAAACGCAGCATGTTTATTTGATGCAAAGTAACACCTGGTGGTGTTTTTTACTTCCATAAATGACTAAAAAAAAATTTCTAAATATACTGACATTAACAATCTTGAGGCACTGTGCAAAATGTTTCAAGTGGATTGTTACACTTAATCCTCACAACAAATTTGCAACCTTGATACTATATGTTATTTTCATCTTTTGCAGAGGAATAAAATTAATTCATTCATGCATGATTATTCAACTATAACAGACAAGGCTGAGATTTGAACCCAGGTCTGGCTGTCTCAAAAGCTCACCTTGTCAATGACGTGCAGTAGGTCACACACATCTCAGTTTCTCTGAGCTCTATTTAAATTGATTTTGAAGCTCTCTCAGAGACTGGATAAACTTTGTAGCCTTCTTAGAAAGCAGTAGGAACTCACCCCTCTGTTAAACATAAAATCCTACAAATAGGGTGTGGAAATGCTGCTTTCTATGACTTAAATAATCACTTTATTTGACTTAATTTTTTTAAATCTTTTTTTAAATTTTTAAAAATTTTGGGCCACGCTGTGTGGCATATGGGATCTTAGTTTCCTGAACAGGGATCGAACTCACGCCCCCTGCAAAGGAAGCACGGACTCTTAACCAGGGAGGTCCCTGACTTAAATTTTAAATCAACATTTAAATCCACCATTTTTGCTTCCCATTTGAAATAAGGAAACAAAGCACTATTTGGGATTGTGAACATTCTCAGCCAATGTGCCTGCCTATGAGGTTTAACCTCTTTGTGATTCTCCTAAAGTGAGACGTGCCCTGTGGGTGTCTGCAGGCTCCAAGGCTGGGGTAAGGTGGAGCTGGAGGAGGAGGAAGGCAATGAAGAGTTTCCTTCTCATCCTCAGGTCCCCTGAGGTTCATATGTTCCTGAGGACATCATCCGGTGGCTGCCCTCAGTTTTCCTGGAGGGACAATATGTGGATTGGGGGCCAGAAGGGGGCGACACATTAAAATGTTCAGCCAGACATTTGCTTCTGCACGTTACATTGAACCAGAAGTCACTCTCCTCTGTGTCTGTCATATTAAGTTGTCTTTGACAGATCTGAGTAAATTATTTCTGGAAAAGTTCAGTGGCTTGTGAACCTCATGCTTTTTTTCTGATCTATAGGCAAAGAAGTTCTGTTAGTGATTCAGTGGTTGGGGCGGAGGGGGGTGAGTAGAGGGGATCTTTCTTTGCCTGTGAAGCCTCCAGGTGGTCATCCTGTACAATGACGGGAAATGAAATTACTGACCTCGGTAATTTAGTCTATGTTGCTGTTTAATCACTTTCATACTATTGCTTTAGGGAGGTTCCAAAGTCCTTTTCATGTGTTTTCTACAGATTCCTTTCCCACAGTCGTATTCTGTTCCCCCTATAAAATTACCAGTACTTGGGAAATATTCAATACAAGTAAAGCTTCTGTATTTTCCATTACTACAACTTTGTTTTCTGTTATAACAATCTGGTTTATGAAGCAATAGAAAGGACCTATGTTCACTTAAGAAAAGAGAATAATAAAGTCACCCCAATCCGTTCAGTTTCTTAGTGTCAAGGTTTAGGTGGAAGGGAGATAAGTCTATGATAATGGCTGTAAGATATTTCTCTTCTTCCACAAAGCTATGCTTGACATCTGTGGACCTTGCTCAGAAACTGTCTGAAGAACAGGAGCCACTCCAGAAAACATGCTGCATTGTGTGTGTGAAGGAGGTTTTCCTTTTGCTTAATTTGGAAATGCATGCTACAGTGGTTCCCTACAGAACATTAAAATCACAGGGCTGTGAAGCGTGAGTTCCTCTCACTAATTTATCATTTATTTGCACTTGGATCATTCTCTGACACTGAACATCTGGTCAGGAGCTTACCGGGCCCAACACGTCCCCCCAGAGCTTCTCCAGCGTGAGAGCAGCAGACCGACCTCAAGACCAGCCCAAACGAAGCTCTGTGCGTTTCCTTTTAGTAGCAGGTGCTGCCTGAGCTACCATAAGCCTGACAACTTAGAGAAGGAGAGAAAAGATACAAAGCGATAATGCCACAAAACATAACTGCTTGCTGAGTCTCCTAAGACTCGTAATTTCACAACTTCTGCTGGGAACATGAATGGGGAATTAATTAGCCATTGTTGTGACTGATACTGAAGTCCATGATTTTTCTTTTTATGGGACTGATGTGTTATCTAGGCTAATTTGCAGAAGTTTAATAACCAGAGGTTTCACACCAGCATGAAAAATAAATCCCATGTGATGAAAACCTATTAAAAACATTCAGATAATCAGTCTGCAAACTGCCACTCCCAATCACTGAAGGTCATCAAAAGATAACAACCAAAGGAATCCATTGAGAGCTTCAGCTAAAATTCCACATAAAAAAAAAAAGGACAATTTTCACATCTTGACTGGAATCAGAGTTCTTAGAAACTCAACCTAGGTATAGATGCCTTGAAGGACAAACTGTGCTTAAATCAGGATTTAAGAAAAGAAACCAGTACCACTGGCAGGTAATGACAAGCAAGAGGATGACATCCAAAGGATCAGGAAGGTAGACAGAGGCAGGACCGTGTGGGTCCTTTCAGGCCACGCAAAGAAGTTTGGATTTTGTTCAACTTATAATGTGAAATTATAGTGGCATGTCAGTCTTTTACATTTGAGGAAGGTAATCCTTCTTCCTGAGTTGACAATAGGTTGGAGGAAGGCAAGAATAGAGGAGCAGAAAGACTCTAGGATGCTGTAAGAGAGATCCTGGTGCCACATGATACTGGTCTGGACCACGTAGTTAGCACTTGAAACGTGAGAAGTGGATGGATGATTGAAACATTTTTCAATGTAGAGCTAACTGGATGTGAGATGTGCAGGGAAGAGAAGAAACAGGGATGGCTGAAGTGTTGGCCAGGGCAACTGAATTTTTGGCGTGGGCAACTGAATTTTTGGCGTTAGCAACTCATGAGATGGGGAAGGCTTTGCGGGAAGCAGATGTGTGTGTGTGCAGGGTCGGGGCTGAGGTGGGGAGGGAAAGCTACAGTGTCGAAGTTAAGCAAACGTGAGGAGTTACTGTTGATTTCACTTTCCCTCCCTCCTCACCTGCTCAGTTCATCCATGAGGAGGTCTAGTTGACACTACCTCTAATACATATATATCCTGGGTCCTCCCATATCCCCCCACTTCCGCAGCCACTTCCCATGTAATCATCATCTCCACCTGCATCCATTCTTTACTTCCTATAGTCCATAGTCCATTTTCCATGCAACAGTCATGTAAAGTCCTTTTAAAAATGCAAGCCTGATCCTATCACTTTCCTGCTTAAAATCTTCTAATGAATTCTTATCAGATTTAGGGTAAATGTCAAACCCTGGCTCATCAAGGATCTGTATGTCCAGTTCTGCCATTTCTTCAGCCTCCAGCCTCACCACTCTCCCCTCTCCCACTGCAATCTGGCGTGAGAGCCTCCTTTTTGTTCCTCAGCCACCCCAAAGAGCCCATTTGTAGGACCTTGGGAATAACTATCATCCCTGCTTGATCTCTACATAGCTGGCTTCTTCCTGCCACTCAAATCACAGTTTAAATGTCACTCTTCAGAAAAATGTTGTCTGCCCCGCCTCCATCACATAACGCTATCGAAACTCTCATTATTACTCTCCTTACTGGCATTGTTCTTGTTAATTTGTTTGTTGTTTATAGGCTGCCTCTCCCAAATGTAATTAAGGTACATGAAAAGGGGCTCTGTTCTCTTTGATCAAGTCAGACAGTACCTGACACCTAGAAACTCAAATATTATTTAAACAAATTAATTGTTATTTCCCCAGTACCTCACAACTGCACTTGGCACATTCAGTGGTTTTGAAGGGTTGTTGTTTTTTTTTTTAAATAAATGAATTCTGGAAGAAAGAGCCCAAAAGACACTCAAGAGTCATCCAAGTGTCTGATTTCTCTTCACTGTATCACTTGAGTAGGCAGTAACATGTAATTTTCATAATCTTTGAATCAAAATACCTCTGTGACAGCTGGCAGCCAAGTACTCTGATATGCCTAATATTCTCCTTCCGTTTTGGACATAGAAGCATTATCTCAGGATTTTCAACCCGATTTGTCATGTATTGTTAAAAATTGTCACTAAGTGTTATCCCCCATGAATCACAACCATTTGTCCTGTTTGCCTGAGGATGGAGATTCGTGCACCTGCCTCACCCAAAGAAGATTAGACTCCTCCTCTTCAACTGGGTAGGGGGGCGTTTCCTTCTTTACTGGGAAACATTTCACTCTCAGATGCAGGGGTCTGGTTAGAAAAACAGGAGCATATTTGCAGATAGGCTGCAATAACCATTTATTGTAGAATAAATAAGTAAATTAAGTAGATATTCCTTTATTTCCCCACAGAAAGCAAAAAGCTAGTTCAGTCTGAATAATGAACAGAATCAGGTCTCACTAAAACAGCCATTTATCAAATTGACTCTGTTGCCCTCACGGGGATGAAGGAGGAGAGAGGAAAACGAGGGTATTGGAAACATCATCACCCAACTGGGGTCTGAGACCCAGAGTACAATGAGGAGGTCAGCAGTCTCGGGATAAACACGGCTTATTATACTGCAGCACTGATTTATCTCAAAATTTTGGAGAAAATGTTAGGCAATTAAACTTACAAGTTAAGATCATCATTTTTTTAATTAAAATAACACATTCTTAGAATGCTAAGAAGCAGAATGCATCTTCACAAGAATTTATGTGATACAAGATGACACTGTAAAGGGAGACCCCTTAAGCTTAAGGACCATTTAGGTTATATAATCAGGGCCTCTGGGGAGTTCCCACTGCCATTCATTTCCCACTGCTATTAGAGATTTCAGCAGAAAAATTCAAGAAGCCCAATGATGAACAAGACCACCTTCCTACTGCCTTTGCCCTAAACCCCAACAGACACATCCACCTTCCAGGTGTGCTTTCTTTCCTTTCTTGGCAAACCCTAACTGGCTCCTCCATGACCTGCTCATGGGCATTCCCACAAGGAGATTTTACCTTAAGGAATCCACGTAAGGTACCCACCTCACATTCCACAAGCTGCCTAGACTTGTCCATTCCACTGGCCTTCACGATCTGCTCCACCACCAGAATGCAAGCTCCATCGCTCTAGCAGCCAGCTTCATCTCTGCATTCCTGACTTCTGGTACCATCAGGCCTCGATAAATACCTGAAGATTTCATGGACTTACTTTTCTTCTTAGATAATTGTGCTGGACCCGGCGATAGAATAGTGGACAAGAAAGTCACATGAGCAAGAAGAAGCATAAAGAGGGTAGGAAGTGAGGGGTATAACGATGTGAGATGATACTGGAGAGGTAAGGAAAATCAGACCATGCAGAGCCTGGAAGGTCAAGCCAAGGGATCTGGACTCAGAAGAGGTGCAATAAGAAACCTTGAGAGTTTTCATGGAGGGCACTCATAAATTAGCAAGTTATTGCAATTTGCATATGATGGCTGAAGGACATTTTGCAAAGTACTTTTAAATCTTAAATTCATATAGTCTAAAATAATCTTAAATGTGCAGAGTTTATATGCAATTAAATGGAATGCGGAATGCCAGAATAGGAAGTGGTTTCATTTATTTTAAATATTTAATATGATTTAATTAAATTTTCTTTAAACTTAAATAAAACTTTAGCATCAATAAAAAATTTGACATAAAATATTGTATTCAATAATTATGTTTATATTCTCTTCTAATTTAGATGCGTAATTCTTAATGTTTAACTTTTTGTCACATTTCCTTTAATTTAGATGTTTGAGGAAAATAAATTCAATTTTGTATACTTCAAATACAATTACATTTTACTTTTAGTCTTTTAGATTATGAATATCGATAGACTAAAAAGTGAATTTGTGCCTCATGAAATTGGTGTGAAAAATCTTGACTATAAAAACAGTAATTTTGTCTCAATGTTATTATTTATCCAAACATTGTCATCCTACTAACAGAATACTCAGAAATAGGCAATTATAATTTGTTTCAGTTATTTTAATATTTTGTTGACTTTCAGTTATGTAAAAAACATAACTTTATTCTTTTTCAATGTAATCATTTTAACAATATATCTGGAAATCTCAGATGAGAGAACATATTTTATTGGACAAATTGTTAGCTTGGTTTATATATATTATCTGTGACATAGTTTGTCCCCTTGTCATGGGTTCTGCAATGTTAGGGACAGATCCACTGCCCTTCACAGTGAAGCACAATCAACTCTCTTACCCAAACTGGTGATTCCTTTGCTCTTGTCTTTCCACTTCAACTCTGATCCAAACCCTGACTGTGATTAACACAACCGTACTTCATGCGCCTCCTACACCCAGGAGCTGATCGGGGTGGGGCAGGGTCTGGGTGGGAGTTTGGGAATTCAGAATCATACAGATGGAGTTACCACAAATTGGTCCTGTCGCATTGATTGGCCCCTCAGTGCTTCACCACAGAGACTGTGTATCCTATAAGGCTGTTTTCTCCTCTGATGATGATGATTATTTCCACCCTCTGCTCCTCTCCAAAGTGAATGCTGATGAATCAGAAGAGTTCATTGACAAGAGCAAGTATTTGAATTCTATCTCCACTATTTATTTAACTTGGATAAATTCCAGAGCTTCTCAGAGCTCAAGATTCCTCACTTGTAAAATAGAGATAATAACCTCTATCCTTCAGGGTTGCCATAAGGATTAGACATAATCAACAGAAGGTGCCAGTCACACCTGATATGATATGTAAATGGTAAGAGTGTTACCAGATCCCCCTCCTCAAAAAACTCGCAAAGAAAATGTCATTACTTCTCACTAACAGAAAATAGGAGCCATGAAGCAAGACCTTTCTCAACTTCCTGAGTGACCAGTTAGTAATTACTCATTTTTTTATCCCTTCTCTTCTGTTGTAGATTGTCCCTGCCCCCCATAATGTAAATTTCATACCCTTACTTTCAACGACTACATTTCCTCATCCAATCCCCACTTTATTGTATCTTTACCTTCCACTGCCCATTGGTTGATACTTATTGGCTTTTAAACTAGCTTATACAATACAAAACCCAACAATTTTCTCCAAAGGAACATTATGTGGCTTAGGTCTTCTGTCCCAAACCATCCCCCCTCCCTTATGATCACATTCTTTACGTGGTTTTACTGGTAGTGACTTTTACTAAGGTGTGCCCATGGAAGTGAACAGGTCAGATGGGTTTTCCCCTTGATTCTACAAGAGTTGCTGGTTTCATCAATCCAGGGCTACTTTGTATGGTCTTGTTCCACTTCGTATGGTTGGTATTCCTGATCCGTGCAGGTAATGCAAATTCAGACTCCACACCGCTGTGTGGCCAGAACTCAATATTAATTTTCCATAATTCAACAGCTATTAACTGAGCACCTGTGATGTATGAGGCATTGCTCTGGATGCTGGTTACAGCCGTGAACCAAAGAGGTAAAAAACCCTGTCCTCATGAAGCTTACATTTTCAGAGGGTATAGGGTCTCTTACCCTGGGGTTACAGGAAGAGAGCAAGCTCTTTTGCCAGTTCTGGGTGGTGGTGGTTTTCCTTACATACTTGGACTGGCAACATTGAAAGAACTCCGGCTCTGTGCCGGGCAATCATCTCTATTTCCCCTTCTTGGGTAGACTCAAGGCCACAAAACCTCCTTCCCATGGGAACCCTATCTATGCAGGATATATGTTTAGAACCCTATCCCCTTGTGCTGGTATCCAGAGCCTATGTCACCTTAAGCTGCTAGGGATTCAGCTTGAGTTCTCCAACACTCAGTGTTTCTCTTACTTCTGAGCTAAGCAATTTATTAAGGTCATTTTTATTATTTAGTACATCTCAGGGTATCCACAGAGCCTGGAAATAGAGATTTTTTTTATACTAAAGATGCCCTAGATGATGTTTCACATGTTAATCTATGTTTTCAGACTTTATGGACACAACTGTCTGTAGAGAGCAGGTTTTGATCCCACTCAGTCCACCAAGCCACTGAGGATACATTCAGAAATCCTGCAGTCTTCACGTTGGGTGCCATGTCCCCCTTCCCACTTCTCACTTTAACATATTCTTATTGTGCAGCAATAGAAAAGGAATGAGTCACGGACCCTGTCCTGATGAGGATATACCGCTCTGCACAATCTAAGGCGCCAACGCTCTCTCCTCCTTCTCTTTCAGGACCGTGATCTCTGAGTCCATCCATTGTATGTTCTCTATTTTCTTCCAGGGTTTTGTCTCTGCCACCTAAGCACTGGTGGGGTATAAGCCTCGGTCCTCAGGCCTCTTTGCTTCCCACTCTCCCCTAGGTGGTAAACAACATTTGTTCAGCCTGCCCAGCATCTCCTCCTCCATCCTTGGTTACTGTGGTCCTCTCCACCTAGGGAACTCTTTTCTTCCTCCTCCATGGTTGCTGGTGGGACTGTTAACATGAGTGCTCTGCTCTCCATGACGACAGGAGGGGAAGAGTGAGCCAACCTGGCCCACTTTATAGCAACTCCAATATTTCAGGTATCACAGCTGGGCAGTAAAATACCCCAAAGCTCAGATTCTTAAAGCCACCTTAATTTATATTCAGTAATGTGTTCTGTGAGATCGTAGGGTAGGTCTTCTCCTCTAAGTGAAGTGATCTGGTGCTGGTAGGTGTCCCACCTGTAATTCCTTAGGTCTGTCCACTTCTCAGTCCCCTTCCCCTGTAGCCAATTTACATCCCTCATCAATCCTTATGGCAACAGACTCCTTCCATTCATCTGATCCTATCCCAGTGCTGTTCACACTGTTGTCATGGTGATATTGCTGAAGCACACATCTGATCATGTCCCTTGCTGGACAGAATCCTGCAAAGTCTCCACTTAGACTTCAGAGTAAATCCAATGTGATGATGTAGCATGAAAGAATCTGTAATCTCCTCAACCCTGTTATCTTTTCCAGCCACACCCCTTACCATATTTCCCCTTGCTTCCCCTGGGCTTCACCCATACTGAAATTGCTTCAATTCTCTAAATATATTGCACTTTCTTTAGAAACAGGGTTTTGAGACTCTGACTGGATTCCCTTTTTTGTCCTTTCATCTGATCCCCCACTCAGACCACTATAATGCTTGTGTCCAGGGGATTTTGGTAAGATTGAGGCAGCAAGTGGGAAGGAAACTATGAAATGAATATTAATCCAACATAAAAATGGACTTATCCCTGGACTCAAAAATTATACTTCTAGTTACGTAGTAGAAAAAAGTATTCAGAGTTGCTCCAAAATTATTTCACTGCAACATATTCCATCACAGCAAAAATTAAAAACCATCTATATGTCTCTCCCTAGAGAACAAATGTATGGATACCAAGGGGGAAGCGAGGGGTGGGAGGAATTGGGAGATTGGGATTGACATATATACACTAATATGTATAAAATAGATAACTAATAAGAACCTGCCGTATACAAAAATAAATAAAATAAAATTCAAAAATTCAAAACAAAAAAGAACCTATAGGTCTCTTGGTAAGAGACTGATTAAAAAATGTTTTGCACATCTATGCAATGAAATATAATACTAGGCCCCTGCTAGAGCCATATGTAATAGGACTAAGAGAAAAATCATATTATTAAAGAATATGAAGAAGCAGGGAGGCTGAACACTTGGGAATGCTGCACATAAGAGACTGTTACTTCCTCTGTTGATTGGAATTTTATTATTTATTATCAGAAAAAATGTATATGTCATTTCTGGAACATAGAGGTAGAGATGGGTTTAGATGTATCAGCAAACAAATCTTAACTTCTAGGTCAGAATTAGAAAACTTTCATCCTATAATAAAATCATCTCTTTTTCCCTTTGAGTCTTTCTAGTTTAATTTTCTGCCTGCATTTTGCTGCTAAGGTGCATGAAAGATCTATGGAATGCAATCAGCTATGTTTGAGGAGTCACTTTTATTCTAAACTCTTGTTCTTAGTTACTTACAATGTCTTGGAAAATATTGGATTTGGGCCTAAAATTTCTCTAGCTGCCTTTAAGCCAACAGTAAATTTTATTTTAGAAAACTTAAAGGGGGAAAAAAACGTAGCTCCTTTCAGTTATTAATATTTAAACCAACGTGTTTCCTTATGCACTGAGAGAAAAATATAACATTTAAAGCCTTCTGCCCTTATTGATTAAAACCTGAAAAGGTTTCCATTGAATTGACCTCAGATTAGCATGGCTGCAGTCTGAATTTTTTTTTTCTTTTTTTTTTAAAGCTAATTTATTTATTTATTTTTATATTTATTTATGGCTGTTTTGGGTCTTCGTTTCTGTGCGAGCGCTTTCTCTAGTTGCGGCAAGCGGGGACCACTCTTCATCACGGTGCGCGGGCCTCTCACTATCGCGGCCTCTCCCGTTGCGGAGCACAGGCTCCAGATGCACAGGCTCAGTAGTTGTGGCTCATGGGCCTAGTTGCTCCGCGGCATGTGGGATCTTCCCAGACCAGGGCTCGAACCCGTGTCCCCTGCGTTAGCAAACAGAGTCTCAACCACTGCGCCACCAGGGAAGCCCTGAATTCTTTTTTTAGTTTTCTCTATTTGTACCTACGTCCAGGTGAGTAAAAGTGAGCAGCAGCAAGGAATCGCTATTGCCTTTGTGACTTCTCTGTATAAACGTCAATTTCCATGTGGATCCATGCAGATGAATAAGTCTTTTCATGGAACCAGACCATTGTTTAAGTCTTTCCTTACATGAACACATTTCTTTATGCTTGCTTTTAGTTATGGCAGCAAGTCAATATGGCATCTCTCGTATTTTTACATTATTCTCTCTCTCTCTCTCTCTCTCTCTCTCTCTCTCTCTCTCTCTCTCCCCCTCTCCCATCTGTTCTTTGACTCCAGTAGACATTTTTTCTCTTAAAATGATGAACGCTGGCATGGGTCTATTTTATAGGATACTATTTATCAAAACATTTCCTTCCACCTTCCTTATTTTAGCTCCTTTGTTCCCATGCCCTGAGATGCTAGATGGTGCCAGCTTGTAAGCCATTTGAAGAATCTGCCATGTAAACTGAGTAAACTGAAGTTCCCACCTTCTCTCAACATGATTTTAGAGTAGATGCGTTCTCCCTCAAATCACAGCATCATCTGGAAGCCTCGGGTGTCCCAGGTCTGTCACCAGCATCTTCTTCCAGATTCCAAAACCCCTTGCTCTTGTGGCCTCTCCCGTGTTTTGTGTTTTTTTAAAACTAGTTCTGTTGATTTCTGCTTCTTATAGCTTGAATTCCATCTTCCAACTTATCCTAGAAGTTGTGTATAAACTTTAATACGAGTGCAACGTAATTCTCCCTTGTAAGTGGTTCTGGTAAGCTGAAATGGGCAAAGAAAATTTGACCATGACATCCACGATTGATTCCTTATTATCTTAGGCAGAAAACAGGTTGAACTCTTCAGAACTACATGTAATAGACAGAATAGTATTTTATACAATAACAAATTAAACATATTCCAAAGCAGCAGTGCTAATGCATCTAAGTTCCTGTGTTACTGAAATATTAAAGAATCATTTAATATCTTACATGTTAAGATGCAAAGTTAAAACCTTACCTGTAAAATATACAAATAAGTTAAAAGAGAATTATGTAATGCCTCTGCATGAGGTGGATAATTATTGATAACTTCCCAGCTCTAAGATATTTGTTCTAAACCATGAACTAGAGGAACATTTGAAGTGAGTTTTATGGTACATTTTTTATTATACAATTCATCTTCTCCTAAAAGTACAATTAGAAATTTATGAGAAAGGAATCAGATCTCATTAAAGAGTAAAGCTGATATCAAATTTCTAATTTGTGGACTTTCAAACTTTTAGCTTTCTAAATTTACTTCTGAAAAACATAACTCATGAGCATTCCAAATATGTTTTTTTGGAAAATGGGTCTATACTCCTTAAAAGTGCATAGAGTGAGGGACAGTTGCTGGAAAAAAAAGTATGGCAATTATACTAGGAATGAAGGTAACTGTAAATTGAAGAAAGGAGAATTAAAGAAAACAATTTTATTTATTTCAGCTTTCCACTGAATTTCTCATTTTGCATAAGCAGTCACACAGAAAATTAATTTAATACATGATTAAAATTTTGAAACATTTCTAATTGTTTTGTTCTTCACTGATTCCTAAAGTGCTTTATGATAATAAAATTCATGGTTATAGCTATTATTACTATGCAGAAGATGAAAAGATGTATATTTTTTTGCACTATCCAGAAATAGCATATATTATTTTCAGTCCTCCTCAGGCAGTTATTGGAAATATGCTTGTACATTATCAAAGTGTTTCTGCATTGATATAATAATAATTATTCTTCTGTCCTGTGACATACAAGTTTTGAGTTTAGTCAATAGAGTTTAAATGTAACATCTTCTAGATTTGCCCCCGTTCAATTAATATTTGCAAATATCTTAGATATATATAACGTAAAAGGTTACTATTTTTTAGACGGATGACAAATTCTTTTGACTTTCAAAAATACAAAAACATAGTGCATGCATTTTATCTCAGAGAAATAATAACATATGGCATACTGCAGTAAATTTATATTTATGTGAAATTCTCTCTCTTTAAAAAAAATTCAGGGGGTATATCATAACATTCAGTATTCGGAGTGATGTTTCTAAGGCCCTGCAAGTTCTTGACTCTTAGAAAAATGAATGCTTCTCAACCTGCCAGTTTCTCCCAGGATCCCAATCAATTAAGAACTGAAAATGGGGCTCAGGCATAAATTTATTTTTAAAATTTCCCTAATCATAATGTGGATACAAGATTGATAATTACTGACAAAGTTCATCAAATAGAGGTGTCTGTTATATCTCAATTGTTGTTTTTCTGATAAATATATATATGATAAATAAATACATATTTGCATATCAACTATTAATCAGAAATTTAATTCCAAATAATCCTGGGTAAGTTTGTATTTTATATTTGTTTGTTTGATAGAATATATTAAAAATAAAAATTTAATACAGAATAATAGGGTAAAACTAGGGTGCCTTGACATATATCATACAAGAGAATAAATATAATCTCACTGAGTTCCTCCAATAACACTATGAACTTCAGGGACATAACTACTGCCATTTTAAGGTAAGGAAACCAAAGCACCAAATAGCAAAGTAACTTGCCCATAGTCACAGGAGAGGAAGGAACCAAGGATGAACCCAGACAGCCTGGCTTCAGAAGTCCCTTCCTTTACACTTACACCCACACTTTCCTACTCATATAGCAGTGATTTCCAATGAAAAATAGCCTTCCTGGAACATCCATTCCAAAGATGTCTTCCTTCTGAGTCTCCTAACTCCTGAATTGTTTTCTATTACTACCTCTCAAGATAACCAGAGAAAATATTTTCATTCTTTTTTCTAAGGACAGTACCCCCGAGTGTTGGTCCCTATTATTTCTATGGGGTATCCTGGCTCGATTTACCATGTACACACAGTTCACCAGTAACTCCTTCAAACACCTTCTACTCTACAGCAACGTGAATGTGGCAGATGCTCCAAGTCCATGCCCATATCCCCTAAGGCCACCCAGAATTTACCTGCAGCTTTGGAAGAGAGCTTCCAAATACACCTATGGCATCATTGCTCATGAACCCATGTCTTTCTGCCTAAGGGCTGTTCCTGGGAGCAGGAGTGTCTAGACTCACATAAGTGGCAGGGAGTTGATGTTTCAAAAAGCAATCCTTTACCATGAAGTGAGGGAGAACAGTGGATAAGAAGCCCAGATTCCTTGCTCCTCAGTGGTATAATTCTGTGTTGTGTTTTACACATTCTCTCAGAGGTTGCCCAGTGAGAGCCCTCTACCCTGTAGCCCATGGTGATCGCCCCCTTATTAATGCACCCCTTACTGGCTTTCCCTATTCCCACTTTGTGTTCCTGGGGTCACCTTCAAATAGATTATATGCACCAAATTCCTGATTCGGAGTCATTTCTTGGGGGAACCCAAACTAAGGTGATGATAGATCACTCTTCTGGTTCTCCCCTTCCGTTCCTTGTTACTCTTTGTCCACCTCCTAAGGAAGCTCTTCTTGCTCTGTCCATTACTTGAAGGACGGTATCCTCAGGATGCTGCATGGACCTATTCTCATCTCACTTCCAGAGGGATCTCATCCTTTCAAAATTAAATTATCTTAAATTACCATCTGTATGTTTATTGTTCCAAAATCATTAACTTCAGCTCACATGCCTCTCCTCTGTTTTATCATTGTCTTTCCAGTCAGTTATTCCACAGTATTAACTACACATTTATGTTGTGTCTGACACTGTTCCCGCCATGAATATAAGATCTTCAAACACAAATCCTACCTCAGGGGTTCACATCCCATTATGGAGAGAGAGAACACCAACAGACAATTACAAAGTATAACTGACAAGATTATCTAGTGAGCATAATAGAAATACAATGGAAATTGTGTCAGAGATTCATGGAGTTGAAGGAGAACTTTGGCTAAGATGGCCCAGGAAGACCTTCTGCAAAGTTAGTACCTGAGATGAAACCTGAGTTTCCTCCTCTCCATTGAACAATCCCATCAGGTACCAGATTGCCTTTGTGAGAGCTCCACTTAGGTGTCTAGCTATTGAAAACTGAGCACACCCAATACTAAATGTGTGATTTTCACCCAGATATGCTTCTTCTGCATTCTTCCCCGTGGTCAACTCTATTGGTCCAGTTTCTCTGGACAAGGGAAAAACTAATGACCCATTCAAGTCTTGCTTTTATGATAAGTTAGGTGCGACCAGGGCAGTGTTTAATGTAGACTTAGGTATTCCTCACTATGAAGGCAGGACCCTTTGAGCATAATTCCATCTCTGCAAATTAGGAGATGTTGCAGTCTGGGTCATGGGAGCAGGTGCTCTTCTATCTGATTCTCTTGGTTGTTTCCTCCCCCAGATTTGAGGAGTTTATTTACACATATACACTATTCAGTACTCTGTGAAACATAATCTGTGAACATCTCCAGATCAAGACCCTCTGAAGACCTCTGGGTTTCTTTCTCTCTACGGGTCTCTTTCCTCTCTGATTCTCTGTCCTGGCAACTCTAGCCATCTTGGTCTTCTGCTGATATTGGAGGAAGTAGTCAATTGATGTCTATTATATCCAGCTGATTGATGGTGCTATTGAATTCAACTATGTCCTTCCAGGTTTTATGCCTGCTGGGTAGCATGTGTCTATTTCTGATAGGGGGTGTTTCCAACTATAATAGATTCATTTATTTCTCCTGTATTTCTATCAGTTTTTCCTCATATATCTTTTTTTTTTTAATTTTTTTTTAAATTAATTTATTTATTTATTTGGCTGTGTTGGATCTTCGTTTCTGTGCGAGGGCTTCCTCTAGTTGCGACAAGCGGGGGCCACTCTTCATCGCGGTGCGCGGGCCTCTCACTGTCGCGGCCTCTCTTGTTGCGGGGCACAGGCTCCAGACGCGCAGGCTCAGTAATTGTGGCTCACGGGCCTAGTTGCTCCGCGGCATGTGGGATCTTCCCAGACCAAGGCTCGAACCCGTGTCCCCTGCATTAGCAGGCAGATTCTCAACCACTGCGCCACCAGGGAAGCCCTCCTCATATATCCTGATGCTCTGTTTTAGATGCATACACATTAAGGATTGCTATATCCTCTTGGAGAATTGACCCTTTATTGTTATATAACACCCCTCTTTACCCTTAATAATTTTCCTTGTGCTGAAATCTGCTCCGTCTGAAATTAATACCACTACTTCTGCTTTCTTTTCGATAGTACTAACATTGTATGTCTTTCTCCTTCCCTTTACTTTTAATCTATATCTGTCTTTATATTTTAAATAGGTTTCATCTAGACAGCAGACTTAGGTCTTACGGTCCACTATGAACATCTCTTTTAATTGGTATACTTATAACACTGACACTTAAAATGATTATTGATGTAGTTGGATTAATATCTACCATATTTATTGAGATATAATTGACATAGAACTTTGTATAGTTTTAGGCATGCAACATAATGATTTGATATATGTATATATTGTGAAATGATTACCTCAAAAATTTAGTTAACATGCATCACCTCACATAGGCACTAATTACATTCTTTGTCATGAGAACTTCTAAGATCTTCTCTCCTAGCAACTTTCATATAAGCAATACAGTATTGTTGACTATAGTCACCATGCTGTGCATTACATCTCCAGAACTTATTCATCTTGTAACTGAATGTTTGTGCCTTTTGACCACCTTCACACAAAGCTTTCTGTTTTTATTTGTCATCCTTGTGTTTGTTCCTATTTTTATCTTCCACTCTTTGTATGCTTTTTTTGTTTGTTTTAACTGAGCATTATATATGATTCTATTTTCTCTTCTTTATTAGCATATCAGTCATATTTTTCTTTACCTTTTTAGTGGTTGCTCTAGAGTTGGCAATATACATTTAAAACTGATTCAACTCCACTTTCAAATAACACCATACCACTTTATAGGTAGTGCAAGTACATTATAACAATGACAAATTCCTATTTCTTCCTTCCCATTCCTTGTATCATTACTGTCATACATTTTACTTATACATAAGGATATATATATTTGCATACATAATCAAATACATTGTTGCTATTATTTCTAACAAAATGTTATCTGTTAGATGAATTAAAAGTAAGAAAAATAAAAGTTTTTATTTTACCTTAACTTATCCCTTCTTCCATACTCTTCCTTTCTTTGGGTAGATTCTACTTTCTGAACAATATCATTTTTCTTCCCCTTGAAGAACTTATTTTAACATTTCTTGCAAGAAAAGTCAACTGGCAACAAATTCCCCTAATTTTTGTTTGTCTAAGTGAATCTTTATTTCTCTTTCACTTCTGAAAGATAATTTTGCTGAGCATAGAGTTATAGATTGGTGAGTTGTTTTTTTCTCTCAACAATTTAAATATTTCTCTCCATTCTCTTTTTGCTTGTATGGATTCTGAGGAGCTGACATATGTAATTCTTATCTTTGCTCCTCTCTAGGTAAGGTGTTTTTTCCTCTGGCTTCTTTCAAGATTTTATCTTTGATTTTCTGAAGTTAGAATAATATATGCCTAGGTGTACATTTATTGGCACTTATCCTGCTTGGTGTTCTCTGAGCTTCCTGGATCTGCAGTTTACAATCTGACACTAACTGGGGAAAATTCTCAGTCCTTATTGTTTCAAATATTTCTTCTGTTCTTCTCTCTCTTCTTCTTCTGGTATTCTTTTATGCATATGTTACACATTTTATGCCATCCCACAGTTCTTGGATATTCTGTTCCATTATTTTTTGCCTTTTTTTTTTCTCTTCTCTTTTCTGATTTGGAAGTTTCTCATGACATATCCTCTAGCTCAGAGATTCTTTCCTCAACTGTGTACAGTATATTAATGTGTCCATCAGAGGCATTCTTCACTTTTGTTATATTGTTTTTGTTCTCTAGCATTTTGCTTTGATTTTTTTCCTTAGAATTTTCATCTCTCTGCTCACATTACCCATATGTTCTTGCATGTTTCTACTCTTTCCATTAGAGCCCTTATTATATAGATCATAGTTGTTTTAAGTTCACAGTCTGACAATTCCAACATCCCTGCCATATCTGGGTCTCGGTCTGACACTTTCTCTGACTCATTAAATTGTGTAAATTTTTACCTTTCTGTTTGCGTTATAATTTTTCTTGAAAGGTGGACATGATATACTGGGTAAAAGGAACTGCCGTAAATAGATCTTTAGTAATGTAGTGGTAAGGTGTGAGGGAAGAGAAGTGTTCTATAGTTCTATGATTAGTTCTGAGTCTTTTGTTAAACAAGTGCCCCTGGACTTTGAACTTCCACCAGTGCTTCTCAGTTATTATTCCCCTCCTAGGTGGGACAGGATGGCTAGAGGCGGCTGGATTTGGATATTTCCCTTTCCTCATGTTCAAGGCTAGAGGGAACTAGAGTTGGGCATTTCCCTTCCCCCAGGCTTGTTAGGCTCTAATAATACCCCAGTAAGGTAGGCTCTGGTAAAATAATTGCTCTTGAAGGCAAACCTTGTTAAGAAGACAGAATGCTCTGATGTATTTCAAGATGCTTACTTTTCCTCTCTCCCTGCTGGAAGCCAAGGGGATTTTTCTTAGATCTCCACTGTGAGAATCTGTTAAGAGTTCTAGGAAGTAAAGCTCACAAATGCATGGGGACCTCCCTATGACCACGTCCTCCTGAAGTTTTTAACTCACAGATCTGTCCATACTTAGTCTCCTGCAATTTGTCAATTACTGTTAATGTTTTCCTACCCTAGCACTGGTTCCCTGGGAGTTTTCTGCTCAGGGGTTTCTGTGTAGGTTAGTTGTGATTCTCTGCATCTGCCTGTCTTTCCAATTTTGGAGGCAACAGTTTGCCCTGTGATCTCACATCTCTGAAGGATCTAAGAAGAGTTGTTGATTTTTCAGATTGCTCAGCTTTTCACGTGTTGTCAGGAAGTAGTGGCAAATTCTGAACTCCTTACATGCCAGACCAGAAAACAGGAGTCTCTGATTTTTATACTACTTCATAGATTAACCTTCATACAAGTAAGGAAAAGAATAAAATTTTAAATATAATCTCACTTTTTAAATACTGAGATAAAAGTGCCATGAGATAGATGTACAGTTTTCTTGGTTGTTTTTATTTTTTTTCTAGTGTGATTTTTATGGTTTGAAAAGAAAAAAAATAAGCAATTCAGTATTTATAAGTCCTGATATTAAATATATCTTCATTGAACACTATATTATGCTTTTAGCCAACACTGAAGTGTAACTTATAGGACTATATCCAGAAGCATGTTATTAAATATCTATGAAATAGAGATTTTATACTTTTTGGAGTCTTTGCTCACTTGGTAAGACTTCTTACCAGAAAAGGAGGGTATAAAATCTGGATCCCTTGTGAAACTTGATTCTCTTTAAGAGGTGTCCCCTCCAACCCCAAATCATGCATCAAATTGGTAGTCAGATATTTTAATGGACAACACTATGGTAATTTTAAGAAGAATTTTAGGAAAGGAAGACATTTCTGATATTAGAGAAGCATACTATCTTTGTTGAGAGTGCTTCTGTAGAGCCTGGTGTCCATGGAAAAAGGAGACTTCCACACACCTGGCCACTGTCACTGTGGAGTTAACCCAGGTCAAAGGAAATTCTCTGAAAAGACAGTTCCCAATTGTACCATCTCTTTAAAAGGTCATGTCACATTTAACCTCAGCCTGACGTGAAGTAATGTATTGCAGAAAATGTTTTTTTAAATATTTAAAAATTTTGGTGCAATATGTGAAGAAATCAGATTAATACTTTACTTAGAGTCTTTTTGAAGTGATTGTCATATGTGGGTACATCACTATTGACTAACCCAAAAACCTCTTTGCACTTAAATAGACAAGATGCAAATATATGTCCTCAACCTCCAACCAGGTCTCATTGCTCTCTCTTTTCCTTGATTTCTTCTCTCTCTCTCTGTCTCTCTCTCTCACACACACATGCACACACACATATACACATACAAACCAGAAAATCTAAATTCAGTTGTCAAAATTCATCCCTTCGCGCATCTTATATTAATTGTTCGCAAGTGTTAAAGAAAGTTTATATGGTGATCTCTGAGTTATTCAGATAAAAATTCAAATTATTTTCTAATTATATTCTGTTATGTTAAATTAAATTAGTTCTCTAATTTAAAAATATTGTGTTACTGTGTAATCAGCTACAGAAGATAAATGATTTCTACTCAAAGTCCTCAGTTTGATCCTTCATATAGTGAATAAATATGAAATGGGACTTTTAAAATATTTATGTTTGCATTATCAAAAAAATACTTATTTTTTAATATGAAAACATTGAGAAATCTAAAAGAAAATTGACCTGAAATTTTGTCTAGAATTAAGATTAAGAGTAAAAAGTAGTTATCTGACCATTCCACAGACAAAATATAGAAAGTTCAGAGTGAAATTCTCTATTATTATTAAAATGGCAAAATTTTATACCACAAAAACATTATTTCACTAAAACATATAAAGGATAAAATTATCATTCTGTTCATGCTGCTCTTTGATGAATAGAGTATGAAATATGTAAATGCAATTTAATATACAAAACAAAAAATTAATATTAATTCCTTTACATGTATCAATACTTTTATTAAGATCATTGTCTGCATTTAATTATATTTTCATTTTTTTGAAGCTATAAAATCTTACTAAAAATACCACTTAAAATACAGTATAAAATAACAGTTGTTAGAATAATAGCATTTTGTAATTAAAAAGGTTTTTGCGGAAAATCATATAATGTACCAAATATTTCATTAGTTTCCCGATATGTACTTTTTCAGAAGTTATCATTTATAACAGGGGAATTAATCCAGAAAATTCATCCTGAGTTATTTTTTCCCCACTGATCAATGGCAGAGCTAAATGCTGATGCAATTGGAATATTTCCTACTTACATATATTTTTCCTGAGGACAGTTTGAAATTACTTACATTTCAGTCATTAATTTAAATAGCTTGTATCACAAAAATTTCAAATTCAAACAGGTCACACAGAGCAGCTCCTTGTTTACGGTTTACTTGTTGATTGATTGAGCCATTGATTGATTCACACAGTATGTACTTTCAGAAAGGCTTTAAGGCAGTTCGTATTAATGCACACGATGTAGTAAGATAAAATACAATTAAAGCTTAACTGGAGCTGGAGAGTGGGCCATTCTTTCACTCGTGTGTCTCCATCCTGCCTTCCTCCACAGGTCACACAGTGTTACTCAAAATCCCTAATTCTTTGAGAGAAAAAAAATGGACCCATCAAAGCAAGTCGAATCTGACTAAGACACATGGTGCTGAATGTTCTAGAATGTCACCTGTGGGAATTCTGGCCATTCATGGGTCTACAATTTGGGCAATTTTGCATCTGGCAGACGTATTTCACATGCGACCACCTGACTATTCTCGTATTATACCTCTTTGCAGACTCTTTTACTTCACTTTTTAAAGTGGAGAGGTTGTCTTCCTAATCACAAACTCACACAGAAGGAATAAGAACTGGAATTTATGATACTAGTGTTGCGGAAGCTTAGAAAATGCAGACTTAAATGCTCTGTGCTGTGGGACCAGCACCTGCTGGCCATCCAAGGTAAATAGCCATAAGCACCTGGAGCAACGAAGGAGAAAGCCACAGCCTCTGGCCAGGCCACCAACACATTCACTTTCTCAGGGAACAACCTCAAATAGGGCCTAATCAAAAGATAATTATAGCTACACACGACCTCTTGATTTGTCCTATTTGGTAACATAAAAATTTCCACCAATAAAATTATATTCATTACTTTTATAAAAGTCTCCTTTAGCAAATTTTCTTGCTTCATAGATGTGTAGTTTTATACCACTTCTCAAAAGTGAGGCAAAATGAAAATTTTCGCAGGATAAAAATTTGTCCATCTTGACAAACTGGTGGTTTACCCTTTTCTTTCCTAAAGCCGATTGGACAAGTGAAGCCTAGAAAATGTCATCAGGCCTCTGTGCTTTCCCTGAATTCTATTCTGCCCCCTCTTCACTCAGACCACCAGTCAACTGATTATCCACCAGGTGCTTAGGGTGTGGGAGACCCATGCTAGATCCCAAAGACACAAACCCTACAGCATCTATCTCGATCTAGGTGCTCCTGAAGCTCTAGGTCCATCGGAGTAGATTGTCCAAACAAGTAAGTAAGTAAATCAATAGGGAAATGATTAGAAACTGTGATGTGTGTTACAAAAGCATGAGAGCAGTGATGTGGAGTGAACCACACAAGCCCCAGGAGGCTGGGCTCTGGGCTGGGCCCCCAACAGGGTAAGAATCCAGAGGTAAGAGATGGGGGTGGGGGAGTGGATTAGGAATTAAAAGTGACTTCTAGAGGTTGTCATACTGAGTGAAGTAAGTTAGACAGAGAGAGACAAATATCATATGATATCGCTTATATGTGGAATCTAAGAAAATGGTACCAATGAGTTTATTTACAAAACAGAAATAGAGTCACAGATGTATTTAAACAAACTTATGGTTACCAAGGGGGAAACGGGGTGGGGAGAGGGATAAACTGGGAGATTGGGATTGATATATACATACTACTACAGTATATATAAAATAGATAACTAATAACAACCTACTGTATAGCACAGGGAACTCTACTCAATACTCTGTAAGGCCTATATGGGAAAAGAATCTAAAAAAGAGTGCATATATGTATACGTATAACTGATTCGCTTTGCTGTACAGCAGAAACTAACATAACATTGTAAATCAACTATACACCAATAAAAATTAATTTTTTAAAAAAAGTACTTCTAACCTCTAACTTCTAACTCTATGACCCTGGGCTAATAACCTCTGACCTGTTTCCTCACACTGTGACTATTGAACCTGGCATATAGTACAGTAGGAGTGAGTAAATATTTACAGTCTGTTCACCTTCCCTTTCCTTTGCTCTCCCTTTTACAGTGCACTTCTTCTCACCTCCATTCATACCCCAACCTGCATTTCTCTCTATTCTTGAAGAACTCACTGGGTCTGACCCAGGACTCATTCTACTCTTTAAGTCCTTTCTAATCTGATGACCAGGGGACCCCAAATATACCTGAGTTCATCTAAACAGGAGATGTGCCCTATGCTATCATGGCCTTTAGTCCAGCTTTCCCTTAAGTCAGTGACACAGGAGTCCAACCTGGGGAGCTATGGAAGGAGAGAGTCACAGAGAACACTGCCACTTCCAGCTTCAGAGTAACAAACCTACACATGGCCTGTGGCCATTCCAGGGATATTGCTGTACTGATGAGGGCACATCCTTGTTACCTGAGGATTAGCTACCACTGCTTCCAGTCACAGGTGATCCAGGGTCCTCGATAACCTCGATAACCTGGTCCTCAAATTTTATGTGTAATATATATATACCTGCACTCCCCACTAGTCAGAGTTATTGTATTTTTTACTATAAATCTGTGTTGCAGACAGAATAATGCCCCTCAAAGATGTCCACATTCTAATGCCTTGGTCCTGAGAATGTCACCTTACATGAAAACCCAGAGGCTTTGCAGGTGTGATTACATGAAGGATCTTGAGATGGGGAGAAAATCCTGGATTTCCTGAGTGGGTCCAATCTAATGAAATAAGTCCTTGAAAGCAGAGAACCTTTCCAGGCTGTGGTCAGAGAACTATGCGACCGCAGAAGATAGAGCAGAGAAATACAATGCTGCTGGCTTGGAAGAAGGAGGGAGGATGTTTTGCATTCTTTCATGGATGATCAGTCAGGTATGACCAGAAGAAGACACACAAGAGAGATGCAGGAACACAAAGTGTATCTCACTACAGGTCCTAGAGAGACAGAGTTACCGTACATCATGAGGGGACCACATGGAGGGAGGACGAAGGGAGATGACTCCACCCAGCAGGGGGGGAGCCCAGAGTGAGGACCCTGGGCCAGTGCCTTTAACGGGGTCAAGGTGAAGTACACGAGCAAAGGGCATGAGGGGATCTCATTGGTGCATGTGAATGTCACTAGGTCATAGTCAGGGAAGGGCAAGAGGGGAAGTTGGTCCCCTGGGAGGGGTATTTGCAGTCTGTTGGTGGGGACGTTCAGGCAGCAGGAAGATACTGTAAGTTAAAATTCACAAAACTGACCTAAATGGGAAGGAAATCTAAAAAAGAGTGGATATATGTATATGTATGACTGATTCACTTTGCTGTACAACAAGAAACTAACACAACATTGTAAAGCAACTGTACTCCAATAAAAATTAATTTTAAAAAATTAAATAAATAAATAAATAAAATTTATTTATTTTTGTGGTGCTTCAATATCAGCAGTACTAATTGGGATGGATGACACTTGCCACCTGGGTTGTGGAGAAGTTTAGGTGACTAGGACCATGTGACACAGCCCCTGAAGGCAAACTTTGATAAAGGCAACAACTAGGAAGAGTCCCGTTAGGCATATGATGAGGGTTTAGTTCCCACTTAGTACTCTGTGGGACAAAGTACTTAGTACTTTGTCAGGCTCCTCTGGATTAAGGGAATCTGTTGGAAGATTTGGTTATGTTATGAAAGACCTTTATCTCTTGGCCTATTCTTCATACCTTGGCCTGTACCTGCTTTTTATGTACATTCAGCTGGAGGTGTTCTGAATGGCACAAACCCCTCCTTCCCTGGCTAGTAAAGCCAGTCAAGAGCCAGTCTCTTACCCACACCCGTGGCCCCTGGGGACCCTGGCAAATATGGGAGAAACGTCTGACGTCCAAAGCTGCCAGGGGTGCTGATATAACCAATGACCCTCCTAACAAATGTCAGCCTGACCACTTTCCTCCCTGCGGTCCCCTCCCAGTGCTGCAGAAGCAGAGGATCCCCATGCAGGCGCTATCTGGAGATATGCCAGGGTGGAAATCTCCGTTCATCACCTCTGGATGTGACCTTGGGCAATTACTGAGCCTCCCCTGGCCTTAGCTTTGTCCTCTCTAAGATGGGGATAATAAGTAGTATCCACCTTCTTGTGTTTCCAGGAGAATTAAATGAGTTGATATATTTAACTGCTTAGAATGAGAGTGAGCAAGTAGTTAGGGCCAGTAAACTGTATTTTTCCCATGGTAATTATACCTCCTGACATTCATCTGAAAGAGGATAATTTAGAGGAAAAACAAAAGCAGTCAGAAAACACAAGCACAAGAAACACTGGCTTAGATGCACAAAATTTTAGGACAGAAAGAATCCTAGATACACTATCTAATCCAAATTCCTCATTTTCTGAAGTAAGGAGGAAACTGTTTTGCACTGAGTGCCCTCAGTGAGTTAGCGGCAGGATCTGGCTGCAATCAAAAATGGAACCAAGTGCTGGATTAGTGCCCCTTCTATACCACTGAGACTTCTCTAGAGACTCTTCTTTCAGAATCCAAGTGGAGAATTTATTTGAAAACCACCAGGGAACACCAGGGTGACAGCATGTACATTCTGATGAGATATATTTGCTTCTTTTTCTCTCTTATAATCCATTTTTTATTTCTAGTTTTCTACCTATGATAGAAAAGAGGAAGAACTACTTACTATCAGCTGTTCCACATTGTGAAGAGACGCTAAATTGTCTATAAACATCTTCTAAATCAGCCTGGATAAAGAAAGACCATCTAAGTCATTTATCTTCTGCAGCACACCAAGTTCTGACAGCTCTGTAAATGTCACAAGGCAAAGATTTTGTTGTCACCTGTTGGGTTCAACAGGGCTTTGAACTCTTCATATGAGAAAGGCTTTTAAAAAATCCCTCAAACACCAGGACACACACAAAGACAATTATACCAAGGAAAACAGTTAGAATTGGGTGGTCTAGCTCTCATTCTAGGCGCTTACCAAGAGAATTCTAAATAAAATGGGTAAATATTCACATGATGAGGATTGAGAGATGCATGAGAATTGCCCTTTAAAAGTCAAAAATTTCCTTTTGCCCCCAAGAAAATAAAATTTTATTTCATGGGTACCTGGAAGCAGAGGTCTGGAGGAAAGCAGTGAATACATATAAGGCTGGCCTTCCCGATTTTGGATTACTGAGATAAGCCTGGGGTCAAATAAAAATATATCTCTTGTCACAGATGTAGAGAACAAACTTATGGTTACCAAGGGAGGGAGAGATAAATTGGGAGATAGAGATTGACATATACACACTACTATATATAAAATTGATAACTAATAAGAACCTACTGCATAGCACAAGGAACTCTACTCAATACTCTGCAATGACCTACATGGGAATAGAATCTAAAAAAGAGTGGATTTATGTATATGTGTAACTGATTCATTTTGCCATACAGAAGAAACTAACACAACATTGTAAATCAACTATATTCTAATAAAAATTAATTAAAAAAGAAAATGTAGGGACTTCCCCTGTGGTCCAGTGGTAAAGAATCCACCTTCCAATGCAGGGGACACAGGTTTGCTCCCTGGTCAGGGCACTAAGATTTCACAGGCCACGGGGCAACGAAGCCCGTGTGCCACAACTATTGAGCCTGCCTGCCACAAACTACAGAGCCCCTGCACCTAAACCAAACATCCCGCATGCTGCAACTAAGACCCGACGCGGCCAAAAATAAAAAACAAATAAATTAATAAATAAAATATTTTAGGGGCTTCCCTGGTGGTGCAGTGGTTGAGAATCTGCCTGCCAGTTCAGGGGACACGGGTTCGAGCCCTGGTCTGGGAAGATCCCACATGCCACGGAGCAACTGGGCCCGTGAGCCACAATTAGTGAACCTGTGCGTCTGGAGCGTGTGCTCCGCACGCAACAAGAGAGGCCGCGATAGTGAGAGGCCCGTGCACCGCGATGAAGAGTGGTCCCCGCTTGCCACAACTAGAGAAAGCCCTCGCACAGAAACGAAGACCCAACACAGCCATAAATAAATAAATAATTAAATAATTAAATAATTTTTAAAAAAAAATTTTAAAAAAGAGAAAAAGTACCTCTTATCCCAGATACGCAAAATATAAATGTTTTAAGTTTCTTTTTGCTTCCCAGGCTGTTGCTAAGGTGCTATTTGGTCCCTATGCACTGGGTCTGTTCCTCTCTCCCCAGCCCAATTTGGCTCATTACTTCTTGTTTGGTTGGCTTGGCTTATTCCTGTTGTTTCCCAACCTCAAGTTTAGGTGTCACTTCCTCTAAAACACCTAGCTGACCCTCACTGTAGAGGGCTGGGGGTTCTTCTGTATGAGACTCTGTTCAACCACTGTCATAATGATTATCACGCTGTGTCTCCATTGTTTTGTCTATCTGTTCCTCTGAGCAGTGAACTCCTGGAGCACAGGAGTCTTCCATCTCTGTCTCCCTGGCACAGAACACAACTCCTGGGGCATAATGGACGTTCGGAGAAGACTTTACTCAATTAAGCTCCAGCCCTTTCTACTCTCTGACACCATCAGGGCACATGCTAGCTTCCATACCAACCCTTTATTATCCCCTCATGAAAGAGTTATTAGAATGCAAGTGACGGAGGGTCAGGTTCTCAGGGTAGCACTCCATCAACTTTGATACACAATAAACAAAGGGATACTATGAAGCCACTCTAACTAGTAACAGATTGCTTGTAAAACACCTCACGTCAGATTACAATTTATAGGTGTTTTACTAACCTGGAGCTGGTAAACTATACTCATGGATAAGGAAAAAGAAAGTTCTGTGGAACCGATATGTCCCCAAAACACATGAAGACACAAATATTACCTTGGCTCGTGTGAATTATGAGAGCTACACCTGTATCATTGACACCAGATGCTCCCCCATATTACCCATGTTAAACACAAAGATATGGGGTGAGAGGAGCAACTCTCAAGAAACCCAAGTTAAATGTTACTTTACAATAATATAAGTGTCTGCCTATAGCAAATATATAATGACTCTCCTCCAAGGTATGCTAAGTACTAACCATAGAGGGGTAAGGTATAGTGAATTTAGGAACTACTTCTGTTATATCTACTTAGATTTATTTGGTAACCAAGTCTACCCTGTTTTCTTGCCTGTGATTTTAAAAATGTAACTGTTGACTCATACTATAAACCCAGATTACACTCCTAGTTCACAGAACTACAACAGGAGTTGAGGAAAATCGGTTGAGGAATTAACATCAAGAGAAACTTTACGAGATGATGAACTCTAAGCTGAAAGAAACGTTCTGCCTTTGTTCCATGGTCATTAAAGTGAAAAGTGTTCTGGGCGCCATGGAGCGCACCTAATGACCATCCACGTGGAAGGATCCATCCTGTATGCAGTTGTCTCCTGTCAGTCAGGTGTGTACAGAACACCAACCTGGAGATGTCAGCCCCCTTAAGGGAGAGCCAGATGCCAGTGCAGGGTTTCAGAATCAACACTGGCAAAGAGAGACGATGCTTTAAAATCAAAATGCTGTGCACTGTTCAGAATTTTTAAACATCTACTTTCTCCATGGAGGTCAGTGCTGATGGCATCTCCCATAGTTATTCAGTCCTGTGAAACCCCAGTTTGATGTTCAGCTCTGTTGTGGTGCATTTGCTATTACCCTGTGTGAGGGTGTGGACCTCACAGGGGGAGCTGGGCAGGGAACATAAAGGCCAGGCTCCAGCCTGGCCCCCATATTGCACTTGGGTGCAGGGAGCTCTCTGCACTGAGTTTCGTCCAGAGATGGTGACAGTGAGTGAGGACCTCAGCCCAGCGAGCCCACCAGAGAGAAATATCTGCCAGGATCCCTTGGGGTGTTTGAAACAGAAGCGAGCATGAGAAATGGGCATTGACAAGGAGTGAAGGATGATTAAAAGCATCAGATATGACAACCAGGGTGCAGTTTTACCTCAATTGTTTCAGTGCTGCCCTCTCATTAAAGTCCGTGAGCAACAAATGTCTACATCTTAAGGCTTAAGGAGACTCATAAGAGCGAAGGCAACTAACTTATGCAATAAGTTGCAATAATTTTTCTGAGATATCGAGGCCTCATTTTTGTCTGTTTCTGGGTGAGGTGAATCATAAGAACATTCCTTTTCTACACTGATGTCCCCCGTGAGCCCCCATCCAAGCCCATGTGAGCAAAGCTTCAGTAGTAGCTTTCTGTGAATGTGATTTACTGGCTCATGGAAAACTGACAGGAATGCTATGGACTTGCACATCAATGTCTCAGTCTTTTGTGTAAAAACCATCAACAGCACATAAAAGGTATCCAATTAAACATATGTGGGATGTTACAAAAGGCAAAGTTCCACATATGACAGAAAATGTGCCAGCCCTCTTGGGAAAACAGAGCCCATCAGTAAAGTGGGTTATATTTTTACTCTGAAATTACTGGTTAAAATCAGAAAGTAAACAGGAGAGAGAAGGGAGAGATGAGAGAATTTCATTATATTTGGATTTTTAGTTCATGTATAATTATTTCCGTAGGCTGTTGGATTTTTTCCATTGGAATATGGGATTGGTCCAATATTTTTATTTAATAATAAATATATTATGAGACCATGCAGAGATATCATGCGTGTATTAAGGACTTTGTTCTTTTTATCCTACAAGCACTGAAAAAAATCATTGGAAGCTTTTATTAAGGGCAAGACATGATTAAATTTACTTCAGAATCTAAAAGAACATTCCCCATAGAGTACAGAAAATGGATTAGAGGATCAAGAAAGCTTGTGTTGTTGGATTGGACTATTTCCATGTTTCTCTTTGGCATTAAATGTCATGATTCTAAGATGAGAGTCTCAAAGCAGCCTTTTTTCCTTGTATGTGAGTCACATGAACTTGACCAAAAGTTACATCTGTAAAAACCCTTCAAGGAATGGTATTACTTTTTCCAAAGATGCAAGGAACAGCTTTGAATCTGTAAGACAGCAGAAATTCTAAGAGGCCAACAACAAATTCAAACAGGGTATTCAACAAATTCTGCATCCAACAGAGTATCAGTGTTCTGTATCAAATGCCTTTCAGGATGGCGAGATTTCAAGAAAGTTTATATGACAACCGCAAAGATCATATTGTGTTGTCGGTCATTTTAGAAACTGTATGATATATATATATATATATATATATATATATATATATATATATATATATATATACATATGTCATTTGCCAAAACTAAGAATTTCAGTATAGGCCATTTATTAAAAGGATGGGAATTGTGTGGATGAACTAAGTTAGTACTTTCATTGGACCAAACTCAAGGAGGTTTTGTGAATACTCAGATGTACCTTTCCCCCAATGAATCACTTATGAAGTTCTGGTTATCTATTGCTGAGTAACAACTAACTGGATTAAAACAATTTGTTGTCATCTCTCACAGTTCTGGCAATTGATTCACAGTTCTGGTTCATCTGGGCATCTCCTTCTTGGGGTCCCCATCAGTTGAGGCAGGTCAGGGCTGAGCCTGGAGACATCTGAAGCCCTCTTCACTACATGCTTGGCATCGGTCCTGGACCCAAGATGGATAGAAAAGCTGGGGGTAGACCAAGCACCTCTTTCCATTTGTTAAAAAAATCTTGGGATCCTTGCATACACAGTAGTTTCAAGGGGTCAAACATCTTACATGTCATTTGGATTGCACCAGCGTAAGTGGTCTGATAAATCATGGCACAAGTTTCATAGTGTCATTTAGGTTTCTTGTAACTTAGTCTCAGAAGTCAGACAGCATCACTGGCACTACATTCTTTTGGTTACACAGAGTCAGCTTGACTTAATGTAGGAGAGAGCTACCCAAGGGGCGTGAATGCCAGTAGGCATGGTTCATTGGGTCATTGTTCATCAGGGCCATCTGGAAGACTAGTTACTAGGAGGTTATATTCATCTACTGGAGGCTAGTGGAGCAAAGAAGGTGTGACAATAAGGGAGCATAGGTTTTCAGCCCAATTTCTTTGAATAAGAGGGATGTGTGTTACACAGTATATCAGTGCCGTGATGCCTCATTGAGCACACCCCACACAGGAAGCCAGTTTAATTAAAAAGGAAACTCATTATTATTTAATATTTGTTAATATTTTGGGAGGAAGCAGAGAGTAAGATAGGCACTGAGCATTGCTATTTCTTCCTCCTAGAAAAGGATTAAACAACTGAAATATCTCTTGGAGTCAGCAGGTTAAATTCACTTGATAAAAATTTCAGGAGTGGTTATTTATTGCCAGGAAATGAGGAACCAGCCCAGTCCTTAGACTCTACCAGACCCTTGAAGAGTCCCAGCAATCAAGGAAACTACTAAATGATTTATCTGGAAACCAGAAATGTCATTTGTCTCTATCACCGACCAGGAAGATGTCCTCTTGAGATGCTGTAAAATGTGCTGCCTGGTACAAATTACCCACGATGAATGGATCTCTTTCTCCTCATTTTCTTCATCCTTTGGTGGCTACTGTCACAGGAATCACTCCAGAAACTCAGAAGCCCCAGGGCCTTTCTGTTAAACGCTGCAGTTCTCTAAATTCTCATGATTACGAAAGCTGAATGTCAAGAGAAAAAGAACAATTCCAAAAGTGCTCTAAAAGTACCTCCTTGTTTAACTTGGCTGCCAGACAAATCGGCTAGCCTCCAGCAGGACAGAAGCCGCCTTTCCAGGAAGTGTGGAAGCCGCTGACTAATACAAAGCAACCCGACATGAGAGTTTAAGTCAGGAAAGAGAAATGCATATGCGACTGGAATCCCAGGAAGGAGAATCTCCGTGAGCACCAGGAACGATTCCAAACCCTGGGGAAGAGCCAGTGAGGCCCGCGGCCCCGGGAGGAGCTGGACTTAGATGCTCAGGGGAGCCTCCACCGTGGGAAGGCCCGCCCGCCCCCGGGCCCCGCCAGTGGGGGTCTGGCGCTGTGCAGGGGAGCTCCTTTGCCACCTGCTGTGCCACTGAAGACCCAGGAAGGTGCAGCGATAAGCACTAAGGCAAGAGCGGTGCTGCACACACACACAGAAGGTAAAAGCATCCGAGGATGAGCTAGTTTATGGACGTGCTCTCGGGATGAGACTCAACGTGGATTTGCAGATACGTGAAAGGAAAGTCATCAGATTGCTCACGTGCCACATATTTAAGCTTTTTCTTTTTTGCTAGTTCTGGAAGTCTGAAGTGAGGCAGTTTATAAATTGACTCTGTCTCGGAGCAGTTTAACAAACAGGAATAGATATGCAAGGCAAGCGGCACATCTCCACCCGGAGGACCAGGAGAGCTGCCAGAGGCGGGGCAGGCAACCGGGCTCATTTGTCTTCTCTCGAAAGTCCTCTTTGTGTTGGGCGAAGGGGGTGCTTTGTGTCACCTCCCAGGGAAGGATGTGCTGGGGTGCGGACGCCTTCAGTGTCCAGTCACCCTCACTCCTCAACCAGGGACACCAAGCATGCTAGTGAAATGGCACATTCAGGCCCAACCCGACCTCTTGGGACACAGAAGTCTCAGGAAACAAAAGTAAGTTTGGCTCTGAACTGACTCCGTCAACGCAAGGACTGTTCCCAGCAGCCGTGCAAGGCTGTTAGTGAACTCAGTCAGCACTATTCTTGGTTGATTTATTTCTCCTTATTTCACTTTGCTAAGTCTCCCCAGATTCCCAGGACCAACAGAAGAATGCAGTGTGGGGAGGGGTAGACACAGAACCCTGCGCTGGGCCTTAGGACTTGTTTCTAGAACTTTGTAGTTTTACAGCCTTGCTTGTCAACTCCATCCATTTGGATTTCATCCTCCTTAAACCAAAACACAGGGTTTGGACCAGCGGATCTCTGACCTTCTGTGGCGTTTAGAGGAAGCCATGAATGATCATGAAGCATAATCAAGATATTGTTGATTTCATTCATTCATCATTCACTTATTCCATGTATGTCTTTAAAGCCTGATATATGCCAGAAAGTTATGATAACAGAGATGATACAATGTAGCCCTGGTTCTTAAGCGGCCACCACCATAATGAAGAAACAGAGGCACAATGTCTTTGATTATGATAATTGATATATTAAAAGAAATTAAAGTTTAATGTTTACTAGAAAAAAGAATGACCTTTGACCTGACTGTTCACAATTTGACACCATTTGGTTCCACGACTGTCAAAGAGCCCACACCCACGAAGCTCCTGTGATAACGGGAGGAGTGTAAGCACGCATCTCTTAATACAGCTTGTAGGGGTTCAATGAAATAATAGCTCCTCAGGTGAGCAGGACAGATTAAAGCCCTACTACCTTCTCTGTCACACTGTTGACAGGTCACTAAACCCTGAGACAATTCTAGGATCCAACTCAGAAATTAAGACGTCTAAAGGATACCCCCAAAGTGAGACTTCAATAAAAGTGTGACAAACACTCTACATGACACGTGACATTCCCCCAGCCACTGTCACGTGCGATATTGCATTTGATTATCTCAGAGTCGTGTGAGGTACACAAATGAGGACAAGCTAGGTTCTGGGAGTTTAGTCTTCTCAAATTTTCCCAGCTGGCAAATGGTCTCCGTGAGTTTCTTTTAGTTGGAAATGCCGTCCTGTTTGTTGAAACAAAGGATGCCAATCCCCATCTGGCCTTCGTTCAGGTACTGCTTTTCCACGGGGCTCACGACCTGGGGTGAGTTATCGGGAATCCCACACACAGTCACAGCAGAGCAGCCTCTCGTGATGACCTTCAGCCCGTCCCCCAAGGCGGCCACTTCAGCATCTGTAGCCACTTCTTAATCCTCATGGCTTTTGCCCTGTGCTGCTTTTGCTTGACCTCTAGAGTTCAAGCTGTTCTATGCTGGGTTTTGTTGTTTTTGTTTTTGTTTTCTTTTCCACTAGTTCTGCTCTGTGAGGCATCAGCTCTCTGCACAGAGTGAGCTCAGGGTGACCGTCATTCGAATCTCTGGGCAAAGGTCTAGAGAGAGACCACACTTCACGGAGAAGGTCAACACACTAAGCTGTTAGCAGATCATCAGGGAGAGGACTCAAATGTCAAGGGCAATCAGAAGTGCTCCTATAAGGTCAGAGCTGAGAACCACAGACTCCAGTAAACTGGGAGAGCAGGGGGTTGGCTGGGCTTGGCTCTGTCACCTCCCCACTCCCACGTCAGCACGGGAGGGGAAAGGCAAGGCGGTGGGAAAGGCTGGGGACAGGCCCTCGACCGCCCGGAGCGTGTGGGCAGCGCTGGGCCCTGCAGGCGCGCCTCCTAATTCCCAGCCCAGAACCCTCTGACCTCCCTGGGACCCTGTGCCTGGCTTTTCCCTTTGTCAGTTACAATGACCATATTTATCCAAGAATGGTGCCCATGGGGCTTTTCAGAGGACCTTGGGGAAAGGGTATTTCTTGCGAGGCCAGGATCCTTGGCACTTAAAGCTGAAGACTGACGTGAGACTAAATCACACAAGCCGCTTGTTCCCAACAGACGCGCGCCTCAGTGCTTGTTGTGGGAGCCTTGCAGGCGGGGCGGGTGCACGTTCTCTGCGGCCCGTACTTCTCCTGAGCTGGGGGCGGCTGAATGCAGGCATTCCGGGGACGAGGAGCGATGCGGGGAGTCTCAGCTTTCCTCCACGCCCAGCAGCCTCTGACGGGGCGGGTCCCACACAGGCTGGGGCTGAGACCCGGGGCTGGTGAGTCAGCAGAGCAGGGCAAGTGTGTGAGTGCACGCGTGCGTGTGTGTGTGTGTGTGTGTGTGTGTGTGTGCATGTGTGTGTGAAGGGGAGGGGGGAGAGAGAGGTGGGGTGGGAAATGCCTCTGAGAGTGTGTGTGTCTGTAGCATAGGTTTGAAAATGTGTTTGCTGAGTGATGACGAGGGTAAGAGAGTGTGAGTGTGTGCGTATGAGAGTGTGCAAGTGTGTCTGTGAGTGTGAGCACCTTGTGAGTTTGTGTGGACGTGAGTGAACCGTGTATGAAAATGTGAGATTGTAGTTGTGACTAGGCGGTTGGGTGTAAGTGTGTAGGAGAGCGTGAGAGTGTATTGGTGTGTCTGTGAGTGAGTATGAGTATGTGGGTGTGAGAGAGCATGTGGGTGAAAGGGGGTGTGTGTTTGCGTGTTCTATAGGATTGGGGAAAGGTGGTGAGAAGGGACATTGAGTCTTAGGTACTTTCCTAGGAAAATACAGACCCTGGCATTTCCCCTAACTCACGCTCGCGTGTCTTGCTGAACCACAGGCCCCGAAAGCCTGTGAAAATGATGTGGCAACGCTGCAAAATGAAAAATAGGCTCCCTTGTAAACACAGCGTCCCAGCGTGCATTCTCGCCCTGGCCCTGCAGCACCTGTACCTCGCAGGCAGCTCTCAATGCAGGTGTGGGCTTGCGGTGTGGCTGGAAAGAAAGTCCTCTAGAACCACCTGTGGAGATCTGGTGTCCTGCTCTCTTCTTTTTTCAGCCTGTCCTTTAGTCCCTTCGTACTTTCAGAACGTATGATGCTGATCACTTCTGGGCAATAACTTTCAAAAAGAAATGATTTGGAAAAGGCCTGTTTGCTCATTTTAGATTCTGTTTCCATACACCTGTTAAAGCAACTTAGGTAAGAAAATCAGCAGAAACTAGAAGAGTTTATGAACTTGCTGTTTCTGTTTTGCCCTGAAGGAATCCCCGCAATTGGGCACTGGGAGCTCATTTCAAAGTGTTAACCGGCGAGCGCGGCCGCACTATTTTCCCTTGTAGACAGAACGCCCCTCCCCTGCTGGGGAAGGTCTTTCTCTCACGGGCATTGAAGGGCTGCCGTGGAGCAAAGGAAAACCCTCATCACGGCCACCTCTTCTGCCTAATCGCTCTGAGAAAATGAGTGTTGTCAGCTCACATCCCCCCAGACAGCTTCTTTCAATCCAGGACTTCTCTAGAAGAAGGAAACGCATTCACTTAGGGAGAAGGCAAAGATGCAGGAACAAGGAAAGAAGACAGACTGTTGGAACGTCCCATGGGTGAGAACCTGGGCTCAGGAGTCAAGACCCAAGGTTTCCTCTTCAGGCTTGCATCTTGACATGTGATTCCAGTTCTGAAATATTAACATCCCATATAGATACATTTAATAATTATTTTGAGAGATCTTTCCTTATTCTATGAGCATCAAAGATCACATTAGAAAAGTCTATTAACTACAGACTTTTGAGGCACAAACTAAGAGCTGTCAGTGGTAGCACCTCAACATGGGGGAGTTTTTGTGTCGATGATGCTGAACTACAGGCCCAGGCAAACAGGGATGGAGACATTTCAACCTTTCCGTTGGCCTTTGTCTTGGGTCCATTCTGCAGCTCCATACGGTGACCACCGCGGTCATGGTGTCAGGAGATGACCTATACAAAGAAGAGGCAGAGCTAGGTCAGGGTCTCCGTGCTCCCAGACATTGTGACCTCACCCTGTAATTACTTGGTCTTGGCTGCTTTTTCTTTTCTGAAAATGCAAATAATGCCTCTCCTTTATCTATTCATATCGGTATATGTGTCATACATATTGATATAGTTGATCTTACTGGAAGAATATTCCTCCTGATTTGTTTCTTTATGGATTTTCACTTTTACGACCCTCATGGTTCTAAGATTCAACCCAGAGCCAAAGAGAACATACCTGCTAATACTGAGAAAGGCATTTCAGTGTCATTTCTAACATTGTAAGAAGCCAAGATATTTTCATTTCCAAGAAGAACAGCACCTTCAGCAGGGACTATGCCCTGAGCTTTCCTTACTGACTTAAAATAGAGACCTGGAAGGATTTTTAAAACCTCTTCATTGAAGAATGTGGAGAAGAGTGCAGTTCCACATATTAGTGACGTCTCTGGAAAGTTACCTGGGTCATCTGTACAGGGCCTGTCTTAATCTCTCTGCACAAACACCCATCGACTTGCACTGGTCTCCTCCAGCCTCAGAAAGGCAAGCCAACATTCTCCAGTTAGGTATGTGCTACAAAGAATTGAGAGAGAAACAAGGAAGACAAAACTAAGATTCCACATTGAACACTAGAGTATTTTTCATTGTAAGGTCACTATATTCAGATGAAAATCCCTGTATATATTGCTGTATGGTGACCAGGCCTTGTATCCAGTGAGAAAGGTATCTCCTTCAGTGAAGCTGAATATGAGTGTTTTAACTTTAAGTTCCTTTGATTTATTACTCATTGAAGAGAAACCAGGTTGTTGGTTCTGAGAAAATACTGAAACTAAAAGATCAGTGTGATGTTTAGATTAAAAAATTCAGACTTCCAAAATGGTATATTCCGGAGCATGGAGTTTAGAAGAAGTGAAGTACTTTTAGTGACTGCTGGGGCAAAATTTAAAAATGTGCATCCTGGCATAGTTGAAAAGATTTTGCTTTTGGAATGTATGGAAAATGCAAGTACAGTATTGTGTTACCCTACCAATACATGTCCCAGGAACATAATGAAAAGAAGAAAGAATGCATTCATATATACCAATTTAGACATTAAGAGAGGAGGCGCATTGAAGGAAAGCGAAGAAATCTAATTGCCAATCAATGGATTATAAATTAAACCCTCATCTAAACAGAGATGCATCTATTTAAGTAGAGCTAAAAATAAGAGTATTTCTCACATTGTTCTAAGTGTACCACAACCATTTTAGTTTTGTATTCATTGTCTCCATAGTATTTTGGACAACTTGATACGGGCTTTCCATGTTCTGAAACAAGTAGCGGAATGTGAAGCTTGTGGAAGCATACCGTACCCTTGCCTACGCTCAGAAAAACCATTGCCACTGAGGCAAATTTGCCACTCCTAAACATACCTTCTTGCAGCTGTGTGTTTTAGTCAAGAATGTAAGATTGCTTAGGGGAAGGTAAACCACACTGCTTGGATATTCCATTTGCTTTGAAAGATATAAAGAATAAAATACAGGTACTGAGTTGGTTCCACTGTTGCTGCCATGACAAATGACCACAAATACAGAGGCTTAAAACAACAAATTTATGACCTCACAATTCTGTGGGCTGGAAATCCAGGTGGCTTGCCTGATTTTTTTGCTCCTGTTCGCACAAGGCTGGAATCAAGGTGTCAGCAGAGATGTGTTCTTTGCTGGACACTGTGGAACATCGCTCCTGGGCTCTTGAGGACGGCTGGCAGAATTCAGCACCAGGCGGCTGCAGCATTGAGGTCCCCATTTCCTTGCTAGCTTTTGTCTGGAGGTCATTCTTAGCTTCTAGAGGACACCTGAATTCCCTGGTGCATGACTGCCTTCATTTTCAAAGCCAATGTCAAATCCCTCTCAGGCTTCAAATCTCTCTGACATTCCTTTCTGCCTCAGCAGAAAAAGGTTCTCTGCTTTTATGGGCTCATGTGATCTGATTGGGCCCACCTGGATAATACAGGAGAATCGCCCCATCATGAGGTCCAGAAATTTAATTAGATCTGGCAAATCCCTTTTTTTTAAAGTGTACATTTCTTTAATTTTTAAAAGCATGCACAAGAGAAGCCATGCGTTTCACATAAGAATGTACACATTAATAAAGCATTCCTTACAGTTTTCTAAAACTATTATAGCAGTATGAAATTTATTGATTAAAAATATCCAAATTTTTAATGTTACGTTGAAATCCCTAGAACTACTGGACATGCTAGACTTTTTCCAAAATAGAAAGAACAGAGACTCTGAATATGGTTTGTACTAAATAAAATTTGGTTTTAGCTCTACTGAATATATTCTATAAGATGCACCTTTGGGCTTCCCTGGTGGCTCAGTGGTTGAGAATCCACCTGCCAATGCAGGGGACACGGGTTCGAGCCCTGGTCCGGGAAGATCCCACATGCCGCGGAGCAACTAGGCCCGTGCGCCACAACTACTGAGCCTGTGCTCTGGAGCCCGTGAGCCACAACTACTGAAGCCCATGCGCCTGGGGCCTGTGCTCCGCAACAAGAGAGGCCACCGCAATGAGAAGCCCACGCACTGCAACGAAGAGTAGCCCCCACTCGCCGCAACTAGAGAAAAGCCCTCGCACAGCAATGAAGACCAACGCAGCCAAAAATAAATAAATAAATAAAATTAAAAAAAAAAAAGATGCACCTTTATTGTGCCTTTACAAACAGGATAACTTTCTTTAAAAACTGACCGAAATTTTCAACACTTATAACTCTATATGACAGATAACCGTGCAACACTGTTCTCGTTGTGGGATTATAGACATATTATAGAACACAAGAGCACCAGGTAAGGAAAAGAAATACAACTCTGAGCCATCTGAGCAAGATATAATGGGAAAAATTCATGGGATTCAGACATTGGGGTGCAGACATCTCTGTGTAGCCATTATTCTTTCTGTCTTGGGTACTGTTTTTAAATAATACAGAAAGTTTAACAATTATCCCCATATAAGTATCTGCTATTTTGGAATAAGATATTAGAATTTTGAATTTAAACTATTTGGAGTTATTTAATACTGAATTACATTGTTCAAGTATCTTGGTAAGGATATATGTCTCATATTGTTTCCATTACTTATGTCTCTCACGGCACATGCACACATAATTTGTATGTTTGTATTATATATAAAATATAGCATATGTATAAATGAATGTGTGCATATTAAAAGTATAAAATAAAGGTCACCGAATTTTTCTTATCTGTATTGAGTATTTCAATCTCTGATGATTCATTACTTTCTCCTTTCTGCTGTTTTTTGATGTTTGTTTGTGGTTTTGTTGTTCTTGTTGTTTTTTGTTTTAACGGTTATCATTTATTTTCTAAGTCATTACCAAAACTTTTAAAGACAGTTTCATTGGGGAAGAAAATTGCTCAAATAAACATGAAGGAGATCTGCCTCTCTTCTCCTACACATTTTCTCCTATAATATAGTGAATTATTTTAGGGCTTGTACAAAATGTAGTGGGTTATCTCTCAAGCCAAATGCTATGATTGTTAATAGGGAAATTCTGAATTAATAGGGGAAAACTAAAATGATTATAGTTCACATTTTATTTATCTTTATAGTGGTCCACATTATTTTTAAGGGCATAATATTTACATTTATATTTTGCATGTACATTTTTGCATTCATATTTACTAGAACCAAATATTTAACTTTCAAATTGCAAACTGGGTTGATTTCTAAGAAATATATTCCAATGTGACCCCACAGAGGACAGATAGTTGCAAAGCCAGGGCCAGATGCTAATACCTGATGCTTCAGAAATCTTCATTCCAAAACAATGACTAAAAGACTGAGAAAGCACCCAGCACATCTGCATTTCAAGGGAAGCCTTTGGCTTTTCTCAGGCCACAGAGAAAATATACGAACACCCTTAAAAGCCTGAATGATCTTTGTTGCTCAAATAATTTGTCACAGTTAACACTGTACGGGAGAAAACTTTGCTCCTGTCTGTCCAAGTTTCTAAACAAAGCACTGAAATTCAGATCACCGTATTGCCAATACTCAATATGTTTTCTTCTTCTTTTTTAAAAAGTAAATTCTTTTTTAAACAACAGCTTGTAATTTCTGTTCAGAATAAAAGGCTGATTTCAACTCATTTGCCATAGAAAGTTTCTAATGTAAGAAATTCAGAGCAAAATAAATTGAATTAAATTTCTTCTGATGCGTTGCTTAGTGACGTCACCCCAGGCAGGGTGAGGGCAGGTCAGTCGCTCCAGCCTCACTCACAGGAATGAGAACACACGAACAAGGATGTGGTCACGGCACAAACAGTTCAGTCTCCCCGCGACAGGCAGGGGGTGACGGGGAGACCAAGGAGTGTGGTGCGACCCCCCCGCCCCATTTCCGCACCTGCCCTCGGCATCAGTCGGGGAGTCAATGAGCAGATGCCTCATTGCAGCACCACCCCCGTACCTGGTAAAGGCTGTTTGGAGGACACAGGCTCCTGCAGAGGAAAGGGTGCTCCCTGAGCCCGGGAACCAGCCGCTCTCCCTCCTCCGCCCAGGCCAAGGGCTGGGTCTGCAGGGCAGACTCACTGGGTCGGGCAGGTGCCCCCCGAGAGGCCAGGACAGGATGGCGCCGGGCAGCTCAGCTCGCTCTTCCCAGGGTCCCGGCGGGACACGGCTCTTCCCTGGGCGCAGCGGGGAGAGCGGGGAGAAGCCGGGAATCACGCTAAGGAGCGCTCTTCCCGGGATGAAGAATCAGGGATGGGACTTGCCGCCAACACACGGGCTTTGGGGTAGGACACCCCTGACCTTGACTCTGGACCAGCCACCCAAGGTAGGCAAGCTTCCTGATTCTCATGAGGTTTCCTTTCCTCATATGTAAATGCAGATACAGTTCATTATGTAGATTAAGGGATGGGAGATGAAATACGTGAAACAGCAGATGCTTAGTAAGTTAATATAAAAATTGTCACTCTGAGCCAAATGTATATTTAGTCAGTCATGGTTTTTTGATACTTATTCATACATTAACATCTGGCTGGTTACAGTTACACTACAGAGCCACTCTCCACTTAATCTCTCTGCATTCATTCTGATACAAATCAAAATATCCTGGGCAAGGATAATGGCATATTTTCAATCGAATGCATGCAAGCGTAACTAGGTTATAGCCAGATGCTATAGACTGAACGTTTGTGTCTCCCCAAAATTCATATGCTGAAGCCTAATCTCCAATGTGATGTAGTAGGAGGTGGGGCCTTAGGGGAGTGATTAGGTCATGAGAGTGGAGCCCTCTTAACAGGATTAGTGCCCTCATAAGCGAGACCCCAGAGAGCTCCCTCACTCTTTCTACCATGTGAGGACACAGAGAGAAATGGCTCTCTCTGAACCAGGAAGCAGTTTTACCAGACACTGAATCTGCCAGTGTCTTGATCTTGGACTTCTCAGTGTTCACACTGTGAGAAATAAATTTCTGTTGTTTATAGGCTACACAGTACATGACATTTTTATTATAGCAGGCTGAATGGACTAAGACACCAAGTTTTCCCCAAAACAATCCCTCTATTAATTTTACCTTCTTAATATGGCTTAAATTTGTTTACCTTTCTCCACTTTCTCAGATACAACCTTGGTGAAGGCACCTCTTACCTGTCCTCCTAAATAGGCTCCTGGTGACTGATCTGCTTCCTTCTATCTCTACCCCAGCTAACTGAGAGAGATTCATCTAAAAATGCAAATCAATTCAAGTACTTCCCTTTGCCTCAAGACAAAATCTAGGCTCTGCTTCTCTCTGCAACTTTATCAAACACAGTCACCTCCTAGAATCGGGGCTCCAACCATCCTTGCTTTAGACTGAGTCAGTTTCCCCCGTGTGCCCACCCTCTGGACCTTTGCCTTCTCTCATCTACATCCTGCCCTCCTCTCCTGGCCTGGTAAACTTTACTAGCTTTGCACCTTCGTGGGTATATCAGTCTTCATATTAGACATGACTTTCTCAGGAAAGCCTTCTTTGACCACTCAAGGCTGGAGTAAACACTTATATTCAGGCCATAATCTCATATTTCACTTTATGTTATAACTTAATTTTTAGCTGCCACTCCCTCCAGACTGGACACTCTGCCAGAACACAGAGCAAATTACTTCATGAGCGTTCTCACTACTAGGCCCAAGAATAAGCATATATTATGCCTTGAATAAACATTTCTCCAGTTGACTAAGAATGAATGAATAGGATAAAGGTTCATGACTTTACTTCAGTGACTCTCCTCTCTCTGTTCCCATTCAATATTCCTATTTTCCCAGTCACCACCTTTCCATCCCAGAGATCAGCTACGACAGTCCTTTACACTCCACAACCCCTAGTGTAATTAATGCCACACTTCCTTCTTTATCTGGAATAATCAGGGTAAGATTCAAAGTCAAGGTCAATATTGTGACATAATGGTGCAATCACTAGAGTTCTCAGCATAAAGATTAAAGCCATAGAACCCACTTGGTGCACCCTTTTGAGAATCTTTTTTCTTGGGGTTTCTTCCTCTTGGATTTCTCTTCTTTTGCATCCTGCTTAGTACTTCCTCCTTCTGCATGTCATAATCACCCCTCTTCTTTTGGACTGGTCAACTTGAACATTCTTTTGGCTTTTATATATTCAGTTATCAGCTAAAACTGGCTACATCTGCACAAAACCAACATCCGGAACTTCAGGATGGACAGGAAAGAACCCAGAGGAAAAAAATTCAAGTCTTTGACCAGCTATATAAGACTTGAAGAAGTAAGCATCTCATTCTTCTCCTTACGAAGTGGAAACCTGTGGAGGGTGAAAAGGAGGGGCAGGTCTAGGTGTGTGAAAGATGCTAAAGACAAGTGGATTTTATTCACTTTGGCTGTCCTGTACAGGTCAGAACCAAGTCTGTGCAACTAACATCCAGTCCAGACTGGTCCACCAGGTACAAGTCTTCCACACTAGATCACAGAAGAGAGTGATAAACATTTGCTTACTCTTCCCTGCTGATCTCCTTCAGATCCTTGCAGAAGTGGGAGGCGGTCAACTACTGGAGGTTTTAAAGACCTTGTATCCCAGCTGTTTCTCCATGGGTTCTACACGGACAAGGAGGATATCATTGCCTCCTGATGAGGGGCAATCCCCCTCCTAGAGCCTCTGACTTTATCTTACCTTGCACAATTAAGCATGACTTCTATCTCATGTCTCCTTTCTCCTCTCTGGTTGCCCCCTTCCTTTAGCATAAAGCAGTCTCTATTAGTCGTCATCTCTAAAAGAAATCTTTCCTGAATCTTCTCATCATTTCTTCCTCTCATGCAGCTGACCTATCTCTATCCTTCCCTTTTCTTCCAGACTCCTACAAAGAACCATCTAGAGCCACCGAACCCACTTCCTTAACTTTCATTAATTGTCTAAGTTCCAAACTCTGTTATTTCCTTGAAATCAATTTGGTTTCTTTCTTATTTTTTGGAAATTCCATTTGCCAAGGTCAACAGCAGCCTGTAATTTGCCATATCCAATGATTTTCTTTTCATTCGAGGGACCTTTTCTAAGTAGGCTGTTAAAATATGTTTTGGGGGCTCTTTGGCCTTTTGAAAGCATGGCCCTCTCCCTGACATCTTTACTGACAGCGCTTTCTCACAGCTCACCTCTCAGTCACTCAGGTCTGCTCCTCCTCCTCCACTCTCTCTCCTTATCTGGTGTCACTCAGAGGTCTAAAATGAGGCCTAATTTCTTCACCGTCTCTGTGTCATTTACAGATAATACTATCCATCCCCATGTCTTTAGCTACCACTAACAACTTTTAAATGTCTTTCAGCATTTTGACTTTTTTTTTTTTTTGAGGTTTAAATCCACATTTCCAAACTGCAGAGAGCAGTTTCATGAAAACATCTTAAGGCAACTGAAATTTAAACTTCTAGAACCAGATCTTATTATCTATCCCTAAACACACTCTACTTCTCCTATACTCCTTGTGGAGCCAAGATGGTTTTGTTAATAATGGTTTATTAATTATTTAAAATCATTACTGTTTTCCATAAGGAAGGTCCTATAACAGAGTCATTCTTATTGAGCTACAGAACACTTTGGGGTGGATGTAAAGCTGAGTTTATCAATGAAAGCTGGAGTGAGTTAAATGCTTGACATAAGTAAGAATTGTGAGTGCCCAGGTGCTTTCCAGGAGAAAGAATGAGGAATTAATACAGGACAAAGGAAGAAGAGAAAAGAGCAGGTAAAATAATAAACTGCAGTTTGATTTTGTAAAGAGGAGTTAGTGAGAGACTGTCAGGGTCAGGGTAGCTAAAAGGAGACACAGGTCATTGTGAGTTTCAATTCATACCGAGTGCAAGGTGAGCCCTCCCAGCATTCCAGGAAATAACCTTCCAACCAATTTAGTGATTGCCTTAGATAGAGGGAGTAAAGCAGAAAGGATTATTTCTTGGGTCTGGAATGATACCAGGGCAATGACGTAAGGACCATCTTAAGCCAGAAAGAAGACAATCAAATTCATAGACGTAATATGTTGACAAACAAGACAAGGAAATGTGGACCCTGATGAAAATTTGGAGACATCTGGGGGATGTGATCAGACTTCCACAGTTTTTGGAAAAAGGGTTGGAATCAATCTTTTCTGATAACTCCCCCCAGAGTGGATTTCCTCAACTGTGTTCACAACTTGATCACAACCAGCTATCTGAGTCACACTCAACTGAGAGATATTCACCATTACCACCTACATCTCCAACAGGTTCTGCTTCTGGACCTGTTGGTCTTTACCCCATTCTTCACCATCTTCTTGCTACTTTCTAGCACCAGGTCCATCTCTGCAGGCTTCATCTCCCACTCTCCCATGACAGATTTGTTCTGGTGGGATCCGGCCAATGGGAGGCTCCAGAAGGAAACGAGGGGGTAAAGAGAAGGGAAAAATCAGAGCATTTCTTCCCTCCGTCTATTGTTGGTGGAGTCTTTGTCAGCCGCTAAGTCTCCTCTGTGGATCCAGACAGAATTCTGTGCTTGTCCTGCCACCGGGTGACCCCAACCCTGGGCTCTGGAGACTGTCTCCTGCCTTTGAGCTTCCAGCCTGCAGAGGAGTAAAGTCCTGTCCTGTGTGGCTCATCCCTCAGTGGCCTCACCAACACGTTCAGATGCTCAATTTCTCCATCACATGTATAAGCAACGTTGTTTAAATCTTCTCTGCTTTAAGTACACGAAATGGTTTCCTTTTTCTCGTTTAAAGCCTCACTGATAAATTACTTATGGACGAAGTTTCCCCAAAAGGCCCTAATGAGACATGTACACTTGTGTTTCAGTTTGGATAGCATATTTCAACCGATATCATTTCTCAAATTGAACGTTAGAAAGATATCTAATGTATTAAGTACATAATCTATACTAAACAGGGCTATGCCAAGGGTAAAAAAGCTCTGGAATGTAAAGTGTTTTCTTGGCATTTTGAACAAACCAGAGAAAGGAACAAAAGTCGTTCATCCATTCATTTCTCTGCACCTATTTGTTTAACAAACGTTTAACAGCATCTTCCATGAATCAGAAATTCTCTTTTGTTTCTGCAGGAGAGGGATTAGAGTGTGTGGACAGGGGTAAATTACAGCAAAATCAGAAACAACAATAACAACAGAACCGGTTTCTGCCTCGGAGGAGTTCAGATTCAATTGCAGGAGGAGAACATAAACAAATAATTACTGGCTCCAAAGAGGTTCTGCTCCCGCATAAATCAGTGCCAGCTGGGGAAGGAAGAACCCCACAGTCATTCTCATTAAAAACACAGAAGTGTGATTTTTAAATAAATAGTTATTATCTCCTGTATGTTTACTCTTACTGCAATTCGCTTTTATGCATCTTCTGTTTGACTTTCTTAAGCTTGTTGGATGCTCTGTCCTGCAAGCCTTGCATTCTCACAGCTGCTGGGGACTGAAGTCCATGTTTCTGTGTGAATTTGATTTATCATACAGGAAACAAATGTGTGCTCTGCCAAAAGGACCAGAGCAGCCATATAACAAGACCTACTTTAAAACTGACTACATTATGTATTGCTTTTTTTCCAATTCATTGAATATTTCCCAGAGCAGAAATACATTTAAATTTGTTATTTCGTAGACTTATCTGTGTACCGCCAAGCACAATACTTCATTTGATTTGAAAGCCGAATGCAATCTAAGCTGTTCCCCATATCTTTTATGAAATGTTACAGCGTGGAGCAAACCTCGAAGAATCACAGATTGTGAGTGATGTCGTGTGGATCACCTCAGGATCTGTGGAGCCAGACAAATCTCCATGATTCGTAGCTAGGAGCATAATTTAAAAGGGGCACAAAAACGTTTTAGGAAATCAATTGTGTGACAGACTGTATATACAAATGGACAATGTCAGACCATATATGACAATAGAATTCTGACGCACAATCTGCAGCAACCAGCCCAGGAAACCAAACCATTATCCACATAAAGAGCCCAGGAAGCCAGCCTGCTTTCTGTGTCACACTTGTAGGAAGTCAGGCCACTATCTCTAGTGACTAATCCTAGAAGCTAACCAATAACCCCTGTAACAATTGGCCAAAAAGAACAAAGACTTGGTTACTAACTGACAGCTTCCCTAATTTTTGCTCCCACTTTTAATTTAGGACCAACCAGAGGAAACCAAATACTCACCCCTAACAGTCACATAGGATACCTCACTTCTAGTGAGCCTGCCTGCACCTTCCCCAGGCCAACAGCTTCCAATCAAGGCACACCTGAAACTGTCCCTTTTTTTCCAAAATAGAATTTCCCACTCCTCTGCCTGCCTTTGAGTCTGCCAAAATGCAAGTGATAGTAGCTGACTCCCTTGCTATGGCAAGTTCTGAATAAATAGCTTTTGCTTTTCTCACTTGGTTGGTCTTTATTTTCACGTATGATTTCTCTGCTTTCTCTTTGCACGTGCATTTAGTGGGCCAGACAAAGAGTTCATTACTGTGTTGAACAATGCACTCAGGTTTTAAAGCAAGATTAATTATCAGAGCTTCAATAAGCTACTTCTGAGAGAGATTGTGAAACTGTTTATCATAGCATCTTGACTCTAAACCTGAATATATCTAATAAACCCAATAAATGTACTAAGAGAAATTCCCTACTGGGGTCTATGTCATTTGTGCTAAGCAGAAATGTAAGTTCTTATGGGGACAAAAGCTAAAGAGGTGAAATTAGAATGTGCCTGGGGAACAACTCGGCCATATGAAAGAGGATCCTTAACAACTACAATAACCGGGGAGAGGGTCAGCAGGACACCAGGGTGGGTCTGGAAGCCTCGTTAGAGTGTGCCAGTTACAACAGGAGACAGTCCATCCATAGCAGAGATAAAGAAGAATTTCACAACTTTAAAGGGATCTGTGGTTGGAAGGAAAAGGCGGGCTGTTTTGTGCTGCTCTAAAATACAGTACAGGGATCAGCATGTTGAACGTATATGGAAAAAGATATTTCAAATGTATGATTTGGGGTGGACGTTAGACTGGATGATTTCTTATCTGTCTCTAAGATTTTATGATTCCACACAACTATAATTATTATACTGAGACAATAAAGTAGCCAGATATTTGCATTGCAAATCTCCTAACTAGTGTACTTCCACTGAACAAATCCAGGACAGTGTTTTGAATTCAGGAAGGAAGTTTTTCTCTCAACAGTAGCAAGAGCTTGCTTTATAAGAAGAAATGATAAATAAATCCAATGTTTTATCCTAGGTGAAATCCTGGAACAAAAGAAGGAGAATAGGGAAAAACTAAGATAATCCAAATAAAGTATGAAGTTTAGTTAATAATAATGTATCAATATTGGCTCTTTAGTTGTGATAAATATACCGTACAACGTAAGATGTTAACAGTGGGTGAGAGTGGAAGGAGATCAAGATGGTGGAGTAGGAGGGTGCTGAACTCACTTCCCCCCCATGGACACAACAAGATCCACCTACATGTGGAGCAATTCTCACTGAAAACTACCTGGAGTTTGGCAAAATGGCTCTTCTACAACCAAAGATAAAACTAAAAGAGTCCATCCATACTAAAACGATTTTACAAGAAGGGTTAAAGTGTCTTCTTTAAGTGGAAAAGAAAACACTACAACAAGAAGTAAGGATTTATAGGAAAAGAAAAATTCCACTAGCAAAGGCAAATATAAAGTAAAGGATGTGGATCAACCACTTGAAAAACTAGTATGAAGATTAAAAGACAAAAATTATAAAATCAAATACAATTACCATAAACCATTAAGGGATAGACATGAAGATATAAAATACGACATCAAAAACACAAAATGTAGGGGAGGGGAGTAAAAAATGTACTTTAGAATGTGTTTGAATTTAAATGATTATAAGTTTAAAACAAGTAGATATAGTTACAGGTCAACATACATGAAGCCCATAGTAACCACAAATCAAAAACCTACTATAGATACACAAAAACTACTGAGAAAGGAACACAGGCATAACTCTAAAGAAAATCAACAAACCCCAAAGCAAGAGACTAAGAGAAGAAGAAAGAGCAGAGAAAAACTAAAACAAAACAAAACAAAACTCCAAAAAGCAAGTAACAAAATGGCAATGCAATGTGTACACACCTATCAATAATCACTTAAATGTCAATGGACCAAATAATCAAATCAAGACATTGGGTGGCTGATTGGATAAAAAAACCTGGATACACCTACATGCACCCCAGTTATCATGGAAGCATTATTTACAATAGCCAAGATATGGAAGCAACTTAAGAGTCCATCAACAGATGAACTGACAGAGAAGATGTGCGATACACACACACACACACACACACACACACACACACACAATGGAAAAATGGATGAAATTTTGCCATTTACAACAACATGGATGAACCTGGAGGGTATTATGTTTAGTGAAATAAGTCAGACAGAGACAGACAAATACAGTATGCTATCACTTATATGTGAAGTCCAAAAAATAAAACAAGCAAATAAACATAACAAAACAGAAACAAACTCACAGGTATAGGGAATAAACTAGTGGTTACCAGTCGGGAGAGGGATGGGGGGAGGGCAAACTAGGGATAGGGGATTAAAAGGCACAAACTACTATGTATAAAATAAATAAGATACGAGAATATATTGTATAGCACAGGGAATGTAGCCAATATTATATAATAACTTTAAATGGAATGTAATCTATAAAAACAATGAAACACTATGTTATACCCAAAACTAATATAATATTGTAAACCAACAGTTTTTTAATAAAGAAAAAAACAATAGAGGAAAGAGTGTAAAGTATACAGGAACTCTCCAAACTACCTTTGCAGCTTTTCTTGAAATCTGAAACTATTGTAAAATTAAATGTTTATTATAAAAAATTAGTGCTCCTTGAAAATGCAAATGACTGAAAGTGCATAGTTTTTTTAATTTTCTCTTTCACTAGGGTTATTCAAGTAAGAACATTGTCAAAGTCATAACATATCAGAGATATTAGATTAAGTTCTAACCTAAATCTGTGAGGTGGGAAATTCAAATAAAGTGAACAGGGCTCATGCTACACAGACAATTCACAATAGTCAATATATTTAGGAAAGTTTGAGAATCAGTCATTGCCACAGTTTCAACCCCAAACCATTTTTATTTAATAGTTTTTCCAGTGTTCAAGATTAATGTTAAGGCATGGGAGTAGAAATCTTTATTACAAAATGTATAAAATATTTTTAAATGGGCAGGTCCTTTTATGAGATTCCACTTATGGATTTGGATTTCCTTTCTCAATAGTGCAGGAATTTTACTTTTAGTCGCTACACTAAATTAACTGTTATAACCAAAGACTCTAGATAATGGTACATTATTTAATAAACAGCCACTAAAATATTCAATTATCGGGAGTGATGACAGAGCAAAACATAACATCTGCAGGCTCCACTAGATTAAACATCATGATTCACTCAACAGAACACTCCTTGAACAATTAGGTATCCATCATAAATTAAGCCTAATTAAAAGTTAAACACGAGAGATGAAGGAAAAAAATAAAATATTTGTAAGCAATTCAAGCAATCAACACTGGATTTCATTAGGAATCCATCATAGAGATATTTTAATGCATGAAAGTTACATTATAGGAGACAATTAAAGAAAGATGACTTACTTTTGCATTTTGAAGTATGTATATATGCTGGAGCTTTAAAAAGTTTTATTGAGGTGTAACTGACATATAATAAACCATATACAGAAACTGTAAAATATGTGCAAAAAACATGACTATTACCACAACCCAGACAGTGAACATATTCACCAACTCTGTAAGAGTCCTTGTGTCCTTCTGTAATTTATCCCTCCCTTCAGTGTTTGCCTCCCATCCCCAGGCAAATACTGATCTACTTTCTAAATTTTCTAGACTTGTATATAATTAGATTATAGGTAAATACACACACAGAGAGAGAATATACTTCTTTCACCCAGTCTATTTTGTGATTTATCAATGTTGTGTGTATTACTACAATAGCCCATCCTTTTTAATTGCTGAGTAATATTCCCAATATTTTATGGTATGGACGTACCAAACTTTGTTTATCCATGCACCTGTTCATAGACAGATCAATTGTTTCCAGTTTTTGTCTGTTGACAGTAAACCTACTATAAGCATTCACGTACGAGTCTCTCTATGGACATAAGCTTTCATTTATGTTGCCTAATACTTAGAAGTGGAATAGCTAGGACATATGATAGGTGAATGTTAATGTTCTTCCAGATGGTTATACCATTCTATGTGCTCCTCAGGAGTGTATCTCTGCACCATCAACAATACTCTTTGTGGGATCTTTAAACTTTTAGCCATTCTAATTGGCATATATCTCATTATGGTTTTAATTTGCATTTCCCTAATCACTAATGAGGTTGAGAATTTTTCAAGTGCATATTTGCCATCCTTGGTGAAGTGTGTTTTGATATCTTTTGCCCATTTTATTATCAGGTTGTTTCCTTTTTATTGAGTTTTGAGGGTTCTTTATATATTCTGGATACAAGCACTGTATCAAATATGTGACTTGTAAATATTTTCTCCCAATCCTCTGTAGTGTCTGTTTTAGTTCTCTTAATATTGCCTTTCAAAAACCAGAAGTTCTTAAATTGGATGAAGTAACGTGTATCCGTTTATATTTTACATATCTACATGTGTGTGTAATTTTATTACATATAAATCACTTCTTCCATATGTTGTTTGCTTGTTCGAATTTGCCCAGCACATTCTCATTCTCCAGGAATCCGTAAGAGCCAAATGTTTAAAAGACTCGCCCTCCCCCAAGGAAGTGAAGTATATCTTCTCATGCCTTAAGTGTGGGCTGCATATAGCAACGGCCTTCTGAAAAGTACAATACTGAAAGGAGTAAAAAGAGTAATTTCACAGTGAAGAAACCTGACAAAACTACCTCAGCCAATTATCAAAGTTAACAGTAGTAATTAGTCATGTTGATAGTATGTACCTTTCATATGATGTGAGGAAAATGGCACTTTATCTCTGTGGTCTTCCTCCCAAAACCAAAAACCCCGGTGTGAGAAAAATAGACACAACCCAGTGGAGGGGGATCCTACAGTATAAGGGACCATTACTCCTAAAACTGTTACGGTCATCAAAAGCAAGGAAAGTCTAACTGTCACAGCCAAGCAGAGCCTTAAGGAGACATGACTGACTAATAAATGCAATGTGATAGCCTCAATGTATCCCAGAACAAAAAAAGGACATTCGGTAAGAATTAAGGAAACCTGAATAAAGTATGGACTTATAATAATGTATCAACATCAGTTCATTAATTATAACAGATGTACCACACTAATGTAAGCTGTAAATAATAGGGGAAATGGTGTGAGGCATATGGGAGCTCTGTGTACTATCTTTCCAAGTGTTCCTTAAATCTAAAAAGGCTCCATTTTCAAAAGTATATTTTTAAAAATTGTCTAAGGACTTGGACTTAATACCTTTAAGCTCTACTTTGGATGTAGATATTACGAACTGAAGGGTCATTTTCTATATTCCTTGTAATAGAAATTGGTCACCAACTGCCATAAAGCTGCTGATTATATAAGAGAGCAAATGTTCCTTTTCCTGTTCCTTTGGTCCAAGTGAGTTATTATCGTGAAAAGTCACTGCATATGATTTACAAAAGGAGATAAATATTTCACATCAAAGGCTCCCGTGGCTTATAGAATTTTCTTTGCTTGAGTGGTTTCTGAGGATGAAGTTCAAGCTGGAACAGATATTATAATGAAATCTTAGTGAACTTTGAAGAGTTCTGAAGGATTGAAAACATTTAGTGAAACAAGAAAAATATCACTCCTTTCCATAGATAATGCTGTAAAAATATAACCAACTGAAATATTATATTAAATAACTTTAGTGACATTTAATATTTTGACAGTTCCGTATTTACCATATGAACATAATGTGAGGATTTAATTACACGGTTGCTATAAAATCATTAATAACAGAGTGGTAATAACAGTAAGAAATAGTGCAAGGTGGTATGTCAGATTCTGGTCTCCACCCTACTTACTTGCTATGCGATTTTAGGTAAACCATTTAACCCAGGGTGTTCATTTTTTTCCATTCCGTAAAAAAAAGGGATAATAAAGTATCCACCTCCTAGGATTATGAACTACTGTTAGTTTTGTCATATCATTTACCTCTAAATACATCTTAAAACCTACTTTATAGTGCTGTTCTTTTAAAAGTCAATTTTCTTTTAAATGAAATAAAGAAGAAAGAACCACTGTCTTTTAGAGTTAATCATCCATTTATCATGTATTGTGCTCACCATTCCTACCTCTAGATCCAAGTTTCCAGCTGGCCTCATGGCCTTCAGCCTGAAGGACAGTCTGTACTTACCATTTCCTGTGTTACAAATTGTCTCAGCTTTTGTTAACACGAAGGTAATCTTGATTTCTTCTCACGTTTGGAGGATTTTTTGGCTGATAAAATTTTATTTTTTAACATCCAATACTTAAAAAAAAGTAATGTTCCTGTAAATCAGTTTTTCTTATCTTTATATGCCCGTACATAATGTGTCTTTTTTATCCTCTGGCTGTTTTCAAGGTCCTTTTTTTTCTTTTCTTTGAATTTGGTTTCTACCATTTTGACTATGGTATGTGTTGTGTGAGTCTTTTAATACTTATTTTGCTTGCGTTTTACTGAGATTCTTGCATACATAAATAAGTTTTTTCATCAGATCTTGAAAGGTTTTAGCTATTATGTCTTCAAATATTTTTTCTATTCCAATTTTACACTTTTCCGTTTCTGAGGAACAATTACATATACAATAGATAATTCAATATTGTCTACAGTTCCCTGAAGAGCTCGTCATTCTTTTCCAATCTTGTTTTCAGATTGGATAAATTCAATATTTACATTTATATTTTAGTATCATAGATATTTACTATTTTATACATCTTATAGATAAATATTATAAATGTTTAATATGCAAAATAATATAATACATGACACATATACAATATATTACATATTTATATATCATATGTTATATATTATAATTTACAATATAATTATTATTAGTAAATATATAGTATATTAATATGAATATATTATAATACAAATATAAATACTTATAATTCATGTAAATGATATATAAATAAATATATTTAACCTATAAAATTTAGACATATTTAATTTATATTTTGATTATATATAAGGTGTGTAGTATATTATATAAACATAATGTATAAATATAATATTCTGTTATATGTTTAATATTTTATACATAGTTCATGTAATATAAATATTTATACTTAATATAAATATGTAAGTATAGATGTATGTGACAATATGTATGCATATATTTCAATATGTATGCATATTTTTGCTTTAAATAATATATGTTAATTTTTTATCACTCGGAGGCCTAGCTCCTCCATTTATCTTTTTGCAGATTATAATTATGTAGCAGTTACCACCGTCCTTCCTCAGTAGATTTGTATTTCCTTGATATCCTGAGCTCACACATGGCCATACAACTTGCTTTGGTCAATGAAATGTGATTGAGAGTGACATGTGACAATTCCAGACATTTCTATAAGAGTCAGTGTGCCCTTCATCTGATATTTTCTTTTCTCTCTGCTTTGTTGTCTATCCGTCTTCCAGAAAGTGGAAGTCTCATCAGGCTGAGTTTGGCATGAAAATTACAATCATGCAAAGCAAAGATCTATAATGATCTGAGGGAAGAATAAATATTTGTTGTTCTAATCAATGAGATGTGGGTGTCACTTGTTACTGTAGCCAAGTTAATTTATCCTGCTGATACCTTAGATAATATATGTACTAATGTACTACAGTTTTAGAATAACATGTCATTTTTAACCACATTCCATTAGATATTTCTTGAAATTTTATTAGTCACACAGAATAATTCAAAGTAATAGACATATTTAGATTATTGAATCATCCCCTTCAAAAGGATAATGTGTGTTTCCATTTATGTAAATCTTCTCTTATGACACCAAGGAGGCATTTTAGTGTCTGTTATAGCATAATTTATGTCAACCTTTTTCTAATGAAGAGTAAGTATTTTTATCTTTAATCTATTAATAGTAGGATAATAAAATATTCTGCATAAATATTTGACATGACGTCTAATTAATCCCCCATCATAAATGCATAGAGTAGGATTATTAAATTAAAGATGACAATGATCTTTAAACTCTTGATTACTGCCAAATAATATCTTAGAAAAATTGTTTGAATCTACTTTCCCACCAGCAATATATCTATACTTGTAATTTCATACATACAGTATTATTATTATTAAATTTTATCTTTTCTGCAGTAAAGCATTCAGATGGGTGAGTAGATGGATAGAGAAATAGGTAGATAATGTGTGTTTTGTGAGTGTTGGTGAGGAAACCTCCACAAATAACAAGTATTTTAAATGCATGTATGTGTATGTGCATATACACACGCACGTGTATTTTTCACCTAAACAGTGAAATATACAGATATATATTCTTACACGTATTCATATATTGTTGGCTGTCGCTAGCAGAGCTAGAAACCATTATTTGGTCAGTCTTACTTAATTTGTAGCCTCTAACTTCCTATTGGAGTACAATGCAAATCCCAGACACCATATAATTTTACCTATAAATTCTTCACCCAAGAATCTTTCACAGATAAGAATGCAGCACCATTACTGCTATTAGCAAAATCATAGTACTTCCTTATATTGATAGCTATATGATATTCACTTTGCTCAAATTTCCCCAAATATCTCACAAATATTTGATGTTTCAGACTTTTTTGGTTTTTTGTTCCATTTATAAATGGAATTTTAGATGAAAAATTACTTAAAATAAGACTGCTTTTAACATGCTGTGCATATATCCTTGTAAATGTGTGATTCGTTTTATCTTTGGTCTCTACATAAAAGTGGAACTGTGGGATCATGGAACAATGCATCTTCCCCTTTTTTGGGGGGGATGATACTAAATAATTCTCCAAAGTGTTTATACTTATTTATCTAACCACTAATAGTAAATTATTATTCTTATTTCTTATTGATCTACATCCCAGCGAGAATTTACTTATAATAGTCCATTATCTATTGCTAGATCTGCTTTCTCTAATTATTAGTGCAGTCGAGAATCATTTCATGTTTAATTAAGGCTTTTGTGTTCTATCTTGATTTTTTGTTTAGATCCTTGGATATTTTTCTCTAATTAGAAGCTTTGTCTTATTATTATTAATTATTAAGATAATTTGTAAGATACCTATATATATTCTGAATATTAATCCTTTGTAATAAGCAATATAAACATTTTCTTCTAATCTTTGTTTTGACTTTTACAAGGTTTAATGGCACATAGAAGTCATGTAGAAGTTTTACATTTTAATGCAGTCAGCCTCTTCCTTTATGCAGCCTTTTGTTTCCTGTGTAAAAATTATTCCATATTACAAGACCATAAAGATATTTTATATATTCTCTAAACATTTTAAATGGTGCTTTCACATTTACATGTTTAATCTATCTAAAATGTATTTAGGATATTTCTCCACTTGGTTAGTCACTTTCCTCAAAACCACTTTTTTTTTTCTCATTTTTTCCCCAACATTTCTGCTATTCCTAGGTCTCATATTCATGTTTCTACTTCTTGTTTACCCGTTTTTTAAAAATTTATTTATCCCTCCCAGAAGAAAACTCAAAGATGGTGTAATTATAATTTTCTGATAAATCATGTTATCTTGATCAAGTCAATTACTGCTATTCCTCTTTTTCCTTCAACATTCTTCTTTATTGTTCTTAAAATTTTATTCTTCCACAGGAAGTTTAAAATTAGCTTATGAAATTTGATTTGAAAAATCTTATCAGGATGTTGATTGGAATTTATTAAATTCATACATTATTATAGATAAAATTAACATTTTACTTTGATTATTCCTGTATTTCCCCATTGTGTTATTCTTTTTTTTCTTTTCTTCTACATAACATTTCACAGTTTTCTCCATATGTTACGTCCATCTTTTTTTACTGTTCTATTTCTAGGTGATTGCAGTAGACTTTTCTGCTTTTTACCCACACTTCCATTCTCTCCTCTAGACCCTTGGAAGGATTAAACTACCCCACCTTGAAGTTAGATGTGGACAGTTTTCTTGATTTGACCAATGAGATGTGGGCAAAACTGATGTTTATGATTTCTAGATGTCAGCATTTAAGAATCAGTATCCCAGTCCTTACGATCCTACAATGAACTCACAGCAACCGAGGATGTCTCATGTTACACATGGAAGCTGCAGGACAGTGTTGCTTCCTTCAGCCTGGATGGTTGGTATACGGGGGATATGAAGGATAATTGATCTGGAGACACAATCAGACTTGCAGTGGGCACTGAATCACAAGAAAGAAGGTTTCCCGTGTTAAACTTCTCAAGTTGGGTGTTCTGCAGCATAATTTATTCTAATCTGATTGATATAGTACCCTCCCAGTAAATTTTCTATGTAGACTATATATATAAGAGTAAAAATATTCTTTCTTCCTTTGTAACCCCTATACCACTTATACATTTTCCTCATCCTCTTGCATTGGAAAGAATCTTCTGTGCATTATTGTACATGCACTGAATGCTCATTGGATAATAAGGGGACAGAGGATGACTTTGTCTTGCTCCTTTGCTTCAGGGAATATCTATTAAGGTATCTCTAAAAAGTACTACTTTTGTTGTAGGTCTCTGACAACTGATCTTTATCAGGTAATAGAATTGTAACTTTTATTCCTTCTTTATTTGATCAGTTTTTAAAATCACATATGATGCTGAATTGCACCAAACATTCTTTATATATCTTTCTCCTAAGACTTGGAATCTGGTGATAATTATTCAAGGTAGTTTTGTATTCTAGGTCCTTTGTTTTTACACAGAAAGTTTAGAATGGGCTTGCAATTTTCAACAACAAAAATAAAAACAACAGCAACAACAAAACCCACTGTTATTTTTGAGTTCGTAAATCTATTTGGGGAGAATTAATAGTAATAGCAGTATGGAATGTTTGTTAACTTCATTATATGTCATTAGTTTTATATAAAAAGACTGTAGACTCCAGATCTGAGCTGTTTTGGTTTATTTGTTTGTTTGTTCTGCTTTTTTTCCCCCAGAAAAGATTATCCCTGTCCTGTTAGGCAGGTGTGATGAGGGGCTGATTGCAGCTCAATCAGGAGATGAAGAAGGTCCCAGTTGATAGCTGCTTCAGTAACACCAAGTCCTCCTCTGGTTTCTAACATGTGTAGCCTGTGGGCTCTGCTGTTAGGCTTGTTGCAGACTCTTCCTCCAGGGGGACTTTGTCTCCTGGACTCCAAGAGGATGCAGCCCTGCTGTGTACCCTCCCTTCCCAGTCCAACACTCAGCAAATGCCCCATGGAGAAAAGCAGCCTCCTCCTAGATGGGGTCCCCCTGACGTCTGGCCTAGCAGCCTTCCCACTCTGCTGGTGTCTTTCTCTTGCAGAGTCCTGTGCCCTGAACCAAGATCATGACCATTCCCTCCAAGAATTGCCAAATGCCCCCAAGAAGATAATGTCCCATATCTCAGCCCACTGACTGAGGGCTCTTCTCCATAGAGAATTTTAGTTTAACTGGTCGCCTCTCTGACCCTCCTTTATCTTTAAAGATTTGATTTCTGTAACGTGTCCACCTTTCTTCTGGCTTATGTGGTAGGGGGCAAGAGTTTGTCACTATCTACCATATACCCTTTAAAAGAGGAAGTTCTTGTAACATTTTTGAATGAATTCTTTGGCAATTTTGAAGAATTTTACCATGATTACCGGTATTTTGAGATTTTTGTACTTCTTGAGCTAAACATGGTAATACTGTTGTCAGAACATTATACATTCATACTTTCATGCATTCATTTGTTCATTCATTGACTTTTAATTATATTAGCATAGAAATGTACATAGCTGTCTACCACATCATCTTGTTACAAATTTAATTCGTGTTTTCACTATTTCAAATTAATCAGTGATTTATTTGTTTAAGCACCTTCATCTCTTTTTATCTCATTTTCAGTTTACACTTTTACTTTCCAAATTTTATTCTCTTTGCTTTAATGTGTTTGATGTTATTTTCTACCTTTTTGAATATCCCTGTATGTAAGAATACAGAGTGAAAATTTCTGCCCAAAATAATGTTATAAACACTAAACGAGATAATAATGTAAAGGCTCTTAACACAGGTCTTAGCCCATTTCAAGGGCTCAACATCATAATGATATATAAGGTTTTGTTTAATTACATCTTTGACTTATACTATATCTTTGATACATATTACTCTCATTATAATTGTTACTTTATATAACTTTTAATTCAGTCCTTAGCCCATTTCTGATCCTAAACGTATACATATAATATTTATATAAACTATATATGTCCATATATGTATATATTTTTATAGAGAGATACACACATGTATATCTAGAGGTGTACACATATACATATAGAATAGAGAAGTTACACAGAAGGGAAGATTATATTTAATTGCTCTCCCTGATAAAGTCTCACCACGAACATCTCTCAGTGGCCCCCTCCTTTTGGATCTGCCCTCTCTCTTGCAATCGGCAGTCTCCTGCAGCCTCCCCGCCCCTCCATCGCCCACTGTGTCTGAGCAGCTCTCTCTAAGGAGCCATCCCCTAGCGCTCATCAGGCAGTGTTCAGTTCATTATGATTTTGGCTCCTACCCCTCTGCCTTCCTTCGTTACCTTTATTCTAAGCAGGAGGATACGTTTCCTGCATTCACTTACACCAAATGAAATAACCATTTGAATAGTCACTACCTTACCTTCCCTGCGCCCAGGGAAGGTAAGGCAAGAGGAGAAACTTGCAGCAGTGGAGTGAAGCTTTCTTCTGCCCCATTTATTATTTGCCTGCCCATTTGCTGGAGGCACTTGCTAGCACTAAGCCACCAACAGTCCCCTGTTTTCTTCTGCTGTTAGCTGTGGTGTGTCATCTAATGCATCGCATCTCCGTTTTAGCAAAGGCACAATTGATGTAATGCCAGAGACTTTCCTAGCTGCCAGCATTAACCAAGAATTCTCCCTCAAACACCTGTTACCCTGCAGACAGAAATATCGTTAGAGTATATCAGCCTTCAGGAAGCATCCTGAACCCTAAAACATGGTGCTTCTGGAGAGCGGTGCTGCTTTCTTTGAGGGGTTGACAAAAATGAAATCTTTCCCTCCTTGGCACATCTCACTTGGTAAAATATACACACTTGCCCCGATTCTAGTCAGTTTCTGCAAGAGAGCAATTTCTCTGTCTTACAGCAACACTTCTTAAAATCATCCTCCTGACCTAAATCTCAGGGCAGAGAGAGAAATGGGACCACTTAGAGGTCAGGGTGAAAGTATAGCTTCAGAGAAACTGAAATTCACACCGAACCCTCATGTTTCACCTGTAAATACCATGTGACTTTTTACCATGCGCCCTTTACATTTATTTTTTTCAGAGAAGTAGTATTTTGTGTAACTCATCTGCAGGCAAAAGGAATTCTACCTGAAAGTTCCCCGTCTTTATCTTGCAGCTTCTTATCTTCTCAGACATATTGAGTCCCAGTTTTTAAATTAAGGGCTTAAGTTTCTCAGTTTCTCTTACTTGGAAATACTGTATCCCTTAAGTAGCAGATCATGGAATAGTTTGTCAGTCGACTAGTCAATTACAGTTTAGTATGAATAAGCTTGGTAGATCCTTCTTAAGAGAGAGTTAGTGCAGAAGAAAAGGTAGTATAATTATGAGGATGCTGGTGAGCTAAGAGGGGCGAATGGACAACACTGAGTGAAGACAATGACACGGAGCTGAACAGGAGGACCAACGAATGACTGTGAAGCAACACGCATCCAACTATTATTTTAGGAACTAGTACTAGGGATCAGAAGCTGGCCTTACTGTTTAATTAAGGCAATTCTAATAGCTTCTATAAGCAGTAGTTCTCTTAATCTTACAAACTACATTCCTAATAACAATTAGCAATAAAAAGTAGAACATATTCCCAGATTAAAATGAGATCTATATAGGAAGTAGATATGAATGATTGAGGCAAATGCAAGGTCATCTAAGCGCACCTCACAAGGTTGGCACAAATAGCCTGCTCTAGGAGTTCCGTTCATGGAGAAGGGACCATGGAGCTTTTTAGAGGATGAAGATATATTTAATAGCCTCATATGGATAAAGTGGATAGTAAATGGATAGACTAGAAAAAATCAAGTTGTACAGGAAAAGAGCTCATGGCACAGTTGAAAAATCACCAATGTTTAAAACCGACTTCATGTTTTTAGAGCAGTTTTAAGTCCACAGCAACATCAAGCAAAAGTATAGAAATTTCCCACATACCCCCTGCCCTCATACACAGCAACTTCCCCATTATCAACATCCTCCCTCAGAGTGGTACGTTTGTTACAGCTGATGAACCTACACTGACACATCATTATCACCACAGTTCACATTAGGATTCACTCATGGTGTTGTACATTCTATAGGTTTTAACAAATGTGTAATGACATGTATCTGTCCTTATAGCATCATAGAGAAGAGTTTCACTGCCCTAAAAATCCTCTGTGTTCTGCCTTTTTATCACCCTCTCCTTCAATACCTGATACCATTGCTTTTTACTGTCTTCATAATTTTGCCTTTTCCAGAACGTCATATAGTTGGAATCAGACAGTATGTAGCCTTTTCATATTGGCTTCTTTCACTGAGTAATATGCACTTAAGGTTCTGCCATGTCTCTTCATAGCTTGATAGCTAATTTCTTTTAAGTGCTAAATAATATTCATTTGTCTGATGTACCACAGTTTATTTATCCATTCACATACTGAAGGGCATGTTGACTGTTTCCAGTTTTGGGTGATTATGAATAAAGCTGCTATAAACATCTGTGTGTGAGTTCTTGTATGGACACAAGATTTCAGCTCATTTTGGGTAAACACCAGTGAAGACATTGCTGGATCGTAAGGTAAAAGTATGTTTAGTTTTGGAAGAAACCACCAAACTGTCTTCCAAGGTGACTGGACCATTTTGCATCCCCACCAGCGATGAATGAGAGTTCCTGTTGCTCCACATCCTCACCAGCATTTGGTGTTGTCAGTGTTGCGGATTTTCATCATTCTACTAGAAATCATCAGTTTTTAACTTGGCTGGAATTCAAGGCATTTGTAGGGGAGTAGTAGAGGCTAAATAAGTAAATTGAGCTCAGGCTGTAACTGACCCTAACAGCCCTCCTAGAGGGACCACATCATTCACTAGACACATGATCTAAGTGTCCTCTTCCCATTTTTCAAAGGCCAACTCTTTCTAGGTCCAAGTGGAAAGAGAACAGAGTTTATCTTACAATCCTCCAGTTTGGGGCTCTGGATTTGCTTTTCCCTGGCCTCACCCAGTCCCTCCCAACCTGCCTCTACCCCCCAACCCCTCCCACCTAGTGTCTCTCTGCTCATTCCCTCCCCTGCAGTTCCCTTCCTGGCCCCTTCCCACACTTCTCATTCTCTGCCCCCATCCCACCCTCCCTCCTACTTACCTCTCAGCCCCCGCCCATCTCCTCCTGCGCTTTTCCTCCCCCGCTCACCCCAGTGGGACGGATGCTTCCCAGGAAGATGGTCCTCTGCGAGTGTCACAGGAAGGAGGCCTCAGCTGCCTTGACTTCTCTTCTTTTACACCCTGTCGCCCGACCCCAGCCAAGGCTCTACAGGTGGGTCAGGGCACACCTGAGCTCCTAACACAGTACTTTCTCCTCTTCACATGCCATGACTTTGAAGAAAGGGCACCACCCCAAACCTGTGATGGGTCAGTCTCTATCTGCCTTTCCAAAAATGGGACTCAAACTCACAGGGGTGGATTTGCCCCATAATCCATCCCCTCTCCCAGAAGTGCATGTTGAAATCTGACTCAGGAATGACCTGTGACATCCCAGGTGCCAAGAATGTCCCAGGAAGGGCTTTCATGATCCAGCTAAAGGTCCCAAGGGCTTCCTGGGACAACCCTGTCTACCCCCTTCAGAGGTCATGGCTTCTCATCTTTGCAGGTGACAGTTTACTGTCAGACACAGGAACCACACACGTGTGCGGAGATTCTCCCTGCACAGACATGGACCGCTGCCACCAGCTCACCTGCAGCTTCCCCCACTGCCTAAAGGCCACTGGTCCTAGTGCAGCCAACAGCCTGGGACCTCGCTCCCATCTGTTACCACAGGTCCCCATCCCAGTGACGCTGGTGTCCAGGTACTCATCCCTTCCTGGCATTTTTAGAGACAGCTATTTCATGAAGCCTGAAATATGGCTTGATCAATGTGAAAACAAATGCCTGCGTGCCTGCTTCTGGCTTGTCTGGAATTGGGCACCCACTCACTTGTGAGAGATAACGACGTGGTGAGAGAGTAATTGAGGTCAGCTTCTGTCATGCCTGGAGTGTGGCTCTACCTTGCGTTTTTCATTTTTTCATTTGGACTTTAGCCTAGAAGAGGTCACGGCAGTAACTGACCAGTTTGAAAAAACGCCAGTATTTTGATTTTGCATTTGAAGGTGTGTTTTGAAGGTGGTCATTGGAAACCATCAGCACACTCAAGGAGATTTTGTGAGAGCAGGCTTATCTGTTTCAGTAGTTTAAGCCTTTTGCTTACAAGAGGATAAATAACATTATAGGAAAAAATATTTTCGAAAAGCAATACTTTCTTATTAGTTTGTCAGCCGAGGAAGGCAACTGGCATTCTGTTCTGGACATGGATGCACATGAGGCAAGAGCACTAATACATGTGAGCCCTGAAGTCGTAGAGCTTGGGGCTTGGTTACCATGGCAATCACCCACCTCTCACCTATGGTGCACCTGTGACAATTAAGATTAACTGTTGCATTTTACTTTTGGCCCATGGATGGACATCACAAAGAGCCAGTTTGGGAATTTACACAGTTAAAATCCCTGCTGGAATAAAGTATTCTCATGCCTAGCTCCCACCCGGAGATTTTGGTTTGCTTGTTCTGTGATCAGACCTGGACATGGGAATGATTAAAATGTTCAGCCAAGATTATATATCCCTGATCACCATGCAAGGTGGGGATTAGGTCTCGGGCAACATTGTTCCAAAGCTTCTTTTCTCTTTTGAGTCTTGGTTTGAAGACTGATTAAAAAAATAATAATGGTCAGGCACCTCTGTTCACACATACTCTCCAGGATTCCAATTAGCTTTTGATAAGCACAAAGTTTTCTGGGCTTGATGGGATGTTATATTGAATCCAAGCACATTTCCTTTTCCCAGGAGGTGCCTTACTTTACGTTAACAGACCCAGGAATGAATGACTTCACCAGGAACCTGGAGGCCATCTGAGGGCTGACCCACAGGGCCCTACCCTCCACCACTCTTGGTTTTTCAACTTGTGAATTGAAGGTGTTAAACTGTGTTACCATGAAGTTCCCTCTCAACCTGCATTTCTACCAACAGCTTAACTGTGTCACAGGCATTAGAGATATTTACAAACGGGTGTCTTATCCACCTTCTTCTGAACATGTCAAGGCTGAATTTCATTTCTCTCTTTAAAAGTGGGCTGGCATGTGAGTTGATTTGGCCATTCAAGTATGAATAGAAGTGAACTACATGACTGCAGAGTAGAAGCTTTAGGAGCCAAGGCAAGATTGAATACATTCCCATTCACCTGCTCTGCAATGGTGGTAACTTGGGCTGAGATGAAGCTTTGTTAGTCTGAACATGGAATGATTATCCTGGGGCAAAACATCTTTGCCAACTCACATTGTAAAAACTAGAAGCCTTAACTGTTTAAACCACTGAGGTTTCAGAGATGTTTGTTACTGCAGCACCACATGGTTTTTCTGACTCATACAATGTATCCCAACTTCTGAAACCCTCATGCGGATGTTTTAAATGCTTGGTGCCCCACCTAGAGTGACTTAGTCAAATGTGTGATGATCATGATAATCCTGATAGAGCAACTTGTTTGATTTACCAAAAAAGAGATCATTTTTCGTGTATGACAACTATTAAACATGTTATAGTTAAACATAAATGTTTATGACTTCATTTGTCAATTTCTTGGACTTTGCCACTGTGACTTACAGATGTTAATGTGAGCCAGAGATTTCTGCTTCTAAGGATGAATGTTTAAGAATTTTGACTCTAAGTGGCAACCGCCAATGAAGCAGTGGGAGCGTTTTTGCAATTTAATGGTCAACTATTTGGACATCAAATGCTACAGAACTTGTAAAAGAAGCTTCATAGGAAGTGAATTTCCCCCTTTGAGATTTAATATTATTGGGTTTAACTTTCATACCTGAGATTTGGTATTAGCTTATACTTGTGGCAATAAACTGGATGGATGGCATTCAGCTAAGATCACATGCACAAAATTACATGAAGAATTGAAATATCAAGGTTCATGTAGCACAGCTGCTTGCTAATGAAGACCCATCACTAATGAAGACGTTTATTCTCTAAAAGGAGCTTCCACCTGAGGCTGCGAAAATACACGAGAGATGAGTAAACTAAGACAGAGACAGGAGGCATTTTTCCTAATTAAAGATCAGTGAAGTATTTGCTGAACCTCAGATACTGCAATGAATAGATCACTGGTTGTGAAGGTGGAATTCAGGCTCACTTCCTGGCTGATACTGTGCTGGACTAATTTAAATTTGAAATTGCCAATGTATTTTGCCCTGTGATCCTGTCACTTTAAAATGCAGTTCCTTGTATCTTTGGTCTTGACTCATGCGTTCCCAAATAGGGCTGTGAAATACCAAACGCTCTCGAACCTTAACAACAGTGGCCGCTGCAAACACGTACAGCAAAACTGTTCTCTTTCCTTCACTGAAGATGCTACAATACTGTTACCTGCCGGAGTCAAAGCAGGTCCTATAACTTGTCTGATGGTTGGAAGTGCATCTTTCTCTTTCAACACACTCTACAATGTGTACTTGCTTTGTAGAAAAACATGGTAAAAATGAAGAAAAAAAAATCATCTATTTTGGATATTCCCAAAGAGGCTTTCAGGAATAAGTACAACATAAAGTAACAGAATGACAATCACTGAGGCTATTAAGTTTGAGGCAATAATGTGCAATACAGAATGGCCAACGGAGCCAATGAGGGGATACTGGCCAGACATGGAAGGCTGAAGTGCCAAGGACAGTTCTCAACCCAAGGACAGCTGATTGTGGAGTCTCACCCCTGTGGTAGATGGTCTGATGCCACCCATCCACTGAGTGGTTATGCAAACAGGAATGTGTGGGAACATTTTGATGAAATCTTATGTCAAAGATTTTTTACAGACCTCAAATGATAGCTCATGTGTTGTTTCGCGTGCAGAGTTCTCCGGTCCACAGCAACAGAGTGTAATGACATTTGGATACTGACGTCTACCAGTTCATCATGGGTATTTATTGTATGCCTTGGTGCTAGAACTGAGGATATATAAAAGTAAACAAAGCTAACGCCTGCTTCTCAAGGTGGCAAATCCACGTGCCTCTTGAGGCTTATGTTCTCGTTTCTATGGGGGCTCAGCAAAGAGGTAACTTAGCTGATTGGCTTAACTCAACAGAAGAACAGGCTGATACCAGCCACTGCTCACCCTTCCTAGCAAGGAACTTCTCACAACAGAGAGCATTCATTGGTGATAGTCACACAGGTGTTCCCTGCTCCCTGACCCTAAATGTCAATGAGCGCTCTACACTGGCAGGTTGGCCATGGGACGTGGCAACTAAGGTGTGGGATAGTGAGAGTTCAGGGGTACACATGCTCTTCTGTTTCTCAGCTCTTAAGTTTTCCTAGCAAACCCCCTGTTCTACCTGCACCAAGAACTAGTGCTATTGAAACCATTCTCCAGAGAGTTAACAGAAGCTGATAAGTAGTAGAAATTCTTAAACTTGTCTTAAAGAACAACAGGTAAGGGAACAGATTATTAAAACCCCTTTGTTCATAAACTGCCTTCACTGATTAAGCTCATTTTCTTTTTTTTTTTTTTTTTCCTTTTTTTTGTTTTTCTCTTTAACTGCATACCTTCCCAGCTTCATGCAGCCCAGTTGTTTCATAGGAATTTGGAGTCACCTCCTGCCCAGTGAGAGTCGACTGGGGCTGGTTGGGACCACTGACCCTAAACCTGAGCCTGCACGGGTGTCTGATAAATGGCTGGTTGACATCAGAGGACTGGAAAACTCCACCCTCGGATCATGCTAAGCACCTCCATGTTGAACATGCATAAACATGTAACTGAGATGTACCTGTGCAAAACACTGCACAGGTTACCTCACGTTTTACCTACTTCCAATCATCTTTCCAAAGCCTCAGACCACCTTGCTTACCCCATAAATACCCCACCCCCCTCACCTTCAGGGGCCAGACCTGAGAATTGTTTCTCATGTTTCCTCACATGGCTGCCTTGTAAGTAAACTCTTTCTTGGCTGTAAACCTCTGCATTCACAGCATTTGGCTTGCTACACATCAGGCAAATGGAACTGTTTCGTTAGCAGTATCTGAAAGCAGCCCCTTTGCACAGCTCAGGAGGAGCACGAACAAGTCAACCGCCAACCCAAGTACTGTTAAATTGGCAAAAAAAGTAACCTTGTGTTGCCGGAAAAAGAGCACTAATTCCATCTGAGTCTGCTAGATGGTTTCACGGAGGATGAGGTCATTAGGTTGAGCCCTGAAAACCGAGTAGGATTTGTATAAAGGCAGAGAGAGGGCCTTGGGGTGAAAGCAGGGGTTCAGGAAGATGTGGATGCTTGGGTGGTGAGAAGCCTTGCAGGGCTGGGACGTATGTGCACTCAGCGCATTGCATCTGCCCAGAGAGCCAAGCTTGCACTGGTGTTCTGGATCCGTGTCAGCCTATGATAGTGATGCGTTCGACTAGGAATGACTGGGTACTCACCTGGTTCCCTCCTACCTGTGACAGTCCCCACAGACATTTCTCCACCAGAGCCAATGTCACGGCTGGACCAGCCCTTGTGCATCTTATTATAACTGCAAGTTGCACCACAGCTGCATCCACCAGGTAACTTTAAAATAACAAAACTTGAGGAGGAGCTTCAAGATGGCAGAAGAGTAAGATGTGGAGATCACCTTCCTCCCCACAAATACATCTACATGTGGAACAACTCCTACAGAACACCTACTGAATGCTGGCAGAAGACCTCAGACCTCCCAAAAGGCAAGAAACTCCCCACGTACTTGGGTAGGGCAAAAGAAAAAAGAAAAAACAGAGACAAAGAATAGGGACGGGACCTGCACCAGTGGGAGGGAGCCGTGAAGGAGGAAAGGTGTCCACACACTAGGAGCCCCTTCGCGGGCGGAGACTGCGGGTGGCGGAGGGGGCAAGCTTTGGAGCCACGGAGGAGAGCGCAGCCACAGGGGTGCGGAGGGCAAAGCGGAGAGATTCCCGCACAGAGGCTCGGCGCCGAGCAGCACTCAGCAGCCCGAGAGGCTTGTCTGCTCCCCCGCCGGGGCGGGCGGGGCTGGGAGCTGAGGCTCGGGCTTCCGTCCGGATCGAAGGGAGAGGACTGCGGTTGTCGGCGTAAACACAGCCTGAAGGGGTTAGTGCACCACAGCTGGCCGTGAGGGGGTCCGGGAAGAAGTCTGCAGCTGCCGAAGAGGCAAGAGACCATTGTTTCGGGGTGTGCGAGGAGAGGGGATTCAGAGCACTGCTTAAAGGAACTCCAGAGACAGGCACGAGCCGCAGATATCAGCGCGGACCCCAGAGACAGGCATGAGATGCTAAGGCTGCTGCTGCCACCACCAAGAAGCCTGTGTGCGAGCACAGGTCACTCTCCACACCGCCCCTCCCGGGAGCCTGTGCAGCCCGCCACGGCCAGGCTCCCGTGATCCGGGGACAACTTCCCCGGGAGAACGCGCGGCGCGCCTCGGGCTGCTGCAACGTCACGACGCCTCTGCCGCCACAGGCTCGCCCCGCCTCCTCCGTACCGCTCCCTCCCCGCGGCCTGGGTGAGCCAGAGCCCCCGAAGCAGCTGCTCCTTTAACCCCGTCCTGTCTGGGCGGGGAATAGACGCCTTCAGGCGACCTACACGCAGAGGCGGGTCCAAACCGAAAGCTGAACCCCGAGAGCTGTGCGAACAAAGAAGAGAAAGGGAAATTTCTCCCCCAGCCTCAGGAGCAGTGGATTAAATATCCACAATCAACTTGATGTGCCCTGCATCTGTGGAATACCTGAATAGACAACGAATCATCCCAAATTGAGGAGGTGGACTTTGGGAGCAACGATATATATATTTTTTTCCCTTTTTCTCTTTTTGTGAGTGTGTATGCGTATGCTTCTGTGTGTGATTTTGTCTGTATAGCTTTGCTTTTACCATTTGTCCTAGATTTCTGTCTGTCCGTTTTTTTGTTTGTTTGTTTGTTTGTTTTTTAGTATAGTTTTTAGCACTTGTTATCATTGGTGGATTGGTTTTTCAGTTTGGTTGCTCTCTTCTTTCTTTCTTTCCTTTTTTTTATTACCTAAAAAAATTCTTTTTAATAATTATTTTTTATTTTCATAATTTTATTTTATTTTACTTTATTTTATTCTATTTTATTTTATCTTCTTCTTTCTTTCTTTCTTTTTTTTCGCCCTTTTGTTCTGAGCCGTGTGGATGACAGGCTCTTGGTGCTCCAGCCAGGCATCAGGGCTGTGCCTCTGAGGTGGGAGAACCAAGTTCAGGACATTGGTCCACAAAGGACCTTCCAGCTCCACATAATATCAAACAGTGAAAATCTCCCAGAGATCTCCATCCCAATGCCAAGACCCAGCTCCACTGAATGACCAGCAAGCTACAGTGCTGGGCACCCAATGCCAAACAACTAGCAAGACAGGAACACAACCCCACCCATTAGCAGAGAGGCTGCATAAAATCATAATCAGGTCACAGACACCCCAAAACACACCACCAGACGTGGACCTGCCCACCAGAAAGACAAGATCCAGCCTCATCCACCAGAACACAGGCACTAGTCCCCTCCACCAGGAAGCCTGCACAACCCAGTGAACCAACCTTAGCCACTGGGGACAGACACCAAAAACAACGGGAACTACGAACATGCAGCCTGCGAAAAGGAGACCCCAAACACAGTAAATTAAGCAACATGAGAAGACAGAGAAACACACAGCAGACGAAGGAGCAAGGCAAAAACCCACCAGACCAAACGAATGAAGAGGAAATAGGCAGTCTACCTGAAAAAGAATTCAGAATAATGATAGTAAATATGATCCAAAATCGTGGAAATAGAATGGAGAAAATACAAGAAACGTTTAACAAGGACCTAGAAGAACTAAAGAGCAAACAGACAGTGATGAACAACACAATAAATGAAATTAAAAATACTCTAGAAGGGATCAATAGCAGAATAACTGAGGCAGAAGAACGGATAAGTGACCTGGAAGATAAAATAGTGGAAATAACTACTGCAGAGCAGAATAAAGAAAAAAGAATGAAAAGAATTGAGGATGATCTCAGAGACCTCTGGGACAACATTAAACGCACCAACATTCGAATTATAGGGGTCCCAGAAGAAGAAGAGAAAAAGAAAGGGACTGAGAAAATATTGAAGAGATTATAGTTGAAAACTTCCCTAATATGAGAAAGGAAATAGTTAATCAAGTCCAGGAAGCGCAGAGAGTCCCATATAGGATAAATCCAAGGAGAAACACACCAAGACACATATTAATCAAACTATCAAAAATTAAATACAAAGAAAAAATATTAAAAGCAGCAAGGGAAAAACAACAAATAACATACAAGGGAATCCGCATGAGGTTAACAGCTGATCTTTCAGGAGAAACACTGCAAGCCCAAAGGGAGGGGCAGGACATATTTAGAGTGATGAAAGGGAAAAACCTACAACCAAGATTACTCAACCCAGCAAGGATTTCATTCAGATTCGATGGAGAAATTAAAAACTTTACAGACTAGCAAAAGCTAAGAGAATTCAACACCACCAAACCAGCTTTACAACAAATGCTAAAGGAACTTCTCTAGGCAGGAAACACAGAGAAGGAAAAGACCTACAATAACAAACACAAAACAATTAAGAAAATGGTAATAGGAACACACATATTGATAATTACCTTAAATGTAAATGGATTAAATGCTCCAACCAAAACACATAGACTGCCTGAATGGATACAAACACAAGACATGTATATATGCTGTCTACAAGAGACCCACTTCAGACCTAGGGACACATACAGACGGAAAGTGAGGGGATGGAAAAAGATATTCCATGCAAATGGAAATCAAAACAAAGCTGGAGTAGCAATTCTCATATCAGACAAAATAGATTTTAAAATAAAGACTATTACAAGAGACAGTGAAGGACACTACATAATGATCAAGGGATCAATCTAAGAAGAGGATATAACAATTGTAAATATTTATGCACCCAACATAGGAGCACCTCAATACATAAGGCAAATACTAACAGCCATAAAAGGGGAAATCAACAGTAGCATAATCATAGTAGGGGACTTTAACACCCCACTTTCACCAATGGACAGATCATCCAAAATGAAAATAAATAAGGAAACACAAGCTTTAAATGATATATTAAACAAGATGGACTTAATTGGTATTTATAGGACATTCCATCCAAAAACAACAGAATACACTTTCGTCTCAAGTGCTCATGGAACATTCTCCGGGATAGATAATATCTTGGGTCACAAATTAGCCTTGGTAAATTTAAGAAAATTGAAATCGTATCAAGTATCTTTTCTGACCACAACGCTATGAGACTAGATATCAATTACAGGAAAAAATCTGTAAGAAATACAAACACATGGAGGCTAAACAACACACTACTTAATAACGAAGTGATCACGGAAGAAATCAAAGAGGAAATCAAAAAATACCTGGAAACAAATGACAATGAAAACACGACAACCCAAAACCTATGGGATGCAGCAAAAGCTGTTCTAACAGGGAAGTTTATAACAGTACAATCCTACCTTAAGAAACAAGAAAAATCTGAAATAAACAACCTAACCTTACACCTAAGGCAATTAGAGAAAGAAGAAAAAAAAAAAAAACAAATTTAGCAGAAGGAAAGAAATCATAAAGATCAGATCATAAATAAATGAAAAAGAAATGAAGGAAGTGATAGCACAGATCAATAAAACTAAAAGCTGGTTCTTTGAGAAGATAAACAAAATTCATAAAGCATTAGCCAGACTCATCAAGAAAAAAAGGGAGAAGACTCAAATCAATAGAATTAGAATTGAAAAAGGAGAAGTAACAACTGACAGCAGAAATACAAAGGATCATGAGAGATTAGTACAAGCAACTATAAGCCAATAAAATAGACAACCTGGAAGAAATGGACAAATTCTTAGAAATGCACAATCTTCCGAGACTGAACCAGGAAGAAATAGAAAATATGAACAGACCAATCACAAGCACTGAAATTGAAACTGTGGTTAAAAATCTTCCAACAAACAAAAGCCCAGGACCCGATGGCTTCACAGGCGAATTCTATCAAACATTTAGAGAAGAGCTAACATCTATCCTACTCAAACTCTTCCAAAATATAGCAGAAGGAGGAACACTCCTAAATTCATTCTATGAGGCCACCATCACCCTGATACCAAATGCAGACAAAGATGTCACAAAGAAAGAAGACTACAGGCCAATACCACTGATGAACATAGATGCAAAAATCCTCAACAATTTACCAGCAAACAGAATCCAACAGCACATTAAAAGGATCATACACCATGATGAAGTGGGGTTTATCCCAGGGATGCAAGAATTCTTCAATATATGCAAATCAATGAATTCGATACACCATATTAACAAATTGAAAGAGAAAAACCATATGATCATCTCAATAGATGCAGAGAAAGCTTTTGACAAAATTCAACACCCATTTATGATAAAAACCCTCCAGAAAGTAGGCATAGAGGGAACTTTCCTCAACGTAATAAAGGCCATATATGACAAACCCACAGCCAACATCGTCCTCAATGGTGAAAAACTGAAACCATTTCCACTAAGATCAGGAACAAGAAAAGGTTGCCCACTCTCACCACTATTATTCAACATAGTTTTGGAAGTTTTAGCCACAGCAATCAGAGCAGAAAAAGAAAAAAAAGAATCCAAATCGGAAAAGAAGAGGTAAAGCTGTCACTGTTTGCAGATGACATGATACTATGCATAGAGTATCCTAAAGATGCTACCAGAAAACTACTAGAGCTAATCAATGAATCTGGTAAAGTTGCACGATACAAAATTAATGCACAGAAATCTCTTGCATTCCTATACACTAATCATGAAAAATCTGAAAGTGAAATTAAGAAAACACTCCCATTTACCATTGTAACAAAAAGAATAAAATATCTAGGAATAAACCTACCTAAGGAGACAAAAGACTTGTATACAGAAAATTATAAGACACTGATGAAAGAAATTAAAGATGATACAAATTGATGGAGAGGTATACCATGTTCTTGGATTGGAAGAATGAACATTTTGAAAATGACTATACTACCTAAAGCAATCTATAGATTCAATGCACTCCCTATCAAACTACTAATGGCATTTTTCACAGAACTAGAACAAAAAATTTCACAATTTGTATGGAAACACAAAAGACCCCGAATAGTCAAAGCAATCTTGAGAAAGAAAAACGGAGCTGGAGGAATCAGGCTCCCTGACTTCAGACTACACTACAAAGTTACAGTAATCAAGACAGTATGGTACTGGCACAAAATCAGAAATATAGATCAATGGAATAGGATAGAAAGCCCAGAGATAAACCCACACACATATGGTCACCCTATCTTTGGTAAAGGAGGCAAGAATATACAGTGGAGAAAAGACAGCCTCTTCAATAAGTGGTGCTGGGAAAACTGGGCAGCTACATGTAAAAGAATGAAATTAGAACACTCCCTAACACCATACACAAAAATCAACTCAAAATGGATTAAAGACCTAACTGTAAGGCTGGACACTATAAAACTCTTAGAGGAAAGTTTAGGCAGGATACTCTTTGACATAAATTGCAGCAAGATCTTTTTTGACCCACCTCCTAGAGTAATGACATAAAAACAAAAATAAACAAATGGGACCTAATGAAACTTAAAAGCTTTTGCACAGCAAAGGAAACCATAAACAAGATGAAAAGACAACCCTCAGAATGGGAGAAAATATTTGCAAGTGAAGAAACTGACAAAGGATTAATCTCCAAAATATACAAACAACTCAGGCAGCTCAGTATCAAAAAAGCAAACAACCCAAACAAAAAATGGGCAGAAGATCTAAATAGACATTTCTCCAAAGAAGACATACAGATGGCCAAGAGGCACCTGAGAAGATGCTCAACATTACTAATTACTAGAGAAATGAAAATCAAAATTACAATGAGGTATCACCTCACACTGGAATGGCCATCATCCAAAAACCTACAAACAATAAATGCTGGAGAGGGTGTGGAAGAAAGGGAACCCTCCTACACTGCTGGTAGTAATGTAAATTGATACAGCCACTATGGAGAGGAGTATGGACATTCGTTAAAAAACTAAAAATAGAACTACCATATGACCCAGCAATCCCACTACTGGGCATATACCCAGAGAAAACCATAATTCAAAAAGATACATGCACCCCAATGTTCATTGCAGCACTATTTGCAATAACCAGGACATGGAAGCAACCTAAATGTCCATCAACAGAGGAATGGGTAAAGATGTGGTACATATATACAATGGAATATTACTCAGCCATAAAAAGGAACGAAATTGTGCCATTCGCAGAGACGTGGATGGACCTAGAGACTGTCATACAGAGTAAAGTAAGTCAGAAAGAGAAAAACAAATATCGTATATTAACGCATATATGTGGGATCTAGAAAAATGGTACAGATGAACCTATTTGCAAAGCAGAAATATAGACACCGACAAAGAGAACAAACGCATGGACACCAAGCGGGGGAATGGGGAGGTGGGATGAATTGGGAGATTGGGATTGGCATATATACACTAGTATGTATAAAATAGATAACTAATGAGAACCTACTGTATAGCACAAGGAACTCTACTCAATGCTCTGTGATGACCTAAATGGGAAAGAAATCCCAGAAGGAGGAAGTATATGTATAGCTGATTCACTTTGCTGTACAGCAGAAACTAACGCAATATTGTAAAGCAACTATACTCCAATTAAAAAAAAAATAGCTGACAACTGAAAAAAAAATCGTTCTCAAAAAAGTCAGGAAAAGAAAAAATGAAACATAAATATGCAATACAAATAGGAAGAGCATTAAGTACACGTAAACCTAACAATATCAGAAAGCACATTAAATGTAAAAGGTTCACAATCAATGACACCTTCACTTATTTAAATTACACCTTAAGAAGACAGAAAAAGAGCAAATTTAACAAAAATAAGTATACTGAAGGCAATAATAAAGAGTTGAAACAATGAAACAGAGTACAGAACCAGTAGAGAGAAACAATAAAACCAAAAGCTGGATTTTAGATTACATCAATAAAATTTATAAAACTCTAACTACACTTAAAAAGAAAAAAAAAAAAAGAAAGCAAAAACAAACATTACCACTGTATTAATCTGCTCAGGCTGCCATAACAAAATAACACAGGCTGGGTGGCTTGAATACAAATGTATTTTCTCACAGTTCTGGAGGCTAGAAGTTCAAGATCGAGGTGCCTCCAGGGGTGGTTTCTGGTGAGGCTTCGTTTCCTGAACTGCAAGAACACCTTCTCACCGTGTCTTCACATGGTCTTCCTCTGTGTGTGTGCAGAGAAAGCAAGATCTCTGGTCTCTCTTCCTCCCCTTATATGGACACCAGTTCAATGGGATTAAGATCTCACTCTTACGGCTTCATTTAACCCTAAATACCTACAAATAGGCCCTATTTCCAAAGATAGCTACATGGGGGATTAGGGTTTCAACATATGAATTTTGGGGAGATACAAATCAGTCCATAGCAATATCTCCCTCAGAAATAAAAGAATGAACATCACTAGAGATCCTGTTGACATTAGAAGGACGTGAAGTAATAGTATGAACAAATTTATGCCAAAAAAAATAGACAACTTAAACAAGTAGATAAATTTCTCCAAAGATATAAACTAAATTGACAAAAAAAGAAGTAGAATATTTGAATAGTCTTATGCCTATTAAAGAAGTGGAATTTGAAACTAAAAGCTTTTTTACAATGACACAGCAGTTCTAGATGGCCTTACTGGTGAATTCCATCAAATATTTAAGGAAGAAAATAATACCAATATTACTCAATATTTTTAAAATAAAAGGGTAAAATATTTTACAAAGCCTTTTATAAGGCCAGCATTGCCCCATTACAAAAAGACAAAGATAATGTAAGTAAAACTGTGACTTTCAAGAACATTTATTCAAAATCCTTTTAAAAATATTATTATTTAAGGGCTTCCCTGGTGGCGCAGTGGTTGAGAATCTGCCTGCCAATGCGGGGTACACGGGTTCGAGCCCTGGTCTGGGAAGATCCCACATGCCGCAGAGCAACAAGGCCCATGAGCCACAACTACTGAGCCTGCGTGTCTGGAGCCTGTGCTCTGCAACAAGAGAGGCCGCGATAGTGAGAGGCCCGTGCACCGCGATGAAGAGTGGCCCCGCTTGCCGCAACTGGAGAAAGCCCTTGCACAGAAACGAAGACCCAATGCAGCCAAAAATAAATAAATTAATTAATTTAAAAAAATATTATTATTTAGGGGCTTCCCTGGTGGTGCAGTGGTTGAGAGTCCGCCTGCCGATGCAGGGGACATGGGTTCGAGCCCTGGTCTGGGAGGATCCCACATGCCGTGGAGCAACTGGGTCCGTGAGCCACAACTACTGAGCCTGCATGTCTGGAGCCTGTGCTCCGCAACAAGAGAGGCCGCGATAGTGAGAGGCCCGTGCACCGCGATGAAGACTGGCCCCCGCTCGCCGCAACTAGAGAAAGCCCTCGCACAGAAGCGAAGACCCAACACAGCCAAAAATAAATAAATAAATTTATTTTTTAAAAAAATAATATTATTATTTAGCAAAATAAATGTAGTATAAAAAAGTATAAAAAGCTTAATTCATTATGGTCAAATGAAGTTATTCCCAGGAATATGAAGTTGATTTACAAATCAAAAATCAATTATTTAAATTCTTCATATTGAGAGAATAAAAAAGAAAAACTATATGATCTTCTCAATAGAGGCAGGAAAAATATTGTCAGAATTCAACACCCATTCACAATTTTAAAAATTCCTCAGAAAACTATAATTAGAGGGGAATTGTCTCAACTTTAAAAAGATCACTTACCAAAAATAATAATAATAATAACTTTACACAAAGCATAATATGGAATTGTGAAAGAATTAATCCTTCCTCTCCAAGTCTGAGAATACTCAAGTATGTCTTCTCCCACAAGTTCTATTAAACTTTATATTGAAGATCCCAACCATTGAAATAATGCAGGAAAGTATTACATTGTAAGGCAGTGAGATGGGTTATAATGTCATGGACTCATTACATAGAATATCCTAAAGAATTTTCATTAAAGCTATCAGAGTTTATAAGTGATGATCGCAGGGTAATAGCATATAAAAAGTCAACACACAAAATAAATATATAATATACAAAATGAGATATATACTCATACAAATGAACACTTGAAAAAGTAAAACAAAATCTCTTACAATTACATCAAAAACATGAAACAAGACAAATTCAATGAAAATATTCAAGAGCTATATACTGAAAACTATAAACCATTGTTGAGAAAAATTAAAGATCTATATAAGTGAAAAGATATATTTTGTCCCTGGATCGGGAATCTCAATATTGTCAAAATGTCTATTCTCCTCGAAGTGTCTATGGATTCAAGGTAATTCCAAATCAAATTCTAGCAGGTTTCTAAGGAAATTTGACAAACTGTTTCTAAAATGTATGTAAGAAATGCATATAAATTAGAGTAATCCAAACAATTTTCAAAAAGAACTACTACACTTCTTTGTTTCAAGACTTATGTTAGAGCTAAAAGGCATTAAATAGGAGCAAGGTGGATAAACCCACATGTGGCTTCATTTTAACCCCGAGGCTGTAGAAATTATGAACTTCTAAAATCATGATTCCAGAATTCAGGATTCAGTCAATGACAGAATCATCAGAGATTGTCACTAAAGCCGTGGCTCACTTCTGCTCCAGGCTACAACTAAGAACAGCGGGGCATGGACCTGTAGACTCAGTATATCCCCATTCAGAGGCCCTGACAGCCTGGGCGTTTCTGGACTAAGGAGTTAAACATCCTTTAGCCTTATTTTGCTAATTTCTTATACCTGCCCTTGTGAGGCGGTGGATGGTCTTCTTTTAAAATTTTTCTTAATCCTAAATAGTCTCCCTTAAAATTGCAAAGGCATGTTTAATGCATATAAAACCAAAGGAAACCATAAGGGAAGAAATTAAGATTTGACCATTGAATAATAAGAAAAAACTACTTAGTACTCTTTTTCGAAAGCCATACAAGCAGAGATACAGGCAAACGTGAGATGAATGTCAAATGAATATTAAGAAGCTGGTTTGGACTTACCTGTAGCAATAAACGTCAAGACAGCAGTTGCCTTCAGGACGATACAGAGTAGGAAGGAGCACTTGGAAGCCTTCAGGATGCTGGAAATATTCTCTAGTCACATGTATGTGTAAATACGTAGAATTAACTGTGCTGCACACTTAAGATTAAGTGTGCATCTTACTTTATGCATGTTTCCCTCAATTAAAGAGCACAAGAGAAAATTTGGGAACATTTATCTTGCTAGATGTGCTGGCAGAGAGAAAATGCGAAATTAAATATGGAACTATTTTATTGTCCTGTCAGAATCTTTCTTCTTTTAAATAGATCTAAAACAAATTGGGGTCAGGAGAGGCAGGTTTTGTTTTATCACGCAGCTCAGCTGTCATGTGGGATCCAATTAATGAGAAGAGAAATAAAATTATCCCCCATCAGTGAAAGTCCCCAGCACCCAGGCCTGGAGTTCTGCTGAAAGGCTGAGCAATGACCTGCTGACTTCACAAGCAGCACGCCTACGAGAGTGCCCTGTCAGTCATTATTTATGACCCTACACACTCTCCCACGACACACTCTCTCACACTTAACACAGGCATCCCATGTGCAGGTTGTGTGTGCCAGCAGATTTTTAACTACCAAGATCACTCTGGATCATGCCACTTGGGGGCACGTTCCCTCTCTGAGAATTAATGCCCATCAATTGTTCATCTTTCACTGATGCTACATTCAAAAGACATAGGCAAAGTAGCAGCAAATTAAGGAAGACTGAAAGCTGAACCCTGGGAGGCTCTCTCCAGACAGGTGGGTTTATTTGTTCTCCTTACAAGGCAAGATAATAAAGGACTTTAACTGGGCAGATCCCAATATTATTGCAGATGGTAATGACTGACTAAGGGACAGACTACTTAGCCAGCGTAGTGTCGAGTATGGAAGTCCTGGGCTTTGTAAAACAAAGGTCCTGCAAGGAGACAGGGTAAAATATTCTGCGTGAGCAATTTACAACCATTTCAAGTAAGACAAGCAAAATATTTGGAGGAAAAACAGGTGAACCAGAAATCCCAGTGACTCAGCATAAGAGAAAATTATTTCCTGCTCCTGTGAAGTACAATGGATGTGTTCAACTTTGTGCAGGCGTTCAGGGGTCCATGCCACTGGAAGCTCAGCCATATGTAACATGTGGGTCCCCAGGCCACCTGCATTTGACTACCTCCCAGCTGATGGGGAGAGAGAGAGATTGGATGAACATAAATTATATCTGCCCACATCCAATTTACCAGAAGTCAGTGACCCCATTCAGATAAAAACAGGGGTCAGCAAAAATAGCTACATTATGGAAGAGATTCATGAGTCTTTGGTGACCAGAGAGCTGTCTCCACCACAGACACCGAAGTACTGTTTGAAATAAGTTTCAAGACTATTAATGCAGTAAGGTACTTGCATGGGTCCAAACCAGAAAATGCTTGCTCTGAATATCAAAATATCCAATATAATTAGGTGAGACTATCCAAAAATAATCTGCTAGAAAGATTTCTCTTTGGGATAAAATAATTTCCACTTTTCGGGGAGAGCAATAAGCAAAATTTAATAGGATGTGAATATACATGTTGAGAAAAGGGAATAGAGGCCAATATTTCCTAATAAGAGAGAGTTCTTAATGAGGATAGGATTAACTAATTTCCTTATTAGGGTATGGGAGCAGAAATTTTAAAACATATACAACATTTAATTTTTTAAATAGCTGTTTTATTGAAATGTAATATATAAAAACTGCACAAGTGTGCACCTCAATGGATTTTCACAAAATGAACATCCTAGGAAATAAACACCAAGATGGAGATAAAGAACAAACATGACCAGCAGCCCCCAGCCCTCTTCCGTCCTACACCAATCACAAGGCCAGATACAGTTAACTGCTCTCCTGGCTTCCTGCTATTCCATACCAGTTCTACCTGATTTTGAACATTATATAAGAGGCACCATATGGTACGTACACCTTTATCTAATTTCTTTTCCCCAACATTGCATTTGTGAGATTCATACATGCTATTGCATTTAGCAGTAGAATACACACTTGGTTGCTGAATGATATTCCATTGCTACTTCTGAGACTACTAGTTTTCAGGAGCTTGTGCATAGCCTTCGTTTTCTGTTTTCTCTAAAATCTTTCTCTAGAATTTATCTCTAATTTCCACATAATACTGTACTCTCACTCATTCCACCTCAACCTAGACCCCCCTGCTAATGATAATGCCTGCCTTTTTTGAGAAGATACTAAGTATAGAGCCTTGAGGTATGGAGACTGGTCTATGTTAAGTTCTGTCTGCAGCATTCTCCAGTCTCTGCAGTTAGGTATGGCCATATATCTGGATTTCAGCCAATGGCATGTGTGTCTAAGTGATGTCTGAGACTTACAGGAATGGCCCACAGGAATGGCTTTCATTTGATCCTCCGTGTTCTTTTCTCCCCATCACCAAGCATGGGGACCTTGGAAATCACCTGCTCAAGATGATGGAGGCTGCACTCATGAATCACCGCTTGAAGGAGAGACTTCTGCCAATCCGGAACACCAGTTATGGGATTTCTATGAGTAATAAATAGTCTTCTACTCATGCTTGAGATATTATATCTGTTTTTGTTTCTTACAGCAGCTAGAATCACCTTAACTAGTACACCCGCTGCAGGTGCACATAGCCAGCTGCCCACTGACAGCTCCCCTGTAGGTTTCATAGGCTCTTCAAGCTTGGCAGGTCCAGAATTGAACCTGTTTCTCCTTCCCCACCCCAAATGAATTTCACTTTCTCCATGCCATGTCTGCAATCCACCCGCATATTTGGAAGTCAGCCTGGAACCACCATAACCCCAGAGTAATCCATCCCACCAATTTTATGGATTCTTCCTCCCAAGTATCTCTTTTCCCCATCTCCTTCTCTCATTTCTCAGCATCGTTGCCTAGTTTGAATCTCTATCATGTCTCACTTGAACCTCCTTGTTATTTCTGCTCTCTGATTACTCTCTGTATAAATCAGGGTTCTCCAGAGAAACAGAACAAATAGGATATATAGATATATAAGAGCAGATTTATTGTGAGACTTGGCTTACGTGATTATGGAGGATGAGATATGACAAAATATGCCATATGCAAGCTGGAGAACAAGGAAAGTCAGTGGTATAATTCAGTCTGAGGCCAAAGATTTGAGAAGTGTGTGTGTGTGTGTGTGTGTGTGTGTGTGTGTGTGTGTGTGTGGCAAGGACAGGTAAGGGGTGCTAGACTAAGTCCCAGAGTCTGAAAGCCTGAGAACCAGGAGTTCTGATTCCAAGGGCAGGGTAAAATTGATGTCCCAGCTCAAGAAGAGAGAGAGAATTTGCCCTTCCTCTACCTTTTTGTTCTATTTGTGTCCTTCAAGGGATTAGATGAGACCCACGCACATTGGTGAGGGCTGACCTTCTTTATTCAGTCTAATGATTCAAATGCTAATCTCTTCCGAAACACCCTCACAGACACACCCACAAATATTCTACCGGCTATCTGGGCATCCCTTAGTTGAGTCAAGTTGACACATAAAATTAACTGTCATACTGTCTGTCAGAATATTATTCCTATAATAAAAATCATTCCAAACTTCAAAGTCCTTAATGGTCCTTAATTTTTTTTTTAAAAGGCCAAATATAGAAGACTTTTTAGGATCTATGATTACTCTCCAGGCGCATCTGACACTTTCCCCAGCCCCTCCACTGTGAATGTCCACATGCCTAACCACTGACACCATCCTGTGATTCACCTGTGCTAATGAACTTCCTCTGACATGTGAAGATGTGTATTTCCTGGAGATTTTCCTTATTCAGTGTTCTCTGCCTGGCACACCCAGCATCATTTTTTGAATTCTTGGAGAATCTACTCAGAGCTACCCGTTACCACAATCTACCTTCCTTAGAGGGGAGCCAGGGTTATTAAAATCATCTGTTTTCTGTATCAAAAGCAATATTATCTCTCTCTTTCCATACTGTTTTCCTTGGCATATCCACTTTTCTAAGCATTTCTGATCCTGGAGTTCCAAGCAGCTTCATTCATACCCAAGCAATTTAAGCTACTATTCCAAAGGTGAGGTTTCATCTTCCATCATTAACAACTCATTTCACAGCAACCTGGCTTCCATGTCTCCTCCATGCTCAGATATTTCCTTTGATTTCCTAACATAAGTTTAAACAAACAAACAAAAACTTCTTTTGGTCCTAACAACTTCCCATCTCCTTCAGCCATGACATCGAAGAGTTTAATTCTATCCTGACCTCAATTCCCTCCACATGGCTTGAGCCCTCTCTGGATTTGTTTGGGACTCTTGCTAAAGTCACACTTCTTTGGCCGGCCCCTCCCTCAAAGGCTCTCTCACAAGCTCTGTCCCTGACTCTCCAGGTTTCTGGTTTACACCCTTTCCTGGATGTCCTCGTGCAACTCCCAGGGCTGTCTGACAGCACCTGGGTGATGAGGATTGAAAATCGGTACCCCAGCTCTCCTCTGGACTCGGGATTTCCTCTGGCGCCTAAAACTCATGATATCCCAAAGAAACCCGCTTTCTCTACCTGCAAATGTCCTTCTTCACTTTCCACTCAGCTTTTCAAGCAGTAACGTTTAAGCCTTCTTCAATCTTTCTTCCTTCCCTCCCCCAAATCCCTCTACCTCCAAAATCCCTCTTGTGTCTTTCCACCTCCATTCCTCACCGGGTGAGTTTCTGCCCTGATCACCTCTCTCCCAGGCCACTGGATTTGCTTCCCTTCAACTTCCAAGCAGCTGCCAGAAACTTCTTTCTGAAGTGAAATTGGAGATATTGCCGTTCTGCCTAAAATGCTCAGGTGGCTCTTTATCAAATGCAGAGTATAATATGGGGAACCTTAAAGTAGTTTTGGGGCTTCCAACCAAATAATATTACCAGTAACTGAATCCTGTATCCAAAGGCTTTCTTGCTATGCTCTCCCCATGTGTCCTACCCTGGAGGCCCTCACAATGTTTTACCTTTATCTGAGCACACCATGCACATCTTCATATACCCTTCTGTCTAAGAAACCTTTAAATAATATCTTCTCGTGCTACTTTTAAATCTGAATCTATTTTTAGAGACCCAACTCAGATATCTCTTGTGATGCTTTTTAATCTATCATTTCTTTGTATAACTGTAGCACTTTATTAACATCCTTATTATAGATTTTCTTACCATAAGTGAACACATAATACATTTCTATTTTCCTTCTAGAATATGATCTCTTCAAAATTAAGGACACCATGTTTTTCACTGTTGTATTCTCAGCACCTAGCATAATGCCTAGAATATGACAAATTTTTGGAAACATTTGGTTTTTGTCCCTATTGAAACTGAGCAGGACCCTGTAGGGCTCCTGGGAATGGAAGCCTTTCCATGTCCCCCATTTCTTGTTTGTAAGGAAGAGACTCCAGCCTCCATGACCTTCCCTGAGCTCCAAAGGGCAGATTCAAACAGTTGCTAATCTGGGAAGGGAGGGGATGCAGAGACAAGGGAGGAGCAGACAAGAAACAATAGTGCAGCCTTGGGGCAGGGTCCTGGTTCTGCCTCAGGGGATACACATAGCAATATTTTTGACTCTTTATAGAACCAAACCCCCAGCACATGGAGTGAGCCTTCTTCATGACAGAGAAGACCACCTGAAGCCAGATTAAAGGAACCAGAGAAGCTCATCAAGAGATTACCTGAGACCGGATTAAAGGAGTGCAGGTCCTGCACACACCCTAATCTTATCAGCAACCCTGCCCTTGAACCATTGCTATAAAACTCCTTACCAGATTGGGTAAGGACTCACAGTTTTCAAAGGCGGTGTCCCGCTGTGTCCCACTTTGCCTGGCAAAGCAATAGAGTTATTCCTTTCAACTTCACCCAAAACTCTGTCTCGGAGATTCGATTTGGGACCGGTGCACAGAGGCCAAGGTTTCATCATCACTATCAAGCACTTACATTCTATTTTGTGTTATATTTCCATGTTGGAACTTGAGATACTACTAAAGCAAAGCCAGGAAAATTTGTATGATGTCATTATTAACTTGGAGAAAATGTTCTTTATTCGCATTATTATTTTTTTCAGGGCCTCCTTTTTTCATAGAAGCTTTAAAGGTTATGTTCAGCACAGCATGTCTAACTACTGTGAACTCTGAGCTAATGGACTCTGAATGAGATTTTAGAACATAGAGTACTTTCTATCGTGGAACAACATGATTGACATATTAACAGCAAAATAACAGCATTTAAAGTTGAGGATTCAAGACAAGTCAATCACTTTAAATACCCAGTAACTTAACCTATAGACAAACAATGACATTGGTAACAGTGGTCCTAAATATAATTTCATGTACTTTAAATCCTTAGATATTGTCTTCACCAATATGGGGGAAACACGTGACAAATACACTGGTAGTGAAAATTAAATAGCAGTTAAAAAAAACACCACTAACGGCAAATGTATCAGACTCATGAGAAGACCAGCTGGATATTCTTTTCATGACTTAAAAATCTTGAGATAATGTAATGTATATAAGAATAGTCAATAGTTGAATGCATCTCAGGCCATCTACAAAAACAGAAACTCTTAACCGCACGAGAATTCAGATGCAGTTTCTATACCAATTACAAGGACAGCAAGGAAGCCAAAATGGGTCACAAGAATACCCGTTCTTGAAAAGGTATTCCAGGGAGGATATGAACTTCCCTCTCCTGGAAAACATCAGCACTTACCCTATGCCATGTACACATAAGACTGGAATTCTGCCAAGGACTTCTTGAACTAGAGATACCAAACATTCAGCTTCTGGACAGCCTACATTATAAAGGACAGAGCTTGACTACATCACCTTGTTTCTCCAACAAAAATGTATCCTTTTGAAAAGAAGAAAAGACAAAAATTCTCCATACTGAGCTCCTCTACATTTTTTTTCTTTTGTCTCCCTGCATATTTTTTTCCAATGTCAATCTTTATAAAATCATATTTGCTTCCTAGCCTGGTGCTTGGGCTTGGCTGTCTACCAGGATTATTGTTGATGTTGTGTTGCTGTTGATTCTGTAATTTAAGAGGATATCCAGATGAACCATTTCTACTTCCTGTGACCTGGTGTTGAAGGGCATGTCCTGGCTGGGAAATCTATGCCATGAGATGAGCATTACATCTTTAATTGCTCTTCAAACAGTCCTCTGATCCATAACAGTCCTTTGCCTCTTCCTGAAGAAGAATCAGTCCTTCCTTCAAATGTTCCCAAGTCACAGAGTCGCTAGTACCCGTGTGAAAGCACAGAACGAAAGAATAAGTTTCATATACTAGAGGGAGTATATATTTCTTTTCTTCCGTTCATAAGTATACTTTTTTTCATCTTAGTAACTGAGTTTATTTGGGTAATTAATTTTCAAAGAGGCTGCTTTAACTCAGTTTTTCATTGATCTGAGGATTTTTTGTTTGTTTCTTTTTAAGACTGAGGAGTATTCTACATCATTTTCATTAATGAGTTACTGTGATTTTCTGCAACACATTTTCTCAATAGTTTTGTTCCATGAGCAGGTGACTCAGAACCTTCATCATTCTGTTGCGTTGCTTCCTTTTCCTCAGTTCATTCCTATGGCTTCTCAGGGGAATTCCTGATGATCGGTTGAGAGAAAATGTAAAGATTCAGGCCTGATTTACAAGTGGGTCTGCACAATAAACTAGTAACACTTGAAAAATCAACAACTACAGTATTACAATCCCACTTGGAGAACTTTCTTTCACCACTGTCCTTCAAGGTCACCTCTGAGCGCTGGGGCAGACCCTTTCTCCCTCTCATCCTCTGCCTAGCACAGCCTACCTGATGTCCAGTTCCTCTGAGACCTGGGGGTCTTCAGTGTTCTCATGAAGCTGGAGCAGCAAGAGGGTCCTCCATGGTCTTTGTAGTCCGAGGTCATGAGCCCGTGGGAACTTCCTCAGAGAGGAGGACAAAGGGGCAGTCTTGTGTGTTTTGGGGGGACACATAGCGCAGCCTCTAAGAGCTTCCGGAAATAACTGGAGGACTCTTGGGGGAAAGGACGGGTGCTCCATCACTAACACAGAAGGAATTTATCAATTCACTGGCTACTGACTACATCATTATTTCACACAGCCATCTTACTGTCCCCATGAGCAGTTGCCATGGTCTCTTGGTTGAGGTGGTTTATACCATTTATACAGCAGACTTCACTTTCTCCTAAATAAATATATTCATGTTCTTATCATTTCTCATAATTCCAGAAGAATTCCACTCCCCAAACTGATTAAAATTGAAAAAAATAAAAAAGATGATTCCCCTAGCGTTATTCCTGATGGTCAATTCCTAGCACTCGTGAAGGTACTTGGAAACAAAGTAGAAATATATCAGGGTAATCTTTCCAAACAGCAACTTAACAATCAAATAAAAAGCCTCAAATACATGCCTAACTTTGACCCAGTAACTTCTTTTACAGGAAATGTCTTGAGAAATGGAATATTTCTTGCCATATCAGTAAACAAAGGATGTCACAGTCAACATGATTGCGGCTACCTCCGATTGTGAGCTGGTGAGCCCTGAGGGAACTCAAGAAGGAAAAGAATACCTGCCATCTAGCAGCCATCAGACTTCAGCCACTCCCCATGGTGAGCCCTGAGGAAACTCAAGGTGTGAAAACACAGGATACTGGCCCCAGATAGCTGAGGTGCATATCAAAGGAATGATTTCAGTGAGCCCAGACTCTTGCATCTTCCTATACATAGACAAGCACTAAATTCCTTAACTGGGCATACCTGGTTTTCTGTCATACAGAGTGAAGTGAGTCAGAAAAAGAAAAACAAATACCGTATGCTAACACACATATATGGAATCTAAAAAAAAAAAAAAAAAAAAAAAAAAAGATCATGAAGAACCTAGGGGCAAGACGGGAATAAAGATGCAGACCTGCTAGAGAATGGACTTGAGGATACGGGGAGGGGGAAGGGTAAGCTGGGACCAAGTGAGAGAGTGGCATGGACATATATACACTACCAAATGTAAAATAGAGTGGGAAGGAGCCACATAGCACAGAGAGATCAGCTCCGTGGTTTGTGACCACCTAGAGGGGTGGGATAGGGAGGGTGGGAGGGAAGGAGATGCAAGAGGGAAGAGATATGGGGATATATGTATATGAATAACTGATTCACTTTGTTATAAAGCAGAAACTAACACACCATTGTAAAGCAATTATACGCCAATAAAAATGTTTAAAAAAATAAATAAAAGTGCAAAGGAAAAAAAAAATCGTTAACAATAATCTTTTGATGTTTAGACTACCTGCCCTTCGTTGCAAATCCTGAGTCCCCCCCTCGCCTCCTCGGAGCAGTTCTCTCGGGGTTACTTGAGATGCTGCCTCCCAGGCTTGAAGTCCTAAAAATTTCCACCGAATAAAACATAACTCTCAACTTTTAGGTTGTGTGTTTTTTTCAGTCAACAGTCTTAAGACATACTTACAAAGATAGTCATCTCAGCCTTGTTTGTAAGAATGACTCTTGGAAATGACCTAACTTCCCACAGATAGGGATTTTACATTTGTGACGTGGAAACTATGGAGTCACTTAGCGTAATGGAGAAGAATACCTAACAGCTAGTTTCATGGAACAAATTCATGTACAATGTTAAGAGAGGAAATACAGGTTAAAGAGTATTTGGCTGCATATTTATAAAAATATGTATAAATGCCTAATAATGCAAACCCCTCACTGGAATAGGCACATTCTGGATATGGGTTTGCCTGGCTAGCACCACCATCCATAGATTCACAGAATCCTTATCTATTATCATGGTGTCCACACAACAATGCTTTTGATCAAGAACCCACTTCACACTAGTAAACACTGCAATGGGCTGACATCCATGGAATGGACTGCTGTCATCACATTTCCCCTCCCGCGGAAGCAGGTGCCAAAATGAATGGTGGAATGGTTTACTGGGGACTCAGGTATAGCACCAGTTTGAACACAATACCCTAAGAGAATGGCGTTCTTCTGTCTTACAGGTGCAGTTTATTCTTTGAATCAGAGATCATCATATGGTGCTCTCTCCCCCATAGCCAGAATGCATGAGCCTGGGGATCAAAGGTTGAAAGTTGGTATGTCTCTTCTCAATATTATCCCTAATAGGCAACTCACCAGAGTTTTGCTATCTGTTCCAGACACATTGAGCACTACTGGTTTTGGGGTCTTATTGCCCAAAGGGTAATGTTTGAATGAAGGGATACAGCAATAGCTCACTGTATTGGAAAATGAGACTACATCTGGACATTTTGGTCTTCTTATGCCATTGAACCAACAGAAAGAAAAGGGGTAACTCTACTGACTGGAGTGATTGATCTCTATTACCATGAAGAAATGCAATCACTGCACAATGGCAGACAGGGAAGACTGTCTCTAGAACCCATAGGAATTCTCTGGGCCGATGCTTAATACTTCCATGCCCAATGGTAAAAGTTAATGGAAGACTACAGTAATCAAAATAGTAGAACTCTTGAGTATCAATACTATAGAGGCATGAAATTTTGAACCACTCCACTAGCTAGAGAACCCTGACCAGCTTAGGTTATGGCTGAGGGCAAGAGAAATGTGAAATGTTATTGGAAGGAAAGAGCCAGAGATAATCAACTACAGTCTTGTGACCAATTTTTAAAATGGTGATTGTTGTATTGATATATTTGCATATTTCCTCCTATTTGATATATATTTATATTATTTGTAGATACTAATTTGCTTTATTCCCCCTCCTTTCCATTTTTATTTTATGGGCAAGTTACTGGCGGTAACTTTACTATAAATCTTTAGTGGTTGTTTTGGGAGAGACCAGCTTGCCTTTTAATTATCCATGCTTTCCTCCTTCCTCAGTCTTAACACTCAAGTAGGTAAGAAAAATTATTCCATGGGACTTGGTGAATATGCAAATGAATGGTTATGCCCACGCAAAGTCAATTATAATTAAATTTATCATGCTTTCAGCTTGGTCTGATTCATTACAGGAAGGTAAGTTTTCAGACAACTTTGAATTAATACTAGAATAGAATTTTGGTCTCCAGTTCCTTCCCTTGAATCACTATTAACAGTCAGCCAGTGGCTGTGATTTAAATGCATTCCATTTGGAAGCCAGCCAGAGGAACTTCCCTGCAGAATTAAGAGGAAATGAAATACCTTGGCATTTTCATAGGCTTATTTCAAACTGCACACTATTAAAATTCATTGAAAAATGTGTTTAAAATTCAGCTTCCCAATCTGTTCATCCTTGTTTGGTCACATTTCTAATGAAGTCGTTGAACTAACACACATCTTCCCAAAGTCACAGATGAAATCCCTGAACTTCCAGCAGTGCAAAAAGTCAAGCAACAACGCAGCTCAAAATACATGACATTACTAGCCTCAGTTTCCTTTTCTGTAAAATGGGGGTCAACTTATCAATTTCAAGATTTACTGGATTTAAATGAGATACTATTTTAATACCCAGTACCGTGATTGCACCTCATGGTAGGTATGCAATTGTTATTTGTATTCACCTCCTTTTCTACTCACAAACTTCAAAAACTAACATCTGCTCAGTCTAGGGCTCAAGTTTATTCTCTGTTTGGCTTCAGTTTAACTTCTACCTTGCCTTCAATTTTTCCCCTAAGTCCTCAGCTCTCTCCCGAACCATCTCGGTATCATCTTCCAATCACTGTGTGTTACCGCGTCCAGCCTTGCTTCTGCCCTGGCTGCTCTCCCTCCCTTGCGGCTCTCCACTCTCTCCACCTCCCACACCTTGGCGACCCCCAGTTTTCCACCTGCTACCTCATGAGGGCCTCTCCCACCTGCTGCAGCATCCATTGGATCTTCATAGCATAGTCACTATCTCACTGTGAAGGCGAGGCCAGGTAGCACTAAAGTTAACAGGGTGGTTGGGGATCTAGAATACCTGACTTACTAGTCGTGTGACTTGGGCAAGTGCCTTAATTAATCTCGATGAGTCTCATACCCCTGTCTGTAAAATGGGATGACAGTGTGCCTGCGTCATAGATTTGTTATGGGTAAGAATCAAATGATGGGCACCCCTGAAGTGCATAGGATAGAGCCCTGCAGGTGGCCCACGCTCACTAACCCCAGCACCCTGCATTGTGCAAGGACACGGATCCTCTGCTAGGGGGCCTGGCATCAGATGACTCATCCCAAAGCTCTCAGGGAAGCAGGATGCAAAGGGAACACCTTCTGGTATAAGCGAAGTCTCACATGTGTCCGCCACTGACAGCAAATAGGTTTCCAAAACAATGGAAACTGAAAACGCTACATTATACTTTTTATATTTCATGTGGTACCACTTGATTTCTTTCAGTTTATATCTTAATTAGCGGCATGATTCCTCTAGGAAACTGAGAAACGATTAATTAAAAAGTAAACCGCCTGCTCTTAATTTTAATTACATTACATAGTCTATACATCATACTGTAGTTGAAAAATATTAACCCGGACTCTAAATCCAGCTTGAAAAATTACTGGCCACAACACCCTAGAAAAATGCATTTCCCTTCAAGAGCCTTATTGTCTTTATGTAATGAAACACAAATAAAACAGCTGGCCTCACAACCTAGTGTATTTACTGAGAGTTCAGATTGAATAATTTATATGTAAGCTGTGTGAGAGCTTTGAACTACTGTTGAGTCACAAAAGTCTATCAGGAAGCTGAACTTACAACAATGTTTTAAATTACAAATTGCCTGGTGACAGGTTTTCAATGTATCAACTGCTCAAAGTTGCACAGAGCAAGGGGTTGTTACTTTAGTCCAGTTATGGCTTTTTGGAATTCACGATCAAATCAAACTGGACGGTGGGATGAAGTGTGGCCTTTTCTTTCCAATCTCCTTAAGTTAATTATTAATGAATCAGGTTTGATTTGTGTGTTTTTGTGTAGGAATAAGACACACAGCCATATATGTTAATGTCTAGACTCTCAGGAAAACCATAGAGAAACGACATAACGCTTCTGCTAGAACTGAGTGATTCAACGATTGTTTAAAAGGCAGAAAGAATGCACGTGATTCCAGATTTTTAAGGCTTCTTACTGTTTCCAGCTCCCTGGGTCCAGCAGGATTTCCCTTCACGGCACACCAGAATAACAAGAGTGTCACGATTGTGTGGTTCTGTCTATCTACCTGCTGTGACAGTGGCCATGAAGCAGGAGATGGGCACCATCACCAGATAAGCAGTGCTGTTTGTGTTTTTCTGCTGCTCAAATGCTGTCTATTTTTGCAGAAGTAGAAAGAAGTCACTGCAGAGGTTGAGAGCCATTTAACTCTCCAGCATTCTGTTGCCTCATGTACGGCATGGGGGTGATGGGACCAACCTTCACAGCACGGTAGTAAGGATTAAACGAGAATTCACAGACAGTGTCATGGGAATCCTGTGTCTGGCTTTTCTTCCCTCTGTACCTGCCTGGATACACACTCCCTGCCTGCAGGCAGCTGGACTCCACAGGATTCCTTGTGCTAGTATAGGAGGCGTCAACAGGTGCATCTGCCTTGAGAAAGCTTGCGATTTCTGTGGTTTCCGTGAGCGCTGCTTTCTTCTAAGTAGGATAAAGCACACAGAGCACCATTAGAAGTACCTTCCCGGGGTTTGCCAAGAGTGAGAAAGACAGGGCCCCCTTAACCTCTCCCCACCAGAGGCTGCAGAAAGTGCAGGAGAAGATCAAGGAAGGGAATGGAAAGAACTGGAATCACCAGACATTTTCACGTTCCCATTAAACCTCCCCAACGGCACTCTGAGTGGGGTTATCATTCCTCCCATGAAGAAGAAGTTGGGAGGGATAAGTCACATTCTTATAGTCACGCAGAGAGGGCACGCTGTTCCTGGTTGCCTAGATACAGACTAGATCTCTTGGAAGACCCTGCATCCCCCTGGCAAAGGAGGGGACCAGTTCACCTCCAGGCACCCATCCCCCTGGATGTGAGATGAAGGAGGGCAGGGGAGGCGGGGAGAATTACTCTGTGGGCTCACAAAACTTTTGCTTGGGGAGAATCTCTCTTTTGTTGAGATGAGCAAAAAAGGTCTTCCTTTCTCCCTGTCAAGGTCTTTATCATTTTTCTCCTCTCAGTAACTTGGAGCCAACAAAGGATTGAGAAGCACCTGGGGAATGCCCCTCTTCTGTAACTCAGAATGAAATGACAGGTGGCCCATTGGAGGGGAAGGTTTTGATGAAATGCCTCTCAGCCAAAGTATTCACCTGGTAAAATGCTGACTCCACCGTATGTCTGCCTTAGCCTTTGCCAAGTCATTTCTTGGCCAGTACGAGTGCAAGCCAAGATTCTTATGCATTGCTGGAAAGGGACAAAAGAAATACTCATTTAGTGAATCTGAAACTACAGAAAATTGGTCAAGTTAATGATATACACTTCAACATTTATCATAGAACAACTAAATTTATTCTGGATGTTGCAAGAAGATACTATTATGGGACATTTATTTTCTAGTTGAAATTATCTTCTGTATAGCATGCATTTGTTGGCAGCAATGAAAATCTTTCAGATCAAGAATATAATGATTTGTAACTTAGCCAATTCAGAAGTCCTGGTTTAGTAAGATGCAATCAAATTCTGGACTGTGGTTGATACTGTGCCTCAGAATGGTTTACAAATCAAAATTGGCAAGTAATTGCCTCATCCATATATTATTATTATTAAACATTTATAATTGAATTCTTAATTTAAATGTATTTCAGTTGCTTGCATTGGGAACACTTCTCATAAATGTATAAAAAAGAACTGGACAATTTGGATATTATGGCATAAATGTTTTAACAGATTTTTTGAATACTGTGATTTTGCAGAGGTGATATTTATAGCTTAATATAAATTTTGAACACAATATAGTAAGATGTGTGACATTGGAGCTTATATACTTAAATATTAATCTAAGGTGTGTGATACCAGGAAACTGAAAGAGCAGATACAGGTAGGTCAGGGCAGCAAACATATGACACATGACACATGAAGTGTCTTCTGTAGAAATCATGAAGAAATTGTGCTGATTCCATGGTAATATGAGGGCAGTAAAATTTGCATTTTCAGAAAAAAGAGATTGTAATTGTGCATTAAAATTGAATACTTAGTATGTTCCTGGTACTGTGCTGAGGATTTTACAGGAACGTCTCATTTAACCTTCAGGGTTTATCAATGAAAGAACAGCAGGACTCAGCAACAAGGAATAGCAGTGAACTTCAGATCTGACTTAATAAGGTGGTATTGAAAATTACTGTTATGAATGGCAAGACATCCCCTGCCACCTAGGAAGAATTTTCTGCAAAGTGAGCATTTCTTGACAGTGTATGCATGTCAAAGAGTTTCAGTTATTCTGAGCACCTTGTAAACTGGTATAGTGTAAGGATAATGAATAAACAGAGAAAAATGCACTCAGGAGGAAAGGAAATTAAATAGGATCAGATCATCAAACGAAATGGAGGACTTCCTCAGCCACGCCCCTCCAAATCCCAGAGTCAGTCCAAACACATGACATCCTATCTTATTCTTATTACATCATAAGCTCAGCTGGGTCGGTGGTTAATTGAAGCAGAAGCTGAAGAATTTCTCTTTAAGTGTAGGTCATACAGTGCTCCTGGGCATGGCAGATGGAGGAGGTTTGGGGAGATAAATATAGTTCTTCGTATATGCGCTAAACTGCAGATTGAATCACGAATGTATTTTCAAACATTTTTTAGTACCATAAATAATACAAGTTGGACATAAAATGAAACTGGGTGATCCATCACACTTTTTGACCCAGCTAGCTGTGACTTTGAGATTCTCAGTTTTGGGGACTCTCATTTTCCTTATCTGTAAAATTTGGGCAATTGATTACCTTGTCCCTTTAAGGGAGACGATTCCATGGTTCTGAAGAATATATCCCTTGCCAGGGAGTTTTATAATAGTGCTACACAGAAAATGTCAAAACATCCAATTTTCCTGCCCAATAGGTGAATTTTGTTTTCACTTCGGAACCCAACGTTCCCATAGAAAGATTGACACACCTACCCCTAAATAGAAGTAGTCGGGGATAGCAGTATAAGACAGGTTCTCGAAATGGGGCCTGAGGACCCTAGGGAGCACCTGCATCCCTATCAGGCAAAATACAAGGTCAAAACTATCTTTATAATTATTCTAAGACATGATTTGCCCATTTTACTCTCATTCGGGTAGAGTTGAGTTTTCTAGAAGCCCCATGCATGATGTCACCATCACTCTGATAACTAGTAGAGCGTATGTTTGTATATTCCTGTATTTTCTAGAGTTTTCTAAAGTAGTATACTTAGTATACAAATATAAGTGTGTACATTTTCAGAGATTAACTCAGTTGTTCTCAGTATTCCTACATCCAGTTCTGTCTTGAGCTATGCCTGCTAAATTTTCTTTAACCTCAGTATTATTAAGTAATAGTTATTTTCACAGCTGGAAATTTTCCTTAGTCATATGCAGAAACACAATAAGAGGCAAGTACAATTTGTTTCTTTTGCAATATATTTTTATTTTTTATGAAAAATATTTCTAAATTTTAAAATTTTATTTATACCTTTATCTATTTTAGAATTTGATAATGCATTATTTTAAAATACAAGATTATTTATATTACCTTTCCATATTACCATATGACCCAGCAATTCCACTCCTCAGTCTATACCTAACAGAAATGAAAATATATGTCCACACAAAAACATGTACACAAATGTTCACACAAACATTATTCATAATGGTCAAAAACTGGAAACAACCCAAATACCCATCAAGGAAAATGTGGCATAGCCACACAATGGAATATTATTTGGCAATAAAGAAAGAACAAAGTACTGATACATGGTACAACATGGCTGAATCTTTAAAGCATTAAGAATGAAAGCTAAATAAAAGAAGTCAGTTACAAAGAATCACAAGGTGTGTAAGTCCATTTACTTAAAATGTCCAGAATAGGCAGATCTATAGGGACAAAGTATATTAGTGGTTGCCTAGGGCTGTCGGGAAGGAGAAGTAAAAAGGGGAATGACTGCTAATGCGTAGGAGAGTGTTTTCAGGGTGACGAAATGTTCTAAAATTGACTGTAGTGTTATTTTTCTGGATTTTGTGAGTTTATAGCACTTGTCATCTTTTTAAAATTTATAATTCGTTGTGATTTGTTCTCATTCTAAATAGTCTCGTCTGTAAAAATAAATAAATAAATAAATTTCGTCCACAAAATCAGAAAAAATAAAATAAATAGATAAATAAATAAAATAAAATACCTGATTATTTATATTACCTTTTCCTTGCGTTTGATGTTCCATCGTTGGCCTCAGAAGGTGCTTCAGCACTCACTTTCTCGAACTGTAGCGGCACTGCCTGTATCTAAAAATGCTCCAAAAAATGGGGCTTCCGTGTCAGAGTACTCTGACTCATGAGAGAAAAGAATCTACTGCAAAGAAACTGGGTAAAGCTATATATAAGATATTAACATAGGATGCAGACAATTTTTCCTCTGGCTTCACAGGCGTTAATATAACTGACTATATTGAATCTTATGTAATAGAACATTTTAAATAATATTATGGTGCCAGGTAAGCTGCAGCATCATTTTGAGACTAATCATTCAATGATTAAAGAAAAAGGAATTGACTATACTAAGTATAGATACAATGAGCTCGTTAAGAGACACAAACTGTTACAGGCTTTCACACCAGAAATGAGAAAGCCGGGAAGCATCTTCCAGGGTGAGTTACTGCAACGTATTGGCTGAGGGACCACAGACAGCTGAGACGTGCACTGCTGAATGCCTGCTGGGTGACAATGCAATATAAGAAGCATTGTCACTTTCCCAGGATTCAGTAACTTGTTGATTCACAAATTTTGCTACAAAGACTGAGTCAATATCTCAGGGACAGAATTGCACTTTGCCTTACAAATGGCTAAATCTATAGATGTGACAGGACTTGCTATTCTGCTCACATTGGTCCAATACGAGCACCAAATAGTCGTTTAAGAAAGATTTCCCAGGGCTTCCCTGGTGGCGCAGTGGTTGAGAATCTGCCTGCCAATGCAGGGGTCACGGGTTCGAGCCCTGGTCTGGGAAGATCCCACATGCCGCGGAGCAACTAGGCCCGTGAGCTACAATTACTGAGCCTGCGCATCTGGAGCCTGCGCTCTGCAACAAGAGAGGCCGCGATAATGAGAGGCCCGTGCACAGCGATGAAGAGTGGCCCCCACTTGCCACAACTAGAGAAAGCCCTCGCACAGAAATGAAGACCCAACACAGCCATAAATAAATAAATAAATAAATAAATAAATAAATAAATAAAAAGAAAGATTTCCCAGTACAGTAAATGAATATTTAACACAAGACTTAAGTGGTGCTGAAATATTTGAACTATTGAATAGCTTTTAAAATTATAGTTTATCCCAGAAAAAAAAAACAGTGTTGATGTTTTCACTAATGATACAGAAGCAGCGGTGGATAAAACTGCTGGCACATGAATCAAAGACGTTGCAGGAAACGGTACTAGCAGGCTGTATTCCTCCCTACCACATACTCCCATTAAACAAAAGAAACAAATTTCAAAAAGAGTTATACTTAAGAATGTCCTAGATGAAGCAGTAAAAATTATTATTATTAAATCTCAACCCTTTGGTATACATCCTTTTAAAAATATTTTGGGTCTTAAAATGGGAAATGTAACGGTTATCTCAAGAAAAATCGCTTGTGTGATTTTTTTAAAATTTATTTTATTTATTTATTTTTGGCTGCGTTGGGTCTTCGTTGCTGCCCGCGGGCTTTCTCTAGTTGCGGCGAGCGGGGGCTACTCTTTGTTGCCGTGAGCAGGCTTCTCATTGCGGTGGCTTCTCTTGTTGCGGAGCACGGGCTCTAGGCGCACGGGCTCAGTAGCTGTGGCACGTGGTCTCAGTAGTTGTGGCTCACAGGCTCTAGAGCACAGGCTCAGTAGTTGTGGTGCACGGGCTTAGTTGCTCTGCGGCATGTGCGGCGGATCTTCTCGGACCAGGGCTCGAACCCGTGTCCCCTGCGTTGTCAGGCGGATTCTTACCCACTGCACCACCAGGGAAGCTCTTTGTGTGATTATTTGAGTTACAAATAATACTAGCTATTTTTCCACAGAACACCTTTTACATTTGAAAAAATAACTGACAGACCAACTATGGTTTTTCGAACATAGATATTTGGCAGATACTTTCTTAAAAATGAGTAAAGTGAGGCATTAACTTCAAAGGAAATAGCTGACAAGACTTGTTTCCAATGACAAAATCTGAGCTTTCAAGTAAAAACTGAATTTTGGAAACTTTATGCTGGCCACTGTGAGCTAGGCAGCTTCCTGATATTTTTAAAATGTTTCTTATGAGCTCGGTAGCCATATTAACAAACGCGATTATTTCCGTGATGTCTCAATAGATGGAACACTCATAAACAAAAGCTCTTTTGGATCACTCCTTAATTTTTTAAGAGTATAAAGTGGCCCTGGAACAACAACAACAAAAATTTTGGAAAATTAGGGTAGTGAACTGTTGCAGGAGAACAGAAGAGGATCAGTGGAAAATAAATCCTGGCCAGATCTACCAGAAGAGAGACAATTTTCTTACTTTAATTCAGCACCTTTGTGAGGAGGGACCAACAGTATTTTTAATACGGAGCCACTTTAACATCAATATGGTTGAACCAGTGGGGTGTAAGCTGTGCCTGAGGAAGACCGGATCTCACTGTGTGATGTGGGGCTCAGCCTGGCCTGGGTGAATGACCAAGGGACATCGGTATCATTGTTACACAGTCCACGCTTGCTCTGCTCGCCCTACGACAGGCCAATAAATCAGAGAGGGGGTGCAGAGGCAAGGAGTACGACTTTATCGGAAAGCTGGCAGACCAAGAAGATGGCAGACTAAAGTCTCAAAATAACCATCTTATCGGGGTTTGGATGCCAGTTTCTTTTATAGCACAGAGAGGGGGAGGAGATGAGGAAGTAAAGTAGGAAGGTCATAAGTTTTGCAAATATCCCCTGGAATGGCCAGCCTCGGGGAGGGGATGTGTTCATTTCTTCTTTCTTGTAGCCGTCCACAGGTGGACAGGATCCGGATGTTCCCCTGAAAAAAGGCACTTTTTCGTTTAATATTCAGGCAGAGGGCAGGGTTCCCCGAGGCAGGCCATTATATATAGACAGTATCCTTTTAGTGAACAAAAGCAGCAGAACGCAAAGATTAAAGTAAAAGAGACAGATCCAACACGTAGTCAGATTTGGCTCTTCCCTGTTACATCATGGCCGATGAAAGCGCCAATGTTGGGATAACAGGTGCCTACACGTGAGTCCTGGCTCTGTCCATAACCATTCTGTGACTTAAGTTGGACCAACTGCCGGTTTTCTTATTTTTAACGTTAGGATACAGCAGTACGTAACTCATAGGGTTGTTAAGACAATGCACATGCATGCAATGTCCTGACAAGAGTGCCTGAAATAGAGTGAACCTTAGTAAATGTTCTCTGCCTGCAGCAATTTAGTGCCCAGAGTGGCCAAATGGAAGCCATCTTCCTTAGAGCAGTGGTTCTCAAACTTGAGCGTGTTTTCGATCCTCAGCAGGACACTCCAGGGCCTTTGCAATCAGGTGCCCAGTTCTTTTACAGGCTCACCTCCCACCACTGTATGAACAGACTGTGATCTCAGTAAATCACCGGCCTGGCTGTCCCCATTCCTGGGCCCCCTTCCCCTCCCTAGTTTCCTCCAGTTAAAGTGGAGCAGCTGTGCTACTTCTATCAGGGGCGTCATGCACAGCCAGAATCAGTGTCCCCATCTTCTGATTCATCATCACCCTCTGTGGTTTCTTGTTACAGAATTATTTGTTATAATGTGTGCCATTGTTATATATGAACATACCCAACATTCTATGTGACACATAGATGACAATCTGGAACTGTTTCCTGAAGTGAACTGAGAAAATTTCCTCCATAAGGTGGCATATTATCAGAGAAGACAGAAACTTCTCAACTTCAGGGTGACCTTCCTGATATCAGTGTCTTGGTATGTAATGGTGGTATACCAAAAATGATAAGACATTGCAACAAACTCTATTGCTTTTAAATTAATGTAAGAAAATATTTCAATAAAACGTCATGTCACTCTTTTGATGCAAGTCCCGTATAATGACAGAAGTGACTAGTGACAAGTGTACTCTTAAAGTATTAAATGAGTAATAACCTTTTATGTTTATGTAAACATTCAGGAAGCAATTTCTGAACTTTATTAACTTAGAAAACTATTAGATCATGTCCAGTCCCTGGTCATATAGGCAGTTCTTTAGAGGCCAGATTTTGTACCTATAGAAAGATAAAAAGAAGTCAACTGAAAGTGTGGCCTTGTTGCCTTTATTCAAGCTTGTTTCACTTCAAGTAAAAACTGTTGATTCAGTAGGATGGTAAAGTATATGTCATTCACATTTAATATGCAGAAAAACTAGTAGACACGTCTAAAAAAATCTAAGATCATAATACATGTGGAAAGTGAGTGTTTTATGGGATACAATCGTTCTTGGTTGTATTTGGTTCACTTGAATGAGTTGGGGTACCAAAGATATCTATCACAGGCCTAATATTATGTTGCTTATTGGAACAAGTTTGGGCTTTGAACTTGGTCATCGACACCTGTCTTTGCATTCTAACCCTTACGTGTTTGGCTATGATGCAATTTCCATTATTTCTCTGTGCCCCAATTTTTCTCAACTATACAGAGAGAAGGAGATTTTCACTTCTTTGCATTGTTGGAAAACTAAATGTGATACAGTACTCAAAGTGCCTGACAGAGGAATCATTATTTTTCTGTTTATTTTGTTTGTTTGTTTTTCTTTTTTTTGAATGTCGCAGGCTTCTAGGATCTCAGATATTTTAGAGGCTGCATGGGTGATCTCATTTCCTTATTTATGAAGGCATATAAAATATGGTACTGATATTAGGGGCAAAGGATGAATTAAACAATGAGTTGTATTTACTCAATAACAGTTCATTGCTACAAAGAAATTACTGGACATAGACACCAAAAAAACTGGGTTTGAGACACTTGCAAAATGGGCATAATTACCTTTTTCTTCTCCCACAGATGTTTGTAAGATTCAAATCCAATAAATGGAAGTACTTTGAACACACACATATACACACATGTGCACACATGAAGGATATTGATTTTATTCTGAAAATTAAAGAGGAATTAGATTTAACATAAAGGAAAATGTGCAACAAACTATGAACTAATCTAATTGTTCATCATTTTCACTGGATTCTCTTCAAGAACTTAGAATATGGATACTGAACACTCCCCACCACGTATTCTTTCAACCAAATTATACAGCAAACTCTGTGCTGGACTCTGTGACAGGGAGAATGTCCATGCTATGAACAAAAAGAACACTATTCTGCCTTCAGAGAACCCTTCGTCAAGCCGAAAAGACAGACGTTAAACAAACAAGAAACAAGGAAACAAAGACAACTTTAACTGCACATGTGTTAAGTCCTATAAATGAAAACAATTATGAAAAAGCAGTTATGAAAAAGAACCTGGGGAGGGGGCGGGGCCCTGATTTGGACCCAGGTCAGGGCAGTCTCTGCCAGGGTGATGTCTACCCTGAGATGGGAAGGACGTACGGAGGTGAGGCAGGTGAGGCAGTGGGTGATCTCCAGAGGGGAGCAGCATGTGCCAACATCCTCAGCTAAGACAATGGGCCACCGTGGCTGGACGTTAGAGAGCAAGGGGGCGTGTCGGGAGTTGGGGTGGAGAGAGGGCATATGAGAGATTGTGTAACCCACGTGCAATGGGAATCCATGGGGAGCTGTCACAGGGGAATGGCAGGATCCAGTCAAGGACTGCAAAGGTCACTCCAGCTGCTCTGCACAGAGTACACAGGAGGGGAGCAGGTGGGTCAGTGAGGACAGCATCCCTGCCACCAGGTGTGTGGGGGGAGGAGGGCATCTCACTACTGGGAAGGGAGGGGGAAGGGCCTCTCACTATTGCGAGGGGAGGGGGGAGGAGAGCATCCTGGGTACTGGGATGAGAGGAGGGAAGACCGGACCCAGAGGGAGGGAAGGAGGTAAGTGGAGTCGGGATATATTTTGCAGGTAGGAAGGCCAGGTAGGTTTGCTTAAATTATAACAGCCAGACTGCATCATCATCTATCTCGCTGTGTGGGAAAGGCAATCCTATGAGCAGGAGGAAATAGCATGACTCTTTTAAAAAGAAAATTTGGCTTGACTAATGGCTTTTGAAAATTATTTGCAAATATGATTTAAAATCTATAACTCTATTTTCCTCATGGGAAAAAAAAGCAATATTCTAGTAATTTCTCAAAAAACAATTAAAGCCAAGTATTGTGTGATGCTAAGAGTGATAATTGGCAATGATTTTAGTCAATGTTATTGTTTCATTTATCCCAAAATTGAAAGTTTATCATCATAATTCTATAGTAATGATCTTTATCATTATTAGTTTTTGTGATTATACTTCAGCAGTATTATCATACATTTTCATTTGCTACTTCTACTTTTCTAAAGTTTCCCTGCATATATTTTTACAGAGACATTTCTATGTCAAATTTTTCAATATATTAAGCATTCAATAATTATATTGCTCACAGCTCTATTTGTATTTTTATCCTATTGTCTTTTTTTTAACTTGATTTTATAGCAAGGGCATTGCAAGATATGGCAGGTTTTCATAACCATTTTAAAAATAGATGTACTTAAGATGATATTTCTCTGTAATTTTGATAAAATATTAATAGCATTATGACTAGTTTGTCAAGGAATGGAAAAGGAACTTTTCACTATAGATACATAAATCATACACATAAATCATACAGAATTTTACAATAAACCGGCCAGCCAGCTAGCATCTGAGATAAATGTCTTCAGGTTTTATTCATCACCACATTTAAGCTTGTTACCTCCTCTGCATTATTATTAAGAACTCAATTATCCCTCCTCCAGCTCTGTCTGCACTCACGGTACTCCCTTCTGGGGAGCTGGGCAGGGTGGGAGGATGCATGTTGTCTCACATGAGGTACTTAAGCTGTCTGAAATTCTTCATCCTCTTGGCGATTTTCTCACAGCAAATGTTTCCATATACTCCTTCCTTTTCAACGTATCCAGTGACTGATTCTGTAATGCATCTTTCATTCACCCAGGCACTCGTAAAAATAACGTAGTTTGTTCCATGACATCAATAATAGGAGAACTACACCTGCTATTTGCTATGACTGAAGATGCTACCTATCAGCCAATTCGTATGAAATACATTGGTCGTAGCAGCAACACTAATAAAGTTTTATATCAGCTTCGTGTGTCTTAAGATTCTGAATTGTGGCAAAGCAGTAAATAATTAAGAATCAATCAACTCCACGGAGATTAATAGTTTCCAACTTAGCAGGAATCTCAGGAAGCCACCTATGGTACAGGGAGAAAGGCTTCCAAATTCCCAAGAGCTTCAGTTCATGACTTTATTGGGACACTTAGCCCTCCTGGAGGGGCAATCTTGGGGAAGAAAGAACTGGAGAATAAATTAGCTTGGCTTCTCTTAGATGTTTTCAGTTTGGTCAGAACCAGTGAACCTTAAGCCACCCGCTTAGGATCAATGATGCCAAAAGTGTTTATCTTCCCTCTGAGCCCTTAAAATTCAGGTAACTTCGAATACTGGGGGGTAAAAATAGGGCATGTTGAGTTGCTTTGGCTCTATAGGTAATATTAAATTACCCAGGAAATAAATCTAATTTTGTTTCTTCTCATAGTTCTGTCCTCTCTACAGAACAACATAATCATAAGGAGACACTGCGTGTAGTTTGTCTTCTCCTAAAGAAAAGAAATTCTACTAAAAATAGCAATGAAAGTTTTAAAACACTCTTTGCGTAATTCTAGAAAGTTGACATAGGCTTCATATCAGTCTCTCATTTTTACTTTATCCACATAGCAATGCAGTGAGGAAGGCAGAGGGATTATTGGCTCTATTTCACGGATGGAAAAGATCAGACAGGAAAGTTGTACAATTTTCCCAAAGGACTTGAAGCTTGGACATGGGGGAGAGAGATTCAAGCCAAGATGTTCTAGTCTCTTCCCCCAGTAACCTAAGCCTCCTCACTGCTCCTTTCTTCCCACTGGCTCACAGTGCTTTGGGACAGGGGATTCATGTAAATTCTATTGGTTTAAGGATAAACGTACATGAAAATCACAGATTTATTTAAATAATATTAGTACCTATTTTCATTATATTACTTTGTGTTGGCTTGGCTAGGTTTCTAACAAGTTATGGGTGGATTTGCACTCTTCTGATAATTGTATCAATAGATTAGTTTATTGCACTCCAACCGTCCCACAAAGAACAACTAGAAACACTGACAAAATAAAAGGGAATATCTGTTTGGAGGCTCGGTAGAACTACCAAGACAGGAGAAGCCAAGATCCCAGAGATAAAAGGAAGTGCAGAGAAGCAAATTCACCATGAAACATGATTTTTTCCCTTGAACCATTTGTAAATTAAAAGGCCAGTTTCCACTGGCTCAGAAGCCAATCAGGTAACTAAAGCTGAGAGGTTAAGAAGCTGAGCAGAACTTCCAGAAGTCTCATTGCATTAGAGACACCAAAAATGGAGTTCAGGTCTCAGCAAGAGGAGAATGCCTGGCAATTAACCCAGGCATTCAGTGCAAATCCTGAAGGGCTACATACTATGAGTAAGAACAAACTGAAATGAACCAACCCTTTAAGAAGAATACAGCTCAGCCTCTAGTTAGTTAATCCCTGACCAGTTTCAATTTATGGTTTGCTTCTGAGCCACTGGGTTCTGAATTTTTAGTTCACAAAATCTCAAGGGTCACTGGTACTTAACAATGAATTATCTGCTTGTCAGAAGTAAAAATAGATCATCTGTAAGGATGATAACAAATTATCTTTACAACATTTAAAAATATATGTGTGGCATTAAATTTAAAAATTACTTAACACACCAGGAGATAAGACCAAATGATAGAAAACAAAGAAAACAAACAAAAGAAAACAGACAAAGAACCATGAGAAATCCAGACATTTTAATTTATGTTATCAGACACAAACTTTAAATTATATACACACATATTAATATGATCAAGAAATTAGATGGCAAAATGGAGATTATCAATAAGGAAATTGAAGCCATAAAAGTGAATCTAATGGAAAATATAAAATTAAGTATATGCTATAAATATAATTAAGAGCATAATAGATTGTTTGACAACAGGATATTGAGAGCTGAAGAAAGGATTATTAAGCGGAAAGAGGAGTCAAAAAAAATAGACTAAAACTGAGGGAAAATATGGTTCACAGTATACAAGATAATATAGTTCATGATGAAAAAGATCTAACATTATCAAGTTTAAGTGGAGTTTCAGAAGTAGAAAAGAAAGAGAATGCAGAAAATCTGTACAGGAAAAAATTAATGACAAGAACTTTCAAAAACTGATGAGCAATATACAGTGTATACTAAAAAAAAATATGAAGAGAAACACACCCATTGGAGTAAAAACTTTTAAAATTTAGGACAAACAGAAAATCAAGAGTGGATAGAGGGGGAAAAAAAACATAGAAACTTCAATGAGGAAAAAAGTTTGACAGAACTTCTCAACTGAAAAAATGCAAACCAGATTACCTGATAGTAAAATCATCAACATGTTGAAATAAAATATATGCCAAACAAGAATTCTATCTCCACCTAAATATCATTAATTTTTAAAAGACAAAATAAAGATACTTTCAGACAAATAAAAACTGGTGGAATTTGTAACCTCCACACCAAATAAATTATCCCAGATAGGAGAACAGAGATATAGAGAAGAAAAAGGACAAGAGAAAGAATTAAATATGTGGGAAAACACCTAAACGAATATTGACTTTCTCAGACAATTAGATTGTTTCACTGAGTTTTAAATATCTAGAGTATTAAAATATATGGCAACAATAGCACAAAATATGAAAGAAAAGCAAATAAAGTGTTCTAAATTCCATGTAGTAGTAAAAGTAAAAAGCATGGATTCAGGTTGTAAACTCTCTGGCATTTGTGCACCAAGAGACATGAATAAGAATGTTATAACAGCAGTATTTGTAATAGAAAAATGAAACCTGGAAACAACCCAAATAGTGATCAACAGGAGAATGTCTAAATAAAGTATGGTTCATTCAACAGTGGAGAACTATACAGTGATAAGAATGGACACACAATATGAATGAATGTCAAACACACAAGAAGCAAAACACAGCAGAGTACTACTGTTCATGACTTTCCTTATAAAACTTTCAAAAATCATTAAAGCTTAGCTATGCTATGTGAAGTGAAGGTAGTGTTTTCCAACTCAGAGAAGAGAAAAGAGCTGGTGATAGGGAAGGGCAGAGGTGAACTTCTGATGTGCTGGAAATGCTCTATTTCTTGATATGGGTGATGTTTACATGGTGGGTTCACTTTGTGATAATTCATTACACAGAACATCTATTATTTCTGCACTTTTCTGTACATATGGTATACTCCAATAGAAAAGAAAGGAAAGATGTCTTTGAAACTAGCAAGTAACGATAATCTGTGGCCCCTGATTCTCAGGGTAATATAGAATGCCCTTTTCCAAAAGGCACCAGTGTTTGTGCCAGGCTGGAACCTCTGCTGAACCAAAATATCTGCTTTTGCTAACTCGTGTAAATTTTCCTGTGTTTTCCCCAATGTTGATATTTTACTTTTTACTGAGGCTGGAAGGAATAAGGGAGAGGATGAGGAGGAAACGTGAGGATCGTGTGGGATTGCATGAACGTGAGCCGTACAGAGTAAACCACCCACTTGCCTGGCCTGGAGCTGTGTTTATAAAGCAGTTAAGTTAGAATACATTTGCTTACATTAAGTAAAATGTCTGAAATTAAATTTAAAAATTAGAATAGAATTACTTATATTTATAACCATACCAACATTGTTCATTTATAAGCTTACTTCTGCTGGAACATTACTCAAAGTGTAAGACTAGTTAATAGTTGGATTGAAATGAGTGTACAACTCATTAGCAACTGTATTAAAAGATCAGAAATCAACCATGGGGATTTTTTTCTAGTAAAATATAAAGTAGAGAGTACACACAAGTTCCAGTACTTCTCACTAGAATACTACGAGTAATACTTTTCTAAAGTTAGCTTTTCTTTATTCCTTTGAACACCCTTCTCTCTTCTATTTTTTAGTATAGAATGATGTGGAAGCTTTTTCTCCAAATCAGAAGTAAGCACCGAACAATATCATTGTACATTCCTTCTTTCGTTCATTTTGTGGTCTCTTATCTATTTGTCTTATGAAACCCCTGAGCTTTATGAGTCAGTATTGAAATCAAACTCTACCAGATCCTTACCAAAATAGTACATGGGAAAAGGTATAACCAATAGACACAGAAGCTACATCATATTCAGAGGGGATTTTCTTTCTATCTTCATTCAAAGTCATTACTAAAACTCTGCGAACTTAAATCAATGGTTTATTTTACAGTAAAGATAGCAAATATGTAGGAGAATGTATCTTTAGATTAAAATCTACATCCCAGAATGGAATGAGAATTTATTCTCATCCAATCCATTTGAGTCTCTAAACTATAACCAATTCAGTTTCCCATTCTCTATGGGTTATTGCAAATATTTTCCCTTCTCCTAAAACTCCACTTCTACAGAAGCTCTCCTTTCTAGCATCTTTGGGAATTTAACCATTGCCTGATCTATGCCAGATTTTTATCACCAGTTCCACGCAGAAGTGCTTTCACTTGTATTCATCATTTCTTTCTCCCCTTCTGTCCTTGGGAGCAGGTGCTCCTTAGTTAAGCCAAGCTTCTCCCCAGATACCCTGTGGGCTCATCCACTTAGCCGCCTCCTCAATTCACAGCAGCCCTGAACTAGCATTTATCTTCTTTCTGCTCTATATTCAACCTCACCTTTTTTTTTTTTTAATCTCCTCATCAGCATTTAAAAATGCTCAAGATTCTCCCTTCCTAAAAAAAAAAAAAAAAATGCCCTTGACCTTATATATTCCTGCAGTTACCCACATACCCCTCATTTCACACCAAAACCTTCTTGAAAATTTGCTACATTTTTTCCCTCCATTTCTTCACCACTACTCTCCAACTCAATCATAGCTCTCATTTCTCCCAACATGCAGTTCAAACTACTGTACATAAGGCCCTAGTGACTCCTTGCAGTCGGACCCAATGAATGTTTCGCATTTCTTCCCGCCCAGAACGTGGTCCTCCTTTCCCAGCGGCACTGTGTTCTACCCGGAGTCAGAAACCTAGCAACGGGCGCCACGGAGATGAGAAGAAACATCACCTTCCTGGTTTACTGCCCAGCCTCATGGGATCCTGCCGTGTTTCACAGACGAAGTAAATGCCAAACGCTTTTTAAGGCTTTTGAAATATTTTGGCAATTATCTTCGAGAATGTTATGTCAGTTTATTATTCTACTTAGAAGTGCACGAAAGGGCAGGATTTGACAACCCTGGGATATTTTCATTCTTTCTTTTTGTCTTGGCCAACGTGGTGAGTGAGAAATGGCATTTTATATTTTTGAATTCCAATAAGACTGGGATCTTTTCCCATGTAGCTCTTGGCCCTTTGTGTATTTGGGGCTTGCATTTTTATCTTTGGCTCATTTCCTTATACTATGTCTACTTCCTGGTTTGTAAACACTCTAAAAATTGATGTGACTCTTTTGAATACATTTTTTACCTATAAAATATACCCAAATTATACATTATTTTAAGTCTATTTACATATATATAAAATACAATCAAATAAAATCAGCTCAGGGTATGGTAGAAGGTCACCAACTGTCATTAATAAAATACCAGCATCACGGTAGACCCAGCTTTGGGGCTGGGTAGATAGTCATAGGGCCAATGAATTACGTCTTACTCAGAGCGAAGAAAAACCTTGAGTGTTTTACTAGTTCATTCTAGGACAGACACTATATTGCTTCTCAATGAAGCTCAGAGTTCTTGATTTTAGTCAGTCTTCAAGGCGGGAGGATTGCAGTCTGACTTTATAGTGAGCTGTGCGGTGCCTCCAATCTCTCCCGCGTGGGTGTATCTGTCACTGCGATGAATAGCTGCTCTGCTCCTGCTCTGGGGCTGGGTCAGGGGCAGTACTGGGAGGTCGGGGGTGCTGCAGAACTGAGCAGAACAGCTGTCTCATCAGGCGCCGGTATACGTGAGAGCTCTTTCTTTACAATTATGTGATCTCAGTGCTGACAAACAAGGATATGCAGAAATCTGGACTAAGCAAGAGATTGTTTTCAGCTCTTATCAGGCAGACTCCACGTGGTTTCCCGGGCGCTCTCACCCCGGCTCCCTCCACCCCTTACCTGGAAGATGCAGCCGGCCTTCCCAGCCTCCCTGCCTGCACTGCTCCCTCCCAGCCCGAGTTAAGCAAAGTCAGCCGATAAGTCTTCCCAGACTTTGACTTTGGCGCTATCACTCTCTCCAGGCTCTAAAGGATAAGAGTAGGTTTAGGATACCTAGTTCAATGTCTGGCAGTTACTCCCTGAAGAAAGTATTCGTTGCTTTTCCAAACTTTGAATGATAATGATGATTCTTTTTTGTTTTATTCGCTAGTTTGTTATATTCTTTAGACTCCACGTATAAGTGATACCATATAGTATGCCTTTGTCTGACTTATTTCACTTAGCATAATGCCCTCTGGGTCCACCCATGTTGCTGCAAATGGCAAAATTTCATTCTTTTTTATGGCTGGGTAGTATTCTATTGTATATATATACCACATCTTTATCCATGCATCTGTTGATGGACACTTAAGTTGCTTCCAGACTCACAGATTTAGAGAACAAACTAGTGTTTACCAGTGGGGAGAGGGAAGCGGGGAGGGGCAATATAGAGGTGGGGAAAAAAGGGTCATTATGGGATTATATGAAATCACATGTGTGAAACTTTCGAAAATTATAAAGCACTATAGAATTTAAAGAATCTTTCATTCAATAAAAAAAAAATAAAGATCCTAATAATTCAATGAATCCACTCTTTACAGATGGAGTGTAAGCATCTCAGTACCCAGCTGAAAGCCTTGCGTCCCCAAAGGTATCCATTTGCAGACAAGATCCTCTGTCCCCCTCTTCATTCTCCCCTAAAGGACCCGCGGACCCAACTCGCTTTGACCTGCCTTCTGCATTTACTAGGAGTCCTGGCTCCTCCCTGGGCCCCCGTCCCTCCCGACTCAGGCTGGGAAAACCCTGTCTTTCACCCAGACACTGTTTTTCCTCCAGCCCACATGGCCCTGAGGACCTCGAACTCCCAGTGCGGGTGTGACGAGCAGAGCAGCATCCCAGAGCCTCAGAAAATGCTGCATCTGGGCACACCCTGACCCCTGGGTCAGAATTTTAAAAACATGTGGAGGCCAGTCAACGCTCCTTCGAGTCTGAAAGCACTGATGCGACCACCCTCCACGTGTGACTACCCACAGCTTTCAGCGCCTGTTTTCTTAGCTGCCGAGAAGGAGCCCTCAGCCTCTCCTTCCCTTTGCCCCTGGGCTCTCCAGGCATTGGCAGTGATCACAAATCCACTGGGCCTTAACCCCTGTCCCTCAGCCTCCTGGCTGACAGGTCTCAGGGCTGCCTCCCTGTCTTACCTGGAGCTTCTGCTGAGGCAAGTCTGGACCTGCTTGCTGGTACCTGGGTTCCCTCATGTCCCACATGGGGCCCAAGGCTACACCTTCCCACAGAGTCTGTGGCTCAGCCCCTGCTTAGCCACACATGGCCCTGGCCTGACAGACCCCAGTGCCCCCTGCTCTTCAGATGACAAGTAAATGCACCCTTCATCTGGCCTCCCCCTGATGCAGGGGTCCCACACACAGGATTTCTGAGATTCCTGAAGAGGAAGGGGTTTCCTGGGACTGCCTGATTGCCCTGGGCACAGCTGGTATTAGGAGGAGAATCAGAAATCACAGAAGTACTTTCTCTCTGACACTCCTCCCTGTACCAGACAACGCAAAGAGAGAACCCAGTATGAGCAACTGGGAAATCTAAGCTTATATGTGGGATTATGATCTGCCCAAGACAGCTTGTTTTAGTGAGGCAAATGCCACCTGCAATTTGTGGGGAGGGGAATCCAGTATTCGTTCCAAATCCCCTGAACATTGGTTTGGGTTTGTAATTCCAGGGGAAAAAAGGACAGAAACAAAATCCCCCACTTTGCTGCCCTACATTCTACCCCCTCAATGCCCACACATGATTCTTAGAAAAAAGGAGGCAGGTACGATTAAAAAGAAAAGACCAAGTGGCAAGAGTATTCACGTCTGATTCCCGTTGCTTTCGGAATGGTAAAGATCGCTTAACTCATTCGAATACAGAAGCCACTCTGATTAGTTCCTGTGTGATCATAGCACATAGAACACTGATAAAAGATTTGGTTGATGAGTTAAGCTATTAAACATTGATAACAGTTTATATTCATTCAGATCAATTCATATTGACTTCTCATGAAGTCTGATTATATAGATCAAATTGAGGAAGAAATTTTGTAATCATGCAGTTACTGTCAAAGATGGTAATTGCCAAAAGAGATTAAGTCAGGTAAAAATGGCCTTCATTTCATGCCTCACTTATGAATTTTCACTGATCCTTGCAATTTTCCATTAAGAGGTCAAAAGAGAAAATCATTCGGTCTAGCCATTTGACAATAAAGATAACTACTAAGAAGGCTAGTTCTTCCTAATTGTGGCATGTCATTTCTTCTTTGATTTTGCAGAAAAGTTTATTATTTTCTTCTAACATCTCTTTCCTTTTTACCAAACTTGTAATCATAATAACCAGTAAAACATGTTGAGACTACTGTATCACTTTAAAATAAGGTGAATATCTGTCTAAATGTGTGTGTGTATGTGTGAAATATGAAAGTATGAAAGGTTAAATGCAATCGGGGTAAGATAAAGGAAAAATGAGTAGATAGTAGCTACCTTATATTTGTCTAGTTCTGTGTTTCTTCTTGTTTTATCTTCTAATAAGTGCCTGTGGTCACACTTGGTTGCCGTTTTTCATGATGATTGTTAAGATGTCTGGAATTCTATTGATACTTCTCCTCATATTATTTTGTAACTTGTTTCGGAGTTTCCTTCAACTGCAAGTAATAGCAAACAGAATAGTGAGAATAGACTAATTAAATTTTCTCCAGAGGCACCAGAAGGGTAGGTGCATTCTGGTTGGGAGGAGTATCTCCAAACTGAACCTCAGAACCAAGTTCCTCCTACCTTCCTGTTCTGCGATCCTTAATGTCTGACTTTCATCCTCATGTTCACGGAATGGTTGCTGTGCCTCTGGGCATCACATTTGTATTCAAGGCAGCAAAAAAGAAAGCAGGAAAGGGCAAAAAGAGTGTGCTAGCTGAGTCTGACACTTCTTATCAAAAAAAGAGCAGCTTCTCCAGAAGGCCCACCCCCAAATTTGGATTCTTTCTTATTGGGCAGAATTATGTCACATGGTCACCACTAGCTAGAAGGCAGCCTGGAAAATTGAGATTTTTTTAGCTGGACACATGGCTGTCCAAACGACATAGAGGTTCCTTAGAAATGGAAGAAGAGGGGTAATAAATATGGGTAGACTAATTACAGTGTCTTCTGCAGTTCCCGCTATGGTTAGGGTATAGTTTTACGGTTATTTTAGGTGTAATCATTAACACTGGACATGAGTTAGAGATATGTAAGACTCATAATATTTGTGGTCTGAGAAGAGGGAGTTGTGATCCAGTAGGGAATCACCAAACACTGTCTGACTAGTGTGTGGCAGTGCTCACAGGATTGTCAGATGAGCCCCTGGAGGACGGCTCTAGTACAGCTGCCGGTGGTGTTAGTGTGTGTTCCCTGGGTGTCCTGGTAGAAGAGTGGGTGGGAGAATGGCAGGGGGTGAACCGGGAGAGAAGGGGCTCCAGAGGTGCAATGTGGACGGGGAATGACTTACAGAAACGCTGAGAAGGTTCACTCCTGTGCAGGGCTTCAGATACTGCATCACCGTTTCCCTTGATACTGCGTTCATCACAAGTACGTATATTTTCCTGCAGTCCTGCAAACAGAACACTGTCTAATTTCTCCACAGGACACTGGCCACCCCAGGGGGGCCAGTGATGGTCATTATAAACACAAAAATTTATCCAACATGTGCTGGTAACTGAGTTAGATTTTTTTATTGATACTGCAGCAGATACTGTGTTGGTTTCTTCATCTGCAGGGGCTCTTCTAACCCTTGTAAAAGCCCTGTGAAGCAGGAATTATTAACCCCATTTACACACGTGTACCCGTGACCAGGCAGATCTCCTGCTGACCCAAGTCCACATGTCTACAGCATTGTATTATTCAGGGTTCTTCAGAGAAACAGAACCAATAGGATGTATAAATATATATACCTGTGTGTGTATGTAGTGTGTGTGTGTGTGTGTGTGTGTGCACGTGTGCACCTGTATGCAGGTATATGCGCATCCAGAAAGTAGGGGAGGGGAGAAATGGAGAAACAGAGGTACCCGCTGATCAGGTTAGAAACTCTTGGTCCAGCCATGCCCGAACTAGATTTCTGCTCTGGGAGCCATTAAATTCTCATTTTACCTTAAGCTAGTTTGAGTTGGGTTTCTGTGTGGGTAGAATCTTTTCAACTGCATTTAATAAGCATCTCTTCTTCCCCAGCTGCCAAATGGATAACAAGCTGTACACATTTCTCTTTGAGGGGTTCTCCTTTCAGCATACATGAGCCATCCCCAGGGTGGGGGGGAAAAAGAACAGGTCAAGTGCAGCTATCACAAAGAATAAAACGTGCACAAATACACCAACACACAGTTTCTAGCCATGAGAGAACTGTCCCTGCAAGGGTCTGCAGGTGTAATTTTGAAGTCATGATTTAGAAAAATGGATTTGTACTCTTTTATAAAGAAAATGAATCTGCTCACCTTCTCTTCCTCATATCTCCTCATTTTGGTGTTCTTTGCCAATGTAAAACAAATTAGGATTCTTAGTAGAATAGTTGATATTCTTAGATTGTGTTAAATCGTTTTGCATCAGGAAAATAAACGGAGTTTCGATCTGTGATGATACACATGATCTTTCTTTCATATGGAAGTCCTAATACGATGTGTCAGACGGCATTTGTATTCTCTCCCACCACTACTATGACAATTGCATCCTGAAAGGAGCGCTTTCCTTTCCGCTTAGTCCACTGTGAAACCCTCTGCCTCGTTTCCATCCCTCTGTGAGAATAAACTCTGCTCTCTCAATACGCCCTTTCATGCAGTCACTTTAAAATACAACAAACTTATTCTCTCTTTAAAATATCTATTTTAAAATCTTTATAATTTCTGGAACTCATTGGCCATGTTCCATGTTGACAAGAAAATCATCTGATTATATGATATATATTGAATGCGTTCCATATGCACACAGCCAGACTTACTCTTCAGAAAGTAGTTTAGTAGCATAAATTGAGGACAAGCGAATTTACACACCTAGAAATAGGTGTGGAGTTCTTTCATTCCTTTACTAATTTTCCAAAATGGTTGTCCTTGCATCCCAGCATTTGAAATCTGGCTAAATAAGGGAAAGCTAAACTCCTCTTAATCGTCTCAGATGTATCACCATGTCCCATAACTTCTCTTTCTGAGCAGGACTTTCTCTCCCCTGACCAGACTTCTTCCCTCTGCTGGCACTTAGCGTCTCCCAAATCCAAAAATAACAGCGAATTTACAGGCCGTTTTGTTTCCACTTCTACCTAGTTCTGTGCCAATTGTTAAGAACCATTTAACTAAATTACTGGTGAAGATGATCAACCTTAAATTGACACTATTAGAACCAATTATTAAAAGCACATTTAGTGATTTGTTTTGTGTGTTTTCTCTTTTTCTCCTTTGGGCTTCAAGAAGTAGAAAAGGTTTGTGTATTAGATCAAATCATAAGCAAATTTATCTTTGACCTTGTTTCCCAAGGTGGGGAGTCGTGTGGCTAGTTGAGGGTCATACAGATTGTTTTTGAGTTGGAAGAAGGCTTTGATACATGTGAAAACAACCACATTCAGACTGGACAGGGTCACAGGTGGAGCATGTTCTGGAATGTGTGCAGTGGGGTTTCATTTGCATATGACACTTGGGGAACTCGGTGAGCCCCAAGTGAATTTTTACTTGTGGGTCTGTCAACAACTGTGGCTATAAGGACATAGCTGTGGAGTCTCCAGCGATTATCTTTGGAAAAGCATGTGGGATCCAAGAGATTGCTAAAGCCTAGAAAAAGATATTCTTTTTTTTTCATGAAAAAAAAAAAATGGCTAAAAGGAAAACCTTCCAAAAATCTAGGCGTAGATAGTCAAATTTAACACATAAAAGTACTGGAATGAATTGCCAAATAATCCATTTGTACTCACTTTCACAATCATAAGGGATTCGGTCCAGAAATCTATGGAGCTTTGTGAGGAACTTATTCAAGAAGACCAAACCAATTTACTCAGCTATTATGACATGCCTGAAAGCAGACAGGGCCAGTTTCCTGCGAAAGCCATTGTTCCCTCCTGCTCTCTCAGACCGCAGCTTAGAAAGTTTGGTCCTTGAGGTCTTAGAAGAGAAACACAAATCCCCTGTAAAGTTAGCCAGCACTGCAAGCCAGTAAACTGAGGATATAAGCAGACATAATTCCCAGCAACTATTTACTAAGAAAATCAACCCTGGGCAAAAACAAAACAAAACAAAACACAGAACTTAAGAAGAGGCTCTCAGTATGATTATAATAAAATTAAGCAAAAGAGAAAACATAAGTTGCACTGTATTCATATATCTCTATTGGAACTTTGCCTTCTGGGGCCTTAATTACTTAGTCATCTTAATTCATCTTATATTTTATTCAATAATCCAATAATATTGTTACTTACTATTATTATTGGTAATATTGAAGGAATACTATTACTATTAGGTATATGCAATTTCACATGCAACTGAACCCCAGTAATGATGCCGCCACAATTTCTGATTTTAAAGAGGAAGGATCTGGGTCTTCATCAGTTCACGTAAAGTGTCCCAAATACACACAGTGAGTGGCAAGAGCAGCGCTCTGAGTCAGGTTGTCTGAGCCCAGAGCCAAGTCCTGCGCACTTATGCACCGCTGCCTCCCAAATTCCTGTACTTATTATCTGGGATTTAAACATTGAAAAGGATCTTGAAACCAAGGTCACTAATTTCACCTCTGCTGGAGGCTTGACTTGTGTAGTTGTAGAAAATCCTCCCTCTGAGATTGTCTTTCTCTCAAGATGTTTAAATCAACTTTTGTAGCAGGTGCTTAAACTAAATGTCACAGGGCCAGGCAGGTAACCTGAATGTGTGATTTCTCCGAGTATAAGAAGATACATTTCAAATATCTTCACCCATCTGGTAGGCTGTCTTTTTGTTTTGTTGATAGTTTCCTTTGCTGTGCAGAAGCTTTTTAGTTTGATGTAGTCCCATTTGTTTACTTTTTGTTTTTGTTTTCCTTGCCTGAGGAGACATATCTAGAAAGATTGCTAAGACTGATGTCAAAGAATGTACTGCCTCTGTTATCTTTCAGAAGTTTTATAGTTTCTGGTCTTAACATTCAAGTCTTTCACCAATTTTGAGTCAGTTTTTGTGTACCGTGTGAGGTAGCGGCCTAGTTTCTTTCTTTTTTTTTTTTTTTTGCATGTGACTGTCCAGTTTTCCCAACACCATTTATTGAAGAGGCTGTTCTTTCTCCATTGAATGTTCTTTGCTCTTTTGTCATAAATCAATCGTCTATATGTGCTTGGGTTTATTTCCAGGATAAAGAAGATGCAGAATATATATAAAATGGGATACTACTCAGCTATAAAAAAAAAAATGATGAAATCTTGCCATTTGCAACAACATGGATGGACCTTGAGGGCATTGCGCTAAGTGAGATAAGTCAGAAGGAGAGAGACAAATGCCACATGATGTCACTCACATGTGAACTATAAAAAACTAATAAACAAACAAACAAAAAACCAAAATAAATGAACAAATCAAACAAAAATGAATACATAGATACAGAGAACAGAGTAGTGGTTACCAGAGGGAGAAGGCTGGAGGGAAAGGTGAAAAGAGTGAAGGGCATCAACTGTCTGGTGACAGATGGAAAATAAAATTTTGGTGGTGAGCACATCTCAGGATACACAAAATTAGAAATATAATGTTGAACAAGTGGAACTTATATAATGTTAGAAATCAATGCTACCTCTAATAAATAAATAAAAATACAAGATGAAGAGGTCTGTATCTACACATACACACACACACACTCACACACACACACGTGTGCTCACACAAATACTACCCCAGGCATTCAAATTCACTTTTATAACACAATATAAGCTGACCGAAGGAAAGCACTCCACAATCCAGATTGCACTTGTGAGCAAGGGTTTGTGACCCTATTTCTGATGTCAGCAATAAAATCAAGTGAGAAAAGTGCTCATTTAAAACTTTGCTCAAAGTACAATTAGTGAAGAAGATTCAGACTTTGAGGTACCTTTGTGAATGCTCTGAATAAGTAGGTTGTAAATGGATATTCTTTCAGAAGATTGAAAAGGAAAACTATTGGAATGAAGTAATAAAATTATACTGTTATTCTGAGGGCTATTACACTGAGCTGTAGTGGAATAAAAATTGGGCCATACTAATATTCTAATTATATGCATTGTTGAATGCTGTTGCTGTTATACACTTCTAAGTTTTTCGGAGGTTAAAGTCTTTTGTTCTTATCTGATGTGAACAATCTTCAGTTATTATAAATGACAAACTAGGGATGCCAAAATGAAATATTCAACTCATGCAAACTCCTTGAGCATTTGAATCTATTCTGTAGCAAGTTTACTGAGAAAGATAAGGTTCTGAGCTTCTATAATTCATCTTTGTTTAAATTGTAAAGTAGTCTAGTGTTGAATCAAAAATGACTGGGAATTATATTTACCAGTGTTGGAGAATATTAAGGTACAATGTACAATGTAAAACTGCAACTGGGATTACCATGATCACCTGGCCACTTCAACTATCATAATGTAACTACCTTTCGGAATCACTGTTTTGGAAGAAATAACCTTTTAAATTTGTACTTTAGCTGCCTTTGGTTGTCTATACCTTACATCAGCAAAACGTGTTGACATTGGATTCACACTAATTTTCAACTGTAAATGGAAAAAAGAAACATAAAAAGAGGTAGGACTGTATCAGAAGATGTCCATGTGAAGGCAGAGACACAGGGACAATGCCCTGTGAAACTGGAGGATTGGAGTGATGCATTTACAAACCAAGGAGTGCCAAAGATTCCCAGAAAACCACCAAAGGCTAGGAAGAGGCAAAGAAGGATTTCCCTACAGTTTTCAGAAAGAAAATGTCCCTGCAAACACCTTAAATTTAGACTTCTAGCCTTCACAATTTTGAGACAATAAATTTCTGTTGTTTTAAAGCCACCTAATTTGTGGCACTTTGTTATGGCAACTGTGGGAAACTAATACAGTGGAGAACCAGAAATGAACCTAATCAGTACAATTGCCAAAGACATTGCCATTTTACATTGGTTATCTTATTAATAACATTCCTTAACTCTCAAAAGTGACCCAGTTTGGATGAAAAATATTAGATGTTAATTCTATACCGTGCATCTAGCCAGTTTCAACTCATCTTTAATTCCAAGTGTTCCCATTCTTAAGCATGTGAGTGGAGGGTACAAAGAGTTAAGAGATAAAGCGAACAGTATCCTAGTAGGAGGTGGTAATTTTAAATAATCTCTGAGATAGAAAAGAAGTGTAGGCAACATGTACTTAGTTGACATGTAGGAAAAGTGGTTGCTTCAATTCCTAGCTCAGTTAATCTGCCTGTGAATGGCAAAGCATTCAAAAGACTCAGGAACAGTGAGTAGAAACTCAGATAAAGAGAAGAGGACTCTGTGAGCTCCCATTTTTTACAGCTTTTAGCTGAGACCAGGCTTCAGTCAGGGCCATGCTGGGTGTCTAAAACCCAGATGGAAACACAAGGCCTTATTGGCTTGAGAAATGAAAGGACAGAGTTCAAAGTGAACGTGGAAGCTGGAAAGAGAGAAAGGAAATCCTGATATTGGGAAAGCCACAGTGGAAGAGCCCCAAATTCTCTATATAAACTACCCACATCTCTGGCTGACCCCAGAACTATCCACATGTAGTTCTACATGTAGACTAAGCTAAGTTCATCTAAGGCTAAAACAACAGAACAGAGATTTTAGCTACTGTCCATTTCTAGGGAGACAGGGTGGGGAATTTGAGTTTAGTCACAACAGAAAACTAAATCGACACTTTTGAGAGGAATATGTCAGACTTCATAGTTTTTATGATGTCTCAGTCATAATGCACAAGATACAATCCAAAATTACCAGATGTACAAAGAAACAGACAATGTGACCGCATACTCAAGAGAAAAGGCAATCAATGGAGACCTCCTTCCCTGCAGCTTCAGCAAAAAAAAAGAAAAGAAGCAAAACACTCAGCTATAACCACTTGCTGGCATATAGAAGCTAGGCAGAGCCTTACTGCCTTGGAGTACCCACAATATTCTCTTTTTATTTTCACAGTTCCATTGTCAAGGGCCCTTACTTCAAACCCTCATCAATTAACTTTATCCTTTATTATTAGAGTGATGGACAAGGATAGCCTGAGTGGGAAAGAGTGGAAAAGAGTAGGAAAGAGGAGGGAAAGCAGTTTTGTTTTCCTAGTTAGGTGAGTTTGTTTTACCTTTATTGGACTTGAGGATATATGACATTTATGGGAGCTGCTAAGGAACAACTTTCGAGTTTTGGTAATACTGTTACTCATTTACTATACTTTGCAGGACGGAGCAGAGGAGGTAACTATGTCCCTGTCAAAGATTGTGCATTGTCTCCATTTACCTCCAAGTCATATTTCCTAGGTGCTTTATTAATTTCACTCCGTAAGAGCTTAAAGGGCCCTGGGTATCATCTGATCTACTCTCCTCTTTTAAGAATTAGTCCCAGAAAGCTCAATATATTTACAAAGTTAAACAGCTGGTTAGTGTCAGTACTGGGCTACAACACCATACTTTAGTCCCCAGCACCTATGTTCTCTGCAATTCAGCATCCTTCCACCAATCAATCGTTTGATTAATATATTGAATGTCATTTTGTTACATGCCTATTAGGTGCCGAGAATTGTCCTGGGAGATGGAAGTGCATTAGTGAACGTGATAGTGGAGGTTCATGCCCTCAATCTATACTTAGCATTCTGTCTTGGAAGCTATACATCTCCTGACTTGGACTTTTAATCAACTGATAAATTATTTATATTTATTTTTTAATTTATAATCATTTATTATAATTTTCACTTCTGATAAAGAAATTTCATTTGTTGATTTTCCTAAACTGTTATCCCTCTGCCCCTGTTTAAGTGAGTTTGTTAAATAAAACTAGATGTTAAATAAAACCAGACTTGCAAAAAACAAAACGATACCTATTTAACCTGTGCTATAACTAGGCTTGCTTCTAGGCATTACTCCCTTCCATTTATGCTATTCATCATTCATGAATGATTACTATCTATGAATCATTCATTCATGTGACAATGGACCCATTAAAGACCATTTGAAATGATACAAGTTACACTCCATGGAATATTCTCTATTCCAGAGTCATTTAAACATCTTTTACTTGCTATCCTCTTGCTGCTTTGTTCACTGCTGAGAACAAAGAAAAAAACAGAATGAGTCATTACTTTTTACTTACTTCTTTTGGTAAAATTCATTGTGATCTAATAGAAATTCATATTCCAAAAATTAAAAACAAACATTTTGCATATTGACATAAGATTCTTGTTGCTTTCCATGATTGTTTGTCTTCTCTTTCTTGAAACTTGACTCATGATATTTGGCCTTCACTAACTGGCTGTAACTATTAAAATTGAATTCAACTAAACTGTAAATGCAATGCAAACACTAAAATCATGTGGTTATTCATTTGCTCTAAGGTGATTGAATATGTAAGTGTGAGTGTGTATGCGTGTATATGTGTGGGTTTGGCTGTTTTACTACATCTATGTTATCAACATAAAAAATAACGTGACTTTTTAGAATGAACATGTGGATTACCATTTATGATACACTAGGCAATGATTACTTCTCATTTATATGCTGCAAAGAAGCCCATATCTTAATCTGCACTGTTGTACTATTCGAAATCTAATATCCAAAACTTAAAAATCAGTTAGCCAGCATTTTAAGACATTAATTATACTACTCTCCAATTTACTCAATAAAAGAGTTTTGCTAATAAAGTATTACTGAATCTGCTAGTCCTTTAATCTGTGCACGTACTTATATAACAGGAGGAAGAAATTTCCTTGAAGATTTAATCAACCCTTGAGGATATTTTTCAGATTCTCTTCAAAGTTTCCTTTGTCCTACTTTCCAAAAGTGAATCATTATTTCTAAGATTAGACTTCTATTCAAAAGAGCAGAATATGCCCAAAGAACTCTGCCTTCCACTCAAAAATATAGAAAAAGTGGAAACACACACACAGACGCGTACACACACTCAAATACAGGTCAAAAAAATAAGCAAAATTGAGGTAATATATCTTTGTATATTTCTACAGAGGGGAGCCAAATATTTAGATGTCTAAATATTCTAGAATTAGAAGCAAGCAGTGGAGGATCACATTTAATTTGTTCAGAGAAACAGCAATTGAATGCAGCCCACTAGTTGCAGGAGACCATAAAATGCCTCCCTACATGAAGTGAGGCCTAAGTCTGAGTTCTTTTCTTATGAGCAGAAGCTGAACATGCCCTGGGAAGCCAGCTGCCATATTGTAAGGAAGCCCAAGCTGTCCCACACAGAGACCACAAGGAGAGTTCACCTTCAGTGGAATCCCAGGCCCTGGCTGAAAGCCAGCATCAACCAGCCAACATGTGAATGAATGACTCCTCAGGTGACTCTAACCTCTGGGTCTTCCACATGAGGACCCTGATACTGTGGGGCTGAGACCAATTGTCCCTGATGGTCCCTGTTTGAATTCCAGACCCACAGAATCTCTGATTGTAATAAATGTTTGCTTCACACTGCTGAGTTTTAGGGTATTTGTTACATAGCTTTAGTAACCATTCACAATTTATCTCTTTATACTTTACTGAATGTTGATGATTTTGCCAGAGCTCAGGATGAGAATATGATTTATTTTCTCCCAACGTTTTCTTTTCATTAGAGAAAAATGCAAGTAGATATACACCAGGCCTGCTCTGCTGATCTTTTTCATTGGTGACTTTTGTCAATATGTATTTGCTATTTAAATTTATGTAAATAAATTGTACAAACTTTCCATAACCAGGGTTTCTCAGGATATTTTTTTATTAAGATTCATTATATCTCTTAGGTGGAGGTGAGGTGGGGAGAGTGTTTTTCTCACACTTGTTCCCATATTCTCCCCAAGTCCAAGGTTTAATTAGACTCTGCGTTCTGTGTAAGAACTCGATACTCAAGACACTTATGCTCCACTTCCATCCACACATACAATTTTGTCTTAAAAATAAGTAAAGTTCTAAGGCCAAGTCTAAGTAATTTCCACATCAACCAGAAATTAGCAGCTATGTGAAAAGTGAGCTCAAGTCTGAATACATAATCTTTTTTTACTATTTAATTGAAAGTTGGCTTTTATATAAATTCTACAGTCCTCTAAAGACATATTACAGGGTGTTCTTTGGCTAGCTTTATTTCTTTGAATAAGTTAATATTTTTGGAGTGACTTAGCATTTTTGTCACTATACCCTTTTTCCTGAAGCCAATATTACCAATGCAGTCATCTGACTGGCAACACAAACAGCAATTACGGTGGTTATTTGTCAGCTGCTATTCATGGCTGTATCTTTTCAGTATTTTCATTAGACAGATTTCTCTCTAATCCACTGTCTTCACATATCATGTAGATTTGATGTCCTCCTCACTTGCACTAAGTATACATTTCCATAGATGATAACATGAGACACAGACTCTTTCAGAGTGGACCTCAGGGGGTAAATTCCAGTGCTGTGCTGAAATTACAGTTCTTATGAGTTCTGCTGAGGGCAATTTAATTTCACTCTATCTTAATTTACTAGCAATGGTGATATAAAGTAAGATCTGGTTGAACACCTGGGGTGTCTACTCAGGGTGATGAAGATGGAGTGAGAGTCAAGATGTCCTTGATGTTAGCCAAGCCTGGACATATAATGCCCCCAAATGTGTGATGATGAGTTTTCTTTAACACCTAACAGTGTCCTTCCTATTGTGAATAAATATGTTGTTATTTTGCATGTGGAAGCACGCATGCTTCCCATAAGTTACCCAGTTCATAGTTATGAAATTCTACCCTCTTGACAAGTGAACTAAACTCCTCTCCAAACTTTTATATTTTTAGAGCTGTTTTCTGCTCTCCTTTTTCTTTAATTAAACAAAAATCTAGAGACGTAAACTAACATGACTACACGCCTCCTTATTTACGAAAAGGCAGGACACTGTCCACTACTAGTCACATTACTGGCAATTCAGTCCCACGTGTCTACATGGAGCTGAGTTAGAGCAGTTGCAGCAAAGCATCAACTTGCACATTCTGTACAATTCAAATTATGTGGAGTTAAGAATTCTGATAATATGATTTCAACACATTGAATGGTTTATTATTAAAGTGGGAACAAATATTCTATTTATTTGTTCACAGGTTTATTTTTTAAATTTCTCAATCTAGCTTTCAGGGAAGACCTGCTGTATCTTAGGTTAGACGCATTAGATGTGAAGGACATAATAAGATAAAATCCTTTCATTCACAAAAAAAAAAAAAGTCTAAAAGAGAAAAAATAGATGCTAACTAGAGAGAAAATAATCTACAGGCTAAGGTTGCCTTGTGTCCTTTCTTGAGTGAACTCTTCCATTTTTCTAAATTCTATAGCAGTGTTTGTCCTTGCATCTAATATGATGGGCATCTGTCATGGAAGTGGGAGAGAGATCATCAAAGTTTGGGGAAAAGATTATTTATGGTTGATGTTGAAAGAAAGCAAATTAAGGACATTGTTTTAAAATCCAGCGTAAAATTTAAAAATCTTAAATTTTAAAATCTCTTAAATCAATCAAAATATACTCCCCAATTTTAAGAATTCAATGCGTACTTACTTCAAAGTATTCTACTTCACAATCTCACACAAGACTTCCATTGAGATAATCATTTTCAGGTGAGGAGTGACTGCATTTAAGTGAAGCAATGCCTTTCTAGAAATGAGATGATTTCCTGTTTGAAATTGGAATGCACAGGTGGAACTTTCTTCCCTACTTGAGTTGCAGAAAGCACATGTTTAGCCCCTTCTAATAAGTTAGCCCCTTCTAATAAGCTACTCATACTACTTTGCTGAAATCAGAAGATGTGAAGAAATGATCTTCCTTCTTTCCTTCTTCAGGACCCAGTGGGAACCTGGCTGGCCCTCCTCTGAATTAAGCCATCACTATTTACCACTCTTTTGGAACTTATCAATGTCTCCCTGGTGTTCTTACATAAACACATAATAAAGTATGAGCTTCTGCAGGACAGAGGCTGTGATCATCTCGGATCCCAAACAGCCCCCGTGACGGGGGTTGACTCTCTGAGGTTGACTCTCCACCGTGGCTTCTTGACTGTGAAAGGACTAGTTCCAGGATCCTCACGGATGCTTTAATCCCATCCCATCAACAGGGCAACAGCTGTCAGTGAAAAGTTCCCTTATATTTAAGAGAGACATTTTTTCCAGAGCGTGGAAACCGCTGTTACTTTTACTTGTCATAATGCACACTTGTGCTCCACAGATCTGCTCTCTGCCTTTTTGTTAAAATATGCTTGGCTCAGTCTACAGGCTTTTATTGATGGCATCTCTGCTTCAGCACTACTGGTTCTGTCTATTATACCAAACCCACATCAAGTGCAGCAAAGCGCCACGAATTTGTGCACAACCCAAGAAGACGGGTGTATTGATACATCTCCTGAATGAGGCTGGAAGATCAGTCTTGTCTGTAGGCAACTAGCGTAAGAGTGAGGACAGTGCCAAGCATGTCATCTGTGTTTTCATGCAGCTCAGGGTGCTTCGTGCCCTTTGCATGGCTGAACTGAGAGGGGGGACCTTAGGGACCTGAGTGACACTGATAGGAGGGAGGCAGCCGGCATAGACCCTCCCACACAGGCTGCTACAGAGTGTGTTAGGACAGATGCACACTCAGGAGACCCCATCCCAGGACATCAAACGCAAGAAGAGTAGATCCCAGCCCTGACTCTGCCCCCATGACATCTGGGACCTGGAAAGTCACTTTGCCCTCCTGCTTCGGTTTCCTCAGGGGTGGAATGATGGGGCTGTAACCAGATTAGCTCCAAAGGCAATGCAAGCTGTGGTACTTGGTTCTTTAAAAATGTTAGAGACAAACACAGTCATCTTGAGTTCTATCAGATGCCCAAGAGTTTTGTGACTGTAAAGGATGTACCTCTGTCTAGAAAGAGAGTTAAAACGAGATGTGTGCAGCTGCAGCTAGTGTTTCCTGGGACAGAGAAGCTTGAAGATGGCCATAAATGATCGCATGCCTGTGAGGAAACAAAAGGCATACAATATCCCAGGATTTCTATTTTTCTCCGAAGAATTTACAGAAGCCAAGGCCCTTCAATTTTATTCTTACATCGTACAAAAGAGAGGAGTGTACCCCAAAGCTGCACAACCTGCGGTATCAAGTTGTTACTGGAATAGGACGGTGAATGCAATTTTTGACAGTATTTTTGTTTTATGAGGAGAAAGCCTTCTATTTCCTTTAAATTGTATTACCTTGAAATCCATGAGAAAAATAATGAGAGACAAAAATCAAAGAATCATTATCAAAATATGTTTATTGTATGCTTGGTCACTTTAAAGCATAGAAACACTTTACATTGATTTTGCTACAGATGTCACCTTTTTCATAATGATCATGAAAATTTTGTAACTATAATTTGGAATTAAGTTTTCTTTAAAGATACACATCTCTAAAACCTATCATGTGTAAAATATAAGTATTATCATGTAAAAGATGTAGCTATTTTTGGTAATATTCTTCTATGACTTGATTACCGACGCAGGGGATTGTTACAAGGCATTCTTATGTCCAAGACACTCCTCTATGAGGTGATTTATGGATGTGGCCACCTTGGTCTTTCCTCTGGGGAGTTACAATCTGCGAGATAAATGCACACACAAATAACCACAAAACGTCACACTGACAGGTAACTACCTATAATAGTACTTCTTGATGTAGGTTGTTCCTTCTTAAACATTAACTTTATGAATCTCTTAACAAATCTGTGGAAGAGAAAAGGGTAGATGATATTATTCCAAGTTCACTAATGAAGATGTAACCTCAGATCACCCAAGGGCAGAGTCAGCAACTGAGAAATGCAGGATTTTACTTCATCCCAGTACACCAAGCTATACTTACAACTCAGGGGTGAGAATGGTTATTGTATGCCCCTGTTGAGATCAGTAACCAGAGGAAGCTTTTGATTTGAGTCAGAAGGAACAGGTGTAAGTTATCTTAATGGAGCCCAGGGTGTTGAACACTTCAGATGGAGGGAAGAGTATGAGCAAAAGGGCACGCGTGACACAGTGTAAGGGAACAACACGCTGACTGATGTATGAGGCACCTGGAGGGGAACAGGGGCAGAAGGGCACAGAAAAGAAGGCTGCATGTGTCAGATCTGAGCTATCAGGTGGAGCTTGGACACAGAGAATTAGTCCATGGAAACTGAGAATCACTGGAACTATGTCAGCAAGCCAGTGATGGGTCAAGTAGGTGATTTGGAGAAAGTAACTTGGAAGCATCTTGTTGACTTAGCCTGAAAGAATCTAACTGGAAATAGAGTGAATTGGGAATTAATGACGGTGGAGGGTAAGAAACTCCACTGAAATTAAATAGCAACTCAACAATAAGCCACTTTTACGTCTAGAGGGCTGCCATTTCCTAACCACCCCAGCTTTAAAACCTGCCAATCCTAGTTGGAGAGATTGGGTTTAACAAACATGTATCTTCCTTGCTTAAGTAAATAAGAAACTCAGTGGCTAGATATATGATAGATGATGATAGATAGATAGATAGATAGATAGATAGATAGATAGATAGATAGATAGATGATAGATAGATGATAGATAGATAGATAGATAGATGATAGATAGATAGATAGATGATAGATAGATAGATATAGATAGATATTTCATGGTAACCTCTTCCTTTGACAAGTGGCGGTTCCACCAAATTCCTTTGAAGAGCCTCTCTTTGTCTCATTGCAAGAAACCTGAAACAAGAGGAGGACCAAGAGGGCCCCTTGATCTCCACAATTGATAAGCCTTTTGAACTGCTGCCCATGAGTCTCGAAACAGTGATATCAGATCTGACTTATTTCATGGAGCTTTTACTGTTGGATTTATTTTGTTATTCTACAACTTGTTTTAAAAAATAGGTTTTTGAATAAAGGAATTTGACCTTTTCTGGGGAGGTGCAATATTTGGTAAATATTGTCATAACTAATCTGATTCTTGTACTGCTTGTCTCACTTTTAATTTTTGTTCCTCTATCTGTACCAAGTCCTGTCTTGTATGTTTCCATTTTTTTCTGTATCATGTCTGTTGAGTGAACAAGGGGCTGCTCTAAGGGGAGATGCAGGCATGGGCCAAATAAGCCTCCAATCAAGAGAATCCCATGGACTGATGTTTGGAATCTGCAAGAATAATAACCAATTTGTGCAAAGGTCAGTGACGTTTGGGTCTCCTCTTCCCCCCATACCACCAACCAAGTCTATGTGAGGACATTCCTTGTCTTATCAAATCCTGAAAGAAGATCACGTTGCTAACTACATATTCTGAAGTCAGTCTGCCAGGTTGTATATCATATGGCTTTTTGCTAGCCTGTGTCCTTCAAAGACCCAAGACAGCATTCATTAGTTTAGACTTCTGACAGACTATAGCCTCATTCATGTTTGCCATGAGCTTGTCTTCATCAAAGCCACAACCTCCTCCAAAGGAACTCCTGTTTCCTATATTTGTCCTCTCAAAATAATCCCTGTGACCACCCTGATAACTGGCAATAGTTCATTAAAGAAGACCTAGAATTGCAACGGGCATTAAGTAGATGTTTTGGTATATAAAAGGTACATTTAAGAGGAACTCTAGAAAAGAGATAAAAAATGAAACATAGTATGGTCAGCTTTCTCTGATTGGATGTGGAAGCATCAACAAAAAGAAAGACTCCAGGGGAGCCTCCCTTAAAAACTCTATAGGAAAACCAAAAAAAAACTTCACTGCCACCGGAGTCTTCTGAAACCTACGCTCTTGCATCTCTCTACCTCTGACTTTGTCTTCGCCACTCATTCATACCACTTCCATTCCTTCTGTTCCTCCTTCTGACTTTCTTAAAGTGCTACATTTTGCTCAAGATTTGCTTGTGTCTTTTTACTTTTAAATAGAAAAGAAAAATCACGTTGAAAAACTTCCTCTTAAAATTTCTAGATCCAAAGCAGATGAATTTATACCCTGGTCTAGAAATGAGTTGAGGACTTTAAAGTTATTTCCCTAACTTTTAAAAGTATTGATGCCTGTTTCATGAAGACAGACATTAGTGACAGAATTCAGGATTTTGTTACATAAATATTGTTGTGGACTACTAGGTCTGTAGTTCCTTTCATTCTTAGGCCCTTGGAAGGGGAAAATGGTTAAAGCAACATTGTGGGAAATTCCAGGGGAGGATTTAAATAATCTTACTGCACATAAATCAGAAAATGGTTTTAAGAGGGCTTTAGAAAAGGAAATGTATTATCTGAGGCCACTTCGGAAGTATTTCCCTTAAGTTTAGGTGGGGCAAAACATAAAATTATAAACAAAATAAAGATGAATCAAAACAAAAGTGAATATCTTTTAAAATAGGACAGGAATAGTTCAAACAATATTCTGGGGGGACTTCCCTCGTGGCACAGTGGTTAAGAATCCGCCTGCCAATGCAGGGGACACGGGTTCAAGCCCTGGTCTGGGAAGATCCCACATGCTGTGGAGCAACTAAGCCCATGTATCACAACTACTGAAGCCTGCATGCCTAGAGCCCGTGCCCTGCAACGAGAAGCCACCGCAGTGAGAAGCCCACACACCGCAACGAAGAGTAGCCCCTGCTCGCTGCAACTAGAGAAAGCCCACGCACAGCAACAAAGACCCAATGCAGCCATAAATAAATTAATTAATTAATTAATTTTTTTAAACAAACAATATTCTGGGGTACATAAAGAGTTGAATTGAAGAGAGACTTATTCCTCTTTAAATGAGGTTCAAATATTAAAAAGAGGCTTAAAAATGGAATTGGAGATTGTCAATTTAGAAGATTTTGAACATTTGGATGAATATCTTCAAACAGCCCTAGAAAGTATTTGCAAATCATTATCTGATAATATGTTAGTAATCAGAATATGTAAGAACTCCTAAAACTCAACAACAAAATGACAAACAACCCAATTCAAAAATGAGCAAAAGACTTGAATAGAGATTTTCCAGAGAAGACATACAAATAGCCAATAAGCCCGTGAACGAATGTTCAATATCACTAAACTTTAAGGAAATGGGAATCAAAGCACAGTGAGATACCACTTTACACTCACAGGTTAGCCATTGTCCAAAATATAGAAGAAAACAAGTGTTCATGAGGATGTGGAGAAATTGGAACCCTTATGTATTGCTAATGAGAATGTAAATGGTTCAGCCACTGTGGAAGACAGTATGGCAGTTCCTCAAAAAATTAAACAGAATCACCGTATAATCCAGCAATTCCACTTCTAGTTATATGTCCAAAATAATTGACATCAGGGACTCAAACAGAAAACTGGACACCAGTGTTCACCAGAATTATTCATAATAACTAAAAGGTAGAAACAACCAAATATCCATCGATAGGTAGATGGATAAGCAAAATGTAGTGTATACATACAATAGAACATCATTCAGCCTTAAAAAGGAATGAAGTTATAATGCATGCTACAACATGGATAAAACCTGAAAATATTATGCTAAGTGAAATAAGCCAGACACAAAAGGATAAATATTGTATTATTTGACTTACATGAGGTATCTAAAATAGTGAAATTTGTAGAGACAGAATAAAAGAGGGGAGACTAGGGGCAGGAAGGAGGGGAATTATTCTTTAATGGACACAAAGTTTCTGTTCGGGATGATGAAAAATTTCTGGAAGTAGTGGTGATGGTTGTACAACAGTGTGAATGTATTTAATGACATTGAATTAAGCACTCAAAAAAGGATTAAACTGATACATTTTAGGTCATGTATATTTATCACAATTTTAAAAGAGAGAGAGAGAAAGTCCTAGAAAGTAAGCAAGCTAGGAAACAAAACAAATGTGTAGCATTCTATATAAAAAAAGCTGGATCACAAAATAAAAACATGACCAAAAGGCACTTTAATTTTTTAAAATTAGGAGATATGGATCAGGACACTTGTAGATAAAATAAGCACAAGGACTCCTGGAAGGACCAGTGTCCCATGTTGTCTAAGAAATAGAGAACGACTTTCAAAATCTTCCCAAAGATGCTCTGCCAATGGACACATCAGCACCCCCAGATTCCGTGTCTGTATTCCCCAAATCCTGTGTTGAATTTGTACATAAGTGTAAAATAACATGCCTTTTTTTTGTGGACATGAGTCCCTCTATAGCTACCATTTATTTTGATCACTGATGACTTAGAGTATCGATGATTTGTGTGTAGGTCTTAATTTATAAAAGCAGTGCAGTGATGACATGCAGAGGTCAATGACATTAAAAGTTTAATGTTACTCAGTTCCCTTAGAAATGAGAGGCACGGCGTGCCATGCAGGCCACAATGGGAAACATCAGAGTCATTCAGGAGGGAGAAAGGAGAGAAGGGAAGGCATAGACTGGAGTCTTTACTGGAATCTCCAGGGGAAAGGCAAGGCAGGGAAGAGTAAACAGTTTAGGATTTGCTAGTTTTGATAATTCCAACCAGCTTTGGGGCACACGAGCTATCCTTAGTTGTCTGATCCCTGGTCCTGGGTTGATTTAGGGCAGGGGAAATACCAGCCTGGTGTCTGAGAGTCAGATAAAGGATGTGGCTGGGGGTATGGACTTGGGGTTAGTTGTTTCTATATGAAACACATAAGTTTTGTGAACTCAGAACTTATCTAACTTCCTTTATAGCTTTGTCTGAATTTGTAAGAAGAAGAGCAAATAGTAAAATTTAAATACAAGATGATGATTACATAGTATATAGTATCATATGTCCCAGACAGTTTTACCTAGAATGACCACCTCTTTTTGAATCTGATGAGAACACGTAACACCCAGCCGCCCCCCTCTCATTCGCCCGAGACACACAAATTGTAAATGGATAACTTACTCAAACTCCGGCAGATCAGAAAACCCACATGACACTTAGCCTTCTTTGAAAAGAAAGGGAGCCAGCTCACCTCTCATATCCAGTCTACTTTCGATCTGACCTCTTTTACCTTTAGAACATGGCCCTTATTTGCCTGCACTCATTTTCATTCCCAGGATTCTAGACAGGATTTCCCAAAGCATGTACTATGGAACACTGTGCCCCATGGAAAAAAACAAAGTTGTAAATAAATAATTTGGGGGGAACACTAATAAATAAATAAATAAATAAATAAATGAATGAATGGGAGCCAGAAGTCAAGGGAGAATCACCCAGTTTGGTTTAAATACTCCTTGACTTTAACCCATGTGTTGTTTGCAGAGTCATAGCTGATTCCATGATGTGAAAATGCTGAAAACAGAAGAGATGACCTCATAATAGAAAGTACATACAATTTGATCTCTCCCATGGTGGTGGAAGGATTAAGAATCATTCATTTGACGTGCAAGCTAAAACCCATTAACGTACTATTTCTCGTCAGTAAAAGTAATATGATCATGAATGTAACGCATTTCCTCAAATGTTATTCAAAGTTAATTTCAATTTTAATAATAACCACTCTTTCCTGATCTTTAAATGATTCATAATAACTGATTATGCGATATAGGAACCACTGAGTTGTCTCTTCTATATTGGCATAATTTAAGAGACAGTAAAAGCACTTAATAATTTCAAATGTTTCTTTAATATCCTAGTTAACATTCTTCTTGCTAATGAGCTGTTTTTAAGTTGCATTACTCCTTAGAGAATATGCTTAAATATAGTCCTCCTTCAAACTCTATCATAACAGTTTGCTAATTAAAAATAGAGAATAAGTTATTCCTAAAGCTATCGACAGAGTAGCAACTACAGAGTTTGAACAGAAATAAAAAGATACTACATAATTCCTATCTATTGCAGGTTTACCTTTTTTGAGACCCAAATCATGGTTGATACTGAGTGCAAAACTAAGCATGATGGGGTCTTTATGATTGATGTAATCGGAGGACACAATCTCTGAGGAAATCAACAACCACCACTATGCATAAGCTGTACATTTCAGAGACATGGTATATACTTAAGGCTGCATCAGTAGGTTTCCCAAGAACAATTAACACACTCCAATGGGGTATTGATAACGGTGTGTGCAAGGTTAAAATAGAACCAAAACGACGTTCTAACACCCCAAATTTAGCAATTGTAACGCTGTGACCCACCGTAGGTGTATGTCGAGGGGGGAGAGAAGCTTCCAGAACCCAACGAGAGAGTTGTAGCTACAGAAAAAGGTCATCCATAAGAAGCAGTGCCCTTCAGTGAAGGACCACACCCATTGTCCACCCATGGTCCAGTAGGCAGTGAACTGGGGTTAAATATTCAAACTTTCTTTTCCTCCCAAGCTATGATCTGCTCCTAGGACCTCTCATTGCACAAGTTCAGCTGGAATCCTGGGGACAAAGGAACCAACTGAAGCAGTGCATAAAGGCACAGGACAGTGGAGACAGGTGGAGAACAGATCTGGAGGAGCAGATAGAGAATATCCAGCACGCGAGCTTTGCTGCTCTTCACGTCTAGCGGAATTCTTCTTCCCTTCAAAGGGAAACAAGGACATTACCTTTCCACGAAGCCTGTCCTCTTTCAAGCAACAGCTACTCTTGGAGCCCTTTATACTGACCACACTGTATTGTTTCTCTCCTGCAGAGCTGCTCAGTGTGACCTCCTCGTGAACAGAGACACTGTCTTATTAATCAGTGTCTTCCCAGCACCTGGCAGGATACCTGGCATAAAGTGTGTATAAGAAAGGTTTGTTGATTGAATAAATGTGTACTTTATTGGCACAATAAAACTGTTTGGTATTAGTTAATATTATGAAAGGACTTTTCATTCAGTGGGGAAATTATAACTACAGTGGAACCCGGTTCTTCCAGAAATGCCCCTAGTGCTGTGTTCACTTCAGTAACAATCTTATTTTTTCCCCACTAAGGCCGATTTCATGGAGTCTTCAGAATACTGCATTTCCCTGTCATTCATTACTACCATATGCCCTCAATCAGAGTCAATATCCTAATGAAATTTATCCATCACGGAGAAACTCCAAGCTTCCTGTCCTCCCCTAAATCCTGTGCTCTGCCCTGATTGTCCTTTGATCCTGGTCCCCTGAGTCATCTCCAAACACAGAGCAAGTGCCTTCAGTGGTCACCGAATTCATTTTGACTAGTCTCTCTGAATCAAACTAAGACCGAGGGAAGGTTTTCTAGCAAATTCCCTAAACAAACAATTTAAGAATCCAGTCCCTTTTCCTCACCTTCAGCTCCAGCAGTTTTTCCAGCTGAGCTCTGCCCTCATTGACTGGGTCTCAGGGCTCCCCTTTCCCTTCCCAAGTTTTGTCCGGAGAATTCCAAATCCCTCTCTCTGAGTGTGTCTCTGGAGGCCTTCTCATGAATTGAAGTGGCTTTCTTATCAAAATATTTCTTCCAGACAAATACAGCACAAAGCTCAGTCCATTGTAATCAACAATGAATATTAATTTGCAGAAGAAATAATAGCTAACATTTATCTAGAGCCAGCTCTCCTTTTAAATGAACTCATTTAGTCCTCACTAACAACCTTACGCAATGGCTGCGATTATTCACCCCACTTTATGGGATGAGAAACTGAACATAATCAATTTGGCTTGACCCAGCCTGAATAAATCACCAGCAAGAGGAGTGGGGGACCTCGTGTGCTTTGTCCTAATCAAGACAATTCCAGCTGCCAGCTCGTGAATATCCACGCTGCACTGGTGAAGTGTACTTAATGCTGAGGAATAAATAGAAACATCTCATTTGCAGGTATCAGAGCACAGTGGCCAGGAGCACTGACTGGGGGGCCGGCCTGCCTGGGTGCAGATCCTGGCCCCGCCCTCATGAGCCATGTGACTCCGGAAAAGTTACTTAAGCTCTTGGAGCTTCAATTTTCTGATCTGAGGGGTAGGGTAATAATGGGACATACTGCAGTAGGCATGGTTTAAGGATGAAATTAGCTTAGGTGGCTTAATGTTGAGAAGCAACATACAGGCTGGTACACTGCCATTTCCAGTTAGATTTTATTGCCCAAACACGTATATAACATTTACTATCTGTTTGTTGAATGCCAAAGTGATGGTATAGCTTTAGACTCATAATAAAATTTCTCAAACTTTCATATTTTAGGAGTCTGTAATATTTTACACAGAGAGGGGGAAATTGGGGCCTGCCCGCTGGGTTTTAGAGGACACAGGGACCTTATGAGGGAAAGGTTTTAAGATCCACAATGAGAGCATGTGAGGCATGGGATGAATGGGCTAGGGAGAAAGAGGAGCTAGAAACTTCAAAGCTGGAAGTTCATTACTTTTCCTAGTAGAAAAACAGGTAAAAATAATAATTTGTAATAGTAATTGAGCATTTCTAGGTGTCTAACAGTGTGCTTGGAGGTTTATAGGCGTTAGCTCATGTAATCCTGCTAATGACGTTATGATCAAGTAATAGTTTCATACTCATCTTCTAGATAACGAAACAAAGACAGATGTTAAGTAAGCGTGTCAGAATTATAGAGCTAGTAAGAAGAAAGAAGAAAGAAAGAAAGAAAGAAAGAAAGAAAGAAAGAAAGAAAGAAAGAAAGAAAGAAAGAAAGAAAGAAAGAAAGAAAGAAGAAAGAAGAAAGAAAGAAAGAAAGAGAAAGAAAGAAAAGAGAGAAAGAAGAGAAAGAAAGGAGGGAGGGAGGAAGGAAGGAAGGAAGGAAGGTCCATCCGTTTCCCAGGCTGCTGCACTTGCCATCTTACCACTGCTCCTTGCTGTTCACTGGGCTCTATTACACCCCCAGACAGCTCCAAAGTGAAACAACACCACCAGGCGCCACCCTGTTTTTACTTAAAATGCATTCCATCCATTGCAGGCTAACCACGTTTCACTTTGCTCCTTTGCCAAGAAAATCCATGGCCCTGAGCACTTGCACCGGGTGTGTAAGGAATTCACGGAAGCACAAAAGCCAATGCGCATGAGACGGCAGTTTGCTCTGGGGGTCAAGCCCCCTCTCAGCCCCTCAGTAGGGTCCTTTCATTCCATTCACACCCATGGTGTTTGAGTTTGAAAATGGGAGGGGAGAGGGGATATTTTGGTGAGGGGAGACTAAACTGAGACGAGGAGAACTTTGAGGGGTCAAGGGACACCTGCTTGCTGAGGTCCCTGGAGCTGGTTTAAGCCTCCCAACAAGAGAGGATTCAGACGCTCCAGATTGCCTACCTGGCTGAAGACCTTCGTCACCTGGGTTGCTGAGCCGCTGACCTTGTGTCCAGAGTCACAAAGTAAAGCACCTTGTTGCGGGGAGACCCCCTCCTGCCTCCCGGCTTCTTCTCCCCACCAGCCTGCAGCCTGGAGGCCCGGCAGCTCTGAGACAGAGACTGGGACGGCAGGGGGTCTTCCAGGGGTTTTGCAGGCGGAGCCGGTGGGACAGCACGGGGTGGGGTGCGGGGAGTTGGCAAGAGAAGAGGACAAAGGTACAGGATTGTGAGGGTACATGAGGCACCCTCGAAGGTCTTTCAAAATTCACTGGGGTGGAAGGGATCCTTGCGGCAAAGGACTGACGCTCCATCGTTAACACGCTAGGCACTTGGCAACCCAAAGACTGCCACCCACGGAATTATTTCAAGCAACACACCGCTGTCCCAGACCCAGTTCTGGTCATCTTCCAGGTGAGATGGTTTACGCCTTTCATACAGATGGACCTCAGCTGCTCCTAATTATCTGCATCTTCTTAGCACCGCTCACAATTCCAGAAGGATGTTACAAAGATTGTTTAAAAAGACGATCCCCCTTAGCACTAGAGAAGGTACTTGGAAAACAGGTGGAAATACAAATTGGGATAACCTTTCTAAAGCGCACTTTTGTAATCAAAAGCCTCAGATACCTGCCCAACTTTGACCGTAATTTCATTTACAGGAAATATCCTAAGACGTGCTTACAAAAATAGTCATCACAGCCTTGTTTGTAATGACAGTTGGAAACTACCTAACTTCCCCCAAATAGGGGTTGTACATTCCTGACAGGGGAAAAAAGGAGCCACTTAACATGATGAAGAAGCAGACAGCTTGTTTCCTGGAACATATTCATGCACAGTGTTAAGAGAGGGGAAATGGTTTGAATGGTATTCAAGTCTGTATTTATAAAAACATTTGTATATTCCTAATAAAATGAACGTTAAGTGATAGCAGTCATCTCTGGATGACAGGTTTACATGGCAGGTACTGCTTTCTATCCACATATTCACCCTCCTGCCCTTCTTCCCAAGACAATCCTTCCTTTGGTTAGAATTGCAGTGTACCAGGTAAAGAAGGATACTTTCCAACCTCCCCTCCCCTGCACCTGGAGGTTTAACCAGACGAGATGGCCGTCTGACAACAGTTCTTAGGAATATTTTGCTGCTCTACAGCAGGACCACCCTTTCCTCCTCATCCCCTCTTACTTTCTTCCTGTCTGGAGTAGAGATAACACTTGGAGCTGCAGGAGGGCAAAGACCCCTTGCTAAGAAGAGTAGAAACACTTTGAATAGAGAGGCTATAAACATTTGTGCACAGGTATTTGTGTGAATATAAAATTCACATCTGTAGGAGTGCAATCGCTGAGTCATATATGTTATATATATGTATATAGAGACACACCTATATATATGATTTATAAGAAAATGATCAGTTCTCCAAAGAAGCCGTACCATTTTGCATGCACATATCACAATAGTTTATCAAGGAATGAGGCTGGATCTGCCGATTGCTAGTCCGAAGACCTTTCTTTGAAGTTACCGTCTGCCAAATTTATGTTCAATTGTTCATATTTACTCTATGTTCTCAATATGTTCATATTTACTCTAATATAACTCAATATGTTCATATTTACTCTAATATAACTCAGTTATGAATGAACGTCATAAACGTTGCTATTATTGTCTTAACATTGTCATTATTTTAGTATGCTTCTACATATAGGTGTCAGCACCTTCTCCTCCCTTAAATCTGTGACTTAGAATCATTTCTATCTTGTCCAAGTTCGAGAAGTGCAATACTACAAGTAGGTGCCGTGAAGGCTCCACAGCCAGCAGCAAGTGGAAACATGGTGAGATTCTTTTAGACGCTGTAAGGGTTGGTAATTAAAGTTTCTAAAACCTCAAATCATGGCTTCCAATTTTAGAAGCTTTCTCTCCTTGAAAGCACTTAAAGTATCTTATCTCCCTAGAGGATGCTATAACCTTATATTTTCCATTTCTCATCAATGCATAATCGCCATGAACCCAACAGTGATTCTTCACAGAGGCTTGACACTAAAGGTACTGAAATTCTCTCTAGGCATGACCTTGAGCAGTTCAAAACCATAACATAGAACCTCTGTCTCTTTAAGAAATTACCTCTATTTTCTAGTAAGTACTTTGATTACTTTGGGCTAACGTGGAGAAAATATACATGGTGTAAGTTCAAGATCTTCTTATGAATAAGAGCCATTTTAAACATTGCTTATCTCTAATGATACAGCAGAGGAAACTGACCGAACAAACAGTCTTGAAAAATGTTATAATTATCTTTTTAAAAGATCAAAGGGCTTAAATGCCTGAAAGAGGAAGCATGTTTCTATAGAAAGAGACATTTTAAGTGATGTGTGTTAACATTTAGGGTAAGCTAACTGACTGAAAGAATAGATCTCAAATTGCATAATGGCTCAAACACCATAAGAGTTTGGTTCTTGTGTACCTATATTATCCTGGTCAATGAGGCCAGGAGCCGGGGCAGGCGGGGGGAGGGGCATGAATTATTGATATATTGGTATGTCAGCAATTAATTATCCTGAGTCCTTTGAGGGTCCCCAGTGGCAATGCCAATGCTTTAGCCGACACACAACTCCCAAGGACTCACGGACACCTCCAGTCAGCACTGAGAGACTCACCCTGGAAGTGAGATGTATCCTTTTCCGTTGCTCACAGCCCATTGGTCAGAATCTTTACCCGATTCACTTAAAGGCACTAGGATAGGGAAATGAAGTCTCTCTCTGCATAGCCACTTCCCAGGGAAAACTCTGGCCTATAATTGGGGGACACCAATCTTTTGTGGACAGTTAGCTCTCTTTGACAAACTATTGTTCCAGAATTTGTCATTTGTTTTATTGATTTATAGAATACTGGGACATTGAGATATGTCTTGGATATTTTTCCCTAAATCTTTTCCTCTTTATTTTCCCTGAGCGTGTCTAATCCTTTTAGTTCTAGCAACTGCATTAAATCTAAGCAAGATAGTATAAGCTGGTATCCGACAGTGCTTTTGAGTATTAATATACAGACGTAGCTGTGTATTAAATCTTTTCATTGTTTTTGTCATGACTCTTATTTTGTATTTCATAGCTGTGGTTCATTTTGTCTTATTTCCTCAGTTCTATCTTCTAATTACTGTCTTCTCATCAGTCATATCTAATTTACCATTTACCCTTCTTTTGAGATCTTTTTCAATGATTATACGGGTTTTTTTCAGAATTTTGATGGATTTTCTGAATTTCCATTTTCTTTGTGCATCATGCCCTATTCTTGGCTTATAGACTCTACCATTTCTCTTATCTTTTCAAACATCTTAAACATACTTATTTTCAAATCATTTTATAAGATTTGAAGTAGCCCCAAACTAGAAATAACCCAAATGGTCATCAACTAATGGCAGTGTCTGAATATCTCTCAAGGTGGGATCTTCTCTTATGGGCCCATATTCTTTCCTTACCTTGTGTGAGAACTGTTTCAGGGAGACACACGTTGCCCCCTGGTGTGGAGAATTTATAATGAAACTTTACATTTGTCTCTGTCTGGTCCACAATATTTTATCAGTTTCTAGACTAAATTTTTTCCATTGGCATTACTGAAATATATAAATAACACAAAATAAATTTTAAGGGTAAACTTCCATCATTGTTGACAAATATATACATTCTTTTAACCATTAGAGTCATTTATATCACCCTAAAATGTCCCTCTAGCTCCCTTAGAAAGAAGGAGCTCCCTTCCCACCACAGCCCAGACAACCCCAAATCTGTTCTCTGAAGCAACAAGGATATACTATAGAGCACAGGAAATTATAGCCATTATTTTCTCATAACTTTTAATGGGGTATAATCCATAAAAATACTGAATCACTAAGCTGCACACCTGAAACTAATATAATATTGTAAATCAACTATACTTCAATAAAAATAAAATCTGTTTTCTATTACTATGATTTTGCCTTCTCTAGAATTTCGTATCAACAGACTCATAGATCACGTAATGTTTTTGTGTGTAGAGCTTGTTTCACTTAATATCATGCTCCTGAGATTCATTTATGTTGGTGTGTATCAGCAGTTTATTCCATTTCGTTACTAAGCAGAATTCCACTTTATGAATATACCACAATTTATTGTTCACTAGTTGCTGGACATTTGGGCTGTTTTTACCATTTTGCTACTGTGAACAAAGCTGCTATGAATTTTGCATACAAATATTTGTGTCATATTTTCTTCTTTGCATGCTTGGTGTTAATGGATGCTGAAAATTGCAAATTTGTGTTGTTTAATGTTGAACTTTATTTTATTCCTGTATAGAGTATTGGGACTTGTTCTGATGACCAATTATGTTTTATTTCAATTGCTTTGATCTTTTTAAGATTTGCTTTTAAGTTTGTTAGAGTATGAGCAGATTTTATCATAATAGACTACCCTTCAACATTTATTTCTATATTAGATTTTTGCACATCATACAGGCTGTGGGTTCTTCATTGTCATGGGCTACTCTTTTCCAACCATAGCCCAGAACTAGTTCTCACATGGGCCTGGGATTCCTAAGTAGTGAGCACAGGTTGTTCATCCTTATGTCATGGATGGGCCTGACTTCCCAGTTCCTGACCCTATAGCACAAGGTCAATTCTAGTTTGCTCCAGCACAAAGAATACCATCCTTGCAGAGGTATTACCTGGGTCCATGGTGCCCTACTTCTCTACAAGAAGGTCTATAACCTCAAGCCTAATTTGCACAACCTTCTGCTTTAATAGAGCATTTAGTTTAAGAGACAGCAGGCTTTATGGCAGAACTTTCTGGATGGGAAACCCTTAAGTATCACAGCTTTTTCTGTAAATGTATTCTATTTCCCTAGAGACACTCTTTGACTATGGGCAGAATGGGTAGCATAGAAATAGGGGACATGGTAAGCACTGGTTACAGTACTTTACAGGTGATATAAGAGCAGTGCAGACCTGCTTTTCCAAAAGAAATAGTTTCCCTCTTCAAAACACATATAATCGTTAAAGGGAGAATCCAATGTAATGGAACAAACATAATGATTGTCTTCTCAAGACAAAACTGGCAATATTCTCTCTAATGAATCCATTTGTGAGTTACATGTGTTAACTTGCTTTTGTTTTAGGCTATCAAAATTTTGTAAATGACAATGCCCAGTTATGGCAGTAGAGATGTAGGACTGAGACGTGCGGGATATTTTCCCTAATCCCTTCCTCTCCGTTTCCATGCATCTAATCCTTTTCGTTCCATTAGCCACAGTAAGCTGGGCAAGGACAGTGGGCTGCCACCCCTCAGGTACTAGAAACAGATTCAAAGGGCATTTCCACCTGGGCTGGGTAACATCTCATTGTCTCACAAAGGATCACCTTCACAAGCCCAAGAAACTTCTTAGACTGTTCGATAATAGGGTTGATTGTTACCTAGGTCCCATTTTCATTTTATTACACTCTTGAAAATTGTTTTCTGAAAAGCTTCCAGAAAATAACCTGACCACATTGTAAAGTTCACAGTGATGGGTTTTAAGATAAACAGGACGGCTGGCTATTTTCTAAGCACTGAGAGCTCACCCTGGTGAGCGTCCTGGTCTCCAGGCCCGGCAACCTGACATTTGCTGACTGCCAAGGACCGAGGGCCCAACACAAGCCCAGCCCCTGCCCAAGGGGCCTTCCGTGTTCTCAGCGCACCCATCTTCCCTCCTTCTTTCTCTCCCTCTAGATCACAAAGCCGTTTTCCCCTAGCTGTGCTAAGTTTGTTGCCTCCGGGTCTATGAAAGGACCATCCCTTCCCGGTGATGTCTTCCGGGCGCCGATTCTTCCCAGGGCAGCCATGTGGTTGGGGGTTTGGACGGTACCTGCGGCCCTGGCCGTGGGTGAGAGCTCGGAAGAAGCCGGTCTCTCTATGCCTCGCCGTACCAGCTCCACTCTTAACTGTTCTAATTGTGCTTCACATAAATTTTATTTTAAAAAGAAAGGAGCTGCACGATTTAAAACAAACAAAAAAATAAGGCCACTCATTTTGCGTTGTTTGTGGCTTTGACAAAGGCTCCCAGAGCCGTCCGTGGCGGGCCCTGCCTGATCTAACTTCTCTCTCCTCTCACCTTGCTCCGCAGAGACGCTCCGTCCCGTCAAACTCCTTCCTTCCTCCCGGCCTCACTGCAAAGTGCCCCAGGCGTCCTCTCCTCCTTTCACCAGCTAATACTCGCTGCTTTGCCCAGACGTACCCCTGCCGATTGTCACACCTGCCCTTCCTCTGCTCAGTCCCCGCCTGCTGGGAAGGCGGCCGCGGGGCCCCATCTCTCAGGAGTCCCCCCCTCCCTGGTCCCGGCAACTTCACAGCGGAGCCCGACGCCTCTCCTCCTTCAAGGCGCCCGGGGCTGTGAGCATCGCTCTGACCGCCCCTCGCCGCTCCTGTGCCCGCAGCAGCCGCAGAGTGGCCTGCTCGCCGGGGCCAGCAGTCACCCCAGCTCCACGAATTCCAGTGCTGCATAACTTTAGACAAAGATGTGCATTTTCAGGAAGGCATCTTCCGATGGGATTGCTCCTAGGAAGGAGTCGGTTTGTGTTTAAATTCGGCTGCTGTAAAAGGGATGCTTTTGCCGCGTTACGTTTATCCGAGCAGGTGCCGGTCCCTCCCCAGGGACGAGGCGCTTGGACGCCGTCGGTCGACCTGATCTGGCGCGCGGTCCCCTCTTGTGAGGACAGGGACCTATGGATGAATGGGAGGAGGAAGAAGAAAGAAGAGCGCCGAATCTGGGCATCTCCCGATGAACGCCGATCACATCTCGGTGGGCGCAGTTGTGAAACTTGCTGAGATGCCCGACGCCGCCGTCCTGCCGGCCGTCCTCAACCCAGGCGTTTCCCACGTGGTGCGGGCGTCTCCGAAGGGGTTTCCAGGCCCTCCCACTGCACGCGCCGTGGCTGTGCTGTCGTGATCACGCACGAACCGGCCCGCACTCCTTCCGCCACCTGCGCCCGGCGATGCGCGGCTGTCCTCCCGTGCGTCCGGAGCTCGCTCGCGCCCGTTTCTATTCACGTCTGGTTTCCCGGTGAACTTTCTCTGGCCCGGGTACCTTCGCGAGCGTGACGGGCAGCAGGTGGGCTGGAGCAGATGCGCTCCCGCAGCTGAGGGACACCTGCGCGCTCAGCGCTTCGCCCTCGCCTGCCCTCAGGTGCTCCGCAGGTGCTCGGCCCGCGGCCACCTGCACCCCAGGGCCTCGGGAGCCCCGGGCCGGGTCCAAGGGCAGGACGCCCACCCGTGGCCACACCGCAGGAAGGGGCCCCGTTCTCCTCACCTGGGACCACTGCCCTCCCTGAGATCGGCACCTCCTGCTGCCTCTGCTTGCACTTGCTACCACTCGACACCCCCCCCCCCCCGGAGAAAGCCAGTGGTCCCGCCCGGGGCACTGCTCTGGTCCCCAAGGCCCAGGGCTCAGGGGACGGAGAGCTCTGGGCCCGCACAGACGGGGGGGAGGCAGTATTCTCCCCAACTCATGCCGCTTCTCATCACCACACCAAAACTGTGCTCCCCAAGATGCCCCAAGATGCCTGCCTTCTCTTTAAAACCCTTCGAAAGCAGATAAACACTCACAAAAGTAGTTTCACCCAAGAGCCAGCTGTTTCTCTGGGCGGCGGCCTCTGTTCTGGCTGAGGCTGCTCTGAGATTCCAGGCTGAGAAGCTCCGGCCCTGCCCTCCCTCCCCCCACCCGCTGACCCCATCACGCCTCAGCCCTCCTCACTGCGGGGCTCTCAGAGTCTCTGCCCGCCTCATCCTGTGCCCAACTCGGGGGCCCCCTTGCTTCTCACCACAGCAGGCCCGGGACCTTCCCGACTCCCCTATACATCGGGGGAGAGCACGGGGACCTCTGTGTCACCTGGTCACCCCGGACGCAAGGAAGACTCGGTTTCCTCTGCTGGCTTCCTCCTCACTCACAGCTTGGCTGGAGCACTAAGACTCACGGCCCAGCCTCAGTTCAAAGGGGACAGGAAGCGAGGAAAACAAACAAACAAACAAACAAACAGGAAGACTGGCGTCAGAAATGCAAACTAAGTCATTTCAAAAGTGTTATCCTGGCTCATGTTCCAATCAGAGCGACACCTGAGCCCCTTTCCAGGCACAGGATTGGGGCTTTCACCCACTTTCCTACGTTGATCTCCCATCACCGGCTGTGGTGGGTTCTCCACTCTCCTTCCAAAGAAATCTCATCGCCCAGGTTCTGGGCACATGTCTAGGCCCTTCCCTTGGATGCCTCGGCCGGATTGGCGAGAGGCTCTGCCACCCGAAGCTGGTGCTGCCCCTGGTCTTCAGGCTGGGTCTGGACCTGGCTCTGTCCTCCTCGGGGGACAGTATCGTCAGGGCAGCGGGCAGCCGCTTTGCTATCAAATGTCTAGACTTTCAGTTCTTTTGTGAGTGGCTCTCCTTTGGACTGAATCACAATAGCTAAAAAGACATGTTTACATTTAGATCTGTTTTCTACAAAGTTTTCTTTTTCTGCTGCTCTCAAACACCAGAATCTGGCCAAGGCTACTTTGTAGTTATGTGAGTCTGTGCAAGTTAAGACCCCACCAAGCGGCTTCAGAGTCCCTCCTGTAGGTGCAGCTAGCATGGCTCCATTCCAGCCGACTTCACTTGTTCATGGATTGCCTCTTACCTGGAGCCCCCTCCACGCAGGGGAACACTTCTGGGAAATTCCAGGACGCAGGCTGTCTGAATTTTGGTATTTTACAACTTTTCCATATCCTGATTTTCATAAAACTTCTGAAAAAACTGAAGCAGTGAAAAATCAAACCGAAAGATCAAATGAGAAAACATGAAATACCCGGGTCATAAAATATATTTTCTGTAGCAGGTTTTTCTCAAGTTCTCAAGCAGCCTGTGTGGTGTCATGATGACCTTGGTCTCCACTTTCTGAAGTTCAGAGGTTGGATTTTTGTTGTTTTTTACCCCTTAGGGCTTCCCATCATCATTTCTCTTGACAAAAGAAAAATAGACCAGAAACAAATAAAATATTCAAAACTACCTGTCTTTTAAAAACTTGTTACTTTCTCTGGTTATCTCAAGGTCAAGGAGCCCAAGGTAACTAGCAACCTTGACTACTGACCACAAAAAAATCTATCTTTTCCATAATTCTTGAAAATATTAAAGTACCTCACACTCTTTGTTTACATAATACATACTAATCATGAGAATATCGCCTTAGAGGTACAGAAAGCCTTCTTTCCAAGAGCTGTAAGAATATCATGTGTCTGAGCAAGTCCTTCCATTATACCGTGAAGAGAGGATACAGGTTGTTCTATATCCACAGAACAGAGCAATCAAGAATCTAAATGTTCCCTTCCTGTTGGCACCTCTACCATGGATAATCATTACTTGCCTGTGTTGTGTCGACCCTTGAGCAATCCCCTAAATGTGCATCTGACCAGCCAGATTCTCTGTTTCCCTGCAACGGACACATCTCTCTTCTGATAATCACTTGGCCTGAAAGCACATTTCCCCTCTTCAAATGCTGTGGGTTTTTTTTTTTTTTTCTTTTTAACTGTATAACATCCTAGTTGTCCCAAGGAGTGTTCAATAAAGTACCACTCGTTCAAATATTATTCACATTATCCTTCCATTTACAATAAAAGCAATAATAGTAATGACATGTTTGTTCAACGCTTTGTATGCGGCCAGGCCTTTTGCTATGTGCTTTGTTTGTGTTAACTCAATGAATCATCAAAAGGACCTTTCAATACAGGCAGATCTCTGAGATGTGGATTAGATTCCAGACCATTGCAGTCAAGTGAATATCCCAATAAAGCCAGTCTTATGAATTTTTTGGTGTCTCAGTGCATATAAAAGTTATGTTTATACTATACTGTAGTCTATTAAGTGTGTGATAGCATTATGTCTAAAAAAATACATACCTTTATTAAAAAGTACTTTATTGCTAAAAAACGCTAACTATCATCTGAGCTTTCAGTGAATTATAATTTTTTGCTGGTGGAAGGTTTGAGAATTACCAAAATGTGACACAGACACGCCAAGTGAGCAAATGCTATTGGAAAAATGGCGCCAAGAGACTTGCTCCGTGCAGGGTTGCCACAAACCTTCAGTTTGTAAAAAACACAATATCTATGAAGTGCCATAAAACAAGGTGGATTGATGCTCTTGTTATCTCCATTTACAGATGAGACACTGAGGCAGCCCCAAGGTCGCAGCCATAAGGACAGAGTCACTGTTTGAACCCAGCCCAACACCGCCTCCCTGTCATCAGGGATCCAAAGGCACAGCTGTCTTAGCCAACTCTGTTTTCCCATTTTCCAGCACAGACCTCGTGCCTAGTGGTCCAGAGATGGAGTGTCATGGAGAGAATGGAGCACATGCTTCATCCCCTCACGTGCATATGTCATGTGGTTTTCTAAAATATGAGTGATTTTCTAAAATGTGATCAGGTAAAGAATTCAACTGCATGTAAGACTCCTTTCTCTTTCCATCCTGATTCCCCACCCCCCCATCACATTTCCCCTTCTATTAGGGGGCACTGGAGTGGCTGTGGGCATTTCTGGGAGGGTTTGTGGGGAAACTGAGGTGGGGAATACATTCAGCTGGACTTCGGGAAGAGTGTGCATGTGATTTGCAGTCACCTCCACGTAAAGTGATGTTATTGCAGCGTCTTGTTGTCGATGTGGGAGCACTCAACCTCCCTCCGTCATGTCACCGCGTGCTGACACAAAGATGTGGCATCGGAGGGCCTGTCCTGCAGTGCACAGCCCCCAAGTCTGTGAATAGTGAAGAAAGATTTGGAAACACAGAGCCATAAGCTGGTCTGCGTAGGTAATCATCCTACTCCCTTAGCTTGTACATGAAGGAAAGTTGGTAGAGATGTTCCAGATGTTGACAAAAATCCTAAAATTTTACATGTGGTTACACATAACAAGGTAATCAACCTTGATTAATAATTATTTTCTATTCTCTCAGTAGAATAGTTTTTGTCTGGCAGTTAACACACATGCTCTGTTACTTTTCTTCAATTTATTACATATGTAGTTTCTGTCGTAATTTTTTTGTTTGAAGTTTGTACAGATTTCTTTTCTAAATCTGAATGAACATTAATTTTCATCCTTAACTTCATAGTGTGAATTTTGTATTCCTTTTTTTTCAAAGACACTCAAATTACGTAAGCTCCAGATGCTTTCAAGTGGGATCTATCCTGAATATGTCCTACAAAATGCATGTGTCACAAAGAGTTAGGTTAGAATGACTTGAAGCCCACGGAAAATGTTTCTCCCAGTTCAGAATGGAGCCCCTGCAGCCGTCCTGTGTACGAGTGTGACGAGTGTGGGTTCCCTTGTCTCTCCAGCAAACAGGAGCACCTCCTAGATTCAGAATGGGGACTTCCCAGCTGCCGTGCTGATCTGCGCGTGTGTGCGCTTGAATCCTCTCACTGGATGGCTACCTAGTCCTGGCTGCCCATCTGTCCTCCTGATGGGAACGTCCTGGCGCCATGTTGCTTCCCCCAACCATGCTTCTCTCAGGGAAGGGCGAGGCCTGGCCACCAGGGGGCGCCTGTCTCAGGCATCTAGTAGCAGGAACAAGGAGGTGACAGCAGTGCCGAGGTGGGAGAGAGGAAGAAGGAACTGAAGACGAAGAGACCTGTGGACAGACCTCTGCACAGCACTCGAGTGTGGCTGTCTTCACTGGTCCCAGCTTTCTAAGGAAAGGTGGCCCATGAAACTGTAATCAAGCCCAGGTTTGGCCAATAATTGGAGAGGCAAGTGTCAGCAGAAAGGAAAGGTGCTTTAATCAGTAGAAAGGAAAGGCGCTGGGGAGATGGTGGACTTGTGTCCAGAGACGAACTCCGAAGATTCCGCTCAGCCAGGTTGGTTTTTAAAGGGAAAAACGGGGTGGGGGGAGAATCTCAGTGAATCACTGAGGCAGGAGGTTGGGTTCTGCATCTCCATTGAGTGCAGATGGGCTGACTCTTTCTTCAGACGTTATCCTGCCTGAGTGATATGCCTGGAGGATTGCTTAGCGGGGCCTACTGGGGGTAGAGAGCTAATCTTACTTCTTTTTATCTAGGGGAAGAATCAACAGGTTAGACAAGACATGGTGAGCATTCAGGAGAGCATAAGTCAGGAGTTAGTTTCAGTTGCTTAGTGATCTCACTCTTGTAATTAGGTTCTTTTAAGGTTAGGGGGGAAGAGAAATGGGCAAACAGGAAAGGGGCAACAGAGCTGCTTTCAAAACCACCACTGTGACGAACAATTCACCCTCTGGCAAAGGCCATGGCAAATACCTGACAAATATCATGGAGCTCACATGCATTAAGATTGAAAAAGCATAGTTCAGCAAAGTTTTCTCTGTGTTTTATGGTAAGACTCATTTTCAAAATATTAATAATGGCTTTTGAAACTAGAGATGAACTTTTGCACTTCCTGTGTACTCTACGAGGGATCATTTCACAAAGGGTTACCTTTTGACTTTGCTTCTTCTGTTATGCTTTTAGTAACTGGTCTAAGGAGCTCTGCACTGCCCAGAACTATCAAATGTTTATCAAATGTGTTCCTGTTGCTTTCAGATCTGGTTCTGATTGTGATCGCAGGGGTGGGGTGAGAGCTTCATATACGCCCGAGGAAAATGTACGTCAAGCAGATTAATGAGAGAAAGGCCATTTCAGACATCAGTTTGTTTGACTTTATAAACAAACTCCTTTAAAGAAGTAAACCAAGTATAAACAAGTATAATTCCAGAAAATAAACATAGTTTCAGATACTATTTTAAGGAAAATTTCTTCTTACATTAATTCTCTACAGTTGTGCAGTCAATACAGTCAATCATCCCTACTATTCTTCACAAGCTGGGCTCAAGGAGGAGCTTTAAATGGAAATTTACATTGTATATTTCAAATATGTCCAGAAAGGGATTTTAAATGACATTTCAATTGTATTTGTTAAGAGTGAATGAAGTAGATTCTAAAAAGAGGAGGTGGATACATGAGCATTGGGTGAGAATGTCTAAATATTAGAGTACCTCACTGTAAATACAAAGATTCAGAAAAAAAATCACAAGGAAGAGAATTGTGGTACCGCATTTATTCCACTCACTTTCTAAACTAACAAACAGTCAAATGTAGGTTCTTCATGGAATGCGTTAAGATTTTAATATTTCATCTAATACAGATACTCAGAATCCAAACTGATTTGGTCTGGGATGGGGTCTGGGTGATACATTTTTTTTAAAGTCCCCAGATAATACTAATATGCAGCCAGAACTAATAATCTTCTGGATTGTCAGCCTGCCTAATCAGGAAAAATAGACCTCCCCAAAAAGCTGTAGGAGATTATTCTTCTGCCGTTTTAGCACTAAAGGACATCCAACCTTCCAAAAGCAGAGAAGTCTTTTAATGTGTAGTCAGCCTGGATCATCTAGGTAAAGACAGATTTTAAAAATTAATATTTCATTAGTTGGGGTTAAAAGTAGGTTAATCATTATCACGTGCTTCGCTAGTTTATATTTTTGTATAGCTTTATTTCATTATGTTAATATTTGTATCCATATTAAATGGGCCTTTCAGCTTTGTGCTCAACTGGAAATTATATATATGTGCAATTATACACATGTATGTTTATATATACATGTATGTGAGTATATATTAGATGTATGTGTGTGTGTGTGTGTGTGTGTGTGTGTGTATGGAGAGAAGGAGATGTAATGGGATCATGAATACTGAAATACATCTTTCAGGCATCTTCTAGCTGTGTTCATGCTAATAGTCAGCGGTTCATTCTAGAAAAACCTTGTTTTATGCAAGGAAGAATGGAATATGGTGTGCTGTAGAGAAGGCGAGCTTAATATAACAGCAAACCGATCATCAACAGTACAGGTTATCAACTCCTTGTAAATGAAAAACCTGATCGATTTTCCTTGGCCCACACTTCCTATTGTCCATAGAAATACTTGTAAAAGTTGTTTACGGCGTCACAGAATCATCACGAAGCTGGTTGGTCCTGTCTTGGCCTCCACACAAGAGGCTGTGGCATCTGATCACATAGGAGCGTGTTATGGGGTTTTCCCCAGAGGTCGTCTGCAGTCTCACTCCAATGAAACGCTCTCCTTCAAGTAGTGATCGTGCCTCAGCACATCTGGGGACACAGGGGCCACTGAGGCTACGAAAAGAAAAATGCCACTAAATTGTTTCCTAAATGGTGGAATTTATTTCAATGCTAACTTACAATGGAATGAGACAGACTATTTACATAAAGCTTAAGTACAAAAAATATAATACATTTTTTACTGTACATAATCAGGATTCTCTTATTTTGTCCCCAAAATGTTGGCAGATAGAGATGAAGAGGGGGCTGGTATGGAAGGAAGCTTGGGGGACGGTTGGCAATACTCGGGATCATCCTTCATGAATTTATCATTCATAAAAGATGCAGAGGTTTGGGTTATGGAACCTGGCAATTTGCCAAGAGCAGTGAGCGAGCGGGACACTTTCACTTCGGGGATACCAGCTCAAAAATATGCCTGTTTTCCTCTGAGTTGAGGCTGGGAGCCCGTGAGAGTTGGTTTCTGCTGACTTGTTGGGAGACACCTGCCCGCCCCTTCCCTGAACTTCTGACATTGATCCAGGGCAGCGGGCAACGGGTGCCCTGCCTGCACTGCCTCAGCTGGTGTCTTAAACTGATTTTGAAGACAATGTACCTACCAGGTGTCATTAAACAACTTTTGTAGATATAGACCTGGACAGCTCTCAAGTGAGCATTTAAGACCAGTGAATTGATAAACAGAAAAAAATGAAGACGACTGGAAATCGGTATTACACATTTTTAACAACAAGGTTTCCAGTGAAACCTTGAAAGTCAAATGTAAGGACTGAAAAACCCCCATCCCCCACTGGTCCTGAGGGGGAATACCCAGAAATCCACAAGCATTCCACCAGGGCAACCAAAGCTCTGTTTTTCTCATTCCAATAAAGGGGAGACAGTGCTACCTCATTCTAAAAAAGCTCCATCATGATTAATATATATGGTCTTTTAAAAATTAATTTCAAGATCAGTAACTTTCTGTAAGTTTACCAAGGGGTCAAGGTGGCTTCGGAGAAGGTTCCATGAAAAAAAATGAAACAATCCCAAATAAGTTTATTTTGTATCACAGAACAGCAACAGCAAATTAACACAGAATGAGGCATTTAACATTTCATAACATCTTCAAAAGTCCCATCAAATGGCATAACACACAAATTTAGTTAACACACTTTTGAAGAATCCTACATTGGACCAAGTTTGTGCACTTCCCTTGCAGACAGTGTAGAATTTTGGTGGTGGATGTAGGTGCTTGTGTTGAAGGTTCATAGTGTGCTTTCTTCCAAAGTGCAGAAGTTCAAGTTTGATTTTGGCCAACGATCATGGTACAGGGGAAAAGGAATCAAATTTAGCAGAGAAAACACTGTTAACTTTCTTAACCCAAATTAAGAATGAAAACTTTGTGAACTTACGAAGCAGTTTCGACACTGACTTCAAACAAACAAACAGCAGGCAATATTCTAGGTGGTTCTCATTCCACTCACCATATCTGTGCCAGTCATCACCAGCCTATGTCTGATTTTCCTGTATCTACAGACTTGCCTGAAGACAGACAGTAACAAAACCCTCTAACTTCTATAGGCATCCCATTGACATTTCTACTACAGAACAAACGTTAAGGTGTTTTTTGGAAAATGTAAAATTAAAGTGATGTCAGTTTCTGGAAGGCTGGGTTCACCTAAATTCTGAACACACCGTGGCACCCATTCTGGCATCATAGCCCCAGTGCGGGTGGAAATCACATCTGACAATGATGTGCTTCTTGTTCATTTTCTATTCCTGAGTTCAAAGAGGCATATAAGAATGATTTTCTTCAAAGTATAGCCAATCAGTCCTCTGCTTTCAACCAATAATATCCAGATGAAATGATAAATCATTATCTTAAACAAGGCACTGGCAACTTTCAATAGGAAATTAGACCATCTGCACTTACTAATCAGGCTCTTTCTTAGTGACATGTTAGGAGGATAGTTTGGATTTTCTGGAATCCAGATTTTGCTCTCCCAGCTTGTATTTATCTAAAATGGGGATCATTTTGAACTCTAATATTTGGGCCATTTTTGGCATTAAGTTGCCAAAAATCTGAGAAAGAACAGGATCGTGTTTGAACTGCTGGCCTCAGATTTCTGACTGATATGGAAGAGGTGGAATTTTATTGCCCATCCAACATGTTAGTTTAAGAAATACCATAGAGTGGTTTTCTATCTCAATTTTTCTCCCTTCTGGTCTTAAAGTATCTTTCACGAGTTACCGCCATCATGGCAACAAAGTAAAACATGTTTGCCTGAATGAGAATTGGTCATGAATCATGGGTAATAACCTTGATAGTTTTTTGGTTTTTTTTTTCTTTTCTATGGCAGAACTAATATGGTCTTTAGAAAATACTATATGAGACAGCTTTCACTAGGAACAGTACATTCATGTCAGGCTCTGATTTTGTTTTGTTTTGTTTTTATGAATTTATTTATTTATTTATTTTTGGCTGTGTAGGGTCTTCGTTTCTGTGCGAGGGCTTTCTCTAGTTGCTGCGAGCGGGGGCCACTCTACATCGCGGTGCACGGTCCTCTCACTATCGCGGCCTCTGTTGTTGCAGAGCACAGGCTCCAGACGCGCAGGCTCAGTAGTTGTGGCTCACGGGCCCAGTTGCTCCGTGGCATGTGGGATCTTCCCAGACCAGGGCTCGAACCCGTGTCCCCTGCATTGGCAGGCAGATTCTCAACCACTGTGCCACCAGGGAAGCCCTGATTTTGGTTTTGATGATGCTCTTAGACCCTTTGCAATATGAACTTACATTTTCAGAAGAGAACAGGTCGCCATTCCTAATGCTTCTGAAACATGTACCAAATTTGTGATGATGCAACTTATGATCATTAAACAAATCCCACTTTGAGCTATCTGCTACAAAAATATCTATAACACATCTTTAACATAAAACCATAAAAAAGAGTATGGAATAGTCATTTTAAAAATCCCTGCCAATAGTCCAACTTTACGTCTTGTTCGTTACTTTTCAATTTCCAAAAGAGAAAATAAGCAAGGATGAAAGCAATATATTTTCTTGTGTTTTATCAGGTTATCAAAATGGATAACCAGAATGCATTGGTTCTGTATTTATAGAGTCACAAAACATCTTTAAATCAACTAATATTAATGACTTCAATAGGAGAGAACGGCAGAAATAAATTCAACAATGGCCACTGGTCTCCAAATATTTTATCTTACATGGTAATACACTTGAAATATTTGGCATTCCCTTTTGTACATTTCTCAGGCCAAAATGAATGTTCTCCCACTTCACACCCATTGATCAGAATGGCTTTCTAGTGTCTGATAATAGTTAAGGATAGGTAATCAGAGGTAATCAATTTTGGTAATGTCATGTCAACATGAATCAGCAAGCCAACATAAATTACCATGACATGATAGAAACAGTAGAAGGAATAAATGTGCTGGGCATGGCCAATGAGATCGGTGTACTCCAATTTGCATCATCTTAAAAGATAAGAGCAGAGAGTTTGCATATGAGTAGATTTAAGATTAGTGTTTTAATTCCCTGCCTTCATGAACGAGGACGATTGGAGCTGTGGGATTTAAGCACAGCCCTGCCACATGGAGAGCAGCGGCTTGGAGTCAGACTCACTGCTTGGCATCCACTACTGCTACCCTACCCATTGCCTCTGGATAGATGTTCCAGAGTCACTTTTTGAAACAGAAAGACAGAATTAAATATAGTTACCCCAAAATGCCACACATAAGAAAACTCCACTGAAATATAAAAGACACCCTGGGGCTAAGGAAAGTTGATGCCGCAGGGCTAAGTCAATGCTGAAAGTGGTTTGACAGTGTTGGGGTAATGGACATGATTGATTCTAAAAGTGACGGAAATCTCATAAAGGGGCACTGGGATATTTGTAAATTCAGACTCTAAGGAGGCTGCACCTCCAATGTGCATTAAGGACGTGTTTACACAAAATGACTAGCTGAGTGTAGACATGATACATCTTTAAATAAAATCTCCTTTGATCTGCGGATACACAAACAGCATCCTTTCAGGTAGCCCCTGGGATTCCCCTGCTGAGACTTTGTCCATAACTTGGAAGGCATGTGACTCACGAACTCTACCAAAGATTCCAGTGGGAACTCTCACCACACAGGCTTTGATTCCTATGAATTTCACCCTTTTGCAAATACATAAGGAAATAGAGGCACCTTCGCCTGCACTCTGGGTAGTTGATCCCGGAAGATCCAGGGATCAGCCCACAGGGCTGTGCAAGCGGATCGTGGGTCCCCACCTGGGACCGTCCATGACATCTGGCTGGGAGGGACCAGGTTCCCTTCTTTTCAAGGTCACCTTCTCCCACATTCGCTTCCTTTCTCTTTGGCATCACTGGTGAGTCAATGGGGCCAGACCAAGGCTCACGCCATTCCCATGGGCTGACCCTTCCTGGGGACAGAGCCTTCTCCACGGCAGGGAGCCCTCACGTCCACTCACCCTTTACTCCTCTCAGTTCCTTTAAAATCTCTGCCCACGCTTGACACACACAGGGAACCCTCTTTTTTCCCAGTATTAATGCCGATTCTAGTCAGAATCTATAGGCTTAGTGAAATGTCTCTGAAGGAGCAGGGAAGCTCAGAACCTCCCATAAGTTTCCAGGGGCAGCAGCACAGAAACGTGCCTAAAGCAAGTCAGACAACTGGGTAAGGAAACACCCAAGTCAGGGGACGCTGGGTCTTTACGCAACAGAGGCTGATCCTGCGCCCCCAGAGCGCCTCAGAATTCATGGAGTCCATGTCATTCGGGGTGACAAAGCCCTCAGTGTCATCAAAGCCATCATCTTCAGAGCTATTTGGGGAAGGCCACCTGCTATGCAGCGAGCAGGGATTCTGTGGCACTGCAGGGTTGATATTAGACAGTGACTTGTCTAGTCTAGAGAAAGCACTGAGCACGGGGAATCACTTCCAAAGAACTTAAATGTGAGATTAAAGCTAGTTTCCTAATGAAAACCAGCCAAACTTCAATTGTATCCAGAAATAACCCTAGAAATTAAACTGTGATTAATGTCATTTGATGTTAGGCTCAGAGACATGCAATTTAAAAATATTAGTCTCTATCTGCACCGCTTGTACCAGAAAGAAAGGAAGGAAGGAAGGAAGGGAGGGAGGGAAAAGATAAAGAGAATGAAGAAGTCACACAGTAATTTAAAATGTGACAAGTGTTGCCAGGAATCCCAACCATCCCAGCCTAAGGAAGAGGTGCTTTATGAAGGTTCCAGCAGAAGTGGTAGGTACCAGTGTGAAAGCCCATCACATGGGGGCTTGATGAGGAGTACAGAGGGGAAGCATAGACACATAAGCAACAGCTCTACACTGACGGGAAAACAAAAGTTATTCCATAGATGCTTAAAATACGTGGATTATAGCTAAACCTAAACAAATTGATATCCTGTTAAGAAGGAGGGATGAAGGGAGGGAAGGAGGACGAGAGAGAGAGGAGAACAATTTTCTTTTGAATAGAGTGCCAGGGAACAAAAATGAGTGAACTTCTTTGCAGTGATAATTGTAAAGATTTATGTAATCAACAACACGAAAATTCTGTTGTAGGGAAGGGTGGTTTCCCTAGTCATTGCACAAGATTGATTAAAGACCAACTTTGATGTCATTTGGGAAGCATTTCCCATCAAGACCAGTGATGCTTTTTTGAAATATCAATATCCTCTTTCCTAGGGGAAAGGGAATGAACTTTTAAGCTTTGAAAATATTGCGGGGGAGGAATTAAAAAACCGGCTAAAATGTGCTACACAAATGAGGACATTTTTCTAATAGGAAAGTGATGAGACAGGTTGAAGCATCCAATGAAAATCGAACCCAAGGACAATTAGAAAACTATCTGGCTAAATTTCACTTCCTAAGTGTGGACTTTGCGTAGAAACAGAGCAATCTCATACAGCATACAAGGAGTACGGGAGATGTAGCATGAACTTCCCACTGGAAAGACCCGGAAAATCATTCATTTGAAATCTATCAGACCTCCCAGAGCCCAACTGCAATTTAGACTTTAATTTTAGTAGAGCCGTTTCTGAAAATTTGGGCATATAAGAATATTTTGAACTCACCAACATTCATTACTAAACATAGGATTTTTCAAATCTTTAAATTGGATAGGGTGAAAACCTAACCAACCTATGTAGGCTAAAAGTCTGTGTCCCTCAATGCCCACGCTGTAAGTTTTCTCAGATCTGAAGGTTCATTTATCAATAAGAACATGTTTTTATGTCCACCCAGGCCTTTATCACAACACCCTGAGGCATAAAATGAATAATTTCAATCTTGTTCTTACTTTCAATAATTATTCAACCAACTGCCATATGTTATGCATCAGTTTTTTGCGAGTAATTTATCCTGTTTTTTTTTTTTCTCCTGGGGACCCCTCTGAATAGTATCATAACACCCTGAAACGCTTATGAATGATCGAAGCTCAGAACCATGGGATCATTAAAAACCTTACTTGCAAACACCCTGACTTCTCAAGGTACTTCTTGAAATGCTGTTGCCCCCATGCAGGGAGAAGTGGGAATGGATGGATGGCAAAGCAGCACTGAGATAAAAAACAAGAGGCACCAGAGCTAAACATCTCCTCCTCACCTGAACTAGAGGCAGCAAATGACAGCTTGGTACTTGGGGAGCACTTCAATATGTACAGCCACAAGCTGCAGAAAGCCAGCTTTACACATCATTAATGCTCTTGGTAGGGGCGGATGGCCATACATTAGTTCTACCAGGGAGACGGAAAATAAAAAAGTTGCTTTTCATTAAATGTCAGGTTTTTCAATACTTTCTGTAATATGGAAAATAAAAAAAGCTGTTTTCAATTATATTTCAGTCCTTTCAATACTTTTCTCATTAGTATCATGAATGTTCAAGATTTTTCTTTGCAGAGAGAGGGGAGGTGTAGAGTCTGTTATCCAAATGCTAAACAAGTGGTTATTTTACAGAGTGGTTCTTTACGATGTTACTGTGGACCAGACAGGTGAGCTACCAGGCCGACGCGCGACAAGGAGCTCCCTGAAATGCCATGAAATCCACAAGTCAGAAGAAGGCGAGCTTCACAACAGCATGTAGAACACGTTCCCCCTTCATCGTGTCTGTACCTCTGTTCTTTACACTCACCTCCCCCAGGGACAATACAGTAACGGCAGCAAGACCAAGGGTAGAGCATCTCACACCTCATACCATCACCTTTGAAGATATAAGCCAGGTTGAATCCCTGGGCGTCCTCAGGCAAGAAGCATTCCAAGTCCAAACACACACGGTATCATCCAGATTGAGAAGATGGAGATCCATGGTGAGTCATCGTATGGCCACATTCAGATTCTTCATTTTATCAATACTATAAACCGTGTGGAGGTGGGGAAGCTCTCATATAAAGTGCCTATTTTCTTGAATTAAAACATCATGAAGATTTACGCTCAAGGTCAAGAAGATGTTCATATTTCTAAAGACCCCTTCCATTGTGGGTGGTACAGTTATGAAAAAGCTCAAGAAAACAACTGACTTGTTAGAAAAATGGACTGAACACAATAAAAGAAACCTGCACACCATGGCTCATTAAACAATGATCAAGAATTGTAGACCAGATTTTCACGATTAGATTTTTGTTGCTTTTAAGAATGTGTCTTTTTGGCAGCAATGGGACACTCGTGGCTTGAAATGCACTTGAGATGTATCCAAACTCCATCTCTGAAGTCTTGGAGACATGGGCAGTCAGGGAGCACAGGCCTTGAGGAGCTGGGGAAGTTACAGGAAGCCAAAAATAGAAGAACTCTTAGTACTCATCATAGTTATTGAGATCTGTAAAGTAGGCATTAGAATACGTCTTCCCAGTGAGATGCGGGTTGAAGTATTTGTTTCTTTCCTCTAAGATCAAGTTGTTTTTGTTAAATGCCTGTAAAAAATGAAATAGAAGATTTAGGAATATTCAGTAAGTAGTATTTCAGAGAGAGACTATAGTTAGGAGACAATTACAGTTGACCCTTGAACAACGCGAGTGTTAGGGGCGCCGACCCTCCTCGAAGTCGAAAACCAGAGTATAACTTATAGTCTTCCCTCCAGATCCATGGTTCCTCCATATCTGAGGTTCCCCTGTACCCGCAGTGCTGCATCCTGGATTCAACCAACCTCCGATCGTGTAGTACCGTAGTATTTTATACAGTAAGTCCCTACATACGAACCTTCAAGTTGCGAACTTTCAAAGATGCAAACATGCGTTCCCATGTCCAATCACGTAAGTTAGTTCACGTGTCTGGCGTACATTGTCACATGTGTGCATCCTCTACAAGTGGTTGTGCTTTTGTGTACTTTACTGTACAGTACTGTATAGAGTACAGTGGTACAACATCTTTATTTCTTGCCTGTTCACTTGATGCCAGCCCCTGGATGCCAGCTGTTGTACTGTACTACTGGACTTTTCAAGGTACTATACTGTAAGATTCAAGTGTTTACTTTTTGTGTTTTGTTTGTTTTTTATGTATTATTTGTGTGAAAAGTATTATAAACCTATTATAGTACAGTACTATATAGCCGATTGTGTTAGTTGGGTACCTAGGCTAACTTTGTTGGACTTATGAACAAATTGGACTTACGAAGCACTCTCAGAACAGAACTCGTTCGTATGTAGGGGACTTACTGTATTGAAAAAATCTGCATATAAGTAGACCCGCACAGTTCAGTATTGTTCAAGAGCCCACTGTATGTGGAATTCGAGCTCTCTCCTAAGGCTCCATTATTTTAAAATGTGTTTTCTCACTTCTCAGTTGCTTCCTCACATCATTTGCTGAGGACTTCCCTGGTAACTAGAATGAGGCTGGTAGGTTTTCAGACCAGACTACTTTTGAGCTTTACTCAGAAAGTCTACTTTTGAACTTTAGTCAGGAAGTTTCCAAGTGTTAGAAAACCCAAATCAAAATCTCCCGGAAACCTAAAACTCTAGTGATTTCAAATTCATAAACACTTTGAATATTACCACTTATAACTGAATAGGTGTTTAAGCAGCTTTTGGATTGTCATGGTACATTGGTAAGAGATTTTGAAGGAACATATTTAAATAAATGCATGAGATTCTTAATTTCTCTTCATTTTCTACACTTGTTGGAAGATGACTACCGCGGCCATTTCTGACACAGATGCTCTTCCTCATTAACAGTCATGAAAGTTACCCATACTTTTAAAGAGCTGAACTGTCCCAGAAAGAGGGTAACTTTTAAGAGGACCAAAATAAAGATGTGAGGTCGTAGGCACGCCCAAATGCCCAGGACTTGTCTGGGCAAGGAGTCAGAAGAAAGTTCTAGAAAGATTCATTAGAGACTAGGCAGCAGTACTTTGCCTTCAGAGCAGCAAGATTTCTGATGAAGTGCCTACTGGGTCTTCAGTGAGAACAGAAGACCAGCTAAATTATCTTCCGAGGCTTGAAGTAGTAGTCACCACAGATAAGCTGACGGGTCGGGATCACATTGAGAGGGGCCGCATTCTTGGGTCCTGGAGGTTTCTTCTTGAAGAGTCTTGCTCAGGGGAGCTCATGTTCCTCCTCACACTCTGGGAGCTTGGTTCTGAGAGGGTGTGTGGGGCGTTATTAATTCCTGGTGCTTCACTTCCTGGCTCTGTCATCTGATCAGTATAAGGTGCCAATGGACTCTGGATCCTGCTGTAAGTAGGGCCCATGAGTAAAAGTGAATTGGCTCCGTCTCTGTGCGTGTGGGTGCCTCATGGCGGGGGTGGGGAGGGCAAGTGTGAACACTGCAGCTCCCAGCACACAAGACCTTCCAACCAGTGGCAGTTGTAAGGGCTGAAGATATTCCGTACTCCCACATGGGAAGGAACTGAATTTCAAAGGAAACCATCATAGCAGAGAGAGGGCATCAAAATACTCCCTAAGAATATTAAGGGGAACCACCAACTTAACAGAAATATCAAAATTTAGGTAACTTAATGAAATATTGCCATTTGCAGCAATGTGGATGGACCTAGAGATTATCATACTGAGTGAAGTAAGTCAGACAAGACAAATATCATATGATATCACTTATATGTGGAATCTAAAAAATAATACAAATGAACTTATTTACAAAACAGAAATAGACTCACAGACATAGAAAACAAACTTACAGTTACCAAAGGGGAAAGGTGGGGGAGGGATAAATGAGGAGTATGGGATTAATAGATACACACCTTTATATATAAAATGAAAAGCAAGGATTTACTGTATAGCACAGGGAACTAGATTCAGTATCTTGTAATAACCTATAATGAAAAAGAGTCAGAAAAATATATGTATGTATAACTGAATCACTTTGCTGTACACCAGAAACTAACAGTATTGAAAATCAACTACACTGCAATGGAAGAAGAAAAGAGAAAAAAAAAACAAGAAAAAAATGAAGGTAACTTAGCTCATGAGAACTCCCTGCATTCATGTGGGTGGTAGGGAAGGTTGGGTGCAGTAACAAGAGCCTGTGATGTCTTTCCAGCCACATTCCTGACCTCTTGTGTAGACACAGTAAGAACAACAGCTCCTATTTGCTGGATGCTGGGCTTCATGTACCTTAGTCCATTTAAACCTCACAACAATGATACAGGAATACATAGTGTTAACCCATTTTAAAGGTTCAAAGAAGTAAGTAACTTGTACTCTGAACCAGGATGCAAAATGCCTCAAATAAAAACCGCTTTTATTTTGCCAGGCAGTGTTCAAGGCATTGTGTATAATTTACCTCACTTTATTCTCATTATCTCCAATTCACCAAGGAAAAAAATGGAGGCTCAGTTACTGTGAATACCTGTGAGAAGTCTACCTGGCTGGTAAGTGACTCATGAACCTAGATCTGTCAGGCTCACCCCTTTTCCACCTTTTCTTCCTTAGAACAAGAAGGACACTGGTCATTCACTCTAAATTTCTGGGTGAAACACTGGGTTATTAATCACCCACTCAGGAAATTTAACACAATGCATCACCTCCCCCCACCAATCGCACCAGCATCAACATTACACAGAATTGAAGAAACTTCATTAGGCTTCAAAGTTATTAGAAGACAGTCTTTATGATAATGTAACAATTGTTCCCAGGATGCCGTCCTGGGGGTTCCTGTAATGGATCTGTATATCTGATTGACCAATCCCAGTCCTCATTTCACTGCTCAGCATGTGCAGGTCCTCAGCATGGAGCGCTTCTCTTTGGTGGGACCGCTCTTTGGATGCTGAGGCACAGCAGAGGCAGATCTGGATGGTGACCAATCACTCGATAGTTTCCAGCATTTTATTTGTTGCCATTTCCATGTCCCATTTTTAACCTAATTCCCAATATGAGAAGCCACCTTTTCACAGGAACAGCAAAGCTTAAAAGGCACGTCAAAAAATGCTTGCTTGCTCCCTTTGTGGCTGTTGAGATGTCTGCCACGTGGTTGACAGGGTCTTGGTGCTCTGGCTGGGTGTCAGGCCTGAGCCTCAGAGGTGGGAGAGCCAAGTTCAGGACATTGGTCCACCAGAGACCTCCCGGCCCCATGTAATATCAATCAGTGAAAGCTCTCCCAGAGATCTTCATCGCAACGCTAAGACCCAGCTCCACTCAACGACCAGCAAGCTACAGTGCTGGACACCCTATGCCAAACAACTAGCAAGACAGGAACACAACACCACCCATTAGCAGAGGAGCTACCTAAAGTCATAATAAGTTCACAGACACCCCAAAACACACCACCGGATGCGGTCCTGCCCACCAGAAAGACAAGATCCAGCCTCATCCACCAGAACACAGGCACCAGTCCCCTTGATCAGGAAGCCTACACAAGCCGCTGAACCAACCTCACCCACTAGGGGCAGACACCAAAAACAACGGGAACTATGAACCTGCAGCCTGCGAAAAGGAGACCCCAAACACAGTAAGTTAAACAAAATGAGAATACAGAGAAATATGCAGCAGATGAAGGAGCAAGGTAAAAACCCACCACACCAAACAAATGAAGAGGAAGTAGGCAGTCTACCTGAAAAAGAATTCAGAATAATGATAGTAAAGATGATCCAAAATCGTGGAAATAAAACGGAGAAAATAGAAGAAACATTTAACAAGGACCTAGAAGAGCTAAAAAGCAAACAAACAATAATGAACAGCACAATAAATGAAATTAAAAATTCTCTAGAAGGAATCAATAGAAGAATAACCGAGGCAGAAGAACGGATAAGTGACCTGGAAGATAAAATAGTGTAAATAACTACCACAGAGCAGAATAAAGAAAAAAGAATGAAAAGAATTGAGGACCATCTCAGAGACCTCTGGGACAACATTAAACACACAAACATTCGAATTATAGGGGTCCCAGAAGACGAAGAGAAAAAGAAAGGGACTGAGAAAATATTTGAAGAGATTATAGTTGAAAACTTCCCTAATATGAGAAAGGAAATAGTCAATCAAGTCCAGGAAGCACCCAAGGAGAAACATGCTAAGACACATACTAATCAAAGTATCAAAATTAAATACAAAGAAAAAATATTAAAAAGCAGCAAGGGAAAAGTAACAAGTAACATACAAGGGAATCCCCATAAGGTTAACAGCTGATCTTTCAGCAGAAACTCTGCAAGCCAGAAGGGAATGGCAGGACATATTTAAAGTGATGAAAGGGAAAAACCTACAACCAAGATTACTCTACCCAGCAAGGATCTCATTCAGATTCAACAGAGAAATTAAAATCTTTACAGACAAGCAAAAGCTAAGAGAATTCAGCACCACCAAGCCAGCTTTACAACAAATGCTAAAGGAACTTCTCTAGGCAGGAAACACAAGAGAAGGAAAAGACCTACAAAAACAAACCCAAAACAATTAAGAAAATGGTAATAGGAACATACATATCGATAACTACCTTAAATGTAAATGGATTGAATGCCCCAACCAAAAGACATAGACTGGCTGAATGGATACAAAAACAAGGCCTATAAGACACTGATGAAAGACATTCAAGATGATACAAACAGATGGAAAGTTATACCATGTTCTTGGATTGGAAGAATCAACATTGTGAAAATGACTCTACTACCCAAAGCAATCTACAGATTCAATGCAATCCCTATCAAACTACCACTGGCATTTTTCACAGAACTAGAACAAAAAATTTCACAATTTGTATGGAAACACAAAAGACCCCGAATAGTCAAAGCAATCTTGAGAAAGAAAAACGGACCTGGAGGAAACAGACTCCCTGATTTCAGACTATACTACAAAGCTACAGTAATCAAGCCAGTATGGTACTGGCACAAAATCAGAAATATAGATCAATGGAACAGGATAGAAAGCCCAGAGATAAACTCATGCACATATGGTCACCTTATCTTTGATGAAGGAGGCAAGAATATATAATGGAGAAAAGACAGCCTCTTCAATAAGTGGTGCTGGGAACACTGGACAACTACATGTAAAAGAATGAAATTAGAACACTCCCTAACACCATACACAAAAATAAACTCAAAATGGATTAAAGACCTAAATGTAAGGCCAGACACTATAAAACTCTTAGGGGGAAAACATAGGCAGGACACTCTATGACATAAATCACAGCAGGATCCTTTTTGACCCACCTCCTAGAGAAATGGAAATAAAAATAAACAAATGGGACCTCCTGAAACATAAAAGCTTTTGCACAGCAAAGGAAACCATAAACAAGATGAAAAGACAACCCTCAGAATGGGAGAAAATATTTGCAAATGAAGCAACTGACAAAGGATTAATCTCCAAAATATGCAAGCAGCTCATGCAGCTCCATATCAAAAAACCAAACAACCCAATCCAAAAATGGGCAGAAGACATAAATAGACATTTCTCCAAAGAAGATGTACAGATTGCCAACAAACACATGAAAGGATGCTTAACATCACTAATCACTAGAGAAATGCAAATCAAAGCTACATTGAGGTATCACCCCACACCAGTCAGAATGGCCATCATCAAAAAATCTACAAACAATAAATGCTGGAGAGGGTATGAAGAAAAGGGAACCCTCTTGCACTGTTGGTGGGAATGTAAATTGATACAGCCACTATGGAGAACAGTATGGGGGGGTCCTTACAAGACTAAAAATAGAACTACCATATGACCCAGCAATCCCACTACTGGGCATATGCCCTGAGAAAACCATAATTCAAAAAGAGTCATGTACCACAGTGTTCATTACAGCTCTATATACAATAGCCAGGACATGGAAGCAACCTAAGTGTCCATTGACAGATGAATGGATAAAGAAGATGTGGCACGTATATACAATGGAATATTACTCAGCCATAAAAGGAAACAAAACTGAGTTATTTGTTGTGAGTTGGATGGACCTAGAGACTGTCATACAGAGTGAAGTAAGTCACAAAGAGAAAAACAAATACCATATGCTAACACATATATATGGAATCTAAAAAAAAAAAAGGTACTGAAGAACCTAGTGGTAAGGCACGAATAAAGACGCAGACGTAGAGAACGGACTTGAGGACATGGGGAGGGGGAAGGGTAAGCTGGGATGAAGTGAGAGAGTGGCATGGACATATATACACTACCAAATGTAAAGTAGATAGCTAGTGGGAAGCAGCTGCATAGCACAGGGAGATTAGCTCGGTGCTTTGTGACCACCTAGAGGGGTGAGATAGGGAGGGTGGGAGAGAGACGCAAGAGGGAGGAGATATGGGGATATATGTATACATATAGCTGATTCACTTTGTTATACAGCAGAAACTAACACACCATTGTAAAGCAATTATATCCCAATAAAGATGTTAACAATAAATAAATAAATAAATAACTAAGGCAGGTCATCCAAAGAATTTGAAGAATAGATACATGTATATGTATAACTGAATCACTTTGCTGTACACCTGAAACTAACACAATGCTGTTCATCAACTATGCTTCAATATAAAATAAAAATAAAAAATAATAAGAGGAGCCACTTACCTTGTCCCCCACCCTGTCACCTATGCCACCACCACGGAGCTTTGCCGTCAGGGTCCACCTGCCGTCTTTGCACACCTGGCTGCAGCGGAGGCTGCTGTTCTCTTACCTTGATGGCCTCCACCGAGTCATACTTGTCCAGTTTGTTGATGTGGCTAGTTATGCTGGTGTTGAGAGGGGCGGGCGCAACGGGGTGGATGACGGTGGCATCGTGGGACTGCTGCTGGTACCGCTGGCAGTAGGTGTAGACAAGCAGCGTAAGAAGGCAGCCCAGGATGGAGCTGCTGAGCCCCACGGCAATCATGTGGAACAAGTTGAACTCTGGGAAGACAACATCAGAAGTGAGGCCACCCTGGAAAAGGATGCGCTCCTCCCCAGCTCAGTGGGCTCAGAGGAAAAGAGAAGGACCCAGTGGAAAACTCCACACTCCTCCTAAGAGTCAGGAAATCATAGGGCCTTCCTTTGAAATGTCGTGGCCGCCAAGACACTTCTCTGCAGCGAGCTCAGTGTAGTTTAAGTCAACGCTCTTATGGATTATAGACACTATATAATATGGTGATCTTTTAAAGGTCACCCAGTACGCTAGCAGAGACACTTTTTTCTTTAAAGGCTTGTAAGAGACCGTTCTTCTGTTTCAAGTGCAGCATGATCTGTGGTCTGGGGGGTTTCCAGGGAACATGCTTTCCATTTTCCTGAACAGGCTGAGTCCCTGCTTGCAGCCTGGCTGTGTCCCGGGAACAAAGCAAGGATGTATCTAGTGCTTCCAATTCACTGCTCACCTGCAAGCCCGACTATTTCCCCCTCCTTTATCATTTCATTTTATTTAAAAATGTGTTCCGATTCTATCGTTCTTATGTTTTCCATTACATTTTTTGGAATATGAAGATACACATACTGTATAACATTTGATTGCATGAAAAAAAAAGTGCAAAAGGATATACAAGAATAAATCTTGTTTTCTTTCTGAGAGGGAACCAGTGTCACCACCTTCTCCTGTGCTCTTCCAGAGACACTCTGCGCACTTGCATGCTGTGTGTGCCTGTTGTAAATATTATCCTGGGTACCATTTTTTCACTCACATTGTATTTTGGAGACCTTATAAAGAAAATGGCTTACTCCAAAGAAACAAAGGATTTGTGTCAAAGGAATATGATCTATTAATCGTCATGAAATGACCCTCTTTTTTTACAGTGTTTTTTCTATCTAATAGCATCTTTAAGTTATTTTCTTTGAGTTATAAATACACAGTGTTGACAAAACGAGCTGACATGGACTTATGTCTCTAAGACAGGATTGGTTTGAGTGACATCAAGGTAGCTTAACCAAGAACTGCTTAATCTCTGACAAAGAGCAACAAAAGAAAAAAAGATATTCACTGTGTGTTGGTAAAATACCTTACAATCAAAATTTTAAGCCTTTCAGGGAATAAAGACGACATCTGAGCCATGACCATGAAGCTGAGATTATTGAAAATCAGGTAAAGCAAAACAGGACCTCAACTTTTCTATGCTGTGTTGGCACCGTATAGCTAACCAGTTGCCTAAGGGCTCTTGGCCCTATGTCTCCACTGCACATCCTGGGGATCTGGCTTTTCTCCCAAGGTGTCCCCTCCATGCACCACCAGAGGGCTGAGTGACACCCTTGCTCTCCCTGCACCCAAACGGGACCACTGAAGATGCCTGCTGGGCACCCCTGTGGATGCCGGGTGAGACCGCTGGGCCACGTGGGGAGGTCCCCGGGGCTCTCGGGGAGAGAAGACCCGTGAGCTTGTCTACCACACCCAGGTTCTGGGATGTTTTCTCCTTAAACACCTGGGCTCCTCCCGAGGACTCTCTGAGCTGTCCTCGCCTCACCTGGGATCCACAGCACAGGTGGAGCGTCCTTCATCCCTCTCTAAACCCTCTAAGCTTCTCCCTTTAAGCTGTGCCCCTTTGCTGTTCCTGGACACTGTGTTTCAGGGCCCTGGGCGCTGGGAGATAGATTCGCTCCAGGGGGCGGATGAACACCGCGTGGAGAGGCAGCCTCGTCCTCTGTGCTCTGCGAACCGTCACCAACGTACTCCACCCACGCTGAGCCTCCAAACAGGTGACTCCTGACACGCGCCTCAGGTGTCTTCCGCACCTGGAGCTGGATAATCCAGGAGGACGTTACTAGAGCATTCCACAGATAACACCCACTCCCTGACATCCACCTCGATTTTTCACTTCTTGATTATCCTGTCACTGGTTTAACCAAGTGAAAGGAATCGCTAAATCTTTGGCTGTTCCTGATTTTGTGTGAAGACTCTAGGGCTGAACTTGGGACAGCTGGACAAAGTATCCAGGGGCCGTTCTACCAGCAACCGCTAGAAGCTTCTACTCTAACCCTGAAGCTGCCCTCAAGATAAGCAAGAGTGATTTCATACCTGTTGTCATCTCTCGATACTTTAGCCATTTGGACCCCCCAGGGTCAATGCAGCATATGGATAAAAGTACTTCTGCTGCACTGATAAAATAATATATAGAAGATGTATGACTCTCTCCCTATGCAGGTACTTTGTTATTAGTCAAATGAATCATTCCTGCAGGTGCCTGGGGAAGGCTGGGGCCAGCTGACAATTTTATGATGAGTCTTTGTGTCTCATGCAACTAAAAATAGCTAAGTTGGAACATTTCAATAGGCCTACATTTTTTCTGCATAAGAGAAAAATCGAGCCTATGAAATCTCTTGAATCTGCTTAGCGTGGCTCTTTGCTTTGAATACAATGCTTTTTGCTGTTGATTTTGGTCAGTAAAGCTAGAATAGAGACCAACTACCCAGTCGATTCAACTGGCTGATTTTCTGTGCAAAGTTTGATTCTTTTCAACAAACTGAAAAAAAGCATCCCCAAACTTCCTTGCTAGGTGATTGTTTTTACCTCTCAGCCCCACAATTAGCCCCATCTGACCTCTTACCCACCTACGCTGCTGTGTCAATGTCAGCAGCCTAAGAGCTAAACGATTGGTTCTGAATATTATAGAGTAATTAAAGTTTCTATGATTGAATCAATAGCACCTCAAGGCTTGATTTGGTGCAGCCTTCGGTACAGCTGGTTCAAACACGCAGAAGCTGCATTTTAGGATGCAACGAGCCTTCAGCATCACGTTCTCCTGGGTGCTCAAGGCCTTGGCAGGACTCCCGTACCTTAACCCTGAGAAGGCTGGCCGAGGAAAGTGGTTTTTGAACTTGTGTTAGGCCTGGAGGGCCAGTCAAGCTGGCTGCCCCCAGGTTCTGCCTTGACCTCCCTCAGGACAGGAACACTCTCTACAAGCTCTGCTCCCGTGGCGACCCCGGGTGTTGTCCAAGAGTGTCGCCTGGCCAGGGCTGCTGTGGCTGCATACCCCAGATACCCTCCTCTGGGACCCTCGGCACCAGGACCCTTTTCCCGTGGTGCTCCGGGCTTGGATCCGAAGCCGGCTGCCTGGATCCGAAGCCGGCTTCACTTCGACTGTTTGTGTGGACCTCATCTCTCTGACCCTCATGATCCCTATTTATAAAATACAGATAAAAAGGCGTGGCTGCTATTCCTTCTCTACAATTCCCCAAATGAAAATTTCTCTGAAAACTCACTTTTCATCACTCACCTGGCAGCGAAGCCTGACCTGACCTGATCGTTTGCTGCAGAACCAGGAGAAGCATTGATTAGCAGCTTCACTTCACCCACATTTCACGGCAACGTCATTAAAGAGGTTGGTTACGGAGTGCGACCCCCAGACCTCGGGGTGTCATACCTTATATGACCCGTATTACCCATCTATAATCTGAAGAATGCTGACTTCCAAACCCTGCTCTACCTCCAAGCGTTTTACGTAAAGAACAGTGGGCTGCGGCACCCACGCGAACGCTCTTTGTGAGGATGAAACAGGATACCTCTATGGTGTCTGGCACACAGTGACTGCTGACCTAAAAATACTACAGCTATAATTCTGTTTATGTGAACCAGTCAACATTCATCTTGCAGCTGGATCCCCAAGTAGTGGCTCACTGAACTGACGCAGTCAGACACCAGACACTGCCCTTCTCAGGCACAGGGCTCTCTTGGGATATGACTCTTGGTTCCAGAGGGGCTGGGGCTGTTTGAGTCTCCACTTTAAGCTCAACACCCCTCACAAAACTGACACAGAGTGGGTGCTCAGGAAAGATGATTGAACAAATGGAGTAACAGATGGCTGACTAAACAGATAGAGCGTAACAGATAGCAGATTCTTAATCAGTGTAGTCAATAACTAAGTACATTCCTAAAACACACCAATGAAAATCCAGATTCCTTCTGAGTGTGAGAGACCAAAGCCCGTTGGGCTGAGCTGCCTGGGGCTTCCCGCTGGAATGGATTATGTTAGAAATGGTTAGGAAGAGTCATCAGCTACACACATGAAGATGCTGGACTTGTGTGTGGTTTTTGGCTCTGACACCAAAGGTGGACCAGGGCTAGGCTCTGATCAATGGACAGCCGGCCCCTCCCACCCAAACAGGCTAGAACTAGATGGGAAAGTCCACAAGCATTATGGATTTGACCCAGAGAATGTGATTTCCGTCATTCAGGGTTGCAGGAAGTTAGAAAAATATCTCTGGAGCTATAGGTATAGCCTTTTGCCCATAATAAAATTCTGACATTTTATCATTTCAGCAGTTTGGAGATTTGAGGCTGGCTTCCATGGATTTGCAATCTAAATATAAAGAAAATGGTTGAATTCTGTTTTACTCATAGGAAATCTAACTGTAGCTAATACCGAGATCACTGGGCCATAAAGCTTATGTCCACTAGACTCACCTGAAGGGCTTATTAAGCCACAGAGTGCTGGTCCCCTCTCAGGGAGGTTCTGACTCTGTAGATGGTGGTGCAGCCTGAGAATCTGCATTTCTATCAAGTTCCCAGGTGATACTGATGATGCTGGTCTAAGGACCCCCTGAGAACCACAGATCCAGATGTCAAATATGGACTCCTTAGCATTTCTACTGCCAAAATATATAAGGTGTTTGGATTCAGGAGTTTCTCCAGTTTTGTTTTATTTTTTTCTTGGCCAGTAGCAGAAACATCATATGAAACATATGGGAAGAGAAATGACTGGAAAATACCTGAAATTAATTAAAAAAAAGAACTTACCTCCACACCTTTTCTCTTCTACGCTGCTGGATCTTGCCACAGATACTTCTGGAGAAACAAAGTTTAATCACAATGTATAAAGGGTGTAGGGAAAGGAAGATCACATTAATGATTCATTTATGAAATGTCTAATGATTTTGAGTTTTATGCGAGTCAGCTTCCAAAAGCCTGATTAATTGTTTTTAAAAACATCTTTCTTTCTTTCTTTTTTTTTTTAACCAACCGGAGATGTATTTGGTCAAGATCACCTTGATTGGAAAGGAGTGAGATTCATTATTACAAAAAGAAAATGCTATGGTCCCTTGGGTTGAAACCAGGGCACTAGTTTCAAAATAAGGCTGGCATATGTGCTGATTTTCTGTTACAATGTATTCTGCCAGCTGTGGAACCCCACAGTGTTTGCCTGTAGTATTCCTGCCTCAGATTTTTTGTCTCATCAAAGTCAGTGTTGTCACGTTCCCTGGGGAGGGGGACCACTCCACCAGAGCTCAAAGGAAATTGCCAAAACAAATAATCTTCCTACTCGGAGCCCATTCATGACCTCTGCCATGCCCCATGTGAAACTGACAAGTAGGATGCCAATAAAAGGAGAGATCCACCTAAATGTTTAACCCCAAGGATAAACACCATTTCAAGAGTCCAGAAACACTATTCTCTCCTGTATTGATTTCTCATTCGATAACAAGAATTAAAAATATGTCTATGGTTGAAAAGGAAACAACAATAAACACTCTTGCAGTTCTAGACCACAGAAGATTGAGGTGACTTTTGAGGCTGAAGCTGATAGTTTTTTCTAAAATAATATCTTTCCTTTAGTGAAGGAAAACAAGGCATTCCCTGCTATTACCGTGTAAGAGGTTACTCTCTGCTTTTGGTCCACATCAGAGCGCTAAGGCACACGGTGGGCATATATGAAATGATTTGTAAGTATCTAGCCCGTGCCTACAGTGAGCCTGTGATGGGTGACTAGCTATCACTAATAACTAAACATCGATTTCACATGGAAAAGCCTGTAGTCAAAGGGCCAAGCCAACCTCTTCTCCAAGACGAGAGCAAGGACAGCCTTCCATTTTCCCAAATAAACTAAGGCTGCATGAAGAGAATGGCCCTCTTTTTCCTGTGCAAACACATATGCACAACTTTGCCAAAGCATTTAACTTAATATTAAAGTAACCAAAGAACCTATTTTCATTTTTTGAACAAACTATTCTGACTGTGTTATAGGCAATAAATTGTAGAAGACATTGTGCTTAAAAAAACCTTAAAACTCATGGCCTAAATTCAAGTCTACAGACGCAGTTATCTACAAATGTATAATCGCCTTGAAACCATAAGAGTTGATTGAATCATCTCTGTTTTAGCAAACAGGACCTCACAGAACAGATAAAACTCCCACCTACGAATCACTGGCTCTCAAAGTATTGGAAATGATTTTGTTCGCACTAATAAGCATCTCCCCCTCTTACCTGGGAGGAAATTGGAATCAAAAACACAGGGCCGGCTCTCCGTGGTGTTTCCGGAACACTGGCTGCCCACGGGGAACAGAAGAATGCATTGGCGGATGCGGACCTGGACTCCAGACACATCACACTCCGACCAGTCTGACCACTCCGACCAGCTCTCTGCAGCGGCCAGAAGACAGGAGATGCGGCAACAAGACCCACTAAGATCCATCAACCTGGAAGTTGGGTCAGCTTATGTACATTAAGGTTTCATATGATGTTTATAGTGGGTCTGTGTATAAATAAGATGGACTCGTATCTTATGACCAGTCCAGTAAATAAAATACAAAGGAGCAAGAATAAAAGAACTCATATACCTTTGATTAGAAATAATGTGCTTAAAATACATTTTCTAAAACTCACATTATTTTAATGCTCTAAATTAACTGTATTAGACACTCCATAAGCTAATGCATGAAGCCTGGCTGTGCGTGGCCCTTCCTTGGTGGCGGAGAGATCATCAATGCAGACCCCATTCCTACGGGGTCATGCTCAAATCCTTCTCCAGAAAATTTCTACAGGCCTCAGTGTTCAAGCAAGAGAAATGACAGTGTGTTAATGAGAAAGTCCTGGTTGCAAAAGGGGTTCAAGCTACTACAAATACTTTCTTTCCAGTTGTGAAAACAACTTTGCAGGGTCGGTACGCCAAAGGCAGGCTGTACTCGTGGTAGAATTCACTCTATCCCTTGTTTACTATCACTGAAGCACATAGGATCCACACACAAGTCGTCAAGGCCAAAAGATGAACTAGCTAAAGTCACTTTACCCCAAAAAGGAAGATTCGCTAAGATGTGTTAAATTCACCCAGACCTACAGATGTGTGAAAAGAGAGAGTTAATACTCATTTTATGTAAGGAGGTTAAAAAAATGAACTCTCAATATTATTTATGAAATATTAATAATGTAAAATAATGTTTTTCTATGCAGCTTGGTTTTTTCCTCTTTTTAAATTAAATTGGGCAACCAAACTTGTGTTTTGATCCATTGTAAAGGGTATAATTTTTCCTTAGAAATGTGCAAAGTGCCAGTTTTGGGGATGACTGAGAATCTGGTTTCTAGGCACTTTTCAATATACATGGAACCTTCAAGGAAAGTCTGCAGGAGCTAGTTAAAAACGTGTGTGTGTGTGTGTTTCAAAGTCGAAGTTAGACTCAGAAGAGATTGTCTCATTTTCATTCCAAGTGGTCCCTACATGGCAGAAAATGAAGCTAATTCTTGGATGGGTGGGCTCCTGCAGGGCATCCACTGAGCACACGGGCCAGCTGGCCTCGGAGCCTGGAACCCCCATGCCCACAGTCCTGGGGGGATTCCTGTGAAGCCACTTCACAAGGGCTCTCCTGCTTCCCCACCTTGATTCTCAGCAACAAAACATCAGCTCCCATTACCAGCTTAAATATTTTAAGAATGCTTGGTTATCACCGGTTTCTGTAACTAGTTCTGCAACTACAGCGTGGTGAGAATGATTCCATTGCAGAACAATGTATCATGAGGTCACTTCACCGGCAATAGTGCAGCATTGATGTGTCCCCCTCTTTTGGTCTTATCGTGATGTGGTTTCATCATTTCACCATTTGTATATCAGGAAAAGGGTGAGTCTGCCCTGCTGTCTGCACGGGCCTGGCCGGGGTGCTTACCGGGGCAGGGCTGCGTGTTGCAGAGAGCCTCTTCTGTGTGCAGGCCCAGGCAGATGTCGCCTCCATAGGCGGGGGCTGGGTTTGTGCACGAGCGGGTCCTCATGTAATGTCCACCTCCACAGGTCGCTGAGCACTTTGACCAGGAGGACCAGCAAGACCACACGCCATCCACTGGGAAGGGACACAAAGTCACACCGCTTCTGAAATCCACATCTGACCCACGTGATGTGGCTACAGAGAGAGTCTGCGCTGTGCGAACGCGCTGTGCGCGCCACTGACCATCACAGGAGGGGATCCAGGATCTTCCACCTGGCTTTTCACATTCCCCCGTACGCTTCTTCAGTTCCTCCTATTCTTTCAGGAAATGGTTCTAAGCATGTAAAATGCAAGCACGAGGATGACCAAGGAGTGCACGTGCATCTGTAGTACAAAACCCAGTCCCTGGGAAAGACCATGAACCCCGTCTGTGGTTGTTCAGGTGAAGCCCCAGCTAGCGCGACCTCTGCCAGCCGCCCAGGACAGAACCAGTGTCTTATCCTCCTTTTGTGTCACTTGCAGTTTACAGAACAAACTGTGGACTCAAAGATTTCATGGACAGAGAGGCAAGGAGTGTTCTTAGCAGGTGCTTAACTGATGTCATCCACGGAACACACACCTATCCAAATTCACTTTGATTCAAAAGGTCTCCCCTCCATGAGATTCTCACTCACTGTTCCTTCTTCCTCGCACTTACTGTTTTCATAAGAAAGAAGAAATAAATTATCTTATTGAATTGGAATATGACTTAGGAACAAAGAAACATCTGCTGTCCTTTGTCGGCCAAGGTCTGGAATCAGTTCTGAATCAAACACGAATTGGGAAAAAGGAGTGATGGAGAAAGACCAAGCTATTGCTCAATGTTGGGAATAAATTATGTCGGTGAAAGTACTAGTTAGACCAAACCACAGAAGAAAAAGGATCATTTCAACATGGGCTCAACTTTCAAAGCTTACTGCAAGTTTTGATCCACATTAGAATTGGAGATCAAATTTTTCATTGATTAATTTAAGAGGTATTTTTATATTTCTCAGGTCTTCGATTTATTTTCAAACTTAATCATAATGAGAAAACTTGTTTTTAAAGAAAATACACCACTCCTTTGTAACTGTTTCTTGTGGACCCAAGAGGACAAAAAAGGAGTAAATGCATAGGGAGGAAAGAGTCCTAAATGAAGTAAAAATAGCCTATAACTGGCCGGGCTGCTCAGCATCCAAAGCCCCGAGCTCTTCCAACCCCTCCGTGTTGAGTTGCATCCTGGCCTGTGTTAGGAATTTTCTAGGAGGTGGGAGAGAGAATTGACATTTGCCCCACTCAACCCCCTGAACTCATGCATTCCCAAGTGGAAAGTGAGGAGGGTCACTTTGAATATTTTCACAACCCTCTATGGAATCTTGGCTTTCAAAAAGAAGATGAGGACAGAGCTATTTCAAGACACTAAGGTTACGCGTACATGATACTGCCTTGACCATCAAATCAATGAAAATAAAAACAGCCACTAGATCATGTTAATGGGATGTCTCGGACGTGGGCCTGAGCCTTGCACCCGAAGGCCAGGGCAGAAACCGAGCATCTGGAGAGTCTGTAGATTCAGCCGACGGCAGCATGGACCTGCGTCTGGAGCCTGGGAAGGCGGAGTGGATGGAGGGATCCTGACTTTCCCATGTGGTTTTCCCTCCCCCACTTTACAGGATGGATCCTCATCTAATCATGTTGCCCCAGGGGTCCGCTCTCAGCCCCCCGGGGAGGAGCCCTTCCACTCTCCAGGCTGGGGCTGTGGGAAAGACATGTCTCTGTGACCTTTCCCAGCCCCTCGGCATCGCTTGGCCAGGAAAGCTGGGTAGTTTGGAGGGAAGCATCTCCTGAGGCTGGAGAAACAGAGACAGCCGAGGAGGAGTGGGGCAGCTGGAGGAGCAGGGACGTTACTGAGTGACCCAGCTACAAAGCTGGGAACTGTATTTTCAGTTCAATGTACATGTTGATTCATCCATCCATCCATCCATCCATCCATCCATCCATCCATCTATCCATCTATCCATCCATCTAATAGATGCTCACTAAGTACTGCTACAAGCCAGTTCCTTGCTTAGGGAACTCAGAAAGTTGTTTGTACCAACTGAAAAAGATGCTCTATTTGCAGCGGTCTGTGCCTTTAAAACCAAGGTACACAGTATTTGGAATGACCCCTCATGCCCCACCCCTGCTTGTCTATATGGACAAACCCCATCTGTCCCTCAAGACCCAGCCCAGGGGCAGCCTGCTCAGTAGGGCTGCCATGATTCCAGATCCATGGGTCCCCAGCTGACGTAGCCACTGCATCTTGTCATCAACCCAACCATACTGGGTTGACATTATTCACAGGATGCTTCCTCACTAAACTCTTAAGTTCCTTTCTGACCTGGACCAGGTCACTGTGTCTTTCTTCACTCAGTGAATAGTGCACAGCGGGCGATCCAAAAATGTCTGCTGAAAAACTGAATGAATAAAGAAAGGAAGATCAAGTAAGCAACTGCTTATTTTCTCATCATTCAATAACCATCACTGAGAGCTATTTCGAGTGTGTGCCAGGCCCATGCTGGGAGCTGAGGGCACTGCTGTGAGTGAGATGGTCCTGCCCTCCATGGGTGGCCACTCTGACAAAGTCAAAAGGCAGGATGCACAGCCAGAGGCCAGCACTCAGGATGGCCGTGAGGCATCGGGTTAAATTAAAGATCCTCTGACTGTGGGAAGGTCAGGGGGAAGCGATCAAGGTGACAGAGCTGCACTCAGAGCCGGGGCAAGAGGAAGGCACAGATGGTTAGAGCATCAAAGGCGACAGAGGAGCCTTCGGGGCTGTATTAGCAGACAACGCCCTGAGCGGGGGGCGAGGGGGCTCCTTAGGGTCATTTTATTAACCCTGCGCTTGTGTGGGAATCCCGCGGAATGAAAAGCCGGGGACCAGGAGGAAGACCCAGACAGCACAGCTCCTGTGGGTCTCCAGGAGACGATGCTGCGTGTTCAGAGGACTGACCTCAGGAGGATGTAGACCCCTGTCGGCCGAGGGCACCAGGGACAGGCTTGGCAGGGCCCTGCGGGGCCACCCCTGATAACTGTCACTCTGGTGAGGACTCTGGGGTATGGAGTGAGGTCAGTTCCGGGGGGCGCTGGGCACATCAGAGTCTGGGAGGGACCAGCCTCCAGTTTAAAGACAGGACACCTCTCTCTGGACCGTGGCAGCCCAGCCCACCTCTCAAGAGGTGCAGTGCTTGGGGCCACGATCCCTCAGAGGGGCTCCTGAGAATGCTTCAGTTTCTTTTAAAGCAGAAGAAATAGATGAACATAATCCAGCGTAGGAGATATCTGTCTTTATACCAATGCAGTTGGAAGATTATATCTATATCTATCTATATCTGTATCTTCATCTACATCTGTATCCATATCTATATTTATAACTGTTATATATCTACATCTATATCTACATCGATATCTATGTCTACACTTATATCTACATCTACATCTATATTTATATCTATCTATTTATCTACCACAAATTATGTCTCAAACATAAAGCCACGGAAGCTGAGTGAGAAAGTCTTCCAAGGCCCTTGATGTTTCGGTCTTTTCCAGATTACTCGATCCACTCACCTGGGCAGGGCAAGATGTTGCATTCCTGGTATTCCAGGGAGGGGCCCAGGCAAGGCATGCCCCCAAACTTGGGCTCCGGGTTGTTGCAAACACGCTTCCGGTTGCGAATGCCCTTGCTGCAGTCTCGGCTGCACTGTGACCACGAGGTCCAGGCTGACCAGGCCCCGTTGACGGTGTGGGCAGAGTATCTCCCAGCACGCAGGAAATCACCAGAAAGGCCTGCAAGGGAAATGGCCAAAGCACGATTCTGTTAGGAACTCTTAGAGTAACCGGAGTCCAAACTAACTTTCATTCTGTAGCACTGTCTGCTTTGCTTCTGCAACTATACTCTCAGATATCAGTGGAACACTTTTTACACACCTCAGAAGCACAAAACTAAATAAAAATAAAATTGCAGTTTGCATGATAATCTCCTATAACTCAAGCTTCTTTCTCTGCAGTTGCTATTAACAGGGGTGCAACTAAGAACTCAATTTGTCAATGTAGCAAAGTCCTTATACAAGTAAGAGGGTTTTTTGGGTAATAGGTCACTTATTGTTCTGAGAAATTTCTTACAAAGAAAATACACCTTTCTCACTTCCACTGGGAATTCTACAACAAATTGTCCTTGTGCAATTCATGTTCATTTTGATGGAAATGCCTACTGACTTAAAATATGAAAAAATATTCAGTCATTTTCTCAAAGGTAGGCAGTGTGACACAAGTTTTAACAAAAAACTCTCAAAGTATGCCATGAAGGTCTGGGGAAATGTGAGAAGGCAGATGTGTGAACAGTTCTATCCATTGTTAAGTTTCTTGGTTGTCTACTTAAAAATTCTGGCTCAGAAACCTAGGCAGATGCTCTTCAGAGAAAATAGATTAGAAACCTTTTTCTCTGATGAGAGAGTAGTTTGTGGTTAATCAATAAAGAACACACAATTTAGCCTCATTTCATGTGGTCAGAGGCAAACAAGTCCAATTTTGTATTCTCAAGATATCAATACCAAAACGTATGGCTAGCCATTAGAACTTGAAGCCATTAAGACACAAGAAGGATGAAGTATTTTTTAAGCCATGCCCACAATATACTTTTGGAGGAAATATAAGAAGTCTTTTATAAATGTGTGTCAAAATTTTCCTTAGTTTATATCATTTAAAATGAATATTAGCGTTGGTTTTATATGTATCTGAGAATGGAAGGATTAAAAAATATATGTTCAGATAAGAGAATAAAGTTAAAGAAACAATGTCATTCATTTTCTCTGTTTTTACTTTGATGTCATAAGAAGTAAGTTCACAGCCTGCTCTGAAATAAGGGAATAAGTGATTGAATTGGAGACAGGGTTGCCAGATTTAGCAAATAAAATACAGGAAGCCCAGTTAAATTTTAGTTTAACTGGGCTCTTCTATGAACATAGAGATAAGACAGAACACCTGTCCCTGGAAGCGAGTCAGTCCCTACAGAGTCGCTTACTCACCGTCGGTGGAGCAGCTGCTGGTTCCATCACTAGAACAGTACCGCATCTCAATTCTCTGCCTTCCCACTTCCAGCAAGTTTGGATCAGGCAGGCGGGCCTTGCACGTGTACCGAAATCGCTGCTCATAGTGGCCCCCATTGTCAGAGATGTTGACAGGCGTCCAGGGTGTCCAGGGTGTGGTCTTCTTCAGCTCAGGGCATGGGTTGGTATTACAAGGCTGGTACTCCTGGAGGGGAAAACACATGAAGTATGCTTATCATACTGCAGAAATAGAGGCAGGGGCATCCTTCCTTAAGTGAAGGAGAGGGCTCTCTAAAACTTTAGGTCCTGACACCCACCAGCTACTCTGCAAAGTTAAAAGCACATTTTTTGGTCAAATTAGGCATTTAAGAGAATGTTCGGTGTTCACGTTAACTGCAAAGGAATCTGCACAGTTTCTGCATCAACAATGAGAATGAGATAATAAATGTAATTGTATGTGAATAAAAATGGTGATTCCCCCCAAATCATCTTCCTTTCACTTGATAAGTGACCCAAAATGCTGAATATTTTGACGTTAACTTTAGCTTTTATTTTTATTTTTTTAAGATTATAGTTAAAATGAGGGAACCAGAATTTGATTTTTGGACCTCATTATGTTCAGTCTGAGATTTATACTTTAAGCTCTGGATCGCAGATTCAAAGTGTTAGAATGGTAGCTTTCCAGTTGATAACACAATACATGATAACTTTTGGTCTATAAGAAATTTTCACAAGATTTCCCTAGTTAATACGTTGATGGCATTTTTCAGTCTCACCTCCCTTCCCCAGTACCAGATACCTCCATTGTAAGCACAGTGGGGAGGACCCTGGCAAGGGGGACACGCCATTTTTGGGCAGTGGAATTTAGGAGTATAAATTTAGGTCTCTTAATCTGGCAAGAATTTTAAACATTATGTCTCCAGAAACATGACCAAATCTAAGGGGCACAGGGTTTGACCTTGAACATAGCACTAGATGTTTCATTAGAGGGAAAACCCACAACATATAATACATTCAACTATGGCCATACTTTTAAAATAATTTTATTAATGTTAAACATACATAGAAAGGAAGAGTTAAATAGCTTTCTAAGATTTATTATGAAAAAGAGAATTGTTTTATCCTCCCCCCATCTCTTTCAGTTGATTATCTAGATACTTATCCCTTAGAGCTAACAACAAGAATTTTCCAGTATCAGGCATTGTCCATTAACTGTGCACTATGGGGAAAGATTTAGCTCTTTATTCTTTTACCCTTTACCCCTCTCCCTGTGTCTCCAACCCTGATGCAGCCTTCCCATCTGCCATCATCTTAATGTAGTTATGCTGCACTTTTGGTTAGATCCAAATCCAGTGTTTGCACTTATCGCTAGACGAACACTATCCACAGATGACTGGTGCAGAGAGCTGACTGGTTTCTGTCTCGTGCCTAGTTCCCTCCCAGTCTGACTCAAGGACTCGCCTGGTTTGTCAGGGTAGTTGTCTAATTTCTATGAACTTGTCATGAATTCACCCCCCATCAGGTATTTGGACACAGTAAGAACCGTGTTGGCTGGTTTATGCTTTGAAAATAAAAAAATCTCAGTAATATTGTATAAATGAATTCTGGTAGGAGAGAAAGTAGCCATGTGTATCCACACCAGAAGCTTTAACTGGAAGCTTGTTAAAATATTTATTTTGTCATGATTCTAATTAGTCTAACTAGTTTTCTTTACGCAGGGCTTATCTTTTAAAATTTTTTTACAAGGGACAATACTCGAGGGTTCTTCATGTTTGTGACTTCATACGCTTCTAACAGAAAACATGTAGAGTAATCATCACCACGTTCCTGATTTAACACCTCTTGCTTCCCTTCCCTGGCCCACACTGATGCTCTCCATACCCACACCAACACACACTGGAAGACAGATGATTTAATTTTCCTTTGTTTACAGCACGTTTTATTATGGCATCTTTTGGATGCTGCCTTTTAAGTGAAAAAATAACCCCAATGGATGCCATAAACTCAATCATGTGAAATACTAGACAGAACATGTGCGTGCTCTTTTTCACTGGAATGGAGACCATGTAATAGGAATGCAATCGGCCTTGTCTGGGACCTTCCAGGCCCACTGTGTGGCAACACTGCCAGCCCCAGATTGAAAATGCCATATGCATTCCCTTCATCACTCTGCGTCAGCCTGGCTGGGCAAGTGTCCAGGGGCGGCTGGCTCCTTGCCTAAATGGACTTAAAACATATGCTGTTTATGGACCCCTGCTTTTAGCATTAACAAGTTTGACATCACCTACAAAATAGTAAGATCCCATGTCTCAATAAACAAACACAGAGGGTCCTCCCAATAATTCTGAGCTTCCTTGCACTAGAAATTTCACCTCTTCTATGGAGATGAAGTTTTTTTTTTTGAAACAGATGAATACAAAATATATTTTAAAGCCTGGGTTGGCCTCTGTATACTGGTAAAATGCTCAGAAGGGTGGGGGGATGGTGGCAGCTGTCACACGTCCCAGAGGAGGGTACACCTCAAGGGTGAAGAAGATCAATTCAGGCCCATTAGACCTAAACCTCTGATAACAAAGTCTGTTCTTATGTTTCATTAGCTCCTCACTGTACAAAATCCAACAGGAGTCTTAGGACCTCTCCTTTCAACTGTCTTTTAAGATCTGATTATGATGCATTCATTTAAAATATCAAATTATGAAATACTGAGAAATGGTATCACTGATCTGTTTTATATTAATGACCAAAATTATAAAGTGGTTCAATTCAGTGGTGAGTACTTGTATGGCTTAACTGAGCCTGTATGCTCCAATTTACTGAGGAACTGCTGCTATAAGTAAAACAGAGAGATGGTGACAATCCAAGCAAACCCAAATTTGAATGGAACTTGAACAGCATTATATTTGATGCTAAAAAGAGAAATTATTTTACAAGGGATTTCAGGGAGCTAATTATTATACCTGTCACATAGGATTCTTAATCTTCTGGTGGAAAATATTAGATAAGAATGGTTAATAAATCAATCCCACTGCTGCTATATATCCAAAGGAATTAAAATCAGGATCTCAAAGAGGTATCTACACTTCCATGTTCATTACAGCATTACTCACAATAACGAAGATATGGAAACAACGTAAGTGTCTAGTGACGAATTAATGGATAAAGAGCATGTGAGACAGACAGACAGACAGACACACACACACAGCGGAATATTATTCAGTCACGAGAAAGAAGGAAATCCTGCCATTTACAATAACTTGGTTGGAGCTTGAGGGCATTATGCTAAGTGAAATAAGTCAGACAGAGAAAGACAAATTCTGTATGATCCAACTTATATGTGGAATCTAAAAATGCCAAACTCAGAGAAACACAGAGTAGAGTGGAAGTTACCAGGGGTTGGAGAAAACGGGGAAATGTGGGTCAAAGGGTACAAACTTTCAGTTATAAGATTATCAAGTTTGGGGATCTAATTTACAGCATGGTGATTATAGCTAATAATACTGTATCATATACTTGAAAATTTCTAAGAAAGTAGATCTTAAATGTTCTCACCACAGTAAAGAAATGATAACTTTGTGACAGGATGGAGGTGGTAGCTAATGCTATGGTGATAATCATTTTGCAATTTATAAATGTATCAAATCAACACATTGTGCACCTTAAACACACAATGTTATATGTCAATTATATCTCAATAAAGCTAGAAAAAAATAAAAATAAAGACAGCAGCCGATGCAAGGACAAAAAAGAAAAGAAAAAGGTCAAGAACTACAAAGGAAAAAATAAACATGGTTACTACATCAATTTGAAACAGTTCTCCTAACACGTTGCCTATGTTTTATCTGTCCCAGTCAACAGTGATACAACCATCCATTTAAAAGTTTAATCTGGAAACCTGGGAGGCACCTGCCTGTTCTCCCTCACCTCTAGGCCAAGTCCTATAGATACGGCCTCTTAGGCTCCTTCTCTCCTCCCCATCTTAACTGTCTCTTTTCTAATTCAGGCCACCGTCATCTCAGTCCTGTTTCACAGAATCAAAGCGTGTATTTCACTGACATTTAATTGTGTATTTATAAGTCTGCCTCCACAAACAGACTGTAAATTTGTGAAGAGCAAGAACTTTGCCATATTTATTTTATATTACCAGTCCTAAGTACAATACTATAATTTTTTGGTGAATGGATAAATCAATTCACAAATAAGCCCATTCTGGTGGAATCTGCATAAATCTGGGGAAAAATTAGATGGTTAAGCAGGGCCCCGTTTTGCTGTTTAGTTTTCCTTTGAGAAAACTAAAATATCTTATATTCCATAGGTTGAAAGTAAAATAGATGGTAACAATCCAAGAAAAATTTTGATACCATGTGTTTAGCACAAAATAAGAAAATTACCTTTAAAGTGTTTGCCTCAATAGCTGAATATATGAACTAAATATATTCTCATATGGAATATGTATGGTTTCCATATGTAGTTATCAAATTCTCTTTCAGTAACTAAGTTGTTACACTCTGAAACAGAAAGCCATTCTGCACCAGAGGAACAAGAGAGTCATGCAGCTGTGCTCGCGAAGGGCCAAGGTACTGAAGCATATGTACAGAGGTAGATCTGTGATCCCAGGAGCTTGCGGAAGCAGAGCCCAGATTGACAGGAAATCCTGGAAATTAGTTTAGTGGTCCCAGCAAGGCAGAGAAAGAAAAGGGAGACAGCGCATTCAAAATTATAATGCCACGGAATGACTTCTGCTTCCAACCAAGATGGGCTAACAGAAATGGGATGAACTCTTTCAGCAAGAATAACTTTACAATACATAAAACAACAGTTCGTAAGACATCGGACATTAGGCAACGAAGGACAGAGACCACCAAGTTTCGGAACCATGAGGTGAGCTCCACAACTGACCCAGCCTACAAACTTGAGAAGGTTTCCAGATGATGGTGGAGGAAGAAGAGACCCAGGCACAGACTAGTGACTGGGGAGACAGAACTGGGAGGTAAAGGAAGCCAAAGGGGCCGGGGTTCTCAGCAGGAGAGGGCCGCACAAAGAAGAAACTCCAGTTATGCACAGCTCCCCCGTTAGGTATTCAGCTGAGTAGAAACCCGTGAACGTATGTGTATGAAGAGACTACACACGGGTGGGGAGAGACCCACCTGAAAAGATCAGAGGGAACAGTGCACGCCACTCACATAGGGCCGGGAATACTGCTTGCTCCGAAGAGCCAGACTGAAAAGCTTCATAATTCTCCTCACATCAGTTAGGGTACCAGGAAGGGTCTTGTCTCCACCGTGGGGAAAAATCACCCCAGACTAAACTCTGGTCTGATCTCAACTAAAGAGATCCAAAAACCAAAAAGATCAAACTAGTTTCACATAACTTGATCTTGTCCCAAAGGAGAGCTCTTGCATAATTTGGGGAATACAAAAGTGTCCAATGTACAACAAGGAAAAGGTCACAGTGTCTTACATCTAATCTAAAATTACCAGGTATGCAAAGAAGCTGCTAAAAAACACAACTTACAATAAGGAGAAAAATCAGTCAATTGAAATTGGCACAGAAAAGCCACAGATGACAGAATTTGAAGTTAAGAATATTTAAAACTGTTATTATAACTGTATTGCATATGTTCAAGGAGCTAGAAGAAAGACAACCTGTTAAGTAGAAACATGGAAGATATAAGGAAGAAATAAAATCAACTATACACAACATTCTATGAGGTCGACTTTAATCTGGTATAAAAAACCAGACACAGACATAAGAAGGAAAGAAAACTACATGTGAATATTCCCCATTAACTTAGACACAAAAGTGCTTAACAGGATTTTAATAAGCAAAACTCCAAACTATTTAAAAAGGTCAATAGCTCATAATTATGTAGGGAGTACGTCAAGGGTGCAAGGTTCATTAACATTTAAAATTGGATCAAGGTAATTCGCCTTATTAACAGTCTAAAAAGTAAACCCATATGGACATATCGATAGATACAGAAACGTCATTTGATAAGATGCCCAAACCCACTCCTTATAGAAACTCTCAATCAACGAGGATAGAAATAAATTTCCTAAATCTGACAAAGGACATTTATTAAAAACATACAAGCAACATCTTAAAGGTTAAAGCCTGCATGCTTTTTTTAAAGCTGAAGAATATAAGATCAATATAAAATATTAAGTCTGTTTCTATGTACTAGCAATGAGGAATCATAAATTAAAAGAATGCCATTTGCAATGCTATCAAAAATATGAAATACTTAGGAATAAGTCTCATAAAATATGTGCATGACTTGTACACTTAAAGGAAACTTAATCTTCTAAATGATCTATAGAATCAATGCAATCTTAGTCACAATTCTAGAAGGCCTCTTAAAAAAATAAAATTTGACAAGCTAATTCTAAAATTCACATAGAAATACAAAGTATCTATCAATAGAATAGCAAAAGCATTTTGCAAAGAAAGGACATTGTTGGAGGACTTACACAGCCTGACTTCAAGATTCATTATAAAGGTACAATAATCAAAATGCTGTGGCATTAAGATTGAAAGATTGAGCAAAGGAGTGGAATGAAAAGCCCAGAAGTGGACCCACATGCATATGGCTTATTGATTTTTCAAAAAAGGTACAAAGGCAATTTAGCGGTAAAAGCAGTCTTTTCATCAAATGGTGCTGGAACAATTTGATACCCATATGTGAAAACCTGAACTTTGATCAATAACTTGCTCTACCCATGATAATAAACTCAAATGGGTCATAGACCAATATCTAAAAGCATAAAACGTATAGAATAAAACCTAGGAGAGTATTTCTGTGACCTTAGGTTAAGCAAAGATTTCCTAGATACAATGCCAAAAGCATCAGTCATAAGAGAGGTAAAAATAAGTTGTGTTAATCAAAATCAGAAACCTCTACTTTTGAGAGACACTCACTCTTAAGAGAATGAAAGACTAGTCACACATGGGAGAGAATATTTGCAAATCAGTTATCTGATAAAAGGCTCATGCCCATTATACATTTAAAAACTTAAAACTCAACAATAAAAGAAAAAAAACAGTGTAAGCATTGTCAAGTGTTATGGAGAGACATTTCACCAAAGAAGATATACAGATGGCAAAAAAGCGTATGTAAAGGTACTCAACATCGTTTTTTGTTTTGTATTTTTTTAAGAATAAAAGTAAATTAACACAGATGTAGGGAACAAATGTATGGACACCAAGGGGGGAAAGTGGGGTGGGGTGGTGGTGGTGTGATGAACTGGGAGATTGGGATTGACATGTATACACTAATATGTATAAAATGGATAACTAAAAAGAACCTGCTGTATAAAAAATAAATAAAATAAAATTCAAAAAAAAAAATAAAAGTAAATTAAAACCACAAGAAACCACCACACACTTATTAGAATGGCTAACATGAAACAGAACAAAAGAAACCTCGAACCTGACAATATCAAATGCTGGTGAGCTTGCAGAGCAACAGGAACTCTCATATCCTGCTAGTAGGAATGTAAAATGGCACAATTGCTTTGAGAACTATTTGACACTTTGCTAAAAGCTTAAACATACACTTACCATATGACCTAGACATTTCCCTGCTAGATATTTACCCAAGAGCAAAGAAAGGATATGTCCATACAAATACTTGTATATGAATGTTCACAACAGCTTTATTTGCAATAGCCAAAAACTGGAAACAATGCGTATATCCATCAGCAGGTAAATATCTAAGCAAATCATATCCAAATAAGAGACTACTCAATAATAAAAAGAAATGAACTGTTGTTATATTCAACATAGAAGAATCTGTAAAGAATTGTGCTGAGTGAAAGAAGCTCCCCAAAAAGGAATGACAATGTATAATTCCATTCACATAAAATCATGAAAAGTGAAAACTATGTAGAATCAAAAAGATGAGTGGTTACCTGAGACTAGGGAGGGCAGGGAGGTATATGAGGGAGGGGTTACGAAAGGAAACAAGGAAACTTTTGAGTTGATGAACACATTCATTTTCTTGTGTTGATGGTTGCATGGATATACATATTTGTTAAAATTTATCAAATGTTAAACATGTGCAGTATATGGTATACCAGTCATACCCAATAAAATATTAAAAACTATGTGGTCACTGAAAAACAATTCTCTTTCTAAAAAATGGTGGTTATTTTGCTAATTTAGAAGTGATATTCAAAACAGTTGTGTTTGCACGTACCTGCACACAAACTAAGATTACAATTACTTTATGGCATTCATGTTGGAATATTTGAGACCGAATGTAACTACTAAGTATTTGTAGATAAATGTTTCATAAATACAAAATGTGCGTGATCAAGCCAATTTTACCTGTCATCCCACATCCCACATTGTATGATAGAAAATGTTATTTTCTATCATGCAATCAGCCAGTGTAGCAACTGCCTGTTTAGCCTACATATACATGTGCATCAACTGCATTCTTTTATAATCTTATTCCTCTTACAATCAGTTTCTTTAGCTTCGGTGCATTTTCATGCTGCTACAGGTCTTTGAACATGAAGGAGTTAAAATGATCTTCCATGGGGTTTGGAGATGTTTGTGAGTCACAGGATGCCTTGGTGGAAGGAGCACTCAGCCCCAAGGCCACCTTCTAACTTACTGTATAATCCTTGGCAAATCTTTTGAACATGTCTTAATCCGTTCAGGCTGCTATAACAAAATACCACAGATTGGGTGGTTTATAAACAACAGGAGTTTATTTCCCACCATTCTGGAGGCTAGAAGTCCAAGATCAGGGTGTCAGCGTGGTTGGGTGAGGGTCCTCTTCCGGGCCACAGATGTCTCTTTGTATCCTCACATGATGAAAGGGGCTGGCTAACTCTCTGGGGCCTCTTTTATAAGGACACCAATCCCACTCATGGGGGCTCCACTCTCATGATCTAATCACCTTCCGAAGGCTCCACCTCCTAATACCATCACCTTAGGCATTAGGTTTTCAACACATGGATTTTGGGGGGACACAAGCATTCAGCCTATAGCAGAACACACTGCAACAAACGCCAAATGAAGGGTTACACAAGATGATCTCAAAGTACTTAACAAACACATTTTGGAATCCACAATCTTGCTTTTAACTTAGTTGGCCAACCCAAAATAAATTTTCAGTGCACGCACTTGAATCTGGTTCATAGAAGGTAAAACGATTTGATATCCAAAGGCTACATGACAAACGGTCTACGCTAGCTACTTTGAAGAGGGGATGTTGATTTAGAGATTTTAAAGAATATTCTTGTTTTATTTCCATTACTATTATTAGTCATTAAAGGCCCAATGAAATAAAATAGAAATACTCTTTAAAATGTGAAAGCAATATTGGAACAAAAAGAGCGAATATTTTTAAGTAGAAAATCCCACTGTTCTATTGCAGTAACTGCTTGCATTTCAGCAGGCCTTCTCTGGGTAGCTACAGTCCTCTCTTTGGCCACGTTCATAAATCTTTACTGTATCACTTGCTTGCCTAAGGGTCTCCAAAGCCTGCAAGCTTTTTGAGGGTAAAGCCTGGGGCTGATGCAACTTCCTTCCCCCATTTGGGTGACTGGCAGCACTTCTGGCTCCAAAGGGGGAGAGGATTGAGATGAACATCTCAAGGGCTTTCAAATGGGTGCATTTATCAATACTTTCAACAAGCAGTCAACCTGCACTCTTCTAAGTGCAGAAAAAGCAGCAAAATATTCCTCTGCTTTCATATTAGAAAAAGATGTGTGTGCCTGTGTGTGTTAGATTATATGCGTGTGTATATCTAGAAAAATGGAGCTGGCTTTCCTCCTTGCACATACTTTTAGGCATTCCTTTTTATAACACTGTAGAAATCCCAAGAGAATAAGAAAATCAGTGCTGTCGTGGGAAATCTTTTTTATTATAGAGGCTGTGATTTGTGGGCACTCTATAAACTTACATCTCAAATGAGAAGATCCATTTATTTGGTTTATTCTCTCACTATCATGCCCTTAAATTCTTAGTCCCTGAGCGCGAACATCAAGAATTCAGATATCTTTTTTTCTGGCAAATACCTTGCAACAAGAGGAGAAACTACTTTCAGTTAGGAGTGAAAGCCTACCATTGGGAAAAATGTGTCCTTCTCAAACTGACCGTTGAAATGGGTGACCTTGAGCAAACAAGTCCACCCTTTATTTCCATTTCTCCATTTTTAAAGAAAAAAAAATGCTTAACTGTAACATACTTGCTTCAGAATATTTGGACATATTTTAAGGGTTCTTATGAGGAATTTCGGAAGAACAAGAGTAAATAACCCAAACCAAACTGACGTTGTGTTATTTAAGATTGAGGCTTTGAAAGGACAACTCGTGGGGCATTGCTTTTACACTAATACGTGGGGGCAGTTGCCCTGGATTCTTTTAAGTACAAAAAAACAATGGTCACTTGCTTTCTTACTAGAAAATCATCGTGTGTGTGTGTCTCACCACCTCACCGCACATACACAACTGTAGAAAAACATGGCTGAAGAAAAGAAAGAAAATACTCCCTATAATCATAGGATTTGGATGTTATGGTTATAGTCATATAGTCACATTTGTGTGGGCTAAAGTGGCTTAATTTCTTGGCAAGAAGATGCAAAATCAAATTAGAATAATGGAGTGGCTATGGAAAACTCAGTCATGAAGACACAGGCTAAAACCATACTCATGGTCTGGGCAAAGCCTAATTAAAAAAATTAAATGTATTAAAAGCTGTTACTTAGCAGCCTAGGCAACCGTTGGTATTTTACCAACACTTGGTTATTAGTCTGTGGTTTGATAAGTAAACATTTATTTTATTTATAAATTAATTTCTAAAATAATTTGTTTTGCGCTTTTGAGAAATGTATTAAAAATAAATGTGAGTCAGATGGTGTTGATAAATACATACAACTTGTTTTTACCTGACCATTGACTGCAAAATAATTAAATACCATTTTCCTCTTTTAGATGATTTGGATGCTTTTATTTTTTCTTTATTCTGCTTGTGTAGCTAAAGGAACGTAGGCCAAAACAGAATTGTGATGTCTTTTTCTATTTGCTTACTCAATTGGCAAAATTCCTAAAGATATCAGTTTTCTTCTGCCTTTCGTCAGGCATGGAGGGTTGAGTAGTCGTCCTACCTGGAGCCTTGGGAGCAGCTGGTCTATTTGTCATTAGTCACCTCCACCCTGATTCCTTGATTATGGCACAGCTATGACCTTAAGGGTGATCTGACAGTAAGCACCCACTCGCAGACTCTGGTAGGCAGAATTCTCACATGCCCCCAAGAGCCCCACCACCTGGGTATCACATCTTATGTAATCCCTTTCCTGTGAGTGTGGGTGGGTTCTGTGAAAATGATGGCATAGTGAGGTTCCTCCTAATCTAAGACCTCCTTGTAGTGGACAAAAGAGATTCTCCTGCTGGCTTTGAAAATGTTGGCTGCCACATTGTGAGGGGACCACATGGCTAGGACCTGAGGGCAGCCAATAGGAACTGACGACATCCTCCTACCTACAGCCAGAAGAAAACAAGGACCTCAGTTCCCGAATTTCAGGTCACTATGTTTGAGTGAAATAATGTTGGGTAAATATCTTTTGTTTAAGGGCATGAACAGAATTTAAGATGGTGTCTGTTCCTTCCATGGAAGGGCTTTCCCTAAAGTGTATCCTTATGGGGTGCTCATGGCGCTACAGAGACAAAAGCATCTGTTGTCAGGAGGGACTGAGAAGCCCTGGGTTCAACAGAGTTAAACGGGTTTCGTCAAACCAGGAGTGCTCAGAGCTGACCTTGGAGCCCTGTTTTTAGAGCTTCTCAGGGAACCAGAGTGGAAGAGAGGGCACCTTAGCAAATGCTGTCAGAGAGGATGTTACCTGGAATCAAACGAGTTCTCAAAAGGCGAGAGCAGTTTTCTCATCGGAGGACTGATGCTACCATCAACTTCATTGATTCAGAACTGAAAATAGGGGTGTATCCCCAGAGTTCTGAAGTTGTATGGAAGTCAACCCTCTTCTGCCAAACCTAAGCAGGATTTAAAAGACTGAGGATGCAGTCCTACGTTCATAAAATCCTTAGCCCACTTGACTCCATGTTCTAATCAGGAAAGCCATCTAGAAAATGATCGTGTGTGTGTGTGTGTGTGTGTATCCCTCTCCTTCAAGTCTGTTGGTGGGTGGCTTTCCAGAAAGTACATGATGTACAGGGAGCTGGCACTTCATTTGTCTTCCTCCTCCAATGACTTCCAGTCTGAGTTTATTTATAAGTGGGCTAATCCGTTCTTATTGTGAAACTCTTTGCTCATTTCCAAGTTCATTGCCTTATGTGATAACCAGGAGAGGCCACCAGGTCTTACCCTTAACCTAGGGCCTCAGTTTTCTCATCTGAAAAATGCGCACATAAAGAAACATCACTGGGACCTCCCTGGTGGCTCAGTGGTTAGGAATCCGCCTGCCAATGCAGGGGACACGGGCTCGAGGCCTGGTCCGAGAAGATCCCGCATGCCGCGGAGCAACTAAGCCCGTGTGCCACATCCACTGAGCCTGTGCTCTAGAGCCCATGAGCCACAACTACTGAGCCCACGTACCACAACTACTGAAGCCCATGTGCCTAGAGCCCGTGCTCCGCAGCAAGAGAAGCCACCGCAATGAGAAGCCCGCGCGCCGCAACGAAGAGTAGCCCCTGCTCGCCGCAGCTAGAGAAAGCCCGCGTGCAGCAACGAAGACCCAACGCAGCCAAAAATAAATAAAAATAAATAGATAAATAAATAAATAAATAAATAAATAAATAAATAAATAAAATAAAAAGAAACACATCATAATTATCGGGGAGTGTTAACAAGATAAGGTGTTCACAGTGATTAGCAGGGATCCTGGCATATGGGGCATCTTTGGTCTGCACAGAAGCCTGGAAATGAAGATGGGATGCAGAACGTGAAAACATTAGGGGTTCTGCAAAGTTGGTCACTAGCAATCTTGAGAAATCATCCTCTGTCCAAGAAAATGCGGATGGTCACAAAAACCCCTAATGATCCCAGCAAGGTTACACACAAGGGAATGGATTTACCTAACTGGCAAAAAAAGTTTAAACTTAACTTGCATCCAAGTTTCCACGTACATCATTTCACTCCCTTGGTAATGTGATCATCCAGTAGAAAATTATCTTTGAAATTTGTTCTTAACTGAGTTTACATGAAGCTGACTTTTTATCAGTTCACATTCCTTAAATAATTAGTTAAGATTTCATGTCCTAAAAGATAGTAGTAGGAGCATTTATTTAATCTAAAATTCCTACACCATGAATGACGCATTTGGAACACTCACTGCTAAGGTCAAAGTTCTTCTGTCATTTCCTTTCACCAGTATGGAAATGTTCAGAACTCTTGGGTATTCTTTTGGCTCCCTAAGCTGGGATCCCATCATTTAATGGATCTGGGAAATGAAAAACATGTATGTTTTATCAACATCTTTGCTTAGAATTTAAAGCACAAGGAACCCTTTTTTTTTGGTCTTCTTTTGGCCAATTTACCTTGGGAAATTATGTTCCTCAAATAAAGTTGTGTAAATGACTTTCTTCTTATAATTCAGATTAACTAGGTTTCTATTACCTTATGAATCTTTCCTGCCAGAAATTATGGGTAATGTCCTAAGTATCTAAATTTAAACAATTATACTTTTGAAATTAAAAGTCAAAGTAATATTGTACAAATGACGTTTTCAATGAACAACACTGTCATGAAAATAGAAGTATCATGTTATCCATCCATCCATCCATCCATCCATCCACCCATCCGCTCATCCATTAATCCTTATTCCAGTAATCATCTTGGAGCATCTATACCTCGTGCAAGATGCTAAGCTACATCCTCAGGGGATCTTAGATGTTAGTGGTGAAAATGAACAGGGGAAGTTCAAGGTAGACACGTGAAAGTGCCATTAAGTCCCACACCAACTATGTGTTATGGGAATTAAGATGCAGGGGGGACTTGATCTTAAATCACATGAGGACACAGTAATTGACACTGTGGCCAGTGCCATGGGCCACTGGGCCTGGGGTTCTGTGTCTGACAGACCGACCAGTTTTATACTGAGGGGTGTATTACTCCCCAGCCAAACAGCTTAGCTGCCTTGAGCAACCAATTCTGGCTAAATTATCCATGCCTTCATAGTACAGTGTCACTGCTAATACAAAACAATCTTATCCAGTGCAATCTTATCCACTTTAAGAAAAGTTTCAAGTTTTGACTACAGAAAATAAAAAACCGACAGGTTAAAATATAAGTTGTCAAAAGAGCTGGGTATGTGTCCGTATTTTTTCTTAATAAAGTTAAAATTCGTTATGCCCCAATTTTATAAATGTTCAGAATGTATGCACAGGGTCCCAGCAGCAGGCCTGATGAAAAGAGGAAAGTGCGACAGTAATCTGCTCACGACTGTGGTCACAACTGATGGCCAAGGGTCATTCCAAGGCCTGGGTGGTGTCTCCAGATCATCATTACTCTACTGGCTTTCCTCTCAAAGCTGGGAGCTACATTCACAAGACACCACCAATCTCCCAGCAAAGGAGACTCGTTTCAACCTGAGGATAAAGGCGTTGCTCTCTCTTGGTAGAGTACAATCTCCATGCGGTAATATAAATATATAACGACTTTCCTAATATCGTTTTCAAATAGACTATCACAAAAGTGAATGATGTTTCTCAAATAAACTATCACAAGAATGAATAATCTGTCTAAATGAAGTAACAACATCATAACACAATCATTTGTCTAAGACCGCTCTGGATGGATTTATTTCTAAGATTTATAAACTTCTCTCCCAGAACTTAATTTAACGGTTTATTGGTGTCTTGGGGTTATAATTAAATTTATTTATTACTGACAATACTATTAATGCATTCGGTTTGTTGCTGTTGCTGTTTTCCAGAGCCTAAACACATTTCTCACATTTGCTTGAATTTTTTTTTTCTGTAACCTGAGTTTTCGGTCACAGCTCTGCTGTCTTATGCCCCCGCTTCTCGTGGTCTTCTTTCTCCCTCCATCTATGTGATATTCTGGACAATGGATCATTAAGCTGATTGGAGCACGTCGCAAAGAGAACAGCCAGAACTTGTGACGGCTTGGGAGTCTGTGCCACAAGGCTGGACAGCAAAACCTTTGTACACACCTGCTTCCTAAACCTGGCCCGACCCTGGCTGCCAGCATTGCTGTGGCTGCTTTCCCGTCGACGAGGGCTGCGGTAGAATTAGGATAGTCAAGATGTTAAGTTCAAACTTATAAGTTAAACAATTCTGGCCTTTAATATACTTAACATGTGGCTATGATGCAAAACAGTTTACCTAGAAGTTTGCTATAAAAAATAATTGTCCAAATCAACTTTTAAAGACTGATCTACATTATGGATTTTCATCTACTTAAATATAATTTGAACATGTATAAATTCCTAATATACAATATGGTGATTAAATTATTAAGCGGGTAAAATTCCATCAAATCCATATATTTGTCAAAGATATTTATTTATCCTGACGTAAGTTGTACATTCCTTAGATTTTAGCCATACAAAACTTTCCCTCAATTGTCACTATATAAACACACTTGTACGTGTGTGTGTGCGTGTATATATATATATATATGTATGAAAATAGAAAAACTTATAATGGAGGTCACTTATGTGGAAGTTCCTATATGAAGATTATCTAAACCAATAACTGTGGTTACAAGTCTCTTGTTCTAGAATGTTACTTCTTTAATAAAACAGGGATGTTTCTTATTTAAAGTTATCTTTCAGGACTATAGAAAATGTCCCAGTTAAAATATTTAGGATTCTGTACTGTGAATGACTTTAAAATTCATTTTTTCTCTTCTAGGAAATATTGTAAAATTTAAGCAAGACTACTGACTGCTTTCTGCTTCAATTTATATTCATTTAGGCAAAGAAAAAACCATGAGGTGGCTGAATAAAAATGCCTGTCCTTCCAAAATATGACTGAAGTATCTCTAAATTGCTGAATTTTCCTACGAATATAAGTATATTGAATAAGAAAAATAAGCGGTACGTTAGGGTCACTATAGACATCTAAGTTTTCTCTTATGTTGTGACAGAAAAAAGTTTCGTTTTCTTCTTTTAGATCACTCCTCAGTGTTAGAGGTTATTTGGCTTTATTATACCATGAAAGGTCCTAGCCCATATTCAGACAGAACATTACGGTCAGGGGAGTGAGATGTGCGGTTCTTTTCAAACAAGAGTTTATACGGGCAGGCAGGAATGACACCAGCAGCTAGAAGCCTAAATTTGTATTAACATATAGAATATGCAGTTATATATGAAATATATATATATACATAATTTCACAAAATTATAGTCAAGGTCGTATATGAGGAGGCTCTAGCGTAAGACAGTTTGAATGGTGGAGGCGGCAGCCTCGATAAACGCTGGCTAATTAGTGTTAACTGCATTTCCGTGACTCCATGTTACCAGCAGGATAAAGCCCAAGGTGCTCAGCTTTCCAGACTCAGAAAATTAGATCCACTGCCCTGGCTCAACCCCTCCCATCCTGTGGCCTGTATCTGAGCCATGTGGCACTGTCTTAAAGACCCACAAATACATAATGTGGCTTCAGGCTTCTCTGCCTTTGCTGCTGCTGCCTTTACTGTAACATATGATTCTCCTTTATTTACCTGAAAATACCACTCCCTCCTTCATGTCACCATTGTGCCCTGGAAAGTAACAGAGGAAGGATGCAGCATCACAAGGACCTGCCTGCACAGGGGTGTCTCCAGTGATTTGTGAAGACACCTGCTACCTAGTTCTCGTGTTCTGTTTCTAGCTCAGCACTGGACACTTGCTGCTTGTCACACAGCAGAAGACCTCCCGGCCCTTCCTCCATCAAATATGGCACTAGCGGGGTCTGTGCATCTGAAAACCAGCCTTAGCTCCTGTATTTTTGATAACTTTTCCTCAACGGTCCACAAAATCTTTAAAAATACGGAATAATCTTTCAATCAATAAACAATACACAAACAAAGATCAAGCGGCCATGGTTCAAGTGGGGTAGGGGCCAGGAGCTCGTCCAGCTGAGCACTAGCCCTGCCCCCAGTGCCACCTACAGGGGCTCAACGTGGTGTCCTTTGCCAAATACACAATAACGTCTGGCCTACAGCTAACGACTGGCCATTAACTAGTAGCCCCTGATCTTTGAGACACAGGTAAGTGAGGTGGCAGGAATCCTTGGGATAAGTCATTCCCATCCTTGACCTGACAACTCTGATTTCTTTGCCTTGTTGCATTGAATTGGCCATGATCTCCAGGATAATATTAACATTAGCAGTGCTGGCAGGAATCCATGGCTTTTCTTTTACTTTAATTGAAAAGTTTCTAACCTTTCACCATTATGTGTGATGGTGTTTGCTGTATCATTTTAATAGGTAGCCTTTGTAGGGTTAAAAAAGCTCCCATCTATGCTTTGTCTGCTGACTTTTTAAAAATCCGTTATGAATGAGTATTGAATTTTATCAAACATTTGTTCTGCATCTATTGGAATGACTCTGACGTTCTTTCTTCTTAATCTTATTAATATAAAATATATTATTTATAAGATTCTCCATTTGATCATTATAAATGTCATACTATGAATAGGAACATATAAGTGCAATGTAAATATTTATATATGTAAAATTTATATTTATACATAAAGTCTGATGAATTAAGGTTGCACAATACGTACACTGCACAAAAGAAGATCCTGGCAAAGGGGCATGTGAGGGCTCAAATTCAGCCTGCATCTTTTCCTAAGCCATGAGTTTTGGCAGAGGGCTGTCTGTCCTCAGAGGAAGGAGCAAAAGAACATGCTGGCTGCCTGCCAAGACCTGAGCCTATGCCGTTGTGACCCTCAGAAGGGGAAATATGTACTACTTCACGCAAAGGCACCTTACAGGTTAGCAGTGCTTCTGGGGCTTACCCATTTCTAGCCCTCGAGGTCAACATCATTTACCAAGCAACTCAACCACTGGATATCTTATCTTGGGAGAACTTGCTACAGGGTTCTCTCACCTTTAAACAAATTGCCCCTTTCTGTCTACTGCTCAGAATCCTTGCCGCCATCTCTATGAGCTGGCACCACTAGCTCTGATTTTTAATGCCTTTCCCCTACTCAAAGGGGTGGCCACGAGAAAAGGGACACAAATGTTTAAGTGAGGGAGAGAGATACAAATACAACTTAAAATGATGAAAACCTGACTCTTCTTGCAAATATGATGATTGTTTGGGGACCTCTGGAGAGAATGCTTGATCTCTGCTCCTGGTTTAGATTTGTGACAGTTCTCCCTTCATTTGAATTTTGCCAGAGCCTTTCACACAATTCATTGAGCAACTAGTTTGTGCCAGCTACCGAGAAGGTGCTGAGGATGCAGGGCTGAGCCACAGAGACAGGGCGCCTGCAGCTGGCGGCTTGGAATCTCACAGTGTTCTCTGCAAAGTATCCCCAACCCCCTGGGGAATCTCCCCTCTCTAGGGGAGAGGACCACAGAAAAAGCATCACCCAGCTTTCTCGAAATTCAGGCTCACCAAAGATTTCACCCTGGTCCAGTTACAAGGACATGATTGACAACTTAAAACTGTGCCAAGCAAAGTTCTGTCTTCCACTGAGACATAAATAGAATGTCTGCAAAGTGTCAGATTGTAACCCTTTTTTTTTTTTTTTGGCTGCACTTCGCAGCATGCGGGATCTTAGTTCCCTGACCAGGGATCGAACCCGTGCTGCCTGCAGTGGAAGTGTAGTCTTAACCACTGGACCGCCACGGAATTCCCAGACATGTCTTTTATAACACTAGAGCCTTATCTTTTTTAACTTGAGTACATATGCTGAAAGTTAATTAGAACAAACAAATGAGGCAAAACCCGATAAATGTGTAGTAAACTCATAGCCACAACTACTCAGAGGCCTCCCCTACACAAATATTAATCTAAAAGCAACAAAAGGGAAATTGTAAGTTCTGCTAAAGAACAAGGAACAATGAGTACTGGGAAAAAAGTTACAATTTCTACTGATTATATATTTTTTTGCCAAGATCCCAGTAAAAGAAGTGAAGAGTCAGAATTTTAAAAATTGACAATTTGTATCAGGATGGAATTGGATTTCCTTTGGCCAGATTCCTTTCATTATGCGGTGACCCCTGGGTCACTTCTAAGAATAACATGATGTATGAGCACCAAGGATGACAAACAAGACAAGAGAGAGAGGGAGAGGCCCTGAGAAGGTCATTTAAGATATATGCACCCAAGCAAAAGGCTGCCAAATCCTCACGAAGGCACACACATGGAATGATACCTCCTTAACAGCCCCAGGAATTGGGGTTTACAAAATATAAAATCAACCCCAATGGACCAGAAGTATTTACATTTCCAGTTTACTGGCTGTGCAGGCTAAAGGACCCGTTTGCTTCAATGAGATCCGCAGTGCATGGAAAACATAACAAATGCACTGGAGATGCTTAGGCAGATCTCTATTCTGCAGGGTAAACGGTGGGAGCTCCTCAGTGGATACATGGGGGGTACCAGAGGCAAGGCCCCCCCAACGTGCACCCTCGGGGAAACGCCAGGGCCTCAGCCAATTCTAGTGCCAGCCCTTCCTGTTGGAGCAAACTAATGGGGACACCATTTGTATTCGAAGTCCCATTGAGCACTCGTCTTCCTAACTCTCAGTCACCCCTAAAACATCCAACTGACTTCTCCTAAAATAGTGAGGTGGGGCTTGTCCAGGGAAACCCATCCCGTGTACAGGGGGCTGAAAATTGCAAGCTTGACTCCTTGCATCCTCTGGACACCGGTAGCTTATCTTCAATATGGCACTGTCTACCAGGAGTTGATGTTATGGGGTTGTTAGTATTTCTCGTCCCAGGCTGAGAGCTCCTTGAGGTCAAGAATAGCAACTTACCCAGATTCATATTCCACGCAGCCTACATCCCAGGCCATGGCTCATACTCATGGTTGCTCAAGACTCACTTGTCGAGGGAATAGAGCTCGACTCAACGTTGACTGTGAGCATGAAGTGCACCAAGGGAAATAATGCAGCATTTGACTAGCATGCAGGATGATGGTCTGCAAAGGGCTCAGGGCCGTTACATTTAATTCCTTATTTACAAAGGAGAGCTCCAATATTGGAATCTGTGCAACTTTAAAATATTAAATTCAGATTTTCTTTTCTAATTGGGTGCTCTGTAATAGTCATATGTACTCAAGCCTTGCCTATGGGGGTCTGATAAGGTCTTGGAAGGTCACTGCCAAGTATAATCTAATATCAAAACCAATTTTAATGAACTTCATACACTATTACTGCAGGCATACTGGCTTTCAGTGCTAAATTTGATTCGTTTGGAGCAGCCTTGTAAAACTAATTAGGAAGAATTCAAAATAGTTTAAGAATATGAACAAGAAATGAAATGTTCATAAGCTAATATCATGGAAAGAAAAATTAAATGTGAACGAAAGGCAGCTCCATTGGGGTATGAAGAGTCTCTGTGAAACAGTAACCACAAAATATGTTCCTTTATAAGAAACTGTAAGAAAGAACCAAAGAGTAGACAAAAACAATATAATGCACAAGAATGATCACTTCATTTGAAAAGATGTTGCTAACATTTTGCCAAATTGCCATCATCTTTTAAAAAAATTAGTACATAAATTTAATAACTAGTTTCATTTATTCATTTTCTTACACTCTGCTAGGTATTGAGGATACAATCACAAATAAAATAGATATTGTCCTTGACTTTAAAAATCTCAAATATCTTCTTTTGTGGTATTAATAAGTTTAAAAACAAATTAATTTATCTCATATTAATGTTATGGAAATCTCCCCTTTGAAATAGGACTAAACTCAAGTTTCTATGACATATTTGGGGGCAACACTGACCTTAATTTATGTTTTTTTTAGGTTTAGAAGCATGTACTAAAGTTGAAATAACGATTGTGGGAAAGTAGCAAATTTCAGAATAAGGACTATACACCTACACCCCCGCACAGATCTGCATGCCTAACGTCAGGTATGTATTTACAATTAGATGGCTGCTTTTAGATAGTAAAATCTAGACGATTTTTTTTTTTTTGCTGTAAGGAAAAATAATTGAAAACATGATGTGGTTTACCTGCTTGAAATCGCTGATGGATTTATATTGTGGAAATATTAACACAAGAAAGTTATCCTAGCCCCAATTATGTAACTGCAGTAGCAAGTAAGTAAGCGTCAAATGGCTATCTATGCCCTTTAGTCTGATACCCAAGACCTTTCAGGAATGAAACACCTTACTTTCCCTGTCTGCGTCTTGCCATATTCCTTTATGCATCCTCAAGCACGCAAATGACACTACTTACGGCTCCCAGTGTATTCCCCACGCCCTTTGATTCACAGCCTTCGTTCATGTTTCTTTCACAGAGAAGCTCCCATTCCCATCTCAGCTTGGCCAAATCCTAGCCACACCTTTGGGACCCTTGACCCAGCCAGCCAGAGGTAGTAACCTCTCCCTCCTCTGGACTCATTGTTTTCTCTTAATGGTTCCATTGGCATTCCTGACTTCTTCCTTATATTCTGGCCATAAGATTTATATTTTTCTCCCTTGGTTTGGAGTTTTCTTGTATGCATCTGCATACCTTCATCTTCCATAGGACCTCGTACAGTTCTTTACACACAGTAAATAGTCAACATTTTTGGTTGACTACTTATAGAGATGAAAAGATCTGAAAATTCTACAGAGGGTAGAATGGAAGACATGAAATCAGTAACTGAAGCCATCGAGAATGTTCTTTTCTTCCATATGTAAAACTGTCTAGAAATTAACAATTACATATGGGATCACACCAAGCTTTAGGGAAATCAATTATCAAACACGACTCATGTAACAGGCAGAGTTCCTTTCCACCCTTCATTTTCAGATGTCAAGGCTTATCCCTAAAAGCTATTAGCAGCGGCAAGAAGAGAAGAGAAGGAAATCAATTACATAAGCTTCCTAAGGAAAACTGCTTGGCGAACATCAGAGAGCTCGCCCTGATGTCTGTATTCCATCTGTTTGCCCCTGCTATTTTTGTCTCTCTCTCTCTTTTGAGAGGCGATGGCTCATGTGCTTCTGCGGAGTCTGAATAATTTTATAAGGTAGATTCCACAGCTTATTTCTTACAGCCACTGCCATTTCTTTTTCCCACATGATGACACTCTATTTCCTTGAAAGACTGCTTTTCAATAGTTGTAAACTGGGCAATTTCATGGGACTAGGATAGACTGGAACAGATGTGGAAAACCTTTCGCATCATGATAGAAGCAAGATCCCAAATAGTAGTGTGTAGGATGTGACTTTCTCACGCAGCTTGGCTTATATAATAATGCAAGAATGTGACATGGTACGAGCCAACTCCATCTTCAAGAGCCTTTATTGCAACTATTTCTTTCAAACCAGAACCTCATGAGATTCTGCACGTCAAACAGATCTTGAAAAAAACATGCCGTGGAGTGAAATGAACAGACAACTGTTCTAAGAATGTCTGTTATTATAGCACATCCTTAGATCACAGAGCAAAATAATTCAGCTTTTTAATTATTCTGACAAATGCTGAAAGCTTCTAAACGGAACCTTGTATTTCTACTTAGAAATATTAACAAAAAAATCTAAATGGAGAAGTAGCTTCTTTATTCTTTCTTGTATTCACATAGAAGAGTTCTGAGCTAGGCTCTTATTCTTAGAAAATTTGAGGATTAATAAAGGGATACCACTTGGGAAGAAAGAAACCACGGCATCTGTGAAAAACACTCAGTGCTTTAAACCATTTTTTTTTCATGTTCCAACATCTGTTACTTCCTTCTTTACTTAATTACAAGTTGCTTTGAAAATTATTATGTATGTGCGTCGTTTTAACAACTGAAATTATACATGTTCAATAATTCCATTGGAGGCACTCAGATGAAATAATAAAAAATAGGAAATGCAAATCTTAAGCAAAACACCAATTAAAACATATTGTTGATATAATTAAACACTTACGCTACTTCCTCCAAAAGGAAGAACTGTAGGCCATGAATAAAACCAAGTGACAAGTATAATATGATCAAAACTTATTTTAAAACTCTCTGGCTGCAGTAGCATACGTGTGAACCCTTTCTACAACACACCTCACTCTTGCTAAATCAAAATTGGCACTAAAGAATATTTTGAACGACAGCACCCACAAGCCAAAACAAACTAATGAACAGACTTGTGCATAGACCAGTTCAGGTTAAGTTTCACAAGTGAAGAATCCTTCCCAAGTTTTAAGCAGGAACCATGAGTCCCTTACTCACTGTGGTATCCCCAGAGCCCGTCATGGGGCAGAAGCTTAATAGTTATTCAATAATAATGGCACGAACATGAGTAAAAAAATTAAGATGCTCAGATTCTAGCTACATTAGTATGAGTGCATGCAAACATCTCTTAAGACTGTGATGTATGCAGGTCTTGCAAACCTGAGTCAGCACCACAAGAGGCACAATCAATTAAGTAAATGACAAAGGGCTTTGCCGATCAGAGGGATGTCTCCCCAGGCTTTTGTTTGCTTGTTTATTTCCTTGCTTTTAGAGGGGATTTTAGAAATGAGTCAGCTGAGGCAGTATGTTGGCTTCTATAACACAGAACCTACAGTAGATCAGACCCCGGCTTCCCTCCATCTTTCCCATCAGTTGGTTGAGCAGAGTTGGTCTCAAGTAGAACCACGGGTCTCAGATTGGGATGGCTGGATGGACAGAATGTTCTCATGCAGCCATGGCTCAAGATACTGTAAGATATGAAAATATCTCCTGGAAACATGGCCCCAGGCTGTGCAGTGAGGTGCTGGACTGAAATGTGATTTTTTAAAATTGGGCGGGGGGGGGAGGGAAATACCCAAATGCAATAGTGCATCCTTGATGCTACAAACTGCACATGGAGGACAGGAAGTCCTCAACTCCAAATGAGAAGGACGGCAACACAGCACATCATATAAAGGCCAATTTGACAGGATAACTAAATTGCTTTTTAAAAACTATGAACAAGCAAAGCCTGTTCAGACTCCAAGAGAGCGTTCTCTTTAATTGCAGTGGCAAGTGCCCGGCGCAACTAGAAGAAGACAAGGTGAGCTACAGAAATTGACCAAAAATAAGTGTCCAAATTGACAGAGACATCAAATCGACTAAATGACCCCAGGAGTGTTCTCTGTGGATAATCCACGATTAGCCCAGAGTGTCGACAGGCCTACAAAGACTGAAGATGCATTTGGAAAAGACTATTCCCTGATTGTTTTTAGAGGAACTTCTACTAAGGCTTTAAATTTAGAAAGCCACATTTAATTACTCATTTTGTAGCAGGTAAAAATCTGGCATCATTTAAAAGAGGCCTCGGTTTCCTATAGCTGAGTATTTATTTATGCCATTAGAAAATCAGTTTCTTCTGTGTGTACTGTGTATTTGAGTAGGCCTACAAAAGATTTTTAAGCTCATGGCCATTTAGTGGAAATTGTTATGGTTGAGAATACAGTTACTGTGTTTCCATAAGTAAATTTTAGGTATTTTAATATCAGGTATTGGAAAATCTTTATCATGGAACTTATTGGTAAACTGTAAAGGAAGAATTTGTGTGTGTGTCTGTGTGTGTGTGTGTCTGTCTGTCTCAAGTCACTTTTACAACAGAAAACCTCTATTCATGAAAACTTCTCTTTTCAACTAACTTTGCAATCACTGTATTTGAATTGTTATAGGCAGAAACAAACCTGATTCTTTGCAAAGAAATCTGGGCAATAGACACTTCCAACACCGTAAATAAAACATTTTTGTGAAATGCTCCAGATCTCCACACCAATTATAATTACCAGAGATTGTAGAATAATTTTTATGTTCTAGAGGCAGACTTCTGATGGATTAACTCCTACAATCCATCATTTTCTCTTCTCTCCATCTGCATCATACATCATTCTTAAACTTGATGACCAAACTTCCAGTTCTCAATTTCAGAATGCTTACACTTCTTCGGCTCTCCACTGTACTACTACTTGATTTTGTGTACTGATATTAACTTTTTCAAAATACTCAAGCCTCTTTTAACAAAATGTGGCAGTTTTACACTGACAATCTTTCATCTTTGCAAACTCTTCACTAAGATCTCACGTAACAAAGGAAAGCCAATTTTGCATTCCCATGCTTCGGAAAGTGTAATATCCAGCCAGTTTTAGCTAGGGAGAGCGAACGTTCCCCTTGCAGAAGAATATGTGGAAATACACGTGAATGCATTTTATAAGCACAGTGCAGTGGAAGAGTGATAGTGATGAAAAATATTATTTTTATCTATAAAAACTTTTCATTGCTTCCACTGATTTAGAATCAACTATTTGATTTTTACTTAATTTTATTTATTAAATTGTACTTCAGAAAATAGCCTTTTTAGAATTATGAAATGGCATTTTCATAAACAATGGATAAAGCTAGCTGTATTTAACCCAGAAGGGCCACTGGCTCATTAAAGTAACTAGAGCTTCCAGACAGCTCAATGAGGAGCCCATGCAAGAAGCCCAGGCGAGAGGTCAGCGTCTGTGACCGAGCTTTCAAGGTATTGCTGGGGCAGCAAAAATACATGCAGAAATGGATCTTGGTCCAAAGTGAAATAATAACCCTTTAACTAACACATACAGCTTAACGTAAACTGGCAATGTCCAAGTACCTCAATCTAGCATAAGCTGGGCTTACCTTGTACAAACTTAACAAAAGCAAACAAACATAACTGGACAAAGAGAAAACGTGCTATGTACCTCCTCGTAAAAATCTTCCTGTCCTCCACGGCGGGACTGTGGATCTCTAGAAAACCACCTTTAAAAGTGAGGAAACACTAAACCGGAGTGCAAGGGAAACCAACCACCCACACCATCAAGCAGCCAACTCAGAAACTACTTGTTCAGGTTTAAAAACTTCAGTCTCTCCCAGCTAAGGTTTCCTCTATATTTTATGCAGAAAGGAGGTGCCAGCTATCCCATCTGAAGAGAAGCCGGTGCCATTGCAAGGAGGTTATTATTCTCTTGAAGGTAATTTAGTACTAAAAAAAAAAAAAAAAAAAAAAAAATGGGGCAGTAAAGATAACTTTATCATTTAGGAGAAAAGGAAATGAGTCTTCTAATAACTCCTTTTTGAACTGATCCAGCTTTGTGGGTGGGGACATTAGCTCCTGTCAGTTAATCAGGTCTTGTTCTAGCATCTTCTGAGGAGGCCACAGCATCCTGGACCTTTCAGCTCCTTAGCGGCAGAAGACCTGGACCCAGGGTCCTGCTCTGACAACCACAGGGTTTCGCATCCATAAACTATTTTCTCTGGGCCCAGATTTTCTTATTTGGAAATCCAGGAACACATGAGACGACATTTCTCTAAATATTTTGTGAACTCCACTGTGCTACACAAAAACAAGTTATTTTTGTAATATGGTCATTATTTTCATACATTACAACCTATTTAAACTTCCAACTGCCAGGTTTTACTTGCTTCTAAATGTATCCATGGTGCCATTACTTGACCCAAACAAGTGTTAGCGTGTCATATCAACTCTGATTAAACTTCACGGAATCCCTTTGACAGCATATATTGATTTTAATGTCTTTATTCTCGACCTTTCAGGGGCTTCTGTGGTCCAGTTCTTTTGCATCTAGGATATAGATATCTCTCCTATAAGCTCCCTGCTGATATGTGAAATCACAGCTTTTGTCAACTGTTTTACACCGTGGGTGATATGTCAGTAATAAATATAGTGCTGGCAGGACTAAGTCTGCTTCTGCTTTTGAATAATCTTTGCTGTATGTGACACAGTCTTTAGCTTTATTCGTTCACACATCTGCTAAACATTTGAGGGAATTCCGAGTTGCATTAATTTGAGAAGCAATTCTATTTACATACTATAACATTTTGTCTTTCTTCCTCTCTTGCGTTGTAACTTTCAAACAAAACATATAATTAAGATTTGGGTTGTGAGTTCAACTTCAATTAATTTCCATGCTCATGAGAATCTATTAATGGAACTTTCATGGTTGGCAGAAAGGATATTATTGCAATATTATGGACATCAAGGGTGCTAATGAAGAAGAGAAGCGTTATGGAAAAAAAAAAAAAAAACCCTCCTCTTTCTTTTAAGATACACTTTGTACTTAAAAAGAGTAAAGAAAAATAAAATCTTATCATTTATTACTTAACATTAATCAAAAATATATTATGCAAATGTAGTTGTGTCATTAAATTCTATTTGTGCCCAAAGAACCAGTTCTCAAATGCTGGCCTAGTCACCCACTAGCAGCTGGGTACTGGCTAAGAAGTTCATTCATCTTTCTCAAGTTGAGTTTTCCCATCTCCAAGTGGAGATAATAATGAAAACTGCCTGGCAGGGACCCAGGGAAAATAAACATAATCTATTTTGACCACTCTTAGTACACTGCATGGCAGTAGTTGCTCAATAAAAGTTAATTATTTGATTATGTAACACAGAATTTCTATCATAACACACCTAAATAATAACTCCAGTGTGCTTGGTTATAGCTTCCTTTCAACATTTCATTTGATATCATGCAGTAAGTTAGGATTTGTAAGACTTGATATAACAATGATCATCATGGCTATCATATACGGCCAAAAAAGGTTAAAAATGAAACAAAAATATGCCAAAGATAATTAAGCCCCAAGTGGCTATTCTAAAATGATCTAACAATTTTACGTAAAATAATTATAACCTCGAACTTCTAAGTCACTGCTGTGATCTAGGCTTGAATCCCAGCAGTGGGACCTGGAACAGACCCTGACCCTCTCTCTCAGCCCATCTTCTCGCAGGTGGGAGGGAAAGAGTAAGCAGAATGGTGCCACTTCTCCCTGAGGCCCACCTCTCTAGGGGCAGGCTCAGTACCCTCGGGCACTTTACCCTGGGCTGTCTCACTTTCCTTCATCCATAAGCACTGGTGTAGTAGTGTTACACTTACAGAGCTGTAGCAGAATGAGAGCAGATACATTGCACCCAGCTCTCAGCAAGTGCTCAGTAAAGAACGTCATTTCTCCTTATTTCTATTGCCATCCAGGGTTACTGTGAGCACTTTGTTATAGGACACAGGGGCCCAGTCTATCATAACATGCCTGGATAACGACTCAAGTTTGTCTAATGATAACCTCATTTCAGTAATTCATGTGACATTAGGCAGTAAGTTAGGATTTATAAGACTTGATCTGACAATCATCATTATGGTTACCAGATATTTTCAAAAGAGGTTAAAAGCGAAACACATATGCCAAATATAGGTAACATAAAATAATTTATATTTAATATAAATTTACATATCTATAAAAATACAAATTCTACAAATATTAATATAAAAGTCATTTTAAATAGAAAAACATAAAAGGTGACTTGTTAATGGTATATTATTCTAGAATAGAAAAGTTTTCCTGGAGACTGTGACTTGATGCCATCAACGATGGTGACAATTTCTATTTCTGATTGCCTATGTTGCTTTGTCACTGAGCTAGGATATATAGACATGTATCTCATACATTCTGTGTATCCTCCGAGACAGCCAGGTGTTTGCACTCGAGGATGCAGCCTGGAGACGCGGAACAGGGCCCCAAGTGTCCTGCCGACTCAGAGGCAGAGCTGGGGGGTGGCTTTTCCTCTCTCACCTGCCTACTCGCTCTGGGAGGCCACAGGCGTGAAGGGATGTTGTGGAGAGCTGGGGAGGAGCAGCGGGGACCGGACGAACCCAGCGCTCCTGTGGGTTCTAGACAAGCTTACTTGGAAGTGGGAGAAAAATGTCTGTCCATTAAGTGTCCTGATGTATCTCATTCCAAACTCATCAGAGGCCTCCGCCACCAGGGGAGGACACATGTGCCACCAGGGTCCAGAGAAGGGGTACCAGGATCACAGAATCAGTCATTTCAGGGCCAGGGAACTTGGACTCTAGCTGGCTTTGTCCTGCACTTTGCGGAGGAAGACAGGGGCCCCGAGGATAGTGGGTGGGCCTCGGAGTCACACAATTAACTGACTGCAAAAGATTCAGGCCCTCCCTCCGTGTGCATCAATCAGCTCCCCAAACAACCCAAGGCTCCATGGGCCCCCAAGCCTTCAACATCGGGAACTTACTTTTCTTTAACTTTACTTTTTATTATTTTAGTTTGTCATGGTAAGCATGACAAACATTTAACGTGAGATCCACCTTCTTAAAGTTTTCAGGGTTCCGTACTGTATCGTTGACAGAAGGCACAATGTTGGAGAGTAGACCTCTAGAACGTGTTCATCTTGCTTAAATGAAACTTGATTTCCCCATTTCCCCCTCCATGCCGTCTCTGGCAACCACACTTGCACTCTTTGATCCTATGTATCTGACTATTTCAGGTACCTCCTGTAAGTGGGCTCACATGGTATTTGTCTTTCGGTGACCGGCTAATTTCACTTCTAGCACCAATTTCACCTAATGTCCTCGAGGTTCGTTAATGTTGCCACATAAGGCAGAATTTCTTTCTTTTTTAAAGGCTGAGTGGCATTCCATTGAACCTCTACACTGCATTTTCTTTATCCATTCATCTGTAGGTAGACATTTAGGTTGGTTTCCGCATCCCGGCCATTGTGAATAGTGCTGCAGTGAACATGGGAGTGCAGAGTGCTTTTCAAGATCCTGATTTCAATTCTTCTGACGTGGAGAAATTGGAACCCTGGCATGCTTTGCATGGGAATGCAAAAAAAATGATGCAGCCACTATTGGAAACGTCATGGAGGTTCCTCAAACAATTAAAAATAAAACTACCATACGACCCAGCAAGCCCACTTCTACATATGTAACCAAAAGAACTGAAATCACAATTGTGAAGAGATATCAACATTTGGAACCTGAAGAACAGAGTTTCACAGAAAAAAACAAATGGCTCTCAATGAGGGTCTTTAACTGTCCGAACTGACCATCTCTTACTGAGATTTCAATAAAGGCGTGGAGGTTTCATCAAAGACAAGGACGTGTGAATTTCACGGGTGAAATATGGGAAATCTTTTCATGAGACTTCAGTTTAAAAATGGTGGAGCAAGAAAAGTTTCTCAAGTCTTTTTATCCCGTTCATACCTGAACTTGAAACCAACTCTTTGTTTATTGGCTGCTGTAGTGCTCAGGAAATTCAAGTTGTTATACTTTCCACAAAGCTGCCCTTTACCGTGTAAATAACATTCCATTAGCATACAGTCATTTGTAATAAGCTTGGGCTCAGAGAAGCAGCTGAAGCCCAGGAATAACAATTAAAGGAATGAGAGGAGGAAAGAGAACTCACAGGGAAGGTGAGACCTTGTGGCTGAACGTCATGTCACGGGCACCACCGCACTTGATACAGCAGCTCTGGGAGGGATGAATGATCACCCTCTTCTTAGTGGGGGAGACAGAGACTCAGAGATATCACCTGACTTGTCATCCAGCCAGATACCGGCAAGCAGATAATCAATTTCATGAATCCAAAATCCACAAATTACCTATACTTACGGCCACTACCATTTTTTCCAATTTAAAATGTCCTTACATTTGTTTCTTAATTCTGTTTTTTAATGTTTAATTTAATTTTTAGTTTATATTAGAGTACAGTTGATTTACAGTGTTGTGTGCCACTATCTTGGTACAAGACAAAACATCAAAAACGAACATACTTCGTGGCCAAAGATTTCTAAACTGCAACTAGAATATGATCAACATATTACTTTACTTAAATACCTATTATTTTTTTTAAAAAAATCTCAGGAATTGAATTGATAGGATACATTTTGTAAGCAATCCAGAGAAACCAAGCCCCTCCTTCATTCTGCTTATGTTCTTCATTTGGCATTCCTGCCTTAGAAGAGACGGAAACTGGAATAAATAGAAAAAAAAAAAAACCATGCAGGAAAAAAATAAATGCTGTGTTTCTATCGTAAAAGAATAGATTGCTCCAGTGTACCATACTAACACCTTCCTGGAATGACATGGCCAGTAGATTAACTATGGTGGCAAAGAAAAAGAAAACTAAACTAAAATACCTAAAAACTTATATTAGGCTTCTTAGAGACACTCATGATATTCCTCTGGATTTGAAAACTGATGTTATATTTTTTCATAAACCATAATTCTGTAAATTTAGACACAAATAAAGCCAAAATACATGAACATTTTAGAAAGACATTCAGTTTTTACATTTATAATCATATGTATCTCACACACACACACACACACACACACACACACACATACACACACACATACTCCAGTGACTATGTAGGAGATAGGCTACTCTTTCCTTAATGTAATTTTTCTTTCATTAAACTGTTTTTAAATGTAATAATTGAAGTCAGTTTGCAATAAGAAAATGAATGACTTGAAATGTTTTCTGAGTTCTTCGTATTGCAAAGTTTTAGAGACTAAAGTGCAAGATCAACTCAGGTCATCCATCCCTGTGGTTTCCCAGCAGAGGAGACAAACCTTGATTATGGGAGTGGAGATCCCAGTGTTAGATGTCGAGCCACCGGGAACAGGACTGATATATTTCAGCAAAGAATAAATCTACCACATTTGAACTGTTTTCCTAGAACATGTGAATGTTCACAGATTTACCTGTCACATTTTCATAAATAATTTAAAATCTTAGCATCTGAAATATCAATAAATACGTCATCCGAAACTGGATACTAAGATTTTCCTTGGTTGAAAGTTAGTTCAGGGTGACCTGGAAAGAAGTGCCTCTATAATCAGTGATAGATTCTATTAAAGTTACTGCAAACTTTGCCAGTGCAAAGGGGAAGAAATCTGATTGCAAATCCCAATAACAGAAATCTCCTTGGGTTGGGCGTAATATCTGGCAAAGCATCTAATAATCCTCTTCTTCTCTCCAAATTTCCCAAGGCTATCTGGAGTGTGTGGTCTTTGCATCTCACAAAAACAAACTATACAGCCACACAGAAACCTCCTAAGCCTCATGAGCCAACGTTACAAAATTGCTGCAAAGACCAACTGGAAGACCAGTGAGGAAGGGCGCCAAGCCAGACCTTCTCAGGCTGAACCTCTCCACCAAAACACCTGCACTGTCTTTGCAGCCACTCTGCAGGGCCAGCACCAGGAGCAGGCAAATAAAGTAAAAGCCCAGCAGCCTTTGGTGCTCAATCATTCTGACAGATGACACAGGACGAGCAACAACAGGCCTTTGCACAAGTGGAATTTTATTTGAGAGTCTAAAGTGCTAAGGGAAATAGGACCCGTTAAGGCAGAAGAAAAACAAAACCATCATTTGTCTTTTATTCCCTCAGAACTGGCACCAAATGTGCTCTGACAATGGCCCCATAAAGTTTCTCAATCCTCAGTGTCTCCGGTTTGTCCGCGTTTTATAACTTAGCGCGGGCCCAGTATGACGACTGTATCCCATTTCCCAAACCAAATATAGTGCCCAGAGTTAAGCAGACTGAAGTTTCTGTACTAGCTCAGAAATGAGAACTGGAAAACTCCTGGGGCAGTGTATCTTATATGAGAATATTTATTCCAATCAGCCTTCAGGATACCCTGAATTTCCAGTATCTCCTCCAGACATTCTCATTAACCAGAAAGACTTATGTGATTCACAGCAGCTAGTGCCTGGATGTGTCACGTTTATGGAGCACTTAATGTTTGCAGTATATCTAGTGTCTGCTGAGGATCTTGTGTTTGCAGAATATCTAGTGTGTGAGAGCACCTAGTCCTTGCAGAGCATCTAGTGTTTGCAGAACATCTTGTGTTCGCAGAGCATTCAGTTTGCAGAACACCTTGTGTTTGTAGAACACCTTGTGTTTGCAGAGCATCTAGTGTGTGCTGACTCTGGACTCCCAGCTCTAGAGTGTGGGCTGGGGATGAGGAGGACTACTCACCACACTACAGCCCGCACAGTCAGGACCATTCTCGCAGGTTCTGCGGCGAGCCTGAATGCCGCCTCCACACTGCGCTGTGCACCGTTCCCAGGGACCCCAGCCTGTCCAGAACGTGTGTGGGGGGCACAGCAGATGCTCGTTGCAGTATCTGTAATGAGGAAACCAAGAGGAAAAAAGCAAGGGTTTAGTGGAACGTGAGGCCACAGGCTTTCTACTCTCTGGCCCTGCACGGGATGTTGAACCCATGGGCATGCTCCGCGTGAGGGGCGTTTCGTGTTCCGGGTGGTCACCCAGGGAAGGAGGCGGATGTGGCGCTGGCCATGCTGTGTGTGCACAGACAATGGGATGCACGGGAGACAACGAAAAAACGTTAGACTCACGATGCAGGATGGATCTTCCTGTGCAGCCAATTAGAGGAGAAACAAACAAAAACCCTTCAAACAGACACTCAAAAAATGAGAACACATAGAAAATACCTAAGTAGGGAGTTTATCTTCTAAACATAAACACTGAAAGATAAAGTAGGTTATGAATATAAAGGCAGCAAATTGTATTTGGAATTCATTTCTCATCATCGAATCAAATAAGGCCCATAATCCTACTAATATGAGTCAAAGAAAAGTTAGTCTAATTTTAGCATGAAGTTTCAAGTCACATACTGCCAAGTTATTGTATTTTTAAATTTATTTGTAGACTCTCAGAATGATGTCTAGCTACCTTAATTTAGATGACCACCTGTTACCCAAAAAGAGTTGAATTACTATTGACAATTAGTCCTATTTTTTAGTGATTGACTATACTCCTACATGTACATTCATACTGCCAACTTTTAGCCAAATATACATGGCTTTCCTTAGCCTTAGAAGGATCAAATTTCTCCTCGTCTTTAATACGACAAGTGAAATAAAGCAAAGTGGGGGAAACAAACAAAAAATAAGAAGGAAACCACCTGGCAATGCGCAGGTTTACAGCTCATAGGGAAGAAGATGTTATTCTGAATGTAGCCAAACTTAGTGAGACACATTTGGCAATTGTGTCTCATTAAGTGCTCAAAAGCACAAAGAGTACCTCCCTACCACAGGTGTGTCCAACCTGAGATGCATACAGGGAAACAGACCCAGTCCAGGATGTGCAGGATAGAACACACTATCTTTATTTTCTTATTGAAGTACAGTTAATTTACAATGTGGTGTTAATTTCAGATGTATAGCAAAGTGATTCAGTTACACATATATATAAAATATACATTATATATATATTTTTTCATATTCTTTTCCGTTATTGTTTATTGCAAGATATTGAATATAGTTCCCCGTGCTATACAGTAGGTCCTTTTTTTTTAAAACCTATTTTATATGTAGTAGTGTGTATATGTTAATCCCAAACTCCTAATTTATCCCTCCTCCCTTTCCCCTTTAGTAACTTAAGTTCGTTTTCTATGCCTGTGAGTCTGTTTCTGTTTTGTAAATAAGTTCATTTGTGTCATATTTTAGATTCGGCATGTAAGTGATATCATATGGTATTTGTCTTTCTTTCTGACTTACTTCACTTAGTATGATAATCTCTAGGCCCATCCATGTTGCTAGAAATTGCATTATTTCATTGTTTTTTATGGCTGTGTAGTATTCCATTGTATATGTATACAACATCTTCTTTATCTATTCATCTGTCCATGGACACTTAGGCTGCTTCCATGCCTTGGCTATTGTAAACAGTGCTGCTATGAACTGGGGTGCATGTATCTTTTTGAATTAGAGTTTTTTTCTGGATATATGCCCCGGAGTGGGATTGCTGGATCATATAGCAATTCTTTTTTTATTTTTTTAAGGACGCTCCACACTATTCTCCATAGTCAGAAAACACTATCTATCTTAATGAGCAAAAAAGAGAGGTAAAGAGCTGATTTCCAGAATGTAAGAGAGGTAATTCGGGGAGCGTAGTTTCCTGACAGCCAATGTTGATAACGATTCAACTGTCTTCCCATCAAACCAGGGACATTTAATGAAGAATGTGATGGATTCCGGAACAGGTACAGCCATGAAAAGCAAGAAGCCAGGCCAAGCTGAAGGGAGTCAACAGGATGAAGCAGGGTGAGCATTCTGGAAAAGAACAGAAGGTAGGAGCGGGAAGAGTGAAGCAAAAAGGTGATGGAGGAGACGTGAATAGACAAAAGCGAAAGGAGTGGAATGATCTCTCTTTACACAAATAGGGTGGAAGAACTTGAACTTTACTTGCAAGGAAGCAGGGAAATCCCACCAAGCTCCAGAGACAAAATAGCACCGTCAGAGTTAGAGTGAAGGCTGGACTACAGGAGTTGGTGTCTCATCATCCTGCTGGTGCTGGAGCCCCTGAAATGAGGGGAGCTCTCCTTGCTTGAGTGAGGGGTCTGAGCCTCCAAAGGCTCAGGGTGAGGGGTCACGTGCAGGAGGAGTTTATGGGGCAGATGCCGGCCAGGAGGGTATAGATGCCAGCCACCTGAGGGAGAGATAGCCCGAGTTGGACAAAGAGGATGGTGATGGCAAGAGAAGGGAAGGGACATCACATCCATGGCATCTGGTAGAATGGGAATAAGATGGCAGCTGTGTGGACGTACAGAAAAGCAAGTAAGTAAACAGCAGAGTCCAAAGTCAGCCTCTCCAATGAAAGTGGGAGGCATGCTTACTTCTAGGGAGAGAGGGTCGATATTTCACAGCGGAAGGAGCCTTCAGAGAGTCGAGAACCAATCAGGAAAACGGTTAGGTCTCTAAATCTCCACATGAAAGAGTAGCCAGTGGAACTGAATAGTTACCGCTCTTCCTCGTGTGCTTGATTGTTTAAGACAGATAGTCCTCTGGGGCCCTGAGTCTCGGAGCTCAGGACTCTGGACAGTTTCACACGTGGGAAGGAAGGGGAAGGAGGCTTCTAATTAAGAGAGTGTGACCTCTAGATAGAAGAGCCAAAACAACACTGAGGACACAATAGATGAAAAGCATCTGACCTCAGGAAGCCTGTGCAGATGTGTAGAGTTACCATAAGTAAAGCAAAGCATCCTGACTCCTTAGTGATTATTAGCATACATGTTGGTGCAAGGATTGTTCTGTGAGGCAACTGCCATTTGTTTTAAGAACGCGTTTGGAAGAAGTAAGTCAAGAAAACTCAGAACATCAGAACTTTCAGCATCTAATTCAAAATATCCATGTGTAGCTTCTCTCATTGTGGATAGAAGGCCGCCTCCTGTTTCCAAGGTGATTTTGCCCATATTTAAAAAGATCTGGATGTCCTCGACTCCTTGACATGAATTTCAGCTTGCAGAAACAAAAACAAACCGACAATAAGAGTAGGGAGGGCAAAGGAAAATCTTACTAAAAATACCTATAAAACCCTCGACTTTTAATAACAGGCACAGCAATTGAGCTCCCACTTCCCCACAGCAAAATAAATCATAGTGCATAAATCCTTTCTCATCTCTGCCTACAGCAGGCCCTCCCTTGAATACGCTCAGTGTATTATTACAGCTGAAAGTCCACAGCTGGAGAATTTGATAACTGCGTGTAGCATAGAAATTTCAAGCAGTGTTATAAATGATTTGCTTGGCCTCATTTTTAGGTGGTCAACAATGTGCTTTCCCTCTTCACTTTCTCTTTCTATAGTAGTCCTATGACAAAAGGCACACCAGGATATGTGACTGTCGCCCTCTGCAAGGGAGGTCAGAGGGAACTAGAAATTGCCAGTCTGTCCCTTTATGTCTGGATTTCACTCACGAATTCAACCTGGGAGAGTCTGCTCAGAGGCTAAGCCCTTACAAGCTCCTAACTCTGGATTCTCTGCAATTTCAAGGGAGTACTGTCCCTCTGCCCCCCTAACTCCTTCACCCAACAAACACTTGCCACTGAGAGACGTACCTCTTGTTACCCTGCTGATGGGGCCTCTAGTGTTACAAACAACAATGGGCGTCTAAACTTAGTTACCTTGGTGACTCTGGGTGTACAAGGAATTTTATTAATTTGTGGAAGAAATAGCTACACAGTAGACCAGCCACTGGTTCCTCATTCTCTGGTCCTTAACACACAGCTGGCTTTTACCAAATGATAAGCTAAACAGTTTTGAAATTTTATTTGCTCTCCTGGACCTCTAGCATCTTAAAGCGCTGACAGTCACAGATGCATTTCACGATGCATTAAAAATTAGGATTTTAATTTTGCCCATGACTGCTCATTCTCACTTTGCATGTAAAAATGAATGAATAGCCCAGCAATATTTCTCCATAAATTATCCATTGTTCCACAAACCTAGTCTCTGTGAAGAGCATTGTCTTTCATAATCCTGTATAGACTAGACTTTCAATACCATATCATGTTCCTTGTCCTATTTCTTCATGCTACAAATTGTGTTCTGTGGTGGTTCAATCCATGTTGGTTTCTCACTGAAACCTCTGTGAGCCTGAACCAATCAGAGCGCTGTTAGAACTGTTTTCTTCTTGGTTTGCTTTAAGTGATTGTTCCTTGGCTGGGCCACACTGGGATAATGGAATCTTTTGTGGCACCAGAGAAACTGTACGTATATTGAGTCCTCCATAATATTATTTTTTACCCCAAGGGAAAGCTAAGGGAACCAGTAGGATAGAGTGATGATAATGGCTTGCAAACAGCATCACTTTGGTTCATCACAGGATTAAGTAAACTTGCCCATGAAGACGAAGAAAAATCATATAATAAGCCCCCATTGGTTCCTGGGTCTCTTAACTTTGGTAATGCAGTGGAAAGACTCGAGCATGGTCTTCATGAGCCTTGCTTCCTGGAATTCACATCCTGTGTAAACCCCTCCCACTCAGTGTGGGTGGGACCTGGGCCTTGCTTCTAACCAATAGAATATGGCAAAGATGACAGGCTGTCACTCCCATGACTATGTTACATAACAGTGTAATGTCCTTCTTTCAAGAAGTTCTCTCCCTTGCTGGCTCTGAAGTAGTAAGCAGTCAGATGCGTAAGGCCCAGGTGGCAAGGAATTGAGGGCAGCTTCTGGATAACAGCTTCGGTCCAACGACACGGAAGGAACTGAATGTGGCTGACAGCCACGGGATTTAGGAAGCAGTCCCCTCCCCTCTCACTGAGCCTCAGATGTGACCATGGCCACACTCTACACCTTGGTGCACCCTTGTGAGACCCTGAAGCAAAGGACCCAGGTAAGCTCTGTCCAGACTACGAAACCACAGAAACTGTGAGCCAATAAAGCACGTGGTGCTTTAGGCAGCTAAGTGTGAAGTAATATTATTATGAATGACAACTAAGACAGATCTTGGCACCTAGGCATGTAGTGCTACTGTAAGAAATATCTAAAAATATGAAAGAGGCTTCAGGACTAGAGAACGAGTAGAAGCAAGCAGAATTTTGAAAAGCATGGTAGAGAAAACCCAAATCACCTTGAACAGACTGTTAGTATACATGTAGACTTGGAGGATGCTGCCAGTGAAGGTTTAGAAGGAGATAAAATAAAGAAGTAAAACTCAACAACAACAAAGCCATCCCAATTAGAAACTGGGCAAAGGCCTAGACATTTTCAAAAAAGATATACAGATGGCCAATAAGCACATGAGAAGATGCTCAACGTCATTCGTCTTAGGGAAATGTAAATCAAAACAACAATGAGACATTTTATACTTGCTAGAATGGCTATAATCAAAAAATGAAAAATAACAGGTGTTGGCAAGGATGCAGAGAAATTGGAACACTTGTACATAGCTGGTAGGGATGTAAATGATGAAGCCAATGTAGAAAACAATTTTGCAGTTGCTCTAAAAGCTAAACATGGAATTAATATATGACCTAGCAATTCTATACATATATATACACACACACTCCTACATATGTACACAACAGAACTGAAACAAGGACTTGAACAGATACTTGCATTCATGGCAGCATCATTCACAGTAGCCAAAAGGTGGAAATAACCCAAATGTCAACTGATAGGTAAACGGGTAAACACAATACGATGCAGCCATGCAGAAGAATATTATTCAGCCTTAAAAAGCAATGAAGTTCTGATACATGCTACAACATGAATGAACTTTGAAAACAATATGCTAAGTGAAATAAGCCAGACATAAAAATGGCAAATATTGTATGATTCTACTTATATGAAATCTCCTAAATAGGTAAATTTATAGATTAAAGGTTATCAGGGGTTGGAAGGAGGAAATAACAGGGAGTTATTGCTTTTTGGTTTCAGAGTTCCTGTTTGGGGTGATGCAAAAGTTTTGGAAATAGTGTTATGGTTGCACAATACTGTAAATGTAACTATGCCACTGAACTGAACACTTAAAAATGGTTAAATGGCAAACTTTATGTTATATATATATATCTTTAGCGCAATAAAGAAATTAAAAGAAAATAGGATCATATTATTAGAAGCTAGAAGAAGGGAGACCCTTGCCATACAACAAAGAAAGCTTCCAAATTTGTCACTGCAGTTATATGGAAAGCAGAATACGTAAGAGTGACTTGAGTTATATAGCTAAGGAAATTTCCAAGCAAAGTGTTGAAGGTGCCGCCTGGTTTCTTCTTGCTGCTTATAGTAAAATGTGGAAGGAAAAATAATTGAGGGAAGCAATATTAAATGGAAAGAAGCAGGTCTGGATGGTTTTGGAAATTCTTGGCCTCTCCTGACGGCGAAAGATGCTAAAACGAAGAAGCAGCTTCTGAGCACTGTCAGGAAAGGTTGACATAGAGTAAAAAGCTGAGGATGTGACTGTACAACCTTTTGTTAAAACCTCAGAAACATCAAAAGATCAGAGTAGTGTTCAGTCATACAAGGAGTCCTTTCAAAAGGTCAAGAGCAAGAGTCGCAGATCCTCTCAGTCACAAGCAAGCTGGAGGGTGTTGTCCCTCAGCCATCTCAGCAGGAACCCCAGGTAGAGAAGGGCTATCTCAAAAAGATCTATGGGTGTAGATCTGTTTAGCGGAGTAAACCCCAAGGAAATTTACAGAAGACTTATAGAGTTTATTTCAGCAAAAAGATCACCAGCTTAGACTGAAATGTATGCAGAAAGTACAAATGAAATGAGGCTGTTGGAAACCCAAACTTGTACTGAAAGGAAGCAGGCTGATTAAACTGCCCAGCTGGAAGCACATGCTACCTTTCATGAGAAAGAAAGGAAGGATGATTCAGGGAACAGAAGTGAGAGCCCAGAACACAGAGCTAATAAGAATTGTGGAGAATCATGGCCAAGCCTTGAAACTTAATCAAGCAACTCCATACACTTGTCTGAATAGATTTCAGAATTTCAATGGAAATTTCTTTGCACTTTCCATTTCCTCTCTTTTTCAACGGAACTATCTGTAGCTGTAACCCTTTGCCTGTCCCACCATGGGTACACTGGGTGTGTTGGTGGCAGATAACGTGTCTCTCATTTTAAAGATGGACAGATTGAGATGAACTACACCCAGGAAGGCTCATTCACATGTGGGTCTGACTTAAATAAGGTTCTGGACTTTGGGGAAATGACTGAATGGTATAAAATTTTGTGGAAACTTGGGAGGGGGGAAATGCATTTTGTACACATCAGGGACAGATAATCGACGCTAGCAGATAAACTATGTGGTGATCCCAATGATCCCTGCCCTTCTGATGTTCACATCCTGTGTAATGTCCCCCTCTTGATTGAGGACCGGGTCTGTGACTTTCTTCTAGCCAGCAGAATATGGAATGGTGGTGGTTTGTCACCTTTGTGATGACATTACATAGGAGAGTAATGTCCATTTTGCAAGGAGATTCTCTGCCTTGCTGGATTTGAGGAAGCAAGTGACCATATTGGGAAGGCTCACTTGGCAAGAAACTGAGGACCGTCTCAGGCTGGCAACTAGTGAGACGCTGAGATCCCAGACTGACAGCCCACAAGGCACTGAATGCTGATAACAACCGCATGATCTTGGAAGTAAATCCTTCCCCAGCTGAGCCTCAGATGAGACCACAGCTCTGGCTAAGCAGAGAGCCCAGATGAGTCATGTAGGAACTCCTGGTCCACTGAGACTTGAGCTGATAGATGTGTGTTGCTTTAAGCCGTCAAGTTTGTGTCACACAGCAGGAGAAAACAAATACAGACAATGACATTTGCATTTTGATAATATTTATACACAGAGATCCATTGCTTCATCCTTGCTGGTAACCTTTTTAGGAGTCAGTGCTTCTATTCAGTTTCTGCTACTCAAGAAAATCATTTTCCAGGAAGTTTTAGAGCAGAAAAACAAAATGCCCATGCCTTTTAAAGTACATCTAGAATATAAGTTACATATTTTCTTTATCCATTATGTAGAAAAAATGATGTAGCTATTTCTGAGATCTCTGTTGCAATAAAGCTCTCATTGAATTTTTCATATATTGGAGATTTTATCCCAAATCAAAAGTCACTGACTGTAGTCCTAACATTAACTTCGGGACTTTCCCAGGAGAGCCAATTTATTCATTTGTGGCCACTCAGGCGTTCTTTACGGTTGACGGTGTGCAAATAAACACAATGTGATTTTATCAATGATTGTGTATGTCTAGTCCATCGTCCTTCGTACCTTCTCAGGGAGACAAGGCTCTCCTTTAATCTCGAGTTTAGTTCTCAAATTTCCCTTTTCTCAGAATCAGAATGCTGTTTCTTTATATTACTTAGGTAGAGAGACTTCCTGCATAACATGGCAAAGAAACCTAAGAACCGTTTGTTTGTGAAGACCAAGAAAGTGATATCATGTGTTTGTCTTTTCTAGTTTTCGTTATTTCCTTGAACGCCCCCTAGAAAGGCAGTTCCAAAGGGAGACTTCCCCGGCCCACAGGCCTTGTTCTTACCATCCAGGCGTCTATTACTCAAGTCCCAATGTTCCCTTCTTAAGCAAATATTCATCTAGCCCAAATGAGTGTTTCTTCTGTAAAATAAGAATGTTTTAAGTGTAAGTTCCCCAAACACATTAGCCATCCTGATCTCTTTCTGAAAATGAAGCTTTATGAACACTCGTAAATGGATACAGAACATACACCTATGTTAACCACAGAATTAACCAGCTTCTTCCTTCCCGCGTGCTCAGCCTGGGAAAGGTGATAACAGGTGTGCGGTTGTGGAGGTGCCGTGATTCTAGGAGTGGCTTCGCACAGATGAAGGCAACTTTGCCTGAATGGGCTCTATTACGTGACAACGTATAGCATTTTACAACTTCCAACCAATTTAAGTCTTATAACCCTGGGAAATAGCAGGGAGACAACTTCCCCATAATCGGCTTTCCCACTTATCAACTGGTGTCAGATTGGAAATGACAAGCTTACGCAAGTCTGTCACTGGGGACTACTACAAAAACGACCGACCCTGCTTTGTAAAAGTCATCCTTCATTTTTCTCTCTGAGTCAAAAGAACGAAGTCTTAATTGGTGATTTAGGAACACAGTGAAGAAAGAAAAAAAAAATGATTCCAGTTAATTTCACGTTGTGATAAATATTTAGTAGAGAATTATCTATACACTAAGCCTGTGGTTTTGTCTATATAAATATTAATCACATAGCAAATAACTGCATACAGTATTTTCCTGAGGCTCCCACTGAACCCATTTCACTGGCTATAAGCCTTACTACATTTTAATTAAAAAGCACTGAAAGCCAGCTTGTTTCTCATGGATCAATAGGATAAGTTAACGTGATATGGAGAGTAAGAATCCTGAAAGTGATGTGAAATTCACCTACTTGGATTTTCTCCCATAAGCGAGAGTGTACTTTAAGTATGCAAGAAAGAGTCAATTATGACAACTGTAGATTTTATGAGGCCAAAACCAAATGTCTGAGTCTACAGAAAGCAACAAACTGTTAAATGCGAGATTGAACTCAAATGTCCCTATGATGTGCGGAAAGCTTAAAATGCACGTGGAAAAGGATCCCCCCCCCCACCGCCTTCTGGGTTGTCCTGCAGCATCACTGAGGGTACCTGTTAATAGACAAGTGCATAGTTGTAAATATAACCAAAATACTGACTATGTTCTCACCTACATGCCAGTGCTTAATTTAGTTGTGATGGAAAACTTACCTCATCCAAGCAGTACCATCTGGGCCCAGGACCAGCTCGGGCCCTATTCAGAAGTGGAGGTTTGAGACGAGAATTCAACTCTAGTTGAATCCCAACAAGAACAATCATTCTCCAGCAGACCCATACGCTTAGTCTCTGGGGAGCCCAGCGCAGAGGTGCCCAGTGACCTTGGATCTCCAGTCACTCCTCGGGAACTGCTCAGCTGAATGAACTGTGCAGGCTCCACGGCGGCCCAACGATGCTGTCGACCCCCAGCTTTGCTCAGAATTAAAGAATGTCAGAAAAAGAGGAGGGTCATTCAGCTCAACAGAAAAGGATGCCACAGAGAAGCTGAGCCGGATCCAAAACTAAAACTGCAGGGGAACCGACCACGCTGGGATGACAGTAAGCGCGAGGATGGCGATGCCGGGAGCAGGGAGGGTACCTACCTTTCCTCGCGGTTCTGTCCCACACACACCCGGCCCCCGTGCCGCGGAGTAGGGCTGCTGCAGGACCTCTGGCGCACCTGGAAGCCGATGCCGCAGGTGGTGCTGCAGGGAGACCACAAGGTCCAGGGGGTCCAGCCTCCACTCCTGGGGGAGGAAGCCACGGGGTCATTGGGTCCAACTGGCTCGGAGCCCAGCCTCTGTCTGCACCCGCCCCCAAATTCACACGTTCCCGACACGGACCACTGACTGGGGGCTGTGAAGGAAAAGCCCGCGAGGAGCCGTGGGAATAAAGGTCCTGCCACAGGAACCTCAGTCACTGTGAGGTTTTCTTCCCCACGTATCTGACTTCTTTAGAATCAAAATAGGAAATCTGAGAGTCAAGTTTTAGCAATATTAGGAACAATTAAGAAAGTTTAGTTATGAAAACATTGAACTATAAACTAATGAAAAATAATGTTATTTCACTGAAAAGCAGTTAGAGATGAATCCCTGAAACGTGAGAGTTTATGAATTTAGTTGACTCGTACCATGTCAGGTGTCATCTATGAAAACTGCACATTTGAACAAAATACTCATCTAAATGCTCATTTTAAAAATCTGCTAACATCAGTGAAAATCAGTAACTTTCTCGATGGCATTCTTATTGATAGAGAGCACCAAAATGTGCGAAGTTTTAAAACAAGCTTTATTAATTAAAAATGAAGAATAGTGGGGCTTCCCCGGTGGCGCAGTGGTTGAGAGTCTGCCTGCCGATGCAGGGGACACGGGTTCGAGCCCTGGTCGGGGAAGATCCCACATGCTGCAGAGCAACCAAGCCCATGCACCACAACTACTGAGCCTGCGCATCTGGAGCCCGTGCTCCGCAACAAGAGAGGCCACGATAGTGAGAGGCCCGCGCACCGCGGTGAAGAGTGGCCCCCACTCGCCGCAACTAGAGAAAGCCCTCGCACAGAAACGAGGACCCAACACAGCCAAAAATAAAAATATAAATTAATAAAGTGTAAAATTAAAATTAAAAAAAAAATGAAGAATGGGTATTTTAAATTCAGATTCTTGGCTACTTTCTTGCAATTTGACCAAGACGTAGTGTATAAATAGGAAGTGCAAATTGCATATATCTTTATTTATGTTGTTATACATATAAAATAAGGTAGATACATTAAAAATGCAAAATAAAAGAAAAAGAAAATGAACCACTTTTATAAAAGTGGTTTATAAAATAAACTGCTACTAGCAGCTAGGGAAAATTTTTGTTTGATATTGCATTTTTCCCTTAAAATGGCTGCATGTAGAATATTTATAATTTAAATATCTCCCTTAGCAGTCTGTCCCTGCTATTTAAAAACAAGCTATAGGAATAAAAAAATGTTTAAGTATTAAAATATCTGTTAAATCCAGAGTCCAAACTCCCACATAGATGGCTTACTGCATGTAGAACTTTTTTTATTTCTCTAATTGCGTATGTGTTTCTAAATAGCTGTTACCCTCATCTATAGGATTTATATTTCCACTGAAAAAAATCAACTCACGTGAATTCTTATTTTACTTTATATGTTCCTTTAAAAGCATGGCGGTCCACAGCTATGCCACTGAAGCTCAAGGTATAAACAACAAATTAAATATGTAACTTCTAACACAATTTCAAATGAAAGTTCCTCTGAGAAAATGCTTAGTGTATTTCATATTTCCCTACTTTATTTTCTGAAACTTAAAAATAATCTCAATAAAATATAAAGTGATACCTCAATGTACAATATAATAACAAAGCTGCTTTGTGATAATTTAACCAAAATAACACAAAATAAGACGGACTTCCCAATTTGCTTCTAAAAGTAATTAGTATCTTATACGTCATTACCTACACAATTTTAAAAAGTATCCAAGTACTTCATTGAATTACATGCAAAAATAGCAATTTCAACATGAATAAAATGACATTTTTACTTTCAAAGTTTCTTTATATATGCAAAAAATGGTTAGATAACGCAGGAAACACTGCTTCCAAGATTGTTTGGAAATTCTTAATTTCCTAAACCTTTTAACAAACGTGACATCTGATGATACAGTCTACTTACAATCTATGGAAACTGATGTATACAGGGAGGTAGGTAAATGGAAGTGTTTGTAAATAATAGGACTATAATACCTGAGGGAATAAATGAATATACTGTCCACGTGTGTGATTATTCTGTGGAGCTGGGTTTGCACAACTAGAAACGCTGCTTGGGGGCAGATGTAGCAGCAGGCAACCAAAGAAGTAAGCATACATCAGCAGATGGATCATTTCTGTGATTAAGTCAGTCCAAAACAATCCACTTATGCATTTAAAACATCACTAAAGCAGATTCATTTATTTGAATTTTAGTCTTAAAATAACCACTAGTTGTATCATGGCTCTGCTCAGTGAATGACATTCCACAACTAGAACCAGAGCAGAGGAGGTATTGATAAACAAGTCACAGTAATGCCTGTGATAGTCCTTTTTTTCCATTAAACAATATAAAAAAGAATATTATTCATTGACTATAATCTTCCAACAATAACAGTTCTATGGCTTTTATAAAGTTTCTGCCAGGCATCAGTGGAAACCAACTTAGCTTTATAGAAATAATGCAGTGCGTAATGCAAGGTTGATGTGCTGTTGTTTTCTGTAATAACACAAATAATCTCATCTCTGTAGCCCTGATGGGCTCCTTTCAACCTTGTGGAGTGATCTGAGCTGGCCTATGGAAAAGGTGAGCGGAGGGCAAAATCCACCCTTGTGGCTTGCCTTTCCTTATCTGACGGACCTTCTCCTCTTGGGCAGGCAGTGCCCTCACGCCCTGGGCTCCCATATGGTGTGGTCACCCAACGTGCTTTTCACTGTTAGTGATGTCACAGACAACTCGCCCAGGGGTCTCTGCATTCTAAATAGGCTCCTGGAGAGAAGATAACACTTAAAAAAATATCCTACATGAAGTGAGGCAGAAGAGTTCGGAGACTGATCCAAGAAGCTTTCCTGGTGCTTGCTTTTTAAAATTTTTTCTTTTTTATTGAAGTATAATTGATTTCCAATGTTGTGTTAGTTTCAGGCGTCCTGGTGCTTGTTTTAAAATATGAAATATTGCTGTGGTCACAGTGCTATAGGTGATGCAGGGAAGGGAGGACCAAATCGAGTATAGTTGTAAAAGAAAAATCAAACAAACAACAACAGAACAATATACAAAGGAGACAGGAAACCTACTCCACGGATCACACTGTTTGAACCATTCTCCGGGTTACCCAGCAGCAGATGTTAGCTGAGCTGGGACGTTCGGAGTACAGCGCAGAGCAGAGCTGTGTGATTACGGACTTGGTGTCCATCTCCCAGCTACTGTCAAAGCGCGCAGTAGTGGACGCTGTGGTCTGCCTTTCTCCAGATGCTGAGGGTGTTGGTGGTTACTGCTCTCAGGTGAGAGGATCTAACAGCATCAAGGAGCTGCCAGCTCTGGAGCGCCCTGTGCGGCCAGCTGAGGTCTTTGTGCGGCCTGCAGCCCAGCTCTGCCCAGCTTCCTGCTCCCCTGCCCCACCCCAGGGGCAGATGCTCAGAGCCCCCTGCAGTTTCATTACCGCACACAGACGATCTCGCCGTCACTGGTTCTCCGGACCAACCCAGGACGGACACAGGTTTTGCTCCTAGAGAAAAGTCCCCTAAGAAGGTATAGGTAAGGACTTCCCTGGCGGCCCAGTGGTTAAGACTCCGCGCTTCCAATGCAGGGGCTGCGGGTTTCATCCCTGGCCGGGGAACTAAGGTCCCACATATATGTATGTAGAACTGAATCCCTTTGCTGTACACCTGAAACTAACGCAACATTGTAAATCAACTATATTTCAATAAAAAAAAATTTTGAGAAAAGAAGGTATAGGTAACAAACGTTGAAAGTTGTGGACTTATTGTGTTTAGATGACGAAGTCCTGTCAAGGCTCCAAGCCTTCCTTGACGTTCTACCTTTCTGCTTAGCTAGCTACAGCTCTCTCTCTCTCTCTCTGTTCCTCCCTCCTGCCCCAGGAATTAGAATTCAGAAGTGACATACACATTCCTGTGTTCATTTTAATTATAAAATTAAACCAGATTTTCCTGATTGATAGGAAGTCTGACTTGACCCTGGTTTGATAATAAAGTCTGGCTTAGCTAATTACCTTATATTGTGGGTTCATTTCCATAAATTGAATGCCTTTAATCTGCGGCTCCAAGATAGTGAGAAAACAAATTTAAATGACGTGATACGATAAAAGCATTTCATCAAAGATATTATATTTGCAAAATGTATTGAATTAGCAATATTTTGAATTTCCCAACACTTTCTGAGTATATTGGATTAAACAATTACAATAATAAATAAAGAACAGGTTTAATTTAGCATCATTAGATCAGCCTTTGTAAAGACTTTTGGATGTACTTTGCACAAATTGAGGAAGCACTTGACGTTGCTGACTGAGCCAAAAAATATGGGTTTGTAAGTTAGGTGGTTTCCAGTTTTTTGCTTCCAACAAAATTGAGGCCAACATAAACAGGTTATCAACTGATAAAGGGCATTAAAAACAATCTCTGGTGTTAGATTACCATACTTTGGGCAGATAACTTCAAAGGAATATGTAGACTAGGAGTCCCCTGCTGCTAGAACAAAAAGCATTTGCTGCCAACCGGCCTAATCCACTTGCTCCACTGTCTCTTTCCTTTGACAGCATCAGTGGCTTCCAAAGGTTAGAAGCAAGTGAGTGCAGTGGGCCGTCTCTCCAGACCCTGCCGTGAGGTGGTTCATAAGAAAGAAGGCAAATCTCAGATAGAATCTGGTGACACATACGAAACTGTGACATGGCCTGTTTTTGTAAATGATGGAGTCCCAGCTTCCTATCCCTCAGGCACGCTGAAATGTACACTCATGAGAGAGTCACATCAAGCAGATGTGACACTGCTGACAGCAGACAACTGCTCTAGCCAGCTTTCTACTCAGAGCAGGGAAAGGTATCCTACTCCGTTATCATGGCAGACACTACCCCCCAATCCATGCAAGGACAGAGATGCATGCACAGGGTATCAGCTCACGTATTCTTGGACACCCCTTAATTCATCAGCCAAAATTTACCCCTAACAGCCCATATACCAGTAAGTGCCACTCTCGTGCACATTTGGAAAGCAATATGCATTGTTAGAAGTGGGCTCCTCTGGAGTGTGAGCGCCAGTGTAGGACAGTTTTGGTAGTTTCAGAAGCGGCCCCTGGAGTGATATTCCTGAATCTGTAAAGGACAGATCTAGGGTAGCAACTAAAGTTCCCGTGATGTAGCTGTGATGGGACAGCTGTCACTCACAATGTTTGTACTTGGACAGTGTGGTTTTCGGGCACGGTGGTCTTCATAGCAAGCTTCTCACCTGCCCCCTAAAAGAATGGTGATAAACTAGATACCTCTCAACTACTTGTAAGTTGGCATCGAATTTTTTTTTTCATCAAAAGTAAAAAAAAAAAAAAAAAAAAAAAAAAAGCTTCAAAAGTTGCAAAGGTATAACTTCTGTTACGTCACTAGTTAAATGTGTGAGGGAATTTAAATGCCATAGTGATTTTTGATAGCCACCTTCCCATTTAAAAACTTGATGAGCAGGGTCTAGTTAAACATTCAGAAATTTTATGCTTTTCCTTCTTCTAACGTCGTGCACACTCAAAATACTTTCCCTAATCTAACAACGAACACATGAATAGGTTTAGATTTATCTCAACATATAAACAGGTTTAGAATCTAATTTGTAATTTTTTAAATTGAAGTACAGTTGATTTACAATATCGTGTTAGCTTCAGGTGCACAGTACAGTGATTCAGTTATACATACATATGTAGATTATATATATGAATATGTATATATGTATATTACAAATCTAATTTGTAATTTTAAATCTGCTCTCATAGATCACATCATTTTTAAGTGGTAAGTGTCCCTGTCTTTTTCTGACATTTCTCTTGAAGAGGGAAGGCATGTATTAGAAGTGGTTTCCTAAATTCCTCTGCAGGCTGAGCTCACTCGTGAGTTTAAGCCCGAGTGTTGCGAGGGACACACCTGGAACAGTTAGCGATCTCCATGCGGGGGCCCTCGCACTGCCAGCCGCCGCACTGGGGGGCCGGGCTGTCGCAGGAGCGGGTCCGGCAGAGGCAGGATCCCACGGTGCTGCCGTCGGTGTGCGTGCATGGCGTCCACGGAGACCACGCGCCGAAGCGCCCGTCCACGGTGAGATTCCTCATCTAGGAAGCAGATACAAACATGGGTGTCAGAAAGGGTTAAGGCTGCAAACATAATAGGGAAAAAAACGAAAGGTCTCCCACAGGACCATCCGAACTCATCTGGAATATTTCATATTACAATTAAAAAGAGAGGAACAGGGATGTATTTTGAAGTAAAGCAGCAGAGGTCATCGGTGGAGACAGTGATGGAGGAGAGGGAGGGGAAGAAAGAGGCAGAGGGGAGGAGGGGGCAGAAGAAAAGAAGGGTAAGAAGGCGGAGGAGGAGGGGGAGGACGGGGAAGGATGTAACGACTTGTCAATCAAGCGAAATCAGGATTGTTCACTCATGTGAGAAACCCAAGGAACAAGAAGAATTGGACTGAAAAAATCACATATGTACTACTCTGTTGCATTTTTATGTACCTTAAAAAAATGAAAGATTGGTCAACTGGTATTACTTAAGACCTGGCCTCAAAAGTCACCTCAAACTGACAACATTTAATTTATAACGTATTAAAAGAGTGTGTATTAAGCCACCAGAACCTGCCAGTTGTCAGGTGTATCCCCGTTAAACCCGTCCTATATCCACCCTCCAGGAGTTTCTAAGCTGGCGAGGAGGAGCTGGACCGCTAATTATTACTGCAAGTAAATCCAGTGATGGAGCTCCGAGCAGGGGCCGTGGGCGGAGAAGGGGCTCTCGGCAAACTCGCAGGATCCGGAAGGACGGTTAGGAGCCTGCGCTGGGCCCCGAGGCATGAGAGAGGCAGCAGGTGAAGGAGTCGGTCGGGGCTGCTGAGGAGGGGAGCAGCCTGAGTGATGACAGAGGGGAATGACGCTGCTGTGTGGGACGGAGGGCAAGCGGTCTAGAATGTCGCGGGGACGCGGGCAGCTGGTCCAGAGGCAGCAAAGCGGAGAGCTGAGCTAGGAGCCACGGCAGGGTCTGAGCAGGGGGCCCGGAAGCTCTGTGACATGGATGGTCTGAGGGCCTCCAGGGAGGGAGGAAGGGAGGGGCCTCTCTGGCGGCCCCCCCCCCCCCCCCCCGCGGCCCATGGTGACTAGGTCCAGTGCAGGTGGGAGACCGGACGATGTCACCGTAAATCTGACCAGGGGATTTTCTCAGGAGCTAGAGTGTCCTCAAGATTTCAGAGTCATGGGGCCCAGCCTTCAGATCACCCAGCCCCAAAAAGGAATCTCCCCTCTGAAAAGGGACAGAAGAAGGCCTAAAGTCCAGACCTCCTAAATTTAACATGGGGCCTTATGCATTTCTTAGAAAATATGACAAACGAAGAGAAGGGATTACAGGTAAGTTACGTGCTTTCACTGGACTCTCTGCTGCCTGCTGCCCCACCTTCTCGCCCAAATGTTCCCACCCTGGATGATTCTGGGGGATTAAAGACTCATCATTCACACAGGAGAGGACTCCACAGATGAGACAGTTAATTTCTCTGGGGCAAACTGTACCTGCACGACACAGTTTCAGAACAAAGCTGACACCATACTTTGTGTGTGAAAATCCAAGTGAGCTTTACCTCGGATCTGTATCCAAATACCACAGGAAAGAGTAAACATTAAGTGTGTTCATTTCCTCTGACCTGGCTGGTTGCCCATCTCCAGCTGCCACAGTTATGACTCTATCCCTCTTGTTTCTTATCAGTACTCCAAGGCTTTATACTCCCACTAACCACACCTGGCTATTTCTATAAGAAGCTGGGACAAAAGGGAAAGGATGAAACTGCATGATCCTCTGGATTCAGAGTGATTCACCGGATCCCACCCAGAGTGAGGGGATGTACAAAGGCAGGTTTTTCCTAAGAGGAAAATATCCCCGTTTCTAAGGTCCTGTAACCTCCCCCGTCCCACCAGGATAAAAATACAGCTCCTACGCTGACCATAAGGAGACCCCCGTGTTTTCTTGGAGAACAGACCCCTGCGTGACAAGGGGGTTCACACCACGAATTTCTCCCTGAATTTGTTGTTCAAGCAGCAAAGGCCCTGCCACTTGGGAGTTTCAGGATTCGCCCTCCATCCTTTAACAGCCCTCCTGCTGCCTCTGGCCGAAAGGGCTCTTGTGCAGGTAGAAAAGGGATCAGCTGATGCTCTCACTGGGACTGACCACGCTCACAAGTCCTCACGTGCTCTTAAGTCCAAACACCTGCCCGCTACGTAAATGTGGCTATGACTGTTCTCACCGTAAAAAGCGTGAAGCCCTCGCTCATGGAGCCAGCATCAGTAGTAACAGTGATCACACAGTGTATTTGTATAATATCCACACAGTATAGGTCCATATTATTTTGACTGATCGTGTTGATCATTACCATTACTTTGTGAATGTGCTGAGTCTGGGGAGCCCCCCTCTGCTGCTCTGCCCTCGGGGCACCGCGCGGGGCTGGGCATGGGGGCTGACGCACCAGCTACCTGTGCTATGTGGTGGGGGAGGCGGGGAGGGGGAAGGGGGCGGGGGGGACCATCCCTCCCTAGTAAAGAGGGGTGATGAGAGTTTCTACCCTTGGGCTGTGCTCGGAGGCTAAGGAAAACGGCACCTGAGTACTTGTCAAGTGGTCTGCACAGGCACTACTGTCTAGTTAAGGGCCGACCAGAGGTAAAAGCGTTGCACGGATCACACAGAAATGATGCTGAGTTCCATTTCGATTTCACAAATGCAAATATGGTTCTACCTGCCTCCCTCAAGGCATCCAAATGATGCTCTCCCTCTGACAAGACCCAGATCTGGGCCACAAGGAAGCCAGTTCCCTAGTCTTCCCCATCTGCTTCTGGCATGTAGGTGACAGCTGGAAGGGGAAATTGGGAACAAGAATTCTTATAGGGGGATAAAAAGGAGAAGGGGGGCTTCTACTACTGCTTGACACAGTTTCACATTGAAAACATTTCACAACTTTTATTCAATTTCCTGGTAGGCTTGGGCCATTGGCTGGCTTTGTACAGGATATGAGGGATTCCTTACTGAGCGGGTTATTGGTGAACAGATAAACTGTGGAAAGGGGGGATTATCAGAGCACAGGACTGGATTGTGTTTCCATGGTGCTGCTCTGCATGTGATGTAGGGGCAAATAGTTGTGCCTCTTACACCCCAAACACACACACAAACACATATGTCACAGCTCATGGAAAATCGTGCAAAAACCTAAGGAGCTTAAAAGTGAATTTTTAAAGCAACATGAAAAACCAATCAAAAGAGAATATCACCATCCATGTAGTTTATCACATCATGTTGACTCTAAAATTTTACATCAAAAATGTCCTCCTTCTCTGAGGGCCTGCTCTGCTGTGGACTAGACTCCAACCCAGCCCAGAAGGAGCCAGAAGCCTCTAGAATGTTTGCTGGAGGTTCAGGCACAGGGAGCCCACGAGTTACAGAGTATAAAATAACACGGCTTCATGATACCAGTGAGGTTTCAGAGATGAAGATCCAAGTCTTAAGCGCTTGCATTTATGATGGTCCTGGCAGGACTGTGGAACGAACGTGATGAAGGCAACCTGGGCAGAGGTGTGGGTGGGGTTAAGGGACCCATCAAGGGATGCGGAAGCCGCAGGTAGCAGAAACACGGGGAGCTACGACCGTGCTCATCCCGTCGGCCGGTTGGGGAGAGGGGAGGACAGGTTATGGGGGCGGAGGGAAGAACAGAGCCTGGGAAGGGGCTGCCTGACAGGGGCTGTGATGCGGCGTGAAGCCCCGGCCAAAGCCGCAGGCTGAGCTGAAGGAGGGCAGGAAGGAGGACCGCAGCCTCCTTCTCCTGCCCGTGGTGCACACTGGCTAGACCCAAGACAACAAGAAAGCCTGGGAGGAGAGACAGAACAGTCTGGAAGTGGGGAAGCTCAGGCCCTTGGGGCAGGGGTGGGGAGGGGATGTGGACTGACTAGCACAGACCAGCATCACCACCACCAGAGGCTCTCTGAGACTTCCGGTTCCTTCCATTTGCCTCCTTGTCTGTGACGGTGAGAAGGGTCATGTAGGTCAGGGAAGTCCTTGTGATTTTTGAATGTCTACGAATCCCCCCAATACTGATTAGAAACTTTTGAAGGGGCAGATGATTTGGGGACCTGCAAAGACGGGTTAGTTCTCTTAAACCCCCCTTGGCTTCCGTTTCCTTGTCTAAAATGCAAAGGAAACAGCACAGAGATTGTTAGGATCTCTATAACTACAAGAGATCGTGAATACAGAAAAATCAAAGACTTGTGAAGTCAGGAGGAAATACAATATGATGGTGATGAATGAAGATGGAAGCAGCAATCATTCGGAATGTTGGAAGAGGACATTTTATGATGGGAAAAGATGTAGAAACTAGCAAACTAAAAGAATAAGTCACTGACTTGTGGAAAGGGGCCTGCGGGGCCGTGAGTTGAGTGCCAGCTGAGGTGGCCTTTGTAGAAGCTAAGTTTATCAGTGAGGTGAGGCACTGCACTGAGTGACGGACAGGTATTATCTCCCTGAATCTTCACAGTATCCCTAGAACGTACACCTCACTTTATAGATAGGAAAACTGAAGCCCAGGTGTCACTCAATAAGCTCAAAGTCACTCTGGTTGTAAAAGACCCAAAAATCAGTCTAAACAAGCTTAATCCAGAGCCTGTGATCTCAGCCATTTCATTGGGTAACGTGATTCTTAGAACTTTCTTTGATGAGAGTCTTATGGAAATCAGCTTCATACACTTTTACCACCAGTTGTGTAACAGCAAAGTTCCCTTCACCTAGGAAATAATGGACTTCCAAGAGCTGGCTAGATCCAACTTTTGTTAACAAGCGTAATCCTTAATCCCACTTTTGATTTATTCATGTTCAATTCATTAATTCCCAACTGATGAAGGACATAGATGCATTTGATGAGCATAGAGGTCCCTGGAGCATATCTTTAGGTTCTTACTGTTCTCCAACCATCATGTTCTTATGACTAAATTGAAGTCTTATATTTTCTATTTGGATATTTTTTCGGAAGTTAAAAGATTTTCCTTTATTTACTTTTAAAGGCTCATGTACCTTTGGTCAGAGACTGTAACAAAGCAGGATACTGGATGCACTCTTTGGAGAGGCTTGTCTCATGTTATGACATCAACTTAATATCGTCCTTAAGTCTATCTGTATAAATGAAGTACATGGAGGGAAGATAGCACCTTTGAAGAGAACTAAGATGGAACTCTGTGTGGCCTCTGCAAGATGGGTGAATAGAGGTAATCTTTATTGCCTCTGAATCCCACTTCTTCCATCTATGAGACACAATGGAAGCAATAACGTCAAGAACATTAAATGAGATCCTCCACTGAAAGTTGCCTAACATGGCACCGAGCACATGATCTAAACACCCAATTAACCTCAATTCCCTTTTCCTTCTTTTACAGTTGATTTCAGTGATACCTCTCAGGCTATCTGAACATAATATGCCGATGACTAATGGGTCACCAATCACTGAGTCCACTGATCAGCCACTGCTTTGGGAGATGTTGACAGCTAGGAATGACATCATCTTGTAGACTAGGAATAATGTCAGAAGTACTGGATTTAAGTTGATTTCTTTCTCAATGTAGTTTCAGAATCTTGTGTAAACTTTTTAGTCTCTGGTCTATGGTACTGGCATCTAAATAAAGGGCTCTGGGCTTAATCATTGTTAAATTCTCCTTTCACTCCAAAGATGATAATTACACAGTAGCCAGGGAAGAATCTGTTATTTTAACAAATTTAGGTGCTTATTTGGTCTATGTATTTTGCTAGTCACTGCACGACGTATTTTGGAATAGAGACTCACTGTATGACATGGTATGCTAATAACCATATGTCCACACAGGGTGTGGATGACATTCACGTATAAATAAAGACCAGGTGGATTTTTAAGATTACGCTATCCTTGTTAAGCAATATTGCAAGTTATGCAGGATGTATATATTACTTGAATCACGCTAGGTATGTAAATTTAGATCTTGCTTGAGTACTTCAAATCTCTTAAACCGAGAACAATGTTTTTAATTACAATAATATAAGAAAAGAGAATGTTAACCAATATGTCGGTCAACTATTGCCCTGCCTCCTGGACAAAAGAAATCCATAAACATTTTTAAATAAGGATCTTTAAGTGGAAAATAGTTCTCTGTCTTTACTCTGGCCCATAAAGTCAAGCCTTTCTTCCATTTCAGTCAAAAATTTAAAAAAAATATATATAGAAGCAAATTACTATTTTAATAGCTTTTAAAAATACTTCTCTAAGTCTGCTCTATATTAATGCTAATCATTTCATCTAACTCATTTCTTTCTAAGAGATTTTTTGAAAGGGATGCATAATTAAAACAATATTTGGGTAATATGGGATTTCCCATTTTCTATCTGGTAGCCTATATAAGTCAGAAAAAATATATGTTTTTCTTTCCTGTGGCTTGCTAAAAGTGATATAATTTATTGTCTGTTGTTGGGTGCTTTGCATATTCTTATCAGTAGTGTATCTTGATAAATGACAAATTACATTGGATGAGATGACAGAGGTGGTTTTGTGTAATGAAATCACCTCAAACCAGAAGAAAAAAGACCTTGTTATGTATGTTTTAGGGACGGTGAATCAGAGATCACGTCTCAACTACATTTTTCAAAAAGAGATGGTGGAGGGGCAGCTGTGAAACCAGCGCAGGTCCACATCGCCCTCTGACCTTCCTTGAGTTTGTAACAGAAGCTGTCCTCTCAGCAGAAAGAAGCAACTTTAGTGATAAACCTCCTGTCGCTTCTTAAATACCAGGTCTTTCATTTTCTGACCGTAGAAACATACAAGACGTACTTGTTATAAACTAAGTGGATGAGTGTGTATTTCCCATTATGTAACTAAGCATGTCCCAGATATCCACTAAAACAGCCTTAAGTCCTGGACCAATGGCTTTACTGCTTGAGAAGAACTGCTGTTATCTTCCGCCTTTTTTTTTTTACCATTAAAACTGTAAGGTTAAACATCTACAAGAAGATGCGCTGATTCTTCTAAAGTGCGTGTCTGAACTTCAGAGCTACATTTCAGATAGTGCACTTTGTGTTTTCTTCAGCTGCAAAGAATTTAAGGTGAACACCTTTGTGCTTTTAAAGAGTGTTTCAGACATTAAGAAGGAACTTCACACAGACAGTGGCATGTTTTAACCAATTTCACAAGAAACTGCAAAAAAGTTTGCTTCTAAATTCAGAGATCCAAAGCTAAATAACCGAAAGGATTAGCAGCTAACCCCACTGCAAGGCTTTGCTCAGAGCCTGGATGTGGTGATACACCCCCCTCTGCAGTGAAAGGCCTAGATCTCCTGCCAACATTTGGGGAACAACACTGGTTTAATAGCCCTTGCCTCCCTCATGACACTCTGCCTGATTTTCTCACTTACAAACTGAAGGACAGGCTTCGTGACATGTGGCTCAGATAATGGAAAGTGCAGGTTCCTTGATAAGAAGCGGACAGACTGTTCAGATGCCTCAGGCAGTTCTGAACAGAAGGAACAGCACGGATTTAAAATAACAGCCTGTGCCCCTCGCCTTCTCACCTCTGTCTTGCAGAGGTGAGGCCGGAAATGACAGCATGGAGATCAGCAGTGATGTGACAGCAAAGGGACTTACTAAATTTTCAAATACGTTGAAGTTAATAGCTGTTACTCATATTCTCTGAGAACAGAAAAAAACTTGGAATGACTTGATTGAGGGCTCTAGAGACAAAGGGGAAGAAAGGCTGGATCCTATAAGTGAGGACGCAAACAAATAAACTGGCAAAGGAAAGTGTGGAATCTCTTTTCTTGGATTCAGAGTCCGGCTCTAAACACAGGGGAATTTATCCCTACTCTGCAGGGTTCCCTGTGGGAATGTACACTAGGCTGTTTCTCCCAGGGCTTTTTGGGACCCTGAGCAGTAGCGAGGAGACTGTCCCATGTGGGGTTCCATCATAATATCCTTTAGTTTATTCTTTCCAATGCACTACTTCTCAGCTTCTGGAATTACAGCTCCTAAGGGATATTGATGGGTGTGGAAGTTGCTAGTCTATTAATGCTACAAAGGGCAAAATAGTCCACACCAAGCTCTGGAGATAAAAATCCAAGAATAAAACAGAGACGTGGCATCCCATTTTCAAATCAGCACTGTTTTCTCTTAAGATATTTCTCTTCAAAACAGACAGCAAGGTGCCAGCAGGATCCCGTGTGGCTCCGTGCAAAGAAGGGCTGAATAAGTTAAGAGAACACAGACTGGATTTGCGAGGAAGGTTCTAATACGAAAATGCATGGACACCACGGAAGCGTGGGTTAGGATTATAAGACAGCTTGGTTCCCACGGACAGTGTTTCCAGAGCGGGACACACGGACACTCACAGGACAGGCGGAGATGCTCTGCTCCCACTGCATCATGCTCAGGCTCTCCTCCAGGCTCGTGCATTTCTTCATCACCGAATCCCAGCCACAGTAAGGGTCCTGGGCCCCAATGCAGGCACTGGAAACACACACCAAAGGGTCAAGAGAAAGGCAGGTTTATCTAAGTACCATAGACGCAAGCTAAGAATTGACTCTTAGGACTTGACATGGGACCTACTTACGAGAAACAAAGTTTTCGTCTGCACAGTAGAGAACATAGCTAACTGCATACACCAGTAAGTATCTAATTAAAATTAAAGAAATTAATTTTATTTGAAATATCTATTTTTTTCTAAGATCCAGGGCTGACAACCAAATGATTGTCCATGCTAACATGACGCCTTTTGGTGTCATGAACGATCTAGAGTCAGAATCTTGCAAAGGCTCCAGAATACTAGCTGTCATCACCACCACCATCATCATTCTCACCCCCTTAATGACAGGTACTATTTGTTGAACATCTACTGTGATATATAAAATGATTACATCCTTTATACAGAAACAACTTTTACAGGAATGTATTCATGTTTTCACTTTATTTATCACCATCATAATCATTCTCACCACCACCACCATCATCGCTACTATCATTATAATCATCTTCATCCCCTTAATAATGGGTATTATTTGTTGAACACCTACTGTGATATATAAAATTATTATGTCATTTAACCATTTAAACGACTCTAATGAGGGAGGTATTATTTTAACTTTATTGATGAGAAAAATGAGACACCGAAAATTTCCAATATTTGCCCAAGGACAAACAAATACACCCCAAACCCTGCAACATGGTTGGTTCAAATTTAATAAAATAGAGAAGTGTTCCTTTTGAGTACCTAGCTTAAAAATGCATTAAAATTTTCAATTTAATAGTGGTTTAATATAGCCCTGTCTACAATATTCAACATATTATATCAGAAATACTGTAGATGGTAGATATAGCCCTGTCTACAATATTCAACATATTATATCAGAAATACTGTAGATGGTAGATATTTTATTTTAGCTTTGTCTAAATGAAAGAGTTCATATACAACATGGGCATCATTAGATGAAGATTTCAGCCCCTAAGTTATAAACACAATATAATGTAGATGTGGGGAGGGAGGAAACAGACAGAGATGACTGTGACAGAGTCAAAATTATACAGAAGATGACCCCACAGAAATGCAGGGCATTGGACACCTTCTCTCTGAAGGGTCAAGAGGTCAGGTGTGCAGGAAAGGGTTGTGAGGAAAGGCAGGTGAGTTCAGCGCGGAAGCACCAAGGTCTTCTGAGTTAGGGCAGAGCTTACAAGGGGCTGAATCTGTTACAGAGTTACCAGTTCACCAAGAGTAGAACTAGAAATCATAGCATAGTCATCAAACATGGGGCTAGGGAGGCAGTCAAAGTAATAATAAGTCATTAATATTAATGATATTAAAATCTCCTTATTAACACATCAAATATGTAAACCTTGCACAAAGCACTGTTCTAAGAACTGGACCTCGATTTGCTCATGTAAACCTCATAAAACCTTTAAACAGAGTACCTCCGTCAGCTACTCTATTTATTCTCATTTTAAAACGAAAAAATCGAAGCAGAGAAAGGAGAAGTCCAAGTTCCACAGCTGGGGAAGATACATCTAAAGATAATAAATGAAGCAATAGAGGTATAAAACTATTACTGATTAAGTTACCATGCAATCATTGTGTATTAACCAGCCCCAGAAGTTCAAACGGTTAAAACTGGCACTTCTCACAGCAGGACTAGGGGTGGGAAGGAGTGTGAAACAGTTACCTGTCACCATAACCTCGCTGGAACTTTTTGATAAGTGACCCTGTACCTGTTAAAAGATAAACTGAGGTCGATTAAACTGTTCAAGAGTTTATCTGAGCAAATATGTGGCAGTGCCAAGGGGGCACTGGTTAAGAGGCTCTGCCCACAGGGGCTGAGGAGAGGCTTTTACAGGGAAGATGGAGAAGCAAAGCTCGAAAGTTATTTGATTGCCTACAGCCTGAGCGGTGCCTTATCTGGGAAAGCCTCGTTGCGCGCTCGCCGTTGGTTGTTCTTAAATTTCATCTTTTCCGATTCCAGGGCATTGACTGGGCATAGGCAGGACCAGAGCCCCAGTCCTACTGAACTGGCATCACTGCTGGATCCCACGGTGTACATCACACATCGGAATCCTCTTCGTGTTGGATCCCGTTTTCCCGTCGGGAGGCAAAAAGGGCAAAGTTACCCTTCGAGAATTATTCAAGAAGCCTGAATTCCGTTTCATGTTTCTTATTCAAGCAGTATGACCATGAGACAGACGTAAACTTCCAAAAACGAGGAAATTCCACCAAGTCCCTAACTTGGCGGCTTCCCCCTTGCAAAGCTGCCTGTAGAACTGAAGCAACGCCACAGGGTTACATGGAATATTTTAAGCTGTTTTCAATGAAAAGCTGCTTGTGATAACGTCTCTTTCTTCCGATACTGCGGATGGTTCTGTAGATTCTTAAGATTACACTTAAAATACTAAAACTTCTCTACAATCACAAGTGCCCATTCATTAAAAATACCGTTTATATTAACTATGTTTTCCTCACTTAAAATGTTTCATACCATGGGGAACATTCTGACGAGCTCTACCTTTATTCTAAATTATACCTTAAGAAAAACCAGTCATCATAACTTATTATTTTTGGAAGGTGTGTCCCTTAAGGAGATCATGTGGAAAATCACAGACTGCCTATGAATGTAGCCATCATGAAAGTGGCTTTTCTTTAGTCCACTTTGAAAATGTTTTTCTTTGTGTGATGAATATTTTTAATAATTTTTTTCTTATTTTGTTAAGAACCTTAGATTATTCTCATGTGATATATTACCCTGGTATCTGAAAGTATCTGAATTCAGAAAACAAGATGGTCAGAATCTGAGGTTTAATTTGAGAACACATTTAGTGAAAGTGTATTTTAGAGCAAATGTATATTTAGATGTAGGCCTTAATTCTAGAAGGATAAACTGCTTTCTTTCTTACAGGAAATTAATCTAATGACATTACAGTTTATATAAACACTTCCTTTACTTTTAAAGTTTGCGGTTATGCTATTTGTTGAGTAATAGAAATAAATGGGTATATTCATCAAAATCTTTCACTGTATTTCTGCAAAGCTGGAGCTAATTACTGAATATGATCCCCTTGCATATTAGATTATCTAAGTATCTATGACTTCATCTGGCTTGTTTCTGTCACACTAACTGACATTATGTCAGTTTATTTCTGATATTAAGAACTCTTGCCTTATCAACAACATGTATTCATTAAACATGGGATTTCAAAAGTATTTCCATCATTCATTTATTCAGCACATACTTAGCACCTGCCTTGAACTGATTTTCAGAGTGTTTCCTGGGTGTACCGGGAAACAAAACAGACACAGTCAGTTGTACCCAAAGAACTCACCTCTTAGTGAAGGAAATAAACATTAAACAACTGCCCCGATAGGTATCAACAGCCAGTTGCAAAGGATAAAACAAAAGGGGGATGAGGAAACGTGTGGGGAGAGACATTTAAGCTGGGACCAATGAGAGGAACAGAGTGATTGACGTGATATTTTTCAGCAAAAACAGAGTGTTTTAGCAGGAAGACTAGCACAGGGAAAGTGTACAACGTAGGAGGGAGTGAACTTGAGAGTTTGAAGAAACACCTGATAAATGGAGGTGGCGCTTTGGCGGAAGCTTGGGGTGTAGAATCTGCTGAGCCCTCAAGCCTCCCTCCCTAAGCATTTAGGTTCCCTTGTAAGTGCTGCACCTTTAAAGTGCTTCCCAAATTGTGTACAAAAATCACATGTCAAATGTCAGTATTTTTATTTGTATTATCATGGTGATGACACTGAGAGAGAACAATTTATCTATTCATGAATAATAGTGTCTTAATACCTAAGACAATCTCAGTTGCTTTATTCTTAATGGCTATGTCACCATATACTTCAGGATCTGCTTTTACTTTGAGTTGCATTAAAAACATTATCTTACTAAAAATAAGACTGGAAAATTCCAATTAGACAGTAACCTTCCTGAGGAATACATTCTAAGACATCCACAAGTCCCTCAATTAGTAAATCCAACTGGAACATATTTTTTTTTTCAGTTTCCTCTTCTGCAAAAGTAGGATAATACCTCACTGGGCTGTTCTGAGGATTAACTTACATCATGTGGTAGAAAAAAAAGTTTTTTTGAGATGGGCTGCATATACTTATTCTACTTAATCTATAAACATAATTACAAATTAATATATGCTGTCAACTTCTGGGAGTGTTTGAAAACATTCTATACCAAAAATACTAAATCTGTGAATGCCGTGGGGTCTTTATTTAATAAGGCGATGTGAGACACCACAGCGTGTTCCATTAAATGGTGCAAAGTATTTCAGCTACATGTCTGGATCCATTCACAATGTTTTTTTTTTACTACTTGCACGTGCAAGCACAGTGTCATGTGTTGAAGACACAAGGGTCAGGAATGAACTTTCAGTCTAGTGAGGGGGGAAGACGACGTTCATGACCACTGCTTGACAATGTCCTAGTGAGGAATGACTATTGAGAAGCCCTGGCAACCGGTGCTATAGGAATCAGAGGAGCGAGCTGTGGCCCAGAAGAGTTTCAGGAAGAGGTGCTATTTAGGCTGTCCTTTGAATGCAGCTGGGGTTTGGCTGAATCGGAAGCACATCCCTGGTCATAGTGGTTCCAGGAAAGACGACAAGGAGTCATGTGCACATGGCATGATCCTGGGAGCTGAGCGGCTTGGCTGGGTTGAAGTGTCCTTAAGATTCCAGAGAAGTGTACTGATGTGATTAAAATATGGGGGTTTTGCTTAAGCAAGGGAGATTTGGCTGTGGTGAGTAGGATTCTAGTAGATAGTGAAATCTACTAGAAGACGAATTTATAATTCCCAAGAACTAAGATACAGGTACAATTGCAACAGCATTTTTAAAAGTTAGGACACATGCCAAGTAAGCAAAGACACAATTACCAGTAAAAATATATGTTTACACTCATTATACATAACTTGCTAAAGGCATTTAATAAATATTCATGTTACATGCTATGATTTGTAGAGGAAATTAATGAACTAAAATTTCAGTTAGTCACTAACACTTAATATATTAAAAACTGTTCGCTATTGGCTTATCATTAAATTACACTGATTAAATTAAATGAGGATTTTTCACATTTCAATTTGCTTTTTTTATTAATTAATTTTTAAAAAAGATTATTATAATAATAATTTTTTAAAAAACTATAGTTCTTCATGCATCCTTTCCAACATGTTAAAGTGAATTATTTATGAATGAACCTTAGATGATGGTGATTCCATATTGACTACAGTATGAATTATCACTGACTGCAGTGCCCTGTAGGAAGTAGGTGCTCAATACATGTTTACTGCATGGCTATGAGGTCACTGAGCCTCTACTGGTTCTCTTTACTTCTAGCCCCAAGCTGTAGGAGCAGTCTCATGCATTCTAGAATCAACTTATGTTTGTTGTACTCTCTGAGAAACTTCTTCAACTTTATCTTCTAAACTTTTTATTGAGTTGCTCATATTAGTTTCTTATTGCTCTTAAAACAAATACCAATTTAAATAATATCAAATTTAAATAATTGATTTGTACTGCCAGTAATACTAAGCAAACGGCTTTTAGTTAAAATCTTAGGGACTTCCCTGGTGGCGCAGTGGTTAAGAATCCGCCTGCCAATGCAGGGGACATGGGTTCGAGCCCTGGTCCAGGAAGATCCCACATGCCGCAGAGCAACTAAGCCCGCAAGCCACAACTACTGAGCCCGCGTGCCACAACTAATGAGCCTGCATGTCTCAAGCCTGTGCTCCGCAACAAGAGAAGCCACCGCAGTGAGAAGCCCCGCGCACCGCAGTGAAGAGTAGTCCCCGCTCGCTGCAACTAGAGAAAGCCCGTGCGCAGCAAGGAAGACCCAATGCAGCCAAAAGAAAAAAAAAAATCTTATTAGGTAGATATAAAAATTTTACAGTGAGGCATTATGGGAAAATTGATAGTTTAAAAAAACAGTGAAAAAAGTAGAGGGCATTTGAAGTAAGCAAAACAAAAATGCTTTCTGGAAATCTAGCACTTGCGGTCAGCTTTGGTTTCTGATGTGATACGGACAGTCCCATTTCACCTAATTTTCCTGCACAGATTCCTGAGCTGTTTACTTTGGCCTCTGGGTGCGCCTTAGTCACTGGGGACTTTTCTCTAGAACAAACATAAAATTTTTCTGGAAAGGCCAATTCCGCCCCCTGAGGGAAGCTCTCCAGGGAAGGCAGCCTGTGCAGCTTTGTACTCAGGAACAAAAGGGGCACAGAGACTAAACATGAACCCTTCACAGCTCAGGGATGTTGAAGTAATTTCCAGAAGAGACTTGGAAAATGCTGTGTCCCTGTGCCCGGGAGGGAAAGAACAGCATCCACTGGCCTCTTCGTTCAGGGAAAAGCCTACACTCTGGTATTCGATCTTCTGTCGTCTGTAAACTAGAGGTGATTATAGGTTTCTCCAAGTCCACTCTCAGTCTACTCTCCTCTCCAGCCAGTCAAGGATAAAAATGAAGACACAATTATTTCTTGCCCATCTCATGTTTCTTCAAGAGAAACCCTTCTGTACAGGAGGGTTTAGTAGGAAGAATCAGAAGACACAGGAGAGGCTGAAGGGTCAGCCGTCAGACCTGAAGAGTGTACAAAGTGTCAAGTCATCCATCTTAAGTTTTACACAAAACCCTAGAGACAATAAGTCCAGAGAAATTTTTTCATTATTATTATTTTGGCTTCTTATAATTCACTCGACTTAGCAGTTTGCCTGCGACTGAGTAGTGAGGCTTGGGCCAAGGCGTCCTCCCGTGGGGCACAGCCCACCCCAGGAAGGACATCCGCCCGTCTCAGCAGAAGAGTTGAGGCACATGTGGTACCCACCTTGCATCTGGATTCTCTGTTGCCCTCCCCAGCCACTGGGATGGGCAAAGGTAAGCACTTGGCTCTCCTCACACCCGGCCCCGTTCAGCCTCCATCAGCCCCGCTTGTATGCGTATGTACCTGCTCACTTGAGACAGGGGATTACTGAATACCCATCCACAGACGCTCCTGCCCGTTGGTTGGGGCCATGTTGACATCACTCACCTACACACAGAACGTGCTCGAGGTAGAGTCTCACAACCGCCAGAAAATCCATTTGCCCAAACAGACCAGAGCGAGGTAAATAACTTAATGCAAGGAGCAGAATCTGGCCTGATGGGCCCTGTACATCTCAGACAAGGTGAAGTTGTTTAAAGGTGGAAGAACAAATTCACAGCAGGTCAGTTTGCCCTCTGTTTGGTCCAGAGGCAATGTGAAGTATATCTGGACAATGAAGGCAGATCACGCGTATGAGAGCAGCACGGGCTTAGCAGGAGGTACATGAACTGAATATAATGCTCAAGCGCAAAGGAGAGGAACCGTCTCGTATTGGATTCTTCTTATTTGCCAGACCCATTATATGGTCTCTGTCTTTTTGCTCTAGTAACACACTGAGTAACCTCATAATCACACACCAAGCCAAAGGCTTATCCAGGATCCACCTGCATCCAAAGCTCATGATCTTTCCGTATGCGAGCTGCTTTGCAGACACATAGGGATGATGATTTCCTTAAGAATCATTAATTCACTGGACCAGACTGCAAATACAACCTTAGGAGGAGCTCAGGGTATAAAAGCCAAGGTGTTTCTGCTCAGGATCACTCAGATGCAAGGATCTGGAGCTGAGAAAAACTGCTGCAGCCCAAGCTTTCCCGTGGAGATCTTTACATAGCGTTAAATCTGGGAGCTCAAAAGCAGGAGACCTGTAGAGTAGACGTTAAATAATGAAACCTCGCAGTGTGGGCCCTTTAGTTGTGCCTCTTAAACACACTGAGGTAAAAAGGCTGGTAACTGTACTGATTTTAAAGCTTTATCCAAGTGACTATTTGGATTGCCATTTAGAAGACAGAAACATGCTCTTTTAGGAAACTGAACAGGAAGCGGGACCTGAAACTGTTGGGTGGCTATAGCATCTCTACAAGATGGCACTCAAATATTTTCTTTGCTTTTATTGTCTACCTGGATCAAATATATGTTTATATCATTGTCAAAGGTGGATTTACCATGAAGCTAAGGAAGCTTGAACTTCCTTACTTCATGAGACCCTTTAGGATTCTGTGATTGTAGGTGACATGGATGGAACTAGAGACTGTTATATTGAGTGAAGTAAGTCAGACACAGAAAAGACAAATATCGTATGATATTGCTTATATGTGGAATCTAAAAAAAATGGTACAAATGAACTTATTTACAAAACAGAAATAGAGTCCCAGATGTAGAAAACAAACTTATGGTTACCAAGGGGGAGGGGGGAGGGATAAACTGGGAGATTGTGATTGACACATACACACTACTATATATGAAATAGATAACTAATAAGGGCCTACTTATAGCACAGGGAACTCTACTCAGTACTCTGTAATGACCTATATGGGACAAGAATCTTAAAAAGAGTGGATATATGTATATGTATAACTGATTCACTTTGCTATACACCTGAAACTAACACAACATTGTAAATCAACTATACTCCAATAAAAATCAAAATAAAAAGCCACAGCCATATCTGATTTCTCTCTGTATTCCCTGCATTCAGAATAAAGCTTGCCTGGAACTGTTCAAAAAATGTTTGATAGATGAAAAAAAAAAAGATTCTGTGATTGGCCTCCGTCATGTTTGTATTTATAATTTGATATTCTTTTCCTTAGAATAGAGAATTCCTTTTAGAATAGAGAGTCCCTCCCAAATTGTGTGTCACACCTCACATAACCTACATTTTCCCCTGATTATTACAGAACAGTAGTATGACTTACATTTCTTAATTTACTAGTCTAGTTCACGCACGTTCATGTTCTACATATCACATTTTGACTGTTCCTTTTCCACCCTGCCCAGGACTTGGGGGTGTAACTTATGAGTTTCTGGAAGACACTGTGTTCCAGCCCAAGCCCACCTCGGACCCCCTCTTACAATGTTGTAATTAGCATGTTAGCATGTATTTCACAGTTGTAATTAGCATGTTGGCATTCATTCCACGGTTGTAATTAGCATATTGGCAGGCATTTAACAAGTTGACATGTATTTCACAGCTATGACTAGCATGTTGGCATGTCTTTCACAGTTGTAATTAGCATGTTGGCATGTATCTCGCAGTTGTGAATAGCATGTTGGCATGTATTTCACAGTTGTAATTAGCATGTTGGCATGTATTTTGGAGTTGTGGACAGCATGTTGGCATGTATACTTTCGGTCTTTTCCTTCTATGTTTTAAACAGTATTAATGATGGCAAACAAATAACGTGTCTTGCTTTTTCAGTTAACATCGTATCATACACATGTCTTCATTGTCATCATTTAATGCCTTCAGAATAACCCACTGAGTGAATACGCCACTGAGTCAGTATATCATAACCTGGTAATTAATTCCCTTACTATTGGAAATTTAAGATTGGAGCACCGGTTGTGATTCAGATATAGCTTAAAAAAATAATTGGACAGCGATGGCAGGCTTGCAGATCAGGTCCTAGTGGAGTCCAGGGTCAGACTTTAATGATAAATCGATTTGGGGATAAAGCCTAAGGCAACTCCAAGGCCCTTTGGCTTGAATCCACAAGAGATATTTGGGAGATTTTATTTATGTCAGAATTTCTCATTAGATTCTGAGCCCCGCGAAGACAGGGTCAGCGACGGCTCATCTATCATCATACACTCAGAGCCTGGCTTGGTGCTTGGTACACATAAGATTCAATAAATATACTATAAGTGAGTTAACTAAGGAAAATCCACAGTCTTTAGAGGCTACACCAAAGCCAAAGCAAACAGAAACTCAAGATGTTGAGATTAGGAAAATATTAAGTTTATTTTGAAGGGAGAATATTTACTTTGTAAAATGGGTACATTTCAAAATGTCCTCCTGATGTTTATATGATTCATAACTGAATGGCTAAGGTTGTCTTGCTGGGGCACCTTGTGGGGATCCTGCAATTTCTCTCTATACATTGTGTTTCTCCCATCAGGCAGATGCTGTCTTTAGAGAATATGTAATTAATAAAGGTGACAACCTATTAACTCCACCTTTTAAACTGTAGCTCTTTCAAGCAATAAATATCCTACAGTAATCTAATTTCCACACTACTTTTCTTAATGAGGTGTGAATTTTTTTATTACAGGCTGACTGAACTAAGAATGACTAGAAACCCATTCACAAATGGAGCCAACTTTTTTTCTTCATGGTTTCCTCTTTCCTTCCAGTTTTATAAAGCAAAATTTAGAAGCTGTGTCTCTTATGTTATATACAGGCTATGAATCTTCCAGTTCCCAGATTTTCTTCTCTCTCCAAATAGTTTTTACAGTAAAGCAAAAATAAAATAAACACCTAAGGACTAAGGGTTTTCAATCCTTTGGCTAATGTTTTATATTACTACACTTTTCTGTAAAGGGAGCTTTACTGTTACACAAGAATTGAGGTTTTCTTTCTAGGTTATAAAGAAAAATAACAGAAAGGGGAGAGGCAGAGTATCCATTTGTTAATTTGATAAGTATTTACTGAGCCTGTCTCAGGCCGGACACATGCTGAAGGCTGTACGGAACCTGGAAAGACAATGCCCAGCCTTCAGGAGCTCACATTCCCAAGGGCTGAAGGAAGAATTCTAATTTCTGTTCTCTGACTGATGATTCTTTGGACATTCTCTCTCTGATTCCGATTGATCCCTCATCTATAAAATGTTAACACTACAACCTGATAGGTTTATCTTACCTCAGAATTGTGGTGGATGTCAAACAAAAAATAAAGAATATATGAATGTCTGAAGAGTAGAAAACGCTCTGTTGTTAATTTACTAGGGTTTAGAGTTAAATTATGTAATTTAACACCTAATTTTAAAAATTAGTGTATGTAATGATGTAAGGCACATTCATTCATTCAAAAGGCGTACATGATAATAATCTAATTCAGCAATCAGCAAATGACAGTGCATGGCCCTAATCCAGCCTGTTCCCTAAAGCTTTACTGAAACACAGGGGAGGCGAATGCTTGGCCCTGGTGCCCTGGCGGCTTTTCATGTCTCCACATAGGGCAAAGCTTAACTACAGCTAAGCTAAGCTTCGGCAGAGCACCTGGGGACCCGCCCGATCACGCGCATGGGAGGGTTATAAGCGCCTGCTACAAAGCTGTTTTCCTCCCATCTCCCTGTGCTCCAGGGGGGCTGTCAGGAGACGGTTTCTCGTCGCCTCCTGGGCTCTAATGAGGTATAAGGCCTTTTGCCCCCTACCCTTGCCCCTACTAGGATGCAGCCGCAGGCTATAAAACCGCAGCACAGAATCAGCCCCTCAGCAGCATGGGGTCCAAGTTCTCCCGCGCATTGTCATCTGGCCTCTTCTGTTTTGGTGTCATCTGTGGGATAAGGGACCTGGTAGCTGACACCTTTTCTGCTCTTACTTTTGTTGTCCACATAAGTAATAAACTGACTGAATCTAAAAGTGAATCCTTCCTTTGCCGGATGAACCTGTGTGCCTTTTGCTGACACACGGCCACACCCACTCACTATGGTCTGTGGCTGCTTCCATGCTTCAAGGACAGAGTTGAGCAGCTGCAGCGGAGACCCTATAGCCTGGGAAGCCTAAAATGTCTTCTGTCTAGTTCTTTACAGAGAAAGTTTGCCAACCCACTGATCTAATTAATGCACAATCCTTAAAATGGTTTTGAAGTCTCAATCAAAAGCCTTTCCGTCACCACCTCCCCAAGCTTTCCTTTCCTTAGACCTGAGGAGCTTCAATCAGCCAGACTAACTGGAAGGTTACACTGTTTCCTTGGGGGTGGTGGGGTGCAGAATAACAGCTTGATTTCTGGATGTGACTATTGCAGCTCAAGTCCTGTGATCATTCTTTTCTTCTTGAAGCAGGGAGATAAGACCTCTATCAGCTCTTGGCCAGTCTGTTTTCCTCCAAGTGGCAAGTTATGACTTTATATTGGTACTTACATCAGTAGGAATTAAGTTAGTGGCTATTCTTGCCAGCTTCACCTTGTGCATCCCTATGAAGACCTTTTACCACTTTCACGCTGCTATTGGGAGCCCCTGGCTGGGCACCGGCCTCATGTGAGGGTGGCGTCAGCTTACCTACCTTCCATTTCACATGCTGTACCCATATGCAGCCCTTTCCAGATTCCCATATTCTTCAGAATTCAGCAAATCTTAATTCATTTCATGAAACTAACACATGCGTGTGGTAAGTAAGTCTTAGAGTACCAAGGATACACAGGAAAGGTAAAATTTCTCTCCCACTCTACATCCCCAGAAGTCACCATCCAGCCTGATGAGTTGCTTTATTATTTGCATAGCTTTTCCATGTTATTTCTTAAATGGGTTGTGCAAAAAAAAAAGGTTAAAATCAAAACAAAATCTTTTTACTCAGTTTTTGAGGTCAAATTCAACTGAAATATATTTTTAAAATATTGTTCTTTCCAAACAGCTTTCCGAGGAAAACAGCTATGGGAAGTTAAAAACACTGTGCTGTTGGCTCCAAGTTTCAACGTGTGCATAGTGTGGATGGCGCAGGCGTGCACTGTTTTCAGCCCCTCCTGGGTCCAGGGTCACCTCTAGAACAGCTAGAGAATGGAGACTCATTTTACAGTAACCCAGGGGTACACAACCTCTTTTCGGTCTGCTTAACCCAGCCTGGTGGCGGGCATCATAAGGCAGGCACTAATGGGAAGAAGCTGGGAGTACTCGTCAGTACACCTGAGTTCAGCCTGTCCTGGTACTAACTAGCTCTGGCTCGCAAGAACACCGTGAAAAATGCCATCAAATGGCTCATCCCTGCTGAAATCTGACCATTGAGCATGATGTCCTCATTGTACCAGGGGCAACACAGTGAACCAAAGATAAAGTCTGGGCCTTGGGGTCAGAGAGTCCCGCTCTGAATCTGGGCTTCACATCACATGAGCTATGTGACTTTGGGCAGGATGCCAGAAGTCCCAGACACCATTTCCTCATCTGAAAAATAGAGATGATATTTGACTTTACTGTCAGGGTGTAATGATGAAGGAAAGTGGGGATAGGATCTAGCACAGTGCCAGACATGTAAAAGAATCTTGGGAAATTGTATCAACTGTTATAATTTATAAGCATTTTGATTGATAACAAACTGCATTGCCTCTGAAAAACAGATATTCAAAAAAATGAACAATGTGAATATGATTTTGAAGGAGACAGGTAATTTAGTTAAGCTCAATTTCTCTTCTAAACACTTCAGAATTCATTTATAAAAATGATTTTCTGATAACAAAATTACTTACATTGTACTATGAAAAATATATTTAACAAAGAAATGAGTATTTATTGTTACTCAATTTTTATCCTGTCCCTATGCCGTGTACTTCTTTAGGCATATTTCTTGAAAGTTAAAATTGCTTTTGTCCAGAAAAAAAACCCCACACTATCTTTCTCCATACTTTATAAAAAAGAGATCTGGTCATGTAGATACCAGTTCCTCAAAAATGGATTTTTTTTCTGCAATGAGCGTTAGAGAGGTTTTCCTATCTTTCTATAAGAGGAAGATGGCAGAGAAACATTGGGAGAAATCCAGAGAAACTCTTGGGTTGAAATCTTTAGATTTTCTTTTCTCTAATGGAATATTTAAGGGTCAAATACAAACTAACCCACTCTGGGTGTGAGCACACAGAAGAGCACAGTCTCTCAGCTTACAATAAAGTTATCATCTCTCACTGCTTTTCTCTGAGCGAGTGGACAGGCAAACAGCAGGGAGATTCAGCTCTAGATATAACTGTAAAATCTTGTCCTCCCAGGAGCCTGATAAAGACAGGCAAGGGGCTTATTCTCCTTGAAAGAAAAAGGGGGAACTGTCAACTCCTCCTGGGCGGCCGGGCCTGGTGGTGTTGATGCCTGTGGATTCATGGTTGAACTTCAAGTGCAGCTGCCTAGGAGACAGGAGTGGGCAGAGGATGCCTGGCTTCCCTGACCTGATGCAGGACCTAGTTGCCTAAGTTGCACCTACAAGTTGCTGAGCTAGCAGAGCACCAGGAAAAAGGTGAATTGCCTCGTGCTTTGCAAACCAGAAACTCCCATTTCAGCACCAGAAATACCTGTGTATGGCACAGGCCTGTTTTCCTGCCTGTTATCCCCTGTCATGTCCCCCCAGAGCATGCTGGGCTGCAGCTGGAGGACTGGTGCCCTTCCAGCTTCATTTAACTTGTGACACTCCTGTTCACGAGACCCCAACCCTCCCTGTCGCCCACTGAACCATCAGCAACTGGGCTAGAATAATTCCTGCCCTAGGCTAGTCCTGCAGGAAACACAAACCAGAACAAACTTCAAGCAGCCATTGGTTAAATTTAGGGAAAAGGTGTTATATAAAAGATAGTTGTTAATCAATATCACTATTTGTTATTATTAATCACAACAGCATCATTATTAGTTGGGAGGTCCCTAATGTTATTTATTTCTCAACACTCTGATACCAAAGGAGGCAACACATTATATACCTCATTGTCTAATATCATCTAGAAAGGAATATTGTAACGATTTTTATTAAACATAAAAACCTTCCTTCTACGTAAGAATACCCATTTGGCCCATTTGCATTTTACATTACATATATTTTCCCATTTGATTCTACAGCAATTCACATGTGTTAGATGAGAAAGTGTGGTTTAAAATACTTTGGTGGCCACAGGTTAAAAAAAGTAAGTGTGTGTGTGTGTGTGTGTGTGTGTGTATATATATATACTTGTAGCAGATTAATTCAGGAACACCAAATACCAGCATCATCACTGAATGTTATAATGCACTGAAAAATTTATTTTCATCCTGACATCTGCTTACAGATGTTATACAGTGGCTCCTCGTCCACAGATACTGATGTGTTACTGTCATCACAGAAACCTGGTTTGCATCAGAACTCTCTGCATCCTGGGATGCAGGATTCACAAGGATGCTAAGGTCCTCATCCCATTTAACCACGGGAAATCTGAAAGCCCTTGGGGCTCCTGTGCCCTCTCTCTTGGTGGCACCTCGACAAGGGGCGCCAGCACACCGGAGGGTCCCCTGGGGCTGCCCTACCTGCGCGTGTGGTAGAACTGGCACCTCTTCAGTGGGATCTTGGCCACGTGCTCCCGCAGACCCACGAACAGGATGCTCTGGCTGTGGAGGATCTGCAGGCTTCTGATGGGCTCCGGCCGCCTCTCGGGGAAGAGCTCCATCTCTTCCAGCAAACAGCTGCCCGAGGTCTGAGTCAGGGGCGCCCGCACTTTTTTAATGGTGCCGTAATCTGCGGAGGCGACAGGGAAAGAAGAAAGTGAGGTCAACGGGTCTCACCAGCCACTCGCCAGCTGAGCCCTCGGGGTTCTCCAGCCTGGCTGCACGTAGGGTCATCTGCTGATGCCAGGGCCCCACCCTGGACCTGTTCAATTAGCCCCGCTGTATGTGGGACCAGGCGCCAGTATTTTCCCAGCTCTCAGCGGCGTGGACACACAGCCAAGGACGAGGAACCCCTCGGCTACTAGCTGCCCGGTCCCGATGCAAGTCTAGAGACCCAGAGCACAGAAAAGCTCACTGCGGCTCAACGCAGCTGGCTTGGCACCATCCCCTGGAGAGCATCAGGTGAGAGGAATCCTTGGATTCCCAGTGAGAGACAGAGGAGCTGGCCCTGCCGCCCCAGCACAGAAGACCCCGCATGGGGGACAGCTGCAGATACGCAGGGAGCAGAGGACCACCTGCTTCCCTCCTGCCCCGGAGGTACATCCTTCTCTGTCTTTCTGGCTAGATCCCCTCCTTCCTCTCTCTCTCCCCCAAGCTTGTTCTTTGGGATGCTCTTCTGGGTCTCAGCTCCATGGCTTCTTCTCGCCTGTACTAATGAACATCCATTTCTTTTTTTTTTTTTTTAAAATAAATAAATTTATTTATTTATTTATTCATTTATTTATTTATTTGTTTGTTTATTTATTTATTTTTGGCTGTGTTGGGTCTTCGTTTCTGTGCGAGGGCTTTCTCTAGTTGCGGCGAGCGGGGGCCACTCCTCATCGCGGTGCGCGGGCCTCTCACTGTCGCGGCCTCTCTTGTTGCGGAGCACAGGCTCCAGACGCGCAGGCTCAGTAATTGTGGCTCACGGGCCTAGTTGATCCGCGGCATGCGGGATCTTCCCAGACCAGGGCTCGAACCCGTGTCCCCTGCATTGGCAGGCAGATTCTCCACCACTGCGCCACCAGGGAAGCCCTGAACATCCATTTCTGACCCGGTCCCCTCCCCACTCGAGGTTTTCTGCTCACCACGTGCTTACGCTCACTTACTTTGGCTATGAGCACTGCCCGGGGACAAGTGTCCTAGTGTCCCTGGAACCACACAGACTCTCCAGAGTGGCTGTGATGGGCACAGAGAAGGGTCCTCTCCACCAGGGAGGGGCACTGTGCAGCCAACCCCCAGGGTTGGGACCCAGACTTGAAACGTGCTGTTGTCCTTGGTGCGCTGTGGTGAGGCCCCCAAGGCCAGTGTGCAAGTCCAGGGAATGAGACCCAACCCTCTAGAAGCACTTCTGAAAGCCGTCCACAAGTTCCTCAAATCACCCTGAAGGCACTGACTTCATAAAACCCATGGGGATCTGAGTTTCAAAATACTGTAATTCTTATTCTGTAAACACACATAATGAGGCTATCAAGTCATCTAAAGCAGGAAATAAAATCAAGAACCTCTGGCTTCAAGGCTTCCGATCAATCTGCTAATCTCACAAGAGGTTTGGACAGAAAATACCTTTCAAGTTTTTCATTCCTAGGAGAGTCCTTAGAGAGGAAGGATGTTTACATTTAGAGAGAAAATACCTAGGTGGATATATATTATCCTGAGTTCATTAAGAAACGTATATCCGAAACATCTCCAGTGAACATTTATTATGAACTGACTGCTTTAAGCACTATGCATGTAATAGTGTATAAAATTATGCATACACTCATGCATGCAGTATTAGTAAACCACTGCTTAATTTTATTTTAGGTTAGCTGGTTAAACATGTCACTTTTGAGAAAGTTCAAGCACAAACAGGATTACTATGTATACTGGGAAGATTAAAAATACAGTACCTGTCTTTTTTTTTTTTTTTTAACATCTTTATTGGAGTATAATTGCTTTACAATGGTGTGTTAGTTTCTGCTTTATAACAAAGTGAATCAGTTATACATATACATATGTCCCCATATCTCTTCCCTCTTGCATCTCCCTCCCTCCCACCCTCCCTATCCCCCCCCTAGGTGGTCACAAACCACTGAGCTGATCTCCCTGTGCTATGCGGCTGCTTCCCACTAGCTATCTATTTTACGTTTGGTAGTGTATATACGTCCATGCCACTCTCTCACTTTGTCAAAGCTTACCCTTCCCCCTCCCTGTATCCTCAAGTCCATTCTCTAGTAGGTCTGTGTCTTTATTCCCGTCTTGCCCCAGGTTCTTCATGACCTTTTTTTTTTTTTTCTTAGATTCCATATATATGTGTTAGCATACGGTATTTGTTTTTCTCTTTCTGACTTACTTCACTCTGTATGACAGATTCGAGGTCCATCCACCTCACTACAAATAACTCAATTTCGTTTCTTTTTATGGCTGAGTAATAGTCCATTGTATATATGTGCCACATCTTCTTTATCCATTCATCCGATGATGGGCACTTAGGTTGCTTCCATGTCCTGACTATTGTAAATAGAGCTGCAATGAACATTTTGGTACATGACTCTTTTTGAATTATGGTTTTCTCTGGGTATATGCCCAGTAGTGGGATTGCTGGGTCGTCTTTAAGGGAAGAGTGTGTGTTTGTGAGCGCACAGCAAGGAAGTGGGTGGGGACAGAGAGGGGGGAGAGACGGGGAGAGGGAGGGGGGAGAGGGAAGGGGGGAGAGAGAGAGAGGCAGGGGCAGTCTACGCAGCAAGGCAGCATTTTATCAAATGCTCACACAAAGTGTGCAAAACAATTTGTATGTATTTACTGTGTAAGTCAACCTAATTTTGACTTGGAGACCACAATTTCCAGCTGGCGGGAAATTCAACCCAGTGATGTTTGGGTCTTCCTGCCTGCATGGGGCAAAGCATCAGAGATGAGCCCGGCACCAAGGCAGGGATGGGAACAGGTGGCAGCTTCAGGGAAGGTGACCTCCACGTAGTGTCTCAGCCCCAATACCCTGAGAGGAGGTCTCCACCGGCAGACGGAAGTGCCAGCCTCCTGTAGACCAGTGACAGGCACGGAGCCTTTGCTGCCCTTTGGGACATCCTGACAATAGGACGCGGTCCGAGACAGAAGTTAGGAGCCAGGGCCTGCCACCATCCAGTGAGCTGCGAGGCTCTGATGGGTCTTAAGTAAGAGACTCTTGGGAATAAACACACTACTCTATATAAAATAGATAACTAATAAGAACCTGCTGTAGAGCACAGGGAACTCTACTCAACACTCTGTAATGGTCTATATGGGAAAAGAATCTAAGAAAAAAAAAAAAAAAAGAGCAGATATATGTATACGTATAACTGATTCACTTTGCTGTACACCTGAAACTAACACAACATTGTAAATCAACTATACTCCAATAAAATTTTTAAAAAGAGAGACTCTTGGGATAAAACAGAACATTTTAGAGCAATGCAGGGGTGGAGGTGAGGAGGGGCAAAAGAGGCGGGAGTCCAGGTGGCAAACTGTCATCTTTTGACGGTTACCACGTTAAATTTTCATGGGAAACATGGGTGAGAGAACTAAATCCTATTCAACAGGTGCACAGAGACTCCTGGCTGTTTATTATTTATTTTGCTGATGGATTATTACTCTGAGAAACCAAATCAATAACAATTCAAACGTCAATATGCTCATACGCACTTTGAATTCTTAAGCAATTGTGCGGAGAAAAAACAAATTTTCAAAGATCTTTAACCATTTGATTTAAAAGAACTAACCATCATTGATCCAAACTTCTCAACGTGTATTTCTGCACATCTTGTATCTGACTTTCCAGCTGACCAGGATCCAGCAAAACTGGAGGACTTCTTAGCATTTCAGAGAAGGGTGCTTAGCGTGGACTTAGGTGCTCGTTCACCATCTACGCCTCTGCCGGGTCTTCTTCACTCTGAGCCACCTGATCACGTGAGGAACCTCGTGGAAGTTCCCCGTGCTGTTGGTAGCAGGGTCAGCACATCCGGACCCCAGGAGCCTCCTTCTGTTCCCTCGACGCCTGCCCTCCCTCAGCCTGCACCTTGGCCCCAGTGTTCACACACTGTCACCTTAGTGTAGAATACCTTCCTCACCTGGACGCCCCCAAACACCCACCCTACTCTCCTCACTGTCTCTGGCGTGAGCATCTGGACACACGCACGACCACAGCCCTCTCCTGCCTCGGACCCTCTGCATCAGGTGTCAACACGGGACCAAGTCACCCATGGGCCATGTGAGGCCCGAGCCCAACCTGGTGTCAGTAAATCAGCTTTACTGCACGTGGGCAAATGGACCCAAGTTTGGTTTGGTAACAGAGCAAGGACGTGGCAAAGCCTTTTGTTTTGTTTTGTTTTGTTTTTTTCTTTCAGAGGCAGAAAGTCAGAGCCTGGCTCCTAAGAAACCAAGGAACAAAGATCCACTTCATATGAGAGGACAGAACAGCAGGACTCGGGGAGGTCCCTCAGAGTGCTTTTATGTTTTGTTGTCTTTGCTTTATAATATCTGCCACAGTTTAACTACTAACTTAGTTGTTTCGTGGCGTCTACACTTGCCGTTATTAAGCTCCATGAGGGCGGACACTATCGGTTTTGTCCTCTGATGTCTGCAGAGCGGCCACCTCTGTGGCCTATGGAGATTAATAAATATGTGCTGGACGAGAGACTGAACTAACGAGTGAGGGAAGGAAGGAAGGAACATAGACAGGAGAGAAGAAGGCAGGAAGGAAGGCAACTGTTATGGGAATGTCATTATCACTTGTACCTTTGCTAAAAAGACTCCTGATTAATATGTTTGCATTGCAACATTTAATGAGAGGTACGATATCAGTCAGATCAGTCAGTGTGAAGGTGAAACAAGTAACAGTATTTCCCCAATTCCCAAATATTTCAACTGAAAGTGTCATAAACTAAATATAAATGAGGAAAATCATTTTCATTGGTTTCAGCTGAGAAAATATCAGCTCTGAAAATTTGCCACAGAAAAATAAAACCATATACACCTGAAACTCAGTACTCTAATCAAAGTCAGTGGAAGGAAAAAAATCAATGCTAGAAATACAGAAAACCTTCTCGATCAGTCTGTAAAATTTTGAGATCAGAAAGGAAAGAGAAAATTGGCACTTCCTGTCAATTGCAGATCACTTCCCCAAGGAGAGAGGAGGAGAGAGAGCTTCTGGAAGTGCAGAATCGGAGCTGACAGCAAGACCACGGGGCTGGCACTGCCTTGGCCCCAATTCTCATAATATTCACCTTTTTGTGAGAATGTGAAATACTAATTACGTTATGGACACACATTTGAGGGTCAGATATTTGTAGTTTATCTCTAAAATTGAAAACCACAGCTACTCGTGAAAGAGAGCTACTGCAAGATTTTTCAGGCTGATGAAAGCTGATAGTACGGTTGTCATTTGAAAGACATGAATAGTTGTAATTACATGAAAATATAAATATTGTGCTGAAGAACTTATATTTGCCTAATTTCAGCAGAAGAGGAAGCATGCTTATACTTTAGGGGGTTGGCAGATTCAATAAAGGATGCCCACTTAAATTTAAATTTTAGATAAACCATTAATTTTTTTAGTATTAGTACAATAAATGCAATATTATTCATGGTTTACCTGAAATTCAAATTAAAGTAGGCATCCTATATTTTTATTTGTTAAATCTGGCAGCCTTATTATATCCACATCTCATTTAATCATCTCAGCAAGCTGGTGAGGATGTAACAAATATATGCATGAGTATTCCCACTTTACAGATGAGAAAACTGAGTTTCAGAGAGTAGAAGAACTGATATATATTTCCTATGAACTGTACTTTCAAAATCCTGTAAGGGAGTCAGACATGAAATGGAGGTTCACGTCAACGCTAATGAACAAGAGAAAGTAACAGTGGACCCCAAGTAAACATTAATTAAAAAGCTAGTGTGATACCTAGGAAAGGGTAGTTATATTTAGATTGTTTGCATACTATTTTTATTCCATGAAATCTTCCGGAAGTCATGAAACATAACCAGTCGGGAGGTAGTTAGAAGGAAGGCAACATCCTGATCCATCGGAAGCTGCCCACGTGGAGGACAAACATTGTCAGCAGCTGCTTCAGAAAGCACCGGGGTCTCCTGGTTACCAGGACCACATTCCTTCTCACAATCCAGGCACAGACAGGCAAACACGGTGACTGACATCCGTGCTCCCTTACACCGTCTATCTAAAGACTGAGGCATGCAGAGCCAGATCAAACATGTCTGGATGAACAGAAGTTGTACGTACACTTAAAAGGCAGTATCTCTGGGAATAAGAGAAAGGGACAACTACCCCCCAAAACAACAGCCACGCAAGGCACCGTCACCAGATCAGACCTTGAACAAATGAAGGGCTTCACTGAAGTGCTTGCCAGGGATATGAGAACTCTTCTGGGCACAAATCATCAGACTGTAGGTCCAAACAATTCCTAATATTGATTTTTGCTGGTGACTAATAAAGTCATGGAAGACCAGAGGCACATCTGACACATCTGACGGCAGGTGGAAAACACAGAGGCAAAATTGGATTATCGTAATAAGAGAGGTATTCATTTCAACCTCAGTATTCTGAGCCATTAGGAAAATGACCAAAGGAAAAAGCAAAAGTCATAAACAAAATGGTATACTAAGGTAAAGCTGGAACACTGTCACATGAAACAGTAATAAATCCAATTTTAAAAGTGACTTCTGGGGAAGAAATATTTACATAAAACTTATCAGAAGACTGGAGTGCTACTTGAAAAGGACATGAAGAAATCCCCCCCAAAATTCCAACCACAAGAAATGATCCATGAAACACTGAAGTTTGCTCCACGACCTCCAACCCACAGGAAAATATGTGCACGTCCTATAGCTAATGAGCTACCAAGCACCTTAGGGAAAGAGTAAGTAAAATGAGAACAAAACCAGGGCTTCCCTGGTGGCGCAGTGGTTACGAATCCACCTGCCAATGCAGGGGACGTGGGTTCGAGCCCTGGTCCAGGAAGATCCCACAGGCCACAGAGCAGCTAAGCCCTTGTGCCACAACTACTGAGCCTGTGCTCTAGAGCATGCGAACCACAACTACTGAAGCCCATGCGCCTAGAGCCCAGGCTCTGCAACAAGAGAAGCCACCTCATGTACATAAATACACTACCAAATGTAAAACAGATAGCTAGTGGGAAGCAGCCGCATAGCACAGGGAGATCAGCTCAGTGCTCTGTGACCACCTAGAGGTGTGGGATAGGGAGGGTGGGAAGGAGACGCAAGAGGGAGGGGATATGGGGATATATGTATACATATATCTGATTTACTTTGTTACACAGCAGAAACTAACACACCATTGTAAAGCAATTATACTCCAATAAAGATGTTAAAAAATAAAAAAGAGAGAAGCCACCTCAATGAGAAGTGCACTCGCTGCAACCAGGGAAAGCCCGCACACAGCCCCGAAGACCCAATGCAGCCAAAATAAATAAAATAAATAAATAAATAAATAAATAAATAAATAAAAAAGAACAAAACCAAACAAACAAAAATGCATGTTTTTCTGCAGAAAAAAAATATTTTGGTTTCAATGAAAAAATGTTCTTAGAGCAAAGTGTGGTAGTAAAGAAAGCTGCCAGGACACATTCCTAATGCATTTCACGGGAACAGAGCGACTTGCACATGGGACCTGAGGAAGCAACAATGACTAGAATCCCCACAAAACTTTCGAGCACTGATGGCTGGAGGCAAGAGCCCACAGAGTGAGTCTAGACCAGCATCATCCAGCGGAACCGTAGTGCCATCCATGCAAGTAATTGAAAATTTTTCTAGCAGCCACATTTAAAAAAGAAAAAAAATAGAGCAGGTGAATTAAATTTAATTACAAATTTTTATTTAACCTGATGTATCCAAAATAGTAAATAATCTTCCAGTATGTAATCAATATAAAATGATTGAGCTATTTTGCATTCTTTTTTTCTACTAAGTCTTTGAAATGAGGGTTCAGTTCAGATTACCCACGTTTCGGCTGTGCAACAGTCACATCCAGTTATGGCTATGGTACTGGACAGCTTAGAGATGTAGAGAGGTGGCCCAGCACTGCCCTGAAGAGCCAGGTGCCCACCACTCCCCAAAACAGGCAACAGCTTCATAACCCACAACATGGCAAGCTTCATTTCACTGCATTTCACATATTTAGCCTTGCCATATGATTTCCACTGAAGAAAGGGTTCCAGCAGGAAGGGCTGAGAATCACTGAACAAAAGGTTCCGTCTCCACAAATGTTTGAGAACCCTTGCACTAGAGCTCCTACCACAGGTAAGATGATGTAGGTCCTCAAAGGTTAACTGAAGGCTCATGGTTGTCCAGCCAGTGAGTGTAGCCCTGATATTAGAACCTGGCCCCTAACCCCTCACCTGGCCACCTGGCGTCTCCCGCTGGTAATGTGCCCACAGGCCAATGACAGATGAGAGTGAATGCAGTTATTGTCAGCTTATATCAGAACCTTATGGACTGCCACAAAGTAAGCACAACCACTAAAGAAGATTCTTTCTGTTTTTGTTCATTTGCTTTGTAGAGTTTTCCTTTAATTAGAGGTTAAGCTTGTCCCTATTCTTTTGGAGTAGAGCTTCTGTATCACTTTTCTGAGAAAACCAATGACCCTGACTGCCTTCCCAAACAGAACTGGTGAGGGCAACCTGACTTCATCATTCACAGCCTGGATAATCAACATATGAAAGCCAGTGCAAACAAGAAAAAAAAAAAAACAACACTGATGTATTTATACCAAAATTAAGCTAACAAGGAAAGAGAAGCATAGATGTAAACTTGACGTACAAATAGAAAACTACAGACCACTTTTATTTTCCTAATTCAGTCAATTTTTGGAATCCAAGATAAGCCCTTGGGGAAGAATGCGAGAGATCCCATTGGTATGGGCACTCTAATTGCAAATGATCTACCATCATTATGTTTTCTAAACTAAAATTTCAAACAGTCGTAGGACATTAGAATTGGAAGGGACCCACAACAATATTTTGAATTTTGCAGGTGAAGAAAGCAAAGCCCACAAAGGTTGAGTTCCAAAGATCAGACGATTGGGCCAAAATTAGGTCCTCTGCATATCAATCAAGTGCTGGTTTCTAAATTTTTGAAGGTATTTTTGTTTTGAAAATATGGAAAGTATAATATACAATCCTTATAATGGTGCATCAGTAATAGTATGGCTGGTAAGTTTCTTAAAAGATCAGGTGGTCTGATAAAACAGTGCATCAAGCAGTAGTGGTTATTCAAGACAAAGATTAAGCTATGATTTACGGACACGCTTATCTTATCACAGAATTCCCTACACACGTAACTAATATATAAGTGGTGCCAGGACAGATCTGACTTCTCTACCAGGCTAGGGACTCTCATTTCCTCAAGTTCAGGAAGCAAACATGAGAATAAATGGATGAAAAATGCCTAGAATATTCTATTTCAGTTATTTTTTTAAAAAAAGAGGATTTAAGGTGACAAAAGATTGGTTTAAACAAAAAACTTTTACAATAAAAATGACTCTCTAACCACTAATTGCTTTATGTGATGTAATATAAACTCTAATGGATGTAATTCAGTTATTAGTGGTTGAAAATTCACTATATTTTTGACTTTGGGGGAAAATAGCTGGTCTTTCTCTAAATGTCAGCGATCAGTTTGCTAATTAACATGGATTCAATAGTTTAAGCAAGATTCTATTCTGCATCTTGATAGGGATACAGCAATCTCTCATTTGGTATGAAATATACCTTATAATAAAATATGGATTATTATGGGCTGGATTGTACCCCATCAAAATTCTTACGTTTAAGTTTTAATTCATAATACCTCAGAATGTGACTGTATTTGGAGATAGGGCCCTTAAAGAGGTAATTAAGGTAAAATGAAGTCATGTGGGCGGTTCCTAATCTAATGTGACTGGTGTCCTTATAAGAAGAGGAAATTAAGACGTAGACTTGTGCACCCAACATGTGAGCATACATCTGGAAGATGCCCGCCTGCAAGCCAAGGGGAGAGGTCTCAGAAGAAATAAACCCTGCCAACACCTTGATCTCGAACTTCTAGCCTCCAGAACTGTGTGCAATCAACTTCTGTTGTTTAACCCACCCAATCTGCAGTACTGTGTTTTCTTCGTTAAGGCAGCCTGAGCAGACTATTAGAGGGACTCCATGTCAAGAGTAAGAAGATTTTGTCACCCAGATAATCTGCTCAAAGCAATTTCAAAACTGGACTGCAAATTATTTTTCCACATTTCCCTAAGATATTATGACTCAAATTCTAACGCAAAGGCATTATAAACTATGTTAGACAATTTTCTTTTTACCTTGTATGATTGCAACATAAGATTCATCTTAGTAACAGCCTGGTATTATCAAATATTGTCATGTATTTCACTTAATCCCCTGTACGTATGATCCTGGGCTAGAAACGCAGCAGGAGATGATACAGAACATGTAGTATTGTGGAAAACGGATGCATTTTGATAAACATTATAAAATAATTCAAACAGCAGAAGCCTTGCTCACAACCTTTATGCTAACAACCCTGGTGATCTTTGGGGGACAATTAGAACTAAATGAGTGGTCAGGAATGAGCTTTCCAGTATTTGAGGGAAAGGTCATTGATTATAATGAGTTTCTTTTTGGAGGATGTCTAGAATTTTAGTTTCACCAAAATTTCGAGGGTTCATGAAAATAATTTTTTTTTTTTTTTTGGAAAGAGGGAAGGCAGAAAGGAAGGAGGGAGAAGGAGAGGGAAGGAAAAGAAATATGATCAGCTCAATAAAACATTTACTACTGTTAAAAATAAAAATAATAATTTTTGATTTTTCGTACTTGTATATGATCAGACAGCCTTCTGCAATTCATTAAAGCTTCAACAATGAAACAATACTTAAAGAAAAAAGTCATCATGTCCTATGGTCCTATGTGTATAGCGGCATCAACTCTGATGAACTTGAGAACCCTGAACGACGAAAAAAGGCCGAGAAATCAATTCTTCTTGAGTATAGCAGCCCGAAGCACTTCCAAAACACAGAATAAATATATATTTCCTCTAAGGTGCAATAAAACACTTAAGAGGGTGGAGCTGTAACATACTGGATACATAGAAAATTTTTGTTTTAAGAGAGGGAAAAAGTCACACCATGAAACAAAGAGAGGGCTAGTTCAGGGAAATGTGATATAAAAATGAAGGATTACTGCAAAGCCCTGGACGGTTAAATCTTTTATCTTGACTCTGTTCTCCTCTTACTACTTTTCTAAGTTCTGTTGTATTTTAAAGGGATGTTTATTATTCAACTTGCCATGTGCTGAATCCAGTACAGAAATTAAACCTGTGAACGGGACAGGCAATTCTGACCATGGTTGCCCGTGACAGGGCTGGAGATTCACTGCGGACACCAAGGCCACTAATCAGGGAAGCTGAGTTACTTTATTTCCAATTGTGCATTTGACTCTATTTGATTCTCTGCTGTTGTATCCAAGAGACATTTTTCGTGTTTGTCTCATCGACCCAGAGTTACTGCAGCGTAAAAGGAAGCACTTTTTTTTGCATCTATTACTGTTCTGAGCATTATCAGTGAGGTAATGATGAAATGCCCTCTTCCACTCACTGGGCAGCATGTTGCCATAGCAACAGATCATTATGTAAAGTTCATCAATTCAGCCAGTTGTGACTCCAAAGTAGCAGACAGCTAATATGTGTCAAAAGTTCTTTCTTTTAACCCATAATTGAGCAAATGAATTAAATTGGTCTTGGCAGTGGGAGCTCAGTATCGCATTTATATAGTAAAAGGGAATTAAAAGAAGAAAACAAGCCTTCTTGGTTAGGGTACGCCTGAAAAGGAGATTTTAATTAACTCAGTTTATCAGATTCAACTAATGGCTTATTTTTTCTCAAAAAAGGATATGTCAGCCAGCTTAAACATCCTAGTCATAAATTATATGCAACATTCTGTTATCCCAAAGTATTATTTTTAAACCATATTCCTGCATCCTCACCCTCGGCATATAAATTCCAGGTAGTCAGGTGCTGGGGGACCTAGCCTGTCTTATTCACTGTGATCTCACGGGTGTCTGTGCCTGACACACAGTAGGTGCTCAAGCAGAGCACATGGTTCCGTGTGAGGACCTGGAGCCCGATGATCCAGGTTAGACTCCTGTCTCCAGGTCACTCGCATCTGTGTCTCCTTCACCCTGGGGCCCAGCTCACAGGCCAGGGGCCATGCGGTGAGCTTATCTATGCAGAAGGCTTGGACGGTGCCTGGCACGCAGGATGCGTTACGTGAGAATTCAGTATTACTATTTTATTGCTATGTTTAGCTTATAGATTATAACCCTTACCCAAGTTTTGTCTAAAATGAGCAAGCTCCCTGCCTCTGTCAGTACTGGCTGCACATAAGGCAGAGGGGTGGATGATTGCTCTACTGCCTTACTGAAAAACAAAATGAAACAAAACACTCCTTTAAGTACTCCAAATCATAAGCTGGTGCTTTTAGGAAATTTACCAGTGGAGTAAATTTTTTATTTACTGTGAATAAATAAATTTTTTATTTCTGTGAATAAAAACCATATTCCACTTAAAACGAGAGTGCCATTAATAGAGTCCGCTGGGTATCTTTTCTAAGCTCTCCTCTAACCCCACAGCTTAATTCTAACTCTCATCATTCTGCTAAGGAGACCATTCAAGTTTCTAGAAGGTAATTACTTGCCTTAGATTTACTGTATCTAAATTACAAAACAATGACCCAGGTGGCAAAGTCGGCAGCCCTTCTCTGACAGTCACCAGGCAGGAACACAGAGTCTAGATTAGCCTCTCACCCGCAGTGGTAAAATTTATACTGTGCCTGGTCCCATTAGGTGTGGACTGAGATGGCTGAGAAAACTCTATGCAAAGAACTTTTGTAATTTTGCAACATTAATTTGGAAGAAAAGAGAGAGCTGTCTACTCAATGGAATAAGAAAATTATTTTGTCATTTTCCTGAATCACTACATTACACTAATTATGAACTAGTGGCTGAGATTCCAAGCTATTTTTTTTTTAACATCTTTATTGGAGTATAATTGCTTTACAATGGTGTGTTAGTTTCTGCTGTATAACAAAGTGAATCAGCTATATATACATATATCCCCATATCCCCTTCCTCTTGAGCCTCCCTCCCACCCTCCCTATCCCACCCCCTAGGTGGTCACAAAGCACCGAGCTGATCTCCCTGTGCTATGCGGCTGCTTCCCACTAGCTATCATTTTACATTCGGTTGTGTATATATGTCAATGCTACTGTCTCACTTCGTCCCAGCTTCCCCTTCCCCCTCCCCGTGTCCTCAAGTCCATTCTCTACGTCTGCGTCTTTATTCCTGTCCTGCCTCTAGGTTCATCAGAATCTTTTTTTTTTTTTTTTAGATTCCATATATATGTGTTAGCATATGGTATTTCCAAGCTATTTGGGAGTTAGACTTTCACATGCTTTCTTCAGGCATGATCTCATCCACTTCTATAGCTTCAAAGCCAGTCTGAGGTCTCTGTTACTGATCCGAACCTTTCTCTTTGGCCTCAAAGAAGGAGTTCCAACCGACTATCAGACCTACCACAGGAAACTGGAACTCAGCATATCCCAAAACTGAGCTGTGTCTCCACTTTGGCTCAAATCTGTTCATGCATCTGAAATCCCTTTCCATTTGTTAGGATGAAATTTTCAGTCTGACACATCCCACATTTTAGCTTCATCTTCTGTCTCTCTATCCACAATGCCAGCCTTTCAGAACACTTTCGCCTTTCAGAACACTTCATGCCTTTCTATACCTGCAGGTTTTCCATATCCTGTGCCTTCTTCCAGGAAGGCCTGTCCAAACCTTCTCCACCAGGCAACCATCTCCCTACCTTCCAAGGGCCAGTTCCCCCTCTCCTCTGTGGGGCGTTTCTGACCCTCTCAAGCTAGCTCATTGTTCCCAAGTCTCTGTGCCTCTGGGATCTAGAGGGAGAAACCCTTAACCAGTCTCTGAGGAGGGGATGGGGAAGGGAAAGTCTGCACTTTTCAACTGGACCTTGAAAGATGAATGTGCATTCACCCGGCAGAGAAGGAAATGAGGGCAGGTCGGGGAGGGAGAGTGTCCTGACCAAAGTGGGGAAGACTGGGGACCGTGGCTCACAGACGTGTAGGATTAAATGTTCCTTAGAAGGGTGATGCATTGGGTTGGAGCCAGGGAATGAACACTGGGAAACAGTCCAGTTTACATGTGTTTGTGCAATGCCACAAACTGGATCCAGTGCAATGAAGCTCTGATCTCTACAAAACACTTTGGCGAGCAATTTGGAACAGTGCAGCAGAATTGAAGATTCCCGTACCCTGTGAATCAGCAACTTCAGCTTCGCAGCCCATGGGCCATGACTAGGTTACACATATACCATGATACAGACCTCCTCCACTCCTGAGGCAGTGTGGGCAGCTTTCCCCTGCTGGGTTGGTGCCCATGGTAGCAAGTAACCTTGATTTTTCCAATGTGCCATATACAGAACGTCATTTTCTATGGTTGTCATGATTGGGAAGCCCTGTCCTGGACACAGTTCTTGGTACAGGCTCCGGGGGATGTGCACAGGGATGCAGGGACAGATTTAGCAGCACCACGTATAACAGCAAAAGACCAGAAATCACCCAAATGCAATCAACAAGATTACCTTAAATTCAGGCAGATAATGAAAAACTGTATAGAGTGGCAAAGATGAAGGGACTTCAGTTGTGTGCGTGAATATGGATGAATCGTTAATTTAAAAAATGTTGAACAGGGCTTCCCTGGTGGCGCAGTGGTTGAGAGTCTGCCTGCCAATGCAGGGGACACGGGTTCGAGCCCTGGTCTGGGAAGATCCCGCGTGCCGCGGGGCAACTGGGCCCGTGAGCCACAACTACTGAGCCTGCGCGTCTGGAGCCTGTGCTCCGCAACAAGAGAGGCCGCGATAGTGAGAGGCCCGCGCACCGCGACGAAGAGTGGCCCCCGCTTGCCGCAACTAGAGAAAGCCCTCGCACAGAAACGAAGACCCGACACAGCCAAAAATAAATAAATAAAAAAATTAAAAAATTAAAAAAAGGAATTCCTTTAAAAAAAAAAAAAAAAGTTGACCAAAATTTTAAAAAGAGAATCTTAAGAGAATATACATAGATCCATTTACCTAAAGTTCAAAAGCATATAAAATTAAGCTGTGCCATCTAGGGAATAAAATATGGTGACATTATAAAAGAAAGCAAGGAAATAATAAAAACAAAATTCAGGGTAGTGAATACTTTGGAAAGAGGGCAGGGGTTTGGGGGGGTGGTGAAAAGGGGGGCCTTTAGAACACCTGTGCAGCTCTGCTGTGTGACTTGGTTGGTGGGTAAATTGGTGTGCCCATGTTATTACTCCTTATACATAAAATATATATCTAAAATAGTAGTCTAAAATTTCCCCCCAAAAAAACTTCTTAAAAATGGAAAACTACTATATAGAATGCAATTCTTGACCTTTGCAAACTTGGCTTTTTAGGTGGATGAACACATGTATCTCTTATACCATGTGCTATACGCCCCCCTCAAGACACACACACACACACACACACACACACACACACACATGCTTACACCACAGGAAGATAATTTAGATGCAAATATATTACAGTAGAAGTGAGTATTAAAAACAAAAGGCATTATTAAGTATGTAATAAGGTGCATACACTCCTATTCCCTAATATTCCTCTGGGATGGAGGCAGGTATTCTTTGGAGCGTGTCCTGAACAGAGCTTGAGATGGGAGCCGACACGCTTCCCCTTTATCTGCCCTCTGCACCTGGATATGGGGAGGGGTGTCAAGGAAGAAAGGCTCCAGATGAGATAAGGGTAGGATTTTCGTTGGGAGCCTATTGAGAAAGAGTGAAAAGATAAAGGGGCGGGAGAGAGAAGGCAGGGAGATGGGAAACTGCCAATAAACCTTCCCGGTGACCATGGAACCTCCATGGCGTCTTCTAAACTCACACAATACTTGCTGTGTCTTGCTCTTTTTAAACACAATCTGGAGAAGGAGCTGACTTTGTGTCTGACAGCGTGAGAAACACAGTCTGCCTGAGATACACAGGACTTCGTGAGCATAAGCTCAAAATTAATAAACAGAAATTGTGGGAAGAGCTGAGACTTCCAAGGCCATGAAATTGGGAGTCTGAAATAAGGAACCAAATATTCAAGGGGCAGGCAAGTCCCAGCTGGTCTCCACTGGGCAGGCATGATACATGCCATTAAATGTCTGTGTGTAGGGGAATAGGCTTGCATTGTGATCCGTTTCCTGAGATGAAAAGCTGAGGTATTCAGCCACTAAACATGCCACACACTAACGATGCAGATTCCGGGGCCCTCGGCCTGCCAGCTTCAGCGCTGACTTTCCGATGTGGCTCCCGAAATTTCTGTGGGTGCCGATTTGTGACCCACATGGCAACCCAGTCCAGTTCTTACTCAGGCAGAAGACAAATTAGGAGTCCTAACAAAATTCCCCTAACTAGGATTCAAGTGGCTGAGGGCCAGGCTGGTCCCAACACCAGTTGTACATCCTCCAACCATGAAGGCCAAGGTGAGGGTCCCAATCAGACACCAAGAGAGAGAGGACCAGGGGGGCAACAGGTCGGTGTCTGGAGATGACCAGAAGGAGTGGGCACCCACTACAGGGCACAAGAATGGCCCTCTGCCTGGGATAAGAACATATCAGAGAAGATGGGATACAACTCAGACACTGGAGAGAAGATTGGATCACAGGTCACAAGAGAAGATGTCAAAGGCCCAGGCACTAAAACTGGGTGAGGGGTCACAGCCCAGCCAGGGAAAGAAGACCTGGCACTGGGCTTGGGCCCTTGTGTTCCTGGCACACGTGGTGCTCAAGGCAGGAAGGCCCCAGAATCTGAGTAACCCAGAGGTACAGGTTAAGGAACCCCAGCTTTGAAAGTTAGAGGGTCCTGAAGACAAGCTGCAGGTGAATCATCACAGGTCAGCAATTCAATGAAGACCAGGATAACTGGCTCTTATCCAGTCCATGCAGAGAGAAATTAATGCTGCCCACAGTATAAAAAAAAAAAAAATGCCAACATTATGTAAGCAATACAATTTCTAATTTAAAACAGAAAATTAAAATTTAACTCAAAGAGCAACAGTGCATTGTGAAGACTGCCTTTTAAAGACCCAGTTTACCAAGGACAAGTCAAGGTCTCTGCCGATGGGGCTATCTTTCACTTTGAACCAGTGTTCTTTTGCTATGGTCAAGGTCAGATTTTTAAAATTAATTGATTATATCAATGAGGACCTGCATTAAATGCCTACACTGATAATTAATCTTTGAGATCACTTTCAATACTACAGGTAAGGATTTCATTTTTTATGAGATTTTGAATATTGAGACAATTATTGAAATTTTTATCATTAACACAAATACAAGAAAATTGAGGGCATAAAAACCTCATATATCTGTTCTGGGGGTGTGAAAACCAACTTCTACTGGTCTTAACTCAGGATCATTGTAAGCAACTTATACTAATTATAGATAATTCTCAATATTTTAGCCTCACATGATAACAATGCTTAATACATATTTTCTAGTTAAAGAAAAAAATCACCTATCTTGAGCAAATTTTCTTTTCCTTTCTCTCCACTCAAGTTTAATGCCTCAAATAAAAAAAAATTACATATTTAATCAGTTTCATTATACTCAGTTGGAGGGCAAGATTAGACTAAAAATAGATAACAAGAACTGTCCTCTGAACATTGTTTTAATCTCAAAATGCCTTAAAAATTTCAAACAGAGTTAAGCTTTTGTAGCCTTCAGAAATAAAAAAAAAGTGATGATAATCATTCACTTGGTCAAAAAAGTTAATTTGCATTAAATGCTCTTAAATGGTGAAAAAGCTCAGAGGTTTTTTTCTTCTTTCTTTCATATTTGGGCTTAGTTAACACAATGACAATGGAGCTGGATGACTGCAAGGACGGCTGGATGGCCAGATGGACATCTACCCATTTATTCAGCATTGATTTAGCATTTACTATCAACCAATGCACAGCGGGGGAAGGTACTTTTTCCCTTCATGTTCATTTTTCTTTGGTCTACAAGAGTAACTTCGTGCATAATTATAATTTCTGATATTCTTGACTTTAGGAGTTGGTTAGGTTTGGGCTGCCTTGATTCTTCATCCAAGGTCTCATTAGCAAAAGTCACATCCTCAGCTTCTCTAAGGAAATACTTACTTATCCAACAGGTAAGTCAGATAAGACCAAGTAGGAAGAGCATTTGCCCCTAGCGACATTGGCTTAAAAAATTATTCCATTCTTTACACTCTGAGAATTGTATGGTTCCTTGATAAGAACCTCTGCAGCATCTTTTTGGAAAGACAATTCTGTTTAAAGACCATAAAATACCCTACTTAAGAAACATCGATTTGGCCACTTCAATATTTCAAAGAGGAAAGGGGGATGAAAATATTATAAACAAATAGTTGGACAGCTTTTTCATAGCACCGTGGGATTATCCAGTTTTTTTGCAAGAAATAAATGAAAAGAAATTCTGATGCTGACATCTCTGCAAATGACAAATACGGCTTCCCACACCCACACAGCTTTGTTTGCAGACCTGCACTGTCAATAATCACACCACCATCAAGCTGTTTGCACCAATCCCAGTTTGCTGCAGGCATCCTGGCGGAAGGATGAATTCCTTCCACCTGGGTTAATTCACCACTTCCTTTAATGGGCTCCAGGTGGGAAGTATAATATTAACAGGTATACCTCGCTCCCTGTACCTTAGTGCTCTCTTACTCCTAGGTCTGTCAAATCTCTTCCTTTTGCACTAAGGGATTTCTCTACCCACATCTCCTCTGCAAAGAAATGATGGGGTGTTGTTTTCTTCCAGTCACTCTCCTGTGTAATGACTTCTGGAAGAAAGCCTGTATATACTGTCATTGCTAATGATAGTTCATCTTTCGGTGGAGACTGCACTTATTCGTTCCTGGTCCTTCTGTGTGCGCTGCTGTCTGCTTTAGAATTTAATTACCTGGAGGCCACGGCCTAAATCTGCTTAGTAATGCTTGGCCATCATTGTTAGGCAAGGGTCGTATATACAAGCCAGTAAGGAAGGCAGAAAGTGCTTAGACAAGGAATGAAAAAGGTAGACGGCCAAAGCCAAGGCGTAAACAATCCTAGAAGTAATTTGCTGCCGTGATCAGATGTGGGTCCACTTCGGCCCAAGCAACCCGACACCTTTGCAAAGCTTCCATTACCATGTCCTCCTGCGTGTTAGACGAAATCATTTTAGAATGCTTTACTCTGAAGACCATGTTCCTTTCAAAAAGCAAGAGGGGCCAGCACTCTGGCCGAGTGGAACCCGAGTTTTCCTAGTGCAAAGATTCAATTTGTTAACACATCATAAACAGAATCAAATTATTCCAGATTTTATGGTACTAAGAAGAATGTCGCTTTCTGATTTAACAGCTTAGAGAATGACAGTGGTGGGCCAGTTGACAGCAATTTCACAGATTACTTTAATGCTCACCAGCAGTGTGGAGGGGTGGGAGAGTCCTAAGAGTCTGTTCCTTGCATCCCCAAAGGAATCACACAACTGCATCCTGATCCTGTGTGTTCACAGAGGTCCATGTCAACCTCAAGTGTCCGACAGGCTCTTCTTGTGGGAATCCTGAGAGTTCCCCAGTAGTCCTGGAATAACTGGGTGTCAGAGAGGCAGCACCCCCTGGGGGAGATAGGCAGTCGCCTCCCCTCCTGTAGGGTGACGTCAGAAGGATTCTCCTGGCAGGGTGTGTGTTTATCTCTATAGTCAGGAAAGGCCCATGCCTCAAGGTCACAGTACAAAGAAAGGAAGGAAGAGAGAGAGAAGGCAGACATGGTGATGGCCCTTACATTTTTAATGTTATAAGATATTTCATTTGTTTATTTGTTTTTGGCTTGTGAGGGAATTATCTGTTAAATGCCATAGAATATATGGCATTTCCCCCCTGCCTTCCACGTCTACGTTATTGATTTTTTTTTTCCAGTTCAGACATTAGCTCATGGAGTGCCACAGCCAATGAAAAATGACTTCATTCTGCCATGAGCACTTCAGCCGGGTCTAGATGACCAGGCACAGAACAAATAATCGATGCAACTAGGCAGCTCAAACTAGAGCAAGAGATGTTTTTTTCCCTTTACATATGAACAGCTCTAGTAATTCAAAGTGTAGATGTTTGCCCCAAGGAGAAACATTTTATATTTAATTTAAAACTTTCACAATTGAAACTTATATTTAGGAGCTCTTTTATTTGTTTGTTTGGTGGGAGTGGGTAGCAGGTATGGGGTGGGTGTTTCAAGAGACGTCCTTGGTAGCAAATTTCTAGAGTGGCTCCACAATTACATGTGTATATATATATATGTACCCCTTCTTCCTGAGTGGCCCAACCTGTGATGATGGTATGTCACTCCTGCGATTAGGTGACATTATATGGCAACAGGGAAGGGATTCTGCAGGTGTCATTAAGATCCCAAATGAGTTGATTTTGAGTTACAGTGGGATGGCCCTTTGTGGGCCTGACCTGATCAGGCAAAAGCTCTTCAAAGAGGGGCAGGACCTTCCCTGAGAAGAAAGGCTCTTTGCAGCCTGGACAGAGAAGACTGGCTGGGAAGGAGCTTCAGGCAGCCTGTAGGACATGAGAGTGGCCTCTACCAAGAGCCAGCAAAATCCTGGGGCCCTCAGTCACACAGACACGAGGACGTGAACTCTGCCAACAGCCCGAATGAGCTTGCATGTGGATTCTTCACCAGTCCAGCCTTCAGATGAGACTGCAGCCCTGCCTAACATCTCGACTGCGGCCTGGTGAGACCCTGAGCAGATGACCCAGCTAAAGCCAGGCTTCTGACCCACAGAATCTGCCAGATAATACACGTAAATTGTGTTAAACTGCTAAGATTACATATATATATTTAGCTAAAATCCCTTTTAACAAGTTTTGTATGAAGAGAAGTAGTTAACAAGTGTTGGTAATAATTGTACAATGTATTTAATGTGTTTTGTCCCAGACGATGAAATGAATGAGGATGAAGTAGCCATTTAATTGGGAGATTTATTACCTATGGAGATGTTGGTTTTTAAGACCAACTAGAAAAGTTCTTTTATAATAACACTTGCAGGTTCATCATCAAATTGGCAGACAAGTGAGTCTTCTCATAACTGAATTTCCAGGATAAAAGTATCTGCAAAAACATATCCTAAATTATGTATTCCAATAAATGGTGATCTACATTAGACTCGCCTTACCACAGCATGGCTTGTGGGATCTTAGTTCCCTGCCCGACCAGGGATCGAACCCAGACCCCTTGCAGTGGAAGCTTGGAGTCCTAAAAACTGGACCCCCAGGGAAATTCCTCACAGTAAGTGGTCTGAATATTTCTCTGCAGAAGTGGAGATCTATAATTCACAAAACAAGAAAACCTGGGATATTGGGTGGATGTTGCCAAAACCTGTTTGGAGTTATGACATCATTTCACACAGAAACAATGATATACTGACTAGAATTTTGTAGAAACAGGAGGACAGCAGGCCTGGGAACATGACGCAGGACCTGCCATGACATCTAAAGGGGTTATATCAAAAATGCACATTGGGCAGGATTTATATGAAAAGATGAGGTGAAGAGAGATAGTTTGTATTTCTTTCGTCCACAGACTGCAACGCTTTACTACCTGGGGCAACTGTCAGTCAATCCTGATCATGTGAAACATGAAAGAGAGAATGAAAGATTTACACAGGTAGGAGAGAGAAAGCAGATGGAGAAGAAAACAGCAAAATTGTCTCCTCTCTAAAGGCAGAAGTGGATTGCATCAATTTAGAGTCAATTGGGACATTTACTAATCAGTGTACAACTTCAGATTATTTTGTGGTTGGGGAACTAGGCATAAAGTACTAAAATTATTCAGAAAACATGTTTAAAACCAAAACACATTAAAAAGCAAAAATTAAGGTTCCTGTATTTAGTAAAACAAAACAATTAATTGTTGTTATACCATTTTAAGTGATTTGGCATATATTAAATTGTATTCAACAGATTTTTCATTTTAATTGGGCCTGACATAAAGTAATACTAAAATACTGATTTTGTTTTTTTTGTGTGTGTTTTTTTATGGATAATGAATGGATTGTTACTGTATTTATAAATATGCATAAATACAAAGTCATATCCTCAATTTATTATAATATTAGGTGAAGTGTAAAATCTATCCCATGTTTTCTAATATTGACTTAAGATCCTGGAGAATTTATGAATAGATAATGCTGCTTAATACACTCACAGAGTTTATCAGATCCTAATATAAAATACTAATTTTGTTTGTTAAGTTTAGGACATTGAGAAGTGTCAGGGGAGCAGGAGAAAGCCAGGCTAACGTTTTAAATTGGCTGCAAGATCAGGTGCAAAGTGAAAAAGTATACCCAGGTGGGTTAGTGTCCTGGGGCAGCTGTAATAGAATACCACGTTCTAAATGACTTAAAGCAATAGAAATTTATCATCTCACTGTTCTGGAGGCTAAAAGTCTGAAATCAAGGTGTTGGCAGGGCCATGCTCCCTGGAGACGCTGAGTAAAATCCTTCTTTGTATCTTCCCAGCTTCTGGTGGTGAATGCCCATCAGTGGGGGTCCCTGGCTTTCAGCCACATCCAATGTCTGCCTGTGTTGTCGCATGTCATTCTCCTGTGTGTGTCTTTCTCCTCTTCTTATGAGAACACCAGTCATATTGGATTAAGGGTCCACCCTACTGCAGTATGACTTAATCTTATCTAATTACATCTGCAAAGACCCTATTGCCGAATAAGGTCACATTCTGTGCTATTGGTGGGTTAGGACTGCAACATATCCTCTGTGGGAACACAATGTAACCATAACACCAGGTAATTGGAATTTTCCTACATTGCTGTTATTCACTACAATTACTTTATCATTAAACTCAAAATTCATTAAGTTTTATCAAATAAGCACTAGAACGACATAACGCTCCCTTTCAGCCTAGGGAACGCCTTACATAAATGGGCACATATAGAGCAAATCCAGATTAGGTTTGGATTTCCAATTTCCAGTGAAAAGGACAGAATTTGGAGTGATTGTGAAAAATCTTTCCCCTATAGGATTTTCACAATTTTTTTTTTATACTTTTTTTGGCTGCACTGCACGGCACGTGGGAACTTACTTCCCCAACCAGGGACTGAACCCGTGTCTCTTGTATTGGAAGCGCAGAGCCTTAACCACTGGACCACTAGGGAAGTCCCAGATTTTCACAAATTAATGCTTGCTTGTGACACTTAGGTAGTTACAAATTGCTTATAAATATTAAGGGAGATAATAGTAACGGCAACAGTAAATGTATTACTTAATTTTTGGTGCCTAAAAAGATTTCCCTAGGGTCCTTAAGTCTTATGTACTTTAGTTCAAGGCAATACTGAGGTCTGTCCCTCACTCGTTATTATTATTATTATTATATTTGGATTAAAGCCTTAATATGGTCTATAGAGCATATATCATTTATCCCTGCCTTCGTTTGTAACCGGACAACTCTACATGGTTGGGTGAACTCTTCCTTAGTGTGACTGCCTAGAAAGCAGAGTATGAAGCAAGGATTAGGAGCTGATGCATCATTAGGGGTACAACCCCAGGGCTGTGTGAGTGAGGGAAGAGATGGAGCGGGAAGAGGGGAGTAATGCCGCGTGAAGGGTCACCATGGGCCACTCCTGTATGCTGAGCCACAAAGAGATATCTGCTTGGCTACGTGAAGAACCCATTGAGTTCCTGAATAGCCCATTGGAAGGAAAAAAGAGAAAGGAATTTATTAGGCGGTTCCTTCCCATATCCTGCCTCTTGTTGGTTGAGATAAGCCTCACGGGAGTTAATCCCCCTGCACTTCCGCGTTGTATCTCCCAGATCCTTTAGCATCTGCTTGAGAAGTCATATCCCAGGCCAGTGGTGTGATGTCTCATCCATGTCCAGAACTGGCACGAGGGCCTGGCCACCAGCTGGTCAGCACCAGTGGGAAGAACCTCATGGTCCTGCCCAGGCATTTATCAGCCCAGGTGGCAGCTGAGATGGAGCAAATGGTTGAGGGTCCAGGAGAAAGGAAGGCCAAGGAAATCTGAGGAGGGGCTTAAGACGTGTCCAGTTCATGGACCTTCTCTGAGTGTTCTGTACACATGACGCTTCACCAGCTCTCAGAGCCCTTCATGTTCTACACGACACTTTAATTTTTCTTTCATCTGAAATTAAAATGGATCCTCAGCTCACCACCCACCCTTTTTCCATGACTTCTTTCCTGATATTTCAGTTCTGATATTCTTCTTTAACTAGAAATCAAGGTTTTCTGTTTTGATAGATGCTATACCCCTAAATTCTCCATGTACCTTTGTTTTTGAAGGAAAGATTAGCCTAGGATGAAACTCTTGAGTCACATTCAATTTTCCTCCAATTTTTACATATATTGCTTCACTTGAAATCTGGTCTTGAGTGTTCCATTATTTTGTTTTCCTTTCTTTCTCAAAGCTTCTCCATCATTTGTTTGGCTGAATCTAGCCAGTAATTAGCCTTGTTTTGTGCTTGTAAAAGACACTCCTGGTATTTATTCTATTGCTTGAGATTTTCATTTTGTGGCATGTCTGCCTGTTTTCTTTATTCCTGGTTGAATATAATACTCTTGATTCATATTTTCTTTTTTTTTTTTTTTTCAGAATATTTTAGACCACATTTCACAGATTTATGCAGTCAGAGAGTGTTCTGGAACCACCTAACTTTTTTTTCCATTTGTAGGTATTTTTTTCTCCTGAGTACCTGAATAATTCTTTCTTTACTTTTGCAATTTAAAGACTTAACCTGACTACATTCAGTGTTCTTTTATTCTGAGTCAATATTGCTCAAATATGGTGTGCTTTGAAATGTACAGCCTCAATTCTTCCTTTTATTTCAGAGAAATCATTCCTGGTAATTTTGTCTGTCCCTGCCTAGACCACCAAGTTCTATTACATATGATTTCTGACTTTTTTTTTAGCCTGATATATTTTAATCATTCTGTATCAGCTTGCTGCATCCTAAAATATTTTCTTTCAAATCAAGTCACATCTGTTTTGCTAACTAGTTAGCAAATCATACCAGCAACTACGGAGATGAACTGTAAACATGTCTGCTCCGCTCATATTGGATAACAGATTTTATATCTGCATCACAAACAATTAGAAATCAATCACAATAATGTCAGGGCCCAAGCACAGAGAGAGGCAAGGTACATTTATTATAGAGAAGTGATTCTAAGTTAAAAAAAAAAAAAAAAAGAAAGAAACAAAACAAAACTATAATTTCCTCTAGAATAGCAGTACTTAAATATGGAGCAGAAATGCCCAGCATTGAGTTGATCTGGGATCCTGTTAGAAACACCCCACTCTCTGTGCTGAATCAGAATCTCATGGGGTTGGGCTCAGGAACCCGCATTTCTCATGCCCTCGAGGTGAGTCTTAGCCATGCCCTCGTTGAACAGACACTGGTCTAAAATAGCGCTCCAGAAATAAGAAGGGTTTGAGTTAAGGGAATAAACAGTTATGGGAAAAAGAAAAAAATGGTTAGCAGAGGTGGCAGAGGGTTCAAAACTATAGAACGTGATACCTGAACAAAAGCAACAAAGCATATGGGAGAAGGAGCAGATTGGTAGACATATTGGAATTGAGATCAAGTGAAAATAAAGTAACATATTTCACCCTAGAGAGGACAGTAGAAACTCTGAAACTCAATGGTATTTCCAGGGAGATACCATAGAATTAGAACAACCATAGCTAAGGGCAGAGCAACAGCCATAGGTGAGGGGCAGAGAGAACACATGGAGCTGGCAAAGGAATATCGCAGAGGGAGAAGTGCCAGAAGAGACAGGGTTCCGCAAATCAAGATTCCCAGAATACGCCGATGGTCAACATGATGCTAATTTTATCTTTGTAGAGAGGAACTGAGCAGCTGTTTGGATATAAGACACAGCCACTTATAGATCTCCAGTCATAAATATCCTAAAGGAGTTACCATTGCCATTTTGCGTCCTGCTCTGAGAAGACCTTCAAAGGAATAACTTACAAAGTATTAGCACAGTCATGGCCCAGATAATGTGCCTAACCGCCGCCGGATTTCCAACAGGAGAGAGATGGGAGTAGCATGAAAACAGACCCAGAAGGGGTCCGGGAAAGGCTGTTTGACTCAGGGGGGTGGTCCCTGAGTCAAACAGGCCCTGAGTCAAACAGCCTTCCCTGGTGGCCAGCAGGGAAATGCCATTCAAGCTGCAAGAAGCAAAGTGAACTGCACAATGAACAGAGGTTTTTTCACTTCAATTTTTAGATAATACTGACAAATAAAATTAACCAGCTTTCAAATGGCCATGGATAGGTGTTCTCCAATTCGTGCTTATTCAAGTAAACTCTAGGTGAGAGAAAATAAGTTATTACAAAACCTGATTCCCAAGCCCAAGATATCAAACTGATTTTATTAGCAAGTTAGGAAGTATTCCATCTTCACATTCACTGCTTGTGAATGTTACCCTCATGCCCTGTCGGCTGAGTACTTGTTAATTCCTGAATAAGGTACAGCATGTGGACTCAGTTTATTCTCAAATGTATCCAAGGTTTGACTTGATGTAAACTACTTGGGCAAGGTATAAATAAAAGGCCACATAAACATCAGCCTTCTGAATTTTAAAGGTCAAATTCTGTAATCTTTGTCATCCCTACTTGTTAGGAGTTGTTCAGCTCTTAGCAGGTTTAGTTAAAACAGACTGGCGTTTTTGGATATTCTTTCTAATATTCCATTTTTACATTTCAATGCCTTGGAAATAAAGAAGAAAGCTATCTGCTGGATCATTAAAAATGATATCCTTTAAAGCTAAATTTTATTCTGAATTAAAACTTGTAAAAGAAGAGATCACCTTCAAAATGTATTCATCAGTGCTATAAGAGATAAACGAAAAGATCCAGAACTTGGTTGAGACATGAAATTTGTACTTTAAGAGGTTCTAAAGTTAGAATCATCAAGCTAGTCTAAACAAACTTCAATACCATCTATGTATCCAGATGCTAGGAGAACTCTGCATGTCTGCCCTGAGTCCCTGAGTCATGTGGTTGGGAGCAGGGCTCTCTTTGGGACCCCGTGTATCCATGGTTATTTCCCTGCTGGAAGGGGCCTTCACTCACTGCAAAACCCCTTCCCCTTGAGTTTAATAAACAACCTGACTACTGAGTCATGGAAACTGCAGAAGAGTTCTATGTATGGCATCGTTCCCTATAATCCCATCCTGTGATTGCTGTTAGTAACATCTTTCTATGCCATGACTGATTTTACAAACAGGCAGTAGATTAAAACAAAAGCAACAAATCAGGTCTGCAGAACAAAAAAGTGAATCTCTGTAGGACATATTTGCTGAGTGGCTTGCGGTCTATCATTATCAGAATGAGAACTGCAAACCCCGAGCCAGGATCAGACAGCCTGGGGTAACCATAGCTACTTCAGGCTGAGCTAATCCCCTAGCTTTAGCGTGGGAGGGGATGGGAACCGGCGGGGGAGGGGAAGAGCAGCAGCCCAATCATGAGATCATTCAAAACAGACTTGAGCAAGCAAGTTTCTAGAAGGCTGTACTGTTTAAAAAGCCACAGATGTTGACTATAATTTAATCTCAGATTGGTAATTTATCTATGTTGTTCTGTTGGAATTTGATTTAGATTCTGTTCAAACATGTTGTTTGTGATAAAAATCCTCAAATATTTTACCCCAGAGGCCATGTTTTAAGTTGATAGAACAAGTTGCTCATTGCTATGGACTGAATGTGAGTGTCCTCCCAAAATTCACACTGAAGCCCTAATCTTCAAAGCAATGATATTTGGAGGTGGGGCCTTTAGGAGGTAATTAGGTCATGAGGGTGGAGCCCCATGACGGGATTAGTGCCCTTATAAGAAGAGACAGGAGAGAGATGATCTCTGTCTCCACCAAGTGAGGACACAGCAAGAAGACGGCCATCTACAAACCAATAAGCACAATGGAAACAAACATGACCTTCCCATGGCCTTGGTTGTGGACTAGGTCAGGTTTCTCAAGTTGAGGCCATAGGCTGCTCTGTGCTGACCTACCCAGGCCTGCTCAGGACCAGACCATCTCCCTTCACCATCCCTCCTCCAAGTACTGATGAGGAACTCAACAGCCTCCTAGATTTCCAAGAGGACTCTATTCTCTGTGGCATCAACCAGAACATTTATGGGAAAAAATAAAATAGGAAAATTTTGGAAAGGTCCATTTCATTCATTCCTCAAGCTACCACACCCTATGGGGGAATGAAGATGAAAATAGCAGAAAAAGGGTCGTGGTTCCTTCTTAGACTCTGGTGAGCAAGATAGACACTGTGATGGGAATTCCTTATCTGCTCTTAAAACAGACTTGAGGTCCCATCCCCTCAGGCTACCACATCAATCTTCTACAGGCCTTCACTGAATAGCTTCCGGAAGCCTTGCTCATGGTAGCTGTTTCCCCCTAACCTCCTCCATGCTCCCTCCCCGTCCCCCACTCCTCCCTCAGACTGACCTTTAGAGGTACCAGTGGCCTCCTTTGGTGATGCAGTGGTCACATCTCTGTCCTTAGCTGAGCTGACCACACAGCAGCACCGGCCACAGCTGACCACTGCTGCATCTGCCTCTTTGGCTGTGTCCCTCCTTGTGCAAAGCCAGCTCTTCCTCCTTGGTCAGCTCTAAGCTTAACCTCATCGGCCAAGCACAGGAGCCTTCCTAGCTCTCCTACCACATCACTTTAGTCACACCCACTGCATAAGCGTGGCATCACTTCTCATGATTTCCTTAGTGGTTGGTTCGTTATGTGCTGTCCCCGTAGGAATATAGAGCAAGACGCTGCCGGTCTGCTCATCATCTCACTCATCAGTGCTCAGATGAACCGTGAAATAGTAAAAGCTCAGTAAATCTTAGCAACTTTGTAAATAAAATTAACCAACTGATGGATATAAGATATTATTCACAACAACAGTGGACACCGTTTTCTATGAAAAAGTGCCAACTATACAAAACACTGGACAGAGGATGTAGGGATGGGGTGGACTTCATAAAGTGAGATTTTTTATATGGGAGGACCTGAAGCAAGACAGAGCTGGGCAAGTTTGTAAAACTAAGACCCAGCCATGAGGCCGGCCTCGGGCACCCGGTGCTGTTCACGTAATGAACAGAGATGGAACCTGCCTTCAACAGGTGAGTTACTGTGGAAACCGAAGAGGTCTAGTTGTCACTGATAATTTGTTAAGCATTGTTGCCTGTGTTTTCTGTAAAATATTTTCTTATTTATGCCCCCAAACATATTCTTCAGAATGCTTCTACCTACAATCCTACAACAGGAATATATTGCTGTGAGCACTGTTTGTAAACCAACTGGAAATCATATGACAATCTCAGGATAATATTTCACCAGACAATGTCCTCTAACAAATTTCACTGTCTTAAATTATCTGAATTAAAATGGTCTTGCCAAGAAAAGATGTATTTTATGAGTAGTTGAGAAATACTAGTTAAGAAATCAGTATTTACAATAGCCAAGACATGGAAACATCCTGTCCATCAACAGATGAATGGATAAAGATATGATTATATATATATACAATGGAATATTACCCAACCATAAAAAAGAGTGCAATAATGCCATTTGCAGCAACATGGATGGACCTAGAGATTATCATACTAAGCAGAGTAAGTCAGAAAGAGAAAGACAAATACCATATATTACTTATATGTGGAATCTAAAACACAACACAAATGAACATATCTATGAAACAGCAACCAACTCACAGACATAGAGAACAGACTTGTGGCTGCCAAGGGGGAGGGGGGGGTGAAAGAGGGAAGGATTAGGAGTTTGGGATTAGCAGATCCAAACTAGTATACATATTATGGATAAACGACAAGGTCCTACTGTATAGCACCAGGAGCTATATTCAATATCCTGTGATAAACCATAATGGAAAAGAACACAAAGAAGAATACACACACACATATATAACTGAATCACTTTGCTGCACAGCAGAAATTAACACAACATTGTAAATCAACTATACTTCAATGAAATTGAAAGAAAGAAATCAGGCATTGCTTTTCCAATAAAAATTATAACTAACACAGTGAAAAAAGATGATAAGATTATTTTCAGAGGATGACGAAGATAAGGAAGCATTCTGGGCTTTGCGGCTTGGAGGAAAGAAGACAGGCCCAAAGCTTGACATTGAGATCTCGTGTTTAGAATTTAAAACACAAAATCAGGAGATGATAGAAAGCTCCTCAGAGGAGGGCGAGCCCCTACCTGTGGCCAAATAAATGATGTGGATGAGTGTGTCCCTGCCCTGCACCAGGTCGACGGCCACGTGGGAAAAGCGGCTGTTGTCCTCCATGAAGGAGGGCACTGCAGTCACTGGTTGCACCACCTCATGCATCAGGATGAACTTCTGAGCGTCCTGCAGGTTCCTTTCCGTCAGGTTCACATACAGGCCCTGGTCCACGGTGCCGCACTGCAGAAGAAGACATGCCGTTACTGGAACCAGCCACCCCAGCTGAAGGGCGACTGGGAATCTGAACACCTGAGTGGGCCAATGTGCTCCCTTCTCCATTTCCGCCAAAGTCTCCATCCTTGGTGTTCCTCCCATTTTAGGTTTGAGCTTGTTATATTTGGGGAGTCTCTCCACTCCCATCATAAATGAACAATGAGAACAAATGAACTTATCTACGAAACAGAAGCAGACTCACAGACTTAGAGAACCAACTTATGGTTACCGGGGGGGATGGGTGGGGGGAGGGATAGTCAGGGAGTTTGTGACTGACATGTACACACTGCTATATTTAAGACGGATAACTAACAAGGACCTACTGGATAGCACAGGGAACTCTGCTCAATGTTGTATAACAACCTAAATGGGAAAAGAATTTGAAAAAGAATAGATACGTGCATATGTTTAACTGAATCACTTTGCTGTACACCTGAAACTATCACAACATTGTTAGCCAACTACACTCCAATATAAAATAAAAAGTTAAAGAAAATAAATGAATGACCAGAAGCTTGAAAAAAATGGAGTAGAAGTTGTTGCTAACTTCAGTTCTAACAGCATATACAGAAAATCTCCTCATCACCTGTGGAGTCTCTTGGGAGCTGTCTGACCAAGCACACATTATTCAATCTGTCAGATAAATCAGGTTCCCAGATGGAAAACACAGCAATCAAATGCATCACGTAGATTTGCTAGTTTTCCTTGGAATGGCGGGTTTATAAGAAAGATATGGATTCCACGGAGACAGAATTAGGTCATTTTAATCTGTAAACTATGTGATATTGTTCTACTGTCTTTTACATGGGCTACAAGACACTGTGCTGGCCTTATTGCTTTGTGCTCATATTCTGAGCTAGAAAAAGCAAAAAATTCACAGAGTCGAGCACCAAGAAAAAACATGGGGCAGGGGAGCAAAACTTTCCACCCCAAAATGTCTCTCTGGCATGTGGATTATCTCGAGCTGAAAACAACGAAGGCCCAATAGACTCAGGAAGAAACTTTGACCTTCCCCCTAAATGCCTAAAAAATTTAGATGGAGGGCCTGTTCCTGGAACAGAGCTATCTCCAGAGATATCAGCAAAGAATATGGGCTAAGCGTGGTGGGAGAAACTCAGCAGGGCCTAGAGATCAGAGCCCCCTCTGGGTCCCATTGTCTCTGTAGGCCCAGCAAACACTTATTTACAAAGCATTTGCTTTTCTATCTCCAGGTCAATTGCTCTCCTCCCCTTTGAAGTCTCAAACCACTACCCTCAACATGCTCCTTCATCTATAGCTAAAGATGGTATTTAAGATGAGGGTTTCGGCCACTTGGGTGAGTTACTCAGTTTTCCTGGGTCCCTCCCATGTATATGTGTTACTAAACTTTTGTTGGATTTTCTCCTGTTAATCTGTCTCATGTCAATTTAATTCTTAGACTGGTCAGAAGAACCTAGAAGGGCAGAGGAAACTTTCTTTCTCCCCAACAGTGATGAATTTTCAAGAGGAGAGGGGAGTAAGATATAGGAAGTGAAGAAGGAAGGGAGATGGGCAGAGAGAAGAGTGTAAAGGAAGAAATCAGAAGGAAATAGGAAGGAAGGAAGAAGATTCTCAGGTAGAAGAAATACCACGAAGAGGAATCTGTGATACACAGGGAAAAAAAAATTAGGCCTGAAAATTGCTGAGAATTAAATTCAGAGCCGTGCTGCGAAAAGGCTGGCAGGTGTTATGTAGGATGGTCCTGGGCAAGGATGAGGTTGAAAGAGGGGTAGAAGAGCAAGCAAAGCTTTCTTGGGGCAGAACATAGAATCAGAAAATTATCACCAAGCTTTCTCATTTCTTTCATGAACTTTAAATTGTGGTACCCATAAAGGCTGATCCTCGGCAGAACTTGATAGAAGTAGGTTTGATGGAAATGAATTTCCCTGTTCATACCATCTGAAACTACCTTTATAACATGTCATTTCTAATACTTGGTTTTATAATAGGTTAGAGGTGCAAAAGTATAAGATGGAAATGGCTTTTTAAGAATAGATGGTATTTTTGTAGCACTTGATAAAATATCCTACATGCCATAAAATGATAGGCTGATTTAGAATTAAAGTATCTTGGAGCAAAATGGATTCCAAGACTGGTCCAATGCTTAGTTTAATGTCACACCCTTGCAGGGGGCCCCAGGTACCAGGTGGTGGGATGGTCAGGTGAAGGTGAAGGGCACAGCTCCGTGGTCTCAGGTGAGGCCCTGCCTCTCGGCCTCTGCCTCTTTACCTATAAGGTGGCTAGAAAAACACTTCCTCTGCTCCCTTCACAGGGCTGCTGTGAGGCCAACTGAGACTATCACTGGAGAGCATTTGTAAATTAATTGAAAGTGCCTGTAAGGGCCAAGGAACAAGGCCCTGTGCCTGGCACAGAGAAGCCATTCAAACAATGGTAAATGGTCAATGCGTCCCTCTAGTAGCAGGGCAGCAATTCTATGGGCCATTGAGCTGCAGGGGCCAGAGGGAATGAATGAATAAATAAAGGGAGGAAGGAATCAGTGGGTGAATACATAGCAGTTGTATTGGGGCAGGGGGGCGTGCCAGGAGATTTTTACATAATTAACGTGTTTAACAGTAACATTTGGAGGACAGAGACATTGCCTGTTGACAAATGTGTTACTAAATGCTCTGAAGTCTATCCAGGTGAGTTCTAGTTCTGAGAGTGACAGTGTTTGGAGGTTTTCTATTCCTGAAATCAGCAGCAATACTTAAGTCACAGGTAGCGATGAGCAATCTGCCTGCTGGGTGAAGTTTTACATGCAGGTTTTGTTTTCTATGCACCGTGTAAAAAATTGGCATCAGAAAAATCAGGAGACATAATATAAAACTGAGGACCTCAGGCTGCTCTTGAAGAATCTGGGGACCTAAGTGACGCAGAGGCCTGGGTGGGCTGGGTCTTCAGAGCAGGAACCCCGACAGCTCCTTGTCGTTTTCACGACGCTTTATCTGACTTAAATCAGCAACCTGAATTGTCACTGTGATATTGTGATTTATAATAAGAAATATATATTTGGTCTTTGTCCCTGTAGCTCCTAAAACCCTTGAAATTTCCTAAGGGATGAGAGCAATACAGGTGTCTTCTGTTATGTTAATGAGGTGACTTTTGGACCTCACCTAATGATGGGGGCTAGTCCTCAGGGGACCCAACCATGTGACTAGAGGGTTGGAACTTTCAGTCCCACCACCCTGGGCTCCAGGAAGGAGAAAGGTGCTGGAGGTTGGATCCATCACCGATGACCAAATGATTTAATCAATCACACCTATAGGGAAGCCTCCATAAAAACCCCAAAGGATGGAGCTCTCAGAGCTACCAGGTTGGTGAACAAGTGGAGGTTCAGGGAGCCCCACCTCAGAAAGAGTTCCACACCCTTTCCCCATACCTTGCCCTACTTGCCCTGTGAAACTCTTCCACCTGGCTCTTCCTGAGTTGTGTCCTTTATAATAAACCAGTGATCTAGTAAGTAAAATGCTTGAGTTCTGTGAGCCTCTCTAGCCAATTAACGAACCTAACGAACCTTGGAATGTCCCACCTGTAGCCCACAGGTCAGAAGCATGGGTAACTACCTGGACTTCAGAATGGCGTCTGAAGTGGGGCTCAAGGGCAGGGTCTTGCAGGACTGAGCCCTCCACCTGTCAGATCTGACGCTACCTCTGGGTGAACAGTGTCAGAATTGAGTTGACTTGTTGGACACCCAGCTGGTGTTGGAGAATTGCTTGGTGGTGTGGGAAAAAAACCCACAGGTTGGAACCGACTGACAAAATCTTTAGCCAAGAACTGGTTTTAAACTATACTCTATACTCTACAATGTCCTGGTTTCTTTTGCCAGTCTATAATGAATATCTCACCCAAGGATTCTTTTTCAAACATTTTGAAAGCCATTTAAATTTATAGCATATATTTATTGGATCATAAGGAACCCACTTAGCTCTCTAATGGGCTGCAAATTTTCCCACTGTGCCTTATACACCGGGCTCCCGCAGTGTCTGTGTGACACCCCGGCTACTCTGTGCAAGAGGAAAACAATAAAAATAGTAAAAACACAGCCATCGCCCTCCTGTGGCTTTCCATCCATAATGGTTGTCTTGCTAACACCTCTGAAAGTAATAAGATCAATACTTGTACTAATTCTTAATACAATAATACTTGCATTCTTGTTTATTTTCTTCAAGGGTGACAGATCCATCCTCATCCTAGCTTGCCAACCCTTGGTGGGCAAGTCCACGATCACCTAGCTTCATGCTGAGAGGGCCTGATTTTGGTGGTACCTTTCCTCCCATCTTGCTGCAAACATGTATCCTGTACCAAAGGGTGATGGCTTGGCCAAGTTCCTTCATCTGGTCCTCCAGCAGTGGCCTCCTCGTCTGCCTGACCACTTTTGAGGGTCTGTTTTCCATTTTGGCTCCATCACTTTTTTTTGTTTTTTTTAATAAATTTATTTATTTATTTATTTATTTATTTATTTATTTATTTATTTATGGCTGAGTTGGGTCTTCGTTTCTGTGCAAGGGCTTTCTCTAGTTGTGGCGAGCGGGGGCCACTCTTCATCGCGGTGCACGGGCCTCTCACTATCGCGGCCTCTCTTGTTGCGGAGCACAAGCTCCAGACGTGCAGGCTCAGTAGTTGTGGCTCACGGGCCCAGTTGCTCCGCAGCATGTGGGATCTTCCCAGACCAGGGCTCGAACCCGTGTCCCCTGCATTGGCAGGCAGATTCGCAACCACTGCGCCACCAGGGAAGCCCGGCTCCATCACTTTTGATTGGTGGCAATCAAAACCACCAGAGTCTGTCCCACTGCAGGTGTGCCACTGGATCTGAATAATGTTTTCTGGAAGTGACTGGTGCTTTTCCTAGTGAGGGCTCAGAGCCTGGGTGACTTTGGGGACTGCAGCCTCTAACAGGGCAGTCTTTCAGAGCACCACCTACCGTGGTTTCTAGATTGCAACTGATAAAAATAATACTTTGTTTTGTTTTGTTATTGTTTTCAATTGAGATTTCTGTATCAAATTCGAAACAGATTTCAAATCTTGAAAAATTATGCATTGTTCCTCCTAACCCATTCTTCCTCCTAAACCTGAATCATGTTTCTGCTCTCCTAATTAATTAGCTACTTCTAGTACATAAGTACTGCATAAAATTCCAAATATCAGTAGGCAAACAATAATAAAAAAAATCTAACCACTTCTAACTGTTGGTTATTGCAAACATAAGGTCCTTTATACACAACTAGTGGAGGGATCCTTAATTCAAAACATATTCCCACCCTATGCCTGCCTAGATGGTCTCATGGAAGTTAGTAAGGTTGCCTTAAGTTAGCACGGTTATCAAGTATGGTAAACCGAAAGAAAACATTTGGTACCTACTTGCACCAGGAATTATACAAAGAATCACCATAATCTATAACTTTAGTTCCATGCAAATCTTTTTTTTTTTTACCAAGACTTATTATAACACTTTATTATTCGAGGCAGTATGGTATTGGCATAAGGGTAGACACATAAATCAATGAAGTAGAACAGAGTCCAGAAACGGATCCTTACATATATGGACACATGATTAGTGAAAAAAGTTGTACCAGATAGTGGCGGGGAGAGGCATTTCCACTGCCCTACAAAACTGGTTCTGGGCCAATTGGATATCCACCAAGAAAAAAAAAAAAAAAATCTCGACTCTCAGCTCACACTATACTCAAAAATTATTTTCAGTTGGATTGTAAATCTAAAAGTAACAGTTAAAACAATAAAGATTCTAGGGAAATAATAGGAGAATATCTTCATGAGCTAGGAATAGGGAAAGATTTCTAGGAAAAGATCAAAAAATTACTTTAAAAAACAAACATACTGGTATCAAGAGTAGAAGATATCTGAAAAATTAATTCCTCAGAGGAAAACCAAAAAAAAAATCCAAATATAAAATTTAGGTGTATAAATTAACTTCCAACTTCAAATTTTTTAAATATGTACCTCTTAACTCCTATAATAAATATTTTAAAATATAAAAAAATCTTTTATCCCAATAACCATAATCCAGAACCTCAATATTTTATTTTTTCTCTGATTGGATTGGGATGACAGATCGACCTTTCTAACTAGAAATCAAGGTCATATCAATTCACTAACACCCTTTCAGTCTTCAGTAGCTTTTATCTAAATTTCAAATATGGATCATTGGCTTTAATATTAAGTGGAGCTTGTTACTGAATAATGTTTGTCTGATGCTGATAATTATACTTCCGTATTTCAAATATATCATCTCCTGACAATCTGTTAGGGTACAGAAAGATGGCTGAACCCTTACTTTTATCTTATCTTTCATGACTTTTATTTTTATATGATTTTGCAACATATGTAATAAATCAGTAATGTTAGAAATATAGAATATTAAAAGTAAATACATGGATAAACAACAAGGTCCTACTGTATAGCACAGGGAACTATATTCAATATCCTATGATAAACCAGAATGGAAAAGAATCTAAAAAAAAAAGAATGTATATATATATATGTATAACTGAACCACCCTGCTGTACAGCAGAAATCAACACAACATTGTTTTTTTTTTTTTAACATCTTTATTGGAGTATAATTGCTTTACAATGGCGTGTTAGTTTCTGCTTCACAGCAAAGTGAATCAGCTATACATATACATACATCCCCATATCTCCTCCCTCTTGGTCTCCCTCCCACCCTCCCTATCCCACCCCTCTAGGTGGTCACAAAGCACCAAGCTGATCTCCCTGTGCTATGCAGCTGCTTCCCACTAGCTATCTATTTTACATTTGGTAGTGTATATATGTCCATGCCACTCTCTCACTTCATCCCAGCTTACCCTTCCCCCTCCCCATGTCCTCAAGTCCATTCTCTACGTCTGCGTCTTTATTCCTGTCCTGCCCCTAGGTTCTTCAGAACCTTTTTTTTTTAAGATTCCATATATATGTGTTAGCATACAGTATTTGTTTTTCTCTGACTTACTTCACTCTGTAGGACAGACTCTAGGTCCATCCACCTCACTACAAATAACTCAATTTCGTTTCGTTTTATGGCTGAGTAATATTCCATTGTATATATGTGCCACATCTTCTTTATCCATTCATCTGTCAATGGACACTTAAGTTGCTTCCATGTCCTGGCTATTGCATATAGTGCTGCAATGAACATTGTGGTACATGACTCTTTTTGAATTATGGTTTTCTCAGTGTATATGCCCAGTACTGGGATTGCTGGGTCGTATGGTAGTTCTATTTTTAGTCTTTTAAGGAACCTCCATACTGTTCTCCATAGTGGCTGTATCTATTTACATTCCCACCAACAGTGCAAGAGGGTTCCCTTTTCTCCACACTCTCTCCAGCATTTATTGTTTGTAGATTTTTTGATGATGGCCATTCTGACTGGTGTGAGGCGATACCTCATTGTAGTTTTGATTTGCATTTCTCTAATGATTAGTGATGTTGAGCATCCTTTCATGTGTTTGTTGGCAATCTGTATATCTTCTTTGGAGAAATGTTTATTTAGGTCTTCTGTCCATTTTTGGATTGGGTTGTTTGTTTTTTTGATATTGAGCTGCATGAGCTGCTTGTAAATTTTGGAGATTAATCCTTTGTCAGTTGCTTCATTTGCAAATATTTTCTCCCATTCTGAGGGGTGTCTTTTCGTCTTGTTTATGTTTTCCTTTGCTGCGCAAAAGCTTTTAAGTCTGTGCAAATCTTAAATTCTACCCAAAGAAGACACACTCAGCTAAGGAAGCTCCCCGCCTGAAAGGCAGGCCATGTTCTGCAGGTTTCATTCATCACACTGCATGGCCCGACTCCCATCTCATAAACGTGAGTAAGCCCTGGCATTATAAAACCAGATGCCGTGGACTCAGGAAATGAGGGGATTTGCTGTGTGCTACAAATATATCCAGACAAAGGGGCTAAAAGTCATCCACTGCCTGGAGTCGGTTAGGCATCACAAAGTTTGTTAAGTCACTGTTCACCGTGAAGACATTTGCAATTGAAACATCAAGACATTAAAAGAACCCTATAAGTATGGTGAGCATCTTTGTTAATTTTTTTTTTTTTTTAAACTTCAGGATTTTACAGTGGACTTTCTTAAAGGGAATGATATATTTCACCTTCATGGTTTTTACAAAGGGCCTTTTTAAACAGTTACATTACCCCAAGATCCAGAGGACACAGGTGGGGTTAAGACGCAGAGACTCAACAATGGAGCAAAGAGAGTCAGTGTTCAGTTAATATTTACATAAACCGTATATATCAGGAAAAGTGACTACTTCATGTTTGGTTCCCACTAAACTGTCAGCTTGCCGAATTTCTTTGTCTAGTACTGAACTTGGTTAGTAGCGAGGCTTGGATAACCAATATAAATCTGATCACTCAGTTTCCTGACTTGTAAGTGGTGCTAATGATGCCCACTTCATAGAGCTGCTGAGAAGAGAAAATAAGACAAAGCACCTAAAATTAAATAATCCTGAAAGAGTCCTCCTTCTTCATTTTATTGATGAAAATTAGGATGGGAGATGCTAAATAATTTTCCCAAGTAAAGCAGTAAGTGGTAAAGTGGACGTGTAAACCCATCCCAATTGCCAGCCCTGTGATCTTTAGGAAAAAAAAACCTCAAAACAATTAGAATTGAATGGTCCCTGCCAAGGTCCAAGTAAAGTGTAAAGTAACTGAACTTTTCCCTACTAGCAGTTTTCTCAAAAGCCAGAGAGGTTTCATGTGTTGGGATGACAAACCCATCAGAATTTGGAGGCCTGGATACAGGACCCAGTTCTAGCACTGATTAGTTACGAAAACTAAAGTTTCTCTCGTCGGAGGAGGTTGAGGCTTTGTATCTGAGGACTGGGGTTGGGAGCCCAGCTTGGCCACTAATCAGCCAGTGTCCTCGGCCTAATTACATGCTCTGAGGTTCAACGGACGCCCATCTCTGTGTGTGGGAGAAGCTGTTACTGATCATAGCACAGTTGCCAGAATGCGACAAGATACATGGGAAGCACTGAGCCCAGTGTCTGGAACTTGGTGGTTCTAAAAATTACACCCATGATGACGATGATGACAATGTTATGAAAGTTCTTCTCAGAAGAAAGGCCCTCAAGGGAAGCCTGCTGTTATGCATGAATGTCTGTGTCTCCCCAAAACTCATATGTTGAAACCCTAACCCTCAGGGTGAAAGTTCTTCTCAGAAGAAAGGCCCTCAAGGGAAGCTTGCTGTTATGCATGAATGTCTGTGTCTCCCCAAAATTCATATGTTGAAACCCTAACCCTCAGGGTGGCTGTATTTGGGGTTGGAGTCTCTAAGTAAGTGACTGAGGTCAAATGAGGTCATAAGGGTGGGCCCCTGATCTCACAGGATTAGTGTCACTCCATGTTCACTGAGGAAAAAAAGCCACATGAGGACACAATGAGAAGGTGGCCATCTACAAGCTAGGAAGGGAGCTCTCACCAGAGAGTGAATTGGTCAGAAGCCTGATCATGGACTTCTAGCCTCCAGAATTGCAAGAAAATAAATTTCCCATCTGTGGTATTTTGTTACGGCAGCCCGAGCTGACTAATACACTTGCTGACCGACCAAACATGAGTAGATGGCTTCATCTCTTTGGGTTTCAGCTTCTTCTGAACATGGGTAGATGGGAGGAGATGATGTACAGAGCCCCTTACAGCTTGAACATGTGGCAATTTTGTGATTTGTACATGAATGGCCTCCACCTGCTCTTTATTCCCTCACAGCTGCCCCATCACATCCCATTCATCCCAAAGGGAAATCTCATCACATTCCCAATTAGAGCTCAAATTCTGTTTGTGCATCTCCACTGCTCTGTGTCCTGGACCCCATTCATTACGGCGTCATTCATTAGGAGTCAGAGCTTCTGGGGACACAGAGTCCACCATCATTAGTACTAATTGAAGCTTGGACTCCCAACCTGCTGCATTATGCTGGCCTTTTTCAGTCCAGGCTCAGGCGTCACAGCTGACAAAAGGCCCATTTTCGGTCGGGCGCCTCAGTAGACAAAAGGTCTCGGTCTGTTTACATGAGACAAGCCGAGTGTGGGGCTGTCCCCAGGGGCTGGGTGGCAGCGGCTCACAGCCGCACTGCGCATGCGCTGGGGGGTTAAATCGCCCCAGCCAGTCTGTCTACACAAGGACTCTGCATGTTGTGTGGGGGGATGATGGGAAGAGTGCCCCTTTGTCCCCAGAATTACCTGGAAGTTGGGGTTAGGGTTGGGATACGGCAGCCAGGCGGACCGAGAACTCTCCTGGTACTTGAAGGGCCCGTTAAAGGCCTGCGAGATGGCGCTGAGGTTGAAGACGCACACGGCGGAGGCGGCAATGCTGTTCCTGGGAGCCGAGGAGGAGAAAGGAGAAGGCAGGTCAGAAAGCCCCGCGGAGACCGCTGTCCTCCCACGGGCCCTGGGTGCCAAGGAAGCGCCTTCTCGGGGAAGACTCACCATCAGTCTCCTAAACACCCCAAGGATGAAGCTGAAGCAGTGAAGGGTGTCCCCCTGGGTTTTCTTTACAGGGGAACAAACACTTCACTCTAGGAACAAGGGTATTTAGCAGTTATGACACTCGTAATCCTGCCAGATGAGATGAATTCACCCAGCCACAAGAGGAGTGACAAAGGCTTTTGAGGAGCTGTATGCTATGCTTTCTGAACTCCTGAAGGGAAAAGACTTTCTCCTCCCGTGGATGGACTCCTCATCAGCCTAGCAGGGCTCTCCCCACCTGTTCATCTGCTTACTTTAGCTGGCAGTGGGGCAAGCTGCTGCTGCTGCTTTTTAGAAAAGCCCCAGATAGTTGTGGTTATATGTTATCCTTTAAAAAAAAAAAAACAACTAAAAGCATTTTGCAAAAAGTGCCTGTCAGAGACACTTCATATATATATATGTATATATAATGTATCAATATATATATGTATTTTTTTTAATTTAAGAAGAATTTTACATTCAAAGGGTCAGAGAGAAACATTTGACACAGCACCGACACAGGACATCTTGAAGCCTTAATTTAGAATTCAAGCTGTGCAGAATTGAAGGCTATAAATGAGAGGCTCTCAGAGTCCCGTGCCCTTTACTAAGTGGAAACAGCAATATTTTTTTGTTGTTAAATAAATCTGCATTGTGAGCTCAGCTATGGTTTTAAAATTTCGTGTTAATGCTTTTAGCCAATAACATGTCTACTTATCCATTTTTTTCCCCGCTGAATCAAAGAAAAAGTCAAGAAACTCCAAAATGGAAATATCTACCTTAAACTTGGTTCATCTGAAAAACACTGAAGAGGTAGGTGGTAGACACCTTCTAAAGGCTTTACAAACTCCAACTCATTTAAGCTTCATAAAGTAGGGGAAATTCACTGATAGGAAATTGGGACCCAGTGAGGTCAAGACATCTGCCCCAAATCACCCAGCCGCTAAATAGGGGAGTTGGACTGAAACTCCAGGTGGGTTGGTACCAAAAAGGGAAATTTTTGAATTCTTTGTGACAGCTCTGTGTGGACGGTAATAAAAAACACCCCCATGGAAGGTTAGAGCCTTGAGAGCAGGGGTACGTGTTCCCTCTGGAAGCTCCAGCACAGAGAAGAGAGTCTGGCGGGAAGACGCGTACCCCTCACTGCCGGCAAATAAACTCATAAACGATAAATATGAACTTATTCACATTGCTAATTTTACGCTTTTTTAAGAAGATAAGTCAAATTGTGTAAGGAAGAATTAGCCTTTGGACATGTGACTGGACTTCAGCGAGAAGTCGAAGACAGCTCTGCTGGAGCAATAATGGTCAGCCAGACCCACAGGAGGGGTTCTACCTGGGGACCAGGTGACCACGTCTTGGCCCTGGCACAGTGACAGTCGAGGGCGGAGTGTTAATAATACCTCCCTGAGCCCTCTGCTAAGTGCCTGAAAGGGAGCATCTTATTTATCACAGGGAACCTCTAGACCCTGAGACCAGCCTGACTTTACAGATGTAGGAACAAAAGCACAGGGAGGTTACTGAACCCAAGTCACAGACTGAGGGGAAGGAAAGCAGGGTTTACACCTGCTTCTCATGGGGCCCGGGGGCTCATGCCTTTGACCCCATTGCTATGCTTCTTCCCAGGAAGGGAAGGAACGTATCGTCTCCCTGTTGGCATCCCATTTCTCAGTTCACTGCGTTCACTCACTCTGAAGGGGGCTGGGCGGGGTCCCTGGTGTCACTCTGGATGTCCCAGTGGCTGTCAGCCTGAGCATCCCTGACAGGTGTTGGTGGACACTTCTTTTTGCCCCCCAGTGAGCTGAGGCCCATCGGTACAGCACTTGTATGCCATGTGCACAACACACACACACACACACACACTTCCCTATTCTCCCTCTGCCCTTTAACTTGCAGTGATCTGAGAAGGCTGGGGAGCAAGGACATGGGTGACTCCGCAGGAGCTCTTCCCCGCGCTTCCTGGGATGGGCCTGCCTGCTAGAACTGCTCACTCACCTTCTCCTGCCTGTCCCTGCACGCAGGGGAGGCCAGCCCAGGTCTAGACTACTGTGACCTTGTGGATGCGTCTGCTTAAAGCTGGGGTCGGTAGTCATAAGCCCATTTGGCTAACAGACCTTCAATCACGTATCGCAAGCTGGCCTCTATCAGTAGTCATGGTGATAACGTGGCCTTCATCTAATGCTCTGTTTTATTTCTTTACTTGTTTAGAGCCCAGGCAGGTAAAAGTGGAGGTAGCTCCCCGGCCCTTGGTGAGCCCAACAATATGGGAACTTAGAGTTTCCTTCCTTAATCTGCTGGAAGCCGCTGGTAGAAAAGTACAGAAGTTCCTCCTAGCTCTTCATCTCCTAAGGAGGGAAGAGAAATCAAAAGTTTCACCCTCCCCCACTCCTACTACTATATTATCTGAGAGCCAGCATTTTTAGATATCCAGGAAAAAAACAGGCAAAACCTTCAGAGATTCTGTTGCAGGAGCGTACCATTTCCTGCAGCCCAACTCATGCCCTAGGGGTTGAGAAAACCCCACAGCACTACAGACAGAATGAGCTGGAAGAGTGAACTTTATCCCCACTCCCCAGTGCGAGGGGCCTTGATGAACATACGGGGACAAACCAGCCCCAGGAGCAAAAGCACCAGAAAGCTTAGCCAGGGCATTCTTAGTCATCAATTCAGAGGTAGGACATAACCGGTACCTCGAACTGTCATTTTCTTTCAATTTGGAGCAAGTCTTACCAAGAATGCAGTCACCTCCCGAGAGGGTAAGAGCAAGGCTGAGACAGGAGAGGGAGCACAGGCAGAACGTATTATGGGATTAGAGATGAAAAGATCAGAAAGTTGTTCCCAAGACCTAGTGAGAATAAGTATTCGAGAGAGAAAGGGAGGTCTAGCAATTCTATTTCTGTTAGTATAGATGCTCCGTATAGGATGATTTCCAACATGATGGGCATTTGCAACACTGAACAACTAATCTGGAATAGTCTGAAACTTATGTTTGCAACCATCCAAATTGACTATCCACCCTCTTGGAATGGACCAGACACAGTACTTTTACAACTTTTTAAATTGTTCGTTTTTGCCTGGAGCCAGGGGAATGAACAGCTCAGTAAGCCAAGCTCCCATTGTGCGTAAAATTGATGTCAACAGAGCAAGCGAACATCCGTCTTGTGCAGCCTATACTACCTCTTAAGCAAGGTTTCGGAAAGCAAATCAACTTCAGAAACTATACACTGATTTTTTTCAAAAGAAACTTATCAAGGAGAGAAAATAACCTCTGGGGTTGAAAACCAGATTTACAGGAAAGGTGGGTGTAGTGGGGTTGGGAGCCGTCCATTTTAGTCTAATTTTCCTAACTTCATGTCAGAAAGAAGACCCTTCACGAGTAAACGTCACTATCAAGCGAACGTTAACACTTTAGCTCAGCTGTAGGAAGAACAGGAGGGGAGAGTAACAAGGAAGTAAGAGGCAGACAAAGGGATTCTTCAGAAATGCAATTCATGGGCAAGCTTCTGATGGCAGAAGAGATGAAGAAGTAAGTTAGCAAGACTGGGGAAGCTGAGGAGACATCACAGGGTGACCGACTGTCCTGGTTCGCCCAGGACCGAGAGGTTTCCCAGGATGCAGGGCAGTCCTCGGTGCTAAAAGCTGTGCAATCCAGGACAAACCCGGATAGTTGGTCATCCCACCCCATGGATCAGCACTTTTAACCCATCCTGATTCATATTCTTTACTTTGGATACAGATATTTGGCTTTTGTCCAAACCATTAGGTCACCAGATAAGAGATTTCAAAGGTGATGCAAAGTAGGACCCCCACTGCAGAATCATCATTCCCACAGCCGACGCTGAGAAAAGTGGAGCTCAGAGCCTCTGTGATTCCTGGGGGTGGGCTGTGGTCTTGTGGAGTCTTAACTCATCAGCTAAGAATGGACATTAAGTGTGGGGTTAATCTACACTCCACCAGACAAAGGGGGAATGAAAGACAGGCAACTTCATATGCTTTGCCTAGTCCAAACAGAAGTACCTCCCCACAAGAAATCAAATGCTGTAATTTTTTACAAAAATATTTAAAAAGTAGAATCATCATTCTAGAAATGCCTAAGTTAGCCATCATCTGGAACAATAGTTTACAATGCAGCTATGGGAAAATGAGAAGGTGCATTTCCTACATGAGCAGGGGTCCAGGTAAGAGTTACATTATCTCAAAGATCAAACTCTCCAGACAACACTGCTTTCATTATGCAGTGACATACGCGTGACGTGACTTGTGTGTAGGGAAAAAAAAGACATCTAATACATTCCAGCATTTCAAAAAGTGCCCAGAGCACACTGGTAAATCAGGAAGGAAAAACTGACAGAGAATAATTTGTCATGATGCTACCATGACATAAGGATAGACCAAAACTTTCTGATTAGCTTTATTTTCCTAATACCAGTCTCAGAAATCGCATCAGTTTTTGTAACATTTAATTCATACTCAAAATTTCTTTTGGCTGTTAGCCCAGTAAAAGAAGAAAGATTACTTTTAAAGCAACTTGTAAACCTCAAAGGTCAGAGAACAGCAGACTCATTCAGAAGGAGTAGAAAAGCAGGGGAGGAATGATTTCCAGTTACGTACACGTTGGTGGTAAAGATGCCGTAGATCAGATCCAGCTCAGGCAGGAAGAAGGTGCCCTGCAGCTCATTGTAGTAGAAAGGGAGCTCGCCAGGGCGGGAGCAGTTGAGACGGGCCTTCATGAACGTGGTCCAGGTGTCCTCCAGCAGGAACCGGCCCCCGATGTCGTTCTTGCAGAGCCGGGCAGCTCGGGAGAACACGGTCTTCCCACAGTCGTGCTCCACGGCATTTTCGCGGAAAAAGAAGTAGGTGAAATTCCCGATGTCATAAGAGGACACGAAGTTTGGTTCTAGAAACAGCAGGAAAGAAGAAAATCTCAACCTACTGGACATCACAGCAAACTCTGCTGGATGTTAGGTAACAACCTAAATGGGAAAAGAATTTGAAAAAGAATAGATACATGTATATGGAGAACTGAATCACTTTGCTGTACACCTGAAACTAACACACTGTTAATCAACTATGCTCCAGTATAAAGTAAGAAGGTAAAAAAAAAACAGGAAAGAAGAAAAGTCTCAACCTACTGGATGGCACAGCAAACTCTGCTCAATATTATGTAACAACCTAAATGGGAAAAGAATTTGAAAAAGAATAGATACACATATATGTATAACTGAATCACTCTGCTGTACACCTGAAACCAACACATTGTTAATCAACTATGCTCCAATATAAATAAAAAGGTAAAAAAAAAAAAAAAAAAAAACAGGAAAGAAGAAAAGTCTCAACGTCCATGTGCTACTTCTTTGTGTCTTGCCTGCTCGGTATTTCTTCCAAGGAGAACTGATTTTGTGCAGAAACCCACGGTTCTTATAGAAGAAACAGGAGGCCCTAAGAGCAACTTAATGGTCTATGTCACTGGGTAGAACTCAGTACATGAGCTCTAAGTGACAGGAAATTGCCAGCGTGATTCCAAACAGCACACATAAGCATCCTGAGTTAAGGCAGGATAAACATCCTGAGTTAAGGCAGCACTTAGGTACATAACATTAATACCACCAAAAATGGGCAGCAAAAATTTGCAATATACTTTAAAGCCATAAATAGTACTTCATTTGTACACTCTTACATAATCTTCAGAAACAGTGGGAGATGAACTGATTTACAAAACAGAAACAGACTCACAGACTTGGAGAATGAACTTGTGGTTACCAGTGGGGGAGGGATAGATTTGGAGTTTGGGATTGACATGTACACACTGCTATGTTTAAAAGAAAATCAATCAATCAATCAATCAATCAATAAAAGATAAAAAAAGAAAGGAAAAATAAATTAGACACAGTGAGAGATTAGCAATGATAACAATAAAATAGAACAATTATTTCAATATACTATAATAAAGGTTATGTGAATGTGAAAAGAAAAAGAAACAGTGGGAGGAAATGAGATTAAAAACATGAAATGTGATTCAGAATACAGGAGTCCGGTATCATGTTTGTGTAGAAGACACCAAAATTCTTTGATTTTACTTATATACACGAGCATGACTTTGACATAAGTTATGTGTTTTAGTAAGGACTTTAAAAATGTTTTCCATTTCTGAAAACTGAAACTATAAGGTTAGTGTCCTGAATCAGCTTTAGCAATTCCTGTTACTATGGTGATCATGTAAATGTGATGATCAATTCTTATCTTCTTATTTCCGGGTTTCTGGGGCATCCATTTAAAGGAGGGAAGTGTATTGAGATGGAGTCATTGTCTGGAAGCTTTCTGACCTCATGATTAGATTAAAATTAGGAACTTAGAAATGAAAAAATTACGGCAAACTTTTACTTAATCACCACGCTCATTAGGCATTCAGGAATTTATTATAGATTGTCAGCTGAATTTCATACATAGCATTGGAAGTGTTATCTTCACAACTTCCTGTTTGAGTCTATTGATAATAAGGATGATACCCTTTCAGACACAGGTGTGCCCTAATACTGTTCTTTAATAACCAGGTTTGATTCTTACTCTTCTCTCTATTGCTAAGAGCTTTCCACTCAATTAGCAAGTGTCTTAATTTATGGTGCAATTAGGATAATAGGACAATATCCTTTGGTGTTCAAAATTAATGGAAAGATACACACAACAACTATATCCACAAGGACATATTTCAGGGACAATTAGTTTTGTAGGACAATTCAACTGGCCTTGTACTATGCCAGATCCAATCAGACTGTACCAACAGACATGCTATTGGCGGGACAACTAAAAATATGTTTGGCTACAAAATGACCCATTAATGTTAAGAGGAAGACCCACCACAGGCTCACCTGAAATGCAGACAGTGATTCAGAGGCTGACAGGGAGGTGGAACTGAGAACCCTGCTATTCTGTTCAGAAAGGCTACAGCCAGTTTTCAGTCAAATTCAACTGAATTTCAATCAATATTTGATGTCATCACAAAATGTTTCAATTTAACTCAACTTCACATTCTAAAAATGTAACAAATATTCTCCATTGTATATGTCATGTACTTTTCTCTTCAGCCCATGATATTGTTCTTAAGTCATTTTAAGTACATTAAGTAATAGAGAATTTCATAAGAACTGATTTTAATTTATAAACTGTCAAACATAGTGTCTGATCACATGCTTTAACTTGAAATGGATATTAAAAAAAACCCCAAAACACCCTGGATTGCATTAACAGGTATGAGATGGAAGTTAGAAATATTTAGTGTACAGTACGCTTTAATATCCTGGAAAGATGCTCACAAAAACAGGTTACACATCTCCGGCTTGTGTTTTTGGAAAGTAAAGCAAAATATTGGGGGATTTTTGAACCTGTGTTCACTGTGAGTCTCCCAAAGAGACTTACTCACTGAAGCAGATCCCAAGAGCAAAGGTATGAAACAATTACAAAACTGTATGTAGTTTCTGAAGATAATATTCACATGCATGTCTAACTCTGAAGAGAAGGCTAAATCATATCAGAGCAGGTTCTGCAGCCAGGCTCATATAACCAGACTGCAGTTTGATCCTTGTACTGAAAACAAACAAAAAAACCACCATCATCGACAACAACAAACCTTACCTAAAATGAAGAAAACAAAGAAAGAAGATGCAGGTCAGGTGTGTCTAGCTACAGGTCTCAGCACATGTGGACGAGGTATGAGGCAGAGTCCACGAGGTTTATCAAACACCCTCATGACTACCTACTTCTGCTATTAACTTGGGGACGAACAGCATGAAAACCACATAGTAAACAGTATGTACGAAGTCTTGAGTAGGAAGTCGAGGAGCTGAAAAGGTAAAAAGATCTGCCTTGGTTTCTTCCTGCTCAAGGCTGGCCTATAGTTTAAAAACCCTGTCGAGTGCTAAACTCTTGTGCGAGGCTCTGAACTGGGCGGTCCCCCTTCATAAGCTCAGGAAACGCACAGGAATTATAGAGGGAGATACTGTGTTACTCCTCCCATTTCATAGATGAAGACACTAAATCCTGGAGGTTAAGGAACCTGTCCAAGTTCACACAACCAGCAGTGGGGGTTGGGTTATGTCCCGAATCCAGACCGTCTGACCTCACAGCCTATACACGTACCATTATACTACACTGAAGAAAATAATGGACTGCAAGAGGACAATCAGTGACATTAACACCATTCAAGAACAGGACTTGGAATTCTGGGCAATGCTTTAGAAACCAAAGTGGTGAGTGGGGTTACTCAGAACCAAGGTGAGGAGGGTTTGGAAACAGACCAGAGGGGAAGACAGATGCCCAGATGTATCTTAACTCTGGAGCTATTAGAGACATCAAGGATGCCACAGAAAGAAGAGCAGGAAGAAGAAGAAGCCAACAATCCAAGGGCTTATTAAACAAGAATATTGCTGGGAAGCGTTTGCCCCAACTCCAGAGATGACGTTTCCATTGGTGCCCACCAGAGTCCGGGAGTGCCCACCAGGGACCGTGAGAGCCTCTATCTGTGTTCATCATGTTCACTGTCTACCCACGGAACAATCTCACCCAGATATCTCATATGGGAGGAGTACTGAATCATGCCAAGCAGATTAGTCCACGGCTTCCTCTTTCCATGGAGAACCTCCAATGTCTCTCCAAACCACCCCAAACCCACTTTATGATAGGGTGACAAAGAGCCTTTTAGATAAAAATGCTCAACTATATTTTTTCCTGCTGGGAAAACAAGGGAAGAATTTGTGGCTGGTACATAGTGTATGTGTTTCTCTAACTCACCACATATTACAGGTCATTTTAGTTGGGGAACTAAACTACATTTGGAAACACATCGTGCAGCCCCACAGTGGTCCTGCAGGAGGATGATGGGCCCTGACTGGGTGACCTGCTGTCACATCAGGAGGCTCCAGACCCTTCTGAAACTCAGCCAGCATCCTATTCCTTTTCCAAAGATAGAAGAAAAGCAGAAATACCTGTTAAATAGACAGCCAAGTAGCTCTTGCATTTATAGATCTAAATCTGGAGGTAGGGGATGTTTGAATCTCACCAGGCAGGATAATAAGATGCATATTGTTTCCATTCCATTGTTTAAGTTCTGTCTCTTGTTAAAATGGAATTCACCATAAGCTAGTATCTGCCACTCCTGAGTGAACTGAACGAGCCATAAATCAGTCAATGGCCTCCTTGTCTACAATGAATGTGAGTGCATGAAAGAGCTCCTTTATTCATTATTATTATGAGAGCTACACAGGAATAGAAGGTGCTGCTAATTCGGAATAAAAACAGACATGAGTATGTGTCAGCTGATTACAAATATATGCGTGGCGAAGCGGTTTTTTTCCTCATGTTTGCAGACATACTGAGTTACGGATTACAGAGTATTCTACGAAATATGTCAGGTTTTAAGAAGAACTGTGTTTCATGATATGAGGACTTTTATTCGGCACACTGACTTACATAATAGCGACCATGCGGATGGGAGTACTGAGTAGGGAAACACAATATAAATAAACATGAGCAATGAGGAGAGCAAAAGCATCAGCGTCTTTGAGAAGATTCTGACCATGTAAAACCAAACACTGAACATGCGGTTGGACCCTTCCCCTCTGTCTCCTGTCTATTCCAATGCCTACTGCATCTGTCTGGAGGGGCACCAGGTTCAATGGTCCAATCTGATGATTGACTAGATCACTGAGAGGCTCTTGATATAGAAATATTTGTCTAAATTGATGAAAATGGACATTAAAAGGAAAGGAATTCCAATTTTCCAACTCTATAAAAATCTTACTAGCATCAAAATCTATCAAATTTATTTTGCAATCAAAGGCCACCTGGTGATACACCTGTCAAAGGCAGACTAGAAAATGGTGGAGGTGGAGCCTGTATGGGTTTGACCCCGCCCATCCCAGCCTGAAACCCTGGGCTGGACCACTGACATCTGGAATGTTCCTTTATCCTGTACAACAACTCAACCTAAGGATTAAAGAGACTGGTACAAAGTAGCCTCGCAATAAATGATGGCTATAATTTTTCTTTCATGATTTACTTTTGATTTCCTTTTTAATAATTTATATTTAGTAGAACTTCACATAATGATAATGAGTAATCAAACATGTATATATTAAAGGTGATCAGAATTTGAGAAACATAAATAAAGCCAGGCTGAGTTTTTAAAGTAGCAAGCCATTCCACAAAAAGAAGGGAGTTAATGGAAACAATATTTAGACATGACACACCGTGAGCCAGAGGTTTTCAGTTCCCTAATTTGTTGATGTCGGTTACAACCAAAACCATTTCTGTGCATATTCCTAGATTTCAGGTACTCTCTTTATTGTGAACACTGTTTCCCTTGTCACAGCTACATGAACATGTGCTGCAGAGGGTTCCAAAGTAAAGCTAATTTTATCTAGAGATTTATTAAGAGGGGATAATTAAACCAAAATTAAATTAAGTAAAAAGTGGTTTAAAAGCCATTGATATACTAAAATTCTTTCCTTAAGATTTCTAGGAAAAGAATATATATATATATATATATATAGATAGATAGATAGATAGATAGATAGATATAGATAGATGGATATACATGTTTGTGTGTGTATGTTTTGTGTGTGTGACATACATGTATAGGATTGAGTTATATGTATATATGGCTCAATACTTCCACCTACTGGCTGTATGAACTTAGTCAAATTACTTAACAACCTACATTCTCAGTTTCCTCCTTTTAGAGTGGTGAAAACAATACCCGATATGTAGTATCATTGTGAAAAGTCAAAGGCAATGCATGCCAAGTGCGTACCACTTGGTCGCTAATCATCAAAATATAGGTCACTATTTATTTATATATATAAACTATTATATAAATAATAAATACATAAATTAATAATAAGCATATACAAAAATATATAAATTAATACAAATGCATATGTTGGTAAACATACCATCAGTATTTACTTAACAGGTTAACTCATTAAGTTTGCATTCTGTATATCAAATTAGGGTCTGTGTTCCTTTCAGCAGCTCTGGAACCAAACATGGTGGAGGGTCTGTGGTAGAGGTGGAGGCTTGCATGCCAGCCAGAGCACCTCCATCACCAGGCACTTCCTTACCACCCACTGTGGGGCTGTCCTACTGTCCTGGGCCCCGGGTATTCCACAACCCACGCCCTCAAGGCCACTTAAGGCAACAAACAAGACACAGAGCAATGAGTCATCACAATGAGGAGGAGGACCACGGGGGCCAGGACAGCGAGGTGAATTCGAGAATCAGAAAGGAGGGGAGCAGGGAAAGGGCAGATGCCAGGTTGGGACGGGGCTCCAGGCCAAGAGCAGGAGAGAGAGCAGCCGGCGAGAAGACCCTAAGGGTGGCCAGGAACGGAAGCAAGCTAGTGTTGGCATGGAAGGAATCAATAGGACGGGCAGCAGAAGGCTGGGCCAGGCCAGCGATCCAGAGAGGAATCTGGAATTCAAGGGCCACTGGAGGGACACTAAAGAGTTTTAAAGACAAGCTTATGACCCAAATTCCCGTGTGTGTGGTGGCAGTGTCAGGTGAAGGTGGGAGTGGCATGTGGCCCAAGCGTGTCCTTAGTGATCACTGACATAGTAACATGAGCTTTGGAGCCCCAGGTCCTTCACTCGCTGAGGACCCGGCAGAAAGAAGGCCATTGCTAAATCATCTCGGTGGGACTAGAAACGTGGCTCCGGCACACATGATTCCTTCCTTCCTCCGGGGACCATAATCTGTTGAAAGTGTGTTACTCACATAGATTTGCTGGTTCAAGTAGGAGCAACTTGTACCACAGGGACACGTTGCTGTCTCTTCCTAAATGAGAACAGCCACCTGTACATCAGCTTGTACCCTAGGAGCCCAAACTCTCACCAAGCATTCTCCCTCTCTCAGTGTCAACAGGAGCTCCATTAACTGGCTATTTGTCTACCTGTTCTAGCTCACAGGGCCAGAGACATCCTTCTCTATCCTGCTGGCTCACTCCATTCCAAGCACCAAGCCCCTGGCAGCCTTTCCAACCTCCTGTAAGATTCGACTAAATCAAACAGTCCAGGGTTCAATTAGTTATAAGTAATTTCATGACTATGTATTTCTGAACATTTTCAAAGCTGCAAGTTTCCATTGACCATGTTTGGTTTTTCTTGATTATATTTTAAATGTATAGGTTCACTTCTTTCAGGAATTAATCATTTAACCTGCAGAATTGTAAAACTTAAGGAGTTTTAAAATTGGAATATTAACTTTAATTCAAAGATCTTAGAGATATTTTAATGCCTATAAAATATTTTTAAAGACTAAGAGGAAAACGTGCAAGATTTAATTGAAAGAAAATACTGGGCTACAACATTGTGCAGTTAGAATAAGTAAACTCGTATGATGGCTTGGTCTTTGTCTCCTGAGCTGATCAGGGCCAGGGCAAGAAAGAAGACAAAAACACAGAGATTATACCATCCAGTGTTCAGCAGTGAATGAAAAAATGTGAGAAGGCATTGACTGAGGGAAAACAAGAAGTTTAATAGAATAATATGGAGACAAATTTAATGAAACACAGAGAACTGAGTATCTTATAAACAGGATGACAATATGATTTATGATCCAAACTGGAAATCTTTTGAGAGGGGAAAGGAGTAATGTTAATAATCATGCCAGGTGTCAGGAGTGGTCCAGGACTGTCACCAGGAAACAGCTATGATGTCTAGACAACGAACATCAAAACATTTTCGTGAGTGGTTATATAAGTACTAGTCAATTTCTATATAGCATATTGTGTTCTCTATAATGGGGCATATCTTCTTTGTGTGGATCTTTTTTTTTTTTTTTACGCAGGTCTCCATACGTCTTAGTGTATATAGTTGGTGCCTCTGGCCTCATAACATTTTGATGGGGGAAGGAAGGGTGGGATTTATCCATTCTCTATTTTTTTTATTAATTTTTTTATTTAATTTATTTATTTTTGGCTGCATTGGGTCTTCGTTGATACACGTGGGCTTTCTCTAGTTGTGGCGAGCTGGGGTTACCCTTCACTGCGGTGCACAGGCCTCTCATTGCGGTGGCTTCTCCTGTTGCAGAGCATGGGCTCTAGGCACGTGGGCCTCAGTAGTTGTGGCGCGTGGGCTCAGTAGTTGTGGCTCATGGGCTCTAGAGCACAGGCTCAGTAGCTGTGGCACATGGGCTTAGTTGCTCCGTGGCATGTGGGATCTTCCCGGACCAGGGCTCGAACCCACGTCCCCTGCACTGGCAGGTGGATTCTTAACCACTGCACCACCAGGGAAGCCCCATCCATTCTCTTTTGAAATGTGTAAATTGGAAGTCCAAATTGCAACTGAGCAGGACCCTTCCCAGGACAAACGCCCCACCCCCGCTGTCCTCTGCCTGCCTCTTGTCTGTGAAATAAGAAATTTGGCCAAAGAATAAATTTAATCAGAGAAATGGGAAAATACAGAAGCAAAGGAAAACAGTCAAGCAAGACAAAATAATAATCGTTTAGCCATTAAACAAAGTCAAGGACCTTTAGTTCCTCCTCAAGGGCTATAGATACTATTCTGAGCCATGTCCTTTGAGCTGTTTTGCAGATACTGATGTCCCCACCAGGTGGGAGAAATTAACTGTATGCTGCCCACAAGCATGGAGACCCCAGACTGGCTGGAACCAGAAGGTCAGTGATGTTGACTCCTGGCTACCTCACCACTGCTCAATCTGAAACAGATCCACGAGTTGATCATGTACCCCGCAACTCTCTCCTCAGCACGTGGCCCCTTCCTCCTTTCCCTGTTTAATCTTTGAGCAAAACCTGGGGAGTGGAAGTTGGTTCCTGGGGACATGAGTCCACCTTCTCCCCAGAATGGCTGGCTTCCTCAATAAAGCCATCTTTCCCTTTACCTAACACTTGTCTCTCAGTACTGGATTCTTGAGGGACATGCAGCCGAACCTGAGTTCGGTGACAAAATGACTTATTGGCAAGCATAGAGCCTTCATCACAAGACTAAAGGGATTCTGTGGCTGCTCAGCTTTCAGGAACTCAGCACTCAATGACCAGGACAGAACACAACACTATTTTCAAAGAGCACCACAAGAATTGATTCCCTCCTGTCACCTACCAGATGTTTGTGTCCATAAAGGGCTGTGTTAAATAACCCCACAGGCGCTTCTTCTTTGGGTTTAATAACCCCAGCTCATTCTGTCTCCTTTTGCAAGCTTTAACCAATCAAGAAGCACCGGCCACTATTTCCAAAGTCCCTGTATCCCGCTTCCATGGCAACTTGTGCATAAAAATGTGGACATCAGGAGAGAGACGGAGGCAGCTTATGGTGGCGGTATTTCCTAAGATGTTGACTAAACAAAGGGGAGGCCAGGAGCCCACAGAGGGGGAAGGATCTGTCTTCAAATCCTAGCTCGTGCATGCTTCAGCATGTGGCCCTGGTTCAGATAACACGTACATGGAGTGTCCCATCCACCTGGTAAGTTGTGAAGAGCCACTGTGACTCCCCCTTGCACCTGGAGTAACAACTGGATGTACCAGAGGCTCCAGCAGGTGCACAGACAGGCAAATGGTATGCAGGGAGGCCATTTATTTAAACTCTTTTCTGACCCTATAAAGATCATCAGACTTGGTTTACAACACTCTTTCCAAAGGGTGTTTACATCCGTCCCGCACAAGATAGACAATCTGCCCAAAGCCCTCTGATAGGCTTGATCAAGCCTGAAAATTAGAAAAGGGCAGCTCGTCATGCTGGGTCTCATGTCACACAATTTCACTCCCATGTTCTAAGTCCACGTGTCATCACCCTAACAAGTTGAAACTTCACGAGTCAGCTGTCAGCTGTTAGCCTTTCAGCTGCGGTACTGAACAGAGCCCACTGTTCACAAGGACGCCCCTCTGAAAGCATCTCCCCAGGTGCTGTCTGGTAAAGTACAAAACTAGGCTGCTGACTCTACAATCGTGATTTTTGTTCTGGGTTTTACCTAGCTTCTTCTCCTTGATAAACACTTCAGATTTCCTAAACAAGTATACTTCATTCCCAGAGCCCGCTTGTCTTTATTTTGCTCGTCTGGGAACTCTGCCTGCATTTATGAATTTCCTGCTTTAGCAAATCTTGTCTGTCCAGGGAGAGCCTGGTGCAGACTGTTCACACCTTCAGGGACTGCACTGTGTAGACTGCCAAAAGTGATCTCACTGTCCCCAGGATGGAGCCCAACAGGGTCACCCCAGCCTGGCCGTGTCTGGACCCCCAAGAAGTGGTGTCTGCCCCCAGGGAGAAGCAGGGGAGCTCCACAAAGCACCTGTCTTCATGATAAGCAGAAACTATTTTTCCTTGAGTTAAGCACAGGATTTTTCTCCCTCCAAGTAAGTTATCTTTAATCACTAGAAGGTTAATCGTTGTATTTTAAAGACCTCAAAGAGTCTATTTAATGCCTGGGTATCATCAATAGAGTTATTTCAAACCAGGAGAATTTGAGATTGTTACAGACAGAGTTTTCTTAACTGGAAACATAATAGCTCATTAAAAATGATACAATGGATTTCAAGTGTGTTTTCCTCCAGGGCGAGGTCAAGGCTGGGATCTCAGAGAATGGGAGGAAGCAGCAGAGTTCGTGGAGAAAACCCAGGAGAGAGACAAACGCTGCCTCCAGGGAAGGAACATAAGCAGGTCGCCACCTGCCAGTGAGATTAGGCCCCCGAAGATGTCCATGCTGAAAGCTCACTGATAGATTCCTTTTTCCAAGTTCCTACCGAGGTTTTAGCCCATGTGCAAGCAAGCAGTTCCCCCAGAACCCACAAACTCAATTTGTACAATGTTAATTTGGAGATATATTTTTTTTCCCTTTTCATGGGTTGACTGTTTCCCCGATTTGATTGCCAGTTTCTTGAAGGCAAGTCTTACAGCTTCTCTATTTTAAGCATAGACCATTAAACATTTATTACCTTGCATTACCATAATCATTTAATAAGGGTTATTAACAATTAGTATTTTAATGCATGAAGGCTGTTAAGGTATTTCTCTAAACACATAAGTTTGTTTTAAGAGTGATTTTGGCACAGGGGAAAAAAATCCGATTTTGAAACTTATAGTCATGACCAAACATATAACTCAATGTTTCAAATTCCTCCAGAACATTATCCAATTAATCACACTGCCTTTGATAACTAACTGAATACGTAATGGTTGAAAATGGGAGTCCAAATGAGAATGGCAAAAGAAGATTCTTTAAATGTTTGGACCTGCATCGGTTTGAAACATACAAATCTATATTTTTAAAGTTCTGGGTTACAACTAATATGACACGTTCCCTTTGTTAACAACAAAATTCATATTTCTGCTACTTATGAATGTGCCTCTCTCCTAGTCATTCAGCAAATATTGATGGAGTCTCGACTGTGTTTCAGGCACTGTATGAAATGCTGACCACACAAAAATTGATCCCACCTAATCCCTGCCCTCAAGGAATTCAGAAACTCATGGGTGGGGAAAACAAAGATGTAAACTACTCATCTATTAGTTCATTTATTCAAAAATGATGTATTGGGTGCTTACTATGTGTCCAGCACTGTTGAAAGTATATGGGATCCATCAGTGACCAACAAGTAAGCCTGGCCATTGGGGAACATTCATTCTAGTGGAGGAAAGGAGACAAGTACTAAAAGAGCATAACGCTAAGGATAAAGGTCTAACGCGGCTAAGGGGAATCAAGAGGGCTAGATGGGGGCTTCCCTGGTGGCGCAGTGGTTGGGAATCTGCCTGCCAATGCAGGGAACACGGGTTCGAGCCCTGGTCTGGGAAGATCCCACATGCCGCAGAGCAACTGGGCCCGTGAGCCACAACCACTGAGCCTGCGCGTCTGGAGCCTGTGCTCCGCAACAAGAGAGCCCACAGTAGTGAGAGGCCCACGCACCGTGATGAGGAGTGGCCCCTGCTTGCCGCAGCTAGAGAAAGCCCTCGCACAGAAACGAAGACCCAACACAGCCACATAAATAAATAAATAAATAAATAAATAAATAAATAAATAAATAATAATTAAAGGTGCTAATAATTTAAGAAAAAAAAAAAGGCTAGACGGAGGAGGGAGTCATTTCAAATAAGGTGGTCAGGGGTGAGGTCCCACTGAGAAGCGGCATTTGAGCAAAGACGATGGAGCTAAACCCACTGGCCAGCTGGATTGCCTGGGGCTGAGAGCTCTCCAGATAGAACAGGGACCAGCAAACTATAGCCCTCAGGCCAGATCCTGCCTGCTGGCTATGAATAAAGTTGTGTGTGCACGCAGCATTCGTGTATGCATTGGTGATGGCTGCCTTCGAGCTACGATGGCAGAATTGAAAAGCTGCAACAGAGACCATACAGATGCAAAATCTAAAATATTCGCTCTCTGGCCCTTTATAGAAAATGTCTGCTAATCCCTGGAAGAGAGGAGGGAGCCAGTGGCGATGCATGTTAAGAGGTTAAAGCAGGAGCAAGCGTGGGTAGGAGACAGCACAGGGAAGCATTGGGGGCTGGCCAGCGGCACCTCAGCTTTCTCTGCAGGTGAAATGGGGGCGCGAGTGGGGTTGGAGCAGGACAGGGACCACGTGCTCCAGTACCGTGGGGTGAAGACAGCCACGCACAACGCCCGTCAAGAAGGGGTGAAAGGGACCCACCGAGTCTTGAGGAAACTGCAACTCCAACTGAACCTACAGAGGAGCAGGAATTACGGAGGAGGCAAAACTCAAGGGAAGAAAAACAGCATAAACAGCACGTGGGAAGGAGCATGGTGAGGAAGGCACGGTGCAGCCAGGGAAATGCACGCTCCGCCTTAAAGGATGCCGAGAGGGCACGTGGGCAAGGTAGCAGCGGAGTCAGATCACACAGGCTGGGAAAGAGAAAACCCGATGAAGGGGTCATAGCCAGCCCTGCTGTCCTCTCCACGTCAGCCCTTGCTGACAGCTGATGGCACGGCCACCACCTGGGTCTTGCTGCACTGGTGCAGGGGCGCAGGCGGGACACCCACTCATTGGTGGACAGCTGTAATGGGGGTGGTGTCATAAGACAATGCACCTGGAACTCTGGTATTAGATCCAAGGCGCTTAGCTTGCTCAGGGCAGGTTGTTGGAACTCTACCACGTAGTATTTATGCTGGGTCTCTGGGAGGTGTGGTGGGAAGATTAGAGGCTTGGTAGTTCCTTACTCAGGGCTCTCTGTATCCTGGCAGGACGTCACCCTGGACAGCCTGATGTCACCATTTGCCTGAAGAGTAGCCCTGAAGCAAAGGAGGTCCCCAGAGGCTTGGGTCCCTGAAGGGTCATGACTTGCCATGTTCTGTCTACATGTTCTGACAACCTGAAGAGCATCCTTTGTGCTGCGTGCTTCTCTTGCTCTGGAGGGCCAGAGTGCTGATTTTTGCCAAGCCTTCACTGCAGCCCTTTGAGGGAGTAATTCAGACCCAGAATGAGGGAGGTGAAATCCACTTTAGAATGCTGCCTAAGAGAGAGGCACCCTTTCCCCAGAGACTGTGAGGTGGAGGAGGGATGCACAGTGGATAAGGTTACAGTTTAAGTGGATGGACTGTCCACCCCAGTGCTCTGGAGCATGGAAGGAGGAAACGGGTGCAGGCCGGCTCTGCCCTGGGCGAAGACGGCAATCCCGTGAGCCCTACCTGAGGACTTCTGATGCTTATTATTGGGAACAAGAAGGCAGCGCTGTCTGTCGAGAACGAGGAGAACACAGCTGAGACCAGGAAACTGAGTGGCCAGAGGATTCACCCGCAACACAGAAAGACATGTAACAGTGTCATTGGAAAATAAGACACAGAAGTTTAAGATTTCAACACTTGAGCGTTTCCTGATTAGGGCACTATTGCGGGTTGCATTGTATCATCCCCCCAAATATATGTTGGTACTTATAAATGTGACCTTGTTTGGAAATAGGGTCATGGCAGATATAATTAGTAAAGATGAGGTCATACTGGAATGAGGGGGGCCCCTAATCCAATAGGACCCATGTTCTTATATGAAGACGGCCACGTGAGGACACAGAGCCACAGGAAGAAGACCATGTGAACAGAGAGAAAGACCGGAGTGATGTTGCCACAAGCCAAGGAATGCTGAGGGCTACGGAGCTAGAAGAGGTGAGGAAGGGCCCTCCCCTGGCGTCTTCAAAGAGAGCACGGGCTGCCGACACCTTGATCTTGGACTTCTCGCCTCCAGAACTCTGAGAGAACACATTTCTGTTTTAAGCTACCCAGTTTGTGGCACTTCGTTGCAGCAACCCTAGGAAACAAACAAAACAAACACAGCCAGCGTCCAAAATGTCGCCGAAGGCATGGCTTGAGCAAGTGGAGTTGGTCGGTGCCTGACTGCTGGCTGAGGAGGGAGATGCCTGCACAGGGCTGGCAGAGGCGAACAAGACACGCTAGTGACCGCTGTACCGGTCATGCCATGAGTTTGCCCTATATGAGTTAATTAACCCAATTATGGAAAGGGTCTACCTCCCTGTACAGGCAAATTATCCTATACACAATTTAATCACAGCAGGGAAGCTGAAGACAAAAATTTTGCTGACCACAGTTCATAGGTGCTGTCCTTCACACCTCCCCTGCCGAGAAAGTTCCCTTTCGTCAACAGAGAAATGTTGGCGAAAAACTGGTAAATGTCCAAACCAAAGACATGAGCTCTGCTTATCATAACCTGTAAGCAGCTGTCAGCTGAGTGATGGCCTCCCAGGGACCCTGAGCCCTGTGAACACCTGGAGGTACTGCGGACTGGGCAGTGAGGGGAATGTGTCTGGGGGACCTGGATGTGGCAGAAGCAGGACAGGGCAGCCAGGAGAGTCCAGCCCAGAGGGGCGGCAGGGGGCACAGTGGGGAAAGCACAGAGGAGGCTTGTCAGTGTCAGGAAAGCCAGGAAACAAGAGGCTGGTAGGTGTCAGTAATCAGGAACCACAGCCCAAAATGTTCCTCCACGCACTCAGCCAACAGACATTTACTCACTGCCACTATGCATCCGATGTCGTATCAGACTTTGGGGAGTTCACAGTAATTACGTCTATTTATCGAGTCCCTGCTGCATGCCACTACTATTCGTCATATCTTCATGGTCTGATCTTTATCTCACAACCGCCAGGTCCGGTGGCAAGTTATTTCCAGGTTGCAAACGAGGAAACCAAGAATTGAGACAAATCAGCATCCTGAAGGGTGAGCACTGATTCGCCCGCAGGACTTTCCACCTCCAAAGCCTCCATCCCCTACCTTCTTATATGACCACTGAGCCCACGAAAAGACAGTGACCTCTGCCCAGATAACCTTGTAAGTTAACAGGTGTTTGCTACCCTCCTCTCTATCTCCTGCTCTTGACCTGGGATGGAGGGCTGCCCTTCCCCAGCTTCTGGGGCCTGGGTTCTGGGATCTGCAAGTAATAAACCTTGTGACTGTACTTTCTTTGCGTGAGTGTATTGAAACCGCACCTTCAATCAAAGCCCCAGGGTTTTCACTTCCCCAAAACGAGAGGTCGGATGCTGAGGAAGCTGCCTGCCAACCCCACGTGGAAGCTTGTACCTCTTCATTCAGCAGGTCATAATCTGCATACTCTTAACACACCAGCCCTGGGATTTTCCAACACTAAGCTCTATCAAGAACAAATCTAACTCTCTGATCTCCATTTGGTGACTCCTGTGCCTTGATCCTCAATCAGTTGAAAACTCGGGAGAAGAATATGAGCGTCATTTAGTGGGTACCTAATATCACACAGGAAATAGGACCCTTCTTGGATACTGCAGAACTAAGGATGTTTTTAGCTTCATTGCATTTCTTTGTCTTTGTCTCATGGAAGAGGGAGGAGATCTGAGCATTTTTATAAAAAGATGGTGATTGTCACCAGAGAGCAAGAAATTTAAGGATGTGAAAAAAAAGGATAACAGGTAAGGCACCAACCTCCAGTAAAGAAAGAAAATTACTCCAGAGCACAGCGGAAAGAACAGAGACAGGGTGTCTGGTCAAAGGGCAGATGGGAGGAAAAGTGTGAATTCCAAGGAGGACCGTGAGAATAAATGTCCCTGCATCCGGGCTCAGCAGGGGCACAGAAGCAGAGCTCAGTGGGGCTCAGAGGCCAGAATCTATGCTGGAGGGAGGGTCAGAGCAGAAAACCAGGGCCAGTCAGAGGTAGAAATGATACCTCAGCGTTCAGTAGAAGAAGAAAGTGTCCCAAGAGAACACAGGAGAGGGAATCAACACTCAACACAGAAGAACTTGGGACCCTCAGGGCTCTCTGCGCTCTGCCCTGGGAGTGAGGGCCTTCCTGGTGGGGAACGAGAGGGCGACGCTCCCTGAGGACAGCGGGACAATTCAGTGCCATGCGAGTTATGATGACACCGTGAGCGGAGTGACGGCTCCGCCATGTTCACCTTGGACTTATTTGTAATGGCCACAGTTGCTGGATAATATCATTTATGATTTTAGGACATATATGCCTACAGTGACTGTGGAAACCCTGGGTGAGCTCTTCAACTGTCCTTACGACATCACCTGACTCTCAAATGGGAAAGATTCCACCCAGAGGGTTAACAGAATCTGAGCACCTGATCAGCCTGGGCATCTAAGTCACATGGAAAGAAACAGTGTTTCTAACTCATGCCATAACCTGAATTATTTTCCCAAGATATTCTTCAGGGTGTCGCTTCTGGGAAAAGAAAGAGATTGTACTCCGAATTAATTTTTACTTCGCTTTCAGCAAACTCTAAATGCAATGCTTGTGGTTGGGGAGTAAGTCATTTTCATTTTTAACTGGAAACTGCTTGGCCAGTAAAACTCAACAAATGAATAGAAAGAACTTTAAGCTACACAGATGAAAGAAAGCATCAGAGCGGAAAGGAGACCGTCCACAGAGAGTCGAAAGGTCCAGTTGAAACCAGTTCAACAGAAATAACGTTAACATAGGGAATCTAGTTACTCCTTTGGTTTGAGAAAACAATTCACGTTGCGCTTTGGAAGCTCACGGAGTCATTCAACTTGCTGAAGAAACTGGATGAAGACTCTTTTCTCTACAAGGGAGTCTTTTAAAGGCAAACTGTGATGGCTGGTTTGACTATCTTATTTGACAAAATGCTTGTGTGTATATATACACATATGCATAAATATGCATAAGTGATCATTCTAAACCAGTGGTTCTCACAGAGAAGCAATATTTTCCCCAGGGAATATCTGGCAGTTTCTGGACAAAGTTTTTGTTGTCACAATTCAGGAGGTGGGGCCATGCTATTGCATCTAGTGGGTATAAGCCAGGGATGCAGCGAACCGTCCTGCAACAATCAGGACAAACTCCCTCCCCCGAAAAAGAATTATCTGGCCCAAAACATCAACAGTGCTAAGGTGAGAAACTCGGGTCTACAGTAATGAGCTTGTACTCGATGAAAACCCAGTAAATCTTTGTAGGACCTGAAAGCTCAAAATAGTAAAGATTATCATGGCAATTACAAGATTTCATCTTTATGCAAACTATCAAATAAACGATTGAGGGAATGGATTACATATGGTGCATACATCTATCAATAACATTGTGTTTGCTAGCGTGTGTGTGTGTGTGTGTGTGTGTGTGTGTGTGTAACCATATTCACACATGAACGTACCCACATGCAGAGGGCTGAATTTCAGCTGGCAGGTCTCAGTACCTAGCCAACTTTAACTTCAATTTGGGTGGCTGGAATCACTTTCTATTTGTTAATTGAGCAAGTGACCAAGTTCTAGCCCAGGATTCAAGGGAAGTCTTCTGGGGGTTTCTGATTTCTTCAAAAAAAGGACACAAGGAATGTGGTTCTTCTTCCACTGGATACTGTCATGTCTGGATGCAGTACCAGGAACTGTAGCCGCAGGTTTGCACCCATGAGCAGAGCTAGCCTGAGGACCAACCTGACCGACTGTGGGTGGCAGAGACAGTGGTGACAGGACTTGGGTCCCTTACTGACTCTTGAGTCATTGAAGTGAGCAACTCTGAAGACACCTACCCTGACCTTCTAGTTGTATGACTTGATACGTTTTTTTAAAAAAATGTGGTCAACTTATATGTGGAATCTAAAAGAAAAAATGATACAAATGAACTTATTTACAAAACAGAAACAAACTTCGAAAACAAACTTATGGTTATCAAAGGGGAGACGTGGTGTGGAGGGATAAATTAGAAGTGTGGGACTGACATATACACACTACTCTATATAAAATAGATAATCAACAAGGACCTACTGTGTAGCACAGGGAACTCTACTCAATATTCTGTAATAACCTATATGGGAAAAGAATCTGAAAAAGAATGGATACATGTATATGTAGAACTGAATCACTTTGCTGTACACCTGAAGCTAACACAACATTGTAAATCAACTATACTCCAATATAAAATAAAAAATTAAATTAAAAAAAATTGGTCAAGCTATTTGGAGCTACCTGAAGCCAAACACATTCTTTTACACAATTGCCTGAAACTTTCATGAAATGCTGGTAATTTCCCTTTTTAGGTATCTAATAAAGAAGTGAAGAAAGAATGCACATGAGGCTACAGATATCTTTGACACGACATCGGATTCCCTAAACTGCAAACAATAATATGAAAAAGCAGCTTCAGGGCTTCCCTAGTGGCGCAGTGGTTGAGAATCTGCCTGCCAGTGCAGGGGACACGGGTTCGAGCCCTGGTCTGGGACGATCCCACATGCCGCGGAGCAACTAGGCCCGTGAGCCACAACTACTGAGCCTGCGCGTCTGGAGCCCGTGCTCCGCAACAAGAGAGGCCGCGATAGTGAGAGGCCCGCGCACCGTGATGAAGAGTGGCCCCCGCTCGCCGCAACTAGAGAAAGCCCTCGCACAGAAACGAAGACCCAACACAGCCAAAAATAAATATAAATAAATAAATAAATTTATAATAAATAAATAAATAAAAATTAAAAAATTATTTAAAAAAAAAAAAGCAGCTTCAGTTTGAGGAATGCTCATATCAGCATTAGCTTTATTATCATGCCCTAAGTGTGGAGAATATCACTTCTCTTCCGAGTTGGCAAAGAGCCACCTGATGCCTTTCCACACTGAAATCCAAAACCGGGTACATTTTGATTTCTTTAGAAAATGAAGACATTATTTTATTTTTAGAAACGGTGACAGTTTGCTTTTGAGCACCAAGTCACCGGGCATCACAGACCAACGAGAGGGGAAACTGGGAGTGAAGGCAAGACTCACCGTTGAGCCATTTGGAGTTGTACTGCGCGGTGCGGAGAGGGGGCAAGACGCCCAGACTCCGGTAAATGGCGGGGTCGCGTCCGGGGAAATCCATGGCCGTGGCTGCATAGACCTCCCCGCCCGCCGTGAGGAGAGCCGTGGAATTGTGCCGAGGGCTGTAAGGACAGCGCGCCATGCCGCTGATCTGATCATGGATCTCCGTCAGGTTACTCAGCTAGGTGTGAGGACGAGACAGAGAAACAAATTATCCCCCAGGAAACCCCTTTAAGAGCGTTCACGGAGCATACCCACCCAAATTGCAAATGAAGCATGCACGATAAACTCTCTGGGGCTCGTACAATGTGACAAACCTCTGCACTCTGGCTTGGAGGAGAAGAGTACACGGTGGTCATCCTGAGACAATCTACCCATCAACCTTTCTCATCATCCCTGAGAGTTACTGAACCTCTGGCTTTTGGATACTCACAAAAGATGAAGTTAGATTCTTGTCTATGACTTTACTTATAATGCATGGGACAGTGCAGATTTTTCCACTTTAATTAAAAAACCCAACTTCAATATTCATAGAAATACAAATTGCAATAAAAATTAGGTACAATTTTATCAATAAAAGTGAATCGAAATATTACGAATAGCCCAAAACTGCATTCATCGGTAAGGATGTGTGGATATTTAGCACCACGTAGCCCAAATTTCCAAGCCTTTAGTTTTTAGTTTTCAGAGAGGCAACTCAGTGTCTTGGAGTCAAGTGGTGGGAATCCAGCATTTGAGGAGCTGAACAACCACTGAATGAGAAAAGTTCTTTGGATGCGGAGGGAATCTTTGCTCCGCTGGTTTCTTTACTCTTACCTGAGAGGTACGAGAGCAGAGGGGTTAGGCAGGGGGACTCAGATACACTGCCTGCTTTATTAGACGTGCAGCCCCGGGTAAGCTACTTAAAGCCTTTAAGCCTCAGACTCTTATAAAGCGGTGACCCAAAGGTTAAGCACCACATAGGGTGAACGTGAGGATGACGTTGTACGGTGCTTAGGACAGGCCACGGTACCTAGGGATCTCTCTGTGAGCATCACTTCTTATCATCAACGTCCTCCCTTTCTTCCAATAACTGAATGTTATTTGAAAATAATGAACAGTAAAAGAGGGTGGTAAGCTCAGGTTTTGAGAGAACGTGTGTAACCAGGAAATTAACATAGTGATATTTCTTCATCATGTTCCTGGAGGAAGATCAAATGAATATCCCAAATTAGGACGATTACACGTGTGCTCTGATAACCCGGCAGTTCTACAGGTGTAAGACCTGGATGCTGAAAATTCCCGTCAATAACGACAGGTTAAAATAAAAAGAGGGTGGCATATAACTTTATTTTTCCTAGGGTTCCATTTGTTTGCTAGTTTGCTTTACTTTTTTTGACACCCTTCTCATCCAATTTGTAAACTGTATTTTCTTCACTTGGATTATGATTTTAGGGTTATTTTAATACCTAACAGCCTCCCTACGATAAAGAAGAAAAAGAAATAAGAATACGTTTAGGATTATGTTTAGGGTCTGGTGGGAAAAGAGCTGGTAGAAACAGTTTGAAAGCATATTTAAATTTAATTGAACAAGCTATAATTATTACCAGTTCTTTATACAATAGTGTTATTAGTAATAGATCAGTACATCAAATATTTATTCAGTTTGACAAAAGATGTTTTTTAAAGTTAAAAAGCAACTCTTTGGAGAATAGAAACACGTTTAAAACTAGGGTTTTAATAGAATGTTTGGATTTTCCTGGTATTAAAATCTGTCAAAGCTCCACCTGAAGCCGTACCGTGCGGTTGGTGCAGACCGGCGTGAAAGCGTTGGTTCCACAGGTAAATAACCTGTCGCCACCCACCAACAGTACCCGGATGTAGTTCTGACATTCCTCCTGGAAAAAAAAAAAAAATCACAAGAAACTCGTTAAGGAGGCCTGAGCGCAAGAGGAATGGTGAATATGAATACATCTTGTCTAGTTAATAGATTAGATGTTAATTAACTAGTAAAAACAAACAAACAAACAAAAATTCCTCTCGGATACTGACCAAAAAATAACAACAGAACTCTAAAATAGTCTTTTTCTGCACACTTGCTCAATAGAGGATATTTGTAAACATAGATATAAATATACGTTCAGTTAAAATCTCAAAGCATGTGTCTTCTTTTGATGAATGGGCTTTCATTTTGAGTTGTAGCTGATAACAGTGTGAGCCCTAAATTGCCTTTGACATATATTAGGAAAATAAATAAACACTGCTCATGAAACAGTGTCTTAGAAAACTTCCCCAGGAACTTGAAAAAACACGGTGAATGCTTCTCCAGATGCTAGGGTCACACGTGAAACTCTGATTGCAAATTGGAAGAAGTTTTACATAAAGTTCTCAAAATGTATGCACAGCAAGAATCTATAAACATGTCTGATTCTTTGATGAAAAATTAAAATATAACTAATAAGTAAAGGATGTCTGGAACATGAGGCATGAAAGCTCATGCTAATGGATGACTCAGACCTGTGAATTTTTTTTCTGTGGTTGCAAAACATACATATAAATCTAGGGCATGGTCATAGTAGTGCAGGAACTTTCAGGTAGAAAGCTCTTCATTCATTCAGCCAGCAAGCATTTACTGATTAGATACTCTTTGGTAGAGACTGTGGAAGAAGTCACAATTGAGGCCCGTAGCGCAAAATTAAAATACACGGAGCTGCCAACATACTCTAATGAGGAGGCACCGGAGAACAGCATATTGCTAACTCCAGAGGAGAGGGGAAGGGAGGAGGTGTAGGAAGGCTTCCTGGAGGAGATGACACCTGAGATAAGTTTCAAAAGAAGAGTAGGATTTGGTGAGGCTTCCTGGAGGAGGTACCCCCTGACACTTGCAGGATTTTACCGAGCAAAGGAGGGAAAACACATTCTCAGCAGAAAGAATGGACTGACAAGGCATCACGGTTGGAGAAAGCACAGTGCTTTCACTGCGTACAGAAGAGGTAGACATAAGCTGGGGAGCCAGACACAGGCTAAGTGTGCCAGACCAGTGAGTTTACATTTTATTCTGAATGTGAAGGAACCGTTTTATGTTTTCACTGCATGCAGTTTTTTTTTTTTTTTTAAACATCTTTATTGGAGTATAATTGCTTTATAATATTGTGTTAGATTCTGCTGTATAACAAAGTGAATCAGCTATACATATACATATATCCCCATATCCCCTCCCTCTTGCATCTCCTTCCCACCCTCCCTATCCCACCCCTCTAGGTGGTCACAAAGCACCGAGCTGATCTCCCTGTGCTACTGCATGCAGTTTTGACCTGAGGTGATGTTTGTAAATGAAGGACCACTCTGGACCATGTGGAAGCTAGTGGAGACGTGAGATGGAAGTTCAGGAGACAGGTAAGGAAACTACTTCCATAATTCAGTCCCTCCTGCTTCCGTGCCTGGACCACAGTGCAAGGCGTGAAAGGGCAAAGTGAGACTCCAGCAAATGAACAGGAAATGGTGACTGACCAACCAACCAGACCTAGAAGATGCTGCATGATGATATATCGGTTAGACACACATTTCCCCAATCAGGAGGATCCGGATCTAACGGCACAGCAATGCTCTCTTCAGTGGAATAGAGCCTCAGTCTCCACGAAATGTTGATTTGCCATAACTCAGCCTGTGGCATGGCCTAGGTGTGGATATAAAATGAGCTAAAATATTTGAATTCGTTTTCTAACTGTAAAGTGAAATATCAAAGGTAGATAATTTTCCTAATACTACTACTAACAATAAAAGCAACAAATTATCCTGCAGTATAAACAAACAAACAAACAATACTAAACTTTCTTTGATTTATTTGTATGGAAATATGTTAACATAAATGTTTCAGACATCACATGAAATTTCTAAAAATCTTATATGTTCTGGTATAATGTTATAAGTCATAATTCTAGTTATTACTTTAAAATGTATGTCTCAGAAATAACTACATTTCCTTGTCAATTGCATTATTATGAACTTTCATCAAATCTTTAACTGTGGTCATTTTTAAGTCTTTTGTCATTTACAGACAGTTCTGGGTATACTCTGATGCTTTTGCAAAAATGTTCCTATAAAAGGGTTTCATCTTCAAGGAATTCATGGAAAAGACTCTGACAAGTACAGGTTTCTGGTAACTGACTATACTGCTGAACTGAATGAATAAGCATTTTCAGAACTCTAATGGCAGACTGATGAATTCATAAAAGTGCTAACAAAAGATCAAGATGAAAAAAAAATTAATTACATGGGGCTGAGTGAACTGATGAGGATGATTATAATTTTTGTGACTTTCTGTCTGAATTAAAAAAAAAAAAATCCCACAAGGACTCAGAGGCAAAAAATATACAAATCAATTTTCACTGCAAAGTAAAGGAGCTGTTACAGTGGAGGATTACTGGACTGAATGTCAATATTATGACATAGTATGAGTGTGGTTCGTGTCTGGTACTTGCAATCACTGTTGCTTTTGTTGTGGTCACCCATTTACAATGCTTGGTGTCAGTTGATTTATCTCTTGTAAAAATAAAATACAGTGCATGTGTGTGTGTGAAAAAAAAAAGCAACAAATTATCATTGGCTGCTAAACTGAAGATACTTTGAGGAAAAAAAAAAAAAGGACAGAATGAAAGATCGAAGTTAACTATTAGAAGAATTAAGAAATGAGTGTCAACAGAAGACAATAAATTGAGTAACTGAGAAAGGTACACCTGATGAGGAGGCTTATTTCGTTCTGTTCCGTTTTGCTTTTATACCTGGGGAAAGGGAAGGAGAGTTCTGAAGAGAAAGAACAAAACAAGACTTCAAAAAGGCACGTCGTTATCCCTTCCCAGGGTCAGGGAGCTCTCACTCGGAGAACACAGAGGAGGGGTACGCTGCCTCAGAGAGCAGAGGGGCACAGAGTTTGCAGAGACAGGATCAAGGCCAGGGTGGAAACACCAGACCTAATGGCGTCTGAGGGCACTCCAGAAAGACAACTCGGGGAACACAGGGCTGAGACGGCTCTTGATGGCCGGAATGGACAAAGCAGACACAACAATGACACTATAATAAAGAATGAGAGAAAATTACAGACAGTGGAGAGACGTGGGGATTTTGTTTGTTTTCTGTTGCTGCTTTTAGAACTCTTTCAAGAATGAGTCAAAACGTAAAAGAACTTTGCGCGTTTCGCTTTTTTTAAAGCAGGAGACTGACACAGGTAGAAACGTGCTAGAGGCAGTCGTATCACCGTGAACTTGGCCAAGGGTAAGTTATTCCAAGAGAAACATCCCCATTGAAAAGACGTGCTCTCATGGCTGAGTCTTACGGACCCGGTGAAGAAAAAGCAAGGGCCTCTAATCCATTTTGGGAAGAGAAACAATAAAGGTAACAGATGTGGTGTTTATCTTAATCTCCCAAAAGAAAGACAAAGTGAAAACAGGACTGTAGGTCATTCACCTTCCTGAAGGCCCATCACAAACTTGATGAAGAACTAGAAAGATGGCTGGCGATGTGATACCCAGGATGCTGACGTGTGTCAGAGCCGAGGGACAAATCCAACTGGCTATCAAAAAAAAAAAAAAAAAAAAAAATCCTGGAAAAAAGTAAATGAGGGAGGGCACAATATTATTTCAATTAGAACAGAGAAGGACTTCCCTGGCGGTCCAGTGGTTAAGACTTCGTCTTCCAATGCAGGGGGTGAGGGTTCGATCCCTGGTCGGGGAGCTAAGATCCCACATGCCTCGCGGCCAAAAAACCAAAACATAAAACAGAAGCAATACTGTAACAAATTCAATAAAGACTTTTTAAAAATGGTCCACATCCAAAAAAATTTTTTTTAAAGAATTAGAACAGAGAATTTAAAAAGTATGTTCTGGAAATCACGAGAATACACTGTACCCTCTGGGAAAGGTTACCTGTGCTGTGTGTCTCCCCGATGCTGATAGGGTCCCCCAAGTTGAGTGAGGATGTAGGGAAGGAAGCAGGTAAATGTCAGGAAACAGGACAATCGGACATGGAGGCTTATGCAGTCTTTACTAAGAGGATGCAGGCAGCACCAGCTCCGTGAAAGCCGTAGTTGCTTATGGTAAATGGGGCCCGCGGAGGGTAATGCTTTAGGTAAGCCCAGCATGCAAGGTTGGAGGGAACAGGGAGGAGGATGGGGAGGAAGAGTTCTGTCTCATCACCAGTGAGGCTGGACGAGGTCTGCTCACCCTCTGTGTCCAATAGGAGGAACCACTGGAGGTGGGGTGATACTTTCGTGTTTCTTCTTAACTGTCCAGAGCTGAACTCATTCGCCCACAGCCTGGGTCAGCTCAGCTCAGCCCCTTCCTGTTTCACTCGCCTAAATGTTCCCTCATGGTTAATTCACAAACTGCTCAACTGATTCTATCTAGAAGCAGACTGGATGTGAATCCTAAGCAAATAAATACATTGAAAATCACAACTTTCTTTTTCTTTTTCTTTTTTTTTGATGAGAGATTGGAGAAAGTCCAAGCAAAACAGAATGTAAAAACAGAAATGGAAGAAAGCAGAAGTACTTTGCTTTGGAGCAGAAGATAAATTTATGAATCAGAGAGTCAAAATTAAGAATGACAGGAAATGGCCTGAGTGCCAGGCCCCGTAATACTGAGTCTGCTCATGATGGTGATTCCCAAATCCAAATTCTCCTGTGGGAAAATCTGTAGTCAATCACTTTGTGAGTCTTTGCTACAGACAGGGGCTTTTCACGGGTTATCTGAACCTACTAGAAGTACTGCTTGGACCACCTGTTTTAAAATATAACACAGAAGTCCTTTTAGGAGGTTCTACTCTAGGTTTATCTTTTAAATGAGCTTATCTAAATGTCCATGATAAGAATCTCACCTGAGAATTTGTTTCTTTTATCCCATTTCTGTAGCTCAAAAACGGCATAAGGGGATTTAAGGAATTCCAGTTTTCCAAGAAGACACAGTGCACATTCCCAAGGCTCCTGGGAGCCTGCCAGCAATGGCTGCTGTTGTTACAACGAGACTCATCTACCTCACTTTGATAATAGCACTTAAACATTAAAATAACCCGTCTGTGCCTGCAGTCCCACGGGCGGGTCAACCTGTCCTTGACTTTGAAGCAATTCCTGCTTGAACTGATAGCTGACATGCACAGTTGCTGACTCACCCAAAGAGCTTTTAGATGCCACAGCTGATGCCCACTTGATCTCAAGGACATAAGACCAAGGGCCCAGCAGGGAGAGCATGTGTTTGGGAACAATTTTCTTCATGAAATAACTGGGTTTGCCCTGCAGCACTTCATCATATTTATTTCCCAAACAGGTGTTCTGCTTGAAGAAAGACTCACTGGGTAGAAGGATGACCTATAAACACGGACGAAGCCTCAGCAACCCCCAGCCCATCACCCACCCATCAATCTGAGGGAGGAGGAGGAGGGCGGAGCCCAGCAGCCTTTACGTTTATTACAGCACTCCCACTGACTGCAGTGTGTCTTTCCTTAATGATGCCATACCTTTGAGAGCATCCAAAGTGCAGAAAAGCAACTTATAGTAACTGCATGTGCCTTTTAGGCTGAATGTATACAACAAGAATCATGATTACCAGGTGGATCTTGAAAAACCGTACCATCCAATCAGATGTAAATATATATATATAAACACATACACACACATATATAAGACATATATACATATATATGAGACATATATATTACACATGAATATATATGCATACATATTACAGAAGCATTTATATAAATATATAGACATACTATTATATCCATATTTAGATATATAAATATAGATATTTATATGTATATCTATAAAACTATAAATATACGGATACACATATATATGAATATATATTAAAAGAGTGTATGCTATATAAGTGTATCAATAAAGTATATTATATATATTTATTTACATAATGAGATTGTTTTCAACTGAGCTGACTCCAAGGGTAACTTGTTAGGGAACCTCAATTTTATGAACCAAAATTTGGTATGTGTAGTCTGCACAGGTTGTTAGTATCTAATCTTAAAGAACCCTCCATTTTTGGAGCAATTATACAGAATAAAGGCAGTTCCGTAGTGTGCTCCCTGCACCAGTTAACTCATAGCTTTCCAAATACTGGCACCTTGGATGAAAATGTTGTTTCACCCCCTACATCACCAGGTTCCCAGGCGGGATGGCATCATGTTTTTCTTCTCTGGAATTTACCTGTTTACGAGCAGAATTTGACAACCTGGGAAGCAGGACCACAGGATACAGCAGGAAGAACAACACACAACACACTGGATTCTAATCAAAACTCTCCCACTAACTTGCAAAATCATTCTAGGAACTTGGTGTTAAAAATACTGAAATGAGATCACAAACGAGAATCTTTTGAAAATTATAAAGTATAATATGTGCCTAAAGGAGCTCTTTCATTCCCTTAATAATCGGTTGTGTTTCCTCTGTAGAGTTCCTAAAGGTCACGGTGGGAAGGGCTTTGGCTTAGACATAATAACCCCAAGCAGACAAGGAGCTTTTGTTAGATCACAAGAGAATCGACTATTTATGTTTAAAATAATATTTGTGTAAAACACATTTAAATACTTCTAGAAGCCAATGTCTATAATGATGTTTCAAAAATAACTAAATACAACAGATTTTATTATAAACCCTTTTTGAATCCATAAACAACACAGATTTCCCACTCCTGTTTTCATAGATAGGATGTTTAAGCCATTTCAGGCCAAGTCACCCCCTTTCTCCCAAGTGAGCTGAAAATTTTAAGTAAAATAGAATTCAAAGCTCACCAAGAATTGACAGTCTCCGTCCTCCCTTCTCTGCTACACAGGCCCAAATCAAAGATCTGGCTACATTTTCTTGACGTAGATTCCCTAAATGGTCATTTTACTCCACTGCACGTGAAATGATGCCCGTGTCGGTCCCAGCAACACGGGGAACACGAGGAAATGTGCCCTCTCTCTTCTCCCCTCTGCAGCCCGCAGAGGAATGCTCTCCCCAGAGGACTGAGTGGGCGCAAGCAGTACCACCCCTGAAGGCCCAGCGCCTCATCCACGCTCCACATTCTTGGCTCTGCAGTAAAAGGCATTATGTGGAGAAGCACAGACCACTTTTCTTAGGGTAGGAAAAAATGAGTTCAGACAAAGTGGCTGGCATTTTTCTCATTTTTGAGATGTCACATTTTGCATTACTCTATTTCAGGGAGAAGGGGAACTTTGTAAATCTGTGTGTAAGTTTTCATATTACTCTAACGCCAACAAAAATAGAAAACAATTGAATTCTTATTTCTAAACTCAGGGCTACTAAGAAAATCTGAATTCCACTCCCCCAAAGAGATGTTACATTTCAGTCAAATGGACTCTATGGAAATGTCTTCTGATTTGGCTCCTCGAAATGTCAGAACAGGGAAATTGGGGTTGAATGAATTCTGAATTCAGGGGCTAGACCTTCGGAGCTGTTTGTTTCCTTCCCTTCTGTGTTCCAGGAGCAGGGCTCAGGTCTCTGATGGCTGCTGTGCCAGGTGCCACTTTAAGAAAGCCACAGAGATGCTAAATAAGGGAAAGGAACTGGTAACAGAAAATGAAGAGCCCTGGATGTTCCTCTGCTCTCACCACCCCTGGACCAGCCCAGCAGCACTGCCTAGGCTGCTGCCTTCATAGACCTATCACATCATTTCGTGCACATGAACGTCATTGCACATGGTTCTGCTACAAAACCGAATTCTATTTCAACCAAGCGTAGGTTGTTCAAAACTGTGAGTTTATCAGTGTACTTCATGCAACCTAAAAGAATATGCCATTTCCCTTTCTCACATTGGCACTTTGAAATTCATCATCATCTGTCTTAACGTATTCATCTTTAAAAAAAAAAAATCCCATCCACAAACACAGTTTGAATCGATTTATAATTACTGAGGTTTGCCATTGTTCTTAGCCCACTGAAACCAGAAACATGTGGAACTTAAAGGTACGATTTTCTTTGACAATGTTTGTTTTGCTCATTTTCTTTCTGTGTATCAGGAAACCTCAATTATGTATAATAATGATCTGTCCCTTCTGTGAATCAAAGATATATTCTTTTTTTTTTTTTTTTTTTTAATTTATTTATGGCTGTGTTGGGTCTTCGTTTCTGTGTGAGGGCTTTCTCTAGTTGCGGCAAGTGGGGGCCCCTCTTCATTGCGGTGCGCGGGCCTCTCACTATCGCGGCCTCTCTTGTTGCAGAGCGCAGGCTCAGTAGTTGTGGCTCACGGGCCCAGTTGCTCCGCGGCATGTGGGATCCTCCCGGACCAGGGCTCGAACCCGTGCCCCCTGCATTGGCAGGCGGACTCTCAACCACTGCGCCACCAGGGAAGCCCAAAGATATATTCTTAATAGGCATGAAAGATGGCCTTTCCTGTGTGTTCTCTGGTTTTTACCTGCTTAATTTCTAAGCATCAAACAACCAATGATCACAGCTTAAGGAAGAACATGGGATGATTTTGATTCAGCAGAAGCAACTTTTCACCCCAAGGAGTAATAATCTACTCATATAAGGCTACCACATGGATTGTTTTAAAGTGATAGACTCATAGACTATTAGCAGGACAAACCTTGGCTAGATTAAGTCATTGAATGTTTTCCTTTAACACACAGGAGACTGAAGTCCACAGAGAGGACATTTTTTTAAAGCCCGTGAAATGAATCAATAAATGTGATCTAGATGAAATATGAAAGTACTCTTAAAGGGAGAGCAAAATTCAAAACAGACAATGTAAAAGTTGCCAACGCAATACCATCTTGGGAATTACGTCTGGGATTTTCACCCACGTCACTGTCCGGCAATGTCTGGAGACATTCTTGGTTATTCTTGGTTGTCATGACGGGTGAGAGGAATGACCGGCATCCGGCAGGTAGAGGCCAGGAGGGACTCCACAGCAAGAAGTCGCTCCAGCGCCGGGAGTGGTGAGGGCAGAAGCCAGGTGAAGGCCTACGCGTTTGCTCGCTCCTCAGTGGAGTGAAACAGCCACTGCAGGCTGTGTCCTGGGCTCAACAAGAATTCATGTGGCCCGGCTCGGGGGAGGGGGGCTGAATAATTAAAACGCAGCCTGACCAGGAAATACAAATGGCTACTGAGAAGTGATGCAGAGTGGGGTGGGACAGGTCAGGCAGGAACCCCCGAGGAGAGGGGACACACACGTCCAGGGAGATGGGGGAGGGAGGCAGGGCGGGGGAGGGCAAGGGGGGCGGGGAACAGTTAGATGGGGCGTCGGAAGGGAAGGGAGGCCCAGCCACCCCCCGACCCAGGGCTACCAACTACACATGTCCCCAGACAGGCCTTAAGACAGGCAGGTGTCCACAAAGATTTTGGCTGGGTTTCCCAAAACTGAATAGTGCTGCTTGTGGGTGTACCACAGCCCCAGCAAGAAGGAAGAGGAGGAAGAAGACCTAAAGTACCAGAGGAAGAAGAAGACAAGAAGAGAAAGGAGAGAAGAGAGGAAAAGTAAAAGGGAGAAGAAAGCATGGGCAGAATGAGGTCACAGACGGTGCCCAGGGACCCTGGGGGCACTGATGTCACCAGACAAAGGGGACAGTGTGTGCACGAGAACCCTGGAGAGAGAGGCCAATGCTTCCCATCAGTGGATCTTGCTAGAGGAAAGAAAGTCCTTTTTCCCACCCTCCCCCCCCGAAGCAGATCTGAGTCCCCAGCTTTCACTCCTCACTACGGGGGTCTTACTTGAAGAATTTCTTGTGCTCCGGGATGAGTGAGGAGCAAAAAAAAGTGCAGGAATCCACCTGTCATACCAAACATGCAAGCGTTACAGGGAGGAGAGGAAAAACCAAATAGGAAGAACATTTTCAAAGGCTTCATACATGATTTATACAAACTCTTCTGAATTTGTTATAGGGGTAAATAAATTTACTATGTACTGATTTATTTATTTTGGGGGGTATTTTAAGAGACGGTATTCTGATTCTTTGGAACCTGGTGCCACTTTTAAATCTTCTTGTGCCTCTGATGATTTATCTCAGAGGTACCTTCTGAGGTTAGGTATCTTTCAGTAAACAGCATTCATCAATTTCTGCTTTTGTAAAATGTCTCCAAGTGTTTCTCTAGCTAAGATCACAGTTTCTTCCTTCTCTCCTTCCTTCTTCCTAGTTCTTTACTTCCTAGTTCTTTCCTAGTTTTGGGAAACCCAACGACTAAGTTTGCTGAGACCTGCCTCCACGTCTGACTCTCGAAACTGTTGAGTTAAAAGACAAAGCAACAGGAAATGAAATTGGGTAAAATAAAGTGCGTAACCCTCTTGGACAAACACAGGTGGTGTTAAGGATCTTTTACCAGCGCCCTCTCCACTTGCTGTATTTTTCCTCAAGCCCTTGGCCTTGGGACCACACTTTGTGCAGTGAGCCCTCTTTGCTGCTTCCCTGTGAGTCTGCTTTATTCGGTGACGCAAAGTGTGATTCACATCGGAAAGACCCACGTTCCAATAAAGTATTAGATGATCAGTAACAGAATGAGACATAATGAGCTTATGCACCAGCTGCAGAAGAGTTTCCTCAAGATGATCCAGCGGTATTTCCTCAGAAACACAGACTTCCTCGGAAAAGAGACTCATGTCTCTTACTGAGCCCACCAGTTGTGTGAAAGATAGGCCTGCAATGTGCACCGTAGCTCGAGAAATGTATTTCCAACGTTAGCTATAATCTGCTCTTTCCTTAGGAACTTGGTCATGTAGAGTTTCATATGGAGAGAGAGAGAGAGCTTATTTTAAAGACATGTTAAGATGAATTATAAAAAAAAAACCTCAAATCATTTTTGATATAGTCATTATATTTATCATATAGTTACTTTCTGGAGTTAGCTGTAAGATATGATTGGGGGAAATTAAAATAGTATTTTCAAAATTCAAGCCCATATCTTTCTAAATGACATCATAACCAATTAATTTCTTATCTTACTCTAATAACTGGGAGTGCAAATTAGATCTGATCATAAGTTCTGAATCCTAACAGCTGATTGTTGTTAATCTTGCTTCCACGTTAAAACCTCGAGAATTTACTGTGCATATATTTTGAATCTCGCTTCTTTTTTCAGTTTCCACGGCATCATAAGCGGGAATAGCCTTCCTATTAAACGTTCTATGTACTGTCCTTCAAAGAGGTTGTGACCACCCATAACGGCGTCTTCCTTACCTGGGACTTGCCTTTGCTGTAACAGGCCTTCTTGGTTGCTTCGTCACACTCCCACTCAACAGCCTATAGGAAACACCAAAACGACAACAACTGAGTAAAAGGACTTTGACTGAATAAAAGGGAAAAAAATAATAAGGTATCGGTAACCAGATTAGGTAAGGTGGGCGCACCATGGCACCAACATTTTCATACTAACATAGAATTTACACCAGAAACATGGAATTCAGTCATGTGGGTTTATACTGAGCTTTCACACTGACGCATTTTAAAGGACTCACCCCCCCCCCTAAGTATTTTCATTTACGCAGTAATAACGTGCTTTAAAACTAGTCACTATAAGAGAAGCACACGCCCTGAGCTGGTGACTACTTCACTGATGACAGAAACACTCGTTTCAGTGAAACTACGGAAGAGATTCATAGGATGCTGAAAAGAGAAGCCTTGAAACAAAATGATATAAATCCTCATTTAGAGGTGTGTATCTTAGTTTAATAGTCTGTCATTTATCAGTAGTCACAGATAATGAAGCAAGAGTGATTTTGCATATCCTTACTCCCCAAAGACATATATAAATGATGAATGGTCAATAAAATAAACAGCTCATGCAAAAGCCCATCTACTACTTCCTCCCAATGCCCATAATTTTTATACAGTTATTAGCTCTGGCTAAATACTTAGAGCCACGACTTTTACATTTTTTCCCTCACTTTCCAAATCTAACTCAGGCTGATCAATGTGATATGCATTCTTTCACATCTGACGCTAACCTACAAATGGACCTGTGATTAGTTAAGATAACACACGGCGCCTACTTCACAGGAAGAAATGATACCTGCAAACGTTAATGGCCAATATGTTGAGACTGTGAATCATATTTTGAAAAGATTTAAGCATCTGAGATATTTATCTTTTCCATTATTTTATGGAATGTGGACTTTTATAGGGCAAAAATGTTTTCTCCATTCTGTGCACCTGTCATTACAATTATGTTCTATCTTACCATTAGAGTTGGATTTCTGAAGAATTCAAGATCTCTGAAGAACCAGTTAAATCATTATCAGAAAAAATCGAAGCGAGGGACCAATTTGTTTTTAATCTGGACTATTGTTACACAATAAACTAAACTAAGCCAAAAATACTAATGTCAAATATTATGAAAGAGAGTAATGCCTTCACCCTTACTTCTAAAAAGAAGGTTTTTTTTTTTTTTTTGCTAATTCTCCTAAACTGAGGAGAATAACGAAGTCATATTAACACCATTATCTAATATCTACCGTTCTCCAAAGAATGTTACATAACAGAGATTAAAACATAAAACGCTGCATCTTGCATGTCTTATCTTACTTGGCAAATATGAATTCATAAGAAAAGTGTTCTAGAGAGAACCACTTCAGTGCCTTTCAAACAGAAACAATACTATAACTGTTTTCCCTTGTGCAGACTTAGAGATTTTTGTCTGTGTCAACATCTGATAAGAGAATTTGTTCATTCTTCCTGTGATGTTTTCCTGTTCATAATGTTTAATGGCAACAGTAAGGTTACAGCTAATTAGCATCTAATGCAAACAAATGACTTGAATTCCATGCTAGAATGACAGATACTTTTATGAGAAGTGATGACATCTCCAGAGAAGAGATAAGAACTTCAGGTACAGTTGCATAATTATATATCCTCATGAAGCACAGATAAAACAAGTGCACTGCTGTTATTCTGAGTGGAGCTTTCCTTTAGCAGATCTCTGTATAAAAGCTCATTCTGTTGTTTTCATTTAAATAGAGATATCCATGCCTTCGCCCTTACTTAAACTCAAAACAGAATTGATACACTATGATACATTCTTTAGCAAAGCAGACCCCATAATAACCTGGATTTTATATCGTCAAGAGGATTTAGAGTTATATATCACAAAGAGGAATTTGTGCTCTATAATTACTAGGAAAAGTATTCAGTGAAATGGTTTAGATAAAGAGGAATTCCTAGTGGCTCTCACTGGTTTAGTGATTTTGTTGAAAGTTAAATAGTAATGCTGCCTTCAGTAAACTTCAGAGCTGCAAGGAGCAGAGTTAGTCCCGAGTTACAAGAAGAATATTTATCAAATGCCATCAAAATTCTTCAAATCATTCTGCTGAAATGGCAAACAATCAGCTTCCCAAGTCTGCCTAACGTCCAAGTAACCTTTGCATTTTCAAGATAAACACTGGCCAAGGATTGGAAGGGGATAGTAATAGAAAAAAATGTGAGAGTTCTCAAAGATATTTCATTGCTTTATCCAGTTTAGCCAGAAAGAGCAACTGCTCACACAAGTTTATTAGGCCAACAGAAAATAGGAAAAATCTTACAGATTTTTCTGAAGACGGTTATTAAAAGTAGCAAAGTCACTTTCCTGAGGCATTTTTATTACAATATATCAACTTTCCAGTAATGTTCAAATCCAGAATTAATTAAAGACCATGATTGTATAGCTTTTCTGTTGATTCACTTTCTACCTGACTAGAAGGCAGGATAAAGGGAAATTATATTAAGAATGGAACTGAACTACCTATTGTAGCTGAACACATGTGATTGGATATCACAGAATTTGAAAAACAATGGAGTAGGAAAATGTGTCTTTTCCAGATTGGCCTAAAACTGGGTGTTCCAGACGAATCGCCTACTGTCTGTTCACTCAGCAAACTAGATTTTACCTATTTGACCACTTGGCAGCAATGGAGAAAAACACTTTCACTAGAGAGAAATACGAATATCAATGGAACTCTCCAGTACCAGATTTCTCAAAGTTACTCAGTTATTCTGTTTGAATTAGATTATGTTTTAACCTGGTCACAACTTTTCTTTATTCCACAAGATGCATTCTAATCAATTAAACTTCTTTAATCCAGCCTTCTTGTTCTATTCTCAATGGAGATTCATTGTTATTCTTTCATGCATCATAATTTTGGAACAAATCCCACTACTGATTTACGAAGGCATCTTTCTGGTTGACTCCTTCTAAGGCACTTTTCTACCCACCCTATGGGCATAAACCTATGTTTATGACAGTCAAAACAAAGGCTAAGGGGGTTCTACATTCTACATTTCAGATCTCAATGCAACACTCATGATCTTCTATCCTGGGGATTAAATCTTTAATTTTTGTCATCTCTTGTCTTTTTCTATTGCACCAGAGCCTAGTAGAGAAAAGGGATCTTAATTCTCTACTCCATTCTGTATTTACTTCATTATCCCCTTCATTATATTTTTCAACAGCAGACACGTAGCAGTGATAATGTGTTTACTTGGATATCCAAAGGCAATGAGTTTGAAACATCTACATTTTAAAAGACACAGAGTTTCCTGTTTGTGGCACAGCTTTTTTTGTCTGTAAATAGTTAGAAATAACATCTGTGCTATTCAACAGTCTGCAGAGGTGTTGCTTTATGCAAACGCATTCACCATTCTCTCTTTCATTTAATAAATATTCATTAAATACCTACTAAGTGCAAGACACTGATAGATAATGAGTGATAGAAGGAAAAACACACATACAGATAATATTTGCACACATCAGATATTAGTTACAATAAAATATAAGTGAATTCCATCAGCCTAGATAACATCATGCTAAATCTGAGAATGCATCTGTGGTCATTTTCATTGTTACAGTAGTCACGTTCATCTCAGAATCCAGTGGGACACTGGAACTTACAACATCATCAACTTTCAGGAATTGACAATGCTATGGACAGACCTAAAAGGAAAGCGAGTAGGTTTACAGAAAATCATTTTATACCTGCCGAAACCCTGGGGATGTATGGAAGCACCTATTGTTTCATGACACAGTACACACCTCCCTGTTGTGTGCACACATTTGCTCAGGTTATGATAAACAGAACTGGGATCTCAGGAGTAAATCAGATGTGAGAAAGAAAAAGATTGGCTCCTTTTATGATCGAGTTACATACATATAAATCCACAGTTCTCGGAAGTATATAAACAAAGTTGTGTATTATCACATTCTGCAGCGAGAGAAGTTAATTAGACAGGGACCAGCAAAGGCAGATACTTTTCATAAAAATGAAGAGAACAACATTCTAGGCAGATGGGCCAGTACTCTTTCAGCAGATGGCTTTGCTAATTAGATACCGGCAAAAGATAACATTAAAAAAAAAAACTAGTTTAATTACACAGTGCCAAAAATTAACAACCACCTGAGGGCTTTTTTTTAATACGTTTGCATTCATATTCTTATGGCATGGATTTCTGTGAAATGCTGGAGAATGTTAAATTGTCATGGCGATTATAAGCAAATTGCCAGGGAACGTGAGACTGTATGTGTTCAAAAGAGAAGCAGAGTGCAAAAGAGTCGGAACTTGAAACAACTGTGATTTTTATGTGACCTGACTCAAGTGTCAATCTAGTTATCCTTGAGCAAAGGCATCTTCTTTGCTAATGGCTTTTAGTGGTCACACATGATGGGTTCAAAACAAGTGGCACTTGGGAATTCCCTGGCGGTCCAGTGGTGAGGACTCCACGCTTCCACCGCTGGGGCCCTGGTTCGATCCCTGGTGGTCGGGGAACTAAGGTCCCGCATGCCTCGTGTTGCAGCAAGACATAAAGGGGTAGAGTTGAGTCACTTTGGAAGGATTTGTCCAGCTTGCCCCTCTGCCTTTACTCCTTAGCGGATATTTGGTGTATTCGTTCACTTTTAATATCAATTTGCCATACCCCTGCACTTATGCCCGTGGCAAATATAGGCAAGTCCATTTCATTCTTACTGGTGGTCTCCAAATCAGAGAAGTGGAAGGGGACTTTCATCATATATTCTAACTACCGATTTTTTTTTTTTAACATCTTTATTGGAGTATAATTGCTTTACAATGGTATGTTAGTTTCTGCTTTATAACAAAGTAAATCAGCTACATGTATACATATATCCCCATATCTCCTCCCTCTTGTGTCTCCCTCCCACCCTCCCTATCCCACCCCTCTAGGTGGTCACAAAGCACCGAGCTGATCTCCCTGTGCTATGCAGCTGCTTCCCACTAGCTATCTGTTTTACATTTGGTAGTGTATATATGTCCATGCCACTCTCTCACTTCGTCCCAGCTTACCCTTCCCCCTCCCCGTGTCCTCAAGTCCATTCTCTACATCTGTATCTTTATTCCTGTTCTGCCCCTAGGTTCTTCATAATCATTTTTTTTTTTTTTTTTAGATTCCGTACATATGTGTTAGCACACGGTATTTGTTTTTCTCTTTCTGACTTACTTCACTCTGTATGACAGACTCTAGGTCCATCCACCTCACTACATATAATTCAATTTCGTTTCTTTTTATGGCTGAGTAATATTCCATTGTGTATATGTGCCACATCTTCTTTATCCATTCATCTGTTGATGGACACTTAGGTTGCTTCCATGTCCTGGCTATTGTAAATAGAGCTCCTATGAACATTGTGGTACATGACTCTTTTTGAATTATGGTTTTCTCAGGGTATATGCCCAGTAGTGGGATTGCTGGGTCATATGGTAGTTCTATTTCTAGTCTTTTAAGGAACCTCCATACTGTTCTCCATAGTGGCTGTATCAGTTTACATTCCCACCAACAGTGCAAGAGGGTTCCCTTTTCTCCACACTCTCTCCAGCATTTATTGTTTAACTACTGTTTTTTGATTCTTACAAAACTGAAGTCATCCAACATTAGAGAAACATCTAACCTCAGACAGTCCCATAAATACGTGTTATAACTATTTTTAAAATCCTTATTTCAAAGCCCAAGATTTTCTTCCACAGAATGATACCAAATCAAACTTCCTTTTTTTTTTTTTTTTTTTTAAGATTGATTGATTGATTGATTGATTGATTGATTGCTATGTTGGGTCTTCGTTTCTGTGCTAGGGCTTTCTCCAGTTGCGGCAAGCGGGGGCCACTCCCCATCGCGGTGCGCGGGCCTCTCACCATCGCGGCCTCTCCTGTTGCGGAGCACAGGCTCCAGACGCGCAGGCTCAGCAGTTGTGGCTCACGGGCCCAGCCGCTCCGTGGCATGCGGAATCTTCCCAGACCAGGGCGCGAACCCGCGTCCCCCGCATTAGCAGGCAGACTCCCAACCACTGCGCCACCAGGGAAGCCCCAAACTTCCTTTGATCACTGCCCGGTGGAGCTGCCAACCTGTGAAGCACTCTTTGGGGCTTTTTGTTTTCTAATTGGGCTTTTTAAATTGAGCGGACAATGTATTAGATTCCTAGGGCCTTTGTAACAAAGCACCGCAAACTAGAGGGCTTTAAACAATGTAAATTTGTTTTCTCACAGTTCCCAAGGCTAGAAGTCTAAAATCAGCCAGAGTAGATTCCTTCTGGAGTCTCCAAGGGAGAAGAATCCCTTCCTGGCCTCTCCCAGCCTCTGGTAGCTGCCGGCCATCGTTGACCTTCCTCGGCTTATAGAAGCGTCACTGCAGTCCGCACCTCTGTCGTCACAGTCACATGGTGTTTCCCCCGTGTGTCTCTGTCCGAATGTCCCTCTTCTTATGAAAACACTGGTATTTGAATTAGGGCCCATTCAATTCAGTAAAACCTTATCTTAACTAATTACACCTGCAAAGACTCTGTTTCCTAAAAAGGTCACATTCTGAGAGTCCAGGTGAGCATGAATTTTTGAGGGACGCCATTCAACACGGTACAGACAGCCAGACATCGTGACATAACAAATTCTGAAACTGACAATTGATAGCACACTGAGGGCCATTGCTCTGCTGCAAATTAGCTTCCAAATCTTATCAGAACACTGATAACTGTTCGTAAGACTTTGGTTATGTGCTAACCACAGCGCTAGGTGCTTTCACCTAGCGTTTATCTCATGTATAAGTCTCTCTATAATTTTATGTGGAAAATACCATTACGGTAATATTCCGGATGAGGACAGTGGCTAAGCCACTTTCCAAAAGCCACAAAAATAGTAAGTGGGGCACCAAGATTCAAATTTGGTAACTTGGAGGGAAGCCTGGGCTCTAAACCACTCTCCCTTCACTGAAACTGTCAAAGTAAGTGACCTTCATTACTGATTGTCACAGTTTCTTTCTTTTCCCCACAATTTAGAAAAATATATACCAAAAGCACAGAAATGTGTGCACATCTAAGGTCAGAGCTGTAGGCATTCAGTAAATATTAATTAATCATAAACGCCATCGATTCCCCTGTCATGGAATGTATTCATTTTTAAAGCCTCTGGACTCACTCATGGTCCTAGCATTGATTTTAAAGGGGACATGATTCATCTAATGAAATTCTAGAGTTAACAACTGTATGGCCAGGGTATGATATAAAAACCGTCGGTTGATTTTGTGAAATTACACAACTTGAATATGAGAACACGGTCTGCTCTTGACAAAGCGCAACGTTGTGCTTTTAAAACGGATGTCGAGATACCATCCCCTCTCTGCCACAGCCCTCCAGGGGCCCTTCATTCACCTGGAGTAAAAGCCAAAGGCATCTGGAATGTTCTGTGAAGTCGAGCCGCTTATCTTCTCTCTCTCTGGTTTCCTAGTACCCTCACTCCCACACCCTGCCCTGACCCTCAGACAAGGCAGACCTGTTCCCTGGGGCTCGTGCACCAGCTAGCCCCACTTTCTGGGACCCACACCCAGCTACTGCCTCCTGCATGTCTTTGCTCAAGCGTTACCTCTTCACTGGGGCCTATATCATCATGCAGGTCAAGTGGCAATTGCTGTCCCCACCCCCTACTGGAAGGTGACTTCCACTTGGCCAGGCATCATGTCCTTTCGGTTCACTTCTATGTCCCCAGGGCCCAGAACAATGCTTCACACACAAGAACTCAGTTGTTCAACAATCCACTTGCTGAATAAATGCATGGGTATAGAATGCTCTCCACGTGCAGCCTTGGAAGTGGCTCCAGGTGCCCCCGAGTGGAAGGGACAGGTGAGGCTTTGGAGCCCTTGAGCTGGCTGGGCAAGACTACCATGCCCTGCGCTTCTGCGGCCAGCGCCCTTCAAGGATTCCTCTTCCAAACCCTTCCCTGCATCCTGACAACAGGAAGAGGGACATCAAGGTGGGTGCAGAATCCACTAGAGCACTAGAGCACGGATTTCCACACGTTTTCTGCAGAAGACTCATTTTGTTAAGTAAATTCTTACGCATAATCTCATATAAAAGAATGCAAAAGCGGTATTTACTAAATTCTTATTATAAATATAATGCAAGATGGTAGCATTAAATCATTTAAAAAATGTGAGGCCAAGTGACCACTGAGTCATAGCACTCTCAGCATCCAGTCATTTCTGTATTTTGTTTCGGCTGCTTACTTGTGAAATAATACTGATTTATACAAATTAAGTAGTATTAAACAAGGTCACCTTTGAATCTCAGTTAATTTGGAGTAGAATTTGAAATGATAGTGGACAATTTATTCCCTGCTCCACAATAAACCAGGTTATTCAGGTAATATACAATAAAAGTTATTTCACTGAGGACCGCCAATGCCTTAAAATTTTGTATATGGTATACTCTAATGTAATTACTTTTTCAATAATAGAATTAAAACATATGCCATGCATAAAATCCCTCAGCATCTATAGAATTCTGGGGCTCCAGGAAGCATATTTGGTTCTAAGGAACCAAGCATCTTTGATAAGCAATTTAAAGTGCTTGCAATGAACCTGAGGATGAAGAAAAAAACAAAGTAACAGAAAATGAGTTCTAATAACCCTACTCCTGAACATCAGTGAGCCCCTCTAGATGATTTTGTGAAAAAACGTGCATTAGGAAGGAGGCCAGTATCAAAGGACGTTATAATATCTGGTGTAATATTTAGAATTATGATTGTCAGACACCAATGCACCAAACAACTGTTATCCTTCCAAAATGTTGCCATCAATGAAAGCGTTGCTGGAAGGTAAGGCTACTAAGAGCAGCTGCTCTTAGTTTCAAAGAAATTATTTTCACGGATCCAAGAGGGTTTGGTTTGAAAAATGGCATATTGTCCGATTTGTTAGCCTCAAGGTAGGCAAAAGCATCTAATTACTAGAGAAATGACTAGTATTTTTATACATAAATTTGCTAAAGTGTTTGTATATAAAATCAATCAAGCATGGGATAAAAGTGTTGAAATCAGAGTGGACTGACTTCTCAAGGACCAGCACCCTAACTGAATATTTCCCAAATGTCTGAAAACTGTTGCTTCGAATGCCAAGTTTTCAAACATACAATTACGTCCTCCATCACCCGGATGATGCAATTCAAACATCACAAAATTTGTTATGTTCAACCAAAATTGTCATGTTCATTAGAAATTAAATAGATATATAATAACTGAATTAAAATTAGACATTGTAGCTAATGTAACATTTATTCTGCACATGCAAAGAAGTTCCTGAAAGGAATAAATTGATTATATAGTCATGAAAAATATCAGACCAAGCTGAGCTTTTTAACACCACCTGAAGACTTTACAGGACAATAACAAGAGGTCTCGCAAAGTAAAAAGTAAAAATATAGGAGGAGCAGCATATTGGCATGGAATGCCCTGTAGGACCTCAATCAACTGGAAGGGTAAACAACTTTGCGTAATTAATGTTGTGCTGGAAGTGTCTTCACAAAGCTAAATTTGTAGTATGGCTTTGACCAAAGCATTCTTACGTAGAGCGCTTGACTACTGGCAGTCACATTTTAGATCCATTGGGAAAACTGTAGAGAAACAATTCTGACCCTGATACAGGAATGAGTTTCCCAGCCATACAACAAGATTTCATTTAGGAATACAGTTAAAAGATTCCAAAGGAACTGCATCTCACAAATAACATGAAGGACCAAGGTTGTTATTTTGAGGCAACATGAAACAGATGTAGAAAAAGACGTAGAAAAAGACTTCAGCATGAAGATGCAGCAAGTAAAGATGTAGACCCCTGTAATTCTTTGTCTGACTTAGAATTTTATTTTATTGATGTTAAAAAATATTTCTGTCTTTTCAAGACACATTTGTGATGGTGTGTGTTACGTTTCTCTTGCTTGAAGCATAAGGTCACTTTCATTGGGTTCATCAGTTTTGGTCCTATATTGTATTCTGGCTAAGTCCTAATGAAGGCATTCTACACGAACTGTGAACTTAATAGTCAACATAAATGTAAATATATGGATGTTTGTTTTTAATTTTTCCGTCAATATTTTCTATCTTTTTTTGAAACTAGCTTCATGAAAATAAACAATACTTCATACCCGATTCCTTTTCTCCATGGTTCTGAGTTAGAATGTGTCACTAAATTCACTGAAGTACTTATAAAGGCCAGATTATGGATCTTTACTGGGGAGTTATTTTATACTAACCGAACCACTCAGAATTTATTATTCACGTGATAAACTCTTGCTTCCTGAGATGCACCCTACCACTACAAAGACGGACTTTACTTCAACTTCAGAACATATTGATCTATTTGCCAGATCACAAAATATATGGAAAACCCTTTTTAGCAGGCTTATTCAGCATCAGTTCCATAAATTTTAGTTTGCAGCTGAGAGAAATGAACATTAAAATCTGTTTTCTGGTATATGTTTGGGCAGTTACATTTCTCTCTTATTTTACATAAAATGTGTAACAGGGTGATATACCTCTGTTCAAGAAACATTATTTATAATATTACCACAATGTTAAAGGAGAACTTAATGAACATTATTGATATATTCACTTCCCAGTTAATATTTAACAGTCTCATAATTTTATGAATACCTGCTTGAACTTACACAATCAAATAAATAATTTAGCATTCAACAGCAATGTGTGATTTTGCCATTTATTTCTTCAAGAATTTGTCTCTCTTCTATAGTATAATCAGTTTATTTACGTACCGGGGGAATATTATCATAACTGTTACTAAAGTCTTTGACGAGAAAGAGCTCTATCTCGTAAACAAGGCCAAAAGTGTTTCAAGTATCAGAATGAGAGCTGGTGATTTTTCTGACATATGCAATGTCTAAGATATTTGGATTGAAAATGGATATTTTTGTTATAATTTTACAATAACTTGAGATAAACATCACTCAGTTCCCCTTTACCCCTTTCCATCCGTTCTCAGTAGATCTTTTGCTCTGTGATTAGCCTGAGTTGGTAATTAATTGCCAGGTGTCGCAACTTTACCCAGTTTTGTGTGAAGGAATTTGATTTTGATCTCTATGGCTCTGAGTAGCGTCCACAAACACAAATCCGTGTATGTCTAGGGGTGGGGCATTGTCGGTAGATTTGAATAATGGCCCCTGCAAAAGATATTCATATGCTATTCCCTGGAACCAATGAACGCCACTTTGTAGGGCAAAAAAGAACTTTGCAGATGTTAAATTAGCTTAAATTAACGATCTTGAGATGGGGAAATTATCCTGTATTATTCAGGTGGGTCCTAAATACAATCAAATGCTTCCTTATGGGGGAGGCAGAGGGACATTTGACAAACAGCAAGGAACAGGCAATGTGACCACGAGGCCGAGATTGAGGGCATGCAGCCACCAGAATCTAGAAAAGGCAAAGAAGCGATTCTCCCCTAGAACCTCCAGAGAGAGCGCGGCCCAGGAGACACTCTGATTTTAGCTCCATAACAATCATTTTGAACTCCTGGCCTCTAGAACTGTGAGAGAATAAATTTCTGTTGCTTTAAGTCCCCACGTTTGTGTTAATTTGTTACAGCAGCCATAGAAAAATGAATGCAGACATAATTACACATGAATTACTCATATGCGCTGCGTGCACACACACACACACACACACACACACACAAATGATTTTAACGTCATCAGGTGAAGAAATTCACCTCCATGTTTCTGCCAGACATCTGAGTTGGTCCCTGTACATAGGAAAGACGCAGTTTCTGTTATGCAAGGTCTGCTGGGGGGATACTTGCAGTGGTTTGGGGAGCGCTGAAAGCACCTGACCCAGGTGTGTTTAGGGATGAATCAAGGGACGTTTCCCAGGACGGCAAGGCTTGAGCTTGAGCTCGACTGTGAAGGAACTGACGGTGGAGGGGCGGACGTTCATGAAAAGGGGAGGAATCGGCCATTAGGAAGGCCTGGAATGGGAAGAAAGTGTGTGTGTCTGTGTGAGGACCTGCGTCCCTGGGGCGGGGAACAGAGAGGGCCGTGGCTTTCTGAGCTGCATGCAGCTCAGGACAGGCCTCACGAACCATGCCAAGGAGTTCAGCTGTTTTTCCTGAATTACAAGAAGCCACAGATAAGAGCGAGATGTTGGCATGGTGAGATCAGTAATTGAGAAAGAAGTCTCTGGGGATATGACAAGGCCTGGAAAGGAGCGTGGTAGGTGAACAGGAGATTGGCATAGAGGCCACTGCAGGCAACCAGCAGGCAGATGTCGAGGGCCTGAAATAAGCAGGGACAATGGGATACAGAAGAAGTGCTGAGTGACCAGCCACCTAGTAGTGGGAAGAGCATTGCCTGTTGAAAAAGTAGATGTGAGGGAGGGAGATGCCCACTCACCCGGCCAGACAACTGGTGGACGTCAGTAGCTCAAATCTGTCTAAACTATAATATGAAACTGATTCCACCCACTCCTCTGGCTAGGTTTGGGCTAAGCGCTGTGCGCAATTCTGGCCTGCCTTCTTTCCACCCCACAAGTAACTCCAGTCTCAGAAACACTACTCTACGTTTACAATGCCGTTTGAAGTGAAACATAATAGAGCCGTAAATCTACTATCAAAATAGCAAAGTAGTTGACAAAAAACCAAATTCATAGGATGTTTTGATCATCATACTTTTGAATCAAACATACATTAGTTCATCGGTAATAAATTCTGGTTTTTCAAAACCACGTAAAGAACAAACAACAACAACCAGAGAAGCAAACCATATTCATCACGTGAAAGGTATCACTAACATTATAGGAATTCATAGTAGTTCAGTAAAAGGAATTCTTTTTCAAAGTCACACAATAATGACTTATTTGCTTAGAATTCTGCATCCTGAGATAAGCAAGTGAGATGATATAAAAAAAAATGACACAAATGGACATGAAAAATGAGGGAAAACTTATAACCCTTGACTTACAGGACATTTAATAAAGCTCAAGAAGTTGAAATTTGTAAGTGGAAAAAATAAGAAAAATGCAATAGAAAAGATTAAGCTTTCGTGTCTGTTAGGAAGATTTCTCTTAGATTTTCACATATGTGGAAAATTCTGAGAAAGAAACATGCTATTAAAAAGTGAAATATTTATTCACTTCCTAATCAGCCAAATTCAGAATTCACACTGGAGTTTCAGGTATACTTGGGTTTCAATAACTATAATTCTCAATATTACCAGAGGAAATTTAATGCCATTTTTAGGGAACAATTTGGGTCTGACCCTGATTTTTCAAGTTGTGACTTTGAACAAATTCATTACTGCCTACCTTTTGAATCAGCATAGTGAGTTCAACCAGACCCAACAGACAAACATGGATGCAGAAAGCTGTCAGTCAATCTGGAGCTGACACAATGTTACAAGAGGAGCAATACAACAGCAGAAACCAGGAATCAGACAGGAGTGACAGTAAAACACCCTCAAATACCTGCCAGAAAGATATATCGGGGAAAATATTCTAGAATTCCTGATGCGGATGATGTCTGCTGTTCTCCTGCCCATCACTACAACGTCCTGCCCTCACAATACATGAAGCAGGCACTAGTATTAAGTTCATCTTACATACTAGATAAAAAGGTAAACAACGTACAAAGTTCTCCAAGCTATTACGCAGATGACCTGGGATTTGAACCCAGGCCACCTGGCTTTAGCATCTCTGATGTTCGCCCATGGGCTATGGTCCCTTTTTTTAGAAAGTAGGGCACTAGCACCGCCCAGATTCCTAATGCCTTCCTGCCTCACCAGAGTCCTACGCAAAGACGGAGTTTGCTTGCTTTGAACTTGTCAGAGGAAATAAAATGTGTTGCTTTCTCTTTGTAATAAAAAGAAGAAAGGCTCTTGGTGGGAAAATGGGAAATAAAATGATTTGGTTGAAGAGATGATTCCTGTTCACTCCGTCTTTACTGAGATTTTGACAAAACCATTCATAGTTTCAGCGTTGACTCCAGACCACACATACTCGTTCATTTGAACGCACTGGCAAGCATCCCCCTGCCCGTCCCATTTGAGCTCTGAAAGGGCATGGAGAACACAAAAGTAAATTTAATTGAGAATAGTCTGTCACTCTGCAATTCTGTTGAATTATTCAAACTCATTTGAAATAATATTCAAGGTAAGACACAGAGCATATATGAGAGGATAAGTGTGCATATAATCCCATCATCCTCTGGCACCTTGCATCTGGGTAAAGATTATTAAACTACATACAGGTAATTCAAACTGGGTTATATTCCCAGTGTGAGTTTATATGTTGGATTTGAGGGAATAAAGTAAAAACTCTCCCACACAGATATCATGCAAGCTGATAAGCACCCAGGTCAACAGACCCCCAGTGTCCTGAATAGGGTATGACAGACCCACCCATTACAGGGGCACAGCCAAGAAAACAGGAATTTCCAGGCTGAGATGATAACGTTCCATGTTCCTCCTGTTACAGCCCAAGGTAGGTCCCCATCTCCTCACGTGGAATATAGAGGCCAACCCCTTCTTCCCCCAGCACAGAGCAGGGAAGTCCTGAGGAGGTGTGAAGGGCCATTGAAGGGGCCATACCAGGGCTGGGAAAGACAAGGAAGAGGAACCACAGGGCCTGGGGCACTCCTGGGTGCTTATACTCGCTGGGAGCTAGCCTAACTGGTCTCTCCTAGAATGTCACTCTTCCTTGTGTCCAAACAGTCTCAAGATTCCCCTTGCTCTCCTCTTACCAAAGGACCCAGCCCTGCAGAGTCTTCCTAAATGGTCCCCAGGTTGTCAACACTGCCACCATTAAAGGGGGAAGCCAAACCTTCCTCCGGAAGCCATCACACAGGCTGTAGAAAAGCACTGGCTCTAAATTTAGTATTTTCTAGCACAATCATACCCTATAAAAGCCCTAACGTCCCTGAAATAAGTGATGCTAACGAGTGATCCTCCTTATTTCCTGAGGCCTACAGGTCTGATTGGGCTGAATAATTAAGCGAAGCTGTTTTTTCTTACTTGTTTTTCCAAACAGGATCACTTTTTCCCGTACACGTCTATATGTGCTCTCACCCAAGGGAAACTGGTTTAATGGATTATGATGATGGATAATTAGGTCTCTTAATTATTTTCTTAGGATTATTGTAGCTGTGAAAATCAAGCCATGCACACATACATTCAAATAGCAATGATAAAATATTTAATTGCTTTTTTAATTTAGAAATGATTTCTGGTTTCGAGAACTCTCTCTGTCCGAGTGTGTTCATCATTTTTCTTTGCACATTCAAAGACCTTTTCAGTCTATTCATAACAATTTTGATTGGTTTATCTTCTATGGTGGTCTGACAAATGTCACTTGTCATTGGTTAGACTTGTGTTCATGATAATACACAATCTGGGTGATTCGACCAACATATAATGCTTAATTACCCAATTTTAATCGAATCTATTTAAAAAATGGATGCAGTAAGTCCAAATGTGGCCTACACAACCTCAGAATTTCACCTTTTCTAGATATCCGACCCTGGGAATTTCTACATTTCATCCCTAGGGCTTCTCTGTCAGTTCTTGCTTTTCCTTTAAACAGTGATGAGTCCTAGGAGGGAGAAACTCTTAGCTTCAGGACATAGTTTCTGCGTTGCCATTACATACTGATGTTGCCATTACCTCAGAGATAAACAAAATTATCATTGCATAATAGTCCTAAGACGGCAAAGCAAACTTTCTCTTCTGATGCTTAACAACACTAAAGAGGGTCATTGAGGCTTGTCTGTGTTTAATATTAACGAACTCGTGAAACAGGAAATATGGATAAAAGCCCTGTGTAACCCTTAATCATTTGTAATTAGTTCTATGCCAAGAAAACACCCCTCCCCCAGACAGGCAATGTTAACTACCCAGTCATATTTTGACCTAACCCAGTTTACAACTTGTAAACTTATTTATCTAATATTTACTGACAAAGAATATTCTGCCTGTGACAGAATTTGGGATCCAACCGGCTCCTTCCCAAACCCTCCTGCGTTTTAGGAATTCTGAGCCTAGCAGAGGTGACAGAAAAGTCAAGAGTGATTATAACACAACTTGGGAAGTAAAAGTGTACCCCGGGAAAGCATGGAGAAAGGAACACACTGGGTAGAGGAAATGGGGCGTCACACGAAGCTCAGCCAGGCTCGCAGCTGAGCAGGGTTGGAGGTAAAAGGGAGGCTCCTCGGGTAAACGAAAGAGGCAGATGCTTCCTGGGAACAGGCAACAGCATGTGCAAGGTCTGTGAGAAGTGAAAAGGCATCTCAGGGTCAGGGAACTGCAAGAACGCGGTATGGCTGAAGGCCCTGAGGGATGGTGGAGGTCAGCAGGCTTTGACGCTGGAAAGAGAGAAAAGGTCGGACCATGAAGTTTCTTAGATGATGCAGTTTGAAAACAGACATTTTTACACTTAAGGGATTTAAGTAGGAAAGTAATATAATAGTTTACCTATATTAAGACATTAATCACAGTATGAGGCAGGGGAAACTAAGGCACGGAGCATTGCAAACAACTGCCCAAGGTCAGGCATACGATCAGATAAGCAGTTCAGAAATTGACTGAGGAAAAAGGATTGAAAAAATGAGAAAACAGAAGACAACTCATGAAAGAACATTACTTAGTGTAAGCCCATGAAGGATAAAGCAAAGAGGTCAAATTCAAGAAGCCTGAATAAGGCAGAATCAGGTGTAGAAGCGGGCAGAATGTATAAGCACAGGCTCCATAACGGAGATGGGAAATACCAAAGGCCTCACGTGCTCTGGACAGAACGTCTTGAGTCTGTCGTCTGAGATCAGTTTGAGGTGCTGCATTCAAATGGTGGTGGTGCTACGAAAAAGTATTCTATTGTTCAGGAAAGAAGCTGAATTGGAGGTAAAGACAAAACGTTGTTTATTTTGAGCTTTATATTGTCTTTGCTTGGGAACACAGGGGCTATAGTGATATAAGAGTGGCTCAGAGGTTGTGATTTGGCTGTTGTTTTGTTCTTTTCTGGGAAGGGAATGGAACAAGAAGTTGCGATAGCTCACACAATCATGAATCTGCATTCCACATGCTGATTAACAAACAGGCAGGGTCCATGCCCAGCTGCCGATCGTATTACCGTTATAACTGAGGATAAACCAAGACCCTTGTGTGAAACACTTGTTCAGAGTGAGAGATGATTTACTGGAACACAAAGACACATGGCCAGAGCACGGTGACATTAGGATCAAGAAAACTCAGTGCAGGTTGTTTTCCTGCAGAACAGAGTGAAGCCTCCATCACAGCATTTGACTGTCCAAGCGTTTTGTTAATGACTTCTCAAAAGCATTAGAGACTTGACCTCTCTTTCCGTCTAGAACCACCTTCTCCCCACGCTCTTCAACTCTTACTGTCCAGGTTGTCTTCTTCACTCACTAGCTGCTCCTTCTCAGCTTCCTTTATCGGTTCTTCCTCTGCTGTGTTCCCTCCAAATGGTGGCCTGCCCCTGGCATCTGCCTGGCACTCTCATCTTTCCTCTCAACCTTTCCTTCTTGAGGACGATGACCTGGTCCCATGATGGTAAAAACCATCAGTACACTGTCTCTCCATTCCCAACCATTGCCAGGAACTATTCATTCTTCTAACCCTCTCTTGGATATATCCCATGGGATAATCAAAGGGGGTCTCCAGCTGAATGTATCCAAATCACCATGCATGGTTTCCTTCAGTGTGTCCCAAATTGTTTCTCCCCACGGTGTTCCCATATCACTACCCACTCGGTTGCTCGAGTAAAAAATATATGAGCCATCCTTGATTCCTTTTGTTTCCTCATTGCCAACATCCAAGCCACCAGCAAATCCTATTGACTGTAACAAATATAAAAAGATATCAACCCACCCATTTCTTTACCAGTATCTCTTGTCTAAACTACTGCGACAATTTCCTAACTGGTGTTCTTCCTCCAATCTTGCCCCGTTAAAACCCCTTCTCTACACCTCAACAAAAAGTATCTTTTTAATATGAAAATTAGATCATATTTAATACCTTCCTGTGGCTTTCCACTGTACTTAAAATAAAATCCAGAGTCCCTGGCCTTGTTCACACACCTCATGAGATTTTACCACCACTTCTCTGACCATGTGATACCATTCCTCTGCCCCTTGACCACTAGGAACCAGTAACTCCTAACTTCTTTACATTCCTTTGGCTCACCAGGGTCATGCCCTCTTCTGGTCCTTTGGATCTGCTGGTCTCCCTTTCCAGAAAGCTCCTCCCCTCACCTCTGCCTGACTCCCCAACATTCAGACATTACCTCAAACATCGCTTTCTAAGGGTGGCTTTTCCCGACCACCTTATCTACAGAGCCCCACAGACACTGCCTATCGTATCACTGCATTTGATTCTCTAATACTTTCCTTAACTATCAATTGAGTAAATGTTTGTCTCCAACGGTTATCAAATTTCTAAGAGAAGAAAGTCCTTCTCTCTGGCTCACCCCTTTACTCCCTGCACTCAGAAGTCTGCCTGCCACATAGGACATCCTGATAAGAAAACATTGAAAGAAAAAATGAATCTAGGAGTTCAGGAAGGCACAATGACTTTGCCTTTAGAAACTTTCCGAACAGAAGACAACAATTGTTACTATTTTTTTTTTTGGCGTGGCATGTGGGATCTTCGTTCCCCAACCAGGGATCAAACCCATGCCCCCTGCAGTGGAAGCACGGAATCTTAACCACTGGACCATCAGGGAAGCCCCTGGAAGGTGACAATTTTAAGGCAAAAAACCTCATTGCATTTGTTATCACGTGACCTTGTTTCAAGACCATAAGTTTAAGATGAGTGTGCAGTTTAGGCAAATCATTTTGCACATCTATATAACGGGAATAATAATCCCTGTTTTTCTTGTTTCATTAGATTGTTGTAAGGTATGAAGAGATGGATGTGAAGCTCTCTATTAACTCTAGGGCAAAGTAAGTCAGTAGTAGCTGGGCCTGGGATCTTCTGTCTTCATTAGGCATTGGAAAGCTCACTCCTGTCCTGATGGATTTGCTGCCCATTGAGTGGGTGTGGCATAACCGGGGTGGGTGGTGGCCATCATCACATGGCCCTGAAGAGTTTTGCATCTGGCAAGAGTATTCGTATCAGAGAATAACTCCTTTGCAAGGTAAAAAACACAGAGAAAACTTCTTAGCTGTCATGTCTATTACTTCCTCAGAGCAGCCTGTAGTAAGACATTTGGATTGCTCTACAGATGAAAATCAGCTCACCTATTGCTTTCAATAGGATACATGGTACGTGTACTATTACACTGGAGAAAGAGCCACACAATTATCATAACAGGAGAGAGTAAAGCTCAGCATATCTGGCAAACCATATATATATAATATGTATGTCTTTTTTTCCTACCAAATTAAGTTTCACTGAAAGCAAATCAAACGAAATAAAGGCTTCTGTGTCATATCTAAAAATGTTCATCAAAACAGACAGCTCGGGCTTCCCTGGTGGCGCAGTGGTTGAGACTCTGCCTGCAAATGCAGGGGACACGGGTTCGAGCCCTGGTCTGGGAGGATCCCACATGCCGCGGAGCAACTAGGCCCGTGAGCCACAACTACTGAGCCTGCGCGTCTGGAGCCTGTGCTCCGCAACAAGAGAGGCCGCGATAGTGAGAGGCCCATGCACCGTGATGAAGAGTGGCCCCCGCTTGCCGCAACTGGAGAAAGCCCTCGCACAGAAACGAAGACCCAACACAGCCAAAACAAACAAACACACAAACAAAAAAAAACAAACAGACAGCTCCAGCACAAATTGTGTGGTTTATATTAGGGACTCAGATTCTGTATGGCTCTAAAAAATGGATTATAATTTCTCCTTGCAACAGATGAGGTCAGTGAATAATGTTTAGAAAAAATGAAGCTCCCTACCTTCTTCCTCCCCCCACGAGAGCCACAAGGCAGCCCTAGCGATTCTGAACAGTGGTGCTGGCCGTGGCTTCCAGATGTCTGACGGGAGCAGCAACTCGAGGCGTCAGTGGGATGTGTCCACACGGTGCGGGAGTAGGTTACAGAAGAGTGAACAGAGGGAGATGGGCTCTAGGCCACTCTACACACAGCGACGGAGGCCCCCAGGAGGCGGAGAGAAGGCTGGAAGGGGACAGGGTCGGCCCGGGTGATATCACTGCACCCTACGACCAGCCGCCGGCACCTACAGCAAAAACCCAGAGGTCTGCCCCTGCTGAAGACTCATTTCGACTCAATACTGAAAACTGGCTGAGAAGGATCACTGAGGAGAAGAGTTGTCAAATGTCACACCGCTAAAATCAAATAGAAATGTTCATGCTGATTTGGAAAGAATCTCTAGAGAAGTTACAAGTCCTGCCCTTTTCCCATCAAATAGGTTCCCCAAATGCTAGTTTGAGGTGTAACTCTATGTATTCATTTTAGTTCTTAAATGAGAAGGCTTGGTGAACCAAAATTTCACTACACAATAAAAATCCTAACTACTGGGTTAAAAACGTATAGCTCAAACTTACTCAGTCTCAGGATGGTGTTATATTACCTAACGAACACTGATAGCCAAGCAGGCAGGCTGCCAAACAAGGGGAGAGACAGCAGGTCTGTCTGTCAGTCTGGCTTCTCCACTTGCAGACTCAAGGCCCAAGTCATTACCACCATGGGCCCTCTCTCTTCATTTGCTCCAACCATCCTTGGGTCTGCCTGGGGGTGGGGAGAGCTGAGCAGAATCCTGATGAAGGTGAACAGGACCTTGTGGGACCCGCCCCGGTACAAATATTTCCATGTCCCCCGTTTCTTGTTTGTAGCAAACAGGCTTCATTCAGCCTCCTTGACCTTCCCTGACCTCCAAAGTTCAGATTCAAACAGTTGCTACTCAGGGAAGGGAGGGGATGCAGAAACAAAAGAGGAGAAGTCAAGAAACTATAGTGCAGACAAGAGAATGAAGCTAAATGACTTATTCAAGGGCACTAGCCCAGCCAGCACTATGCTATTGATTTAGATTAAGAGTTTTTATTTGGCCAGTTGGATTGACCCCCAGAAAGTGAAAAAACAATTATCAAAGAGCTCGAGTCAAATACAAAATGGATATGAGCTTTTATGATAATATCATATCCTGATCCTGGTGCCATATGGCAAAAGAGGTTGCACTGATTGAGAAATGGGACATTAAGTGTTTAAATAAATAGCACAAGGCAAGCAAGTGATACAGTTTTATAAAGTACTTTGAACTCTGACTTCCAGTCAAGTATTTTAACCAGAACTCTCCAAGCAGCATTCATATATATATCTTTAATATTTATTTTTGATTTAAATTCCAGGGTATCTTTAAATTTTTTTTCTTTTACCTAACAAGTATGTATTTATTTGACTTAGTGTCAGGAAGCTTAAATACATTTGTATTGGCATAGTTACTGAGTTTTAAGTGTCCAAGCTATAAATTTCTGAATATGGAATTTCAGATTGTAAATTAAAAATTCATATTTATATTCTTAGAAAAACAAACAAACAAACAATAGTGCAGCATTGGGAAAGTGTCCTGGTTCCTCCTCAAGGAATATATGTAACAATACCTTTGAGTTCTTCTGCAGGAACTAAGGTCCTCACCCAGATGTAGGATGGTAACTTCAGGCTGAGCACAAGATTCCCAGAACGCTGCCCTGTTACCTCACCTCCAACCAATCAGAAGAAAGTCTGCACACAGTGGAAGCTAACGAAGGCTCTGACCCCATTGCCCAGATGATTCTTGCTTTAAAACTTTCACGGTCACGCAGACTCTTTGGAGTTGGTTTTCGTACACTAGTCTGCCTTCTCCCCAGGTTGCTGGCTTCCTGCATAAAGCAATCTTTCCTTCCCAACCAGCACTTGTTTCTCGAGTATTGGCCTGCGAGCAGTGAGCAGCCGAACCTGAGTTTGTTAACACCGGCAATGTGAGTTGAGGGAACCTTTTCATTTCTCTCTCCCTTGTTATTCCTTATTGGTTAATGGGTATAAAAAGCAGCAAAAAATCTCAAGAGGTCATAGTGAGTACTAAAACTGAGCACGCCTAAAACTGAGTTCCCATGCCAAGGTTGATTAACCTCTCTATCCAAAACTGTATTTCCTTGTCCCATTCCTGTTTCCCTCAGGATTAAAGAGTATCAAAGAAAACGGGAGATTGAAAGGAGCAGAAAACCCCGAGGCGCCTTCCTGGGCACAAAAGCCCCTCCATGTCCCTCATCTCCTGTTTGCAGAAAAGGATTTAGTCTCCTAGTTACTAATTAGGGAAGTGAGGGGAAGCAGAAAAAACAAAAGGAATAGTGGTCAAGCAAGAAAAGTAATGATAGCTTAAACAACAGTTCAGTGATAAAACAGAGACTTAGTTTCCCCTCAAGGGTTATACATAACAATCTTTATGATGCATATCTTTGAGTTGTTCTGCAGAAAATAAGACCCCCAACCAGGTGGGATGGTGACCACACACTGACCACAACACGTAGACCCAAGACTGGTTGGAGCCAGAAGATTGATGATTAAGATTCCAGAAACATCACCCTGTTCCCTCAACACCAACTAATGAGAAGAAGGTCCATGAGCTGCAGCCTTCACGCCAAATGTTGCCTTTAAAAACCCTTCCCTAAAAGCCATCAGGGAGTTCGGGTCTTTTGAGCATGAACTGCCTGTTCTCCTTGCTTGGTGCTCTGCAGTAAACACTGTACTTTCCCTCCCCACAACCTGGTGTCAGTAGATTGGCTTTCCTGTGCATCAGGCTAGCAGACCCAAGTTTGGTTAGTATTAAGAAGCATTTATAAATGGCATTTAATACAGAGCCTTAATTAAATTTAATTATTTAAAGAAACATCCTTTTTAATCCCCTTCTAATCCTTCAGGTATCTGTCTTTAACTTGGAAATACAGCTACAGTGGAAGGGATAAATGCAAACAGCTACTGGGCAACAGTTTGCTTTTTATATTCTTAAAAGGTTCATAGTAACACATCTTTCCATGTGTATGGACAAGAAATTGTTCTTTGCTTTGGGGCAGATTTGAAAATAAAATTTCAAACAAATGCTTAAAGAATTCCAAATGATTTGAAAAGCTAAATCCATTCAGTCAGAAAAAAAAAATACAGATATCTGCCAAAAAAGTCTGTTCAGAATATTAAGTTGCTTATTGCAATATTTGGAGAAAGCTGGAACAAACAGTGCTATGCATTGAGGAATTCATGAAAATTTGTTATCAGTGTGTGATACAATGAGAAATGTATATTTGGTCTTTGTCCTATCCTTCTCACCCTCAGTTCCTGACACAGAGCTTCTAAAACCCTTGGAATTTCCTTAGTGATAGGAATATCTTTCGTTATTCATAACAAGCTACTTTCAACCACATCTGAATTTAAGCTAATAAGATGACTCTTGATGGGCCCAAAGATGGCTTCAGGATGGGGGCTCATTGCCGGGTGAAGCAGCCCTGTGATTATAAGGTTGGAACTTACAGTCCCATCTGCAGGAAAGGGGAGAGGGGCTGGAGATTGAGTTAAATCATGAACACCCAAAGATGATTTATTCATCCATGCTGATGTAATGAAACCTCCCCCAAATGCCTAAATGATGGGGTTCAGAAAGCTTCCTGGTTGAGGCTGGTGAACACTTTAAGGTGCTGGGAGGGTGGTGTGCCCGGAGAGACCATGGACTCTGCCACACACACCCTCACCCCATTGCCTTGCCTGATGCATCTCTTCCATTTGGCTCTCCCTGAGTTGCATCCTTTATGATAACCTGGTAGATGAGTAAAAGTAAAGTGATTCCCTGAGTTTTGTGGGCTGCTCTAGCAAATTACTGAATCTGAGGAGGGGGTGGTGCAAAGCCTTGATTTACACCTGTTGGTCAGACTACAGATGACAACCTGGATTTTCTGAAGCAGGTATCAGTCTAGTGGGGCTGAGTCCTGAAACTGTTGCAGGGTCTGGCGAACTCCAGGAAGTTAGTGTCAGAATTGAATTGAACTGTAGGACACCCAGTTGGTGTCAAGAGAGCTGGAGAATTGTTGGTGTGGGAAAAATACCCCTCATTTGATGTCAGAATTGTTGTGAGTAGACACAGATCAGACAATGAAAGGAATAAAATTGTCCCTGCTTTTTCACTCTGTCCCCCAGGTTCACTGAAGACACTGGAACACATGTATGTTGCCACTTAACCTTTATCTATGGCTTGAATTTAGCTTGCAAAACATAAGAGAAAATGCTCTTCAATGCCTATGACTTGTCCTAGTTCCCCACCATGTGATTACGTGGTGAAAATCAAGTTGTTCTTATTGATTACACTTGGGTTTTTAACCATGAGCTGCTCTAAAAGACGTCCATCTTGGCATGGGTTTTCCCTCTTTCACTTTGGTGTTTTTTAATATGCAGAGACGTTGCAGAAACAACCTCAAGTGCCATGAGGATTTCTCTTTTCGCAAACACATGCTCACCTCATCTCTCCCTATCTCCCCTGCAGAGACTAAGAGGTGAATTTAGCTTGTAAATCTACTTTTGTTGTCTTTAAGCAAATTGTAGGGTTGGAAACTCTCAAATGGTGGCTATGTGCCTACTTTTTTTTTAGGAAATATGGGTCAGTAATGAAAGATGTAAACAAACTTAAATTCAAGTCTATTTTGGGGAATTATGTTGTAAGACCGGAAGAGAATAAAACATATCCTCGAAATAGATCACTTAAGTTTTGTTTAGGTCTATTATTTCCTATCTGAGAACATTTCACATTTGCCCAACACAGTCCTATAAGCCAGGAGGAATGGGGCTTGTGGAATGAGGATAAAGATCATAGAAAGAAATAGGGGCAACAAAGGAGGGAAGGGAGAAAGAAACAGAGGCCAGGAAGAAGAGGGGAAATGGGTAACCTAGAAGCTAAGAGGGTGACAACGAGGAAGAGGGAGTTGGAAGGCATTAAACACCGGGCATTTTGTTTCAATAACGTTCTAAGAAAATCCCAGAATAAGGTACCAGAATAAGCACTTGAAGTTAAAACGTGGCCACACATTCAGGGAACCATTCTGTAAGGAAATAAGTTCAAAACTGATGTCAGATGAACGACTTGAGTAGAAAATATCCTCTGGTCCTCAGTTTCGAGATTCCAGGTTGGCCAGCAGTGGGGCATCCTCATGTTTACACCCTCCCTCTCACTTCACCTGTGGGTAACGTTCAGTGTTTCCTCAGTGGATGCTGGAGACTGAGATGGAAACACAAAAAAGGAAGTGCATCTCTAGTTTTATCATTTTGTATACCCTATTTGAGGACAAAGAAAGCTACTTTCCTCTCAATAACGACAATATCTCTTTAACAAAGGACCTTCATTGCTACCTAACATGTGATGTTCTCAAGATTTGCTGCCTCAAGCGTGGAGGGAAGTGAAGTGAGGGAGGGTGGCCTGTGGCCAAGAATCAAGTGTCTTTATCTACTAAGTAATTTATCCCTTATTTGGAGCCCCCGAAAGGTGAATAAGATTGTCTTTGATCTAAAATTCCTTCTAATCTGACTCTTGGGATTCTCCACTGTAATGTATATACACTTTAATATTTAGGAACAGAAAAGTAGGGAAAGAGTATTAATATATGAGCTGAGTGACCGAAACAATGTGTGAGTGGTCCATGGGGATTGCAAAGAAGTGCATTTTTTCTTTTTTCTTTTTTTTCGAGTGTGGTGGTGTAAGGCCTAAAATTAAGGGCTACTGTTATGTGCTGCCTCCAAATCTGGGGGAAACCTGGAGGGTCTCGAACGGCGTCACTGCCAAGGTCTCCTTCTGTTCTGCTCCAGTGAATAAGGTCCCTTAGCCAATGACCCTCCTATTACAGGACCAGGCACTGTTCCTGCTCATCCTTGTGTCATGGCTTCAGTTCCCTGTCAGCCCACATGGTTATTCAAACAAGCCCGTCACATCCTCCTGTGGGAACCAAGGGGCACCCCACCCTTTGATACTATAAAGCCTGCTTCCCACAGCCCCGGTTGTTCGCTCTGTTCCCAGTGTGGCCCTGCGTGCCTGCAGTGTCTTCCTACCCCAGCTGTGAGTACACGTGACTCACAAACTGTTATCATCTCATCTGTCCAGTGCTGGGTGTCCTGTGTTCAGCCATCTCTATAACCCCAATGGCAGGGGATCTCCTCTCTCACCATTAGGGTGAAAGAAGGCAATTTAAACAGACATCACCTCCAGGGTTAGGCTAAACCAAGTTCAACTGAGCTGCCCCCTCAGCTTCCTTCCAACCTTCACAGGACTCGTTTCCACCCACATTGAATGTCTGGGGTCCAGACATGGGAGCAGCAAGCCCGAGTCTGTTCCCCACCAGGCGCTTGCAGGAATGTGAGGCACTCCACTGGCATGCCGTGTTTTCATGTTGAGGGCCTGGCATCTGAAAAATGCGGGAAGGAGAAGGGCAGTGCTTTGCGGAGGACGACTAAAGAGGAATTGCTAAGTTTTAGTATTCCTCTTCCCACAGCAGCCCCTCCTTCCAAGCCTCTCCCACATTTTCTCCCACTTCCACCAAAAAACCCACTTATCTTACATTTCCCAACCTGCTGGTGAACAAAGGACATCAGTGCTTGATTGCTCACTGTGTGAGCTCTGAATGTTGCCGGCTCTACGTCTGCCCTGAGGGCATCACAGGAGAAGCTGGATCCTTCAAGTCTCTGAACACAGGTTGATGTTTCCAAGGAGAGAACAGTCTTGGCCACAGTTTTGTGTTTTGTTTTGATGTTTCAGATAACACGGAATGTCAGAGTTCAACAGGGCACGTTCTAAAGCATTGAGAGGGTTTCTGTATTTTCTAGGTATCCTATAAATAGAATCTATTGGCAAACCTCTACTTGTAAATACTGTTAATAAAAAGGATGAATAGAAACATATAATTTGGGGGATACTCTGTTATTTGTGACAATCTCTAGAGGGCTACGTCTCCATGAATGTGACTATTACACATTTACCAAGTCTCTATCTATATAATGATGTAATGCTTTATTGAGTAAGCCCTTCTTATTTAATGTAATTTTAGGCTACAGTGGAAATCAGGTCCCTTAAAACATTACTAGAAAAGAATATGTTATGTTTAAAGCAACCTCTTCCCACCCTCTTGAGAAAGAATGTAGGAAGATTACAGCAGTGAAATTATTGCAACTACTCTCTTTCAATAGGAGGAGGCAAGCATGGTTAGACTAAAAATATCCTCGTTTCTCCCAGAGTGATGAAGAGAATTCGATCCATCCCAGAATGCCCGCCACACTCTAGCCTCCCTCTGAACAGACCTTGTGTAACTCATCACTGTACCCCCAGGTCAGACTGCTGAACAAATTAATACAAATTCAACTGTATCAAAGCAATATTAACATGGAAGATTTCAGAGGCTCTGGACATTTGAACAGTAAGTTCAAACACTAAATATTAAGCAACTAACTGAGTACACAAGAAAGGAGAGAGACTTAAATTATGGCCCCTTGTTAAATTTTCAGAGAACTCCTTAAAAATCCCATATTAAAGATAAGCAGGCTGAGGTTCAGGCTGAGGGAGATATCTCACTGAACCCTGCCCAGCTAGAAAGTGGCAGAATCAAGGTGAATTGCTAGGTTGCTGGCTCAAAACACTAGGATCTTTCCGTGTCCCTAGGTACCCACACTACAAACAGTAGGATGAAGCTCTTACCTGGCTTTCATATTCAGAAAAGATTAGATTCCTATTTCATAAAACTATAAAGAGGTTGAGCTGAGAATCCAACCATACTTCACAGGCTCTTGGGTTTGGAGAGAGCCATGTGACTTCAATCTCACCTAAATCCCTTCTACCTGCCCCTCTAGGTCACGCTGCCAAGCTGTTGCCCTATCCACTTGATAAATCCTGTTGGTTGAAAACATCAGTTTCTTGTGACAGTCCATTGAATCTTCAGCCCACTTGGCTGTAGGAAGCTCTTTCTTGAACTGAGCTGATATCGATCACCCCATAGCTTTTACCTATTAGTTCTGGTTCTACGCCTTGGAGACACGAAGATAAATTCTTAACCTTCTTCCACATGAGTGTCCCTTTCTTGTTTATGGACCCCTAAATCGTCTTCCTGGGTCTTCTACTCTCTAGACCAGTATACCCAAGTTCTTTTTCTCATTTCTCCGATAACATGGTATCCGATTCCTATTATTATTCTGGTCCCTTTCCTCTCTCTTCTTTCCGACGGCCTGTGACTCAAAAGTATAGAATTCAGCCAAAATGTTGGGAGATGATATGACATGTTGTTTCAGATTTGCTTCAGAATAATCTGTGGCTAGGGGTGGGTGTGGGAGAAGTGGTTAAGGGAGTAGATGAAACAAGATTTGCAAAATATGTGGATAAATTTTTTAACTGACTGATGAGTACACAGAATTTCATAATGCTAGTCTCTTTATTTTTGTCTAAAAGACTTTTAAACAGTATAACATCCGAAAACACACATGATACTTCAAACATGATAGGATTTTTTACAAAAAAGCGAAGGCAACACATTCTGTATCATAATATTGTACATTGATTAATGACAAGCATGATTGCTTTTTTTTTTAAGAGCCATGTAAATTTTGTTGATTTGTGTTTCCTGAAAAACCTATGCTATTTCCTATTCTTGATTAACGTAATCAGTTCTTGTTTTTAAATATTATTTTGGAAGATGTCATCTGTTAAGCACCAATGGACCCTAAAACTGTCAGTCAACTTATTCATTTTCGACTTTACACAAATATTTTTAGCGCATCCTTTAAATCCTAATCTGAATCACTGGTGAAAATACTGAGAGGCTGAGGTTAGAAACCTGGAGAATGAACTTGCAAAACGTTTTGTGTGTGTGGAGGATGTGAGCAGTTAGCAATTCAGTCTGGAAGGCTGATTCAACAGACAATGGCAAGACCACCCGTTCACTGAGGAAAACACAGAAAATGAGGTCATGCAACTCTCAGGGAAGGAAATGTAAACCTTACTCCTTATCCTTTGTTTTGCAATAAAGTTCAGAATTTGTTGGTAATGTGATGACACTGACCTGGAATGTAAAAAGTCTTAATGACAATGGAACTAAAAATGGTATGTTTGTTAATAACTATTATTGTTCCTGAGCGGTAAGCGTTGCTGCAGAGGTAGGACATATTGAATCTCGAAGTGAGGGAAAGAGATAATTGGATGTCAATAAAGAATTTATTTTCCTTCCGCTGTGGCAAATTTCATTTATATCACACTTTATAAATAAGCACCTTCAACACTTCAACAGATTGCTGCAATTTATCATGAATTTTTAAAATGCTACCTTGTATATAGATAATGAATCAGCCCCAACTGTTTGATTTGTAATTGCTTAATAATTTGGGGATAAAGTATATTTATCTCTGTTTTAAACATACTAATTTATTTTTGAAGTAGGTATATTTCAACGTGTTTTAGAAACGATGACAATTTCATGATAAATAAGCTAGTAAGGTGTACAACATTTGCATCATACCATTATCTTCTGAGATGTTAAGCAAAAACACATTTTTTTTTCCCTCTAGATTGTAAGATCCAATCTTTAGACTAAAGGAACTACCAAAAATTCTTCCCTTAGAATCATCACAGAAAGCCAGGCGTGGAGGGAACTGTACCAGGAGAAAAACTATTAGATGAAGAGCTGACAGCCTCATGCCTCAAATTTGTTATGTCACGGAACCGCCTAAAGCCCTCACCTGCAACAAACTGCCAAGAATAGAATCCCCATCCCCAGTTTGAGACACCTTGGTGGCAGTTGGAGGAAAGGAGATAGGCAGGTAGATGACATATAAGGGAAAGTTTAATACTATCTCTGGTAGGCATGAAAGAAACAAACAAAAAATTAATGCTAATAACAACCTATTGTGTTGCAGGTATGACTCTTATCTGACTCAGGACAAGACACTAGAGAAAGGTGTGGAGTTCAGAGAGCAATATAAGGACAGTGTTTGTGTGTTCTTTTTTTTTTTTTTTTATTAGCTATGCAACCTTGAGCAAATTGTCTAACCTGTCTAAGTTAGTTTGCTCATCTGGAAACACGGAAAAAAAATAAACGCCCTAGTTACCAAAAATCAGTGATACAGAGTTCAAAGGAGATAATGTCCATGAAAATACTCTTGTATTTTCACTAAAATAGACTATAAACACGTTAAGTACCATTATTCATGTAATACTAGCAAAAAAAAGCATAAAATATAGAATGCAACATTTTGTATGATAAAAGATGATCTTAAGGTTTCTATAAATGTGTATAGGATTTCTCAACATATATTCTCTACTTCTACTTATGCTGGATTAAAATATAAGAAATCTACATGGGCATAAAGTAAGGGGTAGTTCTAAGGGTCTTTTCTGACTCAGGGATCCAGTGCTATTAAATTAAATTCCTCATGACAATGAACTCCAGTCCCCTTTTAATAACTGTACAGAAAGGAGTCCATAGAGCAGATCTGAGACTGTGATCCCTAGAAGGGTCTGTTTGCAAAGTTGGCCTTCAGCCGGTTTCTGGGAGCTTGGATCTCGGGAGGGTTTCCACCATTTCCCAAGAAGAATGGTTCACTGCGCCTAAACCATTTATGGAACGAGGTGGTTTATGCGGAAACCTGCTTTCCTTCAAGGAGTCTGGAGGTTTAGTAGGTCCCAGGCAGAGGGTGCCTATGTGACCAGCCCTCATAAAACCCCTGGACACTGAGTCCAATGAGCTTCCCTGGTAGGCAGCGCTTCGCAGGTGTTTTCACAGTCTGTTGCTGGAGGGATGAAGCCCATCCTGCATGGCTCCCCTGGGAGAGGACAATTGAAGTTCACGCCTGGTTTCTCCTGGACTCTCCCCTTGTGCCTTTTCCTGCCACAGACATGGCTGTGTATCCTTCACCGTAAGGAACCACAGCCCTGAGACAACTGTATGTGGAGTCCTGTGAATTCTCCTGGAGAACCACGGAAGCTGGGGGGGAGGGGGGCTTGGAGACCCTCCCCCGCCAAACACAATAACTTTACAAATGTATGCAGAAAGGAAAAATTTCAGAAGCAGATGGCCAGACACTTGAGCAGGTAGATTTCATAAGTCAACCTGAAACAATCACAACCATGTCTCTAGACTCTGGTCAGAAAAGAAAGTGTGAGCGGGCTGGAAGCGAGTCCTGGCAGCTCAGACACGCAGCCTTCACTTTGAAACACCTTTTCAGGTTGGCCTGAGCGCTGCTGGCTTGGCCCTCGATGAACCACTGGAGAACGTCAGCCTGGACCCACTCCAGTCAGATACAGAGATATCTCCAGGACAAGGTGATGAACCTTTGTTTTATCTGGAACTTTTGCTTAGGAAGAAGGTACTAGGAAACGTGAAGTTGTTTTTAAAATAAATAAATATATAATTCTATGTGGATGTGTGTCTGTGTTTATACCTTATAATTTAAAAATCTCTTCATTAACTTAACCCGATTCCTGGTTGATAATATTAGTTAACATGAATTGAGAGCTTCTAGGCAAAATAAAAGCCGCTTTGTAAGTCTCATGTAATCCTCACAATAACGCTGTGAGGTAGGTGCCCTTGCCATCCCCATTTTATAGATGAGAAAATCAAATATATTATTATTACTGAATTAAGATGGGTTATCAAAATTTAATTTCTAATATTTAACGATCTTTAAATCTACCTTTACCAGACTGACCTGGTAAAATAACAAAATACAAAAGCAATAGACAATTACTATACTTTGATAATGGCCTATTTACTTCTATCAGAATAAAATTTCCATTTTCCCTCTAACACAGAATGTCTCTTTACTGGAATTAAAATATTCTTCACCTCATTCAAGCACCTAAATTAATCCAGCCAACAGCTCCTAGGCAAACTATGTTTTCCCTGCTATTCTCGGATATGTTTATACCAGTGGTCCCAACTGGGGATGAGTCTGCCCCCTTAGGGACATTTGGCAAGGTCTGGAGATGTTTAGGTTGTTACACTAGGAGGGGGTACGCTCCTGGCATCAGTGGGTGGAGGCGAGGGTTGCTGCCAACCATGGTACAATGAATGCCTAGGACAATCCCACAATGCAGAATTATCCACCCAAAATGTCTACTGTGCCAAAGTTGAGAAACCCTAGTTCATAGGAAAAGTAAATCCTATCCCCATATTATTGAATATTTTATTGATTTTCTACTGATTTATTGATTGACAGAGCTATGGAGAGGTAACTAAGGAATATCCAGATTCTTACAAATATTTCTAAACAGTAAGGTAAAGAGAACCATGAAACTGGATTAAAAGAGATCAAGGAATGCTGCTGTCCTTGACAGGGGAGAAGACAGCTATGTGACATTTGTCAGGTCACTTAACCTCTCGGAATACTGGGGCCTCCTAAGGAAAGTGAGAGGCGGCTCGTGTCTCCTTTCCTTCCCACTTGACCACCAGAGCATCGTCGGAATTCAGGTCAAACAAGGTTCATTCTCTGGAGCAAACAGATTAATGTCAAACACGCTTTTAAAACAATAATGAATACAAATAAAATTTCGAAGACCCAACAAATGGAGGAAAGTACGAAAAGAAAAATGAAGCAAAGAGAAAATTAAGGTTGGAAGGATGAGAAGCCAGAACAAGCAGTGAGGCCTGTGGACATGCTGGTAGTGAGCCATGGATTTGTCCCTGGGCTTTTCAATAAGGCAAGCGAAGGGGACCCAGGACCCCATAAAGGCAGTGACTGGAAATGCAGTAAATGCACGTTCCCACAACTTTCAATCAAAGGAACACACATGTACAAAATGACACACCCTCTTTCTTTGTGAAATGAGTATTAAGGGAAATCTACATTATACAACATTTATTTATAGCCAAATCCACTTAATTTACTACCATTTCCAGAAATAGTGTAATCTCAAGGACCATAGGTACAGTGAGGCATTACCCACTTGCTGGCAGTCATACCTGGCCAGATGGAGAAAGGAATTCCCAACTGGGCTCCCTGCCATGCCATCGGAATGGTCCTTCTGAAACACATATTCCACCATGTCGCACGTGTACGTCCCCAATTCCACGACATAAAACCTGAATTCCCAGTGGTAGGCAGAATAGAGATGTCTATGCCCTAACCCTTGGAAACTGAGAATACATTAGGTTACACGGCGAAGGAGGGATTTAGGCTGCAGATGGAATTAGGTTGCTAATCATTTGACTTTGAAATGGGGAGATTATCCTGGATTACCCAGTGAGTCCAATATAGTCACAGGGGTCTTTGTAAGTGAAAGGGGGACGCAGGAGGGTCGGAGTCAGAAAAAGAGGTGTGATGGAGAAAGCAGAACCCAGGGTGATGAGATCACTACCTTTGAAGATGGAAGAGGCCATGAGCCATGGAACGTGGGCAGCCTTTAGAAGCTAGAAATGGCAAAAGGAAAAAGATTGTCCCTGACGGCCTCCAGAAGGAACACAGCCCTGCTGACACCTTGATTTTACCCATTTTGAACTTCTGACATCCAGAAAGGTAAGATAAAAAATTTACACTGTTTTAAGTGACTAACTATGGGGTAATTTGTTACAGCAGCAACAGAAAACAAATGCACTCTTGTTTTAGATTTCTATTGCTTTCTAACAAGTTGTCATAAACTTAGAGGCTTAAAGCAACCCATTCATTAGCTCACAGTTCTTGTGGGTCAGAAGTCCAGATGTGGCTTAACTCTGTTTAGGATCTCACCAGCCTGAGGTCGAGGTGTCAGCTGGCACCGAGATCCCTTTTAAGGCTCAGGATCCTCTTTCAAACTCAAGGGCTGTGGCAAAATTCCATTCCTTGTGGTTGTAGGACTGAGGCCCTCTGCTCCTAGAGGCTGCTCATCAAGCTTTGCCGGGTGGCCCTTTCCACAACATGGAAGTTTGCTTCTTCAAGGTCAACAGCAGAGCATCTGGCACTACTTTGGAGTCCCTTTTAAGGGCTCATATGGTTAGGTCAAGTCCACCTAGGATAATATCCCTTTTTGATTAACTTATACTCCACTCATTAGTGTTAATTACCTCTGCAAAATCCCTCTACCATATAAGGTAACCTGATCATGGAAGTGAATCCTATGATCTTAACAATGATGCCCACACTCAACGAGAGAGGATTAGATAGGGCATGTCCACCAGGGGGGCCGAATGCCGGGAGACACTTAGAATTCTCTCTACCACACTCCTTGGCTGGGGAAAACTAGGTACTTGACCAGCTTGCCCCTGCCGACATATCTTCAACCAAATCCCACAACACAGGCAAATGAGTAAGCTGTAAGAGACTGCCCTGAATATGCTCATGGTTACATAGAACCTGTGTAACCTCAGGCATGCCCCTCTCTCTCCAGTGATGGCCCCCAAGCGGTTCCCCCAGCTCCCTCTTACCCATCTCAAAGAATGCTTAAACTTCACCTTGTTTTCGTGGTCAAAGTACCTAACGCAGAACGTGGGATGCATGGAATTAATTACTATACACCTTAATGCACACGATCCATGGTTTTAGTAAAAATATGTATATAATGATTTTGTCTGTATCAAATGTGTTTTCCTGATTGAATACTCCAATTCCACATGAAAGCCCATTGTAATGAATATCTAGCAATGCAATCATTTTCAGAAGACTATAAAACAGTAGCTAATATAGAATTCTGAAAGAAACTAATAGTGACAAGGGGAAAGCCAAAGACCTTCATTTTCATAATGTAAACTCAAACCTAGATCTGCTTGCCTGAAAAGTATCAACGTTGACACATCCTGAATGAATTATGTGCAGAAGATGGCCCTATGGGAGTTAGCACTGAACCCTTGAATAAGGAAAGACCAGAATATAATTACTTCCATTCCTTTTGCAGGACGGATCGGGTTGATTCAAATTAGACACTATTTATCAATTATTATTAACAATCACTAGTGATGGAATTGTTTTCCTTTATTTTCTAACTCAAGAACTGTTTCTTAGGGTCACATTTTGAGAAAATCACAAATGGAACAGACTCCCTGATCATGGGCTAGTGAGAACCTAGGGGGCTTTTATGTGAAATGAAGAACAGTCTTCTTCCTTTTTCTTGCAGTTTTCAGCTGGAAGAAGCCTACCAGTTCAAAACGGATACACTTTAATAAATAGCTCTCCTTGTGCCAACGCACCACACATTGCTTCAATTATAGTTCTACTCCAGCGCTGGGGGAGGAGGGATCAGTCCTCACAGCCAAGCCTCAGGAAATGTGATGGTAGCACAGGAAAGAGGGCTCCCCCTCGGCCAGCCAGATATGCTCGGCCAGGCTGGGACAGCCGGTCCAGCAAGAAAGCTCACGTTTCCTAATAATTCTAATAATAACACCAAAGGAGAGGAAGGCAGAAAGAAACATCTGTAGTTGTGTGCTAAATTCCTCATGCCTCCAACACCTCCCCAGCCTCCACCCCGGCTTTAATTAGAAGCATTTACACCTCCTCACAGTCTCCTTTGCCTTCCATCCACTAAGCCTAAGATGCCTTCCACTCTAGTAAGAATGTTGAGCAACTCTTGTTAGAAAATGTTCCTGCCCACAAAATGCTTGCATTTCAGGATAAAACTCACCTACCTCCATCGTGCGGTGCTGGATTCTGCAAACCATCTGGGAGGGGATTCCAAGCGTCAGTCACTGAGATGGGAACCGGCCAAGACAGCGGCCTCTGTGAGTTAGCTTGAAAGGCCAAGATGCCTAGAGCTCTTCCTCTCCAAAGACACACGGTTTTAACAAGGAACTCCTTACTTAGTCTCTCTATATCCTAATGTCCAAATTAAACACATTGTTTAACTCAAACCATAGTCGCCCTGTTAAAGCCATGAGTCATGAGACTCAAAACCAGCCAGGCCTGGTTCTTCTCTAAGCCAAACTTAGACATCAGCTCTCTAGTTTCCAGAACAGCTGTTTCTGGCTACCTGATCCATCTCTCTGCCAAACAGTCATCTTGGGCAGGCAGTGGTGACCTCTGATGCATGGAGGGCTGATCTCAGGAGCGCAGGTGAGGAGCATAATTTCCAGGGGGTCTCGGAACAACTGTCTCCCCCTGTGGAGGTGGTATCCTATGATGAATCATGACCCAGATGCTCTGCTGGGGGTTGCTTCATGGGCAGTGGAAGAAATACCATCAAAACACATGAATGCCTCCCAGAAAACTGAGGGAGAAGGTACAAACGTTGAGGCAAATATTCTATAGAGCTGCACTAAATGACACTTAACTCTTTGTATAAAGCTTCCAAGAATACTAGAGAGTTATACCACCATCCTGACCAAGTACAGATGCTAAATTAAAGTGCTACAATTCTATCTGTAATACTGTATTGAAAAGAAATTACAAAGAGGTTTCTCATGAAGCTATATTTGAAATGTACCTGTGTGCTGCAGGTAGGTGGGATACCCTCACCTGATTGTATCAACATAAAGTCAAATTTTCAAATAGTTACAATTCTTAAAGAGCTATTTTTAAAAATTATATATACATATATATATATATGGAATAGTTTTTTCCTACCATTTTATGGATAGCTTTACTTTCCATAGACTCTGGAAAATAAAGTAGACCTTTCTCTCTACCACGCAGTCCAATAGGTTAAAAAGGGTCAGATCCATCTTTGTGGCCTTATTTGGAATTCTCACATACTGCTTTGGGCAACAGAATAGACATTGGTGGTCTTCTCCTCAGCTCCCCACGCTCAGTGCCAGGGAAATACTGCTTCAAAGAGTGGCCCCAAAAGACATGGGCAGTCTGCTTCCTGGTCTTAGCTGATTGGACCAGGCATGGACAGTTAACCTATTCCACTCCAAATAAGATATTCCTTAGTCCTTTGCTTTCGATCATCATTTATTGAACAATCATTTATTCAAATGTTCATAGTCAACCTCTTCCTATCTCTTACACACACACACACACACACACACACACAATTAAGACTGCAAAACAGTAAATTGATGTCTGCCAAACCTGAAGTAAAGCCAATCAGCAGAGAAGAAAACAATCCGTGAAGAGACACACGTGAGTCTCCTGAGATCTGTCTGGGGCCAGCATCCTCCCGTACTCTGACTTTGGACCCTTCAATCTTTGAACACATTCCCCTTCTTTAGATACAGTCACCACATGCAAGCCCATTTCGGCCCATTGCTTTTGTTCTGCATGCACCCTTTGCAGTGAAGGAGACGGCACACACTCCGCAGTGGTCAGCAATGCAGAAGACCAGGAACTAATGGATCGTGCATGCATGCACAAACACACATGCACACATGGAGAAAAGGAATGAGGACATTCACTTTTATATGTAACTCAAACATCAGCATGATCTGAAAAATACCATCTGTATCCACACTTGCTAAGGTTAATTAAATATCTGTTAAGTGGTTTCAGAGTCAGCAAAAGTATCAAATGTTATTTTTAGGCTTCACACAATACACTAAATATTATTCAATTCACACAAACTAGGCACTTACTCAAGTTCTTTTCATACATACGTAGTTCTTACAGGCAAGTATTTCTTTGTACACTGTAATTATTTTTAGACGAATATAACTAGGAGTTTTCTGTAAATAGAATTTAAATAATAATTTAAGCGGCAAAGTTTTTATAATTTTATCCATTGTGAAGCTTGGTAATTTATATGCCTTTAAAAACTCTATGCTTTTGAAAGGAATTATATCCATTTCCCAACCTTGTGTTACTCCAGTACAGAAATTAGCAAACCACAGCCAGCAGGCCAATCTGGCTCACCACCTATTACTATAAATAAAGTTTTATTTATACAGCCATCTCAGTTCATTTACATATTGTCTGTGGTTGGTTTTTGCAACATATGGCAGAGCTGATCAGTTGCACCAGCGATCACATGGCCTGCCAAAGCTTCAAAATTCACTATCTGATCCTTTGCAGAAAAAAAATTACCAACTCTTGCTGTAATCAAGTATGGCAAAGCACTTTGAAAATCTTCTTTCCTCAAATGAGGAAACCCTAACTTAAAAAATTTAAATGCTATCCTATTCAACCAAACTCAATTAAAAATGTAGATTCTTAAAATCTCTGTCTCTCTTCAAAACCCTGATGGATAGAGAGAACTAGCAAATAAATGACTAATGTAAAAGAAACACATGATGTGTATGCTGTGTTCTAAAATAGAATTAAAATACTTCCAAACCTGGGAAAATCATACAATACGTTTATAGGATACTTTATTAATCAAGGGTCATATAAGAAATACGCAACATCATCACATGAGATAATTTGAGGAAAGCTTAATAAGAGGACTATAAATTAAAATGTGAGTGGGTAGAAGGAAACACCAGAGTCCACAGTGGCTACCAGGGGGTCCAGACGGACAATGAGAGAACACTGGGTCCCTAAAGAGAGAGTCAGGCAGTACAGAGCTCTGATATGAGGCCTTGGGAAGCTGGCCTTTGGTCAAGAGCCACAGTCAGTCTGAGGTAACCCTATGGGAATGATAACCCTGGCCTCCCTCTCCTCTCTACCCAAGTTCTATGTGACTTCTCCATTGGCCCCATCCAACCAACGGGAAGCTTGAAGGCACAGCAATATGAAAGCGGTCCATGCAGCAGGGCCCCATGGAGAAGGGGAGAGTGTACTGGGAGGGGCAAGAGAAGATGCCCAGCACAGGTCCACGTTCTTTCAAGGGTGATGAAACGGGAGAAAATAAATTCACTGCCATTCTCAATGGTGTTTGTATTTCTAGCAACCACAGTCTCACAAATGAAATGCATTTTCTAAAATCAAGAATAAGGGTGTTTTTTTTTTCCAACATTAAGCTAAAAACCAATTTTACCAAAAACAGGTTGCATAATGAAGTGGCTGGAACCAAAAAGCAGTCTTGATAAGATTACAATTAATCTGGCAGTAGGGAATTCACAAGTTTTAAACTAGATCTAATTAATACCATGTGATATTTGGAAAAAGTTGAAATGACAAAACAAAGCAAACAAAAAAGCAGAGAACATTTAATCATGTTCTCCAAGCAAAGGTTTTGTTGTCTAAAAAATATTTTTAGATGAAGTGGCTTTTTGCTGGAAAGAGAATCCTAGCTGCAGTAATATTTTTTTTTAACTTTTTATTTTATATAGGGGTAGAGTTGATTAACAATGTTGTGCCAGTTTCAGGTGGACAACAAAACGATTCAGTTATACATATACATGTATCTCTTTTTCAAATTCTTTCCCCAATTAGGTTGTTACATAATATTGAGCAGAGTTATATTTTAATCAGTTGTTTACGCTTCCTAGAGACCAGTATGTGATGTTCACAAAACATCTTTAATATGACTACCAGTATTTCCCAGAATGTTTTGCCCATACACTCTTAACAGGAAGACTTTTGACATTTACTCTCTATCAGTATATATTTCACCATTTATATATTATACACACAACTGTGCGTGTGTACATATATATTTTCATTACATTTTAAAAGAATTACATACAGATACAGTGAAAGATATTATATAGAACAAATGTTATTTTATATTTTAACTGAACAAGTTTTTTAAAATCTTGGAATAATAATTTATGATATAGTGATACAGTGATTTAAAATTTTGTTTAGAGAGTTCGTTTTCACATTCAGTTTATTCTGACTTATAGTTTAAAACTGTTATAACTAAAGTAGACATCTCAAACAGACGGGTAAATCCAACTGCATTCTTGACAATTCTTACTAAATTTTGATTTCTTTCAAACCCATCTTCTGATTAGATGATTTTTTTGTGTGTTGAAATTTGCTAGTACATTGCCATCCTAAAATCTCTTGCTTGAAAACTCATAAGAAAAGTTTAAAATGAGCACAAAGCACACTGAAACCCTCCAGTTGGAAGCTTTACAACCAAGTTAAAAGTGTAGATAAGAAAGTTTAAAAAAGAATTTTCTAAATTTCCAAATCTAAAGTATGAATAAGGCCATTATTATAGTGACACTTTTATTTCATTTTCTTTCTTTTTTTTTGGCCACGCAGTGCAGCATGTGGGATCTTAGTTCCCTGACCAGGGATCGAGCCTGCGCCCCCTGCATTGGAAGCATGGAATCTTAACCACTGGACTGCCAGGGAGGTCCCTTTTATTTCATTTTAAACCACAAATTCCTGTAAGGATGGAATTATTTTAAAGTGTCTGATTAAAAAATTACTTTTCCATTGTATTAGTTTTTTGTGAAAAGCAGACTCTGTCTCATTCTTGAATTATTCTCTTATTTTTAATTATTAGAGAAAAACAATTATTCTCTTATTTTTTCCAAAAACACCTATTTAACACACTATTAAAAATCACATAAAGTTCAGCAAATTTGCACCACTTTTCTCTTTAAAAAGATTGATAGATGGATAGATAGATAAATAGATGAATGGATAGATATTGAATAGATAGATGATAGATAAATAGATGAATGGATAGATATTGAATAGCTAGACAGTTGATAGATGATAGATAGACACACATTCATATATTTGTATATACATACGTTAAGTTTAATTATGTTTAATATATTATATTAATAGGACCATTTAAAAAATATGTTGCCACTAAGTACCTATGGAACCTCTCTACGGAACACAAAGTAACGGTCCCTCCACACTTCATCACAAAACATGCAGATCCTATCACATAAATAACATAATGCAAAAATTCACTTTCCTAGCACTTGTAAACTAAAATCCTTCCCCATTTGTCCATGATTCCCTCAGGATATCCCAGAAACTGACCCCGACGTGTGTCAGCAGCTTAACATATTGAGAAAGCGAGGGCACCGGCATCACCTTGCATATTAATATTAGTAAATTTTATGCTACTTACTTTTATATAAAAATAATAGAAACAGAAATTCTAGTATTTCTTCCCATCTATTTCTGAAATAATTGCTTTTGACTCTAGACTCCCTGCATCAGACTCACCTCCGGGTGTTTGTTAAAAATGAAGATCCTTGGTCAAGGGGGTCAGAATCTATGGGAGGCGGAGTCACAGGACACAGGCCTTAAAGAGACAGGCAGACCGTGAGCCCTACAGATGGCTCCGCAGTGTCTCCCCACCACGGGCCCTTCTGCAACGGGACCTGCAGATCCCCCCCCCCCCCCAAGAACTGGAGTCCGGTTCTCCACCACTTGGCATCCCTACAGGCCTGTGACTGCTTGACCAATAGAATACGACATAAGTGGCCCTGTCCCCGCTAGCTCCCTGCTCAGTCCTAACTGGCCTGACAGCCTAGCTTCCTGTCTCGTGAAACCAGCTGCCAGGTAAGAAGTAGGGCTGTCCTGAGAGCAGCGGGAGAGTCCCCTAGGGATAAAATGACAAGGAGGGGTAGGCAAGGAGATAGATGGGAAGAGTGGGGGGCTGGGGGACAGAGAGTGGGGAGAGAGAGAAGGAGGAGGAGGGGAGGAAGAAGTAGACAAAGAAGAAGGAGGAGAAGGGGGAGGAGGAAGAGGAGAAGGGGAAGAAGAAAGCAGAAAGAGGAGGAGAAAAAAGAGGAGGGCGGGGGGCAGAGAGAGAGCGGGAACCCAAGAGGCAATGAAGTGCAGACACCGTAGTGGATAAACCAGCTTGAATAAGGAACTTCCGGCTCCAAGGGCCTCCATCTGATGCTATGTTGGTCATACACCAACTCCCCAACTTAGGCTTTTGGAATTTCCTGATTCACAAAATTGTGAGCAAAATAGCAATAAAATGGCTGTTTTAAACCACTAAGTTTTGCGGTTGTCTTAGGCAGCAATCAATAGCCAACCGAAGCAAGGACTCTGCCACAACTCTAGGTGTCTAGTAGGGACACTTTCCCTGCTAATCACAGGTGCGCATGTCAAGCCCACCCTCCCGCGGAGTCCGCGCTCAGCCTGCAGCCCCAGAGACAAGCTGGCTTTCACCCCTGTCTCAACAGCCTGCCCAGGCTCCCTTTGCCCAGATGGGCAGAACCATAACTGGGCCAGGGACAGTCGTGGTACTTAGAAGATGCCAAATATTAAAATAATGATGTTTTTAAACGTATGCAAATGTTTAAGCCCCCTTCTCCCTTAGCAAATGCCTTTGGCCCCAAATTTACAAATGAATTCTCTGTCTCCCAGCCCATTTATGGTCTTCATCTTAAAATACAGCAGTTACCAGAATACACTTGATTTGTAAAGTTCGCGATTAAAACAGTAAAATAATAGTGACACCCATTTAGTGCTTATGACAGACCAGGCTGCTTGCACAGGGTTATCTGCATTCACTCGTCAGAAAAATCTGCAGGAAGGCATCACAATTATTTCCAAGAGGAAACTGAAACACAGTGAGTTTAGGTAACTTTCCCAAGGCCACACACAGAGACAGGGAGCACCCAGAGAGCATTTTCCAAAACTCCTCTGCACTGCCTCTAGTTATTAATACAGAAGTTGTAGATGAAATGCCAGATGGCTAAACTTTGCTGAATTTATAGGAAGATGAACTACTCTAGAATTCCTTGTAAGTTTAAATAGTTTTCATGGTACTTTATTAAACAAAAACTAGCACAGAAAATAATATTTGTTTGAATGTCCTAAGTAACGTAATAGGTATTCAACTGTTCGTGTCACGTGGGTAATTCCAAAAGCTGAGCAATTGCTGTTAGTTTCGACCAGTAGCTCAATAGCCCCCCTCCGGCTCCAGGGAACATATGGAAATGCCTATGACATTTCGGTTGTCATAATTAGGGGGGAAAGGCACTGGCATGTGCAGATAGCCTCCTCCCTCCCCCACCCTTGTCATGAAAAAGGATTATCCAGCCCAAAATACCAGTAGGGCAAGGAACCCTGATATGGAAGGTGATCTGAGCTTTGCCCTGTCTTCTCTGACTGTCTGGTCCATGGTCAGTGATCCCGTCTGCCTGCTCTGAGCTCCCCTGTCTGATGTCACGCACTGGCACTTAATCAAAGAGGGCCTGGGATAGCACTACCACTATTACTATTACTTTTGCAAGAGCATAAATCTTACCTTGTCAACTAGAACATAAGATTCAACTGAGTTCTCAGGTCCCTTTCTTCCCTGACAGAACGCACTGCAAACAGTCAGCACCTGATATCTATTTGTCAATATGATTTACCTTATGCTTTCTGTTTCTTGAAAACTTGAAGCGAGGGATTGAAAGCAATCAATCATTGTTTCCCTCTGAGAAAATGTCTTCATTCAACGTCTTTGACTTCTTAAAGGTTTATGAAGTCATCCTTTCCACCTCCCCCTCCAGAGGCATATGAAAAACAAACTCTCTCTAATTTTAAATTGCAAGAAAAAGTTATCATGAGAGAAACACAGATGTGAATTTTTGAACATGCAGTGTTGACAGCCAGCTGTTTTATATTCACTATATGGACGACTGGTTAATTGCTGCTTTTTTGCAATAATAATAATAAATCTAATGCATGTCATTAAATTCCACACTGTTCATACCTCAGTTTGTCACAGTTTGCAGAATCTTTCTTTCATGTCTGCCTCTCCTATACCATTTGCTCATCTAATTTCCTTTTCTCACTTTTCTCTCTCCTCTTTCTCCAAATTTAAATTTATTTAGATCATTTCTTGATCTGCCATATGCCTACGTTAGCCATGCTACACACAGTATTCAGAATTCGGAAACTGTTAACCCAGGTTAGTCACTGATATTCAGGTGGAGATGGAGGGGAGGCTGGTATTTTTTGCAAAAATCAATAACTAAGCAAATAAAAAGGTGAATGTTATTGGCATCTATGTTAGCTCTATATTAACTATGTCAGCTCTATATTTTTCTCTAAAGTATGTTTTTCTTGATTTGCATATCATAATTACAGTCTATAAATTTCACCCTCTCTGACTTATCACCTGGTAGTACCTCTGCCAACAGAGGTATAAGTGGTTCGAAAAAATGTTGGCTTTCAATTAATCATATAATCGAAGGGAGAAAAGAGACAAGAAAATGCAATGGGGAACAGAAGCTCAGATCACACCCAGCAGTGGATACTCTCCAAATCATGTCTTTGAAAGATGGCCAGAAGGCACTGGGCTGGTCGCCATGCATCTGTGATGCAGGGACCCTCTAACCACCACCCAGCTCAGCTCCAATGTTGCTGCTCAGAATTTAAGAGCTGGAAGGGCCATGACTCTTTGGAGGAGCTACACTTGGGAATAAGCCTCAGCACATGCAACCTGTATCACTTTGGGGAATCAGACACACTCATGAGATATTCTCCATCGACACCAGCAAAGTTGCCCCAGACCCGGGCAGCAACCCTTGCCTTGGGCTCAGAAGTCATGGTGCTGCCGGACACCACGAGATGGACACTGGAACTCATCCTTCCGTTCTCTCTTGGATTCCTCCTGCTGTTCCTCACATGAGGATTGACATTATGCCGCCGTCATGTCATACCCACTGGTGCCAAACTCCCTGCTTCACATATCCAAATACTCAGTGCTGTCCAGATGCCTTGGCCAAAAGCTCTTCACAGATCCGAGGACCAGCCTACTTACTTAACCTCTCAGAACTCCCAACCCTGCACCTGTTACCTGCTTTGTCCAAGGACACTGGAGTCCTAAGACCTCATCCACAGAGCAGACCGCTGCCTCTTCCTTTACACTGAGGACTCAAGGCAGAACTGGCTTCCTCATGAGCCAACAATCTAAGCCCCACTTCCAGACCTACCTGGTCCATAATTCATTCATTCATCCACTTATTCATTCATTTTCTCTCTCACTCTTTCACTTTCATTTGCTCTGTTTTCCTCCTCTTTCCCTCTCCTTTTCTATCCCCACTAAGATTCTGAACTGCCTTTTCAAATATCCACTGGACAGCCAGCAGGATGCCTCACCATCACTCAAGGTCATTAGCATCTAAGGAGAATTTCCCATCTTCCATCTCCTCAACCCACCCAACATCCAGCTCCTTCAACCCTACTCTTCTCACTGCTCTCCAGTACTTCTAGGCTTAGATGCACTATTTTCACAGCCCATGTGTGGATCCTTTCCCACAAAGTATGACTGACACCAGTGCTCAGTTCATGTTCATGAACTTTCCCAAAGTTCGTGTTCAAAGCAGGAATCCCAGTGGCTCAATCCTTATTCAGTAGGCATGGAAGGGATTTGGGTATTTCCACCTTTAAAAGTCTATTCAAGTGAATCCGATGATCTAACAGATTCTAGAACCACCGTGTTAAAAAATCAGTGAGCCTCTTGTCCTAACTTGCATTTGTAACATTCATGCTAGTGGAAAAGGCAGCACACAGAGATAAACTAACCTTTGTGAGTTAGAATTAAGTGAACAAAGAGAGAGATGAGAGACCAAATAATTCACAGCGAGTGCTTGGTAGAATTTTCCAGTGGTTCAGGTGGTATGCGGAAGCTAAAAGGGAAAGGGACGGACAATGGGGAGGGGAGGAAGAAAAGCCACTGTCCCCCCATCCTGCTCTTCAGTATTTATATTAGAAGGTTAAGAACATGCGGTACAGCCAGGAGGCCTGAGATCTAATCTGGAGTCCACCAAGTTTACAGGTGTGTAATACTGACAAGTTTTCTTCAAATGCAGAATCAGGATAAAGTTGGTGTCTATCAAATAGGAGCCCTGATAAGAGTCTAAGAGCAATGCACGCTGAGCTCTTAGCACACAGATATATATACACACACACACACACACACCCCCACAATGATATCTCAATATTGGCTAAGGTCACCATCGTGTCAGTAAGATTCAGGAAAATGTGACCTCCTTCTATTGTTAAATATCTTCAGAAAATTATATCTGGAAGATCTGGCTGGAAATCACTGTCCCCATCCAAATAGCACCCAACAATTCTAGGTAGAACTAGAAGAAACTATAGTTTCTATTTGCCAAATAACAACTCTGATAACCAGTGGAGGAAATAGATTATTACTTATCATCTAAAGGGTATTTTAATGGGATGAATGATAATTAAGGACTCAAAACTTCAAATGCTACCATGTTAATTTAAAAGGGGATGTCTAACTGGGGCAAGGAAATACAGAATTGAATCCCGCATGAGGAAAGCAATAGGGTCTAAAAAACACCAGTCATTTTAGAAGGTCAGGAAAAGGTTATCAGTGTATGAAATGTGTAATTAATATACTATCTATACCTCCATTTATAGGCTTATCATGTCTTAGAGGCTGACCTATGAATCTTCAAAGACGCTGGCTATATTTAAACTGCTATGACAAGCTGAAATTTGTCAAAACCCGATAAAACAGGTTTCTTTCTGAAAAAGCTAAATGTGATATATTTATACAGAGCTCTCCAAGCATCAGGCTGAATGTATAGGATGTGGCATACTCTGTAACTATGAAATATACATTTTCCACGAAAATAGATAAGTCCCTGTGTTCTATTTGAAAAATGGTACTTTTCACAAATGTATTTATTAAAAACTAATGTGCCTTTTCTGGCAGAGTTCACTCCCATTTTGAATGCTATGGAAAACAATTAATAATTTGGGGCTTGAAATTTGACTTATGACCTAATAAAGGTAAAAACAAAATTAACTGAAATTTACAGGAAGATAACAATGCTACAGTAAGACAAATAATTTCACTAGCAGTTTACTTATTGCATACGTGTCACGGACACTAAAGGGTTTTGTTCAAACTGAATCACCTTTTTCTCCTCCTTTCCAATTCACTTCAAGCCTATACATCTTCTCAAGTTTACCGCTCCTGGATCATGCATTTTCTTTTTGTGTATAAAAAGAAAATTCATGTTTCCTTGACCATGAGCAATGAGCTTAAGATCATATATACTTGCTTCAATCATGCTTTAAAATGATAAAGGCCATTTTAATTATGATTTCCTTGTGGGAAAAATCACCTATGATTAGAACTATACTTTTTTTTTAAGCATTTAAAAATTTTTAATTGAAATATAGTTAATTTACAATGTTGTGTTAGTTTCAGGTATACAGCAAAGTGATTCAGTTATACATATATATATTCTTTTTCAGATTCTTTTCAATTATAGGTTATTACAAGATATTGAATATAGTTCCCTGTGCGATACAGTAGGTCCTTGTTGTTTATCTATTTTATATTTAGTAGTGTGTATATGTTAATCCCAAACTCCTAATTTATCCCTCCCCCACCCCTCTATCCTCCTTGGTAACCTTAAGTTTGTTTTCTATGTCTGTGAGTCTATTTCTATTTTGTAAATAAGTTCATCTGTATCATTTTCTTAGATTCCACATATAAACCATATCATATGATACTTGTCTTTCTCTGTCTGGCCTACTTCACTTAGTATGATAATCTCTAGGTCCACCCATGATGCTGCAAATGGCATTATTTCATTCTTTTTCATGGCTGAGTAAAATTCCATTGTATATCTATACCACATCTTCTGTATCCATTCAACAGTCAATGGACATTTAGGTTGCTTCCATGTCTTGGGTATTATAAATAATGCTGCTATGAACATTGCAGTGCATTATCTTTTAGAGTTTTCTCCAGATGTATGCCCAGGAGTGGGATTGCAGGATCATATGGTAACTATTTTTTAGTTTTTTAAGGAACCTCCATACTGTAGAACTATACTTTTATTCACACATGCAAGGCTAATAAAAAAGCCATCAATGTGAAATCTCTATTTACCAAGGTAAATAAATTACACATTCTTTTCTGACTCAGGGAACACATTTACATTTATGGTTATGTGTAATTCCATTTTATACTCAGTTGTCAAAAGGCATTGTATTATTATGTGCTTGGTCAAATCTTTATAATGCCGGATTTTTTCTTTTTACACTTTATAATTTTGATGCTCAGGGTTAATTTGGTTACTTGTTTTTTCTAATTACAAAAGGAAATCTGCATTTTAGAAAGTCTCCAACCAAATATAAATGTAAAACATCATACAGAAAGTAACCTGGTCCAGATGGAATACTTTATTTATGATTTTTAAGTTTCAGGATTAGCTTATGAAATAATACCTCTGCAATATTTTATAATTTTTAAATTTCAGGATGAGTACGGACAGCAAAAATATCAGGCAGGGAAACAGGGAAAGGAGATAAGGGGAGGGAAAGACAGAGTACATTCTGTGCCTCAGTCATCATGCTCCAAACTGCATGGGCTCAAAAAAACATGTAAAAGTACTCTCCTTTCCTCAAGGAGCTTTAACTGAGTTATGGCAGAAGCTACAGGATCTCCCTCTGGAGGACAAGACAAAGGAAGAGATACATGACAGGCAAAAAATAACAGTTAAATTTCAGAGAAGACAGCCAGCATCACTGGATGCTCTGTTAGGAGGGAACAAAAGGGTGGGGAAAAGATGAACAACAAGGTGGCATAACCGAGTCGCTCTGCTGTACAGCAGAAATTAGCACAACACTGTAAACCAACTATACTTCGTTTAAAAAACAAAAGGAAATAACACAAGGTGGCATGGTGGTTACCTAAAAGAAAATCTAACAACAGCCGAATGCTGCTGAAAAGTGATAAATTCAACTTAAAAAAAAAAAAATACTTTTTTCTAAATTCCATACCATCAACTAAACTATTCCACCGGGGGTGGGGGGGGTGTCGATTTACTTGTTCACACACGTGTGCAGAATTAAAGAATATGTAGATATGAACTTAGGTGACCAAAATGTCATCTATCATTAAAAATGACATTGATAGTGTTAAAGGTTGAATTGTGCCCCTCCCCCAAAAAGATAGGTTGAAATCCTAACCCCTAGTACCTCAGAATGTGAGCTCAACTGGAAATAACGTTTTTATAGAGGTAATCAAGTTCAGATGAGGTCATTAGGGCCTGCCCTAACCCATATGGCTGGGGTCCTTCTAAAAAGGGGACATTTGGACACAGAGATGGGTAAGCACAGAGCGAAGCTGATGTGAAGACACATAGCGAGATGGCCATGAGACTAGGGTGACATCTACAAGCCAGGGATGCCAAGGACTGGTGGAAAACACCAGAATCTGGAAGAGGCAAAGAAGGACCCTCCCCTAGCGCCTTCAGTGAGGGCACGGCCCTGCTGACACCTTGATTTCTGGCCTCCAGACCTGTGAGGGAATATAGTTCTGTTGTTTTAAACCACTCAGTTTGGTTGCTCTGTTACAGCACTCCTAGGAAACGAATACAGATAGAATAAAAGCATCCCAATCCAACCTTTTTTAGAAAGGTTTTTGAACAGTTCTCTCAAACGACCAAAAATGCATAAATAACAAAAAGTATTTACATAGTTTAATTTCCTAGTGCTGTATTGATTCCACTTTTTAAAAGAATCTTAAATATGAGTTCTGTTTTCTGGCATAGAATTCTGAACAAGGTTCTTAAAGGAAAATATCTGTAATTAAGGTGCTTTTTCAAGATTGTGGGAGTAGCTGACATTTTTGCAGCTTTAAATTACATAGTGACATCTTTAGTGAAAACGGCTGGTAAGATTTCAAACACTTTAAAATGGCCCCATTGTTGTATGATTTCCAAACCATTATCATAATATTTTAGCAATGAGCTCTCATAGTCTCCGGCTCCGCCCGCTGTAGAATGGAGGCCATTAGCCTAAGTAAATACTTGCCTCATGGAGCTGTTAGGAGCTTGGGATCTCTTCAGTTAGTCATTTGGACAGGCTTGATAAACCAAGCCCACAGTCAACCGGCCATTAAAGGCACAGAATGAGCTAGATTTGTTGCACCCTCAATATTAATTAAACATTGAAAGGGAGCTTAACTGTTCTGAAGAAGGGGACAACCACAGCAATTGAACATGTAAATCTCATAATCTTAGAGCCCAACGGGCCCTTGGAGATCACCCATCCATCTAGTCTAATTCTGCTGGGATGGAGGAGAGCAAATTAGAACTGGGACAGGAGCGTAATGAAGAAACAGCTGGCATGGAGGAGGACAATTAAAATAATAGTTGCCAGGAGTTGATTGGGAAGAGAATATAGACAAAGGCGTAGGGTCTGAATAGGAGAAACAGCACTTGGAGACACAGGTGGGAGATCTGAATTCAGCTGGAGGAGATCAGGCCAACACTCAGGAAGCAGGAAAGTTGGGAATAATTAATTGATGCCCATCTTGTCCTGGGGACTTTCTCAGAGCTGACCTTGCATTTTTATCAGCTCGCTGTCTCAGGCTGGGCACTGATTGATGGACCAGGGAGGGAGGGCAGTGAGGGGGGAGAACAGGGCAGAAGAGTGTCACCAGCAGCCCAGCCGAAGTCCACCTTCGCAGGGTGGGGCTTAGGTGCCAACTTTAAGCAACCCCTTAGGCACAGCCTTAGGCAGAATTTCATCATTTGTAAACACCTGTCATTTGAACAGGTTTTGGGAAGGAGGCCATCAGTGTGTAACACCTTTCTCTGCCCTCCTAACTGAAACTATAAAAAGTCAAAAAATATTTACAAGAAAAACTGGGCAGTGATTATTACAAATGGCAGAGAGAAGAGCTATGATTCACATTTCCTTTTTCCCTATGGGGCTGGACAACGGATATCCTAATGTATGAAATACAACAGAGAAGAGCTCCTGAAACCCTTCAGGGGCCCAGCTCAAGTGAGAACTATAAGCCCCCAAGGCTGTCACCCTGACACATTACTGTACTGAAACAAAACAGAAACAGAAGGAAAACTGCATTCCCACCCTCTCAATTCCCCACTACTGTATCCAAAGGCGTTTCCAGTATGCTGTGCTCTCCCATAGCTGCCTCAGGGATGTGAGGATACCTGTAGCACCCGCTGGTATAGCAGAACAAGCCGAGCTGTGATCATCTTCAAGGAGTCGTCTTCCAGGATATCACTGAGATGCGTGTTAGGACAAATATGCTCTATGCCACCATCAACCTCCTTGTATGTCTAAGGTATGTCCACTCCAGAAAAGGGTCAGAAAGGCAGGTTTCCATAATGCATTTGTTTTGCCAGAGAAAATCCATTCCTTTCACTTCGAGCACAGGAAAGGCAGAATTTACATTTGCCTCTGTGCTCTCCAATTTCCTGTTTTCTCATCTCTTTGCCTTTCTGTCGAAAACATTTATCATCATCATTGGGTGATGTGGGGATAGAGCCATGCTTCACAAGTGGGGACAATTTTGCCCCCCAGGGGACATTTGGTGATGTCTAGAGAAAGTTTTGGTGTCCCAACTGGGAGGCGAGGTGCTACTGGCATCTAGTATACAGAGGTCAGACCTGATGCCTCTACCCTACATCCTAGAGTGCACAAGACAGCCCCCACCAGAAAAGAACCCCAAGGAATTATCTGACCTAAATGTCAATAATTCTGAGGTTAAGAAACCCTGAGACAGAGGAAAAAGGGAAGAGTCGTTATAAAAATGCTTGCAGAATAAAGACACAGACCTACTAGAGAATGGACTTGAGGATACGGGGAGGGGGAAGGGTAAGCTGTGACAAAGTGAGAGAGTGGTATGGACATATATACACTACCAAACGTAAAATAGATAGCTAGTGGGAAGCAGCCGCATAGCACAGGGAGATCAGCTCTGTGCCTTGTGACCACCTAGAGGGGTGGGATAGGGAGGGTTGGAGGGAGGGAAATGCAAGAGGGAAGAGATATGGGAACATATGTATATGTATAACTGATTCACTTTGTTATAAAGCAGAAACTAACACACCATTGTAAAGCAATTATACTCCAATAAAGATGTTAAAAAAAAAATGCTTGCAGCTATAGCACAAGGAGAAGTCTCAGAGCACCATGAATAGGTAGGATCTCTTTGAAACAAAGATGCATAAACTTGGAAAGATGTCTTCTAAAGACCCCCTGAATACTACCCGCTTTGGGTTGAATGGCCGCCTCACAAAAAAGATATATCTACCCAGAACCTGTGAATGTGACCTTATTTGGAGAAAGGATCTTTGCAAGTCTAATTAAGGATCTCAAGATGAGATCCCCCTAGATTATCTGATGAATCCTAAATCCAGTGACAAGTATCCTTATACAAGAAAGGTGAGGGAGATTTGAGACACTCTGACACATGGAGAGGATCATATGAAGATGAGGGAGAGAACAGAGTGATGCACCAACAAGCCCAGGAACTCCTGGAGTCGCCAGAAGCTGGAAGAGGCAGGACAGTTCCTCCCCTAGAGCCTCTGAAGGAAGTGTGGTCCTGCTGGCACCTCGACTTCAGACTACTGACCTCCAGAGCTGGGAGAGAATAAATATCTCTTGTTTTAAGCCACGAAATTTGTGGTAATTTATTACAGCAGCCCTAGGAAATGAATATGCCACCCAAAGGATCGTATGTTCAGACTTAACTTGTATGCTCTCTAAAGGACTGAACTGCCTGGTCTAAATGTGACTTCCAAATGAATTCTTTGAGATCTGCATTTATAAGCCAAGCGTGTTTCTCAGAGCTAAGTGACTCCCTTAACCAATGGTAACGTTTATTGTAAACAGAAGATATCACACTTGGTGACCCAAATCACACTTTAGACCCAACGCTCTAAGACAGCCTCTTTTCTCAAAGGGTAGACAAATTTTAGGTGGTAAATGCATAAGCTTCAGGAGTCTCAAAATAAGAGTACACTGGCATTCTAATCTATCTTGAGAAGTTTTAACATTAACATCAGACAAAATTAAAATCATTTTAACCAAGCCCTTAGAACTTGTCACTATCACTGTGACAAGTGATAAAAACTAAACTCCAGTTGGTTTAAGCCAAAAGCAAAAGGTTTAAACTATTTTGTAACTGGGAAGTACAATATGAGAAACCCAGATTCAAGCACAGACAAGCCCAGGGATTCAAAGTATGCTGTAAGAATTCAACAGTGCTGATTTCTAGTTATGATAGCCTCTGTTGGGCCTTATTCTTCAGCAGACACCACATGGTGACAAAATGGCTGCACGTAGCCTATAGTGACATCATCCTTCAAGCTCATGATTGCTAAGAAAAGAGATTAGCCTTGTTTCTTTCAGGGCATATTTTAAAGTCCTTTAAGGCCACTAATTAGCTGCACTTGGGTCATTTACAGAACCCTGGAGCAAGGAGATTGGATACTCTTATTAGGCTTCCTGGGTCACCAGCCTGACTGCAAGATATAAGAAATAGAGGTCATGTGCATTACTTTCCTGTGGCTGCTGTAATAAAATGCCATAAATTTGGTGGCGTAGATGAATAAAATTTTATTCTCTCAAAGTTTTGGAGATCAGAAGTCAGAAATCAGTAACATTGGATCAAAAATCAAGGTGTCAGCAGGGCCAAGCTCCCTCTAGAGGCTCCAGGGAAGAACTCTTCCTTACTTCATCCAGCTTCCAGTGGCTGCTGCATTCCTTGGCTTGTGGCCACATCACTCCAACCTTGAAGGCCAACCTCTTCAAGTCTCCCTCTGCTCCATCTTCACATGGATTTCTTCTCTGCATGTGTGTGTTAAATCTCCCTCTGCCTCACTCTTAATAGGACACTTATTAATGCATTTAAGGCTTACCCATATAATTCAAGATAACCTCCCCATCTCAAGATTCTTCACTTCACTGAATTTTTGTCACAATAAGGTAACATTCAGAGGTTCCAAAGATTAGGACATGGAGATCTTTTGAGGGGCCCTTTTTCAACCTACCATACCAGGTCACTGGCAATACGGCCAGAATCACAGAGAGTGGGGTCCTGGTAATCCCAGAAGAAAAATAAACAAGCAAGGCAATGACATATGCCCCTTACAGGCTAAAACGTGGACTCTTTCAGTTAACCCTCCTGCTGTTGATTCTCTAGATACTTGAAAGTCATTAGAGTGGACCCCTGAACAACACGAGGGGTGGGCACCGACCCCTATGCAGCCGAAAATCATGGAATATCTTAAGTCGACCCTCTGTATCCACGGTTCTTTATCCTTGGATTCAACCAACCACAGATCATGTAGTACTGCAGGATGTATTTATTGAAAAAAATACACACATAAGTGAACCTGTACATTTCAAACCCATGCTGTTCAAGGGTCAACCGCATGTACTTGAACCATCACATAAGCCAAACGGAATCTCAGACCTGCTGTACCTTTACGGTGGGACTAAGAAGCAGATAGTGGTGGAAACAGCATTTAATTTCATTCTCATTGTCATGTTCTGCTCATGACCATTGTGGGCTGTTTCTCAGGGCAGATTCGTAATGATCATCAAGGCGTGATCCCAGATCACAGGTATCTAAGCTGCCTTGACAGTAACGTCAACCACATCCAGACAAAGCCAAAGCTTTAGAACTGAGACAGAAACAGCTGCTGTGCAGGTTTGAAATCTGAAGTCACTTGCTGGCACTGCAGGGAACCGTGTTGAGGGTGGAAAAGGAGATATGTATCCATTCTCTCAGAGTTTCTTCTCTGACTGCTCTACTGGGCTCAAGCTGAGAGGAAGAGATAGGGACCCCTCAAGAAACTCTAATTATAATACAGCAAGAAGTTCTGAAATCAGATTTCTTTTCCTTCGTGAGTCTATTTAAATTTATTAGCCTTTGATGATACTAGAAATAATGCATATATATGGCAGGCGATTATGAAAATTACAGTAAAGTTAAAAAGGAGAATCCAAACCACCCACCACATAGAGATGAGCACCGGTTAACTTACTTCTTTCAGATAATAAATATAAATTAAATATAAAAAAGGAAAGGAACTTGAAATCAAATTGAAGGAACGTCTAAATTTCATATTTCTTCACCATACATATAAACTGCTAAAACATTCCTAAAAGATACCATTAAATTTTGAAAATAAAGTTTTAAACATGTATAGGATGAGGTCATTAAGGTTGCTCTTTATTTTTTAACCACATATTTCTTTACAGAACATGTTTATGTTTCCAGGTAGTAAAGCTTGGGTCAGTTATTTAAGAAGAATCAGAAGAAACAAGTAAAAAAACAGTTCTTGAAATTACAAAGTTTAACAAACCCTATATAAAATATTTTGAAATGGGACCAATTTTAAAATCTAAGCTTGCTTTTAGCTTGATTCTCAAAGAAATATAGAAGACAGAAGATGAGGATTTATCCAGCAAAATATCCCACTCATAAAAGACAAATCACTTGTTGGGGAAAAGTAAACATTATTGAAAATTGACTGTGTCATTAACTATAATAAATCCTAAGAAATTACATACAAATAAAAACTGCAGTCTTTATGCTCTATCCACATTTGTTGCTTTCAGTTTCTCATACTAAAAATCATCCCAAGTTTATTTTATATTTGGCGTACATGCTTGTTTTTAGAAAAGTTTGTTTTATATTTAAAATGTTTGTTTTATATTCATTTTATGTTTATATTTGTTATATGTTATATTTATATTTGTTTTATATTTGTTTACATCCTGTTTTAAAAATGTTTGTTTTATATTTGGAGTATATTCTTGTATATTTATTATTTATCTTTGTTTTCCCATAGAATTTATAGTTGCATTTCTACTTTTCCTTTTGATAAAAATAATCATCATATAATTAACCACTTTCCAGTTGTTAATCTTGTGATTTAGATAAAAAATATCTACTTTCTTCTTACAGGCATTTTATGGAACCCTTTAGTTTCTTTTTGCATATTTTTGATGGATTGTATATATGAGATACCATATTTTTTTTTCTATGAATTCTTTCTTGATAATGGTTTTCTCCTTTCCATGGCAGCCTTTTCATGCTTTATGGATAGAGTATCTTTATTTATATTATTTTTTTAACTAAAGTTAAACAAGTACAGGGCTTAGCACAGAAGACTGTGCTAAGCACAGAAAGCCCTCTATTTTGTGGCCCATAAACCGTTCTAAGGAAGAACTTCCAACTCTTTCACTGGTCTATTTTGGCATTTGTCTCCAAATCTCTAAATAATGCGGTTTCATTGCTGTTTCTTGATTGCTTCAGTTAAAAATATCATTTACTGGCTCCTTTTCCAACTTATCCCACTCCCTCATCAACACATACACATCCTTCCACCTCTATTTTTTCAGTATGGATTTATTATAATTCTCCTTGGATACTCCATGTTTACATATTTATGACTATGACAATATTCACAGATGTATACTCACACATACTCACAGATGTGCCATGGAATAAGATAAGTTTCTCAAAACAATTTTATTTTTTCTTGGAGGTAATAATAATGGTCTTAGCTTAGTCTGTTCAGGCTGCTGTAACAAAATACCAAAGTCTGGGTGGCTTATAAAGAACAGAAATTTATTTCTCACAGTTCTGGGAGCTGAGAAGTCCAAGATCAAGGTGCTGGCAAATTAGGTGTCCAGTGAAGGCAAGATTCCTGGTTCATAGACGGTGTTGTAACCTCACACGGTGGAAGAGGAAAGGGATCTCTCTGGGGTCTCTTTTATAAGGTTACTTATCCTATTCATGAGGACTCTGCTCTCATAGCCTATTCTTCAGTGATCCATTGCTTGTTCAGTAGCATATTGTTTAACCTCCAGGTGTCTGCATTTTTTGCAGTTTTTTTCCCCTTGTAGTTGATTTCTATCTCATAGCGTTGTGGTCGAAAAAGATGCTTGATATGATTTCAATGTTCTTAAATTTACCGAGGTCCAGCATGTGATCTATCCCAGAGAACGTTCCATGTGCACTTGAAAAGAATGAGTATTCTACTGCTTTCAGATGGAATGCTCTATAAATATCAATTAAGTCCATTGGGTCTAATGTGTCATTTGAGACCTGTGTTTCCTTATTGATTTTCTGTCTGATCTGTCCATTGATGTAAGCGGGGTGTTAACGTCCCCCAGAATTATTGTGTTACTGTCAATTTCTCCTTTTATGTCTGTTAACATTTGCCTTACCTACTGTGGTGCTCCTATGTTGGGTGTATATATATTTACAATTGTTGTATCTTCTTGGATTGACCCCTTGATCATTAGGTAGTGTCCTTCTTTGTCTCTCCTAACAGTCTTTATTTTAAAGTCCATTTGATCTGTTAAGTTTTTAATTTGTGACTACACCTCTCTGTGACTGCCAAAATATCTACTGGTTTCTCCCTTTCTGAACAGCAGCCATCTACTGGAGGCTCGGCCTCTAGCTAAACCTCAAATAGTTTTATCTTCTCTCCAATTTTACTTGTTCTTGTGGGCTTGTAACGTTAAAAAAAATATGTCTTATGTCCTCAGAATGGTGTGTCAGAGAAGAACTGAGATAATCCTGAGTGTTCAGTCTTCCATTTCTCACTGAATATCTACAATATTTTCTTGATTCTCATTGAATATAACATTTGGAATTTCTTTAATATCCTATTATACTCCTTGAACTATTACTGATTCACCTGAAGTAATTAGTTTTGGTTTTATCTGGCTTTTACCATCATGTTTTGTATTGCAGTTTTCTCTGTTTTTTATCTTTCCAAATTTCCAAAAATCTGTTTCTCAAAAAAACCTTCAAATTTGGTATATATATATATATATATATATATATATATATATATATATATGATTCCATTTCTATTCTTCATAGAATTTTTCCCTTTATGCACCTTTATCTTTATTTAAATGCTAAGTTTTGACGGATGGAAGATCAGTACATGGGTTCTCTCCTTCTTAAACCAGAAACTGATGGCTATACTTTAAGACTACCTTTGAGTTCAACACTCCTTTATTAAAATGATAATTAAAATTTTTCAGCAAAAGACTCTACAAGGTCTTTGTACTGCAAAAGTTAACACAATTCCATACATAGTTATACCCATTTCTTATAAATAGAATATTTATAATAGGAACTCTCATAGGGTAACTTGCCTCTGTGCCCTCTAGAAAACATGTAAATAATAATTGATTGTCCCCAAATCTTGAAAATAGGCTTGAACCTCAAGAGTTAAACTGTACAATCAACCCACATAAGATCATAACAGACATCATACCCTATAATTCGAAAGAGGCGGAGTAGCCTCCAGGTTAGTAAGAAATGATGCAAATAGATTAAATATTGTGACCTAATGAAGAAGTATTATATAAACTCTAAAAGGTTAGCTATGTGAGAACAGCAGAAGGAGAGTTTGATGGGTATATACTAAGCAAAGGTAGAACCCCTCTCAGCTCTATCCACAGTTACTCTTGCCAACTCCATCACAGTTACTGAATAAATTCAGGATGACAAAGAATGTTAAAGAATCACCAAGTCAAGAATTTCAATCCATTCACTCCAGAGAGTGGTAGGTGGGCCAATGTGCCTCACATCTTTTCATTTATATTTCTCCCTTGCTATTCATTTTCCCTTGGCCCCTAGGTAGCCGGGAGACTCCAGCTTCCAGGATACATAATCTCTTACCCAAACAAGAAATCCATTACTTCAATTTGAAACGAAGGCTTTTCCCGGTATGTTGGCTTATCTGCTTGTGTCAGCATTTTGGGAGAGGCACACAAATAAGGAAAAAGAAACAGACTAGAGAATTGGTGAGCATATGCTCATCATTCAACAGTTACATCAGGCAGTGGGGCCACCTTTGAAATAGAAGTAGAAATGCATTTTAGATAAACGAAATGGACCCCTCCATTTGTCTACAGCCTGTGACTGTCGGACAGTGTTTGCTATTGGCTTACAGAAACTGCTTGACCTCGTTTCATGAAACTAAATGATACACATGACTAAGAAAAATATCCATGCATCTTCAATTTAGTTTTTGAGGCTCCAAATGAAGAATAAATTCAGAAATGGGTAGGAAAAATTATTAAAAAGTAAGGCGTGTACAACGCAACAGAATGCATTCAATAATCAAGTATGTGTTGCATTTTTTTCTCGAAGACATAAAAACATTTTGCTTTCTTGGTGGTGGGGACCAGTGTCTGTGCAGTCAGGGTCTAGAACATCAGGACAAGCTGAAGTAAGATACCTACAAATACTGAGGTACATACTACGTACTATAGTGAGTGCTCCTGGCGCCCTGCCCAGCTCTCCTCACAAGCCAGTGCACCTCCTTCTGGCTGCTGTGTTGACGGATTCTGACTCAGGCTGCCCCCTTCTCCGGAGAACTGCTCTTGGCTGATGAGAGCCACTCTGCCAGGAGATTTACCACCCACCCCCCGCCCAAACTCAAAAACCTGTTGCTAATGACTGAAGGACAAGGGGGGATAAATCACCATCCCCTTGCCTCAGAGGGGACCAACTAAGATTCCATTCATGCTCTGGAGTTCCCCTGGGATCAGGCTGATGCTGAACTCCAGCTGAGAGTAAATTCTCGTCCTGTTCCTTTCTCTGCCATATTCACCTGCTGAGAACACACCTTCAATAAAACACAAGCATGTGAATCTCTGTGTCAGACTTCCAGGGAATCCGACTTAAAATCCAGATACAAATTATAATTATAAATTAACAACTGTATCCATTGTATGCCAGTGGTCAACCACAGGTGGTACGGCAGTCAGCACTAATGACTACGATAAAGTAGAGTGTAAGTGATTAAGAGACTGTGCTTTGGGGCCCAACATGCCCCTATCCAAATCATAGCTCTGCCACAAACCAGTTGGGTGATCTTGGCTAAATCACATAAACTCTCCAAGCTTCAACTCCTCCTCTGTAAAATACTGAAAATAATACTTACACCTTAGTGCCACTGAGAAGACAAAACTGAGATGATGTATGTGAAGAGTTGAGTACTCAGTAAGGGCACAGTAAACACCATCTCCTATTACTGTTGTTGTTCTCTTTATCTAATGACAAATTAGGTCATTAAAGTTACATCGAATAAGCACAATGCCAAGTTTCCCATTACAGGGGAAGTTTTCCGTAAAGAAGGAGGAACCCAGGAGTCACATTCAAGCAGTGACAGAAAGAAGAGTCGGCAGAAGGATGGCACATATTAAGATTTTAATGCTGAAAGGGATTGCAGGGATGATCCAGGCTACTCTTCTCTCTGACTCTGCTCTCCCAACGCACCATCAGGACATCTGAGGTCCAAAGAGGTTAAGTGGTTTGTTCAAAGTATCCCTTCTTTGTTATTTAGAGAAATGTTAGAAGCGTGGATAAATCTGTGTGTGTAGTAAAAGATTAGAATTGTTGGAATGGCGGAGGGTAGGCGCAGACAACAGGATCAGTTAAGTGCATCCCTAGGTGCTAATCTTGTTTTTCTAGCACCTTCTGGGAGAAAATGCTAACGCATGCCGATGGATGTCTGAAGGTCTGAGTTTTCTGCTTCTTCCCGGGTATGCAGACAAACTATAATCCCAGCCTCCTTTCTGCTTCTTCCCGGGTATGCAGACAAACTATAATCCCAGCCTCCAAACTATAATCCCAGTTGGTTGAGGCCATGTGACCTAGTGGTGGCCACTGGGCGGAAGGGAGGCATGCCATTCCCTGGCATGGCCCATGTAGATCTCCTCTGCATGATCCTCCACACTTTCTTCCACGCTGCCCTGGAGGTGTGGGTTGAAGATGGAGGCACCACAAGCAGAACACCCTGGGCTCCTGGATGGCAGCACAGAACAGAGCCCCTACAGCTGCTGCCCTGGACAATCGTCATGTAAGTAAGAAATAAGGCTTCTGTGTGTGCGTTTAGCCACTGAGAGTGAAGGGCTGTTTGTTAACAGCATTAATTCAATGTGACTAATATTCTCTGAAACTAGTAAAATCTGAGTCCTCATCTACACAAAATGTACGTCAGCAACTATAAATCCTCCAGGAAGTTATGAGAAAAGGAAAGTAAATGTGTTTCAATAAACAGGTAGGTAAAACAGCTCCAGACAGAGAATTTTTCACCAAGGGAGTGGAAGAGACAAGAATCTGGGGATGAGTGGTGACACTATGGGATCCCAACCTATGGGTCACAGTCTAGGGAGGACCATGAAATTATAGCCCAGGGAGTCAAAATTAACACTGTTGTCCAAACAACCAAATATTGTCCGAAGAATAGCAAAAACAAAGACAAAGAATTACACTGCATTATCCTGTGTTCACTCACCAGGAAATACTCACTGAGAACTTGATCTGTACTAGTACCAGGTGACAAACTTTTCCTTAAAGGATCAGATAGTAAATACTTTAGGATTTGTATGCCAGACAGTACCTGATACAACTGGTCAACCCAGTTGATGTAGCAGCCATAGGCAACATCCGAAGGAATGCACATGTCTGTGTTCCAGTAAGATGTATTAATGATGACCATGCGCTGGCAATATGCAAGTGAATGGGCATGGCTGTGTTCCAGTAAAACTGTAACTATGATCGTCAAGTCTTAGTTTCTGAAACCCTGAAAGGTTTTAATAAAGATCTCTAAGATCTTTAATCTCTAAGATCCCTGCCACTTCTATAACACTATGATTTCAAGAACATATTTGATAAAGAAGGCAAAAAAGAAAGTTTAGAATCATGACTGTGGATAACTACATAGGACACCAGTCTCCCCTTGTCCAATATAAGACAAGATTTAAAAAATTAATAAATACAAATATCTCATTTGAACAGTTACTCTAAATTACTAATTAAAATATCATTTTTAAATTATACAGAAGAATTCCAACAGAAAGTAGTTGTATCAAATTGTTATGACCCATTAGAGAGGGTAATGGTATTATAAATTGACTCTATTTTTAAATTTAATTTCATATTAATAAAAGGAAGCAATTTATACTCAAGAATCCCAGCAGCTTCTTTAGAAATGGCCACTAAGGGCTCATACACGTGTTTGGTTAAATATACAAAGGAATCTAAAGAGGAAAATTCCCCAAGAATATCAAAGATCTTCTGGATTCAATCAAGAAATGTTCACATCACAGATTCAAAAAGTGGCTTCTTCAAAACCTAACATAGGGTTTCTCAACCTTGGTGCTATTAGCATTCCGAGCCAGGAAATTCTTTGTTGAGCGGGGAGGGGCTGACCTGTGCATTGTAAAACATTTAGCAGTGTCCCTGGCCTCTACCCACTAGACGCCACTAGCATGTCCCCCTCCAGGGGTGACAACCAGATGTTTTCAGCAGGTAAAACAGCCCCTCGTTGAGAAACACCAATTTAGAAACGACTGGAGTTGAAAGGCAATTCCCCAAACCCAAATATACAAGAAACAAAAGTTAACATTTACCTTAACTTTGGAGAGAACTCTCCACCAATATTGACCAGGTCGTCAGAGACTTAACAGTTTTCAATTTAGAAACCAGAGAGAGGAAGGTGGTAAACTGGCACACAGATTGCAATTTTTCTGCTTATTCCAGCAGTCATGAGTGAGAAACAAGCTGTGAATTCCTTTCCCTCAGTAACAAAACAATATAAAAATTGATTTTGAGCTATTTCCCAAAAGACTGTTAGGAAGACATTGAGATGAAATGAGCTGCAGTCTCTTTGTGTTCTTAGGACCGTGCTCAGCGCACGTCTACCTCGGGCCATCCCAGGCACGATCCCAGATGGGCAAATGCTGTCAATTCGGCTTAGGGCCAGCTGCATTTTTATATTTTCCGAAAAGCTTTGTTCTTGTAACATAACCACTGTGATCAAGGCAAGAAGAAAAGTGATGCTGAAGAGCCGGATCTGTTACCATGACAAGAAGTAGGAGAGATGCCTGATGGGAAACCTCCACATCCTCTATCACTGTGCCTGAAAGTGACCGGTTTCCAAGACGTGATGTCTACATTTCAGCACATGGTGAGTTTCAAGGAGATTTATCACAGCCTCAGAGTGGAAAGACACCTTATAAATGACATCATATGAATATTTGATTCTCCAGTCATTGATGAAAAACAGGTTTTGTTTCCTTCAAAGCAACTCTTGGTCTTTCACTTTAATACACTGAGGTATGTTTGAAAATCACAATATTCCATATAGAGCCATTCTACCTCATGGTATATTTATATGTGAATATTTTTGTGGTGATGCTAAGAGACTTCCCTCAAACAGATAACGTTCACTGGGGGTAATAATAACCATGTACCGACCCGATCCTTGCTCAAATCTTGACTGCTTCAGAAACTCCACTAGTGACGTCTCAACTTTATTAGGGAGAAAAAGGGAAAAAGAACTCTTGATTCGGGTTCTGTTGATGCCCGTTCCGGACTGTGGTCGGTATCAAGCTTATCAGGCAGTCTGACCTCACAGTTCGTTTTCTCACTCTAAAACCACTTCACAAAAGTCCATTTTTCTCATCAGTGGGTTTCCGCACGGTTCCACAAGCTGAGCCACAAGGCACAACCACGTTGGATGGACAACGTGCTCCTGTGAATAATGCCGGGAGCCCATGGCCCACCCTGCCCTCACCGCTCGGGCAGGAACAAGAGCTGGGACCCTTCTTCTCCTCTCACTAAAAACAGAAGTTGGGATCATCAAGTCACTGTGTGGGGACCACCTTGGTGTGAGGAAGGGAAGATGGAAGGATGCACCACGGGTGTGCCTCGTGCCCCCGCTGCAGCTGGGAACTGTGCCGGCTGAAGTACACACACTAGTGCATCGAATTTGGGGTCATTGACTGGGGGGTGCTTAGAACTCTGTGAAAATCACTAAATAGAAGAAAAACAAAGGAACCTTGTTCAACAACTGCTTTCTCATTACTGATCCTAAAACAAAGTCCAGGCAGAAGAATTTAGGGCAGAAGAAAAGTGCAGAGCAGTATCGAGCAGACAGGTGACTGGTACATAAGAAAGGAGTGGATCAGAGTCAGGGATTACCTGTACTGTCCTAGAAACTTCCTGTGGGGTGAGAGTGTGCATGCGTGTGTTTTAGGATGCCTCTTCCAGCAGGCATTCCTCACTGCTCCAGTCGCTGGGTTTCATTACTTTCCTTCTCTTGAATTTAGGGACACAAATATGAAATTCACCCATGCCCTACTAATGATGAGTTTTAAAAAGTTGCAGAGTGAACATATTTATTAAATATCAAGGGATTCAAACTTTCACAGACATTTGTCTTGAGTCTATCACCTGCCAGGTAACTGCATCTAATGATCTACTTTCATCTAATACTGAGGAGACAAGAAATCAAACCCTCCTCACAGCGCAGAGTGAATTTCAATCTGAGACAAGAGGGGCTCATCAGAAATAAAGGCTGAGGCTATGAAATGCATCCGAGGGTCATCAGCCCAAACAGACTCAAGGTGGGTTACAAGGAGGTGACAGTTAAAGTGAGACCGAAGGTTTGGCAGTCTTCTTCTAGATCGAGAAGAGGATGGGGTTAAGATTGTTCACGAGAAAGAGGACATGAGTAGGTGCTAAAAGTTGGGAAATGGCCTCCAGTCTGGGAAGCTATAAGCAGCTTGGCGTTACAGACACAGGGAAGCGTCCCGAGGTGATGGGGAGCTGCCACTGGAAGTGGACCCTGCTGTCAGGCAGAGAGGGGCCAGGTCAAATGAAGCCTTGTCTGGTGTTAAATAAGGGCTATTCTCAGTTCTAATGCTCTCCACTGTTTATGCAAATTGCTTTTCCTGCCTCATCTTCATTTCCTCATTTTCCCATGTTTCAACAATTACTTTCTATCCTCAAAGAGAGAAGGAAGGAGAAAATTTTTAGCCTACCATATCCAAATTAATCCGGATGGTCCCTGGAGAAAACAATATTTCTACAACGTAACTGAAGGCGTACAAGTCACAAACGCTTCTACTCCCCATGATCGTAAAGTGCACTGTCCAACTGGGTAGCAACGGCTCCACTGAGCTCTTGAAGGGTGGCTAGTCTAAACCCACACGTGCCCTAAGAGTGAAATACACCCCAGAGTTCGAAGACTTAATACAATTAAAATAAAGAAATGTATCTCATTAATTTTTTGTAATTATTGCATGTGAAAATGACATTATTTGAGATATAACAAGTAAAATATATTATTAAAAATAGTTTCCCCCAAAGGGATTAAGAGGTACCAACTACTATGTATAAAATAAATAAGCTACAAGGATATACTGTACAGCACAGGGACTATAGCCAATATTTTATAATAACTATAAATGAAATATAACCTTTAAAAATTGTGAATCACTATGCTGTATACCTGAAACTTATATAATATTGTACATCAACTATACCTCAATAAAAAAATTGTCCCGTTTCTTTGTACTTGTTTCAATGTGACCATCAGATAATCTTAAACTACCCATGAGGCTCACATTATGTCTTTACTGGACAGTGCTGTTTGTAACACCAGTACAGCCCTTTCTTGATCAGTGTGCCAGTCTTTTTTGTTACGCTTAGAAATGGTCATTTCACTTAAAATAAAGTATTCATAGAAATCAAAAGGACAACTTAACTGGAGACATGTACGAAAAAGCAGTCTGTCCTGAAGAATTCCCAGAGTTCTCTCTCCACAGTGAGTGAAAGGCAGGCTGTAGAGCATCGTACACAACCACGAAGCACAACAGAGGAGGGTCGCACTGTGTGTACCCACCGCACCGCGTGGTCTGACGTCTGTTATTAGGGCCGTGTTGTCAAAGCTTCCATTCGGAAAGCCCCTGTCGTCCTGCGTGGCCCTATGTCAGCAGACTGTGCTCTCTCTTACCAGGAGGTGATGCTGATGAGTTTTCCAAACCTCAATAAGAACACTTCAATTTCATCAGTAACCTCAACCTGATTTCCACCACAAGGTAGTCATGACAATCAGAAGCAATAGTGAGGAAACTACAGTTAGTTCCCTTGCCCCTAAAATAACATTATACACACAGTAATGGCAAATGCATCTCCTGATTTTTTGCAGCTATTTATTTCGAAATAACATCGAGAAAAGTTGCAAGCAAAGTTCAATGGACTCTCATAAACCCTTCACCTAGAATCTTAGGGTTCCCTCATTCACATTTTATCGTATTTGTTTTATCATTCTTTCTCTCTGTGTGCACGCATGCATGCGTGTGTGTGTGTGCATGTGTATGCCCATAAACACATATACATATATGTATATACACATACAGTAATTTTTTAAGTCACTTCAGAATAAGTTTCAGAAATGATACTCTTCACCCTTATTTACCTCAGAAGGTTTGTCCAAAGAACAAAGACATTCTCCTTCATAACCACATTACAGTTATCAAAGTCAGGACATTAATATTAATACATTTCTACTATCTTCTCCGCAGACAGTAAAATTTCACCAGTTGTCTCAAGAGTGTCCTTTACAACAAGAAAAAAATTTTTTCCTCTTCCAAGATGCAATTTGAATCAAATGTTTCATTCAGTTGACATGTGTATTTTTTTTTCCCTTTATGATGGAATAGCTCTTCTTTCTTTTGACTTGGTGATTTTTAAAGAGTAGAGACCAGTTTTTTGTAGAATGGCCTTCAGGTTTGGTCTGTGTGATGGTTCCTCATGATGAAACTGGTTATAATTTTTGGCTTTAATATCATGGAAATCTTGCTGTGGCCTTTTCAGTGCCTCTAATCAGGAAGCTTATACTAACTCTTTGCCCCATTCCTAGTGAAAGTGCCTTTAACTAGTTGGTTATCATGGTACTGGCCAGCTATCTTCATTATCAAGTCACAGGTTTTCCTCTGGCAATTAATACGTATTTTATAGGTAAAGATTTTGAGGCTATATAGATATCTTGGTCATCATCAAACTCTCACCCACAAATTTTGCATCCATTGATCATTTTTGCCTGAATCAGTTTTTAGTGTGAGGGTTGCCAAATTATAATTTTCTAATTAAATCATTCCTTCAACATTTATTAGTTGGCATTTTAGAGTAAGGAAGAGCAGTCCCTTCTGTCTCATTTGTTTATTTATTCATTTATTTTTATGTTAGTATTTACTCATAGTATTTACTCATATTTGATTCACTGTGCTATAACCTGATATTATCATTACTTATTCTAACAATCAAATTGTCCCAGATTTCTTCAGTGAGCCCACGTCAAGCTGGCTCCTAGATCCTTTTGACCTGCTCTCATCATTCTTTGAATACTCCCTTAATTTCTGAAACATCAAAATCTTCCAGGCTTATCTGGAACTTTGGTTGTCCAGGCCCCCCTGGAATCAGCTACTTCTCCAAGAAGGCTTGGTTCTTTTTTTTTTTTTTTTTTTTGGCCACACAGCATGTGGGATCTTAGTTCCCGACCAGAGATCCACGTCCCCTGCAGTGGAAGCTCGAAGTCCTAACCACTGGACCACCAGGGAAGTCCCAAGGCTTGGTTCGTTTTAATGGAGAATGAAATTTAGAAACCAAGTACTGGGTACTAAGTGTGCTCATTGCTATTGGAATGACAATATCCTAGACCCTCTCAGCCAAAGGAGCTGGGAAACTAGGAAATCAATGCGCATGTATATGGAAACATACGTTGGTACACACACATATTTGCACATTTCACTTTTTCAGCACACACAATATGCCAAATAATATCCTGAGAATCAAAATGAGCATAATCCTATCAAATAATCTATATATTTTATAAAAGATTATTTAAAACCAGAGCTTTAAAATGGTATTCTGCATTAACTGCTGATCATTGTGAGTTCTTCTTAATACACTCATAATTTTACCAATGATCAACTCATTTAAAGACTTCACTTATATTACCAAATTGCAGTGGAAAGACAATTCATTGTCCAGTGTGATGAAATAACACTTATATTACCAAATTGTAGTGGAAAGACAATTCATTGTCCAGTGTGATGAAATAATTATAAGAAGTTATTATTTATTGTTATCACTTTTAAAAAACAAAAGCAATCAACATTTGTTGCAAAAGTACTATGCCTTATCTCTTGTGCATGCCTTACTTTATTTAATTCTAGCAAAGACAGTATGGGGTTGGTAGTGTTTTGTGGCCATTCCACAGATGAGGAAACCCACAATTGCTGGGAGTCACAGAGCTAGATAACAAAATCCAGGTCAATGGGTCTTCAAAGTGCTTTACCAATATTAGTTTTCTGGGGGGTATTGGCTTATTTTAAAGCCCTGGTGAATAAAACATACATCTAATATTAAACCCTAGATCTAAAGTTTCCTGAATGTTCACAAATATCAGCATCACGTAAGAGAAGAAAATAATATAAACTTCTTTCCAATCACTTCTTAGAACTCTAGTAGATGAGGGTGATTAAAGAATTTTTCCAAACTACACACAGCCCAAGGATTCTGGCGTGCTCCATGGGGAATACCAGAATCTTGGTGAGGTGGATATTTATGCCATGACCCTGTCCTTCTCCAAGGAGACCCTTCTAAAAGAATAAAAGGGCGAAGTGGGCCTTTGTGGTTCAGATCTGCCACTAAAATAAACACTCCATTCAGGCATAAGCATCTCAGGTGCCTCCTCCTCCAAACCGCAAAAAAAACACAAGTAGGTAAATTTCATTTTGATCTATCGTCACTAATTCTTTGTTATATGTGGTTTTTAAGCCGTAGAGGCATGTTTATTTAATTATAAATAATAAAGAGGAAACAAAGATGTTTTTCTAAAGGGGGCTGATTTTTACAAGAATATGGTGGCTGGATGCATCACACTAAATAATCAATGATGATTCTAACAAGGGGGAAAAGCCCACTTCCTAACATTGAGGAAACGCCCTTCGAATTATCTGTCATTTGGTGAAGAGTAAATCAGGATGATACCCATGAAAGGAGGAGAGGCCGCACAGTAGGAAAAGGGCTAATTGGGAATGAAAGCAGGTGATGACTCACGTCAAAGAGGGCAGCCAGGCGCCCCGTGGCCTGACCCGCTGAGGAAGGAACGGCCTGCTCTGGCTTGATTCATACCTTCACATACATCTGTCTTCGTCCCCTCAAACACGGAGCTAACTGAGATGGAAAATGAAAGTTTGAGAAAAATACATTGCACCTACCTGGATCAGAGACAGATCCTCAAGCTGTAACCTGAAGAGGTAGTTTCTACAAAATACAAAAAGAGAGCAGTTTCATTTTTAATAGATCTAAAAAAATTACAGTTTGTAACAATTATGAGAACCAGGGGAAAAAAACCTAACAATTTTTGGCTCCCGAAGCAATCTCCTGCTAATAAGACTGTGTGTAACACAGTTTTCCTTGGAACTCAGAGTTCAAAGAGGCGTTCAATACGTCAACAGAAACGCACGTTTGAGACTGGTGAGAAAGCTAAGGAATAAAGGGGTGGGGACTAAGGGATATCTAAATTATTAATCAGCTCTCTTAATCGATGTGAAATGGACAAACGGAAGTGGGTCTTTGATGCTGAAACTGAATTTAAGTTGAGCAAGATGATATAAAACCACTCTTCACGAGCCTTCATCCTGACAGATCACCTACATTCACCATGTTATATAATTAAAACACATCCAGGTTTTGAATTCACCAATGGTCTGAGCATTACACCGCTCTGCCTCGCTGGATGGATTCAGTGTGTAATAAGTTTAGAAGCACGAACTTGTCTGTCTGACTGTTTGAAAGAGTCAGCTCTGGCTGCCCAAGCGTGAAAGAGGAAGTCAGAGAAAAGGAAGCGATTAGCTTTCAACAACGAAGGGGAAGAACGGTGAAATACACAACAGACATCAGCAGAGCACGGGGGAAAATGTAGATAGCAGTCACGTGAGACTTTGGACTGTACTGTTGTAACTTTTAGAAACAAGGGACTGGCCTCCAGCTTAAGCCATGAACGAACGTCTCCTTAACATCATGCAGATGAGAAGCTGGTGCAGCAGGAACAGCAACGCAACGCAGGGATGGATGGAGGAGAAAGTCCACCCAGGTGTGAACAACCACGGCAGGGAGAAATTGGCATGTAGTGGGAAGCAGCCCCTAAGAACGCATGAGTGGGGAGGGGTCTCTGAGAAGCTGAGACTATTGTTATAATGGACTGGTCCAAGGTGATCACTATGGCATCAGGAGAATAACAAAACAATGCCGGCACCAACAAGAAACAAAAGTAAATGACTTTCATTCCCTGGGAAGGCGGGCAGATGTCAGAAGTGAACACACTGTCCCAGTAGAGGTGACAAGGGACAGCCACGTCAGGCCATGGGCACAGCCCTGAGAGAACCAAGAAACATCCCTATGGTGTGGATGCAATTTGTGTTTTGGAGCACAAATCAACAGGGACGACCCCATCCCGGGCTGGCTGCTACCAGTAGCACGCATGCGCACACTGCCGGAGGAAGAGAAGGGGTTTCGTTCACCTTTAGGGCGGGCTCACGAGTCCCAGGCAGTGCCCCCTGCGCGCTCAGGGTTCTCACAATGTGTCCCCCGCCATGGGAACACTGCCATCCTGCACGCTGAAAACTGCCTCCTCAACCACTACAATGGCTTGTTCACCGCACTCTTTCTGAGCCTCCAATTTAACCTCCGAAACAACACCAGAGAAGCAGTGCGTGGCACGTGGCGCTTCCCTCACAAAGCCATTGGGGGAAGCGTCCCCTCTCCTTCCTTACAGTCGAATCAGCCCTCTACGCAGAGCTCAGGATGCCTTTGAGGAGGGAATGTGGCAGCAGAGTCTACTTCTGTTTAGCCGGCCCCCTTGGAGAGGCAAGGTTTCCACCAGAAAGGTCTTCTGCGGCGGAAGGAATGAGAACTCAGCGCAGATACGGGGGAGCGGAGCCGAGCTGCCAAGGTAAACGCCACTGGAGGCCGCCTGGCATTCGAAGAGTCGCCAGGCTCTCACGTGATGTGGAACAGATACCAGCACAGCTGCTCTAAGAGACGTTAGAGATCTACACGTACACACAGATAAATCTTTCAGAGGAGGGGCTTAGAAGAGCCCCCAGAGGCAATTACTGGCCCCGACGCACTCGCACTCATTGCCTCTATGAGCGCCACGGCTCCCTACCCTCAGGCTGGCTTCATCGCGGGCTTCCAGCAGCAGAAAGCTGCCAACAGCCCCTGCCCCTCCACTGCGGGGGGCAGTGTTGCCTAGTGGTTAAGGATATTTGTGTCCATTAACAGATGAGTGGATAAAGAAGATGTGGCACATATATACAATGGAATATTACTCAGCCATAAAAAGAAACGAAATTGAGTTATTTGTAGTGAGGTGGATGGACCTAGAGTCTGTCATACAGAGTGAAGTAAGTCAGAAAGAGAAAAACAAATACCATATGCTAACACATATATACGGAATCTAAGAGAAAAAAAAGGTCATGAAGAACCTAGGGGCAAGACGGGAATAAAGACACAGACCTACTAGAGAATGGACTTGAGGACACAGGGAGGGGGAAGGGTAAGCTGGGATGAAGTGAGAGAGTGCCATGGACATATATACACTACCAAACGTAAAATAGATAGCTAGTGGGAAGCAGCCGCATAGCACAGGGAGATCAGCTCAGTGCTTTGTGACCACCTAGATGGGTGGTATAGGGAGGGTGGGAGGGAGGGAGACGCAAGAGGGAAGAGATACGGGAACATATGTATATGTATAACGGATTCACTTTGTTGTAAAGCAGAAACTAACACACCATTGTAAAGCAATTATACTCCAGTAAAGATGTTAAAAAAAAAAAAAAAGAACATTTGTGCAAAGGCCAAAGCTCTGCCACCAGACAACCTGGGCGGGGGGGGCGGCGGGGGGGGGGGGGCGGCGGGGGGGGGGGAAGCTGAGCACTGTATGCTTCAATCTTTTCAACTGTAAAACGGAGCTAATAGTCATATCTACCCCCTGATGTTGTTGTGACGTTTAAAGCCAAGGAAAACACTTAGAATGGTGTCTGAGCCATTATCAGCACTCAATTAATAGTAGCTACTTCTAGGCAGTTTACGGAAAATATTAAAATTTCCAGCCATGTTGAAATTCTCAGCATCTTCTCCATTTAGGGAGAAGGAAAGAGCATTTCCACCCTCCAGCAATGGCAGGTTACGGGCATAAGTGGGCACATTTACCTCTGTGTGTTCGGGTATTGGGGTTGTTGTCAGTAGGGATGGTGGCGGCACCACTGGATTTTTAGGAAAGAAGATAACACTGTTTATCTTGTCTTCGTTCTGGGACCCAGTCATCACACTCTTTCCAACTCACTGGCTCTTTTAAGAAAAACTTTTTCTACAAATAGTCCCAAAAAAGAAGCCATTCATATTTTTAATCAATGAATTAGTTGAGAGCTTTGATGATATTGCAAAGCTCTCTCTCTCTCTCTCTCTTTCTCTCCTCCCACCCCTGCCCCGCACACATACACGTAAACAAGCATGAATGCCCACACTACAGTATCTGTCTCTGAGAACTTTCTAGAAAGGCAGCTCTCATACACTAAGGAAGAGCTGGAAGGCCTTCACATCACTGAGGAAAGAAGATGGTAGTGTCCATGATTTTCTGTAGAGCTACGGGCAGGATGACTGGACAGAAAAGTTCAAAGTCTCTCTCGTTGTGCTAAGGGTTGAAGGAGGTATAGAGCCCATTCTCTGAAAACACTGGGTCCCGTTTTCAGGTGTTTTTCACAGGGCAAGTGCTATGGTCTGAATGTTGATTTCTCCCCCAAATTCGTATGTTGAAATCCAACCCTCAAAGGTGACGGTATTAGGAGGTAGGGCCTTTGGCAGGTGATTTGGTTATAAGGGTGGAGCCCTCACAAATGGGATTAGTGCCCTTATAAAAGAGGCTCCAGAGAGCTCCCTTGCCCCTTCCACCATGTGAGGACGCAGCGAGAAGTCGGCCATCTGCAACCTAGGAGAGGACCCTCACCAGAACCCAACCAGGCTGACACCCTGATCTTGGACCTCCAAGCCCCAGAAATGTGAGACATAAATCTCTGTTGTTTATAAGCCATCAGTCTGTGGTATTTTGTAAGAGCAGCCCAAATGGACTGAGACAGGAAGACATTGATTTACGATGACAAACATGCCACACTCTCAGCCTGCATCTCCCCAACAAAATCTAACTGTGCTGGCCACTTCTGCCTCTCAGGTCCCAACAGTCTGAAAAGGGACCCCTCTGTTCCCCCAGGCATTACCCAGGTGGATTTCAACCATTTACTCTTCCTTCCCCAGACACCTGAGATCTATGGTACCCTCACAACCATCTCATCAGTAATCAATCAGTATGGCAGAGGTATTCAATAGGTGAACAGAAGGGGCAGAGAAGAGGGGCATGCTTACTAGGAAAAACAACACAGTAATTATGAGATATCATCACCACCACCACCATCACCATGCCCAAAACCCTAATAAAGAGAAGCACCAAAGATTTGAACTTTTCCTTTGGTATTTCCTGGGTTACAAGATGTAAGGTGGTGATTTTTTAACCCATCCTCAATTCTTTTTGACCTAAAAAAATCATAGAACCCAAGAATTTGGAGCTAGGTTGTCATTAGAAAGTATATACCCCTCAACTTTTAGATGAGGAAACTTCTGCAAATTAGGAGGTGCACTGTGATTTATCCAAGATTATTAGGATTCAGAGAAAGTTCTATGATTAGAAACAAGACCTTCCCCCCACTTTGCTGTCCCTTATCCCATTGTGCCAAATGGCGTCACCAGTCAGTCATCCAATGTCCCTTTCTAATTTAACTGGCACCAAACACACACACACACACACACAGAGGAATCATTCTTACAGTACAATTATTTCGTCATCATTGTTCATTCACAGGTGCATTTACAAATCATTTTGAGACAATTCAAGTCTTAGCACTACTCATGACAAGCTTTAGACAAAATTCAACACCCATTTATGATAAAAACCCTCCAGAACGTAGGCATAGAGGGAACTCTCCTCAACATAATAAAGGCCGTATATGACAAACCCACAGCCATCATCGTCCTCAATGGTGAAAAACTGAAACCATTTCCACTAAGATCAGGGACAAGACAACGTTTCCCACTCTCACCACTATTATTCAACAAAGTTTTGGAAGTTTTAGCCACAGCAATCAGAGAAGAAAAAGAAATAAAAGGAATCCAAATCGGAAAAGAAGAAATAAAGCTGTCACTGTTTGCAGATGACATGATACTATACATAGAGAATCCTAAAGATGCTACCAGAAAACTACTAGAGCTACTCAATGAATTTGGTAAAGTAGCAGGATACAAAATTAATGCACCGAAATCTCTTGTATTCCTATACACTAATGATGAAAAATCTGAAAGTGAAATTAAGGAAACTCCCAGGAGGGGAGGTGTGGGTAGTGACCTGTGCTCGCACACAGGCTTCTTGGTGGCGGCAGCAGCAGCCTTAGCATCTCATGCCCGTCTCTGGGGTCCCTGCTTATAGCCGTGGCTCATGCCCATCTCTGGAGCTCCTTTAAGCGGCACTCTGAATCCCCTCTCCTCGTGCACCCTGAAACAATGGTCTCTTGGCTCTTAGGCAGTTCCAGACTTTTCCCGGACTCCCTCCCGGCTAGCTGTGTTCACGCCGCCAACCCCAGTCCTCTCCCTGGGATCCGACCGAAGCCCGAGCCTCAGCTCCCAGCCCCCGCCTGCCCCGGCGGGTGAGCAGACAAGCCTCTCGTGCTGGTGAGTGCTGCTCGGCGCCGATCCTCCATGCGGGAATCTCTCCGCTTTGCCCTCCGCACCCCTGTGGCTGCGCTCTCCTCCGTGGCTCCGAAGCTTCCCCCCTGCCCACCCCCATCTCCGCCAGTGAAGGGGCTTCCTAGTGTGTGGAAACTTTTCCTATTTTACAGCTCCCTCCCAGAGGTGCAGGTCCCTGTCCCTATTCTTTTGTCTCTGTTTTTCCTTTTTTCTTTTGTCCTACCCAGGTACGTGGGGAGTTTCTTGCCTTTTGGGAAGTCTGAGGTCTTCTGCCAGCATTCAGTAGGTGTTCTGTAGGGGTTGTTCTACATGTAGATGTATTTCTGATGTATTTGTGGGGAGGAAGGTGATCTCCACGTCTTACTCTTCCGCCATCTTGAAGCTCCTCTCAACAATTTTTTAAAAATTGTGAAAGATGAAACATACATGAAAAATTTGTGGAATTCCCTAATCACCTCCCTGGACCTCAGAATCTGACAAAACATAGAGTGGATTCTACTATTCTCAAAACCCTGTCCTCAAACTATTTGGTTCCAAATACAATGCCAAGTATTTTTGCTTGGAAAAATTCCAGCTCATCTAGCAATAAGAGGGACCAGAAATCTCCCAAGACAGCTTGATCCATCACAGTTTAGGTCAAAGACCTATGAAGTTAAAGGTTACAAAAAGAAAGAAAATCTTCTAAAGGGAATAAAAAATGGATACTCCCAAATGCTGGGTCACTCGGGCACTAAAGTAAGATCTATGGTCCCCTGCAAGTGGCTGCTCTCCAGGGCACTGCAGAAGAGGCAACCACTTTATCTTATAATTCTAAGCACACAGAGGAGGAAAAACAATATATGTGAGGTTCACGAGAAAGGCTACCAACCTTTCCAACAAGAAGGAGTAATGGTTCTGGCTCCCAGCCAAAGCGAATGCTAACCGAATGTTTCACATAAGGTCAGTTTCTCTAGTAGGGCAATGCTTTGAGCAACCCAAAGTATTTAAGCGGCCTCATTAATCTTCCTAACACCCCTAGATGTAAATAGGTAGTGATGAGGAATACTGCCATATTCTTCAGGGAGAAAGGCAGTGGTGCAGAAGGTTAAGAGATTAGATTCTAGGAGCGTATTAGTTGCGTAGCTTAGGGGAGCTAGTCTCTGTTGCCAGGTCCCCCCTCTCATCATAGAAGTACAAAGTAAGAATTTAACCAGGCTGTAAATGTTCAATTTTATGACCATAGTAAATGAAAGTATGGGATCTTCTTCCCTTGGTGTGGACTTACTTTTTTTCAAATGCCTTGGAATAAAATTTGACATTGCACATTCAAATGTAGTAACCTTATTACTTGTAGGAGTGATATATGAGGAATACAGAAATCCAATAAACTGAATAATTCAAATCACAAAGCCATTTAATTTGGCAGATAGCAACTGACAATTGTGAAGTTCATCCTTCCCCCACTAGATACCTGAGTGTGTGGTCTCCCCTCTTGACCAGAGTGTATTTCTTTTTGACTATAGGACTGAATAACTCATTCCTGCCTCTCATCACATCCCCCAGTGGCCTATTAGAAGCAAATCACTAAGCACAACAACATATTCTCTGAGGTAGCAGTGATGGCCTTAATAGACAAAGTTCATTTGTGTCTTCATGTAAAGTAATAAAATTCAGCCAGCATTAAAGAAAAGGTTGAGCCATCATGAGCATATTAACTAAATGACTCATTTTATCTAGAGACACTATAAAACTCAACTCTGACCTCCATTAATTATGAAAGACACAGGTGTCTTAAAATGACATTCTCTTAGAATAACTCAATTGGTCTCTGATGAATATAGCTATAAAATCAAAGGAAAAAAATTCAAGTTCTTAATGAACATGTAGGTTAGAGGCTTGCTTATAACAGCAGAAGATGGAATAGACTTGCACGTGGCACTAAGAAAATCAAGTAAATTGAAAAGAGACAGTAAACCTATAAAAAATGTTTTAAACAACAGTGATAGAAACTTATGTTTGTTGTTTAATAAAAGTTTAGACCATTGTTGATGATGAAACAATCTGAGGACAGAATACCCACTACACGTAAACAGTGACCATTTGGGCAAATCTGATAGTGAAGCTAGTCTCACCTGTACCTGTGCCAGCTTCACCCGCTCTGTGATTTCCATTCACTGCATGATTCTATCCTAACTTTGTCAATATCCCACTGGCACAGAGCCTGACACTGTGACTTCCTACATGACACCCAAATTTTCAGTTGCATTGATAGACCTAAAGATAAAAATATAAATGTGTGACTTTGAAGCTAAAGTAGTACCTATATCTTTTATAGCACAAAATGTTTTCATAAAAATTATTTTAATTATCTACATGTAAATATTTAATATCTCAATCACATCAAAATTTTAAGAATATGAAGATTTAATTTCAGCATGTAACCTTGTGATGTATTTCACGAACCTATTATCTATACTTGCTATTCCTAAGACTTTCACTATGCCGATTGATTCTAAACAAATTCTAGGAGCCTTTATTTTTTTTCTGTTATTATAACCATTCCGAAAATATCTCTTTAATGTTCTTTTCCCATAAGTTTCTGGGAGTTTAATTCAGTTTTAATATTACCAAGTTATGTTAAAGATATAGCACTATATTTAAATAGTGGGATCACATTCAGATCACAGTTTTTGAATGCTGATTTTTTTTACTTTGCTAATATATTTTGAAATATGGTGACAAATGTATAATATTATAATGTCATATTATGAGCTACCTCCTCAGTCAGAATTTTTTCAACCCTCTTCAAAAAAAAATAAATATATGTACTTTAGGCTATAAAACATTTTAAATAATTCTGATTTTATTATTGTTGTTGTTACCATATGTGTCTAGTACTCACTCTTCCAAAATTGTATTGGCTTATCTCATTACCTAGCCCAAAAAGTCTATTCCAAACCCCTGAAAAGTCTTGGTTACTATAAATAGGTTTCAAAGAATACATCAAAATCAAACCATTTTAATAGTGCTCTTATACGTTTAAAGACCAAGATTAAAAGGCACAGAAGTAGATGGATAACCTCTTACTATTTTGCAAGCAGAATCAAATAACAAAGGTGGATTTTTAGTGGCATGCAACAATTAAGACCAGTGTTGTTAGCAAATTTCAGAGATATGAAACCAGAAAAACCTTTTCCCATAAGCACATTTAGGGACAAAGTTATTAATCAATACTGTCAATAATCACACTGATAATTTAAATTTTATTATGTTCTAAATATTATGTGCAAATCTCTAAGTGCTTTGAGGATTACAGATGGTGACTTATTTCTCTAAATTTAACTCCCGACTTCTGCTTTTGCTGGTCCATTGGGTATTTGATTTGTTCCTTTCATTTTTCAGTTAATAGAGATCATTTTTCATTTGAAAAAATACCAACTGTGTTATTCTATGATTCCTTTAACCTATGCTTTCCTAGGAATATTCACTCTTCAAATTATCTCCATATACACTATTTTTCAGGGTTATCTTCAGAGTTAGTAAAATCTGAGATTTTTATCTCATGTATCTTCAAATAATCGAAGAATTACAGCTCCTTTCTCAAATGCTCAGTCCCAGCTCATGTTATTACAACAAGCCTCACTTTCAAATCTCACTCCCAAATCTTATCCTTGACCCTTGCCCTCAGCCACCAATCGTGATTGGCCATCAACCACTGTCAAACCCAGCTCTGAAATGCTTCTCAAATCTGACTTATCTCCATTTGCACTCTCACTGCCTAAGTTTAAGTTCTCACTACTGCCTCCTGATCCACAGCCCCCGATTGCTAACCATACCTCCAAACTCTAGTGCATTCTGCACGCAGTATGGGGGAAGCACCTCCCTAATGCAAATCTGAGCATGTAAATGTATGACCCTAGAAATCTCCTGAGTTCCTACTGTCTTTAGCAGAGGTTCTCAAATTTTCCAGGCCAGGAGATTACCAGAGGCTTGATTAAACCAAACATTCCAACGTTACTTCTAGAAAGTCTAATTCAAATGTTCTGAGGAGAGGAATGGCCATCAGCATTCTTGAAAGATTTCTCAGGCCACTCTCCTGACTCCCGGAATTGGAACCACTGGGCTAGAGGAGGAAATCCCAGCTGCTCCAAAATCTAATGCTCCAGCCTCATCTACAATTACTCCTCCCCTCAGTCACTAACAGGTCCAGTCAAGGTGAGTTCTTTTCAGTGTCATCAGGATCTCTGACTTCCCCGTTCTATGGTCCTTCTGGCAGGAAGACTCTCCCCCACCTGTCAGACCCCTAATTCCTCTCCAAGGCCCAACTGAAAAAGCACCTTCTCAGTGCACCCTTTTCACCCCCAAGGACCATCACCTTTCTTTCCTCTTGGTGTTTCCAGGGCCCTTTATTCAGGCCTCCCTGGAGAACTTAATTGCTTGTATTCCCCATACCCACCAGGCCAGGAGTGAGGAAACCTTTTCATGGGCTACGTAGCAAATCCTGCACCTTTGTGGTCCTGTTGGAACCACTCATCTCCGCAGTGAAAGCAGGAAGGCAGCCACAGGCAATATGCAAATGAACAGATGTGGCTGTGTGCCAATAAAACTTTATTCACAAAATCAGGAGGCCAACCTAGGGGCCTTAGCTTGCCAACCCTTGCACTAGGCTCTAAAGTCTTTATCAGGTAGAGACCGCTGCATCTTCGTTTCCCCAATGTCTAGGATACTCCCTGGCACACAGTAGGTTCAATAAATATTTGACGAATGAAGAGTAACTATGTGAACTAATAAATTCTGATGGACCCCATGTGGGACTGGCTAGGAAACAAGCTCTCAACACTTAAAACTTGTAGCACACACATGCACTCAGAGAGGCTGGTTAATTTTTATCATGCTCCTTTGTTGACTCATTCAGGGAATATGGGAAAAGGGAAGACTGTATGTATATTTATAACCTAATAAGTCACGATTCTGCTGGGTCTATCTTCTCCCCACCTCCAGCAGAGAAGAAAATGCAGAGATTATTTTGTTTTTTATAACAGCGAAAGGCAGACAATGGTTGGACGTCTTTCCCACAGGAGTGTCTGCAGACCACCTGTTCGTTAAAAGCTCACACTCTGGGACCACCTTCCAGCCCCCTGTATCAACAGAGCTGGAAGGAGGGGCAGAGGAAGCTTCATTCTGAATGAATGCCCCGGGTGATACTTAGGTACACTGCTGTTGGTAAATTCTGGGCAGAAAGGTACCAAAGCAGGTAGACAAAGAATGGATTATCTTTTTTAACGCATATTAAGTTAGTTAATCAAACAGGCCTGTTGGCAGACAGGGGAGAAGAGGGAGAAGGAGGAATATAAGCAAAGAGAATCTTAAGAGCAAAACACAGCTATGAATCAAGAGCCAACAGGGAGAAGGAAATATTTAAACCTGAAAGTACAGTTTAAAAAAAATTCCTGTTGGGGTGGGCTAAAAATGAAAAGCAGAAATGACAGCTCCATCCCTCCTTTCCTCACCAGCTGTTTTCCTAAGTCATATTTAATGTAAATACAATGTCAACATCATCATTACCTCGGATTACTTTGCATGATGGGGGTTTACTGCTTTTTGGATTCACTCCTAATTGCTGATTTCACTCCACTCAGCGAGAGTTCCCTTTAATTGCATAAACTTGACTAAAATGTGTCCTTTGGAAAACGGAAAGAAGCTGTGGCTACTGGAAGCAGAATTGCCGATCTCGTATAAATCTCCAGTTTTTCTTTGAATTATAGACTGCTTCCAACAGATTAATGCCAAGGTAAAACTTTAAAAGAAAAACAGTAATTACAACCACCAGAAAAAGAGAGAATTCTATTGGTCAGTTTTCAAAGGTGACATTTATGTGACTCTAAAATTTAGCTCCACTTGTTTAGAACCAATGGCAAAATCATTTTGAAAGGAGGAATTTACACTAATTACATAGAAGCCTGCTCATTCATTTAATGAATCTCATAAGATCTCATAAGATCTTATGAGAACTTATGCTTGGAATACTTAAAGCAAATTCAGTCCCAGCACAAGAAAAAGTAAGTTAATCTTTCCTTTTTATCTTTATTTCTGAAGATTCAAACCATGGGCAAAACAATGGTTTAAAGTAATACACTAAAATTTGTCAAGACCAATTTGCTGTGACAGTAGGAAAGACCAAGCTTTGTCTTGAAAGCACTTGGGTTTTAGTTTTTTTATTTTTAATAGTAAACATGCTGATTAGAAATCCGTAGTATTTGTCACACAGATATGTGTACAGAAATATCTTCCAATATACGGAAATAGTCTATTGACTGTAATGGCAAGTCAAAGAGTTCCGTACAAGGCACACACACGGCTCTGGGCTGGTACTCACATGAGTCAGCTGTTGGAGGAGACCCATGCATCCCCGCTACCCTTTCAATTGATATCTTCATAATGTTCCCATTTTAATAGAATTGAAATTAAAAATTTCCCAAGACATACATAAATCTTATATTTGTCATCAGTTATGATTTTCACCTGACCCAGTGTTGGGTCTATGAGCTTCAATCCCATCACCTTAATCATCGGCAGATGGGTGGGCCTCCTGGACTCACAGGCACTTGCATGAGAGCTCACGGGTGAGTGTCCTTCCTAAAATATCATAGGTTGCAAGACTATGCCCTTCAATGATGAGTTTCTATTACACTGAAGCTTGTTAGAGAAGAGTAAGATAACCAGAAGTCAACTTACAGGAAGAAAATGAAGAAAGACCAAGAAACAAACGGAAAAGCTGAAAGAAACTCACTTTCTCTTTGATGAGAAGCTCTCTTTTTCATTACTATTGTATAGCTTTACACTTTACAAAAATATGGCTAATTTGTAAATGCCCTGATTATTGTCAAACACCGCTTTGTGTATGGATCAAGTTAGTTGCCATTTGGAATAACATTTGAATTCGGCACAGAATCACTTGTCATGCATACACTGAACCCAAAACACTAAAGACAGATTCATCTGGAGAATAAAATGTCATCACTCTCTCTTAGATCTGTTGTTACAATCCTATACACTGTGAAACTGAAACTTTTATCAACTTTGTGAACTATTATTACTATCATTACTTTTATAATTATACAAAAACCTCTAAACGTCAACATAGTCTTTCATTTGGAATTTTCATGTATATATAAAGTAGAAACTGCTTTTAGTAGGTTCTTTTAACAAAGAAGTATACAAATCATCCATAAAATATTATCCCAATAGAATAAATAAACAGAAATCAAATACTGCGGGGGTATTACTGAAAAGGTTAACTGTGATTATTTCTGAAATTGTGTTTTTTCTTTATGCGTTACAGTATTTTCTACATTCTCTAAAATGAAAGTGCCTGAGTCTCATCACTGAAAATACACATTATTAGTTTTTAAAGAGGCACGGGTAAAACAGAATATGAATATCAATGCTTTTAAAATAATATGAAAGATTATGTGCACCTTGGAAATGGTAAATTTGAGGATCCTTCCAGAAATTGCATGAATTCAGATGCAACTACCTTCTGGTACTAGATAACCACAAATCACCTAAAGAGAAGTGGCTTTTTGGGTTGGTATTGTTTGTTTGTTTTTGTTTTTGTTTTGTCTTTGTTTTGCAGCAGGAGAACTTCTTTTTGCAAAGAATTTTTAACTGATTTCAATTTCAGGAACATAAAGTATCACTGGTATAAAGTGAAACCATCCAATAAATGGCTTTACAAGGCCTAGTGCTAACTATGAAGAAACAAAAATACTATCACTGTATTTTTCCACTGCTCATATATTTAAACCATTACGGATTTCTGCAATATACACCTGCTACCTAAACTTCTTTTGCTAGGTCAAGCCCTCCTAAACAGGAATCTGAGGGCTGGATTATTTTTAAAGTTTTATAACTGGCTCACACTCCCTCTCAAACCTTCTGAGCCTAATCCCACCAAGTATCTTAGGTAAAGTTGCTATTCTCTGCACTCAGTGGTATCTGCCCGAAATGCATATGCGCACGCATGCCGAAACCCACAGATACCCACACAGCTGCCCCTCCACTGCACGCTTACAGGATGCCTGTCATTGTGACAATCTCTCTTCCTGGATTATTTCACTTAATCCTCACAACAGCTGAAAGGGGTAGAAATAATTATATCAACTTTAAAGATAAGAAAATTAGAGTCCGAAATGGGCTCAAGGTCATGCAGTTAAGCAAGTCCATCTACCTCTTCCTTTCATTTCATTACTGAGTATCCACAATGTACCACATCCTGTTCTAGAACAGAAATACAGCCCATGCTCCTAGGGTTGCTTATCTGAAATTCAAGTTTAACTGCACATCCTGAACTTTTATGTGCTAAGTCGGGTGATCCTATTGTTCCTGGTCACCATGCCATAGTGCAAGCTAGGTTGACTCAGTGGGTAGGCCAATCCCTCCCATGGCTGCTCTGGGACTGTGGTGAGATGAGATGGATGGAGACCTTAAGAAACGCTGGGATGGAGACCTCCAGGGATGCTGGGATAGAGACCTCCAGGGATGCTGGGATGGAGACCTCCAGGGATGCTGGGATGGAGACCTCCAGGGATGCTGGGATGGAGACCTCCGGGGATGCTGGGATGGAGACCTCCGGGGATGCTGGGATGGAGACCTCCGGGGATGCTGGGATGGAGACCTCCAGGGATGCTGGGATAGAGACCTCCAGGGATGCTGGGATGGAGACCTCCAGGGATGCTGGGATGGAGACCTCCAGGGATGCTGGGATGGGGACCTCCAGGGATGCTGGGATAGAGACCTCCAGGGATGCTGGGATGGAGACTTCCGGGGATGCTGGGATGGAGACTTCCGGGGATGCTGGGATGGAGACCTCCGGGGATGCTGGGATAGAGACCTCCAGGGATGCTGGGATAGAGACCTCCAGGGATGCTGAGATAGAGACCTCCGGGGATGCTGGGATAGAGACCTCCGGGGATACTGGGATGGAGACCTCCAGGGATGCTGGGATAGAGACTTCCAGGATGCTGGGATAGAGACTTCCGGGGATACTGGGATGGAGACCTCCAGGGATGCTGGGATAGAGACTTCCGGGGATACTGGGATGGAGACCTCCAGGGATGCTGGGATAGAGACTTCCGGGGATACTGGGATGGAGACCTCCAGGGATGCTGGGATAGAGACTTCCGGGGATACTGGGATGGAGACCTCCAGGGATGCTGGGATAGAGACTTCCGGGGATACTGGGATGGCGACCTCCAGGGATGCTGGGATAGAGACTTCCGGGGATACTGGGATGGAGACCTCCAGGGATGCTAGAATGGAGACTTTCGGGGACACTGAGCAGGAAACCTTCAGGCAGGCTGGGATGGAGCCCTCAAGGAACAATGGAATGGAGTCCTTCAGGGATACTGGGATGGAGTCTCTCAGGAATAGCTGTCGCCTGGGGACAATTCTCAGGTGCTGTCTGCAGTCAGGACAGAACTACGGTGATGTCTCTTCCAAATCTTAGTTTTCTCAGTGGCTTCTCACATCCCCATTAGGAGAATCGGTGTCACTGACCAAAAGCCTACCACCTGCAGAGTGTAGGCATATATGTGACACTGCCCTGTTTGTGTAGTGCCGAGGACCTCCAGAAACAATGGAGAGTCTTTTGAGTCAAGCTCACAGGAAAACTGTTTCCAAAGCTCTTTAGAGTTGAATGAGACAGCAGGACTCAGCTACACCAGTTAAGGCCATATTTGTACCTGCTACCCCAGCAGGGGGCCCTTCCCCTTGGCTAAGGGTGAGAGTCCATTTTCCCTAAGGATTAGCTTTGGGGTTTAGAGGCTGCTACTCCCTGTGTCTTGCCCAACTGTAGGCATCTGGAATAAATCTGCTACAACTCCAGCCCCCCTTTCCCTAAGTGTCCTACCAAATGCAGAGGGTCACACATACAAATCAAATCCTGGAAATAAATATGGTGAATCAATAGATATCTCTTTGAGCTTCTACCCAGAGGAGAAAGTGTGCTACATTTTAGAGAAAACAAGAAAAGACAGCCCCATCCTCTACCATCTGGTACGTCACTATCTGAGAATGGGAAAGGGGAGAGTGAAACATGAACAGAAATAATGCAATAAGTACAGTAATGAAGAGAGATGGCAGGTGTGCCAACAGAACCGTACAGAGCAGGGAACATAGCAGCTCGGTCCCAAAGGAGGACCCTTGAGTCAGATCTTTACAATGAGTATGAGTTCACCCAGTGGATAACTTGAGATGTGGGTGGGCGGGTAGCTAATATTCTAGGAAAGCAAAAGAGATTACCAAATCCCAGAGGCAAGAAAGAGAACATTCTATAGTTGTGGGCAACATAAATAATTCCACGTGCCTGGACTATGTGAGAATGAAAAGTGTGTCTCTATAGGATGTAGGATGACAAGCCAGAGGGTCTGATAGGCCACACCAAAAAAGCCTAATAAATCCAAATTAACCCAGATGATCCCTGGAGAAAATAGTATTTCTATAACATAAGTGAAGGCATACAAGTCATAAGAGCTCCAGTAGGAGCTACTGAGGGGTGTATTTTTAAAAGATGACTTTGACCATGGTATGCAGAAGGAGGAGAAAATCTGGAGGCCAGGAGACCAGTTAAAAAGCCCTGCAGTGCATGGCCCAGGCTCCCAGTGATGGAATTTGATGGAAGTCAGCATTAGAAATCCCCCAGGTAGTCCCAACGGGCTGAAGTAAGTAAAAGAATATCAAGTAAGCCCATCCAATCCACACTCACTGTTCACTCAATAAACACTAAAAGAGATACAAGTGACATGTTAAGTGCCAGGAACTAAGCCGACTTCTGTCTATTCATTTAAGTTATGACCGTACGTCTTGAGTCTTCAAGTGTTGGGTTGGATGAACGAGGTCTTCTTAAGATCTGAGACCAAAAGCAGTGATTCTAGAAACTGTTCAGTTTTTCCAGAGCTTAAGCCAGATTTAGCTTCACTCATGTAGAAATTGCACAACCTCTCTTGTTATGAAAGGTATGTTTCATAATCTAGTACATTTGGCCAAAACAGATAATGTGCACTCCTTTGCCTAAAGTGCTTTCCTTGAAGGCCAGAAGAGTCCAAATCTACAAATCATCTCTTTGGGTTATTACATCATTTTTCCTAAGAGATGAATATAAAATGTTTTTAAAATATCATCCTCAAAACACACTGGCAGGATAGGTGATTTGAAGGCAGGGATTACACATGTTTTCTAAGGAAGTCATGGTAAATACGAGGGGTGCAACACAAGATCTGTTCTGATTGGGTTCCAGTGGCCTCACCTTCAAACTAGAAGGTCAGGCATTGACCTGGAGACAGGAGCACGTGCTCCTTAAGAGAAGTAAATATTAACAACACCCTTGAATTCTCAATTGACTGGTAACTATCATAATGGGGGTCACAAAGAAAGGTAGTGATGGGTGTTGGAATGGGTATCAAGGTCTCCTGATGTCTAGAATTGTGCTGAAGAGTATACTGACAAATAAGAACATGGCTTTTGGAGTCAAACTGTCTGGGTCTGAAACCTGGGTCCATCTTTGATTAAACATAATAAGTGTGTCCCCGGGGTAATATATTTATCCACCTTCTGTCTCAATTTCCTCATCTCTAAAATAGGGATGGTGACAATACCTATCTCTCAGGTTTCATTGGTGGAAAAAATGAATGAATTCATGTTAGAACTGCTCCTGGCACTCGGGAAACACCCAATAAACTCTGGCTATAAAGAGCAGCAGTCATCTTATTAGTTGTAGCACACTTCATGACACTCGAACGGAATTTCATTCTTAGATGAAACATTACTTAGCACTCGTCAACTATGGCAGAGAAGCTCATGTGTAACTGCAGAGATGTCAAATGAAGTCCGAAAATATCTGCGGAGGCAAAATGTAAGCTCTCTCACCTTGCTCCTACAAGAAGTTCTTTCTGTCCTGGGTCAAATGTTAACTGCGAGAAATCCACAGCATTCTTCGCTCTGAACTCCTGCAACCAGGGGCCAATTTCTAAAGAGGAAAAATAAATAAAAAGATAAAAATGAATGTTTTTTTCCCCTCCTCTGGGGACCACAGACAATGCACATCAGGTAGCAAACATTACATTTCAGAGGATTGGAAGGTCCCCCCAGGTGATCATTTAGGGGCCACTGGAGGTTTCTGTCAGGATGTCACATAATCCACACTGAGAATGTGTAAAACATAGAGGACAGCCACCCAATAAAAAGGGAGCAAAGCATCAATGCTTGGTTGTGATTTACAAGCCAGATGTGCATTTTCCCTTTGCCTCTGGACTGGGCAGAAAATACACAGCATTCACACGATTCATTAGAGGAATATTGAATGCAAACAAGACCATTTCCTGTGCAGCTTGATGGGAAGGAGCCAAAGATGTGGAAAAATCACAAAAGCCACAGGAGCACCATTTGCCTTCTTTCAAAGTGGATATTCCATTTCCCTGTCCTTTAGATTTCTATTTGGGCCCCAAGATTAGACTAGTTAAACACACTCAGTCCTTTCTAGGTGAGAAATTCACAGTAAATTCTAGGCCTCATTTGCATTTTTTTTCTAAGGGAAATCAGAAAAGAGCCACTCTTTAGAGACAGGTTTTTTATAAGCACTGTTAACTCCTATTAAATGACCTCCAGCCTAGAGTCCGATTATTACAACATGATAGTATTTGAAGAGGGATAGAACTCAGCCATATTAGCCATTTTTGCAACTTTCATTAGCTCATTTCTGACCCAGAAAAATCTTCAGTGAGTTGTCTGCCATTTGTGCTGAACCTTATCATTATCCTTGACAACTAACCATGTGATCTGATTGTCTTTTTCCTTGAGTTTAATATTCTGAGTGATATCACACTGAGTAAACAGGTGCATGACAACTGGCAAATCGACACAGTTATTGGTTTGGGGAAAAAGTGTATAGCACAGAAATAATCTCTTCCACAAAAACAGATGCTAAAAAAGATCTAATATGGAAATATGCCCATGTCTTAACACATGTCCTGTAGAAAGGCCTTTGTTGACGTAAATGAGGTAGATTATTTCCAAGCAATAGCTTTGTGTAACAAATATGGCTTTCCTCCACTATCAGTTATTGGGGGAAAAAACTGACATGAACTGAAAGTTCTATTCTGCTTAAAGGAAACCAGTGTTGAGTTATATAAAGATCTGTATTTGGTTTTTGATATTTTCATGGTATCTTGATTGTTTTTAGTATTTTATATAAAATTCTTCATTTTATAGGCAAGTCAATTTTTTAAAAAATCCTTATTTATTGCAAAATAAGTACAAAGGTCCTGGAGCTATAAAAAGATGTTAATAAATGATCTGTTCCAGGAGTTTTTAATTCAGTTAGGGAAGGAGCACAAATATCTTCTTTAAACACAGTATCTATAGATACAAGATCTTTACAGGTATTCGTAAGGTTACAGGAAGTATTCATACATAGAAAGGAGAGATGACTGAGGGGCTTAGGGACCAGGAAAAGAGAGATCTGACCAGAGATTCACAGAACAGATGTGTCCTGAGGAAGCAAGAGTGCCATGTGGGAGATATGGTGCCCCCTGTGGCTGTAACTGGTATTGTTCATATTCACTCCTAAGGGGCCCCTGATCAGTTTCTCTGCTCTTGGGCGAGAACACTAAGGCTCTTATGTCTGCATTGCTCACTGCAGTGCCTGCAGCTCAAGGTACAGTACCCTGAATGTATAGGCAATAGTAAATGCGTGGAATGAAAAAGTAAGAAAAAGCTAGGGTCTGTCCATTTTTTTTTTAATTGCTTAAAAAAATATTTTTCTTAATAATTATTTTTTATTTCTTATTTTAATAACTTTATTTTATTTTATCTTCTTCTTTCTTTCTTTCTTTTTTTTCTCCCTTTTATTCTGAGCCGTGTGGAGGACAGGCTCTTGGTGCTCCAGCCAGGCGTCAAAGCTGTGCCACTGAGGTGGGAGAGCCAAGTTCAGCACACTGGTCCACAAGAGACCTCCCAGCTCCATGTAATATCAAAAGGCGAAAATCTCTCAGAGATCTCCATCTCAACGCCAAGACCCAGCTCCACTCAACAACCAGCAAGCTACAGTGCTGGACACCCTATGCCAAACAACTAGCAAGGCAGGAACACAACCCCACCCATTAGAGAGAGGCTGCCTAAAATCATAATAAGGCCACAGACACCCCAAAACACACCACCAGATGTGGACCTGCCCACCAGAAAGACAGGATCCAGCCTCATCCACCAGAACACAGGCACTAGTCCCCTCCACCAAGAAGCCTACACAACCCACTGAACAAACCTTAGCCACTGGGGACAGACACCAAAAACAACAGGAACTACGAACCTGAAGCCTGCAAAAAGGAGACCCCAAACACAGTAAGTTAAGCAAAATGAGAGAACAGAGAAACACACAGCACATGAATGAGCAAGGCATAAACCCACCAGACCTAACAAATGAAGAGGAAATAGGCAGTCTACGTGAAAAAGAATTCAGAATAATGATAGTAAAGATGATCCAAAATCTTGGAAATAAAATGGAGAAAATACAAGAAAAGTTTAACAAAGACCCAGAAGAACTAAAGAGCAAACAAACAGTGATGAACAACACAATAAATGAAATTAAAAATTCTCTAGAAGGGATCAATAACGGAATAACTGAGGCAGAAGAACGGATAAGTGTCCTGGAAGATAAAATAGTGGAAATAACTACTGCAGAGCAGGATAAAGCAAAAAGAATGAAAAGAATTGAAGACAGTCTCAGAGACCTCTGGGACAACATTAAACACACCAACATTCGAATTATAGGCGTCACAGAAGAAGAAGAGAAAAAGAAAGGGACTGAGAAAATATTCGAAGAGATTACAGTTGAAAACTTCCCTAATATGGGAAAGAAAATAGTCAATCAAGTCCAGGAAGCACAGAGAATCCCATACAGGATAAATCGAAGGAGAAACATGCCAAGACACATATTAATCAAACTATCAAAAATTAAATACAAAGAACAAATATAAAAGCAGCAAGGGAAAAACAACAAATAACACATAAGGGAATCCCCATAAGGTTAACAAATGATCTTTCAGCAGAAACTCTGCAAGCCAGAAGTGAGTGGCAGGACATATTTAAAGTGATGAAGAAGAAAAACCTACAACCAAGATTACTCTACCCAGCAAGGATATCATTCAGACTTGACGGAGAAATTAAAAGCTTTACAGACAAACAAAAGCTAAGAGAATTCAGCACCAGCAAACCAGCTTTACAACAAATGCTAAAGGAACTTCTCTATGCAGGAAACACAAGAGAAGTAAAAGACCTACAATAATAAACCCAAAACAATTAAGAAAATGGTAATAGGAACATACATATTGATAATTATCTTAAATGTAAATGGATTAAATGCTCCAACCAAAAGACATAGACTGGCTGAATGGATACAAAAACAAGACCCATATATATGCTGTCTACAAGAGACCCATTTCAGACCTAGGGACACATACAGACGGAAAGTGAGGGGATGGAAAAAGATATTCCATGCAAATGGAAATCAAAAGAAAGCTGGAGTAGCAATTCTCATATCAGACAAAATAGACTTTAAAACAAAGACTATTACAAGAGACAAAGAAGGATACTACATAATGATCAAGGATCAGTCCAAGAAGAAGATATAACAATTGTAAATATTTATGCACGCAACATAGGTACACCTCAATACATAAGGCGAATACTAACAGCCATAAAAGGGGAAATCGACAATAACACAATCATATTAGGGGACTTTAACACTGCGCTTTCACCAATGGACAGATCATCCAAAGTGAAAATAAATAAGGAAACACAAGCTTTAAATGATACATTAAACAAGATGGACTTAACTGATATTTATAGGACATTCCATCCAAAAACAACAGAATACACATTCTTCTCAAGTGCTCATGGAACATTCTCCAGGATAGATCATATCTTGGGTCACAAATCAAGCCTTGGTCATGTAAGAAAATTGAAATCGTATCAAGTATCTTTTCTGACCACAATGCTATGAGACTAGATATCAACTACAGGAAACAATCTGTAAGAAATACAAACACATGGAGGCTAAACAACACACGACTTAATAACCAAGAGATCACTGAGGAAATCAAACAGGAAATCAAAAAATACCTAGAAACAAATGACATGAAAACACAATGACCCTAAACCTATGGGATGCAGCAAAAGCAGTTCAAAGAGGGAAGTTTATAACAATACAATCCTACCTTAAGAAACAAGAAACATCTCAAATAAACAACTTAACCTTACACCTAAAGCAATTAGAGAAATAAGAACAAAAAAACCCCAACATTAGCAGAAGGAAAGAAATCATAAAAATCAGATCAGAAATAAATGAAAAAGAAATGAAGGAAATGATAGCAAAGATCAGTAAAACTAAAAGGTGGTTCTTTGAGAAGATAAACAAAATTGATCAACCATTCGCCAGAATTATCAAGGAAAAAAGGGAGAAGACTCAAATCAATAGAATTAGAAATGAAAAAGGAGAAGTAACAACTGACACTGCAGAAATACAAAGGATCATGAGAGATTACCACAAGCAATTATATGCCAATAAAATGGACAACCTGGAAGAAATGGACACATTCTTAGAAATGCACAACCTTCTGAGACTGAACCAGGAAGAAATAGAAAATATGAAGAGACCAATACAAGCACTGAAATTGAAACTGTGATTGAAAATCTTCCAACAAACAAAAGCCCAGGACCAGATGGCTTCACAGGAGAATTCTATCAAACATTTAGAGAAGAGCTAACACCCATCCTTCTCAAACTCTTCCAAAATACAGCAGAGGGAGCAACACTCCCAAACTCATTCTAAGAGACCATCATCACTCTGATACCAAAACCAGACAAAGATGTCACAAAGAAAGAAAACTACAGGCCAATATCACTGATGAACACTTATGCAAAAATCCTCAACAGAATACTAGCAAACAGAAACCAACAGCACATTAAAAGGATCATACACTATGATCAAGTGGGGTTTATTCCAGGAATGCAAGGATTCTTCAATATACGCAAATCAATCAACGTGCTACACCATATTAACAAATTGAAGGAGAAAAACAATATGATCATCTCAATAGATGCAGAGAGAGCTTTTGACAAAATTTAACACCCATTTATGATAAAAACCCCCCAGAAAGTAGGCATAGAGGCAACTTTCCTCAACGTAATAAAGGCCATATATGACAAACCCACAGCCAACATTGTCCTCAATGGTGAAAAACTGAAACCATTTCCACTAAGATCAGGAACAAGACAAGGTTGCCCACTCTCACCACTATTATGCAACACAGTTTTGGAAATCCTACCCACAGCAATCACAGAAGAAAAAGAAATAAAAGGAATCCAAATTGGTAAAGAAGAAGTAAAGCTGTCACTGTTTGCAGATGACATGATACTATACATAGAGAATCCTAAAGATGCCACCAGAAAACTCCTAGAGCTAATCAATGAATTTGGTAAAGTAGCAGGATACAAAATTAATGCACAGAAATCTCTTGCATTCCTATACACTAATCATGAAAAATCTGAAAGTGAAATTAAGAAAACACTCCCATTTACCACTGCAACAAAAAGAATAAAATATCTAGGAATAAACCTACCTAAGGAGACAAAAGACCTGTATGCAGAAAATTATAAGACACTAATGAAAGAAATTAAAGATGATACAAATAGATGGAGAGATATACCATGTTCTTGGATTGGAAGAATCAACATTGTGAAAACGACTATACTACCCAAAGCAATCTACAGATTCAATGCAATCCCTATCAAACTACCACTGGCATTTTTCAAAGAAATAGAACAAAAAATTTCACAACTTGTATGGAAATACAAAAGACCCCAAATAGCCAAAGCAATCTTGAGAAAGAAAAATGGAGCTGGAGGAATCAGCCTCCTTGACTTCAGACTCTACTACAAAGCTACAGTAATCAAGACAGTATGGTACTGGCACAAACACAGAAATATAGATCAATGGAACAGGATCGAAAGCCCACAGATAAACCCACACACATATGGTCACCTTATCTTTGATAAAGGAGGCAAGAATATACAGTGGAGAAAAGAGAGCCTCTTCAATAAGTGGTGCTGGGAAAACTGGACAGCTACATGTAAAAGAATGAAATTAGAACACTCCCTAACACCATACACAAAAATAAACTCAAAATGGATTAAAGACCTAAATGTAAGGCCAGACACCATCAAATTCTTAGAGGAAAACATAGGCAGAACACTCTATGACATAAATCAGAGCAAGATCCTTTTTGACCCACCTCCTAGAGAAATGGAAATAAAAACAAAAATAAACAAATGGGACCTAATGAAACTTAAAAGCTTTTGCACAGCAAAGGAAACCGTAAACAAGATGAAAAGACAACCCTTAGAATGGGAGAAAATATTTGCAAATGAAGCAACTGACAAAGAATTAATCTCCAAAACATACAAGCAGCTCATGAAGCTCAATATCAAAAAAAACAAACAACCCAATCCAAAAATGGGCAGAAGACCTAAATAGACATTTCTCCAAAGAAGATACACAGATTGCCAACAAACACATGAAAGAATGCTCAACATCATTAATCATTAGACAAATGCAAATCAAAACTACAATGAGATATCATCTCACACCAGTCAGAATTGCCATAATCAAAAAATCTACAAACAATAAATGCTGGAGAGGGTGTGGAGAAAAGAGAACCCTCTTGCACTGTTGGTCGGAATGTAAATTGATACAGCCACTATGGAGAACAGTATGGAGGTTCCTTAAAAAACTAAAAATAGAACTACCATATGACTCAGCAATCCCACTACTGGGCATATACCCAGAGAAAACCATAATTCAAAAAGAGTCATGTACCACAATGTTCATTGCAGCTCTATTTACAATAGCCAGGATATGGAAGCAACCTAAGTGTCCATCAACAGATGAATGGATAAAGAAGATGTGGTACATATATACAATGGAATATTACTCAGCCATAAAAAGGAATGAAACTGAGTTATTTGTAGTGTGGTGGATGGACCTAGAGACTGTCACACAGAGTGAAGTAAGTCAGAAAGAGAAAAACAAATACCATATGCTAACACATATATATGGAATCTAAAAAGAAAAAAGAGTAAAAGGAAAAAAGGAAATGGTCAGAAGAACCTAGGGGCAAGACGGGAATAAAGATGCAGACCTACTAGAGAATGGACTTGAGGATACAGTGAGGGGGAAGGGTAAGCTGGGACAAAGTGAGAGAGTGGCATGGACATATATACACTACCAAACGTAAAATAGATAGCTAGTGGGAAGCAGCCGCATAGCACAGGGAGATCAGCTCGCTGCTTTGTGACCACCTAGAGGGGTGGGATAGGGAGGGTGGGAGGGAGGGAGATGCAAGGGGGAAGCGATATGGGGACATATGTATATGTATAACTGATGCACTTTGTTATAAAGCAGAAACTAACACACCATTGTAAAGCAATTATACTCCAATAAAGATGTTAAAAAAAAAATTGAAAGAGAAGTGGGAAAAAAGGAGAGGAGAGAAAAGCAAAGCAATGGCAACTCAAAGAACTATTGGGAAAGGTATATTGAAATATAACTGTAAAAAATTTACGTACAGGTTACCTCCTAGAGTAATGGAAATAAAAACAAAAATAAACAAATGGGACCTAATGAAATGTAAAAGCTTTTGCAGAGCAAAGGAAACTAAAAACAAGATGAAACAACCTTCAGAATGGGAGAAGATATTTGCAAATGAATCAATGGACAAAGTATTAATCTCCAAAATATATTAACAGCTCATACAGCTCAATATTAAAAAAACCAAACCACCCAATCTAAAAATGGGCAGAAGACCTAAATAGACATTTCTCCAAAGAAGACATACAGATGACCAAGAGGCACAGGAAAAGCTGCTCAACCTCACTCATTATTAGAGAAATGCAATCAAAACTACAGTGGGGTATTAATCTCCAAAATATATTAACAGCTCATACAGCTCAATATTAAAAAAACCAAACCACCCAATCTAAAAATGGGCAGAAGACCTAAATAGACATTTCTCCAAAGAAGACATACAGATGACCAAGAGGCAAAGGAAAAGCTGCTCAACCTCACTCATTATTAGAGAAATGCAATCAAAACTACAGTGGGGTATCACCTCACACCTGTTAGAATGGGCATCATCAGAAAATCTACAAACAACAAATGCTGGAGAGGGTGTGGAGAAAAGGGAACCCTCTTGCACTGTTCGTGGGAATGTAAATTGATATAGCCATTATGGAGAACAGTATGGAGGTTCCTTAAAAAACTAAAAAATAGAACTACCATATGACCCAGCAATCCCACTACTGGGACTACACCCAGAGAAAACCATAATTCAGAAAGACACATGCACCCCAACATTCATTGCAGCACTATTTACAATAGCCAGGTCACGGAAGCAACCTAAATGCCCATCGACAGATGAATGCATAAAGAAGTTGTGGCACATATATACAATGTAATACTACTCAGCCATAAAAAGCAACAAAATCAGGTCATTTGTAGAGACGTGGATGGACTTAGAGACTGTCATACAGAGTGAAGTAAGTCAGAAAGAGAAAAACAAATATCGTATATTAATGCATATATATGGAATCTAGAAAAATGGTACAGATGAACCAGTTTGCAAGACAGAAATAGAGACACAGATGTAGAGAACTAACGTATGGACACCAAGGGGGGAAAGCAGGGGGTGGTGGGCAGTGGGATTGGGAGATGGGGATTGACATGTAGACACTAATATGTATAAAATAGATAACTAATAAGAACCTGCTGTATAAAAAATAATAATAAAATAAAATTAAAAAAAAAATTTACTTACAGGTTAAATAGTCTGGACTTGACCTCATCTGTGATAGCAAGGCTCTGAAAAGTTTGCAAGCAAGCACTCGACACATTAAAGCAAATATCCTAGAAATACAAATGAGCCATTGATAGGCAGGAAAGAGGAGGGAATGGAGGCAAGAATATTAGCTTTAAAAACTAAAAACGATACAATTTAGGTAATGGGTATGAAAATGCAAAGAAGATGTGATGGGAGAGTCCGGTTGGCCTGATAACTAATTGGAGAAGAGGCCAAAGGGAACAAGTTAAAGAAAACAAAACAGTTTTGAGATTCAATGAAGACGAGAATAATGATGACTGAGACATAGATTTCAGGGGTAAGGCTGGTTTTAGAGAAAGCTAATGGCTTCGGGGGCGACCAGGCAGAATGTTACCTATGAAAAATTTCCAGTGACATGTTGACTCCAAAGTCAGTCATCGCTAAGCATCCCTAAGACCTAGAAGTGTCAATCGAGTTGTTTTAGTTCGAGAGGCTCATCCGACAGATTGGAAACCCATGACCAGGGAGCCCTGCCCGAACTACAGTCCTGAGTGCACTTCTAGGGCTCCAGCCCCCCAAACTCACAGCTGCCAGAGCTGGGCACATGCCATATTCAAGGCATTGAGGTGGTCTAGGTTGTGTGAGGGAAGAAAAGAAGGCCAAGGGCTGACCCTTCTATTCCAGAGTGGAAATGTGAGCCGCATAAGGGGAGAGAAGACTGAAAAGGCAGGGGAAGAACATTAACGCTTCTCCCATGCATGCATCTTTCTTTTTATTGAGAAGAATTGCAAGAGAGTGATCAAAAGGAACCAGGATGAAGAGACATATTTCAGGTTTTGATTCCTATACTGAGCAACAGGAAAGTGACTACACTACTTCCTAAAGTAACTTCAAGTAGTAAAAGGAGCCACATAAAGAGGGGAAAATGAGTTCACATCATAGAGTTCTGTCAATATTGCTCAATTTTCCTTATGTAAATTTCTAATGAGCTCCCCCATGAAAACTGTATATTTTTATGGTTAACACTAGATCAAAGTTGGTCAATCTGCATATTCTCTTCTTTTCTTATTTCCTTGTGTGTCCTCCTCCAGAGGGTCGGAATATCTCATGATATTTGCATAATGCACAATCTTCTACGTTACTGGTTACCATGAGGGCCTTGATGGAAAGTTCCTGCATCAATCCATCTCTCTAACTGAAAATATGCCTGCATCATTACATACTCTTCCGACTTCCTATATAAGATCAGAATCACAGAGTTCCATTCTCTTTTTGAAGACCAGTCCCTCCAACTTTTCTTCAACCCCATCTCTTCCTTCCTCTTTAATCCCATCCCTAAATTACCTCTTTTTTCCTCTATCATCTCCAATGTTACCAAGTCCCCTCCCCTCTGCCTGTAAGAATATGCATACTCCCGGCATTTAAGAAAAAACCTTTTAAAACACATTTTTATTACACTCTTTTGTTATTACAGATTCAAACAGCCAAACAATATACGTAATAAACTCCCAAGCGCAGTATGTTAAAAAGAGCTCCGTTGGTTTTACATGTAAGTTTTGCCAACTCCTTAAGGAACATATAATCCCAGTTTTATATAAATTATTTCAGAGATTAGACAAAAGGGTAAAGCTTCTCTTCTCTCTGCAGTTTTGAAACTATTATAATCTTCATAATCTTGATACCAAAGCTGGACAGGATATTATGAAGGAAGGGAAATCCTGGGCAACCCTCATTTAAGAACAGGGCTGAACACATTCCTAAGGAAATACCCAGATTAGCATATGACACACAGTGATATGCACACACACAGGTACACACACACGCACTATTTCATATGGGGTAGGATTTATCCCAGAGACACAGGGATGGCTCAACAAGTGTGACATCAGAAAAGCTACCAGTAGAATTCCCCACTGCAATAACAGATTTCCATAGTAGCATGAAGAATTCATCAATGCTGCTTTCTAAGGACTCAGAAAATGAACAGGTATGGATGCATAAGTAGAGCTAGGAGAGAACAGAGTCAAGTAAGGCAGGAGAGGAGAGAGCACCAGGGCAGGTGGTGGTGAACAAGCCCACCAGATGCCGAAGAAAGGTCAGGATGGATAGGAGAGCAGGGTGGGCACACAGCACATGGGGAGCTGGGAAGACACAATTTTCAGTAACCCTGACTTTCTTAATACGTCTAATTACCCCCAAATAATGAGTTTACCTTTCCCCCCCCCATCCCTCTCTTCTGATCTTGCTGAAAGAACCATATGATGAAATGGAACTTAAATATGGCAGCCAATATGACCACTGTTTGAAAGTCAAGTAGTGACATAAAAACCTATAAATTCAAATTGAATAATTTATAGATAATTTTTAATATTTGATATTAATCATCCTAGCTAATCCATTCATTACACAAACCTGGTTGTTGAAATATGGCCTGTGCCGATGACTTTCTATTGCAAGGTTAGCTGTTATGATTCACATTTGCCTTCTCTTACTACCATATAGGCACCTACGTGATTGCTTTATAAACAGTCTAGCAAAGGTGTACCGATTCAATTTTTAAAAGAGCTCAGTGTTACAGCTTCAAGAAATAATGACTTTAATGAACATATATCTATTACTAAATCTGGTCTAAATAATTGGCATATATAAATTAGAGACTAGTTTAACAGATTCAAGTTCATCTCTCCCCACCCACCAAAAAAGAAGAGAAAAAGGAAAAGGAGTAAAAGTTACTATTTTAAAAAAAAAAAGCAAAAACTCTAAAGCTGTCCAAGTTAGTGATGGTGGTATGTTAAGAAAGCCTTTTAAAGCCTGATGAGGAAGAATCACAGTAAGATTCTGCTGTTGAAGTCCAAAAGTCAGAAGTTCAGAAGTCCTGTCTGAAATTCTTCAAGTGATTATAGTCGATTTCAGCCCCAAAGCCCCAGGTGGTTGTTGAGTGGTGGATCAATTGCAAAACACATCATCAGGGAGGGAATAAGCAAATTCACAAACATTTATGCTTGGGGAAAAGTATATCAGAATAACTGATGTCTCTTATTCACGCTTTTTTTTATTATCTACATTTTCAGTGTTCACTTGGTTTCAGGAACTATATTAGATGTTTTTACATGTTAACAACTTCTTATTTCATTTAATGTTCATAATCCTATGAGGCTAGACCTGTAATTTTTGTTGTAGAAATAAAATTTTTTTAATAAAAAGCCCTGAGATTTTGACAAGTTAAATATCTTGCCAAATGCAGCAAAGTGGGAAGCAGTTTCATTGGAATTTAAACCCAGGATAGGACTAAGGCAATATTTCCATAAGGTCCAAATTAAAAATCAACTTTCCAAGGCATGTATAAAGTACATTAATCCTTAGCACCTAGTAATATATCAGCATGGATTAATTTAGTGAAAACGGTGGTCGCCACCCACCAAAAGAGAGAAGAATTGGAAAGGAGGGAATTGGTGGTAGTTTTCCAATTAGGGACAGGAATGGTCCAGCCCAGGCTGTCTACCGGTCAGGGCACAGTTTGAAGAAAGAAGGTCCCAGAGGAAAGCAGAAAGAAGCCAGGGCCCGCCACAGGTGACAAGGCATCCAGAGGAAGAAGATGGCAAAAGTGAAAAATGTAACTCCTTCACCATTTTTTTCCAAGACAAGTCCTGGTTACATGGGCTAACTTAGAAATATGCAAATATGCTATATGCCTTACTTTAGTTTTGTAGAAAGATTGGAAAATATCAGGCCTATTTTGTTTCTCCAAATGTATCGACCTCAATTATTTTAACGATAACTCCTACCCAGGACTTAGTAGAATGAAAGTAATTACAGTAGGACATGATATTAATTATCCTGCAATCCACCCTCCTTATTTTATAGTTGATAAAACTCAGGGCAAAGAAGTTACATGACCCCAGAGTCACAGGCCAATGAGTGGCAAAGTGGAAAACCTCAAGTCCTGTGACTTCTTTACCAATATATATTCTTCTCCATCACAGCAGGAGGACACCCAAGTGGAAAACCATGGACTGGTCTCTGTCAGACTTACCTGAGCACATAAAACTTTCCAAATTGTAGCATTTTAAGGGACCAAAATATCTATATCTATATTTAGGTATATATTTCTATATTCAAACATATATTGGTAGATTCATGTGTATTTACATATGTTTATTAACACATATATAAATATATAGATATATAAATATGTATATACTTACATATATATCTAGATACAAATATATAGTTGTACATATTTATATCCAGATACAGGCATTAATATGTTCATATATACACATATGTGTGTATACATATGTATTTACATAAGTATATGTGGAGAGATATAAATATATTCACACACACATATATCTTACACACTGAAGACTTCAGTAAAGAGGAAAATAATGGTCTCAAAAACTTGCTACAGGAAACGATCAAAATGTTCCATTGATGTGAACTTTTCTTTAAAATAAAACAAAAATATTCCATAATAACCTGTTAGATAAATTAAAATATTTTTATATCAGTAAAAGTGAAATAATACAACTACCAAAAAAGCATAAAGTATCCTTTATTTACACTTTTATTTGCAAACATGACACATAAAACACAGCATTTAAAAATGCTAACAGTGCTTTGCCAGATCCTTTTTGTTTTTAGCTGCATATCTGCTCACCATGAGTCTAGCGTTTTATCAAGTCTCTTCATACGTTTCTTTGCAATGACATATAATAATCCATTTCTCACAGGTTCACTATAGGAAAGATCCACAAACTGCAAGTTGTACAAAATATTTGTGCTCTGGAATTGGGTTCTTCTAAAATTTACTGCTTCACCTTGGACAGCCTGCCTGGGTGGATATCTAAGAAACCAAAAAGTTATGATAGTTCATTTTTCTTGAAGTGCTCCTGATTTGGGTGTTCTTAACTCAAAAGCAATTTAAAAACCACAAGTCTCAAATTAGGCTATGTTTTACAGCCTGGAATCCATGGTATAATAGGTATTCACAACATAAATCGACATTAAATAATAACCACAAATCAGTTAAATTATAGGAAAGAATGCATATATTATTCTAGGAAGGGCAAAAGCAGACAGCCTGTATCAGGGGGTAGCTGTTAGATAAGGCTGGCCAGGGGCAGGGTGAGGGCATGCTTCACTCTGAGAAGGACTTCTTGTGTGACTTTTGGACATAGCATTTCTCAAAGTTAGATAATTGCAGGATAACACAGGACTAAATAAATGCATTTCATACTTATCCTGGGTATGTATTTTAAGAAAAATCTTAGGAAACAAAATTTCAGTGGGATCAACTACCATTTCATTACGAAATGAAATGTACTCCCTTTCCGAATGAAGTGTAGGATTTGTGATTTCCACTGTTTCCCCAACTTTTCATTTGTTTGCATGATTTTCTGGCCATATCAGAAACACTTGTTCATTCTCAGGATCTAAATGTAAGTGTTAGGCGAGAACCAGGCTTCTCTGGTCCCCCAAATTCTAGAGTTGTACAACGGTTACCGCAGACACACCTGGCAAGGTATAAGGAGAAGCTTCTGGAAAGTTGTTAGTGAGCTGGGTTCAAAATCCACCTGGCAGGGAGCGTTGCCTTCTCTTTTGTTTATAACTTTTAAGATAGTGGAAACCTGTTTCATTAAACCATCTAGAGCACTTATTGCTGGTGACTGCAGGATAAGAGCCAAGCTAATCAGTGGCAGGTTTTTACTGCTGGATAGCTCACACAAGAAGCAATTTCTATTCATCCATCCATCAAGGAAGATTTTTTTCTTTTTTTTTAGTTAAAAGATTATGCAAATTCATATGTAAACTAGGCGAGACCCTCAAATTCCTGGCCTGTGGCTGGCTTTGTCCTCCAGGTTGTGAAGTTGGTGCCTGGGCTGTCCTGCCCTGAACTCTGCTTGGCTTATAAGCACCCTGTGTCACCCACAGGAAACTTTCCTGGTGCAGAAGGTCTTAATTTTGCCTTGTGACCTGAAGCATATGACTGTGGGCTATAAAATCTAATTGCAAAATCTTAAATGCTGTGCCAGAGGACATTAAAAAGTAATTTCCTTCACATTTACAACTTCAGAATTACAAATGATGTTAATATGACAAAAAGTATAAAAATGAGCGATTCCTATTCAACAGGCACTTAGATTATTCCAAGAGTCAGCCATGTGCTTGTGTGTAAGCAGTCATGACCAGAAGTCTGAGAGGCACAAGTAAAGCCATTTGCCACTGGGTAACGACAGGGATGGCAGGAGACAGTTTCAGGAATTTCTTAGAACCTTAGGGTATTTGGTTTTAAAATGTTCTTACACTTTGTTCTGCCACATACTCAGGAATCGCCAGACTTTGGCTTTAATAAATCATTTGTTGAAGCTAACATCTCTTTCTGACAATTCATGCTCAGTTTCTTCTCTGTCTCCTTGCTAGTGGAAACAGCATATGTTCTCATCTAAGACTCTACCGCCACAGACCTCAGGAGTCAGGGGAAGAAGGAAGCCTCCACCACTCAAGAGACAAGCCAGGGTTGTCCCAGGAAGTCTCCTCATTTGAAGACATTTGAAAAAGTCCCCACGTGGTGTCTGCACAAGTATTGATTCTATCTGTACATCAGAACTAGAATGATTTCCAAAAGAGACCCGGATTTTTCCAGGAGCTTTAGGGTTAAGCATTAAGACAATATATACCAAGAATATTCTTAGATAGTTTACGTAGTCAACTAATATTTCTTGAGTACCAGCTGCATGGAAGAACCTACCGTAGGTACTGGCTAGGATACAAAGTTACATAAGACAGACCTCTGCCCTTGAGACACTTATAATTTAGTTTAAAAAGTGAGATATATACACAAGAGAGTTAAGCCAAAGAAGAGAAATGCTTGCTGGTCCCAAGGAAAGTGTGAAGATAAATGTTCCAAGGCTGCACTGCCAATGAAAATATATTGTTACCTACACATGAGAATTTTTCCAGTAGCGACATTGAAAAATGTTGATTTTCAACAATACAGTTTATTTAACCCATATAGCCACGATATTATTTCAACATGTTATCAAAATAAAAATTTTGGAGACATTTTCATTGCATGTGTATGTTCTAAGTCTCTGAAAGCCAGTGTGTATTTTGCACTACCTACCGTGCACCTCAGTTTGAACTAACACATTTCAACTGCTCAGTAGCCAAACATGGCTAGTGGCTACTCATGAGACAGCACATATCCAAGGTATTAGGAAAAGGGCCTCCTTGGTAATATAGAGGCATGATTCTGTTACAGCCATTACTGAAAAGGAAATTAACTCTGGGTCTTCTCAGAACCAACTGCCAGCACCGGTTGCCTTATTTTTTTTTTAACAAACAATAAAACAGGAAAATAATAGAACAATAGTATGTGTTGGGAAGAATATGTAAATTAATTCCCAGGAAGCAGCCCGAAGAGTACCTAAAGCATGGGAGGGTCTCAAGAAATACCAGTTCCCAACCTCACCACCGGGGGCAGTAAAGGGTGGTTTTCACCCATCTCACAATTTTACCACGAGGATGGCTCTATTAAATCTTTTGACAACATCCTGTGGACGAGGCCACATATCTGACATCAGTTTTGCCTCCTCTTAGAACTACATTCACTTTCATGTATTGCAGTTGGCCAAAAAGTTTGTTCGGGGTTTTCTGTATGATGTTATGGAAAAACTCGAACAAACTTTTTGGCCAACCTAATAAATCACATTCTATCAATACCTACTCAGGGTGTAAGACCCCTGCCAAATTTAGAAAGGCATGAAGAAACATTCAAAACCAACTGAAAAAGTAACACCCTCTGTCAGAAAGCTATTAATCCAGTGAGAGGTTGTCCAGAAACGGGTTGACTCAGCAGGTCTGGGGCATTCAAACCCTGTACTTTCCGAATAAAGTCTGATCCTTTACCAGCTCCTGGGAGATAATCTCTAAGACCTTGGCATATCCTGCCTGATAAGAGTGATTCTGTATACCCGGGAGCCCTGATTAATGGTGGAGACCTTTGACCGCGGTGTATCAGTCTGAGCTCCATAGGGATAGGAGTCTAAATAACTAAGGTCAGCCACATGGGTGTTCCATGCCTACTGACTGAGTCAAAAAATAAATAAAAAATACCCTGGACCCTAAAGCTCAAGTGAGAGTCCCTGGTTGGCACTATTCCATGCATTTTGTCACGCATCTTGCTAAGAGAATTGAGTGCTGTCCAGATGATTCCACTGGGAGAGAACAAATAGCAAATTGCACCTGCTTTCTCCTGGACTTTGCTCTATGTGCCTTGTACCTTTGCTAATTTTAATCTGTATCCCTTTTTTGTAACAAACCATAACAATGAGTATAACAACTTTGCTGAGTTCTGTGAATCTTTCTAGTGAAATCATTGAAACTGAGAGTAGTTTGGGGGACCCCTAACTCAGAGGTTATCCCCCTTGTGATGATAATCACAGTAAATAAAATAATAAGACCCATATAAATATTCCTGGGAGGTATTCAAATACAGACATGTGGGTTTAGGTGAGTCAGAAATACACAGAAATCACTCTCTCCCTATATCACAGGATTATCTAACCTGCTTTTCTAAGAAGAGATACTAGTTCCCTTGAACAGCTAAGACTCTCGTAGGTAGCCTGTCTACAGCTTTTCCAAAGGGGCAATTCTTTCCTAGGATCAAGCTCACCAAATTCTTTTTGTGAGTTGTAATCGATCTATGGCTGGAAAACAGGTAAATGTTATTCATAATATTATTAGTACATTTCACTGTGATTTTCTTCACATATTTTACAGCCCCTGTCCTGTTTTTTGTTTTTATTTTTGTTTTCCAATCCACTACAATAAATTCTCTGCTTAGGAATTTTTACCTTGGATTCTTCCACAGAAACCAACAAGATAACAATAGATTAAGAAAAATGAGCAGACATTCCATTAGAGTATTCGTTGTTCTATTCAATAATTAACACTGATATTCAATGAAGAAAGAAAGCCAAAATGCAACTGCTTTGGAGAGGTCTTTTAGGAGGGTTGGAAAAAAGAAAGTCAGATTCCAAGGCATGAGTGTCCCAGTCCTCTCGTGCAATTCACACACACATTTGAAGGCACATTCTTAGTTTATGATGTACCTGTGAACTTCCACCGACAGCCCTTGGAAGGCCATCCAATCTCAGGTGGCAAGGCTGCACTCTGCGTGCCCTGGCTTCCTCTGCCGGCAAGGTTCCATGGGCCACGGCCAACTGCCTCTGCTGGCCGTCAGCCCCTCTCAAATCCTCCTGCCCTTCACTTCTCTTCTGTTTTTCCCCAACAAACCCCCACTAGCTGTACCACAATCAGCCCTTCACTGAACTCATTCCCACTTCCCCACTTTGCTAACCCGATTCCACCTTTTCTGAACGACCTTCCTTCCTGCTCTCTAACAAATATAACAGGCTGGGAGCCACTTAAGAGTAGGGTGCAAGTTTATTAATATCTGTGTTTAGGATGTACTACAATAGGCCTCAAATGAATATGCACTTGAAAATGACAATGAACGTTGAATAATATAATGCTGAACATTTCAAGGCCCAGTGCAGTCCCAGAATCTACCTGCATCCTTCTTTAACAACCCTCACTAGCCATTCTCTATCCCTTCTGGCCCACCAGATATCACCTGTATAATACCTCTTGGTTGTTGATTATGTTTCAGTGGCACTTATGAACTATGCCATTCTTTTAACTGTTTTATATGTGAACAAGTTCATATACAAATAATGTTGTATATTTATCTTTAAAAGCCATTTTTACTATTTGGTAAAGTTGTTGATATCTAGGCTCTAGAACAGGGACCAGTAAATGATGGTCCATGGGCCACCCTGGACCCATTGCCTGTTTTGTAACTAAGTTTTTCTGGACCAGAGCATTCTCTTATGTATATTCTAGGGCTGCAATTGGGCTACACTGGCAAAGTTGAATACAGATTGTCTGACTTCCAAGGTCTAAGATATTTACTATCTGACCTTTCATAGCAACAAAAATGTATTCCAGCCTCTGCCCTAGAAGATCATAAACTAAGAAGAGCTCAATAAATATGTACTACAGATAATTAAACATAGTACGTATAATTCTTTAGTAACAGACACAAAAAATAATACACAACCTTTAAGTAAGAAGGAACCTCTAGACACATCTACTCAAATGTCCCATTTTAAGGATGAGAAATCTGGAGTAATCAATCACCCTACATGATTTGCTCTGTAACACTTAGCATCCATAATTAATAGCATTTCCAGAATATTTTATTCCATTAGTTTCATTTGTCCTTTAATATCTTTCAACTAAAGCAAAAAAAGGCACACAGAAAATCATTATTCTCCTCATGGACAAAAGTTGAGTGTTCCCTGCACAGAATCATTTTGAAACACCAGCTAATTACTATACTTCCATTTCCTCCCCCAAAAATAAATAAGCCTTTTGAAATTCCTAGCATGGCCTATCAGCTGATGTTATCTATGGTTCCAGAAAACTTATGCATCTCCCTCCCAGGCTTACTTTGGGACCAGTAGCACCAAGTCAAACACTCAAGATGTTAGACTGAAAAAAAATGTGTTTTAGGTTCGAAACAAAAGCTGACATCTATGCGTTTTTATTCCCAGCAGAGGTGGATTTCTGCGTGACCCAGCATCCCCCAGAGAGCTCTGCACTCCACGCCTTCAAATCACCAACCTCCACAAAAATGAGTTCACAAGTGGTGCACAGTCAGAGGAGACTAGGGAGGAAAAATGCTCTCTTTCCCTTTGTTTTGTCCACTCTGGGCTTATTTTGGTGATACTGTGGTTGTGTTCATTTCCGGTATTAACCTGACAGGGACCATAAGGCTGATTGTGTAAGAGCTGCTCTCATCCCCAGCAGGCAACCAGGCCCTGTGTGGACAAGCCAGGAGCTGGACTTCTAAACTCCTTGGAGAGAGCTGTGAATTCAGTGTCACAGTCACATTTCCAATCTTGTTTTAATTTTTTCTTCACAAGTTCACACTCTCATTCCCTGATGTACCTCAAATGATTTCAGAGACCCTTCCTGCTCTGTGCCCAATGTTCACGGCGTTCCCCATGGTCAACTTTGATCACTGCTTGATCCCATTCATGTGTCCTCCCTGGACCACCCACTACCAGGCATGTGGTGGCTTTCATCTGACAGACACGTAGCAACTCTGCGTCTGGCCCTGTTCTAGGAACCAGAGACCCGGTGGGATAACAGACAGAGAAGGTTCTTCCTCTCATTAGACTCATATACTAGTGAGGAGGACAGAATCAGGTACATAACTAATAAGCGCCATGACGTAACTTGAAAGGATGACTTTTTAGGATGCGGCTTGGAGCTACATTACGCAGAGTACAGAGAAGACCGCTCTGCCGAGGGGACACTTAAGCTGAGACCTGAGTGACAAAAACAGTCACACAGAGACCTGGCAGAAGGGCACTCCAGGAGAGGGACCTGTCTGGGGAGAGGCCCCGAGGTGGGCATGAGCCAGGGTCAGTGGGCAACACAAACGAGGCGCATGTCCTGAGAGCTGAGGCCAGGAGAGGCCAGAGGGAGGCAGGGCCAGCTCAGGTAGCGACTTGCAGGTGAAGGTGAAAAGTTCAGACTGAATCCTACAGGAGTGATTGGAAAATTCTTGCTGTAAAGGGCCAGAGAGCATTCTAGGCTTTGCAGGCCATGTGGTCTCAGTCACGACTACTCAACTCCACTGCTGTCACTGCAAGCAAATACAAATGAGAGGGTGTAGCTAGGCTCTAATACAACAATATTCACATCGCTGGAGGTGGGCCAGATCTGGCAATGCGTTGCAGTTTTCCCCAACCCCTGTCCTATGGCACAAGGAAGCCAAGGTGTGATGGAAGCGGGTGAGGATAGAGGGAGAAGCATGAGCTACTTTGCATTTTTTAATTTCTTTATTAAAAAAAATTTTTTTTTGGCCACAGCACGAGGAATCTTAGTTCCCCGACCAGGGATCGAACCCACACCCCCTGCAGTGAATGTGCCGGAAATGAGGAGACTTAACCACTGGACCGCCAGGGAAGTCCCAGCTTTGCACTTCTTAAAGCGCCTATGGTTTCAGCGTGGAGAAGGACCCCAGGGGACTTAGAATGCAGGAAGGGGGCTATACCTCAGCAGTACAGGGGAGCCTGAGGGAAGGGGTGAATGTAGGAGGGGTTTTGAACTAGCTGATTGGGGAAAGATGGAAATGTGAGGGATTAGGGATGACACCCAAGTTTCCCCCTAGATGACTCAATCTATGGGGACATTTCTGAAATAGGAGAGATTAGAAGGAAAATAAGTTTGGGAGTTTGGAAATCTAAGTGGAGATCCCCACTAGAAATCCCAGTGTCGATACAAGTAGGTAGGCGCGGGGCAGTTCTGGGGCTCAGGAGTGGTTGAACTTGAGAGAGAGAAATCTGACCTCCATCCACACAGAGATGGTATTTGATATGGTTTTCGACAGGGATGTTCAAGGAACAAGTTATTCCCACATTGAAAGTCAGCAGGACGCCTTCTGGAATGTCAAGCAAAGGAACAAATAGACACATGCAAGGATGAATGAAGGAATTCCACACAAAGGAACAAATAGACACATGCAAGGATGAATGAAGGAATTCCACACTCTGCATTCATAGGGTCATGTTAGCCCTCCCCCATCATCTCCAGCTCCTGTAGAGTTCACTGTAGAATTTCAAATCTAATCGCCCTGATGGTACTGATCTTAGAATTAATTTGACTACTTAACCCCCTCCCTGAAACCAGTAAGCCCTTTATCTCATATGTGCTTTTAAGTGCCTCCCAATTAGATGCTGTTTCTAGCGCCATAAATATACATTCTAATGTGCCTCCTTGCCCTTTATAGGTCCAGTTAGGTTCTTAGTCTCCCTGAAGGTGCATTTCCTCTCCGTGGGCTCCCTTGAAAGACATAAACTCTTTTGGTGGTAATTAGATGGGTAACTAACATCTTTTTTGAACCAGTTACTAGATATTTGCTCTGATTTGTTTCTGCCTTTTTATGTTGTTACACCCATTTTATGTGCATGAGCAGAAAAAGGACCACGTGTGCGTCTGTGTGTGTATGTGTGTCTGTGTGTGTATGTGTGTGTGAAGAAAATTTAGTTCTGCCTGTCTTTGCCTCAGGGTATGGAATGTAACAGATGTTTCAGTAACTACAAATCTTTATGCTTTAAGAAAAGGATGAAGGAGGTGGAGTGGGCTGACTTGAAGGCTCTTTTGGATTCCAAATCAGACCAAAAAAAAAAAAAAAAGGCTTTGCACACAGTTACAAGAAGCGCAAGCAGAAAAGAACCCCCATGGAGTTCAAAGGGACCTGAGTTTAATCAGACAAAAACAATTTCTATAGCCTCAGGAACCCACTGGGTGAGCCAGGAAGTTGTGCATTAGGCATTAAAGCCAGCATGCATTTGTATTATTCTCTCTTTGTTTGCAACGAGTGTTCAAAGCAATTCACCTGGTAAAACAGATACTGAAGTGGACCAGACCCACGAATTAACATTGTCATGAAAAGCAGCTTCCTACTCTGAGCAAGATAACACGTGGCCTGTCAATTACACTTCCTGCCGAACTCCCCTCTCCCTGGGGTCCCATAGCCTGGTTCACTTTGTCTCTTCCAATGATGCACTTGATATGATGACCATCAAGCTACCTCCTGACCTCACCAATGAGCCCGACTTCAAGAAAAAGCCCTGAAAGAAGGGGCAGCAAAAGCTGGCAAGATGTACAGCCCTTTTCCTCTGAAAAATCTTTCTCCTTCCTGGGCCCATTCACACCAGGCTTTGTCTGCTTCCTGCCTGAAGGTCACATGCATGACCAGAACTCCATCTTATTAATTACAACTGTTGGCAAGCCATTAAAAATCTCATTTCATTTTACCGTTCACCCTCCTTTTAACTGACTTTTCATAATTATAATTCCATCTTTGATATACTAGACCTATTAAATTTAATGCCATACAGAGATTTTAGAACTCCTGAAGAAAAGACCAATGCTGGACTGTGTCCACTAAAAAAAAAAAAAAAAAAAAAAAATGTAGTCCTTGCTTGAGAATAAGTGAGGGGGAAACTGCAGAGAGTTCTATTTTCATGTGGAGAGAAAGAAAAGTCAAGTTAATTGCATATGGTCAGTATAATAATGCTGTCCTTCTGGAAGGGCTATAATTAGGCAGAATTGTTTTCACAAGCGGGACCGACCAAGCCTATGACTCTAGCTTGCATTAGTTCTTTTTTAAATTTCCCCACCTGTTATAAACATTTCTATTTTTATTCTTCCCAAAACATAAACACTACTACATTCAAGATGCCCAAGCATAAGAGATCCTGACAATATTTTTATAAACTCTAGGAATAAATATAAGCCTCTTTTCAAATGTTGTGTCTATTAAAAGGATTAGGGTGATGAGAGAGTAGTACTGTGACCCAAGGAGCCAACACTGAATTGGTGACGTGAAGACGAAAAGCCCCAGGTGAAATGTCTCTTGTGACTGTGTTAGTACTTGTACTAAAGGGAGACACACAGAAAAGTCATCTGATGCCCAGTGTAAAGATGAGAGGGTCATCTGAATCTTTCATGTCTTAACATTTATAAGGCCATAAAAAGAATGAAATAATGCCATTTGCAGCAACATGGATGGACCTAGAGATCATCATACCAAGTGAAGAAAGTCAGACAGAGAAAGACAAATATCATATGATATCGCTTATAGGTGGAATCTAAAAAAATGATACAAATGAACTTATTTACAAAATAGAAATAGAGTCACAGATGTAGAAAACAAACCTATGGTTACCAGGGGGTAAGGGGAGAGGGATAATGTGGGAGATTGGGATTGACATATACACACTACTATATATAAAATAGAGAACTGATAAGGACCTATTACTGTATAGCACAGGGAACTCTAATCAGTACTCTGTAATGACCTATACGGGAAAAGATAAAAAAGAGTGGATCTATGTATCTGTATAACTGATTCACTTTGCTGTGCAGCAGAAACTAACACAACATCGTAAATCAACTATACTTCAATAAAAATTTTTTAAAAAATTTATAAGGCAAACATTCTTTATCTCTACATCATACAGTATAATATCAATGAATATTTATGGATACATTTCTAATCCACTTTTTAAACCAAAGTTATTTAACTAACATTATTGGGACAAGAATTACGAGAATACATGTCCCAGTGCTGAAATTCAACTAAAAAGGTAGGAATGGTCAGGTTTTAATTAAACTGAACCGAAAGCAGTGAATTACCCTGGAATATATTGCAGTGACGCTCGCCCCGCACCCATTCATGGAATCCTGTTGCTTCTACTTCTTCAATGTGCATTCTTTGTCCCCATCCCCCGGCCGTGGCTTTGCTGTGGGCCGTGGCTCCCCTGGCTGCGCGGAGGGTTGCTCTCTCAGTGCCCTGGCCCTGCAGTGTCCCCTGCCTGTGACCCCACGTCAACATCCCTGGATGAAACGTCAGCAGAACCACACCGACCTGGCTCCTCTCCAACCCATTCTCTTTGCAATTTGGGCTCTAGCTGTATCAAGGACTTTTGCTCCAGGGATTCTCCAGACCTCCCCTCCCCTCCCTTTCCTCACCTGGAGCTCTGTTGCCTGTTTGCAGATGCCAGCTGTGACGGCAGCTCTTCGGGAGAGCCCGAGTCTCCCGAGACAAGAGGAAGGATGCCTGCCACGCGCACACGTGGCACAAGCTTTGCCCTATCAGAACCCGGGATGCCTTGTCAATTTGCCTGTTCATGCAACTGTCTTCCCGTGTCCCGTATTCCCAGAGCCTAATACAAAGGCTGACACAAAGCAGGCACCCACGGGGGAAAAACGTATTTAATGAATGAGCGGATGCTGGTTTAATGAGTAACTGAATGAATGAATGTTGAACACAAAGATGAATGAATGAACATCAGTCCTTAGGTAGCCGCTCTGCAATGAAAACCATCAATCTGGAATATAAGACAAAGCTGTGGATGTAGACGAGTTCTTCCAACTACATGTGGGTGGGCTGTCCCTCTGCAGTATAATAAAGAGCCCTGGAATCTAGCAAAGGAGACCCTTGTTTTGGCATGAGGTACATAATGAGATACTCTTGCCTCAAACTTTTTGACTCCAGGGGCACAGCACTGGCTGAGAGCCCCTTGTAAAGCTGGCAGCCAGCAGGGCAACGAGAAGCTTCTGTTAACCTGAGGAGGGGCAGCATACATATGTAGGCTAGGATGGAGCCTTCATCCCTCCCATCCAGGCCCCCAGCTCCTCAGGGACAACCAACCCCCGCCCCCACCAACCTGCAACACACACACACAAACTGAGACATGCACAGAAGGCTGGAGAACATAGAACAAGCTCCTTCCCACCAAGGCTAAGGGCTGCAAAATTTTAGAGCCTGACCTATGCATTCCAACAGGTCAGGTTTCCAGGCCCTGCTCGGCTACATATGCACCGCGGACTTCTGGGCAAGCTACTTCACTTCTGTTAGCCTGTTTCCTGGGCTATATAAAAGGGTAGAGACAGCGCCACGTTATAGAAATTTCATAAAGACTAAAAACCTGTGGTATGTATTATAAAAGACTCAATAAATATTAGTTGCTGGGTTGTGAGGCATTGTTAGAATTCGAGACTGCTATTCTTTATTTTCTTCATAACCTGTCATGATTATCAGCACTGTTTTCCTGCCATAGGTTCCCTTTGTAACACAGTGGCCCAAATAATGAAGTGGCCAGAGAGGGAACTTCCAAATATCAATTCAGATTAAAGCTGAACTGATGACAAGCTGACATCCATGGAATCCGAAATGAGTCCTTTCTCTCATCGAGGGCACTTTCATACCCATAATAATTATTCCCGTACACCCAATTTTGCCCCTTCCTTTAAAAAATTCAAAAAGTCATCAATGCCAGCTTGCTCTGTCTTTACGTTTGACACCACATCATGGTGGCTTGTTGAGCAGTGACATATCCACGTTAGTGTAACTCAACCATTTTCATGAGGGCGAGGGAAAAAAATCAACAAAAAACCACGGAAAAAGTTACACTTTGAGGACAAAACATCCACCCAGTTTCATAAAAACCACTGAGGCAGAGGAGGCAGAATGATCTGGAATACAAGACTGTGAATAAGAAAGTTATTCCTTTGACAACCCTTCATGATTGATTCTCCTGAGGTCATGGTAACGGATTTTAGAATTTTTGTTGTCCTAATTTTATAGGCAGATAATAAGAGACAATTTTTGTTTATTTTTTAAATTCAAGATAAACAAGAATTTCAACTGTGACATCATTTCTTGGCAATGGCCTTTGAGCCCTTTGGGCAGTTCAATGACCTAGTCACCCAATGAACCACCGTTCACCTCTGTGGTGGGTATCATATCTCATCTGTACTGTTTGGACACTAGTCCCAAGTTAGCATCAAGCAGGGGCACAAATACTTGGAGATAATGTTTAGGGCGCTATCCACAGGGATGGGATTTTGATTCTGTTAGCAACCCTAATAGAGTACAGTGAGCAAGATCTTAAGAAATTTGACAGATTGAATGTATTTCAAAAGAGACAACATTTTAATAGTCTAAAAATCAGTAAAGGTGTTTTTCGAAATAAATATATTAAGAAAATAAAGGCAACTATAAAGAGAGGTTAGATTAAGAGACAGAGACAGAAAAGAACTATCTCAATAGTATTCCCCAAAACAAATAATTTTTTATTACAACTCATACCTTGCTTTTTATAACAAGACAATAGCTACCAAATGAAATGAAGCCTTGAGGAATTTTACTTTGGATGATGGTGAAAATAATAAAATTACAACGAAAATAATAAAAGCAGTGATGGTATGTATTTATTGCACACAATATTTTAGGCTTTAAGCTAAGAAAAAAGGCGGTTATTCTACAATATACATCCCTGAATCTTGAAAAGTCCTGAATGAAGCAAATATTATTATCCACATTGTAAGAAAACTAGAATTCTAAGAGTTAAAAGGCAAAGAAGAGCAAAAACCACAAATAATGAATACTATTTATTTCATAATTTTCTCTCAGTCTATGATTTACCTTTGAAATGCCTTTTTTTTTTTTAAATTTTCTTTATCCTATTGGAGAAAGTAAGCCGTTTGAAAGCAAAGAATTAAATATAAAGTCATTCTCTCCACCATATCTGTGAAGTCCTTGTTTTGGGTACAATAACAAGTAAAACAGAAATCTCACCCTCTAAAAACCCAAGTCTATGCTGAATCACATACTTTTCTCATTGAAAATAAGGGAAGAATATATGGCTCTTTTTAGAGAGAAAGGAGGGAAAGTGATAAAACTTAGACCATGGAGACTTCTATTTTTTTTCTGTGACGTAGGACTGAGTCATCTATTTCTTCAGTGTTATGATTTCTAGATAAATACTTAAATGAATCCCTGACTCTGAATTCAAAGAGAGATTAACCTATCCTTCTCTCTGTACTACATTTGCACAGATTTCCTCAGGATATTTTTCCAATTCAGATACTCTTCTTTGGTACATCTGTTTTGTCTCACCTATACCCTGGCCTCTTGCGCTGGACATTTTGATTCTACTTGGGTAACCCTTACACACTTTAAAATCTGTCAGGGGTTGGTCTCCTATACGGGTCTCGGGGTATAAGTTCTGCATTGACTGTGTCTGCTGACTCTCTTGGGGCGATTTATGGTCTCAGTGTTATGTCTTGTTTGACTCTGAGCTCATCTTCAGCAAGAGTTAGTCCCGCAAGAACCTATGATCCAGGAATGATGGAGGCATTTCTAGAGAGCAGAACACTAGAGGGCCCTCTCAGGGTCCAAGATCTGGTGTTTTCCTCTCAATTGTCAATTTCTTTGTTTGTGGCTCCTCCCTCACAGGGTAGTATATGTTTGGATCCACAATGGGATCCCATAAAGCAGGCGTGGTGTTTGAATTTCCCCTTCAAGGGTCTGTTTCCACCCACAGCCAGCTTCCCTCCCCCTGCTTCCTAGGGCCCTGCTTCTTCTGAACTTCCACTTGGCAGGTAGGACTTGTGGCTTGTAGCTTTATACTGGAAGTTGAGTTTCTACTCTTCCTGCCCATCAGGACCCCCACCACCCACTTCTTCTATTCCTAAGCGTGTTTTAAAACCTCAGCCCCTAAGACTTTTCAACTTGGATTCCTACTGAGAATTCCGGACCTGACTCTTATGTTTGATACCTGTCCCCCAAGACTTTCCCCTTTTTGCTTTTGGAGCATCTCTGTATTTTTTAATGCCATTATATGAGGGTGAGGGATTTCTCCCATCAACTCAGTTTACTGTTTTGCTGGAAATCTTAAATAAGAACTGTCTTCTTTATGTTTTTGCATCAATTCCTCAGGAACTAAGAATATTACACCAAAATGAACAGAGACAATTATTCCCAACATTTTCACATCCATAAATATTCACATTTTAAAACTTCAGGGAAGAGCTGTGTAATTTTAAGTCCCTACTTTCTATTTAACATCTGCTTTTTTAAAATAGAATTTAAATTACTACGGTAAATCTCATTTAACTATTCATTATATCAAATAAATAAATAAATAAATAAAGAACATAAACACCAAGTGAACACAAAATTAATCTCTGTGCCCCATGATTTGGGGATCCAGCCCACACACATCCTAATCTCTTTACGGGGCCTCCATGCTAGATAAATACCAAATGCGACATGATTTCAGTGGTTAGGAGCTGAGGTTAAAGTAGAAAACCTTTTATCTCCAATTCAAATCTTAATTTTTTCTAACAGTTTTATAAATCTTTTTTATTTTAGCCACCAGTCTGGTCAAAAAGATATGTGTGATAGATGCAAAAATCCTCAACAAAATACTAGCAAACAGAATCCAACAGCACATTAAAAGGATCATACACCATGATCAAGTGGGGTTTATCCCAGGAATGCAAGGATTCTTCAATATACGCAAATAAATCAATGTGATACACCGTATTAACAAAACTGAAGAATAAAAACGATGTGATCATCTCAGTAGATGCAGAGAAAGCTTTCGACAAAATTCAGCACGCATTTATGATAAAAACCCTCCAGAAAGTAGGCATAGAGGGAACTTTCCTCAACATAATAAAGGCCGTATATGACAAACCCACAGCCAACATCGTCCTCAATGGTGAAAAACTGAAACCATTTCCACTAAGATCAGGAACAAGACAACGTTGCCCACTCTCACCACTATTATTCAACAAAGTTTTGGAAGTTTTAGCCACAGCAATCAGAGAAGAAAAAGAAATAAAAGGAATCCAAATCGGAAAAGAAGAAGTAAAGCTGTCACTGTTTGCAGATGACATGATACTATACATAGAGAACCCTAAAGATGCTACCAGAAAAATACTAGAGCTAATTAATGAATTTGGTAAAGTAGCAGGATACAAAATTAATGCACAGAAATCTCTTGCATTCCTATACAATAATGATGAAAAATCTGAAAGTGAAATTAAGGAAACACTCCCATTTACCACTGCAACAAAAAGAATAAAATATCTAGGAATAAACTTACCTAAGGAGACAAAAGACCTGTACGCAGAAAATTATAAGACACTGATGAAAGAAATTAAAGATGATACAAATAGATGGAGAGATATACCATGTTCTTGGATTGGAAGAATCAACATTGTGAAAATGACTCTACAACCCAAAGCAATCTACAGATTCAATGCAATCCCTATCAAACTACCACTGGCATTTTTCACAGAACTAGAACAAAAAATTTCACAATTTGTATGGAAACACAAAAGACCCCGAATAGCAAAAGCAATCTTGAGAGAGAAAAACGGAGCTAGAGGAATCAGGCTCCCTGACATCAGGCTATACTACAAAGCTACAGTAATCAAGACAGTATGGTACTGGCACAAACACAGAAATATAGATCAATGGAACAGGATAGAGAGCCCAGAGATAAACCCACGCACATATGGTCCCCTTATCTTTGATAAAGGAGGCAAGAATATACAGTGGAGAAAAGACAGCCTCTTCAATAAGTGGTGCTGGGAAAACCGGACAGGTACACATAAAAGTATAAAATTAGAACACTCCCTAACACCATACACAAAAATAAACTCAAAATGGATTAAAGACCTAAATGTAAGGCCAGACACTATCAAACTCTTAGAGGAAAACATAGGCAGAACACTCTATGACATAAATCAGAGCAAGATCCTTTTTGACCCACCTCCTAGAGAAATGGAAATAAAAACAAAAATAAACAAATGGCACTTAATGAAACTTAAAAGCTTTTGCACAGCAAAGGAAACCATAAACAAGACGAAAAGACAACCCTCAGAATGGGAGAAAGTATTTGCAAATGAAGCAACTGACAAAGGATTAATCTCCAAAATTTACAAGCAGCTCATGCAGTTCAATATCAAAAAAACAAACAACCCAATCCAAAAATGGGCAGAAGACCTAAATAGACATTTCTCCAAAGAAGATATACAGATTGCCAACAAACACATGAAAGGATGCTCAACATCATTAATCATTAGAGAAATGCACATCAAAACTACATGAAATATCATCTCACACCGGTCAGAATGGCCATCATCAAAAAATCTAGAAACAATAAACGCTGGGAGGGTATGGAGAAAAGGGAACCCTCTTGCACTGTTGGTGGGAATGTAAATTGATACAGCCACTATGGAGAACAGTATGGAGGTTCCTTAAAAAACTAAAAATAGAACTACCATACGACCCAGCAATCCCACTACTGGGCATATACCCTGAGAAAACCATAATTCAAAAAGAGTCATGTACCAAAATGTTCATTGCAGCTCTAGTTACAACAGTCAGGACATGGAAGCAACCTAAGTGTCCTTCAACAGATGAATGGATAAAGAAGATGTGGCACATATATACAATGGAATATTACTCAGCCATAAAAAGGAATGAAACTGAGTTATTTGTAGTGTGGTGGATGGACCTAGAGACTGTCACACAGAGTGAAGTAAGTCAAAAAGAGAAAAACAAATACCATATGGTAACACATACATATGGAATCTAAGAAAAAAAAAAAAAAAAGGTCATGAAGAACCTGGGGCAAGACAGGAATAAAGACACAGACCTACTAGAGAATGGACTTGAGGATATGGGAATGGGGAAGGGTAAGCTGTGACAAAGTGAGAGAGTGTCATGGACATATTTACAGTACCAAACGTAAAATAGATAGCTAGTGGGAAGCAGCCGCATAGCACAGGGAGATCAGCTCGGTGCTTTGAGACCACCTAGAGGGGTGGGATAGGGAGGGTGGGAGGGAGGGAGATGCAAGAGGGAAGAAATATGGGAACATATGTATATGTATAACTGATTCACTTTGTTATACAGCAGAAACTAACATACCATTGTAAAGCAATTATACTCCAATAAAGATGTTAAAAAAAAAAGATATGTGTGTATGAAATTAATATGTGCTAGAAAGTAATGAATTTTTTAAAGTCTTAAGTTGCTGAATATTTTTTAATTAGGCAATTATTTTTGAGGTGTTTTTTGCTGTTTGTTTTTACAAAATTCTGCTTTGAGGATTTTTTAAAAAAAATTTTTATTGAAGTATAGTTGCTCAAATCTTAATTTTTACGTGCAAAACCATCTGTAAATGCTTAGAGGAGAAATTATGAGCTCCCCAGAAACCATTCAGCACCTCATCTGGCCCTAGGGAGTACTCAGGAGGATCCCTCAGTGACTTACTGGTCATGTAGGCATGCTATTTGTGAATGAGTCTTATTTTTTTTGTTTGTTTTGTTTTGCATTTTTCTTTCCTTTAATATGGTTAGGAAACCCACTCATTAAAGATCCCAGAACTCCACAGTACATTTCATTAGAGTAGGATTTTTCATGAAATCTTATAATCGTGTTAGGTTCTTCGGACATTGTTTGTGTGGTTCTGTGGCCAGAGGAATTGGGTCTCAGACTATAAAAGGCATGAGTCCTTCTAATCTGCACATGAACAAACACAGCACACAGGAAATCATTGCCAAGTGCTGATAGAACCGTTTGTTTTACTCCATCTGAAGACGGCTGCTGTCCTCTCCGGGCGCACTGGTCCCTTAACGTTCTGCAGATGATAAAAACAAACAGCAGAATCTGCACCTAAAAACACTTAGGGCTTCTACCCTCACCTACCGCAGTAGAAGAGGGAGGTCACCATTATCTGGTAGGGCAGGAACAGGTCAAAAGCAAATTGCTGGGATGAGAGAAGTTCTAAAAGGCCACACGGTGGGATTGGCTGGAAAGTAGCTCCAGCTCTAGCAAATGCTTTTGCTTGGCTTGAAGTCACAGCAAGAGCTGTTGCTACATAATAGAATTACACATCCTTTGGGAGATATCTTTCTCTCACTTGGAGTGTGAAATTCTTGGCGACATCAACTGAAGTTTCATGTAGGTATAAACGTAGAAGAAACCCAGAGCGTTTGAGAATTACGAAACATGCCGCAGATGGAATATTATCTAACTATATGCCCCAGCCCCGCCCCCCTGCTAGGCAACAGTTACATGGCTCTTGCCAAGAGCTACAGACCTGCAATGGGTCGGTTGCTCAGTTGCAATGAAAACAATTTTTAATTCATGCAATGGGATGGCTCAATCAAAAAATTAAGTAAAATAAAATAAAAAGGCATCTCAAGTGATCAGAAAAAAAATGAGTATATGGAAATAGGCAGGGCAAGAGGCAGGATATAGCTGGGAGAAACACAGTATTTCATTGGTTGCTTACAAAAAAAAAAAGGTTGTTTAAAAAACCAGGGGTGCTCAGGTTTGGCTCAGGAAGAAGGGGAAGTCTTAAATAAGAACAGTAATGATAAACACATGCAAAGCTCACTATAATCTTCCCACTTTTTCTTTCACTGTTGTGTACGTTAAATTTTCTCATAGCAGGCATCTTTAACAACCAACTATGAAAATTATTTCCATATGATCTTCCTTCTTTTCCCCTCAGTTCCAAACATTGCCCTCGAGAGCCTTCAAAGCTGAATTAAATCAGAGAAGACACTGAGCAGTTTTGTGCAGACACATTTGAGACTGAAGAATTTATATCTCATAAATGGTGTGAATAATACATTTGACCCTTAATACAAACTTATTTTATAGCCTTGCAGGAAATTCTCACAAATATCTATATTAGACAGGCTTCACAGGTCTAGATGAAATTTTTTCATATGAAATTTTCATCGTAGGAGGGTTACTTGTATTCATAAGGAATAAACTGACAGAATTGTAAAGCTTTCCCAGTGAGAGATGGTAGCCTTGCTTTTATCAGGTTCCTTGAGGGGAAAAAAAGCCTAAGAGGCTTTCAAATAAACAGCTTATCAATATCACCTAAGAGTTAATCAGACCAAAGACAGAATGAGATTAATATTACAGAAGGGTGAATTCTTTTGTACCAGCTCTCATATTGCATAATTATAATTTCCACAATTTTGCAACATGAGTTCTTTGAGGACATTCTTAGTCACTCAAAGAGACTCAAATTCCCACTGCCCACTTCAAGAGACATGAAAAGGCACCAACAGATCTTTCTACCCTCTCAAACTTTTCATGAATCATCTTTTGTCTCAAGCCATTCAACAATATTTCTTTTAAAAAACGAGAAAACACAAAAGTGAGGAATTCTTGCTCTTCTTCATGGGGTCTCAGATTTGGTTGGAAACAACCTGCTAGGGGAAATTTTTTCTGTCTCCTATCATGAGAGTGTCTAGTCAGTGTTTCAGTCAAAAAGAGTATTGACTACTACTCCTGTTCAGAAATAAATATAGAGTATACACTCTGTTTATTAACCAGGGTTTTAGACTATAAAATATTCTATGAAGCATATATAATGATTTATTCATGGGACAGATACACAAGAACCAGTGGCACAGCTCTGGAGACAAAAGCTATGAGCTGCTCGACAGTTCCACAGTTTCTCCTTGTGAAATTTAAGAGGGTGCCAAAAAACTCAGCAATCAAGATAATAATTTAATGCAATATTTTTCAAGGTGTAAATTAACACAAAAAAGCTCATGAAGAACAAACTATCAATATTTTAAATAAAGACATTGGCTCTCCATAGGGCTTGGAAGGAGACTGTACTGATCTTGACTATTTAAAATCTGGATAGTTTGTTCATCATGGATTTTTCTGTCATTTGTATTGATTTTAAAAAATATATATCGCATTAACGTATCTTAATTACCGAGGTTTTTTTGATGCCTCTTAAATATGCACCCAAGGTGAGTTCCTCATCTCACTCTATTCCCAGGCCTACTGGACTCAGGGGTTAATTCATGACTTTTCCCATTCCACTTTGCCAGACACTTCCTTTCCCTCTACAACTTGAGGCAGCCATGTGACATAGCTCCGGCCACTTGCATATAAACAATTCTGCACATGGCGCCCATGAAAGATTTTACACTTGTTGTTGATTTCTGATATGAAACAGATGGGTCAAGAAGTTGGTTATGCCCCATTCTCCTGCTGCTGCCAGCCTCTGAATGCTGCCAACAGCCATCCAAGCATGAAATAAAAACAAAAATCAAAGGCCAGCTCCATGAGGATGATTGAGCAAAATGACAGAGCTTGGGACATTGCTGACACTTCTGAGCTTGGATGCCGAATTCTTTAAGTCTAGTCAGGGAACAATAAATATCCTTATAATTTAAACCACTATTAGGTCAGCTGTCTGCTAGTTGCAGCCAAGATACTTCTAACTGATATTGTAAGTTTAACAGCCAGTGAGCTTTCAGAGTAGGAGTTTCTAAACGTCACTGCGTTAGTGACTTAAAATATAAATTAAGATTTCACCTCTGAGTTGTTTGCTTCTAGATAGAAAAAGTGCCATGTCTAAAATGAAATTAATTCCACTTTAATACGTTAATTAATTGTGGAAATGTATGAAAATGAAAGGGCAAACCATTCTTTATACATGAAATAAATTCATTTTTCCTACTAAACATTTGTGATAAAGATGTTGTCAACGTCAACAGTGTCAATAGAAATCTCAATTTCTATTTTGCTTTTATAATACAGAACTTTACGTTACTATTGTTTGAGGAATAAGAGAGGAGGGAGTTTTCTTAAAGACCTAAGGCATGTCCCAAATGTCCTTTGGGCTACCTTATTATCCTAGTTTGAAGAGCAGTAACATCATAAGTATGGTAAAAACCTTTGATATAATAGTCCAGTATACTCATTTTTCATTTACAGAAACTGAGATCAAAAGGAAAGACAACAAGAGATTGCCATTACATTAGAGAAATAGTTAATAGCAGAATTATAACAATTACACAATTTTCCTTTCTCTAGCCCCGTTTTCTTAAAACATGAACCATGATGCTTTCCAAAAAACTGACTCAGAGAGGATGCCAGGACACAGGGCCTTTGCGTAGACACACAGGAGCCTATGCCAATATTTATTACTTAGTGCTAGAAGCCAAAGGTCCGTACCTGTGCTATCCAACATGGTTGTCACCACGAATACATGCCTTTTTATATTTTAATTTTAGTGAATTAAAATTAAATAAATTTTAAAATTCATTATTTCAGTTGCACTAGCAACATCTCAGTCCTTAACCGCTACACATGGCCAATGGCTACCATGTTTGCCAGGGCAGAACGTCCTTCCATCCTCACAGAAAGTTCTATTGGACAGCGCTGCTTTACACAAATGGGTCCTTTAATTGCCCCATTTCTAACTGTAGAAGTAGGGAAAAGGAAAGGACCACCTATAGAAAATCAGCCCTGTAAAGAATAAAGAAGTATTATATGCACCATGACCAAAATTATTGTAGCTAAATGCATGCCTCTCTCATTTCCTCGCTATGCTTTTAATAGCTGCTAATTCCAAGAAGTAGTATTATCTCTTAAATTGGAAAGTAACTTACAAATCAGCAGTTCTCAGATGTGATGACATCTTCTCAAAGTACATATGAGTCAGAAATATTTTCCTCCAAAGATTATGCTTGGGCGGGGGCAGTGTTTGAAGAAGCACCTTTCTATATAAATTACCTCTCTTATACCAAGTTAACCTGTGCTACAGGGTTTTTGGCTTTTAAAATAGCGCTGGAGGGAAAAACTTTAATGATTAAAACAGCTTATGTGGTGGTTTTCCATTGAAGAACTGAATATCCTGGATTTTAAGTAGCTCTGCTGATACACACATACATAATACACACACGTCTTATTAAATGTTGCATAACATTATTACACATAACAATTTTTCTCATCATAAAGTTCTCACATAATGCTTGGCCTGAATGCCAAGGAAATATGGCACTCACTGTGTTTTGACAAACTCAGGCGATTTCTTAAGCAATTTGATCCTACATTCTGACAAGTCCATTCTTTTCCATTAGAGTTGGAACTAACATAGTTTTTATTTATTTTTTCCATTTTATTTATTTATTTTTTACATATACACGTATCTATTCTTTTTCAAATTCTTTTCCCATTTAGGTTATTACAGAATACTGAGCAGAGCTCCCTGTGAGAACTGACATAATTTTTAAAATTCACTTCACTGAGGTATCATTTAAACACAATAACATTTACCCACTTAAATTCAATTACTTTTACCAACTGTATAAACCTTATCACCACCACCTCAATCGTGACATACAATGATTGCATCAACACACACATTTTCTCAGGAACCTTTGCAGTGGATTCCTTCCCTTGCCCTGTACCCAGGCAACTATTAATATGTATCCTGCTACTTTAGTTTGGTCTTCTGTAGAATTTCACAAAATGGGACAACACAGAATATGTAGTCTTTTCTATCTGGAATCTTTCACTTAGTATACTACTTTTAAGATTCATCCATTTCATTGTCTGTGTTAAGTAGTTTATTTCTTTGTATTTTCTGGTAGTATTCTATTTTACATAATTAATTTGTCCACCCCCACTGATGGACTTTTGAGTTGTTTCCAGTTTGGATTAGATGGGATGACGCTACTGTGAACCTTTGGGTACAAATCTTCCTGTAGACATTATTCAACTTTTTAATTATCCTTGGGCGAAGAGCTATGAGTGAGTTTGCTGGAATTGAAGGAAAGTGTATATTTAACTTTTGAAGAAACTGCATGTTTTCCAAAGTGGCTGCACCATGTTGCATTATCAGCAGCAAAGCATAAGAGGTCCATTTTCACCACATCCTCCTTGATGCTTAGTATTATCGGTCTTTTTAATTTTAGTCACCCTGCTCAATGTGTAGGGATATCTCACCACGGTTGTCATTAGCATTTTCAGATTGCCTAAATCTCTAGTCCATTTATAAATGTCGTAAGAGTTTCTTTATATATTCTGGACACAAGAACTTCAGGAGATATGTGTTTTGTAAATATTTTACATAGCATCTGGATTGTTTTTCCTTTTCTCAATGGCGTCTTTGAAGAGCAAATGTTTTTAATTTTTATGTGGTCCAGTTTATCAAACTTGCTTTTATGTGCTGTTTTGTATCCTAACAAATCTTTGCCTAATCTAAGGTCTGAGAAATTTTTTTTTCAAACAGTTTCTTCTAGAGAGTTTATAAGTTTGTCTCTTAACTTCAGGTCTATGATCCATTTCAGTTAATTTTTGCATTGAGAGGTCCAGTTTTTCCAGCACCATTTTTTGGAAGAACTATATTTCCTCATTAAATTACCATGGCCACTTTGCTGCAAATTAATTGACAGTATATATGTGGGTCTATTTCTGGTCTCTGCTTTCTGTTACATTGATTTCTATGTTTATCCTTGTGCAAACATCACACTGTCTTGAATTCAAGTACTGTTAAGACTTCCAAAATTACTCTCCTTTTCAAAAGCTCTTTCAGCTTTTCTAAGTCTTTTGTATTTCCATGTAAATTTTAAAATCAGGTTTTCAATTTATACAGTAAAAGCACATGAACTTTTCACTGGGTTTGTAAGAGTCTATAGATTGCAATGCATATGCTACAGTTGAATTTATATCTTAACATTAAATTTCTGATCTGTAAATATTTATCTCCAATTGTTTTGGTCTTTTTAATTTTCTCAGTAATGTTGGGTAGCTTTCAATGTTTGGCTCCTGGACATATTTTGTTAAAGATATCCTTATTTCATATTTATGAGCTACTATAAATGATAGAATTTAATTTCCATTTATAATTATTAAGTGATAGTATATCACAATGCAATTGAATTTTTTTATATTATGTATCTGGAAATCATGAGACATTCACTTAATAGTTCTAATAGGTCTTTTTAAAATTTCAGTGACCGCTCTTATTCTTCCTTTTTATGTATGCCATTTGTTTATTAAATTACTTTGATTATAATATATTATTTATTTATCTAATATTACCTTTCTCAGGGGCTAGTACAATGATAACTAAAAGCACTAAAAATAGTAATGGTAAACATCCTTGTGGGGAAAGCATTCAGGCTTTCACCGTTAAATATTATATTTAGATTTTTTTTAAGGTGCCTTTTGTCATGTGTGGCAACAACCTTTACTTCTAGTTTTTATCATGAATGTGTGTTGAATTTTATCAAATGATTTTTCTATATCTATTGAGATGAATTTAAAAAAATATTTTTGGTCAGTTAATGCACTGATTTACACTGATTGATTTTCAAGTGTTAAACCTTGGAAATCCTATGCAATCTTATATTTATGCAATAAAACCCACTGGGACATGATGTACTATCTTTTTTACAAATGGCTGGATTCGATTGCTGAACTGTTATTAAGGATTTTTGTGCCTATGATTGTGGGAGATATTGGTCTATAGTTTTATATATGAAAATGTCTTGTCTGATTTTGGTAAGAGTAATAATGACTTCTTAAATAAGCTGAGAAGTGTTCCATCCTCTTCTACTCTGGAAGAGTAGAATCAGTGTCCTTTTTTTTTCCTTGAGTACTCGTCAAAATTCACTATTGAAGCCATCTGGATTTGAAGTTCTCTTTGTTGGAAGAGTTTTAAGTACAAATTTAATTCCTTTAATGGACACAGAATTAGTTTATCTGACTTTTCTTAAGTGAACTTGGAGAGATTGTTTATCTTCAAAGAATTTGTCCACTTCATCTAAGTTGTCAAATTTATTGGCATAGAGTTGTTCATTGTTTGCTATTAATCTTTTTTAACTTCTGTAGGTTCTGTAGTGATGTCTCCTCATTCATTCCTAATATTGATAAATATATATCTCTCTTGTTCCTAACCAATCTAGTTAAAGGTTTATTGATATTATTGGTCTTGTTAAAGAACTAGGTTTTAGTTTCATTGATCTTCATTATTCTTTATTTCCACTTAAACTGATTTATACTCATCTTCATTTTCTTCTTCCTTCTGTTTCCTGTAGGTTTAATTTGCTTTTTTTTTTGTAGACTTCCTTAAGGAAGATCCCAGAACCACTGATAGCAGATCTTTCTCCATCCCTAATATAAGTAAATAATGATATAAATCCCCCCACCCTGAGCTCTGCTTTACTATATACCACAAATTTGGATAAGTTGTGCTTTTATTGTCATTCAGATGAAAATATTTTAGAATTTCCCTTTAATTTTTTATTTGACCTATGAGCCAGTTAGAATTATACTGCTTAAATTCCACTATAATTTTCTATATACCATTTTGTTACTGATTTTTAGTTTGATTCTGATGTGCTCATTGATTACACAGGCACGATTTCAATCCTTTTTAATGTATTGAGACTTGATTTATGCTGGTCTGTGTTTGTATTCTCCATTACTGTGCTATGTCTTGGAAACTACTTTCAGTGAGCTGAGCCAATCATAGGACTCATCTTGTTTACTTCCTTTCCCTAAGAAATTACAATCCTGTGCCATCCTCTGCCTGTTGTACATTGTCTGAAAACTGTACTTGCTAATATTTTGTCTGGTTTTCTTGTTTAAATCACGAAGGTAAATCAAATCCCTTTTTCCCATCATGGTCAGACAGAAAAGTCCCCTATATCATTTTTCAAATTAAAAATCATCTGTTTACCAAATCTTGGTCAAACAAGAAACATATATGACAGAAAATTTCTGTCAATTTATATACAATTTGCAAAATTAGTATTAGATGTTGTAGTTAAAAACTCTATCATGATAGTAGAATTCACACATTCATATATTTTGCATTGGTTTGCATCTATAGTCCCGAAACTAATTATTTTGTGTTAGGGATTTATACTTTTATCCATGGATTTATCAGCTAAGATTTTGTTTTCTCACTATGAAATGGAGAAATTATTATTTCCATGCTGGAGCTTTACTTTTGTAAATATGTTTTTTTAAGTAGGGCTGACCCTTTGGAATTAAGAAATAAAAGCATTTAAATGAGCTCTAAATTTGAATGAGTCATGCTTTATATTATTCTAGTCTATTTTTTTTAATTCAGAAAATGTTTGAATCTGGCTTGAACCATCCATGCAATGATTTGAAGTTTTCTCTTTAACTACTAAATTATAACTTCTCAATATACTTTTGCATTATACAGTAACTAACATTAAAATCCAGACAAAAATCATAAAGACTAAATATTCAGATTTCTTGTTCTCTTCATCACTGCTAGTTTCCAAATTGCTGTGCCTCATAGAGCTTTCAAAAAATCGCTTCCCAGAAATACAGACTTGTATATGCAGCTGATTACTAGACATTTCCACTTGGATGCTAAAGAAACATCTCACACTTAACATGTCCAAAACTGAGCCTCCCAAACTCCTTCCAAGTGTGACTCTCTTACAACCTTCCTCATCTCAGTAAATAGCACTTCCACTCTGATCAACCACTCAAGCCCAAAGCCTTAGAGTCTCTCTTGCTTTTCTCTTTCTCTCACAGCACATGTACAATCTGAAAGGAAATACTTTGGACTTGACTTCCAAATACACTCTATCCAGAATATGGTCACTGCTCCCTGGTGTCCACTGTTAACACTCTCAACTAAGCCACCACCATCACCAGTCTATATCACTCACCAGCCCCCAAAATGCTCTCACTGCTCTAAATCCCACACGCCCAACCACAGTTCAGTCTGTCCTCAGCACAGCAGCCAGAGTGACCCTGTAAGTCATGTTAGTGCCTTACACTATCATTCCTCTGCTCAAAATCTTCCAGTGTCCCCCCACCCTAAATAAAGGTCAAATTCATAAAGGCCCTACAGAACGTGGCCCTTATTATCCTTCCAAACTCACCTCCATTACTCCCTCCATTCAGGCCACACTGGCCTCCCTGCTCTTACTCAGACCTACCAAGTACCCTCCCACCTCAGGGCCCAGGCACTTGCTCTTCCCTCTGCCTGGAACACGTTTTCCTCATTTATCCACATGGCTTGCCCCCTCACCTCCTGAAGTCTTGACTCAATGGGTCATTCTGTATGCCGCACAATTTAGTCAGGAAAAGAGAAACTACCCTAGGTACCTCAAACAGAGAACATTTAATATAGGGAACTGGTTGTAAAGGTATTGGAAGATAAAGTACAAGAACGAAGGAAGAATGCATGACACGCAGAGATGAGCAGCTGCTAACAACCTGGGCTGGACCCCATAAGCCTGTTCCTGCTGCTGTGCTCTTCTCAAGCAGCTGTGACTCAAGCTGTGACTGCCTGCTCCCCAACTGGGGACTTAGAATCGCCTCAGTCCTCAGCCACGCTACGCAGGCATAAATGTGATCCTCACTATTCCTCCAGCCTTCTCAGCAACTGCTGGTTCCTCCCATTCACACATCCTAACAGGAACCCAGCTGGGTCGGAAGCCTGAGAAATTTCACCGACTCTCTGACCAGTTGTACAAAGTGAAATATAAAAGGGACAGCTGTGGGGATGGAGGCAACAGGTAAATGCCGGGCACACCTGGTTACCCTGATGAAAACTGCAAGACCCCTCCCCTCCTTAACGCATTCCCTGCTTTATGTTTTTCCTCAGCCCTTAGCACCACATAACCCAGTCTATATTATATCATCTTATTATTGTCTGTCTCCCCTAATAGAACATAAACTCAGCACAGGCCAAGATTTCTACTGTTTCACTTATTGGGGTAACCCCGTGACTGAAACCATTTCTGGCACATCATATGCACTCAATAAAGATTGACTGAATTATTAATGAACTGGAGCTCTGGTTTTATCTTCAAACAAGCAGAAGCTAAAGACTCTGTGTGATGAGGTGAGGGACTCCAGTGGCACAAAAATCAAAACTACGAATAAGAATGACAATCGTTAATCACCCTCTGAGAGCCACCAGGAGCACTCTGCCAGTCCAGCTGTTCTGGCACCAGGGTCTCGTTTCATTGATTTTATTTAATAGGGTTTGTAGTCTATCTAACACGCAGTCCAGAGGTGCTTTCAAGGTGGGAATGGTCAAATAGCATTACGACAAGTTTGTCATCTTGCAGATTGGAAGAATCTATTCATTTGGCGTGTTAGCATGCATTATCACCGCACTCTTGATTATGAATGAGAACGCTTCCTGCCTCATGTGACCCATGTGATGAGGCTTTCTGAAGTCTATCCCTGACTCACATGAGGGAAATGGGAAAGCAAAAGAGAAATTAAAAAATAACTCCTTTTCTTTAAAAAGCTTCAGGAAAATAAAAGGTTATGGTGCTGATTAAATTAGTACACAAACTAAATAAGATTTAGAAAATTCAGTGTAGTCTTTTCTTTGTTATATTGATAACAGAAAAATTTCAGCACTGCTGTCTGCTGAAATGGGCGTAATGTTTTGTCTCCTCAAATGTGACCATGGCAGATTACCTTGCCTTGATATTAGAAGAAGACAAGAAGTCAAAAATCCAAGAAAAAGTATTGCTTAATTAAAAGTTTATTCACCCTACATTTAATCTCCAACTCTTACTCATAAATAAAAAAAGGATTAGATGTTTGTCTACCGTCATTGTGAGAAATGGATGAATTGCCCATTTAATGCTTAGAAAGACTATAATATGCTTAAAGATAAATAAAACACAATAACATACCATTTGAGGCCCAACAAAATGATCGTTTTAAATCAGAGTCCTGACAATAACTTCACAAACTCTTATCCCCAGTTTTAATGCAATCCCATTGAACTACTTAACTTCTAAAGTATTCCATTTGCAGTCTCAGAAAAATAGAAACTATTTCCCCACCCAGACAAATCAATCAAAAATTGATTATCTCAAGATAAAATATAGATGTGGAATCTTACAAATTATTTCATTAGTGGCGCTAGAACACAAAAGTAATCCAAAAGTTATTGATCATTCTCAAAACTCAGTAAGTTATTTTCATCAGAACTTAATCATTGTTTATAAAAAACATACAACAGGGACCCTCAGCTTTCATCAATCAAAGATCAATAAACATAAAAGTACAACACAGGTATTGCAACCAATTCACTCAATGAATAATGCATAGTGGTTTTACAATGAGTGCATTTTCTTCTAACACCTCTATGCACTCATGAATGATCATTACATACCTACATTGTAGAGTTGAAAAGTAATGTGTTTTTTAATATTCCATTTTTTCAGATAGCAAACTAGCAACAGACTTTAAAATAAAAAATGTATTACCAAGTGTAGCTCTTAACGTATAGAATAGGCAGTGTACTTATACCTTAGCTGTTTCATTTGCATATAGGTTCAAATATTCTGCCCACATAATTTTGAGATTACATTATATGAAACATTCAGTCATTTGCATGATAACAGCAGTTAAATTATTGATGGGTCTAAGGACTTTTTATAGGATCCATAACAACACTTTTCTTTCCCAAATAAAGGCAAAGGAGGATAACTCATAACCCGTTATGAAACCAAAGAGAATCACACTTGATTTATGTAAATTTTAGTTTTTACAAAGAAAAGCATTGAGTTCAAGACACTTTTCAACAGTAATCGGTATCTTGCTATTATTTAATCAGATTCACATGAAAATATTAAAATGAAGTTTATGCAATCTATTTTTAATTAAAATAAATTTTCCTAATTCTTCCTTGGAGAAAGCGGGCCATTGTCACGCAGTCATACACACTTAATGATTTATAAAGGTCAAATGGCAGATCTGAGACTAGAAGAACAGGGAGAAATACTGTAAGCAATTTTAATCAAGGTCTTTACAGGGTCAAAGACTCTGAAATCTCTGAAATCTGACAGGGACTCTAGAAATTATCTACGACAGCCCCTCCTGTGGTGATGAGCGTCCTAGATCCTAGGAGAAGAGATAAAATCCAGCCAGGATCATGAAACCACATGCCTGTCTGGGGCATGAGAGACCGCACAGCAAAAACCCAGAGAGAAAATGGAGGAGCAGTGTGGGACACGTACAGAGCCCTGGGATGTTCACGAGGCCATGGGATAGGTCTGGAGCCCCGAGACAGGCATGGAGCCTTGACACGTGCATGGGGCTGTGAGGCCACACGAAGAGCCGCAGGACAGCTATAGAGCCATGGGACATGCATGAGGCCACAGGACAGGCGTGGGATGCTGGGACACACGTAAGGAGCCACAGAACAGGTATGGAGCCCCAAGGGGAGCAGGTGGTGAGCCAAGCAATGCCAGGGGTCCCGAGGTCTGTGAGCCAGTCAAGGGAAGAGTGGTAAGAGGCAGGACCACGGGCAGGGTTGGCAGTTAACAGGGAGAGAGGAAATGTGTACATGACACCCTCCAGACTGGGAGAAAGACAGCCTCTCGGAGGTAGGGAAGAGCTGGGGCTCCCAGTAAGTTAACATAAAGAAGAGCCAACAGAGAGTTACAAAACTTGCCACACATTTTTATTGTCAACACTGAACACATCAATGCCTTTAACAGGAAGGCAATGGAATATAGTTATACCATTTGAAAGAAAAACACAGGATCCATGAAAAATAATCATTCATCCTGTGGTATGGGAATAGAACGCGAGTTTAAAATCCTGGGTTGGCCCCTTTCGGTCATGGATTTTTCAATCACCTAAGGCTACATGTGGGGATAAGGCAGTTGTTTAAACTCGAGGGCCACATGCCACATCCCGGTCCAGTCCCAGTGATGGCCCAAGCTGGAATAGCCATTCCGAGTCCCTCAGACCTGGGGCCAAATATTGCTAATCTAGTGTCAAGCATCCATACGGTTCTTCCATAAGTTCCAAAACAATTCTCAGGCCAAACAACAAATCCAGAAGTAGGAAGACACTCAGCAGGAACATCCAGGAGTTACAGATAGAGATCCCAGGGAGCTGAGAGGAGAATTCACAGCACCTGGCCTGATTCTGCAGGCAGAAGTCATCTTGGGCATTAATATTAAGTGCTGTCAATCCCAGTCCTGGGCAAATATGTGAACAAAACTATAATTCAAAAACATACAGGCATCCCTATGTTCATAGCAGAACTATTCACAATAGCCAAGACATGGAAACAACCTAAATGTCCATTGACAGATGAAGGGATAAAGAAGATGTGGTACATATATACAATGGAATACTACTCAGCCATGAAAAAAGACTGAAATAATGCCATTTACAGCAACACGGATGCAACTAGAGATTATCATACTAAGTGAAGTAAGTCAGAAAGAGAAAGACAAATACCATATGACATCACTTATGTATGGAATCTAAAATACGACACAAATGAACTTATCTACGAAACAGAAACAGACTCACAGACATAGAGAACAGACTTGTGGTTGCCAAGGGGGAGGGGACGTGGGGGAGGGAGGGATTGGGAGTCTGGGATTAGCAGATGCAAACTATTATATATAGAATGAATAAACAACAAGACCCTACTGTAGAGCACAGGGAAATATATTCAGTATCCTGTGATAAACCATAATGGAAAAGAATATGAAAAAGAATGTGCACATATATACATATATATGTATATTTATATATATATATGTGTACCTGAATCACTTTGCTGCACAGCAGAAGTTAACACAACATTATAAATCAACTATATTTCAAATGAAATAAATTAAAAAAATACTAAGTGCTGTCAGCTAAGACACTGAAAAAAGGCCTCCAAATTAGTCATGATATTAAAGCTGCAAGGCAAAGTAAGCCTGAGTACAGCATGACTCACCCCAGCGGTGGTCTTCCTCTGTGTGTTATGTGAAATTGCCCAATTCCTATAACAGGAGCACATTCTCTAAATTGCGAGCGTGCTGGGTAAACTTTAATCAATAAACAAACAAAAGCAGAATATGGCACTAATCGCCTTAAGTGGACATTAAACATTTAAAACTCATTTCAGATACAGTTATGAGATTCAGTAAGCGTGCTGAGAAACACGCTGTCTTGAAGGGTCGCTATTTTCCCCCCTTTATTGGAACAGACATTTAAGCAAACGACAAGGACATAAGTGTGAAGGGTGCGTCTGTCACGGGTCAGGGTGTTTTAGCAGCCACTGCACGAGCAGGGATAAATATTCCAGAACATGCAGTCAAGGGAGTACCCTTGCAAACACAGCAAGCTGTTAGGGCTTGTTGAGCAATGAACTCCACAAGACAAGCAGAGCCCGAAGTGGTAAATATTTTACCAAGGCTGGGAAAAAAGATCCTGCCAACACCTTCTGCCCAGCCAGGTAAATCAAATCAAGACTTCAATGAAATGTGCTTCCTTGTACTGAGATGTTCCTGCAGACGCTTCCTGAGAAGCCTCCCGTGCAGGGTGCCTCCAACGTATAATGCTAGATCATGAAATTTTAAATGTACCCAGAAACCAAGATGGTAAACATCAAGATGATCCAGCCCTTCCTTTAGTTCTCTCTTATCAGTGTCTGATCACACCTTCTCAAACTTTCCTGTGTTGAGCGCAGAAGAGTGTTGATGGGGCATAGCCATGGCCCTGCTCAGCTATAACAGGAGCCATTTCAAGGGCTGACTGGGCTCCAAACAGCCACAGGGAATCTTTTATGTCTGTTTTTGATCAACAGTCTTATCCTTTCTTAAGAGAAGCACTTCCTTCCTAAAGCACCCATACTCTTGGCCCATGGCCTGCATACTCCTTCTCAGCCAAGACGGAGGTCCCCAGGTACTCCCTCCCTCTAACTGCCCTGCATCCTGGGTGCCCTGGCCTCCCTCCCTCTGGGCTGGCTGGAGGTGGGGTCTCCTTCCTGTGAGCTAATCCCTCACCTCTGCCCAATATCCTATCCCCTCCTATAGCCCCGGGGAATTTGCCTAGTCAATTATCTCCCCCTGTCTTTTCTCTCTTCACCAGTACCATTTAAGGATGATTAAGTAATACTCTCTTGAAAGCCGTTCCCTGTCCTCATGTCCCTGCCAACTGAGACAGTAATTCTCTATTTTTATGTCTATTTCTTCACCTCACATTTATCCCTTCACTCATGAGCATCTAGTTTTATCCCCAGCACTGCTGCCAAACTGCTCTGATAAATGCCGTTTGCTACGGGTTGATGTGTCCACCCCACGCCCACCCAGAGATATCTTGAAGTCCTAACCTCATGCACCTGTGATGATTGTGACCTTATTTGGAAATAGGGCCTTGATGTAATTAATTAAGATGAAGTCATGCTGGGTGAGGGTGGGCCCTAAACCCAGTATGACTTGTGTCCTTATAAAAAGCAGAGAAAACAGACACAGAACACAGACGCACAGAGAGAATGCCACGTGACTACAGACTCAGAGAACTGGAGTGATGGGTCCACAAGCCAAAGAACGCCAAGGATTGCTGACAGCCCCCCGAAGCTAAGAAGCGGCCAAGATTCTTCCCTAGAGCTTTCAGAGCGTGGCCCTGGTGACACCTTGCTTCTGGACTTCTAGCCTTCAGCACTGTGAGAGAAGATACTGTGATTGTTTTAAACCACCCAGTTTGTAGTATTTGGTTACAGCAATACTGGGAAACTAGTACACCATTGCTGACAGAGTTTCTGGGAGGGTGACCATCTGTCCCAGTTTTCCCAGAAGATAGTAGGGCTTTCAGTGCTACATCCCAAAAAGTCTCGGGCAAATCAGGATGAGTTTGTCACTCTACCTTCTGGCCCACAGGTGCCTTGAACTGGCTGCATCATGAGACACGCTGACGGCCACCTCCCTCTTGGAAAAGCTCTCCTTTCTTGGTTCCCATGATACCTGCTCTCAGTTAGTTAACTCCAGCCGATGGCAGCTAGGAACTCAGCTTTCTCGATCTAACATCATTTCAGATTCCCCTTCTTTATTTCGTCTGGAATCAACAGCCAAGAACCCAGGGCTCACTCTCAGTGCCTCCTGCCCCCTCCTGTCTTATATCCTCTAAAACATCAACAACTCCCTCTTCACATCTCCAGGATCCACCCAATTCTCTACATTTCTGCTACCACTCCCGCAGCTCAGGCCCTCATCGCTGCTCCCTTTGGTCACAGCAGTGGTCCCAGAATTTGCTCTTCCTGCCGGCATTTCTCCATCCTCCAAGGTGAGCCTGTGCAGACAAGAGGGGGACTTCTTTTTTTTTTTTTTTTTAAGACATTGATTATTCTTTTTTAAAAATTTTATTTATTTATTTTTGGCTGTGTTGGGTCTTCGTTTCTGTGCGAGGGCTTCCTCTAGTTGCAGCGAACGAGGGCCACTCTTCATCGCGGTGCACGGGCCTCTCACTATTGCGGCCTCTCCTGTTGAGGAGCACAGGCTCCAGACGTGCAGGCTCAGTAGTTGCGGCTCACGGGCCCAGTTGCTCCACGGCATGTGGGATCCTCCCAGACCAGGGCTCGAACCCGTGTCCCCTGCATTGGCAGGCAGACTCTCAACCACTGCGCCACCAGGCAAGCCCGAGGGGGACTTCTTGAGATGCCTTTTGATGCCGTGCATTATTGAATCCTCACTGTAAGTTTCATCTCCTTCTACTTCCGCTCTGTAATCTGAACTAAGATTTCATGGCTTACTGTACTCGACACTTGCCAAAAACCGCTGTGCTCCCCTCATGAGATTCATAAACACCTTCTAACAATCATCTGGGACTCAGCTCTGCCGTTGCTGCATCCTAGAAAACCTCCTTAACCATTCCTCTACAGCACAGGCTGTCTGCTTCAGACACCCCTTCCCTGGGCTCACACAGCACCCGGCAAAGACACCTGAGAGGACCCTTAATACAGTGTAATGCAATGGTCCTTTTGGTTTATATTCCTCAAGATATTCTAGACCCTTAACAGGAACTAGGTTTTTTACCTCTATCTCCTCCATATTTAGCACAGACCCCGGTACATATATAGGCAGTTATTAAATGTCTGTTGAATGTTCAGTCCAAATTTTAAAAATGAAAATCAAAAGTATGTTGAGATGCCATTTATGAGCTATGGGGTTTTCCCAAATCCCACAGCTTAACAGTGCACTCTGTTGGAAAGTTTAGTGCGAAACAGATACTCCTATCCAGGGCAATGAGAATGCAAAATGGTGCAACCTTCATGAAAGGGAATCAGGCAGTTATCTAGCAAAACCACAACTGCAGTCACCCCGTGACCCAGCAATCCCAATTCCAGGAATCTCTGTCAATGTTACACTTGCAAAAATATCAAAAGTGCAGGAGGCACTACACATTGTAACACTATACATTATCACTTCTCCCAGCAGGGAGTTGCTGAGTAGACTAGAGTTCATTACATAGAGGAGAGCTATGTGACTATGAGAAGAAGTGACATAAATCCATACTACTGGGACGTGGACTCCAGGGTATATCACGATGTCAAAAAATGCCAGATAGAGAAAACTCTGTATATATGCTACTCTTTAAGAAAAGAGGGTATGAATATATATGTGCATGTGTATGTGTGTGTGGAGTTTGGTTTATATTTAAAAAGAAGCATAAACTATAAACTATAAGTAAAAGGTCAGCTAAAGGCAGAGAGCGTGAACAAGGTAAGGAAAACAGTTTCTCTGAACACCGCTTGTTTTATTAATTTGACTTTAAAACACTACAGAATAATGTAATGTAAATTTTGAAAACCTCGAAAAATCAAGTGAAATTAAACAAATGAAATTAACTGGATTTTGAGTTGGCGGCACAACCCTACAAAGGGAAATTCTTTCAATTTCGAGGTGCTAATTTTGCTTCAATTTTCCGGTGAGATTTATACCCTGAGGACTAAAAGAAAAGAAGAAAAATCATCCGAAAGGGTTTTCTGTAGTCAACAAGGACTAAAGTTGCACAGAACTGTTATTCTGAAATGACTAAGTATGTATTACAGGAAAAGGCAAAGGAATAATTATGCTGACCTGCAGAGACAGGATTCTGTGCACAGGAGAGAAAGATAGAGACATAAAATGGAAGAGGATCAGAAAGTCTCTAGAGTCCTGGAGATGAGCTGGAAGTTTCCAGAGCAACTTCTGGTGTGTTTTAAAGAACGTTTTCCTTAGCTCTGTACACTGAAAACACCTGACTTTGATCACCCCTATGCTTGAATCAGATAAAAACGGCTGATTCTCAGGTCAATAGAAGGAAATGGATAAGAGGAGTCTTATTATCCCAGAGAATAATCAAGCCATCCAAGGCCACTTGGGTTGTTGCCAAAGAACTCAGGGGCCAACCTCAAGAGGCTCCCCTAGGCCTGAAATGTGATGATTTCACCATCTGTAAGAACATAAGCTGCAAGTGATGGAAATATACAAATACTGAAATCCATGTATTAAAAATAATTCTAATAACCACTTTTTTTTTAAAAAAGCAAACATAACATTTTATTTGTCCCCTCTGGATAATGTTGGAGAACCAACTAAGTAGGCTCTTAACAAAAATGGTAAAGGGAAGAAAAATAAGCATTCACTCTGCCTTTCCTATGTCAGTTGCACCCTCAGGATATTCAAATAGTTGAGGAGGGAAAGTTACTTTATGTAGAAATATTTTACCCATTAAATGCAAAAAGAATTGTAAAATTAAAAACTCCCAGTTTTTCACCCATGAATGAATCAGGAGATTTAGGCCGTGATCCTCGATGACTGATCAATTCACATCCCGATGAAGGACGCAGCACCATCCGTGACACAGCAGAGACACAAAGATGCACACCTGAATCTCGGCGGCCTCTGGATATCACTACTAATTTACAGACACATTCAGGACGGAAGAGCGTCTGAACGACGGCAATGGGAAGCGCTGGGCAAACCCTGGATTGTGGAAACTCTGCAGGACGATGGATTCAAGTTTCTTTAAAAATTAATTTGCAAGGGGAGAGCAACAACAACAAAACACAGCGAAGGATGAAGAGACTCAAGACATACACCAGCCAACTGCAATAGACGACACCAGCCAACTGCAATAGATGAAGGTCCTTCCGTTCCTGACTCAGTTCAACCGTTACCAGAACAAGGCACAAGCATTCCTGGGACCATCAGGGCTCTCACAGGACTCACTGGATGTTTGCTAATTTTATGGCATTGGTTTTTGTCTGGGTTTCTGATGTTTTGGTGTGATTATGGCATCACGAATTCCTTATCTTTGATAGCCAAGAAGTGAAATATTATGGCACTATTGTATCATTTCTTGAATTTGCTTCAAAATAATTTGGTGAATGTGGGTAGAGCATGGGTGGGGATATACATGAAAAAAGGTGGGCCAGGGATTAATAAATACAGGGGCTGGGTGTTCCTTAGACTCTTCTATTTTTGTATATATTTCAAATCTTTTTGTGATATAAAAGTTACAAAATTACAGACTACAAAACTATTCATTGGATGAATTATTAAAATACAATGTCTGATTAATTATACTCAGTTTCATGATATAAGAGCAAGTTCCTTGAGGACAGAGACAAAGACTAGTTTACTTATCACCTTAAATGCTTAGAAATGTCCAGGGTGTAAAGAACCCTAAATAAATTTTGATGAATTAAAGAATGAAAGAATGTGTATACACACTAATCAATTGATCCTACAGATATGTAGGCATATTTGAGACAGTAAACCAATTCTGTCTGCCACGCAATGCCAGACAGAGACAAAGGCGTACATTGTGTGGTGGGACTAAGGCTTTGTTGGGAAATGCTGAAATGAAGAATTTTTGGTTTGGTTTGGTTTTGTTGTTATTTCTGTGGGTCACATTTTTCTCCCCCGGTTCAAATGCCTAGGAGGCTGACAGCACCTGTTAAGTAAAAGTGGCCTCAACAATGGAACTTTCTGCCTATGATTATTCTGAGCTTGGATTCTTCTTAAGATAGTGATCAGTTTCAGAATATGAAACTCTGGTGATGGGGGATTTTGTATTTTTGCTCTGATTTTAAACAATGTCTAAAACAAGACTCACAGAATAATAGAGTGATAACCAGTGCTATTATGAGTATGGAACGAGCATTTAAATGGTGCCTTTGCAATCAGAGCGTGCTCGACCCTCACCTTTATAGGAAATGACCGGGTGCTCTGCTCTCTGGCACTGAGATGCGTCTGTCTCCGGCTGGGCGAGTCTCCACCATCCCAGGCTTGAGAAGAGCCACGCAATGATGCAGGGTCCGTTCATGGTGGGCAGGAGACCTTAGGCTCTGGACACTTGTCTTTAACCAGAAGTTCGTCGTCCCGTCATGTGGGGAAAGTGCCTAAAACACGCAAAAGAGAACAAGTGCGTTAACATGGGTTCACGTTTTCTGGTGGGTGGTCTTTCAGTAAAGCCCCATCACGCCCTTTAAAAAAAAAGAGCCTTGCCGTGCTTGGACAAACACACCTTTTTCTAGGAGATATTTCAGAAATGTGTGAGTAATGATGTATGTCTCAATCTAGACCTCTTTTCCTCCCAATAATTTTATGAGATAAGCCATTGACTATAAAAGAAGGAATGTTCAAGTTTAAGCTCTATCAAGTTGTCATCGTCCCCTCCCCCGTGAAGAATTCGGTTTCAGAGTTGTGATCATCGATTGGTTTTCCCTTGGAACGTCATTCTTGCCCCCTCATGCAAATGCAGATCTATATGTGGAAGCCCTAAGAATCCCTCCCCTTCCCTTTTCAAAATACAAAAGCCCCTATTAAATAAGGCCATGACCATTGTCTGTCCTTGACTAATAACCTGATTAACACTATGCTACCCAACTCTGAAAAATCATCCACAGTGGGTGCATTTCTCCTTTGAAATTTACAGATGACCTGCCTGCAAAGTTTTTGGCTAGAGATCAAGTGTGCATCAAATAAAACCTAGATGGAGCACCTACTGGGTGAAATGAAATGGCCGTGCTGGGAGCAGGGAAACTTTAAAGATTACGAATAATTTAAAAGATTAATAAGCTTTAAAATAAGATAGGTTCATAAAAATAACTATAATCCAAGCTGTTAGAAAATCATAAAAAAGAAGCAGGAGCGCTATGGGGGTTAGGAGAGAGAGTACGACTGCTATTTAGAGAGATCAAGAGTGGGTCAAAGGAAGACTTCGTATTTGAGTTTAATAGTGGAGGATAAAGAGGATTTCAACAGATGGAGACTTCTGGAGGTAATCCAGGAGAGGATGAAAGGATGCACTTGAGGGCCAAGAGGAATGAGTAGGCAACATGTGTTTACTGTACTTGACCCCAGGGGATAGACAGGGGAGAACTGGAAAGCAGCTTAGAGAGAATGTTGGGTTAAGATTTGGACGGTGAACGATACTAAGGTCTGAGGTCTCTGTTCTTAGGCAATAAGCTACCACAGTATATTAACATTAGAAGAAATAGTAATCATTCTCACCATAGCATACATAGGAAATAGGCTAAAGAAGAGCATAAAGGTCGAGAAGTTAAATTGAAGATACAGCAATTGTTCAGAAGAGAAAGAAAGGAAGCTGTGACTTCAGGTGGGGTCAATGTGAACAGAAATTAAGGCAAACCCAGCGAACACTCAGTGTGATGGGTGAGGCAAAGTACAGAAAATTAAACATGTCCACAGCTTCTTCGACCTTCCTCCCACTGAAGGTTGGATCTTCACCCCCTCTCTTGAATCTGGGTTGGCTCTCTGACTGCTTTGCTCAGTCAGATACAACAGAAGTGATGGTACCCTAGTTTCCAAGCCCATACCCTAAGAGGCTAGCAGTTTCTACTTCCTGTCTCCTCTGGGGCACTGAGACACTGGGTCAGAAGTGATGGTACCCTAGTTTCCAAGCCCATACCCTAAGAGGCTAGCAGTTTCTACTTCCTGTCTCCTCTGGGGCACTGAGACACTGGGTCAGAAGTGATGGTACCCTAGTTTCCAAGCCCATACCCTAAGAGGCTAGCAGTTTCTACTTCCTGTCTCCTCTGGGGCACTGAGACACTGGGTCAGAAACCCACTGTCCCTGAAACTGCCATGCCAGGGAGACCACATATAGGTCCTCCTGGTGATGTTTCCGACTAAGCCCAGCTTCCCAGCCAGCCCCACCAAGGCACCTGATATATGAGTAAAGCTGAAACCCACTGAGTGACTTTAGTATCACAAGAGCAAAGAAATCAACTAGTTGAGCGCTGTCCAATTTCCTAACCCCCGAAGTGTGAAATATAATAAATGGTTGTTGTTCTAATCTGTTAAATTGGGAGGAACAGAAAGCAAAGAGGCACAGATGGACTGAAGATAAAGAATGTGAGTCACTTTGAGGACAGTCATGCCATTTTTTAAAATATGATAATCAACAGGAGAAGTTTTAGAGGAGGATATGATCATTTGGTTTTGGGCATGTTGGGTTTAAGATGCCAAGAGAATATTTAAGGAAATGCAGCAGATTGTGGAAAATCCAGGTTGGATGCTCAGGAAAAAAAAGAATTCAGAGACAGCATATAATCTTTGGAATGTTTAAAATCATGGGTGTGGTTGAGACTCACCAAGGGAAAGCATGAGAGAAAAAAAGGGCTAAAGAGAAGTGAATATTTAGAATTTGTTCAAGAAAAGTAACCACACGAAGATGAGACAAGAGAACAGATATAGCGCATCAAGTGAACACAGCACCATGGGAGCCAAGTTAAGTTGGAGGATAGAAATAACACATTTTAAAAAGAGGTCTCAGATGTAAAATAGATAGCTAGTGGAAAGCAGCTGCATCGCACAGGGAGATCAACTCGGTACCAAAGCACCTAGAGGGGTGGGATAGAGAGGGTGGGAGGGAGACACAAGAGGCAGGGGATATGGGGATATATGTATACATATAGCTGACTCACTTTGTTATACAGCAGAAATGAATACAACACTGTAAAGCAATTATACTCCAATAAACATGTTAAAAAAATTTTTTTAATAAAAAATAAAAGTAAAAAGAGGCCTCATCCACTGTACCCTGATGAGGTAGAGCGAAGACTACTGGCTTTAGTCAAAGGACAGTCAATGGTCAACTTTGGGGTCAGTTTTAGAAAAACAGGAGACAGAATCCATGACATGAGAAACCAAGAAGGGAACAGATGAAGCAGAAGTGGGACAGGATATCTGTGGTAACTTGAATGCTAGGTAACCCCAGAAAATTCAATGAAATCAGGTAAGCACTGAAGGACCAAAGTTCAGAAAATTTTAGGGTACAGAAAACAGATCCTTAAACGTGGCCTCTTTTCTGAGGAGTGGTGAGTGGAGAAGAGATTGTAGATTTAAGAGGGAGAGGTGGTATAAGATCCAGAAAAACAGGGGTGGCAAACTATTAAGGTTCCAGTAAAGAGGGTGGTTATGAAAGGGAGGAGAGGGGCCTCTTCTTTAAAAAGGGGTGTGCACACGAATACACGGTGAGATGTCAAGACGGAGAAGACACGAAGAGGAGGGTACATCAAATTTCACAGTCTCCATATTTTGCGCCCCATTGACTCAATCCTCCCATGGGTGGAAATGTTCAAATTAGGCAGAGAAAAAAGTGAAGGGGCTGCAAATCATGATGAGGCAAGAGTATGGTTTCTGGAGGAGGGAGAGAGTCTGAGCATGAACAAGGAGGAAGGAATGGAGAGGAAAACTGGGAGCCAAGGATACATCTGTCCAACGGGTCCATAACCCCTGACCAGGCCAGTACATTGTAATGGACAATGGAGGCACACGTGCTATTTTTTCCCGGGTTATAAAGTTAAAAGTATGATTAATTTCACTCTTGGAAGAGGGGTCACAGTCTGCAAAACTGGAGACTGCTCTTGAACTCCAGTCTGGAGGCAAATACATGAAGCAACCCATCTTTCTTCTCCCTCTGACCTGAGACTTACGACATGACATTTTACCAAATGACGTATCTTAATAGGAGTTTGGGATTAACACATAGACACTACTATACATAAAATAGATAATCAACAAGGACCTATACTGTACAGCACAGGGAACTCTACTCAATATTCTGTAATAACCTATATGGGGAAAGAATCTGAAAAAGAATGGCTAGATGTATATGTAGAACTGAATGACTTTGCTGTACACCTGAAACTAACACAACATTGTAAATCAACTATATTCCAATATAAACTAAGAAATTAAGTTTAAAAAGAGTAACACCTGTTAGAGGCATTTTATTTTATTTTTTTATTTTTATTTTTTGGCTGCGTTGGGTCTTCATTGCTGTGCGCGGGCTTTCTCTAGCTGTGGCAAGCAGGGGCTATTCTTTGTTGTGGTGTGCGGGCATCTCATTGTGGTGCGCGGGCATCTCATTGTGGTGGCTTCTCTTGCTGTGGAGCATGGGCTCTAGGCGCAAGGGCTATTGTGGCGCACGGGCTTAGTTGCTCTGCGGCATGTGGGATCTTCCCGGACCAGGGCTCGAACCTGCGTCCCCTGCACTGGCAGGCGGATTCTTAACCACTAAACCACCAGGGAAGTCCTGCTAAAGATGTTTTAGATGTAATTTTGATCTGTTCAGAGCAAGGAGATTTGGAGCACTCTACCAGTCCACTTGGGAAAGGGCTGCAGGTAGAGTATCACTGCCCCACATCAAAACAAAATGGTGATGATAAAAAATTATGGGAAGGATAATGAAAGTAGCAGTGAACTCTCAGCAAGTGCTAGCTAGCTCAGTGGCAGGCAGGACACCAAGCAATTACACCCACACCTGGCACCCAAGAGGCACCCAGGGCAGCGTCTCTGACACATCAACTCCCACTGAACAGAAATCCATCACAGAAATGGACGGGAGCACGGCCATCTCGACCTCTGAGACTGAGCTCAGGTCACCCTCGGGCTAAAAGCAAATTCTTCTCTTGCAGATAGTGTTCAGTGTGTCAGACCCAAGCCAACACAGAATCCCCTTCTGTTAACCATGAAACAAGTTATACAGACAACTGCCAATTGGACCTGTCCTGTATTTCCAATAGCCATGCATTCCCATCTCAATCCTAACATCTTGCTTCCCGAAGGAAAGGTGAAGAAGAATAACACAAGTGCCTGAAACGTTCCTTCCCTGGGATGTTGAAAGTGATGATTAGAGAAGAAAACGCCCTGTCAAGTGAAAGAGCTGCTAAAATAGGACAGACCCATGGTCCTTTGGGGATGAGATGAAATTATATGTTTGCCACGTTAAGCTAAGGGAAGCACATTTAATGAGAACAGGTGATTTTTAGAAGTTTATAATTTTCAGACTATAACATGTTACCTTTTTTAAAATAAAGGTACTGTAAACAGTCAGCCTGGTAAGGTACCAGGGAGGGGTTTTCACAGTTTTCATTTAGATCAGGGTTTTCTGAGCATCCTACCATGCAAAGCTAACTCATTGAATAGTCCTTTACTCAAAACAGGCTCAGATCTAAATTATCAGGTCCTTCCATCCTGGACTCTCACCTCTCAGTGGGATATGGTGGGGTGGGGAGAAGCATATTTATATCAGAGATTTTAGTGCTCAATCTACTGACATTTTGAGCCAGGTAATTCTTTGTTCTGGGAGCTGTTCTGTGCATTTAGCTGCATCCCTGGCCTCTCCACCCACTAGATGCCAGTAGCAACCCCCCAATCTGTGCCAACATTGGCTCCAGACTTTGTCAAATCGCCCTGGTTGAGAATCTCTGATTTCTATGTATCAAAATACCTCTCCCTCTTTAGAAATTAAATAAGCTATCATCACTTGAAAGATTATTTTTAAATATGCTTATATAAATCACCCAACTGAATTCGTATCGAGTCATTTCAGCAAAATTTCAATAAAAACGAAAGTCACATTAATTATAACTATTTGCTACATCGGGGAAATACACGATGAAGGAATTTTCAAAGGATCAATTTCAATAAAAGTTGTTCGAATTTCATCCTACCACCTCTGGAAAATTAAAAATATGTTTGGTGACTTAATACTGAACAAGTTGATTTTGCCAATAGGAAGATTTATTACAGCAGGCCACTTTGGGCTACAAAACAGAAGAATTTTTGTTGCATCTACTTCAAAATCCCTGAAGCCTTCCCTTTAGTTTCCTGATGTGGGAGTAGGTTCTCTCTATAAGCTCGATCTAAATAAGCAAAACTCCGTATATACATGTTTGTGCAATAAATAACATTTCTCATTCACACCCACACTGCAAATGAATAGGCTTTGGGGAATAGAAAATAACTGTTCCTTTTAGTTAAAAAAAACTGCTGTCAGATAAAATAGAAATCAAAAGAATGAAAGCTTACACAAGAAGTTTTGCTTCAGGTACAAAGTCTAACTAGTGATTAATAAAAACAGATCCAAAATAAGCTTCATGTACTTTTTTTCAGGGGAGGCTGGTGTTCCTCTGAGTCTTTGACCCACTGTAAAGTTGGAAGTGGCCAGATCCATGGGCTCAACTCAGAGAGTCCACAGAAACTCTGCCAGCCCGGCTCCTACCTGATGGCTTTAGGACCTCCACTGCAGACAAGGTGGAGAAGTCAGGTGAGAGAACTGACCAATGAGCTGCTTGGAGAGGACCAGGAAGCCGAGCCCCACACCCACTGGAGCACAGCAGCCCTTTGGAGGATACTTCGTGTGCGCATCTCAACTGCAAAAAGTTACAGTCTGTTGTAACATCAGAAGCACAACGACAGGATTTATAAGAAGGGGATGGACAGCTCTTCTGAAAGGTCTGTGTTTGCCCTCATCTTTCCATCCATCTCTTGGCCCTATTCCATGGGATCAGATGAAACACTCCCCCAGAGAACTAAAGCCCCAGCCCGAACCGAAAGCAGCAGAACCACTGAAGAAATCAGTCCATCATCTGAACAAACCACGGAGCCTTATTCCCGCACACCCTGGCACAGCCAAACATGGTGTTACGGCATCTACTGCACAGTCGTCAGCTGCTGCCAGGTAAACAGCCTTGCCCTATTCAAACCCTCTCAGGATTTTCCACTGCTTTCCGAAGAGAATACTCTGCCCTTCCACCAACGAACCAACTCCTCCTAATTTCACCTCCACTACTCCCAGTGCCAAGGCTTCCCTTCAGCCCCTCCAGCCTAGCCACGGTCCTCCGGGTAAGCCTTGCACACTCTTTGCATGTTTGCTGATGCCTCGGGCCCCACTTCTGCCCTGAGTCTTCCCACTACCCAAGGTCAAGGCTGGCCTCCACCTTCTGCACACACAGCGGCCGCCTACTCCAGCCAAGGTGGCAGATCCTTCCTGGGAAACCCTGATGAACCAATTACAGTGCCTGCCTCCTCATCAAGGGTTCCATGGAAAGTCATATAACCTTTCGCGTTTCTAAGCTTTGACGTCTCCTTTGTATCGTAAGCAAGCTACGGGTTGAACACGCAGTTACAGCCCCAAATGTATGCATTCCAACAAGCTGAATCGGCCATCTGAATGAATCAGAAATCACGTAGCCGACGTTCTCTTTAGTATCACCAGAACTCACCCATCCCTTGCCCCTGAACAAGCACCATTGTCAGATGGTTTATGCAGCCCCTTGGCACACAGGAGGCAGGAAGTGAGTCAACAACTCACTGAATCTGAGAGGTGGAAGGGCCGGCTGAAATCACCTCACCTCTCCCTTCACTTTGCAGCAGAGAAAGCGAAGGCTCAAATGAATTGAACGGATCTTACAGGTTAAGGTAAGATCAAGTGCGCAGGGTCAGGCCATGTCAAAACAGGAGCAAAACCCTCTGGTCCTTTGCCTGGCACACTCAGCCTTCCTGCTCACACTGGTAAAAACCACACATTTATGGCCACAAGTTCAAATGACCCGAATTACCCCCAGAAACATAGTCTTCTCCCCAGAGTAAAGCGTAAGAGATGAACCCATGGCCTGGAAACAGGGGGCATCATTAATCCAGCCAGTCATACTGCAGGATGCCACCTGGGCAAGGGACAGCCCTCCAACACAGAAGAGGACACAGTCTGGGCATTTCCAGCTCACAGGTATGAGTAGTCCAGCAAGTAAAAGTCCATCTTTTGATAATTACCAAATTATCCTAGAAGTAGGAGCAAAGTCTTAGGGAACATAGAAAAGGGAGGAATTCCTCTGAATGGAGGAAGAAGACAGAAGCTATGGCTTCTGAAGGGGTTCAAGTTCAAGTGTTCAAAGAAGGGGGAGTAAAGGTCAGGGGGCATCCAAGCCCTCAGTGTCTTCATGGCTGGAAGGAACGTGTTGAATGAATCTGTGCTCTTTCCTAGTAGTAATGTCAGACATTCTAGGTACTGAGCAGGAAATGGGATTAAATGAGGGACCAATAAAACAGTAAACTTAAGTTAATGCACAGTGTTCAAGTAAATAGATTCTTCTAACCTTTTTCAAAAACAATAACCGAACATTTTATTCTTTGGGAAATAAAGCAAAATTAAAGTTTTCTTGTTATTGCGTTGAGTCTATAAGGGCAATCAGGATGTTCACCAGACATATTGCATCTTCACTTTTTAGGTACATTTTTATGAAAATTGGATCCTCTTTATATTATTTTAACCCATGTACCGTGACTGCCAAATTTCAGCCAAAAGAGGTTTAACACAAATGAATTAGTGCAACGTTTTTAGGAATGTCTTAATGAAAACACTGACTGCCCTCAAGTACAGAAACACTGCCAGATGCCACCTTCCGGTAACTGAGTAAGAAAATGACTTTATTACTCATAGGTTTTCATCGTATCTGAACTGAGATGAGATAGGATTTTATGGCTATATAAAATGACTTCATGGAATAAAATGGGAAAAAGCAAACATTGACGTATTTTACACATTTCAATAATGGTTCAGCTCCAGTGACCTTATTTTATATCTCTCTTCAAAGGGAATTGTTATTACACTTTTGTCTTTTTCCCCTTGTTTAGCTCCAGATCGCCTGGAGGGACCATAAAAATAAATGAAGTCCATTAGGTAAAATTATTATTTACACAAAGGCAATATTAATTTTATCTGTCAGCAGGTTTTAAAACTAAGTGTAGGTTCATTCAATCTACTTCCGTGCTAGCTAAATCAACAGGAATACTTTCTAAGAATGAAAAAAAAAAAACCCTTAAATAATGGGTCTTTCAAGGCAACATAACTATATTGACAATTTCTAAAGGATTTTTCTAGAGAGAGGAAACTCATAGGGACAGAACAAAATAATCACATTATAAATGACTCTCATAATGTGACAATTACTATTCATGGCTCCCGTTCATTTTTAGGTAAGATAGGCAGGAGCTGGAGGGCCACTTTGTCTCTTGTCACCTAGTAGGTGTGACGTCTATGATGACCTGCAAGAGCATGCAACATTGGCAGGAAGAAAGGAATGCTCCCCAACGTTTCTGTCCTGGTCAGCATCATTGGTCGCCTTCTGATTGCCAAGTCCGGTAAGCTGATGCAACTGGACATCTATCACCATGGCATCTGCGCCCATGACCTCTCCTACTGAATATCTCCGCAAACCCTCTCCTCCCTGGTTTCCTTAACACCCCAATCTCCCTGTGTGCTTACTGCATCCAGAACTCTTACTCCCGTCTTCCCTTTAAATGAAAGTGCACCCCACCCCAATTTCTCTCTTTGAGGACTCACCCACCATTTTCTCCTCCTTCATCTTCCCAAAGGTCATGTGTCATTATGTCTCTATGTTCTGACAACTCTTCCCTTTTACCCATATTTAGAATCATGCCCCACTCCCCACCCTAACCAACCCTCTCTATTTCTCACGTCTACATTGTCAGCTGTTTTTGACAGGTTTCCCTGCCTCTAGTTCCAATTCTTAACCTTCATCTCTGAGTAGCCTTCTCTGACTTTTTCCCAGTCCCCCCCCCCATCTCCATGTGGCCCCTCTGTACATCAACACTCATTTCTATTATAGTCGTTATCACCCTGAACTACAATTGCCTGTGTATGTGCCTCATTCTAAAATAGGCTGTGAAAATCTCAACCTCTGGACAATACAGGATGTAGCAGACACAAAAAGTTACCACCTGAGGAATGAGTTAATGGAGAAAAACAATGTAAATCAACATACACCTCTCTACCTTCTAATCAATATTTATGCTTCCATTAAAATGCAATTCTTGTTCCCTTTCCTTCTACGACTTCTGCTATTCATTGTCACAGATGTTTTATTCCTCTATTAAAATTCTCTTAACATCTGGTCCAAATATGAGGATTCCCATGGTTTTGAGAAATGTCCTTTCTAAATGTCATAATTTTCCAATTAGTGGTCAAAGGGATGAAGGGATTACTATAGGCAGACCAGCTAAAAAGAGGAAGTCTCCCGGGTCTGGAAACATGAAAGCACATGGAAGATATAACTGAAGTGTGTGAACCCTGAGGGGTTTGAATAAATTATTCTGGCACACCATAATTTGCTGGAACCACTTGAAAAATCAAAAGACAAAAAAAAGAGGAAGATATTACAATTCACAGCAGAAGTAAATTCATCAAATTCATTATTCTAGCGTGAAAATGCAAATACCTTGAAATTGTATCAGATAAATTTACAGATAATAGCCTACTGATACACTTGGGAAAACTAGGCTATTTAGTGAAAAGGCCTCTGATAGGTGTTTTCAGATTTCAGTTGGGAATGGCCCTTGTGTGTGATGTCCGATGATACCTATTAGGCCAGTGGACCAATACACCAAAGCTGATTCATTTGAGTTCAACTGTGTCACACTCTTTGGTCTAAGGACAAAAAAGGTAGACGTCAAGAGCACTAATTACAATTTTGGGGTCCGTTTATTAAAAACAAGAATAAGAAATCCTTACAAAAATAAAAAATAACTATATTGTACTGCATATTTGAAATTTGCTAAGAGAGTAAATCTTAAAAGTTCTCAACACAAGAAAAAAATACCGAGCCACATCATATCAAAATCAAAGATTCTGCTAATCGGAGAACAATGAAATACAAGAACCTGCAAAGAAAGTTATATGTTGATGCACAGCATTCATACATCTCTTGTTTTCCTGAAATAAGCCTGTAAAATAAGTATTAACATTCTTTCCTAGTCTACAGATGTGAAGACTCAAGGAGGTCCCACAGATAAATGGAAGAGCTAACAATTCTAACAGGTACATCCCTGGCTCCAAATCCATGGTCATCTCGCTACACTGAAGGTACCGTCCCAGCGTATACCTCGTTTCTGCAGTTATCATTTATTGACTAGGAATCGGGAGCTCTGCTAGACACATGGATCCTCTGGCTAAAAAAAAATAGCAGGTGCTCTATTTCTACCAACTGACTTCAGTTGGGCCTGAATACGTGTTTGCTCGGGGACAGAAATTTCACGAAGTGACTGGCAGCATCATTCACCAATCCTGGAGCCTGAGACCTCACTGATCATAATTTAATCTAGATAGCGAAGAATGTGCACCAGCCCTTGAACAACTACGACATGGGCTTAGCATCTAGTGTCACCCTCTGCTCACCATCCACACATCCTCCTGGGAGCTCAGGTTATGGAAGAGCAACCATCAGCAGGTGAACATAGATGTATATCCCAGCTCCAACCTGACCCTGACACTGCAACTTCCATCCTCTCTTCTCTTCTACTTGAGTGCGGAGAATTACCTCCAACCAAACATGGACCTAACAAACCCTCAGTTGCCCCTCTTCCCCAAATCTGCTTCCCGCCTGAGTCCTCCCCATCACAGCTAGAGTCATTTTGGCTTCTCTAATTCCCCCACCTGCCACTCTAAACCATCAGTAAACCCTGTCCTATGGATCACGCAGCTGGCCCCCTCTCACCTCCATGGCTGCAGTCCCACGTGAAGCCGCTTCCTCTCTCCCCCCGACTCAGCAGAAGCCTCTCTAGTCGGGGTCTTGGGGCTTTCACTCTTGCCTCCCCTGCAACAAAGCCTATTATCTACGTTACAACCAGAGCAATCTTCGTAAAGAGACTGAACAAGTCAAACTCAGAGAAGCAGAGAGTAGAATTGGCTGCCAAGGGCTGGGGAGTGGGAGAAACGGGGAGATGTTGATCAAGGGGTACAAAGATTCAGTTATGCAGGCTGGATACGTTCTGGAAATCTAATGGACAGCATGGTGACTATCGTTAATAATACCATATTGTGTGCTTGAAATGTGCTAAGAGAGTAGATCTGAAATGTCCTCACCACACACACACACACACACACACACACACACACACAAAGGTAACTATGTGATGTGATGGATATGCTCATTAGTTTGATTGTGATAATCATTTCACAAGGTGTACATATATCAAAACATCACGTTGCAGTTTGTCCTAATGATATGGTATGTTTATATGATTTCCTAATACTGGAGCACCTTTGCATTACAAGCCTAACTATAACTAAATCAAGGCAGATTGTTATTTTATTACAACTGATTAATTCACTTGACTAAGATCTTAAGTCAGTTGTGATTGTGTATTACCTTTTTTAGGTTTTGTTATCGAAGTTACGTAAGTTTCATAAAATTGTTTAGATAATTTTCCAATAAAATTTCCATCTTATTTGCTCTTAACAAAAACAAAAACACATCATGTTGTACGCTATAAATATATGCAAGTTTTATTTGTCAGTTGTACCTCAATACAGCTGGAAACAAAGAATCAACGAAAATAAAATATCTGTATTCTTTAAAGGGTTGTCCCCACCCACTTCTGCACTTTCCCCAGCACTGCCATGCGCCGTGCTGGGGCCACGCACACGCATACACTCATCTCTCTGGTATTTTCGCCCACCGACTCATCACCTTTCAGATGCCACTTGCTGGTCCTTAGGTCCAGAGGTTGTTTCTCTAGGTCCTTCCAAGGGGCCTCCTTCTCATTACTCAGGTGTCCTTCAATGTCGCCTCCTCAGAAAGGCCTCCCCAACCAGGCCAGCTGAAGCACAGCCTCTTCCCCTCTACCAGATTCCTCTATGCTCACTTCTTCAAGTCACTCAAAACTACGTGAAATCACTCAACTGATGTGTATCTGTTTATGGCCTGTTTAACCCACAAGAATATCAGAACTGGAGGACTGAGCCTGGGTCTTGCTTGCTGGATGTCCCCAGGGCCCAGAAGACAGTATGATATTAAGTATTATCGACTGACCGACTAGATCCTAGAGGGGAGAGAAACCAAGACAGCCTTCATCTAAGTGATGGAAAAATCATTGTAAAGGCCTGGATACTTTCTGCCAGTGCCGCTGAGGAGTGCTCACGGCAAGTTTCGGGAGCGTTTCCATGGAAAACTACAAGTTCCCTCACAAGGAATCAATCTATTAGGTGAGATTTCAGGAGAACAAGTCAACGAAGACCATGAATTAGCTGCCACAAAAACATCGAACGATCAGCACATAATGCAATGCGGGGACACGCAGACGTGCTGTGGACACATGGTGTTTTATTCTTCAGTTCATTAGCCTGAAATGTGGAAAGGTCATTGAGGACATTACAATAAAGGTCTCCGTGGTTTAAAGTAATCGCCAAGTGTGTTAAATTCTGCACTTCAAAATATTAAAAGCTACGTGATGGTGGATATATTAATGGAAACACAAAAAGAATGATTCCTAAATACAAGTCCAGGAAAAGCAATGACAGATTGCACCAATTTGGCACGCTGTTCCTTAACAGTGAAGGGGGCTAAACACTGCTGCAGGATGCCTGCTTGCTTGATTTTGCCTTGTGAAAATTAAGAACTACCTATGGTACCCCTCAGCCTACAATGTCCTGGTGACCCGCCCTGCCCACCACCGCTACTTTGGGAGAGGCAGCATTCCAGAGATGCTGAAAACACGGACTCTGGACCCAGACCACCTGGGTTCCAATTAGCTCCAACAATAACTTTATGTCTCAGGTTCCATTATCTGTCATATGGAGATAAAAACCCATAGCTTAAGATTATACAAGTTAATTTGAAAGAACATAGAAAATTCCCTAGTGATTAGGAAGCACTAAAAAAGTTTTAATAAGTAAGAGCTATTTAAAAAAACGCTTCTTAAATCTTGCAGGAAAAGAAAATCTCTAACCACCAAATTAGTGTCTTCCTACAAAGAGATGATAAAATCAGTTCACTGTTTAAAAAGAGCTGTGATGGTGGGTGGCCTCAGCCTTAGGAAAATTCCACATCTCCCCAGGAAGCTTATAATGGAACATTCATAGCAGCATTTTTCATAATAGCAAAGACCCAGAAATAATACAGGTGTCCACTGAGAGAATGGAAAATTTTATGGTGTATTATATCACGGGGAAAATGGATAGACACCAGCTACATACAACATAAACAGATAATAGAAACATCACAGTGAGAGAAAAAGTCAAGAATAATATATAATATAGTAAATCACTATTTAGTGCAAATACACAAAGAAGCAAAACTAAACAATAATTTGAATTTGTTAAGACTATATTTAAACACAATATTGTAAATCAATTATATTTCAGGTTTACAAAGATAATAAATATCATGGAAACATGTCTTAAGACAATTTAAAAATGTGACAAATAAAACATAAAAAATGTATTTAAAAAGCAAGGAAATGTAAACAGAAACTTCACAGTCGTGCTCACGTGAAAGTGAATAAATAACTGAATGAACAATGGAGATAATTCACTACTTCATCACCTCTGCATGATCAAACCACTTGGATCAATTAGACTCACTAATTCTCCTCAGCCCCACCCACCCTGTTTGTCCACTTCCACCTTTCTGCCTGGAACACACTCTCCTATGTCTGTATTAGAACCCCATGCCTCCTCTGAGGTCCAGATCAAACACCAGCTCCCCCATTCCCGTGACCACTTCCCCAGTGAGAAACAAGGAGGCCTCCACTGAGCCTCCTTGTGCTACAATTGTCTCCACAGCCCTCAGCTCACACTGTCCAGCTTCTTCTGCCTGTGACATGGCATCCCTGCTGCATGGGAGGACCACGCAGGAGAGCCTGTGCCCTACTCGCGACTGTAGCCCCTCAAAGCCCACCACATTTTTTTGCACATAGAAAATGTCTAATATTTGTTGAATGAATGGATCAACCAACCACTTACAAATAGTGGAAAGAAGGGTCCGGCTAACGTAGGAGGAAGTTGGAGAACAGGTGAGTTTTGGAAGCATGGGAATCATGTGACTGAATTGGAAATAAAAAGATCACTTTTTGGGCAGAGAAACAGAATAAAGTCTCAGGGTAGAATTTACTGAGAATGGGGGTAGTAAACACATTTATCTGCATGAAATTTAAAGACCAAAGTTATAAATAATGAAATCAAATAAATCATGGCACATCCATCCTATTAAATAGTATACAGCTTGTAAAACCAATGTAGTAAAACTCTGTACACGGACATAAAAATCCAATAATGATGCTGAGTGAAAAAATAAAGTGTAGATATTTATTTATCTATAGAGAGAGAAAAGAGAGAGAAAGAAAGAGAGGAGTCCCATTTTTGACTGAAATAAACCAGACGATTTTTATGTTTATATGTTTGTAGGTGAAAGAAAATTGTGTTTACTCCTAGGCAGTGGGGCTATCTTATATTCTTCTGTACTGTTTGAATTTTCAACAAGCATTGATTTAGTGTGTAACTTAAAGTGAGTAAAAATATTTAGGTTTAGTATAAGTGAATGGGGTGAGATGTGTGTTCTAGATTAACTAATGAGACTGGAGCCCTAATGTCCATCTTTAGATTCAGCTCAGGTTGACTCACTGGGGATAAGGGATAGAAAATGATGGGAGAACAGGAGCTGAGGGCAGGACAGAAAGCAGGGCATGTTTAAAGAGGGAATGGTTAGAAGGTAGAAATGTTGACAGAGCAGAAGCCAACTTCCCATAAGGATTCTCCAAACAAAACAGGAAATTCCTATTATTCTCATTTAAAGTCGGGTGAAGAACACTTATGATGTTCTTATGAAAACACATGACATGCTGGTGTAAACCATGAGTCAGTACAGACATTTCTACAACTGGGACCTCCAACTCCTTTACTTACTACACTCATTTTACCTGGGAAAAAAAGGAAATCTTCACTCTAACTAAGAAAATGGGATTGGTTTTATCAGCCTTGGCAGATAAACCATAATAAGCAAAGCCCTCAGCTCATACAGAGAGGAAATGATCAGGCGGACAGGCTTTGACAAATGCTTTCCATCCTGACATGGCCATCCTGCATTTTTGTTCTCAAAGTTGCCCCTTTAGCTTGGTAAATAGCACATACCGTGAAATCATTACAGGAAAGTTAGCTCACATGTTTGTTTTGTCGATATGCGGTAGATCGTGTTTCCGGTTGAGTGCCTAGATGAAAGTGACGTACCTTCTCTAACACTGTATGTAAGAGGCAAAATGTTATGGTTAAGCTCGCTATTCTGGAAAATTCACGCGGTTCTCTTTGATTACAACCACAGGACCACAAGAAGCAGGTCCTTACCCACAGAGATAAGATTGGAGGTGGAGAGGCTGTGCTTTCACTCACAAACACTTCATTCTGGAAAGTCGGATGTTTTCCAAGCACAAAGCTCGCTGTTTGAGGACAACCCCTTGCAGCAGGGACAGATCTATCTAGTTGGTAACTAGTCTCATGAATCATAATAAATTGGCAAGTTATGGAAGAAAGCTACGTATTTAAGAAGTCCAAAAGAAAAGCTCGTTTCCACCTTGCAGAATCCGGTATTGCTTTAACAATTGCTATTTTTGAAATGTGAACAACTAGGCACTTGGTGGTGGCTATGGCTGCTTGACAAAACTCAATTTTTTTTTTCCTTTTATACACCAACACACACACACACACACACACACACACACACAGAAAAATCTTAAGGGGCTTAATAGTATTCATACACTTTGCTTTGGCGGTTTCATCTCTAGGACTTTCTCCAAAGGAATTCATCAGCTAAGTCAACAAAGATTTACTTTGAAATATATCCCTGCTAGTCTGATTATTATGTATTACAACCATGATCTGGAAGCTTCTGTTTAGGGAAAGGGAAATATACAAATAAAGAAGATCAGGAAGGTCTGATCTGTTTTTAAGGGAAAAACAGTAAGAGGATACTGTTTTTAAGAGAAATTTTAAGGACATGAGAAATACTCAAGATACAATATTGAATGTGTGGGCAGAAAACTAAACTCTGTGCCTAGCATATAAACAAGTGCATGTGTGCACACAGAGCACACCCACAAATGAGAGCTCACATGCATGGACACACAGACATTCTCATAGAGAAATGTAAACATACAAACGCTGGGAGCCTGGGTGCTGAGTCTGACTGACATTGATGCAAATCCCAGTTCAGTTTCTTGCTGGTTGTATGGCCTGTATTTCTGTCTTCAAGTGGAGATAAGCTTTGAGGATTTAATTTTTTAACCAATGTGAAACCCTTAGAACAATGCCAACCCCACTGTAAGTGCTCGATAATTGTTAGACACCACAACGTGGATCTGAATTGTTACAATTAACATCTGGAGGAAAATACACCCGATCATTAGAATCATCTGAGATGTGCAGTTCTGCATAGATTTTTAATACCTTTGGGGGTTGTTTTGCAAGTTTACTGCAGATGGGCATGTGTAATTATTATCATCAGAAGAAGTGTTTACGTATTCTTTTACTGAGAAAATGCTACAGAGGAGAATCAAGATGAGTTGGGAATGTAAGTCCCCTCTCTGACTCTTTTCATCACCAGAGGACAGAAGCAGCTCTAATTAAGTCCAGTCTCTGAACATTTGTTACACGTGTCATGCTTGAAGATGCTAGCAAGAACAGGAAAGATGGTTTCGAAAACAACCATTAATTATTTTTAAAAGGACTAGATTCTTGCATCTCATCAGAGCTAGGTCACCACCTGAAAAGCATCCCCCTAACTCAGGAGCACCTACTACATCTGAGTGGCCCTCTTCTCAGAGAAGAGCTGATCAGGGCTGTAAGCTTCAGAGAAAAATACAACAGAACAAGATGACATACCCAAATTCTCTGGAGGAAATTCCTCATGGCCAAAGATTTTGCTCACAGTAGGAAACTAGAATTTAAATTAGATTCATTACCTAAGCAGTACAGTGACCCAAGACCTGCTGGCTGAAGCCAGCGCAGAAAAAAACAAATCGAGAAAAACAGGATAATGTTCGAAAGCCTAGAAAAACTATGACGATGGTGTGGTATCAAATGTTAGATCAAATGAAGGGCGTTTGCGGTGGTCATCCATAGCTTCCTAAATGGAAGTCAGAGCTAAAGTGTTCAAAAGCATGTCGCTGGAGTCTTCATTTCTCTTGTGAGTTTCTCCCATGCGCCATACTTAAGATAAAATACAATGAGATCATAACCCTTCAAAAGCTTAGTTTATAGTCCAATATTTTTCACTAGTGGTTAATGGTGACTCTCAGAGATTAGAACAGAAGAGGTTACAGGAAAAGGCAAGAGTACAGACACATTGAGAAAACAATTTCCTAGCAGGTGAGAGCCACAGGTGAGTAGCCCGGTATAGCTTAGGATACCGAAGAGCTGCAATCCAGGTGTGCCGGGGACCACCCCCTTCCACCTCTAGGTAAGTAGTCTCCACCGTTTACCAAACCTACCCACACAATGTTACCATTTTCTGCATGCAATGACAAGAAATACTTTGGAAAAAGCTGTGAGAGTTTGTGAATCACAGACCCGCGTTTTATCCAGTCAAGATACTATGACTCAGAGGACTCAAAAGCTTTTGGCTGCAGGTTATCAGCCGTCTAGAAAGGGGCAGCGCCAGAACGTGAATTCACATGTGCTTGACTCAGAAACCACTGTGCCATCCTGTCTCGCCAATGGTATAATGACCGACTGCTTTAGGCAGACTGACAACTTTGCAGCCATAGAATACCAACCCCACTGGAGAAAGTCCCACATTTAAAAAATGTGTAGAGTGTATGCTGCATTTCAAATGTAAGATGGTACTAAACTATTTGTCTCTCTGTAAAAATGAATCCCAATGGTCTAGCAATTCCACTTCTAGGTATATACCTAAGAAAAATTAAAACATATATCTACGCAAAAACATGTACATGAGTGGTGATAGTAGAATGATTCATAACAGTCCAAAAAAGAGGAAATACTGTGAAAGCCCACCAACTATTTAATGATGATTAGAAAAAGGAAATGTGGAATGTCCTACAATGGAATATGATTCAGCTAGAAAAAAGGATAAAGTGCTGATACAGTCACAACCTGGATGAACCTTGAAAACATTATGCTAAGTGAAAGAAGCCAATCACAAAAGGCTACATATTCTATGATTCCATTCATATGAAATTTCTAGAAGAGGCAAATCCATAGAGACAGAATATATGGGGCTTGGGGGAAGCAAATGAGGAAATTTTGCTAATGGATACAGGTTTTCTTTCGGAGGTGATGAAAATATTCTAAAATTACATGGTGGTGATTGCACAACTCTGTGAATATATGAAAAAGTGCTGCAAACTTTAAAAGGGTGAATTTTATGGGATGTGAGTTATATATCAAGTAAAGCTATTATAAAAAAAAATTCCAAATTCCAACTCAGGCTACCATGTTCTTGTGATGATGAAGCTGGGAGTAGAGAAAGAAGCTTTGTGTACAGCTGATTTCCAGGAGGGATGTTAGGGGATCTTTTCAGTTTAGGGGAGGAGGGCCCCCAGCAGTGATGGAGGTGGCAGTGATGGTGGGGACCCCGTAAGTAAGGAGAGACCTCCTCATATATAGAGCTTTTCATAGGCTGGGTTCCCCTTAGGCTGACATAAATGGGGGCGGGGGGCAGGGGTGGATGAACTACTGGTGTATAAAGAAGTAAAAGAGCCATACAAAACCCAATCTGAAATTCACATTGTTATTCAATACTTTGAGGTCAAAGCAGATTTTTAAGTTGAAATGCACTAATTATCCAGATAGCTTGTTGCCACATACATACTCATGAAACAACTGACTCTGCAATAAATTTAAATATCTTTCACTATTTATAATGAAAAGTCACTTTATAACTTATATTATCCATCATTAGGAGTTACGTCATCATTTATATTACTTATATTCTATTACTTAATAATTGTATTGGTGGAGACCTGGCTCTAAGCCCAAGAGCTGATGTCCCCAACATGCCATGTGCATGCACCTTTGGACAATCTCCAAAGGCGATGGCCACACTTCCTCACCCAAACATATTCAATAGAAATTCCTATTCTTTTCCCAGTGTTTTTCCAATGTGAGAGCAATTATATCAGATAGCTAAGGAAAGTTTTTCCAGTACTGTATTTCTCATTTTCCAAAGAGAAAAGTAAACAGAAGAACCAATGAGCATGCAGGTGGCTGGGTGGCATCTGTACCCTTGGTCCCCTTCTCAGCCTTTAAATATTAGTCTCACTCCTCCCTCCACTGTCCCCACAGCATGAGGTCACAGAGTGCTGTGAACTGTCAACTTAGCATTTCAGATCACAAAAGAGTAATGTTTTCCCCAAATCACAACCCTATATAAGTCTTTAGCCAGCGTGTCTTTACAAATCTTTTCCTAGACCACAGAGCAAGATTCTCAGCCTATGGGGATTTTCTGGGCAGGGTTCTCATCACATGGGAGTTTTCCTAAGGAATTCAAGGATAAGAATAGGCCTGGGGTTGCTAGCTAAGCACAACTCAGCCCTAACAAACAGCTGCCTCTTCTCCTGACTGTCACCATTCCTTCCAGAGCAGTGTCTCTGAGCAGGCCAGCGCGTCTTCAGCACGCTCTGATAAACCAAAGGCAAGCCTGTCCCAATCCAAGTGGGCCCCGTATGTGGCTCGCTAGACAGCCCTCTGCACTGGTCTACAGCATGGAGACTTGTGTCCTTATTTGCTGTAACCACGTGCGTAAAATGATTAACTCTGCACACAAACTCTCTCTCTCTCACACACGCACACGCACACGCACACACAGGACTCAGATGTCTAAACCCTTTCCTCTTGGTCCACTCTTTTCACTGAATGTCAAAACCCGTGAAGGAGGATCCGTGAAACACCCACATATCTTATTATTAATAAAGTGATTTTGCCCATGGCCAGGGGCTAATTAGTTCCATGTAAACATACAATCACAGAGCAACAAAGGACATTGACATCTTATCTTGTCTACCGACACTTCTCTGGAATTTTTAGAAGGAGCATGTTTCAAACTCGTCCTCCATCTCAGAAGAGATGCTACAGATTTATCTCAAATCGGATTATTCCACAGGTCTTCCCAACGACTTTTGGAATCAGACAGATGGGAGTTTGAATTCAGCCTACCTTCTAGCTTGAGAACTTTGGGAGAGTTTCCTAACCTTTGCCAACTCTCTTTCCTCATCTAAAATACTAGGACCATCTAACTGCCATGGTTTGTGTGAGGACCACACAAGCTCATGCTTTTAATGCTCCCAACACGTCACCAGGCATATATTAATGGTACGTGGTGAATGCCCTTCTCTTCCTGCCCCAGCCAGTCTTCTGGTTGAATCATGACTGGCTTTTTCTTTCTCTTCCATCTATCCCCAACATGGTTTAAACGCCTCTGTCCTGACCCTCTGCATTTGATCCTGGGGACAGTCCCTGAGCATGGCTGGCAAGACACAACACAATCTTACTCCAAACTCCCGTCTCACCCTCCACCAGGCACCACGCACGATTCAGCATTCTTGAGACACCAGCATGCTTACCCTTACACACCCCTTTCACTCTTTACGCTCAGAATGGCTTCTCCCAACTACAACTCCTATCCTGTGAAGGCCCACCTCAGATGCATCTGCAACAGTGTGTTTATATACCCACTCTCATCCCGCATGAGAACTACTTGTTCCTTGGACCTTGCGCTCAAAACCCACTGCACGTATCTTTTATCATTCCACTTACAAAGTGATATAATTCTTCACGAACTTGGTATCCTCAATACAGCATCAGCCCATGGGCAGAGACAGTCTTATTAGTAGGCATTTTTTTTTTATCACAATAGACAACTTAGATATTAAACATTATGGAGACACAGTCAATGTTTGTGAGACAAATGAGGAGGTACAGGAGTGGTTGGGAAGTCCAGCTCCACCATCAGCCTTCCTGAGTTTCTGCCCCTTGCTGGATGAGTGACTTTGGGTGAGTTACGTAACCATTCTAAAGCTCAACTGCCTCATTACAAAATGAGGATATTAATTGGACTTTCCCCGTGGGTTGTTGTGAAGATTGTAATATTGAATTCTTTACATGCAGCATCTCACACTGACTAGCATGCTACAATTGACACACACCTGCTGTCACACTGTAATGAAAATCGGAACCCCTCATTTCAAGCCATCTCATACTCTGTTGAAAAATGGGCTAATCTTCTTTGCTGAGTATTCCTTGTCAGTGCTCAGAGGTTTAAGCCTTAGAAACAAACAACTTAATAAGAGAGAAGAGGATGAGAGAAAAGACAAACAGAAACTGTACACACACAGCTCTCCTATTCTACTATTGGAGCTGGTCAGAAACACAGTAAAGGTGATACATGGCGTTTATATCCAAGTTCTAAGACAGGCTCAGTGTCCTACTGTGAATCATCTTTAGAAGACGTACATGTGGCCCTTCTCTTAATTTCCTCATCCATGAAACCCAGAGTTGTCATATTTCCCCTAACCATGGTGATACATGCTTTCATTAGCTGCCTGCCATGAGGTTAAACTAAGCAGGGTACATCAATGATTTTTGTTTCTAATCAAAGTCATAAAGTCAAGTGGTTCCAACTAGCCCTCTTCTATATATATATATATATATATATATATATATATATATGAGAAAAGCAGGCCTAAAATTGCAGCTTGGTTACCCATAACTTGGTAACCAAGTTATAGTTACCGTAACTAATACCATTGATAAATCTCCAAGCCAAGGCTAAACCATTTATAAGATTTAGTAACAGCTCAAAGTCTCTAACACTATATCACTAGGTTCCTTATTTAATCAAATTATTTTGAAATGTATATTTGCAACGATGAGTGATTAGAAGGTTCCTCTTATAAAGGATCATTCCAGTGTCCCATTGGCACATAATTTGAAGACAAATAATTTCCCCTTATTAGGCAGAAATCATGATTAGACTCACCTCTGATAGCTGGTTCTTGAGATCACAGGATGAAAATAACCACAAATGAATGAACAAACACTAAGTCCTTCCAGGTAGACCGTCTCAGGTGACCTCCGAAGGTTAACTCGTGTAAGGGGGATGCTGGCATTCCAACCCTAAACCAACAAGCAATGGGCTGTTTTGCTGTCTCCCTCTTTCCAACAGGTACTAGATTCCAGAAGGGATTATCCGGCCGCCCAAAGAAAGGGTGACTAGAGGGTAACCAGCTCTCAGGCATGTTCTCTCACTGATTTAATGTGGTTTGGAAGCAATTTCTAGAGTTACAGAAAGTTAATCAAGATACTCATTATTTTATCCTACCGTGAAATAACAGGCCCGAGCAGCCAACTCCAGGAACGTCCCCGGAGACTGTGTTTGCGCACGTCAGGAGACAAAGCAGGGTGTTCAAAACACCTGCTGTTACAGCATTTGTGTCCCTCCAGAGAATCTGAATAACACTTAGAAAATGGCTTCACAGAAAAATGGTCTCCCCAGAGATCGAAAATTCTGCAGGAATCCCACAACGGGGACTGTCCTACATGCTCTCACACAAATCCTCCCTATCATCCAGGGGCTATGACTTGGTCTATCTCAGGGCTTCTCAAACTTTCCATTCATACGCAGCACCTTTCCTAATTTTAAGCCATATTTAAAGGTAAGTTTCTGAAGGCCCAGGACAGCGTTCCTTCCACACCTGGTCACCTTCCTTCACTCTCATGGAACTGAATGATTTATAATGTATAAAAGCCAGTGGGGTTCTGGTGGGGAGACACAGTGAGAAGAATACATTACTTGGAGCTAGGCAGACGTGAGCCAAACACAGAAATACAAACCTTGGCTCAGTGACTTCAGCTCTGTGAGGTGAAATAAGGATACCACGCCCACCTCGCTGGATGATTGCAAGGACTAAATGAGCTAATATAATAACCTGCAAAAGGTTGCCAGGGTGCCTGGTGCCCAGCTGAGGGTCAGTAATCATGAATTTGTTTGCATGGCCTTTTAAAAGGGGGACTTTGAATCTTCTAGATTCTCTTCCATATCATACTGCTGAATAGACCATACTGCTGAATGGACCACCTGGAGGACGTGTGTGGATAGACAACGTCTGTAAGAGGGGACACCAGCACAGCTGCCCTAAGTACACACAGCCTGCATCTTACACACTCACATGACAGGCCAGCAGGAGAAAGGGACCCACAGGCCAGCAGAAATGACCAAGAATGATGAACGTCTGGGCTCTCCCTTTACCTACCAGGAAAAGAGGAACTTTGGTTTTCTAATTCCCCATGATGAGGCTAATTCATGACCCCTGGCTTAACTAGTCAGAGAAATGGACACGGAGAAAGAATTTGTTAGAAATTAAATAAACAGAACACAGTGAAAATGACACCACCAAATCAGCTCTTTCTCAGAGGGCTTCACATGCCCAACAGCAGGAACCCTCCAAATAGATACATTTTCCTAAAGGCAACTGCTTACTCATCATTAAGTTTGACAAAGTCATGGATATCTATTTATAATATCATAAGAAAAAGAGAGCATAACACAGGCTTTTCAAAGTTTGGCTAGCGGGAATAGTCTCATAAAGACTCTACCCTAGATTTATTAAAAATAAATACAATAATTAAAGCATAGAAAAGTAGAAAGCTAAAAATATTTCCTCAGACATGAAACAAACTGTCCTCATGTCAATATTCAAATCCAGTGAGATTTGAATGTATTTCTGCTTTGAGAGTAAAAGAAACACTGATTTTTCTCTTCAATGAAAGGAATTATGGATATCAAAAAATAGTATTTTGATTTATATGAACGCTTCAAGTATCACATTTAAACATTAAATGTGTATTGGATATGTAAAGCATGCATAGCACTAAACTACATGTTGTAAATAATTCAAAGAACTTTACACAGTATTAAGGAGCTTAAAACCAAATTTGGGGAGAATCAACACATACATAAGTTGATTACTAAGAACTGATAAAAATACCAAGTGGAAATGCGTAAGATAGCTGTAGCCTTAACATTTAAACTAGAAATGTTTGTATCTAGAGAACAGACAGAGAAGATATAAAAAGAAATTAGTCCAATGCAAGAAGGTTTTTTGTGCTACACAGATTTCAAAGAGGTCTTTAAGTAAAGATTAGATGTTCACTGTCATGAAATTTGGAAAATGAAAAAGAAGAGATTCTTGAATGAGAAACATGGGGGCTTCCCTGGTGGCGCAGTGGTTGAGAATCTGCCTGCCAATGCAGGGCACATGGGTTCGAGCCCTGGTCTGGGAAGATCCCACATGCCGCGGAGCAACTGGGCCCGTGAGCCACAACTACTGAGCCTGCGCGTCTGGAGCTTGTGCTCCTCAGCAAGAGAGGCCACAATAGTGAGAGAGGCCCGCGCACCGCGATGAAGAGTGGCCCCCGCTCGCCGCAACTAGAGAAGGCCCTCGCACAGAAACGAAGACCCAACACAGCCAAAAATAATAAATAAATTTATTTATTTATTTATTTTTAAAAAAAGAGTAATTTAGAATGAGAAACATGTATTCTATCAAATTTCTCATAGAATAAACACTACATACCAGAGTTTCTTAATCGCAGCATCACTGGCATTTGGATGGGATCATTCCTTGCTGGGGCAGGGATGGCGCTGGGGGGAGCTGTCTGAGTACTGGAGGCCGGTTAGCAGTACTGCTCGCCTCTACCTAGGAGATGCCAGTAGCTCAAGGCAATAGTCTTGACAATCAAAATGTCTCTAGACATTGACAAATATCCCTGGTTTGGGTGCGTGGGTGGGGCCTGGCATCGCCCTCCCTCCCCCTGAGAATCACTGCTACATACAAAGTTAGTATCTCAAAGAAGTTTCTGAGTTGTGACATAACAGGAGGACTACACGTAAAAAGGGAGCATTCCAATCTTTTCTTCGTACTTCCATTTTCTTGTCTATTTACTGTGCCAGTATGATCCTGTAAACAGAATGTGCTGCACATATTAATCCAAACCGTACCCTAATCCCTACAACACACAATTTCGCCACAATGAACTGTGGGTTTCACAAAACAGTTATATAACGGAAACCAGATAAATGTGCTTGTTACCACAGTAACAAAGACAGCACAGTTTGGTAAATGAAATGAACACTGCCAAAATTTGTAAGCAAAGCCTTCACCTAATCCATTTCAAAAACCTGGACAGGAACCCTGAATGTCCTGAGGAAGCGTCCTTTGATCTCTCAGCTACCTGGCTGCTTTTGTCTCGCTTTGCAGATGGGTAACGGAATTAGAAGCCAAGTACGCACCTGCGGAAGAGGCTACATGACCTTCACAGGGCTCAGCCGTGAAGTATAAGAAGAAAGAAAGCTATCTGCCTATCCCCACCTCTCTTCTCCCCTTGCAGCTAAGGGCTTTCTGCCTTCAGTCCCAAGAGTCAACTGAGACTTTTCTTATCAGTTGGCCTGGAAGCTCTGGGTGGGGACAGCACAATAGTTACTTAAGATAAAGAGGAGAGTCTCCTGTCCTGTCCAGTACCGTCACCACCACCTCACCATCATCACCACCATTATCACCATCAAAACCACCACCCCCACCATTAACATCACTTCCACCATCAATACCACCACCATGACGATCACCACCACCACCACCATTTCCACCATCAATACCACCACCATCATCACCACCACCATCATGATCATCACCACCACCATCATCACTACCACCATCACGATCACCACTACCATTAGCTGGAAGGTACAATTCCTATAGCAAGGAATCCTGCAACCCTGCATTGTGCTCCAGCACAAGCTAAGCCCTTCTTGGACATAAGCCCACTGAACTTTCCCAGCACACACTTGTTACCCACACTAGACTCTTCCACTTCTAGAACGTCTACATTTCCAAAACTTGCCCAAGTTGTTCTCTTGGCCTGCAACTTCTGCTCTACACAAATGCTTAATCTACCACTTTATGAAGCCAAGGTGGAAACACGTTGGACACGCAGAAAATACTGAAACTGTTCACAAATCGCAGAAATTCTCTCCGTGTTACAAAACAAGTTTTCCAGTGGGTGAGCATTCATTTATTTAACTCTTACACAGCGCTTCTCGGTGCCAAGTGCCGTTCTTAATATTTTACAGCTATTAACCATCTTGCCCCATAACAACCCAATGAAACAATTTCTATCATTATTATCCTCTTTTTAAACTAATAGACTTTATATTAATTTTACATATATTAATTATGGATAATTAATATATTAATTTACATTTTTAAAGCTGCTATCATTTCGTCGTAAAATTGAGGGAAAGGTAGAGATTTCCCACGTGCCCCTTGACCTCACACATGCAGAGCCTCCCCACAATCAACATCCTCCCCCAGAGTGAACCTACACTGACAAACCGTTATCGCCAGAAGCTACGGTCCTTTTTTCACAGATGAGGAAACTGAGGCACGGGGACATTAAGAAACTTGCCTATGGTCATAGTAAACGGCAGAGCTGAGATTCGAACCCAGGAAGCAGTCTCTCCAGGGTCTCTAAACCACTCCACTCTGCAGCCACTCTAAACTGAAAACAGTTCCAAAGCTAATTTTATGTTACACCTTTTGTAACATGTAATATTTTTTGTAAATTTGTAAGTTACACTTTTTAAATAAATGTCACAGACTCATACCGAGCTCCAGGAACCTTCGGTCTGCTGATTTGCAGCTTTTTTTCCTAACAACAGAACCCTATGTTCAAAAGCCTTGACCCCTCTGCCCAGAGCACTTTGGGGAAAATCTGGGGCCATTTTAAACACAGGTTAGAAACCACCGATTTTACTTCGACCTTTTCTTTTCGCAGACATGGACACTGAGGCCCCAAGAGGGAAAGTCGTTTGCCAGAGAACCGCTGAGCTAGCTGATAACAGAGCTGAAACAAGAACACAGGAGTTCTGGTACCAACCAGCCACTCTTCGATTATTCCTTGGCACCCTGGCTCATCGACAAAAACATAAAAGTGCAGTTTATTATCTGAAAGTCTAGAGACGTGGCTAAAGACACACGAAAACAATTCCGCAGGAAAGCCAAAAGATAACCACTCACTCAAACATACCTCTCTCTCTAAACCTTCAGGGTCAAATATCCTAGTGTGAAATCTGGGATCCGGGGCCGTATGCCTCAGCTACGGAGTCCAAAGCCCTTTTCAGGCAAATCTGGGCAACCCAGTCACCGGCACAGTTGGCCAGGGAGAAACTAGAACAAACACTTTGGGGATCTGAGTTGATGGCTGAGCAAGAACTAAAAGCCGGGTCCTCTGTCCTTCTGTCCATCGGTGTCCAGTGCGCCCGCAGCCCCAGGCTCTCCCTCCCAGCCCACACCTGGGAAGGGTCATTTACCTGCGTGTGGAGGAGACACAGCGGCTCCTAGGTGGCTGCTCTGTAATTGATTTATGAGTTGACCTTGAGACCTTCGCATCTTAAACCTTTCCATGACTAAGTTCCTCCCTGCGGATAAGTATTCCTCCCTCCCTGAGGAGTTGTTGAGAAATGACTGAACACACCTGGCCGCGGAGTGAAAGTGCCTCAGACAGAGGCACGAGATGGGGCGTCTGTGCTGTTACCAGGATGGTTCCCGTCCCCCATTCATGCAGCTGCTCAAACCAAAGTCTCCAGGCAGAGAAAAAGACTTCTGGAAAAACTGTGGTTTTAACAAATGAGTAAGACCCCCTACTGCTCTGTGGTCTCATACTGAGATTAAGTGTGATCCTATATCCTTTGCTTAGGGTTTTTTCCCCTATATCCAGGCATGATGCAAGCTTAATAAAAAATGTTACGTATCTTCCTGTAACAATAATAATTTGATAGGAAAAAACTCTTCTAGCTTTTATTTTATCATGAGAATTTTTCTTTCCTAGAAACTGTTAATTAAAAGTTAGTGCTAGAGGGCTTCCCTCGTGGCACAGTGGTTGGGAGTCCGCCTGCCAATGCTGGGGACACGGGTTCGAGCCCTGGTCCGGGAAGATCCCACATGCCACAGAGCAACTAAGCCCGTGCGCCACAACTACTGAACCTGCGCTCTAGAGCCCGCGAGCCACAACTACTGAGCCCGTGTGCCACAACTACTGAGCCTGCGTGCCTAGAGCCCGTGCTCTGCAACAAGAGAAGCCACCACGAGAAGCCCACGCACCACAACGAAGAGTAGCCCCCGCTCCCTGCAACTAGAGAAAGCACACACGCAGCAATGAAGACCCAACGCAGCCGAAAATAAATAAACAACAAAAAAATAAATTTATAAAAAAAAAAAAAGTTAGTGCTAGGGGTTTTATTTTCTGGCATCTTTCATTTGTTCTTATTAAATAAAGGAAAGTATATAAATAAGAGATAAGCATGTACCTACACCTATAATAGGACAAAAGAAATCATACGGTTGTGTCAGTCTATTTATTAGCAAGTAAAAAATGATAACAATAATAATAAAGAGCTCCAGTGAGAGCCTAAGATCTTATTAAAAATATCCTATGTGTAACTAATAAATTTTCTCTGACATTACATGGGCTCCAAAAGGTAGGACCTTTCTTTATTCACCTTTTCAAAGCATTTTGTTCCGTTTTCCTGGGGCTGTTTTAATGTTTGGTTTCCCTGGGCAGTCAGCTGTCAATCTCCCCAGGATTGGGATTTCCATTTCATTGGTCTTTAATCTTACAAAGCATCCAGGCTATTCTTTTCACAGATTATAAATAAGTAAATAAAACAATCTGCAAGTAAGGAAAAAAAGGCATACAAGCTGCTTACATTTCCACAACAAAGCATTCTGTACCTACTCACTTTATTTATTCTTGAGTTACAGCAAATGACAATTTCCATCTGGACATTTTTTTCATAAAAGGCATTTCGCATCTCATTCTGTGATAATTTGAAAAACTGTGTACACTGTGTAACCATAAATAAAATAGCTTACAGCACCACTCCAAAAATTATTCTCCAACTGCATGCATACTAAAGCTAGCTGTTCCAGCCCAGCCAAAAGAAACAGCGTCAGATGGCTGCACGATGGACGGGAAGAAATAAAATGGCATGCCTCTGGCATGTTCTCTGCTATGTTGCTGATTATCTTGTGGGGCTCCAGACTTTAATAAATCTTCTTAATTGGACACTTAGCTAGGCCACTGGGTTAAAGCAGTCGAGTAAGAGAAGTCTCTTTGTCATCCATTTGTACTCTGTGCCTTGTCTATACCACAGGTATCCTCTGAATTCAGCCACTTCAGGGGCCATACATCTCCAGCCCACATCCAAGCAACATCAAGTGAAAGCAAAAGTGTGACCCTAGCTGCAGCCTGATAAAAGCCACCTGTCTCACGTATACTATCCTCAACTACAATAAGCTGGGCAATTCTCTTAAGTCACCCATAGACTGATAGTCAAGTCACATCATTACCATGTTTCACCCACCGCCGGAAGGATGGCTCATCCCCAGCTCAAAGAATTAAACTGTGCTGTGAACTACCCACAAGGAAGGGATGGAAGAAGAAAGAAAGAAAGTTAAACTTGTGCCCACCAAACAGAAAGACTTACATTAAATATACAATTACGATTAGGAAATACCACAAATTATAACTTACAGGAGGATAAACTGAGGCTAAGTAAGGTCAAATGATATTGTGACTGCCAGTACTAGAGCTGTATTTAGAATGAGACACAGGGTCTTAGCTAAATCCATCCCTGGAATTAATAGACAGTCTCCTTCAAGAAGGCTGTGTCCTGTCCTTGTAAATGATGGGTGGAAATTCAATCTCGTCATGGATTCCTTTACCTTTCTCTTCTTCTGCTGCTTGTTCCAATTAAGCTAGACAATTCTTTCTATGAAAACAAAATATAGTCAACCACTTCCCAGATTATCCTATATGTAAATGACTTATCTTTGGAATGGCTATCTTGATTGACTAAGAATAATCTTTAGACGTTCATATTAAGAGCATCATATAAAGCAAGGAACTATGAACCACTTTTACTGTGATTCCTCTACCACTTTACTATTGTTTTCAATACTGAACAGTCCCCATTGTTAATATTTTCCTGTATAAAGAGACTTCATTACCAAAACACAGAGTTCATCCATCCATCCATCCATCCATCAGCAATCTCTGGTGTTTCATCCACAGTATTTACCATTCCATATAACCCACCATGTGAAATGTATGTGGACTTATTGCTAGTAGGTGGTAAAACAAAATCTGCATTCCCAGCTAGGGGCCATGAGGTCAGGTGGCCAGGTGTTGGGCTCCTTGGGGTCAGAGTGAAGAAAACTTTGGGAATGACAGGCACGTCCCCAGGAGAATGGGATATAAAATTATCCAATGACAGGACAGTGGGCAAAAATCTTTCCCTAAATCACTATTAGAGTACTCCAGGGAAGGAGAAAGGGCATGACTTAAACATATACCACCTATGATAGCAAATGTAAAAGTATATACTTGCTAGAGATGGGACTAATTGGAAATAAGGGAGTTGGGCTGAGAAGAGTGAGAAGGAATTCAACCGGCTTCTGCAGACTTAGATGAGATTTAGAAAGTTTAGGCGAAGAGTATGTAAGGCTTACATGGCATGCCCGTGCTATCGGGGAGGGTGGAGCTAGGACTCACATCCATGGGCTGGTGTACATTGCTACGTTGGGGTACCTTCTGGTACATTGAGTCCGACCTCCTAAAGGAAGAAGAGTAAGACTTACAATAGTATGAATTGGAAAGAATGAAAAGGTGAGCTGGAGTGTGTGACAGAAGGTGGGTAGAAGAGGGAAGGTTAGAAGAGAGAGTAAGAATGAATGCTTGAAATCACTGCATAAACTGGAGAAATTAAGTCATGATGTTATTTCCACCCTATGGCATATACTTAGTTACAGGAACGGAAAGACAAATGATAGCAGATATTATTTCACAATGTTCTGTTATACGTGGACAACAAAAGCTCTATCTGCTTAATAAAAATCAAATTACATAGCATTAATAATTTATTTGTCTCTGAAACATTTCTGTACTCTGCGTTTCCCCAACAGTCTAGCATTTACAAAGCTTATTACTTCCCCTTTAAATGAATTTCACTGAACGCAAGCAAGGTGTGTCCCAATACAGGTATGTAAAATCTCTATAAAGTAAAACTCATCTGAGGAAATTAGGAGACAACATCTCTAACTTTTTTTTTCTATCTAGTAGAATCGTATTCAAAATTATCATCTACTGTATTTCCTGTTTATCTAAAAGGATACCCAACTCTTTTGTCACTGTGAAATGAAAATTGATTATGTTATTATTTTAGGAAAACACATATTACATGCAAAAATAGACATTATTATAATCATCATATTTCATTGCAATAATATCTGAGACTTTAAAGAATACCATCAAACAAAATTAATTTCATTTATAATAAATGAAGCATAAGATATGGAAAACCTTACTCAGTTATGTTCAAGATCTAGCAATTCACTATGAGTGAGAAAAAATTACTTTCATCTGAGATGAGAGTTTTTCTCCAGCTCTTTCTGCTGATGCCTAGACAGTATATTGTCTCCAAATGAGCATAAAATAAAAAAGTCCCTCTGATTAGATTTTATAACGTAAATTTACATTCAGTGCTCTAAGTATCATGAATTCTGCATAAATATTAAGATGGAAATATGTCCATTTTCAAATGTTTATAAGGCATTTGCTTGAATGATGCTTTTATTGTCTACTAATCATAATATGAAAACACTGGCCACATTCTTTACTAGAAACCTTCACACAATGATACAAGAAAGTCATCCAAAAAACCTTAGCAAAACCTACCAGATCTACTGATGAGAAGAAAATATCAACCGCAGGTATCATTCACAACTAAGAGAAGAATATTTCCCAAAATCAGAACAAGGGTTTTTAAGTTAGAAGATCCTGGAATGAATCTACCTTCATGATTCTATGTTGGGAAAGTTAAAAATGTCTGTGTCTCAGCTTTATCTATTAAACGGGAATAAAATCCTTTACTTTGCAGGGCTTTCGTCATGACTGACATAACACTCAAAAAACTCCTAGAACCATGCCTGACACATAGCAGGTCTGCTGTAAATATTACACCATTTCATAGATGGCTATTCAATAAATGTTACAGCATTTCATACATATGTCTCAATTTTGTGTGATTCATTGCCACCCAAAGCTTAGTGCACTCGATGCTGAGTTGGAGAAGATCTGGTCCCCATGGGTGATGATGGATCTGTAAGCAGATGGGCATTTGACCCAAATAAAACAGAGCCTTGTATTTTTCAAATGTTAAATCGACCACTTCTTGACTTGTCCAGTAAGTGCTTCCAATCAGTAGTTACTTTTAAGATGCAGCTTTCAGAAAACTGTTTTCTTAAAGCAAAATTTCATCAAAGAATGAAAAAAAGAGTCTCTGGCCAGTATACAAGAAGCTGTATCAACCAGAGGACCTTGACTGCTCACTGTCTAGGGTTCATCGATTGTAACATGGAGCTCTCCTACCTAATACAGTAAAGATGATCACTGAACACAGACACATGTAAGAAGTATTGGGCCTCGGAGTTGTTAAAGGACAGCAAGAGGAAGGGCGGGAATCTAAACACTCTGTTACACATACCAGAGGACAAACACTTACCAAAGAGAACTTAAAGGATCTTAATTTAACTTAGTTCATGTGTTAGAAGATGAAAAATTAGCATTTCTTTTCACATTCCTTTAAAATCAGTATTTTTATAATTTTTTCATCCTCTATCTTTTTTTCCTTCAGTTGGCAAGGTGTCAAAAGGCAATAGAGAAAATACTTCCAGACGGTGGGTCTAAGCAAATTGGGTGGAATTTTCCTTTAAATAAAATGGAAAATGTATGGAATAGAGGACGTGCTGAACGCCTATCAAATCAAAATGACTACCGCCTGCATTGTTATAATTCACTCACTGCTTTACGGCCTCACTCTATTTCAAAGAGTTTCCCAAATTCACATCATGTTCTGCAGTGCCAGAGTTCGCATCAGGTCTCTGATTTAGCACGAAGATACAGACTGTGTAATCTTCCGTTGTTAGAAAACATTCTTCTTGGGAACACAGTTGAGAAAGCTGAGCAACAACAAAATAATAATAATTTTTAAAAAAATGTGTGTCCTTTCAAAGGCAGCTTTAACCTGCGCTCACTCAGCGCAATAAAATCCATGGGTCTCAGGGGTAACGTCAAAAAAACTCACTTTGACATTCCAAGTATACGTTTTACTCTAATCATTGTGTTGTTTTGGAGGGTTGTCCGTTAAAATAAGGGAGGCAAATGAAATGATGGTAGAGGGTCATCAGATCATAGATTAACTCTCCAAGCTCTTAGAAAAACTTACTCTTAATTTCTTCAACCTTCAGTTGGGGGGTTGAATTTTATTTGTTCCACCCTTTCCACTCTAAAATCCATAAATGAGGGAGAAAAGCGTTGAGATTTGGAGATGTGGGAAGTCAGGGAAGGTAGGGGGTTAACCAGTGGCAGCGTTGGTCGACTCTAACCCATTTCTGATCACTGGTAACTACGGGGTGAGCCCCCAAGTCATGATTCATCAAAGGCAGGCCCCGCACTACCCAGCAACTAGATCCAGGTGAGTTTCCCAGGGCCCCGAGGCGGGGGAGAGCAGACACCGTTAGCTGCGGGTCTTGATCGCCTCCTTCCCCAGGCAGGGCTGTCTCGCCCGTGTACTGGCTAGAGGCTGTTGGCCCAAGGTCGGGAATACTGTCAAAGGCAACAGGAAAATTGCAGTGTATCGAGTCCAAGCCCGGGCCTTCACAGACGTATGGCTACACGAATACACACAACGTTTTCAAGACTTAGATTTGTCCTGCTTTTAATTTAGTAGAGTGCGTTCACATCAATAGCTCAAAACCAAGGGCAATTTTAGTCCCTCCACCTGGGAACATCTGGGAATGTCTGGAGACAATTTGGGCTGTCATAACCAGGGTATGCTACTGGCATCTAGTGAGTACCAGTTGGGGATGCTGATAAATTTCCTATAGTGCACAGGAAAGCCCCCCATAAGAAGAAACTATCCTACCCAAAGTAGTGCCAAGGTTGAGAAACTACTCCAGCCTAAAAAAAAAAAAAAACGAAACCCTGCAATTTAGGGAGAACTGCGCCCTGTGAGGAGAGGAGGACTTGGTACGACCAATTACCAGTCGCAATGATCAGACCCCCTCCATGATTGCAATGAAAGCCTTGCCATTTGCTCACAATTCCTGTCCCAACAGGAAAGCTCCTTATCCCCTGCCTGTGACACGTATTCTCCATAGCTCACAAGCTGTAAGCTATGGAAAAGTATAAGCTCCTTACCACTGAAACTTTTCTCAGCTGCTAAAATCGGAAGCCTGCTACAGTCATTGGACAACTTCCTGATTATCTTTTATATCCTATACAGATTCTCTTTTTATTCTACCATGTAAAAAATAAGAGAGGCAATTTATAGCAAGCATTTCAACTCTCTGCTATATTATTTCAAGACGCTGCTGCTTTTACATTTTACCCCAAAGAAGTCCCACTAGGATATAAAAACCAGTTGGACACAATTCATGAACAATTGTTTTTCAAAGAATATTTTTTTCAACGTCATAAGCTGCAACTTCTAATTAAATATTTATTTCCACTGGATTGTATACGCAGAATGTATTTATTGTTTCTACTTAATGCACATCATCTGCTTTGCTAAAACATTTTTTTAATTTCTCACATAAATCTACATTTATTTAAGCCCTGAATGGGATCTCAGTTTGTGCATTTTTCCTCTCAACTACCCATACCCATCTGACCCCAGTTATTCCTTGGCACTGCCTATAACCTGCAAAGTAGGAACCGACTATTACTTCTTACAGTTTTCAAAGTTAAGAGGAATAAGAATGATCCTGAAGGTTCAATCCACCTGATTCCATAACTGCATTCCTGTCTCTGGAGACATTTTTCCTTCACTTCTGTGCTGTATCTTTATCGCCACAGATACTCAGATCCACACGACCCTTGCCTATCAGTCATTCTGTTTGATAACTTCATTTTAGCATTTATTAAACCCCTCCTGTCTTAGTCAGCTCGGGCTGCTATAACACATTACCAGAGACTGGGTGGCTTTTTTTTTTTTTTTTTTTTTTTTTTTTGACTAGGTGGCTTTAAGAGCTAATATTTATTTTCGCAGCTTTGGAGGATAGGAAGTCCAAGACCAAGATGTTAGCAGATTTGGTGTCTGGTAAGAACCCTCTTCCTGGTTCACAAAGGCTGTTTTCCTGCAGTGTCCTCACACTGCACAGAAAGTGAGGCGGGTAGGGGAAAGAAAGGGGGGAGGGGGAAGCAGTCTCATGCCTCTTCTATAAGGGAACTAATCCCATTCATGAGGGCTCCACCCTCAGGATCGAATCACCTCCCAAATGCCCCACTCCTGACATCATCACATTGGGATTAGAAATTTAACATGAACTTCAGAAGGACACTACCATTCAGTCCATAGCACCTTTTATATGAAAGATGGAGCAAAATTAGGGCACACGCTCCATTTTCCAAGTTCTTTTCCTCAGTAGGAGCAGCACTGGACTTCAGTCCACAATGATCAGACATCCTCCCATGATTCCAATCAAAGCCTTGCCATTTGCTCGAAATCCCTGCCACCCAACAGGAGTGTTCTTTATCCTCTGCATGTGGCAACTGCCCTCCCTAGATGACAAATACTGAGGGCATGCTAAATGGCAAGATCCTTAAGATCAGGAACTCTGATATCTGTCTTTATACACAGAGAGCAATAAACTTGTCCTAAATACGCTCCTTATGTTAATGAGGACGAGTAACGGGGTTTACTCTACTTGACACCCCCTGGTGCTCAGAGGGGCTCAGGTGGCCAACAAGCATCTTAACCATTTAGGACAAAGTAAAGGACAAATAGAACATGTCTTGGCCAGACTGCGTGCCTCACTTAGGAAGTAAAGGCAGAGGCAGAGGAAGCGTGGTGCAAAATCATGCTCACAGTCATGCTCAGTGAGGGAAACCTGCACCTCTGAGCTGAGCATCAAAGGGGACAAGGTGATGACAGCTACCTAGTCATGACAGGTAGCTACCTTGTCTCCTGGGTACAGCTGGGCAACCTTTGTGATGCTGTGGGTGCCCGAGAAGTCGTAGCCCATGGACGGACCTGATAGTGTCTTGACAGCGGGGATAACGCTCGAGGCCTCGGGACATCCCTGGGGGTCCAGTGGTTAGGACTCTGTGCTTCCACTGCGGGGGGGAGGCACGGGTTCGATCCCTGGTTGGGGAACTAGGAACCCACATGCCACGTGGCGTGCCCAAAATAACAAAAACAAACAAACAAACAAAAAACAGGAGGCCTCAGCTTTCCTGGGGTCTGCATCCATGCACAAGTGCACGGCAGATTTAAATGTTTATAAATGACACCCACATGACTTCTGTTTATTAATCTGGGGAGCGTTTCACTTTCTTCAAGAACCCGTGTATGTCAAGATACAGCAAAGCCCAACTAAATGAACATATAACCGGTAAAAATAAATCAAGTTTTCAGAAAGGCAAATTAAGAACAACTTTTGTTTGTCTGTGGTGTCACATAGAGAAAAGTTACAACTAAGCAGACACTCTTTGATGTGCATCCTCAAAGCCCTACTAGTACATCTGCAGCCAAACCCCTGGCTTCAGGATGTGCTCTGCTGGGCCCCTGGCTACCATATTGGTTCCAGATGGAGTTCAAACACTGGAAGGGCATTTGCTCAAGGGCAGCACCACTGCATTTCTCCTTCGTGTCATTTGCTGGTACATGTGCTCACATGGCACTGGAGTGAACCATCATGAACCAAGCACGGTGCACTGGACATTTTCCAAAAGTGGACCACAGAGTCTACTGAAACTCATGGGGACGCCCACGTTTGTCACTGGCTCACATGTATGTGCTCACATGTATGTCACCATGCATCTTTCTCTCCTCCACCCCCTTGCCAGTTTCCCTTCTTTTAAGTAATAACAGCAGCATTCATGCACAAAGCAGTGCAGGAGGCTATATGAGGTTCAACCTTTCTGTTTATGCAGCACCTCTTGATAAAAAGTTACACCATTATAATTTACCTGAATTATAATATTTGTCACTACCCATAATACCCAAGAGAATTATGGTATTTGAACACACAGAAAGGGAAAAGGAGACCCAGGAAGCATTTTTGACTTGACCAGGTTACTCATGTGCTGGAGAGAAGGGGAAATATTAAATATCTGACATCAAATACCTAAGGGCAGACTTAGGATTTCTAATGCGCTGCTGGTGAATGTTTGCCTTCTATGAAGGGAACTTTCAAAGGAGAATGAATGCTATGAAAAGACAGTGAGAAAGGATTCCTGACATAAGGAAGCAATGGCTGGGGGATGAAGAAGAGCTTACACCCTTTGTAGGAATTATTTTAAGCACCTTAAAGAAATGCAAAGACTCTCTGATGATCTTACCTATATCCAGACCTCATCTACATCCAGAGCAACAGGATTAGTGTTCATGACCCCAGATTCCCCAGTCTTCATACTTCTGCAAGCTTAATGCCTACTGTAGGGCCATTTCTCAGAAGCTGCTTCTCCCCCTACCCACAGAGCCATCCTCAGCAGTCTGGTGGATACCCGTCTAGATCTTTCCCCATGTTCACGTATCACACACAAACACAGTACAAAGACTTGGGGGATGAAGGTCTTTCTGCTTTATAACATGAGATCTACTTTTCTTGCTGATTACGAAAATCTCTCCATGTTAACCAGGAGTGCTTTAAATTAGTGTTTAAATTAGGCTGCATCATATCATAGGCATTCTTATAATCTAATTGATATGTAATCTACAATCAATTGATACATACTCAATATTTGGGGTAGTTTTTACAGATTTTTGGGGGCAAAGGAGAGCACTGAAAACAAAGGTACTACAGACACCAAATGTACATACCCTTATACATGTACGCTGGTGTTTTCATTTTTATACTCTATATTCCCAGAAGTGGTAGTGCTTCCTCAAAGAATGTGTACATTTTAAATAAGAACTGCCAGACCGCTTGCCCCAAAATATAAACAATTCACACTTCCATCAGGAATGGGTGAGAGTCCTCTTTTACTAGCATCCTTACTACCAGCAGCAAGCGTTTTCTTTCCTTTTTCTTTTCTTTTTTTTTTTTGATAGTTGGAAGTGGATGGAACATTATTTCACCTACTTACTGGACATCAGAATTTACTCATATGTGAATTGCCTATTCATATATTTGCCCATTTGCTTGTGGGCTGTTTGAATTTTTCTTATCAATTTACATAGCTTTTTGTATATTAGAGATATTAACCTTAAGGCCATCATATGCATTACAAATATTGTCTGTATGTGATACTCAACTTGCTAGATTGTTTACATTATCTCGTAGCATGGATAATTCTTTTAAATGGCAACCAGATTACATTCTAGTCCTTCGGTTGCCAAAAAAACAAGAGGAAATCAGCAGAAAATTCCCAGTCTGCAACTGCTAAAATTAAGACTCAAAAACCCATTGAAACATAAACTTGGAAAGGATCCAGTATAAATAAAACGACATGTCCAAAAGTGCACTCTTCACCATTGGCACAAACGTCATTTTTCCCCTTCCCTGGCTGAGAAGAAGGTGACTACCCACCCAGTGGATAATGTGGCTGGTCCTGCCTGCCCCCTGGGGTGGATGTTACTAAATGTAGCGCTATTTGTAATTCTTAAATCTGGGCAGACTGTTTGTTTGGGAGTTTTCAGCTACAAATACTGCTCTGTGCTGTCCAGAGGATGGACGTTTTTTTTGACCAGAGCAGATACATGGTATGCTTAGCTCAGAAACTATCTCCAGCGTTGGGAGAATCAGGGATCCCAGAAGGAAACCAATGTAGCTGTGTATATGAAATGGGGTGAATTCGAGGGAGAAACTTCTCTCTGTCTCTTTAAAAAAGGTATGTGGCATTAGGGTTTTTCTCTACTTGAGAGGTAAAGAAACGAGAAGGCTAGCGTGAGGTACAGTCCTCCAGAGAACCGGTTCCTGACATTTTCATTGAGAGTTTGTTTACCAGCTCTGTCATCTCCCAGAATTCTGCAAGGAATCAAGTCCCAGGCTTTTTCGTCGGGTGGTAAAGCGGGAGAGAAATATATTTATCATTTTAGCTGATCCCTGCAAGCACCTTTTACTGTTACTGGGTTGTTTCATCTTGTTGAATTTTTATCGGACTCTCGTTGGTATCAATGTTAAAGATGCTGTATAGTGTTACTAATCCCAAAAATTGTGGAATAAAATTAAATGACACACTGGAGAAAAGTAACTTATTCTTTAGTTCAGCGCATCAGTTTTAACAAGTGCTTCACCACTGTGCCTTACAAATTATGAGTGTCCTTTTGACAACGGTCTCTGTGTGGGTTCTGGATGCTCAAACCCATTACTTCTCAACATACAGCTCTATATCCTGGCTTACAGCAGAACACGTCCGTCTCGGGGAATCTTAATGGCCAGTGCCAAATCTTATTTTCACTAACTAGGAGAAATGAGAGTCCTCAACTTTACATTAATCGGCTCAATGCATTTCTCTTTGACAGAAATCAGAATTCTAAGCCACTGATAAAATTCTGGTGACATCCTAAGATTTGTATCTTTGAGCCTTTTACAAAAGGTGTTAACAATGCAAGTGGGGTTAACTAGAATCCTTGCAGGGAATCAGACACTGAGTGGCTCTCTGGCCTGCATCATTATCCGCTGCATTATTATTAACAGCATGTCATAGAGTCTCTTACCCAGCACATTGCAAACGGTCATAGAGATTCATTTAGTCAACAAATATGCAGACGGCTGCCAGAACTGACGTTCAGAATGTGAAATTCACTGGCAAAAACATTCCCCAGGCCTCCTAAATACTGAACTTTCACTAGCCCAAGGTCCCTGGAAAAAAATATATGATTACAGTAATTAAAAGAGCACAGTGAGGGATGAGAGAACAGTAGCACAAAATTTTAATGTCAGAAAGTAGCATGTTGTTAATAAAGAAAACTGGGTAGGTCGTTCAAACCTACGTCACACCTTGCCCCATGCCTCCCAAGACGCAACTGGCAAGAGACTGCTTTTGAGAAACGGTGGGAACCGGAACTGCTGATTGGAAGAGAAAAGCAAAACAAAGGCTGAAAAGAAATTACATTACATCACATACAGTTGACCCTCTTATCAGCAATTTCCATATCTGCAATGCAACCAACCACAGATTAATCTGGGGAAACTGAGGACCAACTGTATTCACTGCACTCCACCATTTAATATAAGGGACTTGAGCATCCTCGGATTTGGGTATCCAGGAGGTCCCAGAACTAATCCCCTGCAGGTACCAAGGGAATACTGTACTTCATTCTAAGGATATGACCTTATTTCCCATAACCAGAATGGCATTTTAGGTTACAACAGTGAAGAATTGTGCTGCTAACACGTTGAATGAAATCCCTCAAGGGGAGAATTACCTTTGGGACTTTTCGTCCCTTTTAAGATCACTTCTGAAGTATCAAAGCACTAGTACGTCAAGCGGAGTATTGTGAAGTGCTCTCCAACGGATACCAGCCCCTGCTCAAAGCCTCCAACGCCCACGGTTCTGCCTGAGGTGCCCTTTTACTCTCTACAGTCTCTCCTGGGTGAATGAAAGGCCTGGACTTGAAATACTGTCAAATATGGAGGTGACTCCACAATACTGATCTCTGGTCCCAATCATCCCCAGACGGTCCAGACTCACATATATGACTGCCTATTCTCTCTGACCTTCAACCCCAGATTTACATGACCCTAGGAGAATCCCTGACTTTCCTTCCAAAATCTACACAAGTCCCCAGAACTTCTGTCTCAGTAAATGGTCCACAATCCAACAACCTACTCAAGCCTAAAGCTTACTGTGGCTCCTGATTTTTCTTCCCCTCTCCCCCAGTGCCCAAGCCGCCAGAGTACCTTTGACCCTGCTTCTAGAAACATGCCACATCCATCCAGTTTCTCCAGCAAAACCCTAGACAGTACCACCATCATGCCTCGCCCGGTCCCCTGTGATGGCCATCTAGCTGGCCGTCCTTCTTCCCCTCTTGCTGCTCTACAATCCATTTTCTCCATGGCGACCACGAAAATTTAAATGACAGTTTAAAAATGCAAACAAATCCTGTCCCACTGCTACTTCGGCAAAGGCTTCCCAATGCCCATAATAAATATCGAGGTGTCCTGTCCTGTCTTACAAAGTCCTACGCACCCTAACTCTTGCCCACCTCTTGCTCTCTATTCACACCACTCTCCCCTTCCCCACTGCACACAGGTGGCCCAAAGTTGCCCCCTAGTCACTGCCTATCACATGACCCTATCTGGAGTCTCTGCATTGTACTTACCACTATATGTTACTTTTTCATTTATTGGGATGTCATTAGCGTTTATAATCTAACTCTCCCCCAAAACATACATTCCATGAGAACTGGGAGGCTTCATATTTGTCAGTATATCACCAATACCTAAAAGAGTCTCCTACCCTGTGTGTACTCAATAAAGATCTGTTTGGAGAGAGCGGGTGGGTGGACACAGGTTATTTCTCCTTGTCACTTTCCTTGCAATTTTCAAGAAAAGTGGTTAGTGTGTTACAACAATAATAGAAACACAATTTCCAACCCGACATTAATTGGGTGCCCCTGATGACCCCCGTGTACAGGAAGAGATGTTTCAGAAGCACCATGTGTTTATACAGATGTTTTATCCATGACGGATTTTCGTTTAAGATTAACCACCAATCATGTGCTTTCTGCAAGGAAATTACACAGTGAGAGTGGGTTCCAACCCTCAAAATACTTGCTGCCTCAGTGAAAGAAAACCAAGATACTATGTGCAGAAACCTATAGCTGCTTTTAGATAACACTTAGGATAGGTGGGTCTATTGCTTTATAATTCTTCTCTGTAATAGTCTGCCATGGGAGCTCCCTTGGTGACCATTATAAAATAAAGGGGGTAAAACACACTTTGGATTCAAAAGTTATATATTATTCACTGGGGTCGGCATCCGAGTAACCTCTAAATTACCTTAGCAAGTTTCTTAACCTCTCCATGCCTTGGTTTACTCATCTCTAAACTGCAGATAATATTAGAACCTGCTGTGTATGGTTGCTGAGAAGATGAGACGATACAAATAAAATAGTTATACCAGTGCCTGGGATGTAGGGTGTGCTCAAGTAACTTGAGCCACTGGTATGAATTATTGCTAAGTTAGTACCAGTGGTTTATAAAATGTTCCATATTATGAAATGCTGGAGAACCTCTATCAAGTTTCTGTTATCATTTCCACATTACAAGGGGCTGTTCAATGACCTCCTCTTTTTAACTGGTCCAAGTCCTTCAGACCCAAACATGCAGGCAGGTGGAGGTGACATAGAGTATTTACACTCCACCCTTTCTACGCGCGGGGAACTGGCCTGCATTCGGAAAAAGAAGAACGTACTCCAATTCAATAAAGTCTTCACAAACCATGCACCTGCGGTTAGAAATGTTAGCTGTAGGTATCTCTGACCAGTCAGGATTTGCTTAAGAAAACAAAAATGACCTGTAAATGCTCTTCCATAAAGACAAAACCTGAACCAGAAAATAAGAGTCAAAGTTAGAATATACATGACACTTAACATTATAACCACAGAACAAAGTTAGACCATCATAATTCACTTTTCTTATTATTGCTATTATTATGAGATCCCAGAAGAAACTTCTAAGACCTTGACACCACCCTAATTACAGCTGGATTATGCAATAATCTTAGAAGAGCATAACAGCACATAAAATAGAAAGCTGCAAACGAAATGTAATCAGCTCCTAGAAATATAGCAGTGGAATGATCAAGTTAGCATATAACTACATATCAAATAGAGTTAAGAAGGAATTCCAGAAAAAAAAGAGAAGAGTCATAGTTGGGAGAAAAGAACTAGATTTGCCTACTAAAAATATGCTTGCTTCAGTGAAGATATTTCAGAATGAGCATTTGTATGGGAAACATGTGGTCATTCAATGCTTCACTGATGTTGTTCCTTCTTCTTTGGGTCCTACTGTGTGCCTGGCCTGTGGAAGCTTCCTACCTGCTGGTCACAGCTCAGCTCAGAACATGTGTATGTGTTCCAGGATGGGTGATAAAAATGGTGGCCAGCGGTCCACACCATCCAATGAAAAACACTGTGTGTGTATGCGTATGTGCACGTGCTGTAGCACCAAGTCAGTGAAAGATTATTTAAAAGGTGCTGCATAGCTGTGGATCCTTCAGTAGCTATCAATTAATTTATCAGAAACTCATAATTAAGCCACAAAGCTGGGCTTTAGTACACTGTTTTAGACATTTATTTCATTGATTGTATTCCTGCCTTAGTGATCTTCATGAGCTCAAGGCTAGTGCTATCTGTGCCTATATCTACAAACCTATATATCTATCAATATATCTGTATATATTTATATCTATCTCTCTATCTACCTACCTATCTATCTATCTACAGATATACATATTCAACTGACTCAGAGCTGTACTCCCAGCATAGCAGGGACTCTGTAAAGGCACATCCGTCCTGTTGTTTGAACATGCACATCCCTAATAACTGCTTTACAGGAAATACGACTTCAGAGTTCTGAGCCTGGTCAGCCCCATAACCTAAGAGGCATGCTACTCTGTGCTATTTTTACATTTAATAATACGTACTCCTTGAAGACGATACAGATGAAATTCCAGTGCGATACCAAGAGTGCGTCTGAACACTCAATTTAAGAAACGTTAAATGCCAGGAAGAAGCAGACATTTGATCCTACTGCATAGTGGAGGGGGCCATTGGTCTTGGTCTATGTGATACTAGACTACTGTCAACTTCTCTTCCAGTTATCTTCTCGACTCATAGACAACCATCAGGGAGAAACTCTCCTTCCGGAGAAGGATTGTGCACTCTTTCCTCTCTAAGAAGTACTATGAATGATGTGCACTTACACTAGGAAAGCAGCAAAGACTCTGGAAAAACAGTGGAATGAATGGCCTCAGCTGGACAATATGGGGACAGTCCATAATGGCTACCGCAAATCTAATTATTTAATTATTGCAAAATCATGAAATAAGCATCTTAAATCAAACATAGCATAATCAGAAGGAGCACATTCTTATCACACTCTTAAGGACCATTAGAGTAAATCATGTTTTACAAAATTTCGGTCAGAATCACTTCACTAAATAACACGTACATATTCAGTGCTTACTGTATGTTAAGTACTGGGAAGATGAACACAATCAAGTCAAGGGTTCCCTGGTCTGAAAAGGAAAGACTGCATGTTTACAAGGAACAGTACAATGAAGCCAACTTTAAATTGCCATTGTAGGGGCATGCCCAGGAACGTGGGGACACAAAGGAGGTGCCATGTAATTTATCTAGCCATGGAGAGAGAAGATAAGGGTCTATAGAGGAGGTGACATATGAACTGAGAATGGGTGAACAAGTAAGTACCCACCCGCTGGACAATATGGGGAAAATTATACCAAATACACTAAACTCTGGTTGGGAGGGTAGAGGGTGAATAATCCCATTCCTTCCTCTTGCAGACAATCTCATGTACTCCCAGTTCTGTATCCAAATTAGAAATAGGGTTTTTCTTATCCAGTCTGAAAAATCCCCAAAGATCCATCCGTCCATCTACCCAACCAATAAACATTGACAGCTTTTATATCTCAGGACGTTCGCTATGCCTGAAGATAGAGCAATGATCAAACTAGGCAAAAATCCCTGCCCTCACGGAGCCTACATTATGGGTAGGGCAGAACTTATACAAATGGTGAGGATGGCGGGGGGAAGAGGTGAAGTCAAGGCACTGAACCCTTTGGACTCCAATAGGGAAGGGAGATGTGCGGTTGAGGTAAAGGCCAGAGATGTGGGAGTGACACCAGGGAATGGTGGTGTCCTGAAGCCAGATGGAGCAAGTGCTTCAAGGAGCTGAGAAGGAGGGATTGTGCTGTACGAACGCTGCTGACCCTGACTGTCACGTGTGAGGCTGCCTGCACGTCGACCACTGGATGTAGCAACGTAGCAGGACTGATGGAAGGACCGTGTGGTCCAAGTGGGTTCAAGAGGAAGTGGACACACAGGAATTGAGGATACTAAATATAAACAAATGCTTTCAAGGAATTTTTCTGTACAGCGAAGAAGAGAATTGGGTCATAGCTGGAGGGGAAATTCAAGTCCACACTTCATCTATTTTTAATGGTTTCATGTTTGCATTCCTATTGGAAAGATCCAAACAGAGTGGGGAAAATTAAAACTGATGACGCAAGAAAGAAAGGGTCTTTGAGTAGAAGAGACTGAATGGGATTTTGGTGCCCAAGCTGGAGTCTTGGCCTCAAGTAGAACTGTTCAGAGTGGCCACCAGGTGGGATGTGTGATTGGCCAGTTGGGGCAAGAGCCTCACCATCACTGGAGCAAGGAGGTGACTTTCTATGGAAGGAGGAAGAACAGCTCTCAAAGGCTGTGAAGCTGTGAGCAGGGCGGTCACCTCCCCCCATCCCCCCCACAAATTCTGAGCAATGATAAACAATTTAGATATACCCACCTAATTCCTCAACGCTGGAAATGGAAGATCTGATCACTATTTTTAAAACTTGTTATATGAGAATATGGTGGTATTTACTTCCCAGAATCTCCTGACCATCTTTCCAACCTTTGCTTTTCCTGCTTTGGTTTAACCAAGAGTGGTTACTGCCCAAGCTTTACGCAAGAGCAAACGAAACAAAATGACTCTGCTCCCTTTGTGGCCTGGGAGGCTAAAACAGACACAAACACACATGCAAACCGCATGAAAGGCCCCAGTGGATAAAACATGAACTGATTAGGTTTGTAACCCTGCAGCTATAGAAGCCTCTCCAATACTCTGATCTGGAGACCACAAGGCAGGAAAACCTCAAGTCCCATGAAATCCAAAAATCCAAACATGGGGTCATTTTTATGCCCTTTGGAGACTTCTGCCAAAAAAAGATCTTACGCACAGTTTAATCAAGGGGGCAGTATCCTCACACACACACACACACACACACACACACACACGTAAGGCTTCAAATCCAAGCAATTAACCCCACACACCTCTGCCCCTCAAATCGGTGTCTGAGAATGAACAGTACACATATGCCATTCCCGGCCCGACTTAAACACAAAACGAAGGAAAGAAAATGGATTCTGAACTTCACCACACATCTGTGACTCACAAATATTTATAGTAGTCACAAAGCCGGGACAATAACACACTTGGCAGTTACTCACCTAAACAAGCAATTAAAAAAGGCCAAAATCGCAACAGGGAAGAGAACAGGAGAGAAAGCAAGGTTTCCCCAGCTCCGTAGCGGGGTCTCCGATGCCTCCTCGCGTGGATAATGGAAGCAGACAATTCTCCTGTCCGTGGACTTGGCTAATGTGTAGTGAGATGCACACGACAAAACAGATGAGATCTGCATGGGGCTTTTCCAGATCGCCTCATGGAGATTTTCCATCCGGCTGACTAGACAATGGGACAAGAATAATAAGATGTGGAGACCACAGCTTTAGTATTCCAGACTTTATTGAGAATGACAGGCTAAATCTTGATCCTCAAATACAACCACTCAGTGTGTTTAAGCAAGGGCTGTACCTTGTGTCGATAATATACATAGAAATGCACTGCAAATGCCACAGAATAGAATTCCTATCAGCACAGCGGCACCACCTGAAACAATGACAGCATAACTCAGAATTTTACAGCCAACAAATCTAGAAAACTAAGGAAAGATGGAGACTTGAGTCGGGGTTCAATCTTTCCAAGTTCACGTCCATCTCAGAAAGAGAAATCTAGCTAATTCTCTATCTTTTAGAACTTATAAACTATGAAACCATTATGGTAGGCACATGAAAATTAATAATGAAATTAATATTTTAGGTAAGTGCTTTAAAGTCAACAAGTGAAGACATCAACCAATACACATGAGATTCAACCACTGTTGCCTTGGTCTTTCAGACGCACCACAGAACATTTAATGCAAACACCAAAAGTTAGGTGCAGAAATGAAACAAGAGGAAAAACACTGAGATATGACTTAATGCTGCTCAACATAATGAGTTAAGTTCTATTAAATAAAAAATGTGAAATACAGTTGTTAAAAAAATAGGTAAAATGCAAAAGTTAACCATTCCCTAACCAAAAGAGGAAAGTAAAAGAATGAAAGAATTTCAGTTGTCTGGGTGTAAACTTGGTCTCTATTTGTAGGATGAAGCAATGTGTCGTTGAGATCTCTCATTCCTACAAATATTTTGATTGTCTGAACATATTCCTTAGATTAACATTGTCAGATAACTTTTGTCAGAGTGTTAAAAGAGAGGCAGAATAAAACTATGAGAAGAATTACAAAAAATGATAGCTATTCTTAAATAACTGAACTCTTCCCTGAATGAAAGAGTTGAATATTTTTAATAACATCAGAAGAAAGTAAAGGAAAATTTTTATTAAATTTCTAAGCACTAATGAAACAATTATGAAGGAACTATTTGGCAACACTAAAATGAACTTCTTTAAACTTAAAAGGATAAAGTTAACAAGCAAATAGAGTGGGGGGGAAATGACAACAAACGGTTAATATTCTTAAAAATAAATTCTGTTAATATCTGTAAGAAAATGCTGAATCTCAAGAACTAAACGGGTATAAAATAAGGACTAACAATTCTTTCACCCATGTAAGTTCCCTTTCTCCCTTCTACTTTCTCTCTCTCTCCCTCTCTCTTCCCCTTCTCAAAAAAATGGCTAATTATCACATAAAATTTTACAAATCTACCAAATACCATAATGACTAAACAATAGAACATATAAAAGGAAGCAATACTATCAAATTGATTAAAAAATTAATGATGATAATGATAGTAAGGTTTTAGCAAAACAAACTCTCTAACATATTATTGGTGAAGTATAAACGTCTGGGACACTTCTGCAAAGCCGACTGGCAATCTGATTAAAACTCACTGGCTCTGAAATAGCAAAGCAACTACAGCTATTCTGACTTAATGAATTAACCTTCAATTTTAAAAAAAAAGCTTTATAATAATAGCTGATATTATGAAGCATCTACTTTATGCTCCAAAATTTCTACTCTTCATAAGGTAGTGATAGTGTGAGGTGTAAAAAACCAGAAAGCAGCAGTGGAATCCAGGTGTCTGCTACACTCCCCTTGTCACGATCCTTTCGCATTGTCTATGATTTTTGTTAACTGAAAATAATATATACCTCCAGCAAAGAAGAAGCAGTAAATTCCATTATAGTGCCTTTACATGATAAAATATTATGATGCATTAACATGAGATTTATTAACAATTTTCAATAAGATGATATAGGCAAAATTTTATGTCTAGTGTTATTTCAACTCTGTAAAACACTCACAAAAGACTACATTAACTGACAGCAGTGATTGTCTTTGGTGGAGGCATTAAGGGTGAATTTTCCCCTTCTTTTACATAATTTCCATAGTTAGCATTCACTATTTTAATCCTTTTTTTCATATTTTTAAACTGCAAAAATACAACATTCTTGAGAAAATTTTAGATAGTGAATATATGGCTCATAAAGGGCACACACCCTCAACCCCAGAGATAATCTACTGAGAGTTTGGTATGTACTGATGTATGTTCTAGCAGACTTTGTAACACACAGCCACTTGTGTGCAGAGACGGTGTGTGTGTGTGTGTGTGTTTAAGATGAATGGGATTATATTGAATATATTATTCTGCAATCTGCTTTTTCCAGTTAATAAGGTACCATACACAACTTTCCAATACTTTTATTATCTGAATTTTACTTTTTATATCATTGCCATTAAAGTGAAGAACACTTTTCCGTTACTTGTGGAACAAGTACCAAGGGATGAGTGGCTCTGGAAAAAGGCGTATCTTCAAAAGTGATCCTACATCAGGCTCACGGGCTTGCTACAATTACTTATTTCTATGAAAGAATGAACAAACGAATAGGACAGGTCCCTGCTTAAACTCCTTCAAGAAACACAAATTGATTGGCTTTGCTTTACCCGTCTTGCTAGATGATAAGCAGTGAGGTAGAGAGTCAAACAAGCCTTGAGGTGTCAGAAGTATCCTTTTGTAAGAAAAAGTTAAACAAAACACAAACCCACTTCATCTGATGTATCTGGCCAAGGGTATGGCCATGTTATCCCATGATTTAATATGTCAATCTTGTTCAAACTTGACTCTTGTAGTAAACATCTGCTTTTGCTCAGAATAAAAGATGCAGATTTGATACCAGAACACTTCTATGCAACGTAATTATAAGACAGCCCAAGATAATTGCATATTTGCCCTAATATGTATAAGTAGCAGCATGTATAAGGCTACAAAATAAAAATGTCACATTTAGAAATTATATGGAGACCAAAATAGGAAATGCTATCTGAACTTATCTTGTAAATGAGCTATACATTCTGGATTACCAAAATATTCTTGATCAGGCCCTGTTTTGAGCAGAGCTATAGTCTAGGTGCTTGGACTTAGACTAATACACTCGGGGCATGCCGACCATGGGAAGCATTGGAACACCAAATGCACTCACTCCATGGAGTAGGTTTTTTCAGCTACAGTAGGCTTCATTAAAAGTGGCTTATGATTAAATTCTGAGCATCCAAGCTAAATTTTGTTAAAGGACTCATACCTACTGGCCACTAAAACACTCTCACTCTCTACACTGGGATCTTTGAGCACTGCATGCAGATCAGGGCTCAGTGAACTACAGCCTGAGGGCCAAATCCAGCTCAGCTTGACAACAGTCTTTGTAAGTAAGTTCTACCGGAACACAGCTACGTTTGCTCATTTACATATATCATCTGTGGCTGCTTTAGGCTACAACACAGAGCTGAGTTGGTGTAACAGAGATGATATGGCCAGCAAATCCTAAAATGTTTACTACCTCACCGTTTTCAGAAAAAGTTTACCATCTCCTGATATAGACTGCTGTTTGAAAAACTGATTGCTTACTATTTATTGTGAGCTTTTCTTTAAGGACCTGAGTATTTCCAGTACAGAATAAAAGTGTGTCTGTCCTTATTCTCAGGAGCCATTCTTAGTGCTAAGAGGGAGTACTGGGTTAGGGCTTAGAACATCGGTTCACATCACAGCTCTGCCTCTGACCGCTTGTGAGATCTTGAGCTGATTACTTAACTTCTCTGTGCTTTCACTTTCTTTCTGGAAGCCTGCTCATTCATTCACTGCCATTTCTAACAGCAGAGATAAGCGATGCTCATCAACCATCACAGTACCTCAATCTATAAAACTGTTGGCTTCTTCATTTCCCATTTGAGTGTCCGACTTACCAAGGAGGGAAGGGATGGAGCGTTTCCTTGATCATGTATCACACCAAGGATCCACAGTCACTCGGGCAGTGCAGCCGAACTCTCACACACCAGTGCTTCAAAAAAGAAAAGAAAAAAAACAGAGATTCTATTAACCCATTTTAAAAGAGGACATGGTCATTTTTTATCGATTCTGGAAAGTTCCATGAATGCCCTGCATAACCAGCTGCCTTGGCACTGTAAGGCTTAGCACAGAACAACAGAACAACCTGGAATCACAAATGTGACAGCCCTAGCCTCGCATCCCATGCACCAATGCACTTCTTTCTTCAGAAAAGAAGAAATAACAATTCAAATGTTAATATATGAGAACAAATCTCATGAAACTAATGAAAGGACCATCATTTCACACCTAGTTGAATTACTTTTAGCAGTTTGAACATCAAATTCAGACAGGTTGCGTGAATCTACCCATTTTATGATGGCTCTTTCATTCTGTTTTTGGGAATATATAGTACCTTAAGTAATGCATTTCAAAAAATAGGAGATAAAGGCAGAAGGGATAGAATAAACTATACTAGATTTTGAGCTTGTATTTTTATTTACATATTAATTTATTTGATGCACAATATGATAACTTTATTCTAAAAAGGAATTGTAAACCATAAAAATAATTCACTTTACTAAAACCAAGTAAAGTTATCCAATCTGCTCATTCAATTTAACACATAAAAATCCTGAAAACTTGATATCGGAATGTGATGAAAAACTACCACAAAGCACCAGCCTCCCTAGAACCATGTATGCCAGAAATTGAAGAAATGGGTTACTTTCCATTTCCTATTCAAAAAAGAAAGGTGTCCATTACTATTTAAGGATGCCTGTCACTTCATATACTACAATTTGGGGGCTCGTGCTTTTTTCTGTTGTCCTAGTTCATGTAGTGTCTTTCTACTCTCTTCACTCCGCAGTTTCTGGCTGCCATAAACCTCAAACACACTGATGTTGCCTATCCCAACACAAACACTTGAGTAGCAGCTGAGGATGATGATGAGAAAAGCGGGAGAAGAAGTTCCCAGAACATTCTGGAACATTCTGGCTATCCCTCTATGCAATGATTCCTACACTGTCTACTTAGTAATTATCTAAAGGCAATCATCTGCCTGCAGAAGATCAACTGAATTACAGCATCTGGAAATTTATAAGATTTTCTATCTGCTGAAATGCCATTTGAAAGTCCTGAGGTTCAGAGGTGAGAGGGCAGTGGCTTGGTGACAATGTCTCTCTATGAGGCTCCTGGCCTCCATGAGGTGCCTTTGGTAAGTTCATGGGAAGCAAGTGGGTGATCCAACATATTCAGAACTTATTCAGAACTGCCCGGGAAGGCACCACAGCCCAGGTGCACTCATGCACTGCAACATCACCGATCCCTACGAGGTCCCAGCTGAGTCTTTGAAAGTCTGTGACTTCACTCTTTGGAAAGGAGGAGGTGCAGATGCAAATCCTTGAGGCCAAAAGAGGAGTAAGGGAGCTCTCCCCAAGGTAAGAAGGCATACTCAGCCCAGGAAAAATTCCTAGGAGCAGCCAATTCCTTTCTCACAACACCAATAATATCTCCTTTGGGTGTGGCAACAAATATGTTAGTTGAGGTTTCTTTATTAAACAGCACGCTTGAATACAACAACTTCCTCTCTTGAGCCCTAAAATCTATTTTACAATTAGTACTAAAATTTCTTTGCATTTGTTTATCTCTTAATAAAGTTGGACAGGTCCATTGGTTACTGCCATGAATACCCAGCAATTCCTACAGACTCCCATGTGTCAGAATTAAATTAAAAACAGGCCTGCTAATTAGGTCTGGAGGCTAAGCGCTCCCATCCTCCCTCAGTGAGATCATAAATTAGCTGATGTGGCCTCTCAGCTAGGACATCCAAGAGTCACGCCTACAGAGAATGGCCAGCCTCTTAAACGGCAAAGGACACAGAGGCCAAAAAGCACATTGGAAGAATCCAGAAGCATTGACACAACCCCACGACAAATACCACAGGAAGAGAACATCCCTGCTGAATCCAGGCAGGGACAGCCTGCAACCTGGACAGCCACACACTCCAGGCCCAAACTTCAGACTTCAAAAGCGAGTCCCTTCCTTGTGAAAAGGCAACATTCAAGGCACAGAATGCCCATAGAGAGTTCACACAGCTTGGGGGACAACAGGACTCCCTTTAGAATCTGAAATCTAAACCAGAAACTAGTTTCAGCAGCAGGATCCAGAGACATACACCCTGAGAGGCTGTAACTATGCCTGTAGTTACATCAAAGGTGAAAAGCACATTTTACCACCCTGGCCCATGACAGCCAAGCAAACAGCATCAGGACCTTCTACTATGGAGGGTAAACCCTTGCCTGGGTAGGCATGCCACCCTCTAAAGGAATATATTCAACATGACACCCACGTGTTTTAAGCAGTGTAGGGTCAGGAGCGGAAACCACAGCAACAAAGCAGTGACCTTGAATAGGCTAAGCTGAAGTCACGGATATTGGCCCCTTCAGGTCTGGAAGTTGAGCTCTCCCATCCTCCCCCAGTGAGGTCATAAATTAGCTGATGTATAAACCGTAAATCACTGACGTATTTTCCAGAAAACTGAGGGAAACTTCAAAAGCTTAAGAAGCTACAAAGCCCCATAGGGTCATCTCAGACTGAGGTTGGAATATTTTAAAGTGGATATTTAACTCCCCATTAAATAAGAAACTGCTTATGTTTTATTAATATATATAAATGTCCCCATTTGACTCGATTCCATATTACCCTTATTATTTTCTCTTTTACTTAATATCAACCTTAGTAGAAACAATTCCTGCGTCCTCTGCCTCATGATTCTCGATTAGAGCCTCACCACAGAAAAAAAGCTGCCACCAGGAATATGTGGACCAGCTGGGGAGCACGCAAGGCCAGTCTATCTGAAAGGCCACTCCCATGCACAGCTAAATTGGAAGGAAGGCTCAAAGGAGCAGCTCCAAGGAGCTAACAGACTAGAAAAGCAGACAATTAGGGCACGTTAACATGAAAAAGAGAGGAGACTTCATCCAAAGGAAGGGGGTGTCATGGAAGCCTCAGTAAAATGCCAGGATGAGAGTGGTATTTAGGAGAATCAATATGGCAGCTCTGCAGAGAATAGACAAGAATGGGAGGAACCACGGGCGAGAAGCTGCCACAAGAGAACTTTAGGTTTTAAAATATTTTTTTTTAAAAGACTATAAATCATAGCCCATTTTTGCAAAACATTAGTTGTATAGGAACATCAGTCTAGAAACTGAGTATGGACCCATGAGGAATGAATGTCTTTGAAATTAAGACAATAACAAGCTCTGAGAATCAGAATCTTCTCACTAGGAATGAAGATACAAAATAAGTAAAGGATATTGTTGTTCCCTCCCTCGTCCAACACCACTCAGAGGTGCACAAGGAGTTGAAGAAAATGGGTTGACTGTCTCTGTACACGCCATGCCGCTCCCCTTCCTGACACTGTCCCTGACTTCGCGGTCCTTCGTGAGGTCACCTCTGACAGTCTCTGTCGTTCCCTTTCAAACACGTGTGCCTCGCTGGATGGTGCTTGGAGAAATCAACAGCAGACACTGAGGGTAAAGAAAGACGCTGCCTGAAAGTAAGGCAGGCTCCTGTGGGCTGGGAGGGTCATCAGAAACCCCCAGGCATCCAGAAAAAGAAAAGTGCCAGCAACAGGAACAGGGAAAGGGGCAGGAAAGCAAAAATAGTAGAGAGGAGAGGGGGAAGAGGGAAAGAGGGAAGAAGGACACTTAGAAAAGCGGGGAGGGGAAAGAGAAGTAAATACACAAGCAGCAGCCTGCAGAGACACTGGGGCGCTCTGAAAGGTGCAGACTTCTAAGGACATAAGTGATCGCAGGCAGGCTGGGCTCCAGGCAAGAGGGACGAGGGCAGAGCCTCTGCTCCTAAGTTCCTAAGCAAAAATCCCAGCATTCAAGAAAACAACGTGAAGACTGAAGACGAAAAGCCAAATGCACGTAAAGCTTGAGGTGATGAACAAAGCATCTGGTAAAGGTAGCGGTCTGTACAGGGCCATTCTGAGCGTGCTCTGGGGAGCGGCCACCTGTCCCTCCCCTCTGGGCAGATGGTGGCTGGCGTCAGGGGCTGGTCCACGGGGCCAGATCTCCCCAGATATAAGACGGCCAACCACTTTACACTTAAGATGGGGTCAGGATTCACGTTTTGAAAACTGTTTTGTTTTTAAGACAGGTCTGTTGTTTGTTCAATATCCCCATCCAAACTTTGAACATTATTTGACATTATGATGTATAAATGCTGAAAGCAGCATTAGAAAAGGATGTGATGAGGTGGCCCAACTCTTAGGATTTTTTTCTTTTTGGAAAGGTGTTCCTTCACCTCGAGGTTTGCCTGCACTGGCCAGTGTTATGGAATCTGTGCTGCACCCCAGTCAAATTCTGTTTACAAACAGTGTCTGAATCAAGTAGCGTTCCATAGGGACAACATCAGTGCAAACAGCTGTGGCTTTAGAAGGTTAGAGATCTTACACAAACATGCATGATACAACAAACGTATGGGGAGAAAAAAAAACATTTAAAATCTTTAGAGTTGTAACTACACAACAATATTGTATCTGAAAAAGCAAAATGGATGTTTTGCCTTACTTTCCACATCAGTATACACGGCCAATCAGACAGTTTCCTGTGTCACAGTTGGGTTGAGGATGTATCAAAGAATGGCATACATAATGCGTGTAAGAGTCCTGTCCTCAAGGAATTCACCCTTTGGCTTTCCCCAAATCAGAAATAATCTCTTTAATAACCAACTAATTCATTTCTATACAAATAATGCCACATGTTGATCAAGACCACTTAGTAAAAAATCTCTTTGATAATTATCTCACCTACATTTAGAAAAGACAAGTACCAAATGTCACCATTTCCCTTCTTTAAATCTCTGGCTGTCTTAGGGCCAGAGTAGGAACCCCTGGAGACCAGCCCTAGCAATGGCCGAGGCTTCAAGGACAGTTTGTCCTCACGTGGGGACACAGGACCTCACATCTGGGTCATTTCACGACACAATCATCTGGCTCCAAGACCAGCAGAGGTAAACCCTACTTCCCTGAGTAGAAGAGACACTTCTGACAGTCGTATCCAAAGACCAAGATGCACAAGGAAAAGACATACCCTTCCTGCTTGGAGCCTTCCCACCCAGATCTGCGCCGAGACCCCTCTCTCCATCAGACAGTCGTCACTGTGAAATGTGATGGTTTAGAAATATTAGACACAGCTGAGAACTACAGAAAAGGGAAGGCGGAAATTGGGGATTTCATTTCTCAAAGCGTTGACTAATCCTAACAACATTTGGGAAGAAAGAAACCCAATTGTTTTCCATTTCGTCTTCCTGTAGCTCATCCTTTGGTGAGTATTTCAAGCTGGTAGGAATTGCTGACCCTGGAACAAATATACTGCCTCAGTAACTGACACAAAGCTTGTGTAAAAAACTCTTTCTATCCCTCTGCTCCCACACCAGACAATGAGACATGTTCTGAGCTGCCAGGAGGCATGGGAGCAGAGAGAAAGAAAGAGCAAAAAATGACAACTTTATTCAAGCAAACAAGTTGCGCAAAACTAAGCGACTGCTCAAAATGAGCAACTTCTAAGATCGGCTCTCTAAGGACACCAACGTCTCTGAATGGTGACTACTTTCTTCTTTCTGCTGCCATGTGCCTAGTTTTCAAAGGACAGCCTCACTTTTCACGCAGGCAGTTTTGAAGCTCTTGCACAAGTGGTTAATTTGCATGGGCAGTTGGCCTCTCAGCTTTCATTTTGACAGCTAAATTGATCCGTCCTTTGTAGACTAGAATATCAGTACCCAGAGAAAGAAGGCTGTCTGAGGCTTTTTGAAAAATCTGGTCTCTCAATTTCTACTTATTCAGAACAACACACTCAAGAAGACTACCCTGTAAGCAGTAGCTTGCCCACACAAAAGAGATTCAAGATTCAACTTGGGCTCGAAATTCAAGATTTAACTCAAAAAATTACTTAACTACTGTTGCTACTTCTGTTAAAGAAAACAGGACGGGCTTGGGTTCTTAAATCAGCCCTTTGGTCGTTACATAGGAAGAAGGAAATGCCTGCCACAGATTAAACTCACAACTGACACCAAAACCCTCTCAGGACGAAGCTGAGCTAAGGCAGACAAAGGTCTCATGCAAGAGCATGAAGGAGAAGACAGTCTTTATCCCTGGAAAGATGGCAGACTGTGAAATTCACAATGAACTGTTACTGAAACGGCAATGGAGTAAATCACTCAGAAAAAATATTTTCCTAAAAAAAGAACAGATAGAAGAAGTCTTTTGGAACTTTCCAGCTACAAAGGATGCTCTCTCTCCAATTCAGTAGAGAGAAACATAAAGATGTTTTCCTTTAGCTCAGTAAGGACAATCAGATTAGTACAAACCCATACAAGCCAATCCAATATGCATGCTGGGCTGTGTCAGTTCTGGGTTCTCCATGTCTTCATTTATTTTATGTACCCAGACTCTAATGCTGCTGTTTTACATGGGATACAGCAACCTGGGCCAAGCAAATCGTGTTTTGATTTAACAGTGAAACTATGCCCTTGTTTTTTGGCTTAAATCCAGCAAATGCACTGAAATCATTTCAGAACGTTCATATCTCCAAAGGCATGAAGAATAGTGGACATTTAAAACCTGCTGAGATCAGTCCCAGTGACCTGCTGGGTCTTCCATTGTCAAAGGTGGGCTCCAAGACTAAGAAAGAAGACAACTCCTTTCTTCATTACTGCGAGAGGCCAAGTTGCTCAGAGATGCATTTGTTTCATGCTTTTGAGGCTACAGCAGGATTAACACTATATGAATCCCTGGGTGTGTTGCATAACCCAAAATCTACTTCTGTTCTATTTGCCAGCCTCTTAATATAAATTAGTGATAAAAATAAGAAATAGGCTACTCTGTGTTGAACCAGATGGTGTCTAACTTTCCGATAAACATGGCTGTGTTTAGAGTGTTTACACATGTAGGGGACTAAAAAGATCTTCATTTCTTTACATTTGGCAACGAGTCATGTCACCCATTTCAGCACAAACTGTACTGAAACTTCTTCCCCAGGAAGAACCAGCATAGCTTCACAAATGTTTAAAAACAACCATGTCAGCTGCCTTAGATTAGTCATGAAGCCGTTCTTCCCATCCTGCAGCCTCCAGCAAGGACAAGATCTGATCAAATCGGACTCGCTAAATGGAACCAGAAGGCCGGGCGCGTCCTGATGCAAACCTGCTGTAGAAAAGACACTCTTTTTTTGTATGAATCAAAGACGCTTTCTCCATTTTCTTTGCGACACGCACCCTTAAACATGTCAGCCCACGACCCTGACTTAAGGGCGTCACCCCTACCTGCATCTCTCTCCCCGCCCTTGATTAGTGACACCACGGACCAAAATAGCAGACCTGGGACAGGAGTGTTGAATAACGGGGAAACTTCCTAGCTTACTGACTATTAAAGGAGCCACAGTCAATTGCTAAAACCACTGTATTCAGTACAAGCCCTGCTCCGCTGGACTAAGTGGAAAGGAAACGAGACTGGTTTGAAAGGCAGACGGCATTTTACAAAATTGTGTTCCGTTATCTTCCACTGACAAGCTCTACCAGCAAATGTGACAACACGGAGAGTGATCCAGGTCACGTCTGACCCATACAAACCCCCAGTGACTGTCTGCCCTGTCCCTTCTCCCTGCCTCCACCGCGGGGTGGGTTTGGGTTTCCTTTTCATAAACCGTCGAGAAGACAAATCCCTCCTCTTTTGGATAAACAGGATGAAACTGACCACTGCCATTGCTTTGGTTTGTTTTTTTCTTTTGATTTTACAAGCTACCGAGAAAGTAACTCCCCTCCTTGTGGCACGTATGCAGTTTATTTATGAATCTGAATCAAGAACTCTGTATTTCTTGCCCTTTTGGATTATATCTTGTTGGCTCAACCTCGTCACTCAAGCCAATCATCCTAAGAGCCGTTCCTGCATCCCAGCTGCTTCTCTGAAATCCACGTGTCCCCTGTGTCCCCATGCGATGCAGTCACCCCTCCTCTGTGACCAGGACACCCACTGCCCGCCTCTGGTTATATCATATCACCCTCTGTTGTTTATTTGTCTGCTTCCCCCATCAAGGGCACTCATCCTGTCCCGTTCAACTATGAGTCCCCAAGCCCAGGCTTAGGCAGATGGGCAAACATCAGATAAGGTTTCCTTCATTTTACTTCCTGGCGCGTGCAGATGATAATGGACCCACGGACCCAGGGGAATAATCCTAAAGTCAGCTTCTTGAGATAGTCTTCCAACTTGGCATCACATCATCCAATCTGACAGCAATCAAAATCACCCAGAAAAACAGAGCACGCCAAACCTAGGTGGGATCGAGATGCTGCCTGGCCCTCCTCCAGGTCTAGAAGATGCCAGGCGCTCAGCAGGTGCCCGGGTAGGAGATGGTGGGTGGCAGCCGTGTGGGAGAGAAAGTCCTGAGGAAAGGAAGTCACACCTTCCTGGACCAGAGGCTTGAGGCTTGCCTTGATCCCATCTCTGCTCAAAATAAAATTCTCCTTTCACCTCTCTTTAGAAGGATTTCAAGTCTCAGAGGCGGCTTTCTGACGTTACTCCTACAGGTTTGGGTCCCCTTTCTTACATTCTGTTTATGCTCTTGTAAGATCCAAACTTATCCCAGACTCTCCTGTGCGAAGAAGCCAAAATTGCTCTCTTCTTATCTATTAAGCCGACTGACATATACAAGGGTCCTTCTGCAGACTCCCTGGGGGAGCTGCCTCCACTCCCCCCAAAACCTCTCTAGGGGCTCAGAGATGTCCCCATGGAGAGATGGCCACTCACGTGAACAGTCAGGACAGGAGAACAAGGCCAACCCGGTGGCCGACAGTGACCAGTCAGGAAAATGCCTTTCCTTAGTGATACACAACATTATTTTTCGTAAATCGAACGCTTATAATGATAATTCCCTTAGTAAACCCATTTTTCACAGCTATCAGGTGAATTGCTAAGTAAACATTACTCTAAGTTCTGAACCAATAGTGTCCATTTGAACTGGAGTGTTTCCTACGTAGCAATTCTGCAGCGACTGATTAAAACAAAATCCACAGTTTTTTGTTCTTGGGCTTCCGTTCTCTCTACGATCACGGGTTTCAGGCCCCTTCACCCACGCAGTGTCCTGAACATACTTGACGTCAACCTTGGCTGATGGCCTGCTCACCCTGTGTCCCTTCTCCCCAGTTAACTGCAGAAGAAGGAAGTATAAAGCAGCTCCCTTTCACCCTCCAGTTTCCCACGTCACACGTAGCTTTAGAAAACATGAACGGGCTCTGGCCCACGTGAACATGAAATTATGACGTGCTTTACCCAGTTAAAAACATATTAGCATTTTAGATAATTTAGCACCAGAAAATCAATCTGTGCTTAGGGACATTTTATGCTTGACTTTAAAATGTGCATTTTAATCTCGATGCTATGTTTTTTGACTCCGTTCATACTTAGGCCTACAGAAGTGATGGTATTCCATGAGGGTAATAAGCCTAACAATTGAATCCAGCTTTAAAGAAAGGTCTATATGACTCTAGTGAAGAGGACAAAACAGTGATGCAGAAAATAAAGTCAAGTGACAGCAGGACACAGACTTGTCCTTGCTTTGGGATTTTGTGTTTCAAACTATATACTCACGTTAAAATAAGACATTCTTGTCACATCAGGTTTCTCATCCACGTCCCCTCTCTTGGACCAGCAGACAGCTAGCCTCTCAGCACAGTGTTGGCGCAAAATCTGTCTCTCTCGCCTCACACATTTCACCAGAGGAACTACAGTCTAATTATGGGCCATCCCATCAATGCAGCCGTCACTGTGAACACCAGGGAAGTTAAACCATAAACAGAACCCCTCATTCGCAGGGAAAGCTGATAGCAATGTGGGAAGGCGTGATAAGACCCGTTATTATTCTTGGAACAAAACATCTCACCCTGTTGGCCATTTACGTCGTCATGTGCTTCAGGTTGCCCTTGGGCAGGGCTATGCATTATTTACTGACAATTTCTCAAGTCATGCTGCCTTTCCAAATATTGTAAAAGAAGCTGTAAATCAGAAAAGTGGCATGAAATTTTGGTGACAGCTGCTTGTCTCAAAGACTCCTAAGGTAAACCGCCAAACCATAGCTTGATGTAATAGCATGGTCTTTACCCACATTCCTTGACAAACTCCTATTCCCCAGCACAGTATGTCTCTCCTAGTTGCATATTCTGGGGGACACAGGGGTCTTTCAACAGAAGCTAAAAAGATGCAAATTGATCATAACCATCCTGAGATGAGAAAGACCCAGCTTTCATGATTTCCCTCTGCTGTGAACCTTGCGAGAGGTCAACCTCCCCATCATCATCTTCTTCTCTTGGCCATGGATGGCAGACGGGAACTCCACCACTTGGCAGACAAGGCACCTGACAAAGCGTGGACACCAAGTAACAGTTTTGGTTCTATCTGAACCATACAGTAGTAGGAAAACAATAATCATCACGGAGGAAATCTGAAGAACTGGAAGGTTTTAGCGCTACACCTAGTCTTTCTGCCATCAAAGGACAAACTGTCAATAGAAAGACTCTTCTCCTCGTTCCCTTGCTTCATCTTTCCCACCAGCACTTTTTCCTTTTGTCAGTCCTACAGCCCGCATGGGCTCTACAATGCTCCTTATGGCTACAACAGACCTTTAAAGAAAGGAAGGGCAGAGAACTTACAAGGACACGAGCTCTCCTCCCTCAAGGACATTCACTTTGGGAACTGTCACTGCTCAGAAGACATCTTCATCCCTGCCGAAATCACCAGAGGGAGCCCCCTTCTCCTCTATTTCAATTTGCTCTGACAGACACACAGTGATCGAGGAACCGCAGGCTTCCCAAAGCAAAATGCTGTGCAGGAATTTCAGAGCCGTCCTTGGCTTGTCAGCAGACGTCGGCAGCTCGGGGAGAAAGCTCTGCTGCAACTCAGCCAGCGTGCCAGCCCACGTGCCAATACACGATCTCACAAGCAGAAAAGCATCCCCGCCCAGATTATTCCAGCCCGGCCCCTTCTGGCTCCCACCAGGGCACGGAGGCCGGCACTGTGTTTCAGAAGGAAGTTTCACAGCCCTGTTAAAAGAAGAATCATGGTGGGCTCCCACAAATAAGGCCGCATCTTTAACCCGGAGCAAATGAAACTTTCTTTTACCTTCCAGCCACACTCTCCCTAAGCAAAATTTAAAAAGAGAAACTAGAGATGCAAAGTAACCACTGTTGTCACTTGCTCGGTAGATGTGCCTAGTTTCCTCACCCAGCTCATTATTCAAGGTGCTACTTATTACAAAAGCTCTAAAATCATTGTTCTCCTCCAGGTCAAAGCAGAAGCACTGATGTCCAGAGATAATGAGGCCACACAAGGACAGGCAGGAAAGTGTCCAAAGAGGTCTAATTCCATCAGGAAGAAGGAATGTCTGAGAGCTGCTTCAAAGCCTGGGAGGTTTTCCACCAGTGATGCTGCAAATACCAAGGCATAGGGATTGACAGAAAACGCTGCTTCCTTACCAGGAGCTTAAACATCTACTTTGCACCTATGGGATTCAGAGTACAAACGGAGTTGGACAACTCCAAACATTACTTCTTTCAAATGGTAACTGATATTCATGAAAGAAAAAGAAAATACAGTCAGTCTTCATTATTCACGGATTCCACATTTACAGATTCCATATTTGTGAATTCACCTACTGGCTAAAACTTATTTGTTACTGCAAAATGTGCTGTTGGCTGTAAGTGCAAAGGTAAAGGATCAGCTATATATTAAATAAGGTGTCTTTATCAGAAATATGCATTAAAATGAGGTTCTTTATTCGTAGGTTGATGAAGATGTTGGGACCAGAAGCTTGCAGGAACCTAGCCCTGTATGTCCCCTAGGAGCAATGATTCAGGACTAGCTAATTCATGGTTCATGATGTACTTACGGGGCATGAGTACTATGAGTCCTCCATAAGGACAGACTGTAAATAGTGAAGGTCATGAACAAAAGACAGAATACCGTAACCATGTCCCAGCTCTACATGGGAATGTCAGACGCTGGCTGACGTAAGATGATGTGAAGGTGGGAGGCAGGATTGCGTAAGTGGAGTGTATGTCACACAGAGGAGGGGCACCTCGATGGATGGAGGAGATAAGGGGTCAGGCAATGGAAACTCCAAAGACACCTGACTGTTCCTGAGAAGCTACCTGACTGTTCCTGAGAAGAAAACTATTGGCCCTCTGGCTTCTGAGGAGCCCAGAACTTATCACGCTAGCAGCGAACTGTGGGAGCCCTTGGTGCCTGGCTGTCTGGCATTAACCTTTCTAGAGTGACAATTAGACCCCTCAGAAACAGACATCGGGATGATCCCGGGCATCAGGGATGACAGGCCAGTGGCCAAGGTCACTTGCTTGCCGACTGCGGGCTCTGGCTTTGGCTGGCAGGACTCTCTAGAGCCCTCATTATATGATGTGAACCAGATCCTTGGGTTCTGCAGCAGATGATGATCCTTGCTCCCTCGATTTAAAGGATGATGACAGTCTAAAGAGTTGATTGTGTCTCATTACACTTGAGATAATAGATGCCTGACAACTGAGGCTATTAACTTGAAGTTCCAAACACATGACACTGGCCCTCTGGTATATTCCCATCGGTCACATGTCAAATAGGAAAGTGTTTTCTTGCTACACAGCGTGTAAAGGAGAAAACGCTAAACTGGTACAGACCGGCGAGTACTGTTTTTTTTTCCTAGTCCATGAAAGTCTTAATTCAATTGAGTCACTACACTACAAAGTACACTGAGACCTTTAACATTAAAAAACAAAATAGGCAAAGCAATCCATAAAGGCCATAAAATAAAAAGGCCCAAAGCCATTACTTTCTTGTTTCCTTATGGTTTCACAGGCTTTTTCCTCTAGAAAATTCTCCCCTTTTATTACAATATTAAGAATTATAGGGCTTCCCTGGTGGCGCAGTGGTTAAGAATCCGCCTGCCAATGCAGGAGACACGGGTACGAGCCCTGGTCTGGGAAGATCCCACATGCCGCGGAGCAACTGGGCCCGTGAGCCACAACTACTGAGCCTGCGCGTCTGGAGCCTGTGCTCCGCAACAAAAGAGGCCGCGATAGTGAGAGGCCCGCGCACCGCGATGAAGAGTGGCCCCCGCTTGCCACAACTAGAGAAAGCCCTCGCACAGAAACGAAGACACAACAAAGCCATAAATAAATTAATTAAGAAAAAAAATTAAAAAAAGAATTATAATTACTACCTTTTGGAATGGAACTGACTTCCTTGTAAACTACATTCCTTCTTTTATAATGAAGAAAAGGAAAGAAAACTGAGCATCTCCCCCCCCCCCACCTATACACAGGGAGTTGTCCAAAGAAAGAGAGTGAAAAGAACAGAAATGGCTCACATGTGCCCTCAGACTAAGAAAACATACTGAAAAAGCAATGCACAAAATTTCCCAAGTTCAGAAAGAGTACTTTCAACCATGATCACAAAAATATAAGCCGGTAGGCGCCACAGACACATTCACAGAGAAAATCAGAATCATCTATAAATGATAAATCAAACCCAAGAATGATGGCTATGAGTCAAGTACCTGCATTTTTATTTCACCAGCATCAGACAAGGCTGTATCTTGCCTACACCTGAAGCTGTGATTATTGCAGACTAACCACACCTCTCAAGGAGTTTCCTGGTTAGTTAGCAGACCAGGGGCTTAGCTCTCGAGACTAGGAGGTAATGTGCCTACAATGAACAGGCCAGGACAGGAAACGGGTTTCAGACTGGGATCGAGCAATCCTGTAATAAGAAATCGTGAGAATTTGGTTTTTAACGACTATTCCATCTGGCTTTTCAGCCAAAGCTGGCTCTAAAAAGTCCCTGCTCTCTCCGAATACTAGATGCTAAAAATAAGGACGTGTGTATACGTTACTGAGAGTTTGGAGAGATCTAGTGGCAGCATGAAAGGAAGGCTTAAGCACCACTAAAATTTTGAGCTGAAAAGCAGAGAAACGGTTGGTGTTTGACTAAAACTTTCAGAAGACCCTTCCAGGTAGTGTGAGTCAGCAGGGTACACGTTATCTGGAGAGCCTCAGAGGCACAAAGCACAGAGAGAAGAATGTGCTCTAAAAGAGTTTGAGGACGACCAGAGAAGGTGCTTAGAAAGAATCAAGTCTCCATCCGCCAATTACAGCAGAAGTCAGCTCTTTGTTTCCAAGAAGCCTGCAGTTACGGGACTTAGATCGGGGCATAAATTCTAATTAAAGTAAATCCTTCTAGGTTCCCTGCAGAATTTCTACTCACCGGCTTCATCTTCCAGCAGGGTTTGAATTCCTTGTTACCCAGCTCAACAAAGAGCTACTCCGTCCCCAGCTGGGCCAGGGAGGGACATACGTGTCATGGTCACACTGTGTCTTCCTGGGCAGTTTAATCTCTCCTCTACAACCCACTGCAAATAATTGCTGCTATAAAGACAAGTGTCAAGAATCTGAGTGCAGGTGAGAATCAGGATTTGCCTGGGGAAGAAGAGGGGGTAATTGAAAGCAGAGAACAAGAACATCACAAAAGGAGAAAATGAAAAACCCTGACTTTCAAGGGAATTCAAGGAGAACACGGAGAAGGGAGAGGAAAAGAGAAACGTTTCTGGTGAGCGGGCAGAGCCCCATTAGGGGCACCTGTGACTCTGGGTGCTAACAGAAAGCAGATGTGTCCGTGGCCTTGGTCTCCTGTCCCTTCAACCCGGTCCTAACGCTCCAAACAGTACCCCAAACCACAAAAGGGCTGGAGGAGACAAGGGAGGACTAAGTGGGTCCAGCTGCAATAACAAACCAGAAGGGTCGAACCGCGAAAGCTTTTAAAAATAAACAGTGTGATTCCAAGCGAGGGGGAAACCCAGCTCTGGGGAACTTCAAGGAGTACTGGACCTCACCAGAGCTCATTTTAAAAACCATTTAGAACTGCCTTTCAATGAGGTGTTTAAATGACAACAGAGGGGCCTGCCTCACCAAAAGAGAAGAGGATCAAACAGGGAAATCCTCAGAAGAACTCTACTCAGACTGCTCTACAGAGAGACTCAACTCGCCTTTCCTCTCACCATGGAAACTTCCTTAGTCTTGAACAGGCCTCAAAGTCCCCAGGGCTTAATACTGTTACCCCCTAAATTTTCTGAATCAATCCTAACAAATCAGCCCAACCATGTACCTATTTCAGAGCTTTTGGGAAATAATTGGTCTCCCTGTTTCTGCTAAAAACCTGCTGCTTCTAAGTTCAACTCCTGAAAGTACATGGCCCAGAACTTTCCAAGTTACTTTAAAAGGAACAGAAGAACATGTCACCCACCCATAATGGCTGTGCCTGAATGAATCCACAACTCCTTCTTCTCTAAGAAAAGTTGGAAAAAGGCTCCCCAGAAGACTAGAAATGGCGCCATGACTCAAGTTAAAACCCTGTTACTACTTTCTACCTGGGTAGCATGGACACGGTTTTTTGTGGTTTTTTATTTTGTTTTGTTTTTTACCTTTCTTAAGTTGTTTCCCATGTAAAAGCAGGGAAATAACAGCAATCAGGTTAAAAGAAAGGTATGAGCTTTCAAAACTATGCATAACAAGTTCCTAGCTCAAAGTTGGTACTCAATAATTCTATCACTATGACAAATGGAATTGTTCCTTAAACCAAAAAAGGGATGGCCTAGAGGGCCAGGGTTAACTTATTCTATGAGCCTGTGTCCACAGATTTACCTTTGTGGGTCTCATTGTTTAATCTATAAAATGAAGTTGGTATGTTTAGATAATTTTCTTTAATGCCAGTTTCAGGTCTAGAAAATCTAGTTGTCTGGGAATTTGGTTTCTTCCTCTGTATTGTGCAACTGCAAAGACTCATTCTATGCCTATCATGACATTTTTTTCTCCTATCAACTTTTCCAGAAAAAAAAAGCAAAAACTAAGAAACTTCAATTTGATGCCCTCTAATATATAAGGACCATGTTTTGAAAGGGTCACATGACAAGTTTTTGATATGAAGTACAAAAGGAAAAGGAAACTTATTCTCTAAAAATCAGCACCTCTCCATTCATATGAGAATGGGGCGGAGCAGTTATGCCTTACCATGTGGAAAGGTCCAGAGAGCTGATGACAAATGGGTCCCATTTTTTTCCCTAGTGATACTAGTTTTGTTCTAAATCTTCAAGTGGGCTACCTTCTAAAAATTGATCAGACCAGTCTTTTGGTCTTTCTCAACGATTCAGCATAACGTAGAAAGTATGAACCTGAGGTAACTGCCTGAAACTAAGAGGAGCATTTGGCAATGAGGCACTTTCCTCAGATGTTCAGCTGCTCCACTGTCTAAGCACATCAGTAATAAACCAGTTAATGAAATATGGACGCAGGCACCCATCCACGTGTGGTCCAGCATGTAGGTTCAGGCAGCTAATGGTCGGATCGCGCATCAATACATAGAAGGGGGCTGCAGACTGCTCTGGGGCTGCATGATGAGTCCATTAGCTGAAGCTCCGGGATGGACCAGGGAAAGTGTCCGCAAACGGCTGGTTGTCCATATGTAAAAGTCAAATTTTCTATGAAATATATTACAAGAAGCTTTGGATAGCCGTGGATGGCAGTGCCAACTCCGTGGAACATGTCTGAGTATCACCACTTGGGAGACCCAATGACAGCTAACAGGCAGGTGTAAGAAGCCGAGAGGCTCAGCCAGGGAGTCCCAAAGGGGTACACATTTTATAATCAAATTTGCATCAACAGTGACATCCTTTAAAACCATCACATGCTACTATCAGCTTCAGTCAGGAGAAGGTAAGCTATGCTGGATGAAAACTGATTCGGGTAGTCTTAGAAGACTAAGCTCTTGATTTCATCCATTTTCACAAGATAAAATATGGACCAGGAAGATTTTTAATCAATGCTGGTGGTAATAATTAAATACATAGTGCATTTTATATATTATAAGGTTAATATCTAATATCTAATTTTTAAATTTCCCATAATTGCATTGTTTTCTTTAAAAACTGGAAATGTCTTCCAGAAAGCTATTGATGGGTCATGTTTCAGGAAGACTCTCAGACAGCTCCCAGGATACCTGCCTTGCAAGATCCCCTTACTTGAAGGTAGGTGGGACCTGTGACTTGCTTCTACCAACAGAACACAGCAAAGGTGACAAGCTATGAGTGATTACATGACTCTGTTATATTAGAGTGCAGCACCTGCCTTGCTGGAGTCTCCTTCTCCTAGCTGGCTTTGAGGAAGCAAACAGCCAAGCTGGAGAAGTTCACGTGACGAGGAGCTGTGGGCAGGCTCTAGTTGCTGAAGGAAGCCCCTGGCAAGAAGTGAAGCCCTCAGTCCTACAACCACCAGGAAATGAACCAAAAAGCAGATCCTTCCCTGTCAAGCCTTCAGATGAAACCCCAACCCCAGTCAACTGCCTTTGATTGCAGCATTGCTGAGAAGCCAGAGAGGCTGTATCCAGACTCCAGACCCACAGAAACAGTAAGATAATAGATGTGTTCTTTTAAGCCACTAAGTTTGTTGCATTATTTTAATATATTAATAAGATAACTGATACAGCCCATTAGAATGATACAAGCAATTTTATTTAAAATAAGCATATATAGGATACTATTCCATTGAACTGGTCTATCATAAACTATAAATATATATTTCTTAAGTGACTGATTTTAATAAGATTATTTTTAACTACAGCACAAAATCAAGCATTGTGTCAATAGATGGCTGATCCTCATTTTCCACTCACTACTCCACAGTGGTTCTAAAGATAGCAAGGCCTTAACCTAGTAAGAGAAATAAAGTTGCATACGATCAAAACAGCAACATTTGAGCATTAGTTACTAACCATGGATAGTTCACTTTTAAATTGACCTGTGATTACTAAAAAATGTCACATCTATTATTGTCAAAGTTTATTTTCAAAATTCTGATAGCTTGTATAAAGCATTCCTGAGAACGCACACTAGGAGATTTTGATTTTGATGTTAACAATAGTATAAATGAAGGATCTGGTTGTCTGAACAGGCATGAGAAAGGTATTGCTAAATTGTTTTATGTAGACTGTTTCATGTTTGGGAGGTATATTTAGACTGCAGGATGTGTTGAAATAAACAGTCAGAATAGAAAACTAAAAACAGAATTACCATATGATCCAGCAATTCCACTCCTGGGCATATATCCAGACAAAACTATAATCCAAAAAGATACATGCACCCCTATGTTCATAGCAGCACTATTCACAACAGCCAAGACATGGAAACAACCTAAATGTCCATCGACAGATGAATGGATAGAGAAGATGTGGTACATGTATGCAGTGGAAGAGTACTCAGCCATAAAAAAGAAGGGAATAATGCCATTTGCAGCAACATGGATGCAACTAGAGATCATCATACTAAGTGAAATAAGTCAGAAAGAGAAAGACAAATACCAAATAATATCACTTATATGTGGAATCTAAAATATGACACAAATGAACCTATCTTTGAAACAGAAACAGAATCACACACATAGAGAACAGATTGGTGGTTGCCAAGGGGGAGGGGGTTGGGGGAGGGTTGGAGTGGGAGGCTGGGGTTAGCAGATGTAAGCTTGTATATATATAATGGATAAACAACAAGGTCCTACTGTACAGCACAGAGAACTATATTCAAAATCCTATGATAAACCATAATGGAAAAGAATATTTTTTAAATGTATATATAAATATAAATATATATATATACATATAACTGAATCACTTTGCTGTACAGCAGCAATTAACACAACATTGTAAACCAACTATACTTCAATAAAAAATAAATAAGTAGGGGCTTCCCTGGTGGCGCAGTGGTTGAGAATCTGCCTGCCAATGCAGGGGACACGGGTTCGAGCCTTGGTCTGGGAAGATCCCACATGCCGCGGAGCAACTGGGCCCGTGAGCCACAATTACTGAGCCTGCGCGTCTGGAGCCTGTGCTCCGCAAGAGAGGCCGCGATAGTGAGAGGCCCGTGCACCGCGATGAAGAGTGGCCCCCGCTTGCCACAACTAGAGAAAGCCCTCGCACAGAAACGAAGACCCAACACAGCCATAAATAAATTAAAAAAAAAAAAAAAAATTTTTTTTATAAAAAAAAATAATAATAAAATAAATAAGTAAAATTTAAAAATAAAAAGATTTGTTTCTTATAGTTATGGAGGCTAGCAATCTAAATTCAAAGTGTCAGCTGATTCAGTTCCCTGGTGAGGGCTCTCTTTTCGACTTGCAGACAGACGGCCACCTTCTTGCTCAGATGGCACAGAGAGAGAAGCAAACTCTCTGGTGCCTCTTCTCACAAGGGCGCTAATCCCCTCATGAGTGTCCCACGCTTATGACTTCATCTAATCCTAATTATCTCTCAAAGGCCCCATCTGCAAATGCTACCACATTGGGAATAAGGGCATCAATATACAATTTTTGGAGGGACACAGTTGCGTCCATAGCAATAAGCATGAAAGTATTTTTTAAAGCATGTTTATGAGTTAATTTAAACTCATGATTGGATGTTTAAATACATGATTTCTGTCTATATTCTTTTAAAGAGTCTGAAAATGCATGTAATAAAATATAGTATCCTAGATTTCCAAGTAGGAAAATTTTGCTGCTTACACAAAGCTAAATGTTTTCAATCACATCTTCATTTGGGGAGGAAAAGGGGGAAATGTTTTCCTCATCTTGACATGTTTAGCAATTTGAAACAGAACCAAATGTTCCATGTTTACATTTTGTAGCTCCCAGAAATTATGGAATTCCTTAGTTCATAGAATTTATTCTTCTCTTGTCACTGAAAGTGTACAATACAATCAAATGAAAATAAATACTATATTAAAGCCATGTATTCCTCTACTTATAATAAACTGATAAGACTTTGTCTTTATGTTTTGAAAAATTTTAGATTATTTGTTGCCTTAAGACATAGAGTTGGTTGGTTATCTATCATCTATTTTGCTATTCTTATGGAGAGTAAGCTTCCAATTATTCCCTCTGTTTGCTGTCTTAGACGTCCCTAAGCCTTGCTGAACAAGTAGCACAAGGCTTCTCTTTGGAACTAACCCCAAAGATGGCTAAGTAAACCAAATACGGACAGTCTACTGTAATTTACATCATTTGTGGAAATGCCCATTTTCTTAGTCACAGGCTTGGCCGTGCATTTAGCATAGAGATTTCCTAGCACAGAAATGATATTTAAAAGCTCTAGGGCAGAAGACCTAAATAGATGTTTCTCCAAAGAAGATTTACAGACAGCCAACAGGCACATGAAAAGATGCTCAACATCACTAATTATTAGAGAAATGCAAATCAAAACCACAATGAGGTATCACCTCACACCAGTCAGAATGGCCATCATCAAAACATCTACAAATAATAAATGCTGGAGAGGGTGTGGAGGAAAGGGAACCCTCTTACACTGTTGGTGGGACTCTAAGTTGGTACAACCACTATGGAGAACAGTATGGAGGTTCCTTAAAAAACTAAAAATAGAGTTACCATATGAGCCAGCAATCCCACTCCTGGGTATATATCCGGAAAAGATGAAAACTCTAATTTGAAAAGTTACATGCACCACAGTATTCACAGCAGCACTATTTACAATAGCCAAAACATGGAAGCAACCTAAATGTCCATCGACAGATGAATGGATAAAGAAGATGTGGTACATATATACAATGGAATACTACTTACTCAGCCTTTAAAAAGAATGAAATAATGCCATTTGCAGCAACATGGATGGACCTAGAGATTATCATACTAAGTGAAGTAAGTCAAAGACAAGTATCATATGCTATCACTTATTTGTGAAATCTTAAAAAATGATACAAATGAACTTATGTACAAAACAGAAATAGATCCACAGACATAGAAAACACACTTACGGTTACCAAAGGGGAAGGGGGGGGGAGGGAGGGGTAAATGAGGAGCTTCGGATTAACAGATATACACTACTATGTATAAAACAGATAAACAACAAGGTCCTACTGTAGAGCACAGGGAACTATATTCAATATCTTGTAATAACCTATAATGGAAAAGAATCTGAAAAAGAATATATATATAACTAAATATATACATAACTAATATATATATATCTAAATCACTTTATTGTACACCAGAAACTAACACAACACTCTAAATCAACTCTACCTCAATAAAAATTTTTTTAATGTAAAAAACACAAATGTCTTTATCTTTTATTCCCTATATACTTCCCCTTTGTCTTTTACTCCCCTATATATTTCCATTGTTATGATGGTTGCATTGCGACATACAATCTTGGCCTAAAGCCTGGAGACCACTATGACCAACCTTGACCTCCACTCCAGTGCTAGAAGCATCTGTATCCCAAGCCTGAACTAAATGTGCAGCAAGTCTTCCAAAAAAGAAGGATGCACCAAGCTCTCAAAAAGACTCATATTATGGGGAACACTCAATTTATTTAAAACAAGAAAGTCTTATTTGGGAAAGACATGACCCGAAAAAAACCCAAAGGATTCTCAAGTGCAAAGTAACGCTTCCAACACAACCAGCGCTAGGTAAAAGTTCATTGAAACAAACAAAAAGAGAAGGGAGATTTGGTGATAAACTGCATTTGAAAGAGTTGCTTTAGATACAGAAAAAAACAAAGCTACACATAAACGTAAGGTATCACCTAAACGGGAGAAGTTGCCCATAGCCTCTGGGAAGGAAAAGAGGTCTGGACAATATTAATAATTAAGCATGGTTTTCCTAGCAAATTAGTTTGTTTTTTTTTTCTTAAACTTAGTCAGTAGCAATCATTCTATAAAGAAAACATCCTTTCTCCTGGGTATGAAGTAAACACAGCAGAGCTGCGACAAAAATAAAGCAGCCAGAATTTAAAGCATACAAAAATCTGGGGCTAAAAATGGATACTCTCATTTTGCCTGTGAAATTATAGGTTTGGCGGGTGCTCCAGGCCACCAAGGTCTCCTCTGCCAACGCGACCTTCCTCTGTCCCCAAGGAGCTAGCTCTCCTCCAGCAGAGCCTTGCAATAGGAAATAACAAGGAATGTTTACTATACACATAGTAGGCGCTGAAACCACCGAAGTCATTCCAAACCAACAGATGCATCAGTCAAACCCAGACTGGAACACGCTGCCCACACAGCAGTGCCCCTCACCCCCGAAAGCGTTTTCACGGTCTATATTTTGTGGCTTTGGGGAAATGTTATCTATGTTGTTGTTACTGGTTGGTAAGCTACACTCTAAAGGCAAATCCTGAGGAGTCTTAAAATCAGTGATGCTATAGCAGGTTTCCTCCACAGTGGAAGCACTGACATTTGGGGTCAGCTAATTCTCTGTTGTAGGGTCCAACCCGTGCATTTAGGGAGATTGACAGCATCCCTGGCCTCTACTCTCTAGAGGCCAGCAGCACCCAGTACTGCCCCCCCCAGGCTATGAAAACAGAACCTTCTTTAGACATTGCCAGATGTCCCCCGGGGAGCAAAATTGCCACTGGTTGAGAGTCACAGGGCTAGAAGCATAGGATGGTATAACTTTCAAATGCAGGCATTGAAAAGGATGGGGTAAATCTATTTGCTGCCATAGAACTATCTTTGAGACAAAGAGTTACATGAAAACAAGCAGGAGTCAGAACAATATCTAAGTTCCCATTTCTTACAAAGAGTCTGTGTGGTATGTTTCCGTCTGCTTTGAAAACTTCTGGAGAAAAACCTGAGACTTAATCCTGCTTGTCTCTGGGGAGGGGGATCTCGTTTACATTTTTCTACCATTTAAATTGTTTGCTATACTCCTTTTCATCATTTAAGAAATAATTTTAATAACTTTCCATATTTTTAAAATTGTAGCCTTCAATATATTTTCCAAAAAACTAGGAGTTTTTTGTTTATCTTTTAGTCAAATTGCAGTTTATTTTTTTTATTGAAGTATAGTTGATTCACAACATTGGTTAGTTTCGGTTATACCTACATATATATGTATGTATACAGTGATTCAGTTATACATACAAATATATATTCATACATATATATGAAAATATATACCTATTCTTTTTCTGATTCTTTTCCCTTTGGGTTATTACAAAATATTGACTATAGTTCCCTGTGTTATACAGTAGGTCCTTTATGGTTATCTATTTTATATATAGTAGTGTGTGTATGTTAATCCCAAACTCCTAAATTATCTCTCCCCCTCCCCTTTCCCCTTTGGTAACCGTAAGTTTGTTTTCTATGTCTGTGGGTCTATTTCTGCTTTGTATCAAGTTGAAGTTTAACTGGGGCTTGAACCTCGGAGCCTCAGCTGGGGAAGCTGGCTCCGGGGGCATGATGCCACCAATGCCAGCCTCTCTCGGCACTGGCACTGAAGCCTGCTGACCATCGCCGCCTACTCTGAGTGGAAACGGGGAGAAAATGTGTGAAAGTGACACAAGTGCCCATAAATGATTGCTCGCTGTGAGGCAACCTTAGCCCTAGAACAAGATCATGACGACTAATGGACTCGGGCCTCCTTTTAAACAGATGCGGACGGCAAGTCCCACCCGCTGGTCTGCAACCACCCGTGACTGGAGGTTTGCTGCACCATGCCTCCATGGAGTCATGTGGGGAGAGGTGCATGTCCAGGTTCCACGGGTCTCCTAGTATCACCCAAAACCTTTCGTTGCATCGTCAGTTTCAGGAGTCCCAGTTCCATCACCTGGAACGCACTCAAAGGCTGGATGATACGCGGTCGTTTAGTGCTGGGTTCTGGCTGCCCATCAGAATCAGTAAGGAAGCATCAGAATGCGGGGTCCCAGGCCCGTCCCAGACTCACTGAATCAGAATCTCGACTTGTGGGGCCTCAGAGTCTCAGCTTTAACAGGTTACCAGGTGATTCCCAGGAAACTGTCTTCTTATTTGTGAATTTCCTTGATTTTTCCGGTTAAAATCAGAATCTTATGTAAAATACAGTAACTTTTCCGAGAGCTGAAACCTCAGGATTTCCCCCAAAGCCTCCATGTATTGATCTTGAAACAGGTGAGAGAAATTTATTCATCAGAGAACAGTTTCAATCACCCACAATGAGCTAAGTTAATATAATCAGTTTCAGTCCTTTGGGCCGACTGCCTGTAGATATTTAATTACACCATTTTGGGTCCTAGTCACTGCCTGGAGTTCTAGAAGCATGAAGAAGAGCGTGGAAGGCACTAACGTGGAGAAGCAAGAACAAAACTTCCGTGAGAAGTTCCATGTGGCTCAAGTGTAGACACCCCGGCAGGGAGTTTGGAGATGAGGTTACAAGTTAAAGTCATGCTCAGCTTTGGACCGGGAAGGCCTTAAAGTTCCCCTCGGCTTGACTAAACTTTAGGCACATTTCTTCCTGACCCTGGGCCCCTGACCACCCTTTTCTTAGAACATTTACTTTAGAAAACTTAAGAGTCATCAATTCTTTCTCTGCCCCTTTGAGATACAAATCTTCTCACAGCCCCGTGCCAGATTTACAACCCAGGATTGTCTGTCTCAAGGACCCAGGGGCCATCCTTTTGAACTGTGATCCTCAAGAAGATAGGGCGCCTGTCTCCCAGTCTCTGGGGGAGGGTGGGACCCTAGCTGCTGGGTGCCAATTAGTAAACACAGGTGGTCTCATCACACCAGCCGGCCACCTCCCTAACGCCCTCCAGAACTTTTGCATTAGCTCTCCCCAGCGCCTACAAACTCTTCCACTTTTCATTTCAGTGGGATTGAGTTCAGTCTCTCTCCTCTGTTGCAACTGTCTTGACCCCTATTGCAATAGCCTTGAATAAAGTCTTCCTGACCTAAAGTGTAACTTCTCCAGTACAATTTTTCTTTGGCATTATCGAAGGCACCTGCATATAAGGAAAGTCTGCTTCTTACTTTATCTCAAGAGCGATGGGAATTCAGTGAGGTCTCAGAGCTGGGGGTGCACAGATCTGAGTGGCTGTTTATAAAGGTAATCTGGTTACCCTTGGGAGGAAACATGGATTGTTTGGAAACAAGGATTAAGCCACTAAATGGTGGAAACAAGGATTAAGCCACTAAAACTAAGAGGAGTCATGAGGCCAGTGAAGGAATGATACCTCCATCTATCAAAGCAGAGAAAGAGAATGGAAAAGAAGGGCTAGAATTTTGGGGGCGGTGTGGTTTATGAGATAGACTTTGGCAGCTATTAGAGAAGGGGTGTGAAAAAAAAAGGATAGAACGTAGGATGAGTCTGAGATGTCTAGTTTGGAAAGCTAGGTGAAATGTGTTGATATACAAAGATAAGGAAATCCAATTACCAAAGAGTCCTTAAATGAATACAATCTGTTCTTATGTTACTATAAAGTTATTATTTTCAATGTTTATCATAAATATTTCAGAGTTAATGAACCGAGATTGGTTTCACCTGAGTAGTTGGCTGATTTTTCTCATTCTTCCTCTTCCCACACTGCATTAAATAATTGGCATCCACTCCCAACAAGCATTTCTAAAATACTCTTCAAAGTCACTGCCAAGAGGGAACCTGTGTTTTCAGATCAGTGTGTCTCAGATTTATCACAGGAGTGTGCAGATGTGACGGAGAAGGAGAAGGAGGCCTGGCAATCCCAATAGGGAGACAAGTTTCATTGTTTTAGTGAGTACCAGCAGACAGCAGGCAAAGGCATCCTCACAAATGAGTGTCCAAATCAATCCTCTTCCCCAGACACAAAGTTTCTGGCCTTTTCATCTCATGAGCCATATAAACAAAAGGAATCCAAAGCCGGAAACAGGGAACTGAGCTGCATGAACTGCCCTGAGCCCAGCTGAGCCTTGACTTAGTCCCGGATTATGACTTTCAGCATCTTCCACTTCCACAGGTAGGAGCTCTAGGGCACTCACTGGGGGATTCCAAGCTTCCACCTGGCCGCGCCACTCTGCAGAACTCCCGCAGCTTAGGTGGAAAACTGTCTCTGTTTCCTGGCACGGACTAGAGGGCTGTAAGCATGGGTGGCTTTCTACCTGGACAGAATTTGGTAAATAAGCCTCAGGAGCCTAGAAGGCAGAATCAAGCTGAGGCAGGTCCCAGCAGCTCTGGGCCTGGCGGTAGGGGCCAGGGTGGGTGGAGAGGCCAAGGCAGGCCTGAGCCCATCCTGGTCCGGCGTGGGCCTGGCACCATGCCTGCAGGAGGCTGTTTCCTTGTGCGGAATTACTAAATGCTACAAATAGGGGAACATTGCTGATGAAAGTTTTACGGGTTTATTAGTAATCGCACCATTCAGGGCACTAAAACTTCAAAGTCCTAAGTCCCACTAATCCTTACAACACCCCAGTGAGCTAGGGAAGCAAACAGGGATCATTATCCCCATTTTAGGGAGAGCAGAGAGGGGTAAGAAGCTTGGCTCGGAGCTATAGGAAGATCAGCATTGCTCACGTCTTGGTGACCACCAAGTCCAAATTCAGAATGGCAGGCTGCACTGATTCATGCTAGGAGGGTCAGCTAAGGAGTCTTTCGTTACTCAGAATGAAACCTGTGATCAGATTTTATTTAAAATAAAAGAAGCAGACATTGTTTTTTTGTTGTAGCTTTAATAACAGTAAATGACAGTAATTTTGCCAAATTAGAAATGTCTGACTTGAGGCGCTGGCCGACTCCTCTACTATCGGAATGTAGACTAAATGATTTTGACAGATCTCATCCAGAGCTGGACCAGGATCCCCAGGCCTCCTCCCTGACGTTGTCCCATACTGCTTCCATGGCAACCCGAAAAGCTTAGGCATGAGTACTAAACCATCCTTAGTGGTTTTCTTCAATCTCCTTTTAAATAAATTATAATATTTTCTGAATATCTATATTGTGAGAAATTTTGGAAAATACAAAAAAGTAAAAAGAAAATAAGAGTAGTGAGGGATCTCTTACTGGTGGATTATAAATGACCTCTGGTAACATTTGGGGGCATGTGCTACCTGTCAATTTTTAGGTGTGTAAATACATTTCTATTAGGTAAAATTGGAGTTACTTTACCTATTTTTACCCAACTCCTTGAATATCATTCAAACATATGGATTAAATAACTACATAACAATCCATCAAATGGTGGTATCCATTTATTTAGCCAATCCCCAACTACTGGGTACTTTGGTGGCTTCCAGTGCTAGCATGACACTAGATAAACCTTTCAAATAAACCTCTCTGATTATTTCCTTAGGGCAAACTTGTAGAAGGTGAATCACTGAGTCAATGGATTCACACATATTTAAAGCTTTTCCTATATGTATCAATACTACCACACTATTCTCCAGAATGTTGTATCAGTTTCCACTTTTGCCTGCTTTAAGAGGTTAATTTTTCTGATCCCTCCAAAATTCCTCTACTGGTGGGGCTTAAGAGTGGCAATGGGTTGCAATCATGGCTAGAACATTTGGCATAAAGCCATGTTTCAAGGAAACATAGGTTTCAGTCAGATGGAATGCTTATTTGGGATGGCTAGTGAGGGCTGCCAGCCAAGGGAGAAAACTAACATCTCTCCATTCCTCCAAAAAGCCACCCCCATTCATTAAGTGACCATGGAAGACAATTCATGTTCAAGGCCCTTGCAAGGTGTCCCCATTTTACACTTGAGGAAAATGAGGCTCACAGAGATTCTCTAACTTGGTCATAACATGTTGGAGCCAAGATGGCAGCCCCCGGCTGTCTGCTCCCTCCCACCGAGATATAAATGGGAATCCTAACCATGCTGTAGACTCCGAGCAGTGTGGGTAAGTGGCCCTTTTGATCATGGCTATTGCCCCTCCTCTTCTTCAAATACTAATGGCAGAAAAGTTTTCAATCCTAGATCCAAAGCAACCTTTACCCTGCCATGAACCTCTAACAGGCCTGTACTGAAGGAGTGCTCTGTAAGAACCCGGGGTACTTGGAGTACTTTTACTTATACCCTAAGGCACAAAGGGTTTCAAAGGCAAGCTCTGAGTCAGACAACTGTGGGCTTTAGTCCTGACTCTGCAACTTATGACATGTATGACTTCGGGCATGCCACCCACTCCTCATTTCTTAAATGAGGATGAGTAAGAGTGAAGGAGACAGTGCAGGGACTTCCCTGGCGGTCCAGTGGTTAAGACTCCACGCTCCCAATGCAGGGGGCGTGGGTTCGATCTCTGGTCAAACTAAGATCCTGAATGCCACGTGGCACGGCCAAAAAAAAAAAAAAAAGAGAGAGAGAGAGAGAGAGAGAGACAGTGTACGCAGAGGGATTATCCCAATGCCCAAAACATGGTAAATGCTCAAGAAATGTCCTCTAATAAGAATTCCTATCATTGCAAACAAAGTGATAAGGATGTAGCACAGGTATTTGACTCAGAAGGAGACAGAAAATAATCTGGCTTCCACACGCTGCAAACTCTATCCTCAGGATGTTACGGTGTTTCCCTGGGCTGCATAACCCAGGCAGGCACAATTAGAGAAGGTCTGGGAATGGCAAGTTTCTTGTCCCTGCCGTGCTGGCCTCAAAAGAATTCTGCAGCAACCTCGTGCAATGGCAAGATCTATGGCTCTGGGGAAACAGACAAGACTAGATGCCACAACCAACTCTGTCCAACACTATCGGGCAGCTTTGAGCACGTGCACATCCTATATAAGCCTGGGTGTAAAATAAGGATCATCAGAGTTCCTACCTGTTGGGAGAAGTAAATGAGATGATACTACACATGAAAAGGTTAGGGTGACCATGCCTGACACATAAAAAAACAAACAAACAAAACTAATTGTGAAAGCTGTTCACTTGTCTTCCTGGAGCTCTCCTCCCAGCACCTGGTAGAATATCTCACCTCCCCACCTCTTTGAAGTGGGCCATGGACACATAATTTCTTTGGCTGATAGAAGTGGATTGGACTGGAGTCCCCTTGGGTAGAAGACTTTAAGAGACAGTGGTCCATATTACCATGTTCTCTCCCTCCCCATCAAAATGACCAGCAACAATCCAGGTGACAGTGGCCCCAGAAGTCAGCCTGCCCCCCAAGAGTGAGGATCGGGGTAGCAGAGCTTCTGGAAACCCCAGAAGCACACAGAGCATGAATGAGAAACAGACACTAGCTAATGTATGGAAATTTAGGGATCCTTTGTTACTGTAACTTAACCCATCAAATTGATGCTGATATAATTATGAGTAATCTGTCAGACTAGCTCAGAAGATGGAGAAAAGAGCCCAACTTTTGATCAAAACATTAATAATTGTGATTGAGGACTTTCTCAATGAGAGTAGGTGGCTAAGGAGAAAGGCTTTTCCGAAGCAATGGAAAGTCGGAAGCGAGAACTTTGTTCAGGACCAGGTGGGAGCAGACTCTCCTCCCTCTCCTGCAGGTCAGGAACCAGGAGAACCCAATTCCCTCACCTCCAAGGATCACACCCCTAAGTCTACACGAAGAGTGATGTCGGTGACTTGAGGATGAAAGCGTGATGGGGTCTAAAACCAACCGGGCTGATTCCTAGGTTCCTGCAGGACTATGGGTCTCCCCTCGGCACTGCCCAGCAGGTGCCCGGAGACAGATCTATTCAGGGGATACTGCACAGGGATAGAACAGATTTGCTGGGACTGGGCATGCACACCCCACCTCCCAGAGGTTTCTGTTATCATTGACTGAGTCAGTGAGGGAGAGAACGGTGTGACTTCTTCCCGCCAATCCATAACCACCAGAGACACAGGAAATGCTACAGTATCAGGTTTAGAACTAGCCACGACTTCAGAAAATTCAAAAAGATTGTTGTCAAAGCAACCGGTTTGGGGTTCGATTACAATAAGCAAGAGAGATTTGTTAAAATATCCAAAACATGCAGCATAATTCAGTTTTACAAGTCATGTGTAATATGTTGAATAACTGATGCTATTAACAGTTTCGTCAACCAGTTAAGTCTGTATATATTCATTTTAACAAGATTCATTAACAACCTTGCTGAACGATACAGTTACAAGCAAGCTCATTTACTTAAAATTAAATGCTCTGTGGTACATTTTTATTTCCAACTTGGCTTGAAGGAATAATACAGAAAAGTAGAAAAAGTAACAAGTTGCTGCTTTCAGTAAAATGATGTAAAATACTCTTTGCTGTATAAGATCTAAATGCAAATTATTAAGAATGGGGCTCTACAATTTTTAATTTTAAAAAAGCTATAAATTCTCACTTTTGTCTCTCAAAAGTACATACAGCCAGTCATGTTTTCTAAAGGCATCTGTCCTTTGGGAAATTTTTCTTCCACTTTTTCTCTAAAAACTTGGCAGTGTTTGCTTTTGTTTTTGCTTTTGTTTTTCTTCTATCTGCCTCGTCATTTTTGAGCATAGAAAAGACATCATATAGTGCTCTGGAAGAGTTTTTTGTTTTGATTTTTGTTCTGTTATGGCACCTCCTGATAGCATTACGTGACTCTGGAAATCTATTCTGTGCTCTGCGAATAAGGTATGAAATGGAAAGTTCCTGCCCTGTGTTCAAAGAACAGAGTCAGTCCTATTGAGGCTGTGTTGTATTTTTTCCTGGATTGTTCTATAGGCACAGAAATAATCCTTAGCTTGGTCTGGGGCAACAGCCAAAGGAATTGTCTAAAACAGCAGAACCCGAGGGGTATAAGAAGGTTGGGAGGTGATGGGGGGAAGCAGTCAAAAAAAACTGTATAATAATAATTTTTGTTCATTTCCAGATATGTTCTTAATGTTTTCATAGGCCTTTTTTTTCTTCATTGTGTAATCTGCATATATTCATTGTAGACATTTATAAAAGTATAAAACAAAGAAAAAAATACTTCACAATCTGACCACCAAGAGATAATCACTATTACCATTTTGCTGCATTTCTTTACAGTCTTTTTTCTTAGAAATGTATTTTATATATATATGCACATATATTGCATAAATTTATACAGGCTTTATAGTTATTGAAAAGGTATGCATAAAATATATTTCCAGGCATATAAAGTGAAACCTTTTAAGTGCAGGATTTTTAACAACTGCATAATATTCATGTTATTTATGCAACATTATTCATTTAACTGTTTCCTTACTGCTGGCCATTTCTTTGATCCATATTTTAAGTTGGTTTTTTTTTTTTCTATTTTTTCCTGTCTATTGCCATGATTAACAAGAACGATAAACATCAACAGGGAAGGAACTACCAGATCACCTAGTCAAGTGAATGATTTAAAATAACAATGAAAAAAAAAAGAGAACTTAAAAAAAACTACTTGTAAGCACCAGTTTTACAGTGAATTATACAGCTTTAATTAGTACAACCTATTGGCAGACTATGGAAATCAGTAGTGAAAATGAGAACTACTAACTGACCAATAAGCCCAGCAAAGACCAGTACAACAGCAAGGTGCTGTGACTCTGGGTTCTGACTCTCCAGGGGATCAGACCAGACACTTGGGGATCAGACAGCCAAGACCAAGTTTCCCACCCAAGGAAAACAGCATGTAGGGCCTAAGGATCTGACCCTGAAATTTTGGCCAAAACTAGGGTACAGTATATTAAGTGGAGAGAGGAGTGAAGAAAGGGAGAAGGGGTGGGGGGGAGATGGGGAGGGGAAGGAGGGGAAGAGGAGCCTGGGGAAAGGATGAAAGGAAGAGAGAACAAAGCAATCCAGGAGATGGGGGTGTGATGGCCCAGGGTGGGTCAGACAAGGACCCTGACAAATGCCCAGCCTGGCCAGCTGACGTGTACTGAGCACATGAGCATCTGCACACAGGTCTTGGGGAAACCATAGCCAAGGACTGGAGACCCCATATGCCCTCCTGGGCTGGGGGCAGGGGGTCAGATCAGCAGGGCAGGAGCCCAGATGCTGGAAGCTGGAATAGCAGAGTTGGGAGTCAGTGATCAAAAGACAGGGTCACCAGAGTGACACCATTCGTGATACCAAGGAGTCCAAAGATGCTGGTGAGAAGCACGGCCATGATGCCCACTGCACACTGCACGTGACTGCTTGTTACGGAGCATGCAGGACACATACCATAGCTGTCTGCCTCCAAAAAAATCTACATCTATATCTACGTCGATCTATCTATCTATCATCTATTTATCGTCTATCTATCATCTATCTATCTGTATCTATCTATGCCAAAGAGCTTTTTTTTATTGAAGTATAGTTGATTTACCAAAGAGTTTAAATACTAGAAAAATGGTGGACAATATGTTAAAGGAAGAGCTAATAAAAGCTGCAGACGTTGAAATGTGGTATCACCTCACACCGTTCAGAATGGCCATCATCAAAATATCTACAAACAATAAATGCTGGAGAGGGTGTGGAGAAAAGGGAACACTCTTGCACTGTTGGTCGGAATGTAAATTGATACAGCCACTATGGAGAACAGTATGGAGGTTCCTTAAAAAACTAAAAATAGAACTACCATACGACCCAGCAATCCCACTTCTGGGCATATACCCTGAGAAGACCATAATTCAAAAAGAGTCATGTACCACAATGTTCATTGCAGCACTATTTACAATAGCCAGGACGTGGAACCAACCTAAATGTCCATCAACAGATGAATGGATAAAGAAGATGTGGCACATACATACAATGGAATATTATTCAGCCATAAAAAGAAAGGAAATTGAGTTATTTATAGTGAGGTGGATGGACCTAGAGTCTGTCATACAGAGTGAAGTAAGTCAGAAAGAGAAAAACAAATACCGTATGCTAACACATATATATGGAATCTAAAAAAAAAAAAAAAAAAAGGTTCTGATGAACCTAGAGGCAGGACAGGAATAAAGATGCAGACGTAGAGAATGGACTTGAGGATATGGGGAGGGTAAGCTGGGACGAAGTGAGAGAGTGGTATGGACATATATACACTAACAAATGTAAAATGATAGCTAGTGGGAAGCAGCTGCATAGCACAGGGAGATCAGCTCAGCGCTTTGTGACCACCTAGAGGGGTGGGATAGGGAGGGTGGGAGGGAGGCTCAAGACGGAGGGGATATGGGGATATATGTACACATATAGCTGATTCACTTTTTTATACAGCAGAAACTAACACACCATTGTAAAGCAATTATACTCCACTAAAGATGTTAAAAACAAACAAACAAAAAAGCTGCTGGACGTTGAGAGAAAGAGGCCCTCTCCAAGGTGAAGAGTTCAGTCCCTTAGGGCTGGCTCTGATCTGATGATCAGATGTGCCTGTGAGCAGAAATGACTGTCTATTGAGTCAGAACACCTTGAGAAAGCCCGCTCTCACACACCCGTCTGAGGCCAAGTTTGAACATGGCGTGTGGGGTAGGGCTGAGCCTGAGGGCAGGGTTAAACCAAATCATCTACCAGTTAGTGGGGTTCTGGGGGAGAAGCCAGACACATGGGGACACCAGCTGCGACAGATGTGAATCAAAGGCAAGGACAGACCTTCCCACCAGGAAACGGGAGTCTGGCTTGAAAAAGACCAAGAAGTCAATAGGCACATCTGAGAAGCACCGTAACTTGTTTTTGTAGGACATTCTGATATTTCATCTGGAAGAGTCTATACATGTTTTAGAGATTTATCCATTCACCAAGTTATTAGGAGAGGAATACCCACCCATGTGCAAGGCGCTATGGAATTAATCTTCTACCTCAAAGTTAACTGGATTTTGCCCGTCATCTCAGAATCTTTTCCATCACAGGGTGCAAACAGCCTCTCCACTATGCACAGTGGCAATGCAGCCTTAGGACCACCTGTCACCTGCCATCCAGGCCCTGCCCGCCTGCCCTGCCTTCACTCTGGCCACACCAGTCCACTTTGGCCAACTCTCGACCACTGGATTCTTTTTTTTTAACTGAATGGAAGATTATTTGAATTCTATTGTGCTTTACAATATTCAAAAGTTTCACACACATGATTTCATATAATCCCATAATAACCCTTTTTTTCCCCCTGACACTATATTGCCCCTCCCCCCTTTCCCTCTTCCCTCTTTTGTTCTTCATATCTGTGAGTCGGCTTCTTTTTTGTTTAATTCACTAGTTTATTGTATTTTTTTAGATTCCATATATAAGCGATATCATACAGTATTTGTCTTTCTCCATCTGACTTATTTCATCTAGCATAATGTCCTCCAAGTCCATCCGTGTTACCGCAAATGGCAAGACTTCATCCTTTTTTATGGCTGAGTAGTATTCCACTGTAGATATGTACCACACCTTCTTCATCCATTCATCTGTTGATGTACACTTAGATTGTTTCCATATCTTGGAAACTGTAAATAATGCCATGAACACTGGGATGCATATATCTTTTCAAAATTAGTGTTTTTGTTTATTTCAGATCTATGCCCAGGAGTGGAACTGCTGGGTCATATGAGATCTTTTCCTGTCTCCATGATTTCACACATGGAAAGCTCCCCACTGCTTGTATGACTGATTCTTTCCCATTCTTCTTGTCTACTTTAAAGTGTCCTCTCCTCAGAGAGACTCTTATGAACAGCCCTGTCAAAATCCAGCATGCTCATTTCCCATTACCTCAATTTTAATGATATATTCAACGCTTTGTTTCCATATTTGGTTTCTATTTCCTCAACTAGACTTTAAAAAGATAGAACCAGGACTTCCCTGGTGGTGCAGTGGTTAAGAATCCGCCTGCCAATGCAGGGGACATGGGTTTGAGCCCTGGTCCAGGAAGATCCCACATGCAGCGGAGCAACTAAGCCCCTGTGCCACAACTACAGAGCCTGTGCTCTAAAGCCCACGAGCCACAACTACTGAAGCCCGCACACCTAGAGCCCGTGTTCCACAACAAGAGAAGCCACCGCAGTGAGAAGCCCACGCACCACAACGAAGAGTAGCCCCCGCTCGCCGCAACTAGAGAAGGCCCGCGTGCAGCAATGAAGACCCAACGCAGCCAAAAATAAATAAATAAATAAATTTATTTTAAAAAAAGAAAATAAAAAAGAAGAAAGAACCACATGCATCCTGCTCATCAAGCCATTCCCATTGCCCACCACGTAATCGGCTCTCTGTGAACACATTCTCCAATGTATGCATTTCAGACTGTGACACACACACAATAAGTTTTGAAGAAAATGCAGCTCTTAAAATAACATTTATTTCCTATATCATAATGATTCAAAAACTATTTCAGAAACATGCAAAATATAATTCACTTGCACAGTACCGAATAACTTTATTTCTATTTTAACCTAATTGTCCTGAGCAACAAAGCAACTGAGGACCACAAAAATAGAAAATGGGATTAATTTGGCCAATAAGTATTTTTTAAAGTTTGCCTGAAAGCTACTCTAGAGCAGGAAAAAATGTCTCATTCACATTTGTGCCATCAGTGTTGAGCAGAGCACATGGCGATTAATAGGTGCTCAATAAATGTGTTCTGGGTGAAAAGGTTTTCCATTTTAAACTAATATATAACAGTCATCTTTAAAAGTATAGAATTATATAAAGTGCAAAAAAACCTCCCCTCCTTCCTCCCAATCCAATTCATTTTACAGAGTTAGCCAATGAGAACAGGTTAATGTATATTCTTTCATTTTCCATGTATTTATGACCAAAAATGTGCACACGAAAAGATTTACACATGCTATTTTATAACTCACTTCATTCACTCAATACATCATAGACATATTTCCATGGCTGCAAAAATAGATATGCCCCAATCTTTTTAAAGGACATGTATTACTCCATCCTTTATAAACCATTTATAAATGTCCCTTCTTGTGGACATCTGGATTTTTCTACCATTAAAAGTAAGAAATTAGTGAATATCTTCTACCATTGCACAATTAGTTGAGCATAAACAGAGGATAAATCCCTAGACATGTTACTGCCTGGTCAGTTAACCTTGAAAGATACGTTCTAAACTGCCCAGTGGCTGTTACATTCCTATCAGTCCTTGCACACGTTCCATTTTTTAAAAATGTCTGCCAATCCAATAGGTGAAAATCAGTTGACAGTTTAAATGTTCTTAATTATGAGTGAGGCTAAACAGCTTTCCATACTATTAGCTGCCTTTTATATTTGTTTTCTAGCTAATGAAGATGATCTGATGCCTCCTCGCCAGGCAAGATGCTAGACACTTGAGGAGGATGTTGGAAGACTAACAGCCCCGTGGGCAGGAGGCTGCATGAGTCAAGACTGCAATGCACACAGAGCCCGATCCAGCTGCCCCTTGAGCTGAATTGGCCCAACGCACCCCTAACTCACCCAAGCTTCCACACAATATGCCTGATGCGTTGCTAATTGCATGTGTGTCGTTTCGGCTGATATATTCTCCATTATTCCTTACCATACCTTTGAATAAGACAAAATAAAAATGCCTGCTATCATTTGGAAATAACAGGGCTTCTCTTCCTAACAGCTTCAAAGAGAAGACACAGCAGAGATGTGGGATGGGCATGGACCCCGCTGCTTGTCAGCCGTGAGCCGGACACACAGCTTACCATTCCCGGGTCTCAGTTTCCTCATCTGTGACAGCATCAACCATGCAGGAACGTTGTGTACAGTGCTCTGAACTTTCATGTGGATAAAGTGAGAAATCAAAGTGGATATTACTGGCCATGTGAGACAGGGTTTTCATGTTAAGCTGTAAAATCCCTCTTGAGGCATTATTTCTCACTTCACACAGGAATACAGAGCAGGAGGCATATCTGCTCTCTGTCCCCACCATGAATCACGACTTCTGTCTATCCATCTCAAGGCGGGAGTCATGCTGGGCATGGTTGTTCCCCCGCTAGCCCACCTCCACCGGATGCAGCTGCCCGCAGAACGTGTAGGGCGACGATGCTCACGCCCACTCGCATCGTTACCCCCCCCCCGCCGGCCCGGTACCCGAGTATAACCGGGGCTCGCATCGTTACCCGCCCCCGCCGGCCCGGTACCCGAGTATAACCGGGGCTCGCATCGTTACCCCCCCCCGCCGGCCCGGTACCCGAGTATAACCGGGGCTCGCATCGTTACCCGCCCCCGCCGGCCCGGTACCCGAGTATAACCGGGGCTCGCATCGTTACCCGCCCCCGCCGGCCCGGTACCCGAGTATAACCGGGGCTCGCATCGTTACCCCCCCCCCGCCGGCCCGGTACCCGAGTATAACCGGGGCTCGCATCGTTACCCCCCCCCCGCCGGCCCGGTACCCGAGTATAACCGGGGCTCGCATCGTTACCCGCCCCCGCCGGCCCGGTACCCGAGTATAACCGGGGCTCGCATCGTTACCCGCCCCCGCCGGCCCGGTACCCGAGTATAACCGGGGCTCGCATCGTTACCCCCCCCCGCCGGCCCGGTACCCGAGTATAACCGGGGCTCGCATCGTTACCCACCCCCGCCGGCCCGGTACCCGAGTATAACCGGGGCTCGCATCGTTACCCCCCCCCCCGCCGGCCCGGTACCCGAGTATAACCGGGGCTCGCATCGTTACCCCCCCCCCCCGCCGGCCCGGTACCCGAGTATAACCGGGGCTCGCATCGTTACCCCCCCCCCCGCCGGCCCGGTACCCGAGTATAACCGGGGCTCGCATCGTTACCCACCCCCGGCGGCCCGGTACCCGAGTATAACCGGGGCTCGCATCGTTACCCCCCCCCGCCGGCCCGGTACCCGAGTATAACCGGGGCTCGCATCGTTACCCACCCCCGCCGGCCCGGTACCCGAGTATAACCGGGGCTCGCATCGTTACCCACCCCCGCCGGCCCGGTACCCGAGTATAACCGGGGCTCGCATCGTTACCCCCCCCCCTGCCGGCCCGGTACCCGAGTATAACCGGGGCTCGCATCGTTACCCCCCCCCCCTGCCGGCCCGGTACCCGAGTATAACCGGGGCTCGCATCATTACCCCCCCCTGCCGGCCCGGTACCTGAGTATAAAACTGGGGTTCACATCATTACACCCCCTGCCAGCCCGGTGCCTGAGTATAACTGGGGCTCACATCATTACCCCCCCTGCCAGCCTGGTACCTGAGCATAACTGGGGCTCACAAAATGCCTCTCAAAGAATGAATGAAATGTCCACCCAGGAAGCTCTCTGATAAATGCTCATTTTGTTTTTCTCCATAAGAATCTGCTTAGACCAAGGGTTCTCAACCACGGCTCTGCAGGCGCTTGGAGCCGGATGATCCTCTGCCGTGAGGGGCTGTCCTGTGCACTTGGCAGCAGCCCTGACCTCCACCTGGACACACCTGGCACACACACCCCACGTGTGACAACTACAACTGTCTCCAGACATGGCCAAATGTCCCCTGGGGGACAAAATCTCCCCCAGTTAAAGAACCACCGGTTTAAACCAAAGGAAAACAACCAAATATGTTTTTGTTTATTTTTAAAAATGCAATGCTGCAACTTGCTTAGTTTTTACTATGTTCCTGAATCCAGAGCCGTTGTGAGAGCTGAGCCAATAATATAAACCGTAAGTTAGCAAAATAAGTCCTCGGGGCTACTTACAACTGATTGGAGAATATTAACCACCTCAGACAAATCAGTCATTAGCTACTGCTGACCTGGTGGGGGACACAGCATTAATAACTCAATAAAGCAAAGGCTGCAGGCAATAAAACCTCGGGGTTATTTATACCAAATTAGATTCGTTTTTGGTGGCAACCCTGCTCTTGTGAGTGGGAATAAGCCATGTGTACTTATCAATTAATCAGGAATATTGTACATCACAAATCTGCTCTTACAGCCTTTCAAGCTGGAAGATGTGAGGTGTGAGTGGTCCCCCGGCCTGCGGAGGAGGGAAAAGAGAGGCACGGGAGGGGTGTGTAAATCAGACACCTTGGCCGCAGCCTTCCCGCTCCACTCCCTTGCAACTTTCCATCCTCAGTCCAGGGCAGGACAGGCAGGAATCCCACAAGGTGAAATTTAGATGTGCTGACAGGTGGACAGACACAGTTTATTACTGTTAGTGATGAACAATCCTATCTTAACCACTGAAAGAGACTGGAAAACATGGTATAAGCATACGTCTGGTATCATAAATGCAGGATTGTTCTGTTTACACCTTGCTCTCGATTTAGGATATGAGAACCATGGGTGCTGGAAGTGGACGTTTTTGGGGAGGGAGGGGGTTATTCTGGTCCAGGTCACAATGTGTCCTATCAATCAGGAGTCATCTCTGAGCCCTATAGGCTGTGATTGCCAAATTGGGGGGGGGGTGGGGGTGGGGGTGGAAATCACCATTAAAAAGACTATCTAAACCTACATACTTTTGTTCACTGAGACAAACCAATGGAAATTCTAGAGATTTCTGCCTAAACTGCTGAGATTTAGAAATGTCTTCTTTTTTTTTTCAGTTGCTTGTTTCCATTTCTAGTCTATACTTCACTTCCTTTTCTCCTTCTCTGTCTCCTTTCCCATTTTTTGGCTCTACTCATCTGTTCAGAGGCCAGATTTATATTTTTTTATTTAATTTTTATTGGAGTATAGTTGCTTTCCGTTGTTGAGTTAGTTTCTGCTGTACAGCAAAGTGAATCAGTTATACATATACATATATCCGCCCTGTTTTAGATTTCCTTCCCATTTAGGTCACCACAGAGCACTGAGTAGAGTTTCCTGTGCTATATGGTAGGTTGTCATTAGTTATCTATTTTATACATAGTATCAATAGTGTATATGCGTCAATCTCAGTATCCCAATTCATCCCACCCTCCTTCCCTGCTTGGTCACCATAAGTTTGTTTTCTACCTCTGTGACTCTTTTTCTGCTTTGCAAGTAAGTTCGTTTGTACCATTTTTCTAGATTCCACATATAAGCGATATTATACTGTATTTGTCTTTCTCTTTCTGACTTACTGACAAGGAGAGGTGCCTGTAAGCTCGGAGGCACCAGGAAAAAAGCCAGACGCTCACGGAGACCGGCTGCTCCCTGAAAGGCCACTGACAAGATTCCAGTGAGGGGGTGGCCTCCTCTCTAGACAAAGAGCATGGCCCTGCAAACCCCCCAAAGAAAGATTTCAAATGCACAGGCACATCTATTTCAGCCTCCGTGGACACACAGGGTCAGTCGCATGGCCCTGATGAAGGCACAAAGTGGAAGTCACATCTCTAAGCCATTGCTGGTTCCCTGAAATTGAACTGATGTTTCAGTAAACAAAGCATAAAGAGTCTCTGCTCCTCAGGAAATTTCACTAACCTCAACAATTATCCTGGTCTACCCAACCATACTTTTCTTTTGTCCTTTAATGTGCTTTTGGTTGTGTTGCCCAAGGTCCGGGATGTACGCAGGCAGATTCGGATGACACTGCTGTGACCTGGGGGCTGAACAGGGCCTGGCGTTGCCTCCATTTAGGTGATGGGTTTGTCTGACTCCAGAAGACCTTTGTCATGTTTTTAAATGTGGCACCTAGGAGCAGGACCCTATTAATTCAATGCAGTCGCAGGGCCCTTGTACCAACGGAATCGGAAGCCCTCTAATACAGAGCAGTAGCCTATAGGAATGGAACTCAGGGCAAATGCCATTCGATTGAGGAAGAGAGAAAAATCAAGATATCCACAAGATACCCACTGCCTAGAGAGGATATCCTTAGAGGTCAGCACTCTGGGTGGGAGGGAGGTGGGATGGGAAACAGCCCCTTGTGGGCGCCCAGTAACAAGTGCTGTGGATACTGGTCACTGGAAGAAAATAAGGGCCACCCAGAGGCGTGCTGGTCAATGTTTAGTAACAGGATTTCCCGGGGAGCCCTTACTTGTAGTATTTGCCAATTACCATGGTGTAAACACTCCCACCAGGGCCCACTTCAAGCTACCAGCAGGAGGTCACTGGACACGAGAATGGGATGAGATGCACACAGTTGGCTCTCAGGAGGTGAGAGGATGGACCCAGCCCGGCCCACCACCGGCAAAGGAAGTAAGAACTGAAGGGGAACCGGTTTGGGGCCCTGAGACCCATTTCCCACGTGTGGGGACTTGCTCTGTAAGGGGCTTTGATCTTGATACAGCCGGGCTTTACAGATCGTGGTCGGTGAACGGAGCTTCTTTCCTTTATCTCTCTCCACTTGCCTTTATAAAATTCTTAGGAATTTAAAAATTCACGACGAGCACATATTAACTTAAACCCAAACCTCAAGGGACTGTTCATTTTCTTCCTGTTGTGACCCTACTGCATTAAATATTGCATGAAATTATCAAGCCACTAATTTGGATTCAGATGCACTTTAGTTATGCACAGATTTCCTGTTAATGGCATTCACTGACCAAAGATTATCACCTTCTCATTCTGAGACTTGCTGGTCTGTCTTCACCTCTCCCTCTATCACCCCCTTCTCTGTCCTTTCCTTCCCTCCCACTGTTTTCTCTCTTTGGGGGGATCCTCCATCTCTTCTCCATTTTTCTTTCCTAGTCTCTCTCCACACCTCTCTCAATCTCTCCTACTCTCTCTTCCTTCTCCTCTTCCCCCTTTTCTTCCCCCTTTACCATTCGCTTCCCTCATACCTCTCTTTCTCTTTCCCACTCTTCTCTCAGTTTCTCAGTAAGGCAAAGATTTATATGCCTATCCTCATAACATACCTGGCAACCCAGGCCCTGGTTTCCAATCATGTTTAAAGGAGTGAATGACAAGCCAGACTGTAAAGGGAACAGAAAGAAGTCAATGAATCTGAGCACAGAAAATACCACCCCTTAACGAAAGCCCAAACAAAGCTCAGAGTGCATAAAAAAGTACACATTATCTATACAGACTTAATATAATGTACCAAAAAGAAGTGTGGTGGGACAGAAAGCATGTACAGACACAAGAGAGTAAATCACTAATCATTTAATAAAGTTAGCTGAAAATGCTGCAATAAGAATTCTGAGTGTTATTTCTCTTTCATTTTCTGGTTTCCCCTTGCCCTTGTATGTACTAGCCAAGGCCTTAAATTCTTACGAATCAAAAGGTTCAGAAGAGAAAAGTAAATTAGACCCAAAGATTGAAAAGCATAAGTCACAAAATGAGTGCAGTTAAAATATATATATATATATATATATATATATATATATATATATATATATATATATATATACTCTAAGATTTAGGGGGAAGCAAACAAAAGCAGCTGTGAGGGATCAGACAAAAAATAGAAAACCTGTTAAAGATATAGATAATGTCAAGGTCAATTACTCCTTTCTGCCTGACACAGACAGTGCAGCCAACATGTGCCTGAACAGATAGAAAGTAATATGACTCTAAGTGTGACAATTCTTTGGGAGCTAATTCTTTATTCACAGAACCATACTCTGCAATGCAGGGGTCCCAGGAAATACTAACTCAAAATAATGTCCCCTGAGAATAATAAAAAAGGAGAAAATGAATTGTTGATATCCACAGACTTTGCAGAGGAAAAAGGAACAAATTTCCAACCTGAAAACATTAAAATGCAAGCAATTTTATACAGAACTTTTTTCCAAAGATTAAGGTAAAGCATGCACTCCATGTTCTTCTGCTAAATAAAAAACGAAAGCTATATTTATAGTTTTTAGAATCATTTAAAAAATATGTCAATAATAATTAGCCACTAACATTACTTCATTGGCCTCCCACAGTCTGAAAAATATTAAAATTCCTTATGTGATCTCTTTGTTTTAACACACTCCTTATTTAGCACGTCATCAGGAGGCTGTAAGCAAACAACTATTTAGCTAGCTGTCACAGTCAACATTCAACATCTTTGAAGTTAACGATACTAAGTGGAAACTCTAAAAGAACTGTAATTAAAGAGTGTGTTTTAATAATACGACTGAATAAGTATTTTAACATTTCAAGCAAAGTACTAGAAATAACTCAGTAGACTATATGGTATCCTATTTGAAGTGGCATTTATCATTATATATCAGCATATTTATTGTTAGAAATTCATTTATTCACAGTTAAATATTATCTGAATCATTCATATACTTAACTATTGCTATGGTCTGAATGTTTGTGTCTCCCCTGAGTTCACATGTGGAAATCCTAACTCGAAAGGTGATGGTATTAGGAGGTGAAATTGATTAGGTCATGAGGGTGGAGCCCTCAGGACTGGGGTTAGTGCCCTTATAAAAGCAGCTGAGAAAGTTCCCTTCCCTTCCACCACATGAGGACGTGGTGCGCAGGCACCGTCTATGAATCAGAACTCAGACCTTCACCAGACACTGGATCTGCTGGCACCTTGATCTTGGACTTGCCAGCCTCCAGAACTGCATATGATATTTTATTATAGCAGCACAAACAGACTGATTGTGAAGTAGTCATTGAGAAAGCACCAGACAATACCAGGTAAGTCAGTCTTGGTTCAACTACCAGTTTATTTGGTCCAGTTCTCAAAGTGGATGATCTGAAGCATCTGCATTATCAGGGTCTAGGGAGGTCCATCCTTCAGGGTCCCTAAAGTATGGGTCATTATCTTCTCTGCCCCTACTCTCCATCACACGCATTCCTGTAGAGTCAGTGCAGCTTCTGTTCACCAGACACCCATGGGTAGGGTTGCCAGACTCAGCAAATAAAAATATAGTATGTGCAGTTGAATTTGAATAGAAGATAAACAACACACAATTTTTTTTAGGTTAAATGCAAATTTCAGATAAACAGTGGATACTTTTTTTAGGTTAAGTACAGGACAGATTTATACTAACACAATTATGCATTGTTTATCTGAAGTTCAAATTCAAATGGGCACCCTGTATTTTATCTGGCAATCCTACGCAGGGAAAACTGTGTGAAACCATGTATAGTTCAGGGTCCTGACCCTGGGTACCTGCCTCCTCTTCCCATCCTGGGATCCTGGAGATGACAAAAAGGACGTGTGCATTTAAAAGAAACTGTTCATGAAAGTGCTAGAAGATGAAAATGCCACACGGGCCAGAAATCTTGAGGAATCCCTGAAAGACAGAAAGGAAATCAGCTCACATAAAAAGAGGAACTCGCAGCCTCAAATATGACCTGAAAAGACTCTAGGGCTTCTCCAAGTTCAGAAGCAACAGATGCGATGATGAGCAAGAGAAACGAAGGCCTTGGGGATTAGTTGGGGAACCCCATTCAGAACCTCTAAACAATGGTCCCTTCCACCTCCACCCGGAGTCAAGTAGCATGAGCATCTGCTCTTGGGATGGAAGCACCGGCATGAGTACTTGGACCAAAGAGGCAGGAAGGTGCCCTGAATGACTGCTGACACTCAGGAAGCACAAGAAAATAAGACCTACTGTATACCCAACCTCATTATCCTCAGTCAATGCACTCCAACTACGGAAAGCAAAACAGCAACCACAGATAGAAGATTCCAGGCTCTTAGGATGATCTAATGACCAAGAACCTCAGGAAAACCAACATCAATATCAGGAGTCACCAAAGAGCTATATGGGTCTTACACATTCTTTTAAGTTAATTCTTAGATATTTTGTATTTGCACTGCCATCATGAATGGGGTCACATTATGCTGTTATACATTCATCATTTATTGCTGGTAAATAGAAAACTGTCGACTTTTGCATATTTATTTTGTAACTTGTAAACTGACTGAACTCTTATTTCTTCCAGTACTTGTAATTGATTATCTTGTGTTTTGGGGACAAAACACAACATAACATGGAATAATTTTATATTTTCTGTTTCAACATTCATATTTTCTTATCCCCTTTTCTATCTAATTGCGTTGCTTAAAATTTCCAGTACAGCATTAAATCACACTGGGAAAGCCAGCATCATCCTTTTCCCACTTTAATGGGCAAAGAACAGTTACCTCCCCCCCCCCCCTTTTCTCTTAGTAGTTATGTGCTGCCTGGAAACATATGCTCTACCAGTGTTCACCTGTAAGGCTACTCCATCCGCACTTCAGCTTGAATCACTCGCTCTTTGGTCCCTCTTTGGAAAGATGAAATCTGTCTAGAGGGGCATCTCTACCTGCAGGTGAACTGAATTGAAGCTGGAATTCCCACACTTCCGGATGGGCCCACTGAGCATTTTACAACTTGTAAGTACCACTTATAAAATAACTCCAGATGTTAAATACACCGCCTGTCACAGGTAAGCTTGTCGTGAAAGACCACTTTGACCTGCCATATTCTAATGTCACAATATTCTACGGTTTGTGACCATATTTTTCATTACTGCTCTCAGGTCAGGAAAATCAATAACTAGTCTCAGCCCTGTGTCTGTTGATACCAGCACCTGTATGGAGCTTATGCCTGCCACACACCTGCCGAAGACCGTGTCCTCAACTTAATTTCTAAACTGACCTGGCCCGTGTTCTCTAATGTGCTGCTTGTGTATCCCCAGAACACAAGTATTTACTACAATTCTTTTCGTTTTATATTTTGGAATAAAATTTGCCCATTGCAGAGTCTTTTCCGGAAACAGAAAGATATTTAAATCTATTTGAAATCCACCATCGGTTTAAAAATCGTGGAAAGGAGAATGTTAGAAATCTATGATAAAGTTCCTTCTGAAGTGAGTAAATTTTAGTACGAACTCTACTCCTGTGTTCTTTTGGACTTTAAGTCAACACGGCCTTGTTCGCAAAAGCACCTTTTGAAATGTTCAATAGTTGGTTGGTTTGATAGGTTTGGTTTCTGTTGTTATTTATTTTGCGTTAAGCTCCAGCGAGAATCTGCTTAACATTTTCATGACTATCAGCCCTCTTTGAACAACCCAAAATCTCTGGTGGGGCTCACACACCATCTTTTTGCAGGCTTTCCCCAGGTCCAGACAGGAAGTGACACAGACCAACACTGCATCCAAAAAGTGTGCTTTCAGCACTTTACCCCAGTTAGAAAAAAAAAAAACTAGATTTGAATGCAGAATGAAACTAACAATGGCAGCCTTTAATTCTAACGAAAATTGTTCAAAAGAGAACAAAATGTTAGCTTTTTCATAAAACCTGTTTACAGGCCCTTATTAAATGGCAGGCGCTATGCTTAGCCCAAGTTACAACGGTTCTTTTATTCCAATTAAAATTGCACAAAAGGGAACAAAACATCAGCCTTTCCATAAAATGCATCCCCTTGGTCCCTCCTGGAAGACAGGTCCTCTGTGAGGCTCAAGAATGTAATCAAGAAGCTGCCATTGGGAAGACAGCCAGGGCTTGGTGGAGATGGTGGTAATGTATTTTGCCACAAATAGAGGGTGCGTGCTAGATATTGTGGATTACGCTGTGAATGGTCCACCGTGTTCATTCTGAGTATCAGAAATTTTGAGAAAAACCACTCTTCAAATAGCATGGTCAAAGTAATTCAAATAGAATAAAGGAGTGAAGTAGGTATTTAACACTTAAGAAATGACAGTGCCCTTGAAGCAGAGCTGGGAGGAGGATGAGAGCAGCTCCAAGTGGAAACAGCAGTCACAACTCTGCACATGGACGGATGCGTTATTTCTAACACTACCGTCCATTACGATTCATTACAAATTTCTATCTAATAGGTTACCCAAGTGAGGCTCTGCTCTAAATACACCGCCTTCAAACACCACTCAAGGCTTCCAATTTTTAGCTATGTAATGCTGAATTTTAGTTGGCACTGCTTTGCCCTCATGCTGTCTTTGGCATTTTTCCTCTTGCTACGTGATCATGGAAAAGATACACAAGTGAGCCAATCGGCACAGACCATTTGAAATGAAATATATGAGAAACTTATAATTAGAGATGGGAATGATTCTCTTTTGCTCCCCAAACAAATTGAATTCCTTCGTGAGAATGCCTAGGTAATATAGTCAAACATATTACGCGTAAAGTGTCTGAGCTGATTTCTTCAAAACAAATGCACTCAACAGATAGGACTGCCAACTTTCTTCTGCTCATTTGCTAAAAAAGAGCAACGTTTGCAATTTGAGAACATTAAAAAGGCCCCATTTGAATTCACTAAAGGCCTCATGCAGCAGGGAACAAAAGGCGAGCATAATACATCTTATTTAAATTGACACAAGTTTTGTTTTAGTACAACCCTAGCCTTACACTGCAGCTTTTGGAGACTATAAGTCAGATTTTGAGGAGTGAGTAAGATGGAAAAATAGAAGACCATCTTCTTCTTTCATGTGATCCATCATTAATTTCTCTGTATCAGGAAAAACATCCTGTGAAAATAATTTTACACTAATATTATGCCTTGGCCATCAGCATTTTATTTCAAAAACATTAATAAGGCAGATATATAATAAATAAATGTGTATTCCTCCTTCAGGGTGGTGTCCAGTTACTGTACTCACAGGGGCTGGCGGGGAGGGTAGCTGCAGCTCTTAAAATAACCAGCCTCAAAGCTCCGATGCTAAAGCCTAATCCCACGTCTGGTGGGAGAATGGGGCCGCTCTGCTGCTGCTTCTTGGGGAGAATACAATTAACTGACTTTCCCGTAGTGGTCCTAATTTATGGACATTCACACTCTTCCTTGGCATATCTGTGGTCAGGTTTCCTGAAATATAGACAAAAGGCACCGAGCAGCTCCGATAAAGCCCATCGGTTCCTTTGGAAACTTCATTCACTCATTCAACAGCTATTTATTAAGTGTATCAGACATTTTTCTAGGCACTGGGGATCCATCAGTACAAGTCAGATAAATAGATCTGCTCTCATGGTGCGCATATTATTATAGAGGAAAAAAAGACAATAAACAACATGAGAAGTAAATGTTAGAATAAGCTGGAAAGTGACAGTTCAATGGAGAACAGTAATCTCCCATTGACCACCTGTGTGCCAGGCTTTGTGCACACATCACCAAGAAGGCATTACTGACACCTTTTCTGGAAGAGAAAATCGAGGCTCAGGAAAATTCAGAATCTTGCTTAAATTCATACAAATGCGAAGCTGACTCACAAGTGGAGATTCAAAGGCACATCTGGATAACATTACAGAGTGTTTGTCTAATCATCACACTATTGGATTCTTGGGAAGTCCTAAAGAGACCTCATTAACTATCTGAATAGGGAAACCAGGTCCCACACCAAATGCAATCTGGGTAAGAAGTTAACACAAGGGAACTGGGCACCAGATGAACCAATGCCTCTCAACATCCCCAATACTCAAGCTTCTCCTCACTGTCTCCTTGGTTTCTGCAACACCCAAATTCCACTTCCTTTTCATTTTTACAGAAATCTTTATTTAAAAGAAAATAGCATAAAAGAGATTTCCTTTAAAAGCATACTGTCTTATCCAGAGTTGTCAAAACATGGGAGGAACCAAGATGTCCTTTAGTCGGTGACTGGATAAATAAACCATGGTACTTCCAGAGAGTGGAATATTATTCAGGGCTAAAAGGAAATGAGCAAACAAGCCAAAAAGACTGGAAGGACCCTTAAATGCCTGTTACTAAGTGGAAGAATTGAATCTGCAAAGGCTACATTCTATATGAGTCTCACTGTATGACACCGAGAAAATGGTAGAACTATGGAGACAGTAAAAAGATCAGTGGTTGCCAGGGGTTAGGGAGGAGGGAAGGATGAACAGAAGGAATGCAGAGGCTTTGTTAAGGCAGTGTAACTACTCCACGTGGTATTACAATGATGGATACACATCATTATACATTTGCCAAAACCCATAGAATGTACAACACCAAGAGTGAACCCTAATGTAAACAATGGGCTTTGGGTGATAATGATGCGTTAATACAGGTTCATCAGTTGTAACAAGTGTACCCTCTGATGGGGGATGTTGATGGCAGGGGAGATTGTGGGTGTACAGGGCGGCGAGGGGGTATATGGGAAATCACTGTACTTTCCACACAATTTTGCTGTTCACCTAAAACTGTTCAAAAATAAAGCCTATCAATAAATGTGTGCATATAGATATACACATATATATTATATTTATATATATGTATTATATGTATAATTGTATAAATTTAATACAATTATATAATATATATAATTGTAATTATATGTATAATGCATAATTTATACATTTATAAATACATGTGTGTGTGTATATACATATATACACATATAAAAAAATGTTAAAAAGCATACTGTCATCGCCACCTATTCATTCAGAAAACTTACAGTTTTTCAAAACAGCTTCCCTCTATCTTACCCACATAAGCCCCATTTGATTACTGCAAGACTCCTCTAGAATGATGCCCTGGTAACATTAATAATTAATTTTTAACATATTCATTTCTATGGGAAGGATGTCAGTACAGTCTATTTATAAAACAGAGCTAAAAGCCTGTTTTACAGAAACAGAATAGAACAAGGGAACAAGAAGAGAAAAATCTCATTAGGGCCTGACAGTCTTTGATAATGGGATTAAAGTTATTTTCCTCCCAACTACAAATGTGCCGAGTTAAGTCCATATTGTGTTTTCTCTTCTTAGAAATGTGCGCTACCTCCTTGCAAGGAACTTTCCCACGCTATCTTGTCCCTGATTCCCGGGAAACAAAGATGAAAAATGTAACCAGGTGATGGCTTTCATGCAACGTCAGCAAGAGGCCAGCACCTCATGAAGTGACACACACGCTAGCAGCAGCTCAGAACTGACCTTTATAGAAATGAACGTTTTCAAAAAAATGTTTTCTAGCGGCGAACCAACACATTCCCTGATCTTATCTCGCAGTGCACTCAGGGTCAATGCAACAGATGTAGGGTCACCATACTCTTCACAAGTAGCATCTGTTTCTAGCATGTGCTAAATATTCTGCCTATTTTTAGTGAAATTTTAAAGATACATTTTTAAATATGAGTGAGCCATGTTCTTATCTGGATCTGTACTTCCAAATGTCCTCCATAAAGACAGAGCTTAATTATCCCTTTTTTAATAAAGCCAAATTAAATCAGCAACTATCCACAGAGCTCTTTCCTTTTGCGTAATTAGCCAAGTGTTACACGAATAATAATATATAAAAGAAATGCAAGGTGTAGACCCTGACCTCAAGGTGCTTTACTTATGGAGGCTGAGAGAGAGCTAAAAGGATACCAAGAAGTTAGCCTTTTAACTCTCAGACTCAAGACAACTATAGAAATAAACTTAAAGGCAATACAATATTCACTCTGAAACTGACAAGGTAGACTGTATAATGAAAGAAATAAGTCTACTTCTCAATATAATCTTTGTGCTTTCCAAGCGAGTTCCCAAAGACCGGACCCTTGACCAGAGCAGAATCTATGCAGGAGACATGTTGATACGATGGACCAGTGATTCTCCAACCAGCTTGCTCATCAGGCTGACCTGGGAAGCTTTCTAACCAACCCTGCTCCTAGCCCCAGGCCTCCGATTTTCTGATTATTAGGTCTTTGATGAGTCAGCTTCTGCCAATTCCCCTTCTCTCATGGCCCTCCGCCGACCCAATATTTGTATTGTACTTTAGAGTCTGCAAAACTTCCTTAAACCTCCTAACTTTGAATCTTGTATGAGATCATGATTGCCATCATTTTAGATGAGAAAACACAGGCTATGTGGCACATTCCTATTTGCAGCCAGCAAATAATAAATGGCACAGGTTAAATTTAGACATTATTCAAGATATATTTCCAAAACAAGTATTTTGTCCTAGAGACTGGCGTATATTAGTGGCATCAACTCACATTCAAAAAGTCATGCTTTCCAAAGTATCTGGTTAAAATGTTCAAGTTGCTCTCTCTAAGAAATAATAATAAACGCTCCTTTTGGCCGTTTTTACTTTAAAAGTTCTTGGGAACTGATTGTATATATTAAAATATTCATTCCGAAGGGAAAACTAGGAATTTCAGGAAAAGAACAATATTTGTACTTAGGTGCATGAACCTACTTCAAAACCAAAGTAGTTGTAAAATACTTCAAAGTGCTGAAATTCTTTATCTCCTTTGAGACTGCCATTATTTCAGGTACAACAAAAATCTGTGTTCCTTCTAAGCCATGGGGCTGCGACATCTTTAGCCCTACCTGCAGTACACGGGGGTCCCGACGAGATGATTAATTACCCAGAGGCAGTGATTAAAGCGCCATTACTAGGAGTCAGCAGGCAGGCATGGGCAAGGACAGGGTCTCTGAATAACAGCTTCACCCAAGAGCAAATTCAAGAGCTACCTGTGAAGCCTTCTCACAAGAGAGAAAGTCAGTGAGGCAAAGCTGGAAATGTTCTGGGTGGGAGAAGCTGATTCTTACAGGTACCTCTACTGCCCTGACCTTCACGACTTCCCAAAGCAAAAAGACTCACTCCTTCATTTGCAGCAAGGACCGTGCCTAGAAAGAGAATCTGTGTTTTCCACCATTCGGTATGTATTTGCTGACTCCCTACCAAGTGTCTGGCCCAGTAGGAAATGCTGGACTATGTGAGGGAGCAAGACTGAGCCCACAGTGAGGAATTTACCTGGTTGAGTGACTAGTCCCTCAACCAGTAAGTAGTCACTTAAACAAACGTGTCTGCATGAGGCTGAGGAAAGGACTGGCAGGGACCATCCCAGCCGCAATAGTCAAGGGATATTCGTGTATTTTTAAGTGATTCTTGGCAAAGCAAACTAATATTTTTACATTTAAAACTGGACAGTAAATAATAAATCAGTCTATTTGAGTTTTAGCCTCAATTCTTCCAGTTTAGCAACTTATCCTTTTTCCCTAAGCTCTACTTAGAAAAACTAGGAAATGAGCTTCGAATGTAATTTTCTTTGTTTGTATTTCTGAATATATCTCTGCTCTTTAGTGAATGCACAGGAGATATGCGATTTGTTATTTGATAATTAAAATGTAATAATTCTTTCTTATTAAAAATTTCCTTCATGCCAGTTCAAAAACTACGGTATGTAACTTCATTTGTATCTTTTTTTTCTTTTTTTAGATTCCACATATAAGCGATATCATATGATATTTGTCTTTCTCTGTCTGGCTTACTTCACTTAGTATGATAATCTCTAGGTCCATCCATGCTGCTGCAAATGGCATTATTTCATTCTTTTTTATGACTGAGTAATATTCCAGTGTGTGTGTGTGTGTGTGTGTGTGTGTGTGTGTGTAAACACACACACACACACACACATCCCACATCTTCTTTATCCATTCATCTGTCAATGGACATTTAGGATTTAGGCTATCTACAAAACAGAAATAGACCCATGGACACAGAAAACAAACTTATGGTTATCAAAGGAAAAAGGGGGGGAGGGATAAATTAGGAGTTTGGGATTAACACATACACACTACTATATATAAAATTGATAACCAACAAGGAACTACTGTATACCACAGGAAACTATACTTAATAGTTTATAATAATCTATAAGGCAAAAGAATCTGGAAAAGAATATATTATATATATGAGTGTGTATACACATATATAACTGAATCACTGTGCTGAACACCTGAAACTAACATGACATTGTAAATCAAATACACTTCAATAAAATAACTATTTATTTATTTTTTAAAGCTGCAGTATAAATTCAAGTTGCAAAGATTCTTCTAAGCATTTATTTAAGGTTTTAGCTGGCTGAGAATTTATCCTCAGAGTAAAAGTAAGAAATGCGTGTAAACTGTAAAGTGCAGAAAAGGTCCCACATTCATTAGAAGAAAGTGTTTAGTCACCGTCCTGCTCCCATCTGGACCACAGCTGTGTGATCGACTACAGAAGCTGGCGGCAAGGGGTTTGCCTTTCACGGTGTGGGGTGAGCCTGCAGGCATCTCCTGCACATGCAACACCTCCCCCCATCACCTCTGGGATCAGAAGGCTAGTGGTCTTCCAGAGGACAACTCTCCTAGGATGGGCGTGACAATCTGACATCACCAATAATGGACGAGTTTTAAAAGGAAAAAAACCTAGCCATTTCCTAAAGGTCCAGCTAGGGTTTGCAGTGAAAATACATGTGCAAGTGTTTCAGAAGAATTTTCTACTAATACTGCTGCTTTATTTTATTTATCCTTCCTATCAATAAAAAAGTAAACAGCAGATATTCGAAATGTTTCTTTTTGCTAAAAAGAATCAAGAACACACTTATTCATCAATTCCTTCAACAAACATTTATTTGCATGAACGAGCCTGCTAAGTAGCAAGCATGGTACTAGACACTGGACATGAATGCCCTCCAGATGTTCATGGCCTAAGAAGGACATCAGAAAAATATATCATTGGTGTGAATAAAAAAGAAATACATGATATGATGCCATGTTAGGACAAGAAGAGAATAATCAGCTTTGTGGGGAGATCAAAGAAAAACTTTCAAAAGTTAGGAATAATCCGTTGGACAAGGGCAAATATGGACGAAGTCACAAACCTTTGAGCTCCCAAGAAGAGCTGTCAATGGATACTTGTGAGTGTTGGTGAACAATTCTCTGTGGATATCTCATGCTTCGTTTTTTTTTAAATTGAAGTATAGCTGATTTACAATATTGTATTAACTTCAGGTGTACAGCAAAGTGATTTGATTATACATATATATGTGTATATCTATACTACATTCTTTTTTCCAATTATTTTCCATTATAGTTTATTACAAGATACTGAATATAGCTCCCTGTGCTATACAGTAGGTCCTTGTTGTTTATTTTATATATGGTAGTGTGCATCTGATAATCCCATACTCCCAATTTACCCCTCCCCCCTTCCCCTTTGGTGACCATAAGTCTGTTTTCTATGTCTGTGAGTCTGTTTCTGTTTTGTAAATAAGTTCATTTGTATCCTTTTTTTAGATTCCACATACAACTGATATCACACAATATTTGTCTTTCTCTGTCTGACTTTTTTCACTTAGTATGATCATCTCTAGGTCCATCCATGTTGCTGCAAATGGCATTATTTCACTCTTTTTTAGGGCTGAGTAATAGTCCATTGTGTATGTACCACATCTCCTTTGTCCGTTCATCTGTCCATGGACACTTAGGTTGCTTCCGTGTCTTGACTCGACAAATAGTGCTGCTGTGAACGCTAGGGTGTTCATCTCAAGATGCACTGACACCTTTTGTTCTGGACTATCTTTCCAAGGATGTCTGTAGAGCGAGCAGTCTTAAAAGACAGAGATAGTGTCTCTTCCCAAAAGCAGAGGGCAGATTTGTACAGATAAAGAAAAATACGGTTGACAAAATGGTAAACTGGTAGTGAGCCACAAATGCTGGGCTTCATCGCGGACAGCGTCCACTTCAGACTCAATGCACTCAACTTCATGCTTCTAATGAAATAACATGGGTGGCACGGAACATTCTTGGTTTTCAAGTCCAAATCCTAGAGCTGCTAATCTAGTTTTAAGTGTATTTTCTACAAGTTCGTCAAACAGGCTCTATATGAAAACACCATTTTTTTACACCAAAGGAAGCTGTCCAAGTTGAAGGGAGAGCGTCTGTAAAAATTCAAGAGGCCATTTAACAGAGTCTTCTTTACATCTTATAAGGGACTGTCTTCAAGAATGTCTAGGGCTTTCTAAGAGATTCCAGTGGCCAAGCAGTCTCAACGGGGAACATTACAAGGGAGTATCCTGGGGCATCATTTCTACCGCTTTATTAACAAGAATAATGCTGGTACACACAGTTCCTCTAAGAGTCACATCTACAGGAATGTCTTTGAAGGAGAAGCCTGAGGAGGTGAGAGCAGGTGCTCCCGCCCAGCTCAGACGCCTCCCTCAAACCTTCATCGCACTGTAATTATAGGGACGGGGAATGAGCAGACCCTTGCATGACCCCAAGTTGGGGCCAGTCCAGACTGATCCAAAGTGCAAAATGTGTCGCTTCTTTGCCTTCTCCTACCATCTAACCAACATCCGGTCAAAATGCAGATGTTCCCAGGTTTTAAACCATATCAAATGTGGTAGAGGGGAGCTCGGTGGGGAGGAATAGGTAAATGAGACGTACATGACTATTTCCAAGCCACCTTTACTAACGAAAACAAATCTATCATGGTGTTAAGAGCAAACTATAAGTGAAGTCCATGCCAGTACCTGTTTATAATTTTAAAGGCAAAAGAAGATTTTGCCATCAGACTTGCTTAACAGGTCCCGATACCTGCCCTGATACATCCTATAGAGACCAACATAAAACGTGGCTCTTCTCAACCAAGCTGAATACTTTGTTTCACCAAAAGTAATGACAGTATGGAGGTTCCTTAAAAAACTAAAAATAGAACTACCATACGACCCAGCAATCCCACTACTGGGCATATACCCTGAGAAAACCATAATTCAAAAAGAGTCATGTACCAAAATGTTCATTGCAGCTCTATTTACAATAGCCAGGACATGGAACCAACCTAAATGTCCATCATCGGATGAACGGATAAAGAAGATGTGGCACATATATACAATGGAATATTACTCAGCCATAAAAAGAAATGAAATTGAGTTATTTGTTGTGAGGTGGATGGACCTAGAGTCTGTCATACAGAGTGAAGTAAGTCAGAAAGAGACAAACAAATACTGTATGCTAACACATATATATGGAATCTAAGAAAAAAAAAAAAAAAAGGTCATGAAGAACCTAGTGGTAAGACGGGAAGAAAGACACAGACCTACTAGAGAATGGACTCGAGGATATGGGGAGGGGGAAGGGTAAGCTGTGACAAAGTGAGAGAGTGGCATGGACATATATACACTACCAAACGTAAAACAGATAGCTAGTGGGAAGCAACCGCATAGCACAGGGAGATCAGCTCGGTGCTTTGTGACCACCTAGAGGGGTAGGATAGGGAGGGTGGGAGGGAGGGAGATGCAAGAGGGAAGAGATATGGGAACATATGTATATGTATAACTGATTCACTTTGTTATAAAGCAGAAACTAACACACCACTGTAAAGCAGTTATACTCCAATAAAGATGTTAAAAAAAAAAAAAAAGTAATGACAATTCACACAATTAACCTGCCCTTTAAAATTCTGTGAGAGCTTTCCCCACCTCTGAGAAGGCAATTGACACGACAGGGTTTTCCAAGGTATTGTCAGTGTTGGAGAAGGGAGAGGACAGAAATGGAGTCTCACAATTTAGGCTGCTTCATTTTTCTTCACAGAATCTGTTTGCCCCTGATAGACTGAATACTCACCTGTTTGCTCAGCAATGATCAGCTGCCCCTCCCTTGTCCACACGCTCTGTGATGTAAGTTGCATGAGGAATGTAAACTCCGGATCCCCAGCGTGCCTGGCACACAGTGGGCACCAAATATTTCTTGAGTGACCATTTGAGTCAATGTGAAGTCCTTTAATGAAGAATGTATGATTGCATATCCTGATACAATGTGTTTTGGAGGCAGCTTAAGGATAATATAATTATAGAAGTTTATTCCGCAGGAAGCACTAGACACTTCCATCAAGACTGTCTCTAAAAGCCATGACACTGTTTGAAGCAGCTACCTGGAACACTGAAGCTGCAGTGAATACAGTCCCCCAAAATAATATTATATGCATTTTTCAGATCGTAAAACATTGTCTAATTTAACCCAGCTAAGTAAGTGGCAACATCAAAATTCAAAATTCAGGGCTGTTGAAATCTGAAGCATATGCTCTCTCCAGTCAGTACACGAACCTGCCCACCAACAGACAACCCCAATCACTGCCCTGGAGCAGTTGGTAACTTGCCTAAAGAATGCTGAGTTTTTACGGCTGCTTTGATTCTTCATTTTTTTATTTTTAGGTATACACTTTCTAATTTACAGATTAGTCCATGAGAATATTTTTAAAGTCAAAAAAACCATGCACACTCTGCTACCAGTTTCCTGGAAGGACAATATTCTGAGCAGCCTGAGATAATCACTGTTCATTTACATTTTAATATGCATGGAAAAAAAGGCCTTAAAATAGCCTTGCACACGAATCCAATATTTGTCTTTTAAATTAGTTAATCTGGAATGGGCTTCTAAATGCAGTGCCTTATTAAAGAGAACATCATATGGTACCATTTTTCTTTCTCCTTTTAGCTTAGTGTATCAGAGACTTACAGGGACATGATATTTCTCTTTGAAACACTTGGAGCTGGTGAAACCATCAGGATATGGAGACAATCAGCATTCACACTGGACAGAAAACAATGACTTCTAACGGTAACTGGCCTGTGTATATTTAACGCCAGTGGTTTCTCAAGGAAAGCACCACGATCGTTCATACTGCCTCAAAAGCTGATATGCTCCGGCTTCCGTGGTGGCGCAGTGGTTGAGAATCTGCCTGCCAATGCGGGGGACACGGGTTCGAGCCCTGGTCTGGGAAGATCCCACATGCCGCGGAGCAGCTGGGCCCGTGAGCCACAATTACTGAGCCTGCACGCCTGGAGCCTGTGCTCCGCAGCAAGAGAGGCCGCGATAGTGAGAGGCCCGCGCACCACGATGAAGAGTGGCCCCTGCTTGCTGCAACTAGAGAAAGCCCTCGCACAGAAACAAGACCCAACACAGCCAAAAATAAATAAATTAAATTAAATTAAAAAAAAAAAAACTTTGTAAACTACAAAGCACTAAAAAAAAAAAAAAAAAAAAAAAAAAAAAAGCTCATATGCTCAAATATCTTTTTATCCTTACTTTAAAAAAAAAAGGTCTGCATGTTTTTTGGGGGGGCTGCACCCCACAGCGTGCGGGATCAAACCTGTGCCCCCTGCACTGGGAGCGTGGATTCCTAACCACTGGACTGCCAGGGAAGTCCCAGACCTGCATGTTTTTGATGCTTGCTGATTTTCCATGGTAACTTCAAATATAGAATCTACCCTGTGTGACACATTCACCTGGGGATAGACGCTACTATAATGGCAATGATGGAAGATGTACCAGAGCTCAGGTCATTATTTTCTAGGACATGTCAGTAATTGGGCACAACTCACATTATCTGAGACTTGAGGTTGAGTGTCACAGCTACTCTGGTGACAAATGTCTGAAGGGAGGTTCCCAATAAAGATGGTTTTAGCTAATATTTAGCCAGCACTTCAAGCTAGGAGGCATCTGAGCATGACGGTGATGGTTCAGATTCAACACAGCCCCATAAGGAAGTATTAACTCTTGTCCTCACTTTACGGAAGAAGAATATGAGCCAGAGAAGTCAGGATTTTGACAAAAGTCACACAGCAAGGAAGTCTGAGCAGTGATTCAGCCGGGAGCCTCCCTGTAAAGTTGCTGCTCTTAACCATTGGGCTGATTTGCCTTCATGAATTTCTTGCTAAAACTGCATATTTCTGATGTCAGTCCCTGTTTCCCACCACGGGGTGGCCTCTCGTCTCACTCCTGGCTAGTGCTCAGAAGCAGATGGACTGCACTGGATTCTAAGTTGTAAACTGTGCATTGATGGTTGGGATGTGATGCGTGCAGAGCTGGGTACAGTGACGGATACCAAGACTTCATCCCAAGTGAACTGCACAGAGGCCGAGGGCAAACCCCCGGCACAGTCCATCTGACCCTGTACATCACTGGTAAGTCATTGGAGTTTAGGCTGCAAATGAAGGCAGCCAGTAATGTTCAATGAACTGCCCCTTATTCTCCTCAACTGAACGATAACAGCTGAGTATTAAATTATTGAGTAATTGAAAATTATTCCTGCATCCTTAATATGTTTCCATTGCCAACAAACATTTTTCTTTTGATATTATGAAAGAAACCTGTGTAACTAAGATAGCTGGGAGGACCATTTATCACATTCTGCTGTCACTGGAGATTCACGGTCACCTTTTAGGTGTGATGAGCTCTCATGGATCCCCTGGCCGACTCCTCACTTGGGGCAGGACAGAGGCTGGACAAAGATGAAGGATCCTGGCCAGGGACACTCCTGGCTCCTCCCAGCCGCCCTTCCTAATCTGCTCAAGTTCAAAGGTGTTTTAAACAGGTGCGTTCCAGGGAAAGGACACTTCACTGTACTCTAGGAAAGCGCTTCTTTTCCACTGGGTCAGAGAGGTAAGGACATGAGGGAGGAGGGACAGGGCAGATGGGATGGGGCCACTCGGGAGCTGGGCAGGCCGGCAGCTCTGGGTGGGGCTCTCAGGCTCCCTGTCTCTAGAACCAAGGTGAACACCAGCAGTTTCCCTGAGCTGACGCCAGCCTGAGAAGCCAGGTGTCAGCCCCTAAGCCTGGGCGTCCCGGGCACTGGGGAGCTCCTGACGGGCGCTCCTCTGCGCTTCCATATTTGCTTCTTTTATATAGGCTGGTTGATCTTTTTCCCCAGATTGGCCTTGCCTCAATAGTGAAGGGGTCAAGATTCAAGCAGAGGTTTGCAGGGAAATGGGTGAAGAAGGAAGCTTTGCCTGCTTGAGGACCGAGTTCCTAATGCAACAACAAATGTGTCCTTGCTTCAGATGGGGGGGGGGGGCGGGGGGAGGGGGGGAGGAGCTGAAATGGAGGGGGCGGGACAGAAGACAGAGACTAAGCTGGGATTGGGGCAGGTGCAAGAAGGTGCTCTGTACCTGGCCTTGGCCTTGGCTTCTGCACTTTCATCTCCCTCTGGAACCTGTCAGACGGTAAATGCTCAGAAACAGGTTCCAGGTGTTCCCAAGCTCCGTGCTGTCAACCTACGAATCTTACAATGCTTAATACGAAATTTACCCTGATGGGATGTCTTATCTCTTCACGTAGAATTGAGAAACCATTTCCTGAAATTGGGTGCAATCACTGCCCACAGAGTACAAATTCTGAGCCCACACTCAAAGATGCATTTGTTACCTATATTCGAAAGAGAGTTTCTAGAATCACAGCACAATTATGACAATACATTTGATAGCATCGTTATCATAAATAAACACAAAGAGTCTAAAATAGGGCAATGCCACCAGAAAGGAAAGTGACTTTCAGTTCACCCTCCATCCAGCTCTTTTGACAAAACTACACCAAAATCTGTCATATTTTCAGTTCAGAAATAAATTTTAGAAACTGTAAAACACATTTCTGGAAGTTATGACATTGTTTTAAAAGGCAGAGTTGCAGGTATTCTTCAATACGCTCAGACTCCTGCGTGGTTTCTAACACGGAAGGCACTCTGTCACTGAGGCAGGTCCATTAGGGAGATGAGGTATCCGCAGGGCCCATTTCCCAGCCCACAATACGGCACCAGGGAGCAAAACAACCATGAAACAGTAGCTGAGCCTCAGATCACAAAATCTTCACCAGGCATTCTCTGCAGCTGCGCATTTCCCATGGGTATGCCATCCAAGTACGACAATAACCAGCTCTGACCAAATAAACACATCCCGCCTGGGGCCATTATGACTCAGGACTGGACGGCTGGAGTTGAACAAGAACCATAACACAAAAGGCGATGTTTAGCGTGGCTGGAGCTGGGTTGGGTTTAGCATAGCTCCCATTTGTTTTCCTTCTGTGTTTATCTCGTGTATTTGTTTTGTGTGTATGATTAAGAATTACAGAATTCACTCTATCAAACAGATATATCAGTAACTGCAAGCTAAAGGAACGTAAGGAAAATGTACGCATGCTGCAATTATGATAATGCCACAACCCAATGAGTAAACGAAAAGGAGTGGGTGTAAATACAAGCACAGAAAGGTCCCATGCTCTCCCGAGGGTGTGAGGATGCTTGTGATTTTGTGGTGCCACCTGGTGGAGCCAGGGAGGTGGGAGCACTGATCGTAAAAAAGGGGTGACTGGCCCCCACCTGCCTCCACCACCACCAGGAGACGTCACAGGAGTACAAAGCGTTACTACTACTAAAACTTCAAAAACCTTTATAGAACATCCGAAAAACAAGGATTTTAGGGAAAACATCAAACAGTTTACTGTCTGTCGTTCCTTTACTTGCTTTCTATCCCCACCTGAGTTATTTTTCCCATATTTAAAAAAGTCAGCAAATGCCAAAAGGAACAGACAAAAATAATGGGTGTATTTGGTAATGAATGCACTACAAAATCACAGGAATTAAACTGTTAGAAATGGCACAAAGAAAGCCTGCTGCCTATGCAACATGAAGAATGTCTCATTGATCTAATTATCTGGATATATGCTTTCTCCTCCCCCCATTAAACTGCAATCTATCTGAAATCAGAGAAACACCTCCTGTATTTCTGAATATCAGCCAATGCCTTACATACAGCAGGCTCTATAAATAATCTATGTAGGAGCATAAAGTTTGACGACTGACTTCTTTTCCCACGGTCCAGAAACAGACACTTCGATTCTTTCGTATTTTATTTTTCTGTTATCATTAAGGATAAGGAAACTACAGCCATTGCAGATAAATAACAAAACCATTGTCATCAATACGTGAATATCGCCATTACCTTCAAAGCGTTTCAACCTGGTTATGTATCATTAACTTCCACCCACTAATAACAAAAGCCAAACTCCAGGGCACAGCGACTCTTCCATCCCACAGGAAGGTGACAAGAAGAAACAGAGATAAGAAAGTGTAGGGGGACTTCCCTGGTGGCCCAGTGGTTGGGACTCCACGCTTTCAATGCAGGGGGCTCGGGTTCGACCCTTGGTCTAGGAACTAGGCTCCCACGTGCTGCACAGCACGGCCAAAAGAAAGAAAGCGTAGGAAAAGTGAGGGAAAAAAGGCTGAAATTAGTGCTGTCCTGAGAAAGAAAAATTTTATTTTACAGGAATAGGTATATAAGTAATTAGAAAACTATAAGGAGAAAATATATGGGATGTGAAGCTCCACAAACAAGCGTCCATCTGTTACTCATGTTTTAATATCTTCTGTATCACCCTACAGCACCACATATGCAATTAAGAAGAAACTGCAAAGCAACTGTTTTTGAATAAGCCATTGGCAACAGGCCGACCACACAGAGCCAGATGCAAATCAGAGGCAATTCAGCACCAGTTGATAAAGCCTTGATTAATCCTCAGCTCGTTCTGTGTTATTATAATTCATTATTAAATGCAACACACGGTTCAGACTCCACCCTTTGTAAAGTCGCCCCCTACCGATCGTTGACGGTGGGGCAGCTGTCATCCCCATGAGGCCTCAGAAGCGATACTCTTTCCCAATGACAAGAAAACTTCTGTTCATAAGACACATGTGCAGATCTACGTGGCAAAGCACCAAACGTTCCAAAGGCTTTGAAATTTCATCACTTGGTAGTAAACACTGATAATACTGATATTTTGGTATATAACTAGCCAAACATTTTTCTGTCCGTGTGTATGTTTTCTTAAGCCATAGACATGTATTTGTTTTGTTAAACTAGAATAAAATAATACAGATTAAAAAAACATCACACTAGCTCTTGATATGTGTGCATTTTTAATCAAAGTGTGCCTGGTTATTCTACCCAGAGCACTCATTTTCTCCCGACTGGTCCAGACACCACCCTTCCAGCCCTGGGGACGGCACTGAGCTGATCCACGGTGATGGAGCACAGTGGCCATGCAGAGGTCCCCTGAGGATGGAGCGCCAGAGAAAACCCGGGACACCCAGTTAAATCTGTATTTCAGATAGGTAACAAACAACGTCTTGGTATAACTAGACCCGAAGCAACACTTGGGACATACTTACGCTAAAATACTTGTTAACTCAGGCAACCCTACTTGCATAGCTTCAGGTTGTGGTCCGTGCCTGGCCCCGTCCTCGCTATTTGTTTCAGAAAAGGAAAACATCGGTGGATCTAGTTTCAAGTTCCCTTGCTCCCCTGTGGGTCTCTCCCTGCCTTTTTGGTGCTTGCCAACACATCCCTTCTAAGCTGGGCCTTTATTCCATAAGAATCTTTCATCGATATCTTCAGAAGCTAAACTGTTAATTAAAGATCAAAATAAATTAATTCCCCAGTGAAAGAATTAGCTATCCCTGCCTTTATGAAAAAACCAGACACTGATTTAATAGCCCCTGTGTGAAGCTAGAATCTCTTACACTGATTTTCTTGATATTTATAATGATGTCACACAAAGACAATGGAAAAAAACTAATTACCAACGTTTTAAAACAGCTTTTCTCCAATAAAAACATGTCTGAATCACAAAATACATTAGCAATTTCGTATAACTGTGTCAAAACGGTTGCTAACACAGTTTAATCTCTAAGCTGTTAGAATTGTAATATACCATAGAAATAAAATCCATGTATATGTATATTTAAAATGTAGGACGCTGTGACTTCCCTGGTGGCGCAGTGGTTAAGAATCCGCCTGCCAATGCAGGCGACACGGGCTCGAGCCCTGGTCCGGGAAGATCCCACATACCGCGGAGCAACTAAGCCTGTGCACCACAACTACTGAGCCCGTGTGCCACAACTACTGAAGCCCCTGCGCCACAACTACTGAAGCCCCTGCACCTAGAGCCTGTGCTCCGCAACAACAGAAGCCACCACAATGAGAAGCCCATGTGCTGCAAGGAAGAGTAGCCCCTGCTCGCCACAACTAGAGAAAGCCCGCGTGCAGCAATGAAGACCCAACACAGCCCTAAATAAATAAATAAATAAATAAATTTTTTAAATGTAGGATGCTGACATAAAAGAACTAGATTGCTGATCAGTCACCTGTTACTCTAAAGGCAATTCAAATATACATATGTGTCTGTATGAGTGTGTGTGTGTAAAATACTCTATTATAAAGTATATAGACATGCATTTCTTTGAGTGTTTTTCTATGTGCTGAATTTTTTTTAAAAAATAGAATACAAAGTGGGCAAAAGAAAGCATCCAAAAGCTACATCAGTAATTGGAAGAGTTCAGGAACTTGGTGCAGACATTGACACTGCCCTCTCAATATCCCTTCTCTCCTTCCCCCCAACTCAATCATCCCTACTCAACAGTCCTGGGGCAGTCACATGCCCACCTCCCCCTCCCTTGCCATCAGGGTGACCTTGGATGGTTCCAGGCCACTGGGAGGCCAGCAGGAGGCACTGGGGAGAACTTTGGGAAGCTCTTTAAGAGGAGGAAGAACCGGCTGCCCTGCCCCTCTTCCTGCTGGAATACAGGCTCTCAGCTGGAGGTGGGGGCAGCCTTCTTGCACCCTCGAAGTGCCAGGCATGAAGACAAAAGCCACACACCAAGGATGGCTGAGGGAGGGAGAGAGGAGCCTGGGTCTCAAAGGTCACCCAAAAGGCTCTGGACATGCAGCGTGCTACATGAGAAAAACAGGGCTTAGTTGGCTAATCTGCAATAAAAATCAAGCCTGCAGATACATGTGGCTGAACATTTTCCAAACTGTTACAAAAGGGGAAACTTAAAAAGCTCTCGAATCTACCTGCAGAAAAGGTAACTTGTTCAATTTCTAGATTATTCAGCAGTAATTCCCAAACATAAGATGGAATTCAGGTATGTACACTGTTTTCATGCCATAAGGACAATACTGAAAACAACCAAAGCTACCGCATAAACCAAAACAGACAAACATCTAATCATGAGCATTCTGAGCAAACTCACTCTCTGCCCTTAGAAGAGGTACAAACTATGTATAAAATATTACACAACACAGGGAATAAAGCCAATATTTTTTAAGTCAAGTGTAACCTTTAAAAATTTTGAATCAGTATATCGTACACCTGTAACTTATACAGTACATCACCTATGCTTCAATTTAAAAATTTTTTTAAAATAAATTTATGTATTTGTTTTTATTTTTGGCTGTGCTGGGTCTTCGTTGCTGTGCACGTGCTTTCTCTATTTGCGGCGAGCAGGGGCTACTCTTCGGTGCGGTGTGCGGGCTTCTCACTGTCATGGCTTCTCTTACTGCAGAGCACGGGCTCTAGGTGCCCGCACTTCAGTAGTTGTGGCACACAGGCTCAGCAGTTGTGGCGCACAGGCTTAGTTGCTCTGCGACATGTGGGATCTTCCCGGACCAGGGATCGAACCTGTGTCCCCTGCATTGGCAGGCGGATTCTTAACCACTGCGCCATCAGGGAAGCCCTAAAATTTTTTTTAAAGATGTCATTTTTTAAATAAAAATGGCAATACTGCAGAGGCATCTTGAAGGATCTTTGTTAAGAACTGAGAAAAAAACTGATGGGTACATACTGCATAGCACAGGTTACTCTACTTAATGCACTGTGGTGTCCTAAATGGGAGGGTAATGCAGAAAGGGAGGGGGGATATACGTATGTGTATGGCTGATTCATTTTGCTGTGCAGTAGAGGCTAACACAACATCGTAAAGCAACTATACTCCAACGAAAATAAATAAATAAATAAATAATTTTGAAAAAGAACACATCTCTGGATGCAGCACGGATAGTTTTTCCTGGAGGGTAGAGTTCACTGCTCTGTAGCTCTTAACACGGAGGCCAGGAAACATTTCCATGCATAACTGGCCTTTAAATAACAGCGGAAGCGGCCACCGATCTGCAACGCAGACCAAGCTGTGCTTACACTTGAGGACTCATTCTCATCGATACGTGTGCATATCACAGGCACCACGTGGCCCAGGGTAAGAATGCCTGGCTGTGCCAGCAGGTTCCTGAGCACACGTGACTGAAGAAACTGAGACATGCACGTGGTGGCCAGGCCGACAGGACGGACAGCAAACCGCATGCCAGAAATAGCAGAGCGCTAGCCTGGACTCCCTTCCAATCGTGCCCGAGTATCTGGACACATCCTGCATCTCAGGCTTACAGAGTTTCCACGGGCTTCCCTGAGTGTCAGCCAGCCTCCTCCTGTGCAAGGAAACACGTGCTGAGCTTGCCACCTGGCGCGCTCCTAGCGAAACCAGAGCGTGAGGTCCTGGTGGGAGGCCCCGGCACTGCAGCCCCCAACTTCAAGGAGAGAAGCAAGTTCAGTCTGAAATCCATCAGGGACAAGCTGCCTGGGAAAACAGAGGCAACCCTGTCATGAAACACCCTTCCCAGAGGGAAGGGGGAGGAAAGAGGAAAGAGAAGCGAAGTTTGGGAAGGCAAGCATGGGGAATCAACAGGGTTCGTTCCGTTCTCTGATTTCCTGGATATTTCCACAAAGGGACACTGGAATGCTAAGCCCCGACTCAACCAGTACTGCAAAGTTTTCCTCCAGAGAAGACGTCTTCTTGATCATCTTGCACCGTGCTCTGCACATGGTACGTGACCAAATAATGACAGTACAGAGAATGTGTGAATCCCTGGAATAGAGCTGTCAGTACAGGAAACAGAGCCTCTGGCCTCTCCCACGTTTAAACAAACAAAAAAGAGATGAGGAGGACAGAGAGTATTTAAAACATTTTTATAATTCCACCCACTTGCAGGACTAGGTGTGCGTAAGAGGGGGGACTTCTGATCTCCACACCCCATGGGGAAGAGACTTCCTAACACCGTGCCGGGTGCCCTGCTGGAGGAGAGCAGCTCCTTCCTCCACAGGAGCACAGAGCGTGACCTAAGGCAGAAGGGAGGGCTTCAGCTGAGGAGGAGAGGCTGAAAGAGCCCCAGGACCCCAGCACACGTTATTCCTTGGACATTCACAGCAGGCTGATGCAGAAAGCCTTCTATACCTGAGAGCCGCTGTCCTCCGAGGCTATGTATTTCCATGAAAAACTCCCAGTAAGTGGATTTCACAGCCAAACACAGAAGGCAGGTGTCACAATGCCCACGTCCATTCCATTACTATATACATTGAACAGACTGTCCATGTCCTGGGGCTACCCTCAAATGCTCTGAAACGCACATGGGGACCAGCTATGTGCATTTCAAACCACATACTAAAGTTATGTATGTTAAAAAATTTTAAAATAAACACTTCCAACAGAGGACAGCTTGTAATGGATAAAAGTCAGCACAGGGGCCCTACTCCTAGATGACATCACTCTTGACTAACGATAGAGGAGTTCACTGCCCGACACTGGGGAAAATATATAACTGCTTGTTGCAATGGGATAAAGATTGAGTCATTAATCTCTTTCAAACCCAACACTTGGTATCATTTGAGACAGGAAGTGTCCAGATGCCTGGCACAGAGAAAGTGCTCAGTAAATGACAGTTGACGTTAACTATGACTCTTAAAGGGTGTTAACCAGTTACAGATGATGAACTGTAATCTTCTCCATGTTAATGTTATTAAGCCAAGAAAATACAAATGTTTATTTTTATAGTTTCCACAAAAGACAATGTTAATTCTTTCAAATACAGTACTCATTTTACAAATGTTGGAGCATCTACTGTTTTCCAGAAATTTCTGCCAGCCCCAGAGATGCATAGGGAGCCAGACAAAGTCCCCATTCTCACAGAGGATGGCTGCATGCCAGGGGACAGAGAATAAACCAATAAATACATAGATATATGATGTAATGGTGGGTTATTAGTGCTAAGAACAACAAAGTATGATGAGGGACAGCGAGTGATGATGGGTAGGACCACAGATGGAGCAGTGAGTGGAGCTGCCCCAGAGCAGGTGATAGTGGGGCAGAACCCTTCCTGAAGGAAGGCAGGAGCCATCGCACCCCCTGGCAGCTCAGGGACGAGCATGTGGGTGAGCGTGGCTAGAGGATGGGTGCAAGGGAGAAGGCAGTGAATGAGGACAGAAAGGGGCCAAGGGCCAGGCCACGTGAAGCTCTGCCATTGGTGAGTCCTGAGCAGAGACGCCATATTGCTACTGATGACATCAGTGGATTACATCATGGTGCCAACCGAATGCTGAGGGGCAATTCATTGGGTTTCTTCTTTATCCCATCGTCATTTCTCAGTCTATCACCTCCTCCAAATGCTTGGACGTTCCCCTCTGTTTTCATAATCCCCTATGCTTGGTCTAGCAAACAGCTTGATGTCCAGTCATCTTTGGCATTACAGTAACTGCATTTTTCATGGAAATCAAAGTTCATCACCTAGTAATTTCTCCTGACCAAAAATTGCAACAAAATTCAGACTGCTGAAGAACTAAAAGTCTAATTTAGCTTCGCTATATTTCTTCTATCTAGGCAGAAATATAAAATAACATGTGGGGGAAAAAAGAGTTCTGGAAACATCTAGTATTACTATAATAATGACTGAGCAATTTCACATGGAGGGGACTAAGGATGAGATGCCCAATTTCCTCCTCCTATCCTGGATCTAGCTCTTATTTTAATAGTTCACAGAAGGTAAATGCATCTTGATTTCAACAGAGAGCCCATTTGGGCTTAGTTTACCCAATGAAGAAATCCATTTAGTAGAATTTTTTAAATTCTATTTCACATGTCTCTGACTCAGACTTTCAAATCACAACCTCACTTCATCAGTGACTTTCACTAATTACCAGCGGGAGCTCTCAGATACAGCTTCGCTGCCAGGGGAACAGGAGACAGTCTGTAAGACAGACGGCAGCCTCATCTTCCCCTTGGGGACGGGTCCACAGCTTGTCGGAACTTTTTGATGACATGGTGGAGGCAGTTAACTCTCCTTTAGTCCATTTGACTTCCCTGAAGCAGTGGGAGGAGAGCTGCTTAATCACTCTCTTCCAGAAAGTAGAGCAGCCAGAGAGCCAGTGCCTATTCCCAACTAATCCCAGTCCTTGAGGCCTGAGGACCTGGAGAGGCAGAGCCCATGGCACCCAGCACACCTCCACTGGCGTCTTTTCCCGAGAGGAAGAGCAGATTCTTAAAGCTAAGACGGTGATCTCTTTTCTAACTGCTGCAAGGAGAGACAGCGTGGGCTTGAGAATGGGGAGCATGATTTTTCTCCATTGTTTTTCACTTCCAGGTTTAGAAGAATTTCAGAGATTAATGATAAGAATAGTCTCAAAGTGAGCAATCAGAAATGTATCCGGGTAGATTAATGTCACACGAGCAGCCCTTCTCCACATTCACCAAGAACACAGCCAAATGAAATATGCCCCAAAAAGCACCTTGGGCCACCGAGGTGGGTCCTCAACCCCGTGGGAAACTTTCAAGTATAATTAAATTAACATACCCACCCGGACTTCCCTGGTGGCACAGTGTTTAAGAATCTGCCTGCCAATGCAGGGGGAATGGGTTCAAGCCCTGGTCCGGGAAGATCCCACATGCCGCGGAGCAACTAAGCCCGTGCACCACAACTACTGAGCCTGCGCTCTAGAGCCCGCGAGCCACAACTAATGACCCCACGTGCCACAACTACTGAAGCCCAGGTGCCTAGAGCCCGTGCTCCACAACAAGAGAAGCCACCGCAATGAGAAGCCCACTCAACACAACGAAGAGTAGCCCCCGCTCGCCGCAGCTAGAGAAAGCCCGCGCACAGCAACCAAGACCCAATGCAGCCAAAAATAAATAAATAAATAAATAAATTGATTAATTTAAGGGGAAAAAAAAACCATATCCACCCAGAATGATTTATATGATGGCTTCAGACAGCTGAAAGAAGAGAATTCAGGCTTCCTCTTGCAATCATTTAAAGATTAATTTAGCATTAGACAGGGGCCAATTTAATTGAAAAAGCTTAATTTTATATTAGCTGTAATGGGGACACTCTTTTATCAGGCTACATGTATTAATTTCATACCATTGGTTAGGAGTTGCTAAAATTACCTGACTTCTTAGTTTGTTCATGCCTCCATTTAACTGCTATAAAATGTATTCATACACACTTAAGGTTCCAAGTTTGTTAAACAGATCTGATGTTTAACTCCCAAATTATTTTTTTAACCTAATACCAATATAAAAGGTCTTTTTTTAAAACTTTTGGGCTGCAAATAGCTATCATCAGACAATCTTATACATGGTCCAGTTTTTAGAGAGACAACTGCAGAGAATCCCATTTAAGGAGGAGGCATATGTGCTGGTGGGGAATCCCTGTGGGGCTTTGTTGCGCCCCTTACAAATTGTGGGCAAAGGTGGCAAGTAGACATGTTGAGAAGGTGATGAAATCCATCCAAAACAAAGTCTTTAAAAGCCAAGGCCAACAGGGAGCTTCTGGAACATCAGGTTCCAGTTATGAGGTCCCAGACCACAACCAGCGTCAATTCCCAAGAGCTCACTATTATCCTGAAGACCTGTCTCCCACCTACACGCCATCCCAGGACCAGCATGTTTTTTTACTGGGGAGCACTCCACTGTAACTTCTCTGAAGCATGAGCTTGTGCCAAAAGAAGCTTGAAAATTAAATAATTACTGAGGATTTGTTTAAAGCTGGTCTTATTATAAGTTTGCTACAACCAATAATAACATGAAATGGGTGTCAATTCCTCGTAGAAAAAACGTCCGCTCTTGTTAGAAACAGGATGAAATTAGTGAGGTAGCAAAGGTGTTACTTTACTAGGAAAAAAATACTGTTAAGCAATGACATGGTTGTGTTCTGTCACAATTAGATCTAATTATGTTTATTGCCATAAAGGATAAAGGAGCACGTGCTTTGGAGAGACTGAGTTTTTAACCATCGCCCCAGACTATCAGGTCTTCAGGTTAAAACCATCCCAGAATATTTGGGGCAGATTTACATGTTAACTAGTTCCTTGGAGAGAGGGGATATGAGCAGTCTTAGAAAGCAAATGCCATCTGGCGCAGTATGACTTCTCGCTAACCGTTTATGAGTGCCATCATCTTGTGGGAACACACATGCCTTAATCATCTTCTTCAGAATAAATCGGCTGTCTTGTCAAACTTGCTTTTCCATGCCTTCTACACAATATAGTTACAGATGCTTATTACTTTGTGCAGGATGTACTGCTGAGGTCTTTCCTTATTTCCTGGCTTCCATATTTGATGCACTATGGTGCACCTAAAGCCCGTGACATAAATTCTCAGTCGGCCTTGGGGGGAAGGAAACAGACTCCTATAACTGCCATATGGTGCCCCGGGCAGGACCCAGTTTCCACCCTAGGAGTGTGCACCACGGAAAGCTGTTCTTCCAGCACAAAGGAAAACTTTAGAAAGACAGTGTGGGGAATTGTTTCTAGAACATGATCATGAAGCTATCATATCAACTGGAAAGAGAAGAGTCTCTGCGAGTGGGTTGAGTCTTGAGAGCCAAATATTTGAATTCATTCCCCCCAAGCCCCACCAACAGCAAAAGCTCATATGCCTTCTCTAGTTGCTCACCTTGGAACAGAGCAGCCCTTCTTCTAAGGATCAAGCAGGAGACCAGTGAGTGTCACCTCCCATCATGAAGGCCCCTCCTCTTACCACATCCACTAGTCACCAAATCCTGCACATTGAGCCTCCTAAATTCCTGCTAAATGGACCATTTCCCTCTCACCCACTGTTACCTCTCCAATAAAAGCTGCCACGATATTGGGCACGGGCTATTGAAGAGGCTCCCAAACTGGTCTCCCCACCTCCAATCTTGCCTTCCTCCAATCCATTCTCCACCGTGCAGAACAGATGGTTTGGAGAATCCCACAGATGCACGCCACTGACCATGGGACAGACAGTAGCGGGACAGACGCTGGATGGACAGAACGTTTCCAAGTCTGCAGCGGCTCCAAGCTTTCTCACACCCCAGCTCCCTCTGCCACTCCTACCGCCCCACCTAGGTCCTCTCCTTCCCTGGGGTGTCTACATAAAGGCCTCCTTTTTAAGGTCTTCCCTGCCACCTCCCCACTGCTATACACTCTGGATCCTTCTCTATTTTCCCTTCAGTAACCCTCCTCCCACTTCAATGCAGTTACTCTGTGACTTTCCCATCTTCTTTGGCACAATGGAAGTTCTGTGAGATTCTACTGCCATATCTGTCTTGTCCACTACTGTGTTCTTGGTACTTATTACCAAGTAAGAGCTTAAAGTTAAGGACAAATGTAAAGTGAATTATAATGAAGGACAAAGGTTCAAGACAGAGTCTCACTGGCAACCCTAGAGGATGCTTATCAGAACCCTTGTGGGTGCGACAGTAAAAGCAGAGTATTTGACAATGAAATCATGCCTCCGAAAAAGAAGAGAGACCAAGTAATCTGCAACCATTGACCAATTCTGGACACGCAGAAGGTATCGGGGTAGGTGCAAGGAGAAGCCCACTACCTCTCTCCAGAGCTGCATTACTAAAAGTGGAAGGCAGCTGATGATGGGGGCTGAGGACATGAGAAATGGATGGGGGGACAGGACTTGGGAAGTCCACTTTTACATTTCTTCCAAGACCCACTAAGCATCCATTGCCCAGCACTTAGTGGGCACTCAACAAAAAAATGTTGGATGAAAGAATATTATTGGTTCTGGAGCCCCAGGGTCCCTACAGTACTGTGGTGTCAGCCCATCCACATGGGCCCAGGGGGTTATCATTCTAATATTCTAAATTCTGTCAGCAGTCTCAGCGTTTCATCTTAACGCTTAGTTTCTGGGGAAGATGATATACAAATCAGCTCATTTCACTAGACAGTTTCTTTTCAAATGATTTCTTCCTTCATGCATAAAATATTTACTGAGAACCTACCACGTACCACTCACTCTTCTAGGAACTGGAGATATATTATTGAATAAGATAAGGTGCCTCCAATCATGGACCTTAGTGGAGAAGACAGAAGAAAAACAATATATAAACTAGAAAGCATATGATTTCAAATACTGATAAGAATGAGAACATAAAAAAAGGCAAAGAAGCAGCAGCTCTCTCATGGGAATAGCCATCCTATTTCAGATAAGATGTCCACACAAGGACTCTCTGTGATAGGTCAGGGTGATAGGAAAAATTAACTTCATGGAATCTGGAAAAAACTTTGAAAGAAAAAGCCTTAAGACTGGAAGACATACCGCTTTAGCCCCGTGGCTCCTGGCACAATCCTGAGCCCCAAACTCATACGCATTTACCCATTCAGTCTTCCATTCATTTACTATCTCATTTATTCCTTCAACAAAGGGTCCACTGAGGATTTACAGGCTGCCAGCACCTCTGGCAGACAGTAATAATCCACTATAATAAATGTTTGTTGCTTGACTGGAAAAATTAAAGTGAACCTGATCATATAAAATCTCTAATATTTGACAAATTTTGACCTACAAAATGGCAATTTCATATGATTCAGAGGTGATGTTTTATTCCTAAATTAGTAAGCACAAACTATTGGGAGGTAAATAACATGTTTTAGAACCTGGAGTTTTCAAGTTTTTTGTAAAAGCTCATTTATACATCATCACAAAATATTAGTATTTTTAGTTAGCAAAGGAGTCTCATCTCTGGGTGATGGGATACTTTTTAAGGGATCCTTTGTTAACCTTGTTCCATTTACAGTTATAGCTGAAATGAGCAAAACTGCATGTTCTTTAAAAAATTTTTTAAATTTTATACTTCAGACCCTTGTCTCAAGTTAATGCAAAGTTAACAATATTTTACATGTACTGATATACAATAGAATTCCTTCCGTTTACCTCCCAACAAGAATTTCAACCTAAAATTATCTTTCCAATCCCTCAGGTGAGAAATGTTTTAAAATATAATTTCAGATAGCAATTCAAGGAACTCAGTTAAACAAGTTTGGAAAATATTTTTGGTAACAACCATTACACACATTAAAAAAAAAAAAAAAAGAAAAAAAAAATACCTGCTACACTAAACGGAATCATAGCCCATTCAGCCTATCACATCAATTCCAACAGACACATAATTGGAAGTTGCTGTTTAAGTCATTCAAATTTCAGTCCACATTCTGTGAGTTAGAAATATTCTGAATTCTTTCAGTAGCCATTAATGGCTCTTTAATTTATGAGCTCATCCAAGCCCTTATGGAATTCAGGTACAGTGAGTAATTATAATAGATTCCTTAACTCTTGGGGTGATGAATTTTAGAGGTGTATTTCCCACTGTGCAACACAGTCCTTCCACAGCGAGGCAAGAGTGTATCACATTCAAGAGATTCCATGATGTACTAATATAATGAAGTTCCTCTAATCTACGTTATTCACGGTGATACAGAATTGGACTCTGTCCTGTTCTCAGTTCACTGTAAGTCGAGGAGATATATCCTTTTTACAATAGTCTAAACCTTTTTATCTGGATGATTCAAGAGGCAACCACAACTACAAGGGTGAAAACTCTCTGATGTTGTAAGTACTTGTGAATATCATTCCAGATTCTCAGAATCCAAGAAAAGAGGTATCTCTGATATACCGGAGACACAACAGCCCTGATGAAAGAAACTGAGGGCACCAACTCTCTCAGAAGACCCCTCCGTCCAACCTGCAGATGTTCCAGTCTGACTTGTCTGGTACCTACGTCCCAAATATACTCTAAAAACAAAGCTAAATTACCCTGTTAATAACCAGGAAACAAATGATTTGAGGGGAAATTACGATAAATAATAGTATGTAACACAAATGCAAACAATACCTTCCTCAGACAAAGTGTGACTTCTCGTCACATCTGTTCTTCTTGCACAGACCTCTCGTTCTCTCTTAGCAAGGAATGAACAATGGAGAATCCGGAAACATCTTTTATATAAGTTTGGGGATGAATGAAGGCAGAGGGGTATTCATCGGCCTTAGGTTCCTGACATCAAAAGTTAGAGGAAGTCACAACCGTGGCTCCCAGAAGAGAAAGGAGCTGAACTAGCCCAGGTCCACCTCCCCTGCTTCACTGCATGGGAGAAGACCCAATTCGTCTCACTTTCACCCCAAAAAGTAAACAAGTGTACAAAAAATGTACCTTCCTTCTACTTCAGCCATGTTCAAAACACCCTCACAATTAAGCATTTCTTTTTACATAAAATTATATTTTATGAAGTGTTTGCATGGACCTAATTTTTAGATCCTCCAAAGAATCCTAAGTAGGAAGCAAGGTGCAGACTGCTATTTTGCAAATGAAGAAACAGAGGTTCATGCCTTGAAGGGATTGTCTAGAAATATGTGGGTAGGAAATGATGACTCAAAAAGTAGAAACCCTGGTCTTCTCATTCATAACCTAGAGTTATTTCCTTTCTTTTTATTTTTTTAAATTACACGTTCATAGCAACTGAGCAATCTCAATGCACACAGAGTGGATTTAAAACGGAACCCTCATGTTCAATTCCACTGCTGTGGACAGTATTCTGGCACCAGGGACAGACCTCAAGAAGAACCTGGTCTCCTGCCAGCAGGAACACAGTGATGCATCTTGCTTCTCCTTTTAAGGCATTTTAAATTAATGCCTTAGATCCCATCTCTTTTCCACTCACAACCAAATCCTTTCAACAAAAGCGCCCATTTAGTTTAGCGGCAGATTATTTTTATCTATTTTTGAAAGTCACGTAAACTTAACCTGAACAAATATGTTCCTCTGCATGTTCTTCCTGAATTGCAGTCAAAGTTTTTCAGTAATTAAGCATTTTTTCTAGAGCATTGTGAACCAAATAGTGCTGTGTGCCAAAGCAAGAAAAGCATTAATGAAAACGGAAAATAAAATGAAGCCAAGTTCAAGTAGTAAGAACGTTCTGCCTTATTTCATCTAAACGAGATGCAAAAGAAAACTACGCAGAGTAAGGAAGAAAGTGCGTTCATGGTTGTCGACATGAATTCTCTCACTAAAATCTTTTAGGAAAATAAATCTCCCATCTCAAGAACTTAAAAAAAAAATAACGGTCACATGGGTTTAAGGTGTGTTTTGGTAAATTAAAGAACATTAATGATTCATTCCTATAATATTATTAAGCTGGAGAATTTTACTATCTTTAGAGGGGAAAAAAATAATCCAGAGAGAATCTTATCTCTGCATCTCATCCAAGAAGGTATCAAATCCTCTAGATTTCATCAAATTAATTTAAAAATTTGTTTTTCTTTCTGAAATGTGTTAAATCAATTTTAAAAATATATATATCCTAGAGAGTAGTCTTCCAGAAAACATCAGCCCCTGGGAACACATATTTGTTTGAGGGGGCTGGGCGGAGAGGGAGAAGAGGAGGGAAAGGTTGGGAAGAAAGAGAGTATCACATCCTCAGCAAAATTTACAGGCTCTGACTGTACTATGCCCTGGCAGTAGCAGCCCCTTGCACAAAGCAGATGGTACAGCACAGGGCTGTGCCATAAAGTGCCAAGAAACTAAAGAATCACTGATCCTGTCTACTTCCAAAGCCTTCCCAATCTATACCCCAGAGTCACCTTCTGAATTTTCGCATTTTAATTCTCCCCTTATTCCAATCACTATAGCTATTATAGTTTCACACAGGCTCCATTACACATTTGAAAATTAATTTTATTTTTTAAAAACTCAATGCCCTCAGATGCAATGCTTACTAATTAGATAGTAAAGTGACATATTAGTTTCCTATGTAAGAAATTACGATAAACTTGTGGTTCAAAACAACTTAAATTTATTCCCTTGCATTTCTGGAGGTCAGAAATCTGAAATGGGTTTCCCTGGGATGAAACCTAGACCTCGGCAGGGCCTCGCTGAACGCTCTAGAGAGCAGCCGTTTCCTTGCCTTTTCCAGCTTCCAGCGCTGCACTCCTGCATCCCTTGGTTTCATCCCCTACATCTTCAAAGCAACAACAGAGCATCTTCAAAGCTCTCTCTGCTCCATCTTTACATCCTCCTCCCCTCTGTCTGTAGCAAATATTCATCTGCTTCCCTTTTACAAGGACCCTTGCGATTACATTCAGAACTCACATGGATAATCAGGATAATCTCTCATCTCAAGGCCCTTAACTTAAGCACATCTGCCAAGTTCCTTTTGCCATGTAAGGTAACATTCAGAGGGTCCAGGGATTAGGAGGGGGACCTCTTTGGGGTCCACTATCCCGCCTAGCACAGCAGTCTACGTTTACCTCTCAGCGTCATCCTTCCAAACTATTTGCTAGTCACCTTCCCAATGAATACATGCTTTCTAATCACAACAATCAGATTGTTGAAATCTTTGATTAGTTTAATTTCTACTCCCACTTAATCTTTAACCCTGTGCATTATGAAACTCTTGGAGAAAAACTACAGGATGGGATCTTTGATTCCTTCATTCTGCCAAAAGAGAGGGTGGAGAGTTTCAAGTCAGACTCCTCAAAATGTTTTCCCCACACACTCAAATCATATTTTTATAACAGCAGTCAAAACCCAGCTAGAAATTGGTCCAATTTGGTAATTTCTATCTGTCACTAAAAAAATAAAAGTTTATTAATTTAACATTAAATCCACTGCCCAAACACATTACAGTCATGGCATGTAAGAGAAAAATATCATCATCTGAATGTGATCATGGGATATTTGGGTTACAAAATAAATAAATTGGATATTTGAGCCCAGACCCTTGGTTATCTTCAAGGTACTGCTAAGCTGATTAACATTATATTTTTAACTAATAGGTCAGAAGGAATAAAACTTTCCAGTTGTAATTTTAAATTATTTCAACAAAGGCCGGATGAAACAACCAACTTCAGTAGGTCACAAGGGCCCGTGTGAACCACGCTGCAGCCCCCAGCTCATTCCTGCTGGAAGGTCACAGCCAGGGAAGACACAAGAGGGTCTGCAGCTGCTCAGGCCGGTGAGCCAGCTGTCCCCGCACCCCACCTGCTGAGCAGCGTCTGATGCCTCTGCCCGCTGCACAAGCTCTCCTGCTCCATCACTCCCCTGGACGCATTTTCTGGTTGCGTTTATTCTGTTGCTGCAAATGTCTAGGCTCCTCAGGTAGCTCTGTGTGTCCTTGGTGACATGTTGTCCTGTAGCCATGGCCCTCGGTAGTTTCTGGAACAAGCACCCCATCTCTTCAAGAACTTGGTCAGCTCTGGAGGGCAGAGCACCCATCCTATCCTGCACTTTCTGAACAAAGGCTTCCGAGGTAGAATTTGATTCATGCTGCTGGCTCTTCCCTGGATGCTAATTTAACTGTCATTAGGTTAGGGGACCACTGAGGTTAAATAAGTAAAGTACACATTACTGTGATCAGAATATAACTGCCTCTCCTCCATCCCAGAAAAATTAGTCTCCCTGGTCGCAAATATTTCATGTAACTCTGCGGTCTCTAATGTTTAATAAGATGAATAATGTTGCTGTTGATGACAATAAAAATAATACATACATAGTGTACACCGGGCAGGGTTCTATATGCTCTTTTATATTAATTCATACATTAATTCATGAATCCTAACAAACTTCCTAACAGATGAGCATTAGCATCTGCATTCTACAGATAAAGAAACAGCACAGAGAGGTTAACTCTTTTGCCCCATGTCACACAGCTAGTAAGTGGCCCAGCCAAGTCCAGACGATTGGTGTCCAGAATCCATGCTTTTAACCACTACCCCAAACCACTTCTTTATTTAAAACATTTAGCATAAAAAGAATTCTAGAAGTTTATTCGTATTATTTTTTAGATTCCACATATAAGTAATATCACATAATATTTGTCTTTCTCTCTCCCCAGACCTCACTCCATCAGATGCCATCGGAGTGGTGCCTCACAGACAAAATCAGTGACAGAATTCTGTTCTCTTATTAGTTCGTTTGCTCCTTTATTTGTTATTTGAGATTGGTGGAGTCAATCTGAAAGCAATCGCTTTTCATTCCATCAAACGCAGTACTCAACTCACTTTAACCAAAGAACCCTTCTGTACACCTACTCGATGTAAAGCATCATGCGGGGCACTGCAGAGGGTACCAGGCTGGACTTGACTCCAGCCCTGCCTGCGAGGAGGTACACATGCATGCACACACACACACACGACATACACATACACGCATACACACCACACACACATACACACACACCACAAACATACACCCCACTCACACACATGCACACATACATACTGCACGTACCACACAAACCACACGACACACACACAGACCCACATACAGACACCACGTGTATGTACACACATATACCCATAAACATACCACATATACACACACACACCACACAAAAACATATGCCACATGCATGTATAAAGACAACTGTACACACCACAGAAACATGCATGCACATACACGTACATGCACATTCACAAGGGCATGCAGATACACATATACGTGCATATGTACACCCCACACATACACACAGATACACACATGTTCACATGCACACACATATACATGCATACACATACTGTACGCCTAATGTACAACCCACGAAGAGCAGGAGTTGTCTTATTAGCGGCAGGGAAAACTAAACGGCCTCCACAGGTAAGGGGTTTGGGAGCTCCATTGCTTGGGTGGAGGGGGTTCCACTTAGAATCCCTAGAAAAACAGACTCCTACCCACAGCTTCTACACGCTTTCACGGTGACCCCTCCACATACTCAGTTACTCGGGTTATAGCCCACATCGGGCAAATGTGAAAAATTTAGAAAACTGCCTTCCCTTTAGTGTGAACCAAAGAATCTCCCCCCAAGAGGAACCCAGTGCGAAGAGGCATGATGGTCTGTAAGGTCTTCCATTTACTGAATGGTTGACCATTTCCAAAGATGTTGCCTCATCAAAGCATCCGCAGCCCCAGCGTAGGGACGCCCCTTGAAGAGCGTCAAGAGGCAGCTGAGTGGGAGCAGGTCTGGCTGCCCTGGGCACATAACTGGAGAAGCAGCGACCAAGGAGTCCTGGAGCCACGCTGGAGTGACACCTCATGGGACACAGGGGGCGCCCTGAGAGGCATCATGGGACCACGGATCCACATACACCCTTACTTAAAGAACATGCCCTCCGCCGTTAGACTCTGAAATGTGCGTGATATCCTAATGGAAGGAACACAAGTACCACTGAACTGAAAAGAGCCTCTCAGTTCTACCAAATCCTGGTATTATTCCCACATCAGCTTCTTTGGAAGGGAATAGAGAAAAAAGTCAGTCAGATCAGTTCCTGATTATTTACTTTCTTCTCAATGACATTAAAACAGGAACATCTACAACTTCTTCGTTGTAGTACAGTCAAAAAAAAAACCAACTCCCAAGTCTAGGTGGATGGGAAAAAAAGCCCATCATCGTTGTCACCATTCAAATAACCAAACACCAGTGGAAAAACAAATTCTGCGATGCCTGTGGATAATCACATTTTTTTCTAAATAAAGAACAGTAAGGGGCTTCCCTGGTGGTGCAGTGGTTGAGAATCTGCCTGCCAATGCAGGGGACACGGGTTCGAGCCCTGGTCTGGGAAGATCCCACATGCTGCGGAGCAACTAGGCCCGTGAGCCACAACTACTGAGCCTGCGCGTCTGGAGCCTGTGCTCCGCAACAAGAGAGGCCGCGATAGTGAGAGGCCCGCGCACCGCGATGACGAGTGGCCCCCACTTGCCGCAACTAGAGAAAGCCCTCGCACAGAAACGAAGACCCAACACAGCCATAAATAAATAAATAAATAAATAAATAAATAAATAATAAATAAAATTTTAAAAAAAGAAAAGTAGTAGAAAATGCCACCTATGAGAGAAGAAAACTACCTGTACTTTAAAAAAAAAAAAAAAAAAAGAACAGTAAGGGTCAGCGGAAATTTTGCCTAGCCTGTTCACTAAATGTCTGTGGAGGAGGAAAAGGGAATTTACGCAGAGGTTTTTCAGGGCTCTGGAGCTTTGTGTAGCCTACTTGTGGCTAGTCAATTTGAGGGTCCAAGACAAGTAGCATCAGTTTCATCTGGGAGCTGATTAGAAATGCAGCATCTCAGGCCCTGTCCTAGAACCCTGGATCGGGATCTGCATTTCTACAGCATCCTCAGATCCTCTGTGTGTACCTTTCGGGAGGCGAAGCAGTGGAATAAAAACCAGGAGTGCAATCAAGACCAAAAAAAGTCACTTATAGTTTACTTTTTCAAACTTTTGCCTATAATTAATTTCTCTAATTAATGAAGCTAGCCTAGCAATGACTTGGAATTCCCTGGCTAAAAGGATGAGTTTTACTATAATTAATCAGTGCAACGGTCAGTTTTTGTGCATCATTAAAGTTTACAAAGATTATTTTCCCAGCTCATTATGAAGAAAATAATATCACAAGAGAATAGAGGGACTGCAGCTTACCAATGAGCAACTCCCTCCCATTTGATTTCCTGTTAGCATAGCAGCTCACATTTGCAGACTTAGAACACAAAAAAAGCAAGCAAACTAACACAAAGGAGTTTTCCCCCTTCTGGTCAGGGTTTATGGTAGCAAAAGGTGAGAAAGGTCAAGACAAGCAATGATTTGCACCATCCCATGAAAAAGAAACATGAGTAGTAACTATGGCAACCAGACAAAAACTTCAAAAATGACTTGCAATTTACAAAAGGCAGGGCAACTCTTATTTCCCTCACACAAAACAAAATTAACCATGGGCAAATCCACAGAAACTTTTCCCAGAAATAGCCCAATTTGCAGAAGACAGTAACACAAATGTTTTACTTAGGGACCTTCACAGATTGTTTGATTTGCTGTGGAATTGTTAAATTACATATTTTTACCCTTGGGTTATTTAGGTGTGACTCCATTTAAATCTAGGTTTTCATGTCGTCTAAAGACGACATGGGCCCTTACTTGAGTCAGCTCATTCTTTAGGTGAAAGGCATATTGTTTTCCAGGTGAATTAACTGTTGAAGGTAAGTAGGGCGGCATCTCACCAATTTTCAAGATTTAAGGAATTCACGTAAATTCTGAAGTGTCTAACTTACACCTTAGGAAGATGAATGATCTCAAGGATCCTGCCCATTATATGCTTACTAAGTTGGTCTTCTATAGATTTCCTATGGAAGGATCAATCTAAATTGACATATTATTTACAGAGAGAAAATGAAGAAGGAACACTTCAATGTTAATGTGAGTTTACGCACTGCCTAGAGATGTCTGTCCATCCAATCCCATTGCCGTAAGCGACACTCCCATGGGTTTCTGTAGATTCTCCCATTTATCTATTTGATGCTCTCTCTCCCGCACTTTCAGACCAGATGTTACCTTCTCCCTTTTCAGATCAGCTTGTGCACTGCCTGATGCTTGATGGAACCCCACCAGGAGAAAACGGTCACTCCATTAACGAAATGAGAAGATACTGAATCACAACAGAAAGGAGTTTTAAAAAATTGTGAATATGAGTCTCAATGATACATTTACAGTCCAGTTTATCTTTCATTTATTTTTTTCATTCCACATCAGAGCAGAAAATATTTTGGGGGCTGGATAAATGAAGGCTCATTTGGGGCACCTGCCATCTGAATTCCCGCTCTCTGGGTTAAATGAATTACTCTGGCATATTATAAAGACATAAATACAACACTGAGCTCCATCCTTCCTAGTGTATTTATGTGAGTTTTTGCCTCATTTTGCGTGTTTGTGCTTGGTTTTCCTCCTGTCTCTGCAAAACACGCCACCGCTAATCATCACTGTGTTATTACTTACCCGCAGGCTGTGCAAATAAACGCTGACATTGTTTGCGAAGCTCTCCTGGTTGTGACTTTTTTTTTAAGCGAGTGCCTCATTTTCAACTGACATCTAAAAAGAACTCTAAAACGTTTCAAAATTAAATATTTGATTCTACTATGTGCCTAGCACACTTCTGATAGATTGTCCCTCCCAAAAAATTTCTTTAACGCTGGTTGTTTATGTGGCATTAAAAGAGAACAATGCCCTTGAACTTTCCGTTGTTCAACTCAGGGTTTACAAAGTGAGAAAAAGCTTTCCATCCCCCAAAACACAAAAACAACCTGAACTAGCTGCTGTGACCATTCGGCGTCATTTTAATTTGGGGCTAATTCTCTAATTGGCTCATTTATTTTTTCTAACCACATAATTAACACTAAAAGAAACGTTTGAGAGGTTTGCCACTGAGTGCTCTGTGTCTTAGTAGAAGGAAAAATTCCTTAGATAGGTTTCCAATCGCGGTGCGTGTACTGAAGCCAAAAACCAACAAGCTATCACAAAATCCACACAATTAAGCGCTGAAACCAGTAGGGCCCAAGACAGCTAAGACCATGCTGAGACCAGCACAGGCAGTTTTTTCTGGCCTGTAAACGGGATTGCACTTCAGTGCTTTCTCTCACATGATCATTACGTGCTAATGCATCATTTATCCAGGATCTAAAACATCGATTACATACTCTCTTCCTTTTGCTTTCGAGTAACATGTTTCTGATAGATTCTGATGCATTTCCCTGATTGAAACCCATTTCAATACTCCTAGACTGTGTGCTTCTGCAAATACTGTCACAACACATACAGTAACCAGAAGTTCAGACCTTTGGGAAGAAAAGTGCTGAAGGAAAACAGCGCCACTGAACCCCACAATTCTCAGAATATAAGTTTGTGAGAAAAGTTGGCAGAAAAAAGCCAAGTGATTCGCACCAATGGTACTGGAGGAAGGCCCATCACCGTGGCCCAGGATCAGGCTTTATTCACCCCCAAATTGTAACCTCAGATGCAGAGGAGCGTGGTCTAAAGGCTGTGACCTTTCTTTTGACAAAAGGACACATAACCTACACAGGACGCTGGCGGTGATGAGCCTCATGGGGAAAACAGAGCAGAACAAAGGGTAGCAGAAGCGGGGCGGGGAGGAGAGGGCTGAGATGGGATGCGGAGGAAGGCACTGGAACAAGAAGACTCCGCGCAAGCACGGAGGGAAGGACAGCCGCAGGGGTCTGGGCAGTGAGGGCGGGAAGTTGGGGGAAGTAAGGACCGCAGGCTGGAGCTTGTTTAGGGCCTTGAACCCCTTCAGAGACTCTGGATTTATATATCATTCCATATTTTATGCCATCTCAGCCAGGTAATCAAGGTCAACATCATCAGGCTTCCCTGGTGGCGCAGTGGTTAAGAATCTGCCTGCCAGTGCAGGGGACACGGGTTCAAGCCCTGGTCTGGGAAGATCCCACATGCCGCGGAGCAACTAAGCCCGTGGGCCACAATTACTGAGCCTGCGCGTCTGGAGCCTGTGCTCCGCAACAAGAGAGGCCGCGACAGTGAGAGGCCCACGCACCGCGATGAGGAGTGGCCCCCGCCGGCCGCAACTGGAGAAAGCCCTCGCACAGAAACAAAGACCCAACACAGCCAAAAATTAATTAATTAATTAATTAATTTTTTTAAAAAAAGCTTGTGCTAATCTATATGCAATATATTAAAAAAAAGAAAAGGTCAACATCATCAGTGACAAGTCATGCTGATGGCTGGACCCTTGATACCCAAGAGGATGATATTTCACCAGTGTGGTCTTCCTCCCAAAACCCCTAACTATGGTTTAGTCCAGCGAAAAACATCAGACAAACCCAAACTGAGAGACATTCTATAAACCACCTGACCAGTACTGCTCAAAACTGTCACCACAAACATGCACAAGGCTGAGAAACTGTCACAGCCGTGAGGAACCTAAGAAGACACATGACAACTGAATGTGGGATCCTGGGTGGGATCCTGAAACATGAGCCCACAGGAAAGGACGTGAGGGAAAAACTGAGGGAGTCCAGGTAAAGTACAGACTTTAGTTAATAATAAAGCAATAATGCATCAATGCTGGTTTTTCCTGGTGACCAGCGTAGCACTCTAACATAAGATGGTATATGGGAACTCTGTACTATCTTGGCAACTGTTCTGTAAATCTAAAACTATCCTAAAATTTTATATTTTAAGCTTATATTGTTAAAAATATGCAAAGGCTCTCTGTCTAGAAATAACGATTCTGGAATACAAACTAAAACAAAAATGATGGATATGTAACAACTATGGAATAAATGATTCAGGATTTAATGTCTCTCTGCATGTTCCTGCTGAGTGGTTTATCAAATCTATTTGAACGCTCAAAGCCAGCCCAGTCCATTCCTTTATGACTCTAAATTATAATGTTTTTTTTTCCCCATTGGCCCTAGTTCTTTCCTTTGGGGCACAAATGACAAGGAAAACCTCCCTCCCTATCAACAGTCCTTCAAGTCTTTCAAGAATGCTCTTCAACTCAAGTACCTTCTTGCCTTCACTCGTTCAAGCTTCCCTGCATCAATAATGTGCGTCACTGTGTCCCTTATATGTCCATGGTGTGTCCCTGATGTTTCCATGGTTGCCATGACTCCAGGGAGGGGGGCCAGCCTGGCATGTTCGAGGGAGGAGGTCACAGGTGAGACTGTCTGCTGGATATTCATGCAGGTACCTGAGACGCTCAGGTAGGGCTGCTGCCACACCTGCCCCGAGCCCCTCCTGCACCTTCTCTAGGCTCCAGGGCATGGGCTCAAGGTGGCCTCTCTGTATAAGAGCCCCCCTGTCGGCCTGGATTAAACCTTCTCAGAGACCTCACTTTTTCCCTCCTCTGTCACCTTCATAGCCAAACACAGCGCCTACATCCACGGATCATTCAATAAAAGATGCTGACAACTTCCAGAGAGTAAAGCAAGTTCAAGCTAATGTAATAAAGGATCTCATGCCTCTGGAGCAGCCAAGTGTGCATACGAGAGAGAAAATGAGGAAAAGATTAGGGGCCAAGGGAGAATAAAGGAGGTATATCTGGAATGATGCCCCACTCTCCTGAATGGTTTTAATTCCTGAGCTTCCAAAATGAGCAATTTTAAACTGGAAAGTTAAACTAAGCCTTTGAGGTTTATCATAACTATAGAATTAATAATATTTAACAGAAAGTGAAATCTCCTAAATGTGGTCTCCAACCAACAAGCCTTAAATTAACATAATTCAGCTTCTCCCTTTTATGTTTTAGTTGTGGAACTTCATCACAGTTCTTGATCAAATTGATCTTCTGCTGAAATTGAATTCACACAGCTTTTTACATAGTCAGGACCATGCAGCTGCTTATAACATTATTGAAACAATTTATTGGAGGTAACTTTTTTCTTTTTCAAACTACTATGCACATGCATATTTTGAGCTTAAGTAAAATAAAGATATAAGCAATTTTACAGGATAAAGCAATTTGTAACTGATAAGAGATTTGATTTACATAGCTAATAAAAGAGTATTTAAAATCTATTAGAAGCTGAAGAAATCTGTCCTTTACTTAGATAAAATGGGAATTAACTCTTCCAATCAAGAGAAATATGAGATCTGACCGAGGATTAACCAAGATGGCGGAGTAGAAGGACGTGCTCTCACTCCCTCTTGCGAGAGCACCAGAATCACAACTGGCTGCTGGACAATCATTGATAGGAAGACCCTGGACTTCACCAAGGAGGATACCCCACGTCCAAGGACAGAGGAGAAGCCACAGTGAGACGGTAGGAGGGGCGCAATCAGAGTAAAATCAAATCCCATAACTGCTGGGTGGGTGGCTCACAGACTGGCGAACACTTATACCACGGAAGTCCACCCACTGGAGTGAAGGTTCTGAGCCCCACGTCAGGCTTCCTAACCTGGGGGTCCAGCTATGGGAGGAGGAATTCCTAGAGAATCAGACTTTGAAGCCTAGTGGGAATTGATTGCAGGACTTTGACAGGACTGGGGGAAACAGAGACCCCACTCTTGGAGGGCACACACAAAGTAATGTGTGCATCGGGACCCAGGGGAAGGAGCAGTGACCCTGGGGGAGACTGAACCAGACCTACCTGCTGGTGTTGGGGGGTCTCCTGCAGAGGCGAGTGGTGGCTCTGTTTCACCGTGGGGATAAGGACACTGGCAGCAGAGGTTCTGGGAAGTTCTCCTTGGCGTGAGCCCTCCCAGAGTCTGCCAATAACCCCACCAAAGAGCACGAGTAGGCTCCAGTGTTGGGTTGCCTCAGGCAAAACAACCAACAGGGAGGGAACCCAGCCCCACCCATCAACAGTCAAGTGGATTAAGGTTTTACTGAGCTCTGACCGCCACAGCAACAGGGAGGGAACCCAGCCCCACCCATCAACAGTCAAGTGGATTAAGGTTTTACTGAGCTCTGACTGCCACAGCAACAGTCAGCTCTACCCACCACCAGAGCCTCCCATCGAGCCTCTTAGATAGCCTCAACCACCAGAGGGCAGACAACAGAAGCAAGAAAAACTACAATCCTGCAGCCTGTGGACCAAAAACCACAGTTACAGAAAGATAGACAAGATGAAAAGGCAGAGGGCTATGTACCAGATGAAGGAACAAGAAAAAACCCCAGAAAAACAACTAAATGAAGTGGAGATAGGCAACCTTCCAGAAAAAGAATTCAGAATAATGATAGTGAAGATGATCCAGGACCTCGGAATAAGAATGGAGGCAAAGATTGAGAAGATGCAAGAAATGATTAACAAAGACCTAGAAGAATTAAAGAACAAACAAACAGAGATGACCAATACAATAACTGAAATGAAAACTACACTAGAAGGAATCAATAGCAGAATAACTGAGGCAGAAGAACGGATAAGTGACCTGGAAGACAGAATGGTGGAATTCACTGCTGCGGAACAGACTAAAGAAAAAAGAATGAAAAGAAATGAAGACAGCCTAAGAGACCTCTGGGACAACATTAAACGCAACAACATTCGCATTATAGGGGTCCCAGAAGGTGAAGAGAGAGAGAAAGGACCAGAGAAAATATTTGAAGAGATTATAGTCGAAAACTTCCCTAACATGGGAAAGGAAATAGCCACCCAAGTCCAGGAAGCGCAGAGAGTCCCATACAGAATAAACCCAAGGAGAAACACGCTGAGACACATAGTAATCAAAGTGGCAAAAATTAAAGACAAAGAAAAATTATTGAAAGCAGCAAGGGAAAAACGACAAATAACATACAAGGGAACTCCCATAAGGTTAACAGCTGATTTCTCAGCAGAAACTCTGCAAGCCAGAAGGGAGTGGCATGATATACTTAAAGTGATGAAAGGGAAGAACCTACAACCAAGATTACTCTATCCGGCAAGGATCTCATTTAGATTTGATGGAGAAATCAAAAGCTTTACAGACAAGCAAAAGCTAAGAGAATTCAGCACCACCAAACCAGCTCTACAACAAATGCTAAAGGAACTTCTCTAAGTGGGAAACACAAGAGAAGAAAAGGACCTACAAAAACAAACCCAAAACAATTAAGAAAATGGTCATAGGAACATACATATCGATAATTACCTTAAACGTGAATGGATTAAATGCCCCAACCAAAAGACATAGACTGGCTGAATGGATACAAAAACAAGACCCATATATATGCTGTCTACAAGAGACCCACTTTAGACCTAGGGACACATACAGACTGAAAGTGAGGGGATGGAAAAAGATATTCCATGCAAATGGAAATCAAAAGAAAGCTGGAGTAGCTATACTCATATCAGATAAAATAGACTTTAAAATAAAGAATATTACAAGAGACAAGGAAGGACACTACATAATGATCCAGGGATCTATCCAAGAAGAAGATATAACAATTATAAATATATATGCACCCAACATAGGAGCACCCCAATACATAAGGCAACTGCTAACAGCTATAAAAGAGGAAATCGACAGTAACACAATAATAGTGGGGGACTTTAACACTTCACTTACACCAATGGACAGATCATCCAAAATGAAAATAAATAAGGAAACAGAAGCTTTAAATGACACAATAGACCAGATAGATTTAATTGATATATATAGGACATTCCATCCAAAAACAGCAGATTACACGTTCTTCTCAAGTGCGCACGGAACATTCTCCAGGATAGATCACATCTTGGGTCACAAATCAAGCCTCAGTAAATTTAAGAAAATTGAAATCATATCAAGCATCTTTTCTGACCACAACTCTATGAGATTAGAAATGAATTACAGGGAGAAAAACGTAAAAAAGACAAACACATGGAGGCTAAACAATACGTTACTAAATAACCAAGAGATCACTGAAGAAATCAAAGAGGAAATAAAAAAATACCTAGAGACAAACGACAATGAAAACACGACGACCCAAAACCTATGGGATGCAGCAAAAGCAGTTCTAAGAGGGAAGTTTATAGCTATACAAGCCTACCTAAAGAAACAAGAAAAATCTCAAGTAAACAATCTAACCTTACACCTAAAGAAACTAGAGAAACAAGAACAAACAAAACCCAAAGTTAGCAGAAGGAAAGAAATCATAAAGATCAGAGCAGAAATAAATGAAATAGAAACAAAGAAAACAATAGCAAAGATCAATAAAACTAAAAGTTGGTTCTTTGAGAAGATAAACAAAATTGATAAGCCATTAGCCAGACTCATCAAGAAAAAGAGGGAGAGGACTCAAATCAATAAAATCAGAAATGAAAAAGGAGAAGTTACAACAGACACCGCAGAAATACAAAGCATCCTAAGAGACTACTACAAGCAACTTTATGCCAATAAAATGGACAACCTGGAAGAAATGGACAAATTCTTAGAAAGGTATAACCTTCCAAGACTGAATCAGGAAGAAACAGAAAATATGAACAGACCAATCACAAGTAATGAAATTGAAACTGTGATTAAAAATCTTCCAACAAACAAAAGTCCAGGACCAGATGGCTTCACAGGTGAATTCTATCAAATATGTAGAGAAGAGCTAACACCCATCCTTCTCAAACTCTTCCAAAAAATTGCAGAGGAAGGAACACTCCCAAACTCATTCTATGAGGCCACCATCACCCTGATACCAAAACCAGACAAACACACTACAAAAAAAGAAAATTACAGACCAATATCACTGATGAATATAGATGCAAAAATCCTCAACAAAATACTAGCAAACAGAATCCAACAACACATTAAAAGGATCATACACCACGATCAAGTGGGATTTATCCCAGGGATGCAAGGATTCTTCAATATACGCAAATCAATCAATGTGATACACCATATTAACAAATTGAAGAAGAAAAACCATATGATCATCTCAATAGATGCAGAAAAAGCTTTTGACAAAATTCAACACCCATTTCTGATAAAAACTCTCCAGAAAGTGGGCATAGAGGGAACCTACCTCAACATAATAAAGGCCATATATGACAAACCCACAGCAAACATCATTCTCAATGGTGAAAAACTGAAAGCCTTTCCTCTAAGATCAGGAACGAGACAAGGATGTCCACTCTCACCACTATTATTCAACATAGTTCTGGAAGTCCTAGCCACGGCAATCAGAGAAGAAAAACAAATAAAAGGAATACAAATTGGAAAAGAAGAAGTAAAACTGTCACTGTTTGCAGATGACATGATACTATACATAGAGAATCCTAAAACTGCCACCAGAAAACTGCTAGAGCTAATTAATGAAGATGGTAAAGTTGCAGGATACAAAATTAATGCACAGAAATCTCTTGCATTCCTATACACTAATGATGAAAAATCTGAAAGAGAAATTATGGAAACACTCCCATTTACCATTGCAACAAAAAGAATAAAATACTTAGGAATAAACCTACCTAGGGAGACAAAAGACCTGTATGCAGAAAACTATAAGACACTGATGAAAGAAATTAAAGATGATACCAACAGATGGAGAGATATACCATGTCCTTGGATTGGAAGAATCAACATTGTGAAAATGACTATACTACCCAAAGCAATCTACAGGTTCAATGCAATCCCTATCAAATTACCAATGGCATTTTTTACGGAGCTAGAACAAATCATCTTAAAATTTGTATGGAGACACAAAAGACCCCGAATAGCCAAAGCAGTCTTGAGGCAAAAAAATGGAGCTGGAGGAATCAGACTCCCTGACTTCAGACTCTACTACAAAGCTACAGTAATCAAGACAATATGGTACTGGCACAAAAACAGAAACATAGATCAATGGAACAAGATAGAAAGCCCAGAGATTAACCCACGCACCTATGGTCAACTAATCTATGACAAAGGAGGCAAAGATATACAATGGAGAAACGACAATCTCTTCAATAAGTGGTGCTGGGAAAACTGGACAGCTACATGTAAAAGAATGAAATTAGAATACTCCCTAACACCATACACAAAAATAAACTCAAAATGGATTAGAGACCTAAATATAAGACTGGACACTATAAAACTCTTAGAGGAAAACATAGGAAGAACACTCTTTGACATAAATCACAGCAAGATCTTTTTTGATCCACCTCCTCGAGTAATGGAAATAAAAACAAAAATAAACAAGTGGGACCTAATGAAACTTCAAAGCTTTTGCACAGCAAAGGAAACCATAAACAAGACGAAAAGACAACCCTCAGAATGGGAGAAAATATTTGCAAATGAATCAACGGACAAAGGATTAATCTCTAAAATATATAAACAGCTCATGCAGCTCAATATCAAAGAAACAAACACCCCAATCCAAAAATGGGCAGAAGACCTAAATAGACATTTCTCCAAAGAAGACATACAGACGGCCACGAAGCACATGAAAAGATGCTCAACATCACTAATTATTAGAGAAATGCAAATCAAAACTACAATGAGGTATCACCTCACTCCTGTTAGAATGGGCATCATCAGAAAATCTACAAACAACAAATGCTGGAGAGGGTGTGGAGAAAAGGGAACCCTCTTGCACTGTTGGTGGGAATGTAAATTGATACAGCCACTATGGAGAACAATATGGAGGTTCCTTAAAAAACTAAAAATAGAATTACCATATGACCCAGCAATCCCACTACTGGGCATATACCCAGAGAAAACCATAATTCAAAAAGACACATGCACCCGAATGTTCATTGCAGCACTATTTACAATAGCCAGGTCATGGAAGCAACCTAAATGCCCATCAGCAGACGAATGGATAAAGAAGATGTGGTACATATATACAATGGAATATTACTCAGCCATAAAAAGGAACGAAACTGAGTCATTTGTTGAGACGTGGATGGATCTAGAGACAGTCATACAGAGTGAAGTAAGTCAGAAAGAGAAAAACAAATATCGTATATTAATGCATGTATGTGGAACCTAGAAAAATGGTACAGATGAGCCAGTTTGCAGGGCAGAAGTTGAGACACAGATGTAGAGAATGGACATATGGACACCAAGGGGGGAAAACTGCGGTGAGGTGGGGATGGTGGTGTGCTGAATTGGGCGATTGGGATTGACATGTATACACTGATGTGTATAAAATTGATGCCTAATAAGAACCTGCAGTATAAAAAAACAAACAAAACAACTAATACTAAACTTTTATTGGGTTATTTGTATGGAAATATGTTAATATAAATGTTTCAGACATTACATGAAATTTCTAAAAATCTTATATTTGTACTTGTATGGAAATATGTATGGAAATATGTTAATATAAATGTTTCAGACATTACATGAAATTTCTAAAAATCTTATATGTTCTGGTATAATGTTATATGTAATAATCCTAGTTATTACTTTAAAATGTATATCTCAGAAATAACTAATTTTCTTGTCAACTGCATTATTATGAACTTTCATCAAATCTTTAACCGTGGTCATTTTTAAGTCTTTTGTCATTTACAGACAGTTCTGGGTGTACTCTGATGATTTTGCAAATATGTTCCTATAAAAGGGTTTCATCTTCAAAAAATTCATGGAAAAGACTCTGACAAGTACAGGTTTCTGGTAACTGACTATACTGCTGAACTGAATGAATAAGCATTTTCAGAACTCTAATGAAAAACTGATGAACTCATAAAAGTGCTAACAAAAGATCAAGATGAAAAAACAAAAATTAATTACATGGGACTGAGTGAACTGATGAGGATGAGTATAATTTTTGTGACTTTCTGTCTGAATTTAAAAAAAAAAAAAATCCCACAAGGACTCAGAGGCAAAGAATATACAAATCAATTTTCACTGCAAAGTAAAGGAGCTGTTACAGTGGAGGATTACTGGACTGAATGTCAATATTATGACATAGTATGAGTGTGTTTCATGTTTGGTAATTGCAATCATTGTTGCTTTTGTTGTGGTCATCCATGTACAATGCTTGGTATCAGTCTATTTATCTCTTGTAAAAATAAAATACAGTGTGTGTGTGTGAAAAAAAAAAAAAAAAGAGAAATATGAAATCAAAGTTGAAACATACATAAGAGAACTGTGTAACTGTCAAACTGAGCTTCCACAAAGGACAATATGATTTGAGTAGAAAAACTGAATAAAGCACATTGGCAATGATGCATTCTTTTTTTTTTTTTTTTTTAATATTTTACCATTTATTTTTTTATTATTATTTTTTTAATTATTTTTATTTTTATTTTTATTTATTTATGGCTGTGTTGGGTCTTCGTTTCTGTGCAAGGGCTTTCTCTAGTTGTGGCAAGCGGGGGCCACTCTTCATCGCGGTGCGCGGGCCTCTGACCATCACAGCCTCTCTTGTTGCGGAGCACAGGCTCCAGACGCGCAGGCTCAGTAGTTGTGGCTCACGGGCCTAGTTGCTCCGCGGCATGTGGGATCTTCCCAGACCAGGGCACGAACCCGTGTCCCCTGCATTGGCAGGCAGACTCTCAACCACTGCACCACCAGGGAAGCCCCGATGCATTCTTTTAAATGTTTAAATGTCACCTCTATTTCCAGAGCCTTATCATATCACGGTCCTGTTAGAGACGTAAGCTCCTGTACCATTCACCTTCCTTAGAAGAAAGTGGTTTCAATTTCTAAAATGAGAAACTTAATCATGCTCACGGATCCCATAAAAATGCAGGAATTTTAAACATTTACAAAGTGAGAAACTTTCACTGCATACTTTTCAAATCTCAGCTGTAATTGTAACCCCTCTATATAGTATGCGATTGTTTATAAGAGCTCAGAAATCAAAACCATTAAACACATTCTAAGTGTTTCTAAATTATATATAAAAAGATATAAAGAGGGACCAAAGGGAAGGTGACATAAGTCAGTGTTTCAGCAGTGAATTATCAATTATCAGTCATCATTACCGCATCATAATCACCTCCTGGGTGACCCTATTTTGTCAGCAGTTGGTCTCGAAGAAGTGCCTCCCAGGCAAATTAAAATCAGCAAATGTTCATTAAGTGCTCAAAAACGTAACTCTCCATTCTAGGTCCAAAGCAAGTAACTTGGGACCACCCCAAGAGGCAGGAAAGTCTCTGTGGACCTGACGCAGCTCAACCATCAGGCTGCCAGCAAGGTACCGTCTCTGGTGCCGGGCACCCCGCATCCCTCCCTCATAGATGGTATACTGGGCTGAACAGTGTCCCCCTAAATTCATGTCTACCTGGAACTTCAGAATGTTATGTGATTTGGAAATAAGGTCTTTGCAGATATAATTAGCTAAGTTAAGATGAGGTCTTTCTGGATGAGAGTGGGTATTAATCCAGTGACTGGTGTCCTCATGAGAAGAGACACAGGGATACACACAGGGCGAATGCCACCTGACGACAGAGGAAGAGCCTGGGGGGATGCGTCTACAAGCCAAGGGACACCAGGGACTGCGGGAAACCACAGATAGGAAGCTAGGAAGAGGCACGGAAGAGGTTCTGCCTCGCAGCCTCGGAAGGAACCAAGCCCGCTGACACCTTGACCTCAGACTTCTGGCCTCCAAATCTGTGAGAGAACGAATTTCCATTGCTTTAAGCCACCATGTGTGTGGTGTGGTCACCCTAGAAAACAAATATAGGTAGAATCGACAACCACGACAACAATTACGAAAATCTCCCTGGTCATAGTGTAAAGACTTAGGAAATCTCAGTCACTACTAATGTGATTATAAATATAAACATCTTTAGGGTAACCAAAAGAATATTTAATAAGCTAGAAGTTTTCTTCCAGTGAAGGGGTTTTGAGTTTAGGGTTCTGCATTTCATCATGAACTAAACATACACTTGCTGCATGACCAAAATATTTCAGGCTTTGACTTGGCCACCACGGAGACTAAAAAGCTTAAAAAAAATAAAAATAAAAATAAATAAAAACAGGAGGCTGAGAGAGATTCAGACGTATTTGGAGTAGAAATGAGACACATTCAGATGATAGTGAGCTTTACAACAAAGTATGCAATGTATTAGCTTGAACCATATGAAATTGCCAACAGTTGACCTTTTTTGAACTACAAAAATAGCTATTTCATATGCTTTAAGCCAGGGATCAAAAACTGCAGCCCAGGGCTTCCCTGGTGGCGCAGTGGTTGAGAATCTGCCTGCCAATGCAGGGGACACGGGTTCGAGCCTGGTCTGGGAAGATCCCACATGCCACAGAGCAACTGGGCCTGTGAGCCACAATTACTGAGCCTGCGCGTCTGGAGCCTGTGCTCCGCAACAAGAGAGGCCGCGATGGTGAGAGGCCCACGCACCACGATGAAGAGTGGTCCCCACTTGCCGCAACTAGAGAAAGCCCTCGCACAGAAACGAAGACCCAACACAGCCATAAATAAATAAATAAATAAATAAAAAAGAACGTGAATTTAAAAAAAAAAAAAAAAAAAAAAACTGCAGCCCATGGACCAAATCTGAACCGCAGCCTGTTCGTAAAGTTTTATTGGAACACAACCATGCCCACTCCTTTGCATGCTGCCAACGGCTGCTTTCATGCTTCAACAGCACAACTGAGTAGTCATGACAGGGATCACGTAGCCCTCAAAGCCTAAAATATTTGCCAATTGGCCCTTTACAAGAAAACTTAGGCAAGCTTTTTTAACTTAATAGTTACATCAAATGACTGGCAGAGACAGCAAGGTCAACAGAAGTTCAGGAGCAGGCAAGATGAATGCAATGTGTTTCCTGAGAGCCCAGACTTGAGCTGGAACTTGAGAAAGAGCCAGATTCTGAACCAGAGGGGAAAAGGACTCTTCAAGGGATGGCAACAGATGATAATGGCTGTGCTGGCCCTTGGGACCCAAATGCCCCAAATGGCACCCCCAGTCACTGGGACAACCAAAAATACCCCATCACTTGCTTCCAGGCACTGTCTCTGCTGAGCCCCCTGGGGTGAAGTGAAGCTAGAATGAGGAAAGTTTGGTAAGGTTTTCAGGGATGTCAAAATTCCCGGAACACCAGACAGAGAAATGGTATCTTTTTACTTTAAGCATGAATCAATAGAGGGGCGGGACAAAGGTAAGACAGATGTGTTACGTTAGGGAGAGAAGTTCTATAGATGTGAAATAATTAAATCTAAAGCAAAAACTGTATTATTTGGAATATCTATCCTTGTGGCCCTTCGTAGGATTATATAATGAAGAATAATTATTCCAATGTTTGCAGTAATTATATTTTAAAGAATTCTGGGGCATTTCAGACAATTGGGAACCCCTTTGGGTTATCAAATTGAAACGTAATCAAAAGGAGCATTTCTTCCTCATTTATAAGCCACACGTTTCATCCAAAATATGACCTGCTACAAAGCTTCTATTTGTCCTGTACATTGAGTTGCAAAGTTCTTGCTACCAAATGCTTCCCAAAGATATAAAAACGTTGAAAGGAAGAGGGACATTTGTCTGTGTCAGGAGAGCCCTCCTCTTTTCCAAAAGCACATTAAAATCTTGTGGTAACAGACACTGAAGCTGAGGATTCAGCTAGAAAGCCAAGTGGGATGTGGGTGTACAAACCAGTAAGTAAACAGATATTTGCATGTTTATATATCTGAAATTACATATATCTTGAATTCCATTTATGAGGACTGTTCAGGGTAAAATAGTTTACTGGTTTTATCAAAACTAATTCACAGCATACAGGTGCCTTTCATTACATAAACCAGCTATCCACTGCCCAGCGAAGACTTCAGTTTGGAAAATAAGAATCATCCAGCTTAGAGAGACTGATGTAGAACACGATTGCTCCCAGTTTCTAATGGAAATGCTGCCAGCCCTTAGGTACCTTCCAGAGGTGACTTCTTCCCCGAGAGCCACCAGTGACTGAAGAGCACTGGGCTTCAGGCCGCCAGTTCGGGCCCCTGGTTCCAACCCCACTAGTGGCTGGTGAAGTTGGGCGATTAAAGGGCCAGGATTCTGGTCCTGTTCAGCACACGATCGTCTTTCTGGTGTCATGATCTGCTTCATCCCTACTGTTTTGTTTTTGTTGTTTTTGTTTTTGTTTTTAATGAGGAAAACAAAAACAGAAACAAAAAGTAATTTACCTCCCAAAGTTGTCAAAGGAATTAAGAATTTTTTTTTCCAATTTTTCAACTTTAATTTATAATCTGATACATAGCAATAAATATGACCCACAAAAACCAAAACACTTTGGAGGTTCTCAATAATTTTTTTTTTAATGTTTCCAACTGAATTTATTTATTTATTTATTTTAAACATTTTTATTGGAGTATAATTGCTTTACAATGGTGTGTTAGTTTCTGCTGTATAACACAGTGAATCAGCTATATGTATACATATATCCCCATATCTCTTCCCTCTTGCATTTCCCTCCCTCCCACCCTCCCTATGCCACCCCTCTAGGTGGTCACAAAGCACCGAGCTGATCTCGCTGTGCTATGCAGCTGCTTCCCACTAGCTATCTATTTTATATTTGGTAGTGTATATATGTCCATGCCACGCTCTCACTTTGTCCCAGCTTACCCTTCCCCCTCTCCATATCCTCAAGTCCATTCTCTAGTAAGTCTGCATCTTTATTCCTGTCTTGCCCCTAGGTTCTTCATGACTTTTTTTTTTTTTTTAGATTCCATATATATGTGTTAGCATATGGTATTTGTTTTTCTCTTTCTGCAATATTTGCAAATGAAGCAACTGACAAAGGATTAATCTCCAAAATTTACAAGCAGCTCATGCAGCTCAATATTAAAAAACAAACAACTCAATCCAAAAATGGGCAGAAGACCTAAATAGACATTTCTCCAAAGAAGATATACAGATTGCCAACAGACACATGAAAGAATGCCCAACATCATTAATCATTAGAGAAATGCAAATCAAAACTACAATGAGATATCATCTCACACCAGTCAGAATGGTCATCATCAAAACATCTACAAACAATAAATGCTGGAGAGGGTGTGGAGAAAAGGGAACCCTCTTGCACTGTTGGTGGGAATGTAAATTGATACAGCCACTATGGAGAACAGTATGGACGTTCCTTAAAAAACTAAAAATAGAAGTACCATACGTCCCAGCAATCCCACTACTGGGCATATACCCTGAGAAAACCATAGTTCAAAAAGAGTCATGTACCACAATGTTCATTGCAGCTCTATTTACAATAGCCAGGACATGGAAGCAACCTAAGTGTCCATCAACAGATGAATGGATAAAGAAGATGTGGTACATATATACAATGGAATATTACTCAGCCATAAAAAGGAATGAAACTGAGTTATTTGTAGTGAGGTGGATGGACCTAGAGACTGTCATACAGAGTGAAGTAAGTCAGAAAGAGAAAAACAAATACCTCTAGTGTTTTATGTGACTTTATGTGAGCTTCGTGTGACACCTCCAATAACAGGATAACTACCTACCACACAGGGATGGCAGTGACATCCACCTGAGAAGCTGGGGAGGGAAACACACAAGGCATAGTTCAGAGCCAGGGCTAGTCACAGCTGGCTCAGCTACCATCACTGGGCCTGCTGCCCTGGGAGGAGGGAGCATTTCCCAGTCCTGAGAACCTGTGTGGAGGCCCCTGATGGGCGCTAAGGCCTTGGGTGGAAGGGTGCAGCCAGCCCATGGAGACCTCTCGGGGCACAAGCCCTCCTTCCCCCGTTCTCCAGGGCTCCCATCGGGGAATGCCAGCCAGAAGCAGAGAGCTGGCCGGCCTTTGATGTGGTCCATGCAGATGAACCTTCCAGAGCCTGGACAAGGCTCAGACAGGATGTGCGGTGGCAAGCAGAAGATACCAGAACAAAAGGATAAGACATCACCAACCTTTCCTTCATTTATTCCTCACCTAGGGATAGGTGGGATAGGGAGGGTGGGAGGGAGACGCAGAGGGAGGAGATATGGGGAAATATGTATATGTATAGCTGACTCACTTTGTTATACAGCAGAAACTAACACACCATTGTAAAGCAATTACACTCCAATAAAGATGTTAAAAAAATTAAAAATTAAAAAAAATTTTTAATTTAAAAAAAAGAGATACTTGTTTTCATGTAGAGTATAGCGACAATTTCCATTCCAACAATTTTTATTTTTAGCCAATTCCGTTCTTTCCTCCCACCTTCCTTCCTTCCTCTGCCCTGTGTGGCATTCCCGTACAGGTGCCCTAAGAGCGGGGCTGAGCCAAGGGCATTGTGCCACATGCTCTAAAGTATAGGAAGATGTTAACCCACACCATGGCCTGTCGAGAGAACGTCTATTCATCGAATCATCACAACAGTAATTAAATACCTTCTAACATTAAGAGGGTTCACTATGGAGCAGACAATTTACATGCATCAACAGTCACGAATGTTCACAAAGACCCCTACGAGGCAGGAACTACTCTTATCACTTTAGAATTGAGGAAAGTGAGGCACAGAGGGATTGAGTACCTTCCTCAAGTTCTCATGGCCCTTTAGCGGCAGAACTGAGCTACAAACCCAGCCATCTCCATCCAAAACCCACTCTCATAACCACTACATCGCATAACCTACAGTGAAAAGGTTTAGAAGACCTTGATGCTTAAAGAAATCCTACAACTAATCTTCCTTGTGGAGTAAAAAAAATCCATCTGAGTGAAAAGGATCACCCATTTGGTGATTTATAAGTTGGCCACTGCATGTTGTATTTGCTGAAGTACCCGTGTGCTGGCTTCCAAATCCTGTCTACAGAAATGAAGTCAAGGATGATTGACTTAAGCGAGCGATTACACATTTATTTTGTCGGTTCTCATACACTGAGGAATGGGGTGGCAGATGGCACTTCTCCACAGAGGGCCTCAACACACCCTGCCCCCGACACATGATCTTCTGCAGTGCACCTGCCCATCAGTAAGCAATCTACTCCTCCAGCCTCCTGAGTCTGGGCAAGCCCTAGGACTGCCCTGAGCGATAGAATACAGTGGAAATCCTTGGTTCTGGGTACAGCCTCTAAAGGGCCTGGAAACTTGGGTTTTCTGCCTCTTGAAACCCACGCCTTCATGTGAGAAGAGGGAGGCCATATGTCCAAATGAAGCCATCTGCAACATCCAGGTTTACAAAGTCTCTGATGAGGCAAGCCCGCTAGCCCCAGCTGCCATATGACCACAACTGCAGGAGAAACGGGAGGAGAACCACCCAGCTGAGCCCAGCCCACCCAAAGGACTGTGAGAGGGAACAACAAAATATTGTCTTAAACCACTAAATGATGAGATTATGTGCTACATAGCAAATAGCTCATGGAAACAAATGAGTTTATCAATTTAATGTATTTTCTTTTGAGAAGAGTGAAAGGGTAAGAGGGCCCTGAGCCGAAAATAAGAGAACTACATTGTTTCCTTAAATTCCCAGGCAAGAAAACAATTTGACCTGGAAGCCAGGCATCTATAGGAAATTTCAGTAGGACCCAGCTCCAGAGGTCTGGAAAGCTTTTATGATAGGCAGTCTTTTCCTTTTTTTCTTTTTTCAACTACCAGTTTGTACCTTGCGACACTTGTCACCAATTTTGCCCACCCTCCTCCCCTACCTCTGGCAGACACCAATCTGATCTCTATATCTATGAGTTCTGGAGTTTTTATGGTTGTTTTCTACGAATCCACATATAAGTGAATCATTCGGTATTTGCCTTTCTCTATCTGAATCATTTCAGTCAGCATAATGCCCTCAAGATCCATCCATGTTGTCATGAATGTCAGGATTTCCCTATTTTTTATGGCTGAATAATATGTGTGTGTGTGTGTGTGTGTGTATGTATACACCACATCTTCTTTATACATTCATGCCTCATGGATACTTAGGTTGTTCCCATATTTGGCTATTGCAAATAATGCTGCTATAAACATGGGAGTGCAGATATCTTTTCGAATTAGTGTTTTCCTTTCCCTCAGATAAATACCCAGAAGTGGGATAGCTGGATCAAGTGATAGTTCTATTTTTAATTTTTTGAGGAACCTCCATACTATCTTTCATAGTGGCTGCACCAATTTACATTCCCACCAACAGTGCACAAATGTTCCCTTTGCTCCACATCCTTGCCAACGCTTGTTATTTCTTGTCATTTTGATAATAGCCATTTGACAGATGTGAGGTATTATCTCATTTTGATTTTGACTTGCATTTCTCTGATGGTTAGTGATGTTGAGCATCTTTTCATGTGGGCCATCTGTATGTCTTCCTTAGAAAAATGTCTATTCAGATCCTTTGCCCATTTTTAAATTGGATTATTTGGCTTCTTGCTATTGAGTTGTATGAGTTCTTTATATATTTTGGATATTATCCCCTTATCAGGTATATGATTTGCAAATATATTTTCTCCCATGCCACAGGATCGCCTTTTCATTTCACTGATGGTTTTCTTTGCTGGGCAGAAGCATTTGAGCTTGATGGAATCTCACTTGTTTATTTTTGCTTTTGTTGCCATTAGGTAATTTGTAAGATATGGCAATTATATTTGCAGGTCTTGGTGCTTCCAGAAAATCCAGAGAGATAGACAGAGGGCAGGCTTTTCTGAGCTTTGAGACTCGTTGTAGCGCTGTATCCAGACGGTTCTGGCTCTTACCATGAGTCTCCCTTCCAATTCTGAAAGCACAACCAGCTGTCAGCTACATCACGGCCTGACGAACTGTCCAGGGATGGCAGCCAGGCCTCGGGTATGAAGAGCTGCCTGGGTCAGGTTGCCAGCCTTGACTGACATATTTCCACCAGTATCACTGAAGCAAACGTCCCGCGGTGTTCTTTCTGGCTGCCGGCCTTGTCAGCACCTTTCCGAGAGGTCAGGATGCCACATGGCCAGACCCGGGAGGCAGCTGAGAGCTCCCTCTTCCTCTGCCAACTCCCCAGCAGAGACATGGCTCCTCCCAACATCTTCAGGATATAGGACCATGGCCTTCATTTCACGGTGAGCTACTGAACCAAAGTTACCACTAATAAACTTCAATTAAAAAAAAATAAAACATGCAAGCTCTTTATACCATGAACATTTCAAACTTTGACCTAGAGGCCTAGGCCAACATGATTAAGATATCTACTGACCTGGAGCCAGAATTTTTTTTCCACATTATAAACTGATAACTTGCATTTAAATACTGACCTTCCCTTGATATTTCGATCCATATAAAATTCCATGGGCACATTTGCAAGTAACTCTGAAGCTGGCCTCCAGTTACTCATTCATTCTGTCTAAAGCTCTTCAGCAAGAAGGGGGTGGGGGATTGTGAAATAAAAGTTCTTTAGGGGACTTCCCTGGCAGTCCAGTGCTTAAGACTCCGCACTTCCAATGCAGGGGGTGTGAGTCTGATCCCTGGTCGGAGAACTAAGATCCCCCATGCCACATGGCATGGCCAAAAAATAAAGAAATTTTTAAATTAAAAAAAAAAGTCATTTGGGGGCAACCTGATGTATGCTTAAGTTCTCTTTTTACTACTTCACTACCCAGATTCTCAGTGCTTTATACTTTCCCTCAGATCATGTAGAAGTGTAGCCTTTGGAGTAGTTATCTGAAACTTAACCACCATAAAACCCAAAAGGTGTCGTGTTCAAATAGACTCCACATAGTTTCCAAAAGGCTCAGTGGCCAGTGTGACCTCTGAAGAGAAGGCAAAGTCAAAGAATCAGCCAGGCAGACAGAAGTGCTGGGGGCATTTACTCAGAACACCCACTTGCTGTTCCTGATCCCCGCATCCTCTAGCTCTCTTAGACATGACTGTTTCTGGAGATTATATCAAAAACCAGTCGGGCGGAACCCACATGCCAGAGACAGAGAGAGAGACTGTCAGTTAAGGATGCTCCACTGATTATTCTGGAGTTCATTGGCTTTAACCAAAGTGGTAGAGATGCCTGAGTATTTCCAACAGAGACTGAAACTAAGAAGCACTAAACCAGAAATCTACAGCTTAGAGATAAACTTTTTAAATATTAAAAGGTTGAACTGAGAGGGGACCTTCAAGATGGCAGAGGAGTAAGATGTGGAGATCACCTTCCACCCCACAAATACATAAGAAATAGATCTACACGTGGAACAGCTCCTACAGAACACCTGCTGAACGCTGGCAGAAGACCTCAGACCTCCCAAAAGGCAAGAAACTCCCCACGTACCTGGGTAGGGGAAAAGAAAATAGGAAAAACAGAGACAAAAGAATAGGGATGGGACCTGCACCAGTGGGAGGGAGGCGTGAAGGAGGAAAGGCTTCCACACACTAGGAAGGCCCTTCACTGGTGGAGATGGTGGGTGAGTGGGGGGAAGCTTCAGAGCCACGGAGGAGAGCACTGGACCAGGGGTGCAGAGGGCAAAGCGGAGAGATTCCCACATGGAGGATCGGTGCCGACCTGCACTCACCAGCCCGAGAGGCTTGTCTGCTCACCCGCCGGGGCGAGCGGGGGCTGGGAGCTGAGGCTCGGGCTTCGGAGGTCGGATCCCAGGGAGAGGACTGGGGTTGGCTGTGTGAACACAGCCTGAAGGGACTAGTGCACCACAGCTAGCCGGTAGGGAGTCCAGGAAAAAGTCTGGAACTGCCTAAGAGGCAAGAGACCATTGTTTCGGGTGCACGAGGAGAGGGGATTCAGAGCGCCGCCTAAATGAGTTTCAGAAACGGGCGAGAGCCGCGGCTATCAGCACGGACCCCAGAGACGGGCATGAGACGCTAAGGCTGCTGCTGCAAGAAGCCTGTGTGCGAGCCCAGGTCACTATCCACACCTCCCCTCCCAGGATCCTGTGCAGCCCGCCACTGCCACACTCCCATGATCCAGGGACAACATCCCCAGGAGAACACACGGCGCACCTCAGGCTGGTGCAACGTCATGCCAGCCGCTGCCGCCGCAGGCTCACCCTGCATCCGTACCCCTCCCTCACCCAGCCTGAGTGAGCCAGAGCCCCCGAAGCAGCTGCTCCTTTAACCCCGTCCTGTCTGAGCTAAGAACAGACGCCCTCAGGTGACCGACACGCAGAGGCGGGTCCAAATCCAAAGCTGAACCCCGGGAGCTGTGCGAACAAAGAAGAGAAAGGGAAATCTCTCCCAGCAGCCTGAGGAGCAGCGGATTAAAATGCCACAATCAACCTGATGTACCTGCATCTGTGGAATACCTGAATAGACAACGAATCATCCCAAAATGAGGAGGTGGACTTTGGGAGCAACTGTAGACTGGGGGTTTGCTGTATACAACTGATTGGTTTCTGGTTTTATATTTATCTTAGTTTAGTATTTAGAGTTTATTATCATTGGTAGATTTGTTTATTGATTTAGTTGATCTCTTCCTTTTTGTTTTTAAATATATATTTTTTTCCTTTCTCTCTTTTTCTGAGTGTGCATGCGTATGTTTCTTTGTGTGACTTTGTCTGTATAATTTTGCTATTACCATTTGTCCTAGGATTCTGTCCTTTTTTTTTTTTAGTATAGCTTTTAGCGCCTATTATCATTGATGGATTTGTTTTTTGGTTTGGTTGCTCTCTTCCTTCATTCTTTCTTTTTCTTTTTTTTATTACATTTTTTATTTAATAATTTTTTTTTAATTTTTTATTTTAATAACATTATTTTATTTTTTCCTTTCTTTCTTTCTTTTTTTTTCCTCCATTTTCTTCTGAGCCTTGTGGCTGACAGGGTCTTGGCACTCCAGCGGGGTGTCAGACCTGAGCCTCTGAGGTGGGAGAGACAACTTCAGGACATTGGTCCGCCAGAGACATCCCAGCTCCACATAATATCAAATAGCAAAAGCTCTCCCAGAGATCTCCATCTCAACGTGAAGACCCAGTTCCGCTCAATGACCAGCAAGCTACAGTGCTGGACACCCTAAGCCAAAAAACTAGCAAGACAGAAACACAACCCCACCCATTAGCAGAGAGGCTGCCTAGAATCATAATAAGGTCACAGACACCCCAAAACACACACCGGATACGGTCCTGCCCACCAAAAAGACAAGATCCAGCCTCATCCACCAGAACAAAGGCACCAGTCGGCAACACCAGGAAGCCTACACAACCCACTGAACCAAACATAACCAACCTTAACTGGGGACAGACACCAAAAACAACGGGAACTACAAACCTGCAGCCTGTGAAAAATAGACCCCAAACACAGTAAGTTAAGCAAAATGAGAAAATAGAGAAACACACAGCAGATGAAGGAGCAAGACAAAAACCCACCAGACCTAACAAACGAAGAGGAAATACGCAGTCTATCTGAAAAAAGAATTCAGAATAATGATAGTAAAGATGATCCAAAATTGAGGAAATAGAATGGAGAAAATACAAGAAACGTTTAAAAAGGACCTAGAAGAACTAAAGAGCAAACAAACAGTGATGAACAACACAATAAATGAAATTAAAAATACTCTAGAAGGGATCAATAGCAGAATAACTGAGGCAGAAGAACGGATAAGTGACCTGGAAGATAAAATAGTGGAAATAACTACTGCAGAGCAGAATAAAGAAAAAAGAATGAAAAGAATTGAGGACAGTCTCAGAGACCTCTGGGACAACATTAAACGTACCAATATTAGAATTATAGGGGTCCCAGAAGAAGAAGAGAAAAAGAAAGGGACTGAGAAAATATTTGAAGAGATTATAGTTGAAAACGTCCCTAATATGGGAAAGGAAATGGTTAATCAAGTCCAGGAAGCGCAGAGAGTCCCATACAGGATAAATCCAAGGAGAAACATGCCAAGACACATATTAATCAAACTATCAAAAACTAAATACAAAGAAAAAATATTAAAAGCAGCAAGGAAAAGACAACAAATAACATAAAAGGGAATCCCCATAAGGTTAACAGCTGATCTTTCAGCAGAAACTCTGCAAGCCAGAAGGGAGCGGCAGGACATATTTAAACTGATGAAAGGGAAAAACCTACAACCAAGATTACTCTACCCAGCAAGGATCTCATTCAGATTCAACAGAGAAATTAAATCCTTTACAGACAAGCAAAAGTTAAGAGAATTCAGCAACAACAAACCAGCTTTACAACAAATGCTAAAGGAACTTCTCTAGGCAGGAAACACAAGTGAAGGAAAAGACCTACAATAACAAAAACAAAACAATTAAGAAAATGGTAATAGGAACATACATAATGATAATCACCTTAAAAATGAATTAAATGCTCCAACTAAAAAACATAGAGTGGTTGAATGGATACAAAATCAAGACCCATATATATGCTGTCTACAAGAGACCCACTTCACACCTAGGGACACATACAGACTGAAAGTGAGGGGAAGGAAAACGATATTCCATACAAGTCGAAATCAAAAGAAAGCTGGAGTAGCAATTCTCATATCAGACAAAATAGACTTAAAAATAAAGACTATTACAAGAGACAAAGAAGGACACTACATAATGATCAAGGGATCAATCCAAGAAGAAGATATAACAATTGTAAATATTTATGCACCCAACATAGGATCACCTCAATACATTAGGCAAATCCTAACAGCCATAAAAGGGGAAATCAACAGTAACACAATCATATTAGGGGACTTGAACACCCCACTTTCACCAATGGACAGATCACCCAAAATGAAAATGAACAAGGAAACACAAGCTTTAAATGATATATTAAACAAGATGGACTTAATTGATATTTATAGGACATTCCATCCAAAAACAACAGAATACACTTTCTTCTCAAGTGCTCATGGAACATTCTCCAGGATAGATCATACCTTGGGTCACATATCAAGCCTTGATAAATTTAATAAAATTGAAATCGTATCAAGTATCTTTTCCGACCACAACGCTATGAGACCAGATGTCAATTACAGGAAAAAATCTGTAAAAAATACAAACACATGGAGGTTAAACAATACACTACTAAATAACCAAGAGATCACTGAACAAATCAAAGAGGAAATCAAAAACACCTAGAAACAAATGACAATGAAAACATGACGACCAAAAACCTATGGGATGCAGCAAAAGCAGTTCTAAGAGGGAAGTATATAGCAATACAATCCTACCTCAATAAACAAGAAACATCTCAAATAAACAACTTAACCTTACGCCTAGAGCAATTAGAGAAAGAACAACAACAAAAAAAAAACCAAAGTTAGCAGAAGGAAAGAAATCATGAAGATCAGATCAGAAATAATGAAAAAGAAACAAAGGAAATGATAGCAAAGATCAATAAAACTAAAAGCTGGTTCTCTGAGAAGATAAACAAAATTGATAAACCATTAGCCAGACTGAACAAGAAAAAAAGGGAGAAGACTCAAATCAATAGAATTAGAAATGAAAAAGAAGTAACAATGGACACTGCAGAAATAAAAAGGATCGTGAGAGATTACTACAAGCAACTATATGCCAATAAAATGGACAACCTGAAAGAAATGGACAAATTCATAGAAAAGCACAACCTTCCAAGACTGAACCAGGAAGAAATAGAAAATATAAGCAGATGAATCACAAGCACTAAAATTGAAACTGTGATTAAAAATCTTCCAACAAACAAAAGCCCAGGACCAGAAGGCTTCACAGGCGAACTCTCTCAATCATTTAGAGAAGAGCTAACACCTATCTTTCTCAAACTCTTCCAAAATATAACAGAGGGAGGAACACTCCCAAACTCATTCTACGACGCCACCATCACCCTGATACCAAAACAAGACAAAGATGTCACAAACAAAGAAAACTACAGGCCAATATCACTGATGAACATAGATGCAAAAATCCTCAACAAAATATAGCAAACACTCCAACAGCACATTAAAGGATCATACACCATGATCAAGTGGAGTTTATCCCAGGAATGCAATGATTCTTCAATATATGTAAATCAATCAATGTGATAAACAGTATTAACAAATTGAATGAGAAAAACAATATGATCATCTCACTAGATGCAGAAAAAGCTTTAGACGCAATTCAACACCCATTTATGATAAAAACCCTCCAGAACATAGGCACAGAGGGAGCTTACCTCAACATAATAAAGGCCATATATGACAAACCCACAGCCAACATCATTCTCAATGGTGAAAAACCGAAACCATTTCCACTAAGATCAGGAATAAGACAAGGTTGCCCACTCTCACCACTATTATCAACATAGTTTTGGAAGTTTTAGCCACAGCAATCAGAGCAGAAAAAGAAATGAAAGGAATCCAAATCGGAAAAGAAGAAGTAAAACTGTAACTGTTTGCAGATGACATGATACTATACATAGAGAATCCTCAAGATGCTACCAGAAAACTGCTAGAGCCAATCAACGAATTCGGTAAAGTAGCAGGATACAAAATTAATGCAGAGAAATCTCTTGCATTCCTATACACTAATGATGAAAAATCTGAAAGAGAAATTGAGGAAACACTCCCATTTACCACTGCAACAAAAAGAATAAAATATCTAGGAATAAACCTACCTAAGGAGACAAAAGACCTACATGCAGAAAACTATAAGACACTGATGAAGGAGATTAAAGATGATACAAACAGATGGAGAGATATACCATGTTCTTGGATTGGAAGAATCAACATTGTGAAAATTACTAGAAAATGACTATACTACCCAAAGCATTCTACAAATTCAATGCAATCCCTATCAAACTACCAATGGCATTTTTCACAGAACTAGAACAAAAAATTTCACAATTTGTATGGAAACACAAAAGACCCTGAATAGCCAAAGCAATTTTGAGAAAGAAAAATGGAGCTGGAGGAATCAGGCTCCTGGACTTCAGACTATACTACAAAGCTACAGTAATCAAGACAGTATGGTACTGGCACAGAACAGAAATATAGATCAATGGAACAGGATAGAAAGCCCAGAGATAAACCCACGTACATACGGTCACCTTATTTTTGATAACGGAGGCAAGAGTATACAATGGAGAAAAGACAGCTTCTTCAATAAGTGGTGCTGGGAAAACTGGACAGCTACAGGTAAAAGAATGAAATTAGAACACTCCCTAACACTATGCACAAAAATAAACTCCAAATGGATTAAAGATCTAAATGTAAGCCCAGACACTATAAAACTCTTTGAGGAAAACATAGGCAGAACACTCTATGACATAAATCACATCAAGATCCTTTTTGACCCACTTCCTAGAGAAATGGAAATAAAAACAAAAATAAACAAATGGGACCTAATGAAACTTAAAAGCTTTTGCACAGCAAAGAAAACCATACACAAGACAAAAAGACAACCCTCAGAATGGGAGAAAATATTTGCAAATGAAGCAACTGACAAAGGATTAATCTCCAAAATTTACAAGCAGCTCATGCAGCTCAATATCAAAAAACAAACAACCCAATCCAAAAATGGGCAGAAGACCTAAATAGACATTTCTCCAAAGAAGACATACAGACGGCCACGAAGCACATGAAAAGATGCTCAACATCACTAATTATTAGAGAAATGCAAATCAAAACTACAATGAGGTATCACCTCACTCCTGTTAGAATGGGCATCATCAGAAAATCTACAAACAACAAATGCTGGAGAGGGTGTGGAGAAAAGGGAACCCTCTTGCACTGTTGGTGGGAATGTAAATTGATACAGCCACTATGGAGAACAGTATGGAGGTTCCTTAAAAAACTAAAAATAGAACTACCATACGACCCAGCAATCCCACTACTGGGCATATACCCTGAGAAAACCATAGTTCAAAAAGAGTCATGTACCACAATGTTCATTGCAGCTCTATTTACAATAGCCAGGACATGGAAGCAACCTAAGTGTCCATCGACAGATGAATGGATAAAGAAGATGTGGCACATAGATACAATGGACTATTACTCAGCCATAAAAAGAAACTAAATTGAGTTATTTGTAGTGAGGTGGATGGACCTAGAGTCTGTCATACAGAGTGAAGTAAGTCAGAAAGAGAAAAACAAATGCCGTATGCTAACACATATATATGGACTTTAAAAAAAAAAATGGTTCTGAAGAACCTAGGGGCAGGACAGGAATAAAGATGCAGATGTAGAAAATGGACTTCAGGATACGGGGTGGGGGAAGGTTAAGCTGGGACAAAGCAAGAGAGTGGCATGGACATATATACACTACCACATGTAAAATAGATAGCTAGTGGGAAGCAGCTGCATAGCACAGCGAGATCAGCTCGGTGCTTTGTGTCCACCTAGAGGGGTGGGATAGGGAGGGTGGGAGGGAGACGCAAGAGGGAGGAGATATGGGGATATATGTATACGTAGAGCTGACTCACTTTGTTATAAAGCAGAAACTAACACACCATTGTAAAGCAATTATACTCCAATAAAGATGTTAAAAAAAAAAAAAAAAAGCTAGTTGGCAATTCTTTGCTGTGTTGGGTTATCCCATGAAGAGAGAGACCATGTGTTTAAAAAAAAATTATGTTCACTTAGGGCTGCAGGTGACAGGAGGAGAGTTCAGATATTCCCTTTTAAACTAACAGCCACATTTTTGTTTACATTTCGAGGCTTTCACAGATGCATATAACTTGATGGATAATTATAACATCAACACCTTTATCCAAATTAAACATCCAAAAGGAAACAACCCACAACATCAATAAAGTCTTCAAGTCTCAAACAATGTCCTGAAAAAAAAAGGGGGCTCCTTTAAAATAGGCCCTTTATTTCCAAGATATTTGTTAACATTCATCCCCAAACGAGGTGCTTCTCTTTCAGGCTTAAATAAAAGACAAAGGGAAGAAAATAGAACAGAAGTGAGTTAATTCTTCTGGCTCACAAACATCTCTGCAATGCGAAATGATGGATGGACCACATCGGCACACAACCTGAGTGATTTAAACAGTCATTGGCATTCTGTAGTCATGGAACCCACTGATGATGGCTCAACTCAGAGAAAGGGAGCATTTGGGATACACGGAGGAAGACTTCTGGAAGAGAGAAATGACCCTCTCCAGCAGCACACGGCCTAACTAGGGATCTTGACCAACAAGCTGGAATCCCTCTACAAAGGAGCGTTCACATAAACCCGGACGCTATGCTAAGGGGCTCGAAATCAGCATGAGAGAGGCAGGCGGAGTGTGCGGGCATCCCTGGGGAAGGCTGGCCGGGAGTGGGTCTTAAGCAGCTTAGTTATCTGACTTTGCTCCAGCGCCAATCCCCCTCTTCACATCCTGAGTCTCTTCAATTTCGGGAAAGGTCAGCATCCCTTCTTTATCCTGACTGCAAAGTGCATTAGACACTGAAAATGACAGTTCTGCATTGAAGGGGGATTACGTGATTTCTGTCTCTTAAAACACACCAAGAAACCTATCTCACATTTGGAACCAGTGACATAAACACCTTTCTCCAAATCATACAGTGAGCTAATCATACAGTGGTCTCGGCATCCAGCCCTGATGAGGAAGGACTCTGAACCACCCCACGGAGATGCCTGCAAACTTCTCTAAGATCCTGAAGGGAAGGCTGTGAACAGTTCCATCTTTCCCTTAGCCATCTTGAAGTCATTTCTGGGTTCCAGGCCCTCTATGCACACAGAGAACCACATCTGAAGGCACGTATCCCGGCTGCACGTGCTCTGAATGGGTGCAGCTGTGCACCCAGAGTGATGGGTCCTCCCCAAAGCCCTGGACCAAGTACCAACCATGTGTCCGTGCCAGTGGGGTATCTTCCCAACCTCCTCAGCTCCCTTTAGTGCCAGCAAGGAAGGAAGCTCTGCCAGGGCGTGGAGACAAGAGTGGTGGTCCAAATGTTCCCATGCCCCTGTCTTCCACCTGCTGTCACCTCATGCTGGCTCGAGGTTCTAGGCAATCTTCAAAGTTTGATGGTGTCTGAAGCATCATTCAGGTTCTTAAGGAACACCGGAGGAAAATGGCACCCATGCCACGACAAGGAACATCCACCTGGAAGATCGGCACCAAGAGAGCAGAGACCATCTCTGTCCTCTACACACTCTGTATTCCCAGAGCAGGGCCTGGGATCTGGCACAGAGGAAGTTTCTGGTAAACACTTCTTGGATGACCAAATGTCATCTTTCACCCAGTGCTCCTCTGTAGCTGGACTACAGTATAAACTAATGGCCCACATTATACGGCAACACCCATGTTAGTAGACAAAGAGATGCACTGGACAGCCTCAACAGTGTCCCCCAAATTCTGCAATTCTATGGAATGGTTATATCAATTAGAAGGCAGTCAGCAGTCAACAAATAAGACACTATGCTTCAATCAAGTGCATTTCCCTTCCTTCAAATCAAATCCACCTCCCGGCTGCCATGTCGATTTAAATTAAGACAACAGAAAGGGTTTGTCAGAATAAAGCTATTAAAAATTAGCCCATCCTCTATCAACTATAGATTACTTTACAAGCAAACAAAAAACCTTCGGGAAAAACAGTCATCAATGAACACAGCAAAGGATAATTGTATGCTGCGAATATATTTAATACGGAAGTGTTTCTCTACACATAGGGAAATGTAAACTTAATTCTTTCAAAGTGAATTGGTCATTTGTCTCTAGAATGATTGGGGGCAACATGTGTAAGAAGAGATCTTTTCAGGAGGGTAACTGTATCTCTCCTTTTTCTACAGATGAAAGACCCCTGTGATCATCAAGCCTTTCCTGCCCTAGGGGTCCCGTCAACCTTCTCCTTTGACCTTCTTTTCACGTAGACAAAACAGAAGAGGAAAAAAAAAAATCTCAGCTGTTCTTTTTTATGACCCTACCAATAAAATTAAAATGTCCCTGTTAGGTATTTAACTGTTCTCATCACCAAGAGACTGTCACCTTCCAAAAGTCTGAAAGTGTTCCCAATTTTAGTCAGCACCCACTTTGCCTAGCACGTAATTCCATAGCTCCTGACCTCTTAGCTCACAATGAGAGGTTATCCTTTTGTTTTCTCCAAAGAATGATATATTGTTCGACCAAAGCAATCAATGCTAGCGGTAGATTTAGGTGGACAATTTAAAGATATGAAGCATACTGATCATCTGAACCCCAGACACTGTGGTGGCCAAGATCCCATGACTAATTTTGGATCATTGGAAATCAGCCACCACAGGATACATTGGAACTCGTTAAAAATAGCCCAGCTACCCCTCGGAACATTTCAACTTACTGTGGCAGCCACAGAAACGTGCTTCTCATTTCAAAACTGCCTTCCTCCTGAGGAATGCAGTAAAGGAGTAGCATTTCATGATAGGGAATTTTTCAGGTTGCCCATAAGATTTTCTTTAAACAGATTTTTCACTTTAGAGCTAACAGTTAAATAATTTTAAAAAGATTATTAATATAAAATTGAATGTCTTTTCTCTAAGTATAAGCAAGCCATAGTGCATATTGCAGATCAATACAAAACAACTGATACTATTTTCAGAACATTCCCTGGGCCTCCACTTCACTTAAGTGTGAACATTTAATTAAATAAATCCCATTAATCATCTGGAAGCTAATGTAGGAAAAGGAAACAGCTAACAACCTCCCAATTGCTCAGAAAAGCCAAGCATTTCAAACATGTATAGTTTACAAGTTTCAAATGTACCTCTAATTGTATCTTTATATGAATTCCTTTAGCTTGCAACAAATTCTTAAATATCTAATGCAAATTCTTTGATAGAAATACATTTATAATACAAATTGTTTTCTTCCCACATAGAGGAAAGACACAGGGATGGATCTGGCTGGCACTGATGGTCTCCTTCACCAGGGGCTTTTTAAAGATCTGACACAAACTGTAACATATTTGGGTCACATGGCCATTAGCAGGCAAAATGGCTAATTGGCAGACATCAAGGTCCATCCCAACAGCTAGGTTTAAAAAGACAGGGTACAGGGCTTCCCTGGTGGTGCAGTGGTTGAGAATCTTTCTGCCAATGCAGGGAACACGGGTTCGAACCCTGGTCTGGGAAGATCCCACATGCCGCGGAGCAACTGGGCCCGTGATCCACAACTACTGAGCCTGCGCATCTGGAGCTTGTGCTCTGCAACAAGAGAGGCCGTGATAGTGAGAGGCCTGTGCACCGCGATGAAGGGTGGCCCCCGCTTGCCGCAACTGGGGAAGGCCCTTGCACAGATACGAAGACCCAACACAGCCAAAAATAAATAAATAAATAAATAAATAAATAATAAAATAAAGGAATTCCTTTAAAAAAAAAAAAAAAAGACAGGGTACATATATACAATAGAATATTACTGAGATTGGTTCAAGGTGGCAGAGTAGAAGGACCTGCTCTCACTGCCTCTGGCAAGAACACCAGAATCACAGCTAACTGCTGAACAATCATCGACAGGGAGACACTGGAACTCACCAAAAAAGATACCCCCCATCCAAAGACAAAGGAGAAGCCACAATGAGACGGTAGGAGGGGCGCAATCACAATACAATCTAATCCCATAATTGCTGGCTGCGTGACTCACAAACTGGAGAACAATTATATCACAGAAGTCCACCAACTGGAGTGAAGGTTCTGAGCCCCCATCAGGCTTCCCAAACCGGGGGTCCGGCAACAGGAAGAGGAATTCCTAGAGAATCAGACTTTGAAGGTTAGCGGGACTTGATTGCAGGACTTCCACAGGACTTGGGGAAACAGAGACTCCACTCTTGGAGGGCACACACAAAGTAGTGTGCGCATCGGGACCCAGGGGAAGGAGCAGTGACCCCAGGGGAAACCGAACCAGACTTACCTGCTAGTGTTGCAGGGTTTCCTGCAGAGGCAGGGGGTGGCTATGGCTCACCATGAGGACAAGGACACTGGCAGCAGAAGTTCTGGGAAGTACTCCTTGGCATGAGCCCTCCCAGAGTCTTCCACTAGCCCCACCAAAGAGCCCGGGTAGGCTCCAGTGTTGGGTCGCCTCAGGCCAAACAACCAACAGGGAGGGAACGCAGCCCCACCCATCAGCAGTCAAGGAGATTAAAGTTTTACTGAGCTCTGCCCACCAGAGCAACAGCCAGCTCTACCCACCACCAGTCCCTCCCATCAGTAAACTTACACAAGCCTCTTAGATAGCCTCATCCAAGAGAGGGCAGACAGCAGAAGCAAGAACTACAATCCTGCAGCCTGTGGAACAAAAACCACATTCACAGAAAGATAGACAAGATGAAAAGGCAGAGGGCTATGTACCAGATGAAGGAACAAGATAAAACCCCAGAAAAACAGCTAAATGAACTGGAGATAGGCAATCTTCCAGAAAAAGAATTCAGAATAATGATAGTGAAGTTGATCCAGGACCTCAGAAAAAGAATAAAGGCAAAGATCGAGAAGATGCAAGAAATGTTTAACAAAGACCTAGAAGAATTAAAGAACAAACACAGATGAACAATACAATAACTGAAATAAAAACTACACTAGAAGGAATCAATAGCAGAATAACTGAGTCAGAAGAACGGATAAGTGACCTGGAAGACAGAATGGTGGAATTCACTGCTGCAGAACAGAATAAAGAAAAAAGAATGAAAATAAATGAAGACAGCCTAAGAGACTTCTGGGACACCATTAAATGCAACAACATTCACATTATAGGGGTCCCAGAAAGAGAAGAGAGAGAGAAAGGACCAGAGAAAATATTTGAAGAGATTATAGTCAAAAACTTCCCTAACATGGGAAAGGAAATAGCCACCCAAGTCCAGGAAGCACAGAGAGTCCCATACAGGATAAACCCAAGGAGAAACACGCTGAGACACATAACAGTCAAATTGGCAAAAATTAAAGACAAAGAAAAATTATTGAAAGCAGCAAGGGAAAAATGACAAATAACATACAAGGGAACTCCCATAAGGTTAACAACTGCTTGCTGCAGCAGAAACTCTACAAGCCAGAAGGGAGTGGCATGACATACTTAAAGTGATGAAAGGGAAGAACCTAAAACGAAGATTACTCTACCAGGCAAGGACCTCATTCAAATTCAATTGAGAAATTAAAACCCTGACAGACAAGCAAAAGCTAAGAGAATTCAGCACCACCAAACCAGCTTTACAACAAATGCTAAAGGAACTTCTCTAAGTGGGAAACACAAGAGAAGAAAAGGACCTACAAAAACAAACCCAAAACAATTAAGAAAATGGTCATAGGAACATACATATCGATAATTACCTTAAACGTGAATGGATTAAATGTTCCGACCAAAAGACACAGGCTTGCTGAGTGGATACAAAAACAAGACCCATATATATGCTGTCTACAAGCGACTCACTTCAGACCTAGGGACACATACAGACTGAAAGTGAGGGGATGGAAAAAGATATTCCATGCAAATGGAAATCAAAAGAAAGCTGGAGTAGCAATACTCATATCAGATAAAATGGACTTTAAAATAAAGAATGTTACAAGAGACAAGGAAGGGCACTACAAAATGATCATGGGATCAATCCAAGAAGAAGATATAACAATTATAAATATATATGCACCCAACATAGGAGCACCTCAATATATAGGGCAACTGCTAACAGCTATAAAAGAGGAAATTGACAGTAGCACAATAATAGTGGGGGACTTTAACACCTCACTTACACCAATGGACAGATCATGCAAACAAAAAATTAATAAGGAAACACAAGCTTTAAATGACACAACAGACCAGATAGATTTAATTGATATTTATAGGACATTCCATCCAAAAACAGATTACACTTTCTTCTCAAGTGTGCACGGAACGTTCTCCAGAATAGATCACATCTTGGGTCACAAATCAAGCCTTAGCAAATTCAAGAATACTGAAATCATATCAAGCATCTTTTCTGACCACAACGCTATGAGATTAGAAATGAATTACAGGGAAAAAAACGCAAAAAACACAAACACATGGAGGCTAAACAATACGTTACTAAATAACCAAGAGATCACTGAAGAAATCAAAGAGGAAATAAAAAAATACCTAGAGACAAATGACAATGAAAACACGACGACCCAAAACCTATGGGATGCAGCAAAAGCGGTTCTAAGAGGGAAGTTTATAGCTATACAAGCCTACCTAAAGAAACAAGAAAAATCTCAAGTAAACAATCTAACCTTACACCTAAAGAAACTAGAGAAACAAGAACAAACAAAACCCAAAGTTAGCAGAAGGAAAGAAATCATAAAGATCAGAGCAGAAATAAATGAAATAGAAACAAAGAAAACAATAGCAAAGATCAATAAAACTAAAAGATGGGTCTTTGAGAAGATAAACAAAATTGATAAACCATTAGCCGGACTCATCAAGAAAAAGAGGGAGAGGACTCAAATCAATAAAATTAGAAATGAAAAAGGAGAAATTACAACAGACAATGCAGAAATACAAAGCATCCTAAGAGACTATTACAAGCAGCTCTATGCCGATAAAATGGACAACCTGGAAGAAATGGACAAATTCTTAGAAAGCTATAACCTTCCAAGACTGAACCAGGAAGAAATAGAAAATATGAACAGACCAATCACAAGTAATGAAATTGAAACTGTATTTGAAAATCTTCCAACAAACAAAAGTCCAGGACCAGATGGCTTCACAGGTGAATTCTATCAAACATTTAGAGAAGAGCTAAAACCTATCCTTCTCAAACTCTTCCAAAAAATTGCAGAGGAAGGAAAACTCCCAAACTCATTCTATGAGGCTACCATCACCCTGATACTAAAACCAGACAAAGACACTACAAAGAAAGAAAATTACAGACCAATATCACTGATGAATATAGATGCAGAAATCCTCAACAAAATACTAGCAAACAGAATCCAACAACACATTAAAAGGATCATACACCACGATCAAGTGGGATTTATCCCAGGGATGCAAGGATTTTTCAATATACGCAAATTGATCAATGTGATACATCATATTAACAAACTGAAGAATAAAAACCATATGATCATCTCAATAGATGCAGAAAAAGCTTTTGACAAAATTCAACGGCCATTTATGATAAAAACTCTCCAGAAAGTGGGCATAGAGGGAACCTACCTCAACATAATAAAGGCCATGTACGACAAACCCACATCAAATATCATTCTCAATGGTGAAAAACTGAAAGCATTTCCTCTAAGATCAGGAACAGGACAAGGATGTCCACTCTCACTACTATTATTCAACATAGTTTTGGAAGTCCTAGCGACGGCAATCAGAGAAGAAAAAGAAATAAAAGGAATACAAATTGGAAAAGAAGAAGCAAAACTGTTACTGTTTGCAGATGACATGATACTATACGTAGAGAATCCTAAAGATGGCACCAGAAAACTTCTAGAGCTAAACAATGAATCTGGTAAAGTTGCAGGATACAAAATTAATGCACAGAAATCTCTTGCATTCCTATACACTAATGATGAAAAATCTGAAAGAGAAATTAAGGAAATACTCCCATTTACCATTGCAACAAAAAGAATAAAATACCTAAGTATAAACCTACCTAGGGAGACAAAAGACCTGTATGCAGAAAACTATAAGACACTGATGAAAGAAATTAAAGATGATACAAATAGATGGAGAGATATACCATGATCTTGGACTGGAAGAATCAATATTGTGAAAATGACTATACTACCCAAAGCAATCTACAGATTCAATGCAATCCCTATCAAATTACCAATGGCATTTTTTACGGAACTAGAACAAATCATCTTAAAATTTGTATGGAGACACAAAAGACCCCGAATAGCCAAAGCAGTCTCGAGGGAAAAAAGCAGAGCTGGAGGAATCAGACTCCCTGACTTCAGACTATACTACAAAGCTACAGTAATCAAGACAATATGGTACTGGCACAAAAACAGAAATATAGATCAATGGAACAAGATAGAAAGCCCAGAGATAAACCCAGGCACCAATGGTCAACTAACCTATGACAAAGGAGGCAAGGATATACAATGGAGAAAAGACAGTCTCTTCAATAAGTGGTGCTGGGAAAATTGGAGAGCTACATGTAAAAGAATGAAATTAGAACACTCCCTAACACCATACACAAAAATAAACTCAAAATGGGTTAGAGACCTAAATGTACAACCAGACACTATAAAACTCTTAGAGGAAAACATAGGAAGAACACTCTATGACATAAATCACAGCAAGATCTTTTTTGATCCACCTCCTAGAGTAATGGAAATAAAAACAAAAATAAACAAATGGGACCTAATGAAACTTCAAAGCTTTTGCACAGCAAAGGAAACCATAAACAAGACGAAAACACAACCCTCAGAATGGGAGAAAATATTTGCAACTGAATCAATGGACAAAGGATTAATCTCCAAAATATATAAACAGCTCATGCAGCTCAATATTAAAAAAACAAACAACCCAATCCAAAAATGGGCAGAAGACCTAAATAGACATTTCTCCAAAGAAGACATACAGATGGCCAAGAAGCACATGAAAAGCTGCTCAACATCACTAACTGTTAGAGAAATGCAAATCAAAACTACAATGAGGTATCACCTCACACCAGTCAGAATGAGTATCATCAGAAAATCTACAAACAGTAAATGCTGGAGAGGGTGTGGAGAAAAGGAACCCTTTTGCAATGTTGGTGGGAATGTAAATTGATACAGCCACTATGGAGAACAGTATGGAGGTTCCTTAAAAATCTAAAAATAGACTTACCATATGATCCAGTAATCCCACTACTGGGCATATACCCAGAGAAAACCATAATTCAAAAAGACACATGCACCCCAGTGTTCACTGCAGCACTATTTACAATAGCCAGGTCATGGAAGCAACCTAAATGCCCATCGACAGACAAATGGATAAAGAAGATGTGGTACATATATACAATGGAATATTACTCAGCCATAAAAAGGAACAAAACTGGGTCATTTGTTGAGACATGGATGGATCTAGAGACTGTCATACAGAGTGAAGTAAGGCAGAAAGAGAAAAACAAATATTGTATATTAACGCATATATGTGGAACCTAGAAAAATGGTACAGATGAACAGGTTTGCGGGGCAGAAATAGAGACACAGATGTAGAGAACAAACGTATGGACACCAAGGGGGGAAAGCGGCAGGGGGGTGGTGGTGGTGGTGGGATGAATTGGGAGATTGGGATTGACATGTATACAGTGATGTGTATAAAATGGATAACTATGAGAACCTGCTGTATAAAAAAAAAAAGAAAATAAAATTCAAAAATTCAAAATAAATAAATACCTTGTAACAAACAAAACAAAACAAAAAAATAGAATATTACTCAGCCATTAAAAAGAATGAAATAATGCCATCTGCAGCAACATGGATGGACCTGGAGATTTTCATACTAAGTGAAGTAAGTCAGACAGAGAAAGACAAATATCATATGATATCACTTATATGCAGAATCTAAAAAAAGAAAATATGATACAAATGAACTTATTTACAAAACAGAAACAGACTCACCAACTTAGAAAACAAACTTATGGTGACCAAAGGGGAAAGGTGTTGGGGGGGGGGGGCAGGGAGGGATGAATTCGGAGTTTGGGATTGACATGTACACACTGCTATATTTAAAATGGATAACCAACAAGGACCCACTGTATAGCACAGGGAACCCTGCTCAATAGTCTCTAATAACCTAAATGAGAAAGTAATTTGAAAAAGAATAAATACATGTATATGTATAACTGAATCACTTTGCTTTACACCTGAAACTAACACCACATTGTTAATCAACTATACTCCAATATAAAATTAAAAAAATTTTAAATAAGATAAAAAGATAGGGTAGCACTCACCTGAAGAGTAACAGCGATAAACACGAGGGTTCCCACACTCTTTCAAGCAAGCAGCCTTCCCTAACGTGCTTTTGACTTTTCGTAAGTCTACCCCCACAGGCTTAATTAAACTGGGTGTTCACTCAAAGGTGCAATTAAAGAAGAACCCACAAAGGGCACTTGGCCCTGCGGGTCTCCCACATCAGTCCCCGATCTGAGCCGTGCACTAATTGTGCCCTTTGCCCGGGCCTCTTAATGATGATTTTTGCCAAGCCTCTGATCACGATTTTAATTCTTCCCACTTATCCCCGTCTCCAACAACCTCCAGGCAGGAAATCTGGGCCCCGAAGCCAGTTCTTCCGGCAAACATACACTTTTAATTTAAAAATGAAAAATTAAAAGGCCACTGAAAGGCACTTAGCGGCAAATCCAAAACCTGCATCAACGTTCACGCGCTACCACCAGAAATGAAAGAGACTCCAGATTACAGATCATCCGGGGGTGAACTCGTAGCCTCGCTTTGTGGGTCACAACCTCCATGGCGCCCACTCCAAGGGGCAGGTTGGCCAGTGTCCCAGTCCACTGGGGCTGTGCTCCCACGCAAATGTGTGACATGGTGCTCCGTGGCTCTTCCGCAGATCACAAGCTCGCTGATGACGGGAAGGATCGGAGCTGTGATTGCTTTTGCAAAAAAAGGATCACTGTCTGGGTTGCAGGAGGAAGACAGAAAAAGTCAGTATAGAATTTATTAAAGGAAAAAAAAAAGACTAAACGGAACCAACGTTCTCTGGAGCACAGAAGGATTTCCAGCATTCAGGACACTCTTTTTCCTTTCTGTGTCCCTTCTTCATGTTGACCCCAAACCAATGCACCAATGGAGCTGGGCATTCTGATAGAGGACAAAGATCTGGGTGACACTCTGGAGAAGTATGAAACAAGATCTGCACCTGACTTTCTCCTCTAATCCATACTTACTAGGTAAGAGGTCATGATATTCTTTTCCCTCTTGACAGAAAAGAGCAAAGTAATTGGCCACCAGAAGAAAAACTGAGATTCTTCTGAAAGATTATCAAGGAACTCAGGGTCCCAAAGACTAAACGAAGAATGTTTATCTGGTCTTCTCTTTCCCAAACTCACTCCAAAGCTAGTACTACTCCCATTCACAAACCCAAACAAATAAATCAAATATACTTCTAAAGTGGGTTTGAATCTGAAGTGTTTGATCTTCTGTTATTATTTTCATTATATGAGAAAAAAAAAAAAGTCCCTTTTAAATACTACGTAGGCCTTGGGAAGTACTATTCTTCCTAATCAAAAACGTAAGGTGGGCTTCCCTGGTGGCGCAGTGGTTGAGAATCTGCCTGCCAATGCAGGGGACACGGGTTCGAGCCCTGGTCTGGGAGGATCCCACGTGCCGCGGAGCAACTGGGCCCGTGAGCCACAGCTGCTGAGCCTGGGCGTCTGGAGCCTGTGCTCCGCGGCGGGAGAGGCCGCGATGGTGAGAGGCCCGCGCACCGCGATGAGGAGTGGCTCCCACTCGCCGCAACTGGAGAAAGCCCTCACACAGAAACGAAGACCCAACACAGCCAAAAATAAACATAATAAATAAATAATAAATAAAAATTTAAAAAAAAAAAAAAAAAACTTAAGGTATGTTACTCTCTGTGTTCTCCTCCCCACGTTGGGCAAGTCAGTCTCCCCTCTAGCCATGGTCCAAGTTCAAAGCATTGATTTCCTTGAGCCTCCCTCAATAAACAATTAATTCATTGACAGACACTCTTCTTAAAAGTGTCTTCAAGGTATTTGAATTGACAAGGTATCTAACCACTATGAAGACTGACTGTTCCCCTCTACGGTCTAACTGGGGTTTACAGCTTTAGCAACTAACGTCCAAGCACTGGTATTTACTCCACGGAGTTCAAAAGAAATGGACCTTACTGCACAGAGTCCTGGGTCAGGGATGAGTGAGGTGTGGGACATCCAGAAGGCCCTTCTGCCAGTACCATCTCTGGGGCGTGTCCACCAAGATCCCCACTGTGAGCCCTTTACCACCACGGACTTTCCTCTGCACCAAGATAAACCACAAGGAGATGGAAACCCAGCAGGTGGGCTGGAGAAATTGTTCGAACTTAAATAAAATTTTCAGGCGTCAGCTTTCAAGTGAATGAATCTTTGCAATTCTTACTCACCAGCTTGCAGTTTCCTGAATGATTTCTTTTCACGAGCTGGCGATAGAAGCTAGGGATTCCATCACTGCCGGCAGACGGAGTAAATCTGGCTCCAGGCCTGACTTAGGAGTCTGCTTAGGAAGCCTTGACAGCCAGTGTGCCCTGCCTGGAGGTGCAGAGCTCCGGGACCTCCCATCTCCACCCTCACCCAGCCCCACCCCCGACTACGGCACAATTTCCATTCACGAGGGGCATTTACACTGGTTTCAGATGTGCATTGTAAGGAAAGTGGGGATAGACACGTAGAGTGGGAAATATTGTCAACTCAAGCATCTGGGTTCAGGTATCCTTACCTTCCTGGCACCAGCTTTGTGACCAGGGGCCAGGGAAGTGAGAGTTCAAGGTGGAGAAGAGGAAGGGCCTTGAGAAGCATAGCTCCAAGGCTTCCGATCTCTTCCATCAGGACGCAAGGCTGAGGGATGGAGAGGTTCCCACTGCCTTCTCACAAGTGCTTCTCTCACCTGATAAGCCGATGCATGCTTCTCCCAGCTCGAGAGCACCATCAGATGTGAAACAAATGCTGGGATGAAATTAAATAGCCACTGCGTTCCCGTCATACTTGTAACTGACCTAGATGAGGACTGACCTATACAAGCCAACATGAAGCAGCCCAGGAGCAAGACTGAGCCAAAGAGCATGTCTGTCAATGAAACCTATGGTATCACATCATCCAGCAGCAGCTCTGAATCCCCAGAGCAAAGAGCCAGGTACTGGAGATGCCACTGTCTAAACAAAGCCTGGCAAGTCCCTTTCACATGGGGGAGGGAGTTGAAACAGAGGAGGGAAGGGCAAGAGAGTGAAATGATAGGCAATTCACATGTATCTCTGCCCATAACCTAATCTCAGCTTGTGCTTTAAACTGCAAAAACATGTCAAAGAAAAATAGAAAGAGCCAGAAGTGATCCTATGGCTCTTCTTCTAATGGGGAAAAAAAAAGGCACTCTTCACTTTAACCATTCAGGCTCTGGGCATTCAAAAATCTGCATTCTGCCACTGGCTCTGGCTGTTAGAAGTAACCTCACCAGGGGAAGCAGAAGCTCTGCTAAGTGAACAAGGATACAGAAGCAGGTGTCATGCACTTTGCTCCATCCCAGGAAAGCAGCAACCCTTGGCGAGCAGAGCCATGCTCTGGGAGCCCCAGACCCTGCAGCTCTAATGAGATCAGGAGACTGTATGTTTTCAAAGATTTCCACCCCCCCCTCCCGGAGCGATGTCCATGTACCAATAAAACTGGCAGAAGAGAAGTATCCTCTAACAAACGACTGGGAATCGGGGTGTAGCAAACGTTGAGTAGCCAGGTGGGCCGATGAGTTTAATGGATTTGATTCGGTTCCATGGTCTCATCTGGAAGCAACCTGGGTTTGCTTGTTTTCATGACAGAGATCACAGCTCTGATACACTTCCCAGGAAGTGCCGCGGGATCAAAGAGACGCTGCTCATCCTGGCATCTGGTGGCCAAGGCACTAGGCTTTGTGAAAATCCTGGAAACACAGACACAATTCCCAGGAAACACAGCAGGATTTGTTTAGGCCATGGCGGTTTCACGTACTCTAACTTTAGAGATTATGTCCCAGATTTCTTTTTTTGTAAACAACTTTACTGAGGTATAGGTTACATGACATAACATTCACACACTGTAAGTGTACAATTCGACGATCCTTAGTGAATGTACTGAGCTGTGTGACTGTCCCCACAATGCAGTTTTAGAACATTTCCATTGCCCTGAAAAGTCCCACCTGCCCATTTGCAGTGCCTTCCAACCTGCAGCCCCAGCCTCAGGCAACTGCGAATCTGCCTTCCGCCTTCACAGGTTTACCTTTTCCAGACATTTCCTATAAATGGAATCATACGACACGCGGTCTTTTGTGACTGGCTTCTTTCACTAAGCACAATGTTTCCAAGTTCACGCTTACTGCAGCCTCTATCAAGAGTTCATTCATCTGATTGCTGAATAGTAGTCCGTTGTACGGCTAGACCACATTTTATTTATCCACTCATCTGTTTCAGCTTATTAAATCTATAAATCCAACTAAGTGACAAGGCTTATGGGCCTCTTCACAGAAATAAAATAAGAAAGGCTTCCCTAGTTCTAAAATATTCTAGAATTTCTAAAAGTCTCTGTAATGTGTGAAAATACATCATGAGGATACAATACATTCCCTGGAATTTTTGTGCCTATGGGTGGGCGAGGGGAGGGAGCTGGTTTCAATAAGTAAACAACATCCCTGAATTTCACTTTTTTATGTTTTAATAAACATAAACTATTTGAATACACATAAAGTGTTTTATGCTAATCTCCAAGTCCAGCAAGGTCATCAACTCACGGAACAAGCATTTACAATGGTGCAAATAGCCCTGTATTAGGATATGTGAAGTGCACAGTCTTTGGCTCACAAAGACATCTTTATTTCAAGACTGTGCAAATAAATCAGTTTGGGGGTATTTGAAACACTTTTCTCCACCTAAATAGTGTTTAGCTTCCACGGTTGGCCCCCAAAGTCTTCGTAAAGTCACAGCCTTTATCCAGGACACTATATTGCAGTCTGTACTATTTATATACCACGTAAAGGCATCTACCGATTCATTCACTCACCACACGTACGAACCCAGGGCAGCCTGTGTGCCAGGCGTTGTGTTAGACATGGAAGGCTCACCAGTGGCAGTCTCATGTGGCTGCTGAACTTCCATTCTCTGTTGGTGAAAGTCTTTAAGAAATACAGCATGTTGGGCTGGAGCAACCCAACATCTTCATCGCTCTGGTAGGGAAGTCCTACCCCACCTCCCGGCTCCTCCTCCCCTTCTATCTTCTGGAGGACCTGCTTCTAAGGGGAGGACCCCCAGGGGCGAGGCAGGCCTGGCATCCTGACCCACCACTGCCGCCTGGCCGTCTCCAAGTCCATCCACATGCTCCGCCCACTTCCTCTGTGCAGGGCTCTCCTGGGACCTCTGACACCCCTCAGTCACATGGGGACAGTTACGCCACTGTCAACTGCTGCTGCCCTCATCACCCCTCTGCAGCTGGCCTGCAACCTGTCCAACCACCACTGACATCGCTACAGCACAGTAGGCGGGCCTGTTCCGTGGGGACCTCTCCCTGGCCACCAAGTGCTTCATCGGAGGCTGAGGCCTCTCCCAACTGCCCTGCCCAATTAGGCAAGTACTCTATTAAAGCCCGGGCTTCTGGTAATTTATTCTACCCAGCTTTCCTAGCACTAACTTTCCCAAAGTCAAGTCCACAGCTAGAAGAGGCAGGAATTAACTTGATAGGCGTCTCAGAAGCAAATTCTTACTCAGTTCCCACATGTACCTCGACTGGCATGAACCGTGGCTTAAGAGCAACGTCTGCTGAACAAAGAAAGGAAGGTTAACATCCAGAGCAATTATTTTTGCTTCATGCCACCAGTTACAAACAATGTTCTCAGCTTTACAATCGGTGAAGTTTTACAGCAGATCTAAATCTCAGCCACGTAAAAGGAATCACAGAAACAGGGTGTGATGCTAAAGCCCATTTGGCTGCAGGATGTCCAGCCATAAATGTCCCTGGCCTCTGTCGGGGACGCTGGCCTGGCACTGAGAGCTTGAGTAGTCCTGGCCGCGGGGCAGCTGCATCCTTGGTGACTGACTGAGCACAGCTTTGGAAGCCCTCCCCAAGATGTGTCACATCTCCAGTTTCTTTTACAGAAAGGGAAGTTCTTTGTATGGAATTGCATTGGGGTCAGTTGGTGAGAAACGGATCTCTTCCGGGAAGTCACAGCAGGCACTAACCATCTTATGTTTCTGCAGACAACTTAAGGAAACGGCTTAGCAGAATATTTCTTAATTTTTTTTTTTTTTGACTCTGTTTTTCTTTGCATAGGCATATCATATATCGTTGCCAAATGCTGGGTGAATTTGAACTGATTGAAAGAGGCTCTATTTCCTGTGAACAATTTGTCCTTGCTCAATCCTGATTGTCACTTGCCTAGAACTTATTTAATTTCACATCTCAGCAAATACAGTATTATTTCTCCAGTAGAGTTGTCTTCTGATAGCATCAGTCTCCTGGTTATTTATCATACATATCGTAATTGAATTACCTACTGCAGTAATGTAATCTACTCTCAAATAGACATAAAAATGCAACATAAAATAAAATTGTTCCAGTGTGTACCTCCTCAACATTCTACGTGAATCCTAGTGTAGCTGATTCCCCAGAGAGATGGTGACAAGTAATGAATGACAGATGGGAAGATAAAGATTAGTGAGTTCATGGCCTTCCAGAAATAAAAGAAATTCACCCTCTAAAACTTTATTCTCTTCTAAAATATAGTGTTTTTCAATATTAATCAGGAAGCCAATTCTAGTGTATGTAGGAAAAAAAAGAGTAAAGAATGGAATGATTTAATTTTTTCCAAATGCAACAGTACTACGCTAATATATTTTAAAACTTAGGAAAGAGAAGTAAAGTGCTCAACTTTGCTCTTGTCAAACAACCATTCATCTTGGGCAATAAAAGAAGGTAAAGAAAAAGACAAAGACGACAGCAATTCCTTTGAGAAAATTTTCTGTTTTCTTGAGCCCACCATTGGGTTCATCCTATTTTAAATGTCACACCCCAGGGAACTATATAACTTGTCTTTGAAGTTGCTTCAGAATACTCTGCGAAATTCAGAGCCAAGTTTCCCTAGCTCTAGAACCTTTAGATGGCAAAGATTAATTGTGTCAATACCAGTATGTTATAATAAGTTACTTGTTATACTGGACCTTCTCTTGGATCAAGTTTTCGTTTGCTTTGCTCTGTCTGGCATAAATTCTGAATCAAAACAAGTTTGTCTACGTATATTCCAGCTTACTTTTTAATTTTTTTCCTCTTTTCTTGCCGTTAGAAATTGATTCTATATATATCTAAGATACCCAGTACCCGGTAAATTCATCAAAGAAATCAGTGATATCTTTATCAAGCACAACAAAAGCTGCTTCTTCAAACTACTTCCCAATGAACTAGCTACTCCTCACCTGTTGAATTTATCTTTAAGATGCCACCAATTTGTGCAGGAATTAGAGACAGCAGATTGCCCCCTATCTACAGCTGATTGTTTCTACAAGGCAGCAAGCAGAGTGATAAAAGCCAGTAATTTTCAACAAAACTTCTGCATCTCAGTTTTAAAAGGTAGCCGGAGACATATGTGAAAATGTCTACGTTATCAACAACAGTACACAAAGATAGTATAAACAACTTAAAGTGCTTATGTGTACTCATCTTAGGACTCAAGAAAATCGTTCACTTTCTCTGTATAAACATGCAAACAGACACGTGTGGGCAGAAGTGTACCAGGTTCTGCACACAAACTTTGCACTTCGGTGTAACTCAATTTGCTCGAGGGCAAAAGCTACATTTTAAAAATTATTTAACTCTAAACATAAAAACGTGTCACTTTGGCGTTATAATTATACTCTAAGCAATTTGTCTGAGTACCTGTAGCAACAATGTCAGGAGCATTTTTAAACACAAATATGGTGTGATTTTAGAATCAAGAATTATGGGGGATTTACTGCAGGATGTGGGACTTTTCTCAAACACCTGTGCGTAGACTACTCCATAAACGGAATCCTTGACTCTGACATATTATAAACTAATTAACTTGTTCTGTCTCACAAACTGGAGGATTTGTGATCCAAATTTCTTGTTAGGGATTAGTTCCTAACCTTAGTTAACTCTAGAGTTGCTGATCACTTGTTTACATAATGGAATGCCTTTAGACCTTTGGCTGGGCCTTTAATAAAGGTCTGTTCCCCCCTCCGCCACTTTCCGGTATGCATATCAGAAGCAAAGCCTTAATTTCGATGACTTTATAACAACAAAAACAGACATTTGGAATCATTAAAAATAATCACGAAGTTAATAAAAATTATGTAATGATTCAGCTAAGCAGCTCTCTCTAGTATCAGGGGCGTATGAGAGAGTCCCAAGGAACTAGCATCTGTTATTTTGAGCAATTAGCATACAACACAGAGAAAAGTTTGCTGCTTTTTAACATCTCCGATCAAGAATCTAAAGTGAAGCAAGATTTCTCACTACAAAGCTGTGAGTGGGGATTCAGAAGGTCTACACATGCTAACACTTAAGCAAAAGATTAGAACGTGCGTAATTCATCATGCCCCACTGGCCGACACCTTTTAACAGCCGCTGCGCTATACGTTTCTATGTTTCATCCTATCCGGACACGGAGAAGGAATCATTTTAAAAGGAGACAGCAGTGAAGAGCACAGGCTTATTTTTACCTAGTTTTGAACATCTCAGAAACTTCTTTTGGACAAAGGAAAGCTTTACCACCCAGGAGACCAAAGTCTTTGCTCGCAGCAGGAATCTCACAGCTGTTTGCCATTAAAGCAACCAAATAAGTTAGTGCAGTTTGTAAAAGGCATAAAATGATTAGCATCATTCATCTTCTCCCTATTAAGGAAGTACCTACAAGGCTAAAAGCATGTAAAAGCAGGTACCAGTTCATCACCCCCACGATTCCATGAGCGTGCAAATGATGAGCCTGAGCTGCTATTTCGTGGCAAAGTTTCTGCAAGGAAGAAACTCAAGAAAAAAGAAATCTGCTTCAAGGGGCCCAAGCAGTTACATTTCAGACTGCTTTTTCATTTAAGACAAGCATGGCAAAAAAATCTTTGGGGGTACAAAATCCCTGTTTCCTCTGCAGTAAACGCAGACATAGACAGCAAAAGTTATTGAAATGATACACAAGTTAAGGTATTATCTGCTTGAACTGAAAGTGTGAATTGGTCGCTCAAAATAGTGTATGATAAATTTTACCCTCTCTTCAATAATGAAAGTGGCATTAACTAGCAATTAATTTAGCAATCCTAATTAGGTGTTACAAATCTTCCCTGGTAAAGTCTGTTTTTGTCTTTCTGTGTCTCCGTAGGAAAGACTAACTCTATAATTAATAACATACATATCTGTCGTTTCCAAAGGTGGCCATCGTGACAGAGCTCTTCTGGATAAGCTAACTGTGACATACAATTGTTTTGCTTAAATACGAGATTCAACATAAACCTCAATTAAAAAAAAAAAAAGATGCGACAATCATTTGTAACTCCTGGCATTTTAACTAATGTGCACCTGAGAACTTAATGTCAATATTAAACATAACTCACCTTATCTTCACTCAATTTCGATTTCTTTCTGAGTAAATACAGCGGTCACAGGGAGGAAGACAGATGCACAAACAGGAAGAGTTTACAAGGATACGTTTGTCTCTGAAAGGAGTCTTTCTACTTAAGGGCCTTGAGTTTGGAAACCACCTTTCCTGTCCCTTCTTCTAACAAGGCTGACAGCTCCCTCAGGTCAACAGAGCGACTCCTCCACCACCCTCCGCCTCTGTGAAATTGCTGCAAGAGCCGCCTGGTCTCGCTCTGCGGACTCGGACCTCCACCCACTCACCCAGCACGGTGCTCCTGGCATCCTCTCGCCCTTTTCCTGCGCTCGCTCTCAGCGCCCCCTGCCGGGGATCCCGGGGACGCCGCAAGTGCAGGAAAGTTAAATCCCAACTCTTGAACAGCCGCATCCAGGTACAAAGCGAGGAAAGGGCGAGGAGGTGAACGCGCTTCCCGCCAAAGCCCGGGGAATCGGGATCTGACTGCGCTAGGCCGGGCACCGAGCGCCGCGGGGAGCGATCCCGGGGAGACCACTCCTCGGCGGCGGCTCCTTCGCACGTCTTCCCTCCGGCCCCGAAATCCTGAGCCAGGGGATGCGAAATCGTGGAGCGGCGTAGAGATGCCCGCGGAAAGGGACTGGCCTGGCTACAGCCCACGGAGCAAGCGGTTCCCCAGGCCCCTACATCCCCGGCCGCGACGTTCAGGGCGACCGCCAGCCTCCGTCTCCCTCATTAACCAAAGCGCTCGGTGGAGTTGAGCCCAAGTCCCACCGCCTCCCGGGTTCTCGCGGGCGCCGCAAAGCCCCAGTAACTCGACCAGAAAAACCTTGCCCCAGGCGGCGATTACCGGACTGCGAAGTGTCGGCCACCGGGACCCCTGCCTTTAGCTCCCGACGATGCGAGCCTGGACACGCGCCGGCTGCGTGCAAAGACCTCCACTGCGCACCTTATGGAGGTGTTGGGTAGGGGTGCCCTCTCTCCCACCGCCCGGGCGCCCACCGGGTCGCTTCCGCTCCTTACCTCTGCACACTCAGACCTCTGCAAAGGCAGACAAACTTCCAGCCAGTGTACTCGCTCAACTGTGCGCGCCCCTGCACTAACGGTAGTCCAGACCCTGCCCCCGGGCTGCCCCCCGCCCAGTGCCTGCAGATCGACCCGGCCCGAGATCGACTCGACCCACCCGCCGACCACTGCCGCCCCCGGGTCCTGGCCCCAACGGGGCTCGGTCGGGGCTGCGGCTACGGTCACGCGGGGACGGGGCGGGGGGTCGCTCACCAGGTGGGAGGCGCGCTCCTCGTGCCAGTCATCCAGCGCCGGGGACCCGGAGCGGCTCTGAGGGTCTTCTTCAGCGTCCGGCGAGGGAAGTCGAGGCAGCAGCCGCCGCCCCCGCCACTTCCCCAGAGCCACCCCCAGCTCGCTGCGCTCCGGGCTGGGGCGCCGGCTCGAGCGCCAGGCGCACGGTCCCCGGGCGCACGGGCGGACCGCGGTTGAGCAGGTTCGCGCCCAACGGGGTCGTCGGACGAGGAGGCAAATTTGGCTGCTCCAGCCAGCTCCGCAGAGGAGCCCGAGTGGGAGAGGGGAGCCCCTCGGATGCGCCACAAGGGCCGGGCCGCCCCAGCCGAGAGAAGTGGAGGGTGGGGGCCGCCGCCGGGGAGGGACCGCGAGCGGCCGGGCGCTGCGGAGCCCACCCGCGGCGGGAGCGCGGCGCGCGGGAGCGGACGCAGGGAGAGCAGCCGCCGCCGGCGCCGCCTTCCCAGCTAGTAGAGCTGCGCGGGGAGCACGGGCCGGGAGCGCGGGGCCGCCTCGCCCCGCCCCCGGCCCCGCCCCGGCCCCGCCCCCGCCGCCGCGCCTCCTCCTCCTCCTCCTCCCAGCCCGGCTGAAACCCGAGCGCCCCTCCCCGTGCCTGAATTCCCTGGGCCCCTCTCCTGACACCTCCCCTTCCCGGGACCGGACCCCCTCCGCTCCCCCGGCGTCCCCCCCGACTCCAGGGGCCCCACTGCTGCCTGCCCAGTGCGACTGCGCCCGAGCGTGGACTTTCAGGGACTCCCTCTCCCCCGCCTTGCAGAGACTTTCTGTAGCTCCTCCGCCCCCGGTCCCGCAGCTCCGACGTGGCTGCTGCGGGGGGAGGGGGCCGGGGGGAGAGTGCGGGGGCAGCATAAAGGGCCGGAGGCAGCGCGGGCGGAGACCCGAGATGTGGCGCGTCCACTCCGCCGGCCTCAGCTCCAGGTACGTGCGCGTCCCCCGGCTGAATGCGGCCGTGTGATGAGAGCGGGGGCAGGGGCCGCGGGGTCCTCCCGACTCCGAGTCTGTGATTTTGTTCTTTCTGTGCGACATCCTCCTGCGCGCTCTGAGCTGGAAACTTCTTAAAGACCGAGGGAGTTGCTGCGGGTTCTTGGAGGAGTGATTTGGGGGTGCGCCTCCCGGCTAGATCGGGTCAATTTCTGCAGAGTTGAGTTAGAGAAACGAACAGATGCGGCGAACCAGGGAGGCAGGTCAGGGGGTCCCCAGGTGGCCACGCTGAGCGTTAAGAGAGGGGCCCCCAGATGGACAAAGTCATCTCGTCCAATTTTGGGGCAAATGTTATTGATACTTGCTGCCCTTTTGCCGGATGTTTCGCCTTTATCGAGCGAGTACTCAGGTGAAAAGATTCGTAATTGGAAAGCAGAGTACCTTTCAAGACTCCTGGAATTTGTTGCAAAATTTGTTGATACTCTGTTGCAAAACTTCGGCAGGGAAAGCTGTAGGGCCGCGCCTGACCCTCTCCTTCTGGATGGGGGTGGGGAACAGTCTCTCTGAGCCCTTTTTTCTCCATCTCGGCCTCAAAGAGTGGCTTTCAAGTTTCCCTTGCGTATGGAAACTCATGAACGTCCCCACCACGACCCTCTTACCGCAGTGACAATGGAAAGCTCTACGGCCCACATTCACACAGCCGCTCCAGGGCCAGTGGCCGGGTCTTGGGATTCCCGATAGTGGGAGTGGCCCAGCGTGCCCAAGACTGTGCCCTTGAGTTCATCTACAAGACAAAGAACCCATCTCTGGCTGCAAGGTGTCATGGCTCCCGCTGTAGCCACCCAGATCCAAGAGAAAAACAATCGAAAAACAAATTGACATTGATTTGTCTTTATTTTCTAGAAATATTTTTTAATAAAAGAATTAAATGAAAGTAGTTCCGCAGGTTTCCATGGAAGCTCAGCCCAGCCTCAGAACTCCAGCCTCTCTGTAGCGCTGGTGATGGAGCTGCTGTGGGTACTCAAGGCCTCACTCGGATTTCCTTTAAGACGTCCGGAGGAAATGTCAGTAGCTGGGCGGGTCTTGGAGGTGCATTCTTCCTTGGGTTGTGCTGGGGGCGCTCAGCCTGGTGCCTGGCAGCTGCCGGGCTCCTGAGGCCTTAATGAAAAGCTTAACACGCCTCCTTCTGTGCTTGACACGTGGGGCACTAGCTCCATTCCCGACATTCCGATTCTCCTGTCTACGTGGCACAGAGGCCCAGGAGCGCTCCCCCGGGAGGAGGAGGCTGGCCAAGGTCTAGCCCGGCTGCTCTGTCCCTGGGGAGGTGGGGAGGGGAGGGAGGACACTGCCTTACACCTGCCCTTGCAACCCTTGGGTGGATATGCTGACCTTGTATCCTCCAGACGCCAGGGCAAAGGAAGAAAGAAACTGGAACCCAAATGTGTTTAACTACTCCTTGTTCTTTGCCCCTCAACACTACAGTTAAAGGCGTTAAAAAAAAAAAAAAAAATTCTCTGCATATAGAGAGCTAAGCAGTGGGAAGGAAGTAGCTATCTACTCCATAACCCAGGAGGGCTAGTAACATTTAACTCAATAAGTTATGTAACTTTATGTGTATGTTTGGGGGGATCGATTTTACAGGTACTTTACAGACTACACCGAAGCATTATTAAAATATGTATTTTTAGTGATAATGAATTACAAATACATTAATAATAAAAATGAGGAATGGGAGAAACCAAATAATAATTTAGGGTGCATCCTTAGTTTTAAAGCAAAATGGAACTAAACTGAAGTCATGATTTTGCCTTGTGACCTGGAGAAAGTTCCTGAACTTTTCTGAGGTATAGTTTCTTCATCAGGAGCTTAAACAAACCTGATGGCACATAGGTCCTTTGTAAACATTAAAGGAAAAAGAAAGTGACATAGGTGAAATACTCACCCAGGGCCCAACACAGAAGTAGGCTCTCTACAACAAAAATTATTTAAAAGAATCCACAGGTGTTTCCTTTTTCCAAATGCAATTTCTGGGATTTTTTCCTTAAAACTACTCACTGAAGAAATTCTGGCATTAAGCTGCTACACATCGCAGTCAAAACTGGAGGTGATCATTTCAAAACAAAACTGTTTAGTTCTCTTCCTTTAAAAATGAAATCATAGCTTTCCCTAAACTGTGTTAGGTAAGCCGTGCAGTTAATGTAAAAGAATGAGAAATCCAACCAAACACGTGGTGGAAATGATGAATTATGGGGCGCTGATTCATGTGATTTGAAAAACGCCATCCATTTCCTGATTCACCTCAGTTTCTGGGTGGAACTGTGAAGGATCTCTTATGTCTCTGAAATAAGTAATTGATTTTGTCTTGTCTTTACTTCCCTCCCTTGTGCTTGAATTCCAGCCACATGGTTAAACTGCCACCTTAGAGGAGAGAAGCCGGGAGGGGGCTGCAGAGAACATCACCCAGAAGAGCTCATGATGCTGCTGTGGGTCACAAGTGACCTTAAAGGGAAACCTTGCTGTTTGTGATCCTTACAATGTGATGAGATTATATTAATATCATGAAAAACTTCAGCCCAGAAGTTGTGACTCTGGACATTTACATCGTAACTGGATTTTCCTACCAATGAGGCGGGAACAAATTACAATCACTATCAACATATGTTCTCTTTTCACCCCTGTTTTCCTTCTTTTAGATCCATGGCATTTAAGAATTGAAACAACTGCTGGATCATCTGATCAACCCCATCAGTTTTTTTTTCTTAAAATGGCCAAACATTGATAAAAAGATATCTGTTTGAGCATCACTAAAATTGCACAATGCTGCTTTTTGTTCACCAATTTTAAGTATTTGGAAGACCCATGATTAAGGTTGCATGTGACATTGGGATGCTCCCCAGAATTTTTACAGATGAAGAATCACCGAGAAAGGAGAGTTCAGGGAGTCGTAAGCTCCTACTCACATCCCTTGAGCTTCCCCAGAAACTCTTTAGGTTTTTTTAACCCAAGAAACGCTCACTCCGCTTTTGGTGTAGCAGCCCACTCCCCTGGCAGAGGTAAGCAGACCAGTTTTATTCAACAAAAGCAGCCCAGAAACTAGGACAGAATAGAAAGAATAGTTATAGCACATCTGAGAATGAGCATGGGCATGGGACAAAGTGCAATTTCCTGGACCTTAAATGGAAGGACCAGGTCAACCACGTGGGCACCAACGCTCTGCCAGTCTGTGCACTGGGCATTCCATCGTGTCCCCTTCTCTGAAGTCTCAGTTTCCACCCAAGTCCATCCAGGGCCTGCTTCAAGCTTCCCACGTCTGGTCAGGTGAACATGCTTTGCCACTGCCGGTTGTTCCGTACAGGTTAGCACAGAGTAACCTGGCCCTCGCCCCATCCAGGTGAGCTCTGGTCACCAATGAGCTCTCTTGATCTCACTTCACAGGTGAAAACCACCTTCCCAGACTTCACAGCCACGTTCAAGGGAACAGCCTGCTTAAAATCTATCGTCTACTGCGGACCTCAGCAAGAACTCAAGGATACAACAATCAGAGCATATATTCAACAAGAAATGCTCACTTATTTTTTACTTAGAAAAGCTTAGTAATTAATCTCACTTTCAGTAAGGGTCTATTAATAAAAGATGTGTTTTACCTCAGCTATGTATCCAGAAGGCCAAAGTATTCTAGAAATCTGAAGTATTTTTCCTTGTGTTTATGGTTAAATGTCTAGATATATTTTTCTAGCGACCCACTTTCCTTAAAATAAAATCGGTATGCTCAAAATACCTCAAGTCGCCTTTTTATAAGTATTGTATGGGCGGGGTTGGGGGGGGAATGCTAAATTTAAAAGATTGTGGGAATACCTAGAGGAAATGCAAATGATTTGCAGCATGGAGATAAAACACTCCTGAGTGTAATTTTCTGACATTGAGCCTTGTATATATCTTGAGTATCTATAAGCAAAGAAAGACTGTACTTTTAAAAATATATATATGTTTAATACTTATTAATGGCCTCTATATTCCTCTGTCTTTGAAAATAGAGCTTTGGTGGGGAAATAAGTACATTTGGGAATATATTTTAAAAAATAATGTTTATCCTACATAGATTTAGAAACACAAATTAGTCTGTCTTAATTTATTCCGTCATTTACCAGGGAGATCAACTCATAATGATCTTGAGTTCAATGAAAAGAATATCTACTAAGTGAAATTACACCAGTAGGCAAAGTGTCTTCTGAAGCAAATCAGCAGGAAGATGAACTGTTGAAGATCCTGTCGCACCGTCTGTCAAATCTCATTTCAGACCCTCCTTTCCATTCCCATTATTGTTGCCTCAAAGCAGAATGTCAACTTCTCTCACCCGAAATACCAACCCCTCCTCTTACCTGTCTCCTTGTCACCCCTAGTCTATACCACTACACCACAGTGATCATCTGCAAACAGCAACCCCTGCCCCCATCACCCTTAATAACACAGACCCCCTGATTATATTTAAACTGCAATCTTCCTGGCTTTGAAAATAATTTTTTTTCTTGCACCTAGGTTTGACCGTGGAACTTAGCCATGACGAATAAGATGTAAGTCCCTGGGATTCCAAGGAAGGCTTCATAAAGGGGGGCAACACCTACCTGGGTGTACTCTTTCTTGCCCTTCCCTCCCCCTTCCAGATTCCTGCCTGGAACTTGGTTGTGATAGTTGTAATTCCAGCCACCATCTTGGATTTGTAAGGTAACCTTAGGATATAAGCTATGAGCTAAGGGTAGTAAAGCTGGGAAGGAAAAAAAAAAAAAAAGGCCTGAATCCCTAGTGACTTTACGGAGCCTCCTTATCAGCCCGGGATTGCTACCTGCAGACTTCGTAACATGAAAAAGAAATGACTTTCCCTTCTGTTTTATCCATCATTGTCTCTATTCTGGTTTTCGCAGAAGAATGGGATTTCTAACTGACAGAACATGGAAGACTCTTCCAGATCCAGCGTCCCTGCAGGTTCATCTCTCAGCATTACCCCCCATGCAGCCCTCCTTCTCTCCATGCCTCCCTCCCACACTGCTTTTCTGCTTTCAATATAGCTTGTTGCCTGGCGTGTGCCCGGCACTTGGATGCAGGTTGAGTAGAAGGGACAGCAGCACAGCCAATGCCCGCCCTTTCAGAATTACCTTGGGGAGGTGGGAATCAATGACTGATCTCACAAGTATGTCAGCATAAGCCCTGGGAAGTGCTATGAAAGGCAAGTTTAAGGAGTGTCTGCTTTAGTCTGGGGAGTCAGAACAGGCGTCATTGAGAAGGTGGCATTTGAGCTGACATTGGAAGGATGAGCAGTGACTAACAAGAAAATGGGGGAAGAGAGTAAGATTCCAGGAAAAAGCAGAAATATTTAACTTTAGAAGTTAACTCATACACAGTTGTTAAAATATCAAGGATAGTAATCGTAATTGCAAAAGAACAGCCACAGATACAATCTTCTAAAACAGTAGAGAGGAAAAAAGATGAAATAAAGACAACTTGATCAATCCAGTAGAAGGCTGGAAAGGGAATGAAGACAAGTGTAAAGAAAAAAATTGTAGAAAGAAAAACTAGAAGAAATTAAGTAAATATATAAAATCCAGTTATATCAGAAAGCACAATAACACCAAGGGAAAAAAATACATCAGGCAAACATCAGTCAGAATAAAGCTAGTTTACAAATACTAATATCAGAAACACAGATATTTAGATTAAAATCTTTTTCAGTAAAAATATTTACTATCTAAAAAAGATTCAGTTTATTAGGAAATACAAATACGTATACAACTAAAAAGAGTTTCAAAATATAAAAAGTAAAAATCTACAGTATTGTAAGGAAAATCACAAATCCTCAATCATTGATGGAGCATATTTCTCTCACTAATTGACGGATCCACAGGAAAAAAAATAGTATGAATTTAGATATCCTGAGAAAAGCAATTAGCAAGGTTATTCTAATGGATATATCAAATGCTCGTGCAAGATTTAGAAAAATTAATCAAGCCTGGGGCTGCAAAGCAAGCCTCAATAAATTCTGAATAGTTAGTACCATGATTAGGTTACAAATTAATAATTTAAAAAAAAGTTTAGAAAACTTCACACGTGTCAGTTGTAAGCCATATTTCTAATAACATGTGACAAAGAAGACATACTGGAAATCAGAAAAATTCATATGTTGCATAAAAATACAACATGTAAAACTTACATGATATAGGTAAAGTCATATTTACAGAGAAATTTAGCCTTAAGTGAAATTTTAGCAGTGAAATTTTTTTCTTCCAACTTTATTGAGATATAATTGACATGCAGCACTGTATACGTTTAAGGTGTACAGCATAATGATTTGACTTACATCATAAAAAGATTGTCACAGTAAGTTTAGTGAACATCCACCATCTCATATAGATACAAATTTAAAGAAATAGAAAAAAATGGTTTTTTGGGGGGATGAGAACTCTAAGAAGGACTGCAATTAACAAGCTAAATGTCTAACTCAAAAACCCAGAAAGGGCTTCCCTGGTGGCACAGTGGTTGAGAATCTGCCTGCCAATGCAGGGGACACGGGTTCGAGCCCTGGTCTGGGAAGATCCCACATGCCGCGGAGCAGCTGGGCCCGTGAGCCACAATTACTGAGCCTGCGCGTCTGGAGCCTGTGCTCCGCAACAAGAGAGGCCGTGATAGTGAGAGGACTGTGCACCGCGATGAAGAGTGGACCCCGCTCACCGCAACTAGAGAAAACCCTGGCACAGAAACGAAGACCCAACACAGCCATAAAAAAATAAATAAATAAATAAATAAATAAAATTTAAAAATTAAAAAAAAAAAAAAAATCAAGTAAGGCCTCCATTTCTTTAAAAAAAACAAAAACAAAAACCCAGAAAAAGAAGAGAGCAAGGAAAATAATGTAGTTACTATCACATTTTAATGAAATAGGCTATAAAGATACAATAGAGAGAATGGACAATACCGAAGCTGTTTTCAAAAAATCATAAAAGATTAATAAAATAGACCTCTGAAAAGATATGTAACTCACTAGAAAAAAATCAGCTTTAGAAAACTAACTAAAGAAGAAATGAAAATCCAAAAACACTTACAACCGTTAAAGAAACTGAATCAGTAAAAAGAAGAACAAGCAAACAGGCCTGCATGGTTTTCTAGGAAGATTCTACCAAATATTCAAGGCACAATTAATCCCTATTCTATGAAAGTTATTCCAGTGAATACAAAAACCATACACCAAACTCCCCAAAATTCAAGGATGTTTTATCATTAGAAAATATACCAATATAAAGCACCTCATCAACAGAATAAAAAAGAAAAACCGTATGATCATTTCAGAAACTACATAATATGCTTTGATAAAATTCAACATATATTTATCATTTTAAAAAACCTCTTAGCTATTAGGCTAGTAGTAGAGACCTAAATGTAAGACCGGACACTATAAAACTCTTAGAGGAAAACATAGGAAGGACACTCTTTGACATAAATCACAGTAAGATCTTTTTTGACCCACCTCCTGGAGTAATGGAAATAAAAACAAAAAAACAAACGGGACCTAATGAAACTTCAAAGCTTTTGCACAGCAAAGGAAACTACAAACAAGACAAAAAGACAACCCTCAGAATGGGAGAAAATATTTGCAAATGAAGCAACTGACAAAGGATTAATCTCCAAAATATATAAACAGCTCATGCAGCTCTATATTAAAAAAACAAACAACCCAATCCAAAAATGGGCAGAAGACCTAAATAGACATTTCTCCAAAGAAGACATACAGATGGCCAAGAAGCACATGAAAAGCTGCTCAACATCACTAATTGTTAGAGAAATGCAAATCAAAACTACAATGAGGTATCACCTCACACCAGTTAGAATGGGCATCATCAGAAAATCTGCAAACAACAAATGCTGGAGAGGATGTGGAGAAAAGGGAACCCTTTTGCACTGTTGGTGGGAATGTAAATTGATACAGCCACTATGCAGAACAGTATGGGCGTTCCTTAAAAATCTAAAAATAGAATTACCATATGACCCAGCAATCCCACTACTGGGCATATACCCAGAGAAAACCATAATTCAAAAAGACACATGCACCCCAATGTTCACTGCAGCACTATTTACAATAGCCAGGTCATGGAAGCAACCTAAATGCCCATCGACAGACGAATGGATAAAGAAGATGTGGTACATATGTACAATGGAATATTACTCAGCCATAAAAAGGAACAAAGTTGGGTCATTTGTAGAGACGTGGATGGATCTAGAGACTGTCATACAGAGTGAAGTAAGTCAGAAAGAGAAAAACAAATATATATTGACGCATATATGTGGAATCTAGAAAAATGGTACAGATGAACTGATTTGCAGGGCAGAAATAGAGACACAGATGTAGAGAACAAACGTGTGGACACCAAGGGGGGAAAGTGGTGGGGAGGTGGTGGTGGGATGAATTGGGAGATTGGGATTGACATATATACACTAATATGTATAAGAAGGATGACTAATAAGAACCTGCTCTATAAAAAAATAAATTAAATAAAATTCAAAAATTCAAAAAAAATAGACTAGTGGTAGAAAGAAATTTACCTAATCTAATAGACTATCTACAAACAAACAAACAAACAAACAAACAAACTTGACGTTTAATTGTGAAAAGTTGGAGATATTTACTTGAAAGAGAAGATCAAGACCAGTATGCACATATCAACACTTTTATTCAACACAGAAACAATGGTTGAAAAGGAAGGAACAAACTTTAAATTACAGACTGTATAAGTGTCTCCAGTAAAACCACTTAAGAACATCTACAGATAAATAATTAGAATAAAGAGAAAGTTCTGCAAGGTTGCTAGATAGAATCTCAACATACAAATCAATTGTGTTCCCATAAGCCAGCAGCAAATAGCAGAAAATATAATTTAGAAAAGGTAACTTAACAAAAAAAAACAATTGTTACCTAGGAATAATGTTGGCAAAAGATATGTTGAACCTTTGTGGAAAACTTATAAAACTAAATTTAAAGATCCTAAAGATGATCTAAATAAATCAATCCTATCTCACATTTAAGGGTGAAATGATTCAGTGTATAATATCTTGAACATGACATATTCATTTCGAAATGTCCATCCTCCGCAAATTCATCCTTAAATACAACGTAGGTCCAATCAAGATCTCGACTGGCTCTATGGAACTTAGGTAGATCCTAAAATGTATAAGCAAGGCAAGAGCAAATGTTTAGGAGTGGTTAAGTAATTTCTATAGAAAATGAACAAGATAGATGGGGGTCATTAGATATCAATACTGTTCATAAAGCTATAGCAATTATGACATTTATATATTGGCACAGGGAGAGGCAGAGAAAACAATGGAGCAGAGGGTCCATAGACAGACGCCCACGTATGCCAGCTTTAACATGCGACAAAGGGGCTCACTGGGGAGAAGTGGGGCTCAAATGGGTCTAAGACAATTGACTATCCCGATGCAAAAACGTTTCATCAGATACTTCCCTCAAGCCAGTCATAGAAATAACTTCAAAGTAGATTAAAGCCAAAGTGAGAAGCAGAACATTCAAACATTTAGGAAAACATGTTAAGCATCTATCTATATGACCTCTGGGTAGGGAAGCAGTTCTCAAAATAAGATACAAGCACCAGTCTTAAAGAAAATAAAAAAGATCAGTACAGCAAACAACATTAAAGTTTAGAACTTGCATATGACAAAATACAACTTAAAGCAAGCCATAGCCCGGGAGAATTGTCACTGCATACAAATGACAAAAAATGGTAGACAGAATATATCTTCTAACTCCCACCCATCCACTGGAGAAGGAGGAAGCAATAGAAAAATGTGCAAATGGAACAGGAAGCTCAGTGGCCAATAAACATACGAATAGAATACAACCTCCTTAATAATCATGGAAATTTAATTAAAGCAAGATGACACCATGCCAAACCAATCAGAGTGGCAATAACAAAAAAGTCTGGCAATACCAAGTGCTATCACACATTGACTAGGGGAACTTTAGAGGTGTAAATGGGTACAATCACTTGGGAATGCATTTTGACCACCCCTATAAAGTTGAAAATGTACATTCCATACAGCCCAGTGGGCAAAGTTTCAGAGGACATTCAGTATACTGCCGGTTCATATAAAGTAGTACAACCAAAAATCATAGCTGTATAATGTATGGATATATACACAGTAGTTAAATAGCAACAGAAATGATAAACATTCATGTCTGGGGAGGGAGGGGAGAAGGAGATTGTAGAAGTATAAACAAGGGACACCAACTCTATCTGTGATTCTGTTTTCCATTTAAAAAAAAAAAGGATATGAAGCAATATTAAGAAATGTTAAGATTGGATAAAGCTGGTTTGGTGGGTGTTCATTAGATTATTATCCTTTTCTGTATGCTCACAAGATTTCATAATTCAATAAAGAAGGTTCATAGGAAGTAAGAAAGTGCACACAGTAGGCAAAGAAAACTCATTAGAGCAGTTTTGTCCTGAAGAGGAACAAAAGGACCGGTACCAGCTGGAGAGATGTGTGTACAGAGGGCTATTTATTAAAGTGGGTCATTTGAAGCATGTTTATACATGGATTGAAATACCTTCAGAGACAGAAAGAAATTGTCTATGTAATAGAGGAAAAAAGATAATACCAGGAACAAAGTCCTTGGGAAAATAGGAGATAATAGAATTTGTGTTTGGAGAGAGCAGGGGTTTGTCTTAGCGTTGTCATAGGAGAGAGGGCCAGGGAGAGACCAGGCACAGGGGGGAATGGAGCTTTGTTGGTACAGATGCACGCCTGCCCTTCTGATAACTTTTGTTTTCCTAGTGAAGTATGATGTCAGGTTCGGGTATGGAGTAGGTAGAGGGCATGAAGTTTAGAGAAGAGAAGCTGTGAAATCAGCATCTTGGAAATCAGGAAAATAATCTTACTGGGATCTCCATGCTGCACTGAATGACAAATGAGGCTTGTGGTCGTCATCATAAAATTAACCCCATCCACGTGCTAGTGCCATTTTCTCCAGCAAAGTTCAGCAGCCAAGGCACTGGTGTGGGGAAGGCCAGTGATTGGGTCCAGCCAGGAGATGGTTTCTCCAGGCAACGGAAAAAGAGAAAAGCAGGAAAACTGGAGATGTTTACAAGGAAGTGACTTTACAGTTATGCAATGGAAGCCAACTAAGGAGGACGTGGGGACAAAAATGATGGTGGCAGTGGTCTGCAGGATAAGATAAAGTCAGGAATCACTGTAAGGGATCCCTTTGAAAGTGAAGCAGAGAAGTTGTTATGGGGGAGGGGGAGGTTGAGGAGGTGCAGTGCGTCAATGTGTTTACATGGAGATGGGGGCCAAGGGGGAGAAGTTAGTGGTTGTTGAAAGTGGGGAGGACAGATGGGTCATGGAACAGAAGCCCAGCATCTTAGATGTGTGATCAGTGTAGATGCTGAAAGCACCAAGAGGAGCCTTCAGTGAGAGAGGCAGGGTGACGCAGGCAGGTCAGCAGACAGCAGCCACGAGAAAGGGGCACCACCTTATTCATTTTACAGAGTTTGAAAATGTGGTTCAGAGAGAATGAGCCTCTATGAAGTAACCCACAAACTAATAACCAGAGGAACCCAGAAGGGTTGGACTCCAAACGCCACCCTCTTCCCACTGTACTAAACTTCTCATACAAGTTTCAACACAGTAAACCTGAATAACTGTGCAATGGAATTCGATGTTAATCTCCTGTATCTCTTCTAGAAGGAACTGCTCATCACAATCCTTAACCAGTGTGACTAATCAGAAATATCTCGGGAGTTTGTCAACAAACACAAGCCCAGGCTGACCCTCAACCCAGTGAATTCGTCTCTAGGGGGTGAGTTCAGATATGTGATTTTGAAAAAGCTCCCTGGGTGAGTCTGAAACACAGCCCATATTGACTCGGGTTACTGTCACTTCAAAAGCTTACTTGTCTCTAAATCATGAGTGGTTCTGATAGTCCTGAGGAAGAAATGATCCAATAGAACAAAGGCTTGAGTGCTCAGCTGGGAGTGTTTTTCTATCCATCTCTAAGCTTCTGGAATTCTTGCTCTGAGTAGCCTATAGAGCAACTCATTCCATACTAAGCTATATTGAGAGACACGTTTTTCTGTTTAGAATCTTATATAATCAGAGCAGATTCTTAATATTTCCTCACCTTGCCCCAAAATTCATTAAAATTCAACTTTTATCAATTGATTTCTATAGAATATTTTGTTTATCTGTAGTATCTCCTGCAAAATGTTGCCTTGATTATTAGTTTAGAGATTGCCTGTATTATGAGAGCCTCTGTCTCTGTCTCTCCCCTTCTGTCTCTGTCTCTCTCTCACACACACACGCACACACATACACACACTTTTCTCTTCTGCTAGGATCAGATTTTGCAGTTTTGTACATGGATGAAAGCACCTTCTGTGGGATATGGACTGAGAAAGTATTCCCCATTGAGTAGCACCAAGACCATTTTGACCATTGTTTACTCTCTCCCTACCCTAAATTCTCAGCTCAACCGGCACAGACATGTTTCTTTAATCATGCAAGCATAGGAGCTACAATAATATTTATTTCACCTTTCACTGCCCCTAGGAGATGATATCATTCCAGCTCACCCCGGAGAAACATGTCAGACTCTTGGGTGGGTGAGGAAATGGCCTGTAGTTACCTCATTCCCAGAAAATTATGCCACACCTGCCAGCCTCCACTGAGCCCAGTACTGCTACCCTCTCCGAGTGGGCAGGATTGTCTTCTATGTCATTCCTCAGAGCCTCGTGCTGTTCAGGGCACGTGATTCATCATCTATGGTGACTGCTCAGGTGAAGTCACAAACATCTGAGGCTCAGAGAGTCCCCAGCCAAGTGTCTTACAGTGTGTCTTTCATGTATCAATAGTTGACATGTGTTGAGTATTTCCTGTTTACCAGGCTCTGGGCTTAAAGGTTTAAGCTATTAACCTGCTAAGTCCTCACAAAATCTCTACATGCTGGAAACGATTATTATCACCACTTTATGGATGAGAACACTGAGGCAGAGAGATTAAGTCATTTCCCCCACAATCAGACAACTGGGAGGCATAGATGGGACTCAGTTCCTGTCCTCTGAGGCTGGATCTTCTCTACCACCTCTACTACGCACTAGACCAGAGGTTGGTGAACTTTTCCTGTAAAGGCCAGGTAGTAAATATTTAGGCTTAGTGAGCCATGGGGGTCTCTGTTGTAACTCCAGACAAGAGATAAATGAATTGTGTTCCAATAACGCTTTATTTACAAAAGCAGGTGGAGGGCCACCTTTGGCCCCCGGGTGGCTGATCCCAGTGGCGCCCAAACTTGAACATGCCTCAGAATCATTGGGAGAGTTCATTAAAACCAAACTGGTGCCCAACACCCTCCCGAGTGTCTGATTCATTAGGTCTTGGGAGAGGCCCAAGACTGCATCTTTAACCTGTCTCCAGGCAATGCCGATGCTGCGGGTCTGGGGACCGCCCTTTGAGGACGGCAGCCGCGGGGAACGCTAGCACACACAGCCTGCATGTTACCTTCTGAAGGTAAATCAGAATTACCATAAAGTCTTGCCATTCCTATAACTAAATCCCTGTCATCTCCTTCCCCTTGCAGTCTTTACTCTCAGGAATTTTGTTTCAGGAACATCAGCTTTTCAGACCTGGACCAGATTTTATCTTCTTGGTATTCACAGTGCCGGCATAGTGGCTTACGTTACCAGGAGTTCAAAACTATTTTCTTGTAGAGTGAAAACAAAATGAATGACTCTAGTGCTCTGTTAGATTATTTCTAACAGTTTTTAGAATGTGACAAAAATACTAAGGATTTCGGTAAATTGCTCAGACTCAGAGCATGACATGACCCAGGGTGGGGAAATCATTTGTATGGTACAGTAGCTAATTTTTCCCACTTCACAAATTTAAGGAAAATCTACATTTTAAAACAGTCCTGAGTTTTGTCCAAGTCACATTAAGTGTAGCCTGTCATTTTCCATAGAAGAAGCCCTTGCCTGTCAAAATATTCCTTAAAGATTGGAGACAAAAGGAGTTGTAAGTTATAGGATTTCACAAAAGGCATTAGCAATCTAGGCAACAACAGATCTTACTGTTAAAAGATTGGGTTAAGGCTGACTGGACATGTGTACAAATAACTCGAGCACAGGATACCTGTCCGGACTGACTCCCCTTCAGGGTAAGTAGCCAGATGTAAGGCAAGGAGCAAGCCACTTACAGATCTCAGTGCCCTGGCCAAACCATAAGGGCATCAGGGCCCCCGGTTCTCTTTATTTAGAAAAACGGGTGGGAAATTTAAATGTTCTCCAAACTATTTGAAATAAAAGAAAAAGGAATCTTGTTTAGCTTCAAAGCATGATTTTTCTTTTCTTTTTTCCCAATTCTTGGAAAAACTGAATGCAGCAGCAGAGTGAAAAGATTGTTCGCTGTGTTTGGTACCCAAGCGTCAGGGCCGTCCTGTGTCCAAATGTTAATTTGAACTGACAAAACACTCTTGGCACTTTAATTTTATTGCATAACAAAAAGGCAAACTTAATTTCTAAGTGTTTTTATTCCAAGTTTAATGGCTCCTATTCCCAAGGTCGGCAAACAGATGGAGTTGAAGGCGAGAATGTATAACTGCAGATTAGGAAACTGCAAAATTAATATTACTTTGTTAATGTCAAGATAAGATTTGAGAGCCAAATGGGATTTTCAAGATCATTGATCTTGAACTTCATCACACAGATGAAGACAATGAGGCTAGAGAGATGATGTGTCCCTTCTGGATTCACAGAGCCAGTTGGGGACAGAGCAACATCTGATCCCGGCCTCCTGGCACGTAAACCAGGCCCCCTGCCCCTGTGCTTCACTCTCCGCATTAATTCCTTACAGGAAAGGGGCTGTGATTTACCTCTCACTGCTTCACCTTCCGATGGGCATGTAGGTGCACAGGTGCACACGCATCTATAATAATTATTTGGCTATACATTTGATTTTAGTCCCCCATTTTCAGATATTTCATAATTACTTGGATCTGTCAGCAAAATATTGTACAAAGACCATGAAAGGATTATTCAAGTATGACTTAACCTCGCTATGTGTGGTAACAAGGATTTAATTGGGCTTTATGTGACAGAGACGCAAAATAACAGGGGCTTAAACCCTGGGGGCAAAGGAAAAGCCAGGGCTGTGATGATAGATCACTTCCAAAATTCCTCAGGAGACTGGTTCCTCTCTGGGGCCATTCGTAGTGGGCTTCCCATGTCTTCACGGTCCAACATGTTTAACCACCACCCCAAAATTCCAGCCATGAAAGAAGGGAGGGGAAGAGAAAGGGAATGCATACTCTTTCTCATGTGGACGTGCCCTGGAGGCTACACACACATGACCTTGGCTGGAACTTAGTTACATGGTCAGATATAGATTCTGAATCACCATGTGCCCAGCTAAATATAGTGTATGGAATTACATACTATAGAAGAAACAATGGTTATTGCTTTTGCGTTAGTTCTGTCTTAATTGGCCTTTCTGGCCATCCAAATATCCAAGCCTAATCATCTTCTAATGTGAAGACACATCCAACCCCTACCCCAGGCAGGCAATCCCATATTGTCATTGCATTCACCTCCAAATGTGTGCTGTCTTCACCAGGTCCAGGCTTGGTCCCCTAGTCTAGCAAGTATACATTAAAAGATAAGTTTTCTGCCCATCCATCACATCCAATATACAATGGTAAAGTAGGAACAGGAAACTTCAGTGAAAAAAAAAAATCTCCCAGTGGAAGACAAATAGCAGCCATGGGTTCTTACTGGTTAGCACATCCTTCTGAAGTCGCCCTGCCCAGGAAGTGGAGTCAAGTCTCTGGTCACTTCATCTGGACGCCCTGGGCAGAGCTCTCTGGAAGGAGATCCTCGTCCTTTGTCTTGCATGGCTTTGTCTGCTGGGTGTACCTGTGTGGTCCCTTTGCCCTTGTGGTCCCTTAGCCTGTGTGATCCAGCTGGGGCAAGCACAACCTCCAACAGGATGACAGTGGGTCACCAATCACATAGGTACGCAGGCTCGCCTTGTGGTTTCCTTAACAACACCCTTTTCTCAGAAAAACTTAGCAGTGACTGCCATTTCAACCTTAAAATTCAGCATTTTTATTTCCTCACCTCGGTGCTCTGCCAGAATTCAAGTAAATGGTGACTGCCTTGAGGGTGTCTCAAGGAAATAAGGAAATTTCCTTGTTCTGGTCTCCCATTGTCTGACAGAAAACTCCTGATTTGAGGAGCATGAGAACAATTGACAAGCTCTTGCCTTTGTCGTCTTCTCTAAGCTGCCTCTTGTCACTGTTTCAGTTTGGGGTAGGGTGTGGATTTATCAGCCTTACCAAGTCCCAAGAGGACCCTTAGTCAACTCAATTGACTACAGGGGAGTTAGTCGCTTCCTCAAGAGAGAAGGTGACTTAGCAGAGCTGAGGTCCTTCCATCTTTGCTGAATGTCTCGCTGGCTCTAGTTGTAATACACCTCTCCTATGTGTCAAGTAGCAGCCCGAACACACCAGCATTCTGAATTTTCTGATCATTTTCCTGAATGGTGGTGATGGCATGTGCTTTGCCTCCCAAGATACTGCAGAAAACAGTATCACTGAATGTTTTGTCACTGCATAACAAGGATCACCAGCTTTCCAGCCTCCAAGATCTGTGTCTTGGCCACCCACTGTCAAAATGTTTCCTCTAAGACAATGACATCAATTTTAGTTTCTAACAAAGGCAAAGTTGCACTCCCAGGAATTAAATTCTGCTCTATAGATTCACCCAAATTTATGATGGCTTAGAAGTTGACTTCTTTCTCACTCAGAATCTAAACTGGTATCTCTGTTCCACAGGGTCACCAGGCACCCAGGATCCTTTTTCCTGGTCGCCTTGCCATGCCTTGGTAACTCTCTGGTCTTCAAGGCTCAACATTTCTTAGGACCATGTCCACCAGTAAGGAGGCAGAACAAGGGATGCTATATCCCTGGAGATTTCACACATCATTTCTCTTCAATCCTATTATTCAGAATTAAATCTTAAGAAGAAACTCATTTTTCAGCATGGCTTAGTGCCCAGACAAAACTCAAGGTTTTTATTGCTAGAGAAGGAAGGGAAGTTGGTATCATGGAACCCCTGCCACATCATGGAATCTTTTTAATGTGAAGCATAAATATTTAGAAAACAACCTATAATTAGTTTATGGATGTAATTGCAGGACGACTATACATTTTTACCTCTGAATCTCCCTCCTCTAGAATATTGGCGATATTGCCAACAAGGAAATTATAGGAAATTCCTTATTTGAAATATTGGGGCAATTTACCTCACCCTCCACTGTCATTTGATCTCCCCTCTGTTCCCAAACAGTGGGCATGCACCCTGGGTGATGCCAGAACAGGTTGTCCTTCTATCTGAAATGACATTAAATTGAGTGAATAAGTCGTTAGGTAACTGCTTGAAGTTCTCATTTCAGATACAACTGGTTTAACTCCTTATTTTAACATGCCCATTAGGCTTTTATTTTCAATGGGCATAATTTTCATTGTTAGAATGTACGTGGTCTTTTTGTAAGAATATTGAGCTTATTTTCTGCTTTCTTTTGTGGCATTAGTCATCTCAAGTATGCTAATTTTGTCCTCAGTATCCTATTTTTCTACTGTCTGAATCTACTGTTTGTGTTTTCTGCTCACTTGTGCACATGGTAGATTGTTCTTTTGTGATTTTTAAGTTGAGATTGTGAGTTTGTGCTCAGTGGGACTTTATCTGTGAAAACCCTGAGTGTCCTGGATTAAAATATGTCCCTTGGAGAAGGTTTGGGGTCTCCCAGGAGTGATACCAGACTGGGGTTACGTTTTTGTTGTTGTTAATTTCCTCCTTTGGGGATCCCATGTGCAGTAAACTCAAAACCTTCCTGAAAGAAAGCTCAGGGTTATAATTTTTAAGAGAAGAGTTTTTCCCACCATGAGCCCAGGAGAAAGTCACTTTATTGTCTCTTTGCTGGTGAGTGGACGTTTCACAGTCCCTTTCACTGAGGATATAGCCAATCAAGGGCTTTTGGGGTGGAGGGCGGGGAAACAATGTCCTCATACCCTCTTGCATGCCCCAAGGCCTTATTTCCTGTGACCTTAAAATCTAAACCCCTTGGTTATTGCTCACCAAGATAGGCGTGCCCTACCTACCCTCTCCCCCAGTTCACACAAAGCAACCAAGTGAATTTCTATTCTCTCTTTATTTTTAACCCTTGAGGGTTTCCTTACTTTGTTGTGAGCACAGCTATGCATTTTAAAGAAGTTTGGTATATTTTTTATCCAGCCTTTCCTGGTGTTCTGCACTTCAGAATACCTAGTGGACCATGTTTCCATAAAAAGAAGTCAACTCCTTATTTTGTTCATGTAGAGGAAGTTACATACTTCAACCTAATAAATTATAGCAGAAGCAACAGGCTAAAAGAAAATATTTGCAACATTTGTCACAGACAAAGTCTTAGTGTGTTTGTATATCAGGGCACATCTGGCTACTTGAGCTGGATCCCAGATGCTCCTAGGTATAGACAGCTGTTCTACCTCCCTTCCCAGGCTACTCATCCCCTCTCTTAGGCCTGGCAAATTCTTGCACCCGAAGGACAGCCATCCGCAGAGTTTACAGGAATGACACTACTGCTTTGCCACCCTAGAGAAGACCGTTTCTCTGTTTATTCCCAAGAGTATTCCTGACCATTGATGGCAGCTGTATGGTTTCCCAATATGTTGTCTTGATGGTACACATGGCAAGTGGGAGGCAGACCAAGGTGGACAGAAGTTAAACAGCAGGTGGTGATGGCAGCTCACTAGCTCGGCTTATTAGCATGTGGTCGGAGGGCTTCCCTGGTGGTCCAGTGGTTAAGACTCTGTGCTTCCACTGCAGGGGACACGGGTTCAATCCCTGGTTGGGGAGCTAGGATTCTGCTGTCATGCGGTATGGCCACAAAAAAATAAAATAATATAAAATAAAAATAAAAATAATTAGCATGTGGTGGAATTCCTCTGGGGTCTCTCAGAAGTAATAGGGAGTAGATGCTTTTCAGTGAGCTGATTCCTGGCAATCAACCTGGGTGGGGGCGACTAAGTTTCCGTAATTGATTGGGTCCCTAAAGCTAGGGTGACTTTATACCGCTAAGACGTGGACCACCTGCGTGATGCTAAATACACAGAGTGCTTAAGAAAAAGAAAATCCCATATAAAAGATGAATGAAGGATAATTCATAAAAGGACCAAGAAAATAGACATCAAACATACACATTAATTTCACTAAAAAATTAAATAACAATGAGATATCATTTTCAACTACCAAATTGACAAAAGTTATCAAATATGTATTTTACCTTCTTATTTTTCTGACTGATGGGCATGTAAATTTATATAAATGTTATGAAGAGAAATATTTAGCAAGAGCTTTTAAAATGAACACACCATTTTACTCCAAATTAATTTAAAGAAAGAGTAAGAGGTTTACAACAGTTGGGGACAGAGATTGTCACAGTGGCACTGTTACACACAGTAAAAAGATGGAAGCAACATAAATATCTCACAAGAGAAGTATAAATACATGTTTTTCCATCCATTACATAGCTAGTATGGAAACATTTGAATCTCACTTTCTTCTCAAAGCCTATTTCAACTCATGGGAGACTGCTTATGACATTCTTATGAAAATTATTTACAACGTAATTATGTTATGACATAGGTGAAATACACTGGTTATAAAAATACACAGTATATAAAAGTATGTAAAATATATAGTCCTAATTTTGTATTTATACAAGTATTCATGACAAAACAACTAGAAGCATGTATACAGATGAGTGATTATCGCTTTCTCCATCATGAATTTCTCCATTTTCTCAATTTTTCACAATGAACATGGGTTATCTTTATGGTCAATGAAAAGGACAACAAAAGCCATTGTTATGACTATATTGTCGCTATCAGTTGGGTTTCCACGGCTCTAGAGTTTTTACTCCCATTTCCCCTGATGTACATGTCTGGAGAGATGCTCACCGAGAGGATGGCTCTGTGTTCCCATGACCAGGGCTGGTCCCTCCTGGTCACTGCCCACTGCGAGGAGGACCCATGGGGACCACACTGGCTCTGGGCTTGGAGGGGTCCCACTCACGGTACGGATGTTCCCTGAGTTGTTTGTCGTTATCGAAGACTCGTATTTTGCGTTCCTTTTCGTTTCTTTCTTTTCTTTTTCCCTTGCTCGGAATCATCTCTTTCTGAGTTGTTCTGCTCGTTAGCGATTTCATCACTCTTCATACTGAGGTGCCCGTACATATTAGGTTCAACCAGATGAAAGTGCCAATATTTAACAATTTTTTTACTTCTGTAGAAAAAACTTTCAACTGGTTTAACTTACATCAATTGCGTCTGTTCCTCATTTAGTGGAAAAATCTTTCTCCTGATTGATTAGACATTCCAGTTAGCTGGTTGCCCCACGTAGGCAATGATGCCACGTAGAGCTGTATGGGCTCTGAGCAGTGTTTTCACATAAGCAGAAATTGGTTGGTTTTTACTTAGTATTTTTAGAATAATACTTTCCTACGCATCAATTTACAGGGTCAGGTTGGAGTACTGACATTGAAATGGGCTTTATATATATATAATATATATATATGTATATATATATTTTATATATATATATATATATATATATATATATATATATAAAAGTACAGTTTCCACCTGCCTTCAATTTAGAAGAATCAGCCTGAAAAAAAAAATTACAACATTTTATAAATTGATTAGATTTGTGAGGTATTTCAAAATAAATTTTAATTCAAATGTTAAAAGCTACAGATGGCTGGAAATAATGTAAAAACAGAAAATCCAATTTTAAAATACATAGTTCATGTCAGAGTAGAAGAAATATGCATCTCAAATTATTCCTGAAGTTTTCAAAGAGGAAGAATAAAGTAAAATGTAATCTAGAAACAAAAGCAGAAAGATGTTAGCAGTTCTTGGGCAACGATTAGCAAACGGTCAAGCAATTCCATCTTAAAATAATCTATATTCTCTTTCTAATATTATTTTGCTTTTAGTCTTGGTTTAAGAAATGAGGTTGTCTTGGTGCAAAGTGATGATACAAAGTATTCCTCGGGCAGGCAGTTGGGGTGTACAAGTCTGAAATTGAAGAGAGGGATTTGGGAGTCTTCAGTTCAGATATGATTGGACAGGCTAAGAACAGGGATACAGGGATGGGGAAGACCAGAGTGCAAAGAGGGAGCCCCAGAGCTCAGAATTCTGGATTCGGGGGTGGGAGGAGGTGGAACGAGCAATGGATTCAGGAGTTCCCAATGAGACAGGAGGAAACCAGGGATGGCTCAGTGACCTGGAAGCCAGGAGAAGGAAGCAGGTCCAGGGAAGGGGTGGAAATCAAATCCACTGATGCTGCTGAGAGGTCAGCTAAACAGAAAAACACCCACTGGATTTAATCACATGAATCGATGAGAGCAGTTATTGGGAGTAGAGGGGCGGAAGTCTGAGAGCTGGTGAGAGAAGAAATGGAGGAGCGTGGACCATTTTTCAAAGGTTTCTTGCAACTATCTCCTAACATTTATAGACAGAATGAACAGTAAAAAGAGGCCCACTTTACTAAATATCTAAAAATGTAAATGCAACTAATAAGCTGTTACAGAAAAGATGCTCAATCCTCATACTGAGAAAAAAAAAAAAAAAAAAAGATACTTTTAACGCAAGATGTTGCCATTAGAAAAAAACCAAGTAAATCGTGCCTAGGATCTCGCTGGAGATTTTCTTACCACTGCATGTGGGTCCACAATTTCTCAAAAGTTATAATTATCTCAAAAGTTAAAAGGTGCTATTTTTGAAACCTGGAAGGCCGTGTTTGAATATGGTATTAGAACTCCCTCAACCTCTGTTTCAGATCTGGGAGAAAGGACTACGTGTATCGTTTGCAGGACAAAGTGCAAATGAAAACCGGGGTGGGGGTGGGGGGGCTCATGTTCAAGAATGATCAAGAATTCCAAGATGTGGCCATTAGATGTGGCTTCAAGCATTAAACCAAGTGTGAAGCCGACCTGAGCAAGGCTGTGTGCCTGCCCGGGCTGCGCAGCCCCTTCTAGCAGGGGTTTGGGCTAGACCTCCTGGGGCACCACCGCTGCACTGACATCTGGGGCAGAAGGGGAGGGAACGGCAGCGGTGTTCCCTTGGAAGCTGTCAGCAGCCATACATCAAAACGGGGTCAAACTTTTCCTTACACGCTCTCACCTCCTCCAAGCATTTGTCCACATGTCGGTTTCCCAGCGGTGCCTACCTGATGGTTCCATTTAAAATGTCACCCCCCCCCCCATACACCTAGTTCCACTATGGAGTTCCTTCTTTGTCCCCCATCCCCAGGGCACCTATCACTTTATAACAAACTATACATTCTATTTTTATTAGGAAAAGAATACTTTCACTAGAAAATAAGCTCCATAAGGACAGGGATTTTTACCTGTTTTGTCCTGAAACCAGTGCCAAGCTGATATTAAGTGCTCAATCATATTTGTTTTTGAATGAGTGGATGGATGGATAAATATAAGGTCTAATACATCAGCCTTGATGTGAGGGCTCCCTGCAAAAGCCTCCAACCCAGGACATCTCATCTCGCGGGTCTTAAATTACACCAGTGGAGCCCACCTCCTCCCTCTCCCTGCGGTCCTCTCTAAAATGCCAACATTGCAAGGGTTGAACATTATTTAACACTAAGATTGTGCCAGCCTTTTACTGCTTTTGACCCCAGAAGGTAGAAAGACTCACAAAGCAAGGAAGGGTGGAAATATCACCTTTAAAGTTTAAAACTGAAAACACCAGAAGTTAGAGAGTGACTGGGCAGAAGAATAGGCAACATTTTAAAAGCTGATTTCACAAAAGCAGTCATCAGACACCACTGTGTGATTTTAACTTGAGATGCTCAAGTAGCTCTTGCTCTGATTGTTGAAACAGGAGAATGATTGGCTTTAAGAGGATTTACTCCTCCAGGGAACCTGAGATTCCCAGATTGTCTGGAGGAACCAGAGTGCTTGTGATGGGGGAGGGTGGTGGGAAAGAGGAGACCTGTTAAAGGGAGAACATCCAGGGGTCCAGAAAGGAGGGGACAGGAGAGGCGTCACAAGCAGATTTCATCCTTTCCCCAGAGCCCCTCAGTGCCAGGCCTGATCACCTGAGTCTAATTGGGAAGCATGGACATTAGATCTCATTTCAGGTTAAACGATGAAATCAGTCTCATGTCAATTCATCTTTCTTCTACTGTCCACGTTTATTGAGCTTCAGAAATAGGGGAAAAGCCAAATGAAGAGCTCCTTCCGAGCTACCCACATCTTACTCTATCTCTGCCCTTTATGACCCACCTGAGTAAGTTCTACCTACATTTCCATGGAACTGAACCCACTGTGTTTCTTTATTATTTAAGTTCTCAATCAAGATTAAGTCTGATTTATGGGCCTTCTCGTGTCTGCTCATGGGGGCAAGATAAGAGAGTAAACTGAAGTTGCAAAAAGGACAAGAGGAAATAAAGTAAGTTCATCTGATCCAACCCTACACTCACCAGTACCCTGCATCAAAATCAATCTCTTTATTTGATGGTCCTGATTCTGGAATCTGGATTTGCCCCAGCTGTGAGGAGAGCCCGCAGTCTTTCATCCCCTGCCCTGGATTAATTTCTCTACTTTGCCAGCCTTCTCTGTGGATTAGGGAAACGGCTGTACCTCAATCTTCATACAAAATGGGAAGGAGGAACACCAAGGAATTATCATTTCTACCTTTGAGATAGAAATATATTAAAAAGAAAAGCAAAAATCCTTACTCACTGCCCGGAAATGATCACGAGTTTTCCCCTGGGACATGTAAGGTTACACTATTAGATAATGGTGTCATGCATAATATGTCAGTCTTTGGGCTTCTGTATCAGTCATAACATTAGCAAGAGAAGAAAACCTTCCACACACCCTACCCAGCCACAAATGGGGAAACACACCAAAGTCAAACTAGGGAGTTTTTTAAAATAGTTGGACCACTTGCTAAGGAACCCATTTGTGTTTCAATAGCATTGAGGGGAACAATAGTAAAGTTCCAACATAGCAAATCAGTAACTCTTGTAAAGAATTCAAGAATCACAATACCCTACCCCAGGGTAAGGAGACTTAGCAAACTTTGCCCAGCTGATGTGACTGATGTGTGCCTACTATTCCTCAAAAAAGGAGTGATTATTGTGTGCTTTTTCTTCAAAGATAACTTTTTGGCCATTTGTTTGTTTTTGTTGTTGCTCTTGTTCTTGGGTCTCCAGATGAGACCTGATGGAGAGGCTTTGTGAAATCCTGAACTTTGATTGAAAGGGCTCTGGGGAATATTTTCCTCTGCAAGAGGGTGATGTTTGTTGCGTGCAGAGGTGGGTAAAGGAATATTTGTGACTGAGAGATTGCACTGGGATAGCTTTTGCTACTGTTGTCAACTATTGGCTCCTCCTCTCCCACTTGACCGTGTGACTTGTGGTGGCTGACAGGTGTGAGCTGACAGGATGTAGGCTACCTCTGAGCAGGAGCTCCAAGAATCACGCAGTGTTTGCCCCACCTCTCTCGTTCTGCTCCTTTAGCCAAACCCATGGCATGTCCCCATCAGGGGCCATTCCTCCAGCTCTGGTGCTGGAAAGAAGATACCTGAAACTGACCCGCAAAGGACATCAAGTGTGAGTGAGAAATAAACCAGAGATTCGGGGGTTGTCTCCACAGCAAACTCTGAAAACTGATGGATGGATTCTGGAATAACCGAACTCTTTGTTTAGTTGATTATTCCCATAAGGAGAACAAAGCAATGCTCTGCCTGTGAAGTGTCATGTAATATAGTCAAAGGTATTTGTCAATTAAAGTTTAAAAAATCTGAAAGATGAAGGATTGACAGCATGTAAACAACACATCTGGATTATATACCAAAATTTGCACTCAAGTAAGATGTTGCCTACCCAACTATTGTTTGACTCTAGTCATCATGTTATGAGAATTCTTAATGCTTTTGAATTTAGAAGTACCCAGTAATTAGAACTTGCTTGCGCTCTGCTTAACTGTAACGTGTGCTGTTTGTGATTTTCTCAGGGAGTAATCAAAACTGACTTCTTCAAAGATGAAGCAAAATTCAGAAGTTCTTTTAGCTGGATATCTGTGAGTTTAGAATGGGATATCCACCCGTAACTGATTCAAATGTTATTTGATTTCTCTCCTGTTTTTATTTTTCTTTATTTATTTTTTTTGATGTGGACCATTTTTTTTCAAGTCTTTATTGAATTTGTTACAATACTGCTTCTGTTTTATGTTTTGGTTTTTGGGCCACGAGGCATGTGGGATCTTAGCTCCCTGACCAGGGATCGAACACGCACCCCCTGCAGGCGAAGCCTTAACCACTGGACTCCAGGGAAGTCCCCTCTCCTGTTTTATATAAGTTAATTTTAGAGGAGAATTGACACACTGGTATTCTTTGCCCTATTCCTCTCTTTTTACCACAGATAAAAACATGAAGACTCAACAGATTATTATTTTTTTTTTAAATCAACATTTAAACTCACATATTCAAAGTCATTTGTATAAATTGCCAGGAAAGCTGTTGCCCTCCTTTGATCAGTGGACTCTAAACAGAAGTTTGATAAAGCCTGTCAGTCTGCTTGTTACAGTATCAATAACCTTGGCCTTTAGGAAGGAGGCTGAATGAAGATGGATGGGTGGCGGGCTCTGGCCAGGCAGCCTCTTCCACTGCCAATTGTGGATGCCGACAGATTTCCCAGCGGCAGTGCTACCCAAGTGCAATTAACAGATACCGTGGCCAGAACAACTGTTCATCTCACTCTATGCCATCACTCTGACTTTGCTTAATCAAATCTTAATCATTTTAATAAAGTGACACCCTGCTATTTTTGTTTGTTTGATACACGCTGGAGTGACAATATTTTCCAAAGAATTATTCACAATGTGATAAAACCCATAGGTTAGTTGTGAAAGGTTTTTGTTGTCTTTTTTTAATTGTGACATTGCATATAGTATATTCTTCTTTTTCCTTTTATTTTAAATTAATTTTTGTTGGAGTATAGTTGCTTTACAACAAGTTTTAAGTATTTTTAATTGCAGGAAAATTAGCACGTATGAGTGTAGTCCTGACAGTAAAAGAGGCACCTTGGAGTCTCCCAGTCAAGAGGAAAATATAACCACACGTATACCTTATGTTTCCTTAAACACTTTATATTTGCTTAAAGATAAAATATAAACCTACCATGCATTAATTTACTTAAGTTGTTTTTTATTTGTATACTTTTTTTTAGTCTATACCTCGGTTTTATTAGGGCAGTGCTATAATAAACCCAACATTTGGATGTTTTAAGATAATGGGATTTTTTCCTTCTTGTTCGTGTAATAGTACAAGGAGAAATTCCTGGTTGGTAGACAGTTTTCCTCTAACTTGTGATTCAGAGACTCTAACGCTTTCCATCTTGTGGCTCCGCCATTCCTGGGTGCTGTGTTGGAGCCCTGAAGTATTGTTTTCAACCAGCAGAAAGGCAAAAAGACAGTGGATAAGGCTCCTCTGCTTCTTAAATACCCCAGCGAAGATGTGATACGCATCACTTCTGCTCGTATCTCACTGGAGAGAAATGGTTCATGGCCAGACGTGGATAGAAAGCTGAGCTGAAAAATGTCCTAAGTTGGGCAACCGCCTACCATAATGTCTCTATATTGTGGAAGAAGGAGCACAATTTGGGGTTTTTAGCTAGTTTTCCTGCCATAATCACCTGGTGGGGTAATATACTTTATGATTTTTTTCCCCATATATTTAAAAACACTGACCTTCTTTTATGTCAATGATATGTCAATTCTATTTTGAAATTCAAGGGATAACGTCTACATACAGCCCTGAATTATTCACAATCCGACTCCATCTTTCTATAGAAACAATTTGCATTCTAGTTCTCAAAGCATTGTTGTATAAACACTTGCTAATTAAAGTTCATCTAGTACTACTGGGCCCACTTGGAGAGTTTCAGTCTACACTCATGATTTGTGCGTGGGGACAAACCTGGTATCATGCAAATCACACATTCCTTCTTTCAGATACCATAAAAATATTAAATCTGATGACCTCAGAAAGTCCTAACCCTAACCCTAGGAAGGAATTCAGATAATTTTCAATTATCTCATTCATTCATTCAGAAATATTCATTATTCTCCTACTAGGATCCAGGCACGAAGTCTCATTTTACATTCCGGTCAGTATAAAATATTTAATTTAATTACCTGTAATTTTTAATGTAAATTTGTTAAGGATTTCCCAAAGGGAAATAAATTGTGTTAACTGATTCTCCACCCCTCTCTCCAACATGTTGAACTTGTTGTTCATTTCCTCAAAATGCTCTGGTTTATGGGTCAGTCAGGGAGCTGTTCTCCTGGTAGTGCCCTATTTATTAAAACATAGACGTTGAGCTGGCTTTCCTGTTTGGAAGCCATGACTCACAGCCCCAGAGACCATACTCTCCAGTTCCCTTCCCCAACTCCTTTTTGTGCTTTCTGCTCACCCAGGGGACCCAGTGGTTCTGTAGTTTTTTAAGGGGTAAAAAGTCATTTTACTGAACAAAAGCATTCCTCTCACTGTTCCTTGATCTTCCAAGGTAGCTGTCTCAAAGATGCATACTTCGAGAAATGGGGAAATGAGTCTATACTAATGACTTGATAATAAGTCAGATTGGTTTCCAATTTTTTTTCAACAAAATTAAAGGAGAACTTAATTGAATTGTCAGCTCATCAAATATTGAAAGTAATTTTTGATGATAGATTGTAATATGATTTCTGAAGTGTAGCTTGGAAGAGTTCAAAGAATTCAGCAACATAATAGGAATAGAATTGATACTGAATGCTCTTTCGTTTTAGCAATAGGTAATATTCATCCAGAGACATATGAACTAAAAGGAAAAACAGAACAAAAAAAGAAAAGAAAAAGAAGGAAAAAAAATCACCTATTTCACTAATGATGCATTTTTTTCAATAAAATGTTATGTTCTTTCTTATAATTATCAAAGTTTGTGAGACATTTTCATTTTTGTTCCATTATGCAATAGTAATTATTGTAATGATAACTAAATCCAGAAGTAATTATTCAAAATGTAGAGCAAGGTTTTTAAAATATCACATGATATTTTAGAAAATTAAATTTAAATACAGACCCATATTTATATTGTAGAGAAGTATAATGGAAATGCAAATTTAATGAGCAAAAGAAATGATGTAAAACTTCTCCTGTAAAAGAAGAGTTTGTTCGTGTAGTTTAAAGATAGCTGGTGGTGGATGTCAGATCACTCTGGGATTGAGATTCCACTGAATATATTTAAATATATTTAAAAGAGAAAATATTAGGGTTTTACTCTAAGTTTCCAATGTTGACAAGACATTTGAAATTATAACCTTGCAATTATTTAAATTTATGATAAGACATTTTGGATATTAACCTAAACATGTGTGAAGGGAAACATTCACACATTCAACATTCTGTTAGGAAAAATATTTGAAGATGCCAGTCCCGGTGTTGGTGCATTTCCACATCGGCATGCACCTGATTGGGCTAAAAGCACACAGTGGAAGGATGCACAGATCTTTACCCAAAGCTCCTGGGGCTGGAGATGTATGTTTACAAAGGTTTTGGGTACCTGTATTGTAGAGTACATTAGCATCTTGTGGTGGGTTAAGAGTGGTCACCAATTCTTTTCTTTTTAATTAATTTTTATTGGAGTATAGTTGATTTGCAATGTTGTGTTAGTTTCTGCTGTACAGCAAAGTGAATCAGTTATACATATACATATATCCACTCTTTTTTACATTCTTTTCCCATATAGGTCATTACAGAGTACTGAGTAGAGTTCCCTGTGCTATACAGTAGTAGGTTCTTATCAGTTATCTATTTTATATATAGTAGTGAGTATACATCAATCCCAATCTCCCAATTTACCCCTCCCCCACTTCACCAATTCTTTACCACGTCTCCCATTGAGAGGTAGAGTCCGTTACCCTGGTCCTTGAATCTGGGCTGGTGTGTAACTCGTTCTGGCCACTAGAAAGCAGTGTAAGTGACACCCTAAACGTGGAGCCTGTGCCTTGAGAAAGCTGTAGCTTTTCTTCGATCTTCTTGGAGTTCACCCTCTCAAAATTCAACTGCTGTTCTGAGGAAGCCCAAATGAGTCACAGAGAGAAGGTTGTGGAGGAGACCTGAGACATCTCAGCCCAAGGCCCGGCTCAGCGCTGGCTGCCAGCTGTGTGAGTGCGCCATCTCAGAAGTCCCCGCCCAGGTGGACCTCTGATGACTTTAGCCCACAGCTGACACCAGCCAGAGCATAAGAACCACCCAGATGAGCCCCTCAAACCACAGGATCTTGAGAGATAATAAATTGTGGTTGCTGCTTGAAGCCATAAGTTCTGGGGTCCCTCTTTGCATAACACTAATATAACTGGTATACACCAGTATAGAGGCATCTAGAAATAGTCACGATGTGGGATAATAGCAATTATAAATAGCCTCACATCAGTTCATGTCAAGTTTTCACTAAAAAGTTTATTAGGTCATTTCTTGTAGCCACATGAGTTATGAATAAAATGGTTTTTGAAGCATTTTGAATTTTGGAATTGTGGGTATGGGATTGGGATTATGGGTATGTATAACTCTCATTGTGAATTTAAATCTGACCCTTAGTTTAAAACCCAGATGAAATCCAAAAAAATGCAACTAATAACACCTATCACAGGTTCCCTATAACCTGATAGCCATCACTGTACATTCAGAGGTATCTTTCCTCATAATTTTGTATATTTTCTTGTTGCCAAACTAGGTTGTATGCTCCCATGAGGCAAGGAAATATCCTTCTTCTTCCCTATCTTTCTAGTAATTTCAAGAATCGGGTTTTATGCCCAAAGGTAGAAATTTGCCATTCTCACTGTTCCAATGTCTCATCTTTATTATATGTCTACAATTATCCCCATTTTGTAGATGAAGAAACTGAGGCCCAGAGAGGTTAAGTAAGCTTCCCAAAGTCACAGAGCTAATAGATCGCAATATCTAGATTTGAATCTGGGAAGGTGAGATTTGGAGCACTACAAATGCAGCCTGCATTTTGGAGAACCACCACCTGAGCTGGCAAACCCAACAGGTAGGCATTTCTCAAATGAGAGGAGGTTATATACGAACCTGTGCTTTTTTTCTTACAATCAGTTGATACAATTCACAGATCTTTATAAAGCAGCCAAATATTGTATTCGTTACTCAAGGCAATGCAAAGATAATTGACTATTCATGGAAATCTGTAAATACACAGATATAAAAATGTATATTGCTCAATTAATTTTGTTGAATCATTGAATGAATAAACTACCAGTTCGATTTCCCTGGCTCTTCTGTCAAGGGAGACCCCCTTCACTAAGAAACTAAAACACAGATTCATCAAAGTAGATGCTCTTGTTAAAAGCAGCATGGTCCAAAGAGAGCACATAGTAAAAGAAATATAAGCTTTAGTAACAATCACAGTATGCCTGAATAATGAATAATGCTTATCAGATATAAGCTTGACCAAAGTATTTTTCTTTTTTACACTTAGCTTTTGTTTTTCCTCCTTTCCAAGACATCACAGACCTTCTCAACACCCCTATTACTTCCAATGCCAAGTCCATTTCATTCCAAGGTTCCTCTCTGTCTCTCTTAATTCTTTCTGCTCTCCTTGTTTTGCATCACCAAGATTCTTCAACCTGGGCTGGTAATTGACCCTTCGTTCCCTTCTTCAAAACTGACTGATTCAGAAACCTCCCCTCCTGGTGAGTTTTCCAGTTTATAACTGCCTTCTACAGAAGCCAGGTTCTTTTTCTTCGGAACATTTATAAGCCAGCAAAAACAACCAAACATGTAAAACAACGTGTGAGTAGATTCCCTAGAGGTGCATCTAAATGAGTGTAACCAGTTTGCTGCACTGAGATTATGACATAGCACGTTGGAAGAATGTACAATTTGGCAACATTTCCAAAGTTGGTAGATTCAGAACCTCCAGCAAATAATTGGCCTCCTTATTTTGGGAGCAAACACTTTTGGAGAAGGCCAGCATTCCACTTGCTAAATCATGTAAAACAATATGGAAGAGAAAAAGATTCAATTAAATAATCATTTGGGGATTTCAAGGAAAAAAGATAGTAATTTCTCCTCATAAAAACCCTTAAACCACAATTATGATGAAGTTGAATGATTAGTAATAATCTTTCAGATTTAAAAATCAGAGAACTTGATCACTGAATTGGAACAATCTCTTACTATTTAAATCAAAGTTATTAGAGGTTGAGCTTTTAAGTTTATGGCTTATGTTAATAAAATTAATATAAACAAATAAGGTTAATATTTTTATTTGTAACATAGCTTCATATATAAATGCATGTTTTGCCATTTAAACGGTTAACATCTAGAGCATTGTGTAATGCATATTTAGGTTCATGCAGAGATCATATATTTAGGTAGTATTGTTGATAAGTATTTTTTGTCCCAAAAGACTGTTTCTGAAATAAGAGAAGCTTTCGTATTTCGAAAGAAATGCAAATATTTGCCTATTTGCTGCTTACTCTTATTGTACCAAAAACCCACCCGAAGGGCGACTTGCTTTTAGACTTCCTCATCTCAAAAGTAAATTGTGGGACTTCCCTAGTGGTGCAGTGGTTAAGAATCCACCTGCCAATGCAGGAGACACAGGTTCGAGCCCTGGTCCAGGAAGATCCCACATGCCGCAGAGCAACTAAGCCCATGCGCCACAACTACTGAGCCCACATGCCGCAACTACTGAAGCCCACGCGCCTAGAGCCCGTGCTCCGCAACAAGAGAAGCCACCGCCATGAGAGGCCCGCGCACCACAACAAAGAGTAACCCCTGCTCGCTGCCACTAGAGAAAGCCCGCACGCAGCAACGAAGACCCAATGCAGCCAAAAATTAAAAAGTAAATTGTGTTGACAATGAAAATCATCCTGTGCCTTGATGCAGATCTGAATTTTCAGCTCGGTGGAGGGTGAGGTGTCTGTGCCCAGTGGTGTGCATTGCACCTGGAGAGGTTAATAACAACTGTCCACACCTGGATAGTCTCCTCCTCCTCTGCCCGAGGTCAGGTTACAGCTGGGGCCTCAACTCAGAAGATGAAGCACATGTGTGAGACACAGTCTCCCTGACAAAGTCATTCCAAAAATTCAGGTCCTTTTTTTTTTTTTTTTTAACATCTTTATTGGAGTGTAATTGCTTTACAATGGTGTGTTAATTTCTGCTTTTATAACAAAGTGAATCAGTTATACATATACATATGTCCCCATATCTCTTCCCTCTTGCATCTCCCTCCCTCCCACCCTCCCTATCCCACCCCTCTAGGTGGTCACAAAGCACAGAGCTGATCTCCCTGTGCTATGCGGTTGCTTCCCACTAGCTATCTATTTTACGTTTGGTAGTGGATATATGTCCATGCCAGGTCCTTTTGTAACTTGTTATCTGATCCAAGAGAGCTGTCTGCATTTCTCCAAAGCAGTCAGCTCCTAAAGGCTGGTTAACATAACTAGCTAACCGGCACGGGGCTTCCCCCAGCACTGTTCTGGGCATGTAGGCTGAGCGCACAGCACTGATGAGACAGACAAGGGCATCAGGCCTGTGTTCACAGAATGTCACCCACTTGCCTTAGGTGGCCATTCTGCGGTTATTCTAAACCTCAGGTCGGTAATGATCATAAATTAATTGTACCAAGGTGCCTTCATCAGGGTGCTTCACAGACTGGAGATTGCACCTTGATGAAGTAGCTGGCCATCCCCACACTTCCTGGACAGCCAGCTTATTAGGAATACATCCTTGTCATCAAAGGCTGTTTGCTCTCTGCAGAGAGGGCTGCAAGCTCCTCTTACCCACGCCAGGGGTAAATGTCCCTGAGGGAGGCTGGTGGGAATGTCAGTCACAGTCCAGGGAAACTGGTCACTGTTTGTGATGTGGATGGGAGGAGTGGGCGTAGAAAAGACCAGATGGGTTGTTTCCTTCCGGTGGCCCTAGAAGGTTAGATTTTGATAAAACAACCCAACAGTAATAATGCCATTTTACATCATTTATATCTGTTGGGATTAGGTTCGGCTGTATGGGACAGAAAGCCCAAATTGGCAGTGGTTTACACAAATTAGATGTGTTACCTGTCTTGCCTGTAAAAGTAGTCCAGAGGCAACAGTGACGGCATGCATGAGCCTGCTTCCCTAAGTCTTCAGGACACAGGATTTGTCCAGCCGACACCTCTGCTATCCCCAGAATGTGCCCCAGGACCTCAGAGTCCCAACCGAATGCCAGAGCTCCAGCCATCCCAGCCATGGTCCAGGAAGGAAGAAGGTGGCCCTGGTTCCTTTAGAGACACTTCCTGTGACTTGCACAAAACACTCTGACTTAACATTTCCTTAACCAAAGCACATGGCCACATTTAGCTCTGATGAATGTGGGTGAGCAGTCATTTGGCTTAGCGACAAAAAGATGAGAAAAAAAATTAGGAAAAGGGGAAGGTGGAACGGGGGAGCAACTGAGGTTTCTCTTGCATATAATTATAACCTCTTACCATGCAAAGCATTTTCATTAGGGACTACTCTTGGAGAACGATTTTCTTTTTTAAAGCAATCATATCCTATAACGCTAGAAAAAAAATAAGTGAAGAACATTTGCCTATTCGTTAGGATGATACATAGAATTACATCCTGACTAGAAATTATTTGAAATCCTGTAAAATGTATTAATTATATATTGAATCATCAAGTTTCTAAAGAAACTTGAATACTGTAAAGATAACCATAGAATGAAAATAGGATTCTCATTTTGTTAAACCAGAGAAACAGCAAAGAATCTGTGAGAAAAAGTTACATTTACCCATCTGGAAGTTCTAAAGCTCAAATCACTAAAGCATTCTATACAAGCATTTGGTTTCAAGTCATAGAAGAATTAAAGTTTATTTATTTACTTGGAGAGGGGTTTCTTACTACTATCTCCCCAGTGCCCTCCCAAAATATAAAATCAAAGTTTATATTTTGAATTCTAAATCAGGTTGCTATGACAGTTACAATAATGACACTCAATTCCATTGGATCATACGGGTTTCATTTGTTTTTAAAGGAAAGGGTATATTTTAGTCCCAGGGAGACAGGGATGATGGATAGAGTCTCAGACAAGAGGTCGGAAGACTGGTTTCTATTCTCAGCTCCCAGCATTGATTTGTGTGGCCACAGGCTAGTTACTTAAAGTCTTTGGTTTTATATCTACTTTCCACAAAGCTTGGCTACTTTCATTTTACAGCTACTCCATAAAGATGATAAGTATTAATTGGGGAATCTACTATGAAAACCTTCGAGGTCCTCACATTCTGAGCACTGCCCGTCTTAATTTCCCTATGTAGGTAATTCCTCTACCTCACCCAAGAAAGTGTAGTCCATGTAGCCGATATATTTGGAATGCTCTTTTCTTGGCAAGACTTCCTCTCTCCAGACATCTGAACACCTGCAGACTCAGCAGCTTCAAAGAATTTTTGGATTCAGATGTATTCAGACTTTTAAAAACTCATTTATAACCCATTTGCAGCCAAGGCATGGGGAAGCAGGTTTCTCTGGACACTTTGTGTGGAATTAGACAAGACCAAGAGAGTTCAACCAAAGCTCTGGGAAGTTCAATGCCAAGTCTCAGATCTAGGTAGAGATGTGAATGAAGAACACCTGGGACTATCCATTTCTGGCACAAGACGGTCATTTTCATCTGCCACGCAAATGTGCCCAAGGAGTTTTTTCTTTTACTTCTGAATGGTTTCCTGCCACGCTGAAAAATACCGTGAGATCGTCAATTGCTCTCTTACAGTAGAGTTTGGCGATAAAACTACTCATGTCAAAATAAACCAGTCCGCTAAGAATATTTTGGTTCACTAGAGACTTTGAGACTGCCTACATGTCCATAACTGGAAAACCAACCCTTTAAAATATTTTAAAAGGTCTGTCAAAAATAAGAATATGTGAAGGGCCAGTATGATAAGTACCGTGCACAGAATCGAATTGCTGCTTGTGAAAGAAGTCATAGAGTTTTTATAGAGTTAATAAAAATCTATATCCTGAGGACCATTATGATATTTGAGACCAACATTGGTAGCACTTTATTTGTTTTATCGGGGTATAGTTGCTTTACAATGTTGTATTAGTTTCTGCTGTACAGCGAAGTGAATCAGCTATATGTATACATATATCCCCTCTTTTTTGGATTTTCTTCCTATTTAGGTCACCACAGAGCACTGAGTAGAGTTCCTTGTGCTATACAACAGGTTCTCATTAGTTATCTATTTTATAGATAGTATCAATAGTGTATATATGTCAGTCCCAATCTCCCAATTCCTCCCATCCCTGCTTTCCCCCCTTGGTGTCCATGCGTTTGTTCTCTACGTCCGTGTCTCTATTTCTGCCTTGCAAACAGGTTCATCTGTACCTTTTTTCTAGATTTCACATATATGCATTAATATACGATATTTGTTCTTCTCTTTCTGACTTACTTCACTCTGTATGACAGTCTCTAGGTCCATCCATGTCTCTGCAAATGAACCAGTTTCATTCCCTTTTATGGCTGAGTAAGATTCCATTGTATATATGTACCACATCTTCTTTCAAAATTGATATCACTTTAGATCATCAACTTTACAGACCTAGAATAAATCTTATCTTCGTCATTTACTATTTGTGTGATCTTCAGCAAATACTCTTTCTGAGCCTCCATTACCTTATCTGTAAAGTTGAAACAATGTCTGCATTTCAGGGCTATGAGGGTTAAAAAACTTTAGGGATGAGAATGCAACAAGGCTTTAACATCGTCAAGTATCAAAAAGTTATTTCCTTTCTATTTAGAAGTTGTCTCAGTGGAAGCAGGAGGCACACCCCAGGCAGGTGGCAGGATTTTATGCTCATGCCTGAACGACTTTGACTCCCTCCTTCCAATTTCTGTAAAACACATAAGTAATAAAATAAAAACTGGAGTTCCATAATCAGTGCAAAACCCCATCAAGACCAGATGGAGTCTCTGTGTCTCACTCTTTGTTTTCTCTTTCTGCTTGTTTGGAGGAACATCTTTATCCTGTGGACATTTAAAGAAATGTCAAGGTGTGATTAACATATTCACACTACTATATATAAAATAGATAACCAACAAGGACCTATTGTATAGCACAAGGAACTCTACTTAGTATTTTGTAGTAACCCATAATGGAAAAGAATCTGAAAAAGAATATATATATATTCACATATATATATATATATAAAACTGAACCACTTTAAAAAAATTTTTATTTATTTATTTATTTATTTTTCACTGCATTGGGTCTTTGTTGCTGCACCCAGGCTTTCTCTAGTTGTGGCAAACGGGCTGCTCTTCATTGTGGTGCGCAGGCTTCTCATTGCGGTGGCTTTTCTTGTTGAGGAGCAAGGGCTCTAGGTGTGCGGGCTTCAGTAGTTGTGGCACATGGGTTCAGTAGTTGTGGCTCGCGGGCTCTAGAGTGCAGGCTCAGTAGTTGTGGCACATGGGCTTAGTTGCTCCATGGCATGTGAGACCTTCCCGGACCAGGGCTCAAACCCATGTCCCCTGCATTGGCAGGTGGATTCTTCACCACTGCGCTACAAGGTAGGTTCCAAAACTGAACCACTTTGCTGTACACCAGAAACCAACACAACACTGTAAAACAAATATTCTTCAATAAAGAAGAAAAAATGAAATAAAATCATATAAAAATAAATAAAGTGAAAAAAATAAAGAAAATGTAAAGGCACCTGTAGCTGGTGCTGGGGACACAGGACTCTGTAAGAGAGGAGAAAACATTCTGGGTGTGCTTTTGGCTTAGTTCCGCCACCTTGATAAGAGCATCACCCAACCCTGCATTCATGGAGCTTCAGGATGGCATGTAGGACTCAGAAGTTTCCCTGGATGTTCGTCTTCTTCTGTCCTTGCTCATCCACAGATGTGAGTGTAAGGTCTCAGGAACGTAGAAGCTGGGCTATCCTGGAGCAGGAGGAGCCCCTTAGCACCTTGGCTTTCTTTCCTATCCCTCGGTAGGCTGAGTGGAGCCCAGGGACTCCATAGTTAGGGAGTTTGGGATTGACATGTACACACTGTTATATTTAAAATGGATAACCAACAAGGACCTACTGTATAGCACAGGGAAACCTGCTCAATACTCTGTAATAACCTATATGGGAAAAGAATCTAAAAAAGAGTGTTTATATGTATATGTATAACTGAACAAACAAATGAAGAGGAAATAGGCAGTCTACCTGAAAAAGAATTCAGAGTAATGATAGTAAAGATGATCCAAAATCTCAGAAATAGAGTGGAGAAAATACAAGAAATGTTTAACAAGGACCTAGAAGAACTAAAGAACAAATGAACAAAGTTGAACAACACAATAAATGAAATTAAAAATTCTCTAGAAGGAATCAATAGCACAATAACTGAGACAGAAGAACGGATAAGTGACCTGGAAGATAAAATAGTGGAAATAACTACCACTGAGCAGAATAAAGAAAAAAGAATGAAAAGAATTGAGGACAGTCTCAGAGACCTCTGGGAAAACATCAAATGTACCAACATTCGATTATAGGGGTCCCAGAAGAAGAAGAGAAAAAGAAAGGGTCTGAGAAAACATTTGAAGAGGGGGGACCTTCAAGATGGCGGAGGAGTAAGATGTGGAGATCACCTTTCTTCCCACAAATACATCAAAAATACATCTACATGTGGAACAACTCCTACAGGACACCTACTGAACGCTGGCAGAAGACCTCAGACTTCCCAAAAGGCAAGAAACTCCCCATGTGCCTGGGTAGGGCAAAAGAAAAAAGAAAAGACAGAGACAAGAGAATAGAGATGGGATCTGCCCTCTGGTAGGGAGCTGTGAAGGAGGAAAAGTTTCCACACACTAGGAAGACCCTTCACTGGTGGAGATGGAGGGTGGGCGGGGGGGAAGCTTTGGAGCCATGGAGGAGAGCGCAGCAACAGGGGTGCAGAGGGCAAGGCGGAGAGATTCCCACAAAGAGGATCAGTGCCGACCAGCACTCACCAGTCTGAGAGGCTTGTCTGCTCACCCGCCGGGGCGGGCGGGGGCTGGGAGCTGAGGCTCCGGCTTTGGAGTTCAGATCCCAAGGAGAGGACTGGGGTTGGCTGTGTGAACACAGGCTGAAGGGGGCTAGTGCACCACAGCTAGCTGGGAGGGAGTCCGGGAGGGAGTCTGGACCTGCTGGAGAGACAAAAGACCATTGTTTTGGGGTGCATGAGGAGAGGGGATTCCTACCCCACATGCCCACAGAAGGAAGAGCTCTGCCTAAATGACCTCCAGAGACAGTCACGAGCCACCAAGAATCCTGTGTGCAAGCACAGGTCACTATCCACACATGCGCTCCCCCATCCCTGGGAGTCTGTGCAGCCCGCCACTGCCAGGGTCCCATGATCCAGGGACAAGTTCCCCAGGAGAACACATGGCGCTCCTCAGGCTGTTGCAATGTCACATTGGCCTCTGCCACTGCAGGCCCACCCCACATTCTAATTATGACTACTGTACCCCTCCCTCCCCCCAGCATGAGGAAGCCAGAGTCCCCTAAGCAGCCGCTGCTTTAACCCCGTCTTTTCTGGGTGGGAACAGACGCCATCAGGCGACCTACACGCAGAGGTGGGCCAAATCCAAAGCTGAACCCCAGGAGCTGTGCGAACAAAGAAGAGAAAGGGAAATCTCTCCCAGCAGCCTCAGGAGCAGTGGATTAAATCCCTACAATCAACTTGATGTACCCTGAATCCGTAGAATACCTGAATAGACAATGAATCAACCCAAAATTGAGGCGGTGGACTTTGGCAGCAACTGTAAACTTGAGGTTTTCTGTCTGTGACTGACCTGTTTGTAATATTTATGTTTATCGTAGTATAGTTTTTAGCGCTTGTTATCATTGGTGGATTTGTTAGGTTGGTCTCTTCTTTTATTTTTTTTTAATTACTTTTTTATTTTTTATTTTAATAATTTTTAAATTTTTAAAAAAATTATTGTATTTTATGTTATGTTATGTTATTTTACTTTCTTTTATTTTACTTTCTTTTTTTCTCCTTTTCTTCTGAGCCCTGTGGCTGACAGGGTCTTGGTGCTCTGGCCGGGTGTCAGGCCTGAGCCTCTGAGGTGGGAGAGCTGAGTTCAGGATATTGGAGCACCAGGGACCTCCCTGCCCCATGTAATGTCAATCGGCGAGAGCTCTCCCAGAGATCTCTGTCTCAACGTTAAGACCCAGCTCTCCCCAATGGCCATCTAGCTCCAGTGCTGGACACCCTATGCCAAACAACTAGCAAGACAGGAACACAACCCCACCCATTAGCAGAGAGGCTGCTTAAAATCATACTAAGTTCACAGACACCCCAAAACACATGACTGGACGCAGCCCTGCCCACCAGAAAAACAAGATCCAGCCCCAACCACCAGATCACAGGCACCAGCCCCCTCCACCAGGAAGCCTACACAACCCACTGAACCACCCTTAGCCACTGGAGGCAGACACCAAAAACAACAGGAACTATGAACCTGCAGCCTGTGAAAGGAGACCACAAACACAGTAAGTTAAGCAAAATGAGAAGACAGAGAAATATGCAGCAGATGAAGGAGCAAGGTAAAAACCTACCAAAACAAATGAAGAGGAAATAGGAAGTCTACCTGAAAGAGAATTCAGAGTAATGGTAGTAAAGATGATCCAAAATGTTGGAAATAGAATGGAGAAAATACAAGAAACATTTAACAAGGACCTAGAAGAACTAAAGAGCAAACAAACAATGATGAACAAAACAATAAATGATTGTTTAAATTCTCTAGAAGGAATCAATAGCAGAATAACTGAGGCAGAAGAACGGATAAGTGACCTGGAAGATAAAATAGTGGAAATAACTACCACAGAGCAGAATAAAGAAAAAACAATGAAAAGAATTGAGGACAGTCTCAGAGACCTCTGGGACAAGATTAAACTCACCAATATTAGAATTATAGGGGTCGCAGAAGAAGAAGAGAAAAAGAAAGGGTCTGAGAAAATATTTGAAGAGATTATAGTTGAAAACTTCCCTAACATGAGGAAGGAAAGAGTCAGTCAAGTCCAGGAAGCGCAGAGAGTTCCATACAGGATAAACCCAAGGAGAAATATGCCAAGATGCATATTAATCAAACTATCTAAAATTAAATACAAAGAAAAAATATTAAATGCAGCAAGAGAAAAGCAACAAATAACATACAAGGGAATCCCCAGAAGGTTAACAGCTGATCTTTCAGCAGAAATTCTGCAAGCCAGAAGGGAGTGGCAGGACATATTTAAGGTGATGAAAGGAAAAAAACCTACAACCAAGTTTACTCTGCCCAGCAAGGGTCTCATTCAGATTCAATGGAGAAATTAAAACCTTGAAAGACAAGCAAAAGTTAAGAGAATTCAGCACTACCAAACTAGCTTTACAACAAATGCTAAAGGAACTTCTCTAGGCAGGAAACACAAGAGAAGGAAAAGACCTACAATTACAAACCTAAAACAATTAAGAAAATGGTAAGGGGAACATACATATTGATACCTACCTTAAATATAAATGGATTAAATGTTCCAGCCAAACGATATAGACTGGCTGAATGGATACAAAAACAAGACACGTATATATGCTGTCTACAAGAAACCCACTTCAGACCTAGAGACACATACAGACGGAAAGTGAGGGGATGGAAAAAGACATTCCATGCAAATGGAAATCAAACGAAAGCTGGAGTAGCAATTCTCATATCAGACAAAATAGACTTTAAAATAAAGACTATTACAAGAGACAGAGAAGGACACTATATAATGATCAAGGGATCGATCCAAGAAGAAGCTATAACAATTGTAAATATTTATGCACCCAACAGAGGAGCACCTCAATACATAAGGCAAATGCTAACAGCCATAAAAGGATAAATCGACAGTAACACACTCATAGTAGGGGACTTAACAACCCACTTTCACCAATGGACAGATCATCCAAAATGAAAATATATACAGAAATAAAAGCTTTAAATGACACGTTAAACAAGATGGACTTAACTGATATTTATAGGACATTCCATCCAAAAACAACAGAATACACTTTCTTCTCAAGTGCTCATGGAACATTCTCCAGAATAGATCATATTGTGGGTCACAACTCAAGCCTTGGTAAATTTAAGAAAATTGAAATCGTATCAAGTATCTTTTCCGACCACAACGCTATGAGACTAGATATCAATTACAGGAAAAAAATTTGTAAAAAATACAGCCACATGGAGACTAAACAATATGCTACTAAATAACCAAGGGATTACTGAAGAAATCAAACAGGAAATCATAAAATACCTAGAAACAAATGACAATGAAAACACAACGACCCAAAACCTATGGGATGCAGCAAAAGCAGTTCTAAGAGGGTAGTTTATAGCAATACAGTCTTTCCTCAGGAAACAAGAAATTTCTCAAATAAACAACCTAAACTTACACCTCAAGCAATTAGAGAAAGAAGAACAAAGCTAGCAGAAGGAAAGAAATCATAAAGATCATATCAGAAATAAATGAAAAAGACATGAAGGAAACAATGGCAAAGATCAATAAAGCTAAAAGCTGGTTCTTTGAGAAGATAAACAAAATTGATAAACCATTAGCCAGACTCATCAAGAAATAAAGGGAAAAGACTCAAATCAACAGAATTAGAAATGAAAAGGAGAAGTAACAAATGACACACAGAAAAACAAAGAATCATGAGAGATTACTACAAGCAGCTATATGCCAATAAAGTGAAAAACCTGGAAGAAATGGACAAATTCTTAGAAAAGCACAACCTTCTGAGACTGAACCAGGAAGAAATAGAAAAGATAAACAGACCAGTCACAAGCACTGAAATTGAAACTGTGATTTAAAATCTTCCAACAAACAAAAGCCCAGGATCAGATGGCTTTGCAGGCGAATTCTATCAAACATTTAGAGAAGAGCTAACACCTATCCTTCTCAAACTCTTCCAAAATATAGCAGAGGGAGGAACACTCCCACACTCATCCTATGACGCCACCATCACCCTGATACCAAAACCAGACAAAGATGTCACAAAAAAAGAAACCTACAGGTCAATATTACTGATGAATATAGATGCAAAAATCCTCAACAAAATACCAGCAAACAGAATACAACAGCACATTAAAAGGATCATACACCATGAGGAAGTGGGGTTTATCCCAGGAATGCAAGGATTTTTTAATATACGCAAATCAATCAATGTGATAAACCATATTAACAAAGTGAAGGTTAAAAACCATTTGATCATCTCAATAGATGCAGAAAAAGCTTTTGACAAAATTCAACACCCATTTATGATAAAAACTCTCCAGAAAGTAGGCATAGAGGAACTTAACTCAACATAATGAAGGACATATTTGACAAATCCACAGCTAACATCGTTCTCAATGGTGAAAAACTGAAACCATTTCCACTAAGATCAGGAACAAGACAAGGTTGCCCACTCTCACCACTATTATTCAGCATAGTTTTGGAAGTTTTAGCCACAGCAATCAGAGAAGAAAAAGAAATAAAAGGAATCCAAATCAGAAAAGAAGAAGTAAATCTGTCACTGTATGCAGATACATAGGGAGAATCCTAAAAATACTACCAGAAAACTACTAGAGCTAATCAATGAACTTGGTAAGGTAGCAGGACACAAAAGTAATGCACAGAAATCTCTTGCATTCCTACACACTAATCATGAAAAATAAACCTACCTAAGGAGACAAAAGACCCATATGCAGAAAACTGTAAGACACTGATGAAAGAAATTAAAGACAATACAAACAGATGGAGAGATACACCATGATCTTGGATTGGAAGAATAAACATTGTGAAAATGATTATACTACCCAAAGCAATCTCCACATTCAATGCGCTCCCTATCAAATGACCAATGGCATTTTTCACAGAACTAGAACAAAAAGTTTCATAGTTTGTATGGAAACACAAAGACTCCAAATAGCCAAAGCCATCTTGAAAAAGAAAAATGTAGCTGGAGGAATTAGGCTCCCTGACTTCAGACTATACAGTAATCAAGACAGTATGGTACTGGCACAAAAACAGAAATATAGATCAATGGAGCAGGATAGAAAGCCCAGAGATAAGCCCATGCACATATGGTCACATTATCTTTGATAAAGGAGGAAAGAATATACAATGGGGAAAAGAGAGCCTCTTCAATAAGTGGTGCTGGGAAAAATGGACAGCTACATGTAAAGGAATGAAATTAGAACACTCCCTAACACAATACACAAAAAATAAATTCAAAATGGATTAAAGACCTAACTGTAAGCCCAGACACTATAAAACTCTTAGAGGAAAACAGGCAGAACACTCTATGACATAAATCACAGCAAGATCCTTTTAGACCCACCTCCTAGAGAAATGGAAATAAAAACAAAAATAAACAAATGGGACCTAATGAAACTTAAAAGCATTTGACAACAAAGGAAACCATAAACAAGATGAAAAGACAACCCTCAGAATGGAAGAAAATACTTGCAAATGAAGCAACTGACAAAGGATTAATCTCCAAAATATACAAGCAGCTCATGCAGCTCAATATCAAAAATCAAACAATCCCATCCGAAAATGGACCAAAGACCTAAATAGACATTTCTCCAAAGAAGATATACAGGTTGCCAACAAACACATGAAAGGATACTCAACATCACTAATCATTAGAGAAATGCGAATCAAAACTACCATGACGTACCACCTAACACTGGTCAGAATGGCCATCATCAAAAAATCTACAAACAATAAAAGCTGGAGAGAGTGTGAAGAAAAGGGAACCCTCTTGCACTGTTGGTGGGAATGTAAATGGATACAGCCACTATGGAGATCAGTATGGAGGTTCCTTAAAAAACTAAAAATAGAACTACCGTATGACCCAGCAATCCCACTACTGGGTATATACCCTGAGAAAACCATAATTCCAAAAGAGTCATGTACCACAATGTTCATTGCAGCTCTATTTACAATAGCCAGGACATGGAAGCAACCTAAGTGTCCATCGACAGACGAATGGATAAAAAAGATGTGGCACATGTATACAATGGAATATTACTCAGCCATAAAAAGAAACGAAATTGTGTTATTTGTAGTGAGGTGGATGGACCTAGAGTCTGTCATACACAGTGAAGTAAGTCAGAAAGAAAAACAAATACCATATACTAACACATAGATATGTGTTATATGGAATCAAAAAAAAAATAAAATAAAAAATCGTTTTGAAGAACCTAGGGGCAGGACAGGAATAAAGATGCAGACGTAGAGAATGGACTTGAGGACATGGGGAGGGGGAAGGGTAAGCTGGGATGAAGTGAGAGAGCGGCATGGACATATATACACTACTAAATGTAAAATAGATAGCTAGTGGGAAGCGGCTGCATAGCACAGGGAGATCAGCTCGGTGCTTTGTGACCACCTAGAGGGGTGGGATAGGGAGGGTTGGAGGGAGATGTAAGAAGGAGGAGATGTGGGGATATATGTATACGTAAAGCTGATTCACTTTGTTATACAGCAGAAACTAACACACCATTGTAAAGCAATTATACTCCAATAAAGATGTTAAAAAAAAAAAAGAATCATGTACCACAATGTTCATTGCAGCACTATTTACAATATCCAGGACATGGAAGCAACCTAAGTGTCCATCTACAGATGAATGGATAAAGAAGATGTGGCACATATATGCAATGGAATATTACTCAGCCATAAAAAGAAACGAAATCAAGTTATTTGTAGTGAGGTGGATGGACCTAGATTCCGTCATACAGAGTGAAGTAAGTCAGAAAGAGAAAAACAAATATCATATGCTAACACATATATATGGAATCTAAAAAAAAAAAGTTTCTGATGAACCTAGGGGCAGGACAGGAATAAAGACGCAGATGTAGAGAATGGACTTGAGGACATGGGGAGGGGGAAGTGTAAGCTGGGACGAAGTGAGAGAGTGGCACTGACATATATGCACTACCAAATGTAAAATAGACAGCTAGTGGGAAGGAGCTGCATAGCACAGGGAAATCAGCTCAGTGCTTTGTGACCACCTGGCAGGGCAGGATAGAGAGGGTGTGAGGGAGACACAAGAGGAAGGGAATATGGGGATATATGTGTACATATAGCTGATTCACTTTGTTATACAGCAGAAACTAACACAACATTGTAAAGCAATTATACTCCAATAAAGATGTTAAAAAAATAAAATAAAATAAAGTATCGTTGTTTTACAATATTGAAAACAAAACCCCAAAAAACAGAAATAGACTCACAGATTTCAAAAACAAACTTATGGCTACCAAAGGGGATGGGTAGGGGGAGAGATACGTTAGGAGTTTGGGATTGACATATACATACTACTATATATAAAATAGTTAATCAACAAGGATCTACTGTATAGCACAGGAAACTCTACTCAATATTCTGTAATAACCTATATGGGAAAAGAATCTGAAATAGAATGGATACATGTATATGTATAACTGAATCCCTTTGCTCTACCCCTGAAACTAACACAACCTCGTAAGTCAACTATGCTCTCATATAAAATAAAAATTAAATTAAAAAAATTTTCCACTTGTGATTGGTGAGGTATCAGACAAGATAGATTGGACAATGCTGTAGAAACCACCTGAAACATCACAGTGGTAGATGACAGTTTATTTCTTGCTCACACTGTGTGCTGCAGGCTCCGCTCATCTTAATCTCTCAGAGACCCTGGCTTGCAGGGGCTTCCTGCTTTCATCATCTCAGATGAGGGAAAGGGAGCAGGGGCTGGCTCGTAAAGCTTCCATCCAAACACACTCATATTTCATTGGCAAAGACAAGTCACGTGGTCCCCTTCAAGGCACTGAATAAGACTGGGTGCTGATGCAGTCTCCCACATGGGGAACTTTGGGGGAACTGAGAACACGAGATGCTGACCATCATCACTTATTTTTCTTCCCTGGTGTAGTTTTGAAAGAGGAGCACATTCTGTAATGAGGGGGAGGACACACCCTCAGTCAGCCAGGTGAGTGGAACCAACCCTTGTTCTCAATGCGTGAGTATAGTCACACTGAGAAACAGCCCATCCAGGCAATGATATACGTGTTAACTCTGCATAATTAGAGGGTCTCCTGGGTGGTCAACAATAACTTACTTCCATTTTGTTCAATGTGTCCAGTGGATTACCCTAAAGAACGCCTAAAGAAAAATGACCGCATAATCAAAATGTGGGGAAATAATCTCTTGGTGGAGATGTGAAAGGTTCTGTATTTATTAGCTTACGGATAAGGAACAGGGGGACACAGTCCACAGACATTAAGTAGATGAGCTGATAATATGTAAATAGATTTCCTCAGTCTTCCTAGAGAGGAGAAAAAAGAAATTATTTCATTAATAGCAGAGTCACCTTAGGTTAAACATTAGAAAGAGCTGACTCTGCATTTCATTGTCTAAGGAGGCTGTGAGGTGTTAAGATCCTGGTAAATGTATTGATAGTATCATTGAATTAATGTCCAGATCCACCCCCCCCCCCCCAAATCAAATTTGGAAACATTTACTAAGGCTTTGCCCCTTATATACTAAATCAACCTCTTCTTTACCAGAGCAGTCGACTGAGCATATGCATGGTCTCTGCAGTTCTATAAAGTTTAAAAGAAAACAAAATAAAAATGAATTTTATACTGCAGATATTAGGGGCTCGGAATAAGTTGTTAATTTTTTCAGGTGAATTATTTTGCCATAAAAGTAAGTTTCTGCATTTTCTAGAAACCCTCATTCTGCCTGGGGATCTGATAGAGCTGCTTCTCAATACTCACATGGCTCGGCTTGCAAAGGGAGAAAAATGATTGTAAATAGCTTCGCTTCTCCTCAAATGGAGTCCTTTAGGGCTTTGGAAGCTGAGGCTCTAATGAAGGGAGACGCGCTGCTCGAAACTCCAGGTGCAGAGCTGTTTCTGATAAGATTAAAAGGATGTTTTTTCTTACCAGATACATTCCCTCTGAATGCTGTATTTCCTAAACAGAGTGGATTATATGCCAAATGGTGCAGTTTATCTCATAGGAGCCCGATTACTCGCTTCTTAGTTCCTGATACAGTGATTAGCTCTGGATTTTTTTTGGTCATATTTTGTCCCTTTTTTTTTTTTAATATTCCCGCATCAGAAGACAAACTCAGAAGCTATGGGCAGAAGAAATTAATGTCCATTATGAATCTGCTTTATTATCAAATCATACTAAATTATGAGCCTAATTTAAGCAAATTATTTCAAATTTGGTGAATTTATTTCATTCTTCCCATTGATTTAAAACCAAAAGTATTATTATATTGATGCCTAATTATTTCTTGCAACTTGTTTTATAATACACTCAACCAACTAATTTTTTTACTGTGATAAAATACAGATAACATAGAATTGACAATTTTATTGATTGATTGCTTGATTGATATTTATTTTTATTGGAGTATAGTTGATTTGCAGTGTTGTGTTAGTTTCAGTTGTACAGCAAAGTGAATCAGTTATACGTATACATAGATCCACTCTTTTTTTAGATTTTTTCCCATATAGGTCATTACAGACTATTGAGTAGTTCCCTGTGCTATACAGTAGGTCCTTATTCCTTATCTATTTTATATACAATAGTGTGTATATGTCAATCCCATAGAATTGACCATTTTAACCCTTTTTAAGTCTACAATTCAGTAGCATTGAGTTCATTCACAATGTTGTACCAACCATCACATCTATCCAGTTCCAGAATTTTACTAAAATTGAACATGTGTAATAATTCAAAGAAATCTTCCTTCCCATGGAAAATGAGTATCTGTTGCCAAAAGATTTTATCAAACAGTATTTTTTTCCAAAATAATTTCTCGAGCATAAGGACAGGAAATCATAAGGGATTTTCCTCTGGAAATCCCACTCTCCACTCAAGTTCTGCTGCGTGCTACATCTAGGGTATCTCTGGGATGACACCATCCTCCCATGCAACCGTCACCCTGGCCATACACCAGCCCCAGAGGGATGACCCCAGAGTGACCTGCCACGGACACAGTTAAATCTAGAGAAGCAATCAGTGTTAATGAACTGCGCAATGGCTCCTTGTGTAACAACTCACTTGCAATCTCAACCATCACAAGTGTGGGGGGGATACCAAGGCCGATGCCTTCAGAACCAACCGAGAAGCTTGGCATTTTGATAAGAGCAGTTGCAAAAGTGAGAATTGAGTCTCACACCTTTATTTAACCTGAAGGTTCTCTTAATTCCCTGTGTAACAGTGCCAAGAACTCTGCTTTCTGAGACTCAATTGGACTAAGGAGACATGTGGATTTGATTTCAGAGGGAAAAAGGGGCCAAGACAATGAAATGAGCACCTTTCCAAACGTAACATTTAGGTTCATGAAATAATTTCATCCTATTCCTCAGCCCCCTCTCCCCCCCCTCCCCATGCAAACCCCTCATCAAATCCCAAACGCATCTGGCTGCTTTCAAATATGAAATAAGCCTTTTAATTCATACCAAAAATGCAGGCTACAACTTTAAACCCTTAATCATTCCTGTGGATGCAAAGGCTTAAGAAATCTGGGGTAAAATAATCTTTCTTTGAAATATAAACTCTAGAATTTTATAATGAAAACAAAACGTGTTTCCTAGTAGAGAAAGCACTGCATGTCTCACTTGAACCTGAGCCTCACTGATGTATCCCAGCACCTAGAACACGGTCTGGCAAGGAATAGACACCAGAAAATATTTGCTGGATGAATAACCAGTGTTGTAGTGCCTCGTGACAACATGGTATAACTTACTCCAGAGACAAGTATTGGGTCCGGGGGTAGCAGCAGGGTGAGCTGGGTACCTCACAGTACAGTTTCCACTACCCTCCCTCTATCTCTTCTTATGCTCATTCATCGTGTTCCCTGACCATCCTCCCTCCCTGCTGCCAGCTTCTCTATAATATTATACATTTAGACGCTGCTTTTTCTCCTCCTTCCCACCACAGCCCTGTGTCTTGCTCTAGGCTGAATGTATGTGTCCCTCCAGAATTCTTATGTTGAAACCTCATCCTCAATGTGAGAATATTTGGGGGTGGCATCTTTAGAAAGTGATTAGGTCATGAAGGTGGAGCCCTCATGAAAAGGATTAGTGCCCTGATAAAAGAGGCCCCAGAGCTCCCTCTCCCCTTTCACCACAGGAGGACCCAGAGAGAAATCCACTGTACAGGAATCAGAACTCGGACTTCACCAGACACCAGCTCTGCTGGCATCTTGAGGCTGGACTTCCTAGCTTCCAGAATTGTGGTGTTAGAGTTTTTTTTTTTTTTTTTTTTTTTGGCTGCACTGCACAGCATGCTGGATCTTAGTTCCCCAACCAGAGATCAAACCCATGCCCCTTGCAGTGGAAGTGTGGATTCTTAACCACTGGGCCACCAGGGAAGTCCCTTGTTAGAGTATTTTTATTGGAGCAGCCAGAGTGGCCTGAGACCTGCCTTTTCTCCTTCTATTTAATTCCCATTTCTCCCTCTGTGGGTTTTCTCTTCCCTCTTGCTCTCATTTTCCATTTTGCTTCCTCTCTCCTGACCATCTTCTCCCTTTTTTAACAAATACATGAAACTAAGCTGTATTTTAAATTGGTATTCTGATTTATTAAATATTAGTCTCCCAGTTCTTAGTTTTTTCCTATGGAACATTAAAATTGTATAGGTGTCTGCACTGCAACAAAGAACAGTTATGTTTTACTTGTCTTCAACAAACAAAAAAACAAACAAACAAAAAAACAACAAAAAGGCTGTCTCCACGATGGCAAGTGCAGTAGTGTTCCGGAAAGTTGGACGGTTCCATATGATGGAAATAAATTATTCTATTGCCCACAACTCCTACTTTATGAAGAAAATAGAACACAGACTCAGGGGAAAAAATAATGCTTTTGGAGATAAAGGATAATGTTGCTCTTTTAACTGGGATGACTCAGGTGGTGTCTTACCTTGTTAGGGGACTAGGTAGATGGCTTGTGAGGAATGGATACTATTATCCACAATCTCTGCTTTCCCATTTCCAGCTTCCAGTTAATGTTGGTACAGCATACATTAAATTGAGGGGTATCCATGCATGCAGCAGAGTGCAATTCCTGAATTCCTGGGAGAAGAGAAGCCTATAGTTTATTTCTTAAGTTAACAAAAATAAGCATGAGCCTTATTTCTAGTGTTTTCTATAGGACAATCAATACTTACTTCTCATCATATATCTTTCTCCTTAGTTTAAAGGAATAACTGACAAAAGTTAATCAGCAATGTCAGCACGACACATCACACTTTTTCTGTCCTGATTTCATTAAAAAAAATTATATAAAACTGGAGGATTGGAAGAGAAAGCAAGATAGTTCATCCTTCCTAGTTTCAAACAAACACCTGAGTTTTCAAGTTCTCCAGATAAGTTAAACAGATTCTTCCAAATAATGGAAGAAAGAAAAACCTTTTTCTGCTCACATCCTATCCATTTGTACTCTTTCTTTTTGCAAACTTGTAGAAGAAGCAATTGTTAGCTTCTTTTCCTAGTCGGCGGCTTAACTTGCCTCCACTGTGTTTCTCTGCAGTTTTCCCATTCGTTCAGATTATACTGCAAAGTCAAGAAATATGATTTGACAATTAGCCTACCTGTGATTTCCAGAGCCTTTGTTCACCTCCTGTTGATTCCTAAGCTCTCGCCAGGGAAGGTAAGCTAGCATGTCAGTAGGCAAAGACTCTTCTTCAATAAGTGTGGGTGGGTGAAGGAATGTTGAATAGCAAGAGAACAAAAAGGGAAGAAAATAGCATAGTTTGTCATTTCTATAACCTTTGCTAAGATTTTTCTTCTGAGGCTATAAATTCATTTCTTTCAAACAAGAAGCTTTGTTGAATAAAACTATTCTTAAAATTGCCATTAAGTGCACCCTTTTGTTCAAGATGAACCCATTAAACATTTTCTTTATTGTAATTAAGTCCAATACACAGCAATTGGAAACATTGTCCAAATACTAACAGATTAGCTATCAGCTTTGTGTGAGGTGGGAAGCCAAAGAATAGATGTATATTCACTAAGCCCCAAAGAGCTTGTTTTGTTTTGATGCCAAGGGAGAAAAGACAGGTGCCTGAAATCCAGGACAACTGCTTTGTCTCCTCTGTATAAGCCTATTTAGCTCAGCTTTGTTCATATCTACAAATGCAATCGTTTGGACCAGGGACGGAGGGGAGTCCCACAACCACACCAGTGACCTGTAGAGGAGAGCAGACAACCAGGGCAAGGCCAAGGGCAGCCTGCATGGTGCACCCAGATGGGAATAAACCTGGTTAGTGGGCTGTTATGTAAGGAAAGCTGGTCACCCAGCCTCCCAGAGCTGGCTGTTAGAACCTGGACTGTTTTCAATTGCATTGCATGCCGTCTAGATGTTTATCTGCAATGCTGTCTGTTTCTCTTTAAGGCACAAAGGGATTGACTGATAAAGACTGTTCATGTAGAATGAAAACTACTTACAGTTTACTGAATCATCAGTTTAAGTCTATCCAAGAGACTGTAAATAATATGGAACTGCAGGATAACCTGATTGAGGACATTAATTTTTTTCCTGTGGTTATAAAAAGAAAAGAAGCATATTTCCTTTTCTTTTCTCAAATGGAAAAGGGCTCTTGGAAGGAAAGAGCTGGATCCTTGCAGAAGAGGTGTGGAAAGAGACAGGGAGTGGACCGGTGCACATGGCAGGAGTCACTGGGGCTCAGGGATGGATATTGATGGGGACTTTGCTGGGGACACCTGGCCTCCAGGGAGCACCTCATCTTGTAGCCACCTATTAAGGTAGTTTGTAATGGCTTGAAGACTTACCCCCAAGAGCTGTGCCCTTTGAGGCTGCATGGAAGATCCAAGTCACCAGATTTGTTGCAAGGGAGTGGAAGTTTGCCTACCTTTGGGTGGTCCAAGGAAAAGTCCGCTAACTGTGGCATGTGGACCACATCCAGGCTGCAGCCTGTTTCCTTAAATAAGGTTTCGTTGGAGTGTAACCGTGTCCATTTGTTTACGTATTATCTAGGGCAGCTTTCACACTACCAGAGCAGAGTTGAATAGTTGTGACAGAGACCACAAAGTCTAGAGTATTTACTACCTGGCTCTTTATAATAATAATGTGCTAACGCCTGAACGGTTAGCCTGGAATGTGGGTTTAGATGATGGGCACCTCAGCTGTTCTTGTCAGAGCCTGAAGTCAGGAGATCCTTTGTAAATCGTCTGCATCACCTAAGTCCTCAAGGATACAGGTGAGATCCTAGGCCAGGAGAGAGATCGATACTGACTCATAAAACACCTTTCCTTATCATCCCAATTCAAGCCAGTTTAGTTCTAGGTTTAAATATGAGATGATATTCTATATTTCTAGGATGACATACCTGTTAGAAATTCATGTGTTTCTTGGACTAAAGCACTGTGGCACACATCCATACCCGTTACATACTGCGTGAGTTTCCCATCACTGCTGTAACAATGACCACAGACTTAGTGACTTAAAACAATACAAATGGATTATCTCACAGTTTGAGCTCAGAAGCCCCAAATCAGCCTCACTGGGCTGAAATCAAGGTGTTGGCAGGGCTGTGCTCCTTCGGAGGCTCCAAGGGGAGAATCTGCCCCTTGCCTTCTAGAGGCCCCTGCAGCCCTTGGCTTGTGGACGCTTCTTCTATCTTCAAAGCCAGCAGGTCAGCATCTTCTCTCCTCTCTGACCTCTGCTTCTCTGTCACCTCTTCTTTGACTCTGACCATCCCCCCACCCTCCCCACTCCCCTTTTATAAGGATCCTATGATGACATTGGACCCACCAGGTAATCCAGGATAATCTTCCCAGTAAAATCCGTAACTGAATCACTCTGCAAAGTCCTTTTTGTCATGTGAAGTCACATATTCACAAGCACCAGAAATTAGGACGTGGTATCTTTGGGGGTCATAGTCAGCCTAATGAGGCTATGATACTGCCCTCAACATGTAAGGAATTGCTGAACAACTATGGAAGGCTACAGGAAATGGGTCTGTTCTGGTCCAGTACAGAGTCTACTTTTTATCCATCTGGAACTCTCGTTCAGGAAAGGGGTGAGTGGTAATGGCAGAGGTGGTCCCTTGTGGTGTCACCACCCCCTGCTGGGTGAGAACAGCCCCACCCGAGCGATAGAATGAGCTCTTGGACTTGCTGGTTCTGTGACCTCGGAGGGGTTCCCTGACTCCTGCTTTGCTCCCTAAGATGGACTTCATTGTCTGTGTCACATCCCTCCTTGGCCACATCTTAGGAGGACTTTGGGAAGGAAAGCAGAGTTTTAGTAGAACAGTTCTTGTGGTTGCAGGCTTACTGACCAGGAAACTGTCTCAGGGTCAAATAGTCAGAGGCTATTAGTGACTGGACTCCAAATAGCTTTAGAAAGGGTTTTCTTGAAAGAAGGAAGGAAGGAAGGAAGGAAAGAAAGAAAAAGAGAGAAAGCGGGAAAAGAAGGAAAGAAAGGAAAGACTTCTAGTCTGCTATGAGCTGAATTGTGTTTCCTACAAAATCATGTGTTAAAATTCTAACTCCCAGGGCCTCAGAATATGACTGCATTTGGAAATAGGGCTTTTAAAAAGGTAACTAAGGTCAAATGAGATCAGTTGGGTGGACCCTAAATCAATATGACTGGTGTCCCTGAAAGAAGAAGAGGTTAGGACACAGGCAGACACAGAGGGAAAACCATATGAGGACACAGGGAAAAGATGGCCACCTGTAAGTCAAAGTGAGAGGTCTTAGGAGAAACCAGTCCTGCCAATACCTTGACCTTGGACTTCTAGCCTCCAGAGCTGTGAGAAATAAATTTCTCTTGTTTAAGCCACCCAGTCTCCGGTTCTCTGCTGTGGGTTCTCTAAGAACCAATACAGGCTCCAGGAAGTGGAAGCTCTGGAAAGGCAGGGGCCATCGGTGAATCTTTAGCAGCCAATGCTCCCAGCAGCTGGGGACGCTGGCCCAGAGAGGGCATCTGGGCCACCAAAACAGCGTCTACACAGCAGGCAAGGTGCAATCATAAGAAAGAGTGCAGATGCTGGAGAGTGAAAAAGAATGACAGCTTTTCACAGCTCTGAGCTGTGAAACTCAAAATTGGGACACTATCAGGAAGTTTTGAAGTTAGAGTTTGAAGCCTCTTTGCAGGCAGAGTATCTTTGCCTTAAAAATAGCATCCAGGGGTTGGGGGGGGAACACCCAATGAAAAAAAATGGCACCCAATTAAAAATATGGTAACCAAAGTTAAGGATGAACAACATCTAAATCTGCGTTGCATTGTCGTAATGGGCTACAGTCTTCCCTCTGGGTTGACATCAATTTCATTCTCCTCTTTGCCTAAAGTATGGCCTGGAAAAGCTGATGAATTCCTAAAGCAGGATGGAGAGATAGGTCATGTTTTCTTCCCCTCTACCTAGATGCTTCTCAGTGTAGAAGCTTTCCGCTTACAAGATACCCTACTTCCCTTTGTCCCTTAATCTTCTCAAACTTGGTTGCGGTCATCACTCCATACTAGATGGATGGATTTTCCCTGGTTTCCTATTTTCCACCCTGGTACTCCTGTCCCTTGCAGGAATAACAGAGCACTGTCCTTCTCTTCCTTTAAAAGTTCTGTCCTACAGAAATGCTTCTCTTCGATGCTCTGGTATAAACCATGGCATCGACCCCTACTCATGATTTCCCTGACCACAGATTCTTTGTGGCATAGATTCTTATTTCTCATTTCTCCTGTGATATTCCACCCTGTGTCAAGCACAGAATGAATAATGGAAACAACCTTAACCTTTATTTTCCATGCTTGGTAGAACTGCAGAGGCTTGTAGCACATGGCGTCAAAAGGTGAAGGTACAATAAGACATTCAATTTCGTAATCAAAGAGGTCACTTTAAACAAGATGGAACACCAGCTTGCGCGCTAATATTGACACAGTTGTTTAATCCAACAGTGACTCAGGTTATGTTTTTTAAGCAGCCTACATGTTTTCTGTTGCATAGGACACCAGGCAAAGAAATACAAATATTTGGGGTTTTTGTTACAATCAAAGCTGGGAAAGTTTAGGGTGTTTTCTTAGTAAAATGTCTTGGTGTGGTTGGGAAGAGGTCTGTGAGCCCATGAGCAATTTCTCTATAAGAAAATTCTATGACATTGCACTTTCTGCTGAATTTAGTTTTCAGATACTGAATGCATATAAACTGAATGGACATTAATAAAAAGGATTCAGTGAGGGGGGAAAAAAAACCAAACCAGATGAAGTCTGGACCTTTCTTTGTTGCTGATCTGAGGACTGCTACATCCAGAAGTGAATTACTATGAAGAGTGTAGCTCAAGCAGCAGAAATAATTAGGAACTATTAGGAGCTATTTGAAGAATGTAGGTGGACAAGCTGATCCCAAGTAGGCAGGTAAAAAGATTTTGAGCCACTAACAATATTGTGCAAAGATGCGCAGAGCAGGAATGATGAGCTGCACGGCTGGTTGTCCTCACTGCGTTCGTGAGTGGGGTAAGGCCATGGGGACTGGGAGCTCAACGGAAGAGGCTAGTGTGGAGAAAAGAGTCTTTGTTATTCACAGGACTGGTGTTGAAATCAGCTCCATGTGTGTTTGGTTGATAGTAGCTCAACAGGAGGTGGATTCCACAGGAAAGAAGCCTGCAAAAGAACTATGAAGGAAGCAAGTCTATTCAATATCCTTCAGTTCAGCTGGTGGTCTCCTTAACTAATGCCATGGCTCATCCCTTCAACCTGTGTTTCCTGAAGGACTGAGATGTGCAGTCACTCGGTCGATACCAGGAGTGAATCAGGCAGTATTCAGGCTGCTGTTACAAAACACCACAGGCTGGGTGGCTTATAGACAAAAAAAGACTATTTCTCACAGTTCTGGATGCTGGGAGGTCCAAGATCACAGCACCAGCATGGTCGTATTCTGATGAGAGCCCTCTTCCCGGTTCATAGCCAGCTCTTTCTTACTGTGTCCTCATATGGTAGATGGGGCTGGGGATCTCTTTAGACCCTTTCTTTCAAGGGCACTAATCCCATTCATGAGGGTTTCACCCTCATGACCTAAATACCTCCCGAAGGCCCTGCCTCCTACCATCATCTCTGAAGGTGAGGGTTTCAATATATGAGCTTGGCAGAGACGGAAACTTCAGACCATAGTCATCTCTTCCCTCGCGGAGCTAACCTTCCCAAGGAAGAACAGGGGATCCTGCTACAATGCAGGTGAGGGGCTGGAGAATGTGGGGGAAGGGAGTAAGGTTTTCTACTGTGTGTTATAGAAGGTCTCACTGAGTGGGAGGTCTTTGAGCACAAAGTGGAATGGAATGAAGAAGTGAGTCGTGTGGAGACCCTGGGGCCAGGAGAGGAGGGAACATTCCAGGCAAAGAGACGACGTGCAGAGATCTTCAGGTGACAATGAGGTTGGCAAGCTCCAGGAGCAAGAGGTCAGTGGGGCTGAGCAGGGATCACGAGGGAGATGAGAGACTCAGACAGTGGCCAGGCGTGTGGGGTCCTATAAGGAACCAGGATTCCATCCTTCATGGAATGGGAAGCTGTCAGTTTTTCATGATTAGAAAGAATGAACTAGAAAGAGATGCAGTCCAACTGGTGGTCTCACTGGCCATCACCATAGTACACTGGAGTAGTAATCAAGAACCTGAAATCCCAGAATAGGCTCTATCACGTATTAGCACATTGGCTAAAGCAAATCACTGAAATCCATCTGGGACCTGGTGTTTCACAAATCCAGTTGCTGAACTCAAAGACTCCAAGTTACTTTTTGCTCTCAGTGAGCTGTATAATGTATAAGTGAAATACGGTGATATCAAAAACTTTAATATTGAATTTTATTGTGCTTTACACATAATTTTTATTCTATTGCAATAATAGAATAAAAATGTTACAGGACTCAAAGGGTCCCAATTAGCTCATTTAGTTTATTTTTAGCTTTGTATATGAAAAATAATGAAAAGCACAATAAGTTAAAATAACTCCATTGCGTATATATGTATATTACGCACACATCCTTCCACCCCAAAGGAGTGTTTCCATGTTGTAAGTGCCATCCCAATGTGATCAACACTCCCTGAAATTCTACCATGGAATTCCAGCCACAGCAACCCCTCTGTTTTTACCCTCCAGATATGATCACTGTCTACATTAGTTTGGAACCTATCTCTGCTGGACACGTCATATTTTCTGGCTTCACAGCAAATTTGAACACCCTTGGTATGTCTGGGCATTTCTAGCCTTCTGAGTCCCACCTCCCTAAGGCAGATCCCAGAGGACTTGGGGTCCCAGCTCTTGGAAGCTGGACCCCACGTGTTTCCAGCCTCCACCAAGCTGATCCTCACACACAGGCCCTGCTTTGGGAAAGAGCATCCTGAGAAAAGAAGCTCCAATGGAATCCACTTTTGGTGGAGGCATGTGGCTCCTGGGGGCAGCCGCGCTTTCCTACCTAGTCCCTGGAACAAAAGTGGTGTGGGATTTGGGGCAGCTGCAACTGTGGTCAAGCCTGGAAGCAGTGCACACTGTAACATCCCAGGCTTAGTGACAGCAAAGGTCCCACTGTCACGGTCACGCCAGTCTTTGTACATGGTTTGGGACACAGTTCCTGTAAGTGGGGAGCTTATTTCTCAGATATCTCAAGAATATCAAGAGCTCCTCAGTCTCTTCTTTTCTGCTGAATCTGCCATAATTAGTTATTGTTACTTGCAACTACTAACTTGATCTGATCCTGGCTGTCCTAGCCTTGTGAAAACATCTCCCCAGAATCTATACACATATAAGCAACAGGCATGTACTTTCATATTTAAGAATGGAAGTCTGCTGTATGCACTAGTTAGTTTAGACCCGTAATCTCTTATCAACAGCCATGATGTTCCGTGGTACTGTATCCTACACCATAATTTGCTTAACATGCTCCCTATCAATTTACACTTGAGAGATTTTCCTAAAACTGTTATATACAATGTAGCAGTGAGAACTCTGACACATTTATGTTTGCCAACTCACAGTATGGTGTTTGTATAGATTCCTAGCAGTAAGATTGCTGGATTATCATATATACATATTAAAAATTTTATTATATGAATTATATTTTAAAAGGTTGTACTAATTCATACTCCCACTACAGACGCATGAAGAAATCTATTTTTCCCACACATGCTCTAACACTTGATGTTATTAGCCTTTTTAGATGTTGCCATTTTGAAAGGCAAAACTGCATCTCACTTTAATTTACATTTTAAAAATTATTAGTGAGATTAAGTATATTTTCATATATTTATTGGCTCATTTGTATTTTTCATCTTTGTTTTGTCTATTTATATCCTTTGTCTATTTTCTATTTTTTTATTAATAGAGATCACATTATATTATATATTCTAAATATATAATATATAACATATATATTGTGTATATATTGTAAATATATAATATATATAACATATGTTATGTAGTGTGCAATTTGTATGCATTGTATTGAAAATAATTTCTCTAAACCTCCCACTTACCTTGTAATTTTATTTATGATATCTTCTACTACATGCATTACACAAAAGTTCTATTCCAGGCTTGCTGAAAATGGTTCAACTTTAAGGAATCTAGAAATATTATTAAATATATTAATAAAAATTTGAGGAAATACTTATATCATCATATCCTGAGGAAAACCTAATCAAGAAGAAAATTTTGTGATTAAAAACTTTAAGTAAAATAGAATTTCTAATTAAATACTTCAAATAAAATAAAAACTTCTTAAAATGATTTTAAAAATAATGCCAGATATTATTATAAAACCTTATATTAAATAGTAAAATCCTAAATGTATTCTTACCACACTTAGAAACAGGACCAAGGTCAGGGATTTGCCTACTAAAATTCAGTCTTTTCTAGAAGAATTTAGCTAATGCAATAAGCCAGAATCAAGTAAACTGTGTAAATATTGGACAAGAGGTGAAAGCAGTATCACTATTTGCAGCTAATGTGATTTTATACCTAGAAGATTCAGGAGGCTTAACTAAAAGAAAACCTCTTAGAACTAATTTTTTAAAACAGCACCGTATGAAGATGTCACTATATAAGATAAATATTTGAAAAAGCCAACAGTTTTACTCAATAACCATTTAGAAGTTGAAATGGTAAAGATTCCATTCATGACAACACTAAAACTACAAAATGACTAAAAATAAATTTATCAAGGAAGTCATAAGATTTTTTCAGTATTAATATTTTATAGATGACATAAAAGAAAGCTTCAGTAAATGAAGACATGTCATATCCCTGAATGGGAAGACTGAATATCATAAATGCATCTCCAATCAGTGTGTAAAGTTAATGCAACTCCAGTCAGAATCCTAATGGTTGTTTAAGTATTCTGATCTTGCTTTTGAAATTAGCCAAACTGATTATAAATTTCATATGAACAATAACCTTGATCATTTCTGAGAATGTTTTGGAAAAGAAATTATAAGGGACTTATTTTCCAGATACTTAAATGTATGTTAAAGCTACTCTAATCCAAACAATATAGTTTGGGAATACTGGCACAGGAACAGAAAAATTGATGAGCAAAACAGAGCATAGAGTCCAGAAACCAAACCAAAATTGCTTGAGTTTTTAATATATGATAAATGATACTAGGACAAATAGCTAACAATTTATAAAAGAAAAAATATATATATATATGCATTTATACAAAATTTAAAAATGATTTCTAGATTGATTAAAGATCTAGAAAGGTACAACCCATTTAATGATATAATAAGATACAGGAGTTATGCTTTTTTTTTTTATAATCATTAAGAAGGGAAGGTACTTCTAAGCAAGACTGGGAATTCAGATACCATACAGAAACCAAAACAAAATAACCCCCTTATCTCTTTGATTATATATTAACTCCATCATTTTACAGGTTTGGATATAAAGCCTACAGAGGAGAATAAGTAACTCATCTAAGATCACTCAGTTCAGTGGAGATAGGGAATAAATGGCTACTCAGGTGATTAGAATATTTAACTTTAGTCAATTATACACTTTTCTCTTTTCCAGTGGTTCTTAAACTTCAATGAGCATAAAAATTACCTGAAGTACTTGTTAAAACAGTTATCTGGGCTCCACTCCCGGTTTCTGATTTAATAGATCAGGTTAGGGCCTGAGAATTTGAATTCCTAATTAGCTCACAAGTGATGTTCACACTGCTGGCTGGGGCCACACTTGGAGTCATATTTCACTATAAAACTTCCTTATACAAACTTTAATGGTGCTAGTATATACACTAGTTTGAATGCCATCAATAAATACACATTTTAGGAGTGTACTCATGTTATAGGACAGTGAAAACTTGGGCCAAGGGGGATAAGTAAGGACCAAGAATCAGGGTCAAATTCCTTCAGGAACAGAGCTATCAGGTCAGGCTGAGGTTACATAAAAGGAGCATAATTAAGATACTTCATGTATCAAAAGAAAGTTAAGGGGCTTCCCTGGTGGCACAGTGGTTGAGAATCTGCCTGCTAGTGCAGGGGACACGGGTTCGAGCCCTGGTCTGGGAAGATCCCACATGCCGTGGAGCGACTAGGCCCGTGAGCCACAACTGCTGAGCCTGCGCGTCTGGAGCCTGTGCCCCGCAGCGGGAGGGGCCGCGATAGTGAGAGGCCCATGCATCGCGATGAAGAGTGGCCCCCACTTGCCGCAACTAGAGAAAGCCCTCGCACGAAACGAAGACCCAACACAACTAAGAATAAATAAATAAATTAATTAAAAAAAAAAAAAAAGAAAGTTAAATGACATCAATGAAAAAGGCAGGAAATTCTTTTCTCCAAATATTCTATTCTCCATAAAAGCAATGAGACAGCTGGCAAAAGTTGTCAGAATCAAATTTTTCAGACCTCTGGAAATTAACCAAAGGCATGGAGTAATCTGAGGAGCATTTATTAGAGAATAACTGGCTAAATCTCAGTAAGACCAGTGAGCTTCATGGCATTTAACTTGCTCTAGTCCCATCCCCTGCTCTCCAGATCTATAATAACCTTGAAAAATGAAAGCCTGTATTTCCACTGCAACCTAGCAAACACTAGAGGTAACAGAATGGAGCTGGAGCTCTTGCAAAGCCCCAGTCCCAAATAACTGTCATTATTCGACCTGTCTCAGCGTTCCCTGGAAGATCTCACTTGCAGGGTTATCTGCATTTAACTTGACTTAGAGCTTGCCTAGTGCAAAAAGCCTTCTCCCCAAGGGGTGCTTGTTGAAAACAATTAATGTTGACATGTTTAACTTTGTAGCTGCCTGAGGTGGTGGATAACAGTTGGGAGAAACCCTAAACTAACCAAAAAGCTTAAGAGAAAAAACTGGGGAATGAGAAATTCATGGGGGCTTAGCAAAGCTCTGACATATTCCTGGGAATCTAGAAAGACAGCGCACATGCCCTGGACTGTTTGCTTGCTCAGGAAAGTCCTAAGAAGGTCCTGCTCTCACCTTTGGCTGACCTTGAAGCTCTGCGCAAGCAGGAAAGGAAGGCAAAGGCAACATTATCAACTGCCTGACTGAGAGTTGAAGGAGCACCTCAAAACACATATAGAGCCCCTTGGCAAAAACTGGGAGACTTTTCTTTCCTTTTATGAGGTTCCCAATGTTTCTTCTATCAATAGATAATTATTTATGCAAGTCAGGTGACTCTTAGACCAAAACACCATTTCATGATAAACAGATTATCATTAGGTGCTTATCTTATGGATATTTTGTGAAATGCTATACCTGTTTAGCAAAAGTTGAATAGTTTTGTCTTTATATATTGCTGTCCTCAGTGTACACATGTTTTACTTAATTAAACGTTACTGTTTAATATTTTCTTCTTATACAAGAGACCATGCCCTTTTTTATGACATGGTTTTTTTTGAAATTTTGAATTTTATTTTATTTATTTTTTTATACAGCAGGTTCTTATTAGTTATCTATTTTATACATATTAGTGTATACATGTCAATCCTAATCCCACCACCCCCCAGCCCCCCGCTGTACCCCCTTAGTGTCCATACATTTGTTCTCTACATCTGGGTCTCTATTTCTGCCCTGCAAACCGGTTCATCTGTGTATGACATGTTTTAATAAATGTTATCTGTCAACTTTGTAAAAGTTTTGTTTTTCACTCTGGAAATATGACCACATGTCTTTGTTTTCATTCTGGCTTTTGCCTCCCGAGAATAAAAGTTATATTGTGGCCTTTTGACAAGTAAATGCCAAATAGACAGCCTGAAAAAAAAAAAACTGGGAGACATCGGTGTCCAGGCATTTAAGGAAATCTCTGTCCAATCACTAGCTGACCGCTAAGTTGAGCAGAGACTGCAGTGGCCACACATGAGGAAGATACAGACTTCGTAGAATTAGCTCAGAAAAGTCACCAGACAAACAACAGTGGCAACAGCAATCCAGGGTGGGGCAGGGGTGGGGGGCAGGGGTGGGGGGCAGGGGGAAGTCTGATTTTCAGAGTTGCCACATTCTATTATTTTAATAGTCTGATTTCAACAAAAAATTATGGGACATGCAAAGAAACAAGAAAGCATGGTCCATATACAGCAGGTGGGCAGGGGGTAAGCAATCAATAGAAACTGTCTCTGAGGAAGATCAGACATTGGACTTATTGGACAAAGATGAAAGATTTATATGATCTGAAGAGAAACCAGAGTATGGACAAAGACTTTAAATAAGCTATTCAAATATGTTCAAAGTGTAAAGAAGGCTGTGTCTAAAGAACTAAAGGAAAAAAATGATGTCTTATCAAATAGAGAATGTCTATAAAGAAAGAGAAATCATTAAAAATCACATAGAAATTCTGAAGTTGAAAAGTACAATAACTAACATGAAAAATTCACTTCAAGGCTCTTGAAGTTGAGTTCTGAGCAGGCAGAAGAAACCCTAAGTGAACTTGAAGATAGTCAATTGAGATTATCTATTTTGAGAAACAGAAAGAAAAAAAAAGAAAGAAAAAGGAACACAGTCTCAGCGACCTGTGGAACACAAGCAAAATCATCAACATATGAATAATGGGAATCTTAGAGGGGGTGGAGAGAAAGGAAGGGACAGAAAGGATATTTGAAGAAATAATGGCTGAAAATGTCCCAAGTTTGATGAAAAACAATCTACTTATCCAATTAGCTCAAGGAATTCAAAGTAAGATAAACTCAAGCTATCCACATACATACATCATCATCAAACTGTCAAAAGCAAAGACTGAGGGAGAATCTTGAAGGCAGCAAGAGAGAAGTGACTGATTTTGTACAAATGATCCTCTTTTAGATGGATGGCTGATTACTCATCAGAAACCATGGAGATCAGAAGTAAGTGGCATGACATATTCAAAGCACTGAAAAAAAACCTGTCAGCCATGAATTCTATATCTGGCAAAACTATCCTTCAGAAATGAAGGAGAAATTAATAGAGTCTCATGTTTCAAAAACTGAGATAATGTGTCTCTAACAGAACTACCCTACCAGAACTACTCTAGTGAGTCTTTCAGGTTGAAGTAAAGGGACATGAGACAGCAACTTGAATCCACACAAAAAAATCAAGAGCACCAATAAAGGTAAGAACACAGGTCAATACAAAAGACAGTATAAATGATTGTTTTATTTGTAACTTTTTTCCTCCTATCAAATGTAAAGGACAACAGCATAAGGAAATAACTATAAATCTGCGTGGATGGGCATACAGTTTACAAAGATGTAATTTGTGACAATAATACCACACAGGGGCGGGAGGGAATGGAGCCATACAAGAGCAAAGTCTTTGCATAACACTGAAATTAAATTGATATAATCTGAACTAGATTGTTATATGATAAGACATTACTTATCATCCCCAGGGCAACCACTATGAAAATAACTCAAAAATATATAGTAAAGTAAATGAAAAGAGAATTATAAGGGTACACTAGAATACATGTATCTAACATAAAAAACAGCAGTAATAGAGAAATAGAGGAACAAAAAAAGACATAAAACATATAGAAAACGAACAGTTAAATGTCAGATGTAAAAGCAAGGTGAGCATTCTTGTCTAGGGTGTAAGGAGTGGGAGGGGATTGATGGCCAATACCAGGACTTGGCAGGAATGAAGAAGGACCAGGACAAGAACACATGTAGAAGAACACCTGGAAGCATAACCATGGCAGTAAATCCTGTCCCCTTACCCTAGAAGGAAGTCCCATCTGTCTCTCCTGCAGGCTTTTGAACCATTCCTACCTGCTCCAAAGTTGGCTCCTGCTCAGCAGTGAGGTTGCCCTGAAGAGAACGAAGCTTACACGAGCTGTGCTCTCCTCCAGGGATGCAGGGAGGTTTCAGCAGCTCCACCTGCTGGCCAGAGGCATGGAGCACTGCCCCATCCTAGGGTCACCTTTACGCCCTGCTTGTGGGGACCAGAAAACTGCCAGTACCATGTCCCATCCTGTGGCCCCAGCATCAGCCTGTTTCTTGTGGATTCATAGAGCATCTTTGAACTCAAGGAGAAGGATCTGAAGGTGCTGCTCTGTCCTCTGCTTGGAGAGGACCACCCCTGCTGGGAGGATGGACCTGCCACTGAGGCAGTGACTGGGGGAGGCCATATCCAGAGAGCCTGGGGGATGAAGGCTGTGGACCTCTGAGGACTTGACCTGATCCTGCACCCATCCCACCCGCCTGCCAGGAAAGACCCGAGGTCCCCGAGGGCTTCCCTTGACTCTGCATCCCTCCCTAGTCCCGCTGGGAGGACACACTGAGCAAGAAACTGCACAGAAAGTTACCACTGTGACATTGCCATTTAAGGAGGTGGCTCCGAAAGCAGCTTTTCCAAACTATCAACAGTAAAAAACAAATTTCTGTCAACCTTGCTGGAGGAAAGATGGAATTAGCTTTCTGTTCTCTCTACAGAAAATGATATTGCTAAATTATTGTCATAGGAGGAAGCAATAAAAATGTACAAGGAAAACCCAGAGAAGTGAGCATTGCAGACGTGTGGCAGAAAGTCAGTTACGGCTACTGCTAATAACAATGTCATGTGATTTTTCTGGGTTTTACGATCTTTGTGATATTTGTCAGCTTTTTAGTATGTAACTTTGTGTGATTTTTCTCTCATGTCATATAAGCTTCAACCCGCACCTCTCCTGGGCTGGGCCTGTCCCCGCTGTGTACAGATGGCCAGCAGGGGGCGTCAGGGCAGGCAGGCCCCCCAACTCAGAGGAATCTTCCATTTATTGTATGAAGTCGGTCAGGGAAGTCTCTTATAATTTTCAAAACTTTTCCTTTATCTGTTTTACCTCCCTTGTCATCACTAATATAATTTCTTTGTGTCTTCCTCTTTTTGATTTAATCTGCTTTCTCAGTAGTTTATTTTCTATTTTCTAAAAACAGCTTTTGCTTTTGTGATTTTGTTTCTTTGTCTTCCAGTTCATTAATTTCTGCTATTGTTCCCTCTCTTTCTTTTCACCAGTAAATGTGGACCAGGAAGTTTTTTGGGGGGGGGGGGAATTGTGGATACAGCAAAGAACAAGCCAAAATCTCCCCATGATGGAGTTTTGTTGCAGGCAAGAGAGGCAATAAACAAACAACGAACCTCTCATCACGTGGTGATTGAGGAGCTTTACGGAAAAATAAAGGTAAGTCAGGGAAAATGGAATGATGGGGAAGGTTCTGTTTTAGATTAAATGATCAGGAAAGGCTTCTTAACGGGGGTGACACTCTAGCAGAGACCTGAATAAGTGAGGAAGAGAGGCTGACTGTGCATTTTTCTGGGCCAAGGGAAGCAAGTGCAAAGGCCCTGGGGTGGAAATGGACTTGGTGTGTTAACTAGAACAGCATTGAGGCCATTGTGTCCCATGCAGACGAGGTAAGGTAAAGAGAGAGGGAAAAAATTCAGGGAGGTGCCAGGGCTCAGATTTCATGGGATCTTATAAGCAACGGGGAGAGTATGGTTTTAATTATGAATTTGAAGGTGAGACAATGGAGGATTTTGAGCAGCAGAGCGATAAACCAGATTTACGTATTTCAGAGCAGCCACTGGTGCCCATAGGCCTACTTTGGCTTTCAATTCTGCTTCTGGGAACTCATTCCTGGTGTGAAACCAGGAGCCTAAAGGAGCTGGATCCCACGGGGAACGGCTGGGCAGGAGTTAACATGGGATGTGGGCCTGATAAAAATGAGAGAAAGAGTTACAGGAGAGTCTGGAGGATTCAGACCAAAGCCCAGCTTTGAAGGTAAGGCAGAAAGTGGGAAGTCAGAAAGAGTCATCCACTTCGAACAAGTTCCAAGAATCAGAATAGGTAGCGAAAAGGCTGCTCAAGAGTCACAGGGTCTCTTTTGATTTTTATTATTTTGCTTTTATTATTAGTTTATTACACAAATAATACATGTTGCCTGTCAAAATCTTAGAAACTACAGATAAGAGAAGAAGAAATGAAATCATTCTGATTTGCAAATCTACAGATAGCTACTGAATGATATTTTGATACATGTAGTTCCAATTTTTCTATATATTTATGTATAAGTATATGTAAGTATACTTAGATATTTTACATAAATAAAATCATATATAATACCTTAAATCTATTTTTTGCCTTTAGTATTTTATAAACATCCTCATGGCCATAAGTGTAGGTCAACATAAATATTTTTAATAGATTCAGGATTATTCCATTGTATGGTTCAACTGGGGTTTATTTAAACTCTCTCCTAGTCATTTAGGGTTTTCCACATTTTTGCCTTCATAGCGTCACGTCATGAAGCTTTCCAAATTTTTGTTTGGAGTACTTATTATTTCTTGATACTCAGTACTTAGATGTGGAGTTGCCAGGTCAAAGTATTCAGACTTTCCAGTCTCAAGGTACAATGGCCAAAGGTTCTCAAAAAACTCTACGCTGATACCAAACCCGCCCGCACACCACCTCCTCCACCCGCAGAATCTCCAGCTCTGGCTACCGCATCCTTCTGCATCTTTGTTTACCTGCCAGCTAAACTACGGTTCTACCCAATCGCTGTTCCAGTTTGCATTTTGGGTACAAATTTCTCATGTACTTTCCAGCCTTTGTTGAATCGCCCACTTCCTATCTTTAGCCGGCTCTGTTGAGCACACTAAATCTTTTCTCGTTGCTTCTGAGATTTCTTACTATGTTAATATTAATTCTGTTGTATAGGCTGTGATTGTTTCCCAATATTCTGATGATTATCTTTCAGATTATTATTCTGTAGAGATATTTGAAATGTTTCTGTCATCAGATTTGCGAATTTTTTGACTTTTGAGTTTCTGCTAGGAAAGACCTCTCCCACCCTCAATTCTATCAGGACGCGGTTTATCTTTCTGTTGGTAAAGACTTATATTTACATGTTAACCCAGCTGTCTGTCTTGGTCCACCTAGCATTCTGGTGAGAAAAAAAAAAAATTAAAACAGAGTCATACTCAGAGAAAGAAAAATATATGATACCACTTATATATGGAATCTTAAAAAAGGGTACAAATGAACTTATCTACAAAATAGAAATAGAACTACAGAAGTAGAAAACAAATTTACAGTTACCAGGGGGTAAGGCAGGGGGAGGGATAAATTGGGAGATTAGGATTGACATATACACACTACAATATATAAAACAGATAACTAATAAGGACCTGCCATATAGCACAGGGAACTCTACTCAATACTCTGTAATGACCTACATGGGTAAAGAATCTAAAAAAGAGTGGATATATATATAACTGATTCACTTTGTTGTACACCTGAAACTAACACAACATCGTAAATCAACTATACTCCAATAAAAATTATAAAAAAACAAAACAAAACCAGAGTCATACTGTTACACTAGCACTGCACACTGTTACACTCACAAACATTCCTTGCGACACTCGCCCTGCTTGTGCGGTCAGAGTCTCCAGAGAGCAATCAACCTGTCGCCATTTGCCGGGAGGTCTGCACGGGCTCCCATCAGATAAGGCACAGTCCCTCCTCAGGAGGAAGTGCTGTCCCCAGCTCTGAGAGTGGCCACACATAGCTTCTCAGGAAGGAGGCGAAGGGCAATAGCACTGCTGGCTGGACAGCCCGCCTGCTTGACTTGACCTCTCCCCCAACACATCTAAAGAAGTGATGGATGACGGTGCTGGAGACCCTCTTGAACTCTCTGCAGAGGCTTTTCTGCACCCTTAGTGACCTGGCAGGCAGACAGTGGACGCCGCGGAAGAGGAGCGTCTGGCCTGGTCTTCCTGCACTGCAGTTGCCCCCATTTGCACTCTGCGCTCTAAAACCCACGCAGAGCATCAGATGGTGTTGTCCGGGCTTTAAGGACAGCGTCCTCCTTAAGAGGAGCTACAAACAAAAGGACGAGGCTAGTACGTACCCATACCATTGAAATGTCCTTATTTGGGGGATATAACAGCTGTTTCTCAGAGGCCATAAACAGTGGTTTGAAACAGGAAACAAGAGAGACCATGTCCAGGGGAAAGCTTCTGGGAGAAAGACAAGAACAGAATTTGAACCTGGCTCAAATGGCACAGGTCTGAGTTTTATCTGGAAGGTGATATTCACAGAGACTCAGTGCTCTATTATTTAATTGTATAATTAGTACCATAGTCACAGATTACTTTTAAATTATACAAGTGTCCATCTACATATTTATTAGTCCATTTTCCCTTTGTAGAGTAAAATAAACGAGTTCTGCTAAGACAGTTGTTCCCACCCGGGGGCGATTTTGCCCCTGAGGGACGTTTGGCAACATCTGGATGCATTTCGTGCTGTCACATCAGGGAGGGGAAATCCCGCTCCTGGCATCTAATGGGCAGAGGCCAGAGGTGCTGCCTTTCATCACCTCCGTGCACAGGCCGGCCTGTCTCCCCTGAATGATTACCCAGCACCAAGCGCCTATAGTGTTGAAGTTGAGAAACCTGGTCTAGAGCAACGAGGAAAAGGGTCTCCTCCACGGTCCCTTTCAGGTTTTCTCTCAGTTTAATCCAAGAAGGAGAATGTTGACCTATACCTGGAGAAACCTAAGTGATGCAGGAAGAACGTACATGAGGAAACAGGGCTCATTGCTAAACTGATGGAGAGGTTCTGGGAAATCAGCTTTGTTCAGGGGGCTAGGCCAGCCCCTTGCCCTGGGTCGTGTCACCCCCCATAGTGTGACTTGAGGGTCCCTCATATTGTGAAAATCCACCAGCAGAGGCTCTGCGGAAACTCCAGCCAGTCTGCTGGCCAGGGCACTGGGAATTTCCTGAGTGCTTGACTGCGGAAGCACAGGTCTGCGGTGGCCTTGCGGCTCGATCCTCAGCCCCTACTTTGTAGGAACCACGAGGTCCACAGGTGGCTCTCAAGGTCCCTCTCCACCTCCTTCTTAGCTCCTTCTCCTGCTCAAGGTGAACTCTGGCCAGCCCTGGACCCTCCATCCTGTCTGTCACTGTCCCAGAAACACATCTAGAGGGTCTCCCATCTCTCCCTGCCCAGCGCCCCTCCTCCTGCCCCTGGTCGCCTATGACGACCCTGAGCCCACGTACCAGCCTCTCTCCTGAACCCCGCCCCCCACCCCGGCCACTCTCTTGCGCACGTGGCTTCCGCTTGCTGTCTCCCCCGTCGCCCACAGTCCTGTGTACCACACCCGCTGCTGAGCACCCCACCCTCAGCGCGCCCTCAGGGCCGGCGTTGCTACCCTGCCCCTCATGCAGATGAGTTAGGAGACCCGTAGGGAGTCATGGCTGTGCCCGCCACTCCGTCTCTGGGGTTCAGTCTCCTCATCTGTAGTGGGGTCGACAACAACCTACTCAGGTCTCAGTTTTTAAACTACGAAGATCAGGACAATTAGCGCCCATCATCATCTTCATCATCACTGGTACTTCCATGTATTACTGATTCAACATTAATTTCTAAACAATAAAGAAGAAGACAGCGTGTAATCATTTGACACACGTGTGACCTTCTTTCCGGCTAAACCTCACTCCAGGTAAGACTTTGAAGGACTCACACCCAGCCCAGGGTGTCCCTGTGCCGCCGCACTGCAGGGCAGCCCTCCGAGCAAGCAGCCCTCCGATCTGTAGAGTCAGATCACCTGAGCCTGGATCCCAGCGGCCGAGGCATCCTGGGCAAACAGCATCCCCAGGGCCGCATCCTGAATCTGGAAAGTGAGGATGAAAGTGAAGCTGCCTTGCACGCCACCGTGAGGATTTAACAAATAACTGATGCCCATGTGAGGACAGACTGGCCGATGTGAAGCGCGAGGTAGCTGCCAACCCCACGAGGGCTTCAGGGAGGATTGTCAATAACAACCTCACGGTCTTCCACACACATCCCGCCTGAGCGCCTTCTCTGCCAGCCGGGGGCCACCCTGAGCCCTGGGCCTCGGCCCTAGAAGAATTTAGCGACGGCATGCGGCGACAGCTACCATGGGCCAGGCTCTGTGCTGCGGGTGGTTAAGTGGTTAGGGACAGTCCAGTGACTCAAACTTGTCCCCTTTGCCACACAGAGCCAGTGCAGGACGCCTCCCATGCTCACTTTGAAACTCTCCGACTCGCTGAAAGAAGGTTTCTTGAGAAACGTTAGAAGCGGATCCAGTTCTGTGTCAGGCCGTAGGACAAGGCTTCTAAAATGAAGATAAAACGTGAAAGTTACTCGGTAATGATTTTAAAAGAGATTTGCAAATTGAAATCTCTCACTCTCTCTGCACCTATGAGATTAGCAAATATTAAAAAGAAAAAGTCAAGCAAACAGTACTGCTCAGGAGATAAAAAACCCAGCTGTCTTATGCATTGCGAAGTGACAATGCAGCAAATCTGTACAATCTTCTCATAAAGGAATTTGCTGGTGCACTTAATAGTCACCGACCTAGGAATCCTATTTCCAAGAACTTTTCCTAATGAAATTATGCAAAGAGTAGGAAAAATCGTAAGAGCCATTAAACATTATTTAAAATAAATAGTCGAAATGGAAGCACACTCAATGCCCCAAATAAGGAAGTAGATAAGTAAAAATACATTAATTCATCTTTTCAACAAATATATGTTAATTGCCTCTATTTCTGGGCATGGTGCTACATATCAGCTCAACAGAATATTCTGTAGTCATTAAAATAATCAAAAAGAAAAAAACAATAAAGGAAATGAAATTTATAAAAATATACCTTTGCCATGATGATAATAAGGTAAAAATTAAATATTTTAATTCACAGCATTTGAATGGGAACATGGACAGATCCAAATGGCTGATTTATTAGGATGTGAATTCTGGATGATTTTCTTCTTCACTGCTTGTTAGTCATTTTTACGTTATTTGCAGTAAATAAAAAAATCTAATTGAAAATGTAAAAATCCCCTCTTCCAGCCCAGTGAGAGGACGGCTGGACCTTTGGAGCCCACAGTCCCTTCAGGATGCCCCACACTTGAGAGGGAAACCGCCAGGTCTCACTTGATCTTGGCCCCGAAGGCCCAAGGCGCCTTTCTCAGTTAGTCTTTGCCAGCTCGTCTGCCCTGTTCTGCTTTATTTTATTTTTGTTCTCTCCAGTATGATTTAAAGCCCCGAAGAGAACATGCTGGAGAGTTATTTCACGTGAGGTCCGTTCATTCTCTTCCTGTAAAAACAGGGAGAATGAGAGCCATTCATACTCCGGATCCCTCCAGGAATTCTTCAGAAGGAGTGGCGCTCAGCCTGTAACTGATAAGCACATTCCAGTAGATCTGGGTGGAAGGGATGAAGAATCAGCTGCGATTTGCAAGGGCAGAAACCTGGAGGGTAACAAAGCAGGGAAAAAAAGAAAAGTACTGGGCTTTTCTGGTGGCGCAGTGGTTGAGAATCTGCCTGCTAATGCAGGGGACAGGGGTTCGAGCCCTAGTCTGGGAAGATCCCACATGCCGCGGAGCAACTAGGCCCGTGAGCCACAACTACTGAGCCTGCGCGTCTGGAGCCTGTGCTCCGCAACAAGAGAGGCCGCGATAGTGAGTGGCCCGCGCACCGCGATGAAGAGTGGCCCCTGCTCTCTGCAACTAGAGAAAGCCCTCGCACAGAAACGAAGACCCAACACAGCCAAAAAAATAAATAAATAAATAAATAATAATTAAAGGTGCTAATAATTAAAAAAAAAAAAAAAAGAAAAGAAAAGTACTACATTTCCAGCTGAAATTGCCCAGGTGAGCTAGCTGAACTAAACACTGGTCACATTCATGACTGGACAAGGTCAACGATCCCCAAAGAGGCACCCCAGCTTGCTCCCTTTGGGGGCTCACATTGACAGATACTGGTTCCATCCAGGGAAGTGTTTTTATTTTGAAGGTTCTGGAAGCAGGCAGTTCGTAATCAGTTTATTCTCTCTGAATTAGCTACCAGTGGCTGAATCAGCCTTTAAAATTCTCTGCTATAGCCAATCAAGTACAACTTCGATGCCCTGAGGGGTAAGAATTTCCATTCCCTGGCAATTTGCCCCAAGTGCCCTCTGCCTATTAAAAAAAAAAAAAGGAAAAGAAAAAGAAAGAAAGGAAGAAAGGAAGAAAGAAAGAAAGAAAGAAAGAAAGAAAGAAAGAAAGAAAGAAAGAAAGAAAGAAAGAAAGAAAGAAAGAAAGAAAAATTTATACTTTTTAGGTTTATTTGGCATTGACCCTTGAGATGAACTTTTTGAAGATGATGTCAGAGGACTTGATTTTTTTCTCTATTCTAAACAGCCACTGCATATTCTTAGGGTCAATGGCCTGTAAAAACCTGTGTACTTAGTGTAGTAGGATCTCCTATTCGAATGGTAATTATCTATTTAGATTCTAAAAGCATCTGGGTTCGTAATATTTATCTATTCCCACAAGCTGATTCTAAAGAGGAAGGCTGATTTAAGATTTAACAGTGAGTTCATTCATGATGGAGAATTATCTCTGACTTGTTTTGCCCATGAACCATACCACAGCACATTAGGAGTTTGGGATTTAGATATACATACTACTATATATAAAATAGATAATCAGCCAGGGCCTACTGTATAGCACAGGAAACTCTACTCAATATTCTGTAATAACCTATATGGGAAAAGAATCTGAAAAAGACAGATATATGTATATGTATAACTGAGTCACTTTGCTGTACATCTGAAACTAACACAACAGTGTAAATCAACTATACTCCAACATAAAATAAAAATTAAACTAAAAAAAAAATAGTACACCCAGCCCTTGCCTGTTTCCTTTTCTGGTAGAGTTTTTTTATTGTAGTAATACATACATAACATAAAATTTACCACCTTAAGTGTACAATTCAGTGGTATTAAGTACGTCACAGTGCTGTGTAACCATCACCACTATCTAAGAACTTCTTAATCATCCCAAACAGAAATTCTGTACCAATGAAGCAATAACTCCCTCCTCCCTCCAATACTTGATATCCTCTTTTCTACTTTCGGTCTCTATGAATTTGCCTTCTCTAGGTACCTCATATAAGTGGAACTGAAGCCGAGCAGGACCCTGTGGGGCTCCTGGGCATGGAAGCCTTTCTGTTTCTTGTTTCTTGACTCCAGCCTCCAAGATCTTCCCTGAGTTCCAAAGGGCAGATCTCAACAGCTGCTAATCCAGGAAAGGAGGAGATGAAAAGACAAGGGAGGGGCAGCCAAGAAACAACAGTGCAGCCTTGGGGCAAGGTCTTGGTTCCACCTCAAGGGATACACATAACAATGTCTTTAAGGGCTTTAAGATGTCAGCATTCTTCATACCATAGAAAGACCACCTGAGGCTACATTAAAAGAACCAGAGAAGCTCATCAAGAAGATTATCGAGACCAGATTAGAGGAGTGCAGGCCCTGCACACACCCTAATCTTATCAGCAAATCCACCCTTGAACTTTTGCTATAAAACTCCTCATCAGATCCTCCCGGCTTGGGACACATAGTTTTTCAGGGCAGGAACCCGCTGTGTCCCCCTTTGCCTAGCAAAGCAATAAAAGCTTTCTTTTCTACTTCACCCAAAGCTGTCTCCAAGCTTCGACACTGGTGCACAAATGCCAAGCTTTCGGCATCAGAACCATACAGGATTTGTCCTTTTGTGTCTGTGTTCTATCACTTACAATGTTTTCAAGGTTCATGTATATTGTAGCATGTATCAGAATCCCATTCCTTTTCACGTCTGAATAATATCCCATTGTATGTCTATTCCACCTTTTTTTTTTTTTTTTTTTTTTTTTGGCTGTGTTGGGTCTTCGTTTCTGTGCAAGGGCTTTCTCTAGTTGCGGCGAGCGGGGGCCACTCTTCATCGCGGTGCGCGGGCCTCTCACTATCGTGGCCTCTCTTGTTGTGGAGCACGGGCTCCAGACGCGCAGGCTCAGTAGTTGTGGCTCACGGGCCTAGTTGCTCTGCGGCATGTGGGATCTTCCCAGACCAGGGCTCGAACCCGTGTCCCCTGCATTGGCAGGCAGTTTCTCAACCACTGCGCCACCAGGGAAGCCCCTGTCCATTTGTTTTTTAGGGTTCTTTTTGTTTGTTTTTTTCAGTATAGTTTTTAACACTTGTTATCATTGGTGGATTTGTTTTTTAGTTTGGTTGCTCTCTTCTTCTTTTTCTTTTTAATTACTTGTTTTTATTTTAATAATTTTTTAATATTTTTTATTTTAATAACTTTCTTTTCTTTTTTTCTTTCTTTTTTTATCTTTTGCTCCTTTTTCTTCTGAGCTGTGTGGCTGACAGGGTCTTGGTGCTCTGGCCGGGTGTCAGGCCTGAGCCTCTGAGGCGGGAGAGCCGAGTTCAGGACATTTGTCCACCAGAGACCTCCCGGCCCCTTGTAATATCAGTCAGTGAGAGCTCTCCCAGAGATCTCCATCTCAACACTAAGACTCAGCTCCTCTCAATGACCAGCAAGCTCCAGTGCTGGACGCCCCATGCCAAACTACTAGCAAGACAGGAACACAACCCCACCCATTAGCAGAGAGGTTGCCTAAAATCATAATAAGGTCATAGACACCCCAAAACACACCACCGACCATGGCCCTGGCCACCAGAAAGACAAGATCCAGTCTCATCCACCAGAACACAGGCACTAGTCCCTCCACCAGTAAACCTACACAACCCACTGAACCAACCTTACCCACTGGGGGCAGACACCAAAGACAATGGGAACTACGAACTTGCAGCCTGCAAAAAGGAGACCCCAAACACAGTAATATAAGCAAAATGGGAAGACAGAGAAATACGCAGCAGATGAAGGAGCAAGGTAAAAACCCACCAGACCAAACAAATGAAGGGGAAATAGGCAGTCTACCTGAAAAATAATTCAGAATAATGATAATAAAGATGGTCCAAAATCTCAGAAACAGAATGGAGAAAATACAAGAAATATTTAACAAGGACCTAGAAGAACTAAAGAGCAAACAAACAATGATGACCAACACAATAAATGAAATTAAAAATTCTCTAGAAGGAATCAATAGCAGAATAACTGAGGCAGAAGAACAGATAAGTGACCTGGAAGATAAAATAGTGGAAATAACTACAACAGAGCAGCATAAAGAATAAAGAATGAAAAGAATTGAGGACAATCTCAGAGACCTCTGGGACAACATTAAACACACCAACATTCAAATTACAGAGGTCTCAGAAGAAGAGAAAAAGAAAGGGAGTGAGAAAATATTTGAAGAGATTATAGTTGAAAATTTCCCTAACACGGGAAAGGAAATAATCAAGTCCAGAAAGTGCAGAGAGTCCTATACAGGATAAATCCAAGGAGAAACACACCAAGACACATATTAATCAAACTATCAGAAATTAAATACAAAGAAAAAATATTAAAAGCAGCAAGGGAAAAACAACAAATAACATACAAGGGTATCCCCAGAAGGTTAACAGCTGATCTTTCAGCAGAAACTCTGCAAGCCAGAAATGAGTGGCAGGACATATTTAAGGTGATGAAAGGGAAAAACCTACACCCAAGATTACTCTACCCAGCAAGTATCTCATTCAGATTCGATGGAGAAATTAAAACCTTGACAGACAAGCAAAAGCTAAGAGAATTCAGCACCACCAAACCAGCTTTACAACAAATGCTAAAGGAACTTCTCTAGGCAGGAAACACAAGTGAAGGACAAGACCTACAAAAACAAACCCAAGACAATTAAGAAAATGGTAATAAGAACATACATATCGATAATTATCTTAAATGTAAATGGATTAAATTCTCCAACCAAAAGACATAGACAAGCTGAATGGATACAAAAACAAGGCCTATAAGACACTGATGAAAGAAATTCAAGATGATACAAATAGATGGAAAGTTACACCATGTTTTTGGATTGGAAGAATCAACATTGTGAAAATGACTATACTACCCAAAGCAATCTACAGATTCGATGCAATCCCTATCAAACTACCAATGGCATTTTTCACAGAACTAGAACAAAAAAATTCACAATTTGTATGGAAACACAGAAGACCCCGAATAGCCAAAGCAATCTTGAGAAAGAAAAACGGAGCTGGAGGAATCAGGCTCCTGGACTTCAGACTATACTACAAAGCTATAGTAATCCAGACAGTAGGGTACTGGCACAAAAACAGAAGTATAGATCAATGGAACAGGATAGAATCTCAGAGATAAACTCATGCACATATGGTCACATTATCTTTGATAAAGGAAGAAAGAATATACAATGGAGAAAAGAGAGCCTCTTCAATAAGTGGTGCTGGGAAAACTGGGCAGCTACATGTAAAGATTGAAATTAGAACACTTCCTAACACCACACAAAAAAATATGTTCAAAATGGATTAAAGATCTAAATGTAAGGCCAGACACTATAAAACTCTTAGAGGAAAACATAGGCAGAACACTCTATGACATAAATCACAGCAAGATCCTTTTTGACCCAGCTCCTAGAGAAATGGAAATAAAACAAAAATAAACAAATGGGACCTAATGAAACTTAAAAGCTTTTGACAGCGAAGGAAACCATAAACAAGATGAAAAGACAACCCTCAGAATGGAAGAAAATATTTGCAAACGAAGCAATTGACAAAGGATTAATCTCCAAAATATACAAGCAGCTCATGCAGCTCAATATCAAAAAACAAAAAACCCAATCCAAAAATGGGCAGAAGACCTAAATAGACAATTCTCCAAAGAAGATATACAGATTGCCAACAAACACATGAAAGGATGCTCAACATCACTAATCACTAGAGAAATGCAAATCAAAACTACAATGAGGTATCACCTCACACCAGTCAGAATGGCCATCATCAAAAAATCTACAAACAATAAATGCTGGAGAGGGTGTGGAGAAAAGGGAACCCTCTTGCACTGTTGGTGGGAATGTATATTGATACAGCCACTATGGAGAACTGTATGGAGGTTCCTTAAAAAACTACAAATAGAACTACCATACAACCCAGCAATCCCAGTACTGGGCATATACCCTGAGAAAACCATAATTCAAAAAGAGTCATGTACCGCAATGTTCATTGCAGCTCTAGTTACAATAGCCAAGACACGGAAGCAACGTAAGTGTCCATCGACAGATGAAAGGATAAAGAAGATGTGGCACATATATACAGTGGAATATTACTCAACCATAAAAATAAATGAAATTGAGTTATTTGCAGTGAGGTGCATGGACCTAGTGTCTGTCATACAGAGTGAAGTAAATCAGAAAGAGAAAAACAAGTACCGTATGCTAACACATGTATATGGAATCAAAAAAATAATAATAATAAAATAAAATGGCTCTGATGAACCTAGGGGCAGGACAGGAATAAAGACCCAGATGTAGAGAATGGACTTGAGGACATGATGGGGGGAAGGGTAAGCTGGGATGAAGTGAGAGAGTGGCATGGACATATATACGCTACCAAATGTAAAATAGATAGCTAGTGGGAAGCAGCCGCACAGCACAGGGAGATCCGCTTGGTGCTTTGTGACCACCTAGAGGGGTGGGATAGGGAGGGTGGGAGGGAGACGCAAGAGGGAGGGGATATAGGGATACATGTATACGTATAGCTGACTCACTTTGTTATACAGCAGAAACTAACACACCATTGTAAAGCAATTATACTCCAGTAAAGATGTTAAAAAAAAAAAAAAAGAAAGACTCACAAATGTTAAGTAGAATCACACCTGTAGACACAATTAAATATTCATGGTAGAGATGAAGGAATTAAGAAATTTCCACTGCTTATGTAGTGGAGAAGCCCTTCTCCCAGCCTTGAAGGTGATTCCACCATTCGCTTGTGGTGAAGTTGAATGCTAAGTAGACCTGGAAAATGCCAACACCATCATTAAGAAGCAAATTGTTGCTAGAGTCTCTTTCTTATTTTGCTGCCTCGGAACTAAATTGAGAAAACAGTGATACAAACAAATGTCCACCACATTGCTACCTCATTGCCTTTATTGTTAAGAGTCATGTCCTCCAAAGGCATTCTAATCTAGTTGAAGAAAAATAGAAAACTTGAACAATCCAAACTGTCCCAAAAATCTATAACTATATCACTTTTTACAGTAAATGATTTTTTCTTCTCAAAATGCTGGAGTCTCACCTCACCAGCCACCTCTGTTTGGCAGTGATACAATTTCTCGTTGGGGTTTTAGTAAATGGCATCATTGTGGTTGTGAATGGCACTCACTTGATCAAGCAGCGAAAGATGATTCCATTGGATCTCCTTCTTTCCTGCCTGGCGATTTCCAGGATTTGTCTGCAGCCAGCCATCTTCTACATTAACCTGGCTGTCCTTTCCTTGATTGAATTCCCTCAGCTTGCTGAGAAGTTCGTAATTCTCACATTTATAAATGAATCGGGACTTTGGTTTGCCACATGGCTCAGCCTTCTCTACTGTGCCAAGATTGCCACCATTGCTCACCCACTCTTCTGGTTGAAGATGAGGATATCCAAGTTGGTTCCTTGGCTGATACTTGAGTCCCTGCTATATGCATCTAGTACGGCTGTTTTCCACAGCAAACACAGATGGATATTTTCCAAAGAACACTTCCTGGGCCTTTTCTCCCCAAATGCAACCACTCAAATCAAAGAAATACCTGCTTTACAGTTTGCCTTTCTTTTTGCTGAGTTCTCATTGCCATTACTTATCTTCCTTATTTCTTCTCTGCTCTTGATATTTTCCCTGGGGAGACACATCTGACAGATGAGAAACACAGCAACAGGCCCCAGGAACCCTCGCACACTCGTGCACATCAGCCCTCTTCTCTCCATCCTGTCCTTTCTGGTCTTCTATCTCTGCCACTCCATGACAGCTGCTTTGCTCTATTCTCAAATTTTCAACTTTAGAAGCTTCATATTTCTGTTCTGCATCTTGGGGGTTGGTTCATACCACTCTGGACACTCTATTACCTTAATTTTAGGAAATCCTAAAATGAAACAAGATGCAAAGAAATTGCTCCTTTACGGAAAGTGCTGTCAGTGAGAGAGAACTTTGATCCAATCAAAGAACTGGCAGTTCAGTGAGTTAACAGTGCCTGCCATGCCTCCTTAACCAAACGAAGAAGTCTGTTCATAAATATACAAAACATCATCTAAAGATTATTTGTCCAACCTGAGACATTTTTATGGATTCTCTCCTTTTTCAAAGGGTTACACTGATTTTCAAAGCATAATGCATGTTGCTGGATTACATCAATGTCAGTACCCTTGCCAGATGTTACCTAACTGTTGAAGACTGGGTAAGTGTTACAGGGATCTTTCTGTATTATTTCTTACAACTGCATGTGAATCTACAATTATCTCAAAATAAAAAGTTTAAAGAAAAAGGGAAGCACAAGTTTGAACTTGTGATGGCAGAAAGATGCACGAATGTCGTGGGGACCCTGTGTGTCTGATGCCTGGTCTTAGATGATTTAGCCTGGCTGGAAGCGCTGATTGCTCATTTCTTGTTTACCTGGATATTATTTCTGCACTGTTTGTTAGAGTCACAGACAATAGAACCATTTTTCCTCATCAGATCAGAGAGGAAGCTGAAGACAGTCTGACTTTCTCTGTCCTTGTAAGTAGGCTCACCTGCTCCATGGTGCCAAGATCCTAGATGCCGTGGTGACGTGTCCCATCAACTGATAAAAAGGCAGACAGATGGAAGAGGAAGAGAAATCAAGAGCTGAACTATTTTTTTCCATTCCCTTAATTAGACACACCGAACAGACAATAGCTTGCAAATATATTTCACTTTGCACTTGTGTTCTCAGCTTTGGGACCCTTTCAACTGATGGTGGCAATTTGGAACTCCTACCACATTGCATGTCTTCCCAATGAAGCGACATCAGTAGGTGGGTGGGCTGGGGTTATCTCCATCTGCTTGAAGTCACAAATGCATTTTCTATTTGACGATGATGTTGGATGCTAGCTAAGATATATATGTATATTTCTAAAACAACTTCAGAACGTTTCTGCTCCCAGTGAAGCAAAAGACATTCCTCATTTTGGCTATAGCTTAAAGTTCACACATGATGATAGAAAATGTGTTTAGGTTTGGATTTGCCAATCACCAATAATGTGGATTCAAATATTGGTTTATAAGCCTAAGACACGCAGGTGTGGTTGTACTAAACTGAGGTCTTTGCTTCAGAAGATCCAGGGAAGTATTCATCTTCCTGGGTGTGGGAAAGCTCTGAGGCTATTCTTCCTCTTCCCACAGAGGATGGAGCAAAATAACAGCCTTGGTCTTCCCACTATTTTGTTTTCCCATGTCCCAATAGGTGGGAGGTTTATAGCTAACTGTGCAGTCAGGTGGTCAACTCTGGGAAGAGCAGTTGTGTAGTGGAGGTGATGATTGCCCCTTCCTTTGGAGGGGACAGTGAGGGATCACTTTTATTTTCTGTACATCTCAAATTCAGATGCCTTATCCTTGAATCATGGTGTGTATACCTGCAGGTGGAGAAAAGGAGAGCAGAAGAGATTTCAAATATTCAGGGGAAAACTTGTAAATATACCATTCTCATGTGACTTTTTTACTCAGATGCCAAATTCTCATTCAATTTCATGCAACTCCTGCTTTAATAATGCTGGTTAATAAGATGAACATGAAGGTATGATTGTTTGTACACTTAAAAGTTACCAAAGTTATAAAAAAGATAATGCATGCTAAAGCAAACTCTTCTAGAAACACTTTTGCAGTCTACTTTCCTAGAAATATATTTCTTCCAGAAACGTCGCCTAGCTATCACGTTGATGGGTAGTGTGTGGGACACTAATTGCTCCATCGTTGAAGCAAAACTAACTGGGTCTCTTGTGTCTCTGGAGCCACCCTTATGTGGACTCCCTAACCTTGACAAGTTGTTTTTGTCCTGCTCATTTAGCATGGGGTTAGCCTCTATCGTGGTACGGCATTGTCCTCCACCCCGTCCCTGAATTTTTTGAGATGGAGTGGGGCACAGTTGCCCAGGAGACTTGGCTATGGGATCACATGCCCATGGGTCCAGCCAGAGGAGTGCTGACTGCAGGATGAGGCGTTGTCCACCCTTCCCCTACTTCCTGTGGCCTCCCTGCTCAGTCAGTAGCAAAGGAGATGCGCAAAGAGGCAGGCTCTCAGTGAAAAGGGGGCCAGCAATAGCATTCCATTCCATTTCAGAGAGAGGTCAGACACCCCAAACCAGGAGACAAATGTTGCCACTTTGCGTCCCATTCTCCATTCTGATGTTGACCCCTTCGGTGCCCAAGGTCCAGGGATTCTCCGAGGTTTCAGTGACCATAAGATTGTGACTCCAACCAAGAAGGTTAAATCTGTGTGCTTATAGCAACAGATTTCTCAAAATATAAATGCTGCAACAATTTGACTCAGGAAATAAACGCAACAATTTTAAAACTCTCACAGATTAAGAATGCCTTTTAAATTCTCAGTCTCTCATTCAAATGTAGTAACGGCTTGAAGTTAGAATAATCTGGACCTAAAAATGGGAGGAAGACATAAGCATTTAATGTTTACTTGTCTTCTTTAGGTTAGGGACCACCCATTCTAGAGACTTCAGACAGTTTAAATATTATGCCCCATATGCTTAAGTACAGTCGTTCTTGTCAAACTATAAGTATTCTAATTTTAGGCTTGGGAAATCTGATTTCCACAACTTTTGGGCATGTAGACCTACATCTCTTTGGGTAAGAGGAGGGATAGGTAGTCAGAAATATCCAAGAAAGAAAGAAGCCAGCCAGATCATGCAAATCAACTTTGGCAATCAGTGAGATAACAGATGTTGCAGACAGATGGCGCTCATATTGGAGAACAATCCAAATGACAGGGGCAGGGAGACTCACCTGTTTTAAAGAGGGTCTTGCTAGGGTATGAGTTTGGAATCACATTAGAGACTGTATTAACACAAACTCTATGTCAGTGGTATATTCTTTTTGAAAGAATTATTCTTTTGCCACCTAATCATTGTAGACTGTCATCTGAAAACTTTATGCTGGGAAAAGGGTAGGGACTGAGAAAATCGGTCACCACGAGCTGAAAACATCAAGCTTTTGGGGAGAGTCAACATAAATTCAGATAGCTCGTGGGTTTTTGTTTCATTGTCTTCCTATGTAAAGCTAGCATCTCCCCCCCTCTCTCTCCTTGATACATTAGACCATCCGATGCATCACTCCATACCTTTGCAGGACGAAATAATGATTGTGTTTAAGATGTGATTTAAACATTTGGCATCATATCTGTGACATCTGGATCTGCTTAATCATTCTGGTTGGGGGTCAGGTTGGTGATTTTAGCCTGTAATTCAAAACATTCAAATCAATAAAGTGTGGGTTTCCTTTTTACTTTTTGGTGCTCTATTTGTTTCTGTTTTAAATGTTTCTCCACAAGATGAGCAATATGACATAATTTTGAATAAAATATCTACTTAAATCTCTGAAAATATGTCTGTTTTTAAAATGATGACTGAAGATTCATTTTATTTCAACCTCAACATTCCTGAGCAAAAACACACATTGTGACTATTTTAATTTTTGAGGTTGGAATGCATGTTCTTAAGTGAAATCTTTAGTTTCTAGTAACTAAAATCTCCTCCTCTATAGATTTGTGTAAGTCATATAATATAAGCACGCACTGTGTGTTAACCAGGTAGAATTTGAATTTAGGAGTATCTAAGGCCCCATAGCTAGACTGGGCTCAGCACTTAGTAAGCACGCTCTGAATGACCTAGATTCCAGAACCACTGGGGAAACTTCAGCTTATTCTGAAGATAAGCAGGTGGAAAAGGATTGGAAAAAAAAAAATAAGTGGCTAAAAGCCAGCTAGGATATTGTATTACTAAATATATGGAAGGCCCTCTGGCCACAAACTCACTCATTTGGACAGCAAGAGCTATGCTTGTGATTGCAGATTAATAAGTTTTACTTCACTTGAAACCCGGAGAATTGGCTTCCAGAAAGCATTGACCAGCTATAGTCAAAAAACTTGGTTTCATGACAAATATTCTCTAGCATATGCACCACTGCGTGTCTGCTGTCATACTTGAAATTCTTGAGTCAAGGACTTGTGCCTTTGATCACGGAGGCATGATGCCCTTAATGGCACCAGTTGATGACGGATGTGGAGAACAGGTTCTATGGGAGGAGAGAGGAAACCTTGAGCATAATAATTTAGATGGGGAGGCTAAGTAGATTTGTGTCATACCTTACAGAGATCAGAAACTAATCCATACACAAGACAAACCACTGTCTTCCAAAGCCAGTAACTTGGTCTCCTCAGTTCTTGCTAGAACTGCCCCTGCTTATTTGGGTGATTTATGCAACGTCTGTGCAATGCCGTAAGCACGGTAGTAAGCTGAGCCTCTGTTCCTTGATCTATAAGACGGGGATGATAATGATGGGTACCACATGCTTAATAAAGTTCCAGGTACGTAATTGTGAGCAGTAATGAAGGCAAGTCCCAAGTAAAGGGGCTGAAATGGATACGGTCTCAGGGAATCTCCAGCAGCACCTTGGGGTGGGGTGGGGGGCATTGGGGAGAAACTTGTTGAACAATAGAGGGTCATATTAAAGCCTGGTTTGGAATCTAGACCCAGCACTCGTGAGCTGGGTGACTTGACGAGCCTGAAGCTCATGTTTCCCCATCTTTGAAGTGGGCACATGGATTATCCCGGGCTGAACGAGATATGCTAATGAGCCAGTGGAATCCATGCCTGGCTGCTGCTAGTGTTGTTTTTTGTTGTTAAACCATATGTAACTGCTGAAATGGGGCCATTTTTGATCTGCTGAAATGACAGTTTCCTACGGTTCACCCCAATAATCAATCAAACAAACAATCACAGAGTTTGGAGGAGAGCTAATTCCAGATAAAGGAAGCAGCATGTGTAGAGGTATCTGGCAAAGAAAGGAAATAAAAACATAGAAAAGCGCAAGAGTGAAAGGAGGAATGAAGGGTGTATCAGGCTGCTTTGCTGCAATAACAAGTGGGGCCAGCGTTTCAGTCCTCGCAGCCACGAGTTCACTCTCACGTACGTTGCGTGATGGCTGTGAGTCTGCAGCAGCCCTGTTGCTGTTCTGAGTCCCGAAGCCGCAGCCCCTGTTTGGGATGCACTGTTCTTGAGGCAGAGGGAAAAGAACGAAGGCTGGGGAGTCACAGGGCAGTTCTACAGCTTCTTCCATATCCACTCCCAGGGGCAAGTGGCCAAACCCAACAGAAAGAGGGGAGAGAGATGAAATCTTACACCAACTATTTGGGAATAAAAACAATTCTACCAGATGGGAAAGTAAAATGCGGAAGCTGCTGTGCAGAGCAGCTTGGTGGCTCCTCAAAAACTTAAACATAGAATCACCATATGACCCCGAAATTCCACTCCCTGGTGTATGCCCAAGAGAACCGAAAACAGAGACTTGCACCAACACCTATAAACTGATATTCACAGCAGCATTGTTCACAATTGCCAAAAAGTGGAAACAACCCAAGAGTCCATGAATGGGTAACAAAAATGTGGAATAGGGGCTTCCCTGGTGGCGCAGTGGTTGAGAATCTGCCTGCCAATGCAGGGGACACGGGTTCGAGCCCTGGTCTGGGAAGATCCCACATGCCGCAGAGCAACTAGGCCCGTGAGCCACAACTACTGAGCCTGCGCGTCTGGAGCCCGTGCTCCACAACAAGAGAGGCCACGATAGTGAGAGGCCCGCGCACCGCGATGAGGAGTGGCCCCCGCTCGCCGCAACTAGAGAAAGCCCTTGCACAGAAACGAAGACCCAACACAGCCAAAAAAAAAAAAAAAAAAAAAAGTGGAATAGACATACAATGGGATATTATTCAGACGTGAAAAGGAATGGGATTCTGATACATGCTACAATATACATGAACCTTGAAAACATTGTAAGTGATAGAACACAGACACAAAAGGACAAATCCTGTATGGTTCTGATGCCGAAAGCTTGGCATTTGTGCACCAGTGTCGAAGCTTGGAGACAGCTTTGGGTGAAGTAGAAAAGAAAGCTTTTATTGCTTTGCTAGGCAAAGGGGGACACAGCGGGTTCCTGCCCTGAAAAACTATGTGTCCCAAGCCGGGAGGATCTGATGAGGAGTTTTATAGCAAAAGTTCAAGGGTGGATTTGCTGATAAGATTAGGGTGTGTGCAGGGCCTGCACTCCTCTAATCTGGTCTCGGTAATCTTCTTGATGAGCTTCTCTGGTTCTTTTAATGTAGCCTCAGGTGGTCTTTCTATGGTATGAAGAATGCTGACATCTTAAAGCCCTTAAAGACATTGTTATGTGTATCCCTTGAGGTGGAACCAAGACCTTGCCCCAAGGCTGCACTGTTGTTTCTTGGCTGCCCCTCCCTTGTCTTTTCATCTCCTCCTTTCCTGGATTAGCAGCTGTTGAGATCTGCCCTTTGGAACTCAGGGAAGATCTTGGAGGCTGGAGTCAAGAAACAAGAAACAGAAAGGCTTCCATGCCCAGGAGCCCCACAGGGTCCTGCTCGGCTTCAGTTCCACTTATATGAGGTACCTAGAGAAGGCAAATTCATAGAGACCGAAAGTAGAAAAGAGGATATCAAGTATTGGAGGGAGGAGGGAGTTATTGCTTCATTGGTACAGAATTTCTGTTTGGGATGATTAAGAAGTTCTTAGATAGTGGTGATGGTTACACAGCACTGTGACGTACTTAATACCACTGAATTGTACACTTAAGGTGGTAAATTTTATGTTATGTATGTATTACCACAATAAAAAAATTCTACCAGAAAAGGAAACAGGCAAGGGCTGGGTGTACTATTTTTTTTTTAGTTTAATTTTTATTTTATGTTGGAGTATAGTTGATTTACACTGTTGTGTTAGTTTCAGATGTACAGCAAAGTGACTCAGTTATACATATACATATATCTGTCTTTTTCAGATTCTTTTCCCATATAGGTTATTACAGAATATTGAGACCCAACACAGCCATAAATAAATAAAAAAACAAAACAAAAAAAAATTAAAAAAAAAAAAAAACCCAAATGGACAGACAGAACCCTTGAACAAATGGCAAAAGCAAAGCTATACAGACAAAATCACACAAAGAAGCATACACATAGACACTCACAAAAAGAGAAAAAGGAAAAGAAAAAATATATAAAAGGAAGAGAGCAACCAAATCAATAAACAAATCTACCAATGATAATAAAGTCTAAATACTAAACTAAGATAAACATAAAACCAGAAACAAATTAGATGCAGAAAGCAAACCCTAAGTCTACACTTGTTCCCAAAGTCCACCACCTCAATTTGGGATGATTCATTGTCTATTCAGGTATTCCACAGGTGCAGGGTACATCAAGTTGATTTTGGAGATTTAATCAAATCTGCTCCTGAGGCTTCTGGGAGAGATTTCCCTTTCCCTTCTTTGTTTGCACAGCTCCTGGGGTTCAGCTTTGGATTTGTCCCCGCCGCTGCATGTAGGTCGCCTGAGGGCATCTGTTCTTCACTCAGACAGGATGGAACTAAAGCAGCAGCTGATTCGGAGGCTCTGGCTCACTCAGGCAGGGGGGAGGGAGGGATATGGTATGTGGGGCAAACTCGCAGTGGCAGAGGCCAGTGTGACTTTGCACCAGCCTGAGGCGTGCCGTGTGTTCTTCCGGGGAATTTGTCCCTGGATCACAGGACCCTGGCAGTGGTGGGCTGCATAGGCTCCCAGGAGGGGCGGTGTGGGGAGTGACCTGTGCTCGCATACAGGCTTCTTGGTGGCGGCAGCAGCAGCCTTAGCGTCTCATGCCCGTCTCTGGGGTCCGCGCTGTTAGCCGCGGCTCGCGCCCGTCTCTGGAGCTCGTTTAGGCGGCGCTCTGAATCCCCTCTCCTCGAGCACCCCGAAACAATGGTCTCTTGCCTCTTAGGCAGTTCCGGACATTTTCCCGGACTCCCTCCCAGCTAGATGTGGTGCACTAGCTCCCTTCAGGCTGTGTTCACGCGGCCAACCCTAGTCCTCTCCCTGGGATCCAACCTCCGAAGCCCAAGCCTCAGCTCCCAGCCCCGCCCGCCCCGGCGGGTGAGCAGACAAGCCTCTCGGGCTGGTGAATGCTGCTCGGCACCGATCCTCTGTGCGGGAATCTCTCCGCTTTGCCCTCCGCACCCCTGCGGCTGTGCTCTCCTCCGTGGCTCCGAAGCTTCCCCCCTCTGCCGCCCGCAGTCTCCGCCCGCGAAGGGGCTTCCTAGTGTGTAGAAACCTTTCCTCCTTCACAGCTCCCTCCCAGAGGTGCAGATCCCGTCCCTATTCTTTTGTAACTGTTTTTTCTTTTGCCCTACCCAGGTACGTGGGGAGTTTCTTGCCTTTTGGGAGGTCTGAGGTCTTCTGCCAGCGTTCAGTAGGTGTTCTGTAGGAGTTGTTCCACGTGTAGATGTATTTCTGATGTATTTGTGGGGCTGAAGGTGATCTCCACGTCTTACCCCTCCGCCAGCTTGAAGGTCCTGTCTGTGAGGCATTCTTTACAGAAAACTCTTTTTTGAAACCATCACTTGTGCTATAATGATGTAGTACAATCGGCAACACAAGCCCCCTAACTAGTAGTTCTCCAATATGCAATTGTTGAGCAATTTAGGACCACCTAAAATTTAGAAGAGATATATATTAAAACATATGTGATAAAACACAAAGCGTGACATACTATAATGGCAAAATAATTAAGCTTACACGTCTGTGTACACAGTAGGTCAAAAGCTTAAAGGAAGGTAATATAAGAGCCATTCAGCACCATTCCCATCAGTAGCCAACCATCTGCAGGATAATACAGGGCTTGAAACCTTTTCCCTACTAGTTTTTCAAAACTATGACAATTTTATGACATGAGCTGGTTGTTCCAGGAAAAATGTAATGATAAAAGAGTACATGATTCAATTTGTTGTTATAACTGTCTTACGGACTGTTTTTGGAAAAATTACATGAGTGTTTATTAAAATGTATTCTGTGTGAGGTGTTATGCTAAACCAGGTTTTCTCCATCTTGACACTGTTGACATTTGGGGCTGGATATTTAAGGGGGGTTGGTGGATGCTATCCTGTGCAATATAGCATGTCTCCCAGCCTCTAAGCATTAGATGCCAGCAGTACACCACTTGTCCCAGGTGTGACAACCGAAAGTGATTCCAGAACTTTGCCGAATGTTCCCTGAGTGGCAAAATCACCCCCCATTGAACACCACTGTCTTAACATGTGGGGACAAAGGTGGATACAACAGTTTCTGTCCTCAAAGCATTCAGAAACTAAAGGCAGATAAAAGCAAGTCACCTTGTACAGTGTGGCATAAAACTAAATTCAGTATTTGGAGAATTCACCAACAGAGCACAAAGTGGGGAGCGATTTATCAAACCTTTGTGGAATGGAAGCTTTTCCAACCTAGCAGTTGATCACAATGGACCCAGCAGAGCCCCAAACAGGGCATATGTCCCTATGGATACTTGTTACTTTGTCTGAAGGTGTCCTGAAGGTCTCTTAGGATGAATCTCACTTTTAGAAAACTGGAAGGGAAACCATATGAAACCATTCGAGGTGAGAGCAGGTGCCTAGGTGATTCTTCTCTGAATATGCAGCGTCTGTGCCACCTAGGACTCTACTCTGTTCTTTGTGTTACAACTTCAATGAGTTGTAGGGAACAGCTGTGAACATCTTCAAGGAGGCATCGAGGGAGGTGGTTCATGGGTGGGTCCTATCAAAAGTGATCCAGATTAAAGCATGACGATCAGGATAAACCTTGTTCTTCTCCCTTGGATGGAAAGAGAAAAATACTAAAATCTTTCCAATTTTACATTCTGCAGGCAGGAAAAGCGAAAAAGGCAGGGCATCCTCCTATGAAATGAGGAAGCCAGGAGCTCTCAAAACAGCAGTGACTACGGGTGATTTCTCCATCAAACCTCCATCGTTGTGCCTGTCACTTTGCCTGCAAATGCTGGGTCCTTGTCTGTACCCTGCAGACTCTGGGAGGGCATATCTGGGTTTTCTTCTCATCCCCAGAATTCCTTCTCCCTTTTGGTGTTTGGCAGATGGTACATTTTTAAGTAGAACAAAACTCAATTATATTAGGGTTTTCATAGCAAAGGAAAGAGAAAAAAATATTACAAAGTCACTTTAAAAGAGAGCGTTTGTTTTCTAATTCTCTGTTCCTAAAGACATCAGGTCACAGGACCAGCACGTGCCTCTTCCCTGTCACCCAAGTCTTGCCATGACGTTTACATACTGAGCCCTTCAGCATGGTCTGTGCACTTCAGTTTCGCAAAAAAGTCATGGTAACACTAAAGGGGAAAAAATGTAAAAAAAATTCTGTTCTGAGTCTAGACCAGCAACCTCGTTTTTCAGCACTGACTCGAACCAGCGGAGGTAACGCACAGCACACCGAAGACTTAAAGGAAATAACCATGCCGGATTCTACGTATTCATGTGCTGTTTGTCTTTTGAATTCAAGCACCTGGAGGGGGTATTTGGTTCTCAAATATTCTATTATGACTTTTGTGAGAACTAGCTTGGGGAGTAGCAGTAATTCTTCATAGAGAACTGTATTTCAAGTAGAACAGGTCTTCTGGTGCAGGAATCTCGAGGAGTAAAAAGTAAAAATTCATGAGGCTTAAGCTACATTTTTTTTCCCATTCAATAATTTCCATCACCAGTCTCTTCAGTGAGCACGCGCAAAGGCTACTGAAGGCACATCAACTCGCCTGAGACGTGCACTGGTTCCATGGAAGGATGGGGGGATAAGAAAAGTCTGTCCCAGGCGCGCAGCCTTCCTGCCGCTGTGGAACTGATGCCATTGGGCCCCGGAGGCTGCATTTCAGTGCTCGTGGGAAGACCTCCGTGGTCGCCTGGTGCAGCCTCCCCCTTACAGTCTAGCGCATCAATCAAGATAACCATGGTCGTTGGTCGTGCTCTTGTGCTAAGTGAGGGTGAGCTAAGTATTTTAATGAGCAACGCAACAAACCAAACAGAGGAAAGTGGTCCTGAATACAGAACCGCTTTGTGTCTTTGAAGCCATTTGTTTTAGTGAGAAGGACACATCAGAGAATTTCTGACTCTGAGATGAAAAACGTACAAAAGTCTGGCCTCACCTGTCAGTCATCAGCTCGGAATGGTGACAGTTTTACATGGACAAATGGCTCGGAACAGATGGAACAAATCCTGATGTGGAGGAATTCACATGATGATTACCCCATATTACCCTGATTAAATCTGCTCACTTGCACTCATCTGTAATGAGCAGTCATTAAAAGAGACAATACTAAATATTCTTGAGGTAACTGACAGGCGGAGAGGGTCGCTTATTTATATTCAAATCATTCAGCTCCTCCAAAGAAAGTGCTATTTTTTTTCACATGCAGTTAACTTGACATTGGCAAGCTTCTCACCAGGTAGACAGCTATAATGACCATCCTTCTGCTTTCCAGCGAACACGGACATTTACTTTGGGATTAGTGTCATCATGAAAGTGAGCGATAGTTTTAATACCTTTCCCAAGTGGGTCTTCCCACTTCATTATCAAGGGAACAATTCCTGCTTTAAGGAACATGCATCTGTATTAACGTTATTGTATATTTAATAAGATTGTTCAAATAAGAAAGAAATAGACTCTGGGCAAACCAGGGCAGACATCCTTTCTGAACCTTCCCTGTAGAATAGCTCAGCCCTTAGAAAGCCTATATGGAATTTATTCCGTCTAAAATTCACAACATTTTGGTTGAAAAGCTCCAGAGTCTTTCAGACTAAGAATTCTTTAAATCCATTCATTTGCTTCTCTCCACTTGAATTTGAGGTTGATCTTTAGGACTAAAATTTTTGTCTTTAATATTCAGGTCACTCCCAGATGCTTGTCCCTCCTCTGCTCTATTTATCCTGATAATATATTTCTGTGCTTTTCCTTACTCCTCTCAATGTCCTGAAATTTACTTGCATTACAGCAAATAGAATAATGGAGTCATGTGATACATTGAATTTGTCTTACACATAAAGAACTCAAAGTGCTTTACAAGCAAGAATCCCTTGTTAGTTACAATGAGGAAAGGGTGCTGCACTTATATCACTTGAGTAACCGCTGGTTCTCACGATTTTGTCTTCAGCTCTGAACTGAGTTGGGAAATTTCAAATCCTTCCTTGCTTCTTCCCTCCCTTCTCCCTTCCTCTCTCCCTCCTTCCCTCCTTATGTGTCAACACATATTTATGGGGCGTTATTACTAGGCACTGTTCTAAGCATGGAACATGTAGCAATGAACAAGACAGACAAAGTCTCTGTCATCTTGGACATTACATCTTAGTTGGGAAGATAAGAATTGAGCAAATAAGGAAATAAATACTTCCAGGTAATGCAGAGAGAGGTGCACTTTTAGGGAGCATGGTCAGGGAAGGTAGACTCCTCCAGAGAGGAAGTGATAACTGAAAAGAGAACTGAACGAGAAGCAATCGTCTATAGATATCGAGGGAATGAGCATTCCAAGTGGAGAGGGCAGGAGACAGCAATGCCCCCTTGAATCAAAAAAAGAGCTTGAAGTGCTCCAGGAAAACAAAGGCCCAAACTTTGCGGTGCCTGGAGAACATGAGCAAAGGGAAGAGCCCAAGGAGGGGATAACAGAGGGGTAGGCAAGGCCAGATCATGGCAGGCTTTGGGCCACGGTAAGGACTAGGTTACATCCTCATGTGATGGGAAACCATTGCAAAGTTTGTGTGAGTGTATGTGTTTGGCAGGGGAGGGGGTGCATTTGTCATAATCAGATCTATGTTCTGAAACATTTACTCTGACTGCTGTAAGAAAAGAAAAGAGAAGAAAAAAGGAAAGTAAAGGAAAAGAAAAGAAAAGCATTTCCTCTGGAGAACAGACTTGGGAGTCAGGAAAGAGCTAGAGTGGGAACAGAAAGACCAGTCTGAAAGCTGCTGTGGTACACTAGGCAAGGGATGTTGTTGCCCCAGATGAGACTGGTAGAAGAGGGTGGAAAGAAATATCTGGATTTGAAATCCCAGCAGGGATTTAAGATGGTTTTGATAGGGGGAGTAAGGGAAAGAGAGAAATCAAGAATACTTTGAGGTTGTTGGCATGCCCCACCGGTGAGCAATGGTGCCATTTTTCAAGAAGGGAAGATTGGGGGGAAGTCAAAATCAAGAGCTCTATTGTAGGCATTTTCAGTCTTAGGTGCCTATTCCAGGAAAAACTGTTACTAAGCAGTGAGTGATAAATTTGGAGTTTTGGGGGAGTGACAAGGGCTAGAAATATGCACTTGGAATTTACTTGCATGTCCATGAGGCTGGACAAGATTATGTAGGAAAGAGGTTGCCAACTGGAGTGCCCAAGTTCTATAAATAAGAACTTATTTTGTGCACTCAAGTCACTCCAACTGTCCTGTCTGATGCCACCTCTCTGGGGAGGGAAGGGTAATGAGAGCAGAGTACGTGAGTTAATACTTGCAACCCTGAAATCAACCCTACCAGTCATGGGAGCCTAATCTCATTATATATGGCTTATTCTATTTGCTGTTTAATTTAGAAATACCGCTCCTTTATGTACAGGGAGGATTGGTCCGGAGATTTTTCTGGTGCTATATTTGATCAATTTGATTATCCATGTTCTGCTAGATTTATCAAAAAGTTGTTAAGCTTTTCTTATTTTCTATGCACCAGAACAATTTAAATTGCATGGGAATTATCTGTTTCTTGGGGGATGGAAAGAATTCGCAGTGAAAGAATCTGAAGCCAGAAGCTTTTGGGAAAGAGCAGAATCCTTACCATTTATTTAGTTCTTAAAATGCTAAACTGTTGACAGACACAGTATCAATTTGCCTTCTTGAAGACTCTATGAAATCAACATTATCTCCACTTTACAGATGATTAAATTGAGGTGCACAGAGGATTGGAAATTGCCCAAAGACACGTAGTTAAAAAGTAACATTTCCCAGATGTGGACCCAAATCTGATATTAAATACTATTTGTGTCCTTAAACATTAAGCATCGCTTCCTCCCACGTTAAAGCTCAGTGACAGTGAAAATGCCTTTGAGCGGTTTAGGGATAAAGGTTGGACAACGGCTATTTTGGGCCTTCCCCGCATCTGTTCCCTCCTCTTTACCCTGACTTCCTTTGGAGGAAGCAACACCCCCGCACTCCATCCTTGTTATGTCTCTTATTTGGGGCTGTCCTCATCTCTGAATCCAGGAAGAAGCACATGATCAAGTGTTAACAGTTAACATAACCACTCACCTGGCCAGGGGAGATCCATTCAAGGATGAGCATGAGGTCTAAATTCATCAAGTCAGAGCGAATCCCAGAATTTTTGATATAGCAGGCTGGGCAAAATGAGCCTCTCCGTTCGAGATAGGATGTTTGCCTGAAGCTGCTGGCAGCCATCTTGCCACCATGAGGAGGGACCTGAACCTGCCAAAGAATGGATTCTATGCAACGAACATCAGTGCCCAGAGAAGAGAGAGCAAGACCAGTGCTCAGAACTCGTCAGCCTCCAGAGTCAGCCCTCATATTCTGTTGGCCTTGACATTTAAATGAACGTTTAAATTCCCAGTTTTTGCTGAAGAAAGCTTGAGGTGGGTTTTTCTCACACTGGATGTACTATAATATAATAGCTGCGGGCTATATAGAAAAGCAGAGATGTGCTTTACATTTTTCACATTTAAGAATTAGAGCCAGAGAGGTGACTTTCCTACAGCCAGGCATTTAGTGATATTCCTAGGGCCCAAACCTGTGAAGTTAAAGTTGAGTGCTCTCTTCACTAAATTCAAAGTTTTTTCAAACATATTTGTAGGAGAGTTGTTTAGAAAAAATAAAAAATTCTTTTCTGGGGTCTCCCCATACATTTTTTTTTCCAATTTATTTATTTATTTATTTTTGGATGTGTTGAGTTTTCGTTGCTGCGTGCGGGCTTTCTCTAGTTGTGGCGAGCGGGGGTTACTCTTCGTTGTGGTGCTTGGGCTTCTCTTGTTGCAGACCATGGGCTCTAGGCACTCGGGCTTCAGTAGTTGTGGTTTGGAGGCTCTAGAGCACAGGCTCTGTAGTTGTGGCACACAGGCTTAATTGCTCCGCGGCATGTGGGATCTCCCCGGACCAGGGCTCGAACCTGTGTCCCCTGCATTGGCAGGAAGATTCTTAACTACTGCGTCACCAGGGAAGCCCTCCCTATACATTTAATGATTCCTTCCCTGTCACAAACTCACTTGAACAGGTCAGGGTTTTATTGTGTTATAGGAAGAGTTCACAAAGCATGAGGTTACCATATGGACGTCAGTTTTATTCACTCCACACTGCATAGACTGTCACTGGCACTGAACACTGAATGGCTACACTTTGTTCAGAGGATGCATGGTCCTATAGACTGTAATCTGCGTTGGCGTATAAGTTGGTTGCAACCATCAGACTGGACACATGGATGAAGATGGTGCATATGTGGTCTTGAAAACCATAGCGCGGTTTCTGCCCTGGTCCAATCTTGAATGGTTCCCTTTTAACCTAGGACCTGAGACTCTTTTTCCTGCCCTACAGAGAAAGGATATTACTTAGGAATTACAATGAAATGGTAGGACTGGGCATTCTGGATTTTCATGCATAAAGACTTGTTTCTCCTTCTCCCCCTCAAGACAGGCTTCTCCAGACATAATTTTGTCAACTTCTAGAAGACCCTGATTGTTGCTTCTTGCTTTGTTTCCCCAGCAGCTGGAAGTAGGCTTCATGGTCTCCCATGTCCTGTGGTTTGGGGACACGGCCCATCCCCTGCATCCAAGAAGAGACATATATGTGTGGATATATACGGTGATACTCTAGAAACATCTGCTGAGTGAACAACAGTGAAAAAATAAATAAACAAAGCTTCTCACCTTTAGGAAGGTGTTGCTAGTCAGACTTCAGTATTACATAATCTTTGTAATGGTTTTCCTCTGGCAGAGAATATTATTCCATCTACCCACCATAGTCTAGCATCTACCTGTTGTGAACATTTCTGGGACAAGTGAGTGGAATGAAAGATACAACCTGTGACTAGGAAATAGAATGAATCGCACTGATTCAGAGGGAGTGAAAAAAAAAGAAAACATGAACTTGACTTTCTGAATTCAATACAGTAAACTTAATACAGAACCACATCACCTCAGATCTGCAAAGGATATTAGTGCTTATTTGTTCCAACTCCTTATTGCATGAAGAAAGAGAAAGCAGACTCCCAGAAAAGATATACAATTCTCTTTGACTTATTCCAGGGAATAGTCAGATGTATTCCAGAAGAGTGGATACTGTGGATTTACTTCTCCTAGTTATGACTAGGGCAGCCTTCATGGGAGCAGGATGGAGAAATGGTAGGACATTGATGAATGGGACATGGTGGCTATGGTCCTTCCAAGGCATGACTAATGACCATTTTTGGGCTGAGAGATGTGCAGCCCCCCATATATGTACCTGTATCCCACCAATGTTGACTGCAAAGTATAGACACAGGAATTTGCAGTCTTTTCTCCAAAAGTGAGAAAAAAAGAACATTTAACAGTGGTACCCAAGGCTCTTCAGCCATTCATAGATTAAAATTGGTCCAACATAATTTAAATTGCATGGTAATATATTAGAAATGGAAACCCAAAGGCAACCTTTCATTATAATTTTCTGTTGTCATTAATACTTACCCTTGTACATTTAAGGCTCCTTACATATATAATAAATGATGATAGGGAATTTTCATTTTATGAAATATTATCCTTCCTCAATTACTCACCAATCTGAATATTGTCTTGTTATAGTTAAATCGATAATACCAATTTTTAAAATCTACTCTTCCTTCCAGGCACAAAACATGTTTTAGATAATCATAGATTCTACTGTAGCAGAGGAGATTTGGGTAATGTTAACAATTAAGCAATCAGGAGTAGCTTAATTTTTTTGTTAGGTTTAGGTGACTCTTTGTTAGGTTTAGGTGACTCTTTTTTTCTAGTTATGACTTAACACAGTGATTTACAAGACTTACTTCCTCCTAAGAATTCACACAATCATGAAAAAAGAAATTTTGGCTATAAAAACGAGATGAGATCAAATATACCCCAAAGTAATTGTTGTCAGAGATATTCCGAATGCATCATGCTTTGATCTAAACCAGAGAAAGAGAAAGTAAATATGACCGTGGATACACAGTGGTATGGAGCCGGGGAGGAGGGGAAAACAGCACGACACATGAGAGAAAAACATGGTCTTAATTATATGGACTGTTAATTTATGCAGCTCAGATCTCTTGTGTTGACCCAGATTGCCAGGAACAGACATTTAGACCTCATTTTAGTTTCTAACCACTTTTAAAACTGATTTATAAAACCTATTTTCATGCCTTTTTTCCCCCCAAATAATCTATCCGGTCTACAACGGAAGTGATCTGCATTGCTTCTGCGTCATTTCAGGTGGGCCGAAGTGTGACAGGAAGACGCCCGAGCCACACCCTCTGTAAGGTTAGATGAAGCTCCCATGCACTGGGCCTTGGGGGACATGAAGGCTACCCCAAGCAGAAGCAGAGGCCACCTACTTTCGCCAGGTCTCCATCGGCCCCATAATCGCCACTACTGGAGGGACAGCAGTAAGGAATGACACATTCTTTGCAAAGCAGGGTCCTGGCAAAATGAAGACCTCAATTTCTTTTGACACCTCTGCCCTTTTTTGCTAGGGACTTGTATCATCATGTAGGAAGAATCTATAATAATGATCTACGCCCGGTGACATCTAGCAAACATTTGGAGCTCAACCTCAATTCAGTCCTAGCAAGGCTGTCCACTCATGTAGAGGGGTGGAGAGCAGCGTCAGTACCAAAGCACCCTTGAAGGGTCTCCTTTCCAGCTTTTCTCCTCTGGAAAGCCCCTTCTCCATCAGCTCACTCCTGACTCTGATTTAAAGCTCTTTTATCTTGTGGTTCTGATAGTGAGTTTGTTGTGAGGTCCATAATTCCTCATTGCTAAAAGGGAGCTAGAAACACCTGCTTAATTCTGAGGGTCATCATCAAAAATGGACCTGACCAAAGCAGTGTAGGAATGATTTAACAACTGAAAGCTATCTTAAGGATCCACTAACTACTTCATTCAGCAAATGTACCAAGCACCTTGGCACACACAGGTCTTTGACATTGCACTTATTTATTTGTCCACTGAACAAATACTTCCTGGGCACCTACTGTGTTATGTGTTTATTCATATGCCTCATTAGCAAAGTCTGGAAGCAGCAGAATGATTAAGTTAATGTATCTACTCATAAAACTGTTCACAGAAACAGACTCACAGACATAGAGAACAGACTTGTGGTTGCCAAGGGGGCGGGAAAGGGATAGCTTGGGAGTTTGGGATTAACAGATGCAAACAACTACATATAGAATGGATAAACAACAAGATCCTACTGTATAGCACAAGGAACTATATTCAATATCCTGTGATAAACCATAAGGGAAAAGAATACGAGAAAGAATGTATATATACGTATAACTGAATCACTTTGCCCTACAGCAGAAATAAACACAACATTGTAAATCAACTGTATTTCAATAAAATAAATTAAAAACCAAAAAACAAAAAATTGTTCACGATTGCATCTGAAATAAGTTACTTGCCACTATTTTTTTTAGAGGCCATAATATGGCAAATGTTACGTAGAGAAGTATAGTTAACAAGAGTTGGGAGTGTTTGCAAAAGATCTGTGCAAGAGCTTGCCGACTCCAATGTTGTAGCCTCAGTGTAGTGTCTCAGGGTTACTCAAGCTACATCTTATCTTTCCAAACTACTCCTGGCCGATGCCTCGCTGGAATGTAACTTTATCAGCTTCTAGTTTCCCAATTTCCTCTAATTCAATCAAAAGTCAGCAGTCACATGTCCTAGGGCAAATTCTATCTCAAATATGGATTTTTAATGACACACAAATATGCACTGCATGTTCCAGCAATGTATTCTGTGCTATGCAAAAGTGTATTAAAAGTGGAGCCACATTTACATTTGTTTTGCACTTGTGACTGAAGAGGTCAAACTATGCAAACTGCATCCACTCTTGTCAATACTTTCAAGCAAAAGAAAATTTTATTCAAGTAAAGTTAGATTCATGACTAACAGAACAGCTAATATTCCTCATTTTGGAGAAAAGGCTGCATTTTTTTTTTAAAAAGTAGGCATTTACGTTTTATGTAAAGCTGAGAATACTTAACAAATATGCCTGTCTGTTTTAAACCAGGTATAATAGCCTGCATATAAATATGCAGTTAAAAAGCAGATTTAATTATAAGCAGTTTACAGCCCAAATGGAGACAGTTATACAGTCTGCAATTGGTGCTGGAAATTTTCATACGAAAAATAAAATTAGTAACAGAGGAATAAAAGACATTTAGTGATTTCCAAGGAGGTGTTTTAGAGACAGCCAATTCTTACCCAACATCTACAAATAAAGACTACATCCATAAGAAACTTTGTATTTTCTAAGTGAGGTGATAGAAAAAAATCTTCCCTAACATAGCTACAGAATTATCATCTTATTATATACATGCTGGACTTATTTATAGCTGCTTCACCATGGGAAAATTTTTTCCAAATGAGAGAAATCGGATTTTTAAAAAAAAATCATCAACAGTGTTTGTCCCTGAAAACACTGAACACCAAATGGGGTGGGGGGAAGCAAAATAACAATTTCACCTGTGCAGTGCACTTCCCATGTACCCCTTGGCCGTGTAGAGTGCATAGATCCATGCTGGCATTTCTATAGAGTTGCCTGGTTCCTCTATGAAGCTCCAGATCTGCCACATCAGGGATAATGGGACTTTATGTCTCTGGTTTTGCAGGGATTTTTGTTGGATGTGGTGTACCCCATGCCAGGATGGACCCTGTGGTGTGCAGGTGTCGCTATCCAGGTAGCCTGAGTTTAACATGCTTGGAACACTCTTCTATAGCCACACGATTCAGGCCCTCTCCTAATTCAGGTCAAATGTCACCTCATCAAAAAGGCCTTATCTGATTTCCCGATCCCACACCATCATCACTCTTCACGCCTCCCCCACCCCCGCTTCAGTCTCCTTTCCTTCCATAACACTTAGCACTATTGAACATATTAACTTTTTTCTTTTAACATCCTTATTGGAGTATAATTGCTTTACAATGTTGTGTTAGTTTCTGCTGTATAACAAAGTGAATCAGCTGTATGTACACATATATCCCCATATCCCCTCCCTCTTGCATCTCCCTCCCACCCTCCGTATCCCACCCGTCTAGGTGATCACAAAGCACCAAGCTGATCTCCCTGTGCTATGCAGCTGCTTCCCACTAGCTATCTATTTTACATTTGGTAGTGTATATATGTCCATGTCACTCTCTCACTTCATCCCAGCTTACACTTCCCACTCCCCATGTCCTCAAGTCCATTCTCTATGTCTGCGTCTTTATTCCTGTCCTGCCCGTAGGTTCATCAGAACCTTTTTTTTTTTTTTTAGATTCCATGTATATGTGTTAGCATACGGTATTTGTTTTTCTCTTTCTGACTTACTTCACTCTGTATGACAGACTCTAAGTCCACCCACCACACTACAAATAAATCAATTTCGTTTCTTTTTATGGCTGAGTAATATTCCATTGTATATATGTGCCACATCTTCTTTACCCATTCATCTGTCGATGGGCACTTAGATTGCTTCCATGTCCTGGCTATTGTAAATAGTGCTGCAATGAACATTGTGGTACATGACTCTTTTTGAATTGTGGTTTTCTCAGGGTACATGCCCAGTAGTGCGATTGCTAGGTCTTATGGTAGTTCTATTTTTAGTTTTTTAAGGAACCTCCATACTGTTCTCCATAGTGGCTGTATCAATTTACATTCCCACCAACAGTGCAAGAGGGTTCCCTTTTCTCCACACCCTCTCCAGCATTTATTGTTTCTAGATTTTTTGATGATGGCCATTCTGACCAGTGGGAGGTGATACCTCATTGTAGTTTTGATTTGCACTTCTCTAATGATTAGTAATGTTGAGCATCCTTTCATGTGTTTGTTGGCAATCTGTATATCTTCTTTGGAGAATTGTCTATTTAGGTCTTCTGCCCATTTTTGGATTGGGTTGTTTGTTTTCTTGATATTGAGCTGCATGAGCTGTTTGTATATTTTGGAAATTAATCCTTTGTCAGTTGCTTCATTTGCACATACTTTCTCCGATTCTGAGGGTTGTCTTTTCATCTTGTTTATGGTTTCCTCTGGTGTGCAAAAGCTTTTAAGTTTCATTAAGTTCCATTTGTTTATCTTTGTTTTTATTTCCAATAGGAGGTGAGTCAAAAAGGATCTTACTGTGATTTATGTCGTAGAGTGTTCTGCATATGTTTTCCTCTAAGAATTTTATAGTGTCTGGCCTTACATTTAGGTCTTTAATCCATTTTGAGTTTATTGTTGTGTATGGTGTTAGGAAATGTTCTAATTTCAATCTTTTACATGTAGCTGCCCAGTTTTCCCAGCACCACTTATTGAAGAGGCTGTCTTTTCTCCATTGTATATTCTTGCCTCCTTTATCAAAAATAAGGTGACCATATGTGTTTGGGTTTATTTCTGGGCTTTCTATCCTGTTCCATTGATCTATATTTCTGTTTTTGGGCCAGTACCAAACTGTCTTGATTACTGTAGCTTGGTAGTATAGTCTGAAGTCCAGGAGCCTGATTCCTTCATCTCCGTTTTTCTTTCTCAAGATTGTTTTGGCTATTCGGGGTCTTACGTGTTTCCATACAAATTGTGAAATTTTTTGTTCTAGTTCTGTGAAAAATGCCATTGGTAGATTGATAGGGATTTCACTGACTCTGTAGATTGCTTTGGGTAGTATAGTCATTTTCACAATGTTGATTCTTCCAATCCAAGAGCATGGTATATCTCTCCATCTGTTTGTGTTGTCTTTAATTTCTTTCATCAGTGTCTTATAGTTTTCTGCATACAGTTCTTTTGTCTCCTTAGGTAGGTTTGTTTCTAGGCATTTTATTCTTTTTGTTGCCATGGTAAATGGGAGTGTTTCCTTAATTTTTCTTTCAGATTTTTCATCATTAGTGTATAGGAATGCAAGAGATTTCTGTGCATTAATTTTGTATCTTGCTACTTTACCAAATTCATTGATTAGCTCTAGTAGTTTTCTGGTAGCATCTTAGGATTCTCTATGTACAGTATCACGTCATCTGCAAACAGTGACTGTTTTACTTCTTCTTTTCCAATTTGGATTCCTTGTATTTCTTTTTCTTCTCTGATTGCTGTGACTGAAACTTCCAAAGCTATGTTGAATAATAGTGGTGAGAGTGGGCAACCTTGTCTTGTTCCTGATCTTAGAGGAAATAGTTTCAGTTTTTCACCATTGAAAATGATGTTGGCTGTGGGTTTGTCATATATGACCTTCATTATGTTGAAGTAGGTTTCCCTCTATGCCTACTTTCTGGAGAGTTTTTATCATAAATAGGTGTTGAATTTTGTTGAAAACTTTTTCTGCATCTATTGAGATGATCATATGGTTTTTCTCCTTCAGTTTGTTAATATGCTGTATTACATTGATTGATTTGCGTATATTGAAGAATCCTTGCATTCCTGGGATAAACCTCACTTGATCATGGTGTATGATCCTTTTAATGTGTTGTTGGATTCTGTTTGCTAGTATTTTGTTGAGGATTTTGCATCTATATTCATCAGCAATATTGATGTGTAGTTTTCTTTTTTTGTGACTTCTTTGCCTGGTTTTGGTACCAAGGTGATGGTGGCATCATAGGGTGAGTTTGAGAGTGTTCCTCCCTCTGCTATATTTTGGAAGAGCTTGAGAAAGATAGGTGTTAGCTCTTCTCTAAATGTTTGATAGAATTTGCCTGTGAAGCCATCTGGTCCTGGGCTTTTGTTTGTTGGAAGATTTTAAATCACAGTTTCAATTTCAGTGCTTGTGATTGGTCTGTTTATATTTTCTATTTCTTCCTGGTTCAGTCTCAGAATGTTGTGCTTTTCTAAGAATTTGTCCATTTCTTCCAGTTTGTTCATTTTATTGGCATATAGTTTCTTGTAGTAATCGCTCGTGATTCTTTGTATTTCTGCAGTGTCAGTTGTTACTTCTCCTTTTTCATCTCTAATCCTGTTGATTTGAGTTTTCTCCCTTTTTTCTTGATGAGTCTGGCTAAAGGTTTATCAATTTTGTTTAACTTTTCAAGGAGCCAGCATTTAGTTTTATTGATCTTTGCTATTGTTTCCTTCATTTCTTTTTCATTTATTTCTGATATGATCTTTATGATTTCTTTCCTTCTGCTAACTTTGGTGTGTTTTTTTGTTCTTTCTAGAATTGCTTTAGGTGTAAGGTTAGGTTGTTTATTTGAGATTTTGCTTGTTTCTTGAGGTAGGATTGTATTGCTATGAACTTCTCTCTTAGAACTGCTTTTGCTGCATCCCACAGGTTTTGGGTCATCATGTTTTCATTGTCATTTGTTTCTAGGTATACTTTTAATTCCTCTTTGATTTCTTCACTGATCTCTTGGTTATTTAGTAGCGTATTGTTTAGCCTCCATGTGTTTCTATTTTTACAGTTTATTCCCTGTAATTGATATCTAGACTCATAGCATTGTGGTCGGAAAAGATACTTGATACGATTTCAATTTTCTTAAATTTACCAAGGCTTGATTTGTGACCCAAGATATGATCTATCCTGGAGAATGTTCCATAAATACCTGAGAAGAAAGTGTATTCTGTTGTTTTTGGATGGAATGACCTATAAATATCAATGAAGTCCATCTTGTTTAAGGTATCATATAAAGCTTGTTTCTCCTTATTTATTTTCATTTTGGATGATCTGTCCATTGGTGAATGTGGGGTATTAAAGTCCCCTACTATGAGTGTGTTACTGTCGATTTATCCTTTTATGGCTGTTAGCATTTGCCTTATGTATTGAGGTGATCCTATGTTGGGTGCATAAATATTTACAATTGTTATATCTTCTTCTCGGATTGATCCCTTGATCATTATGTAGCTTCCTTCTTTGTCTCTTGTCATAGTCTTTATTTTAAAGTCTATTTTGTCTGATACGAGAATTGCTACTCCAGCTTTCTTTTGATTTCCATTTGCATGGAATGTCTTTTTCCATCCCCTCACTTTCAGTCTGTATGTGTCCCTAGGTCTGAAATGGGTCTCTTGTAGACAGCATATATATGGGTCTTATTTTTTATCCATTCAGCCAGTCTATGTCTTTTGGTCGGAGCATTTAATCCATTTATATTTAAGGTAGTTATCGATATGTATGTTCCCCTTACCATTTTCTTAATCGTTTTGTGTTTGTTTTTGTAGGTCTTTTCCTTCACTTGTGTTTCCTCCCTAGAGAGGTTCCTTTGGCATTTGTTATAAAGCTGGTTTGGTGCTGCTGAATTCTCTTAACTTTTGCTTATCTGTCAAGGTTTTAATTTCTCCATCGAATCTGAATGAGATCCTTGCTGGGTAGAGTAATCTTGGGTGTAGGTTTTTCCCTTTCATCACTTTAAATATGTCCTGCCACGCATTTCTGGCTTGCAGGGTTTCTGCTGAAAGATCAGCTGTTAACCTTCTGGGGATACCCTTGTATGTTATTTGTTACTTTTCTCTTGCTGCTTTTAATATTTTTTCTTTGTATTTAATTTTTGATAGTTTGATTAATATGTGTCTTTGTGTGTTTCTCCTTGGATTTATCCTGTATGGACTCTGCTCTTTTTGGACTTGATTGACCTTTTCTTTTCCCATGTTAGGGAAGTTTTCAACTATAATCTCTTCAAATATTTTCTCAGACCCTTTCTTTTTCCCTTCTTATTCTGGGACCCCTATAATTCAAATGTTGCTTTGTTTAATGTTGTCCCAGAGGTCTCTGAGACTGTCCTCAATTCTTTTCATTGTTTTTTCTTTATTCTGCTCTGTGGTAGTTATTTCCACTATTTTATCTTCCAGGTCACTTATCTGTTCTTCTGCCTCAGTTATTCTGCTATTGATTCCTTCTAGAGAATTTTTAATTTCATTTATTTTGTTGTTCATCATTGTTTGTTTGCTCTTTATTTCTTCTAGGTCCTTGTTAAATGTTTCTTGTATTTTCTCCATTCTCTTTCCAAGATTTTGGATCATCTTTATTATCCTTGCTCTGAATTGTTTTTCAGGTAGACTGCCTATTTCCTCTTCATTTGTTAGGTCTGGTCGGTTTTTACCTTGCTCCTTCATCTGCTATGTATTTCTCTGTCTTCTCATTTTGTTTAACTTACTGTGTTTGGGGACTCCTTTTCACAGGCTGCAGGTTCATAGTTCCCATTGTTTTTGGTGTCTGCCCCCAGTGGGTGAGGTTGGTTCAGTGGCTTGTGTAGGCTACCTGGTCAAGGGGACTGGTGCCTGTGATCTGGTGGGTGGGGCTGGATCTTGTCTTTCTGGTGGGCAGGGCCGCATCCAGTGGTGTGTTTTGGGGTGTCTGTGACCTTATTATGATTTTAGGCAACCTCTCTGCTAATGGGTGAGGTTGTGTTCCTGTCTTACTAGTTGTTTGACATGGGGCATCCAGGACTGGAGCTTGCTGGCCATCATGTAGAGCTGGGTCTTAGCTTTGAGATGGAGATCTCTGGGAGAGCTCTTGCCAATTGATATTACTTAGGGCTGGGAGGTCTCTGGTGGGCCATGTCCTGAACTCAGCTCTCCCACCTCAGAGGTTCAGGCCTGACATCAGGCTGGAGCACCAAAACTCTGTCAGCCACACAGCTCAGAAGAAAAGAGAGAAAGAAAGAAAGAAAAAAAATTATTAACATAAAAATAATAATAATTTTTTTAAAAAAGAGAGCTACCAAACCAATAAACAAATCCACCAATGATAACAATCACTAAAAACTAAACTATGATAAACATAAATCAGAAACAAATCACTTGCAGTCAGCAATCCCCAAGTCTACAGTTGTTCCCAAAGTACACCGCCTCAACTTTGGGATGTTTCATTGTCTATTCATGTATTCCACAGATGCAAGGTATATGAAATTGGTTTGTGTGGATTTAACCCACTGCCCCTGAGGCTGCATGGAGAGATTTCCTTCTCTCTTCTTTGTTCGCACAGCTCCTGGGGTTCAGCTTTGGTTTTGGCCCCACCTCTGTGTGTAGGCTGCCTTCAGTGACTGTTCCCTGCCGAGACAGGGGGTGGTTAAAGGAGCAGCTGATTAGGGGCTCTGACTCACTCAGGCCAGGGGAGGGAGGGGTACGGAATACGGGGCGAGCCTGGGGCGGCAGAGGCCAGCGTGATGTTGCACCAGCCTGAGGAGCACCATGTGTTCTCCCGGGAGCGTTGTCGCTGGATCAGGGGACCCTGGCAGTGGCGGGCTGCACCGACTCCCGGGAGGGGAGGTGTGGAGAGTGACCTGTGCTTGCACACAGGCTTCTTGGTGGTGGCAGCAGCAGCCTTAGTGTCTCATTCCCGTCTCTGGGGTCCGCGCTGATAGCCACGGATCGCGCCCGTCTCTGGAGCTCGTTTAGGCAGTGCTCTGAATCCCCTCTCCTTGCGCACCCCAAAACAATGGTCTCTTGCCTCTTCGGCAGCTCCAGACTTTTTCCCGGACTCCCTCCCGGCTAGCTGTGGTGCACTAACCCCTTCAGGCTGTGTTCACGCAGACAACCCCAGTCCTCTCCCTGCGATCCGACCTCTGAAGCCCGAGCCTCAGCTCCCAGCCCCCGCCCACCCCGGCGGTTGTGCAGACAAGCCTCTCGGGCTGGTGAGTGCTGGTCAGCACCAATCCTCTGTGCGGGAATCTCTCCGCTTTGCCCTCCACACCCCTGTTTCTGCGCTCTCCTCTGTGGCTGCAAAGCTTCCCCCCTGCCACCCACAGTCTCCGCCAGTGAAAGGTTGAAACCTTTCCTCCTTCACAGCTCCCTCCCAGAGGTGCAGGTCCCGTCTGTATTCTTTTGTCTCTGTTTTTTCTTTTTTCTTTTGCCCTACTCAGGTACGTGGGGTGTTTCTTGCCTTTGGAAAGTCTGAGGTCTTCTGCCAGCGTTCAGTAGGGGTTGTTCCACATGTAGATGTATTTCTGATGTATTTGTGGGGAGGAAGGTGATCTCCACGTCTTATTCCTCTGCCATCTTGAAGGTTCCCCCCGAACATATTTCATTTTCTGTTCCTCTTCCTAGAATCTAAAATTCCATTAACACGGAGAAAAATTTTTCCACTGATGTGTCCCCAGTAACTAGATAGTGCTTGATACGTATAGTAGGTGCTAAAAATTCTTTGATGAATGGATGCTTCATTAAATTTTTAAAATAAAAATACCTCTGTTCCTCAATGACACTGTGGAAAGTCCACTAGATAATGCTGCCTGCAGATTGGCTGGGTAATAATTATTATAATGGCTACTGTTTGGAACACTTAGCAAATATCAAGATCACTTCATGTGTTTCAGACAGACTCAGAGTATGGAAAGTATCAGAAGATACTGTGCTGTGCTGTGGTGTGGAGAAATCCCAAACAGAAAAACTGAACATGCTCTCTCATCAGACCCCATCAGACTGATGCCCTTAGGGTGATTGATTTGGCAGCCTGGGTGAGGGGCAATGTTTCCAGTTTCATACATACATCTCTGAATTGATCCTCAATGCAGCTACTAGATTTAATTAACACAAATCTATGCAGAGACTTCTGTTTTAAATAATGGGGTCAATAATTATTCACACAGGTACCATTATGGAGGAGGATAAGGTCTTGGGTTGCAGAAGAGGTCCAATCCAGAAACAGGCAGCGAAAATTTCCGGAAGAAAAGTGTGAAATAATTCCACAGTGTGTTACTTAAAATCACCCAACATGCTAAATTCCGAGCTGATAAACGAGATAAATTGGGAAGTGATTCACATTCATGAAGATTTTTCATCTTAACGTGGGCATATTTAATGGAGAAATCTGCAACAAATTTTAAAGCTTTCATTTTAAAAAAATTATAACCCAGACCCAAAATTTCATGAATATATGTATAATATAAATACAGGTGAATTTATAGCTCATTCCCTTTGAATGAGTGCAGCTCAGCTCTGTGTAGATATTGGTGTTTCTTAAGCAGCCCTGGTGAGGGTTCAGGAATAGTGAACACTCCAGAGACCAGGAGCCAACTTAGAATCCACAGGAGCTATGGCTGGGGCTCTGCAGCCCCCTAAGTCCCTCTATCCACTCTCCTCCACTTCAGCTCCAAACCGTCTTGGATGGCGTTTTGTGCTGGTCTCAGCCTATTGATAACCAGTGTTGGAGTTGGATGAGCCCTTATGGTTCTTATGATTGCAAGATATTTTTCAATAATAACCATCAGGAAACTGAAAAACTAGAGGTTTTATTACTTACAAGACCTGGAAGTTACACAGCACACCTGGGGCCACATTGCACTGTTGAAGGGGGTGTGGGTGGTGAGGTGAGCCTGAGGTTCTGATTTTATTGAGATGGAGGGTGGAGGTCTAGGGTTTCAAGGGTCCACTACTTACTGGGGAATTTAAAACATGAGAGGGGGAATTTATAGAACAGGAAGGGAAAAAAACAAGTAGCCCAAATGGTCAGTTATCTAAATCAGCTGGGCTCTCTAAAGCAAAGGACCCTCAGAGCAAGGACGCAGCCTGACCTCCACCTAGTCCTGTGGCTACAATTGTGTTTACTCCAATTAGCTTTCTTTGAAGGGGATGCCTCATCATCAAAGCTTAAGTCAGGCACTTGCATTACAAAAAAGGGAAAAACAAACGACTGTCCAAGCTTACACTACAGATGGGAAAGTTGTCTAGAACCTGGCAGTGAGCCTCTAGTTACTGGGTTTCCATATTCCCATCCGTACCAGTGGTGCCTGTCAAGTTTCTGGACCATCGCTTCTATGAACTTGATCTGATCCTAGTAATGACTAGCATGGTTAAGAGTCACTTCACTTGGAACATCAGGAAGAAGCTTCGAGGTCAGTTGCTGAAGCAACCGATCTTCATATCAAAATGCGGCTTAATTGAAATAACTGTATGTATAGTCACGTGACTGTATATTATCATGCTAAGGCAGCGGTGTGGGACTGATCGGTAGACATCGTATCTCTCTTCTCCCCATGAGAAGTATCTTTCCTACAAAATTCTGACTGCTAGGATTGTTACTGATCTTCTTATCATGTTGTTATGTCCTGCACAATGTCTGTAGCAGAGACCCGCAGTTCCCAGGAATATCTGAGACCCACTCTTCCTCTGACACAGCTGGACTACATTTCCCAGTGTCCCTTGCGTGAGGTGTCTCCCTGTGATGGAGTTCAGGCCAGTGGAATATGACCAGGACAGATATGGGCCCTTCTGACATCTGGCCTGTAAAAACTGCCCAAGCACTATCCTCACCCTCTTCTTCTTTGCCTGGCTGAACAGAGAGAACTCCAAAAAGCCAGAGGAAGGTGGGGTAACGCGATGGAAGAATGTGGTTCCCTGAATGACCGCATGGAGCAGTCATCCCCACTGCCACCTGCCCCCTTCAAACCCACAATGGGTGGAAATATGAGTGAGAAGTAAACTTTTATTGCATTGAGCCATCCAAATTTGGGGGATTGTTTGTTTCACAGTTAATATACCATGACTAATACAATGATCCTGAAAGGTTTTTTAGAACCTGGAATTCCTAGGATCTTTTTATGTTTTATTGGCTTTTTAAAAAGATTTATTTATATTGTGCCAAAATATATGTAACATAAAAGTTACCATTTTAACCATTTTTAAGTGTACAGTTCAGTGGCCTGAAGTACATTCAGATTTTTGTGCAACCATCACCACCATCCATCTCCAGAACTTTTTTCCTCTTGCAAAACTGAAACTCTGCACCCATTTAAAACCTTCCCATCCCCGCCCCCTCAGCCCCTGGCAACCACCATCTACTTTCTGTCTCTATGTTCCTCATCTGAGTGGAATCATATAGTATTTGTCCTTTTTATATAGCATATTTCACATAGCATAATGTCTTCTTCTAGGCTCCTCCTTATTGTAACAAGTGTCAGAATTTTCTTCCTTTTTAAGGCTGAATGATATTCTGTTGTGTGTAGAGATCACATTTTGCTTATCTGTTCCTCTGTTGCTTTCACCATTTAGCCACTGTGAATAATGCTGCTATAAACATGGGTGGACAGATATCTGTTCTTGTCCTTGCTTTCCATTCTTTGGGGTATATACCCAGAAGTGGAATTGCTGGATCATATGCTAGTTCTATTTTTCATTTTTTGAAGAACTGCCAGACTGTCTTCCATGGCAGCTGCACCATTTTACGTTCGCCCAACACGGCGCAAGGGTTCCAATTTCTCTACATCTGCATTAACTCTCTTTTCTATTTGGATTTCCTAGGATCTTAACATCCAGCACATGTGAAGGCAAAAAACAACATGCTATTGCATCAATTATTGTCTTAAATTTTAATCAATATCTCTGAAAATTAGTCCCCAAATAAGAGCTATTCCTAAATATTCAAAGAAGTCCACTGTTCTTTCCTTGATGTGGAACACAGCCACTCTTTCTCCCCAAAACAAGCCTCATGGTCCTATGCTGACTTCTGAGCATGAAGTAAAGTTGCAGGTGGCTTCATGGTTAGTCAGTGATCTCCAGGTAACAACTTGCTCCATCCGTGGGTGACGTCCAGCAAGGTCTGGATCTGACAGCTCAGCTAGGTTGTTTTGGTCATATGCCTTGAGAGTTTTGTAACCTTATCTGGAGCAAATTAACAAGAAATGTAAATTCCCTTCCAAAAATAGATTCCAGGAAGTCAAGAACTTTTAAAATTACTTTCCATAGGGATTTCCATAGTGCCTGAAGGTCTAATTAAAAGGACTCCTGAACATCAACTTAGTATGGAATTCAAAAAAAAACAAAAATCCTTCCTGCATTTGCTGTGTAGAAAATACACCTGTTTCTTTAAAAAGTAATATTTTTATTACAGGCATATATACACTACTATATATAAAATAGATAATCAACAAGAACCTACTGTATAGCACAGGGAACTCTACTCGATACTCTGTAATAGCTAATATGGGAAAAGAATCTGAAAAGGAATAGATTTATGTATTTATATAACTAAATCAATTTGCTGTACACCTAAAACTAACACAACATTGTAAGCCAACTATACTCCAATATTTAAAAAAAAAAAAAAAAAAGATGGCCAACATCTATGTTACAGGGGTTCTAGAAAGAAGAAAGGGAAAACCAAAGCAAAGGCAATTATCAAAGAAATTATACAAAGTTTCCCATTGCCAAAATGACCCAAACTGAAGTGGCCTGTTGCAGGGTGACTGAGATGAATGGGAAAAGACCCTGCAACATGATGCATCACCATGAGATTTGGAACAAGGATAAACAGAAACTCCTAAAAAGTTCCAAAGTTGGGGGAAGGGACAGGTGACTTGAAAGGAATGAAAACTAGACTGGCATTAGTAACACTAGATGCTAGAAGTCAGAGGTATATAGGAGAAATCCTGAGAAATGGAATTGCTGGCAAAAAGTGTATGAATATTTAAAAAATTTATTGATGTTGCCAAAGTGTTCTCCCAAAATGCTTACCTAATTTACATTCCCAAAACCAGTGTGGAAAAATACTCATTTCCCTGCATTCTCACCTATACTGAACAATTATTGTCTTTTACATTTTTCTTTTGATTTAACTTCAATCTGACATATGATAACGATTGTTTTAATTTGCATTTAGATGACTACTAGTGAGATTGCACATTAAAAAATACTTGAGTGTAAAATATTAATAATATTTTGAGCTGTTATTCCCTTGGGCAAAAATTTACAGAAGGCTGGAACAATCTCTTAATTTTATTCTCTATCCCTCCATCACTCCTTGACTTATAAAAATCAAACTTTTAGGGAAATAATCCTAAATGTCAAGGAAAACTAAAGGTATAAAAGAAGCCAGAAACCTTTTAGAACAACAAGGACAGAAAAGAGTAAAGAGGAGTGACTTTCACTCTCAGATATTGAAATGTATTATGAAGCAACAGTGACTAAAATGGAGCAAAACTGGCCTCAGAGAACCAGAGAATAAATGATAGTCCAGAAAAAGAAAAGTGTGTATATAAAAGCATTTGGGTATTTAAAGCAATGGAGGGGCTGTGGACTCTTTGATGAGCATTGTTGAGGTAAGCGGCTAAGCCCCCAGGGAGACATAAAGTCAGATTCCTATTGCCTCAGAATTTACATGGAAATTAATTAAAAATGAAACAAGTGGCGAAAATGTGGAAGAAAGCATCTTGCTGGTGGGAGTGAAAATGATATGGCTAGTCTGGAAGATAGTTTGTCAGCTTGTTATGCAGTTAGACATACACAGTGATCCAGTAATTTCATTCCTATCTCTATATTTACCAAAAGAGGTAAAGCATATATCCACAGAAAGACTTGTACAAAGAATGTTCATAGCAGCTTTCTCATAACAGCCAAAAACATGAAAGAAATCAAATGTCCACCAAGAGACATTTGGATGAATAGGTAACCACACTGAAATATAGTCATGCAATGGATTACTGTTCAGAATGAAAAGGAACAAAGTACTGCCACGTGCAACCACACGGATGGATATCAAAAACATTATGTTGGGTGGAAAGAGTAAATACTGTGTGACTGTATTTACATGAAGTTCTAGAATAAGCGAAATGAGTCTCTGCTGCTAGAAATCAGAACAGTGGTGGTCTGTGGTCAGAGCATGGTGTGTGGAGGTAATTGGCTAGTACAGAACAGAAAGGCGCTTTTTGTAATGAGAGAAATATTCCACAACTACATCGCAGTGGTGGTTACATGGTGCATAGATTTGTCAAAACTCATCAAACTACAAACTTCATAATATGACAATTATATCTTAATAAAATTATTAAGTAGAGGAGGGTTAAATATTGAAAGGAAAGGCTGACAAATATGACTGTTCAAATTTCTGTGGGATCAAAAAAAACAATAAACAATATTAAAAGATGAGTAACAACCAGAAAAAAAAACTTTATGTATAAGAGACTAAGTGGATACTTTATCTTAGAAAGAAATCTCAAAACTAAAAAGACCAAAAAAAAAAAAAATCCACTGAATGAACAAAAATTATAAAATAGGCAATTTATTAAAGAAGTATATAGGCCCTAAACACTATTTTAAATGTGTGATTGACCAAAGGTTAATATAACTCTAAAAGGGTTCTTAGAAGAGCAAAAAACACCAAACCCTTGGATGTTTAAGCAAAAGATATGAATAAACAGTTCACAAGAAAGATATACATATATGACCAATAAGTATTTAAAATGTTCAACTTGTCTAGAAATCAAAGAAATACAAATTAAAACAACTGCATGCCTTGTCCTGACCTTGCCCTGTTTCCTCCTGCCACTGGGTTTCCATTCTTTCTCCAGGACCACCATTTCCCAGCTTGAAGTCTGGGTAACTCCTATTAACCCTCAAGATCTCAATTCAGATGTCACTTCTTTGATAGTTTCTCCTGACTCCCAATTCTGATGAGGGACCCTGGCTCTGCAATGCTGTGCCATGCGTGCTCCCTTGCAGGGCATTCACCTTACTGCACTTAATGTGCAGCTTTCTTCTGACAATCACTGTGATAATAAATTCTGTAAGGACAGTGATAGAGCCTGAGTGCCTGGGACATACAGGTTCCTAATCAATGTTTCTTGAATGTTTCATCGACTGAGAGTGCACTTTTAAATTGGGAAAGATTAAAATGAAGCACAATATCCAGTGTTGGCAAAATTTTAAATTAAGGCACTTGTACGCACTACCGGTGGAAGCAGAAACAGGTATACTTTTGGGAGGAGAGAGGTAATTTGGCAACATTTAATATAAGCCCTTAAAATGCTTTGCCCTTTTGATCTAGCAAGTCAGCCTTTAAGAATGTGTACTAAGGAAATTATCAGATGTGTCCATGAATATTGGAACATGAGATTTCATTGCTCATTGGTTATAAGATGAAAAAAATATTTTAAAAATACCTAAAGGAGTAATTAAATAAATCAGGAATTACAATAAAATACAATTCAATAATTAACAGTGATATACAACCTATAATTATTCGTGTTAAAAACTCATTCACAATATGTTAAGTTTTAAAACCCAGTTAAAAAGGGAATTTAGTATAATCTAAATTCAATTTAAAATATATATCCAGACAAACCTGCAGAACCATACATCTAAAAAATTAATTGGTATTTTCTCCAGACAATGAAATTATGGGTGAATTTTTTCCTTTTGCTAATCTGGTGTTTTTTTTGTTTTTTTTTTAATTAATTAATTAATTAATTATTTTTGGCTGTGTTAGGTCTTCGTTTCTGTGCGAGGGCTTTCTCTAGTTGCGGCGAGTGGGGGCCACTCTTCATCGCGGTGTGCGGGCCTCTCACTGTCGCGGCCTGTCGTTGCGGAGCACAGGCTCCAGACGTGCAGGCTCAGTAGTTGTGGCTCACGGGTCCAGTTGCTCCGCGGCATATGGGATCTTCCCAGACCAGGGCTCGAACCCGTGTCCCCAGCATTGGCAGGCAGATTCTCAACCACTGCGCCACCAGGGAAGCCCCTGGTGTTTTCTAATTTTTATTTCAACGAACATGACTTATTTGTGCAATTTTAAAGAACCAAAACATTAACCTTGTGCTTTGGAAGCTCTGTTATCTTTACAGTGATGGGCTTCACCTTGAAGTTCAATCTCTCAGTATTGAAATGAAAAGCAGATGACTGAGATCCTCTCCTTAAAAGTTTTATTTGCTTCTACTACAAATATTCCTGCCCTGAATGGTCTGAACACTGGCCTACACTTTACCTGATGTTACCCTAGCAGGACAAGAGACTGGGATGATGTTTAGAAAGAAAGTTTCAAAGACAAAAGTGACCTTAAAAACCAACAGGCCAGTGGTGGTGAAGAAATGTTCATCAGATACATTCAATGGTGTGGCCAAGGCCTTGGAGATACAAGCCTATTCTTCCTGTGCCATATCTGGGGCTCCTCAGCCTTCAATCACCACCATTCAGAGGCTGAGCTCTCAGCAAATCAGAACCAGTAAAGCAGACACTTGTATATTCTCACTCTATCAGCCCTGGAAGGAAAGCAATAATAATAGCAAACACTTAGCACGTGCTTCCTATTTGCCAGGTACTGTTCAGAACACACTTTACCTGGGCTGACTTGGTTAACCCTCACAACAACCCTGGGAGGTAAGAACCATTATTAAACCCATTTTACAGATGAGAAACTTGAGTCTCAGAGAGGTTATAAGTAATTTCCCCAGAATATCCAGCCTGCAGTGGAATAGCCAAAATACAAACCCAGGCAGTCTGGCCCTAGAATCCATGCTCTTAACCATTTGATGCACAGAAGTATCACCCAAAAGATTCATTAACACCATTTCCTGGACTCCGTCCTCAGAGAGTCAGATTCAGTAGACCGTGAACCTGCATGTCTGTCAAGCTCCCAGGTGGTGCCAATACTTCGGTCTGAGACCCACAAGCTGAGCAGCTCTGCAGACACGAAGGGGTGCAACAAAGTGCACAGCTACTTCCAGAAAGTACCTGTACTTTCTGGAATTAAATCTAGTAAACAATTAATAATGGATGAGTTACCCACGGATCAAATTAATTTACCACAAATGACTTCCTATTGATATAGCAGTGATTGGTAGCAAAGTTGGTAGATAATCCAGTTTAAAAGCTGTTACTTATTCATCTACATTGCGGCAAGTGTGAGATGATGCCTTCCCGTGACAAGCCTGCTGGGAGCCCAGAGCAATGGATAACCGAGGGGTATCACTTACCGTAAAACCGCCTGAACGGCACAACATGTTCTTCTAATCACTAGAGCCTCGTTTTCAGAAGTCATAGAAGACACAATATGAATACAACATCCCACAAAGCCCTCATGCTCCCTTTGCTCTTGGTCTACATCTGTTTTTCCTGGAGAGATTGCCTTGGATATAAGTATCCTTACGCCTGCAAAGTCTATCCCCTGTGGCAAATTAGCAAATCGGCATTCAGTTTAATAAATCTGCCTGCTATTAACTTTCCTAAATGGCTCAAACTCCCAAAGATTTCAAGGAGATTTGATAATCTCTGTGAAAACCGACAAAACCAGTCCCTGGACTCTCAAATTGGACAGCTGAATCCAGACTTCTGGTGACCATTGTGGGGGCACAGGGACCGCCCTGAACTCCTGCCCCATGGGAAGGAGAGCTTCCTTCTTGCTAAAGACACTGGGACTGCAATGACTGAGGTTGGCTTCTGAAAAGCCACCTGGACTTCCCTAATTATGCCTAACACTCAAGACCTAGACCAGCTGCCCTCCAGGAAGGATGACAGTACAGCATCCTTAATAATGATCTCAGGCTTGACCTTCCACTGCTTAGAAAATCAGCCAGGGCAGTAGCATGGGACTGCTTTCCCCCTGCCGGGAGGTCTTCCATCCCTGTGAGCACCCTGGAGAGCTACCATGCTGGTGGCCAGTGGACAGAACCACATGACATCATTTGGCTCCACAGTCAGGTCTATCTGATGTATAAGAATTTGGTGAGCGAGCACATACCTAGTGATGGCTCCATGGCACAACAATCCAAAGCTATTAGAAGGGAAAACACATGACATGAGCATTTTGTTAGGTCATAAGGGGTCAGGCCCAATAGAAGATCTTCATTTTATTACTGGATTCCCTTTTGTATTTATCATCCTGCCTCTGAACAAAACCCAAACAATGGTCCCAAATAAATTCCCTTGCTATTTGCACTCTCCATTCACCTGTGCTTACCGTGAAAGAGGGGGACCTGTCTGGGTCAGAACCATTCCCCACAGAGTCAGGCGAGGAGGCTGTGGGACATCCTTCAGGTTGTCTCACTCTGCAGTGAAGAGACTCAGACGTCAAGACTCAGATTCACCCTGAGCCTCGAATTCACCAGCGAATCTCTCAAGCCTGGGGAATGAAAAGCACTAAGCATTCATCTACGAAGGAATTCCCACATAGAAGGAGGTAGTTAAACATGCTTTTTAAGAATAAATAAAAGGTATTATGGAAAAGTCCATTATATTTCTAAACAAATTGGCCAAAAATAAGGCCTACACATGAACCTCATTCTTCCTTACACAGAGCATGCCCTAGCATTCACTGAGTTCCCCAGATATCCTAATCCATTCCCCAAACTGCCCAGACTGGGAAGTGAGACCCAGTAGTTATGAGGTATTTAAGACCTACACTTCTAATCATCCTATGCCTCTCTGTAGGCTGTGAGGGGCTGAATGATGCCCCACCCTTGGCAACAATGCCTACGTCCTGATCCCTGGAACCTGTGAATATGTCACCTTATGTGGTGAAATGGACTTTACAGATGTGATTAAGGGACATACCTGGAGATGGGAAAATTACCCTGATTATCTGAGTGGGTCCAATCTAATTGCATGAGTTAAAACTGGAAGAGGAAGGCAGGGGAGTGAGTCAAAGAGATGGCAGCATGAGGAAGACCTAGAGGTAGGGAGAGTGTGCCAAGATCTGAGAGAGGCCTCTGGGAAGTAAGGGTGGCTCCCCGCTGACAACTGGCAAGGAAATGGGACCTCAGTCCTACACCTCTAGGAACTGAATTATGCCAACGCCTGAATGCGCAAGGGAACAGGTTTTCCCTAGAGCCTCCAGAAGGGAACTCACCCTGCTGACACCTGGATTGGAGCCCAGTGAGACCCACACTGGACTGGACTTCTGACCTCCAGAACTGGAAGATAATAGATGTGTGTAGTTTTAACCCATGTCGTCTGTGTTTATTAGTTATAGCAGCAACAGAAAACGAATACATAGTTTTCATGCAAATTTCCTTTTTAATTAAAACCTTTCCATTAGCTAAAACATGGAAGCAACCTAAGTGTCCATCGACAGATGAATGGATAAAGATGTGGCACATATATACAATGGAATATTATTCAGCCATAAAAAAGAATGTTACTCAGCCATAAAAGAGAATGAAATAATGCCATTTGCAGCAACATGGATGGACCTAGAGATTATCATGCAAAGTGAAGTAAGTCAGACAGAGAAAGACAAATATCATATGATATCACTTATAAGTGGAATCTAAAAAATGATACAAATGAACTTATTTACAAAATAGAAATAGACTCACAGACATAGAAAACATACTTATGGTTACTAATTAGGAAGGGTGGGGAGGAATAAATCAGGAATTTGGGATTAAAATATACACAATACTCTATATAAAATAGATAACCAACAAGGACTTCCTGTCTAGCACAGGGAACTGTACTCAATATCTTGTAATACCTATAATAGAAAAGAATCTGAAAAAAGAATATATATCTATATACATATATATGTAAAACTGAATCATTTTGCTATACACCTGAAACTTACACAACATTGTAAATCAACTATATTTCAATTAAAAAAATAAAAACTTTCCACTTTAACCAATCCTATTCTTTCCAGTTGAAGACTTTAATCAGCCTGAACTCTGGTTCTGTCTTGTAAACCAATCCCCTTCCTCAGTTGAGATAATTTAGAAATGTTTTTATAATTTTTATACTAACTTTTCAAATATATTAAAAGCATCAGTGGATTTCCATGCTGCATTTTAGCCCAAGTGATTCCAGCTTGACTAATCACAGCAGTGTCAGTTAGGAGTGATGTAATCCTGAACTTCTAAAGGAGAATGGACACTATCTTCCTGACCCTGAAGGTGGTCTCAATCACATCTGGCAATGACTGCATAGCGTATTCTGGAATGCATCAGGGCGTAGAGGGAAAAACAAAGATACTGATCTTCTAACCTCACAATCTGGTTTTAATATCATTTGTCTGCAGAAGAATCAACTATTAGAGAATGATTTCCTCAAGTCCAAATTTTAAGACCCCTTTAATCTAGCCATCTGTTAAGATTATCTTGATAGGAATGAGGGAAATTTCAGTGAACATATGAATTTCTTTGTTTATAAAATAAAAACGGAATCACATTCTTGACCCAGTCTGCTGATAAAAATTATGTTGACATATACACATCAGTACGTGTGTATATGTATATACTTAATGTATATACAGATTTATACTATACACACACAATGATACATATGTGTATGTGTATATATAATATAGTCACATTTATATGACACACAAACACGTAACTACACACACGCATTAATCAGGATAAGCTAGTTCAAGCTGCATCTGTTATTCATTGCCACATACAAACTACACTACCTTAGTGGCTCAAAACAACAAAATTGTATTCACTTGCATTTCTGTGGGCCAGTGGTTTGGACTGGGCTCAGCTGGCTGTTCTTCTGTGAGTTTTGCCTGGGGTCACCCATGTAGTTCAGTCTTCTGTGGCCCGTCCAGGGCTGAATGGTCCAAGGCATGTCTATTCCCATGCCTGGAGGTGGATCCTGTCTGTCAGCCAGGTCTCTCTCTGCACGTGGTCCCTCCCTATGGATGCTGGCTACACAGGGTGGTCCAAAGGCAGCATGGAGGTCGAACAGAAGTTACGAGGCCTCAAGAGGCCTTTGTTGGGGACTCCCTCAATATTACTTCTCAGTTTATCCATCAAAGAAAGTCACAAGCTCTGCCCAGTTTTGGGGGCTGGAGAAAGAAAATGTACCGCCTGATGAGAAGAGCAACAATTCACATTGTGAAGGTGACGGAGGAATTTATGGCTATTTTCATAATCTATTGTAACCCCCAAATCTCAAAGGTTTTTTTTACTAATGCTGCATGCCCACCTTGGTCTGCTAGGGGCTCTGCTCCACATTATTCCTCATAAGGAAGTGTGAGGTGATGGATTTCTTCCTCAGTGCAGAGCACACTGGGTTGGTTACCATAGCTGAGGGAAAGATACCAGTCAGGTGTCTTGCGGGCAATTAAATGCTCTGTCAAGGAGTGACATGAGTCACCTTCAGCCAGTCACGGTCCGAAGTAAGTTACAAGGCCACACCTGACCTCAGAGGAATGGGAGGCAAAGTCCTTATCATGTGCCTACAAAGAGGGGAACTCAAATACGAGCAAACATATATGCTAATAAGCAACAAAATATATATGCACACACACATACATGCATACCCTGTCAATCTGTTAGTTTCACACAGACATTTCAAATATTTGGAAGTGTCCAGAATGCTATCAGTGTTCTGGAAATTATATCTTCTATCTGTTGAGAAGGAAAAACAACAAAATTGGTAGTATTTTTGTCATTTCCATAAGAAATTTTAGTAGGAAGACTAATTCTCTCTTGTTTGTTCCAGAGATAATGATGAAAATGGAATTTGCTTGTCAATATCCAATTACCTTTGATCAGATATGGAAGGATTTTATCCACAATCTGACGAAAAAGATATTTTGCCATTTTGTAGTAAGTCTTTGGACATTCCAAGCTGCGGTAGTTCGGGTGTTCACAAATGTTCAGTCTCTTTCTCTTTCTGGGTGCTGGTTAGTCCCCCATCCAAGTAAAATTAAATGCTGTCATGCGACTTGATTTGGCCAATGAAATTCCACTTTATATTTGCATACAATTCTACATTACAAAGCATTATTACAAATATTTTAACAAAGTTATCAAGACAATAATTAGAAGTTAGCTTGCTCTCATGAAAACTTTGCTAAGTAAAGATGATTCTACAAACAACATCTGTGCTTTTTAAAAAAAGGCAAACCAAATACTGAATCACCTCGACCACCAGTTAGAATTGTTGGACCCAACTAACGGTAATATTTTTTAAAAATTTGAAATGAAGGTGGAAAATAGTTTGTATTTTTTAATTGTATTTTTTCTTAATATTTTATTATTTTTCATGTTGGAATCTTTACAAGTCTGGAATGTAGTAAGAGGAGAGGTTTATAAATTCTAGTTGCATATAATGGCCCAACTTTTTTCAGGGACTCAATCTTTTCTTCCTTCTTCTAAGAATGAGCTTTTCTCTTCATGCAGAAGATTACACTAATATTTACCTGACATCCAAATTAGAGAATTTTTTTAACTTAAAATGCTACCGCCATAAATTAGCCACATTGGGTTTGCTCTCTTTTTCCTCGTATAATTCCACATTTATTTAAGAAGGTTTATGCTATTTCTCAATAGGTTTTAGGTAATAGTCCATCTAAGGATTTGAGTGTCCAACCCCAGGAAAGATATGCCCAAGTCCTACCCCCTAGGACCTGTGAATGTGACTATTTGGATCAAGAGTCTTTGCAAGTGTAATTGAGTTGAGGATTTTGAGATAAGATCACCCTGGATTGCCCAGCTGGGCCCCAAATCCAATAACTAGTGTCCTGATAAGAGACAGAAGGAAAGAGGAGAAGGCCATGTGAAGACAGAGGCAGAGACTGGAGCAATGTATCTATAAGCCAAGGAAAGCCAAGGACTGCCAACTGCACCAGAAGCCAGGAGAGAGGTAAGGAAAGAGTCTCCCTCAGAGCCTCCAGCAGAGACCAATATTGCCAAAACCTTGATTTCAGACTTCTCACCCTCAGAACTGTGGGAGAATAAATTTCTTTTGTTCTAAACCACCCAATTTGGGGTGATTTTTTGTGGCAGTCCTAGGAACCTAGGAAGACCCTCCATGTCTCTCAGGATTGCCTTCCCTCCTACATTTTTTTTTTTTTTTTGGCATTTCCCAACAAGGCAGCAGAACCATAATCTCTGAATTAGTGCTGTTTAAAATCTCAGTGATTTCATTTCACAAGACTTCGTTTGAGTTCTGTAGAAAAGTGATGGTTATCATACCATGTATACCAGGTGTCAATCACAGATGTGAACGTGCATCTTGTGCTTTACACAGTCATTTTTTAGCTCTCATTTGCACATACAGAGTAAATGGTAGAGAGCTGAAATAAAAATGATCCCTGTGTTGGTCCTGCCCCTGACAGTTGTCTGTGTGAACATATGGGCTATAAACTACTGTATATATTCTATACTGATTTCCTTTTTTTTTTTTTTTTGCTCCTGTTTTATTTTCCAGGATTGAAAGTTGCCTCCAAAAGATGCCACAGTCTGAGATCAGTTAATGTTCTTCTGCCTATTAAAATGCAAATTCATACTTCTGCACGAGTGATAGATTTGGGTAAACTGTAGAGTTTTCTCCTCTCAATTCTTCACTGGTTTAATTGTAATCTGGATTGTCTATCAAAACTCAGCCTACCTCTCAAAGTTCAATTAAAGTGCCATTTCCCTTGTTTAGTTTCTTTCTTTCACTCTTGACTCTTACAATCTATTTTTTATACCTGTGAAATGCAGGCACATTTATTGAACTCTTACTAAGTGTCAGGTGCTATGCCAGACTGTCATGTAATGATTTCATTTATTCTTCAAAGAACACACCTACCATAAAGCCCTCTTTACAGATGAGGAAACAAACTCATCAGGGTTCAGAAACTTGTCTGAGGTCATTATATTAATATGTTATTGCTATGTAACAAAGTTCCACGAACTTAGCCTCTTGAAACACCAATTTACTATTTCACTGTTCTTTGGTCAGAAGCCCAACACAGCAGGACTGGTTACTTGACTTGGAATCCTTCAAGGCTAAAAATCAAGGTGTTGGCCAGGCTGTGCTCCTTTCTGGAGGCTCTCTGGTAGGCTCTGCTTCCAAGTTCAGGCTCATTGTTGGCAGAATTCAGTTCCTTGTAGTTGTAGGACTGAGGTCCCCATTTTCTTGACACCCGGCCTCCTCCATCTTTATGTCAGCAACAGCACATCGGGTACCTCTCGTACTTTGAATCTTTTCGACTTCCTCTCCTGCCTCTGCTTTTGAGGCCTCCTGGGATTACACTGGGCCCTCCTAGATAATCCAGGATAATTTCACTATTTTAAGGTCAACTGATTAGTAATCCTGCTTACATTTCAAAGTCCCCTTGCTGTGTATGGTAACATATTCATGGGTGTGGTATCTCATCATTTTCAGTCCTGGAGATTAGGATTGGAATGTTCTTAGGGATATAATTCTGCCTACCCACATTTTTCATAGCTTGTAAGGGACAGACCAAGGCTGTAAACCCAAATCTGTTTTATTCTTTGAGCTATGTCCCGCTTCCTCCTTACACTCACCTTAACCTAGATCTGAGCTGTGGAAACACAAACAGTAAACTCTGAGGATGCTAGTGAGATGGTAGAGTGTAATGTCTAAAGCCACAGACTCTAGGTCGTCCAGTCTGGAGTCAAATACTCAGTCCCCTCATCTGTAGGATGGGTGTAATATCAATATCCACCTCTAAGGGTTGTTATGAGAATTAAGTGACTTAATATTTGTAAAAGCCTGAGAACATTGCCTGGCATATGGCAAACATTGTAGAAGTGATTTTAAATAAATAAAAATAAATGAACATAAGGTGGGAGAGAGAAAGAGACAGAGAGGACAGCAATTGAGAAGTGATTTTTCCCATGTTATTACACCATGATAGTTTATAACTTGTTTAAAAGTTGAAGTATTTGTGATTGTAACACCACCCTACTTTTCGGCTAATACTGTAAGATGTATCTTCACCAAGTTTCAACCTACTTTTGGGGATAAGGAATATGATTTCTATGAATTAGATGCTCACTAATCACTTGAGGAGTTGAAATGGATTCAGGAAAATTATATAAAAGGGGCTTCATGATTTTTTTTTTTGAACCTATTTCCGGACAGGTTATTAAGTGGGAAAATAATTGTAAAAAGATATTTTTCTGTTCTTAAAAAAGTTTCATTTTAGAAAGGATTTGGAGAGTTTTATTTATTGAAGCAGCTGCTCTGACTGAGAGTAAAATCACAACATAGTTAATAAATAGTTAAAACAATCTCTGTGATTGAAAGACCCTCGCTATAACTATGGTGTTATAGCTGACATAGCCGCCGATGTCCTCCATGGACAGCTCTGATGTGTAATATGAAGGTATCTACAAAGCTTGCATCTGCCCTACAATTCCATGTCCCCTGGCTGACCACAGCTATGGGAACTGCTCTTAATGTCTAACAAAATATCTTTATTAATACTCATGATATCTGGGAAGGATAAGACTTCATCTGTGAAATAGCACCTGGTAATTTATCAGATGATTGAGAGAAAAATAAGAACTATTCCTTTCTTGGAACTGATGCTTAGAAAAAAAACAGATTTTTCCCAATGAAATTATGTGTTATATTTTCATACTAGCATATTTACAGTATAAATATACTGGTAGGACCTTAACACTAAATAATAGTAGAATAAAGATAGGTTGCATGTCTTCAACTCGCTAGAGAGTGAAAAAATACAGGAAACAATATCTAGATCAGCAGAGGAGAGGGAACAAAAAAAGGAAACAGGAAGCAAAAACAAAGAAAGCAGAAGTAAGAACTAACATATCAGTTATAACAGTAAATATGAGTTGAACTCAATTATAAAACAAAAGATTCACAGAGTCACAAAGCAAATTCTACTATATGCTATTCAAAAAGAGACACACTTAAAAAAATACTATATGGCTTAAAAATAAAATGATGGGAAAATATGTAAGACAAATGAAATTAAACAGAGAGAAGTAGGAATAACAATATTAATTAAAAAGTCAATTTCAAGGCAAAAATTTTTTTAAAATGGTCATTTTATGAAGCTAATTGATATGTTCCAAACTGGAAATTCATGAGACATGAAACATTTGTATTGATTTCTAGAGTTCATTTTTCCTATAAATATTTAATGCATGTCTACCATGTGCCTGGTATTGTGTTAGAAACTGAAAACCCATATTTTTAACAGATGTGAGTAGAGTCTCTGCTTTAAAATTTAAGCTTAAAAAAGTAAATTAATGTACTAATAATTTAAATATACATGTAGGAGAAAAAGACTGGAAGGAGATACAACAAATGTTAAGTGTGTAGGCATTATGATTTCTTTTTTATTACATGCTTGTTTATGCTTCTATCTATTTACAATTTTTCTACACTAATAAATACTATAAAATCATCATATGATACTTGTGCTCCCAACCACTGCTCATGGCTTGCCCTTGCCTCCAGCCTCTCTGCCCAACTCAGAGAATGTTGGGAGATTCTCCTAGGATTGCTTCAGTCAGTTCTGAGGAGAGCTGGTCCCTCACAAAAGATGACATCAGCAATTACGCTCCTTTTTCACAGTTTCTGGCATCAGGATGGCTTTTTCTCCTGGTTTTCAATGCTGACTGAGATTGAGAGTAGACATACATATAACAAAAATATGGAGTAGCCCCAATAACTGTATTTTACTTGCAAGCTATGTCAGGCCCTACAGAAGAGTCAAGCCAATACTTTCATACCATTAATCTTGAATAGAATATTATATTATGAAACATTCCAGATATTCAAAAAGTATGAAGAATACTATAATGATCAACAATGTACCAACAGCATAGCTTAAGAAACAAATGAGTACATTTCCACTTAAACATCCCACATATTCCTAGAACATATATGCCAAAGACTGAATTAACCTTCATCCAGTATTACATGCAGATAAGAATTATATATGGTTAGGAGCATTGATCCTGGGGCCAGATGGTCTGGATTTAAATCTAGTTCCTGCTGTACAACTAGGTAGCTTTCAGTAAGTTACTTAATTTCTTCATGTCTCTGTTCCTCATCCGTAATTGGAGAATAATAATGGTATCTACCTCATAAAGAGTAGTAAATATTGAGTTTAATATATGTAAATGCATCCAGGATAGTTCTTAATACTTCTAGGAGTTTCCTCTCTTTTTTTTTTTTTTTTTTTTGAGACTATGAGGAATCTTTTTTTTTTTAGAAATTCACGTTCTTTTATTTATTTATTTATTTATTTATTTATGACTGTGTTGAGTCTTCCTTTCTGTGCGAGGGCTTTCTCCAGTTGCGGCAAGTGGGGACCACTCTTCATCGCGGTGCGTGGGCCTCTCACCATCGTGGCCTCTCTTGTTGCGGAGCACAGGCTCCAGACGCGCAGGCTCAGTAGTTGTGGCTCACGGGCCCAGTTGCTCCGCGGCATGCGGGATCTTCCCAGACCAGGGCTCGAACCCGTGTCCCCTGCATTGGCAGGCAGATTCTCAACCACTGCGCCACCAGGGAAGCCCCATGAGTTTCCTCTCTTGATGAGTGGTGCTGCTTCACTGCTTCAGTGTCCAAGCCAGCTAAGTTATACTTGCTGATAGTCACCAGGTTCTACAGATTTGTCATTTTTCTTGAATCCATCTTCTCCTTTAAATTCTCCCTTCCACAATTTTGAAAATCATTTCTTAATTAGGCTACTGCAATACTGCCTCCTTTTCTACTTCTACTCCTTTTCTCATGTAACTCAGAAATTCATCATTTAAAAATTAAATTATGAGAATAAGGCAAGGATGTCATCTGTCACCACTCCCATTCAACTTCATCCTGGGAAACCTAGGTAGTGCAATAAGACAAGAAAAGAAAAGGTAAGTGAATTAGGAAGGAATAATTAAAACTGTCTTTGTTCACTGATGACATGATTGTTTGTGTAGAAAATCCCCCAAATAAGTCAACAAAAATACTCCTGAGACTAACTAGTGATTATAGAAAAGTTGCAGGATACAAGTCTAATGTTCAAAAGTCAATTGCTTTCCTATATACTAGTAATAAATAATTGGAATTTGAACTTAAAAAAAAATTACTTAGCACCAAAATAAGATACTTAGGTATAAATCTAGCAAAATATGTATAGGATGGATATACAGAACACTACAAAACTGTGATGAGAGAAATCAAAGAATCTATAAATAAATGGGGAGATATTTCATGTTTGCAGATTAGAAAACTCAATATTATTACTATATCCATATTTCCCAACATGATATATAGATTCCACACAATCCCAGTCAAAATATCAGCAAGTTATTTAGTGGATATCAACAAATTGGTTTCAAACTTTATAGGAAAGGCTAAAGATCCAGAACACTCAACACAATACTGAAGAAGAAAAAAGCTGGAAGACTGACATTACCTGACTTTAGCACTTACTATAAAGCTATAGTAATCAAGACAGAGTAGTGAAAGAGTAGATACAAAGATCAACACAATAGTATGGAGGACCCAGAAATAGACCCATACAAATATCATTAGCTGATTTTTGACAAAGAAGCAAGGGTAACTTAACAAGGAAAGAACAGTGTTTTCAACAAATGATGCTGGTAAATTGGGCATTCATATTGCAGAAAAAGTGAATTAGACAAAGGCATACAACTTTCACAAAAATTAACACACATAGATCATATATCTAAATACAAAATACAATGCTATAAAACTTCTGGAAGAAAACATAGGAGAAAATATGTGACTGAGCTTAGCAAAGAATTTCAGATATAACACCAACAGTATAATACATGAGAGAAAAAAATTGATAAATTAGACATTACTGAAGTTAAAATTTTGGATATATGAAAGACACAGTTAAGAGAATTAAAAGATAAGCCACAGACTGGAAGAAAATATTTACAAAAGACTTATTTGATAAAGGACTGTTATCTGAAATATATAGAGAACTCTTAAAACTAAACTATAACAGAAGGAACAACCCAATTAAAAAATGGGCAAAGATCTGAACAGACACCTCACCAAAGGAGATATGCAGATTGAAAATAAACATATGTAAAGATGCTCAACATCATTTCTCATCAGGGGAGTGGAAATTAAACCAGGTAGATATCACTACACATTTATTATAACATACAAAATCCAAAAACTATGAATACTGAGTTCTGGAAAGGATGCAGAACAATAGGAACTCTCGTTCATTGCTAGTGGGAATGTGAAATAATACTGCCACTTTGGAAGGCAGATTGGCAGTTCCTTACAAAGTTAAATGCTAAACATAGTTTGCCATATGATCCAGCAACTGTGCTCCTAAGCACTTACCCAACTGACTTGAAAACTTATGTCCACACAAAAACCTGCATATTAATATTTATAGCAGCTTTATTATAATCACCAAAAGCTGGAAGCAACCAAGATTCTTTCACTGGTGAATGGAAAAACTGTGGTACACCCATACAGTGGAATGTTATTCAGCAATAAAAATAAATGAGCTATCAAGTTACAAAAAGACAAGCAGCGACTTTAAATGCACATTGCTAAGTGAAAGAAACCAGTCTGAAAAGGCAAGATACTGTATGATTTCAACTATATGACATTATGGCAAATGCAAAACTATAAAGGCCATAAAATGACCAGTGGTTGCCAGGAGCTCAGGGAGAGGGATAGAAGATTAAATGGATGAAGTGCAGGAAACTTTTAGGACAATAAGACTATTTTTATGATAACATAATGATGAATATATGATGTTATGTGTTTGTCAAAATCCATAGAATTTTACCAGATAAAGAGTGAACCTTAGTGTATGAAAATTTAAAAAAATCATTTAGAATGTTGGGCTATCCTAATAAGAGATACAGAATGTGACAAGAGAATATAAATCTATTACAAATGTGTATAATTTCTCCTCACCCTCATTAAAAGGAGTGAGGAGGAAAGTTGCTGACCTAAGTGACTTTGGAAATGAGCAGAGTCTCTAAAACTAAAGGCCATAGGAACTGCTCATAAACACAGTACTCTAGTTGATAAAGTTGTTTCCCATGGGGTGTGGGTTAATGTTGATACTGCTCTACATGCACCCTGGAATTAAACAAATAAGTAAATGGATGGCAAGCGGTGGGAAGAAGGTTTCTCACTGTAGGACTGAGAATTTACAGGTAAGCACAGGGAGGAGGCTAGAATGATACCTGTGGTACTGGATTAGAGATGGAGACATGAGTGTGAACTTACGTTTAGCCTAATACAAACGTAAATTGTTACCTACAGAAATATTTATAGCTATGTGTATACATGAAGGTTAATATATACCCACTTATTTCCTTGTTCTATCAGCTGAGAGAGCCTAAAAGAAACAACACCCTAGGAGCAACGAACACCCTTAGCACCCAAATCTTGGTATCTGATACCATCTTCCAATAGAAGGAATCTGGGCTCCTTAAAGAAATGGCTGGTTCTAGAACTGGGGCAGGGAAAATACAAGGTAAGCCTGGAGCATCTTGTAGTCCCAGATAATGAGAAAGTACCAAAAAGGAAACACCCTCATGATGGGTTATGTCAATAAGACGTAGGTGCCACTCGAAGAGTTCCCAATAAACAAAGCTGGACAGTGTGAGCAATAAAATCAATAAGCACTGAATAGTAAAATAAATAAAATAAGATAGCCTCTGAAGAGTAAAATAAATACTCATGAGTCGGTACTGATATAAATGATTGAATAAAATCGTAAATGGGAAGAAGAGACCAATCTCCTATGCAGCATATTTCCAAGTAACTTATGTAGATACTCTGTCCCCAAGAAGAAGGAGCGTAACTCCTGCTCCTTAAGTGTGAATCGTGCAGAGTAACTACCTTCCAAAGAGCACAGTTTGGAAAGGGGTTGGGGGAGGAGTAACTTCACCATAGAGAAACTTGAAAAATACTAGTTCAAGGTCAATAACAACAGTCATAAGTCACGTTGATATTATGTACCCTCAATATTATGGGATGAAAATGGCACTTTCCCTCTGTGGTCTTTCTCCCAATAACCAAATAATCCCAGTCTTATCAGGATAAGAATTCCAGGTAAATCCCAATATTGGGGCATCCTACAAAATATCTGACCAGTACTCCTCAAAACTGTCAGTCATCAAAAATAAGGAAAGTCTCAGAAACAGCCAGAGCCAAGAGAAACCTAAGAAGACATGACAACTAAATCTAATGTGGTATCCTGGATAGGATCCTGGAACAACAACAAAAAAGGACATTAGGTACAAATGAAGGAAATATGAATAAAGTATGGATTTTAATAAATAATAATATATCGATATTGATTAATTAATTGTAACCAATGTACTATGCTAATGTAATATGTTAATAACGGGGAAGATTGGTAGGGAAAATATGGGAGTCTTCTGTAATATGTTCTCAATTTTTCTGTACATTTAAAACTATTCTAAAAATTAAAGTCTGTTAAAATTTTAAATTAGATCATGAAAATTCCCTTTAAGTTCTTTAATACCCCCAGTCACTTGCAAGATAAGATCGAAACTCCATCCTTAGCACTGAATTCCATCACTTATTTTCTCCTCTTTCCAACACACACTCTGTTTCACACTTGTGGGAGCTTTTCATGGTTCAGCAACAACCAAAACAAACAAACAAACAAACAAAAAACAAAAAAAAAATCACTCTCTTCCACAGTTCCTCACCTGGAACTGGAAATTCCTTTACTCCAGATCTTTCCTGACAAATGGCTCATCTTTGAAGATTCAGCTTAGTTGTCCCCTCCTCAGAGAAGTCTTCCCTGGCCTTTCCAAAATGGACTGGGTGAATGCACCATCTCTGTGCAGTTTGGCTCTTAGAGAGTGCAATTTTTTGTGTAGCCTTGCTACTCGCTACTCAGTGGGGTCCATGGACCAACAGCCTAGGCATCACATGGGAGCTCATTAAAAATGCAGCATCTTACCTCACCCTAAGCCTACAAAATCAGAACCTGCATTTTAACAAGATCTCCAGATGATTTGTAGCCACATTATAGTTGGAAATGCTTTGAGCATCCAAAATTTAGTTCTCTCCAAGCCCTTCACATGTGGTTCTCTGAATTTTTTTAATTGTCTGTATCCTTGCCAAGTTATGAAATCATTGAAGACAGGGGCCATGTTTCATTTGTTTTTTCTTTATCTCCAATATTATCACAGCATCTGGGACATTCATGGGAACAGAACTGAATTAATGAGTGGCTCAAGGACACATTAAATGAGAGGCTGTATTGGAAAGATATAAGTTTTATAGGTTAGTACCTAACACTCCATTTATCCTTGTCAAAATTTAGGAACCACTGAGAGACAGGCCAAGGGTCAGGCAGATGATGTACAAAACATCAAGTTTATTGCCGATAAAGCTGATTTGGGAGAACATGACTTTGCTCTACAGCTAGGCAGCTTCTTTACACCTTGCCCAGAATTAAGCAGACATAAAGCTTATCCAAGCTTCCCCTTGAGGAATGGGGATCTGCTCTGATAAAACGTAAGGCATGGAGGCACAGACCTGTATTGTTCCCTCTCCAGGCAGAGTCCAAAGAGTGGAAACAGAGGTGCCTGCTCAACCTGGTCAGGGTCTTCTTTCTAATTCTCAGGCAGCCCTGCTCCCTCCCTCCTGTAGTGAATAGTTAGTAGGTTACCCTGGTGAAGTAATAAGTACTGCTACCCACAGTGGGAAATTCAGAGGAAGAAAGGAAAGAACAGGGATTATGGGAGAAAACAGAAATATAATACACGAGATAAGATCCTGAAGAACTAAAAAGCACAGAGTGAAGATGGTGCAACTGACATGCCTATAGAATTCTGAAGGGATTGACTTGGCTGAATTTTGCCTTCTTTAGGATGAGACCCTTAGACCTGCTCCGCTGTGAACCAACCTAGATCTGAACTGTCTCCATGTGGTTTCCAGGTAAGCCAAGGGTGGTCTAAAATGCCTGGCTCAGCATCCAGCCCCAACTAGTCACACCAAACTGAAGGGAATGAGGGTCACTATTGTTCCACTTCTTCCAGTGAGCTCACTTTCCAAAATCTCTTCCTCTATTGACTGGAAAATTACATAGTATGACACATAATGGCGTCGTTAATCCATTTGATTAACAGAACCAACCAACAGAAATAAGTTGAATTTTGAGATGACCAGGGACGTGGAAAGATCCTTGAATGTAGTCTAATACAAAACTACAAGAGCTCAGAACCATGTCATTTGAAGTATTACTTATTCTTTGCCTTTTGTACAATTGAACTCACAAAATTTGTGTTTTTCCCTAGAATCTTTGGTTTATATGTATTATAGTATCATATGCATTACAAAAATGTAATATTATAATGTCATATTATTATCATTCTCCATCAGGCAGAATACCATACTCCGTAAGCTTCCAAGTCTTTTTGGAGAGCCTTTTACACAATGATTTAAGACCCATGTGTACGTTACCTTAAAAAATTAAGATAACGATACTCACTAGTCATATACATTAAAAAAACACACAGTACAGTTTGGCAGCCATAATTTTGGAAGGTTTAAGTACTGATATAATTACCCTGGGGGAGCAGAGTCCTCCTGAGGCACAAGGGGCTTTAAACACAACTCAGCAAACCATTCTTATGCTCAGGCAAACATCCAGTGGTGGTTTCCCCTAGTTCTGTTAGAAAGAAATCTATGTTAGGAATATAGGATGTAAATGCTTAGAATTCATGACCATGTACCTCTAGCTACTGCCCCTGGCAGACATCACTAATTGATCACAGCAGTCTTCTGTCTCAACCTAGATGGAGCCCTCTCAACCCAGAGCTCGAGGCAGCCACGATTAACTGATTGGAGTTTGCACATGAAATGAAAACTATCTGCTTTCCAGAGCTGGGACCTTCCTCTCTCACCTGCTCTTCCCCCCATACACAGAGCTGCATGTACATGCCTCAGCAGCTTCTGCTTTTGCTGTGATTTTGTCAGAATGTCAGCTCAAGCTCTATATGCCTTACTGTCACGTTGCCAGCATCTAGCCAAGTGCGTGGCACATTTTTGTTATAAGATTAGAAGAATGGGTCAAGGGAGGTGCCAAAAACTGAAACAGGGACTAGGGGAGAAGAGCAGGTCTGAGCTAAGCCCAGAACAAGTTCAGTTTGATCTGTGTGAACCTGAGGTTTTGGTAGGATATCCCTGCCACCCTCCTCCGCTGCAATCTACACCCCCAAAGAACAGAGACTTTGGAGGGTTCAGAACTGGCTCTGCAGCTCATACATGTCCAGACTGTATTTGCTGAAAGTAGGGTGAATTCACAGGGCACATGCACGAGGCCTTTGCATGTGTGGGTCTGGAGAGCAAAGGTAGACTGGATCTGCACCAGGGGTAGGTATGAGAGGCATCAAGGTAAAGTTCACAGGCAAATCTACAGGGAACGGGACCTATAACATAACCTGGTAATATTCTCTCCTGGTGAAAGCGCTAGAGAGCAGTTTTATCATTTAAGCAACCAAAGGGGAGACTATAAGAAAAAAAGTGGACTTTTGCTCTTTGAAATGGATTAATTGACCACACAATACAACCTTACAGAAGCATAGAAAACACTTCATCTCGACTAAAATATGTCAAGGAAAAACACTTTTGGAGTGCTAAAGATACAATAATTAATATTTGTATATTATATCTATAATATAGTTATATATTTATAGTAATCTCTATTACACTATCACATTTTATAGTATTGTATTATGTTATATCATAAATATAAAAATGAAACTGGAAAAAATGTCTCTTGGAAATCAAGTACGCTGGAACCACAAGCCCACTGGGATTAGTCACATATTTAACAACTGGGCTGAAGTCTGGGCATATTAGTTTTGTTTGTTATATACTAGCATCAGGTCTTGTAGGACTGTGTATAGTGCTGGTGCAAACCACCCAGCCAGAGCTGATGGCAGTTGATAAATGACATATACTAGTATAAGTCACACTATAGGGTGCCAAGGAAGAAGTCTAATTATTTCTACAAATCATTTTTTAAAAAATTATTTATTTATTTATTTATTTACTTATGGCTGTGTTAGGTCTTCGTTTCTGTGCGAGGGCTTTCTCCAGTTGCGGCAAGTGGCGGCCACTCTTCATCGTGGTGCGCGGGCCTCTCACTGTCGCGGCCTCTCTTGTTGCGGAGCACAGACTCCAGACGCGCAGGCTCAGCAATTGTGGCCCACGGGCCCAGTCGCTCCCCGGCACGCGGGATCTTCCCAGACCAGGGCTCGAACCCGTGTCCCCTGCACTGGCAGGCAGACTCTCAACCACTGCGCCACCAGGGAAGCCCACTACAAATCATTTTTAAGAAAAGCATAGGGCATTGTCCTATATATAGAATTAAGTGTTTCTACATAATGCAGGCAAACTTTACAGATCACACCATTTTGATTGTATCTTTTAAACAGCAATTGAATGACTCTGTTTCATAAAATCTTCAATTCCTAGATTTATTCATCAGCAACTCAAAAACAGATAACTGTCCTGAATGCCAGAGTGTCATCAGGAAGACAAAGCTGTTGCCATTGGGAAAAATCTAAAAAAAAAAAAAATTCTTATTCTTGAGGAAAGAAAATAGAATGTTGATCCAGCAGTCCTTACTGTTATCACTAGGTATTTCCCAGAGACTAGATTACCAGATGGGAGATCTGGTCCACGGTGAACTCCTTCCTAGGGGCCATTAATCCTGAGAAATTCCTTGAGACTTTGCTTTGTCATGTTATTAATCACACACAGACCCGTAGTGTGATGTTCAGGGTAACTTTATTTACAAGAGTAGCAAGAAAAAAGAGAGAAAGAAGGAAGGAAGGGAGAGAGGGAGGGAAGAAGGGAAGGAGGGAAAAAATAGGAGCGAAGAAAAGAAATCATCTAAAGGTCCAACGTATGAGGAAATGGCCAAAAAAATAACATTATATCCATGTACTGGAAACTAGCAACTATATGCCTGGGAAAATCTGCTTTTCAAAAAACTTAATGTTATGGAGAAATTCTCCTAATACAAGGTTAAGTTTTTAAAGTAGAATTTAACGTAGTATATACCCCAAAATTCCAATTTTATTTTAAAACACTTGTTACTATAAAAATGAACCTAAACATTAATAGTAATTATATCTTGGTAACAGTTTAATGGATTATTTTTATATCCTTCCACCTGTCTTTCTGTATTTGTTATTATTCCGTATTACCCATCAATATAAATATCTAGTTACCTTTTGTGTGTGTATTTTTCACACATATAAAATATTCAACAAAAGTTTTAAATCGTGATGTTTTTGTATAGACAAGAGAAAGATAACTTGAGTTATTAATATATAATTCAAATACATGTCCTAATATATGATGTACTTTAATTCAGAGTCACTAACTTATGATGCCTTTTAAAAAAACCCACAGAACAAATGGAACTTGCTTTGGTGTGTCAATTTACAGAGCCTGCTGTATCTAATGATCTCTCAGAAGCCAGTGCATTATGACATAACAGTACATCACTGGAAATGAGTCTTAAGAGCATAAATATCTACAGGCTGCAGAGAATTCTATCCATGGTTTTGCTGCTTATACTAAACCATTGCCAGATGAAACAAGGGCCACCAGTGAAAGGGGAAGCGTGGGTGCTTTCACTCTACTTGGGAAAGGTTTTTGACTTTTAGGTGACGCTGGCGTCCTTATGCAGTTCTATCTTGTGATCTTCCTGTCAGTGAGAGCCCCAGGAGAACTGCTTGATGAGACTGATGGACCGTGGTGGGGAGTGGAAGGGCCAGGCAAAGGCTGCCCTGGGCTCAGATGAAGGTTTAAGGACCCCAGCATCGATCTGTTCTTTCTGCTTTATATTGTCCGACTCCCTTTAGCCAACAGAGTCATTTGTGCCTGCAGCATATGCCCCAGCATCTCCAAGGGCCATGCACAGAGCAGGGCAGAAATGGTTGTCCAATGACAGTAAATTTCCTGGTGTCACCAGCTCCATCCTTGTACCTTCTCTAAAGCTTCAAGAAGGCAGAGTTGGTGTCGCATCCTCCTTTACGGCTCTCTGAAGCGCCTGCAGAGACGACTCGCCTGCAGTAGGTCTTCAATTAGCACTTGCTTTGTTTAACTCTAATTGAATGAGGCACTGAGGAATAGAAGGTGAGAGCCCTCCTATAGATGAGAATCGATGGGGAACTTCGTGGGTAGCTTGGTGCTGGATGTGCCTAGGTCCAATCAAAAGAGGCACTGTGAGAAATCCCCGGAGTCACTGACGTGGGAGAATGAACTCTTGCATAGAGAAAAAAGTAACCAAAAACTTATTTCAAAACAAAGCAGCAAATGAACCATTGCCCCATGCCTGGGAGATTTGAGTACCAGAAACCTCAGAACAAAGACGTAATTTTTCATCCTATGCTTAGATAACTATGCTAAGTGATATTAATTATCTATCAATAGAAATCTGGGAACCCTTTATACCATTAATGGAGTGACCTTTACAAAGCTTCAATATTCTTGCCATGTACGGAGGGTTGATTTATCACTTGTGCAGGTTGAATGAAGTCTTACATGGTTATATGAAAATGTGTCCTTTTCAGAAATAGAGCAATTCTAGAAGTCTACTGAATAAAGAATAATCTGTTGGGATTGTTTTTAAAAATAGAGATTCCTAGATATCCTTCAAAGATTCTGATTGAATAAATCTGAGACGAGGCTGGGATTTGCATTTTCGACAAGTACCATAGGTGAGTTGGACGCAGGTATTTCTTTCCTTTTTTTTAAATTAATTTTTATTAGCATGTAGTTGATTTTACAATGTTGTGTTAGTTTCCACTGTACAGCAAAGTGAATCAGTTATGCATATACATATATCCAGTCTTTTTTAGATTCTTTACCGATATAGGTCATTACAGAGTATTGAGCAGAGTTCCCTGTGCTATACAGTAGTAGGTCCTTATCACTTATCTATTTTATATATAGTAGTGTGTATATGTCAATCCCAATCTCCCAATTTATCCCTCCCCCTTCCCCCCTTGGTAACCATAAGTTTGTTTTCTACATCTGTGACTCTGTCTCTGTTTTGTAAATAAGTTTATCTGTACCATTTTTTTAGATTCCACATGTCATACGATATTGCTTATATGTGGATGCATGTATTTCTGATGTACGCTGGACAATGCAGACAGAGGAAAGAAACAGACAGACTTTGGTGTTAAGTAGATGCCCGCTTCCACACACTTCTCGGGGCAGGGGTGAGTTCCCTAAGTTCTGGAAGGCTCAGCGTCTGCACCTTTATTATGGGGATCACATCAAACGCCATGAAATGTTGGGAATGTGAAGAACCTTGCCCAGTAGATGCCCCATAGGGTATCATTCCCACCAGGTCCAGAAGCCCACTGTGTAACCACACTGTAAAAACTGTGGCTGTAGGAAGGCAAATCAGGGCAAAATGGAGAGCTTGAGGGCCTTTCCATGTTGGCAGCTTCATGCCTGGGGACTGACTGCTTCAGTACAGGACACAGATCACTTAGAACTGGACACTGGGAAAAAGTGCTCAGCAAAGATGGCCCTGACCATCATTACATGGGCACCACCTGCATCTGCTAATATAGGGCATTTAAAAGCTTGAGCTAACTAAGGTGCCCCTGCAAGCTGTTCCAGGACCACTCTGAACAGAGGACTCTGATTCCTGCCCATTTACTTACTTTTATCAACCCTATTGCTTTGTTCTGGCCTGGCCAGGCTCCTTCCATCTATCTATCTATCTATCTATCTATCTATCTATCTATCTATCTATCTATCTATCCTGTGACCTTTAACATTTTTGCCCATGTACTCAATTAATCACTCCTGTAAAAATATCCAAATATCCAATGGACTCCAGATACCTAGGGGTGATCCTTCTCAAAGTGTAGTCCCCGGACCAGTAGTATCAGAATTTACTGGGAACATGTTAGAAATGCAAATTTGCAAGTTCCATCCCAGACCTACTGAATTTGAAACTCTAGGAGTGTTTAAGAAGCCATCCAGATGATTCTGGTACATTTTCAAGATTGAAAGCTATTGTATAGGGAGTTAACATCTACCACCATCCATTTAAATTTACATATATAACAATAAGCTCTTTTTTAACAGTTGGAAAATTTCTCTCATTCTTTTTTCTCCTTGGGCTCTTCTTCCATAGATTTTTATTGTAGTGTAATACATTTTTTAGGCTGGAGAGTCTTTTATGGGTTACTCTATCGTACTTCTCTGGAATAAATATAGATAGATAGATGGATAGATAGATATAGAGATACATATAAATTATCTTCAAATATTTCCTCAGTCTATGAGTTTCTAAATGTTAAAGATTTCTTCTATTATTATAATTTACGTTACAATAAATAATTGAGAAAAACTATATGATACCAACTTTGATATTATTCACCAAAAACAAAATATTATTACAGATTCATCTCTTAATGTGATGAGTGATGGTCTTTTATTCTCACATATAGAATGAGCTAGGAATCCTCACCAATTCTATTCTTATTTAATGTCAAATGTTGAAAACTATGTTTGTATAAATAAGTAGATGGGAATAGAAAGAGTTTTGTTAAAACATTTTCACTCAATTCATTGAAATTTGTCTAAATTATGTGATCAAAACAATATAGTAATATAGCATCAAAAATTATCTTTAATAACCTAATAACATGACTAGGACCTTGTCTACATTGAAAGCAAAGGACGTGAACCCATCTAACTGGTAAAAGAATTTGTTACCTTATTATCACTACATTATTATAATTTCTGGAATACACATTCCAAAAAAAAAAAAAAAAGTTACCAAGATATATCAAATGACTTTCCTGAAGAAGCACTTTGTTTAATTTGATATACTCATAAGCATTGAGAAAATAAGATTTTATGAATTATATTATTGCACAATAATTTAAAAATCAAATGTCCAGGTTTGTGAGTCTGACCTCACAGCTTGTGCACTGACCAACTTAAGGCGATAACATTTGCAGAGACTCTAACACAAGTGGCAGCCCTGGATAGACACAAAGTGGTGGCCCTCAAATGCTTTTGTCTTATCAGGTGCTTTAAATCTATTCTCATTAAAATTAAGGACATAACTCAGCTTGCGGAAAATCGCCTTCCTATCATCTAATGAGTCAAATGAGTCATTGTCAATCCAATCAAGTCAGCCTTAATTTCTGTCAGGGAAAAAGAAAAGTCTGCCTTCATTTTCAGTTAAAAGTGTTGATGCCTCCCTTGACCAACCATCTTACTTCTGAACTCTAAAGTGGAGACGAAGAGATAGATAAATAAGGCAGAGATGCCCACTGAGGTTGCTGACCGCGTGCAATAAGACACAACTGGCTTCAGTTCCAACACCTTTGCCTCCATCGTTCTGGTGGGACTCGTCCCCCTGAGCAAGCCATCCTCGGCCAACAATCAAGGAATAAAAGGGAGGTCATGAAAAAACGAACGAAGAAAACCCTTCTCACTACCCACTCTACCATATAGCTGAACTCAGATCCTTCAAACCCAGGCCAAAGCCCCTCCCTCTAATACCATACTTCACTCTTTCCAGAAATGCGTGTAACCCCAGGAGATAACTCAGTCCTGTGTGTGTGTGGGGGGGGGAGGGGTGTGTGTGCACTGCAGTGGGTTGAATGGTGTCCCCCCAAAAGATACGTCCGCATCCCAAACTCTGGGGCCTGTGAATGGGACCGTATTTGTAATGATGTTAAGGATCTCAAAACGAGATCATCCTGGAATACTCTGGTGTCCCCTAGATTCACAAGTGTCTTTGGAAGAGACACACAGAAGGAGACAGATACACAAGAAACAGAGGAGAAAGCCACGTGAAGACGGAGGCAGGGGTTGGAGTGATGCAGCCACAAACCAAGAACGCCTGGGGCCACCAGGAGCTGGGAGAGGTGAGGAAGGAACCCCCCCAGAGGCTTTAGAGGGAGCACGGTCCTGCCAGCACTTTGATTTCAGACCTCCAGCTTCCAGAACTGTGAGAGAATAAGTTTCTGTGGTCGGAAGACACCCAGTTGTGGTATCTTGTCCCAGCAGCCCCAGGAAACAGCACCCACACTCTTCGATTGTACGAGGCTTGCCAGTGACACCCTTCCTAAATGTGCAGAGCTTGCTGTCTCCAAGCTTCTGGGAAGATTCCAGGAGAGTGAGAAATGTGCCTTTGGTCTGTATTATAGGTGATTATAAAAGGGGAAGGGAAAGTAATTCTGGCATGACTATGGAAGAGGTGAAGCGAAGTCATGTTCTAGAGCCAACCAATGTGGGCCAATGTTCTAGTCAGGGAACAGGCAGGACGAGGGAGCCCTGTGATGCTGATTACTTGGTGAAACAAAATGAGATGCCTAGTTCTTTATTTGAGGTCTTTTCTTAGTTTCTGATTCTACCAATAGGACTTACTCAGCTTAGACTTAAAAAAAATGTCTGCAGACTACCTATCCCTTAAAAACAAAGCTGAGGTTCAGGTATGGGCAGATCAGATGATACTTTCCAGGAGGATTAAACAGGGGTGAAGTGCAGCCCCCCATGGCCCTTTCCCTGGGACTTGAATTCCTCGGGGCCATGGCCAGAGATGCCACCTGTGGGCCATCCTTTCTCTATTGTTTGGAGGGGGTGGAATCTAAAATATGACACAAATGAACCTATCTGTGAAACAGAAACTGAATCACGGACATAGAGAACAGACTGCTGGTTGCCAAGGGGGAGGGGGTGAGGGAGGGCTGGAGTGGGAGACTAGGGTTAGAGGATGTAAGCTTTTATATGTAGAATGGATACACAACAAGGTCCTACTGTGTAGCACAGAGAACTATATTCAATATCCCGTGATAAACCATAATAGAAAAGAATATTAAAAAAGAACGTATATATGTATAACGGAATCACTTTGTTGTTCAGCAGTAATTAACACAACATTGTAAATCAACTATACTTCAATAAAAAAAAGAAGTCTGGTCTCTGTCCTCAGCTATTGCTCATTCTCATGAAGAAGAGCAGGGGCCTTACACCTGGGCTGTGTCCTTAGCTCCCACGCCACACTGAACCCAGCTCCAGTGACTGTCAGAGCTTGTGTTTCTTCTCTGGTTGTCCAGGACACCAGCCTTCTAGGTGCCAGGCAGAGTACACCTTGGCCTCCAGTCAAGGGTTACCAATACCTCAACTCAGAGAAAAAATATTGGCCTAGGGTTGCCTGAGAATCGGAGACCACCCTTCCTCCAGACTGGTGATTCTTAAAAAGTGCGGGTCTCTGTTCCAGAGCCTGCTGACCTTATGGAATTTCATGAGGCTACACACTCAATTTTTGCGTACAATTTTATGCGGTTTATAGCCCATTCCTATAAAACACAATGATTTTAAATATTAAGCTTTTATTCTTGAATTAACTCAGACTATCAAAGAGCCTAGGCACATAGTTTGGTTACCTGTTAAGATGCTCAAACCAAATAGCACTTTGGTTTGATGCCATCTGCTTCCAGTAAGGGATACTGAACCAAAGGGCGATTCTCACTTGATTTGTGGTCCAACTATAGTGGACCCTGTAGCTCATGACATCACAGGGCACTGTCTCCATGAAACAATGAGAGGACTGAAATGAGCTGTGCCTCCCTTGAATAACATGTTTATATTTTATGGACACCAAGAATTACATGAAAAAGCATGTTCTCTCTGCGTGACATGGAGCTGGCTTTGCGGCTCACCTATTCATCCATAAGCCTCATCCTGACCCCATCTTACTTTTTTTTTCTTCACCCTGACTTTCTCACTTATTTTTAAAAACTTATTTACCAAGAAAGATGACGTTCACTGAGGACGTGTGAGACCCATGTTAAAGGAAGAATCATTTCTCTTGCCTGTGTGGACTTGTTGAATTCAGAAGCCGTTTCCCTCCCCACCCAGCTATTTCCACAAGAAGAGCTTTGAAAGGCTGCTACCCATCAGTGGATGATCCCTGGGCTTGAGCAAAACACAAAATTGATGGTGAATCAGAGATGGCTGTCTGCCTTCAGTCCACCAAATGAAAAATAAATATATATAAACTTAAATACAGATAGATACATTGTACAATGATGATTTAAAACACTTGGCTTCTTCAGGCATTTTACAAAGCTTCCTCAAACCTTTTTCAATAGAGAGGCACAATAAAGAAGCAAATACCTTTCTTAAATTTCTTGTTATCTGTATCCCTTGCTCAGTGGTAGCACGATCTCTGTTGTGATGCTTTCTGTTGCCAAACTGAGTTTGCTGACTACATTGCCTTTTTTAAAAAATATGTTTTATCACACAGTCAGCAGTTAATCAATGCATGGGTCCATTTGGAGTTTGGTTTGTGTGTAGTGTTAGTTATCATACAGCAGTTTAAATAACATGGCCAGTTCTTTTCTTTTTTAAAATTTTTATTGGAGTATAGTTGATTTACAATGTTGTGTTAGTTTCAGGTGTACAAGAAAGTGAATCAGTTATACATATACCTATAGCCACTCGCTTATTTTTTTTTTAAAGATTCTTTTCCCATATAGGCCATTACAGATCATCGAGTGGAGTTCCCTGTGCCATACAGCAGGTTCTTTTTTTTTTTTTAATTTTATTTATTTTTGCCTGCATTGGGTCTTCGTTGCTGTGCGCAGGCTTTCTCTAGTTGTGGCGAGCAGGGGCTACTCTTTGATGCGGTGTGTGGGCTTCTCATTGCAGTGGCTTCTCTTGTTGCGGAGCATGGGCTCTAGGTTCACGGGCTTCAGTAGTCGTGGCTCGTGGTCTCTAGAGCACAAGCTCAGTAGTTGTGGCTCATGGGCTCAGTAGTTGTGGCACATGGGCTTAGTTGCTCTGCAGCATGTGGGATCTTCCCGGGCCAGGGCTCGAACCCGTGTCCCCTGCATTGGCAGGCAGATTCTTAACCACTGAGCCACCTGGGAAGTCCCAACAGCAGGTTCTTATTAGTTATCTATTTTATATATAGTAGTGTGTATATGTCAGTCCCAATCTTCCAATTTATCCCTCCCCCCACCTTATCCCCTGGTAACCATAAGTTTGTTTTCTACATAACATGGTCAGTTTTATGCTCAAGAACAAGTTAGAGTGTAACACTTTTTGATAGAATTAAACCAGCTATTATGACTCAATAACCCTCACCTCCAAGATTCAAGCATAGACTATCTTCAAAAAAATTACTAGCTTTTTAATTTTTTCCCCTGTGTGGCATCAATTTTAATAAAGCTATTCCAGCCCTAGTTTTACCATGCAGGGAAACTGCTTCTTAGTAATTCACAAGGGAAGATTTATAACTAATTAGGCCCCCTTTGCCAAAATTAAGACACAAATGAATCACAAAATCAACCCTTTTAAGTGCAGCCTCTAAAGATGTTTGCAGCTGTTGACAACAAGAAGGCAGATGATAAATTGTAACAAGTGGAAAAAACAAAATCAAACAAGTTTTTAATTCACAAAAATATGGAAGAAATTAAGTTGAGATCAAAGGAAATTTAAGTAGTTGCAAATCAAACAAGAGACGAACCCACAGTGATTTCTTGTCTTTAGCTTAAGGGCCACCAAACTAAGGCCTTGAAACTAATATTTTCTTCCAAAAATAAAGGTAAAAAGAATAAGAAGAGGGGATTGTGTTACCCTACTTATAAAACTTTTCATTAATTTTGGCTTCCAACATTTTAATAGGTGCCATTTAGTGTTTGAAGTATATTACTTCTTCTTGCCACCCGCAAATCTGTGAAGGGAAAAGTTAAAGGGCCAATTGTTTTCTAATGGGTTTATGTTGTTTGATCTTAATTTTACATCTTTTTCTATTATCTCACTTTAAATCTAGTTTTGTAAGTGATGATGTTTGGTAGACAGTTGTGACAGTTACAACATAAGCATTGATGAGGATGGTATGTGACAATTAACTTGAAAATCAGTAAAACAATTATTCTTTAGCTCTTTCTCGCATATGGATTAGTTAGGTTAATTTTGATCATTACTATCCCATGGGAGTCATTCCAGAAATTTGTCTCTTTTTTAGTAGCTCTCTTTAGAATTCACTGAATTTTCAATTTTCCATCATGTTACTTCACTAGTTCACCATGAAAGGACTTTTCTCAATTCCATGACATTGTTCAGAGTTTTATTCTTGTGCTCTGGGGGTAGACTAAGTAACATGTAAAATTCTTTCTCGTTCCAGTGCACGGTCAGCAGTGCTGATTCCAGAGTTAAACTGTCTGGATGTTCCGACCACTGTTTACCTGCTGTGTGGCTTAGGGGCAGATTCACCTCTCTGTGACCCTTTCCTCATCTGTAAACAGGAGGGAATAATATTATCTATTACACAGAGTGTATTAATAAAGTAATTCAGTAATTCACGCCTGCTGCTCAGGCAAGCTCTTAACAAAATCATTTCTGTCATTGCTCTTTTTACTGTAACTAGTAGTAATATCATTATTGTTTTTGTTGTTTCAGTTTGTCATCCCATGATAGCCCTGAGAAAGCCTCAAGAAAGCCACAATTCCTCTCTCAAAACAACTTTGAAGATACAAGGGAACATGAAAACTCATAAACTAGATCTACATCTGACAGAGTTACACTTCTATTTCCAGCATTTGGAAAACGTTTGCATCAACCCTGAGACATATGGAACTGGTTTGAGATCAATTTGGGCCAAATGAAAGTCTGTATGATCTTCCATATTCCCTACACAATGAACTAAGGAGGGTGGGGGAAAGCTCAACCTAGATGCTGGATATTGAAGCTGTAAAGATCGACAGAACCTCCCTCTGAATATCTAAAAAGCTGTGTGGGTGCCCCCAATGGGATGGAGAGTAAGGCTGTCTGGAGCTCAGAGACTCAAACTTAGAGAAATGGCGGGTCTCCATGACTGCAGCTGAGGATGACCACAGGAAGAAAAGACCCTCACACCCAAGCAGCACCAGTGAGAAATCCCCTCAGGATGAGCAGGGGGAATGGCATCTTGAAGATGCAGCAGGGGGACCGACCTCAGTCAAATATCTACCATAACAATTGAAGCATGATTCAGGAAATGGAGTGTGAGGGAGAAAAACAAGTAGGAAGCTAGAAGATGTCACTGCTGAGAAACAGCAAGGAGAAGAACAAAAAGAGAAAGGCTTCAGTGAAATAGACACTGGATGAAATAAAGAGAGATTACCTGAAAAGCGTTTAAGTGAACTACATAAAATATACACTAAAGAAAGTAATGAGCCACAATAATGGTGTAGAAAATAATTATATAATGGATGAATTTAAGTGGGCTGCTGACAGTACAGAAGAAAACAAATGCAAGACAAAAAATAATAAGTTAATGACAATAATTTAGTTTGAAAGTCTCAGGATATATTACAAAAGGCAGACGGAGAGTAGAACTTCTGTGATTTTTCCTATTACCTGGTGGAGTCAAGGTACAGGAGAGATTTTAGTCTTCCCTTTGAAAATAGGAGGTTAAACAACTTTTGTAAATACATCAAATTTTAAAATAACCTACATAACCATTGGTTTAAAATAAAATCAAAATCACAAGCTATAAACATAATAATAATAATGAGAATAGACCATATAAAACGTTAAAGCATATTGCCAAGTATGTAATCAGAGGAAAGTTCACAGCTTTAAATGCTTTCATTACCGATGAGATAAAACAAAGATAAGTGAACAACGCAATCAACTAAGGAAGTTCAGAAGGAACAATAAATAAGAAAAAGAAGGAGAAGAGCAAGAAGGGAAAGCAGGAAAGAAAGAAGGAGGAAGGGAAAGCAATTGCAATGGAAATAATTGAATTCAAATTCAATCTAAAAACTGTCTTAAAGAAAAAATAGATAACCTCTTGAAACAAAAAAGAGATAAAACAGGAATAAATACTATCAGGAAAGTGAAAGGGGATATTGTCCCCCAAGCGCAGAAGATTTTGTTACAGTTAAAAGAATACTAGACTGTGGTGAAAGAAATTGAAGAAAACACAACAAGTGGGAAGATATCCATTCACTGATTGGTAGAATTAATATTGTTAAAACGTCCACACTACCCAAACCCATCTAAGATTCAATTCAATCTCAATCAAAATTACAATGACGTTTTTCACAGAAATACAAAAGACTATCTTAAAACTCACATGCAACCACAAAAGACCCCAAATAGTGAAAACAATCTTGAGAAAGAAGAACAAAGCTAGAGGCATCATACTTCCTGATTTCAAATTATACTGCAAAGCTGTAGTAATGAAAACAGTATGGTACTGGCCTAGACTCATGGAACAAAACCAAAAGCCTAGAACTAAACCCCATATGTGGTCAACTAATATTTGACAGGGAGCCAAGAATACTCAATGGGGAAAGGATAGTCTCTTCAACAAATGATTTTGGGAAAACTGGATAACCACATGCAGAAGAATGAAATTGGACCCCTATTTTATATCACTCACAAAAATTAATCGGAAATGGATTAAAGTCTTAAACATAAGAACTGAAACCATAAGACTTCAAAAGAAAACATAGGATAAAAGCTTCCTGACATGGATCTTGGCAGCAATATTTTGGATATGACACCTAAAGCACAAGCAACAAAAGCAAAAATAAACAAGTGGGACTACATCAAACTGAAAAGCTTCTGCACAGGAGAAGAAACAACCAACAAAATGAAAAGACAACCTATGGACTGGGGGAAAATATTTGCAAATTATACACCTGATAAGGGGTTAATATTTAAGATATATAAAGAGCTCATACACTCAATAGCAAAAAAAAAAAAAAAAAAAAAATCCAATTAAAAAATGGGCAGAAGCTCTGAATAGATATTTTTCCAAAGAAGACCTACAGATAGCCAACAGGTATGTAAAAAATATGTTCAGCATCACTAATCATCAGGCAAATGCAAATCAAAACCACAATGAGACATCACCTTACACCTGTTAGAATGGCTATTATCAAAAAGACAAGATATAAAAAACATTGGCGAGGATACAGAGAAAAGGGAACCCTTGTGTACTGTTGGTGGGAATGTAAACTGATGCACCCACTATGAAAGACACTATGGAGGTCCCTCAAAAAATTAAAACTAGAATCTTAATATAATGTAGCAATCCCACTTCTGGGCATATATCCAAAGGAAATGAAAACAGGATCTGGAAGAGATATCTACACACCCCATGTTCACTGCAGCATTATTCATAATATCCAAGATGTGGAAACGACCTAAGTATCTATGAATGGATGCATGGGTAAAGAAGATATGTGTATACATATACAATGATAAATTATTCAGTCTTGAGAAAAAGGAAATCCTGTCATTTGTGACAACATGGATGGACTTTGAGGGCACTGTGCTAAGTGACATAAGGCAGACAGAGAAAGACAAATACCATAAGATATCACTTATGTGTGGAATCTAAAAAAGACAAACTCATAGAAACAGAAGGTAGAATGTTGGTTCCCATAGGCTGGAGGTGGGGTAAATGGAGAGATTTTGTTCAAGGGTATAAACTTCCAGTTACAAGATGAATAAGTTCTGGGGGGGATCTAATATACAACGTGGTGATTATAGTTAGCAATACTTGATAATATACTTGAATAGTTGCTAAGAGAGTGGACTTTAAATGTTATCACCACAAAAAGAAATGATAGTTATGTGACACAATGGTAATTTTATGATGTTAACTGATGACATGTTGGTAATCATATAAATGTATCAGAACAACATGTTTTACACAAAGTTATATGTCAGTTATATATTGATAAAGCTGGACAAAGAATATAGCATATAATATCTACAATGGAATTTAAAATTGTTTTTTAACAAATGGATTATTTCTGAGGAAGTATGTGTGTGTGTATGTGTGTGTATTCTGAATGAAACAAAAGCTACAAAACACTACACACCATAAAGATTTCAGAGCTATTTTACAGATGAGTTCCTTGAAACTTTAAAGAAAGAAGTAGTCCCTATAATATGTAAATTATTCAGAGGATAGGAAAATAGACAAAGCTAACCAGTTCGTTTTATCAAGCTAGCAGAAGAGCATTTGACCAATGTGTAACATATATAACACAAAATAAATGAAAACTCAAGTCTCACTTCACTTGGAAATATGGGTGTTAAATACAATTTAATTATACCTTGAAAAAAAGTACCCCAGAAAAGAAAGTTGACACCACCAATGCAAACTGGTTTAATATTAGGAAATCCACTAATATAATTTTATAAATTAAGAGAACCAATATGAAAAATGAAGAATTATGCTATTTGCTAAAAAAAAAAAATTCATGGAATTTTATCACTATTTTAACACTATTTTTTTAAAAAAGCTTGGGTAATATACAAATAAAAGATTACTTTCATAAGACAATTTTTTTAAGTATCAAACCAACAACTACCACACTTAATCTTAAAATACTAAGGACTCGCTGGTTAAAATAAAGAACAAGATATCATTGCTGTTATTATTTTATATAATTCTGAAAGTCTGATTTATGCAATAAGATACAGAACAAAAATTAAAATGTAACCATTAGGAAGGATAAGGCAAAAGTTATTACCAACTGCAAAAAAGGAGATTTAAAAATCCAAGAAAATCAATAAAAAAAAAAATCTCTGAGAATTAGAAAGAAAACTCAATAAAGATGACAAAAATTAATATTAGCCTCTGTCCCAGAAATATTTTATAGGCAGGCAACTTGTTCTCAGCACATTCGGAACATAAAGCATCAAGAACTAACCTCATTAAGGAAAGATAATGTTATTGTGAAAGACAAAATATTTTTTAAAAAACTGAAGGAGCAACATGCTATGTTCTCAGATAAGAACATGATGAATATTTTAACACGTCCATTTTCCTTAGTGAATACATAGTTCTAATGGAATTCTAATCAAAATCCCAGTAGTATTTTTTCTTGGGACTTGAAAAACATGATTCAAAATGTCTTGAAAGAATAAGCTTGTATAAATAGTTTAGGTATTCTTTATTAATAGTTTTCAAATGAATTATTTATATGTGATTGCTACAGCAATATCATAACATAAGATGTATGCCACCTTTAAACATTGTCAACATAATATCAAAATTGGATTCCTAAAATCCTGGTTAATCTATTTCAACGGTTGTACAAAAAGTGCCTTTCTGTAAAGTTGTAGTATTTAGTTTTGTTTTTAGTGAACATGAGACAAATTTTTCCATTGACTTGCAAAGTTTAAAAATGTGCAGGAAAACATAAAAGGAAGGAGGTAGATATCCTCACAAATACAAACACACCTGAGAATAAAATCAGCAGATTTTATTTTAACAACAATGACAACAAATTCTTAGTAATTACACCCCTTGAAGGCAGAGAATATTCTGGAAACTTCATCCTTTACAGTTTGTGAAATTCTTGTGAACCGCAAAGTTAAGTGGCTAAACTGTATGCAGATACAGCCGGAGGTCATAGATTTCATGAATGTTAATTTTTTAAAAAAGTTTTCAAAGAAAATGACTCTGTATATGTTCTTTCTCAGTGTTTGTGTTCCAAATTTGCTTGCCCCATTCCCCCATATTTTAGTACATATAGTGAAAATGGAGTGACAGCCTGTTATTCTTTTATTCCAAGAAAGGAGTTATTCTTTTATTCCAAGAAAGGAGTTCTACAGTAAAGGAGACTTTCCTATTTAAAAACTAGGCTGAAAATAGATCCCAGCTTACCTCAGCGTGTGTAACACCCAGCTGGAAGAATTTCAAGAGAAATGTCAGATGGTACAATCCCAAAGAATAGATTGAAATTAGGATCTCGAAGAGATATTTGCATTCCTGTGCTCATTGCAGCATTATTCACAGTAGCAAAGATATGGAAACAACCCAAATGTCCATCATAAATGCATGGATAAAGAGAATGGATAAAGAATATATACTTACAATGGAATATTATTCAGTATTTAAAAAAGAAGGAAATCCTGTCATAGTCAACAACATGGATAAACCTGAAGGACATTATGCTAAATGAAATAAGCCAGACACTGAAAAAAACACGGCATGATTCCACTTATATGAGGTAACTAAAATAATCCAACTCAGAAAAGCAGAGAGTAGAATGGTGGTTGTCAGGGGCTGGGGGGAGGGAGAAACAGGGAGTTTTTGTTCCTGGGTATAAACTTTCGGGTATGCAAGATGAGTAATTTCTAGAGCTCTAGTGTATAACATACTGCCTATAGCTAACAACACTGTATTGGAGACTTAAATATTTTAAGAGGGTAGATCTCATGTTAAGTGTTCTTACCACTGAAAAAGTGGGTACAGGGGCAGGAAACTCTTGGAGGTGATGGATATGTTTATTACCTTGATTGTGGTGATGGTTTCATGGGTGTGTGCATATGTCTAAACTTATCAGATTGTATATATTAAATATTTTTTTGTATATCAGTTATATCTCAACAAGCTGTTTAAAAGGAAAATTATATAGGTAAACTGTGAATTCAGTGAGAATAGGCCAAGACATATAAAAATAAACTTGTTCTCACCGTCGCCCTCAAACTATAGAACAAACATAATGATTAAAAGCATCTAGTTCATGTAAACATACCGAATGATCTACCTTGTAAGTCCAATCAGAGGTGTAATTAACTCTATGAACCAAAGTCAAAGTGATGAAGCTGAACATCCATGAAAAGAATCAGTTCCCTCTGATGCCTTCACGCTCCTATTAACATGTAGCTGATGCAGCTTTCTGACTTCTAAGGATGGTTTGTTCCTCTGGGGAAGATTTATATGAGTTGCAATGATACAATCCTCTTTCATTACTTGTGCCTAATGCCTTGAGCCACTACCAAATAACAGAGATTCACATCAAAAGCCAAAGTGAGATTCTATCACCAAAACTCATATGGTCTCCAGGATTCTGTGATTGTTTTTTCTGGCATCTAAAAGTCTGTCTCTAAACACACTTCCCCCTGTGGACCTACATTACTCACCGGAAAGTCAAGTGCTCTGTTGTTTGGCCACTTGTGGGCAGCTTGATAGGACCCTGATGTGCTACAGGCCAACTGTCCCTCGGCCACCTTGCCTTTCTTCTCTCAACAAGCCTATATTCTTTTAATTGTGACATGCTGTTTCTGATTCTTGACTACTTTGCCCTCTATAAAGACATTGTTAGCTAAAGGTCTATAACGCCTTTGAAGTAATAATTCACTTTTTTCTTATACCAACATAAAGTTAGCAGGGTCTGTGGGTCATCATAAGCCCAAGGAATAACCACAACTATGCATCTTTGATGGAAAAGAATTGAGCCTATTTCTTCAAAGTTCTTCAGAGAAAGATAGCCTGTCATTTCTCTGATAATCTATTTTAGTATCTTTTAAACTCCAAAGAAATTCTGGTGTTTAACCTAATCCCAATATATGAAAAACAGAGCTTCGCTCTGCCTTAAACAAAGAAAACTAATCCATAAAATTCTGAACACGGTGAGATTTTTTTCTCATCTTTTTCATCACTGTCGTCTCATCAAGATTCTAAGTGAGCTGATTTTAAAAATGACTCTGATTCAGAATCCAGCTTATGTTTCCTAACGTTGTAATTGAATCATTCATCAAGTTCACAATTTTGAACTAATGAGGTTTTTGGACCAGAAACTGTGTCTACTCTAGTTCCATTATGAGTACAATTTAACAAATAATGAAAATTGTGATCTAGGCAATGTATTGATTGAATTCAGTTACAGACAAGCCATAGACATAAGGGGAAAAAAAAAAAAGTATATATATATATATATATATATATATATATATATATATATACATTTATCTCCATGGAGATGCCCTTCATTATCTTTGCCCTTATTTTCAATGTGTATAGTTGGTCAGGAAGCAGTAGAAAAGACAGACTGGGGAGGTCATTCTAAGGAATTTAAGGACTCTATATTACACAATTGCACAACAGACTTGGAATATAGTATATGAGTTTTCTAAGGCTACCATAACAAAGTACCGCCGACTGTGTGGCTTCAACAACAGAAAATATATTCACACAATTCTGGAAGCTGGAAGTTTGAGATCAAGGTGTCAGCTGGGTTGGTTTCTCCTGAGGCCTCCTCCTTGGCTTGTAGATGGCTGTCTTCTCCTTGTGTCTTCACATGGTCATCCCTCTGTGCATGTCTGTATCTTAATTTCTTCTTCTTATAAGGACACCAATCTGTTGGATTAGGGCACACTCCAGTGACCTCATTTTAACTTAATTCTCTCTTTAAAGACCCTATTTCCAAATATAGTCACACTCTGCAGTACTGGAGGTTAGGATGTCAACATGTGAATTCTGGGTGAGGGAGCGGGCATAATTCAGTCCATAGCATATAGGAAACGCCAGCATTGCAACAACATTTCTCAAAAGAATGATGGAGCTGTTCAACAGTTCTGATATAGGGGAACACCACTGGCCAACTAGTCTCTCAAAAGTAGAAGTGGTAAAAAACAAATTACATTTCCCCATGTACATAGGCGGTAAGCAATTCTTGCTGAAAAGAGGTTACTATTTCATTCGCAATATGGCGGACGTATCACATAGGGAGTCTTGTAATGATTTTCATCTCTTTCTTCCCTGAACTCTTCTTTCATTGAAATGCCTTCTCTTCATATGTCTGGCAAGATGAACAGCAACTTTTCTGGGACTAGGTTGGATAACTTTGAGTTACTGCATGGAGCAAACTACTTTTCTGACAAGAAAAATAAAATGTGATGGGGTGACACTGGTGTTTCAAAAGTCTTACTAATATTGCATATGAGTATAACTTGGTACAATGATAAAGGGAAAAAGATGCTTGTTTCTCTGTGAAGCAAGAAACCAATGGTCGGTATACATAAACTGAAGGAAACCTAAACACTGGAAATTAGAACCAATGATGATTTAACAAATGCAAATGTTAAAGCATACCTGTGTGTGTATTAACTCCAAATACTTTTGTAAAGTTGTGTCTTCATGTATTGGAAAAAAATTTCCAATTCTTATTACAACAGGCTTTCACATGTTCCATATGTCTTGAAAGATTATTAAACATTTCCCAAATCAAATTTACACAAATTTCTCTTCTTTCTTGCAATCACATTGCTACCTTTCATGATAAAAAATATTTCTCAAAAGTTAGAGAGTCTTTTTTAGAATGGACTATTTTAAAATTTAATATAATTAAAGTCTCTGCTAGAATGAGGTGAGTATGACTTGCAGGGGACAAAACTGGCCCAAAGGTCACTTTATGTAGAACGGAATGAAATTTAGATGTCCCATCTCAAGAAAACTTTAGAAGAGATGGTGAGCACTGAATCTACTGTTAGAGCTGTGTGTTTTCCACCCTCTCATTTCTCTAAGGCAGTCAGTTGCAAGGCTATTTCCTTCCTCTCTTTCTTTTAAGCCTTGAAATACTCCTCCTGGTAAGAATCTATCAAAGGTCTGTCCAATAAGTGTCAAATGCTTCTAAAATTTTTGCATCTGTGGGAAAAAAAAAAACGCATTCACTTATTAAACATACATTTATTCAGTTCTCAGTCTTTCAGCTATTGTAATAGGTCAGTGCTTCTCAATCAAGAGCAATTCCGCCATCCCAACCTCAAGGGACATTTGCAACGTCTGGAGACATTTGGGGTTGTCACACTGAGGAGGGGGTTTGTAACCAGCATCTAAGAAGTAGAGACCAGAGATGCTGATTCACAGCCTACAATGCACAAGACAGGCCCTGCCCCCGCACACAAACAAAGAACTATCTGATCCAAATGCAAATAGTTTCAAGGGTGAAAAGCCATGTGATAGATCCTTGGAAACAAAAATATACTCATACAGTAGAAACTTATAAGTGCACAGAAACTCACCCAGCTGAGCCCAGCCTAAATTGCTCATCAGAAGAACTATGGGTTCAATAATTATTGTTTCAAGCCACTGTGTTTGGGAGTGATTTGTTACATGGAAATAGCTAATTGACATGAATTGGTCATTTAAAAAATTGGCCTAGATGAGAACACCCAGAATGATCTTGTCAAGCTAGAAGAGATGAAGGGAGAAGGATGCAGTGCTGGAGATAGGCAGGTTTTAAAGGAATGGTGGAGTGATGGAAAGAGCCAACAAAAGTGAGGGAGGGAAAAAATACACAAGAGAGACAGACCTTAAGGGAGCCAACAGTGACGAGAAATGAAAAGGAAAGGAAAGTTCCAACAACAAAGGGGAAAATAAAATCAGATGAAATGGAGAGGCCAGTAAGAGAAGCACTGAAAGGGCCAGTTAAACAATATCTCCTTTAACATCATCGCCTCTTTTTTTTTTTTTTTGGCTGTGCCATGCAGCATGCGGGATCTTAGTTCCCTGACCAGGGATGGAACCCACACCCTCTGCATTGCATTGGGAGCACGGAGTCTTGACCACTGGACCGCCAGGGAAGTCCCATAACATCATCGCCTTAAAGCCAAAACAAAGCTAAACCCCAGTTGATTGTTTCCAGCCTCATGTACCAGGGTACTCGTGGAGACTTGATTGCTCTCCTGAGAGGAGATGTAGAGATTTGGGACTCTAACACCAGAATACTCATAATACCAGGATTAAGGGCACCCCCTCTGCCAACAACTAGAGGACAGTTCTTATTGGAGAGAGAAGATGTCCAAAGGAGGAGGAGGAGGAGGAGGAGGGGGTGGGAGAGGGAGGAGGAGGAGGCATGGGCATTCCATCAGGGGCCATGGCTGGTCTGTGGCTGCGGTGACTCTGGGTGTGATACTGTTCAGTAGAGACACAGACTCTAGTACTTTTCAAACCAACATCCCCCAAAGAGAAGACTGGGGAAAAAATGAATAAATAAGTCTACAACACTGATCAGTGCTTTAGAAACGGAGCTCATCAGACTGGTCAAACTGGGCATCCAGTAGAAGGACAGTCAGTTTAGGGAACCCTCACTTTGTAGAACAGCTATGAGAGCACCACTTTGGGGGAAGCAACAAGGGCCACATGGAGACAAGAGGGGCAACATCCAGGCAGAAAGGATCCAACCACAAATACACAAAAGTTCATCCCACTCAGCAGAAGTGACTGCAAGGAATGAGGTAGACCAATCCTTGGTAAGCTAGGATGGCCAGCCATTGAACAGAACTTAAGTGGCTACCAAGAAACCATGTAACTGTTCTCAGAACATGAAAGCCAAGATCTTTTGGGAAACTTGGCAATCCCATCATTTTCCAGGTAAAGACTCAGAGCCTGGCTGACATTGCATCTGTGCCCACAACTGCTCAGATTTGAGTGGATGGTGAGGCAGGACTGACTATAAGAAGGAGAATTTGTTCATATTCTTATAAGATAAAGTGTCTTAGCCACTATGAAATTCTTCCTCTGGGAATAAGCAATATCCTATAAGATCAAGATTTTAGGGCTGAAAGATTCAACTTTATAATAGTGGAAAGTGATTCCAGAGTGGTCAAAGTTATAAAGCTGATTTGTAGTAAAATCAAACAAATAGTTATTTACCCTGAATTCCTAGTCTAGAAAAATTTTAACTGTACTATGTTCTATTTAAATTAAATAGGAAATATTAACTGACACTGATGGACGGGTAAAAAAATTACAGGAAAAAAACTAATGCAGTGATTTCCCTACAATAGAAAACTTAGGATGAAATATGAATTCAGACCACAAGTGTCGGACCCCATGAGTTTAAGAATGCCTTAGCTTTTTATTTTATGTTATGTTCATCTGAAATTTCTATATCACCATTTCTTCCCTCAAAAACTTAACCCTCCTTAGAGTATCTTCTTTTTTATTGACCCATGTTCTTTATCCACTTCCTGCAGCAACAGCTCCACTGAGAAAAAAGTTTAGATATTATAAATTTAATTTACTAAGTGAAATAGATCCCATGAGATGCAGGCTGACTGTTCATGAGCTTCAGTGAGATTTAAGTATTTAAATGTAAACAGTTAATACCTTCAAAGAACAACAAAAGGCAATTCATGATGAAGAAAGCAAATAAAATCATCCTAAAACTATAGGTTTTTTTAAGAAGCAGAAGCATGCAGATTTCAAAAAGAAGGAAAAAATGGATATGAAAAATTAGTCCACACACAAATCAAACAAGTGGCCAGTTAGTGACCAATTTATTCAGGCCAACAGTGAACTGAGATTCAGCTTAATTTATGACTAAAATAATGCAAATAAAATTATAGCTTATTTTTCACTATCAGATTGCCAGAGATGAAGGAGTTTGAAAACATTCTCACGCATTGTTAATAGGAATGTAAATTGGTGCAATGTATCTGTAAACACTTCTAAATTGTCAGAATGTAAAATGGACATATATGGTGGTATTGCCACCTCTAGGAATTTATCCAGTAGGTACATGTGCACACAAATGTGCTTACTCGTTTATTCACTGCAGATCGTAATAGCAGAAAGCACAAGCTAAATATCCACAAGTGGCCAATTTGACATTGCTCTTTGGTGGGAAGAAAACTATACAGTCATTTTTTAAAATTTAAATAAATGTATACGTGTTCTTAGGGGTGGAACTTCAAAATAGAGTTACTGCAAGGAAAAAAATGTGGAAAATTGTTTGTAATGCATGTATACCTGTGTGTAAAGAAGCGTTTATATGCATTGAATGTTAATAGACTATCATCAGGAAACTCTTGAGAGAGCCCCGGGCTAATGGCTGGAAGATCTAAAGGATGGGTTTTTTGGTTTGTTTTCTTTTTGTTTTTTTGGCCACACCCCTGAGGTTTGTGGGCTTTTAGTTCCCCGACCAGACCAGAGATCAAACCCAGGCCCTCGGCAGTGAGAGTGCTGAGCCCTAACCACTGGACCACCAGGGAATTCCCTGGAGGATGACTTTTAATTGTTATGCTGAACTGTTTTGTCCTGTTTGAATTATTTCCTGTGACTATGCTTATATTGCTTTTCTAATCACTACGTAGTGAAAAGAAGCCATATTATTTCAGAGGTGTAAACTAAAATTGAAATTCTGTTCCTATTGATTGTATCTAAAAATCCCCAAATCCTAATCATCATTTTGGTCAGCCTAGTCCTGAGCCCAGGGGAGTCTAGGGGTCTTGGGTGACCAACTGCCCCAGCATGTCTGGGACTGAGGGGTTTCTGGGATACAGGGCTTTCAGTGCTAAATCAGGACAGTCTGGGGACAAGGTAGTCACCCAACTGGAACCACTGAGATGCAGCTACCTGGGTGAGCAAGTTTCCTCAACAGGACCCAAGCTATTATGGGTGGGCTTTTCCAAGGTCCAGTCCGAGTTTGGGGGAAGGAGTTATCAAGTCCCTTTTGCCCTCCTTCCTAAGGCACATTCTCTAAAATCAGCTCTGTTCGAAATACATGTACTATTTTGACCTCCATCAGAATTTAGGCCCAGAAGATGGGTGTTTGGTTTTAAACCTTCCTCAGACCCTCAACAAATAATTCTGGGGCTGCTACGACAAACTAGCACCATTTTCCATGGTGCTAACAATTCAAGTGTGGTCACCGCAGCTTTAAGGAATGCCGAGGCTACCTCAGGGCAGGGGGGTGAAGGAGAATGCTGAGCTGCGCTCATACTCGGGGCCAGGGGAATTGGCCTGGCCATCAAGGCCAGCAACCCAAACCCTGGTGCCCAGGTCAGGTTCCACTGGGGCCAAGACATCGGTAAGAAGGAACCATCCAGTGGATAGACAGGGAGTACCGAGCAACTCCTGGAGTGCTGCGGTCCAATCTCCTGTGTAATATTCTGAGCAAACCCCAAAGCACTGGTGGGGACCTGGCCAGTGAGTGTTAGATGCGGGGGCCATGCTCCATGCAACCAGGCAAGGGTTTAGGGAAAGCCACCTTTCTCATCAAGGGGGAAATACTATTGGAAACCAAACAGAAGTTGCGCTGTGCAGCCCTGCAGACCCAGGTGTATTTGAGTAACTGAGAAGGGCAGGCAGAAAAATAGAGCTCAGAGGCTATTTGGGTGCTCAGAACTCACCACATGCTGCCTGATAAAGAGCAGAGAGCATGGAGGCTAGTTCTGCACACTGGCTACTGGTGGGGAGGGGGCTTCAGCCTTGGTAAGGCCCGGTTTACAAATAAGGTAGTGAAATTTTGAACCTTCACTGAGCAGGACTGGTGAAAGCAGACCCTGACGTTAAAGGGATATTTTGAGATATTAAATGATGCTGTTTTTCTTGTGTGGGGTTTTTTTCCTTCATTTTGCTCTCCGTCTTTCCTCACGTCTTCCCATGCAAGATACCTATGAGTTACTCTGCGCATTGTTGCCTCCGGGGTGGGATGTGACAGAGTGAAGGACAGAAAGATCTCAAGACCTTTATTTCTGCTCCAAAGCCAAGAGAGAATTCCAGAGACAAAATTTCCAAACCCTTGAGAAGAGAAGGATTTCCTCAAGACTAAGGAAGGATTCCCTCTGGCTGGTGGTAGAGATGGGAAGAGGAGTGAAGAAGCAGGAGCCCAGGGAGAACAGAGAGGTCTCCTAATTGTACCTCGAATGCCAGGTGGAGCTGCCAGATCCCTAGAGGACACCATGGTGGGGAATGTCTGGTCCTTATCCTTCAGGACCCTGGATGGCCTCACAAACGTTTCTACCCCCCAAACGAGCTTGGAAGACCAGAGAGCCTGCCCACCTGAACTTACCACTTAACAAAGCCTAAGTGATGCCTTAAGAGCCACTGTGGAGCTCTCAGCCCATCTGTCCCCGAGCTTTGGCACTGTGTAACATTCTGGAACCAGGGCACCAATCCTGTGGGGAAGTGATGCAAAATAACTCAGATTAACTGCTGTACCAGAGCTGTGAAGATCCCTACCGAGACCCCGGTGGCACTCGCTGGTCCAAACCACACTATTTTCTCACTGCAGACACATGTGACTCTCTGCCTGGGGCTGCTTCCCACTCAGGGTTGCTGGCTGAGCTCAGCTGTGAGGCCTCCATCTGTAACTCTTATCTCTAGTGTCTACTGAAAGTGAGGGAACAGAAAGGACTCGACCATAATACTCTGTCTTTATGGTACAAGCTCCTACTAGGATATGTCATCATTTGAAGGTAGCCTAGAAAATGGAAATAAACTTCAAAGTCCAAAGGGGAAAAAAAGAAGATCCCATAGAATATCCTTCAAATGAAATTAGCTGACCAACCAGCACTTTGAGGCTTTCAGGCTACTCAGTTTAAATGAGAGTGAACGTATAATACGGATGGCAGAACCTGCTTGGCTACAGACCGTCACTTCCTTTCGGTTCTCAAATAAGAATCCTTGAAATGCTGGGCCACATGGCAGATTCAATTTTGTTCACTTAATTTTCATCTCTCTGACATAGTTTTCTTCTGCAAAAAATTGGAGATACCATTTTCTTCAAAGGCAACTTACCATTTAAAGAAATACACATAGAGAGGGAACAGAAAATGAAGATCCTCATAAAGCAATGCATTATCGTACACAGTGATGTCTCTCTTTTTGTACAGTCTAAATTTCACACACATTGACTAGGATCTGTCACTCACCATCTACATTGGAGTTCTGTAGCAAAACAAAGACAAGTAGACAAGTTTTTTAGCCCCATGACTGCCAGCTTGGTTTAGGCTCTCAGCATCCTTCCTTTCATTCATTTGTTCACTTCCTCAGAATGTGTTAAGCATCATACTAGACATGAGGAATAGGAAGATGAACTAAGCATGGTTCTCTCCTTTAAACATCACCTGCTGGTCTTTTTCACGTGGATGTCCCACAAGCAGGTCAATTTCAGCAGAACTCGTATGGACTGGTCCCCGCTCTCCTTTTATCTTTTTCATTTTATCGAGCATCACCATCATCTACACTATTTATGAAACAAAAATGTTGCATAGTTTTTATTTACTCTAGCCTTAAACCAATCAGTCTTAGAGCTTGGAATGCCTCTCTCTCCCCCTATATGTCAGGAATGCTTTCAGCAGCACATGACAGAATGGACAATTCATGGTGGCTTAAATTCTTAAGATATTTATTGTTAATGTAACAAGTTCTAGGGTTGTTTGGTGACTCAACAATATCACCAGACACTCAAGGTCTGCCCATCCTCCCACTCCACCACATCAAATATAATGATTTGTCACCTCATTGTCACAAAATGGCTGCAACAGCTCCATGCATCACATTCCCACACAGTTATATTCAAAGGCAGGAAAATTCAGGGAGAAGCCAGGGAAATTTTAGTACCTTCATTCTTCAGCTCTCTCATTGATCAGGATAGAAAAATTTTCCCAGAAGTTCCCACCATCAGACTCTCTTATTGATTAGAAATGAGTCATTGAATCAGCCACAAGGTTTCAATGATTTTATTTTTTAAGTATTTGTCAACTCAGTTTCTCTTTCTTTTTTCTAATTACAATAGCCCCTCATCAACATTCTACTGAACAATATTCTCCTAAAAGGTCCCTACCTCAAATCTATCCTCTACATAAATGTTAGCCCAATATTTAGTGTGGTAGCCATACTTAAAGATGGCCACCAATGATCCTTGCCTTCTAGTATCCATACCCTGTGTAGTCCCTCCCACATTGTTCCAGGGTGGCGGGTGGCCAGTAGAAGATGGCAGAAGTGATGGAATTTCACTTCTGAGTTTAGATTATACAAGGCACTGTGGCTTCATCTTGGGCTCTCTCATCCCTTGCTCTGGGGAAAGCCAACTGTCATGTCCTGATGATGCTCAGCAGCTCGATGGAGAGGTCCACATGGCGAGGACTGAGGCCTCCTACCAACAGCCACATGAGCAGGCTTGGAAGTGGATCTCCATCCCCAGTCAAGCCCTCAGCTGACATCTTGACTAACAAGTCATGAGAAGCCCTGAGCTAGAACCACCCACAAAAGCTGCTCCCCAATTCCTGATCCGTAGAGACTGTGAGATAATAAATGTTTTTGTTTTGAGCCACTACATTTGAGGATTATCTGTTATGCAGCAATAGATAATGAATTCACTTAATGTGAAATTGTCCTGTTTAAAACCTGTAAGTAGTCCCCACGACTTAGAGCAGAGGACCTGCCCTTACCAGCAAGTGATGTTTGGTCCACAGATTTAAATAGTTTGAACTGACATTTCAAATTAGGAGATGTCACATAAGCATCAGAACAACTGGCCACACTAGCTCCCCATGTCTACAGAGCACCGTGTGCTGGGCCAGGGGATCAGTTGTTTCCTTTAAAACTTCAATTCCAATTCATTAAGTGTCCTCCACTATTATTCCTTCAATGGTAGTAAGGACACATGATAGTTGCCATTTTTTATCCCTGCTTGCACCTTTATTTGGGACATAATGGAGACATACTCTTGTGTAACAATACCCCTGTCCAAAACGGGGAAAAAATAGACCAAAAATTCTCTGTTAAAAAAGCACCTGGGGGATCATCTTCATAAAAAAGAATGTTCTCATGTGTTTAGTATGTAAACAAAGTGTAAGAAATATAAGCAGGTCTCAATTCACCCATTTATCTTACCTGCCTGGTTCCCTTAGGCATCTGTGTTTATGATCCCAGATCTACCGAGCAATGGTAGTTCATTAGCACAGTTCAGCTTCTCTGGAATCCAGCCCAAGATCACTGATTTATCATGTTCACCACCCCTTGACTCATCACCCACTGTGAGGGTTTTATGTGTCAAACTGGCTAGGCTGTGGGACCCAGTTGTTTGGTCAAACACTAGTCTAAATGTTGCTGTGAAGCCTTTGTAGATGTTATTAACATTTAAATTGGTGGACTTTGAGTAAAGCAGATTGCTCTCTATCATGTGTGTGGGCTTCATCCAGTCAGTTGAAGGACTTAAGAGCAAAGACTGAGTCTTCCTGAATAAGAAGCAATTTGGTCTCAAGATAGCAACATAGAAAACCCTGTCCAGCCTACCTGGCCTGCCACGTGGAATTCAGACTCAAGACTGCAACATCCACTCTTGTCTGAATTTCTCGCCTGCTGGCTTATCCAACAAATTTTGGACTTGCCAACCTCCACACCGTGTGAGCCAATTCTGTTTCTCTCCTTTCAGATACATATAGTTCTGTTTCTCTGGAAAACCTTGACTAATATACACACTACTATTGACTGAATTGTCTCCCCGAAATCATATTGTTAAAGCACTAACCCCTAATGTGATCATATTTGGAGATGGAGCCTTTGTGACGTAATTAGGATTACATTAGGTCATGAGGGTGAGACCCTCGTGTTGGGATGGGTGTCCTCATAAGAAGAGAAAGATAGAGTAATCTCTGTCTCTTTCTGTGTCCCTTCTTCTCTCCCCCACTCCGCAGCAACACAGAGGAAAGACCCTGTGAACTTTCAGTAAGAAGGCAACCACCTGCAACCCAAGGTGAGAACCCTCAACAGATACCACCCCTGATGGCACCTTGGTCATAAACATCCAGCTTCCAGAACTGTGGAAACATAAATTTCTGTTGTTTAAGCCACCCAGCTTTTGGTACTTTGTTATGGTAGCCTGAACAGAGTAAGAGACCCACCTTCTTCATCCTTCCTGATTCTATCTTCCATGGCCTCGGTCACACCACCCCCTTCCACCCAGGTCACCTTGCCCCCACCTTCACCACCATCACCATCTCCTCCTGTAAGACTCAGCTCAGCCATGACCTTGCCCAGGAAGCTTCCCATGACCATGCAGCCTGGGACACGAGGTCCTCCCTGATGACACTTACTCTGCAGTATCCCCTCCATGCATATGTCAGATTGGAATATAACTATCTCCTTTATGTGGCTACCAGAGTAGGAACTGACTCTTGTTCTGTCCGGTGAATGAAGAAATAAACAGATGAATCCTAACATGTTGTCACCGAGGAGGACACACAGAGAATAACTTTAGACACAGAGAGTCAGATTTATTTGCTGAAATGTGATGAGAAGTTTGATAAGAGACATACTTTACACGCGGCGCCAGTTGCTAGCACAGCTGTATTTCTGAGAAATATATTTTAGTCCTTTTGCTCCATTTCTTATGTAATTTAATATCTGAAGTACAAAGCTCATGAAAGCTGGGAACATGTTGGAAGGTCAGTGAGAAAAAATGTGTGTGGTATAGTTAGGAAAGATGAGGGAGTTAAAATAACAGGGTAAATTGATCTTTCTGACCAATGGTTGATGGTTAAACGTCTGTTTCAGCTAAAGACCAAACATTGGCTTATATCCAAAAAAGGGTGTAACAATTAACAAATTCAGAGTCAGAATTACTTTTGTTCCTCTACTGTCAGTATAATTATTTGTTTAAAAATTATTTTGTTTAAGGCGAATAGAGTAATATCTTCATGTCAACATATAAAAGGAAAGGTGGCACTGGTTCTGCTCTTTGAATGACAGACCTACACATTCAAACCTTTTTTCTCAGCCAGCACAGAGCCTTGCATGCAGCCTATGCCATGTGCATAAATGGCTTTATGTCAAAAATCAGCATGCACTGAGGAACCAGAAACTTGAACAAGTCACTAATGATGGGCTGATTATCCTCCCTGAAGGACAGTAGTTTGCAGTCTTTACTTGGTATTACATCTGTAAATAGGATGTAGATAATATCTTCATGGTTTCCAGGGAATCTGGTGTTATCCACACCAGCGTTCATGATAACAAACTCAGTGTCCCAACTGAACTTTTTCATCAGCACTTTCAGGAGAATGAAGTCTGCTTTCATTTAGCAAATGTATTTGATGCTATTGAACCATCTGATGCTGTGATGAAGTACAGAACACAGTCTCTGTAATCAGACAGAGCTCCAGCCATATCCAGGTTTGGCCTCACCAGATGTGTGATCTTGGGCAAGATGTTTTGCCTCTCTGAACCCCAGTACCCTACTCTGTAAAAAGAGGTAAATAAAAGCCACCTTATAGGAACAAAATGAAAATTAGTTCAAGAATTTGGAATAGGGATTGGCACACAAGAGGCGATCAAAAATGGTAGAAAGTGTTTGTAACAAATTATGGTTGACACCCTTCCCTTTGGTTCAGGATTCTGGCTGAAGCGTCAAACGAATAGGGGGAAAGCCCCTCGTGGTTCAACGTAAAGTGCTTAACACATTCCATCTGGACTTTTTAAAAGACTGAAGAGCCAGTCTAGTGACCAAACTGTGTCTAGCATGATAATGCAATATGTGTGCAATATGCAACTTATACATCTATATCATATATATATACACATCATATATATGCTATATAGAATATTTATATACACACATACATATATGTGAATAAATGAGTTCATTGAAGGGAATGAGCCAAAGCAAGATTTGACAACCAGGGAGGAGATTGCTGTGGACTGTCCCTCTAGGAGAGAGGGAAGTAGGGTGCTTGCCCACCCTTTCAAGCTAAGGAAAAGGAAGCTCCAGGAAGAGATGTCAGAAGAAACTATACACACTTTAAGAGGGAGAGATTGGCATATTTCTACCCATTACAGCCAATGCCCTGCATGTTAAGTAAAGCAAGAAAGGGAGCTCCTGGGAGGGTTAGATCTGTGTTTCTTAGAATTGGGGGGTATATGTAAGAAGAAACTGTTGCCTGCTTCTCTCCTGGAGAATTTGGAAGATGAGAGGCTGGTTGGAGCAGTGCAGTGTAAGAGCTAGGGAGAGAGGACCCACTTGGGGCCCTTCCGTGCCCACCATCTTGAATGATAAGGATACTTGAGATGGTGGCCAAGCCACAAAGTTTGGAAGCACCCACCCATAGGGAGCCTACTGAAGTGAGGGTCCCCTCACCAGGATGCCGTGGGTATACCATCAGAACAAATGCAGAAGGATTTCAAAGGTCGCCCACTGAATTCACCCATATATTTGCAGAGGCCTCTATGGGGCTGCCCGACAACCACAGAACCACCTTCAAAAGAAGTACCAGCTTTGGAGAACCAATCACACAGAGGGGGCAGGTGGATTGCAGCAGCATCAAGCACTGAAGATTTGTCCCCTTTCTTCCATTCAGTTTTGCCCTGCCTCTGTCCTGGAGAGGTGAGGAGAAGGAAAAAGGCAGGAGAGGAGGGATGGAAGAGAAGGTGTCTCCCTTCCGCACTGCGGGACCCTGAGCTGGGGTTGGGGAGCGGCTCTGCACGGAATGTAAGATTCAAGCTTTTAATCTAACTAGATTTGTAATACCTGACAGTGAATCTTCTCTAAAACTGAGCCAAAGCATCAAGAAAACTGTATGAATCTGCCTAAGATGTCTTCAATGGGCAGAGAGGGAAACTCCAACAGAGCAAGATTGAAAATATGAGTGGGGGGAAAATGAAGTCATTTCCTGTTTGTATATTTCAGAGTTCAGAGGTCACAATAAACCAGTTACATCCTATCATGTTATTATGGCATCCCCCAAATAGGGAGTGGCACACCCAATTTCACAAGTCAGATACTTTTTTACTGCCCAAAGTCAGAACATGGCAGGGAAGGGTGTGGGGAGCAGTGTATGGTGCCATTCATTTGTGAATCTTATTAATTTAAACACAACCTAAATTAGAGTGCCTAAATTACTATAGTGGGACAAATCCCCAGGGACAGCAATCAAATTAAGTCAAATCCAGATTTCCACCAAGTCTATGTTTTATAGTTTTTACCCGAACTTACTCCTGAAACTCTTTCCTCAAAATCACCCAAACATTGGACTAAATGGATTCCCTAATTTCTGCCCTCAAAGTTTCCCTGAACAAGCCCCTTTTGTGTAGAGGCACAGAATTTCTTCATCAGTTGAAATCGCACCTTCTCTTTACTCCATAGTCTGTGAACATACTCAAGTCTTTCTCCAGTTGGGGGAAAGACAACTTCTGATTTGAAATTTAACTCTAGGTTTGCCTAGATGTCAAGCTTGTTATTAAAAATACAGTCTTCAGGGTTGGGAGAACAAGGATGGGAAGGTTCTGAACCTTGGCTTCCCTTCCAAAACAACCATGAAATCAATAAGGAAAAGAAATGAAACTTAAAAGAACTCATGCCTTCAGCACTATGAGAGTAGAGAAAAACAGCAACAAATTCCAGTGGTGCTCCTCTGTCCACTCTTTGCTTCTGAGAACCTGTGGATGGAGAGAGCAGAGAGGGGAGACTGGGAACAGCTGTGAAAAAGAACAGAAGAAATAGAGAGCTTAGAAGAAGTACAGAGAAAAGCAGACCCAGAAAGAGGAGGTGAAATTATAAATGCAAAATTACTCAACACCAGTCAGGAGTTGGAGATTCATAGGACTGCTGTGGAAAATGAGCTTGGAAGTGGGACAGACCAGAGGGACAGCCTCAAAGAAACATTACTTGTGGGAGAGACGCTGACATGTAGTAAAGACATGGTAATCCTTGGAGATGAGGCAGTGAAGGGAAAAAAGGAAATAACAGGGGGAAATAAGTATCCTGCAGAATAACTGAACAAAAAGAACAACATCCCCTGTTCTTTGTTCAGATGTCTCAATGTTATCCAGATGTCAGTACTCCCAAAATTAATTTATAAATGTAATGCAATTCCAATAAAAATTCTAAGGAGTTTCGCAATGGAGCTAGACAAGTTAGAAAAATAAACACACAAGAATAGCTAGGAAAACACTGACAAGGAAGAGCTCAGTGGGTGGGGGAGTTCGGGGAGAGGAATAGGCCTACCAGATGTTAAAACATAATACATATCCTATACAATTAAAACAATGTGGTACTGGCACAGGAGCAGACAGAATTGTGGAACAGAATGCAAAGTAAAGGGGAAAAAATGCAAACAGGTATCTCAAATCACCGAGAAAACAATAATCTCTTTAATAAATGATGTTGGGACAATTGGTCAGTCATTTGGAAAAAGATAAAATTAGATTCATTCCTCAAACCATACATAAAAATAAATTCCCAGCAGAAAAGTGAGCTAAATGTGAAAAAGAAAACTATATGCATATACATACTAAAAGAAAACAGAGGTAAATTCTCCTATAAACTGAGTATAGTAAAAGGCTTGCTAATTATGACTTAAAAATTAAATGCCATAAAACATTAAGTTTAACTGTAAAAATAAAATAAAAATTTTGGATGGCATAAATACAACATAAGCAAAGTCAAAAAAGACAAATGGGAAGAAGAGACAACATATATTACAGAAAAAAGGATTCATGTTACTAATTTATTTTAAAAATTGTAGTGTTGTAAAGCCATCTATAAATTCAATCAAAATTCTAATGGAAATTTTTACATAAATAGAAAAAAACAATCCTAAAATTCATATGGAATCACAAAAGACCCCAAACAGTCAAAGCGATACAGAGCAAGAAGGACAGAGCTAGAGACATTGTACTTCCTTATTTCAAAATATATTACGAAACTACAGTAATCAAAACAGTATAATACTGGCAGAAAAGCAGACATACAGACCAATGGAATAGAATAGGGAACCCAGAAATAAACCCACACATATATGGTCAACTGATCTTTGACAAGGATACCAAGAATGTACAAAGGGGAAAGGATTGTCTCTTCAATAAACTGTGTTGGGAAAACTGGATATCCACATGAAAAATAATAAAATTAAACCCTTATCTTACACCATCCACAAAATCAACTCAAAATAGATTTGACTTAAACATAAGACCTGAAACTGTAAAACCTCCAGAAGAAAATATAGAGAAAGAGTTTTTTGACATTGGCCTTTGAAACAATATTTTGAATATAACACTGAAGCACAGCAACAAAGGCAAAAATAGACAAGTGTGATTACACCAAACCAAAAGCTTCTGCACAGCAAAGGAAATAACAAATGAAAAGGCAAACTGTGGAACGGGAGAAAATATTTGTAAATCATATATCTGGCAAAGATTTAATATCCAAAATATATAAGGAACTCCTACAACTCAGTAGCAACAAAACAAAACAAAAACACACAAAACCACCAAATAACTCCATTTAAAAACAGGCTAAGAAACTAAATAGACATTTCTCCAAAGAAGACATACAAATGGCCAACAGATATATGAAAAAGTGCTCAACATCACTAATTATCAGAGAAATACAAATCAAAACCACAGCAAGATATTATCTAACACTTTTTAGAATGGCTATTATCAAAAAGACAAAAGAAAACAAGTATTGACAGGGATGTGGTGAAAAGGGAACCCTTGTGCACTGTTTGTGGAAATGTAAATTTGTGCAGTGACTATGGAAAACAATATGGAGTTTCCTCAAAATATTAAAGCTAGAACTAAAATATGATGTAGCAATCCCACTCCTGGGTATATATCCAAAGGAATTGAAATCAGGATCTCAAAGAGATATCTGCACCTCCATATTCATTGTAGATTATCCACAACAGCCAACACATGGAAGCAATCTAAATGTCCACTGAGAGATGAATAAAGAAAATACATTCTATACAGACTATGATATATTATTCAGCCTCAAAAAAGGAAGGAAGTTCTGTCATTTGCAACAACATGAATAGATATAGATGACATTATTCTAAGTGAAATAAGCCAAATACAGAGGAACAGTAGGTTTATTTATCATAGTGATATGGACAAAGCAATTCTGACACTATTTTAGATATAGGACTGAGCAACTTAGTAAACATGTTAATATTTTTGGAAGCCAGAGTTCTCACTATGGAAGAAGGGACATGTTTATATGGGAAATGGAGAAGGCAAGAAAGAACCTTATGGGAATAGATTGAAATTACTGTGACTGTCTTCAAAAATGTGTTTACGTATGTGTATATGCATGCTCATGTGTACATGAATAGATGTATATTTATATGCATACAGGAAGTGTCTGGCTGATCTTGGTGGAGATTTTCTGGCCGTGGCTCTAAGCTACAGGCTAGTCTTGGTCTGCTCTGTGTGTGTCTCACCCTCCATGGAGCAGTGGGTTGGCTGGGGCATGCTTTTATGGCAATGGCAGAAGGCAAGAAAGCAAATAGAAATTAGTTATGTCTCTGGAGCCCTGGGCCCCGAACCGGCTCACTGTCATTTCTACTCACATGCCATTTGCTAAAGAAAATCGAAGGTCAAACTCAGTCAAGGAGCAAAGAAGGATACTCAGTCTCCAGTGGGAAAAATGGCCAAGGCTCACCGGAGACAATATTGCCACAGGGAAGGACGCGTCTGGAACCCTCTAGAAGCAAAAAGTATGAAGCCATTTGGAAACTGTCTCAACTGGCTCTTGGTAAGGGTTCCTGTAACTGAAATGATGGCAGCAGAAGTACGCAGGCATCGTGGTGAGAAGCCACGGGGGACCGACCAGTGTTCTTCATGGTGGGGACACAGGTAAGTACAGGTGTCAGGGAGGGGGCAGACAGAGCATCCACCTGGAATATCCATTACGTGGAGGTTTTTAAAGAGCCTTTCTTTTTTGGGGATGGAAGGCCAGATCTTCCACTCTCTAAGGTTTTTAGATTTCTTCCCCCACCCCACATTTCTGGGGAGCTTCAGGGGTGTCACAGTGAACTTGGGGGGTTGCTGCCCACACTTCTCCTGGTGCTGTCATTTCCAGTTCCTTTGGGCATGTGCAGTGGCTGCTTTGCTGCCCTGGACCCTACAGGTGATGTGGTGGCTCCACTGGGACCCCCGTGTGTCCCATCGCCTCACTTCCCCATCCCCGCCTTCCCGAGGCGGTAGCTGAGAACTGGGGTGTGTGTGTAAGCTTTTCCCTGCTAGTGGGTAAGCTGCTCACATCGACAGCTAATAAAGCCTGTTTTGGCAAAAGTTCTCTGACAGGCTAGGAGCAATGTATATACCAGCAAAGAGCAAAGGAGTTTTCCAAAACATGGCTCTTGTGAGAATAGTATGTTTGATACAAAGGCTACACACATTCTTTAATGCATTTTTTTTTTTCAAATGGTCCAGAAGAAAACTATATATGACAGTACTTTCTAAAACCAGAAATATGGAGGAGCTGTGGAGCATAAAGGTTAAAGCTACAGGCTCTGGGGTTAGGCTGGGTCACAGCTCTGGTGCTGCTAACAAGCTTTGTCGTCTTAACTCTCCCAAGACCGCATTTCTCCATGCATAAAATATGGCCCATCCTAAGCTTGCAGGGTTGTATACGAGTGAAACGGAAGACTGTATTAAAAGCCCTTAGTGTCCTGACTGACCCACGGTAGGCACTGAATAAATAAAACCTTAGGGGGCTTCCCTGATGGTCCAGTGGTTAAGACTTCGCCTTCCAATGCAGGGGCTGCGGGTTCGATCCCTGGTCGGAGAGCGAAGGTCCCACATGCCTCGTGGCCAAAAAACCGACATAAAACAGAAGTGATATTGTAACAAATACAATAAAGACTTTAAAAATGGTCCACATCAAAAAAAAAAATCTTAAAAACAAAAAACAAAAAACAACCCTTAGTATCCTGACTAATCCACAGTAAGCACTAAATAAATAAAACCTTTAAAAAATGTCCAACAAGAAGTATTATCAGCATCATAGTTTGAGTGTTGCTGGAGTTTTGTTGTTTTTTTTTTTCTCTTTCTTGCTCATCCACTTCAGATGTGTTACTCAATTTTGACAGATTTAGTTTTGAATATTTTTAGCCCCTTCGTGTAATCTCCTCCCCTTGCGGGTGGGCTGGGCATCACTTGCTTCTAACAAGTGGCGTGCAGCAAGAGTGATGGTATGTCACTCCTGAGATAGCTTATACAAGACTGATTTCCCTCCCGTTTTTCCTTTCTCTCTCTTTGGTTCTTCTGGCTTGTTTGCTCTGTTGAAACAAGCTGCCGTTTCGTGAGGTGAGGGGGCCAAGGAACTGATGATGGCCTTTGGCCAATAGCCAGAGAGGAACTGAGGCCCCCAGACCAACAACCAAGGTTGGTCAGTTGTAACACAGTGTAATTTTTTTATGCAACAAATACCTAACTGATACATCTACATTGTACTAAACACGATAAGAAAATTTGGGTTTAACCTCCAAGAGGAGAACAGGTTCAACTTGCAGCTTTCTAGAGAAACCCAGTGGACTGCATTCTTGCCAAAGCACTACACTTGCCTTTTGAGCAATGGCTGTTTTGGAGGGTTCTACTGAAAAAAATTAAAATGCTAAGCCTCACCGTCATGGGCTGGCCTCAGATTTGCAAAGCAAATATTTAAATTCCCATATTCTTTTCACCTGTATCCAGTACCTATGGTTCTATCCTCTTTCTTTCTATTGCCTATGCTATTTTCTGCAAAACTGATCCCTCACACAACCTCCTAAGCTTACTACAGAGAAATACCACCTAGTACTTAGAATGTCAAAAGCACATTGTGAGTGAGCAGGCGTATTCACAGCACATAGTGATGCCAAGGCTGAAAAATTGACGCTTGGCGTACACCCAGCACCATCACTCCAGATTAGGCCCTCGCCAGGTGCCATCAGCTCGGCCTATACTGCTTACACAGAGATGGTCATTCAGGCTGTAAAATGGCCCAACAGAGCAGCCCATCAGTGTGCCTCTGCTGCAGGACAAAGCTTTGTCCAGTTCTCGAATGGGCCACCTGCCTCCAAAGCAGATGGACACGAGGGAAAGCAGGGTGGAGATCAGGAGTGTGCACAGACATATTTCCGTCTGGGGTCGCATTGGCATTTGGGAGCTTCCCACCATCTGCTGCCCCAGGGTTCCAAGTTTGCTAATCCAGCTTGCAGATGGATTGACATTCTGAAATTCTTAAACCTTGGGGATAGATTCAATGGTTCTCTGCGGTTGCCATGAAGATCGTGCCCATGCTCTATCAAAAGACAGCTGAGGTCGATAGCTCTAAGGCTCCAATATTTTACCATCTAATTATTATGGGCCTGTAGTCTTTTCCTAAGGGGAGAGTGCATTGTCACTGTGGACTCTGAGGGACAAAACCTTATTACCCATCTCTCCATTGTGTCACGGGGGGCCCACAGCACATCTTTTTATGAACAGAAGACAAATTGAAGAGGTGAGGCCAACCTCAACTCCAGCCGCTCTTATTCCCTGTGGTCCAGCCGTGGACAATTTCTTATACAACATCACAACTACCACCAACAGCAACAACAATAACAACAAAACCACCAGCAGCACTACCACCAAAAACAGCACACTGACCACCACCACCAATGACAACAAAACCACCACCAACAAAACCACCACGACCGTCACCACCAACAAGAAAAACCACCACCACAACTGCCCTCAGCAGCAGCAAAGCCACCATGACCCCTATCAATCACCACAACAACATCGCCACCACCATCCCAACCAACAACAACAAAATTATCATCACTCAAAATAACCACAGAACCATCACCCCACATTTATCAGATGTCCTCCCTGTCAAGTACTGTACTAAGTGTGTAAGTGTTGCATGTGGATTCCTGTACTCACTCCCTACTCACTGGTGTCCTTTGAATGGCTCATTCTCTCTCAAGCTTTAGAACTTGTGCACATTTACTGCTTAAAATCCAGTACCTCTATCCTGTCACTCAGCGCAGCACCACGTCTCACTCTTTGGCAAACTCTATGCATCTTTTAAAACTTGACTTAAGCATTTTAGGGAGAATCAGGTGCCTCTTTCCTCTTCCTGTGAGCACTGCTCTCCCAGAAGTTATCACGTTGTAAGGTAATTGCGTCTTTCCGTGTGTCTCCTCCAACTGTGATTAAACTTCATGAAGGAGACAGATTGTGTCTTTGTCACATTTGTGTCTTCAATGCCAAGCACAACTACATAGAATTCACTGCAATGAGTAGTAAAGCTCCACTGGAAGGAGGCAAAAGGGGCGGCGGGGGGGGTGGGTAGAGCGAGTGTGAGCTAGATTTGCATCTATCATAATAGAAAGTCAATAAATAGTTTAATATTTACATATCAGTAATGAATCACAGAAGACATTTGTTTCGTGATACGGACCTAACTACTAGAGGAAACAGCTCAAAGAGTTAAAATAGTTTTCCCGGAAAGTGGGTCTGGATTGAGAAAGGGGGAAACCTGGGGATTCTTGCTTTACGGTGAGAAGCAGATCGAACTTGGAGAACATATTTCCGTAGGAAAAGATACGCTGCTGTTCACCAAATACCACGTTCCTGCCTTTTCTTTTTTAATCATCGTAACACCCAAGGCCTTCAAGTCACTAAGACCCCAAGCTCCCAGGTCTCCAGCAGGAGGGCAGCAAGGAGCGTGGGTTTGATGTCGGATCTGGGCAGCTGTCCCAGCTCAGCCAGTTACCTAGCGTGTGATGCTGGGAAAGTCATTCATCTCTCTGAACCTCAGATTACACATGTATGCAGTGAGGAGGACAATTCCTACCTGACAAGATTCTTGTGGGAATTAAATGGGGAGATAAATGCAAACTGCTCAGCATAGAGTAGGGTTGCTCTCCCAACATCCCTCCCCCCAAATATACCAGCACCGGTTTGCAACACTGATGAATTACCTGGGCAAAGCCAGTGTCACTGCACCCAGACTGTGCACATTTGATTTTTTTTAAGATCCATAGTGGCCTTTTACTGAAGTTTGTAAACCCCATCTTTCTTTATCTCTACCATTGGTCCACGTGTGTGTGTGGTACCTGTTTCTCCGATGAGAATTTTTCTATTTTTGCCTCTCCCTGCTACTGCTGCTTTCTCTCTGTCCTCGGCATGGCTCTGCTTTAAGCTCTCCCACGCTGGGCCCAGGTTTCTCTGCGCTCCCTTCTGGAGCAGAGTTTCTCACCCTTGGCCCTGCCGACGTTCTGGGCTGTGTAATTCTTTGTTGAGAGGCTGCCTTGTGCTTTGTAGGATATTGAGCAACATCTCCGGCCTCCACCCAGTACGTGCCAGCAGGACACCACGATTCGTGACAATGAAAAATGTCTGCTGACAAACGTCCCTTGGACAGCAAAATTGTCCTTACTTGAGAACCGCTGTTCTAGAACTGGGCTTTATCCCAAAGCGTGTGCTTTTGCCCTAGCCCCTTGCCTTCTCCTGGCCTAGGTTTCTCAATCCCTATAAAGGCCCCACCAGGATCTGCCGCCACACTAGGAACATTGGGGAGCCCTCCACCTGCTGTCACAGCTGCTGGTCACCCCTGGTGGCACTGGTCAGGGATGACCCCACCCATCTTGTATGACCCCACCCATCTGGTATGACCCCACCCATCTGGTATGACTTTCCCAGGGGCGGGGCCCAACCAGCTTGCTCAGGGTTCTCCAGCGGGGCCAGGCCCAGGAAAATACTCAGGGTTTATTTTATTAAAAAGAAAGACAATTTATAAAGAAAAGAAACGCGGGCATCTGCAGGACAGAGAGCCCCCGACCGGTCCACATCTGCAAAGAGACGTCCACGTGTGAGTGAAACGCACTGACCATCACCAGCAAGGAACCCAGGCTGATTCCACCCTCAAGGGGATCAGTGTCAGGTGCCTTCAGGACACCTGACGGAGACCAGGGATCAGAAATTGGCTGCTCTTTTCACCCTCTCCACGCACCTGGACCTCAGGTAGGGAAGGGCTGGAGCTTTGGGCGACTCCTTTCAAGCGTGGAGACATCGACAACTCTGTGTACTGGGGACCTCACTTCACTTTCCTGTTATGATAAAATGACTCTTTTTAACAGAATATATAAGAAAGGTGAAATTTTACAATCCCTGCTTATATACAATTATATTTGCAATTATATTTGAAAAATAAAACACATTTTGGGGGGAAAGAAGTGCTCTCCACTCTCTCAGTCCAAGGGGAAGCTTTTATATTGGATTCAGAGATAAAGAAAGAAAATGTAGCGTCCCAACAAAGTAAAACTGGGAACAGCGTCGCTGAAATAAAGGAGAGCATCCTCTGTCTGCTTTCCTTCATCCCTTTGGAATGACCTCACGACCCTTGACCTGTGGACCTGGGGCACATCTCAGACAGTCTCCTGCAGGCCTGTGATTGAGAATCGCATTCATCCCTTTGCAGAAAGCCTTTCCCTGTGAAGACTCAAGGAAGAAATAGTTCCTTTCTCGGTGTCAGGAGGAGCAGATACTTTCCTGACCAGTCTACACCTTTTTAAAATTCAACTCTGAGACTGATTTCATTTGTGTCTTCTTTTTGACCTCATCGGGCCCAGAACTAAATTTGTGATTTACCTCCTACTATGTGTAAGACTGTCTGACCTGCCAGGAGACCCTCCCTCTGATTCTGTTTTCATTTCAGAACCCTTATCCTTTATTTGCCTTTCTAAAAATGCTTCTCTTAGATATTCCTAAATTTTTTATTATGTTGAAATATTGCATCTTCTTAAGCCATTTTCTATCTTTGCAAGGAGATACAATATAAATGAATCACTCAATATGCAAAAGGAAACTTTCTCCCAATTTTTATTCCCAAGGGGGGAAAAAAAAAAACTGCTTAAATTCTGCCGCACGGTGGATGGACTACAAATGTAGTCTTTGTGCTTTTCTCAAGCACATCTTCCAACAAGACCTAGCGCCTTCTGTGAGCCATGGCGGCAAATTGTATCCTTGTGCTGGTAACAACGGACAAGTCCCCAATATCATGCAGCCAGTCTGAGTACAAGAATGGCCACATTTCTTTTTTTTTTAAATAAATTTATTTATTTATTTATTTTTGGCTGCATTGGGTCTTCGTTGCTGCCCGCGGGCTTTCTCTAGTTGCGGCGAGCGGGGGCTACTCTTCGTTGCCGTGCTCGGGCTTCTCATTGTGGTGGCTTCTCTTGTTGCGAAGCACGGGCTCTAGGTGCATGGGCTTCAGTAGTTGTGGCACACGGGCTCAGTAGTTGTGGCTCACGGGCTCTAGAGCGCAGGCTCAGTAGTTGTGGCGCACGGGTTTAGTTGTTCTGCGACATGTGAGATCTTCCCAGACCAGGGCTCGAACCTGTGTCCCCTGCATTGGCAGGCAGATTCTTAAACACTGCACCACCAGGGAAGCCCAAGAATGACCACATTTCTTCAACATGATTTTCCCTTGAGGGAGATCTACGAGCAAGTGTTCTCTGATGGCGTGGCTTCAGGGCCAAATCCTAAGTGCGTACCACGTGTGGCCACCTGGCTAGACGCTGGACAAAGAGTTGAAAATGGTTTGGAGAAACTTCTCTTTGAGGACTTTATAATTTAGGAAAACCTACTGATTGCAACGTAGTTCTTCCAGAGCAGTGATAAGACAATAAATCCAGAATTATAGAATCCTGAGACGGTGTGCCTTAAGCCCTGGAGTCAGGCAGGCATTTCTTCGGGCCGTCCATTTTGGACATGCTTGTGTGATACGGTAAATTTTAGGATTGTATTTCTGTGAACAATGCCACTGGAATTTTGATAAGAATTGCATCGAATCTATTGATGACATTGGGTAGTATAGACATCTTAAGAATATTAATTTTTCCTATCCATGAACCACGTGGGGCACTGGGTCCTTGAGCCCTAAACATACGGTGTGCATAGTGATGCAGGGGGAACTCCTGAGAGAATGGGGTGAACCTGTTGAAGGAACCCTAGAGCCTACTGGGTGTGATCTCTCATAGATTTTCCAAATTTAAAAGTGTGACTTCTAAACAGAGGGACTAAACAGTAAGCCTTCATCAAGCAATTTTTCTTATGATAAGAGAGTGTTCATCGCACAATGCATCCCCTATGGAAGACCTGTCTTCACACTGGTGTACCTACCGACAGATGACGCTTTTCATGTCAACCGTGAGCAGCTGAGGGACACATTTTTCAATGTTTAAAACAGGATCTGCAAATTGTCCTGCTCCATCCCTTCGGGAAGGATCCCCAAATTGCTTCACATCCATGGTAAAGCAGTAATTTCAAATTCTGGACACAGCGATTCCTGAGCTCCAAACAATACCCAAGAAACAATGCAGATGCTCCAGTAGCCCCAGGTGACCTGATCTGCGCTACCAACGTGCTTTGTTTACACCCTATTATCACGCTTTTCACACCGAGGCAGCTCATTTTTTTCATCACCTTCCTGAGCTTTTAGGCCTTAAAGAGACAAGGTATTGTCTGATATTCACCTATGCATCCTATAACCTTAGTACATTTCTATCAGAAAGCAGACTTTCAATAAATGGTCATTTAATAAATAGAGCTGATGAAAAAGAGAAACTGTTTGTCTCAGATAAAACTTTTCAGTACTAGCTGACATTACCCTTCCATACTGGCTTGGACTTTGCACCCTTTTACTCTACTGGGGAAACCAGAAGGAGAGACTTCATGAGCTCAGGTAAGTAACGTCACAGCAGAAAGCAGTGAAGAGGCTTTAGAGTTTTACAAGTCTAGGTTCCAAGTAAAAAAAAGTCTTTCCAACCTTTTCATCCAGGAAAGATAAGGATCCCCAGGCTGGCAGGAGAAAAATCATCATAAAAACAATGGGAGCTAAGATGCTGGCAGGGCTCTGAGCAAAGCATGGCACCCGTGCTCCCCAGAGTCCGAGCCTGAGGGGTGTGGACAAGGATTCCGGACTGGTTGGGGGTTTGGGTCTGGCTCCACATGGGGGCTAAGGAAGCAGCAGGACCCAGAGTAGAAGTGCTTGTGCAGGGTGTCTTGCTGGAAGAACTAAAGCAGCCTTGTAGAGCTCCTGGAACCGCAGTGAGGTGCAGGAATGGCTGAACACTCGATGCACCCAAGCGTGGCATGGAAGTCACTGCACTCAGCCCCATGGGAGTTGCTCTCACCCAGTGTGTGTGTGGAGGAAAGGCAGGATGAATCCTTGGTAGAGATGTTCAGCCGGTCGCCGGATCTACAGGTGAGCCATACAGAGATGGAGGATGGTGCAGAGACGAGGACCAGACATACAACAGGAGATGCTGAGAATTCTGGACATACAAGTGCCAAATGTTACAAGAACTCTCCCATCTTCTCTTGCAATCCTCTTAGAACTTACATACAACCCCGGAAATGTTGGGATAACCCCAAGCTGACAAACATTTCTACCACCCCAATGCAATGGAGTCATAAAGGTAAATTACAGAAGAACAAAGAAATATCATTTCCTGCACACCAAGACAGTGCAGAATGAGATCTACCCAATGCCATGGACAACGTGTGCCACCTGAAATACAGAAATGAAGGTACAGCAGATCTGATTTCAACACAGCTTTCCTTGGTATCATAACTGAAACATCTAAAAAAATAAGGGGGAAAACGAACAAAGTTCCTATATAACATTCTGTTTACATAGTATTTTCACTACCTGAAATCCAAATGCTCGTAGACAAAATAGTCCAACCTTCCCTACACTGTCACTGCTGAAGAATGCCATTGAGTGTCGTGTTTTTAAGTGTTCAAGGGAGAAAACAGAACAGGATTCTAAGAAGTCTGCTAGAAGTCAATTTTGCCCAAAACTAATTCACTGCGAATTCTGGAAGCTTGCCCTACCAGCGTGGTCATTTCTGTGTGGATGTGAGTAGTGAATGTGAAGTGGGAGCCGCTGGGATACAGAGGTACAGGGAAAGAGAAGCCCGATCCCAGGAGAGGCCAGGCCAAGAAGAGTGGAAGCAGAGGGGAGCTGGCACATCTGAATGTAGAGCCTGTGTCCTCTTCTGTTCTTTTTCCAGCCCTGAGTGTCAAGATCTTGGGGCTAGGAGTTTGAAAGACTCAACACACTTGCTTCTTGGAGAAAACCAGAGGCTTCCTGGACCCCGGAGAAGGAAGATTCTTGCAGAGAAACTGAGGCCCGGAGGGGGTCTTGTGAAGGACCAAGGGGAGCAGGCAGAAGGCAGGTCACCAGACCAGGCCAGGCTCCCGTGTGGCTCAGAGGGGAAGAAAACAACATCCACCTGTGCCACACAAGTACCGCCGCCTCTCTTACCCTCCAATCCTGGCCTTTTCATCCCGTCTTGTAAAACCGCACACTCGGGGGTAAAGCCAGGGTGGACCCGGGTCTGACGGAGCCACGGACCCAGCTCGCCATGGATGCGTGCGTGTGTTTGGTGGGGTGGCTGTTGGAGAGTGCAGGAAAGAAGGTCTAAGCAAGAAGGACTCATGCCCTCGCAGGGGCGACGCTCTCAGGGAGAGGCCTGTGGTCTCTGACATCACAGGGTGATCATTGAAGAGTAGGGGTCCGTGTTCCAATGGCCTGGCCTCGGCCTTCCGATCACCAGGCAGCTTGGAGAAAGTGATGTGCCAGTCGGTCTTAATTTCCGCCTTCCTGACCAGCTGTGACAACACTTTGCTCCTAACAGGGGCCCCTGTTTATTCCTGGGCACATCCCCTTCCGACACACCACCACCAGCCTCCCTGTCGAGAATGTCTGGGAAGTCGTGAAGAAGCTTCCGGAAACCAAAAGCCAGCGAAAGGCCCTCCCTGAACCACAATGGAGACAACTAGGGTAGAGTGAGTTAAACCAGAGACAGAATGGGGCAAGTAGGCACATACACTTCTTGGAAAGTTGTTTTAAAGTCTACCTTCGCCTAGAAATTCTTTTAAAATGTTAGTGGTTAATGGTCAGTTGCCTGTTATTTCAGAGAAGCGTCGACACTGCCGTCCTCCACGACGCACTTGAAAGAACGAGGTTTGCTGCCAGTATGTGGGCCGACTCAGTGGCCCTCGGGGGATGTGGGGGGGGGGGTCACATTTTGAGTTACACCTCATCGAGCAGTGTTAAGCTTCTTTTTTTCCCTTTTTCTCACTTTTCATGCTGATACCCACGGACATCTTCCTCTAATTTTGTGTGATGAAACTGCCGAATGTGTCAACAGTGGACAGGTTAGATGCAGGAGGCAAGAGTTCAGAAGAGGAAATTCTACGGGAGGAAATTTAGAGTTTATAAACATATAAATAACAGCTCCTTGTTTTTATGTTTTTAAAGACATCTTGTATAGCATACCAGTATAAAATCATAGGATGTCGTGGGAATGATTCCTATTCGTCTATGTGCATCTTTAGATATTAACTTTTTCAAAAGACCTAAAGATGATTTTGACACATATGGATTCCAAAGATCACTGCGACATGAAGAGGAGGCTCAGGCAGAACCAAGAGAAAAATTTTACTTCGGGCTCTTTCATCCAAGGTTTGGGTTCTCCACCACTGCCGTCTCCTTGACCCTCATAGTGAGTTTGGGGGGTAGGCTGAGGGAAGAAATTTACATCTTGGCTGTGCATAAATGGCAATGGAGACAAAAGTCTCATCTTCACACGATGACCTTTTGGAAATAAAGTACAAGGCTTGGTATCTGATGTGTTTTATGTGTAGCTACAAAGCAGCACATATAGGCAGGTGTGCTATACCTGTGCAAGTAAGCTGATGAGGTACAGACCACAGAGAGGGCTCAGAGTAGGATGGAGCCATGTAAATAAGGTGAGGATGGGAAGGAAATATGTTTCAGAGGCAAAAGCAGGAGGCTGGGCTGCCTTCAAGGATTCTGGCTTTAATAACTGATGGATTGGTTTCCTGAGATGGGAAAGATTGCTGAAAGGATGGATGGATGGATGGATGGATGGATGAGTGGATAGGTGGATGGACGGATGAATAAACAAACAAATATGTAAAGATAATAACACAGTAAAAGAGAATGAGTCTTCAGGGCAAAAAGTAGTTCATCAGGCATATTTCTCCTGTATCAGTCAGGGTTCTCCAGAGAAACAAATCTTAAGATATATAAATATATATAGATATATATATATATCACGTGCCTGGGGGCCCTGACAAATGTGATATTTTTAGGGTAGACCAGCAGGCTAGAAACTCAGGCAGAAACTGGTTTTTCAGTGTTGAGGCAAAATTTCTTCTTCCTAGGGAAACCTCAGGGTTATGTTTTGTTTTGTTTTTTTCCCTTTAAATCCTTCAACTGATGGGACGAGGCCCACCTACATTATTGAGGATAATCTCCTTTACTTACAGTCAACTGACTATAGGTGTTAATCACATCAAACATTCCAAATGCCCTTCACAGCAGCACTTAGATTAGTATGTGATTAAATAACTGGGTACTCTAGCCCAGCCAAGTTCATAAAAATAACCATCAGAGCTGCAAATAACTGCTCGATAGAAACTGCTAGACTTCACTAATGGTATAACTCAAAGGTCAGCAAACAACAGTCAGGGGGCCAAATCCTGCCCATCGCCTGTTGCTGTGAGAAAAGTTTTTTTGGAACACAGCCAGAACCATTCATTTGGGCATTGTCTACGGCTGCTTTTGCGTGACAACTGCAGAGTTGACTATTTGTGACAGAGACCAAGTGGCCCGCAAAGCAAAAGTGTTTTTGCTACCTGGCCCTTTACAGAAAACGTTTGTGGAGTTACTCAGGCAAGGCAATGCGACTGCTCGATGGAAAAGATTCAGGATTCAAATAGTCAGCAGGTCTGAACCCAGGGGAGATCTGGGGAAATTTTAAAAGGATAGTCAAACATGACATCGGGGAAAGAAACCCAAAGCATTTGCATTTGCCTTCAAAGCAGCTCACAATCTGGCACAGGGCAACTGTTACCTCACTGCTCAAAAATGAAAGCTTGGGGCCTCTGGACAAAACGCCAACTCGTAAGAAATCTCACACAGGAAATAGCACCTGCAAGGCAAACCCGGCCCACTTGCTTGATTTTGCAAGTAGCAACTGGCTCACGTTTTCATCTAATTTTTAAGCAGCTTATCATCACCTTGAAAAGAGGGAAAAATAACTTTCAAAAACTTGTAATGCTTTTTTTCTGATAAGAGCATATGATGACATTTTAAATTTTAATGAAATAGTTTTCCCACATAATTATTCCTAAGTTTTGTCTACCAGGGGATATATTTGAATATTTTATCTTACCACTGGAAACTCCCCCCTTCCCACCATCCCGTCGTTTCTTTTTTGGGGGTAAACTTTGCTGAAACCAACTGAGTCATATCTCAATTCATCACCCTATATCTGAACCAAAATAATGTTTGTTGAAATACGAACTGAAAGGAAAATTTTTAGATTTTTTTTTATTGCCAAGGTGTGAGAAAAATACATAATAATATAAGCATATGATGAAATAAAATTAATTTTTACAAAAGACAAAAAAATCCCACAATGCTTGATCAAATAAAATTAACTCCAATACTTTATCATGTATTGTAAATATAATACATGGTACTATCTACCTGGTGCTATACCATGTTTTTTGCATAGAAAATCTCCTGTAATCCCTATGGTAATCCTGGGAGATGCGTACATTTTAATCTCGGGTTTACAGGTGAGAAACCAAGCCGGGCTGAAAGACCCACCTCCAGCCCACATCCCAACCACTGCATGAAGCTCTATCCCTAACTTAACAGAAATTGCTACCCCGAAATAATCAATTATATAATTGTATTCCTCTTGGCTGACCTGAATAGTGTTTGTTTCTACCTAGGAATGTAACTTAACAGAAATTGCTACCCCGAAATAATCAATTATATAATTGTATTCCTCTTGGCTGACCTGAATGGTGTTTGTTTCTATCTAGGAATGTAACTTTTTAAAGAATGTATGATTTCATTTAAGAACCTGCGCAGCTATCTCATATAACGGAAATATGCCTGTCCTTATGTTCTAGATGGAGAGCCCTGAAACAGCCAACTTTCCCTCCAATATTTGGTCCACATTCTGTGATGGGTGACAGAGAGGACACAAGAACTTGGCATCTGAGCATCGGTTTTCTTTGTCACCCCTGTCAAGACTCCATTTATCCAATTTGCAGACCTTATACTTGTTTCCTTATACTGAAAATGCATCATTAATCCTCTAGTGTTCTTTGCATTTTAACTAGTTTCACCTTATTCTCAGTGCACAGTTCCATATAAAAGCATGGCCGAATGGTCCACTGCTTGTCCCAATGCGTCATATAGGTGCTGTTGAAATGGGTACCCCTGCCTATCGGTCCTCTTTCTCTTTCTCACCTGCCAAGGCAAAGTCAGAATTTATCTGTGAGAGACCCCAACCTTTTTGAAAAGACTTGCTTGTAGCTCCCCTCGCTGGAGAACCACAGAAAGACAGATTGCACATGCGTCAATAGCCACCCACCCCTCTGTGCTCACACATTGGTCCAGGGTCAGCCAGGAGTCCCATCTGCTCTCTTGTGGCGCAGACCCAAAGTGTCCAGGAATTAATGTCCCTTGGGTTGAGAGTGGTGGGTCACCACCGCAGCACCCTTGGTCCTCTTGTGGGATAACTTTAAGGTGCATCCTCTAAACCATCTCCCAATGGGCTTGTGCTCCACGTGGCCACAGTGGTAACTTGCTTGGAGATGCACCCTTTCTCCCTTGCGTGCCTCGAAAAACCCACTTCCTACGTGGTGTTACTGGGGATGGCCAACAAAGTACTCGTGTTGAAACCCTTGTCTCGGGATCTCCTGGGAGTCCAAACTAAATCAGCATGATCCATGACTTACCCCACCTCCCCTGCTCAACGTACACTTCTCTTGAACTGTTTCTTATTTCAGTCCTGAGTTCCACCCTAGCAAGTCTTGCGGATCCCCAAGAGGACCTGGATAGAAGAGGAAATCTCTCTGCTGTATCACACGCAAGGTCACAGAGAGGAATGACCCTGCCCGCCTCACTCCAGCCCTCACCCTCTATCAGGTGTTCCCTACACAGTGTTCACACTTGGCCTTTCATTCAACTCTTCCCAGTCACATATTTGAGACCTTGGTTGATTTCAGCAACTCTACTCTACCAGTTTTCATTGTACTAGAGTCTTGACTGAGTCGTACAAATGGACAAATTGTAGAGCTAGAGATATCACTATCCCTATAGATTCTGAGAGTAAGCAGTGGCCCTGGTCTTCGTTCTTTCCCAGTGTATTCAAAGGACCCACAGTCTCACCTCCTGCTAGGATATAGACTCTTCTTTCCTCATTAACAACTGGGGTGTTGAGGCACATGATGAACCAATGTAGCTGTGAGGGCCTCTGGAATCTGACCAACGTGGCTCTATCACTAGCTGAGTGACTTTGGGGAAGTTATTTAACTTCTCGTAGCCTCAATTTTCTCATCTGGAAATTGGGAACAATAGTGATAACTATGGCATTAAGTCTTCATGAGATTAGGTGAAATAATGCATGACAAGCACTACTATTTTTGACAGCACCTGGCACATCAAAGTCTTCTGACTGATGTCATTTGTGGCTGACATCCTTCCCCCCTCCCGGGGCAGGCCCAGCCTCTGGGGGGTGATGGTGAGGGTGGAAGAGGGATGTGGTCTCCAGCCCGACAAGATAAGCACAAGGAGGTTGAGGTGCTGCCGTTCCTTTTCCTGGCTCCTTCCAGGTGGCCCTGTGGACAAACAACAGGCAGGACATTGTGGGCATGCAGCTGAATGATGAGTTATTCACACTGACTTAACCGGAGTAAGTTAGCAGTATCCCAAAACTCTGAAGGACAGAGGCTCAATTAGCCTTTCTATTCATAAGTCAAATTCCTCCCCTTCATGACTTCCTTCTTTATGAGCCAAAGTGTCCCAAACCCCTCCCAGACCTTCTCCAGGGTGGAGTTCACTCTCAGCAGTGGGGCTGCCTCCTAAAGACTGAGTCCTTCACTTGTGTGTGTTTTGTCCCCATGTGATGCTATTTCCATCAATGGGGTTTGCATGCCAGGACGATCCAGAGAAGAACATGCACAGGGCCGTCTTCATCTAGCTGTTCCCACCTGGTTGGAGACCCACTTCACTCCAGCTGCCCTCATGCTTGTGGTTAAAAGTATATAAATCATTTCACCATTCTGCCTTCTCCCTCTCTCTCTCTCTCACTCCCCGTGTGTGTGTGTGTGTCTCTCTCTCCCCCCATGTGTGTGTGTGTGTCTCTCTCTCTCTCTCTCTCTCTCTTCCTGCCTCCTTCCCTCCTCCTGCAAGATTTGATTTGTTTTCTTTTCAGGGTCTGACATTGTTTTACTTCCTGGGAAATTACTACTTTTTCAGGAGTTATTACCATTCCATTCTCAGAGTTTCTAAGTCCATGAGTGAGACATGGTCCAACCAGAGCTGGAGCTACTGTTGGAAATGAGAAGCCAGTCTCTGTGTGCCCTGGCCTGGGAGAGGGGACACTCAGGCCCTGGTAGCTGTCCTGTTTCCTGAAAAATGAGCCAGAGAAGTGAAGGAAGCAGATAGGGAGAGAGGAGGTTAGAGAAAATGGTGTCTCCTGGGGTTTAGATTCCTGATTCCAAGCTTTCCTGAAGTCAAAGCACAGTCCTTACTTCGGGTCCCAAGATGTGACACCGTATTATTCTAACAGCACCACCTTTGTTTAGTCTAAGTTGAGAATGGTCATTAGCCAATCCAGCAATGAGTGTTATATTATTTAAACTGACCCCATTTCTGTTTCTTCAGGGCGCTAATGAATGACCAGCCCTCTGGTTGATAAGCCAGTTCACGCTAAGGTGGTGACAGGGAATAACAGTCACCGTGCTGACTTTGCCTTGAAATCTGACGTTTAGTGTCGACTCAAAGTAATGACTTATAAACCAAGTGTCAGCTCTGGAGACCCTCGGAGAACAAGCTTCAGTGCAGATTGGCCTTCAGACAGCCCTGGGTGTCTCTCCCCCTGGGTGCACATATGCTAAGGCTTGAGTTTAATTTTTTTTCACACTATAGAGATAAGCCCTGCCAGTAATTCCCACGTCAAGCTGCTAGAAAAGCCAAACTCATATCATCGTATTTTTCTGACTGTTTTAACTCAGTTTGAAAAAAACCCACAAATTTTCTTCAGTGCCTGCGTAGTTCTAGAAAAAGCTAACTGGAAACTAGAAACACAGAAGACTGCCTTTACCTTCCTCAGTAATGGAACTCGGTCCCTTTGCTTCCGTGCCCTTCCTTTTCCAAGACACTAGTCCGTATTCACTTATTTGTAGAGGACAAGCTCCCTCACTCCTATGAGTTCAAATCCAGTTGTCTTTCCCCTTTGGTACTTTTTCTGGTGAAGTGGTCGCTCTCACAGTGAACAGTGGCCCATCTGGTTCCTCTGGCCCAGTCACCTCCTCAAGCCCTCCTCTGCCCCCTGCATTTCGGGTGGGTCAACAGTGCCCGGGAGGGGAGGGGCTTTGCCTTACCAGCCACAGGAGGGACCATTTATTGGGCAGTGGGAAGCCCAAGGTAGATTCCAGATTCACTCACTTGAAAATGGAATTAGTAAAACTAAGGATTAATAAATAATGATATTTTGAAGTAGTTACAACACGAGCCATGTAAACGCATACTAACATCCAGAAAAAATGCTGGAATTCACTCTGTCATCTTTGGTGATGTCCAGTCTTGTTACATCTTTAGCTGCATAGTCTGTAAAAGGCAAGTATGATTCCCAGCAATTCCTTAGAGTTATGGTGAAAGTTATTCATGCAAAAATTATATTTAAGAGATTCAAGCATAAAGGCTTTTAATGCTTAAAAATCTCTTTCTAATGCTCTTCTCCTTCTCCTCCTTTCAAGCCCTACTAGCCAAAGCATTCCTAATTCTAAATACGTGAGTACTACTTGAATTTAGGGAATTTAAGATATCTCTCAATCAGGATGAGTCTTATAACAGAAGCCATGTCATAGTTTAACTAACAGCATTTTTTTCCTTAGAAGTACATAAAATAATGGTGCATTTTATAACCAGTGGCATTTTAAGATTCTATGAAATACAGCAACTAAATGAGTCCTTCTAGAATTCAAGGTCTTTTCAAAAGCAGGTTAACTTTGTTATTGGATTTAATTCATATCTCAGTAGCTTTTCTCAAAATTCACAGAAATCGTGTCTGTGGACCTCCTCATGGAATTGGGAAGGATTATAGAGGTCATATGGCCCCATGTTCCTCAGGGGTGTTCCTTGGTGACAGAATTTAATGCAAAAAGGTTCCATTGTTTAGTAAGTTTGGGAAGTGTCGTGACAAAGTTTCTCAGGTTCTTTGATGCCCTAATATAAATGATGGGTGTTCTAGTGTTCAGGATTTCCCTCACTTATTTGACCACTAAACCTTTTTCTTAGGACTGATTTGTAGGTGAATAGAAATGCTGAGAAAATGAGGCCCCAAGAGATTATACAATTTGCCCCAAAGACCCAGCCAATAAGTAATAAAGGCAGGAATACAGTCTGGATCTTCCCATTCTAGTTCCGGTACTTCTACCACGCAGCACTATTTCATGCATCATTTTTCAGTGACGCTAGTAAGGCACCATGGTACAGTTCTCTCTTTCTTAAAACACTGCCTTACGAATTTCAAAACCAGCAAGTTAGTGGAATCTAGCTAAAGATAATTTCACACTGGAGATCAACAACTACCTCAGTTGTGGGATTTTTTAGCGCACTGGGATGTCCATTGGAATTTGTCACGCAATTGCCTTCCAAGAGCCAAGAGCAGCTTTTGGAGCACAATTTCAGAGCAGGTACAGGTTCAGAGACAGAAGCTAAGAGATAAGCAAAGACACCTCCATTGCTCCAGGTCCCTGTGCCTTGAATTTGACAGAACCCTCGAGCAGGTAACACCGCCCAGCAGCAAGTCCATGTTGCTGGCTTTGCGACGCCTTCACTTCTGATTATGAAAATATCCTGATTATGCTGCACTGCACTATAATCATTTTCATTTTTATTGTTTTCACTCAAAAGCTCCAAACTTATTAAGATAAGCACCATTAAACAAAAATCTGAGTAATTAGTTCTTTTGATGCATCCTGGTGGCAGCAGAGAAACTCAAAGATGTTTATTAACAAAAGAATCATTCTCAGGTGAGACTTATTATAAACAGAGCTTAGCCCCAATGCAACCTCTCATTAAATCCTGATCAGGAATTAGGTGTTTTTCTCTTCCCATGCCATACTTCATCAACCAGCCTCTGCCACTTGGGTAGGATCATTATACCTTTCCCTCCACTAAAATACCACAAATCACTGCTAACGTGGTGTCCCAGAGGGTGGTCAGAACACAAGCACACACTTCTTCAGCATCCACAGACTCAGAGAACTTTAAAATCAGAAGAGGATCTCAGAGATCGTCTACCTTACTCCCCTCATTTGACCCATCAGAGAAAGAGATCCAAGTAAACTGAGATTCCCCAAAGGCCCACAGCTGGCAGTGCAACCCATCTCCAATCTCTTGTCCCCGTGAATTTTCCAGCCCACAACACTCCAAAGTGTCCCACTGAAGCCAGTGCCTGAAAGTCACCAACAGATTCCTGCTGTTCTAAGTTACTCATCTACGGCAAAACACCCACACTCTCCCCAGAATGACAGATGTTATTAATGTCAAATGTTGATGTGAAGTGCATTAAAATAAGGACATTTGTGGGATATTAGAAAATTACCAAACAAAAGATTTACATGAAGAAAAGAGCGATTTTATTTTGCATTCGTTGGAAGACAGAACTGTGAGTTGATTGGCATCTATGGCAGGCAGGGGACCTGTGGCCTCATCTGTCCTCAATCACCTCTGAGATACCCAGCGAACATTGGACCTGTTGGGGTCTCAGCCCCACATCTGGAAAACAGGCTGACCAGCAGCTGACTTGAACGCAGTGGGGGAGGGAGGGAAATGAGCTAACTGACCCTTGAAAGCGCCTTGGAGCTCCAGGAGCTCCTCTTCCATTCAGATGCCTTCCCTCTTGTAGGCGGGGCTGCTCTACAGTGTAAGTGTCGTTGTTAATGAGGCTTTCTCTCCTGTGTCATGTAACATACAACAGCACAAATAAGATTTCAAGTAAAAGACTTCCTGTTAATCTCTCAATGTTTTGTGAACACATGATCTCCAAGGAATAGACATAGAAAGAGAGCATTCACCTGTCTCCTTCACCCTCGTGAAAACGTTAGCCGGGTGTCAGGTGTCATGGAAATGAACTTCTACCTGCATACCTACTCCTGAAGCATCATACAAAACACATGCTGAGTCTTTAGCGAAACAACTGTACTCCCCCCCAAAATATTTAGACACAATCTATCTCTCTAACATGATATTTTCTACATGCAAAAACAGAAAAACCCAAGTTTAGAGGGGAAAATACTTCAGGTGGGCAAAATATCTCTGAATTTGACCCTAACTTCCTAGTTTTCCTCACTTCTATAGCTAAGATCTGTGAAAAACAATGCAAAGTTTAGTACTGATTTTCTTAAGAAAATACTTGAGTTGTTTTTTTTTTTTCCATACGCAGACTTTATTTTAACTCAAATTCCTGCTGTCACCATGTACCACATTAATAACCTCATGTGCCGAGAAGATTTGAAATGGGAGGTGGGTGAGGCTTGGCTGAACCTAATTCAGTGTCATTCACAGGAGAGGCTGAAAATCTTTACCTGCCTGAAGCGCTAAATGGTAAAGGAAGAGAAAACCCAAAAGCTAAATGAGAGATGCATGTCTAGGTTAGACCTGAACAGGGGAAGTTGGTGACATAGAGGGTCAGAGACAAGAGTGGTAAATTCAAATGTGAGGAGTGACTGGGAGACATTATTAACATAAACAAAAGCCCCCGTCAGGAACCAATCAGAAGGGCAAACTCAAATTTGCTGACACGTGAAAAGCAATAAGTAATGCAGAAAAATGCTTGTGCTCATTTCTTTTCCATTTTCTCCAACCAGACAACGCACAAAAGAGACTGTACTTGCAAAAAGTTCCAGATTAACTTTACCAACTACATCGTTTGCCTTTACTGTTAATTAGCACCAGAAGCAACTCCCTTTTGCTCTTCTCTCTCCCAGGATTCCCCTCTGGATGCTAATGAAGTTGAGAGAGTTCTAAGTTTCACAGTCTGCCTTGAGCAGTGCTATTCTTTTCCACTGGCAATACAGACAAAATAAATTAACTTGGAGGATTTCTTGATGGAAACAGTTTACAATCAAACACCCTACTGTTGACAAAATCGTCATGACTGTCACTTCAATCCTCTCTGCCAACTGCATACTTAGTGTCATTACCCAGTAAGTCATGGGAATATAAATGAGTGTGGATTATACAACACACAATTGCATAAATATGAATATTTTATAGAACCTAAGAATGTTGCAAATTGTACATGACACGCACTTGGCACTTGCTTCTAGAGGATCTTAAGATCTCTCACCCAGACTAAGTAAACCCTCTCATGGTAGAACTTTAGAAAGATGTTTCTGGGTGGATATTCCTGAAGGCAAGTGATGAGGGGGAGAGGAGGGGGAAATATTCTGTTTGGAACTGGTTTAAAAATACATAAATTTGTTAGCACATTTTTATGTTTAGGACAGCCATTTCATTTATGTATTTTCCTAAGTGGAACATAATTTCCTAAAACAATTTTGAAAGAACAGAGTTTAAAGCCAAATGCGTCTAATTTGGTATCACCTACTATTCTGAATCATTCATGTTTGAACACTTTGACAAAAATGTTAGACCAGACCACTCTGCACCCAAATTGCCTGTAATTCCTCCACCAGGGGTGCCCTTCTTCCTTCCCCTCTGTCCAAGACCAGCTCAGGATATGGTTTTTTTTCTCCCTTCTTTGAACTTATCAAGCCTGGATCCTTGGAAGTATATCCTTTGACATTTCTTAGATTCTGTAAGATATGACTGTCAAACTCTTTGTTTGTGTTAATTACATCTATGACATTTCCATACTTCTGCAAACCCTCCCCTTCTCAGTGTCCAAAACTGGGCTCAGAAGTCATAGGCACTCCCTAAATATGTAAAGAAAATTATTAAATAAAATGGCATGTTCTTCAGTTTCTATAGAACATAATATGGAAATGGGAAAATAATAGAAGAAGCGTGAGTACTCCTTTCAGCCAGGTGAGATCACAACCTTGGAAACCATAAATTCATACACAAAAAAGTAGTGGGTTCATTAAAACTTGCTAATGGAGGTTGGTAAATACTTTATTAATCAAGATTATTTATTACAAGTGTGGGTGTAAATTAAGAAGCTGCTGAGTCTCACATGGTATCACTGAATTATCAGCTCCACAAGGAAAGTTTTGTCTCACTGTACATAGCTATGATAGGCAGAATAATGGCCCCCAAAGAGGTCCACAATCTAATCCCTGGAAACTGATTGTGTTAGGTTACCTACTAGGCAAAAACAAAACACAAAGCTCAGTCTTAAGATCCAGGAACTGCTTATCATGTTTAAATTCTCCACTTTGACTCAGTTATTATGCTTTATGAATATTTGTACAATGTAATGGCGAAGTTTCAGAAAACCTTTGAAATTTGCAACTGCACTAAACTAAAGAAAAATCCACTTGTTCAAAGTTCAAAATACAGATTTTTATTCAAGAGATGAGGCTGGAGTGATAAAAGTTTGAAACTTCATCTTACAAGGGACTTTATCTTATAAGATTTGAAGTGGCACCAAGCAATTGACATGATAACATTTGAGTTTGTGGAAACTCATTCTAGGCACAGTACAGAGAATGAATTGTTTGAAAAAGTCAGCAGAAAGACCAGGTAGGAAGTACTGCATTAACTCTAGCAAGAGGTTCAAGGGCTTGGACTTGGAGAGTGGCCATGGGAGTGGAGAGAAAAGGATGAATTCTAGGAAAGTTTATGAGGTAATATTGACAGGAATTGGTGACTGGAGGAGGGAGAGAAAGAAGTCAGTGGGGATTACAATTTTTGAGTTTGGACAACAGGGTGGACAATAAGCATTTGGTAGGTGCAGAGCATGAGATACTATGGCTGAGTATGAGATATATTATGCTTGGTCATAATGTAATGAGCCCTGATCTGGACATGTTGAGGTTGTAATGGGGGAGAGGACAGTAAACGATTGTGGGAAATAATAATAATTGGATATATCAATCTCCAGCTCATGGAACAGATTTTGTTAGAAACAGAGATTTGAGAGTCATCAATACATGAATGCAGATGGAGGCCATTGGGTATGACAGTACAGAAGATAAATGTATAGATTAAGAATCTAGGGGAAAACTCTGGGGAACACTATTTTTAAGGGGTAGGATCAAAGAAGAATATACACAGGAGATTAAGTGTATAGCCAGAGAGAAGGAAAACCAGGAGAATTCAGTGTTATGACAGCCAACAGGCCATTTCAAGATTGTGGATGTAATCCAAGTTGCCAAATGCTGCTGAGAGATGGAGCAAGATGGAAGGGTGGGCATTGAGTTTTGCAACAGGGATACCATACCATTAGGAACCAGAATGAGAATGTTTTTAGTGGAAAAGTGGGGACAGAGGTGTCCTGAAGGATGTTAAGGAGGGATGAGTGCAAGGGGAAGAAGAAGGGAAACAAGTTAAGAAGCTTGACAAAAAAAAGAGAAGGAAGAAGTCGACTGATAGGGAATTGTGAAAAAACACTGTATTTTTAAAAGAGAGAAACAATGATCTGAAGAGGGCAGTAGAGAAGATGAGGTTGATAATTTAGGTTGACTAGGAGATAACTATTATCATGAGGGGATGGATCCAGAACAGAAGGGAAGGGATGTGCTATGGATGGCGGTCCGAGACGTGTGTTCCGCTCTGCTGAGCGGGAGCAAGGAAAGGATGGATGTAGGAGATTGAAGGTCAGTTTTTAGGTCTGACAGAGGAAAACAGATAAAGTTGCCATCTGTTGGTTTTTTATTCTTTTGTTAAGTAGGAGCTGAGGTTATCTAAATGCTTAATTTTGAAAAGAGAGATAAATCTTCCAGAATTTAAACCAAAATTTTAATACTAATAAATCCAACGTCCTCAAGTGGTACCATCTTAGCATAGGTTTGAATTTTTAAAACCCTAATCGAGTGGTCTGAAGTAATTTAAAAAGGGATTGCAAACTTATTTGATGTTCAACATGATGGAAAAGCTCATTCATAATACAAAGAAAAAATTCTCAAACCTCTTTCTACTCCCCCATGAATCTCTCGCTCCTATAGGTTCTCCAGAGCTTCTCAAACATCAGACACCAAACATGCTTCTTCATACCCAGCCTGTGACCACTTTCTTATCCTCTTCTCATTTCCTGCTCTCTGACTCTCTGTTATGAATATAAACTGAAGCTCTTTCATTAAATTATTTTCTCTTTCCTCCTACTTCTCAGGCTTTTTTCTCTCTAACCATTCTCTAGATTCAAAAGTTTGTATCATAAAAGATCCAGGAACAGTTCCGGAAAATACAGAATTTTTCTTGGAAGACTGGGACAGGAATATTAAAAAAAAAAAAAAAAGGAACAAGGAGAAAGAACTCACACATTATTAAGTTGTGGGACAGCCATCTCAGTACGAGAGCAGCTTTTGTTGAATGTGATGTCAACATTGGAGAATGACCCAGCATGGCCATCACCTTGGAGTGTAGACCCAACCACTGAAGGCTGCCTCCAAAAGGGGGCAGGGGTTAAGTGGATAAAAGGGTGATCAATAACTCTGAAAAATTGACCATGGCACAGTACCGTGGCTGACACTGCACAAAATTTGAATTATTGGTCATGTATGTCATGTATATATTTTAGGCATAATATTCCAGATACTGAAAGAATGAAAAGGAATGAACAGGAATATTGACCACATGACTCATCGGAGACTTGAGGTTAGGTTGAGCCAGTAACAAAATCCCCTTTATGGGTTTTGAACGGGATAATGAAGCTTCGTAAATCCACAGGGAAACAAGGAGGTGCATTTCACTCCTCCATCCAGCCGTTGAAGGGATTATTATCTTTGCACACAAACAAGAGGAACATCAAAACTCCTCCCCTGCAAAGTGCCCAAGTGCCTATTCAGAGTGGTTGTCTTAGTCAAGTACAAACAAACAAACAAAATCTCACTGACAACACAGCGAGATCATTTCTTGCTCATGCAAACTTATTGGTGGATCCAGCAACCCTTCAGGACAGCTGTCCTCCAAGTATGGTGCTTAGCCCTCCAGGCTGCTCTGAACCTGTGTCTCTTCCATTGTGCCCACTGCAGGGGAGAAGGTGCTAAAGGATTCTGTGTTGGACAGCTCCCTTTCCCCTTCCAGAGCCCCTTGCCAGCATTCTCCAGCCTATTCAGTCGCAAGAGTCTGATCTGTGTGATCTTGTTCTCTGGTTCTCATTGCATTTGACCAATGGGGTGTACCACACCAGCAGAAGCTAAATGAGTTTGGGGTGTTTTTTCTCCACTCACAGTCTGTGGTGTCATGGTGGCCTGGCTGCATCCCTCTACTGAGGACGAGAACTTTCTCTCTCTCTCTCTCTCTCTGCATTCTGATACTGACTCCTTCTCTTGTCTTTTCAAGCCCAGGTGCTGTAATGCCTCCCTACTGTTACTAGACCAGAGTGTACCACCATCAGGTGCTGCTTTCTTAAAACCTAGCCCACATGCTTGCAAACATTTTTGCAAACTTAAAATCCAACACACTCTTTTAGTAAACTCTCTTCAGTTACCCAGATTTTAAATGCTTTGGTCTGAAAATGGCCCATGTCATTTCCACTTGAAATCATTGACCAGAATTAGTTACATGCCTTGCTTAACTACAATGGGCCTGGGAAGTTTAATCCCCTCAATTACTCCAGAGGAAGAAAAACCCGATATTGGTAAAGACCAGAAGTCTCTATCACAGAGGCCCAGCAATCAGTATAACGTGATTTACGTGATAGTTAGAGAAAATGGTCACTTTGCCACTTTCATCATTAGAAACAGCACATAACTCATCACAATTCCTTTTTGGTGTGAAGAAAACTGGAGCACTTCCAAAAGCAGTGATCAAATGACAAAACTGCGAAATTAACCACCAGCTGGCAATCAGATTGAGATAGCTGTTTCCTCTCAGGTTAGAGAAGATGAACCATTAGCTTTACAAGAATAAGCAAGGCAAGTCACAGACCTCAAGCAGTAGTGATTGGATGTGCCCTCACATACAAAACGTTGTAGAGTAGCTTTCAAAGAGCTATTACAGGGAACTCACTGGCGGTCCAGTGGTTAAGGCTCTGTGCTTCCACTGCAGGGGGTACGAGCTAGATCTCTGGTTGGGGAACTAAGAATCCACATGCCACGTGGCCAAAAATAAATAAATAAATAAAGGGTCTGGACTTAATTCTTAAAAAAAAAAAGAACCTATTACACAACTGTCACAGAAGGGGCAGAAACACAATGTTGTCTTTGAAATACTTTGCTGATTGATTAAAACAACGAGACAGAGGTAAGCATAGTACCCAATCCTGAACAGATGTGCCGAGGGTGCACAGGATATAGTACTCCCCTGACTCTTACATACTACTTAGAGTAGTATGTAAGAGTCAGGGACCCCAGACCATGCTCTCCTAGTAACTGGCTGGAGGCCCTTGGCCACATCTCCTAGTCTGGTTTCTTATGTGTAAATTGAGGCAACTGGATCAAGAGCCTTTTAACCTGTGATATATGGATATATCATGAGAGCTGCTAAAACTGTGCAAATTTTGGAATATATTTGTATGTTTGATTTTATTTTTACAGAAAGGATTCACAGGTTTCATAAAGCACCAAAACATCCTTTATCTCTCCCCTCAAGAAAAAGGTTAGGACCAGTGGGCTAGATGATGTCCAATGACTCTTCCTGATCTAACATTTGATGATCCTATGTTCATTTCTGGTCAATATATTGGCCAGATGAAAAAGCATATAATATATTCTCATAAAACAATAAAATTGTCTTAGTATAGTTGACACTCAATAGAGGTATGTAAATCGGAATCTGCATCTTATTTTTTTTAATTTTTGAATATGTCATCTTCAGAAGGCCATAGAAGCATATGTTACAAATAATATTTTCTGTTTCTTTTTCCATTACTTAGTAATGAGTCCTTCACTTGCTTTACATTTCATATTTTGATTTTACTCTCAGTGACTCTATACAGAACATGAGGTTGACAATAATTTCGTCCAAATGAAGTGAGAGGACACAGTTAAACTATTCAAGTTGGAGCCAAATCCTAAAACACCTATTTAAATAACTTGTAATTGTTCTGCCCAAACTCTTGTCCAAAGTACAAGCTTTAAAATGATTCTGAGCCACTCTTAATGGACCAAATTTTCTGACTTACATGTCCTAAGGTACCTAAACCGCCAGCTCTCAGCTTCACTGGCCAGGTGCTTTAATTAACCATAGGTTCAGTTTTACTTGCATTCTAATTGGGTCTTTGACTAATTGTGCATTAAATACTTGGCAGTACATTACAGATAATCTTACAAAGTTTTCATTGCTCCCAACTTTAATTTGTACATAGGAACAAATCTGGGAAGGTTAGGATATCAGAGTATTACAGTTGGTAGTTTCCCAAGGAAACAAAGGAAAGAGGAAAAGATTTAATATGACCCAAAAGCATGATCAGTATCCACAGGCATACAGCAGAGGTTGGAAATCTTTTTTTAAAACAACGCTTTGTGTTCAGTTAGGAACACTTTCCATCCTGGCATTTTCAGAGTGTATTTGGGGTGAGGCTGAATACTTCTTTGGTCTTCAGAAGGGGGTTGAATGTGCAGATTCTCACAAGGACAGGTGAGCATGTGTCCTGTTATTCAGTGTCCTGTCAGCCAAGATTAACTTTTGGTAATGGCAGAAAATAAGTATGAAGGAACTTTTGTACTCAGTATTACAGCCTCAGGCTTCTCACTTAACACACACTGTTTTTGTGCTTGAACACACAACTCTCATTTAGGGATTCTTAGCTAAGATGTCAGCATTAAATTCTTGTCCAATATTGTCTTCCTATAATTTCCACTTTGGGTTTTAAAATTTTTTTGATGAGACATGGGATTGGTCAGGTGGGTTCATTACCCCACTTCTGCATACCTCAAAAGCAGAATTATCAAAAGAGTGCTCCAAACATGGACTCAGAAACAGGCAAATCCAATGAGCTGCTTGGTGTTAGATGAACGACGTGAACTGGACAGACTGTTAAAAGATGATTTTTCAAAAGGATCATTTTCAAATTCACGAAATCACAACTGTTGTATAATATAAAATGAACATATGTAACTGGTTCAAAGAAGAGGCTCAAGACCAGATATATGTAGAATATCAAAAATGCTAAATTTGCTGATAGATGCAAAACTAGATGCAAAATGTAATCTTTGTAATGATAGTTGGATCATCTTTTCTACAGGGTAGAAATGAGTTGTATCACTACCAAAGTTCATCTGCATTTCTGTAGACAAGAGTCATTTGCATTTCTACCAGGTTTCTACAACTTACAGAGCTGTGGTATAGCCTAGACAAAGACAATCAAAGGTGCATCCCTCTACATAATCAAATAACCCTGGAGGATCTGCTAGATAATTCCCAGCATTGTATTTAAAAGGACAACTTTACAAGTTTTTCAAAAATGTTCCCAACAAGCTTGCCCTGGGGATCATAAACACCATGTGCTAATATTCTGCTTGATCACAAAAGTGCTGGTCTCATTGGTTTGGCCTTCTTATTTCCATAGGTACTGCCCAAGGGCTAATTAACCATGTATTTGCTTTGTTAATTGAGAACCATGCCATTCTGTGCTACTACTAAGGCTGCAGAATTAACTTCTGTCTCAAAGTTTTCATAAGGAGATTGAATTTTATTTTTTAAAGCCTCTGTCTTTTGCTATCCAGAAGCTAGGAAACCAAAATTCAAAGAAACTTTCTCTACCAGATTTCACTGGCTAGGCCTACAAATTTATGTGAATTCCTTCCTTCTCAATGTTCCCAAAACTTGCTAAGTTTCTTGGCCCAACCGGAAGTGACCTTCCTCACTATCTGTAAGGCCAGGACCCTAAGTCAGGCTAACCCTAAGAGATAACCTTTCTTCTTTAAAATAGCTTGCCATTCTTGATTAAATAACCATTCTTTTCAAATATGACACCCTTGAGGGGCCGTAGTTGCACAATCTAATTATATTCTGGTAAAAAGGTGGAGAGATTTGCATTAAGCCTACGTAAATAACTATATTGCCATGAAAAGACTCAGTAAAAATTGATGATTTCTGAGGGATGAGTGAGAATCAGATATCATTTCAAAATGTTTTATTTCACTTTACAAAAGCAGAGTCTACTTATCAGTTAGTGATGATTCAGAAAGAAAAAGGACCTCTTAATATAAACATGAAAATAGAACATTAACCAAATATTTTAAAAATTCCAAGCAACCAATCACAACAAAATTTCTGTCATCGGTTCATTCGGTCTCTTCTTCTGCTGAATCGTGGGTCACCAGCCTGTTTCATGAAGCCTTCTGCTTCCAGACTAGGAAGAGTCCTGGAGATCCTGCCTCAGGCCAGTGGTAGGATCTGACAGCCTTTAAATGATGTCAGTTCAGAAACCTGTACCCAAGAGTCTTTACTTTGAAGAATCAATAGATCAAAGTACCTGCTATGGTCATTTCCATGAGGATCTAAGACTATAGACAAAACTGCTCACCTGTACCTTATAGTAGAGCCTTCAGGCCAGCATCAGAATACAATAAAAATGACCTGTAGATGACAAAGACTTAGTGATTAGTATCGTCATTAATATCAGAATGCAGGAGAATAAACTCCCTATTGGAGTACAGTACATAGTTGTTTCATAAGGGTTGGATCAGTGCATCCCCCGAGAGTAAGACAAACCTCCAGAGTCTTCTCAGAAGACACATACTGTCTGTAATATTTATACTAATAGCATTGTACATCAACAAACTCAAGAGAAGGCTAAACGTCTCTTCTAATTTGATGACTTTTCCCATGTAGCTCTTGCTATAGCATTGAGCTAATTTAAGAGATATATAGTACATTAAAATAACTTAATTATTTCTTGTGTTTCTCATTTTACAAGGTAAAAAATAAATCTTGGAGATTGCTCTGGGGCCTTTGCAAAATCTCAAACATGGTTTTAGGTGTAAAAGATATCCCGAAGTTTTTATTTTATTTTTTCTAAATATAGGAGCCAATCTTGGCAAGGCAAAATCAAAACAGCTGTCAGAGGAGATTTTGAGCACTTGATTTTGATTGGATCATAGGTGCCTGAGAACCAACTGCATGGTGACCTATTTAATCAAAGTGACAACAAAATGTTTTGAAATACACATAAAAGGTAATAAACTTGTAAAGAACCTCAGCTCTTTCACAGTGAGAAAACTATGTTCTTTGGTTTGTTTTTTTTTTTTAGCAACCAAGGACATAATATAGTTAACATAATGCACAAAAAGTTGTTCTGGTAGACACAGGTTCTCTGCTATGTAGACAGATTTTGCAAAAGGTAAAGAATTTTCTTTCATCTTGTAAATGAAGGTATTATGCAGTAAACTGATGAAACCAACCCATCAAAACTGAGCAACCTTAGCTAAAATGTTAACTTATGCCTTCTTTTCAGATTCAGTTATAAACCGAATCAAATAAAATTTATTTTTTGGGTCCTGCCTTTTTTCAAGCTCTTTCATACTCTGGAAGGAACTGACTCACATGAGAACAAAACTACTCTTTTTCTTTAGAAAATAAAGGCACACACCCCCTTGCATTTCTCCATCATCATTGCTTGTAGTATAGTCTCAGTCACGTATGTTAATTATAACTCCTGACCGGTGTGAAAATTTTCTATTTCACAGAGAAAACTAGAGAATATATGACTGAGAACCATCTGTCACTCTGTAGCTTTTCAGCAGAATGACATTGCTTGTGAGTATACTTAACACAGCTTTCTACTTCTACACTCATTGCTTTTATACCTTCTTAAGGTAGCACAAATGAACATATTCAGTAACATGACCCAAAGATACAGACCCTTGTAGCATATAGAAATATGAAGCTTAAAATTATGCTTAGACATTAGTATTTCAGAATTCCATATCACTTAGAAAATATCTAGCTATCTAAGAATTCTCCATTAATTAGCTCAATTTAATATTAGTTTAAGGTTTTAAATTACCTGAAGACCTTGGAAATTATGTTTAAGCTGACACACTACAGAACATAATTACTATTGATATAAAAAGTTTGCTGGAATAATGATTCAATTTAGTTGAGCACAAATTACTTTTCATAATTTTTAACACTGTGTGGGAGTATTATTAGCTTGTTTGATCATGAAACTGGCATAATTTTAGGAAGTTCAGACTATGCTCTTTGTGAATGAGAAAATCAATCAACTAAAATAACATATATGCTTTTATGTAGTTAATACTGGTAAATGAGACAAAGGACATAGACTTCTTTTGAAAACCATAATTATTATACCAGTCCAATTTGCCAAACCTATATCTTAATTATGTAAAATTGAATCCTTAAAATGTTTCTGATCTAGCAATATAATTTTTAAGGGTAACTCTCTTAAATTATTCGAAATTCAATTTCATTATTCTGCAGGAGCTTTAAGAATATTTTATTTATATAAGTGTATATTTACCTCTATAAACAATCAGAAGGGAGCTCCTTTAGTTTAAGTGACATAACAACCTAAGTCATTAATATTCTCTGGAGAAAGGGGAAAAAATCCTGCTAACACAATGAGAGGAAAATACCTTTCTCAACTACCCACACAGACACATAGACATGAAGACACATAGAGAACTTACAGCTTCAGTTCTACTATATCGGTCTCAGGTCAAAAGTAAACACAGACACACAAATACTCTGTGGCCCACATCTCAAAAAGCTGTGCCCCGTCCCAGAAATTCTTAATTGGAATTCAAAATAGACAAACAAACAAACAAAAAGGACTGAAAATATGAATCATTTGTTGTATGTCATCCAAGAGACAATAGATCACTATCCTCCATCTATAGAAATTAATAAACCATGGGTGATAGAACCAAATTTTCAATAGTTGACTCCAATGGGGAGTAAATTAGCTTCTATGTGAACCACCTGTGTGAACCAGAAACAAAGACTAAACACAAAATCAAGGAAGAAGAAGAAAATAAAATAGAGCATCAACAATGTTAAAGCTCTATGGTCTCTTGGAACTCAGACTGGAAGCCAAGCAAAAAACAAACAAACAAAAAACCCACACAGGCTTAAGCAGTCCAAGGCACAGACTTCTCCAGCAAGACAGCTTTCCAGGTAAATCTTGACATCTCAGTGGGACCTCCAAGCTAGAAAAAATAGTTTTCAAATGTAAACCCATGACTCTCCTAAGAACATAACATAAACACGTGTGAAAGATCTTATTTTCCTCTTCAATTAATGAGGGAACTCTGATATGTAAGCATCTGTGTCTAGAATGTTCAGCTGGATTAGTGAACCATGTCATTTTGTACAGCTTCCGCAAGTCGTAGGTATTGACTGTGTAGACGTCAAAGCAGACAGCGGTGACACCATTCTCTAATCCTGTTGATGAAACATCATATCTGTCACACGCTCTTTATCATTTCTAAAGCAATTATGTATGTTCCTTATTTAAAATTTGATTTTTATAATTGTTAAAGTACATTCAAAGTTTAGTTGGATAATCAAGCTGGACAATCATCGCCAGTGTCCTGAGCAGTACATCATTGTACAAGGAAGCAGAAATCGTGGGCTGTTTCCAGCACAGACACTGACTAACAGCACTGCCCCCTCTAGAGGTCCAGTATCTCATGCATAAAATGAAGGGTCAGGCTGCATGCACTCTGAAGGCCTTTCCAGCTCCAGGGTCAATGGCAATGTTCTCAGTGAAAGGACAGCAGGCCACTGCATTGTACTCAACTGGGGTGCTTGCACAATTAATAATTTTCTGGTGTGTTATTTCTACTAATGAGTAACTTGGCCTAAAATGCCTTTTATGTGTGCTTAGGATATTTTTTTCAATATCTGAAAGTCCAAAGTATTTCTGTCATAAATGTAAACAAACTTATCCTAAATGTATTAAAACGATCTTGGGTACTTTTTGTATATCCTACAAGCCCTTAAAATCTGTAGGCTAGTCCAAATTGGCACGTTTTAGAATATTCAAGAAGACAAATAACTACTTTTAATACCAGTCTTTTAGATTTTATGAAGATTTTGATGAGGAATAATAGTGTATAAGCATTGACAAAACTTTGAAAGTTCCTTTCTATAGAATATAAAATACTCAATATCTAAATACAAGTCAGGCATGGGAGATCCGTGTGTAACATTGGATCTTTTGTGTTTTTATATTTACATTATAATGTTTAAAATACAAGTATAACATTTAAATATTGGTCAACTTGACTTTACAAAAGTAAATCCTAAATCACTAAGCTTTATTTGTTCATCTGTTCTCATACTTTTTCAAATGACTGTAAGGAATTACTTATTGTATATTTTAAAACTCCCTTACCCCCCCGCTTCAAAATAATAATAATTTTCTGGTCTCCTCTACAGACATACTGAGTAGAATTTGGGTGAGATCCAGAAATTTGCATTTTAAATAATCTCCACATTATTCTTACCCAAACTGAAGTTTAAAATTTTTTTCCTGGGAGGAAAAAAGCAGTTATGATTGAAAAATAGTTTTTGAGCTTTTCTGGTAAATGATACATTACTTAGTGCCTTCAAAGCAAAGGTCACCCATATTTAAACTTTTCTGAAATGACATTGAAAAGAAACCAGATTGTCACTATTTTTAAAGTGGTAGTTTACCACTGTTCATTATACCTGGCATAAGATTTAGAGTGCCTACTCGGCTTCACCAGAGTGCAGCTGTAAACCAACGTGCAGTTCCCTTTACTCATTTCCATTGCCTTTTACTTCCTTCTTTCTTATAAATGATTTAAAGAAAATTAATGGAACCAAAAGCTGGATCTTTGAAAAAAATCAATAAACCTCTCACGATACTGACACAAAAGAAAGAAGACACAAATTATCAATATCAGAAATGAAAGAGGAGTCATCATTCTTGAACCCACAGGCATTAAAAGGTTAACAAAAGAATACTGTGAATAATTCTATGTCCACAAATTTTATAACTTAGGTGAAATGGACCAATTCCCTGAAAAACACAAACTACCAAAACTTATACAAGAAGTTTTTAAAATAGGCTTGTATTTATTGAAGAAATTAAATTAATAGTAAAAACCTTCCAAAATAGAACACACCAGACCCAGATGGGTTCACTGGTGAATGCTACCATACACTTAAGGAAGAAATAATACCAATTCTCTACAAACTCTTCTAGAAGATAGAAGTAGAGGAAACACTATCTAACTCATGCTATGAGGGCAGCATTACCATGATGTCAAAACCAGACAAAGACATTACAAGAAAGGAAAACTACAGACTAATATCCCTCATGAACACAGACTTAAAAATCCTCCAAAAAATTAGAAAATAAAATCCAACAATGTATAAAAATAATTATACATTACAATGAAGTGGGAAATGTTTTAGGAAACATGCAAAGCTGTTTCAACATTCCATCCTTGTAATTCATCATATCAATAAGTTAAAGAAGAAAAATAATATAATCATGTCAATTGATGCAGAAATGCATTAAGAAAATTCAGCACCCAGTCATGACAAAAACTCTCAGCACACTGAAAAAAGACAGGAACTTTCTCAACTTTATTTAAAACATCTCCAAAAACCAGTAGCTAACATCATATAGAGACTAGATGCTTTCTTATTTTTTTAAAATTTTTAGGGAGTATAGTTGATTTACAGTGTTGTGTTAGTACCAGGTGTACAGCAAAGTGAATCGGTTATATATATACATATATCCACTCTTCTTTAGATTCTTTTCCCATATAGGGACCATTACAGGGTATTGAGCAGAGTTCCCTGTGCTATACGGTAGGTCTTTATTAGTTATCAATTTTACACATAGTACTGTGTACATGTCAATCCCAACCTCCCATTTTATCCCTCCCTCATCCCTTACCCCCTGGTAACCATAAGTTTGTTTTCTACATTTGTAACTCTATTTCTGTTTTGTAGATAAGTTCATCTGTACCCCTTTTTTTAGTTTCCACATATAAGTGTTATCATAAGATATTGATATTTGTCTTTCTCTGTCTTACTTCACTCAGTATGATAATCTCTAGGTCCATCCATGTTGCTGCAAATGGCATTATTTCATTCTTTTTTTATGGCTGAGTAATATTTCATTGTATATATGTAACACATCTTCTTTATCCATTCCTCTGTTGATGGACATTTAGGTTGCTTCCATGTCCTGGTTATTGTAAATAGTGCTGCAAGGAACACTGGGGTGCATGTATCTTTTTGAATGATGGTTTTCTCCGGATATACGCCCAGGAGTGGGATTGCTGGATCATATGGTAGCTCTATTTTTAGTTTTCTAAGGAACCCCCATACTGTTCTCCATAGTGGCTGTACCCATTTACATTCCCACCAACAGTGTAGGAGGGTTCCTTTTTCTCCACATCCTCTCCAGCATTTATTGTTTGTAGATTTTTTGATGATGGCCATTCTGACTGGTGTGAGGAGATACCTCATTGTAGTTTTGATTTGCATTTCCCTAATAATTAGTGATGTTGAGCACCTTTTCATGTGCTTTTTGGCCACCTGTATGTCTTATTTGGAGAAATGTCTATTTAGATCTTCCACCCATTGTTTGATTGGGTTGTTTGTTCTTTTGATATTGAACTGCATGAGCTGTTTGTATATTTTGGAGATTAATCCCTTGTCAGTTGCTTCACTTGCAAATATTTTCTCCCATTCTGAGGGCTGTCTTTTCATTTTGTTTATGGTTTCCTTTGCTGTGCAAAAACTTTTAAGTCTAATTAGGTTCCATTTGTTTATTTTGTTTTTATTTTCATTACTCTAGGAGGTGGATCGAAAAAGATCTTGCTGCAATTTATGTCAAAGAGTGTTCTGCGTATGTTTTTCCTTTAAGAGTTTTATAGTTAGATACTTTCCTCTTAATCTGGGGAAAAGGCAAGATGTTCTTTCTCACCAGTCTTATTAGATGCCATTCGAGAAATTCTAACTAGTGCAATAAGACAAGAAAAATAAATAAAAATTATACAGATTGGACAAGAAGAAATAAAACCACCTTTATTCATAGATGATATGACTGTCTATGCAGAAGATCCCAAAGAATCTACAAAATAACTTCTGGAACCAATAAGAAATTATAACAAAATCAAAGGACAGAAGGTTAATACACAAAAGACAATGGCTTCTTTATAAATGGTTTATCTTTCTTTATGGAAAAATGTTAACCCAAATAAATTAACATTGCCACTCTGAGAAGGTTGTGGCCAAATTGAGGAGAAAATACACCTTCCCCTGAGGAATTAGTAGTCTTCTGAAAGAGTAGCACAACATATGCTTTTTAAAATTACTTTGTATTCATTTTAGGTTTTCTTTGGAGTTGGATGAGAGAAAGGATTCTAGTTAAGAGTCAGGTATTAACTGGTAAGTGACCTAAATCAAGAAGATGGACTTGATGGCTATACTTTAATAACAGAAAGAAAAAACTGTATAGTTTGATGAAGGAAAATGGGGAATTTATCCTTCCTTTATACAAATGATAAAATGGAAGACTTAAATCTCTATGCTACTTCAAAGGTTCAGAAGGATAGAGAAAATTGTGTTAATACCTTTGCAAAATAATTTTGATAATTTTCTTCTTTCCTATGCATTTAGCTTAAACAAGGGCTATTTATCATTTTTCTCTAAACTCCACCTGCCTTTTGAAATTTTTTTTATATAGATGTTTAGTGCCTTTGCTCAGTTATTCAGTGGGTTATGACTCTCTGTGCCTGTTCTCTGACGATGTGTGTGTGTCATCAAACACAAGAACTGAGACAGTAATTATTACTCTGTTACTAAACAGCCCAGTAATCGCTGCAATAAAACCAGACATAAATGTTCAGACCACATCTGGACATTTAGTTTGGCTCCAGACAGTGTTCGTTCATGAAGCCTACTTTACCCAGCTTTTTGTGGAGCTCCACTGAACAGTTTTCCAGAACCCTGAAATCTAACAAAATCCCCAAATCCTGGAGCTAGTCCCATGTACTTCTCTGAAGAGATGCAGCAATAGGAGCCTGGAGGATGTTAAGGGGCACTGTCTTTAGGCTAGTGTATGTGAGTCCCCTCGAGCCTTGCACTACCCACCATTATTTTCCTGAATGCTCAGAGCCCTCAAAGAGCCAGAAGAGTTCTCCAAAGCACCACATCCCTCTCTTCTATTTTGAGAATGTGAGACCCTTTCTTCAGCCTCACGTTGCTAATGATAGAAGAACATCCTGTCTAAATTCCTTCCACACTTACCGAGCAAGCTGAAGCTGCCAAGGGTGGATCTCTAGCCTATCCAGCACTCCTTTCACTGTTCCCACCCCCGCCTACACAGCCCACAAAATAAAAGAACCCTAAGAAGCAAAATATCTATTGAAAGGAATTTCTACACATAAAGGTACAAAACAAGATATTGTACTTCTTATTCTTTCAGAAGAGCCAAAGGACCCCAATCTTGGATTATTACAATTACTAAAACCTAGTTTATATCACCAGCTTCACAGAGGATAAAAATATGTTAGATTTCACAGCATTTCCAATTAAATTGTATCGTTGGTAATGCATCTTACCCAACCCACAACAAAGACACCATTTGTGTTACTACCTGCGTAAGTGTGTGTGTACGTTGCAACACAGAGCTGGTATGTTGTCCTGGGAACTTTCCCTTTTCCAAATTAAGTTTCTGTGTGAAAGTTCGCAATGATCTGAATCTTTTCCTTTCGTTCCTCATTTTTTAAAAGATAGCACAAAAGCTGCTAACAAATCTGGGCTTGACACCTACTTGGTAGAATTCAGAGAGGAAAGGGTGACAAACTTCAAACTTCGCACCACTTGGGAAGAGGATCTCTTTCAAAAACACCCTTCTGGCCATTGAGAATGATTTGCAATTTGTAAGAGTTCCTTGTCTCTAACCTTATGTTGGAAATATTTCCTCTGGGATGAGAAGCTTTGCCTAAATTGGAAACAGAAAGAATTCTCTTTGGGGAATTCCTATCAAAAAGAAAGAAAAAAATATGTCCCATTGCCATTTCTCAATGGAATTCTCTTCTACAAACACATGCCAAGATAATAAAAGATAATATTCCAGAAAGTCTCTTTATACATGGCCCCTTCAGAGAAAAATATATGTGGATTTGTGATAACAGAAGGTAGCCGCTGAACCACGAGTTTAAATTCACTTTTACTCTTCCTCAATAATGCCCATATCAAAACCTTGTTTAAGCTTAACCTTTGGAGAATCAGTTTTGTAGGATTTAAAATAAACTGAAGAAGTAGAATTGAGAAAGTCACAAAAAGGGGGTGTTAGATATATTATGTATGAGAGAAAACAGGAATGCCAGCATTCATCCCATGACTCCATGAATCCCAACGAAAATCTAGAAAAAGAAACAATCATACGGGATTGTCTATAAATGCACCAGATGTGCACCAACATCTGAAATCCTGCTCTGCCAAGGGGCAGTGAGGGGAGGAAAGTGAGAATCAGGGGAACATAGGGAATCACAGGAAGAGAGATAATACCGGGAGCCCGGGGTACAACAGAGAATTAAATCCATCAAAACCACAGTGATGGGGCATTGGACTCCGCCAGGAACAAAGGAGTAGGAAATAAACATGAAACAGACGATTTTCAAATGAACTGCTGTGTGCTTGTAACCAATCTAGAGTGGCATTGTTTAGCTAGTAAAACAATATGGAAAATAAAAATGAATGTTTGTAGAAGTTCAAAAAGGAAAATAATGTAAGACTCTAATTACTTCACAATTTAGGGAGGATAAAAGAGAAGACAGAAAAGATTGAAGGGAAAATCGAAATGACCTCCTAGCCTTTATCCTCCCTAGATTTCCACAGGGATGCTACTCAAAAATAAATTAAAAGGTCATGTGTTTAACAGTCAGACTGCAGAAGGATAGCAAGGGGCCCTGGGAGAAGAGGGGTGATAGACAGTCTATGGGAGACAAAGTTGGGTTTTGAAAAATTAAATGCAAAACTCATCATTATTTTACCCTAATTCTGGGAAGGATTATAAATCACTTGTGCATCTGAAATCCTCATAAAAGTGTGGCAATTACTTTTCGTCCCCTGGTAGGACTTACTTCTCATATTTGTTCCAACATTTTTCATTGCTTTTTAGGAAAACACTTAGTTCTATAGAAATTTCAAAGGTCACCTTTGAAAGTATCTTTCAGATTAGAATGCCCTGATAGGATTGGGGTTTTTAAGATTAAAATAACTTCTGGCTAGCCTTTTTGAGCTGCTCCCAGCATCTTATTTAAATACAGGTATTAAATACAGGTATGTAAAGACCACCTGTAAAGACAAAATTTGCACTTCCAACATAACTAAGAAGCATAGTCAGTCAGCTTATCGCTTGGGTCCAGGAAGAATTTCTGATAAGGAAAAGGCAAATTTAAGAAGAATTAGAATGTATTTACTAACGCGTATGTTCATTGTCAACCTCAAAGAAGACTACCTTGGTTGAATGGGTCTCATAACCCCTTATAAGGCTGTGATCATGGATCCATTATCCCTGATCAGTGACCCCCTCCAGGTCATTCACACCCTCTCTGTCCTAACTCAGAGAAGCATCTGTATGGGAAACAATTTCTCCTGATGTATCAAACAAGAGCAGATAGCCCAGGACCCAGTGATCCCAGTTTTAGAAGCCAGACCTAAAGAAAGAACCAGAGATTCCAACTGAGATTTATGCATAAAAATTTTTTATGGTATCTTTTAAAAATTCAGTTAAGAAAGGAGCAACCCCCTGAACAGCCACTAGCAAGGGAAAGGTTAAATAAATCATGATATAGCCATGAGCTAATTTATAAAAACTGTGTCTGGGGAAAATTTAATAACACGGGAACATGCTCACAATACAATATCAAGTGATGAAAAGTAGAATATAAAATTTATTTATAGCATGAAGCTAAATATGTTAAAATAACATACATACACAAACACACGTCCAGAGAAAGGCTAAAAGTTCACATATAAATGAGTTAACAGTGGTTGTCTCTGGGTGGCAGAAACACAACATTAATTTTACTCTTCATACCACTAACTTTTCCCTATAATGAGCATATGTAGCTTTTAAAATAATAAAAATAGTATATAATTAATTTAAATAAAAAATAAGTGAAGTGTTGGTCGTGAGGCTTAAAACAGCATTGAACTTTGACTATCACTTTTTCTTATATTAACACAGACAAATTTACTGCTTTTTTATGAATCTCAGATAATATATGCCCCCTCAGTTGAGATGGATTTAAATGGAATAATTTAATTAAAATCACATATTTTAAGCGCCAAATACAACTGTAGCACAAAATAGGTATGAATAAATGCCAGCCAAACCTGCACACATACAACAGAAGTAGTCAGTGATGTATCAAAAAAAAAAAAAAAAATAGCCCATTCCCGATCAATATTTCAATGGCTACTTCTCCATGGGCGTGGGAATATCACACCCACACTTGATTTTTAGGGTCCCTCTATTTGGGAGGGGATTCTAGATGCAGGAAACAACCCATCCTTTGCTGGATTGCCAGATGGCATGGAAATCTTTGAAGAGTCCCTTCATCATGGTGGCAGAAACATGACAGCAAGACATACAGAGATGAAAATAATGGAAGACCTAATACAAGAATAAATGATCCAGTACCTAATTCTACAGCAAGTCCTCACATCAGTGCTCCTGGAAAAAATTTACAGCATATCGTTAAAACTGTGTTTTCATGTCCCACAAGGACATAGACTAGATTACACTGAGACAAAAGCATCAGTGTGTCAAATGCACAGATAGGTGGCCTAAGGCAATGAAAAATACGTTTTCATCTCATTCTATTAATATTTTATCTGAATTGCCTTTCTTGTTGTCTGGTGCTCTGTGATCACATACGGATGAGTTATTCATAGCCAGGATGCTACTTGGCCTTTCAGATTTATTCTTCATCATCTCCAAATAAAATAGTTAAGCTTTATACAGGAATTCAGCACAAAAGCCAAAGATCTTATAATGCATTTTTTAGAGTAAATCATTATCATCCATCTAGAAAAGCAACATAATGGAATATTTCAATTTCGTTGCTGAAAACCTTCAAGAATCCTAGATAAACCTGACTATGTAGGTGTTTAATATTTTTAATGCAAAAAGATGTTAAATAAATGTTTACAAATGCTTACTTTAGATTCAAAATCAGTTACTGTGTGAAACCAAACATGTGGGAAAGAGTGGTTCAGAATGTTTTACTTTTTAATTTTACTCTTTTTTTAAAAAATTTGAAGCTGGCTGAGGATCAGACTAAGACAGACTTCAGGCCCTCCTTCTTGGGGATTTCCTTATGGAAACAAAACAGAGATGTTGAAAGAAGGCAGGACGCAAAACAATTAACACGAAACAGCCCATGATGTAGGATTTCCCACGCTGCAGATCTACCTGGGCCGGTTCTTAATCCCCCAAAGGATCCCAGGAGCCACCTTGGTTGGATAGGTCTCATAACCCCTGATAAGGCTGTGATCATAGATCCATATCCATCCCCCAGCCTACGGTGTCCCCATACACAACCATCAGCCAAATACAAAATCAGGCTGGTGTTCCCAATGTGGGCTAGACCTTGCACCACTGTGTTGATACATTTATCTGGGTGAGCCTGAGTTTCTCTTCTGTCCCAGCAAATCCTATCTTAGAGGGTTGACTCAGATCAAGGGTCGCTCCTTGTCTGTTCCCAAACTCAGGAAATAGCCAGGGAAGGAATGCCATGAGTTCAGCTGAAGAAGCGCACAATATCGGCAGAGGTTAAAGCACTGAGAGAAAGAGGGTTAGCAAGTCCTTGGGGTGGGGTGGTTAGTTACAGTCTGGTCAGAGCTGGGAGCTCACAGAACCCCCCCTTGGTCTCTTCACACATCCCTGGCTGCTCCCCCTTAGTCTCTCACTGAAATCCCCTCTCGTTGACAATGAGGCTGGAGAGTCCCACACTCAATCGCCATCTTCTTTCTCTTTCATGTACAGTCTCGTCCTTTCCATGGGTCCATCTATACATCTATACATCCGTCTCTACATCTATACACGATCTATACATCCGTCTCTCCAGCCCCAGCCTCTCCACAGCTTCAATGAGAGCATCCGACTCCCTATGCCACAGATCCACAGAAGTTTCTGGAAGGCATGCATACCTTATCATATTCAAAGCTTATTATTTTCTCCTCCAAACTTGCTCCTTTCATGGTTCTTCCTATCTTGGCAAATGGTACTACCCACCCACAGAGTCGCCCGGACCTCAAATCTAGAAGCCATCCTTCATTTCTCTCTTTACCTTGCAGTTCGTGTGTAATTCATATCTGCCAGTTCCATCTCAAAAATATACCCTGATCCTGCTCTCTCCTCACCAACTGTCCTACTTCTTCCTGCGTCTGAGCCATCCAGATCTCTCAGCCAACAGATGCAGCATCGCACCTGGCTCTGAGCCTCACATCTAGACCCAGACCACCAGGGTTTGACTCTTACCTCTGCCCCTTATTAGCTGGGTTAAATCTGTGCCTTCGTTTCCACAGCTGTAAAATGGGGGTAGCACTATTTCCCAGTCTCCTGGGGTTGCTGAGGGGCACATAGTGAACACCATCTCACGGGATCTTGGTCTTCAATAGACCTCCTGACCAGTCTCTCCTCTTCCACTGTCGTCCCCTCACAGCCCATCTCCTCGGCGGCAGCCAAGGTAAACAAACATAAACACATCACATGGCTCCCTTGCTTCCACTTCACCCTGCATTGGCTTCCACTTTTTATTAGAATCAAATCCACCCTCTTTCCTGGGGCGCACGAGCGTGATCTCTCTCCTGCACCATCTCTGACTGCATCTGCTACCAGGACCCTCTTGGTTCAATACCATCCAACACGTCCATCCATCCTTGTGTTCCCCGCACACTCCAGTTACATTCTTCCTAGGAGCCAGTGTACTCTCTCTACCTGGAATGTTCCCCCTGCAGTCTCCACCGGGCTGACTTCTACAGGACTCAGCCCAGATGTCACTTGCTCAGAGGATTTGCCTTGACCGTCCTATTCTGCCCCTGTCCCAGCCACTCTCCCTACGTCCCTGCTATGTTGTGCTGCATTCATGACGCTCACCATCCCTCTCTCTCCTCCCTAAAGATCCCAGCTTTGAATCTCATGTCCCCAGACTATATTACCCACTAACCCTAATGAGGCTGCCAACTCTCCCTCTCATTTCTAGCACGTATGATTTCCTAAGTCAGTGTCACTCTCCCAATGCCACTCTCTTTTATTCTGGGCAATTTAAATACATCTATAGTCCAGCCTGTGCACTCTTGCTTAGTTCCTTGAATTCCTCTCTTCCACAACGCCTCACCCCTTCCACCTTTCCTCCCTCTCTCCCTCCTTACTCGGCTCCCATTCCTCGGGTGATCATTACAATTTTTCTTTGCCCATATCCTTGACTCTCTTGGCTTCATGTATTTTCATCCTTGCTTGGCAAAACCACTACCCTGAAATCCATCTCTGCCAATTGAATGTAGCTGGAGAAAAACACATGCTGACTGATCTCACTTGAAATTCACGATGAAGAAACTCCGGTGGACCTTTAGTAATGTCAAGCATATGATCTATCGACCTTGGTTTACTCACTTTCCCATTTCTCCTGAATGACTGCTTCACCAGCTTTTCCTCTTTCCTCAAATTCCCCAAACCTTCTCTCCTCTCCCCACTTTCAGCTAGTGACCTGGCTTTCTACTTGACTAGGAAGCTGGAAGCACTCCGAGGAAGATGTTCAGACTGTCCCCACGCCATCTCTCTTCTTCCAAGCATCTGTGTTTACATATTCTGCCTTCCACCTGCTCACAAAAGTCCGTGGTTCTCAGAGTGTGGCCCTAGACTAGCAGCATCAGGGGCTCTGGGAACTTGTAAGAAATGCAGATTCACAGGCCACATCACAGAACTCTGTTTGAACAAGCCCTTGGGGAATTCTGATGCAGGTGCAAGGTTGACAAACACTGCTTGAGAGAAACCCACGATTAGCTACATCAAAGGTCAACCTTTTGTGTTTCCCATCCCCTCTGCCCTACTCAAGGGCGTTGCTCCAGCAAGGCCCCCTTTCTCTCCTAAATATATTATGAATCTCCCCCCTTTCTCTGAGATCATCCCCATCAGAATAGAAATCTGCTATGAATCATCTCATCTTACCGAAAAAAATTATTTGACCCTCAGACAGAAGCTGACGCTTCTGTCTTGGGGCAGAATTCCTTCCTCTGTAGAAAACCTCAGTTTCACCCTTAAGGCCTTCGACTGATTGGGTGAGGCCCACCCACACTGTTGAGGGTAATCTCCTCGACTTACGGTCAACAGATTTGACCACATCTACATCTAACTGTGTGTATAAAATACTTTCAGAGCAATACCTAGATTGGTGTTTGATTAAATTACAGGGTACTATAGCCTAGCCAAGTGGACACATACAACTAACCACCCATGTGCTGTGACTCCCCAAATCCATATTTTAGTCTAGGCCACTTTCCTGAACCGCAGACTTGTGTATCTGCCAGCTCAATATCTTCACTTGGAGACCCAACACAATCTACAAAGTTGAACTTTACTGCCAACTTCTCCATCTCACTTGGTGGCAACTTCATCCATCCAGCCCCCCATTCTTAGACCTCTGAGTCATTCTTAAGGCCTCCCTTTCACACCCCTCAAGCAAATCTTGTTAAAGCTCCTTTTCTCACAGCCTCCTCTGAGACCACCTTGGCCCCCAGCACCGTCACCTCTGGCCTGGATGCTGTAATCACCTCTGAAACGCTTCCACCCTTGTTCCCTAATCTCAACAGCAACTTGAGTGATCCTCTTCAGATGTAACGTGAAACATGCCATTTCTTTGCTCTGGACCACACCCCATCTCCACCTTGCGCTCAGAATAGAAGGCAGATCCTCACCACAATCCACCAGCCCTACAGGATCTGCTCACTTTCCCTCACTGACCAGACCTTCTTCTCTGCCTTTTATGTGGACCTCTCTGACCACACCGGCCCCTGGTGCTCCTTAGATACAGCAGACAATCTCCAGGACCTTGACGCCAGAACATTCCCTCTGCCTAGGATGCTCTTTCTCGGATACCCACATGCTCACTCCCTCCTCCTTCAAGTCTTTACTTGCATCTCACTTCTCATCAAGGCCTCCTGAGCCTGTTATTCCAACCTGCACACCTGTCCACGCCAGTGCTCTGACCATCCTCATCCTGCTCTGACTCTCCCTTGGGTTCACAACCTCCTCACTACATTTATTTCACTCCTCACCTGCATGGTCTAGCCCTTCCTCTAGAAGGCAGCCTTTCTGTTCCTTACATGACATCTCCCATATGCACAGAGGGCACCTGGCACGTGTGGAAGGAATGAGCCGTCTTGTGAATGTATCTTCTCGATGCATTTTTGCCTTATTTCTCTGCTGCACTAGAGTAGAAGCCCCGTGAGGACAAGGACTTGCCTCTCATTCAAGTGCCTTGAATAGTCCCTGGCACAGGGCAGGCGCCCATCTTTAGGGGGTGCTGGGAGCTTGTCTTAGTTCATCAGGCTGGTATAACAAAATACTTTCAAACATACTATAAACCACAAAATCCATTTCTCACAGTTCTGGAGGCTGAATGTTTGAGATCAGGGCACCAGTGTGGTTGGGTAGGGGTCCTCTTTCAGGTCACAGACTTTCCTTGTGTCTTCATGTGGCAGAAAGGGTGCGGGCTCTCTTTTATGAGGCATTAATCCCATTCCTGTGGGCTCCAACCTCATGACTTAAGCATCTCCCAAAGTCCCTACCTCCTAATACCATCACTTGGGAGTTAGGACTTCCACATATGAATTTTAGGGGGACACAAACAATCAGACCACGGCAGAGCCCCTCTGACTAATGATGGTCTTCAGGGATGAAAGACAGGCCAGTTCCTGCGATTTGCACTAACTCATCATCCTCTTGCCCAGGTGCAGTGGGCTGGGCTTGCCGGCTTCTGGAAGGTTTGGAAATGAGCACTACTTTTAACAACACAATATCCAGTTTACAGACACCCCCACTCTGCTCTTTCCCCTGCAAAACCAGATGCTCAATATCGTATAGCATCACTTCTATGTGGAGTCTAGAAAAATGGTACAGATGAGCTTATTTCAAAGCAGAAATAGAGTCACAGATGTAGAGAACAAACTTATGGTTACCAAGGAGGGAAGTCGAGGTGGAATGAATTGGGAGATAGGGATTGACATATATACACTACATGTATAAAATAGATAACTAATGCAAACCTACTGTATAACACAGGGAACTCTACTCAATGATCTGTGGTGACCTAAATGGGAAGGAAATCTAAAAAAGAGTGGAACTGATTCACTTTGCTGCACAGCAGAAACTAACACAACATTGTAAAGCAACTATACTCCAATTAAAAAAAAAACAACAGATGCTCATATTAAGCTGATTTCTCCTGGGTGGGCACCCCGATGGGGTAGGGGAGGTCCCACCCACACAGTAAGTCCTGATCTTGCTGAAACTGACCTGAACATTTGAGCCTCAGAGCAGGTCAAAGAGAGGCCCCCGGAACCCAGCCAGGCATCCCTTTAGAACCCTGGATCTATCAGCTGCTCCATCTCCAGGCATCGGAGATCTGTCTTCCCATCATTCAAGAGCACATTAGCCAGAGACTAAAAGGTATGCGTATTAGAACTCGCATCTACCTCATCCATGACTTCAAAACATTTTTAAAGGCAATAGCTTTCTCTTTTCCTTCTAATGCTGGAACTAAATGTTGTGTTGTCAAGGAAAAGGATCCCTACTTATAAAAATCATCCTTTGGAGAAAGGGGGAATGATTTTTATCTGGAAACCGAAGGGGCAAAAGGGCTAACAACTGACACGCTGCAATCAAAACCAGGAAAACTCCTCCGAATGAGGACAGCTGGGGAAGGGCAGAAACTCCTGAACAAGAAGACAGAGTTGTGGCTCTCAGGTGGGTGTTGCTGGAGCTGACAAAGATCCTCTCCTCCCGATGGCTGTGTAAGGGGCTTGTCTCCAGCCTCCATCAAATTGCTGCAGCCCCACTGCCTTCCCCTCTCTTCCCTCGATTGGCTTCTGAGTATGTCATTAACTTTTAAATCTGGACGTTTAAATGCTTGCATAGCCTGGCTCCCCTTCACCTGAAAGAATCATTACAACCTGTGTCTCTCCTCATACACGTGAATCATCTCACTCAGGCACGTGGAAAGATCATCTCGATGATTCTACTTGAACTCCTTAGTTATTAAGAAAAGCAGTAACGTCAGCAGGCCCAAGTGGCCCTCGAAACAGGAGCTGCTCCCAAGAGCATCTGGTCAGCTTAGCTGATGCAAAGGCCTGGCTGGCCCGGGGGACACCCCAGCCAGAGTCGTCCTCCGGAAACCAGATGGCCTCGGGACTGTGTCCATCTGAACTCCACTGGGGCCAGGGGTGGGGTTCTACTTAATCACCTTTGGGCCTGCCCTGCCCCTACGGGAAGTCCTTCCTCATGTCTCACCTGAACTCCTCAAGCCCACGTCCTCTTCTCTGCATGACCATTTCCTGAATAGGCTTTTGGGTCTGACTTCCTCCAGAATAAAAGTATTCTATACCTTTTTAAAGGAACAAGATTATTCCATGTTTTCTTTTTTTTTTTTTTCTTTTGGTTATTTCTAGAGCTTTAAAATATAAATGTAAAACACCAAAACTGTATGTTATCATCTCAGGAAGGCCAGAATGTTGTGAAATATACAGTAGCCAAAATGTGTCTCAGTTCACACGCTCATATTTCAGAAGAAACCACACGCACTTAAGGAGGTAATGAACGTGACACCTTCAGAACGGGTACTTGCTCAGCCCTGGAGCGGCCAGGAGTCTTGGGGTTGTGTCATCCAGTGGTCACAATCCAGCCCCTGGGAGCCGAGCTGCCTGCATTCAAGTCCCAGCTCCTCCTCTTGTTAGCTCTGTGACCTTGGGCAAGTGGCTTCACCTCTCTCTGCTTCAGTTTTACATCAGTAAAATGAGGATGACAACAGTACCTAGGGCATTAGGAAGTGGTGAGGTCTAAATAAGTTAATTAACATAAGAACAAAGTATGGTATTGAACATCTTGTACCATAGAAAGGTCTACTATGATCATTCATTCTTAATTTTCTATAAATAAATACAATTTTGATTCTGAGAATCCATCTAACCGGACTAGCAGGAAACTTACTTCTGGTCTTCAGGGGTTCCTCTGAGCCCCTGGGACGTCAGCAGGCCCAGGTCTGTCCGCACAGACCCCTGCCAGGCCCCGTGATCTCCAGCAGGTCCTGGGCTCCTGGGCCAGGCTTGGACCACAGCACTCTGCCCAGGTCTCCCAAGAGTCCACATGCCAGGACACACCTCAGGCACAGGTATTCCCAGCACCTGGTACAAGGCCTGGCGTGTGCCCTGCACTCAACACAGGCAAAGAAGGAATGACAAGAGTCAGGCAGTAGGAATAGGACAGGGTCCCAGCCTTCTACTTAAGCATCGGTGAAAAGCATCCCTCCCCAAATCCCCAACCTGCCCTTGAGGACCCAACTGGAGCAGAAAGGCCCACAGTTCACTTTATAAGGTCAATTTACAGGACACGAAATGCAGCCATACTTTCAGAGTACAGATACAATTTAATCTTGGATATTGTAGCAGAAACTTGAATGACACGGAAAGATGTTCACAATATTTTGTTAAATGAAAAAGGTCAGGTTATAAAACAGAATCAAGAATTGTGTCTGTATGAATTTTCCAGGGCTGCCGTAACCAAGTGCCACAAACTTTGTGGCTGAAAACAAGAGAAATGTATTTCTCATAGTTCTGAAGGCCAGAAGTCCAAAATCAAGGTTCGGGCTGGGCCGTGCTCCCTCCGAAGGCTCTAAGGGAGGACACTTCCTCGCCTCCTACAGCTGCCGCTGGTTGCCAGTCCTTGATGCTCTTTTGTCGTGCTGGCATCATTCATGCGATGCTCCCCCGAGCGTCTGTCTTCACATGGCCACCTTCGTATAAGGACAGGGGTCACACTGGATTAGGAGTCCACTCTACTCAGATGACCTCATCTCAGTTTAACCACGTATGTCTGCAATGACTCTAGTTCTAAATGAAGTCATAATCTGAAGCTTATCTGAGGACTTCAGTGTATCTTTTTTGGGAGATACAATTCAGCCTATAACAGTCTCCCATGTTAAATGAAAGAACCTATGTCTTTTTCAACAACAAAAAATGAATGCATCTCTTTATGAAGCCATACATACACATACTTTTACCTGAATGAGATCTTACCCTACATGCTGTTTTCACCACTGTTACCACCTCCTCCCCAGCTCTTCCCATCACCCCACTCCCACTACCAGGTGAGCTATGTTGACACCTGTATCCTTCCAGATGCCTATATTTACCCATAGGTTCCTGCCCATGCCTTTGGAGACATACACTCATGATGTAAATGTGCATCTTCAGGGGAGGGTTTAGTTTTTTAAAAACTAAAATATTTGCTGTGCCTTTTCTGAACCTTGTTTTTCTAGCACAATAACATCTAGGAGAAATCCCTTCAAGCCATCTAATAAGGCTCTCTATCATTATTTTTAACGGTTGTGTAATACATTCTACAGTGTGGGCATTAGACAAACATTAACCGTGATTATCTTAAGATACTTGGGGACAGGGATGCCCTTCCATTATCTCTGTTTATCTGAGTCTAGCACGGCACCTGAGATAGGATAGCTCTCCAATAAACACGTGTGTCTTTGAGTTGCAGCTAAAGCATTTTTCAGAAATGTCAACTCTAACTCCAGTAGAACTGAGACCTAAGTAATATCATTCCTGCCTGATGTTTTAGGGTCCAAGAGACTAGTGTTTAACATTCTACATAAACCATTACATTTAGTTATCCTAGCAGTTCAAGGGGGTGAAGTTCACCTACAGGTAAGGAAGGGGTCTCTGGGATGTGAACACCAAGCTGTGTAGCCTAGTGGTCAGACTGAGGAGTCAACCCCTAATCTACTGATCCCACAAGAACTTCACTCGGGTTTCATAAGAGAAACCTCAACTCATTTGCTAGAACTGGCTCAGAAAAATCTAGATTTGGTTGTTCCCAAACCCACCTTGCAAAGTTTCATGACTATTGAAAAGATACAAAACAACGAAGCAGACCAAAAATTTTTGAAGTTTTGGCCATCTAGGATGCAGCCACTCTGCAGAGAACTGTTTTAGTTCTCCTTTGCTTATTTAAAATCAATGACTTGACTTTAGAGCCAGATGTGTTACACAAAAAGGGTCTAGATTCTAAGGGCAGAATAGAAACTTTAACTCATACACGATGGGGCAGTGAGTCATCAGGAAGTGGTGAGAGAGGCAGGAACCTGGGGTTTCAGGCTCTGAATTGAGGGCGGACAGTGGTGACCTGTGAAATCTTACCAGGGCTAAAGTTGCTATGTATGCCTGCCGTTTCTGGGAGAATATTTTCTAGGAAGATGTTTGAGAGCTTTTGACAAAGATGCCATATGAAATTTCCATTCCTTTAGTTACTCGTAAATTTATGTGTGACTTTGACAGATACTGCAAACCTTGATGCAAAAAGTGACAAAGGACCATTGCAATTAGGAAAGGATGTGAATTTCAAAGGTGAGTGTTGCCTAGAAGTTGCCTTTCTTACCCTCCTTAAATAGCAGATAGTAATGTGGTTCTCAACCCAGGCTGAGCATTGTAACCACCCAGAAGGCTTTAAAAGTACTGATGCCTACATCCCAATTAAATAGTATTGGATGCAGCTGAGCACTGAGATTCTAGAAAGCTCTTCAAGTGACTCTAATGTGCAGAAGAAGTTGAGACCCACATCCCTAGAAGATTAAAGGATTAAATCTTTAGTTTAAGAAGTGGAAAGGATTAAAATTGCTAAAAACTAGAAGGGCTGTTTGTGAAATAAGATAACGTTAAGAATGAGAAATAACCTCCCTCAAGTGGCAACACAGCCTTCTATGATCTGATCCACACCTCGCTCTTTAGCCTTCCCTCCAGTTACTTCTTGCACTTTCTTGCAGCAGCTGAACTGAACTTTCTCTGCATAAACCACACCATTTCTCTCCTCCATTCCTTCATGTGTCCTTACCCGCTTCCAGGAATCTTTCCTTAAAGACCTGTGATTGTTCTTGGCAATTCAACCCATGGTCTATCTCAGTGAACCTTCCCTATGATCCTCTAAGGTGTGAGCTCACTGCATTGCATTTAGTGATCTGTTCTGGTGCAGGTTCTCCACTTGACACCAGTGAACATCCTAAAAGCAGAGATTCTGCCCATTCATTTCAGGTTCCCATCACCTATGCTAGCAGGTGGCCCACCAACAAATGATTGTGAGATGAAGTCAGGAAGCAGGACCACATTAGGAAGCACTGTAATATCAATATCATCAATTGTAATATTAGGAAATGTATAGTCTTGACAGGTATACACACTTAAAAGAGAATTTGCTTTGTAGATGATAGCATCCAAAAGCTTAGATGAGAACATTATGGAAAAGGAGGGCAATATAGAATTAGTTGCGTTTTATACAGTGTTTATAAATTTGTCTGCATTTCCCCCCTTTGTCCTTGTTTTAAAAAGCCAAGTAACACTCTATGGGGAAGCTTTTCACAATGTATACATGTATCAAATCATGATGTACACTTTAAAAATCTTACAATTTTATGTGTCAGTTATACCTCAATAAAGCTGAATTTTTTTTAAAAAAGACCAAGTAACATAAAAGCATCTTAGTAGCCAGGAATTTTTTCCAGCCTGTTGGAAATATAAGATACTCAATTTCTACAAGTGGCCCTTCAGATGAAAGGCTTTCCCTTGGGGAGATTGCAACGCCCTGAAACACGGCTGCAAACATTTGCTGACCTGCCAATCATCTCTTGCAAGCGAAGTAGCCAAGTGGCAGTGACACTTCAGAAATATCAGAACCTGGTAATTTATTCCTTGACTGTCTTCCCAGACAATTAAGAACCGAACATCTCCTGTGTGCTCAGTAACCCCTGCGCTACTCCTTTCCAGCAGCTTCGCAAGAGACACTGCCAGAACTCCTTACCAACAATCAAGTCTGAAAGAGAGGTCTCTGGAGAGCGTCTGCATTTGAGCAAACAGTGCTGGAGCCGAAGCAAGGGCAAACTTCTCCTGCCAAGTGCAGCGCCTGCTGTTAAAGATGAAGTTCTTATCCAGGGTTTCTCACAATCGTGTGGCACTCTGGATTAGACTTTGCAGAATGACAGCAATTGGACCAACAGCGCTTGGCTGGCGGATGCTTTATGTACCCTGTCAAGCTTAATGTGGCACGCTCCAGGCGATTCTGCAGTGCTGGGCACGTGGCGAGCCTGTTGAAGGCGGTCAACGGTCCCACAGGATGAGGATGGAGCGGAATCACAGGGTGGTCAGCATTCACAGGGGGTCAAGAGATCATCTCTGTCCGCCCCTTCGTATTGCAGATGAACTAAGAGAGAGCGGAGACTTAATTGTTTCTTGCTGAAGGATCACACAGGTAAGTAGGTATATGCGTGCCCGATCCAGATTTGCAGGCTTAACTGGAGTTGTCTGCCTGCATGTTCTAAATTGGCTGTTTGCACTGTCCAAACACAGCAGCTGCCTTTCAGAACTTCATTTGACTCTTTACCCTATAGGCAGCTTAAGGATGACTGACTGTATCAACTTGGGCAGGTCAAGTTGGAGCTGTACAAATGGTTTATATCCATTCACTTCTGCTGTGTATCTCTAATACGGCTCAACTAATCCCTGCTGGCATCCAGTTATTTTGCTGTCACTCACCCAGTCTGGCTGACCCTTATCTTTGGCCTAAAGATCCTCGAAAGTTAATTCTTGGAATTTAAAGAGTTTCCAACAGGTATGTGAGGGTAGAAGCACTTCTAATAAGATCTTTGTCTCTTTTTTGAAAAAAAATAGGAATAAAGGAGGAGATAGGAAGCCGAAAGGAAATATAATTATAGCTCTCTTTGCCTTGCCTTTCATCTCAGAGGGAAATGTGGGGTCTTGCGTAGCCTGTGGGTTGATTTCCGCTGAATCACATTCAACTCATTAGAAGCTGTTAGGGTATTTTGGAAGAGACTACAGAGTGGAGGTTGTGAGTGAAAAATGAAAATGTTTTGTGTTCTAAAACAAGAATAAATTGTCTTCAAAATATAGAGACAAAATTAAGAGAAAAAGAAAGATGGAAGTGCGGTCTCAGATTAATTTTTCCCCCCCAACCCATAGGTAAGAGCTATGCACAAACAGTGCCTGCGTTTTTACAGGCACCTGTGTACCCTGAGTATCTATTTTCTCATATGGATCACGATTTCATAATGACGATAACTGTCCCCTCCTGTTTGAAAGCAAATACAACAAAAGTGAGTTGGCAGACGCAACTCTCTTGACCTATCCCTCCCTCATATCCAAATAATTTATCCGTTGTTTAAAAAAAAAAATGCCATCTAAATAAGAAAAAGGAGCATCAGCTGCAAGCCGGGAGAGCTTCCTCTGGGGCATTGGAGACAAAGTAATGACTTCAAACGCAAGGAAACAACGGGAGGCCTTAGATCTTCCCTCCAGGAACAATTTGACATTTGCTTTAAAAACAGCACTATTTATTCCTTGCTTGGAGGATATACATACACAGAGTCCTTTTCTTCATTAAACTGCCTTGAAATGAACAAATCCTCTGGCAGATTTTTCATTCAGGATGCTTGAGAAATGGGCACAAGTGATTCAGCATGTGAAACAAAACGAAACATGGCGCCTCAAAGTGGGGCAGCTACTGTTTCATGAATTCTAAGACAACATGATTGCAAGACACACTTTTATTTTTCAAATGACTGAGAAAAACAAATTGTAAATTAGGTTACAGAGGGATGCCTTAATGACAGTCTGTGAATTAGACGCGTGAATTGATCACACCATTCTCTCCTTGCCTGAACGCCTTTGTTCTATTCTCTGGGATTTGGCGATTTCTCTCACTTTCGGTTGCGTTGGTGGTCCTGCGCTAGGCAATCCGTCTGCATAGATTTCCGTAGTACTTTACTTCCACCTACTTCTTCTCTTAGGCCCCTCTATTAGTCAGCTTTTGATAAGTCATGTGTGGTAAAAACCACCACCAAAATCCCAGGGGCTTACAACAACAAAGGTTCTGTTTTCGCTGGGTTCAGTGTGCTTTTGGGTTGGCTGTGGCAGCTCACCTCCACAGGTCCTCATTCTGGGGACCAGACTGAGAGAATGACCTCTACCAGGGGCGTGCCATTCTCATGGAAGAGGGAAAGTGAACAGTGTGATGGCTCCTGAGTCTTCTGTTCAGGAATACATGCATCACTTTGCTCACACGCCACTGACCAAAGGAAGTCATGTGGTCAAGCGTGGCATGATTTGGCATGAAGTAAGCTCCTCCTACAAGTAGATGCAAGAAGGAGGGAGGGATCCGGTAGAGAAGGGCAGCAAGTGTCTTGAACCAATATTATAATCTGCCATTAAGCCTTTGGCGGTCCCTCTGCGAGAAATAGGAGACTATGCCATTCTACTAAAAAGCCATGTTCGCTTTACTAACAACACATTATACCCTGCTACTCTGTTTTTGTGCCTTTTTGTGTAATTAATAAATTTTCCTTTAAATGCCAAATCGTATGTAATTTTCAGAGATCTTTTAACCATCAGATAAACTCAACTATATAGTTACTAATCACACTCATGACTCACTGAAGTACCATCAGCGTGACAGCCAGGACCAAGTCTACCTGCACATGGGCAATGTCAGCTGTGTTGGCTGTTTCTTGGTCGACAGCAAACATAAGACATCATCGTCTGGAAGACTGCACATTTACTGAAATGTGGGAAAAAATTGAAATATTACAATCAATGAAAAATGGTATTTGTGTGTGTAAAATAAGATTTACTGATTAGTCTTTAAGTGCTCTGTATCCTTGCTCCTCAAAGTATGGTTTGTGGCTCAGAGCAATTGATGTCCCCTGGGAGCTGGTTAGAAATGCAAAACTGCTGGACCCCAACCTAGACCCATTGCCTCAGAACATTAACAAGATCTGCAGGTGATCCTGTGCTCAATAAAGTGTGATAAGTAGTATTATAAATAGCATCAGCCTCAGAGCTGTGAAGTGTATTACGCTAGAGTGAACACACACACACACGCACACACACACACGTGCACACACACACATTTGCATGGATCATGGGGACATTAGGATGACTCCCTTCCCCACTCCTCTCTGCATCCTGGAGCCCCAGCACGCAGCACAAGAGGAAAGAGCATCTGAGGGTTATTCCATTCATCAGAGGAAGTGTGATGACAAGGACAGATTAGGTATCTCAACCCCGGCTGCACATTAAAATCACCTGGAGATGTTTTTTTAAAAATACTGGTTCCTGGTCCCCACCCTCAGAGATTCATTTGGTTTGGGGCATCCGTGTTTTTAAACACTTCTTAGGTGACTATGGGTGGGGTTTCTGATGCAGTGGGGGACAGAAGATCTACTTGTGAAGTGAGCTGTGTGTGAGCTAGGCACAGAGCTGTCAAGCTCTCCTGTGAGCACATGAACCCTCGCCGTTACTCTCAGGACCACTACATAAATATGTTCAAATTTAGGGGCAGGAAAGAGAAAGAGGTTGGATAGTGTTTAGAGCCACCAGGAGTCAGGATCTGAGTAGCACACCCGGGACTCCTGATCTGATTTGATTACTCCTTGAGCCTCAGTGCTCTGCTCTGTTAAATGGGCTTAAAAATAATAACTGCCACCTGCCCTCCTCTGTCCACATTTCCTGGGATTCTGAGTTTACAAAGACACTCTTTACGGGATGAAACTTATTAATTGTGCTACACAGATACAAAAGTGTGCTCATTTTTGTACACATTTTTAGAATTATTCTTGGATTATTTTATCTCTCAAGAGAGGTCCTGTTTATTTATAGTTAAAAGAGATTGCCTCCTACTTTATATCACTTGAATCTGGGTAGACAACCTAAAATCAAAAGTTTTCAAACTGGGTTCCTTGAGACACTGGGATTTACTATATTTGGATTGAAGTATGACTAGCTTTTTTTTTTTTTTTTGGTGATTTTATTTCCACACTTTAAATTTATGAGAAGATATTTTATCTGAATTTAGTTTTTTCTTCTTCTATTTCAAAATTATGTTTCCATATTATGATGACATCATGTGGGTCTGTGTAAAGGAAGCCTAAAATTACACCAGAAAATACGCAGCAAAAATATTGCCACTAATGGGTAGAATATTTGGAATAGCATTTAACTATTTTGGTGTTATTATCATTTTTTCTGAGTTAATCTAAGTATTTTTTTACTGTATATATATGGGGGGTGTATACATATAATATTGATAGTATTTGCTTTTCCATGTAATTAAAGAAGTATAATTTAAGTTTCATACGTGTATATGTATGCACATATATATGTATACACCTGCATGAACATTTGTATTCACAGATGGTAATTTTGAAGAGGTGGTGAACTTCTGCTCTTTTAAAAACCTCTTAGGTTGTCAAGGTCATAGATATAGAATGAACCCATCTGTTCCAGCTGATAGCTTGTAAATATGAAGACCTGGGGTGGATTACATTATTATTGGAGCAAGAAGACTTCCTTCATGTATTCTAACTTTGAAACGTCTAACCATCTGAGTGGGTTACAAATGTTAACAACAATCAACCAGACTTTTGAAGAGGAAAAATTACTTGCACTGAAGCTACTGACAACAGACCTTTTATTCCAAAAGGATAAAAAATTCAAAAGTGAGTATGAATGTTGGTGGCCCCGCATTTCTTTGCTCAGGTGTCAATACTACATCTTTGGGAAGTTCCCAAAAGACTACTCCTGCTTGACGACTTATGAGGAAATGTGGCAGTGATCATTAATCTCATGGGGAAAGTGATGTGTGTAATAAGAAGAGATCTCTCTAGGAATCTTTGCTTTGGGAGATAAAATAGAGCTGATTGGGAGGAAGAAGATGAGGCCCCTATATCTTTTCCACTTTTCATCTTTAAACTGGTGATATTTTGATCAAAATGTTCATTTTACCTGAAATCCAAGTGTATGCTCTTGGAAGTGAAGACAATCTTAAGATTAAAAGCAAGAATCCCAGGGAGTTCCCTGGCTGTCCAGTGGCTAAGACTCCACGCTTCCAGTGCAAGGGGCACGGGTTCCATCCCTGGTCGGGGAACTAAGATCTCACATGCTGCGCAGCACGGCAAAAAATAAATGAATAAAATAAAATCCAATGTCTAATTATTTTTCTTTTAAAATCTTTAAAAGCAAGAAGCCCAAATCTCTTCCCTATGTTTGTAGGGATAACAGAGCATAAAAGAGAGCACCTTCATGAAAGAGAATGTCCTTGGGCTCATCTACAAATAGAGCGTGAAGGCCACCAAGAGGCTGCAAAGGACCACATTCAACCAACTAAAGTCCCAGAAAGAAGTGCTAATCAGAATAATGGAGACCTTTTATTTTTCTTTTGTAGATTTTATGGAGGAATGGTAGGGGGTCAAGGGAGATAGGACATGTGTTGAGGTATATTCTAGAAACAACTGGATGCTACCCACAGTGTTAAGGGCTAATTGGTAAATAGATAGTTCTTTCAACTCAAGTAACAAAGAGAAAACAAAGCTTTGATCACTTCAAAGGAAACCAAATACCACAAATGGGAAAACCTTAAGGACAGATGGAAAAGGAGAGTGTTAGCTTGTGAGGGTGTAATAATAAAGCAGCCCTTGCAAGGCACAATAAAACGAGCCCAAATACCCTATATGCATCCATAGTGTAGGTTTCTGCTGCAGTTCTTCATTAAGGATGGCATCAAGTCCACAGTCTGAGGGAGGTGAACCCTTTGGCGTTGGATGCAGAATGTGGTCAACTGAAGAGAAACCAGATGCAACACTTAAAGGGTGCAGAGTCTTATCAACTTAAGTCAAGGCATTAAAGGCTATGAATCATTAGGATGCTAATTTTTAAAAAGTGGGTAAAGAGACAGCACGAGACATCAGGAAGCATGAAAAGTGATGCTCTGAGAAGTCCTATCACCTATGAGCCCATTGTTCTGGACATGGTGCCAGATCTCTGTCTGGGGCCAGACTCTGCAAACATACCCTGGATCTTGAACCACTTTCCAGAACTGAGCCTTAAAGGTAAGTTAGCTCCCTTGGGACAGGTAAGCAACTTTGTAATCAGGAAGGTGAAGAAAAAAATTCAGAGAAAATGAGGCAAATCTAACCCACAATATTAGTACTTCTGTACTGAATTTAGGAATGAATTATGTAATCATCATTTTTTTAAAAACTCTGTGTCATTTAAATCACTTGAAAAATCTATAGGATTTCAGCATATTAGAGCCTAGGACATATTGGCCCAGGGGTTTGATTTGAAATTTTCAGTTGATTGTAGACTTGTGGTTTCAGTGTGAAAGGAAGAGAATTTGATTAAGCTTGTAAAGAGCTGTTGATAGTTTATTAGAACTTGGCTTATTCACTTGTTATATTTATAAGAGATGAGTAAGTGCTTAGAAGGAATTTACATGTTAGATTTGTACGTCTGTCCTGTGGGAGATATGAAATATTTCAGATATATTAAATTTTGAGAGTAGAGTTTTAAAATGCTTAAGGAAATTTAACTAATTAAGTTTCTAAGTTTGATTGGTTGTTTAGGTGACTTCCATTTGTTTAATCCTCTTTGTTTAATTTGTTTAAACAAATATTCATAAGCACAAGCAGTTATTTTATTTTATACCAAAATTATTAAATTTATTAGTTAAAACAAAATTTGACATTTTTAACTTAACAGCTTGATAAAAAATTTAATTTTCCACTTTAAGAACTGAGCATTGATTTAAACAAAATTATTCTAAGTAGTCTTTTCTCAAATGAAATCTTTACTAAAATGTCCTTTAAAAAAATCTAAACTATTGTATACCTCAGATAGACTCAGAAAGAGGTCCCATTTTGCTCTGAAATATCAGTAGGGTTGTTTTGGTTTTTTTAAAGAGTCCATTTGAAGAGTGATCCTAATATTGCAGTGAATTTTAAAGCCCCTGCTGCATTGAAGGCTATATTTTTTAGTATAGTATCTACGTTGCAACCATTCACCTTCCACTCAATAATAATGTAATAATGATATTTTTAGCATTTTGGTTCTTGAAGCACGTCCACTGGCTGTCTAATCAGTGTTTGCTACATAGCAACCAGAAGCAATTTACAATCTGGCTCTTATTTATGTCACTTGAAAACTGGAGGCACATGCACTCCACCAGCATCATTGTCAGGTGTCCTTAGACTGGACAGCTAAAACTATTGCATTTCTAGGAGGCTTTTTTTCCCCTTGGGGCTGGAGAGAAAAACAATGGCTTCAAAAGCTAAAAGCTCTTTAACAAGAAAAGGGCTCAGCACCACATCTAGCACGCAGTAGGTGCTCAGCATATTGGGGTCCCCCTACTCTCAGCTGCCTGACATCAAGCCTTTTTTTTTGGCCAAGGCACGAGACAGGTGGGATCCTAGTTCCCTGACCAGGGATGGAAGCCCTGCCCGGCCACACTGGAAGCGTGGAGTCTCAACCACTGGACCACCAGGGAGGTCCCCCTGACATCAAGCCGTCATTGCCTTATTCCTCCAGGAGAATAAGGAGCCAAGATGGAAGGCAGGAGTCTTAGAGGGTTTCAGGCAGCATCTCTGGGACTCAGAAGATGTGGCATTTTAGGGCTTCATGCTTAACCTGCCTCCCCTGGACATGCCAGCCCCTGGAGAACCCACCCCGGGCAAAGCAGGAACACTTTTCTCCAGCACAGTGCCTTTCTTCAAGTTTCTCCCCTCTGGTCTTTCCTGTGCTCTCAGGGGTCCCCCATGTGGGAACCCTGCCCAGTTCACAGAGCCCCCAAGCTCTGGGTCAGGGTCCTTATCCTGATCCCTATACCCAGGGGACCATGGATGGGTCTCAGGGGGAGTCCTTGAACCTGTGTGCCCAAGTGGGGTACATGTAAATACTTATGGAGAGAGGATCCCCATTAGAGAACAGCTGCCACCCTGTTCTCTAAGGACCCTACAGTCAAAAAGGTTAAGGTCAGCACTCCAGATACTTCCCAGGTCCTCCCCACTGCCAAACCCCCTGACCTCTGTCCATTTCCTGGGATCTCTCTGAGCTAGCTCTGCAGGCACGTGGATAAATCAACCCCAACCAAGATGTCAGGGGCTGCCAGGGGCCTCAAGTTACTCTTCAAGACTCAGCATCAACTGTACAGCAAAAGAGTCAACCATGGGGTGTGTCAGGCAAACAGAAGGAGATGAAAATGTTTCTAGATATACACAGACTGAAAGAATTCATCACCAACAGACTTGCACTACCAAACATTTTAAAGTTCTTCAAGCAGAAGGAAAATGACAACAGAATGAAACTGCAACCTATACAAATTCATGAAGAGTACTGGAGAGAATCTGTGACCTTGGGTAAGGCAAAGATTTTCTAGATACAATGCCAAAATCATGATCCATAAAAGAAATAAAATTATAAGTTGAACTTCATCAAAATTAAGAACCTCTGCTCTTTGAAATACCCTAGTAAGAGAATGAAAAGATAACCCACAGACAGGAGATAACATTTCCAAGTCACGTGTTGGATAAAGAACTTAATTTAAGAGTATATAAAAGCTCAGTAGGATAATTTGGACGAGACCACGCAGTAGGCACCCGAGTGCTCGCTGGACTGATGTGCCTTCCACCGCCCTCCACTCTGGACAAAACCCTTTGCACTGACGCATTGCTCACAGCCTCCGTCCCACCCCGCCCATGGGCCGGCCCCCCAGGAACGCAGGGATGTGTCACCACATCCACTCTCCGTGAGAAGACCCTGCAGCTTCAGGGTGGAGAGGGCTCTTCAAGGTGACAGGGCCAGCCAGGGTCACAGGTAGGACTTGCTGCAGCACGCTGCCTCTTCTGAGCAAGGTGACCAAATGTCTTGGCATTAGCCCAGAAGGTCCTGCGTCCTGGGAAACCTCTCAGTCCCTGAAAATTTGGGTGATTGTCCTACAAATGAAAATCCCCAAATTCCCCTCTTCGGGGGAAGTATTCAGAGCTCCGTCCAAAGCCAAAACAAGGGAGTGGCCCAGAAGTCTTTTAAAAGTGTGTCATTTGAAAACACCCAGGAAAACCTTTCGTGTGGAAAACTGCTCTTTTTTTTTTTTTTTTTGCAAAAGATCAAAGTGTCCCTGTGCCCTTTGCCAGGGACACAGAGCACCAGCTCCTCTCTAAGTGGCAGACGTGGCCATCGGGTGGGCGGCCGTTTTTGACTCAAGCAGAAGTTGACTTCACATCAGAGTTAAATAAAAAGTTATTTCCCCTTCAGGCTGTCATGTTCTCATCCCCTTGTTTCCCATAACATCCTCCTCCGCGCCCAAACATGTTTCCCTTCATAGTGAAGCTAATACTGCTCCAAGTCATGGGTAACATGGACCCATTTACAGACCGCCTTGTCTCTGAGCCTTCAGCGCCCTCATGGGGTCCTCCAGGGTCTGGGAGAGGCCTGGCTGGATCACCAATCCTCAGCCCCTCCAGAGAAAGAGCAGGGCAGGAGGTGGTCTCAGACCCGTCCCCTAACATCTCCTTCCAGTGGGATCATTGTGTTCCAGCCCCCAGGGATGTTGGAGTCTTTGTTGTCACGACTGGGAGGTTTACCACTGGCGTCCAGTGGGTCGTATGCTGGAATGCTGTTAACACACCCTACAATGCACAAGACAGCCCCCCACTGCAAAGAGTCCAATGTCAGTAGTGCCGAGGGTAATGGGGGGACTCTCAGGGGCTGGTCCTGGGGCACTTAGGGGACTTTGAAGAAAACATAGCCCAAAGCTTGCACATTTATCACCTTCTCTGATGAAGATTCTCACTGTTTCTGAGAAGGAGAAAAACATCTTCCTTTTAGAGGGAGAGAGAAGAGAGTATAAATTAATAGCAAAAATTTCAGTCTATAGGAAAAATATAGCTCCTACCCATCTCAGGTATTAGGAAGAATTAGAGCCTAATAAAGGCTGTTGGCAACGATCTAATGATGTTGATTATGTCACTGATGGTTTTCCAGCTCTTCTCCATTATAATTGTGTAATACCCTGTGACTAGGAGAGGAGGGAAGAAGGATGTTGTACTGGTGTTGATTTCAGCAGTATAACGAACTCTCTTTGAAACACTTTGCAAATTCCCTTTAAAAATTTACTGATACATCCACACAAAGACTTGTGCCAAATGTTCATAGCAGCATTATTAATAACAGGCAAAACAATCCAAATGCCCATCAACTGGTGAATAGATAAACAAGATGTGGTATAGCCATTCCATACAAGGGAATACTGTTTGGTAATAAAAAGGAATGAAGGGACTTCCCTGGTGGCGCAGTGGTTAAGAATCCACCTGCCAGGGCTTCCGTGGTGGCGCAGTGGTTGAGAATCTGCCTGCCAATGCAGGCGACATGGGTTCAAGCACTGGTCCAGGAAGATCCCACATGCCGCAGAGCAGCTAGGCCCATGAGCCACAACTACTGAGCCTGCGCGTCTGGAGCCCGTGCTCCGCAACAAGAGAGGCCGCGATAGTGAGAGGCCCGCGCACCGCGATGAAGAGTGGCCCCCGTTTGCCACAACTAGAGAAAGCCCTTGCACAGAAACGAAGGCCCAACACAGCCATAAATCAATAAATTAATTAATTAAAAAAAAAAAAAGAATCCACCTGCCAATGCAGGGGACACGAGCTCGATCCCTGGTCCAGGAAGATCCCACATGTCGCGGAGCAACTAAGACTGTGTGCCACAACTACTGAAGCCTGTGCGCCTAGAGCCTGTGATCCGCAACAAGAGAAGCCACCGCAATGAGAAGCCTGCGCACCGCAATGAAGAGTAGCTCCCGCTCAACGAAACTAGGGAAAGCTCGCACGCAGCAACAAAGACCCAACGCAGCCAAAAATAAATAAATAAATACAATTTAAAGGAAAAAAAAAAAAAAGGAATGAAGTACTGATACAGGCTACAACATGGATGAACCTCAAAAACATTATGCTAAGTGAACGAAGCCAGACAGAAAAGACCACATATTGTAAGATTCAATTAATATGAAAAAAATTGTTTTTTAAAAAGGCAAATCTATAGAAATGGCAAACTAGTGGTTGCCTAGAGCTGGGAGAGGGGGGACAGGAATGGAAATTCACTGCAAATTGGCCTTCATGATCTTTTTGGTCTAGTGGAAATGTTCTAAAATTGAATTGTGGTGAAACTTGCACAAGTCAGTAAATTTACTAAAAATCATTGAATTACACACTTAAAGCAAGTGAATTTTATGGTATGTAAATTATACCTCAATAAAGCTCTTACCAAAAAGTCTATCAGACTTGGAAGGATTTTCTTTCTAATCTTTGGTAGAGACTGTTATAGAAAGAACACTTTATTGGGAAAAAAAGACTTTCATGTCCTCGTCTCAATTCTACCCCTAATTAGCTGTGCAACTGAAGACAAGGCTGATTGCTCCTGGACTCAGTTTCCCAAACTGTAAAGTGACCAGTAACCCTTGAGGTACTGTCCGTCTCTCATGCTGTGAGATTTGGTTAACTGACTACTCACATTTCAACAGGAAGAGCAGCTCCTACAGCTTAACTCATGAGCATAGGTCATTACTTTATAATAATCAAATCACGTTTGAAGCCCACTTCAGTTTATAGAGAGTAGGTGACTGTGCAGATATAAGGCAAGTCCAGGACGACATGGACGGCTGAGGCACTCTCCCAAACCCTCCCTGTTAGCCGTCAGGAGGGGCTCTCCTTCCTATCAGTACCCAGTCACAGACGTGGGTGTCACAGATGAGGATGTATGCTGTCAGGCCAGAGAAGGGCCAGCGCGGGGTCTTCTCAGTCAGGTAGACTCATGCCCAAGGGGGTTCCTCTTCCCCTCCCACGTCGGGCCATGGTGCCACTTCACCCACTTTGGACAACAGCCCGGGATATGCAACAAAAACACAGACCTCATTTCCCGAGGCAGGACAGTTGCCTCACCTCACCGTGCTCATCCTGTTTGGGGGATGATGGATGAAGGTGAGCAAGCAGGATCATCCTCGGGGGAGCTCCCACCTCTTCAAAGGGTCAAGGACTGCAAGCCCCTCACCATTGTTCTGTGCCCATATACCCAAAGAGGAACTAGGAAATATCCACCCCACCTATTGGGGAAATTCCCCCAGCAGAACTGTAGCCCCACCAAGTGGGCTGGGACACTAGAGCCTCCATGTACAGTTGTACAGGTTGTTGACTGCACAATGACACCCAGCCAAGGGGACAGGGGTAGGAGGTGAAATCCATCTGTGCTCTGCTTGCTAAGCTCAGTGCCCCATGTATGATGATGACCACGCAGAGGAGGGGCACGTTCTAACTTGAACCAAGACACCTAATTTGAACAAAAACAGTGTACAGGCCAGATGCAGCCCTGCACATCACTGTACTGTGCCCACAGGGCATCAGCTCTTCCCTGCTCAGTGTCTCCTAGAATCTCAGGAAGGGCTGCTCCTGCCCTCTGCCTGCAGCCTCCTCTCTGGCTCAGACATGATCTGTTGGTCAAGCAGGACTCAGACACCTCCTGGCTGTTCCAACTCCCACCCCAATCTCCTTCCCTCCCACCGCTCCATACCCTAATGGCCCCAACTACCCTCCTTCTCCTTCAGTCAAATAGAAAAACCCTCATGTAAATGTTTTCAAATAAACCAGTGCCTCTAAGTTGCAGCTGAGAGCTCTTCATGGTGCAGAGGTGACATAAGACGAGGGACCTTGTGATGTGAGTGCAGGGTCTGGCTGGATGCAAGCGCTGTGCCAGCATCTCAAGGATCTCACAAGACAGCTCTTACTCTCCTTATTTCACAGATGAGAAAACTGAACCTGCAAAAGTCAAACAACTCGCCAAAGCCACAGAACCCAGGGCGGTGGCAGGTCTATTCGACGCCATGCCTCCAGGTCCCTTTGATTCCTTAGTAGACTCTCCAGAGTTAGCTTTCCTCTCCCTTTTGTCTTTCAAAACCCACCCAAGCACCATTCCCACTGAGCACCACTCAGATGATTCCTTGCCCATGATGACCTTCACAACAAAACCATGTAAAGAGGGCCTCTCCTTCTAAGCTGCTTTTGCACTGCCCTTTCATCATGCATCTCACCCCCATTAGGGACTGTAATCTGGTCACTTTTCAGGATGCGTCTTTAAAGTGTAAAAGATTAAAAAATTTTTTAAATTTTTAAAAATTAAAAAAAACCCAAAAACTTATGGTTACCAAAGGGGAAAAGTGGATGGGGGTGGGGGGAGATAAATTAGGAGGTTGGGATTAACACATATATACTACTATATATAAAACAGATAATCCACAAGGAATATTCTGTAATAACCGATATAGGAAAAGAATCTGAAAAAGAATGAATATATGTATATGTAGAACTGAATCACTTTGCTCTCCGCCTGAAACTAACACAACATTGTAAATCAACTCTACTCCAATATAAAATTAAAATTTAATTGAAAAAAAAATAAAATAAAATAATTTTAAATGATGCCAAAGATGAAGTCCCTTCATGAGACATTTTGGGAAACCCAAATTTATTGTCCTGGCCCCTGAGTCCGAGCAGCCGAGAAAGTTGCGTATTTCTGAATTTTGCAAACACACAGAAAAACACCTTCTCACTACAAAGGTGGAAAAGCATTGGTCTTACCTCATATCTTTTTCAGATCACTAAATGAATGGGAGGCCACCCTAACTCAAAATATTTTCCAAAATACAGTCCCTCCCACTCCTGACTTCCCACCCATGTCATACAGAGTGATGATAACGGCTTCTTCCCAGTTATCTGACATGATAACCTTCCAAGGAGAGTTCGCTTAGCAAGTAGAGGAGACTTAACCAGGCTGCATGGAATTGGGAAGATTTGCTAAAAAGGCCAAAAACTTAGGGTATCATCAGACAGAGGGTTCGCCCTTTGCGCCAGCTGGTGGCTGACACCATAGGGCATCTTTGTTTCAATGAGAACAAGAAGGAGAAATACACGGCGGTCCGGACATAACTAATTATCTCTTTTACTAAAACAATCCAGCTGTGTATTTTTATACCGTGTTAACTTCACGAATCCTCTGAAATAATTTGCAACTCTGTCACTGCATTACTAAATTAGGGGGCATAATTCTTCCAATTAAGCATTTAAGTCAAAAAGGAAGAGGAGAAAGAAAGAAACATCTCGCAGCATCTTTCGCTCCACTTTAAAGAAACTGAAGACTTGTCCTTGCCGAAGAGTGAGTGCTACATCCTGAGGGCTGTCACAGCTTCAAACGCGCTAACACGTGTGTTCTCAAGTGCATTTTCCTCTCAGTGGCATTTTGAGGATATTACAAACTTACTGACACAGTATTTCAGTGGAAACTTTTTTAAAAGATTATTTTGTTATAAAAAAAATCCAACAAGCGTTTTTGAATACACGTTGGCCTATGTGAAACAACAGATGAGACGTAGCGACTTGGGGAAAAGGTAGAGACTGCAGAGGTGATGCCTTCACACACGAACTTGGCTGTGAACCTCAGAGCAGGCTTGTTTCTTTCTTCTTTGGGATCTCCTCCTCCTGAGTATTCCTAGTATATACCAGAGGTTCTGAACCAGGGGTGATTTTGTCCCCAGCGGGACATTTGGCAATGGCTGGAGACATTTGGGCAGTCCCAACTGGGAGATGTTACTGGCATCTAGTGAGTAGAGACTAGGGCTGCTGCTCAACATCCTACCATGCACAGGACAGCCCCCAGCAAGAGAATGATCCAGCCCCAAGTGTCAGTGGTGTCAAAGCTGAGAGATCCTAGTATAGAGAGAAGGTAATTAAGGTAATTTTATCTGGGTTCGGATCACTGCGAATGAGACATGCTTTCTGCCTGTGCTAATCTTGCAGTCTACTCAGGGCACATAAGCACACATTCCCAATGTAATGCAGGGGTGCTCTCCAGTACAGGGAGCTCTGTACCGGGGACTCTATCTTGTCGGGAGCAAGAGGGAATGTACTTGACATAGTCAAGGACTAAGGACAGGGCTGTGATGGAAGATTATTAAGAACTGGCCAAACTGAGGAGAAGGGTAAGGGCAAGCAGATGTGTGCACACTTCCAAGCAGTTCCACCTTACCAGGTGGAAAGCAAGGGGAGATAGGGAAATCTCCTGCAGTACCAACGGATGCCAAGCGAGGGCTCTGTCTGGTGGGTCATGGTTGTGAAGGTCATGAGCTGAAGGTCATCCCCCTGGTGCCTGGGTGGATATTGAATGTCAGGGGGAGGCTTCTAGACAAGGAGACGAGGTGTGAGGTTACTCCTGGGGAGAGAGGAACTGAGCATAGGAGGTGGGTATGGAAAACACGGAACAGAAGCAAGAATTAGGAGGTAAAATCTTGATGAATTTGCACGGAGGAAGTAAAGAAAAGGAAGGCCCTAGCATGACCTCCAAAATTCTGTCTTGGGTGACTGGTGCTTCCTCTGGATGACTCTTCAAACTCCCTAGCCTCTTGGTCCCTTGACCTCCTCGCCTCCAGTGACCATTCTCCCCTCCCCCTCGGCCACCTGCACGATAGTCATGCCTTATTATGGGCAGAAATTTCATTCAGAACTTCGGTCATCCGTTTTTTGAGTTCTTCCTCTTCTGCTTCTAGAATATCTGCTCAGCCGTCTTGATGCACCAAAACACCCAGTCCTTCTCATGCCACCTCTTTCTCACTCTCTGCTCGCTGACTCTCTACACTTCACTTTTCTGCATGTCCAGCTTAAAGTCCTTGATCCACTAATAAAAAAAGTCCTTGATCACCACCTCGATGACACTCTCTGCCCTTCCCACCTCTCTCCTTCCATTGTCAATACCTGTCAAGACCCTCATCCTTACATGAGATCTCTCTGTATTTCTTCTTACAGCTGCATGTGATTCTACAGTTGTCTCAAAATGAAAGTTTTCATTTAAAAACCACATCTTAATCCTGGATGATGCCAACTTTCTGGCACACCTACAAGTGAACAACTAAAGTTACTAGATATATAATCAGGCTGATTCATGATCACAAACCTTGCACGGAACCTCTCCCATTTGTCCTTTTCCTCTCCTTCGCTTATCCTGTATTTTATTATTGATTCGCATGTATGTGAAACACATGTAGACCATAGGTTGATTTTTGCCATGGTCTCTGGGACAGAACAAGCCCACTTTTAGCACATGTGCCAGAGAAATTTACACCCCAGTCAATCTTCAAAGGACCTCAATCTGTCTCCTGCTTCCACCATCCAAGGAAACGTCTCTCAGCAAGTTCCCCAAAGTCTCCATCTGCCAAAACCAAAGGAAGTGATTGAGCTATTACTTGACCTCTCATTAGCGTTTGATACAGTCCCTTCTCTGAAAATATTCTTCTCTCTTGGCTGCTGTGAGTCCTCTGTGGCAGGATATGAACATGTCAGCCTGTAGGAAGATGGGAACTTAGCCATTCTGGTTTTTTCTGCTCGTTTTGCACTGCTTGTGACCTTGGTCCCTGTGACCTCTCAGTCAGCACCACTTTCACAGCTCCCACTAACTCCTCTGCCTTGTCTCCCATGTGGGTCAGGAACGCTGAATGTGGAAGAAATGCTGGCAGGAAAAGCAGTGGAAACCCTCCATGTACTCTTTGTCCCACACAGTCCCTTAACCCTGTAGCATCCTCGCAGAATGGGACTGAGACTTCGAGGGGGTCCAAATGCACACCTGTATGTGAACTTCCAATGAGAGCTGAGGGTAGAGAGTGACACTAAACCCTCATCAGGGCACCAAGGCTGCTCGCAACTCTTAGTCTATCATCAAAAAATTGGGGAAACCTCTTAGTTATGAATCACCATGGTAGGTACAGGAAACGAGTGGTGACCAAAACAAACATGGTCCCTGCCCATAGACAGATCATGGTTGGTGAAAGACAATGGTTTGTTAGCGGAGACTGTGCTTTCCATAAATTCCTTTCTCCTGCATTTTACCTGAGCATCTAGCTGCCCAGGTGATAACTACATGTCTCAGCCTCCCTTGCAGTTTGTTGTGGACCTGGCTAAATTTTAGTAACAGTATGTGAGCAGAAGTGAGGCATATCATTGCGGGCTGAATTGTGTCACCCCCAAAATTCACAGGTTGAAGTCCTAATCCCCAGTAGCTCAGAATATGACCTTAATTGGAAATAGGGTCTTTATAGAGGTAATCAAGTTAAAATTAGGTCCTTAGGGTAGGTTCTTATCCAATATGACTGGTGTCTTATAAAAAGAGGAAAATTGGACACAGAGTGATGCATAGAGGGAAAATGACATAAAGACATATAGGAGAAGATGGCCATCTCTAAGCAAGGAGAAAGGACTGGAACAGATTTTTTTCCTCGAAGCCGTAAGAAGGAGCCAACCATGCCAACACCTTGATTTTGGACTTCTGGTCTCCAGAACTGAGAGGCAATAAATTTCTGTTGTTTAAACCACCCAGTCTGTGGTACTTTGTTTCAGGAACACTAGCAAACTAATGCAGGTTCCACTTTTAGGTCATGACCCTAGAAAGGGATATGGGTGAACTTCCTGGCCCATTTCCATCCCTGCTGGACTGCGGATGACTAGATCTAGAGCAGACATCTTTGGTCCAGAGTGGAAACCACATGTTGATTTGGTAGAACCACACCTCTCTGAACAGAGCACCGTAGACTGCTCCACTCTGGACTGTTACAGAAGACAGTCTATCTTTTCTGAGCCCCTGTGTTTAGGGTCCTTTTGTTACAGTAGCTTAACCTATATCCTAAGTGATACATCTTGCATAGAGACCATGGTTAGCTGTAAATAGATTGACATGTGACTTCCAATGAATTACACTTGGCCTCTCATCATTGTTATACATTATTCATCATATTTATGGAATTTAAAGTACATCCTGTCATAGCCATCCCTGCCTCCTAAACTTCCAATTTCACTGGTCTCATCAACTAACTTGGTTTTCACTGCCAACCTTACTTCTCTTTCCGTCTGCAAATAACTTAAAACATCTCTTCCGAGATTTTTTCTTCTTATCTCCTCAACCACAATATTCCCTTTAGTTCACTCCAATCTGGTTTTCAAGTTCAAAATGCTTTGTGGAATACAAGCCTGCTACTGCATGATTCTTCTTTTCTTTTCAACCCAGGCACAGTTGAATGTGACTCAACCATCATCATTACAGGTAAAGCACTTTCCCAAAATGCTCATCCACCTTTTCTTTCTTTTGCTTTGAAGTAAAATCCCCTTTGAAATTAAAGGGACTTCTTTCCGAAATAGAATCCAATGACAATGGGACTTGGCTAGACATTTTTGGCCTTTTGAAAATATCGACATTAAAATGCGGATTTGCTGTTAATTGATACCTAGATACCTGATTTTTCCTAGTCAATAGAAGTAAAAGGAAAAAGGCCAAAAAAAAAAATACTAGCACAAAATGCCAATTAAACGCTGTCTTACATTAAGGAAACTCCATGGCAAGAATTTTCTTTTATCTAAGCTGGAATATCTGGAGTAAAAATTTTGAACATCAAACACAGGTTGTTTTGGGGTTTTCCTTACGATGAATTCCATTGTTTCTGAGCCTTTTTCTCGTTCAGACAGCCTATAAAAGTTCATATAAGGGACCCATTCTGCATTTCAGATAAAAATTAAAAATCACTGAAGCACTTGTCTACAAATGCAAACTAATTAGTCAGTCCTACATTCTTTTGTACTCTAGAATGAAGAGCAACATGGATACATTTCAATCATCCAACAATGACATAACTTACCTTCTCTGTGATCCATCTTTATTTACAAAATTTTAGGCTCAATGGACTAAGCAGAAGATAAAATACGGAAAAATTGTATTTCTTTCCCTGGCTCTGTCAGAGAAAGAGTGTGTGACCTTGGGAAAAGAAAATATCCTTTCTCTGACTTTGCTTCCTCATTTGCAAAACAGAGAAAGCAAAGTCCCACTAATTTACTAATAAATTATCTCATTACTGAGTGTAAACACTGTTATTGTTTAGCATTTATTTTTGCAATCTGTCAGGACATTTTGAAATTTCTGCATGAAATATACAACTTAATGCAATGTTTCTCCTTCTCCCTCTCCCATGTCCTGTCAGAGGAGGCAAGGCAGAATGGTGAACACATGGGCCATGTAAATGAAATGCTATTTATTTTGAGATGGATAAAAGGAAATATAATTAAGCTTTCTAAAAGCCTTCCAAATAAACTTCCCTTAAAGAAAGAATGGAAAAGAAGATTGTAACTGATCAAAGTAGTGCATCAGGTTCCCTGACACTGCAGGTGAAAGACAGATTGGGGTAACCAACAGAGAGTCTATGCAGTGTAATCTAAAGACTTTACAGGATGGAGGGGAAGAACCAGAAGTATAGATCAGATACTTGTCAGCATGGAGAAACAAACTCCATGTCTGAAACCTTGAGCTCAGATTGACAATTGGTATAAGTGAACTCCTTCTCTTTCTCTCTCTCTCTCTTTCTTTTCTTTATGTATGTACAATTAAATATATATACAACCTATGTTTTTATTTAATGGTGAAAAGCCAAGATGTCTCACAAAAAGGAGAGAGAAAGCTCTACAGATCTGCAGACCCCTAGAGATTTCCTTCTGCTACATATGCAAGCTATCAAGGATATCAGAGGATCCACAGCAAGTAACCACAGAGGTGTGTGTTGTTCGTTGACTAAATTCTGGTGCCTGGCAAAAAAAAAAAAAAAAAAAACTTTAATAAAAACAAGTACAAGCATAAACATACTCAACAGCCCACATATATTTTTAGCTTCTCTTCAGGTTACATTTGCAAACTAGTTCATAAACTCCACAAAATGAATATGGCTTATATTTGTTCCAAAAATGTTCACCCTTCAGGAAACTCAAGCTAAAGCAAATCTATATTTATTCCCCAGGACTCTATAATTCTACTTCCTTTGAAATTACATATATAGGAAGTGGTCACCCTCTTAGGGTCATTAATGTTCCTGAAATGTACCATCATAGAAACTGGCATTTTAATCCTTTTTAAAATATATGTGCATGCTTCAACTTATCAATAGCCTGAACACATGGAGGGACCCCACTTTGAACTGATTGAGGAATTAACTGTTAGGTGTCAAAAGAGATGAATTTATCAAGTTGCAAGTTTCCTCTCTCAAGGGTTATATGTCTTTATTGTAAAACAAAATTATGAGTTTTCATTAAAGAGTGAATATTTTGTGATCTATAATTTATCAACTGCCACCTACACTCTGTGTTGATTATTTTCTTTCCCCCTTTTCAACATGATCAATTATGAATATGGTATTAAGCCTGAATCCATCTAGCACATTATTCTTGAAAAAATAATATACAATGTTAATCTGCCCATAAAATAACATATTACTATGCAGGATAATCAATTACAATTGATTTTTTTGGTTCATTGTCTTTCAATCAAAGACAGTGAAGATCTGAAACATGCTCTTGTTAAAATAAGGTTTTAAAACCTGGAATAAACATGAAACAATGATCAGAAATGGAACAAAATTAAAGCACAATATAAAATCCTTGTAATAAAAACAGCCTTTGAATCATGGATGAGCATAAATTGAAAAATCTATTGCTTTTTTTCTGTAGACATTTCTCAGGATAGTGTCGTGCTACCACTCATCGGAGTTACTTATCAGAGATAGCCAGAAATAATTTATCTCAGGGAGAAACATTTCATTATTAGGTGTGATACAAAGCAATATTGTTATAGAGACATTCTAATCATCAAGTTCTCTCAGCCTGTTCACAGTTTTCGTAAAAGATATCCACACATATGCATGAGAACCATGAAACATCAAAGCAGTTCATGATTTTAATAATAATATAGTTGATAATTTATATATTTTAAGTATAATTTTCTACCAAGCTCATCCCAATTCTTAAAGTTTAAATTAAAATGTGCAAAATAAATGTTTAAATGAAATACACCAAGATGATAACAGTGGCTAATTTAGGGTGGGTCTCATGAAGGGTCATTTTAATTTTATTTACTGTAGTTTCTAAATTTTCTGCAATATACAGTTAATATTTTATAATAAAACATTTCAATATTATATTTAATTTTTCCAAATTTATTAATATTTTCATTACCTACAAAATGTCTCCCTATATATGGTACTTCATGTGAGTCAAAGTCTTTAATAAGATTCTGAGGTCTACAAAATTAAGCAGAATATGATAAAAATTATTTTCAAACTCACATGTCACAAGTTGAAGGAATGTGTAGATGAGCATTAATATCTGTAAAAACTTCCTCTTCTCCTAAAAAAAATATACCCTAAACTGAAAATAGCAGTTGTCTCTATGGAGATGGGAGTGAGAGTGGATTACTTTCTATTTTACATGTACCCACTTTTAATTTTCACATTGCTTTTATTTCCGTATTTCTTCTATTTGAGAAAAAAATTCCTTCTGTTTTCCTTGAAAAAGTTTGACTTTTTCAATGAAAATCCTACATGACTCACAAATGTACACATTTTCTGATTGCACAGTAAGAACTGATGTAGAAAAAATTAATCTTGGAAACTCTACAAACTGAAAAAAAGTTTAGGAAGTCACTGAGGTAATGAGTATGGGGTTTCTTTTGGGAGTGATGGAAATGTTATAGGATTAGATATTTGCACAACATTGTGAATATATCACTGAACATTACACTTTAAAATGGTGAATTTTATTGTATGTGAATTGTATCTGAAGAAGAACGAGAAGAAGAAAAAAAGGAGGAGGAGGAAGGGAGGGGGAAGAAGGAGAAGAAGAAGAAGAAGAAGAAGAAGAAGAAGAAGAAGAAGAAGAAGAAGAAGAAGAAGAAGAAGAAGAAGAAGAAGAAGAAGAAGAAGAAGAAGAAGGAGAAGGAGAAGGAGAAGGAGAAGGAGAAGGAGAAGGAGAAGGAGAAGGAGAAGGAGAAGGAGAAGGAGAAGGAGGAGAAGGAGAAGGAGAAGAGGAAGAAGGAGGAGGAGGAGGAGGGAGGAGGAGGAGGAGGAAGAAGAGAGAAATTTACCTGGGCACGTTCCCCCATAATCACTGTGTCTCTTTCCAGCCAAAAAGTAGAAGATGAGGAACAGACACAGGATGCTCAGGACGACCAGCAGAGGCTGTAGAATTCTCAAGCCCATCTTACGCACAGCTAAGACCTTTTTAACCAAATTGCATTGTACAGGTAGACACCTTGGCTACACCAAGAAGAGACTCTCAGTGAAGACATTTCACCTCATGTCTGAAATGTCCTCCCTAACTCAGAGTTAGAGACTTCTGCAAGACCGTGTGCCTTTGGTGTGGTCACCCTGAGCCTTTTGTCATGTTCTATAGCCATGTTGATGCCTCTATCAGCTGGCTTTTGCTGAAAATTTAACCATCTCCAAATTTAGTGGCTTAAAACGACAGCCATTTATGTAGCTCATGATTCTTGCAGGTTAGTCATTTGGGCTGGGGCTCAGCGAGGCTCACTCAGCATCCACATTCAGCTGCAGGTCAGGTAGGTTGGCTGGCTGTGAGCTGGGGGATTGGGGTGATGGTCACATCTCCCTCTTCATCTGGCAGGCTAGCCCGGTCATGTTCACACAACACAGCAGGCTTCCAAGTGGACAAGTGATGCTTGCAAGACCTCTTGAGCTGAGCCTCTTAACAAGCACAGGCCACTTCATCCACATTCTTGTGATCAATGAATCACAGCCCAGTCCAGACACCAGAAGTGGGGACATAAGCTCCACCTCTCAATGGGAGGAACCGTGGCATCACCTTGTGAGGCATGGGATACAGGGAGGGGAATCATTGTAGCTGCTTTTTGAAAGCAACCCACAACATGCCCCTAACAGGAGACCCCAAGATTGTAAACACAAGGAAATAAACATTCAAAGGCTCTCAATTCACAGGACTAATCTTCCTAGAGGGACACAAAGAACATGATGATTTAATGACTTCAATGCCATGTATTATTCAGAGAGAGAGAGTTTTCACTAGAGAAAACATACCCAAATGAATTGAAATGCATCTGTATCCCTCATCATTGTGTAACCCCCCTTTTCTTTAGAGCTCCTCAGTTACTATTTTAGGTAGATAGAAGGAAGTTTGATTCAACAGGAAGGAAGGCTGTAGCCCTTATGTAACCTCAGATGAGGATTGCTGAGGGAGGTCTAGGGATGGCCAAGGGAGACTTAGAGACATCTCAATGAGTCTGCGTCAAGAGAAGGTTCTGAGTTTTTGGTATGTAAAACAAAGGATTATTTATATGCTTGAGTTCACCATCCCTCGAACATGAGGCTATCAGGTCAAGTCACATGTTTCTCCAGATCCATTTCATGTGGCTTAATTTTATAGGTTGAGAGAAAATAACTGGGCAAATAGCAATAATCTCAAAATAAAGAATTGAGTAGAAGCACATCAGAATTGGTCAGTAAATTTATTAAAAATACTTCTTCTTGGGCTCCATTCTCAGATATTATGACCCCAAAAGTTTGGGGTTTAGTACAAAAACCTGTAATTTTAGCAAGTGTCCCAGTTTGGCCAAGTTTAATTATGTAAGAAATGGGACTAATTGTATCTGCTCCATGCCATTTAAAGGGGTGAACAAATAGGCATCGATGGGTGCAGCATGTTGACCTGAGGTTCCTTTAAGCAGATCTTATAAGCCAGATTAATCATAGAGGAAAAAACTCTGAAATGTCAAGCTTATATAAGGCACATTCCTACCTTACTTTCCAGGATTTCTATTTTCTCTTGCCATCTACTGATCACACATTAAAACCTAGTACCTTCATGTTACCACAGGTATACTGCAGGATTGCACACAACTGCAAGTTACAAAGACCTGAAAAATTAATACTTAAGATAGAAATGTATTTCTTGTCAGTAAGGAGACCAGCACTGACATGAAACCATATGGGATTCCACTTTTCCCACCTCATCTTGTTGCCACTATTCAGCTTCATGGTGTAAGGTGGAATTGGGTCTCCAGCCATCACTGGAAGAAGGAGAAAAAAGAAGCAGCTATCCTTTTCCTTTAAAGAAACTTCCTGGAGTTTGCACTTTTCACTTCCACTCATACCCCATTCATCAGAAATTAGTCACATGGAAAGGAAATCACTAGAAAAGAAGACTGGAAGATACAATCTCTGTCTTAGACTGAGAGACGGGAGCTGAATTTCTATGGAAGAAAGAGAAACAGAAATCATAGGACAAGAAGAAATCCCTGACTTAACCAGGCTATGTCAGAACATCTACCTATGTTCACAGCCTATAAAAAGTTTTATGCACAAAGGTGTTCACTACAGAACTATAATAATAGTATAATAATAGTAAATATTGGGAAATACATCAAATGGTCAACAATGGGAAATCATTAAGTCAACTATGGTACATCAGTTTAATGAAGTAACATAGAACCATCAGAAATGTTGGTTATGAAGACCACATAATCATTTTCAACTTGAAATAGTGTCTAGCTTCTTCCAACTTCTCTCCTAAATGAAGCACAAAAACTCATAGCACTAAAAACTAAAAATGAGGGACAGACTGATTCCGCAGTCTTGGAGGAAATAGCCATATGTAGCACAAAGAGTTTAAGATAAATCCACCCAGGCTTCAGTTCATGGCAACCTCAAATGGTACTTTATAAAACAAATTCATTCTAAAAGTGAAAACAAAAGGACTAAAAGAAGAAGACATTTTCCATCCCCTAAACAGTGTCCCAAGACACTGACATTCTGGCCCATAATCCCAGGCCACTCTTGAAGCACCGTCAGATGAGTGGGCTTTACTTCCATCAACATTCCTATGCTGTCTTGCCATTGTCAACTGATATCTACACAGAAATACAAATCCCAGGAAACAGCTTGGCAGGAAGTAAGGAGGAAGATGCTAGCAGAACCTTGGTGCTTTCTGGTTGATGCTGTCTCAGGGGTAAATCTTTAGAGGAGGGGGTAGAGACAGTCTTGACAGCAGTGCAAGCCAAGAATTGTAGCTTTTCATATACTTCATTGGATCTGAGTATAAGAAACTACACAGGCAGGGTCTCTCTCGGGAGAACAGACGTACAGGAGGAAAGACTTAGAGGCTGGGAATCCTAGCAGGAGAACATCAACAGCACCCCCTTCCAACTGTAGATTCAAGGAGAGATCCATTCATCTCACAAATGGGCAGAGAGAAGATTCAAGAACACCCCCTGCTTGCCTTCTTTCTTCACAAGCACTCCATTGGAACAGATGTTTCCTTGTTTGATGATGAGTATCAATGAAAACACTACTTCAAATCTGAAAGATCAATGGTGGAACAGATCTTAGATGAACCTTTTGCATTGGACAGATGAATTTTGCAGCCATTATTTGCCAATTTTAGAGGAATGCAAGGTATGGCTATTTTGAAACACCTGCAGAATATCCATAAGGCAAAAATGAAAGATGAGAAAACAAGAGCATGATAATAAATGGGAGATGGTGGAGTAGGGTTGCAAAGAGATTCGAGATACTATGACAAAGTTACGATTGCAAGGAGGGATAAACGCTTTTGCTGCTGTAGAAAGTAGACAGTGATGAGTGGCTAAAACTGGACCCCTCTCTCAAAATGAAAACATCCTCTCCACCCCAAAAAAAATATCTGAACTTGGAAAAACAGAATAAGAAATGTACGAACTTATGTTTTTCAAAAAATAACTGCAAAACATCATTATTAAAAGAAAAAGGACTTGAACAAAGACAGATTTTTCTGGTTTTTTGTTTTGTTTTGTTTTGTTTTTTTGATTAGAGACTTAAAAATAGAAAGGAAACAAGTCTCCCTCTGTTGGTAGGAGTGTAAAACGCTGTGACATTTCTTGAGAGGAGGCACTTTGGAAGTGTATCACAGTGTTTCCCAACTTTTTTTCTTTTATCATCTTCATCCCTTCTTCAGAAATTTTAGACTTTTTCTCCAATCGCCCCCTACCGCAAAATTTGAATACTACATGTTTGCTGAATATCTGTTTATGTACTGTACGTGTAACTGTGCTCTTTACATAGAAGAAGCAAGTTTTTTCCACCCTCTCCCAAAAAAATGTTATAGATGCATGGATTTTCACATATACACCCTATAGAAATCAACCAAAGTCAATTTTATGCTCAAATTGTTATGACTGGCCAATGGGAGCACTTTCTAGCTTAACCCTGTGTCTTTTTGTCAATTAATCTGAGAAACCTTCCTTGCTCTCTGGCATAACAAGCTGTTCCAGTCTCACGTTGTACCTTTCCTAGCCTGAAATAAGTCATTTATCGAAGACGCCATGATCCCCTCTGGGGTGAATAGTATCAGTATTAAAGGCCAAGATCTGATTGTTAGGGGTGCTCATTACAACTGAGGTGATATTGTTTCTAGGTCATATCAGTGGACAGAAATAAAAAATGTAATTTTTAAATTATAAATATATAAGCTATTTTCAATTTAATTTTGCCATTACACTGTTCTTAGCTTTATCTCACAACATATATAAAATAAATTTAAAATAATGACATTAATATTATAACTACTAATAAAACCACTGAATGAATTTTACAATTTTTACAACTCTTTTATCTTTAGATGAATGATATTAAAGATTTGTATTTAGTACTATATATTAGTCACTTGAAATAAATCCTTTCTCTGTTATGTTACCAATTTGATATACAAATATATCTGTTTCAACTTGCTTTAAACTTTACTAATACCTATATGATTCAAAAGTTAATGTAAGAAGGAATACACTGAGATGTCTCAGTAGGTAACTATTTCATTGGTTCCTTGTTTATTCTTTCACTGTTTGTTTTTACAAATATGTACATAAGAAATAAAAATGTCTCACTCTTGCAAAGTTAACTTTACTAGTTAGTAGAGTTTTCATTTAATATATATTATAGATAAGTTAGCATTTTTAAAAACTCAGACAAGATATTTTTTATAGCTACACATCAGTTTGCTTTTTTTTTTTTTTCAGTGATCATGTGCTACTTTTGACCTTAAAACATAGTCAACATTTTTTTTTTAATTGAGGCACATTTTAGCCTTAACCTTGTTTGTCCTCTAAGCAGCATTTGGCTTTTACCTCCTTTTGGAAACATTCTCTTTTTCATTTCCATGGAACACACTCCTTGATTTTCCTGCCACCAAATTCTCAGGTTCCTTTGAAGTCTCTTCTTCTCCTTACCCCTTAAATGTAAGTGTTCTTTGGGAACTTCCTGATTTGATTCATATCCTCATTATTCTGTGCTTGAAGCTAAAAAATCTTGTGAGTGTCTAACTTGTAGCGTCATGTAGAGATAGGTGGGAAAAAATCATTCTGAATGATACAGTTGGATTCCAGATCATTGTAAATAGCTGTCTATTCTTAATTAAGGCAGTAAATCATACTTTATCATATATTCATATTCCCAAACTCCTGTAAATCAGAAAGATGATGCATTGACCTTGAAACATCACACTTAATAACAGGACCCCAAAAATAAGGTATAGCCTCTTGTATTATTTCAGGTTAGTAGAGAATAGTTTTATTGCATCTATTTGGTATATGGACCCTTCTCTGTAGGCACATTCACTGTGAGGCTAAGATTACAGAAGTGCTATGTCATGAATACAGAGGAAATGTGTTTCTGCATAGTGTGAGTGATAATTAGTCATTGATAAAGAACCTCAGCTGCGTTGAGAACTTGAAATAAATGGATTTATGTCAAAAGAGAAGCCATCAAATGTAAGCTTACATACTGCTAGGGAGAAAAATTACTGCAAAGTAATGATTGTTTAGCCAGAGGCCAAAATTTCTGCAAAAGCTCTGAAATAAAAATTTTGAATAATCAAGGCATTAAAGGCTCATGTTTTATTAAGCTATAGCTCTGATAATTCCTACTAAAAACAAAACAAAAATGCCATGCCATGACAAGTGGGTAACATAAAGAGACAAGAATCATGGAACAGGAAAGGCTTCCAGACATGCTACCCAGTCATTCCTCTGAGAACATCTCAAGACATTGAGACTTTAACCTATCTTTGCAATCATAGACAAAAACATTTCTCATCCTCAAAAGTCATTTATATGATTCAAAATGAAAATCTCCTCTTGATGACCAATTAATTTAACTATAATTGTTGAAATTAGAATCCAGATATATCTCTTTTTCTGCTTTCGATTGCAAGAGAGAAAAATGACCCTACTAATTTCTGCCTCAGCACCCTGCTGGAAAGGCAGAAACCTGGGCTGCTAAACCCCAGCTGAGGGGTCAGGTCCTGGAGGGACAGGAACTGTCCCTTCAGCTCTAGAACTGTCCAAGTAACCCAGACAAGAAGACCCTGCAGAGATCAGGACAGAGAGGTATAGTTGAAGTATAAGTCAAAACCAGAGGCAGTACAGCAGCAGAAACAGGGGGTTCAGAAGAGAAGGCAACAGAGATGGGGGAGATTACCTGAGCAACGGTATGAGGTCACAAGGGCTGTTGTGTACAACACCTACAGCTCTGTCTGGGGAGGGAAGCAGTAGGTGTTAAGAGCACTAGGCTTGCTCAAGGAGTTACTGAATAAAGAAAGACAAGACATAGGCAGATAGATGGATAGATAGATAGGCAGATAGATGGATAAATAGATAGATAGATAGATAGATAGATAGATAGATAGATAGATAGATAAAAGCAGACATCTGGGTATCAAATTATCAAATCTTTCTTGGAAGATTCCTTTGCTGGAATCTTGTTGGAAAGGATCTTGAGGTCTATCTGATACCAAAATAAGAGTCATTGCTCTGGTATTTCCAACTGATAGGCCACTAACTCTGAGGTCTCTTTGCTCCATCTTCTCCAAGAGCATAGTTCAGTGGTCATTAAGATGATCTCATTTGATACCTATTTAACAGAGTTGAATACAGATGTGGAGAAGAAAAGTGACTTGCTCAAGCTGTGGCATTTTCCCTGAGGCTGCATTCACTCAGAGGTTTTAGTCTTTCCAATAAATTCCTATGCACCATGGATTTTTAAAAATCATCTCATGTGTGTAGGTCCTTGGGAAAACTAAGTGTCCGGTGACTGGTCAAAACAACTAAGACATCAACAAATAAATGGATAAAGGACTTAAAGAGACGTTTACAAAAAGAAGAAAGGAACCTTGTTAACAAACTATGTAGAAGTATTCGTGTGTGTGTGTGTGTGTGTGTGTGTGAGAGAGAGAGAGAGATAGACAGAGAGAGAAAATTGAAGCAAGTAATAGTTTTCTCTATCAAATTAGCCTCTAATTATAACATAATTACATAATTAAAATATGATATAAAATTATAATTATAATTGCTGGAGAGTACACTGGTGAGACTGAAAACATATAGTTTTTAGGAATGCAACGTGATAGAACTTTTCTGGAAGGCAATTTCACAATATAATCTACAACCTCAAACTTGTTCATTTCCATTGATCCAGGAAGCTCCAGAATAATATCCCATTATGGAGAAATAGTGAGAATCTAGAGTAAAGTGTTATGTAAGATGTTTTCTACAGGGTTATCACAGAAGCAAAAAATTATATGACTATATAAATGGTGGCATAATCTCAGAAAAGACTAATATGTAGCCATACAAATGTTTACAAAAAATAACATTTAGAAATGCTCATTTTAATATAAATACAAAATAACAAGACAATGAACTGAATATATGCAACATTATTTAGACTTTTTTTAACCAGAGAAAAGTGCTAAAAAAAAATCCAATGAAAGATTAAAGGTGAGTTTGGGGGTTCAATTATGTTTTTGCTTTTGTGTGTATGAATTCTTTGGTGATTTTACAGTTCTCTCCAATGAACGTATTGCATTTTTTTCAAATCATAACATACTAGCTTTAAAGACAAGCCAGGCTTCTTACTAGATTCAGTTTTTTTAGATTACTGTGTTATCTTAAAATTATTATCAACCTCTTGTCTTTTTTCTGCCAAGGCACAATAATTTTTGCTTTTTAAACATTTTATTCACAGGTCTTACCTACCAACTCTTTAATTATATTTATTACTCTTTCCTGAAAAGATCTCAAGGTCCTTGTTTAAGAACTTTCCAAAGAAAATTCTGACATATGAGAGCTCATAGGATCACTAAGTTGTTAGGAGATTCTTAGAGTTATCTTAGTTTAACTCTGACACTTTTTAATGGAAAAAAATACAAGCTGAGAGAAATGACCTGCCCTTCATGGTTTCACAGAACCAATCAGCACCATGGCTAGCTTTTTCATTTATTCTTTTATTTATATAAAATAGCTGGACCTGTTAGCAAGTCCAGTTCATCTCCAGGTTGGGTTCTCATCCTCTTTGATCTACAACTTACTCTGGGTCTCATCCTCATAGTTCTGTTGTTGATTAAACATAAGGATAAATGAAACTATGCATACATTGACCTCTTTGCATTGCACCAGTTCTCAATAAAATAAATGAGCAACATTTTCCTTCCTTTACTCCCAGACTTCCTCATGCTGTCCTTATGCACATACTGGAAAGGAGCAGAGATGAGTTTTAGCAGAATACAGGAGGCAACTCATATAAAGGACAACTGTGCTTGTCCTGAAATACAATCGAAGACTCATGATTGAAAATAAGTATGGATTAATGTTTGGAAACTTTACTAAAAAGATGAATCATGAATTGAAGCAAAAGGCCAGACTCTTGAGAAAGAAGGCTGACAATTCTGCCAACGTCTGCTCCTGGCCAAGGTTCTCCCTACAGCCGTTCCACGCTGGGAAAGTAGTTTTTCTCTTGGCCCTAATCTGTATGATGATTATGCATTCCTTGAAGCAGAGGAGACAGTTAACCATTGAGATTCAAAGAGTTTCCCTCTGGGACACATCACCTACATGTGAAAAGAGTAAAGTGAGCAAAAAAAGATCATGACACATCAATGGAGCAAATGACTCCATGCAAGCAGGCAAACTTTGAAATAAAATTAATTAAAAGAAATGAAAATATATAATGAGCCAAAATATTGATAATAGAATTGAAGGGCTCTAAAAATATTTCACTATGTTATGTAACTTCCTTTAACTTTTTCAACATTATTGCTAAGAATATCCTTTACTATAGAAGACTCTCCTTGGTACGTTGTGAAAAGACTAACTTAAGGTAAAATGACAAAGAAGGATTAAAAATAAAAGGACGACCTACTGTCCATTGTTGAATGCAAACTAGAAGACAGCTGGGTGACGATTAACATCGGGTAAAAAGGAATGCTGTTATCCCAAAAGAGGGGAAGAGGACTAAGAATAAATATCTATAAAAGAAGAAAAATGTCTGGATGGCATAAAGGAAAAATCATCCCACCAAATCACCAAATCTGATTAAGGGTTGTTTCCTTTGTATTTATAACTATAAACATAAGCATGTATATGGTTGCATCATATGAATTTGTTGTTTTGGTAGGTCAAGAATAGCTTAATATGCAGGTTGATATGGTTTAAGAAAATGAATTAATATATAAGATGCATATGCTTCCCTTGAGAGTGGGAACTGAGTTCCTTCAAGCCAATCCTTTTGTTATAGCTCTAAACGCCTTAACTTAAAGATGACCTTTACACATCAAGCAAGACCTTTACTAACCAAGCAAGTAAAACAAGAGAGTAGAACAACTTAAGTGAGTGATTCCTGCTGGGGTGGGGAGGGGTGGCCTTCGGCTGGTGATTTCTTAGCTCAGTATGGAGGTTACTTGACTCCCCAACCCTCCCCTAATCTCCACTTTCACTTTCTAGGTCCACGGCCTGGAGGTCACAAATCCCATAACAGCACAAGGTCCCCTCGCATGTTCAGAAAGGGAAGCAAGCAGCACATGGCCCAGTTTAAGATGCTCAGAGTGTAGACTCAGGAGCCAGACTGCCTGGGGTCAAGTCCCAGCCGTGCTACTCCCCAGCATTTCTTCAATATCCTGTTTCCTCTTCCTTCCTTGGAAAACAGAGGCACAGTCTGTCTCTGAAGATTAAGAGCCCTGAATTAGCACAAGCAAAGTGCTCATACCAAAAAGTGTCCAGCCCATGAAGAAACTCAGTAAATATTAGCTAGTGTTGTGATTCTATATTTTGGCAGACATGTGCAATTCCAGAAAAGAAATCTGCACACACACACAAACAGATTAAAAATATGCCCAGGGTACAGAATTCTTTATGTTAAAGAATGTGCTGCAAACTGGAGACTAACTATACCACAGAAGTTCACCCACTGGAGTGAAGGTTCTGAGCCCCACGGCAGGCTTCCCAACCTGGGGGTCTGGCAATGGGAAGAGGAATTCCCAGAGATTCAGACTTTGAAGCCTAGCAGGACTTGATTGCAGGACTTCCACAGGATTGGGGGAAACATAGACTCTACTCTTGGAGGCACACACAAAGTAGTGTGTGCATCAGGACCCAGGGGGAAGGAGCAGTGATCCCATAGGAGACTGAACCAGACCTACCTGCTAGTGTTGGAGAGTTTCCTGCAGAGACAGGGGGCAGCTGTGGCTCACCTTGGGGACAAGGACACTGGCAGCAGAAGTTCTGGGAAGTACTCCTTGGTGTGAGCCTTCCCGGAGTCTGCCATTAGCCCCACCAAAGAGCCTGTAGGCTCCAGTGCTGGGTCACCTCAGGCCAAACAACCAACAGGGAGGGAACTCAGCCCCACCCATCAGCAGACAAGCGAATTAAAGTTTTACTGAGTTCTGCCCACCAGAGCAACACCCAGCTCTACCCACCACCAGTCCCTCCCATCAGGAAGCTTGCACAAGCCTCTTAGATAGCCACATCCACCAGAGGGAAGACATCAGAAGCAAGAAGAACTACAATCCTGCAGCCTGTGGAAAGAAAGCCACATTCACAGAAAGATAGACAATATGAAGAGGCAGAGGACTATGTCCCAGATGAAGGAAAAAGATAAAACCTCAGAAAAACAACTAAATGAAGTGGAGATAGGCAACCTTCCAGAAAAAGAATTCAGAATAATGATAGTGAAGATGATCCAGGACCTCTGGAAAAGAATGGAGGCAAAGATTGAGAAGATGCAAGAAAGGTTTAATGAAGACCTAGAAGAATTAGAGAGCAAGCACCTAGAAGAATTAAAAGAACAAACAAACAGAGATGAACAACACAATAAGTGAAATGAAAAATACACTAGAAGGAATCAATCGCAGAATAACTGAGGCAGAAGAATGGATAAGTGACCTGGAACACAGAATGGTGGAATTCACTGCCATGGAACAGAATAAAGAAAAAAGAATGAAAAGAAATGAAGACAGACTACGAGACTTCTAGGACAACATTAAATGCACCAATGTTTGCATTATAGGGGTCCCAGAAGGAGAAAAGAGAGAGAAAGGACCCAAGAAAATATTGAAGAGATTATAGTGGAAAATTTCCCTAACACGGGAAAAGAAATAGCCACCCAAGTCCAGGAAGCACAGAGAGTCCCAGGCAGGATAAACCCAAAGAGAAACAAGCCAAGGCACATAGTAATCAAAATGACAAAAATTAAAGACAAAGAAAAATTATTAAAACCAACAAGGGAAAAATGACAAATAACATACAAGGGAACTTCCATAATGTTAACAGCTGATTTCTCAGCAGAAGCTCTACAAGCCAGAAGGGAGTGGCACAATATATTCAAAGTGATGAAAGGGAAGAACCTACAACCAAGATTACGCTACCCAGCAAGGATCTCATTCAGATTTGATGGAGAAATCAAAAGCTTTACAGACAAGCAAAAGCTAAGAGAATTCAACACCACCAAACCAGCTCTACAACAAATGCTAAAGGAACTTCGCTAAGTGGGAAACACAAGAGAAGAAAAAGACCTACAAAAACAAACCCAAAACAATTAAGAAAATGGTAATAGGAACGTACATATCAATAATTACCTTAAATGTGAATGGATTAAATGCTCCAACCAAATGACACAGGCTCACTGAATGGTTACAAAAACAAGACCCACATATATGCTATCTACAAGAGACCCACTTCAGACCTAGGGACACATACAGACTGAAAGTGAGGGGATGGAAAAAGATATTCCATGCAAATGGAAATCAAAAGAAAGCTGGAGTGGCAATTATCATATCAGATACGAAAGACTTTAAAATAAAGAATGTTACAAGAGACAAGGAAGGACACTGCATAATGATCAAGGGACCAATCCAAGCAGAAGATATAACAATTATAAACATATATGCACCCAACATAGGAGCACATCAATACATAAGGCAAAGGCTAACAGCTATAAAAGAGGAAATTGATAGTAACACAATAATTGTGGGAGACTTTAACACCTTACTTACACCAATGAACAGATCATCAAGACAGAAAATTAATAAGAAAACACAAGCTTTAAATGACACAATAGACCAGATAGATTTAATTGTTATTTATAAGACATTCCATCCAAGAACAGGAGGTTACACTTTCTTCTCAAGTGCAAACGGAGCATTTTCCAGGATAAATCACATCTTGGGTCACAAACCAAGCCTCAGTAAATTTAAGAAAATTGAAATCATATCAAGCATCTTTTCCGACCACAATGCTATGAGATTAGAAACAAATTACAGGGAAAAAATGTAAAAAACACAAACACATGGAGGCTAAACGATACGTTGCTATATAACCAAGAGATCAGTAAAGAAATTAAAGAGGAAATCAAAAAATACCTAGAGACAAATGACAATGAAAACACGACGACCCAAAACCTATGGGATGCAGCAAAAGCAGTTCTAAGAGGGAAGTTTATACAATACAATCCTACCTCAAGAAACAAGAAAAATCTCAAATAAAAAATCTAACCTTACACCAAAAGGAACTAAAGAAAGAAGAACAACAAAACCCAAAGTTAGCAAAAGGAAAGAAATCATAAAGATCAGAGCAGAAATAAATGAACTAGAAAAAAAGAAAACAATAACAAAGATCAATAAAACTAAAAGCTGGTTCTTTGAGAAGATAAACAAAATTGATAAACCTTTAGCCAGAATCAGCAAGAAAAAGAGGGAGAGGACTCAAATCAATCAAATTAGAAATGAAAAGGGAGAAGTTACAACAGACACTGCAGAACTACAAACCATCATCAGCTACCACTATAAGCAACTCTATGAAAATAAAATAGACCAACTAGAAGAAATGGACAAATTTTTAGAAACATATAACCTTCCAAGACTGAACCAGGAGGAAATGGAAAATATGAACAGACCAATAATAAGTAATGAAATTGAAACTGTGGTTAAAAATCTTCCAACAAAGGTCCAGGACCAGATGGCTTCACAGGTGAATTCTATCAAACATTTAGAGAAGAGCTAACACTCATCTTTCTCAAACTCTTCCAAAAACTTGCAGAGGAAGAAACATTCCCAAACTCATTCTATGTGGCCACCATCACCCTGATACTAAAACCAGACAAAGATACTAAAAAAAAAAAAGAAAATTACAGACCAATAACACTGATGAATACAGATACAAACATTTTCAACAAAATACTAGCAAAAAGAATCCAACAATACATTAAAAGGATCATACACCATGATCAAGTGGGATTTATCCCAGGGATGCAAGGATTCTTCAAAATACACAAATCAATCAATGTGATACATCATATTACCAAACTGAAGAATAAAAGCCATATGATCATCTCAATAGATGCAGAAAAATCTTTCGACAAGATTCAACACCCATTTATGATAAAAACTCTCCTGAAAGTGGGCTTAGAGGGACCCTACCTCAACATAATAAAGGCCATATACAGCAAAGCCACAGCAAACATCATTCTCAATGGTGAAAAACTGAAAGCATTTCCTCTAAGATCAGGAACAAGACAAGGATGCCCACTCTTGCCATTATTATTCAACATAGTTTTGGAAGTCCTAGCCATGGCAATCAGAGAAGAAAAAGAAATAAAAAGAATACAAATTGGAAAAGAAGAAGTAAAATCATCACTGTTTGAAGATGACATGATACTATACATAGATAATCCTAAAAATGCCACCAGAAAACTACTGGAGCTAATCAATGAATTTGGTAACGTTGCAGGATACAAAATTAATGCACAGAAACTCTTGCATCCCTATACACTAACAACAATACATCAGAAAGAGAAATTAAAGAAACAATCCCATTCACCATTGCAACAAAAAGAATAAAATACCTAGGAATAAACCTACCTAAGGAGGTAAAAAACTTGTACTCAGAAAACTATAAGACACTGATGAAAGAAATCAAAGATAACACAAACAGATGGCAAGATATACCATGTTCTTGGATTGGAAGAATCAATATTGTGAAAATGACTATACTACCCAAAGCAATCTACAGATTCAATGAAATCCCTTTCAAATTACCAATGACATTTTTTACAGAACTAGAACAAAAAATCTTAAAATTTGTATGGAGATGCAAAAGACCCTGAATAGGCAAAGCAATCTTTAGGGGAAAAAATGGAGCTGGAGGAATCAGACTCCCTGACTTCAGACTATACTACAAAGCTACAGTAATCAAGACAATATGGTACTGGCACAAAAACAGAAATATAGATCAATGGAACAGGACAGAAAGCCCAGAGATAAACCCACACACCTATGGTCAATTAATCTATGACAAAGGAGGCAAGGATATACAATGGAGAAAAGACAGTCTCTTTGGTAAGTGGTGCTGGGAAAACTGGACAGCTACATGTAAAAGAATGAAATTAGAACACTCCCTAACACCATGCAAAAAAATAAACTCAAAATGGATTAAAGACCTAAATGTAAGACTGGACACTATAAAACTCTTAGAGGAAAACATAGAAAGAATGCTCTTTGACATAAATTGCAGCAATATCTTTTTTGACTCACCTCCTAGAGTAATGGAAATAAAAACAAAAATAAACAAATGGGACCTAATGAAACTTAAAAGCTTTTGAACAGCAAAGGAAACTATAAACAAGACGAAAAGGCAACCCTCAGAATGGGAGAAGATATTTGCAAACGAATCAATGGACAAAGGATTAATCTCTAAAATATATAAACAGCTCATGCAGCTCAATATTAAAAAAACAAAAAACCTAATCAACAAATGAGCAGAAGACCTAAACTGACATTTCTCCAAAGAAGACATACAGATGGTGAAGAGGAACATGAAACACTGCTCAACATTCCTAATTATTAGAGAAATGCAAATCAAAACTACAATGAGGTATGACCTCACACCGGTCAGAATGGGTATCATCAGAAAATCTGCAAACAACAAATGCTGGAGAGGGTGTGGAGAGAAGGGAACCCTCTTGCACTGTTGGTGGGAATTGAAATTGATACAAGCACTATGGAGAACAGTATGGATGTTCCTTAGAAAACTAAAAATAGAATTATCATATGACCCAGCAATACTACTACTGGGCATATACCCAGAGAAAACAATAATTCAAAAAGACACATGCACCCCAATATTCATTGCAGCACTGTTTACAATAGCCAGGTCATGGAAGCAACCTAAATGCCCATCAACAGACGAATGGATAAAGAAGATGTGATACATATATACAATGGAATATTACTCAGCCATAAAAAGGAATGAAATTGGGTCATTTGTAGAGATGTGGATGGACCTAGAGACTGTGATACAGAGTGAAGTAAGTCAGAGAGAGGAAAACAAATATCGTATATTAACGCATATATGTGGAATCTAGAAAAATGGTACAGATGAACCAGTTTGTAAGGCAGAAATAGAGACAGATGTAGAGAACAAACGATGGACACCAAGGGGGGAAAGCGGGGGTGGGGGGGGCGAGGTAGTAGGATAAATTGGGAGATTGGGATTGACATATTTACACTAATAAATATAAAATAGATAACTAATGAGAATCTGAGGCAAAAGCTTCAAGATGGCAGCGAAAGCTTCAAGATGGTGGAAGAGTAAGATGTGGAGAGCACCTTCCTCCCCACAAATACATCAGAAATACATGTACATGTGGAACAACTCCTACAGAACACCTATTGAACGCTGGCAGAAGACCTCAGACCTCCCAAAAGGCAAGAAACTCCCCACGTACCTGGGTAGGGAAAAAGAAAAAAGAAAAAACAGAGATAAAAGAATAGGGACGGGACCTGCACCAGCGGGAGGGAGCTGTGAAGGAGGAAAGGTTTCCACACACTAGAAAGCCCCTTTGCGGGCGGAGACTGCAGGTGGCGGAGGGGGGAAACTTCAGAGCCATGGAGGAGAGCGCAGCCACAGGGGTGCAGAGGGCAAAGCGGAGAGATTCCCACACAGAGGATCAGTGCCGAGCAGCACTCACCATCCCAAGAGGCTTCTCTGCTCACCCACTGGGATGGGCGGGGTCTGGGAGATGAAGCTCGGGCTTCGGTCGGATCCCAGGGAGAGGACTGGGGTTGGCGGTGTGAACACAGCCTGAAGGGGGCTAGTGCGTCACAGCTAGCTGGGAGGGAGTCCGGGAAAAAGTCTGGAGCTGCCAAAGAGGCAAGAGACTTTTTCTTGATTCTTTGTTTCCTAGTGCATGAGGAGAGGGGATTAAGAGCGCCGCTTAAAGGAACTCCAGAGACGTGAGCTGTGGCTATCAGCGTGGACCCCAGAGACAGGCATGAGATGCTAAGGCTGCTGCTGCCACCACCAAGAAGCCTGTGTGCAAGCAAAGGTCACTATCCACACATCCCCTTCCCATGAGCCTGTGCAGCCCGCCACTGCCAGGGTCCCATGATCCAGGGACAACTTCCCCAGGAGAATACACAGTGCGCCTCAGGCTCATGCAATGTCACACCAGCCTCTGCCGCCGCAGGCTCGCCCGGCATCCGTACCCCTCCCTCCCCCCGGCCTGAGTGAGCCAAATCCCCCAAATCAGCTGCTCCTTTAACCCCGTCCTGTCTGAGCAAAGAACAGACGCCCTCAGGCGACCTACACGCAGAGGTGGGTCCAAATCCAAAGCTGAACCCCAGGAGCTGTGTGAACAAAGAAGAGAAAGGGAAATCTCTCCCAGCAGCCTCAGGAGCAGTGGATTAAATCTCCACAATCAATGTGATGTACCTGCATCTGTGGAATACCTGAATAGACAATGAATCATCCCAAATTGAGAAGGTGGACTTTGGGAACAATGATATATATTTTTTTTCCCCTTTTTCTCTTTTTGTGAGTGTGTATGTGTATGCTTCGGTGTGTGATTTTGTCTGTATAGCTTTGCTTTTACCATTTATCCTAGGGTTCTGTCTGTCCGTTTTTTGTTTTTTGTTTTTTGTTTTGTATAGTTTTTAGCACTTCTTATCATTGGTGGATTTATTTTTTGGTTTGGTTGCTCTCTTCTTTCTTTCTTTCTTTTTTTATTACTTTAAAATTTTTTCTTAATAATTATTTTTTATTTTAATAACTTTTTTATTTTACTTTATTTTATTTTATCTTCTTTCTTTCTTTCTTTCTTTTCTCCCTTTTATTCTGAGCCGTGAGGATGACAGGCTCTTGGTGCTCCAGGCAGGTGTCAGGGCTGTGCCTCTGAGGTGGGAGAGCCAAGTTCAGGACATTGGTCCACAAGAGACCTCCAGCTCCATGTAATATCAAACGGTGAAAATCTCCCAGAGATCTCCATCTCAATGCCAAGACCCAGGTCCAATCAACGACCAGCAAGCTACAGTGCTGGATATTCTATGCCAAACAACTAGCAAGACAGGAACACAACCCCACCCACGTGCAGAGAGGCTGCCTAAAATCATACTAAGTTCACAGACACCCCAAAACACACCACCAGACGTGGACCTGCCAACCAGAAAGACAAGATGCAGCCTCATCCACTAGAACACAGGCACTAGCCCCCTCCACCAGGAAGCCTGCACAACCCACTGAACCAACCTTAGCCACTGGGAGCAGACACCAAAAACAACAGGAACTACGAACTTGCAGCCTGCGAAAAGGAGACCCCAAACACAGTAAGTTAAGCAAAATGAGAAGACAGAGAAATACACAGCAGATGAAGGAGCAAGGTAAAAACCCACCAGACCAAACAAATGAAGAGGAAACAGGCAGTCTACCTGAAAAACAATTCAGAGTAATTATAGTAAATATGATCCAAAATCTTGGAAAGAGAATGGAGAAAATACAAGAAACATTTAACAAGGACCTAGAAGAACTAAAGAGCAAACAAACAATGATGAACAACAAAATAAATGAAATTAAAAATTCTCTAGAAGGGATCAATAGCAGAATAACTGAGGCAGAAGAACAGATAAGTGATCTGGAAGATAAAATAGTGGAAATAACTACTGCAGAGCAGAATAAAGAAAAAACAATGAAAAGAATTGAGGATGGTCTCACAGACCTCTGGGGCAACATTAAATGCACCAGCATTCGAATTATAGGGGTCCCAGAAGAAGAAGAGAAAAAGAAAGGGACTGAAAAAATATTTGAAGAGATTATAGTTGAAAACTTCCTTAATATGGGAAAGGAAATATTTAATCAAGTTCAGGAAGCACAGAGAGTCCCATACAGGATAAATCCAAGGAGAAACACACCAAGACACATATTAATCAAACTATACAAAAATTAAATACAAAGAAAAAATATTAAAAGCAGCAAGGGAAAAAAAACAAATAACATACAAGGGAATCCCCATAAGGTTAACAGCTGATCTTTCAGTAGAAACTCTGCAAGCCATAAGGGAGTGGCAGGACATATTTAAAGTGATGAAGGGGAAAAACCTATATACAAGATTACTCTACCCAGCGAGGATCTCATTCAGATTTGATGGAGAAATTAAAATCTTTACAGACAAGCAAAAGCTAAGAGAATTCAGCACCATGAAACCAGCTTTACAACAAACGCTAAAGGAACTTCTCTAGGCAGGAAACACAAGAGAAGGAAAAGACCTACAAAAACAAGCCCAAAACAATTAAGAAAATGGTAATAGGAACATACATATTGATAATTACCTTAAACGTAAATGGATTAAATGCTCCAACCAAAAGACATAGACCGGCTGAATGGATACAAAAACAAGACCCATATATATGTTGTCTACAAGAGACTCACTTCAGACCTAGGGACACATAGAGACTGAAAGTGAGGGGATGGAAAAAGATATTCCATGCAAATGGAAATCAAAAGAAAGCTGGAGTAGCAATTCTCATATCAGACAAAATAGACTTTAAAACAAAGACTATTCCAAGAGACAAAGAAGGACACTACATAATGATCAAGGGATCAATCCAAGAAGAAGATATAACAAGTGTAAATATTTACACACCCAACATAGGAGCACCTCAATACATAAGGCAAATACTAACAGCCATAAAAGGGGAAATCGACAGTAACACAATCAGAGCAGGGGATTTTAACACCCCACTTTCACCAATGGACAGATCAACCAAAATGAAAATAAAAAGTAAAGATGAGCTTTAAATGATACATTAAACAAGATGGACTTAATTGATATTTATAGGACATTACACCCCAAAACAACAGAATACACTTTCTTCTGAAGTGCTCATGGAACATTCTCCAGGATAGATCATATCTTGGGTCACAAATCAAGCCTTGGTAAATTTAAGAAAATTGAAATCATACCAAGTATCTTTTCCAAGCACAACGCTATGAGACTAGATATCAATTACAGGAAATAATCTGTGAAAAATACAAACACATGGAGGCTAAACAATACACTACTTAATAACCAAGAGATCACTGAAGAAATCAAAGAGGAAATCAAAAAATACCTAGAAACAAATGACAATGAAAACATGACGACCCAAAACCTATGGGATGCAAGGAAAGCAGTTCTAAGAGGGAAGTTTATAGCAATACAATCTTACCTTAAGAAACAAGAAACATCTCAAATAAACAACCTAACCGTACACCTAAAGCAATTAGAGAAAGAAGAACAAAAAACCCCCAAAGTTAGCAGAAGGAAAGAAATCTTAAAGATCAGATCAGAAACAAATGAAAAAGAAATGAAGGAAATGATAGCAAAGATCAATAAAACTAAAAGCTGGTTCTTTGAAAAGATAAACAAAATTGATAAATCATTAGCCATACTCATCAAGAAAAAAAGGGAGAAGACTCAAATCAGTAGATTAGAAATGAAAAAGGAGAAGTAATAACTGACACTGCAGATATACAAAGGATCATGAGAGATTACTACAAGCAAATATATGTCAATAAAATGGACAATCTGGAAGAAATGGGCAAATTCTTAGAAATGCACAACGTTCCAAGACTGAACCAGGAAGAAATAGAAAATATGAACAGACCAATCACAAGCACTGAAATTGAAACTGTGATTAAAAATCTTCCAACAAACAAAAGCCCAGGACCAGATGGCTTCACAGGTGAATTCTATCAAACATTTAGAGAAGAGCTAACACCTATTCTTCTCAAACTCTTCCAAAATATAGAAGAGGGAAGAACTCTCCCAAACTCATTCTACGAGGCCACCATCACCCTGATACCAAAACCAGACAAAGATGTCACAAAGAAGAAAACTGCAGGCCAATATCACTGATGAACACAGATGCAAAAATCCTCAACTAAATACCAAGAAACAGAATCCCACAGCACATTAAAAGGATCATACACTATGATCAAGTGGGGTTTATCTCAGGAATGCAAGGATTCTTCAGTATATGCAAATCAATCAATGTGATACACCATATTAAAAATTGAAGGAGAAAATCCATATGATCATCTCAATGGATGCAGAGAAAGCTTTTGACAAAATTCAACACCCATTTATGATTAAAACCCTCCAGAAAGTAGGCATAGAGGGAACTTACCTCAACATAATAAAGGCCATATATGACAAACCCACAGCCAACATCGTTCTCAATGGTGAAAAACTGAAAACATTTCCGCTAAAATCAGGAACAAAAAAAGGTTGCCCACTCTCACCACTATTATGCAACACACTTTTGGAAGTTTTAGCCACAGCAATCAGAGAAGAAAAAGAAATAAAAGGAATCCAAATTGGAAAAGAAGAAGTAAAGCTGTCACTGTTTGCAGATGACATGATATTATACATAGAGAATCCTAAAGATGCTACCAGAAAACTACTAGAGCTAATCAATGAATTTGGTAAAGTAGCAGGATACAAAATTAATGCACAGAAATCTCTTGCATTCCTATACACTAATGATGAAAAATCTGAAAGTGAAATTAAGAAATCACTCCCATTTACCATTGCAACAAAAATAATAAAATATCTAGGAATAAACCTACCTAAGGAGACAAAAGACCTGTATGCAGAAAATTATAAGGCACTGATGAAAGAAGTTAAAGATGATACAAATAGATGGAGAGATATACCATGTTCTTGCATTGGAAGAATCAATATTGTGAAAATCACTATACTATCCAAAGCAATCTACAGATTCAATGCAATCCTCATCAAACTACCACTGGCATTTTTCACAGAACTAGAACAAAAAATTTCACAATTTATATGGAAACACAAAGGACCTGGAATAGCCAAAGCAATCTTGAGAAAGCAAAACAGAGCTAGAGGAATCATGCTCCCTGACTTCAGACTATACTACAAAGCTACAGTAATCAAGACAGTTTGGTACTGGCACAAAAACAGAAATATAGATCAATGGAACAGGATAGAAAGCCCAGAGATAAACTCACACATATATGGTCACCTTATCTTTGATAAAGGAGGCAAGAATATACAGTGGAGAAAAGACAGCCTCTTCAATAAGTGGTGCTGGGAAAACTGGACAGTTACATGTAAAAGAATGAAATTAGAACACTCCCTAACACCATACACAAAAATAAACTCAAAGTTAATTAAAGATCTAAATGTAAGGCCAGACACTATCAAACTCTTAGAGGTAAAGATAGGCAGACACTCTTATGACATAAATCACAGCAAGATCCTTTTTGACCCACCTCCTAGAGAAATGGAAATAAAAACAAAAATAAACAAATGGGACCTAATGAAACTTCAAAGCTTTTGCAGAGCAAAGGAAACCCTAAACAAGACGAAAAGACAACCCTCAGAATGGGAGAAAATATTTGCAAAGGAAGCAACTGACAAAGGATTAATCTCCAAAATTTACAAGCAGCTCATGCAGCTCAATATCAAAAAAACAAGCAACCTAATCCAAAAATGGGCAGAAGACCTAAATAGACATTTCTCCAAAGAACATATACAGATTGTCAACAAACACATGAAAGAATGCTCAACATCATTAATCATTAGAGAAATGCAAATCAAAACTACAACGAGAGATCATCTCACACAAGTCAGATTGGCCATCATCAAAAAATCTATAAACAGTAAATGCTGGAGAGGGTGTGGAGAGAAGGGAACCCTCTTACGCTGTTGGTGGGAATGTACATTGATACAGCCACTATGGAAAATGGTATGGAGGTTCCTTAAAAAACTAAAAATAGAACTACCATATGACACAGCAATCCCAGTACTGGGCATATACCCTGAGAAAACCATAATTCAAAGAGTCATGTACCACAATGTTCATTGCAGCTCTATTTACAATAACCAGGACATGGAAGCAACCTAAGTGTCCATCAACAGATGAATGGATAAAGAAGATGTGGCACATATACAGAATGGAATATTACCCAGCCATAAAAAGAAACGAAATTGAGTTATTTGTAGTGAGGTGGATGGACCTAGAGTCTGTCATACAGAGTGAAGCAAGTCAGAAAGAGAAAAACAAATACCGTATGCTACCATTTATGTATGGAATCTAACAACAACAAAAAATAAAGGTCATGAAGAACCTAGTGGCAAGATGGGAATAAAGACGCAGATGTAGAGAATAGACTTGAGGACATGGGGAGGGGGAAGGGTAAGATGGGACGAAGTGAGAGAGTGGCATGGACATATATACACTACCAAATGTAAAATAGATATCTAGTGGGAAGCAGTCGCATAGCACAGGGAGATCAGCTCGGTGCTTTGTGACCACCTAGAGGGGTGGGATAGGGAGGGTGGGAGGGAGGGAGATGCAAGAGGGAAGAGATATGGGGATATATGTATATGTATAACTGATTCAGTTAGTTTTAAAGCAGAAACTAACACACCATCGTAAAGCAATCATACTCCAATAACGATGTTTTAAAAAAAAAGAATCTGCTGTATTAAAATAAAATAAAATAAAATATTTTAAAAATGTGCTAATTCCTTATGCTAATTCACACCTATGGATAAAAAGTTCATAGTATGAAAAGAAAATTTTGAAGATCAAACACAGGATAGCAACCACATTAAATAGTTGCATTGGTCTAGTTTCATCTCTGTAGACATCCCCCCGGGATGTAGGCAATCCCTCTCCCCGTGCATCATAAAGACGACTGTCAAAACTAATCTGCAGTATTAAGGGCAGTGTTGACAGCCTTATCTCTATAAATGTTATTACTGTATTTTTTTAAACCCACAAACCTCTGCCCATCTTTCTCCATCCAGGCACTTGAAGGGCTCTTCTGGGGGAGAAGCACTTGTTGTCGATAGAAATTCAATTTGCTGCACAAGCTAAGATGCAGTAAACTTCTCTCCCCCTTGCTTTACTGCTGCTTTCACAATCATAAAACGAGCCTAATGTTTAAATGTTAGAAAGCACTTAATGTTTAATCGTTGGAGATTAAGTCTCTTTCATGACGCCTGAGCTGCCCGGCAATAGGTTAGAAATTGATTGCCCCCTTGCTCCAGGGGCACTGCAGGGTCTCAGAGAAACATCTACCTCAGCTTTGCAAGGTTCATAAATGCAAAGGGAATGAAAAGTTTCCTTTTCCAAGGCAGTTGCATGTTTCGAGGAGCCAGCACAGGGCAGCACGGGGCAGTATTTGGGCGGGTGAAGGGGAGACATGTACATACAGGATTTTGTGATGTTCTGGGGCCCAAGAGTCCAGGTCCCAAGCCAGGGGTCCCCCAGAGTATCCTTCCACTGTGGCCAGGAGGGGCCTCGCCGTCACCACACTCATGAATTAAAACAAGCAGCCACGGCCTCTTGTGAGAAATGCCTGGACATGGCCTGTTCAGCATTTGCTCTGAGTCATGTGTCTCAGACCCATTCACAGCCATCCGCTGGCACTTACGCCCATAGAAACGTTCTTTTGTGCCTCTGAATAAGACCAGAGAAGACAGGCAAAAGACAGAAAGGAATAATTGCTTGCCATCACTCATTCCGTCTCTAAAAGAGCCAGTTTTGAAAGAAAAGAATTCAGCACCACTTGTCAGCAGTCTGTTGATGCCATGAATGACATCACACAGCCAGACCTCAAGTGACCAACGACGCCTCGTGAAAGAGGAACCCTGCCAAATAAGGACCCCATGATGCCACCGTGACAGCTGTATCCTGCTGAGTCGGGCCTCGGAAGCAGAGATCCAGAGTTCAAATCCCTGTTCTGCCCCTCAGGGGTGCTCTGAGGTTGGGCAAAAACCTCTCATAATCAGTTTCCTCTTTATAAAACTTGGCTGGTGATGCCTAGAGGCCAGGGTGTCTGGGATAATTGTGCAGGAAGTCATCCAGGAGAAACCCAGTAAATGTTAGCTGACACTGAGTCTGTAATAAATTCATCATCAGAGCCCAGATAAAATCAGGTTTTTGTGTGTTACTGGAGCTTCAGCATTAAATAAAATCTATCATCATTCCATCCCTTTATATCTGGGTTTCCCAACCTCAGCACTATAGCCATTTGGGCCGGGATAATTCTGTATTGTGAAGGGCGGTCCTGCGCATTGTAGGGTGTTAAGCAGCAGCCCTGGCCTCCACCCGCTAGATGCCATTAGCCTCTCCCCTCCTCGGTAGTAACAACCAAAAAATGTCCCCAGACATTGCCCTTTGTCCCCTGGGGGGCAAAATTACTCCCAGTTGAGAACCACTGCTGTATATTATCATGGGATGCTTGGACATCTAACTGCAAGAACTATTCTTTGCTGCTCGTCGGATACACATTGAACATAAGGAGATAACAGTGAGCGACAGAATCAGGAAATCGCCTTTTCTTGATAGTTAATGACAAACTTTCCACGAAATAAATAGACCAGCCACCCCTGGTGCCCTTCATGCTCTAGAGGCAGAAACAAAGTCTGACCAGGAGGAAGTGACTTGTACTCAAGAAGAATTTCAAGATTTTGCCCATTTATATTAGCAGAAACCCGGGGAATGTACATGAGAATAGATTCTAATGGTGTTAGACTACAGAGCATAAAATTTAACACTGGGTTGGTCCTAATTTATCAATCAGGGTGTATTGATGAATGCTTCTGGATTTGTTAGTTTATGTAGATGGAAGTGGCTCTAACAGTTTACTTGGTTGGTTGGTTGGTTGCCTGACTGGACTGTAAGGTCCTTGAAAGCAGGGATCTTCTCTGTCTTGTTCACTGCTGTGTCCCCCAGCATCAAGAAAAGCACTAGACACATAGTAGGTACACAATAAAGAGGTGTTGAAAGAAACATCTGCTTGCTGTTGTGTAAGACAGTGTGTGTCTCTAATGGTCTCCCCTTTTCTCTAATATCTTCAAGTCCCAGGCTTGCTTCCTCAATCTCATCACACCACAGACCAAGCCTGGCTATGGTAAACATCTCCATCAAGCCCATGGGTGATATACAGGGACTTCTGCCCCAGGGATGCAGTTTCCAAACCAGCATGAGGATCAGAATCCGTTTGGGGAGCTTTCAAAGAACACAGACCCCTGGGCACAGTGCCTGAAATTCTGGTTCTCTAGTTTGGGGCTGGGGCCTGGGAATCTGTAAAAGTGTCTGGGCAGTTTGGGGGTGCCCTGTTCTGTCCCACTCACACTCTGCATCCCTGACCTCCTCCAGAAACATCAGTGGGCTCCTGGTTCTTCCCCAGAACCCAAGTCTGAGAACTCAGTGTAGGAACAAGAGTCCCCAAGAGTGTGTAAGAGCACAGGAGATTGGAGAGGGGACCAGAATATCCCTCTTAAAATGCAGATGCCTCATCTAAACAGCCTGAGGAGAGGTCCACCCATGTGACAGCCGAGACATCTCCCAGCCCTATTTTTTTTTTTTTTTTTGCCCCAAGTATGCAAAGAAAAACCTGCAAACAGAACTTGTGGTATGCAAGTTATGCATAAATAATGTGAAGTGACACCTCGAGATGTAGAGATTTCTGTTCTTCAGAAACTGGGGGTTATCACTGACATTTGCCTGTGATTTTAGTGTCCACAGTTCTCAAGATGAAATCAGTCAGAAGTTCTGGCAGCTTTAAACACTGAACAACACTTTCATTCTGAAAGAGCAGCTCTCCTCGGCATCACACCATAACAAGCCCAGGGAAAAGAATTCTTTGATATGAAGATTTTAGGAAGGGAGTCAGGTGCGATGATCTCATTGTGAAGGAAGCTCAGTCCCTTAAGGTCATCTTCAGAGCTGGAAATGATTCATGTCGAGAAAACTGACCTTCAGTGTTTTCTCTGCTAGGTGTTTAAACAGCAGCAGCGGACTAAACCAGCGATCTGAAATGCCATGTGAGTGGGGAGGTTGGGAGACTCGAGTTTCAGACTAACTGGATATGTACGTGCAGGCTGGAGCGCTTATTGCAGAAGCCTGTGAAAAGACATGTCAACTGGAAAAAAAATGCACAAAGTGAGAGTTGAGAGTTAAGTTTCTTGGGGGGCAAAATGAGGACTCTAGCCTGGAAGACAGCATTTCAGGTAGCTCTGAGAAACTGCTGCATAGAGGTAGGGGGGAAGGTCAGTATAGATGTTTTTGGTGAAGGGGGAGTACTTGCAATCAAGCTCATATTTTTTGCAGAAGGTTTCTGCTAGTCTCATGAAGGTTACTGCTAGTCTCATGAAGGTTACTGCCAGTCAGAAGGAGCAGATGTCACCATGAAGGCTTTTAGTGCTTTTCTAGATACCAGGAGGTGGAAGAATTGGGCTCATAAAATCTTCTCCTGAAAATATCTAATTATCTGAAGACCTGTTCTGCCAGTTTTTCCCAGAGCAGAGAGTGCCTCATTCCTGATCGCCACCTTGAACCCCTTTCAGGGATTGTTGAAGGTCAGCAGCTGCAGCAGCTCATGATTTCACCCTTGTGGAGGTAGATGGCAAGCGCCAATTTGTAGTTGGAAGACATCATGTTTTAATTTTAAATTCTTAACTCAGGACCATGACATAGTCAGCATCAGACAGGCCTCTGTCACCACTGCTGTGATGGAGACTGAGCTTCACAGGCACCAGGGGAACCAGGATGTTGTGCTGACCATTGGGAATCCAAGGAGACAGATGTGCCACATAACCAGGTCTTGTTATAGCAGCAGAGGGGGCGGGCATGAAGGCAGGAGAGGATGATGGGAACTCATTGCACACATGCAAAAAGGAAAAATAATTTAGGCTGAATTCCCAGGTTTTTGACTCTCAAGCTGCCATGTGAAAAGCAAGAGGTAAGAATTCATACATAATATCAGCAATAAAACAAATCTTGTTTTAGAAAACAATGAAATACACTAAAGACAGCCTTAGTCTTTTATAAAAACAAGCAGATCTCATAAGTGAATGAAAATCTAGTCCATTACTCTTTTTTTCCTTAAGACAAAATAAAGAAGAGAAGCTTTCAGTGAAATGATGGAACTCCTTGAAATTACGATCACGACACCCTTGACAGTTTCAACATGGGGAAGGTGTTTTTCTGCACCAAAACATGAGAAATTGTGCTTGAGGAACCCAATAAGTGCAAAATGACTCAAAGCTCAGTTATGCTGTCAATCAAGAACGAATGAGCAAAATTCTTCCCAAGTTTCACACCAGAGGTATTGAGTATCTCACAAGACTCAAAAGCAGATGGGTATTTTTTATGTACAGTTTTGTCAGGGGGTGTAAAGGTAAACACACCTATGTAAAAAAAAAAAAAGTGGTCCAGTACAGGAAATTATATATTTAAAATTATAGTCATTATTCTTGCTTTCCAACTTTAACAATTGTGTTTATATCTTGGCTAATTTAATATAGAATATTTAATGTGATATATTATTCATTATGACATTTCAAGGGGAAAAGTAACTTTCACCCCCCTTCTCCTATCAGACCCAGTTCTACTCACCATTTCAAAACTTCTGTACTCCAAGAAGAGCTCTAAATCCAATCATTTAGGAGGGTGACTGTGGATGGATCGTGATTACCAGAAAAAGAGATGACTATGCACTAGAAGCTTTGGACTCTTGTGCCCCTCACTGCCTTGTATTTCAGGTGCATCTGGTTCCTTCCTGGGGACTTGCTACCCATTCCATCAGTCTCCTCACTGTAAGCCACAGAGAAGGTGAGATAAACTGAGGACTGACCTGTGCAAATAGAACATTCCTCACTCTTCTTCAATTCTACCTGGAAAACAGATGCCTCAGAAAAGCTTATCCCTGGCCCAGAAATCTCTTCTGAGAGCCACATTAATTCATCCAACCACCAAATTTACATCTCCTCTTAAAACTCTTCCAGAGTTCACCATCTGAATGAACGACACCAATATTCACTCTGTTTATATTTTCCAGTCTCTGTCCTCTGTTTTTAGTTTATACATTATCTTACTGTCTTTTAGTGGTGACTGTAAAGATTACAGCATGCATCCTTGACTCTTTAAAATCTAACATGAAGTAAGATTTTGTAACATTATTCTCCAAATAATGTTACGAGACATTAATTCCATTTACCCACTCATGTCTTTTGAAACATCATGGTCATGCATTTTAATTCTGTATTTTCTACATATATTTTAGATACCAAAACTTTGTTATTATTTTGTAGAGTCAATATCCATTTATATTTACCACTTCTCTTGCTCTTCATTTCTTACTGTATTTTTGTTTTTCCAATGGGATTCTTTTTCTTTGGCCTGAAGAACTCCCTGTAGAATTTTTTTCATGATGGCCTGCTAGTGCAAAATCTCTCAGATTTTATTTATCTAAAAATGTCTTTATTTCACATTGAGTTTTAAAAGACATTTTCACAAGACATAGAAATCTAGGTTGGTCTTTATTTTCTTTCAGCACTTTAAAGATGTCATTTTATCATCATCTGAATTCCATCATATTCTTTGAGAAGTCAGTTGTCTGTATTTTTTCTCCTTTGAGAGTACTGTGTCTTGTTTTCCTCTCTGCTTTCTTTCAAGTGTTTTCCCTTTGTCATTTGGTTTTTGCAGTACTATTGCAATATTTTGAATTTATTAAGATTGAGAATCACAGAGCTTCCAGAATATGGGGTTGAATGTGTTTAATCTATCATTTTCTCTTGAAAGATTGCTTATGCCCCTTTCTCTCTCTCTTCTTTGAGGACAACAATTATACATATATTAGCTCTTTTCACAGTAATTCATGTTTCTTACTTTATATGCGTTCAACTTTTTGCCTTTCGGTGCTTCAGCTTGGATATTTTCTATTCTCTTAGTTTAAGTTCACTAATTCTCTCTTCTGATGGGTTACATTTGCTATTACATTCATCCAATGAGTTTCTAATTGTGTTTATTGAGTATTTTACTTCAAGAGTTTCAAATGATTCTATTTTACAGATTTCAGTACTTGATAACATTCTCCACTCTATCATCTATTTTCTGGAGCATAGCATGTTGGGAGAGGCAATCTCTCTTGGGCTCTAAGCATCACTTTCTCTTTCTGCTGTGGATGCCGAGAATGAAAGGCCCTGGCCGCCCTTTACCTAGACCATTTCTCAAGATTGCATTTTCATCCAGCAATTTTGAGGAATAATGCAATGTCTTTCTCTAGGACGAAGAGTAGGCTTTCTTATTGCTAGCTATAAAGCAGGAATTTCCTAAGTTCAGTGTTCCTCAGCTGTCATGCAAACCCACTGAAGATGTAGCATTCATCTGTGCCATATCACATTACCCCTGTGGAACTTGAGAGGAAAGGAGCAATGCAAATTTGCCAGTGCTCATGCTGCTTGCTGAGCCAAGAGCAATAAAGTCCTTCCTCTGACCCAGGAGTCTCATGTCTTTTGCCAGCATCCATGAAACAGCAACAGATTAATGTATTATCTTGAAAGTAAGGTGAAGTCAAATTCCAGCCCAGACAATCAAGCACAGTTTTTTTTAAAATTGAGGTATAGTTGATTTACCATATTATATTAATTTCAGGTGTATAACAGTGATTCCAAATTTTTATAGATTTACTCTATTTAAAGTTATTACAAAATAATGGCTATATTCCCTATGCTATACAATATATCCTTGTAGCTTATTTATTTTATGCATAGTATTTTGTACCTCTCAATTCCCTACACTTATCTTGACCCTCCTCCCTTCCCTCTCACCACTGGTAACCACTAGTTTGTTTTCTATATCTGTGAGTCTGTTCCTGTCTTGTTTTATATGTTCATTTATTTTATATTCCACATAAAAGTGATAACAAAGAGTATTTATTTTTCTCTATCTGAGTTATTTCACTAAGCATAATACTCTCTAGGTCCATCCATGTTGTTGTAAATGGAAAAATTTCATTCATTTTATGGTTGAGTAGTATTTCATTGTATATATTTACCACATCTTCTTTATCCATTAACCTGTTGATGGACACTTAGGTTGCTTCCATATCTTGGCAACTGTAAATAATGCTGCTATGAACATTGAGGTGCATGGATCTTTTTGAATTAATTTTTTTTTGGATATATACCCAGGAATGTAATTGCTGAATCATATGTTTGTTAGTTCTATTTTTACTTTTTTGAGGACCCTCCATACGGTTTTCCATAGTGGCTGCACAAATTTAAATGGAGCCTACTACAGGGAAGTCTATCCTCACTGGTCAGCTGTAGGTCCAACTTCTAACTAGCCTTAGTCCTTTCCACAGCAGAACACTGTACAAGCTCTCATGTCTTCCCAGCAGTTGCAGATATCACAGTTGACCATATTTCTCATGAGCAAACAAAAGCTGGGTCTCACTCCATAGCATGAGGGTTTCTTCAGAGCGTCCTTAATTATCATGGAGCAGACATGCTTGGGCAGGAAGCTACACTGTAATCACAGGGCAGGGGAGGGAGAGCGAAACTTTATTTTGTGTAACTCAAACATCAGTGAAATGGCTGCCACCACCACAAGCTATACACTTAACTCAATGTTTCCAGTGAGCTTGATGTCTTGCTCCGAAAGCGGATGCATATCTGTGTTTGTCATGAAAACTTACCAGCAGAAATTCTCATTCCTTTGCTATAGATTTACCAAAATTTGTCAACTCTTTTCAGTTTAGAAGTTTCCTTAAATATATAGTATTTTAGGGGAAAAAATCAATAAACAGTTGATCTGAAAAAGAAAGTTGGAAAATTAAACCACAGTTATTTTCATGTACATGTGTGAAAACTCTATCATCTGTGGGTCTGTTTCTATTGTCTTTTTTTTCTCAGTCCTGTTAATTGGTATGTCTGGTAATTTTTTATTGAAAGTCAGGCATTATCTACTAAAAATAGAAAAGTCTCTAGAGCAAATTATCTTCCTGCAGGGAAAGTTCACCCTACATTCTGGTAGGCAGTCTATATTGAAACAGACCACCTTAACCTAATCTAAGCTCAAATCCCATGCTAAACTGATTTGAGGCAAGGTGGAAGTTTTTGTAAGTCTCTGTCTGTCTCTGGTTAATTTCAACTTCTAGGATATAGCTTTCCATTGGTCCCAATTGGAAGCCTGGGGTATTTGATGTTTAACTGGTGTCTCTCCTCCTTGGCAAGTCCTGACCTCTAATTTTTGTCTACTGAAAACCTCAAGACAGCCAAAACCTCTTTTCTGCTTTTTAATAGCTTCTTAGCATCTTTCCCAGAGCAGCTTAATAATCAGGCAAATATCCTGAGGGGGGAAATCACTGAAGGTTGGACTTACTTCTCTATGCTATGCTTATTTCCAGGACTTTGGCATCTCCTGTTCTACCTACCTTGGCACTATCAAATTACAGATTTTTGTTCTCCAACCTCATGCTAGAAGTTTGGTTGTTTTCTCTACCTTTTATCTAGGGATCTCTTCCTGGTTTTTCAACCCCTCACACACTGTAAATGTTCTGAAAAAATAAGTAGCTCACAGAAAGTTAGTTTACCTCTCTGTAATTCCCTTCCCTCTGGATTATTTGCCCTTCACGTCTTGGTTGCTTCAGTATTTCTTAAATGTCTTTAATCATATTTTTTCAATATATTTAATCTGCATGTTCTCAATTTTTCAGGAAAGTCATTGATCCACCACAAGCCAGAATCCAAAGAATCACTTCCTACATGTCCTTCTTTTACCCTCTCCACTCAGTACTTCCTAAATGTTTCTCAAATCATTCTACTCCTCTCCATCTTCCCATCTCCCCACCATTACTTCATCTCTCACCTATGTTACTGATCTGTCCTCATCCACTCTTTTCTCTTTCAGTCTGTTCTCTAAAAGCAACCACAGGGATGTTACATTAAAATAAAGTATTTGTTTTCTATTGCTGCATAACAAATTGCCAAAACTCAGTGGCTTAAAATAACACAATTTATCATTTCACAGCTGGGTCAGAAATTCAGATGCAGCTTAGTTATGTCCTCTCCTTGGGGTCTCGCCAGGTTCAGGTTGCAATATAGTTGTCAGTTGGGCTGTATTTTCATCTGAAGGCTTGGCTGGGTTAGAATCTTTTTCTAGGATCCTTCAAGTTGTTGGTGGGATTCATCTTCTTGCAGCTGTGTGACTGAGGGCTCCAGGTTTTTGCTGGCTGACCACTAGAAGCTGCCCTCAGACCCTAGAGGTCTCAGTTTCTTGTCATGTGAACCTCCTCAACATGCCTGCTCACTTCATCAAGCCAGGGGATAATGTCTTACTCTAGTCTGTTAAGGCAGAGTCTAATGTGGTGTAATGTTATCATCAGAGTGACATCCCATTGCCTTATTCTATGAGGTAGAAGAAAGTCACAGGTTCTACCCACACTCAAGGAGAGGAGATTATACTGGGTGTATCACCAGGGGGCAGAGATCATCTTAGAAGTCTGAGCATTTACATCAGCCTCCTCAGATTAACCCCCTTCAGTGGCTTGCCATTACTGTTAGGAAAAAATATTTTCTTAGAGTGACTTGTAAAGAGCCGCATGATCTAAACCCAAGCTCTCCATCTTTATCTCATGCTACGCCATCCCCTATTAGCTGTCCTACAGCCACATTTTAGTCCTTATGTTTGTCCTACTCCCCCTAATCACAGGGCCTTTGCACAGGAAGTTCTTCTACACACATTAATTTTTACTTAGGTAATGCCTATTCATTCTCAAAATTTCAATATAAGCACAATTCCTCTAAAAGTTTTCCCTGACATCCCCAATCAGGAAGAATCCCTGTTACATGGCCGCAAATACATCTCTTTTGTAATTTCAGTTACAGTATCCACTTATTTATGGGATGATTTTGTTTTAGTCTGTCTCCTCATCCTCCCTCCCTCCTCCCCTTCTCCTCCCTTCCCCCTCCCTCTTCTCCTCCTTCCCCTTCCTCTGTAAAGTCAAGTGTCATGTCTGGTTTGGGTTCCACTGAATCCTCAGTGCCCAGCACACTGCCTGGCACACAGGAGACCCTCAGGATGCGTTTGTTCAATAATTGTTCGGCAGATGAACTCAGGTTTTTACCAGCTCTGCACTGTGTATGTGCAACTATTAATAAAGTGGTGTTTTGACTCCTAATTATCTATTGTTTCATATGTTACTTTCACAGGAACCTAATAGGGTGAAAGGATAATTGTCAGGAAAGATTTGAGCATTTCTAGGACAAAAATCTCACCTTAAAAATATCCAGGTGCAAGAGGGAAGAGATATGGGGATCTGTGTATATGTATAGCTGATTCACTTTGTTATAAAGCAGAAACTAACACACCACAGCAAAGCAATTATACTCCAATAAAGATGTTAAAAATAAATATCCAGGTTCTGCTAAATTTCTTTCACTATTCATGTGCACTCCTGAGGCAATAATAATATATATTACAGAATACAATCTAAACACTAAATACTAAACATTGGGCAGACAATTTTAGATAGAGTATCTCAATTAACACTCACATTGCCTCTATTCTATAAAGTAGGTACCATTATCCCAAGAAATACAACTCAGAAAAGTTAAATAACTTGCCTGGGGTTAAGCAGATGGCAACTGACAGTGTGAGGATTTGAACAAGTAATAGAACAACCCCAGAGTCTGCTATTAATGGCCCTACCAGGTCAGTGCTTCTCAAATGCTCATTAATAAAGATTCAATGTATTATCCTTAATTTCCAAGAAACCATGGACCAATACCTTTGTAAAGTACAATAAAAATAAATTATTAAAAATAAATACAATAATAAAATGTGAGTCCAACTTTTTAAAATTCAGCAAACAAAAGTTTCTAAATGCTCATTCTCAATTTCTGTACTAACCTCATGGTCGACCAGCAGCAAACTCTTTGCAAATCAGCACAGACCTGACTGGTACCACGGGCGACTTCTTCATCAGCGATGAATTCTGTATTCTGCATTTCCTTGAGGCCTTTTGCAGTGGATACACTCTTATACAAAAAAAAAAAAAAAAAAGATTATAGACAAAGTCTTTCCTAAGCCAGTCAGTTCTTGAGGACAGAACCAGAATATCACTGATCATGATATCCTCATGATCAATGGCATCAATGGTATCAATTAACTTCAAATTTTTTTCTACATGCATTCCTTATTGGCCTCGAAATGTCCTCTGTAATCTGAGCTTAACCATCTTTTCCAAACCTATTTCTTATTATACCCTGGACTAAATGTTTGTGCTCTTCCCCACCCCCAAGAGTTCATATGCTGAAGCCTTAATCCCCAATGTGATAGTATTTGGAGATGGGGCCTTTGGGAGGCAATTACGTTTAAATGAGGTCATAAGGGGAGACCCCCGACGCACCAAGGAAAGGCCACGTGGGGACACAGTAAGGAAGCGGGTGTCTACAAACCAGGAAGAGGGCCCTCATCAGGGCCTGAGTCTGCTGGCACCCTGATCTTGGACTTCCCAGTTTCCAGAACTGTGAGAAATAAATTTCTGTTGTTCAAAATACCCAATCTATGATATTTCATTCTAGCAGCCCGAGCTAAGACACACCCCTCTGAATCCCAGGCTCTGCTGGGCTTTCTACTGTTCCTCACGTACCAACCAGGCTTTATTATCAGCTCCACCATTTTGTGTCTGTATCTTAGATTCTTTCCCATTATTAAACTCATACAGACCTACATCAATCCTTAAAAACTGAAGTATGTGAGGATACTTGGAAATGTATAAGTGAAGTAATAACAAATAAAAAACTAGAGCACATGAATATTATATTCTCCATGAATGTCACAACATTAAGTATATGATACAGAAATAAAAGTCAAAATAAACTGTCATTAGATATTCATAGTGGGGCTTTTACATTTTACATGAAACCATGGTTTTTTTCCCACTGCTAAACATATAATAAACTGTTTAGAATCCACAGTAATGAATTCTGTTCATTTTTGGTGGCCAATATCTCATATTATGTAGTGCACAATTAACCCCAGAGCCCACTCCTGTCACCTGCAGTTATACCATTGCAACTATTTTTCGTCCTGGAGGCCCAAGGCCCCCCAGATTAAGTCCACTGACCTTACTTTTTTCTATTTACACCCACTCTGCTTCTCAGGATATAAAGTGGTAAACCAAACCCAGTAAAAAGATGTGGTCTTTCTTCATGGCTCTGGTTGTACAAAAACAGGGGATTCTTTTTCTTTTTCAACTATTTACTACTGTTCCTTACAGGGAACAAATGGTGAATTTAGAAAATATTTAAACAATTCAAAACATTTTATTAGTAGTTATTTCTGGCCCATATTCTGGGGCGATAGAGCCAGCTCACACTGGCTTAGGAGAGTCACTTCTGTGCATTTCTTCCCAACTTCACATCCAGTAACATCAGATTGATAGCTTGAAATCAGCTGTACTGGGAGTATTTACACCATGGTTATGCACAACTGCCGCAATAAGCACCGTCCCCACCCCCCGCCCCCGCCCAGCCACCCCAGAGAGTCCATTGATAAACATTTACCAGCTTACCACTGTCTGTACTGAAATATAATTGGGGCTGGCTCAGCTGACTTGAATGATCAGCAGAATAAATTCCTCCTCCGTTGTTTGCTAGAAAATAATTACCTTCAATGAATTCCATCAATTTCTTTTTCTCAACACTCCACTGTCATTGAGTTTATACCCCTCTTAGAGTCTTGATTCCATATTGCCTTGTACTGGGTATTATTGGGATAGTGTTCGTTGACAGATTCATTTGTGCTACTAAATAAAAAGCTCAGTTTATTCTGCTTTATCTCCCCCATAGAACCTGGGCTTGTGCTTTGCATGTGGTAAACATTTAATAATGTTTGTGGAATAAATTAGACGCAAGTGAAATCAGTTTCTGCTTAAGCTCCTAACTGAAGGCAAAAGAAATGTTAGTGCTCTCCAGGGATAAGACAGTCCTTCAGTGTGTCTTAGTTGTCAAGTTTGGAAAAGATGCAAGGCACCAAGTATGGTGCACTAATTCAAATGAAACTGAGCCTTAAGTACTTCAGAAATGTGACAGACAAGAACTAGCGTCACATCAGGAGAGCAAAAGAAGGAGAATGCATAGAAGCTGAAACCAAAGTAAAATGAACCTGTTTGCAAATTAAGCCTAAACTAAGGACCAAAGTAAGTGATGAAATGAGAAAACCCTTGGAAGGTGTCCTCTACGTGCTATGGGGTATTACTGTTATTCTTTTTAATTTGATTTACTGATGGGCCTAATGATTATGGATAACATAGTCAAGAATATCCTGGAAACAAAAAAAGCATATCCTGGGAAAGCAATCCAAAACAGGAACAAAAATAAAAATAAACCAAACAAAAACAGGAGAGGCAATGTCAAATGCTAAATAAAATCTGAAAGAAGTGAAAAAATATTACTCTTACATTAGCACGAGCGTGAGGATAATGTTTCACTCTGGGACCAATTACTGCACGGAAGGAGCTAGAAAATGGAAGCAATAAACTATTTTTTAGAAGAGCAAAAAAGGGAGGAGAGACATATATATAATTAGATGAGATTTATATGAAACAAGATTTCCAGTGAAGGGCTAGAGAACAAAAAAGGTCTTTCAGTGGAGAAAATGGGAACTTCAAGGGGAAAATAACAATGTGCAAAAGTTTACAAGGTCCTGAAACTTTGAGCACCTATTGATTAATACCTGTACATTGTTTCCCTAAATAGGACCCTGTCTCTTGGGGACAAGAAAACAAGTCTGGAGGGCAGCAGTCATGTCTTACTCATCCCAGACTGCTCCTCAGACTCTCGGATACTGCCCTACACACAATGAGTGTCGGATAAACTTGAGTCACACTGCTGGTGCTTCCCTGACACTTCAGTTCTATGGATTTGCCTTCACACACACCTCTCATCTCTCTTGGAATAAGATAAAATAGCCTGAATAAAGGCCATTTGAAATAACCTTCCCCCATCTGCCCATCATTGCAGGCCTATCTCCTCTTAAAAAATGTTCAGTGTTCACCTTCTCTGAATATATTTATTTAGGATTCTGAGAAACTGCATTTAGGTGAAAATGTTTGCTCATGTCTAAACCAATCACTAAACACACACACACACACACACACACACACACAAGACAAAAATGAACACTACTTGTAGAGCCTAAAATTGCTCAAGGGCTCAGAAGTTCATAACACCAATATTTCAACATATGTCGAATAAAGTTAACCAACTGAAAACAAAATTGGTCCCCCATTTTCCAGCCTCACTGATCCTTTTTTATAATTCCGTGTAGATTGTCTCCTTACTTTCTTTTAAAGTCTGCTTTTCCCTTGGGTATAACCCAAGTGGGCAGCCTCGAAATTTCTGTCCCAGGCCATCTGTTCTTTGCTGCTCAGTGCCTCAGTAACCTCATTAACCCTCACAATCTAACTACAAAGTGTGAAAATGATTCCCAAAGCTGCAGTCCAGCCCTGACAGCTCACCCTCTCTCAAGCTCTGTGGATGCAGGTACCTACAGGCAACCTTCACAGGCAACCCTATAACACACAAAACTCTCATAAGCCAAAACCCAAGTTGGTCTTCTCTCAAAACAACCTTTTCAAATTGTCCATTATTACAGAGAGCTTCATCATATTCACAGACTTCAGATGTCAACCACCTGGGAAACTTCTGTACTTCTCCTTTGGCCCACGTCTAATCTTATATAAAATGTTACACGTGGTGAGTGGATCTATGTTAGCTCTTCTTTTTTAACAGAAGTTATTTGGATTGTCCTACTTCTGTTTCCACAAAACTGTGTCCTCAACACCTAATGTCTAAATCCCTGAACAATATACCAATGGGTTTCCTTGTTTGGGGCTCTCCCATCTCTAGACCATCTGGCTCAAGTAAGTTTCACTAGAAGCAGAATGTGAGATACAATTTCTTGATCCCTGTGATTGACTGCAGGGGTGCTCTGAGGGGAAGGGGAGGGGGGGACACCCGGGAACAGCAAGGTCAAAATGCTAACCAAAAATATGTTCTCAACCAGAGACTAGCTTGAGTCGATGTCACAGGGAAGCTTTGGAGAATCAGTGACAAGACAGAGTTGACTCCATCTTGAGACAAGAGGACAAGCCTTTGATAGTGTGTACCTGTTGGGTGGGGTGCTTTACCTCCCAGAGGGAGAGCAACTCCCTCAAGACAGGACAGCTATGGGGTGTGACTATATTCAGAGCAGATGGGGATGGGTGGAGGGCATCTGGGCAGGACACCAGCAACATCCCTGACACCAGTGGTTCTCAACGTGTGACGCCTGGACCACAGCAACAGCATCACCCAAGAATTTCTTTGACATGCAGATTCCTGAGTCCCACCCAAGACCTACCAAACCAGAAGCTCTGGGGTGGTACCAAAAAAATCTGTGTTTTAACCAGCCCTCCAGGTGATTCTGCCACATACTAAAGATTGCATCATTCAACACAGAGCTCGTGAACATTTCTAAGTCCCGTATGAGTATTTTTCCACTAATCAAGAGACGGTAGTAACTCTTACTCAAAAATAAACTCCCAAGGTTAACGGTAAATGCTTTCGTCCAATTTAGACATCTTCTATTCCTCCAAAGGTCCATCTCAGCAACCCCTCTTTCTCCGTGGCTATTAGTTATCACAGAATCACAGAATACTGGAAGAAAACTTTGAGGTTAATTAATCTAGCTCCCTACTTTTGGCAAATGGAACCATAGAGACCCCCAAATTGTAAGCATCTGAACCGAGTTTAAACAACAGGAACACTCCTTATTTCAAGTTTAATCTTTTTTGTCATCTGCAATGCCAACTTTACTCCAAATTAAGAAAATTCATTACGACACGGTCTCAACTTGCTCAGTTTTACCTCTTTATATTTGTGGTTTTCACCTCTAGTTAACATGCCTACCCAACTGTTTATCGATCTATTTCTGTCACCTCTTCCAGGAAAGCTTTCATGACAGATGCTATATATTGTTATTACTTACCAAATATCCACTACCCCTCCCCACCTCCAACCTTTCCCTCCCCCACTGAGGTTGCTCTTGGCTGTGGAATGTGAGGAGGTGTGATGTTTGCCGAGGGGGACACTTTGCTTGGCTTGGACCCCAGCACTCCTGCTCTCTGCCGTGATGTCTCGGATGGGAGGGGCTCCTGGGATCTGGACCATGGAGACATGTGGACCAGACTTAAACCAGACCCTCAGCCTGAGTCCAGCAAGTCAAACCCAGCAGAGACATCCCGCAGCCCCCAGACGCATGAGCAAGAAATGAGTAGTCGGTGAAACGCCACCCTGGTTGTGTGTTGCAGCACTGCCGCAACAGCAATGACACCAACGACAGCTCACGTGCCCTGGTCAGACCCTGGAGGACAATCATGTTTCCATGCCCTGAACATACACTAGCGCATTTAGTTTTCAGAACAACGCTATGAAGTGGGTGCTACTTTTAGGCTCATTTTACAAGTGATGAAGGTGAGGCAAGAAAAGTGATGCAACTTGCCCAAAGCCGCACTGCTGGGACCCTCCCAGGACCCCTAGCTATGAAGGTCATGCTGTCTCCTGCTCTGTGGGTGACATTTCAGGCATCTGGCTGCTTCTACACCCCCATCTCTGGATTCCCAGATTTCCACAGGAATTCCTGTAGCTTTGACCTTATTTCATTGAACTGAGTTGCAAAGGTCTCTTGATTTAACTCCCCACCTAGGTGGAGAGGCCAGGTTTGGCGTGGTCCACACAAGGAGCCTGTAGCAAGGAGTTCAGGAAGTGTCAGCTAAGTGATAAATGATGAAGCCCTAATACGGCTTTCAGCACCGAGGCACCAAGGGTCAGCGCTGTTGCTGTGGTCACTTAACCGAGCCCCCATCTCCCCACTACCCCTCTCCCCACACCCACAGGCAATAGAGCTCTGTCTTGACCAGCTCTCCGAGGCCAAACTCTCAAACTGGTGCCTGGTCCTCCTGTGATCTGTCCTCAGAATATCTTTCCTCCCTCCTCTTTCACGGCTCCTGGTTCACTCCACACTCCAGTCAAGCGCTACACTCCTTCACTCCTGCTGGCACATACAATTCCCTCCATCCCCTCCACCTGGAGTGGTCCTTCCCACCTAACCACAGATGCAAACCCTCCCCACCCTGACGGCCCAGTGCACACACCACTGCCCAGCCCTGCAGCTGAGCAACCTCTGGACTCCGATTGCACATCTCTGTAGCTTTGGTGCATACGTCTCTATGCTTCTAGCGTTCCTTTCAAGTCAACCAACCCTCGACATGTGTGTCTGCCTCGAAAAGCTGGGATCCATTTCAAATTCATCTGTATCACCCAGGAGCACCTAGCACAATGACTTGCAAATAGTAGGCATTCAATAAATATTTCCACAAAGAGTAAGTGATGTTAGAACTGGCTTGCTTTTGTGAGGTATTCACCGTTAGCTTGTTCTAGAGGGAGCTGGGTGACAGCGTGCAACAGGATCAATCACAGAGGGCATATCTCCTGCCAGTTTCCCACCGGCAGATGTTGCCCATTGCAGAGCAGCACGCTGCCCCGTTCAGGCACTGCTGCCAAACAGAAGGTACTCTTGGCAGGAGTTTTGGTGCATGCCGCATTCTGCAGTCCGCACCTCTGAACCAGATCCTCCGTTGGCAAATGAGCCTTCTTGGAACTGGCTTGCGCCACCCTCCACAGGCTTCCTGCCACCCAAACAGATGGGCACAAATGTAAGTGTGCTGGGTAGCAAGCATGCACATCCACTTGGAGGTCCCAATAAAAGATTTGTCTCTCACACATGGTGTCACCCCATCCAAGCAGCAAAAGCACACTGCTGTGTTATGTGAGATGTTGAAAGGGAATTACCCTCATATTCTAATTTGAGAAACTGTTAATTAAAGAGTCCCAGGGCTTCCCTGGTGGCGCAGTGGTTAAGAATCTACCTGCCAATGCAGGGGACACAGGTTCAAGCCCTGGTGTGGGAAGATCCCACATGCCGTGGAGCAACTAAGCCCGTGAGCCACAACTACTGAGCCTGCACTCTAGAGCCCCTGAGCCACAACTACTGAGCCCACGTGCCGCAACTACTGAAGCCCACGCACCTAGAGCCCGTGCTCCACAGCAAGAGAAGCCACCGCAGTGAGAAGCCGGTGCTCTACAGCGAAGAGTAGCCCCCGCTGGCTGCAACTAGAGAAAACCCATGCGCAGCAGCAAAGACCCAATGCAGCCAAAAATAAATAAAAATAAGTAAATTTAAGAATTGCTGTAAAATTGAGGGAAAAGGATGGAGTAGAATTAGGAAAACCAAAACCCTATATTTCCTGTTACTAAGTGCTACTCTTATAAAAAAAAAAAAAAAAAAAAAAAAGAGTCCCAGACCTGGAGGAGGGAGCAAGGATGAGAAAGAGATGAAACAAAACATTCTGTCTCTGTTTAAAGCTTTGGCTGGTAGTATCTGTGGATTGGGGGAGATGTTCCTTCCAGGTGGAGTTCAGATTTAAGGCAGCAGCTAAATCCATGAGTGGGGCTTCTAGGGCTGCCAGCAAGGCAGCAGGAGGACAGACACTCCTCCCAGGGCCTGGTATGCTTCCACACACAAGGGTGAATAAAAGTTTAAACTTCCCATCTGAGCCAAAATCTATAAACCGTGTTCCAACCACATAGGTTCAGAGAGAAGAATAATGCGCTCAACATGCCACCTTATTGATAACCTAGTTGCAGTTATGTCCCAACCCAGGCTGAAAACCTTTATTTACTCAGGAGTTATCTTAATATTCTGACAGCCTGAACTGGCTAGGCAACACAGTCAGCCTAGGGAGCAGCCAGTGCGGCCTTTGGCATACATTACAATTTTAAAAGCCTGCAACTGACAAAGAAATAATACCACCTACAATTCTAAAGCACTTTAATTCTGGTCTTTTTTGAGACACTAAAGACAAATAGGAACTGCATTGATCTTGCACGGTAGATCTCACAAGTAATTTCTTCCACTGGGATCTGTGGTTTTACTTTTACTTTCCAAACTCTAATGTACCCATGACTCATTTGGCTACAAGAAGTGCAGCTCGAACTTCCCAGTCGGTCATTGGCAGAACGTGCCAAACAGCTATAGCACCTCAGGGAAGCCACAGAATGGAAAGCAGATCATCTGGCAAAACTGGCCAATGGCCAGCAGGTGACCCAGTTACTGGACCAATATGCTGCCCAGTACTAGAAGATGCTCAGTCTCCAAAATGGGTTATAAATATTCATTCAGGGCTGTAACATTTGGAAGCTGAAACCTTTAAAGACCCCAAGGTTTGCTGGTCACACTAGGGGTGCCAGGGGCTTCTGTATAGATAAAATCCATACAGTCTGTTTATTGTCTGCCTTTTAAGTTGTTCCTTGTTTCCAGACAGCTCCAGGCAGAGACTTGACTGGGGATTAAGCATCCATCATAAATGTGGCTCAGAGACATTGAAAAAGAATAAGATAGGAGAGAAGTTTAAATATCTGCTGTAGAAGGGTTATCTCACTGTGACAGCTTGGAATGTTGCATTGATTAAACAATGGAGGATAACATATAGATCTATTCTGCATCACAGTTGTGCTCGAAATATTTTTCTGCAAGGAAAAAGCAAGTTTATTTTTAATAATGGGTCAAGACCTGGCCTCTGGAATATTTTACATCACAAGTTTTGAAGAAATTAATCCCTAATTTTATTTACATGCATTTCAAGAGCTTCAAAAGTATTCAGAACCCACTGGTTTTTCTGTCAGAATTAGTCCAAGAGTTTGACTTCAGCATCTTTGGATGACTTAATTGTAGATCATAAGTGTGTCCAAACTTGTCTTCACTGCCCAGAATTTTTTTTTTCATTCTCTACTCTCCCTGGCAGGAAGTCACTACAATGTTCATTTGTCTGGTAGCAGGATGAATGGCCAACTCCTTCCTGGCATGTACAAGTTGAGGAAGCTGTAATTTGCTCCCTGTTTCCCTTGAAGGTCACTGAATTTAATACTGTGATTGAAACCCAGTGCCTTCTATAAATCTCCAAAGAACTGTGATTCCTAAGAAGGCAGATAATTTGGAGGTGGTATATGTTGACCTGTGCACACATGTTAAACAATTATAAATTGTTTCCTTTCATCTGTCTCAGAAGTAATCTGTAGCAAGACTCCAAAATATAAATCCTCTCTAAAATGAGACAGCTAGAAAATAGCCCATGAGGATTGGTGGGTTCATCCACAATGCTGACACCCCTGTATAGCTTCAGATGGTGACAAATGACACTGATTTTCAGCCTTGGCTTGATTTGAACTGGTCGCTTCTATCTCTGGCTTCCCTCTTGTAGGAAAAAAAAAAATGTCTCATTCATCCCCTTGGCATTATTCCCAGTCAATGAATGAGGGTGACACTTCTCCCAGGTAACCATCTCAAAGTTTTCTAGCTGAGCTAGTTAGTGTTTTGGCATTGGAAAATACACTATAAAAATCATTCTTTCACTTTGTGCCTGGGAGGGAGGGTAGGGCACTTAGGACAAAGTAGTTCTGCCTTTGCCTCTACCAGTTCATGTAATCTTTGATATCCCAAAATGGAAAATTGGTTTTATCCCTGGATATACATGAAACCATCGGAGGTCCCTGGGTCCTCTAACTGGGGATAACTAAGGGTGCCTCTACAGGAATATAACTTTGTTGGGTAACAGTGGCTCCTGGCAAAGTGGGAATGGACATGTGAGAGTATTTGAGGCAGAAGAATTCAGGCAGAGTGATCCATGATGGAGGGTCACAATAGGAAAAAGCATGTCTGAGAGTGAAGAGAAGGTCTAAGGCACTAACATATAACCCCAAACCCAACTCCCTATAATTTCTATTGATCTGAATTGAAAGAGTTTCGACTATTTTTTAATCGTCCTTCATTTCAATGTAACTCACACAATCTCCCATTTTAGTTTCCTAGGGCTGCTGTAACAAAGTAGAGTGGTGGGTGGCTCCAACAACAGGATTTTACTGTCTCACAGTTCTGGACGCCAGAAGTCCAAGATCAAGGTGTCAGCAGGGTTGGTTCCTTCTGAGGCTTTGAGGGAGAATCTGACCATGCCTCTCTCCTGGCTCTTGGAGGTCTGCTGGCTAGTGTTTGGTGTTCTTTGGCCAAAGAAACATCACCCCGATCTCTGTCTTCATGTTCATGTGTCATTCTTCACATGTGTGTGTCTTTGTGTATAAAATTCCCCTTTCAATAAGGATACCAGTCATTTTGGCTAAGTGACCCACCCTGCTTCAGTATGATCTCATCTTAACTAAATACATCTGCAATAACCCTATTTCCAAATAAGGTTACATTCTGAGATACTGGGAGCTAGGACTTCAACATATAATTTTGAGGAGGACACTATTTTACTCATAACACCCCCTAAACAGTATTTCTATAACAGTCTGTATCTTCCTCCTTAGGCAGAGGGATCAGGGCCTCATAAAAAAGAATAACAGTGAGCTACAAGTAAACTCTTCTTACACATCTATGGAGGAAACTGTAGAGGAGGTTGTCTTGGCCCCATTTGTAACAGGTAAAAAAGAAAGGAAAAAATGTCCCTAAGAAATTATAGCCATGGGCTAACCTTTACAGCATTGCCTGGGTGATCCAGGTATCCTCAAGTTACAAACTTGGTTATGGTGATCCCAAACTGGAAATACTCCTAGAACTTGACACTAGCAAACGCATATCCTCTCTGGAGAAAATCACCTTTCTCTTGGCCCTCAAAAGATTACCATAATAAAATTCTGAGAATAATGAACAGCACACCAACAACCAAGCTCACCAGGAAAGAAATCACCATGATAAAGCTTAGGAAGAAACAGCAGACAGCAGAATTATATTTACAAGACTATAGTATTAAAATCGTCAGAAATAGATTATAAAATAATTATGATTACTATATGTAGGGAATAGGGTTTTTTTTAAAAAAGTGACCTAGCACGTTTGAAAGACAGCTAAATAGAACTTCTAGAAATAAAAAAATATATAGGAAAAAAATTTTTAATGAATGGACAAGCTTAACAACATATTAGAAACAGATGAATGTAGAATTGATGATCTGGAGGATAACCCAGAAGAAATTATCCATGATACAGCACAGAAAGACAGAGACCAAAAAAAACCCAAAACAAAACAAAAAGAGAGAGACAGAGAGACAGAGAAAGAAAAAGGAAAAGTGTGGTGGTTAGTGTGAGAAAAACTTAACATCCATTTAAACAGAACTGCAAAAGAATAATAGAGAGAGAACAGAGCATAAGTGACATTTAAAAGTAAAATTGCTGAGAATTTTTCACAACTAGTAAAAGATATAGGAAACCCAACAAATCCCAAGCAGGGAAATAAAAGAAATCTACATAAATATCCATCATAGTAAAATGAGATAAAAACAAAAACAGAAAGAAATTTTAAAAGCAAAAGAAATAGAATACCATCAAAAAAGCAACAGTTAAATGCAGCTGAACCCTTAAGCAGTAATAAAATCAAGACTACTTTGAAATAATGTCTTCAACTAAGTTTAAGGGAAATAACTTCCAACTGTCAAAATATCATTTAAGAATGAGAGTAAAACATATTTTCAGTAAACATAAGCTGAGATAATTTACCACCAGCAGACTTTCACAAAGGAAATCTTGAAATATATGATTCAGGCAGAAGGAAAGTAACCACAAAAGGAAAGTAAGGAACTGGAAAAAAAAAAAAAAAGATGTTAAAGGGAAATATAATTAAATATACAACAATAAACTGTTTTGTTATTGATATTGATTAAATTTAAAATGTGATAAATTAAGTATGTAGGTTGTGATTTCTAAAATAACTACTAAAAAAGACAGAGACATAATATATCACTTCAAAACAAGAAGATGGAAAAAATAGATTAATAAGAACTACTCAGTCACACAAAAATAAAACAAGAGAGAAAAGACAAAGAAATATAAATAGGAAGAGGCAAACTGAAAGTGCAATAAAAAGATTGTACATTTAAACCCTAACATTTAAATCATTATATTAAACGTAAATGGATTAAACGTTTCAGATAAGAGCAAAGATCAGCCAATAGATTTCTAAAAGACCAGCTGTATGTTGTGCATAATGGATACATCCAAAATATAAGGATTCAGAAAGACTGGAGAAAAGGATTCAAATATATATGCCAGTAACTGCTAACCAAAAGAGAAAAGCCATGGCTGTTTGAACATTAGATAAAATAGACTTTAAGACAATAAATATTGCTAGAGATAAAGAGGGTCCTCTTTATCTCTAGTTAAAAGATTTATAAAGTTATAAAAGACTAGTAACTGTATACTAACTGTATATATAAAAGTTATATATACAGTTATAAAAGATTTAATTCACCAAGAAGACATAAACATTTTAATTCATATATGCCTGTAGTAGGCTGAGTGGTTGCCCCCCAAAATGTATTTCTCCATCCTAAAGCCCAGAGCCTGTGAATGCTGCCTTATTTGTAAAACTTCTCCTGAGGTTAATTAAAAATAAATAGATAGAAACCAAGAAAACTCAAACTCCTGATATCAAGAATTTTAAATCCTAAACAAATATTAGCACATTGATTAAACAATTTATTTTAAAAAATAGAGTATATAATATCCAAGAATAAGTCAATGGGTTTATTCTAGGAAAACAAGCTTGATTTAATATTAGAAATTGAATTAATGTACCTCATTTCCAACAGCTACAGATTATCTCAGTAGATGCTGCCAAACTGACAAAATTCAACATCTATTCATAAAATCATTTATACAAACAAAGCATAGAAGAGAATTTCCTAAACATGATAAGGGGAATCTAAAAGTCATTTCCTATTTGATAATAACATGATGAAAATTTTCACCTTGTTGTCAGGAATAGAACAATAATGCTTGTTATCACTACTTCTGTGTAAGGTTGTATTCTAGGTCCTATCCAGTATAGTAACACTGTAAAAGGGGGGAGGGGGAAGGAAATGTACAAAAAAATTTTAAAGGGAGTATCAAAGATCTCTTTATTTTCAGACAGGATAGTTGTGTCTTTAGAAAATCCAAAATAATCTAAAGATGCTAATCAGAAATTATAAGTTTAGTAAGTCTGCCCAATAATGAGGGCAAAATGCAAAAATCAATTGTACTTTACAGTTCTATGCTGTACTACCATCAAGCAATTAGAAAATAAAAATTGTTTTAATTACACTTACAGTAACATCAAAAAACATAAAATACCTAAGAATAAATGTAACAAAGACATCACAACCTCTGCAATAAACACTATAAACATGGCTGAAAGAAATTAAAGAAGAATTAAGTACAGAGACATGCCACATTCATAAACTGGAAGATTCAATATAGTTAATAGAGTCAATATAGTTAAATGCCATTCCTTCCAAATTAATGTAAAGATTAAGTGCATTCCCAGTCAAAACTCTGGCAGGTTTTTTTAGTAGATATTCACAATCCGATTTTAAAATGTGTATGGAAATGCAAGAACTTAGAATAATCAAAGAAATTTTGTAGCTGAGAACAAAGATGAAGGATTTAGCCAACCTGGCTTAAGACTTACTATAAAGCAATAATGATCAACGCAGTTTGGTTCTGACAAAAAGATAGACATAGATCAATGAAACAGAATAGCAGACTAGTGAGTGCAGAAACAGATCCACAAACATATGGTCAATAAATTTTTGACAAATTTTTTAAGGCAATTCAGTATGGAAGGGAAAGTCTTCAACAAATGATGCTGGATCAAATGGGTATCCATATAGAAAAAAAATAATAATAATAATACCCCCAACCCTTACTTCACATCATTTATAAAAATTAACTCAAAATAGATCATAGGCAAAGAGTAAAACCTAAACTATAACATTTCTAAAAGAAAAAATAGCAGAAAATTTTTGTGACCCTATAGAAGGCAAAGATTTCTGAGATGGAACTCAAAAAGCATAAAATAGAAAAGGAAAAAAATGATAAATTGGAATTTATTTAAACTTAAAACTTTTGTTCTTGGACAGATGTAATTTTAAAACGAAAAGACAACAGAGCTGAAGACAATATTGGGAACATGTGTATCTGACAGAGGACTTGTCCAAGAAACATGTACAGAACCACTCCAAGTCAGTACGGAGACAAAGAACACAATTTTTTAAATGGGCGAAAGACTTATTCTTTATCAAAGAAAAAGTAAAGATCTTCCTTGACTTACGATGGGGTTACTTCCTGATAAACCCACAGTAAGTTGAAAATATCATAAGTCAAAAATGCATTTAATACACCTAATGCACCAAACATCATGGTTTAGCCCAGAAAAACTTAAACATGCAAGGAACAGTTAGGTTGTTAGCCTACAGTTGGGTGACATTACCTAACACAAAGCCTACTGTACAGTAACGTGTTGAGTATCTCATGTAACTGATTGAATACTACACTGAAAATGAGAAACAGAATTGTTGTCTGGGTACAGAATGGTGTAAGTGTACTGCGTCGTTGACTGGGAGCTGTGGCTACTGCCACTGCCCAGCATCACAAGAGAGTACCACACCACACATCACTAGCCCTGGAAAGGATCAAAATTCAGAGTTCAAAGTATAATTTCTATGGAATGTGTGTCACTTTTGCACCCTCATAAAGTCAAAAAATCACAAGTTGAACCATCGTAAGTTGGGGACCAGCTATACAAGTGGCCAATAAGCACGTAAGTGGTAGCATGAGGACAGGACAGAGGAAGAGATGGCTTCCAAAGGAGCACAAGGAAACTTGTGGGGTTGGTAGAATGTTTACCACGATTGTGGTAATGGTTTCATGGGTATATACGTGTTAAAACAGATCAAATTGTGGACTTTAAATATAGCTTATCATGCTTCAATTACACCTCAATAAAGTTGTAAAATATCAATTTTGCATACATAAGAAATAATAATTTTATGTATATTTGGAAATATGCATTACAATAAACAATAAGTAAAACCTTAAAAATGATACCATTGACAGTAACATCAAAAATATAAAAATATAAAGAATAAATATAACAAATTATGTTCAAGACCTCTTCAGAGGAAATCAATAAATTTTAGTGAAAGACATTAAGACTTGAATAAATTAATTTATCATGTTCGTGGAATAAAATATTCAGTATTTTAAAGATTTTTAAAATGTCAATTCTTCAAATTAATTATACACTAAATGCAATCCCTATCAAAATACCAGCAGGTTAATGTGTATGTGGACATGTGTGGGAATTGAAAAGCTGATTTTAAAACATATAGGATGATGCAAAGGCCCAAGGGTAGCCAAGACACTGATGGAGAACAGGGGCTTTAGACTTGCTCTACCAGATATGAGGACTTGTTATAAATCTTAGGTGATGAAGACAAATTGGTCTCGGTGCAGACACAGGCAAACTGACAAATGAAACCGAATATATGGCCTAAAAACATACACATGTTTATGTGGATATTAGATCAGTGAAAGGGGTGGCGTTGCAGATAAGTGACTGAAGATGAACTTTTCAGTAAACTGCTCAGAGCTAATTAGGTATCCATTAAGGGGAAAAAAATGAAATTGAACCCTTGCTTCACACTACAAACAGAGATAAATTTCAGTTTAATTTAAATGCTAAATGCCAAGACCAAAAATATAAAATTTTTAGATGATCATGTATGAGAATATCTTCAATACTGTATTAGTCTTCTTAGGCTACCACAGCAAAATACCTCAGACTGGGTGGCCTAAATAACAGAAATTTATTTACTCACAGTTCTGGAGGCTGGAAGTCCAAAATCACAGTGCCAGCAGGGCTGGCTTCCTCTGAGGCCTCTCTCCTTGGCTTGCAGATGGTCTCCTTCTTGCTGCCTCTTCACATGGTCTTTTCTCTATGTGTGCATCCCTTGTATCTTTGTGTGGGTCCAAATTTCTTCTTGCAGCAAAGGGGAAGCCTATACACTGCTGATGGGAGTGTAAATGGTATAAATACTTTGTAAAACAACCTGCATTATCTAATAAAGTTGGAGATAAATATATCATGGGACCCAGCAATATTTTTCTCGGTATCAACCCAGAGGGACTTCTACTGTGTTAACTCAGATATGTGTATCAAGGCTGAAATGAAAGCAATCTAAATGTCCGACAAAAGTCATTTGAATTATTTTTAAATGGTGATACAGTCATTGGATAGAATACTCTATAATAATAAAAATGTATGAATGACGGCCACATATAACATCTTTATGAAGCTCACAAACAGTATTGAGTAAAAGAAGTCAGATGAAAGAACACGTTCACTCTGATTCCATTTATGTTTAGTTCAAGAACGGGATGATCTCAATTATATTGTTTAGCGATGCATTTATAAGAGACAAAAATACTTTTAAAAAGCAAGGGTATGATTACTGAAAATACTAGGACAAGGGTTAGCCCCTGGACAAGCAATAGATCTGAGAAGGAAATTTGGAGCCTGGTAAGCCCCTCTATCTTCGACGGTGTGGCCGTTATGGGGTTGTTTGCTTTATAAGTGTTCATCAAACAGCAGTTCATGTCAACTGTAAGCACTTTCTGTATGTGTTATATTTCACAATAAAACCAAGAAAAATAATTGACAACAGGTAATGTCTCTAGGAAGTCTCAGACTTCAAAAATGAAAACAAGAATTGGTAGGTAGCAGGTAAGCCATGGAAAATCTTGCACAATTGGGTTTATGAAGTGGTGTTGGCTGCTGGTTTTCCTGTCTCAGTCACCAAGAAGAAGTAGGCGAGTTCAATAGCTATGTTTAAAGTGTCAGATGCAAGAACAATAACAGTCTTTTCTTAAATGATTTTTTTTTTTTTTTTACTAATTCCCTACCAGCTCAAGAAACTTTCCATTATAATGGTCTTTTCCCGTCTGTCGGGGACAATTAAACCCTCACTTAGCAGCACCCTGGGTCTTAGGTCAGCCACTCCCCTTGGCCCCCAAAGTATACCTCTAATCCTCTCTAACCTGGGCTGGATTCACCACATGGTCAAGGTAGCCGAGAAAGAAAGCTATGGCAGAAATCAAATAAAAGCAAAGATACAGAATGGTGGGAGATGTTAGTCTGTAGAAAGAAAAAGCTTAAGGCATTAAAAATAAGCACAAGAACTTTCTGCCCACCAGTGGATGTATTTCACTTATAAACCACATTTTCTTTCTCATAGAGTAGGTTCATCCTCATTTAAGAACTGAAAATTCAGCACTCTTTCGAAGGTGCATTTTTTTCAAGTTGATGTAAGAGCCCCAGATGGTTTTGCTTAGAGTGTCCCATTGATTATTGCATTCTGCTCCCTACAAGCCACAGATCTCTTAGAACCTAAGTGACTTGCGGGGGGGGGGGGGGGGTCCGTTGTTTTGGTTTCAAAGCAGTTCTGTCCTGAGTCACTCACACTCACAGGCAAAGCAATGCTGAGGGACTGGATGAAAGCTGCCCATTAGAAACTTCAGTGGCTGGTTATTTCTTCCACAGAACTGAATATATTACTCCAGCTACTGTCAACAAACATGCATCGACAAGTCTTTACACTGTCTGGACGAAGACCCCTGAGTACTAGAGTGAGTGGGTTCAAGTCTGCATCACCATCATCATGGCAAGGACAATGTTTCTTACCTCTCACAGGATTCAGTGAAAAACTGAACAAATAAAAATGGATTGGAAACATCAGTATAAAGGAGCTAAAAGTACCAAGTGCATTGTTATAAAATATCAAGTCAACAATCCTGTTGTGTAACACCCCCAGTCTAATGTCTTATCTGGCAGGCTGTGAACTTCTGGAGACCTAAGTTGGAAGTGTGTGTGTGTGTGTGTCTGTGTGGTGTGTGTGTGCGTGGTGTGTGCGCTCACCTGTGTTTGAGTGTGTGTTTTAAGTGTTAAGGGAGGGGAGTGATGACAAGGATAAGAAGGAGAAGAGACGGACAGGAAAGGAAGCCAAAGAAGAAATAATAAAGGGGAGACCATGACCTCTTTGCTCTGTAACTATACGAAAACATTCAGTTGAACCTTTGAGGAATCAGACGGCAAAGCTGGTTATTGGGAAAGTCCTTCACTGCCCTCTGCAGGAAAGACACCACCCACCATCGCAGCCCACTGTCCAGACCTGTCTACCCTAACCTCTTAGCCTGTGCTGCCTCCACCCTCGGAACTTTGTCATTGCCAAGCTCCACTCTCCTCCCCACCCGCTTGAATTCCAGCCCATCTCCTTGCCCTGCAGCTCATCTCCCCAGCCTCTGGGCGCCTTTGAAACTATCTGAGGCACCGAGTAACAAGCCAGGAAAAACAAAACAAAACAAAACAATAGGAAATAACAAGCTAAGGAGGAACCAGAATTAGAAAGGAGACTCCCTTTCAATCAGAACTTGTGGTACCTTGTGTTAGTTTGGGTCTGCTGAATATTCGATGTGCAAGGGATTTATTAGGAGAGAGAAGGAGAAGGCAGGAAGACTTTGAGACTGCAATGTAGGTCTGATACTCTGGAAGGAGAGAAGGAAGGAAAAAAGACTGGGGAGCAAGAACCTCAGCTGCAGGAAGAACCAAATTTGGCCAAGCCTATGGGCAATCCTGAGCCAAAGTCGCCCATTGGAGGAGTCTGCATCGTGCTTTAGTACCCAGCCATGCCCAGTCATTGGCTGGTTGCAGCCTGCAGCAAGGGTGGCTTTGGTATAACTGTGGGAGTGGATAAGAAGGGGAGTTAATAAAGCGGACCATTGGTCACTTATGTCTCCTGTAGCAGGAGACAGACCTGAGCAGCTGCCTCTCAAGAACTATGTTCCCTAATCTATTGGTCACTTGAAATTAAAAAGCCCATTTTAACTGCTTAACCTACAGCACAGAAGTCACAAACTGACTGCGATGGATAGAATCTGGCAAAGACGATTTTTTGTTTTTGTTGTTTGTCTGGTTTTGGATTTAGGGATTGATAATGTTTTTAAAACTTTTGAGCTAGTTACCAACATTTAAGAAACCAGAGATTTTACATGTTATACATTCAGATTTCCAGTTTCTCTCAAGATGAGATGCAAAGGGCCAACATTCCTGCAGAAGAGCAGGTGCACTTTCCCTCTCCAGGTGGCCACAGTCCCCACCACTCCTTTAGGTTTACACTAGCTCACACCACTCATTATTTTACTGACTGTCCCCTCTGGTCATCTGAACTTTTGACTGGCCTGCATTCATGCCTGTGTCACTGTCAGAATATAAACCCTCTAAGGGCAGTGATTTTGTCTGTTTGGATCATTGAGGCAAATCAATGGTCTGGAACAATTCCAGGCATATAGTAGCTGCTAAAGAAGTATTTGGCCAATGAAATGGTGTGCTGTCTTCACAGAGGACTGGAAGATATTGTTTGGGTTGGTGGTGGTGAAGAAAAGGAACTTGTTTCAAAGTTTTGTCTGGGGTTAACCTTGCTCAGTTCACACAGAACCAAGTTGGCACCAAAGGAAGGAAATGAGACTCCAGACACAGCAGTAGAGTGCATTTGTTCTCAGGAGTGGGTGGGAGCAAAGTAGCTGCAGAACGGCACAGAATGGGTGTGCGTCCAGCAGTGGGCATGATACCATTGCACATCCTGTACTCTCATGCAGGGATTCTTTCCTCCCCTCCTAAACTTAGGAGGAGAGAGTGGGTTTGCACAGGGAAGTAGTGCTTATCTCAGTTCCTTTGCTGGCCCTAATGCAGCCTGAAGCATTGCTACAAAATACTTGCTGGGCCACATTCCAGGGCAGCCAGGCATGTGGGGTCCTCACCCCAGAGCTAACACACACTTAGGCATGATGGAAAGAATCAAGCTCAGTGATGATGTGATGTGCGTTCCTCAAATGCATAAAAATGCACACGGACAAATGGTGCAAATCAAACAGAGAACTGCCTGCCAGAGGCAATCCCCCGTGGTGTCTCACTAGCTCTGAAAATGACTACCAGATGATAAAGGAGAGCAGGCCCCGTGCAATCTGATTACCAGGAGGGACTGGCAAATCCATTAGAAGCAAATAGGTTCCTTCAAGTCCATTTTACTTGCTAAAAACAAGAAACTTTAAGTCTAAAAAATGAGTCAATTTTTCAACTCATTTCTTACTGTCTTATATTTGCTGCATCCATCTCCAGCTAAAAGACTAGAGGTTTGTGCTTTGAGGTCAAATTTTGCTGCTGTTAAAACTCAAAGTTAGATCTAAGCCTGACACGAGGCAGAGAGCTAGAACCTTCAGTTTGTGGGCAACTTGCTCTGTTGTCCTCATCTGTAGAAAAACCATCGGGGAGGAAGAGAAGTATTGAATAAGTCTGACAGAGCACCTTCAATGCATCAGACTGCAGACTCTTCTGCATATGTTTTGTCACTGAACCCGCTATTCCAAGGCATAAGTAAGTTCATAAAGAATCCACTAGAAGAAAAATGGGGCAGCCATTATGGAAAACAGTATTCAGGTTCCTCAAAAAATTAAAAATAGAACTACCAAATAAATAATCTAGCAGTTCCATTGCTGGACATTTACCCAAATGAATTGAAATCAAGGATCTCAAAAGCAACCTGCTGAATGGGAGAATATATTTGCAAACCATGTATCTGATAATGGGTTAATATCCAAAATTTATAAAGAACTCATACAACTCAATAACAACAACAACAAAATCCAATTAAAAATTAGGCAGAGGACCTGAATAGACATTTTCCCAAAGATGACATACAGATGACCAATACGTACTTGAAAAGATGCTCAACATCACTAACCATTGGGGAAATGCAAATCAAAACCACAATATCACCTCACACCTATTAGAATGGCTATTACTAAAAAGACAAAAAACAACAAGTGTTGTTGAGAATGAGGAGAAAAGGGAACCCTCATGCACTGTTGGTGGGAATGGAAATTGGTGCAGCCACTATGGAGAACAGTATGGAGGTTCCTCAAAAAATTAAAAATTGAACTGCCATATGATCCAACAATTTCACTTCTGGGTATTTATCCAAAGAAAATGAAAATACTAATTGGAAAAAATATATGAACCCCATGTTCATTAAAGCATTATTTACAATAACTAAAGATATGGAAACATCCTAAGTGTCCATTGGTGGGTGACTGGATAAAGGAGTTGTGGTATATATATACAATGGAATATTGTTCAGCCATAAAAAAGAAGGAAATATTACCATCTGTGATAGGCAGGATGGACTTTGAGGTCATTATGCTAAGTGAAATAAGTCAGACAAAGAAAAACAAATACCATATGATCTCACTTATAGGTAGAATCTAAAAACAGAAACAAACAAACAAAAAAAAAAACTAAGGCCATGGATACAGAGAACAGATTGATGATTGCCAGAGACAGGAGGTGGGGAATGGGCAAAATGGGTGAAGGGGGTCAAAAGATATAAGCTTCCAGTTATAAAAGAAGTAAGTCATGGGGATGTGATGTACAGCATGGTGATTATCGTTAATAATATAGCTAGTAATTGCATGTTTGCTAGGAGAGTAAATCTTACAAGGTTTTGCCACAAGAAAAAAATTTTTTAAACTGTGATAGATATTAACTAGACCTATTGTGGTGACCATTTCACAATGTATACAAATATTGAACCATTATATTGTACACCTGAAACTACTGTAATGCTAAATGTCAGTTATACCTCAATTAAAAGAAAGAAGATCTCAAAAAGATATCTGCACTCCCATGGTCATTGCAGCATTATTCACAATAGCCACAATATGGAAACAACTTCAAAGTCCATCAGCAGATGAATGGATAAAGAGACTGTGTTATATATATATATATACGATGGAATACTATTCAGTCTTTAAAAAGAAGGAAATTCTGCAATGTTTTATGTGGATGAAATTTGAGGACATTGTACTAAGTGAAACAAGCCAGTCATAGGAAGATAAATGCTGCACGATTCCACTTACAGGAAGTATCTGAAGTAGTCAAGCTCATTGAATCAAAAAATGGAATGATGGTTTCCAGGAGTTGGGGGATTGGAAAAATGAGAAGTCACTAATCAGTGGTCATAAAGTTTCAGTTAAGCAAGATGAATAAGCTTTAGAGATCTGCCTAAAACGTTGTACCTATATTGTAGACTTAAAATTTTGTAAAGACAGTAGATCTCATGTTAAGTATTCTTCCCAAAATTAAATTAAATTACATTAATTAATAAAATAAAAAAGAATTCAATACATTACAATAGGAGGGGTCTTAGCAGGTGTGCAGTCCATCTTTCTCTTAGACTTATTTAAAAACTATACCTTTTAATAAGCACAATAAATGTGCATGCCCTCAAAAGATGCTGGCTCCCAGCTCTACCCCACCTCTGCCTTGCTCTACATCCTGAGAAGCCAGTAGGCTTTAGAGTTTCATATTGTATAGAGTATGTAATGGGAACAATGGAAGCAAGCTTAGTGAGAGGTAGAGGGTGATGAAGAGGTCTCTAAGCCCCAATGGTTAAGGATGATTTCATCAGACATAAGGATTTTAGACCAGAGAAGAAATGAGTGAAAACAGGGACAGAGGTTCTAGCCAGCCTGCTGAGGCCAATACGAATACCCAGAGTATGATTGACCCATCAGACATCCCCCGCATGCCCTATGGCCAGATGAGGGACCAGGCCCTCAGAAACTGTAGCATCCACACCCAGCTGATGGAGTATAGTGCTGTCCTTGCAGCAAACCATGCAAGATCATATCACACAGCTGACAACCAGACACCAGCAGAAGAAAAAAAAAATAGAAACAATGAAAAAATTTCCCCCAATATAAATATATACTACAATATTAAATATGCTTTTCAAACCAAGCACTATCTCCCCAACAAGATTCTGAAGTAGGCATCGCTGACCTAGTCTCTCATTTCACACAGAGAGCAGCTGAGGCCCAAAGATGGTCACTGACCTTTCTTCTTGGTGCTAGGAGCTAATCCCATGTTTCTTGACTCATGGTAGATTGTTCTCAGTGCTCAGGACTCAGTACTGCCCAAGACATAAGAGCAAGCTATGAAGATGATCATATAAACAGCAATCACATGTCACTTTGATGGTGATGTTGGTATTTAAGGACCAGTATGAACACATTCCTCTCCTTCCAAAGTTCTGGACCATAAAGAATGTGTTCAAAGGACAGTTAGCCAAATAGAGTCCATGGTCTGAACCCAATTAATGGCTGAGCAAGTCCCCAGTAACCAGGAGAGAAGTGGGTTTTCTAGTAAACGCTCAGTTAGAGAACATGGCCTAGAACTGAGGCCAAACAAGGGTGTTCTATTCAAAACCTGACTCTTACTACCCACACAGCTAAAGACATCTGGATCCACCAGTCTGAACTAGAACAAAACAAGCTAAGGAAAATTCCTCCTGGCGATAGGAAGAGGGAACCCCTGTCCTGCTGAGCCTTCCTCAGGGTGGCAGGCACAGACCCTCAGTTGTGCTGGAACATACACCTGAAGGAGCAGCCAGGGAGCCCTACTCTGTCTGAGTGAGTGGCACACCATGTGTGTAGGAGAGAGAGGCAAGAGATGGAGCATATTTTCCCCACCTCATGAAAAGAGGAAGCCTCTGTAGAAGTTTCCCATCCTTTTCTGGAATGTGAAGTTGCCTATCTTACAACCTTCACATCATCACCCAGTTCCTATACATTTAAAAACTTAACCCGTTAATGTAATGGTAAAGAAGAAAGGCATTCCTTGTTGAACAAGCAATTGAGGGATTCCAGAAGGATGGAAAGTGATAGGGCACAGATAGAAGAAGGAAACTTCAGTCTGAGACCCACAGGAGGGCCCTGCTACAAAAGAAGAGAGGGATGCCAAACTGCCCTGTGATCAAGGAACCAGCTTGGGGCTGTGATCACAAGGGCACCAGCCAGGGGCTGTGGCAGCTCAGCAAAGAGTAGGAATCTGCATACCTTCCCCCTTCCTCAGGTCAGGGAGCATTGCAGGAATGACCACATCCAGGCGGTGAAGGAAGAGCAGGATCTGGACCAGAGAGAAGTGATTATGGAGACAGAATCACTTAGACTGTCGGAGGATCACTCTGGCTACTGGTGGAGAACAGACTGCAGGAGTTGCAGACGGAAAGTGGGGAGGCCAGTGGGTGTGGCTGCAGTCTTCCAGGAAAGAGAGATCGTCTACAGCCTGGACTAGATGTGGGTGGAGGAATAGAGAGAAGGACAGAGATTCAAGGGACAAGCAGGATGTAAACATCAGTAAAACAAGGTCAGTGATCGTGAATGATTGTTTCCCACTGTACCTGTGGATTCATAATGCAATGAAGTGCACTTAGTACTTAATACTCTCCATTTACTCAGCTTCCAAAACTTGTGCTTTTCTTCTCATGTTTGTAATTAACACGTACTGTTAAACATCTTGATATGTTATTTTTGTTGTTTTTATAGTCAATTCCATTTCCATTTTCTGTTAGTCTTCCTTTCAGCATTCTATATCTGCATCTGGGATCATTTTCCTCCTGACTGAAGAACTCCCTTCATGTGTTTTTGGAAAGTATTCTTCATTTTTGCTTCTCTGAAAGTGTTTTTATTTCACCTTCATATTTTAAGATTATTTTGCTGAGTAAAGCATTCTAGGTTCACAGTTATTTTCTTTCATCACTTTGAAGGAATTGTTCAATAGTCTTGTGACTCCCATTGTTTCCCATCAGAAGTCAGTTGTTGGTCTTGCTGTTTCAAAGTCCTCTGCCTTTTCAACACCTCTGAATGCTTTTAAAATTTCCTTTGTCTTTGGTATTCAGAAATTACAGTGATGTGTTTAAAGCTTGATTTTCTTCATCTTAATTCTGTTGAGGCTCATAGGCCTTGATTTTGAAGCTTTCTGTCCTTCCAAAGTTTTGAAAAACTCTTGACCACTATTTCTTCAAATATTGCTTCTGTTCATTTTCTTTCTTCTCTTTTTCTGGAACTACAATTACATCTTTTCATTATGTCTCATATGTTTCTTCTTTTCTTTATATTTAGTCTTTTGTCCTTCTGTGATTTAGTCTGGATATATTCTACAGCTTGTTTCCAGTTCACCCAAATATGATGTTATGCCCATCAATTAATATCTCAATTTTATTTATTTTTATTTTTCCATTATACGATTTCAATTTGAATCTTTTTATGGTTTCTAATTCTCTACTGAAATTCCTCATCTTTCAATTTTATTTCTTGAACATATTAATTATAGACATTTAGTGTTCATGTACAATAACTCCAATTTTTTACTGTCTAAAGGTATGTTTATATAACTTCTTTTTTTCTCTAGTTTTGGGTCAAGTCTTTTTGTATACCTGGATTTTTTTTTTAATGCGTGCCAAATGTGTATGAAAAATTGTAGAGACAATTCAAGGCTTTGGATAAGGTTATTACCCTCCCAAGTGTGTTTAATTTTTCCTCTGGCAGATCATCTTTTTCTTGTCTAGGACTAAGCTGGTTGGGAGTTGTTTTTCAGTCTTTGTGAGTTATGGGATGTTTTCAGTTTAGCCTTACTCTGAGGGTGCAAGCCTTTCGTGTAATAACCAAAAACCTGGAGCAATTATAGGACTTCTTCTTCTTCTTAAAAGGTCCTTCACTACAGTTTTTGACTCTTCAGCCTTGTGACACTACCAAAAGCTTTGCTCAGAATCTTAACTTCTCAGATGCCACATTTGTTTTCTGATTTTGCATTTGCTTTCTGGGCAAAAGCAACTGCAGATGCCAAACACCTCTCTTTAGTTCTCATTTTTTCTGTATCTTAGCCCCAGAAATTCTCACTGTCTTTGTATCTCTTTGAAGCCTTCAAACATATATATGTATATGTGTGTGCATGTGTGTTATAGCTTTTCTCACTATTCCCCATGGATCTAAAACCACACAGTCAGCCAAAGTTGGCTTAGGAAGATGCTTAGGTTTCTGACTTGCTTAAGAGAATTGGTGATAGTGTCATTCACCAAGACAAGGGATTCTAGAAAAGGACTCTGCAGTAAAGAGTTAACATAGTAGGCCTGACTGCTATCCAAGTTTACCCCTTGGCTGGAGTCTGAGAACTTGACTTCTGGAGGGCTCCTGTCATTACTGATAAGAGTATCTCACTGTGCCTAAACATTTTGTAATAACTATTGGTTTGTGCTGAACATCTGCTTTCCTTCTGGGAGTTTGGAATTTGAGTACATGCCAGACAGAGGGTGCCAATGTGACCAGCCAAAACCCTGGGTACTAAAGCTCTAATGAGTTTCCCTTGTTGGCAACATTTCGCACATGTTGTCATAACCCATTTTTAGGGTGCATTAAGTGCATACTTTGTGAATCCATTTGGAAGAGGACTCTTGAAAGCTTTCACCTAGTTTCCCACAGAATTCACCCCATATGCCTTTTCCTTTTCTACCTGTGACCAGGATCCTTTTTCTCCATAATTAATCACAACCATGAGTATGACTATATGCTGAGTCTTGTGCGTCCTTCTAGGGAATCCCCAAACCCTGGCAGTGGTCTTGGAGACCTCTGAACACAGACCAGTTGAGTTGGGAACAAAAATGATTTCAGATTCGGATAGATTAAGTTCGAGGTACTCTTTATCTTACTTGACCTATTATTTATTCATTGTTCTACCAGGTATTTCTTTGGTTCTCATTTGATCTTTCAACAGCACTAACATTGTTGACCATCCATCTTTCTGGAAACATGACTGCATTGCCTTTTACTGATCATTTGTCATGGGGTTTACTTCTTACTCTCTTCCTCTGACAAACTTGCAAGCACATGATTTTAGATTCCTGGGCCCTCTACTCTTCTCATGATATATTTTCTACCTGGGAACTCTTATCCACACCTACAGCTTCAAATGCCTCCTATGTACAGAGCACTCACACATTTACAGCTGTGGTCTCGATCTTCCTTTCAGGCTCTAAAACTGGATGCTGAACAGCCTACTTATCTCTCAGATAAATCAGAGTTACCCCAAATGCTGGGTGATTCCAAGATTCCTATTAAAAACAAACCAACTGCTTTGCCTCTCAGCACCTCCTCTTCACCTACACTTTTCACTTTTTTTGTGCCTCCACTTAAACTTTTTAATCCTAGCTATCGCATAGTGTGTCTCCTCTCTGTCCACAATCCTTTCAATTTCTGGGTTCAGACAATAAGACTTTGTTGAGCATCTACTACACACATCCTGTTAGACACCAGGGATATGAAGATAGTTAACACATGGAACCCATCCAGTAAATAGTGGCAGACATAGAAATAAATAAGTACCATAAAGAATGATAAATGTGAATACAGAACAAAGTCAGGACATACGATGAGTGCTCAAAAGGGGAAGTGGTCAGATCTCCCAGAAGATGGAGGAGGGGATGCTTAGGCTACATTTTGACAGCTCCGTGGATATTCTCCATAAAGACAGAACGGATGAGAGGATGAAATGCACACTGCAGGGAGAAACGGCCATGTCAAAGTCACTATGCCTATGGAAAACCACAATAGAAAATGCACAGGAACTAAGCTAATTTAAAATGCAGGGTATTAATTTTCTTCAAACAGCATTCATTTGAAAACCTAACTACCAGGAGAATCTAACGAAATAAAAGAACTAGCATTTCTAGAGTTTTGCTGAAGGATGCGGGGTTCGAATGATTAAGGCTCTGGACATGTCTGTCCCTGTTAGCTCTCAAGAGAGCAGCTGGTAAGCACTTTCCTTTCTTGAGAGCAAGAGACAAGAGCCAGATTCAAGTTCCAGGGGACATCAGGGGAATGTGAGCAAAACGGATTATGAGAGGAAATCTTTAAAAGGAAGGAATTATGATAAGGAAGCCAGTTAAAGACCCCAGTAGCCAGGGCAAAATCTCTTCCCCAGACAACTCTTGATGATTACAGGGTGGGCGGAGGAGAGGCTCTCAGGGAGTGTCTGTTTGACCACGTCCTTTCCAAGGTTGTCCAGAGAATAGTTAACAGCTGCTGTTTCAGAAGTTGGTTGCATTCACATCAGCATCAATTTTCCTATAGTCAATGTCACAATTACTACTCACAGGAAGGTTTGGGTGAAGAATGACTTCCTGGCACATCTCAAATCTCACCACAGTGTCCGCTCTGCCTGGCCCAATTGCATCCCTGGACACAGACACAGGACCCGAGCCCGGGCTCGCCAGAGCAATCACAGAGAACCCCTCCCTTGCCTCCCCCACTGCTCAGACTTGGCCTCGGGGAGCGTGTTCATTGAGACCCATAGTGTCCACAGGAGAAATTTTACCCCAGGACTTTCCTCTCTTCATGTGTGAAAAGGTGCCTCCTGAAATTCTCCCTCTGCTCCAAATGGTGCCCAGACAAAGGAGGACAGTCCAAGGATAACTGGTATTCATTTTAACAACTGTCAAAATTTTTCTGTGGGTAAGTGGCTGCACTAGTTACCACTGAGCTTTTTAATGTGTACAAGACATGCTCCCTGCCCACCACAAAATAAATATATCCTAGGAAATGGGAAATTCAACCAAAGTGTCATAATTTGTCTATTGTTAACAAACACAATGATCAAAGAGCAAATCTCCAATATGGACATAGGCTCAGGGCAGAAAAAGAAAACCAATAGGAATAAAGTGATTGCAAATAATCTTGACTCATTGCCAACTTCAAAAGTATAGATTTTATTATATAATAAAGTTATATCTGTGTATGTAAATATACTAATATAATACATAGTCTTTTTTTCTAAGTCAACAAAAGTACCTTTATTTATATATATTATTTTTGCTTCCATGCTTATAAACACTTTTTACAGTATTGTGGCCTTAAAAAACAAGAAAATATTTCCTGCAATTTTCCCAAAAGGCTCCATGTAATTCAGAGAGCTCAGTGATGGTACAGTGATCGGCAAATAGACATAGCAATGTAATTCACACCCAGCCGTTTAACTTTTTATTTTCTAGACTGTCACCATTAGCTTGATGGGAGGATGACTTCTCCAAAGTAGTTCACACTAGCAAAGAGAGAATCATATCTATGACGACAAGTTCTAATTTTCATAATTTTCCCCTTTGAGAAAGCCTGTTGCTCAAGACAGTACAAAACCAATAATAATCATTCAAAAATCAAAAGCCTTAGTCCAGTCTCTAACCACCCATCACTTTGGGTAGCAGAAAGAGTAGGCTGGAATTAGATACTCAATCAAGTACTTCCAAATGGCCCTCACACTTTTTATTTTCCAAGGCCCTTATGACAACTTTGGGATTTTCTATCTAAAATTGAAACATGATATGTGAATGCAGACAAATACCAATATGTCCAGAAATTAAATTTCACCTGTAAATTCATCCCGCCCCCTAGGCCACTAACCAAAGATGATTTAGGTAAATTAATTAAATAGTTTAATTCTAGCACATGAAGAAATGATTTGTTAATTAAGCTGGGGAAATAATATATGCAAGCAACAGATGATAATCGCACTGTCGGACGCATAACTGACTTGAAGAAACAGCACATCTAATCCTAAAATTCACCGGTGCCCTGTTATCATTAGGTCATCCATTTATTCCATTAATCATTAATCTGTCAGGTAATGTTCTGGCCTTGTAATAACTGCAACTGTCTTTTGAGGGTGTATGGCACGTCAAGAGTGGTCCTAAGAACTTCAAAGATACCACAATAGCCCAATGAGGTAGGACTATTCTGATTTTCACTTTACGAACAAGGAAATAAAGAATTCAGGTTAGGTAACCTGTCCTGAGTTTGAAACTAACAAGTAGAGGTCTTGGCATCAACCTGGGAGTCCATCTCTGAGCCCCAGGCCTCACCCACTGTACCAGACTTGTGCCACCCACTGACCATCCTTCCCTGGGCACCGGGGTCCCTCTCGGGTATATTCTTTGTCTGTGATGGACGCTGGGGACCTCAGACTGGCAATCCTAAATGACCCCCTTGGAGCCCATGCAACTAAGCATCTGGCCTGCTTTCTCCTGGTCCTGCACAGGGAAAGTGAGAGAAGCCACTGGAAAAAATAGACTGGTTTTAACTTCCTCTCAGACTGCAGAAAATATTCCACATATGTAAAATATTATCAAAACTCCATACCAGCCCAATTCTCAGTGTCAACTGTGATAAAAACAAAGCATCACATGGAATGAGTTGGGTAACTAAGGGTCACTTGATTTCACAGCATCAAATATATCTTCCCAAACTGACAAAATTATTGTAAAAGCAAAATATACAACGTAAAGTTGTATAATGCATTTTCTCTGCATTAAAATCCTTTATTTTTCTTACCTTGTTGGTATAAACTTGCCAACTATATTTCTTTGGAAGGACTGTTCCCACTTTGAGATTATGCCCATCCTACTTCTTTGGTTTTAAAAAAGTCCTTTATCTTGTAAAATGATAGAGATAGTAGATGGTACTAGTTTTACTTTGTTTTATATTCAGTATCCTATATGGCAAAGTGAGATGTTGGCAACATTAGGTTGATCAGGAAAAACTACTGTTGTGATTGTCTTTTTAAAAATCTGCAAAATCTAAAAGTGGAGAAATAACCTTATTTCTCTTCACTGACTGCCCAGCATTTATCCCTCAGGTGGAGATTCTGGGATCCTGTTTCATGCTCTGAGTCAGACCTTTAAGGCCAGAGTGGAATCTCAAAGTCCTACTAAGACCTCATCTCTGCTACCTTCTTCAAGCTGCAGGACATAACTGCCATAGGATTTTTTTTCCTCTTCCTTTTAAAATTATTTTTATGCCTGTTCCAAAGTTAAGCTGGGTTCATCTAAGACCCCACACTAGAGGACTTTCTCTTTTTTTAATCAAAGTATGTATAGTTGATTTACAATACTATATTAGTTTTAGGTTTACAACATAGCGATTCAATATTTTTATAGATTATACTCCATTTAAAGTTATTACAAAATAATGGCTATATTTACACTCTGGGCTGTACTATATATCATTGTAGCTTATCTATTTTATGCATAGTAGTTTGTATTTCTTACTCCCATACCCTTATCTTGTCCCTCCCCACCTTCCCTCTCCCCACTGGTAACCACTAGTTCGTTGTCTATATCTGTGAGTCTGTTTTTGTTTTTTTATATACATTCATTTGTTTTATTTTTTAGGTTCCACATATAAGTGATAACATAGAGTATTTGTCTTTCTCTGTCTGACTTATTTCACTAAGCATAATACTCTCTCGATCCATCCACACTGTTGCAAATTGCAGAACTTGCTTCTTTTCCACAGCTGGGCAATATTCCATTGTGTGTATATGTAGATAGATAGATGATAGATAGAAAGAGAAAGAGATAGATCACATCTTCTTTATCCATTCGTCTGCTGATGGACACTTAGGTTGCTTCTATATCTTGGTAATTGTAAAGAATGCTACTATGAACATTGGGGTGCATGTATCTTTTTGAATTAGTGTTTTTGTTTTCTTCAGATATATACCAGGAGTGGAATTACTGGTTCATATGTTAGTTTTATTTTTAGCTTTTTGAGGAACCTCCATACTCTTTTCCATAGTAGCTGCACAAATTTAAATTTCCACCAACAGTGTACCAAGGCTCCCTTTTCTCCACATTCTTGCCAACATTTGTTATTTGCAGTCTTTTTGATGATAGCCATTCTGACAGATGTGACATAATATCTCATCATAGCAATATTTTTTGATCTATCGCTTAAGGCAAAATAAATAAAAGCAAAAATAAATAAATGGGACCTAATTAAACTTAAAAGCTTTTGCCCAGCAAAGGAAACCTTCAACAAAACAAAAAGACAACCTACTGAGTGGGAGAAAATATTTGCAAATATGACCAATAACAATTTAATATCCAAAATATATAAACACCTCCTACAGTTCAATATCAAAAAACAAACAACCCAATTAAAAATGGGCAGAAGACCTGAATAAACATTTTTCCAAAGAAGGCATACAGATGGCCAACAGGCACATGAAAAGATGTTCAGCATCGCCGGAGGACTTTCTTGATACAGAGGTGAAAGTTGCAGACTTGGAGTCAAGAGATCTGGGCATAGATGCCGTTTCCACTCTGTCTGAGCAAATCGTTCAATCTCCCTCAACCTCTCTTTTTCCATTTCTAAGTCAAGGTGTAAGATCTCTGAAGGTTATACACTGATCTTACCTTTTATGTGATTCTATCAACTTCCCATCTTCAAGCCAAATCAATCAATTTCAAGGAGAAGGACCTTATGCTTCAGACCCAAGTTTATTGGCATCTGTACAGTAATAATACTTCCAGAACATTTCCTCTTGTGCTAAGGGAGGTGCTACGAAGGGAGGTGTGGCTCTTCTCTGAAGCTGGGAAGTCCAAACAAGGGCAAGAAGACCTACCGTGCATAACAATGCTTTTACAGACTTCATGGAGGGGGATGCATTTTGAAAATTAGCAGTTAGCCATCCTTTCCATCCTCCATTTGATCACAAATTCAGATGACTTTAGGAATCAGGCAGCTCAAATAAAGAGAGAGCGAGCAGGAGGCAACAGGGAGTGGTGAGGACATGGTGACTTGGAAAGGGGAGGTCCTACGAACAGGCATTCAAATTCAGATATTTTCATAACTCCGTGACAGCCACATTGAATAAGGTTGTCACCTGAATCCAGCCCCTGTGCTGTCAACTTGCAACTTCACATCTGGACTATTCAGTGCCTGAGAAAGGGCGTTGGTCCTTGGGAGACACACTTGCGAGTCTGGCGCATTCCGTCAAGTAGGAAAGGAACAACATGCAGGCACTCACAGTAGTGTGGGAGCCACCGAAGGTCTGTGCTCTCAGCGGCCCATCATCTAGTGTGAAATCCCACAGCCTTCCCCCAGAACTGTTTCAGGCTTTGCGGGGAAGAGGGGGACTGAGTGCATCGGGGGCCAGCATTGGCCATCCTGCTGATGCTGTGGTGTTAGCCACTACTCAATGTCTCAGAGTGAGGACTGCTCGGACGGGAGAAGGATGCGTGTGAAAGGGGAATGTGAGGAGTCCCCAAAAGTGAGGAGCAATTCCTTTGTGATAGGTTAGGGGAAAAAAAGAGATTTTTAATGACTGACACACTGGACAGGGGGGCAGGTAAGTCTTGTGGGAGAGAGTTTATGGGGAACTTCGTTGGAAAGGGTTTCATCCCTTAAATGCTTCTCATAGACCTCTGGAGACTGTCCTACTTGCACCTAGGTTTAACCTGTCCATTTCTGCGTTGTAATTCCCATCTTAAATTGCCCCATCTCTTCAGGAAAGACATTTGCATAAGCAGGTGTGGGCGCAGCTGGGGAACTTGAGACACCAGGTTGAAAAGAGGAGCGCTGTCGTACTTCAAGCAGTCTGCTGAGTCCCACAGAGAAAGCAGCAGCATATCCAGGGATCCGGGGCTGCTCAGAAACCCAGCAACCAGGGAAGAGCAGACACAAGTGGGGAAGGACCCTTTCCTGCCTGGACAACTCCAGAAGGACAAGGATCTAGGAGTCATGGGAGCCAGTTACCTGCTGGAGGAAGCGGGCCTCTGAGAAGTGCAGGAGGAAAGAGGTGACAAACCAAAAGATGTGCAAGGGGTTCAAATATGCATTAAATGTCCTGAAAGGGTGAGCCAGTGGGGTCGCTGAGTTGAGAAGACATGGCGAGGCGTAGCTTAGAGTAATGAGATTATTCCTGCATTCACTTCTTTATGTTATTGTTAAAATGAGAACTCCAGATCTGTCCATCTCCTTTTTCTGTACTTATAACTGTTGAAGTCTGTAATTGTTCTCTTGCACATTTGGCTAGGAAATCCAGTCTTCACAGGAGCCCCATGGAACATTCTATCTAGTCCTAAAGCGAAATCTGTCACATCTCAGTAGCATAGTCTTTCTCCCGTTCTGTGTGTAATGAACATTTCCTTTCCTGGTAGGTTTTTAAAAATATTATTAAATAAAACCTTGCCAAATTTACTTTGCAGAAGTATCTTTTATGGAAAGCAGATGGAAAAAGCTAACCTAAAAATGCAAATCATAGCACTATAATGACTTCTTAATTTTAAAAGTTATGGATCCAGCTTCCCAGGAGGGACTGAAAGAGATGGTGACAACAGCTGCACAAGAAACTTCAAAACTGGGAGGTGACGGAAAAACAAAGGGAGGTTGTAGAGTTGCAGAGATCATAAAGAATATTCTTTGTCCTGAAATGTGTCAGTTTGAGCACTCACACGTGTTCAATTCCACAGCGTTTATTCAGGTAAAGGAAGAGAACAAAGACACCACCAATCCCAGGATACAGATTACTCCCAAATGTGTCTACACATGCCACAAGGAATATAGAGTTCCCGAAACACATATTTAATGTCCTTCCTCCAAATTTCTGCTCAACTCCTCAGACAGGAACATGAAACCACAGTTCACAAATGCTCCCAACTCTAATATATTTACTCAGATGTTAAACTCCTCCTGAAATGACTATTTAACACAGAGGTTTCTTTATATTTTTGTAACTGGCCTCTCTTGAAACCCACTGTTCAAGAGGGTTGAACTCAAGCATTCTTATTTTTGTAGAAAATATTTGGGTTTCCTCCCCAATCTGTGTTTTCTACTGTCAATTAACCCCTCTCCTTCCCTCTTTCCTGATATAGAAGAGATTTTAGAAACAGTTTCAACCTACCAGTAAGTTTTAATATTACCCTTGTGAATAAAATTCAACATATATGCAAAATATGCCTCTTTCACCTTTTCAATTCTTTGTACTTTTTGGGTTTTTTTAAATTTTTATTTTATATTGGAATATAGTCGATTAACAATGTTGTGTTAGTTTCAGGTGTACAACAAAGTGATTCCATTATATATATACCTGTATCTATTCTTTTTCAAATTCTTTTCCCATTTAGGTTATTACAGAACACTGAGCAGAGTTCCCTGTGTTACACAGTAGGGCCTTGTTGGTTATCTATTTTAAATATAGTAGTGTGTATATGTCAATCCCAGACTCCCATTCTTTGTACTTTTTGAATAGCAAGTGACCACAGGTATTAAAATACACACATGCAATCTCCTGATTAACACATTGAGAAGTACATCCAGGAACTGATCCTGTCATTGGTGGTGTCACCTCGTCGACACACTGTTCAGGGCCATCTGGCCTGTGTCAGAGTATTAACTGCTGTCCTCTGGGTGAATGGCTGACATGCATTTACTTTCTCGATAGAGCCGACAAATTAAACAGCTGGAAGTATTTTCAAATTTCTGTCTGGGAACCAGTTAATATATCGGAACTCAGCATGAATTTGCCTCTGAGATAAAAGTGTAAAAGTTGTTCTTTCTTTTTCCTCCTTTTTTTTTTTTTTCTGTAAGTCACCTCCTTCCCCCCTCCCCAAAACAGAACATCAATAGAATATCATGTCTTTCAAGTTCTGATCACAGGTTAGAGAAAAGAAAAGGACTCTGAACTCAGCTGTCATTTGCCTCCTAATGGAAAAGTGGATCAAAATTTCGCTGGGGGAAGAAACCAGAGGAGGAGGACATGTTATAGCTTGTGGCTGCTCTTTCCCTCCACCAGAATTAGACACAATCTACTAAAATGGCTCCACTGAAAGCCAGTAACGGGAGTCAGTTGGACTATCATGTGTGGGGAACACGAGTCATTGGGGAGCTCTCAGTCAATTCGTAGGTTCGGAAAACAAACACAGTCACTGTAGCATCATAGCATTCGGCAGAGAGTAGAATGCAATATAAAATGCTTCATCTTGAACTGCGTCCCGGGCATTAAGCTCCTGGAACACCCGGAGCTTCCTCAACATTCCTCCGCTTCGGTGGGAGAGTTTCTTTTAGATACTTCACCCCATGCCCGGCACCACCGCCCATGGGACCCTGCCATGGAGGGTGGTTCCAGGAGGATAGGTCATGATCATCAGAAGACTTTCGCTCATTAGCGCCTTGAGCTACTTGATGAGACTCAACATGCATAAGCATCCAAACAGAACTGGCCATCTAACAGATAGAATCCGACAGCATTTGGACATGGACCGAGAACCCTTGCAACGAAGCAGTGCTGTCTGATCACTTAGACAATACAAGCCTTTCAAAGCTAATTGTCTTTAGTTTGGGGTCGTTTTTACTTAGCTCACGTGGCTACATCATCTTTCTTGGTTTACAGCTATAAGAATGTTAGTTACAACGGGTTCCAAACATAGTAACTGTGTCAGGGTAGGGACACGAAGAGCCATTGGGCATCCTGTGAATGCATTTTTAGAGAAACTTTTGGAACCTAGAGACACTCATCAACACCTACCACAAAGAAGAATAAAATCATGCAACACGTTGGAATGTTCTAGTGATTTTGACCTGTGTCAACTAAACTAAGCTTAAAGCACATTTCCCAGGTTCCCATCCCTGTGTGGTCCTGGGTTGGTGCTGGCCACAGGGGACATTTTGCATGAGATTTGGAATGCAGAAGTGAAGTAGTAGCTATGTCTTTTTAAGCTCTGAAGGTCCACGCGGGGCTCCAGGCATCGTGGCAGCTCACAGACATTGTCACTGACCAGTTGGCTGACCTTGGTGGTATGGGGCAGCTCTCCAGGTTCCACAAGCAGGGAGAGACTGGGGTGAATTGAGTGAGGCACTGGCCTCAGGGCACACAATTTAAGGGGGAATCAAAAAACCCAATAATCAAGATAGATACTGTATTAATGTGATTTTTTAAATGAAGGCAGAAAAATATACAGTGAACAAATTATCTCAATATTAAATAGACAGGAGGGGTCACAGTGCAGGAACAAGCCATATAGCAGTCTGAGACAAAAGGAAAATTCAGTAATATTGATCTCACAGGCCACGAGGTCTTCTTCAGCTTGTCTGAAGCGTGGCACCGGCACACGTGTAGCTCTGTAGCAGAGGGTGTGTCTGTCCACGGCACTGATGGAGACAGCGAACGACATCTGCACGTTCCATTTTTCCCTCCCAGGGTCCTGCTCTTCATCCTTGGGTGCTCCAGTTTGTCTCTATGCCCTTCTACATGCAGCTTTCCAATTGTCATTCAGGTGGACCTACAGCAACTTCATGCTCAGCGCTCAAAGCAGAAACCGGTTACCATGGCAACAAGTAGCACAGAAGGTTTTAACAGCATCCCCATACTTCATACCGCTGTTGTGGTTCTACTTCTCTGATTGATAAGGACATGATTGCTGTATACAAACTAGATTATGTCAGCTAGGAATACAACACAAGTTCCAGGAGTGGTAAGGTCAAATTGTACAGAGAAGTAGCTACAGCTTTCTCTCTCTGTCTGTGTGAGCCATCTCTTTGATGTGGTCAAGATGTTGCCTGGTGCATTCTTTTGCTAAATTATCAGACGCTCCATATCAGTGGAGCCTACTGTTTATACCTGATAGAGAAACAGATAACCAGGATGTCCCTGTCTCTATTCTGGGGCAGAGATATTCCTCATCAAGTTTGGGTTAGTTTTTTCTTTATCAGCGATGAAGACAAAACCATAGTCCCCTGAAGAAAGCATGCTTAATAAACTCAAATTCCACAAACCTGGGCCTCATTGGAGGAAGCTACTATTGTGTTTGAAAGCACAAGTTGCAAAGTTCAGTCAAACTTAAAATATAATTAAAAGAGAAGAATTGTTTATCTTCTTTAAGGATTTTTATGAAGGTTCCAGATTACGAAATCATGGATTCGTTTCTGAATAATTTTGGTATTGTTATATGTCCTGGAGCTGGTTAAGGTAGAAACTGGGGTCATGATCATGAAAAGACTCTCATAGAATCTCTGGGGAAGACACCTGCTTTTTGAGGAATTTTGGCTCAGTTGGATAAATCACAGTTTATCAGAGAGTGAGCAACTTTGCTGCTGAGACTTGCTATGAGAAGAGCTGGAACACAGAGAGGTGGGCACCCCAGGGCAGCTGTTGGAGATTAGAGACTTCACTGTTGAGGGACCCATTCTCTGTGACAGATCTAGACCAGGGTTTCTTGATCTCAGCGTTACTGATAATTCTTTGTTGTAGGGGGGCTCTCTTATACATTGTAGAATGTTGAGCAGCACCCATAGCTTCTATCCACTAGATGCCAATAGTCCCACCTCCCCCAGTGGTGACAGACAAAAATGTCTCCAGACATTGCCACACATCTGCTGGGTGCCAAAAGTGCCCCCAGTTAAGGACCACCACTGGTGTAGATGACAACACAGTCTCCTTCTAGCTACCAGGGCCAATGCTGGGGTAGCAAAGTCAGAAGTGGAGGCCAACCCAAGATCAGACATTGAGAGTTCAGAGGCAGATAAGGATGAAGTCTGCCTACGAAATAAAGGCAGGTTGTAGACAAGGAGAGGCTGATACCAAGTCCATCACCAGAGATACCATTTGCCAGATAAAATTCAAGTCAGGCTCAAATGAGGGACCAACTAGAAGACCAGACTGGGGAATCTGAAAGCATATTTTGCACTGATGTTGTTGACATCATGTATTTAGTAACAGAGATTAGAAAGATTGAGGACCTTGAGAACATGTCACTAATATTTAAAGACAAAGCTTCTCAGCCCTTTCAGGTAAAATTGATTGTGTCAGCTAGCTATTGCTTTGTAACAAGCTGCACCAAAAACTCAATGGCATAAATGGTACTTTTATTTCTCTTGAGTCTATGGGTCAGCTGGGAGCTCTTCTGGTCCTTACTGGGCAGCTCTGAGGCACTTAGGTTTTCTCATGTACTTAGAATAAACATAGTGGAATATCTAATGTGATACATTTTCATCTTAATTGTTGAGACAAAAATCACTATTATTGGTTACTAAGGTATCATTCCACAGGAATCATAATGGTTAGATTCTGTCTGTCCTGTCACCACAACTATTATTATGCTGTCAGCCTGGCAATCAACAGTAGGCACTCTCACCAACCTTAATTTCTCTCTCTCAGCTAATAACCCTTATTTAAACCTTAGCTCCAAATAACTTTGACCTTTTTCTAGAAAATAGCTGTATTTAAAAAAAAAAATCATTTCTTTTTCTACATTCCCTATCATTCAAATTGTGCTTTTTGTTGTCACATGGATCCTTGTTACACAAGAAAAATGGCTTTACATTTTAAACTGACATTCACTCTCAGTCCTAAATAATAGTTCACCAGTTGCAACACAGATGTAACAATGGCAACAAAACCAGCAATACAACTAGCGTGTACTGAGTACCTACTGTGTACCAGGCAGAGAGGCCATGTACATGGATAACTCTTTTCATCTTCACAATGACATTTTTTTACAGACAAAGAAACTAAGGTACCAAAAGGATAAATGACTCACCAAAGGTCACTCAGTTGATACAGGGGTCAGGATTCAAACCCCAGCAGTCTGATCCTGAGCCCCTGTTTCCATCTATACAAGCTACTGCCTCTCCAATGTTGAATAAATTACAGATATTCAATGAAATTTTGATTTTTTGATAATCATTATGAAGTTATAATTTCTTTTTTTGAAGAAAAGTTAAATATAAGTGCAGCCGTTTGGTTAAAAATACAAAATTTGTGATCACTTTGAAATTCAAAGACTGCTGACTTGGCTAACTAGAGACAGTATTAATTCCTTTCATTTGCTTTATGTAGATATCACTGTAGGCAAAACACAAACACAAATTATTTAGTGTAACAGGATGCAATCTCTTGCTATAATATACCATAACTTTGTTTCTGCAGTACTGCTCTAATTGACACTGATCAAACATTTTTCAGTTACGTGGTGTTGTTAAGTTTGGATGTTTCAAGAAATTGAACTACAAATGGTATAAGTCAGGGAAAAAAGAAGCTCAAGTATGAGAAGGTACAGTTTCATCAATAGTTCTCTGCAGCCTCCAATTAAAATGTAAATTCATCCTTTAAGAGAAAAAGAATGATTTGATCAACTGAAAATTTATGTGGGAGAAGAACACGTGTCAATGAGTCAGAAAAGCTTAGGGCAGGGGAAGGATGACATGGCAGTAAATTAACCTTTTAAGGAAGGGAGGCGTTGGTGTAATAAATGCATATGAAATATAAAACACAGGTTAGAATTCTTTCTAACAAAACTAGCAAAGTGGTCATTTGAAAATCCATCTGCAAATAAATAAGGAAAAGTATTTTGGGGAAGAAACATCAATAAAATTATGAGCAGTATCAAAGAACTGGTTTCTCATAGAGAAATGATATTAAGAAAACTGAGGATGGTACCTACCTTTTTACTAACTTAAAATATATAACATTATTTATATTTTTGAAATAAGTTCTTTTATTGCAGTTAAACACACAGATGGCGACATTACAAGGCTTATGTATGCATTTCAATGAATTATCAAGAAGTAAAACATCCACGTAACCATTACCTAGGTCAAGAAATAAAACATTTCCACACACCACAAGCCTCTTCGAGCCTTCTCCCAATTACTACCTCTTGATTTTTCCCCAAATGTAACAACTCTCCTGGGCTTAACACAACAGAAGTTTCCCTTTTTCTTAAGCCTTACAAGATACTGAATCTCACGGTCTCATATTTTTTCTGTCTGCCTTCTTTCTTTTAACACTATGTTTGTGAGATTTATCCATGTCATTTCATTCTGCAGTATTTCACTGATTTTCATGTCTGTATAGTTCATTGCATTATTGAATTTACCAAAATCTATCCATCCTACTGTTTTTTTTTGGGGGGGGGTTGAATTCTAATTTATTTAATCTTTTTTTTAATAGATCTTTATTGGAGTATAATTGATTCACAATACTGTTAGTTTCTGCTGCACAACAAAGCAAATCAGCCATATGCATACACATGTCCCCATATCCCCTCCCTCTTAAGCCTCCTTCCCATCCTCCCTATCCCACCCCTCTAGGTCATCGCAAAGCACTGAGCCGATCTCCCTGTGCTATGCTGCTGCTTCCCACCAGCCAACTATTTTACATTCGGTAGTGTATATATGCCGACATTACTCTCACTTCACCCCAGCTTTGCCCTCCCACCCCATGTCATCAAGTCCATTCTCTATGTCTACCTCTTTATTCCTGCCCTGCAATTAGGTTCATCGGTACCGTTTTTGGTTTTTTTTTTTTAGATTCCATATATATGCATTAGCATAAGGTATTTATTTTTCTCTTTCTGATTTACTTCACTCTATATGTTAATGGACATTGGGGTTGCTTCCCGTCTAGAACCATTATGTCTAATGACACTGGGAACGTTCTCACACACAGCTTTCGGTGCACACATGCCTGCATTACTGTTGGGGGTGAAATTGTTGAGGCATAAAGTATATGTGTGTTCACTTGAGTAGGTCCTGCCAAACTGTTTTCCAAAGTAATAGAACCAATTTACATTCGACCAGTAGGACAAGGGAGTTTCGGTTGTCCATATCCAGCCATCACTTTTATTTTAACTGAAAGGTAACTTGATCACACCACAAACTAATAATCACAGGCAGTGATTTAACTCCCAGCAAATCTCTTCCTGTCTCCCCCAGTTTCCTCAACACCCTGGTCGAGAACTTCAAGGCCTTTTCTTCCTAATTCCCTGACCACATTCGCTCCACTGACTTTGATTATCCACATGTTGCCTTTGTCATCCCCCAGTACTCGACTCATCACACAAGGCTTTTCCACCACCACCTGTAAATCAAAGGTGGTGTCCCAAACCCCCAAACCACCCAGAACACCTGTCATCATTTACTCACTTGTTTCAACCATAACCATTTATGCAACGTTGACCGTGTGCTTGTCACTGAGCTCGCACTACAGATAAAAGGTGAATAAGACCTGGACTCTGTCCTGAAGAGCTTACAGTCCAACAGGGAAAACAGATATGAAAATGAACAAGTGCAATAAGTTGTAATAAGCATAACTAGGGAAATAGAAAAATATATGGACGTTACACAGGAATAAAAAGAAAGGATTACAAAAAAAAAGAAGAAGGAAAGAAGGAAGGAAGGAAGAAAGAGAGAAAGAGAGAAAGAAAGAAAGAAAGAAAGAAAGAAAGAAAGAAAGAAAGAAAGAAAGAAAGAAAGAAAGAAAAAGAAAGAAAGAAAGTCAGTTTGCCTGAAAAGAAAAGATAATTGATGGAACTTTGAGCAGAATCTTGAAAGCTAAGTAGGAGTACTCCCAGAAAGGGGTTAGGATTCACACAATATAGCAAGGAAACAGGAGCAGAGGCGGAAGAGTGGAAACAGCCCGCTGCCCTGGACCAATCCTAAGTACATCGACAGAGCTGGGGCTTAGACAAAGCTGGAGAGAATCACTGACGTGATCCATAACCTCTGAGTCTCTCACTGTCCATCCCACCATAACCTCTCCACACCCAGACCACCCTTCCTGCTCCAGTGCCCCTTCCTCTCTCCCTCCCTTTCCATCTGGGGCAGCCTCATGGCTGAGTTTCCACAGTGGCTGCCTGATGCTGAAACACCCCAACTTTCTTCCTTTTCTCTTCTTGCTCTAGACTGACTGACAAAGGGTTAACAGTCACAAAGAGTGAGTCTCCAAAAAAATGGATTCGACCTCGCCTGCATTTTCTCTGTTGAGTCACTTCCCCAAAGCCCGAAAGACTCTTAACGCTCTGTCAATTCTAAACCAGCTTAGCAATAAGAACAGACTTCTGCTGTCCTGAACCTTCCACACTCTGCTGGATTATTTTTTAAATTAATCAATCTGTAATGCGTGTATGGAGAGCCTTATGTACAAAGCATGTAAATTGCTGAGCGAGCACTTCATGGGGTGGACCAGGAGTTATACACAGTGGTGAGAAAATGGCTCACTGTCATCCCCCCAAAATTGTCCCAGATCTCACCAGCCTACAGTCTGACTGAGGAAATAGACATGAATCAGAGTTCCAGAAACAAACGTCAAATTACAGCCCATATAAATTCACAAGCAACCTAAATGTCCATCAACAAAGAAATGGACAAAGGAGATGTGGTATATACACAATGGAATATTACTCAGCCATAAAAAAGAATGAAATAATGCCATCTGCAGCAACATGGATGGACTTAGAGGTTGTCATACTGAGTGAAGTAAGTCAGACAGAGAAAGAGAAATATCAGACGATATAGCTTATATGGGGAACCTAAAAAAGGGTGCAAATGAACTTATTTACAAAACAGAAAGAAACTCACAGACTTAGAGAATGAACTTATGGTTACCATGGGGGAAGGGTGTGGGGAAGGGACAGTTAGGGAGTTTGGGATTGACATGTACACACTGCTATATTTAAGATGGATAACCAGCAAAGACCTACTGTATAACACAGGGAACTCTGCTCAGTGTTATGTGGCAGCCTGGATGGGAGGGGAGTCTGGGGGAGAATGGATACCTGTATATGTATGGCTGAGTCGCTTTGCTGTGCACCTGAAACTCTCACAACATTGTTAATCGGCTATACTCCAATATAAAATTAAAAGTTTAAAAAATAAATAAATAAAGACACAGAGGAAACATCCATGGTTCTCACAGTATATAACAGAGGAAGGACCTGGAGGGGATACAGGGAACCTTTTCTGAGAAAGCAGTGCCTGACTCCCCCAGAGGAAGAGCATCTTTCTTCAACTATGTGGAGCTGAGGAAAGGGGGAGAGCGCTCAGGTCATGGGGAAAGAAAGCGTGAACAACGCCAAGATGGCGGAAGGAGGGTGGCACCATTGAGGAAGTGAAAACTGACAAGTGTGGCCAAAGGGAGGAGTGTTTGGGGGACCATTTCTGGGATGAAGAGAGGGGAGCACATAAAAAGCAAGCTATGCAGAAACTTGAAGGCCAGCTTGAGAATTTTAGATTTGAGTTTGTACTTCCGATAATGGCTCAGTAACTCCTATGGGACCAACATCCCCTCAAATTATTAAAAAGAAAAAACTTCCTTAAACTGTTAAAAAAAAAACAAAAAACTTGAGGCCAGATATAATAAGCAACTGTCTGAAGGGTTCTGGAGGGTGACTAAAGCAGGCAGAGACTGAAGGGATGGGGATGTTTATTTGAAAAAGGGACAGGAGTTTGGTTGTGTCTTTTGCTCTGAGGACAGGCCCCAGTGTGTAGCATGCGGGAGCAAGTGAAAATTTGCAGTCTCATTGAATTACAGATGAGAAGACAGAGATGGAAAAACCCCAGCATCTGGAAACCATGGGGGGTGAGTGTTTGGTAGGAAGAGAGCCCCAAATTCTGTGCATGAACTCTGCCCATATCTCTGGCTGGCTCAGGACTGTGCAGGCCCAGCTAGAGCTCAAAGAACCAGACTCAGCTAGAGTTCCATGCTCCACCAGGAAAGCAGTTTCCATTTCTGAGTTAAGCCTTTGAGCTTACAGTTTGCATTAAATCATCACAGAGGGTATTTTGGATCACTGCTTTTTATTAGGAGGGTGGACTGCATGACCAGATTTGTATTTTTGCATTTTCCAGTGCTGATTCCGACTTTATTATATGGAGCAGATTGTGGGGCAACAGGGGATGCAAAGAGGCCTTAGGAGACGGCAGCCAAAATCCCACGGGAGGCCATGGTGCCCCAGCGGGCCTGGAGGAGGTGACAAGTGGACATGGGGTCACCAGAACCTGGGAAGAGATTAAACAGGGCTGGGGAAGCATGAGGGTGAGGAAGGCCTCCGAGGTCTCCGACTAGAAACCCGGGGGATGACGTTCACGGCAACACACAAGACAGAAAGAAGACCACACTTGGTGAGGAACGTGCATCTGCATTCAGACAAGTGCAGTGTAAGGGATATTTGAGATATCCCAGTAGAAATGTCAATATAGAAGTTTAATATAGGATCAGAGAATAGTCAGAGCTGAAGATATCAATTTGTGACACAACAGGGTTTCCAGGTAATGAAGCTGTGAGTATGGGTGAGATCCCCTAAGGATAGAATCTGGGGTAGGGAGAAAAAGGGACCCAAGATCCAACCTTCAGAAATCCCACAGTTTCATGGCCAAGTTGAGTGGGATATGCCTGCAGAGGAAGTAGAAATGGCAAAGTCAAAAGAAACCAGGAGATGTTCCACTCACCAAAGGCAGCTAGCTACAGTGGTTAAGGGCACAAAACTCCTAACCTGCTCTCATCTGCAATTCAAATACTTTATCCTAAGTTTACCCATAAACTCACCCTGGACTGGTTTAAGATTTAACCCTCAAATTCACCCTAAAACCTAATCTTCCTTTAAGGTACCCACCTCCTCCTAACATGTAAGGACCAGTGACGTCAGTGCATCTCTCCATGCTCTCACTTTTACTCCATTCAGATCTGGCATCTGCTCAGCAGTGCATCCGCCTCCTCACAGGACTCACATCATCCCAAAATGATAAAGAATATCACAGAGTCACCTGAAAGCATAATTTGAGAGTCTGATCTGATCCCCTAAAAGTGACCTAAAGAAAGAAAAAAAAAAAGCTTGGCATGAGCAGGACTGAGAGTCTATAAAAACTAACATCTTAAACATGTGAGTGTCCATGTGAAAGAACCACTTTTATTTTTTTAATTAATTTTTAAAAAATATTTATTTATTTATTATTTTTGGCTGTGTTGGGTCTTCGTTTCTGTGCGAGGGTTTTCTCTAGTTGCGGCAAGCGGGGCCACTCTTTGTCGCGGTGCGCGGGCCTCTCACTGTCTTGGCCTCTCTTGTTGCGGAGCACAGGCTCCAGACGCGCAGGCTCAGTAGCTGTGGCTCACGGGTCTAGTTGCTCCACGGCATGTGGGATCTTCCCAGACCAGGGCTCGAACCCATGTCCCCTGCATTAGCAGACAGATTCTCAACCACTGCGCCACCAGGGAAGCCTTTAATTAATTTTTATTGGAGTACAGTTGCTTTACAATGTTGTGTTAGTTTCTACTGTAGACCAAAGTGAATCAGCCATACATGTACATATATCCCCTCCCTTTTGGACTTCCTTCCCATTCAGGTCACCACAGTGCATTAAGTAGAGTTCCCAGTGCTATACAGTAGGTTCTCATTAGTTATCTATTTTATACATAGTATCAATAGCGTATATGTGTCAATCCCAATCTCCCAATTCCTCCCAGCCCCTTCCCCCTTGTTATCCGTATGTTTGTTCTTTACGTCTGTGTCTCTATTTCTTCTTTGCAAAGAGGATCATCTATACCATTTTTCTAGATTTCAAATATACGCATTAATATACGATATTTGTTTTTCTCTTTCTGACTTACTTTACTCTGTATGACAGTCTCTTGGTCCATCTACATCTCTACAAATGACCCAATTTCATCCCTTATTATGGCTGAGTAATATTCCATTGTAAATATGTACCACATCTTCTTTATCCACTCTTCTGTTGATGGACATTTAGGTTGTTTCCATGTCCTGGCTATTGTGAATAGTGCTGCTATGAACATTGGGGTGCATGTATTTTTTTGAATTATGGTTTTCTCAGGGTATATGCCTAGTAGTGGGATTGCTGGGTCATATGGTAGTTCTATTTTTAGTTTTTTAAGGAACCTCCATACCGTTTTCCATAGTGGCCGAATCAATTTACACTCCCACGAACAGTGCAAGAGGGTTCCCTTTTCTCCACACCCTCTCCAGCATTTATTTTTTGTAGATTTTATGATGATGGACATTCTGACCTGTGTGAGGTGATATCTCATTGTAGTTTTGACTTGCATTTCTCTAATAATTAGTGATGTTGAGCAGCTTTTCATGTGCCTCTTGGCCACCTGTAGGTCTTCTTTGGAGAAATGTCTATTTAGGTCTTCCACCCATTTTTGGATTGGGTTGTTTGTTTTTTTGATATTGAGCTGCATGAGCTGCTTGTATAGTTTGGAGATTAATCCTAGTCTCTTCAATAAGTGGTTCTGGGAAAACAGAACAGCTACATGTAAAAAAATGAAATTAGAACACTCCCTAACACCATAAACAAAAATAAACTCCAAATGGATTAAAGACCTAAATGTAAGACCAGACACTATAAAACTCTTAGAGGAAAACATAGGCAGAACACTCTACGACATAAATCACAGCAAGATCCTTTTTGACCCACCTCCTAGACAAATGGAAATAAAAACAAAAATAAACAAATGGGACCTAATGAAACTCAAAAGCTTTTACACAGCAAAGGAAAACATAAACAAGACGAAAAGACGACCCTCAGAATGGGAGAAAATATTTGTAAATGAAGCAACTGACAAAGGATTAATCTCCAAAATTTACAAGCAGCTCATGCAGCTCATTATGAAAAAAACAAACAACCCAATCCAAAAATGGGCAGAAGGCCTAAACAGACATTTCTCCAAAGAAGATATACAGATGACCAACAAACACATGAAAAGATGCTCAACATCACTAATTATTAGAGAAATGCAAATCAAAACTACAATGAGGTATCAACTCACGCCAGTCAGAATGGCCATCATCAAAAAATTTAGAAACAATAAATGCTGGAAAGGGTGTGGAGGAAAGGGAACCCTCTTGCACTGTTGGTGGGAGTGTAAATTGATACAGCCACAATGGAAAACGGTATGGAGGTTCCTTAAAAAAACTAAAAATAGAACTACCATACAACCCAGCAATCCCACTACTGGGCATATACCCTGAGAAAACCATAATTCAGAAAGAGACATGTACCACAATGTTCATTGCAGCCCTATTTACAATAGCCAGGACATGGAAGCTACCTAAATGTCTGTCGACAGATGAATGGATAAAGAAGATGAGGCATGTATATACAATGGAATATTACTCAGCCATAAAAAGAAATGAAATTGAGTTATCTGTAGTGAGGTGGTGTGTTATTTGTGTATGCTGTGTGTCATACAGAGTGAAGTAAGTCAGAAAGAGAAAAACAGATACCGTATGCTAACGCATATATATGGAATCTAAAAAAAAAAACAAAAAATGGTATTGACTGATGAACCTAGTGGCAGGGCAAGAATAAAGACGTAGACATAGAGAATGGACTTGAGGACCAGGGGAGGGTAAGGGGAAGCTGGGGGGAAGTGAGAGTAACATTGACACATATACACTACCAAATGTAAAATAGCTAGTGGGAAGCAGCAGCATAGCACAGGGAGATCAGCTCGGTGCTTTGTGAAGACCTAAAGGGGTGGGATAGGGAGGGTGGGAGAGATGCTCAAGAGGGAGGAGATATGGGGATATATGTATGCATATGGCTGATTCACTTTGTTGTACAACAGAAACTAACACAGTATTGTGAATCAATTATACTCCAATAAAGATGTATTAAAAAAAGAAAAGGGCTTCCCTGGTGGCGCAGTGGTTGAGAATCTGCCTGCCAATGCAGGGGACACGGGTTCGAGCCCTGGTCTGGGAAGATCCCACATGCCGCGGAGCAACTGAGCCCGTGAGCCACGACTACTGAGCCTGCGCGTCTGGAGCCTGTGCTCTGCAACAAGAGAGGCCGCGATAGTGAGAGGCCCGCGCACCGCGATGAAGAGTGGCCCCCGCTCGTCGCAACTAGAGAAAGCCCTTGCACAGAAACAAAGACCCAACACAGCCAAAAATAAATATAAATAAATAAATAAATTTATTAAAAAAAAAAAAAAGAAAAAGAAAAAACTCTTAGAGGAAAACATAGGTAGAACACACTTTGACATAAATCGCAGCAAGATCTTTTTTGACCCACCTCCTAAAGTAATGAAAATAAAAACAAAAATAAACAAATGGGACCTAATTAAACTTAAAAGCTTTTGCACAGCAAAGGAAACCATAAACAAGGCAAAAAGACAGCCCTCAGAATGGGAAAGAACCATTTTTAGTTGGCTTTCCTTTACTGTTTATTTTTCTTTGAACACTTCAAAGTTTAAATGACTGACCCGGTGAAATTGCCTGGCTCTGGTTTTGAGGGCCACTATGACCTACTTATAATCACATATCAGCCTTAACACAGGATTCCAAAAACAAGAAACAACTGCACACAGAGCAAAGAGACGTAGAGGAGAAATCGTAGCCAAAAGTTGATTATATAGGGTTTGTGCGGAGCCCCGTTCTTCCCCGTGGATGTCCCTTCAAGGCAGCATCCTTCCTCCCCCTCAATTCTCAGAATGTCTCCGGGCATCGCTTGAGATCCCATGACCCTCTCGAGGGGCCACGAAGTCAAAGCTATATATATATATATATCTGTACTAATATTAAGTCAATATTTGGCTTTTTGTACCTCATCCCCTCACTAGACTTTTTTTTTTTAATAAATTATTTTATTTTTTTATTTTTTGGCTGTGTTGAATCTTCATTGCTGAGCATGGGCTTTCTCTAGTTGCGACAAGCAGGGGCTACTCTTCACTGCGGTGCGTGGGCTTCTCATTGTGGTGGCTTCTCTTGTTGTGGAGCACGGGCTCTAGGCACGCAGGCTTCAGTAGTTGTGGCTCATGGGCTCTAGAGCGCAGGCTCAGTAGTTGTGGCTCGTGTGCTCTAGAGTACAGGTTCAGTAGTTGTGGCTCACGGGCTCAGTAGTTGTGGCTCACGGGCTCAGTAGTTGGGCTCACGGGCTTAGTTGCTCCGCTGCATGTGGGATCTTCCCAGACCAGGGCTCGAACATGTGTCCCCTGCACTGGCAGGCGGATTCGTAACCACTGCACCACTAGGGAAGTCCCCACCACTAGTCTTTAGTGGAGTTTTAATGCAATATCAAAGAAGAATATCTACAATTATCTGGGGTAAAAAAAAAAAAAAAATCATTAAATACCCCTCCCTTCTCCAACCTCATATCTGGAAAATAACAAGTTGCCAGGACTGAGCACAGAAGCAGATGTGAGAAGACAGCCTTCTTCCATGAACGAGAAACGCAAAAAAGAACATAAAACAATGTTAACCTCTCACCAAATATTTTCTTAGAATACTGTTATTTTTCATAGAAATATATTATTTACATTGTCATGTAATAGATTTATCATTATTGCCTTTAATGAATTATTAAACAAATATTGTTAAAAGTTAATTTCAAATATGGTACGTTTTGATAGATATAACCCATATGAATAAGTTTATTGGGGCCAAGGGCAGGTGAACTCTGAGTCCCAACCACAGGTATGGGTCCAGATGGTGACTGCAGAGGGCTCAGCCTACGCCCACTAGCCCCGCTAACCCACCAAGTGTACTTCCCTCCATGTGGCTGCTGTTTTTCCAGAATCCTAGAAGCAAATTGGGCAAGAGCCCACAGCCCACGGTGTCCTCGCGGGCTCATCTAGAATGCCAGCATGCACATCCTCCTCTGCAGGTAGAAGCCCAGAGAACAGATATTAGACCAAGGCTCATGTTCAGCCAGCACCCACCCTTGCAGCTGGACCAGTTGTTAAAATATTGAAGAATGTCTGTGCCCCAAGTCTCCAAAGTGCTTCTCCCCCAGAACCCCACGGGCAGAGCCCCACTATATGCCAATGAAAAAGGCAGAACCTGGAGATCCGATGTCACAGCATCCCACCTCACCCTCTCTGGCTTCCCCAGGACCCTCGGGCTGCCTACCCTTATAATCCACCCCACGTTCTGTACTGGTTGTTACATCTGGAATGTCACTGCCCATCAGAATCCGTGTGTTCCCAACACACATCCCCTTCTCTATCCTCTCTCTCAATCCTTCTCCCCACAAAACTCTGACCCAGAAGAGTCAGATTTCAGGGTTTTTCTTCCTCTCCCTCATCTCTTCTTCCTGCTCCAGGCAAACAGGCTCTCGGGCTAGATTTCAAAGCAGAGGGACCATCCTTGTAGACACGCTGTGCAAGGCATACTGATCTGAGTGTGCCAGGCTCGGTCTTTGAAATGGTAAATGAATTTTGAATGTGAGGAAGGCTCTAACTGACTCTTCTTCCCACACCATGACCCAACCACCTCATTACTCATTTCTCAAGCTTTGGAGAACTCTTCCCTGCAACAGTACCCAGGCATTGCCATCTTTTTCTTGCCTTTCTACTCTTTCCTTTCCAATTGCATCTTTGATAAGCCAGCAGATCTTAGTCACTATGTATTAGAATCACTGGGGGAACTTCAGAAAACGCTTGTGCCCGGGATGAGCCTCATACATACGCGTCAACCTCAGGGAGAGACCCAGGTACCAGCAGTGGCTAAAGCTTCCCAGAGACGCCAGTATACAGGGAAGATTAAGAATCAAGGGGCTTCCCTGGTGGCGCAGTGGTTGAGAATCTGCCTGCCGATGCAGGGGACACGGGTTCAAGCCCTGGTCTGGGAAGATCCCACATGCCGCGGAGCAACTAGGCCCGTGAGCCACAACTACTGAGCCTGCGCGTCTGGAGCCTGTGCTCCGCAACAAGAGAGACCGCGATAGTGAGAGGCCCGCGCACCGCGATGAAGAGTGGCCCCCGCTTGCCGCAACTGGAGAGAGCCCTAGCACAGAAACGAAGACCCAACATAGCAATCAATCAATCAATCAATCAATCTTAAAAAAAAAAAAAAAGAATCAATGGTCTAGGCTAGAAATTCACTGCATATCTTCTTCATGATTCCCCACCCTGGGCACCCCACTACCACTCCATGTCTGGAATTCTAGAACTGCCAGGGAAAAGCACTTTCTCTGCCCATTCTTTCCATTGTAACCCTCCCCTGGCTGGCTGGCTGGGCCAGTGGAAGCAGGCTTGGGGCCAGGTACCAGAGCCTTATGCTCAGGAAGACAGCCCTTCTCCAGAAGGCTAAGGCTCATTTCTATTTCCTTCTTCCTTCACTGATAAGGAGTAAACTGGCCAAGGAGCCCTGCATTCACTTGTCCCATGGTCACTCCCAGGAGTGTGCAGGGCAAACCTGACCATCGATTGTGCTCAGCCCAGGCCACGTGCCCCACATCAGAATCATCCAGGCAGCTTTTAGAAACTGCTGATGCCTGTACCTCTACCCAGACCGAGCCCATCAGGCTCTCTGGAACGGGGCACGGGGAGCAGTACGTTTAAGGCCGCCCAGCTAATCCTTACGTGCAGGCAGAGGCAAGAACTTCTGAGCCTCACGGTCTAGGGAATCTTGGCAGGTCCCGTCCTGCCTTCCTCTACTAATATCTGGGTGATGCCTTGGTTGACGTGGCTTTCCGTTTCATGTTTTCTCCTGTCCATCATCTTGTAGGTCACCTGAGCCACCTGTGCTTCTGTCTGTGAGTCTGCCAGTCTGTTCTGCCTCATCCTGAAGCCCCACTAAGACCCCACCTCTGAGCTCCTTAGCACAGATGGGTACTGATCTTAAAATACATGCTCCTAGACAGAGCCCAAGGTTCGTTCAACTGTAGTTTTCCGATTAGACTGGTCAAAGATCCACTTGAAAAAAAGGCTTTATTTTTAAATTAATGCATACATTTTTATTTTTTAAAAAATAATACAAATACAAAAGAAATCTAAACAGCCCCCACGTGTGTAACAATGAGATGAGTCTTTTTCCACTCTTGCTCTCCAGCCCATTCCCAGAGGGAACAACTTCTAAACAATGCATGTTCGTCTTTGTACATCTATCCCCTGAGGGACTTTTCTATTTTGTAAAAACAGAATAGATTCCTAAGACCTGACTATTGCTTAAGACTCTCGGAGGGAGATGGGGGAGGGTCCCCTAAACCTGCACCTTTAAGAGCTGCTCAGGGATCAAGGATCAGACAGGTATGGGAACTGTCCCTGACATACAGCACCTGACACAGCCTGCAGGAGCTTAGGATGCTTTGATCAAAAGTGATAGGATAGCTCCTAACTGTGGGAAGGGAATGGGAACAGTCATCACATGCACTAAAGTAAGTGTGGGCTGATTTGTAGTCTCCCAAAATTCGTATGTTGAAGTTCCAACCCCCAGTACCCAAAATGTAACTGTATTTTGTGTCAAGGTCTTTAAAGAGGTAATTAAATTAAAATAAGGTCTTTCGCGTGGACCCTACTGCAATATGATTGGAGTCCTTATACGAAGAGGAAATTTGGACACGTGAAAAGAAACAACAGAGGAAGGTCCATGTGAGGACATGGTGAGAAGGCGGCCGTCTCAAGCCAAGGAGAGAAGCCTCAGAATAAACCAAACCATTGACACCTTGATCTTGGACTTCCAGCCTCCAGGATTGTGAGAAAATACATCTCTGTTGTTTAAGCCAGCTAATCTGTAATATTTGGTTATGGAAGCCTGAGCAGACTAACACAGGTAAGTTAATTCCACTCTGGTCACCTACAGATATTAAGGCAGGTTAGAAACAGAGTTACTAGACACTGGAGACTCTTACAATGATGTCGTCAGCCTCGGGGCCAGGGGACATCCTTGTTGGTGAAGCCACTTCCCAGTAGATTTCTTCGTGTGGTTCAGTTATTACATTTTTGGCCAAGAAACAAAGCAAAATGTCCGTATACCGACTTCAGGACAAGAGGAAAGTAGGCAGCTTGATGCAGGAGGTTCAACATTTCTCTAAAATTTAAAACACGAATGCCAAAAAGCGGTCCACATAAACAGCTAACATAAATCAGCCAAATAATGATCGGGACAGTTCTTGATGAGCAGGAGTGCAGCTGAGGCTAATGAAGAATGTTCCGAGTAGTCCGTGACAAGTTCAGCTCGCTCTGCATCTTTAGACCAAAGCCGTTGCTTTCTCATGCCTAAGCATGATCGACTGCATGGGGGAGAGAGGAGAGTGGGTGTAAATGCACAATGGTTCATGCAGAAGAGCTGGGACTGCAAAACCAGTGCCTTCTGCTGGAAAACTAACTCACAAGGAAAGGGCACTTGGTTTCCTCCTTGCTTTGAAAGGGGACCTGGCTTTGATCAATAAGCTATTATAAAGATGATGCACAGTTGCAAGAGAAAATAACTTCTGTTTCAGAGGAAATGGTACAGATGAAGGCACCACTGCCTAGGAAAGGTGGCTACTTCCCCAGAAGGCTAAGGATGGTCTCCATTTTTCCTCCAGTTGATACTTTAAAGAGAGGTAGTGTGGTTTTTTCTCAAGAAAGCTGGATTTGCAATTGATGGGTTCCAGTTAACAGTCCACCACTGTGAACATAATATTAGGCAGTATATTTAATTTCTTTGAGCTTCCAGACACCCGTATATAAAATGGAAATACTGTTTATCCAACAGGGTCATTGTGAGGCTTGAATAAGCAAAGTGCTCTGTATATTCTAAAATGCTATACAAATGTAAGCCCTTGTCACTTTCAAGTATTCACTTTTTTTGACAGCAAGATCATCTTGAAAGTACTATTTCAGTCTGAAAGGTCCATTAAACTCACACAAATAACCTATTAGAACCTTTAAATAAAAAGAAAAAAAACTTTATAAAAAATTCTTTCTTGAATTAAAAATGCTGCATCTTGGAAAGACTTTTGTTTTTATTAAAACAGTTGGTGAATACAGAATTTCTCACAGATTTGCTATCTTACATCTGGGACTTTTTCATTTCTTTTCAAAACAGAGGTAGAAGTAATAAACTAGAAGCGAGACAGTTTATTTCCATTGGCAGTCCAGGTGATTCTGGAGGGCAGTGTAAAGTTCTAAAGCAAGAATGTTGACCTCAGCTAACTTCAGGAAGATCTACCTGTGCTCATTTTGTCTGTTAAGCTGCAAACAGCAACTTCCCCAGAAGTTGGAGAGATGCTTGCTTTTTTCAACTGCAATAACTTTCTTGGAATGACAAAGTAGGCAAGTATCTTTGCCTAAAGTCAAGTTTTATGAGATCATCCATTCCCATTCTTAGGAGGGTTCATTTTTTACTGAATTAACATTAGGAAGAAGTCATTTGGCTTTATTAAGCATGTTTCTTCCACTTGAGTAGACAAAGCAGTTCAAAATGTGCCAGGAAGATGACAAAAGCAACGAAACCATTTATCTGAAGGGAAAGAAAGATAAAATCACTAGGAGACTGCAGATGAAAGAACCCACGTTCTGTTTTAGATTGATATAGAAACACAGCACTAGGAGACAAAACACGGGCAAAGGACATATCTTCAATGTTCTCCCTCTAATTTTAACTTTAATTAATTCTCTGTATTTCATAACAGTGTATTTTCTGATTACATGGGGTGTCTCTTCAGAATTCTAAGTAGGACTATTACTGTTCATAAGTCATCCTTGTGTTTCTAATGACTCAGTTTTAAACTATTAATATATATCTCATCTTAGGTTAATTAAATAGGCTAATTTTCCTTGCCTAACAATTGTTCATAATAATCTGATATTTTTTAAACTCCAAAATAACCATCTGGAAAATATACATCCTCAACTTAAGTTTGTATCTGTATTAGCGCTCTGCAGAGAAACAGAAGCAGTAGGAGGTATATTGATATATATACAAGGAGACTTATAACAGGAATTGGCTCATGCAAATATGAAGGGCGAGCAGACCCACAGTCTGTCACGTGCAAGCTAGAGAACTAGGAAATCAGGTGGCATAATTCAGCCCAGAGGTCTGAGAAGTAGGGGGGCCATCAGTGTAAGTCCTGGGGTCTGAAGGCTTGAGCATCAGGAACTGCAGTGTCCGAGAGCAGGAAAAGATAGACATCTCAGCTCAAGAAGAGAGACAGAATTTGCCCCTCCTTTCCGTTTGTTTGGACTTTCAACAGAGTGGGTAATGCCCACTAGCGAAGGTAATCTTCCTCAGTTTACTGATTCAAATTCAAATCTCTTCCAGAAACAACTGCACAGACACACCCATAAATAGTGTTTCACCAGCTCTCTGGCGACTCCTTAGCCCAGTGTGGTTGACACATAAAATGAACCATCACAGTATCCTATTATTACCAGGGGAAAAATGTGAAAGAAGATTACTGAGTAAGACTCACAATTCCCAGGCACAGAGGGATCCGAATTTCAAAGTACCTCCCATTTTGTGGCACAATAATCTTATCCTCATCTCTTGGCTCTGGGATAAGAGGGAATTCTTTAAGCAAGCAGAGCAAGGCAGAAACAGCTTGCGTGTGTGGTTTTGACAACCCTACTAAGGTAAGCTTGCTCTTGCCAGTAGATGTTGGTGGTGTCCAGAGATGAGAAAGGGCAAGAGGGCCCCTTCCATACAGCCTTACTACCACCAAAGGGCACATCACCATGAAAGTAGGTTTCAGACACAATTCTGCCACACATGTTTCTTGGCAAGCACACACGTTTCATGTTTCTTGGTAAGCTGTCATGAAACAGTCTGTTCCTGGAAGCTTGATGGAGTCCCATCTCTCTGTCATTTCAGCACTCCTGGAGTACCTTGTGTGATCCGGACACAGAATTCTCAATTAAGAGACTAGAAGGAAAATGCAGCAAAGTCCTAGGTCAAGGGCAACACTCCAAAGGAGCACACAGAGCCTGCTGGACCCCCAGATTCATGCACCCTGTCCATGGGAGGGCAGAAGGACCTGGGCAGGTTTTAACCAACACACATATGCCAATTATTATGTGCATCTCTCTCTTCCCTCAAAAAGAATTACCTCCAATGGTCCTTACACGAATTAACCAATCTCTAGTGCAGAGATTTGTGGATGAGGATAGTTGAGGATTTGGGGCAGAGGACACTCAACTGTGTACTCATGTTCAACATTTTTAAAATGTTAAGTGTGCCTGTCAGTGGAGTGTGCATTCCTCTTCAGGACACTATAAATGCTAACTAACCATCCCCAGGAGAGAGAGTAAAACTAACTAGCTCACACATATAAATATTTTATACTGTCTATGCTAAAGCTTTTTCAGGAAAATCATTTGTGTGTGACCATGGCACTCAGAGTGATGACCAACAGAAGAGTGCAGAGGGACTGGTGTGACCAATCTCTTAATTTCTCTGGCCCACTCCCTTTCACACGACCCAGGTTTTCTAAACTAGAGCACGAGGAGGGATTTTTTCCCCCCAAGTTTGAACACAAGACCAAAAGAAAAAAGAAAAAAAAGCTAGAGATGAAAATTTTAAAGAAGCAGAACTCTAACAAAAGATGAAAACTGGGGTCTGAGTAAATAGACATAGAAAGCAATGTGCATTGTAAGTGCTTTCTTCTGATAAATGTTCTAGAAAAGATTCACATTGTTGCCTTATAATCTTACAGTGCTTTTATTTGAGCAGTAATCAAAGTTGAGATGTGCCCAGGGAGCCCAGGTGGTCAGGACACCTTGCGAAGGTGGTCTGCAGCCCAGAGTCCAGTTCCCTAATAGGTTAATGGATTTCACTCTGTTCAATTTCAAATGCAACACCTCATCCAAGAATGACTGAACACACAGCCCACCCCTGGCAGAATACAGTTGATTTACACAAGACCAAGACATGTGTTTCATTCTGTATAAGTTATCATTCTACGTTTTAAGATACACTTGCTCAAAGGGATTTAATTTGTGTCAGAAAGAACAATGCCGTCTGTGCTCAGCCACAACAGAACAGTTTATCAGGGGCAGAGCCTGTTTGAGGAGCGTGTCACTGAAACTCAATCTTCCCCCTTGGAGGGCAGGATAGCTGGACTCAGATTTACTGCTGCTTTGCTTTGTACCACTTACTCATTCATCAAATATTTACTGAGGGCCTCTCCCGTAGAGTACGGAGGTGGACCCTGAGAACACTACAAGGAAAGATAGGACGGGCATGGTTCCAGCTCTCAAGGAGCTTTGATTCTGTACTTGATTTAAAAATCAGAACAAACGGCTGTGAAAGGTAGTGACTGACTCAGTAGAAATGAATGTCTCAGTCCAGAAATGATGCAGTGCCAAAACAGGAGACTGTGTAAGAGAAACTCCTATGTTTGTCCTTTACTCCCACTCTGACACCTGGTGTGTGGGGTTTTCCACACATTGACCAGCTCTCCAACACAAGCTGGGTATCCTACCATTCAATTCAATCCTGACACGAACCAGAGTTGGCGCAGACCACACAGGTTAAGGGCTCAGTCCCACGAGACTGCCCTCCACTTAAGACGCCAATGGCAATTAGTGGGTCCCCAGGTTACCCACACCTCTATCCAACTTGGCTACAAATCAGAGGTTCTCACAGCACCCTCCTTGAATTAAATCATTTGCTAGAACAGCTCACAAAACTCAGGGAAACACTTACTTGTGTTTACCACTTTATTACGTAATAAAGACTATGATAAAGGATACAACTGAACAGCCAGAGGAAGAGATCCGTAGGTCTGGGAGAGTCCTGAGGGCAGGAGTTTCTGTCCCCATGGAGCTGGGGTGCGTCCAGTATGTGGATGGGTTCACCAACCTGACATGACCGATTATTAACTCCATTTCCAGCCGTTCTCCCCACTTGGAGAATGAAGAGAGGAGTTTAAAGTTCCAAGATTCTAATCATGGCTTGGTCTCTCTGGTGACTGACCCCCATCCAAGAGCCCACCAAGTGTCACCTCACTAGAACAGAAGCGTTCCATCACCCAGGATATTTCAAGGAATTTAGGAGCTCAGTGTCAGACGCTCCTATCACTCAGGAAATTACAAAGGTCTTAGGAGCTCTGCAGCAGGAACCAGGATCAAAGACTAAATATTAGAACAAAAGATTTTCCTAGCATCTCTATTTACAAGGGTTTTAGGAGCTCTATGCCAAGAACCAGGGGCACAGACAAATACATATATATTTCTTACTATTTCACAGAGACACTGGAAATTGAAGAGGTCAAAAAATAAAAGTAAAACAAGCTTCTTAAAGAAGCTGGTTCTGGTAGGACTTGAAGCAGGCACAGAAATTGTTTGGGTAGAGAAGAGAGTGTCCACTTGAATAAAGAAAGGGTGCAGGCAAAGAGACAGTCATAGAAAGGGACATTTGGTCTTCTGGAAAACAATATGGCCAGAGGTGAAGATAGGTGCCAATAAATAATGAGAAAAAATTATTGACAAGACTGTCATCTGAACACAGAAGGTCTAGAATATTGGGTGAAGTTTATACTTTGTCCCGTATGAGGGGGGCGGGGGCATTGAAAGCTTTTAGAAAGGGAGTGTACATGATAATGAGGTATTTTAGAGAATAAACCTTCCTGTAGTAACAATGCTTTGGAAGAGAGAAAGACAGAAGGCAAGACAACCTGTGGGAAAACAACTTCAATTATGCAAGCATGAAGTGATGTGGGTCTAGACCAGAGTGGGGCAGTGAGACTGGACATCAAATTGTTCTGTTCATTTTCCATAGGGGGAAAAAAGCACAACTGCCCTAGAAGAATTGTTTTGACAGGTGCCCCATATAATAGATTGTCCTTCACTTATTTCACCCATGGTTTTTTGCTTTAACTGACCAGTGAATAATTGCTCCAGCGCCAGCCTATTTATCATTCTCCCAAGTCCAGCCCAGCAGACCTGAACAGCATGAAAGGATTCAGAACTGGTGGGCTCACTGGACTGCAAGATCACATTCTTGTTGATCTTCCATTACTATTTGATGTGTCTTCTGTCTCCCAGATATCACCAGCAAGGTGTGCGAAGAGAGCACAGATGACACCTGAGGCCAAGCCAGGATTTTACCCCCAACATAGTTGTATAGCTCTTAAACTTGGTGTGTCATTGAATACCATGCTCTACCATTTAGCCTTACCAAGGATCTGTGAAGTTGTAAAGTCTTTATTATAAATTTTAAAAATTATTATTGAATACTACTTATGCATATATTCACTGAATGTAGCAACTGCTCTCCTGAGGGTATGTACTACATATGTAACTGTGCTTTTGTGTTCTTCCCCAAATCCAAAAGCATAGCTGCCTTATCCCGCATCCTAGAAACAGGAACCCTAACTAGCACACAGTGCCTCAAAGTTACCCCAGCTATGGCTGTCACTGGGCTGTCCAGCAACAAATGAGATTCTTTTTATAAAATTTCAACTTCTGGTTTCCAGTCCAGCACGTAATGAGCTTGGAAGTCACCACTTCATCCTAACAACAAGTAAAAAGCTGAACAAGCTGAAAAATCAACCACACCTTGACAAATTTAAAAGAGTAGAAATCATATAATGCCTGCTCTCAGACCATAATAGAACTAAACTAGAAATAAATAATAGAAAGATAGCTGGAAAATCCCAAAAAACCTTGGCAATTAAACAACATATTTCTAAATAGCACATGGGTCAAAGGAGAAGTCTCAAGAGATATTTTAAAATATTTTGAACTAAATGAAAATAAAAATACAACTTAGCAAAATCTGTGGGATGCAGTGAAATCAGTGCTTAGAGGGAAATTTGTAACATCGAAAGTATACATTAGAAAAGAAGAAAGATCTAAAATCAAAAATCTAAGCTTCCAACTTAGGAAACCAGAAAAAGAGGAGCAAAGTAAATCTAAAGTAAGCAAAAGGAAAGAAATAATAAAAATTACAGCAGAAATCAATGAACTTGAAAACAGGAAATCAATAGACAAAACCAATGAAGCCAAAAGCTGGTTCTTTGAAAATATCAATAAAATTGATAAGTTTCTAGCCAAGCTAACTAAGAAAACAACAGAGAAGACACAAATTACCAGTACCAAAAATGAAAGAGGGGGCATAACTACAGGTTGCATAGGCATTAAAAGGATACCAAAGGAATACTATGAAAAACTCTATGCCCACAAATTTTATAGCCTACATGAAATGGGCCAATTTCTTGAAAGATACAATCTTCCAAAACTCACACAAGAAATAGATAATCTAAATAAGCCAATATCTATTAAAGAAACTAAATCAATAATTTTTGATCTTCTAAACAGAAAGCACTAGGTTCACTGGTGAATTCTACCAAATATTGAAGGAAAAACTATACCAATTCTCTACAATCTCTTTCAGAAGACAGAAGAGGAGGAAATACTTCCTACCCATTCTATGAAGCTACCACTACCCTAACACCAAAACCAGACAAAGACGCTATAAGAAAAGAAAACTAGAGATAGTATCTTTCATGAACATAGATGCAAAAATTCTTAACAGTATATTAGCAAATCAAATCCAACAATGTATAAAAAGAATTATACACCATGACAAAGTGGGATTTATCCCAGGTATACCATACTGGTTCAACATTTGAAAATCAATGGATGTAATCCATCATACCAACAGGGTAAAAAAAAGTCATATGATTTTATTAATAGATGCAGAAAAAGCATATGAAAAAATCCAACACTCATTCATGATAAAAATTCTCAACAAACTGGGAATAGAGGAGAAAATCCTCAATTGCATAAAAAGCATCACTCAAAATCCTACATTAATATCATATCATACTAACAGTGACTACCAAGTGATACTAAGTTAATATCATACTTAACAGTGAGAAATTAGAAGCTTTGTCACTACAATCGTGAATAAGGTGAGGATGTACCCTCTCACCACTCCTTTTCAACCTCATACTGCTAGTACTAGGTAATGCAATAAGACAAAAAAAGGGGGGAAAAAGGTATATAAATTGGGAAAGAAGAAAGACATAAAACTGTCTTTGTTTGAAGATGACATAACTGTCTATGTAGAAAACAAAAAGAATTGACAAAAAACTTCTGAAATTAGTAAGTGATTATAGCAAGTTTTCAGGATACAAGATTAATACTAGAAAGTCAATCACTTTCTTATATACCAGCAATGAATAAATAAAATTTGAAATTAAAAACACAATATCATTTACAGTAGAACCCCCCAAAATGAAATACTTAGATATAAATCTAATAAAATATGTACAAGATCTATGTGAGGAAAACTATAAAACTCGGATAAAAAGAAATCTATGAAGAACAAAATAAATGAGGATATTTTCCATGTTCATGGATAGGAAGACTCAATATTGTCAAGATGTCAGTTTTTCCCAACTTGATCTATAGATTCAGAATCCCAGCAACTTATTTCATGGATTATTGACAAACTTATTCTAGAGTTTCCACGGAGAGTCAAAAAACCCAGAGTAGTCAACACAATATTGACAAAGAATGAGGTCAGAGGAGTAACAGTTCTGAACTTCAAGACTTAATACAAAGCTACAATAATCAAGACAGTGTGGTACTAGTGAAAGAACAGACAAATAGATCAATGGAGAGAATAGAAAACTCAGAAATAGACTCACATAAATATGGCCAACTGACCTTTGGCAAAGGAACAAAGGCAATACAATGCAGCAAAGATAGTCTTTTCAACAAATGGCACTAAAACAACTGGACATCCATATGCAAAAAAAAAAAAAAAAAAAGAATCTGGACGCAGACCTTATAATCTTCACAAAAATTAACTCAGAATGGATCATAGATCTAAATGTAAAACACAAAACTATAAAACTCCTAGAAGACAATGTAAGGCAAAATATAGATGACCTTGGACACAGTGATGACGTTTTAGATACAACACCAAAGGGACAATCCATGAAAGAATGGATTGAGAACCTGGACTTCATTAAAATTTATAACTTCTATTCTGTGAAAGCCACAGTCAAGAGACTGAGAAGACAAGCCACAGGCTGGATGAAAATTTTACAGAAGACATATCTGATAAAGGATGGTTATCCAAAATATGCAAAAAGAAAAAAAAAAGCCTCGATAAGAAATAAGAAAAAAAAGCCTCAATAAGAAAAAAACTGGTTTAAAAATGGGCAAAAGACCTGAACACACACCTCACCAAAGAAGATACACAGATTGCAAACAAACATATGAAAGAATGTTCCACATCATATCTCATTAAGAAACCGAAAATTAAAACAACAATGAGATGCAACTACCATCTATTAAAGTGGCCAAAATCCAGAATACTGACAATACCAAATGCTGACAAGGACATAGAGCAACAAGAACTCTCATTTACTGCCAGTAGGAATGCAAAATGGTACAGCCACTTTGGAAGACAGTTTGGCAGTTCCTTACAAAATTAAACATACTTTTATCATACAATATGTCAATCATTTCTTGGTATTTACCCAAACGAGCTGAAAACTTATGTCCACACAGAAAAACTGCACTTGGATGTGTACAATATCTCTATTCATAATTGCCAAACTTGGAAGCAATAGGAGCAAAGGTGCCTTCAGTAGGTGATTGTTACATAAACTGTGATACATCCAGACAATAGAATATTATTCAGTGATAAAGAGAAATGAATTATCAAGCCAGGAAAAGACATGTAGTAACCTTAAATGCATATTACTAAGTGAAAGAAGCCTATGTGAAAAGGCTACAAACTATATGATTCCAACAGAATGATGTTCTGGAAAAAAGCAATACTATGGAGACAGTAAAAATATTAGTGGTTGCAAGGAGTTGGCAGGGAGAGAGGGATGAATAGATAGAGTGCAGAGGATTTTTTAGGGTGGTGAAAATACACTATATGATATTATAATGGTAAATACAGGTCAATATACATTTGTCAGAACTATAGACTATAAAATACCAAGAGTGAACCTTAATGTAAATTATGGATTTTGGATGATAGTGATGTGTCATCGTAGGTTCAATTGTAACAAAAGTATCACTCTGGTGTGAAATGTTGGTGGTAAGGAAGGCTGGGCATTTGTGGGGTCATGGGGTATAAGAGAAATCTCTGTGCTTTCTGCTCTATTTTGTTGGGAACCTAAAACTGCTCTAAAACATAAAGTCTATTTTAGGGCTTCCCTGGTGGCGCAGTGGTTGGGAGTCCGCCTGCCAATGCAGGGGACACGGGTTCATGCCCCGGTCCGGGAAAATCCCACATGCCGCGGAGCGGCTAGGCCCGTGAGCCACAACTACTGAGCCTGCGCGTCTGGAGCCTGTGCTCCGCAACAAGAGAGGCCGCGACAGTGAGAGGCCCGCGCACCGCGATGAAGAGTGGCCCCCGCTCACCGCAACTGGAGAAAGCCCTTGCACAGAAACGAAGACCCAACACAGCCAAAAACAAACAAATAAATAAATAAATAAGCTTTCATTAAAAAAAAAAATATATATATATATAAAGTCTATTTTAAAGGAAAAAAATGGAATTGAGACACAGAGTGAAGTTAGAGCCAGCAGTAGGGGCCTGAGCTAATGGGTGAGAGTTGTTAGTACTAAGCAACCATATAGAGCTAGGTACAAGACAAAAAATATTGGAAGATGAAAACAGAGATTGCAGCATAACAAATCACAACAAATTTAGTGGCTTAAAACAACCCACATTTATTGCCTCACACAAGGACGTGCACATGAGGAGGCAGGGATCATAGGGACCACAGTAGCCCCTAGCCACCAGACAGATCATGACAGACGGAATCAGAGAAGAGAGAAACACGAAGCCCTGAGGGATGAGAGTGAATCAACCTCTGCTTCTGATTCTCCATTCCCCTCCAGTTTCAGCCAGCCCCAGGGGTATTTCCTGCCTTGGATTTCAGGAGATTATCCCTAGACTTTCAGTAAAACAAACAAAAGCCCAGCACCATTCTTTCAGATACACCAGGGCAGATTTCTGCTTCTTAGAACCTAAAGAGTCATAGCTAGGATGGATTGGAATCTTCTTCTTGTATCGTATGGCAAATGGTTGGGAAGGCATACAGATTTAGCCTTGAATCTTGATCCCACAACTTATAAATGAGGCGAACTTGAGCATTCATGTAGAGTAAGCCTCAGGGTTTTGGGGGCCTTTTTTCCTGTAAAATTAGAATTAAATATCTACCCTGCAGTAGATACTTTTTTCAAATGACATGTGCTATAAAAGAATAGTTTCTTATTTCATCCCATTCTTCTTTCATTAAATTTTTTCTGATTTTCTTCCTTTCTTTCTTCCCTCCCACATAATATTGTATTACGGATAGTTTTCTAGGGCTGTCATAACAAAGTGTATACCACAAACTGGGTGGCTTAAACAACAGAAATTTATTGTCACAAAGTTCTGGAGGCTGATGTCTGACATCAAGGTGTTGGCAGGGTTGACTCCTTCTGAGGCTGTGAGGGAGAATCGGTTCCAGGCCCCTCTCCTTGGCTTGTCTTCAGGTTCATACGGCCATTCAGACAGCTGTCTTCATGTTCACATGGCCTTCTCCTTGTGTCTCTGTGTCCAAATTTCCCTTTTAATAAGGACACCAGTCGTATTGGATTAGGGCCCATCGTAATGACCTCTCCTTAACCAATTACATCTTCAATGAACTTATTTCCAAATCAGGTCACAGGTGCTAAGGTGCTGGATATTAGGACTGTAACAAATGAATTTTTCAATTCATTGACAACCATGACACAATTCAACCCTTAACAAATGTATGAAACACAGAACATGTTACACTATTCTCCTAATTCATCTATTCAGTTCTGCAAAAGTTTGTGTCTCACCTAACTTCTACATCTAAACACACGGCTATAGGTATTTTCTCTAAGCATCTCCGTTCTGCAGATGAAAAAACTAAGAATAAGAGAGCATGTGAAAGATCTTCACATGGAGGGAAGTGGAAAAGATCCGGAAGGCATGTGAGATGTATACAGGAGCTTGTGGAGTCCCTTTTATCTGGTCACTTTTCAGGAGGATAAGCAGTGAACTCTAACATCTTTGACAGAATGTCTTAGGATTCTTGTAGTTGCACACAGGAGGATATATTGTATCAGACATTATTCTTCCAAGCTACTGAGCCCCAGGTGAGGGGATTTAGGAGGCAGGCTGGGAAGGTAAGCTGGGGGAGGGAGCTGCTGTGGTCTCCATATCACTAGAAAATGCCCTAGTCAGTTACATAGTAGTTCTATGACCCTAAATTGGCTCAGACTTTGGTTTGGATTCAGGAGCTGGGTGAGGGCTATCCTATGGTGCCATCCTAGTATTTCAACCTTTGCTCAAAGACCAGGAAAGCAGCACAGGATAAGGACCAAAACATAGGGGCTTAGAGAATGTGAGAAAGTCTGGACGAAGACCAGTGATGAAGAGCAATGATAGGGAAGAGTCAGGGTCCCCTGAGACCAAACTACAGGAGACTGATCCTCAGCGTTGGAGAGGATCATTACATCCAACCATGACTTCTTATTTTTCTTTGGTTTTGCATTTTAGAAAACATATCCTTTAGTTTAGATGACTTGGTGTGGGCTGAGATTGCATTGTGATTTTCATTCGCCAACATAATTCTATTTCCTTATCTCAGTTGGAGAATCAAATAGCATATTAATATAATACATTACACTAGATTTCACCGAGAGCATGCAGTAAAAGCTATTTTCCAACCTTTTCAGCCTGAGCTCAAATAAAGTTAATCAAATTTAATTTCATTAACAAAAGTTGGTCTATGGACCAATAGTTATTTGGGAATGGGGGTTGGGGGCAAAAGTTTGAAGGACAATTTAAAGGTCAGTTTGATTTAAGATGAGTTCAAGTTTAGCAATGTAATTTCTCTGCATTTACTATACATCTCTGTGATGAATGCAAGGCAGGAAAACCAACCCTTATATTTTCTATCTATAATTAATGAGTGGCTTCTAGCAGGGTTGGGGAGAGGAGAGAATTGTGATTACAGAAGACCAACTCAATTGAGCAGCGTCAAATCTTCTAGAGGCCAATTTAAACCAGCTTTGGTGTCAGCTTTCTCACTTTTGTATTATGAGGTTTTACAGTGTTTTTTTTTTTTTTAAAGTCATGATTGGATGAAACATGATTAGAAAGGAGACAGAAGAGACTAATGATAAGACGATGGTTTTAAATTATTAAAGCCAATTACAGGACATGAATGCACCAGTCACAGTACTGTGGGGTTTCTAAGGGAGTGGTGGGGGATAGGGGGTACTTAGCACTTCTCTGGCTCTCCAGAGCAAGATCTCCCCCAATGGTCACTGCCCATAGACCAAGTCGACCCCAATGGAGCAGCCATAGTGGGAAATTCCAAGAAGCCTTAGCCTCACTGGACATCCAGAATTTGATATCTCCTTCCATCAGATGAAGCCCAAGACCTGGGGATTGCTGACTCCCAAGCCTCTCTCTCCCTCCTCCCTGTCACTTGAGAGCAGCCTCCAGGAGAACTGCAGGGATCTTTGATTCCATCCACACTAGGTGGGGAAAGTGCCATGTTGCATGGGAAGTGGGAATACTGCATGTCTCCCATCCTTACCATGACACGCCCCCCTTCCTGAATCTAGCTCACCTGGAGACCATGCCTAGCCTCCTGGCAAAAAGAGTCCTGTTCCTGCACCTCACCCACTGACGAGGGTCTTATTTGGAAGCACAGACTGGCGGCACTACAATCCAGCCTGACCAAGCAGTGCCCACCACATTGACTTTGCTAACTGGCCGGCAGTGCCTCCCAGGATGGATACCACTGCTCCCTGTGACCCACATCTCCCCCATTTCTGATCTCCCCATCACAGTGGATATCACACAGCCTGCTTAACCCAGTCCTTTAATAATAGAATCCAAACATAGCACAGTTTATTTCATTAAGGATATGTTGTTTTCAGCACCTCGGCCTGTGGCGGTCAACCCTGACTATGCACCTGAAAGTGTTGGGTTTTTTTAATGCTAATGCCTAGGCCTCACCTCCTGAAGATTATGAGCTAATTGGTCTTCATGAGGCCCAAGCATTGGCATTTTTGCTGTGAAACACAGCCAGGGGTAAGAACGTGAGTAGTGAGTTGAGCTCAACTCCAAACCCTCTGGTCACCACACAGCTCCCATGTTAGAGGACACCTTTCAGCACCCCTCCGGTTTGTGTCCACTGGGTCTCATCCTAAATCATGAGCTTACATGCTAAGGATGCTTCCCACCTGTTCCCCACACCAGCTCATCAAGGTGAAGCAACGTGATTGTGGGGAGGAAAAAATACGAAGAATGAAGCCATGATGGTGCTCCTTATTGAAATGTCTGACGAGATCACTGAAGCAATTAGAGTGACCGCACTAATGTTTCAGGTCATGCCTTACGCCAGGAGGACTGCAGTAAGAAATTCATGAAGCTTGAAAGGGGTCTTGTCAGACCCTTTTTTCTGTGGCTATTCTGCACAGAGGAAGAGAAACCTCTTTGCTGACTTCCAAAGGAAGACTCCACAAATAATTCATCTAACTGGCTCCAGAGCAGGGTATCGCTGCTTCCTAGAAATTCCTTCACTTGAATCCCTCTCCAGAGGCTGCAGGGCTAGTTTCCTGCTGAAAGAGAAAAGGGGAGCCCTAAAGTCCAGTCACTAATATCAAACAGCAATACACCTTCAGTTAGATGAAAGAGTGCCTTACTTCACTTTTGTCATATTAATAAAACATTGACGCATTAAAAAGTTTGACCCACTGCAATGCAGCATTTCATGGCTTTATGTTAGGAAATTGCATCAGCCAATACAATATATGATATTGTAAGTAACACCCAGAAACAACAAAAAAATAAAGCAAAGAAAAAACAAAGAAATAATAGTCCAGCCAAAGACCCCAGACCTCTCAAATATTTTCTACTAGTGTCATCCACTTCAAATCAAAGATTTACTCAAAGGATGAAAGACTAAAATGATGAAAACACAGAAAGGTGCTACCTGTAACCAAATATGTTATGAACTTTCTGAGAATTAATCATGTAATCATATAACAACCAATAAATCATGCACCTCTTTCTTGTTTGAACATATATACAGACCATGGTGGAAATAAAATTTATAAACTTGAAAAAAATTGATATGACCTTGATTAAAATTTTTAAAAAACCCTCCAATGTTGGTTTCCTGGTTTTGATATTGTACTAGAGGTGTGTGAGATGTTACCATTAAGGGAAACTAGGACCTCCCTGTACATTTTTTTAAACTTCTTGTGAACCTATAACTATTCCAAAACAAAAATTTAAAGGAAAAAACACTCTACCCACAAAGGAAATAAAGTGGGATCTTGGAAGGAAAGAAGCTTGTGATCTATAGAAGATCATCATCAGTAATAATAGTAGTGGTAATAGTCATCACAGTAGTACCGGTAGTCATCTTGGTAATAGTAGTAATTGTACTAGTAGCAGTAATTTTGGTAGTAGTGGTAGTAATAGTAGTAGTAGTAGTAGTTGACAGGAAGCATTTACATTCTGTGACCATTGGGGCACAGTGAAGAAAAGTAAAGGGGAAACATCTTATCTAAATTTAAATCTATGTAAGATCAGTCTCATTATATTTACTGAGAGAAAGCAAGAAAATTCTCAAAATAATTCAATTCCAAACTGTATATTTCTCACTTAACTTCCCAGGAATGCAATCTTCAATTCAAAAGCATGTGAAGAGCTCAAAGCATGTGAAATAATGCATTGTTCCTTAAATCTACAGAATATGTTTATTATAGGATATGGAATTTGTTTATTTAACACACAAATTAAATCCTCAGCCTTGTACTAATTGCTCTATACTATATAAGTCGTGGGTTCTTCTAGTATTCAGAAAGCACCAGACCCTCTGGGACTTACTTATTTTTTCCTCACAGGCCAGCTTAAAGATAAATAGTTATTCCAGCAGATTCAAGACCAAACACAATTCAAAGTTTGCTTCTTTGTGAAGTGTCTCCCACTATCAATCCAAATGAGAAATAGGGTGATGGGGTTGGAGAGGGAATATGGCAAAGATCCTGGAGATGTTTAGGATGTAAAGCACCTACTATATGCAGGTGCCACTCTAGACACAGAAGACTCAACAGTGAACAAGACAGTCATGGTCTTCCTTGTTTTCAAAAAAGAATAACCATAGGATGACCGAACCAAGATGGCGGAGTAGAAGGACGTGCTCTCACTCCCTCTTGCGAGAGCACCAGAATCACAACTGGCTGCTGGACAATCATCGACAGGATGACCCTGGAATTCACCAAGGAGGATACCCCACATCCAAGGACAGAGGAGAAGCCACAGTGAGACGGTAGGAGGGGCGCAATCAGAGTAAAATCAAATCCCATAACTGCTGGGTGGGTGACTCAGACCGGCGAACACTTATACCACAGAAGTCCACCCACTGGAGTGAAGGTTCTGAGCCCCACATCAGGCTTCCCAACCTGGGGCTCCAGCAACGGGAGGAGGAACTCCTAGAGAATCAGACTTTGAAGCCTAGTGGGAATTGATTGCAGGACTTTGACAGGACTGGGGGAAACAGAGACCCCACTCTTGGAGGGCACACACAAAGTAGTGTGCGCATCGGGACCCAGGGGAAGGAGCAGTGACCCTGGGGGAGACTGAACCAGACCTACCTGCTGGTATTGGGGGGTCTCCTGCAGAGGCGGGTGGTGGCTCTGTTTCACCGTGGGGACAAGGACACTGGCAGCAGAGGTTCTGGGAAGTTCTCCTTGGCGTGAGCCCTCCCAGAGTCTGCCATTAACCCCACCAAAGAGCACGGGTAGGCTCCAGTGTTGGGTTGCCTCAGGCAAAACAACCAACAGGGAGGGAACCCAGCACCACCCATCAACAGTCAAGTGGATTAAAGTTTTACTGAGCTCTGACCGCCATAGCAACAGGGAGGGAACCCAGCCCCACCCATCAACAGTCAAGTGGATTAAGGTTTTACTGAGCTCTGACTGCCACAGCAACAGTCAGCTCTACCCACCACCAGAGCCTCCCATCGAGCCTCTTAGATAGCTTCAACCACCAGAGGGCAGACAGCAGAAGCAAGAAAAAATACAATCCTGCAGCCTGTGGACCAAAAACCACAGTTACAGAAAGATAGAGAAGATGAAAAGGCAGAGGGCTATGTATCAGATGAAGGAACAAGAAAAAACCCCAGAAAAACAACTAAATGAAGTGGAGATAGGCAACCTTCCAGAAAAAGAATTCAGAATAATGATAGTGAAGATGATCCAGGACCTCGGAATAAGAATGGAGGCAAAGATTGAGAAGATGCAAGAAATGATTAACAAAGACCTAGAAGAATTAAAGAACAAACAAACAGAGATGACCAATACAATAACTGAAATGAAAACTACACTAGAAGGAATCAATAGCAGAATAACTGAGGCAGAAGAACGGATAAGTGACCTGGAAGACAGAATGGTGGAATTCACTGCTGCGGAACAGACTAAAGAAAAAAGAATGAAAAGAAATGAAGACAGCCTAAGAGACCTCTGGGACAACATTAAACGCAACAACATTCGCATTATAGGGGTCCCAGAAGGAGAAGAGAGAGAGAAAGGACCAGAGAAAATATTTGAAGAGATTATAGTCGAAAACTTCCCTAACATGGGAAAGGAAATAGCCAACCAAGTCCAGGAAGCGCAGAGTCCCATACAGAATAAACCCAAGGAGAAACACGCCGAGACACATAGTAATCAAAGTGGCAAAAATTAAAGACAAAGAAAAATTATTGAAAGCAGCAAGGGAAAAACGACAAATAACATACAAGGGAACTCCCATAAGGTTAACAGCTGATTTCTCAGCAGAAACTCTACAAGCCAGAAGGGAGTGGCATGATATACTTAAAGTGATGAAAGGGAAGAACCTACAACCAAGACTACTCTACCCGGCAAGGATCTCATTTAGATTTGATGGAGAAATCAAAAGCTTTACAGACAAGCAAAAGCTAAGAGAATTCAGCACCACCAAACCAGCTCTACAACAAATGCTAAAGGAACTTCTCTAAGTGGGAAACACAAGAGAAGAAAAGGACCTACAAAAGCAAACCCAAAACAATTAAGAAAATGGTCATAGGAACATACATATCGATAATTACCTTAAACGTGAATGGATTAAATGCCCCAACCAAAAGACACAGGCTTGCTGAATGGATACAAAAACAAGACCCATATATATGCTGTCTACAAGAGACCCACTTTAGACCTAGGGACACATACAGACTGAAAGTGAGGGGATGGAAAAAGATATTCCATGCAAATGGAAATCAAAAGAAAGCTGGAGTAGCTATACTCATATCAGATAAAACAGACTTTAAAGTAAAGAATGTTACAAGAGACAAAGAAGGACACTACATAATGATCAAGGGATCAATCCAAGAAGAAGATATAACAATTATAAATATATATGCACCCAACATAGGAGCACCTCAATACATAAGGCAACTGCTAACAGCCATAAAAGAGGAAATTGACAGTAACACAATCATAGTGGGGGACTTTAACACCTCACTTACACCAATGGACAGATCATCCAAAATGAAAATAAATAAGGAAACAGAAGCTTTAAATGACACAATAGACCAGATAGATTTAATTGATATATATAGGACATTCCATCCAAAAACAGCAGATTACACGTTCTTCTCAAGTGCGCACGGAACATTCTCCAGGATAGATCACATCTTGGGTCACAAATCAAGCCTCAGTAAATTTAAGAAAATTGAAATCATATCAAGCATCTTTTCTGACCACAACGCTATGAGATTAGAAATGAATTACAGGGAGAAAAACGTAAAAAAGACAAACACATGGAGGCTAAACAATACGTTACTAAATAACCAAGAGATCACTGAAGAAATCAAAGAGGAAATAAAAAAATACCTAGAGACAAATGACAATGAAAACACGACGACCCAAAACCTATGGGATGCAGCAAAAGCGGTTCTAAGAGGGAAGTTTATAGCTATACAAGCCTACCTAAAGAAACAAGAAAAATCTCAAGTAAACAATCTAACCTTACACCTAAAGAAACTAGAGAAAGAAGAACAAACAAAACCCAAAGTTAGCAGAAGGAAAGAAATCATAAAGATCAGAGCAGAAATAAATGAAATAGAAACAAAGAAAACAATAGCAAAGATCAATAAAACTAAAAGTTGGTTCTTTGAGAAGATAAACAAAATTGATAAGCCATTAGCCAGACTCATCAAGAAAAAGAGGGAGAGGACTCAAATCAATAAAATCAGAAATGAAAAAGTAGAAGTTACAACAGACACCGCAGAAATACAAAGCATCCTAAGAGACTACTACAAGCAACTTTATGCCAATAAAATGGACAACCTGGAAGAAATGGACAAATTCTTAGAAAGGTATAACCTTCCAAGACTGAACCAGGAAGAAACAGAAAATATGAACAGGCCAATCACAAGCAATGAAATTGAAACTGTGATTAAAAATCTTCCAACAAACAGAAGTCCAGGACCAGATGGCTTCACAGGTGAATTCTATCAAACATTTAGAGAAGAGCTAAAACCTATCCTTCTCAAACTCTTCCAAAAAATTGCAGAGGAAGGAAAACTCCCAAACTCATTCTATGAGGCCACCATCACCCTGATACCAAAACCAGACAAAGACACTACAAAGAAAGAAAATTACAGACCGATATCACTGATGAATATAGATGCAAAAATCCTCAACAAAATACTAGCAAACAGAATCCAACAACACATTAAAAGGATCATACACCACGATCAAGTGGGATTTATCCCAGGGATGCAAGGATTCTTCAATATACGCAAATCAATCAATGTGATACACCATATTAACAAATTGAAGAAGAAAAACCATATGATCATCTCAATAGATGCAGAAAAAGCTTTTGACAAAATTCAACACCCATTTCTGATAAAAACTCTCCAGAAAGTGGGCATAGAGGGAACCTACCTCAACATAATAAAGGCCATATATGACAAACCCACAGCAAACATCATTCTCAATGGTGAAAAACTGAAAGCATTTCCTCTAAGATCAGGAACGAGACAAGGATGTCCACTCTCACCACTATTATTCAACATAGTTCTGGAAGTCTTAGCCACGGCAATCAGAGAAGAAAAAGAAATAAAAGGAATACAAATTGGAAAAGAAGAAGTAAAACTGTCACTGTTTGCGGATGACATGATATTATACATAGAGAATCCTAAAACTGCCACCAGAAAACTGCTAGAGCTAATTAATGAATATGGTAAAGTTGCAGGATACAAAATTAATGCACAGAAATCTCTTGCATTCCTATACACTAATGATGAAAAATCTGAAAGAGAAATTATGGAAACACTCCCATTTACCATTGCAACAAAAAGAATAAAATACCTAGGAATAAACCTACCTAGGGAGACAAAAGACCTGTATGCAGAAAACTATAAGACACTGATGAAAGAAATTAAAGATGATACCAACAGATGGAGAGATATACCATGTTCTTGGCTTGGAAGAATCAACATTGTGAAAATGAGTATACTACCCAAAGCAATCTACAGATTCAATGCAATCCCTATCAAATTACCAATGGCCTTTTTTACGGAGCTAGAACAAATCATCTTAAAATTTGTATGGAGACACAAAAGACCCCGAATAGCCAAAGCAGTCTTGAGGGAAAAACATGGAGCTGGAGGAATCAGACTCCCTGACTTCAGACTCTACTACAAAGCTACAGTAATCAAGACAATATGGTACTGGCACAAAAACAGAAACATAGATCAATGGAACAAGATAGAAAGCCCAGCAATAAACCCACGCACCTATGGTCAACTAATCTATGACAAAGGAGGCAAAGATATACAATGGAGAAAAGACAGTCTCTTCAATAAGTGGTGCTGGGAAAACTGGACAGCTACATGTAAAAGAATGAAATTAGAATACTCCCTAACACCATACACAAAAATAAACTCAAAATGGATTAGAGACCTAAATGTAAGACTGGACACTATAAAACTCTTAGAGGAAAACATAGGAAGAACACTCTTTGACATAAATCACAGCAAGATCTTTTTTGATCCACCTCCTAGAGTAATGGAAATAAAAACAAAAATAAACAAATGGGACCTAATGAAACTTCAAAGCTTTTGCACAGCAGAGGAAACCATAAACAAGACGAAAAGACAACCCTCAGAATGGGAGAAAATATTTGCAAACGAATCAACGGACAAAGGATTAATCTCCAAAATATATAAACAGCTCATTCAGCTCAATATTAAAGAAACAAACACCCCAATCCAAAAATGGGCAGAAGACCTAAACAGACATTTCTCCAAAGAAGACATACAGACGGCCACGAAGCACATGAAAAGATGCTCAACATCACTAATTATTAGAGAAATGCAAATCAAAACTACAATGAGGTATCACCTCACACCAGTTAGAATGGGCATCATCAGAAAATCTACAAACAACAAATGCTGGAGAGGGTGTGGAGAAAAGGGAACCCTCTTGCACTGTTGGTGGGAATGTAAATTGATACAGCCACTATGGAGAACAGTATGGAGGTTCCTTAAAAAACTAAAAATAGAATTACCATATGACCCAGCAATCCCACTACTGGGCATATACCCAGAGAAAACCGTAATTCAAAAAGACACATGCACCCGAATGTTCATTGCAGCACTATTTACAATAGCCAGGTCATGGAAGCAACCTAAATGCCCATCAACAGACGAATGGATAAAGAAGCTGTGGTACATATATACAATGGAATATTACTCAGCCATAAAAAGGAACGAAATTGAGTCATTTGTTGAGACGTGGATGGATCTAGAGACTGTCATACAGAGTGAAGTAAGTCAGAAAGAGAAAAACAAATATCGTATATTAACGCATGTATGTGGAACCTAGAAAAATGGTACAGTTGAGCCGGTTTGCAGGGCAGAGGTTGAGACACAGATGTAGAGAATGGACATATGGACACCAAGGGGGGAAAACTGCGGTGGGGTGGGGATGGTGGTGTGCTGAATTGGGCGATTGGGATTGACATGTATACACTGATGTGTATAAAATTGATGCCTGATAATAACATGCAGTATAAAAAAACAAACAAACAAAACAACTAATACTAAACTTTCATTGGGTTATTTGTATGGAAATATGTTAATATAAATGTTTCAGACATTACATGAAATTTCTAAAAATCTTATATGTTCTGGTATAATGTTATAAGTCATAATCCTAGTTATTACCTTAAAATGTATATCTCAGAAATAACTAATTTTCTTGTCAACTGCATTGTTATGAACTTTCATCAAATTTTTAACTGTGGTCATTTTTAAGTCTTTTGTCATTTACAGACAGTTCTGTGTGTACTCTGATGCTTTTGCAAATATGTTCCTATAAAAGGGTTTCATCTTTAAGAAATTCATGGAAAAGACTCTGACAAGTACAGGTTTCTGGTAACTGACTGTACTGCTGAACTGAATGAATAAGCATTTTCAGAACTCTAATGAAAAACTGATGAACTCATAAAAGTGCTAACAAAAGATCAAGATAAAAAAAAAATTAATTACATGAACTACAGTGAACTGATGAGGATGAGTATAATTTTTGTGACTTTCTGTCTGAATTAAAAAAAAAAATCCAAAAAAAAAAAAAATAATAAAATAAAATATAGAGACTTCTAATGCAAAAAAAAAAAAAAAAAAAAGAATAACCATAAGCATAAAATCCAACAAATAAGACCATTTCAAGTAGGGTTTAAAACTACGAAGAAAATAAAACCCAGAAGGTGTGATAGAGAACAGTGGTTTTCAGAGGCCCTGGGTCAGGGGAGGTCCCTCTACTGGGTGACACTTGAGCTGAGACCCAAAAAATAAGCAGGCCAAGGGGAAGAAATGAATTTCCTGTAATAGGGAAATCAAAGGGCTTAAAGGGAAAAATCCATTTGGTCTTTGTGACAAACAGAAATGGCTGAAAGGACAACAGTTGGTAAAATCAGAGAGGAAGCTTAGGGCCAGATTATTCAATCTGAATTATTAAATTTGGATGGATTGGGGATGGAAAAATGGGGAGGGGCTGTAGTGAGAATTGTTTCTAGATTTCTGTTTTGTTCACTAGGTGGAGAGAACATCACCAGCTGGGGCTGGGGAAGAAGGGCTGGTAGAGGACTTGTCCAGTACAGGGTGCTGTGGAACACCGTCTAGTCTCAGGTTCTGGCTTGTGAGCCAGGGTAGCCCAGGGTCCCGGTTGTCCAGACCCCCCCACTGCAGCACCCCTTCTAAGGCCTGGGCCCTCCCCCAGGGCACTGTCTGGGGACAGGCGCAGCCTCCTCTCCTCTCAGGGCCCACAAACGCCTGTCCAGCCTCTACCCTTCTTCTCCCCTGAGCCCGGGAGCGGATCACCTCCAACTCTTCTGCTGGTGCCTGTACTTGTTCCCATTGCTGCTGTAACAAAGTGCCACAAACACAGTGGCTTAAGACAACACAATGTATTTTCTTGTAGTTCTGGAGGTCAAAAGTCCAAAATGCACCCAAATGGGCTAAAAATCAAGGTGATGACAGGGTTGCCTTCCTTCCAGAGCCTCCAAGGGAAACTTACTTTGCCTTTACCATCTTCTAGGGGCTGCCTACCTTCCCACTCAGTGCTGACTCCCATTCGATGAAAGACCAGGAGCTGGGCACTAAAGCAGCACCACTGTATACGTGCCTCCCCTGGAATCTGGGCCAGATCCCCAGCACAGAAACCACTTCTGGGGAAGGGATGAGAGTCATTATTTAAGAATAAGAGCAGCCAGGGACTTCCCTGGCGGTCCAGTGGTTAAGACTCCTTGCTTCCACGACAGGGGATGCGGGTTCGATTGCTGGTCTGGGAACTAAGATCCTGCATGCCGTGTAGCATGGCCAAAAAAAAAAAAAAGAATAGGAGTAGCCTAAGGGCCTGCCTGGACCACGCTGTGCTGGTGGACACATTCTCCTGGGAATTCTCAGATAGATCGTTACTGTTGCCTCTGCCTGGGAACATGCGTCTCTTGGGTATAGGCTGTACCTCCTCTACCACCTTGAGTGCTCTGCACACCCACCATCTTTCACAGGTGAGCCCCTCAGAGGAAGAGGTAAATGGGCATCATGTGAAGGTCAGGACCACCAGCCCAAATGTGCCTCCGATACCACATGGCATGCTAATGGGCTCCAGCATATCCCTCTCTCTCCATGACCACCATTTCTGGCCTTCTATACTCTTCCCGGCCTTTCTGCTCACAACTCCCCACATTCCACCTCCCTCCATCAAAAGTCCAAAAAGGGAATTGCCTCTTACTCAGGTTGTGATGAATAATATGTCAATCATAATGCGTTTCAGTCATAAGGAGAATAGCTCTAGAGAGTCCCCAGGGAGGGTGAGTGGGTGACGAGAAAGCATACTCTTGCAACTTAGATGACCTATTTTTTTTTAGATAAAAGTTGTCAATGAGAAAATGGGTCTTCTTCTGAGCTACTAAATTGTTAACATCTGTACATACGTAAAGAGACACAGATTCCCAATCTTTCATCCCTCACATCTGTAAAATGCTTTGGAGTTTACAGTTTATTCTAAATCCGTCCCCACCCATAGGGATGGCACCAAGGCTTACCCTTAAAACACCCTATTTGCAGCAGCTGAGTAGGAGGCCCCTGGGGGCTTGAAGCCTGGTAGGATGGCAGGGCTCTGTCACAGGAAAATTGTCACACATGTGTCACAGAGCCTTCCTTGCATGGTGTGCAGGAATCGCCCAGAAGGACAGAGAGCTGAGACTTTCCCGGGTCGACACTATCCACTGTGTAAACTGTTCTCGACTGCTTTCTGTAGATGACAAATTTGGTTTAAGACTTGTTTTCACTACGAACCAGTAGGGAAGTTTGCGAGGCATAACCACCTCTCACTGTTGACAAGATACAATGACCTGGTGAAGAGCACTTCAGAGCTGGGAATGGTGCAGCTGGCTCAAGGCAGTTCTCAGCAGTGAGAGGGAAGGCCCACGATGTGCCCCGTCAGGGGCACCGAGATGGATCTCAGAACCAACCTCCCTTTTCAAAGTGGGCTCCCCTCCTGTAGTCAATGGTCACATGACCTCGCTGAGCTGGGTAAGACCAGCAGTACAACCTGAATAAGCACCGAAGCCACAGTTTCCAAGAGGAGCCAGTAGAAATCTGGCTGACACACACCATGGAGGGCCCAGGAATGCACTGCCCATGGAGGACCCCATAGCCGATCCTTGGTCTCCAGGCCCTGGGCTCTCTTACTTGGATGAAAGTCCTGGACAAAGACCATTGCTAAAGGCAGTGCACATCCCCCAGGTCCCTGCAGACTTTGGGTCCCCAACAATCATGATCATAGACGTCCAAGGTTTGCAAGGTAAGACTGTGCACAGGAGGAAAATGCCATACGCTCACAGGAGGGGAGTCATGTGGGCTTAAATGGAGAGAGGATCCATGAGCATACATGGAAATAGTGAATAGTGCACACAAGATTACAAGAGGAGAATGCACAGACGCTTACACGGAGAGAGTGCACACAGGCTGGCAAGGAGGAGTGCGTGCAGGCATGTGGGAAATTGCACGTGGTTCTCATGGAGACATATGCATGGACTCACCTGGAGAGATACACATGTGCTCAAATGAGGAGATGCACACAACTCTCGGAACCTAAAGCCTGTTCCCCAAACATCCCCATTTACAGAGAAGAAGAGTGACCCAGGAAGGCTCAAGGCTCTCCCACATTGCCAGCTCGGGTCTAGAACTACACACCAGCATCCATGTGACAGGATATGACTTTTGGGGAGGGGCCCTTCTTTAATTTTAAAAGAAACTGAAACAAAATTTCTCTCAAGACATTTCCAACATTGTGTACAAGCAGGACGAGGAAACTTGAAGTCCAGTTTTGAAGCTTTGGGGACATTTCTCCAAAGGCTGCCTGTGAGCTGGTGAAGGAGCGGCCACTCTTTTTACTACAGATTGTGATTGTGGAAGAATAATCAGCTCAGGAACCAAGCACTTGTCTCCCTCGGGGCCACACTTCTCTGCATGCTCAGGCCTGCTCACAAGGCCTCCGTGTTCAGAGCCTTGCCTGGTCCCCAAACACAACAGGGCCTCTCGCTCTCACCCCAACTCCTCTTTCAGTTTTCGTCTCCGTGTTTATGCTAAGGACTTTTGATTGCTCATGTTTTGTTTCTTTACTGTCTCTCTCCTCTCTAGCATGTTAGCAGAGTGAGGGTAGGACTTGCCCCTGGTCTGTACACGGCTCTGAACAGAGCCTGATATATAGTAGAGGCTCAGTCAACGCAGCTCAAATAACAATAAACAAACTATATGCCTCAATGCACATAGTGTTCTGTTTCCAAAGGGCTATATTGGAAGACATAGGATGTTACATTAAAATAAAAAATTCTCTGGTGGGTTCCCAGAAAGTAGTGATCTCGTGTCCCTATAACTCACTCTTGTTCCTGAGACAGTAATCGTGGAGTGACTTTGAGTGGTTATGGAAGGTTTCTTTGTGATCCTGCCCCAGGTGAGGCACTTCTCTGAGAGTCAGTCTTTCCAGGTCCACCAGCCCTATCCCGAGGGCGGGGGAGCCACACCGTGTGACACCTCCTCCCTGGGCACTGGGGCTCCAGGGAACCATCGAGTGGTGCAAGTGAGCAACTGTAATTTTTCATACAGTTCCCAAGACTCCTGCCTAGAGCATATTTGTAAATGATTCAAAGGTGGTGGAATATAACACTGTACCAGAGTCTGTCATTTTCCTGACAACCTGTCATAAAATCAGATGCAATCCATGACGGTGGTCTTCAAGATCACTCCGTGCTTGGAAGGTTGTGTCAACACCAGAGCACTCTGGGAGATATCAATTAAGGAGGTAAGTCCAAGGAGTCAGTTTTTATTGTAAGCATTCCATAGCAAGTCTTCAGTAAACATTCACTGGGCTGCAGGGTTCCTCCCAATGGTGTCCACATGGGTGATAAAAAGCCTGAGTGAGAAGTCACCGCCAGCTCACCCTTGGAGGACACCCCTGACAAGTGCTCAGATCCTGAGTGAAAGGTATAAAACTGGTTCCCCAGGCAGGTCTCGTTACCCACAATGTAAAATGTCTGTTTAACACAGGCCACTTTGTCAAAGTGGCCGCTAGCGCCACCTGGAAACCGCTGCCCTCGAATGGCCGGTAAGCAGTATGATCATTTCTATGCGTTTTAAATCATGTTGAAGGATAATAACGAACTATCCAAACACCCAACATTTGTAAAAGCAGAATCGCAATCCCATCCGTGAGACCTAGATGTTTAGATAGGAAGTTCCAAATCTTAGAACTTCACACAGTATCAGCCTTTGTGTCCTTTTCCCCTTCTTCCCCCACCACACACACACACACCATCCACACTGAAAAAAGCCTCTACCCACATCAGCCTCTTTAATAATGCAGCGTGGAGAAGAGGGCTAGAAATTTTTATCTTGTTATTCTGCCCGAACCTAAGTGACAGGAGAAAGTATTTCCCAGCCCTCGCATCCTTGAGATGCTAAAACTTGATTTGCAATTAGTTTGGTGCTGAATACAAGTGCCCAACAGAACAGCATTGTAGCAAGACAGATGATGCCACCGTGGAAAACCATTAGTAGCGCACTTGTTGAAGACGATTTGAATGCAGAACAAAAGGTACCTTGGAAATATCCATCCAGCTAACGAAATTACATTCCTGAGTGGCGAGGCCTGAATTTAATGAAATGATGTAGAATGCATGCTTGAAGTATTTAAAGGGTTTGGAATGTACTCCCTCATCCTCTTTGGAATGGTTTGGGTTTGCAGTGCTAAGTAATACAAGTTCTCAGTGAAGTTTTGTGTGTGTGTGTGTGTGTGTGTGTGTGTGTGTGTGTGTGTGTGTGTGTGTGTGTGTTTATGACAATAACAAGTACCTACACCAAAACACACAAGGCCAGAAACTGCATTTCTATAGAAAGGAACACCATTACGTTTCAGCATATGCAGGATTTGGATATATGCAGGAGGCTGCTTTAGGGATCAAGAAGGTCGTGTTTCTGTAATGATTGCTTCCTTTCCACCACTGCCAGCCTCTGTATGCAGAGTTATCTAATGGAGGTCCACAGAGAACAATCCAGAAGCTAGGAGGCCACAGGGACCGTCAGTACACAAGCATTAAGACATAAGAACAAACTCGGTGAATGCAAAAAGAAAATTAAATTACCTTTAAAAGGATTATGAAGCCAGCTAGGAATGCTAAAGAAATTCATCCAAGCCTATTGCTGGCTGTCTTTGCTCATAGAATCTTAATTCCAAATGGTGTTGATGGGCACTCACTCCAAATCCTTAAAAACACACGGATTCCTGTCACATAAGGATGAGGGTTCAATGAAGAATCAATATCCAATTCTCATATGAGATGGAAGAAAACTTCAGGGAAGACACCTGTTAACAAACTAAGAGAAATGACAGCTTAAATTTGAATTTGAAAAGCACCTTGTAAATTGTTTGCACAGATGTGACATTATTTACATGATAATTTCATGCTTCTCAGCACACAGAGGAAAATAAAACTTGTTAGATGACATAATGGGACCATTAATTCTATTAATGGATCAAGGGTTGTTTCTAGAACTTTTCTGTTGCTTCATCATCTTGATCTGATTGGCAATATTGTTACATCTAGAAAGAAAACAAGTTTGCTAGCTTGCCCAGAAAAACAATGTGTCAAAATATTTGAGGCACTTAGATTCATTTATTTGGAATGACCCCTTAGACAAAGTATTAAAAGTTGTTTTAGGACTAAGTAGTTTTCCAGTCACTGAAAGAACAGAATGAAGAGCTTTGTCTACAATACTTATTTCAGAAAGCATGAAAGAAATAAGCATGTATCAGCCACAAAACCGCTAAGCTTCTTTAACTTGATGTTGCTACTGTTTCCTCAAACTCAGCTGAATCAGCTGCATTTCAGTGGCAATACTCTGGAAGCAAAAAATGATAGATTACCATTGTGGCAAGCTCCATTTCGAAAGCGCAGAGGAATTCTCTTCTCAGCGCACTCACATTTCATCACTCACTTGCAATTTCCGTAGAGTACTCTCCAAACGGAGAGCGATGAGGAGGCGGCCATGGGATAGATTCCGATTCAAGAGATGCGAGACTAACCCTTCACCCTGAAAAATAGTCCACATCGTCCATCTGTAAATAGAATTATAGCTCCACCAACAACCAGCCCTGATGCAAAAGTGCCTGGGCGAACAAAAATTAAATGCCTATGAAAAATGGTTTTCTGCCCATCAGCATCTATCTGTTCTGGCCTTCTTTGCTTTTCCCATTTTTCTCTCTTTTCATTTAGAGCCATGCAGAATGCTGCCTTTCACTCCAGGCACACTTCCTCACAGCCCTGGGTGTGTGTGACTTGTCCTTGTCACCTATAGAGCTACATGGGAGAAAGAAATTACTTATTGATATTCCTTCCTGTGGAATGGTGTCTTTGGAATAGTTTTTTGACCCAGGTCAGGAATGACACAGCTCCAGCATTGGGAACGTAGACCCTGCCGTGCTGGGGACGTCCTGCTCACCCGTCAGCCCATCTCAGCTGCTGCCTGTCCCAGGATCACCAGCTCCGAGCTCTTTTGATAAGACAAAGAAAAAAGTATGCACTTCAGAAGTTGAAAGAATGAACAAAAAATGGTATTTTCCCATCTGAGCACTTGAAACAGCATGGTATGAGCTTTGTTTCACTCCTTTATTCTAAAAGGTTCAGGAGGGCTCATTTTGAAAGGAGGATGCAGCTTGGGTGTGCAGAGAAAACAGAAATGGACAAAGGCATAAAGCTGGACCAGGCCCAGGCACATGGAGTCAGCATGCCGAGTGTCACAGTAGGGTGGAAAACTGGGTAGGAACCTAAAGAGGAAAAGTCCTTCATAGCAGGCGGAAGTGTTTGTGCTTTATCCAGGCAGCGGCAAACTGTGGCCCGTACACCAAATCTGGCCCACTGCCTGTTTTTTGTGTGGTTTTTGTTTTATCTTGTTTTGTTTGGGGATAACATTGATTTATAACATTTTGTAAGTTTCATGTGTACATCATGTTCTACCTATGTGTACCCTACAGATTGCTTGCTCACCACAAAATTTAGTTTCCAAATAAGCTTTTATTGAATCAGAGCATTCCACCTGAGATCAAAGTGTTCCAGGCAGTGGCCCAGGTAGACCTGTGTCTGTGAGGATGAAAGCTGTATATCTGGGGGAAGCTGAGTCAGACAGCAGCTCACACCCACCAGCCCCAGGACCCCACCTGTAACCGAGCAGGACCCTATGGGGCCTTCCCAGGACAGACCTCCCACCATGTCCTCCGCCTGCCTCTTGTCTGTGGAAAAACCTTAGTGAAAGAATAAATTTAATCAAAGAAGTGAGAAAATGCAGAAGCAAAGGAAAACAGTCAAACAAGACAAAATAATAATAGTTTAGCCATTAAGCAAAGTTCAAGGACATTAATTCCTCCTAAAAGGCTAGAGATAATATTCTGAGCCATATCCTTTGAGCTGTTTTACAGATACTGAAACCCTCCCCAGGTGGAAGAAGTTAACTACATGATGACCAGACTGTAGCCATGACATAAGCTGCTCCATCTTGCATTGTTTCAAGAACTGGGCTCAAGGAAATGGGAACAAAGTGACCCTGGAAGTAAAGATTAACTCTACTTAAAACAATCAAGATGACGCTGATCAGACCACCGCATGACCAATTTCAAGATGACTGTCAGAGCTGACTGTGCTGTTCTGGATGCAGTCCCCTCCCCTACCTGTACACCCCTGAAACTCCCCTTTAAAAGCTCTTGCCCACTGATCAGGAGTTGGGAATTGGCTTTTGGACATGAGTCCACCTTCTCCCCAGGTTGCCAGTCTCCTGAATAAAGCCACCTTTCTTCTCCTACCAACACTTGTCTTTCTAGTATAGGCTTTCCAGTAGTCAGCAGCCAAACCTGAGCTCAGTGATGCACCCCCAGCAGTCTCTGCCTTTGCTCCCCTCAGCCTCATCTCAGTGCTGCTACTGTGATCCCACTGGCCCTCTAAGGGGAGCCTCTCATTCTTCTTATCATTCTGACAAATGCTCTCCTTGCTGCCGTGACTCTCCCCCAACCCCAGATTCCTGCCTTCAGCTCAGAGCACTCTGGAAGTTCCAGAGGGTCAGTTGGTGATACTGACTTCTTTTAATGATTGAAATAAAAGCCAGTTGAAACCTCTTTCTCCAAATCATACTTTAATTTTGTTCAAATGGTCTGCTCTCTGTAAGAGATACAATAATCTTTGAAGAAGACCATTTTCAAAAGTAATCTGACTACCCTATGCTTATATATTAAGCTCTCGCTGCAGCTTATTGCAGAAATAGACAAGTCTCTGACCCAAATCATGTTATGCTTAATTCTAGTTAAAGAAGAGAAATAACTAAGGGAAATGAGTCATGAACTCTTCTAAAAACAAAATTGTACAGATATAGATATACAGATATATACATCCTACTGGTTCTCTTTCTCTAGAGAACACTGGCTGATTCAGCATGCATATATAGTAGGATCTCATTTTGTTAAATTATTACAACTATGTAGATTTACTTGTGGTGTAGTGACTGCAGTATGTCCCCAATTTGTTCCTGTATCCATACCTTTTGATGCTCCCTTTCATTCTGACTCTAGGCTCAGCCATTTAGCTTGAGTTTTACCAGTGAGACAATAGCAAATGTGATCTAAGAGAAGACTTGAAAAGTGTTTGGGTACTGGAGCTTACCTTTCTGCTGCTCTTGAAACCTGAGGCCACCTTGTGAACCAGCCCCGGGTAGGCTGTTGCAGGAAGCAGAAGCCACTGAAGAAAGACCCCAGACACCCCACCTGTGCTAGTTAAGGCCGATCCACCGGCTGACTTTTGGCAAAGGAGCAAGCCCAGGTGAGGTCACCTGAGACTTGCCTGTGCCAGAATGCCCAGCTGAACCCAGCCCAAATTGCCTACCTGAAGAATCATGAGCTAAATAAATGGTTGGTATTTCAAGCTACTAAGTTTGGGGATAGTTTCTTATGTAGCAAATAATAACTAATACATTATACTAGAACGAAAAATGCCTGGCAGTCTATATCCTAAAGAGTGAACAGCAATAATTTCCATGTAGAGATTATAGGTGACTTTCCATTTATTCTTCTCAGTATCTTTTCCCACTGTTTATAATGAGCATGTATTATGTCTATGAGCATAAATAATAATAAAGGCACATTTTCATTTTGAAAAATTAATGTTTAAAAGTGAGCTCTCTCTTCTCAGATTTTCTGCCGTAATTACTATTTGCACAAATAATTCTCTGATTAATCATGAAGTGTTTTAATATCTTGAACTGATATTTAAGGCTTTCCTTGCTATTTGACTATGGGAGCAGAATAGGAAGTGGTACATATTTGTGTGTGTATCTTCCAGAGTTATTAACCTATAACTGACATATAGCATAGACTCATAAATGATTTGCTTCACTTTGATTAGAAATCACTATTTTCTATTAACAAGTAAGGCAGGGTAAGGAATAGAATATTTGCAAAAGAAAGAAAAGGAGATGGGGCCATTTGTATCTGCCTGTGCCCTGTGTAAACGGTGGGAGTTCCTTTGGTTACACCACAATTCTCTGCTTCCACTTCCAATTTCAAGCTTAACTCAGACTGATTTAAGCAATAAATATACATACAAACCAGTAAATCAAACAAATCATGGAAATTTAAAACGCACATCTAAAGTTCCATTAGAGAGCTAATCTGGAAAGAGGATAGTTTTTAAAGACAAGTAAAACAAACAACATGGAAAAATTGCATAAGCCAAGAGAGTTCAAGTGTGAAAGAGATCACCCTCAATTAACTTTCTGGAATTTAATTTTTAGACAATGTGACCAAGAAGCCAAAAAATTATTCACTGTCAATCAAGTTAGTAAAGAAATATAAAGCAAGCAGGCATTGTTCAGCTTTCTTTGATTTTTCAAAAAGACTCCATGTAAATTTTTAAGAGGCAGATGACACAGAGCAAAATAGTAGATGATGAAAACGACGTAAATGCTAGATGAGAAATGAAGCGAGACTGTCACTGCCTTCAACTTCAAGAGGGTCACTGGGCTACTTCGGGGAGCGCTGTTATGCACCATAAAACTGAGTGGCTCTGACAAGAATCTGAACGCTGGGACTCTAAAATCTGCAGACGGCACTAAGATGGGAGGTGGAAAGAACGAGGAGCGGTGTGACCAGGTTTAAAAGAAGTGAGTCGTTTAGGTAATGGCGCCAGCAGATGGCAAATGCAGTTCCTTCTGCAAGACTGTGAAATAATTAGTCCGGGAGAAAGAAGCTAATCTAGTAATAATGATCCTCCATTTATGTAGCATTATTCTTTACAAAGCACCTTTCACCAGGAGGTTCCCACAATGCCTCTGTGATGACCCTTCGCAGGGCACTAAGGTGTTAGTAGGGATGGAAGAAGCCCTGTCGGGGGAGACGTATAATCCACATGACTGGGGCAGGAGGAGAAGGCGGAGCTCAAAAGAGAAGCAGGGAGAGCCCAAAGTGATGCACAAACAGAAATATCTTCTGGACACTCACTGGAAAGAACTAAAACAGCAGAATGTTTGCTGGATTCTTCTTTTTTTTTTTTTTTAAACATCTTTATTGGAATATAATTGCTTTACAATGGTGTGTTAGTTTCTGCTTTATAACAAAGTGAATCACTTATACATATACATATATCCCCATATCTCTTCCCTCTTGCGTCTCCCTCCCTCCCACCCTCCCTATCCCACCCCTCTAGGTGGTCACAAACCACCGAGCTGATCTCCCTGTGCTATGCAGCTGCTTCCCACTAGCTATCTATTTTACATTTCGTAGTGTATATATGTCCATGCCACTCTCTCACTTTGTCCCAGCTTACCCTTCCCCCTCCCCGTATCCTCAAGTCCATTCTCTAGTAGGTCTGCATCTTTATTCCTGTCTTGCCCCTAGGTTCTTCATGACCTTTTTTTTTTTCTTAGATTCCATATATATGTGTTAGCATACAGTATTTGTTTTTCTCTTTCTGACTTACTTCACTCTGTATGACAGACTCTAGGTCCATCCACCTCACTACAAATAACTCAAGTTCGTTTCTTTTTATGGCTGAGTCATGTTCCATTGTATACATGTGCCACATCTTCTTTATCCATTCGTCTGTCGATGGACACTTAGGCTGCTTCCATGTCCTGGCTATTGTAAATAGAGCTGCAATGAACATTGTGGTACATGACCCTTTTTGAATTATGGTTTTCTTAGGGTATATGCCCAGAAGTGGGACTGCTGGGTCTATTTGCTGGATTCTGAATGATGACTCATGAGGGATTAAACTGCTATCTCCTTGGGGTAAGATTAAATATATATATGCACCAGATTCTGAGGTTTTTCTCAAAATGAAAGTTTAAAGGGTTTAGCTTTTTCTTTCTAAAAGGATGAAACACACACACACACACACCTTTCAATGGGCCAAATGAAACTTCTCAAAGTTTTGTACATTAATCCAAAGATTGAACAGGTGATTGAGTGAGTGGCAGTCCCAGGGAGAATGAAGAGAATGTTGTTCTTTAACTGCATTTGTTGGACTGCATTTGTTTCCCGCCTTCAGAAGCAAATTTCTCTTCTTTCTTTGTACCCCCCTGCCCCACCCCCACTCCTCCCAGCTCTTAGTGAAGCAGAGGGTGTGACGGGACATGGTTAGACTTTAGTACAATAAAGAACCAGCTGTCCAGTCCTGCTGGCAACCCCTCCACCCAGCCACCTCAAGTAAACAAACACGAGCCTCTGGAACATTTTGAGAGCTTGAATTTTCTATCCACCTTAAACCTATTGATGTCACCTATAGATCACATATGGCTTAGGGTGAGTCAGGAGTAGATAGTTGGTTTATGTGGGATGGTTGAGTGATCAAAAGCCCAGAAAACAGAGAAGATGGAACTTGCCCTACACAGCTTTGGAAGCACTTGAATTCCAAGTTCCCAAAGCTCAGCTGTTAAGAAACACAGTGCCTCTTGTTTATATAACCAGGACAATTATTTACATTAATCACCTCTCCCAAGGGGAGTAGGTGGGAGAGAGTCCTATGGAGTCTACAAGTCAGATTGCTGTAAGAACGAGGAAAGATCTAGGTCTGCAGACACACAGAGAGCCAAAGGGACGGTGATTCTTGCTTCCATCTCCCCCGAGGGCTTTCCTATTGCCAGAGCGTCAGATCCAAGTCAGACCTCAGCCCACCTCACACCGAGGTGGCCCTGGAAAGATTGTGAACTCTTAGTGTTAGATGAGTAGCAATCTCAGCCTGTACCATGTAGATTTCAGGGCCTGGGACTATTTTCTCCCCCAAGTCCTTTCTCAACTGCGTTCAGGCATCACGGCATTCAATCCCAGGCACCATATTTCAAGGGAGACATTGACAAATGGATGTTTGATCACTGGGGTGACAAGCTTGGTGAGCTCTCTGGAACCAGATCATTTCAAGAGTAACTGACGGAATTAGGGGTATTCATTTTTTAATTGGGGAACTTAAAATGTTTTAAAGTGTGATCATGCATAAGAGAGATTCAACTCATTCTGTGTATATAACTCTGGAACAGCACTATCCAGTAGAAATATAATGTGAAACACATGTATAATCTTAAGTTTTCTAGTACCAATTTAAAAAGAAAAGAGAAATTGGTGAAATTAATTTTTTATTCACATTATCATCTCATTATTTTACTGAGATATAATTGACAAGAAACATTATATTAGTTCCAGGTGTACAACATAATGATCTGATATTTGTATAGATTGTGAAATGATCACCACAATAAATCTAGTTAATATCCATCACCACACAGTCACAATTTTTTTTCTTGTGATAAAAGTGTTAAGATCTGCTCTCTTAGCAACTTTCAAATATTCAATACAGTATTATTAACTGTAGTCACCAGGCTGTACATCATATCACATGAGTTATATATTTTATAAATAGAAATTTGTAGTGAAATTAATTTTAATAATGTACTTTATTAACCCAATATATCCTGAATAGCATCATTATAACATGTAATCAATATTTTTAAGAACTATTGAGATACTTAATAGTCTTTTTTCTTATTAGGTCTTTGAAATTCAAAGTGTATTTGACACAATTCACGCCAGCCACATTTCAAGGACTCACCACACACGCGTCGCCAGTAGCTGCCATACTGATCAGAGCAGCTCCAGAACCTAAATTGGGCCATGATGTCTTAAAGAGAAATATCAGAAGGTCTGTCTTCAATGTCCTGTGTGACCTGAGGCCCTTCCTTCTCTAAATCATTATGAGCCAAAAGTGTTTACTGCTGATGGTAATTTCTCAATTGGAAAAATAGTCACAGCTCTTGTCTCTTTTCAAGTAACGCTAACAAAGAACCACCTTTCCCGAGGTCCCTTTCTCCCTGTCCTAATCCACACCTTCCCTCCTACTTGTGCAAACACCTGCATCTCCTCCTCTGGCCTGCCATCTTCCACGTCCTCTCACATTCTGAACAGGCACTCCATCTCCGAGATCATCTCACACCTAGTTCGCACTACTGAGCGCCCATGGACTAAATTGTGGTGCACATTACTGCAAACCACAGGCAGCTTTACGACACTATCAACAGCCACAAGCAAGGCCATCCAAGCTGGGGAGTTCTCACAGTGACGGTGCTTCAGTGCTTCATTGGTGCCCTTTGAGTTTCTCATCTGTCTTGTGTTTTTTATTGTTGTTGTTTTAACATACGCAAGCTACAAAAACTATTCTGAAAAGTATGTCCTTCAAGACCTGCCTACCTTTATCTAATTCCAGGGCCCTAAGAAGTTTACTTAGCAAAAATTTTATTCTAGAAAAGCCCCAGAGTGTTTTACCCAAGGGGTGCTCCACCAGGGGAAATCCACAGCTGACCATATCTGGCAAAAGTCAGCACAACGGCTGTTGCAGTCTTGGAGTGTCTTGGGAATTGCAGACATTTGGCCTGTGGTCCCTCCTTAGATCCTTTTACATGTGGCAGCTTTATAATACTTTATGCTACAACAAGAAGCTAATAAGTAGGGGCTCTTGCCTCCTTCTCTTCTAACACCAGAAAAAAAGAAGCCCCTGGTTCTCTCTAGCTGCATCTTCTCACTGTTTTGGGCACCAGACGATGCCAGCAAGTAAAAGTTGCTAAGTGTCGCTTTTAGAAAAAAACTAAGATGCACACATTAGGTCACAGCATGACTTTAGCAAAGTGCCATGTTCGGTATATAAAAATATCCTCACTATAGGGACAGGAGGGGGAAAAAGTGTCAGAATAATCTGTGAATCCAAATGCTTTTTAATTGTAATGTTGACTATGGTTTTCATCCGCTGGTTTAGCAAAACCTCTGCATGCCAAGAAAGAATACGCACATTAGCAGGTATGACCCCTGCCAGGTGTCTCTGCAGGCACTGGGAGTGGGGACCTTTGGAGTGCAGATTCTTTTAAGACATTATTTAAGGTTCTCCTCAACTGTCCACATCACATATTGATTTTCTGTCACAGCTTTATGTCTGGAGGGTTGGTACTCTCCATTGATCCACAGAGAGCATTTATAGTGCATCAAAGAGGTACAGAAGGTGACACTCAGAGGGAAAGACGGAAGCCATGCTTTCAGGGCTGGACACAGCTGAGGAGTATAAAAGTTACATCAAATACTAAGTTAAACTTGAGATTTTTTTTTTTTGGATGTTCTGAAATCTGTTGACATGTGAGACTCAAGGGGACACAAAAAAGAGAAAGGATTATTACTTCTTCTAATGGAAAAATTCTCCCTGATGGAATGGAAGCAAGACATGGGAAGTGATAAATTGAATTCTGCCTTTATCTTTTCATGGAAGACTTCAGGTTGTAAATCACAAGCATCTAGGTTATGAAGTTCAATCAGTCCAGAAGTGATGTTAATAGGTCAAGGTTGCGAGTCAGTCCGAGGACAAGATGGTTAGCTTTGTTCCATCATCAAAAGCTGTCCCAGGAACACTGATGATGGAATCCATGCTGTTACCAGGAGCAGGGAGTGGCTGTCGTCATGGAATCTGTTACAGCAAAGGGCAAAACTGCCCTGGAACAGAGCTGCTCACCTCCCAGGCCAGAATGCCAACTGGCCATGGAAATCCTGCATGCCTCAAAATCTTAAGACTCAGGCTCACTGTGTAAGTCAGCTCAGTCTGCCATAATAAAAATATCACAGACTAGGTGACTTAAACAACAGAGATTTATTTCTCACAGTTCTGGAGGCTGGAAGTGTGCATGGTCAGGTTCTGGTGGGAACTCTCTTCCTGGCTTGGAGATGGCCACCTTCTCACTGTGAGTTCGCTTGGCCTCTCCTTGGTGCATGAACATGGAGAAAGGAAGAAATCTCTGCTCTGGTGTCTCTTCCTCTTATAAAACCACCAATCCTATCAGATTAAGACACCACCCTTTGACCGCAGGTAACTTTACCTCCTAAAAGCTTTATCTTCAAATACAGTCACATTAGGGGTTAGGTGTTGACGTATGAATTAACAAGGGGGGGACACAATTCAGTCCATAACACTTACCTTCCTTACACAACCTTTTTTCACCTTCCTAAACAGACTTGGTCTTCACTTTAAAAAAAAATGAAAGAGGATATCTTTTCTCCTTGAGTAAGACAGTTTAGAGTTTAGACATCCTTTACCCAAACTTTTTAAGGTACTAATAGAGTTGAACATGTAAATGAGTAATAAAAAGATAATCTACTCATACTCAAGTGGATAACTAACTCAACTCATGAAGGCTATGAAGACAAAAAGCAAGGGCAAAGGAAGACAATTATGAATCTGTAAATTTGAGTTTCCGATATAATGAGTCACATAGTTCCTGGTACTAAATAAACCCTCAGTGTCAAATGAATGAATGGATATTTTCCAATAGTGAGAAGAGACTAATATGAATTAAAATCAAAGCCAGAAATGACCCCATTCATCAATGCTTATTCAAGGCTAAAGTTGACCTAAGATGACTTCCCTTTTAAAATCAGGATTTCAAAATATAAAACTGTAGCATTTCAAACACAGATAATTACATTTCTTATCAAATGCACTATTTCTTGTAAAATAATTCAGTTTAATATATATCCAGTTTAATTAAAATTTATAAGTGGTTGTGGACCAAACCAAGTGTATCTTAATTACATCTGAACATGGCTCACGAATGTTAAGGTCAACCCCAATTTTAATAAAGGATGAGCAAATACAATCAGAGACTTGGCTGAGTAATTCTGGTCAGGTGGAAAGTAAGATGAATGGGAGGCAAGACAGTCCCTTCTACTCAAGGCTGGGAAGTAAATGAGCCACTAGCCAGAACATGCAGAAGACGGGCTGGCCAGTCCAGGAAATGGAAATAGGAGCTAATGGATGAACACTCAAGTCAATCATCAAGTAACAAACTTATACCTGATAAGAAAGGAGGGGGCACCTGCTCTGACTACTCACACATCTTGGAAGTTCCCAGCCAGTTGTGCCACTGCTCAAATGAATCATAAGTGGAGACAGACAGTCTCAGCATAGCCCATGCTCAGGGCTGTGGATCCACGTGAATAAGGTTACCAGATGAAATACAGCACGTGAGGGAGATTAGAATTTCAGATGAACAACACGTCATTTTTTGCTATAAGTATGTCCCATGCAATGCACATCCTGTATTTTTTTTTCCCCTAAATTTGGCAACCCTCTACATGAACCATCTCAGGCTTGTAACAAAAGCCTTGTCAAGAAGCTTCCTGTAATTCAAATATAAACCACAACATTGGTTGAACAATTTTCATCAACGGCTGAAGGAAGTCTGAAATGGTAGCTCTACACCTGGATTTTGCTCTTTCCAGCCCTTGGAGGGTATTGGGTATTGTCTTTTAACAATTGGGTCATTCCTGTCCTCCTGGCTGAGAGTCCTTCTTTTTAATGTACTTCCCCCCAAGCAGACCAGACCTGGAGGAATGTATCAGTCAGAGGGAACTATGCTGGTCAGATAATCAATCTAGAAACATTCATCTCAGGTCTGCTCTGTAAACAGAACTGTGCTGCTGATCACGTGTGAAACAGCCTCATGGTACCTCTGCCCTCCAGAGCCACCCTGGGTGGAGTAAGAAACTAAGGCCCCGGAGGGACAAGTGGCTTTATCAAGGTTTAGCTTGGTCTCACTGACAGAGCTAAGACTAGTGCTCTCCTATTACAAGTTACCTTCCATGAGCTTTTCAGTACATAATAACGTTTATAAGTGAAACTGACACTCAGGAAAAAAAGTTAATCTCTTCCAATTTGGATGTTCAGGAAAGATTTAGATAGGCTAAAACATATTTATTCATTCATTCATTCAACAATATTTATTCATTATCAACCCCATGCCCAACACTCTTGTAGGGCCCACAGATGCAATGCCTGCCTGCAAGGAGACTGACCATATGCTCACCACTCCCTTTCCTACCTCTGCTGGGCACAACCAGACTACATTTCCCAGCCTGCCTTGCAGCTCTGTGGCCATGTGACTGAGCACTAGCCAATAGAATGTAGGCTGGAGTGGGACTTCCCTGGTGGTGCGGTAGTTAAGAGTCCACCTGCCAAAGCAGGGAACACGGGTTCGAGCCCTGGTCCGGGAAGATCCCACATGCCGCGGAGCAACTAAGCCCACAAGCCACAACTACTGAAGCCTGCGCACCTAGAGCCTGTGCTCTGCAACGAGAGAAGCCACCGCAGTGAGAAGCCCGCTCACCTCAAAGAAAAGTAGCCCCCACTCGCCGCAACTAGAGGAAGCCCGTGTACAGCAACGATGACCCAACACAGCCAAAAATAAATAAATTGAAATAAATTAATTAAAAAACAAAAAAAAGAACGTGGGCGGGAGTGACGGTGGGTGTTCCCAGTCCAGGTCCATTGAAAACCTTCCATATGAAAGCCTCCATCTTTCTCCCTCCCCTGTCTGCCAGCTGGAAGCAGAGGATCCTACAGAGAAGTCTTAGCAGAGGAAGGAGACACAAAATGAATATCTGGAATTCCTGAGCACCAGGCACATGGAACTGACATGTGAGGAAAGAAAATAGGTAAATTCTCTGCTGTATGAAACCTGGGCCATTGAAAAGGGAGGCTGAAAGAGAGGGAAGCAACCTAAATGTCCATTGACAGATGAATGGATAAAGAAGATGTGCTACATATATATACAATGGAATATTACCCAGCCATAAATATCAATAGAATGAAATAATGCCATTTACAGCAACATGGATGTACGTAGAGACTATCTTACTAAGTGAAGTAAGTCAGACAAAGACCAATATCATATATCACTTATATGTGGAATCTAAAAAGAAATGATACGAATGAACTTACTTACAAAACAGAAATAGACTCACAGACATAAAAACAAACTTATGGTTACCAAAGAGGAAGCGGGGGAGGACATAAATAAGGAGTTTGGGATTAAAAGATACAAACTACTATATATAAAATAAATAAACAACACGGACCTAGCACAGGGAACTATATTCAATATATATTCAATATCTTGTAATAACCTATAATGGAAAAGAATCTGAAAAAGAATAGATATGTATGTATATGTATACATATACATGTAGAACTGAATCACTTTGCTGTATACCTGAAACTAACACAGCATTGTAAATCAACTCTACTTCAATAAAAAATAAATAAAGTAAAAAAATGAAAGAAAAGGGCAGCTGAGCACACAGGGCAATGGAGATGGAGCTAAGCAAATCTCAGGGTTCAGACTGACCTGGTCCCACAGCACCCTCAGGTTATCTCAAAGGATGATCAAAAGCAGACGCATCGCACAGGGAGATCCGCTCGGTGCTCTGTGATCCCCTAGAGGGGTGAGACAGGGAGGGTGGGAGGGAGACGCAAGAGGGAGGAGATAATGGGATATGTGTATATGTATGGCTGATTCACTTTGTTATACAGCAGAAACTAACACAACAAAGTAAAGCAATTGTACTCCAATCAAGATGTTTAAAAAAAAAAAGGGCAAGGCAGTGGGACCCCGCAGTGCCTACCCGTGGGACCCACTCAGATGCTGACAGGAGAGTCTGCATGGGCTGGTTCATCAAATACCTGGCTCCCAGTGATCTGGGCAGAACGTGCTGCACTAGGCTGACTCCGTCTGTCCTACTCACGTCCCCCCTGACCCTGGACCACAGACCTCCCTTTCTGCTCCCACCCTCTCCAATCCCCCAGCCTGCACCTCCACAAAGCACTGAATCTTCATCCAGTAGGGTGACAACATAGTCTGGCGCTCTCTCCATTTCCCCCAATCCACCTTTTACAGTACAAACATTATAATCTATACACAGTGACTTATTTAGCTTTTGAGAGCCGAAGACAAGGCAATGAATCTCAAACATCTTTTTCTTTTTCAAAAGGCCCAATTCCTGCAAATCATTAGCCTTGAATCTCAAGATCATTGTCTCTTTATAAATTCTAAAAACCAGCTAAGAAACTCCAATAGCAATACGTGGTTTCTCCATGGGCTGCACAGTTCACGCTCTTCATGACCTTTCTGGGAGAAGAACGTGGAAGTCCCAATTCCAGAAGCCTGAGAGCAAGGAAAAGTAGGTGTGAAAAGCACCAAAAATTCTGTGTTTGCAGGTATATTACACTGGTTAATAAATCAAAATGTTTTCCCATAACAGCAGTTGGATAACTGCTGCAAAAAAATGTCTTACATGCTTGTAGAATGTTTGGTCCCAGTTGTGGATATCTGTGTATTTGCCTGGGAAAACAGGGAGCAATACCTTAGAATCGTAGAAGACTAGATTCTGACTAATTTATGGATTTCTGAATTATTCAAATATTCTATCCTGGACATGTATCGTGAGTATTGTTAGAAATAAATAATAAATAGACTTTTTGAAAGAGTGAACAATAAAAGTAAAATAAAATTGTTAAAGCCTTTGCAAGTGCTGCCTGGTTTTGAATTACATGTCTGTAGCAGTCAAGGAAACTGATGTTAAGGAACTTGCCTGCAAGTGTAGAGGGTCAGGGACCAGCCGGGTCTCCACTCCTCCCGTCCTGTTGTCCCCAGGGGTCAGGGCACATAGCAGAGGATGCCTAGCACTTCGAGATCTTTCTGGCTCTTTGCAGACAGAATTGATTCCTGAGGACTGGCGCCAGCCCAGGACTTTTGCACCCTTGTCTCCATGTTCCAAGGATGGGAGGTTTCCAGAATCGAGACACTTGGAGAATCCCACTGCATCTTCAGAGGCTCAATAGAGTCATGCTACATCCAGCTGCAAACAGAAGATTCGAGAAAACTTGCTCACCTCATTCACCCTCCAGAGGAGATGGGGCCACTTTCAGCCTTTGTCAAGTCTGGGTGCCGGATTCATTCTGAACCTCAGCCCTGTCTGAGAACTGCCTGGTGTGCTGGCTAAATAGTAGCCCCTGCAAGATGTCCACATACCCGTCCCCAGAACGTGTGAATATGTTACGGTATACGTCAGAAGAACACCACGGATGTGACTAAGGATCCTGAGATGGGAAGATTATCCTGGATTATCCAGGTGGGCCCATGTTTGTAGGCAGCCCGGAATGATGCAGCCGAGCAATGAGCAGCCTTAGAAGCTGGAATGCATTCTCCCCCTGCAGGCTTTCTGTCAGCACCTTGATTTTAGCCCACTCAGATACATTACAGATTTCTGTAACCCGTAGAACTGTGACAGAATAAATGTGTGTTGTTTTAATCCACAAAGTTCATGGTAATTTGTTATAGCATCCACAGAGACAAAATACACCTGGTTTAAAGCCAGAGAGAGGCCCCTCTTTTCCATGTCCCCTGTCCTATGGGATAATGGCCATCGCAAGGCTGCAGGGCTCCCCTGGGGTTTGTGGCCTTGGTCCTTCAAGCTACACGGCCAGCACGTGTGCCTTCAGGGACAGGATCAACCGAAGGGTCAAGGCAAGAAGCACAGACCCTGCTTGCCTTTGATCTCACTTGCTTCTAGGGCAGGAATTTCAATGCTGAAATCACATCATCATAAAGTAGTCAAGTGTAAGTTGTGTTGGTGACAAGAATTAGCAATTCGTGGCTACTGTATTCTCGATCAGAGGCAGCAGACTGAAATTCAAAAGGCAGCTGTGAAAAAAGTCACCAGGGAAACCAGGCTTGGATGTCACATGCTTGGGTTCCAGCCCTGGCTGTCTAATGACCCATCCAGTATCCTGCAGGGCATCCTTCAGATAGTTTGCATTTCCAGATTTTCATCTCTAAGATCAGGATTAATTATGCCTTCTCTCCAGAGATGTTGTGAAATCTGTTGAATTAAACTTGTCCTAATTTTCCCACTGTCTGTAACTAGCCTCTGACTTGAACACAGCCTGATAGATGGAGATTTCAAGCACCTTTGAGCCAGGTGAGACAGACCATTGTTATACATTTCCTGAAACATGTGCATTTGACACATGGGGGGAGGGTAGCAACGGGGGTTGGGGAACGGAGCGGAAGATAGGAAAACAAGACTGTTCTGGAAAAGAGAGAACCTATAGTCACTGGCTAGGTAACATCTCCCCAGAATACTCAGCTGCAATGTTTTCAAAATGTTCAGCTAAAAGAAAATTTCTTCAAAGGGAAATGTAAGTAGAAGCCCAACATGTAAAACTGACAAATGTGGCATTATTTGGATTGACACGGGGAACAGATCTCAACACCCAGCCAGGTCCCCTGTAGCTGCCCCAGACCCTCCGGAAAACCTGTGTGCTGCTCAAGGGAGCTCAGCTCCAAAACCACTGCTGCAATCTGTACTCATGGATGTTAGAGTCGAGCCGATGCTCCCATCAGCTCTAGGAAGTTTTCCATGAAAAAGGAAACCTTTCATATGAAAAAGCAGAGGCCAGAATTATTGTCTCACCAGGCAAACATCAGGCTAGTAGCAGAGTGTGAATTATGGGGCAGCAGGACACTCTAAGGATCCTATAAATCAGCTCCTTGTTTCCCAATACCCCGGTCACCTGACTTTCAGCCACGAACTATTTATATTAAACCACACGGCCTCTCACACCTTCTCACACTATTTCATGTTCTCCTCTCTTTGCAGCCCTGATTTGCTCCTTTAGAGGTTAACCCCTTCTGGCCTTCTCTCTATTTTTCTTTCATAATGAGCTTCATATAGTCACATATGCCTAAAAAATCTCTCTTACTCCTAGATGTGTTCCTCTCAGTTTCCATAGGGTAGTAGAAAATAACCGTTGGTTTATCCCAAATGCAATGCCACTCAATAAACTAAGGAAAGGCCTAAGAAATCTAACCCAATTTATAAAATGCCTGGGCTGCACACACAAATATCTTTTAATGTGTGCAGATTTTAAGGATGGAGTTTTGAATGGTTTCTGTGGTGCATCCTGGCATGTCATCATGGGTCCTATTGTTTCCACCCCCTGGTGGCCCCGGTGCCAGTCAGCCCTTTGCTCATTGCATCTCCCAGTCCTGCCCTCCGGTGCCACTCAGTTCCACCAACGTGACATGGCTCCTCCTTAGCAGCAGGGAGACACGACAGTGTGGAAAGTGATATGAAAGGCAAGGTAGCTCCGAACTGAGAATGTTTGCCTGATGCAGTCAGAAGAATGGCAAAGGCATGTGGAATAAAGGAGGACCAACCAAGTGCAAAAAGCACAGGCTCAGAGTTTGCTCAAGTAAGGGAGTCAGCCACCATCGCTTGCACTTGGCAGAGACTCGAGTCAGGTGCAGGAGTGGGAAAGCTTCCAAGGGGAGAAGGGAAAGGTTCCGGTATGCCCCGATGGAGACTGTGGGCTGGGGAAGCTGGAGGAAGGCTAAGTAGAAGTGGGACATCCCATGCCATTAGGTAGGGCTGCACATGCGGCTTTCCCTGATTGGTCCTAAGTTGGAAGTGGGGACAAAAATTAGAAAAGCTGTCAGTTATTCATCTGTGGCCAATTATTACAGGAGTTATTGCTTAGCTTCCTGGAAGCACTACTGAGTCCAACCTTGTACTGCTTGCCACACGACAGGCCAATAGATTGAGAGACAAGTTGTTGGGACAAAGAATAGCAACTTCATTTGGAAAGCCAGCAGACCAAGAAGATGATGGACTGCTGTCCCAAAGAACCATCTTCCCCGAGTTAGAATTCAGGCTTCTTTTATACTAAAAGGGGAGGGAACAAAGTCAAACACTTCCTGGTCCCCATCAGCTTTCAGAGGGGATGTGTTCAGTTCTTCCTCCCTGCAGTCATTCACAGGTGGGCCTGGTCAGGATGTTTCCTGTAAGCTAAACAAAGGTATTTCAGCTTCCTGCTTATTACCTGGGAGGCATGGTTCCCAGAGATGGGTCATTATGTATAATTGAAGCTTATAGGCAATATCCCTTTAGCGATTGACTTGTAATATATAGAATACAAAGGTTCTTCCCTATTACAGAAGGTCACTAGACTTAGAGGTCTGACTTCCTGCAAGTCTGACTTACAGAGAGTGGACTGGCTTCCTGAGCCAGTTACGCAGCTAAGGGGTTGGCTTCCTGGGCAGGTTGCTGCAGGTTGTGGGTCAGAGTTCTATTATTATGTACATGGCCTGGCCGTCGTCTACGTGTGTATTCAGTCTCCCAGGCAAGTAAGCCAAGCCGCCGCTGTCCACTCTGTCCACGTCAGCCTCCAGTGGACAGGGGAGTGTAGTGGGCTGAATGGTGGCCCCCAAAAAGGTATATCCATGTCCTAATCCCTGTAACTCTGAACGTGACTGCATCTGGAAGAAGGATCTTTGCCGGTGTGATTAAGTTAAGGGTCTGAAGGGGAGATCATCCTGGATTACTGGGTGGACCTGTTGTTTAACCACAGTGTCCTTAGAAGAGACAGAAGAGGAGAAGCCACGTGAAGAAGGAGGCAAAGATTGGAGGGATGCGGCCACAAGCCAAGGGTACCTGGAGCCTCCGGAAGCTGGAAGAGGGGGGAAGGATTATTTTGTAGAGTCTTCAGAGGGAGCTTGGACCTGCTGACACCTTGATTCTGGACTTCTGGCCCCTGGAACTGTTAGAGAATAACTTTCTGTTGTTTTAAGCTTCCAAGTTTGTGGTAATTTGTTATGGTAGCCCTGGCACAGGGGTTCCTGTAAGCGTGGGCATTATAACCCTCCCACTCCAGTCCTGCTTTGCCTAAGGAGGGAGACATAGGAAAAAGGATGTTTCCTATACTTGGTTCAAACAACCAAAATATTCAGAAGAAAATTGAAAAACTCAAAATTTGGATGTTCCAAAGTACCTTTATATCTCACAGCATGAAGATAAATATGTGGATTTGTTCTGATGTTCCAGATCTTTGGCCTTTCACAGATACAGACTTTTTTTTGGCATGTGGTCAACAGTCTCGGAGGGCATATCTGTGACTATTGGCTTAAATATGCACGGCAGCCAGTGTCATTTATATGTTAGTGATTAATAATAAATATAGTAGAAGAACTTGTTCATAGCACCAGGGTCATAGGCATGACAGGCCATACATAGACCTGTTACCTGAAGCATATTTAGGATTTGGCAGTTTACGCCATCTTCACACAATCTCCCGCCCCCTGGAGTTTCTCTTTCCCTTCTTCCTCATTTCTTGTCTTCTTTCACTCATGCGTCTGGTCACTTGTGAGCTAACCTTAGTATTTTAGAAGTAAATGAATGTGTCTATATTGTATTTCTTTCCAAATTAAAACCCCCAGTTGTTCAAATTCTGGATTGATCACCACTTTTTTCAATGCAACGTACTTTTCATGTTAATCCTTTGTCCCTAATTAACTCCAGTGGTGTCTTTATTTTCAAATAATAGAGTTTAGAGATGTGTTTAATGTGCACAACAAAAGCTCTTGGGGTTTCACAGTGAGGGCGTTCTGCTGTCATCACCACATGCCCACAGCATTGCAGGTGGGCAAAGTCACAGCCACGCAGAGGCAAACACTTTGGAGAATAAAGTGGTACCTGTAAGTGCAGGGGACTCATGGGCTCAACTTCTTTCACCCCAGCTCTGTTGCAAGATGTTGACCTCTGTCACCTAGGAGGCCTCCTCCAGACAAGAACATGCCCACTGACCACTAATTATATAAATCAGCCCCCTCCCTGCCCTATTTTAGTATCTCCCTTTTCCCCTCTTTGTAAAGAACAGGGGGAAGAAGAAAGGATGTTCTCTCTTAGCAGATCTGGTTTCATAAATGAAAGTGACAAGCTGATGACGTCAGCTGGTCACCAACAAATTTACGTGGAGCATCTCCATATCTCAAAATCAAATGTCAAATGTGTGTCACAAACCTTTAAACTTCTAGAACTGCACTTCTAGAAATCGATCCTAAGGAAATATCAGAAAAGTGCAGAAGGATATATATCAAGGATATTAATCAAAGTGGTGTTTACTATAGCAAGAAGAAAAAAAAATATCTGAACGCAACTTAAATGTCCAGCCATAGATCAAAAAACAAATTATGGTATAGATTTATAATGGAAAACCACCGGGGTCATTAAAAATGAGGCTAAAGGAATATGTCTATGGACATGGAAATGTTTATTACATATTTTAAGTGAAAGTTTTAGTTTTCTATTCCTGCTGTAACAATTTACCACAAACTCATTGGTTTAAGACAACATAAATGTATTATATTGCAGTTCTGGAGGTCAGAAGTGAAACTGGGTCTCACTGGGCTAAAATGAAGATGTCAGCAGGGCTGTGTTCCTTCCAGAGGATGGAGAGGAGAATTTTTTTTTCCCTTGTCCAGCTCCTAGAAGCTGCCTGCATTCCTCGGCACGTGGTCCCTTACTCCATCTTCACATCTCTCTCTGACCCCTGCTTCTGTCATCACACTGCTTTCTCTGACTCTGATCCTGCTGCCTCCTTCTTACAAGGACCCTTGTGATTCCATTGGGCTCACGTGGATCATCCAGATCATCACCTGTCTCAAAATCCTTAATCACCTCTGCAAAGTTCCTTTCACCATTTAAGGTAACATAAATTCCAGGGATTAGGACATGGTCAACTTTGGTGGGGGAGGGTGGATTATTCTGCCTGCTGCAAAAGTTCCAATTGCAAAATAATAATACACATAGGTAAGTGTGATTCCATTTTGGGAGGTTTTGATGAAAATTATATAAATACTAAGAGATTTTAGCAAGAGAACGCTAGGAGATTTAGGGTTTACATGACATTCGCACTTGAGCACACAGCTCCTGGAACCCACCACCCCTCCCAATTCCTGGAAGCCCCTCCTGATCTGACCAGCCCCCTCGCTGGCATGCTGGCACTTTTCCTGCTGCTTCTGTGTCCCTTTGCAGGCCAGGTTCAGTCAACTACAGCTGCCTATGCTAAAACCCAAGGAATTTCACCAGGGTCCCAAGGGACAGTTGATTCCACTCTGGGGTCTTGCTCTCTGGGGGCACAGGGCCTCCCTGCTCTCATACCACACAAAACCATCTGAGGTTTCTGCCTTTGATGGCACTTGCAGGAAGGCAGGACCCTGGGACTCCCTTTTCAGGGGTCCACCCACATCTGTGCCCCATTGCTTCCCCAGGGCAGTTGTTCTGGTCTTAAAGGATGGAAACTCTGCTGACATCGGTGTCCTGAAGCTTCTCCCTCATTGACCTGACACCAATTCTCTGATACCCCCTGGTGTCCTGTGACTCCATTCAATTCTGACACTAAGTCCTCAGAGTTGGAGCAGACCCTGCCGATTAAGGACAAAGTCCTCCACAAGACCACCCCAAGGGCACAAGGCTTGAGGGCCAGCTGCACTTCTGACCAGTGGCTATAAATTCAGGGGTTCCCCATGACCCCCTCGGTTTTGATAATTCACTAGAACAAGTCATAAACTCTCTGCACTTACTATCACAGTTTTATTATAAAGGACATAACTCAGGAACAGCTGGATGTAAGAAATGCATAAGGCAAGTTCTGGGAGGGTCCCAGACGTAGAGCTTCCAAGCCCTGTCTCCATGGAGTCAGGACACATCAACCTCCTGGCACATCAAAGTGTTCACCAAACAGGAAGATTTTCCAACTTTACTGAGGTCTTATTATGTCATTGGCCACATGACCCGCCCCTCTCTCATATCTAAGGGCCCACCTTGAATCATCTCGTTAGCGTAGACTCAGGTGTGGTTGAAAGGACTCATTACAAATAACAAAGGACACTCCTATCACTCAGGGAACCCCAAAGATTTTAAAGTCCTGCGCTAGAAACTGGGAACAAGGACCAGATCTATTCTTTATGATACCACACTCAGTTTTCACAAGCCACAAGCCAGAAGGAGACCCACCTGCCTTTCTCTACTCCTTAGGGGATGATTGCAGAATGGCACAGATGTACCAAAAGAGCGGATGTATAATGAAAGAGAAGGAACACATTGGGCTAATATTTACCTCTCTTTATGTTGCCACCCACCATATATATTCTTGGTTCCTGACCTTTCAGGCTCACATGAGAGCTCCCCCTGACACAGTGACCATGCATCTCAGATTCTCGTTTATTTTTCTATTCAACAAATAATGTAGCAAGTCCCTGGAATATGGTGGGCGCCAAGCGAAGCTTGGAGAAGACACAGTACACACAGTGCCTGCTTTGGGGAGCTGACAGGTTAGCAGGTGAAAGAAGCTAAACAACGGTTAACTATTTCATCACCATGGTGCAGTGGTGGGGAAAGTACTGGGTGCTGTGTAAGCAGATGGCGGGGACAGCCCACTCAGATGGACACCCTACCCAGACTGGGCACCTACAGTCACTGTGAGAGCTGGAGCGTGAGTAGGTGGCAGCGGGGTAGAAGTTGGGGAGGTGGAAGCAGGAGGGGATGATCCAAGCGGAGGACTTGTGCAGGTGAGCTCTGAGTTGGGAAGCTTTGGTCAAAGGAACTGAATGTAGCATTGCATGGACCACAGAGAATGAGAGAGGAAGGGGACAACGTGATCAAGTTTATGTTTTAAAAACATAACTCTGCTGCAGCATACAGAATGAGCTGAAGGGAGCTAAGAGGAATTTGCGGAGGCAAATATTTTTTCTTTTTTTTAAATTTTATTCAAGCATAGTTGATTTACAATGTTGTGTTAATTTCTGCTGTACAGCAAAGTGATTCAGTTATACATATAAATATATACATTCTTTTTCATATTCTTTTCCATTGTGGTTTATTACAGGATAGTGAATATAGTTCCCTGTGCTATATAGTATGACCTTGTTGTTTATCCATTCTATATATAATAGCTTACAACTGCTAACCCCAAGGTCCCAATCCATCCCTCCCCCACCCTCCCTTGACAACCACAAGTCTGTTCTCTATGTCTGTGAGTCTGTTTCTGTTTCATAGATAAGTTCATTTGCGTCATATTTTAGATTCCACATATAAGTGATGTCATATGGTATTTAACTTTCTCTTTCTGACTTACTTCTCTTAGTATGACCATCTCTAGGTCCAACCATATTGCTGCAGATGGCATTATTTCATTCTTTTTTTATGGCCAAGTAGTATTCCACTGCATGTATGTACCACTTCTTCTTTATCTATTCATCTGTCAATGGATATTTAGGTTGTTTCAATGTCTTGGCTATTGTGAATAATGCTGCTATGAACATAGGGGTGCATGTATCTTTTTGAATTATAGCTTTATCTGGATATATGCCCAGGAGTGGGATTTCTGGATCACATGACAACTCTATTTTGAGTTTTTTGAGCACCCTCCATACTGTTTTCCATAGTGGCTGCGCCAACTTATATTCCCACCAATAGTGTAGGAAGGCTTGGGGAGGAAAATCTGATTGCTGTGTTTATAGTCTACATAGATGTGATTGTGGCTTCACCCAAGATGGTAGTGTGGAGGTGGAGAGAAGCAGTTGGCTCTTAGGAAGTACAATCAATAGGACTTAGTAGTTGGTTGGATAAAGGAACTCTGCAAGAGACCAGTGTCAAGGATGATGCCTGACTTGAGCTACCCAGTGTTGCTTTGAACTAGTAGATAATGGTAAAGAGTCCAGTTATGGGACAAGGGGGTGTGGGGGGAGAATCAGGGTAGAGCATGAGTTTAGTTTCACTACTATAATCCCAATTTCAAATATTCTCCTCTCTTGTCTGCATAAACTCTCAACGTCTCTCAGAAAATCTGCTATTTTGGTAACTAAGCCACATTTCCAGATTCTTCTTAGTACAAAAGTATCCCCAAGTTTTATCAGACCAAGAGCCTTTGGATCCAAAAATATGGTTACCAAATCTGTAAGATATCCCTTTACACTTACAAAGTTGTTTAATTAACCACCTTCCTAAAGCTTATATCCATTGTAAATTTTAGCACAGTGACAGTAACACAAGTAAGCTATTTTCTTTTAAGCAAAATCCATTTGGAAACCTCAACCTGGAGACATAATTCTATCCCGGCAAAGAATAGATCCCTCTGAGATGATGATTACCACCACCACTCCACTCCATTTTCTGTATTCAACCTTGATTAAATAATGGGAAACACTTGCACATAATGAGTTGCCCGCAACTGTCAACAGCCAAAGATCTTTACCCCAGGTCCCTCCTGCAACATGGCAGGTTGCCCTGCTCCACGGTGATTAATTCAGGAATATGAAGTTAATCTATAACCAAGTTCCAACGGAAACATTTTCATACTGCTTGTCATAAGCGGAAAGGGATGGAGCGTACTGAAATGGTTACTAGCCAATTTTCATAATCGAAAAGCATTGTACTATATTGGCCAAAACATTAGTCATGGGAATAGAATCCATCCTCCCCTGAAAAGTCTAATCCTCTTAAAATGGCTCAGAGTAATCAGGTTAGCATCACTGTAAATTTTAGTAAACCCATCACTCTTACAAAGGAGTTTCAGCAAAGGAAAGATCAAACAGTTTCTTAAATCCTTGATGCTGATGAAACATTGGGCAAAATAAAGGTCCTACGGAGCCCTTATATAATTGATTTAGGCTAAAATATACTAATAGAGATACATTTGTCATCATAAATGGATTTGTACTCTAACGGCTTCCACTGTGGAAACAAATTCTGAGTGCTGGTTTTCTAAATAATGTGACAGCAACAAGGAAAAGCATGGGGAAATAATCTCACTGATCACTCTACCTTCTAACCATTATTATGTAGAAGGAAGCCCCTTTTAACAAGGTTATTTAAGTATGTGATGACTAAACAGAGTGGCTGATTGTTTTGTGACTTTCTGGTGAGCAGAGTATCCTGTCCCAGTAGGCAATGCCTACTTGACAAGCAACAAACTCAGCTCAAGCTTTTCAGCGCATCCAGTTGGCCTTGGCAAATTCATCGAATCCACACTCACCTCAAGTCTCCTAAGTCTTTTTTACACATACCACATGACTAAGCCACAACTCCATCTTCCTGCAGTTTGCAGAAGTGCTTAAGAAGCCAAGAATAGGATCACAATGTGCTCCTGCAAGCTTCTACTTAGATTCAGTTCTTTATTTGAATCTCTCCACATATCCTGGCTCCTTAGTTACTTGTCTTACTTATCCACTGCCCAATCAAGATTCATAACACCAAAAACTTGTAATAATCACACCTGCCTATTTTTATTCAGGCTACATATAAAAATGATGAAGGTTACAGATTCTAGAACAATGTTCTTTTTCAAGTTCAAATTGACATAAGATGACATCATCACTCAACTGATCATTCTTTCCAACAAGCATCCTTTCATCCAACCCAAAGTTTTCTACAGGCTTACCTGAAGCTGGACAGACACAAGCACAGTGGTGTAGGGCTCATGAACTTACACTGAATGCAGTCCCTCAAACAGGTTCCAAGATTCACACTCCTCCACTGACTAACTTGAAGGGGACAATTCCCCACAATTCCACCCCACCTAAATATGAGTTCCTGTGACTGTCCCTTCTTTGCCTTTTATGCAGTCAACCATCCCATCAAAAGTGAAAAAACTGCTGCCAACATAATTCCAATCACAATGCTTTCACGCTTTCGGAGAGTATTGGTGTGATGGTTAACTTTATGTATCAATTTGGCTGGGCCACGGTGCCCAGATATGTGATCCAATATTATTCTGAATGTTTCTGTGGAGGTGTTTCTGGGATGAGATTTACATTTAAGTTGGCAGACTATGAATAAAGCAGATTGCCCTCCATAATGTGTTCATCCAATCCGTTGAAGGCCTTAACTGAATAAAAGATTGACCTCCTCAGAACTAGAGGGAATTCTCAGCAGACAGCCTTCAGTTTTTTTTTTTAAACATCTTTATTAGAGTAGAGTATAATTGCTTTACAATGGTGTGTCAGTTTCTGCTTTATAACAAAGTGAATCAGTTATACATATACATATGTCCCCATATCTCTTCCCTCTTGCATCTCCCTCCCTCCCACCCTCCTTATCCCACCCCTCTAGGTGGTCACAAAGCACCGAGCTGATCTCTCTGCGCTATGCCAGCCTTCAGTCTTGAACTGTAACATCAGCTCTTCTCCAGCAGCAGGACAGCCTTTGGGCTTGAACTGCACATAGGATCTTTCCTGGGTCTCTAGCTGCAGATTTTGGCCTTGCCAGTTTATATATTATATTATATATTATATAATTAGTATATTATATTATTAGTATATTTTATTATGTATTATATATGTTATATATATTATATAACATACATACATATATCCTGGAGAATCCTAACACAATTGAGAAGTATTTTAATACAAAAAATACAAAAATGTATTAATACATTGGACAAAGACAATCTTATACGCATAATCCTCCAAATTATTCATTAATGATATCTTAATAGCCTCTTTATTCTCTTTAAGTGATTCCTGTCCATTGTTCTTTGGACGTCTTTCAGGATGTCTTCACCTTCTTATTCGTTCTTGAAATCTTGGGTGAAGGAAAGTATATAAATATCACGTCTCTGTAATTCCCGTTTTCCATTCTTGGGCAGGTATCTATGGAGTCTTAGGTCAAAGATACAGCCACTCTCTGGTGCCAAAGTCATAAGGTCATTAATAACTCCAAGTGGATTTATGAGTCAGGCTTATGGAACAAAAAAATTACATTCAGGGCACAAGAGCCCCTCAAGGCAAATGAGAAGGGAAGTCTGATGGAGAGTGATAGGAACTGGGCTTACTCAGTGCAAGATATTCCTGCAGTGGACACTTCTGGGGGAGGAAGAGAAAGGCCACGTGGATACTGCCAGCAACAGCCACTCTTCACACACACACACAAACACACACACGCGCGCGGACACACACTGCGGCTAAAACAATGATTTTTTAAATGACAAGTCACTTCTTAGGAGAGGTCTTGGTTTAATGAGATGCCACCGTAAATTAACAAAAACCACAAAAAGACTGTAGAAACACAGTGTTTCTACACTATGGGATGGATTCCATCTTGTTGTGATGGGATTCTAACACTATCTAACACTGCCAAATTATCTGCTCATTTCAATTACTTGAAATAGGACACAGATAGAATGTAGGTAATAAAGAGCCAACAATAACGAACAAATCTAATTTTAGCAAATGGTTCAGTCTTCCCACAAGATCCTTCACAAAAAAGATTGACAAATGTTGCATTTTCAGGGAAGAGAGCCTCAGAAGCTGCCTGAGAAGACCAATTAGAACCCCAGGACAGCAGCGCTGGGCGAAGTGGCTTGGTCCTCGGCTCTGCCAGGTACCCAGAGGTCTCCCAGGAAGACCAGTTGTCCTCGAGATGCTGGTACGTAAATGAGAATGGCGGTTTCTCAATTCACAATAAGAGAACTCCTTACTCACCATGTTACTCACTTCCTCGGGTCAGCACAGTCTCTCCACTTTGAAAATTCCAACGTGGACAGTCAAACTATAAACAAAAAGGTTGTATGATGGGCATGTAGTGACAACAAGGGAAGATTGTGGAATAATTTGATGGTTTGTGACATGAAGTCATAGAAATACAGACAAACCTTTCAAAGAGACCAAAACATGTGTCTGCTACACAGGGCATCCTGTCCCACTGATAGTGAAGTTCCTGCCCCAGAAATGTCCTGCTCTCCAGCTCTCATCCTCTGGCCTCATGTTGCTAATCTGCCTTCTGTTAACATAGCCTCTCTTCATACTAGATGGTTTAGGATTGACTAAGCAACACTTTGGCTGTGCTGATGCAGCCATAATTTCCCGAGAGTACACACTGATGTCGTGATGGGATTCTAAGTGCTTCTAAAACTCCCGCAAATACTTACAGATGATTGCAGAGAATGGGTGTAATGGGCTGAATTGTGTCCCCTGAGAATGCATATGTTGAAGTCCTAACCCCCAGTACCTCAGAATGTGACTGTATGTGGGGATACGGTCTTTATAGAGGTAATTAATTAAAATGAGGTCACTTTAAATAAGACCCTCATCCAATATGGCTAACATTCTTATAGAAAGGGGAATTTGAACATAGAGACAGACACGCATAGAGGGAAGACAGGGAGAGAATAGCCATCTATAATCCAAGGAACAAATTCTCCCTCAAGCCCTCAGAAGGAACCAACCTTGCCAACACCTTGGTTTCAGACTTCTGGCCTTCAGAACTGTGAGAAAATGAGTTTCAGTTGTTTAAGCCATTAGTCTGTGGTATTTTGTTATGGGGGCCCCAGGCAACAAATACACTGGGTTACTTCAGAGCTTGTGTGTGAATTTTTCACTCTCAAAGGATGGGAGAGTGAAAATTTCACAATTTTAAGAGGTTTTTCCCCCTCCACACCACCACCATCAAACCCTAAAAATTACTATCTACACCCTAGCTAGTGAGCAGAGATAGGGTTATTGCCAGAGACTAAAACTTTAGTTTAGTAAATGATACTTTAAAAGGGGAACAGGGACATTTGTTTTGCCAAGATCACATAATTAGCTCCGAGTAATTGATGAGTAATTGATGAGTATAGACATAAGAAGCCTTGCATGCATATTCATTCACACTATTAAATATTCATGACTGATTGTTTCCATTTGGAACCTCAACAATCACCTGCCCCTCTATTCTCAACTGCTGCACTCCTCCCCACCAAAATCATTCCACCTCGAAAGAAATTTCTTATGGCTCTTTATTACCAAATCCATGAATGACTTTCTGCTACTATTTTCTAGACCTCTTCTACATTCATTCCCTTCCTTCTTGTTGAAACTCTCCACTACCTTCCATTTTATCACATCCCAATGAACTGACTCTTCCTACATCTCTGACTATCCTTTTTGGTTTCTGCCATGGATATCATTCCTCTAGTTGCCTCTTAAATACTCTTATTCCTTGACTTTCTGTCAGCCCACTTTTAACAACACATACATTATCTAAGACTTATATGCTGATGACTCCCAAATCCACATCACGAACCAGCCCTCTCCCCAGTGCTTTCAGCCTAGCACAGCACATCCAACGTTTGATAAAGAAACTCAATGTTAGTTCCACTTATATTCCATCAGAGAGAACCATTTCTGTGGCCCCTCCTGCAGCCCCTTCTCATCCACATCTCCACATCCTGGAAAAGGAAGACCCTATTTTGTTGGCCTCCCTCTGCCATACTGGCTTATAAGTACCTGAGAATTTGTACTGCCTACAGAATAAGCCAAAAACACCTTAAGGTGGCAGGCAAGATCCTTCACGAAATTGGCCCTAGTTTGTCTTTCCAGACTTAACTTCATTATTCTCTCTCTACCTGCCAATCCAGTTGTAGCAGATAATCTGTTCCTTCTTGGGTATTTCCAGGCCTTTGCTCATATTCTCCATGTTTAGAAGAGCCTTCTCTGCTAATGTATATTAGGAAGACCTATTCATCTTCCTAATTCAAAAAAAAATCCACACTTCTTCCCTTTAGCTTTCACTGAACCTTAGCCAAGAAGAATTCCACCGTATGCTATGTTCTCATTGCGTTTACAAATTCCACCATTACAGTGTTTATACTGTGTCATGGCCATTTGTTTGTGAACCTACTTCCCCATCATTTCATGACCTGTCAGGGACACCGTGACTCTCTCATCTCTGAAGTCCCTTGATCCCGCTACCATCATGGAGATAGTGGCTCATGAGTGCTCCTGAAAAAAGTTCAACAACTCAGGTTAGGAAGTATGTACAACACATATAAAACTAGGAGAAAGACCAGCTTTGCTAAGAAATACAATAGAGTATCCACATGTAGAATCAGCATATTACTCACCCTATTCAGGACTTAGGACTTTTGAACAGTAAAATGTCCGGGAGGTATCATGGAGAATTGCATCATGCAAGATTGAAACATCCATTCTAAAATTCCTGACATACAGCCCTGCCGACTACAATTTCAGATGATCTCTTCTTCAATTAGGCTTTGTGAAAGTAAAAGTTGACCTTTCGCCTACCTGACAAGATTTTTGTTAAGATCAACACAGCCTGTGAAATTAAGCTCTTGATATTTGTGTAAGAAGATGCCCTATTTGAAACTGGTCTCTGAGATCCCTGGAGCTACAGAACTGTCTCAAGAAATGGAAGCTTGGGGATGGCTCATTTGTTTGGGGAAAGTCTCCGAATGTAGCCTCCCAGTTCCACAGATGTAAAGTGAGTGCCTGCCCATTGTTCTAGGAGAAAATTGTGACGTGACCTGATACAAAACCAGATTACATATGACTGAGTTTGAACTGTGTCTTTGTTGACTTTTTATTGGAGGGTGGGGAGAAGGAGATGAAAGAAGTGGTCCTTGGTTTGGTGTGAATAAGCTAAGGCTTGTTGAAGATAGATGTTCATCCTTCTCAATAACTCACTGAGCACCCAACTTGAAACCTGGAGCTTCAGGAAAGTCGGGAAGACATGGATCTTCCCCTAATGCTGGAATTTGGGCTATAAAAGGTAATAGACTTGACATGGCAAGACAAAAGCTAGGCTGTTAACATGTGTGCTGGTATTATTTGCATGTACTCTCCTGGACCCTGGATGGTATTGATATGGTATCCTGATATTGAACTATCCTCTTCTGACAGGATCATTCTGGGAGCTCCTAGGGTGAGAGATGAGCAGTTGCCCTTGGAATGAGTGTAGATTACCAGAATCCATCCCCCTGGGAAAGGGAGGATATGGGAACATGGAATGCAGACTTCGAATTTGGACCTTAGTCTGGGTGAAGGGGACCACTGTCTTCTCTTTGACCTTGTAGTGGTTGGACTTTGAATGTGTGGATATGATGGGTAGGTGAAGTGACTCCCTCTGAAGACCATGCCTCATAACAGTCATAAACTATTCTTGGTGTTGTACTTCCCTTCTACTACCCGTAGACATGCAGTAGAACCTTACTGATGCAGCCTGATTTCAACTCTGCAATGGACCTTAAATGGAAGGACTGGATTTATTTTGGAGACAGAAAGGCAAAAGGTGGTCAGTAATGTCCCCTCCTATGGCCAGAATAGTGGCCTTTAGCCTTCACCAAAAGGGGGAGGCTGTGTGCACCAGAGGGGACTCCCCATGAGGACTATTGATAGCAGGGGCTGTGGGGTAGTGACAAGAAGAGGAGGCTGGAGACGAAGGTCATGAGAGAGCTGAACACATGAAGCCCAAATACACAGAAATTCCCCCAAATACCCAAGGAATCATTGAAAGGGTAAGGCACCTGCAGGGGGAAGTTTAAGGTCATGTCAATTTGAGAACAAAGAAAATGTGATTTCAGCTGACCCCTGCAGGCTGATAAGAGATGGACACCTACTTACCATTTCGAAGCAGTTCTTTTTTATGAAGATGCTTCATTTTACTTTTCCACTCATTAAGTTGAGCTCCAACAATCAGGTTGCAGAAGAGCACAATCATCATTTCTTAGTTCCAAGTTTTCCTGGTTGTGAAATACATTCTCATTCTCAGCAGGAGACTCTGGGGAGTGTGGTCCATACTGAACAAGTGTCAACTGTAGAGATCATAACTCTTCTGCTGGCTTTTTCCAGTCTTGCCCATTTAAGAATTAAAAGATGTATTTGTGTGTGTGTGTGTGTGTGTGTGTGTGTGTGTGTGTGTGTGTGTTTACAGTTTACATTGAAAGGTATTGTAGAAAAATGTACTATGTAAAAACTTTTTTTGGCCGTTTCATATAACCAATGAAAAGTTATGTCTTTAAAATTTTTTAAGTCTTAAATTTATTTGACAAAAATTAATGAACAAGTGAAAGAAGAGCATAAACACTTGGAATTATTACCCACAACATCTCATACTTATCAATTCGTGCAGGAAGACCAGCTCCCTCATTAAAGCTAAGAACTGGACTTTGGGCCCATAATTATTTCTAGAAGACCAATCCTAGATGTCACTGACTAATTGGGCTAATTGGAAGAGAAAAATTGCACAAAATGTTCCTGCAACATATACAGTAATTTGCTTTTATATTCAGCTAAGACTTTTGTATCTAATTGTATTGATTTGTAGCTCTGAACAAATGAAAAATCCTAAGGGAAAAACATTTATAAAGGGCAATTCTAAAAGAAAATAAAGATAAAGAAGAAGAAGGTCAAAAGTGCTATAAAACCTAAAATATTATTCTTTTGACAACCTGCTTTAAGATACTACAGTCACTTAAAACTCACTAAAAGTCTCATCTTGAACACTCTTAGGAACTGAGAACTGCGTGTCCCAAATAATTGTCAACATGACTTAGAGCTTTTGCTCTGCTGTAAGGCAGTTCCCAGCTGACAAATGGGCTGAGCTCAGAAAGTTCTTTTGAAGTTAATTGTTCAGAACTCAGGCCAGCTCACCAAAGAAAATTAACCCTAAATGCTCCTTGGTTTTGTTTCCTTGGGCTCCCATACAAAGTACCACAAACTGGGTAGCTTAAACACAGAAATTTATTGTCTCACAGTTCTGGAGGCTGGAAGTCCAAGATTGAGGTGTTAGCAGGGCTGGTTCCTATCCAGGGTTGTGAAGGAGCCTCTCTCCTAGTTTCTGGGAGTTTGCTGGCCATCTTTGGCATACCATCTCTGCTTTCATCTTCACATTGTGTTCTCTCTGGGTGTATGTCTGTGTCCAAATTCCCCTTTTTATAGGACAAAAGTCATGCTGAATGGGGGACCCACCCTGTTCCAGTAGGACCTCCTCTTAACCAATTACATCTGCAATGACTTTATCTCCAAATAAGGTCACTTTCTAAGGTGATGGTTCAACATATGATTGGTGGGGCACAATGCAGCCCACAGCCCTCCCAAAGTGTCCTTGAGAAGCTGAGAGCACTGCTTCTCTGGGCTCACAGCTCTTCCACACCTAGAACAGGGGGAGGGGGAGGGCAGGGCTGAACCCTCGGCACCAGGAAAGTGTGAGTCTGCACAGGGCACCGGAACACCATCCTGGAGGAAAGCGCGAGTCCCCTGTGAAGGCGCCTAGCTCCACAGCAGAGGTTCTCCAACTTGAGACACCCGGGATGCCCTGTTGGAACACAGGCTGCCGGGCCACAGCATCCTTTCCTGATCCAGCAGGCGCGGGTCCCGGAAACTGCATTTCTAACAAGATCCCAGGGGAGGCCCATGCTGCTAGTCCTGGGCCACAGTTTGAGAACCAGCGCCCTGAAGGATACATTATTGAAAACGTCTGCTTTTAGAGTAGAGGAAAATACTTATAAAGCAGGTAAAATTCACCTCATCAGGAAATACCTCTGCAGGAAGAGGGGCTGCAGTGGGTTGAATGCTGGTCTTCCCAGAAGTCATCCTCCGGCATGGTTTTGTGCGTCTCAATAAATAAATACATGTGCAACCACATAGATCATAAATGATATAGTATAGATGATATAGATGTGTTATTAACATTGTATTATGTCTGTATTCATGTAATATATAACATATTAATATATTACATATTGCATATATTATATATGTAATATAATAATACACATTACCTCTATATGTATTGCATACCTATTAAGATACTATAGATATTACATATATAATACAATATTATGCTATCTCATGAATTATTTATATATTTATGTCTACGCCTACCCATCTGTATCTATCTATCTTGCTCCAGAATGCAGACCTAGCTGTTCTCAACACATCCCTTGCCCACCTTCATAAAAGCCTGTGTGGGAGACCCTACCTGACTATTGCAGGTGGAGTTTCCGAGCGTGCCTGGCAGGTGCCACGTTGTGAGATTTAATTCAGCCTGGGTGCGTGATGTGACTCATGGCTCTGTACCCACAAACAGGAGAGAGGCCCTTGTGGCTTCAGTGGTTGTTTCAGAGTTGGAAGCTCCTCTGTCCCCCTCAGTGAGCGTCCAGGGAAGTCAGCTGGTGGTCAGGAGAGTCCTGTCCACGCTGCCCAATTTCCAAATGGCTTTCTCCAACCCTTCATCACACCAACCTTCTTCTCTTGTTCCAGTTCAGACAAGCCCTGGGGAGTAAGGTGAGCTGGATGCTCCCTCACTGCCTTGATAGGACTTCATCTTCCCGATCCATTCCCTCCAGGCAGTGGGGGGCACACACAGGATAAACGGTGTCATAGCAGAGCTCTTTGGAGCAAATAAACTGCTAACGGCTTTCATCCTGGGAGCACCGGACTTCCTTCTGTTTTCTTCGTGGCCCTCCAGCCCGCCTGGCCACACTTTGTAAGCCCCAGTGCAGCTACTGGGTCTAAACCAATTTCCAATGAAAGGGGGAGAACAAGATCAAAGACCACTGTGTCAGTACAAACTACGTCATATCTAGGTCACCACTCTAAGAGTTTATACTGTATGGCATAGGGAACTATATTCAGTATCTCCTAATAACCTACAATGGAAGATAATCTGAAATATATATATAACCGAAAATATATATCTAGAAATTTCAAGAGAATGATTTTTTCCCTCCATCTCTACGACTGAGTTCTAATAGTGGTTTCTCTTGCACATCTCTTTTCCAAGTAATTAAAATTGAGGGCATAGTATGTAAATGGCCTAAAGTCTCAGTGCTAGAGAGGGTGTTTGTGTCTCTTGTCTAGTAAATGCTATCAGAGTTTCCTGGCACTGAAGAAACTCAATTTACTAAAACCAACAGAAAGCCCTTATATGATAAACCGACAGTACCATTTTCCCTTGGAAACATTTGTAATCTACTGTATCAGGGATGGAGAGTTTCTATTAAAAATATATCAACACCCTCATAAAGACCATATTCCCCTTACAATTTATTCTGAGTAATAACATCCAAGCCACAGACTTGTTGACAATCAATTTTTGCTTCTCCATGCGATTCAACTGAAGAGTATGTGTTTCTTAATAACAGAAACGGCTCAAACACAAAGTAACATTCAATTACCAGGTGCGATGACACTGCAAACCCCATGATGCTTCTTCTTTTGTGGTGACATATCCACGTATCAGCCATCGGCCCTATGGGCTTGCTGCTCTATTTGCATTTTAGTTCCCAAATGGGTTTGACTCCAAACATGGGTAATATAAATACTGAAGCTCAGCTAAATCATGAAGAATGTCTCCTGGGTATAGATATGTAAAAGTCACTTCGATGCTGATGAGGGGCACCCTCTTAATCCCATTTCTCATCAGAGAAAATATTGGAAGGCAGGAAACACTGAGTCTGATGGCTTGAGTAAATAAAGGCAGTGTCTCCTGCTTCTTCTGGAAGCTGGCTGGGGTGCGTTGCTGTAATTAGAATTTTTATCCTCCTAATTTCCTTCCCTCCCCTTCTTCTAGTAACAAAATCCCTCATGGGGAACTCCTTCTGATAGATGAATTTGGCTCTGACCTCTTCCCCTGCCCGAGGGGAAGGAACGTGACTCAAGCTTGGTCCCCCAGAGAAACCCAAGCCCCTGGCCAGAGCGATTACTGCAGGGACCAACACCCACTGGAGACAGGCAGGCAGCCCCTCTCCCCACAGACACTTTGCTGGAATCATCAGAAAAGAGACACTCTCTGTGGATTGCTAGCTTCATCACTGGGAAGATGTACACCCAGGTGTGTCAGCAGCCACTCTGCCACCACATGGAGTACCTGCTTGAGAATGAAGCAACTCAGGGGGCAGCAGATTCAAAAGGTAGGGAGGCAGCTTCCTGATGTCACTGAGTGTGACCCTCAAGCCTAGGCAGCCCTGGTCTTCCCTGATACAGGAAACATATGTTATATTATATTGAGTTTCCATGCCCTATAGCTAAAAATATCCTAATACAGACACTGAGCGGGGAAAAGCATCACCTACATCTAGGCTAAAAGAAAACGCTTGTTTCTTGTACTCACAATACATCTGACACCAAATGTTTTCCACATTTGGTTTGCTTGGGTTTTCCACACTAAGCAATTCTAATACTAAGTATCCGAGTCAGCACAGACTCCACAGGTCAAGGGCTCAGGACCACAAGACTGCCCCTCACTGGAGACACCAATCCCAAGTCTGGGCCTCTGGGACTTTTGACCAACTAACTGCCTGTAAATGAAGGGTTCCCATGACACACTTCTCGGGTTCCATAATTTGCTAGAACAGCTCACAGAACTCAGGAAAACACTCTACTCACTATTATTGGGTTTATTATAAAGGATACAACTCAGGAAGAGCCAAATGGAAGAGCTACATAAGGCAGGGTATTGGGGAGACTGGGGAAGAGACTTCCATGCTCTCTCTAGGTGCACAGCCCTCCCAGCACCTAGATGTGTTCACCAACACAGAGACTTTCTTTACCCTGTTGTTTAGGGGTTTGTGGAGGTTCCATTACCTTGGCATGAGTATTTAAATCATTGGCCATTGGTAGTTAGCTCAATCTTTAGCCCCTCTCTATTCCCCGGAGACCAGGGAGTGGGGTTGAAAATCCTAACCCTCTAACCATAGGTTGGTTCCCCTGGCAACCAGCCTCCATCTTCCTCCAAGAGTTCCCTTATTAGACAAAGTCAAGTATGGTTGAAAGGCTTTGTTATGAACAACAGAAGATGTCCCTATCAACCATGTTGGGAAATTCCAAGGGTTTTAGGAGCTCTGTGCCAAAAACCAGGGATAAAGACCAAATACATATTTTTTACTATGTCACGATTTCACATAGACAAATCTTGCTTTATTTTTAAAGATGAAGTCTTTTTGAGCTTGGGTTGTCAGCTAAACTTTAATGTATGTAGTAAGGAAAACAAAGTTTTTTAATTCATTTTTTATTTTTGTTTTTATCTTGTTTTATTGGTGTCCTAGGAATGTTAAGATACAATAGGACAAGGGACATAAAGGGACTTAAGTTGTCTTAAATGACATTTCTTTAATCAAGTGTTAAGGAGGCAAGGATTCCCAGGTATACTGCTGGTTAATAGGACTGTGCCTTCTGTGTCTGGACGTTTCCGTCCTTGGCCACAAAATAGCCCTCTCTGCTGTTATCACCCAAGGGCCTGAAATCCATGGAGAATCGAGATGTTGGCCCATCGTTAGAATCTGACCTGCTTGGATTAGAAAAGTTGGCCACCCCATGGCAGAATAGCAGTTCCTGATATGTGAACCATGGCTCATGGGTTATCTGGAGGCTGGTTTCTCCCGACACTGTTATTAATAAGATAATTGCTACATTTTCCTCCCTGGCTTGAATACTTTGTGGCAACCCTCCCTGCAATCTCCTAAGAAAGTACAACAACTCTAGCCCTTTTGTTTTAAGAAAGTTATTTTGGGGGATTCTTTTGGGTTTTGGGGGGAGCAACAAAAAATAAACTAAGAGGAATCAAATGTTGTAGGGCATGTCCATTCAACAAATGTGGATTCGGTGTCTCTTTCAAGAAAAAGATTACTCTAGGGAGGGTGGGAGGGGGAAAGAGACATAGAAAAGTGAGCCATCAGCCTGTCCCTGCTGAGTTTGCAGTCTAGTTGGAGGTGGAGGAGAGACATTAGGCAAGGCAGATAAGACAAACACACACATCTGAAAAAGAGAGCAAAAATATGCCATAAGAAGACAAAAAGACATCAAAAATACCAAGGTAATATTCAATAGGCAGGAGAGAGAGATTTTTCTTAAAGGCTGTTCTCCATCTCAAAGCAGTAAGGTAGCTGCTTTGAGATGCATTTATTTAAGTGTTTCCCAAAGCTTGTCCTATAAAACACTAGTCCTATGATGCACTTGGGAAAAAAAGGTTCTATGAGAAATACATTTAGGAAATGGTGATTTCCATTTTGCCACTATTATCTCAACTTAGAAATTCATAGCGTACCTTAGCTTACTAAAGGCTCTGATTAGTCCTGCTGTAAAGAAATCTATTTAACTTTAATTAACCCACTATTTCCCAAACTTATCTGACCACAGTCTCAGGGGAATTTTCCGTGGAAAACACTCTGAAACGTGGTAATATATGTCACCTAAGGAAAGAGCCGTACAAACCCAGACATTCTTCAAAATCTCTCAGATTGTTGCCTCAATTGTTGGCTTCAAATTATTTGGTAGAGTAAACTTTGTTTGCTCCGCCAGAAAAAAGAAAGAAAGAAAGAAAGAGAGAGAGAAAGAAAGAAAGAAAGAAACAAAGAAAGAAACAAAGAAACAAAGAAAGAAAGAAAGAAAGAAAAAGAGAAAAAAGAAAGAAAGAAAGAAAGAGACAATAATGTCATGAGCTTTCTAAAGAGAGAGTCCACATTCTACTAAAATTTCAGAAGTATTTAAAATTTGACATGAGCTGTAAATAGTGGAGAGTGGATGTCTTCAAATTTATGTTTAAAAAAAGATTGTGCACATCTGTGTGTGTATGTATATATACACAAACACATATATATATATATACACACACATATATGTATGTATATATCTCCTTTATATACTGATCACTAATAAGCACTTTCACATTTATGTAGTTTTAAAATATATATATATATTAAGATACAACTTAACCTGTTGTTCTCACTGTGAATGACTAAGCTCTCATTTAAAAAGACGGGAAAGGTGGATGGAAAGGAAAGAGAAGGGGAAGGATCAAATGGGAGAGATCAGGATCTCTAAGAACCTGGCCTGGGTCGATTTTGAGAACCAGAGGAAGGCCGAACATTGACATGACACAAAAGAATGTGTTTATCATCATTTGACAACTGCTCTACATCTGTCTGATGACGCCATTCTCACCTCTGAGCCTCTCTGACCCCCTTGGTGTCTGCACTCATTCAAGCTCTTCCTACAGTACTGTCTTCAACAAAGACCTCTCTCCCATCATATTACCTGGAGATGGGCTTACTCAGAAGAACCAAGTGCAGATGCTGGTCCCCTTGGGATCGTCAGTCAATAAACTTATAATTTGGAGCCTGGGATGGGTAGGGGGTCCTAAGATTCACTCTTTCTCACCTGTAGGTTATAAGCACAGGGGGAAACTGACACAAGGAACTGGTGGCCATAAAGAATCAAGCACCATAGGCTCCTCACTTGGGCCAAGGCTTCCCCCTAAAACAGGATGAGAGAACACAGGTTGGGCTGAGGCTGCAGTGGAGCTTTTCCTTTTCTGATTCTAGACCTTGAGACTTGTCCAGGGCACTGCAGGACCACAGGCCTAGCCCAGATGCCTATCGCTGCATGGAGAGAGTGCAAGGATGGGAGAGAAAGTACCTCCTCCTGGGAAGCCCTGAGCAGTAGGTTTACTGATTGGAAATGAGAAGTGGGAGAGCTGGTGCCAGCCACCTCACCAGAGCCAGAGAATTTTCCAGACTCAAGTAGAGCCCTTGAACCCTGGCCCCACCCAATGGCACAGGCCTGGACAGTGGCTATTCAGCTCTCATTCTGGGCATATGGCCAGGAGCCCATCAGCAGGGAGAAGGAACTCACACTACTCTCTTGAACACCCACCCTCTGTGGGAGGGGAGCAGAGATCTTTCTAGAAACCCACACAAGGAAAAAATATCCACCTTATGTACACCATCAGTACAAACACATATAACCTGTACCCTGCGGAACTCTATATTAAAAAGGACCATAATAAGGTCATTGAGGCTTGATCTTAATCTTAATTTATAGAACCATAGGCCCTGCTCTTTGTGAGGCCTCCAATGGTGTGACAGGTGGCTTCTCTGCCTATGAATACTCCCAAAACCCTTCCAATCTGCATCGCTGGGCAAACCCCATTCTGAAAGGGGGTCATGAGGGGGCATCATCTGACCTACACAGCTCTACCCTAATTGGCAAGGAAACAATTCTTTTGATATCTTTCATTTGGAGATGACCAGATGGATGGATTGGGGTTACTTCTCAAGAATTGTGTTTCTCTAGGCTTGGCACCTCAGGTAAGTACTAAGAAAATGGGTTTTTACTGTAAGCACCCAGAGGGCAGGGTCTGTACTCAGTTTTGTAGAACATACAATGGTATTTGCATGCTACATTTAATGAAATGCTATTGTGAGGTCAAGAAATGTTGAAAGAGTCTCTGTCGTCAAACAATCTGATGTTTGACTTATCTGACATTCTTTACATTTTATCCCTTTTCAAGTTAGCAGGTGCTCTTTGCCCTACATGCCTCTTTTTTCTACCACCAAATAATGCCTTTTCTTTTTGGGTCGCTTCAGGTCCCATATTTGAGACTCATTCTTCTCACTCTAAATAATTCAGCTTCGTTCCTGGGTCTTATGGAATTCATACAGAGTATCTAAAAAACATGACAGGTAAGAGTTAACTTTCTCTGGACGACTTTAAGGGAAGACTTAATGGATGACAATTAACTGGAGCTAATACTTTATTGATGAATTGGGGTGATAAACAAGAATAAAGCAAGAGCACAGCCCAGAAGTCCATGCCAAGAAAAACTTAAAACTATTGATAAAACAGATAGAAATTGTAAATATTTTAAAATCAATACTGACTTTGGCATATGAATAAATGTTTGACTAAGGCATCTTACTACTTATAATTCAGTTTTGAACTGCCATAAGATGTCCTAAGACCATCTGAGAGGAAATTGGGGGTAAAATGCCTAAATCAAAAAAATCATCATCTTTATGGCATTTGTACTGGAATTATTTCTAGAATAATGCAGCTTCACAGTTATAATTCAAACTAAGTTTTAGTCTATTGGTTTAACTGCAGCATATCTAACATTTAGAAGTTTTTATAGCCCTCAATCCCACATAATGATGGTTAAAAACCTTAGAGAAAATTCAATTATAGTAGAAGAGAGTTTTGTTCCTTTTTTTTCTTCTTAAAAATAGACTTCATTTGGAGACCTGCTAAATATATAGCAGCTTCAAAATTTCCAACCCAATGTCTATAAAGATGGAGTGGATTACTAATCCAGAAATGCTATAGAGGGACACCTAGATTGTTAATTATGGCATAAGAACATTAAAAGAGAACTTAATTCTCTAAAAGTAATTCTTGCTCAGGTAAAATATATCTGGCAAAGCTTTAAATATATCACATGACAAAATAATTATACAAATTTCCTTAAGTACATGTGACATCAGAAAGAATCCAGAAAGGGCCCAGTAATGCTGAGGGCTAGAGGTCTCACCTTTCATCTTAAAGAACCTAGAAAAGGGAAGAAGCACTAAGCCTCCAGGATGCTGGCACATAGTCTACCAAGGACAGCTCCACGCCTGGCAGCTGTTTAAGGGGCTCCTGCTGCCCTAGAGAAAGGCCGCTGGTTGCCCGGTGATTTAGCCACCTCTTGTCTTCCTCTCCACACCCACCTACCTAACTAGGGCCATTCTTCAAGCTATAAGTTAATCTTGGAGAGATGCAGGGTAGGAAATGGGTTAGGAGGTGAGGTAAGGGGTGGGGCTCTGAGGAAGGGATTGCAGAATTATTTAGAGTTCAAGGTTAGAGACTATTCATCCAGATCTCTCAGTTTGGTGTGAAAAAATGAAATCCAAAGAAATTAAATGGCTTGCCCAAGTTCAGAAACCTAAGTCACAGTGGACCCACCTAGAACTCAGCCTACAGATTCTGAGTCTCCGGCAGCTTCTTCTACACCAGAGCCCGCGTGCCCTGTTCTCCTGGGATGGGCATCCCCTTATCATGACCTTCTCTCCTCCAGGCAGTAGATGTCTTGGACTGGCTGAACTGACCAGAGTCACAAAAAGACCTGGCCTTAATGTCTGAAGGGTGACCATGAGCTTTCGGGCTGGATTTGCACTCAGTTGTAGAATAAATCTTTATTTATAGGATTCCACTGAAAGCAAATTCAAGTGTGTCACATTTATTAATGTCTGTCTTGGAGCTTCTGCACACAGTGCTTTATCGATATACACGCATTATGCAACACGCCTCGGCTGCGAGCCGGTGTGCAGGGAAAAACCAAGGGCTGCAGCAACCCCACAGGTGTCTCACTCACTGGGAAGCCCCCAGGCAATGATTTGTAGCCTCCAACTACAGTTTTGTTGTTCTTCCAGTGGGACAGCATTAAATGGATTATTTTTCAAAACCAAATATTTAAGAAAGGGTACAGCAAATATGAAATATACAATAGGTTTGTTTACCCCAAAAACAAAGCCAACTTTCCATTTTGGAGTTACAGTTGTGGGGAAAACTGAACATTTATGCATATTAGCATTGTGCCAAGAGCCTTGATTTATTTCAAAACCATGAAGATTCCATTACTCTAAGCAAATTTTAGAGATTTTCTTTAAGAGAATCATTTGTTTGCTATTCTATTGAATGATGCTTTATCTCCTTTGTGTGTATGTGTGTATGTGTGTGTTTCAGTCTTATAGCTTCTCATCCCCTTTATTTATTTTTATTAGTTTCATATGTATTCAAAGAGATTTGCAGAGTAAGTCAAATCCATTTGTATTTTTAAGGATGCTGTATTTTTCAGAATTAATGTATTTTTTAATGAATTTTTAAAACATACACTAGAAATTGGATTAACATTTTAAAGGGGAGAGTAATAATAACAAATTTGTTTGCATTCCATTAAAATCATGTATGTGAAATGAACTATATCCTACCAACTATCTCTTGCAGGATACTGAAGGATGGAGCGGGAGGGAAGAGCTCCCTGTGGTCCTGTGAGATTTCCACTGGCTTTCTCATAATCCCCAAACAGTGCTGGTTTCCTTTCAAATTCTGAGGACTGCCTGCTGGATCAGGCATGGTTATGGCTGCCACCAGAAGCAGACCCAGTTTTTATCCCATCTGTGCTCACTCACAACTATGGAATGCGGACCATGCTTTCTTTAATTGCAAAAAGCATTCTTTCTCCTTGGTCACAAAATTTTGTCCATGACGGGTCAGTACCTCAAGCACTCCCCTTTTTATGTCCTTGGTTAGCACTGATTCCCAGTTATTGGGATTAGGGCACTGAGGAGTTAGCTTTATCAAATTACTGGTTATAAAATATATGGGAATCAGGCAATAGCTGCTAGTCACCCTAGGAGGACAGAATTTCATAAAGACGACATTAGGCTTCCGACTTTGCCTTCTGTTTTTTGACTCCTAATCAGAGAAGGCTAAAATTTCATGCTGGACACAGTGCATGATGAACTGAATTAATGACTCAAGCTACACATTTTTCTTAAGCATCTTCTGAGTGCTAGCACTTCTCTGAAGGCCTGACCTGAAATGATTAGGAATAGTATGTGCCATCATGAAGTAGTATTGATGTCTGCTAAGTATTTGTGGAGAAGATTTCCAAAATATTCTGATTAGAATCTGTACCTTTTATGGTGAAGGCCCTGTGCCTTTAGGAGTTTTTCTAGTAAAAAACACTTTCTCGATCTTAAGTGGCTGCCCCCTCCCTGATTCTTTCTCTCATCTTCCCTGTCAGAGGATTGAGGAAGAGGAGACCACCTCAACATCCTTGAGGAAAACAGTTCTGAGAATGAGTTGACTGGGACAGGTTGTAATTTCCTACCATTGCTAAGGAGTTGCTAAGCAAATATTATAAAACAGACAGAAAGGGGGATACATTCATTTCACTTCCAGCAAAGGAAAACAAAAAGTTAGCTCCCTGGTTACGAGAAATAAAGGAAAGAGGGGGAGTTATCGTCTCCATGTTTGTTTTCTATATAAGATTTGAGCCTCATTTGCCTTTTTTGGTTTGGTTTGGTTTGGTTTTTGCTTCAGATGAGAAAAAAATGGGAGGTCTGGTCAAGAAGAAAGGCATGGAACGCACCAAGTCCCTGTCCTCTGAGAACTCTCCAGGGCAGAGGTGGAGGTAGAGGCTTAAGGCAGCCTCTTACAGGTGAGAAGGAAGCCACAGTGGCCTGGACCTCACACAAAGCCAGAGCAAAGGACCTTCCCTGGTTTCACAGTGAGAAAAAGAAGTCAGGTTTCTCTCTGAACAGTAGTACAAGATGAAAGATCACCCACATGTCACTGAGATCCCACATGTACTGTGAAAGACACAAAGAAGTAACAGATCTGGCCGCTAACTGGGGGAATCTATCATCTCTGGTACACACATAAGCTATTCCCCACAGGAAAGCAAGGCAAGGACAAAGGTAGAATATATGCCAAATTTGCCATGAGTGGTTCTTAACAGTGGTAGTGTAGGATGCCTTTCTCTCTCATGTCCTTGGCTATGGCTCAGGTTTCCTAAATTTTTATCCCCATCCTTGATCTCTCCACTGGACTCTTGATTTGTGTATTTAACTGCTTATTTGACATTCTTCCTAGACCTCTTCCTCCCCCCGTCCTCCCCACTTTAGCAGTGATTTTTTTCCCCTTACATAGCATCTCGAGTCAAAAGCCTGGGAATCATCTCTGATGTCTTTATTTTTTTTTCGCACCACACATCCAGTCCATCAGACCCTCCTGGCTCTACCTCCAAAGCTTAACCTGAATCCATCCATCTCTCACCATGGCCACACCACCACCATCTCTGGCTTTTACAACCGCAAAGGCCTCCTTCACTCGCTCCTGTCCCTCTATGACCTGTTATCCATAATGTAGCCAGAGGTCGTTTCCCATCCCCTCTCAGGACATTTGCAGGAATATTTCTTGGCCAAGAATGTACTTCTCGCAGACCTACCCCTGCTGGCATCATCCTCATCCTTCAGGGGCCCTCGACTCAGAGTGGTCCATCCTGATCTCCTGATCTGAGGAGCACTCGGTCATTTTCTGTCCCTCCACCCAGTTTTATTGAAGAACTTTATTACAAATGGCTATGTTATTTCTTGTTTGTGTTGATTGCCTGGCTTCCCCTCAAGGATTAAGCTCCGGAGAGGAAAGACTGGGTCCTTCTATTCAGTTGCTATGTATGTAGGAACCAGAATAATGCCTGGCACGGTGATTGAATAAGTAACCAGATAAATAAATGAATGTCCCAATCCTCTACATTGAAGCCAACCAACACAGCAACATGAAGGCAATGGCAACCCCCAAAGGTGTCTGTAGTAAGGCCCTCCTTGCCCTCTCACAGTTCACATCTGCTCCCTCATCGCAGGCTCTATCTCTCATTTATGAACCTGCTCCTGTCCTTTGGGCTGGTGTTGTCATGAGGCCCCCCTAACTCCCACCTCTGCTTATTCTAGAATGGGGAGCACACATGTGGGACGGCCCAGGGGGTGTCCTGCAGCAGGCGAGACCCCCTGGAACCCACAGCCCACACCCCCAGGCCCCACGCTTGTACTGATGCCTCTGCTCTCCCTCAGGGGGCTTCAGAGAAAGTCACAAGATAGCACCACAGCTATCACCCCTTCTACAGCCTTGACCAAAACAGTTCTGAGAATTCGTTGACTGGGATAGGCTGTAAGGAAGGAAAGCTTCCTGGAGAAGTCTGGATGTGAGCTGGGCCTCGAAACGTGATGAAGAAAATGACCTCGTTTAACATAGATCAGTGTTTCTCAACTTTTTTTCATCATCATCCCTCCCCCACAAAGAGCCTTTTTAGACTTTTCCTAATCGTCCCTTCCCATGAAATCTAAATGGCACCAACACACTGTATATCTGTCTATGCCCTATGACATTTTAGAGGTCCACAAATCATTGTAATATCTAAGATTTTTCTCACCCATGCCCCCAACCTCTGAGGACCAATTTTTGCTTCCTTGGGGGAAGCATCACTCTGTAGAGAATGCATGTCAGACATATGTGTTTCTCTTGTATAAATGATGACGTTCCTCTGATATCTTATTCTACTGTTGGTGGACAAATTTCTCCTTTAGGAAAGATCTTTTCCAGTGTGCGTTACTTAAGAAAATGTTTAGATCCTCTTGGGGGAAAAAAATTGAACCTCTCATAAAATGAGCTTATGTTGGCAGAAGAGGAGACACTTCATCTCTCCTGTGGCTTTGCTCTTGGCTCTAGACTTCAAGGAGTTCAGATGTTTTAGAAGGGTGAGAGGTGGCTCCTGAGTCATATCAAGCTGGACATTGGGAAGGCTGCCTTTCTTGGAGCAGATATTACCTAGAAATTAGAAAGAATGTTTGGTGAGCTAGATTATTTTTTCATGTTATTCTATGTTTATACACATTTGCTATGTCTGTGACTTCATGAGTCAGCAAGAGTAGGAAAGAAAAATGAGAAGTAAGATGGGAAAGTGGACATGCTATGGGTCATTTAGTGGGATCAGTGAGGGCCATGGACCCCTTTTCCTGAAGATGTAAGGACAGCTTCATAAAAGAGATGAAAACCAATCATTGCCTATGTCTCAGTTTTGCATAGAACTAACAAGTGCTTGTAGCCTTGACCTTAACTGGATGAAACTGGCCTGCCTCCTTCCTTCCTTCACTCATTCTTTCAACAAATCTTTGAGTGTCGAGCATTTGTGAATAATATAAAAAAGCAAAGGTCAAGATCAATTGACTTTTCCCCCAAAGAGCCTACAGCCCATGGGGAAATCACACAGATGATGAGATTCATGGAGTGACTGTGACGTTCCCCAGCGTATTTGCTCCAGGCTCCATACTGGGACCCACCGAGGACATTCACTGTTTGCTGTTTTTCAAGGATGAACTCAGCCTTTGGGAACTTAATGTTGCTGTACTTCCAAATTCAATGTTTTTGAAGAGCATAATCAAGTGACATAATGTCAAGCTGCTACCTAAATTAAGGTCCCTTCTCTCATTTCCCTCTCCCCACAAAATCAGTGATTACAATCAAAGAAACAATTACCTTTGTTTAACAATTAAAACATAGGTTTTAATTAACCTATGTTTGTTCCCCATTGAAAATACCTCTACTAAGAGTACATGTAATGAGTCCTTCTGTTCTGTGCCTGGAAGAATAGAGAGGCAATAAGCCAATGGCCTGATGCCCCACAGTTGCTTCATTCTTAAGACCTTAAATCTCAAGGAAATCAAGTCTGTACATGGGATCCCAGGAGCTGGGGCTTGCTCCAGACAGCTTTTGAGCACACAGGATTATCCAGAGAACAAGACAGAGGAGGCTGGCCCTGAGAGATCGAACACCGAGACTTTTTTCCTGGTTATTTCTTAAAGGAGTTATGTCAGTTTCAGAAGGTGTTGTAATGACATGCTCCTCATCTGTTGACCTTTTTGCATCCTTAGGACCAACCTGGGTCTGTAGATCTCCTTGACCACCAGCCAGTTCTCACAGCCAACTGCAACCAGGCAGTTGCTGCGCAGGAGCCTGCTGAATCTTCTGGTTCTGTTCAGAAGTTGCAGAGGCCAATACAGCAGCTAGCCTGCTGAATGAGTCCTCAAGAAACCCAATTCTAAAAGTGCATTTCTTATCCTATGTGAGCTTACCTGCTGAGCCTGCTATGCAGTTAGCCCCTCCTTCTAGCAGGAGACCTATGTCCTAACACGTTGTGCTAAAGCTCCCACTTCACAGCCTCCTCTAAATGGCCATCACCATGTCTCAATCCTCTGTTGTAGAATTCTTACAAAAATCCTTATCTTGTCCATAGAAGAGCAGAAGTGTGTAGGGCAGGGAGACTTTGGGCTGCAAGCGTGTTTCAGTAGTATGGTTCTCAGGTCTGAGATGCCTGTGCTTCCATATTGTAGGCAACTGTCACGGGGAAATGACCTTGAATACTCACCGTGAACTGTCCTTTAGCCTTAGTTGATCTAACACTGTTTATCAAGCTGAGCTTTAACACTGGAGATCAAATTGATCTCCAGGCAGGAAGAGAAAATTCCTTTTGAACATTATGAATTCTTACCTTGGGCTTCCCAGGTCAGCTGCTAAGTTTCAGAAGAACCTGAGGACTTTGAGGCTGCTACACACCTTCAAAGTCCTCCTGGCCACTGCCTCTCCACCTTCTGGCCACTTGATGCTTTTCTCCACTGCATTCACAAGTAGGCCACTGCCATGGTAGAGAAAATAACCAACTAAAAAATATCTTCCATTAGTCCCTTTCAGAAAGTTCCAGAATCCCATCAGATTCCCAAATTCCATTAGTTCAAACAAACAAAAAAACAATGTATTGACACATAAATGAATCACCTCTCAAAAACACAATACAGATTGACTGCTTTTCTCTGATAAATTTCCCCATCACCTTCGATTTTCCAAAGATGAGTAAAAAGCCTCCATTACATTTCTTTCTTGCTTCATTTAATTTGAGCTCAAATTTAAATGCAGTGTTTCCTTTAGAAACGATTGCAGCCTGAGTCTTTTATGGCCAGTTTCTAGCTACAAACTCAAGCTTATTTATGAACATAAGTTTTAAAATAATATTGAAATAGAACTTAAAAACTGAGGTTCTAGCGTTTTTTTTAAGAAGAACTTAGTAAAGAAATGAAAAAGATAAGGAAATAAAGTTTGGTGTATGAAACTGAGTATGCTGTTTCATAAAAGCCATACCTCTGAAATGCATTACGTGAATAGCTGAACATGCTGGTGGCTTTTGAAATTTGCTGAGAATAAATTTGAATTCATATTTCCATGGAAGTAATTGCCTATCCTCTAGAGCAATGGTTCCTAACTTTTTCAAAGATCCTTTTTGAGTACCAAGAAATTTAGTGAGAACTCTCTCGTGGTTGGAAAAATGTAGAACACATGCAGAGAGATACTCACAGGTCTTTGTATTAATTCCACAACCCCTCAGGAATCTGGGTCCCACTGGCTGGCTTCCACTGATTCTGTGCTGGGAGAGCCATAAAATTATCCAGAAATGATGGCCCCTATGCAGACATCCTAGAACACATTCACTGTTGGCCTTAAAACTTCAGATTACTGTGTGTCCACCAGATTTGCCTATGTCAGAAAACAAATATCTTCCATTTTTTTCTTTTAGTCTTAATACATAGGCTACTATGGATGCTTTACACCCTCTCAATTTACCTTTCTAGTACTCTCTAATTAAATCTAAAAACTGTTCACCTTCTTCTCTAGCATAAGGTTGAATTGTGAGAACCCAGAGAATTCATGAAAGACCTTTCTATATGCAAATAATAAATGTGATAACTTATCATTCCCACCCTTGGGATGATTATCCACATAAATCTTAACTGTGCTACTGAGAGCCGCATTAAATCATTCCACTAATCCATTGCATTATGGGTGATAAGCCAGTATTTTTACATATTTAACCTGATGACACTTTCACAGGAAATCCATACCCCAGCCTGTCTGCAAGAATCTCTGAAAGAAACTCAGGCCAAAAACGACCCATGCCAACCCTTGCCTACTTCATGGGCATAAGAACACAATGTCATACTGCTTCTCAATACTTTATGCCTCTACAATGAATATTTTGCCATTTTGAGAGGGATTTTCTCATTTCCACCCTCTCTAGAAGACCTTCCCATGGACAGATCAGGAATATTGCAGCTCTCGTTTAGACATTCTTCTTTCCCAGCCTCTGGCATGCCTCCCAACCTGTACATCATTATGCATCTGCCTTTGGGTAATAGAATCATAGACATTATTGGGGTTGCATGAATTAGGGAATCTATAAACTTGGATGGGAAAAAAATTACATCTTTATTTTCACTAACCTCTAATTGAAATTTAGCATTTCCTTCAAATGTGAATGCAGGCAGCAAACCACAGTAGTTTCGGGAACTTTATCACCAAGAGAAATTACAGGTATTTTCACATCACATTAAGGTTGTGCAGATGTCTGAAAATATTTACTCTCATCACTATTTCAAACTTTAGGTAGCTGTTAGACCTACCATGAGTAGGAGCTTGCTGGAGCTGGAGCTTGCTATTTAATATGGTAATAAAGAAACCCATATATTACTAAATCACCAAATATATATATATATGTGTGGGTATATATATATATATATATATATATATATATATATATATTTGGTAATTATATTTTACCACAATTGGTTTTCTTTGTAATCCTATGTAGTTCATGTATTTAAAAACATTATTTGGAAAAAGGTACATGGGCTTCATCAGATGGCCAAAGGGGTCCAGGGGACAAAGAAAGGTAAGAATTCTTGCCTTGAAGGTGTGTGTCTTTGAATCTTCACTGCTTCTGCCACATCCTTGAAGACACTGCACTTGGTTCCATTGCTCTTAATACCCCACTTCAAGGAGTCCTGGTTTACAATCTGTGAGCCCAGGCTTCCTTGGATGGGGCTAGTTCCGCCTCCACAAGCAAGAGACATTCTGGGCAGAAGGCCTGTCCAGGTGGGCTGATCTCAGTAGACACCCTTTGTGGTTTTTCACCCTTTGTGGAAATGGCAAGGACCTCAGGCAGTGCAGAAACATGCCCTGGCCCCTCATTCATTCCGACGAATGCTTAATAGGCCCTTGGAGAACATTTCATCTGCCTCTTAATTTCACAGTCAAATCAATAGAATCAAAGAGCAAAATGCCCTGCCTCAAAATCCACAGCTAACTAATAGCCCTGACTCCCAGGAAAGCTCTCTTCTATATACTACACACGGACACAGAGCAACAACCACTTACATTGACACTGTGCTCATTATATACTATGCACTGTTTCAAGTGCTTTTCATGTGTAATTTCTTTAGTTATCACAATGACCTTGTTGGTAAGTTCTGTGATGATCCTCATCTTACAGATGGGGAAACTGAGGCCGAGAGTGGTTAAGGAAGTTATGAGGTTACACAACCAGTAGATGATGGAGACAAGATCCCAATCGGGTAGGCAGACTCCTCTCAGACTTTTGACCATCCTGCCTCTCCAGCCAGGCAGCTGTGGAAGCTGATGACAAAACCCCAAGTAAAACTGAGCAGAAGTAACTTCACAAAGCTCCGGTTTCCCCACCTTGTCAATTAGGGATAGAAAGACCTACTTTGCAGGGCTGCTCTGAAAATTAAGTTAAACATATATAGCAAGTGCTAAGTGTGTCTGCTACATAGCTCCTAAAAATGGTAGTTATTATCATTTTTGCTATTACTTTTACCAAGCTGGGCACAAAAGATTGCAGACAAAGATGAAGCAGATGGTGAAAACCAAAACTTTGAGAGTAAGGGCATGAGCAGAAAACCATGGCCCCCAAGTGGAACAGAGGTCAAGCAATCCAGCCCACATTTGCATCAACCTATTGATACTGAGAAGGTCCCTTTGGTGCTCTTGGGCACAAAAGCCTTTCTGTGTCCCTCATTTCTTTGATTATAGGAAATAGGCTTCATTCAGCCTCCATGACCTCCCCTAAGTTCCAGCAGGCAGATTCAAGCTGTTGTTAATTAAGGAAGGGAGGGGATGTGACACAAGGAAGAAACAGTCAAGAGAAACAATAGTGCAGCCTTGGGGCAAGGTCTTGACTCCCCATCAAGGGATACACACAGCAATATATTTGAGCTGTTCTGCAGATACTGAAACCCCCTCCAGGTGGGAGAAGTTAATGGTACGCTGCCCACAAGCACATAGACCCCAGACCGGTTAGAACCAGAAGGTTGATGATGCTGATTCCCAATTACCTCACCACAAACCAATCAGAAGAATGTTCACGAGCTGATCACATCCTCTTTGAACCATTACCATAAAACTTCTCACTACCCTTTTCAAGTTGGGACACAGTTTTGAGGGCATTAGCCCTCTGTGGCCATTTACCTGGCAAAGCAATAAAGCTATTATTTTTTACTTCACCCAAAACTCTGTCTCCAAGATTTAATTCGGTGTCGGGATACAGAGGTCAGTTTCAGCTTCACTATGAGATTCCCCCAGACCCATAAGGTTTAAAACTCTACCCATTGTCTCTCTTTTCCCCAGAATTTGTTCATGTATTCCCTTACTTGGAGAATGTTGCTATATTCAACTTCCTTCACCTTCTTTCTTGCCCCTCTCTTCCTATCCCACCCACAAACCCTGCCAACCTGCCCCAGAAATATCTCCTATGGTTCAAAATATGATTCAAGCACTAAATTTAATCCCGTCTCAAAATTAACATCAGATGACAAGAAAATCTACATCAATGCTGGAAAATTGGTAAGGGAAAATGACACTCAAATGATACTCAAGGGTTTTCCGTGCAATATAGTGAAGTGAGGCCAGCCAGGGAAAAGGCTACTCTGGCCCACAGCTGCAAAATGCAAGGGGAAACCCACATGGGAAACAAGAGACAACAAGGGCAGGGAGCCCTGGCTAAGCCCCACCAGCAGCTCCTGGCTTGTGGAGCATAAGAAATGAATGTTTGTTTCACCTACCTTAACTTTTCCTTTGGAGGAGCTATCCTACCCTACTATGTCCCCAACCACAAGACCTGCCACACCCTAACCCCAGGGTTGAGTGTGTGACCACGCTAGGTCAAACAGACTTTTCTTCCTGGGAGTTCGAGGAAGACACACAGGAGAGAAGACATTTGGAGTTGAATCATCGGATTGACAGCCACAACCTAGAGACATGATCCGGAAGCCCTTGTTTCTAAGAATCCAGAACTACAGCACATCCTACCCTCCCGAGGCCCAGTGGTTCCTTCTTCCTTTGATTCTATAAGGTATTCCAGTATCCTGAGTGTTTATCGTATTACTATGCTTCACAGTATACACGTACACTACATAGTTCTTCTACATAGATCAATATTTCATAATTGAGGTTAAAGAATAAAACAGAAAAATAAAGAGAATTTCTAAAAGAGATTCGCTTCAAGGCAGTGGGGTGGGACTCACTGTGATGCAAATAAGAGGAAAGAATTATGTGCTAATTCTGTGAAGGAATATGGAAACCATTAAAATTATTTGAGAGAGCTAAAGAAATGTAAAATCTAACCAAGTAGGGGAGGAAGTTAGTGAGATCTCAGTGAGACTGAGGGCTTCATTCAACTCACAGTTAATTCGGTAACTGGTGAGAGTTAACTTGAACCCAGAGGACATGGGCTGCAAGGCCATCCCATTTGAACGGTGTGGTCTAGGAGTCCCTATAGTCTCCCTACGGATGACTGTTAAAAGACTCCACACATCCATCTGAAGCACAAGAAGACCTGGGCATCCAGGACATGGATCCCAGACAAAATTCTCTTAAAGAGAAGTGACATCCTTCTGGTCAGTATGAGAACCCGCATATTCCTGGAGTGGTGTATCAGTCAGTTCAGGCTCTCTTAACAAAACACCACAGACTCAATGGACTCAAAAAGCAGAAACTTATTTCTCATAGTTCTGGAAGATGAAAGTCCAAGACGAAGGTGCCCACATGGTCAGGTACTGGTGACGACCCTCTTCCTGGCTTGCAGGTGATGCCTTTGTCCTCACATGGAGGTGAGAGGGGGAGGGAGGAGGCTCTCTGCTATCTCTCCTTATAAAGACACTAATCCCATCTTGAGGGCCCCACCCTCATGACCTCACCTAAACCTAATTACCTCCCAGAGACCTCACCTCCTAATGCCATTGCATTGGAGATTCATAGGGCTTCAGTGTATGAATTTGAGGAGTGGGGGGCTGGGGTGGGGGGGCTGACAAAATTCAGTCCCTAACAAACTCTAAAACTTCCAAGGACATCGTTTACCCTTGGAAGGCGTTAAGATGTGTATAACCTATCTTAAAATACTTTGCATAGGCAGTACTATATATCAGTTTAAGTTATACCTTAGGTATAGTCAGTGGCCTTATGAAGAACCCCAGCCTGTGGTTGGTATTCTCACCAACAAGCCTACTGTACACCAAGAAGCCTACACCAAGAGCTTCAGCCACCCAAATCTCCATCAAAGCCCAAGGTTTTTCTAATTAATATAGAAAGAGTCTGAAAAGGGTTTTTGTTAGTGAAATTAGTGGTATGCAAGTTATGTGATTAAGTAAAATATGTTAGTTACAATCCCCACACTTCATGAATAGGATAGAAGAACCCAGTAAATGATGTCACCAACATTTGATGTCTTAAAACTCCCATGTCTAGCCATCAAGTTGGGAGAAGTCTGGCCTGTGGATAATGTCATATCTTCCTCAGATGAACCTTTCTGCATTGCAGTCAGACCACTGACAAGACAGAGAAATGGGATTTCACTGAGCTCACACACTTAATAATAAGAGTTTGTTTAATAAATATCCATGTGGAAGGCAGAGTTTGGATTGAGATCTGCTCCTCTCACCTGGTTGGGCCGTCACCATCTGCCTAAAAGAACCTGAGAGCTTCTGACAATCAGAGAACTAGCCAGCTCCCAAGAGAAGGTTAGAATATAAATGCTTGTATGTTACAATGTGTATGTTTGGTATTTAAAGTGTTTGGGGATAATCTCCTCTATCAGAACCAATGAATTTGCTTGGTGATTCCATTAAAATGTGCATTTTATTTTAGGCTTGAGATTTTAAGCTGAAAGGTTTAAGAGAATTTGGCTAGGTTTGTAAACAGTGCTGGAATGCTTAAGAGAAGTTGAGATTTACTATATCCATAAGTTTAATTTATTATATCAACTACAGAGGAGAAGTCAAATACATTATATTTATAAATGCAGTAAAAATGTTTAAAGGAATTTAATTAACCAAGTTGTAAAAGGGGCTGATTATTTAAGATAGTTTTGTCTGTTCACTGGAACACTAATAAAAGCACCCTTGAATAGGATTGTTAAAACCACTGGATTTATAAAAAGAACAATAAGACTTACAAGTGGAATTTACAGGCTTAAGGAAAACAAAACTTGGATGTTTTTTAATTTGAATAAATTGAATGTTACTCTAAAACCCCCAATAAATGTAAGTCATCCCTTTTAGGGGGAAAAAGCCACCCTAACGACCAAAAAACTCATATCAACCAATGAGAACTTATGAGTTATTATTAACTGAGGTATTGGCATTTTTTCCCACAAAAAGAATCAGCTTTCAAGGTCGGTGGTTAGCCAACTTTTTGATTATGCACCCTTAATAGTAGAACACTCTGGAGAATGTATCTTTACAACATGTATATTTACTGACGCACCATGGTGGGCACTACAATGCAGTGCCAGGAGCCCCCTTAGATGAAAGATGTGATGCCCAGCTACTCGGAGTGCTGGGGGCAGACAGACCTCGGTGGCCAGTCCTTTCAGGGATACCTCTGCTGCAGAGAGCCATCTGGCTGACCTCATGTGCCCTCTCCACATAGCCCCCATCCAGAGAGTCTGCTGAGCAGGTGCATAAAGGCCTGGCCAGCCAGGTCCAGCTCTGGACAATTCTGTAGACTCATCTAGCATCGAGCTCCACACAGGGTCATTGAGGCCACCATGGCTAGACCTCTCCCTCTGCCCCATCCTGCTTCCTTCTGCTTCTCCCACAGAGGCCGATGCGTGGGACACCCCCAAATAAACATCCTGCAGGCTCTACTCCTTCTGGGACACCCAAACTGTGCCACAAACTATGTGCACAAACCTCTCAATGGCTTTGTTAAACATTTGCCAAGTTTAATATCCTTCTGCTATTAAATACATTCAGACTGGCAAACAGAAGTGAGGAGACCAGAATTCTTGTGAGCTTTAAAGTATGGATAATTGAGAGATTACCTGCTATATGGTCTGTAACTTACAGGAGAATACTCATCACAGGCTACATAATATATGGTATTGCATTCTAAGAGTTTTTTTCATCTATTACCACCTCTGACTTAGCTCCTGGTGAGGCAGCTGTCGTTATGTCATTGTCATTGCCTGTGCAGGAACAAACGTCAAAACTACCAGCATCAAAACCTGCAGGGTGGACTTCTGCTTCCAAGAAGGGAATAGATGTCCTTTCCCAATTCCTTTCAATATGTACAACTGAAAACCTTGAACGTTATATTTAAAACAAATATAAGGAGACTCTGAATTGTGAGAGAAGAAGACAGACAACTTGGATGAATATCCAGAGAATTATGCTGAGTAGAAAAAAAAAAAAATCTTAAAAAAGGTTACATACTATATGATCCATTTACAGTGGTCCCCCTTATCCATAAAGGATATGTTCCAAGGCCCCCAGTGGATGCCTAAAGTAGCAGATTTCAAACCAAAACCCATACATACCATGTTTTTTCCTATACTAGCAGGTAGCTAGTATATACAACATGGATACACTGGACAAAGTGATGATTCACATCCTAGGCAGGATAGAGCAGGTCAGCAAGAGATTTCATCATGCTCCTCAGAAGAGCACACAATTTAAGACTTATGAATTGTTTATTTCTGGAATTTTCCATTTAATATTTTCAGGCCACAATTAACTGTAGCTGAAACCACAGAGAGCAAAACCACAGATAAGGGGGGACTACTGTATACAACATTCTCAAAATGACAAAATTTTAGAAATGGAGAACAGATTAGTGGATGCGAGAGATCAAGGAGAGGACGGAGGTGGGAGGGAAGTGGGTGCGGCTACAGAAGTTCAACAGGAAGGATTCTGATAGTGATGGAAATTTTCTGTGTCTTGACTGTATCTGTGTCCCTATCTGGGTTGTGATGTTGTACCATCATTTTGCAAGATGCTACCATTGCGGGAAACTGAGTTAAAGGGGCACAGGGTCTTTCTATATTATTGCCCACAACTGCATGTGAATCTACATTGTCTTAAAATAAAAGGTCTAATTGGAAAAATAAAAAACAACCTTTCAGGTTGGATGTTAGCAATTTAGAAGAAAATCCTGTAGATGAAGTAAAATACTTTTTAACCCCTAGGAGTCAAATAGTTGTAGGGAACGGTTGGAGAATGGTGAAATCACATGTGTTTTGGGATTTTCCCATAGATGGCATCAAAATTAAGTTAGTTCTCAGAGATGGATTTACCACAAAACTAATAAAATTTAAGCTTCTGGTAGGGTCACTTGCACAGGACCCTACCAAGGCCCTGAGATGCACCCTAACAGTGTAACTGCATGAGTTAAACCTGCAAAGGTAAGATATTCAACCAGTACTGGTGAGGACCATTGTCTTCTTCTACTCTGAACTGTCCCCACCTCCATTCTCCTCAGGTTGGGTAGGGACCTTGTTAAGGGGAAGTTGAACAGGAGAAACAGGTCATTTGGCTGGTAGTTGAGGTTCGATGAGGTTTACATGGCTCACAGACACTTGGAAGTTTAACCAAGTCATCGCTAGTCATCTCATTATAAGAATGCTTCTAGGTTTGCCCCACCACCCGCTATGTCACCTCACCCAGCAACCTGGCACAAACGTGTAGGCCCAGAAGTGTCCCTCTACCCCCACCCCAAATTCATAGATTGAAGCCCTACCCCCAATGTGACTATACTTGGAGATGGGGCCTTTAAGGAGGTGATTAGGTTAAATGAGGCCATAAGGATGGGGCCCTAATCCAATAGGACTTGTGTCCTTATAAGAAAGGGAAGAGTCACCAGGGATACCCGTGCAAAAAGAAAAGGCCCTGTGAGGATGCAGTGAGAAGGCAGTGGTCTACGAGCCAAGGAGAGGCCACAGGAGAAACCAAACCTGCAGACACCTTGATCTTGGACTTCCTGTCTCCAGAACAGTGAGAAAACACATTTCTGTTTTTTCAGCTGCCCTGTCTGTGGTGTTTTGTTATGGCAGCCAAAGCAGATGAATACAGCTCTAACACCTCAAGCATGGGGGTATGAAGGGAAAATAAGGTTCGAAATGTACAGAGCCAAAAGCTAGCCTATGCAAACTTCTTCCAGTCATCAAAGGTGTAACACTGCAAGCAGAGGGCTCAGTATCATCATCAATCCAGATCCACGTGGAAGTGCTCTTCTGTAGAGAAACTCAACAATGACATGTTTACAACTGGAAACAAACCATACTTTATTATGAAAATCACACAATTTATTAGAAGTCCTCTGTTTTAAGAGGACAAACATGGAACTGTGCCTCAAACTGCAAGTACTACAGACATCTCCGTGGGTGAAGTTTCATACATTCCAATACATGAGATGGCTTTTTTTAGTGTAACTATAGCATCTTGTCCTGATGGAATCTGGCAGTCTCATATGAAATGGCATGAAAAATCAAATCGAAGTGGTGAAATGGTCTGAATGTTCCAATGACAAAAACTGCTTCTCATATTAAAGCCAATTTGATAACTATTACATAGTTCAATATGATGCAGCAATCACTGAGTTTGCAGCCAAAAAAAATGTAGGGAAAAGAGCATTGTCGAGGCAGGCCAAGTAGTCAGTTAATGAAAGATTTTTTTTTTTTTTTTTTGGTATTTTGGACTCTTTGTGGTATTTGACAACTCCTGATTGCAAAATTTGACTTCACAAATTTATAATATTTTGTAATATTTGTTTTTCTCATTCTGAATAAATAATCATGGTCATACCTAATTTTGTATCTGTGATTTTGTGTTCTTTTTTTGAAAGCCTCCCTCCTCAAAGTTTATAAACTTCAGTCCCCACACCACCTAGCTCCATCCCTGCTGTATCTACATGAGGACAGAGCCAAGTAAGAGCCAGCACCAACGGCTTTAGTTATTCTAAGAAAAGCTGCATGCAATCATCACAGGCTTTAATAACACAAAGAAGAGCACTGGGTTAAAAAAAAAAAAAAAAAGACTTTCTTAGTCAAGAAAGTGATTGAAAAAAGTCAACCTTGGAATAGAAAGATTTTTTTAGGAAAACCATAAACAATTCTTCATATACTTTTTTTCTTCTTAATCTATGAACATGCTCAACATACGGTAAAAGTTTAAGTCTAATCTAAAAGTTTCTTTCAAAAAATACAAAATAAAAAAATTTAAGTGATTAAGAAGTATTGTATCAGTTTTATTGGCAGCAATTTTTTCTTAGTGATATATAAAATAGTGACATGTCTTACAAGTGATGACATCTTAGATTCAGTAACATACACAAGTGTGTGTGAAGCAGTTTTCATCTACAACCCAGGAGTGGTTCACAAACATTTTAAATACCCCAATCAGGACTCTACACTCCAGGGGTAGTTCCTTCATATTTGAAAGACCCTTTTCAGAAGCTCACAATGCAGAGTCTTCAACTATATCACTCTGACTAGCAGAGGGTTTGTTAATTAGCAAAAAGGGTAGTAGAAAGAATTTTTTTGTTGGTAAAATGAGTGGTGTTCAAGGTCTGTGAATTAGGAGCTAGAAACATTTTCCAGTCACCTCTGCGCAGGTATGAGCAAGGTCCAAGAATCTAGCTAGCAGACTGACACTACACCTACAACCCTCTGAAGTCTTGGAGGAAATTGCTATGGATTCTGCCGCATGGTCTGACCTTCAGAGAGGCTAAGGACAGACAGCTGAGCCTCCCCTGAGCTTCCAAGGACAGGTTTCATTCTCTTTGTTCAACAAAGCTTGTTTGGCGGCTGAATGCATTCTGAGACTTGCTTTCATTGTCAACACTTGGTAGTGAGGTTATGGAGAACAAAAACTAGAACCTTCACCCATCTCTGCTCTTGGGAGGCAACCCGTATCCACAAAAAGCCCCAGACAACTGTGAACACCCAGCTGACCATCTACAGCTGGGAACCCCCCCAGTTCCCCACCTCCCTTCACCATCATCACCCTCCCAGACCAAAGCCACTTCTCCGAGCCACTGAGTGTGTAACTGATTCGAGAGCCACAACCCAAGTCATGAACCCTCATAATCACGAAAATCTCTCTCCTTGGCACAATTATGTGAATGAAATGACATTGGCATAGGTTCAGCTTTTGGAAATTTGTTTAATTTTGCCTCAGGTAATTAGCTTATTTGTTCTCCCAGCATGACCCAAAACTTACCCATTTGGAGTCTCTGTTACTAACAGACATATAGTGGTTGCTTAGCAACACCATGCATTGTTATTTCTTCATCTAATTTAAAATTCTCAATTCACCATAAAGGTCTTCAGAGAGAAGTTATTGCTCAGGGTGGGCCAAATACCATTTTTCACTGTAGCCCATTCAATTTAGAAAAGAAATTTCAGTGTACTGTTTAATCAACATAAAATGATTTGTACAAAACATTTAACATCTTCTTGAAATGTAGCTGTCTTCTTTCACTAATCAGATCTACTTAATTTATTCTGAACTTTCCCAGGGAGATTTCCTTTCTCCTTCCATCCTTGCTCAGTCTTCTCGTCCAGCTTCAAAGGTGATTTATGGATACCCTTTAGACGGGAAGTGGCAGATCTGGGAAGGAAGTTTGGAAATATAAGATACACTTTTATTGTCCTGCAATTAGTCATGGAAAGGAGCCTCAAGTAGTCATTCCAATAAGTCACTTACTCCAAATTCCAACTTCATTAGAATATACATTTAACATCAAAGTTTTCTGATAAGAATACTGCAAAATGAATCAATTGTTTTCTCTAATAATAGTCTGGCTTACCTTCAAGTACTAGGGGAGAGTATCTTTGGTGCCCTCCCACAGGACAGCACGTCATATTTTTTTATTCACCAAACAATATTCCTTGACGTTAAGATGAACTTCTTGCCAGAACTCATTGGAAAGGACTCATTTTCATAAAGCAGGCAAAGGCATTTCTGCAGGGACCCTTTCATTATGTGCTGAGTGTATTGAAACAGCAAGTGAATCAAAATGGATTAAAAAAGACTCGATTATCATGATTGCTTGGAATCTGGAACAATCTGGAATAAAAACGCACAAATTTAGGCTAATGGAGGAAAAGAACCATAAGAGTGAATAAATGGGCAACAATAAATGGAATGTTTTAAAGGAAATGCAATTTTGTTCCTATAACAGTATGGAGAAAATCTGATGTTCGTAGCAATAAAATCTCTCTGAGGACAGACAAGATTGATTTTTGTTGGCTTAAAACCTCATTACCCCTCTCGGTTTGTGTGTGTGTGGTGGGACGAGACTCCCCAGAGAGGATGCTTAAGTTACAATAAAATAAATGGTCGATAAGTCACTGGGGTGGGGGTCAGTTTATTCTTGGTTTTGGGATTTGTTTTCATAATGGAGACTGTGATCTTAGGGGCTAAGAGGAGGGGCAGCTAGCAACACCAGAAAAGAAACTTGGGAAGAAGAGTCCAGCCATCCAACCGAGGGACTTTACTGAAGGTTTGCTGTAGGTGTGGAGCCAGTACTCTCCTCCCTAGAGAGGCAGCAGAGGGCGCTGCTTAAGGGCTCACGTTGGAACCAAGAATACCTATGTTCCAATCTCAGCTGTGCTGTGTTTTAATCCTGTGACATTAGACTGATCACACTTACCCATCTGGACCTCAGCATTCCCATCTGTAAAATGGGGGCAGTAATTCCTCAAAATGTTGTTATGAGCATTAAAGAGTGAATACACAACAGAGGAGGCTTCATGGGCTTGTGACATGAGCAGACACACAGGGCCCTCCCCATCACCCTCCCCCATGCATAGAAGGGTCCCTATGCTTGGTTTAGTGATCTGCTGTCACCGTCCTGAAATTCCTAATCATTATTGAGGAAGGACCCGGTATTTTCATGTTGACCTGAGCCACACAAATTCTGTATCAGTGCCCTAAACACATTACATTAAGTATTTAGAACAAGTCCTTGCCCATAGTCAGTGCTGACTGTTATCTTTATTCCCCTTCTCCCAACACAAAATTTTTAGGAAAATTCCCAAGATAGCAGTGAAGCTAGAAGTTGGGTGGGAGAGAGGGAACTGGGAGTTGACAGAGGAGCCAGCCTTGGTGCCTAACGTACTAATTCCTGCAATATCCCACCAACAGAGCAGGATGAGAACAGAGCTGCACAAGGGCATCTAGTCTGTTTTATTTGGGACTATTTTACTTTCAAGTCTGGATAGAAACTATACAGGCTGATGAAACCTGCATTGACAGAGAGGTCCTCAAGAACCAAATTTAGTGCCTAGCTACTGGCACTTGTGATGAACACACCGATTGTTTACACGCAAACCAGAACTTTAAAGGCATGAAAGATCATCTGAAGACCCTTCATCCTTTTACAGATGTTGAATACGAGCACCCACGCCCTGCCTCTCCCAGCCCCACTCCCACCCCACCCACCCCTGCCATCATTCTCAGGGCCCAAGGCAAAAATACAGTGGAGGCCCGTGTGCCTTATGTCTAAATATGAACAAGTAATTCATCAAGCCAACAAAATTTTAAATAAGTTATTTTCTATTCTACTACCTTGTCAAATACACCTTCAAGTGACCTGGAAGGCCAAGTTCCAATTTAAAATTCCTTTCACTTCTTAAAGTTGTTTGTGTGTATGTGTGTGGACACCCCTGCCCTCACAACCAGGCTCCACCCCTTATTCCTGAAACCATTCAAGCTTCAGCCACTCTTGGGACCTTGGGACAGATGCTCCAGTGGGTGGGCCGCTCCCCATAGGACAAACCTGAGGAGGACACCAGCACAGAATCAGAATCTTGGATCCACTAGCAGGTTTCAAGACCCACAGCCCAGTGATGGCATCTGTGACATCCAGTTACAATTATGAAAAAGAACATCTGATTGGTCACTCCTAAGCCAATGGGGTTACCACTCTTTGGGCCAATCTGCAATGTCCAGGGGTAGAGGGTCACTGGATGAAAAAAAGGCTACCTAGACACACTTTCTGTGAAGGTGGCATAGACTCATTTGGTAATCTGAACAGGACTGTCAAACATTTACACACATACCCCAAACTAGGTAGTTCCCTGGGCAGGATTCTCTTGCAAACCAGTGATGTGGTGGATAAGCCAGTCAGTATTACAGTACAGAGGGAGGGTTATCTAAACACTAACTGGTGCTGAAGTGTGCAGGTCATTCACTGATGCTCTTTACATCCATCCCTGGTGGACAACACTAGCCATCACCAATATCCCATTCTCTTTCTGTTCTGGCCAATGGAAGACTGCACATCTCAGGCCTGTGCATTTGGGAGCTGATGGACCATAAGACTAGCTTCTGGCCGAAGGGTTGACTGAGGTAGCAAAGAGCGTCTCTCTTCCCCTGCTGCTGCCATCTAGAAGTCCATGTGTTCCAGATGGCACAGCCAAAAGATGGTAGAGCTTCCATCATCCAGGGCCCCTGGTGACTGGGTGGGCCCAGCCATCTACCTGCTGTGTTGGATATCAAGTACAAGTGAGAAGAGACTCTTGTGTTACTCCATTGAGCTGTTGGTGTTGTTTCTTACTGCAGCAAAACCCAGCCTGTTCCAACTAATACACTCAATCCACTCAATTAAGTTCCAGATGAATCAAGTTCAGACATAAAGCCAAAAAAAAAAGGCTTACAGATGACCTTTGATATTTAGAGCCACCTTTCATAATTAGCAGGATTTCTGGTTCTTGTATAAGTGGGAAAGATAAAGTACCATGAACTTAAAATTATGGAAACTGAATTCAAAGGGAGTTGAATGTACAAAAGCACTTAAGACGCTGACAATTAATTCGGGGCTGGATGAACCAACCATGGCTGATCAGAGCACACCAGACCACTGCTTCGAACCTTCATGAGAAACATCGTCACTGTCAGAGCAGTGGTTTGTGCAGTCCAATAACTTGTCTCAATGACACAAAATTGTGCCTCCACCTTTCTGCCTTCAACTGCACATGGTTTTAACCTAATTTCCTATCATCTTGTTTCTCCCCACTTTTTACCCTCAAACAACCTTTAATTGTGATAATTAGGAGCATTAGAGCAGACAGAAGTTTGTAAGGGGAAATCAGATCCATCCAGGGTCTTGCCCTACCCAGTTAAGGTAATTATCTTAAAATTCCAATGCCGAGACCAGAATTCAGAGCTTCCTACTCACAGCCGAGTCACACCCAGTCACGTCCATTGTGTTGCCCGTTACAAACAATTGCCATCACAGATACAAACTCACTGCTTCATCAGGCAAGGCAGGAGAAAGTCCAGGGCTCTCTTTAATTCACGTCCACACAGACGTGATGACCAGGCCGCCTTAAAACCCAGCAGCTGTCTTGGTCAGTCTCTCTGCTATACTTGACCTTGATGACTCTCCTCAAAACTCTCTATTCCCTTGTCCCAATAACAAGGCTGGCTCATGGCCCTCCTCCTACCCCTGTGACCACTCCTTAGTGGACCCTGACTCTTCTCCCTCCCCTTAATTTCTGGCATTCCTCAAGGATTCACTCTTAGTCTCTGCTTTCCTTGTGGTCCATGCTCTCCTTGAAAGAGCTTAGCTATTCTCATCTACCCAACGTAGACAATGATACCCAAGCCCATCTCCTCAACTCCCAATTCATATACTTTTTGCACATCTCCACCTGGACATCCCACAGACACTTCAACATACCCCAAACTAAAACTTGCCACTTTTCCCCCAACTCCTTCCTCTTTGGTGTTCTCTATTTTGTTCAGATGATACAGTGGGTTGAATGGTGTCCCCCCTCAAAGAGACGTCTATCTTGACATCAGTATGTAACCTTATTTGGAATAAGCATCTTTGAAGATGTAATTAAGTTAGGGACTTCAAGATGAGATCATCTTGAATTCAGGGTGGGCCCTGAATCCAATGACCGATGTCCTTCTAAGAGAAAGACAGAGGGAGATTTGAGGCAGACACACACAGTGGGAAGGTCACATGAAAACAGAGGCAGAGACTGGAGGGGTGCCTCTACCAGCCCAGGAACACCAAGGATTGCCCGCAACACCAGAAGTGAAGAAAGAAAAAGCCATGGAAGGGATTCTCCATCAGAGCCTCCAGAGGAACCAATCCTGCTGACACTCTGATTGTGGACTTCTGGCCTCCAGAATTTTAGCACAGTAAGTTTATATTGCTTTAAGCCACCAAGTCTGTAGTCATTTGTTACCCAGCCCCAGGACACCAATACAGATGGCGTACCTCCCACCTTCTGAAACCTGGCAGTGACCTTGGACTCCTTCCTCCTCTCTCTCTTCCCATTCCCAAACAGTTGCCAAACCCTGTTGACTCTTCCTCCAAAATATCTCCCAGATCTGCCTCGACCTTGTCTCTCTCAAATCCAGCCATTGTATGTCTAGACCACATTTTGTTTATCTTCTCATCTGTCAATGGACATTTGGGTTGTTCCCACCTTTTGGCTCTTAAGAATAATAAACAATGCTACTGTGAACATTGGTGTACAAACATCTGTTCAAGTTCCTTATTTCAATTATTTTAGGGGTTTTCTTGGTGAAATTAGTGACATTTAAGATTACTGGTTGGTGGGACTTTCCTGGCAGTCCAGTGGTTAAGACTCCACGCTTCCAGTGCGGGGGGCAAGGGTTCAATCCCTGGTCAGGGAACTAAGATCCCACATGCTGTGCGGTGCAGCCAAAAAAAAAAAAAGATTAGTGGTTGGTGGGGCACATGCAAGAAGGGGTCATAGGGATCAAGCAGGGCCAGCAGCCTGTACCAGAGGAGCAGGCGGTTGGTCCCGAGCCCCGTGGGCTCATGGCCATGTGCTGAGCTGCTACAAGAAGGCAAGTCCTGCCCCCCATGGCCCCAGTGAGAGCCTTACCTGCAAGGCAAGGCTTGCAGCCTGAGGAAAGAAAAAGGGACAATACTTTCCTCCCTCCCTGGTTACCTACTGCAAACCTCCAGGGCCTCCCCATATTTACCCAGATTAGCTCAGGCCAGCTCACAACGCAGGGAGACCCTGGTATCAGCACAAGGCAGGTCAAACAAGATGGTGAGTGAATACACACACAGCACCTGGAACATGCCAGGTTCTCAGCTGAGTGCTCGCCAGTGTGAGCTAGGATGAGCTAGCACAGTGGGGAGTGGCAGGTTTGATCCAGGCAGGTGGTCAGAGTGGGCAGGTACAGAAGATGCTGGGCCAGGGAGCTGGGCAGTGAGAAAAAGTGTATGAGTTTCCTATTGCTGCTGTAACAAGTTATCGTGAATGGAGTGGCTTAAAACAATACAGATTTACTATTACAATTGTAATTTACAATTAATTTAATATAATTGCAATTTGCAATTACGCATTTACTCACAATTCTGAAGGTCATAAGTCTAGAATGGGTCTCCCTGGGCCAAAATCAAGGTGTCAGCAAGGCTGCATTCTTTTCTGGAGGCTCTAAGGAGAAAGCCCATTCCTCACCTTTTCCAGCCTTGCAGGCCGCCTGCATTCCTTGACCTGTAGCCCCTTCCTCTATCCTCAAAGCCAGCAACCAATGGCAGGTCCAGAATCTCACGTAGCATCCCTCTGCCCTCCTCTTCCGCCTCCTTTCCCACTTTTAAGGACCCTTGTGATAACGTTGGGCCCACCCAGTGAATCCCAGATCAGCTCCCCATCTGCTGGTCAGCAACCTTAATTCCATCTGCAACCAGAATTCCCCTTTACCATGTGACCTGACGTATTTACAGGCCCCAAGGATTCGGACATGGACGTCTCTGGGGGGCTGTGGTTACGCTGCTCACCATACACGATCTGGGGAAGGCAGTATGGGGAGATAGAGGGGAAATCAGAATCAGGGAGGAGGGGTAGTTGGTAGCAGCACTTCAAAGACCAGGGAGAAGTTTAAGAATCTAGAATGGCTTTCCAAGAGCAAAGCAGGGTGTCAGACTCGGGAGACGGGGGGTAACGGGCGTGTTATCATAGCCAAAATGGAGGTCTAGCGAACAAAGCCAGGGCTGGTGGGTGAGGCTGGGGTACCGGTGGGGACTTGGCCTCAAGGACAAGGTGGAAGTACATTCACAGTCACTGGGGCAGGATCAGAGCAGCCCTGCCAACGAGGCTTATGGAACGTGGAATCGTCTGAGAATGTAACCAATTCTCAGGGGATTCGCAAGTCCCCTGGCTTTGTAGCAAGCCAGATCACATCCTGAAGTTAGAAGGCAAGTGTTGGCAGGAAGCAGCCAGGGCATCCTGGTTCTAACCCACATTCAAAAAAGCTGAATGCTGTTGGAGTGTGAAACACAACCAACAGGACCAATGGGAGGAGGAGTTCTTCCACTCGGGACACAGACTCAGCCAAACAAGGGGATGAATGCAGACACCAGGGGCGAGCCAAGGACCAGGAACAGATGGCACCGCTCAGGTCCCTTGCGCCAGCTTTGCTGAGTGAGCCGGCAGGCTGACAGCCAATGCCAAAACGGACCCAGAAGATAGAAGGGAACTTTCGAGGGTGCGCTTGGATTGGAAGGCAAAGAAGAATGTTGACAGGGATCAGAGCTGTCCATCGGGAATTTGATTCCATTTCAGCTGGGCAACGGTGATGAGTCCTCACCATTTCTGCAGAAAATAGGAAGCCAAGCATCCCTTTCTTATTAATGTACAGTCAAATCAGTTGTGCTTGGGGGATGCTTAGAAACACCAAGTCCCGCCTCGAGGTGGCTTGGGCATGAACGTAGTTGCCCCACAGGTCCTGTGTCACCAAAGGAAGACAATTATAAGGGATTCATCAGTCTTGCAACAGAATTCTCACTTCAGATGTCAAATAAGCACAGGGCATAAAAAGGACCTCTCCGCATGTTGATTTCTCCCTCCGCTCTTAGATTCCATTTGATTTCCTAGGAGACCTTAGGGCATTGCTCTGTTTAAGATGCTGAAAGCCCAGCGATCCCGAGCTGTAATTAGTTTTCTCCATCAGCAGAAAGCACCTTTGTCTTATTTCTCAAAAGTCAAAGCCAATCAATACACACTACATTTTATACCTCCCCTGGCAAATCAGAAGGTCAACTGGCAAGAAACTCTCCACCCTGGGCACAGCAGAAATCCTTAGGACTACAAAAAGAGCAAAACTCACACTGTCTCCCCCTGCCTTCCTCTGAGAAGTTATCAAAGGTGAATCCAAGGGTGCTGACCAAGCAGGGCAATAAGGTGCCAGGTTAACCTCAAAATGCAGGCGCTAGGACCCAGACAGAACCCACACGCATTTCTGAGTTAGTGCCTTTTCCTAGCCTGGGGCCCCACTATTAAAAATGAATATATTAATTGGATCACAGCTAACACTTTTAACTGAGGCTCCGATTTGCAATTTGATAAACTCCTGCTACAGTGACTAGTTTATGAAAACTAGAACATTAAGACCCCATTCAACCACCTCCTCGCCAGCCTTGTCGGGCTGGTTATCGAGAGCATCCAGTTTTCAACGTCAAGCCTTTCATTTTGGAAAGCCTCAAGATCACACATCGTTTGCCATGCAAGAGTTTTTACTCCAAAGTGATGTTAAGTCTGCTTAAAAGGTACAGGCCTGGTTAGGTCCAAAATGGAATATGATTTTCATATTACTGCTTCCAGAGGAAAGTCTCAGCACCCAGACATTTCCCATCAGATAAAACAATAGCCCAACCCAAGTGATTTAAAAGTAGAGCAGGGCTTCCCTGGTGGTGCATTGGTTAAGAATCCGCCTGCCAGTGCAGGGGATACGGGTTCGAGCACTGGTCCAGGAAGATCCCACATGCTCGCGGAGCAACGGGGCCCGTGCGCCACAACTACTGAGCCCGCACGCCTAGAGCCCGTGCTCCACAACAGGGGAAGCCACCACAATGAGAAGCCCGCGCACCGCAACAAAGAGTAGCCCCCGCTCGCCGCAACTAGAGAAAGCCCGCGCGCAGCAACGAAGACCCAACGCAGCCAAAAATAAATAAATACATTAAAAAAAAAAAAAAAGTAGAGCAGGGTGTTGGGTGGCTGTCAGGGAGCTTTCGAGGAAACTTCTCCTCCTGCCATCTTTGTGCCATCACTAGGAAAGAAGAAGAAGAGTAGACAAGGAAGAAGAAGCAGGTCACACCCAGGCATTAATTTCAGGAAATCGAATACAGGCTTTAGTCTCCATTCAGTTGCCACTCATCTCTGGTTAGAGGAGAACAGGTCAAGGTCCAGAATAAATGGGGGCCTACAGCCTTCACGAGCAAATTCTAAGGGCTTGGAGCTGTTTGGTGGCAAACCCATCCCTGTGGAATCACTCCCCATAGTGCCTGGGCGGTTTCATATTCCTCTCCAACTGTTACCCCGAAACGGGATAAAGCAAGACTGACCCACCTCCCCACTGCGTTGTTTGGCACCCCCGTTAATCAATGCCAGCAGATTCAGCCGGCAGGAATTTGTGTTAACACTTCTCAGGTGACTGACCATGGCAAGGCTGATATGACTTAATAGTATGGATGAATGAACACCTTCCATCTTGTCCAGAAGTCCTTCACCTGACTTTCAAGGTTCTGCATGAGCTGGTCCAGGCCTACTTAGCGACCTTTACTTCTAGTAAACATCAATCTTCCAGCTGTCCTCTGCAAATTTCCTCTTTCTTCTCCCCTCTCGTAGAGCCCATCCCTCTTGTGTTCACCATGGTTCTCAGACCCCAGGGCACCCCAGGACTGAGGCCTGCGGAAGCTCCATTTTTACAGACTCTTCGGGAGACATGGCTCAAGGCTCCAAATCCAACCGTTCTCCAAGCCTCCCCCTCGTTATCTACACCGGCATGTCCCAAGCTGCAGGACGTGGCCCCCAGCACAGGGGTTGAAGTCAATTTAGGGAGTTCAGAGTGAGACAAGCATTTTTTATGAATCAGAATAGAATCTGAAAAAGAATATACGTATATATAAATATATATGTGTATACATATCTGAATCACTCTCCTGTACACCTGAAACTAGCACAACATTGTAAATCAACTCTACTTCAATTAAAAATTATTTTTTTAAAAAAAGTCACAACAACACAAGATGAAAAGTGCTGGAACACCAAAGACAGCACAAGGTAGCTGTAGAGGAGAGAGCGCATCAGTGTTCCCGCAAGAGGCAGGGAGGCGTCACCAAGACTGTGGAGGCTGGGTGGCGGAGGCTGGGTGCGAACAGGAGGAATGACTCTCTGGACAAAACGAGCCCACACGATTGGCTCTTCCTGCCCTTTGCAATCACCTGGGCACTTGTTTAAAATTCCCCGAACTCCTCCTCCCAGAGTCCAGCTCGGTAGCTCTGGGGCAGGGAGAGCCCAGCTTTTGCACAGGGCTTCCATCCCCTCTCTTCTGTGCCCCTGTGACAAGAGGGCAGAGGGCTGTCCAGTGGACCTGCAGCATTAACTACACATGGATTAAAAAATCCAAGATTCTCAGTGTATGAGAATAGTGTACGTACATATAGGAGCCAGCAAGGCACTCGTGCAAACTTCTTCTTTACATTGATATAGTCCAGCCTTGCACCACTTACACTCAATGAGAAAAGGCTTCATACTCCCAAACGCTGTTCAGCCAGATATCCTTTGTAGAAATTGCTTGCTAACTGTTTCTCCATCTACCAGCCATGATGCCTTCTCTCTCCTCCTTTTGGGAAACTACCTCTCACACATTCTGGGGTTCTCACTCTGGCTCCAGGATGGAGGATATGACCAAGCCTAAGGGAATCATCAGCAACCCTCAAGCTACTGCAATTGATTTTGGGGGTAGAAATCCACATAGAAAATTAGAACTAAGGGGATATAAGGAAACCTTGGCTGGGATTGTTCTTGGAAAGACACATACTCTTTCCCTCTCCATCCCCACCTGAACCTAAGATGAAGTGATGCTCAGGCTGCAGCAGCTGGCTAACCACCGTGGGATGGGGGAGGGGCCATTCTGAGAAAGAATTCACACAGAGAAAGTAGAGCTCATACCTAGAGAGAGAAGCCAGGTTCTGGTAACAGTGTGGGAGCCCTGGAGCTTGGTCCACCTTTTCCATTATATAAACAAAAACCTTCCTATTTTTGTTTAGGCCAGTTAGAGTAGCATTTTTTATTACTTGCAACTGCAAGGGTCCAACTGATACATCTTCCACCTCCTAGACACACTGTAAGGTGATTAGAGGCTCCTAACTCCTTGAGCTTCTACACACCTTCTACACACAAGGTGGGCACTTGGTAAATTTTTATTAACTATATGAACAGACAGTTCTTTTCCAAAAACAAGCTACAACAGAAAATTTCATTTTTCCAAAGAGCAATTTGGACATGACTATTGTACATCCTCCATGATCATATATCAAAATAAAGCCACTTTCTTAAACATCTAAAAGAGAAACTATAAAATATATATGGCCAAAATTCATTTGACCTGTATTATGCAATATGCATGATACACTGTGGCTATAAGATGTTCCCCTGATCCTTAATAATCTGATTCTATAATTTCCTAAGATTCTCTTCCAAAACCCAAATGTAAAATTAAGATTAAAGGATCATTACAACTGAGTTAAGTTCAATTAAACATGCATCCATTCAACAGTAAATCAGTTAACAGGGGCAGCATGCCTTTATGTACCACTAGATGTGAGATGCCTTATACGCTATGATGATACTGGGCTTGATAACTAGAGGGAAAGAGTGAAGTATACCAAGTGGTTTTCAGACATTTTGTAGAAAGGAATTCTGTCTTATCTGCAAGATTAGCTTTTGGATCCTCTAAGAAACTCTAATTACTATTAAAAATGTTTCTACTCTTTATTTTGTAAGTTTTGTAAGACTGGAGAAAATTATAACTAAAAGGATTAAAAGTTAGAAACCCCTGACTTGTCTAGGAGCAAACATATTGTATTAGGATTCTTTGCTCAGCAATTGTCAGAAACCCAATTAGAAAAGTGTGGGCAAAAGCTGGCGATCCATTGGCTCACATTAAACATGTTGTCCTTGCCAAAGGTGGGGAGAGATGGAACCAAAAACTCAAGTGGTTTCGGGACTTTGTTTCTATCACATTCTCCACAAAGAGACTTTATTATCTCAGACAAGGTTAGTCCTGGGGTTGAAAGCAGAACTGCCAGCTACTCTGCACTTACATCTTCACAGTTTTGTGGCCAGAAAGAGAAAGACTTCATTTCTAGTCCAAATCTCCCAGGTCCAAATTTCCCAGGGAAGAACTCTGATTGGCCAATTTTGGTTAAATGTTGGATGACCATCTGTCCCAGTTTGCCTGAGACTGAAGAGGTTCCCCGGACGTGGGACTTTCAATTTTGAAATTGGGGAAGTCTGAGCAAGTATAACCCTAGTAATGCTACCCCCAGACCAATTATTGTAGCTATCGAGGTGAGTTACCAACACTCGAATTTAGGTCAAATGTCTGTCCTTTAATGGATCACAGTTGGGACCCATACAGGACCCACGCAGACCTCAAAGTGGGACAAGGGGAAAGAGCCAACAAGAAGGGTGACTTAGAAATGACCACCAGAAGATGACTGTAAGGTGGGCACCTGCCCCAATCTGTTTCTATCATACATACCTAATAATCTGGTTAACTGATTCCTGGAATCATTCCAATAAAAGAAACTTAACGGGGAATTTTAATTCTCTAAACTCCCTAGAATGAGTCTTAGTCCATTATTGCTTCAATTTGACAAATGCTACCCCGGTGAACCAAAATATTCATACATGCCTTCAACCACTTCCATATCCAAGAAAACTAATTCATTTCTTAGAAACTATCCCACTAAGTACTACATTAATCACTTGTCTTCAAAACTACTGTGCTCTGTCAAAACACATCCTACAGTTTGATGTTAAACAATCTGAAGCATTTATAACAATATAATATATGCACACTGTCAAATTGCATATTTCACCTTCTAGCAATTTTCTTTTCTTGAGAGCTTAGTTTCTCCTTCATGTGCTTTAGAATTGCTTGAATTCTTTAGCTTATTGTTTCAGGAAACAGAATTAATATTTAAAAACAGTTACAGTGTTATTTCAAGAATGTCTCAGTAATAACCAGAGTTCCCATAACATAAATTATCTTCTCCTTTTAGTAGTCTTATTTCCTTTACCAAGTCACACAATCAAGACAAGCCAGGGAGGAAAAAATATTTGAATTATATTACATCTCCCAGGAAGACTTCAGTTTGCTCTACCAAGATGCACAGTCAACAAAGACACACAGACATTCTGGGCGGCCTTCAGTTGCTTATGCTTTTAAGAAAATAGATTAAGTATCATGTGTGCAAAATAGCAGCATGTAAGGAATCATCCTGGGTTATAAAAGCACAAAAAGTCACAACTGTCCCACTCTCAGAATTGCTTCTCACTACCTTTGACCCCGTTGCCAACAGACTATTTGAGTTTTCCAGGTAGACGGTGGTCCCTCTGGGACCACGTATGGTCTCTAGGGACATCCTGACCTCTACAGCATGAAGGATCTCTTTTTCCTTGATTCAGCTCGTTCATGCTGGATATTTCCCCAAAGGATATTTAATAGAAAAATAAGGACAAATAAAGCAGTAGAAAATACCAAAGGACAGGCATGCATATGTTTGCAGAGCAAAGGTGCTTTGTTCTGAGGTTACTGAAATAAGATAGGTCTTGTTCCCTCCTTCACAAAAGCAGGGCCTCCTGGTCCTCAGCTCTAGACGACCCGGAAAGTAAACAAAGTACTTGCATCCTAGTAGGAGACCCAAGTTCCAAGTGTTCCCTAATCCCACTTCATCTCACTCTCAGCATCTTTGCAAAAATTGCACAATGTTAGGTATAGAGGGAACCGGAAGAAAGACTGGGGAGAAAGTACATCCTGGAGACTGGACAGGAAAGTTCAGAAAGAAGGGGAAAGTGCTGGAAAGGAAGGGAAGGGGAGGTATCTGTATAAAACAGAGTAGAACAAAGATGTCTTGGTGAGAACATTGATGGGGGGACCAAAGGAGCCCCACAGCCGTGCGGAGGTGGAGCACCCAATAAGTCCAGTATGGAGAGGTTCTGTCTCATATCCCAGGCCCAGCTGCCCTCAACAAGACTTGGCTGAGGTCAGTTCCCAATTTAGGAACTGGTGAAAGACACCTTGAATCATGAACTATATCCCCTAATTTTAAAATGACTACTTTTGTCGGAATCCTTGAAATTGAAGGCAAACTGAGACAAACGAACTTAAACACGGAGAAAGGATTTTTCTCAAGTAAGTTTGCAACACAGCACTTTGAATTCACCTTAGAATTAAAGGTTTAATTCTACCGACCAAAAAAATTGACATATTAAAGTTAAATTTCACGTAGTACTTTTATTTTTAGTAATAATATGTGTACGGATATCTTACAGCTGCTCACTTTGCATTGTATGGTCAAGTTATAAGTAACTATACATGAACGATTTTTGTAGGTTGAATAATGACACTCCAAGAGAGAACTGCAACTTAATCCCTGGAACCTGTGAATATCACCTTAAAAGGGAAAAAATTACTTTGCAGAGGTGATAGAGTTAAGGATCTTGAGAAGGGGGGACTAGCCTGTGTTATGCAGGTGGCCTCTAAACGCGATCACATGTGTCCTTATAAGAACGAGGCAGAGAGAGATTTGACACAGACACACAGAGGAGAGGGTGATGCAATCACAGAAGCAGAGACTGGAGTGAAGCAGCCCTGACCCAGGAAGGCTGCAGCCACCCAACGCTGCAGAGCAGGAACAGACGCTCCCCTAGAACCCCCTGTGGAGGCACAGCTCTGCTGACACCTGGATTTCAGTCCAACAATAACGATTTTGGACCTCTGGCTTCCAGAACTGCGAGAGAATGCATTTCTATTGTTTTATGTTACAAAGTTGTGGTAATTTGTTATTGCAGCCACAGGAAACTCATACAATGATGTTAGGAATCCTTATTTCTAGGGTAAGAGGAAAGATGTACCATTTTGAAAATCACAGAAACTAAGTGTACATACTATTATTAACATAAGTTGAAACTATCAGTACGAACTCATGGGTTTTTTTCATTGACACACAACATTGTATCAGTTTCAGGTATATAACATAACGATTCGTTATTTGCATACATTGAAAAATGATCACCACAATAGATCTAGTTAACATCCATCGTCATACATAGATACAGAATTTTTTTCTTGTGATGAAAACTTATAAGATCTGCTTCCTTAGCAACTTTCAAATACTGTATTTATTTCAGTATTATTAACTATAATCACCATGCTGTATGTTTTAAAATAGAATATCGCATTGAATCTAAGATTCACCTTTTCTGTTACATTTTAACATCTCTGAAATCAGGAGTTATCTTACAATTAATGACAATTCATACGAAAATTGGTTGTGAACTATTTTTTCAATGTTACCTAAAATAATGCTGCAACATACAATGAACGAAGCCTTGGTTTTGATGAAATGTAGACTATACTTCCTAGTTTTAAGCATTGACATGGCCTAGAAGCTTTCACATCCAAATCTGTGACAATTTGAGCAACGAAAAGAATCTCAGTTATAGTGGATTGAAACACAATGAATCAGTGAAAATAGGTGAGTCCACAATGATACTAAAAAAGAGAGAGATTAGGAAAAATCTCTTATGTCACAATATGCTGTAAATTACTTTGAAAGTTGGTAATTAAAATGAAATAATTAAGCATTTATCAAGCCTTCCCAGTAAAAACAGCATTTCAGAGAAATCAATTATCTGGTTGATGAAGGAAAGCTCTGCTTTACAGAAGAATGCCAGGTAATAGTGAGAAGAAATAATGGAATTCAAAACTCAGCATTCTGCAAACTTTTATGAAGCCATTGGCCCAGGCAAAGATATTCAGATGATGTTAAAACTATTGGGTATGGGTTTACCTGGTGGCGCAGTGGTTGAGAATCTGCCTGCCAATGCAGGGGACACGGGTTCGAGCCCTGGTCTGGGAGAATCCCACATGCCGTGGAGCAACTGGGCCTGTGAGCCACAACTACTGAGCCTGCGCGTCTGGAGCCTGTGCCCCGCAACAAGAGAGGCCACGACAGTGAAAGGCCCGTGCACCACGATGAAGAGTGGCCCCCGCTTGCCACAACTAGAGAAAGCCCTTGCACAGAAACGAAGACCCAACACAGCCAAAAATAAATAAATAAGTAAATAAATCTTAAAACAAACAAACAAAAACTATTGGGTATGAGTGGATATATGTATATGTATAAGTGATTCACTTTGCTGTACAGCAGAAGCTAACACAACATTGTAAATCAACTATATTCCAATAAAAATTAATTTAAAAATAAAAAATGGGTAAAAAATTTAAATAAAAAAAATTTTAAACTATTGGGTATGACTGATGGAAATTGGATATTCATATTGCGCCCAAGTAGCAACACACAGATTATTTTCTCATGTCAAGGAGAAAAATCAATAATTTTACCATGGAGGAATCAAGCCACTATCATCGTAATCTAGTGGCCAAACTCACTAATGGTGTCCTAAGATATGATGTGTCCCAATGCAAAATGAGGTCGCAACATCACCTACGAAGGTTTCTAATCAAAAATGTGTGAACAGGATCCATTAATCCTATAAAACTAACTCCTAGTTCATAGGAAATAGAGGGCAGAAAGCTCAAGTCCGATGGCACCATGAGAGACAAAACTGACAAATGCAGAAAGTGGACAGCTTGCAGAAAAGATGCCTGGCCAGCTCAACAAGTCGAGGTCATGGAAACAAAGAAGGAAGTTGTGTCTGAGTAGAGAAGACGTGGGGATTCAACAACCAGATTCGGTGAGGGCTCCTGGGTTGGGGTTGAGGGTGAACAAATCAACCGAACTGGACATTTGGGCACAGTTGGAAAAACCGGAATAGGGACAATGTATAGGATAAAATAAAAATGTATGGACATGCAAAGGTGGACGTTACTAACTGGAAAAGCACCTTACTACTTAGCATGAGTAGTATGATATTATGTTGGCTTTTAAAAGCATACAAAGATATATATCATGTCACACACACACACACACACACACGTGGAACAATATACCCTAAGGTATTAAAAGTGATCATCTGTGAGTGACAGGAATAAGGTGTTTTTATTTGGTTATTCCTATTTCCCTGTATCTTCTAACTTCCTAGGATATTCATTTATTGCATTTCAAATAATGAAAATTATAGTTTAAATAGAAAATAAAATCCATTCAGGACTTCCATTTCGGTCAGTGTAAAAGACTAGATACCCTGGTTGACTCTCTCACTGACACAACTAAAAATCCTGGATAAATAGAAAAACATCTTTTAAATCTATTAATGAAATAGAAAAAGAGTAAAGACTTCTCCAAAACCAAAAGAAAAGGAAAAGAAGGAGCCAGAAAATTAACTTCAATGTACAAATTAAAATTTCAAAGATAAACACTAAAAGAATTGAGGAAGAGTATAGAGCTTCTAAATTATTAGTGAGAATATGGGGAAAGAAGACAGAAAAAAGGAGAAACAAATAACAAGAATAAAAACTTATGGTAAATATTAACCCAAATATATGTATGACAATAATGTAAATGGATTAAATGTTTCAGTTTAAAGACAAAGATGTTCAGATTGGACTAAAACACCCAACTGCATATAGTTTACAAAAGGCAAATATATAATGAAAGGACACATGAAGGTTCAAAGAAAAAGGTTATGAGAAGATAGGCCAGGAAAATAGTAACAAAAGAGAGTTGGTGTCACCCTGCTAGGTATTCTATATAGATATGTAGATAATATGTAGATAGATAGATACAGTAGATATAAAGAAATAGGTAAATGATCGATAGATGGATGGATAGATAAATAGATGGAGAGATAGATAGGTAAATGATAGATAAGATATAAAGAAATAGGTGGATGATGGATAGATAGATAGAGTGACACATATATAGATACATACATATAGATACACACACACATGAATTTATATTATTAGATATATAAACCTTAAGGCAAAAAGCATTTCTTAACATGAAGTTAAAATAAAAATTTTAACTTACTAGGAAGATATAATAATTTGTAACTTGTACACAACTCATAAAATAGACTCCAAAGAGAAAAAGCCAAACTGACAGAATTATGGAAGAAAATTCAAATCAATAATCATATGGGAAATTTTCACATACCCCTTTTAGCAATTGATAGGTCAAATTAATTTGCTTAATTAGACAAATGATTAGCCTAATTAAGGCTATAATATAATTAAGGCCATAGCAGACTTGACTATAATCACTAAGATTTATTTAAGGCACTATAAAGTTAAGACTGCATCCAAAAAATAGGAAATACAAATTCTTCTCAAGCACATACAAAACATTTACAAAAATCGACCATATATTGAGCTACAAAGCAAGTTTGAACACATTTTAAAGGATTTGAGTTGTACAGACCACTATGCAATTATTAGAAATCAGTAACAGAGATAAGAAAAATATTTTATTTGTATAACCATTGAGTTACAATAAATTTGGTTTCAGCAGATTTATAAAACAATACAATACAATAATTTTGGTTATAGCAAAATAATGTGCCTGACAGGGTGAGCTGGCCTTACCGATTCTCTTTAGGATTCTAACAGAAAAGTATGAATGAATAACCACCATTCATCCAGGGATGAAATTAATGTTTGCATCTGTACATAAGGGGTTAATTTGGACTTAATGGCAACTTTTCTTTTTGGAAGGTGGGAAGTCACTTGCATCTAAGCAATACACCGTGTTTTCTGTTTCAGCCCTTGTGCTTTTCCAAGCCAAAATCTTCCTTCCCACTGTCCAGCAAGATAAAGGATGTAGGACAGTTGGATTTTACAAACACCCTTGTGAGTTGGGTCTTTATTAGGATAAGCACCCAAAAAAAACACTAAATTTAGTTCTTCTTTCATATTTTATATATTTGGGATCGAGTTCTAAGTACTAGCACCAGAAAACACAAATTGGGCACATGGACTTTGCACATTTAATTCACGCTAAAAAGAGGAAAGTTGTTAGACAAACTTCAATCGAACTTCTTGATAAAGGCCAAAGAAGCGCTGTGTGGTCATTTTATGTTTGATGTGATCTGTGGTTCTCTCTGCTTTTATTTGGAAGATATTCTGGAGCTTAGAAAAGATGAGTGTGAACTTAACTAACAGTAATGGGAAAATTCCAGAATGCCATTAGAATGCTCGGCAGACCCTTCCGGTTGTAACTAGAACCTTGAATCATCATTCTGGGCACAATGGGGTTTTCAGGTCTGTTTCTATTCTATGTATATAGCATATATAGTATAAACATGTATGTGTATATTCTATATGTGTATGTCCTATGTACAAACACTCTAGAAGAAATTGTGAACTCAGAGATCTAGTCTACCTTGGACAGTTTCATCTCCCAGTGAAAACAGATCAGAATCCCAGGCAATTGTTAAAAGACTTCACAGTAAAATATTGAAGAAAAGGAAGATGTGCATCAAAGAAGTGATCACAGGAGGACAGAGAAGGAGGGGAAAGGAGAGTGAATTTCAAAGTGATATCAACACAGCTGTGTGTATGTGACTCATTGCCACATACGAGCAGACTACAGAGTATCCAAGGGATAATTAAGACCCTGAAATGTCTTTTTGTTTCTGGTCTAATCTTCTCCCTCCTGCCCCCAGCCTCCACCATCCCTTGCCTGGTCTCCCTGCTTCCACTCTCACCCCCTCTCTTCCCCAACAATCTATTTTCAGCACAGGAGTCCAAGTCACCCTTTGAAAACCAACTGAAATCACATCCCCTTTTCTCACTCTCTATTGATGTCCCATCCCACCCAAAGCAAAGGTCAAAGTCCATCCAATGCCCAACAAGGCCTCCCATGGTCTGGTTCTCCAGGTACCACTCCAGCCTCACAGCCCATTCCTTACTCTTCCTCATCCCCTTCATGGTCCCCACTCAGAGTTTTGGCACATGTTGCTCCCTCTGCATTGAACGTTCACTCTCAAATATCCACGTGGCTGCCTCCCCCATCTCCCTCAGGTCCCATCCTCTCATGGAGGCCTTCCCTGACCTTTCCACACGGAACCATGACACTCCTCTCCACCCTGGCTGCTAGGCCCTAGCTTTCTCTGTAGCCCTGAGAACAGGGCTTCGGCGTGGCAGTCCCTCGATGAATACTTGCTGCACCATTGAAGAAATGATGCTTCTCAATGCCCACGACCTCCTGCTCAGACCCAGAGGAACAACCCTCCATCTGTCCCGTGATCCCAACACAGTCTCACACTGGGGAGTAGGGTCTGCCTGAGAGGTGGGGAATCTGGGCCAGGAAAGAAAGAGAACTGTGGCTTGGACCATCCTAATCTACTAAAGGCCAGGGAAGTGTGGTTTAATGGGAAATGTCAAAGAGTTTGATAAGATAGCCAAATAAGAAGAAAAAAAGAGAAAGAGAATCACCCATGAAACTACTCGTGACAAAGAAAAAGAAAAATAGGATCAGAGAAGAAAACCTATATGCGGAAAGATAGGTTTGAATGTGTGGGGTTCATAGAGACACCAGGTTCATACAATATATTTTGGAGCCATTATTTTTTTTTGAAAAAAGAGCTGTGGTACTATTGTTATAACTTCCCAAAAAAGCATAATGTCTTTACCACTCATATGATTATTTCATTGTATTGAGGAAGAGCGAATGAACAGGGGATTTGCAAAATACATTAACAGGCAATTCGAAAAAAGAAACAGAAGAAAGAGCAAAAAGCCAATAAACATTGTGTTTTTTGAAAAAGTGTGTTTAACCTCACAAGTCATCAAAGAAGCACTCATTAGAACAATCACAAAAAATTTTTCCTATATGCTGGGTAGGATTATTAAATGATAAATCTGATGAATTTCACAACAAGCATGGTGGGAGTGTAAAATTGGCATAACCCTTCTAAAGGAAAAGTTGGCATTATATGTCAAAAGGTTTTTAAAATTCATAATTTATGATTCAATGACAGCACCTATAATCTACTCCAATTCACCCACAATGCTTTCTGTACTTAAAAAACCATTGCTCCCGGGAAGTGCCAGAGATGGGATTGGAACTGAAGTCTTCTAGCGCCAAAGCTCAGGAACCTATCAGGCTTTCAGCCTCCCACAGAAAGGAAAGTGGGTCCACAGAACTAGAAACAGAGAATTTATATGCAGAGCTACGTTCAGTCTATCAGCAAACGGGATGGAAAATGTTTAAGTAGTTCTAAGTCATACTTTGACCTGCAGAACATCTAAACCCAGATCATGCCCAGCCAAATGAGACAGTACACTGAGCATTTAAAAACCCGAGCGCAGATGACTTCTGACTATAGGAACACATTACCAATTCACATCACCATGATATACTTAAGAAGGTTATCTTAACAAGAAATTTCCTGAAGCTCACATGAATAAATGCATGTACACATCTGAATAGATTTAAGATGCTTGCTCTAGAACGCTTTGCTAAAAAGAGGTTTAACTTGAGACACAAAACACCGGTTACTTTGCAGGCTCAAGCGTAACCAATTTAGCATGATTTTGAACGCCCTTGTCATAAACGCAAACAAAAGACAAGGGAAACTCTGCAGCATCTCAGGCTCTCCCCCCAGTCAGCCCACTGCTGTGGGATTTTACAAGGTTAGCTGCAAATGTGAACGAGACAACTCCAAGCTAGCGGTTCTCTCAGTAATAATACATTTTGAAGTGGAGAGCCACACAAGTGGCAATGCTAATCAAGCAAGTGACAGCATTAATCTCCTTTGGCTCAGCTCAAAATAGGCTTTGCCACAGGTGACCCCGAGTCCTTCCCTCCCCTTCTCAAACCATTAGCCAAATATCATATTTCTTTCTGCTGCCAGTGATGGCGCCACCAGCAGCACGATTCAAAGGGGAGAAAAGAACACACATGATGAGAACGGCTTATTAACTCCATCTGGGAATTTCTATGCTCACCTATGGCTGGTTCTAAGGAATTCTTCTGATTTGCCAAGAGTAATGAGAAGATAGCTCACAACCAATTATCTTCTCCATGGTACAGGAGGATGAACAACTAAGAACATTAGGATTTAAATTTAAATCGAGTGTTATAATGACCAAAGAGAAGCTTATGCCACAGGAAACTTCAGGAAGTGATTTCAGTACGAATGAATTCTCAGAAAGATTATAGGTGTTCCTCTTCCATTGCAGGATCTCAACCATGACCAGGGGCCACGAATGAACTAGACCTGAAGTATGACAAGATACTTGATCTCCTGAAACCTGGACTAGCTCTGCCCAGAAGGGATTGTTTAAAGAACAAACCAGATAAGAATGTATCAATCATTCTCCATAAACAAGGGTTCTACAAAGAACCTAGCAAACTAAAACATAGTCCTGTAATCATCTACACAAATGAGAAATGCCCTCAACTCTAATTTCCACCCCTTAAAATTCCAAATGCCCCTGAATTTAAAGGCCAAATGGCTGGCAATTTCTCTTTTAAATGTTCTTTACTATTTTATGTAGATGCCCCTGTGCCCTTCTCTCCAGGTTTATTGGAATCCAGAATTCTGTCCCTGTGGCCTTTCCTCTGATCTCCTTACAGACAACAGGAGGCTGGTGCAGAAGGACATCAGCTCTGCTTCCTTTGCCAGCTTTCAACTCTTGTCAAGCATAGAACCTGAACTTTCACTGCTGATTTCCAGACCTGAAATGCATCCTTATTTGTCTTCTCCTTCCTGGAGCACGTGTTCTTCAGGATGATGCAGTGTCCTTCCCTACTGAATTGCAGATTCTAGCAGAAGTGTCTGGATCTATTCCCTTTGGAGAAGGCAGTTAGGGAAGAAATTACCTTGAATGTACTTTCCTGCATCCCTCTGCTGTGAATAACTCGATCAGGCCAGTGAGGACCTGGCCCAAGTACAGCCAATCAGCAGGCTGGCAAGTGACCTGAGGCAGAAGCTCAGTGGTAGGAGACTTGGGGAGTATGTGCAGTTTGATAAAGGACAGTAAGATGCAATTTAGAGTTTGGAATGTACGGCCGAAAAAAGTAACACCTTCTGTTTTCATAATACACTCTATAGAACATAACGTTTGACAAGATTTTCTGGGCCTGTGGAGGAACACAGGAGCTAATGATGCGAGATTTCAAAGGTGAAAGGAATATTGAATAAGCCCCAAAGAGAGTGAGGATGGCCCAATGAGTGGAAGAAAGAGGGAAGGACCAGCAAGGTCACTGTCGGGGTAGGGTGGTCTTTTCGAGGCTCCAGGGTATGTGTGTCCTGCAAGAAAGTCCTAAATACTTAATGTAACACGAGTGGGTCACTATTCTATTAAATGGCATTGAAATTAATACCTAAAGAGTTAAAGGGGTGTTGGAATTAACCTATGACTGAAATATCATTACCAAATTATTTGTCCATTAGTAACTTAAACTACTTTCCCTTAAAAAAAATTCCATTTCTAAGAATGATGATTATAGTTTATATATAGTGATATCTATTCCTTTAACATGCAATTTCAGGCATGGGACTCATTTCCACTGTTTACCAACCAGCTTATATACTGTATGTGGATTTCTGTGGATGGTATTTCACTGAAGATAGATCTGAAATGGTTTGATGAGAAAAGGAAAGATAATATGTTCAACTGCATTTTAATGAAGTTAATTGACACAACTAGTGCTCATGATTGCTTTCGAGAGACTGAATATATAAATGGACAGTGGCCAGATTATATATGGACACAGAGCTCTGACCCACAACCTGCAACCACCAGCCCAGAAAACCAGCCCCTTCTTTTCAGTAACCAGCCCAGGAAGCCAGCCTGCTCTTTAAGTCAGACCTGCAGGAAGTCAGACCACATCTCTAGTGACTGATCCCAGAAGCCAACCAATAGCCCCTGTAACAATTGGCCCAAAAAGGCCAGGACTTGGTTAATAACTGACAGCTTCCCTAATTTTTGTCTCCACCTCCAATCCAGGACCAACCAGAGGAAGCCAAATGTGCACCCCTAACCAATCACGCAGGATGCCCTGCTTCTAGTTAGCCCACCTCCAGCTTCCCCATAACAACAGCCTCCAATCAGAGCCCACCTGAAGCCCTCTGGTTTTTTCCCCTGTAAACCTTTCCCAATCCCCTGCCTGCCTTTGAGTGTCTGCCAAAACACAGCAAAGGTGGTTGACTCCCTTGCTAGGGTGAGTAAGGAATAAATAGCCTGTGCTTCTTCTCATTTGGTTGGTCTTCATCAATTTCCACATTTTTATGGCCATTTCTAAAAAGAATTCTTTTTTCTAATTAATTAATTATTTTGTTTGTTTGTTTGTTTGTTTATTTATGGCCTCGTTGAGTCTTCGTTGCTGCACGTGGGTTTTCTCTAGCTGCGGCGAGGGGGGCCTGCTCTTTGTAGCAGTGCGCAGGCTTCTCATTGCGGTGGCTTCTCTTGTTGCAGAGCACAGGCTCTAGGCACACGGGCTTCATCAGTTGTGACACGTGGGCTCAGTAGTTGTGGCTCACAGGCTCTAGAGCGCAGGCTCAGTAGTTGTGGCGCATGGGCTTAGTTGCTCCGCGGCATGTGGGATCTTCCCGGACCAGGGCTCGAACCGATGTCCCCTGCATTGGCAGGTGGATTCTTAACCACTGCACCACCAGGGAAGTCCCAAGAATTCCTATAGTGATAAAGACAAGCAAGACAATAAAGCAAGGAAGGTAAAGGTGAAGTGACCTGTCATTATAGCACCTGGGCACAAGAATCTTGAGTGTTGTCTTTTGTGCCACCTTGTCTGAAACAATGACCTGAGTCCAAATCCATCCTGCACATGGATACGTTTATGAGTCCATTTCTGTAAAGCGTTGCTTCCACAGTATGTACACTTCACAGTCAAAACAAGAGTACTTTTTCAGCAGGCTTCCAAAGGATACAATGAAAAGATTTATAAAAGAAAGCTGGGCCAATAGAGAGCTCCCAAGTCATCACAAAAATTAGAAATTGAAGAGTATGGAAGACATCCTTAATTTTTCAAGTCTATTAAGAAATATGAAACCAATGATATGATGAAAGAGGTAAAAAGAAAAGCCAGAAGCCAGATGTCAACAACTCTCCATTTCTCACTGAAGTTCACGCCATGTGTCTTAAGGTCTCCACTGTGGGGTTTAAAGTTCTCTGCCCAGTAGATGCCCAGAGGTAACAGCACTCCCAGAAATGGGGGAATAGTGATGGACGAGAGCAAGGGAGGAAAAGTTCTAGAGTATCAAAAGCAAAACGATTTCCTCCCAGCAATTGTGACTCCTGGAAGGAATGATTCCATGTACTTGACTACACGGAAACTCAGACTCAGAAATTAGTGAAACAAACAAAAAGCCCCACAAAGGGGAAATGAGGAAGAAGCAAGCTCACTGCCAACCTTAGTGCCGCATGAACTAGTTAAACAGGGAACACCAAGCGTTAAAACCCAAGCACACTACCCACCAACATTCTGTGGGATCTGGTTCTGGTGAGAACCATGCTTTCACAATAGGCCTCCAACCTGTCTGCAATAATTACCCGAAGAGCAGAAAGGTAGCATTTTAAATTTTAGCAACACATTAATGAACGAGGTAATACTCTTGAGAGATGCAGAGAAAGATTCACCCCACGAAGCTAAGCAATGGCTCCTCAGGTCAAAACACAAGCCAAGGGCTTCCCTGGTGGCGCAGTGGTTGAGAATCTGCCTGCCGATGCAGGGGACACGGGTTCGAGCCCTGGTCTGGGAAGATCCCACATGCCACGGAGCAACTAGGCCTGTGAGCCACAACTACTGAGCCTGCACATCTGGAGCCTGTGCTCCGCAACAAGAGAGGCCGCGATAGTGAGAGGCCCGCGCACCGCGATGAAGAGGGGCCCCCACTTGCCGCAACTAGAGAAAGCCCTCGCACAGAAACGAAGACCCAACACAGCCAATTAAATAAATAAATTAATTAATTAATTAATTAAATACATAAATAAATACATAAATAAATAAATACATAAATAAATACATAAATAAATAAATACATAAATAAATAAATTAAATAAATACATTAAATAAATTAATTAATTTAAAAAAAAAACAAAACACAAGCCAAGTGGCTGGCCTTGGTAGTCCCGTTGCGCATCAGAGCTGCCCCTCAGGTAACTGTGTCCCCTTCAGACACCTGGCAGCTACTGACAGATCTACTGCTCTTATTGTCCCAGGCAGCCTTTGGCAGACATCTCGTCTCAGAAGATTCGAGCCTCTGTCTTGGAGTCGGGGTTAATAGGACCCCTCAACTGCAGTATCAGTTATAACAAGGTCCTGCCTTTTTTAAAGCAATGCTTCTTCAAGCTTAGGAATTGGTCTTCCAGTCTGAGATGGTATCATCTCAAAGCTCAGCAATTCGAAGGACAATGCTAGGACATGAAGAGAAGTAGACTTTCCACATAGTAGGATACTTTATGGTCATGCACATGTACCCAGATACGTTCTGTGGCATCTTTGGCCAATCACCAGAGCCAGTGAGGAAAGGGGTGGGTGTCACAGCTCCTGGGTGACTCTCCTGAGGCCCCTGAAGGCTCCTCATGGTGACGGGTCTCCTACAGACAGTTTGAACAAGAACTAAGCTCAGGGTCACTGTCGGGGGTTGAAATGTGCCCCTCAAATATCCATGTGTTGAAGTCCTAGCCCCCAGGCCCTATGCCTCCAGATGTGACCTTATTTGGAAATAGGATCATTGCAGATGTAAATAGTTATGGTGAGGTCCTTAGGGTGGATGCTAATCCAATAGGACTGGTGTCCTTATAGAAAGGGGAATTTGGACACAAAGATTGTCCCTCACAGCCTCAGAAGGAACACCTTGATCTCAGACTTCTGGCCTCCAGAACTGTGAGACAGTACCTTTCCATTGTTTAAACCACCCAGTTTGTAGTACTTTGTTAGGGCAGCTCCAGGAAACAGTCACCCTTTGTCATTCTTGTAATGATCATCTCAACTTCCAATAACCACATCACCATTGGTAGAAACCCTTGACCTGGAGTGAAAACTGGGACTTTTCCTAAATTCCCAGCACATTCTTCTTTGGTTTACTCTTCAACCCACCAGCTCTTCTTATATTCTGAAACTGCCCATTTCATATTCTAAAACATTCACTTACCTTCCAACTAAGGTACTATAGTCATTGGAATGTCAAGAATTGAATGTCCTGTACTATGACATTTTCTTGACTTAAGGTCATAGGTTTGTAAAGCCTCTAATTAAGGGATCAAAAGGAAGAACTACAGAGAACAAGGAAGGGGGAGAAAATGTAAGGGAATTCTAAACGGTTGCTCTCTTCACCAATCTAATCCTCATTAAAGCGGAAAATTGAGCTGCCATCTGTTGATGGTTGTTCTAAAATCCAAGATGGTGGTCCTCAAAGTGTTCTCCCCATCAAGCAGCATCAACAGCACATCTCTGTCCCCCCACCCCCACACCCCGCCAGGGCCTATTAAATCAGAGGGAGTGGGGTCCAGTTCCTGTGTTGGAACAAGTCTTTCGGGGGCTTCTGATGCCCACTCAAGTGTAAGAACCACTCTTACTACATTCAAAGCAGGTAGGCGAGTTGGTTCCACCTGACTGCAAATTCAGTTGGGAGTGACCGTGCAAGAGCACTGTGTTCAGAAGGATTCTGAAGCACACTCTGAGCTCTGATTTTAAAATGGGGAATCTCCTGGGAAGAAGAAGAGGGGACGGCAGCTAGTAAGCCACTTAACAACCACCTCATGAGTTTCAGACTCAGGCCGTCATCACTATATCGTCCTTCATATCAATGTTTCTAATTTAAAAAGGTCCCAAATTTCTGAAGTGATTTGGACCCTAAATATACTGACATAAAAATGAAAAGAAGAAATGAAAAACTTCTTCTCAGTTCTGAGACAAAACTCAAAATAAGCACTTGATGGCATTGCTCTGTCTTCTACTAAATATTTATTTCCCCCTTTTCTCTCCACACCATGCTTCTCTTTCAGGACGGCATTACTTTGGTGGTGGGATAAAAGAAATGAGGTTGTACTTCACTTAATTCAGGAAAACAAGTGATACACAAAATTTAAACTTATAATTGAATTTGAAAGTTACCGTTTTCACTGCATTTACATGATGAAGGATTCACTTCATTTTTAAAAGGATTTACAAAAGAGTTCTTTAGAAGATTGTTTTCCTCTGAGGTATTTCATATCTGATTTGATTTATCTTAAAAATCACCTACTGCTTCCTGTTGCCTTCAAATCTGAACTCCTGGGGATGAAGGGCTACAGCCTGAGTGCAGCTCACCTGGAAACCTTCTCTTCCCTCCTGCTCCTCCCTGGATCAGATAGAGCCACTCTAGTGTCTCCCAAAGTGCTTTCCTTTGTCCTGCTGCCTCTTCTGTTGCCATGGATACCACGCCCTCATGGATACCACACCAAGGTAACATCCTCCCTTCCTCTGGACCCCTGTTCTGCCCCTTTGCCTCCTCACAGCCTTCCCTGGCCAACCCAGACTTGGGTGCCTCTTCTCTCCCTAAGGTCACATACTTTGTGCCATGGTTCCTGCATATTCCACCCTTTCCCAACCATTCCCTGAGGGAAGCCATTTCCATCCTATCTCTCAGAGCAGCAATACAATGATTGAATAGACTCATTGCATGCATAGATTCCTTGCTGGGAGATTGCCTATGACAGGCTCCAAATGGAATGACTGGATTTCTTGCCTGTCAAGGGTTGTTCCCAGGCTCTGGGAAGCATTCGGAGCGATCTAGTTACCAGATCGTGAACAGTTGGGGAGATTGTGTGACATACCTGGACTGGAAAACCAGGAAATCGGATTCTTTCACTCAGCGGCCCCTAATGAAGTGTGTGGCCTGGGCATTGTCTCTGGCCCACGCTTTGGCCATAGGATCTCTCTTGTCCATTCTTAAGAGTAATTCATTTGAGGATCAGCTAAAATGGCTTAAAGCATCAACTGACCTCTGCATAACCTGAACAGTATTATGAATCATTTGCCTGACCTCCTAAGATATTCCTTTAATCCGTATATTTTCTAGTACAAATGACAGGAGGCATCTTTATCTTATTTATAGCTTTAAATAAATTGGTATGAGCATCTACCAAACATATTTATTTCCCAAGAAATATACCCCCAGAAAATGTCAAGGAAATGATCTTTGAAAAATGCACATCCGAATGCAGTATAAAATATTTAAGGGAATGACTGTGCTCGTGGTTTCCATTTTCTGTTAGATTATTCTACAGGCTCCTACAAAAGTCAAGTCAGTGCTTTTAAAGGTGGAAAATGGCTACGAGTTAAGAAAAACCTTCAAAGCCCTGGGGTTCTCCTTGATTTTGCTTTTACTTTCAGCAGTTTGCCTTGAATGAACCACCTCAAATAAGTTAGATATTCAAAAACTTTGGATAGTACTTAGCAAAGTAAAACTCAGATAAAGATGGTAAGAACTAAGCCAGTCACCAATTGCTTAAAAATTCCCAACTGCGTTTAGTGTTTCCTCATGAGGCATCTCTTCACACGACACTTTCAGTGGGTTCTCTCCCATCCATCCACCTTCCCTCAAAATCCTCCACTATTAAGGAACATTTCCCACATTCACTTGCGGTGTCAAAGTAGCAAATCATGTTGTCAAAAAAAAAAAAAAAAGGATTCTAGAAAAGAAGACTATTATTTAAATCTTAACATAAAGCCATTCAGTTGAGTTGGCTGGGGAGCAAATCCTCACATAGATTAACTCGTTTAATCCTCCAACAACCCTGTGAGGCACGTACCATTTTATCCCCATTCTAAGAGGAAGAAACTGAAGCACAGAGATGTCCAAGCAATTGCTCGACAGTTGCACAGCCAGGAAGTGGCCAAGCCAGAGTTTGACCATGCTACATGCCCCGACCAATACAATCATTCTGTGTGTGCTGATATTAGTCTCATAAATGATGCATTAAATGAAAATTTTTAATGAACTGAAGTTCATCAAATTCATCAGTAAATTGCATTGATACAAATGGCTGTTTCAGAGAAGAAAGGTGAAGCCTATAAAAAATGAAGACTTCCTCAGGATCCACGAGCGTGACCCCAGGAGGATGAGAACGCCCAAGAGGACATGCCAAGATCAACTGCTATGGTCCAGGCAGGCAAGGAAGATACCAGCACGCAGTGTAGCTCCCTGCCCACAGCTCCTGGATGGCCGGTCCATGGTGGGGCTCATCTGGGGGGAACAGCTAGAGGACAATCCTGAACCACAGTTTTGGGCACCTGCAAGGTGACCTAAACCCAACCCTCATCTACCCACCTGTACAGACCCCCTCTAGATACCTGGGCAGTTGAGGCTCCTATCAACACATTCTGCACTGGCCTCTTATCACTGGGACCAGCAGTCTAATGAGGTCTAGCCATCACCCTCAGAACACCCTCAGCCAGTTCCTGAAATCTGCCGTGCTGGCCACAGCTCTCACCGGCTGATCGGCCATTTGCTTTGGGTCCAACCCAGTAGGCAACAGAGGTGTTCTGAACTCAGGCGCTGGGGTCAATATCTCTGCACTTACTAGCTCTTGACCTTGGGAAAATTTAGAAGTTCTTGGAGCCTCAGTGTCCTTACCTGAAAGTTGGGGATAATAAGACCACTCTGCCAGGTTATCGTGAGGATGACACAAGACGATGAACATAAGATATAGGGAATAGTGAAGTGCCCCAACACGTCAGGTGCGACTCTTACTTTTGGTGTCACCTATAATGGCAAAGGGAGCTGAGAGCACAGGCTCAGCTCACCCGATGGCATCTGTTGACCATCTCCATTTCTGGACTTCCCTTTAAAATACTCCAGATGTACCATGCGATGTGAAGTGTGCTGCCAGTATTCTTGACAAGAGAGCAGAGCTCAGGGTGGACCTCTGGTGGTCTGCTCAGGAAGCCCAGACACAGGGCAGCTACTGACAGCACTTCTGTTGTCATCAAACAAGGCTTGACAGAATATCAAACATGGTTCCTATAGGTGCAATTAGTGCCCTATCAATTGTCATGATGGCTGCTAGAAATTAGCTCTCTGTGGTGACATTAAAGATATTCAAGATACGTGGGGTGGCCGAAACGTTTAAGAAAATATCCTCCCCTTGCAGGAAGAGAGTGCATGAATCCGGTGATGCCTGGACACTTTCTCGTGGGAAGAGGTATAACAACACCCCTTATCCCCACGCCCGTGGAACCTGAAACTTGGAGGTCTTAGCTTGCCTGATGCCGGCTATCAGGGTGACAGCATTTACCTCTGCAGTCTTGGCATTAGCCTCGGGGCTCATTCTGCCCAGGGGTGGTCAGAGCATCTAAGGGGCAAGGAGCTGGCACTTCATTAAGCTCACAGAACAGGTTGATGAGCACTTGGGGCCTGCCAGCAAATTAATGCTTCTTCAGTAAATGTCTTGTGTGTGTCTGAGCTGGTTTGAGAGTTTCTGTCACAAAAACCAAGGAGCAAAATGTCAAAGGACAAATCGGCCCTCACCTGCCTCAAACTTCTATAGCTGCTACCCAAATGGACCAAAAAGAGCCCAAGAGACGCGCATGACCACACTGGCTTAGGTCTCTTCTCACGGTACTTGTGTCTGTAGACTTCACGGGGGAAGATCTAGGGCAAGTTTCCTCAGCTCCGACGAAGCCACTCAAGCTAAGGACAGCTACAGCCACCCCCATGGAGTCAACAGAGGAAGCCCACCAAAGCCAGGAGATCATGTCCAAGGTCACACACGAGGAGATGAGCTGGACAAGAAAACAGTTTCAGTCAGGAACTGCTTCTCCCTAGTTGTTCCTATACGTGAAGCAGGCAACCGTAAATAAAACTCTTTTCCTCTCCCGCAAGGTAAGTATAACCCAGAATCCCTAGTAGAGGCAAATAGTAGTCTTGGAATTTGGGGTCCCCAAATTGGGGAAGAGAAGAGTGGGTAGTCATCAAGGCGAGCCTCAGGACTTCCTGCCCTTTAAGGATGTCTGTCCCCTGGGCAGACCATTTATATCAAAGAACCTGCCTTAAGCTCCATCCTGACCTGCTTTTGCTCTACTGAGAAATGTGTATATAAACAGAGCGTTTCAGTAAAAAAGGCAAATGGCAAATGAGGGTCTGATCAAGGGCTCAAAGGAGACACAAGCTGCTTTTCCACTGAGCTTCTATAAAGTGCCCAGCACGACCACAGGTGCTGAAGCCCATGTCACGGGGGACACAGGCGAGGACATCATGGTCAGGCAGGCAGATATCCAAATCCTGAGCTGCAGTGTGGAGCTGAATGTGTGAATCAGACGATCACAGAGAAATGCACTTGCCCTGTTTAGATCCCCTAAAAAGACCTTGAAAGTGAGGAGCTTAGTGCTAAGCAATGCCACACTTTGGAAAACCCAGACTTTCTGGGGTAGCTTAACACCATGAAGATGTTCTTCCTCATGGGGTCTGGTGTGAGTCGGCCATCACAGCATGCATCCAGCAAGGTGGCCATAGCCAGGGAGGGTCACACGGGATGGCTTAATTGCTTCCACCCACACCCCTTGTCAGTCCCATGGCCATCGTGCCTGCAGGGAAGCCTGGATAATTGGGGCCAGCCTCTGCCCTGGGGAGGAAGAGCTCTGGATGTGACATGCGTACAGGACTTGTCACACAGCCTATGCCCCCTCCCCGCCTGAACGGGCCTCCAGGAATTTGGCCCTTTGTTTGCCCAAAAGGAAAGAAGTCATCTGCCAGCACCTTTCCTCTTAGCTGCTTCCTGGGTCCCTAGTTCTGTCCTGGTCGCCCGGTTCTGGTGTCATCCACCATCTGACATGAGAGTGAGATTAATCTTTTTTTTTTTTTAATTGCTTAAAGTATGGGTCTTAAATTTGCCCTTTCAAAAGAGTTCCTTTCCTCAGCCTGAGATCTTGAATTTTTCTTCAGCCACTTCAAGAAAGTGTTCTGCTTCCTGTTCTGCCTGAGCTATCAGAGAAAACCTTGATTCTCAGCATGAGAGCATTTATCTCAATGGGTCACTTTTTGGAAAAGATTAAAGCAATTGAAAGAAGCCTTTTCCTTGATATTAAAGCCATAGACTTGGATCATTTTTTTAGGCCAAAAGAAACCCGCTGTAAAAAATAAAATAAAAATAGGCATTTCCTAAAAAGAAAAATGCCTGCTGCTTTTTCGTAGCCCAGAAAATTATTAGTTCACAAGGTGAATCTCCCCATGAATAAACTCAATATGGATGGGGAAATAAATCATTTGACTGTCTACCTTTTTTCTTTTTGACAGTCATCTTGTTGAAAAAGACCATTATTTTTTTGTGCTAATGGAAGTGTCTCGCTAGCTAAGACTTATAGGTTATCTAAAATATATAGTAAGCTTCATCTTTTCGGTGCACTTTATTCCCTTTAGCTAATCATTTTCTGTAGAAGTGCTACAAATTAAGTTGCAGATGTAAATATCTGCACTTCAGAGATGTGACTATTGAGAAACCTTACCTGAGATCACTTTCAAATGACCTTGACATTATCTTGGACTCTTACCCCTTCATACACTGTACCAAATGAATCAATGAATCACCATCCTTCCAGGGTAGGGCCATTCCTTAACAACCACATGCTCCAGAATTTCCATCTTTTTTTGCCAGGCTGTACGTCCAAACAAGCTATCTCACCTTTTCATTTGGAAAGTATGTCCATCAGAACTACAGTCAGGTCTGAGATCAGTCAGAATGTTTTGGTTCTATACCAGCCTGCAGCTATTCTGATGGGTCAGCACATGTGCTACACCAGTTGTTAAGTAGCTTGAATAGACCCTGGGTTACAGCTCATCTATCTCCCATTTCTGAAGATACTCTCTGCTCCTTTCTCCTTGACCATCCAACCTAACTTCCTCCTGCGAGGCTCCATTTGGACTGCTCTTTCAAGATCACCAAGGACCTGCATGTTCCCAAAGGCGTGGATGGTTTGAGCAACAGTTAGCAGCAGTACAGCACAGATTACTCCTTTCTCCTGGTTGCTTTGTCTTATTTTCTCCACCACCACACTCCTCTGGTTTTCCTTCCACCATCCTGATCCCTTTTGGGGAGCCCATGCAAGCTCCTCATCTTCCACTCATTCTTAAATGTGGCCATGTCTCAGAGCACTTTTCTGTCCTTGCTCTACAAAGTCTCATCAACCATTTGACTCTAAATGGTGAGCTCCAGCCCAGATTTCTCTAGGCCAATCGGCAAATCCAGTAGAACATCACTCAGGAACTCAAATTCTACATATCCACAACTGGACTCCACGTCATTCCACAATTCCAATAATTCACATTATTTCAACTACTACCGAAGGAGAAGTCACTCACTCCAGTGCACCCAGGAAATGGCACTTCAAAATACCTGCTCGTCCCCATCAGAAACCTGGATATCTTCCTTAATTCCTCCCTCTCACTTTCCATCGAGTGCCCTTTATTCTACCTCCTCAACAGCCCTTCAATCTGTCAGTCTGCTTTTGACATTCCCATTGTCGCCATCCTCTGAGCCGACATCCTTTCTTGCCCATCCCAGCCCATCAGTCTTGATGGCATCCTTGCACCATCTTGCTCTCCTCCACTCTCACCTCCACACTGCAACCAGAGTGAACTTTCCAAAACTTAAATCTGATCCCATCACTCCATTGCTTTAAGACTTTAAAACTCTTAAATAGTTTCCATTGGCTTTAGGATGACACCTGAACTCTTGGTATGAATCAAGGTTCTCCTAGACACAGGTACTGCTGCGTCTCTAGCTTCATCTGCTGCTCTTCTCTTTGCATCTTCGACATGCAGAACCACTTATATGCCACCCTCTCACTCACCTGCAAACATCTGAACAAGCTGTTCTGCCTGTGCCTCAAAGAGCACTCCCTCCCTACACTCCAACTCCTGATACACACCCACTCACACCTTATACATGGGCCAACTCCCACTTAACCCTTCTCATTGTATTTTAAAGGATACTTCTCTTTGGCAGGAGTTTCCTGGCCTTCTAACTAAGATGTGTCTCTTTGTGGTGGGTTCCCTTAGCACCCTGTATTCCCCATCACAATAATTATTATACATGATTTTCATTTTTTTCTAAATCTTTTTTCCCTTTAAACTGTAAGACCTATGCCCACAGAACTACTTTGGTTATTCCCTATCATATTCTCCATGACAAAACTGGTACTGGAAAATAGTAGGCACTAAATAAGTATTGAACAAATATGAGAATGAATGAAAGAAAAAGTAAATTTTATGTCACCTCCTCCATAAAGCCTATACCAGCGTTTCTCCAACTTAGAGCTATTGCTATTTTGAGCCAGACAATCTTTTATGGAGGGTTGTCTTGTGCACTGTAGAATGTTTAACAGCATCCTTAAATACCTTAAATAGCACCCTCCCCATTTGTGACAATCAGAAATGTCTTCAGACACTGAGATGCGCAATGTGAGAACCACAGACCCACACTGGCCTCTGTCCCTTCTCATAACTTCTTCACGGCCACTTATTATCACCTAATTGTTCTTCACCCCAAAAGAACTGAAAACTCCTTGGAATCAGGACCCTGTCCCCTAGTGTCCTCACAGCATCTTATCCTGGACTGAATGTAACAAATGGAATCCACATATGTGTCCATAAGTGGAAAGGCATGGAAAGCCAAGATCTCCATTCTCATTGGCATATAGAATTCTGACTCTCCATCCTAACACTATCCTACCTGCCCAAACCTTTCAATATTGGAAAATTCAGCATTATCAGAAAGCCTTTAATGAATTATTAATTTTATTCAGTGCTAGTGATGGTTAATTTTATGTGTCGACTTGACTGGACCACAGGGTAACCAGACATTTGTCAAACATTGTTCTGGATGTGTCTGAAAGGGTGTTACTGAATGAGATTAACATTGGAATTGGTAGACTGACTAAAGCAGATTGCTCTCCCTAATGTGGGTGGGTCTCATCCAATCAGTTGAAGGTCTGAATAGAGCAAAAAAGCTGAACTTCCCTAAAATAAGGGAAACTCTTCCTGCCTGATTGCCTTCAAGCTGAGACGTCAGTCTTTCCCTACCTTCAGACTCGAGCTGAAACAGCTGCTCTCTTTGGGTCTCAAGCATGCCAGCCTTCAGACCAGAACAACACTAGCAACTCTCCTGTGTCTCCAGCTTGCCGACTGCAGCTCTTGGAACCTGTTAGCTTCCCAAACCATGTGAGCCAATTCCTTATATTAAATCTCTTTCTGTATATACATACATCCTATTAGTTCTGTTTCTCCAAAGAACAAACCTAAATACAGTGCTGTTCTAAATGCTCTGTAAAGAAGATTTAAAACATTGCAGAACTAATAATCTCCCCATCTGGAATTCATTAAACTCTCATTTTCTAAAAATTCAACAAAGTTAACTGAACCATGGGCAGCTTGCTACAGGTTCACTGGTCCCTCCCTTGGAACGCTTCTTTCTCTGGATAACTCAGTTCTACATACCTTCTGGCACATTTGGGCCATAATCAAAGGGAATGGAACCAGCTTGCCCTTGACCTTTTATAATGACATTTGACTTCTCCTAAACTATCCTAGATGTCTCTAACGCTCTTTAAATAAATAATGATGATAATTAATATCAGCCAAAAAATATGGTTAAAAATTAACCATTTAGGGCTTCCCTGGTGGCGCAGTGGTTGAGAATCTGCCTGCCAATGCAGGGGACACGGGTTCGAGCCCTGGTCTGGGAAGATCCCACATGCCGCAGAGCATCTAGGCCTGTGAGCCACAATTACTGAGCCTGCGCGTCTGGAGCCTGTGCTCCGAAACAAGAGAGGCCACAACAGTGAGAGGCCCGCGCACCATGATGAAGAGTGGCCCCCACTTGCCGCAACTAGAGAAAGCCCTCGCACAGAAACGAAGACCCAACACAGCCATAAATAAATAAATAAATAAACCCAAAAGTTTAAAAAAAAAAAAACCATTTATATTAAATATTTAGCAAATGTTTATGTATGATTTTAACATTGTAGTAGTCCTGCTTAAAAAGAACCCCAACATGCCATTTCCTAAGATTAGAAAAACACTATTCTATCTAGGAAATCATCTCAATTAATACATGTGCATGTAATAAAAAGAGACAGTAAAAAAATTGCATCTTTCCTTTATTATGTGCTCATGCTCAAGCACACAATAAACAGGCAGGTCAAACCAAAGCCTCTTCTGTGAGTGCAGCCATGTGGTATGGTGGGAAGAACAGTTCTTAAAGTCACCCCCCGCCCCATGTTCTGAGCCAAGTTCTGCCATCAGTCACCCCGTGAGCTTGGGAGCGTTCCCTGTACATCTCTTTGGCCCTCAGTTTACTCATCTTTAAAATGCAGAGAAAGATTCCATTCAATGGCCAAGGTCCCTTCTAGAGCTAAAATTTCAGTTTTGAGTATGTCTGTGACACAATTCTTCAATATGAAAATGATTTTTCTACTCCTTTTTCAATTGGCAAATGACAAAAGTAAAATTGGTTTAAAAAAAAAAAAAAGCATTTACACTGCCCTGGAATGAAATGGCACAAAAGAGAAAGTCCCCTGCCAGAAGATGGGAGGGTCAGAAGCAGTAGAGAATAAGGAGTTGGGGCAGGATAAGAAGAAGACTTAGAACTCAAGCTGCAAATGACAAACTTGTGCTATGACACAGTCCTACCTCCATGACATACGCTTATAACCATGGTGAGTATTACCAGAGTAGTGGTGGCAACACAAGACCACACAGAAATGGACAAGTAGAATTATGGGTCCCAAGAACCAAATGCTGACGGCCATGGTTGGTACTAAAGAACTTTGACCAGTAAAAGAACTCATTCCTCGAATGCAACATGGAAACCCCCAAGTCCACAAGCCAACAACATTGCCACGGCTGCTCCGTGACTTCCCTGTGTAAAGAGCCATCCCATCCCAGGGCCCTCAACCCAAAATCTGAGTGTCACAGATGTGCTTCCCATTAGTCATCTGTCCCAGCCTGGTCTACCTCCAATAAAGTTAAGCTTCACTTTTAAGTCAAAATTTCCAAATGTTTTCTTATGTCCGTTAGCTATAACTGGAATGCTTGTCCCCAGGTAAAATCCTGTGCACTCAGGATGTTTTGGTGCCAAAGATTTGGCCCAAATCCCCAGAAACATTCCTCTGGAGTGGAAATCCTAATAGGTTTAGAGTGAGTGTAAAGCATTTGACAACAACCTGAAACTTGACTATATAGAGATAGCTCCAGCTCCATCCTTGACAACAAGGGACACAGAGAGAGACAAGGGGGATTCATTTTGAGTGGCATGTGTCAAAGATTGTGCACAGCTTCAAATTTCTCCTACAGCCGCGTGTGCTAGAAACCGTAAAGGGGGACGAACAGCAAGCAGCCAAAACACTTTGAGTTTGTTTTTCAAAATAAGCAGATAAAAGGCCCAATGGGCATTGATATCAGAAAAGAATAAAGCTAGTTAAGCCTAAAAAGGAGTCTAATGCAGCTCATTTTACCTAAAGTCTCCTATATTTTTACCCTGTTGCAAATTGTAGGTGGATACATAAATTGTTTAAAGTCATTTCTGTCTTTTCTCTCTAAATTTCCAATTATAACACCCGCAGTACCAAATAGAGGGGGAATTGTAATCAATTTCTTAAATAAATTCATGTAAAATAAATTTAGACCCAAAGGATCTGAACAACAAAGCCAATTCATTCAACCAGGAAATCAGATTTTGACAGCCAGGCTTTTTAAAAAATTGAATTTATTTTCCAGAGAACTTATTCAAGTGCTCATTGCCACCAGGCACTGTAACAGAACCATAAACAACACACTGTTCCAATATGGGTCCTATCTGTAATTTAAGGACACATTAGATAGATGGGTGACATGGATTTTACCCCAGCTTGACCACCAAGGAGTTGTAGACCCTGAGGAAATCACTTCCTCTCAGCCTTGTTTCAGTATTTGTAAAATGGGGCGCAGTAGTTGATGCACTAATGGCCCAATTCTTCACCCCTCTTGTATCTTCACCCTTTGCCAAGTAAGTTGGTAATACTCTCCCAGTCTGACTCTAGATTTGGCCATTGACATTGGTCGATAGAATATAATAGAAATAAAAGTGCATCAGTTCCGGGCGTCCCTGGTGGTGCAGTGGTTAAGAATCCGCCTGCCAGTGCAGGGGACACGGGTTCGAGCCCTGGTCCAGGAAGATCCCACATGCCATGGAGCAACTAAGCCCATGCGCCACAGCTACTGAGCCTGTGCTCTAGAGCCCATGAGCCACAACTACTGAGCTCATGTGCCACAGTTACTGAAGCCTGCGCTTCTAGAGTCCATGCTCCGCCAACAAGAGAAGCCATGGCAATGAGAAGCCCACTCACTGCAACGAAGACCCAACGCAGCCAAAAATAAATAAAATAAATAAATTTATTTTAAAAAAGAGTGCATCAGTTCCAAGCCTAGGCCAAGAGGACTTGCACGTTTCCACCTGCTTTCTTGAGCTTCTGCCATCACCATGGGAAAGACATGCTGGGACTCTAGCCCCCAAAGAGGGTGAGAGACGTGTAGAGCAGAGCCAAGTGTGCCCTGCCACGTCTCTCCTGCCAAGTCAAGCTGACACCCATTCCACAGCAGCAAATATAACTGAGATGAGCAAAGCCATCCATGAGAATAAATAACTCAGAGTGGATGTTACACAGCCAAAGCTAACTAGTACAGAGACAACGTCATCTGCCCCAACTACCTCACTGGCATGTTGGGAAGATCAATCGAAATCATGTATGTAAGAGCACTTGAAAGACTGTAAAGCTGCCTCCCGCCCATGGGTAGGACCACATGCTCTGTACCCCATTAAGTTCTATTCTGGACCTTGGGCAGATTCTCCAGGTGGACGATCCATTCTGAACTTGGTTTTCCTAGCCTGGTGACAGTTTCTATACCACGTTTTAGGCATATCTTCTGACTTTCTATCCAATCCCTTTGGGTTCTGGTGGACAGCGTGCTCACTCATTACTCTAATTCCCATCCTCCATCCCCCAGATAGAAAGTTTCCTCTAAAATCTCCATTCGTTCCATGTTCTGCAGAATCCAGGGCCAGACCTTCCCCCTCCCTTTGACCTATTCTGTTTCCCGTACCCCTATCCAATATTCCCTAGTCATGACTTAATCTGAAAGGGTGCTCAAACATATGATATATCATTACTACAAAGCATCATGGCAAAATTAACTTTGTCCCTGAGGAATTGTGTGCGCTACTAATTGTCACTTGAAAGGCCTGTTGAATATTGGGTAGGTGGGTAGACAAACCCTTTCCCAAGGCTACTTAAGCGTATGTTTCTTCTCATTTTTGTGCTAGAGTGAATGTTACCATACTTAGAATAACTTCTCTCAGGGTGGGCTAAGAACGTTCTTGGAATGCTACCTTCCCCATCACCCAGCTTGGAGACAGGCAAGGGAAGGTCGCTGGCCATCCTAGGGCAAACTCTGCATTTCATCAGTAAATTGTGGGAGTCCACGCCATGCATAGAGAGGGTTGCCTGAAGAAAATTGTGTATCCAAGAGCATGGTCACTAGGATGAGGCAATCAAGGCCGTTGTGAGGTGAGGAGGAGTGGAGAGGGCAGCAATTCTTACCACGGTTAGTGACCAAAGCCAACTGATGCACGGAAGAAAGGCAATGTCCAAACAGAACCGTGCACAGCTCACCACTGGGCTCGGCCCATCAGCAGGACACCAGAGACAGACAGAGCTGTGGTCAGTAGGCAGCCTGAAGAAGAGGTGCTCTCTGTCCTGGCACCTCAGTGTTGGCTGCTACAGCCGACTGTGGACCACTCCAAAGATGGGTGCTCAAGCCCACGTAAAAGAAGGCTAGTGATGCCTGTGAAAAGTCTGGGTGCCATCAGATGATATGGAGACCAAGATATGGACCTTGAAGCAAGAAGGAATCCAAAGGAAACAGTTGAGAAACTTATGACCAAAGACCCAGCACCCACAAGAAAGGCAGAGTTTCTTTGAGCAAAGAAAAGTGCTTTTAGTCATTAGACTAGCTACCCGTTAGCATTTAGCATCTGCTAAGAGCCTGTTACAGGCCCGTTACAGTGCAATGAAGGATAAAAGGAAAATCGAGATGTATCACCTGCCTGCAGAGGATTGTAAAAATGGTTTAGAATTCATTGCTAAAACATAAGAAACAATAGTCAAGAGTAACACAACAAAATATAATTAAGTGCAAACACGTTATACACCAGTTGTTCTCAAATTCTAGTGTACTTCAGGATCACCTAGGAGGTTTGTTTAAAAAGATAGAAGCCCTAGCCCACCCCAAATACATCAGGATCCACAGGAGAGGGTCCAGGCAGTGGCGATGCACACCTGATTGGAGACAGGGGACACACACGAGAGCTCTGAGGGCTCAAAGGAGGCGGGATCAGAGGCATCCTGGACCACAGGAAACAGAGCTGCCCTTGACCCAGAGGAGCCTGACCCCCCAAATCAGGCAAAGAAATATTGGATCATGGCCCTGGCACACTCGGTGTTACTTTTTAAGATACTGTTAAAAATACTTAGCTCCTGTTTTTATCAGATTGGCCTTGAGCCTTTCTGAGTGTGATGTTTGCTCAATTCAACCATGACTTAAACCACCAAGAAGGAAGTGATCTGAAAACTCCATATCGGCTTTGAAAGAGCTCCATGCCTTACAAGTATCCAACCATTTCAAACAATGGTTAAGACAGGTCAGTGGACTTTGTGTTATCAAGTTCCCATCCACCTCAAATAGAAAGCTTCCCCAAATCTATTTCTATTTTAGCAAATTATGATCAATAGGAGAGACCTGAGCAGCTTGATGTCTTTCTGCCTTGGTACAGTCACTGTAAGGAAATGCAAATTAAACAAAGGAGGCAGGTTTATACGGGATGATACATTGGCTCTTCTGTGAGTCAGCTTGGGCTGACATGACAAAATACCACAGACTGGGGGGTTTACACATTAGAAATTTATTTTCGCACAGTTCTGGAGGCTGGAAGTCCAAGGACAAGGTGCCGTCAGGGTTAGTGTCTGGTGAGACCTCTCTTCCTGGCTTGCAAATGGACCCCTTCTTGCTGTGTCCTCACCTGGTCTCTCCTCTGTGCACGTGTGCAGAGAGAAAGAGAGAGACCTCTGGGTGTCTCTTCCTCTTCTTATAAAGACACCAGCCCTATCGGATTAGGGCCTCACCCTTACAACATCATTTAACCTTAATTACCTCCCCAAAGGCTCTATCTCCAAACACAGTCACATTGAGAATCAGGGCTTTAGCATATTAATTGGGGGAGAAGGAGGGAGGGATACAATTCAGTCCAAAACAGATCCCAAAGGAGTACTCAGACAATGCAGTTTTACACTGGCAAGTCCATACCTTCCTACCCTAGAGGAGGCAAGTCCCTTGGTTTTAATGGATTTTTTAAAACATGCTTTTATTTACCAAACCCATACAAAGTGTCCATCTCTGGCAAGCTTTGTACAAGGTGCAGGGAATGCAATGGTCGGAAAAGGAGACATGGTCCCCACCTCTCAGATCGTACAGTCTAGTAGAATGAACTCTGCTCATCACCCAAGTACAGAATGAGGATAGAGGGGTGAAAGTGGATGTGATGATAATCCCATAGAGCTAGATCTTTCGAATCCAGAACACATTCACCACTTCACTCTGTCTATGCCCATTTCACTTACTCCTTCCAAATTAATCTACCAAACAGCTGTTCCAGTCTACACACTCTCACCAGCAGGATACAAAGGGTTCCCCATGTTCAAGTCAATGCTTGATATTTTCCAACTCTATAGCTTTTGACAGTTGGATGGTTATCTTGATTTAATTTGCATTTCTTTGATTACTAATGAGATTTCTTACAAGCCGTTAGCTTTTTCCTCTCTGAATTGCCTCTTCTTGCCCTTTGCCATATTTCTATTTGTTTCCTGACTTTTTCTTGTTGATTTACAGGTGGTTCCTTACATACACTAGAAACTAATCATTCACTGACTGTGTGTTTTAGAAATGTCTTCTCAGTCTGTCAACACTGGCTATGATGTCAGAGTAGACATGTGTTGCCCTTCCCTGAGGGAGGATTACACACGCCTGACCCATTGATAACAAGCTTGGCCATATGACTTCCTCTGGCGAAAACATGTGAACAGAGGTGACGTGATCTTTTCAAGCCAAAGCTTTAAGATTCATGACATGAAACTGCCATGTACTTTGCTCTCAGAGAGGGGCCACCCCTTTGGCCTGGATCCTGGAACAAAGGAGACACATGGAGTAGACCCCCAGCCAGCCCATGGTCACCTCTGCAGACAGAAACTTTTGCTATTATAAGCTATAGGTTTGGTTGTCTGATTTTGATGTTGATTGTTTTGGCAGAAGAGCTGAACGATTCCAAGACTGATACCAGAATAAAGTGTTACTGTAATAAACACAAAATGTGTGCATGGGCCTTGGGGTCGAGTGGCAGGTGACAAAAAAAAAAAAAAAGAAAACCTGATATTAAAGGCTTTTTATGCAGTGCCGAAGCATTTGATAAAACTATCACCTGCGATAATCTGGAAGGCAGAGTGTCACTAATGAACTTGTGGTTTTGGGGAGAAAGCAGAATGTTGGTAACACTGGATATTTGCTAATGGCTGTTTTTGACAATGCACAATAAAAAAGGAATAAGCTCATAGAAGAAATGGCCATTTTGCAAGCAGAATTGAAAGACAGTTTGGAGAGGCCATAAATTCCAGGATTTGCAGGTTAAAAAATAGTGCTGTTTCTCATCTCCAACCTGTAAAAGATAAAACTGAGAAGGCCTTGAGCTACAAAACCCAATTAAGACTCATCCCTGGGGCAAAGATGAAATCAAGTAGCCTGGGTAGCCCACTGTTCAAACTCTAATGGGGTAGAAATGGGGGGACGGGATCAAGCCTTGTAAGTGAGCTACTCTTCACCCATCAGAGAACAAGGTGATACAGGATGCCAAAAATGAACGATTCCATAAATGGCAACAAAAGCCCTTTGGTTAGAAATACAGAGGTGTAATTGCTTTCTATCTCTGTGTAAAAAGTGCCACAAACCCTGTTGCTTAAAACGACTTACTATCACAACTTCCATGGGTCAAGAGTCAGTGTGGGTTAGCTAGGTGCTACACTCAGCCTCACATCAGGTTAAACTAAGGTGTCAGGCAGGGCTGTGGTCTCATCTGAGGCTGGAGGTGCTTCTCCAAACTCACTGGTTATTGTCAGAATTCAGTTACTTGTGGTTAAATGACTGACACCCTCAACTCTCAGACACTGTCTACCACAAAGTTCACGTGCATTCATCACCAAAAAAAAAAAAAAAAGTAAAGGTAACTTACATGAGGAAATGACATGTTAATTAGCTTGACTGTAGTTTTTATTTCACTATGTGTATATATATATATAGCAAATCATCATGTTCTACAGTTTAGATATACATAAAAATATATAATTTAAAAGGAAGCAAAACAGACAGTATGGTTAAAATAGAATACATGCGTAGATTTATCATTGGACAAAGAGGGTCATTACATGTTAAAGGAAGGCAAAATTCACAGGGAACATGTTAGTCTTTGCTATGTGGCCAACCATGCCAGAATTTAGTGGCCTAAAGCAATGATTTTTTATTTATCTCACTATTCTGTGAGTTGGTGATTTCAGTTGGGCTCCACTAGGCATTTCTTCTGATGGTCTCTGCTGGGCTCAGTCTGCATTTGTGGTCAGCTGCCATGGTCAGCAGCTGGGGTTGGCTGACTGTCTGCAGGGCCAACAGGAGCAACGCTGAGGATGGGGCCATGTGTATCTCCTCACCCAGCAGGCTAGCCGGGGATGGTCATATGGCCATGGTGGCAGGAGTCCCAAGAGCAGCAAAAGAGCAAGCTCCAGTGGGCCAGTGCTTTTCAGTCTGTGCTTCTGCCATGTTTGCACCTATGCATGTTTATAAATAACTTAGCATCAAAATAAACCAAACTAGAGCTCTCAGAAATATAAGAAGAATCAAAGGGCTTCCCTCGTGGCGCAGTGGTTAAGAATCTGCCCGCCAATACAGGGGACACGGGTTCAAGCCCTGGTCCAGGAAGATTCCCACATGCCGTGGAGCAACTAAGCCCGTGCGCCACAACTACTGAGCCTGTGCTCTAGAGCTCACAAGGCACAGCTACTGAGCCTGTGTGCCACAACTACTGAAGCCCGTGTGCCTAGAGCCCGTGCTCCGCAACAAGAGAAGCCACCGCAATGAGAAACCCGTGCACCACAACACAGAGTAGCTCCCACTCGCGACAATTAGAGAAAGCCCGTGCGCAGCAACGAAGACCCAAGGCAGCCAAAAATAAATAAATAAATAAATAAATTTATTTAAAAAAAAAAAAAACCACAGCCATAGCTTTATCTTTAGTTCTCAATCTTTATATAGACCAAAGAATTAGGATTCAAATAGTATAATGAATAAGGTCACCAAATATCAAAGTCTGTTTTCTATAGAGAATATGCATCCTTTTTTCAATGTCTTTGGAACAGTTACAAAATTTGACCACACGTTGAGGTGATAAAAGAAATCTCAGTAAATCAAGAATAAAGAAAAGAAAAGAAGAGGACACTGTTTAGGCAATATTCTCTGACCAAATGCAATAAAACTAGAAATTAACAAAACTATAAACAAGAAAGTTCAAACCACATGGAAATTAAAACACTTTCCTGGATAACTTGTTGGGTCTATAATTATAGACTACTTAGAAAAAAGTGATAAAACTATATATCAAAAACTATGGAACGCTTCATATTAGGGGACAGCAAACTTTTTCTGTAAAGGGCCACACAGTAAATATTTTAGGTTTTGTGGGCCATAGGTCTCTCTGTAACTACTTAATTCTGCCATGGTAGTGTGAAGCAGCCATACACAACACACAAATGAATGGGTGTGGATATGTTCCAGTAAAACTTTATTTACAGGAACAGGCAGCAGGCTGGACTTGGCCCATAGCCTTGGTTTACCAACTCCTGCTTTATATTAATTAAATGTTAAGCACTTAGAGAGAAATTCCTAACTTTACATGTTTTTATTGCTAAACAAGAAGGAATAGAAATCAATGAAATAAGTAATGTACTCTAGAAGCTAGAAAAATATCAACAACAGCAAAACAGAAAAAGCAAGAATAAAAATATAACACTAAAAACAGAAATTAATGAAAGAGAAGACAGAAAAACAATACCATTGGTAAATAAATCCAACATTAGAGAATACCAATAAAATATACAAACCCCAAACAAATCTAATCAAGAAAAATGAGGGGAAAAGCACAAACACACATTATTAAGAATTGGAAAGGAGCCACAACCACAGATGTAGAAAATGCTTTTTAAAATCATAAGCAAATACTATGAATGACCGTATGGTAATAAATATTTAACTCTCAATGAAATGGTTAATTGTCTAGAAATAGTCTATTTACTAAAATTAACTCTTCAAAGGGGAGCAAGTCTGAACAGATCAAGAATAAGAAAACAGGTAACAGGCTTCCCTGGTGGCACAGTGGTTAAGAATCCACCTGCTAATGCAGGGGACACAGGTTCGAGCCCTGGTCCGTGAAGATCCCACATGCTGCAGAACAACTAAGCCCGTGAGCCACAACTACTGAACCTGCGCTCTAGAGCCCGTGAGCCACAACTGCTGAGCCCATGCGCCTAGAGCCCATGCTCTGCAGCAAGATAAGCCACTGCAATGAGAAGCCCGTGCACTGCAACGAAGAGTAGCCCCCACTAACTGCAACTAGGGAAAGCTCATGCGCAGCAATGAAGACCCAATACAGTGAAAGATAGATAAATTTATTTTAAAAAAAGATGTTTAGGAGAGACCTTCAAGATGGTGGAGGATTAAGACGTGGAGATCACCATCCTCCCCACAAATACATCAGAAATACATCTACATGTGGAACAACTCTTACAGAACACCTACTGAACACAGGCAGAAGACCTCAGACTTCCCAAAAGGCAAGAAACTCCCCCACGTACCTGGGTAGGGCAAAAGAAAAAAGGAAAAACAGAGACAAAAGAACAGGGACGGGACCTGCACCTCGGGGAGGGAGCTGTGAAGGAGGGAAAGTTTCCACACACTAGGAAGCCCCTTCACTGGTGGAGATGGGGGATGGCGGGGGGGGAAGCTTCAGAGCCATGGAGAAGAGCGCAGCAACAGAGGTGCAGAGGGCAAGGCGGAGAGATTCCCGCACAGAGGAGCGGTGCCAACCAGCACTCACCAGCCCGAGAGGCTTGTCTGCTCACCCACCGGGGCGGATGGGGGCTGGAAGCTGAGGCTCGGGCTTTGGAGGTCAGACCCCAGGGAGAGGATGGAGGTTGGCTGCATGAACATAGCCTGAAGGGGCTAGTGCATCACAGCTAGCCAGGAGGGAGTCTGGGAAAAAGTCTGGACCTGCCTAAGAGGCAAGAAACCATTGTTTCAGGTGCGCAAGGAGAGGGGATTCAGAGCACCACACAAAGAAGCTCCAGAGACAGGCGTGAGCTGCGGCTATCAACGCAGACACCAGAGATGGGCATGAGATGCTAAGGCTGCTGCTGCAGGCACCAAGAAGCCTGTGTGCAAGCACAGGTCACTATCCACACCTCCCCTCCCAGGAGTCTGTGCAGCCCGCCACTGCCAGGGTCCCATGATCCCGGGACAACTTCCCCAGGAGAACACATGGTGTGCCTCAGGCTGGTGCAATGTCACGCCAGCCTCTGCCGCTGCAGGCTCACCCCACATTCCATACCCCTCCATCACCCTGGCCTGAGTGAGACAGAGCCCCCTAAGCAGCTCTTTTAACCCTGTCCTTTCTGAGCGGGAACAGATGCCCTCAGGTGACCTACACACAGAGGCGGGGCCAAATACAAAGCTGAACCCCGGGAGCTGTGCGAACAAAGAAAAGAAAGGGAAATCTCTCCCAGCAGCCTCAGGAGCAGTGGATTAAATCTCCACAATCAACTTGATGTACCCTGCATCTGTGGAATACCTGAATAGACAACGAATCATCCCAAAATTGAGGTGGTGGACTTTGGGAGCAACTGTAGACTTGAGGTTTGCTTTCTGCATCTAATTTGTTTCTGGTTTTATGTTTATTTTAGTTTAGTATTTAGAGTTTATTATCATTGGTAGATTTGTTTATTGATTTGGTTGCTCTCTTCACCTCCCTTTTTTTTTAAATATATAGATATATATTTTTTTCCCATTTTCTGTTTTTGTGAGTGAGTATGTGTACGTTTCTTTGCGTGACTTTGTCTGTATAACTTTGCTTTTACCATTTGTCCTAGGGCTCTGTCTGTCCGTTTTTTTGGTTTTTTTACTTTTTACTTTTTTTTATTTTTAATAATTTTTTTATTTTTTATTTTAATAACTTTTTATTTTATTTTATTTTTCTCCCCTTTCTTCTAAGCCATGTGGCTGACAGGGTCTTGGTGCTCTGGCCAGGTGTCAGGCCTATGCCTCTGTGGTGGGAGAGCTGAGTTCAGGACATTGGTCCACCAGAGACCTCCCAGCTCCACATAATATCAAATGGCAAAAGCTCTCCCAGAGATCTCCATCTCAATGCTAAGACCCAGCTCCACTCAACGACCAGCAAGCTATAGTGCTGGACACCCTATACCAAACAACTAGTAAGACAGGAACACAACCCCACCCATTAACAGAGAGGCTGCCTAAAATCTTAATAAGGTCACAGACACCCCAAAACACAGCACCAGACACAGTCCTGCCCACCAGAAAGAGAAGACCCAGCCTCATCCACCAGAAAACAGGCACCACTCACTTCCACCAGTAAACCTACACAACCCACTGAACCAACCTTACCCACTGGGGGCAGACACCAAAAACAAAGGGAACTATGAACCTGCAGCCTGCGAAAAGGAGACCCCAAACACAGTAGGTTAAGCAAAATGAGAAGACAGAGAAACACACAGCAGATGAAGGAGCAAGGCAAAAACCGACCAGACCAAATTAAGGAAGAGGAAATAGGCAATCTACTTGAAAAAGAATTCAGAATAATGATAGTAAAGATGATCCAAAATCTTGGAAAGAGAATGGAGAAAATACAAGAAACTTTCAACAAGGGCCTAGAAGAACTAAAGAGCAAACAAACAATGATGAACAACACAATAAATGAAATTTAAAATTCTCTAGAAGGAATCAATAGCAGAAAAACTGAGGCAGAAGAACAGATAAGTGACCTGGAAGATAAAATAGTGGAAATAAATACTGCAGAGCAGAATAAAGAAAAAAGAATGAAAAGAATTGAGGACAGTTTCAGAGACCTCTGGGACAACATTAAAAGCACCAACATTAAAATTATAGGCATCCCAGAAGAACAAGAGAAAAAGAGACTGAGAAAGTATTCGAAGAGATTATAGTTGAGAACTTCCCTAATATGGGAAAGGAAATAATCAATCAGGTCCAGGAAGTGCAGAGAGTCCCATACAGGATAAATCCAAGGAGAAACACACCAAGACACATATTAATCAAACTATCAAATATTAAATACAAAGAAAAAATATTAAAAGCAGCAAGGGAAAAGCAACAAATAACATACAAGGGAATCCACATAAGGTTAACAGCTGATCTTTCAGCAGAAACTCTGCAAGCCAGAAGGGAGTGGCAGGACATATTTAAAGTGATGAAAGGGAAAAACCTACAACCAACATTACCCAGCAAGGATCTCATTCAGATTCGACAGCAATATTAAAACCTTTACACACAAGCAAAAGCTAAGCGAATGCAGCATCACCAAACCAGCTTTACAACAAATGCTAAAGGAACTTCTCTAGGCAGGAAACACAAGAGAAGGAAAAGACATACAATAACAAACCCAAAACAATTAAGAAAATGGTAATAGGAACATACATATCGATAATCACCTTAAATGTAAATGGATTAAATGCTCCAACCAAAAGACCTAGACTGGTTGGATGAATACAAAAACAAAACCCATATATATGCTGTCTACAAGAGATGCACTTCACACCTAGGGACACATACAGACTGAAAGTGAGGGGAAGGAAAAAGATATTCCATGCAAAAGGAAATCAAAAGAAAGCTGGAGTAGCAGTTCTCATATCAGACAAAATAGACTTTAAAATAAAGACTATTCCAAGAGACAAAGAAGGACACTACATAATGATCAAGAGATCAACCCAAGAAGAAGATATAAAAATTGTAAATATTTATGCACCCAACATAGGAGCACCCCAATACATAAGGCAAATGCTAACAGCCATAAAAGGGGAAATCAACAGTAACACAGTCATAGTAGGGGACTTTAACACCCCACTTTCACCAATGAACAGATCATCCAAAATGAAAATAAATAAGGAACCACAAGCTTTAAATGATACATTAAACAAGATGGACTTAATTGATATTTATAGGACATTCCATCCAAAAACAACAGAATACACTTTCTTCTCAAGTGCTCATGGAACATTCTCCAGAATAGATCATATCCTGGGTCACAAATCAAGCCTTGGTAAATTTAAGAAAATTGAAATAGTGTCAAGTATCTTTTCCAACCACAACGCTATGAGACTAGATATCAATTACAAGAAAAAATCTGTAAAATATTCAAACACGTGGAGGCTAAACAATACACTACTTAATAACCAAGAGATCACTGAAGAAATCAAAGAAGAAATAAAAAATTACCTAGAAACAAATGACAATGAAAACACGACGACCCAAAACCTATGGGATGCAGCAAAAGCTGTTCTAAGAGGGAGGTTTATAGCAATACAATCCTACCTCAAGAAACAAGAAACACCTCAAATAAACAACCCAAACTTACACCTAAAGCAATTAGAGAAAGAAGAACAAAAAAACCTCCAAGTTAACAGAAGGAAAGAAATCATAAAGATCAGATAAGAAATAAATGAAAAAGAAGTGATTGAAACGATAGGAAAGATCAATAAAACTAAAAGCTGGTTCTTTGAGAAGATAAACAAAATTGATAAACCATTGACCAGACTCATCAAGAAAAAAAGGGAGAAGACTCAAATCAATAGAATTAGAATTGAAAAAGGAGAAGTTAACAACTGACACTGCAGAAATACAAAGGATCATGAGAGATTACTACAAGCAACTCTATGCCAATAACGTGGACAACCTGAAAGAAATGGACAAATTCTTAGAAAAGCACAACCTTCCGAGACTGAACCAGGAAGAAATAGAAAATATAAACAGACCAATCACAAGCACTTAAATTGAGACTGAGATTAAAAATCTTCCAACAAACAAAAGCCCAGGACCAGATGGCTTCACAGGCGAATCCTATCAAATATTTAGAGAAGAGCTAACACCTATCCTTCTCAAACTCTTCCAAAATACAGCAGAGGGAGGAACACTCTCAAACTCATCCTTTGATGCCACCATCACCCTGGTACCAAAACCAGGCAAAGATATCACAAAGAAAGAAAACTACAGGCCAATATCACTGATGAGCATAGATGCAAAAATCCTCAACAAAATACTAGCAAACAGAATCCAACAGCACATTAAAAGGATCATACACCATGATCAAGTGGGGTTTACCCCAGGAATGCAAGGATTCTTCAATATACACAAATCAATCAATGTTAACAAATTAACATATTAACAAATTGAAGGAGAAAAACCATATGATCATCTCAATAGATGCAGAAAAAGCTTTTGACAAAATTCAACACCCATTTATGATAAAAAAACTCTCCAGAAAATAGGCATAGAGGGAACTTACCTCAACATAATAAAGGCCATATATGACAAACCCACAGGCAACATCATTCTCAATGGTGAAAAACTGAAGCCATTTCCACTAAGATCAGGAACAAGACAAGGCTGCCCACTCTCACCAATATTATGCAACATAGTTTTGGAAGTTTTAGCCATAGCAATCAGAGAAGAAAAAGAAATAAAAGGAATCCAAATCGGAAAAGAAGAAGTAAAGCTGTCACTGTTTGCAGATGATGTGATACTATACATAGAGAATCCTAAAGATGCTACCAGAAAACCACTAGAGCTAATCAATGAATTTGGTAAAGTAGCAGGATACAAAATTAATGCACAGAAACCTCTTGCATTCCTATACACTAATGATGAAAAATCTGAAAGAGAAATTATGGAAACACTCCCATTTACCATTGCAACAAAAAGAATAAAATACCTAGGAATAAACCTACCTAGGGAGACAAAAGACCTGTATGCAGAAAACTATAAGACACTGATGAAAGAAATTAAAGATGATACCAACAGATGGAGAGATATACCATGTTCTTGGATTGGAAGAATCCACATTGTGAAAATGACTATACTACCCAAAGCAATCTACAGATTCAATGCAATCCCTATCAAACTACCAATGGCATTTTTCACAGAACTAGAACAAAAAATTTCACAATATGTATGGAAACACAAAAGACCCCGAATAGCCAAAGTAGTATTGAGAAAGAAAAACGGAGTTGGAGGAATCAGGCTCCCTGACTTCAGACTATGCTACATAGCTACAGTAATCAAGACAGTATGGTACTGGCACAAAAACAGAAATATAGATCAATGGAACAGGATAGAAAGCCCAGCAATAAACCCACACACATATGGTCACCTTATCTTTGATAAAGGAGGCAAGAATATACAGTGGAGAAAAGACAGCCTCTGCAATAAGTGGTGCTGGGAAAACTGGACAGCTCCATGTAAAACAATGAAATTAGAACACTCCCTGACACCATACACAAAAATAAACTCAAAATGGATTAAAGACCTAAATGTAAGGCCAGACACTATAAAACTCATAGAGGAAAACATAGGCAGAACACTCTATGACATAAATCACAGCAAGATCCTTTTTGACCCACCTCCTAGAGAAATGGATATAAAAACAAAAATAAACAAATGGGACGTAATGAAACATAAAAGATTTTGCACAGCAAAGGAAAACATAAACAAGACGAAAAGACAACCCTCAGAATGGGAGAAAATATTTGCAAATGAAGCAACTGACAAAGGATTAATCTCCAAAATTTACAAGCAGCTCATGCAGGTCAATATCAAAAAAACAAACAACCCAATCCAAAAATGGGCAGAAGACCTAAATAGATATTTCTCCAAAGAAGATATACAGATTGCCAACAAACACATGAAAGGATGCTCAACATCACTAATCTTTGAGAAATGCAAATGAAAACTACAAGGAGGTATCACCTCTCACCAGTCAGAATGGCCATCATCAAAAAATCTACAAACAATAAATGCTGGAGAGGGTGTGGAGAAAAGGGAACCCTCTTGCACTGTTGGTGGGAATGTAAATTGGTACAGCCACTATGGAGAACGGTATGGAGGTTCCTTAAAAAACTAACTACCTAACTAACTACCATGCTAACTAACTACCATACGACCCAGCAATCCCACTACTGGGCATATACCCTTAGAAAACCATAATTCAAATACAGGCATGCACCACAATGTTCATTGCAGCTCTGTTTACAATATCCAGGACATGGAAGCAAGCTAAGTGTCCATCGACAGATGAATTGATAAAGAAGATGTGGTACATATATATAATGGAATATTACTCAGCCATAAAAAGAAATGAAATTGCATTATTTGTAGTGAGGTGGATGGACCTAGAATCTGTCATATAGAGTGAAGTAAGTCAGAAAGAGAAAAACACATACCATATGCTAACACATATATATAAAATCTAAAAAAATAAAAAATAAATAATGGTTCTGAAGAACTTAGGGGCAGGACAGGAATAAAGATGCAGACCTACCAGAGAATGGACTTGAAGACACGGGGAGGGGGAAGGGTAAGCTGGGACGAAGTGAGAGACTGGCATGGACATATACACACTAACAAATATAAAATAGATAGCTAGTGGGAAGCAGCCACATAGCACAGGGAGATCAGCTCGGTGCTTTGTGACCACCTAGAGGGGCTGGATAGGGAGGGTAGGAGGGAGACGCAAGAGGGAGGAGATATGGGGATATATGCATATGTATAGCTGATTCACTTTATTATTAAGCAGAAACTAACACACCATAGGAAAGCAATTATACTCCAGTAAAGATGTTAAAAAACATTTTTTTTAATAAAAAAGGATGTTAAAAAAAAAAAGAAAGGAAACAGCTAACATTTATCCAGCATTTGCTGGTGTCAGATACTCGTTGGCTGTCTCAATTTGTACTGTCTCAATTAATCTGCCCATCAACCTTATGATGTAGGTCCTGTCATTATGCCTGTTTGCTCAGATGAAGACAGAGAAGTTAAGTAAAATTAAGAAGCTTCCCACCCTCTAATAACTGGAATTAGAGCACCTTGACTCTGGCATTTCGATGGCTGCCACCATTGTTACCTTTGCAGTGCAGAAGATATTGAACGTTATGTCAAAGAGCAGCCCCCAAGGACCAAAGGGGGGCAACATGATTTCCCCAGCAGGCTACTTCAAACTCTTGAGCAACTGATAATGTCTATGGAATTAAACTGTTTCAGAAAATAGCAAAAAAGGAAGTGTTCTATTTTATTTTAAGAAGCATGAGCCACCTTAAATCAAGACATGACACAAAACTAAATCTCACAAATATAGATGCAAAAATCCTGTTATATCAAATCTAGAAATATATTAAAATAATAATATGCCCTGAACACATATCATTTATAACAGGAATATATAAATGGTTCATAGTGAGAACTAAATTCCAGACATAAAACATCATATTAACAGGTCAAGGAAGGAAAATGATTCTTCTCAATAGGTACTAAATTTAACCTCCTTTCTGAGTTTTCTTTTTAATTTAGAATAGGAGTAGACCAATGCTTCTTTAACATTTTAAATGACTTCTTTTTAACCAACAGCCAGCATGATGTTTACTGTTAAAATAGTAGAGTAGCATTTCTCAAACTATGATTTATACAATATTAGCTTCAAAAGAGAGAAATTCTTATTGTACTATTGAAAGAATTCCATATTTCAATGAACACAGAATATAATACATATTGTATCTCCATTTTGGAGATTCAAAATATACCTTACTGGATTAACTCTAGAAGAACAGCAAAAATAGCAAGTAGATTCTGAAAAGGTAGACACAAAAAGCAGATTATAAATACTCAGTATTAAAATACTGTGGTAATAGTAACTGAAGGTATAGACATAATAACACGTTCCACAAAGAGTAAATATAAGATTGCAGCATGTGATAAACATACCGTTTCAAAACAGGAACGAAGATCAGATTATTCAATAAAAAATATTGGGACAACTAGAAAGGATATATATCAGACCTCAAGTTCATATTTTACCAAAAGAAAAAAGAAAATGCCTGATGGCTTAGTTATATGTCAAAATGAAATCATAAAGATTAAAGAAAACGTAAATGGGCTTCAAGTGTAAACATGGTTATTTAAGTCTACATTTCTCTTTCTCCTCCTCAAAATCATAAAACAACAAGAAGCATTACTGAAACAATGCAGGAACTTCATTCTCTGTAAAATTTGGAAAACAGTATAATCAACAGACTTTAAAATATATGTAAATACGAATGAATGCAGCTGAAATGAGCAGAAGCCACATAGAGGAAGGAAAAGGAAAAGCACAGAGAATGGAGAGAGGACATAGTGTGGCCAGAGGTCAGAAAATGCCACCAGGACACACCTCCTGAAGATGAAGGGCCGATACTCTATTATAACAGGTGTGTCTCTCATCTACAGCAGTTGTGAAAGATGGAAGGTGGGCAGAGCCAGTGGCAAAAGCCTTCCTTGAAAGGCTTTGGTTGAAAGAAGCAGAGGGGAAGGGTGGATATAAAGAATCACATAAAAAGTCATATTTGCGGGGCTTCCCTGGTGGCGCAGTGGTTAAGAATCCGCCTGCCAATGCAGGGCACACGGGTTCGAGCCCTGGTCCCGAAAGATCCCACATGCCGCAGAGCAGCTGGGCCCGTGAGCCACAATTACTGAGCCCGCGTGTCTGGAGCCTGTGCCCCGCAACAAGAGAGGCCACGACAGTGAGAGGCCGCGCACCGTGATGAAGAGTGGCCCCCACTTGCCACAACTGGAGAAAGCCCTCGCACAGAAACGAAGACCCAGCACAGCCATAAATAAATAAATAAATAATTTTTTTAAAAAAGTCATATTTGCAAGAAGCAGACTGTCTCTGAAAAGTCACCTTAGCCTCCATACCTGGTCCCCAAACAGGAACCACTTACCAGCTGGTCAAGGAAAATATGACCATTCAATGATAAGTAATGAAAAAGGAATTAGCTCAGTATTAATACAAAGATGACTAGGAGATAATGGGGAAAGAGCAACAAAATGTAACAAAGATGAAAAATGCTCACCAGAAAAATGTTGCCACGGAGCAGATAAAAATTTTAACTAAGTATCTCACCATGAATTTTAAAATATTCAAAGTGACCATTATCTCTACAAAGGAAGATCAGAAACACAGAAACCTAGAACAAATGTGGCTACTCAACAGAAAGAAAGAAAACATAAGCTAGTATACTCCAAGAAAGGATAAATGAATAAATACCGGAAGGGCAGAAATGAGCCTAGATACTCTGGAAACTCAATAAGAAACGTAAAGAAGAATAATGAGGAAAATGAACATTAGAAAACAAAATTATAGAAAAGATTTTTTTGTTGTTGTTAAAGAGAAAAAGACCTGGAAGACAGGTAAAGGAGATTCAACAGATACATAATTGGAATCCTAAAGAAACCCAAAGCAAATATTTAATGACATAATCCATGAAATGTTCATGAAATTAAAAAAGAAGAATGTAATCTGCACAATTGAAAGGGTACACTGTGTACCAGGAAAAGAAAAGTTGACCTAGGATGGTTAATACCAAAACTTAATCATTGTCTTAATCATGTACTTTAAAAAAAAAAGAAAGAAAAAAAATTCTGGACTAAGAAATCAGTCTGGCTTCCTATTTATCCACCATTAAAACCAAAAGATAATGGAACAGCATTTATAAGATACTCATAGGGAAAATTCGACTTGTCCTTTGAGTATAAAGGGTATGTTTGTTTTTAATTGCAAGAAGTTAGGGAATATTGTTATCATGAACCATTCTTGAGAAGCTACTAGAGTATATACTTCTGCCAACCAGAAGATGATCAAGAAAACCACAGGCACAGAACCTGGTAGTGAGTATTGGATATATTTAATTGTAAAATAAGACCAAAACAAATGTATAGACTAGGGTCCCAGAGCAGAAGTAAATGCTATATGCCACTACAATGTAGAAACGATACAAAAACAAGACTCAGCAGAAGGGGATGAGAAGGTAAAAGGCAGAGTGAGTTTGTCAATTGCCTCATTTAAAAAAGCTGAAAGATCACAAAAGTCATTACAGCTGACAAGTGGTAGAAGTATAAACATATCTACCTTACAAGGATAAACACTAAGACAGATGGGTATTATTGACTAAAACTGGGTATGTGGGAGGGGGAAAAAAGTAAACATATTAATTTATTGTTACAGTCTGCCCTCCGTATCCATGGGTTTTGCATCCATGAGTTCAAACAATCGTGAATGGATACTGACGCCAAACCTGCAGATACTGAGACCGACCGTGTTCATTGTACTCCCCCATTTTACATAAGCAACTTGAGCATCAGCAGATTCTGGTATCTTCCGAGGCTTCTGGAACCAATGCCCCATGGATACAGAGGGAGAACTGTACTTTATTCAGAGTAACAAACATACACTGTGTGAAAATAGAGGACCAAGGGTGTTCATTTTCAATGAAATTTTTGAAGCAACCATTAGAATAAAATTACAAACCTTCCTAAACCTCAGGAAGATTTTTCAAAGAAAACAGACCACATAGTGGATGACTTTATATAAAGCCATAAAAACTGAAAACAATGTAAAATAATATGAAAAACTAAGATCAAATCCATCTATCATTATAGAGGTAAACAAGCTTAACTCATCTGTGATGGAAGGAAGGAAAGAAGGAAGGGAGGAAGGAAGGAAGGAAAGGAAGGAGGGAAGAAGAGAAGGAGGGTGGGGGGGAGGGAGGGAGGAATAAAGGAATCGGGAAGAAATTGGATGCCAAAAGCAAAACCCAACTCTAAGCTGTACACAAGAGCTGTTCCAAAAACAAAATACTTCATAAAGACTAAAAAGTCTTTTGACTTTTGAATAAAATGTTTTCAAAACTCAAATACAAAAAAAAAGAGCAAGAGTTGTGATCTTAATAGCAATGAAGACAGATTGAAGACCACTTAATAGCAATGAAGACCAGATTGAAGCATTTTTTAAAAGACAAAAAATGAGCACTTTATTAAATTAAATGGTGCAATTTCACAATAAAGGTATAATAGCCCTAAACATCTATGCACATCCATCTGTTCTTGATACATAAAGTAGACAGACAAATAAATAAATTACAGAAGACCAATATAGCACAACTAATAAAGTAATTAAGTAAATAATTAATAAAGTAAGTCTGGTTTATGTATACACAAATATATTCACACATACACCCTAAAAATAAAGAAAATATCTTCAGTTCAAGTGTTATCATAAAAACTGGACTCAGACCAAAAAAGAAAATCTCCAGAAAGCAAAAACAGGGCAGAAAAATTTCTATGATCACAATGCAAGAAAACCAGAAACTGAAAATCAAAACAAAACACACAAAAAATCTCTCCACCTAGAAGGAAAAAAAATGCCCTTAAATTCTCCTTGAGTCAGAGAGAATGGACAAACAGAAATACATAACATCTGGAAAACAATAATGAAATGGTCACAGGTAAGAATCCATAGGAAAGAGCTAAGCAAAGCTCAGCAAAAAACACTTCCATTCTATCCATTAAAAAGAGAAGAAAAATGAAGAATGAAAGGAAAGAAATTAATTAAACACCCAACTCACAAAGGTAGATGAATGCAATGCAAACTAAAGGAAAGTTGAATGAAGAATTATTAAAGAAAAATGTAGAAAATAATAAGTTAGAAGACAGAAAAACAATAGAAAAGATAAATCTGAAAGCCACTTTTGCTCAGAGAACAGCTTCTTTTGGCTGAGCCATTTTTTATAGTGGTGGCTGGACTTAAATGCCTGCAAATGTTAAATGACCCTGCAGTACAGCAGGGAGGAGAAAGAATTTCCAATAGAGGGACTTGACTATTCAGGAAAGTAAAGGGGAAGTTCCCAGAGCGTAAACAGGGCAGGCCAGGGAGACAAAGACACGACTGGATTGCTTTGTATAATAAAGTGAGGGGGCTTGGTGGGGACCCTTAGATGAGGGGTGAGTGTTCTAAAGAGGAGAGGAAACAGGAAATATAAGAAGAGGAGAGAGAGATGGAGAGGAAACAGGAAATATAAGAAGGGGAGAGAGAGATGAAGGCAGAGATGGAGAGACAGACAGAGCAATAATGATATAATAAGAGGGCTGAGCAATATTAAACCTCTGGGGGGGCTCCACCTCCTCCTACTTTGTTGCTTGCTTGTTTGTGACTCTTAGAGCACATCCTTTAGTAACCCCTAACGTGGGAAAGTACACTGTGTTCCTGCGCATCTGAAAATGGCTCTGAGTGTCTCTCAACCTTGATGGATGTTTTCCACATAGAATTCCATTGGCATTCTAGTGCGAACTCACTTTCCCTCAGGATTTTCAAGGTGCAGCCCTATTTGTCTTCATATCCTGTGTGGAGCAGTTAGAAAGAACGCAACAGATTGGTATATACTAAAATGGATAGCTCTCCAAGGCACCATGCTGAATGAAAACTACAAGTCTCCAAGTCATTTATAAGGTGTGCACCTTTTACATCAAAAAATCTGGAAAGGGATCCACCAGTGGCTCCAGGAGGTACCAGAACTGTGGCACTCCGGTCAAAATGGGAGTTTATGTATTGCCTGCGTATTTCTCAATTTATCTTGCAATTTCCTCACTAATCCAAAAATTAAAAAAAAAAGAAAGTAATATTCTAGAGCTCTTAAAACCAACACTAATCCAAAACCGGTTTGAACAAAAATAAGAAAGTAATATTCTAGAGCTCTTAAAACCAACACTAATCCCAAAAAGTCTGAACAAAAATTTCATCCCACTAGGAGCTCAATAAGTACACAATAACGTTTTCTTACAGCTTACCATTTTTATCACTTTTTTGTTTGGTTTTTTAATACAACTGGGTCTTATTTCATTGTATGGTATGACTTGATGTCCTATGGTGATATTTTTCCTATTTCCTTACCACTTTTTCCCACACCATTTATTGAGTATTCTTTCCCTTCCCTACTGATTTAAAGTGCCCCCTTGAGGCATGTATGAAATTGAAAAATATGTAGTACAGAACCCAGGCTTCCTAATTCCCAACATGGTGACATACCACTACTTCACCAAGCTGTTTTTAAATTACTTTTGATTTTCTTAATTTTTATTTTATATTGGAGTGTAGTTGATTAACAATGCTGTGTAAATTACTTTTGATTTAGATGCTTTTTCTCAAGTTTTACAATATTTCACATTTCTAGTACTCAGTTTTGTTCTTGGCTTTGAATCTAGTTAGATTTTTAGCCTCTATTTTGGGAGGTGTTCTTCCAGGCTGTGGACAAGGTTTGGAGAGGAATGCTTGGGTTCATTTGTTTATTCATTCAGCAAACATTCCTTGAGTCCTCACCATGCTCCAAGTACTCTTCCCAACGCTGGGGGACATTAGGAAATGAGAACAAGGAGCTGCCTCCTACTTTTTTATTTTGCCTTTTACTTTATTGCAAGGTATGTAGCTTTTCCCCCAAGTCTTTGCCATTTTATCACTCACTCCTTCTACCCTATGGTCATGATTCCACTGATGAGCATCTGACAATTCCTGCTCCTTGGTTTGGGAGGATGGGTAGTTTTGACATTTAGTGACTATCCCATTGGTCCCCCCACTTTCCCAATAAGTCAACTTTACCCAAGACTTACAAAGACCAAAGCCTGCCCTGGTCCCAGGATGTGTCTCACTTTGTAGAAGTGGCGGTACATGGTGTTAGTACCCAACACCCCATCCTTTTCTACCTCTACCTCCACTAAAAACAAAAGGGACTGCTAAGGAGATCTACTACGCCCTTTCCAAAGAGGAAGTGTTCTCTGCAGCACAGACAATAGTCCAGGGGGCTGGGAGGGGCGCGGTGGCGGCAGCACTTGGAAACCTCTTCCAGTTAGTTCTGATTTATTATACAGACTCCAGGCCACCCGGATCACGTGGCTTCATGGAACGCTCTGTGGTGGCCTGGATCTATAAACCAATGAATAGATATCACATCTAACCACAGGAATCATCTCCACATCTGCAGTAAGTGTAGCATGGGCAACATTCTTCATGTACTAAGCCATCTAGAAGCAATAAGTGTCTGAAGTAAGGAGGAGACACTCTTCATTATAGGTTTACTCTTGCTTCGATGAACTAGACTCAGTGGAAATTAAAGCAATAGGGGATTTTGCATTTGGATGCATGACAAATTAAAAAATTAGCATGAAATGTTGATGATCATTACATTTCTTTGAACAAACCAGTTATCATTTTCCTTAATGATAATGACTTTTTTCTTAAGGATACAGACTTTGACTGCATGCATGACTGTCTGACTAATAATGTTGATACTAGGGTGCAGATTCTCTTAATAAAGATAAGGATTGTGAGCCTGAAACAGCCCTTGAAAAGAGAGATTCCCAAACAGGGTGCCATAGCTCAGTGGCATTTGGCAAATGTGTTAAAGATGGTTGTATAGGGTTTGATCCCCTCAGTCCCATGACACCCAGAGTCCAGACCCCTCACCTCACAGCTGCCTCCAATTACCCCAGTTTCTGTACAATTGCTGTCATTTTCTGCACATGTCATGATGTGAAAAGAGGTTGTGAAGCACTGCTACAATATAACCTAAGTCAAGGAAATTCCCATGTTAATTTTATAGAAAACAGAAATACTGTTAAGCAAATTGCCAAAGCTTGTGACATTCCCAATGTACAATCAGTTTCCTTATTTTTCTTCCTTGCAGTAGGTGAGGTAAGAAGACTCTCCTGCCTTAGACTGTCCAGAGCCTGGAGCTACAGTTAGACGACACCCCCCGCCCATTTGATGGTGTTCATTGTTTTGTCTTCCCATCACTCCTCCACATGTTCTTCCTTTATTCTGCAAAATGTTTTCCTTTCACTCTAACCACGTGTTTCCAGTGGGGGATGTCAATTGTCCACAGACCCCACCTCCTGTCTGTGCTGACCAGTCCCCAGAGGGCACCTAACCCACATGGGCAAATCCAACACTTCCCTCGCAGACTTGAGCCTGGTCCCTGAGAGGCATGAACGGGGGGGGGGGGGGGGCAGACATGTGACAGGCATGAACGGGGGGGGGCTGACACGTGATGTGGGAGGATATGCTGTTGGAGGGGGCTTTCTACCGTGTGACAGCATCCACGTGAGAGGTGGAAGTTGGGGACTCTGAAAGAAGCAAACAGAAAGTTAGAAAGACGGTCAGACCAGGAGGCCCAGCTGCATCTTGCTCTTCTCCCAGTGACATGTTTTTTTCTTGTTTTCTAGGCCTTTGCTACTCAAAGGGCGGTCCTCAGCATATCAGCACCAGCACCTCCAGGGAGCCTGTTAGACATGCAGAACCTCAGCCCAAGCCCAGACCCAGTGGACTAGATGCTGCATTTTAACAAGGTCCCCAGGTGGTCGGGCGCTTGTTAAAGTTGGAGGAGCCCCAGCCTGACCCCCTTCAAGGTGGGCCTCCCTGTCGCTAGGAGACCTGGTTGGTACACCCTGACACCCAGAGCCTTTGTGTAAACCCTGCAGGTACTTCAACACCCGCATGGGAAATTATATTGAAAGACCTTCTCCTAGAATCTACTGTATAGCACAGGGAACTCTACTCAATGCTCTGTGGTGACCTAAATGGGAAGGAAATCTAGAACAGAGTGGATGTATGAATACATATAACCGATTCACTTTGCTGCACAGCAGAAACTAACACAACATTGTAAAGCACCTATACTCCAATAAAAATTAATAAAATAAAATAAACCTTAAAAAAAAACCTTCTCCTAAGCCACAACAGTGTTCTTGAGACTCACCTCAATCACTGACAACAGCCCTTCAATGGAGGGAACAGGCCTGACCAGCAGCATGATGGGGGCCAAGACTAAGGCGAGGAGAATGAGGCATCAGACTCTGTGGGATTAAGGAGGCACTCGCTCTAGGGTCTTTCAAGTGCAGAGTTGGGACTTGCCTGACGCTGGGGGTATATGCCTCCTTAAAGGTGAGTGCCTGTGAATTGCTGGTGGAAGTGTGAAATAGTACCGCACCTGTGGGAAACAGTTCAGTGGTTCCTCAAAAATTTAAACGTAAAATTACCGTATGACCCGGCAATTCCACTTCTAGGTATATCCCCCCAAAATTAAAACCTGGCACTCACATATATATACATACACATGTACTCACGGCAATGGTAGTCACAATAGCCAAAAGGCGGGAACAGCCCAAATGTCCATCACCAGATGAATGGATAAACAATATGTGGTCTAGCCACACAATGGAATCTCTTTCAGCCATAAATAGGCATGAAGTACAGGCATACCTTGTTTTATTTCTCTTTATTTTTTGCACTTTTTGAACTTGGCAGATATTGCATTTTTTACATATTGAAGGTTTTTTAAAATTTTTATTGGATTATAGTTGACTTACAATGTTGTGCTAGTTTCTCCTGTACAGCAAAGTGAATCAGTTATACAGATACATAGATCCACTCTTTTTAAGATTCCCTTCCCATATAGGTCATTACAGAATATTGAGTAGAGTTCCCCACGCTATACAGTAGGTCCTTATGAGTTATCTATTCTACATATAGTAGTGTGTATATGTCAGTCCCAATCTCCCAACTTATCCCTCTCCCCTCCCCACCCCTGTAACCATAAGATTGTTTTCTACATCTGTGACTCTATTTCTGTTTCGTAAATAAGTTCATTTGTACTTATTGAAGGTCTGTGGCAACCATGCCTCCAGCAAGTCTGTCTGCGCCATTTTTCCAACAGCACTTAATCACTTTGTGTCTCTGTGTCACATTTTGATAATTCTCACTGTATTTCCAAATTCGTCTTTATTGTTACATTTGTTATGGTGATTTCTGAGCAGTGATCTTTGATGTTACTACTATGATTCCCTGAAGGCTCAGATGATTCTTAACATTTTTTAGCAAAAAGTGTTTCTTAATTAAGGTATGTACCTTGTTTTTTTAGACATAGTGCACACTTAACAGACTACAGTATAGTGTAAACATAACTTTTATATGCACTGAGACACCAAAAAATTCGTGTGACTCACTTTATTGAAATATTTGCTTTACTGTGGTGGTCTGGAACCAAACCTGTAATATCTGTGAGGTACACCTGTACTGATACATGCTACAGCATGGATGAACCTCAAAAATGTTATGCTGAGAGAAAGAAGACTGACACAAAAGGTTATATGATTCCAATTACATGAAATGTCCTGAACAGGTAAATCCATAGAGAAAGAAAGCAGATTGGTGGGTGCTAGGGGGCGGGGGAGGGGAGAGGTGGAGCCACAACTTAGCATACTACGCGTTTCCTTTTAGGGTGCTGAAATTGTTTTGGAACTAGATAGAGGTGATGGTTGCACAACACTGCGAATATACTAAATGCCACAGTATTGTTCGCTTTTAAAACGATTAACTTTAAGGTATGTGAATTTCACATCAATTTTTTTAAAAGGAAAAAAAAAAAGAACTCTAAACAACAACAAAAATTGTTGCGGCACCTGGCCCTGAGCATAATACCAGTCAAATGGTAACAGCCATAGCACGGTCCCCACACAGGACCCAGCCCCATGGAATTCAAGTTTGTCTTTCCACACCTCTGCACCTTTCTCTGACTGCAGAGTCTTTGCTGAGTCTGATTTCTGCACAATACCACAACTTATACGCATACGACACTACTACACTCCTTGTCACTTCTGAGGGGCTCATGGATGTAGGAAATTTGTCCTCAGAAAGAGCACTGGAAAGGAAATGGACAAGGAAAAACAAACCAGGATCCGTACTTCCACACAGAGGATCTCATGCTTGTGTTCAAAAAAAAAAAGTGAAACTTATTTGTCGTCAGATATTCAGAGAAAGACCAGTGGAAAGCTTTGCGGCAGGAAGATCCTGCCAGGCTGGCGGAATCGTGGGACCCACCATTTATCATTTCTGGATAATTTACATGTCTAGCCTGCTTTACCATCATTTATGTGCCACTTGAAACTGGACACAACAGTGTCCAGTAACAGTAACCCCCCAGGGGGGTTATTTTTAGGAAGGAAACGAAGGCACAAAAAGGTCAGCGTGACTTGCTGAAACCACAGGCCAAGAATTAGAACTTGGAACCCTGAGTGGCAAGGTTCTGGGCCCCATTTGCCGTGTTGCTGGGGAGATTTTCCAGACCTGGCACAGCTCTGTCACAGCACGGAAGTTGGGGACATCAGAGGTCCACAGGGATTTCTCTTTCTCCTTGTCTCCTTGTCCCCCTCATCTGACCCATCCCGCAAACTGAAGCTGAGACTATTCTTCAAAACCTCTTCTGGCAAGTCAGACACCCACAGGGACTCCCCAGGCCCTCCGCTCTCTAACCCATCCTGGCCTCCCTTAGCCGATGGTACTTCCCCTCCTCCTAACATAGAGAGTCCCTGCTCACCTCTACATCCCGTACCTTTGCTCTGTGCCCTTTGCACACCTCTGCCCATCCAAATCCTCCTCCTCCCAAAAGTAGGGAACCAACCCTCACGGCCCCAGACACGGAGCCAAGAACTTCATTAAATACTTGAGTAGCTGCTTCTCTCATATGATTGAGAAAACATTTGAGTCAGCTCCAGTGAGCCCTCAGACAACAGAAAGACAAAATAACCCACCATCTCTGAAATAAATCTGAGTTCAGCAGCCTCAATCCCCAAACCAGCCTGTGATCTGCTACACAACTCACCTGTGAGTGCAAACAGGGCCAAGCTGAGACACACACACACACACACACACACACACACACACCGGACCACCCAAGAAGAAAAAGAAGTTTCTGATCTTTTAAACTATCCCCAAACACCTCTTCTAAGAGGATGTATTAGTTTCCTAGGGCTGCCAAAAAAATGACTACCACCTGAGTGGCTGGAAACAACAGAAAATTTTTTCTCTCACAGTCCTGGAGGCCAGAAGTCCAAAATTAAGGTGTCAGCAGGGTCTTGTGCTAGCTAGAGGTTCTGGAGAGAATCCTTCTTGCCTCTTCCTGGCATCTGATGATGTTGCCGACAGCCCTTAGCATTCCTCAGCTTATAAATGCATCACTCCAATCTCTGCCCTGTCACCACATGGCCTTCTCCCTGCCTGTCTGCTTTCTCTTCTTATAAGGACACCAGTGTCCTTACTCCAGCCCCGCTCCAGTATAACCTCATCATAACCAATTACATCTGCAAAGACTCTATTTCCAAATAAGGTCACCTTCTGAGGCTCCAGGTAGACATGAGCTGGGGTGGGTGGGAGCAGGAAGGGGAGGGAACCTATTCAATCCAATACAGAGGAGAAGGTGAGGTAAAGGAAGAGAAGGTTTGGAATTAGGATTGACAGAAGGGTGATTCCAGGTTTTTTTATTAGTATTATCATTATTTTTTATTTTTTGGCCGTGCCACGCAGCTTGCAGGATCTTAGTTCCCTGACCAGGGATCGAACCCATGCCCCCTGCGGTGGAAGAGCAGAGTCCTAACCACTGGACTGCCAGGGAAGTCCCTGATTCCAGTTTCTATAACTTCATTTCCTCAGCTGATAAGAGCCCCCAAGGAGGACCCCGCTGAAATCCCGAGTGACACCTCGGCCTTGGTTGCATCGTCCCTTTGTCCTTTGCTGTCCACGGATGAGTGGCTGCCTTGGGTCAGTGGCTTCCTTCTCCATCCTGAAGGAATTCCCCAGCCCCTGCCTTCCTCACCTCAGTGTTCAGTTTGCAGAGATGGATATTAAATCAGATTTTCACCTGGTTCATTACATTCTGATGATTTTGAGCTACTGGGATTTTCAATTTGAAAGAAAATATTTTGATCCAGCAATGCCCACAGGACAGCTCTAGGCTGAGGACACTTGGAGCGTTCTGGGGAGCCGTGGAGTGTGAGTCTGTGTACGGACACGTCACCTAAAACCCACTGGTTGACTTGCTAGTTGGCCCATGGGGACATGTAGTTGTGTGGAAGAGTTTTCATCAGAATTCTGGTATAAAATGAAAAGCCTCAAAGGAAAGAAAGCCTTTCAAAATCTGTGTTGCATCCCTCTGATTCGGTGCAGCTTGTTTTCATGCAAAGTTTACTAAGAGAGAAGAGGCAACCCAGTGGCGTCGTGTGCAAATCATAGGATTTACCAACATGATTCAAGGTGAGATCTTTGACTGGGCTGGCCCATGTTGTTTCAGAGGCTCCAGCTCTTTTTTTCACTAATTGTTATTAATAGGATAGGCCACTGCATCTTTCAGTCTAAGGACTGTTCTGGAGCAGACCCTCACCACTGCTGATATGATGTTGTACCTGCACTCACACCTTTTCCCTAGTCCTCCATCCCGTCTATGCCTGATGCTGTCCTGAGTCTGATTCCTTTTTTGTCTCTTACAGCCCTTTACAGAGTTCCTGCCATGGTGCCTTACCCCCGGCAGGGGTTTAGCAAATGGGGTGCAATGAACAGAAGGAATATGATGTGCTGGTGGGATTGTATTCATAAACAGAAAACAACATTTGGCATACACTGTATTCACAAATAGTAGCAAGTGATGGATGTCGGGCAGCAGAGAGGATGCTGAGAAAAACGAGATGCCATTGAGATGCAGGCTTCATTTCTCTCTCCTGACTCTGGCCACCAGCTGAGCTGTGCAGCCCTCACCTCTTTCTCAGCCTGCAGGGCCTCTTTACCAGTGATTCTGGTGGTGACTACCAGAAGTGAATGCCTGGTGAGAGCCAGGAGAACGAGCCCCAAGCCAAGCTGGCAATGAGAGCAGAGCTAGATGAAAAATAAGCTAAAATATGCAGCCAAAAGAGATGGAGCCCAGACACAGGGCTCAAAGCAGGTGGGAGGTAAGCCTGGAAAAACTCGGGAATTGCTCCAGAGCACATAGACCCCTGCTGTTATGGGTGGAATTGTGTCCATTCCCTTCCAATTCGTATGTTAGAATTCCAAGCCCCAGTACCTCAGAATGTGACCTTATTTGGAGATAGGGTCTTTACAAAACTAATCAAGTTAAAGTGACTTCATTAGGGTGGCACTAATCCAATATGACTGGTGTCCCCATAAGAAGGGGAAATTTGGACACAGAAACACACAGAGGGGAGATGATGTGAATAGACAGGGAGAAGACGGCCGTCTACAAGCCCAGGAGAGAGGCCTGGAACAGATCCTTCCCGCATAGCCTCAGAAGAAACCAACCCTGCAGATACCTGGGTCTCAGAGTTTGGCCTCCAAAACTGTGGAACAATAAATTTCTGTTGTTTAAGCCACCCAGTGTGTGGTAGTTTGTTACAGCAGCCCAAGCAGACTAATACACCTATGATGACTATTCCTGTGGTTCCTGCTCTACTTGTAAGGCACATGGGGCATTTAAAGGGCCTTTGAAAATGGGATCCATGCCCAACAAGCCTGCAACACGCCCCTTTGGTGGTGGTATTGTCAGTCTCCATCAGTGATGTTCATTTCAATCACTTTCTATCTTGAGATATAGTGCAGCAAAAACGGCCTGGCAATTTGGCAATATCAACCAAATTTTTTTAATGTGACTATTTTTGATCCAGCAATTCCATGTCCAAGAATGTAGAGTATTTCCCCAAAAAATGTTGATACAAGGGCTCAAAGACATGTATAAGAATGTTTCCTGCAGCCTTTTTCTGTCCCTTGCTCATTTTTTCTTACTTTTTATTTGCAAATAATTCAAACTTACTGAAAATTGGCAAGAATGAAAATAGTACATAGAATGCTCATGCACCATTTACCCCGAATCTCTTACTGTTAACATTTTGCTTCATTTGTTTTATCATCTTTAACTGTCTCTCTGTCAGCCTCTCTCAACCCTTTGAACAAAGACTACTTACATCATAGCCCTTTAATCTTAACTACTTCCGTGTGTGTTTCCTAAATGTAAAGATAATGTCTTACATAATCACAACAGTTATCAACCTCCGGAAATTTATCATGGAAACAGTACTTTTATCCAATCTGCCTTTCTTATTCCAGCTTTATCAACTGACTCAAAAATGTCCTCTGAGAATTGTTTTCTTCCATTACAAAGTCCAACCCAGCTCAGGTACTGTACTTAGTTACCATGATTCTTTAATATCTATCAGTCTGTAACATTTCCCACAGCCTTTCTTTGTCTTTTATGACATTGACACTGTTATGGAAGGAATGTTTGTGCCCTCCCAAAATTCATATGTTGAAATCCTAACCCCCAAGTTGATGGTGTTAGGGAGGGCATTAGGTCATGAAAGTGGAGCCCTCGTGAATGGGATTAGTGCCCTGATAAAGAGACCCCAGAGAGCTCTCTCACTCTCTTTCCAACATGTGAGGAGGACACAATGAGAAGTCTGCAGTCTGCAACTTGGAAGAGGGTTCCCACCAGAACCCAGCCAAGCTGACACCCTGGTCTCAGACTTCCAGCCTCCAGAGCTGTGGGAAATAAATGACTGTTGTTTAAGCCACCCAGTTTATGGCATTTTGTTATAGAAGTCCAGATAGACTAAGACACACTATTAAGGAATACAATTTATTTTTAATAGAGTCTTCCTCATTTGGGGTTTATTCCATGGTCCCTCATAGCCGGATTCAGGTTATGCTCTTCCAGGACAGAAAACGCCATGAGTGATGCCTATCCTTCTCAGGGCATCATATCTGGAGGCCCTGGATATTCATCTACTCCTCACAGGTTAATTTTTACCTCCTCATTAAATTAGTGTCCAATTTCTCCACTGTGTAGTTGCTATTTCTCCCCTTGTAAGCAACAAGCAGTCTGTGGGGAGATGTTGTGAAACCATACAAAGATCTTCCTCCTCTTCAAAGTTTCCCTCTTGGTTTAGCACCCATTGAGGACTTTTGCCTCAACCAATCTTTAATGGTCATAAAATGATAATTTTCCAACTCCAGCATGCCCTCCACATTTATCTTGGCACTCAGCAAGCCTTAGTCCTCACAAGTGTGCCACAAGGTAGAGATAAACCTGGGAAAATTCAGGAGCCTGGCACATCAAGGAAGGTTCTAGGGCTTCGGTGGTCAGGATACCTCCTCTGCAATGAGAGACAAGTTACTGCCCTTGCGCTGATAACCACGAAGAAAGAGGCACAATCTTTATAGGTTTCTTTGGATTGGGGAGGTAAGACAAACCACGTTTAAAAATGCTTCTCTAGCCATATCGCCCATAAAGTAACCCTGTCAACGTGGATGGTGCCAGTTTCAAGCAGAGTCTGGAACAAGGAAAGGCTCCACGGAGAGCTGAGACTGCAGTGAACACTGCCCTGGACTTTGACTTTGGGGCCATTTGACCCAATGATACTGGAAGTGTCTGCAGCAGGGGGATGCTGTGTGGAGCCTCTGAGAGGCTCCAAAAAGAGTTCACAGCACAGACCCTGAAGGTGCAGGAGCAAGTCACTGCCTCCCTCTGCCAAGGACCTTCTCCATTGCGCAAGCAGCTCCTTTCTTACCCGACCTGGTAGAAGAAGAAAGACTAACCACGAGGCACAGGCGCAATGTGAGCTGAACTGCCCATCGAGAACTGGATGTCTGATCTACCAAACCACCATGAAGAACAACTGAATGTGCACAAAAGCATTCCATTATAAAATGGAAACGGTACGTGGAGATCTGGTCCAAGCAGGTGTAGGCAACACAATTGACCTGCAAAAGGATGTGGTTTCAGCCTCCAAGATGCCTCCTTAGAGTGTCTGTTTCACCCCTCTGTCATCCTGCACTATGGCCTCATGGGGATTCCATAAGGCCAGTTAATGAAGGAGGAAAGAGTACAAGCTTGACTCATGGATTAATTGCGTGGTCACCTGAACTCCCTGGAAGAGGGTGCCTGCTGCACTCAGGACCATTTCTGAAAGACAATGCATAGGAAATCTTCCCCCAAGATAGAACTTCAGGAGGCACATGTGGTTTTCATGTGAAGGATAAATGGTCGATGATGTGAATATACCCTGAGTGATCAGCACAGGGGTCAATAAGTTGACCAACTAGTCAGGGCCTTTGAGAAAACAAAATTGAAAAACTGGTAGTAAGGAGGTTGGGGGAGAGCTGTGTGGAAGGACTTCTGAGAATGTGAACACATTTGTGTTCATGCAAATGCCCACCAGAGGGCAGCCACGGTGGATGAGGCACTTTATATCAGGTGGGCAAGAAGACCCGGGCATGGGGTCAGGATGGATGTCACACATGGACTCAACAGCCTAACTGCATGGCTGCCTTCGCCAAGATATATGTGGCCACCATTGCTGCCGAGCGCCCAAACTTCCAACAACGGAGGAATATACTGAGCCTCCACTCTGGAACCATCCCTGGGAGGACCAGCTGGTTACCTGGTGGCGGGTGAATTACATTGGACCCCTTGCTTTATAGAGGAGACAAGTCTTTGTCCTCATAGGGTAGCACACATTCCAAGTGTGAGTTTTCTTTTCCTGCCCTCAGCACTTCTGCCAATCTCACCATTAATGGATTTACAGAATGCCAGAATCCCTGAACAAGCACCCTGGTGTCCCACATAACATCAACTAGGGGACACTTAAAGGAAGTGACTCAGTGGGATCATGCCTATAGAATCCCCTGGGTTTACCTATTGCCCAGAATCAGCTGGCTTGAGAGATGATGGGATGGTCTGCTCAAAGCCCAATTACAGTACCAGCTGGAAGCAAACATCCTATAAGGTTGTAGGGTAGAATGTCTGCCTTAAAGTTTAAGGATTAAACCAATGATCAACATATGGTGCAATCTTCCCCCACAGCCAGGAGCACAGGCCAAAGGAACAAGGGGTGGAGGTACAAGTGTTTACTGTTCTAGCTCTTAACACACCAGAAGTTTTACTTCCCATGCCCATGACCTTGGGTTTAGTGGATTTGGAGGTCCATGACCAAAGCAGAAAACAATCATGTTTCTGATCAACTGGAAGCTGAGACACCTTCCCCTGTCCCCCCTCCACCTCCCAGTGAACCAACAGCCAGAGTAGGGGTCCAGTGGAAAAGAGGATATCAAGTATTTACAGCCTACAGGATGTGTTGGGGTACTTCTTTGTTCTCCCTTGCCCCACATTCCTGGCCAAGAAAAAAAAAACTGCAGAAATGTCACCAAGATCTCACACCCTGCAAGAATGAAAGTGGGGGCCATCTCACCAGTAAAGAATCCATCCAGCATGGGCTTGCACATGGCAGGGAGACTAAAGTATGGGTGGTGGGAAAAGATGTCTCTCTGGCCCCCTGACCTTCCAAGCTGGGAATCACGGCAGCTGCGGTGATAAACCTAGTTGCTGATCCCTGCCCCATGTCTATTTCCTTAAATGAAGGACACAGGCTTGGCTGACAATTTAGATTTCACATGGAAACATGACCAAATTAATATCACTTTGAAGTGAGAGTAGCTGGTGGGACTTCACGCATTCCCTCTGCTGGGGACATGAGCTCTTCATGCAAAGCACAGGAATGGATGCTGAGGGCAAAGGGGTCGCCTGTCCCAGATCCTTCCATTTGCTTTTCTGGGTCTGTCTCTACCCTTCTCCACCCTGGTCCATGTGCCAGGACTCTGGACTGATTAAACTCTACAAGAGGCTCCCAAAGAAGTTGGCTTCCAGTTGGGTTCAGCTAGCAAGAGCCCCAGCAGGAGAGGGAGAGAGGGAGGAGAGTAAATCAGGGTGTTTATTCTCTGGTTCCTCCATGGAGGTCACATCGGTCTGGTAAGTCCGTCCACAGACTGTCACTGTTCCTCTCAAGGTGGCTTGTTCCAGCCACTCTCTCCTCTTCTGGGTTCCAGTAACCTGTCCCTTCCCTCTTCCTAGGGTGGCAACTGCTCCACCATTGCTAGCCCTGGTTCCCGTGCTATGCCATGGTTTCCCGATACCTGCCATACCTTTGTAATGAGTTCCTTTAAAAATAAAACCTCCTCAATTTATCCTAACAGAACATGCCATCTGTTACCCCTAGGGACTCTAATAAACACAAAAGTTTAAATACCACGCCCAGGATCATGGATCTGGGAGATGGTAGGAAGGGGCAGTGTCTTGAGAGTAGACTCTGTACAGCCTTGTGGGAAGTGCACTTGGGTCATGTCCGGGCCCCTCACCCCTCCAGAACTGTGAGATAATAAATGCTGAGCATTTGGTCATCTGTTATGGCAGCAAAAGAACACATAGGATGATGAAAGTTTCTCTCCCATGCACCTTTTCTTAGAAAACTACCCAAGGATGTGCTCTAACAAAATTAGGGAGTAAACAAAGAAAGGGGGAGGATAGACTCCAGGAAATAGAGTCTTCCACCAAGGTCAGTGGATAGGGAAAGGCCCCGGGGACCATTGGTGGCACACCTGGAGAGGAAGGCACGGTTGGAGAAGGGGGTCAGAGCCTCCAGGAGGGCAACGAGCAAGGGAGGCTGTGCTCGCTGCCCAGGAGGGAACCATCAGCCATGAGCCTCTTGCAGCCATAAGTGCAGGACACGCCCAAAGCTGGGAGTGTCTGGAGAGGGGCCCTGAAAGTGGAAAGAAATAAAGACCCAAAATACCAAGCTGGGAGGAAAACCCCAGGAGAGCAGAGGCTGCCTTCCTATGACAGCTGGTGGCCAGGGGCACCTCCACTGTAAATCTCAGTGGAAGGAGTGACACTTGGCAGGGGTCCTTGTAGAGGAGTTTGTACATAGACAGTTTTGATCTTCCTTTTGAATCCAGATAATGAAACATCGGTGTGGGGAGAGAAAGAGAGAGAAAGGGAGGGAGAGACAGTGTGTGGTTTTCTCAAGCTGAAGTAACAAGAATTAGATGTTTAAATATATTATTTAGAGTTACACAGTTAAACAAAGGCGCAATGAAATAAGTGATGTAGCTATTGGGATGGGGAAGGAAGGAGGGGCTGAGGGGCCGAAGCCTCATCTCTCTCAGCAGGAAGCCAGTAGATGGTGTTTGGAGTTGATAAATCAGGAGAGAGCCGGGTAAGAGCTTTAGCTTAGAGACATGGAGGAACGGCCAGGAGACTGAAACACAGAAACCCTTCAAAGCAGGTCTGTCTGAAGCCCTCAGCTGGGCTGAGGGCGCAGAGCAAAGCACTGTCCCTTTTCATTATATGGCCCCCTGTACTATTTGGTTTCCTAATCCTGTGCTTGAAACCTTTTTTATACACCAGAACAGATGGGGGGAGAGGGGGTGGGGAAGGAGGGAGGCATAGAATGAAGGGAGGGGGGGAAGGGAAAGGCAGAGGAAGGGAAGAAGGGAGGGATGGAGGCGGGAGCGGGGGTGGGGGAAGGCCCCCTGGACCTGCAGTCACTAAAGCCGGAACCCGCGTCTTCTACTCCAGGCCGTCGCAAGGAGTCCCCGGCACCACTGTACTGCCAGGCGCACAGGAGAGGCTCAGGGACAGGAAAGCCCGGGTCAGGCTGGCCGGATGGTACAGTGGGAAGCGTTGAGCTGAGCTCACACAGGGCGAACCATCATCTTGGGGACAGCTTGAACAGGTGAATCAAGGAAGGAAAACTGGACAGATGACTGGACAGCCCCTGCTCCTCCTACCCGGTGTCCTAAGGGAGGTAAGATCGAGTCTGACCCCGGGCAGAGCAAGGGAGTCCTCCGCTCTCAAGGGCCCATGTGAGCAGATCGGGCCCACCCAGATAATCCAGGTCGACCCCCCACCTCAAGCTCTGTGACTTTAACTCCATCGGCGAAGTCCCTTTTGCCACGTAAGGTCCATGTTCCCAGGTTCCAAGAATCAGAGTGTAGACGTCTCTGGAGATCCTTACTCTGCGGACCCCATCCTGCAGGTCTGAAAAGACGTACGATGTTGTTGTTTCTCTCTCCTGAGAGAGGTGAGAATTCAGAGGTGAGAATCATTTCCTCTCCATCTTTGAAGGCTGCTCCCTGGTCCTTGAGTGCTCAGGTTTCAGGGAGGCCACAGGCACAGAGGATGCTGCAGGCACGGAGGATGCTGCAGGCACGGAGGATGCTGCAGGCACAGAGATGCTGCAGGCATGGAGGACGCTGCAGGCACGGAGGATGCTGCAGGCACGGAGGATGCTGCAGATACAGAGATGCTGCAGGCACAGAGATGCTACAGGCACAGAGATGCTGCAGGCACGGAGGACGCTGCAGGCACGGAGGATGCTGCAGGCACGGAGGATGCTGCAGGCACAGAGATGCTACAGGCACAGAGATGCTGCAGGCACAGAGATGCTGCAGGCACGGAGGATGCTGCAGGCACGGAGTTGCTGCAGGCACGGAGATGCTGCAGGCACGGAGGATGCTGCAGGCACAGAGATGCTGCAGGCACGGAGATGCTGCAGGCACGGAGGATGCTGCAGGCACAGAGGATGCTGCAGGCATGGAGGACGTTGCAGGCACGGAGGATGCTGCAGGCACGGAGGATGCTGCAGGCACGGAGGACGCTGCAGGCACGGAGGATGCTGCAGGCCCTGAGGATGCTGCAGATACAGAGATGCTGCAGGCACAGAGATGCTACAGGCACAGAGATGCTGCAGGCACGGAGGATGCTGCAGGCACAGAGGATGCTGCAGGCCCTGAGGATGCTGCAGGCACAGAGGATGCTGCAGGCCCTGAGGATGCTGCAGGCACAGAGATGCTGCAGGCACGGAGGATGCTGCAGGCACAGAGATGCTGCAGACCATGGTGTCCATTTCAGCTGGGGTCTCCTCAGAAGCTCAGACAAGGGTTTGGGTATGATGGTTTATTGGGAGGTGACCCAGGGACAGGGAGGGGTGAGGAGGGGAGGGGAAGTGGGAAAGCTGGTGAAGGGTGTGTCCATGGGCAGGTCACCCCCGGGGCAGCTGGACCTGGGGCCCACTGGAGTGTCTGGGGGACTGCCCAGTGTCACCTGTTCCCATCCCTGTTGGGTGAGGGGCGGGGGGGATTGTCCCCCGTGCAGCATCTCCCTGCCCTAGGCTCAGGGTAAGCTCTCCAGCCGCCGGAGAGAGGCCTAGGCAGAGGGCGTGGGGCTGGAGGCAGCAGGCGTGGGCCTGTGGGACTGTCCTCCAAGCTGCAGGAGCCTCCTGGGCCGGATGAGGGGCAGGGGTGGGAACCCAGTGCACTCCCCGCAGGGCTGTACGCAGCCTGACCTCATGTCACTGCCTGTTCCTAGATCCACAATCCTGGGCACGGCATTTAAGCTCTGCCTGTTGGTCAGGCTGGATCCAGGCTCCAGCAGTGCCAGCAGGCCTCCCTGTGTGTCCCCCCCGACCCCACCGCATGCTTTGCCCTCTTGCTGGTGGTCATCTTCCCTGGGCAGCCTCTGGAAGCTCCAGGCAAATATCCCACTAGCCTTCCACCTGGTAGAAAGAGCAGGGCATGGAGAAGAGTCGGGGTGGGATCTCGTGGACTGACTTGGGTCATCAGCCCACCTTGATTCAACCACTAAGTCAGGAGATAGAGATGCCCTGGGAGCTGGGGTGGGGGTCAGGCCCTTCTAACTAAACACAGGACCTGAGAGTGGGGAGCCCATGTGGTTCCCAAAGGAAAATCGAGATGCTATTTCCAAAGAACAGAGAAGCTCTCTGTCCGCCCAGGGTGTCACAGGACGGCAATGCAGGACCCACCTCCACCAGCTGGGGCCCAGCTGATTTCTAAGCACCACCAGCACGTGCCAGCTACCAGGACACGCTCGGTCACAGACACTCGAACAGACCAGTGCCACGTTTGATGAGACGTGTGGTAGTGACACTCAGACACTCAGCCAAGAGGATGTTGAGACAAAGAACCAATTTTGTCATGAATATAATCCAAATGTTTGTGGGCTGGGTGACCCAGGAGCTCACTTTTCCTTTAATATGTAAATGGAATGGTTTAAGCCTCTTTACCCCAAAGTGGACAGCCCCCCACCCTCCCTGTATGTTTGGGGGTTCTCTGGGGCCCATAGTTCCTCCAGTCCCCTTTTCCTCTTTCCTCCTTCACAGATTCCATAATCTCCGTGCAGATAACCCTGGACTTGAATCTTCTAGCTCCCCTTGCTATAAACCACCCACAAAATGCAGATCTTTTCCTTTATTTCTCCAAAGACAGCTCCCTCAAGGTAGCAGACTTTTACTAAAGACTCAGGGTGATGGTGAGGAGTTATATCACAGAAGATAAATTAAATAGCAGACATTTCTGGTTTTAAAAGGAGAGCCATTATTTGAGGAACTAACTTGAAAGCCAAATTTCTTCCCAGATCCCCCAGGCCTCCCATTGCAATTCTGTCCCTGTCTCTTTTGAGGCCTTTTCCTGTCACTACTGCTATGCAACAAACCACCCCAAACTAAAAAGTGAAAAACATTTTCCACTACTCACCTTCTAGAAAGGCCAAAATCCAGAACACTGACAACACTAAATGCCGGAGAGGGTGTGGAGCAACGGGAACCCTCATTCACTGCTGGTGGGAACGCAAAATGGCACAGCCGCTTGGGAAGACAGTTTGATGGGTTCTTACAGAAATCAGTATAATCTTACTGTACCATTCAGCAATCATGTTCCTTGGTATTTACCCAGAGGAGTTGAAAACTTATGTCCACACAAAAATCTGCACACAGATGTTTATGGAAGCCTTATTCATAATTGCCAAAGCTTGGAAGCAACCAAGATGTCCTTCAGTAGCTGAATGGATAAATATATCATGGTGCATCCAAACAATGGAATATCATTCAGCACTAAAAAGGAATGAGCTAACAAGCCATGAAAAGACATAGAGGAATCTTAAATGCATATTACAAAGTGAAAGAAGGCAATCTGAAAAGGCTAAATACTGTATGATTCCAACTATATAACATCCTGAAAAAATCAAGTAAAAAGTGGTTGCCAGGGATTGGGTGGGGGTGAGAGGGGTAGGAAGGGATGAGTAGGTAGACCACAGAGGACTTTTCAGGCAGTGAAAATATGGGGAATCTCTTTACCCTCCTATCAATTTTTTTTTTTTTTTTTTTTTGGCTGCAGTGTGCTGCACTGCGTGCAGGATCTTAGTTCCCCAACCAGGAATCGAACCCATGCCTCCTGCATGGGGAGCTCAGAATCTTAACCACTGGATCACTAGGGAAGTCCCTACCTTCCTCTCAATTTTGCCATGAACCTAGAATTGTTCTTCAAATCTTTAAAAATATTTGTAATGTATTATGCTGACACATTCTAGGGATCAGGAATCAGACAGGGCACAAAAGGAACAACTTCTTTCTGCTCCATGATTTCTGGGATGTCCTCTGGGAGGACTCAAAGGCTGGGTGTGGTTTAATAGCTGGGGGCTGAAATTTTCCTCTCTCATCTGTCTGGTGGTTAAGGCCAATTGTTGGCTGAGAACTTGAGCAGACTGTGGACCATAATATCTACACATGTGGTCTCTCCACCTGGGCTCTCTTGGGCTTCCTCACAACATGGCCGCCAGGCTCCAAGAGCAAGCATCCCAGGAGAACGGGGTAGAAGTTCATGGCACTTTTATGACCTAGCCTTGGAAGTCATATGGTGCAACTTCTGCTGTATTCCATTGATTGAGTCAATCACAAAGGTCTACCCAGGGTCCAGGGGAAGAGGACATGGCCTCCACCTCTTGATGGAAGAACCTGTGGGATGGGAGATGTTTCCATCTTTGGAAAATACACTCTCCCATAAAACCTCTTCACATTTCTGATATCCTCTCTTCCATACTTCTCAGCACCTCAGAAACCTCAGAATCCCTCTAACCTGATTACACAAAGCAATTCATTGCTCCCTTTGTCTCTCCTGGCTATGCCCTGGGAAACTTCCCCTTTCACACCAGAGTATTTTCCTAAATGCCAGAGTATTTTCCTAAACAGTCAGCACTATTTAACAGCATGCAGGTGCTCAGATTTAGGTATTATCATGAAATACCTAGCCAAAAAGAACATTTTCCATAAGATCGATTGTGTGTTACTCAGGCATAGAAATACTGTTTCACCATAATGTATGGAAGCCACATCTGCAAAGCTGTATTAATATAGTTTACCCATAGCAGGGGGGCAAAAATATTTAGTAAGTGAGTAGATAAATAAATGAATGAATCAAATATGAACTATCAGCCAAGACATGGAAATAACCTCATTACTTGGAATTAAGTGTTTTAATGTCATTCATTAAAATAGATACTGTCTGTATTTGTGACATATGTGCGCTTAAAATTCATGGAGAGAATGAGCATTTTAATTACAAAATGCTAAAATCATTAACAATTTAAAGATCATCAAGTAAGCAAGTCTGCTAAGCCCTTATAGACAAACCAGACAAGTGCAAGGGCACAGCTAAAGGGCAGGTGCAAGAGGAGGGAGGAAGGGGCAGGGCCAGTTGCCCCCTACTCGTGGACCCAGAAGAATTTAACCCAACCTACCAAAATGTAAGAGGCCCAGGGATGCTGTGGGAGAAGGGGAAGGACCAGGGGTTGCATGGAGACTATGACCCCTGGGAGATCTCAGCCTCTGCTAAGAGACCAGGGCCACAGCCACCCCTCCCCCACCGCGACCCCCAGTCTAGACAGCCTCCCACGTCCCACTGCCGAAGGCAGCCTGCCTTCTCCACCTTGATTCCTTCGTCTGCTTTCCCCTCCACTCCCAGGAAGGCACCTCTCCTCAGTTCCTATCAACTAAATCAAGCCCACCCTTTGGTACCCAGTCTAATGCCACGGTCCCCAAGAAGCAAAATCATCCCCATCACCCAACCCAGCGCTGATTTCATACCCTCTGTGCCCCCCTGTTCTCTGTGTTCTCTGCGACTGTACTTACCTTACCCGAAGGGAAGTCTTGTCTCTAAAGAATCACGAAGGCCCAGCATTCAGGCTGCACTTGCTTGCTGAGCTGACGCCATGTTGGCTCCATTTCATCCACTCAGCAGCCCCAGGAAGCGCTGTGACTGATGGTCCTCATTTCATGGAACTGAGGCCAGAGAGTAAGCGACTTGTTCAAGGCCACATGACCAGTTTGAAATACAGGTGAACCCTGGGGTGCCTACTGGGTCCATGTGATGGCCAATCCCAAGGTCTCCTGGAGTGAGGGGAGGGGGATGGACACGCTGGGGAGTTCACGGTGGTGCCCTCACGTCAGGGCTCCTGTTGAGGGTCTGGTGGCACAATGCAGTCACTTCTGCCTAGTTAGAGACCTGCAGATTACACTCCTTATAAGAGCAGAATATGCAATGAAATAAGGAACCACAAGTATCTCTTATTACCTCACGAAGATTTATTAGTGAAGGCAAAGTGCTTTTAACAGTTCTCAAATATAAAGAGGTTAGTTGCACCAAAAAAATAAGTTTTCCTGATTGGCCTGACTTTTGTTTAAGACAACTAGTAAGTATTCAGCTACCATAAAAACACTTTTGAAAAAACAGACACACTCCATCTGTCCCTTCAAAGTAAAAGTAACATTTTAAAATGAGTATGAAAGAAAGAGTAATGTTATACAGAGAGCTTCTGAATACAGATATATGGAAATGTTTTCATTATTATATGACTTTGCTGGCCAAAACAAGATAATACATCATCCACTAAACTCTCTTACCTGCACACTTAAAACAGAATTTTCTAAGCTGTTTAAAAGGTTTCCAAATGAATATTTTGAATGGATTTTGATTCCATATGTTTTAAATTACATAAATGGCGGCTGTGATTTTTAAAATGAGTTTCATCGAAGACGTGAACTCAATTTCCAGAATTTATTGTAAAATGAGATTTTTATGAATCTTTGTCAAACTTATCCATTAACACCTTAATCATGACTTTTCCATCTTCACGTGATTAAATGATAAGGAGGTATTCTTCAACTATAAATGAAAATAGATGAACAAAGCTGCCTATACTGGGAATTGCATATAAATACGACAAGATCAGATTTTGAAAACGTCATTGACAAATTTGCAGAAGTTACAGCTTAAGAACAGAAAATTTAATGATACTATTTGCCACTGCAAAAAAAAACTAGTAGGTACATACAAGCTTTTTTCTCTTTTTCCTAGAAGTATATTAATGGAATTTTAAAAATATGAATCTATAACTTTTTCCTTTTTATTGTAATTTTTTATTTTTCATTTTTTAAAAAATGTCCTGGCATGATTATATAGACAAAATTCAGTAAAGGAAAAATCTCATTGTCAAGAAAAAAAATGCATTTCATGGTTTAGTAAGCACAGCCATTTGAATCTACATATATTTGCAAAGTCTCACTCTCAGTTAAGATGATATTAAAACCCATATCAAAGGAAACTGAACTTAAAATCTAGCCTTCAGATCACTGTATCACAATAAAGTAAATAAGATTTTTTAATAATGCATATTTGATTATATTACTATTATTAAAAGTGCTTAATGTACTCTAAAGAGAGCAGACAGAAATGGTATAGAAAATTTCAGTACCATTAATAAACAGGAATAAGTTATTCTTTAAATATTACATATTTTCGCTCATTTTAAAATTCTATTTCATATATTTTATCTATGTGTATTGTCAATGCCCTCCAGCCAAAGCCACCAGAAATACACTTGTGAATTTCTGGTGAACAAGTTGCAGTTATTACTCATTGTGAGGAGAGAGACCATGCACCATGGGAAACCTGGGGGGGATGGTGGTCAGTAAGATGGTGTTAGATAGAACCAACTATAGGATTTGGGCTTTGATTTGGTGATTTGGACGAGGATCTAAGGAAGGGGTTATCTCTAGATTGGATGCTATCAGAGAGAGGGGGCAAGCCTATGAGGGGGTATCTCAGTACATCTTATCCCTGGGGACAGCCGACTAGAGCAAAGATGAAGCTGTAACTGGTGAAACAGTGATCACTCATGTTGGCCAGGAGGGGCGTGCTAGGTGTTCTGTGGGTGGCACAGTGATCTTGTTTTCATCTGTGCTTAGACAAATTGATGAAGGGGCTTTGCTTGGTCTCACTTTATCACGGGCTCAGAGTAACCTTATCTGAGGTAGGTGTTCTGTGAGATTGTCTACATCCAACAGGAGATTAACGTGCCTGGCTGTGAATGCCCAGCCACTGCTGGATGTCAGGACTGCTCTTTCCACTTTCCTGGCACTGTATTACAAAACTACAGACACACCTCGCAGATATGGCAGGATCGGTTCCAGACCACCGCAATAAAGTGCATATCGCCGTAAATCGAGTCACACGAATTTTTGGTCTCCCAATGCAAATAAAAGTTACGTTTACACTATACTGTAGTCAGTTAAGTGTGCAATAGCATTACATCTAAAAAAGCAATGTACATACCTTAATTAAGAAATACTTTGTTGCTAAAAAATGCTAACCATCATCTGACAATGCAGGGTTGCCACAAACCTCCAATTTGTAAAAAAAAAAAGCAATACCTGTGAAACTCAATAAAACAAAGTGCTATAAAACAAGGTATGCCTGTACACTGTACAGTAGTATTGTAGTTCACATGTCATCTCCCCAAAAAGAACCTGTACCCCATTCACAATCACTCCACATCCCTTCTCTCCCCAGCCCATGGCAACCACTCAAAATTTGCCAATTCTGGACATTTCATATAAGTGGCTGTGATAGTTAATTTTATGTGTCAGCTTGGGTAGGTCATGGTACCCAGATATTTGGCCAAATATTATTCTAGATGTTTCTGTGAAGGTATTTTTAGATGAGATTAACATTTAAATCAGGAGACTTTGAATAAAACAGATCGCTCTCCATAATAATCGCTCATCCAATCAGTTGAAGCCCTTAATCGAAAAAGACCAACCTCCTCAAGCAAGAAGGAATTCTCCCAGCAGATTGCCTTTGGACTCAAAGTGCAACTCTCTCCCGGCTCACCAGCCTACCAGGACAATTTTGGACTAGCCAAGACTCTACAATCATGTGCATCAAATCCATGAAATAAATAAATTTATATGTATACAGTTGACCCTTGAACAACACAAGGGTTAAGGATGCTGACCCTTTACACAGCCCAAAATCCAAATATAATAAATATAACCTATAGTTGGCCCTTTGTATATACTCATTTCTTCCATGTCCTCCGCTCTGCGTCTGTGGATTCAGCCAAACTTGGACACAGACCCATACAGTACTGTGGTATTTACTATTGAAAAACATGCATGTATAAGTGGACCTGCAGAGTTCAAACCTTTGTTATTCAAGGGTCAGCTGTGTACACACACACACACACACACACACACTCACGTCCCATTGGTTCTGTCCCTCTGGAGAACCCTAACACAATGGTATTATAGAATATGTGAGATTTTCTGACTGACTCCTTTCACTCAGCATATTTATATGACTTCTCATTTAATCCTCAAACCCTACCATGCGAGAAGCATCTACATCAGCGGTAAAGTGGAGTGGATCCTTCTAGCCACAATGATTACAGCAGGAATAATGGGCACACGATTCTGGCTTCATGGTGACCATCTTAACACTCAGAATGCACCATTCTGATATTTGAGAAGCCCTCCTGCAAACTCAGTGGAGAGGGCCCCTCTTCCAGGAAGCCCTCCTGGATCTGTGCTCCACTCCAGGCCAGCATCTCTCCATCACATCCCTCTGCTCTGCCTGTCAGACTATATTCTAACAGTCTGTGAACTCAAATGGCTTCTTGCTAAGACTGACCTTGAATGCTAAGGGCTATGTCTATCCACCACCAAACTCCCATCCCCCATCTCATTCTAGTTCCCAGAATGTTCCATACAGACCTGTAGAAAGGCCTGAGGAAGCCTCACCCTAGAGCCCACCTCTCCTCTGTCCCCAAGGGAAGCTTCTGCTCCCAGTCCCTCAGCCCCGCCAGAAACTCTGGCCTGGTTGAACCCAAGGACCACAACCCAATGGGCCTCATCCACAACCAGCAGCCAGGCCTGGCACCGACCCTCAGCATCTTATTTTCTGTCAAATAAAATGAGTTTTAAGTACACAGGCTTCTGTTGTGTCCAGCTTCTAATTGACAGGCCCGCCCGCCAGGAGCTGCTGCCTCCTGGCTTCCCTCAGCATGAAGTGGGGCAAGCCCTTCCAGAATTTTCCCTCCAGCGGCTTGCTTGCCTTTTGGCTACATGCTTCTCTTTCTGCTCTGTGGCAGGGACCACCTTCCCCACCCCCAAAACTTCCCCACCCACACACACCCAGAGACTAGCCTTAGCTCTGAGTGTTTTTTAATAAAACTTTCTGAATTCCTGTAGGGTAAATTGGCAACTCCCTTTTGAACCAAAATCCATTATCTACCATGAACATGGTCTCAGCAGCCCATAAATAATGGAAATTTGTCAGTATTACCCCCAGAGTGACCCAATCTTCCTTCACTTTTGGACATTATTATCCAAGGGCGAGGGACCCTTTCAGTAGCAGAGAATGAGGCAAAAGTCAGCATTCTCTTATCTAGGACCTGACTTTGAGCTCGTCCCTTGGGCAGTTTGCAAGAAGTTTCCTGGTACCTCAACAGAGCACTGGCCCATCTGTTCAGTCTTCAACAGCTCCTTGGAGAGCAGTCCACGGTACAGGCCAGAGCCTGGCTGCAGAAGACAGTGGAACACAATCCCCTGAAGCCCCCAGCCCACCAGGGAGCAGGCTGCAGCCGTGACAGCTGAGCATTGTCGTGCTGGCTGGAAAGACCCAGATTCTTCCCAAATCAGAGAAGTGACTCGTAATCTGAAGAATCCATACTGCTGTGTTGAATTGCGTCCTCCAAGAGAGATACATTCAAGTCCTAACCCCTGTACCTGTGAATGAGACCTTATATGAAAATAGGGTCCGGGACTTCCCTGGTGGCACAGTGGGTTAGAATCCGGGTTTGAGCCCTGGTCTGGGAAGATCCCACATACCGCGGAGCAACTAAGCCCGTGCGCCACAACTACTAAGCCTGCACTCTAGAGCCCGCAAGCCACAACTACTGAGCCCGTGTGCCACAACTACTGAAACCCGTGCGCCTAGAGCCCATGCTCTGCAACAAGAGAAGCCACCACAATGAGAAGCCGGCACACCACAATGAAGAGTAGCCCCTGCTCGCCACAACTAGAGAAAGCCTGCACACAGCAACAAAGACCCAACGCAGTAAAAAAAAAAAAACAAAACATTAAATTAAATCTTAAAAAAAAAATTTAGCCAAACTTTCCATTAAAAAAAAGAAAGAAAGAAAGAAAATAGGGTCCTTGCAGGTGATCAAGTTAAGATGAGGTCATTAAGGTGGGCCCTAGTCCAACATGACTGGGTCCTTATCTAAAGTGGAAATTTGACCACAGACATGTCACAGGCAGAGAGAAGACGATGTGAAGAAGTCCAGGTGATGACAGAGGCAGAGATTGAGGTGATGGAGCTACAAGCCAGGGACACCAAGGACTGTTGGCCCCGCCAGCAGCTGGAAGAGGCCAGGAAGCGTTCTCCCCAGTGTCAGAGGGAGACGGCCCGGCTGACACCCTGATTCCCGACTTCCAGCCTCCAGAACTGTGAGACAGTAACTACCTGTTGTTTTCACTGCCCAGTATGCGGTGCTTTGTCACAACAACACACGGAAACCAACACACTTACCTCAAAGTAGAAGCATTGTGTCTATTCGTTATTGGGTTAGCCATGGCTAGGTACTTTCTACACATCAAGGAAACTTTTCTAAACACCAAGTCATATGCAGGAGATAGATAATGAACAAAGAAATATGTAAGAAAATGTCAGCGCTACACAGAGAATTAGTAGGGAAAGTGTCCAGTGGCTGCGCTGGGTGGTCAGAGACTGGTCCCTGAGGAAGGGACGCTGAGAGGTGAACAGCTAAGCAAAGCCCTGAAGTGGAAACGGCGGTGGCATTTCTGAGGAGCAGAGGGGATAAGTCAGGGTCAGAGAGATGGGGCAGGACTGGAGCCAGAGGGTCCTGATTCTGAAAGTCTTGTGTGCAGGGACGTCTCCAAACACTACCTGTATCAGTTCCCTGTGGCTTCAGTAAAAAAAGACCACGTACTAAGTACTCGAATACAGGGAAATTTATTCCCGCAGTTCAAGAGGCCAGATGTCCAAAATCTAGGTGTTTAAGCAGGGTTGGTTCCTTTTGGAGACTCTGAAGGAGCGTCTGTTCCTTGCTTCTTCTGCCTTCTGGTGGTGGTTGGAGCTCTTTGATGCCCCTCACCTTGCAGACGCAGGACTCCAATCTCTGTCTCCATCTTCATCTGTGTCCAGATTTCCTTCTTACAAGAACACCAGTCATCAGATTAAGGCCTCCCCCCATCCCAGTATGACCTCAACTTAACTTGACTACATCTGCAAAGACCCTGTTTCCAAACAAGGTCCCTAGTACCTGGGGTTAGGACTTGAACTTGTCTCTGGGAGCACAACCCAACCCATACCAGTACCAAAGGCTTACTGTCTCTGGCAGGGGATGGGAACAGCTGGACGCCCTGACACATGGCTAAGGGTAGTCCAGTTTTGGCCCAGACACAGTGCCAACATGGCCCAAATGGCCTGCAGATATAAAGATACTTCACGTGCAGGGAGAAGAGTGAAACTAGACACACAGCAGCTGGCAATGAAAACCTGGCAAGGGGAGGGATGCTCAAGTGGGTGCCAGGAGGAAGATGACGAAGGCTGATAATTTATCCCCCACCCAGCCCCCCCAACACACACACATCCATGGTGCCTCAGCACAATGCACTTCCCCTGGAACTGACACACAGTCCCAGAGAAAGGGGAGGAAGACCCCAAACCTACTGAAATCACATGCCTGGCACCTGGCAGAGGAGGGACCTAGAACAGACACGAGAGGTGGCCCCGCTCCGCACACCTGGCCTTGGGGGAGGTTTTGGTCCACGTCATAGGAAACCTTCTGCGGCCACCAGGCCCAGGCCACAGCCCTCTGGGAGTAAGGCTTGTCCGGGCTGTCCAGTGCTGGGGTGGACACTCCTGTGTGGCGCTCATCCTTAGGGACAAGAGGGCAAAGCAGACAAGCCTGGTCCAGTGATACAGCCCAGCATAACAGCCCCATCCCAGACTGCACCAGGTCCCAGATCCCCAAGGCATGATGGAGGAGAGGCCTGAGGGCGGAGGACAGAGCTCTGCTATTAAAACCTGTGGGGACACAGAGGCAGGAGCATCAAGGCCCTGCTCCCTGTGACCAAGGGGATGCAGGGGAGAGAGGCTTTCTCCCGACCTGGGACCTCAGGAGCCCAGAGCCCTGCGGGCACCCCAAGAGCTCTGGCATTTGCATGGCAGTGAGGCCCCCGGGGGTGGCAGTGTCTAAGGGGGGGTGATGCTGCAGCAGCAGCAGCCCTGAGGACCCTCCACATGGTCAGTGCATGAAGTCGGCAGCTCCGGGGGCTCCAGCAGGACAGGGGGAGCGGGCCACAGGGAGGATGATGGGACCACTTCATGAGGACCCATGAGACCAGCCCTGGGGACACCCAGCACCAGAGGGACCCTCAGAGCCCTCTGGCACAGCAGGAGGGGACATGGTCAGAAAGCAGCAGTCTTCGCTGTGAAGACACAGCCTGGGGAAGCTCTTGTTCTCACAGCATAGGTTGGCCCATGGGAGTTTGTCTGTTTTTAGGATGGTGAAGTAGCCAATTTCCAAACTCCTACCTACCTATTCTGTGATTCCCAACAGTATCACGACAGATTAAACAATACTCGGCCACCTGGCTGTCATTCTGTGCTGACGAGGATGCCAACAAGGTCTGTGGTTAGAAACTGAGTGTATGTGTCCCCCCAGGAGTCATATGTTGAAGCCCTAACTCCCAGTGTGGCTGTATTTAAATATAGGGTCTCTGAGCAAGTAATTAAGGTTAAATGAGGTCATAAGGATGGGGCCCTGACCCAAAAGGATTCGTGTCCTTATAAGAGAAAACTCCAGAGAGCTCATTCCCTCTCTCCCTTCCCATGAACACACTGAGAATAGCCACGTGAGGACACAGCAGGAAGGTGGCCGTCTATAAGCCGGGAAGAGAGCACCGAATGAACTTTTTGGCCAACCCAATAGTACAGCTCTTCTTTTATTTAGGCTATCTTTTATACTCTATTATGAAATATTACAGATTTCTTCACTTAGGTTTTAACATTTCTTTGTTAGGTTTTGCATCAGTTAAAGATGTGTTCACTTGTCAGCTAGAGAAAATCTAAACAGCAGTGACTGTAACAAGTAAGGTTCTCCCTCCCTTCCTCCCTCTTCCTCCCTCTCTCCCCTCCCCTTGCCTCCCCTTCTTCCTTTTCCCCTCTCTCCAAGAAGCCCAAGGTAAGGCAGTGCAGGGCCAGAGATCATCTGGGAACAGAGCATCTTCTAGTCGTTTCTTCCACCATCCCCAGCAGGAAGCTTTCACGCTGTGATCACAAGAAGACTGCTGTACCTCCTGGCATCTTGTCTGTATCCTAGGCAGGAAGAAGGTGACGTTCTCTTCTTATCTGGTGAGGAATGCCCTTCCATGGAATTCTGCCTATGTTTCCTGAAGCATGTGACCTTCATCACACGGCCAACCGTAGCTGCAAAGGATGCTGGGAGATCATGTATTTTTAGGTGAGTATATTGCCAACACAAACAAAATTTCAGGGTTTTTGAGTAAAGAAGAAAAGAGAGTGGCTATGCTCCTGGCATGGTGCCACAGGTCTGTTCTCAGATACCTAACAGATTTTGTTGCTTTTATGAAGGGGATTGTTTTTATTTTTTCTATTGCAATCTCTAATTAGTTATTGGTAGCTAAAGAAAAATTAAAGATCTTTATATGTTCAGCTTACATTCAGCACTCCTGCTAAACTAATTTATTAGTTCTAGTCATTCATCAGGTGATTCCTCTGGTTTTTCAAACTGGACAACTAAAACATCTGAACATTATCACAGTTTTATTTCTTCCTTTAAATTTTTTATTTCTTTTCTTGAAATGTGGCTAAGATGTATAATATAGGAGCAGTGACTAGACTTTTATTTTGTTACATCATTAAGTAAGTCGGTCCCTATGATTTTCTGGTATATATTCTTTATTAGTTCAAGGAGCTTCCTTCTATTCCATTTTCTCCATGTTTATGTGGTGAATGAACATTTATTGTGGGTTGGGGGAGGAAGGTTAGCATCTATTATGAAAACCATGGAGGTTTGGGGTTTTTTTTTTTTTTCATTTAATTTCAGGCAGTTAACCACACCAATAAATATTCTTTGTTGAAGCAACCCTAACTGGCTCAAGATGTACTATCCTGTTAGTAAACTGTAAAATACAATTTGCTAATATTTTTTATGGTTTTTGCATGCACATTCATAATGAGCCTTTGGAGTTTTTTTATTCTTTCCTTGTGTGGTTTTGATAATATGTTTTCTACTAACTTCATAAAATGGGTTGGTTAGCATTCCATCTCTTTCTACACTCTAGAATAGTTTCCCCAAATCTAAGTTATCTTCTTGACTATTTGGTAGAACTCATCTATTAAACTGTATGGCATTGGTGGCACTTGCTTATTGATCTTTGTCTATCATTTCCATTTATTTTATGATTGTTTCTCTACTTGTTCTTGGGTCTATCTTGATTATTTGTATCTTAGGAACTTTTCAATATCAGCTACTTTCTTAATATATTAGTATAAAGATATTTAAGTCTTTAAAAAATTTTAATGGTCAAATATATCTACAGCTATGGATCCTTTTTTGTTTCCTCATGATATTTATTTATGCTTTCTTTTTTTTATTGATTATATTGGGTTGGCCCAAAAGTTCTTTTGGGGTTTCCTGAATGAACTTTTTGGCCAACCCAATACCTGCACAAAGCTTGCCAATTTTATTAGTCACTTTAAAGAACTTGCTTTTGGTTTTGTTGATTAACTCTACTGGACTTTCTGGCTTTCAATTTCATTAATTTCTGCTCTAATCTTTATTATTTCCTTCCTTCCACTTTCTTCAGGTTTGTTTTGTTGTCCTTTTTTTAAGTTTTTTTTTTTTTTTTTTACAGCTAAGAAAGCTTAGCTCATTTCTTTTCAATCTTTCTTGTTTTCTAATAAATGCATTTCTGGCTCTAAATTCTCCTTTGAGTAACACTGTGGCTTCATCTCACAACTTTATATGCACAACTTTTAGAGTCATTTGTTTTTAAGTAGTATAACTTCCATTTTGATTTTCTTGTTAAAATATGAATTTTTTATAAGGTATTTTTTAATCTCCCAATGCATGCAGGGGATATTCTGTCTATCTTTTTGCTGGTGGTTGCTGTTTTCATCGTACTGCCTCCAAAGAATAAGGACTCAGTGACTTCAATCTTGGGAAATTGCACATTTTCTTTGTGGCCTAGGACATGGTTAATTTTAATAAATTTTCCTACATATTTTTTAAATGAACATACTCAGTTGGGTGTAGAGTTAATTTTTTCAAATCCTTGATAGTCTTATTAATTATTCTTTTACTTGATCGATCCATTTTTGAGAATTGTTATTTGTTTCCTGTGGCTGCCATAACAAGTTGCTGCAAACTTAGTGGCTTAAAAACAACAGAAATTTATTTTCTCACAGTTCTGGAGACCGGAAGTCCGAAATCAAGGTGTCAGCAGGGCCGTGCTCCCTCCTGAGACCCTAAGAGATAATCCATTGTCTGCCTCTTCTAGCTTCTGGGGGCTGCCCACACTCCTTGACTGGAGGCCACCTCACTCCAATCTCTCCCTCCGTCTTCATAAGTCTCCTCCTCTGTGTGTGTCTAAACGCCCTCTGCTTCTCTCTTATAAGGACACTTGTGATGGCATTTAGAGCCCACCTGGGTAATCCAGGATGATCTCATCTCAAGATTCTTAACTAATTACGTTTGCAAAGACTCTTTACAAGCAAGGTAGTATTTAGAGGTTCTAGGGATTAGTATGTAAACATATCTGAGGGCCACAATTCAGCCCACTGCAAGAGGGGTGTGTTAAAATCTCTTCAATTCTAAGTTGGTCAATTTCTCCTTACGACTCAAAGAAATTTAGCTGTAAATATTTCAAAGATGTGGTATTAGGTATAAACAATGTCAAAACTATTGTATCTCCTCGATGCATTTTCACTTTTATTAATATGAAATGTCTGTCTCTGTCCTTCTTAAACTCATTTCGAGTTCTAATTTATCTGTATGAATATTGCTACATTTTATTTTTTAGTTAATTCTAAAACTTTCAGAGTCATTTTGTTTCAGCCTGATTTTTATTTCATCTTTATCATAACAGTTGATAAATGTGGGCTTATCTCTGCCATTACAACATATTTTTTCCCTTCACCTTGCTTTTTCTAGTCTCCTTTTGACCCTATGTTCCCAAATCTGACTTCTAGTTACCCTTCTGCACACCTGAAACCTTAGCCTCAGCTGTTTTCAAGTTCAATTACAACTTCCGGGGTAGGTTTAGGTTCCATGAAGAATGCCATAACTGTCCCCAAAGTGCACAGGTCACACTTCTTTCAAGCACAAGTTCTGAGAACAGTGTGAGTGACCAGTTACTTTTCCACTTTGCCAGAACTCCAGCATTATTTCCATGCTCCCAGCAAAGAAACCTCTGGCTCAATATTTCAAGTGCACTCGCTATTTCAAAATGCATCCGGTCGCACTGTTCTTTAGTTGAGAAATAATACATTTCAAAGCATCCTGTAGACACAGCCAAAGCACACACTTTGAGAGTTACTTAGGAAAGGGGCTCCGTTTTAAAGGCAGCTAATGAAAGGTGAACAAACCCCGTCATTTGTCATTCACTGACTTTTTTTTAACCAAGCTCCGGCAGAGTTGATTCTGAAAAGGACAGAGTTACATAAGGGCACCAGTGTGCCGGGGAGAGCAGGGCCACGGGGGCAGAGTGAGTGCACCTCTTCACCACCCGGAGCAAACATTCTTGGCTCAATTGAGCTGCAGCTGCTGAGCTAGTAAAATACCAGAAAAGAAGGAACACAGTGAAGCAAGAGACAGAAGTGAAAGAAGAAAGTGCAGCCAAGAGAATCTCCAGATAAGGCAGAGGCATTAGAGAGAAAAGGAATTTATAACCCAGAGAATACACTTAGCTGAGGCTTCTCACATTTCTACTATCTGTGTTAGAATCATCTGGGTTCAAGTAAAAGAATGCTCTGTCCCAGTCATCATTCATGTTTCTTTTAAAGGCACAAATTCCAGCATAGGAAATTTCGATGGGAACTGAACTATTTATTTACTGGAGTCTTACTTATGACTGTTGTATTCAGGCAAGAGAAAAGATCCGGCTCACACAGAAAGCGGGACTGGCTTCCTCTCTCCTACGACTCCAGAGGGGGCTCTGTCTGACCCAGAACGAGAGCCAGTTATAAAATCTCGGCAAGGCCGAGGGCAGCACCGCTCAGCGAGAGAAGCCATAAACCAGATGGAAAGACATCCTCGCCCCGTACTTTCCCAGAACGTATCCTCAGGTCTGGGGTTTAAATCACTCTATGAACCAGTTTCCACATCTGTAAACAGGTGACCAGGCATCCACAAATTCAGAACTGCCAGGAGGAAAGATCGGTAAGGTGATTAGACAAACTGGCCACAGGAAGTGCTGGGTAGGAGCCTAGCGTCCCTCACATAGAGACCAGGTGTCTCTGCCAGGGATGAGAAGGGCCCCGGGGAGAGGATGGGGCCTGAGAGAACTCTGGTCCCCACCTGCCACCCCAGCTCCCTGAATGGCCTGGGCAGGACTTTTCTCGGGACCAGTATCCCCAGCTGTGAGACCAAGGGGGAGCCCACCTGTGTCATCAGACCATGGGGAGCAGAGCAAGTGCTTCTTGCCATGGACTGTCCATCTCACCCCGGAAACTCTCAGCAAGGGACAGAAGGGGAGCCAGGTAAGGGCTTCTAGCCGCCTCCACCTTCACAGAGCTGGGAGCTAAAGCCGCTGCTCCCTCCAGGGCACTGGGTCCTTCCCACATGTTCCCCAAACCTCTGTGGGGGGTGAGGCTGTCTCTGGGGTCTCCTATTCCTTCTGCATGTCCCCACCCTCTTCCTCCCTCATCCCAGCCAGGCAGTCAGGCCCCAGGTGGGGTCACCTGCTGCCCCGAGTAGCCCTCTGGCTCTGCCTCTCCAGGGAATCCATGCCCCTACCCGACCCCAGGAATTTACCACCTACCTCCTTCCACCGGGACTCACGTCCAGGGACCCTAGAAGGGACACGTGTCATTGGAACCAACTAAGCATTCATCCCCTTTCTAACAGAACCCAGGTCTGCTTCCGAGGAAGGGCTTCTCCCACCCCCAGCCTCACCGTGTGCGGTACTGGTGGGACAGTAAACACAGGTGCTGGCAGGTCCCTGGCACCTCCTCCAGGAGGGCACTCCCCCAGGGCCCTGGGGACCCTGGGGAGGGCAAGGGGTCTCGTTCTGGCCAGCCAGGCGGGAGCTAAGAGGCCCTTCTCATTCATTTTGCCCTCGCGTCCCCCGTCTGGATGCAAATGCAGCCGAGCCCTTGGACCCCACAAAGGGAGGAGCCTGGGCTCCTGAATCGCCACGTGGACCTTGCCCAGCAGCCAGGACACCCTCACTGGACTTTTACAAGAAAGCAGCTTCCACGGGGCTCAGTCACTGAAATGTGAGGTCTTATTTGTTCCATGAGCTAAAGCCTCCTTGAGGACCGAGGTAAATGGCAAAGACACTGAAACATCGCGCATGGAAGGGCGGCTGGTTCCAAAAGACAAGACTTGTCTGACATCACGTTCTGTTTCGCTCTGAGTGTCCGCACTGATCCGTCTCCCTACCCCCACCCTGAAACCCAGTCCTAGTTTTATTTGAAGTCACAAACCCCCTACGACTGTGTCCTGCAGTCCTGGACTGCGGTCTCCAGGACTCAGTCCTCACACTCGGGCTTCCCTTCCTGCTGGCCCTCATCCCGCCTCTTCCCAGGCTTCAGGCTTCGTGACACCTGCACTGACCTTTTCTCAAAAGGGCCTGGGGTGGGTGGTGGGGGGAACCTTGGGGAAGTTTGGGGAGGAACTCTACGGGGAGGCGCCCAGACAGCCGGGTGGGCTGATTCGCTGCAGGGAATCATCAAGGGCGGAAGCATCACCCACCGCCCCCAGAGCCAGCAGACTGGTTGGCTGTCTTCTTCCCTCCAGATTTCATGACGCTTAAAAGTCTAGCATTGCTCAGGCGCGTTTCTTTGGGAACATCGCTTTGCGGGAAGTGCGTGCCTCCCCCCCCCCCCACCCCGCCCCGCGAACTCTTGAGGGCCGGGTGCTACCCTTCAGCTCAGCTAAGCCTCTCTCCCGGGTCCTCCAGGTGAGCGGGCAGCACCGCCTCCCTGACCCCCGCCGCGTGGGAAGGCTACTCCCTGCCCTCCTGCACTCCCTCTCCAGCTGGCCCTGCGTCCCGTCTCTTCTCTGAGGGACTCCTCCAGCCCCAGATCCACGCAGACCAAGAGGACGGATGCGTGGCGCCTCCAGAAACCTCCCTGCTCTCGATGGCAGATCTGCCGGGTTCTGCCATCCCCCTGCCCCGGTCTCACGGTTCTCAGCACGTCCTCCACGCTCACAGGACCTGATACCCTAACACAGGTGGCGGGCACGCCACTGGAAGGGAGATCTGTGTGTCCAGTGGCCCTTCAGTCCACATTCACTGAGCGCCTGCTGTGAGCCCAGCAGAGAGCAGGGACCCAGCCTCAAGGATGGGGAAGCAGGCCCCGCCCTGCCCTGGGGGAGCCACTGTCACCAAGGTGGCAGTCATGGCACGAGGCAGCCGGGGTTTCACAGAGCCTCACGTGGGGTGGGAAAGGGCTGGAAGGGGTCAACTGTAGGGGGGAGGGAACCCAAGACTCCCACACACACAGCCGGTCCCTCCTCGAGTCCTGGGTGCCCTGGGCTGGCCAGCTGTCAGCCTTCTGCCCTGCTTTGCAAGGTGGATTCAGTCAAGCAATACACCACTGGATGTGACGCAACCCTTGGCTTGGCCAGGGTCCGTGCATGAGGCCTCTAGGTCCTTTCCAAACTCAGCCACCTCAGGTCCCCAGGCTGGAGACCTTTCCACCTCCTGGGCTGCCCAAGGGGCTGGGTGTCCCCAGGCGTCCTCATTTTCTGGGGCTCCCTATGGTAAGCAATGCCCTCTTACGTAGGAGAGTGTCCTGCCCAGACCAAAGTCTCTCAAACCCTCTGTGGGCAAAGGCCAGGTTTTTATTTCAATTCTGCCGCCCAGGGACACTTGTGTAAACTTAACAGTAAGAAATTCCTAGAAAAGTGGAAGGAAAAGAAAGACATACAAAATATACACCTAAATTTTTCAAAATTAGCCTCAATAGACATAAAATTACTCTATGAAATTGCCACGAAAGTTTGTAAACACTCTCCGTTCTACCCTTATCTCACTGCAGAGGGTAACACATAGTTGTGTCTGGCACGATCCACAAACCACCCCGGAGCAGTGCTGCCCCAGACCAGGGGTGAGCACACGACCCCCCAGGGTGGCCAAATCGTCTCATCATCTACATGCTATCTGCGACTGCTCTCATGCTCTGGAAGCAGAGCTGAGTAGTTGAGATGAGCACTGCCTATCTGGCCTTTTACAGAGAAATGTTTGCCGGCCCCGCCCTAGACCATTTCAGGGGACACCGTCCATCCATCCGTCTCAGCACCGCTGGTCTGCTCGAATCTATGGCTACTCACTCACCTTCTCTTTTCTTATTTTCCGTGAGAAAATGACATCGGTAATAACGATGAGATGATATTCACTGAGGACATTAGTCTCCTAGGGCTGCTATAACTAATTACCACAAACTGGGTGGCTTAAAAGCACAGGAATGGATTCTCTCACAGTCCCGAGAGCTGGAAGTCTGAAATCAAGGTGCCTCCAGGGCCAGGCTCCCTCCAGAGGCCCTAGGAGAGGATTCAGCCCCTCTCGGGGCTGCCGGCGTTCCTTGGCTTCTGGCTACATCACTCCAATCTCTGTCTCCTCACGGCTTTCTTCCCTATGCGTCTACCTTTTCCTTTTCTGCCTTTTTCAAGGGCATCTGTCACTGGACTTAGGGACTATCCGCATAATCCAGGATGATCTTGTCTCAAGATCTGCAACTTAATGACACCTGCCATGACCCTTTTTCCAAATAAGGTCACAGTCACCGGTCCCTGGGGTTACAACCTGGATTATCTTTACCTTTCGGGGAGGCCACCATTCAGCCCACTACACCCAGTGTTTGTGCCAGGCGGTTCTCAATTGAATATCATCCTCCCAACCGGTTAATGACATAGGGACTGTTGTCCCATTTAATAAATGAGTAAATCACTTCCCCAAGGGAGCACAGAAGGGGCAGACCCAGGATTCAGGTCCAAGCAGCCTGGTCCCGAGCCCACACCTGTAACCACTGAGAACACCCCAGCCCCGGGCCTCAGGGGGGCCACTCACTGAGGGCCTTTCGTTCCCCGCACTGTGTGTGTGTCATGCCCTTTATTCCTCACAACAACCATGGAGGGGGTGGTGATTATTATTTGCACTTTTTAGGTGAGGAAACAGACTTTGGGGTTGAAGACTAAAGCCGCACAGCTAATGAGTGGTGACGTCAAAGCTTGAACCCAGGTCTCTCTGACAAGGAAGCCGTGCTCACGTCGACTGTGCTCATCAGAACTTAGTATGACCGCAGGCCAAGCCCTGCGGCTGGGCCTCCCCCCAGGCCTCCGAGTCTCGTGCGTCTGCCCCAGATGGGAAGTGGGCTGGGAGCAGCACCCACCTCTCAACCGCGTGGCCCGGAGTGGCACTTCCTGTTCAAGGTCCGCTGGCCAGCACCGGACATGCCCAAGGCGGCCTGGGCCGCCTCCCCACATGTAGTGAAACTATTTACAAAGCGTTCAAAATTCTCAGGGTTTCGGCACACAGTTAGCATTGAGTAATTTTCAATGAGTAAATGAATGCATGAATGAATGAACAAATGAATGAAGTTAACCAGGGGAAAACGAAGGTGCCTCCACAGCTTGGTCAGCAGAGGGAGTGAGCAGGTGTAGCCCAAGGCACTGCTAGCCCATATCGGTGATTTCCTGCAAATTCTTAAAAGGCACCCCCTTCTTCAAGACTTCCATTTATCAAAAAATCATCATAATATACCAATCTTTGTTAGAACAAGACAGCTTACTGCCATCTACTGTAGTAAAATACACAAAGCTGCACCCTCTGTGATGTCAGTGGCGCCCCCTGGATACGGGCACCACTGTGCAATGCACAACCTGCACAACTGTACAGAGCAGCTCTGAGTGTCGACGGTGAGACCAGACGAATAGCAGTGGCCAGGCCAGTCAGCAAAGTGGAGTCCAAAGGTGTGAGGGGATCTCAGGAAGGACCTAATGCTGCTGGTATTGGCCCCTCATATTTTAACTGCTGGTGGAGAAAAGATATGGGGAGTGAAGCACAGGCTTCTTGCACCACCAGAGGGCAAACATGTCTAATTTACAGACCCCGTGGTCTGGAAATGGGTCAACCAGATGCCCCAAGGAGCAATCAGACTCATGCCTGTGGGGTTGTCTTGAGCCCCGGCTGGGCTCTGGTTTTGGAAGGGCAGCCTGGCCAGTGGATGACTCCAACCGATGGCAGTGTAATATTGGTTTCAAAGGTCTGTGTGACACCAGGCTGCCAGAATGGTGCCGACATGCTGATTTTGGAGATTCTCACTCATGTCCGACACAGGACAATTTCAGGGTTCTGAGCTCCTGAAAAGTCACTGCTGACCCGTGGACCTGAGCCAAGTGTGCAGGTCTGTGGATTGGCTCTTGGCATCTGTGTTCCACCCACAGTGCTGCCTCTGGTCCCCAGCACCCAGGGACAGCTGGGGTGTTAGCAGGTGTCCTTTACCCTGGCAGGCAGGGGGGTCACCCCAACTCTTCTGCAGTCTCCACGCCACATGGCAGGCGGTCCTAAGGCGGCTGCACCCGTCTCCTCTGAAGACTTCCCAGACCATTGCCTCACAACACCGTGGGGCTTGGGAGACATCCTCTTCCAGCTCCAATCAACATGGTGACATCACATTCTTGCGGGCCAGCCTTTTTTTTAATGTTTTTTTCCTGTTAAGCAGGGTGTGTTTTTTTAGCAGTTTTAGGTTGACAGCAAAATTGAGCTAAAAGTACAGAGCATTCCCACATACTCCCTGCCCCCCACACACAGCCTCCCTCACCATCAACATCCCTTTCGAAAATGTTTATGTCTATTATTATATTTTTTCACAAAGGAAAAATAAAATCAACATCAAGGCACACTTCACAAATGGGTGCAGAAAATTATGAGAACCACTGAGCACTTATAATAGTTCACATGCACACACACGCACACACACAATGGCCGGGACATACAGAATGCTATTTTTACAAACTCTTCGGCTCTTGGATAATTCAGGATTTGCCAGGCTTCCCGGTTATCTGAGAATACCTCGTGGATTGTTTCTGGGGTAACTCAAGAGACTGTCTGCAAACCTTCAGGTTGACATTTTTATAGAAATAACAGTAAATCTAGCAGGACTCCTGTATGGTTGTAATTCCCTAGGTACAGGATGAGGGAGGAATACCCCCTGCACCAAGGGACCACTCCTCTCACCCCGCCCTACCCCCGGGCTGTGGAGTGTAAAGCTGTGGTCAACACTGAGAGAGAGCACATCCTAAGGATGCAGTGAGAGCATCTAAAGAGTTAAAAGACGCAGTTGGAAGATGTGCTTTATGCTATAAAATTAGTATATTTAACACGACCACAAAGAAGTTATCATCCAAGTGTTACTGCATTCTCTGGGGCAGGGTTGCATTTGTAATCATCACTGACAAAGCACAGTAACACCCTAGAGATTGCCCCTGGAAGCTAGTGTTCCTGGACAGCTCGAGGGACGATATACATCATGAATAATATAGTGTAACCAGCCCTCAGTAAGTGGTCCGGGGAGCTGCACAGGCAAGGTGAGCCGTATTGTTTCAACACAAACAGGTTCCAAAGAGCCATGTGTGGTGAGTGACCACAAGGTGAGGGATGTGGAATAATCAGGGGCTGATGCCTTTGGCCATAAACACAACGAAGAGATGGTGCCTCGACTTGAACAGGAAGAGAGGGTGCCTGAAGAGGAGGAAGCACCTTCACACGCACCGGATGGAGAATAAGTAAGAACGTAAGTATCTCTTCTCTACCGTGATTCCAAATCTTCGCTGATAAATCAATACACCTCAATGGGCCCAAGCATTTTTAACACGTTTCAGTCAAATTGTTAATATGGCCAGAGGGCCCACGGAAGAATATTTGCCCAGGATCCCACACAACCTACGGGAGGCCCTGGTAAACACCACAGTAAACACTGCTTGATGGGCCTAAGGAAAGGGAACTAATGGGCTCACAGATGAGAGCTGGGAGAAGCCAAGAGTACAGCAGAGGAAAATGGAGAATGCGATAATAGCAAGGAGATTTTTAACAATAATAATAATAAAGGATTGATAGTGTGGTTTGCATTTAAGAACAGTTATGTTGTCCCTACGTCTTATACTTTGGACAGAAGAGAAGAAAGTCAGCTCTACACCTTGTCAGAAAATAAATACATTGAGATTTAGAAAGTATACATGCGACCGGGACATTTTCTTCTCCAATAATATATCACTAACCTAGCCAACAGAACCAATAGAGACATTAATATAGGTTTAACCAAGTATATCTCCTAGGCCTATCCTTAAATTCCTTTAATTTTACATTAGGATATAAAATCGCTCATTCTAATGGATTAGTAAATGCATAGTCCTTCAGAAGCCCCATTGACAAAAACACAGCATAGGCAGAGGGAAATATACTGTTATTTCTGCTCTGGCTGTATTTCCATTTCCTAATAGCAATAATGAACTTGAAGCATTGCATTTGCATACAGATAGGCCTAGATTCCTGTTTCGCTGCGGCTGTACAGTTAAGCACGTCATTAATGTGCACTTCCCAGCCTCAAAACACAATTTAAAGGCCATTTTATGAAGAGCCAAATTACAGCAATGTACTTAAAGCATTAGGGCTGAGGCTTTTCCCAAAATTGTTGCCAACAGGGCAAGGTTCTATGGCACATAAAAGTCAATCACAAAGTTTTGAGCTTTTACAGCTCATGGATTCTGGCTGTTCTCTACATTCCTTAATGCCCACCCCCCATCCATGGCATACTGCCGCCCATTCCATTTCCCAGGCCTTGCCACCGTCCCTTCCTCCGTCCCCCTCCTTGCTCAGTGACCACTGGGGCCATGCACAGCCCTGAGCACCCGTGCAAGTACAGTAATGCACAGGACCTACCCTCCAGCAGCTCAGAGGCTACTCAGGCCACCTGGGAGGCAAGCAAGTGTAATGTGAGTATCACTGCATTCCTGTCACCGTGAAAACAGAGAGAAAAGAATGTCTGCCAGTGCCCCTTTGAACCAAGCCTGGGTGAACATGAGTTCAACAAGCAAACGACGGGACGGGGTGTGAGAAATGGCATCCCCAGCAAGTGTAAAAGCACAAAGGTACGTTTAAAAACAAAGCAAACTCACAAATGCACAGCTTTCTCAGGAAACAGAGGCACAGTGGCAGGTGGTGTGGCTGAATTGTAACACAGGGGAAGGGGTTGGAAAGTCAGGGCCAAGTGACGAACATCCTTTACTGTGAATCCAGTTCACCCTGACGGCAACTGAGGGCCACCAAGGAGGTTTTATGCGTTTTGTTGGTTGGTTGCTTGCTGCTGCTATTGTTTCCTTGCGTAGGAAGAAGAGATGATAAGTATTCTATAGAGCAGCAGTGTAGAGCATGACTGTGATGGGGGTAGAAAAGAGGAAGAACAGAGGCAAGGAGACCAGCTAAAGGCCATCCCTGTACTTGGGCACCAACCCAAGTTCTGAGTGGAACTGATGGACGGAGATCCGGGGCTGTGAGTGATATTTAAGAAGAGGATTCACCTCGGGCTTGGTGTCCAAAAAGAAGAGAGGGAAAAATGGCCACAAGTTTCTACCTTGAGCAAACAGACAAAAGCTAATGCCATTTTTAAAAATTCAAGAACGTCAAAGAAAAAACAGATTTGAGGGGTCAATAATTTTGACTTTGACCGTGACTTTTGGCTATCCACACGGAGAGGTCCAAAGGTCAAACTGAGGCAATTTGCAGGTGTGGAATTTGCATGGGTCACAAGGGAGGGGTGAGGAGGACACAAGAATGGGGCAGTGGTCTTGCCAAAGGAAGCCAAAGCTGAGACCCTTCCCCCCAAAGGGGGAGACTGGTTTAAAGACCTTAAGGGACACCTAGAGATAAAGCCTATGAAAGTCAAGTGCTGTTGGCCAAGGGCTGAACCCAGGAGAAAGCATCAGGGGTCACAGGCCTCGGAGGAACTGGACTTTCTGCCAGGTCACAGAGCAAGGTCATAAGTGAAGGGAGGAGGGCTGGGGGCTGTCACACGTAGGGAGGAAGGGCCAGGGGTTGGTTTTATCAAGTCGGGTGTGGGTGGGACGAGTTCAACTGAAGATGCATCCACAAGATGGACCCCTAAAGGGCAAATGGAGACATGGGTCTAGAATTCAGGAGAAAAGTCAGAGATGCAGGGATGACTCCAGTAGTTCACACAGTAACTGAAGAAAACCCACCATGTGCAGCTGGGCCCCCAGGAAAGCCCGTGGGTGGCATTTACCTTGGTGAATTCTCTGTGGTCTGGGGCTGGCCTCCAGCTGGGCAGCCCAGAAGCTTGATCTGCGCAGAGTGTCAGAGGGTGCGGGGCTGGGATGCTGACTCACGCTAACGAAGCAATGGCACGTGCAACTACACCCAGACTTCCCAGTTCACAGTGTGAAATCCAACTGTCGAGTGGCCTAAAGCCCCTGTTTACTGTAGCCATTGCGTTCTCTGTCTGTGAGTAACCTGGAGAGAAGGCTTATGAGTGGCCACTTGGTGAGCAGGGAGTCAGGCCCTGTGAGCTACGTGGTCTCCCATGTGGTGGGAACAGCCTGGCGGCCTGATGTGCCAACGGCCCCCAGGTGCCCCTACCTGGGTGTGCCTGACAGGCACGGTGAGCATTAGCCCCGCTTTTCCTTTGTTCTGTGCGGAATTAGGCATTTTTTCAGTATGTTTTTTCCCCCTCTGCAGTAATTAGTGATCTCTTTCTATTAAGTAGGAAACCAGAATTGCTGTTTTGGCACGGAGCACTTGAACTTACATACAACATTAATGAGTAATGCTAAGGAGCATTAGTCTCCTTTCTCTTTGTTCCCCTCCAGACAAGGTCTCTGCTGTGTCTCCATCAAATCACTCCCTAAATCCTACCCTATCACTCCAGCCTCAAGAATCTTCCGTGCTCCCTAGTACCAAAGAATGGAGCCCAAACGCTGTCCCAAGGCTGCCCAGGGTCGGGCCACATCCCGCCTTTCCAGACTCAACTCCTCCAGTATGACCGCACACGCCTCTTCACTACAGAAGGCGGTTAGTTGCTGCATCCCTGCCTCCTGCTCGCTCCGTGGGCCCCGAGTCCTCATGTCGGGGGTACTAGTGACGATCATCCACATCAGCTGAGCCTCTTCTCTGCTCCAGGCACTGTGCAAAGGGCTGCTGAATACCTCTGGGTCCATCTAGTCCTCCACCCTGGGACATTATACAAGCCTTTGAACCCAGCCCTGAGCCTGGAGTCTACACTCTCAAAGATTCCACCACATGTAACTTACATGTCTGCACGGCACTTACGTGGTCCGCACGGCACGATGTTTGTTTAATCAACAAGCGAATAGTTTAGATTTCTACTATGAGAAACCATGGATTAGAATCACGAAAGTAAGACACTTAATTAAATGCTTTATTATTTTAAAAACCAAATATTTTCCTTTACAATAAAATAAGATTGTCAAGACTGCTTCCCTAATTTTATTTATTTATTGAATTTTTTGGCCGTGCCGCGCGGCTTGCGGGATCTTAGTTCCCCAACCAGGGATTGAACCTGAGCCCACAGCAGTGAAAGAGCTGAGTCCTAACCACTGGACCACCAGGGAACTCCCTGCTTGCCTAATTTTAAAACCCATATTAATTTATTCTGTACACATCTCCTTGGAGGTGTAAGATTGCATTTCTTTTCAAACATTCTGTCATTCAGACTGATCCTCCCCACAGATCTCCAAAGTAGTCTGAAGTGACGAGGTTTTACTGTGTGAAGTGATCTCCTGCTGTCATGCGGCATCGTATAGGGGTTAAGCGTCTTGACTTGAGAGTTTGCCTTCTTGCGTGTAAAAGTTGGCTCTACCACAAAATTGCTGGGTGATCTTAGGCAAGTTAATTAACCTCTCTGACCCACATTTCTGCATCAGTCAAATGGGGGTGATCATCACCCCTCACTGGTGAGGTCCACAGATAACTTGGGTATGGGATGGCATAGAGTAATCACTCAATAAACACCAGCAGTTACTATTCTACACCATGTTCTAAAGACCTTGTTGAATATTTTATTTGTATTTTAAAATGGGGTGAAAAGCTGTCTTTGCTCAATTCTATTCAAGAAACTCTTGGGAAAATTGTAAAAATAAATAAATAAATAAATATAAAATTAAATTAGGGGGTGGTGGCAATGTGATGAATTGGGAGATTGGGATTGACATATCTGTACTAATATGTACAAAGTAGATAACTAATAAGAACCTGCTGTATAAAAAATAAATAAATAAAATATAATTTTATAAAAAGTTAATTGTAAAATTAATTGGTAATTATAGGTTGTGCACTACACCATTTTTCAACTTTTCTTTAGGTTACATAGTTTTATCAAAAAAATGTTAAAAATATTTAAAATATTAAAGTGTGTTTAAAAGCAAAAAAAAAAAAAATTAAAGTAAAGTAAAATAAAATAAGATAAAATCACACACTTACTTTGGACCGATGGCCAATCTCTCTGTTTTCTCCTGCGTGGCTCTGTTGGAAGAGGGAGCGCCGGGCATCTGTGCCATAATCAGCAGCACTGACTCATTGCTAAAACACAGGAAAGCTCAGGACTCTAGATTCTCAATCTTTCAGACAGTCTCACCATTTTCTAAACATTGCACCAACATCACGAAATACTTGAAAACCAATAAAAATAGATCTGGCTGCAGAAGGCAATTATTTATACATTATCAGAAAACAATAAGGTAAAATATACTTTCCACTCAACTTTCAGGATTATATGCATTACAGGTGAGTTTTTATTTTTAGCTAACTTTCCCCCCTCTTTCTTCTCTTTTTGCTCCAGTTGTTAGTTTCAGCGGGTCAGAGAGAGTTCAGTTGTAGAGACTAAGGACTAAGTGCTGAGTGGCTCTGTCAGGCTCCTGTATTTAAGGAGACAGAATTGCATATTACAAGAAAATGATTGTTCAGCTACCTTTTCATTAACAATTTGTCTACAAGGAGACAGACTTAACTGCTTCTATTGAAGTTGGGAAGCAACAAATTGAATGTGTTCCATAAGGATTATGTCATACTTCAAACATATGGTGAGCTACAAACACCAAGACAGCGCACTTGGAAACAGTGGTGGGTTCCAGGTTGTTTGGTGGCTGTTTAACTGAATAGCCATAAATTCTTCCAAAAAAGAAAGGAACTTATCATTATCTGCACAATCTCAAGTGAAATACTGTAATGATTTTCTTTTATATATATTTTTGGTCCCTGACACATCACAGAAAAATTTCTTTGGGGGACCTATACTGAAGTTTACTAAGGAAACATTAGCTACAAAATACATCCCAGGTCAGTCCTTGTAACGGGTTTCCACGTTAGAGCACAGAGGAGACCACCAAAGGTGAGGTGGGGAAAACTTCTGAATGAGCCCAGGGTTAATGCATAAAAGGCTTCACGAAGTACGCCTTGAGACTGAGGTCCTGGGGCAAACAGTCCAACCAAGTTGCTTCCACATCTGTCTACAGAACAGGAAGTCCATTTATTCCCCATCCTTACCCCATAATGTTCTAAATGAAATACTCTACCTTTCAACTCTCCCAATGATAACATTAACTTGCATTGTCATAACTTATATGGCCAAAAAGTATACAGCAGGTGAAAACCTCAGAACCCCAACTGCGGTTTATTCTGTTGTGTCTCTGAGACATGTTTCCACTAGGAAATCCACGCTTGGTCAGTCATGGAAACATTACTCATTAATGTTGTATGTAAGTTCAAGTGCTCCGTGCCAAAACAGCAATTCTGGTTTCCTACTTAATAGAAAGAGATCACTAATTACTGCAGAGGGGGAAAAAACATACTGAAAAAATGCCTCATTCCGCACAGAACAAAGGAAAACCACAGAGGCCACACTGGACAAAGCTGCTGCCAAGGGTCAGCTATGGGAAAAGAAGAGCATCATTAGAGAGGAGGAAGGGAGAGTTGTTTTCTAACGAATTTCCAAAGATACTGTAGTAGGTTAACAAGACTATCGTCTTGTCATGCAGAAAAACACTAGAGCAGCTGTCCTCAGACTCTTTTGATAGCAAGCATTTTTTAACTACCCCTTTACTATCTTAAATAGAATACACATAAATTATAGTCTATAAAAACACTCATTAAGGTGGCTCCTATCAAAAAAAAAAGACCAGAAAATATTAAGTGCTGGCGAGGGTGTGGAGAAATTGGAACCCTTGTGCACTGTTGGTGGGAATGTAAAATGGTGCAGCCACTATGAAAGATAGTATGGAGGTTCCTCAAAAAATTTAAGTAGAATTACCATATGATCCAGCAATCCCACCCTGGGTATACATCCAAAGGAAATGAAAGCAGGATCTCGTGTTCATAGAAGCATTATTCACAATAGGCAAGAGGTGGGAATAACCCAAACGTCCATTGATGATGAATGGAAAAACAAAATGTGGTCTGTACATACTGTGGAATATTATTCTGCCTTAAAAAGGAAGGATGTCCTGTCACATGTTACAACACAGATGACCCTTGAGGACGCTAAGTGAAATAAAAAACTCACAAAATGACAAATTCTGCATGATTCCACTTATAGGAGGTACATAAAGTAGTCAAATTCAGAGAAACAGAAAGCAGAATGGTGGTTAACAGGGGTTGTTATTTAATGGGTATAGAGTTTCAGTTTTGCAAGGTGAAAAAGTTCCAAAGATGATATAAAATATATATAATATATATATACATCCTAACGCAAACATAATTTTAAAAATAATCATCACAGCGCCCTAAAACTATAATAAAAAGGGGAAAATAAATTTGCAGTAAAATGTACATATATTTCAACACAGAAAAATCTCAGAGAACGCAATACTGGAGGATGTAATACAGTAGTCAGATGCTCTCTCCCGTCCCTAGAAACTTCATGAACACGAAAGCCATAGAGGTGAGTGGACAAGGTGACTACGCTGGTAAGTCAAACCCCACAAGTGACTTTCCAGCTCTAACTCAGTCAAATTCCAAGCAAAATGATTTATATGGCGGCTGCCTTCAGAAAATGTAGAGTAGCTCACACCTGTGCACGTGGAAAACAGAGAGTATTTTCACCCGTATGAAAGTCCCATGGCAGGAAACAACATGAGACTACGAATGTGCATCGCTCACCAGCTCTGAGTGTCGAGCTGGCATGTGTGATACATTCAATAATTATTTTGTTTCATGAACAAGTAAATGAAAGAAAAGGAATCTGGGATTTCTACTCTCTGTTTCCTTGCTTTTCATAATCCCAACACACTCCATGCAAAGGAAAATCCTCCCAAATGTAAAAGACAAGATGTAATCTTTGTCCTTCTTACATAGCTTCTTAGAGACTGTCATTGAAGACACAGGCGGGCATGGAGAAATTCCTCGGGAATGAATGGCATGCTAAATGTTGTGGTTTAACCCAAAGTATCATGGGTTACAATTCTCTTCCTGTGGATGACATGTTCAAAGGATGGTGATGACAAAAAGGATATTAGGAAGCTCTTTCTGCGGAACATATGGGCTAATTTTGCCACATTCTTTCCCTTTGAACAGGGCAATGGTGTCCTTGGTCAGTAACTCTGTGTGTTTCCTTAAGCAGTGATGGGCATGGCCTTTGTCAATGTTCACTGGTAGAAACTATGTAATGTGTGATTGTAATTGCTCAATTTGTAAATATTATAAACGTAAACATCTACTGCATTATTTTTGTTGTTTTCAGGTCATTCTTGCCAAGATTTCAAGGCTTATGTAAATTTTGAGATGAACCATTACATTTCCTGCGTGTAAATTTTGAAATTCTGGAGATTGCTTGGGTTGCAGTGTCTACTTGGCTGTACACTTTCACAGGCATCAGTGAAAAGACCCCAGGAGCACCAAACACAATTAGAAACCTGATCTTTGCTCAAAAAGGAAAGAAATAGTAACAGTAACTTAAATATTCAGGGTAATCACCTTTTAGTAAATAAATATTTAATTTTAAAAATTAAAACAAACAAACAAAAAAGAAAGTCCCATGGGACATTTGAAAGTCTGGCAGGACCCAGGGCAATCCATCCATGGGCAGTACTACCTCACACACTGCAGGATGCAGGGTCCCTAGGCCATGCTCACTAAATGCCAGCAGAGCCCCCAGAACCTTGTCACAAGCAAAAATGCCCCCTCCAGTTTCCATAATGTAGCACCCCCCAGGGAAAACCACCCCAACAGAAAGCAGTGAGAATTGCCTGACTAAACCATGAGACCCAGAGAGAAAATCAAGGGCGGGCCTCTTACCCCAGATTCTGTACCCTGCCAATCAAACAGCTCAGGCCCCACCCCTAGGCCCTTGCCCAGGGGAGAGCCACACAAGTCTCAGAATGCAAGCAAAGGGTCCTCTCTGCAAAGCCATCTCAGGACAAAATTCAGATTTCGTGTTTTAAATTCTTTGACACAGTTTATGCCCTCCCCACACAAGTCCCTGACATGGAGTTTTATTTTACTTAAGACTCTTGAAAAAAAAAGGTTTCAGCCTCAAAGGAGCAAAGCACTAATGGTGAAAACCTATGTGCTGTTAGACCACTGAGGGAACCATCCTTGATCTTCCTGATGGTCCCCAAATAATCCCCTGCTTGGAGACACCCAATCTGCCAACAACTGGCACTGATCCTGGATGGAACCTGAGTGTCCTTGCACTTTCACTTTGTGATTGGCATCTTCCTTCCTGCTTCGTGAAATTGTGTGACCGCCTGGAGACTGAACAGAACTGGCACGGCTGCAATGGCACAACCAGCCTCTGCAGCTTCCTCTAGCCCCAGCATCTACCAGTGTTTAGAGGAAACAGAGACAAAGGGCGTAATGAGGAGTTACATCAAGGAGAAAATTATACTCAAACGCCAATCAGACACAAGTCAGCATCTTACCCACGTGCTGTACACAGAAGGAGAGGGGCAATGGGCTTCCTTCCAGGGCTAAGTCCACATGAGAAGGATCTTTAGAGGTTCTAATGCCAGCCAGTTCTCCCTGCCCTCATGCATTTAACATGCATTTATCGCACAATGATGTGTGCTGCTACTAATACTAAACACTTATTGCAAAAATGAGACCCAGTCCCTACACCCAAGCAGTTCCAGTTGAGGGTGCTGATACTGTAACAGAGATAAACACAGCATCCTCGAGAATACTGTGGGGTAGGGCAGGGATAGGAGTTGGCAGTAGAAAATGATAACTTCCCCCTCAGTAAAATGCCTGAGATCCTGAAATGATTGGGGCAAATGGGTTTCACATGCCTGAATGACTGAAAACATTAAAAACTGGAAGCAAGCTTTGTGTCTAGACAGAGCTGAGTCCAGGAACCTATTTGATATGCAATTTTCTACTTAGCAGAGCAGGTATACAGAATTCAATTTGGGGGTGATCTGTATTCTATTCAGTTTCCACAATATCATTCAAATGTAGGCAGGGAACGGGAATTTATCTTCCTGCAAATTCATTCCCTAGGGGTCCACTGGCTCACAGCGTGTTTCAGTGCAAGCTAGGTGGGAGGCAGAACAGACAACAGCAAGAAATTACAGCCACAAATCGCCCTGCGGGAGCCTCAGTGCTAAAACCACTGGCTTCTGCCTGCTCCTATAATTGAAGACCAAAAACCACTGCCAGAAAAGGGATAACTAACCTGAAAAAAAAGAAGCCTCTCCAGCTACCCAAGGAGCTGGTCTTGCTCTAGTCTGGAGCAGAAACATATTCTTTTCTAACATATTTCCTTGAGCTAAAATATTACCATTTCATCACGTTTTATCATTTCTAAAATTTGGAATGTGTTTTGCAGTCAAACTGCACATTTTAAACAGTAGTATTTTGTTCTCCTCCTCAACACACCAAAAATACTGCTATTAAATTGATAATGTGTTTTACAATCAGTGATATCTTAGAATCTAGGAAATTCAGTAATTACCATGATACAAAGTGAGAGAGTGGCATGGACATATATACACTACCAAACGTGAAATAAATAGCTAGTGGGAAGCAACCGCATAGCGCAGGGAGATCAGCTCTGTGCTTTGTGACCGCCTGGCGGGGTGGGATAGGGAAGGTGGGAGGGAGGGAGATGCAAGAGGGAAGAGATATGGGAACATATGTATATGTATGACTGATTCACTTTGTTATAGAGCAGAAACTAACACACCATTGTAAAGCAATTATACTCCAATAAAGATGTTTAAAAAAAAAAAAAAGAATTATAGAACAACTAGAAACAGAATACTGAGAGGCTAAGCATTGCTTTCCACACATATCCATTTCATCAAATGTTTTTTGTTTGCATCCCAGAGACCCAGAGGTTCAACTTTTGGAGTTTCCAGAGAGATGTTAGACCTACCTAACACCTAAGGCCTTGCAAGGTGAACCTCCTGACCAAGCTCTCCCTGGGCAGGAGCCGCCCACCTCTCACCAGTCTGAGGGTACACCAAGCCAAGACAGAGGGGTGGATTAAACCTCTGAGCTCAGCCCAATGTCAAGTCCTCAGTTTTAAGAAAGGAGTGCCCCTGGCCACCGTTGCCTTCTGCCTCTGGTGGGGCCAGTGCGGGTAGTGAGTCAAATCTGCAATGGCCAGTGTCTGTCCCAGAGTCCCTGCACTGCTGCAGAAAGCTCAGGCGCCTCTTCACTCAGCAGTCAAGCTTTGTGAATGACCAGGCAAGATGGTTCATTTCTTGGAAGCCCGTGACTAACAATGCTAGTCTTGGAGAAAAGGTATCCAGAGAATAAATATGATGCTGACACAGTCCCGGGATAAAGCTAATTGGCAGGGAATAGCTCACTACATAGTGGGGTTACCTTTAACCTTTCATCCTCTTGTTCATTCATCCTCCCTGGCTATCAAATCTCAAGCCCCTCATCTTGGGTGCCAGAGTAACTCACTAAGAAAGGATCAAAAATGATACACTATAGACATTTCCTTTCAAATTCTTGATCCCAGGACTAGGGAGAAATTTTTTTTTCCCCTAAACAGTCTAGGGTTTTCTAAGAAACAGCTAAATGTGGAACAAGGTTCAGAGAGCTTTAGGAAGGGCTAGAAATATCCCCACCTGTGGCTGACAAACTTGAAAAGGCCAGTGGTGACCTGAAAGCTGACTGTGGTGAATCCATTTAAGGAGCTGTTAATAGCCTGAACGGTAACACAGAAGAGCCAAGAAATATCCATTCTCCATGGGAGCCTGTTTGAGCCAGGCATCTGTCAAAACACCTACAGAAGCAACCCTTGAGGTGGGAAATGAGAAGGGGAGCAATGCAAAAAAAACACCCAGACATTGTCAAGAAATGCAGTTTTGCTGAAATAAAAGCTAAAGGGAAATATAAGGCTAATATTAGAGAGTGAGAAAAATATATGGCTTCTCTACTATTGTTTGGAAATTAAAAACTGGGAGGCAAAAAGAGCCTACATTAAGTTTTACAAACTTTGTTTTTAAAATGCTGGTAATGGCATAGTTTACCAAGACAATACGAAAATATGAAAGTCACCAAATGCGAGTGTATGTGTGACACTGTATATTCATGGGAAAAGACGGGATTCCAGAATAACAAAAAGACCTGAGTTTGGGTGGAAGCCAGCTGGATGCTGAGTGTCCCAAGGTCCCAGAGAATAGCAGAACCACAAGACAGAAGGAGCCATGAGGGGACTTCCCTGGTGGTCCAGTGAGTAAGACTCTGCACTCCCAATAGAGGGGGCCCAGGTTCGATCCCTGGTTGGGGAACTAGATCCCGCATGCATGCCACAACTAAGAAGCCCGCATGCCGCAGCTAAGAGTCCATATGCTGCAACTAAGACCTGGCACAGCCAAAATAAATAATATTAAAAAAAAAAAAAGAAGGAGCCAGGGGACAAAAGCCACCCACCAGCTGGGAACCCCCACTTGGGCTATCCCATGAGTAAGAAACAAATGTCTGAAATTTAGAGGTTTGCTTGTTCAGTAACTGATGTGACCCTAACAAACACACAGCTCTATCTCTACTGATGCACGATCTTGACGTTTCCTAAGTTCTCTGTGTCCATGTCTGTAAAATGGAAATATTAACAGCCCTTTACAGGTTTGTTGTGGTGATTAAGTTGGGAAGGGGATGGAAATCTGAACCTGGAACATTATAAATCTCCAGTACAAGCTTGGATTTGTTTTTTTCCAAGGAATAGAGACAAAGAATGACCAGGAACTGCAATGAGGTAAATAAAATTTAACATCATCACTAACAATAAGAAATAACTAATTAGAAACAGATATAAGGGGGAAATAAAGATTTTAAAATATGGCCTTGTTCCATGTGTTAGGCTGCACTGGGTTTCCACCTTAGAGTCCTTCCCTTTTGAGTAGTTCCTAACGTTGGGACAATTTGGAATTGTAAAGTGTAGGATGTGAGGTAGAAAAACTACTGCTTAAGACCTATACTTCCTCTGCCTTTGATTCACATACTGATCTTCCCCATTAAATTAAGTGCATCCTCATAGGGCAGGTAGGAACTTTCCGGAAGAAAGGAATGTGAGCAGAAGTGATGAGAGCTATTTCCAAGCCTGGTTCCTGTATTCCACCCCAACCCCCAGCCCCCACCAACATTCTTTCCCCTCTTCCTGCTGGCTGGAGTGCCAAGGATGAGGGTGACCTTGAAAGCCATGTGTTGAAAACTGCAAAGCCCAGCATCAGCCAAAGTCCCTGAATGAGCAGACCCACCTGCCAACCTGCAGGGCGCCCCTCAGAACTCTCACAAATGGTTGATACATTCGGCTTCTCTGATTTGAGGTCTTGTGTTACAGCAGCTCGTGTTACCCCAATTAATAGAGACTTTCCCTTCTCTGTATCTCCAGTGCTTACAGCAGAGCATGGCTCAGCTATTAACTGAATAACCCAAATGCAACATCTATACCTGTGAGCAGAGCTATCCACAATTGCTCCCAGGTCTCAGAAAAACAAAATAAGACTTATACTTCCCAACACCCATCCTTCTCAAACTCTTCCAAAATATAGCAGAGGGAGGAACACTCCCAAACTCATTCTATGAGGCCACTATCACCCTGACACCAAAACCAGACAAAGATGTCACAAAGAAAGAAAGCTACAGGCCAATATCACTGATGAACAGAGATGCAAAAGTCCTCAACAAAACACTAGTAAACAGAATCCAACAGCACATTAAAAGGATCATACACCATGATCAAGTGGGGTTTATCCCAGGAATGCAAGGATTCTTCAATATACACAAATCAAACACTGTGATAAACCATATTAACAAACTGAAGGAGAAAAACCATATGATCATCTCAATAGATGCAGAAAAAGCTTTTGACAAAATTCAACACCCATTTATGATAAAAACCCTCCAGAAAGTAGGCATAGAGGGAACTTACCTCAACATAATAACAGCCATATGTGACAAACCCACAGCCAACATCGTTCTCAATAGTGAAAAACTGAAACCATTTCCTCTAAGATGAGGAATAAGACAAGGTTGTCCACTCTCACCACTATTATTCGACATAGTTTTGGAAGTTTTAGCCACAGCAATCAGAGAAGAAAAAGAAATAAAAGGAATCCAAATCAGAAAAGAAGAAGTAAAGCTGTCACTGTTTGCAGATGACATGATACTATACATAGAGAATTGTAAAGATGCTACCAGAAAACTACTAGAGCTAATCAATGAATTTGGTAAAGTAGCAGGATACAAAATTAATGCACAGAAATCTCTTGCATTCCTATACACTAATGATGAAAAATCTGAAAACGAAATTAAGGAAACACTCCCATTTACCACTGCAACCAAAAGAATAAAATACCTAGGAATAAACCTACCTAAGGAGACAAAAGACCTGTATGCAGAAAACTGTAAGACACTGATGAAAGAAATTAAAGATGATACAAACAGATGGAGAGATATACCATGTTCTTGGATTGGAAGAATCAACATTGTGAAAATGACTATACTACCCAAAGCAATCTACAGATTCAATGCAATCCCCATCAAACTACCAACGGCATTTTTCACAGAACTAGAATAAAAAATTTCACAATTTGTATGGAAACACAAAGGACCCCGAATAGCCAAAGTAATATTGAGAAAGAAAAACGGAGCTGGAGGAATCAGGCTCCCTGACTTCAGACTATACTACAAAGCTACAGTAATCAAGACACTATGGTACTGGCACAAAAACAGAAATATAGATCAATGGAACAGGATAGAAAGCCCAGAGATAAACCCACACACATATGGTCACCTTATCTTTGATAAAGGAGGCAAGCATATACAGTGGAGAAAAGACAGCCTCTTCAATAAGTAGCGCTGGGAAAACTGGACAGCTACATGTAAAACAATGAAATTAGAACACTTCCTAACACCATACACAAAGATAAGCTCAAAATGGATTAAATGTAAGGCCAGACACTATAAAACTCTTAGAGGAAAACATAGGCACAACACTCTATGACATAAATCACAGCAAGATTCTTTTTAACCCACCTCCTAGAGAAATGGATATGAAAACAAAAATAAACAAATGGGACCTAATGAAACTTAAAAGTTTTTGCACAGCAAAGGAAAACATAAACAAGACGAAAAGACAACCCTCAAAATGGGAGAAAATATTTTCAAATGAAGCAACTGACAAAGGATTAATCTCCAAAATTTACAAGCAGCTCATGCAGCTCCATATCAAAAAAACAAATAACCCAATCCAAAAATGGGCAGAAGATCTAAATAGGCATTTCTCCAAAGAAGATATACAGATTGTCAACAACACATGAAAGGATGCTCAACATCACTAATCATTAGAGAAATGCAAATCAAAACTACAATGAGGTATCACCTCACACCGGTCAGAATGGCCATCATCAAAAAATCTACAAACAATAAATGCTGGAGAGGGTGTGGAGAAAAGGGAACCCTCTTGCACTGTTGGTGGGAATGTAAATTGATACAGCCACTATGGAGAACAGTACGGAGGTTCCTTAAAAAACTAAAAGTAGAACTACCATACGACCCAGCAATCCCACTACTTGGCATATACCCTGAGAAAACCATAATTCAAAAAGAGTCATGTACCACAATGTTCATTGCAGCTCTCTTTACACTAGCCAGGACATGGAAGCAACCTAAGTGTCCATCGACAGATGAATGGATAAAGAAGATGTGGCACGTATATACAATGGAATATTACTCAGCCATAAAAAGAAACGAAATTGAGTTATTTGTAGTGAGGTGGATGGACTTAGAGTCTGTCATACAGAGTGAAATAAGTCAGAAAGAGAAAAACAAATACCATATGCTAACACATATATATGGAATCTAAAAAAAAAAAAAGGTTCTGAAGAACCTAGGGGCAGGACAGGAATAAAGACGCAGACGTAAAGAATGGACTTGAGGACACGGGGAGGGGGAAGGGTAAGCTGGGACGAAGTGAGAGAGTGGCATGGACATTTGTACACTACCAAATGTAAAATAGCTAGTGGAAAGCAGCCACATAGCACAGGGAGATCAGCTCGGTGCTTTGTGACCACCTAGAGGGGTGGGTTAGGGAAGTTGGGAGGGAGACGCAAGAGGGAGGAGATATGGGGATATATGTATATGTAGAGCTGATTCACTTTGTTATTAAGCAGAAACTAACACACCATTGTAAAGCAATTTTACTCCAATAAAGATGTTAAAAAAAAAAAAAAGAACATGGAGCCACAGCAGCATAAAATAAAGGAGAAATGTTATTTGCCTGAGGGGGAAAAAAAAAAAGACTTATACTTCCCACTATGAAGAAAAAGGTCATCAAGAAATGAAAACACTGAAATCTGCGAGTATCTGGTCCAGCCATCTAAAGAGTACATACAATCTAGAAAACACCCATGAATGAAGTAGCCATCCGCTACTTCCTCCAGCATTACCTCTCTTTATTCAAGGCATAGAATTCCAAACGTCTTTACAAGCCTCACGCACCACTCAGCTCTGTGGTTGAGAGACTGACTCCACCGTTCTCCCCCCACCCCATGCAAGGTTCGAGCCAGACGGGCTAAAATCAAATAGATTATTCCATCCCCCAGCCATGGAGATGGATTCGGGCATGGTTTGGGAGTCGGGCCAGACCACAGAGTCTAAAACAGACTGGAATTAAAAGCGTGAATTCAGACCCCTTCAGTATGCCACTGAGTAGCAAACAGTGCAAAAGATATTCCTGAGATAAGGTTATATGTAAGAGAACAAAACACCCGTGGCTTTCCTATATGCTCAAAGAGGCAGGTCCAAAATTTAATAGTCAGTGCAGCCTTCATGGAGGAGTAATCCACCAGGTCAGAGAAGCTCAGAGCCGAGAATTCATCATTTTATACTACGAGGATGGGCTGGGGGCACATCAGCAGACGAGGGTCTAAGCAGTACCGTGTAAGGAAACTACAACTAAGTGACATGTTCCATGTTCCATGTCCCATGTCCCAGGAGTCATTGAGCCTGCAGTAGCTCCGGCCATGACCCACCACAATCCAGCCCCTTGTGGGGATATAGGTGGGCAACTGTCACACCCCACCATGTCTAGTTACCCTCAGTGACACAACGAGTGTTCCCAGGACACAGCAGGGCATTACAATAACAACAACAATAATAATAACTCAACACTAAATTGGCATGTCCTATTAGCCGTAGTGTAAACCTCCGCTTTGAGCAGGTAAAATATGCAAATCCATCAGTTGAGCATTTCTACTCCTGCGCCTATTGGAGCATGTGAGGTTGCAGCTATGTGGCTTGACTTGCAAGACTGTTCTTTGAGTTTTCCGAGTCATATTTCTCGCGGTAGGACCCACTTTCCAACGCGTTCTTTGGAAACCCATGGAGGCTGCGCTTCTAAGATGAAGATGCCTGGGGTCAGCAATACATGCGGGGGTAAGTGGGCTCAAATGCGTTTGGCTAGGCCAGCCCCTCCATCCCGACATCCTCTGTTTTCTGAGGACACAGCTGGTGGAACTCACTACCCCCACGACAAAAGGCTACCACGAGAACTCTACTTCATGATCCCGCCTTCTCTCTGCCATCCAGAATGCAGTGGGTTGATGGTGTCCCTCAAAACTCATGTCTACTCCAAAACTCAGAATGTGACCTTATTTGGAAATAGGCTCTTTGCCGAAGTAGTTAGTTAAGGATCTCAGGATGAGATCATCCTGGATTGGGGGCAATCCCTAAATCCAATGACTGGTGTCCTTATGTGAAGAGAAGAGGACACAGAGAAATACAAGGAAAAGACCATGTGAAGATGGAGGCAGAGGGCTTCCCTGGTGGCACAGTGGTTAAGAATCTGCCTGCCAACGCAGGGGATGCGGGTTCGAGCCCTGGTCCAGGCAGATCCCACATGCTGCGGAGCAACTAAGCCCGCGAGCCACAACTATTGAAGCCCACACGCCTAGAGCCCGTGCTCCGCAACAAGAGAAGCCACCGCAATGAGAAGTCCGTGCATCGCAACGAAGAGTAGCCCCCCCTGCTCGCCGCAACTAGAGAAAGCCCGCACGCAGCAGCGAAGACCCAACGCAGCCAAAAATAAATAAATAAATTTGTTTTTAAAAAAAAACAAAGATGGAGGCAGAGATTGGAGTGACGCAGCCCCAGGCCAGCCACCCCCTGAGGGACAGGAGTGTCTCCTGAATGCTGTGGTGCCACTGGCCTGGGTGCTCGTCTGAGCGAGACGGAGCACGGCACCTTCTGGGTGATGACGAGTGATGCTGCTTCCGGTCCCAGAAGACAGATCTCACCGTCCAGGGGTGAGGGACGGTCCTAAAATCCACCACTTCCAGGAAGTCTCTTCTTCCTCTGTTGAAAGAGCGCACAAAGCCGTGGGAGCATACACCGCGATGCCCGAGGGCCCAGCTTGCAACTGGGAAACAAGAGCCTGCACTGGACACTGAGGACCTGCTTGGGGGAGGGTCTCAGGGAGACACCGCAGTGCCCCGCAGGCAGGCAGGGGCTCACGCCGGAAGCCTCGCACCCTCCCCTGTGCTGACATAGCGGCAGTCTCCAGCTAAGTGTCCGATTCTAGCCACCATTAGTTGACCCCATGAATATAAACTCTCTTCTAGAAAATACACTCTATACATTTTTTTTCTTAATTTCATGTCACATGTCACTGAGCCCGGGGCCCAGTGTGTGCTGGAGAGAAGACGGAATGTCTGGATTCCAGCACCAACTCCATCGCTGATTAGGTATAACTTTGGTAGAGCTGCCTAACGTCTGTTCTGAGGTTTCCTCACTTGTAAAGTGGGAATAAAATCCTTCTCTCAGAGAGTCTTTATTAAAATAAAAGCAAAAATACACTTTTTGAAACACAGGAGAAAAAAATAGAATAAAACCACGTGTAAAGCTGAGGAGATGCTCAGTAAACGGTAGCTACTTCCAAGATGAAAGCACTTCCAGGGAAACCAGGCACAGGAGTGCAGGGGCCACAGATCCTCCAGGCGAGGCAGCCACGCAAGAAGGGAGGCACCTAGTGGCCTGAGGTGAGGGTGGCCCTCCAGAGCTGGCCGGCCCCGGATTCAAGTCCCCTCCCTACAGCCCAGCCACTCCCCAGCCGTGCAACCCTCAGCCAGCGGCTGAGCCTCTCCAAGCCTCGGGTCCTCATCTGTAAAAGGAATACTGACAGTACCTACCCCTAGGGTACCTACGGCAATTACATCAGGCCATGCATTTCAGTGGCTAAGAACAATTAGCAAAATGTTGATAATGATTGCAGCTGTGTGATATGCACATGGAGAATCACTTTAATGCTTTCCCTACTTTTGTACATTTGCAATTACCCATAATAATTTTTTTTTTAAAGAAGATTTTTTTTTTAATTTTTATTTATTTATTTATGGCTGTGTTGGGTCTTCATTTCTGTGCGAGGGCTTTCTCTAGTTGTGGCAAGCGGGGTCCACTCTTCATCGCGGTGCGCGGGCCTCTCACTGTCGCGGCCTCTCTTGTTGCGGAGCACAGGCTCCAGACGCGCAGGCTCAGTAATTGTGGCTCACGGGCCCAGCCGCTCTGCGGCATGTGGGATCTTCCCAGACCAGGGCTCGAACCCGCGTCCCCTGCATTGGCAGGCAGCCTCTCAACCACTGCGCCACCAGGGAAGCCCCATAATAGTTTTTCAACCAAGTGCTCAGGACAGTTCTTGCACATAATCATACACGTTATTATTAATAATGTGCTTAATACCCATTAGCCCTTTTGTAATAGCCAAAATGATTTCTAAAATAGTCTTTGGTAAAAGAGAGAAGTTGTTACACTCCGTTCTTGGCATTTGGAAGATCATGGACCCCTTTAAGAACGTGACGAAAGATGTAGACCCACTTCCCATAAATAGACACATAAACCATGTCCTGCACCCTTGTCCATAAAGCCAGCCCAGGGAACCCCGGAGACTCCAGGGATCTCAGGTCAGGAGCTGCTGCCCTTCAGTTACGGGGAAGCAACAGAACTGCAGTGATTCTCTGCCATCCTACACATATTTCCTGACTCCCCTTGGGTGACAGTGTACTGTGCGAAATCACTGAAGGAAGACTCGAATGATGGAAGAGCTCTCAGCAGGAGAGCAGCCAATCTAACACAGATAACAAGCAAGACTTGTTTCATCTGTATGGTTGGTATTTATTTTTCTACCTCAGGACATTTATCTGAACATATTTTCCTTTTCATTTCCAGTCAGCATATGAAAGTTTTAGCGTCATAATTTTAGAGGTTTGAAAATTTTGTATAACTGTATTAGCCATCATACTCTTGGGTTGAATCTTCTCCATAGCAATAAATCTCAGAAAACAGTAAAAGTAAGGTGATGCAGTATATCATTTCTGATCCCAATACTATTCCTGGTTTAACATATGGCTTTTATGCCTTTGTTAACATTTTTATCTAGCTTTGTGAAAATAGATGGGAAAATATTTAACATGGTACAAAATGTAACCGTGAAATAAAAGCTCTAGGTAAAGCCATAAGCAAGAATAATCAGCTACAAAAATACCTCTCAAGTTGAATAAAATAAAGTTTCAACTGAACTATCAATTTTGAATACAATTACAGCCCAGTAGTTAGCAAATCATTCAGAAATAGATATTGTAGTGTTCTACTTTTCAAATTACATTGTGGAACTTCAAGCAATAAAGGGCAGTTTGAAGAAGTGAGAAGTCGTAAAATGGCAAATGTAATAACATATCTAGCACGAGCAAGGGGAAATGGGAAGTGTGCAGAGCATTAAATGGGACTGGAATCAGTGTAAAATTCTAGGAATAGTAATACCACTGATCTGAAAGTCTCAAGAGAGTGTATAATAAGGAAGGCTAGATGAGTTATGTTTTTTAAAAAATAGAGTAAGTACTCTGAAATAAACGTTGAGGAAAATTATAGACAATATCTGCTAAAATTAAAATCAGTGCTGTTAAACGGAATTATCAATAGTAAATTGCTATGGCAACAAATGCAACTCCAGGATTAATTACATTACCATGAAATGTGATTAAATACTCCAGAAAACTTCATTAAAGTGATTATTTATCTACAACTGGTAAACTTCCTGTCTAAATGGTACTCACTATGTTCCAAGAAAAAAAACAAAAAAGGCAAAGCTGGGCTCAAAACATCTCCCGCAACAAACAGGAAAAATATCTCAATGCACTAAGAAGAGCTGAAGACCCTGAGGAGAGGCTCTCTCAGCTCCCAAGGCTCTAAGCAAGCCTACCCCTTGCTCCAGAAGGAGACATCATCTCCACCTTCCGAGGCTGTTTGCTCTACAAACATCCTTAAAAAGATAGTCCAGAACAAAGGCTGTCAGTGCCTCCTTTACAAGACGGTCAGAAACACAAACGGCAATTACAGTGACACAGACTTCTCTTCAACAGCGTTAGATGTTGGAAGACAATGGAATAATATCATTGAGGTGATGACAAAAATAATAGTCTAGAATTTCACCCTCTCAAGAGGAAGGGCAAAATAAAAAGATTCTCAGATAAATGTAATCATGAGGGTGAACTTTCCAAAGTCTGGGATATAATCATAAAGCAACTGAAACTTATTAACATCCACTTTCGACTCATTTTCCCTTTAAAACTGCTAATGGACAAGTTCTTCTACTTCTGGATAAAAAATCCCCATGAATTTTCTGGTCACTGTTAAATTTAAAACTTTAAAAAGACCTAAATCACAAAACAAAAGTTCGATTCCACATTTTAAATATCCAGTCCCACAGAAGCATTCAAAATTCAAACCTTGATTCTAAGTTCATATTTCTTTCCTTCCCCAGGTCAGGCTTTTGCAGTTAGGAGGGGAGCTGCCTCTTCTCTTTTCCCTAGCTTGTGTTTCTGCTCCTGTTTGCTAAATCCAGCTCTGACCCCTCCAGGTCAGGCAGGAAGGGGGAGGCAAGGAGATCAGGAAAGCTCTTACCGACAAGTACGAGAGGTAAGCCAGCATCAGCACTCTGCGGGTTCAGCAATATCCACATCTGACTCTTTATCTCATGATGTGTTATGGACTGAATGCTTGTGTCCCCCCAAAATTCATATGTTGAAATCCTAACCCCCAAGCGATGGTATTCGGAGGTGGGGCCTTTGGTAGATGATTTAGTCCTGAGGATGGAGCCCTCATGAATGGGATTAGCGTCCTTATAAGAAGAGACACAAGAGCTTTCTCACTCTCTCTCTGCCATATGAAGATATGCTAGGAAGATGTCCACCAGATTGCTGGAAGTAAGATGTATAAACTCCAGTCGTGCGACAGGGACATCCCAGGAAAAGTGGTGGCACAATAGCAAGATGTGCAGACACTGACATTTGGAGGCTCCCCATCAAACATCTATGTCCCCTCACAGTCACTATATAATCCACAAGCCCCATCTACACACACAGGGTCTCGGGCCCATCTTCAGTGCTCCATTCTTAAAAGTGAGCCATCAGCCAAGGATCTCTAGACATATGAGGAAAGCCTCTTTATCACTCAGCTATTGCTATAATAATCCTGCATGGAAAATAACCACAAAATCTCAAGACGGACAATTAGGCAAGAAAAAAGAAATAAAATACATCCAAGTCAGGAAAGAAAAAGTAAAATTGTCTCTATTTTTGGATGATATGATCTTATATATAGATAATCCTAAAGACCACCAAAAAACTATTAGGATTAATAAACAAATTCAGTAAAGTCGCAGGATACAAAATCAACAAATAAGTAATCAGTTGCATTTCTATATACTAACAACAAAATATCTGAAAAAGAAACAACAAAACAATATTATTCATAATAACATCAAAAACAACATGATGAATTTAACAATTTAAACAATTCTTCCCTTAATGAAAGAAATTGAAGGAGACACAAATAAATAGAAAGATATCCTGTGTTCTGGATATCTTTGGATATGGATTGGAATAATTAATATTGTTAAAATAGCCATACTACCAAAAGCAATCTACAGATTCAATGCAACCCCTATCAAAATTCCAATGATATTTTTCACAGAAATAGAAAAAGCAATCCTAAAATTCATACGGAACATGAAAGACCCCAAAGCCATAGCAATCTTGAAAAAGAACAAAGCTGGAGGCTTCCCACTTCCTAATTTCAAACTTTATTACAAAGCCATAGTAATCAAAACAGTATGATGGTGGCATAAAAATACACACATATTTGGAACAGAATCAAGAGCCCAGAAATAAACCTGTACATATACAGTCAACTAATATTTGACAAGGGAGCCAAGAACACTCAATGAGGAAAGGATAGTCTCTCCAATAAATGGTATTGGGAAAACTGGATAATCCCATGCAGAAGAGTGCAACTGGACCCCTATCTTTCACCACTCACAAAAATTAACTCAAACTGGATTAAAGATTTAAACATAAAACTGAAACTGTAAGACTCCTGGAAGAGCGTTGGCGAGAGTGTGGAGGAAATGGGAACCCTCGTGCACTACTGGTAGTACTGCAAGTTGGTACAGCCATTATGTAAAACAGTACGGAGATTCCTCAATTAAAAATAGACTTCCAAGACTTCCCTGGTGGCTCAGTGGTTAAGATCCCGTGTTCCCAATGCAGGGGGCCTGGGTTTGATCCCTGGTCAGGGAGCTATATCCCATATGCATGCCACAACTAAGAGTTTGCATGCCACAACTAAGGAGCCCACATGCCGCAACTAAGGAGTCCACAGCCGCAATAATAAATAAATAAATAAATGTTTTAAAAATAGAACTACCATATGATCCAGCAATCCTACTTCTCAGTGTATATACATAGAAAATGAAATCAGTATCTTTTTTTTTTTTTTTTTTTCGGCCATGCCATGCAACTTGCCGGATCCCAATTCCCCGATCAGGGATCAAACCCAGGCCCCAGCAGTGAAAGCGCCAAGTCCTAACCACTGGACTGCCAGGGAATTCCCTAAATCAGTATTTTGATGGGATATCTGCACCCCCATGTTCATTGCAGCATTATTCACAATAGCCAAGATACGGAAACAACCTAAGTGTCCATCTATGGATGAATAAAGAAGATGTGAGAGAGATATATACACACACAATGGAATGTTATTCATCCGTTTAAAAAAAAGAAAAAAATTCCGCCTTCTGCTACAAAATTAATGGATGGGTGGATAGATGGACCTTGAGGGCATTATGCGAAATGAAATAAGTCAGACAGAGAAAAACAAATACTGTATGATCTCATATGTGGAATCTAAAAAAAAGCAGAACTCACAAAAACAGAGAGCAGAATGGTGGTTGCCAGGGGGTGGGGTGAGAGAAATGAGGAGATGTTGATCAAAGGGTACAAACTTCCAGTTATAAGATGAATAAGTTCTGGGGACCTAATGTACAGCATGATGACCATAGTCAACTACAGCTGATATTCTATGCTTGAAATTTGATAAGAAAGGAGATCTTAAACATTCTCACCACCAAAACAAATGGCAATTACGTGAGGTGATAGAGATATTAATGAACCCTCTCGGGGGAATCATTTTGCAACATATAAGTGTATCAAATCATCATATTGTACACCTTAAACTTACACAATGTGATATGTCAATTGTAACTCAATAAAGCTGGGGGATAAAACATAAAATCTCAGTAGCTTATCCAAACAAAAATCTGAGAAGTTATCTGAGAGGTTTGTTGGAATAAAAGTTGGGAAAAAAAAACTGGTTGAGATGTGAAAAGATAATGTCAGAGAGAGATGTGAAGAAAGACAGGAAGGGGCGAAGAAGAAAACAATTCCCAATAGAAGGAACCAGAAAAAATGCACAGGAAATGAAATATAATCACTAAGATATAATTTGTCTCATTTGTAAGCAAGATTTATACAGATAAAATAACGAAAACACCAGATATATAAACCCACCCACCCCTGAATGTGGAGAAAAGGGAATTACACACACACACACACACACACACAATATTTTTTCAGCCTTTTAAGGGGAGATCTGAGAAAGGGAAATATCTTTGTGTGAGGGTTACGTAATCATGAAACACAGCTAAATCCTGATTTTTCATAATATAAATTCAACAGTAATAAAACTGTAATCTAAAACTAAAAGTCAAGAAATAGCAGTAAAAGCATCATACTTAGAGTTATGGAGGGAAATACATGAGAAAACAACGAAAAGGCATGGAAAGTGTTTGCTGACGGCAGTAGGGAAGGATGGGGAAAGGACTGCAAATTTCATTATAGCCTGTGATGGTTGGTTTTATGTATCGACCTGACTGGGCTAAGGGATGCCCAGAGAGCCAGGAAAACATTATTTCTGATGTGTCTGTGAGGGTGTCTCCAGAACAGAGTAGCATTTGAATCAGTAGACAGAGTAAAGATCGCCCTGGCCACGGCGGGCGGGGTTCATCCGAGCCACTGAGATCCTGAATGAAACGAAAAGGTGGAGGAAAGGTGAATTCACTCTCTCTGCTTGAGCTGAGACATCAGGCTTCTCCTGCCCTTGGACAATGGCTCTCCTGGTGCTTGGGTTTTCGGACTCAGACTGAATTACACCATCAGCTTTCCTGGTTTTCCAGTTTGCAGAGGCAGACTGTGGGATTTCTTAATATACATATATATATGTATGAGCAAGCAAAACAGTCTGATAGAGCAAGCAAAACAGTCTCACATTTTCTACATCCCATTGGTCAAAGCAAGTCACATGGTCAAGCCCAGCTTCAGAGTTGGGGGAGTTTAAAACCTAGGGGGCTGGGGGTAGAGCCATTCATTGGGCCCATTCACATGATCAACCTACCCCACTACCCTGCTTTCTGGGGTTGTTAGGAGAACTGAATGAAGCAATACAATGACAAGATTGAAAAAGCAGATACTCAAGAAGAACTGAGGAATCTATAGTGGGTGTCTAAGCTGCAATGTCCAAGGACAGAGCCAGCCTGCTCTGGACTCTTCTCTCCATTTCCTTTCTTCAGCTGAACAGTGCCCTTGAACTATTTGAATAGTTGGCAATACATTTTACCATAGAGAATTTTTCACTCTTCTTGTAATTTTTGTGTTCTGAGCTGGAAAGCTTCAGATTGAAGTAAGCTTAGATTTTTGACAAACACTGGTAGGACCATACATGGATCTAGGCCAGGAGTTTGTAAACTTTTCTCTATAGCACTCTAGAGGTAAGAGGGAAGGTAGGTACGAGGAAGGAGATGCAGCCGTTGAGGCATCTCTGCTTCAACAAGCACGAGTTTATTTTATGTCTTATCTCCTGGACTTCTGCAAACGATTTAACATGAACCAGATTCAAAACCCACTCCCCTAAGTGCTATCTTTGGTGCCAGGCTGTCAGGCGAAACAGGACCCACCTGGAAATTCTCCCAGTATTAATGGACAGGTACTATATATTACAAGGTACGAAGAGCCCCAGGCAGACAGGCTCACAGAATTCTCGGAGGATAAACAACTGCGAGTTTGGAGCAAAGGTCCTAGTTGCAAGCTTAGTTCTCTCATTTCTCTCAATAACAGCTCTGCTGCTTTAATTTTGGGTTGTGGATTGCTACAGCAAGGAACAGGGCAGAAAGGTTGCAGAGGTGTCTGTAGCAAGATGCCGTGTGGCATCCTACATAAAACCTTACCAAATTTGCTCCTTGCACCTGGGTCTCCCACATTTTATCACCTACCCTCAAGATGCAGGACGTCACTGGAGGTCAATAAAGTATTCTATCCCAAGTTTCTACAAGTGTCCCTAACCATGTTATTTCAGGCAGGAATGTGTACATAATTTGCAGGACCCAGTGCAAAAAGAAAATGCAAGGTTCCTTGTGCAAAAACTATTAAGAATTTTAAGACAGCGACTGTGGTGCATTAAACAAAACACAGAGCCCTTCTAAGCAGGTGACGCTGTACAACAGCCCGGGTGGTGGTGCCCCTGTAGCCAGCCGCGATTTCCGGACCACAGGAAGCCCACTGCTAGTGAAAGGGAGTCACAGTCTGCTGAGAAAGTGCTTAGAGACTGTTCCCTCCCTTTCATAGAAACACGGTCAATCCTATAACTTTGGTTTTCTTATCAAATAATTACACAAAATAGCAAGTGAATGTGAAGGATAAACATTACTTTAAAAGCCACCTTTTCTCCTCCCTTATTCTAGAAAAAAATAATTAAATCTCTGCTTCAGGTGCCCTGCAGAGAACGTGAAGGGCACGGAGGAACAGACGGCAGCCCAGCCTTTAGTTTACACCTTATCTCTCAGGAAAGCCCTTGTCTCCCTCTGAGGAACACCAAGCATCTATGAGAAGCTGGGACAAGCAATTTGGGAAGAAGGGGATGTCTTCCCCAATGAAGTTCCTAAAATCTATGGAGGCATTTACCTGATCACACTAGAATGTATGTCAACAATTCAGAATTACTTTCTTGTACATCCCAATGTGTAGGTGCATTTTTAATTACAATGGAAGAGTTTATATATGTACATGAATCTTTGCCCTTTGCTCATAACCAAGAGCAGAGAAAAGTTTTGCTGACCCTGAGTCACAGAGGTAACTTCAGAGCAATGAAGAGCTCAGTTCTGGAGTCAGAGAGACTCTTCTCAGGACCAGTGCCACCGTTTTCAATCCCTGTGACCTTGAGTGAGTTAAGCCTCAGTTTCCCAATCTATAAAATGGGGGTGGTAGCAGGTGAGGATTAAATGAGATGGTAGGTATAGAGCTCACCTACACCCTGGCACAGTGCAAACTCCTCACCAGATCTGTGAAGTCTCATTATTGAGCCATGGATCCCACAAGGGCGCTTGGTCTGATGTGAAGTTCTCAGGGGTTGAGTCAGAAGCAGAAGCAGAATAACAGGTCTCCAGGCCCCCTGGGGATGCTCCGATCTGACTCCAGGGATGCTCCTGAAAGTCCTGGTTTGAAACTTACCCCTTGTCTGTAGGCAGTTCCTCTGCCTCAGCCGCCCACCCAGCCCTGGGGAAGGAGTCCTGAGTCGGCTCAGCCTGGGGCTGGGACAGCACATCCACTCAGGTTCCCCTGCTGTGTCATCTGCCCTCCCACCCCCCACCAATCCTCGGCCAGGCCAGACTTCCCAAAACGCGGCGACTGCAGCTCTCTACTCACAGCGCTGTTCCTTATCACCGTGGCCTGATACTGAGGCGCACTGGTAGCGTGGCTCCCGCCAGGTGGACCCAGCTTCTCCCTTCCGCATCACGTCACCAGCCATATCCTAGGCTAGTCTCATTCCCAGCTGTGAACGTGCCAAGCTCACGCCTGCTTCCAGCTTTGCCCCAGCCCAGAGTCCTTCCCAGTCCTCTGCCTGCCCAACCTCACCTGGGGCTGCTCGAGCCTACAGGTGGGATGTCTGCAATTTATAACTTCTAGGAAGAATACAGTTTAATCTAGAACTCTCTGCTTTCCTTTGATTCATGTGGAAAATATCAAGTTGGATCCCTATGACACTCATCATATCAAAATAAATCACAAATGGGTCAAACATTTAAAGTTTTAAAAATCCATAAATATTGCTGAAGAAATTAAGGGCAAATTCCCTGATGTTCTCAAAGTAGGGAAGGACTTTCATGTATGACACAAAATCCAAAAGCTATAAATAGAAGATTTTTAAAATCTGAGTAAAGAACATTAAAATTTTATGCATGGCAAAAAAAAGACCAGAACTGGTATATGTTTGTAGCACTATGACAAAGGGCTCCTATAAATCAATAAGAAAAAGTGCAGCAACATAATATAAAAATGGACAAAGGACATGAACAGACTAGACACGGGGGGGAAAACGGTTTTTAAAACTGAAAAACACTCAGTCTCATCATTTAAAAATACAAATTAGAAACTACAAAAGAATATTATTCTCCGTTACTGGTTTTGCCAAGTTAAAAATTTTTTATAATCCATTGTGTTGACAAGAGCGTAAGGAAAGAGGCATTCTTATAAATACTCTTTTACACTCTTGGCTGGGGATGTAAACTGGTACAGCCTCTCTGAGCAGCAATTAGGAAGTATCAATTAAAATTTAAAGTTCACATACCCATCAACCCAGCACTTCTCTACACATTGCTTGCCCTGGATTGTCTGCTGTCAACCCTTCATCACTACCCACCGCTTCTAAAGTCTCTGAATCAGAAAAGAAAAGGGAGGAGCTATATTCCCAGAAGCCGCTCGCAGGTTTGTTCTGAGTTAGTCCTCCAATGAGAAGCCTTTGCAGATGAGAGACAGGGGAGGAGCCACCATTGTTTTGCATATAGAGGTGGAGCCAGGCAAGGAAGCCGGGAGTCTGATGCTTGCTCCTGGTAAGCTCTTGAGAGCCACGACCTCGCACCGCACAGTGAGGTCCTTGGTGAGAGCTTCCTGGGAGCTACAGCAATTTCGCAGTGAGCTTCTAAGGACCCCCGACTCAGAGGCTTCGACCTGAGACTGCCGTTTGCATCTTCCCTAACCTTTGCTGACCTGGATCTGACAAGGATGTGTAAGCCCTCACTCCCTTTATTCAAATCTTTAACACCAGAACTACAGGGACCGGCTTCTGTTTTTCTGACTGACACATTTATCCTTGGGGAATGCATCCTACAGGTATACTCGCACCTGTATGAAATCATGTGTACGCACAAAAAAATTCTCTATTTCTACTAGCAAAAGGTTGTAAACGACCTAAAAGTATATCAATGGTGGACGATTAAAAAGATCATGAACCTAGAGATTGTCATACTGAGTGAAGTCAGGGAAAGAGAAATATGATATTGCTTCAACTTGGAATCTAAAAAGAAATGATACAGATGAACTTACTTACAAAACAGAAACAGACTCACAGACTTAGAGAAGGAACTTATGGTTACCAGGGGGGAAGGGTGGGGAGAAGGGATAGATAGGGAATTTGGGTTGACATGTACACACTGCTATATTTAAAATGGATAACCAACAAGGACCTACTGTATAGCACAGGGAGCTCTGCTCAATATTATGCAACAACCTAAATGGGAAAAGAATTTGAAAAAGAATAGAGAGATGTATCTATATAACTGAATCACTTTGCTGGACACCTGAAACTATCACAGCATTGTTAATCAACTATACCCCAATATAAAATAAAAAGTTTTTAAAAATTTAAAAAAATAATGGAATTCATCAGACAAATATAGCTGGTATTTTAACTCCTCCAGGAAACCTTTTCTATCTATTTCAGCAAAAAGACTTGTTCTTTCTTTAGACCCCTGTAATGTTATGTATAGTTTAAGTAATTATTGTAGTGTCATATTTAGTTTAAAAACTGGCCAGTCAATAATGTATTCAAATACAGCTGGGTACTCATTTTTTTAATATTATTATTGGTATTATTAATTTTTACACATAATAACAAGATATTTCCTGGCTCTTTTTGATATTTCCACGTAAAAGAGCAACAGCTATGATTTATTCTGCTTTATATATAACATCTCCTCTCTTCCCAGTTACATGTATCAGTAATTCCACCTCCTTTTTTTTTTTTACTTAAGCAGTTTTGAGCTGGATTTCTGCCTTCCAAAGGCAAGAGTCCCAGCAGCTCTAACCCTGGCTGTCCTCTCCTGAGCCAATAGTATATGCAGCCTCACACACCTCTCCTTTGAGTCATTCTATTAGTTCAGCTCCTAACCCAGTATCCCCTCCCAACACCGATGAATACTTCTATAACTCACTTCAGTGTTCCTTCCCTCACACCCACTCTGTCTTCAGGGCCTCAAGTTCTGCCTCACGTGCCCTCCCCGCAAACCCAAGTGAAACTGCAAGAGACAGAGATCATTTCCAGGAAGCTTAAGGGAAAAGATACATACAAGGTGTTATGGTTTGAATTATGTCCTCTGCTGAAGATGTGTTCAAGTTTTAACCCCAGCACCTATAAATGTGACCTTATTTGGAAATAGGGTCTTGGCAGGTGTGATCAAGTTAAGATGAGGTCATTACGGTGGCCCTCATCCAGTATGCCTGGTATCCTTATAAAAAGAGAAGAAGAGGGACTTCCCTGGTGGCACAGTGGATAAGACTCCGCGCTCACAATGCAGAGGGCCCAGGTTCGATCCCTGGTCAGGGAACTAGATCCCACATGCATGCTGCAACTAAGAGTTCGCATGCCACAACTAAGGAGCCCACGTGCCACAACTAAGACCCTGTGCAACCAAACAAATAAATAATTTTTAAAAAAAAGAGAGAAGAAGAGACACACAGACAGACACACAGAGAGAAGACAATGCAAAGAGAGACGGAGAGCATGCGTGTAACAGCGGAGGCACAGATTGGAGTGCCACATCTCCACATCAGGGAATGCCAGGAACAGCCACCCATCCCCAGGAGCAAGCAGAGGGCTCTGGACAGTTTCCCTCCCTCAGAGCCCTTGAAGGGAGCCAGCCATGCCAACACCTTGACCTTGGTCTTCTGGCCTCCAGAACTTTGAAAGAATACATTTCTGTTATTTTAAGCCCACCTAGGTTGTGGGAATTTGTTACAGCAGCCATAGGAAACTAATACATAAGGACACTGGGGTTGTCTTGTGCTAGTCAAGGACAGGACCAGATGAAGCCAGGCCCTGGAACCCTGACAGGCTTGGTCTCCAGCCATCCCCTCTACAACCTGCTTTATTCTTCCCTCTCTCACCACAGGCCTTCTAGAGGGGCAAGACCACTCTGTCAGCAATTCCACTCTGTCAGCTTCATCTCTTACGACTTCTGTCACTAGAGAGACTCTAGGCTCTTGGTCAAAAAGCCCAGGGAAGGGCCCGCTTTGGGTCAAGAGGCCCCTCGGGCAAATAGTTGTGGGCAGGGGAGGAGGGACCACACTGCACGGAATGACTGCTTGAGCAAATGTGGCAGAAGATAGTTTCTGGAAGACAGGGACGATGCTTTGATTGAAGACTAAAATTCTACCTTCTCCCTCATATGCAGTCTTTCCCAAAAGTTTACTCTTCAAGATTCCTCCCTTTCTCTCTCTCTCTCTCTCTCTCTCTCACACACACACACACACACACACACCCCTTGAGATTCTCCGCTTTCTGAAGCACTGTTAGAGAATAAACAACCAACCACACAACAGACAACGATGCATTCTACTCCATAGAATGTTTTCAGCTTCTCTTAACTCCCTATTATAACAACGCACCAGTCTACATTCTTAGAATTTTATCGATGAGTTATTGGCATTGCACATGGTGAAACTTTCTTGCAAACTCATTATTCACGAAGGTATACAACAGTTGTTCCTCAGGTCACTATGCCTTGATCTTACAAATGTCTGCAATCTATGGGTGGCGATTCCTTGTTCCTGGTTTGTGGTTCATGTTTAAGCTAAACCATGACCTGAAGATTCCCTGGTGACTCTGCCTTGTTGCTGTCAACTGTTCGTGCCCATTTATTGCAGCACAAAGTGAATGGAACTGACGTGGTGGGTTTGAGGCCCCGCCTGGTTCCAATTGATGATTACATATAACCCTCGCCTTCCTAGAGGCAGCTGAGTGGAGAAGAGTGAATGGTCTTAAGAGAATCCATTACCACTACTGACAAATTAACTTAAAACATGTTCTTCCGACAGTGATTCAATAGCATCACCTTTGAAGACAAAGGACAGCGCAGTGACTGATGGGCATCTTCTGATATCAGCTCTACTTCTTTATCTAATGAAGGACAAGCTCCAATATACTGAATTAATCGTATTACACAATCAAATTTTCTATAAGAATTTTGGAAATTTTCCCAGCCTGTATTATTGATTAGATTCATCGAGATAGACTAGGTTATGGCACATTTATAAACACCCCCCAAAATCTCAATGGCTGTAAACGTTATTTCTCACCCTGCTCAATAGATTGGCTGGGACTGCTCCGTGTAATCTGCATTCAGGGACACAGGTTGACAGACACTCTACCATCTGGAACATCACAAATGCTGTGGCAGAGGGGAGGGGAGATGACAAATGGTGCATTGGCGCATAAGGGATTCTGCCTAGACAAACACCTGTCACTTTTGCTCACATCTCGTTGGCCAAGGGAGCCACTCTTCAAGGGGTCATGGAAATATAACGTTAATAGCTGAAGAGTCCTAATGATAACCGGAATCCACCGCAATCCACCTCTCTAGTGGTGAGTCAGCTCAGTTTTCTTCCTTTAAACAAAATTCACTTATTCCCTCCCCAGTCATTGATCCAGCACCTCTGGGTAAGGTATGTTCATCCTTTCATCCAGAGGTGTATTAGTCTCCTCAGGTTGGTGTAACAAGTTCCAAAGACTGCGGGACTTAAACAACAGAACTTTATTTCATGCAGTTCTGGAGGCTGAGAGTCCAAGATCAAGGTGTCGGCAAGGTTGGTTTCCCCTGAGACCTATCTTTTCGGCTTAGGACCTCACGTTATGACCTCACTTAACCCTAATTTCCTCTGTAAAGTTCCTGTCTCCAAGCGTCGTCTCCTTGGAAGTTAAGCCTTCAGTATTTGATTTGAGGGGACACAATTCAGTCCGTGAAAGGAGGTGATACACAGCAACTAAACTGGTCCTGGATGTGCCTCTTCTTGTTCTGGAGACTTACAAAATAAAAAGACAAGTTATCTACCCCACACACACCCAATTTATGAAGATGAAATAGGGAAGAGAAAACTCCAACAAACATTTCTATTTGGAAAGAAGGAAAATGGGAGGTATATAACCGACAGTGGCCTTCAGCAATTCTGCAATCCCCTGGACAAATACTCTGAGGTCTGTGCTGGGCAGGGGGGATATTCGCCCCTGAACATGCTCCCTGCAAGGAGCCTCATTACCCATCAGCCTCCACAGGCCCCGGCCTCCTGTTACATGATGCTCCTTGACACATCCTGAAGTAGGCATCAGGGTGTATGCTCTGCTCAGGGGCTGCACGGCTTGCTCAGCCTACTCCTGACCTAAGTGTTTGGGGCCCAAGGGTCATTTTAGGTCTTTAATAGTTATAGTCTCTTTTAGTCCAACCCGCTGATTCTTTTGGAAGTGTACCCCTTGCAACAATTTAGTCTTTTATCTATTTGATTCCAGAAAACTCCATCTGCTAACAGGCACAACCACAGTTACCTTCAAGACATGTCTCATTTGGATCTTTACTCTGGTGCACCTTAGTCCTTGCAGAGGTTGTAATAATGGTGTGATAGCCAAGGAAATATAATCATTTGAATGGTTTATAACAGTAGGCACAGAGGTCATGCCCTGTGCTGCAAGACTCAGATTTAATGTTTTTTACTACTAAAAGTTTCTCTCAATTTTATCTTCTGTTGTTTGGGATCTAAAATCAGTCAGCCTTTCCAATATTGCAAAGCCTCAAATCTTCCATGACCTGCTTGGAATCCAGCTAATTCTTTTCTGACCTTGTCTCTTACAATACTTTGTCAAGCGCAGCCAACAGAAACCACCATGTTACTAACACAGGTGACCCTTGAACAACATGAATTTGAACTGTGCAGGTCCACTTACACTCAGATTTTTTTTCCCTAGTAAATACTATGGTACTACGTGATTCATGGTTGCTCAAGAGTCAACTCTATTGTTTTCCTGCCTCTTTCTCTAGAACTGCAAATTCATTAGGCATATAATCTGCCTTCCAAATAACTGTGAACAACAGTTTCACCAAAATTTTTGCACCTGCATAACAAGGATTCTCATCTTTCCGGGCTTTATCACAGTTTCTTCACTGCCTATGACTTGGCCTTCGAGCCAATGACAAATTATAACTTTCTTGCTATGCTAGCATCCGACTCCTGGTAGCAATTTCTGTATCAGTCAGAATAAGCTAAACTATGCTGCAGTTGAGTAACAGCCCTACAACTTCCATGGCTAGAAAAAATAAATAATTATTTCTCTCTCATGTTACTTGTTCATTATGCATCAGCCATAAGGGGGCACAGAGCGGGCTCTGCTCCCTGTCATCTTCACTAAGGGACAGAGTCTGACAAAGACTCCACCATCTGGAACTGTTATGGCAGGAAGAAGTGAGTGCAGTAATTGATGCACTAAATCATAAAGACTCTGTCCACATCTTATTGACCACATTAAGTCACATGGCCATGCCTAATTTCAAGGAGTTGGGGAATTCCAATCCTACCAGGTGTGTGGAAAGCAGACTACCAAAATAATAATCAACAGTCCTTATGATTTTCACACTCACTTTTTTAGATCAAGATACCTAAGAATAAGCTCCAATAAATTTTCCAAAAGACTGCACACAAAAAGAAGACACCAATCTTCATCTGTGTTTCTATATGCAGGAGAATATTTTAGGCCACCTCCCAGACTGATCTTTAAAATGTAGGTTCCACTGCCTCTTGCACTGTTGGTGGGAATGTAAATTGGTACAGCCACTATGGAGAACAGTATGGAGTTTCCTCAAAAAACTAAAAATAGAGCTACCATATGATCCAGCAATCCCACTCCTGGGCATATATCCAGACAAAACTCTAATTCAAAAAGATACAAACATCCTTATGTTCATAGCAGCACTATTTACAATACATGGAAACAACCTAAATGTCCACTGACAGATGAATGGACAAAGAAGATGTGATATATATATATATATATATATATATATATATATATATATATATATATATATATATATATACAATGGAATACTACTCAGCCATAAAAAAGAATGAAATAATGCCATTTGCAGCAACATGGATGTAACTAGAGATTATCATACTAAGTGAAGTAAGTCAGAAAGAGAAAGATGAATACCATATGATATCATGTACATGTGGAATCTAAAATATGACACAAATGAACTTATCTACAAAACAGAAACAGACTCACAGACATAGAGAACAGACTTGTGGATGCCAAGGGGGAGTAGGGTGAGGGAGGGAAGGATTGGGAGTTTGGGATTAGCAGACACAAACTATTATATATAGGATGGATTAAACAACAGGTCCTACTGTATAGCACAGGGAACTACATTCAATATCCTGTAATAAACCATAATGGAAAAGAATATGAAAAAAATCTCTAAAAACATAAACCACAAAATCGAGGACAGCAGAAAAAACTTAAAGTCCATGTTGAAAATTAAAAAAATAAAAAATGCAGGTTCCACTGGATCTTGAGATGCTACATGAAAAAAGAATTGTGTGTTCCAATGAAGCTGAAAAATATGGATAAAACATTTAACGGGTTTCCTCACTGCAGAACTTCTCAGGAGCATCCCATGGAACGAGGTGACCTTAAAATACATTTGGGTGGGAGACTGGCTTTCATTTCTAAGAATATAATTCAGTAAGTGAATTATCTGGGTTGTGTTTAAGTTTTGTTTCTCAGGTGAACTAATTCTAGGCTTGGTTATTTTCAAGGATATAAGCGAAGGAATCCAAAAAATTACCTGTAACTAGGAAAGGGTGTCTGTGTGTTATGGAACCAGCTCTAGCATTCCAGAGTTTCATATTCTGTGCTTCCATGATTTCAGGAAGCTTCCGCCAGGTAGCATGGAAAGATGTTTTCATATAGCTCATTCTCCTGTCACAGAGTCTCTCTGCTCTCTACTTCTGACCATTAATCAGACAAGGGGATGGGGTGGGTCCTCTTCTCAAGATGCCATTTTTTAGGGGTTCCCTTCCCATAAAGACTACCTTGTCATTCATATTCATGCAATTTTACACACTTAACGGTAGAAGAAAGCTTTACCTAGATTCCATAAGCTTCATGGGTCTGACCCAAACCCACATGTGCAGCTTCATTGATTCCAACCTATTCCATACATCTTACCCAACTATTACTGGACATTACTTTTGACCACAGTGTAATTTCCATGCCCTGGTTTTCTATTTGCAGCACTAGGAGGCTGTGTACCTGTTTCTATCGTTACCATTGCGTTTACTACTTTAGCAATGCAAGACTGATTTATCAGGACTTCCCTGGTGGCTCACAGGCAGGGGACACGGGTTCAAGCCCTGGTCCAGGAAGATCCCACGTGCCGCAGAGTAACTAAGCTCGTGCGCCACAACTACTGAAGCCCGCGCGCCTAGAGCCTGTGCTCCGCGACAAGAGAAGCCACCGCAGTGAGAAGCCCGCGCACCACAATGAAGAGTAGCCCCCGCTCGCCGCAGTAGAGAAAGCCCGCGTGCAGCAACGATGACTCAACGCGGCCATAAATAAATAAATTTATGATAAAAAAAAAAGACTGATTTATCTCCTGACACTAAACTGCATTATGAACAATTTTAATGTTCGATACACTCTCAGGAATGAGTTACACTCTTGCTGTTCTCTTGCCTTATTTTCTTCAAGAAGAACATTGGGAGCCTGCTCAAGAAGGATGAAGCTCTGTGGTTATGTCTTCTCTGGGAGCTGCAAACAAGACGCCATCCACCTGCCAAGCATATGCAGGGGTGTTCCAATGCGAAACAGAAGCTTTGCTGATCAGTGAACAGAACAAACCACAGCTGCTAGTTTAGCTCTGGTTCCAATCAGAAGTTTCGACTTATCCCATCTCCAAGGGCTGCTTAAAGCTCTGATTCATGCATGAACTACCCAGCCCACATGGGGTGGGCCACTCAGCTCCAGCTGAAACTTTCTATTAGAATTTTATAGAGTTCAGGAAAACAGTGCTTCTGATACCAATCCATTGCTATTTTCCAATCATTACTTGAATAATGCCATTTAAAGTCACACACTTTTCATCTCTGATGATACCATCCGACTTGCTCATAGGTAAAATTTGTGGAGAGCTGCTAAAAGTGATCCTCCCAACCAACACGCCATCTCCATCTCTTTAAATGAAGGCATTCGTCTCTGGAAGCCCCCCCTCCTGGCATTAATACACCCTCGGGAATAACTCCTCAAACCAATGCTTCTTAAACTTTCCCACTAAGGTACCCCTAAAGGAAGATAATGAAGGTGTCTGGAAGGGAATGCAGGAGGCATTTCTGAAGAGGTGTCAAATTCCTTTGAAGAAGTTCCTGCTTTGTCTTTTTTTTTTTGGCTGCGTTGGGTCTTGGTTGCAGCACGTGGGATCTTCCTTGAGGCACGTGGGCTTCTCTCTAGTTGTGGCATGCGGGTTTTCTTTCCCTAGTTGTGGCACGTGGGCTCTGCAGCTTGCGGCTCACAGGCTCTCTCGTTGAGGCGTGCAAGCTCAATGGTTGTGGCACACGGGCTTGCCCTGTAGCATGTGGGATCTTAGTTCCCCAACCAGGGATCGAACCCGTGTTCCCTGCATTGGAAGGTGGACTCTTTACCACTGGACCACCAGGGAAGTCCCTGTTTTGTCTTTTAAATGTAATTAAATTCTGTGCTCTACTCCATAGACATTTATGATTATTTTAATATAATCTTAAATACGGATTGAAGTACTTGTATCAGTCAGAGTCTGGTCAGGAAACAGAAGCCACGCCCATGATTTTAACTGAGAATTTAACATATAAAGTTGATAACCAAGCACTGGTGACCTAAAATATGGAAATAGGGGACCCCAAGGTTCACAGAGGTTGTAATGCAGAAAGCAACCAACCCCCCAGTGCTGGGAAACAAAAGGAAGCAGTTGGGATCCTTAAACCCTAGAAGCAGAGGGGCGGAGTCCCACGGGGGATGGAGCTCTCTGCGGGAGGAAACGTAAACAGCAGTGCGGGTGTTTCTAAGGGGACCAATGAGATGGGTTCTGTACATGTGGGGAAAAGTGCAACCATTGCTACTGGAACGTCTGATGCTGCGGGGTAAGAAACTGTCACTGGGCAGTCAGTCCCTGGGTGGTCGCTAACAGGAAACAAACAGGAAGAAGGAGGTCCCTTCTTCCCGCTCCAGCCTAGCAGCCACCCTTTAGCGCCCCCTTTAGGCAGCGCCTAAAAAGGAGCGTCTCCAAAGTAGAACCGTGTTTGCAGAGTCTCAGCCCAACACCACGACACTGAACATGGAAAGGTAGAGGAAGCTGAGAGACAATAACTTAACACAGTCTTTCATTTTTTTCCCCAATATCAGTTCTAGTTGAATTGATGCTCCAAGAAGATGTACCATACTGATTCATCCAATGGCTCTATATACTTCTGAAAAAACACTTCAGAGACTTGACAGTGCGCCAGCATTGGCTGTTACCAGCCTGGTGTGAATTAACTCATCAGGCATTTAGGAAGGTCCAAAGACTTGGGGTTCCCATTCCAGGCCAGCCACTTCTGTGTGACGGGGGGCACACCACTTTCTCAGTTACCTTTACTTCTTAAAGTCCATTCCAATTTTATAATTACTGGAGATTATTATGGGAAAGCTCATAAGTATGGGTTTTGTGCATGGGGAGTTGAGAACAGTGAGATTTCTAAGACTCTACTGGGCACTGTGGACAAAGAATGTGGCCTGCCATTTCAGTAAACAACAAACTTTGTGGCCATCACGCCATCAGCCACCCCACCTTGTGCCCTTAGGGGATTCAGGATGAAGAAAAACAGGATACTGGTCCTAGATAGTTAAGGTGCATATCTAGAGAATAATTTCAATGAGCCCAGACTCTTGCATCTTCCCATACATAGAAAAGCACTAAAATCATTAACTTGAGATATCTGGTTTTTGTGATCAGCAGTAATCTTTGGATGTTCAACTACGTGTTTTGTTTTGTTTTGTTTTGTTTTGTTTACAGCAAAAACTCCTTTGTATCCTGGCCCCTCCCTTACCTCTTCGGAGCAGTTCCTCCGAGCTATCTGAGAGGCTGCCTCCTGGGCTACAGTCCTCAGTAAGTTCCCCAAATAAAACTTAACTGGCAACTTTTAGGTTGTGAGTTTTTCTTCAGTCGACAGCACCCAGAAGTAACTTAAGGGTACTGGGAGGAGAAGAGCCTTGAAGAAAGGAGACGAGGGAGAAGGAAGCGAAACAGGAATGGAAGATGCTGAAGAGAAATCCGTGAGGGATGTTAAGGTGGGAGCAGACACTCCGAGCAGGAGAGAGCACCTGGCATCTCTGAGATCCTGATGACCTGAATTTTGCGTGATGGCTCATCTCAGGCTTGCTGGTGGTTGTGAAATATAATCGTTGTGTGCTCTACAATCCTGTGTGGAAACAAGATGGAATGAGCACAAGTCCCCTTAGGGGAAAGACAGCCTTTCTTCTGCAGTAAGGAATTAGAATCCAAGGTTGGACACTTAATCCTCTCTTCCCTTCACCACTGTAAAAATGGAGGGGGGAGACCTGTACGTATTGCCATCTGCCACAAAGCATTTCTTGACATCAAACTCCCTTCATAGAGATGAAATACTTTGTCCTTCTTGGCAGAATGCTGTTATTTCAATGCACTGCATGTGTAACTCACTGCCTTGCAGAGGAAAGAACTGCTTCTAACTGGTTCACAGAAAAGACAGGTGAGTACCAAAGAATAGACCACGTTTGTGGCTAGACTTTGTGTGTGTGTTGTTGATGCCAAGATGCTTACAATTCCCCCTATAACTTTCCCATGAATCTGGTTACAAATCACTTGGTAATTAAATACCCTCTTCAAGATATCATGACTGATTTAATGAGGGCCAAACCCATCATAACAGATTGTCAGTCTGAGCTGGTGAGGGTATTTTTTCCCTTTGTTTCATTTTCAAAGATTTTTATTATGGTAAGGTATTTGGTAATGTTCTTTATTAGGCTGATAAGTTTTGAATTGCTTTTCATTTTATTATCACATTAGTTCCTTCTTAATGGTTTTACTAGAACTCAGAAGTCTCCCGGGTTTTAATAACCTCTCTTTTTTCAGTACTTACAGTCATGGAATTAATTATATAAAATCATGACCCTTCACTGAATGTGTCACTGAGCCAAAATAAGAAAATTCAATAGGAAGAATTAGACCTTGAAGAGTGATTGACGATTCATCTCACTACAGATTTTTCACTTTGAGACTTTCATTTGCTTTGCTGTAGCACAATTTCCTTTTTTTCTACCTCTAAGAATATCCTTCAGACTGAGGAATGCTTTGGAATTCTCTGAACTGGGGGTAACTAAAGTTAAACTTTTTAGACATCAGTTGATTTTTTTAAGTATAGGAAAGGACATGTTTTTATTCACCTAAGAATATTTTCTTTGTAGCTGGCTTTGTTTAAAGGAGAGACAACGATAAGGTGAACTACAAGAAATAATCAAATTAGCAATTAGCAAGTTTACTTAGGATCTTATTTTCATGTTCATCTTCCTTGATTAATGGTGGTAGCAAATCTCTTAAAAACAAATGTCTGTTAGTTAATGTCCTGAGGTCAAATCACCCTTGTTAAATCATAATTAATTACTTAATACATAATTAATTACTTAAAGAACAAAATGCCAGATATAACAGACTTGAAAAGAACAGAAATTTTAAATTGTTTTATCTTAGGTCTTGGCAAACAATGAGGTTATCAAGTGGAACAAGCGACCAAGTTTTCAAAAAGTATCAGCGACCAAGTTTTCAAAAAGGAATAAATAATTAAATGTCCAATAATGAGATTAAGAGTTGGGCAAATTAACTATGGAGAACAGTATGGAGGTTCCTTAAAAAACTAAAAATAGAACTACCATATGACCCAGCAATCGCACTACTGGGCATATACCTTGAAAAAACCGTAATTCAAAAAGAGTCATGTACCACAATGTTCATTGCAGCTCTATTTACAATAGCCAGGACATGGAAGCAACCTAAGTGTCCATCGACAGATGAATGGATAAAGAAGAGGTGGCACATATATACAGTGGAATATTACTCGGCCATAAAAAGAAACGAATTTGAGTTAGTTGTAGTGAGGTGGATGGACCTGGAGACTGCCATACAGAGTGAAGTAAGTCAGAAAGAGAAAAACAAATACCGTATGCTAACACATATATATGGAATCTAAAAAAAAAAAAAAAAAAAAAATGGTTCTGAAGAACCTAGGGCCAAGACAGGAATAAAGATGCAGATGTAGAGAATGGACTTGAGGACACGGGGAAGGGGGAGGGTAAGCTGGGACAAAGTGAGAGAGTGGCATGGACATATATACACTACCAAATGTAAAATAGATAGCTAGTGGGAAGCAGCCGCATAGCACAGGGAGATCAGCTGGGTGCTTTGTGACCACCTAGAGGGGTGGGATAGGGATGGTGGGAGGGAGAGGCAAGAGGGAGGAGATATGAGGATATATGTATATGTATAGCTGATTCACTTTGTTATAAAGCAGAACTAACACACCATTGTAAAGCAATTATACTCCAATAAAGATGTTAGGAGGAGATTAACCAAGATGGCGGAGTAGAAGGACGTGCTCTCACTCCCTCTTGCGAGAGCACCAGAATCACAACTGGCTGCTGGACAATCATTGACAGGAAGACCCTGGACTTCACCAAGGAGGATACCCCACGTCCAAGGACAGAGGAGAAGCCACAGTGAGACGGTAGGAGGGGCGCAATCAGAGTAAAATCAAATCCCATAACTTCTCGGTGGGTGGCTCACAGACTGGCGAACACTTATACCACAGAAGTCCACCCACTGGAGTGAAGGTTCTGAGCCCCACGTCAGGCTTCCCAACCAGGGGGTCCGGCTACGGGAGGAGGAATTCCTAGAGAATCAGACTTTGAAGCCTAGTGGGAATTGATTGCAGGACTTTGACAGGACTGGGGGAAACAGAGACCCCACTCTTGCAGGGCACACACAAAGTAATGTGTGCATCGGGACCCAGGGGAAGGAGCAGTGACCCTGGGGGAGACTGAACCAGACCTACCTGCTGGTGTTGGGGGGTCTCCTGCAGAGGCGAGTGGTGGCTCTGTTTCACCGTGGGGATAAGGACACTGGCAGCAGAGGTTCTGGGAAGTTCTCCTTGGCGTGAGCCCTCCCAGAGTCTGCCATTAACCCCACCAAAGAGCACGGGTAGGCTCCAGTGTTGGGTTGCCTCAGGCAAAACAACCAACAGGGAGGGAACCCAGCCCCACCCATCAACAGTCAAGTGGATTAAGGTTTTACTGAGCTCTGACCGCCACAGCAACAGGGAGGGAACCCAGCCCCACCCATCAACAGTAAGTGGATTAAGGTTTTACTGAGCTCTGACCGCCAGAGCAACAGTCAGCTCTACCCACCACCAGAGCCTCCCATCAAGCCTCTTAGATAGCCTCAACCACCAGAGGGCAGACAACAGAAGCAAGAAAAACTACAATCCTGCAGCCTGTGGACCAAAAACCACAGTTACAGAAAGATAGAGAAGATGAAAAGGCAGAGGGCTATGTACCAGATGAAGGAACAAGAAAAAACCCCAGAAAAACAACTAAATGAAGTGGAGATAGGCAACCTTCCAGAAAAAGAGTTCAGAATAATGATAGTGAAGATGATCCAGGACCTCGGAATAAGAATGGAGGCAAAGATTGAGAAGATGCAAGAAATGATTAACAAAGACCTAGAAGAATTAAAGAACAAACAAACAGAGATGGCCAATACAATAACTGAAATGAAAACTACACTAGAAGGAATCAATAGCAGAATAACTGAGGCAGAAGAACGGATAAGTGACCTGGAAGACAGAATGGTGGAATTCACTGCTGCGGAACAGACTAAAGAAAAAAGAATGAAAAGAAATGAAGACAGCCTAAGAGACATCTGGGACAACATTAAACGCAACAACATTCGCATTATAGGGGTCCCAGAAGGAGAAGAGAGAGAGAAAGGACCAGAGAAAATATTTGAAGAGATTATAGTCGAAAACTTCCCTAACATGGGAAAGGAAATAGCCACCCAAGTCCAGGAAGCGCAGAGAGTCCCATACAGAATAAACCCAAGGAGAAACACGCCGAGACACATAGTAATCAAAGTGGCAAAAATTAAAGACAAAGAAAAATTATTGAAAGCAGCAAGGGAAAAACGACAAATAACATACAAGGGAACTCCCATAAGGTTAACAGCTGATTTCTCAGCAGAAACTCTGCAAGCCAGAAGGGAGTGGCATGATATACTTAAAGTGATGAAAGGGAAGAACCTACAACCAAGATTACTCTACCCGGCAAGGATCTCATTTAGATTTGATGGAGAAATCAAAAGCTTTACAGACAAGCAAAAGCTAAGAGAATTCAGCACCACCAAACCAGCTCTACAACAAATGCTAAAGGAACTTCTCTAAGTGGGAAACACAAGAGAAGAAAAGGACCTACAAAAACAAACCCAAAACAACTAAGAAAATGGTCATAGGAACGTACATATCGATAATTACCTTAAACGTGAATGGATTAAATGCCCCAACCAAAAGACATAGACTGGCTGAATGGATACAAAAACAAGACCCATATATATGCTGTCTACAAGAGACCCACTTTAGACCTAGGGACACATACAGACTGAAAGTGAGGGGATGGAAAAAGATATTCCATGCAAATGGAAATCAAAAGAAAGCTGGAGTAGCTATACTCATATCCGATAAAATAGACTTTAAAATAAAGAATGTTACAAGAGACAAGGAAGGACACTACATAATGATCCAGGGATCAATCCAAGAAGAAGATATAACAATTATAAATATATATGCACCCAACATAGGAGCTCCTCAATACATAAGGCAACTGCTAACAGCTATAAAAGAGGAAATCGACAGTAACACAATAATAGTGGGGGACTTTAACACTTCACTTACACCAATGGACAGATCATCCAAAATGAAAATAAATAAGGAAACAGAAGCTTTAAATGACACAATAGACCAGATAGATTTAATTGATATATATAGGACATTCCATCCAAAAACAGCAGATTACACGTTCTTCTCAAGTGCGCACGGAACATTCTCCAGGATAGATCACATCTTGGGTCACAAATCAAGCCTCAGTAAATTTAAGAAAATTGAAATCATAACAAGCATCTTTTCTGACCACAACGCGATGAGATTAGAAATGAATTACAGGGAAAAAAACGTAAAAAAGACAAACACATGGAGGCTAAACAATACGTTACTAAATAACCAAGAGATCACTGAAGAAATCAGAGAGGAAATAAAAAAATACCTAGAGACAAATGACAATGAAAACACGACGACCCAAAACCTATGGGATGCAGCAAAAGCGGTTCTAAGAGGGAAGTTTATAGCTATACAAGCCTACCTAAAGAAACAAGAAAAATCTCAAGTAAACAATCTAACCTTACACCTAAAGAAACTAGAGAAAGAAGAACAAACAAAACCCAAAGTTAGCAGAAGGAAAGAAATCATAAAGATCAGAGCAGAAATAAATGAAATAGAAACAAAGAAAACAATAGCAAAGATCAATAAAACTAAAAGTTGGTTCTTTGAGAAGATAAACAAAATTGATAAGCCATTAGCCAGACTCATCAAGAAAAAGAGGGAGAGGACTCAAATCAATAAAATCAGAAATGAAAAAGGAGAAATTACAACAGACACCGCAGAAATACAAAGCATCCTAAGAGACTACTACAAGCAACTTTATGCCAATAAAATGGACAACCTGGAAGAAATGGACAAATTCTTAGAAAGGTATAACCTTCCAAGACTGAATCAGGAAGAAATAGAAAATATGAACAGACCAATCACAAGTAATGAAATTGAAACTGTATTTGAAAATCTTCCAACAAACAAAAGTCCAGGACCAGATGGCTTCACAGGTGAATTCTATCAAACATTTAGAGAAGAGCTAACACCCATCCTTCTCAAACTCTTCCAAAAAATTGCAGAGGAAGGAACACTCCCAAACTCATTCTATGAGGCCACCATCACCCTGATACCAAAACCAGACAAAGACACTACAAAAAAAGAAAATTACAGACCAATATCACTGATGAATATAGATGCAAAAATCCTCAACAAAATACTAGCAAACAGAATCCAACAACACATTAAAAGGATCATACACCACGATCAAGTGGGATTTATCCCAGGGATGCAAGGATTCTTCAATATACGCAAATCAATCAATGTGATACACCATATTAACAAATTGAAGAAGAAAAACCATATGATCATCTCAATAGATGCAGAAAAAGCTTTTGACAAAATTCAACACCCATTTCTGATAAAAACTCTCCAGAAAGTGGGCATAGAGGGAACCTACCTCAACATAATAAAGGCCATATATGACAAACCCACAGCAAACATCATTCTCAATGGTGAAAAACTGAAAGCATTTCCTCTAAGATCAGGAACGAGACAAGGATGTCCACTCTCACCACTATTATTCAACATAGTTCTGGAAGTCCTAGCCACGGCAATCAGAGAAGAAAAAGAAATAAAAGGAATACAAATTGGAAAAGAAGAAGTAAAACTGTCACTGTTTGCGGATGACATGATACTATACATAGAGAATCCTAAAACTGCCACCAGAAAACTGCTAGAGCTAATTAATGAATATGGTAAAGTTGCAGGATACAAAATTAATGCACAGAAATCTCTTGCATTCCTATACACTAATGATGAAAAATCTGAAAGAGAAATTATGGAAACACTCCCATTTACCATTGCAACAAAAAGAATAAAATACTTAGGAATAAACCTACCTAGGGAGACAAAAGACCTGTATGCAGAAAACTATAAGACACTGATGAAAGAAATTAAAGATGATACCAACAGATGGAGAGATATACCATGTTCTTGGATTGGAAGAATCAACATTGTGAAAATGAGTATACTACCCAAAGCAATCTACAGATTCAATGCAATCCCTATCAAATTACCAATGGCATTTTTTACGGAGCTAGAACAAATCATCTTAAAATTTGTATGGAGACACAAAAGACCCCGAATAGCCAAAGCAGTCTTGAGGCAAAAAAATGGAGCTGGAGGAATCAGACTCCCTGACTTCAGACTCTACTACAAAGCTACAGTAATCAAGACAATATGGTACTGGCACAAAAACAGAAACATAGATCAATGGAACAAGATAGAAAGCCCAGAGATTAACCCACGCACCTATGGTCAACTAATCTATGACAAAGGAGGCAAAGATATACAATGGAGAAAAGACAGTCTCTTCAATAAGTGGTGCTGGGAAATCTGGACAGCTACATGTAAAAGAATGAAATTAGAATACTCCCTAACACCATCCACAAAAATAAACTCAAAATGGATTAGAGACCTAAATATAAGACTGGACACTATAAAACTCTTAGAGGAAAACATAGGAAGAACACTCTTTGACATAAATCACAGCAAGATCTTTTTTGATCCACCTCCTAGAGTAATGGAAATAAAAACAAAAATAAACAAGTGGGACCTAATGAAACTTCAAAGCTTTTGCACAGCAAAGGAAACCATAAACAAGACAAAAAGACAACCCTCAGAATGGGAGAAAATATTTGCAAATGAATCAACGGACAAAGGATTAATCTCCAAAATATATAAACAGCTCATTCAGCTCAATATCAAAGAAACAAACACCCCAATCCAAAAATGGGCAGAAGACCTAAATAGACATATCTCCAAAGAAGACATACAGACGGCCACGAAGCACATGAAAAGATGCTCAACATCACTAATTATTAGAGAAATGCAAATCAAAACTACAATGAGGTATCACCTCACTCCTGTTAGAATGGGCATCATCAGAAAATCTACAAACAACAAATGCTGGAGAGGGTGTGGAGAAAAGGGAACCCTCCTGCACTGTTGGTGGGAATGTAAATTGATACAGCCACTATGGAGAACAATATGGAGGTTCCTTAAAAAACTAAAAATAGAATTACCATATGACCCAGCAATCCCACTACTGGGCATATACCCAGAGAAAACCGTAATTCAAAAAGACACATGCACCCGAATGTTCATTGCAGCACTATTTACAATAGCCAGGTCATGGAAGCAACCTAAATGCCCATCAGCAGACGAATGGATAAAGAAGATGTGGTACATATATACAATGGAATATTACTCAGCCATAAAAAGGAACGAAATTGAGTCATTTGTTGAGACGTGGATGGATTTAGAGACTGTCATACAGAGTGAAGTAAGTCAGAAAGAGAAAAACAAATATCGTATATTAATGCATGTATGTGGAACCTAGAAAAATGGTACAGATGAGCCAGTTTGCAGGGCAGAAGTTGAGACACAGATGTAGAGAATGGACATATGGACACCAAGGGGGGAAAACTGCGGTGAGGTGGGGATGGTGGTGTGCTGAATCGGGCGATTGGGATTGACATGTATACACTGATGTGTATAAAATTGATGCCTAATAAGAACCTGCAGTATAAAAAAAAAACAAACAAAACAACTAATACTAAACTTTCATTGGGTTATTTGTATGGAAATATGTTAATATAAATGTTTCAGACATTACATGAAATTTCTAAAAATCTTATATTTGTATTTGTATGGAAATATGTATGGAAATATGTTAATATAAATGTTTCAGACATTACATGAAATTTCTAAAAATCGTATATGTTCTGGTATAATGTTATAAGTCATAATCCTAGTTATTACTTTAAAATGTATATCTCAGAAATAACTAATTTTCTTGTCAACTGCATTATTATGAACTTTCGTCAAATCTTTAACCGTGGTCATTTTTAAGTCTTTTGTCATTTACAGACAGTTCTGGGTGTACTCTGATGATTTTGCAAATATGTTCCTATAAAAGGGTTTCATCTTCAAGAAATTCATGGAAAAGACTCTGACAAGTACAGGTTTCTGGTAACTGACTGTACTGCTGAACTGAATGAATAATCATTTTCAGAACTCTAATGAAAAACTGATGAACTCATAAAAGTGCTAACAAAAGATCAAGATGAAAAAGAAAATTAATTACATGGGACTGAGTGAACTGAGGAGGATGAGTATAATTTTTGTGACTTTCTGTCTGAATTAAAAAAAAAAAAAAATCCCACAAGGACTCAGAGGCAAAGAATATACAAATCAATTTTCACTGCAAAGTAAAGGAGCTGTTACAGTGGAGAAAAAAAAAAAAAAAAGAAAATGACAAATAATATCTGATTCCACTTACATGAGTTATGTAAAGTAGTCAAATTCACAGAAACAGAAACTAGAATGGTGGGTGTCAGAAGCCAGAGGGAATGAATGGACACTGGGTGAGAACAGGACTTTGTACACGAAAATAGGCCATCTTTTGTCCACTGTTTTTTCCCCATGTTTGCTAACAATTGGCTGATCTTGGACAACCAAAGAATATCCTTCCCTTAATAATTTAGTGTCACTCTAGTAAATTAAAAATAAGAGTGTAATTTAAAAAAAAAAAAAAAAAAAAAAAAAAAAAGATGTTAGAAAAGAAAAGAAAATAAAATTTTAAAAAAAGAAAAAAAAAATAGTTCCATTTACAATAGCATAGAAAAGAATAAAATATTTAGAAATACTCTTAACAAAAGTAGTGCAAGATTTGAACATGGAAAACTATAAAACATTGTTGAAAGAAATTAAAGAGCTAAAGAAATAGAATACCATCCCAATTTCATGGAGGATAACTTAATATTGTTAAGATGGTAATATTCCACAAATTGGTATTCATATTCAATGAGACATCTATCAAAACCCCAGCTGACTTTTTTAACAGAAATTGACAAGCTGATCCTAAAATTCATGTGGAAATGCAAGGGACCCTGAATTGCCAAGACAGTCTTGAAAAAGAAGAAAGTTGGAAGACTCACACTTCTCCATTTCAAAACTTACTACAAAGCTACAGCAATCAAGACTATGCAGTACTGGCATAAGAATAGACTTACAGGTCAATGAAATAGACTTGAGAGTCCAGAAATTAAACCACTTATGTATGGTCAATTGAGTTTTGACAAAGATGCATGACAATTCAACAGAGAAAGAATAAGTCTTTTCAACAGAGACTGGGACAACTGGATATCCACATACAAAGGAATGAAGCTGTAACTCTACCTCACATCATATACAAAAATTAACTCCAAATGAATCAAAGACTCAAACGTAAGAGCTAAAACTATTAAACTCCTAGAAGAAAACATAAATGTAAATATTCATGACCATGAGTTAGGCAATTATTTCTTAGGTAACACCAAATGCACAAGACAATGAAAGATAAATTAGACTTCATCAAAACTAAAAATGTTGGGCTTCCCTGGTGGCGCAGTGGTTGAGAATCTGCCTGCTAATGCAGGGGACACGGGTTTGAGCCCTGGTCTGGAAAGATCCCACATGCCGCGGAGCAACTAGGCCCATGAGCCACAACTACTGAGCCTGCACGTCTGGAGCCTGTGCTCCGCAACAAGAGAGGCCGCGATAGTGAGAGGCCCGCGCACCGCGATGAAGAGTGGCCCCCGCATGCCGCAACTAGAGAAAGCCCTCGCACAGAAACGAAGACCCAATACAGCCAAAAATAAATATAAAAATAAATAAATAAATAAATAAATTTTTAAAAAAACTAAAAATGTTTGTGCTTCAAAGGACACTATCAAGAAAGTGAAAAGACAACCCATAGAATGGGAGAAAATACTTACAAATCATACATCTGGTAAAAGTCTAGTGTCCAGAATAATTAAAGAACTCTTAACAACTCACCAATAAAACAGATAAATAATTTAGTTTATTAAATGGGCAAACGATTTGAATGGACATTTCTCCAAAGAACGTATATGTGGCCAATATGCACATGAAAAGATACTCAACATCATTCATCATTAGAGAAATGGCAAATCAAAGCCACAATGAGATACCACTTCATACTCGTTAGGACGGCTATAATAAAAAAGATGGCCAATAACAAGTGTTGGTGAGGGTGCAGAGAAACTGGAACCCTCATACATCATTGGTGAGAATGTAAAGTGGTACAGCCACTTTGGAATATAATTTGGCAGTTCTTCAAAGAGTTAAACATAGAATTACCATATGACCCAGCAAAAGAATTGAAAACGAATGTTCTCACAAAAACTCGTATAGAAATGTTCATAACAGCGTTATTCATTATAGCCAAAAAGTGGAAACAATCCAGATGTCCATCAACTGATGAATGGATAATAAAATCTGGCCTATCCATACAGTGGAATATTATTCAGCCATAAAAAGTAATGAAGTACTGTTACACACTACAACATGGATGAACACTGAAAACATAATGCTAAGTGAAAGAAGGCAGGCACAAGAGGCCGCATATATAGTATGATTCCATTTAGGTGAAATTTCCAGAGTAGACAAATTCATAGAAACAGAAAACAAATTAATGGTTTCCAAGGGCTGGGGAAGTAGAGGATGGGGGTTACTGCTAGTTGGTACAGGGTTTATTTCTGGGGTGTAGAAAATGTTCTGATGTGAGATGGTGGCAATGATTGCACAATTGGTGAATATACTAAAAACCACTGAAATGTACACTTAAAAAAATCAATGCCCTAACAATAAAGTACTAGTTTGTTTAAAAAAAAAAAAAAAAAAGCATCAGACAAAATACTGATATTTGAAAATCTGATTATGTCCCAAAAATTATATAAAAAGTTATTACAATTAAGGTGAAAATGAAAACACTAAAAATCATAATATTTTTCTTTAAGTGGCATCTATTTTCCTTAAAGAGAATTTTGTCATTACTTTCATATGTCATAGAGTGTAGATGTAAAAATATGTCATCAAAACTACATTTGTATAGGATAATGGCTAATAAAATGACAAAAAAATCACTCCTTCTTTCTTTTATTAGGATAATTATCATAAAATACTCTGCAATGATTATTTTTCAGAAGGAGGCAAATCACGTCTATGCATTGATTATGCTCCACTTTTTCCCTTTCCTCAACATGCTTACCATTTTTACAAAAAAGTTGATCAATGAAGTTTAATAAAGTACAGCCATAGTTAAGGCAGGCATTTGCAACTATTGAAGTTTATTCTCCAGTTTTTGCACTTTGCACTGACTATTCACTGACTCATCAAAAATTTCACCACTGTTCCTTTTGAAATATGGTGTGTGTATACGTGTTTTTAATTTTGGAAAAGAAATGGCAACCAGTCCAAGGAAACTAACTATAAACTAGTGTTCATTAAAACAAGGATCACTCTTAAAAGATAATTATAAAAATATGACAATTATCTCATAACCTCAGATGATATCAACTGACCTACAGCTCTAAAGCTCAATCCGTTATTCTTTAGAAAATGGCAATGTAAAAAACTAGAGAAGCTCCTGAAGGTTTAAAACACTGGAGGATAAAATTTCCACTATGTTTAACATCATTCCAGCACTGTTACTGTGGATATACAATAGATTTTAGAGGGCACTGATCATATTGGATTTGAATTATAATTATCACATGTATCAATTGCTATCTTAATAGATTTCTTAACTAAAATACATTACAATTATAATGCTTATTACACCTTTCTTACGAGAAGCTTGCTTTTCAGAATTATCTCACTAATCCATGAAAAAGGAGGGAGAAATCAGAAATTAATATCCCTATTTCATTTTTTAATAAGAGAAAGTGAGAAATGAAATGCAATCAATAAGATTCTGTACATTAAAAATCCCACTGAGGACACGGGGAGGGGGAAGGGTAAGCTGTGAGGAAGTGAGAGAGTGGCATGGACTTATATATACTACCAAATGTAAAATAGATAGCTAGTGGGAAGCAGCCGCATAGCACAGGGAGATCAGCTCGGTGCTTTGTGACCATCTAGAGGGGTGGGATAGGGAGGGTGGGAGGGAGGCGCAAGAGGGAGGGGATATGGGGATATATGTATATGTATAGCTGATTCACTTTGTTATAAAGCAGAAACTAACACACCACCGTAAAGCAATTATACTCCAATAAAGATGTTTAAAAAAAAAAATAATCCCAAAGAACCTACAAAGGAGCTAAAAGGACTAATAACTGGGTCCTGATCAACATATAAAAAACAGTTGTACTTTTAGGTACCAGCAATAAAAAATTGGAAATTGACTTTTTTAAACTACTATTTACAATACAACCCCAAAACATGAACTACTGAGGTACAAATCCAATAAATATGTTCAAGATCTGTATGCTAAAAACTACCAAATGCTGGCCAAAAAAATTTAAATACTTAAGTAAACATGAGATATACTGTGTTCATGGATTGGAAGACTCAATATTGTTAAGATGTCAATTCTCCCAAATTAATTTATAGATTTAATGCAAATTCCTTCAAAATCCCAGTAGACATTTTTGTAGAAATTGGCAAGCTTATTCTAAAATTTTCATGGAGAGGCAAAGGAACTGCAATAGCCAAAACACTTTTTACAAAGAACAAAGCTGAGATTTACCGTGAAGCTGTAATACTTAAGATTGTAAGGAACTGACGAGAGATAGACACATAGATCAGTAGAACAAAACACACAGTCCAGAAGTAGACTCACATATATTTTGTCAACTGATTTTCAACACAAATGCAATGACAATTCAAAAGAGAAAGAACAGTTTTTTCAACAAATGTTGCTAGAATAAATGGATGGCCACATGCAAAGAAATAAACCTTAATTCATACCTTATTCCACAACATTTTACCCAAAATGGATCATAGACCTTAATGTAAAACCTAAAACTGTAACTATAAACCTAAACTACAAAAGTAAACATAGGAGAAAAACTTTGTGACTTGGCAAAATTTCTTAGATATGAAAGTACAACTCATAAAAGATCGATTAAGTTGGACTTCATCAAAATTAAAAACTTCTGCTTTGCGACATAGAGAACAGCCTTGTGCTTGCCAAGGGCGGTGGAGGGAGGGATGGATTGGGAGTTTGGGGTCAGCAGATGCAAACTATTATTTATAGAATGGACAAACAACAAGGTCCTACTGTAGAGCACAGGGAACATATTCAATATCCTGTGATAAACCATAATGGAAAAGAATATGAAAACGAATGTATATATATGTATAACTGAATCACTTTGCTGTGCAGCAGAAATTAACACAACATTGTAAGTCAACTATACTTGAATAAAATAATTTTTTTTTTAAAACTTCGGCTGTGCAAAATACACTGCTAAACGAAGGAAAAAGAGAAGCCACAGACTGGGAGAAAATGTTGGCAAAACATATGTCTGATAAAACAAATGTCTGATATATGTTTGGATCCTAAATTTATAAAGAACTATCAAAACTTAATAATAAGTAAACAAACAACCCAATTTTAAAAACAGGCGAAAAGGGGCTTCCCCGGTGGCGCAGTGGTTGAGAATCTGCCTGCCAATGCAGGGGACACAGGTTCGAGCCCTGGTCTGGGAGGATCCCACATGCCGTGGTGCAACAAAGCCCGTGAGCCACAACTACTGAGCCTGTGCGTCTGGAGCCTGTGCTCCGCAACAAGAGAGGCCGCGATAGTGAGAGGCCCGTGCACCGCGATGAAGAGTGGCCCACGCTTGCCGCAACTAGAGAAAGCCCTCGCACAGAAACGAAGACCCAATCACAGCCAAAAATAAAAAAATAAAAAAAATAAAAATTAAAAAAAAAAAAAAAACAGGCGAAAGATCTGAACAGACACCTCATTAAAGAACTGATTTGCTATGGGTAGCAAATAAGATTATGAAAAGATGCTCCCCATTACATCATTAGGAAAATGCAAAATGATGCCCTAATAAGAAACCAGAACAAACCTATTAGAACGAGAGGAGAAAACTCAGAAAACCAAGTGCTGATGAAGATGCCAAGCAAGCGGAACTCCCCTGCACTGCTGGTGGGAATGCGGATAATACAGCCACAGCCTGGCGATTTCTTATAACATAACGGACACCCAGCAATTCTATTTCTAGGGATTTACCCAACTTCAACAAACACTCGTGTTCACAAAAAAGTAAAAATAAAATAAAATAAACACTATTCAAATGTTTGTAGTGACTTTATTCATAATCATCAAGAATTGCAGAAAAAAAATCCAAACTTTTTCTACTGGTGAATGATAAAGTCGGGTATATCCGTACAGTGGACCCCTACTCAGCAATAAAGATTAATAAACACGAAACAATCTCAAATGCATTATGCTAAGTGAAAGCAGCCAGACTCAAAGGTTTACATTCTGTATGATTCCATCCATACAGTATTCTGGAAAATAGAGGGAGAGGAGACAGATGAGTGGCTTCCATGGAGTGAGGGTGGGGAGAGGGTCTGACCACAAAGGGCACAAGGGAATTTTGTGGGTAACGGGATTATTCTATATCTCGATTGTGTAGTAGTTACGTGACGGTATGCATTTGTCTTTCTGTATGTAAATTATACCTCAATTTTTAAAAGCATATAGCTTTCATATTTTACCATTAACACCTTAAAACATTAGGTTAAAACATTCTAAATGGTATTTTTATATGGTATCATTATTGGCCAACACTTGGAAGACATTTCCATTGATATTTCCATAGGCCAGAATATTGGTTTTTCTCAACAAAGGATTGACAACTGAAAGAAAAAAAAAAAGCATATCAAACCCACTTTGAAACTTTGAAGCTTCCTCCCGCTGTGGGAGAAAAACTGTAAATAGCAAATCCCTGTCCTTCATCATTTCCCTCCACATACAAAGGGAGTGGTAAGACCCTTGTTCTCGTTTTTAATTCCAGCAACAGTTCATTTGATTCTGGGACAAAATTCATCATCATCAGTCTGGATTATTTTCACATTTGCTAGCAGCTTGCAGGATTTGACCAATAGTCACACGGATAATTTGAAATATTTATTTGTTCCTATCACGCTAAACATGATCCATTGCATTCTGTAGCAAAGTAATTCTTTATGCCTGAAAAAAAAAAAAAATCAGAACCTTCTGTTTTAATGGAAACTCTTTTTATATAGGATCAAAATCCGTGTCTTAAAAAGCACCAAGTAAAAACCTTAACAAATAATCACCAAACTACAGAAGATACAAAACACCGACCTGTGAACCAAACGGTGAAACAGAATAAAATGTAAATCCATCATGTACTTAACCTCAGAGAACTGCTGAGCACTCAAGCTTCTCCTCTTCCCTTTGCCTAACTACTAAGTGGGTGGAAATGTTTTCCTTTCATTTACTAGAAACAAAGGAGATGCTGCATCAGCAGATAGGCTACGAAATAAAATAAAATAAAAACCAAAAAAAGACAAGATGATGCCTAGTTAAACGTGACCAGAAAACAACAGGAGGCTTCGTTAGGCTGTGAGTTTTTGCAATCAAAACCTGTATTTGGAAAAACTAAAATGTGCAAGGAAAACACCTAACACCTCCTCAAGAACAGAAAGAAGGCACAGCACATGCCAGGTCCCAAAATGCAAGAGAGACAGGATGGAAAATAAGATGAAGGTGAGTGTCTGAGAGAGGAGGAGAAAAGTCAGCTGAGCTGAACCGATGGACAGCGGAAAGTGATTTGTAAATTGTAAACACAGGCAGAAACACACGGTGAGTGTGAAATCCATTGTTCTGTTTTGGAACCCACCACCCAAAATACTTAGATTTTGAATTGAGATATTATAAATGAAAAATCGTCAGTAGAGAGAAATGCTATCTCAATTAGTGATTATGCTAAGAAAACCTTCTTCATTAGAAATTGCAAGTGTAGGGACTTCTCTGGCAGTCCAGTGATTAGACTCCGTGCTTCCACTGCCGGGGGCGCAGGTTCAATCCCTGGCCAGGGAATTAAGATCCCACGCGCTGAGCAGTGTGGTCAGAAAAAAAAAAAAAAGAAATTTCAAATTTAGACTCATTTATTCAGGAAGAAACCAGCACTGCGAGAATTTCATAGTCATCCAAAGGGAAAGAAAGTTTTAAAAAACAGAATGGATAGCAAAATGTATTCCAACTAGGCCTTTTTTAATCTACAGAGAGACAGCTGGGTCAGTTAACTGCTCTTAATGAATCCATGTTAGAATAAAATATTGTCCAGAAATAAGATTATTACTGGGGATGTTGGAGGAATCATGTACCACAGGAGAGGTGCAGAGATCTCGTAGCAGTGTGCAAACATTAGTCCTGAAAAGGGGAGGAAGGTCAATTCTGGAAACTACAGACTGACAAGACCTGGACCTCAGGAAAGAGTCAGGCTGAGAAGGTTTATGCACACCAGCAAAAAGGAGGCAGAGACTCCTGCTGTATGTGACAACACGGACGAACCCAGAGGACACCGTGCTGAGTGAAATAAGCCTGCACAGAAGGACAAATACTGCATGAGTCCACTTCCACAAGGGATCTAAAATAGTCAAACTCACAGAAGCAGAGAGTAGAATGAGGGTTGCCCAGGGGCTTGGTAGAGGGATAAAGAGGAGTTGTGTTCAGTGGGTATAAAGTCTCAGTTATACGGGATGAGTAAATTCTAGAAGTCTAGGCCTTCCCTGGTGGTGCAGTGGGTAAGAATCCGCCTGCCAATGCCGGGGACACGGCTTCGAGCCCTGGTCCGGGAAGATCCCACATGCCGTGGAGCAACAAAGTCCGTATGCCACAACTACTGAGCCTGCATTCTACAGCCTGTGAGCCACAACTACTGAGCCTGCGTGCCACAACTACTGGAGCCCACGTGCCACAACTACTGAAGCCCCTGCACCTAGAGCCCGTGCTCCACAGCAAGAGAAGCCACCGCAATGAGAAGCCCGCGCACCACAATGAAGAGTAGCCCCCGCTCGCCACAACTAGAGAAAGCCCGCGTGCAGCAACGAAGACCCAACGTAGCCAAAAATAAATAATTAATTTAAAATTATATATATATTATAGAAGTCTACTGCTCAATACGGTGCCTACAGTGAAGAATTCAATATTGTACACTTCACAGTTTGTTAGGAGGGCAGACCTCATGGTAAGTGTTCTTACCACCAAGACAAGAACTACAAAACACAAAAGAGCAGGAGGAAACTCTCGGAGGGGATGGATATGTTTATACCTTGACTGTGGTGATGGTTTCACAGGTGTGTGCATATGTCCACTCATCAAACTGTATACATTAAATACATCCAGGATTTTGTTGGGGGGGTTTTTGTGTATCAATTAAACTTCAATAAACCTGTTTTGTTTTGTTTTTTAAGAAAAATGTGAGAAAGCAAATAATAAAACAATAATGAGTCAAAAAAAATATGTAGGGACTACAGAAGACAGTATGGATGGCTAGGAATGAATCATGGCAGGGTAGCGGGTTTTCTTTTTTAACAAGGAAGCCAACACCACTGGGTGTGGGATAAAGGAAAACAGTGTAGCTGGACTTCAGTAAGACACGTGAACAACCCTCCCCTGACACCCTTCATTCGCCCATTTATTCAACAAATACTATGGACCAACCGCCTAAGACATGCAGGCACTGTCCTCCGAGCTGGGACACAGGGATGAATCCCACGTGGAGGTGACACTCTGGCTACACGCTTGCCTACACATCCTTGTAGTCAAGACAGAGGGACACGAGCTGTAAGAGAGCGCCACTGAGTAGAGTATAAGCTCGGTGAACAACAGCCTCCCAGGAGTGCGGCCAGAAGAGCAAAGGTACAGGTTACAGGTGGGGAGGTCTCAGGGTTCTGCCTCATTCTGTGGCTGCTTCCTTCACACAATGTGGATGAGAAGACTGATGGCATATGGTTGTTACAGCTGTGGGTGGCACAGGGGCAACCAGATGACTGGATGATGAAATTAGGATCCAGCAGTCCCCTCAAAACCCCTGGCAGTCGGGCAAGCCAAACACAATAAAATTTCAAAAGGAATATATTTAAGGTTCTTTATTTGCTTCAAAAAACTAAAACCCACTTGGGTTAAAAAAAAAAAACAAAAAACTCCACGAATGTGGTTTATATAAGATTATTATATGGGACAGATGATGACTTAGAAGCATAACTAAAAATTCCATGTGATTGAGAGTGTCATGTGTCGTCTAATTTGAAGATGAGGAAGGGGGTCATCCATTCTCCTCTGGGCTGGTCAGGCCACATCTGGGGCCACGTCTGGGTCCAGGAGCCACACTTTAGAAAGATCATACAAACTCTAGCTTCTGCTAAGAGGAGAGTTACCAGCCTACGGAGGTTAGTGTATATGAAGAACTTGGAGAATAGAAGATTCACTGGGGACAGGAGACAGTCCCTCAAACCTTTGAAATTCTAGCCCATGGAAGAAGAATTAGATTCCCTCAGGGTGATCCCCAGGGGGTAAAATTAGACCAGTGGGTGGGAAGTGTCAGGGACCCTGGTTTCAGTCACGGTTACAGAAGGCATTTCCAAGAGGGGTGCCCGAGGTAAACGGGCTGCCTGAAGGGCTGGGAGCGAACGGCCAGTCCCGGGAAGCATTCACTCAGGGCTCCCTAGCCTCAAAGGAAACATTTCAGACAGGAGTTATGGTTATTTAGAATCAATAACCTAAAGGTTCCATTCAGCACTGTTCGTGCATGTCACTTGCTAATCCACGCAGGATGTCTTTTTTTAGGCAGTACAAAAAGCAAAAGAGAACGCATTGTGGCTTTTAACTTGCTGTCAAAATTTGGTGTTGGGCATGACCCGTTCTAAACGTTAGTGGCAATCTCCCAGAGGAGGAAGAGGGAAAGGACACCGAGGGCGAAGGCGAGGGGGAGGGGCTGGACGTGACCTACAGTGGCTGGGAAGGAGTGGGGCGGAGGGGAAGGTCTGGCCCAGGGAAAGGATGCTCTGCTCAGGGCTGCCCGCTCACCTCCTCACCCACTGAATCCACCACCTCGCCCCACCCGCCTCCTGTCTTCCAGTCTCTAACTTTGGGGACTGCTGACCTAAATCACACAAATCACGTGTTTCTCTGTTTCATTTGATGATAAACACATATATCAGGGGAGAAAGAGGGAAAGACCTGAAGAGGAAAAGAAGGGACTTCCCTGGTGGTCCAGTGGTTAAGACTCTACACTCCCAAAGCAGGGGGCACAGGTTCGATCCCTGGTCAGGGAACTAAGATCCCGCATGCTGCACGGCAAGGCCGAAAAAAAAAAAAAAGATGAAAAAGAAATCACAAACAATATGTAACCAACACGATGAAAGAGAAATCACAAACAACATGTAACCAACACAACCACTGAAACTCAGCTCTCCATCTTCACAAAGCGTGGCTCTGACTGCCAGTAGATGTGCCCTGAAATACCCAGCTCTCCAATTTTCCACTCATTTACCAACGTACATGGTCACAACAGCCCAGCTTTCAGCCCCACAGCATTGCTGAGCAGGTCTCTCTCTGATGTGCTTTATTTTATTATTATTTTTTTTAACATCTTTATTGGAGTATAATTGCTTTACAATGGTGTGTTAGTTTCTGCTTTATAACAAAGTGAATCAGTTGTACATATACATGTCCCCATATCTCTTTCCTCTTGCATCTCCCTCCCTCCCACCCTCCCTATCCCACCCCTCTGGGTGGTCACAAAGCACCAAGCTGATCTCCCTGTGCTATGCGGCTGCTTCCCACTAGCTGCCTATTTTACATTTGGTAGTGTATATATGCCCACACCACTCTCTCACTTTGTCACAGCTTACCCTTCCCCCTCCCTGTGTCCTCAAGTCCATTCTCTAGTAGGCATGCATCTTTATTCCTGTCTTGCCCGTAGGTTCTTCATGACCTTTTTTTTTTTTTTTAGATTCCATATATATGTGTTAGCATACGGTATTTGTTTTTCTCTTTCTGACTTACTTCACTCTGTATGACAGTCTCTAGGTCCATCCACCTCACTACAAATAACTCAGTTTCGTTCCCTTTTATGGCTGAGTAATATTCCATTGTATATATGTGCCACATCTTCTTTATCCATTCATCTGTTGATGGACACTTAGGTTGCTTCCATTTCCTGGCTATTGTAAATAGAGCTTCAGTGAACATTTTGGTACATGACTCTTTTTGAATTACGGTTTTCTCAGGGTATATGCCTAGTAGTGGGATTGCTGGGTCGTATGGTAGTTCTACTTTTAGTTTTTTAAGAAGCATCCATACTGTTCTCCATAGTGGCTGTATCAATTTACCTTCCCACCAACAGTGCAAGAGGGTTCCCTTTTCTCCACACCCTCTCCAGCATTTATTGTTTGTAGATTTTTTGATGATGGCCATTCTAACCGGTGTGAGATGATATCTCATTGTAGTTTTGATTTGCATTTCTCTAATGATTAATGATGTTGAGCATTCTTTCATGTGTCTGTTGGCAATCTGTATATCTTCTTTGGAGAAATGCCTATTTAGGTCTTCTGCCCATTTTTGGATTGGGTTGTTTGTTTTTTTAACATTGAGCTGCATGAGCTGCTTGTAAATTTTGGAGATTAATCCTTTGTCATATTATTATTATTATTTTTGGCTGCGTTGAGTCTTCGTTGCTGCGCACAGGCTTCAGTGGTTGCAGCATGCGGGCTCAGTAGTTGTGGCACAGTGGCTCAGTAGTTGTGGCGCACGGGCTTAGTTGCTCCGCGGCATGTGGGATCTTCCTGGACCAGGGATCGAATCCATGTCCCCTGCATTGGCAGGCAGATTCTTAACCACTGAGCCACCAGGGAAGTCCCTCTGATGTGCTTTAAAAAGTGGCATCTCATATGTGAATTGGAGCTAACCTTCTATCTGAACTTGTAAAAATTAACTTTTCACTGAAAAGTCATATGTATGGTAAAAATGCAAAAAACAATTTTTAAAATATTTAATGAAAGGTGTCTTCCTCTTACCTCAAGTCCCAAACGCCACCCACCCTCCTGAGACGCAAAAGCTATTACCAGTTTCTCCTGTGTTCATAGATGACTTCGGGCGGGATGTGTGTGTGTGTGTGTTAGAAACAGAACACATGTGTGAGCATGTGAATGCCCCGTGATGACATAGATGCAAACATCACTGTTGTGCCCCTTGTTCGTTACATCTGACAACACCCCACGCTGCAGCAACACCTATTGTTACAACACCAATTAGCTCGCAGACCACTGGTGCAGAGAGGAGAGAACAACCTGGAAGTCATATTGGTTCATGTGTGATTTTCATGCAAGGGGAGCTTAGCTTTGAATGATGAGAGCAGAATTGGAAGCTTCGGCTGGAAGGGAAGTGGCTCTCAACCTGGGGCCCTTTCCGTTGTACTTTAAGAAATTGTAAAAGGAGGGTCTGCATCGCCCAAGGGCTTGCACAGTCCCGGGCTTGCAGCAAGTGGAAGCCCTAGGAGACTCATCGTTGCTATGCTGTCCCCCAAACCAGCATTCCCACGCTATTTGTATAAATTATCATCCCCTGGGGCAGTCTCCAGTGCCACTGAGCTGTCCATCTGGACAGGCCAGGTAATCTCCCCAGGTACCAGTGATTCTTTCTGTTAATGCTCTGATTTCAAGGTTGCACCCATTTTGAATAGTCTCCCATTAACCCAACTTTTCCATAAGGCAGGTAACGTTTAATGTGCATTGTTGAAGAACACATGTCACAGCACAGGAACCTCTCTCTGGAAATCACACGTGCATTGGTACGTGTCACTCTGCTGTAGTTTTTTTCACAGCTGCTCCAGACACACAGACCAAAAAGTACTAACTAGTCTCCAAATAATGCACATTTAGGCTAGGTCCAATTATTTACTTACGAAAACGATGCTGTAATTAACTTGGTCAGATGTTCTTATGGACTGATTTGTGTCCTCCCAAAATTCATGTGTTGAAGCCCTAACTTCCAGGACCTCAGAGACAGGGCCTTTAAAGAGGTGATTAAGTTAACATGAGGCTATTAGGGTGGGGCCCTAATCTGGCAGGACTGGCACCCTTACAGGAAGAGGAAGAGACACCAGGGATGCACGTGCACAGGGGAAAGGCCACGTGAGGACACAGTGAGAAGGCGGCCATCTGCAAGCCAAGGAGAGAGACCAACCCTACTGGCACCTTGATCTTAGACGTCCAGCCTCCAGACTGTGACACATAAACTTCTGTTGTTGAAACCACCCATTTTGTGACATTTTGTTATGGCAACCTGAGCAAACTAATACCGATGTGTACTTTTCACCAGTCGTTTATTTTCCAGAATAGGTGGTATGTCTGCACTAACCCAACTGTAGGTGGGGTGGACCTATCAGGCAGGTAGGTGGGAATTCAGTTCTGCTTAGAAGGTATTATTACTCAAGAACCACCCTGTGCCCACTACCGTGTGATAGAAAGTCAGGGAACCCAGGCTTCAGAGTTTCTCAAGTGTTGCTGATACCTAAGCTAACTGGGTAGATGGGATTGATTCCCGAGCAACAGAACGTCCCCTGCGTCCTGCCCAGGCAGTGAAATGGGGGAAATCGCACAGTTTTAATATCAGAGGGCCTGGGTTTGAATACCAGCTCCACTACTTGCCTATTAGTGCCTGGGCCTTAGCAAATGAATCTCTCTAAATGCCTCCGTTTACCCCACTAAGAAATACCACGTCTACACTGCAGAGCTAACATGAGAATTAAAAATAAAGTATGTAAAAGGCTGATCACATGGTAGACAGTCATTACACGAGCACTATCCTTACTGTCATAGTTTCTGGACTACGAATTTCCATTCATAATTAACATTTTCAGGTCAAGAGAAACTTCTGGCAACCACAGTTTGCATTTCCAAGCTGTCACAGATGTACCAGTTGAGTAGTTTAGACTGGGGTAAGGGCAGGTGGAAGCAAGGAATCTGACACTTCTCCATTACAAATTCATCTCTTTCGGTCTTACTTAAACTCAAATTCATATTAACACACTCCTTAACGAAATGCAAGTGCCTTTGAAAATGTAACGCTTAAAAGCAGAGATGTGAAAAAGGGGCTACGAGATGGGTGGAGGGATAAATTAGGAGTTTGGGAATAACAGATACACACTACTGTATATAAAATAAACAAGAAGGACCTACTGTATAGAACAGGGAACTATACTCAATATTTTGTAATAACCTATAAAGGAAAAGAATCTGAAAATATATATATATGTAGAACTGAATCACTTTGCTGTACACCTGCAACTAAAACAACATTGTAAATCAACTATACTTCAATAAAAATTTTTTTTTAATGTTAAAGTGTGAAAAAATGTGCAAAAAAACAAAAAGGTAAAGGCGTAAAGGGTAAGAGCCTGGGACAAGGTCAGTGCAGGGGCAGGTAAAGGGAAAATCACTGCAACAGCAGCAGCTTCATGAACTTGCCTTAGGATTTTGCTGACTACTAGCTATGCGGTATGGGCATTCGCCTAATGTCTTGTGACACGCCGCCCCTCCTTCAGCTGTCACGTTCCCCACGGACAATACCGCAAAGCTGAATTTATAGCCAACCATACAAGACCTCGCCACACGAATGTATCCACCGAGTTTGGGATACAGATGGAGTTCTGTGAAATTCTTCTGACACAGCTGCCCAGTTGTTCATCCTACAATATTACGGAGAAGAAAACTCACTCGATTCCTCCCTCGAATCCTTGAATTAAACCTAGTGATCGATGAGCTACTGTTTCATCCATCCTTCCGGATGACGTTCACACCATAATATTAAATGAGAAAGAGTAAGACACCTAATCTCCCTCACCTGGAAAAGGCATATGGTTTTTGTTGCTCACGTTCCATTTGCCATCAGTCCACTGGGTCACGAGTGCACCAATTCCAATACAACCGTAACACGTCCTTATTACAGGAACACTTCATTCTGAAGGGAGAAGGAGTCCTGCCCGAGAGGATCCTGGACGACTAAAGTTTTCTGAGCGAAAAACTTTATTGTGTTATTTCGATGGAGATTTTCTTCCATTTATACAAATATCCATTTTTTTCCATGAAAGTATATGGCCTGCACCATCTTTGGGGAAAATGAACTCCTCCTGTTTAATACCTGCTATGACGAGTAGTATTTTCATTCGTCCAAAATAACCTTAGTTCCTAAACGGAGCTCTTCAAGGAAGAGGACACTCCTCTGATGAGGAGGCAGCTGAGGCGTTCCGGGGACAGTGCCAGCTCCTCCTGCCGCCCGGTGGGTGGGGGCAGGCACCTGGCAGGGGGTCCCACCCTCCCTGCCCCCAGCACCATGGCCTGGCCCCTGCACGGAGCCCCTGACCCAGAGAGAAACCTGGCTCTCGTCTCTCACACCCTCCAAGTTCCTCTGGCCTCAACTTCATAACCTTAACTTCTGCTAAGCTTTTCCCAATCCTTCTGTTCCCCAGTTAAAATTCTCAACACGGAATCCCATAGCTCAGCTCGCGTCTATCCGCCAGCCGCACCAGATGTCCAAACCTGGGCCGACAAACTGGAGAAGGGTCGGGGGCTTCTGGTCCTCAGAAGGCTGCTCCGGGGACAAGGTTATGGGTGAGGCAGTGCCAGAAGGGGATGAGGCACCGTTAGTGACCTATTTCCACCAGAGTCTTCAAAAACAGTCCTCTGCTTTAATCAGGACGCAGGGAACACAACTGTGTTCTCTCCAGCGGAGCCCTTGGGGGGGTTATAGAGTCCAACTTCCTTCTCTGGCCCTACACATTTCTCAGCTGGAGCCCTAATATGTTTCTCTTCACTCATCTGCACCCCAGTACTTCAACTACCTTGTTAGCAAATCACAGCCTCCTCGTGTTTGGGGATGCTGAGTTCTGCAGTTGTGTGACTCGCCTTCACCGCTGAAGGCTGCTGTGATGCGTCCCAGACCCCCGGAGGTTGGCGGCCCCGCTAAGATGGGGAAACTCATCATCATTTCAAGTCTTAGGACTCAGCCTGCTTGTGGAAGGATGCCTTCGGCAACATCCCCACCAAGTGGCTGTCCAGCCCCTGCTCCAGCATCTCCAGTGACAAGGGACTCACCAGGTCCAGAGGCAACACATTTTGACTTTAAATGACTTTATTAGGACTGTACTTCATCCTGAGGGTGAACGTCACGTCCCTCTGGCACCCACCCAAGGACCCCAGTTCACACCCCAGAGCCACAGAACAGGTCGAATTGCAGGGAAGCAGCCAAGTGTAGTAAGACCTTGCGCCTCCGGGTCAGGTTGTAACTGAGCAAGTTAATGATGACACACCACCCCGCCTTGGTTAAAAAAGGAAAAATAAGTAAAGACGGTGCCACCTCCCTGAGGATGAGAACGGGACAGTTCCAGTGCATGGAAACCCAGGCACACAGCCGTGTTATCACTTTCCTTTCTGCTGCTGCGTGGCAGCCCTTCAAAACCTGAAAGATCTTTCCTCCGAACCGTCTCTCACCCAGGGTAAACATCACACCACTCTGTGCCTCGTAGGATGTCTTTTCAAGACCCTTTACCATCTAGAAGTCACTCTGCTTATCAATGCGGTTTCTCCTGTTCCCTTTTCTAATTCTAGTTTTTTTATATCACCCATGTTAGTTTAGGGACAAACTGCCAAAAGTTTCCCCCGTGTGAGCCTGGAAGGGAGACCTGGAGAGGAGACCCCTCCCGGGGAGGCCTCCTTTGCGAGCATGGTCCAACCACACCCTCCAACGGCCCAGCAGAACTTCTGGAGCCTATTCAGTCCTGACCATCAGGTCAGCGGGATGGTTTCCTGCCCTTCGCAGCCGGCACATGGGAGAGTCCTCTTGAAGCTTGGCTCCCTTTAACTTCCTTTCCTCGTCAGAGCTAAGGGAATGCTGCCTAGGGCCCGGACAAGTCTGGGCAGTGCCGAGCGTGGCTCTTCTAAGTACCAGCTTGTCTTAGCCCGGGCTGCTCTAACTGGGGGGCTTAAACACCAAGCATTTACCTCTCACAGTTCTAAGCTAGGAAATACACATACTAGCACAAGCTTAGAAGACACCTGGACTTGAGGACACTGAATTCTTCACAGCAGGTCTTTCATAATTTTGGCCATCAGGGAAAGTACTTTGGCAGTGGGGTAGTATCCAGCTGCGTGGTTTAAATATCAGGAATCTTGCATTTTTTCTATTCTGGCTATCACCTGTCCTGGTGTATGCCAACTCCCAGCAATGGTGAACAATGTATGTGGAAGAGTCTCATTTCCTACATCTTCTAAACTTGGTTTCATGTGCAGTTGGTGGAGCTAAGCATTTCGAGGAGTCTGAATGCCAGAGTTGGCTGAGGGTCTGATGAGGTGCCCACCTGGCACAGCTGGGGAACACAAGCATTGCGATCCTGGGGCCATGGTTCCAGAGAAAGATGCGTTCAGATGGGAATGTGCTCAAGCCTTTGAGCACCTGAGTGCTCATGGAACCTCCAGGCCTGTTCACAAAGGCTCCTGTTATGCTACATGGCCCCTAAGCTGTATTTCTACTGTGTTTTTTAACTTTAAATTTTATCAAGTTAGCACTTGCCTCTGATTTCAATCTGTATAGACATTTTTTGAATCCTATTTTTGACATCAAATATAGCAGCTCTCATTCCCTGCCTCGTGTTGTTTGCAAATTTGATCAATGTCCTTAACCTAGGAACTAAAAATCAATTAAAGACCCTGCAGATGCCATGAATCACAGAACTTCTATGAAACAGTCCGTTTTTCTCTAAGGTTGCAGGACCAAGCATCATCTAATTCTCAGGGAGCTAAAGGAGGAACCCCCAAAACAGCCAAGTCGTACATGACTCCACAGATAGCCTGATGCCTCTACAAGTCTGGCAGGAATATGTCTAGGAAATTATGGAATACCTCCAAGGTTCCACGAAACCCGGCCTCTGCCCACCTCACCCTCCTGGCAGGGAGCTATGAGAGGTCCCTCTCCAGATGCACCCAGCCAAGTTACAGGTCTGGCTGGAATGGAAGGTGGCAGCAAGGGGCAGACACCAAAACTACACACAGTGGGAAAGAATTTGTTCTTCATAAGGAAATCAGGGACTATTGGGAAACGGATGGATGGTGACAGCTAAAAACCTGACAAATGTCCCCAACATCCCAGCCCCTCACCCCAGACACACAGTTTCTCTCTATACCACCCACTGTTTACCTCTTCCAGAGAATTCACACACAGTAACATTCACTCACCTGTTTGTTTGTCTCTCTTCTAGAACACAAATCCCATAAGATTCAGGAACTTGCATCTCATTCCCCATTGAATTGGAAAAGCTTATTACACAGAAGACACTCGATAACCATTTGCTGAAGAATGAATGAGTCCACAGTTGCTTCTCACTAAAATGAAGATTATCGAATTGATCATATTTTTATCAGTTTAGTTAAAGATGCAAACCATCTCACTTTATATCAAATCTCTCTTAAAAAGGTTTGGTATTTAGGTTTCAGGTATATAACTGGGAGTTTAATTATTTTCTGTGATACACAAGGATTATTCAACCACCATTCAATATTAATTTTTCAGATATGTGAAGCTTGTCTACTCACATTCAGAGGTTTTCCTTAACTTGTCTTTATCTAAATCAGTCAAGTCTCTTCTCATAAGTGAGAAATATTAAATAAATGGCTGCTTTCATAAAATAAAGAAGTGACTAGCAGAAATAATCTGCAACTTCTGTGAACAAGCTTTTCTTTAGTGTCTAAGATAATAAACACCACTTAGAGGCCACAGACTTTGTGCCACGAGTTTTACAGATCGGTCCCCAGCCCCCTATTCAGTGTATCATTATCCCAACGACAGGGAAGCTCAGGAAACCAAGGGAAAGCCTCTTGTCCAAGGTCCCTGCTGATGAGGAAGCAGGATCTGAACCCAGGTCTGGCTTACACCAAAGCTCAGGATTGTTTATTTTACTATTAAATCCATACCAACTACTCCACTACACCTTGTGTCTTCTCTGAATACCACAGTCCATCATATCTGAGATTCTATCTACGGTGGCTGACATACAACTACATCATGAAGTACAGCACTGCCAGTTACAGTGAAAAGACACCATCAACTGGAAGGTACATCACAATTTCAGACATGTTAAAATGTGTATTTATAGACACACATTTACACACACATACACAGCTTAGATTCAACAAAATACAGTAATCCACTAACTTTGGAACAAATTATTCCTAATAAGTGTTATAAAATATAAATACCAGGCTTCTCTGGTGGCACAGTGGTTAAGAATCCGCCTGCCAATGCAGGGGACACAGGTTCGATCCCTGGTCCGGGAAGATCCCACATGCCGCGGGGCAACTAAGCCCGTGTGCCACAACTACTGAGCCTGCGCTCTAGAGCCCGTGAGTCACAACTACTGAGCCTGCCTGCTGCAACTACTGAAGCCCACGCGCCTACAGCCCATGCTCCACAACAAGAAAAGTCACCGCAATGAGAAGCCCACGCATCACAACGAAGAGTAGCCCCCGCCCGCCGCAAATAGAGAAAAGCCTGTGTGCAGCAACGAAGACCCAACGCAGCCAAAAATAAATAAATAACTTAAATTTAGAAAACATATATGTAAATACCTCTCTAAATCCTTTAGAAAATTAATTTTGCCCTAAGTACAGAAAAAAAAGAGATAAATCTCAAGTGTGAATAAAGTTACAGGAAACTGCGAACATTTACAAACGCATTCCCTCTTTTTAAATTGCTTCTTCTCATCTGTGGCATTAAAGCATGCTCTTTATAATGTGAAGAGTTGCTGACATCTCTCCCACCCATCAACATGACCACAGCTCATCCATATCTTCACACACTTGAGTGCATGAAAAGCAGTAAGCACATTTGTTTTGAACCCACCATGAAAGGGGCTTGAAATCTACTTGCTGTTCTCAACTTCGGTTTATTTTCTCCAAAAGTTAAGGAAAGCGATCATAATTTCTCATTCCATAACAAGGAAAAATATACTCTTTGCTGAAGACACAGTCTTAAGTCTCTGTAAAATCAAAGACCCCCAACACTTCAGAAAACTCTCTGGATAAAGTTTATATTTGAACGACCAACTGGAAATGCACGGATCTTCAGGGCCTTTTCTTACTCCTCCTGAAAGAACTGGCATCGTAGGCCCACACGGTGTCTATCCCCTCCCCCGTGACCTGGGCCGGGGTCCAGTGTGGGAAGGGGAACCGGCAAGCAATGACTCTAGCCTCGTCCTCAAGTTCAAGCTCAAGCTTCTTCTCCAACTGCGGCATCTGTGGAGAACGACAGCCACCATTTCAGTGAGCGGGTAGTCGGAGGAAATGATTTCTCAATGTCCTTTTGTATCTGCATCCCTGAAAAAAACCTGTGCAAAATTACTGATTGTAAAAAGATCACTCCGGGGCATAAATACATCATCAAATAATCCGTTAAAATACAGAAGTCACATGAACAACAGTTATAAGAATATTCTAGTATCAATTATAAAATTTGCCATTTATAGCAGATGTGTCCCACAGAGTTCCACCTTCCTGACTAAAATCATGATGTGGCAGTAATTAATGTGAGAAGCAGCCTTAAATTATTTACCTGCCTAAACATTTCAATCTACCCTGTCTCAATTACTTATCTTTTTCCACATTTTTAACATGTCTGAAATCAGGATACATCTTACAATTGACATTGTCTTAGAATTATAATTGGCAACATTTTTTTTTCTTTCCCAACAGCAATGGTACATCTTAAAATCAACAGCACCTAAAATCAACAAAAAATGGTATAATTAGACCATGAAAAAATATACACATTCTACCAACTTGAAATATGATGAAATATTTCATAGTTTTTAAAAATGCATCCATAACACACTGATAATTAATTTCTTGATAGTCAACATAACTTATAAAAAATAAAATCCTCTTATTTATCACTTTTGCATAATTTTCTTACTAATCTATCTGTGAAGGAGGAGTTTTACTGCTTGCTAAGAGTACTGACATTGTAATTACATCAGCAAATTAACAGCTGCTTAAAATTTTATCTTCAGGTCCTAAAATTATATTACCACCTTCACCTCCTAAAAACATCTTTTCTACTTTATTCCTTTAATTTGTTATTTTGGAATAATTTCAAATTTATAGAAAAGTTGCAAGAATAGAGCAAAGAACTCCTGTATTCCTTACCCAGGTTCACCAATTTTTAACAGTTTGTCTTATTGCTCTCTTCCCCTCTCTCTGAACATTTTTTCTAAACCACTTGAGAACAGGTCGCATACAACATGGCCCTTTACTCCTTGGTACTTCGCTGTTTTCTAAGAAAGAGCCCCAGCACAGTTATCAAATTCAGGAAGTTTAACATTGTATTCCAGTAATAATAATTCCAATAGCATCCCAATTTTGTCAAATGTCCCAGTAATGTCCTTCACATTGTCCCACAGCCGGGCTCCCACGCTGCATGGAGCTGTAATGGCTCCTCAGCCTCCTTTAGTCTCTCACGACAATAACCTCCTTTAAGAACACAGGCCAGTTATTTACCGGGCGTCCCTCTGACACGCGCTCATGATGACTTGGCGCGTGCGTCCTTGGCAACGCCCCACGAGCCGGGCTGTGAACTTCGCAGGGCTCCACGGTCCCGAGCCCACGGGGTCCTCCTGCTTTGAGGGTGACGTACCGCTCGGTCAAGGAGCTTTCTGGTGTCTGCACAGTGTGGTTACTACTGCTCCTTTACAATGGGTAAGCAAGTGCGGGGAGACGCCTTGAGAAGATGCAAATGTCCTGTTACTCATCCAGCTGCCCCCACTCGACGCAGCATTCCTGATGATTCTGCCTGAGTCAAGCTTTACTGTGAGGATTGAAAGTGGCAATTTGCTAATTCCATCCTTCCTCCCAGATCGACAGTCAGAACGTCGAGGAATAGCTTTCCCCTCTGTCTCTCCATCACTGTAAGTGTGAACTCCTAGATTCTCACTTCACTCAATGGATTACAACCCACCATCGTCCTTGTTTATTCTAGCACACAAATCGTCCCAGCTTGGCCACTGGGAGCTCCCTCAAGCTGGCTTCCCTCTCCTGTGGATGTGCCCCATCAAACATTCTGAGCACCTCCTGCTATTCGGGCTCAACAAAATGTTCCAGGCTTTTCTATCTTCCCTTCCTCAGCCCTGGGATCAGCCATTTCTCAAACATTCCTGGTTCCTCTGAGTGAGAAATGATATTTAGAAACCAAGATCTGAGCAAAACCTACTCCCTTTAAAAGTAATCAATTAAATCAAGATGAACAAATCAATAGGGCTTCTAGGAAGATTTTATTCCTCACCTATGTATCTTTAAAGAAAGGTTTGGAAAAACTCCTCTACATGACCTATGGCTGCAGTGAGCCAGAATTCTGATTCTTCATTAGAATCAATACCAAGATAACAAAGAATAAATTCCATTAAGGATGGAATATTTCCACTCTTTTAACAGCTAGTAAAAGACTGCTTTTGCTTTTTTAAAAAATAAAAAAAAAGGAAAAGTTTTGTTCCTTGAAGGAAAAAATTAAATAAGCAAAGAATAGGACAATATGTGTTTTTCCAAAATATCAGACGTTTCTTATGGTAATTTTGTTCACAGAAAGGACAATTATAAATTTATTCACATTACCATTCTTCTTTTCTCTTTTACAGACCTTTTATTTCAAAATGACTGTCATATGCTAAGTCAAGATAAACCTACAAATGAAAGGCACTATTTCAATCATAAGAAATTAACTGACTAAATTACACAAAAATATGCAACAAACCTGGGTCTTGATATCATACACAAAGAGAAGCCGTGATGTGCCCTGTCCGCCTAATGAAATTCAAAATTATTCATACAATTACACGTTTCAAAGTGACACGAACTTATCGTATTCTAATTACATCTTCAAAACTTTAAACGTAAGTTGAAACCAGCTCAAAGGCGTAAGACACATTAGCCAAGTGCACCCGCAGCTCCGAGCCGCTTGGTCACTCCTCCCTGGAACGGGCTTCTCTCGGCTTCTGGGGTAACCCACGCGCACACCCGCTTTCCTCCTCCTCCTCCCCCTCCCCCTCCTCCTCCTCCTTCCCCCTCCCCCTCCCCCTCCTCCTCCTCCTCTCGAGTCCTTTGCTGGGGGCCAGGGCTCAGGCCTTACACGGCTCCGGCCCCTCCCCAGGTGACCTCAGCCACTCGTCGGCTTCAACTCCTGGCACTAATGCCCCACGAGGCCTCCCTCCCGCACCCCAGACTCCTGGCGTCCACTGCCGCCCACCTGACGTACCCACACGCGTCCCAGACTGCACGTGCCACGTGGAATTCCTAACCTCCCCTCCCACCCCTGCGCACTATGCCTGCACCTTTCCGGCTCAGCAAACTCCAGCAGCTCAGGCCAAACACCTCGGGGCGCCCTGGGCTCCTCCTTCTCTCACGCCCCCGACTGGATCTGCCTGCTCACCCTGTTGGTTCTCTCCTCACGACGCATCCAGAATTGGACCACCTCTCCCCAGCTGCTCCATCGATGGCCCGGAGGCCTGCCAGAGCTCATACCCCGTGCCCTGGCTCCTCCCCGTCTGCTCTCCATGGCAGCCTGTGTCCTTCCCACCCAACCCCCATCTCCTCTCGGACCTCACCTCCCCCCTCCCCCCCCCCCCCCGCTCCCCTCCTCCCTTCCTCCTCCCTTCCTCGCACCCACCTCCCTGCTGCTCCTGGGACCTGCAGGCACACACCCCTCAGCGCCTTTGCCTTCGCAGTGGCTGTTCCTCTGCCTGGACCGCTCTTCCCGACCAGCCGGCCACAGGGCTCCCCCCTCGCCTCCACGGGTCCCCTTTTCAGGACAATCTCTGCCCCGTCCCTCTCTCGCTTCAGTTAGCCCCACGGCACTGACCCCCTTTTATCGCACGACATATTCCGTCAGTGCACAGACATCTCACTGAATATCTGCTCTCCCCACTAGCATATAAACACCTTGGGGCGGGGATGTTTTTCTTTTTCATCCACTAAAGTGTTCCAAGTGAGCGGAACAGGGTCTGGTGCTTAGTGGGCCCTGAATAAACACTTGTTGAATGAATGAATGAATGATAAATGATTCGGTCGTGAATCATGTTTCTTGATCAGAACATGATGATAGTATTTTCATTCATCAAGTCATAACAGGATTCGTAACTAAAATTAAAGGAGTCATCCTTTGAAGTTACGAAACTTAACAGCCCACTGGAAAAGTGTACTTAATGGGTATGTTTACACGATATTCATCCATTCGTTTGACACACGTTTCCGGGGCCATCACGGGGCCGGGTGCTGCTGAGCTGGAGGTCTGGCAGCGAGGACGACAGGCCCGCCCTGCTCCTGAGCTCAGTGCGCGGCGCCCATGGCCGACAGCACCAAAGCCATCACACACGGAAACGTGCGGCCATATGTCCTCAGAGAGAGCAAAGGGCTCTGGAAGTCGGGGGCGTTGGGGCTTGTCTCACATGGTGATCAGCGACGGCTCCTCGAAGGAAAAGACATCCGACCTGCGAGTGCTGAGCAGACGCTCCCTAGCCAGGCCCAGAGCTGGGGGCACTGAAGTCAGAGGGAAGGACACAGCCCCACACAGTGCGGTTTAAGGGCCAAGAGAAGGATGGAGCTGGGGTGCGGAGGGCTGGCGGAAGCAGGGCCACTCGGGCCACGTGGCGGGCCAGGCCGAACCCTCACTGCTTTCAAGCAGCAAGAAGTCACAGAAGGGTTTTCAACAAGGACACAACCGATCTGCCCCACGTTCCGAAAAGACACTCTCGGGGCATGAGCTTGTGTTAAGTGCGGCTGTTTACCATCCTAGCAGTGGCCTGCCAGGTCCACCGGCACCCTCACTCCTGTTACGCCGGACACACACCCCGGATGAAAGGTCAGGGCCGCTCTCATCTGAGCTACCCCTGCACAGCGCTGCTAGGAGGCACCAGCCCGGCACCAGGAGCACAGTGAGGAGGAATAACACCAGGGCCCCTCCCTCTGAAGCTCCCGAAGCGTCCCCCGGCTTCTCACAGCCTACGTGTGCTTCAGTCGCCAGTGGAAACCTTTCCTGCCATGCTGGCTTTGTCCAGCCACCGAGCCACTGCCAGGAAACTGGCCAGGGAAATGCATTCTATTGACAGAAGATGGCATGATGGGGCCCAGACGGGTTGAAGAACTTTCCAGCGCTCACACGACCCGCCGAGGGCCGACCGGCCCCCTGAGTCCCCCAGGAGCACTCCCCTCCCCTCACTGCCTCCACGTAGGCAAAGCTGGACAAGGGGGAAAGCAGGGCCCTCCACCCGGAAACCGGGGCCCCCAGACCCACAGAAGCCACCTGGGCCCTGCACCCCGATCGATCCCCCTGCATGGAAGACTCCAAGTTGGCTGAATCCCTCTTATCCCAGGGAACGTGGGTGCTTTGTGTATTTCACCTGCTCCCTTTTTCTGGGAACAATGAAATGCTGCAAGTTCCTTATTTAAGATTTCTCCGTGTACAGAAGAATGGACGATAATCGTAACAGTATTCATCAAAATAACAGACTCTTATTTCCCTTGAGTGAACAGTTCCCAAAACTGACTGCAAACGTGGTGAGAAGCGCAAGGAGCTGGAGGCCAGCAAAGGCCACTGCTGCCCCCTAGTGGGACACAGCTGCTGCAGCCGCCACGGGGCCTCTCGAGACAGCGAGGAATAAATACCAACTTTCTGTTTTCAGAAAGTACAGATTTCAAATTAAAGTTATTTGCCCCAAAATGCTAATTATTCTAAAAGAATGCCCAAACTTCACAATAAGTAGGAAATAACCATCAAATTCCATAGCAGTTCTATGATCCTAAATAGTTTTTTTTCTTTTTTTTAATAACCAGGGATCATGCCTTTCTACCTCTTTTCATTTCTATAACAGAAGTGTAGATGCGAAGGTTTCATCTTAATTTTAGGCTTGCTAAGAATTACGAACATATATACTCCTGCCACTTTCAAGGATATCTAACAAAAGCACTTCTAAATAGACTTTTTAAAGAAAATGGCATTGCACTGAAAGTCCTAATAGTAAGACAAAACTTCTCCAGCGTTGAGACATCTTAAACAAAAATTAGGGTACGAATAAGAAGGCATAACAACAAAAAAAGTAAATTTCTTTTTTTTTTTAGTTAAAAACCATATCAGTCATACAGTGGCATTTCAGCAAACATCCAATTTTACCAAGATTATTATGGCTACAATTACATATTTTGAAAAGTGAAGGGGGATTTCTTTCTATGGTCTGTAAATCAACAATTGCAACGAAAGCATCCCATTCTGGTCACCTTTCCAAAGGCTAAATTTAGGATCATTTTCAGTCTGATGCTGCAGCATTTTCACTTGCGAAAGTACAGAGTCAGAGTTCAATACAAGTCAGTCAACCGAGGTCAACTGAAACTAGCCAACGCTCACCCACCCCGAAAATCATCTCACTGCAAAATCCAAGGAATGATCAACTCAAAGGGAACATCCCCTGAACTTTCCCAAGTGATTTCAGCAGAATATAAGTGAGCGAATGTGAAAATCTCCACCCATATTAGACACCAGGAGCTCATAAAGCAGTTTTCAGACTGCAATTTTTAGGGCTTAGGTAGATCATTGAGACCTTTATCTGAAGCAAAAGTTTTAAACTACAAGACTGGATCTTTTATGATTAATCTTCTAGGGCCCTGAAGTACTTTGTTAAACCAATGATCTAAAATCCGATGTTCCCTCAGACTCTCGGGAGGCTGTCATTTTGCACATGGGGGAGCAGGCCAGAGACAGGTGGTCTGTTCGGGCTGGAAGCCCCCTCATAACCTAGAACCAAACACGCAGGGGGCAGCAGAGTGCGTACTCACCATCTGGGGCACACCAAAGATAACAACATTTGAGTACTGCGAAAAAGTGACCTAAAGGGGAGGGAGAAAACAATTCACAGATTAATTTTTGAAAGCCAAACGTTAGTTTAAGTTTTATTTCAAAATGAGTAGCAATTTCCCATTTCACCCAACAGTGGGTTTTTCGCAAAGAGCGGCCCTTTTTAAGATTTCCCACGTTCACACTTTCACCCGTGTTAGTTCATCTGTTACAGTTTTCCAAAAGTTTCCCGTAAGTTAGCTCATCTCACCTGCAGAGCCACTCCATGCAGGGCCGCCCGGGGTCAACTGTCAGGAAGGCAGCGACTCATCCAGTGACCACAGGTGCTCATCCAGGTAGCCCGGGCCGTCCGCACCCCTGGCCCACTTTCTACTCCACTCTCTACCAAACGAGCTTAGCAAGAGCTCAAGGGGTTTCAGAACCACCTGTGTTTCCTGTTGTGCCATCCTTAGAATTCTAGTCCCCCTCCTCTTCTCTAAATACTAAGTAAAAAATGCAATAAAATGGTCTTTAGCTGGAAAACTGGGGGGAAAAGTGCTTCACCAGTCAAAATTCTTAGTGCCCAGTAAAAGTTTTATTTACTCTATGGAGAGATCATTTACGTATGTACAGAATAAAAACAATGCAAGCAAAACTCGAGTGAATTTTTATAAGCTACTGATGACAATATTACAACAGGAAATTCTTATTTAAGAAAAAGCATTTTATGGAGCATTCCTAAAGCAAAATTACAGGGCACTTTTTAGAGAACAAGTAAACTTGGAAATATCTTGTGCTTTATGAAGACATGAAGGAACCATGACAGCATGGTTGGTGGATCCCTTCTTTTCTCCTGCACCATCTCTGTCTCTCTCTAGGTATGTATACACATACACACACACTCACACACACATACACACACTTACACACACACTCACACATACACTCACACACACAGTCTAACACACATACACACATATACACACAAACACACATACACACACATATACAAACACACATATACACACTAACACATAAACACACACACATACACATTCACACACACTCACATAAACACATACACACATTCACACACACATACACACACATAAACACACTCACACATACACACAAACACACACACACACCCCTATTTACCAAGAATGACATTAACAAGTTAATGCCTATATTACGATGTATAAGACTTCCAAAAGAGATCAAAATCTTATCACTGCATAATAAATAGAAATGAGAACTTTCTTAATTGACTAAACAAAATGTTAGTATTCACATGACCTATAAGTTATAAACCTGAAGTTTCTACTCCAAAGTAGGGTTGATTTGTAAAATGTATCAATTTAAAAGCTGTTCACATTTCATTATGCTGAAATATACACTTATATTTCTTCTTCTTTTAATACATCTTCAGTTTTCAGTCATACTAATCATGAACTATAAAGTTTGGGGGTGGAGTTTCCTAGCACCATCCTCTGCCTTACTTACCTTCCACAAGTCTGAGATGTAAAACTTGGCCGATGCCTGCACCCCTTCCCGCCGAGCGCAGTATCTGGAGTACCAGACGAGCCAGGGGTTTAATTCATAACCCACAGCTGTGAATCCTTCCTTTGCAGCTGCTATTACCTGTGGAGAGAGGCCATATTCAAAATAAGAAAAACATCAACTCACATGGTCAAATCATATGAAAACTTCCTATTTATGGTCTATAATCATAAAACATCCAATCAAAAGGTGTTTATTCAAGACACCATTTAAAGGTGGAGCTCTGAAGTTACAATAGCTTTGTGGACAACGTAATGCCCGTCCATTTAAACTCAGTTTTCTTATTTTTCTGTCAAAGATTTCACCTTGAGCATCAGAACAGACAGGCTTGCTTTGGACAGCTGCCTAATTCATTCTGGACTGGCCCACCCCAGGAAGGGCTGACAAAAAGTTTGTGAAAACCTGCCTTCTCTTCCATCACTGACGGACAGCAGCAGGCGAACTGAGCGAGCCTGGAGCCCGCCTTGTGAACTGGCTGTAACACGCAAGGAGAACAACCGGTCAGTGAGGAACCTGCCATTAATTACACATTTCCTTGGTATTTAAAGATGGTTCGCTCAAAATCGACAACAGGTAAAAGCAAAATGGAACGAGTCAGAATAAAGTCAAGTGCCAAATGCCCCCCGCCTCCAAAGGTGAGAGGGACGGTGGGCTGGGCTGGGGTCTCTGCTCACCCTGTTCTGCCACCACTGTTCAAGGGAGCAGCCCTGAAGGAACTGTCCCATCTACGGCAATTTCCCAAGTAACTACAGTGTCGCCCCTCTGCCATTTTCTTAGAAACCAGAAAGAGACCATCCAGAGATGTAAAGCGTTCATATCTGGATTTTAAAATGTCCTCCTAGTTAATATATACATCTCCTGATTTCTTCAAAACAAGTCACTCTTGCTGATTATTCCAGGTCACTACCATGGAACTGCAGGGTCCACGTCTGCAGGGACAGTGAAAGGTGCTGTACCCTGCTGGTTTCCACACTAAATGTTTCCAGAACACGAGCCTATACTTCTGCTATCCTCACTTTCTGCTCATCATCCGGGTGGGGGCCTGAAGATGGCGCCACCTTGCCCAGCGAGGGACACCGTTGGCCAGTCAGTGGCTTTGAGTCTTTATTTATAGGTTCCCAGCTGGGGTCACAGTGAGCTGAAGTCACTGAAAGTCTGATTTTTGGAGAAGTGGGGCTCAACACATTGGCTCTTCCCTATTTAACTCAATATTACCACACAGGAATTATGATACTTGTATAAATACAGGTAAATGTAGAAGCATTTGTGATGCAAAAAATGTAAAACAAACTACATGACTTAACATGTTTCTTCTGGTTATGCTACCTCTACTGCCTAAGTTTTTTAATGGACAATTTCATAATTACAAATTAATTGTTCCTTTTTACCTGGCAGATCTACAGTGCACTTTCGCCTTTAAGAAAAATTAAATCTGAGAAAAATAAATTCCAAAATCCCGCTGGAGGGCTTAGAAGTCCAGCCAAACAAACACAAAATTAAATGACTACTTTATTAAGCTGTCAATTTAGCAAGTCTTTGCATAAGCCTCACAAGAACTGTGAAACAGAAATTTTAAACCTTAAAACCTAAAAAAACATAAACCTTAAAACATCTTCGCATAACTCACGATACGCCCGTCGCCGCTACCGATGTCTACCAGGGGTCCTCTCCTGCATCGCAACATTTTCACAACATTTTCAATCTGCTTTGCAGTTGCAGGTACAAAAGGCAAACAGATTCTTCGGAGGGCTGGTGTTATAAACGGTGTGGCCACGGCGTACACGGCCACCAGCGTCCCCCCAACAATGCCAGTAAATAAGAACCCCCAATTGCTTTTCTTCAAACTGTTGCCCTCAAGACTTGTAGGTGGAACACATCCTGACTGCCTTTCTTCTTTAAGTGTTTCTGGGGGTGTCCCTGGATTGAGAGCAAGCAGAAAAGATATATGTAGCACCAAATCAGAAATCCAAGGTAGTGTTTTTTTTTTTACAATTATTATTGACAAATAAACTCATGCTTTTTAAAGGATAATTTTGCTCAGTGCAATTTAAATTACAAATGTAGAAGTCCACAATGAGTTCTAGAGTCCAGCAACTAAAGTGTTTTACAGAAAATTATTCAATACTCATGGAAGACTAAAACCTTTTCTTTCCAACATATTGGTTTTTTTTCTAGGCATCAACCTTAGAAAACAATGTGTTCCAATCTATTTGGTATTTTATGAATCAGTATCCATTAATTCAAATATTAACTATGTACTCCATATTTTTATGGTTCAGAACAAAGCCCCATAAAGAAATAAGCATGAAAATGTCTGATTATTACCCTATTTCAAATAGGATGAAAGTATTCTACATCAAAATTGGTCAGGCAACAATAATCCAGTTGTACAAATTCTGAAGTAACAGGAGACAAAATTCAGGTTTTACTAAATATGGTAATAAGGAGATTTTTAAAGCAGATCCACAAAGAAAAAAAATAAAATAAGCATTTCAATGCTATCACAAGTACAGAATAAAGCAAACTCTAGTCACTGATTACAGAGGAAACAAATGGTAACTTACATAACCTCCTGTTGAGTTTTATCCTTTAGAAGGTATTCCTAATAGGATCTCAAGTTTTTTAAGTTGAAACTGACTTGAAATTAATTTCTAAATGGATTAATGATGAACACAGCACAGAGCAAAGGGCACAGCTGCAGAGGCTGCCAAGGTCAGGACCCTGGCTCCGCCCCTCACTGAGAGCTGTGACCCTTCACCTCTCTGAACCCCAGTCTCCTCCTCTGTAAGGTGAGGATCATGGGATCCTTGTGAGGATGAAACAAGGGGATACAGGAAGACCACTCAGAACAGCGCCCAGCACTTGAACCCCACAGGGAACAAGACCATTGCTGCCCTGAACCAGCTCTCGATCTCACTGGAGCGCTAAGATCAAAACCACAGGAATCTGTAGGAAAAAGGAGAGTGAGAGGAGGGGCGACAACAGAGCCTTATCATTCGAAGACATTAGTGTTCATAGTTTTGGCGTCAGTAAGCCGTACAAAAGGCCCACTGGGTTAGTCTCCTGCTGCTGCTGTTAAGAAATTACCACAAAGTTGGTGGATTAAAACAACACGCATTTATTAACGTACAGTTCTGGAGGTCAGATGTCTGAGATAGGCTGGCTGTGCTGTGTTCCTTCTGGAAGCTCTAGGGTAGGATGGGCCACCCGCATTCCTCGGCCACTGGTCCCACATCGCTCAACCTCTGCTTCCATCGCGACACCTCCTCTGACAGCTCTGCCCCCCTTTCCTTTATAGGAAAGGAATCCTCTCCTTGTGAACACACTGGCCCACCCAGACAAGCCAGGATAATTCCCCCACATCAAGGTCCTTAACTTAACCACATCTGCCAACTCGCTCCCCAGGTAGCATCCTCACAGGGTCCGGGGATTCAAACACGGACCTATTTCCGCCTACCATACCTGTGAGATGTGGTCATCTGTCACAAGTGTGGTGAGGTCCAAATGTGAACACAGGACACGCCAGAAGCTGGCCCACGGCTGTGAGTCACCGCTTGGGGGGTGGGGGGGGGGGGTAGGGGGAGGCGCGGACCCACCTCAGCATCTCCCGCTCGGTGCAGCTTTGTTGTTGATGCCCGAGGTCCCCTAAAGTGAGTTTTACAACTAGTGTCGGGGAGGAAAACCAGTTCAGACACAACAACAAAAGTCTACTGCTGATGCAGGCGATGGAGGTGAAGTAAAAGTAAAGTTTAGGAAAGTGACTGTGCTTGATAGAAAGCAAGAGTTTTAAATACATTCTCATTTATACTTTTCAGCATTGTATGAACTTACATGCTAATAGAAGTGCATCTGATTTTTTTTTTTTTAAAGTCAAGGCACATCTGTCATGCCTTGTGTAAAATCCTCCTGCAGGCATTGCACTTGTAGAGGACAGTGGTTAGGAAGATTCCAGCCACACAACTCTGGAGCCTCAGAACTGAACAGGTTGTGTGGCACTAGTTAAGCTGTTGCTAAGGCTGTTTCCTTGCCTGTAAGATTCTAAGATAATACTATCCTTACAGAGTTATTGGGTCAGTTAAATCAACAATGCATATAAAGCCCTTAGCGCAGCCCGAGAGAGAAAGTGATGACTACTGGCCACTATTATTATTACTCTCAATACTATCACGGGGGGCGGGGGGGGGGCTCAATAATTTTTGACAGCTTTATTGAGATGTAATTCATATATCATACAATTTGCCCATTTGATGTGTACAATTCAAAGGTTCTTAGTAGATTCAGATATGTGCAACCATCACCATAGTTAAATTCAGAACTTTTTCATTACTTCCGGAAGGAACCCCTTATGCTTTAGCCATCACCCCCCATCCTCCCCCTCACCCTCTGGCCTTAAGCAGTCACAAATCTGCCTTCTGTCTCTAAAGAAAGCAGACTTTCATGAATGAAATCATATAGTATGTTGTTTTTGTGACTTTTCACTTAGCATAAAGTTCTCAAGATTCATCCATGTTGTACCATGTATCAGCACTTTATTCCTTCTTATGGCCAAATACGTAATATTCCACTGTATGGCTAGCCCACATTTTGTTTATCCATTTGTCTGTTGATGGACTGTTTCTCTAGTCAGCGTAAGCCGATAGGGAGTTGATTAGACCAACACGAGTCAGATGACCCAAACTCTGTTTCACCTGTGTACACACAGGCCCTTCAACTTAATCAGCAAAAGATGCGATGAAGACCTCCTGGTCTTCCGGGCCCCCATTAGCCTGAGTGAGTGGTGGGGGCCCAGTGGAGACAGTTACAAGGCAGGTTGTGAGAGATGCTCTAACGTGTACCAAATGCCATGGGAATACGAGAGGAGGTGGAGGAAAGACTGATCCCAATGATGGAACCGGGGAGGTGTCGGCAGAAACAGAATCTGAGCGGGGCGTGAGGGTACAGGTTTCCCCCGCTGTCCAAAAGCAAAGCGTTTCCATGAAATCTTTCGTAAGCCAAACGGCTTAAAGCAAAATAAATCTAGGTGAAGCACGGATGCCCCCAGACACAGCTCAGGGCTGCGGCGGCTGGATGCTGAGTGTGGTTCCTGGGGAAGGAGCCTGGCGGGGCTGCTCCCGCTGCCGGGGTGCACACTGCCTCCAGGACAGCTCCCTGCAAAACTAACTCAGCACGCTGCGTTCCCTTTTCCCCTTTTGTCATGAAAGCAAAAACCTTCTCTGCACTCCTTTCAGTTTGGGAAAACTGGGGCTAATGTAGGTTTTTCACAAAAGCAAAGTGGTGTAAAGTTCATTTTCAAAAAGCAGAGGATGCCTGCATTAGAAAAGGGACATTCTCAAAAGGACGGACGCCTTGGAACCAAGGCATGGAAGGCGGGAGAGCAGTTTGGTGAGCACAGGGTGGGAGATAAAACAGGAAGGAGAGAGGAGCCCTTGAACGCCAGGTTAAACATGTACTTTATTCTTATGCACTGGGATGAAACTTTTTGAGCAAAAGCACTACAGTATTTGTGTTTTTAAGAAAGTCAACACTGGCAGCAGTGTATCCCTTGATGAAATCACTCAATCTTCTGTGTCAAGTTTTTAGTCTGCAAAAGTCTTTCAACATCACAAAAATTTGCATGAGCTTTTGAAGAAGTTACTATGTAAATCCAATATATATAACCAAAATATTGCTATGTCCGTTCAGTAAAAAATGTATTGATTTTTATCACTGAAAAGCAATCCTTAAAGATTCAAAACTAAAATCAAGACTGCTTCTACAAATGTCTAATCCTCTGGATGGAACATGTTAGATTCAGTCTACTTACTGTCATATAAATGACACAAGATTTCTGTCACATGTGCTCTTTTGAACATGGCAGCATTCCTTTATATGAGAGCTGTGGGGACCACTGGCTATTTTTGAGCACTTGGAGGGAGCCAGTTGTTGAAAGTAAATGACCCAAAAAAGTGAACTTCTGTTGTCTCCAGGCTTGCCTAGTTACTGACTTCTGATAATGGTTGAAAATCTTAATTTTCAGTGACAGATTTGGGTCAGCCAATGCTAGAGGCAGTGACAGAGGCACAAAAAGGTACAGGGTTCTTATCCAAGTTCAAGCCAAAGGAAAAAGGCCAGGAAGAAAGGACAGGCCTTTTGGGGATTGGGACCTGCCGTTTGTTTAAAGTGGGGTTTATATTTGAACGTCACAATATTTTAGGGCTGTTCACTGTGTACTTGCACATACATACAAGCTGAAAAACTACAGCATATATTTTATGTCCCTTTAACGTATATTATTTTGTCCCTTAAGAAGCCTTTCTTGTACTGGTCTAACGTCATTGTGTCTTTTTGAAATACAGAATGTACTGACATTAGAAAAAAACTTTTTTTCCACGTTTTGACAGGAAATAAACTGCATAGGGGACATCATTAGACATTTCTTATACTTCAGGACAATCTAATGAACCAAATGGATTGCAGGATTCATCACTGTGAATGAGGAAACACTGAATTGGCCAAGCCAAAGTGAATTGAGACCAAAAGCCAAAATGTCCTCGGAGCATCACTGAAGTGGGCCAAGCATCAGGAGAGGTTAAATGATCACCACCAACCATCCGGTGACGAAGCCAGTTCTTAACTTTCAGGCCACGGTTAAATGTTATAACCCACGCATTCATTTCAACATCTGAGCAGCCGATAAAGGCTAGGAATGATACAGCAGGGTTAGTCCCAATTCTACAGCAGCTGGAGTGCAGGGAGACCGGAAACCCATAACAAATAAGTCTAAGCCTAGAAAGTATTACGACGTGATCAGCACTCCGAAGAAAAAGCAGCAGACGGGATTCAGAGGACCTGGCATTACTTAGACAGGGTTGCCAGGAAAAGATCTTTCAGAGGCAGCACAACGCAGGGCTTCAGAGTGGGACTCTTAGCGCAAGGCCAGGCCATTTTGCTTCTTACTAGCTGGGAAACTCTGGGCAAGTTACTGGAGTATTCGTGCAAAACGGTGATCTCCTTAACAAACACAAATACAAACAAATCTCTTTAACAAACACATAATACAAACAAACAGAGCTTGCTAGGGACCAGGCACTGTTCTCCCTGAATCCGTAAAGCAGCCGTAAACAGAGATGCTACTGTTATTATTGCCATTTTTGCAGACAAGTCACTTCCCCAAAGACACAGCTAGTAAGTGGCAGAGCTGTGATCCCCACCCGGACAGTGTGACTCCAGTGCCCACATCCCAGAAGATCGTTCCCGATTAAGTGAGTTATTCGCCCTGAAGCGCTGAGAACAGTTCCTGGTGGCCAGATACCAGGACCAGCACAGGCACGCGCCGCAGGCACAAGCACTGAGCACGGAACCCCAGACCTCGAGCCCGAGCAGCGGCCCCGCGGCTCCCCGTCCCGCCGCGCCGACACGGACCTGCGGCATCGCTGACATCCCGGCTGACTGACCACCAGGCCCAGGAGGCCCACGCCGCGCCCGCGCCCGGCCGCACTCACCTCCTCCCTCCATCGCGAGATCTCCGGTAGTTTTGAAAAAAGGAAGTGGGCTCTACCATCTTCTCGGAGCCGGGGTGGGAAGGAGGGAGAAAATAATGCTCTAAGTAAATGAGCTCCTCGTTGGGAACCACTGTCAAGAAATAGTCAATTTTATAGCTTTAATAAATGTTGAACTTCTATCTACTCCTGGCTTGTGGGTTCTCAAGTTCCCGTCCGTGTCTTCCAACTTCCCCCCACAGCTTCCTGGATGATAGAAGTTTCCGAAGGCCGCTGATTCCAGAAGGTACTGTCCGGCGTTAAGCTAGTCTCTAGTGAGAAATAAGTCTCAGGCGTCCTGTACTGCGCATGCGCGAGCTTTTGCGCCCGCCCGCGAGAGCAGAGTGTGTTCTTGCTTCCGCGGTAGCTTCCGCCGGTTGCGGGAGAGTAACTGCTGTGGCTGCATCATGGCGTCCGTGGGGACCCTCGCCTTCGATGAATATGGCCGCCCTTTCCTCATCATCAAGGATCAGGACCGCAAGTCTCGTCTTATGGGACTTGAGGCCCTCAAGGTAACGGGACGGGGACGCACTGGCGGTGGGATGAGGGGACGCGGCCGAAGCCGGTGTCTCTGCGCCTGCGCCACTTCACGGTGGTTCTGCCACGTGCTCCCGGGGAAGGTTCGAGGGAGCCCCTCTGGTCTCCAGTCCTGCACCCCAAGCCTCGGGCCCGGGAAAAGCCAGCGTATAAGCCCTTAGTCCCATTTGGGGGTTAAAGTGGCCCGCAGGCGCCCTTCAGAGTTGGGTGGGGCGGCCTGAATTCACAGGCGTTGAAGGCGCGTCCCCGCTGGTTTCTCCAGTGTGCAGTCCTTCCGAACAGCGTTTTCAGCAGTAAGATGCAGCGGAGGTGTTCTCAGGTCACCTGGCCGGTTAGGACTCTGATTCTTAGCCTTCAGGCGGTGTCCCTACAACAGCCCCAAAGGAAATGAGGTTCATTTTCTTTGTTGCTTCCTAAAGGCTTAGTCATTTACAGCGTTATTTCATTTTTGAGTCCCTTTATGCATGGCGTATTCCTGGACGTGGGGTCGTAAAAATTTAAAAACGTACACCTTTAAGGAAGAAAATACTACTGCAGGAGTGAAAAGTTGTCACCAGTAACCATAATACAAGATTGTGTGCGACCAGAATCACCAGTTATGGCAGGGGGTGCAGGTAAAAGTTGGAGGGTGTCCTTCAGGCGTTGGAGAGAGGATTGATTGGCTTTTGATCAGGGATGGAGTTATGTTTTGAACGGGAGAGAGCTAGCTCCTAGGAAGAGGACACAGCGAACGCAAGGACCGGGGCAGGAGAACGCATGGCATGTTGTAGAAGACAGCACTTTGGTTTTAACAGCACAGTCTACTTTAAGTGACAGTGGCTCCCAAAACGTGGAAGTTCTTGCATGCCCCGCAATCGAGATGTTATCCTGAGGGATGGGAGGGGAGCCGTTGAAGGGGATTTGAACAGAATCACAATTTAAATAGAACTAAACTTGGGGAGGTAGCATCTGGGATGGAATCCATGACGTTGCTGTTTATGGACCGTGTCACCAGGTCTGAGGCGTCCCTGTTTGCTTAGTTTCTTGGGGTTTTACTTAAATTAAGAAGCAGTACAGTTCTACTCCGGGCTGTTTGTTTGACTTAGGACAAGTTACACAACCCAGTGGGGGCAGTACACCCCCGTCGAGCTGAGGACCAGAGTTAAACGGGGTAACGTAAGGAGTGGCCACCCAGTCTTTGATCCGTGGTAGATGCTCGCACCACTTGTGTTACGTATTCAATTCCATTTTTCACTTCAGAGAAAGTAGTAGCCAGTACCTGCACCCAAAATGCCAGTATAACAGAAGGTCCAGGTTATTTTGCACCTGCCACATCTGATGTAGTCCTCGCACTCTGAGACAGGTCCTATTTTATGGAATAGGGAACTTGACCCCAGAGCAGTAAAGGGATTGCTGGAGGTCCCAGAGCTAGTAAAGGACAGGACCACGGTTCAAGCCCACCTCTGTCTGACGCCGCAGCCAGCGGTCTAAAGCCCACTTCTCAGCCTCGGCGCTGTTGATGTTCGGGGCTGAATCCTTGTCCGTTGTGGGGTCTGTCCCGTCCAGGATGTTTAGCAGCATCCCTGGCCTCTTCCCACTGGGGTCCCCTCCCTGACTGTGGCAACCAGAGGTGTCTCCAGGCATTGCCAGATATCTCCTGGGGGGCAGTAGCACCCCTGGTTAAGAATATATCTACCACCTCCCTGTGGTTATTATTGTATAAAAATTCCATTGTGCAGACCTATCAGTCCAGGTGTATTTTGAAGATTACCAGTATTTCCACAAACCTGGTGGACTTTGTGTGTCTTGTTACCTGTTAGATGGGGTGACAAGGGTAGGCTTCACAGCACACGTGCGTTTGAACTGCTTGGAGACTTGGTCAGGATTTTGATGGGCGGAGGTGCTTCAGGGATCAGAGGGCCTGCTGGGGCACGGGCGCAGGCGCAGGCTGTCCTCGCTGGAAGGGCGCAGGTCTCAGACTGTGGAGGGCCTTGAAGAACAGCTGGAGCTTTCGGACGTGAGGGTGGAGGTACTGGGGGGTCATTGAAGGGCTGGGGACTGGAAAGTAACATGTTTGAGAGAAGTGGATGGCTTAGCTGGATGGAGGATGAACGCAAAGCATCAGTGAGGTAAGAGACCAGGAAGTCTGTAAGGTGCGATGGCTCAGGGTTAGGTTGGTGACGGCAGGAATAGGAAGACGGAACCAGACAAATGAGTATAGTCATGCGTGGAAGGAGGAGAGGATGCATTCAGGCTTCTGTTGTTTTCAGCATTGGCCGCCTTGTGGACTGTGTACTGGCTGGACCACCTGAGAGAGGAGCATGCAGCAACCATAGTGTGACAGTTCAAGGTGCTGTGTGTTGACGGCCAGGCTCTTCACATGACGTTAGCATTGCACAGTGGTCTTGCAAGGCCTGTCAGGTCAGACTGTCTATGCTCTGGGCTGTAAAATGGGCCCGTAGAACCTGCCTCATAGATGTGTTGAGGATTAAAGAGAGAACACAGAGGACTTAGTTCTGTTCTTTTACATAAGAATTGTCTTCTAACACTAGCAGTTGGGAAGTGGTCACAGTTAGATATGGACCTGTCTGCTGCTACTTCTAGAGAACGGAAAATATGTCATAAGTGATTTTTATAACCATCAGCTGTATGTTCTTAACTCTTAAAATTATATGTAACTTGAATATGGCTTTTTTTGTTTCATCTAGTCTCATATAATGGCAGCAAAGGCTGTAGCAAATACAATGAGAACATCACTTGGACCAAACGGTAAGAGACTAACATTCTCTGTTTTTTAACAAAAGTCATAAATATAAATAGTCAATACGTTATCTTTTGCCGAAAGTTAGGAAATGAAGGGAGGCATCCTCCCCCCTAATGTGGCCAAACGTGTTTGGTGTATTCCGGACCTTAAACACAGTTACAGTCATAATGCGCATACAATTTTAGATTAGATGTTTTGTCCACTTAACATAATTACCATTAGCATTTTCTAAATCATAGCTGTTGTCTTTTGTGACATTATGTTGTGTGATGACTGTTACGTTTGGTGATGCTCCCTAATTTTTTTGCCGTTTCTTTAGTTTTGGCCATTTTAAATTGCTTCCAGTGTTTTGCTTTAGATTAGCCAATCTAAAAAGGTCTTCATGGAGATATTCCTTTATGTATGTTGAATTATTTATTTATAATAAATTCCTAGATAGGAACTGGGTCAAGAGGTCAAAGCCATTTTAAACATTGGTGTCTTTTAGGGCTCGATAAGATGATGGTGGATAAGGATGGCGACGTGACCGTAACTAATGACGGTGCCACCATCTTAAGCATGATGGATGTCGATCATCAGATCGCCAAGCTGATGGTCGAACTGTCCAAATCACAGGATGATGAAATTGGAGATGGAACCACAGGAGTGGTTGGTAAGAAAAGGCAAAATATCCTTTCTCACTTAAGAGGTGTTATTTAATATTACAGGCCTAACACGCCTGCTGAGAATGTTTATTCTGAATTAAATCATGAGGAGACAGTCGGACAAATCCAAATGGACACGATACAAGACAAGTGGCCCAGACTCTTCAAAACTGTCACTGTCATAAAAGAACAAGAAGGGGGTGGGGAGTAGAGTTAAGCAATTATTCTAGATTAAAGGAGCTAAAGAGAAATGACAACCAGCTGTAATGTGTAAAACTTGGTTGGATGCCTGATTTTTTTTTTTTTCCCTAGCTGTGAAGAATGTTTGGGACATACGGGGTCATTTGTGAGTCATGTATTAGAGTAGTATCTGATCGATATTAAGGTTCCTGAGTGTGACAGTTGTGTTACAGTGATGCAGGAGAATGACCTTTTCCTTAGGAGCTGTGTTGAAGTATTTAGGGGTGACATGTCTGATTTCTGCAACTAATTTTCACATAGTTGAAAAGAAAAGGCACACATCTGTAGAGAAAACAAATGCGACCGAATGTCATTAATGAGTAAACTAGTGTTCATTTAACTTTCTTGAAATTTTTTCTGAAGGTTTGAATTTTTTAAAAGTTTGGGAGGATTGATAAGATGAATATCTTTAATGTTACTTTTTCTGTATTTGAAATTTGAATTAATTTATTCTGCAAATATTTCAAATATTCATTGGGTACTGAGCACTGTTCTGGATGTGCTTGGAATGCAGCAGCATTAAAACAAACTCCTCATCTTTGTGATGCTGAAATGAGAGGGGAAGGGAAGGTTGGGGGAGGATAATAAACAAGTTCTGTAATCCTTTTATCACCAACATAAATGTCCCTGAACAGAAATCCCTGGTCCAGGACACATAAGAAGTTTTTTCCCCTTTATAAAAATGTTTGCGATTTATGTTCTTTGCATTCTGTATATCACCAAGAATTGAACGTTCATCTGTAAGAGATACCTGTTAGGACTTTGTTAGAACCGAAGCAGAATTAGATTAGATGGCCTCAGCCTCTAAGACGCTTCCAGCTTAATTCTGGAACCTTCATATTTCCAGCAGCAGCATCTAATTTGTTTTGAGTTTTAGCGATTTCCTGAGCCAGGTGTGTGCTGTCTCGTCCGCAGTCCTGGCTGGTGCCCTGTTGGAAGAGGCCGAGCAGCTGCTGGACCGCGGCATTCACCCCATCAGGATCGCCGATGGCTACGAGCAGGCCGCCCGCATCGCTATCGAGTACCTGGACAGGATCAGCGACAGTGTCCTCGTCGACATGAAGGACACCGAGCCCCTGATCCAGACCGCGAAGACCACGCTGGGCTCCAAAGTGTGCGTGTACAGTACAGTGTTGCCGGGCGCGTTCACAAAGTGGGCAGAGTTTGTGTGCTTGTTCAGAAAGGCAACTGAGAATTATCCTTGCTGGTTTCCTGTTGATTTAATGAGCTGCTTTCGGTTTGTGTTGTTATTTTGGTTTACTCTGTCTTTACTGCAAATGTAGATGGGCATTTTGTGTTTTAGTTGGAAGCTGAATTTCCAGGTTTGGTTATTAAGGCCTCTTGACAGTATTTGGAAACTATAGAGTCCTTTAATTTGGCAGGATAAGATGGGTTAGCAAAAGGTCCTGCTAGTGGGATGTATTAATTTTTCATAACACTTCTTTCTACCATTTCTTTGCTAGGAAGCCTTTTAGTGGGGAGGTTCTGCTTTTATTCATTCAACAAGCAAGTTAATGATCCAGAATTTTGATTTAGTATAAAGGGGCAGTCTTGAAGTTTGACTTAAGCTGAAAGTGACTTACGTTTGTAACATTTACATAGTACTGACTGTTTGCCAGGCCTGCTGCCAAGTCTTGGGGACTCAAGACACAGTCGTTGCCCCAGAGACTCAAAGCAGCGTCAGCCCCAGGACACACTTACTTTGAACAACGGTAGAGACTCATGGGCTCTTGTAAAAATGTCGCATAAAAATCCAGTGTAAGGTGCCGTATTACGCTGTTTTTCTTATCCATATCAATTTGAGAAATTTTTTAATTTGTGCCAAGAAGGAAGACATGGTCTCAACTTAGAAGTCAGGGGAAGTACTACAAACATGTCTGCTGCCTTCTGCCTTGGGGGAAAGGCATCCACTGCAGCACTGTGTTAAAGCAGAGAAATCTTCGGTGATGCCAGCTGTCCCCTCGTTGCAGGTCTGAGCTGAGACAGCTCCGGGGCAAGGGTGACTACCCAGGGCGGCCTCTGTCACAAGTACAGCATTGTTTTTCTCCTGGAAAGGAGGCATTACCCTTTCTTGAAGTGCACAAATCGTGTGTTATTACTGCTTTCTAAGTTGACCCTGCTTTATTTGCAAGTCTTTATAAAACCCCAGTATGTGTAGGTCTATAGAAAATGTTCAAATGGATTAACGAGGGCCAGATATCCTCAACATAAAGCAAAACGTTGTATATCAGTTACTTAGGTTACACGGTATTTTTAGTTTCATGGTTATCTGTCCTAGGTGACCTAAGATTTCAGGCACTGTATTTCAAGTACTAGAGTTCCCTTGTGGTTTCTCCAGAATCAAATTAAAATTACTGAGCAGTCTTTTCAGATGTTTCAAAACTCTCAGAAAAGATAACGTCCCCCCTCTGTAACTGTTATGGTCAGGCCTTTCTCATTAAGTGCTGCACCTCCTGTGGATGAGATTGGCTTCTCCTTGGTGGTTTCATAGCTTTCCCATTCTGTTTTGGACTTCAGAATGTTAATAGTATTAAAAAGTGGCAGTCTTGGTAAATTTTTGGTTCTTACCGTACTGCAGTGGTCTCTTATGTATATTCATAATGGAAGGAAATAGTAAATTTCAGTTATTGTTAGTGAAAATAAAGATGGAATTTTTTTCCCATCCCAGTTTATGATTCCCTTTGGGGTCCCTGCATCCCAGGTTAAGAATCCCTGCTCCAGATGGTTGAAAGTGAAGGTCGTGGTGGCATTCTTTTCATACAGTATCTGTGGGTCGCAGTATGTTGTGTCATATGAGTTACCACATCACGTGTTGTGCTCTGGCTGCAGTCAGTGTTCAGTGAACGTGAAAGGTTTGTTCCATGTGTTTCAGGGTTAACAGCTGTCACCGACAAATGGCCGAGATTGCCGTGAACGCCGTCCTCACTGTGGCCGACATGCAGCGCAGAGACGTTGACTTCGAGCTCATCAAAGTAGAAGGCAAAGTGGGCGGGAGGCTGGAGGACACCAAGCTGATCAAGGGCGTGATCGTGGACAAGGATTTCAGTCACCCGCAGATGCCCAAAGTGAGTCAGCGCCTTCTGCAGCCTCAGCCTTTTCCCTCCTTAGCCCCCTGGTTGGTTCACACGTTTCTGTCTCTCACTGCAGCAAGTGGAAGATGCTAAGATTGCCATCCTCACGTGTCCATTTGAACCGCCGAAACCAAAGACGAAGCATAAGCTGGATGTGACGTCTGTGGAAGATTTTAAAGCCCTTCAGAAATATGAAAAGGAGAAGTTTGAGGAGATGATTCGGCAGGTAAGTCTTACCGTGGCTCTTGGTGAAATTTAAAACTTTGAAAGGATGCAGTTAGTTAGCTCCAGGTAGTAAACACATGTGATGCTAATCTGTATTAATCTTGATACTTTATGTGGCTACAAATATGGTATTAAAGTATAGGCTGGCTTCTTTCCTTTATTTTTTTTTTTAAATCTTATTTTTTGTATATATAAACTTATTTATCTTTGGCTGCGTTGGGTCTTCGTTGCTGTGTGCGTGGGCTTTCTCTAGTTGCGGCGAGCGGGGGCTACTCTTCGTCGCAGTGCGCGGGCTTCTCATTGCGGTGGCTTCTCTTGTTGCAGAGCACGGGCTCTAGGCACGTGGGCTTCAGTAGTTGTAGCACGCAGGCTGTAGAGCGCAGGCTCGGTAGTTGTGGTGCACGGGCTTAGTTGCTCCGCGGCACGTGGGATCTTCCTGGACCAGGGCTCGAACCCGTGTCCCCTGCATTGGCAGGCGGATTCTTAACCACTGCGCCACCAGGGAAGCCCCTCCTTTACTTTTAAATTATCAAATGGATAAACATTCACAGTGAGAAAAAAATCAAATGGCACAGAACGGCGTAAGGGGGCAAATCTTAAAATGGTAACGTGTCTGGGGTGCATGAACGACTCGGCCTGGGTACGTGGAGCTGCACTTGTGATTTTACGTGCTTGTTCTCCTGGGCACACCTTGAGCTAGTGTGTGCCAGGTTTGAACAATTGTAGTGTGGCTTACCACACGTTTGAGACTTCCAAGTAAAACTTTTAGACAAAAGAGTTCCTAAGTAACCGAAATCAAACCAGAATGCAGTCATAATCATCCCAGTTCATTGCTTAAACAAGTCAAGAGTATTATTTTATAAATACTTTCTCTCTGGCTATTAACGTTTTACACGTGCCTGCCCTCCGACGAAACGGTTCCTCTCTTGGGGACTCTGTCCTTGGGAGTTTAAAACACCAGCACTCGGATGCATGAACATGGGCCTCTATCGAAACGTTATCATAGCAAACAAACTAGAAGCTGTTTCAGTGTTTTTGAGGGGAGGGGGGAATAGTTAAGTTCATTTACGCTTTCATGGTATATTTCTCTGCTTAGTATATACCAGACACTGTTGTGGCACTGGATATACGGCAGTAAACAAACCAGAGCGCTTGCTCTTGGGGTGCAGAATAAGGGGAAAGCGGGTCGGGGGACTGTTACAGACACTGGTCAGAGGGCCTCTAAGGGCGTGGCATGGGGGCAGAGACCTCAGAGAAGTGAGAGCTGCATGTCTGGGTGAGGAGCATTCCAGGCTGCGGCGAGGTGGGAGTGGGCAGCATGTACAAAGGCCCTGAGGCTGGGAACAGCAGGCTGAGGGGTTGGGTATGCTGGCAGGGGGTTGTAAATGAGAGCTTGTTATCTGGGATCTATCTAGGGTAGCCATGGGAGTGCTGGCCGAGGTGCCCTGCAGGGGAAGAGGACAGGAACCGAGATGCCAAGGGGTTGATAGGTGTGCAGTTTGCCAGGAATGCTAACAGGAGTGGTGATGGGGCTGGGTGCCAACACTGTCAGGGGTGAGAGTGTGACCCAAAGAGGGACGCTGCGGTTGGCCGGGAGAGGCAAGGGCCCCTCCTGTTTGGAGCATGTGGGAGGGAAGATAGCCACTTGAGGAGGAGGCATGGGCACGTTGGTTTTTCAGGGGACAGCCAGCGTGCGTTCACAGCAAGAATGGAAAGGAAACATTGCCAAGAAGGAGTTTGGCGATGGGCTGAATTCCAGAGGGCCACTGGAAGGTTCCAGAGGGTCGGGGAAGAGGGGGAGGAGGTGGAGAGCCAGGTGGGTGGAGACAGGAGTGAAATGGCAGCTGTGGGACACGGCATAGTCCTCACCGCCTGGGGAGGGATTGACAGTACCGATCACTGCCGCCGTCCCGGGACGAGCCACTCAGCTGTTTGTGGGATTGGGGGCGGGGAAGGTCGTACTAGAATCGGGTCACCTCTGTCGGCCTGTAAATTAGCCTGTATCTTGTTCCACAGAGGATAGCCCACTCAAGTGGGAAAAGCAAGCTACAGAAAATTATATCGCAAGATGCAATTTTTGTTAAACACACACACGAATAAACTGCTTCATAGGTGTTTGTGGCAACACAGAGCTGTGGACCTTGGTTTCCCGGGGGCGGGGTTTTGGCCTTGTTGACGTGCCTCGTGTTGTTTCACTTGTAACAGTGTAGTTCACGTGAATTGCTAACGTTTAAGGCTTTGTTTAAAAATGAGGTGATTCCCGTTGATACGTGTTCAGTATTTAGAGTTTAGAGCTGACAGAGGTAGACATTTGGATATTTCTTTTCTTCTCTTTTCTGTGCATTATTTTAATGCACCCACCTACACACCTAGCGATGTTTCTCACCTTCTTTCAAACAGAAGAGCTCAAGGAGTACTTACTTTTTATTTTTTTTTTTTAAATTGAAGTTATATATGTAATTTTTTTTTTTTTTTAATTTTATTTATTTATTTATTTATGGCTGTGTTGGGTCTTCGTTTCTGTGCGAGGGCTTTCTCCAGTTGCGGCAAGCGGGGGCCTCTCTTCATCGCGGTGCGCGGGTCTCTCACTATTGTGCGTGGCCTCTCTTGTTGCGGAGCACAGGCTTCAGACACGCAGGCTCAGTAGTTGTGGCTCACGGGCCCAGTTGCTCCGCGGCATGTGGGATCTTCCCAGACCAGGGCTCGAACCCGTGTCCCCTGCATTGGCAGGCGGGCTCTCAACCACTGCGCCACCAGGGAAGCCCTTACTTTTTATTAACATGATTGCGGCATTTCTTTCCCCAGATTAAAGAAACTGGCGCTAACCTAGCCATTTGCCAGTGGGGCTTTGACGACGAAGCAAATCATTTACTCCTTCAGAATAACCTGCCTGCGGTTCGTTGGGTCGGAGGCCCTGAAATCGAGGTAGGAGGCTCCCTGTGAAGTGATTGTGAACACGGGTTGAGCTTACGGCACGTTTCTGTATGTGCGGCTGCAGTGACCTCGCTCGCCTGCGGTCAGCACACCGTGCCGGGGCTCCACAGATAAGAGGAGGCTGAGCTGGGAGAGAGGAGACCGCTAGAGTCTTTGTCATCATTTTTATACGTGTTTCTGATGTTTCACGGCATTTGGAAACGCTTTCCCCTCTCTTCCTGGCTGTCTCGTAGGCGCTCTGAGGCAGGAGGACGGGCTGCCCACTTCGGTGTCAGCCACATCTGTACTGAGAGCCAGTGCAGGCGTGGTCCGTAGCCCGGCACACGTGGCCTCGTGGCTGCTCGTGGTGGGGACTGGTGGAGAGCTGAGGGCTGTGGCACGGGGTCATGGCGCCGGGCCGCCCTGCAGCCTGACCAGGTCGCCCAGCTCTTCGGAAGCTTGTTCAGTGAGCCAGGCTTTCGGGGCGGACTTAGAAACCTGGGCCAGGCTGGGGCAGAGGTTCTACTGAACACGGTGGTCATGGGTCAAGCCTGGCTCCTCCGTGGTCCGATTTTGAGAGTCCCCGCTCACCAACCTGGTCTTCCTTCCTCCCGGCCCGCCGGTCAGCTGATCGCCATTGCCACAGGCGGCCGCATCGTCCCGAGGTTCTCAGAGCTCACGGCCGAGAAGCTGGGCTTTGCGGGTCTTGTGAAGGAGATTTCATTCGGGACCACTAAAGACAAGATGCTGGTCATCGAGCAGTGCAAGAACTCCAGAGCCGTCACCATTTTCATCAGAGGAGGAAATAAGATGGTGAGAACGCAGTTGTTGGTCCTCCATTTTTTCAGAATTTGGAACGTGATTTGGCTTTTCCCATAATGTATTTAACTGAGACACAGTTACCTTAAGAAAGATGACAGCATCTTTCTTAGAGAAGCAAGGACACGTCAGGAATTCCCTGGCGGTCCAGTGGTTAGGACTCAGTGCGTTCACTGCCAGGGCCTGGCTTCAGTCCCTGGTCAGGGAACTAAGGTCCTGCAAGCCATGCGGTGCAGCCGGGGAAAAAAAGGACATGTCACAACGTAAGATACTGAAGACCGTGTTCCACCATTGGGTTTACGAGGCACACTTGCCTTTCCTCCGTCTCATAGGTACAAATGGGTGACCTGAGTGGTAACCATTGGCATGCTCTCCATTCACCAGGAATGGGTTTTTAGTGCATCGAGATGAGTAAGACTCATCGTAAGGGTATTTCTTTGTCGTTTTTGTCTGACCCCCTTCACTTGGGCATAGGTCCTGGAACGAGTCCCTGGCTGCCGTGTATTTTGGTTTTTTTTAAAGTACATTATAGGGAAGGAAAGTAGAATAGGTAGAAACCATCTGGCAAAGAACCTTCTGGCACCAGTCTTTTTAACCAAGGATTTTACTGGGGACGAGGTAGGAATATTTCCAGTACCCGGCAAGCACTTAGATTAAACCCCAGGTGCACGGTATTCGGCTTTAAAGTGATTAGATTGTGATCACGTTAACTTAGGCAAAATTGTTTTCCCCAGATCATCGAGGAAGCCAAACGATCCCTTCACGATGCTCTGTGTGTCATCCGGAACCTCATCCGTGACAACCGCGTGGTGTACGGCGGAGGCGCTGCCGAAGTAGCCTGTGCTCTGGCCGTCAGCCAGGAGGCCGACAAGGTGAGTGAGACCCGTCACAGACTGTGCAGCGTGTGCGGCGGGGGTGCTAGGCCCCAGGCGTCCGATCCGCGTCGACTCTCGTGCCCGTGTACTCAAGTGCGAGTTACCACAAACCAGCGTGTCTCAGCCTTTTTCAGACCTTGCAGCCTCAACAGCAAAATTTTGCACTCTTAATGTTACTTGAAATTCAGAATTAATCAGACGTCGTACCTGCAGGCACAGCAGGAAGGGCTGACTTGTTCCGACTTCTCACACATGGAGCTTCTCCATCCTCGTCCTGTAGTGACGTTTTCTAGGACGACCTGTCCTTAGAATTCTTTATGAGTTAGCTTTTCAAAGTACGCGATTTAATTATGTTTCCAAATAGCTGCTGGGGGGGCATTGGCCAAGTACGCTGACCGTAACCCTGTGCCCTTCCAGTGCCCGACCTTGGAGCAGTACGCCATGCGAGCCTTCGCCGACGCCCTGGAGGTCATCCCCATGGCCCTCGCCGAAAACAGCGGCATGAATCCCATCCAGACTATGACCGAAGTCCGAGCCAAACAAGTGAAGGAGATGAACCCTGCCCTCGGGATTGACTGCATGCACAGGGGGACAAACGGTGAGGCGCTGTCACCGCTCCGGGGCTGCGGTGCCACTTAACTCGAAGCATCGCGTGCTGCGTGTTGTCCTGTCTTTTTAAATACTTGAACACACTTCAGGTATCAGGTCCATGAATTTTAGAACATTTGACTTAATTATCTTGGGAATTGTTGGACTGCTGGTCTTGGCAACCTACAGCTAATTTTAATAACAAAAAGCTGCAGTGCGGTATTTATTCCAAAGGTGACTTCCGTTTTAGAAAATAATTTCCATCTTACCTTTTTTACACAAATGTCTGTCGGCGTGGGTTCTGTATGACCTATAGGACGGCTCTGAAAATGACTTTCGGTTTACAGCTGATTCTGTGGTCGTGTCCCATAAATTCCCCGGTGTTTTGTAAATGGGATGTACTGTAACTTCTGTAGCACTCGCGTAGTTGATCTGCTGAAAAGGTAGCGCGGCTTTAGCGTGCTGGGACGGTGGCCCTGGCGGTTCCCAGTGACTGCTGTGCTGATGGGGCCGTCTCGGGGGTGCTGCGTCAGTCCCGACCACAGTCTCCAGCAGCTGGCGTTCTGTTCTGTGCTGTTTTTACTTAGCACTGGAGGTGTCTTCCGGGGTTTAGGTCAACAGCCCAGGGACTTGAGTAACAGCCGCAGCCCCTTGTCAGACACACGTTTCAGTTCCTTTCACTTGAACGCCCAGGTCTTCACTGGAGTCACTTTACGTTTCAGGCACGGTCGCATCGGGCTTACTATCAGTAAGTGGTGGCACTGGGTGCGTTGCGGGCTGAGGTGTCGCTGAGCGATCCCCCCTTCGGCAGGTCACTGAGAAACTCGGCCTGCGGTTGAGGCGGCTCTGTCCCCACAGCTCTCCGGTAACCAGGCTCACATTCCAGAATGTCCAGGGAAGCAGTGGAATTACGTTCTTCTGAAAGTATAACCGGGACTAGTGGCTTCCAAGTTTGTGTTTCTTAAGTTTTACTCTGATTCCATAAATCGGAGCAAAGTATTAGTAATAAATATGTATGCTGTTTTATAGTAATTTATCTGTGTTTTTCAGATATGAAGCAACAACACGTCATAGAAACCTTGATTGGCAAAAAGCAACAGATCTCTCTTGCAACACAAATGGTTAGAATGATTTTGAAGATTGATGACATCCGTAAGCCTGGAGAATCTGAAGAATAAAAAAAGAATTTAGAATAAAATGTAGAAGTAAGATCCACTACCATGATTAAATAAATGGGTGTCTTGTGATGCATCTACAGTTATTTATTACTATGTCCTTTATTAGACACTGTAGGTGCTATAACAACAGTAGCTGTTTGGTAACAATAGTTTCACTTGTTCAGAGACGTGAAACTGTAGAGATGTGATCTCACAGGGTTTTGTATTTGTTATTAAAGGGAACTCTTTAAACAGCCTTTATGTTCTGCTCTTCACGTTAAGAAACGTTCACTGTAACATTCATCAAATGCCTTAATTGAAGGGGTTTGAGTTGATTTTTTTTTTCTTTTTTTTTCTTTTTTTTTTAATAAGCTGTAGGACCTGTATTTAACAGCTTTAAATGTTCAGTTTGTTCTCAAAGTTTATTTTAACATTGAGGAATTATGGGCTTGGTCCTATTATTTAAATGCTGCATCTGTGTAAATGGGTAGATCTTTGACTGTAGAGACCCATCAGAGGAGAGTATCCACCAAACGATTGTGGGATGTCTTAACGTGCTTTTAGGTTACACCGACGTGCGCTAGGGCGTTATTACCGTGCTACTGAGACCGCGTCAACAGCATAACCTTCACGTAGTCCCCTTGGCGTTATCCTGCCCTGGCTCCACCCTAAGCACAGGCCAGCATGTGTACAGAGAAGGCTAGAGTGCGCACAGACTCCTGTACCGCCTGCAGGTGCTTAGAAGGGCGATTCAGAACCCTGTTGGGGTTTTCTTATCAGAGGAACAGAACGAGTGGAGGTTAGAGTGAAATGTGGAAAAATGGGTTAAGTGGGAGGAAATACCTTGCAATGACCATGTATGAGTAGATTGGTATTGAATTAATTCTGCTTACTGAAATAATACTGGCTAACAGTGACATAGCCCTTACCATAGGCCAAGCTGTGTTCTGAGAACTTTATCTGTTCTCACCGCCTTGGAAAGGAGACAGGTTTCTTGTTGTTCACGTCTTACAGGTGAGTTTTGATCATCTGCCAGCCTCTTCTGGCCAGTACGTGGTAGAGCCTAGTCAAACCCTGGCAATCTAACTCAAGAGTTCCCCTCTCCCCTGTGCTGTTTTGCCCCCATTGGCTTGTGTTTGGTTCTCTAAAAGGATGTTTCTTAGAGAATCATGATGATAAAGTTCACTCTTGTGCCACCAGGGGGAGAGGATTTGGACCAGTCAGGTTCCATAGGATCAGGAAACGATTCAGGGTTCCTTCTCCTGCGGACCTGCGTGCTGACCAGTCCTAACTATTGGGTCGTTGTGTTTTCTCTACGTTAATGCATTGGCGGTTTCGCTAGGAAACGTAGTAGTGAGAGCCAGTATCATTCATCCTAACGAACATACAACCTGGTACATATTTCATCATGAAATGGATTGTGAAGTGGCACTATTATCACTTAACACTACTACTTTCTGGGTGCAGCGTCAGAATGCGTCAAGTTTGGGATCAAGTCAGACTTAGACCCACTTAGATAAATATCTTGACCTAGTAGTTCAGATGAGTTGATTTACAAGGGTGGATTCTAGCCTATAAAGAACATACAGCAACTTGCTTTGGACCAGTCTTACATGAAGGGGTTTGTGGTTGAATGAAAAGAGCTACTAAACCACTCCTCCGAAGAGTGGACCTCACGATGTTTCTGCTGGTTTTGGTCAAGAGAAACTACGTGGCTTATGAACAGACTCGTAGACGTGTTGTTTCACAAGCTTTTGATTTTTTCCAGTAAAAGCGCCTCTTCAGGGTACCATGTTACCTTTTATCTTCCAGTTCCAAATGGCTTGTCGAGTTTATATCCCTTGTATTGTAGCCGACCCCGTGTGTATCAGGAGCAGTGAAGGCACTTGACCCTGAAGCCGGATTCCCACGCAGGGCCCAACATTGTCCTGTTGGTTCCCAATTCCTGCACTTGCGGCTTTATTCAGTGTTTTTGTTTGTTTGTTGTTTCGTTTGCTTTGTTTTTTGGCTGCACCGCGCAGCTTACGGGATCTTAGTTCCCGGCCGGGGATCGAGCCCGGGCCCCAGCAGTGAAGGTACCAAGTCCTAGCTAGCACTGGGCCACCAGGGAATTCCCTATTCCATGTTTGTTAGGTGGCCTGGTCTTTAATTATCAACAACCACTCAAAAATACAAATGCTTCTGCAGGGGCTGGGAGGCTAGTGGGTTGTATGTGACCAAATGTCTTCAATCCTTTCTTTCTCTGTTCCTGGTGAAACAGCCCCACTAAAGGGGGGGGAATGGGAGTAACGAAGTAACAAATAATTGAACTACTACTAGGCGTGGAGAAGTGTTTCTGCATTTCAGGTGCTTCTTGGGGGTAGCCGGGCAGACGGGGGTCATCTGAAGCGCCAGGAAAGAGGGCACCAAAGACAGGTGGCTCCTTGGGGAGCGTTGAAGGCCAGGGAGGGGGGAACGCAGTGGCAGCAGCGAGGGCACCTTCAACGTGCTGGGTCCTGAGTGCTGTTGTAACGTCTTACGTAGGTGATAACAGCGGTTTTCAAGGGGCTGTGAGGTCAACAGTAGTTTCTCACTAAGAGCTGATTTGCCTTTTTCACCGTGTTGACAGCTGCACTGATGGTGCAAAAGCAGTGACGGGTAAAACTCATGTGAGCGGGGATCAGGTGGTGGTGCTGGAAGCTGTATTCCTCACCACCACCCGCTTAGGAAGCCACTCTCACTGACGGGTGACCTCGAAGCAGTGCCGGCCACGGAGTCATTAGATTTCGGCCCCTGAGTACACGGCGTCTCGGTGCTCTCGACACAGCAAGTGTGTGAAGCACCTCACGTACCAGGCACGGCGGCCGCCTCAGCTGGACTGGCCCCTCCCCGTGGGCACCGTCTTTACTTAAACGTGACTGACAGCCGGTTACTCGCACGTGTGCGTGACGGACGGCTGCTCAGAAATGAACTGTGACCCTGTCACTTCAGTGGAACTCCTACAACAAAAGTACCATAGTCCGGGTGGCTTAGACAACACAGCTCTGGAGGCTGGCAGTCCAAGATCAAGGTGCCGACGGGGCGGTGTCTGGTGAGAGCGCGTGTAGGCGGCAGCCCCCTGCTCTCTGTGTCCTCAGTGGCTCCGGGAGGGTCTCTGGAGTCTCCCTCTTTCTCTCCCCACCGCCCCACCCCGCCAGCAATGACTGATGGTATTTGTGCGTGGCTCAGTAAGCTAGTATTTTCCAATCTTCAGTATATTACGGTCTCGTTCTTGGGTAGGTGGACCAACGTAACAGAATGAAAAGTTGATTGAAACTACCACTTGTTCTGTTTTGGAAGAGACTAAAACAGAATATGCACTGTTTTCCAACTACTGAACATATTGATGTGCCCAGACTCTACATTGCACTGAATTGAATGTGTTGTTAGAAGCAGATGTGAGAACCCACTGTCCTCTGTTAAGAGAGACATTGAGGAGATTTGCAGTAGTGGAAAACAATGCCACTCTTCTTTTTTTGTTTTGGAAAATACAAAAAGTGTACATTAACGTTGTGTGTTCATTATTATTTTAAAATAAATATTTGCCCTAATTTTTTAGTTTTATTTTCTAACACACTAAATGCCAACAGGTGTAACTGACAAAAACATAAGCTCTTGGGAGGAGGGGGGAGGGTCCTCAGTAAGTTTTTTTTTTTTTAATTATTAGCACCTTTAATTATTTATTTATTTATGGCTGTGTTGGGTCTTCGTTTCTGTGCGAGGGCTTCCTCTAGTTGCGACAAGCGGGGGCCACTCTTCATCGCGGTGCGCGGGCCTCTCACTATCGCGGCCTCTCTTGTTGCGGAGCACAGGCTCCAGACGCGCAGGCTCAGTAGTTGTGGCTTACGGGCCCAGTTGCTCCGCGGCATGTGGGATCTTCCCAGACCAGGGCTTGAACCCGTGTCCCCTGCATTGGCAGGCAGATTCTCAACCACTGCGCCACCAGGGAAGCCCTCAATAAGTTTTTCAGCGCATCCAGGGATCTTGAGATGAAAACGTTTGAGAATTACTACATTAGCACCTTAAATCCTCATGATAATGCCGGTCATTGCCAAGAGACGCTGCATAGTTTGCACCATTCACTCATTAAGATAAACTCAAGTTTATACAGTGCTGAAAATCTGCAGTTACCAAGATATTGTATGATCTTGACCCGTTTCAAGGACGGTTGAAGCTGGTAGTGTGAACTTCCAGCTTCTGTGCTCCCACCTATGGTCACCTTGGCAGCCCATCCATCCCCCTCCCTGTGGCAGGCAGGATTCCAAACCAGGGTTCAGTCTGGTTATGCACTCATCCAATCAGACGCTGATCTAGGTGCTGCTGTGAAGGGACTTTGCAGATGGCATGAAGTACTAGTCAGCTGACCTTAAGAGAGGGAGGTGATGCAGGTGAGCCCCGTGTCATCACAGGAGCCCTTCATGGTCACAGAAGGGAGGTGCAGGTGAGAAGGACTGGATACCCCCCTGCTGGCCCTGAGATGCAGGGACCGTGTGCAGTCCCTGAAGACAGGCCCGAAGGGGCCGAGGAAGGAGACGGGGCCTCGGTCCCGAACTGCAAGGGGCAGCTGTGGCAAAAACTGGGGTGCACACTTGGTCCTTGAACAACACGGGTTAGGGGCGCCGCCCACCTGCGCAGGTGAAGGCCCCTGAGTGACTTACAGCCGGCCCTTTGGCCCTCCATACACTCAGTTCCACATCCGAGGATTCAACCAGCTGTGAATCGTGTAGCGCTGCAGTGTTTACTGTTGGAAGATATCCACCTGCAAGTGGACGCACGCAGTCCAGGCCTGTTGTTCAAGGGTCAGCTGTATCTGGAAGTGGATCCTTCCCAGACCTCCTGAAGGGAGACTAACGAGCCAGCAGCTGGACTTTGGCCTTGTGAGACCCAGAGCAGAAAAAACAGCTGAGCTGACCTGGCTTCCCATCTACAGAACTGTGGAATAATACATTTGTCTTTAAGCCACAAAGTTTGTGATCATCTGTCACAGCAGCAGTAGGAAACTCATACACTCCTGTCGTTGTGTGTGTGTGTGGCGTTACCCTAGATTCCATCTCCTCTCAAGCTTGCTTCCTCAGTTCCCCATCTCGGGTAGCCATGAGTGAGCCTCGCCAACACGTGGCCCTTTCTGGGCACCCGACAGGATCGCGCTTCCAGGTTCTGTGACCAGCAGGGCCGTGTGAGCAGCTCAGGCCCGTGAGGGGAGAGAAGCATCACTTCCAGGCCAGAGCGTTGACTAGCCGTGCAGAGCCCTCCAGGGTGCTCTCCTCTCAGCACAGCCAGGTGCATTATTCCAGGGCGGCCGCTCCAGCCTGGCCCCCTGCAGTGACAGTGATGGGAGCCCCCTCCAGCAGCTGTGGGCTTGGAGCAGGAGTGAGTCAGGGCCCTTGGACAGGTTCACCCTGAGAGCTGAGGTCCCCCTGCCTGACAGAACCTCTCCACTGCACCTTCAACCCCCTCGCACCTGCCACCAAGTAGCTCCCCTTAAAAAGCAGAACAAGTCAAGCCCCTCTGGGCCCTGAGGCCTGGGCTCTTCCCTCGTGCCTCTCATTTTCTCTGCAGCCAGCCTGGTTCCCCGCACCCTCTCACCTCCTCTCCTCTCCTCACCCACCGCTGCCCGGCCTCTGGCCCAGCCCTTCCTTCACAGGGAGCTCTGGCCCCTGCTGACTCCCAGGGACGACTTGTCTTGTTCCACACACACCGTGGACTTCTCCCTTCTTTTATTTTTAATTTTTTTAAATTTTTCCCTCCTTTTTGGAACTCTTCCCGACTTTCCTGAACATTCTTTTTTCTCGTTGTCCTCTCGCCCCCCCAGCTCCTCACCCCTGCCCTCCCTAGCTCCCTGCTAAGGTTGAGACGGACATTCAGAAACAACTGCAGTTCGCTCCCCACCCTTACCTGATGACACGCCCGCATGAGACCGGGCTGCTTTCGCCCAACTGCAAACTGATGTCATTTCTCCATCTGGTAGATTTCACACTGAGGAAGACCGAGGGTCAGAGCACTGGGGTGAGCTGCCCAAAGCCGCACGGCTGGCTCGACTTGCTGGGGCCTGGGCGCTGGGCCCCTTCCCCGCTTCCCGCCTCCCAGGCTCTCTCCTTGTCCCGCTCTTGCTCCACAGCCCCTCCGCCCACGCCTGCAAGGCCACCTGGCAGTGGGCTCCCGAATCTCTAGGTCCACGTGGGGCTCCTCTAGTGCCCACCCGCCAGGCCTCCACGCCCCTCCTTCACTGGGCCGGCACCGGGCTGAGTCGGGGGCCGATCAGTCCTGGCCACGGAGCCCCTCGGCTGAGGCTCACTCGGCCTCCTTCGCGGCACACACAGGGAAGCCGGTTGGGGGGTTCTGGGAGAGTTCCCTCCCCAACAGAGATCGAGAGGAACGGGAAGAGCGCCCTTCCCTCCCTTCCTGCGTGGCTGGTGCGTTGTGAGGCCAAGACCTAGAGGAGAGGGCCCGGGATGGCAGGCACCTACCACGTCCTCACACAGTGAGGCCCTGAGCCCCTCCTGATCCATTCAAGGGTGTTCGGGAGAGACTTCAACGTTATTCCCTTAGCTCCTGTTTGTCGGGGTTTCAGTTACTTGCGGCCCAAGAAAACCTAACTGATCTTCCAGGCTGGGCCCAAACCAAACTCTGTTCCCCACAGCCGCACTTGTCTTGCAGTATTCCCGCTCTGGACCATTCACCGTGTCCTCCCAGCTCTCCTCCAGGTGCTCTGGGGCCCTCCTCTCCTCCCTGTCCCCGCCCGGCTCAGGCCCGCATCCCTGCACCCCGGCCCCCTGCGCCCTCCCTCTCCAGGGCGGCATCTTGTCCCTCGTGGGCTCTCACAGGAAAGACGACCATCAGCCCGCACCCCTTCCCGGGGCCTCTGCAGGCCCAGCGACCACGGAAGATGAGGGGCGGCTCCCTGAGGCTGCCGGGATCTCCTTACTCCCCGGCTTCCAGACGAGAAATGTCCCCGATGTCCCTCCCGGAGCCCCAGCCCTGACAAGAAACGGCCCCCAGTCAGCCATGCACGTTGGGCTGAAAGCCCACCCTCCAGCCAGGACCCAAGCCGGCCCCCTCCCCGCAGCCCCACCGGGTGAGGAGCCTCCTGCAGGGCCGGCCCGGTGGGGAGAAAGGCAGCCCTTCAGCGTCTGCAGGGCCTGCGGGCCAGCGGGAGGGACGGCTACCTGCTCTAGTCGTGAGCACTTGGCCAGGTAGAGAGATCCTCTGGGCCGGGACTGAGAAGGACGACCGCTGGGCTGTCACGTGGGGGATGACGGGGTTAGCTGAGCGTCAGCAGGATGCAGCTACAGCACGTGAAGTGGCTTGACCAGTGCAGACAGGCACGCCCCATGCGGTTCCCACCCGCCACCCATGGTTACTGAGGGCTTGACTTGTGAGGGCTACCGAGGAGCTGGGGCTTTGATTTGATTTGATTTTAATTAATTTAAATGTAAAAACTGAAACTTTACCCTTGACACCACCCTTCTGGTTGAACACAGGAGAGATTTGTGATGCCACCCCAGCCCCAGGGAGCAGAAAATGTCAGTGTCTGAAACACCACTGCCTAGGAGACAGCTGGATGGCAACTCTCATCCATCGTTTTTTATTAGCTTTTAGAAAAAGCCACAAATTCAAAAACTCAAAAATTAAGTCTTTAGCTTGATATGATTAGGTCAGTCATTAAAACCCTATTTTAATCTCAAAATTTCTCATAGTGCAATATGTGAACATGACAAATTCATCTGTATTAAGACAGAGATAAAAGTCCAGTTGGGCTTCCCTGGTGGAGCAGTGGTTGGGAATCCGCCTGCCAATGCAGGGGACACGGGTTCAAGCCCTGGTCTGGGAAGATCCCACATGCCGCGGAGCAACGAAGTCCGTGCACCACAACTACTGAGCCTGCACTCTAGAGCCCGCGTGCCACAACTGCTAAGCCCGCGTGCTACAACTACTGAAGCCCGTGCGCCTAGAGCCCGTGCTCCACAACAAGAGAAGCCACCGCAACGAGAAGCCTGCGCACCGCAACAAAGAGTAGCTCCCGCTCGATGCAACTAGAGAAAGCCCACGCGCAGCAACAAAGACCCAATGCAGCCAATAAATAAATAAATAAATAATTAATTTTTTTAAAAAAGAGTCCAATTAAGGTGGGCTTTACCTGAGTTTACATTTCATGCTCTTCACGGTTTTGCCAAATTATTCGTTTTAGAGGATGTGCTCAATTCAAGGCTGGGAAGGCCATACCTGAGCTGTGAGCTGGTCCCTGGATAGCTCTAGGTTTTTACTCATAGTTAGGACATTACTCTACCATCCAAATTCTTCAGGTCCTGACCTGTTGTTAAAATTTTTATTTATGCACATGTTAAAGGTTAAAGTACTTCATACATTAACTTTTCCTACTGAATTTGTGTTTCAGATGAATTTCAGGATTCCTTGATTCATCTTCTGTAAAGTGAACATGAAATCAAATGATCTAAGCATTTCAAAGCAATTTCTGGATGCGAGCTATTTTGAGAAAGTTTGCCCTTGGCCTTGCCTACACGTACTTGTTCAGCCACTCGAGCAAGCTCCTTCTCGCCTCATCAATATAGGGCTTGTCTTCAGGCGAACAATCTTCTCTCTTGCGATGCACGAACCCGTGCGTTTGCCCAGAAAACGTTTTAATTTGATATTCCACTTTGCAGTTTTCTTTCAACTTCTGAGTCAGCAAAGAGACCTGGTTGGCAAAAGATTTCATGATGATAGGACTTTAACCCTCTAGCAATATTTTCCATTCTCCAAATCTTCCCTGAATGCTCATCAAAGAGCTTTAACATCTGTGCTTTAAATTAAGTTCCATAGCTGTCATGAATTTTTCACTTTTAATTTTACAACCGGCACAGTCCTCACCTCTGGCAAAGGAGAGAATTCAGAGCGATATAAAAATGATACATCAGGGGACTTCCCTGGTGGTGCAGTGGTTAAGACTCCGCGCTCCCAATGCAGGGGGCCCGGGTTCAATCCCTGGTCAGGGAACTAGATCCCACATGCGTGCTGTAACTAAGGAGCCCACGTGCCGCAACTAAGACCCGGCGCAACCAAATAAGTAAAAATAAAATAAATATTTTTTAAAAAGATACATCATCAATTATTTGAAATTGTATTAATATATTTATATATTATTCAATATATACTTCAATCTATTTGCATATACCGTATTCAATGTATTCAATACGTAATTCAATAGATTCAAATATAAGTTGTTTAAAACTTATATCAACAAAATGTATCAGTTATGAATAACAACAGTAATTTCTAAACAACTGCTTTTGAACCACAGTTTCCGTCTGCTTTTTCCTTATCAACATACTGGATTTAACATAGCTGTGTCTTCACTACTATATATAAAAGAGATAACTAACAAGGACCTACTGTATAGCACAGGGAACTCTACTCAATACTCTGTAATAACCTATAAGGGAAAAGAATCTGAAAAAGAATAGATATGTACATATACGTATATATGTATATATATATATTTTATGTATAACCGAATCACTGTGCCGTACACCTGAAACTAACACGACATGGTAAATCAACTATACTTCGATAAAAAATTTTTGTAATTAAAAAAACAAACAGAGCTGTGTCTTTAAGGACAGAGATCTTATGATAACTCATGGGTTCCACGCGGAGGGGGCACGGGCAGGGAAGTAACCAGCCATCCATCCAGCCATGGCAGGAGCACTTAGGGGGTTACAGTACCCCTCAAAGTCCCCGATAAAACACACCTTTAAAACTTTAATGTTGAAACATATCTGGAGCAACAAATGAATCTTTCGGATGTTTTCCCCAAAATGTCAAGTCGTGCTATTAAACACAGAGACGAGAAGAGTCAAGACGCCAACTTACCTGCTCAAGAGGAATCACAGCATCGTTTTCAGCAAAAATGAACAACGTGGGGTTCTTTAAATTGTACACGTCTTCAGAGTCTTTGATGATGCCTGGAGAATTGGGGGGGGGGGGGACAGGGACACAGGGTATGACTCCTGTACATGTGCCACAGAAAACGACGGTGAGTTAGATTTTTCAAAGAAAAACATGTGCTTTGGGGGTTTTGTGTCTCTTCTTTTTAGCAATTCCACAAAAGTGGGCTGGTCTATAAAACTGGCTCAAAGAGAAAGTTACTGAGCCTGAGCTCCCTTCTCTCCGCCTCACTCACCAGGAATCAGGCCATTAAATGATGGCTGTAGACCTGGCCGGCTGCTTGGCAGGTAAAGATACGGAGCAGCCTGAAAAATGCTCCCTCTTGGGACGCGCCTTCATTTACCAAGAAGTGATAACTTTCTAATCTGGACCATCTGACCACCGCTGTTCTGGAAGTTTCTCACGGTTTACTCAAGCCGCAAGGTTCTGACGTCAGTGTTTGATGGGGTATTTGTGCTCAGAGGAGACCACGTGTGTGAAGTCCCTGGGCACGGCAGCGGGTCCCAGCAGGTCATTCATAATAATTAGTTTTCATCCTTCTAAAGTGCCTTCAGAATTTTAGAGATCATTTAGTCGAAAGCACGTTGGACTTTGGGGATTCAGACAACTTTGAGTGTGCCCGCTCCTATAGGAAAATAAGTAAAAGTTTCAAACTCCATTGTCATTCTGAGATGAGAGGAGTTCTAAAGAAAAGATTATTCTGGGCTTCCCTGGTGGGGCAGTGGTTAAGAATCCGCCTGCCAATGCAGGGGACACGGGTTCAAGCCCTGGTCCGGGAAGATCACACATGCCGCGGAGCAACTAAGCCTGTGCACCACAACTACTGAGCCTGCACTCTAGAGCGTGCGAGCCACAACTACTGAGCCCACACGCCACAACTACTGAAGCCCGCGCACCTAGAGCCCGTGCTGCGCAGCAAGAGAAGCCACCGCAATGAGAAGCCCGCGCACCGCAAGGAAGAGTAGCCCCCGCTCGCCGCAACTAGAGAAAGCCTGTGCTCAGCAACGAAGACCCAATGCAGCCAAAAATAAATAAATAAATTTATAAAAAAAAGAAAAGATTATTCTGACACTTGTCAAAGACGGTAAGGAAGGGAGGGAGATGCAAGAGGGAAGAGATATGGGAACATATGTATATGTATAACCGATTCACTTTGTTATAAAGCAGAAACTATTCGAGGAGACCACGGCAATGAGGGTTTGCAGTGAGGAGGGACACCAGACTCAACCCCAAATGCGAGGACAAGTGGGATTTACCGCCAAGGAGCAGGATGGGGGTCGGTGGATGGAAAATTACTAAGGAATCATCGGGGTACGGGGATTCTGGCCAGACAATATTTGACAAAGCCTTTGCTGAAGGCAGGCCAGGGTGACAAGGCATCGAGGGGGGGGACATGAGGACTTTGATCACATATCAAGGGTGGGGAGTTCTCGCTAAACTGACCCAGTGGGCCAAGGAGAGAGCCCAAGGTCGGGACCTCCTCAGAAGGAAGACTCACAGCGGAGCCTGACTCCAGGGTGGTCATAGAGAATCCCAGTCAGTACGGAGGAGAAAAAATTGTTTTCCACTTCCTGTTGGCAGTATAGCAAAGCCAAGTAGCCCGGAGAGCCTCCCCTTAGCTGTAAGTCCTCTCTAGAATGCAGGGAGCCACGGGCAAGAGGGCCACGCTTTCCGCCCTATTCTGTGAAGGCCACGTTAGGTGGCTGCACAGCGCTTTGAGGCCCCTGGGCTCCAAGTCCCGCCCGGCTCTGCAGTCGCGCACTGCGCAGCGGCGGCCACGAGGGGGCGCCGGCGAGCAGTCCACTCCGGAGCGCCTTGTGCTAATTCACACAAAGGCGCCGCGAGGGCTGCCAGCCCCGTTGTGCACAGCGGCAACTGGCAGCTTGCTACTGCCTTTGAGTGAGTAAACAGGTAAAGGTTTTTTTAATGCTAAAAGTAAGCGAAAATACCACAGTGAGGAACCATTAAGCCAAATAAGAATCATTAGTATAACTGTTGGATATACTATCACGAAAGAAAGCCGAGGTCGGATGCTTCCATATCCTCACTTAGTAACCATTTCTATACACAGATATAATGTTCTTATGTCATTGGTGTGATACATTTGGTTTGTTTGGATGAAATGTTTATGTTGCTATTTACATTTTAGAGTGGGTTTTCCCTTTCCCTCTTTTCATATATATACACATATATGCATGTGTATATATATAGTGTGTGTGTGTATGTGTGTGTGTGTGTGTGTGTGCAGGACTGCACGCATGCATGAGTAGTTGAGAATTAGTCATATCTTGGAAAAATCTTTTCATAGCCGTTGCTCATAAAAATATTGCTTGATATTAACCATTATCACAGAAAGAAAGCTATCCCCTTCATCCTAGGTAAAGAAATTGAGACCTCGGATTAGGGGATTCTCCCAAAGGCACACCGTGAGGACCCGGGTTCCCTCTGGTTAGATATTACATACTTCCACCTCTACCTTCAGATTTTTAAAACCAATTCCTTAAGATAGGCCGTCTCTGCTCCACTGGGGTTTGTGTTACACCAGGACCCTCAGTTTGGGAAGAGGCTCATGGCCTTTGTCACTCAACCCCTCCTCCAGTTTTCATTGTGTAAAAATGCACAAGGCAGATTTACCGTAGACGGACACCCCTGCCCTGAATTCTGGGTATTTCATCATCACGTGATGGACAGCAACTCCACCCCAGCAGAATCCCACGACGCCAATTTTCTTGGCATGACAACGTTGTTTCAGATACTTCAAGACCGCGTCAACTTCTCTAGAATGAAAGAAAAGTTATTCAAGGGGAATTCCCTGGCGGTCCAGTGGTTAGGACTCCGCACTTTCACTGCCGGAGCCCGGGTTCAATCCCTGGTGGGGGAACTAAGATCCAGTAAGCTTCGTGGCACAGCCAAAAAAAAAAAAAAAAAAAGAGGTAGTTTGTGGCCCCTTGAAAGTGCACTAGGCAGCAAGCACCAGTGGTAACAGGGCTTTCTCAGCAGCTGTTTCTTGAGGTTCTGAGATTCCTACTTTCAGAGCTCCGTCCTCACCACCTCCTGCCCAGGTGACGAGTAACAAGTGACATCTCTCCCCGGCAAGTCTCCCTGCCAAGCCCAGCCTCTTCCAACCACCTGACAGGGCGGCACAAGTCAGACCATCTTGAGCAACAGCCTTCCACAGCCTCAGGATAGATCAAGGCCCAAGGCCACAGCACGGCTCTAGGGCTTCATCCCAAGATCCGGCCCCAGGGAGCTCCTCCATCTCCTCTCTCTCAACAGGGACCAGCCTCAACCAGGAGGCAGCTCCTCAGCTCTGTCTGACTCAGCACATTCCATCCCCCTGCCCAACACCCTAACTCTGCATCGCCTGTTTCCTCCCATGCCCAAAGAGCACAACAGCATTTGGAAAGCCACCAGGAAGAGGCAAGCCCGAGGAGACGGGGAACAGTGGCTCTGGCCTTGCAAATGGTTCATTTGCAAATTGGTTGTCTGGAACTCATACAGCTTCTGCAACTAGAAGCACGATGCCAAAATGGAGGTAGTGCTGCAAGGCCGGCCCGGAAAGTTCTGCTGGATCTGATAAGGAAGAAATGCTGTCTGTTTGCAATTAAGGAAAAAAAAAAAAAAAGGAGAAAGCAATTCTATTGCACGTTCTTTTTCTTTTAATCGTAAGATATCTTTGAACACATTTAAACATATGTATCATACCATTCTGTGTGCACGTAGTTATTTTCATAGTGTTAGAAGAGCTGTAATTAAGTAATTCTGCAAAATAAAATGGAGTAAGGAATAGTTTTTGTCATTCTGGTTTTTCAGTTTTTCTCGAATGCTTTGATCTTAAGAATAACCGCCTTAATTGGAGGGGACAAGAAGGAAGAGGGCATTTCTATAAACGTTCTTTAACTGACTCGAGTGAACCTATCTTGGCTTTTGTTGCTGAGTATATTCCCCACTTTCCTGGGAACACCAGAACTTAGCTTTGGATGAACCTCCCTTCCCCATGCTCGGTCCATATATTTTGGGGGGCTCAGTTCCAGGAGGGGAGTATGTGGCTCTGGCCTGGCCAATCACAGCATAGCAATCTCTAGCCACAACGATTGGCTTAAGGATGGACTTGTGACCCAGTCATAACCATCAGGACAAAAAGAGAATTTTGCTGGGTTGCTGGGAAAGGAGCCAATGGGAGGCTGGAGCTGCTGCAGCCATCTTGCCACCCAGAGGCAAATGCTGCCTGACAATGGAGCCAGCATCAGACAAGGGTGCTGCGGGATGTTGGGAGGTCGAATCCTGGGGATACCTTCTGAGCTATAGACCAACCTCAGCTTGAAGCCAGAAATTACCTCTTTTCAGTACTATAAGCCAATAAATTCCATGACTGCTTAAGCAGTAAGCATTCAAGATGGGTTTTCTTTCAAACAAAAGATACTTGACTAGACACAAGGACTTCAGTCTAATTTCCAAGTTAGTGTCTCCATTTTATGTCTCATTTTGATTTAAAATGTGTGGCTCTCCTTATCCCCTGTGGAGAGGTACCTCTGGGCTGCTCTAATGCCCGCCAGAAAGGATCACCCTGATTTGTGCTCATAAATAGAAAGCAGCCCCACAAGGCTTTTCCTCAAAATGTCCTAACTATTCCCCTCCACGCAAAGCTGAATTTCATATTCACATCACAGGCTCTCTGGTTCTCTTTGTGTTTCTACTTGTATTTTACTCGTAACTTCTTGCTTCATTTTGTTTTTCCAGGGCTTGCAGTCTGAGTCCCTGGGAGGGAGGCCTGGAAATGGATCAAGGTGCGTGAAGTTGGGTGTCCAGTAATCTCAGAGCCCACCCCGGGGAAGGGAAGGTAGGAAGCAGGGCAGAGAGAGAAGCTGGGCTGTGGTGCGGTCTCCACAAAAGCCTCAACCGGGGAACTTGGAGCTGGGGCGGCCCCCGACTGGGGGTGAAGGAGCCGGGCCTCCACACCCCTGCCGTGAGACTCCCCAGGGTGGGACTTAAGACAAGGCGCTTGGCACCCTAGAGGCCACTCCAAAGAGGGCCGCTGCCCTGGTCTCCCGCCGCCGGCAAGGCCCCGAGGTTCCTACTTGCTGACTGCCTGGCCAGCTGGGAGCCCCCAGGGCAGCCTGCGGCGTCTCCCGGGCCTGAGGGACTGTGCAGAGACCCGAGGGAGACCCCGGCCTGCGCCGCGGAGCACTGCTGCTCCGCACAGGCCCACAGAGAGAGGGTGGCCAGAGCGCAGGGGAGTCTGGCCCCGGGGCGCACGCGGACGCAGGTGAGGCCGAGGAGCCGGGAGCCGCGCTCGGCGGCAGAGGCCCCTGCGGGCCCTGGGCAGAGGTCCGCCCGGGGTCCGCCAGCTCAGGAGCAGGAGGGGCCAGCAGCCCTGGCGTCAGCTCTGGAGGAGCAGAGAGTTCCGGGGACCAAGGGGCCACAGGCAGAGGGCCGTGTTAGCAGCAGCGGCCCCAACCTGAGCTCGGGGGACAGCTTATCAAACACGAGGCTCACGTGCGTGACGGGAGGACGTCCGACGATGGGAGAGGACAGCGTCCGGGAGGGTGCCTGGTCAAGGTGAGTCGGGGGCTAGGGCTGGGGGACCCCTTTGCCCTGGGCTCAGGTTTTCTTGTTCAGGAGGAGCTTGGCACTGGAGAACATCCCTGCCTCTTTCCCCGCTCCATCCTTGTTCCTCCAGACAAAGAAGAGGGGATCTGAGCGGCACTGAGCCCTCCGGTGCTTGCTTCTGGCCTGGGTGGAGCCACTTTAATAAAAGGCTGCAATCCTGGAGGATCCGCCCCTTTTCTTCCCACAGTTCCCTGGACCCTGGCAAGACCGCAGTCCTGGTCTGGTGGGTCTGGTCTAAAGACCCGGTTTCCCCCGAGGCGGGGGGTGGGAGGGTGGGTTTTGGGGGGAGGGGCTGGCACTTGGGGCCTCAGTTTCCAATCAGCGGAGTGGAAGTGGGGCTGACGTGTTCTCTAGTCTCTCTTCTCTGCCTGTTGTTTCAACTGGTTCTGCAACCCGAGGGGAAGGAGGGAGTGTTGATCTATGGACCCCTATAGCCCAACTGTCAAGGAAAATGGGACCCCCAGGTACTTCAAGGAAGCTCTCTCAGCATCGGTGCCACGAAGCATTTCCCAGAGAGGAAAGCAAGTGAACTTACTGGCCAGCAGGGTACTTGCTGGTTTCTAACCAACCCTCCGCTTCAAAGACTGTGCTAAACGAAATCGGTTTCCTTTACGCCTCAGGAAGGACTCTGCGAGCCGTGGCCTCTGAGGTCGTACACGGCGGGAGGGCAGGCAGGTGGGTGACCGAGGAAGCCGGACCCTCCTCTCCCTCCTGCCTCTTGCTCCCGGGGCCCTGGGGCGCCACCAAGACAGCCACGCTGGCTGGTAACGTCCTTGGAACTTACTTATCGATCCTTCTGGCATCTCTTGTCTTCAACCACTCCGGGAAGGTAGACCAGTCCCCTGAGGGGTGCCACGGCTCCTGCCCTACAAAGAAGTCTGGAACAATGGTTCTGTAAAATAGGGACATTCATCCTTCTTAGTTTCGGAGCTGTTGGGACTCCATATTTGCTTATGTTCATTAAGAACTTGTCACGTTGGCGGTTCTGGACCACAGGAGAAGAAAGGTAGTGGTCACAGGGCCAGCTGTGATCGCAGCAAAGAGGCCAACTGGCTCCAGGCCAGAGCATCTCGGATTTCACAACCGAAGGTGCAGGGCCTCTGGCAGCCGGCTGAGAGCCCAGCCCATCTGAAATGCCGAGGCCTCGGTCGTGCACACTCCCCGCTAGCTGTGACGCCCAGGACAAGGGTTCCCGGGCGGCGAGGGCCTGGGCGGGCGGACACAGGCTCCCCTCCTGCCCCTGAGGAGTCGCACCTCTCAGCTGGCCTTTCGCATTAGCCTCAGGCCAGAGGGCACACCTGGTGAGCGGCCCAGTCACCATGACCAAGCGATTTCCCAACCTCCGCCCAGGATGCCAACAGGGCACAGTGTCCTGCCCGGAGGGTTTGGTCTCACGCAGGCTCTAAAAGGGGCCGCGGAGCAGACAAGGCAGCTTGCGGGGTCCGTGTCAACCTTCCTTCCGCATCAACCCCAGGGTGGGGTAACGCGGCCCCGGCCAGAGAGCCGGTTCCTGAAGTAAAGGTCACGGCCATGGATGGAGGAACACAGCCTCTCCTGCAGGGGGGTGAAGAACACTGAAATCTGGGTCAGAAGAATCTAAGTTCAGGGCCCAGTACTGCCCCGTCCTGCCCTGAAACCTTAACAAGTCACTTAATCACTTTTAGCCTCTTTTTCTTGATGATCTAACAGAGCCATGCACCCTCAGAGGATTATTCTGAAGGCAAAATACTTAGATAAGGGTAAGAGGCTTTGTAAGTCACAGGCATCTTTACTCATTTTTATGTTCTGTCTCCAGCTAATGGACCCACCCAAGACAACAGAAGCCACCGTCCCATCCAGTCTCCTCGCTGCAGCGGGTGACCTGGGGCAACTGAGACCTCTGCCTTCATGCCCCGGTTTCCTGACCATCAAAATGGGAACAGTGACAGCCGCGCCTTGTCGGGGTTGTTGGAAGGATGAAGGGCAATAACCCCGGGAACGCCCTAGTGCCGGATCTGGCGGAGCCAGAAAGCAATCAGGGCTGGCTATTGTTTTATTACTGGTATTGCCCCTGGAAAGTTAAGTTGCCTCATCTACAAGAAGAAATGTGAGGGCATGAAAAAGGGAAAACTCAAGTGGACTTCCTCTTTCCAGTCAACAGGAAATTGCATCACATGGCAGTGGGTGTGCTTCCTTTAAATGGGTTTCTCTTTGTAGGAAAATGAGATAGGTGCACCCCTTTGGTTTTCAGCTCCTCTTTTTAAGAAAACAAAGGGAATTGGGGTGCACCACACTTGGGGCTCGCTGAGTGTTACGCTTAGTGAAGCCGGAGTGGAAGGAATGGTCCCTCCTCTCTCTCCTCCCTGCTTTACTGAAGCTGCTACCAACACCACAGCGGTGAGAAGCAAACAGGTGACAGCATTCACCAGAGGTGGCCATGGTCACACAATGTGACAAAGAGATAGCCTTTGGGAGCTGAGTGAGGTCTCACTCTGCCAGTTCTGGAAGCCAGTCTAATTCAGATCAGGCCACGTAACCATGTGTGCCCTGTGTGTGAAAGCTGACCCCAGGCAGAGATGCTTCAAGGGCCAAGTAATGGATCCATTTCAGAGCTGGCGAGTTCTGCCCCAGGTGTCCTGTACCAGTGTCTGCGCAGGGCCTCACATCGGGAAATAACACTCTCAACGTCCAACACGTCTACAGGGCTAGCCATCCTAGGAGGACCTGAAGCCCAGACATTGGGTTGGGAGCAGTTGGCTTCCACTGGCCACTGACCGTCGTATATGACACTCTCCACTTACCTGCACCCCAGTGAGATAAGAAAATAGATAATGTACATCAGAATATACTCAGGGTTTTTTGGTTTCATTTTCTTTGAAGGGAACAAAATACAGAAATTTACATGAATTTAAGCAAAAAACAAAAAAAAGAAGAAGTTTATACGTACGTGTATCCATTTCCTGCAATCATGTCCGCCATATACCTGGTATTGGGCAATTGCCAGCCGAATATATCTTGAATGACGATCACAGCTTTGCCAGCGTCAACGGGGGATTTGGTGAGATAAGCCTTGATGTGCTCAACTTGAACTTCATGCCCCAACCCTCCGTACTCTATTCTATGGCCAATGTCACATGGACAAGGACGAGCTTCGTTAGCCATCGGAGATGTTTAAGTCGGGCTACAGAGAGAGACACGTGCATTATGCTCTGAGTAGTGCACATCCAAAGATTATAAACAATGAGTAAACTAAAATCAAGAGTACAGGAAAAAATTAATTTTAACTATACTTATAGTGTATTCATGCAAGAAATCAATGATAACTTCTGGTTCTGGGTAATGAGATTAAGCTAATAAGAATCCATTCCCATTACAAACAGTAGAAATACCAGAGTGAATGCAACCAACAAATAAAAATTAAAATGGTGGAGCTCAGAGGGAAAAGGAAGCAACCCCCATCCCCGGGTGAGAGAGGAAACTGGAGGTCAGGGTCAGGGTGGCAAGAGCAGATGTGAGGGAGCCAGGATGCTGCGGACAGGGCCAGACCCAGAGACAGGCCCTCACCTAACCAGTGCTTAGGACTCTGTGTCCAGTGAGGCCTTGGGACCCCTTGAGACAGGGATTTGTAACTGAGACTTTCCCACACAAGGTCTGAGCCCTCAAAGGTTCATATTTAGTGGAGAAAATTAAAAACAAACAACACAAGAAAAAAGGAAAAAGAAAAACTCTGCCAACCAGGTCTAGGAATATGGTAAGGAAGCCCAGGAAAGGAAAAAAGAAACCATAAAAAATAAAATAATAAAATAAAACTGGAAAATAAATGAATGTAAAGTCTTCAGCAACAACAACAAAAAAACCAATCCCCCAAATTTGCACCATCCTTTTGAAGTAGGAATACCTAGGCTGAGAAATTGACGGAACAGTGGACCCTGGGCAGTGAAATCCCTGGGCACCTGGCAGAAACAAATGCAAGACTTTCACAATCCAAGCCGAAAAATGCTTCCCACTGAAGAGATGCTTACTACAAATAGCTTCACAGGAGGAAGTGCTCCAAATAAACACTCATCAGGAAGACTGATGGTGGGAATGGGGTAGAAATGAGGAAGAGACCCAAACACACTTGACCAAACAAACAGCAGGAAAGGAGAAGAAAAAGAACAGTAAACCTATCAACCATAAAGCAAAAAATAATGTGGGCTGAAATAAATCCAAACAAACATAAATATATTAAATTCACTGTTTGAGACAGATTCTCTAATTAAATTTTTGTTTTTAATTCAAAGAGGTTTCCTTGGAAAGGAAAAACTAGGAAGGCTGAACCCAAAGATAGAGATCTCTTCATTAGCAATTAGAGAATATACAGTCTTTTCAAGCAGATGTGAACAGCTACCAAACTGCCCACATATTAACCCACAACACAAGTCAGCAAAAATTTTATATAAAACGTGCTATATTAGCACAATGAAGAAATTATAATAAACATTCAAAAGGTTTAGAACCGAATTACAATGAAAACACTCTGTAGCAAAAAGTTGAAACAATACACTGGTACTTAGAGAAATATTGACACCCTAGATTGCAGTCAGAGAGAAAAACACTTTCCCCTACCCTCTTAGGTTCAGCAACTGAGGGCCTGTGAATTTAACCAACAAAAGTCAGATTAACAGGAGAACAGCATACACGTTATTAATATTTTTAATTTTTAGCACACAGGGGTTTTGCAGAAAAGAAGTGAAAACCCAAGAAGCAGTTAGACACATGGTTTATACAGCATTTTAACAAAGGGTGATAAATTGTGGAGACATGACTGGGAAATATATGGGGAATCTGGTGATAAGAGTTGCTCCCCTCATGGGGGAGAGGGAATTTATGCCCTAATTTTAGGCAGAAAGGGGGAGGGAGAAAAACTCTTTTTGCATCTGCTTTTTCCTAATTGCCTTCAGCTCAAAATAATCAATATGCCAAAGTGCCATATTTGAGATGGCATCCTTTGATCCTCTTCAACTGCATGTGTTAGACAAAAGGGAAGAATGGAAATAAGTTAAGCATTCAATTCAAGAAGTGAGGGGAAAAATTAGAATAAACCCAAAAGGAGAAAATAATGAGATGAAAATAAACAATGGAGAAACAGAAAGTGATTAAAATCTGATTTTTGAAGTTATAAAATAGGTATATCTCCAGCAAACCCGATCAATAAAAAGGAAAGAATGATAAAGACACATAACAACAACAACAACAGCATAACAATATGTGGAATGAAAAAGGTGATGTAAGTACAGATTTTTCCCTTTAAAAAAAAATCACAAAAAAATTAGTATAAACAACTTTATGCTAATAAATTTAGAAACAGAAAAAACTGACAAATATGCAGAATGAAAGAGAGGAAAAAATTCCTGGGCTTCCCTGGTGGCGCAGTGGTTAAGAATCCGCCTGCCAATGCAGAGGACACAGGTTCGAGCCCTGGTCTGGGAAGATCCCACATGCCGCGGAGCAACTAAGCCCGTGCGCCACAACTACTGAGCCTGCGCAAGTAGAGCCTGTGCTCCGCAACAAGAGAAGCCACGACAATGAGAAGCCCGTGCACCACGATGAAGAGTAGCCCCCGCTTGCCGCAACTAGAGAAAGCCCTCGCACAGAAACGAAGACCCAACACAGCCATAAATTAATTAATTAATTAATTTTAAAAAAAATTCCTAATTTCAAAAATCAATATAAAAGAAAAAAAAAGGTGATGAGACAGCTCGAGATTAAAAGAGATTAAAGAGAAATGAAAGCAAATGCACCGTGTGAATCTTGACTACATCCTGGTTCCAAGTTAAGAACTGCTATAAGAGACACTTGGGGAACAAGTGAGGAAGTGACTATGGATGATAGTTGATATTACGAATTAATATTAATTTTCTACGGTGTGGTAATAGAAGTTATGTAGGAGAATGTTCTTATTTTTAAAATATGTGTGCTCAAGTAAGGGATGAAGTATCAACATCTGCAATTTACCCTCAAATCATTATAAAACACACATGCACAGACATACATAAACATAAAGCAATTATGGCAAATTGCAAACAACTGTTGAATCTAGGTGATCACAAGTGTTCACTTTCTTCCGGTTTTTGAGGAACAACAAGGAACAGTGTAGTTGGAACAGAAGTATCAGGGAGAGAGAGTGGTGGGGAACCCTGCTTTTCCCAGAATCCTCCAGCGGCTTCCATCTCACACCGAAAAAGCCAAATTCTTGCCATGAGAATGGTAATGGTGAAAAGAGCGAGAAAGGTCAGGGTCTAGATAGATTTTTCAGGTGCAGCCAATTGGTTCTGCTGACAGATGGCACGCATGGGATATTTAACAAAAAGGAGTCAGTGGTGACTAGGTCTTTTGCTTGAGCAACAACTGGAAAAGGATGGAATGTCTAAATGAAAAGGGGAGAGTGCCGAAAGAGCAGGTTTGAGGAGACCAGGACTTCAGGCTGTGGCATAAGCAGTTTGAAATATCTATGAGACATTCATATTCATGTCCAGCGGCCAGCTGGATAACAACACACAAGTTCAGGGCAGGGGTCCAAGCTGAGCATATGCATTTGGGAGTGATCAGCGTACACAGTCGAACCTCACTATTTGCAGATTCTGTATTCATGAATTTGCCTACTTGCTAAATTTATTCGTAACTCCAAAATCAATTCTTGCCGGGCTTTTGCATCATCCACAGATCTGTGTAGAGCCACAAAAAATCTGAGTCACTGAGATGCACGTTCCCAGTCAAGGTCAAACAAGGCTGTGCTCTGTCTTCCTGTTTCAGCTCTCATGCTGTAAACAAGTGTCCTTCTCATGGTCTATTTAGTGCCACACCTTTGGTAATTTTGTGCTTTTTGTTGGTGATTTCATTGGCAGCGCTGAAGTGCCATCTAGTGATCTAAGTGCAAGAAGGCTGTGATGTGCCTTATGGAGAAAATACGTGTTAGACAAGCTTTGTTCAGGTGTGAGTCACACTGCTGTTGGCCATGAGTCAATGTTAATGAATCAACAATATATAGTAAATATACATTGTGTTTCTTCATACAGAAACACAAACAAAACAAGGTTAAGTATTGATGAGTTGATGGCAACGTGACCAGAAGCTCGCAGGAACTGACCGCATTTCCCTGTGGTCCACTAGCAGTTAGTTCAGCGTTCACAGCAACTTTACCGAACATAACTTCTGTGAATAATGAGAATCAGCTGAACACAGTATTTACAACCTTGAGAGTGAATCACATCATTCAGGGAATAACAATAAAGAAGAATGCAGAAGATGGAGCCCTGGGGTCCTTCAGTACTTAAGACTTCCTTTGGGGAGGTAAAAAGTGACTAGTGACTGTGTCTGAGAAGGATGGGCCAGTGAGAGAGGAGGAAACCCCAGGTGTGGTGTCCAGGAGCCAAGCCAAGGAAGGGCTTCAAGAACGGGAGAGTGTAAGCGTAATGGAATCACTTTGCTGTACACCTGAAACTAACACAACATTGTAAATCCACTATACTTTTAAAATAAAAGAAAAAAGAAAAAACGTGTATGCACCAAAAATAATTAATTTTTATGAAAAAGAAAGGGAGAGTGTAGACCGTGCAACATTCTGCAGGACGACCCGAGGGTGCAGACAGGGTTGCCCACCACGCTCTGCACGGTGGAAGTCAGGCTGAGGGCGTCCAGAACAGGTTTGCAGGAGCGGGGAGGGCGGGACTGCCGGGGGCTGAGACAGAAGAGAGACGGGGAGACAGGAAATACAGACAGCTCTCTCTAGACTGTTGCCAGCCCTAAAAAAGAGAGTGAGCAAAAGATGGAGGGAAGATGTGGAAACAAGTCTTCTTTTTTTCTTTTTCTTCATGGAAGAAATGTCAGCATATTGGCTTGTGGATGAGAATGTACCACGGAGAGGGAACCACTGGTCTCTGGAGAGAGAGGTGAGGCCAGCACAGCAGAGGAGGCACTGGGCAGGTCCTCCCACAGCCCTGGGAGGGAAGGCAGAGGGTGAGGACACAGACACAGGTGGGTGGGTGATGCCAGGAGGGAGGTTGTGGATGCTCCCACTTGCATCTGTTTGCTCAGAGAACTAAGAAGCAGAGTCAACAGATCAGGGTAGAAGAAGAAGGAGGTTGGAGGGGAGAAGAGAAGTGGAAAATGAGGGTCCGGGACATAGGCAGGGTCAGCGAGGCCGTGTCCCCCAGCCAGGTCCAGCTGCAGGGCGCAAGCAGGGAGAGGCCGGCAAACAGACGGAGCTCTGCCGGGTCATGACAGGGGCAGGAGGGCTCTGTGGCTCCTCAGGAGGTGGGATGGACACCAAGCAACCCAGGTGAGAAAACAAATCCCTGTGAGTCACTGCCTATCACACACAGCGATCCTGTCAGCCTCCTTTAAAGGCATGAATCCCATTATGGGGGCCCCACCCTCAGGACCTCATCTAAACCTAATTGCCTCCCAAAGGCCCCACCTCCCAATACCATCTTCAACATGTAAATTTAGGGGACACAATTCAGTCCATAGCAGTAGCCAACTGTAAAAAACACTTATAAGAAAATTGGGGAAAATTGAACTGACTGGATATTGAGAATCATTTTAATGGGGGGGGACAGGGAAGGAGGAATAATGTTATAACAGTGATGGTTTTTTTTAACAAGTCCTTATCTTTTATAGCTACATGCTGATGTATGTACTGGGACTTTCCCAGTAGGCTGTGGAGATTGTGGGAGAGTGTCTAAGTACTGACAGTGCTGGAATTGGGTGGTTCAGGAGTGTCCATTGTACTAGTCTCTCGACTTTCTTTTTCTTTTTTTTTTAAATTTATTTATTTATTTTTGGCTGTGTTGGGTCTTCATTGCTGCACGTGGGCTTTCTCCAGTTCTGGCGAGCGGGGGCTACTCTTCGTTACGGTGCATGGTTTCTTACTGTGGTGGCTTCTCTTGCTGTGGAGTATGGGCTCTAGGCGCACGGGCTTCAGTAGTTGCAGCATGCAGGCTCAGTAGTTGTGGCTCGCGGGCTCTAGAGCGCAGGCTCAGTAGTTGTGGCGCACGGGCTTAGCTGCTCCGCGGCATGTGGGATCTTCCTGGACCAGGGATTGAACCCGTGTCCCCTGCGTTGGCAGGTGGATTCTCAACCACTGTGCCGCCAGGGAAGCCCCTCTCGACTTTCATACATGCTTGAGATTTCCCACAACAAAAAGCTTTCAAACTTTTATTAAATTTTAAAAACACTGTAAGATAAAAGTCTCCGTAAAGAAATTGAGAAAACAAGATACAGACTAAAAGAAGAAATTATCTTCAAAGCAGAGGCCGTAGTATCCAGATAAAATATATGAAGAATTCTTAGAAATTAACAAAAAAAAGACAGCCCCAGTAGAAAATGCTCCAAAGATATGAGGCAATTCACAAAAGGATACACCTGAATGGCCCGTAAACATATGAAAAGATACTCAACCTCACTGGTATTTAAGGAAATTATAACAAGAACAACAACAAGATACCATTTTACCTCTTGCAGATTGGCAATAGGTCTATTAACAACAAGAGATGGTGCCCAAGTACAGAAACGGAAGGGAGTGTAAACTGATACACACTCTGGGAAGCAGTTCAGCAAAGGCAATGATGAACACACCCTGCAACCCAGAAATCCCCCCACTGGTGTATTCCCTAGAGAATTTCACACTCGTGTGTGTGTGTGTTTGTGTGTGTGTGTGTTTGTGTGTGTGTGTGTGTGTACACACAGACACATGCAGTGGGTATGCAAGGCTGTTCTTGCCACCAAAATGTGGCAACAATTGCAAGCAATATTACGACCATCAGGAGAATGAGATACGTTGCCATTTATTCATTGTCGTGGGTTGAGCTGTGTCCCCAAAAAAAGATACTGTTCAAGTCCTAACCCACAGAACCTGTGAATGTGGCCTTATTTGGAAATAGGGACTTTGCAGAAGAATCAGGTTAAGACAAGGCCATCGTGATGAAGGTAGGTGCTAATCTAATTAATGGCTGGTGTCCTTAGAAGAAGAGAGAGAAATTTGGATACAGACACAGACACACATGGAGAGATAGCCATGGAAGACACAGGCAGAGTTTGGAGGGGATGCATCTACAAACCAAGGAATGCCAAGGATTGCCAGCAACCACCAGAAGCCAGGAGAGAGACAAGGAAAAACTCTCCTCTACAGGTTTCAGGAAGAGCATGGCCCTGCCAACACCTTCATTTTGGATTTCTGGCCTCCAGACAGTGAGAGAATAAATTTCTATTGTCTTAAGTCACCCAGTTTACGGTAATTTGTTACAGCTAACACATTCCTAAAAAGAACATTACATAGCAGGTCAATGAGCAAATTCCATATATATTTATCAATATGGTAAATCTCAAAAACATAATGCTATATAAAGAGACAATGAAAGAAATGAGATTGAGTTATTTGTAGTGAGGTGAATGGACCTAGAGTCTGTCATACAGAGTGAAGTAAGTCAGAAAGAGAAAAACAAATACCGTATGCTAACACATATATATATATGGAATCTTAAATAGTGGTTCTGATGAACCTAGGGGCAGGACAGGAATAAAGACGCAGATGTAAAGAACGGACTTGAGGACACGGGGCGGGGGAAGGGTAAGCTGGGACAAAGTGAGAGAGTGGCATGGACATAAATACACTAACAAATGTAAAATAGATAGCTAGTGGGAAGCAGCCACATAGCACAGGGAGATCAGCTTGGTGCTTTGTGACCACCTAGAGGGGTGGGATAGGGAGGGTGGGAGGGAGACGCAAGAGGGAGGGGATATGGGGATATCTGTATATGTATAGCTGATTCACTTTGTTATACAGCAGAAACTAACACAACAATGTAAAGCAATTATACTCCAATAAAGATGTTAAAAAAAAAGAGAGACAATGGTTTTTTGATGCTAAGTAAATACTAAAACCCCCGAATAATACATATTTTTAAATTAATTAATTAATTTATTTTATTTATTTTTGGCTGTGTTGGGTCTTTGTTGCTGCGCGCCAGCTTTCTCTAGTTGCGGCGAGCAGGGGCTGCTATTCTTTGTGGTGCATGGGCTTCTCATTGTGGTGGCTTCTCTTGTTGCGGAGCAGGGGCTCTAGGCGCATGGGCTTCATTAGTTGTGGCACGTGGGCTCAGTAGTTGTGGCACGCAGGCTCAGCAGTTGTGGCTCACGGACTCTAGAGCACAGGCTCAGTAGTTGTGGCGCACAGGCTTAGTTGCTCCGCGGCATGTGGGATCTTCCCGGATCAGGGCTCGAACCCGTGTCCCCTGCATTGGCAGGCGGATTCTTAACCACTGCACCACCAGGAAAGCCCAGGACAAAATGTTAATATCTTTTTTTAAAATAGGTCTGCATCATGTGACTATAGGTGGCTATTACATTATATCCTGTACTTTCCAGAATGTTCTCAATGTTCATAACTAGAAATAACTAAATTTTAAGGAAAGAGAAATTAAGAGCTAGTCATTTGATCAAAGAAAAATTTGACAGTATTTTTCATAGTTTTGTTTCCATAAACTACATTATAGAACTATTATAAGAGAAGTCAGAACAATCCAGTATCAATAGCAGTAAACTTCAGGTCCCACTGCATATTACTTGTTGAGAACCTATTCCTCAGGCTGATTTCTTACCTGGGCTGTCCTATGGGGATGCAAGACCACAGAAAATAAGCAGCCTTGAATCCGAATCTTTTTACTTACCTTCGATTGCTATCCACTTTCCAAAAGGAATGTTTACAGCCAAGACAGCCACTCTCTGAACTGATCCTGAAAGGCTTTTCTCCCTCAGAAAGGGGTGCTGGCTGGGGAGGCCTGGATGTGCCACACAGGAAGGCTGGACTCCTGCCAGACACTTCACAGGGCACAGCAGCCAAGCCCAGCCAGTGTGTCCCGGGCCAAGGCCACAGTGGGCAGGGCAGACAGTCTCTCTGTGGGCAAGAGCCTTGGGAAACATACCCTTGACACTCTACTGATTGTACTATATGTAAACTTTCTGTGTATATATTTCAAGATTTGGGCTCTTTTCCCTCCCAAATGACACATTTGTTAAAACACAATTTTCAGAAAAAGAAGTAAAACTATGACTCTTATACAGTTACCAAAATGAATTCACATTAAGGATTGTATTTTACTCATATGACAGGAGGAAATAAGGCAGATGTTACAACTGGTTCTAAGGAAAAAAGAAAAGAGCACTAATTTATATGGAGTAGAGGGATGTTGAGATGAATTGTAAATGGAGACAAAACCAATTTTTCCACAGTAGGGGAGGAAGCCAATTAATTCTCCACCAGACAGGACAGAATTTACAAACCTATCAGTTACCCCCAACTTTCACAGAGCTGCAAAACAGCTCAAATACAATGAACAGGGCTAGAATCAGACAGCCTGGAAGGGTGGGCTATAGTGTATGGGTACTTTTCCATTGAAACACAGAGTTTCTTCTATGACATTATAAGGTCACGGTGAGGGATAAGATTTCCTCCTGTAAGGGGATGGGACTGTGGGTCTGACATGTATGGTGGGGTCCTCATAAAATGTACCAAGAAGGGCTTTTCTGTATCATGTCAGGTGGACTTGGCAACACGCTCCAGCCACCCTGAGATCAGATCTGTGGTTTCCACCAGTAACACCTCCAGAAGTCAGGGTTCTCTTTATGACACGAGGGATGGCCAGGATGTGCTCCAGCAGAGGAGACCCTGATGGGCACATTCTTTGTCAATGCCACCCAGGATGCAGCACTAAAGTACATGATTCCCCCATAACACCCATGCAAGATCCCACATAACTGTGAATGACTGCGAGACCCATGCCCTACAGACTGACTTTTCTGGTCCCTTGACAAAGATTCTCTCCTTGACCGAACTCTAGTCAGGATCCTCTGAACTCTCTTCTCAACTAGGCCCTGACTTTTGGGCTTTGTCCAGTTTTAGTAAGAATCCTGCTAAGTCGGTTTAGCAGAACCCCCCAGCCTCCTACCTGATTCGCTTCCTCATCCTCCATCATCCCCCAGGTGATGTCCGATCACCCTGGCTTGTCTTCTGCAAGAATCCTGTTAGGTCAGCTTAGCTGGAATCCCTTTATTTCCATCCATGGACCCTCTACTCTGCCCCTTGGCTGGAAACTCTCACTTTTCCTTATATTCAGAGTTGAGCCCAGTGTCTCTCTCTTACTGCAAGATCCCCCTGGAGTGGTCCCTATCCCTATCACGATGGTCCTGAATAAGGTCTGCCTTACGGTTTTTTTAACAAGTGTCACGAATGAATAATTTTTTCTTTGACACCCTCCAGTTTTCCTTCACACAGCAAATGCCTCCACAAAATTGTAAGTCAAGACCTATGGGGATCACTGGTGCATGTCTGATCTGCAAATTCCAAGGGGCTGCTGTGCCCTCCCCCCTTTCCTAAGATGTACCATCCAGAGGCATTCTTCTACTCCAAACAAATTTGTGCTTCTTGATTTCTTTTTCTGAACCAGTCATAAGATCTGCCTGGTCCCCTCTTTAATGAATAAAATAGAATCTTTAATACATGCTCGTTTTTCTATCTGTATTAGTCATGATTTTGCCTTTCGCTGAAAATTATCTTTTAACTGTGTAATTGAACATTCCCCTTTTCTCACTGGAGGGCAGAAGGCGAGAAATGGGTGGTAAAGTATGGTTGAGCTAGTGTGGTTTCCTGCTTTCATACCCCCAAGGATTTAAATAACTCAGAAGTCACACCTCCCAAAGCAATGAAGATCTCCAAAAGAAATAGGGAAGCAGATTTTGATAAGTGAAGGGGATTGGTGTTGATGGGAATGCAACAAGCAAAGAAGTCTAGGAATAAAATACTGGCAGCCTCAGATATTTAGAAATGGGAACACCTGAAAGGGCATCGAAAACAACACTAAGAAATAATAATACAGGACCTCAAAGGTGGCTGCAGGGGAAGGCTGGGGGTTTCCTTTACTGGGTAAACACGGGTAACTTGCATGGCAATTGATCTTCAATCTTGCAGCAGGGAAGGCAGGGCCCCTCCTTATCCTTAGATGGTTCTGTGAACATCAACTCCTTCAATTATTTTTATTTTTCAGTAATCATGGTTGTGTTTTCCAAAGGGTACACGGTCTTGACAGCATTAATTAGAAAACTAGGTGGGATGAAGCTAGATTGGCCTGTGAACTGCCAATCATGCGGCTGCCTCTGGCCTTTTCTTGGACTGTTGTGAGGCCTGGATGGCATTCCCCCAGATACCCACAGGGCTCACTTCTGACCACCTTACTTTAAATGGGCTTTGAAAACAACAGGTGGCATTTACATCAGCAAGTAGCCCTAAATCACAGTGCCCAGTGTCAGCGAGGCCTGGGAGAGGCCACCGCTTCACCTCCTGACCCACATGGCCGAGTGGGAACGGTACAGTCTCTCCTGGCAACACGGACCCAGCATCCAGGACACTACACGCCTAGACCGGACCCTCCTCTCTTAACACCCGTCCTTAATAAATGCTGCAAAATGTGGAGAATGAGCTGGATGCAGATACGCTCATTTTCCCCCCATACTTTTATATCAGTAGTAAGAACTATACGACCAAAATGTTCAACTGTAGGAAAACGGTTACAAAGAGTATTTAATGGCACGGAGGAAAGGATCATGACATAGTGTTAAACGGAAAAAAAGGAATACAAGTTTATATACAGTATGATTTCAACTATCTATTCAAAATGTATGGCTAAACAATACAGGAAAATATGCCAAAGTAGGAAGGCGGGGTTGCTTTTCTGCAGTGACAATGTACTGCTTTGATAAAAGCAGGTGTTGAAATGTACTTTAATAGGTTCATTACCTGTGCACACGGCAAAGACCTACTTTGCCTCAAGCAAACGCACGCGCAAGTTAGAGCAGAGCGGACCTGCAGCGCGTTCCCGGGCTCGCGAAGCGCACGTACCTCGTCCAACTGCCTGAAGGACGCTGTCCTTACGCGCGGAGGAGGCCGGACCGGAGCGGGCAACGCCGCAGCCCCGCGGGACACAGGGGAGACGGTCAGGGGCAAGCCGAGGGGGAGGCGCCTCCTTCGGGGACGGAAGTGGACGCGGTGACGGAGGGCGGTGGGATCCCGACGGACCAGTGGCTGTCGTGGATTCCCAGCCTCCGGGGAAGGCTGGAGCCGGAGGGAGGGGCAGGGAGGGGAGGTCGGGAGGAAGAGGGAAGGAGGGTAGGAGGGAGAGAGGGAGGGGGGAGGAGAGGGGAGGGAGACGAGGACGTGGGGGAGGGAGACCGGGAGGAGGAAGACTGGCCGCCTATGAAATTTACATGTGCGCCTGGCTCCTGAGACCTGTGACTTCTTTACTGTAAATCAAAATTAGGCTATTTTAAACGGTAGATGACTACATACTCATACTTGACCTCCCTCCCTCCTCCGCCACTCCATATTTTGTCTGGTCACCTAAGATTGTGATAACCAATTCAATTGGCTTCAGAGGAGGGTTAAGAAAGAAAACCGGAAGAAATGTTGATTAGGAAAATAAGTGACAGAGGGAAAAGTAGCAGCAGCTTCTTGACGCCACAAGAATTTCACCAAAGATCTCCTGACCCGTGAGATAGAGCCTTACTAATTAAGACGCTTCCCGTTGGAAAAGGTGTGAATTCTGATTGAGGGTGACTTTTTCTTAAGAGATCTTTTCTGCAGAGGGATGGCAGATCAATAATATAAAAAGCCTCGAGGGGTAAGGTTTGTGAGACTTAATCTGATTGTTAAAGGGCAATTTTCAGAAAAAGGTAAAATCATGATGCTCACGCAGATATAAAAATGACCTGTGTTGAAAACTTTACAGTACTCATTAATTAATGAGAAAATCAGGCAGATGTTAAAACTAGTTCAAAAGAAAGTTTTTAAAAAGTGCACACATATGGAGTAAAGGAATGGTGAAAGGAAAATGCAGCGGCAAACTGGCTTTTTTTCCACAGGATGGGGAAGGAGGTCAATTTGCTTGTCTATCATCTACCTACAACTTACAGAATTGTAAAGCAGCTACCAGACATTGGAAGACAAGAATCAGATAGCCTGGAGGGTGACCTCTAGACAAGCATAGGTTTCCATTGAAACACAAAATTGTTTCTATTAGACTGTTTCTAAGCATCTTCCAGCATCTTGGAAGTACCAGTTACATGGAAAGACTAGATGTGACTGATTACACATAATTTTTCTCTATTTGCTAAATTTAGCTCTCCAAGCATCATTCCTGACATAATTAACACTTATTAACATGAGGGATTTCATATTCGCAACTCTATGCCTTGCAAAATTTGCCAACCCAGTGTTAAACTTATGCACGTACTTAAAAGTAATTATTTAAAAAGTTGCCTCCAAATCAGTCTCAATTGGCAAAGTTGTGCAGTGGATTCCAATATTACGAGACAGCGCTATATTATAAAGTACACCTCTGCTACAACATTCAAAAACAATTTCTATCTACTGTTTTCCCACCTATTTTCCTAAAACTATCTCCCAGATCCCTCCCACAGTCTTCTCTTTGTCTTAACTTGCACTTTCCCCCTGAACCTGGCTGGAATCTTCGTTGTCCTTCCTCTTCCTCCCTGTGGTTTTCCCACTTTGGGGAGAGGGCCGCCCTCTCTCTTTCCATTTATGCAAATACTTTCCAGCTTTCATAATTCTTCTTCATGAAGCTTGCTTAAGTGCTACAACTCTTGATTTTCCCTAATCTGCACTCCTAAAAAAAAAAAAATGATTCCTCTGGCATTTTGTACTACAAACTGAGTCACTGGAGCATGTAACATCTTCTAGTTGATGAAAACCTTGCTTTCACAAGTGTAGTAACCTGAGGTTTCTCAAGACAGGCTGTGAGTGTTCTCCGCTCAAAACACCTGAGTGCAAGGAGAGGATGCCCCCTATGTCCATCTCGTTGCATTAAACCAAAGACGTGTCCCTTCTCCTTAGACTCGTTTTCCTTAACTATGAAATGAGGGATTAGACTAGATTTGGTTCTCAAACTTTAGCACCATCAGAATCCCCTGGAGGGTTTATTAAATCACAGAGTGCTGGGCCGCAAACAGAGCCTCTGATTCAGGAGGTCCAGGTGGGACCTCAGGAATTTGTGGGTCCAACAAGATTCTGGGTGATGATGCTGGCGCTCCTGGTCCAAGGACCACACTTTGAGAATCACAGTGACTAGCAAACCCACTTGGCTGACCATCAAAACCATGTAGGGAACTTGTAAAATTCAGATGTCCTGGGCTCAGACCTACTGAACCAGAATCTTACAGGGTGGCACTGGGGAAAGCATGTTTCAAAAAAACTCCCCAGATGACTCTTACAATGGACCAACTTTAGGACCCAATTGAACTACATAATCTGTATAGGCCATGTCAGTGTCAACCTTCCATGATTTTATGTTATAGGTTCAGCAAGGAAAGCCTGGCTGGAGGAAGGCAGGTGCAACTCTCAGGATAAAATAAATCTTATGGCTCCATCAAACTAGAAACATACAAGAAAAGGGAATGCTGGGAAACACAGATCAGCTTAGCCCAGTGGGCACATCGACAAACCATCACACCATGGCTGGGCACCCTTCCAGTCCTCCGCAAGGCAAAGGTGATATCCTGCTAGAGATACACTGGTTTACCATTAAACAGAACCTTTCACGTGCCAGTTTGAAACATCTGCAACTGAATTGCTTCACTGCCTTGGGATTTCTCCAAAATAATGTGTAGGTAATTTTTAAATATCTGAATAAGTCAAAGAAGTCACCAAAGTGTTATCACCCAGAACCAATTGAGGGTGGGCCCTAAACATAAATTCTTGCTTCTATCTTAAAACGAACAAACTGCTTGCAACACCCCAAATGGCATTTTTTTCACCTTGACCAGTTTTAGTTCCAAACTCCTCTGGAAAATTCATCACAAGTTAATATTTAACTCTAAAAAAAATTTTTTTAAAGCTCTATTCTTATAGAAACTCTTAGCATAAGTGAACACTGGGATTTCACAGAGTTCCTTAATAAAGAGCTGTGACTCAGCAGTCACAGCTGGTTATCCCTCCAAAGTTATTTTATTTATTATTATGAAATAAGGAACTAAATTCCAGGAACTGAGTGAACCCAAGCTGAATTAACAAACCGGGCAAAGTTAAACAAGACTGCAGACTCTGCTAAAGCCCCGTGATGAACACTGACCTTGAAGGCAAGGTCAGGAAAAGTATTCCATGGAACTGCTCCTCTAAAGAAATTTTGGAACAAAATCAGAAGAAGTGCTGGTGTGTTTGAGAACATCTCCCAGCAATACCTGAGGGAGAATGTATTGTAGTTCATCTGTTCCCATTTCTGGGGCGGTGTTGCTGACTCAGCCCCACCCCTTGAATGCAGCTGCAGGTAGCCAGCTGGGAAAGCACTGAGTCCTGTGTGCAGGGCAGGCATTGCTGCTGAAGGCAGGTCGGAAGGCTGGGTAGAAAAGAAAGCTGGTTTCTAGATGATTCTTGAGCCATTAAGCCATCTTGTCACCCCCAGACAGAAAGCCTAAATTAGCTTTTTTTTCCACTTTTTACTATGAAACTGTACAAATATGCAGAAAAGTAGAAAGAAAAGCTCAGTAAAGTCCCACATACCCCTGATTTACATATAATTATTGTGACTATTTTTGCGGTTTACTTCATTTCTTTTTTTTTGCTGAAGTATATAGGTTATAGACAACATGACATTTCGCCCCTAAATAACTGTGTGGTTGTCAGCCTCCAAGATGACCCAAAATGCTCCCAGCCTCTGGGATTTCACACCCTCCTACAGTCTCTTTCCACATTGTACAGGGTTGGTCCAGTAGAATACAGAAGTAGTGATGGCCTGTCTCTCTGGAATTAAGTTACAAAAGACATGTGGCTGCTCCCATCTTGCCTTCTCTCTCTCCCTCTCCCTCTTATCACTTGCTCTGGGGGAAGTCAGCTGCCATGTCTCTAGTAGCCCCATGGAGAGGCCCATGTGGCAAAGAAAGCCTCGTGGACACAGATCCTCAAGCCCCAGTCAAGTGTCAGATGACCGCAAACCCCACCACATCTAGATGGGAGCCTCCTGAGAGACCCTGCGTCAGAACCGCCGGCTAAGCCAGTCCCAGATTCCTGACCCTCAGAAACTGCGCAAGATAATAATTTCTATTGCTTTAAGCTGCTAAATTTGGGGCTAAGTTGGTAGTACAGATAGAACACATTTGGATACATTTGCAGGCGGGGTACTGTGACAGAAACCCAAAATGTGGGAGTGGCTTTGGCACCAGGCGGTGGGCTTTGTTGAGAGCATTGGTGAATGCCTGGAGCACCTTGAAGAAGCTGTGAATAAAAGAGTCAAGGTCGTTAAAGATTCAGGTCAGAGCTTGCAGGAAAGTGAGGGAAATGCTGTCCGAAACTGGAGGAAGGGGTCCTGGCGATGCTGTTGCCTGCAGTCACGTGGACCAAGGAAAATGCACCCAGTGAACTCGTGATCTAGTCGAGGAGATATGGAGCCAAAGCGTGGCCAGTGCTGCCCGCTTTCTGCTAGTTGCTTATAGTAAGATGCCAGAGGAGAGAGAGAAATGAACGGAAGGGTCGTTAAGCAGAAAGGAACTGGGACTCCTTTCTCCTGGGAAGATTTTCAGCTGGGCCAGATGACAAATTATGCTAGAATCAAGGAATGGCTTCCAAGCAAAAGTCCACATTCAGGGCCCTGCCAGAAAACCTGTGGTCCAGAGATAGACCCTAGGCTGTGCCTGTAAATCATTTTTAACAGATCTCAAAAAAAAAAAAAAAAAAGATTTCAGAAAGATATAAAGCCATACCCCATAGTACTTTTGTCAGACAAAAGGCCGTCTAAGGAGATTAAAGGTGCGCCTCACTGCCGTGGCCCGAATGCTTGTGAGATTAAAGGTGCACCACACATGTGAGGTCACAAGAAGTCGGCAACCTGGAGGAGGGCCCTCACCAGAACCCAACCATGCTGGCACCCTGGTCTCAGAATTCCAGCCTCCAGAACTGTGAGAGATAGATTTCTGTTGTTTATAACTTGCCCAGTCTGTGGTGCTTTGTTACAGCAGCGCCAATGGACTAAGACACTCACAGACCCTCTCAATCAAAGGATAGTGCCCCTAGGACTTCCCTGGCGGTCTAGTGGTTAGGACTCCACGCTTCCACTGCAGGGGGCCTGGGTTCGATCCCTGGTCAGGGAACTAAGATCCTGCATGCCAGCGGCACGGCCAAAAAAAAAAAATAGTGCTCCTAGAAGCTTCGGATCACTGCCCCCCAGCTGTCTGCAGAAGCCCTATCTATGTGGAGAAGGTCTCATCTCAAAGAGATTTGGGGGTGTTGCCTTTGCCTAATGGAGTAGGTCCCATGGAGATTCGCAGGAAATCCATAAAGTTTTTATGAGAATTATATGTACAGAATCATTACCAACTTGGACTGAAAGGGACAGAGCCAGTGCAAAATAAAAAGAGGTCTTTGGACCCTCTAGGTTCTACTGGCAGGAAGCAGGCTGAGAATATTACTCAGCTGCTAACACATGATACCTTTCCTGTTACAGCATGATACCTTGCCTCTCATGAAAAGGGAAGGATGACTCACAGGGAAAAACCAAGAGCCCAGAAGGCGGTCCAAAGCCTTGGAGTATGGTTCCCAAGACTTGAGACATAATTAAGGAACTTAGGACGTTTGCTTGGCTTGGAATCTATATGGACCAGCCACTTCTTCATGCTCTCATCTTCTCCCTTTTTGAGCAAGAGTGTCTAGAGTGGTTATTCTGTCTGTCCCCTTGTATGTTCAGTAGGAGAGGGTTTACGAACTGAATATTCATGTCCCCTTAAAGTTCACGTTGAAGCCCTAACCCCCAATGTGAAGGTATTTGGAGGTGGAGATTTTGGAGGTAATTAAGTTTAGATGAGGCCATGGGGGTGGGGTCCTCATGATGGGATTAGTACCCTTGTAAAGAGACCAGAGAGCTAGTTCTGTCTCTCTCTCTTCCATGTGAGGATACAGTAAGAAGTCAGCCAAAAAAAAAAAAAAAGTCAGCCAGCTCCAAGCCAGGAAGAGAGGCCTCACCAGAACTCAACCATGCGGGTACGCTGATCTTGGACTTCCAGCCTCCAGAAATGGGAGAAATAAATGTCTGTTGTTTAAGCCCCCCAGTCTGTGGTATTTTGTTATAGCAGCCTGAGCTGACTAATACAGAGGGGGTGGGGTGGAGCAGATAAATTGTCAGGAAGAACTGTACTGGAGAAACTGGATTTAAGGAACTATAATAACACCCGGACCTGATTTACATTATGAGGTTCTGGACATTGAGAAGATGCTATAATAGAATGAGACTTCTGGGGACTCTGGAAGGCGTTGACTGTATTCTGCATGTGGGAAGGATATGAACTTTCAGTGGACCGTGGTGGTCTGCAAATTGGCCCACAGTGAACCCCGCCTCCTGGTATTCATACTCTGTGCAGCCCTTTCCCCCACAATGGACCATCGTTAGTCTGTCTGACCAGTAGCATACGGCAGAAGTGATGGTATGTCACTTCTGATACTTATTTATTTTTATAAGTGTGGCTTAACTCTCTCACTCACTGTCAGATCACTTGCTCTGGGAGAAGCCAGCCGCCCTCTGAAGAGGCCCACTTGGTGAGGAGCTGAGGCTGCTGGCCAAAGTCAGCAAGGAACTCTCTTCCAACAGAGAGAAAACAAGATGCCTGGGCCATCTTGGACGCAGAGCCTCTGGCCCCAGTCAAGTTTCAGATGACCGCGGTCTGGCCAGCAACTGGATGGTAACATCCTGAGAGACCCTGAGCGAGAGCCACCCGGCAAAGCCACTCCCAGATTCCTGACTCTCGGAAACTGTATGAAATACTAAATTTTTTAAAGTCACTATGTGTATTAACCATGTGTTTCTGATGTTTTGATCTCTGGGGCCTGGAAAGACTGTCCCTCCCAGGGCTAGCCAATTCCCAGGGATAGAACATGCCTTTCACAGGCACACATGAAAAGATGCTCAACATTGCTAATCATCAGGGAAATGCAAATCAAAACCACAGTGAGATATCACCTGACACCTGTCAGAACAGCTATCATCAAAAAGACCACAAATAACAAATATCAGCAAGGATGGGGAGAAAAGGGAACCCTTGTACACTGTTGATGGGAATGTAAATTGGTGCAGCCACCGTGAAAAACAGCATGGAGTTTCTGAAAAAACTAAAAATAGAGTTACCATATGACCCATATGACCCAGCAATTCCACTCCTGGATATACATCCAAAAAAAGCAAAAACACTAATTCAAAAAGATACATGCACTCCAGTGTTCATAGCAGCATCATTTACAATTGCCAAGATATGGAAGCAACCTAAGTATCCATCAACAGCTAAATGGATAAAGAACATGTGGTATACATACAATGGAATACTACTCAGCCATAAAATTTTGCCATTTGCAGCAACATGGATGGATTTGGAGGGCATTGTGCTAAATCAAATAAGTCAGACAGAGAAAGACAAATACTATATGATATTATTTATACGTGGAATCTAAAAAATACAACAAACTAGTGAATATAATAAAAGGAAGCAGACTCACAGATATAGAGAACAAACTAGTGGTTACCAGTAGGGAGGGGAGGAGGGGCAATATAGGAATGGAGGAGTGGGAGATGCAAACTATTGGGTGTAAAACAGGCTACAAGGATGTATTGTGCAACATAGGGAATATAGTCAGTATTTTGTAATAACTGTAAATGGAGTTTAACCTTTAAAAGTTGTATAAAACATTAAAAATTTAAAAAGAGAACATACCTTTCATAAGCAAACCAGCTAATCCAGAGCCCACACCCCAACCACCTCCTCCATCGGGCTCTCACACTCTGGGCCACTATCTACCTGCACCAGTGACCGCATAGCCAGGGACCAGACAACTAGAGATAGCCCCCGTGCCCCAGAGCCCACTGAAATTATTCAGACTAGACAATCCTAAGCCTGCTTTCCCTGCCTTGCCTGTTCCTTCCCATAGAAACCACAACAAAGTCTCATGCCCACATGTTCCCCTCAGTCCTTCTGCCTCCAGACTGACCCAGGTGCTTCCCCATGTAGCTCACCTGTGGTGTGGTGTGGTGTGCTCCCTTCTCTTGGGATGTAGGAGTATAGAAAACTATATTTTCAGTGGCACTCATATTCTGATCTATTGGCCTTGCCATACGTAAATAATAATAAAGCCTACATTTAAAAATAGCATAATTTGGGGTAATTTGTTACCAGCACTAGAGAACTCATACACTTAAATATATATATATAGATATAGATATAATCTTTTCCTTCATACCACAATGCCATCTTTACACCTAACAAAATTACCACTTATTCCTTAATATCATCTAATACTTAGACCATCTTGTAAATGTCCTCTGTCTCCCTAAAAATGTCTTTACAACTGGTTTGTTAGAGAACAGGATCTAAACAAGGTCCCCCTATTGCATTTGGTGTTATGTTTTTCAAGTTTCTTTTCAACGTAGAATTTTTTTTTTTTTTTTTTTTTTTTAAATTTTATAGCTACTTTATTTATTTATTTATTTATTTTTGGCTGTGTTGGGTCTTCGGTTCGTGCGAGGGCTTTCTCTAGTTGCGGCAAGCGGGGGCCACTCTTCATCGCGGTGCGGGGACCGCTCTTCATCGCGGTGCGCGGGCCTTTCACTATCGCGGCCCCTCCCGTTGCGGGGCACAGGCTCCAGACGCGCAGACTCAGTAGTTGTGGCTCACGGGCCCAGCTGCTTCGTGGCATGTGGGATCTTCCCAGACCAGGGCTCGAACCCGTGTCCCCTGCATTAGCAGGCAGATTCTCAACCACTGCGCCAGCAGGGAAGCCCAACGTAGAATTTTTTAAAAGGCAAAACCTGAGTCTCCTATAAACATAAAGGAACTAGGTATTAAATATTTAATTAACTCAGTAATAAGGGAAGCAGCAAGATGATTAAGTTGGTTAAAAGAAACTTTGAGAAACTGAGGCATCAGAAAATGATTGCTAAGTTAGATTTTTTTTGTAAAACTGGTTAACAACCTCCAAGAAAATAAAAATTAAAATCAAAACCTTTTTGATGATCTTTGCTACCAAATAGAAACCATTTGCATCTTTACCAGACAAAATTAATCCCAGTTGCTATCAGATAAGAATCATCTGCATCACTCTGTCTGTTCTATACATGTTATCATCTTTACTCACAGAACTGTGAAATACCTTCATTAATCTTAAATAGCCTGAAATGAAGGTGCCACCCCTAGCATGTTAGGCAATGCCCCAGCGTGACATTGAAAAAACAGGACACTGAATCATCACTTTTTTATTTCCAAGTTTTAAGATTTTCTTTTTTCTTAACATTCTTTTATCTAGAGTAGTCTCCCCATTGGGTTGTTATCCTGTAGAACAGGGGTCCCCAACCCCTGGGCCGCAGACCGGCACTGGTCCATGGCCTGTTAGGAACCAGGCCACACAGCAGGGGGTGAGCGGCTGGTGAGCAAGTGAAGCTTCATCTGCCACTCCCCATTGCTCCCCATTGCTCACATTACAGCCTGAACCATCCCCCCGATTGCTTGTATTACTGCCTGAACTATCCCCCCTCCCCCCCATCCATGGAAAAATTGTCTTCCACGAAACCGGTCCCTGGTGCCAAAAAAGTTGGGGACCGCTGCTGTAGAAGGTCCCACATTCTGACTTTATCTACTTGCTTCTAATGTACTTCAATAAAATGTGATTTTTAGATCAATATCTAGTTGCTAAAAATAATACCACGTTATTAAATGGATGAAATGTTTTGGTGTCAATAAGAGTTAGTAAATCATTATGGGATGTTGAAATAATGTTTTATTAACTTATTTTACTATTAACCTCAAATTCTATATGTAGGATTCCCTTTGAGTATTCTAAAGTAGGGGATGTAGGCTCCTTTTGAAGATGTTACCCGAAAACTCGGTTCACCTCTTGGAGAATGCCAAGCCACAAAACACAACCAAGCCAAAGAACAGGGAAACTTAGGATTTATTACTTGCATCAAGTAAGGAAAACACCAGGGATATTTCCCAATGCAGTGTCTCCCCAAGAGCAAAATTGGGGAAGTTTTAAGCTAAGGTTATATGCATATTCACAAGGGAGCTTGGGCAGAGGAGAATTCAGCCTAGAATTGGGGAAAAGGTTGACAGAGTCCAGGTTCTAGTTGATTGAAGTCTCGAGGGTCAGCAGAGGTCAGCATCATCATTCCCTAGGTTCCAGTTAGTCTGGTGGTTGAGTGCTCAAGGGGGTTTGGATCCTGCAAGATGGCTCAAGAGTGAGCTTCAGGCTAATCCCTACCTTCAAACAGAACTGGGAGTCTTTATAACTGATTTCTTGTCTCTGATATGATTAAGTTATTTCCCTGGCCTGGTCAAAGGCAGGCATTGTAGACAGGCTTAGATCACAAAATGGCTTAGGCCTAAACCGGCCTCCTCAACCTTTTTGGCACCAGGGACTGATTTCGTGGAAGACAATTTTTCCACGGACTGGGGAGGGGGGGATGATTTCGGGATGATTCAAGCGCATTACATTTATTGTGCACTTTATTTCTATTATTATTACATTTTAATATATAATGAAATAATTATACAACTCACCATAATTCAGAATCAGTGGGAGCCCTGAGGTTGTTTTCACTTGCCCCTCACTGATAGGGTTTTGATATGAGTCTGCAAGCAATTTATATATTATGGTCTCTGTGCAGTGAAACCTCTCTGCTGATGATAATCTGTATTTGCAGCCGCTCCCCAGCGCTAGCATCACCGCCTCAGCTCCACCTCAGATCATCAGGCATTAGATTCTCATAAGGAGTGCGCAGCCTAGATCCCTCACATGCACAGTTCACAGTAGCGTTCACGCTCCTTTGAGAATCTAATGCCACCACTGATCTGACAGGAGGCGGAGCTCAGGCGGTAAAGCGAGCAACGGGGAGCGGCTGTAAACACAGATGAAGCTTTGCTCGCTCTTCGCTCACCTCCTGCTGTGCAGACTGGTACCCGTCCGTAGCCCAGGGGTTGGGGACCGCTGTGTTAGAAAGTATGTCTGGTTCTCTTCTTTCGAGGACGCCCATCCTATCTGCCTACAGAGGCATAAACCTGAGACCTTCGTTTGTTGACCTCAAACACAATTCTCCCCTCCTTTTCTTCCAGAGTCTCTCAGTGTCTAACAGAGGCTTCTTGGTGGTTTTCTTTGAAATCCTGGGCTGGAAGTTTGAGGGGGGCTCTCCTTCCCCACCTCCTTACCTCCTCCACTCTTCCTTCTCAGACTTTCACAGAAGGCCCTGGAACTTCTGCTTTTTGTAAAGTACACCAGCTTTTCTCCTTGACATCAATTTCTGCTTGGCTCTGCTTCTCCTGTGTGTCTATAATGTCTTCAAAGTGGTTTTGTTGCCTGGTTTTGCAGACGGAGCCCCACATATACACCAGGGATTTCTTCCTGTGTCTCTTACAGGAAGAGAGTTCCTTGAAGCTAACGTGGTACCTACTTGCCAGGAATATTAGACAAAAGAAGAGCATTTACTAAAAGCAGAGGGTCTCCTTTTCCTTCTGGCAAACCAAGGATGACAACCTAATTCCTCAGTCTTGAATTTGAGAAACTCACCCCTAATTTGACACCAAACTATCCTAATATATTTACTTATTTTTATTTTGAAAAATTTTGAAAGTATGAAAAAGTCAAAAATCAGTACAATGAATAATTTGTACTCTCTACTGAAATTCAAGTGTTAATACTTTGTCTCATTTGCTTTATCTCTCTTTTTTTTCTGATCTGTTTAAAAACAGGTTGCAGACTTCATGACATTTCATTGCTAAATACTTCTGTGTGCTTCTCTAAGAATAAAAATCTTCTTCCACATCACCACAATGCCACTGTCATATCTATGAAAATTATTAATAATTCCTTAATTCATCTAATATTTGTTTCATATTCAAGTTTTCCAGTTGTTCTCAAAATGACTTTTATGGCTTTTTCTTTTTCTTTTTGCAATCTATAAATGTTTGTTAGATCAAACTGGTCAATAATGCTATTCAAATCTTCTATACATTTACTAGTTTTTGTTTACTTTTTTTTTAGCAGATAAACATACTGAGAGAGGGATGTTTGTCTCAATCTCACTGTGGATTTGTTTATTTCTCCTTTCAGTACTGTCAGTGTTTACTTCGTGTATTTGAAGCTCTTTTTATTAGATGCACACACACTTAGGATTTTTATGTTTTTCTATTGACAATCTTTTGATCATAATAAAATAGTTCTCTTTATCTCAGATAAAACTCTTTGTCTTGAAGTCTACTTGAGTAATATTAATATAGTAACACCAGTTTTTTAAGCTTATATGAGCAAGGTGCATATATTCCTTCCCATTACTTTCAACCATCTTTGTGTTTTTATATCTAAAGTGAGTCTTTTGTAGACAACATATCATTGTGTCTTACTTTTTTTTGTGTGTGTGTCTTACTTTTTTTTAATTGAGGTAAAGTTGATTTACAATATTACTTAAGTTTCAGGTGTACAACATAGTGACTGACAATTTTTAAAGATTATACTCCATTTATACTTATTATAAAATACTGGTTATATTCCCTGTGCTGTACAGTGTATCCTTGTAGCTTATTTATTTTATACATAGTAGTTTTTACCTCTAAATCCCCTTCCTCTATCTTGCCCCTTCCCCTTCTCTCTCCCCACTGGTAACCACTAGTTTGTTCTCTATATCTGCGAGTCTGTTTCTTTTTTGTTATATTCACTAGTTTGTTTTATTTTTTTAGATTCCACATATAAGTGATAGCAGGCAGTATTTATCTTTTTCTGTCTGACTTGTTTCACTAAGCATGATTGTCCTCAAAACGACTTTTATGACTTTTTTAAAAATCCAGGATCCAATCAGGATTCACACATTTCTTCTGGTTTCTTTATCTTTTTTAAACTAAAGTAACCCCTGTGGTGATTTTAAAATATGTTCACAAATTCTTTGATTCTCCCGATTCAAAAGATGGAACTTCCCCTTGAGTGTGGGCTGTCCTTATTGACTCACTTTTAATAAATGGAATATGGCAGAAGTCACAGCTTGTGCCTTCTGAGACTAGTTCATATGAGGCATTGGGGCTTTCTCCTTGCCTTCTCTTGGACCACTGTGTGAGATACTGTTCATTGTTGTTTAAGTACCTTAGGTCTGGGGTAATTAGTTACTCAGCAATAGCTAACTAATACAGTGTCCATTTAACTACCCTCCCCTGTATTTCCTGTGAACTGGAAGGTAAGTTTAAAGGGTTGATGTGGTTCAGGTTAAACATTTTTGGCAAGAGTCTTCATAGGTTGTTTGAAGAACTTCATGTTCTAGGACATCAGGAGGAACATAACATTAGGTGTCCCACTGTGAGTCATGTTAAGTTTGATCACTTGGCTCCTTTACTAAAAATCTTGTTCCACGTGGTACAATGAAGTATGGGGAAGTTTGTGTTTGATTAGAGATCACAGTATGTATCAAAAGAACTAGGGCTTGAGTCCTAATCCTACCCAAACTGTTTCAGCTTCCTGCCCTTGGTTGAGTCATTTATCAATTTGCAGACTTTTGACAGCGGGGTGGGGTGGGAGTAGGGCTGGCACCCCCAACCCCCATGTTGTTCAAGGGTCAATTGTATTGAATTATCACAAAACAGTTGTAGAAAGGGCTGTGCATGACTGTCAGGCAGAGATTTCTATTCCATTCTAAATGTCTGCAGCATCAGGACTCACGTTTGTCTGAAGTCCCCGGCCTGAGTAGCCTCAGTTAACTGGAATGGTAACCATCCTTTCCTCTGGGTAAATACATTTTAGTAGGGGAAGATTTAGAATTAAATATCAAAACTTTGTGAAAGTCAAAGCCATAGTATTAACATGAAATTTGTTAGGTAGGATTTGTGCATATTTGGTATTTTATGTTCTTGGAATATTTAATAGAATTTGACCAATTAGAAGGTCAGCCATTTATCACCAATTTAAAATGTGTAACTAAATAGTTAATTTAGATTTGTGATTCGAGGATGGAGTCTTACTAGGTTGATTCACCATATTGAAAGGATTAAGAGAACTTAAGCTTTGCTTCTTTTGTAAATTAATTTATTAGATTTCCTATAATTATTTAGTATTCAGGAATCTTTTTTGTTGTTAATTCGGGCAACAAAAGTACTTTAAAGGGAAATCAGTTACATTACATGTATAAATGTAGTTTAAAAGAGTTGAAGATGGTTCATTAACTTAGTAAATCCAAAAACCTCTTTCAACTGATGCCTCAGGTTTACTAGATGTATAATAAGAAAAATGAGATCTGTAACCTAAACTTTAATAACTAATAAGAGAATAAGGATTTAGGATTTGTAACTTTCATATATGGGAAATTAAAATGTAAAGCTAAAATAAACATCCACACAGTTCTTTCTGTACCCAAAACTACCCTCAAGGATGCCAAAAACTTATCCACAAATCCATGCCTTCCCTTATCCATTTCTGGCTGCCAATATATTGAATACTTTCTAAGATCCAACCGAAGTGCATCAAATTTTTAAAAATTTTAACTTCTATCTCTCCATCTTCAGATCATGTGTAAAACTGCCCTGCTCCAAACCACCACTTTATTTGTATCCATTATATGGACTTGATCTTTGCCTTGAGTTGTCATGATTTGTGGGGACATAGTAAGTCATGGTAGTTATTTAATAATCTATATTTATGTAATAAAAGTGAATACAAGAGAAATGTTAATTTACCCCCCAAATTACTAGAATAAACACTTTAAATAAAATTAAAGTGTCATAAACTACAGTTTAATATTTCTGCTGATAAAGTAGTTTTGAAATAAATAGCATTACAGTTAATGAATTTAAATAAAGTCATTTATAGCAGCTCTACTCTACTCATAATTGCCCCAAACTGGTAACAACCCAAATATCTTTTTATTTTATTTTATTTATTTTTATTTTTATTTTTTGTCTGCATTGGGTCTTAGTTGTGGCACGTAGGATCTTTTGTTGCGGTGCGTGGGCTTCTCTCTAGTTGTGGCATGCAGGCTCAGTAGATGCAGCATGCAGGCTTAGTTGCCCCCCGGCATGTGGGATCTTAGCTCCCTGACCAGGGATCGAACCCACGTCCCCTGTGTTGGAGGGCAAATTCTTAACCACTGGACCACCAGGGAAGTCCCCTAAATATCTTTCAGTGAGTGAATAGATAAACAAACAATGGTACGTTTATACAATCGAATACTACTCACATAAAAAAAGGAACAAATTATTTATACACCTTGCAAAGGGTTCCTGGACCAATTCCAATGCGTGTGTGGTGCACATCTGTGTATGGATACTTCCCCATATCAACAAGCAATTCCTGGGTGCCAGTAGGGTGTCCAAGAATTCAACTAAATCTACCTGGAGATGGAACCAGATTCCACAGGTAAAGGGCTCAATCTCACAAGACCACTCTCCACTTCAGATGCCAGTGGAAGCCTGTGCTTCTGACCAACTGGCTACAAATTGGAGGTTCCAACGACCCCCTCCAATTCAGGATGCCAACCCCAAGTCCAGGTTGCATCCTGTACTTCTGAACAACTGGCTATAAATCAGGGGTTTCCATGACCCCCTCCTTGGGTTCCATTAATTTGCTAGAGCAGCTCACAAAACTCAGGAAAACCCATTTACTCACAAGATTACTGGCTTGTTAGGAATCAGCAGTCAGATGGAGAGATACATAGGGCAAGGCACGGGGAAAGGCACGGAGCTTCCATGCTCCAGGCCCTCTCCCCAACCTCCACGTGTTCACCAACCCAAAAGCTCTCTGAATCCTGTCCTTTTGGGTGTTTATGGAGGCTTCATTACATAGGCATGATTGATTAAACCATTTGCTGTTGGCTAATGGTTGACCCTCCAGCCCCTTCTCCCCTCCCTGGAGGTTGGGGGGTGGTGGTGATGAAAGTTCCAACCTTCTAATCCCTTAATTGATTCTCCTGGTATCAAGGCCCCAATCTTGGGTGGGGCTCAAAAGTCACCTTCCCTGAAGAATTTCAGGAACTGAGGATAAGAGACCAATTATTATTCCCTTGCTCTTTTTTTCCCCCCTTGCTCTTACGACTCAGGAAATTCTAAGGATTTTGGGAGCTGTAAGCCAGGAACTATGGAAGAAGCCCAAATATATACATGAGAAATTTATATTTGGTCATCTGGGTGACCAAATATATATAAATTACAATATTGCACACTCAAAAACATGAATGGGTGAGTGAAAGAAGCCAGTTTCAAAAAGTTACATAGTACATGATTCCATTACTACAACATTCTGGAAAGGCAAAACTGTAGGAAGGGAGAACAGGCCAGTGGTTGCCAGGGGCTGGGGATTGGGAGAGGGGTTGACAACAAAAGAGCATGCAAAAGAATTTTCTGGGGTGTTGGAATTGTTCTTTATCCTGATTGTAGTGGATACGCATATCTACACGTATGATAAAATGCACAGAGCTGTGTACCAAAATCAAATGTGTATTTTACAGCATGTACATTTAAAATAATTTAAAATATGTAAAGAGACAAATATAAAAAAGGATGAACGGTAATTCCGTACCTGGATCTTTTTCTCTAGGTATTTGTTGCCCAGTATTCTGGTGAAAAAGGGAATAAATCCTGTTATCAAAATCCTTAATTTCAAGAGAACCCCATGAAAGGAGTATTGTCATCATGTGTTTCTTTTTCAGTGAAAGAGCGAAGAGGTCCTTCCTGAAATCCTGAAACTGAGGGCAGGAGTCTTCACTTATATCCCTTATACTATAACTTGCTTAATGAGTAATATTCTGTAACCTGTCTTCACCGACTTAGATCACTTTAATTGTTCTTGCAAACCACATTCCCCCCAAGCTTCATGTAGCTTAGACAATATATCACAAGTAGATGACACCTCTGACCTATGGGGTCGCTACGGTAATGGTTGCTTAAGTTGTTTTTCAGAAATTGGACAGTTCTCCAAATTCGATCAGGATAACACTGCCGTTTTCTGAACATGCATCCCATAGAAGCATGTAACTCAGATACACCTTCATAGAACACCGATTACTTCACCTTTTTCTTGGCCTTGATCCTCTTTCCCCACACCTCAGGCCACTCTGATCATTTATCCCATAAAAATCTCAAGCCCTTCACCTCTGGGGAGGCAGATTTGAGACTTGTTCTCCCATCTCCTCGCGTGGCTGTCTCGTGAATAAACACTTTCTGTGCTGCAAGCCTCCGCATCTCAGCATTTGTGCATCTGGCACATGAACCTGGTATTGGAAGATGCATTTTAATTCAAATGCCTGCAAGTGAGAAAGGTCATGATGTCAGGGGGAGAGATACAGTGTATCTATTGCGGTGAGAGTTGCTATGAAGGAGGTATCAGCAAGGAAAGAGGGCAGAAAGGGAGAGCACAATTTTGCTAATTCAGCGTCAGGTGCTAGGAGGGCAGGTTCCAACTCCTTCGAGTTGGAAGCCAACAAAGCACTGACCAGGACAAATGAGAGGCAATCATGGAACCCATTTATCAATTTCGTTTTCTTTCTCCCTAACGAGCTCTTAGTCTGAATAATAAAACTTAATTTTTAAAAAAATGGATAAACATTATTATATTTTGGCTTTCAAACCTAAACGCACAGACTTTCCTGAACAACCCTGCTTTCTTGCTTGCTTTCTTCCTTCCTTCCTTCCTTCCTTCCTTCCTTCCTTCCTTCCTTCCTTTCTTTCTTTCTTTCTTTCTTTCAAGGTGAAAACTCTACCGTACCCTTCCGGAAAGTGAGGAAATGTCTCATTTGTTTTTAGGAATGAGGTCTATTTTTATAGGAAAGGACTCCATTCTGCCACCATTTAGGATACGAGTTATATTTGTTATCTCTTGTGCGTAACAAATGTCCCTAAACTTTAGTGGCTTAAAACAACAAGGTATTGTTTCTCAAGTTTCTGCTGGTCTCTCCAGGTCAGACCGCTGGTGGAGATACTGAGGCTGGAGTCAAAGGTAGCCTCATTCACATCCTGGGACCTTGTTTGGGCTGCTGGTGGGGCTTCTCTCTCCACATGGTCTCTGGCTGCTCCAAGACGTTGAAAATGAAATCTTCAATACCTCTGAAGACCTAGTCTCCGAGGTTGCACAGTGTCACTTCTGCTGCATTCTATCGGCCAAAGCAGGTCAGGAGGCCAGCCCAGAGTCAAGGGGTGGAGAGACAGGTCTCACCTCTTGATTTAGGGAAGAGCAGCAAAGTCACACTGCAAGGGAATGAGGACACAGGACACCATTTGTGGGGGCCATGACTGTCACAATGCACCACACTATTGTTAATAACGTTTAAAGCTCATAAAAACATTAATTAAATTAGCTTTTGGCTCTGAGACTGTAACCTGGATGAAATTAGACTAGAGGTCTATTTTGGATCAGAAGCTTGTATTCATTCCAGCTTTGATGCAGTTAATCCTTACTTAAAACTATCAGAAACCACTTATAGATGAGTCAGAGAAATCTGACCCTGCAGTTTTTATGGGGATTTTAACCATCAACTAAGAGAAAAGTAATGCGAATCCATCAGCTATTTTTAAATGTACTATTATTATCTAATTGTATGTCAAGTCCCTTAGGTTCCTGATGTCTAAACATTTCACAATGTTGTAGAATTATGAAAAGATCCAATTGCCAAGAGGATGCGGGCAAAGCTGAACACACATGTGACCGGGGCTGTAATACTGGTAGGTCCCTGCAGCAGGAGGCACAGAGAAGGCCAGGGTAACCCTCGTGCCTGCAGCTCAGACTTGGCCCTCTTGTCACTGCAGGCTGCCAAACCTGTCACACTCTGGCAATAAGGAGCAACAGTTGGATGAGGACCAGGGCTACACCGACATCTGACCACCTCTGCGGTCTGGGCTGATTCCAAAAATTCCCTGGGAAGAAAGTGGCATGCAAGAATATCAAAGTTGGGAACTGCTTCCACACCTGCCCCCGTTATTCACCCTCACCAAGTTCATCATGCTTTCTTCCACTTCAAAGCCTTTGCACTAGCAGTCCTCCCTGACCTCAGACTTGACCCCCAAGGGTAAGTAATGAAGCGTGCTGTGAATCTTACCAGGAACTTCAGCACCCTGGAAGTGCTTTGGCTTGCTCCTCTGTTGCCCCCAGCCCAGATTTTCTGCCCGCACGCATCCTTAGGGAATGTTTTTTTCCTATGATCCCTTGAGTCAGGGGCTCTTTCTGCAACCCTCAGCCTGTACCTGAGCCTTAGTGCTGGCGGAGAAGCCACACCCACCCTGGGAACGGGCCCTGCAGAGACACTGGGCAGCTGGAGTTCTGAGTTCTTACAGAAGAACAGGGGAGTAGAGAGAAGAGGCACAGAAACAGAGAAACAAGGAAAGAAGGAAGAAAAAGAATGGCTTCTGGAGACAAGTATTTCCTTTTCACACTTCTGATGCCCCTAAGGTGGCCCTTAAATAGCCATCTAGGAGGAGCCCGGAGGGGTTTGCAGAAGCGGGGCTGGGCGGGGGGTTGGGGCGTTGTGTGTGCCAGGGCAGGGGGCATGTAATGGGCAGCTCCACCCCACTCCATGGGGACGGATAGTGAAGGCTTTCTCCCGAACCCAAAGAAGCTGCGTTTTCATCTGAAGCTGTTTCCTTATTGGAGCTCAGTGGGAAGAAACACACAGTAAAAGCGTTTAGCAACTGTATATGCCCTGGGCGCGGTCCAGGTCGTAGCCATTCTTTCTCCCTCGAAGAAAGGACAAAACCTTTATGACTGCGGTGGCTCTCCCTCTCCCTGACCACCTCCCACCTTCCCGCAGTCCTGTGAGGGTTCCCACATGCCTCCTCCTCCCTTTCCCCACCCTCACGTCCGGTCTTGGCCCCGACATTTTCCTGATCTCTCTCCTATGGCAGCCTCCACCCAGACCCCCAGCTTCAGGCCTCCTTCCCTCCCCTCCTCCAAAAGCTTGGCTCCAGGTCATGGGCTGACCACCCTTCCCAGCCCCAAGTCCTGGGTGGCTCCCAGGGCCTAAAGGTTCAAGTCCAAACTCCCTAGCGTGAAATCGAAGTCAGGCTTCAGTTTGCCCTCCTGGGCCTGTCTGCCCCACTCCCGTCCTCCTTTTATCATGGCCAAGTGCATCAAGCACGCTCACATGGCTGGGCTTTAACCCATGATGCTCCCCGTCTCTGCTGCAAAGCCTCTTGGAGATGGACGCAGATGTTAGCTCAGCTGTAAAGCCGCCCTCTCCCCACACCCTCACCACCCCAAACAGCCACCGCTGGGCGTTCCCCTGGATTTCTGCCCTCTCCGCGTGAAAGGGTGACCGCTGGGAGTTGGGATGTCTGTCTCCGTCTCCATCACCAGGAGGAGGAAGTCCTCACTGGACCGAGCCCTCACTGAGCTGGTCTTATTCCTCTCGGCATAGTGAGAATTCCTCTCGTAGGTCTCCACAGGGTAGGCTTTCCGTACAGAAGGCTCTCTGTCATCAGCTGGGAGGTAGTTATCCTGTGCTGCTGCAGGCCTCTTTGGTTGCTTTTTGACCTAGCCCCAACTCCCTCTTTCCCAAATAGCTAAAATTAGGTCTTTGACGGTTCCTTGAAATGTCAGAGTCACCATATAGCCCCGCCATTCCACTCCCAGGAATATAGCCAAGAGAACTGAAAACATATGTCCACACAAAAATGTATACATAAATGTTCACAGCAGCATTATTCATAATAGCCAAAAAGTGGAAACGATCCAAATGTCTATCAACTAATGAATGGAGAAATAAAATGCTCTGTATCCACACAGTGGAATATTACTTGGTGATAAAAAGGAAGGAAGTACTGTTCCATGCTACAACATCGATGGACCTTGATAACATTATGCTACGTGACAGAAGGCAGCCACAAAAGATTACATAGTATAATGATTTCCTTTACATGAAAGGTCCAGAATAGTCAAATCTATAGGCACAGAAATTGGATTAGAGGTTGCCAGGGGCTGGGGGGAGAGGAGGAATGGGGAGCCACTGCTCATGGGAATAGTTTTCTTTTTACAGCAAGGAAAATGCTGTAAAACTGATTGTGGTGGTGATGGCACAACCCTGTGAATGTATAAACCGTGGAAGCGTACACTTTGGATGAATGGCATGGTAATGTGAGTTATATCTCAATAAAGAGGTTAAAAATAATTGTCCTTTGAGCACTGAGTATGGGTATGCTAGTCCTTAGAGGGATGGATATGGTATGCCATTTCTGTCCTAAGTGCTAGAAGATCGCCTGGGAAACAGCCTCCTGCTCTTGGCCCCTGCCACCTTTTCTGCAAGGCTCCCTTCCCCTTTCCCCTCTTCCCGCTCGGATGCTGTGGGATGGGGGTAGGGGCGGCAGAGGGTGGGTGAGGAGTCTCTAGCTGCACCCCCAAGGGGCGCGCTGCCCGCGAGACCGGCCTGCAGGCGCGCACGTGCTGCCAGGCGGGGCCCCGGGGGGCCCTCCACCCCTGCCCCGCCCCAGGGGCTGAGGTCTGAGGCAAAGGGTGGCACGCGACACTAACAAAGGTGTTCGACTCCAGGCGCAATCCCAGCCGTCCCAGGAGACCCCGAAACCAACCAAAACCGCACCCCCAGCCCAGAAAGGGCTTCTCAAGGGGCGCGGGTTGCGGCGGCACCCCTGGATCCTGTCCCTCCGGGGTCGCCGCCGGGCCCGAGAGGGGCGGTGTCCTTGGGTGGGCGCGAGGTCCCGCAAGGGCCGCCGGGGACTCGAGCAGGGAGCGGAGGGCCCGCAGGGAAAGGGGCGCCGAGTCGGCGGAATCCATCCTGACTCTCCCAGCGAGACCTGGCTCAGAATCTAAGGGACTGCAGGGGGCGGGAGGTTCGTAAAAGGGCAATATTTGTGTTACGGAGAAAAGCAAACAGGAGTGTCCAGAGAAGGAGGGATTGGGGGCCGCGGAGAAAGCTGAAGAGAAGCGGCCAGGAGCTAGAGCGGGGGCGGGGCGGGGCGGGGCGCGGGGGTCCGGGATCACGTGGGACCCCTGCCGGGCCGGGTGGGCACAGTTCGCAGGGCAGGCTGGGCCCGGGCTAGCAAGCCGAGGGGTTGCGAAGGAAGATGGCCGTGCGGACGCTTCCTGCAGGAAATGCACGGAGACAAGCTAAACTCCACCATCGCGTGATTGCAATCCGGCCACTCAAATGGAAACCGAGTCCCAGGCGCCCCACAGTGTCCTGAGTTTGCCTCTAAAATGCACGCCAGCCTGAGGAATCTCAGAGACCTGAAAAGAGGGGACGTCTCGCCCGGGGAGCTGGGGGTTGGAAGGAGAGCCCCTACCGAGTCCGGAGCCATTCACCTGGGCGGTGACCCTGGAGCTTTGCCTTTGGGGCCGGCTTGGGCCACCCTGTCACCAGTTCCTGTCTCTGCTGCCCTCTGGCCAAAGTGGAGGGATGCTTCAGGAGCTGGAGGCAGATGCCATCAAGAGTGGCAGGGGTGAGCAAGAGGGCAGCTGTCCCTTTGGCCCTTCTTTCTTACAACGTTTTTATTACCACAGTAATTTGTGTTCATTATTTAATAATAGATAAAATACACTGAATAGAATAATGGGCCTCCAAAGATGTCCGCCCACAACCTGTACATATGTTAAAGCCCACCCCCCCCCCCAAAAAAAAGAAAAAAAAACTAAGAGACTTTGCAGGTGTGATTAAGTTAAGGATCTTGAGAAGGTGATTATCCTGCATCATCCAGTGGGGAACAGTGCAACCACAGAGGTCCTCAGAATAGGGAAGCAGGAGAGTCAGGGTCACAGGACATGTGAGGACAGAAGCACAGGTCAGAGTGATGCAATTGCTGGCTTTCAGGATGGAGGAAGGGGACGCTAGCCTGGAATGCAAATGGCTTCTAGAAGGTGGAAAAGGCAAGGAAACAAGAGTTTCCCCTAGAGCCTCCAGAAGGAACCTAGGCCTGCAGACACCTTGATTGCAGGCCAGTGAAACCCATTCAGACTTCTGACCTCCACAACTATAAGATCATAAATGTGTGTCGTTTTAAGCCACTAAATTTGTGGTAGTTTGTTACAGTAGCAAGGGGACATGAATACATACATCTTTAAAATGAAGGGACTTCCCTGGCGGCCCAGTGGTTAAGACTCTGTGCTCCCAATGCAGGGGTCGCGGGTTGGATCCCTGGTCTGTGAACTAAGATCCTGCAAGCCACGTGACATGCCAAAAAAAAAAAAAAAACAAAGAAGAAGAAAATCAGTCACTTGTAATCCACCTCCCAGAACAAACACATGATTTTTCATATCTGTAGCTTAGCAGTCAACTGAGAACCAGAACTGGTGTGAGAACGCACTGGTGTAAAGACTGAAGTGCCACACAGCTAATGCTGGTGTGCCCCATTCTATCCACTAAGATGGTCTTGACGCTCACCCAGCGCCCAGATCTGGGCGTTCCAAATGTCATTCTCCACTAAAAGGCACCAGAGCTCCACAGAGAAATGGCCAGTTTCACGGTTCAGGTAGGAAAGATACAAGATGTGCCCCAAACATATTATTCTGCCAGACAGTGAGGAAGTGCTCAAAGAATCATAGGAACATATCAAAAGGACAAAAGATACTTAGCTTGAGCAGGCTCCCACTGGACAAATCTAAGATAATGATATTATTGAATTATAACTATTCTTACTTTATTCTATTATAATCATAGCCTAAAGTAAGAATCCACAAGTGCTTATGGATATAATTATGTAAATAAAAAAAATAAATACATAGGGAGAAGGGAAAGCTCTTCCTTATGATAGAATATCGACTAATGAATGTAGAAGGGATAATGGAATTAGAAAGTACCATTTGGAGCCACCATAGTAAAAATCGTGTCAGGGAGAATCATCAATGGATGCTAAAACAGTGGGTGAAAGTTTAATGAGACGCAGGATTTGTATATGGTCTCAAGCTCTTTCCCCACAGGATACTACAAAAGGGAAAACAGTAACTTCACAGTGGAGAAACCTGGCCACCATCTTAACCGAGTGATCAAAGTTAATGTGACCGCTAATGGACAAATTGACAACAGGTGGCTCTGATATGATGCAACACAAGGGCACAACACGCCCAAAATGCATAACCTGAATTTCATTGTGAGGAAATATCAAACAAATCAAATCGAGAGACGTTTTACAAAACAACTGGCCTGCACCCTACAAAAATGTTCACATCATGAACAACAAAGAAAGACTAAGGCATTGTTCCTTATTAAAGGGGACTAAAGAGGCATGACAACTGAATGCAATATGGACTCTGGATTGGATCCCGCCCAGGAAGAAACATTTTTTCCTTATAAAGGACATTAGTCATGCTACGGCATGGATTAACCTTGAGGACATTATGCTTAGTGAAATAATCCAGTCAAAAAAAGACAAATATTGTGGGAGTCCACTTTTATGAAGTACTTAGAATGGTCAAATTCATAGAGACAGAACAGATAGTGGTTACCAGGGGCTGGGTGGCAGGGCGGATGGGGAGTTATTGTTCAATAAGTACAGAGTGTCAGTTTGGGATGATGAGCAAGTACTAGAAATGGATAGTGGTTGCTATAGACTGTTGTGTCCCCCCAGATTCACATATTAAAGCCTAATCCCCAATTTGATGGTATTGGGAGATGGGGCCTTTGAGAAGTGATTAGGTTATGAGAGGGATTAGTGTTCTTATAAAAGGGACCCCAGAGAGCTCCCTTGCTTCCTCTGTCCTGTGAGGACACGGTGAGAAGATGGCGGTCTGTGAAACAGGAAGCAGGTTCTCACCAGACACCCAATCTGCCAGCTCCCTGATCATGGACTTCCAGCCTCTAGATCTGTGAGAAGTAATTTCCGTTTCTAGCCACCCAACCAGCCTATGGTATTTTTATTGTAGCATCCCAAACAGGCTAAGACAGTGGTGATGGTTGCATAACGTTGTGAATGTACTTAATGCCGCAAATTTAATGTTATATATATTTTACCACAATAAAAATAATTTAAAAAAACGGCAACTTAAAAAAAAGAACATTTGTAAATGATTGGCAAAATGTGCGTAAGGTCTGTACATTATATAACAATGGTGTGCCAATGTTAATTTTCTCATTTTGATGAATGTTCTGTGGTTATGTAAGAAAGTGTCCCTTTTTCCAAAAAAAAGAAATATATGGTGAAGTATTTAGGGGCAAAGAGGCAACACGTTTACAATCTACTCTCAAACAGTTTAGAAACATTAATATATACAAATTACCCATGTCTGGATAGAGAGAATGGCAAAGCAAATGTTAACATTTGGGGAATGTGGGTGTAATGTGTATGAGAATTTGTACTAGTATTGCAACTTTTCTGTAAGTCTAAAATTATTTCAGAATAAGCAGTTTTTAAAATTAGAAGAGGAAATTAATTGGAAAGAAGTGAAATACTGTCTGGGGGAAACAGAATTCTAATGCCTGAGGCTGAGATGCAGTGACTGTCTGAGTCTCCCCGCTCTGGGATGCCCTAACTCTCAGGCTTAGGATCAAGGGATGCAGGGTTTCGGTGGCACTGACTGGTGGAGAAGAAATAAGGCAGATGGAGAAAGACAAATACTGTATGATTTCATTCATATGTGGAATCTTAAAAAAAACACAACCAAACAAACGAAACAAAAACAAGCCCATAGATACAGAATCAGATTAGTGGTAGCCAGAGCGGAAGTGGGTTGGGGGTGGGAGAAATGGGTGACAGGGGTCAACTGTATGGTGATGGATGGTAACTAGACTCGTAGTGGTGACCACCTCGTAGTGTATACAAGTTATAAAATGTCGAATTGAAATGCCGTGCACCTGAAACATAGGAGAAGAAGAAGAAGAGGAGGAGGAGAAGGGGAAGAAGAAGACAACAGGCAGAACAAATCGATGGTGATGGCAGTCACACCCAGGTACGGGGGAGTGGGTCTTGATTATCGGGAGCGCAGGAGGGAATTCTGTGCGGTCCTGAAAATATTCTATGTCTTGATCTGAGTGCTAGTTACAAGTTTCCAAGACGTGCACTTAAGCTCTGTGCCCTTTTTGCTGTATGTGTTAATCCTCCCCTTGAAAAGGGTTAGACCGTCTCCACCCCCAGGTTGACGCTGCGCACTGAGATTGCGTCCATGCAAACGAGGCGTTCACTGAGACTTGAGGGAGACTCGATTTACGTTGTTTGTTCTTTCGTTGCTAAGCAACACAGGCTAAGCGGCACAACCAAGGGACGCCAACCTTTAACAGCCAACCCAGGGGATGTGCTAAGCCAAGGCTCCAAGAAGGATCCACACGGACAGTCCCCACTCCCAGCCCTTTTGTGTTCGGGGGTGGGGGCGGGGAGGAGGTGAGAATGGGAGTTGAGCAGCTCAGACGCCGCGGAAGGCCTGGCCCCTCCCGGCGTGGGCTGGCTGCAGTGAGCCACTCTCCCGCCCGCCCGCTGCATCTATCGCTATGGCAACTGCTTCCTCAGGTCTGGGGCTAAAATGAGGCTCTGTGGGTGTCAATCCGTTCTTGAGGTCTCACCTGCCATGGAAATCGTGTGGCCCGATGAGGAAATTGATGAGTCACTGCAGGAAAAGCCTGACGCTTGTTAGACTGGTTCATTCTTGCAGAAATGGGGCAGGTTCGAGACTGGGGGACAGGCCTGAGAGAGAGAGAGGGGTGAAGGTTATCTGAAGGGCAGAGGTGGTCAGGGCATCAAGAGAAAGAGGTAAGGGCCAGTTAAAACTAAAGAGAGGTGGAAATAAGCAAAGATCACCCACATGAGAAAAACAAAGGCTGTTTACGCAGAGCTTGCTGTTCAAAGAGTCAGCAGCCCTCCTGCGTTTGGCAGAGACTCAAAGACCGGGGAGGCGTGGGAAAGCTGCTAACAGAAAAAGGGAAGGCTGCAGGTGTGCACTGATCCGAGGCTGTTGTCCTGGGGAAGCTGGAGGCGGGCGGGAGGCGGGGTCGTCCTGTGTGATTGGCGAGGGTGGCTTATTTGGCTTTCTCTGATTGGTCCTGAATTGGAAGCAGGGCCAAAAATTAGGGAAGCTGACAGTTATTGATGTGCTGACCGTTCTGGGTTGCTTGCTGCAGTGGTTGTGGTTTGGCTTCCTGGGCTGGTTGCAGCAGATTGTGGGTCAGAGTTCTATTGTCATATATGGCCTGGCTGTTGTCCGTTCGTATATTCAGTCTCTCAATGAATACCCAGAAGTTAAGACAGTCAAGAGAGTAGTCCTCATGGTCCTATTAGCAACGAAGTGAGGCACTGAGCGGTGTAGAGAGGAAGCTGTGAGGACCACCACAGGGGAGGTGGGCCGTGGAGCATCACAGGGAGGAAAGTGAGGGGGGTGGGTGAGGTTAAACACCCATCTGACCTCAGAAATACAGGGTGCAGGGGCACCTTTGATGGAGACTCTCAGAGTCCCTTGTGAGTTGGGGATGTGTTCCTGGCACAGGCCCTAGACGCGGAGTGAGGCCCCTTTGGAGGTGTGGGATGTGGGCAACTCACTGAACCTGAGTGCTCCCTTCAGCTCCGGCCTCATCAAACTGCTGAGAATTATTGAGTTAATGTGCGTCAAGTTCACTGGACTGTGCCCAGCACTTGGCAAGTGCTCAATGTTAGATATTATTTTGCTTCAGAATAATTGGTCAAAAACTGAAATTAAATATATTGTTAGGATTAATGTCAAATTGTGTTAATGTAACTGTCAGCTGAAGTGTCGGAAACCTGGCCTCAGAGTAGGGTAGAGAAGGGTGGTGAGTGGATTGAAGGGGCCAGTAGTAGAAACACATCATTCGTGGGCACCAAGAGGGTATATGTTTGGTCCAGCCTAGACTGCATGCCCTTCCCAGGGATGGAGGAGCAAGAGAGGCAGAGGCCAGTGGAAAGCCTGGCAGGTCCCCTAAAATTCTGTGTTTGGAGTGAGGGAGGATCCGTTCTCTGAAAGAGAGGCAGATCTTGTTGCCAGGAGAAGGGGGGATGGAGAGATTTACAAACAAAAATAACATGTATGTGTAGTCATATGCTTAAAGTTTGTGCAAAAAGAAGACTTCAACCTAAGAAATCTAGAAATTCTAGTTAGGCTCCAGAGTTACACCTAAACAGTCAGAATGCTAATCATTACATGGGTTCTCCAAGTGAGGTTGTAAAAATGATTCTTTCGCAATAAAACTAGATAGTCATCCCTAATTCAGTGGTAACCTTTGAAGACAGGAATCAGGTCTTAGACATACCTGACCTGTTTATCTTTGGGGTCTAACAGCATATTCCACAAAATAAGTGCTCAGTAACTGTTTAAAGATAATGAAGGCATACAAGAAGGTAACAAAAGAAATTCAGCTTCAGAGTTTAATGGTTTCCATAAGTACAGGAGTGAGGGTGCCAGATAATCCCTAAAGGTTCCTCTGGGTTCCACAAGATAAAATTTCTAGGAAGAACTTCGCTTAAGGGCAACTACACAATTTCAGGTTAGAAGCCGAAATATCGGATGAAAATGTTTATTTCAACAGACTCATTGGTTAAAGAGATCCTCCCTTGGGGCCCCGGGAGCTGCCTCTGGACACTGCATGTAACCATGTGTGGCAGAGGGGGTTGACACTTGCTGGCTCTACAGCCTCTGGAGCCAGCAAGTCAATATTGAGTTTCAGATTGGTGGGGAAGCATGAGTATTAGTTTGACTGCTGTAACAAATTGCCACAGACTGGGTGGCTTAAAACAACAGAAATTTCTCTCTCACAGTTCTGGAGTCGAGAAGTCTGAAATCAAGGTGTTAGCAGGGCAACATTTCCTACAGAGGCTCTGAGGAGAATACATTCCTTGCTTCTTTCAACTTCTGGTGGTTGCTGGCGTTCCTTGACCTGTGACTGCATCACTCCAATCTTTGCTTTCATCTTCACATGGTCTTCTCCTCTGTGTGTCTCAAATCTCCCTCTGCCTCACTCTTCTTTTTTTAAATTTCATGTAATGTCTGAAACATTTATATTAACATATTTCCATACATATTTCCATACAAATACAAGATTTTTAGAAATTTCATGTAATGTCTGAAACATTTATATTAACATATTTCCATACAAATAACCCAATGAAAGTTTAGTATTAGTTGTTTTGTTTTTTTATACTGCAGGTTCTTATTAGGCATCAATTTTATACACGTCAATGTATACATGTCAATCCCAATCGCCCAATTCAGCACACCACCATCCCCACCCCACCGCAGTTTTCCCCCCTTGGTGTCCATATGTCCATTCTCTACATCTGTGTCTCAACTTCTGCCCTGCAAACTGGCTCATCTGTACCATTTTTCTAGGTTCCACATACATGCATTAATATACGATATTTGTTTTTCTCTTTCTGACTTACTTCACTCTGTATGACAGTCTCTAGATCCATCCACGTCTCAACAAATGACTCAATTTCGTTCCTTTTTATGGCTGAGTAATATTCCATTGTATATATGTACCACAGCTTCTTTATCCATTCGTCTGTTGATGGGCATTTAGGTTGCTTCCATGACCTGGCTATTGTAAATAGTGCTGCAATGAACATTCGGGTGCATGTGTCTTTTTGAATTACGGTTTGCTCTGGGTATATGCCCAGTAGTGGGATTGCTGGGTCATATGGTAATTCTATTTTTAGTTTTTTAAGGAACCTCCATATTGTTCTCCATAGTGGCTGTATCAATTTACATTCCCACCAACAGTGCAAAAGGTTTCCCTTTTCTCCACACCCTCTCCAGCATTTGTTGTTTGTAGATTTTCTGATGATGCCCATTCTAACAGGAGTGAGGTGATACCTCATTGTAGTTTTGATTTGCATTTCTCTAATAATTAGTGATGTTGAGCATCTTTTCATGTGCTTCGTGGCCGTCTGTATGTCTTCTTTGGAGAAATGTCTATTTAGGTCTTCTGCCCATTTTTGGATTGGGGTGTTTGTTTCTTTGATATTGAGCTGAATGAGCTGTTTATATATTTTGGAGATTAATCCTTTGTCCGTTGATTCGTTTGCAAATATTTTCTCCCATTCTGAGGGTTGTCTTTTCGTCTTGTTTATGGTTTCCTTTGCTGTGCAAAAGCTTTGAAGTTTCATTAGGTCCCACTTGTTTATTTTTGTTTTTATTTCCATTACTCTAGGAGGTGGATCAAAAAAGATCTTGCTGTGATTTATGTCAAAGAGTGTTCTTCCTATGTTTTCCTCTAAGAGTTTTATAGTGTCCAGTCTTATATTTAGGTCTCTAATCCATTTTGAGTTTATTTTTGTGGATGGTGTTAGGGAGTATTCTAATTTCATTCTTTTACATGTAGCTGTCCAGTTTTCCCAGCACCACTTACTGAAGAGACTGTCTTTTCTCCATTGTATATCTTTGCCTCCTTTGTCATAGATTAGTTGACCATAGGTGCGTGGGTTAATCTCTGGGCTTTCTATCTTGTTCCATTGATCTATGTTTCTGTTTTTGTGCCAGTACCATATTGTCTTGATTACTGTAGCTTTGTAGTATAGTCTGAAGTCAGGGAGTCTGATTCCTCCAGCTCCATTTTTTTGCCTCAAGACTGCTTTGGCTATTCGGGGTCTTTTGTGTCTCCATACAAATTTTAAGATGATTTGTTCTAGCTCCGTAAAAAAGGCCATTGGTAATTTGATAGGGATTGCATTGAATCTGTAGATTGCTTTGGGTAGTATACTCATTTTCACAATGTTGATTCTTCCAATCCAAGAACATGGTATATCTCTCCATCTGTTGGTATCATCTTTAATTTCTTTCATCAGTGCCTTATAGTTTTCTGCATACAGGTCTTTTGTCTCCCTAGGTAGGTTTATTCCTAGGTATTTTATTCTTTTTGTTGCAATGGTAAATGGGAGTGTTTCCATAATTTCTCTTTCAGATTTTTCATCATTAGTGTATAGGAATGCAAGAGATTTCTGTGCATTAATTTTGTATCCTGCAACTTTACCATATTCATTAATTAGCTCTAGCAGTTTTCTGGTGGCAGTTTTAGGATTCTCTATGTATAGTATCATGTCATCCGCAAACAGTGACAGTTTTACTTCTTCTTTTCCAATTTGTATTCCTTTTATTTCTTTTTCTTCTCTGATTGCTGTGGCTAGGACTTCCAGAATTATATTGAATAATAGTGGTGAGAGTGGACATCCTTGTCTCGTTCCTGATCTTAGAGGAAATGCTTTCAGTTTTTCACCATTGAGAATGATGTTTGCTGTGGGTTTGTCATATATGGCCTTTATTATGTTGAGGTAAGTTCCCTCTATGCCCACTTTCTGGAGAGTTTTTATCAGAAATGGGTGTTGAATTTTGTCAAAAGCTTTTTCTGCATCTATTGAGATGATCATATGGTTTTTATTCTTCAATTTGTTAATATGGTGTATCACATTGATTGATTTGCGTATATTGAAGAATCCTTGCATCCCTGGGATAAATCCCACTTGATCGTGGTGTATGATCCTTTTAATGTGTTGTTGGATTCTGTTTGCTAGTATTTTATTGAGGATTTTTGCATCTATATTCATCAGTGATATTGGTCTGTAATTTTCTTTTTTTGTAGTGTCTTTGTCTGGTTTTGTTATCAGGGTGATGGTGGCCTCATAGAATGAGTTTGGGAGTGTTCCTTCCTCTGCAATTTTTTGGAAGAGTTTGAGAAGGATGGGTGTTAGCTCTTCTCTAAATGTTTGATAGAATTCACCTGTGAAGCCATCTGGTCCTGGACTTTTGTTTGTTGGAAGATTTTTAATCACAGTTTCAATTTCATTACTTGTGATTGGTCTGTTCATATTTTCTATTTCTTCCTGGTTCAGTCTTGGAAGGTTATACCTTTCTAAGAATTTGTCCATTTCTTCCAGGTTGTCCATTTTATTGGCATAAAGTTGCTTGTAGTAGTCTCTTAGGATGCTTTGTATTTCTGCGGTGTCTGTTGTAACTTCTACTTTTTCATTTCTGATTTTATTGATTTGAGTCCTCTCCCTCTTTTTCTTGATGAGTCTGGCTAATGGCTTATCAATTTTGTTTATCTTCTCAAAGAACCAACTTTTAGTTTTATTGATCTTTGCTATTGTTTTCTTTGTTTCTATTTCATTTATTTCAGCTCTGACCTTTATGATTTCTTTCCTTCTGCTAACTTTGGGTTTTGTTTGTTCTTCTTTCTCTAGTTTCTTTAGGTGTAAGGTTAGATTGTTTACTTGAGATTTTTCTTGTTTCTTTAGGTAGGCTTGTATAGCTATAAACTTCCCTCTTAGAACTGCTTTTGCTGCATCCCACAGGTTTTGGGTCGTCGTGTTTTCATTGTCATTTGTCTCTAGGTATTTTTTTATTTCCTCTTTGATTTCTTCAGTGATCTCTTGGTTATTTAGTAACGTATTGTTTAGCCTCCATGTGTTTGTCTTTTTTACGTTTTTTCCCCTGTAATTCATTTCTAATCTCATAGCATTGTGGTCAGAAAAGATGCTTGATATGATTTCAATTTTCTTAAATTTACTGAGGCTTGATTTGTGACCCAAGATGTGATCTATCCTGGAGAATGTTCCATGCGCACTTGAGAAGAACGTGTAATCTGCTGTTTTTGGATGGAATGTCCTGTATATATCAATTAAATCTATCTGGTCTATTGTGTCATTTAAAGCTTGTGTTTCCTTATTAATTTTCATTTTGGATGATCTGTCCATTGGTGTAAGTGAGGTGTTAAAGTCCCCCACTATGATTGTGTTACTGTCAATTTCCTCTTTTATAGCTGTTAGCAGTTGCCTTATGTATTGAGGTGCTCCTATGTTGGGTGCATATATATTTATAATTGTTATATCTTCTTCTTGGATTAATCCCTTGATCATTATGTAGTGTCCTTCCTTGTCTCTTGTAACATTCTTTATTTTAAAGTCTATTTTATCTGATATGAGTATAGCTACTCCAGCTTTCTTTTGATTTCCATTTGCATGGAATATCTTTTTCCATCCCCTCACTTTCAGTCTGTATGTGTCCCTAGGTCTAAAGTGGGTCTCTTGTAGACAGCATATATATGGGTCTTGTTTTTGTATCCATTCAGCCAGTCTATGTCTTTTGGTTGGGGCATTTAATCCATTCACGTTTAAGGTAATTATCGATATGTATGTTCCTATGACCATTTTCTTAGTTGTTTTGGGTTTGTTTTTGTAGGTCCTTTTCTTCTCTTGTGTTTCCCACTTAGAGAAGTTCCTTTAGCATTTGTTGTAGAGCTGGTTTGGTGGTGCTGAATTCTCTTAGCTTTTGCTTGTCTGTAAAGCTTTTGATTTCTCCATCAAATCTAAATGAGATCCTTGCCGGGTAGAGTAATCTTGGTTGTAGGTTCTTCCCTTTCATCACTTTAAGTATATCATGCCACTCCCTTCTGGCTTGCAGAGTTTCTGCTGAGAAATCAGCTGTTAACCTTATGGGAGTTCCCTTGTATGTTATTTGTCGTTTTTCCCTTGCTGCTTTCAATAATTTTTCTTTAATTTTTGCCACTTTGATTACTATGTGTCTCGGCGTGTTTCTCCTTGGGTTTATTCTGTATGGGACTCTCTGCGCTTCCTGGACTTGGGTGGCTATTTCCTTTCCCATGTTAGGGAAGTTTTCGACTGTAATCTCTTCAAATATTTTCTCTGGTCCTTTCTCTCTCTCTTCTCCTTCTGGAACCCCTATAATGCGAATGTTGTTGTGTTTAATGTTGTCCCAGAGGTCTCTTAGGCTGTCTTCATTTCTTTTCATTCTTTTTTCTTTAGTCTGTTCCGCAGCAGTGAATTCCACCATTCTGTCTTCCAGGTCACTTATCCGTTCTTCTGCCTCAGTTATTCTGCTATTGATTCCTTCTAGTGTAGTTTTCATTTCAGTTATTGTATTGGTCATCTCTGTTTGTTTGTTCTTTAATTCTTTTAGGTCTTTGTTAATCATTTCTTGCATCTTCTCAATCTTTGCCTCCATTCTTATTCCGAGGTCCTGGATCATCTTCACTATCATTATTCTGAATTCTTTTTCTGGAAGGTTGCCTATCTCCACTTCATTTAGTTGTTTTTCTGGGTTTTTTTCTTGTTCCTTCATCTGATACATAGCCCTCTGCCTTTTCATCTTGTCTATCTTTCTGTAACTGTGGTTTTTGGTCCACAGGCTGCAGGATTGTAGTTTTTCTTGCTTCTCCTCTGCCTCACTCTTATAAGGACACCTGTCATTGGATTTATGGTCCACCTGGATAATCCAAGATGACCTCATCACAAAATCCTTAATTACATCTGTAAGGACTGTTTTTCTAAATAAGGTAACATTCACAGGTTCCAGGGATTAGGGCGTGGATGTGTTTTGGAGGGCCACCATCTGGCCCATGACACTGATCTCCCAAGGCAAGAACATTAAAAAGTTCATAGTTCACTCCCTAAAATGCTTGTTGATGGCCACGGAGCTCCCAAGACGTTCTGGAGCTGAGCCAATGAGCTCACGTGGGACAGCCCATCATCCATCCACCCTTGGAGACGGCATTTATTGCCAGCCTGCAGCAATCTGACATAGCTGGGATAGCCAACAGAGCTTAAAGAAATTCCTGGGCTAAAGGATCCTCTGCATGTGGAAGTTTTCATGGCCAACGTAGATACTTTTCTAATCGCAAGGGTGGAGCTCTTGGTCCATTTATCCTTGGGGTCCTTGGGGCTTGTATAGTTCAGCATTTTTCAGAGTGCATGCCCAGGCACTCCAGCTGTGTGAGATGGCCTCTAAGAAAAGAGTTCAGTGACCAAGGACATGCGAACAACACTGGGGACCATATTCCCTCTTGTGGATGCTCAACACATTTTAATAGATTAAAGGTACCCAGAAATCCTATGGTAGAGAAGCCCAGTATTTCCCAACTTGCCTGCAACTCTTTACAACTCATAAATCATACTTGGCTTTGGAAGGGAAATCTATTGGAAAAGAAATGTATGAGCGTGTGTTTGCACTGTGTCTTCTGTGTTGGCAGAATGAGGGAAATGTCAGATCATGCCTCCTTTCTGACCTTATTTGCAATCTCAGAGCTTGTGCCAAACACTGACTCTAATGGGCTCTGGTCTCTGCTCAGCACCAGCTCCCCTGCTGACACGTTGCTTCATCCCAGGATTCAGCTGTGTTTGCCCAGGACTTACTGACTTGCTTGATGTTACAGCAGAGAGCACAGAACTCTGTGTTATGCCAAGTCCTCTGAGGCCCTCCTCACATTCTGCTCCTTTACCATAGTTGAGGGACATGTGAGTGAGCTTTGTGTACATGGCACCGAATAAAGCATCTTCTTTATCTGCTTCATTGAGTAATAAGTTCAGATGTGGCAACTCAATCTAAATTTGTGTGGCTTAAGCCCAACTTCTCTTTTTCTTCCTTTGGTCTCTTCAGAATGAACTCTCAAGGCCCAGTTATATCACATGGACAGACAGTCAGGACGCTGTCACTTGGGAAGAAACAGCAGGCATCAACCGTGATTTGCCTTTCTCTTTCTCCTTTCTTTCCTTCCTTCCTTCCTCCCTCTCTCCCTCCCTCTTCTTTCCTTCCCTCCCTCCTTTCTTCCTTCCTTTCTCTTCTTTCCTTCTTTCTTTTCTTTCCTCTTTCTTTCTTTCCTTCCTTCCTCCCTCTCTCCCTCCCTCTTCTTTCCTTCCCTCCCTCCTTCCTTCCTTCCTTCCTTTCCCCTTCCTTCCTTCCTTTCTTCTTTTTCTTTCCTCTCTTTCTTTCTTTCCAAGAATTAGGAGATTGACACAAACAGAACAAGGTTTTATTTCATTGGAAAAATTACAGGAGACTTTTCTTTTTCTTAATGGCCATACCACACGGCATGTGGGATCTTAGTTCCCCGACCAGGGATCAAACCTGCACCCCCTGCATTGGAAGTGTGGAGTCTTAACCACTGGACTGCCAGGAAAGTCCAAAAATTACAGGAGAAGTTTTTAATAAAGAGCTTAGAAGGTTTTGTAAAATACACTTGTCATTACGAATATCAACAAGAATGTTTTTAATGATAGCATGCACTTTCAAATTTAAGAATAATTTAAAATTTTGGCTGTCCTACTTTGTGAAAAAGATATAAATGAAAGAATATGAAGGACTGTGGCTTTCATGTTTTACTCCACAGATTTTTTTTTTTTTTACTTAAAAAAATGTTTTTTTTTTGGCCATGCTACAGGAATCTTAGTTCCCTGACCAGGGATCAAACCCAGGCCCCCTGCAATGGAAGCATGGAGTCTTAACCAATGGACCACCAGGAAAGTCTCTACTCCATGTGTGATTAATGAATGGTGAGACTCAGTAGCCAACACTTTAACCAAGTGATCAAACTCGGCATCAGTAATCATGGTCCAACCTGACATTTTGGCCTCCTGATTTGCTACCATATGAAAAACACATCATCTATGAAATATTCTTGCTAAAAAATGTTTAACTTGAGTCATATCAAGCCTCTAGGCTAACTTCCAGTTTATAGGAAATACAGGGGTTAAAGGAACAGTTAAATGACACCAGGACAAATCAATCAGACAAATCTAGAATGAAGGACATTGTATAAAACAACTGTCCTGTGATTTTCCAACAGGGATAGTCATTGAAAAATGAAATGTACAAGGACTGTTTTAGATTAAGGGAGACTATGTAGGCTTAAACCAGTGGCAATGCATGAAGGTCAATTGAACGCTTGTTCAAAAAAAATTCAAAACAAAACTATAAAAGACATTCTTGGGACAATTATAGAAACTTTAGATTCTAGATATTGTTATGGTGTGGCAATGGGTTTAAAGGACATTATTCTAACTGTAGGAGATACATGCTAAAATGCTTAGAGGGAAAGTTGTTCAGACACATACTTTCAAATGACACAGAAAAAAAACTATAGTTAAAATACATATGGCTAAATCTTAATATGTTGAATCTAGGTTGAGGGCATATAGGTGTTCATTGTACTATTCCTTCAACTTTTCTGTATATTTGAAAATGTTCATAATAAAATGTGCAGAAGAAAACTGGTCTTGAAGGCCTTCATCTCAGTAACATTTTGGCTTAAATTGCAAGTAATTTTTGTTTGAATATTGTATCTGAATATGTTAGGGATAAGAAACACTTGGTACTTTGTTTTGATGATTTGATTTGATTCAATGTAGCTCCTTGTTGAGACTATCTGCCTGAAGCATTGAAATTGAATTCATTATAACTGAGAAGTGCAGATGTAGAAGTACAGACACACCAAACCTTATATATCACTGTTGCTCAATTGATATTTCAGCTACCTTATGAATGTGTCTCTTGCTAAGAAAGGCATTCATACACATGTTGCTATTTCAGCAACAAAAAGTATCTCCTGGAAAATTTTGCTTTGTTTGTTCAGCCTATATTTATTGACTTACTACTACATGTCCAGGCCTGTGTTGGCCTAAGGGAAACATCAGTAAATGAAATGGGGCCACGGCCGTTGAAGATCCACAGTCACTGACTTCCAAGTGCGCAAGGACAGATGTAGCCTCATTCATGCTAATGCAGAATTCTCTAAAGATTTTGCTTGTGTACACCCTAAAAAATTATTACCTTCATTTCTTTTTTTTTTTTTTTTATATTTCACTGCCTGCAGTGTTGGTTTATTTTTTTTTTTAATTTTTTAAAATTTATTTATTTAAATTTTATTCATTTATTTATTTATGGCTGTGTTGGGTCTTCGTTTCTGTGCGAGGGCTTTCTCCAGTTGCGGCGAGCGGGGGCCACTCTTCATTGCGGTGCACGGGCCTCTCACTGTCGCGGCCTCTCTTGTTGCGGGGCACAGGCTCCAGACGCGCAGGCTCAGCAACTGTGGCTCACGGGCCCAGTCGCTCCGCGGCATGTGGGATCTTCCCAGACCAGAGCTCAAACCCATGTCCCCTGCATTGGCAGGCAGACTCTCAACCACTGCGCCACCAGGGAAGCCCTACCTTCATTTCTTGATAAAAATTTTTCATTGTATGTTTAAATGGCAGCAAAGATGTAATTCTGGCATAAAATTGATATTTTAAAATTGTTTCATCACTTTTTTTAAAAAAAGGTTCTAGTAAGTATAATTTCTTTATAATCTTTGTCTGGTAATCCCATATATGAAGTCTTTGTAGGATGGTTTCTGTTATCTGTTGTCTGTAAGTTCTTGTTTATATACATATATATATATATCCCAGATATGGGATTACCATATTGTGTCTGCCAGGTACTTAGGGGTCCCAGTAGTTCAGGATCATTTTGAACTAAATTTATTGCTTGAGATTATTTGGTTACTGGCGTGTCATGAGTTTGAGGTGCAATCCATGCCAGGGTTGGTTCCTGGGTATAATTTAATAAGGCTCAGCAAAACCAAATTGTCCTAAAAGTTTCAGAGAGGGGTCTACTTTTGGTTCACATTTGGTTCACTATTCCTCCTGAGATCGCAGTTCTGGAGGCCCTGGGGGAGAATCCTGGTAGAAGGTCTCTTAATAGATGTTTCACCGTGGGCAGGCTCTGGGCTTTGATAGTTGTTATTCTTGCCCCTGGAAGCCGTCAAAATTCAGGTTCAAAGTTTGCCTGTAATCAGCAGAGCAAAAGCAACTGCCATGTTCCATTTATATCCCGTCCTTAGATTCTGGCCTGCCAGTTCCTTTACTATTTTTGTCAACTCTTCAGTGGTTTTACAAATATGTTTTTAATATTTTATCAAGTATTTTCAACTGTTGGTCTAAATAACCTAGCCTGCTATATTCTTGGAAAGGGAAGTAAACATCATCATTTTTCTCAATACTTTAAATGAGAAGCTCTTTTAACCTGAGGTTTCTGCCTGGACTTGAAGGCAACCATGAACTCCTGGAAATTGTATGCAACATTTTGTGTTTATGCAGTTTTTCTGGGAAAAAAGCCCACAGATTTTATCAGATAGTCAAAGGTGCTAATGACTGAGACTCCCCAGATCTGAGAACCACTGCTTTATAGTTCCATTAGCACTTAGCAATTTTAATTTTAAAAAATGATTTCAGAATAATTTCAGACTCACAGAAGAGTTGCAAGTACAGTCCAAAAAAACTCCGATATTGCCTTCACCCAGATTCACCAACTTTTAACTTCTCTCTCTCACTCTCTCACACACACACACACTTAGTCTTTTTCTGAACCATTTCACTACAAGCTTCAGACCTGATTCTACATCACCTCTAAATACTCTAATGTGCATTTCCCTAAACAAGGACCTCCCAAAAAGTCAGGAAATCAACACCGATACAACACTACCATTCAAAGAACCTATTCAGATTTTAATTTTGCCAACTGTCCCACAAATGTCTTAGTTTTCAGGTCTAGGATTCCTTCATACATTGCATTTAGTTGTCACGTCTCTTTGGCCTCCTCCAATCTGGAACAGTTCCTCAGTCATTCTGTCTATCATGTCCTTGAGAGTTTAAGAGAATACAGCCCTTATATTCCGTAGGCTGACACTCAACTTGATTCCACTGGATGTTTCCTCATGCCCAGACTCAGGCATGCATTCCTGACAAACTTCAATTTTCTCGTTATGTCAATCTGTCCCATCACTGGTGATGTTGACCTTGATCATCTACTCATGTTGATGTCTTCACTGTAAAACTACTATTTTTCTTTTTAACTGTTGGAAAATGTTCCAATAATATGCTAAAATCCTGTTCCTCATTGAAACTTCACCCATTCTTAGCCTCCATTGACAACTCCAGTCTGAACCACTGTCAGGTTGGTAAGTGATTTTCTGTTTATATCATTCCTTTTACATTTATTGGTTGGAATTATACTGCAAAGTGATTTTCTGTTTTTATCATTCCTTTTACATTTATCGGTTGGCATTATACTGCAAAGGAAGAGCTTTTTTCTCTCCCTACTGATTTATATCATGGTGAGCTCATGGATTCCTATTTTACTTAATAGGTTATAATCTGTTACTGTAATATTTATTTTCATGCTCAAATTGTCATCAGCATGGCCAACGGGAGCCTCTTTGAGCCAGTTTCTTTATCCTTTTAGCATGGCCCTATCAGTTTTCGAGCCTTTCCTTAATTTCTGCACAAGATGTTCTAGGCTTATCTTGTAGTTTTCCTGCTCCAGCCCTAAAATCTGACATTTCTTCAGAGAGTCTTGGTTCCTCTTTTTTTCCCATATAAATATTTTTTGAAAATTTTGAACTTTATTTTGTTTTAGAGCAGTTTAAGGTTCACAGCAAAAGTGAGAGGGAGGTACAGAGATTTCCATATACCCCTACATAGGCTCCCCCATTATTAACATCCCCCATGGTATATTTGCTACAATTGATAGAATTGACACATCATGATCACCCAAAGTCCATAGTTTGCATTACAGTTCACTCTTGGTCTTGTACATTCTATGGGTTTGGACAAATGTCTGATGACATGTGTCTATCATTATGGATCATACAGTCTTGGTTCCTTTTAGTGGAGCATGGTATTAGAAACCAAAATCTGTATACTCAGTGTGCTCATAGCTACTGAGATATCACTGCATGTCTATCCTCTCAGAGGACAGAACTAGGAAATGTATATAACGTACACATAATATTAAATAATATATATTTCCTAGCGTATATATTTAATATCTGATATATATTATATATGATATTTACAGACATACATATATAGTTGAGCCTTGAACAACACTGGTTTGAACTGCATGGGTCCACTTATACTCAGATATTTTTTCAATAAATACGTACTACAGTACTACACCTTCTGAGGTTGGTTGAATCCAAGGATGTGGGACCACAGATATGACGGCTGACTATAAAGTTATACTCAGCTTTTCAACTGAGCAGTGGGTCAGTGCCTCTAATCCCCACATTTTTCAAGGGTCAACTATATATATTTCTATATTTGTTTACATTTTTAAAAATGAGTTCCTAATGATACCTATATTTCCAATCCAACACCTCAGGGTTTTTTCTAGCCTTCCCCTTTTCCATGTTAGTATTTTCTCCAACAGTGGGAAATCTGGTCATCATTATTCAACATAATCAATTGTCCAACCACACCAGTCTTCTCTCTCTGCCACCTGCATGTCTCTCCCTTCAGCATCCATGTTCTTGCCCACATTACTGTTGTGTCTCATAGCAGGAAGGGAGGAGAAATGGAATAGAAAAATGGAAGGGAAGGGAAGATGAGATGAGAGGGAAAGGAAGATAGGAAGGAAGGAAAGAGTTTAATGTTAAGATAATGCCATAAACTGCCTTCAATAATTTATAGACGTTAACGTTAAGCTTATAGTAAGGCACTTTACTTAATTATCATATGTATACTTGGTAAGCAGCAATTCTGTGCAACTTCTGTGCAACTGTTGTAAACTCTTGGGCTTCTATCTAAACATGGGCTCATGGTAAAAAGTTGAGAGTTTAGTGGCAGTGTTAAGAGTGTGGCTGCTGAGGCTTCCCTGGTGGCGCCGTGGTTGAGAATCTACCTGCCAATGCAGGGGACACGGTTCGAGCCCTGGTCTGGGAAGATCCCACATGCTGCGGAGCAACTAGGCCCATGAGCCACAACTACTGAGCCCACGCGTCTGGAGCCTGTGCTCTGCAACAAGAGAGGCCGCGATAGTGAAAGGCCCGCGCACTGCGATGAAGAGTGGTCTCTGCTTGCCGCAACTGGAGAAAGCCCTCGCATAGAAACGAAGACCCAACACAGCCAAAAATAAATAAATAAATAAATAAATTAAAAAAAAAAAAAAAAAAGAGAATAAGGGTAGGAATTAAAAAAAAAAAAAAAGAGGGTGGCTGCAAATGGTAAACAGGTGAGGTTTAAAAATTAGAGGTCTGGAGTCAGACAGACCTGTGCTTTAATTTTGGTTCCTCTTCTACATATGGCCAAAAGCAAGTTACTTATCAGCTGTCTCAGATTCCTCATCTGTGAAATGGCTACAATATTTGCTTTGCAAGATTGCTATTAACGTTCATTGGACATAATAGGGAGTTAGGTTAATTATTGTTATTGTTAGTTTGTTAGAGTTGGTGCTCAAAAAATTATACTGTTGTCTTCCCACACATCCCCTGTTGCTCCTTTGATTGCTATATGGAAACCCAGAATTACTAAGCTATAGTATCCTCGTGGCACAGTGCGCACACACACACACACACACACACACACACAGAGGCTGGAACCACGTGTATGCTATACCTTTAAGTGTCTCTTTTGATCAAAATAACTTTTTCTCAGGTTGAAATTCTGTATGAATTCTAACTGGTTTCCTTGGATAAGTTCGGCGAATAAAAATATTTCTATACAATCTTGGTGTCCTTGTTTGAAAACAACGAGAATTCTAATTATAATGCATATCTATTGTTTTGTCCTCCCTTTTCTTGTGGGACATGTTCTTTCTGCACTTCAGTAATGTAGTTCAATGGTGGTGTACATGTTATGTTCTTACAGACCTTCATCATTTGGTTCAGGGATGGGCACCTAGCTGGACCAATGAACTGTCCTTCCCTAGGAATTGTTGACTTGAGACCAGAGATCGTCACCCTTGGCCTGTCTGATGGTGAGGCTGAAGATATGACCTTGAGAGCTATCAGGGGCCTTGTCCCCAGCCATGTGGAGGAAACTGGTGTGACAACAAGAAGCTGATGTGCAGAGAGAAGCAGAGCAGAGGGATGGGGGCAGAGAGGGGACTCTGGTTCCAGCAATTCCTGAGGCCCACTGGACCACTACCCTTGTCACAGTTTGTTCATGTCGACAGTCCATTCCTCCCTTTTGTCTACTAGCTTAGTTGGTAACCAAGAGAGGTCTGACTGCCTTATGTATCTCAAAAGGTTTGTTGTGAGGACCATTGCCTGGCACATAGTAGGGACTCAACAAATATTGGTTGATTACTCTTAGGTTTAACCTCCAAAGGCTGAATGAAAAAAGGTTGGGGCAATTCTCAACTCTAGAAGTAAGCTTCCTTTGAGCATCACAAAGGAAGACACAGAAAGACAAAAGGAGGGAGCCCTCCACCCGCACCGCATACACCCACATCCCTCCAATCCTAACCCAGGTCTACCGCCTGGAGGTTCACATACCTGCCCGGAAAGACCACTGGCACTTCCTTCAGTAAATCTCGAAGTCTACCTCTCAGAATCCTTCCCGCTTTTGCTGTACAACCCGAGGCTGGGTCTGGTGGTCCTGAACTGTGACCCTGGTCTGAGTTGAGTGCTCTGCCACAGGCCTTACAGGGGATGTGAGTGCTTGTCCGGTTGGGCGGGAGGGGTGGGGACAGGGGTATGAGCCTCCTTCAGATTCCATTTCTTGGGAGATAATATAGTCTAAACATATTTAAGAAAAAGCTTAAATATGCTCAGTTCTCAAGGTCAGTCCTTGAAATCAGCGGGCCTCCATTATCGTGTCAAGACTTTGAATTCTCTCCTACCTTGGGTAACATGAGTGACTCTGGTCAAATCGGTGACATTAGTCTTCAAGGGCTGCTCTCTCTACAGAGGATTCCACTTCATTATTTTTTTTTTCTTTTTTTTTCATTTTAACAGTTTTTAATGAAAGTTGTATACAAGATTACTTCATTCCTGCATCTTCTCAATTGTTTCTTCCTTATATTTGCCCTTTTCCTTTCCTACTTGGCGAGATTTGGCTTTACGTTCGAGGATCTTTTTGTGGTCTTTGTCCAGTTTTAGTCTGGTGATAACCACCTTGCTGGGGTGAATGCCCACATGGACAGTCGTGCCATTAGCCTTCTCCCACTGCGCTCGTTCAACGTAGACGACATACTTCTTCCTGTAAACCTGGACTACTTTGCCATTTGCTGCCCTTTGTAGTGCCCTCGTACAACCTGAACTTCATCATCCTTCCAGATGGGCATGGATCGGACATTGTACTTCTGTCTCAGCTCTTTAGAAAGAGGGGAAGACATAATCTTCCTGCAAATGTAGGAAGGCGCATTGAAATGCCTTTTCGGGTTCTTGCTTCGGTCAGAAGTCACAAAGGGATTGAACTTCATTTCGGCCGCTGGCGCTTCAGCGACGGCCACAAAAGGGAAAAGGGCCCACTTCGTTATTTTTATTCTAAGTCTCATTCTGATTGATGAGGCTTGGGGGAGGGCGTCTTCCCAACTCCTTCACTCACACAGATGGAAAAGAGATTGCTAGCATTCCTGAATGTATCATATATCTAATCTATATGCAAGTCATTTGCATATTCTTTAAAATAGATTTCCTTCGGATTAGAGACACCTTTAGTTCTACTCAGGTGATTCTAAAAGTGGTGACCTTTCTAACTTGTTATTTTCTACATAGTTCTTCTTTGAGACAACAAGCCCGGGATTACGGTGAGGAAAGGTGCTGTACTGATGGAAGCAGAGCTCAGTCCGAAGCAATTTAGCTCCGGCCAGGTAAGCGTCCGACACGCAGTGTTATCAAGCCCTGTCCGTATCTGAACCGATTTCCCTTACAGGAGGGTGTTGCAGCCTCTAGCCTAAGCAGGTTATTGAAGCAGTCCTTCCAGGCAAATGAAGTTTCCCTGGGAGGGATTGTGGTAGAGTTAGAGCTTGCCTTTTTAATTGAAGTGACATTTCAGTACTTCCTCAAAACGTGCATCAGAAGTGCCCGCGTGCGGAACAAAAATGCATATCCCTGGGCCGACTCCAAACACGCGGCACCAGAATCTCGGGGCGGGAGGGAGGGGGGCGCCGAACTTGTATTTTCACAGGCGCCCAGGTAACTCTTCAGCTCTGAGACCCGCCTTAGTCTGCACCGCGCCCGGGCCGGCGCTGGGCTCGCCACCTCGCCGTCAGGCGCTCGCTCCCGCTGCTCTCCTCCCTCAGCTCCGCGCCTTCTTTGTCGCCTCCCTCGGGGTCACTAGAACTCAGCTCCTTCTAAGGTTTCAGCCCCATTGCCCCGCGCAGCCCTGGGGACAAACCCCGTATGGTCCGCCGCCCACGAGAGTAACCACCCGCTATCCGCGAAGGGCGCCGCAACGCCCCCGCGGCCGCCGCCGGAAGTGACGGCACTTGTCGTTGACGCGCCCCGCCCCTTCCGCCTCCGCGCCCCGCCCAGGCGTCTCCCCTCCGCTTTCCCCGCCCCTCCCCCTCCCCTCTCTCGCCCGTTTTATGTCAGCCTTTCTCCCTCTCCCTGTCCCCCTCTCTCCTTCCTCTAGCTTCCTCTTTCGCACCTGAGCAACGCACCTGCCCGGGCCCGGCTCCGCTCCCTCCTCCCTCCTCCCCTTCCCTTCCCCCCGCCCCGGCCGGAAGGCTCCGGCCTCCGCCGCGGGAGCTTGGCGGCTGCGTCACCGCCGCCCCCCCGCCCCAGACAAGATGGACACCGCCGAGGAAGGTAAGTCGGCGGCGCCCGCGCCCTTGCTCTGGCGCCCGGGTGCGGGCCGGGCCCGCGCCCGGTCCGCGGCGCTCGAGGCGGGCGGCGAGGCCCGGGCGGAGCGGCGGGGGCGCCTCGGCTCGGGGCGGGGGCGCGCGGTGACGGCGGCGGGACCCGGCGGGCGGGATCGCGGCTGGGCCGCCGCCGGGGCCGTTTGCCCGCCGAGCGGCGGGCTCGAGGGGCGGCAGGGAGCAGGAGGTGACCCCTCGGCGCCCCCCGCCGTTTACCGCGCGCGCGCGCGCGGAGGGCCGGACCCCTGCCCGGGCCGGGGGCGTCGGGCTGCGGCGGCCGCGGCCGGCGTGGCTCCCCGCCCCCTCTGTCCCACCAGTCCTGGGTTGGGGGTGACGGCGCCGTGGTCGCTGCACGAAGTTTGGGGGCGTTTTCCACGCCCTTCCCCCACTCGGTTTTGTCTTTCTTTATGTCGCTTTGCCCCTCGCTCTCCGGGCCCGACCCTTTCACGATAAAACTTCTTTGCTGACTGAAACTTCGCGAAAAATACCCCGCCAGGTGACGGCCTGGTGGAGTGAACTGACCTCGTATTTAAAAACCTTGCCCTCTGCTTGCGTGGCCCCTAGTAGTTTGTTTACTAAGCGAGGCAGAGGCAGGGCCACCGAGGTTATTCGAAGCAGGAAGGCTCTTTGTTTCGCTGTAGTTTATTTTGTGCTTAGTCTCTGGCACCAATAAGCAGAGTTTTGTGTGTGTGTTTTGCTTTGTGAGTGCGTGTGTTTTGGATGTGGCTGTTCTGGAACAAGCTGACTCTTGTGAACTGAATACAGAAGTGAAGACATGACTGAACATCTGTGGCTAGTGAAACGCATTTGCTAATCCGTAGAAGGTAGTTAGGTTGTTTTTAAGCAGTTTTATCTTTTTAGAGTTTATCGAATAATTTCGTGAGTCTATAGAGGAAATTCCTAATCGCTTTCCTGTTGTTGCGGTTATCGGCGAAGATGCATTTATGCTTTGGGTTTATTATGTGGGGATATAAGCGTCTTGCAACCTTACGGATTGCGATTTTGATGATTTTAAATGATCGTTAGGGACTGTCGTGGTGTGCAGTAATGGGTGATGAAAAGTTTGATGTTGTCTGTATATGTGATGCGTGGAGGGGATCAATTTATCATTTTTTTAAAAGAAGTCTTTCGATAGGAAAAACCTCAACTGTAATGATATTTGCATGTTATACTTGACAGTTTACAGAGCATAGTTACATGCCTTCACATTTGATCTAAGATCCCTATGGAGTAGGTAGGTATTATCTTTTATAGGTGTGGAAGTTAGTTATTTTAATAGTTTGTCCAAGTTTCACACCCTAGTAAGAGAAAGATTTGAACCTAGGTATCCTGATTACACAGTTTTCCTTTCATTATGCCTGAGTTGTTTTTATTATATGCCGTGACTGAAAGGTAATCACCACAGGAGACTCCTTTGGAAAAAATAGTAAAGTGAAACTGCTGAGGAGGTTAGGAATTACTTTCTTTTGACAGGTGGTCCTAGTGTGTAAATTTCCATCTACATCCATACATCCTTTTGGATTCAAATTTTAATGACTCACTCTAGTAATGAATGTGTTTATTGATTTATCAATTGATATATACTGGCATGTTTTATTAAATTCCCATTCTTTGAGCTTAAGCACTTAGTACTTGCATACACTTACCGTATGATAGTGGTGATTCGGGAATTGCAGAATCGCAAAGGTGGAATCATGAAAGAAATATTTTCCGAGTGCTTCTAATGCACTGCCCACCCCCCTCAGTCGGGGTGAAGTACAAATGATATTTATCTACTGACTTGAACACTGTTCTCTATTGAAATAACTGACATTTACTGAGGACTTGATGGATGGCATGTACTTCACTAAACATTTTATACACATCTCATTTAACGCTCTTAAGACTTTTAGGTAGGCACCATTCCCTTTTTACAGATGAGGAAACTGAGGGTTAGTATGATTAAGTAACTTGCCCAAGGTCATACAGGTAACAGATGTCAGAGGCAAGATTCCAACTCAGGTCTGACAGACTCCGTGGTTAAATTTGTAAGTGGATACCCAGTGTCCAGTGTTGAGATGACTGTATTTTTGTCACTCCCTTTATAAGATGAATTATCTACATAATTTGACAAAGCTTTACTTTGCATTTGTTTTATGACACTGTTAGTCATGAAATGAAAGTGAATCTTAATACTGCTCATGCCTAATTTTGCATAATTCCAAATTGGAAGTCTTCTGAAATTTTCAAAGTTAGTGTAAATTTAACTTGAAAAAATGCTGGAAGGAAAAGGAGGATTACAGAAGATTTCAGGATAAAAATGACAAAGTGAAGACACCAAAAAGCTTGGAGACAACTTCTGTTTGCTGAATGAGTTATTACAGGTTATTTCTTAAATTTAAAAAAATGCAATTGGGTTTTTATTTGATTATAAAAGAAACTTTTTTTTTTTTTGTAGGAGACTTGGAAAATATGGCTAAACATAAAGAAAATAAAAATTTTTTAAATCTTTAAATTTTATCACTCGTTAAAAACACTGTTGATGTTCTTCACTTATCTATTTTTTAATATGTTAATCTGAGCAAACAGAAATCTGAAATACCAACCTGCAAAGAGATTGTTAAGCTCTTCCATCTCTTTCAAAAGTGCATGTTGCTTTCCTTCTCATGGTACCATATATGATGTTATAATGCTCAGAATGTTTCATATTTGTAGTAAACAAGACTGAATTCTATTAGAAAATGGGTTGTTTGCCAGATGGATTTTGACCCTTCATATTATGTGTTTGCTAGGTATTAAAGATCTCTAAAGTGTTCAGTGTATTAAGTTTTATTTTTGTAAAATCAACAGTTTTATAATCCATTCTCATAATACAGCCATGCCTTGTTTTATTGTGTTCACTTTATTGAGCTTTGCAGATATTAATTTTTTTTACAAATTGAGAGTTTGTGGCAACCCTGCATTAAGTCTATAGGTGCCATTTTTCCTGAAGCATTTGCCCACTTCATGTCTCTGTGTCACATCTTAGTAATTCTTTCAAATATTTCAAATTTTTTCATTATTATTATATTTGTTATGGTGATCTATGATTTACTGTTGTAATTGTTTTGGGACACCATGAACTGTGAACAGTGAACTTAATAGGTAAATGTGTGTATTCTCACTGCTCCACCAACTGCTGTTCCCGTTTTTTTTTTTCTCCTTGGGGCCGCCCTATTCCCTGAGGCCCAACAATATTGAAATTAGGCCATTTAATAACTCTGTAATGATCTCTAAGTATTCAAGTGAAAGGAAGAGTCGCATGTCTCTCACTTTAAATCAAAAGTTAGAGATAGGTAAGATTAGTGAGGAAAGCATGTTGAAATCAGAGATAGGCTGAAAGCTAGGCCTCTTGTACCAGTTAGCCAAGTTGTGAATGTAAAGGAAAAGTTCTTGAAGAAAGTTAAAAGTGTTCCTGCAGTGAACACGTGGATGATAAGAAACATCCATATTGCTTATGTAGAGAAAGTTTTAGTTGTCTGGAGAGAAGATCAAACCAGCCACAACAGTCCCTAAAGCCAAAGCCTAATCTAGAGCAAGGCTCTAACTCTCTTCAATTCTGTGAAGGCTGAGAAAGTTGAGGAAGCTGCAGAAGAAAAGTTTAAAGCTAGCAGAGTTTGGTTCATGAGGTTTAAGGAAAGAAGTTGTCTCCATAACACCAAAGTGCAAAGTGAAGCAGCAAGTACTGACGTAGAAGCTGCAGCAAGTTATCCAGAAGATCCAGCTGAGATAATTCTTGAAGGTGGTCACACTGAAAAACAGATTTTCAGTGTAGATGAAACAACCTTATATTTGAAGCAGATGCCACCTAGGACTTTCATAGCTAGAGGGGAGACGTCAATGCCTGGCTTCAGAGCTTCAAAGGACAGGCTGATTCTTGCTGGGGCTAATGTAGCTGGTGACTTGACGCTGAAGCCATTGCTCATTTACCATTCCAAAAATCCTAGGGCGCTTAAGAATTATGCTTAATCTACTCTGCCTGTGTTCTGTAGATGGAACAACAAAGGCTAGATGACAGCACATCTGTTTACAACATGGTTTACTGAATATCTTAAACCCACTGTTGAGACCTACTGCTCAGAAAAAAAGAAGGTTCCTTTCAAAATATCGCTTATTGACAATGTACCTGGTCACCCAAGGGCTCTGATGGAGATGTACAACAATATGAGTGTTGTTTTCATGCCTGCAAACACAACACCCATTCTGTAGCCCATGGATCAGGAAGTAATTTCAACTTTCAAGTCTTATTATTTAGGAAATACATTTCATAAGGCTATAGCTGCCATAGATAATGATTCCTCTGATGGAGCTGGACAAAGTAAATTGAAAACATTCTGGAAAGGATTCACTATGCTAGATGCCATTAAGAACATTTGTGGGGGCTTCCCTGGTGGCGTAGTGGTTGAGAATCTGCCTGCCAATGCAGGGGACACGGGTTCGAGCCCTGGTCTGGGAAGATCCCGCATGCCGCGGATCAACTAGGCCCGTGAGCCACAATTACTGAGCCTGCGCGTCTGGAGCCTGTGCTCCGCAACAAGAGAGGCCGCGATAGTGAGAGGCCCGCACACGGCGATGAAGAGTGGCCCCCGCTCGCCACAAGTAGAGAAAGCCCTCACACAGAAACGAAGACCCAACACAGCCAAAAATAAATAAATAAAAATTAAAGTTAAAAAAGAATATCAGTTTCTTAAAAAAAAAAAAAACATTTGTGATTCTAACACAACATTGTAAATCAACTATACTTCAATAAAAAAAAATAAAATTTTAAAAAAGAACATTTGTGATTCATGGGAAGAGGCAAAAATATCAACACTAATAGGGGTTTGGAAGAAGTTGATTCCAACCCTCATGGATGATTTTGAGGGGTTCAGGACTTCAGTGGAGGAAGTAACTGCAGATGTGGTGCAAATAGCAAGAAAAATAGAATTAGAAGTGGAGCCTGAAGATGTGACTGAATTCTGTAATCTCATGATAAAATTTTAACAGATGAGGAGTTGCTTTTTATGGTTGAGCAAAGAAAGTGGTTTCTTGAGACAGTATCTACTCCTAGTGAAGGTGAAATGAAAAGTTGTTGAAATGACAACAAAGCATTTAGAATATTATGTAAACTTAGTTGGTAAGGCAGGGGCAGGGTGTAAGAGGATTGACTCCTATTTTGAAAGAAGTTCTGTTAGGTAAACTGCTCTCTATCATCAAATATTTGAACTTCAGAGCTTGAGGAGATCTTAGATCTTCCTCATTTTATCGATTAGGAGTCTGATCCTGCAAAGCACTGATATTTTTCAGTTTCAAAAAAAAAATCTGTTCTTTGCTCAAGGATATACATATTTTAAAAGTAAAAGCACTGCAACATTGGAATAAATGTTGCAAGTATTGATGTATGAAACTCTCATTAAGATATTAAACGTTTTGCCATAGTGGTGTGCTCTCAGTTCAGCCCAGTGATATATAGAGCTGACGTTTTTCTTTTTCATTTTTCTAAATTACTGCTCACACTAGCAGAATGTAATATAAAATCTCATCAGCCTATTTTTATGGACTGCCAAAACAATTGTTTTTTATGCTTTATGAATTATATTCATTGGGAAGGGATGAAGCTGAACTTTATCATAATTGATCATGTTCTGTATCTATTATGGTAAAACCTTGAGGTGACTTAGATTTGGAAGTAATGGGTTAAAAGGATAGGAAATTGTCAGAACCAGACAGCTAGTTACTGTCTTTCTAGAACCACATGGTCTTTCACCTCTGCTTCCAGTAATGCCTGCTTCATTCTTCTTGCCACAGATCAACTTTCACTGCTTTGGCATGCTTATGGGCAAGCATACATGCACTTATTTGACAAGTGTTTATTGAGCACCTGTTACGAGCCAGGCAGTATTTTATGCACTTGGGCTAGGCTGGTAACAAAATAGACAAAATCCCTTCTTTCATAGAGCCTATGTTCTTGTTTTTGGCTTGGTAGAGGAGCAGGGGAGGACAGAAAATAAACATGTAATAAATTATATGGCATGACTAGATGGTTATACGTGCTGCGGAGAACAGTTAGTTGGGAGGGAACAAGATGGGTGAGAGAAGGATGAGATGAAGCTGGATTACAAAGGAGCATGAGTTAATTTTGGTGGTGATGGATATGTTCATTATCTTGATTGTGGTGACAGTTTTACCAGTGTCAAGCGTTATCAAGTCATATCCTCTAAGTAAGCGTATTTTATTGGCTGTCCGTTATTCCTCAGTAAAACTTTTTAAAAATCCATTGTTTTTTACTCATGCATGGCTTTGTAACCTCATGTATTGATCATTTGGTAGCTGTTGGATCAAGTTATGCAAATCTTCCAAAGCTTGACACATTTTCCTGTGTAACATAAAAGTCACATTCATTAACGTCACCACTTATCTCAGAAGGGCTTTAGGTATTGGAGAAGCTGTCGTTCTTATTGTGGTGGATATAGGTTTTATAAAATCCTAATATTTGCTTGGAAGTTTTATTTTTGTCATTGGCAGCAAATATTGTCAGTGTTTTCCTTGGTTCTTAGGCTCCCTTCATTCTTTTGTGACACAATGCCTGCCGAATACCCAAATCTGTCTGAATAATTGTCATTTTGTTGTTGTTTTGTTTTGTTTTGTTTTATAGTAAAAATGGTGTTTCGTGGGAGGTGGAGGTGGGGAAGCAGTTCAGCTGGTAACTCCAAAGAATAATACAAGTGCTTTTTCTTGAGACAACCACTGCTGTTGAGCCTGAGTCCAGGAGTGAGTCCACACTCTCTGTATTTTTCACTTCTAAAATTTCCACTTGGTTCTTCTTTAAATCTTCTTTTTCCTTTGCACTTTGAATCCAGTGAGGAGGCAGAAAACACAGTAACTTAACTAGAGAAAGTTGAAAGAATTATTAACCTATGATAAGAGAATAATTATAAAGATGTAAGGACTACGGTAAAAGGTACCCTGGGCCTGAGGGAAAATGTCCAAGTAGGGACAGACTGGGGAGGGGTGAGGGCCCCTCCTCACAGCTGTGGTTCAGACCTCATTGGAGGAGTATGGAGTTGTCCAAGCCAGAGCTAGTCCACAGTTTCTGGGTGAGCAGGAAACAACCCTCCAGGGTGCATGCAGGAGACTCAAGGTTGATGGGGAGGCATGCAGACAGAGTTAGGGTACCACTGTGGGCGCAAGGCCTGGAGTGTGTTGAGCTGATATCAGTAGGGCTGTGAGAAGTTGGTTACTAAAGCAAACCTGACAGTGCAGCGGGAGCAAGGAGTGCTCCAGTCCTCCTGTGTCGTTCCTCCAGCACCCTCTACCGACAAATTTATTTTTAAAAACTGTTTAAAAGAGTCCAGTTTCTTATCACTGAACAGGTGGTACTGAAGGATAAATTTGGAGCTGAGAGGAAATATTCAATACATTGATACTTGGCACACTCCTGCTAAAACTTGGCAGTTATTGCCTGTGCTGCTGAATTTGCATTTGTCCACTGCTGCCAAAATCCTTACCACGAACTCTGTAACTACTGCAGGAGTCCACAGTACCTGCAGTTAGCTGCCACTGCTGTTTTTAGAGCCAGAAGTAGGAAATGGCTTTACTCCTTCCCTCCATCTTATGATCCCACAGAAGAGCTTCTCATTGACAGCATGTAACTCAAGCCTAGTCAGCAAGGCAGATGTAGTTTTCAGGCTTCCAGGAGCAATAGTACAGGTGAATGTTAGTTTTGTAATGATCAGTAATCGGGAGAGATAAGAAATAACTAAGCTTTGGGATATATGGAGAATTGGAATTTAAATGTATGCTTTCAAGGCCTAATTACCAAATCCACATTTAAAAAAAATAGGTATACTTTCACAGTCAAAAAGGAAGTGTTTTTCCACAGGATTTTAGCAGTTAAAAATGTCTTTTTCTTGTAATTGTAGAAGTAGCAATGAAACAGTAGAAACCGGGAAAATGGGAAGAAAATCACCCGTGTTCTCATCTAACCAATATAATGGCTATCATTTTTTTGTATTTTCTCTTTTAGGCTGTTTTGGGTTTTTTCCCTAGTTGTAAGAACAGTGTGTATTCATTTTTTTATTCCTGCTTTGTTTACTTAACATTATGCATACTTCCATATTGTCATATAACTGCTATTTTAAAGGGGCTATAGACATCCGTGTAGTGAATGTACCACAATTTATGTAGTCACACTTCTGGTTTTAGCTATATAGGTTATCCACAGATATTTTGAATACTGTTTTTTAATGTATTTTTAATATTTGTTTACTGTAATCGTAGCTACTAATTATAAAATTTTTGTTGATAATTAGCTATTAAAAATCCTTTGTTACTACAACCAGGTGAATCAAGGTCAACATTAACAGTCATAAAAATCATGTTGATAATGTACCGTTCATATTCTGTGATGAGATGGCACTTTGCCTATGTGATTTTCCTCCCCAGAACCCACAGCCCCACTCTAATCATGAGCAAAAACATCAGACCAATTCTGGGGACTTCCCTGATGGTGCAGTTGTTAAGAATCTGCCTGCCAATGCAGGGGACAGGGGTTCGAGCCCTGGTCTGGAAGGATCCCACATGCCGCGGAGCAACTAAGCCTGTGCGCCACAACTACTGAGCCTGCGCTCTAGAGCCTGTGAGCCACAACTACTGAGCCCGCGTGCCACAACTACTGAAGCCTGTGTGCTTAGAGCCCGTGCTCTGCAACAAAGATAAACCACCACACTGAGAAGCCTGCACACCGAAACAAAGAGTAACCCGTGCTCACCGCAACTAGAGAAAGCCCGCGTGCAGCAACGAAGATGCAATGCACACAAAAAATAACTAGTTTAAAAAAAATCGAAGTCATCAAAAACAAGGGAAGTGTGAGAAACTGCCAGAGCCAAGAGACGCCTAAGGAGACATGACAATTAAATGTAATGTGGATTCTGGGATAGAAAATGACGTTAGGTAAAGATTAAGGAAATCTGAATAAACTGTTGACTTTAGTTAATGATAATGTGTCAATATGGGTTCATTAAGTGTAATAGAACTACCATCCTAATGTAGGATGCTAATAAGAGGGGATACTGGGTACTGTGTACGGGGGAGCATTGTCCTGTCTCCTTATATTTTCTGTAAATGTAATCTGTTCTAAAAAAGTGTATTAAACCCTTTGTTTATTAAATTATCACTAGTTTATCACCAGAAGGAAAGTGGAAACATTTTGAAATCTTATGTGAAAGAACTTTCAGGGTAGAGAATGGCTTAAGAGTTAAGATGTACCCAAAACTTTAAGAGTTGTTTTGCATTTTTTCTCATAGTAGATACTTAGAATATGTTTGGATTGTTGGCTAAAAAAACTAATGGGATGGGCTAGCCTTGAATGGGTGTTGACTTCCACAGCTGGCACCAACTTGATAACCTCGCACACTATTGGGTGTTCCCCCTCCCTTTCATCTCATGGGCTGTCTCCATATTCAGTCACTAAGGACTTGAAGGTTTTGTTCAAAAAAAACTTTATTGAGCTAGGTTCTGTGCTAGGAACTTCTAAAAGGTATGCTTTGTGAAGATATTAAGTATTCAAATAAAGCAACAAAAGTTGCCATAGGATTTAACAGAAGAAATTTGCCCTTTAAAACCAGGAAGAGCTTTGTTTTATTGTTCTAGGTAAGTTTGCATTCATAACCAGCAGAGTGCATTGATTTTACTTTGGCCTGAGCAAGATTTGTAATTTTACTGCATGTTAACTTGGTGGAGCCTTACTCCACCACAGAACATTATTTCATTTTTAGTGAAGGGCCTCAGGCTGCACCTTTTGTAGACTGCACTCTCCTTTTGTACCCTTGGCCTTGTTATTCTCTTGAGGTTTTGGGTGGTGGGATTGATCCTAGTAAACAAAATAGATAATTTTTTCTTTGACTCCTCCCCCCCCCCCCTTTTCCCCATTGAGGCATTTTATTTGCACATTGTTACATACTCCTAGGAAAAAAAATTCCAGGATTTCTCTCCTATGTGTTTTTGTCTTGTTTCTTCATGGTCCTCATGCCAGCTGAGGTTGTCAGTACAGTGAAACCAAGCTAGCAGAATGGAAGTAGGTTATTTTGACATTTTTCTAGATTTTTGAGTTGCACTTCAAATCTGGGCCTGATCACTCCATGCTTGTTTAACTTGCCTGTGAGGTTCACAATAATTTTCCCAGCTCTGTGATCATCTGTGATTTGAAATTTGACAATGTAAGCATGCTTCATCATTACAGTTAGAAACCAGATGATTTTGGAGCATGGCCTGACAAGAACCTGGCATTTGTCTCTCTTTTCAGCATTGTTAATGCTCTTGAGAGCATCAGCCAGGTCATTCATGCACACCATTGCGGTAGCACGGAAAGATGGTGAAAAGAGTTTTCTTTGACTTTCTGTGTTGGTGGTGGTTGTGCTTGTTTTAGTTTTAGTTTTGTGAAGCAGCTAAGATCCTTTATAAAACAGGATGGACTGATTTATGTCTTAGTCACAAACTTCCCCCAAACCTGAGCAACAGAGGGTTGCGTTAAGTTTCTCACTGACATCACGTCCAGTGTGGCTGGGGAGAGATCCTCCTGCTAATAATGCTGGTCACTTGGAGATCTAGATTGGAGACCATGGCTTAGCACATGATTCCACAGTCGTTGAGGCAAGAAAATGCAGTGTGATGGATTGTGTTCATTGGTGCCCAAAGACTTCTATGCAGAAGTGATGCACATCACTGTAACTCATATTTCATTGACTAAAGCAAGTCACATGTTCAGGTATAATTTCAGAGGTGACAGGGAAGTGCAGTACTGCCACATACCCAGAAAGTAGAATGCCAAAAATATTTGATGACCAATGCTGATGATTTCCACAGTCCCTAGCAACATTAATTCCTACCTGGTCGGATGAAATAGATGTGCTCATTGGGATACATTTCTATCTACAACTTCATTAGAACACATTTTAGAGAGGGAACTAATTTTTTTTCATGTCGTTACCTTTTCTCATTTGTTCTTTTTTCCTACATCTGTTTAGACACCAGTACTGTAGAAAACTTTTTGATTTTATTAAATTTAAAGTGTATTTAAAGTTTTCGTTATTTAATGTCTGTGAGTTTTTGACAAATGCAGATAGTCATGTAGCCACCACAATCAAGATATAGTTCTTTCACTCCCCAAAATAACTTCGTGTCTTTTTATGGTCAGCTCCACCCCCAGACCCTGGCAACCACTGATCTGTTTTTGTCTGTATAGTTTTGTCTTTTCCAGAACGTCATAAGTGGAATTAAACAGTATGTAGCTGTTTGAGTCTGGCTTCTTTCAGCTTAACATAATGCATTTAAGATGTAGTCACATTGTCGCCTGTATCAGCAGTTTGCTCCTTTTTATTGCTGAGTAGTATTCTGTTGTAGGGATGTGCCACAGTTATCCATTCCCCAGTTGTGGAATGCTTGGGTTGGTTGTTTCCAGTCTGGGAGAATTATGAATGAAATTCACATAGGTTTTTGTGCAAACATAAGTTTTCATTTTACTAGGTTAAATACCTAGGAATAGGATTGCTGGATGTATGGGAAGAGTATATATGTTTTTATTTTTATTTTAATAGGTATGTAGTGGTAATCTTACTGTGGTTTAAACTTTGTTGTTAATGTAAAAAATACATAACAAAATTTACTATTCTAACCATCTTTAAGTGTCTAATTCAGTGGCATTAAATATAAGCACATTGTTGTACAGTCATTAGCATCTTAACTGTGTTTTTAATTTGTATTCCTTAATGAGTCAGCATTGTTTTCATTTGTAGACCTTCTTTGCTGAAGTATCTGTTCAAATCCTTTGCTGAATTTTTTTGGACTCTTCTTATTGTTAAGACCCTAATTAGTAAGCTGGACGAAGAATTTGAATAGATAGTTCACAAAGAGAACGTGGCAAAATGTGGAAATACCCAGCTTCACTAGTAATAAAACTACTTCTTAAAATTAGCTGTTGTACTAGTTATTTTTACCCTTATATTTCAGTAATGTGTTTCATTAGAGGGAGCAAATCTACTGTTCAAAAGGAAGAAAATTATAAATTTGGAGCGGTAGATATATGTAGGATATTGACATTAAATTATGAAAAAATAAAACATTCAAGAAAACTTGATCACATAACCAGGGTGTGTATGATAAAGTCAAAAAGATGTCTTTTGGAATTGGGGGTTAGGTTTTAAATCCTCATTTCCTCATTAACTTGCTTGATAATATAGTTGGGCTAGGATTAGAAATGGAGTTTGCTAATCTTAAATCTACTCCCCACTTGTTCTTGACTGTCAGAGGTGGTGGTGGGGTCGAATTTTTTTCTTGTACTGTTTGGCTGGGGTACAGCAGCAGTTACTGTCTATAAAGTTTTCTGTCTTGCTGAGTTGCCCTTTCCTGGTCCTTTGGCTAGAGAGAGCAAGCTTTGGGGGGAATTTTTTTGTCTGTTCTCATTGGTGTTTCTAGCTTGCCAACTTCTCCACCTCAGGCTCCAGTCCAGGATACTTGAGGCAGAACACAAATCCAGAGAACTCACTGCCTTGTGGTTCCTTGGCGTCCCAGCTTCTTTTGCTGATCTGCCTTCTCTTCACCTTTTCGAGTTTTCTTATGTTTGTTTTGTATATGATATCCTGGGTTTTTAGCTGTCCTGGGCAGGAGGAGTAGGCAGAAAACTACTATTTCATCTTGATCTAGAATCTTCATTCGTTTTCTAGTCTTTATTGCTGCCTTTCTCTAGAGCGAACCTTTATCCTTATTTTCTAGATGATATGTGTTTTACATGTTTTTGAATTTTTTTACATGTGGAATTGTATAGGAGTAGGTACTCTTTGTGTCTGGGGTTCTTTATCACTCAACATCATTTTGTGAGATAAATCCAAATTGTGGTTTGTGGTTTTGGTTGGTTTATTCTTTTTGCCATGAAGTATTATATTAAATTATATGAATATACCAAAATTTATCCAAATTTATTTGCCAAATTTAGGCAATTTGGGTAGTTTCCATTTTGGAGGCATTATTACGAATAGAGCTGCTATGAACATTCTTGTACATGCTTTTGGACATAAGTATATAGGGAACTATTAATTTTAAGTAAGATACTAGCAAAATACTACACAAATATATACAGTTGATGCTTGAACAACACTGGTTTGAGCTACTTGGGTCCACTTATATGCGGATTTTTTCCAGTACTTACATGGTGTTGGCCCCCGCCCCATTCGTGGGTGTCACATCTGTAAATTCAACCAACTGCAGATCAGAATTTTCATCTGAATTTGCTTGAATCCGTGGATGTGGACAGAACCTGCAGATGTGGAGGGCCAACTATGGGACTTGAGTGCCCTGGAGTTTTGGGATACATGGGGGCTCTTGGAAGCAATCCATCCATGGATGCCGAGGTACACCTGCACTATAGGCAACATACACTTATAAAATAAGGAAAGAACTTATTTCCCCCAACCCTGATCCCCCCAAAGTAGCAACTTTTAATAGTTTCTTACGTATTCTTCCAGAATGAATGTTTAACTATGACCTTTATATACCTGTGCCTTGTGTCAGATTTTTCTCCTGGAATATAGATTGGCAGGGAAGAACCTTTCATTGCTTCTACTCCATGCACATGGACTAGCTAAGGAAATTGAGTTGAGGATATAGAGCAATGGCAGCTGCAGCCTATCTCTTAGGCAGCTTTTCCTGGCCTCCATTTCCCTGATAAGGGGGGGTAAGCCACTGCAAATCAGGTGTGGCTCGGGGCCTGCTAAACAGCTAAGTGTTTGCCTTGAAGAGTTTTATAGCTGAGGCTTATCGCCATTCTGGTTGATTTATAGCAACAATCTTTGCCTTTCCATTTAGGGAAATATTTATTCATAAAGTACTCTTGAGCAAAACTCTGTCACAACTTCATGTGGGGAAAAACAAGAGTCAGTACTGCAAAAGAGATTTGTGATGTTGTTTCTTGGACCAAATTCTGTATTAGAGTCATTTAGATGAAATGGTTTTAAGTTACAAATGGGTTGTTGGTTGCATAGTACTAGGCTTTTAGGAATGTTGAGACAGATTATTTAGATTTTATTTTGCCTTCTTTCCCTGATGAAGATAATAGCCAGTGAAAGTTTTAACATATTTTAAAAAACATGGTCAGTGAAATAGGAAAATTGCTAACATGAGTTTTCACATTTGTGTGTGTGTGTTAAATAAACCACATGCAAAGACCTCCTGCTAAAGAACTTCACTGATAAAATTGGACTTGGTGGGCTTCCCTGGTGGCGCAGTGGTTACGAATCCGCCTGCCAGTGCAGGGGACACAGGTTCGAGCCCTGGTCTGGGAAGATCCCACATGCCGCCGAGCAGCTAAGCCCGTGCTCCACAACTACTGAGGCTGCGCTCTAGAGCCCGTGCTCCACAGCAAGAGAAGCCACCGCAGTGAGAAGCCCGCGCACCGCAACGAAGAGTAGCCCCCACTCGCCGCAGCTAGAGAAAGACGGCGTGCAGCAACGAAGACCCAACGCAGCCATAAATAAATAAATAGATAGACAGATAGGACTTGGTAGTGTTAGTAAAGTTCAGCTATTATATTTACAAATTGCATGTTAACCTTTGATTTTTTTTTTAAAGTTTCATTATACAAAATTTCAAACTCACAAATAGATTAATGTAATAAACTTCCGTATAACCAGCATCTAGATTCAACAGATACAAGCATATGGTTGATAATTTTATCTCAACCCTTTCCCTCTTGCCTCCCTACACTTCTGCTGGATTGTTTTAAAGGAAATCCCAGATACGATATCTTTTCATCCATGAATACTTACGTATTCTAAGAGATAATTTTTTTAAAACAAATAACCGCAGTACCAGTATCATACTTACTGTCTTTATCCTCCAAGTTTTAAAGTAACTATCAATGTTATTACTATTAACATGATGATTATTGAATTCTCTTTAGGATTTCTTTATAGTTCCTTCTGTCTTTGGATATAGCCTACTTGGGGATATATGATCATGTTTTAAAGTCTAAAGTAATTATTTTCTGTGATTAAGCTTGATATACACAGGTTTATTTGTTTGATTTGTTTTTGGTTTATTTTGCATTTGGATTATTATATGATTTCCACTTTTATTATTATGTAAAAGATTTCTATGGTTCTAAAACAAAGTGATTCAGAAGTCTAATGTTCCCTTCCCTTTCCTTGTTCTTATATAATCAGTGGAGCTTGTGAAGTCCCTGATACAATAATGATAATTTTATGCATATGTGTATTTTGAGAGAGCCATAGTTATTCTCTGATTTTTTTCAGATGTTCCATGAGCAAAATCTATGTCTATCTATCTATCAGCATACCTAAACATACCACTACGATAGAGCAGTGGTTCTCAAACTTTTTTGGTCTCAGGATCCCTGTAAATTCTTCTAAAAGATTCAGAAGAGCTTTTATTTGCTGTATAAGAGAATAAAAAAATTTAGAAATATTTATTCGTTTAACACACCCATTATGTGTTAATATAAAATTTTTTTAATGAAAATAACTATATATTCTAAATCCAAAATACTGGTGAGAAGAGTGGATTTGTTTTATATTTACGTACCTTTTAAATGTCTGGTTTAATGGGAGGCAGTTGCATTCAAACAGGTGTCTCATGTAGCCTCTGGAAAACTCCACTGTACAATGGCAAGACAATGAGAGTAAAAGACTCTTAGTGTTACGGCAAAAATAGTTTTGACCTTGCAGGGCAAGGTGAGTCCAGTCCTGTACTTTAGACTGTCGAGCAGAGCTCCGGGCCTTGATTTAGATTTGTTGTGTTTGCTTAGTTTTCTGTTTATTGGTTCATCCTTCAGAAGGAAGGAGTCTACTGAAGATCGGTGTCTGGTCGTATTCACGTGTTTCTCTGTCCTGCTAGTGGAGGTGCTGTCTCTCCAGTCCCACCCCACTCAACCCCACCCGCCCCTCGCGGTCATGCTGTGGGAGTGTGGGGAGACATGGTGCCTCCTGCGGGTGGGCACATCCCTCAGTCTCCTGCTGTGACGTCCTTGCCGCGGCTCCCTGCGCCACACAGGTCACCTTGGGCTGGTCCCTGTCTAGGAGGCGCCCGGCTGGCGATCAGCCGTTCACACCCGTGTTGATACTGTTTCCGGTGTTTGTCCCTGCGTCCCGCTAGCCGAGGTGTGCCCACAAAGGCTGTCCCTGCCCCACCCCAGTCCATCCCCGTATAACTGGTGGCTGACCAGCCACCATGTTGGTGGAGGGTGACGTGGCGACCCTCGTGGTGACCCTCGTTCGTGTAAGCCCAGTGGTGTCTCTTGCTGCTTCCCTCTGCACTGTGTCTTGCTTATGGGACACCCCTTGCCGCGCTGTGGCTACTGCGCCCTACTTTCTACTCCCGCAGCTGCCTGAGAGCTGGCCGGGGAGACAGGATGAGGTGGAACCACTTTGCCCTATGACTGCACCTGTCTCCTCACACTCGCACTCAAACCCACCCTGAGTGGTTGATCCTGCAGTAGCCCTTGCCTGTCACTAAAGTTAATTCACGGGCGTCTAAGCGCTTCTGGCTTCGATACCCTGATGTTGAGAATGACTTTGAGTGCTTGTTTGGCTCCTACCTACAGAACTGTGGTAATTCTAGAACTAATCCATGCTCATGGGCATCAGCGGCTCTGCTCTGATGATTCTAGATGACCAGGATTGCACGTTCTGTGGCCCTATTAAGGAGTCGTTTTGCGTACCATGGCAACCACCGTGACTGGGAATTCGGATGATGGGAAATCCGGATTCGATTCCATAGAGAAGCCTGGTAATCTACTACTCCAGCGTAGGAAGGTAGCAGATTTGCCACTCACGACCCGAGGGTGGGGAGGCAGTGATGAAAAACAACACTGGACACTTTCGAGGTCCAGTAATTGGAATGAGTCCACTTAAAATCCTTTAAGGCAGATTCATTGTGTGGCAAATCTGGTACCGGCAGCTGAGGTAATCCCCAGCTTCAGTGGCAGGGTATTGAATTCGGTGCAGTTAAAATGCTGTATGATCTGCCGCGCGGGTTTGTGGATGGGGAGCCTCCGTTCCTATCCCTACCCCCTGCTTCTCGGCGCCCTCCTGGCTCCTAGTCGAGTTTCTGTGGGCTGAAGTGTGCACTTGAAGAAATTGAAGTACTCAAAGCAGGCGCGAGCTGCCTGCACACTGCTGCTGGAAATCCTGGAATGGGAGCGTGGTTCTATTTTGTTTGTGTTGGAGGTTGATTGTGGAGGCCGATTAGACGGGATGGCTGGGATGCTCGTACTGCACCGCTAGAGCTCAGTCTTAGATTGATGCAAGACCGACCAAAGTGAAAGCTTTTGCCGTGGATGTTTTCATTACTTAAGGATGAAGGTGAAAATGGGAGGTTTGAAGAGATTCTGATTCCATGTTGTTCTGACCATAAACAATGCCGACTGCCCTCGTTATTTCCGGTAATGTGCCGGTAGCTTATTGCTGGCAGCTTATGGGAAACCAAAGTCCTTCGGATGGTGGTAGCTGGAGTGTCTGGTTCCAGAGCTGAGATTTGAAGGCACAGTGGTGTGATCTGCGCTTAATTTGACTCAACCTGGACAACCCTACGCGACTCCATCACAGACAGGATTGGCACTTTGATAGCGCTTACGTGGGTGGTGGTGCGCGGCCTTTCTGTGTTGCTGGAGCGATTTGTCTGGCTTATTGATAACCGGGGAGACTAGTGTGCTCACCACTTAGGTTACCCCCAGTGCTTGATATCCCTAACTTCGACAAATATTGCTTAGCCACCCAGGATTGAGCATTCACAAGTCTGTGATGCTCTTAAGTGGCCGTGACTGCGCCACACTTCTCAACATGTGCGTATCCCAGTCTGACGGGTGCTGGGGATTCATTATTAAATCTATTAGTGCTGGGCTCTGGGTTGCAATTATTCCTCATTAATAAGGAATTCCCTGTAAGAGAGTAGATCAGAAGCTTGCATTAAGTCCCTGCCCGTTGTTCATACTGCCCATTGCCCCTCAGATTGCCCACTTGGGGTTGGCATTTGGTCTTGGTGGATCACCGAGAAGGTGGTCTAAATGAAAATCACAACCAGGTTTCGGTAGGTGGTCCTGCGGAAAGACCGCGTTAAGGACCGAGCAAGCGAGCTTGAGGGATAGCTTTCGGCCATCTGTATGTCACCCGCCACCCCAGGCAAGACTGACAGTAGTGCCATGAGAATCACTTGGGGCGGGGGTGGAGGGAGTGAAGGAAGAGCTGCTGCCCTTTGGTGGCCGACCCGTAGCCCTGAGCTTCCGTAGTTTCTGCTTAAGGTGGCCTCTGGCTCGCCTTTCTCTGGCCTTCGTGGTCTTGGGATGCCCCGTCCACACTCTATTGTGTGTGTGTCTGTTCCTGTCTGTCTCTCCCTCTAGGGCCGCTCTGCTGTTTCGATGTGTTTTTGTGAAGTTTAAACTTAGGACCGGACTTAGGACTTTAGACTTTAAACTGTTAGGACAGGAATGGTGAAGTGATTTTGCATATTTCTATCTATAATCTGTTGGTTATGAGGAAGTACAGTTTCAAAGAAAACCACGGTTTCCGTTATTTTCAATTTTGATTTATTTATAGAGCTCTCATACAAAGGAACAATTGACCTTTTTACATAAAAGAAAATTTTTAAGTTTCAGATATACTAGATTATCATCCTGATCACACTTTTTAGTTCTCCATGATGTTGATTAATGTTTTACCTAGTGATAGAGTCTTGCTTTAACATGCAATATTTTAGTTTTTGGTGGCCTATTATTTTTTTAAAAGTTATAACCAAAGATAATTCAATTTTTTTTTCATTAATAGATATATGTAGAGTGTGTCGGTCAGAAGGAACACCTGAGAAACCTCTTTATCATCCTTGTGTGTGTACTGGCAGTATTAAGTTTATCCATCAAGAATGGTGAGTCATCCTTTTAGAAAATTTTTATGTCTGAGCTTTACTGTCATCTATATAATAAGGGAGACTGTTTCAATGAACTTTCTCTGTAACTAGTTAATTTCTTTAAAATTTTTATTGTGAAAATTTGGAATTTACCCGTATTTCTTATTACCATGCCGTGTCATTTTGGTATATTGTCTTTCAGATGCACGTGAGTACCCATTTGTTTATTTCTACCATGGAGAGCTAATGTTCATGGGAAGTGTTATGGTGTTCTAGTTTTGCTTGGCATGATTATAGTTTACATTTAGGAAATGCTTTGTGTAAGGTAGTAACTCATTGCTTGTATACATTTTAACTCATTTAATCCTTAAAACTGCAAGGTGGAGTATAATTATGATTTTATGATTATTCAGATGAGGGAACTGAAGCATTGAAAGGTTAAGTAACTTGTTCTAGGTCACACAGCCAGCCAATTAGTGATAGATCTAGCCACCAGGTAGCAGTATCATTAGACCAATATTAGAACTGATGTTGATGCTTGGAGATTCTTCTATATTCAGTTATCTTTGAGGAGGTTACAATTTACTTTGATTAGTTAATTGTTCAGTTAATTGAAACTGCTTTTTAATAGAGGAAATACATGTCGTTTTTATCTTTATCTGTTATAATTCTGTACTCAGAGGGCATCAGTGATAAAAAGTTAATTGTAAAAGTTCTGTGATTTGTAAAATTTCAGTAAAGCAATATTAGTTTTCAATGAAACCTTAAAAGTTTTTTTGTTATAAACACTATACTTATGAATGTATTTGTAATTGCAGCTTAGTTCAGTGGCTGAAACACAGTCGAAAAGAATACTGTGAATTATGCAAGCACAGATTTGCTTTCACACCAAGTAAGTTCTTTCGAAGTTTTCACTGCATTTCTAGGTTATAACTGGCCACATAGAGGTGTTTAAACAGTTTTAAAGCAACTGTGTTCAGCTTAATTTGTTTTTTATGGTAATAGAAAGTATTGCTATAACATTTTGGAAAATATTTTTAAAAACTACACGTCTGCTTTTAACACACCACACGTCAGCTTTTAACACACCACACACACGTGATTTAATTTGTGGGATATTTTTTCTTCTGGACAAGTTCAAACGTGTACAAAGTTATAATGAGCCTGTATGTATCCATCACTCAGTTTCATCCATTTTCAACTCATAGCCTTTACATGTCATTCCCTTTGCTCTTGTTCGCACCTCTCCATCCTTATTAAAGCAAATCCCATCATTTATGATTTCATCTGTACATATTTTAGCATGTATCTCTAAAGAGTAATGTTTTTTTAAAAAAAATATAGCTATAATACCATTATTTACCCAGAATAATTATTGATGCCTTGAATTTGTCGAATATCCCATCCCTGTTCAAATTTGGGATATCTTTTGAGTTTAAATTATGTTGGTTGGAATAATAATAAACACAAATACTTAATTCACTTTTTTAAAATAAGACTTTTTAAGCTCAGTATTTTGTAGGCTTATGGTAAATATTTTGCAGATCTTTAAAATTCTAATTATAACTCATTTACCTATTGATTGATATTTAATATTGTTCATCTTAAATAAGTAGAGGTTTATACTGGCAAGTTATCAAGAATTTGAAGCACATTTTCATTCTGGGATCCTAGTATATTGCTCTCCCCTTCCCCCAAAGATTTTTTTATGCTTTAGTTTTTGTTTTAAGCATCTTGAGCTGCTGAGTGTAAATTCTATAAATTAGTGTTAGTTTTACTTTGTCTTTATGTGATGAGTGTATATAATTAAAATCATTACAGTTTCACTTTTGAAGCTTTGTATTCATTGTGCTCAAAAAATGTCAATTCTGTTATTTTGTAGTCTTTATTTTCTGTAGGGCATAAAAACTGTACAGCTTAAGGTTTATTGCTAACTGCAAGACTAAATAATTGAGTATCATCATGAAGTTTGATTGATAAGAAATACTCACGTGAGCTTCTTTATTCTGAGGCCAATAAAAGCTTGTGTTTGTACCTTTTAGTTTTCATTTGACAGTCATGTGCTCTGTTTATCTTTTTCAAAAACTCTGTTTACTGGTTTAATGACTTGCTCCTGTGTATCAAATATCCTCTTAAAGTACCGATCTTTGTAGGTGTGTTGTAAAAAGTTGCTGTTTGTTACTTGTTCACTCCTTTGTGTCTATAGCTGTGAACAGTTTTGTAATAGTGCTCTCATAAATTTCAGATCACTGATTTTAAAACTTTATTTATCATAGCTCTTTGTTTTGGCCTTACTGGAGAAAGAGGCCTTTGTTCCTTCTGTATGTTCTTTCTGAGAAACCTGTGGTAGAGCAGTGGTTTTCACTGGAACCATTTACAAAGGAAATCTTTCTAAAACGTGTGTACATAGGTTCTGGTACCAGTTCCAACATGTGTGTGGGGTGGTTTTCCCTACACCAGTAAGCAGTTCTGCAGGACACCAGCTGGGTGTCCTACAATTTAACTCAATTCTGATACTGTCTACTCCAAGATAACATTCGATTCCACAGGTTGAGGGCTCAGTCCTTAAAGGACTGGGGTCCCTCAACCCCCTGCATATGATAGTCGCAAACCCAGGCTGTTAGTTTTGCTTTTGACTTTCTGACCAACTGACTTAAAATCAGGGGTTCCCAATGACCCCTTCCTTGATTTGATTAATTTGCTAGAGTGGCTCATAGAACTCAGAGAAACATTTTACTTATTAGATCATCAGTTTATTATAAAAGGATATAATTCAGGAACAGCCAGATTGAAGAGATGCATAAAGTAGGGTATGTGGGAAGGGAAACTGCACCATTTTCCCCAGATCTACTTGTTTTCACCAGCTGGGAAGCTCTCCAAACCTGAGGCCTTTCGGGTTTTTATGAAGGCCTCATTACATAGGCGTGATTGATTAAATCATTGATTGTTGGCGATTGGTTCTACCTTCAGTCCCTCGCTCCTCCCCAGAGGTCTGAAGGGTGGAGCTGAAAGTTCCAACCCTCTAATTACTTGGTTGGCTCCCTTGGAAAACCCGTGCCATACTCTTTCTCCCCACCCCCGCCCCAGACAGGTTCAAAAGTCATCTCATTAACATAACAAAAGACACCTTTATGGCTTACGTTGCTTAGAAAATTCCTAGGGTTTCAGGAGCTGTGAGCCAGGAACTGTGGACGAAGACCAAATGTATATGAGAAATGTATTTTGGTCATCTGAACGACCAGATATGTATTTTTTATAAATCACAATATTACCTGTGGCAGAACCTCTTTTTCTGAGTATTGAACCACACTTTGCAGAGAAGTGGGAAGACCTTAATTTACCATTTGGAATGTTGATTATTGTGCTAAAATGGGGTGGGGAGTGGCTAACAGACGTCAGTGGGCTGTTTGCTCCTACAGCAGGTGGGTCTGCTGCAGATTGTTGTGCATTTTGAGTGCTATTTCTGAGGCTGGCATGGGAGGAGGGTTCTTTCTTGATGACATCTGTCAGCTTCACCTTTTGCTCCTGTTTGCTTTATGTGATCTTTTATAATTTGAGAAACCAAATAATTATAGTGTTTGAATGCTGAAATATGTGTAAATTAGCCTTACATAAAGTTCCTGGCTATGAGTGAGGGATGTGTACTTCTCTTGAATCTTTTTTCCTACTCAGGGGCCTGTTTCGTTGGCTTCTGCATTTCTTATGTGATTTGCTCTCATAAATGATTTTTGGGTAAATGTAGTATTTTATTGTGATTATTTGATTCATTTTTCTTATAGGAAAAAATATTTAAGTACAATTGCAAATGTTGAAAGTTAAGATAGTGCTACCTGCCTAGAAAATAACCTATTTGAATCTTCATGAAATTATGTGAACTTTTTCCCCCTTATAGTTTATTCCCCAGATATGCCTTCGCGGCTTCCAATCCAAGACATATTTGCTGGACTGGTTACAAGTATTGGCACTGCAATACGATACTGGTTTCATTATACACTTGTGGCCTTTGCATGGTTGGGAGTTGTTCCTCTTACAGCATGTGAGTATTCATTCTTCTGTGGCTGGAGTTATTGAAACATTGCACAACTATTTAATATTATAAAGTAATATGGCATCATAGTTTTGTTCGAATGATATTTAATTATTTGATATTATAATGTCATGTATTAGGAAAATTTCATTTAGGAAACATTATTCACCTGAATTAAAAACCATTTTTTAACAGGTCAGTTTCTTGAATGAATATGGGAAAGAAAAACACAGCATACAGAGGCTAATAATGAAAGTTCATGAAAGAATTGAAAAAGCAAAATCAAACCATAGTTAGAAGGAAATTATATTTTATTCCGTGAAGTTTATTAGAGCTCTCAAGGATGACAAAAGATGGGTTCTTTTGAGATTTTTTTTTTTTAAACCCCTTTTAAAAAACACATATCTAATGGTGCTGAATAATTGGGAAGCATATCTTTCAAATATAGGAGGCTCTTTGGGAGATTGGTATACTAACTCTTAGTTGATTCTTTTTAGGTTCTTTGTGTTCTTAAAGACATGGAGAGGGGTCGATAGTATATGGTGCCAGAGTACATAGATAGGATTCTTTAGAGTTAACCGCAAACAAGATTTTTAAATAAGTATAATAATATCCTCATGTCTCCTTAAAATAAAGTAAAATAAACTTGATCAGTTATAAAAATGAAAATCTTATGAAAGCAGAATAGGTACTATTCACTTGAAGAGTGAATTAGTGAGCTAGAAGATTGAGCAACGAGTTCTCCAGGATGTAACTCAGAGACAAGAAGTTGCAAGTATGAGGGAAAAAATTTGAGAGGTGGAGGCTACATCCAATTGTTTCCGTATCTGTCTAGTAAGTAGTTCCAGAGGGTAAGAGATTGAAAGAGAGAGAGCTGACTGTGATAAAGGAAAAAGACAATCCTAGACACATTCTGAAGTTTTCCAGTGCTGAATAGGGTGGTGTATAGATGTTATGCTTTCAGATTATCCTACAAAATCATGAAAATCAGACTGGCATCAGACTTAAAATCAGCAACATTGAATGTTAGAAGACAGCAGAATAGTCAACATGTGGCAAAATTTTTGAACCCAAAATCTTATTATTCTCAGATAGAAGGACAAAATACAGACATTTCAATAGATGCAAGGACGTGGAAAGCTTACTACCTCAAATTATTTATGAGAAAAGTGTTTGAGAATATATTTTACTAAAACGAGCAAGGAAACAAAGACAGGGAAAGGTGTGAGCTCCAGAGAAAAAGAAACAAGTGCTTCTTATAGCTAAGTCATAATTGTTGTTAGTCTACAATAATTAATAATTTTTTAGGTATCAACTGGAAACTAAAATTCTAGATGATCTTAACGAGAGAAATTGTGAGGGGAGTATAGAATTGAGAGCTTTTTAGGCTGTCTTATTTGTGGTGAAATTTTAGATGCTTTAGATAAGACAGGAAAATACAGTGTAATTATGCATTAAAAATACAGGAGTAACCAAGTAGAGTCCAGAACTAGCAAAGGTGATTAACAGCAAAGGTGCCACTGCTGTTCAGGGGAGGAAAGATGGTCTTTTCAATAAATGGTACAGCATCAGCTGGACGGGCATGTGGAGCTAATGACCCGTACCGTTACCTCCCACCTGACGCAAGTTAATTGTAGACGGTCATAAACCTGAATGTGAACATTAAAACCAAAACGCTTCTCAAATAAAGTATAGGAGAACAGCCATACAAGAAAATACTGAGAAATTTGACTTAATTAAAATTAAGAACTTTAATTCACGCTCAGATACCTTTGAGAGAGAAAGGCAAGCTACAGAGTGGGAGACAGTATTTGCAATACACATACCCAGCAAAGGACTTGTATCCAGGATATATAAAGAACTATATAAATCAGTAAGAAAAAGGAAGACAAGCCAATTAAAAAGTGAACAGGTGTTTCTGGAAAGAAGCTTAAATAGCCAATAAACATGTGAAAAGGTGCTCAGTATCATTAGTCCTCAGGGAAATGCACAAGAAGATGCTGCTGTGTACTCAGAAGAATGGCTGAAATTAAAAGGCGAGACGGTGCCAAGTCCTTCTTAGGATGTGGAGCATCTGCAACATGCATGCATTGACAGTAAGAGGATATAAAGTATAGCCACTTTGGAAAGCTGTTTGATCTTATCTGTCAGTGGTAAATATTATAAACACCTTATGATCCAGTAGTTCTGTCTCTGGGAATGTTGCTAACAGGTATAAGAGCCTTGTGTCCGCTAAAAGACGTGTGTGTAAGAGTGTCGTCACTGCAGCTTTGATAATAGTGGTCTAAAACTGGAACCAAGCGAACAACTATCAACAGTAGAATGGTTACAGCGTGGCTTATCCCTATAATGGAATACTACATAGTGGTGAAAAAGGAGCTGGCTGACGCGACATAGAATAACATGGATAAACTTCACTTCTTTGAGAAAAGGAAGCCAGGCACAAAAGAGTATGGACTGTAGGATTGCATTTATGTGAAATTTTAAAATAGGCCAAATTGATCTATGGTGATAGAGATCAGAATAGTGGTTACCTTTTGCTGGAGGTACTGCCTGAAAAGGGGCTTGAAGGAGCCTTCTGGGGAGCTAGAAATGTTGAGAACCTTATCTGGGTGGCAGTTACTTGAATATATACTAATATAAAAACTCACCCAGACACACTTAATATTTATATAAATTTTATCTTAATAAAAAAGTAACAAAACTTAAATTTAAGTAACTGTTAGGAGAATAGAAATAGGATGATGAGTTTTCATCCTAGGGAGCGGGAACAGGAAACAGTGAAATTTGTAAAGTCTGACAAAAGACAGGAAAGACAAGAAGGGAGGGCTGAGGAAGGGGAGTAAAAGAGAAGAAAAGAGAAGATTGCAATATCTGTGCTCATAGGGTTTAGATAGAGCCTCATAATTGTGTATGTATGAAAGTGTTCCACTACAAGAGATAAGTACGAAACAGCCCAGGTTAATGCTAGAGGGATTTGTTAACAAAGGCTGACAAAACGCAGGAACAGTATTCACCAGCCAGATATTATTCAAGATGAAACACTTTAAATGAGGAACAGCATTTTATTTCATATTAATAAAAGGCATAGTCCACTAAGAAAACTTAAGAATTTCTATGCACCAGCAAACAGGACTTAGAAATATGTAAAACATTCATAGTTGTAGTGGAAGACTAACACTTCTCTGAAATCAGTAGATCAAGTAGTCAAAAATTAAGTAAGGACTTGGAGGATTTAAGTAACAGGTAACAAGCTTGATTTCTGTTCTGACTTGTTTACACACACTCACACACAATTAAAATCTAAATTATGTCACACATTACACATTCTGTAACTTCTTGCTTTAAGTTAGCAATGTACCCATGGCTGTCTTTTCCTGTAGGAATGTGTTGAGCTACCTTATTTTTAAGCACGCTAGTAAGGAGGCCTTTAATTTATGAGTCTGTTTTCTTATCTACAGACAGTTGGCTGTTTGTCACTTTTACTTGTTACAAGCATACTTGCTTTGAATGTTTTATACATATATGTAAGTAATTTCTGTTGCAGAAAATCTTTTCCTGTCTTTCCATTTTGACTTGGCATTTGAAAACAGCCATTGAAGTCACTGTAAATTTTTGGTACAAGGCTATAGGAAATGCTTAAACTAATACACAAGTACTGGTTTGAAAGGAAACCTCAGCTTTTGGGCCTCATTTCCAAATCTGTTTCTGCCTTTTCTGACTAAGAGGATAAGGGGATGGCTGTGTATTTGCCCTTACTTCATCTTTTCCCTTCATGGCCAGATTTAAGATTTTGTCCTTTTGAGGACCCTTGAATCTGTTTGTCAAAAATTGGTTGTTAGTTTGCTATTCATAGCATTGAAGCATGTACTCTACTGAAAAGTCCTCTTAATGTCAAAAATGTGTACCCCCAAAACTTTATTTTCGTGAGCAGACTCAATGAATTTTAGAATTCTAGGTTCAAGAAAATACTCTGTATTATCATTTTGGAGATCTTTTCTTGAGATTGGTTCCCTCCCCGCCTTCAAACATCTAAGCTCATTTAATAAAAACAAGTAAGTAAATCTAGAGAGAATCAAAACTTTATAAACATTATTGTGTAACATTTATTCTTTACTGTCACTATTTTTAATGCTTGACATTTTTTTTCTTAACTTTAGTATTACGAGGCTCAACCTTGCAAAGGCTAAATGTTTATTTCAGTGGCATTCGCAGTGTTCCACTTTACCTCTGTTTAGTTGAGCGACTGTATGAGTTAATGATGAGAGTTGTGACTATATGCCATCATGCCCTTTCTTGGTAGGCCGCATCTACAAGTGCTTGTTTACTGGCTCTGTGAGCTCCCTACTGACACTGCCACTAGACATGCTGTCCACGTAAGTATTGAACCTCGTGGTGGTAGAAGGCTGCACATTGTGAATGGTGCTCATTTTTTCTTCTGCATACTTGCGTTTGTTGTAATTTGAAAAGTCCTCCTATTCCAAGGACAAATAATACCTTATGTTACCTATTCTAACGTTACAGCTACAGTGGAAATAGCTGACATATATAAATGTTTTAAAACATACCCATCTTAAAGGACTGTTTGGTAACGGTGGGACAGCTAGTTAAATAAGCTGTCGTGTAGTGCAAGAAATGTACTGTTCCATATAGTGATATGCTGGGGGTTCATTTAAACATGTGTTTTTAACAACACAGACATTTGAAGTCAAATTTCTTTTTTAAATGTTTTTTTGTGATTGTTAGGAGGTGGACTGTAAAAACTTGTTCACTGTGGTGGTTTTACTGTATTTTAATTTGACATAAAGCTTTGTAATTGCAGTTTCTTGGGAAAGACATATATGTGTTTTCAAAATTATTTCTGTTAGAAATGCTGTAAATCATTAACTGTATCAAGATCATTAGAATATTAAGTTTGCAAAAGATTGCACCTCTGTTTGCTAAAATCTTCTTTTGTACCCAGTTGACCTTAGGTTTCTGATCCCTATGTCAGTAAAGGCAAAGAACAATATAAGACTGTCTTTTAGAACAGAAGCATGCGGAATATATTATAAAAATAAGCCAAATGGCAATAGAAGAGAGCAGGAGAGCATGTTACATTTCTGATAGAAAAGAAATCGAGGAGGAGGTCTTTTAAGTCGCTTGTGTCTGCATCATTGTTTTGAATCGTGGCTGAAAATACTTAGAAATATTAGATGTGTTTGCAACTTGGTTTTCCTACTTGCTAGTTTTACCTTTTTTGGATAGAACAGGCAAGTTATTTAATTTATGTGTTTCTTTGGCAGTATAGGGAATAGATAAGATAAAAGGTTTTGAACTTGAACTCTCTTTACATTACAACAGCCTTCGAAGTAATGTTTATTAGTAGACAAGGATCTTGAAAATAGGGCACTAATAGCTGTGGCCCTCATAAAAAGGAGAAGCAGTAATTTGACGCACTTGAGAATTTAGAAATAGTATAATAAGGTAACCCTTTGTATGAAAATATTGACCTTCTGTGAAGTGATTCAGTGAAACAAATAGGACAGCGTTACTATTTCTGGACATCAGATTTTTATATCAGCCAACCAGAACACAGTCTTAGTATAGAGACAAGAAAAATCAATCTTGGCTGAAGTGTCATTCATACGTCTCCACGTATATGATGTAGCTCACCTCCGGCTTTCATTTAGGAATCGTATACAAAATAAAGGCGCATATTAGAAGTAGCGAGGGAGGTCAGAAAAAAGCAAGGGGTGACTGCTAAGAGTGATGGAAGTTACATTTTAATATCTATGAACTAATAAAAGAACCGTCTCAAACAGGGCAGTCTTGTTCCATTTAGCGTGAGGCTAGAGTTGTATTTATCATTGTAATTTTTGAGAGAACAGTGTAGCGGCCAGTCATATCTCAGTTGTTTAGAAGAGGTGACTTGAGGTCCCATCTGTGCTGTTCAGTAAAGTGGGGGTGTGTTACTTCTTTAATGGTTTCTGTTTTATGTGGCTAAATATGTTAATGTTTACCAAAGCTTAAATTGGTAGGCTTTGGCTTTGTGAAAAACAGGTGTTTATGGAAGCCATGTCAGTGAAAATTTAGTATTTTAGTCTCAAATAAGGCAGTATTTTACTTGCCTACCACCTTTACTTCTTGTTGGCGGAACCATTAAACATCTGGTTGTTTGGCAAGTGTGATCACTTAGGTGATGCAAAGACGTAGCTGGTTGTAACAGAAGGAACCCTGACATTGGAATTAAAACGTTGCTGCATCTGCAACTTTTTGGTGACCTTGGGCAAATCATTGGACAGTTCTGAGCCCCTGTTTCCTCATCTGTAAAATGAGGAAGATCATGCCTCAGGGATTTGGGTGGGCTGTTCAAAGATTAAATTCACAAACACATGTAAAAACTGTATGTGAATTTTGAGCACTGTGTTAATACATAGCAAAATTATCACCCAAACTCAGAGCTGTTGCTTGCCTTCTGTTGGCAGGCTCTCCTTTTCTCTGTGACCTGATTGGTTAGTGGGCCACACCTGAGTTGCCTTCATGAGCTTCCTCATTGACATGGGAAGAATGCTGAAAGCTTGGTTGGGGATAGTGGAAAGAAATTGTAAGCGTGGTTTGCTTTTATAATCTCATGCTGCCTTTTAGAATTTGAAGAATTGAGCCAGTTTTTCGGAAAGCACTTACAAGTAAATCACTTATTTTTTCTGAGTAATGTTTCATTTTTCTCTATAGAATCCATTTTCTGAAATTTTACTTAAAATTTCTTAATATCTTAGCAGCTGCTACATATTCTGTAGCTCAGTTCCTCAGCTTCTCTAGGCGCAGCCTATCAGTTAACTATTGCTGCAAAACATGCTGTCCCTAAAACTTAGTGGCTTAAAACAACAAACATTTTATTTGCTCATAATTCTGGGGGTTAGCAGTTTGGGCTGGGCTCAGCTGATCCGTTTATCTGTTGGGCTTGCCTCCGTTACACATGTGTGTCACTGGGGTGGGGTGGTCCCAGATGGGGTACCTTGGTTCTTCCATATGGCCTCTCGTCTTCAGAAGGCTAGTGGGGCTTCTTTACACGGTGGTCTCAGGGCAGCATTCTAAGGGGGTGAGAGTGGAAGCCCGAAAGCTCTCTTCTAGGCTTCAGAACTCAGGACATTGGCTTCCGGTTCAGACAGTTCACAAATCAGCCCAGGTTCAAGGTGCGAGGGAAAAGAAAAGGGTTCTGCAAAGAGTTTGTCACTATTTAAAAATCTACAATAAAATCTGCAATGAGCAGTTGCTGTTCTTACTGCTGATGACAAGGAAGGAGTAGAAAAGGGGGTATTTTAGTCCCAACCTATCAAAATTTTGATGGTCTGGAGGGGTCCTTCGCAAGGGGGTGATCAGTATTCCTCTTTTGATTAAGGTATATTCCAGATAACATCTGAGGGCCACATTAGTTCAGTTTGGAGCTACCAGGCCGAGGTCTCCCAAATTGACCCTTCCTTAAGTTCTCCATGGAGGGAAAAACGTCCATTATGGTAGTGAATTTTCCAAAGGCTACCAAGATTCTTGAGTTACCTTTGAATTACTCTGAAATCAGACATAGACCAGGGAAGGATATGCTCCTTCAGAGAGGAAAAGAACAAAGAGGTGTTCAGTATTATTATACTCTGTGTATTTTCACGTGAACCATACTTGATCTGTCTGGATTTGTTGAGAAACTAATATACTTTTGGTATATTTGCAGTTGGCGTCAAAATTTAATCTGCGTTCTAAATGAGGCATTTGTAAAGTGTACCACAGGCTTCTTTGCCTGACGCATTGTGTACTGTGTATCTCTCAGCCTTCCTTTATGTTGTCTTCAGGCCTTTCTAGAGGCCCTTCTCCGCCTTGCTGATTTGCTGATTCTGTTCATTTTCATGGGTTTTTAAGTATCAGCTAAGTTGGTTAAACTTGTGTATAAAATAAGGATAAGGATATTCTTAGTAAGGGTTGGACAGAGTCATGTATCGTTAGGAAATTACATATATTTAATATTTGACCTTTGTCAAGTATTCGGCTACTTTCGGTTTTTTGCTTGCTGCCTTCCTTTTTCTCAGCTATGTTCAAAGAGAGGCTGGATAGCCGATTTATGTAGTTCTGATGTTATTCTTTGCTTTCTAAAATATGAACACATAGTAATACAAATATATAAATAAACATATTTGGCCAGCTTGTAAGATAGATAAATTGCCACCATCCTCAGAAATAATTTTTTTGAGAGACTGATTTTTCACCAGAAAGTTATGACTGACTTTTCTTGTTCTTTTTGAGATTTTTATGTAAAGTGAATGTCGTTACCTTTGGTTTCTTAATTTTAAGTGTTGTTTGGAGTAATTCTGTGTACTTTTTTTTTTTTTTCCTAATAGGGACAATTTGTTGGCGGATTGTTTGCAGGGTTGTTTTGTGGTGACGTGCACCTTGTGTGCGTTCATCAGCCTGGTGTGGCTGCGAGAGCAGATAGTCCACGGGGGCGCCCCGATCTGGCTGGAGCACGCTGCTCCGCCCTTCAACGCTGCTGGGCACCACCAAAATGAGGTAACGCCCTCTGTCCCCAAATTCATTGTATTTGGGTAGGACATAAGAATTATTGTCACCCTCTAAGACCCAAACCCTTGACTCCCGTGTCCCTCGTTGCAAAGCAGGACAGTGACAACGTTTGGGGGAAGATGGAAGGAGATGTGAGAAATCAGGAGAGTGCTGTTGTTACCCGGGAACAACACTGGGGGTATACTTCATGCGCTTTCATTCCCTTGGCCTGGGTTAACAGGTTCCCGCCGGCCTGGTGGTTAATATACAGACCTCCCGCATGGGCTTCTGACGTGCTGCATAACATTAAGGAAGCCCCCTTACCCTCTTTGTTCATTAGTTTCTTCGTGTGTAAAATGCCTCACCTTTGTTGCTTTTAGTAGAAACATTACCAAAAGTAGAAAAATTGGAGTACTGTTGATAACAGTCTTGTACGCTTTTACTTTTTATTTATGAGATGACATGCTTAGTTAGATACAAGAGCGTCTGCTAGAGGCATTAAGAAGAGGAAGAGATGATAAATGATTTTTAGTATCTTGTTTACTGAGAAATTATAGGGCTGAAAATGTAAAAAAAAAAAAACTGGCTACTTACAATACAAAAACAATTTGCCCTTTGTAAAATTTTATTATGAAAAAATTGACTATAAAATTAACTCAAAGTAATACTTAACGATACTTAACGACTTAATTTTTCATTTAAGGCCCTTTGGCTTTTTTTAGTGTGAAGACTGATTTCATCAAATTCTGCCATACCCTTTTTTCTACAGAATTAAGAGTACAACTTCTCCTTTGAAAACCACACGTATGAAAAATGGGACTATTCAGCAAGGGTGCTGTTTTTAACCTAGTGTTAATACTTTCATCATCGTACCTCATATTTTGAAGCATTTTAATACAGTTCTTTTAGAATCTTCATTAACTCCATAGGAGTTCAGTGTTTTAATTAACTACAACTAGGTCTTTGCATTTGGTGGGTAGCAGAATTCAGGAAGAGCCAGAGAAGCATGCTTGTGGAAACTGATAAAGTTCATATGGACAGGCTTACCCTCCTCAGCAGAAATGAGAAACCTTTCCTCAAGTGTGAACTGATAACTGAGAATTAAGTTATATATCAGTATGTGTGTAAACAGATACATAAATATATTTTCATCCCTGAAGTGGTCAGTAAAGATAAGAGATGCCTTATAAAGAAGGATTATGGAATGATGTATTCAAGATAGCCAGATTTGTTAACCTGTTTTCTGTAATGCTTTGTGAAATGTTAATCTCTAAATTATATTGAATGAATATATACACTGTTAAATGAGTTTATGTTCTTATATACCAAGTTGATCCAAATTCAGATACATTTAGAAGAAATGCCCTTGAGAGGTGGGGTTTTTTTAGAATTTTAATGGAGTTTGTGTCTGTTTTCTAGTTTTGTTTATTTTAGAAGGGAGGGTGCTATTTGAAAATAGAGCAAAACTGAGACAAGTTAGCCAAGTTTCTGGTCTCCTCTGTCATTTTAGGCTCCAGCAGGAGGAAATGGTGCTGAAAATGTTGCTCCCGACCAGCCTGCTAACCCACCAGCTGAGAACGCAGTGGTGGGGGAAAACCCTGCAGCCCAGGATGACCAGGCGGAAGAGGAGGAGGAGGAGAATGAGGAGGAAGATGACGCGGGCGGGGACGATGCAGCTGATGCCAACAATGGGGCGCAGGGTAATGGCCGCCGGCCTGTGCTCACCCTTCCTCCGTGACCATGAGTCCACTCCCAGCTCACCTTGGGGAGGACTGGGGTTTTCAAAATTTAATGGGTTTGAAGGTCTATTTCTAACCTGTTTTTACTTTATTTTGGCAGACTTGCATTTATGGATATACATATGCATACTTTTTTTTTCTATGAAGCAGGGCACATTTTGTGTTTTACAGTTGTACTTTAGGGACTTCCCCGGCTGTCCAGTGGTTAAGACTCCGAGCTTCCACTGCAGGGGGCACGGGTTCAATCCCTGTTTGGGGAACTGAGATCCCACAGTGCCATGCGGTGCGGCCATAAAATAAAATAAGATTAGATGAGATAAACGTAAAATAAAATTCTGCTTTACACAGGACTTTTTGTAGGATGGATAGGAAGAAATTATTTGTAAGTTAGAATAGATCCTGTTTTTTTAAAATGGAACTTGATACAGTTTTATCTTATTCCTTTGCCATTTTTATTGAGTCAGTGCAACTTTTATTATCAAAGAAGAATTGTTGAAGTGTACTCTGCAGGCCAGATGGCACCCAAAGAAACCAGTTTCTCATTTTCTGGCGGTATAACTCCAGAGGGGTAAAGAACTTCTGAGACCAGCCTGCCAGTCAGCTGTCAGTAGGTCACCACCTTCTTTTCTTTCCTCTGGCCCCAGAGTTTTCCTGTCAAGCGCTGCGCTGTCTCTGGGTCCACTTATCACTGCTGATACCTGAGTGTTTCTTGTGTGCCAGGCACTCAAACACCAGGTCCCTGCCTTCATGGAGTTTCTGGTCTAGTGACGAAGCAGAAATATCCAAGTGAACAAGTTTGTTATGACACATTGTGGTAAATGTGCACGTTGCTCTGAGGGTGCTACTGAGGAGAGACCTACTTTAAATAAGGTTCCCCAGGTAGCTCAGATTCAGTGATACTCGAGCTGAGACGTGAAGGATGAGGAGAAGCCAGTTGTGTAATGGGAGCAAGGGGCCTTGGCAGGGAGAGGTGGGTATATGTTCAAAGGCTCTTTGAGAACGCGGCTCCTGTACCCTAGTGCTGGCCCTTGTTTCCTTCTGTTTGTCTAATGCAGTAGGTCCTGCCTGGTCTTCCTTCTTCCATTCTTGCTCCACTGTATTAGTGTTTGTACTGCTCTCTGCCCTTCAGATCTGTCAGTGATTTCCCCATTGTGTTAAAGAACAAAATAAAATTTGGCTTCACATTCCTCTTGTATGATCTGACCCTTGTCTGTCTGTCATACTGCATCTTCTGCCACCCTCCTCCTCACCCAGAGAATTCTGGTCCCCTGGCTTCTTCACTTTTCTCAAATCCACCGTATTCATTCTTGACTCAGAGCTGTGGAATTCCTCTGTTTCACGTAACCCTGCTTATTTCCTTTCTAGCACTTACCACAATCTAGAGTCATCTTATTTTGTATGTTGTATTTATTTATGTTTTTAAAAAATTGCCTAATAAGCAGATACTCAGTTTGGAAAACTTTTAAGTGTGGTTTACCTTCTCAACAACAGTTATAAAACACCAAATTAAAAGAGTATATTTATTATTTATAATTCAAGTTCTATCAGTAATCTTTAAACTACAATTATATTTCCAGATGACATGAACTGGAATGCTTTAGAGTGGGACCGAGCTGCAGAAGAGCTTACATGGGAAAGAGTGAGTAAGACTTCTTTCTATCAAGTATCCTAGTGTTTTAATCCTAACATATCTTAAAGTTGGCCATATTTAGATGTATACACTAATTTTCCAGTTAGTGTACATTTAGTGAAAACAATTACCAGAACTTTAATTTCTAGGGAAAATTAAGTAATGTATTATTTGTGATGAAAATATTAAAAATATTATGATAAAGGTCTGTTGATACCTTTTTCTATCTTCTGGCCTTTAATACAAACCTTGCTCCACTTACAAAATCTTTAACTTGAAATTGTGGACTTTTGAAAATGAAGTAACAATTTAAATTTAAGTATTATTCTGATGCTTCAGTTGACAAAGTAATACTGTTGTATCGTGAAATCTTGACTGGCTCCAGATCTAATGAGTTGAAACCCAAGATGGAAAATTTTAACTTTATAATCATATGATTTGGATTAAAAGAAGATCCAAAATATAAAACTCCCATGAACAGAAGTTTTTCCTTCTCTGAAAATGATAGGCTGTATTGGAAAGTAGTGGGTAAATATTATGTTTAAAAATATTGAAAGGAAAATGACCTTTTTTCATAAATAGAATAAAAAATCCTGTTGCATCTTGAATTAATGCATATTATTTATTTTAGATGCTAGGACTTGATGGATCACTCGTTTTTCTAGTAAGTAAAGCTAATTTTTTTTTTTAATATATTTATTTATTTATTTATTTTTGGCTGCGTTGGATCTTCATTGCTGTGCGTGGGCTTTCTCTAGTTGCAGCGAGCAGGGGCTGCTCTTCGTTGCGGTGTGTGGGCTGCTCACTGCGGTGGCTTCTCTGGTTGCGGAGCATGGGGTCTAGGCGTGAGGGCTTCAGTAGTTGTGGCACGCGGGCTCTAGAGCGCAGGCTCAGTAGTTGTGGTGCACGGGCTTAGTCGCTCTGCGGCATGTGGGATCTTCCCGGACCAGGGCTCAAACCTGTGTCCCCTGCATTGGCAGGCAGATTCTTAACCACTGCGCCACCAGGGAAGTCCAAGCTAATCTTTTTTAATAACAGAATTGCGACTTAATTATTTGTCTTAGTGATTCAGTGATTTCAGATTTACAATATGTTCTGGCTTTTTATATTAAAGGTCAAAATGCCCTGTGATTTTTGATGACTTGATATGTTGAAGAAAGTCTGTTTTGTGCATTGAAAATAAGTGGCAAAGCATAAAAGTAATATTATTTACAAAGGAAATTATTAAACATATTTGATTTTTAGAAAATGAAATTCAAAGTTGATGGTAGTTAAGAATACTTGGCCTTCTTTTGAAGTCCCACCTTGTGGGACTTCCCTGGTGGCACCGTGGTTAAGAATCCACCTGCCATTGCAGGGGACACAGGTTCAATCCCTGGTCCGGGAAGATCTCACATGCCGTGGAGCAGCTAAGCCCGTGTGCCACAACTACTGAGCCTGCACTCTAGAGTCCATGAGCCACAACTACTGAGCCCGTGTGCCACAACTACTGAAGCCTGCACGCCTAGAGCCCATGCTCTGCAACAAGAGAAGCCTACACACCGCAACGAAGAGTAGCCCCCGCTCGCCACAACTAGAGAAAGCCCTCGCACAGCAACGAAGACCCAATGCAGCCAAAAATAAATAAATAAAATAAATAATAAAATTTTTTAAAAAATGATTAAAAAAAAAAAAGTCCCACCTTGCAGTGTTTAATGCCTGAACTGGTGACAGGTAGCCAAACCCCAGCCGACCAAACCAATAACACAGGAGGAAGTCCAGAGGAAGGATGGGCTTCAGGTGTGCTTGATCCAGGGGCTCAGCAATGTCATTGAAGAGTCAGATAATTTCCATCTGTCTCCTCTGCTGTCCACAGTGTTGGCTTCCTCTTCAAGGCCAGAATAGGAAGTTGAGGTTAGTAGTGTGAGGATTTTGAGGAATGTATCTGATGATAATTCACAGATTAGTAAGAAGGTGATATTAGTGAGCTCCTATTCAAGGCTTGAGTATGGTCAGTATAGAAGGTATTATGTGGCTATATACTCATTTCTGTCCTTTACTTTATCAGTCCCCTCATAGATGAGTGATAGAAGTCGTTGAGGCAGTGGTGTTAACTCAAGTCCATTCTAATTTTTAGAAAAAAACCACAGGACGACTTCATGCATTTGTTGAAAATTATTTAATATGTACCATGTGCCAGCTGTGATAGTTATTGGATGATTCAGAAATGAATGAAATAGGGTACCTGTTCTCAAAGACTCTTTATAGTTTAGTAGAGAGAAATGAACATGTAAACAAGGAACTTTAGGTAAAGACTCTGACAAACGGTGTGTATAGGACACGAGAGGCATAGAAGAGGGCTTAGTCAGGCCAGATCTTAGCAGAGGGGAGTTGTCAGCAGGGAGTTTTTATAGAAGATAACTAGAGGTTGAGGCACAAAAGGTGTTGAGGATAAGGACAGTTTGGGAGCCCTGAAGGCAGAGAAGCTGAAACATTCAAGTGATAGGAGCCCACATGCTAAGTAGGAATGTACAGTAGTAGTCCTCTCTTAAACAAACTTATCATCCTCTTGCCACTTGGATTTGTGGCAAGTTGGGAACTGATTAGAATCATCTTTCTAAAAAGAAAATCTTACCATGTTAAGTAAGATTCGTGAAAATCTCTCCATGGCCCCCTTGGAAGGATCATTTAACTTGATGGTGGGGGGAGGTAGTGGGCCTGGGCAAACGGGCTTGGGTGTCCCGATCGTCAGCGTGGTGCGTGACTGAGCACACGCGGAGGAATGGGTGGGCCTCATCTTGGACGCGGTAGTACATAAGTGTGGAGTGTGTCAGTGGCCAGGTGAGAGCGCATATTCTGAGACTTGAACAAAGAAAGCCGTGGGGACAGAAGGGACCAGAGAAGATCAAGTGACCTTAAAGAAGGCAGGAGAACACACTGGACACTGAAAGAAGTGCTGTGCAGTTTACATTGATACGTTGTTCAGAAATAATGTGGTTTTCAAATTTTTCTTTATTTAGAATTTTTTAGTGTCATATGACTTAAATGAAACCTGGCGATTATTTATGAGAATCTGTGTAGTTTGTGGTAGATTATTAATTTCTGAAGAGGAAATGTTTATGGATTGATTTCTTTGATTTTTTTTTCATGTAGACATTATGAACTTTAAGTTTCATTAGGTTTAGTTTTATGAGCTATCTAATGAAAAATGAAAAGTTACACATAATTTCTGAACAAAATCTCAAAATTATAGTAAAAATTTCAGTCTTCTAACTAAATAAATGGATTAAACATAAATCAAAAAGGATATGAATATGTTTTATTAATGCTCTTTTCCTTTAGGAACATGTCTTCTGGGTGGTGTCTTTAAACACACTGTTCATTCTTGTTTTTGGTAAGTGGCGTTTATGCTTTTATTTATGGTATTATGGTAGGAGTTTAATTTTCTAGGAGTCTTGTTACAAGTTTTGTTTTGTTTTTAAACTTAGGAATATATGAAACAGTTTTAGACAGTCATCTGGTATAGGAAGACCCCAGGTATACAGTTACTTTCTTTCCTAAGCAACATTGACTACAGTTATTTACCAACTTTGCTTCTGTTGGGCACTTCTGTCTCTCTTTGTAGAAGCCAGTTTTAGACTGACTTGAGGATATATAATATTCCACATCTGGAATTAATTTTGTGCTGATTATCTGTGTGTTCTTCCCTATGGCAGAAGATCTTGTTTTCATCTGTTAAAATCCTGACCAAGGCCTTACCAGAGACCTTGGCTCGGGATCTGTCGCAGAGATGGATATAGGAGGCTTGAGGAAAGTGTAATTCCCTTCAGAACCAGATTCCAGCAAAGTTTACTTCCAAACACTTTTTTAACAACTGTAGCTATGCGGATTCTGTGACAGCACTAAGAGTCCCTCCCATTGGGAGTCATGAGAGTAAGGAAGGCAGGGTTGAGATATAGCTGACAGGTTTTTCTGCTTTGGGGAAAGGTAAGGGAAACAGTTGAGTAAACCAAGGTTTTAGAATTCAGTTCCTCAAGGTGGAGTCTGATAGAATTGGGTTATTGTTAGACTGTACTATTGGTGTCTCATAGGGAGACCTCAGGCTGCAGATCTCTGTATAGGGAATATCTTTGAGAAATTCCTTCCTTAGTGCATATGAGTTACTCCTAAGAAGGAGGAATATTTTCCAAGTTTCTTCCACTAAATTCCAAGTTATTTGCTCTGTGTTAGGGACTAGAAAGCAGTGTTTTCATCAGGAAACAGTTGTCTTCAATAGGAAGCCATATGGTCAAAAAAGACACTGAATAAGTAGATCAAGGATGAGACAAAAAAATTGTTTTCTGAATATTATCTGTAAAAGAGCAAAAGAAATTTATCTGTATCTTGTTGAAACATAGTATCTTTTAAAAGTTCCATTCATTCTTAATTTTTAGTAGATATTTAAGATGGTGCAAATTAACAGCCCATTCTTTGTTGTTTTCCCTTGCATATGGGGGTGAAAATGTGTCTGCAGATTATTCTGCATTTATTTCTCATTATGTAAATTAATTGATATATAGAGAGTGTGAAACTCTTTTGATCTTGACCAAATTTTCTTTGAGAGGAAAAAATCTATATAGACTTTAGTCTTTGTTCTTGCAAGAAAAGCTTAGTGCTAAATTAATGTTTGAAGGAACAAGTCACCTTTAAAGCATGAATTATAGAAATAAGAACTCTTGTTTGTATAAAGCAAATCTCAACTAAGTAAATGTTTTTCTAATCCAACTTCCTAAGCTTATACTGTGAAAAAAATTTTTTTTGTCTTAGTATACACATTATACTTAAGATCTTTTGAAACGAAACAAGAAGTTGTCCTCTATTTAGGAATATGTTTTTCCTTTTCGATGAGCATAGTCATTGGGATTAAGCAACACTCTTGTTTCTTTCTGACTTGGGTTGCTTTACTGCAGTTCCCACTGGCATTTTTGGACCTTTGTGATCATGTATTATATACTTTGCAGAAATAAAACCTTGCAGTGCCGCTGTCTCAGTAGAAGGGAACAGTCCTAAGAAACTGATCTTAATTTCAGGGTACCTATCTAGTAGTTTCTGCGTAATGGGGTAGAAATTGATTGTTAAAATTGGTGCTTTAGGTTAATATTTATATATATAAATAGAGTTGAAATTTGAAAGTTTGCCTTTCCCAGGGGCCTGCTTGAGTCGTCCTCAGAGTTGGGTGTGAGAATAAAATAGGAAAAATTCTGCATATAGTTATTTCGCACGCTTTAAAATTTTCTTGTGCTTTATAATACACATAATATATTAATAAAATAGTATATGTGTGTAATTTATAAAGAAATTTAAGTGTATTGGGAATACCTGTTAAAATTTCTACTTACTAATACTTGGTCAAAAAGGTTTGGCAGCCAGATCCCTATAGATTCACTCTGACTTTTGTCTTTATGATTGAGTCTCCCTCTCCCCTTTCCTAATAATCTATACTGTTCAATTATTTTTGCCATAAAAAAAAAGATAATTAAATTTTATTACTGAGAATGAATTACAGTTATTTTAACATGGCAAGAAAGACTTGAGGAAAAGAGACTATCAAAATTCTTAATATGAAAATTTTAAGGCTATTTTCTTTTTTTTAAAACATCTTTATTGGAGTATAATTGGTTTACATTGCTGTGTTAGTTTCTGCTGTATAACAAAGTGAATCAGCTATACATATACATATATCCCCATATCCCCTCCCTCTTGCGTCTCCCTCCCACCCTCCCTATCCCACCCCTCTAGGTGGACACAAAGCACCGAGCTGATCTCCCTGTGCTGTGTGGCTGCTTCCCACTAGCTATCTGTTTTACATTTGGTAGTGTATTTATGTCCATGCCACTCTCTCACTTCCTTCCAGCTTACCCTTCCCCCTCCCCGTGTCCTCAAGTCTATTCTCTACATCTGCGTCTTTATTCCTGTCTTAAGGCTATTTTCTTATTTAACCAGAATATCATCACACTTTACAAAATTACCAGAATTTAATATTACCTAATAATAGATCATATTAAAAATTTTAGATTGTCTCCTTAAATACCATTTTATAGTTGCTTTATTTGAATGAGAATTCAAATAAGGTCTACCCGTTACCTTTTTTTTTCAGTTTTGGACAAAAAAAAATTCATTAAATTGCGCTAAAGTTCATCTATTTTTAAGACATAGCTGAGAGTAGTCAAGGAGATTTTGAAAGAAGTATATTGAGGGAGGTTTACCTTACCCAGATATTGAAATTCTTTTAAACCTACAGTAATTAAAAAAAAATTTTATTGTTTTACAATTTTTAAAGGTTACTTTCCATTTACAGTTATTACAAAATATTGGCTGTATTCCCCTTGTTGTACAGTACATCCGTGAGCCTGTCTTACACCCGGTAGTTTACTGTTACTTTGGTTGTTAAATCTTAAGTTTTTCTGATCTAGAATATTTTTTATTTGCTCCCCTCATCTACCCCCACCCTATTTTGCCATTGATTTGTTGATGACACTAGGTCAGCTGTCTTCTACGTGTCTCACTTTCTACTATCTTCCGATGACTTCCTGTTGATTCTGCTACCTTGTTCCTTTGTCTCCGTATTTCCTTTAAACTGGAAGTTAAATCTGAGGCCTGATTAGATTCAGGTTCAGTAGTTCTGGGACAAAATTTTCACTGGTCATGCTATGCCTATTACTATGACATATCAGGAGGTACATGATGTCTGGTTATCCACCTTTGTCTGTGGTTCAGGTGATAGTATCTTGAAGCCTCTATTGTTAGGTTTCATTTTTCCTTTAAACATCAGAAAGTAATCTGTGGGAGGTGGTATTTTAGTATTATGCAAATATCTAGTGTTCCATCAACATTTTACCAAATATGTTTATTATCCATTGATACTTGCCTGAATTAATTTATTTTTATTAGGCATTACAGAATGGTGATTTTCAAATTCTGTCATTTTTATGCATTTATTGGCTGGCTTTTCTGTAAAGAAGAGCTTGATCTTATCAGCTAGAACTATTTAGTTAACCTGAATTTGTTTGTTTGGAAGAAGCAGGACAGATGTGCAGTTCTTTTCCTTTAATTATTAGTTTTCAGGATAAGGAATCGATGTTATAACTACTTCCCTTAGTGATAAGTGTTTTCTATTATGTTGCTTTTTTCCTTTTGTGGTTTTCGTTTCTGGCTTTCCCTTTTTTGAGTATTATGAACTCATGAATTCGTATGTATTCAGTGTGTTTTCATCAGTTTTGGGTTTTTTTGTTTTTTGGATGCTCGTATCATCTTCACTGTATGTATTCAGTGTGTTTTCATCAGTTTTGGTTTTGTTTTTTTTTTTGGATGCTCATATCGTCTTCTCTTCTCACAGGCCTGTGAGTCTGTTTTCACAATAGTTCTTGTGTCCTTTCACCATGAGTGTATTAGGAGCTTGGTAACTTTTTTGTTCTCTGGTTGTAGAGAATGTCACAGACAGTACATTTTTGGTTCTGGGATCTTCCATTTCTCCAAGAAGCCTTTTTGTTCCTTTTAGTGGGGTTGGTAGTAGGACTGTTCGTTGTTTTGATTTTGAAGTTTTCATTGAGTTTTCCCCCCCTTTTAGCATTTTGCCCTTACCACATTGGCCACTTCTCCCTTGTTGGTTTGGGATTTGAAGAACACGTGAGTATGATACTTTTGCAAACTTAATTTTATTTTAATTACCCCAAATTTGATATGTGTTGACTAAGTAATAATATTGTAAAGAGTTACTTCATTTCTCAGTCTGCCTTATACGAAGGAATAGTTTTCCAACACCATCTTGTTCACCTCTTCTAAGCCAGAAGTGGCCTAAGACGTAGTAGGACATGTTGCCAGCTGTGGAAGATGTTCTCTGAGCCCCATGATGCACTGTCTTCCTTCCCGTTGGGCAGGCCAGAGACATACTGTGGGAAAGTTTTCTTACAGGCTGATTTTTGACCTGCTCCGTTAGCCTGTGTGCTCCTTTCTCTCCCTTTTCCCTAGTTGCCCCATAGTGAATTCAGAAAGGTAATGATATATTAATCAGTTTTTTAAAATGTTGATCTGTGTTGGAATGATGGACTGTGGTACTTTCTAAAGAAATTTGCTTTAATTTTGACATTTTATTGCCGTTTTTCAGAATTAGATAAATATTTGGATGGACAACTACTACTATTTTGGGGGGTCCCCAGAAAGATTTAGTCTTTTAAGAAAAGCTGACATAGCTGGAATATTCTGGGCAATTTGTATATGTGAATCCTGAGAGATCACATTTCTGAAGTTTCTGAAATGGCAAAGAGACATGTTCTGATATTGAATACAGCTCTCCAAATTCTCACTAGTTGAATGCAAGAACTTGGGCAGTTCAGATAAATGCTTTGATAAATTTTGACTTTGTAAACTATCACCACTTGCTACCTGAAATTCAGGAACCAAAAGGTGATGGTATCTTGGGCAGTATGTGTCACTATCCAAACTCTTAACTCTTTGTAAGTTGATAATGAAACAGATTTGGCGAGCAAGGGAACCTGAAACATTGTGGTTAGGAGATAGGGTGGCTAAGATGTACCTGGCCAGAGGACGGCTTGGACACTGTGCTGCTGTTCTCAGCGCTCAGCCTTTAGCAGGTCCACTTCAGAATGGACTGGAGTGCAGACGATTACAACTTTTTTCTTATTTTTGTAAAATTTAATTCACTCTACTCTTATTATTTTGTCTGCTTGAGTAAAGTGTTATTCTTTAATTTTTCCTCATCTTTTCGTAATAAATAGCAGTCCATGGGAGAATCTGGTTTGCAGAGGTGTCATCCAGAGGGGATTTTATAGTTGTTTACACATTAGTTACAAATTCCTGAGATAGTTCACATTTAGTCTACTTGGATTGTTTAATAAACTGGGGTGTAGGCCATGTGGTGAAATTACATTTTGTTTATTTATTTTCTTATTTCTAGGTCCAAGCATCCCATTTTGAAGGCCTAATCACGACCATAGTTGGGTATATACTTCTAGCAATAACACTGATAATTTGTCATGTATCCTTTAATGAACCAACTTAGTGTTCAGTAATGTTATTATGCTTACCCAAAGGTTGTTCTTATTAATGACAAAACTATTTCTCTCCACTTGTCCTTTTAGTAGAAGTTGTAGGTATTTGTAGTGAGGATGAGAGCTGAAAAAATATGGAATAAATAAATTCTGTCTGTCAAATAATATTAACTGTTACCTAAATAGTTACCTGTTTCTCACTGTATCTTTTTTTAATTAAAAAAAATTTTTTATTGAAGTATAGTTGATTTACAATGTTGTGTTCATTTCTGCTGTACAGCAGAGTGATTCAGTTATACATATATATACATTCTTTTTTTTAATATTCTTTTCCATTATGGTTTATCATAGGATATTGAATATGTTTCTCTGTGCTATATACAGTAGGACCTTGTTGTTTTTCTGTATCTTTCTTTAAATGTTCAGGTTTTCCTTGACTACATGCTGTAGGGCTTGGCAACTCTTGTTAAATTTCATAGGTCTCGTCGCTTGCTGGGAGTCTGCTACATTGTTGTGAAGGTAATTCCTGTTATAACTTAAGACTGGAAAGGATTTCTCCCCATTTGGGTGATATTGATGACCTTTGTTTTTACTTAAGGTCTCTTTGTTAGTGGTGGTAGAAATTGGAGTGTTCCCTCTCATTTGCGGCTGGTGGCTGGATATCTGTTCCCTGGTGAGTTTATTATTCATTGTCATACAGTCTAATAATTTAAAGGCTTTTTAAAAAGTGGTCTTTAGGGTGGGTTCCTTTAATGTAAAGTCAATATTTGATAATAGTTTGTTTTTTCTGAGAATGTATCATTGTAGAGTCTTAATGTTGCAAATTTTTCCTGAGTACCTGATTTTTGTGAGGCTCTGTGCACATTTCTGATGTTAGAGTATTTTGACTGGAACCTTCCTGATAACCAGTGGAGAGTTCTCTTCCTCGTTTAACTCTTTTGAGTTTTATGAAGATGCCAAGACGTTGTGTATAAAAAGAGTAATTCGAGGGAGGTCCTGGTGGTCTACTGGTTAGGACTGGGTGCTTTCACTGTTGTGGCCTGAGTTCAGTCCTTGGTCGGGGAACTCCCGCAGGCAGCACCATGCGGTGCAAAAAAAACCGAAAAAGAGTAATCTGAAAAGAAGACTGCCTTTGTAGTAATTAATTCATTCAACCTAACCATTTGTTTTAACTATGGTGTTCAGTCTTGATTAAAATCTTTAATGACTGTCAGTGATCATCAGTTTTTTCTTTTCTTTTTTAATTTATTTATTTTATTTATTTATTTTTGGCTGCATTGGGTCTTCATTGCTGCGTGTGGGCTTTTCTCTCGTTGCAGAGAGTGATGCTACTCTTGGTTGTGGTGCACGGGTTTCTCATTGTGGTGGCTTCTCTTGTTGCGCAGCACGGGCTCTAGGCCCGTGGGCTTCAGTAGTTGTGGCACGCGGACTCAGTAGTTGTGGCACGCGGGCTCAGTAGTTGCAGAGCGCAGGCTCCGTCCGTAGTTGCGGCGCACGGGTTTAGTTACTCCGTGGCATGTGGGATCTTCCCGGACCAGGGATCGAACCTGTGTCCCCTGCATTGGCAGGCGGATTCTTAACCACTGTGCCACCAGGGAAGTCCAGTTTTTTACTTTTCAAAAAAATTTGAATGTAGAAAAGCTGCCTTTGGTTCTGAGATAACATTTTCTCCCATACCTTTCTATTAAAACTTGTCATGAATTCAGACCTGTAACCAAGAAAGGAAAGTATTATGTTAACCAAAAATGGTTCTTTCACAGTAGCAATATTGGTAAAGTTCTTATTCACCAACTGGTTTATCAGTATTGCCTCTGTAAAATTTCTGAAGTGTCATATACATCTTTGAAATGGTATCCAACCTATATCATTTGTATTTCTGTGATACCATGAAATGGCTTTAAGAGAACTGTAATTCTAGAAACATCAGAACCTGCATGCATAGTGATTCATTCACTTCCTAGAATATGAAGATATTAATTCAGCAGATGTAAGCAGTCTCTCACGTGTACTGTTTTGATTTAGGAAATGTTTGATGCTACTCTGAAAGATCGAGAACTGAGCTTTCAGTCGGCTCCAGGTACTACCATGTTTCTGCATTGGCTGGTGGGAATGGTATATGTGTTCTACTTTGCCTCCTTCATTCTGTTACTGAGAGAGGTAAGTTCTACAGGGAAGTTGCAACACTGTACATTTATGAAAAGGACTTTTGCCTTAACCACAAGTCATGCCTTAAAGGCTATGATGATTTCCTAGCTAAATCATTTTCTCTGTTATTTTATTCTAAGAGGGAACAGCTAATAGCCTAGTTTGGCTCAATTGCTTTAAAATGTTTTTTAGTAATTTGTCTCAAAAATTGACAAGTTTTATTACTTCTGTCTAATTAGTTTTGAGTTTGAAAGATGAATAGACTGAGGGATAAAAATTAAATAAAAACACTTGTTTTACTTGGTATATATTTTCACCATCCTCAAATACATATTCTTGGAACTTTATGTGATGTGAGCCTGTCTTGGACTTCATTCAGGGACATTTAATGCTGGAAATACCCAAAGGGTATGGTTTTGCAGGATCAAATATGTAAAATGGTCTTGAAGCAGACACCTAAAGTATAGAATTATAGTGAGGGTCCTTTATGATTCTGGTTCACTCACCAGATGGGTACTTTTACTAATCCTGTTTTCAGAATACAGTCCTTACTGATTTGGGGGCAGTGAAAACAGGGTCAGTATTTGACTAGTATACATCTCATGCTTAGTCATCTGGTGCAAAATGAAGTATAAAACTTGAGTAATTCTGATAAGTGTACTTTCCTCTGTGCATTCTTTCCCCAAATAGTACTGCATGCTCACTCTATGCCAAACACTGTGCTGTATGCTGGGGTGATAGTGAGAAACAGAGACACAATCTCCACTGTCCTTGATTTTTGCATCCTGGGAAGGGATACAGCCACGGAACAAGGCAGCTTACTCCATTGAGAGTGGTGATGGAGATGTGCAGGGCCTAAAGGAGCAGGCTGACGACTAATCCAGTGTGAATGGAATACAGAAGCACAAAGGCTTAATGCAGTTCTTGGTTACTTTGCTCTTTGAGAGATTTGAGGAGTTGGGGATGAGCCTGGGGGCCAAAATATTCTCCTGAATCATATAGTATAAGTTCAGTAAATTCTGTTTGCAAACAAAGCTTATATCCTTGTTTTGAAATTAGTGATTGAGACTACATTAATAATGTGTTTTTTAAATTGTAATTATACCTGACCTCTAAATTGTATTGTTCGGTGATTAAGTATTTTATACTGGATGTTTTCATTTTATCAGTGTGGTGGTTTTTTGTTGATACAGAATCCTAGTATTTTAGAGTTAGAGTGAACCTTAAAGGTCACATAATAACCCCTTTGTTTGGAAGGTGAAGAAATAGAATTTGGGCAGATGAGATGCTTTTATACAGGGTGGCTCAGTGAGTGTGAGCCACCCAGAACTAATCCCCAGACCCATTCATTGCCCATTACCCATAGCCTCTAGGATTGATGATTCCTACTGAGCAAGGGGAAAAGATGTAGATGGTAAAATGAAGATACTGAGAAACTGAAGGTTTTTTAATTAATATAACTCTTTTCGGGAAGTGTGAGACTGAAATCACATCTTCTGTTTAGTACACTTATAAATTGTAACCTAATCCTTTCCAGATTATACAATATAGTGATAATTTTTATAAAAATACTTATTTTTCGAGACTTCCCTGGCGGTCCAGTGGTTAAGACTCTGTGCTGCCACTGCAGGAGGCATAGGTTCGATCCCTGATGAGGGAACTAAGATCCCTCTTGCCACGTGGCGAGGCCAAAAAACCAACCAAACAAACAAACAAAACTTATTTTTCATCTTGGAGATCTAGATTTCTTGACAAATTGTACTTAAATTTTTCCACTGAATGATTAAAAGCATCAAAGGACATCAAACACAGGATAGTTTTAATAAAGATTCTGATTTAGGAACTTCTTTTCCCAGGAAAACTGTATGAATTTTCTAGGGCCCATTTTATAAGATGCCAAAATAATTTTAAGAGCTTATTTCTCTATTAATGTTTTAGCTCATATACAGAGCTTGAAGACATTGGTAAGTATTTATAGCATTTAAAATATATTTGCAGGTACTTCGACCTGGTGTCTTATGGTTTTTAAGGAATTTGAATGATCCAGATTTTAATCCAGTACAAGAAATGATTCACTTGCCTATTTATAGGCATCTCCGAAGATTTATTTTGTCAGTGGTAAGCATACTTTTTTATTGTTTTTGAAGTAAAATGGGCTACCCTTTAGATTTTTTTTTTTTTTTGGTCGGGAGGACTGGTAGAGTGGATTGAATTAAGTTTATCTAAGCCTGTGGAAGTTGGTTATCAAATAGCTGTTTTATTGGTTACTTTGATAAAAATAAAATGTTAGTAGACAAAAATGCCTTTTGGTTCTTTAGTAGTATAATTGATTGCCAAATTACGGGTCTCTGAATTACATTTAATTTGCATTGAAGCAATGGAGACTTGTTAATAGCTTCTAAATTAAACTCTTAACAGAAGCCTGGAAGAAGAAATTACCTAGTCTAAGTTTTTCCAAGATAAAATTCTAAAAGCAATGATGTGTGTCCTTTGGAAACTTTCGTAGCCATTAGTATGGGTCATGTCTTATTGTTCCAGGTGGTTTATTAAGATGCAGGCAATTTTGATCCTTCATTATGAGTTTCTAGCTCTCTTTTCACATACCATGCAGTGATTATCCTTTGTGGCTCCTGTCTGAGCCTTCGTGTCCTAGAGAGAGAGAGGAGCAGCTGTCCCAGGAATGCAGTCTCCGCATAGAGTGAGCCAAGTATAGTGTGCTGAACGAGAGCACTCAGCGGCCTGGGCGCATGTAGCCTTGGATTGTGTGTTGGACGAGTGCGTTCAGAAGTCTGCCTGTCTCTCAGGCTGACAGTGATTGCAGTGGCGCCTGCCCTTTTTCTTGCTGCAGATTGTCTTCGGCTCCATTGTACTCCTGATGCTTTGGCTGCCTATACGGATAATTAAGAGTCTGCTGCCTAATTTTCTTCCGTACAATGTCATGCTCTATAGGTAAGTTGTTGCAATTCAGAAGCTTTACTAATTTAGCTCTGGTAGGGATTTGATATTCAGAGTACATTTATTTGAAACATTCATTTCTTATAGACATTAGAAATCATCTGATAACTAAATTTTGCCATGTTCTAAATCACATAAATGTTAGTTTAGCAGTTCCATGTTCCAAAGAAGGACTGACTTTTCTGCAACTGAAGTGTGCCTTTGTTTAGCATTGAAATGTTTAACATTCCTAATGAGAGATACCTAGTAGCATCATCTTTGTATGAAAAGCACATCATAAGTAATGTAGCCATAGATATACATCTAATTATAGATTAAAATAGGCTACATGGCTTATAAATGGAAAATCTTTTTTTGATTTAAAGACTTAAGTAACCTGGAAACCTAGTCTCCACCATTCCTCCTATAATCCCTTTTTCAGTGATTTGCCTCATCCCTTCCGTCACCTAAATATGCCAGGCAAATTGGATTTCTTCCTCAAATTTACTTGTAATTAGTCTTTAAATCTTGTCAGTTCTAATTCTGTACAGTCTCTTATCTAATTCAACGTGATTTACCACTTAATACCTTAGTTTAGGCCTTCCTGTTTTTTTCCCATTTAGAATCCATCCTTAACACACCTGTCTCTTCCTCCATAATGTACACGATAATATCTGGGTCATTTACAACGACATCCAAGGCTCGGCATCTCACACTGCCTTTCGAGCATCTTGTCCAGCATTATCTGACTTGCATTATTCTCCTCTCCAGCCACGCTCAGCCTCCATTGGGTCTCCCCATAAATGCCTAGCTGCTCCTGGTCTTTCCCTCTCTGTTTGGAATGACCTTCTTCCCCATGTTTGCCTGGCATGCTTCTGCTGTCTTTCGTCAAAATCCAAATCGAGGTTTTATTCTCTGAGTTTTTCCCTACCTAGAGAAAGTCGGTTCTCCCTCCTTATGTATTTGGGTTGTCACAGTGAGAACCAGGAAGCACAGTTTCTGGCTTTATATATTGTTGGAGTAGACCCATTTTTTGGTAGTTCTTTATACCTAGAATTTTAGCTAAGTTTTTGTAGCAGTGTTTAGTCTGTTCTTCCATTTGGCAAAATTGAGGGCCCATTATATAACAGGTTCTTTTCTGTGTACAAGGGATTAACAGTGAACAAAACAGAATCAAGAAAAATCTGTGCCCTTGTGGAGCTTATATTTCAGTTGGGGAGACAGCCAGTAAAATAGATAAAATACATTAATATGTCAAAGAGTCATAAGTGCTATGGGAAAAAAACGAAGCAAGGAAGTGACTAGTGAGGACCTGAGGAGGTGACAGGTGAGGAAGGCCCTGAAGGAGGAGGGGATGAGGGAGTGAGCCGTGTAAATCCCTGAAGGCAGAGTGTCCTTGCAGGGGAGGCGGGCACATGCAGTGGCCTGAGGTCCATTGAGGAGCAGCAGGGAGACCAGTTTGGCTGCAGTAAATGACGGAGGAAAGTAGTTGGCTGTGAGGTCAGAGAGGTCATGGAAAGCCAGGTCCTAGAGAGCCTTGTAAGCCATTGTAAGTAAGCACTTTGGCTTTAACTTGAGTGATTTGGGGGGTTCTTGGAAAGGTTGAGCAGAGGAGCGGTCTGACAGAGGTTTCACAGGGATCACTCTGGAGGCTGTGACAAGAGCCAGGGTTGGGATGGCCAGGGCTGGAGCAGGAGGGCAGCTAGGGGTAATGGCGTGATCCCCGTGGGAGGCGAGGGTGGCTGAGATGGAGGAAGTGGCAGTGGAGGTCATGAGAAGTGGTTAGATTCAGGGTATTAGGGTACAGTCAGTAGGATTCTCTGGCTTGTTTGAATGTGGGGTGAAGAAAGGCAGTCAAGGATCTAGTATCTGTCCTGAGCACCTGGAAGGATGGTGTTGCCATTTACTAGGATGAGGAAGATTGTGGAACAGCAGGATTTAAGGGGAAGAGTGGGAATTTGATATTGAACATGATCGATTTAAGATGTGTGTACTGTGAAACGTTGAGTTGGTACTTTGGATGTATAAGTTAGGAATTAGAGAATATGTCTGAGCAGTATGTAGAAATTTACAGAAAGGTGCTATTCGAAGCTACAGGAGGTCGCATGCAGCGACCTTGGAAAGGTGTTGGAAAGGTGTTCATGGAGAAAGTGTTTTGAGGAGCAATGAGCTACCAGTTGTGTAATACGCTGCTAATACAGCACATGAGGTGAGGACCAAGACCTGACCGTCACTTTAACAACACGAAGGTCATTGGCAACCCTTGTCGGGAACAGTTTTGGTGATGTTTGAGGGATGTTCCTTGTTCTTCAGGGAAGAATGGATATGAGGTGATAAAGACAGTGCGTTCATTTGACTCTTCAAGGAGTTTTGCTGTCATTCCATTAAATGTCTAATATGATACAGTTATAAGGGAAACTCGAATTCACATTGTAAATTATGGCTTTTCGTAACTCTCAGTGATGCTCCAGTGAGTGAACTGTCCCTTGAGCTGCTTCTGCTTCAAGTTGTCTTACCAGCGTTACTTGAACAGGGACACACGCGGCAGTGGCTGAAGGGACTGGTGCGAGCGTGGACTGTTACTGCTGGATACTTGCTGTAAGTACAGGCAGGTGAATCGTACGTGTGTCATTTGTGTCATAACCTTTCTGAAAAAGTATGCCCCACTCAGGAAAAGTTAGTTTTAATAAGAGACAATTTAGTGTTATCTGCAGGTGTATTGTTTAAAGCTTATTAAAGTTTTAAATTTTTCTAATCATTGTGTATCCTTTTATGGAGAAATGTGTACATGTTTTTACCCTCTCACAGAGGGTTGCTGCTGGCCCAGCTTCTTTCATTTCATTACACAGGTAAAAATAAAATACTTTTCAGTGCATTAAAAACAAACCAAGTTACCCTTATTTTAGAAGTCCTAGCCTGATAAGTGAGCTCTTCTCAGATTTGGTTTCTCAGTCACTTAGTCAGCATGATGCATTTATGTTTTTTCAAGCTTCATATACTATATACTTATTTAGAAGTTTAATCTCGGTAGTTTAAACATTTTTTCAGAAAATATGTGGCATCCTGTAGATACCTTAATGTGAAATATAGGCATACTTTCTTTTATTGTGCTTCACAGATACTGTATTTTTTACAAATTGAAGGTTTGTGGCAACCCTGCATTGTCAGATAATTGTTAGCATTTTTTAGCAATAAAGTATTTTTAAATTAAGGCCATATACATTGTTTTTAAAGACATAATGCTACTGCACACTTAATAGATGACAGTATAGTATAAACATAACTCTTGTATGCACTCAGAAACCACAAAACTTGATTGCTTTACTGCAATACTCGCTTTATTGCAGTGGTCTGGAACTAGACCCACAGTTATCTCCAAGGGATGCCTATATGCGTTTGGTTGTATTTGAACGTTTATCCTTCTCTAACCGCTCAGTGCCCTACCGTGAGCCCCCTCCTTCCCCCATCTCATTTGTGCCTTAACTGATTTGTGGCTTGATGTTTTAGTTGAGCTGCATGTCACAGCAGACACAGTAGTCATCTACAGAGAAACAACGAAGTTGATAGTTTTTTCCCTAAAATTCTTCACATAGAGTATCTTGGACATTGCACACTTTTTTTTTTTTTCAGTTACTGATTTCTTCTCAGATACTGGCTGAAGAAAACATAAAATAGATTGAATGGGTATTCTGTATGTTAATTAAGTTTACGAAGGTCTAATTTAAAGCACGCAGCAACATTTAGAGCTGATTGAGATAATAGTAGTGCTGTGCATAGATTCTACTCGTACATTTTCTCCCCTAAGTAATAATTATCAAGAAAGTAAGTCTCGCGTCTGCTGTTTTATTCTGATCTGAGGTGAGCATTTTCACTGATGCAATTTTTACACAGGGATCTTCATTCCTATTTGTTGGGAGACCAGGAAGAAAATGAGAACAGTGCAAACCAACAAGCTAACAATAACCAGCACGCTCGAAATAACAACGCCCTCCCCGTGGTGGGGGAAGGCCTGCATGCAGCCCACCAAGCCATCCTCCAGCAGGGCGGGCCTGTTGGCTTCCAGCCTTACCGCCGGCCCCCGCATTTCCCGCTCAGGGTAGGTGCTGCCCCGACTTAGCAGGGGTCGAGCTTTCCAACTTCTGTTGAGGAGTTTTGCTGCTGTTACCGGCGCTGTTAGTATATGGTCCTCTGTGTAGATGCATCTTGCAGTCTCCTGACAAGAACCCACATTTCAGGCCTTCATTCTGCAACACATAATATGTGTAAATGTCGGATAAGCTGGTCGAATTTTAGATGTAAGCCGTGGAGTCGGGAGTCCATGTGCTCTTGGTCCCTGCTGTTGGAAAGGAACAAGATAGAAGACCCTAGATCAAATAGGAGTTGCCATTCCTGATTCATTTCACCTGTGTGTCAGGAAGTGGAGTGGGCATTTTAGTGTTTTCCTCTCTCTAATCCTTGTAGTATTAATCCCAGTGCTGCAAGGTATGAGGAGTAATCTCTTGTTTACATCTGATAAAACTGAAGACCAGACTGGTTAAGGAAGTACCCGGCTCAGCAAGATTTACCCCCAAACTCCACAAAACTGTTCCCGTCAGGGGTCACTAGTGACCTTCATGGGGTTAAATTCAGTGGTCAGGTGTTAGTCCTCACCTCACTTGCTATATTAGTAGCATGTCATATGATTGCTCACTTCTTGCTCCGCAAAACACTTTTTTGAAAGTTGTTCAGGAAGCTTCGTGGAGGAGTTGATAGCTTTAAGTCTTTAAAGTTTGGGGTCAGGCAGATTAAAAAATGGGAAGTGGCAAGGGCATTCCAGGCCTGTGTCAGGACAAGAGGCAGGTTAGCCATGGTAGGTATGGAACTGCAGGGAGGTGAATGTGTGGAGTGGGGGGTGGGAGGTGCAGGCGAGCTGCAAGAGCTGGGGAGGGAGCTCTCAGAGATGGGGGTGGAGCTGTGAGACTTGAGGCTTTCGGACTGACAAAAGGTATTTTCTAAGCAGAAGGTACTTCTGGCCTACATTAGAGAGAGAATCACTAAGGGGTTTCTCAGGCGGCGAAAGGTGACCAAGGCTCCAGCCCCCTCTTGGAGTGCTGTCGTCAGTGCTTTCCAGTCTTCCTGCTGGAGCTCTGCCCTTTGGGCTTAGTCAGGTCGAGGCAAGCAGCACTCTGTCTTTCTGTCCAGGGTAGCCACTTCCCTCTTGTCTCAGTGTATTTCCTTTTTATCTGCACTTCTCAGTATAGGAGCCACCAGCTATAGCTACAACGGCTGTTTACTTTTAAACTTAATTAAAAATAAATAGTTTGTAAATATGTGGGGTGATGGATGTGTTAATTACCTTGATGGTGGGAATCCCTTCACGGTGTATACATATATCAAATCACATTGAACACTTGAAATATGTTACAATTTTATTTGTCATTTATACCTCAATGAAACTGAGAAAAGAAAAGAAGGTACATTTCTTGTAGACGACACACACACTCAAAGTAAATAGAATTTAAAATTCCTTTACTCATTCACGGTGACCCCATGTCAAGTGCTTAGTGGCCGCTCGTGCCAGTGGCTCCTGTGTCGGGCAGTGCGGGAGTAGACATGTCCATTATCACAGAAAGTTCTAATTGGATAGCACTGTTAGGAAATAAGCTTTCCTTTCATGAGAAGTTGTTTTTGAGAATTTGATAAAAATAAGCAAATATTGTTAGTTTTAATTAATAGTGAGGGAAAATTTAAGCTGATCATGTTCTATTTTTGTGCTCTCTGATTCAAAATATATTGGTACTTGCTGATGTATCTGATTATATGAAAGTGGGCACAGTTTCCTTTCAGCCAAAATTATAGTTAATATTACCTAAAATGAAAACTTCCTTTTTACGTGAAATGGAAGGAATCCTGGAAATACAAATATAGGCAGCTTGTTTTTACTGGGAGAATTGTGTTGATTCTTTGAGGGATGTCATAAAATGCATTGAGCACAGATGAATCCTGTTTATGCACTGCTGTGTTTTGCCTTGCAGATATTTTTTTTGATTGTCTTCATGTGTATAACCTTACTGATCGCCAGCCTCATCTGCCTTACTCTACCAGGTATGAGGTTATCCTAGCTCTCCGCTAATGACATCATGAAAAGATGCTTTGTTTTAAAAGGGTATGTCTTGCTGACATGTGATCTTTCATCACATATAAACTTGAAGAAGTTATCCCCTCATTTTTATTGAATATGGGATACTGTCCTATATAGGGCTCTACATTTCATTGGACTCATTTGTATTGGAGCAGAGGGGGACAGAGTCAATATATAATTTATGATTCATTTTTGGAAGTAAAGTACTTGTGGTCACTCATTTTATATGGACATTTTCTTATTGCAGTATGGGTTCTCAAAAAGTCATCTGTGTGGCTTAAGTCATTTATTTCAAGCCAGTGTTTTGATGTTAATTATGTTTGCCTTCATTATGTAATTATCTTTCCAATCCACTGCATGCTGTTGCTAGAGACCTTTATGAAGCCAGGCTGTTTCCCTTTATCACCTGGTGATCATAAATACTAATCACTAAATTTCAGCTAAACAGAGTTTCTTCATCTAACAAGTAAGAAGCTGTCGATGAATATAGTAGTTTGTCATCTTCTGCAGAGGTCAGGGGTAATTGGGGGTGGAGTCCAAAGCCAGTGACAAAGTGTCAGAAACAGCTTGCTGCCCCCCGGCCTCCTTAGTTAGTGTTTCTAGCAAGCCAGAAAATTCTGAATCATACTGATATGTTAGCCACTTAAATAATCATTAAGTGGAAGATAATTTTCAGGTCTTATCAAGCCTGTACATGTTATTGAGTTAGTGTCTTGATTATAGCACTAACTCAGTATAACTTTATAAATCAAATTTGTATTAAATACTTGAGTTTTCCCATGAGGGCTAAGGCTGGGGAAGAGCAACTAGTTAATTTAATTTCAAGTGAGGTTTCTTAAAAAAAAAAGAATATTTTCTAATTTGTAAGAGTTGTGATTCACCTTAAACTGGTAAAAATAAAGTTGTTTTGTTTTGTTTTTCACCGTTTCTGCACAATGATTTTTGACCGTTAGAACTTTGCTCTTAAGTTCACTACTCAGACCTCAGCTGTTAAAATGACAAAGTCTAGTTAACCATTGGGTGCAGTGTAGTAAACATATTGTTGAGAAACTTAGCTTTTGAACTTTGGACAGCTTTACATTTGTGGTTTTTATGTTCCATTTTCATGTTTTTATCAGAAATATTAAAAAGTTAACAAAAGAAGGAAACTTAGTTTTAGTGCTTGAATTTGGCAATACAAGTACTTTAATTTCATTAAAGATCGTTAAGTAAGTATTTCCCTGTTAATCCAGTCCCAGCATCTAGTGGAAGGAAGGAATGCAGTTACGTTTAATCATAGAAATGCTTTTGTCATAGTACACATTTAAGGTGGTGAGGATGCTGTTTTCCCCATAGGTTACTTTCTTGTAGCTGCATTTTAGCTAACATTAAGTTACTGCAAACTAGAAACTAACCCTGACCTCTCAAAAACACTTTAGAAGTATGTGAAGCACGGAATGAAAAGCAGCCTTTAAATTTTCTTTTTTTCTATTTTATTTTTGGCTGCGTTGCGTCTTCATTGCTGCGCACAGGCTTTTCTCTGGTTGTGGCGAGGGGGAGCTTCTCTTCGTTGCGATGCGCAGGCTTCTAATTGCAGTGGCCTCTCTTGTTGCAGAGCACGGGCTCCAGTAGTTGTGGTGCACGGGCTTAGTTGCTCCACGGCACGTGGGATCTTCCCGGACCAGGGCTCGAACCCATGTCCCCTGCATTGGCAGGCAGATTCCCAACCACTGCGCCACCAGGGAAGCCCTAAATTTTTTTTTTTTTCTTTCCTAAATTTTTTAAAACCAACCAAAAAAGAACAACAAAAAACCTTGGGAGTAGAAATGTGTATATATAGAATGCTAGACATTTTTACCGAATTATCAGTGATATTTTGATATCTTTAACATGCACGTGTGTTTATTTCATGTAGATAAATACTTACATGTATTTGTCTTCAGAAAATGAGTTATCTTCATATCCGAGCTGTTTGTGTGAGATTGCAAAGAAGTCTGTAACGTTATCAGCTTTGTGGCTTGTAAACGTGACTGTTGAGGTGGTTTAGTTTGACTGGAGGCAGTGTGGGTCAGTGGTCAAGAGCATGAGCTCTGTCATGTAGACATGAGTTCACATTCAGCCTCCACCCTTGTGTGACCTTGGTTGGGCAAGGTTCTGTTGCTGAGCCTCGGTTTCTTAGTCTTCAGAGTGGAGGCCATTGCTGCTTGCAGGGTTGTTGGGAGGATTAATGAGAAAATGTGTGGAACACATTCAGCACAGCCACTAGCTCCTTTTAGACGTTCAAAGATAACAGATAAGTACTGTACTAAGGAGAAAAAGACACCGGAAATGGGGTCTTCCTCTTTTCTCCAGCCTTATTAAGATAAGTAACCATGTAAAGAAAGTTACTATATAAATGATCTTGCCTGATAGTTAGATTTTTGTGGGTACATTGTGGAGTTTATTTGTAACAACTCTTTGTGTGAGGCAGTCCCTTAGACAACTTTCACATGTTTCCTAAGTTTTATTATATTTAGGTCTTAATTTTTTTCCTAAGAAAATTAGTGTGGTATTCTTCGTTAATGTGCCCACTTCTGATTAAAATAAACTTAGTTTTCTATCTTAATGAATGACCCAATTGAAAGAAAGTTACTCTAAATTATTTGTAATGTTCCTAAATGTTAAAAGTATTGACAGCACAAAAAATAGGAAGTAAATTTTCCATTTTTGCCCTGTTATGTGCATAATGATTTCATTTGATGATACAGACAATAAAAATAACACCCCCCTCAAGTCATTTCAGTCCCCAAAGAACAAGTAATTGGCCTGGCAAGTCAGAATGCATGTCACAGGAGAGCTCATCCCCAGTGACTTACACTGTGGTCTGGTTGTATCTTAGTCAAATAATTACATTCTTTTGAATTTGGGGGGTTGTGTTTTTATTTTGTTTGTTTGCTTTTTACAAAGACACTGATATATCAAAATGTGATGTCTTTTTAATAATCACTTAAAATGACTGAAATTTTTGAAAATACTAGTAGTATGACATTGACATCAAGATTAGAGTTCTCTTTACATGACTACATGTCTCATATATCAGCTTTTCTATTTTCAGTATTTGCTGGCCGTTGGTTAATGTCATTTTGGACGGGGACTGCCAAAATCCACGAGCTCTACACAGCTGCTTGTGGTCTCTATGTTTGCTGGCTAACCATCAGGGCGGTGACAGTGCTGGTGGCATGGATGCCACAGGGACGCAGAGTGATCTTCCAGAAGGTTAAGGAGTGGTCCCTTATGGTAGGTTTTTCTAATAAAGACTGATCTTGTCTGACAGGAGTAGTGAATATTTTTCCAGTAATTTCTTTTAATCTTTTCACTTTTGTTTCTTCACTGTGTTGATAGGGTCAAGAGAGTTGATTTTTTTGAATTAGAAAAGAGTATTCATTTAAGACAGTAGTTTTCTGGTTCATTCTGAGAAACATAGTCAGATGTATTTGAGGGTTAAAAGAAAATCATGCTATTAAATGATCCAGTAAGACCCTTGAGTAATAAGATATTCTGTAGAATTTAGAATCAATTTGTTTAAGTAGAAATTTCCTATAATGCTATTTTTTCTAAAATCTGATTGAAAAAAAATTTTTTAATACATAAACTCTTGACTTCAGGATTAAGTCAGTGTTTTTCATATAACTGGGATTCCTTTAATTATAGTCTATTGTTATTCAAGAATGTCCTGGCTAGTGTGAAAGTATAGTAAGTAATGGGAATTATTACTCTCAATAAAGAACTTAATTGTCACAAAGGTGGGGAAAAAATGTCACTGTAAGATGATTGTCCAGGTGTGGTAATTTACTGATTGATCATAATGTTGGCTATGACTGGTAAATATGTTTAGGTCACTGCTTTATGCCTTTTCATTTGTATAGTCAACTCTGGTTTTGTATCTGAATTTATATCTTGATTTCACTGAAAGTTTAATAGCTGTTTAATATTAGTGTTGAAAGAAAAACATAGGAGATGCATTGTATATTAAGAATGGAGGGATTTGATTGCTGTGTGATCCATAAGATGAGACACTTACCTATATTTAAAATACAGAAACTCACTAGTACCACTTTTCATTTGATATTCTTCCATATCATATTGCCATGTAAAGAAGTAGGTACTGCGTCTTAATGCACACCATTTTAATCTCTTGCTGTTGAAATGGATGTACTCACTGAGGCTACCTTAAGAAAAAGGGACATCAAGGCCACTTTAAAAACTGATTTCTTTGTCAGGATTTCGTAGTGGCTCTTGCATGTTATCTCTTCTCTTTGTGTCTACTTTATTTTCATTTTGCCACTTTGTCCAAATTCTAGAGCTGTGTTAATAGAGTAGCCCTGTGGCTAATGGCTACCATATTGCACAACACAGATACAGGGCATTTCTGTCATCATAGTAAGTTCTGTTGGACTGAGCTGTTCTCAGGGGAGCTGATTTGATCAGCTTGGTTAATTACCTTAACTGGGGTTATGCAGAGCCCTTCAACTATACCAGTCCACCTCAGGGGTCACAGGTCAGCCCGTGGGTGGACCACCACCGAGTCAGGGGCCTGGGACAACCAGTAGCTTTTCATGGACAAACAAAAGCCTACTCCTGAGACTGAGACTGAGAAAAACAGCAAAGCCACCTGATGAATATATGTAATAAAATGAATTTCTATAATTTTGTAGCAACAATGCATAGTAATCTCATGTTTTTGTTATAGCTTGAGTTTTTATAGTCACACATTCAAATTTCATTTAAACATGTAACATAAAATATAAGTTGTTTAAGGTTACATATTCGTTCTGTTAGGCATCAGGTCAGAGAAGAAGAGTAAATTTCCACATGAGATAAAGAGCTTGGCTTAAAAGTCATAGAGTCTCTACTGACAAGGCTTTTCATTCCCTGATAGATAATGAAGACCGTGATAGTTGCAGTGCTGCTGGCTGGAGTCGTCCCACTTCTTCTGGGGCTTCTGTTTGAGCTGGTTATTGTTGCCCCCCTGAGGGTTCCTTTGGATCAGACTCCTCTTTTTTACCCATGGCAGGTGAGTGTGTGTCTTTTGCTCATGATATTTCTTTATGTATTTGGAATCAGAAAAATTCTTAATTGTTTAAAGTGATTTTAAGCAGTTTGTTTAGGAAGACTCCTTAATTTTTTCTATTGTAGGAACTCTTATAAAATCGATTAGATAATGCATTTTAGCTTCTGAAATAATGCAGGTCATGCAACACCTTTAAAATACCTTGCTTTATAGGTTTAAAATGTCACTGTAGGCTTCACCAGTATTTAAAGATACAAACTAACGTGTTGAACTTTTCACTTTTAGTTAGGGTGAGATATCTTGCTCCTTTTGGCTTTGAGACTTGAAGCAATAACTTACGCTTTTGAAAAATTACAGCATTTTTTCCTACAAAGTCACAGGCTTATTAAAAAGAGCATTCTGAGGGAACCTATGCAGGTCACACCAAAGGCCTTAAAATGCTCACGGAAAAAGAAATTTAACTTTTCTGTCATACTTAGATCCTGAAGTTAACGTCATAGACCTCAAGTTTTTAAGAGGTATTAGGGGAAAGAGCTAGGTATTGACTTCAGTCGTTCAAAGGCTTTTCAGCCTTGTTTTAAAAATCTCCTTTTAGTAGATTATGATGAATTTTTCAGAAGTGAAAATTATCCTCTACTTTCCAGATGAAGAACCGCCATAAACTTCATCTAACAGCAAATATTTACTTGAATGCTTTAATGTACATCCAAACCCTGTACTGTATAACTGAGATGGAAATGAGGCTAATGCAGGAACTTCTCGGGGACCTTAAAGGCTGGTGGGAAAGATGGTAGACTGTGCTGTGACTGGGGCAAGCACGAGGAGTGCAGCATCATGTGGGAGAGGTATTTACCCAGCTTAGGGGGCTTCAGGTACGGTCTTCTGTAGGAGATAATGTCTAGGACAGCATAATAGAGTGCAGAGGAGTGGGTGAGAAAGGAAGAAGTGTACTCCAGGAGGGAGCGAGTGGGCAGACCTTGAAGTGAGACAGAGCATACGATATAGGGGACCTCCTCTCATCCGGTGTGCTCATAGATTAGAATCAGAGTGAACAGGAGCAAGAAAGGGAAATCGTTAAGCATATATGATGCCTTTCTGTGGGAGCTGCATTGCAGTGTAGTCTAATAGCATCAGTGATTGAAGTAAGGCTAATTTTTCACAGAATAATGCCAGCAATAAAGGTAGAAGAATTAACAGAATTAATTAGGAAAGTTACCGTTTTGCAATAATTAACAAAATAATTGATTCTAAGGATTGTCAGTGGATTCTGAACCCATCAGGTGAAAGTTGATGGGTCTTTAGCTACTGTGGTGCGATAGCAAGTTACCTTGCAGCTCCAGCTTACTGGCATAAAACCACCGTTTATTTTGTCCACAGAGTCTGTGGATCAGATATTAAGACAGGGTATATTGGCTTGTGTCTGTTTCATGTTATCTGGGGTCTCATCTGGGAAGGCTCAGTGGCTGAGTGTGATTTGTGACAGCCTTATTAGCTGGCATCATTTGGAGACGTCATCAGTCATGTGTGAGGGTTGGTGCTGGTTATTGGTTGCACCTTATCTGGGCTATTGGCTGGAGCCCCTGGATGTACTTGAGCTTTTTTACAGCTTGGTAGCCTCAAGGCACTTGGGCTTCTTAGAAACAAGGCAGACGCTGCATCACTTTTTATGACCTCTTCTCAGAAGTCCTGCAGCGTTGCTCTTCACTACGTTCTGCTGGGTATGAGCGAGTCACAGGTTGGCCTGGATTTAAGGGAAGGGGATGTAGACCCCTACCACTCCATGGGAGAGGGATTTGCAGTCATGTTTTGATGCCACTACAATGCAGAAGTGGTTGTTTGCATGGTGATAAATTGTCACCTTACCGATTACTTGCTACCTCCAAGGGAAACACAACTTGATAGGGGAGGGGTCAGGCAGATGCTACCGTAACCCAGGTGATCACTGCAGATGTGGCAAACAGATGGTATATGCCTCCTGAGGCTGTGCAGTACGCGGCACTGAAAAAGAGCAAAACAGCCCCTGAGGTCCAGGAGCTAGGCCTCCTGCTGAATGTGAACAATTGACGGAACATCAGCATCACACAAGGCCACTCTGTGACCATGATGGATCGAGACAAACTCAGGACCCCTCCATAATCATGTCTGAACGCAGGCAAAACATGAGTATTGACCAAACCACAAAAATGCCCAAACATGCCAGTACCCTGGCTGACATGATTGGCTGCTCCTTTGTTTCCAGCTACAGTTTGATTGGCCTCAGCCTGTCCCTTCTTCTGGATAAGATTTATTAAGATACCCAAATATAGATTACCTGTACTTTCTAAATAGCATCTGGAATAGAGCAAAGCCCTGCTTCCTTAAATCCTCCCCAAATCACCTCACACAAGCCAGGAGACTGTAATAAGCCTTTTCTAACACTTGTACTGAGGGCTCCAACTTCCCCATGCTGTTTGTTCTCCCTCACTGCATTGAGTGTTGATGCAGCTTGTTCACTTACACTTGTGTTCCTGGTGGTCTTGACGGTGCCCAACATTGTGACCTTGGAGAATTATTTGAAATTATTCAGTTTTAAGAGTGCTTATATGTTATGACCCATCAGCTTTCACTTTTCAGAATATCCTGCAAAGAAACATTTACATGTGTGCAGGAGACATGAACAGGGTTGTTCTGCTATTATATAATTTTTTACCGTGTCAGAAAAGTTAGAAGCAGCCCAGATGTCCATCAATAGAGAATGACTAAATAAAATGTGATATCTTTGCTTTTGAATTCAGTGCAGCAATTAAAAAGAAGGAAGTAGAGCTGTGTGTTTCTTTGCTTGTTTGTATTTTTGTTTTGCTATATGTTTTGATATAGATAGCTCTCAGACGTGTTTTTGAGTAGGGGAAAAACACAAGTTGCAAACAGAATGTGCAGCATGGTATCCTTGATATTCGGGATAAAATCCCAAAGTTTGAGAGAACAACTTGCTTTTCGTCCATCCCTGACTCTAAGCTGCTTGCCTTTCCTGCGTCAAGTGACTACAGACCTCTGGGAGGCTGGGCTCTTCTTTACTTCTAGCAGAGGAGCTAGTGTGGTATGTCTTTTTTTGTGGGAAAGGACTGGAAAGCAGTGGATCTTGAACGAGCTGGAACCTCAGTGATCTGTGGACCTCCTCAGGCGAACATTAACCTCACTTGGTGCCTTCTGGACTCCCAAAGGCCAAGAGAAAGCTGAGTTGGTGGGTTGAATCTTCCCTGCTTGTGAGCCTGGAAGGATAGAGAAAAAGCAAGGAGGCTTTCTCCATGTTCTTATTTGGGAATTGTTGGCTTGCTATAAACAGAGGTCTAACAGGCTAAAAGATCCTTTTGCAGCCCTTTAGGATAGTCTCAATCTGAGCCTCAAACCACATTGAGCCAACAGAGAAAAATAACACATGTTTTATGTAAGGGGGCCCAGCAGCCACAGAAAGGAAGGCCAGGCAGAACCATCAGAACACAATGCCCGGTGACGGAGAACGGCTTGCAGAGCCGTGAGCATCCAAACAGAAGAATAAAAACGCAGGGGTATGTGGGCATGCACGCACAACAGCAGCCATAAAACAGAGTGAAATCGTCGGGATGTTACATAGCGTGGATTTCAGACGAATTCAGTAAATGAATTAAAAGATGTGGCTAGTCAGATTGGAGGCCCGGAAGACTGATGCACAGAGCAAAACTGAAGAATAGGAAATTGAGGGGAAAGGAGGAGTCTTGGAAAACATGAGGCAACACTGAAACAAAAGTAGTCGGAGACAACAACATTGAAACAAAAATAGGAGACGTTTTTAACTGAATTGAAGAAAGAACTGATCTGTAGGTTGAAGGACCTCATCAGGTTTGGTGAAAAGAAAACTGATGAGAAAAACACATATTTGGGCACATCTTGGTAAAATTTCTGAATTAAATCACAAGCTTCAAAAAAAAGCATACTGGCAGTGGACTTTGTAGCACTGAAACCATAAGGTAGAAGGACATTTAGAGACCATTGAGATAAAAGGGACAAAACCCAACCTTCTTATACCTAGAAAAAATGTCATTCAGCCATTCGTCTGTCAGGATGAAGAGTGATGTTTGAGGTTATGCAAGAATTCAGTGCATGCATCAACCTCCCACCCTATTTAAAGATGTTTTGGAAGACCAACCAACCAAACCAGAAAATCGGAACAGAACAGCATGAGCAAAATCCATATAAAACTGATACTACATATTTCCTATGGGACATACACGTATAGACATAGATCAGTGCATAAGGAAACAAACGTGGAAGGTACATACCAAATGTTAGCAGTGGTTATTGCTGGGAAGGGATCAGGATTTGGGCTGGTGGTCACAGAGGACTCCGGCCTTCTCTGGAAAGGTTTCAGTTTAATGTAAGAACAGATTTAAATGTCACTTGATACTTTTAAAACATACATGTATATATATTTTTTAAGATAAACAGAACAGGTTATGAAGGACGTTGTGTGCCGTGTTCAGGGTTGTAAGCAGGGAGGTCTCCTTAAATGATCTGACTTGCGCTTTAAGAGATCACTTGGGCAGTGGGAGTGGTGATCCCTTCGGCCGCCTGGTGGGTAGCGGGGTGGGCAGGCCAGAGGCACAGTGAGGAGCTTGGTGTGACTGGGGAGGTCCTAGTAACAGCTCAGCAGAACTGCGAATGCCCCCGGCTAGAAGCGCTCTGAGCCTTCAGGAGCCCAAACCAGTAACGGCCCAAGGACGGTTGGATGAAATAAAATCAGGGCACTATTTTATTTATTTGCTTGTTGAGATCTCCATTAAACACTTTTCTTAGTTCTCTTGGGAAAATAATGTAGATTTTTTTTTTTGGAAAGACACAAGAATGAGTTTTGATAGAAACATTGAACTTGAGCTGTTGGGGGAAAAATTCCCTGGATTTTCCAGCGTATTTACTCTTCTGTAAAATTGTTACTAATCCAACAGAACTTTTGTTTTGAAGTTAATAATGCAAGAAAATTGTATAGCCTCTGTGCTGGGTTTATTGCTAAAAACAAACAAAAATCTGTTAAATGATTTTTATTACCCTAGGACTGGGCACTTGGAGTCCTGCATGCCAAAATCATTGCAGCTATAACATTGATGGGTCCTCAGTGGTGGCTGAAAACTGTAATTGAGCAGGTAAGCAAGTTCGGCTTATGGGACTCTTATTTTCCACGTTCCCACTTTCCTAAGTTTTATACATTTTCTTTAATGAGCATATGTAACTTTTTTTTTTTTTTAAGGAGAAAGGCAGTTTACTCTTATCACCATGAATTTTCATCAGCTACTCTTAAAACTTCCCTTATCTGAAAGTTAACCAGTAGCTTAAAGTACCTAGAACCCTGACTAAAGTAAAGGCAAAATTTAGCATATGTGCTTCTTTTTAGAGGAGTTCTGATGAAGGCTTGGTAGTTGGTTTTGTAAGCCTGTAGTAAGGAAAAGAGTTTATTGTTCAAGGCAATAAATAAAGAAAATGGCAGGAAAAAATAGATTTAAAAAAGCAGAGCTCTTTGGGAATATTTTTAGCTACGTACACCTAAGACAGTTTTGTGTTATGGAGCTATCACAAAATTTGGTCATTGAGGTGATAACCTTGAAAAAGATAGATGGTGCTTCTGTACTTTGATAATAAGGCTAGGAAGTAGGATAATTCATTTTAGGAAGATTTCTTCCAAAGTAACCAACATAGTAGATTTTGGTACTTTTAAGTTTTAGTTACCTAGAGAAGGGACTTATGGACAGCCCTCTTGTCCTTAGGGCAGCATCAAATTAATAAGGTGTTACAGTTTTGTAGCACTGAAGGTATACCTCCTTTTGATGTACAGGAAATAAAGACAGTAGTTCTCAGCCCAGTATGCACAAGAAGCTCATCCAAAAATTTCTGTACCTGGAGATTTGTGAGGGTGGGGAGAGCCAGGGAATTGGTGTGTGTTTGCATGCATCTCTCAGGTGCGGGCTGCGTGGCAGCATGTGCATTCACGACAGGAGTACAGACCAATCCAGCCTAGAGTTTCCAGGTGAGACTCTGACCCTTGTGGAGAATCAGCATGTAGTTACAGCTGGGGGCTGTGAAACACTGTTGATCTCTATAATATTTTGCTCTCTGATGCATTCTTTCTCATACACTTGTCTAAGTTTAAGTAAAATGATTGAGAAACAACCGGGATGCCTTGCTGCATTAATTTAAATGCATTTGGGTTAAAAGGATTTTGGGGGGTCAGAAGGGGACCTGTGGAGCAGTAAGCCTGTTTGTCATTCACATTGAAATGCTCTGGCCCACTTCCGAGGGACCCGGGGATTGGAGTTGCGCCACACTGTGTGACTGGGGGCCAGGAGAGGTTGAAGTGCTGGGGGAAAAACACAAACAACGCTCTGCTGTTTTGTCTCCTTCTGTATACCATCTTTATTTTCCATTATTCCCAAGATTTCCCCACTTCCATCCATTCTTTCCTCTGCAATACTATCCCGTAGAACTTTCTAGATGAGATGAAATATTTTAGAAATTCTTGAATTAAAAAAAAGAAATTCACTGTAGAATTCTTTCATACTAAATTGTTCCATAAAATACCTTTCGATTTGTTGAAATTTGATTTATACAGGCTTTTTAGAAACTTGCTTCCTGTTTATAATGTATTCTTATATTCAGATAAAATGAATGCAATCTTGAGTGGTAACACAGGTCACTCTTACACAATTTATGTATGAAGTTACTTCAAGTTATGTAGTCTTCAACTAATATTGGATGCCATCTGGTATCGTATAGCACAAGGCCAGTGTAATTATTATTCTAGATTAGCATCTTATTATTTTATCTCTTAGCAGAGTTAACTGCAAAGTGTAAGGAACACCATACTTATGTTTGTGTTCCAGAATTTGCCTTGACTTCTGAAAAAATAACAAGTTTGAACCTTTTGGGCTGGTAGATCCAGCTCCCTGTGCTTGAATTCAGCAGAGATTGCTCTGTTAACCTGGAGGAATTTGTCTTGTATCCTTATTCTCATTTTTTACCCCTATGTTTCAGGTTTACGCAAATGGCATCCGGAACATTGACCTTCAGTATATCATTCGGAAACTGGCAGCGCCAGTGATCTCTGTGCTCTTGCTTTCCCTGTGTGTACCTTATGTCATCGCGTCCGGCGTCGTTCCTTTACTTGGTGGGTAATGCTGGCTGAGAGCTTGAGAGAGCACCTTTATTCACATCACTACATTCTTGTCACTTACGGTATCAGAGGTTGCCTGGCTCCAAATGCTTTATTGTAAATATAAATGCAGCTAAAACAATGATTTTAAAAGACTGTTTTTCTTAGATTTCACTAGTTAGGGCAAGATGAGGATCATAAAACGCTTTGGTACAGTATTTTCCCTAGGCAGGTGAGAAAGTATTGACATTTAAAAAATGTCCTTTAGCGTAAAAGAAAAACCAAAGAGGAGATGCTAATTTGTGACACTTTAACATCTAGACATTATCAGCTGTGTACTGAAGAATTCTCACACGACCTTAAAGCCAGCAATATGTTCAGAATTATAAGCACAGAGTTTTCCCCTCCAAATCTTTTGCTTCTGTTGAATTCCTTCTGTCAGTTACTAGCATTATCATCCAACAAGTTGTATAAGTCAGAAACCTTGAAGGTCATCCGTGTCACCTGAGGCTCTCTGCTTTTCATACTCAGCTGGGTTCCAGGTCCCTCTTATCTGACCTCTGGAACCCATTCTCTCATCTTTGGAGCCCTTGCCCGCAGCTCACGTTGAGATGAACCTCAGCTCTCACCTTAACCTCAACCTCAGCAGCCTCTTGTCTGGTTTCCTTGTTTTGAACTCTCCACCGCTAATTCATTCTCCACACTGCGGCCACAGTGACCTTTCGGAAGAATAAATCTTCGCTGTTCTCACCTTTGTGGTGAACATCCTTTTGTTGGTTCCTGTGTGCCTTGAGAACACAGTCCAGCTCCTGGGGTAGCTCGCAAGGCTCCTCCTCTAGCTGGGACTGGCTCCAGCTTGACGGCACTCCTCGCCTCACTCCATTCGTACAGGATGAGTTTCCGTTAAGCGCCCCTCCCCTCTTCTTAGGAAAAGGACATACTTTCACTTCACTGTCATCCTTTATACACTTAAGAGTTTTTCTTTTTTGGTTTTCCAGGTGTTACTGCGGAAATGCAAAATTTGGTCCACCGGCGGATTTATCCATTTTTACTGATGGTCGTGGTGTTGATGGGAATCTTGTCCTTCCAGGTCCGCCAGTTTAAGCGCCTTTATGAACATATTAAAAATGACAAGTAAGTCTAGCTTCGTTTGTCCAGCTGCTTTTTGTTAAGATGTTTCATTTCTTAATTATTGTGTCTAATGTGATAAATCACAGGAGGGAAAAGTGCTCAGATTCTGGATGTGTTTTGAGGTAGAATTGACAGGATTTGCTAACAGATTGGATGTAGAATGTGAAAAAGGGGGTTATCAGGACTTGGTTGGGTCAAGCAACTGGAAATATGGAGTTGTCATTTATGGAGATGAAAAAGACTGGGAGAAACCGGTTTGGGGAGGAAGAGTTTTTAATGTCCATTTGACATAATTTTCAGTCTGTTTTCAAATGTTTTGGTCTGACAATATATTAAATAGTTTTAGATACAAATAAGAAGCCTGCTTTAGGAATTAGCAGTGCCTGCCTAAGCCCTTCTTGCAGCCAAGGGCCCTTGGGTTACTCTGACCATTGCTGAGAGGAGCTGTGAGGTTACTGCAGAAGCGTTGTGGCGCCCTCTGTTTTGAGGAAACTCTGCGACCTGACCTCTGAGAAATTGAGAACAGCCAAGGAAAACACCTTCTGGGGTAGCAGCCATTTGACCCTCCATGTCCTAATGGAAGGCTGAGTCCTCTTCTGCTTTAATGGCGCCTCACAGAGGAAGTAAGTTTGTAACTACCCATCCTGGTTTGCCCGGGAGAGTCCCAGTTTACACAGGCTGCCTGCGTGTCATTACTAACAGTGCCCCCTTTTACTCGTGAGTGCCGGCTTTGGGCGACAGATTATACAGTCACCTCGTTTACTCTGAGGGCTCTTTAAGAGTAATATTTTTAAGAATGAAATTTACAGAGTGTTCAGTCAGGGCTTCTCCAAAGCACTTACTGATGGTAATAAACACTAGAATGCTTAGGCAGGCAGAGTATTAAGTTCTGTCAACCACGAAAGAATGGGGAGGGGCTTTCAGCGATGAAAGTCAGTTTCCCTCACTTCGCTTGTTTTGGCGGCGCAGTCAGTCCGGCAACAGCGCAAAAGAGACACACCCTCGGGAGCTGCCTGCAGCCCAGTGCACGCTATTGTCTTTCCCCACTGTTGCTTCGTGCAGAAAACCCTTGAACTCGGGCTCGACAGAGGGCATGTCTTGTTCACCGTTAAACATCCACAGCATATCTGCCATGGGGCTTGATCCCAAGGAGGTGCCGAGTGTGCGTGTGTGCGTGTGCGCTGGGGGCACGAGAGGCTGCTGGGGTACTAGAACTGGCTATGGGTTCAGAGTCTCGTTTTTCTGCCCCTGAGTTACTTTTCGGTCTGGGGCAAGTTTACCTTGCTTTTCTCTCTGTGTTTGATATCTTGATGTGGTTTGTGATTACCTGTGTGTCAGGTAGTGCCATGTGTACAATCATGTCAGATATTGCTCAGTTGTCATTGTTCAAAGCGTTTACAGAATCCTCACAAGTTGAAAAAACACCGGTTGATTGGGGGACAGTGGGATAAGGAATGATTAACTTCAGGAAGAGAATCAGGAAGACAGAAAGACAAGGGATGAAACTGAGAGCTCGTGATGAAGAAGCAGTAGGGTTAGTGGAATGTTTTAAGAAGTGAAACGTTAAGCTACTTGGCGTGAACTGCCAGAGTACCTCATGAGACCTGTATGTCGACAGAAAAGTGATAGATGGAAGTTAGGGTGGAGGAAATCACGGTGAAAAATAAGAGTTGCCACACGGAGCCCTCCACACATGCCAGGCCTTTGTTACCGAGGCTTTTGCCTGCTTTCTGTTTCTTACAGCAATCATAGGACTGTTGTTCTCATTTTATTGAAGAGCAGACTGGGCCTCAGAGACCCCAGCTCCCTGGCAGCCCTGTCACATGCTGGCCTCACTCTCCTCCTCTTACTCAGATGTGTAAAGTCCTGCTGGGCACGTCTTGGTCTGCACTGCTGCCCCAAGTGGGTCCCCGTGCCCGCTTGAAACCGTCACCCACACTGCCCCTGCCCCCCCGCAGCTTGTTGCCGGCAGCGTTGTCGCCCACTGTTCCCCCGGGTCAGCCTCCGGGCCCTTCCCCCACGGTCAGCGCGGCCCAGCACTGCTGCTCCCCCAGCTCCTGCTGGCGTCACGGGGACGCCGTGTTCTGGTGGAGGACCTCCCGCCCTGTCGTCCCATCCACAGGCACTTCTGTCTCCGTTTCTGCAGTCCTGCTCCCTTTACCATCACCTCTCATAGGTTAGGAACACTTAATACTCTTTCTTGGACCATAACCTCCTACCTTCTGTCAGTCACCTGCATACAGTCATTTCTGTGCCATCTCCCTTTGACCTCCTTGAAATCTTTGTCCTTTGATTTCTCCTTTTCTTTAGAACTAGAGCTTTTCAGGTTTTACCCTCCTCCCTACCCAGCTTTCTGATTATCATATTTCCAGTCCATTTCTTCAGATCTGTCCACTTACCTGATTTGTAAAATATGATCCATACCAGATAAATCCCCTGAATAAGTTTTCTCTACCTTACCTACCTCTGGCCTCCAAGAGTCAGTTTATGAGGGCCCCTCACCTGTGGACCAGAGCCTGTACTCCACTGCACAGCATCTGAGGCCTTCTGACCTGTGCTGCTCTCATGTCTTCCCATAAACCCATACCTTTGCTATGAGATGCCTGCTTTTGTGCTGTTTGCCGGTATTCATTCTAGACTCCCGTTCTACCTACCTAACTATTGAAGGGTTTTAAGTGGGAGTGAAGTGATCTGATTTACATTTTTAAAAATGTATCACTGGCTGCTCTAAGGAAGAATGTTTTAGTAAGTAAGATCACATAAGAGAGTAACCACCCTGTTTTTAACAACCTAGGTACCTTGTGGGCCAACGCCTCGTGAACTATGAACGGAAATCTGGCAAACAAGGCACATCGCCACCGCCTACACAGTCGTCCCAAGAATAAAGTGGTTGTCTCAACTACCTTGACCTTCCCCTGCCTTTACGTGTCCTTTTTTGTGGACTTCTCTCTTTGGAGATTTTCCCCAGTGATCTCTCAGCGTTGTTTTTAAGTTAAGGGTGTTTGACTTGGGTTTTCAGCATTCAGCAAGCAGCAGTGCGAGGCTCTGCTGCCCTTCCTGCATCTTCTGACACCATTGCTGTCTGAGGTCTGTGTATGTGTAAATAGAAGCTCCTGGATACCCTGAAACCTTGGATTAAACAGAATGTGCATTGTACATCTTCAAACAAAATGTATATTAATTTATTAAATCTAGTTGTCACTTTATTTTGGACCTGCTGTGATCCTGACAAGAAATGTGCCACAGAGCCATAGTGCAGAGGCAAGACTTTTTAATGACGTCTTTTGGAATGCAATGTCCTGGTGTTCCTAGCAGTTCTTATTAAGTGAACTGTACATTCTATCTTGGCTGTTCAGACCTTACCAAGAACGTAAAAGGAAACAAGTAGAAATCAACAGTGGAGTGTCTGTTGTAAGAAAACATGAACTTGTGCTTCACTGTCAATCGTTTTTGGAAGTTATTTTGTATAACGCCAAAGCTGTTGTACATTTTCTACTGCTTGATTTTTTTTCATGTGTCTGTGTTTGTAATATTGTATAGTATCTTGTGCTAGGTGAGGAAATTATTTTTAATTTTGATAATTTAATATTCCTAGTGATCAGCATTGGGAGTTGGGTTTTTGTGCTTGTTAGGGGCATGTCTATACTTAGAGAAAAGAAAAAGTCCAAAAGAAGATTTTTCCTCCAGCCCCCTTTTCCCACACACAGCTGTCTTTTCGTCAGCAGTGGCCAAAAGTCATGCAAGATCATAAATCTTAGAGAATAACATCACCAGTGATACTGCATCTTCCTGGAATAAGGACATACTGAAATGTTTGTCAAATGTAGATGGGGTTTGTGGTCTTAGATTGACAGCATTAGAGAAGACGGGTTAGAACCCCTGGTCCTGCTGGTTAGTGCATCATTGGGTGAGGATTAGGGGCAGTGCATTTCTCCAGAGTTTCCAAAGCTTTTTGTTTACAGAATAAAACTATAAATAAAACCAACTTGATTTTATTTCACCAGAAGGAAGCTGGCTGAGCTGGCCTTTTAACATAGGAGTACAGAATGTATTTCATTGGAAACATGCTGTAAAATCTCAGAAAGCAGAACACTTAGAAACTTGGTTTTCTTTTATAACCAAAGCTTCAAGTTAGAAGTTTAGAGAAATAGAATGGTTGGGCACGTGATCCAAGTGTTTAATGGTGATGGTATATTGTAAGGGTAGTGTTTGTTTTTGAATGATAACTTAGTTCTCAGAGAAAATGGACAGCATAGATCGTAAGAAACCATAAAAGAATTTCCATATAGTATTAAAACCCATAGGCTTAAATCTGAGGATTTTTAAAATATGAGAGTCAGCCAAACATAAGTTACCAAAATCAAAAGCAACACGTTCTGGTTGTTTTATATTTCAACAATTTTTCCTGAAGTGGTAAGTAAGTACTTTAAAACATCAGTATCAAAAAAAAAAAAAAGCTCGACATAGGATTCAGTGTTACAGTTTTTGGCACTTTGTAGTAGCCCTTTCTCATATTTGAAATAAGGTCTTTGCTAGCCCTACCTTTACTTAGAAATTTAGTCCTACTGTAAAAATTAGCATTTTAAACATAATGCCACCTGTCATGGTGTATGTCTATATCAATTGTTCTCTTTGGGAGAAAAATATTATGAAATTGGGCATATAACTTGATCGTGTTAATTTAAGTTTCTTTTTTAATTTTTCAGAGAATTTGTAGATCTTGATATAAAATTACTGGAACACATTTACCTGTTTTACCAGAAAGAGATCTAGGCAGATATCACAAAAGATTAAAAATTGTTACTCTACAAAATTTTAAGTGAACCTTATCAGATATTTTGTAAAAAAAACAAAACAAAAAACAACATATAATATACATATGTGTGTGTGTGTGTGTGTGTGTGTATATATATGTATATGTGTATATATATATATATGTATATATATGTATGTATATATATATATATATATATATATATATATGAATGGCCAAAAAGTTGCCCTCCATTTCACTGGCAGATAACTTTATCTTGTCTTACTTAAGGATTTCCCCTGGTTTTTCAGTTGTGCTTTGTCCTGTTTTTTTCAATAAGGTGAATACTTTCATAAGGAAAGCATTTGCTGGCATACTATTTACTTGGGTAGCATCAAGATTTTATTATTAACCAACAGTCTTATAAATATTTAAAACTTCTAGTTCAGAAAGTGCTAGTATTGCTGCCCTTCTTCATGTAGAATTAAAAAAAAAAATAATAGTGTAGTTTTGCTTCATTTTACATTGGGCTAAGACTGTCTTCAAGGAAGGTAATTAGGAAAGAAGACCTTTTTGCTTTATTTTTACTATTTATAAATTGAAGACAAATCAACATTTGGGGTTAGTTTTACATGACCAGGTATCAAATGGTCATAGTATGAAGTATGCAGTTGTTCATTATTAGCAAATTCTGTTTGATTTTTAAACTATTAAGTACTAATAGTTGAGATGAAAACTGAAGAAAAATGCCAATGTGAAGTTTGTGTATAGCTAGCCTTAAAGAAGCTCCATGTTTTTAGGTGATTTTTTTTCCTGTTCGTTCTCTGGAGAAACAGTGGAGATTGGACATCTCAATTCGAGATGTAAATGAAAAGTAATTTTTATTTCAACATTTAATATAACTTATTACTGTGGATTCTTGTCTTGTGTTTTTTCTTTCCCTTATTCAAGTAATAGAGAAGAACTTTTTCTCAAATGATTTATCTTAGATGATACGTCCTTTCTGTATTGGCAAAATGCTACTATTGAAGTGTAATTCTTGAATTTAGGTTGAATTGATGACTTTTAAGACAAAACAGTGAAGCACTGGACATTTCTACATTGTATTGCGTTTGGAAACACACACACACACACTCAACTCACCCACTCACTCACTCTGAAGAATGTTGCACCAGTATAAGAACACTGGCACTTTTTTAAACGTTGCAAGTGAGCTGCTTACTCTCGTTTTCAGGATTGAGTATTTTAAGCTCTCTACTTACTGTGATAAGTTTTTTATATTGTAAAATTAAATGATTATGTTTAAAATACTCCTTTAGAATGTTACCTATCAGTTGCCATCAAGAAGAAAACAAATGTCTTACCACAAAGGTATTACTGGAAGCCTCACTTGTGGAGATGCTCTAACTTCCTTGTATCTACTTAATTAACGTGCCCCTCAACCAGATGTTTTCCTTTCAGTCCATTACTGCCCTGTGTCATTTTTTTAATCAATAAAACAGCCATCACGAGTAAGGGCTTCTTTCAGGTAATCCCCAACAATATCTTTGGCATTTAATACAACATAAAGATAAGACAGGATACATCTGTTTTCATTCCCATCTATTTTGTATGAGTGCCTCATTTTGTAGTCATGAAATTAATATAGTACCTTAAATGAAAATGTAATGACCATAAGGCCTAGAAATGACTGTTGTAGAAGCTCAATAAATAGAACATTTACTTAGTTGGGATGTCAGTTTTCTATTAAACACCTTAGATCCCCAGACCAACTTTATGTGTATATATTCTAAAGTGCTCCCTTTTTTATGTGGTTGTTTTGTTGCCTTCTGAGTTGAGAGAAAAATTGAATAAAAACGTTAGTTGTAGCCTAGTTTTTTTGGTTTGTTTATTTTTGCTTTGCAAGATTGCTTCAGAATTATGAAATGTGCATTATTAGTTGGCATAGGCAGATAATCCAGATTGTTAAAAGTATAATAATTATGGAAGAAAAAACACAAGTTACATATGATTATAGCCCCTCCATTCTAAGTAGGAACTTGAAAGTATAGTTGCAGAAGACGCACCTTCCCCCTCTCTCCCTCCATTGTGGTTACAGCCCATCCTCACTGGGAAGAGCGAAGCCCTTCTTGTGCCACAGGCAGTATGCCCCCCAGCTCTGCGCCTCCACTGCAAGATCTGAGCATAAAGTTTCACCAGGTTGTCTTTTAGATGGAGATTTGGATAGAGTAAAAGTCCACTTCACATACTGATCATATGTATCAGAGAAGAAGGAAAGGATTGCTTGAGGTTTTTAAAGTGCCCTTTGTGAAGAGATCCTTTTGTTTCTAATTTTTGTTTATAGGTTCAAAGCTTTTTCTGTGAATTTTTAAAAATCAAGTGCATTTTTATTTATTTCAAATGCAGTGGTGGTAGGTGAAATGCTCTTTGATCCATAGGGCATGTGTAACCTGTGAAGTTGAACTTTATAGCAAAGGAAATTGTACGGTGAATCTCAGAAAGTGGCCATGAATTCCCTCCTCCCACCGTGCAGTTTGCAGCCACTCTTGTTGGGAACAGAGCCAACATCATGAGTGAAATGAGGGTCTGAGGAGGTGATTTCCCCCCAGCCCCGCCCTCATTTTTTTTGGTGTCTCTTTTGTTTCCAGCACTGTACTTGGTACTGTAGTAGAATGAGGTATGGGGTTTGCCTTCAGGGAGCCCGGGTGGAATGGAAAAGAACAGAAAAATGAGCAAAAGCTTCCACTGTAGGTATGAGTAAAATGCCACAAGGAACACAGAGAAAGGACCCACTTTGGGCCAGTCTGTGATGACCTGGTGGTGCTCAAGTCCTGTTCTGTGTATCCAGGCACCCCTCCCACACACCCACACCACAGTTCCTCTTTCACCCTCTTGCAGTCTACTTCTGCTCAGTCCCACACGGCACTACAACTGTCCGTATGTCAACAGCAGTAACCCGCTTTACGTTGTCAAATCATCTTTTTGAAATTTCTTCCTTTACATATATAACAGTGCCATGTCTTTCTGCTCCTCCATGTTTGTTCAGTAACTTTTCTCTAGGACGAGAAGCTTCATACCCGAGAACCCCACTCATTCACTCCTTTCTTTGCTTAAATGGAGCAGTCCCTTCTGCTAGCTGCACAAATCCAAAGGTGTGATGGAGCAGAATAGAGAGTCCAGAAGTAGACCTACACATATATAGATGGCTGCTTTTTGACAACGGTGCAAAGGTCAAATAGTGCTGGAGTAATTGGACCTCCAGATACAAGATTAAAAACTGATCCATATCTCAACAGTTGTAAAAATTAACTCATGGATTACAGTCCTAAATGTTAAAACCGCAAACTATGTAACTTCTAGAAGAAGAAAAAGGGGAAAATACTCAACCTTGGGTTATAACCCCAAAAGCACAATCCATAGAAGAAAATTTTGATGAATTGGGCTTTATCAAAATTGAGACCGTCTGCTCTTTGAAATACAATGTTTAGAGAGCAAAAAAGACAAGCCATGGAGTTGCAGAAAATATTTACAAAACATTTCTGATAAAGAAAATGCATTCGGAATTAAAAAGTCTCTAAACTCAGTAGTGAGAAAACCTATTTGCCCATTTTAAAAATGGGCAAAATATTTAACATACTTCACTGAAGAGGATATATATATGGCAAATTACATGAGAAGATGGTCAACAGAATTAGCCATAAGTAAAATGCAAATTAAAACCACAATGAGATACCCGTTCATACCCATTAGAATGGCTAAAACTAAAAATACCATAGCACGTGGTGGTGAGGATGTGGAGGAACTGGAACTCGCATACCCCGCTGGAGGGAATGTAAAATGGCACAACTACTTTGGGAAACAGCTGGGCGGTTCTTAAAAGGTTAAAATCTGTTTACTTACCACTCCTAGTTCTTTACCGAAAGAAAACGTGTAAACGTGTAAGTCCGTATGAAGACTTAAACACGTGCTTGTTCATAGTAGCTTTATTCGTACTAACCCAAAGCTGGAAACAATCCTCGTGCCCGTCAACTGATGAATGGATAAATGATTATCCATATAATGAGATACTGCTCAGCAACAGAAAGCAATTCACTATCCGTATATACAGCTTGGACAAATCTCAAAATGATGCTGAGTGGAAGTAAACTGAAAGTGTACTGTGTGCTTTTCATTTATATAGAATTCTAGAAAATACAAAGTAACCTACAGCAATCTAGAAAGCGTATCAGTGCGGGTAGGGGTTGGCAAGGAGGGACGTGGGGGGATTTCACAGGCATGTGAAGAGACGGGGCGGGGAGGACGCATGTGTGTGACGGATGTGTTCACTATCTTGATGGAGCTCTGGTTTGAAGTGTCAGGGTTTACCAAACTGTACAGTTTAAATTTGTGCAATTTACTGAATGTTAATTACACCTCAATTTTAAAAAGTAATATGTCCATACATTGTCTTTAACTGACCGTTTCACACCTTCTCTTCCTCAAAGTGCCACCTTCTCCACCTTCCTGACTTTTGGCTGATGATTTTTATTCCTATTTCACTTAGAAGATAGAAGCAATCAGAACAGAACTTTTCACAAGTTCACACCCTCTGCCCCATCACCCCCTGTGTTTATTGTGCTCCAGGCAGCCTCCCCTTTTCCACAACAGGTCAAACCTCAGGGCCTTTGCATATGCTGTTTGCCATGCCTTAATATTCTTCCTCCAAGCTCTCCCCAACCTCCTCGTTTCTATACTAAAATGTCTTTCTTAGGGAGGCTTATCTGAAATTGTAGCTACTTGGGCATTCCTGTCTCCTGCTATATTTTTCTCTTTCATATTAACGTACTGTACAGTTTACCTATCTTGTTTATATTTGCATGTTTTTCCTTCACTTGAATGTAAGCTCCAGAGATTGAAAAAAAAAAAAAAAAAAAAACGATTTGGGGATTACTACTGTATTCCAAAACAGTCCTGGGACATATTGGGCGTTCTATAAATATTGTTGGGTAAGTAAATGAATGAATCAGAATCAAAATAATGTATATATGGTTAAAATAAAACCTGAAAGCCATCCACCAGAGGTGAGCACTGTCAGCTTGGTGTTTGCGTCCAGACTGTGCTCTGCATTAAGCATTCGTTCACTGATGCTCTTATCAACACGGGTGGTACGTGCCCTGGGCTGCTCTGCAGGGGGCTTCTTTGACTTTATATTTCTGAGCATCTTTTTATGTCAGTACATAAGTAGCTATCCCATTTAAAACTTTTAGCTGTATTGTATTCCATTGTGTGGATAAGATTATGATTAAAGTTTTCTGAAAGGCAATTGGTTAACCCATTTTATTACATGCTACAGTAAACATTTTTGTCCATATTACTTTACTAGTATTTCTGTAGGATAAATTCCTAGAAGTAAGACTGCTAAATCATCAAACATATTTAAAGTGCCAAATTGCCCCCAAATGTAATAATTAACACTCCTCTCATCAGTGTATGAGATTCCTCGTTTTCCCATATCGTCATCAACATTAAATAGTGCCCATTTTCAGTTTTGCTAATGCTGTTAATTTGGAAACGTGTGTGTCTTCATTTGGTAGGCAAGTTGCCCACTAGAGAAGTTGTGTTTGGGGCTTGATACCTCTAGGGAAGGAAGGAGGGCTTGTCACTGGCCCCTCCTGGAGACAGCTCATTCTAGTACTTCACCTTCGTTGTCTAGAGGTGAGCAAGGGGAGGTGGGTCTCAGGGCCTGTTTCATTCAGTGTGGGTGTGAAGGGCAGCTGCAGCAGCCAGCCAGGAGACCCCTAAACTAGGTAGGATTCACACGTACGCTGCCCTGGTCAGCATCCACCAGAATGGAACAGTTTCTCCTACCCTTGGACCCAAAACTATTGTATCGGAAAAGGTAGCTTATTTTCTCCTAGACCCAATTAGATTGGCTCAACCGTCCTATCTTACTTTGGAAAACAAGTTAAACAGAATCTTCTTTTAGCTGGAAACTGCCCACTGTCTAAACTCTTAAGTGGCTTTTGAACTGCCAACTGAAGAATGAGTTCACTAAGTGGTGCCGATTGGGCCACGGGAGCAGCGCGTGCGAAGGCGTCGAGGTCAGACACGCCTAGGACAGACGGACAGGGGCGTGTGCAGGATGAAGGAAGCAGTCTGGGAAGGCAGGGCCCAGATTCCTTCAGGGAGGCCCGTGCTGCGCGCAGACCAGCCTCCAGGACTTTAACGGCTTCCTACCTTGGAGGACACGAGGCATCTCGTTCCAGAGCTTCACGGAGGCCGCGCAAAGGAAACGGGGGGGGGGGGGGGTCCTTTGTGAATTCGCCGCTCACATTTGGCAGTCGATCAAAAGGCCCTTTCCTAACGGAAATGTTCCACTCGTGCAGCTGTGAGCTATCTGTTCATGCAAAGGGGGCGCCGAAGCCACACTGCTCAGGCGCGTTCGGCCCCCTCCTCCAGCACCGGCCAGAGGCCGGCTTCGGCTCGGGGCCTGTGCGCGTGCGCGACGCCAGAGGGGCGGGGCCCGCGCGTGTCTCGGTTGCCTGGATACCGCCGCGAAGCAGTAGCGGCGGCTTGCGCGCCAGTTGCCGGGTCGCGGCCGTTGCTAGAACTGGCGGTCGGTCCTCATTTTCCGAGGAGCCCGAGGAGGAGCGGGTAAGAGCACTCGTCGGCCATCCGCGCCTCACGAAGCCGGCCTCTCGGGCCAACCCCAAGCCTAAGCTTCCGGCCGGGCCCTGGCCCCGGCCCCACCCCAAACCCGGGGAGAGGCGGGCGGCCCGGCCTGGCCCCGTTTAAACCTGGAACCCCGACCTGGTTCGGGATCCCGGACCTCGGTCCCGCCCCAGACCCCTGTCCCCGGCCAGGCTCCAAACTCGGGACCCGGGACCCCGGCCCCTGAGCCCCGTGGCCGCCGCGTCTCCCCCGCGCCCCAGGCTGACCAACCCGCCCTTTCTCGCTCCGCAGCACACCTTGATTCTTCCCAGCTTGGTCCTGGTCTGCGGAGAGCGATGCCGCTTCCCGACACCATGTTCTGCGCGCAGCAGATCCACATTCCCCCGGAACTGCCGGACATCCTGAAGCAGTTCACCAAGGCTGCGATCCGCACCCAGCCCGCCGACGTGCTGCAGTGGTCCGCGGGGTAAGCGCCCCAGGGCCAGCGCCTGGGAGAGCCGGCCCGTCCCCGTGCCCAGTCGTGCCTAGTGAACCCTCCTTCCTGGACCAGTGGTCCAACGCTCGGGACACTCAGGGTACCGGCAAGACTTTCACTTTAGCATTGGTGGTATCTACACCGAAGTATCTATCTAGGAAACATCATGGTTTATTGACCACGAGACCAGAAATTACTGCAAAATGCTCATTTATCTACAAAGCAATGACAGCTCCATTGTTGGAGAGCGGTATTTATGCAGGTAGACTAAAATTTATAAAGCAGTTACCCCGGGTAAAAGTTCCTGCCTTGTGTTATAAAGTCAAACTATCACAGTTTCTTTATTTGTGAAATGATTTTTTACAAGGAGGAATCTTATGATTATGTTCCTTGTCTTCAGAGAATCCTCCAGGATTAGGTACCTGTTGAGTTTATTGGAACCAGAAGGACCGGTTCATGTTGGGGTAGCCATCCCAAGGCTGCTATAAGGTTAAACTCTGCCCAGCTTAGTTCACAACACATGAGCCTTTGCAGTTTCTTGCAGCAAACATTCTAACCATTTCCAGGAACAGACATTAATACTTTAAAAGTCACAACTCAACAGACCTTAGAACCATTAAAATAAACCCTGTTGATTTCATAGGAAAGCTCTTTGTCCTTTTTCAGTAAACAGATTCAGACTCGGAAACTCAATTTTGTGGTGCCAAGAATCAGTATAAATTTAACTTAATTTTTTTTTAGTAACTAGCGTGTCAAATTTTGCTGACCTTCCCTAAACCGTATGATCAAAGTGAATTCGTTTCCTATGACTGCTGTTAACAGATAACCACCAAACATGTTGGCTTAAAACAAGAAACGTTTATTCTCTTACAGTTCTGGAAGCCAAAAGTCCAAAATCAGTTTCCCCAGGCTACAGTCAAGATACTGGTGGGACTTTGCTCTCTCTGGAGGCTCTAGGGAGAGTCTGATCCCTCCCCTTGCCTTTTCCAGCTTCTAGAGCTGCATTCCTTGCATTGTTTGGCTCATGGCATACCTCCATCGCCAGTACTGTGGCATCCTCACATCTACCTCTGCCTCCCTCTTCTAGGGACACTTGTGATTGCATTTAGGAACCATCCAGATAATCTAGGATGATTTTCCCATCTCAAAATCCTCACTCACATCTGCAAACTCCCTGTTACCGTGTAAAAGAAGATCCACAGCTTCCAGGATTTAGGACCAGGATATCTTTGGGGCCCTTATTGCACCTACCACAAGAGGCTACTGGTTAATCCAGCACTTTGCCTTCTGACAAATGCTTCTGTCTATTGCTTCTGAAAGACTCTCTCAAGGTTCTTGCCCAAAATTGTGGCCTCTAGTATTAACCATTGTTCAAGCCTAAATAAGAGATATAACTGATTCATAAGAGTTTGTTTGTTCTCTATCAAACAGTCCAAGATTTAATCTTTTTTTTTTTCTTGGAACATTATGTTTGGTAACACTTTAGAGACAACTATTTTAAGCTTCACTTTAATTTAAAAGGCTTAATCAAGAAATTTCTGAATGTTCCATGCAGCTAATTTCTCTTAAGAGCAGTTTTGGAGTTTAGGAGAAAAAGCAAGCATTAGCCATGTGTCCCAACTCTCTCAGAACAGAATCTGTTAGGGAGAGATGTCATTCAGAAGAGGGTGAATTGGTCTTTGAAAGATTTTGTAGCGATTGGTGTTAAGACAAGGCAGAAGAGGAAACAGCATATAACACGAGGGCCACGACAGGAAGGGAAAAGCAGCGGAAAGCAAAGCAGAAAGCCAGGGTGCATCTGGAAGTGACTGCTGTGGAAGGTTCCAGCAGGCATTCAGGGGAGGGTTCTTCTCAAACGAGACTCACCCCCAGCCTCTGCCACGACGCAGCGGCTAATTGGCTGTACATAATTATGTCATTGAGTCCTGAAGGCTTGGGCTCACGTGCGCCTTATACTCAAGGGCATGTGACACAAGTTGGCCTGGCCACTCAGGCAGGCTTCCTCCGCCTCGGCTCTATTGCTGCTTTGGAGCGACAGCTCTTTGGGGGCTGTGGGGCTGTCCTGTGGATTAGAGGCTCCTTAGCGGCCTGCTGGCCTGCGCCCACCAGGTGCCGCAAGCACCATCCGCCCCAGCTTGTGGCAACAGGAGTGCCTCCAGATGCTGCCAGTGCCTTCCTGGGGAGGGGGCGCTGCTCTAGAGGCTGGGCCAAGCCTGGTGATTGGCTTGACGGGTGACGAGGAGTAAAGTCCGCGAAATCGTTGAAAACCCTGATTAGGAACAACATGGCAAAGTGAAGCACCCCCCGCAGCCTGGCCCTTTAGGTCTTCAGGTCCACGTTTGTCTAACTGCCTGCCTTGTAGCTTTCTCTCAGACTATTAAATTCACGAAATATGACTGGACTTGTCCTAAAAGCATGAAAACAAAGTCGAATTTGAGGTGTGGAGAGAGAAGAAGGGGATGAGATATAAAATTTCTGTTAGCCTAACAAATACCTATTTATCTACATTTTGTTACATCAGAGATGTTTCTATTTACTCATATCTTTTTAAAAAATTTTATTGGAGTAGAACTGATTTACAGTGTTGTGTTAGTTTCTGCTGTACAGCAAAGTGATTCAGTTCTACATATACATGTATGCATTCTTTTTCAGATTCTTTACCCATATAGGTTATTACAGAATATTGAGCAGAGTTCCCTGTGCTCTACAGTAGGTCCTTGTTGGTTATCTGTTTTACATAGAGTAGTGTGTATGTTCATCCCAAGCTCCTATTTTTTCTCCCCCCCATTTCCCCTTTGGTAACCATCATTACTCATATCTTTTAAATTATTACCTGTGGCCTTGGATGATTTAGTGTTTTGTTTTCCTGGATATGTCATTTCTTTGATGGAGGTAAAGTCATGGGGGCAGCAAATGATGTGGCTTCAGCCGCCGGCCCCGGCTGACACGTGCCCAAGGGGAGTGAGTTTCGCAGAAGGACCCTGCCTGGCACCCTGCCCCCCTCCAGCCAGAGCCCAGGTGTACACCCCCTCCTGACTTGTTGCCCCAAACTGTCTCTGTGCCCCAGCTTATTCCCAATTTAAGCAGTAATATCCGTGTCCCAGAAAGGAACAATTAAGGGAGAAAATACTAAAAAACAAAACAAACAAAAAAAACCAGACAGGAAAAGTGAAGGGTAGGGGGAGGTTGGCACCTGACTTAGCCAAACAGTGATTTCCCTGCTCCGGGCGCCTTAGAGCTGAATAGGCGCAGAGATGCTTGAAATCAAGCCCCTCAAAAAGCAGGGCCAAGCCCCCCAACTGTCAAAGGGGCATGATGGACCATGACCTTGCACTCGGGTCATGTGGGGCCCTGACTTCCACCTCCTCCGGCAGTCTCAGGACTCTGATGGTGTTCGCTGAATAAGTGTAGCACCTGTTACGGGAGCCCCAGGAGCGCCGGGGGCGGGGCCCTGAGACCGGGGCTGCCATTGTCCACGCTGTGCAGACAGAGAAACTGAGGCACGGGTGGAGGTGACGTCGGAGAGCTGAGTGTTGGGGCCGGGACAGGAGCTGGGCCAGGGGACCCAGCTCTGTCCTCCCTCATCACTGTCGCCCTCTGGGTTCATTGACAGAAGGGCATGAATTCAGGGGCTGGTTGTGTGCTGATGAGCCTTCAGAGATGTCTGTCGTTGTTAGGTATTTTTCAGCTTTGTCAAGAGGAGATCCACTTCCTGTAAAAGACAGAATCGAAATGCCCATGGCCACTCAGAAAACAGACACAGGCCTGACTCAAGGACTCCTTAAAGTTTTGCACAAGCAGGTATAAGAGTTTGCTATCAGTCAGCTGAACTTGAGATAGATAAAGCGCCGCAGAAAGCTCCACGATCGTCCATGCAAGCCCTGCCTTCCCTGCAGTAAACCTTCAAGGTTTATTCAAAGAAGGAATCTTGGATTCAGGGCCTTTCTCTGGTTTAAAGAACCCAAGATAGCTATTCATGATTATATAGAAATATAATTTCTTTTTAAATACCGAATTAAGATGCAGGAGGCTGCTAGACTAAAAAAAAAGATCTGAAAATACGAAATTTTAGACATGGGAGTTGCAAAGATCCTTCTTGAAATATGTGTTTATAAAAACTATGCTAACGTGATAATCCGCCACCTTCTTCATCTGAAAGACAGATTGCCCTCGGGCGTCAGGCTTCCAGCCCTCCTGAGAGCCCTTGAGACCCACCATCTCACTTGGAAAGTTCATAGAAAGTGTATTTTATCTGAATGATTGGCTGTGTTGCTAAAAACAACATCAGTGGTATAACCCTGAGTTTTAAAGCGACTCGTCCCCATTATACATCTCGAAGTCCTGTGTTCCTGTTCGGCGTGCGGTGACTTCTGGAGACGAGATTTTCCCATTTTAGTTTTTCTAGATTTTCCCATGTCTAGTTTAAGGGAAAACGAATAACCACGGCAAGGGGTAGTTTGGGAAAAGACACGCTAAAGTTGCTCAAACCTCTTTCACGCAGAATATTGCTAGCAGATCACAGGAGTTACCAATTTTCATAAAGTTGTCTAAAAGTAGAAGGAATAAATTTATTTTCAGTGTTGAGATTTACCCCATTTAACTGTTAGCATGTTTCAGGGTTGGATTTTATTTGATTTATTGAAGTTTTATTTGTATTGTGAAGTATTTCAGGCAGACAATAGAGAAGCATGCACCCCATGTCTGTGTGCCCATTTTATTAAGTCATAACATTATGCCATGTTTGTTTCCCAGTCCTTTTTTCTCTTGAGAAGTAACTTGTTGCCAGTCTCTAGTTCCCAGCCCCCTTTTCTGCCTGTGCACCCCCTGTCCCCAGACACACACATCCCCCCCTCCCCTCCCCAGGGCTAATGGTGCAGTGAATTCAGAGTTCATCTTTGAAAGGGGATGGGTGCTCTGTTTAAGTCTTCAACAGCGTTATATTACTTCTTGGGGCTTTTAAACTTACGTAGATTGTGTCATGCTGTGTTTTCTAAACAGTGTAGCCACAAGGAATATGTGGAATTAGCAGATCTTGAGCAGAAATGGAAAAATCTGTGCCTGCCAGTAGAAAAATTCAGAGCTCTCTTGCAGTTGGATCCTTGTGAAAACAAAATCGAGGGGATAAAATTTTTAGCGCTTGGATGCAGCATGCTTGGTGGGGTACGTACCTATAAATAGCATATTAATAATTCTGTGTGATCATAGGCCTGGCTTAAAAATAATTTAGGTGTTTCAGTAACTGAAGGAACACTTTCATTACTTTAGTAATCTTGTCTTAGAAAGGCAATTTTGTTCAGATGTTTATTGTATTTTAGGCTTATAGTTACTTTAGTCTACAGAAGTTAAGTACTTATGAATGCCTCAATTTAAAAGATGTTAACAGTAGACAAACCATATAGATACTGTTAAAATGTGTTTAGTTTTTAGAAGAGAATGCATCAGTGACTTTTATTAAACTACATGTCACTTGGTAAATGATAATATCTGTTTCCCTCATCCGTGCAAAGAGGCATACAATTATTTTCTATTTTAGTTAAAATCTGTTATTAGTAACTAATACTGTAGATACCTTGCTGATGTTAAAAAGTATAACTCATACAACTTAGGAGTGAAGACACAGGGAATTCCCTGGTGGTCCGGTGGTTAAGACTCCACACTTCCACTGCAGGGTGCATGGGTTTGATCCCTGGTTGGGGAACTATGATCATCCCACAAGCCAGGTGGCTCGGCAAAAAAAAAAAAAAAAAAAAAAAAAGACGAAGAAGAAAAAGGAATGAAGACACAGACGTTCCTCAAGTTTGTGAACTAAGGGAGGCGGGTGTGGTAGGGAGGGAGTGGAAGTCTAGAATCTCTCTTTAGCCCTAGTATTTGAGTCACCCTGTGAGACACAGGGGTCAAGTGCAGGGAAAGTCACCACTCTAAGTTTGTGAAGAAAGGGGTTGAGAAAAGAGAGCTAGCTCCCTTTACTGCAGAGACGAGCAAAGTTTGCTACCGTCTCCCTTCAGTCTTTGGACCCCAGAGCACGTAACTGGCTAACTCTTAGTCCTCACTTCATGGGGTGCCCTCATCTCGGGTCCACACATCAGCCTCCTCAATTCTGTTTTAACTTTTAAGAATTACTTTGTGTAACACTACCTCGCATGACCACTAACACAACTAACCACCTGCAACTAACCTCCAACCCGTCCTCCTGCCGCCCACACCTGAAGCATCAGCTCCCCTGATCTCACGCTTCCCATTGGTCCCATATGGACCCCAAGAAATACATCATTTAATTTTAGTTGGTTTTAACTTTACGTTGTTACTAATCTTCTGGAACTTTTTTTTCATTCCCAAGTAGATTTCTCTTTATTCATCTGCATCATTACAGAGGCTGTGGTTCATTCATCTCCTCTGCTTGTGTGAATATAGTGCAATTTACTGGTGCTGTTAATGGTCCCAGCGAGAACCTCTGAAACCCCAGTAAAGTCGGGTGTTAGGCTGGTTGCTCCCTTTTGCTGTGTACCTGCCCACAGGCGGTGTTTCTGGTCAGCCATAGAGAGAGCGGTCAGCCCTGGGCTGGACATCTCAGACCAAGTTCCCTCCTCTAGGCTCAGAGGCCACCGGGGAGAATCCCAGCGGGGTTTTATTGGAGGAAATTTTTTTAAAAATAAATTTATTTATTTTTGGCTCTGTTGGGTCTTCGTTGATGCACGCGGGCTTTCTCTAGTTGCAGTGATCGGGGGCTACTCTTCATTGTGGTGCGCAGGCTTCTCATGGCGGTGGCTTCTCTTGTTGCGGAGCATGGGCTCTAGGTGCACGGGCTTCAGTAGTTGTGGCACGCAGACTCAGTAGTTATGGCTCACGGGCTCAGTAGTTGTGGCACACGGGCTCAGTAGTTGTGACGCACGGGCTTAGTTGCTCTGCGGCATGTGGGATCTTCCCGGACCAGGGCTCGAACCCGTGTCCCCTGCACTGACAGGCGGATTCTCAACCACTGTGCCACCAGGGAAGCCCTATTGGAGGAAATTTTATGTTGCTTCATCTGGAACTCTGGAAGCAAGATTTTAATAATATAAAATTAATAACTAATATTTGATTTTATGGTTTGCTCCTCTAAACGTAGTTGTGAAATTTAGATTTTTATAATGATGAGAAATTAGACTGTTTCATATTTGGGGATCCATCTTTGTAATTTCTACCTCCCTAATCGGGAGGATCAGCCACTAGATTTCAAACCAAACCAAGCCTGTTTTGCAAGGTAAGACCTCTTACCGTGTGTGGGGTGTGACACTAGATGGAGACATTTGTTAAGGATGGAGCTTCCTTTCTGAAGTGACTACTGGGGAAGGGACAGGGAAACAGCACTCGCGCTTCTCTATTTTTCCTATGACGTGTCACTTATCCCCGTCAGCCAGCGTGGGGCCCTGCCCTGTCCCCTGAGTAAGCCACCTCTGCCGGGAGTCTTTGCTGTTGGCCTTTGACTCTCTCCTGGTGCCAGTGGCCCCCTTCTCACTGTGGAAAGCGGGGAACCTTTCATACTTTCATATCCAGGCGAAGTTCACAGCCTGAGGTGCCAGCTCTGCCCTGGCCTGCCCACCGCCCCCCCCCACCCCAAGTGCAGGGCTAACAGCCGTGCTCTGGGTCCACGGGGGCCAGGAGGAGACAGGCCCAAGGCGACACTTGCTTTGTTGATGCACCGAGTGCCCGCGTTGGCGGGGTAGCTTGGAGATGCCCCCGGAGCACAGTGCTGTGACTTCTGGGAGACGCTTCTTCATGTAGTTTGGCATCTTAGCATTTGTCTTTATGCTTAAAGAAGAAAACCTTCAAAAAGGAGCAGATGAAGAAGTGAAGCGAGATGAGGAGGAGGAGTTTCTTGTGGATCACGGCTGTCCACCTCGTCGCACATAGGATTGCTGTGAAATTGGACTCTGGTCGCCGTGCCTGGACGTGTCGTCGCGACTCCTGCTGCCCCGTCCACTCCACGGCGTCTCACGGCTTGTGGCTCTTCCGTTGGTCTTCAGAGCCACTCTACTCAGATGAACCGAGTTCTCTGCAAAGACTGGAACGCCAGGTGTCTGAGCCACACGCGTCGTTCGCCCTTCGTTCCTTCCACGGACGTTTGTCGGTGTGGCTTCGTGGGGGCCTCGCCCTGAGTGCTGAGCATCCCGACACCCCCTGCCCCTGGAGGGACGTCTGGTACATCCTCGAAGCCCCGAGCGCTGCTCTGGGTCTCACATCGAAGCCTCAAACGGGGTGGGGGAGCGTCGGGGGCTGGCCGTGTCTGTGGGCGCCTCTCCCAGGGTGCTAGTGCTTGCCGGGCGAAGCGAAAACAAGTCTGTGTTGTGACCTTCACCTTAGGTTTCTGCAGCCCCATCAGTGATCCTAAGCGGTAAAGAGGTGGATCAACATTTTTCGTCTGTTTTTTTAAGTATGGAGATCTGTTTTGTAATGTAAAAACGTTGTGGCCTGAGTCCCCCTTGCACCCACACACGACTGACAAAGCCCGTAAGGACAGACTACCCACCTGCCTCTGGTTCGGGTTTGAAAAGCCTTTGCACTTCATCATTCACGAGAGCGTCCCTCCGTGTGTACAGCTGCAGACATACGCGCGTGTCATGTAATTTCCCATCAGAACGTACTGCTTACGAACGGCCAGCGTCGCCAGGGTTCTCACCACGTGCGGGAATGTTCGGAGCCCTTTGTCTGTTTTCTCTTTAGTCCTCCCAGCGGCCCTTGGAGGAGAGTCCTGTTCTCCGAATTGCAGGGTGGCGAGCTGTGGGGAGAGGCTCGGCGCCGCAGGTGGAGGTGGTCGGGCAGGATTCGGACTCAGACCACGGGCTCCGGAGATGCCGCTACCGGTAGACGCGGGGGACGGAGGGGCCCCTGAGGACGCCCCTGTCGCCCGGGGAGTGCGCCGCCCTCAGGCTGGGACACCACGTCAGAGTAACAACTCCTAGGCCTTCCCACTGATACCGTTTTATATCCTCACGTGATCCGCACCCCAAAAATCTTTGTGTCAGCCTCCCAACAGCTCCGGCTCTGGAGATCTCAGACCGGCACCCGCGCCCAGCTGGAGTCCGGTCGCTCTGCCTGCACGTGCCGGAGCGACTTCTGCTGCCCCGTCCACAGCACGGCGTCTACTCCGCCCGTTGGGTCTGGTGTCTGTGACCCGTCGAGATGCCCTGTGTGCTGCAGGCAGCACCTGGCTCGCTCCCGGCCGCTCTCCCCGGGGCCCCCCCGTTCAGGTTCCCGCTGGGCCTCTCGAGCCCATTCTGAGATGCCCACCCCTGCGGCCAGTGCAGAGATGTGGCCCTGACGAGAGTGCAGGCGTCCAGCCGCAGGCATGTTTAGTAACTGCCTCTGCTGACGAGGCAGCTGATCGTGGGCCCCCGGGCTCACTGCCCCCCAGGCTGAGCGTCTCCTCTGTGGGGAAGGGGGTTGGGGTCGGCGGATGCTGGGCCTGGTAGCCCCTCCGTCCCTTCATCCTGATGGACTGGTTTCACTCCAGCACCATGTCCGGCCAACCGGAGAATGTGTGTCTCCCTCCCGCACCGGCCATAAGCCCCAGGACCACGTTGTGAATTAGGAAAGCTGCGAGGATAAGGAAACGAAAAGGGTCACAGGCGTTTTATTCTTTGGTTTTTTTTACATCTTCATTGGAGTATAATTGCTTTACAATGGTGTGTTAGTTTCTGCTGTATAACAAAGTGAATCAGCTATACATATACATATATCCCCATGTCCCCTCCCTCTTGCGTCTCCCTCCCACCCTCCCTATCCCACCCCTCAAGGTGGTCTCAAAGCACCGAGCTGATCTCCCTGTGCTATGCAGCTGCTTCCCACTAGCTATCTATTTTACATTTGGTAGTGTATATATGTCCATGCCACTCTCTCGTTTCGTCCCAGCTTACCCTTCGCACTCCCCGTGTCCTCAAGTTCATTCTCTACGTCTGTGTCTTTATTCCTGTCCTGCCCCTAGGTTCTTCAGAACCATTTTTTTTTCAGATTCCATATATATATGTGTTAGCATATGGTATTTGTTTTTCTCTTTCTGACTTACTTCACTCTGTATGACAGACTCTTGATCCATCCACCTCACTACAAATAATCCAATTTCGTTTCTTTTTGTGGCCGAGTAATATTCCATTGTATATATGTGCCACATCTTCTTTATCCATTCATCTGTCGATGGACACTCATGTTGCTTCCATGTCCTGGCTATTGTAAATAGGGCTGCAATGAATATTGTGGTACATGACTCTTTTTGAATTATGGTTTTCTCAGGGTATATGCCCAGTAGTGGGATTGCTGGGTCATATGGCAGTTCTATTTTTAGTTTTTTAAGGAACCTCCATACTGTTTTCCATAGTGGCTGTATCAATTTACATTCCCACCAACAGTGCAAGAGGGTTCCCTTTTCTCCACACTCTCTCCAGCATTTATTGTTTGTAGATTTTTTGATGATGTGGCCATTCCGACCGGTGTGAGGTGATACCTCATTGTAGTTTTGATTTGCATTTCTCTAATGATTAGTGATGTTGAGCGTCCTTTCATGTGTTTGTTGGCAATCTGTATATCTTCTTTAGAGAAATGTCTATTTAGGTCTTCTGCCCATTTTTGGATTGGGTTGTTTGTTTTTTTGATATTGAGCTCATGAGCTGCTTGTATATTTTAGAGATTAATCCTTTGTCAGTTGCTTCATTTGCAAATATTTTCTCCCATTCTGAGGGTTGTCTTTTCCTCTCGTTTATGGTTTCCTTTGCTGTGCAAAAGCTTTTAAGTTTCCTTAGGTCCCATTTGTTTATTTTTCTTTTTATTTCCATTTCTCTAGGAGGTGGGTCAAAAAGGATCTTGCTGTGATTTATGTCATAGTGTTCTGCCTACGTTTTCCTCTAAGAGCTTTATAGTGTCTGGCCTTACATTTAGGTCTTTAATCCATTTTGAGTTTATTTTTGTGTATGGTGTTAGGGAGTGTTCTAATTTCATTCTTTTACATGTAGCTGTCCGGTTTTCCCAGCACCACTTATTGAAGAGGCTGTCTTTTCTCCACTGTATATTCTTGCCTCCTTTATCAAAGGTAAGGTGACCATATGTGTGTGGGTTTATCTCTGGGCTTTCTATCCTGCTCCATTGATCTATATTTCTGTTTTTGCTCCAGTACCATACTGTCTTGATTACTGTAGCTTTGTAGTGTAGTCTGAAGTCAGGGAGCCTGATTCCTCCACCTCTGTTTTTCTTTCTCAAGATTGCTTTGGCTATTCGGGGTCTTTTGTGTTTCCATACAAATTGTGAAATTTTTTGTTCTAGTTCTGTGAAAAATGCCAGTGGTAGTTTGATAGGGATTGCATTGAATCTGTAGATTGCTTTGGGTAGTATAGTCATTTTCACAATGTTGATTCTTCCAATCCAAGAATATGGTATATCTCTCCATCTGTTTGTGTTGTCTTTAATTTCTTTCATCAGTGTCTTATAGTTTTCTGCATACAGTTCTTTTGTCTCCCTAGGTAGGTTTATTCCTAGGTATTTTATTCTTTTTGTTGCTGTGGTAAATGGGAGTGTTTCCTTAATTTCTCTTTCAGATTTTTCATCATTAGTGTATAGGAATGCAGGAGATTTCTGTGCATTAATTTTGTGTTTTTGTATCCTGCTACTTTACCAAATTCATTGATTAGCTCTAGTAGTTTTCTGGTGGCATCTTTAGGGTTCTCTACGTATAGTATCAAGTCATCTGCAAAGAGTGACAGCTTTACTTCTTCTTTTCTGATTTGGATTCCTTTTATTTCTTTTTCATCTCTGATTGCTGTGGCTAAAACTTCCAAAACTATGTTGCATAATAGTGGTGAGAGTGGGCAACCTTGTCTTGTTCCCGATCTTAGTGGAAATGGTTTCAGTTTTTCACCATTGAGAATGATGTTGGCTGTGGGTTTGTTATAAAAGGCCTTTATTATGTTGAGGTAAGTTCCCTCTGTGCCTCCTTTCTGGAGAGTTTTTATCATAAATGGGTGTTGAATTTTGTTGAAAGCTTTTTCTGCATCTATTGAGATGATCATATGGTTTTTATCCTTCAATTTGTTAATATGGTGTATCACATTGATTGATTTGCATCTACTGAAGAATCCTTGCATTCCTGGGGTAAACGCCACTTGATCATGGTGTATGATCCTTTTAATGTGCTGCTGGATTCTGTTTGCTAGTATTTGGTTGAGGGTTTTTGCATCTACGTTCATCAGTGATATTGGCCTGTGGTTTTCTTTTTTTGTAACATCTTTGTCTGGTTTTGGTATCAGGGTGATGGTGGCCTCGTAGAATGAGTTTGGGAGTGTCTCTCCCTCTGCTATATTTTGGAAGATTTTGAGAAGGATAGGTGTTAGCTCTTCTCTAAATGTTTGATAGAATTCACCTGTGAGGCCATCTGGCCCTGGGCTTTTGTTTGTTGGAAGATTTTTTTTTTTTTTAATAAATTTATTTATTTATTTATTTTTATTTTTGGCTGCGTTGGGTTTTCGTTTCTGTGCGAGGGCTTTCTCCAGTTGCGGCGAGCGGGGGCCACTCTTCATCGCGGTGCCCGGGCCTCTCACTATCGCGGCCTCTCTTGTTGCGGAGCACAGGCTCCAGACGTGCAGGCTCAGTAGTTGTGGCTCACGGGCCCAGTTGCTCCGCAGCATGTGGGATCTTCCCAGACTAGGGCTCGAACCCGTGTCCCCTGCATTGGCAGGCAGATTCTCAACCACTGCGCCACCAGGGAAGCCCTGTTGGAAGATTTTTAATCACAGTTTCAATTTCAGTGTTGTGATTTGTCTGTTTATATTTTCTATTACTTCCTGGTTCAATCTCAGGAGGTTGTGCTTTTCTAAGAATGTGTCCATTTCTTCCAGGTTGTCCATTTTATTGGCATAGAGTTGCTTGTGGTAATCTCTCATGATCCTCTGTATTTCTGCAGTGTCAGTTGTTACTTCTCCTTTTTCATTTTAATTCTGTGTCTCAGGCTTTTTAAAACTGAGATTTGGAGTCAGTGCCGCTGTGCGACCCTGAGCTCAGGCCACAGGGCGGGAGAGAGACCCCCACGGTCCTGACTGTATTCAAAGGGTCAGTCAGGATATTGTCCACATTGCTATTTTCCTGCAGCTAAAAGGGACGTGGTGGGAGCTGTGAGGTGGCTCATGGTGTCGTCACGAGAGCAGCTGTAATTCTGAAACTGGAAAAACCCACGGAACTGGTGCTGGAGATGTTCAGGAGGCCGCAGCGCCTGTGTTTCTCACGCGTCTCCACTTGGATTTGAGATCCGGCTCAGGCGTGCACGCTGGGCTGCGGACACTGTAGCCACGTCCTCCTGGACGAATTTCCAACCAGAGAATAATGGGCAGGCGGTTGGAGAAGGGGGCGCTGGCCAGGGAGGGGTCTGTCCTTGTGGCTGGTGAGCAAGTAGCCTGACAACCCACCACCCTTGGAAGTGAGAAATCTGTTGTAGGAAACAGAGTCTCCAAACCAGGCAAGGTGCCTCATGAATCCTTTTGGGTGTAAAAATTGCTGCAAATCTTTTTGTCAGAAACGTCAACACTGGTAATGTCATCTCGCCTTTGCAGAGGGAAGTGATGGCAGAACACTTTGATGTGTTTTTTCCTTAAATAGCTCTTCCTCGGAAGCGCTGGAACGTCAGTCACCCAGCGCTCCTGTGCAGGCTCCTCGCCAGCTGCCTCCCCCCACCGCCCCAGGCCCCGCGGTCCCACCCTCGTGACGACTGCCCCCCGCCGTGTGGGCTAAAACAGCAGCATCTAATGTAGCAACGCGTCCCTGAGACGTTTCAAGCAAGGAGCCAGTAAAATACACAATTTTGTTTTCACCAAGTCCTCCCTCGGGACAGCCTTTTGGGGGCCCGGCGTGGGCAGTGGTCCTTGGAGAAATGAATGCCATCATTTTTCTAACTAGAGCATCGTTCTGCCCGGCAGAGCTGGGCTAATGTCAGGACTGCACCATTGCCCCACCCCCACCCCGATGCATTCTGTCTCAGCAGGGCCATCGGTCAGGGTGGGGCATGGCTGGTAGCTTTGCAGATGCCCCGAGTGCCAGCTGATGGCAGTGGGGGAGATGTGCTCCTATGGTCCAGCCGAACACCTGGAATCCAGGCACGTGTAAGCCCTGTCACTCGCTCCCAGAGCCAGCCCAGTGACTGTTGTCGGTGGTGGAATGTGGTGGTCACAGCCGAGCCCAGGAGGTCGGCTGCCTGCATCCCGTCCCAGCTGGCTTACCTGGGACAAGTTACTCAGCCTTTCTGGGCCCCCTTGGCCTCATCTCACGAGGTTACCGTGACGAGTAAATGAGATGCCAAGTCAGGCTCTCAGAGGGTCCCTGGAACATGAAGGGTGCCAGCCATTCGCAACTTCTGTGCGAGAACCTCATTTCGGTCCCCCTGCCTTTCCCCTCCCGCTGCCGGAAGCACACGTGATTTTTCTCTGATATTGACCATGAGAACCTGGTCCAGCTCCTGGCGCTCGAAGAAGCAAGCTGCTGTGTTGTAAGAGGACCTCAGGGAGACCCCCGTGTCGGGAACTGCAGGCAGCCTTTCAGAGCTCAGGGGGGTCTCCGGCCAACAGACGGCAAGAGGCCAGCCCCCTTCCAGTCCTACAGCCCCAGAGAGTGAGATCCGCCCTTCCCTAAGGGCGGCCGCAAGTGGACCCCTCACCAGTCGAACCTCTGCATGAGAACCAAACCCTGGCTGCTACCTGATTGGAGCCTCACAGAGGGCCCGGCGAAGCAGTGCCGAGGCTTCTGACCCGCAGAAACTGAGAGAAAATGAATGTGTTGTTTAAAATTTACACAGAGCTGGCTCCAGCCATTTGCGTGTACTTCCCCCACAGTCACTGTTCTGGTCAAGCAGGTCTGCGTGCGACTTTCCCTAAACCTGCACCTTTCCCCTGGGGACTGTCCTCTGTAGCCATCCCACTGGTTTTTTCTTGCTCTTTCTCCTTGTGAGTGCAGCCCAGATTCACTCCCACGGGAGCTTCTCTGGAGGGTTCTCGTCTGTCTCCTAGGCTTGCTGTCTGAGCTCTGTCCTCCCGACAGGGGCAGCCGCTCGAAGTTAGCGCCACCAGGGACGTCCCAAGTCATTCGCATTTTTAAAAAAATTTTAAAAATTCTTTTAATGTTTTTCCCATTAGATTTTTTTCTATTAAGGTATAGTTGATTTACAGTGTTGTGTTAATTTCTGCTGTAAGAGTCATTCGCATTTAACATAAAATAAAATCTGGGGGCTTCCCTGGTGGCGCAGTGGTTGAGAATCCGCCTGCCAATGCAGGAGACGTGGGTTCAATCCTTGGTCTGGGAAGATCCCACATGCCGCACAGCAACTAAGCCCGTGCACTGCAAGTACTGAGCCTGCGCTCTAGAGCCCATGAGCCACAACTACTGAGCCTACGTGCCAAGAGCCCATGCTCTGCAATGAGAGAAGCCACCGCAATGAGAAGCCCGCGCACTGCAATGAAGAGTAGCCCCCGCTCGCCGCAACTAGAGGAAGCCTGTGCTCAGCAACGAAGACCCAATGCAGCCAAAAATAAATAAATAAAATAAATAACTCTATTTAAAAAATAAATACATAAAATAAAATCTGGGAATCAAATTTTTTTCAGGCCAATTACAATATATCCCAATCAACCCTTTTCTTTTTCTTTCTTAAGGCCATTATAAATTCCCCTAGTTCTTAATTCAGACCAAGAACGTACTTTTGAGAGAGCTTCTGTAAAATGTACTCAGGTGTTTATTCTGCTGCTGTCTTTCCTCTCAGTTTAGTGAATCCCGGTAGTAACCGTTTCTTCACCTGGTTTGTGGTGTTTCTAGTCATTGAACACTGCGATGAAGCACCTGTGTGAGATCCTGACCGCTGACCCCGAGGGGGGGCCTGCGCGCATCCCCTTTGAGACTTTCTCCTACGTCTACCGTTACCTGTCGGGACTCGACTCGGATATACCTGCATCGGACACGGAGTCCTACCTCTCCTCTCTGAAGGACAGCGTGTAAGTGCTCGCGGGCCCAGGAACGCAGGTGTCTCGGTGGCGGGACGACTTCCTTCTTCCCATGCTTCTCTGCTCTCATATAACGTGGTACCCGCGAATCCGGCCTTTCGTAGAAGGGAAGGCAGCACACGCTGTGCCCCGAGGTGTCACTTAGTGAAGCCGAGGATACCCGGGCCTCGGGACCCTGTGCCGGTCTCTGCAGACTTCAGAGGGAGACAGCTTATCCCGTCCTTAAGAAACACGTATCCAAAACGCATCTTGATTCTTAAACACGGGGTGTCACATGGTTTAAAACCGGGGCATGTTCAAAAAGTAAGAATTCATTTCTCTACAATGAAACACCGAATGGGTCCCTGCAGGTGGAGGGCGTGAGTGAGGAGCGACCCCGTGCCCTCCCCCGCCCCGTGCTGTGCTGCCTGTGTGTGTGGGGGGGGGGGGACGCGGGGGGAGGGCCGCCCCCTCCAAGGGGGGGACGCGGGGGGAGGGCCGCCCCTCTGAGGGTGGCGACGGTGCTGCTCTGGGCAAGCCGAGCGGGAGGAGGAGGCGCGTGATGAGAGCAGCTCCCCAGGCTGCCAGGCCTCCCGGTGCCACCTCTGTGCCGGGATGCAGTCAGGGGGTCAGATCACGAGAGAGCCAGGCCTGGGAGCTGGTGACGGTGACGGTGACAGCCCCGCCGCCTGGCCCCTGAGAGCCCACGCCCGGCAGGCCCATCACCACCTCCCAGGCTCGGTCCCCTCCTCCGTCCCCAACCGCCCACGTCTGGGCTGCCCCGGAGCCGACCTCTCGGCCCTCCCTGTCCCTCCCTCCAAACCCCTTCCTCCCCTCCCCCCTTCAGAAGCGCAGCCCCTTGAGGACCCCGCCACCGGACTGGGCCTCCAGACCCCGTCCTCCCATTTTTCTTCCCTCTTGTCCGTCATCCACCGACTTGGCAACCTCTCCCCTCCTCCTTGAAGCTGCGGCGCCTCTCCACGCACCCTCGGCCGGCCCCGCACTCTGGCCTCTCGGACCTCCATCTGGCGGCCGCGTTCCTTCGTCCTCCTGGGCCTCCCCGTCTCCCCAGACACCACGACTCCCTGGCCCTCTCCTCGCCCTTCCCAGGGGACTCTGCCCGCTGCCAGCGGTCGCCCCTCCCTGAGCCTCCTCTTTCCTGAGCCCTCCCCGCCCCGCACCGTGCCGCCCGCTCACCGATGACAAGCCCGAGGAGGGGGCCTGGCGTCCTGCTAAAGCCGTCTGACCTGGGGACCGTCCCCTGCTCCTGCTTCCTTCCCCATCAGGCCCCAGAGCGGCTCCCACTCACACACTGACCAGAGCGCTCCTGTCCCCCTCCCTCTGGCCAGCCTCCGAGCCCGGCCCTCCGTTCCCCTCTCCTGTCCCCTTCCCGCGGGGACCCCAGCCCGTCCTGGCACGCAGCCTCTGTCTGGCCTCTGACCTCCACACTCGGATGTCACAGCGCCCGCTCGCCCTCTCCTCGGCCGTGTAGGTGGGTCCGCTGCACACGTCAGGCTTATTAACTCGTCCCAACAGAACTCCACGTCCCCCCGGACCTTCCCCTCCGCAGTTCCGCTCCCCCGCTCGTGGACCGCGTCACCGTCCCCCGACTAGGTCAGGACAAGACGTGGGTGACCCTCGACGGAAGCCCCTTCCCCCGACCCCTCCCCCCGGGACCCGCTGCTACCCCTGGTTCTGGCCCCACCGGCCCTCCCGCCTGCACCTCCCCAGCTCGGCCGTTCCCCAGACGGCGGCCACCGTCCTCGGGAATGATGACTCGAGCCACGTCCCCGCCACGCCTTCCCGGCCTCTCGCCCGCCCGCAGGGGCTGATCCCTGCCCGCCCCGCCCCGCGTTTGCCTGCTGAGCGCTGCCTGTGCGTCGCTCCCGCCCGCGGCACTTCAGCCACGCGCCGCCCTGGGTTTGGAGAAGACAAAGCTCGCCCCGACTCCAGGCCTTTGCCCTGGTCTCAGACGCCCCGCCCATCTGCACGGCTGCCGAGGGTCCTCAGCTCGGCGAGGCCTCCCCTAAGGGGCTCTGCCCATAAGGCAGCACCTTCCGCCCCCGGTCCCTCCGTGAAGCCGTCTTCCGTGCTGTGCGTGGAGCACAGCCGTGCGGCGGGTTCAGCAGCCTGGGGTGGCGTCTGCACGCGGAGCGGTGCTGGGGGGGCATGGGTGGATGCACCCCACGGGTGGTGATGGAGGGACACGGGGCCCTCTAAGGAGTTCGGGTTATGTCTGGTGGCACTAGGGAGCCATAGAAGGTCTTAGGGAGCGTGGTGGTGAATTTTGGTTAGAAGACCCCTTGAGTAGCAGATGTAAGGAGACTAGCTAGGAGGCTTCTGCGAAGGTCCGGAAAAGAGCTGACAAAGGGAGAGGCTTTTTAGTGCTGCTTGGATTTGGTGGCTGACTGGAGGTGAGGAGTGAGGGGAGAGAGCCTTCCAGGACTGCCCAAGTGGCTCCCGCCCGAGTGGATGCTTGTGTCTCTCCCAGGAAGGACCCGGGGGCGGCAGGACTTGTGAGCTGATGGGCCTGTGGCGGGGTCGGGGCGGGGGGCCGCAGGGCGTGTCAGGGAGCCCAGACCCGGGCTGGGGTCCTCCCAGGGGGACGCCGGGCGTCCCAGTGTGAGGAGAGCACCAAGGGTGGGGCAGCGGGAGTCCAGCCTTTTTGAGGCGGGGGGCAGTGAGTAAGGGGGACCTGAAGCAGGAAGAGTGAAGCGGGGGAAGTGATGCTAGGAAAGGCTTGGGGTGGGGGGCGGGCAGTAAGGGGCCTTGTCCAGAGCGGCAGACCCCAAAGCTGTCCCTTACGCTGGCCACAGAGGCCACTGTGCCCCTGGCACCGGTGATTTCCGAGGAGTGATGGGGACAGAGGAGCTGAAGTGTGGCCGGGGTACAGCTCACACTCCCAGGAACGGGGAGGTTAGGCTCGACCTCCACAGGGAGGGGCTGAAGGTAAAAAGAAGGGCATTTAACTGCCGGCTGGGAGGTCGGGGTTTATAACCTGGTGTTTGAAATACAAAGACAGTAACCGGATTCCCCTGCTGCGGAGCAGAGGTTCGGCTCCCGGCAGCGGGGGTGGGGGGGTGGGGGGGCAACCGCCCCCAGGAGGGCAGGTGCTCAGGGAGATGGTCCACCCCCCATCCTCCCCGTCGCCAAGCGGCCACAGTGGGAGGCTCTCCCACAGGTGTGGTTCCCCTGGGCCCGTAAGAGGTGGTTCCTTTTTACGGTAAAATATGTTTTAGAACCACTAACTTGTGTTCCTTTTACTTTAAAATATGAGCTCTCAAGACAGTTCTCATTTTCCCACTGAGGTCGGAAATCAACATTGTTACAGTTCAGTGTTTTTACATCTACTAAGTTGCTAGTAGAAATTTACTAATGTTCACCATCTTTTATCTATAGATAAAAAGTCAAAAGATACACTGTTATCAGTGCCAAAGTTTCATAGACTTAAGACAGTCCTTTGAGTTTTACTGGACCAACGCTTAAAATAGAAAGATACTTTTGTAATACAAGTGACTAAAATTTGAGTTGTCAATAAAGAAAAAACTGCAAACATAGTACTGAGTTTTTCACCTAGAAAGATATGTGCGTTTTTTGTAAAAGAGAATAGAATGCTTTATTTTTAGAGGTAAGAATTACTGATTTGAGACCATGAATGATCAATTTTTTAAGGTAAAACTTATAAATTATACTGTATTCCATAAAAATTGTATTGTGTGCAGTAAGAGAGTACTAATAAGTGTCTTTATCTGTTTCCAATTTAGAGTCTCTAGAAAGAATGGCATGATAGGACTTTCAGATTTTCTTCGTCCTAAAGAGGAAAATTTAGAAAACCTCGAAAAGAAAACTCAGAAGACATAGGCCATTAATACAGAGAAGAACACATTTTAATGTCAAAATAGTGCTTTTTAAAACCTTGGCATCAAATACAACTTGTCATTAACCACATGCATATGTAGTGTGAGTTTTTCTTGTAATGGAATGTGACCAGTGCATCATGGGGCCCTATTTAATGATTATTCTTCACCGTGTTCTCCTAAGAACCTTAAATGCACAACATTCATAGCAGTGAAATGATCTGAGGAAAACAATGTTTGGATGCTGCAGAGTAGGGAGGGGAATGGGCAGTTTAAAATCAGCTGTATCTCTTCTTCTTTCAAAACTCCTCAGCATCCGGAAGGCAGATGCCCTCTGCTCCCTGGCGGCCACACCTAAGGCTCCCTGGGAGGAGAGTCTTCCGCTGAAGCTGGGTCTTCTCTGTAACAGGAGGGCCTGGAGGACTCACCGGCTGGAAGAGCATCCATGGCTGGGAAGCAAACTGGACCATCAACTTGGACCAGCACTTGGTCCACTGGACAGAGAGAAGCATTGAGATCCTTTATTTGCTTTCTTGATATAAAGTCTTCAAAATGACAGTGTCAATGAATACATCTCAGATTGTTTTTCTGAGAACTTGGGAATGGTTTGGCTTGTTGGCTCTCTGCAGATTTGTTACCATGCTAGCAAATTTCATCGGTGTTCAAAGACTTGTGAAAACCCAAAGTTAGGAGATGCAGTAGTTGTCTAAAGAAGTGTGTCATTTTTTGCACTGAAAGGTGTGAAGCATATTTTTCATCTGGACACTAAGCTACTGTATGTGAGATGATCTTTTTCCTGGACTTACAGTCACCCTTGCAGCGAACAGACGATATAGAGAGACTATTCGTAAAATTACAAGAAACTTTTCAGAGTTGGCATTTTAAGAGCTTTTGCAATTTTTGAGTTGCTTTAAACCTTCTCAAAGTTTGATTTCCCCAAAGAATTTAAGTATTTTTCTCCTTCTAATCATAAAGCCTCCATGCATGGGGTTAAGTGGAAAGACGCCTTAGGTTTTGTATGAGTGCAGTGGTAAGTCGTGTGGAGTGACCAGATGTGTGCAGGGGAAGTACTGCAGCAGGAAGGGGCATGCAAAGGAAGCGGTGTGCAAAGGAAGACACACAAACGGTGCTTGGACATCCCGTGCACCTGACACAGACCCGACAAAGGCGCAGAGGGTTTTGTGTTTTTTTAAGCCAGACAATCAGCCACCTCAGGAGGCACATGTGAGGCAAGAGAGCACAGGACATTTGCATGTGACAAAGAGAAGAGATGTTGGCCTGCTATCAGGGGACAGAAAAGGGACAACTTAATACGATGGATTCATAGCCGCTCCTCAGAGGGCACCACGAACGGATGGAGGACTTGGGAGAGGCTCCCCACCCGAACTGGGGTGGGGGCAGCTCTGGAGAGTGACCTGCCTGCAGGGTTTGCAGGGACTGAGCTGCCTGGAGTGTCACTGGACCCATTGGAGGTCGGCAGGGTACCCGGGTGAACAAACTGCTAGACTGCCTTCCAAGTTGGGCGTGGGACTGAAAAGGAACGTTGAGGTATAAAGGCTGCAAAGTAGCATCCTCAGGGAGTATTGTTCCAATGAACCCTTCCTGAGGAAGCTGCTAGAGAGTTTCAGACAAAGAGATTGGAGAGGTCAACGTAAGGACCAGTGTATACGGAATGTATATTTCTCCATAGAACTGAGGCTAAATGATGGTGATAAAGGATGTGCTATCGTGTATAATGGCTGTGCGTGCTGACAACATAGGGACATATCATCTATCGAATATCGGAGACTGGGGGGTCTATGTGAAAAGAATCAGCTGATTGATTGTCATATAATTATTAACCAGAAGTAAACCAACATTCATATTAGATATCTGGGGAATGGAGAGGGAAGAAGAGTTTTCTAGCCAATTTCAATACTGATCATTGTAGAGAACCAACACACATAGCCTGAAAAGAAAAGACTAAGGATATTATCTAGAGATACGTACGGTAATCATTACAGCAGAAATACAAGCCTTCCTAAATACCAATATAAATAGACAGGTAGGTAGGTAAAAAGAGAGAACCTCTGAAAGCTGAACCAAAAAATAAAAAATGTTTACATATAGGAGGGAGGCCGGGAGGGAACAGATGGAGGAGGCTTGAAGCTGGTCTACTCTGAAAGTCCCTTTTTGTTGATTTTGGAATCCTGTAAGTACTTTACATAATTATAAAACAAAATTACATTTTAAAAAATCCCTGAAAATTGAAAGTAAAATGAAACCAATGAACTTGACTGTGTATCAAGTCGGTGGTGTAACCACAGGAACTATTCCAAGTGACTTTACAACAAGTCACTTGAACATTCCTAGTGGAATATACAGTAACAAACAAAGGTTACAACACAGTTAAAAATCCCAAATTGTTTTCAGTGATCAGTGTTGGCAGTAATGGGATAAGTGAGTATTTCGGTGTCAGTAAGAACCTCCAGGAATGGAGGAATGAAGAAAGAAAGATAAGGTTAAGTCAAGATCCTGTGGTCCTGAGTTAGAACTGGAGCATCTGCGTGAAATCATCATCCCTGTGCACTGGAAAGGCCTAGAAGCAGCGATGCACGCAGTCATCGGGGAGTACACCCAACAGCCAGGTGTGGTCCTTAAACCCCTCTATCCACGGAAAGGAGCTGGGGCTCCTTGAAGCAGAACTGATCCGGGTCTTGGGTAGGGAATGTTCGAGGTGAAGCCCAGGACAAAGTGTCGTAGTAGCGACAAGCTGTAATGGACTTTCGGGTTCGTGTCCAAAGTCAAGTTGAATGAACTTCCGCTTGCCCTGCTCTTCAGGGGTCCATCCCTATGACCGTCCTCCAGCAACACAGAAGATTCCTTGCCACTTGCCAATGGTTACACCATTTTCTCCATTTCCCTCTAAAAATGTGCTCTCTGGAGTGGACCATGAGTCTCTAAACAGACCCCACGTCAGAGAGGAGAGGGCCCCTCCCGTGCGGTCGCTCCCCAGGAGCCAGGCCTGCTGCTTCCCGTAGGACCCTGCCGCCTGGCCCAGCGGGAAGGCAGGTGCTCAGCCATCAGAATGTCACCAAGTTGGCCTCAGAGCTGCTGAAACAAGGTGCCCTTCTAGGGGCCTGAGGACTGAGAGTGGGCCCCTCCCAAGCCTACAGGGGCAGCGCCCATGACTACTTTGGGGCCTGTTTGCTAACAAGTGTCTGTCCATTGGGCAGAATTTGGGGTAAGACTTGCTTTCACTGTAACTGTCTAGTGGGGGGGGGCGGCTACGGGGGGACATAGAGCCTGCACCTCCTCTTGTCGCTGGAGGCCACCCCCTTTCACCAAGAGAGCTTCGTCAGATTGCTGACCAGCCAAACTGGCTTAGGTCAAGAAGATACATTTGGGTGGAATTTTATAAGACTGAGAATAGATGAATATTGCCGTAAATAAACTTGCTAATGGGGACATCTGAACTCAAAAAACATAAATTGGGGATACTGTTTCACTTTACCAAAAAATCATGTGTTAACACAACACTGTAAAGGAATTATACTCCAATAAAGATGTTACCAAAAAAATCATGTGTTTCAGTAATGAAAGAGAATGAAGTGGGTAAATGGATAAATAAACTATGGTCCATCCAGACAGTGGAATATTATTCAGCTCGAAAAAGAAATGAGCTATTAAGCCATGAAAAGACATGAAGGAACATTAAGTGCACATCACTAAGTGAAAGAAGCCTATCTGCAAAGGCTACATGCTGTATGTGGGACATTCTGGAAAAGGCAAACTATGGAGACACTAAAAACCTCAGTGGCTGCCGGCGGGGCGGGGAGGAGGGGGGCGGCGATGAATCGGTGGTGCACAGAGGATTTTTAGGGCAGTGAGAATCCTCTGTATGATACTATAATGATGGCTACACGTCCAAACCCATAGACTGTACACCACCAAGACTGACTCTAAGGTAAGCTATAGCCTCTGGGTGATAAGGATGTGTCAGTGGAACAAACGGACCTTGGTGGGGATATGGATGGTGCAGGAGACTCTGCGTGCGTCTGTGCAGGGGGCACACGGAATGAAGTACTGACTCCTGCTGCGGCGTGGGTGCCCATAAACCATCCTGCTGGCGAACAGGCTCTGGGGTTTGTCCCTGGTCTTAAAAATCAGATCTTTCTTAAGAATGACTTTGTCGTGGAACTGGAAATGGCGTTCCCTCAAAAAATTTTCAGTCCCCGAAATCGTTTTGGTCAGAGTTAAGGCTCTGTCAGGACCCTAAAGTTCAAACAAAAAGAACTTGACCCAGAAATATGAACTTGCCTTTGTCTAGTTGACGCCACCTGAACACATAGGTCATCTGCTGGGGGCGGGGGTGGGGGTGGGGAAGGGGGTGCCGGGAGGGGAGTTTTGCGACCAAAATGCAAGTTCTGTTTCTGAGGGTAAAGGCACATCTCAATAGCCAGACCCAAGCTGGGTTTCCAGAAGGTTCTTTAGAGTTGACTCTGGATCAGCAGAGTTGAAGGTGGATATCCCTCTAATGATGGTCCATAGGATGTCCCAGCAAAGGATACTGAAGCCGATCCCACACCCAGACGATGGTGCTGTGTCCCTGTCCCTCTGCCATCAAGCTGTAGGGTCTTCCTCTGGGTCACTCTCAGCTCGGCTCCAGCCCCTCAGAGGCTGGGCCCCTCGGTGGCCTGCTGCCTCTGGGGTCCCAAGTGCCCAGAAAGGCTGGGCCCCATCAAGGTGGAGGGTGAACTAACTTTGCAATTAACAAAGCATAAGGGGAAGCCACTTTTCTGTCCCATTTTTGCCGAGAGCCTCAAGTATCATGTTCCAGCACCTAATCCAGCCACGTGCTGCTGGGCTTCCACTCCGGATGGTCTGCTCCTCGGCGCCCAGATTCCTGGCGTCCAGAGAGCCCGCCTCAGCTCATTTCCTGTCCTCGGGCTGATGTGGACTCTTAACTATGACACAGCTGAATCATCGTTATTCTCCTTCATGCCCTGCAGTTATTTCTTTTTTAAAATAGCTGTAGGAAGATTAGCTTTCAGTCAGATTGTCTTTGGAGGGCTCACTCAGATGGTTTAATTAATAACTACAAGCTTTGTTGCAAGTACCGTTAGGTGTTGGATAAAATAAACTCTTCAAGCGACTGGAATTTTTGAACTAAGGAGCTCTAGACAGAGAAGGAGCCTGGGCTGCGGTCCAGGAGGGCCCAGACTGTGAGGGGCTGAGGGATGAGGAGGCAGATGGCCCCGTCTGGATTCAGCCCCTCGAGAGACAGAGAAGATGTTTCCAATTAAAGTCACTTAGAAAAGAGACTTTGACAATGATGGAGACGCAGCATTCAGAAAAAAACAACAATCCCTGGCATTTGTGAGCTGTGGATTTGCAAAAAACCTGCTCTGCCTTGATTTCAAGGGAGTGGCTTGGGGGAAAACAGGATTGGAAAAGCCTCAGATTCAAATCAGCCAAAGGTGACTCTGGCCTTAGGACTTCCAAACTGCCTGTCCCATTGAAACGCATGTCCCTGTAGCGCAACCGGCGAACGACTTGGTTTTCAACCTATTTGTCGGCTTCTGTATTTTTCACCTTTAAAGAAACTGGGTTTGGTTTGGTTTGGTTTTCTTTCGGGTGGTATTCATGATGTATAAGAAAGAGAAAAGGTGGAAGTAGAGATGATTCTGGAAATAGGCCGTCACCTGGCAGGATGGAGTTCCCAGGCCATTGGGCAGGACCAGTGATTTTGTTCTTAAAATGATTTAGCTTCAGGAGTTCCCTGGTGGCCTAGTGGTTAGGACTTTGGGCTTTCACTGCCGTGGACTGGGTTCAATCCCTGGTCTCAGAACTGAGATTCTGCAAGCTGTGCAGCATGGCCAAAAAAAAAAAAAAAAAAAAAGATTTAACTACAAATCACTCATTTAACTTACGATTAGCTGTTTATTTCCTGGCAGTCACTGACACACTTGTGAATTCTTGTAACGTGAGAAAATCTAGCTTTACAAATGGTTTTCAAATGTAGCGAGAATTTGATGTATACTCAATTTAACAATTAATGAAGAGTGAATATATAAATTAATCATTTGTTGAGTTTGATTTTTCTGTTTCCATAATTTGCAGCCTCTAACTGTTTTCAAGACTTAAACGTTTTCAAAGGTCCTTGAAACCCTGGTTACCTGAGGCTCTGTGCCTCAGCGTCTGGAATGAAAGCTGTTCAGACACTCCCTAAGGAAAATCCCAACTCCATTATGTCACTTTGCAGAATTCATTCTCCTTGGTTATGAAGCCCATGAGGTGGGCCGCAAAAATATAATTAACCCCTTTTCTAGGGGACTGAACCCTAGAACTAAGAGGCCAGGGTCATCCCAGGTCCTCCCCCTGCGCCCCTCTCTCAGGCCCACCCACCTAACCTCACACTTCTGTCTCTCTCGACTTTTCCCACATCAACCAGCATTTCTAATATCTGCCCCATTTCCCTGGTGCTGGCTTTCCATGAGGTCAGAAGACTCAACAGGAAAAGTAAACTGAAAAGTTTTCCCCAGCATGGCTGGGTCCTTCCAGAAGCCTCGTGGACGGCTGGTGTGTAAGCCCATTGAGATGGGGCAGGGGTCCCTTACTTTCCTGCGTGGAGATGGAGGCACTGACCCGGGATGGAGAATGTCTCCCCTCTGGGCACACGTTCCACTCAGTTACCATCCCAAACCCAGCCCGAGTTTGAATCAATGTGACCAGGATGGCCAGACAGGACATGAAGAACCCTGGCAAAGGCTGTCCAGTGGGGCCTCAGGGACATTTGGGTTGGGGTAAAACCTGGCTTAGATGAGAAAGCATTTAACCAGCACCTACTAAGTGCTGGACCCTGTGCTAACGGGTTTTTTTCACAGCTCAGTGAATTCTCACACCAACTGCAGGAAGTGGGTACTTACCATTGCCCGTGTTTCACAGGTGAGAACAGTACCTTGCCCAGGGTGACTCAGGTAGAAAGTGGCAGAGCTGTGACTAAACCCTGGCAGTCTGACTTCAGAGTCTGGGGAGCCCCTACTCTAAATAAAAGGTGAAGGGGAATGTGGCTCTTGGGGAGGGGACAGTAAGGGGGGGAGAATTCGTTTCTTGATTTTCTATTGGAAAAGTGTGTAGAGCACGCCATCTGATAGGGATACACAAAGAGGGTTGGAGAGGAAGGCTTCACAGAAGACTGTTTACCAGTGCGGGGAGGGTTTAGGGGAACCCACAGGGGAGGGTGCAGGGCCCTGGGCCAGCCATGGTGGCGGCTTTATGTGGTAGAGGGGCAGCTGCCTCTGGGGCGCAGAGAGATGGCTGGAGCTGGGGAGAGGGCTCCTGGCAGGAGCTGTGGATTTAGTAGAGGGGTAGCCATGCCTTGGGACCCCACAGGGTGGCAGCTGGGGGAATAAATATCCCCTTCTCTATATGCCTCCCACCCTCTGATCTTCTGCCAGGGCCTTAAGTTGGCCAAGCACAACCAGAAGCAGGGGCAAGGAAGGCCCCAGGCCACAGAAATCAGTGTTTCTGGCTCCGGAAAAGGGCAAAGTGAGGAGAGGAATGCTCAGGGTCAAAGAAGTGGAAAACATCCAGCACACAATCATTCGTGTGAAAAACAGATGTGAGAGATTTATATCTATATCTCTATGCATTCATATGCTTGCTTATAGATGCATGAATTAATTTTGGAATGTTAACACACACAAAAGGCATTGGTAGAAACTTCTGAGAAGAAGTGGCCTACTTTCCATGGTGTAACTTTATCTACTGTTTGGTTTTTATCCTGTGTATTTATTATATATTCAATCCATCCATCCACCAATCATTAACAAGAATTGATGTTTCGGGGCTTGGGATGCAGCCAATAGGGGCATGCCTGTGACCTATGCTAGACCAATCATAACACCCCACCAGGCCATGGTGATTCGTGGAAGGAGTTGGCACATGACCCAAGCTCAGCCAATCAGAGCCTCCCATGAGCTTTTCATCCTGGAGCTGGGCGGGAGAGGTCCTTTTCCTTTCCTGTGGTTGCAGAGTCATCAGCAGGTGGGTCTAGAGCTGTAGGTGGTAATAGTAGCTAACAGTTACATGATACTTACATTCTGCTGAAACCTGTTACAGATGATAGACTCCATTTTTCATCCCCGAATGGCAGTTTCAGCTAGTTTAACCTAGTACACGCCAGGCCCTCCAGGAGAGGGGGCTCTGCAGGGCAGGTTCACTAGCATAGCGGGAATTTTGGAGCCGATTAGAAGTCTGCCTACTTTACCTACACTGACTCATTTAATCTTCAAAACAACACGCCCATAAAGTGGGTGTTACCGTTATTAACCTCATCCTATGGGTGTGACGGCTGAGGAGGAGAGAGGCTGGACATTTCATGTGAGGCTGCAGAGGACGCTGGTGCTTCCCTGCCTTCCCTCTGCTGGGGCCCCAGTGTGGAGGAGCCTCTCTGCACTGGGGGCCGGGGTGCAGAGGACAGGCAGAGCGGCAGCGTCCCAAGGGGTTAGGATCCTGGCCCTATGCCTCTCCAGGGGCACACCACCTCGGCTAGGCTCTCAATTCCATTAAACTCACCAATCAAGGCACCTGCCACGCTCCAGCAAGACCAAGGGGAATATCTGGTCCTTGCAATTGACATAACCGGGCTTCTAAATCAGTTTCCCCATGCAATCGGTTGAATAGTGGCCCTCCAAAAAGATATGTCCATGTCTTAACCCTGGAAGGTGTGAATGTGGCCTTGTTTGGCAAAAGGGCCTTTGCACATGTAGCTAAGAATCTTGAGATGAGATCATCCCTGGTTTAGGGTGGGCCCTAAATCCAATGACTGGGGTTTTATAAGGGAAAGACAGAGGGAGATTTGAGACACAGGAGAGAAAGACCTGTGAAGGTGGAGGGCGAGATTGGAGTGATGCAGCCACAAGCCAAGAATGCCTGGGGCCACCAGGAGCTGGGAGAGGTGAGGAAGGAACTCCCCCAGAGGCTTTAGAGGGAGCACGGTCCTGCCAGCACTTTGATTTTAGACCTCCAGCTTCCAGAACTGTGAGAGAATAAATTATTGTTGTTTTGAGCCCCCCAGGGTATGGTTATTTGATACAACAGCCTTGGGAAGCTAATATGCCCCATGACCTCTTTTCTTGCCAACTGTGTCCAGAGGGGGTGTCAGAAATGGAGCAGAGCTCTGGGATGGTCCAAAGCGAGATCTGGATTTGGTTTTCTACTGACCCCTGAAGAAAGCGGTCAGTAGATCCCTTTTTTTCTGCTGAAGAAAGCCCTTTAAGGATTCCAGAGGTGGGGAGGGGTTGAGGATAGGGGAAGTTGAAGAGTAGTGAGGGAATCTTGGCTCATTTAGAAGATCAGAGAGATTTCTAGAATGCGGAGAAGCTAGTTTTGCTCTAGATAATTTTCTGATTTTCTCAGACTTTCTATGAGTCTCCATGGCAGGCAGAATTCTGAGACAGCTTCCAAGATTCCCACACCCACCCCCGTATGTACTCGCCGTATAATCTATAATCTCTGTATAGTCTCATGTCCTTGAGTGTGGGTAGACCTGTGAATACAATCGGATAGTTATTCCCTTGGTTCTGTTACATTATATAAGACTCAGAGGTAGCTGACTAGAGAGAGATTCCCCTGCTGGCTTTCAGATGTTAGTTGTCATTACGAGAGGGCCAGGTGTTCAGGACCTGAGGGTGGCCTCTGGGAGCTGAGAGCAACCTCCTGCTGACAGCCAGTAAAGAACTGGGGACCTCAGCCCTAGGACCGCAAGGAACTGAATTCTGTCAATGACCCTGATGGTTTGGAAGTGAGCCCCGAAGTGAGCCCCGCGCGTCAGACGAGACAGCGGCCTCAGCCCACACCTCGACGAGGTGTCTGCTAGGTGAGCAGAGACTCAGCCAGCCTGTGCTGGGACTCCCAACCCTTGAAACCAGCATGATAATGAACGTGGACCGTTTGAAGCCACTAACTTTGCGACCATGGGTGATGCGCAATAGAAAACGAACGCGGTTTCTGACCAAAGTTCCTCCCGAATTGTAAATGAATGAACGCTGCTGAGCCTTGATTCTGTGGGTTTTTAAAATGATCCCATATTAAAACTGGATGTATATTTTTCAGCTGTATTTTTAGATGAATCACACATTCGTTAAAAAAAAAAAATTGAGGGCTTCCCTGGTGGCGCAGTGGTTAAGAATCTGCCTGCCAATGCAGGAGACACGGGTTCGAGCCCTGGTCTGGGAAGATCCCACGTGCTGTGGAGCAACTAAGTCCCTGTGCCACAACTACTGAACCTGCGCTCTGGAGCCCGTGAGCCACAACTGCTGAGCCCGTGTGCCGCAACTACTGAGGCCTGTGCGCCTAGAGCGTGTGCTCCATGGCGGGAGGCCACCGCAATGAGGGGCCCGCGCACCGCAACGGGGAGTGGCCCCGCTCGCCACAACTGGAGGGAGCCCGCATACAGCAACGGGGACCCAGCACAGCCAAAGATAGATAGGTAAATTTAAAAAAAAAATTGAAAGTCTCTAAAGAAAATAGAAAAAAGATGAGCAACAGATGATCATTGCTTATTCATAAATGTGCTCTAAATGTCCATGGCAGTTGCCTCTCATCAGCCTCTGTGTGGCCGGCAGCTTCCCCCAAAGCCCCTCGGGTGGTTTCAGAGCAGGGAGATGTCTCCCATGAACAGCTTTCCCCGATTCCCCAGAGGGCTCGTTTCTGGCAGGTTCTTCCAGCACAGAACCACAGCCACTTTTCTGCCATTCCATCAGCCACAGCCGACGAGACCTGGACCTCAGCCCTGGCGGTGGGAAGGGGAACGCTTTTCCTTGAGGGCCCCATCCCAGTCCTGGGGCTCATGAACGCTCCTTACACTTGCTATTCATATATTCTTTAGAGTTCTCTTTACTTCTTTCCAGCCAGTTCCTCATACCCACCCCTGTCATAGTGCCTGATTCTTATATTGCACTTTACCTGTAGTTTGTAGATTCTTACATTGATGGACCCTGTCGTTTCTCTCTCTTGATTGGACCCAGACTGACGCACCGTTCCCCAGCAGCACGTGGGCACCATGTGCCAACAACTGGGTGGATTCATTCAGAGGCCTGAGGTGACATGGTCCTGTCTCTGAAGAGCAAACATAACGCCCATGTTAAGTGGACAGAGCACAGGGCTGCAGATTAAGAGATTGGTTCCAGACCTGGTTCTGCAGCTAAGTGTGGGGCTGGAGAAGGTGGGGGGATCATCCAATCACTCAGTTTCCTCCTCTGTCTCTGTAGCCTGAAGGTAGTGGGCTGCAGGGCCTTTGTGTTAGGGTAAAAGCTAAGCTGCTGTGACAAAGTGGCTTAAAGAACACAGACATTTATTCTCTCTCAAATAAGTCCTTCCATGAGGCGTCCAAGGTGGTAGGGCTGCTCTGCCCCACGTGATCACTCAGGGACCTGGCTTCTGTCCATCTCCTTGCTTCATCATCACTTAGGGAACCATCCTCATCTGCGTGCGTGCAATTCTTGGGATGGTGGAGAGCGTGGAGGAGCAGACTCAGAAGTGTGCTGTCACCTCCATCTGCATCCCAGTGGGGTGCACTTGGTCACATGACCATGCAGACCTGCACAGGAGGTTGGGAAATGGAGCTTCCAATGGAGCGGCCGTGGGTCCAGCCACAACCCGATTACATGGAAGATGGGGGATGACCATCAATGCCCACCTCCTCTGTTCCAGCTGTTCCAGACTCCTCCACGTGTCACCCAGCGACTGACAGTGAAAGAGGGAAAACATCCTGTCCACACGGGAAATCCATGCCTCATCATTCTGTGTTGCTAATAAAGTCAAGATTTGTAGAGCTTGCAAGAATGTCCTTTATTACTGAAGAGTAAGGAAGTGGCAGGTGTGCCTAACAAAACACTCCTGTGCATCTGCTGGGGAATACTGATTTTTTTCCTCCAATGTAACAAATTAGAACCCAGCTGGTATTGAGAAGTCTGAGCTAAGGTTTCCTGGATCTGTTTGCATATGGAGCAATAATGAAAAGTGAAGGAAATGAAGAAAAGGGAAGAAAACGATGAGTTTAAAGAACCCCCCTGTGTCAAGTAAAACGAAGGCTTGGGAATTTTTATTCATTTTACTCTGGTGTAGGACGGTATAGGATTTAGGGAGAGGGAGGATTAAAATGGAGACCTGAAAGTAACTTAACCCTTCTATAGCACCTCTCTGTGCCAGGCACTGTTCTAAGACCTTAGAGTGATAATTCATCTAATCCTCACAATAATATTTTGAAATAAGAACTTGTTGCCCATTTTAGAGGTGTGGAAATGAGAACAGAGAGAGGAGAAATAACTTGCCCCAAATCACACAGCTAGGAAACAGTGGAGCTAGGATTTAAAGTTAGATAATTTGGCTCCAGAGTCCATGCCAGGGACCAGCAAACTTCTTCTGTAAAGCATCAGCTAGTAAATATTTTAAGCCCTGCCAGTCACGCAGTCTCTGTCACAACTACTCAAGTCTGCTGCTGACGAGTGAAGGCTGCCACAGACACGTAGAGACAAATAAGCATGGCCGTGTTCCAATAAGACTTCACCTATGGACACTGTTGGATTTCATGTAATTTTCACATGTCACGAAATATTCTTCTTCTCTAATTTGCTTTCAGCTGTTTATAAATGTAACAACGATTCTTAGCTCAGGCCCTGTTTTGCCCCCCACTGGCCTGTGCAATTGACCTTGACCTACTGAATCTTAAAGATGTGAAGCATTTCCCGAGTGCTGGCAGCACCAGGCACTGTGCAAAGGGCTTTCCGTGCCCTGTTCCCTGTTCCAGGAACTTGCTGCCTTCAAGGCAGCAGTGAGGAAGGACCCATTACCGTCTTTCACACTCTATAGCTGAAGAAAGCGAAGAGTCCCTAGATAAGGCGGAGGAGGACGTACAACCGCTGAGGACCGGTGTGGAGACCTGATCACGGCGCGGCAGGAAGGGCTCGGACTGGCAATCAAGGCACTCACAGGATCTGAAAACAATGGTGAACAGTTCTCTTGATCAGTCTTGTTGGAACGAGAGGAAAGGGAGAGCATACATGCAGTAGAATGGGCGGAAGGGACACGTGCCTAATCGTCTCGATCGTCTCCTGTGGGAAGAAGGCACAGCTGAAGGAGGCGGTGGTCTGAAGTGAGCGCTGGAGAACACACGGGGCTTTCACTGATTGGTCAGATGAAGCTCCTCCTCCCACAGGTACCAGCAGAGGTGTGTGTGTGAGAGGTGGGGCTGGCCGGTCGGGATGGGCCGGCAGAGAGGATTGGCATCAAGCTGGCTTCGTGGCTGCATTTTCTTGGTCCCCATAGCATTTGTTTCCTAGATGGATCAGCGGGGACCAGAGGGGCCCTGAGCCTCCTCCAGGTGCCTGAGTGGCAGCCCCAGAGCATTCTCGAAGCCTCCATGAGCTCCCTTCTGGGCTTTCTGGCTCCCAGGTCCTGGTCCCCCTTCCTTGTTAGTTTCCTAGGGCTGACGTAACACAGTACCACAGTCTGGAGGGCTTAAAACAAATACAAGCAAATGCACAAATACAAACAAAATGTGTTTTCTCACAGTTCTGGAGGCAGGAAGTTCTAATCAAGGTATTTGCAGGGCTGTGCTCCCAAGACTCTAGGGAAGAATCTTTTCTTTGTCTCTTCCAGGGTCTGGTGGCTGCGGGCAGTCCTTAGGGTTCACTGGCTTTGCGGCTGCATCACTCCAGCCTCTGCATCCCTCTGCACATGGCCTTCTCCTCTGTGTGTATTAGTGTGTCTCCTTCTGTTCTCATTAGGACAGCAGTCATTGGTCACTCTACTCAAGGATGACCTCATCTTAACTAATCATCTCTGCACAGACCCTATTTCCAAATAAGGTCACATTCAGAGGTTCTGGCTGGACATGCATTTTGGGAGGGGACATTATTCAATTCACTACAGTTCCTTACCCCAATATTGCTGGATTCTCATGTCTAAAAAAAGTATTAGTTGGAGAAAATAAGAATAGTTTTTCCCCTTCTCGCAGGAGTGAGGAAAGATGGTAAAATGACTGTCAATTTTGGAAAGAATACGCAGTGCACTGGAAAGATGTGTGATGATACAATGACGATGTTTTCATATATTAGCCGCCTGCCATCCTCGCAGAGGCATTAAGAAGATTAATGCCTTGGAAATCTCCTATGTTCCAGCGCTGTACTATTACTGTTATTATTATGATTATCCCACTGGTCCCATTTTTGAGGCGGCTGCTGTAATTATGGTAACCGGTTTGGGTATTTTAGAAAGATACCACGAATGATTAAGCTATGCATTAGTCACTTGGACTGTGCAGTAGCTCTTCCAAGTTCCACGAGTATAACCGGGTGGTGAGGGAGCTATAATTGTTATTCCCACGTCATCACAGAGAAACGGAGACCCACAGAGTTCAAAGACTTGCCCAAGTCCTTGGCGTGGTCAGCGTTAGACAACTCTGGAGCCCAGCACCCCCGCTGCAATGACTATCCTCTTTCAAATATTTTTACACGCTTAGAATGGGGGTTCAGGGACTTCCCTGGTGGTCCAGTGGTTAAGACTCCACGCTCCCAATGCAGGGGGCATTGGTCGGGGAACTAAAATCCCGCATGCTGCACAGCGCGGCCAAAAAAAATTAATAAATAGAAGAAAATAAACAGGAGAAAAGTTTTTTTTAAAAAAAAGGAATTAAAAAAGTATTAGAAAAAGAACGGGGGTTCATCGCGGCTCATACGCCCCAAATTTTTTAGTGAGTGGTTTATAAACAGCCATTTGGTCCAGTGCGCTTGGCCGAGATGCAAGGGCAGGGAGGAGGCTCCAGAATTAACACCTTCTCTCTGGAAGTGGAAAGAGAACAGGCGGGGCGGAGGAGGGCCCTTCATACCTGACTCCCTGGAAGCTTCAGAGAGCAGAGAGTTCACAAAGGCCAGAGGACCTGGCACTTTTGCTGGAAGGCTGCTTTGGGGACAGCCCTGTGACACTTCCCGACCACTTCTGTCTGCCTTTCTTGCCTTGTGAATGTTTAAAAATTTTATTTTTATTGAATGAAAGCTTCTTTAAATTCTACAGTGCTTTACAATTTTCAGATGCCTTGTGAATATTTCCTGGGGCTTGGGTGGACCTCATCCTGAGCTGCTGCCCCACTGTTTCCCCCTGTTGAATGCAGGACATGACTCTGCAGTTTACAGGCTGAGAGCTGTCAACTTTTTAAGAGAGCTCTAGGGAAAAAGAAAAATCCACGCTTGTGCCCGGGAGGTGCTAAAAATAGGAAATTTCTAGCTTCCTGAAGAGCAGATCAATGAATAAATAGGCCATAAACAAATGTGGTTATTTCTGCCGGCAGTTTTCTTTTCTTTCAGTTGTTCCCAGGAGCTACGCAAACACAGATTGATAGGTTTGTTTTCATTAATTCAAAAAACATTTCTTGGACCCCATCTATGTGCAGGGTGACGCAGCAGCCGGATTTCTGAGAGGTTGGAGGTTGCCTGAGGCGAATCCTCCTGGGGATGTTAGGAGAGGATGGAGGTCAGGGCCATGCTGAGAACCCCCTCTTCTGTTCCAGAAAGTTCCTAAGATCCTCTGGGAGTCGCAGCCTCCAGCGCCCCACTGTGGTTGCTGAATTAATCCACACGTTGGAATTGAGGCTGTGTGTGCCGGGGTGGGCTGGGGGACAGCAGGACTCAACGTGGGACGGTGGTGCAGGCGGTGGGCCTGAGAAAGTCCTCCGCGCTGAATCCTCCAGGCGCACCTGTAAACGCGGTCTTCGTGTTGGGTGTGTCCATACGGCCCTGCCTCCAAGTGTGCTCCCAGCATTGGCATCCCTGGGAGCTTGCAGAATCTCACGCCCTTGCCCAGACCTCTGGGACCAGAGCTGCATTGTCACAAGCCCCCTGGGGGATTAGAGCCTCAGAGGACTTGCTCTGGAACTCCATAGCTGGGACTGGCAAATCCCCTCTGGCCTCAAACCTCCCTCCACCTTCTGGAGGAGCTGGAGAAGCCGTCTCCTTTGCCTCCAGATCTTCTAGTTCTTCCTTCCAACACCACAGCTCTTAGGAAAACCATCGCACGCAGTGCAGGCCTGGGTCTTGTCAGGACTGTGAAGGGCCTGAGATTTTGCCTACTTCCAGGCTCACAAGGCAGCCTGTCAGTTTCATGGAGGCTGCCAGATGACAGATGCCAGATGACACAAGATTCCTGGGTCGGGGACAGAGGGCTTTATTACTCGTAGCATAGCAAGGAGCACAAGATTGTAAAATATAGTGTATTAATAGAATATCTGAGACAGAGCAAGGCCCACAGATTGGGAAACCACGGCCACTGAAAAGACAGTTTGTTACTCACAGTTCCCAAGAGGAGGGGGCACACACCACACCTTGGGGGCCACATGGGGAGGCACCAGGGTTGATCGGGGCAGAGGGAGTGAGGGGAACATGGGCAGAAGGCTTTGCTCCACAGGAAGGAACGAGTGAGGCAGGGTAGCAGCTTGGGATTCGCTGGTTTGAATAACTTCCATGGGCTCTGGGTGTAGGGGTGACCCTAGTGGTCTGGTACCTGGCCCTGGGTGATTAGGGCAGGGGACAGTGGCCTGGTGCACGAGGGCCCCATAAAAGAAGCGGTCAGGGTGTGGATTCTGGATTGGTTGGTTTGTATTTGAAAACCACACTCACAGGACAGTCACCACATGTAGGAACTGGTTCTGCCTGGGAGGGCACAGTCCCTCCGGGGTCAGCAAGGCCCCAGATGTCAAAGCATCAGAATCCTGAAAATATAAGACACGGTTAATACAAGCTTAGTGTTGGCACTGGTTCTTCGTGGGTCCCACAGGGGTGACATGGAGGGCTCAGGGGGGTGCTGCCATGCGGTGGGTCTGCACCACAGCTGGGGGCCCTGTGCTCAGGGAACGTGCATGTTTTATAATCGGCAGTAAAGAAACACACCCAGCCTGCGCCCCAGGGGTGACGTTATTTTACTGGACAATAATCAAGCCACCCTTCCCTCTGCAGGGAGACGCCCCCTCCCCCTCCCCCCCTCCCCCTCCCCCTCCTCCCCTCCCCCTCCCCCTCCTCCAAGGCCGTTGGCTGTACAAACATCCTTGTCAGATGGCCTGCAACGAAAAAGCAGTCCGTGCCTCTGCTCACAGGATGCAGGTACGTGAGAAATACCCCCTACCAATCAGCTTATGCTCTCACCCTCCTTCAGTTCATTTCTTGTCAAGAAATACCCACTGAGCGCCTGCGGTATGCGGTGCACTTTCTTACCGTTGCAAACACTGCTGTTAACAAGACAGGAGGTCTCTGCTCTCAGGGGTTTACGTGAAGGAAGTGAAGGAAGGTGAGGAGGGAAACAAGTGAACCGGAGACACAGCGCATTCGGAGAGTGATGTGTGCTGTGAAGGAAACGTGACAGGTGATGTGATGGAGTGGTAGGGGGTACAGTCTAGATTGGGTGGTGGGGAAGGCCTCGCTGGGGACCGCGAGCTTTCCTGAAGTCCAGTGATCCTCAGAGAGTGGTCCCTGGACCCACAGCGTCGGCATCACCTGGAAATACTCTCAAAAGGTAGATTCCTGGGCTGCCCCAGACCTACCGAATCAGAGGCTCTGGGGGTGAGGCCAGCGCTCTGTGTTTACATGCCCTCCAGGGATTCTGGTTCGCACTCAAGTTGAGAACCACTGGTATAAGCCTTTCTCCACACAGTGGCCTGGTGATGGTTTAAAGGCCTCCTTAAACCCGCGCGGCCAGGCCTGACCCGCTCTGGCTCTTGCCCACCCTTCAGGCCTCTTTCCTGCTGGGCTGGCCCTTCCTGTGCTCCAGGAAGCATGCCTCAGCCTCTGCCGTCACTCTCCCCCCAGGGATGCTCCCTGTCTGCAGCCAGACCTCTCCGACCCTTTGGGCTTCAGCTCAAATGTCTCTCCCAGAGAGGCTCACCCCGACCCCATCTACCTTGGACCCCACCGCCCCCCAGGCACTGTCCGCATCACTGTCCTGCCTGTTCCCTGTGCATCAGCTGACAGGCTTCACGCTTGCCTTGTTTACTTCCCAAGTACTGTCTTATTGGCCATCTCCGACAGGGTGTGTCAGATGTCTCCAGCACGGAAGTCAGCCCCGGAGATTTGATACAGGAACAAATGAATGATGTTTCATCCTCCCTGTGATGCCCACATCCTTCACCCGTGAGCAATTCAGATGCTCTGAGTCTCCAGGTGAACACAATGAACGTGGGTGAGTTGAGGGCCGAGTACCAACCCCTGCTCTCTGGGGCAGGAGGACCAAATCCTGCCCACCATCTGCTGTTACGAATAAAGTTTTATTGACACACAGTCACAGCCACTCATTCACATCGTCCTCTGGCGGCTTTCCTGCAGTGGCTGTGACAGAAATGGTATGGTTCTGGCAGCCAAAAATATGTGCTATCTTTACAGAAAAAGTTTGCTGTCCCCTGTCCTGGGCCTTGGAGTCCTCTAGGGAAGCGAGGGTAGGGATGGAAGAGCAGGGATACCCACTTCCTCCCTGAGGGGGGACTACGTCACTTCCGCTCGCATTCCACAGGCCCCACCCCTCCGCAAGGGTTGCTGGGAAATGCAGCCCCTGGCCCGAAAGCGCCGTCTGGCAGCGTCCCTGCTCCGCGGACCAGGAAGTGTATTTGGAGCCACGCCTCTTCATCACGCTTCTGGTCCCTCCTTCCGAGACGAAAGGAACCGTCCCTCCGTCCTGAGCCCTCAGAGTAGACCTCACCCCCTCAGAGCCAGCTGGGTGGGTTTCAGTGAAATCCAGCGCCCCCTCGGTCTTTAGAGATGCAGAAGCAGAGAGTCAGAGCACGGAGGGGGGGTCCCCGAGGCCCTCCGGGAGCGCGGGTCTGAGGGCGCTGGGGGAGGCGAACAGAAACGCCAGTGATGAAAGTTGTGTTATTCATCCTCGTAAACTGACACAAAACTGACATTTTGCTCAACGTTTGCACAGTTCCGGAAAGACTTGGTTGCCAAAAATGTTTTGTCTGCTCATTCAGCAGTTCTTGGGCTCTGCTTGGGGGAGATGGGGCCTCCCTTTCCTCCAGAAATCTGGGCTTCACCGGAAGCGCAGGGGCATGGGTGGCTGGACTGTCCAGCTTGCTGTGGTTCTGGCCGGGGACCCGCCAGGGCCACGCGGCATCCGGACCCCTCCTGTGCTCGACAGCCTCCCGTGGAAACAAGCACTGCTTACAATTGTCGGCTCTTCTGCACCGAAGAAGGCTTAAGAGCTCTTCCAGTGAGCTTCCCGTTACCCCTGAAGTCAGTCGAAGCTTTGTCTTTCAACGTCTCCTTGATTGCTTTTGCCAGTAATTCTGTAAATTGCACATTTGCTATGTGTAGGGTTTTTTTTTTTTTCCTTTTGTAAGATTTGAAACTGATGCTTCACCTTTCCTTTAGTAAGATATTTAAAAAAAAGTTCTAGGGGCTTCCCTGGTGGCGCAGTGGTTGAGAATCTGCCTGCCAATGCAGGGAACACGGTTTCGAGCCCTGGTCCGGGAAGATCCCACGTGCCGCGGAGCAACTAAGCCCGTGCGCCGCAACTACTGAGCCTGCTCTCTAGAGCCCGCAAACCACAACTACTGAGCCCGTGTGCCACAACTACTGAAGCCCATGCGCCTAGAGCCCGTGCTCCTCAACAAGAGAAGCCACCGCAACAAGAAGCCCGCACACCGCAACGAAGAGTAGCCCCCGCTCGCCGCAACTAGAGAAAGCCCGCGCACAGCAACGAAGACCCAACGCAGCCAAAAATAAATAAATAAATAAATTAATTAAAAAAAAAAAAAGAACAGGCTCAAAACCTATTAAAAAAAAAAAAAAAAAGTTCTAGAATTCCCTGCCCACGGAGATCAGCCTGGCATGGTAGTCAAGAGCACAGGTTTTAGAAGGTTAGAGCTGGATGTGAATCCAGGCTATTGGCAAGAATTCACGGTTTAATTCTCTGAATGCTGTCCCTGTGTCTACAAAACAGAGAAATAGGAATACCTGCTACAGGGTAGTTGTGGGGACTGACTAGATAAAGGGCGCTCCGCAGAACCTGCCACCCAGCAGCGGCCAGTGAAGAGTGGCTGTGGTTCCCCGCCCCCATCATCATGTCCTCCTCCCAGGCGCTGGTCTCCTGGCTCCACGATTGGGCAGCCCTGACTTCCTGGGGTTGTCTGTTACTTAAGCCCCTGCCCAGGGGGACCATCCTCTCATGTCTCCTCATGTCCAAACGCTCAGTTCCCTGTGGGTTCTGTGAAATGCCGCCTTCCCTGGATCCTGGTGAGAGGTCCCTGCCAGCTCCTCAGGGCACCCAGAGACCAGTTTGTTCTCAGTCCAGGCTGCCCCATGCGGACCTGGAGCTTGGGGTGCAGGACTCACCATGCGGGCATCCCCGGAGCTCGAGGCACACAGAAGAAGTGGGTGCCCCTCACACCTGTGAAGATGGCCACTGTGAAAAAAGCAGAAAATAAGTGATGACGAGGGTGCAGAGAAATTGGAACCCTTGGGCACTATTGGTAGGAATGTAAAATGGTGCAACCACTGTGGAAAACAGTTTTGTTGTTTCTCAAAAAAACAAACATAGAATTACTATATGATTCAGCAGTCCCACGTCTGGGTATATACCCAGAAGTACGGAAAGCAGGATCTCAAAGAGATCTTTATACACCCACGTTCTTTGCAGCGTTATTCACAACAGCCAGCAGGTGGAAGCAACCCAAGTGTCCATCAATGGATGAATGGTTAAACAAAATGTGGTCTCTCCATACAATGGAATGTCAGTCTTAAAAAAAAAAAAAAAAGGACATTTTGACACAGGGTACAACATGGATGAACCTTGAGGACATTATACTAAGTGAAATAAGCCAGTCACAAAAGGGCAAATGAGATATGGTTCCACTTACATAAGGCCCCCTCGAGGAGTTCATAGAAACAGAAAGTAGAATGTGGTTGCCAGGCGTTGGGCGGGGTTGGGGGGATGGGAAGTTATTGTTTAATGGGTATAGAATTTCGGTTTGGGATGATGAAAAAAAATTTCGGTTTTGGATAGTGGTGATGGCTGTAAAGCAGTGTGAATAGACTTAATGCTACTGCATAAACTGGACACTTAAAAATGGTTAAAATGGTAAATTTTATGTGTATTTTACCACAATTAAAAATCAAAACAAAACAAAACCCCTAAAAGGCAGACCTTTTCAAATGCTTCTTTTCTTTACTCTAAACAGTTACTCTTTCTGCTGTATTAAAGACCCGCTTCAAAGGGGGGGGAAAAAAAGCAGCAGGTGTCACTTCCTGGACCTTTGGATAACATCAGTATTATGTACACTTCTTTCCCATAAATTCTGGGAATTTTAAAGTAGTTTATAGGAGCCCTTGGAATAGAAGATCAGATTTTTGAGGCACAGTGACCCTGGACCTTACCGACTTGACTGCCGGGGCCCCCGGGGCACGAAGACAAAGGCTGGGGACGGTGGGACCAGGTTCCTGGGGGCACAGGAAGGAATGGCGCATTGTAGTGGTTTGAATTGTTTCCCCTCAGAATTCAGGTTCACCTGGAAGCTGTGAATGTGACATTATTTGGAAATAGGGTCTTTGCAGATATAATTAGTGAAGGATCTGGATTTGAAATCATGTTCCTATAAGAAGAGGAGAGAACACAGAGAGACACACAGGGGAGAAGGTGATGTGAAGACAGACACAGAGATTGGAGTGATGCGGCCACAAGCCAAGGAACGCCTGGAGCCACCAGGAAGAGGCAGGAAGGATTCTCCCTGGAGCCTTCAGAGGGAGTGTGGCCCTGCCGACACTTGGATTTTGCACTTCTGGCCTCCAGAACTGTGAGAGAATAGATTCCTGCTGTTTTAAGCCACCGGTCTGTGGTAATTTGCTACAGCAGCCCTAGGAGGCTAACACAGACATGCAGGCAGGCTGGGATCCTGGGGGAATAGGAAGGAATGAAGAGGGGAAGGGATGTAGTTAGGGTCTCCTTGTTAGGAAATTCCAGCCTAACCCGTTGTGCAAAAACAAGAATTTATTGGTTCCTGTACTTGAAACAACCAGCAGGTGTCAGCTTCAGAAGCGGCTGGATCGGATCATTCAGAAAAAGTCACCTAGAACCTTCCTTTCTCCATCTCTTGACTTGGCTGGAGATTTTGGCAAGCTCAGGGGACCTGCCCATCCAGGCTGATCACAGCAGCGGGGAGGTGGGCCTTCTGAGTGCCCAGGCCTGGGTCCCACTCAACCCTTGGACCCACACAGGGACAGGGGGCCTCCCCAAGGAAATTGGGTTGCAGACAGGGATACAGACAGGCAAAAATAACAGAAACATGCGACCCAGAGGTCCTCTGCGTCTCTGCCGCTATGTCCCTCCTGATGGCAGCTCTTTCATCCACGAGTGACAGCACAGAGTGTGGTTTCCAGTGCTCAGTGTGGCGGGATTCAGCTGAATGATCCAGCTGTGAAGAAGCAACATTCTAGATGTGCTGTCTGTTGCTGACTTCGGGGGTCCACCAGGGAAGGCCCCCTCCCTGCCTGATGCCCTGATTCTGGGGTCCAGGGCTGTCCACTCAGATGACAATTTAATGATCTGCCTGGCCTCTCAGAGAGTAAATCCAGATGGTCAGCACTGACTACTCAAATGTTAAATTTACTAAGTGACTCTGGCTTGGGGGATACAATCATCGGAGAGGAAAGTTATTGTGCAGAAGAAAATGCATCTTTTCACTTTTCAAGGGATCTTCCTCTGGGGCCGGGAGAGCATCCTGGAGCCAGTGCCGATGGCTTCGGACATCGCGGCTGCCGCAGGTCTTAGGCCTGCTGAGCCCAGGAGATAAACCGAGGATCATGTCTGGAGGATGAGGACTTCGGTGCCCTGGGTCACCTGGCCGGAAGTAGGCTCTAAATTGGGGGTGGTGAGGGGGGATGGAATGAAGCAAACAGAATGGAGTCAGAGGGGTACTTTTTTCTATTTAGGGGACATCTCAGCAGATCTCAGCTGCTGGACAGCCAGCCCCAAGCATTTCCCATGTCAGGGGCGGGTGCCAGTGGTACCCAGTAACCCCTCTGCTGAGAGACAGGGAACAGGGGGTGAAGAAATGACAGGAGAAGACGAGGAGAAGGTGAGAGAAAGGAAGAGGAAGTGGATGGGGAGAAGATGTAAATAATACAATTTAATCCTCTGAGATGCTTCCTGGAGGCCAGACACCATCCTAAATGCTTCATGGGCACCAGGATATAGGAGCTCCTGACAGGCCCATGATGTAGGAGCCGTGATTTCCCCCTTTTTACAGGTGCGGAGTCTGCAGCACAGAGGGAGTTCGTGGCCTTTCTGACTGTACGGTTGTCCCCCCCTTATCCACCGGGGTAAGGTCCAAGACCGCCAGTGGATGCCTGAAACTGTGGACAATCCCAAATCCTATAGGTACTAAGTTTTTTCCTATACATATGTATCTATGATAGAGTTTAATTTGTAAATTAGGCACAATAAGAGATTAACAATAACAACTAATAATAAAATAGAACAATTAAAATAATATGCTATAGTGAAAGTTATGTGAATATGGTTTTTCTTTCTCTCCCTCTCTCTCAAAATACCTTATCATACAGATTTAATGCTTTTTCCATATTAACTAAGCATTTATGATGCACTGTGGCTGTAACTTTTGTAGCTTGAGATTCCACAGCAAAACTAGCAGGAATTTTTTTTTTCCTTCACAATTTCACAGATGGAAGATAGGCTCTTATCATAGATCTCAGCAACCTCAGCATGTGATATTTTTTCTTTCCTAATTAAGTCAAGAACTTTCACCTTTTCACTTAAAGGAAGCAGCTTATGGCGTCTCTTTGGCAGGTCCAAATGGCAGCATCTCTACCCTTGTACTCTGGGGCCATTATGAAGTAAAATAAGGGCTACTTTGAACACAAGCACTGCGATACCACGACAGTTGATCTGATAACTGAGACGGCTACTAAGTGACTGACAGGCGGGACACAATGGACAAAGGGGCACTTCATGTTCCGGGCAGGACAAAGTGGGATGGCTCGAGATTTCAACATGCTACTCAGATTGGCTCACAGTTTAAAACTTATGAATTGATTATTTCTGGAATTTTCCATTTAATGTTTCTGGGCTGTGGTTGACCACAGGTAACTGAAACTATGAAAAGTGAAACCTCGGATAAGGGGGAACTAACTCAGTTTATGAACATTCACTGACACAGAGTTCAAAAGCCACATGGAGTGGAGTGGAGTTTGGATGTCTGTCCACAGTATTGGCTAAGCATGTTCTATGATTCTGGAATCCACTTATCCCAGGGCTGCAAGGCCGAGTGTACCTCTGGGATGCTCACAGCCTAACGAGGGGAAACACAGATGCAAATTATTGCAGTGCAATGCGATGCTGCTGTTGTCCAGGTGCAGACACGGAAATATTGGGAGGAAGCAAAGGGCCTGGAATTTCCCTGCAGGTGCCCACACCTTTGAAGAGGTCCGAGTGCAGGGGCTGAGTATCTATGGGAGTGAGTGATGGACCCGGATTAGACTGGGAGGGTCTCTCCATGCCAACGTGAGGTGTGCGACCGTGTCCCCTGGCATGGCAGCCATGGAAAGCTTTCAGGATGCGAAGGCGCTAGTTAGGACTTTTCAGTTGCAAAGGACAGAAACCAAATTCAAACTAGTTTAGGTGGGAAAAGGAACGTGGTAGAAAGACTCGGGGGAAGTGGCTCTAATGTCCTCAGAACTAGAAGGGGGCTTCGGCGTGGAGCCAGGAATCCCTCTTCGGTTCGACTCTGATCTAGGCTTCTCTGTGCCTGGCGCAATTCCTTCCGCTGCAGATGGGCATTCTCCATGTGGCAGGGCACCTCTGTAGGGCAGGGCACCACGAGACAGGTGTATGCATGTGATTGGGTGCCATGCGACAGGTACAGTCAGCCCTCTGTATACATGGGTTCTGCATCTACGGATTCAATCAACCTTGGATCAAAAACATTTTTTTATTATTTTTTAATTAATTAATTAATTTGGTTTTGGCCATGCTGTGCAGCTTGCAGGATCTCAGTTCTCCGACCAGGGATTGAACCCGGGCCCCCAGCAGTGAAAGCACCGAGTCCTAACCACTGGACCGCCAGGGAATTCCCCAGAAATATTTTTTAAAAATTCCAGAAAGTTCCAAAAAGCAAAACTTGAATTTGCTGTGCACTGGCAACTATTTATCAATTCATAGCATGTACATTGTATTAAGTGTTATAAGTAATCTAGAGGGGATTTAAAGTATAAAGGAGGATGTGTGTAGGTTACATGCAAATAGTGCATCATTTTATACGAAGGACTTGAGCAGCCCCGGTGAGTCCTGGAACCAGTCCCCTGCGGATACTGAGGGATGACTGTACCTCCACGTGGCAGGCAGCTGTAAGGGAGTATCCTGGTGCAGTCGTACTCACTGACATCATTCCAGTTTAGAAATCCCTCAAGAACAGAGAGAGACTGTTTCCCAGCTTCAGTATGAAAAGCCCCTGGGAAGAACTCTGGTCTACTTTCAATCACATGACCAACATTGGACCAATCGTTGTGGCCAGAGGCACAGAGTACTTTACGGAGGGAGATGTGAGTCATGTGATTACCATGTAACTTGGGTCATGTGACACGTGAAGGGAGGGAAGTGAGCCTGCCATGATTGGCCGCCCTCTCCCACAGGAGGAGACCTTTGCTGAAGGAAAGGGAGAAGATGCTGGCGGACAGACGACAGATGTTCTCGGCAGGCAGGGCCTGAATCGGATTGGTTTTAGGGATTACCGGGCAGGTGGCCATGGGGCTGCTGCTCTGAGAGCCTGGATGTGGGCTGTCAGGAGAAACGTCTTTCAGCTTGGTTAAACACAAGAGCACCTGCCCCACTTCTCTACAAGAATAACAACCCAAGCCAAGCTGTAGGATGTTATTTGAAATTCAAAATAGATTAAGTCTCAGGAAGATAAATACACCAAGTGCCCACTGCTTTGCTTCCAAACCGCTCCCCTTCCCTAGGGAGCCAGGCGGCCGCACTGTCCTGCTAGGAAGGAAAAGGCAGCAACTCGAATGGGGCGAGCTTTTGTGTTGGTGAGAAGGGCCCATCCCAGAGGTGTTTAGACCCGTGCTTCTCTCACTGTAATGGGCCCGGGAATCCCCTGGGGATCACGTTAGAATGCAGATTCTGATCCAGGAGGTCTGGGGCAGGGCCCGAGATCCTGCACCTCCAACGAGCTCCCAGGGGACGGTGATGCTCTGGCTCCCACACCCCGCTTAGAGCCGTGAGGGCCCAGAGCGTAGACTCTTCGGGACAGGATGAGAATTGGGTGAAGCTGTGAGCGGGCTGCCATGGAAACCACCAAGTCGGCCAGCTGGTGGTTCATCTCAGACAGGCAGAGTTGAGGTGCTGCAGCCATGCGGATGGACTGACCTTCTCTGCCTGCACCCGTCTGAGCTCCCTGGGCCACTCAGACCCGCTCCTGGACAGACGGAGAACTTGGGAGAGCCAGCGGGGAAGGAGGAGTAGAGCCTCGGGGGGAACCCCTGTCCAGCCACAAGTCAGGACACCCCAGAGCCTCTTCCCAACAGCATGAAGGTGAGCCTTGGCTCGGAAGAGATGGTGGCGGAGAGGAGGCAGGGCTTTACCAGCCCCAGGGAGGCTGTGTTCATTTCCCACGGCTGCTGCACCAAGTACCACAAACTGGGTGGCTCATGACGACAGATACATGTTCTCTCACTGTTCTGGAGGCCAGAAATCTGAAATAAAGTGTCCGAGGGCCGATCTCTCTCCAGAGGCTCTGGGGGAGAGCCTGTCCTTGCCTGCTCCAGCTTCAGGTGGCCCCCTGCTTCCTGTTGGCCTGGCCCTCTGCCACCTGCCATCTGCCATGGCCAGGCCCCCAGGTGGTGAACCTCTTTCATCCTTGACACTCACAACACCCTTCCTGTCCTGTGTCTGAAAATGGGTGACCACTGTTGGAAATGGGGTGAAGGCAGGCATTAGACAAAGGGAACTTGATGACTAGGAACCTGCTTTTTGACAGAACCACTATTTTTTTGTGTGAAGCTTTTGATTTTATTATTTGATTTTATTATTTTATTTTATAGAGGTGTAGTTGATTTACAATATTATATGTTTCAGGTGTACAACATAGTGATTCACAATTTTTAAAAGTTATACTCCATTTATAGTTATTATAAAATATTGGCTGTATTCCCAGTGCTGTGTAATATATACAGCATACAATATAATACAATATATCCTTATAGCTTATTTATTTGATACATAATAGTTTGTACCTCTTAATCCCCTACCCCTATCTTGCCCTCCCCCAGTGGTAACCACTAGTTTGTTCCCTATATATGTGTCTGCTTCTTTTTGTTATATTCATTAGTTTGTTGTATTTTGTAGATTCCACATGTAAGTGATATCATACAGTGTTTGTCTTTCTCTGTCTGTTTTATGTCACTAAGCATAATACCCCCCCAAGTCCATCCATGTTGTTGCAAATGGTGAAATTTCCTTTTTTCATGGCTGACTAATATTCCATTGCATATCTATATACCACACCTTCTTTATCCATTCATCTATTGATGAACACATAGGTTGCTTCCATATCTTGGAAATTGTAAATAATGCTGCTATGACTATTGGGGTGCATATATCTTTTCAAATTAGTGTTTTTATTTTCTTCAGATAAATACCTGGGAATGAAATTGCTGGATCATATGGTAGTTCTGTTTTTAGTTTTTTGAGCACCCTCCATACTGTTTTCCACAGTGGCTGCACCAGTTACTTTCCCACCAATAGTGTAGGAGGGTTCCCTTTCCTCCACACCCTCTCCAGCATTTGTTATCTGTGGTCTTTTTGATGATGGCCATTCTGACAAATGTGAGATGATGTCCCATTGTGGTTTTGATTTGCATTCCCCTGATGATTAGCAATGCTGAACATCTTTCCATGTGCCTGTTGGCCATCTGTATGTATTCTTTGGAAGAATATCTATTTAGTTCTTCTGCCCATCCTTTAATCAGGTTGGGGTTTTTTTTTATGTTGAATTGTAAGAGCTATTTATATATTTTGGATTTTAACCACTTATGGGTCATTTCATTTGCAAGTATTTTCTCCCATTGAGTAGGTCTGACAGAGCACTTTTGAGCAGCTCCAAGCTTTCCCCCGTGCTGCTGTCCTTGCTTAAACCCGTGTTGGGAGTCGTAAGGAGCTGTCTTAAAACCATGTGACAATGCGCACCAAGAAGCCAGGAATGTCACGTTGTGGCCACAGTGTGGATTTACCTCCTAAAATGGAACTGAGTTTGGTCACCACCTCAATCACCTGACTTGGTTCTGATTGACTTTTGGCTGTTTCCAAAAATCAACTCCAGACTGGGAAGGTGAAGGCTTTCCTTTAAGAAGACATGTAGACAGCGGTCACATTCCTCTGACCACTCACCTCAGGGCTACTTCTTCCGACTTATCAGCTTTGTCCTGCAGCAGTCTGTGGCTTAGAAATAGAGGAAATTGCATTTCCTTTTGGTTAATGCCTTTCTCTTATTTTATGGTCTCACCATGAGGCTGAAAGTAGCCCATCCTGAGAGAGGCAAAGGAAGTTTTATCCCCGGGCATGGGCTAAATTCCTGGTTATTCTTCCAGCAGGAATGATCCAAAATTTCCCACCGAGCTTCCCCTCCGCTGTGTTTCTTGAGTCGCCACACCTGCAGGCGCCCAGTTATTAGATCTTTTTCATCAAAGAGCCGGTGAAAAATGCACCTTGTTTCTGTCCTATTTTTGTATTTTACTAATCCCTACTTCTGCTCTCTTCTTTCTCCACTGTTGGGTTTTGTTTGGTTTTGTACCTGAATTAAATGTAAGAGGAGAAGGACATTTTATACGTTGCCTGAAATCATAATAAATGAAAAAAAATAAATGGTCTTTACTGAGGTCATCAAATGATGGAAAGAAGACATTTGGACGGCAGCCCAGCACGAGTTCCTAGGACTTTCTGTATTAAGTAGCCGTGGCGCCCTGTGTCCTGCCCCTGTCCTCTCTGGACCTCATTTCCCATCAGCAAATAAAGGCTTTAGGTTGGAGCAAACAGTCTCAAACTTGAACATGTACTTGACTCACCTGGGCCTGGTTAAAATGCAGATTCTGATTCGTAGGTCCCGGGTGGAGCCTGAGATTCTGAAGGTCTAACCGGCTCCCAGGGGATAACCATCCAAGGACCACACTTTGCTCCAAGCCCTGGGACTTGCCCAATATGCAGAATCTCAGGCACACCCCAACCTCCTGACTCAGAGCTTGCATTTTCCGCAGATCCGTGGACCATCTGAATGCACATGAGAACATGGGGTCACTGTGCTTCATCACAGAGCGGGGAGCTGGCTGCACAAAGGCATTGCTGAAAATCCTGGGGTCCTGATTTAATTGGTGGGAGTGGCCTGGTCATCAGGAACTGTCCCAGCTCCCAGGTGACTCTGATGCACAGTGTTGCTTGAGAACCACTGGATTGGAAAGTCCTTAGGTTCCAACCACGATGCCACCGATTTTATTCAGGTGATTCTGCTGAGCCACATGAGGCCAGGAAAGGCACCTGAGAGCGCAGAAGTGTCTATGAGACGCTGCCCCTGAATCGTCCCGGCTCCCTCTAAACGGGACCTGGCTAATAGCCGATAAAGGGCCAACCCTTGGCAGCATAATGAGATACACATGCACTCAAACTCCCTCGTTTCCTCTGTCTGTGCTTCCCTTCAACCTTCAGGGGTCCAGGGACCCCTACCCTGTGCTCTAGCCTGACCTCATGAAACCCCCCAGAAGGAGAGGCTCTCACATCATCATTTATTTACACCAGAGTGAAAGTAAGTCAACAGTTTTCTCTCTTCTGGGGCACCCGCATTTTATTGTCTCTAATTGCAGAATGAAGGAGGGCAGACGGGGGCGAGTGGGCTCTGGAATCCAGGTGGGATTCTCAGCTCGGATGATGATGAGTTGAGTGGTCCTGAGTATGTCACATCGACCCAGCGAGAGTCAGTGTCCTTATGAAAAATGCCAGCCGCATGGCTTTGGGGAGGAGGGACTGAGCGGATAGCAGGTGCTTAGGAATATCTGCTTTCTTCGGTCCCCGCCACTGCTTTAGACTCATTCTGGCTTCGAAGCACCGGAAGCAGGTGTCCTGGCAGGAAACAAGGTTTGCTGAAACCATTTTTCTGAGAGAGAAACAAGGGCTTGATTGATTCCCAGCAGCAAACACATTAATCATGGGAATGAACTTTGAGGATGGGAGTGTCTTAATTTAGAAGACTGCTTCAACCTATAGCATCTTTTTTTTTTTTTTTTTTTTGAAGAGTTTAATTTCTGGTGTTATAACCACTGTTTCCAAGCAAAACCTTTGCGGGTCCACAGTGAATGCTTTCCTTACTATGTTATAGAGCTACTGAGTGAGATGAGTCTGGAAACTTTGAGGGCAGTGGTACTCAACCCCGGGTGATTTGGGTTAGTCTGGAGACATTTTTGGTTGTCTCACTGGAAGGAGAGGCTGTGCTGGCGTCCGGTGGGTGGAGGCAGGGATGCTGTAAGGCACAGGACAGCCCCACCACGAAGAATTATCCAGTCCAAAAGGTCCGTAGTGCTGAGAACCCTACTCTAGACCCAGGGCAAGGTGCTTATATTTGTTAGTTTACATCTGCTCTTGTAGCCATTCAATCAGGAATTATTCAATCACGACGGATCTCTGAGACTCCACAGGCCCGTGAAAGCCTAACAGAGATGCACGGGGATGTCGACTGACCACGTGGGAGGGCCCCAGCCATGCCCTGGGTGACCAACAGCTCGTGCTCTCAGGCAGTGGTCTTCAGAAAGGCTGCACACACCCTAGGGGCTGGGCAACAGTCATGGTATAGAAGGAAAATATTAGAACTTTCCTTGATTAGGGTTCGAGCAAGCTCTAGGCTCTTCCACCCCCTCCTGCCCAACGCTTTCCCCCTAAGCGTTCAAGAGAAGGAGGCTGCTCTAAATGGACCAGCTCAGAGGAACTCCAGGACGTCTTGCTGGCGGGGGAAGTGAGGTGCAGGACAGGGCCTGCGGGGTTCCCGCTGAGTAAGCAGTAGTGGGGGGAGGGGACCAGCAGAGTGTGTCCTTCCCAGGATGCCCAGGAAACTGGGATGGCAGGTGACTCCGGAGATGGAGGCGGGGCTTGGAAACAAGTGTCACAGGTGGACAGGAAATGGAGGTGAATCTGCGCTCAGAGTATGTGTGCGACAGAGAGAGGGAGAGCGGCAGAGCGGGAGAGAGAACGAGAACGATGCCTCCGTGACGCCGGCCTCTGCCGGTCAGTCCAGCCCCGCAGGTCAGGAGACGGTCCTGCATCCTTCTCCAGGCCGGCGTTCTCCCCTCTTTGTCTAAGCAGATCGGTGAAGGTTGATTTTTTTAACGGATGCCCCCGTCTTGAAGACACACCCACTGGAAGGTTGCTAGATAGAGTACAGGACATCCAGTCAAATTTGAGTTCTATATAAATGATATTATGCTTAGTATAAGTATATCTCAAATACTGTATGGGGCACACACAAAAGTTAGTCGTTGTTGGTCTGAAATTCCCATTTAACAGGGCGTCCTGTATTTCTAGCTGCTAAATCTCCTCCACCCGCCTTACCCACAAACCCTCCCCGCCAGGCTGCCCAAGCCCCAGACACGCAAACAAGGGAAGAGGGAAGAATGGTGCCTGGACGAGCGGCTGGTGGCTGGGCAGGCTCCGGGGGCCCTGGCATAGCAGCTGTGTCAGGTCTGCCCACTGAAGTCGCAGGCGCGGGGGTGGCCTGTGGTCTGGTGGGAACCACAGCATCTGTTTAGTTGAGTGCTGGGAGGTGCTTCCTATTTCCCTTCCAGTTTTCCAGTCTCTGTCGAGTGGGAAACATGGCTTAATCCTGAAAAGGGCAAGCCTGGAACACAAACGATCTGATTTCCAGCTGCAGAAAAAAACACATGATGGTGATGACACAGGTGTCTAATTACTTATCCACAATTCTGAAATCCAAAAAGCCCTAAAAAGACGTTTTTGGTGAGTTTGGAGACACAACCCATATTTGGAGGCAAAACTGATCTGAACCAGTGTGGGGCTGCGTTTAGCTTTTCTGTATCCCCCGTGGTGTGAATGGTGCCACCTGTTTATCGTCAGGCATGATCCCATCCCGCTGAGGATGATAAATGAGATCCAGGATATGCCCCATCTACCTGAGGCCCCCCAAAGTGAATGCCAAAAACCCCAAAGTACATTGTTGCATAAGGGACTGTACAACTGTAACAGCAGATATATTCTGAGCGCTCAGATTGTGGGAGCAGCGTGCTAAATGCTTTATACGTCCTCTCTCACCTGATCCCTACCATCCACGAAATGGATACATTTATTTCCATTTTTGGCAAACTTAAAAAAAAATTAAAGTATAATATCTGCACGAAAAGCACAGACATCAAGTGCACAGCTGGAAGAATTATTACAAAGTGAGGGCATGACTGTAAAACCACCGCTCAGCTACATCTGTCACCTGCCCCCCAGAGCCCCCTCATGCCCCACCTCGGTTATAACCGCACAAAGGTGACAGCTATCCGTCCATCCTCAAAGACTGATTTGCCAAGTTAAAAAAAAATGCTGTTATTTATTGAGCAATTACTATGAGCCAGGAACTATACTTACACTGGTTCTCACATTGATTCTATCAGAGTGAGAGTAACTCTGATAATTTCATTTTTTTAAAAATTTATTTTATTTTATTTATTTATTTTTGGCTGCGTTGGGTCTCCGTTGCTGCACATGGGCTTTCTCTAGTTGTGGCCAGCGGGGGCTACTCTTCGTTCAGGTGCACAGGCTTCTCATTGCGGTGGCTTCTCTTGTTGCGGAGCACAGGCTCTAGGCATGCAGGCTTCAGTAGTTGTGGCACGTGGGCTCAGTAGTTGTGGCTCGTGGACTCCAGAGCGCAGGCTCAGTAGTTGTGGCGCACGGGCTTAGTTGCTCTGTGGCCTGTGGGATCTTCCCGGACCAGGGCTCGAACCCGTGTCCCCTGCATTGGCAGGCGGATTCTTAACCACTGCACCACCAGGGAAGTCCCTGATAATTTCATTTTACAAGTGAAAAAAAGAAACCAGAGCTCAGAGAAGTTTGTCCCTAAATAATTGTGCTAGTAGTTAATAGAGATGGGGTACACTTTTCTTAATTAAACTTTCCGTGGAGCATAATATTTTTACAAAAAATGTATGTCTTTTAAAAAGTGCGTATCTTGTGAATTCAGCTCAATGAATTTCACAAGCTGACCACACCCTTGCAACCAGCACCGAGATGGAGAAACAGAACGTCGTCAGAAACAGAAATAGCTCCCCCAGTCCCATGGGCCCCTGGTCCTCCCACCAAGGGTAACCACTCTCCTGACCCTGACACCTTTGCTTGGCTTTGAACTGTATGTAAATGGAATGAAACTGTATGTTCTCTTTGGTGTCTGAGTTTTCCTGCTGACATTAGGTTCATCAGGTCTCTCTGTATTGCTGTGTGAGGCTGCTGTGTGTTGCTTTTCACTGCTGAGAATTCCATGGATTGAGGCCACCACCATTTAGTCACCCACCCCCCCTGGTGGGCACTGGGGACGTTGTCAAGTCTTGGCAATTAGCAATAGTGCTGCTGTCTAAACCCCGGCACCTGTGTTTGGTGAACACACGCACGCATTTCTGTTCAGCATGATCTTGGAGTGGGTTTGGGAATCACACAGTGAGTCTGTATTTAGCCTTCTAAAAACTTTCAAAACAGTTTTCCAAAATGGTACCAAGTATACTTTTATACCCCCCATTTTACCGTTACCTATATTACACCCCCTTGATGCAAACCCAATATGTTAAGGTATAGGTTTTAACAAAAATAATTCATATAGAGTGTTTTGGGTTGCATTGTGTTCCCTCCACCCTGCTGCCGAATTCCTATGTTGAAATCCTAACCCCCAGCACCTCAGAGTGTCACGTAATCCATAGGGTCGCTGCAGATGTAATTAGTGAATCTGAGTTCACACTGGATAGAGTGGGCCTTAATGCACTACGGCTGGTGTCCTTATACAAAGTGGAAACCTGGACACAGGTACACAGGCCATGAGAAGTTTGGGGGGATGCATCCACAAGCCAAGGAACGCCAAAGATCGCCAGTAAACCCCCTGAAGCCAGAAGAGAGGTCTCAGACAGATTCTCAGGAGGAATCAACACCGCCGACACCTTGATCTTGGCGTCCTAGCCTCAAGACCCGTGAGACACTAAATTTCTGTTGTTTCAGCCACTCAGTCTATAGTACTTCGTTACTGCAGCCCTAGCAAACTAGTACACGGAGTGATCAGTCCCTTTTGGGAAGATGCCTGTTTGGTAAAGAATGCTCGTCACAGCATCCTCGAGGTAGCCTGATTAGCTATTGTGCTTACAATATGTTTTGCCTTTTAATTTGATTCAGGAAGCCATGTAATGCATAATTTGTTATATTTCTGAATGCTCGAAGTGAACGTAAGACATGACTAGGATGATAATGGAAAGCGAGCTGATTCTGGTCAGCAAGCCTCGATACACGTGGCCTGGTCTGATAAATGGGCACCCACCCAGTGGGTCAGGCTCTAGGAATAGCAGACGAGAGTGTCTGGCCTTTCAGGGTGCTCATCTACCAGGCCGCCTTCTCCCTCTCGCCCCTCGGCACAGACCCCTCGGAGGATGGCCATCTTCAAGGGCGATTAGGCCTCGGCTGGTAGCCGTGTTTTCCCTTAGCAGAGAGCTTGTCTGCCCTGAAGTCCCCCAGCAGCCCGACCCCAGGGGGGTTTCTCTGGAAGGTTGAGAGGAGGAGGGGTCTCTTCCCTGGGGTCCGAGCTCACAGCCTCCAGCTGGAAGCGCAGGCTTGGGGTGCTCTCTTCCTCAGAGCGCATGGCCCAGAACTGGGCTAAAAATAGCACAATTTCTTAAAGTCACGCAACGCGGTGATTACAGAGTCTGTGAGTTTCCTGTGGCTGCCGTAACAAAGTGCCACAATCTGGGGGTCTTAAAACAGGAAACATTTTTTTCTGACACAGTCCTGGAGGTGAGAAGTCCCAAACTGACAGAGACACATTCCCTCTGCCGTCTCTTGGGAAGGATCCTCCCTTCCCTCTGCGAATTCTGGCGGCAGCCAGCCATCCTCGATGCTCCTTGATTTAAGCCACGTCACTCCAATCTCGGCTTTTGTTTTCATAAGGCCTTCTCCTCTGTGTGTGCGTCTCTGTGTCCAAATTTTCCCTCTTTTCATAAGGACAGCACCCTCACCCAGGATGGCATCAACTAACTGGATCCCATCTGCAAAGACCCTGTTTCCAAATAAGGTCCCATTCAAGGTTCCAAGTAGGCCTGAATGTGGGGAGACACCATTCAACACTGTACACAGAATATTGCCTGCTTTGAAGTAACTTTTTTGCTCAATTAAATGTGCTTTTTTTTTTTTTTTTTTTTTTTTGCCAAGCCACACGGCTTGCAGAATCTTTCAGTTCCCTGACCACGGGTTGAACCCGGGCCACAGTGAAAGCACCAAGGGAATTCCCTATATCTGCTACATTTAAGAATCTCTTGGGCTTCCCTGGTGGCGCAGTGGTTGAGAATCTGCCTGCCAATGCAGGGGACACGGGTTCGAGCCCTGGTCCGGGAAGATCCCACATGCCACGGAGCAACTGGGCCCGTGAGCCACAACTACTGAGCCTGCGCGTCTGGAGCCTGAGCTCCGCAACAAGAGAGGCCGCGATAGTGAGAGGCCCGCGCACCGCGATGAAGAGTGGCCCCCACTTGCCGCAACTGGAGAAAGCCCTCGCACAGAAACGAAGACCCAACACAGCCAAAAATAAATAAATAAATAAATAAAATTAAAAAAAAAAAAAAAAGAGAAGAATCTCTTGCTCCAGTGCCTTGAACTTGGATAGTTTAGAAATTCAGAGAACATTTGCGTATCAGAGTGACCGCTGTCTGCTAGTGGCTTTACGTCATGTAAGTCTATTTCTCACTCATGTGAAGTTCAGAATGAATGACCCTGATGAACAGGTGGTGTCCGCCTGAGCAGGATTTGGGGACACCAGGTCCTTCCGTTTCCACTTCAGTTCCAAGGTTCCCCACGCTCGCCTGCTTCCAGCCGCGGAGGGAAGGGCCTGGGGACATGGGGGCTGATACACTGGGCCAGGCCTGGGTGTGTTGCCCACCATGTCCCTGCCCATCCTGCAGGCACAGGCCACACCGAGGAGCAAAGGAAGCCGGGAAGTGTCACGTGGCCATGGGCTGTGAGGAAGAGGGGAGGGCAGGGGAGGACCACAGCCGCATTGGCAACTCAGGGTGGCTCCTGAGGGCAGGTCCTCCCAGACGGAATTTTCCTTCCGCTTCTTCCCCTCGTTCTTCTCTCCATTTTTTGAAGCACCGGCTGCTCTCTAGTCAGCGTTCGAGTCTCCCTACTGTGTAGTATTAGCCCCTCGGACACCAAGATGCAAAGAGCAAAGGAGCATCTCCCCGTAAAGGGGGCTCTGAATGGATCAGACCCTAAAGGAGCATGTGCTGGACACGGCCTGAGTGACTCTGGGCAGCCCAGACCGGCAGGCACCTGTGGGCCCGGAGATGATCTCTACATGCTTCATGGTAACTCTGCCACCAGTGTCCACTGGGAGCTCCAGGACCCTGCGCCTCCAGTGTTCCAGGGAGAAGCTGGTGTGAGGGAGCCGGGGCCCAGGTAACCCAGAGTGCTCAGGACCACACCTGGGCAGGGCTGCCCCGAGTAAACTCACTCTCTCACTTGCCTTGCTGGTGGACTTCAAACTGCCACGCAAGGCCAAGTTGAAACCAGCCCTTAAAAATGGAACAAAATAGAACTGAATAGAAAAATACTAGGGTGCATACAACATAGTACAAGAAAGCATCGTTTCAGGAAACTTCTATACATATCTGTTCCAGGTCGTGATGTAAAACATTTCTTACCAGGTGTTGCAATCAAAACCATTTGAAAGCCCGGGGTCTGTGTAGAAGAATTTGAATGTAGATGATGAAAACACACACCAGGGATGTAATAATGATTTTCTAGACTTTAGAAATGCTTTGTGCGGCCCGGCAGGAGGGGTGGCGTGATGTGGAGGAGGAGCCTGGCCTAGTTTGAATTGTGGCAGGACCACTTCCCCTGCAGGAGCTGCTTGTGAGGGTTACTTCATTTCCCTGAGCCTCCATCTTCTCATCTGTAAAATGGGCTAAATAACTACCTTGATGAGGAGGAGGAGGTGAATGAAATAACTACTCACGTTTATTGAGTGCTTCCTGTCCCAGGCCTTGTTCGGAGCATCTTATGTGTGTAACCTCAGCCCTTCTTTACAACAGTCCTCTGATTAAGTACTAGTACAGTGAGGTCTATTGGTACAGACAAGGAAACTGCGGCACAGACAGGCCAAGTACCTTGCCCGAATGAGTTGCTGTACATAAAAATGCCTGATACAGTGGTTGGCACATGGTAATGAACACATTTTAATTTCCTTACTGTTAACTTTGTTCTAAGTGCTTTAAGGGATCCTTAAATATAGTCAGACGGACAAGCTGGTGGAAGGCAGTGTGAGATGCTGGCTAGAAACTGCCAGGAAGCCGCTCTAAGAGGGCCCTGGAGGTGTGAGGTTAGACCTCCCTCTCCGTGAGGCATTTGAAACTACGGCTGCTGGGGCAGGAGGGCAGAGGGTCCCTGCCGCCCTGTTGGGAAACCTGACTTTTCATCATCAGAGGGACCGGATGGAGAATTGGGAGGAGGGGGCCTCCCTTCTGCCCCTTAGGGGAAGACTCAGCAGTGACTCCTAGAAGGAAAGATAATGATGAGCATGGTTGCCAATAAACAGTTATTAGAGGCTTTGAAAGATTAGAGACCCAGGAACCCCCAGCCCTACTCTGTACCCATCACCTGAAATCCACACTGCCTCTAAGGAAAAGCTTGTGATACAAACGCAGCTGCAGAAGGCCCTGCCTCCCACCCACATGGCCACCCCCTGCCCTTCCAGGGGACAGGAGAGTTGAGTCCCTCCACGGGAGTCAGACAAGTCATTAGACCAAACTGCAAGAGGCAATTACATCTTTGTTTCTCAGAATCTGTAAACAGAGAGCAGCAGAGGGTTGCATCACACCGCCCTGGGGGCACCGGGACATTTGCTCTGAACACAAAAGCAGGGTGTATTAAGTTGGAGTGGAAATGCTTCATCCACGGTTAGTGGTGGCAGTCGGGAAGAAGCCTTGCCCAGAGAGATGCTTCCACTCAGACTGGTCCCTCCTGGCCCTGGTCCAACACAGGCTTGTACCAAACAATCTTTCCACATCATCTTAATGACATAAGGTACTTCATGCCGTATTTTAGCATAGTTGTTTTTATAGACCCCATGACTTGTTTTGATTTCATCAACAAAACGCAATCATTTACCCCTTGCACAGTGCCCAACACGTACTGGGCATGAAATGAACGTGGGATAAAAAGATAACTTTAATAACATACGCAATTATATAATAATAAAAACCATAAGGTCGGAGCTAACTTGTTAGAGAACCTTCTTCTGCTCCCTGCTGTGCCCGTGGAAACACCCCAGCGGGTACTCCTGTCTTGAGAGGGCTGCCTCCCCAGTTGACCTGGAAAGAGTATCACCGCAAAGATTACACTCTGGTCCTCAGGGCAGGTGGGGGCAGAGGCTGGGTCAGAGGAGGAGAAATCAAGGACCCTCCTGCGTGCGCCCTGAGCCTGCATCCCAGCGAAGGGATGCTCCAAGGTGCTGGACCCCTGGGCCCCCGTCTTCTCCCCACCCCAGCCGGACCAGGTTTGCTCCTAGCCCAAGTGCCCAGCTGGACTCAGCTGCAGCAGAAACGCAGCCCCAGAGCTCGTGGGTGGGTTTGGGGTCCAGAGTCCCCAGAATGTGGGACGTCAGTGGACACACTTGTCTCTGAGGGGAGTGGGCAGGTCAGAGGGGCCCAGGCTGGGCTGAGGTTGCAGGGGAATCAGCTCTCCCTGACTGCTCACTGGGGGTGACACCCCCGTTCTGGCTGTGACTGTCCCCCAGCCTCAGGCTCATCTACCCTCAGATGGCAGCAGAGGCTGCGTGCAAAGAGCTCTTCCCATGACCTCACTCCCTGTCGAGAAGCCTGGGCAACAGGAGGCCCCGTGTCTGGATGCAGCTGGCTTCTCACGTCCTACGGGCAGCGTTGCTGCAGAGCCAGTTCCCTAGACCCTCAGGGAGCAGGAGAAGAACAAAGAACGAGGCTACGGGGCCAAGTGAGAGTTGGGAACTGTCTTCCTATCCATTTCAGGGGCATTTTAGTTTGCTCGGGCTGCCAGAACAGAATACCATGGACTGGGGAGTTTAAACAACATGAATTTATTTCGCACAGTCTGGAGGCTGGAAGTCCAAGGTCAAGGTGTCGGCAGGTTGGTTTCTCCAAAGGACTATCTCCCTCACTTGCAGATGGCCACCTTCTCTCTGTGGCCTCAAGTGGCCTTTCCTCTGTGCATGTGTATCCCTGGTGTCTCTTCCTCTTCTTAAAAAGATTCCAGGGCTTCCCTGGTGGTGCAGTGGTTGAGAGTCTGCCTGCCAGTGCAGGGGACACGGGTTCAAGCCCTGGTCTGGGAAGATCCCACATGCCGCGGAGCAACTAGGCCCGTGAGCCATAATTACTGAGCCTGCGCGTCTGGAGCCTGTGCTCCGCAACAAGAGAGGCCGCGATAGTGAGAGGCCCGTGCACCGTGATGAAGAGTGGCCCCCGCTCGCCGCAACTAGAGAAAGCCCTCGCACAGAAACGAAGACCCAACACAGCCAAAAATAAATAAATAAATAAATAAATAAATAAATAAATAAATAAAGCCAGAAAACATCTTAAAAAAAAAAAAAGATTCCAGTCATGTTGGATTAGGGCCCCTTCTTTATGACCTCATTTAATCTTAATTACTTCCTTAAAGGCCCCATCTTCAAATGCAGTCCCATTGGTTTTAGGGCTTCAACACATGAATTTTGGGGGCACACAATTCAGTCCGTAATGAGAGGAAAATAACTTCCAAGTGGCTCCCAAAGGCTTTTGGGCTGTGTTTTGGGTAAAATGTCCAAACTCCATCGCATGCTACGTGGCACATGCATTTGAATCAGGAGGTATGGCAGGAGCACATCTTTCACCTGTTCGGGCCTTTAGTAACCAAGAAAACTTCACTCCTGGCACTGCTTCTTTCTTTACCAAATCAGCCCCTGCCTCACCCTGGGCTGGGGCTAGAGCTCATGGCGGTGGGTGCCGTGCCTGATGCCCAGGGGCTCGCTGCCATGCCAGGCATGGTCCATGCTTGTCTTCCACCCGGGAGGGCTCTAGACAGGAGTACAATGGAAGGCTGTGACCCCTGCATGCTGCTAACAAGCCCCGCTCAGCCCTTCCCCCTCCATTCTTTCACATGGATAATTCCTATGTAAAGTGCTATGCAGACTCAGTTTCCCATTTCTTCCAAAGGGACCACTGTGTTGGGGGTAGTCCCCAAGTCCACCCTTAGGTCCAATATTCACTAGAAGGGCTCACAGGACTAAGAAAAGCTATTATATTTATGCTTGTGGTTTATTACAGTGAAAACACAGATTAAAATCAGCAAAGGGAAAAGGCACGTAGGACAGAATCCAGGAGAGGGCAGGGACGTGCCTCCAGCCATCCTCTCCCTTGGAGTTACATGCACAGTGCTTAATTCCCCCAGCAATGCAGTGTGACAACGCTCACCAAGCGTTGTCAACCAGAGAAGCTCACCTGAGCCTTGGGGTCTTGGGTTTTTATTGGGGTCAGTCGTGTAGGCATGCTGTGCTCCATGACTGACCCAGCTCCTCAAACCCCAGCCCACCAGAGGTTAAACTGATAAAGCATAGCCCGCAGCCCCAGGCATAAAATAACAGGTGTTCACCGTAAGTCACGCCGTTAGCATAAATCATTTGGCAGGGCCCAGGGCCTCAGACATACAAAGGCACTGTTATTGGGAAGGATATTCTAAGGGCTCGGAGGTCATCTCCCAGGAGCCGATCAAGAGCCATGTGCGGGGTTTGGGCAAGCCGGGTCTGCTGAGTCACTCCTTTACTGCAGGGGTCCCCAACCCCGGGGCCGTGGACCGTTACCGGTCCGCAGCCTGTTAGGAACAGGGCTGCCCAGCAGGAGGTGAGCGGCGGGCGAGCAAGTGAAGCTTCATCTGCCGCTCCCCATCGCTCTCATGGCTCGCATTACCACCTGAACACCCTCTCCTCCCCGCGTCCGTGGAAAGATCGTCTTCCACGAGACCGGAACCTGGTTCCAAAAATGTTGGGGACCTCTGCTTTACTGCACAGCCAGCATCCCTAAATCCCTCTGGCTGGGAGATTTAGGAGCTGCTACCATCAGTGCCAGAGGTTATCAATCTGATTCATTTTTTCCAGTATGATTTGGGAAAAATTATATGTTTTTATCCTAATTTTAATTTGTTTGATTATCAGTGAAGCAGGTCAACTCCACGCATTTCATTGCCATTTGGATTTCTTCTGTACTTTGCTTAGTTATTTAATTATTTATGTGTATGTTGGGTCATTTACATTTTTTCTTTATAGGAGCCCTGATGCATTGTGCATATTAGCTTTCTGTCACATGTTGAAAAGAAATAGTTTTCTTTTAACTTTTTTTTGGCGAACTGCACGGAAATATATAATTTTTAGGTAGTCAGTTGGTCAATCATTTCTTTCATAATTTTAGACCTTAGTGGTGGGATGAGAAAGGCTTTCTTCTCCCTGCACTATTCACCCTCCATCATTTCTTCTCATGCTTTATTTTTAAACACTTAACTATTTGACCTTTTGGAATATTTTATTGTATATGATGTTAATTTCCTAGGGCTGCTGTAATAAATTACCACAAACTGGTTGGCTCAAAACAATAACAAATTTATTCTTTCACAGTTCTGGTTGCTAGGAGGGTGACTCAAGGGGTCGGTCGGCAGGGCTGTGCTTTTCCTGAAGGCTCTGGGGGAGAATCTATTCCACACCGCTCTCCCAGCTTCCAGTGTTGTGGGCAATCCTTGGCCTCCCTTGGCTTGTAGACGCATCACTCCAATCTTTGCCTCCATCTTCCTGTGTGTTTCTGTCTGTGTCTCTTCTCTTCTTACAAGGACATTGGTCCTATTGGATTAGAGCTCACCCTAGTGATCTCATCTTAACTTGATTCCATCTGCAAAGACCCTATTCCAAATAAGATCGCACTCACAAGTTCCAGGGGTTAGGACTTCAACGTATGTTTTTAGGAAACACAATTCAAACCATAATATGGTGTCATATCAGGATCTTTTCCCAACACTTACCTAATTGTCCCAATGCCATTCACTGAACAATACATCCTTTCTCCATGGATCTATTTCAAGCCCCTTTATTCTGTTCTAGCAATGTATTGGTCAATTTCTACTGAGGTCTTATACTGCTTAACAAGGCATTCGTGTATAACTGCCCAGGATAAAGGATTTTAATTGTAAATTGGTTAAAAAAGAAAAAGCAGTTAACCTCCCATTGTTAGTATATTGGGCTACTTAGTCATTCACTCTGTAATGGGGTATCTGTCTGAAGATACTTTCGCTTCTTCCAATTTTCACACCCTTGTTTGGTCTTGGACAGCTAGAGCTCCTGCTTTATAGCTGGTTGTGTTTGACACACACACTGAAAGCAACTTTTTTTTTTTTTACCTCTTAGCCACTGCACTACTAATAGGGTTTGAGTATTAAAAATATATTAATAAAAAAAAATCTCTACAATGCATTCCTCCAACGCAGGAGTTTATAAATTCTGACACAACACTCCAGAGCTATAAGGAATCAGACCAATACAAGGGCTTAATGGCCGAGAGATACTCATTCAGTCAGTCAACATGTATTTACTGAGTGCCAGGCACTGTTCTGGGCACAGGTGCTACAGCAACAAACAAGACAGACAGACTCTCTGTTTCCATTAAGCTTGTATTTCAGTGGGGAGTGGGAGGGGAGAGGCAACAATTAGACAGGCAAACCTAAAGAGGTACAGAATGCCCCCTCTAAAAACAAAGGAAAGGCTCACCGACGTGAATTTCAGAGCAGAATCAAACACCCTGCTAAGCTTTATCTTTCTTGGTGAAATATAGATTATTGGTGACATCCTCATTTTTCAGATAAGAAAACAGAGTCACAGAAGTGAAAAACATGGGCAAAATGGCATACATCAATAGTAGCAGAGCTGACACTTGAGTCAATAGACCTACTTAACAACAATCTCCCATTGGCAGCTTAGTTCATTAGTTTAAAAAATAGCTTCAGGGACTTCCCTGGTGGCACAGTGGTTAAGAATCCGCCTGCCAATGCAGGGGACATGGGTTCAAGCCCTGGTCCGGGAAGATCCCACATGTCGTGGAGCAACTAAGCCCGTGCGCCACAACTACTGAGCCTGTGCTCTGGAGCCCGTGTGCCACAACTACTGAAGCTCGCGCGCCTAGAGCCCGTGCTCTGCAACAAGAGAAGCCACCGAAATGAGAAGCCCGCGCACCACAATGAAGAGTAGCCCCTGCTTGCCCATGCACAGAAATGAAGACCCAATGCAGCCAAAAACAAATAAATAAAAAATAAATAAATTTATTAAAAAAAAAAAAGGCTTCATTCCCGTTTGTAAGAAGGGGAAACTGAGGCTCAGAAAGAGTACCTGATTATTTGGTTGTCTGCAAGGATAATGCTTATTTAGCAGTTCCTCAAGAAAGCCATCAGAGTCCTTCAATACACAATAGAGGCACAATAAATGCTGAATTATGCTGTAGACACCTGAGTTGGTATCAATAATTGGTTGGGTCCCTCTGCATGGGACTATGAAGGTGAAGGAGCTGGATGCACGCAGGTAACATATTTTCTGATTTCTTTCATTATTTGTGCCAAGAAATCTACATTCCCATGGATATTTTTAACATTTTATTTCAAAATAATTGTAGACAGCGAAATTTGCAAAAAATAATACCCTTCACTACTTCATGTAATGTTGTTAGTTTACATACTATGGTGCAGTGCTCAACCCCAAGGAGATCAACCTTGGTACAAGACTATTAACTAAGCTACAGACTTATTTGAATTTCACCTGGTTTTTCCCCTGCATAGTAGAGGGTTAGCTCCGCAGGTTTGGAGGTGCTCATGTCCTGAATATTCTGGAGAAGGGATGGGTGCTTGACCAGGATAAAACGGTCTTCAGTAGCCCCCATCCCGCCCCTCTCACACACACCAAATCTTCCTACAAGCTAGTACCCCCACTTCCCCAGGCTCTTCTTGGAGGACCAGCTCTTCATCCCTCTTTACTACTCAGTTGGGCAGTCAAATCTTGGATGAAACCTTCTGGGTAGCCACTTGGGAGAGAGAAGCACTCATGCTTCCCATTAACAGAGGGCCTTGTGCACGTGGCTGTCATGGCACTCCTCACGTTGCATCCAACTCTCTCCCCAGGTAGACTGAGAAGTTCCTGGAGCAGGGCTGTGGTGGGCATTGCTCTTGGTCTGCTGAGGGTAGGATCCAACCTTCTCCTGGGATGTGTGATTTCTCTCCACTATAAACCACAAGGTGCCATGATCTTACAGACCCCACCCACATGACCACCACTGATTGGTTGGAGTTGGGCACCTGACCCCAGCTGGGCCAATCAGAGCCCTTCCCTGAGATTCCCGAACTTGGGAGGGAGCAGCAGATGCAGTCACCCTCTGGTGGTGAGCACCCAGCATCCTTGCTGGAGGAAGAGCCTGCCTTGGGGTAGGAGAAAGTGAAGTCAGAGGCTGAGATAAACCCTGGAGAGAGTCAGCTTAGTCCCAGACACCTCGGAGGCCCTATGCCTTCCCTGGAGGACATAAGCCTTCCCTCAGGTTTCTTTTACATTCAGCCAAAAGCGTTCACTAATATAAAGACCATATTTCATCCTTTCTGCATCTCCAACGGGTGGCAAAAGGCCAGGCACACACTACATCTCACGTGATTATTGCGTGAATGAAATAGAGGAGTTCCAAGGGCTATGTTGGCTACATCACAGTGTTCCTCAGGGCCATTCCTGTCTTTCTGTTCCCATATATGGAACTTGATGGACCAGACCCAATCCCAAGCTCTTCCCTGTGGGTCCTTGCAAACATGTTGAGCAGCATTCATTTTACAGGCATCTTCAAGAGACTGTCTAGGTGATATGCAAAAACAGAGGTGACATGATGTGAAATCAAGCTGTCTGGTTTTACAGCCTAATGAAATCAGAAGAGCCAGTGTTTTCCATCCTAAACTTGGGGATTAAGAGGAAAAGCCGGTGTAAGCAGGGCGCAGGGGTTAGCACAGCTGTGAAGGCGCGGAAAGCAGATTGTCCAGCTCAGCATGGCCTGCGTCAGGGAAAGTCAGCCAGGACGCAACCCCAGGTGACAGAAAGAGAAGAAGAAAAGGAAGTCCAGATTTTATTTCCCAAACTCATCTTAATTTTTTTCCCTAGCTCATCTTAAAATCGATGAATAATTCAAGACGGAATGAGCTGGTTAGACAACAATGGTATTTCTACTCGGTGGCTACGTCCACAGTAGGGGTAGAAAGAGGAAACTGGTGCATATTTTGGGTAAATAAGAATCTTTCTGTTCATTTAAAATAAACTTTTTTCTTCCGCTTATAAAGCAGACAAGTCCATTTGCAGAAGAGTATAAAGTGCCCAGGGCTGGGGCAGGGGAGGGGAGTCAGGCTTGCCTGGCACCCACCCCTGTGGGGGGGTGGAAGGGTGGTCGGGGGGTTCCCGGGAAGGAACACGCCCCAGGGGAGAGAGCCTCATACAAGAGGCTGGTCCTTAATTTCTCTGCCACTGGAGCAGGAGACTGGCTGAGCCTGCAGAGCACAGGGCAGCAAGACACCCCTCCTGGGAGGCGGTTCTGCTCTGGGTGGCGGAGGGCGCCCTGCTGGGACCTCGCTCTGCTTTGGTGGGAGCCTGGGCTGCCCTCACGGTGGCAGTGGCCTCAGCGGACAGAGCCGGGGCAGGGGTTGTTCTAGATGATCACCCAGCTTCGATACCTTGAGGCTCTGGCCTTGGCTTCCACAGCATCAGCCTTGGGGTCCCAGACTCTGGTGGCCCTGAAAGGCAGGGTCTGTCCCAGGGGATGGTTCTGTGGGGACCCTGGAGGCGGTGGCTTTGGTGGGGCAGTTCCGTGCTGTGTGAAGCCCTCTGCTGGCTGCCAAGGCTTGATACTGTCACTGTCATTCTTGTCAAACTTACGAAAAACAGTTCCTTTTAGTTTGCGTTTTTCTTATAACTAGTCAGGTTGAACATCTTTTTATATACATTTACGTAGACATTTGTAACTCTCCTTTGTGACTTGCCTCCTTATATCCTGCCCATTATTTTTAGTTTTTTTTTTAACTTGACTTTAGGAACTCTGTATATATTCTGGATAGTAATCTTTGTCAGTAATATAAGGTGCAAAATTTTTCCCAGCACTATGTTGAAATTTTAACTTTATTTATGATTTATTTCGTTTTAGGGAGGCTTTAGTTTGTATGAAATAAAACCTGTCGGTCTTTTCCTTTGGAAAAAAATTTAAAAAGCCCTCTGTTGGATGCCTCATAGCTCTGACAATTCAAAAGAGTAATTAACTGTGAAGTTCATTGTTTAGTATCTGTCTCAGCAATAGGGTGACCAATTGTCTGCTAAATAGGGTGACCAACCTGTCTAGTTTGTCCAGGATTTCCTCAATGTTAGCATTGAAAACGCTGCATCCCAGGAACCCCCCAGTCCTTTGCAGACCAGGACGGTTGGTCACCCTAGTTAGCAGACAGATGGAAATCTCCACAAGCAGGGTCCCCGCATCTGTAATCCACTGTATCTCCTGTATCCCTACTCGGACACGGTGCCTTGCCCAGAGTGTGCCTCCTGTAAATAGTCACTGAACAAAAAGGATTATTATTACTGGAAATGCTCTGCAAATATTTGCTGAATGAATGCCCCCCGCTAGTAAATGAATTCTTTTCAATATTATAATATATTACCAAAATGGGACACACTGGGTTTACAAACTTGTTCAAAAAGGAATAGAGATTTTTGTACAAGTAGAGAGTGCTAAGGGGGGTAAGTTTAGCGGAGCTAAATCCTCTAAAAACAGATCAGCAAATGACCTCTAGAGGCTTGATTTCTTGAATCAGTCTTAAGTGGAGATTATGGATTTCCAGATCCTCTCAGATATGAGGGCCCAAAGCAGGAAAGATAGATGTTGGACAAACGTGACAATTAGGAAGAATAAGAACTTATTACGTGGAAGGTCACCTAACATAGCAATTTCACAAACATTGCCTTGGATGGGACGCATAAGACTGTGGGCCTGGAGAGGTGACATGATGTGAAATCAGGCTGTCTGGTTTTACAGCACATTCTCCCACTTCACCTTGACCGGGGACACAGTGATGGAGCCAATGGCCCCGTGGTTTCCTGAGGCTGTCCAAGCCCCAAGCCTCTAGATGCATCTGTAACTGTAGGCTGATGACCATGTAACAGTGTTAAAATGTTGGAAAGACCCAGCACAACCAGCGCTGGTTGCTTGTTCCTTGCGTGTCTCCAAGGAAACCTGGAGCCATGACCAATCCTTGGCCCATCCTTGAGAACATGGTCTTGGGAGGTCTGTGAGGTCAGTGACTGATGATGTTGTGTACACCTGGAGCAGTGGACCATGTCCTGCCAGCGTGTCAGGATGGCTTTGCACAAACGCCAAGACTGATGATACACACCTGGTTTCACGGTTGGAGTCCTGAGTTCTGGTTGCTGTGGCTGACTGATAGCAGGATGTGTCTATGGGACCGACCCCCCCCCATTAACACCTGGACCCTGAGACGTGCATGGGTTTCCCTGGGCAGAGGGCTTCCACGCGTGACCCCATAGTTCTCCGCTGGAGAAAAAGCACGTCCCGAGTGGGCTCAGAGGAGGAGGCATGGCCGGGGAGACTGTGCTGGACGTCTGGGGATTCCACCAACACCCAGCTTTCCCTGCTACTTCTGCTCTGCGTCCTCTGCTGTACCAAATCTCAGCCCTGAGTGCAAGTCACACTGTGGAGTCCTGTCAGTCCTTCTAGCAAGTCATCAACCATAAGGAGATGTAGGCCCCCCAGCACAGAACAGGAAACAGTGGAGCCCCGCTCCTCTTTATTCTGCTGGATGCCGCCCAACCCTGAGACCCAGGCCATGCACACTCTCACCCAGCCCTACCCCTTCCAGCTTTGAATGCAGGTGGTGAGAAACAAGGGGCAGAATAGTTACAGGCAGAGCAGGAGCTCCAACCATAATCTCCCGGAGGGGTCCTCTTTGGCTCAGAGCCCCAGCGTGCACCCACCTGGGAAGTGCAGGAGGAAACGTAAGGCCCAGGCAGAAGGGGTATGGAGGGTGGAGGTCCCTGGGAGGCAGATTTCAAGGTTCATTGCCTTTTGGAATCTCCGGGATTTCTGGACTCCAGTTAATTTACATAACTGGAGTCAAAGCCACAAGGGCTGCCCTGGACCTCTGTTACTTATTACGGTTCAGCCAGGCAAGCACTTTGGGTCAAAGTATCCTCCAGCCCTGCAAATCCCTCTCCATGTGTGAATATCTCTGTTTCACAGTCCAGAAGCACATAGCAAATCCATCCTCTCTCTCTTTTTATCTATCTATATCTATCTATCTATCTATCTTTAGTATTTTTATATGTATAAACTGAAGAAGCACATTTCAAATCCATTCTCTCTCTTTTTATCTATTTATCTACCTATATCTGTCTGCTGGTTCACCTATAATATGTTTATATATATAAACTAATGAGCACAATCACAGATGCAAATAACAATTAAACATTTAAGGAGTAAGGTAACCGAACAATTACAAAATACACTTGCTAGTCAAAAAATCCCAGCATTTATTTTGCATCCAAAATGAATGCTAATCCAGAATAGCCAAAATAACCTTGTAAAAGAAGAACAGAGTAGGAGGACTTATACTTCCTGATTACAAAACATACGTCAAAGCAACGGTAATCAAGACAGTGGTACTTGCATAGGAAAAACGTAGAGACCAATAAAATAGAATTATAGAGTTCAGAAATAGACCCATGTGTCAAATGATTTTCAGCAAAGGTCCCAAGAGCATTCAATGGGAGAAAGAATGTCTTTTCAGCGACTGGAACAGCCACATGGAAAAGAATGAATTTTGACCTTTACCTCAGACCTATACCAAAATTAACTTAAAATGGACCAAAGATTTATATGTAAGAGCTAAAACTATAAAACTTAGAAGAAAACATATAAGAAAACCTTTATGATACTGGATTTGACAATAGTTTCTTAGATATGACACCAAAAGTACAAGCAACAAAGGAAAAACATAGATAAGCTGCACTTGATCATGATGAAAACAACATCATCAAAAAAAAAGTGAAAAGACAACCCACAGAATTGGAGAAAATATTTACAAATCATATGTCAGAGAAGAGTCCAGTATCCAGAATATATGAAGAACTCTTACAACTCAACAACAAGACAAACAACCCAATTTAAAAATGAGCAAAGGACTTGCATACACATTTTCTCAAAGACATATATATAAATAGCCAACAAGCACATTAAAAAATGAGGCTTAAACTTAAGTCAACATAATCAGTAAAGGGACAAAATTTACATCATGTGCCTCCAGTTGGGAGGCACTGAGAAGGTCCCTTAAGTATATATTCTAACCAAAAATACATCTGAAACCTCAGATAAACCCAAATTTCAGGGCATCTCGGTGAAGGGTATATGAGAGTTTTTTATACTAATCTCTTACAACTCTCCAGGAACAACTTTTATGTCCTTTTATGTCCTTCAAAAATATCATTGTCATTCAAGACAAAAAGAAGGCTAACAAAAGATGTCAGATTAAAAGAGAACAAAGAGAATTGGCAACTAAATATAATGTGTGATCCTGGTTTGGACCCTGGACTGGGAGAAAAATGCTGTAGAGACATCATTGGGGCACTGGGTAATTAGGAATAGTTTCTATCAGTGATAAATTCCCCCACTCTGATAACTGCACTGTGGGTACATGAGAGAATGTCATTGTTCCTAGGAGATACATGTGGGAATGTTTAGGGGTGAAGGGGCATGACGTCTGCAACCCACTCTTGAATAGATCAGGGAAAAATTATATACATATTTATCTACAAAAAGAGGGATGATGTGGGAAAATTGGGCAAAATGTTAATAATGGTTGTGCATCTGGGTGAAGGGTATGTGGGAATTTTTTGTACTGTTCTTGCAACTGCTCTGTAAGCTGGCAATTATTTAAAGACAAGAAGTTAAAATAAATTAATATATTAGAATAAAAATAAGTAAAAATCTTATCCGAAAAACATTTATAGGGACTTCCCTGGTGGCGCAGTGGTTAAGAATCCACCTGCCAATGCAGAGGACGCGGGTTCGAGCCCTGGTCCGGGAAGATCCCACATGCCGCGGCGCAGCTAAGCCCGTGCGCCACAACTACTGAGCCTGCGCTCTAGAGCCAGCGAGCCGCAACTACTGAAGCCCACGTGCCTAGAGCCCGTGCTCCACAACGAGAGAAGCCACCGCAATGAGAAGCCCACGCACAGCAATGAAGACCCAACACAGCCAAAAATAAATAAATAAATTTATTTATTAAATATATATATATATTTATAATACAAAGTTAGAAAAGCAAGCGTCTCTGCCGTAAAAACTCTGAGGATGAAATCACCTCCAGCCCCTAGGAGGCAGTGCAGCCCCCGTTGTCGCTCAGCCCGGGCGGGCGGGCTGCGAACAGAGCAAACTTCCAACTTGGCAGGGACACCAGCGGAGAGTCCCGGAGGCCTGGAGTTTGCCCTCGAGAGAAGAGCATCATTTCCTGGCAGAAGGTGAGTAGGAGGAGAAAATCACTTCTGAGACTACAGGAGCTTCTTGAAGAATCCAAGAGTCCAGAGGCTTCACATTGTCCTTAGTGTCAGAGGCCAGGTGTGACTTTCCAACGCTGCTCCTTCCTGCCCCAGGTGATCAGAGTCACGTTACCTCAAGCCAAGGTGCACGGGTTGAGCACCTACTGTGTGTGGAAGCCTGTGGGAGTGAGGAGGCCACCAGGGGCGGCGTGTGTGTGTGTGTGTGCGTGTGTGTGTGTGTGCGTGTGTGTGTGTGTGTGTGTGTGTGTGTGTGTGGAAACCCCGTAGAGCTTTGCAGCAGTGCTGTGTATGGGTTATGACTAGTCTGGGGTGGTGTGCTCGCTAACTCATTCCGCTGAGGAAACCATGTCCCGGCCATGACCATTACAACACAGCGGGGTGATGATGAAAACTTCACAGCACTTACTCTGTGCCAGGGAACGTTTGAATATTTCACCTGCGTTAACTCCTAACCCTCGCAGCAACCCCAGGGGGCAAGGGGTCACTACTGTCTCTTATTTTACAGATGAGAGGTCAAGTAACTTGCCCAAGGCCACTCCACCAGGGACAGCTGCTACCAAGACCTGAGGTTCTTAATCAAAACTGAGGTGGCCTTGGGACTTCCCAGGTGGTCCAGTGGCTAAGACTCCAAGCTCCCAACGCAGGGGGCCTGGGTTCCATCCCTGGTCAGAGAACTAGATCTCGCATGCGGCAACTAAGGATCCCTCGTGCCACAACGAAGATCCTACGTGCCACAACTAAGATCTGGCGCAGCTACACAAATAAATAAAATTTTTAAAAAAACACAAAAAACTGAGGTGGCCTCCCTAGCACGGGAACACGACTCTCACTCTTTTGTGATTCCGTCCTGGGACATAAGTTGAAGCGCTTGTAGGAAGCAGCTCTAAGGGAACACGAGGACATTCTCGCTCTGGGAGACAAGTCCACAGTTTTGCAATATGGCGCGTTTGTACACAGAAGGAGTTATTGCCCCAGCCCCACTTGGGCAATGGGCTTCTCTTGGCATGGTTTTATTGCTCAGTTATGAATAAATTGCTTAAATTGACCTTTGTGAGTTTCACACCAAATTGGAAAAAAAAAAGATTGGTTCAGCCAGTTGGCATTTTAGGAGTATGCAAAATATTTCAATGTACTAGCTCAGGCTTTTGTGCATTCCCATTAAAAAAAAAAAGTTTCCTGCCAAACATATTTTGAGCATCATTTGTGAAGTTACCCTGCCTGCACTGCCCCAGGCCAGGGAAAGGCAAGTTTATAGGGAGACTCCTTCTGTCTCCCGCTGGAGGGTCATTTTTTAAGGCAAGTAGTCCTTTGGGAAATGCTCTTGGCCCCTGTTCTTGAGTTATGATAAAGAATTATAGCCACACGGTGAGCCTGCATCTCAGTTCTTTGTCACCACAAAGCAACACAGTAGCTAAACAAGTTGAATCTGCACCATTTTTTTTTCAGCACAGATAGTAATGTGTCCTTGGTCAATGGGCAGGTGACAACCTGGGCACCCAAATTCTTTAAAAAGAGTACGTTGTGTCTAGCAGCCAGTGAAGGTATCACGTACCCACTTGGCTTCTTGAGGTGGAAGGTGGTCTAGCCCAAAGCTCTTCATCTAATGCAGGTGTTTTCAGACTGGGGGGCACAATGGCATTACCCGGGGACCCTGTAAAAAAACCACCAATGCTACCTGATCCCAGACTATTTCAACCAGATCCTGTGGGTGGGCTCCTGGGTGGGAACTGTGTTCTCAACAAGCTCCTCAAGCAACAGAAATTGGAGGATGGATTTGGGTCAGAAATGCCCGGAGTTGATGAACCAGCAGTACTGTTGTCTTCCATCACCCAACTCTCAGGAAACACTCCAGGACACCACGAACGAGAGGCCATTGTCAGGAGCAGTTGGGTCTCCCTGATCGGGCCTCACTTTTGTTCCCAGTATTTCCCCTAGATAACCTAGTTCACCAAGAGATGCTCGTATGCTGCCCATCATTGCTGGTTTCCGATTCACAGGGTCAACAAGAACACAGAAGTGGGAAGTTAGTAGCTTGGGACCAGAGGGTGAACTATAATTGGGACAAAAAAGTTTTTGGAGGAGGGAGGTCTGGGCTAGGCGGGTGTGTGGCAGGCTGTGTTTTCCAAAGATGGTCCCAACGTTCTCTCCCATCTCTCACGTTCTTCTGCGATGTGACCTTGGCACTCTCCCATCAAGAAGCGGAGTCTCCTTCTCCATCCCCTGGGACCTGGGCCGCCTGTGGCGGAATTGATGCTGTGTGACTCCAAGGCTAGGTCAGAACAGGTCCGAAGCTTCTGCCCAGGTCTCTTGGAAAGTTCCTCCTGGGGAGGCTCCTGCTCTGATCCCAGCCGCCACGCTACAAGAAGCCCAAGCCTCAGACAGAAGCCACGTGCAGAAGCTGCTTGCAGGCACCCATCTGCTGTCTCAGCTGAACCCGCTCTCAAGTCATCCCACCTCAGGTACTAAGTGTAAAGAAGCCTCCAGGGGACCCCAGCCCCAAACCATTCATGTCTTCCCTGCTGAGGCTTCAAACCATCCCGCCTCCACCTGTCCGAATTCCTGACCCACAGAATCCCTGAGCATGATAAAAATGGTTCTTGTCTGATGCCATTATATTTGGGATGCTTGTTACACAGCATGGGTCACTGGAACAGCAGGGCATATCCGGTGTCAGGGGGTGATGGCGTGATGGAGGCCTGAAGACAGGGACCCTCGGTGAGGCAAGGCCCTCCAGGCTCTGGTTAAGACAGTGGGCTCTAGGGCTGTCTGGGTTTGAATCCAGTTTCTGCCACTCACCAGCTCTGTGACCTCGGGAAATTTACTTAGCCTCTCTGGGGAGAGAGATAGTAATAGTCCCCCAGCGAGCAGGTTGCTATGTGGACGAGACGTGTTACGGTATGAACAGCACCTGGCTCACGGGAACGCCCTGTTAAGCGTTGGCAATCATTTCCAATTCGCACAGGCCTCAGCCCAAAAGCCATCACGGGAGGATTTAGTTCTGGTCTAGAAGGCACTTATGCTTGGAAAGCAATTCTATCTCTGTCTCAGAGCCTGATGGGGGAAGAAAAACAGGCTATCTGCTCTCATTGTCTGTATTCTGGGAACTCGAGGCATAAAGAGAGATGCTGTGTTCTAGGGGGGAGGGCCTGGCGGGATCCTAGGGAAAAGCATGCTAGAATTGAGAATAAAGTCAGGCAGGTGAAGAAACTGGAGAGAAAGAGAGCTGGGCCTGGGCCAGTGGGTGGTGGTGTTTTAGTGGTGTGTGCATGTGTGTGTGTGTGTGTGTGGAGGGGGGTCACCCCAGGGAACAGTGGGAGAAGGCCCCGGGGATGTGATCCAAGGTGAGACAGTGAAGGGCCATGTAGGGCATGCTGCAGGTTAGGGGTGCGCTCTGGAGTTGAGGAGTAAAGGGATTTTAAGTGAGGCTGTGGCTGGAATCCTGATGCGAAGTCCCGCTAGGAAGGGTCTCTGGCAGCAGGGTCGGGGAGACCCGGGAAGGGCCTAGAACCCAGCAGAGGCAGGACACCCCAGCTGGTTCCACATCTTCTGCCCTCACTGGGAGAACCCTCTCCCATGTCCTCTAAGATGGAGCGACAGAATCCAATTCTGTGCACTTGAATATACACAGACACGGGTCCCAGTTCCTGGGTTAATTTTTCTCTTGGCCTCTCTCCTCCTTGGTGAGTGAGCCGGCTTCACTCTTCCTGGTTGCCAAATGATAACAGTTCCCTTGTAGCCAGGTCCCCCTTTAACACCTGCTGAGGGCTGACTGCATTGGACAGAAAGCAAACGTTATTCAGGTGCGTGAAACGCTGTCCCCAGGGGACCTGTTACAATAGTTTCAAATTACTTTGATGAAAGTGATACTTAAACTCCTATCACGCCCGCAAATCTGTGTGTGCCATCTGCCTTTATTAAAGACGATGATTTGACGGTTTTCCCATAAAGGATCCCAGCCGCTGCTCTTGGGCTCAGCCAGAGAAGGAGATTTATGTTACAATCACTTTGGGTTCCCAAACGGTTGAGTGTCATTGCGCCAGTAGTTGGCACATAGTGGGTACTTAATAAATGTGTGTGGGATGAGAGTGAATGCGTAACTGAATAAAAGACACTGGCAGTGATGATGACCTAATTAAAATCTTGCTAATTTAAAAATCCCAGCCCAGAGCAGCTGTGGTTTCTAGTACCACCCATGCGAGGGGCATGCTTGCTCAGTGCTTGGATTTTACAAACAGGACGGAAAAAACCAGAACAAGGGGCAGAGGAATGCCTCCTGCCCCCTCAGCAATGGGACCAGCCTGTCCTGGCAGCATCTGCCACCCGGGCCCCGCTCAGCGTCCTTACTGCCAGGTCCCCCACGGGTGGGCCAGGGGCTCCCATGTCTCAGGGTGTGATAGTGGAACAACTCGTTCCCCTGGAAACAGCACAAAAGTGGCTGAGTTGGCCTGTTGGGGACAATTCTGAGGATGATCTTACCCTGGCAGCTCCCGGCACCAGATGTGCCCCGGCGCCCAGCCAGGGATGGCTCGTCCAGTTTAGCGGGTTAGTGCATCATTCTCTACCGCAACCCGTTCCAGGACCCAGCCTGCTCCTCACTTCTTGTGATTTGCATTTGGGAATTCTTTTGAGCCTCAAGACACCGGTTCGTCCTCTGCGTGCTTCTCCTGTGGGAGCGCCGACTCCACAGGACGGCCGGCCCTGGGCAGGTGCGTAGAGCCTCGTCCGCAGCCCGGGAGGATGCGTCACGGCCACGCAGCAGGTTCCTCGCCGCCTGCACGAGCAGGGACCTCAACAGGGGCCACCGTGGGAAGCGACAGGCATACTTCAGCGTCTCTAACACTTGAACTGCTTTCAAATCTTGTGGCAAATTGTCTAAAATATATTCTTGTTAAAAACAACCACACAGGGCTTCCCTGGTGGCGCAGTGGTTGAGAGTCTGCCTGCCAATGCAGGGGACACGGGTTCGAGCCCTGGTCTGGGAAGATCCCACATGCCGCGGAGCAGCTGGGCCCGTGAGCCACAACTACTGAGCCTGCGCGTCTGGAGCCTGTGCTCCGCAACAAGAGAGGACGCGATAGTGACGGACCCGAGCACCGCGATGAAGAGTGGCCCCCGCTCTCCGCAACTGGAGAAAGCCCTCGCACAGAAACGAAGACCCAGCACAGCCAAAAATAAATAAATAAATAAATAAATAAATAAATAAATAAATAAATAAATAATTTAAAAAGAAACAACCACACAACTTCAAATGCTGAGGGTTGATCTGAATTCTAGAAAAAGGCGAGTCATTCAGAGCAGAGCCTGGGGAGGAAGGGGAGTGACCACATTTGGATAAATAAGGCATTTTTAGGTGAAAAATGAGGACTGCTTTTAAAGCAATCAAACTGGTTTTTCATATGTGACTCTTAACCTGGATTTTGTAAGCATCAGGTAGAGATGTCTTGTCAAAGGCAGCTGTATTATTTAAAAGTATCACGGAGCCCACGACAACCGCCATTTAGATGGGCAAATCTAGGCATGTTTTTCAAAAGCTAGTCTTAATTCATTTATTGGGACAAGCACTGTTTACAAAACAGATATGAATATACCAGAATGATCAAGGCAATGCCTCCCCGCAAAACATTAGAGCATATTGTAAAAACGTCCTTGCTTTAAAAAGTAATAGATTTTAGTGTGTGTGTATATGCTGATCATTTCCCACTTTCTTTTCTTTCCGTCTTCACAAAAATAACAGAGGCCCCTGAGTAGCAAGGCTTCTAGTGCGGGACTAGCCTTAGTTCCTGTCATCCCAGAAAGGCACCCAGTTGGGTTGTTTACCAGCCTCTCTCCTAAATGGCTGCACTCAGAACGTTCTGAGTTTCTATGGCAGACCCATTAGCAATCCATCCAAAATCCAACCCTCCCCTCTGCCTTGTTAGCAGAGAACCACCGCTTGACCCAGCTAAATACATGCCCTTGCAGGGGGAGGGCCACTGAACGAAAGCAGAAGTCACCTGGCTTTTGCAACATCTTTGGCTTTCCTGATAAAAGACACAGACATGGCCAGAGCCTCCTCTTCTCCTGCTTCTTGCTGTCTTGAAGGAAGACATGATGTCTAGAGCTGCAGCAGCCCTTTTGAAACCAAGAGGCAACAAGACTGAGGATGAAAAGCCAACCAGACAAGACAAGGATAAGCCTGGGTCCCTGATGGCCTCGGCCAATAGCAGGAGCAAGGCCAGCAGTCTTAGACACCTGGGCTTCTCAGCACACGGGAACAACAAGGCCATCTGCTCCAGTGGTCAGGCTCTCTGCTCCCAGCAGCAGACGCAGCCCGACCTCCACACCGGCCTCTCCTTTACTTAAGGAACACATGGCAAGCACAGCTGTGCGGCCAGCAGGGAGGTAGGAAGGCATGGGCATCAGAAGCATTGCCAAACCTGAGCTGAGTCTGTTTGTTTACAGGAAGGGTGAGAAGAACAACAGATCTTCAAGGCTGATAATTCTTGTCTTGACAGAATTCTGGAATCAATAGTTCTAACATAATTATGAGGTTCTCATTTAAAATGCATTATAGCAGTTGTACATTAACATTTTATATTTGCAAGTGACTCATGTGCTTGGGAGGCCATACTTTTCTTGTGGGTAACAGGGAGGGGCAAACAAAAGGGAACTGGTGTTTAGAGCGTGCTTGTTTTCTGCCCACATTGCCATGCAAGAGACTCCACCTACACCACTTCATTTAATTCCCACACCCACCATGACAAGGAGGTCTTATTCCCTCTTTTTTATACATGTTGAACACAAGTCTCAGAGAGGTTGAGTAATTTGCCCAAAGTCACACAGCTGGTGGAACAGATCTCTCCCACAGCCCCAGCCTCATGCATCATGCCCGACTAGATTTGAGTCACAAGTTTTTGATGGAAATCTATCAGAGAAGAGCCCAGTTCCAACCTCAGAAGCATACGATTTCCCTGGGGGGGCGGGTGGGGAGCAGGGGGCAAAACTGATAACTTTAGAGGCTCCTGAATTTCTCCTTTGGTGTATTAGCTTAAGAAAATTACTGTGTTGCTCTCTGGAATATTTATGGAGAATGTGAATTAGGAACTGTTGAAAGAGACATTAATAGATGTGAGGTTTTTATCGTGATTAAACTAATGCTATGTTCATAAGGAACAGACATAAGGAACAGCAGGGGCCATCTGTCTAATCCTCCTCTCTTCTTGAGAGGATTTAGCAGAATTAGGATTAAGTAACACCAAAGGCAGTTACACCATAGTCTTTCTCATGTCAGACGTGTGGAAAGATAGCTCAAGGTTGCAGTCTCAAGTATGGTATAGAAATATCCATTACCTTAAAGTTTTTTTAATTAGCTTCATTTCTACCAAAAGAATCATGAAAGGGCTTCCCTGGTGGCGCAGTAGTTGGGAATCTGCCTGCTAATGCAGGGGACATGGGTTCGAGCCCTGGTCTGGGCCCATGCGCCACAGCTGCTGAGCCTGTGCTCTGGAGCCCAAGAGCCACAACTGCTGAGCCTGTGTACTACAACTACTGAGGCCCGCGAGCCTAGAGCCTGTGCTCCTCAACGGAGAGAAGCCACCGCAAGGAGAGGCCCGCGCACCGCAGCAAGGAGTGGCCCCCGCTCGCTGCAACTAGAGAAAGCCGACGTGCAGCAACGAAGACCCAACGCAGCCAAAAGGAAAAAAAAAAAAAGAATCATGAAAGCTGTATTGTGGCCCAGGGAATGGATTTAGGGTATTTGTAAGAAAGTTGGTGAACAGATAAGAGGTGAGCAAGTCTACACAGGCGTCTTCTGTGTCATGGTCTCAAATGGCCCAGCCAGGAGGGAACAGCAGAGGAGAAAGAAGGCGAGATGTTCCGTGCTATGGCCTGAATTGCGCCCCCCGTCCCAAATTCATACGTTGAGGTCCTAACCTCCAGTACCCGAGAATGTGACTTTATTCAGAGACAGGGCTGTTGCAGATGTGACTAGTTAAGATGAGGTGATACTGGAGTAGGGTGGGTCCCTAATCCAATAAGACCGGTGCCCTTACGAAAAGGGGAAATCCGGACACAGACACGCACATGGGGAGAATGTCATGTGAACGTGAAGACAGATATTGGGGCGAAGTGTCTACAAGCCAAGGAACACCAAAATGGCCAGCAAACCTCCAGAAGCCAGGAGAGAGACATGGACCAGATTCTCCCTCACAGCCTCAGAAGGAACCAGCCCTGCCCACTGCTGGATCTTGGACTTCTGCCTCCAGACCTGGAAGATGATACTTTTCTGTTGTTCAAGTCATCCAGTCTCTGGTGTTTTGTTACAGCAGCACGAGTTAACTAACACACCCCACGAGGAAACAGGTCTTGATAACTAAGATGTCACAAGGAGTTTTCTAAGTCTGAGGTACGTTTGCTCGTTTCTTCACCTTCATTGAAGAACAGTCATTGGGCCCTTTGTGCAAGTCGGGCACCTTGCTGAGACCTTTAGGAAACTGATCACGGCTTCCCTGCCCCCAGAAGTCCTTATTCTTGGGGAGAGAAAGAGCCCCCAAACCCGATGTGCCATTAAGGCTGTCTCCACGCTGAGTGTTGGGTGATTGGAGAAGTGTGTGTGTGTGTATGCGTATACACGTGCAAGTGTGTATGGGGGAGCAGATGAGTATATGCAGGTGTATAAGTGTGTGTCCGTTTGTATGTGTGTGTGCACATATGTGTGACTGTGCGTGTGAGCAGTGAGAATGGTGTGTGAGTGTGCCTGCGTTTGTGAGTATGTGTGAATATGTGTGTTAGCATGTATGTGTGTGAGAGCATGAGAGTGTCATGTGTGTGAGAGCATGAGAGTGTCCTGTGTGCGAATACGTATGCCCATGTGAATGTGTATGTGTGTGTGTGGGAATGTGTGCCAGTGAGTCAAGTGGCGGCTCTCACGGTGAATCTGTCGCAGGTTTTGTCCCTGTCGCTCTAGAAATAGAGGCTGAATTCACCATTGAAGAAAAGGAAACTCACAGAAGGGTCTCTGGGCTACGCTCAGCCGGGGCTGGGGTCTTTTTCTCTCTGGAGCAGGTCTGGGTCTGCAGAGGGGTGGAGTGTTTCTGAGGCCTCTGCAGCCTGACCCCTGGGGCCTGCTGACGAGGGTGGTCCTTGGGGACGGACCCCCCAGGACATGCACCGTGAAGGAAGGAGAGTGGCTGGTTAATGCATTTCTGTAAGAAAAACATCGAAAATGACCTCATTGTTCCACAACTGGGGATAGTTTAATTAACTGCTGTATGTCCATATAACGGAATATTATGCAGCCACTGGAAGTTCCACTCTGAGGAATTTTTAACGCCTGGGGAAGCTGCCTGTGATGGGTGGGAGACACCAGGGTGCAAACAGTGGCTGTGGTGTCGTGAGGCTTGGCCGCCTTCTTGGGGTTAAATTCAGCCTCGCCATTTGCTGGCTGTGTGACCCTGGCAGGCACCTCGGTTTCTTCCTCTGTAACACGGGAACAGCAGATCACCAACCCCACCGGAAGTTGCGTGAGGTTAAGGGGCTCTTGATACAAGGAGCCCTGATCTGTGGCATTTGCTGATTCCCATGGAGGTAAATACTTCTGTGATGACCAATTTCAAGCTCCCGATGGTTTAATAAGTGACACAAAATTCCTGAGAACTTAACGATCACCCTCACAAGCCAGTCAGTGTGACGGGGTGCTGGTCAACATACCACGGCCAGGGTTACCATGGGGATTACATGAATATGTGCACGAAACACTTGGAGCGATGCCCAACACAAAAGACAAACATTAGCAATCATTGCCATGCTGTTATATTTTGAGACACATGACAAAAATAAAGTCGCAAAAGCAACGCACAATGATGATGTGTGATGAACCAAGGGTGATGATTAACTCTGTACATTCGAGGTCCAAAAAATAACTTTTTTATTTTTAATTTTAATTTTTTTATATTTTATTGAAGTATAGTTGATTCATAATGTCCTGTTAATTTCTGCTGTACAGCAAAGTGATTCAGTTATACATGTATATATACATTTTTAAATTTATTTATTTATTTAATTTATTTTTGGCTGTGTTGGGTCTTCGTTGCTGTGTGCGGGCTTTCTCTAGTTGCGGTGAGTGGGGGCTACTCTTTCTTGTGGTGCACAGAATTATTGCAGTGGCTTCTCTTGTTGCGGAGCACGGGCTCTAGGTGCACAGGCTTCAGTAGTTGTGACGCACGGGCTCAGTAGTTGCGGTGCACGGGCTCAGTAGCTGTGGAGCGTGGGCTCTAGAGCACAGGCTCTGTCCGTAGTTGTGGTGCACGGGCTTAGTTGCTCCACGGCATGTGGGACCTTCCCAGACCAGGGCTCGAACCCGTGTGCCCTGCATTGGCAGGCAGATTCCCAACCACTGCACTGCCAGGGAAGCCCCCATATATATATATTCTTTTTCATGTTCTTTTCCATTATGGCTTATCCCAGGATACTGAATATAGTTTCTGGTGCTATACAGTAGGACCTTGTCGTTTATCCATTCTATGTATATGAGTTTGCGTCTGCTAATCCCAAACTCCCACTCCTTCCCTCCTCTCCCCGCCTTGGCAGCTACAAGTCTGTCTTCTTCTTTTTTTTTTTTTTAAATTTTTATTTATTTATTTATTTATATTTATTTTTGGCTGTGTTGGGTCTTCGTTTCTGTGTGAGGGCTTTCTCTAGTTGCAGCAAGTGGGGGCCACTCTTCATCGTGGTGCGCGGTCCTCTCACTGTCACGGCCTCTCTTGTTGTGGAGCACAGGCTCCAGACACGCAGGCTCAGTAGTTGTGGTGCACGGGCTTAGTTGCTCCGCGGCATGTGAGATCTTCCCAGACCAGGGCTCGAACCTGTGTCCCCTGCATTGGCAGGCAGATTCTCAACCACTGCGCCACCAGGGAAGCCCAAGTCTGTCTTCTGTGTCTGTGAGTCTGTTTCTGTTTTGTAGATAGGTTCATTTGCGTCGTACCAAAAAATAATTTTAAAATATGTATGTGGCTAAAATGGAGCTCACCAAAATGCTGAGTGGTGGGGTTGCAGGCTATGTGTGGAGGTTTGAGAATTTCTCCAAGCTTTGCCCAATGAGCACATAGAATGATGCAATCGTTTCAGTTAATTTAAAGGTGGGAGGAGTTCTGAAGATGCGGATGCCATCTCTTGGGAGGCGGGACAGGGAATAGAGCCCGAGGGTGTTGGGGAGGCCCGGTCAGAGGAGGGAGGGCTGCCCAGGGTGAGGGACCTTGGCGGCTGGAGCGCCCGGCCCCTGACACTGGCCTTTAGGCGGCTCAGCTTTCATGACGCCTCCATCTCCTCGGATCTCAAGGGGAGACTTTCTCTGGGCACATCCTGCCTCTGGGACACATCCTGCAAAAGGAGACCAGCCACCTTTCTGTCTGGGGCTGTGGGTGTTCTGCTGGGTGTACGGAGTTGAATAATGTCCTCCCTACCCGACTTCATGTCCGCTTAGAACCTCAGAATGTTACCTTATTTGGAAATAGAGTCTTTGCAGATGTAATTAAGTTGAGATCGTAGGAGGTCGTGCTGAATTAGGGAGGGCCCCTCACCCAATATGACCAGTGTCTTTGTAAGAAGATGGCCAGGGCTTCCCTGGTGGCGCAGTGGTTGAGAATCTGCCTGCCAATGCAGGGGACACAGGTTCGAGTCCTGGTCTGGGAAGATCCCACATGCCGCGGGGCAACTGGGCCCGTGAGCCACAACTACTGAGCCTACGCGTCTGGAGCCTGTGGTCCGCAACAAGAGAGGCCGCGACAGTGAGAGGCCCGCGCACCACGATGAAGAGTGGTTCCCGCTCGCCACAACTAGAGAAAGCCCTCGCACAGAAACAAAGACCCAACACAGCCAAAAATAAATAAATTAATTAAAAAAAAAAAAAAAAAAGAAGATGGCCATGTGAAGACAGAGCCACACAGAAGAGAAGGCCATGTGATGATGGAGGCCGAGATTGGGGTGATGCAGCTGCAAGCCCGGGAACCCCAAGGATTGCCGGCAGCCACCAGAGGCCAGGAAAGAGTCAGGGAACATGTTCTCCTTCAGAGCCTCCGAAGGGAATCAACCCTGCCGACATCTTCATCTTGGGCTTCTGGCCTCCAGAACTATGAGAATTCACTTCTCTTCTTTTAAGCCACCCAGTTTGTGGCACTTTGTTACAGCGCTCGGGAAACGAATACACTGGGCCAAGGGCGAGGAAGCTCCCATGTGGGCACTGGTCCTGGCCTGGCCCCCAGGGCGGCGCTGGAGAGCAGCGGCCCCAGCTCAAGGCTGCCTTGAATCAGCCCTATGAGTGCACCCGAGGCCCGGGCAGGGGTGGACCACAGCTTTCTGAGAACATTATCACTTTCTTCAGAAACCTTCTGATTGCATGGAAAATGAATCCTTCCTGACCAACGCGATGCCCTGCCTACTTGATCCTAGGTGATCCCCCAACGAAGCACAAAAGAGAAAGAGAGGAAGGAAAGATGCCTCAGCGTGAGGACCACGATGCTGACTCAGCAGGTCTTTCCCTGGGACAGTGAGGGGATGGGGCGCAGGGTGCGCTGGAGCCCAGGCTGGTGGCTGGCAGTGCCTGGCCCAGGCCACCCCCTTCGGCCGCGCCTTTCCGGCTCCCACGGGCTCCTCAGAGGCGGGGTGGCACCTCCCTAAGCTCCGGCCCATACCCCACCCCTTCCCTGCCTCCCCCTGCTCATCAGGGATGATCGTCCTAACACAGCAGCTTAATAGTCACTTCAGAACTAGACCGGTGGAAGATTAAGGGTTGCTAAGTTGGAACCAGGGACTGATGTTCTATAAAAAGCAGAGGCTTTGGGATCTGTTTAGTTTTTTAAAAGTAAGCCATTTTAGAAACTCTTCCTACACAAAAATGATGAAGTCAGTGGAATTTGTCCCTTTCCACACCCGCTTCTTCTTCTGTGCACCCGCCTCTTTTCCAGCTTCTCCAACCCCTTTACATCCCCCCGCATGCCCCTGCCCCAAGCCCTGCCCTCCACACACACCCAGGCCCCTCCAAACAGGGTCAGCGCCTTTAAAGAGATGCGCCACATCCTTCCAGGGGTCTAGGGTCAGACAGGAAGAGATGGGAGGAGGGGACCCCCGACCGTGTTGAGGCAGGGGGACAGTTGACAGAAGGGGTGACGGTCCCAAGGGTGGTGTGACTCACGAAGGCCCTGCCAGGAGTGGCTGCATTTCAGAAAAGCGCCGCAGGGAGAGGAACACTCGGGAATGAGTTGATCCTGTTGAGCCCAGATGAACTGTGTGGGGAAGGGGAGGGCTTCCCTGACCCCTTGGATTCGCTGTAGGTCCTGGGAAATCGCCCTGAGTACCTGCTCAGGGCTGGCACGAGCCATATCTTTCTCCATGCTGATGCCGGGGTGGGCGGGGACAGGAAGCCATCACAGCCTCTTGTCTCTCTGCCTGCCACCCGCATCTAAAGGCGAGGCAGCTCTGTGTTGCAAAAATGAAGAATGTTGAAGCTGGCTAGGAAAAGGAACTTGACTTACTTTTTTATCTCTATGCATTAGAGAGCAACTGGGCAAGCAAAGTAACTGCAGAGCAGCTGTGTGAACACACACACACACACACACACACACACATACCCTGAACAGAAAATTTCTGGTTTCCTCAGCTCCACAGTGAGCAAATTATATAGAATCTGGGAGCCTTGAGTGAACCAATTTCAGCTCCACTCTGGGGGCAGAAAATATGTAGTCCTTTTTTTTTTTTGGCTGTGCTGTGTGACATACAGGATCTTAGTTCCCCAGAGAAGGATCGACCCCGCGCCCCCCGCAGTGGAAGCTCGGAGTCTTAACCACTGGACCACCAGGGAAGACTGGCTTTTTATTTTTGAGATTCACCCCCAACTTGTTTTTCCGCCCCATCATAAGCCTTTTAATGCATCAGCCAAGCCGGTCCTCCCTGGAAAGCTCACTCACTGCCAGGAGGCCTCCACTTTCTCCGTGGTAAATTCCAGGACATTCGTTTGGGGGCATAATACCTGCTGTGTAGCTACTGAGTAAAATTATGATGTTATGAAAAGCCCTTAGGGCAGGAGGAAACAGTGACAGAGCGAGAGAAGCAGAGGTACAGAATTGCCCACAGGTCTGGCAATGATTAGCCGTCCACATCATAATTAGGAGCTGGGACTCCTGGGCTGGGGGAGCCTCTTTGCCTGAAGACCTCCTTGGGGAGGAAACACAGCCTCGGGACAGCCCTGCCCCTGGTCAGCGGAGACTTGAGGCCGCTCTGTCCTCTCAGACACAGGCCTGGGAGGGTCCCCAGCCAGGGGGGAACAGGAGGGGACAGAACCAGATGGACACCTTGGCCGGGGAGACACTTGAGGGTATGGTTTTATTCCAACATCCTTTTATTCCAACTGGGGGGGGGGGTCAAGCTGTCCAGAGGCAAGTGCAGCACTAACGCAGATCGTGTGGGTGGGTAGACGGGCGGCAGCTCCACCATGAGCGACCCTCCCTCCGCTTCTGATGTTTTCTTTTTCTAAGGCAGTTCACTGAAGTGTAAAACCATTTCTACTTTACAGAATTTATAGAATTATATAATATTATAATTGTTTTGTCTATGCTGTCATAATCATCTAGTATAATTTATAAATACATAACACATATTTATATATAGTATTTTACAGAGTAAAATGTTATTTATAATATTAGGTCATTTATACCACATACTGGTCAATGATTTTTGACAAATGTGTAAAATTATGTAATGACCATCACAGTCAAGATACAACACAGAACCATCACTCCCTGCATAATGATGCCCCTTGGGAGGGTGGCCTTCCCTGACCCTCAGGACCTCACAACCCCCATCTGTCTTCTGCCCCATCCCGACGTCCTCCCAAGCCTGGCTTCCCTCAGAGCCGTTGTTGCAGGCGCTGAGTCACTGGAACTCCGTGTGCAGGTTTCTCGGGGATCCTATCACCCCCTCCCCCCACTGCTGGTTTTTGAAGCTTAAATATATTATTTATACCCAAACCAGACTTTATTTTAATTTTGCTTTCCAGACTTTAAGGGAAGCAAATGCAGCCATAATATTTGAAAATATACTTCTTAGCTTATCTTGTTTTCAGCTGGGAGAATTGCCATGTTTGAAAACCAGTCAAGACCTAGTGATGATCTTGAATCGTTTTTAATTCACTTCAGCTTTCTGAAACGTGCTTTGCAGGACCTCGCTGCGGCTGGCATGATTAAAAACAAAACAAACACAAAATAAATAAAAAAATACAACATAAAACGAAACAAAACAAAAATATCGACGTCCACTTCCAGATTTAGATCCGATCACCCTAAGCAAAATTCGTGCAGTGTCTGTTGTCTTTTCATCCTACACCTGACCTAGAACCAGCACTATTACTGAACGGCTCCCCTCCCCGAGAAGGGCCCCTCAACCACGTGGCCGATGCTGGCGTCTGAAAGGAATGAGGCTCTCATTACTGCTAATTAAAGATTTCACATGTTCCACCGAACTGTAGCCGGAAAGCCTGGCACATCCATCCCTGCTGGTGCCTCTCTCCTTGACTTTTTTAAGCAAACGCTTACATAACGCAGCGCTGGCTCTGCTCACACACAGCCCCCATCAGAGGAGCCGGGTGACGGCTCCCTGGGGCTCCACGAGTGACAGAGGAAGGCAAACATCTCTGGAAGGATGCCTGGCCACCAGCTACTGCGGTCCCCTACAACGGTCCCAGCAGGAAGTTCTCCTTTTAGTCCAGTGGAAGTCTCCTCCTGGGCATCCCACTTCCCGCTGCCCCCAGGCCTGGGGGAGTTAACAGTTTTAGGGTGAAGCCAAGTCCCTCCCCTTAAGGAGGCCCCAGCCTGGGCTATATTTCCAGGGGTCCTGGAGCCAGCAGGGTGCAGAGGGGGTCCTGGGGGACCCCGGTCTCCGGCTCTGTGCTGCTGCTCTAGGTGAGGACGCCCGCATCCTGGGGACTGTCCCTGAGCCCCTCCCACAGCGCCACCCCCCATCCCTCCTAGAGGTCCTACTGTCCTTTGCAACGAAACACGTGCAAAGCTGGGCTCAGCCTCCTCTGCCCCCTCCGCGCCGGCACTGGGCGGTGTGGTCTGGGCTCAGAGGAGGGTGGGATTTGGGGCAGCCGAGCCTAGAAGGAGAAAATTCAAGGTGAGAGGAAGGGCACACACCGGGGCGGGAAGAAGAGAGACACGAGGTGTTCAGATGCTTGTGACTCAGGAAGCTTGGCTGCGGCAGCATCGCATCGTGAGGAGAAGGAAGGGGGAGCAGCTTTGGGGGGGGATGGGGGCGAGGGAGCGGTGGGGAGAGGAGGGAGGGAGGGGGAGGGGAGGGGGGTGAATGGGGAGGGGGGGAGAGAGGGGAGGGAAGGGCTGAAGTGGGGAGAGGAGGGGTGGCCGGTCTGGTAGCTGGGCCAGGTTGGAGGAGGTCTGAGGCCCAGCTGAGGCGCTGGGGGGGTGACCACGTGTGTCCCCGCCTCCCGTCCCTTCCTTGCGTCCTGGCCGCCTGAGGACTAGATGAAGATTTCAGGATGGGGGAGGGGAGGGGGGAGAGGGGAGGGGAGGGGAGGGGGGAGAGGGGAGGGGGAGGGGGGAGGGAGTACGGACTCCCAGCCCCGCCCGCGAGGAAGCGCTGGTTCTAAGACGGGCATAAAGTACTTTCTCGAAGAACGCGCTGTGCGAGTGGAAAGGAGCAAACCGGCGCTCCCACGCGGCCGTCCGCGCCCCGGGGCTGCAGGCAGCGAAGGGGGCTGAGGCCGCGCCGAGGCCGAGCCAGGCTGGGGAAGCCGGTCCCGCAGGGCCCTGCATGCTCTTCATCTATGTGGCTGCTTATTACTGTTTACGTTGTGCTGGTTCCAAGGAGTCTCTGTAAACATTAGCTTCAGGATTGCTTTGTGTGCCCCGCTCCCCCGGCCCGCCTTAACGCACACAAACATGCCAAGCGGCTCCTTTAAAAACAGGCTGAGAAAATCCGGTCTGGAGGAGCCCGCGGCTGACAGCTTAGGTGGATCGTATAAAAGCAGATTCTGGTGACATAGGTTGAACCCAGGCTAACTCGGCATGGGGAGAGTTGAGGGGGGATGGTGCCCAGAGTGGAGGCGTTTGTGGGCAGGGCCTCCTCCTGGACCGCCGTGCTGGCTGCCCCCGACCCTTCCAACTTCTCTAGATGATTCTGAAACCTTCCTGGTTTCAGCTGCAAATTAGGCCAGGCTGTTTCCAGGTCTCTGGATGACGTGTAAGCCCGGCTGCTGGGCAGCCCCCGGCCCTGTCTTGGGGAACTTGCCCACCTCCCAAGCCCTGCTGGCCGCCTTCTGGGCCTCAGCTGAGTTGGCCAAGGGTGAGTGGGCTTCTGACCCAAGAGGAATCCCTACGGCGGCCTGCAAAAGGCCCGGCACGGAGAGCCTTGACAGTGAGGAGAGGCCTGGGCCCATCAGCTTCCTGGTTTCTGGAATCCACCGGGCAGGAGCTAAGGGTCAAGCTAAAGGCATCATGGGCTGGTGGAGCAGGGGCCACGGTGGTCCCAGGCCCATCAGAGTGCTGTGAGTGGGGTGATGGGATGACCAGAGAAGGATGTGGGGTGCAGGGTAGGGAAGCCAGCACTGCGGACAGCGATGGGGGGATGGGACAGAGGTGGCCTGACCTGTGGCAGACACCCCCCAAGTCCAGTTGCAGTGAAGCCAAGGCCCAGCTCAGCACAGGTCCTGGCCTTGGACTTTCAGAAGATCCTATTGACATAGAACCTCTATGACAATAAACTCCACCCCCTGACTTGAGGGCCCTGAGAGAGCCTCCACCCCTTGGGGAAAGAAAATAAGTAAAACCCATGTACCTAGATCAGCCTCTTCCAAGTAGGTTGTTTAAATGCAGGATGGAACGGGGTCAGTCAAGATCAGAGCCCCGGCACCTGGCCACTCCTGTGCGTGCGTATTCACCGGCCAAGCCGATCTCAGCTCCTGCAGCTCTTACCCTCACACGCCTACCAGCACCCCCTGAGTGGTTTTTCTTAACTCTCAGGTGAAACCCAATTCTACTCCAAGCCTTGAAAGGTTCATCAAGCGCCTACTGTGTGCAGGGCACTGGGCGGGGCCTGTGAGGGCTGCACGGGTGATGGAGCTATGGTACTAACCTTCCCTCGGGAGAAGCGCAGGAAGGAGGTTGCAGGGGACACAGGCAGCCGGGGGTCCCTGAAGGCTGTGTTCGCGATCACGGCACATTATCACTGACAGTTCTCTGATCTCTGGAAACAGACTGTATAAGAACCATGTGGTGCAGAGTGGAAAGGGGAAAAGGGGAAGAGTAACATTACAGTAGAAAAACTTGACAGACGCTTCCTTGGCCAAACAACCAAGGTCCACATCAACAGGGATAAATCATGTTGAGAGTGTGGACCTTTGGATGTAATGAAAATGGAATTTACCTCTACAGCCTTCTTCCCCAAACCCATCCTCCCTGTCTAATCATGAGGAAAACATCAGGCCAATTCTGATAGGAGAGCATCCTACAGTATGCCTGATGAATTCCTCGAAACTGTCAAGGTCATCAACAGCAAGGAAAGTCTGAGAAACTGTCAGAGCCAAGAGGAGCCTGAGGAGATGTGACAACTCAATGCAATGTGGAATCCTGGATGGGATTTTTCATTTTTTTTTTTAAGGTAGTTTTTATTTTTAAATTTTATTTATTTTTTGGCTGCATTGGGTCTTCCTTGCTGTGCGCAGGCTTTCTCTAGTTGCAGCAAGCCGGAGCTACTCTTTGTTGCGGTGGGCGGGCTTCTCATCGTGGTGGCTTCTCTTGTTGCAGAACACGGGCTCTAGGCGCATGGGCTTCAGCAGTTGCAGCACGTGGGCTCAGTAGTTGTGGTGCGCGGGCTCATTAGTTGTGGCTCGCGGGCTCTAGAGCGCAGGCTCAGTAGTTGTGGTGCATGGGCTTAGTTGCTCCACGGCATGTGGGATCTTCCTGGACCAGGGATTGAACCCGTGTTCCCTATGTTGGCAGGCGGATTCTTAATCACTGTGCCAACAGAAAGTGAACATTAGGTAAAAACTTCAGAAATCTGAATAGTCTACAGTCATCAGTTAATATTAAGGTATCAATATCGGTTCATTATTTGTAAGAAATGTACCACATTAATGTTAGATTTTATTAATAGGGAAATGGTGCAGGGCTTATAGGAACTCTATACTTTCTGCTCAGCATTTCTATAGATCTAAAACTGTTCTAAAAAATAAAGTCTATTAAAAAGAACCCTGCAGGAATGAGGTTTGGGATGGCCAGTCTGTGAACCAGGATCTCTGCTGTCCAGGCATTTTGGTGAGCTATTCAGTGTCTTTTAATAAAGCCCTTTTCTGCTTAAAGTAGCTGCAGTGGGAGTTTGGTTGTTTGCAACCAACAACCTAGAATAATACACACGTTTACCTACTTACGGCATTTAAGAAAAGAGCTGCAGGAGATTTGGTGTCATTTTCCATTTTGAGTTTGACAGTCATTTTACAAAGGCAGGTTAATGTGCATAAGGTGTCTGGGGATAGAATCGGGACTAATGAGCTCATATTTGCAAGATGCTTTGAGCTCCCTGGAGCTACTGAAAGGCAAGGTACAGGTATTATCATCATGAGAAAAAAACAAGCTTTGAGAACTTTGGCAGGGAGGTGGCTATAAGTGGAAATCAGTTCAATTACTCTCTCCTTTTAAAATAGACAAGTTCTATAAAAGTTAAAGATGTGATTTTTTTTTTTTTTTTTGTAAATCAAATTCCTCCTGAATTCTTCAGTCAAACATTGCTGCCTGTTCTATGATCTTTCAATTATTTTTGGTTTTGGGCTCCCTCTGACAATATATGCAAGCAGCTTGAGTTTCTCTGCTTCTAGATTCTCCAGGAGAATATTCTCAAACTTCAAAACCTAGCTCCGTTTTGAGGGGAAAAAAATCATATGCTTTCCTTTAATGTTATTGGAAATTTCAAGGCAAATAACATGATAAAAAAAAAAACCAACCAATATCAATGGTAATAGTAGAAGAAAATTATATATTTTTTTAAAATTTATTTTTATTTATTTATTTTTGGCTGCGTTGGGTCTTTGTTGCTGTGCGTAGGCTTTCTCTAGTTGTGGCGAGCGGTGGCTTCTCTTGTTGCAGAGCACGGGCTGTAGGCGCGTGGGCTTCAGTAATTGTGGCATGCAGGCTCATTAGTTGTGGCTCATGGGCTCTAGAGAGCAGGCTCAGTAATTGTGGCTCACGGGCTTAGTTGCTCCGCGGCATGTGGGATCTTCCCAGACCAGGGCTCAAACCCGTGTCCCCTGCATTGGCAGGCGGATTCTTAACCACTGCGTACCTAGGGAAGCCGAAAATGATATTTTTGTCTCTAAAGATACATTTTAAAAATTGTCGGCTCTTATAAACATTGCAGTTTTTGTGCCTCCTACAGAAGAGGAGCCCGGAGCTCAGCATGGCCCTTTCGACATCAGGTCTGTTGTGTTGTTTTGTTTTTAAAGTCCATCGTAAGGAAAAAAAATCAGATACATGTGGGTAAAAAATGAGATCTCAATAGGAATGTTTTCTCCCTTTTTTTTAAGGAGAGGTATTTTACCTCCAAATGTTCAAAGTCGTCATGTCAGTGAAGACTGTCATGATTAACAGGGATTATTGGCTCTCATTCCTCCTCGGCCACCTTCAACCCAAGTTGTGTTTCTTGTTTTTGTTTTTCCTTTTAAAACCTTACAAGAGGCTATGAAAATTGGCCAACACATTCCAGAACATTCCCTACCAAGTTCCCTGATACTATCTTGGTGGACACATGGCCTGTTTCCCAAGATGTAAATGAAGACAGTTTAACCATTTTGCAAACATGTAGCAAGAGCTGCTAGTTTCAAAACTGGGCAAAAGACGGCTGCACCCTTCTCCAGGCAGTTTTGGTGTCTTAGGGTTTCTTGATTTGCCACATCTGCCTCCTGGCACGAGATTCAGATTTAGCAAAGATTCCTTATGTGACAAGTAATTAGAAATCCAACTCAAGCGACAAAGGGGATTCTGTGGCTCCCATAATGGAAGTCCGGAGGTGGGCAGATTTCCCTGAAGGTTGATGTGGTGACTCAGGTACGTGATGTGGGAACCCCAGCTGTCTTCCTCTCCTAGAGACAGTTTTATCCTGAGGCCTGTCCCCATTGTGGACCTGTAGAAGTCCAAGCCAGCTACTTTCTCCTTCATGTCCAGTAAGAGACAGAGTGGGTCTGTCTGCAAACCCCCAAGAAGTCAGAGGGTCACGTGATTGGACAGTTTCCATTGTATGATCATTGATGGACCCATGATGTGACCAGGATACTGTGCTGTGCTGATGGGCAGAAGTCTACCACAGCCCAACCCCTGGAACTAGAAATGGTACCCACACCCTACCCAACACTGGGCTTCCCCAGGGCAGAGGGCGTGCACCCGAATGAAATCTGTTGCCCTTAGAAAGGAGGAAAGGTCAACGGCTGCTCTCAGCAGGCCCCCTGAAGGGACCTCTGTTGTGATTTTCTGGAAATTACCTTTGGCAAAAGCTGGAACTTCAAAATTTCTTCTTGGAGATGTTTTCCAGCACAGATGGTATATTAGGGGAAAAGGGAGTTTCTTGATAAGCTCTGAAATGAGATTTTTTCAGCCATGACATCTAGAAAGTAGATTCTGAATTCAGCATATATATGTAGTAGATACACATTTATTTTTTTCATGGAATGCTTTTCAATAACCTTGTCTTTGAAAGTTTTAGGTTGAAAAAGTATAAAAAGATAGTTTTAGCAATGATTCTCAACATCCATGACTTGGTTTGGGCGCTAAGTGTTTTCATAAGGGGAAGTTTATATTCAAACTTTCAAGTATAATTGTCAAATAGGACAAGTTTTGCTGAAAGATAATCATTTTAAGAAGTTTACAGGGCTCCCCTGGTGGCGCAGTGGTTGGGAATCTGCCTGCCAATGCAGGGCACACGGGTTCGAGCCCTGGTCTGGGAAGATCCCACATGCTGCGGAGCGGCTGGGCCCGTGAGCCACAACTACTGAGCCTGCGCGTCTGGAGCCTGTGCTCCGCAACAAGAGAGGCCGCGATAGTGAGAGGCCCGCGCACCGCGATGAAGAGTGGCCCCCACTTGCCGCAACTAGAGAAAGCCCTCGCACAGAAACGAAGACCCAACACAGCCATAAATAAAATAAATAAATAAACCCAAAAAGTTAAAAAAAAAAAAAGAAGTTTACAGCTGTATGTTTTTACCCTAGTATTCCACAAATACGACACCTCCCCCTCCAGCATGTAAAAATGTTTATTTCCCTTTGCCAATCGTCAGACCCTAGTGGAGAACTTTCTGACTGACATTCAGATCTTCATACAGAGCAAAGCAAATCATCTGAGGCAACCCTCGGATGCATAGCTTTTCACGTAGTTGATTACCGTTGGTTGAGGTTTTCTTATCAGTCAGAATTTTGAAAGGTAACACTGATGATGCATGATACAGCACATTCCAGAAATGAGTGTTTTCCTTTGATTTTTGCTCAGTATCTGCAAATCCCAGCATTTCAGGAGCATCACCAGGGCAGAACACCATTAATGTTTTTTTTCTATTTGACTAATTTACTTTGAAGAATTTTCACATGGCTTCAAAACTGTCATCAGCTTTCACGACGATCTGTAAGACCTGAGAAAACCACATTTCTCTTCCAACAGTATCTTGAGCCACTGTGCCTAATGAAATTATTAAGCTCAATTTCCTCTATTGGCTTATTCAGCACACATAGGGAAAAGAGGGGCATTAAATCAGTCTTCTGCAAAACTTGAAGTTTGATGTCCTAAGCTAATTCAGTTAATGATTATTTGATTGAAAAATTGGACGGGCTTGAACAGCAATCTGAATTTTTTTCTTAGATTCTTCTCCAAAGGAAACTTGAGCAGCTGTCAGAATGCAAATTTTCACATGAGTTTCTCCCCTAGGAAAGGTTGGCTTTTGTTGTTATTGTTGTTTTAATCTTAGTAATGGAAAAAGCTGAATCATACAAAACCTTCCGCACTTTGTTGATTCCTGATATTATGTTCTAGTTCTGTCCAATCTTATGTGCAGCCAAAAACTCTCCTTTGCAGGAAAAGCAAATTTATAATCATAAATGTCCTCTTAAAATATTTTGGCTGAAATATCATTTAAATCAATAATTTCTGTCAGGGACTTTCCTGGTGGCACAGTGGTTAAGAATCCGCCTGCCAATGCAGGGGACATGGGTTCAAGCCCTGGTCTGGGAAGATCCCACATGCCGCGGAGCAACTAAGCCCATGAGCCACAGCTACTGAGCCTGTGCTCTAGAGCCCACGAGCCACAACTACTGAGCCCGTGTGCCACAACTACTGAAGCACACATGCCTAGAGCCTGTGCTCTGCAACAGGAGAAGCCACAGCAATGAGAAGCCCGCGCACCACAACAAAGAGTAGCCCCCGCTCGCCACAACTAGAGAAAGCCCGCACGCAGCAACGAAGACCCAACGCAGCCAAAAATAAATAAATTAAATAAATAGATTTAAAAAATATTAAATGTGTTGGCATCTCTTAAAAAAAAAAAGAATTTCTGTCATAGTTACACGACAATTCTGGAACTCCAACATACTGGAAAAAAAGTACTCCACCCTGCATGAATCCATATATGACAATAAACATTGCCACAAATTGTTGATGCCATCTTCAGCCACCCAAAGAAAAAAGAAGAGTAAGCAAAAATGAAAGGTTTTGATGGAAATACCTGGTCCCATACTTGTAGAGTGATGAGGGGTGTCCAGTGGTGGCGGGTCCAGACACCCAGGCATGTCTGAAGTTTGGAATGCCGAGACCACTTTCAGGTTCCAAGACTGTGTCCTTGGTCTAAGCCCACCACATTTAATGGCTCCATGGCAAGATTTAAATAATCTTTCTGGACAGTAGTCTAATGTTGCCCACTCAAGTTCAAGGATAAGCGCTAACTTATACAAACAAAAGACGGTCCCAGAATCTACTTTTATACTTTATTACAGTATCTATAAAATCCAATGTTATTTTAAAAATATATGCATACTTATATTTAAACAGCAAGCTCACATACTGTGCAGTAGGAAGCAGCAGAAAAAATAGGATTTTATAATCCAGGTGAATAGGACACATTGTGTTAACATGTGAGCTTCCTCTAAAGCCTTTCTTGCTTTATATTCTGCCTATATGCACCATTCAGGGGAACTATTTGTTCTGTGTAGTTTGTATTATAAAATAAATATATGTTTTTAATTTTCCAAGTATAACATTAAAATGCTTAATATGTTTCCCCAAATTTCCCGTACCTGCCGGCCATATTCTGCCAGACCCCACTCCTACTAAATACTTCCAGAGAAAGAGTGCTTGGGAATTCCCTGGCGATCCAGTGGTTAGGACCCTGTGCCTACATTGCCGGGGGCCGGGTTCGATCCCTGGTAGGGGAGCTAAAATCCCACAAGCCCTGTGGTGAAGCCACAAAAAAGAGTGCTTAACATGGAACGACCCAGCAATGAATCCCAGAGAAGCAAGAGTTATTTTGTGAATCTCAACTACTCTGATTTGTTTATATGGACATAAAACCAAATTTTAAAGTAGGCAGCCCTCAGGTTAGGAACGGAGATGTGTATTAAAATGCTATTTGTCAGGCTTTTTTTTGGCATGGAGAATTATGTCTCCATTAAACAAAATGTTATAAAGGGTGCCTCACCAGTGTCCTATATCCATGGGAAATGAATTATAATAATCAAGGACTTAGGACACATATGGACTCAGGTAGATGAAAAGCGGGCCCTCCACAGGTTTAGATGCTGAGGGCAAGATTTAATGAGGTGTAGGAAAACATTGTCTACCAACAGTACAACCTTCCAGGCTGTCTGATTCTAGTCTTTCATTGGCTTTGAGCTGTTTTCTGTCTCAGTAAGTTGTAGGTACCTGTGTTAGTTTCGTAGGGCTATCGTAACAAAGTGCCGCCAGCTAAGTGGTTTAGAACATAAATGGGATTGTTTCACAGCTCTGGAGGCTAGAAGTCTGAAGTCAAGGTGTCAGCAGGTCCATCCTCTCTCTGAATGCTCTGGGGGATCCCTCCCCACCTCTTCCAGCTTCTCATTCCCACTGCTAGGCACGCTTGGGCTTCTTGGTTCCTAGACGCATCACTACAATCTCCACTCTTGTCTTCATATGATGTTCTCCCTGTGCGTGTGTCTGTGTCCAAACTTCCATCTTCTTCTAAGGACATCAGTCATATTGGATTTGGGGCTCACCCTCATCCAGGATGACCTCATCTTAACTTGATTACATTGCAAAGACCGTATTTCCCAATAAGGTCCCGTTCACAGGTTCTTGGATGGATGTGAATTTTCGGTGGGCGTTATTTCAACCAGGTACAGTAACTAATAGCAATGCAAAGGATTCATGTTTATAGATATGCACAGTCTGTCCTGTTCAGGAGAGGTGTAGTTGCCTTCTCTCTCTCCTGGCACCTGGAACAACCAGTGTTTCCTTCATTTGCACGTTCATTTAAATATTCCTGATCTGTAAGTGGGTCTGCCCTTTGGAGTCTCTTTTAAGCAGATTGGCATGTGTGCCTGGTTCCTTCATTTGTTGAATAAAATCTTTAACAAGCATTTATTTTTATATGTATGTGAGAGTCATGATTTTACCTTTTTTAAAAAACTACTTTTTAACAGTGAAAAGAGGAGGAAAAAGAAAGCACAAGGGAATTCCCTTCCCCTTCCGTGGACCCTACTCTAGCCCTGAGCCAAACGCTGAAGTAGGTCAAGGCTGCCTTGAACCCCCTCTATCTTCCACTCAGCACCTGCTCCAGCCTCCCGGAGACGTCTCCTCAGGTCCTCTGTCCTGCATCCCAAGTGGGTGGAGCCCTCACCTGGAGCCCGAGCACCTGATGCCAATGCTTCCTCCTGAATCCAACCCACCGAGCCCCATCCAAAGGCCCTGTCCTCAGCGGCTCCCTTGTGAATTGCAACTGGGAGAAGCTGACCCCCTTTCCCCACTGAACTCCCACCTTTTAAAAAGACAGTGCTCGTTGACCCATTTTCACCAATATTCAGCCTGATTTCAAAGAATGTAATTGAGATTCTGATCCTACTTTCCCCAGTTTCTTCTTCTTTTGCCTCCGAATTCACAAAACGTCTAAATCTTCTTCTTTTTAAAATTTACAATTGCGTCCTATGGCATAGCAATGTGTAGATAGCTAGCAAATCAGCTGTTATAAATTGAGGAAGTCTTCAGATACGTTTATTTTTATTTTTAAATTGTTATTTTGGGGGAAATGGGCAGTTTGTTTAGAATTGTTCTTATTTATACATTTTTCTGTTTACCTCTTTGGGAGGTGATTTGGTCTAAATATATTTATGGTTGGAGCCAGAGAGGTGGATTTGGGGTCTGGAAGGTTTCAAAGATGTAAATACCCACTAGAGACTGGGGAATATCTGTGGTTGTACCTTGGGTGGCTTTTCCATCTTCAGGGTTGGGAAGCAGCCCCTCCGGTGGGAAAGATGAGGTCTGACCCAGGAAGGGATTGGCAGGGGCTGGAGGAAGGTTCTAGGAGACCAACGTGCCCCACTAAAAGCCAAGAGTAGGAATTCAGTGGGACTTCTGGGTTTCACGGTTGAAGGGAGCTGGTAACTCCAGATCAGGCCTGTGGTTGCAGAAGTCTGTAAGGTTCTGGAAGCTTTTCCATGTTATTTCTGTACTCCTGTCCTGGGCCACAAGGAGAGAAGGCAGGCAGACTGGAGGTGACTGTGTCCCACTGCACAGCTGTGGAAGGGCAGCTAGGGTTGTGTTAAAGAGGGAACTGCTTAAAGAAGGTGACACTGCTGCCACAGATGCTGGGATGCTGGCTGGTGGCCATGGGCTCCCTGGAGATGTAATAGGGAAGAACCTTTGGATTTTGGGGGTTTTTTGGGCTGCTCCACGCAGCTTGTGGGATCTTAGTTCCCCAACCAAGGATTGAACCCATGCCTTCGGCAGTGGAAGCACAGAGTCCTAACCACTGGACCACCAGGGAATTCCTGGGAAGAACCTTTGTATTCTATTACAAGTTAATCACTAAAGGGATATTACCTGTAAGCTTAAGTTATACATAATGGACGATCTCTGGGAACCCTGCCTCCCAGGTAATGAGTGTTAAGCTAAAATACCTTTGTTTAGCTCACAGGAAACAACATGACCAGGCCCACCTGTGAATGACTGCAGGAAGGAAGAAAAGAACACATCCCCTCTGGAGGCTGACCAGAACCAGGAAATGTTTGACTTTGTTCCCTCCCCTTTTAGTATAAAAGAAGCCTGAATTCTAACTCAGGGAAGATGGTTCTTTGGGACATAAGTCCACCATCTTCTTGGTTTCCTAGCTTTCCGAATAAAGTCACTATTCCTTGCCCCAGTGACTTGTCTCACAGTTTACTGGCCTGTTGTGCAGCAAGCAGTACGAGCTTGGACTCAGTAACAGAGATGGCCCAAGATGGGTCCACCTCGATTTTGTGGCACCTGATGGCACTGGAGGTTTGGAGAGTATGACAATGACATCCCTGCCTATTCTCTTTACCATCTTTCACTGCTTCCATTTTCAATCTTCCCTAATTATACCTGGGTCTCGGGTGGCTGGTACCCTCGGCAAGCTCCACTCTGCTTCTCCAGTTCCTTCTTCTGGAATCTGGTATAACTGGAGGTATTTGGAGCAGAGGAAGACCACAGCTCTCCCTTCAGGACAGTTAAACTGGAGGAACCATGTGCTTGTGTTCTAAAGAACAACAACAGTAATCCCAGTACTAACATATGTAAAGCTTATTATGTGCCAGGTACTGTTTTAAGCATTTTACATAAATTAGCTCATTTAATCCTCATTAACAAAACTATGAAGAAGCTGCTATTACTATTCCCATCTTTACAGACAGAGAAACTGAAGCATAAAGAGGTTAAACAGTAGCTGAAAGACTATCCTACTTGCCAAGGGAAGCTCATTGCTTCCTTAGGTAGGGTGTTGTTAATAATATCCCCCTAACAAGCCTGATCTTGAAGAACAGTGTTTATTTCTAGTGGGCTTGTTGGGGATTGGCAGCTACTGGGCACATTCTTCATCCTCAGTGTTATTTTGGGGTTAAAATGAGCAGCAGTAGGTCCAAGGGACACACAGAGTGAGCGTCCCCCCATCGCTGATCTGGCCGTGGGGAGTTGGGGGTAAACAATGATATGAGTAATGGTTAAGCTTCCAAGCCAAAGAGAAATGCCTGAACCATGAGTAGTACTAGAAACAGTCCTGAATTCCAGATCCCCAGAAGATCTGGAGCTGGGAGAGCCCCTCCTCACACCAGGGAGTGGGGTGGAAGCAGGAATTCCATTCTCAGCGGGGGGCTAGAGGCAGGTGGGCTCTACCCCAGAGGGTTCCTAGGAGGCCTTCTGTAGAGGCACAGCCTCCAGCTACAGGGATAAAAGGAATTTCTGGGGTGGGGAGAGAGCTGGGGCTCTGGGTTTATCCTTCCTTTCACAAACCTTTACTGAGTGCTAATAATAATATTAGCTAACATTAATGCAGTGCTCATTCAGTTGCACTTTGCATGTTAAACCTTTCCCATGTATTGGTTTTCTCAATTTTCTCTTACAACCTTGTAAGGGAGGTGTTACTACCTGTAGAGAGGGATATTTAGCCCTACAGCGTTTAAATAACTTGCCCAAGCCAAAAAGAGCTGAGCTTTTAGAAAATTTATTGAGGTATAGCATACATTTGGAAAAACCCTAAGCGTATAGATTGCTCAGTTATCTCAAAGTGAACCCATCTGTGCAACCACCTCTCGGGATCACAAACAGGACGTGACATTCCAAGGGCCCCAAACACCTCTCTGTACCCTTCCCAGCCACTACCCCGCCTCCTCCCCAAAGGTAAACACTATCCACATTTCATACAACAGAGATTAGTTTTGCCTGATTTTAAGCTTTCTATAAATGGAATCATATGGCATGTGCTCTTTTTTGTGTTTGCCTTCTTTTGGCCAACATCATGTCGGTGATATTCACCCATGTTGTTGAGAGCAGCAGAGTTCATCCATGTTCACCGCAGTATAGTGTTCCATTGTATGAATACACCACAACAAGTTTATCCAGTCTCCTGTTGGTGAGCATTTGTTTTCTTCTAGTTCTTGTTGTTTTGTTTCTCGCCTCCTTCTCCTCCTTCCTCCTCTTTCCCACGATGAAGGAAGCTACCGTGAAGAGTCCAGTCCTTGTCTTATTGGAAATATGTACACATTTGTGCTGGGTACGTAACCAGGAGAGGAATTAGTGAGTCACAGGGTTGATGCTAAGTAGGATTTTGAACACTGACGTGCCAACTCTCAACTTAACAACCATGCCATATGCCCCCATGTGCCATGGACAGTACCAGGCTGGGGATATGGACCTAAAACCCCAGACAGGCATCCTGAGAAGACATCTGATGTGGCAGGGGACACAGAGGGAGGGGTGGGGAGCACAAGCAATGCTAGGGGAGGTCTGGAAGTCAGGAGGAGGACTGAGTCTCTGGCTTGGGTTTCTGGGCAGGCGGTGGTGTCATTAAACGTAAGAAGAGCAGAAGGAGAGCCAATTTGTGGGAGAAGAGTATGAGTTCAGTCTGGCCCAGGAAGAGTCCTAAGACGCCTAAGGGACCTCCAGGAGGTGCTACCCAGAGTACATCAGGCTCTGTGTGTTCGTAAAGCTCACCTCAGGAGCCCTCTGTATGGGGGAAAGCCAGGGAGAAGGTGCGATTGCCCGGGGAAGATGGGCACGGAGTGAAGAGCTTTGTGGACCACTGACGCTGGAGAGTCAGGGTGCCTGCTAAGACCAAGCGGGGGAGAAAGTGGTGAGTATCTAGAGTGGCAAGAACCAAGAATGCACACAGAATTTTTGAGGGGCTCTAAGACTGGCCCCCACTCAGTGTGCAGACCACACCCACATTGTCAGGACCCCTGATGGGTGCGGTACTCAACAGCCTCGGTGATGTTCCAGCAGGGGGGTGGTAGGCATGACCCCAGGGAAGGGGTTCTCTTGTTGTGGGTGGTGGAAGGTCAAGGGTAAGTTCTGGAGGCAGAGTCTGATATGAGAAGAATTTAGGTGAGACCTCGTAGAATTAACCTGCGACAGGGAAAGAAGAAAGAGCAGGAATGAGGGTGTGGTGCTGAGTGATCGAAGAAGGGGTTGGAGGGTTCTGGGATGTGGCAAGGCCTAGCAACAAGGTCCTTGCAGAGCAGGACCGTGCTGAGATGTTTTCTGTCCCACCCATTCCAGCAATGCTTACTTAAGAAATGCTGTCAAGGAGAATGTTTGTGAGGGGTGGGAGGGGAAGAGAGAGGTCTGTGCTAACAGAGAAGAAACCAGAAACCAGGTCTCAAAGGGGAGCTGGCCCCTAAAGCATCCTTGCAGTCTGGCAAGGGGGACTCAGAAGCCAGCTGCCGCTGCGGGGAGTGTGGGCGTGAGTCAGCAGCAGGGAGGATCCCGTGGAGGCATCTGTGGTACAGCGTGCAAACTGAGATGCTGATAATGCATCTGCTTCCTCCAGGACACCAGGTGACTGAATAACTGCAGATTAGGAGAGGGAAGAACAGGATTTGGGGGTTTTTATCATCGTAAACTGGGGATATCTGTGGTCCAAGAATAAAATGCCAAAATGTTCTGGTGAATTCTTGAGACAATCTATGCCATGGGGCCAGAGGCAATCGTAGTCAAGTGTAAAAATGTGCCAAAAAAAAGTTATAACTGTCGGCTCTGCCACAGTTAATGTTGTAAGGGGTGTGTGTAGATCCCACAGTCTTTGTACCCGGGTTGTTTGTCTTTGGAATTGATGAGCTAATCTTCCGGGTTGGGTAGGACACTCCAGGTTGGGCAGGGTGAGTGGGCTGCTGTAGGTTTAGGATCTCGAGAAAGCTGGGATTGCTCAGCCATCTCTTTTATGTCTTCAATCAGGAACGTTTCCTGAGCATTGTCTGGGCCACGTGCTGCTTTAGGATACAGCTGGACTGGTCTCTGTTCTTGAAATTCACAATCTGGTTCACACCCCTTCAGCCTTGCCCCTCTGCAGGCCCACGTGGGCAAAACTCCCACCTCCTTCCCATTCCTGGAGCCTCAGGAAGGACAGGGGTTTTGGAATATGGTGCGGGGGAGGCTTCTCACTTCCCAGCTTTGGACTGGAGAGCTGGGTGACTACCGTGAGAGCAGCCAGAGTGAGTCCAAGCAACGGCGTCTGTGTCTGCTGTAGATGGTCACCGTTCAGGCAGAGTATGGGGCTCGTGCTGATGTCAGGCTTGGGTCAGGCTGGGAATGCCCATTGAATTTAAAAGAAAAGAAGCCCCTGCAGGACGCTTGGAAAAGGAGAGGAGGGGCAGAAGCACATGACAGTGATTCAAATAGTAACAGGGAGAACAGGGACGGGAGACATTGTCTTTACTTTATACACTCCGAGTGTTGGGGGTGGCGGCGTGGAGTGTTTCCAAAAAGCACATACTACTTTTGCAATTTGCAAAGAAACATATATATATATTTTAATGAGTAAATAAAAGATGAAAAGTGGAGCTTGTTGAAGGAGATCTCTCTTGCAGAAGGTTTGGCTGGGACGGTGAGGCAGGCGGGGCTGAGGCGGGTGGAGAAGGGTTGGGGGAGGAAGCAGAGTCTGGTTTAAGATGCAGAGCTGAGCGGGGTTGTGGATTGCAGAGGACAGTTGCCACAGGATGACATGAGGACCGTCGGGGGCGGGTGGTGGTAGTATCCAGAATCCCCAGGGAGGAAGGCTCCAGGTTTAGCTGTAGGGGAGAGGTCTTTTCCACCGGAAACTGAGAAGTGACAAAGGTCAGGGATGCAGATAAATCTCAGCTGGGAGAGGGGGGTCTGGGGCGCTCCGTCTGGAAGAGATTGCTCCCGGTTCTCTGTAGAGCAGGAGGTGAGAGCTTTGGAGGAGGGTCTTGGCTTAGGCTTGGGGGAAGTCGGGGAAGATCTGAGGCCACCGTGGGGACTGAAGGAAGGATAGGGTGGCGGGTCCAGCACCCTGGGGAGCCCGAATTGCTGGAGCCGGGATTGGAGCGGGGACAGGACGAGGCTCGAAGCTCCTGGAGCTGGTAGGACAGGGATTACAGGGCCCTCCCCGAGGGGAGGGACATGCAGACAGGAGGCAGGGATGCATGGGGACCCCACCACCTGCATGGCTCACTCCCCCACTTCCTTTAAGTCTTAGTTCCAAAGCCCCTTCCACAGCGGGACCTTCTCTAGCCCTCTCAACTAAAACTCTAAATCCAGGATCCTTCCCATTCTCTTTCCCTGCTTTATCTTTGTTTCTTGGCACGTAATACTATTTCACATGCAGTGCATTTCATGTATTTATGTTGTTTATCATATGTATCCCCAATAGAATGGAAGCCCTCCAAGGGCAGGGCTTGTGGATTGAAATGTGTACCCCTAAAATTCATATGTTGAAGTCCTAATCCCCCAGAACCTCAGAATGTAACCTTACTTAAAAATATTGTTGTGGCAGATGTAATTAGTTAAGATGAGGTCATTAGGGTGGGCCCTAATCCAGTATGACTGGTGTCCGAAAAAAAAGGGGAGATTTGGATACAGAGACACACACAGATGGAGGTAGAGATGGGGTGATGCTTCCACAAGCCAAAGAAAGCCAAAGATGTCCAGCAAATCAACAGAAGACAGGGGAAAGAGCATGGACCAGATTCTTTCTCACAGCCTCAAAAGAAACTAACCCTGCTGACACCTTGATCTCAGACCTCTAGCCTCCTGAATTGTGAGAGAACACATTCCTAGTGTTTAAGCCACCCACTTTGTGATGTTTTGTTACAACAGTACTAGTAAACTAATATGGCAGGGAATTAATTTTTACTTCATTTTTAAAATATTTGCCCAGTGATTCTCTCATCATGCATGGCATGTTCAGCCCAAATTCTCTCTGCCCTTAGCTTTGACCCCCTGAGCACATTTTGGCATGAAATCCAGCCAAGAGAATTTGGCCAAGAATAGGTGTAAGCCAAACTGAATGATTCATCATAGTAATTTTAAAATTCTGATTTAGTCTTTGCTTTGATTACTGAATTTATGCTGAGTTAGGGAGAGTGATGGGGTCTAAAGGCCCTGCCCTAAGGACACGTGGGTCCAGGCTGAGAGCAGTGTGTGTCGCCCCATCCATCCTGTTTCACAAGATGCCCCTCTAGAAGCAGGACCACCAGCGCTGGGTGAGACCCAAGTCTCCTTAGTGTGTGCCCCCAGCAGTCTGATTGGTGGTTACACATGGCAAGGTATTAATCCGGCTATATAGGGAACCATTGATGGTCAGAAGCTGGTACAGAATGCAGACATCCCCAGGGTCCTATGTCTTCCTACCTTTGATAATGTGTTTTCTTTTTTCTTTTCTTTTGTTTGTTTTTAATTCTTGAAGATCCAAAGACTTAGACGTGCAAGTGGCTAAAGAAAGTTCAGTTTCCTGATCTGTGCTTGATCTTGTCTAAACTCAGAAGGTCCTGAGAGACAGCTGGGGCCTGGTTTAGGATGCCATATCTTTTCTTTCATTGAATAGGGATCTACTGAGCATCAGTCAAGATGGTGAGACACCCTCTTAGATGCTGGAGATTAAATAAATTAATAATAAACAACAAGGTCCTACTGTATAGCACAGGGAGCTATATTCAATATCCTGTGATAAACCATAATGGAAAAGAATATGAAAAATAATGTATATATATATATATATATATATATATATATATATATATATGTATAACTGAATCACTTTGTAGTACAGTAGAAATTAACACAACACTGCCAATCAACTATACCTCAATTAAAAAAAAAATCCCCAAAACCAATAAGACCTGGTCCTTGAATTTGGTGAATTCTCAGTTTATGAGAAGGAAAATCGTTTGGCAAAAATTTGTTGGAAAACAGGGTAATAGGAACCATTATAGGTGCATGAACAAAGGGGCGGTAATGGGGAAAAAGAGTGTTTGCCCTGTACCAGGGTGGGAGGCCAGGGTGGGTCGTGGAGAAGCCTTCTGTTCAGTAGGTCCTTTAATAGCTTTTCACATCACCTATGACTTCCTAAATTGGCCTTAAAAATCCTACCACTTTTATTCAGATGAGGATCCAAGGCCTTTTGTCCTTGGAGTAAACACGGCTTCCCTAGTGATACCCTTTTATCGCTAATTCCCATCAAGAGCAGGAAAAAGGCGGAAGAACTGGCAGATAGGTGCACACATGCATATACTTCTTCCAAATATTTAACCACGAAGGCAGAAATCCTCCCTAAAAGAAAAGGAAGTTCTTCAAAGGTTACGCCAATCCAGATCACAATGGGAGGGATCTCTAGCTGTCCCCTGAATGGAGTTAGCACCGAAGGGCAGCTAATCTCTTTAACAGGGAGACCCAGAAACACACAGGAGACTTTTCCTTGTATTTCTAAGTAGGTCAGAAGGGTAATCTGGTCCAGCCATTCTGTAGATGGACTTCAGGACGCTCTTAATTTACTTCTATTTACTACAAAAAACTCAAGGAAATTTGCAAAAATTCCCAACCAAATAATTTTGGTTTGCTTAAATTGTTTTTTTAAAAAAGAGTGACTAAGAAAAGTCCCATCCGCAGTGCACTTCTTCTTCTCACGTGGGCAGGGGGAAAGCTGGAGGGGCCTGCTGCCAACTTCAGGAGGTAATGAGCTTCTCTGAAGTCCATCCTTGAAGATGATTTATGAGAGGAAGGTGAGAGCAAGAAAGTAGAGCGTCTCAGCCTTCAAGCTTAGGGTCTCCCCAAACCCCCATTTTCTTCCTTGACACCAACCCCAGGCACTGAGCTAGTTTTCTTTGCTTTTAACTGCAGCCGTCTCTCAGTCCAGACCCCAAGACTGCCTGGGGTGCCCTCGTCCACAGCCACTGAAACCGAGCAGGACCCTGTGGGGTTCCTGCGTACGGAAGTCTTTCTGTCCCCCGTTTTCTCGTTTATAGGGAACGGACCCCAACCTCCGTGACCTTCCGTGAGTTCCAAAGGGCAGATCCAACAGTTGCTAATCAAGGGAGGAGCAGCAAAGAAACCAACTGAGGCTACGTTAAAAGAACCAGAGAAGCTCATCAAGAAGATTACCTGAGGCCAGGTAATTAGAGGAGTGCAGGCCCTGCACACACCTTAATCTTATCAGCAACCCCACCCTTGAACCTTTGCTATAAAACTCTTCATCAAATCCTTCTGGGTTGGGACACATAGTTTTTTCGGGGCAGGAGCCCACTGTGTCCTCCTTTGCCTGGCAAAGCAATAAAGCTATTCTTTTCTACTTCACCCAAAATTCTGTCTCTGAGATTTGATTCGGCACCAGTGCACAGAGGCCCAGCCTTCAGCATCACCACCCAAAGCAAGAAACAGCCGTTTTCATTTTGGCAAGCTATATTGCCACTCACCAGAGGACAACAGGGTTAACAAAATGGATAGATAGGCCCAGTGCTTTCTTCTTGATTTGCAGGCAATCTCCCTATATTCCAGCCATCAACCACTTGTAACAGGTGGCACAATGAATGTTTTTCCTACAGTTAATTTTTTCCCCCATTTGGCGTTTTTTGTTGTTTTGTTTATTTTTATTTTTTTAATTGAAGTACAGTTGATTTACAGTATTGTGTTAGTTTCAGGTGTACAGCAAAGTGATTCAGTTATACATACATATATATCTATTCTTTTTCAGATTCTTTTCCCTCATAGGTTATTACAAAATACTGAGCAGAGTTCCCTGTGCTATATAGTAGGTCCTTGTTGGTTATCTATTTTATATATAGTAGTGTGTGTATGTCAGTCCCAAACTCCTAGTTTATCCCTCACCCCTGTTGTTGTTTCTAAATATGCTTTATTTATTTATTTTTGCAGAATTAAAGTGCTTTTAGTTGCTGTTATGGAAACCAGCTCTGGAAGCTTAAAGAACAGCAAAGGAAATTATTAGATGTGTATTATCTCATGAGATCTGCTTTAATTTTGTGTCTGCACCACCCCCAGCCCATGAATTTCCACTGGGATTTGGCCGTTTCTAGAACAGTAGGAGACAAGCAGGTTCTGAAACCAAGCGGGACCCTGTGCGGCTCCCAGGCACAAATCCTTTCTGTGTCCCCCATTTCTTGTTTGCAGGAAATAGGCTTCATTCAGCCTCCTTGACCTTCCCTGAGTCCCAAAGGGCGGGTTCGGACAGTTGCTAATTAGGGAAGGGAGGGGATGCAGAAACAAAGTATATGTAACAACACTTCTGAGTTCCTCTGCAGAACAAGGCCGTCACCCAGGCGCAGAATGGCAGCTTCAGGCTGAGCGCAAGATTCCTGGATAACCGCTGTGTTACCTCACCAGCAGCTGATCAGAGAAAGCCACACACCCTTCAGCCCTCACCCCAAAGTTTGCCTCTAAAAACTTTTCCCCCAAAACCATCAGGCAGTTCAGGTTTTTTGAGCACGCGCCACCCGTTCTCCTTGCTTGGCCCTGCCGTAAACCTCTCTCTGCTCCAAACTCTGACATTGCGGTTTACTTGGCCTCACTTTGTCCTGGGCACACGAACTTTGTTCAGTAACAATTTTCTTTTCATTCGAGATTTCCCATCTAAGATCATGGTATGGCTCTCCATTGAGTCATGTCTCTTTCCTTGAGAAGAGTTTTTATACATTTCTTGAATTTTTTTCCCAGTAGTCTAGATTTTGGGTTACCATTTTGAACACAGCAGTTAAGAAAATATTGAAGTTTAAGATGCTCAAGCCACCTGACGTGGGAGGTTCTCTCAAGAAAATACCAAGTAAGGATGCATTTGGATGTGTTGACTGAAATAAAAACACACAACATAAAAGTTGCAAGTGAAGTTTTATTCGGGGATCTTACTGAGGACTACAGTCTGGGAAACAGCCTCTCAGATAGCTCCAAGGTACTGCTTTGAAAGAGATAAGGGGGGAGCCAGAATACACACGAATTTTTTGCTGGAAAAAAAAATGGAGTCGATGGGCTTCCCTGGTGGCGCAGTGGTTGAGAATCTGCCTGCCAATGCAGGGGACACGGGTTCGAGCCCTGGTCTGGGAAGATCCCACATGCCGCGGAGCAGCTAGGCCCGTGAGCCACAACTACTGAGCCTGCGACATGCCGTGGAGCAACTAGGCCCGTGAGCCACAACTACTGAGCCTGCGCGTCTGGAGCCTGTGCTCCGCAACAAGAGAGGCCGCGACAGTGAGAGGCCCGCGCACCGCGATGAAGAGTGGACCCCGCTTGCCACAACTAGAGAAAGCCCTCGCACAGAAACGAAGACCCAACACAGGCAAAAATAAATAAATAAATAAATAAATAAATAAATAATTAAAAAAAAATGGAGTCGAACATCAAAAGATCACCGCTAATCACAAAGGACAGCCTCTTCAAATTAATGATTTTAGTGCTTTTCTCTGTATGGGAAGGTGCAAGAATCTGGGATCATTGAAATTTTTCCTTAGATGTGTATTTTAACTATCTAGGGGCAGGTATCCAAAGCACAGAATGCTTCCTCTTTTTTTTTTTTTTTTTCCCCCATCCTGAATTTCCCTGTCAGTGGGTGACAACAGTGGCTCATGACTTGACTTCTGTAGAACTGGAATGGCAGGCAACATTTTTTTTCTTTACAGATACAGTAAGAAAATGCTGGGAATGTCCTAAATATCAAGACTAGGAGATTGGTCAAATACACACTGGTATACCCAGTAATAGTCAAAATTTAGAACTATTATGGTTGCAACTCAGCAGTGGAGGAGACGGAATTGGAAGGCAGTTCTGTCTGATATCACAATCTGCTCTTTATCCCCAGCTACACTGCCTTCCAAAAGAAAAAATAAAAAGCATTTCTCATTCACCTCACGTGAGCTAGTTCTCTGGCAAATAGGGCAACACATTTGGAGAAGCAGCTCTTGCAGAGCAGTTGTATGATAAGTCGAATGGATACTTTAAATTTAATAATAATGAAAGTTAACAGTCATTTGTATGCTAAATTCCAGACAACGTGAAGTGTTTAAAATCATTCTGCCGTTGGATCCGGAGGTGGGGTGTTATTTGGTGAGCAGTGGGGAGGGTTTGAGTTTGCTCCACCGTTAGGTCCCCCATCCTGCCCCCCCAGCACTTTGCCTTCTAAACATAGTTGCGGGAGGAGGCCATTACAGGTGCATTTGGTTTTCAAGCTTTAAATACACTGCTTGTAATTTTGAAAGATCTTCCTGGTGTTACAGGTGTTACAGTTAGGTGGCCTCTTTGAGAACTATAAAGTAGTGAATCTTTTTTTTAATGGCTCAAGGACAAATTATTCAACTAAATCAACAAGTTGCTTAATTGCCATACATACACAACACTTAAAAAATCATAAATTAGAATAGTTCATTGAAATTGAACAGTTCTGGATAAAATACAGTTTTTTGTTGTTGTTGTTGTTTTAAAATTTATTTATTTTTATTTATTTATTTTTGGCTATGTTGGGTCTTCGTTGCTGTGTGTAGGCTTTCTCTAGTTGCAGCGAGCGGGGGCTACTCTTCATTGCAGTGTGCAGGCTTCTCACTGCGGTGGCTTTTTTTATTGCGGAGTACAGGCTCTAGGTGCAGGGGCTTCAGCAGCTGTGGCTCACGGGCTCTTAAGAGTGCAACCTCAGCAGTTGTGGCGCACGGGCTTAGTTGCTCCACGGCATGTGGGATCTTCCCAGACCAGGGCTCGAACCCGTGTCCCCTGCATTGGCAGGTGGATTCTTAACCACTGCGCCACCAGGGAAGCCCTAAAATACAGTTTTGCACGATGTTGCTCATTTAAGAGTTATTCTAAAAAAAAAAGTTATCCTGAGTGTGTTGGCAGTTTTGATAAGCTACTTTCACCTTCTTATGTAGATTTTGTACATATAATATGCAACGTTGACTTTACAAAAACTCTAAATGCCTAATTTTATGTTCTTTTACAACACTGAGAATCTCTTGTCTTTGTGGTAAAAGGGGTGCATTTTTTTAAAATTTATTTATTTAATTTATTTATTTTTGGCTGCATTGGGTCTTCGTTGCTGCGCACGGGCTTTCTCTGGCTGCGGCGAGCGGGGGCTTCTCTTTGTTGTGGTGCGCGGGCTTCTCATTGCGGTGGCTTCTCGTTGTGGAGCACACGTGGGCTTCAGTAGTTGTGGCACACGGGCTCAGTAGTTGTGGCTCACAGGTTCTAGAGCGCAGGCTCAGTAGCTGTGGCACAAGGGCTTAGTTGCTCCGCGGCATGTGGGATCTTCCCGGACCAGGGATGAACCCGTGTCCTCTGCATTGGTAGGCGGATTCTCAACCACTGCGCCACCAGGGAAGCCCCAAGGGGTGCATTTTTGAAGGAGAAAATAATCAGTTTAGATTTGGAGTCCGATCACTCACAAATGACGAGTCCTTATTCAGAGCGGGCTGTTTCAGAAGTTTACCTTTAAAGGTTAAACCATTTAGTGCTATTTGCACCCAAATTTCTGAGGAAGGAAAGGAGGAAGTGGTGAACTCTAAAGATAGAGCTTGAATTTTGTTGCTAAGTGACCAGGGATGAGGACCTAGGGGCTGCCCACTCCAGAAGAGGGTGCCCGGTGCTCCACTCCAGGACTGCAGCCAGGAAGGCCACTGCCCCAACTCCACCAGGACCCTGTCACAGGCCTCTGGGGTACCCTGTGCCGGCTGGGGGGAGAGGAGGGCCAGCAAACCCAACCCGCCTTGGGGGTGAGGGGGTGTTGGTCACTTCAACTTGTAAATCCCCTGACTTCATTTAACAGGCCTCTGGAAACACCAAAACAGCCATCAACTTTGAAAGGGGGAAATTCCGAGTGGGAATGTACGTAAATACGGCTAGTTACAGAAAAAGGTAAAAAGCAAACAACGATCTGGGGTATTTTGGGCTTCGGAGAGAAAGCCCCGGACTACAGAAGGAGGCCAGTGCACGCAAGTTCACTTCTGGCTCAGGGCTCGCTCACGCGTCCAACTGTCTTCACCAGAAGTCGCTGTCCTCCGGCCGCGGCCCTCCCTGCCTCAGGAAGCCACGTTCCGAGCCCGCCCCGAGGACACTGGAGGCCAGCGTGATCACCACCGCAGTTCCAGCCCAGCGCAGGGTAACGCCAGGGGCTCAAGATCAAGCGGCCTTCGGCAGGCAGTTCAAACCTCACTCTGGCCTCCACCGCCCACCCCGGGTATTTCTGACCGCGTTCCCCACTGTAGCCCTCAGCTTGCCCTCCCGGGGCCTAGGGTCTTCTGGTTTGTCCCCAGTGCCTGCGGCGGCCCGGTTTGGTTCACCTTTGCACCCCGAGGGCCTCTCACGCGCTGGCACCTGGCAGGCACGCTGTCAAGAGCGGTGGAAAGAAAAGAAGGAAAGGAGGGAGAGGGGACAGAGAGAAAGAGGTGGTGTTTGCCTTGTGGTCTCCGCATCTGCCCCTGGATCTGCGATGCTTTCTGTCAAAGATGCAACACCGCCACCCCAGGCTCGGCGCGCCCTCACACCGCGCCTCCACGCAAAGCCTTTTCCACGAGGATCTGGCCCACGGTGCACCCTCCTCCAGGAGGTCAGGGGCTCCCCGCAGCTAATCCTCATCCCCTGCACCGGGACGGACGGGGAGAGGCCGAGCGCCGGCCAGGGAGAGTCCGGGGATGGGCCCACGGCCGTCGCCCGCGGGGCTGCTCTCTGGGTTTGGTGGCCAGCCGCGGAGTCAGCGCCCTGTCTCGGCTTGACGGGGTTAATCCGTCTCGACTCCGCAGATCCAGGGCACGGTGACATTGGCCAGGGGTGAAGGAGGAGGGAACCCTACTGGCCTGGAGGCGTCCTGTCCCACCCAAATGTTACCCCCAGAGGCTCCTGGACACCTGCCCAGGGACGCTTTTTTAGGAGTAACCTGAAAGCCACAGCTGGTCCGGGTTCTGAGTGACCTGGGGACTCCGCGAATCCTCCCCCCGCGCCCCACGCCCCGCCCCGGGTTGGGACTAGCCGGTGGCAGCACGGAGCTCCCAGTTCAGAGGGGCACCGGGGTGGACACCACCTCCCACGCATCCACTTGTCCTCCGTGCCCAGTGCGCCCCGGGGATGCCCGGGTCTGAAGCCGGGAGTGAAGCTGGCCCCGGAGCCCAGACTCCTGGGAAGATGCAAAAACGGGCTCGGTGCCTCGGACGCTGAGAAACTTCCCCCACCCCAGCCCGGGGGCCTGACGCCCTGGGCGGCTCCGGGCCTCGGGGATCTGGGCGTTCCCGACGCCAGAGCAGGCTCTGCTCGCGGCGTTCCCCGACCCCTACCTTCACCCTCATCCCCGGGGCCGCCGGAGGGGAGGGGCGGGGCCGCCCGCCACAAGGGCGTTCGGGTTCTGTAGTTATTGCGTCTGGTTCTCCCGCGCGTGCATCTCTCCGCTCCCCGGCAAAGCAGCCGGGTGCGCTGTCCCCGCGGCGCCGAGGAGCCCCTGCTTCGCTCTTAACTTTTGCCAGGATCGGGCCTGCCGGGCGCGGGACCCGGGGCGCGCGCCTCCTCCGGCGCGACCGCCCCGCCCGCCCACCCGCCAGCCGGCCGCGCTCGGAAAGCCCCCGCGGCTCCGCCCACCCCCTAGGGGCTTTCTCCAGCCTCCAGCGACTGGAGTCCTGGAGCGCAGCCGCCGGGCGCGCGTTTCCGCCGAGCTGGGGCGCGCAGAGCATTGCTTTTCTGGGGCCGCAAGAGACAAGAGGCGGTGACCTCGGTGCGCGCCCCGCGTCCCCGGCTCCCGGCCAGCTCCCCGGCCCCCGGCCCGCGCCCCGGCCGCCAGCATGGTGCTGCTGGCCGGGCCCGGGCCGGAGGGCGGCGGGGCACGCCGCGTGTCCCCGCAGTCGCCGTCCCCACCCCGGGACGCGCAGGCCGGGGAGGACCCAGCTGACTTCGAGGAGTACGAGGACTTCTCGAGTCTGCCCGACACCCGCAGCATCGCCTCGGACGACTCCTTCTACCCTTTTGGAGGCGAGGAGGAGTACAGCTCCGTGAGCGCGGAGAGCGTCCCGGAGGCCGTGCCGGAGGCGGCGACCCTCCTGCGCGCCGCCTGCGCCAACGATGTGGGGCTGCTGAGGGCGCTGGTGCGGCGGGGGCCCAGCGCCGAGGAGGTGCAGGAGACCGACCGCAACGGCCGGGTAAGCGGGCGTCTCCGCAGGTTTCGGGTCCCCTCCGCGTTCCTCCTATTGCCCGCGCCACCCGGATCCTGACTCTGTCCAGCGCCCGCGGTGAACCCTTTGCCTCGCTCTCTGGGCGTGGGGCACGTGTGGAGCCCTGGGTGGCCTGCCCATCCCGGCTGGGGTGGGGCGGCACGACTGATCTGCCGAGGTCACAGCGCCGCGGGGGCCGCCGCTAGTCCCGCGTGCTCACCGCAGCCCCCTCTCGTTTCCCGCCCCCGGAGTCCTCTTACTCCCGCCTGAGGCCCGCGCCGGGATCTGGGTTGGAAGCCTCTCGCCGGTCCCCTTCACCCTGGGTCCCCTCTGACCGTCACCCTTGCTCGCCTGCCGGGGAGAGCCCTTCTGCCCAGAGCCCCACTTGCCCCCAGTCCTCGGCCCTCGCGCTGCCCCTGCACTTTCCCTTCCAAGCCCGAGCGCGGATCGGCTTGCTCCAGCCCCCCGCGTTCGGAGTTTCCTCTGGGACCCCCTGCTTACCCGTACCCCTCCCCCCTCCCACGCCCGGCCGCTCCTGGTGACCCACGCGGTGACCTGCCAGCGTGATGTCCGACTTGGCTGTCTGCACGGTCACCGCGGAGAGCCAGGCCCCGGGGAGGGCCGCAGAGGGGCGCGTGCCCAGCAGGTAAGGCAGGCGGGCGTGGAGGCGGGGAGAGGCACGGGGTACGCATCAGTCAGGGCGAGACTCAGAGACGATGAGACACACTTAGAAAGAAAAAGTTGGCTTGAGAGGAACTGGCTCTCAGAACACAACCCACCAAAGCAGCTGGAGGGAAAAACCGCAGGGTGACCACGGCGGCCAAGTGCCCGTGGTCTGTGCTGTGTGCGTAGTGGCAGAGATCTCACCTGATTGTCACATTTCCCGGTCCCCGGGGGATCCGCAGCCTCAGCCTGGCACAAATCGGGAGGGAAAGTGCTTTTGCTCGGGAGCCCATGCCTGATAAGAAAGATGTGCATTTCCCTGGGAACTGGTGGGACCCTGTGCCTTTGGTTTATCTCAGGGGGCCAGCTGGTTCGCCCCTGACTCTGGTCTGGGCCCGACTTACGCAGACAGGAGCCCTTAGGCAGACAGGAGCCTGGGGGAGGGTCATTTTCTGCTGCTACACGTATGGTCTAACTTGACACAGCATTTGAACTTGGGGAAGGTTCTACACTTGGTGTAATGTGTCAGGTGGTGCGGGCCCAGAGGCCCCTAGAGCTGGGGGAGCTAATCTGGGGTCCTCGTGGGCAGATCACGCTGGTGGCGCTGGGACACCCGGCAATGACTGCACCTCAGCCCTCCCTCTGGTGTCCAGGCAATGGGTGCTGTTTCTGCAGGCTCTGCTTTCACTTTTACTAAGGTGACTTTTCACAAACAGATGCTTATGTGAGACCTCACTTTCCTGAAGCAGGTAACCAGGGCTGCTTTAAAGGAAGCCCGATAAGCATCAGGAAGAACACGGATGGGGTAGGTCTCTCCTGGGTTTCGGGCAGCCTGGGGTCTCCAGTGGGCAGGGGTGGGCCTGGCTCACCCAGCCCCCACTCTGAGGCTCCCCTGGGCTGGGCTTTGTTGTTTCCTTTGGGGCCAAAAAATAAAAGTTGGAAAACAGCTGCACTGGAGACCACTGAGAACAACGTAAACCATCCCCAAGGGGCTTGGGTCTGACGGACTGAGTTTCTGGGCCACTTTGAAAGCCCCTCCCTCAGTGCAGAGTCAGAGGAGGCTGGCTCCATCCTCTGAGTGCCCCTCTGCCTCAGTTTACCCGTTGTGATGTAGGGCTGACAGCAGCTCCAACCTCCTGGGGTTGTGAGCACGAGATGCCCTAACACACAGCACTCTGACATGGCCGTGTTTACTGTCTTGTCCTGTTTTTCACTCACCTACCTTCTCCTTGCTCGGAAGAGCCGTCCTCCAGCGTTTTATCTTTCTTCCTTCGACCAGGCAAAGCTCTTTTTCTCTCTGCTTTTGCCTTTGATTAAAGAGCCTCCCTTTGTTTTTCTGCTTTGAGTCTCCTCCTCTCTGCTCCCCACCAAATCAGGATGGAGAAACGGCGCTCGGCCCACCAACAGCAAGACCCCTGGTTCTTTTATCTTCTGATCAGAAGGAGGGCGTCCTGGGTTCTGGGCTTTGAAGGGGTGAGGCGAGAGCTTCTGTTCTTCCCAGTGGCTTCTTGATGCTATTATCAAACAGCCTCTGTCTATTCTGAAACACTTCGAAAGAATAAAGTGTCTCAAGGTCCAAAACATGACCCTGTAGCGAATGGGATAATGAGTCACCGTTGAGTGGTTATTGCAGACCTACTGTGTACAAAGCACGGTTTGGCGCTGCAGGAGACTCCAAGGTGAATCAAACAGTCTCTGCCTTTTAGTTGAGGAAGAACTCAGAGAAATAGTACCCAGTGCTTAGAGAGTAATAGTGCTCAGTGCTTAGAGCCAGAGGCAGGATGTGAGAGGGGCCCTATAAAAATGCAAAGCAAATGTCTTGGAAGCAGGGAGCTGAGGACAATTCTGGAAGCCCAGCAAGGGGAGCCTTTTGGAGATGGTGGTGGGAAGACATTCGAGCCAGACAGATGGAACGAAGGGGGTGGTGGCAAGTGCCGTGTGGTTGGTCGCAGTGCGGGACGATGTGGGTGCTAAAGCCGGAGAGGCCTCCCGGGGGGCTAGCTGATGAGAGGCTGGCCTGGAGCAGCCCGCTAAGAAACAGAAAATCGGGAAACAATGTGGTTTCAGCGTGCCAGGGTCCGGCCTTGGGGCTGTGGTGTGCCTCCCCAGATGGCCATTCACTCACTGCCTTCAGGTTCTGGTCTTAAGGGCATCTCCTCAGGGAGACCTTTCCTCCCATGCCTAGCTAAGCCAGTGGCACTGGGAGCTGGGGACGACAATCCAGGTGTTCAGAGACTAAGGGCTGAAATTGTATATACGTAGGGTGGTCATCTGAGAGGACAGGTGACATTCAAGTAAAGATGTAGAGAAGATAACTCGGGCAGAGCACTCCAGACAGAGGGCACAGCATGTGCAAAGGCCCTGAGGCAGGAGCCCTTTGCGACTGGTCTATGATTAGTAGCAGTAAAAAAGCTTACAGAGCTTTTGCCGGAGGAGTGAGGTAATTGCATTAACTATAGAATTACAGGTGCTGCCGGCAGCAGCTTCGCAGAAGAAAAATATCTCTAAAGGTGTTTTGGCGGGGGGGGGGTGTTTTTGTTGAGCTGTTGATCTCTGGTCAGTTAAGAAGAGAGTTTGCTTGAGCTGACAGAGGTTTCATTTGGTTGGAGTAACTAAGGATCATGTTTGTTTTTAGGTGTGTTCTTTCCTGGCTCCTGAGGTTCATAGAATTTTGGGTGTGGCTCAGCACAGTCTTCTAAAATAGTTATTGCCCTAAAAGGATGGTGTAATTGAATATGCAACCTATAAATATCTGTCAAACAATTCTTCAGCAATATTCAAAGTGTGCTCTGCTGTCTCATACATTTATGCGTGTTTTGTTCCCACTGACGCTGGGACAGTGGAAGCTACCACACTTCTCCTTCTTAATTCTTCACTTCTCTCTCAAGGTTCAGCCTGACAGCCCTGACAGCTCTGCAGACAGTACTGAAACCAAAGGAAGTGTTTGTGCTGTGTTCACTGTTACAGAACGGCAGTTTGAATGTCAGGCAGCTCTTGAACCAAATTAGGCCCAATTATGCTAAATTTAAAATATTGTACTCCTTTCTTTTCTTTTTAATTTTTTATTTATTTTTACTTATTTATTTTTGGCCATGCCCTGCAGCTTGCAGGATTTTAGTTTCCCGACCAGGGATTGAACCCTGGCCCCCAGCAGTGGAAGTGCGGAGTCCTAACCACTGGACCGCCAGGGAATTCCCACTCCTTTCTTGATATAATTCTTCTCGTGCATGTTTAAATTCCAGGGCCTCTTGCTGAAGTTTTTCGAAGGCCTCTCCAGCCATTTGCTCTATGGCTCAGGAAGGCCCACACTGCAGACCCAGTATGGGGGTGTCTCCCTTTGCTCCTGGGGGGCTTAAATGTTTCATAGATTTGTAGCAGTGATTGGGACCTTTATCTTGACATATACGTGAGAAATGTTTTGTTTCTGTTTTTGTTGTTTTTTTGAATGCCATAGTAAGATATATAAACTTTGGAATCACCTTTCCCTAAAATGAGAATCAAGTTTGAACTCACACCCCCTTCTGCATTTACCAGGCTTCAGTATTCATGGGCCTGCATGCGCTTAGAACTGGCTAGTTGGTACAGAAAGCGAATTCTGGCCTCAGGCCTCCATACGTCTGTCAAGGGTCATCCAGCAGAGAAGGAGCCTGGCTTTGCTGTTTGGGGATGTATCAGTATGTTAGTGTGTTAGCTGCACATTCTGAAGTGTGGGAAAGGGGGTGAGAAGGGAGAATGAGCAGATTAGACTGGGAGCCCAAGGGGCCAAACCAGAGAAGCTGAAGTGAGCCTGGGAAAGCCTGGGCTTGGGACGGGCAGGCTGACAGGTGTTGGCCTTTTCCTTCTCCACTGACCAAGGTAGGGGCCGCTCTGGGCCCAGAAGCAGTTGAAAGCCTCATTTGTTTTGTTTTTTTCATTTAAAAAAAAAAAAAGGACACAATTTTTTAAAGAGCAGTTTTAGGTTCACAGCAGAATTGAGGGGAGGGTACAGAGATATACCCCCTACCCAGCCCCCCAGACACATTCTGCCCTGCACCCCCATTGTCAACATCCCCCATCAGAGTGGTACATTTGTTATAACTGATGAACCTACACTGACACATCCTAATCAGCCAAAGTCCACAGTTTACATTAGGGTTCACCCTTGGTGTTGGACATCCTATGGGTTTGGACAAATGTGTAATGACGCTTATCCATCACTGTAGTATCAAAAATTGTCCCATGTGTTCTTCACGTAAGTGTATCAGTTATCTGTGGGCACAGCAATGCTGCATAACAAATAACTGAAACCTCATGGGTGTATACACCAGTCACATTGTGCTAAGGGTGGCCCAGCTCAGCCAGCCTCAGCTGGATTTGCTTTTAGCTGGGTTTGGCTGCAGATGGCGGGACTGGGAAGGTCTTGGCTGGGGTGGCTGGTCTCTGCTCCATGTGGTTTCTTGTCCTCCAGCAGGCTGGCCCAGGCTTGCTCTCCATGGCAGGGGCAGGGCTCCCAGGAAGCAAGCAGAGAGAATAAGGTTCAGTGTCAGTTCTGCTGAAGGAAGTTACAAAGCCAAGCCCAGATTTACCCTCTAAGTGTGAATTTGCTTTTGTTTGTAATGAATGCTATTCCCTAACCCTAAGCATTTCTGTTTATCTAAAATTTATTTTTATTGAAAAACATTTCAGATAGGTGCCCAAGAAGAGGGTATCAAGACCCTCCCATGTCCTAATCATTCAGCATCAACAAGTGTCAGCCCCTGAAGGCCGGTTTTAATTTTGATGGAAAGGATTATAGGATTTAATGCCGCTTTTGGGGGGTGTGTGTGTATGAAGGTTTCAGAAACCTAGGAGGACCATTGTCAGGGGATTTTGAAGCTGGAATGGATTTTAGAGGCTAGTGGTCCCCATCATTTTGTTGTAGAAGAAAGTGGGGCTCAGAGAAGAGGGCAGCTAGATGTATCAGGAGAGCTGGGTTCTAGAATGATCCGGAAGCTGTTCGTGATCCTCCTTTTGACCCCCCCACGGGCCTCTCCAAGGGGCTTCTGAGCCTCCCCCCTTTGCCTCCTGGCTGCCCATGAGGAATTGGCTACCTAGAAATTCTGTGGGGTGGTTTGGGTGATTTTGAACATTTGATTTCTTTTCCATCCTATGCTTGTAAAGGAAGACTAAGGCAGGTGTTATAAAAATCTAAAACAATAAGAGAGCTTAGGGACTCTTTTGGAATCTCATTTATTCATCTAACATTCATATCAATATAATATGTGAGCTATTATTCAAAACTACTTTGAATGACAACTTCTAGTAGATATGGCTACAGTATAGGAAAAGCTTTAAATGTTATTTAGCTAATTGTAAGTTACTAAAATTCAATTCCTCCTATCAGACCTTTAGGTCAGTAACTAATGGTTATAGGATTGTTCAGATTTTCTCTTTCTTCCTGAATCCATTATGGTAACCTCTATTTTTCTAGGAAACGGTTCCATTTTTTTATTCCCCTAAGTTTTGTTTTGTTTTTTTAAAATTATTATTTATTTATTTATTTGGCTGTGTTGGGTCTTCGTTTCTGTGCGAGGGCTTCCTCTAGCTGCGGCAAGCGGGGGCCCCTCTTCATCGCGGTGCGCGGGCCTCTCACTATCGTGGCCTCTCTTGTTGCGGAGCACAGGCTCCAGACGCGCAGGCTCAGTAGTTGTGGCTCACGGGCCTAGTTGCTCCGCGGCATGTGGGATCTTCCCAGACCAGGGCTCGAACCCGTGTCCCCTGCACTGGCAGGCAGATTCTCAACCACTGCGCCACCAGGGAAGCCCTCCCCTAAGTTTTAAAAGTTAATAGTATGAAGTTTTTACAGAGTTCTCTTTTTAATCTCTGCTATAACATTATTATATTCTGTTTTTCTACATTTTTGAATTTATGCTGTCTCTCTTTTGTGACATATTGTCAAAAATATTTTATTAGTCTCTTCAGAGAATCAGCTTTTGTTCTGGATCTGTTTCCTTCCTCACTATTTCATGAATTTCTGCTTTTCTTTTTATTATTTCCTTCCTTCAGGTTTGTTCTACATATAACTTTCAAAGTATCACTTTTGGTTTTTTTCCCACAAATTTTGATATGTAATATTTTATTATTGTTGTGTTCTCATTTACGTTATGATTTCCTCTTTTTTTGACCTAGAAGTTATTTAGAATGGTGTTTAAATTTTTTAAATACATATTGTTAAGCTTTATTAAAATATTTCTTTATTTATTTATTTTGGCTGCATTGGGTCTTCGTTGCTGCACGCAGGCTTTCTCTAGTTGCAGCGAGCAGGGGCTACTCTTCGTTGTGGTGCGCGGGCTTCTCATCATGGTGGCATCTCTTGTTGTGGAGCACGGGCTCTAGGCGCGCCGGCTTCAGTAGTTGTGGCACGCGGGCTCAGTAGTTGTGGCTCGTGGGCTCTAGAGCGCAGGCTCAGTAGCTGTGGGGCACGGGCTTAGTTGCTCCATGGCATGTGGGATCTTCCCGGACCAGGGATCGGACCCGTGTCCCCCTGCAATGGCAGGTGGATTCTTAACCACTGCGCCACCAGGGAAGTCCCTAAAATAATTTTTAAAACCTGATTCAGAGACTATGGTCTGCATGATATTTTGAAATTTCTTGAGACTGGCTTTACAGCCTATTGGGCCAGTAATTCTAAATCATAACCATGTGACATTTTATGATTTCTCCAGATTAACTCAAAACAGTTCCATATATAAAACAATATATAATTCCCTTTAATTAAAGGAAATAAGAAGGATGTAGAGAAGTTGTTAAAATATGTGAACAAAGGAAATATGCTTCATTCCAGACGGTTGGGAAGTAATTCTTTTAGACAGCTGGTCGAATGAAGGTGTTTATATGGCTCTGTGTGTGTGTGTGTGTGTGTGTGTGTGTGTGTGTGTGTGTGTGTTCTTAAGAGGTCAGATTTTATGATGAAGTAGGATGTTAGGAATCCTTGATGTCACTCAGTGTGTGTGTACAAAAAGAATAGAGACTGTTTTTAATGGTGCTCCTGAATTTGAAAGACAGTTGAAGGTGGCATTTACTTATTTATTTCTTCTAAGTCAGAGACACATAAATTCAGGTAGACGTGAAATCCCAAGTGACAGTTGGCTTGGTGGCAAAATTGGATTGGAGTGGTGGGATTTGAGAGCAATTTCAAAGTAACAGAAAAGCAACGTACGCTTACAAAGGCACATCTACGTCAGCTCCGAGGAAGTTCACATCCAAAGTCGGCATGTGATGCGGCGGAGGACCAAGCATTTCCCTCTGGCTTCTGTTTCTGGAATTTAACTGACTCTCGGGTTAGAGGCCAGCCCTGGTGAGGGACATCCAGAGGAGGGGGGTGTGGAGGTGAGGCTTCCGAAGAGGCACGAGCCCTGCTCAGGGGCAGTGCCTGCCAAGTAAAGGGTGTGAAATTCACAGTAGCACATTTTCCGGAATAAGGGAAGACACGTAAAGTCAGTGTAAAAATAAAGGAAGATGGAGAAGTTGGGCTGAGTGAAAAAAAATTCCATCTCTAAGGATTATATGCTGTATGGTTCCGTTTATGTAACCTTCGCAAAGTAATGCAGTTGGAGGGAGGGATGGAGAACAGCTTAGAGGTTGCTGAGGTTAGAGCTTTGGGGAGAGGAGTGGGTGGTACTCTCACTGGGACAGGCCTGCTTCTAGATTGTGTTGGTGGTGGTTATGGGGAGCTGCACGAGGGTTAAAATGGCAGAGAGCCACACACACACGTGACTGGGGACACCTGAACACGCTCTGTGGATTGCAGCAATGGCCATTTCATGTTGTTCTTGTACTGCAGTTATGCAAGATGTTGGTATTGGGGAAGAACGCCCAAGGGGGGAACTTCCTACCAGTAGGCAGACAGAAAGGAAAGGTGAGGCTCTGTGAACCGCTAAGATGGAGACAGATTAAGGAGTGGCTAGTTACCCAAGAGTTTGAGCCAAGCTTCAGACACACACTATTTCAAAATCAAAAGTTTAGTAAAAATGAAGGAAGGCATGCATTACCTTTAATCTGAAGCCCTATCGCATGAATAGACTGGATTTTGGAAACTAAAGCAGGATCAGCGCTGGTTACGGGGGAAATGGGACCGACTGGGAATACTGGGTGTTTGAACCACTGCTACTCGAGTGTGCTAAAATGAGTTAGCAGCGTGCCTTCCTCTGGGAGTTTTTCCCAAATGCAGGATCCCAGGCCCTCCCTAGGCATACAGAACCAGAATCGACACTCGCTTTAAGCTGGTCTTGGTGATTGGTATGTACGCTTGTTGGAAGAGCTCTAGAACTTTATTATGAGAGTAGAAAACAAGTGTGGCGGCCAAAGATAGCAGGCTTAGGTTGGTCACATGATCCTGGACAAGTCACATGATCTTTCCATCCTCAATTTCCTCTAGATCCCCATCTAGAAAGCGGGGATGCTTTTTATGAGGCTAACGACACCTCACAGAGGTCCTAGGGCCTAAAAAAGTGACTTACACATACAGTGGGTACCACATCATAGGCGCCTGGTGAGTGCGGCTGTTGTTTCTATGGGTGAGTTAACCTCAAGATGGGTTTCCAGTCCTGCTTTTTCAATTTCAGCCAAGGGAAGAGATGGGAGCAAATTAAACGTCTAACCAAAGAGGAGTGGTCAAGAAAATGGTGTGTCCGCTTGGTAAGGACCCTTTTGTAAATGTAAACATTAGTTAAGAGGGTCGATCTCCTGTTACGTGTTCATCCCGCAAGGAAAGTGGCAGTTGGAGCCATGGGTGCAGGTGAAGCAGGGCGGGAGGGGGAGGAGAGGCAGGGCAGGGGCTGGGGCCACATCTGGGCACATCTGGGGAGCACCTTTGATTATGGGTGGGTGGAGGCAGAGGCTTGGAGGAGAATGAGCGGGGTCCAGACTGATGACCAATGAGGAAGGAGAGCACCCCGAGGAGGGCAGAGATAACCATCGTGCCAGGGACGGTCACGAGCCCTTTTCCTTTCTTCAGCATTTCCTGTGAGTTCAAGTTAGGGCAGAGCCCCTGCTGGGAGCCCTCGTGCATCCCGGGACTTTCAGGGCCTGATTCTGTCATGATGTCCTGCCATGAACAAGCAGCTGCTATGGGTGCCCAAAGTTTCCTTCCATTTCTGCTTCTCCTCCACTTTGTCCAGCCAGGCATCCCCAAGGGCCTGGCCCTGCCCACTCCGATCAGGAGGGTCAGGCTGCATCGATTCCTTCTAGACCTTCCAGCTCTTGTATTTGGAAACACAGTAGTCGTGCGCTAAAAACAGCAGTGGTGACACAGCTGCCGGGAAGGTTTTGCAGAGCTGTGAGTCAGGCCTTCTTTCCTTGGTCATAGGAAATGGGTGGGTTTCTAGGAAATGAATTCCATGTACAGTGGCGCCGGGATGGCCCGATGGCCCGATGGGGGTGAGGAGACCTGTGTCACCTGGCGACGCTTCTCCCTGCTGACCGTCATGCTTCAGAGGATCCAGTTGCTGGGGGAGCCAGTTCATCCGCAGTGAAAAGGGGCACAGGAGGCACTGTGGAGCAGGGGAAGGAGTGACTCTGGTGTGTCTTGTCACCTACACATCCTCCTCTCTTGAGGTCCCCAGGCTTACCCTCCACGTGCTGTGGCTGGTGGGAAGCATCCGCTGGCCCTGCAGAAGGATCAGCTTGCTCTGGTCTGCCCAGGATTTTCTCATGTTGGCACAGAAAGTCCCACATCCTGGGAAACCCCTGTGCCCCCGGCCAACTGGGGTGGTTGGTCACCCTACCTAGGAAAGCCACTCCCGTGTTGGGGCCACACACAGTGTCACCTCAGAGAAGCTGAAAGGCCCACTGACTGCAGAATTCCTCCTTTAGCGGAATCTGGAAACCCTACTTTGGAGGAAAGCTGCTGCATTAAGTTATGGTATCCAGGGCACGCCCACTGGGAGGGAAGCTTTTGCCTAAACGCAGTCGCTTAGACTGGGTTCTTTGATCACAGGACAGAGCTATCTCCCAAGGGGGACATTATCTTGGGAGGCTTTTGGGAGACAGCAGAGCCCTTGATCAGGGGGGGCCCATGGCGGGAGGGCCTGGAGCGGGGTTAAGTCTCCACCGCCATACATGAAAAGTAGAATAAATACATTTTTCTAAGAAATTCAGCTACTTAAAATGCACCAGGGAATCTCTGTTGAATTTGTTTTTAATAGAAATAATTATTTTAAAATGTTGTTTGGTGTACACAAATCTAAATCCTTTGGGTTTGTTTAGAATGAGGTACAAGTGTATGGGGTTAACTCATTTCATTTGTGAAAGGCAGTGACTTACAGTGGTTCTGCTAATAATACTATTGGGTCCAAGAATACTTAAGATACTGTTACATTGTTTTTTTTTTTAAATAACCTAAGGTTAATTTGGTTGAGTGGCCTTTGAAAATAACTGAAAACTCATTAACATTCTGTTTGCATCTGGCAAGTTCCATCTATCAATCTGCACATAGCTTGATTTCAGCGTAAGTGTTTTAGCAAATACGCGGAGTCTGTCTTTCCTTATCAGTAGCATGCGTACTTTAGAAAGAAGTCAGCGTAAGAAGAAAAAAGGCTTGTTTTTCAAAGAAGTGCATATTCCTGAATGTTGAGTATTAAAACAGGTCTTAGTCCATTTGGGCTGCTGTGACAGAATACCACAGACCAGGGGGCTTATGAAAATCAGACATTTATTTCCCACAGTTCTGGAGGCCGAAGTCAAAGATCAGGGCCCTGCGGATTCGGTGTCTGGTGAGGGCCCAATTCCTGGTTCGTAGACGGCCGTCTTCTGTCTGTGTCCTCACCGGACAGAGCGGGGGAAGGAGCTCTGGGGGGTCTCTGTAGGGACAGTCATCCACCCGCATGACCTAATCACCTCCCAAAGGCCCCATCTCCTAGGACCATCACACCTGGGGGTTAGGATTTCAGCATATGAATTTTGGGGGGACACAAACATTCAGTCGATAGCAAAACACATCAAATACTGAAGGAATCAGTAAAAAAAAAAAAAAAAAGCATTTAAAGTGTCTTTCCACTTGCAGAAGAGGTACATAATTTTTCAAAATTTGATATGTGTAAGACTTTCATTCAGAAAATTCCAGAGTCTCTATGTGGAACATTGGATGGGTTTACATATAGAGAATCTCCATATCTAAAAATAGGGAATCCTGCTATTCTGTGATTTAAAACAAAAGTTCAGGTGAATAAAATGAAATCGTTGAAAATTAAGTAGTCACAAGATGCTTAGAAATAGAAAAAAAAAATTCTCAAAGAAAACAGAGCCTTTGAAGTTCTAAGTGATGGGAAATCCCCAAAATGCAAAATAAAAGGAAGTAATCTAAAAAGGAAAGTGAAGAAAATGGATTGTTTTTAAAAAAAGCAGTATTGATATATAATTCACATACTATACAATTCACCCATTTAAAACCGTACAATTCAGTGATTTTTTTCGTATATTCCCAGATAACGGGCAGGCGTCACTGCAGTCCATTTTAGGACATTTTCATCACCTCAAAAAGAAACCTTGTACCCTTCGGCTGTCACTCCTCTATTCCCCATTCCCTCCAGCCCTAAGCAACCACTAGCTCCTTTCTTTGTTTACATTACTTATAAAAGGGTTTTTATGAAAGATGAACTATATGCCAACATATCTTGACAGTTTTCTCAGCAAAGGAATACAACGCACTTCACCACAAGAGGTGCCTGCCAGACAGAGTGACGTGTGTGGGTTCTGCCTTCAGGGTCTTAGCTGTAAGTTTCCTATAAATTACGGTGTATGATAAAAAATTACGTTCTTTACAAAGTATGCAAAGCCCCAAACTTGAACCATTTCACGGTGAGCCTTGGGCCGAGCTGTCCTTTTGTTCACCTCTACTTGGGCTTGCTGACCTGTCGCTGAGGTCCTCAAAGTGTGGCCTCCGCTCAGCAGTGTCAGTGGCACCGGGGGCCTCGTGACTCGGGAACTCGGGTGGGAGCAGCACGCTGTTCAACAGCCTCCCAGGGGATTCTGATGCGCACTTTGGGTACCACTGGTTGATTGCACTCCCATCTTCTCTTTAATGTTTCTGCCAGCTCCACCTAGGAGACTCTCTCTCCACCTGGGCACGGCCTGGCTGTCTATCTAGTTTGAAGAGAGGATGGAGGGCCAGCCTGGCTTTGTCCTTGACCGGGCTTCTGGGGCAGGGGGCTTGGGAAGTGCCCAGTGAAGGCCGTGGATGGACTGTCTCCGCCATCCCTGCCCCTCTGAGCGCAAACCCCTCCCCCAGTGGGCTTGGTCCCCACTTGCCGCTGACCCGGCCACTGTCCATCGCCGCCTCTCACGGCCTCTTCCATCTCTCCCTCTCTGCTAGCTCTTTCCCTTCTTCTTACAACACCTTTGGATCTCTTCTGTCATAAAAAAGAACACACACGCACAAACTCCAAATCAAACAAGCCCAAGACTCACTTGCCTGCAGGCTCCTGAAGTCCTCTGCTTCCCAAGGCCAAGGGTGTGCGGGGCTGCCCAGCCTTGACCCGGGGGCTGGGGGGCTCTTCTGCCCCTGCTCGCTCTGTTCCGGCACCTTCTCTGGCTGCCCCTGCAGCTCGGTCTTCAGCTTCATTGTTGGGTGTTGTGAAAGCGTCCCTTCCTGGGTCCGGGCCTCACCCTCTTGAGCTCTGATTTCTTTCCTCCCAACCCACCCCTGGAACTGCTCATGGCCATGGCAGGGCTGCCTGCCTCCCCTACCCCCCAGCATTTTGGGCACTGTTGTCTGCATGATCTTGACCGTGGCCTGACTAGGGGTGGAAGCATCCATTACCTGCAGCTGGGATCACGCCCCCAGAAGCCACTTCCTGGGACTCCATAGGTCTCCCACACATTGCCCACTTCCGGTTTCCCCTGGGCCTTCTGGTTGCCACTTCTTTGCCCTGAGGCTCTCTTAACCCGCTTCTCTCTTTACTCCCTGTGGTGGTTTTTTTTTTTTTTTTTTTTTTTTAAACTTATTTTTGCTGTGTTGGGTCTTCGTTTCTGTGCGAGGGCTTTCTCTAGTTGCGGCGAGCGGGGGCCACTCTTCATCGCGGTGCATGGGCCTCTCACTATCGCGGCCTCTCCCGTTGCGGAGCACAGGCTCCAGACGCGCAGGCTCAGTAGCTGTGGCTCACGGGCCCAGTTGCTCCGCGGCATGTGGGATCTTCCCAGACCAGGGCTCGAACCCGTGTCCCCTGCATTGGCAGGCAGACTCTCAACCGCTGCGCCACCAGGGAAGCCCATGTGGTGGTTATTTTTAAGTGTCAGCTGGGTTAGGCTATAACACCTAGTTATTCAACCACACTAGTGCCATGAAAGTGTTCTGTGCATGTGGTTAACAGCCATAATCAGTTGACTTGAACTCAAGATGACCACGGACAGTCTGGGTGGGCCTCATGCAATCAGTTGAAGGCCTCAAGAGCAAAAGCAGGTTTCTTGGGAAGAAGGAATTCTGCCTCCAGACAGCGGCATCAGCTCCTGCCTGAGTTTCCAGCCTGCCAACCCCACCATCGTGTGAGCCAGTTCCTTAAGTGTCTGTATCCCCTGTTGGTTCTGTCTCTGCAGAACCCTGACTCGCGTATTCCTTGGGAATCTCACCTGCTTGGCAGAGCCCCCCGGGCTTGTACAGCTGATGCCAGCTCTCAGCCCTCGACTGCTCTCCCAAGAGTCACACTTGCATTCAAGATCAACTGCAGGGTTTCTCCTGCCAACCTCCCAGCATCTTGTACTTTTCTGTGAACTCATCCCAACGCCCCAGCCCCAACTTTTGGGCACCATTTCGGTTGCCAAGACTTTGTGGGGATGTAACCTGTGCAGCTCCAGCGCTCCGTGTTTGAGAGGGCCTGTGTTTGGGGTGCTGCTCTGCTGTTGCTGTCTTGAAATTCTTAATGATTTTGAACCTGGGGTCCCTTGTTTTCACTTGACACTGGGGCTGCAAATTACGTAGCTGACTCTGATTGCCCCATGCTGCTGGCTGCTCATATTTGCAACCCTGGAGGTGACCCAGCCTCGCTCAGCTCCCATTTCCAGTCGTGTTCTAAGCACTGCACAGTTCCGGTGATGGTCCCCACTTTTCACTGGAGTCTCACCACCTCTCTAACTTGAGGCTTTGAGACATCTCACTTTAACAAATGTGGTACTTCCTCTCCGGTCTCCCCACTGCATCTCACCACTTTCCGGTCTGTTCTGCGACTATTGGATTTATTTTCATTTGTGTGGCTCGTGTTATAACAGCATCATCTTCAGAAGCCCTTCCTTGAAGGCCCCTGACAATAGTGTTTCAAATGCCTGCCTGATTTTCCACGGTTTCCTTTTGTGTCACAGAAGCGGGTGACTTTCTGTCCCCACAGCCATGGTAGATCCTTATTCTCCCTGGGACACACATCGTTCCCTTCTCTCTACTGCAAGGCAGTGTCACCTTCCCCGTGAACTCCCATGCCCCTTGCTGGATGGTTTCTCTCTGACTTTGGAATCTCATCACAATTTGCAATTTGTTTATGAAACTCCTTTCTTTCTGCTTTGTTTTATAACGATTTGTTGATGATTGATGTCTCTGAGCTTGATGAGCTCCATGAGGGAAAGTCCTCAGCATCATTCATTCAGCTTGTGTTCTCTTCAGTCAAACAGAGTTTGTTGCACATAGTAGGTGATTTGTATCTGCTTATCGGATAAAATTGGGCTACTGTGTCTTGCTGCCAGTTATAGAACCTTGATTTGAAAATACTTAAAAAGATAGTTTCAGGTCTTACATTTAAGCCATTAATCATTTTGAGTTGATTTTTGTGGTTGGTGTAAGATAAGGGTCCAATTTCATTCTTTTGCAAATGGATACAGTTTTTCCAATACCATTTACTGAAGAGATTATCCTTTTTCCATTGTGTATTCTTGGTGTCTTTGTCTAAAATTAGTTGACCATACATGGTTGGGTTTATTTCTGGGCTCTCTCTTCTGTTCCATTGATTTATGTGTCTGTTTTTGTGCCAATACTATACTGTTTTGATTATTATAGCTTTGTAATATAATTTAAAATAAGGAAGTGTGATGCTTTCAACCTTGTTCTTCTTTCTCAAGATTGCTTTGGCTAGTTGGGGTCTTTTGTGATTCCATATGGATTTTAGGATTCTTTTTCCTATTTCTGTGAAAAATGCCATTAGAATTTTGATAGGGATTGTGTTGACTCTGTATACCTCTTTGGATAGCATGGACATTTTAACGATATTAATTTTCTATATCTTTCCATTTATTTGTGTCTTCTTCAATTTCTTTCACCAGTGTTTTATAGTTTTCAGTGTAAAGATCTTCACCCCCTTGGTTAAATTTTTTCCTAGGTATTTTATTCTTTTTGATGCCATTGTAAATGGGATTGTTTTCTTGATGTCCTTTTTTTGGATAGATCTTGGTTGGTGTAAAGAAATGCAATTGATTTTTGCATGTAGATTTTGTATCCTGCAACTTTACTGGACTTGTTTATTCTAACAGTTTCTTTTTTGGTGGAGTCTTTAGGGTTTTCTCTATATAGGACCATACCATTTGCAAACAGATAATTTTACTTCTTCCTTTCTTATTTGGATGCCTTTTATTTCTTTTTCTTGTCTGATAGCTCTGGCTAGTACTTCCAGTACTGTGTTGAATAGATATGGTGAGAGTGGTCATCCTTGCCTTGTATCAGAAGTTAGAGGAAAGACTTTCAGTTTTACCCCATTGATTATGATGTTAGCTGTGGGCTTGCTATAAATGGCCTTTATTGTGTTGAGACTTCTCAACCTTGGCACTACTGACATTTGGGGCTGAATAATTCTTTGTTGTGGGAGCTGTCCCGTGCATTGTAGGATGTTGAGCAGCTGCCCTGGCCTCCACCCACTAGATGCCAGTAGCACACCCGCCCTGCCCCAGCGTGACAACCAAAAATGTCCCCAGACATTGCCAAATGTCCCTGGGTGGGTGGGGGGAGCAAAACCACTCCCTGCTTGAAAATTACTGAAATAGAGAATAAAGGCAGCCAAATTGTTTGAGTTGTGGACAAGAGTGCCTTTTTACATGGAGAAATTCCCGAGGTTGTAGAAGGATCTAGAGTATTTGTCAAGCCTGGTTGCTCTCTCCTCCCTCTTCTCAGTGAAAGTTGGGACAGGTGTTTTTTAAAGTTAAAGAATTTACATGGCTTAGCAGAAAAATTATATCCACCAGCTCCTCCGAGTCCACAAAACGAGAGAAACCTATGATTAGAATTCCCAGCACTTGTAAACACTCCTCAGTTTCTTATTTGGAGTATTTCTGGTTAGAATCTTAACATTTGACCGTACTTTCCTTTTGAAAAATACTCATAATTGGACAAGTTGTGCTTTTAAAAATGTAATACGAGGAGATTAGCCCCAGGAGGCATGACACATCCACTCCAAATTTCATTGAGTCTGCCTTTCACGATGATCACTCCATCTTTCTCCAGACCCAGGAGGACCTTGGAGGCGGCCACCACGTGCTCAGTGGACATTTAATTGATAATGAAGCTTATGAGGAACCAGAGATGACCACTTCATGCCTAGCAAGATGGCGTGCGGTGCATTCTACCAGGAAAACTTATCAAACGCTGTGCAGCAGTTCCTCCTTTAAAAAGAAATATCACAAAAAAGTGTGTACCCTGCACCAGGCACTGTTCTAGGGAACAGAGCGCTGAGCAAAGGGGGAAATTCCCATTCAGATGGGGCTCACATGCTTTTGGGGAGGAGGAGAGGTAGACCAGGCAGGGTACGGGTTATGCAGTGTTGGGTGGATGCTGAAATTCTCCCTGAGGAGAGAACCTTCGAGTAAAGACACTGTGGAGGGGAGAGTCTCCCTGCATGGTTGTAGAGGAAGATTGGTCCAGGCAGATGGAGCAGCAAGAACAAAGGCCATGAGGTGGAGGACCCGGAATGTTCTGGAACAGCCAGGAGGCCAGAGGGGCTAGTGCAGAATGAAGTGGGGGAGCTGACAGGAGCAGTGGTCTAGTGATACTACCCAGAGACAGACTTGGGCAACCAGTTAGAGCAGAAGAAAAAAGACCCACTTCCACTCAGATGTGAACGTTTTAGCAATGTCTCACTGAGATTTGGTGCTCTTTCAGGAGGACAGAGTGTTCCAGGCCAGAGGTTTTTTAGGACTGGTGTGGTGAGCTTGTCTCTTGCATCATACCTAACTGGACTGCTGCCTTTTCAATATTCATGTAATTAGATCATCAGCTATTTCACGGACGCACATGGCATTTGAAATTGGGCTCCCCAAACACTGTCCTTAGATTGACAGATCCGTTTTTGGGCTTGTCATCCGGTGTCCTTAACCTTTGGCTTTTTATTATTTGTTTGTTTGTTTATTTATTTATATTTTTTGGCCGTGCCGCGCAGCATGCGGTATCTTAGTACCCGGACCAGGGATCGAACCTGCGCTCCTTACAGTGGAAGTGCAGTGGCTTAACCACTGGACTGCCAGCGAAGTCCCAAGCTTTGGCTTTTTAGTTCTGACTTCAAGTCTGGGGGATCATTTCTTGAACAGGAAATTTAAGAATGTGATTATGTGAGTCTGTGGAACACGAGGCTTCCCTCTTATGAAAGGAAACCCCGAGAAAAACCCCTCAAGCTAGAAAGCACTTCCTGGGGGCTTGCGGCTTCCCCTGTTGGTCCGTGGCCTGGCTGCCCCGAGGCCTGTCTGTCTGAGAGGTGTGCTGGGTGCCCGGTCGGAAGAGGAGGTGCTGGGCCATGGGGTTTGACGGGTTTCCACCCGGGTTTGAGAATACCACATGGGGCATGCGTCAAACAGAGAGATGCGAGGTTCTGGGGTCAGAGATTCAGGACGGTACCTCTGAGCCCTGCTAGGCCCCTCCCACCTCCTTCCTCACCTGCATGGAGGCACCCATCCATCCTCCACCCTTTCCAGATCTTCCCTGATGCCTTCTCAGTGCCCAGGGATGATGCCTTCTGCATGCCAGGCCCTGGGCGGGAGCCTGGAGGCCCAGAGAGCTACAAGTCCTGGGGCCCCATCCTCAAGGAACCGACAAACAGCAACATGGTCTTGAGAGTTTCTCCATGAGCTCAGTGCCACGCTGAGTAGTACAGTGGACCATTGAACAATGGGGGGTTAGCGGCTCCACCCTCCTGTGCAGTGGAAAACCCACATAACTGCCACCTCTGCCTGAAAAACAAAGGAATTGATAAGTGACTCACCCAAGGGCAGAAAGCGGAAACAGTTTGGACAGTCTGGACTCAAAGCCTAGTTGTTTTGCTTTCATATGTTGTGATCTCTAATCGGACAGAAACTTTCCCTCACACTTAGTTGATTTCAAGATCTGTAAAATGAAAATACATACTATATTTATTGAAAAAAGTACATGTGTAAGTGGGCCTGTACAGTTCAGACCCATGGTGTTAGAGGGTCGGCTGTATTTCTTTTTTCCATTATGTGATAGTAGGAAATCATGCAACTCTACAGGAAGGAGAAAGAGCCAGGGGGTCTTTACCTGGTTGGGAGTCATTGTTTGAATCTGATACACTGTGAAAACACCATGTGGATGGGTTCCTGTAATTCACTGTGTGTGTTTACATATGTGTATAATGTTTTCTTATCTCTATTTTCCATCTAGTTCATTACAACATTAGACCAACAGAATGGTTCTTGTCTGGTCTTTTCATGCTTAATTTTTTGGTGTGCTCTCTTTTGTGTGTGTGTGTGTGTCTGTGCTCTCTTAATGAGTAATTGAGGAAATTGCTATTGGTCTTCTGTAGTCAGAGCTGATTCAAACGGGAAAAGATTTTTCCAGTGCAAATGTGAGCCTTTTCCAATACATTTACATTTCTCTGGTCATTATCATGTGTTTTCTGGCTCTCAACAGCAGTATGTGCTTGGCTAAGAGGTTGGGAGACTCTTTTGCTTGCTGAATTTCAAGGGGCAATGAAGTTGGGGTACATGAAGGTTTCATTGGGCAGACGTTTCTGATGTTAATGATTTGCGAAACTCCTTCTGGATAGAGCTTGATTTTTTGCTGTGAATGAATGATCACACCATGCTCTGATCCTTGCTCCTTTACTCTGACATTTAACAGTAATATTTATTAGATATTTCTTTCTGCTTCCGATAGAAATATTTAGGTGTGGAAAATGGAAAAAAAAAAAGTACAAAGGAGAAAATAAAAACAAGTGACCAGTACCTGGAGATAATGAAGTTAACATTTGATATGATCTGTTCATTTGTTTATCTATCTCTAAAGTTTATCTTATAAATAAAATTTTGGATCCTGCTTTTTTCACTTATAAGCATACTCTGAGCTCATTTCTATATTAAAAGTACTTTAGAATCTTGATTTTTTCAAAACCCATTTCTGTACACATCATAGTTTAGTTAATCATTTTTGGGCATTTTGGTTGTTTCTGAGATTTTGCTCTGTGAATAATGCTCTGATGAATGGATGTCTTAGTATATCTTTTATTGGTACTTGGAGCATTCCTTTTCAGATCAATTCTGAGAAGGTATATTATTAACTTTACGAGTATGAGCCTTTTAAAGGCCATCTTACTTTCTAGGAAGATTGTACTAATTTCTCCTTCCACCAGCAGGCAATAAAACTGCCTGTTTTGCTGTATCCTCATCATGCAGCACATTAATTATTAAAAATGTTGAAATGGCTTATTGGTCTTTGCAACATTAAAAATCATACATGCTTATTGTAAATATTCAGATAACATAGATAGGTAAAATGCCAAATATGAAAATCGCTGATCTAGAGATAATTAAATTTTTTTCGATATAAGTTGAGTCATTTCTTATGCTACATGTAATCTACTTTTTTCCTTAGCAACTTATTGAGGCAATGTTTCCATTTCTGCACATACACATCATTATTTTTAATTACTGCAATATATTCTGTATTTTGGATATTTTCACTTTTTAAACTTTTGACTTCCTGATGTGCACTGAGGTTATTTCGAGTTTGTCATTTACGAGCACTACAGCGATTTGCATATGTCTTTGCACATTGATCTAATTATTTTTAAGGAACTGTTGGGTCTTGAGTGTGGATCCACGTGGTGGGTCCTATTATTTTCACAAAGACTTCTGCCTCTCCCTGGAGCAGTAGACTTCTCTCTCTGTAGCCTCATGTTTGGCTGGGCCTCTTGCTCTGGCAAATTCAGTGTGAGAAGTGACTTGAGTAACCTTGCTCATGATTTTTAAGACCCAGCATATGATCTGCCATACCCTCTTTTCCCTCAGTGATGAAACTTGTGATATTCCAGGTAGAGGGAAAACAACATGGGAAGGAGCTGCAGCCCACTTACAGTGGACATGTCATGTGGGAAAGTAGACTTTTGTCATAAGCCATTGAAATTTGGGGGTTGCTTGTTACTGCCACACGACCTACTTATCCTGACTGACTATAATACATGGTAACAAAGTGCCCTTTTTAGGAAGAGTGTACCTGCTTGTGCTCACCAGCAAGATAAGAGCGTGCCTTTCCTTCCACTTTGCCAAAGCTAGTTATTTTAACTCTTTTTAATCTTTTCTAACTCATGGTCAAAAAATGATAACTCACTTTAACATGTGTGTCTTTGATGACTAGTGAGGTTAAAACATGTTTCCTATAACATGTTTACTAGCCGTTTAGCTTTCTTCTTTCTTTGATTTACTTCTTCATATCCCTTGCTCTTTTTTGGGGGGGGGGTTAATCTGTCTTTTCTTCCTGAGTTCTGAGAACTTACAAAATATGCTTAAGATATTATTCTTTGTCTAGCACATGTTCCACATTGTTTTTCCAGTTGGCATGTATTTTTTAAATCTTATCTGGGGTTTATAGAATTTCTTGAATTTTTGGCTTGATATCTTTTGTCAGTTTGGGAAGATTCTTTGCCACAATCTTGTCAAATATTGTTTTGTCTCATTCTTCCCCCCCGCCCGCCCCCACCATTCTATGACACCACATTCCCATATATTAGACCTTTCTACCATGCTCCAGTATCTCTTACGGTTTTTTTTTCCCCCTATCTTTTCCATCCTTTTTTTCCCTGTCTGGGCATTTTTGGTTAACTCATCTTCCAGTTTACTAATTCTCTCTTTAGTTTAATCTGCTTCTTAATTCCTTTTAAAATTCTTAGTTTTAGTTATTATATACTTTATTTCTAAAACTTTTGTTTGATTCTTCTTTAGATTTCAGTTCTCTGCTAAAATTCTCCTTTTGTCATTACATGTGAATTATGGTCTCATACCTTCAGTATCTGTGTCTCTTGGAGATGTTTTCTATTGTCTGTCTGTTTTTCTCTTAGTCCTTTCTCCTGATATCTCTGGTAATGTGTGTTTTTTTTTTAATGTTAGACACTGTATATGAAAAATTGAAGTAGTTCTAGATAGTGTTATCTTTCACCAGAGAAGATTTAATTTGCTTCTGGCAGCCAGAGTGGGGCAGATGATAGTAGGCTACATAGGTCTTTGTAAGGTCTGTCCTGTCTCTGGCTTGCCTTACTTGTGGGCCTAGCCTTTTGGGCTTCCCACAGAAAACGTGGGGTGTTCAACAGGCCTGTCACCCTTGGCAAGGCGTGAACTCCCATGCTGTCTCCTTAACCCTTGAGACTGTGATCGACTCTGCCTGAGGCCTCTGATCATTGCTGCTCCTCTCTGCTTGGTTTCTCAGTCTCTTAGCCTTTATGAATCAGCAAATACCATGATGGGAAAAGGGATGAGAGTGGAAGCTTATCTCAGGGCGTTCACCTTCTTTCTTGGACATTGGGCCCGCAAGTCCTGGTTGTCTGTGAAGTCTGACGCCTCCAAATAGATTTAAAAACAAATTGTTCAGTCTTACTCATTGTTCTCAGTGGGAGAATGGATCAAAGCTGGTTTTTCATGGCTGAACTTGGAAGTTTCTATCATTTGCCTTTTTACTTTCTTTATACTATTTTGCTGAGAAGGAATAGATTTTTGTTTAGTCAGATTTATCTGTCTTTTTCTTTATGGTTTCTGGCTTTGCTGTCATGCTTCAAAATTCTTTTTTAAAGCAAATTTAATAGTTATCTAGATTTTCTTGCAGCATTTTTATGGTTGTATGTTATTTAATGATTCATTTTGGCATAAGATGTGAGGTAAAGATCCAACCTTATTGTTTCCCAACTGACTAGGGCATTTGTCCAACACCATTAATTGAGTAATCCATCTTCTGTGAATATCTGAAATACAATCTTTTTTGTTAAGTATGTGATGTCTCATTACTATTTTAATTCGCTTACTAGTCATTTTTCTGTTATTTATCCATTTAAAATATTGTACTCTTAGTATATTTACGCTGATATTTAATATATTTCTGTGATTACTTAAATAATCCTGTATATGTCATTAATTTTGGTTGCTGCTTTTAAATTTCCTTTTAATTTTGCTTATGATTTTTTATATAAATGGAAATTATGTTTTCATGTACAGTAGAATTTTTATTTGTTATTTTATTCATTGTTATAATGCTATTGAAACCCTTCCTTGTCTCATGATCAGTTAACTATTTTAGGATGTAAATATGTATGTATATATTTATTTTTGCTCTTAATTTTCTTTGATCTGTATTTTGATATATGTATGGAATGTGTGTGTGTGTGTGTGTATTTTTCCTGCATAATTGTCAACTTTTCAACAATGTTGGTTAAATAACCCATCCGTTTCCCAGATTCTTCCTTAAACACACCTTGACCTTTAATGACAAGGGTCTTATTTTGGGCCATTTGCTTAATTTTTTCCCATTTAATATACTTCTTTATCCTTCTTAGTATTTTGCTCTCCTCTTCCCATTTTTAAAAAACTGAGGTATAATTGACATATAACCTTATATTAGTTTCAGGTGTACAAGATAATGATTAAATATTTGTATATACAGTCGCCCTTCTGTATCCACGGGTTCAGCACCTGCAGATCTGCATCCATAGATCAAAAATATTTGGAAAAAAAAATTCTGGAAAGTTCCCCAAAGCAAAACTTGAACTTGTTGCCAGCTGGCATCTATTTACATAGCATTTACATTGTATTTATAGCTATTTACATAGTATTTACATTGTATTTATAGCTATTAACATAGCATTTACATTGTGTTAGGTATTATAAGGAATCTAGAGATGATTTAAAGTATATAGGACAACGTGTGTGGGTTACGTGCAAATACCATGCCATTTCATATGAGGGACTTGAGAGGCTGCTGATTTTAGTATCCGTGGGTGTCTTGGAACCGATTCCCTGGGGGTACCAAGGGCCGACTGTCTTGTGAAATGACCACCACAAGTCCAGTTAACATCCATCACTACACATTAGCACATTTTTTTTGCCTTCTGATGATAATGTTTAAGATCTTCTCTCTTAGCAACTTTCAAATATAAAATACAGTATTGTTAACTATAGTCACCGTGCTGTACATCACATCCTCACAGCTCATTTATTTCATAACCGGACGTTTGTACCTTTTGACCCTCTTCCTCCTCTTCAGTTAAAGTCACGCACATACATGGTAGAAAAGAGGCTCTTACAGATGGGCTCCTATGAGCAGCTGCAGCTACTCACCCCAGACCATCCCCTCTCCTGTCTGCTTCCCAGGACTGATAACCATCCCCACTTCCATTTCTTCTGGCAGCCACTCCCTGCTGATGTACAGCTTGCTCATAATGGGCACCTTGATTTATCCATTTGGGAGAATACCATTGACTTCCTGCAGTGACAGATGGAGTTTTTGCTGAACTGCACTCCTTTCTCCCCCTCTCTCTAATCAGACACACCCACCCAGAATTCTTCATATTTATGGTTCTAATGCCTTGTTGTTTTGTGTGTTCTCAGCCTATTGACAGTGACGCTGTAGGCTAGGCCCGCCTGGGGCACTCACCTGGGCCCACTCTACCTGTGGCAGCCTCCACAGACATTTCCCCACCAGAGCCAGGGTCATGCCTGGACCAGCCCTTGTGGTTCTTCATAGGAGTGCAAGGCACACGTCAGCCACAATCAGCAGCAGACTTTGAAAGAACGAGTTTTATTACTTTCAGGACCTGTAGGGCACATGGCATGCTTGGGGCCACACAGCAGAGGGGGTGAGGGTTGTCGGGGAGGGGAGAGAGAGAGAGAGACAAAATGAACACCTGGGGTTCTGCCTTTATTGGCAGGGTGAGGGCCTAGGGTTCACTCTTTATGGGTGAATTTAAAACAAAAGAGTGGGAGTTAAAGTGCAGGAAGGGAAGCTGTCCGTCCACAGCTATCTAGATCACCTGGAGGTTTCTAAAAAGAGGAACGTTATGTGCGGGGCCGCCTGCCTCTTTTTATAGTTGCATAGCTGGCGATGTGTTTATTCGAGATGGGTGTCTTTGAAGTGGATGCCTCAGCAATCAAAAGCTTAATGTCAGGCACTTACATTACAAATCACAAAAGCTAATCGTCAGGCACCTACACATGTATTTTATTTCAGCCTTGATTTCCTTTCCATCAGCTCTAGTCAGTATTTCTGGATTTCTCCTTTAGGGAAGGACATTCCTGGCCTTTCCCTACCTCCTCTGCCCCCATCACCTCTTGTTGTGTCCTCCTTATCTTTCTACTGACAAGATTAATAACATTTTTTTCTTTAATCTGTAATTAAGCTTATGTACACCTCGATTTTATGTGTTGATTGATTCTAACAGTTGGAAACAAGACATTTATATTACTATTATAACAATGAAACTCTTGTTAATTGAAGAATTGAGTGTGCTCAGACCACCTTTCCTTTTCTATGCAATCACCCATTTTAAAATACGGCATATATTTACTCTATATTTCTTTTTCATTTCTTTTTTGTAAAGCTTTAGTGTTAACCTGTTACGCTCTTAAAAAAAAATAATAATAAAATAAATAAAAGGCCAGTCTTAGCTTTTATAGCTGAACTGTTGAAATTTGAATGTAGCATAGGACTTCCTTTGCTCTGAACATCATTTCAGGCATCAAAACTCTATAGCCAGGGAGGGCTTCCCTGGTGGCACAGTGGTGGAGAGTCTGCCTGCCAATGCAGGGGACACGGGTTCGAGCCCTGGTCCGGGAGGATCCCACATGCCTCGGAGCAGCTGGGCCCGCGAGCCACAACTACTGAGCCCGCGCACCCAGAGCCCGTGCTCTGCAGCAGGAGAACCTACCGCAATGAGAGGCCCGCGCACCGCAATGAAGAATAGCCCCTGCTCGCCGCAACTGGAGGTAGCCCGCGTGCAGCAGCGAAGACCCAACGCAGTTAAAAATGAATAAATAAAACAAATAAATTTATTAAAAAAACCAACCAACCAAAAAACAAACATTATAGACAGGGAAATGTTTGCACCTTCCATTCGGTTTTGCTGTGAACCTAAAACTGCTCTATTTTTATTTTTTTGGCCGTGCGCCACGGCCTGTGGGATTTTAGTTCCCTGACCAGAGATGGAACCCGGGCCCTTGGCAGTGAGAGCACGGAGTCCTAACCATTGGACCGCCAGGGAATTCCCTAAAACTGCTCTAAAAAATAAAGTCTGCTGCAACAACAGCGACAAAATGTTGAGGGTGTGTGTTTGGAACATTTGATCAACTTACATGCTGATTTTGGAAGGACCCAAGGCACATGTCACTCTAAGTAAGAGACCGGAAAGCAGAATGAATTAGAGGCGGCAGGAGAGCGTCAGTGTTAGCTGTTCATTAGTCTGTGACTTACAGGTGTGTTCTGTGCCAGGGTACCATCTTCCCGTGGGTAAATCTTGTGAATGTAAAATTCTCCTTAGTTGGGAATTAGGAACCTGGTGTAGTGAGTGGGCTGAAAGCTGACGGGCTCTGCTCGGAACTCATGTTCCAGAGAACCGTAAGCTCAGGCGAGGCCTGGGGTCTCCCTGCTGTCGATGTGGGATCATGCGCTTTGATGGTGCCAGTGGCCCAGGTGGTTTGTTTTCTTTGCATTCAGCCACTTGGAAGGAACAGCATTCATATCACAGGGCTCTATTTACAGAGTATTCTTTCTGTTCATTTCCCTAATCAGCCATATTTTTCCGTTTATTAAAAGTTGAGGTTACCAGTGGCTGGAGGAATAAAAACACTAAGCAAATTACCAGGTATTTTGAGCATTTTACTGCACAGCATGGTTGGATCTTATTTTTTGCAAATGCACCAAACAACACTTGCCTCTACCACAGAGGTGTCTCCGACATTCATGGTGCCCTTTCAGGCTGGGGACGGGGGCAGGGGCCAACCTGGGCTTTTCTTCCTGAGGGTAACCAGGGATTTGCAGGAATTGACTTTTTTGAGCTGGGAGAACACAGGAGTGAGTGTAGAGGGTGGAGGGGAGTGAGGCAGGTGATCTGATGGGGGCTTCTTGCTGCCATTGCTGGTGGGTGAGGCTGGACCCACGGCTGTCATCCTGAGCGGGAGAGGAGGGGGAAGGTCAGGTGGAAGGGTTGCTCCGAGGATGCAGGGTGATTGTGGTGCGGGAGCATCGATGTATCAGTTTCCTAGGGCTGTCGTAACAACTTACCACAAACTGGGTGCTTTAAACAACAGAAATTCATCCTCTCCCAGATCCGAAGGCTAGAAATCCAGAATCAAGGTGACAGCAGGTCCGTGCTCCCTCCGAAGACTCCAGGGGAGGGTCCTTCCCCGCCTCTTCCAGCCTCTGATGGCCCCAGGCATTCTTGGCCTGTAGCTGCATCACTCCTATCTCTGGCCATCTTCACATGGCCTCTCTCTTCTGTGTGTCTGTGTCTCAAATCTCCAGAATGATCTCATCTCAAGATTCTTAATCTAATTCCATCTGCAAAGACTCTATTTCCAAGTGAGGTCACATTCGCAGGTCCCAGGGGATATACTTGGGACCTGTGATATACTTGGTATATCTTGGGTATACTTGGGTATACCTTTTCGGGGGGACACAATTCAACCCACGGCAGGCGGTTAGCGAGTAGGTGAGGGAGAGAGGTCATGGCTCAGACGCCTGAGGGGAGGGAGGCGTCTCAGAAGAGGCCTCTGGGAGGCAGCATGCACCTAGGGCGGGGGCGTCCTGACGGCCCCTCCGCAGGTGAAAGGGATCCTCAGAGGGTCATTGCCTGCGATGCCGCCTTTCTGGGCTGATCCCTGTACCCCTAGTGGATATTTTGTCCTGTTTTTTCTAGCTGCCACCATCCAGATGATGATGACGCTGGAAATCTGCCCATTGTTCATTTTTTCCCCTTCTTACTGGACGGGCAGGTATGAGGTATGAAGCGAGGACGGAGGCGGTGGAGGATGCCAGGGCAGGGGAGGAGGGTCCCGAGATCTGGCCCTTGGTACAAAAGAAACTGTGTTCACTGACTCATGGGAGAGTTTGCGGTGATCCTATTTCGCACGTACCTGGGGGAACACATTGTTTTTGGCATAAGTCAGGCCATTTGTTCCTGGGCAGAAAAAAGCAAATTGAAACACGCCAACAAAACGACTTCATATGCCCCAGTACCCTTGGAAATTATACTTTCTACTATGAACCTCTGATTCAAGTTGAATGTATCTTGTGTGTCCCTGTGATGCTTCTTTTAGTTGGCTGCAGATTTCTGGGCCTTCATTTGTTTACCAAGAGTCCTGGATTTTCTTACTGTGTTTCTTTTCTTGGCAGATGACTGATATTTTCTTAGGGCCCCAAGTCAGAAGCCATTCCCCAGGCTTTTCGTCCCCTCCCACATCCATGTGTCTATCCTGCCTCACGAGTTCGGGGTTGGCTTCCCTCTCAGCCTCCCGAGGCCCTCACCTTACTCAGTGGAGTCATGTCTCCCTGGGGGACTGAGGACGCTTGTCATTGGTTTCCCACCTCTGGCCCTGCTTTTCCTTTGCCACACCCTTCCCAGCACTATCAATGCCTTATTGCTTTTTAACCATATTTTGTGGTCATAGCTGTTTATTGAGGTACAATTTGCATACAGTAAAGCGCATAATAGATTCTAAATGGACACCTGGATGATTTTTTTTTTTTTAAACATCTTTATTGAAGTATAATTGCCTTACAATGGTGTGTTAGCTTCTGCTTTATAACAAAGTGAATCACTTATATACATACAATATGTTCCCATATCTCTTCCCTCTTGCATCTCCCTCCCTCCCACCCTCCCCATCCCACCCCTCTAGGTGGTCACAAAGCACCGAGCTGATCTCCCTGTGCTATGCGGCTGCTTCCCACTAGCTATCTATTTTACATTTGGTAGTGTATATATGTCCATGACACTCTCTTACCCTGTCACATCTCACCCCACCCCCTCCCCATATCCTCAAGTCCATTCTCTAGTAGGTCTGTGTCTTTATTCCCGTCTTGCCACTAGGTTCTTCATGGCCTTTTTTTTTTTTTTTTCCCCTTAGATTCCGTATATATGTGTTAGCATACTGTATTTGTTTTTCTCTTTCTGACTTACTTCACTCTGTATGACAGACTCTAACTCCATCCACCTCATTACAAATACCTCCATTTCATTTCTTTTTATGGCTGAGTAATATTCCATTGTATATATGTGCCACATCTTCTTTATCCATTCATCTGTTGATGGACATTTAGGTTGCTTCCATGTCCTGGCTATTGTAAATAGAGCTGCAATGAACATTTTGGTACATGACTCTTTTTGAACTATGGTTTTCTCAGGGTATATGCCCAGTAGTGGGATTGCTGGGTCGTATGGTAGTTCTATTTGTAGTTTTTTAAGGAACCTCCATACTGTTCTCCATAGTGGCTGTATCAATTTACATTCCCACCAACAGTGCAAGAGTGTTCCCTTTCCTCCACACCCTCTCCAGCATTTATTGTTTCTAGATTTTTTGATGATGGCCATTCTGATCGGTGTGAGATGATATCTCATTGTAGTTTTGATTTGCATTTCTCTAATGATTAATGATGTTGAGCATTCTTTCATGTGTCTGTTGGCAATCTGTATATCTTCTTTGGAGAAATGTCTATTTAGGTCTTCTGCCCATTTTTGGATTGGGTTGTTCGTTTTTTTGTTATTGAGCTGCATGAGCTGCTTGTAAATCTTGGAGATTAATCCTTTGTCAGTTGCTTCATTTGCAAATATTTTCTCCCATTCTGAGGGTTGTCTTTTGGTCTTGTTTCTGGTTTCCTTTGCTGTGCAAAAGCTTTTAAGTTTCATTAGGTCCCATTTGTTTATTTGTGTTCTTATTTCCATTTCTCTGGGAGCTGGGTCAAAAAGAATCTTGCTGTGCTGTATGTCATAGAGTGTTCTGCCTATGTTTTCCTCTAAGAGTTTGACAGTGTCTGGCCTTACACTTAGGTCTTTAATCCATTTTGAGTTTATTTTTGTGCATGGTGTCAGGGAGTGTTCTAATTTCATACTTTTACATGTATCTGTCCAATTTTCCCAACACCACTTATTGAAGAGGCTGTCTTTTCTCCACTGTATATGCTTGCCTCCTTTATCAAAGATAAGGTGACCATATGTGTGTGGGTTTATCTCTGGGCTTTCTATCCTGTTCCATTGATCTATATTTCTGTTTTTGTGCCAGTACCAAACTGTCTTGATTACTGTACCTTTGTAATATAGTCTGAAGTCAGGGAGCCTGATTCCCCCAGCTCCATTTTTCGTTCTCAAGATTGCTTTGGCTATTCGGGGTCTTCTGTGTTTCCATACAACTTGTGAAATTTTTTGTTCTAGTTCTGTGAAAAATGCCAGTGGTGGTTTGATAGGGATTGCACTGAATCTGTAGATTGCTTTGGGTAGTAGAGTCATTTTCACAATGTTGATTCTTCCAATCCAGGAACATGGTATATCTCTCCATCTATTTGTATCATCTTTAATTTCTTTCATCAGTGTCTTATAATTTTCTGCATACAGGTCTTTTGTCTCCTTAGGTAGGTTTATTCCTAGATATTTTATTCTTTTTGTTGCAATGGTAAACGGGAGTGTTTTCTTAATTTCATTTTCAGATTTTTCGTCATTAGTGTATAGAAATGCAAGAGATTTCTGTGCATTAATTTTGTATCCTGCTACCTTACCAAATTCATTGATTAGCTCTAGGAGTTTTCTGGTAGCATCTTTAGGATTCTCTATGTATAGTATCATGTCATCTGCAAATAGTGACAGCTTTACTTCTTCTTTTCTGATTTGGATTCCTTTTATTTCTTTGTCTTCTCTGATTGCTGTGGCTAACACTTCCAAAACTATGTTGAATAATAGTGGTGAGAGTGGGCAACCTTGTCTTGTTCCTGATCTTAGTGGAAATGGTTTCAGTTTTTCACCATTGAGGACAATGTTGGCTGTGGGTTTGTCATATATGGCCTTTATTATGTTGAGGAAAGTTCCCTCTATGCCTACTTTCTGCAGGGCTTTTATCATAAATGGGTGTTGAATTTTGTCGAAAGCTTTCTCTGCATCTATTGAGATGATCATATGGTTTTTCTCCTTCAATTTGTTAATGTGGTGTATCACATTGATTGATTTGCGTATGTTGAAGAATCCTTGCATTCCTGGGGTAAACCCCACTTGATCATGGTGTATGATCCTTTTAATGTGCTGTTGGATTCTGTTTGCTAGTATTTTGTTGAGGATTTTTGCATCTATGTTCATCAGTGATATTGGCCTGTAGTTTTCTTTCTTTGTGACATCTTTGTCTGGTTTTGGTATCAGGGTGATGGTGGCCTCGTAGAATGAGTTTGGGAGTGTTCCTCCCTCTGCAATATTTTGGAAGAGTTTGAGGAGGATAGGGGTTAGCTCTTCTCTAAATGTTTGATAGAATTCGCCTGTGAAGCCATCTGGTCCTGGGCTTTTGTTTGTTGGAAGATTTTTAATCACAGTTTCAATTTCAGTGCTTGTGATTGGTCTGTTCATATTTTCTATTTCTTCCTGGTTCAGTCTCGGCAGGTTGTGCATTTCTAAGAATCTGTCCATTTCTTCCAGGTTGTCCATTTTATTGGCATAGAGTTGCTTGTAGTAATCTCTCATGATCTTTTGTATTTCTGCAGCGTCAGTGGTTACTTCTCCTTTTTCATTTCTAATTCTATTGATCTGAGTCTTCTCCCTTTTTCTCTTGATGAGTCTGGCTAATGGTTTATCAATTTTGTTTATCTTCTCAAAGAACCAGCTTTTAGTTTCATTGATTTTTGCTATTGTTTCCTTCATTTCTTTTTCATTTATTTCTGACCTGATCTTTATAATTTCTTTCCTTCTGCTGGCTTTGGGGTTTTTTTGTTCTTCTTTCTCTAATTGCTTTAGGTGCAAGGTTAGGTTGTTTATTCAAGATGTTTCCTGTTTCTTGAGGTAGGCTTGTATTGCTGTAAACTTCCCTCTTAGCACTGCTTTTGCTGCGTCCCATAGGTTTTGGGTCATCGTATCTCCATTGTCATTTGTTTCTAGGTATTTTTTTATTTCCCCTTTGATTTCTTCAGTGATCACTTCGTTATTAAGTAGTGTATTGTGTAGCCTCCATGTGTTTGTATTTTTTACAGATCTTTTCCTGTAATTGATATCTAGTCTCATAGCGTTGTGGTCGGAAAAGATACTTGATACGATTTCAATTTTCTTAAATTTACCAAGGCTTGATTTGTGACCCAAGATATGATCTATCCTGGAGAATGTTCCATGAGCACTTGAGAAAAATGTGTATTCTGTTGTTTTTGGGTGGAATGTCCTATAAATATCAATTAAGTCCATCTTGTTTAATGTATCATTTAAAGCTTGTGTTTCCTTATTTATTTTCATTTTGGATGATCTGTCCATTGGTGAAAGTGGGGTGTTAAAGTCCCCTACTATGATTGTGTTACTGTCGATTTCCCCTTTTATGGCTGTTAGTATTTTCCTTATGTATTGAGGTGCTCCTCTGTTGGGTGCATAAATATTTACAATTGTTATACCTTCCTCTTGGATCAATCCCTTGATCATTACATAGTGTCCTTCTTTGTCTCTTGTAATAGTCTTTATTTTAAAGTCTATTTTGTCTGATATGAGAATTGCTACTCCAGCTTTCTTTTGATTTCCATTTGCATGGAATATCTTTTTCCATCCCCTCACTTTCAGTCTGTAGGTGTCTCTAGGTCTGAAGTGGGTCTCTTGTAGACAGCATATATATGGGTCTTGTTTTTGTATCCATTCAGCCAGCCTGTGTCTTTTGGTGGGAGCATTTAATCCATTTACATTCAAGGTAATTATCGATATGTATGTTCCTATTCCCATTTTCTTAAATGTTTTGCGTTTGTTATTGTAGGTGTTTTCCTTCTCTTGTGTTTCTTGCCTAGAGAAGTTCCTTTAGCATTTGTTGTAAAGCTGGTTTGGTGGTGCTGAACTCTCTCAGCTTTTACTTGTCTGTAAAGGTTTTAATTTCTCCATCGAATCTGAATGAGATCCTTGCTGGGTAGAGTAATCTTGGTTGTAGGTTTTTCTCCTTCATCACTTTAAGTATATCCTGCCACTCCCTTCTGGCTTGCAGAGTTTCTGCTGAAAGATCAGCTGTTAACCTTATGGGGATTCCCTTGTGTGTTATTTGTTGTTTTTCCCTTGCTGCCTTTAATATGTTTTCCTCATATTTAATTTTTGATAGTTTGATTAATATGTGTCTTGGCGTGTTTCTCCTTGGGTTTATCCTGTATGGGACTCTCTGTGCTTCCAGGACTTGATTAACTATTTCCTTTCCCATATTAGGGAAGTTTTCAACTATAATCTCTTCAAATATTTTCTCAGTCCCTTTCTTTTTCTCTTCTTCTTCTGGGACCCCTATAATTCGAATGTTGGTGCGTTTAATGTTGTCCCAGAGGTCTCTGAGACTGTCCTCAGTTCTTTTCATTCTTTTTTCTTTATCCTGCTCTGTAGTAGTTATTTCCACCATTTTATCTTCCAGGTCACTTATCCTTTCTTCTGCCTCAGTTATTCTGCTATTGATCCCATCTAGAGTATTTTTAATTTCATTTATTGTGTTTTTCATCATTGCTTGGTTCCTCTTTAGTTCTTCTACGTCCTTGTTAAATGTTTCTTGCATTTTGTCTATTCTATTTCCAAGATTTTGGATCATCCTTACTATCATTATTCTGAATTCTTTTTCAGGTAGACTACCTATTTCCTCTTCATTTGTTAAGTCTGGTGTGTTTTGACCCTGCTCCTTCATCTGCTGTGTGTTTTTCTGTCGTCTCATTTTGCTTATCTTACTGTGTTTGGGGTCTCCTTTTCACAGGCTGCAGGTTCGTAGTTCCCGTTGTTTTTGGTATCTGTCCCCAGTGGCTAAGGTTGGTTCAGTGGGTTGTGTAGGCTTCCTGGTAGAGGGAACTAGTGCCTGAGCTCTGGTGGATGAGGCTGGATCTTGTCTTTCTGGTGGGCACGTCCACGTCTGGTGGTGTATTTTGGGGTGTCTGTGGCCTTATTATGATTTTAGGCAGCCTCTCTGCTAATGGATGGGGCTGTGTTCCTGTCTTGCTAGTTGTTTGGCATAGGGTGTCCAGCACCGTAGCTTGCTGGTCGTTGAGTGAGGCTGGGTCTTGATGTTGAGATGGAGATCTCTGAGAGATTTTTGCCGTTTGGTATTACGTGGAGCTGGGAGGTCTCTTGTGGACCAGTGTCCTGAAGTTGGCTCTCCCACCTCAGAGGCACGGCCTTGATGCCTGGCTGGAGCACCAAGAGCCTTTCGTCCACACGGCTCAAAGTAAAAGGGAGAAAAAATAGAAAGAAAGAAAGAAAGGAAGAGGCTATAATATAGTGAAGTAAAATAAAGCTATTATAAAGCAAAGCTGTACAGACAAAATCTCACCCAGAAGCATATACATATACACTCACAAAAAAAGGAAAAGGGGAAAAATTAATATATCCTGCTCCGAAAGTCCACCTCCTGAATTTGGGATGATTCGTTGTCTATTCAGGTATTCAACAGATGCAGGCACATCAAGTTGTTGGTGGAGTTTTAATCCGCTGCTTCTGAGGCTGCTGGGAGAGATTTCCCCTTCTCTTCCCTGTTCACACAGCTCCTGGGGTTCAGCTTTGGATTTGGACCCGCCTCTGCATGTAGGTCACCTGAGGGCGTCTATTCCCCACCCAGACAGGACGGGGTTAAAGGAGCCGCTGCTTCGGGGGCGCTGGCTCACTCAACCCGGGGGGAGGGAGCGGTACGGAGGAGGCGGGGCGAGCCTGCGGCGGCAGAGGCGTCGTGACGTTGCACCAGCCTGAGGCGCGCCGTGCGTTCTCCCGGGGAAGTTGTCCCCGGATCACGGGAGCCTGGCAGTGGCGGGCTGCACCGGCTCCCGGGAGGGGCGGTGTGGAGAGTGACCTGTGCTCACACACAGGCTTTTTGGAGGCGGCAGCAGCAGCCCCAGCGTCTCACGCCCGTCTCTGGCATCTGCGCTGATAGCCGTGGCTCGTGCCCGTCTCTGGAGCTCGTTTAGGCGGCGCTCTGAATCCCCTCTCCTCGCGCGCGCCGCGAAACAAAGAGGCAAGAAAAAGTCTCTTGCCTCTTCGGCAGCTGCAGACTTTTTCCCGGTCTCCCTCCCAGCCAGCTGTGGTGCGCTAACCCCTTCAGGCTGTGTTCTCGCCGCCAACCCCAGTCCTCTCCCTGCGATCCGACCCGACCGAAGCCCGAGCCTCAGCTCCCAGCCCCGCCCGCCCCGGCGGGGGAGCAGACAAGCCTCTCGGGCTGGTGAGTGCTGCTCGGCGCCGAGCCTCCGTGCGGGAATCTCTCCGCTTTGCCCCCCGCCCCCTGTGGCTGCGCTCTCCTCCGTGGCTCCGAAGCTTCCCCCTCTGCCACCCGCAGTCTCCGCCCGCGAAGGGGCTCCTAGTGTGTGGACACCTTTCCTCCTTCACAGCTCCCTCCCACTGGTGCAGGTGCCGTCCCTATTCTTTTGTCTCTGTTATTTCTTTTTTCTTTTGCCCTACCCGTGTACGTGGGGGAGTTTCTTGCCTTTTGGGAGGTCTGACGTCTTCTGCCAGCGTTCAGTGGGTGTTCTGTAGGAGCAGTTCCACGTGTAGATGTATTTCTACTGTATCTGTGGGAAGGAAGGTGATCTCCGCGTCTTACTCTTCCGCCATCTTCTCTCCTCCCCTGGATGATTTTTGACAAATTCATGCACTTGTGCAATCATCCCCCAGCTCAAGAGAAAAAGCATTTGTATCACCATGGTTAAATTTCCTCTTAGACCTTTCTCCCCAGGCCCTGCCCTTCAGATTTCTATCACCATGAACTAGTTTAATGTGTAAAATATACAACGTAAAATCCCTGTTTTAACCATTGTAACCCGCTTACAATTCAGTGGCATGAATTACATTCATGATCTTGTGCGATCGTCACTGCTATTTCCAAAACTTGGTTATCACCCCAAGCAGAAACTCTATAACCATTAAGCAGGAACTCCCCGTGCCCTCCTCCCCCTAGTTTTGGTAGCCTCTAATCTACTTTCTGTCTTTATGAATTTGCCTAATCTAGATACTTCACACAAATGGACTCATACAATATTCGTCCTTTCATGTCTGGCTTCTTTGGCTTAGCATAATGTCTTCAAGGTTCATCCGTGTTGCAGCATGTTTCAGAATTTCATTACTTAATTTAAAGGAATAATAGTCCATTATGTGGATGTGCCACGTGTTGTTTATCCATTCATCTGTTAGTGGACACTTGGGTTGTTTCTGACTTTTGGCTATTGTGAATAATGTTGCCACGAACACAGGTGTACAAATATCTGTTTGAGCCCCTGCTTTAAATTCCTTTGGGTGTACACCTAGGAATGGAATTGCTGGATCATATGGTAATTCTATGTTTAGCTCTCTGAGTAATGACCAAACAGTTTTCCACAGTGGCTGCACTATTTTACATTCCTATCATCAGTGCCCAAGGGTTCCAATTTCTCCACGGCTTTCCCTGTGGAGAAATAACACTTGTTATTTTCTGTTTGTTGTTGTTTTATTTTTAATTGTAGCCATCCTAGTAGGCTTCTAGGATGTAAAGTGGTATCTCATGGTGGTTTTGGCCATTTGTATACCTTTGGCTAAGTTGTGTTTTATGAGATACAGTTTACACACGGAGAAATGCATAACTCTTAAGGGTACGGCTCAATGAATTTTGACAGGTGAATATAAACATATAAATATCACCCAGATCAATATATATGATGTTTCCATTACCCTAGAAATTTCTCACCTATAGTAATCCCCTTCACTGTTTTTTTTTATCGCCATAGATCAATTTTGTCCATCATTGGATTTCATTAAATGGAATCAAATAGCATGTACTTTTTTGTATCTGGCTTATTTTGTTCCATGTAATGAGTTTGAGATCTGTTTGTATTGTTGCCTGTATCAGGATTTTGTTCTTTTTGGTTGCTGAGTGGTATTTCTAAGTTTGAATATAGCAGAGTTTGCTTATCCGGTCTCTTGATGACGAATATTTGGGTTGTTTGCAATTTAAAGCTTCCCTAAACATTCTTGTACACACCTTTATGTGGATATAGACTTTATCTGTCTTGGGAATATACCTGTGAGTGGAATTGCTGGATCGTAAGGTAGGCGTGTGGTACGTTTTATTAGAAACTGCCAGTTTTCCAATATGGTTGTTCCGTTTTACACTCCCACCTGCGGGGAGCCCCGAACCATCACCAGAATTGGGTATTGTCAGTCTTTTTAATTTTAGTCATTTTGGTGGGTGTATCTCAGTGTGGGTTTAACTTGCATCTCCCTGATGACTAATGATATCAAGAACCTTCACATTAGGAAAGGTTATAATTTAAATTTTTACATTAAAAAGAAAATCAAGTTGCAAGACATTAAGGAACACCTGGAGCACAGACATCCCTAAGCCCAGAACAGAATGTTCTGTTGAAGCTGTCCGCCCTGACAGCCATGAGTCAGACAGACAGATGTCAGTTTCAATTACATCTTAAATCACAAAGGAGTTGCCAAATCAGTTAAAAAAGGCGAGTGGGGAGGGCACATATTTAATGACTATTTTGGAAATAGAAAGAAGAAAATGGGGAGGCTCCCCCCTTCCACCTCTCCTCTCACCTGAGAAGCAGGATTTTCGAAGGAAAATCTGCTCATGACACATCTTGCTTAAGACCTTGAGTGGTTCTCCATTAGCTTCAGGTGCAATTCAGACTCCTTAGCCCATGTCAACCCTTAGGACTTTATGAGCTATCTTCCCCTCCTGTGTGGGCAGCCAGGTGAATCTACTTGTAACTTCCCCCATTCCCCACGAGCTGTCAGCTCCCAGCCTTTGCTTGTCTGACACTTGGACCACCGTCCCCGTCCTCCCTGGCACCCTGGGATTCCTGCCTTTGTTTGGCTAACCAGGCCCAGCTGGGTGGGTGCCTTCCCCGAGCCTGGACCTGTTTCCAGTCCTCTGTCCTCTGTCCCCTGGGGCAAAGCTTGTCATCACTGTTGACTTTCCTGTCTCCTTCCTCAGGCTGAATTTCCTAAGGGGTAGGACTGTCTGATTCCAAAGTCCATCTTTGTCTTCTCAACACCCAGCCCAGGTACCTGTGGACCATCACACCAGCTTGTTGGATGGGGACCGAATGCTCCTGGCTGGGGGAGAGGGAGTTCTGGAAGCAGTGCCACCCCCGTCCCCTGGGAACCTGCTTTCCATTGCGTTTGTTCTATTACATACATTGTAGGGCTAAGAGTCAATCTATAAGGCAAATTACAAACCACAGAATCTTGCTATCTCACATTCTCTCTGTGACTTCTCCATCCCAGCCCAGACAAGAGGATGCGATTCACCCTGGTGAGACCTGGGATGACTCAGGGTGAGGGATCAGGGAGTAGGTGGCAGACAAGACCACTCAGGGGGCATTTGAGAGGGTACTGTTGGCACCTGGGCTGGGACCGGGTGAGAATTTGATACATGTATGACAGGGACTGGGCATGACAAGAAAGTGGACACACCTCCCCACAAAAAGAAAAACCAATCAAAATTAAAATTAACAGGAAAAGCAAGCTGAGCTCTGTTTCTGAGATCCCGGAAGATGTGACCGAGAAGTCTGTACCCCAGGCTCCCAGGTGTAGCGATAGCAACCATCACTGTCCCTCTGAGAGCCCCAGCCTGTGCCCCGGGGGCCCTCACACTTTACGTCCTATGGACCAGCCGTGGGCTTGTGAAAATGTAGGCTCTGATTCACTAGGTCTGGGCTGGGGCCCAAGGGTCTGCATTCCTAACAAGCTCCCAGGCGATGTTACTGCTGGTCCAGAGACCCCCACTTTGAGTGGCCAGGGTCGACCCCGAACCAATCAGAACACAGTAGATAGATTATTTGGGGGAATAATTACCCAGGTTGTTTATCCTCCATCGATTGGATTGGATTGTACTAAGTGATGCCACCTTCTATTGTGACCCAACCCAGTATCTGTGCATTACAGACCTAATATTTGAGGAAGAAATGGCCTTGCAAAACAGTTGTAGAGTTTTATTATCATGAGTAGAACGTACCTACAGCAGAGAGCCTACAGCAGAGCAGCTGGATGGGAGCTTTGGAGCGAGAAGCACTTGGAGTAAGTTAAACGTCAACGAGGGTTTCAATTCTTTGAGGCCAACGTAGTAGACAACTTGGATTTCTTTCTTGAAACTCTATGGAGGGTTTTTGTAAGAAACTCATAAAGCTGCTCATAATCTACAGATCCTGAAAGGTCCAGTTTGTTTTTCATTTACTGATTGCTTGCTGGACGGTCAATTGATTTAAACCCTCCCCAGTTCTTTCCGGAAGAGGGTAAGCAGCAGCTTTCTCTTGTTTGTACTGTTTGCTCCCAGCCTACGAACTTGCCATTTACTGCAAGCAGGAGATCGGGAAGCTTTATCAGAACTTTTCTTCCTTAAAAATTTAAAATTTTCTGATTACTAAATAGAAGTAAGTTCATGATAGGAAAAAATGGGACTTTTTACTACAGAAAAGTATAAAGAAAAAGATGTCACCTATATGTCATCAGCCAGAATCAATCACTACTGAAATCTTGGTGCATTTCTTACTAGTTTTGTTTTTTTTTTTCATGCATTGTTGATGCAGAATTTTGCAGGCTAGTTTATTTAAGTGTATATATTTTTCATTTTTAAGTTAAGCCTTTCCTCATGACTGAAATTCTTTATATACCTCATTTTTACAAATGTTTGATAACATATAAGATTATATAATAAAAACATGTTCTTTAACTTTTTTAAATTTCAAAAGGAGAACATTTTTGAAAGAAGGAAAAAATAGCATTGTTCTCATATTTTCTGAGAATGTAATGAGTCTTGATTTAAGCCCAAAAGGAAAATTTTCTTAGCTGGTTTGTAGCATTAATTATATCTCTCTTGTAACTAGCATAATATCTAGTAGTAGCTCTTCAGTGGCTGATTATTAATGAAATACTAGTACATTTTATTTAATTATGTATTTCTTTATATAAGCATATATTCAACCTGAATCCAAGGATCCAGTTCTCAGGATGAATTTATTAACATAAATTGTCGCAGACCTACTAGAGAATGGACTTGAGGATATGGGGAGGGGAAAGGGGAAGCTGGGACAAAGTGAGACAGTGGCATGGACATACATACACTACAAAATGTAAAATAGATAGCTACTGGGAAGCAGCCGCATAGCACAGGGAGATCAGCTGGGTGCTTTGTGACCACCTGGAGGGGCGGGATAGGGAGGGTGGGAGGGAGACGAAAGAGGGAAGAGATATGGGGGCATATGTATATGTATAGCTGATTCACTTTGTTATAAAGCAGAAACTAACACACCATTGTAAAGCAATTATACTCCAATAAAGAAGTTTAAAAATAAATAAATAAATAAATTGTCTTAGTACCTGTGGGCTTCAGAAGACTGTGATTGGATTTTGGATAGTCTATCCTTAGGACTTGCTGGTGTTTGTATTACTTATCTAATGCGGCATGGCATCACCCCCAAATATAGTGGCTTAAAAGAACAATTAGCATTTATTTTCACTCACAGTTCCCGAGGCTCAGGAATTCAGGGGCAGCTTGGCTGGGCAGTTTTGACCCAAGGTCTCTATGTGAGGTTGCTGTCAGAGGTTGGCTGGGGCTGTATGAGCTGAAGGCTTGACTGGGGTTGGAAGACCAGGCCCCTGGTGTGCGGATAGGTGCTAGGGCAGCGCGCCCCGTGGGAGCTCGTTCTCATTGGGGAGGGTGGCTTCTGCTCCAACTGGTTTTCTGTATTTTGCTCTTCCAACTGTTCTCTCTCTTGAAAGGTGTCTGCTGAGCTTTGTGTATCCATTGTAAAACTTCCAAGGCTAACTTCAAAAAGATTAAGTAAATAAATGGTGAGGGGAACATGTTATTATTGATGACAATTGACCTGCCTTCAGGTCAGCTGTTAGTTAACAGGTGTGGTTTTCCAACACTGAATACTTGTAAGGGGACTATCTGAAACTCACAGTCATTATTGGGAAAATTAGACAATCTTCTGAGATTAATACCCTTTGCATTAGGAGTATATAAATGAAATAGAATTAGAAGTATTTGGAGATGTGTGTGTGTGTGTGTGTGTGTGTGTGTGTGTATAAAAAACTGGATTTGAGAAGAGACTATAGTTGAACAAAGTAGTTTCCTAAAATCATTAACAATCTAAGATTATAAATCCAGTGATAGTAAAATTCACATTGTATGCAAAATTTAATCCATAGGGAAATTATTTTGAATTATGACAACCTTGAATTTATCCACTTCTAATCTAAAGATAAGCCCTGCTGCTGAAAGAATTCTGCTGATATAATTTTATATGTTTTATCTTTAGTAATGTTTGTTATTTCTTTATTTAAAACAGTTTATTAGGCATCTCTTTATTTAAAGCAGGAAAGCATGAATAAAAATTAAATATCCGCTGTAACCTCACTGCCAATATGACTTTATTTGTATAATGAAAAAAAGTGAGTGCCTCGAAAGGACATTGAAACAGATCCCAAATACATAATACAACTTTGAAGGCTCCTCTCTCACAGTTTGTGGATTGAAGGTGGCCAGTTAAATTTCTTATATCCTCTTTCAGAAAAATAAAAGATCTTTTATGAACAGTGCCATTGCAGGAGCCACGCACACATTTTAGAAGTTCACACAAAAAGAGGTCATATCATACACCGTTGTCCCTTGGTATCTGAGGGGTATTGGTTCCAGGACCGCCCCCCCATACCAAAATCCACGGATGCTCAAGTCCCTTATATGAAATCATGTAGTATTTGCATAGAACCTACACAATCCTCCTATATACTTTATTATTTTTTTAAATTAATTAATTAATTTACTTATGGCTGCGTTGGGTCATCGTTGCTGAGCGCGGGCTTTCTCTAGTTGCAGCGAGCGGGGGCTACTCTTCATTGCGGCGCGCGGGCTTCTCATTGCAGTGGCTTCTCTTGTTGTGGAGCACGGGCTCTAGGCACGTGGGCTTCAGTAGTTGTGGCACACGGGCTCAGTAGTTGTGGCTTGCGGGCTCTAGAGCACAGGCTCAGTAATTGTGGCGCACGGGCTTAGTTGCTCCGCGGCATGTGGGATCATCCTGGACCAGGGCTCGAACCCGTGTCCCCTTCATTGGCAGGTGGATTCTTAACCACTGCACCACCAGGGAAGTCCCCCTCCTATATACTTTAAATCATCTCTAGACTATGTATAATATCTAATCCAACGTAAATGCTATGTAAATAGTTGCCAGAACACAGCAATTCAAGTTTTGCTTTTGGAACCTTCTGGAATTTTTTTCCCAAATATTTTCCATCCGCAGTTGGTTGAATCCAAGGATGTGGAACCCGTGGATACGAAGGGCTGAATGTACACTGTTCTGACCTGTGGTTATTATTATTTTTACTTAATGCTACCCTGTGAAGATCTTTCCACATCAGCTCATGCATTTTAGCCTCATTCCTATTGGGGGTGACATAGTGCCACATAGAGTGTGTGTTTCATTAGCCCATCATCTCCATGTATAATTTATTTGGGTTGTTTTCAGGCTTTTGCAGGTACAGATCCCTTGACGTACTTTTGATGTCCCTAAGATGAATCCTTCCGACCGCTTTCGTTTTCTTTGAATGTGGCTGTTGTTTTCATGCCTATATTATTCAGTCCCGAATCAAAAGCACCAGCTTAGAGCGATACTTACCACACTAAAGGCAACTGTCTTCTTTGAGGTTTTCTTGGGACCTCAGGTCATTTCCTTACTTGAAGGTGGAAGTAAGATAAAAAGCCCAGAGCTCATGTCATCGTGTGTCAGCATCTTGGTTCAGAGTAAGTTGAGTACTTGCTCGAGGTAGGAGGTTCTGACACATCTCAGGGGCATTTCATTCATTCAGTAAATGCTTATTGAGTGTCTTGCAGACATGGGGCACTGGGGAAAAGTTAAAAAGATGTGGTCTTCCTCCGCTTGGAGCTTACCTCCCAGTGAGGAGTGGAGTGTGCAGGGCAGCCCAATGAGAGCATCAGAAGATGAGTAGAAAAGGGCTGAACCAAGATGTGGAGGAGAATCGGACGTGCGACAGGCAGGCTGGGTGATGGGGGCTGGAGGGTGGGAGGAAGGGCACCCCAGGCAGAGGTGCCTGCACGACCTGCAGAGGCTCGGAGGCAAGGAAACTGAGGTAGGGGTAGGGACAAGGGATGGCTCTGGGGAGAACCCAACCATGGGGACTTGATAGTTCAGAAGCCCTGGGTGGCACCACGCTCAGGCACTAAATGGTACCCATGGAACAGTGGTTCCCTGGTTGGTGGACTGGCCTCATGTAAAATGTTTTTGGAATATGTGGCATGACATGGTTACCAAATTTTTATTTTTCAAGCTAAGAAAGAAATTAAAAAGATAACCCTAAACTTCCTATCCCTGTCATTTTTATAAAGGAAAGTACGTTTTATGCCCAATCAAGTGGCAAAGACATAATCTTAAAGGACAGTTCTTTCCAAAGAAAAAATAAAGAGTAACTATTGACACATTTATAAATATACACTACTATGCATATTATATAATAAGTTATGTTTGGATAGGGTATTTTAACTGTGATAACATACAGCCCCAAATCTCTGGGGTTTAAAATAACCAAGTCCTGCTTCTTGTTCATTCACGCTCTTGCGGGTTGGCTGGAAGTGATGGCGGGGCTCTGGGCTCCGTGCCTGCACACACCCAGGCTCAGAGAGAGACATTCCGGCTCTCAGCTTCAGGGAGAGTCAAGGCAGAAAAAGAAAAGGGAATGTGGCAGGTCCTGCTCTGTCCCTTAAAACTTCTGCCCGGAACTGACACATGCCATTTTGCTTGCATTTCACCAGCCAATCAGAGAGTCCAGTCAGAGGTCAAAAAGGAGTGATAAACGCAATTTTACCACGTGGCGGGAGGAGTAGATGATGTGGGAACAGTTAGCGACGACCACAACCAGTTGTCCTTGTGTTTTTGTTGTGTATCTAGTTTTTGTTGTGTGCCTTCACCAGCTCCTTCCTGGCCCATCACATACTTGGGTGAGTATGCACCCTCTACATGCCAACGATAGCATAAGTGAAAGAGAATGGAGAATGCCCATAAGGACGTTTTGGAAGAATCCTAAGGCTTACTCAGGACAGCAAAACACACTAGGTGGTGAGCTTCCAACTATTTATTTTTCTGCTAGACTCTGAGTTCATTTATTATTTATAGCTTGACATTATTGAGGCAACAACTCTCCACAGCAGTTCCCTTTGCCCCTTTCTAGGCGACAAAAGCCTATTCCTGGCAATCTGAGCACGTCTTAGGGCATCTTCTTAGGACCTATTGTCTCATTAATGTCTCATGAAAAATTTTAATGTCGATTACATGTTAAAATCATAATATTTTGGCCATGTTGGGTTAAATAAAACAGTACATTATTAAAATAAAGTTCACCCATTTCTTTTTGCTTTTCTTAACATGGCCACCAGAAAAATTTAAAGATGTGGCTTACATTTGTGGCTCCCATTATATTTCTGTTGGATAGTGCTGACTGCAAATATATAAAGAACTCAGGCTGATCAATAAGGAAAAGAAGCCAATAGGAAATGGGCAGAGGACATAAATTATTCACTGAAGAGGAAGTGAGGATGGCCAGTACACATATTGATTAGATCTGCAATCTGACTGCCAGTCAGGAGAATGCAAGTTAAAAACACAATAGCAATGTATACGCATGCAGTTGGTGAAGGTTGAAAGTCGGTGTTGACTCACAGTATTGGGTATTGATGAGAATGAAGAGAATTGTAACTTTCACACACTGAAGGGGGCGTTTAAGTAGTTGCAGTCACTTCGGAGAGCATTTTGGTACATGTTTTACCCACAGCTCGTCCACTTAATCACGGGGGTTCTCACCAGAGAGGTGATTTTGCTCCCCAGGGGACATTTGGCAGTGTCTGGAGACATTTTTGGTTGTCATGAATGAGAGTGAGGGATACTACTGGCCTTTAGTGAGTAGAGGCCAGGGATGCAGCTAAACATATCACAGTACAGGGGACTGCCACTCAAGCTCAAGAGCTATCAAAGGGCCCCCAAAGGAAAATAGTTCTGTGGTCCAGAAACCCTGACCTAGGCGCGGATTCCAAGGTTGCCCTAGCCTAGGTGCATCAGGAGATACAGATCAAAGTTTTCATTCCAGGGCTCCGTATTTACAATTGGGGGAATTTGGAAACAACTTAAATGTCCGTAAGTTTAAGGGATAAATGACTAGTGAGGGACCCCCCTGCAGAGGTACTTTACTAGTCACTATGTGGAAAGATCTCCCATCCAGCACTGAATAAATCAAGTTGCAGGCTCACATGTACGTGGAAATACTATTTTCCATAAATACTTAAAATACAAAATAGTACTTTATGTTTTAGGTATTGTGTATAGATGCATGCATGCAGAGTAAAAATTCAAAAGCAAAATCAGGAAGGTTAACCCATCAGCACCAAATAGTGGTTGCTTCTGGGGAGAAAGGTACACGAGGGAATTACTTCTGGAATGTTGACTTCGGACAGAAGTTTGAAGAAATTATGACAAAATATTAGCTTTTGTTATTGTAGCCGATGAGACATGGGTGTGTGTTATATTACTTTCTGTTTTAGTTTTCTCAATCTTGGATTTTTTTTTTTTCCACGATAAACACGCCTGCATACTTGCTGAAATGCGCCGCGGGGTCGGTAGTGCCCGATGCAAGCCGGTGATTGGGCGCTGTGCCTCGTTCTGTTTGGTTCCCCAGTGTCGACGTGGGCCCTGGCACAGCTCAGCCCATGTAAGTGTTTGCTGCACAAGGTGTACATGGGATGCACCGTGGGGTTCCGTACTGTGTGCTGGCTGCTGAGAGGTGCTCGGCCACACCCTGCAGTGCGATGACCCCTCGGGACCTGCCTGCTGGCCAGGTGGTCACCCCCAGGCCCAACCCCGCCGCAGCAGACCTGGACATGCCCTTCACCCTCTGAACTTCTAATGGCATATTGCAGAGAGTAATCCAGCTGAACATACTAAAAATCACACCTCCAGTGTCTCGTGTGTGTTCAAAGGGAAATAGATGTCATAGCATGTAAATTGCATGCAAATCGGAATGCCTGGGGAGACACTGCAGAGGGGAAGTCTGCTGTTTGGGCTTTGCTGTTGGGTTCATTCGACAACCCTGACTCAGCTGGGAAGGGTTTCACAGCACCATTTCATAGTTCAGTGAAGTGTTGAAGACCAGCAATGGTGGGCTTCCTCACAAGCGGCATGTTTTAGGATTCTCCACCTTACAGGGGGCGCCCTCTCTCACGATCATTCCAGGTTAGGCCCATGGAAAGGATTTCCACCTGTGGAGCTGGGCTTGTAGCCTCATTACCCACCATTTTTTCTGTAATACGTTGAAATAATGAACCGATGTCATGGGAAAATAGAATTATTAAGGCTTTTATAAGATACCCCTTCCCTTTAGAATCTCGGTGGGAGAATAGCTTAATTAGACGGTCGGAAGGTGTTTTCAAAAGACTGTCAGAATGGAAAATCCAAGTCAGTCTTGCGCTGGTCTGTGTGTCTGCATCACTGAGCAAGGCTGAACCGGGAATCCAGTCCCTCATGGGGACCTCATCCCTCTTACTGTGACCAAATGGTATAATTGTACCATTGTATTTGCTGTGATCAAATGGTATAATTTATTTTCATGCTGGATTCCCATCTTTATCCCCCAGTGGAATATCCTTTTCTTAAGTCCCGGTATTAATTTGCATCGTCTTTCAAGTTAACAGAGAGAAACTTTGCTGCAGTCTTAGTGCGAGAAGGCCAGCCTAGTAGCTGTTTTATTACGTCTGTCTGACAGATTTTCAGGCTCACCAACAGTCCTCCTGAGATTATGGGCTTTGCTGACTACCTCCCAGCAGCCCCTTGACCTCATCAGCTATCCCAATTGTAAACATGTCTCAAAGAACCCGGAAACAATCCTCAGGGTAAAACGTCCTGTCACACACATTTGCAAAAGTGTTTTTGTTTGTTTGTTTGTTTTGTTTTTTTGGGTTTTTTTGGCCTCACCGTGTGGCACTGTGGGATCTTAGTTCCCTGACCAGGGATGGAACCCGGGCCCCCTGCAGTGGAAGCGTGGAGTCCTAACCACTGGACCACCAGGGAACTCCCTGCAAATGTTTTATGAGATACATAACACCAAAGCCACATTTACAGAGTGATAGTTTCGATGAGGATTATTTAAAGTCTGCAAGTTCCGACATTGTTACTGTGATAGTTGCTGGACTCTTTTGCCTTCCACCAAATGTGCAGGACTGATGCCCGTAAGTGTACGTGCCAGGCTGGGGTTGGGCAGTGCCTGCTGCCCAGACGGTCCCGGCCATGCTCTCGCCATTGAATGCGATGGTGCAAAGTTCAGATCCGCTTACCATCTAGGAAGAAACTTTACCGAAGCCCTAGTCCTTGTTCATTTATTCAACAACTATGTATCAGCTCAGCTATGTTCTCAGAGCTGGGGACCTGGCAGTAACCAACATAGATCAAATTTTCATCCTGGAATTTACTTTCTTGTCATGGTGGTTAATCATAAATGAGATTATTGAAACAATGGCTAACACATTTTACCCAACAAATTATGCCCACAATAGCGGTGATGCATGGTCACCTTTTAGAAACATAGTGTAGCTTAAGAAGACCAGAATTCTCAAGTTCTTTCATAAAGTCACATAAACTTTTCCCTGCCCCCGTTAGTGGTATTATTATGGAGAAAGGCATAGAAATCAATTTTCACGTAGCTGAGTTTACTCCCGGTTCTGAACCTAAGAGTTATACAATGAATGGTGGAGTTTTTCCTTACAGTAGGAAATGGGCAATGTCCTGTTTCTTCTGTATGATCAGGGGAATTACTCTATTATTGTGCCATATGGCTGTGGGGTTTGTACGTGCATCTTGGTGCCTCAGTCTCCCCCTTGTTTGTCACATCCTGTTTCTTTTGCCCACTGCCCCCCTCCCCTCTTCACAGATGGTTCTTTTTTTTTAGTTGTTCACAGTTGTTGTTATAAAACTGTATTTCCTCATGAGACTGTTGTTAAACACCGTGTTTGCTTTCTTGTTTTTCATTGTGAAGTAAAATCGTGTAAGTTCCTCACGAATATGGCTTTGTTTTAAAGAATTCTAATGGTACCGAAATGAAGTGAAAAGTGAAATTAGTTCTCTGAAGTGTTCCTTCCCCAACTACCCTGTATTAATCAGGGGTCTCCAGAGAGCTAGAACCAGTAGAGAGTGTGTGTGTGGTGTGTGTGTATCTATAGATATATAGAGAGATACATGGTTAGAGATATATATATATATATATATATACACACACATATATTGATTTTTAGAGAGATACAGCTATATAGTTAGTGAGATTTATCCATAGCTGCCCATTTATATCTGTATCTCTGTATATGGCGGGGATAGAGACATTTATTTTAAGGAATTGGTTCACACAATTGTGGAAGCTTGGGCGAGTCCAAAATCGGCAGGGTGGCCGGCTGGAGACCCAGGGGAGAGGTGTAGATTGAGTCCAAAGGCAGTCTGCCAGGAGAATTCCTTCCTGCTTGTGGAGGGGGGGTCATTCTTTTTCAGTTCAGGCCTTCAACTAAGTGGATGAGGCCCACCCACGTCATGGAGGGTAATCTGCTTTCGTCAGCATCTACGGATTTAAATGTTAATATCATCCAAAAAATACTGTCATAGAAACACCTAGAGTAACGTTTGACCAACTATCTGGGTACACATAAAACTAACAGACCTCTATTCCCCTTTCTTCTACAGAGGATGCTAATTCAGTATTTTGGTGCAATCCTTCCAGATGTTTTCTGTGCATTTTCTAGCGTGTGTGTGTGTGTGTGTGTGTGTGTGTGTGTGTGTAGTGAGAGGTTTAACACACTTAGAGGATGATCCTTTTTCTTCTCCCTCCCCTTTAATCTGTTAATGTAATAAATGATGTTGCTAGAATCCTAGTGTTACATCATCCTTTCTTCCTACAAGGAATGGGGTTTTGGCTTGTTTATCTTTGGTTTTTCATGTACAAATGCTTACAATTTTTAAGCAGAAACATCTCAACTTTATTTTGTTATCATTGCTCTGACTTTTCCACTGTATGTAGGCTTTGAAAATTAGGGTTGTATTTCGAGGGCCTAGAGTTTCGAGCTGACCTCTAAATGGGGGCTTCCACTTGTAGGTAGCTTACTTTTTTTCCCCTTAATAATAATATTTTATTCTCATGAATGCTTTGTTTGTAATTTAAAAAATAAGCTGTCTGTGGCTTCAGGGAACCACGTGCCAGTGGGCTTCTGATGATTCGGCAGGTGGACAGTACTTTCCTTTGTGACAAGTCCTTTGTTGAATGGTCTTGGGAGGCCATGGTCAGGGGTTGCTAAAGATTGTAGCTCCCCTCCCAGCTTCTTGTTGGGGCCACCAAGATGACCCAGCCAAAACAGAGTTTAAGTTATAGCTAAACACTAGTTTTAAAAATGGAAATGTCAGCCGTTTGGAACAGATTCCCAGAAAATAGGTGATAAGGGTAATGATTTTTAGTAGTAATGGAAGTCTCTGTGGAGACTAGAGCTACTGCTTCTGTGTTCAATACCATTTTATCCTGAGCCCTTAAATTGCATTATCTATTTTTTTTTTCCTGATAATCTTCATTTCTGACCTAAGGTTATGCCAAGATTTCCAAGGCCACCATCAGAAGGGGCTTACTCACATTTAGGGAAGGCTTACCTTAGGGGCTGGAAGGGGCTGTGGTTCTAGAACAGACCCCCTTTTGATTGGGGTAGGAAGAGGTGGAGGTGAGGCTGATTCCAAAAGAACCAGGAACTTCAGGAGCCCTGGAGAGCATCCCTTTATTTATTACCTGCCAAAGGGAAGTCTTCCTTTTAACCCGGAATCCTTTTTTTTTTTTTTTTGCCACACCACGTGGCTTGCAGGATCTTAGTTCCCTGACCAGGCATTGAACCTGGGCCCTCAGCAGTCAAAGTGCAGAGTCCTAACCACTGGACCGCCAGGGAATTCCCTGGAATCCATAATTAATGGTTGGGTGGCAGGATTGGTGAAAGTAGATGTCCTTTGAGATGTTTCTGAAGGGCGGGTTTGAAATATGTGTTAAAAAACTTTCAAAATAACTCTTGCCTTTAATCCAGAAATATAGCTTCTAAGAATGTCCTCTGAGAGAATAAGAAATGATATGCACACAGCCTCAGCTCTAGGAATTTTCATTGCGGGTTTGACTCATAATAGAGAAAAACAGGAAAAAAATCTCAGAGTCCAAGAGTAGGGATCCATTAAATAACTAAGATTCTGCAATATGTATGATACCCAACTGCCGCTGGAAATGTTGACACAGAATTACTTTTATTGGTAGATGTTGCTGTATATTCCTGACAAACATATAGGAAATAATCCTGTGTTTTGGTTTAAAATTTTTTTTAAAAGTGTGAGAGTGTGTGTGTGTATGTGTGTGTGTGTTTGTGTGTGTGAGATTGTGTGTCTGGACTGAAAATTTTTTTTCTAATCTATGTTTCTGGATTTTTTTTCTGTAGTAAATATGAGCTCCTTGTGGAATTATATAAAAAGGAAGTGGCTATATTTTGTACAACATGCCTCATTTATAAGTCAGGAGATGATTGTAGAATATTTGAGAAATACTGTCATCCAAAGAAACTCAAAGTGAGATTGCAGCATTTACGATGTGGGGAATCCCAAGTTTTCTGGACCATTTATGCAGCAGTGAGCTGACAAGTTAGCTGGGAGGATGCAGGTGTTGGTGGCAGTGACCTCTGGTTATCAGAGACACTGAAAGCTTAGACGTAGAGCCTGCCTGGGCTGACTCCATGCTTGTTTCTCCTTAAAATTAAATTATTGTGAAACATTTCATTCTCTAGATAGAATGACCTATTTCAAAGAATGCACAAGCAGGAAGGTATTAGATAGCCTTTACTATAGTCACAGAATTATACAGTTCACTTTGCTGCAGTATGCATGTCAGTGTTAAAAAATGAATGGTATTCTCTAAAACTTTAAAAATTCTAATATTTGACATTTAATATATTGCGAGGGCAACTAGGAGCCTTATTGAGATAAGCGTGAGGGGTTGCCCATGCCCTCTCCTCATTCCATGAACAATTACATTCTTATTAAAAATCTGGTAAAAATAGAGCTGGGCCACTGTGGGATTGCCCTAAACTTAAGGTTTGCGTCCCCGAGCGCTGGTGGGTGCAGCTGGCAGGGCTCAGAGTCACTTGATCATTAACTCTGGATCTTGAATTCTTACTCTGTGTTGAATTTTAGTATCTCACTGAATCCCTTGTTACAAGGTGACTTAATCAGCTTGGGATGCTATAACAAAATACCGTAAAATGGTAGCTTAACAACAGAAATTTATTTCTCACAGTTCTGGAGGCTAGAAATCTGTGGTCAGGGTGCCAGCACGTCGGGTTCTTGTCCTGCTTCCTGGTGCATGGTGACCACTGTCATCATCTGTCCAGCATCTGCAGAAAAAAAACACCCCGTGGTGTTTTTTTTTTTTTTTTCCTGATGTCAAGCGCTGGGGTTTTCTCTGACACCAAATCCATGTCGTTTTTCCACACCAGTTCTCCAATTCTCCAACACCAGCGGGGTGTCTAACAATTCAATTCAATTCTGACACTATCTAGAGTCAGCAAGGACCCCATAGGTTAAGGGCTCAGTCTCCCAAGACTGCCCCCAGCTCAGATGCCAGTCGCAGGACCCACGGGCCACCTTCAGCCTGACCGGCTATAAATTTGGGGTCTCCCGCAGCCCCTCCTCGGGTTCAGTAATTTGCTAGAACGACTCACAGAACTTGGGAAAGTGCTTTACATCCTGCCGCTGCTTTATTATAAAGGCTGTAACTCAGGAACAGCCAGATGGAAGAGAAGCACGGGACCAGGCATGGGGGAGGGGTGCGGGGCTTCCACGCCCTCTCCCGGCACCTCCGTGTGTTCTCCAACCCAGCAGCTCTCTGAACCCCGTTGTTTAGGATGTTATGGGGGTTTCATTAAGTAGGCGTGATTTGCTCAGCTATTAAATCCTTGGCCATTAGTCCTTGGACTCAGTTTTCCACCCTCTCCTCCCCACCCCCGAGGTAAGAGTAGGCGTGGGAGGGGCCGTGGAGCTTAAAGATCGAACCTTCTAATAAGCTCCTCTAGAGACCAGCCCCCATCCTGAAGCCACCTAGCACCCGCCCTCACCAAGAGTCATCTCGTTAGCATCCAAAAAACCGAACTCTGTGTGCCAGGAAACAGGGTCACCACAGCCCCACCCGGTCTCCCTGCTTACACTCTTAGAGTCTGTTTTCCACCCAGCAGCCAGAATGGATGCAGATTATTGACAGCGGACTGCCCCAAATGTTCCCCATCTCGCTCAGAGCACACTCCAGTCCTGCCCTGGCCACTGAGGCCACCTGTGGTCACCAGCCTCCAGGCTGGTCCCTGGGCAGCCGGGCGTGGCCTTCTGCCTGCCCCTCCCCCTGCAGGTCCCCTTGGCGTCTTCCCCCACCTCCTCGGTCTGTGCCCAGCGCCCCATCTCAGTGACCCCGCCCCGGCACCTGTTCCAGACTGAGCCGTGTGGCCCCGGGGGCTCACAACTGCCCTGACCCAGTCTACTTTATCACACATTTACATCTTAGGTCTGTAGTTGGTGCCTCTTCCTCCCGTTAGAATGGAATGCGAACACCCCGAGGGCGGGGTCTTTGTCCCCGAAGCTGCCAAGCACAGCACCTCGCTCTCCTCCGCGCTCGGCACACACCTGCGAATGGACCGTGGCCAGCTGCTCTGACCTGGTGCTGAGAACCGGGACCGGGTCCTCACCTCTCTCCTGCCCGTCCTGCCCAGCAGGGCAGGGGAGGCACGCTGGTGTTGGGTGGCGATGCTTGCTCTTCCCCTCTGACCTGCTTCCCTCTTCATTTCTAGACCGGCCTCATTGTCGCCTGCTACCACGGCTTTGTGGATACTGTGGTGGTCTTAGCAGACTGCCCCCACGTTGACGTCAACTGGCAGGACAGCGAGGGCAACACGGCCCTGATCACGGCTGCACAGGCAGGTAAGACCCAGCTTCCCTTCCCTCCCAGGCAGTGGTGCTGGGGGCTGCACTTGACCTCGCTCCTGAGACTGACCGCAGAAGGATGTAGTTGATCGGAGGTCGTGCTTTACTGCTAAGAGGGGCAAGGAAAGGGCTGAAGGTGGGTGACATTCTTTTTGTGTGTTTGGGACAGTGTGTTGCTGAGTCCAAGCTCATACCGCTCTCTGCATGACAGGCCGGTCAATCCAGAGGTGAGGTGTTAGGGCGAGGAACAGTGACTTTATTCAGAAAACCAGCAAACCAAGAAGATGGTGGAGGTTGACTAGTGTCCCAAAGAACCATCTTCTGCGAGTTAGAATTCAGGCTTCTTTTATACTAAAAGGGGAGGGAGTGTGGCTGGTTGTTGGAAACTTCTTCCTGCCAGAATCCTTTGTTCTTGCAGCTGTCTGAGCAGGTCTGGTCACAATGTTCCTATAAATCTCCAACAGGACAGTTGTTGTTTTCTGTTTTGCAACTTTTTATCTCTATGTGAATGGAAAAGTGTTACATCTTTAAAGGTCAGGGCCTCCAGAATGAGCTATCCTGTATATTTCAGGCTATAGGCAACATTCTTTTACAAAAGGTGCAGAGCCAGCATGACTAAGAACCGGGGACAGAGCACAAAGGTGAGAGCGAAAGGAATAGACCTAGTAGGGAGTCAGGTCTGCTGTTTGTTACAAGTGCAGCTTACGCACTTGTGCAGGACTCAGTGTGGGGTAGAACTAGCTCTGAAACTGCCCGAAGTCTTTGAACACGAAGCTGCACCAGAAAGCCAGCTGCACATCCCCTCCCCCACAGCACTGCACCCAACCCTGTGCTCCCGGGATCCGGGAGATGCTGGTGAACTCATGAGTGGAAGAGGCACTAGTGACAGTTAATGTATGAAAGTGGACATGTTTATGACGTAACCTTGCACTTGGCCTGGGGATGTAAAGGAAACCAGGGGCTTCTTGCGGAGAGGGTATCAGTGTAACAAGGTGAGGCTGGTAGTGAGAGCGCCTTGTAAAGGGTAAGTGAACTTCGTCCTGGGATGTTCACCTCCAGAGGTGGTCCTTACGCCAGCATTGCCAAGTGCCCTGTGCACAGCTTTCCTCTTCTGGAATTGTACTCGGACATTTTGGGGACAAACGTGAAACTGTGCTTGTCCCTTCAGAACTGCACTTCCTTTGTAACCGTGGTACTAACCGGGTTTGTAATTGCCCACTTTCAAAGTTCTTGGCCTTCAAGATTACGTCTATTGCATCACTCAGGTTCTCAGTTTCCAGCGGAGAAGCTACTTCCGGCTGAGTGAGGAAGAAAAGGCGTTCGTTTATTAAAGAATGTGGGTCACCGTTGCCGAGAGTTGTTGAGAACCAGACTCAGGGCCGGGACGCTGCAGAAAATGCCCCAAACCACACAGCAAGTTGATTCTGGAAAGGGAATTTCTGCCGCTGCCACCCAAGGGGGACTTCCCTGTCCTGTGTTTCATCACAGGCCCCTGTGTCTAATCCAGCGTGGGTGACTGACTGCGGAGCCCAGGGGAAGCAGAGACTCAGCATCTTGCAGTTTCGTCCCCGTAACGGGAAGTAGTCTGTGCTCACCTGCTTTTCAATCGAGATGCCTAAGGCAGAAAACCCCCCAAACTTAGCCAGGTGTCAGGGCTGTGCTCACACACATCTACCTCGTCAGGTGTCAGGGCGTGAAGCTTTCGCTCCACGGAGGCACTCCAGACTTTGAAAGCCCAGGTGCACAATGTCCTGAACAGCAAAAGAGTAAAAGGATATTGTGAGAGGCGGTCAGTGACCGTGACCTTATCACTCATTACCCGCCACTGGCCAAGAACCTGGGCAGGGACCAGGGGTGGTGAAGTGAAGGGCACTTCTGCCCTGGAGTAATTGTCCAGATAAATAGCCATCTGATGGGGCTCTGATGAACAGCTGCGCTGGGAGCCTTGGCGTGAGAACACCCCGTCTAGCCTGGTGGTTTGGGACAGGGGTTGTGGAGGGGGGGTGGGCATTGAGCTGGGCATTGCAGAGGTCAGAGGGAGGCCATGCCAGCCATTGCACCGCAGAGCCTCAGGACCAATAGGGAGCCCGGCATGTCTTAGGAATAGCCAAGGACCATGTGCATGTAGGATGGGGGAGGGGTGGCCCCATGAGGAGGCAGGAGACCAGGTCATCAAGGGTCTAGATACAATGCGAGGGAAGGCATTTGAGTGGCGTGAGGCTGGGTTTGTGGTGACAGGGGCGAGATGATCCTGGTGAGCACAGAGGCTGTTTCAGAGAGCAGAGAAGGAGCACAGGCCGAGTGGCAGAAGGCTCAGGTCCTGGTGGTTGTGATGGTGGACCATAGGGGAGAGGTGGGTCTGGGCTGGCTTTCAGCCTTTGGAACGCCAACTCAGAGGGGTGTACGTGAAAGGAGAGGTGGTCGGAGAAACATTGCCTCCACTCGGTCCCCAGGACTTTGAAATGCTGAGCCATCTAAGTAAGAGGTCTTCACGGCAGGAGGAAAGTGTGGAGTGCCAGACTCCAGTCCCTGCCAGAATACAGACGGGTTGCCAGGCGTTCCTGGGCAGCAGGGCCAAGGCATGGACGAGAGCACGAGTCTCATCCCGGAGTATGAGAAAGTACAGGAAGGCAAGGTTACTTATTGATTTGCGAGAGCTCTTTATGTGTGTAGGGATATTAGTGGTGGTTTAATACCCATGAGGCGCTTTCTGAATTCTTGCCTATTTGAAAATGTTTTTATTTTGTTTTCACTCAGAAAATAACAACTTGTCTTTCGCTTTTTTAAAAAAAAAAAAATTTCGTGATGCAGAGGAATAGTCTGAGTCCAGCCTGATTTTTGTCTTTGTTGATGCCCTGTTTCTCAGCCTATAAAGATCTCCTGCCCCCCATCCTTGAGAAGAACCCAACCAACCACCACCAACAAAAAAACCCCAAGTGTCACTGTCGTATATTTCCATTTCTGCTCTCTGTGTTTGACTTATATTAGGCGTATTCTTACTTCAGGGAACACTTTTCTGTTATCTCTTTGAACACTGCATCTGCCTTGCTTTGTTTTTGCTTTCTGGGGTTCCCTCTTAGGTGTAGGTTAGGTCCTCACGTCACAGCTTTCTCTCATCATTGTTTTTTTCTTTTCTTCTTTTACTCCAGGATCTGTGGAAATGCTTCATATTTCTTCATTAGTTTGTTTTTATGCTGTTCATTGGGTTAAATTTACTTTCTTCTTCATGAGCATACTAACGTCTTAACCCGTTTGGGCTCCTATTACCAAAATACCATAAATTGGGAGCTTAAACAACAGAAATTTATTTCTTACAGTTTTGGAGGCTGGAAGTCCAAGGTCAAGGTGCTGGGCCATTTGGTTCCTGGCATGCATGTGGCATCTTCCGGCTGTGTCCTTGCACGGTGGAGAGAGCAAGATCCAGGTCTCTGGTGTCTCCTTTTATAAGGACACCAGTCCTATTGGATCAGGCACCACTCTTCTGACCTCATTTAACCTTAAGTTACCCGCACAAAGGCTCCATCTCCAAGTACAGTCACGTTGGGGGCTCGGGGCTTCAACATAGGAATTTGGAGGAATACAACGTTTAGTCCATAACGCTCATCTTTAAGCAGAGCCTGTGCTTCCCTGAACTGGTTTAAGTCAAAGATGACACAGGTCCTTTCAAGGTTAGAGAGAGGCCCAGCAAAGGGAGAAGGAAAGGGCTCCATGTGGTTTCCGGGCTCCGGGTCTGAGGCCTGGGGTGCAGAGGGAGAAATCCAGGCAGGGCTGAGGGCAGTCACAGCAGCGGCTCCCGTCCCTGGGCTGCAGGCGTGCGGTGGGGCAGCGGTCTGTGCCGGCCAAGGTTGAGCACCACACACCCCTACCTGGTGTCGTTTCTGCTGCCACAGGAGCTGGGAGTGGGAGCCCCTCGGGTCTCCTGCTTGGCTCGTGTGCCTGGGGCGTTGGAAATGGCATCAGTGGGTCTCCGTGCATCCCTGCAGCCCCCCTTTTTCCCTGGGGCACTGCTGGAGTTGCCCCAGGTCTACTCAAACACATGTAATGCACAGACTCATAGACTTAGAGAGTGGACTTATAGCCACCAGGGGGGCGGGGGTGGGGGGAGAAGGGATAGTTAGGGAGTTTGGGATTGACACGTACACACTGCTATGTTTAAGATGGATAACCAACAAGGACCTACTGTATAGCACAGGGAACTCTGCTCAATGTTATGTGGTAGCTTGGATGGGAGGGGAGTTTGGGGGAGAATGGATACATGTATATGTATGGCTGAGTCCCCTGAAGCTATCACAACATTGTTAATCTGCTATACTCTAATATAAAATGAAAAGTTAGAAACAAAACCAAAAACAAAACTCTGTAATGCCCCATCCTTTCCTACAGCTGGCTCCTGTCTCCACTGCCTCCGACAGAAATTCCTTTCTGGAATTCTGGCCAGTGGATGGTGTCCTTCTGTGGTTTCTAGTACCGATAAAGCTTCTCCCTATTGCTTTAGTCACGGGTGGGAAACTGGGACAGGGGACAAGACTCCTGTGTTCATGGCCCTCCTGCTGTGACCTCAAGAGCGCTGGTGGTCCCCGGTGGAGCCTCCCCTCCAGACAGAGTTAGACTGGAGGGCAGTTGGCAGGACTCACATGGCTGGGGTGTGTTTAAGTATATGGGTACCAGAAGTGAGGGTGTGGCAGGGGGGCGGGGATGTGACCCAGACCGGGTCGTGCAGGAGGCTGGCAACGTGGTGGCCGTCCTGGGTGCTTTCTCCACTCAGCCTTGCTGATGTTCTTATAAGCTGATTGTAAAAAACGATACACAATGTTTGGAAAAAAACAACACATAAGCAATTAAACATATAAAGCAATTAAACATAAGGGTGAAGATCTCTTAGCTCCTCACTCTTAGTTCTTTCCCATTTTACTTTCTAGAGGTAATAACCATTGTTAACGACTGGATGCATAGATAAGTTCTTTTCCATCTTCTTTTATAGAAACAAAATATTGTAACGTATTTTCTCTTTTTCCTGGCTTCCACGATCCTCAGCCTATTGACTGATTCGTCCAAGTTCTGTCTGTAGTGTCTGTTTCTTAACCACCCTCTGCGTGGTACATGCTCCCTCCATGGGGGCTCTGAGCCCTGGGACACCCACCCAGGCCTTTGGGGGTGGGGGAGGCTTCCTGGCTCTGCCCACCAAAGCTTTAGGATTGAATTGTTTAGGGGGAGGGGAAGGAGGGGAGTACGGTTCTTGTGCTACTTTAAAAGAAGTCCAGTTAAAAAGTGTTCCCTTCTTTCTCTTAATTGCCTCTATGTAAGGAAGCGATTTCTCCCTAACTTATTGCCGCAGGTGGAGGTCATGATCTCAGGGGGCTGCTTCCCTCCCTGAGAGCACCATGACCTTAGAACACAGCCTGGTCCTCAGCCTTGAGCTTGTTACTGAACCAAACTTGCGTCCACTCGCCCCCAGGCAGTAAAGCCAGTGTCCTGACACCAGGTGTGGTGGAGGACAGGGCAGCGTTTATTGCAGGCACCAAGCAAGGAGTCCAGGCAGCTAGTGTTTAAAAGGCCCGAACTCCCCAGAGGCCTTCAGGGAGAAGTTTTTAAAGACAGGGTGAGGGAGGGGGCTGTGGGGTGTGTGATCAGCTCGTGGACATTCTTCTGATTGGCTGGTGGGAAGTAACTGGGAGTCAACATCATCAACCTTCTGGTTCCGACCCGTCTGGGGGTCTACATGCCTGTGGGCAGCATGCAGTTAACTTCTCCCACCTGGTGGGCACTTCAGTATCTGCAAAACAGCTCAAAGGACATGGCTCAGATTCTATCATCTGTAGCCCTTGAGGAGGAACTCAAGGGCCTTGACTTTGTTTAATGGCTAAACCATTATTAATTTGTCTTGCTTGCCTGTTTTCCTTTGTTTCTGCATTTTCTCACTTCTCTGATTAAATTTGTTCTTTGGAACTTGGGGGAGGCCTACGAGGCTAAAGTTTTTCTACCAACAAGAGGCAGGCAGAGGACATGGGGGATGGTGGTCTGTCCTGTGAAGGCCTCATAGGGCCCTGCTCGGTCACAAGTGGGATCACTGTCACCCACAGGTGGGTAATCTATGTTTTAACCCAGATCTGGTTAAAACACAGATTTCTGGGCCCCGCCTCTGGAGTTCTGGATTGTGTAGGTCTGGGGTGGGGCTCGAGACTGTGCCTTTCCGTGAGTTCCCCGGTGACGTTGATGCCGCTGGTCTGGGGACCTCACTCTGAGAACTGGGGCTTCACATGTTCCTATACAGAATGGTGACCCAGGGTGCCTGTCAGTGGGTATAAGAGCTGGGAGTGGGGTGGGGTGGTTCATGGACCTGGGTGAGATGTCAGTGGGACACAGAGCTGTCACTAAGTCAAAGGGAGAAGAAAGGAAAGCAACTGAGCATCTGCTCATGACTTCCATGTACTGTTTTACCAAAGAGAGGCTGTTTGGGCTTTCAGCTGATAGAATCAAATGCTGTCCCGTTTTAATCCAATTCCATAACCAGCTTTATTTATTTGATGATGTCTTAATTCCAAAAGATGTCTAGTAATACATGCTTACAGTGAAAAATCACCACAGAAGTATTATTATATAAAAAAAAGAAGTCCCTTTTCACCCTCCCCAATTCTCTCACTGACTGACCATGTTCCAGCTGGTTACGTTTCCAGAACTCGCTCTCTCTCCTTTTAAACACAAAGGGTATGCACGCACCTTTTATTTACGTGAATGGGGTAATCCTGTAGAGACTGTGATTTTAATTTTTTTCACTCAGTCTATCTAGGAGATCTTTCGGGGAGACTTGTGCACACGAGATTTCCCTGCCTCTTACAGCGGCACACCTGAGTGATGGTGTGTTCGGGGCCACGTCCCCCGAGTCCAGTAACTGGGACAGTTCAGTAAGCCAGGGGTCATCCATTCTATACAAGATCCTCTTCTGAAACAAATGTGTATTCAGCAGTCACTTCACGTCCAAGGGCTGTGCTAAGTGCTGGGTCTACAGGGCGGGCAAGGGCACACGTAACCCCATCTCCCAAATTTAAAGTCTAGTGTGCACGGGTTTCCGAATGAGGCTGTTTCAGACCACGCTGGAGTGGAGCCCTTTGTGTTGACGAGGCGGGGAGGAGGGGCGCATCTCTGAGGAGGGCATACCTGTCAGCATCCCGGCCGGAAACAGGTGGTGCAGCAGGTGCGCTCAGAGTCTAGACTGAGGAATGGGCAAGGGAACTGTGCGTAGAGGTGGCGGCAGAGCTCAGGGGCAGGCCCTGGAGAGAGAGAGAGCCCGGGAGGGCTGCCCCCAGGAGCTGGGACCTGGGACACCTGAGCCCCTCGAGGAGGGAGGCGGGCAGGGGACAGGGGCTCATACCCGCCCTCCTTCCACCGGGCCCCTGCTCAGTCACACCTGAGACTTCAGGGCTGAGGAGCCCGGCAGGTGTGGTCTGTGGCGGTCAGAGCCGGGCAGAGGAGGAAAGAGAAGAAATGCATGGATAGATTCTCAGAACTCAGCCGCTTCATCAAAGGACGCGCACCTTTTAAATGTGCACATTTACGTAGCCCCTGCCAAGTGGCCTTTAGGAAAAGCTGTACCAATTTACATTTCCCACCACGTTCCCAAGGGTTGAGAGTTTGTCAACTCAAAATGGACTTCGCTTGCTGTTTGTGTTTCCCTGATTCTTATTGGAGCCTAGGATCTGCTACGGTGCTTTTGGGTGCAATCTACTGAATACCCAACAAAACAAGCTTCAACGATGAGGAAACAGTCTTCTCTTGCAACATGATGTGTCTGAAGGTAACAGTTGGGGGGTTGCTTCGTTGCGTGGCTTCCTGATGTCAGGACCTGGGGCCGGCTTCTCAGAAATGCTCTTGACCTGTTGCCTCATGGTCCCAAGATGGCCTGGCAGCTCCAAGCAGCGTGGCTTCACGTTACAACACAGGAGGCTTCAGGAAGGAGGAACAAATCCCTGCCCATGTTCTGTTCTCTAAGACGGGAAAACATCTCCAGAAGCCTCCAGCACAGCTTCAGTTACATCTGCCAGCGTTGCATCACACACCCTGCCCCAGGCAAAACAAATCGCTGGCCAGGGCGGTGGAGTGACCTCAGTCAACTTTGGCCCCCGCAGAATCTGTGTGGTTAAGGAAAACTGTAAAGAGACCACATGTTTATATTATTTGATATCGCAGCTGTGTAGCTCGTCTGAGAGTCGGGAGTGTAAATTAGGATGCAAATGCCTGGGTCTGCCTGTCTGGTGTTCTCTCCAAAGTCTCACCTCCTCAGGTCCTTATGCAGAATAAAGATACAGCTGAATCTGAATTAGGCCTTTACCATGGAGAGGATATATGAAAATAAAGCCTCAAATAATCCCTAAATCTCATTCAGCCAGTAATTTCAACCTCTACCTTACTTCCCCTAACAAAAGTATAAAGTAGGATAACCAGAGAAATGAATTGCACGCCCCGGGGGTGGCGTTAGGTGTTTACTTTCTCCGTTTCTTCTTCCCTTTGAACAGAAGAGCAGGAGTAAGGTGAAGTGAGAAAACTGCAGGGGTCTTTCTGAACCGGTGATAATACCAAGCTGGTGCAGTACAAGTAACCTCTGGTGCATCCTGAAAACTTGTTATTCCTTGAACTTATCTTTAAGATTTTGGAGGAAATGCACTGAGAGCCAGCCTGGCATTATTCATGTCACTTGTTTGCTGGGGACAGGGTGGCAGTGAGGCTCCCGGGAGTGGCTGGCAGGTTCAGGCTGCCTGTGTGTGTTCTGACTTGTGAACTGGACTTGGGGAGGGTCCCGCTTCAGAGGAGAATGTGTGACTTGGCCTGAGGCAGGCCAACGCCTCTTCATCGTATTTATCTTATTATCGCTACAGCCGATCACGATTTCTAGTCTGACTTCATTGTGATTTGTATGGATTTTTGAAGTGTTTTCCTTTTACTCGGTTTCTACTGTTTTAAGTACATTGGAACTTGGCACGTCTCTGAGGTTTCCCAGCATCGCCTCGCCTTTTCCCATAAACTCCAGTTTTTGGAGCCTTTCTGGTTGGGCACAGCAATGCCGCCTCCTTCGCAGCAGCTGGCCCTGCTCCTCAGTCAGACAAGAGGAAAGCCTGTCTGTGCTGCCCGCCCCTGCTCCCCTTGTGCGTTTTCCCCTCCTCCGGATGGGGACCAAGAATCTGTTCTCTTCATCCGTGCTGCTGGGACCTGATATTTCCGATCAACAGTTCCCTCTACTGGCCTGGTTTGGAAAAGTATATTTTGAGTACCTGGTGTCAGACCAATCAAGTCTTTAGACAACCCTAATTCCATTTTTAGGTCTGCACAGGTTTATTGTCTGTTTCCTTTCCTTGAATAAAGGAATAAACAAGACTTTTAGCCCATCATTGGTACCCAATTACATGTTGAATTAATAATTGTGATGGCCATGTAACCTTAGTTAATGTGGGTTATGGCTTGAAAATTAGCAACCTTTTTGATAAGTGAATTTTTTCAAGGGAGAAGTAGGAATCCTTCTGCCTTTTTACTTACTAAATATTTATTGAGCTTGCAGTCAGTTGGAAGTTTTGGAATTATGAGCAAGATTGGTGGCTGTGGGAATCCACGGCCACATGGAAATGTGGACCATGAAGGCATCATGGTTCAGGTGCCTAATCCAGGCTTGGGGTACCAGGGCAGAGCTTCCAGTGGAAGGGAAGTCTCATCAGGTAATTGGGTAGAAAGCAAAGAAAGAGTATACCAGGCGGGGGACTAGCCTGGTGCAAAGGCCACCAGATTAGAGAAAGTGTGGTACACGGCTGAATTAAAAAGAGAGTTATGATTAAAGAGTCGAGGAGAAGGGCATTGGTGCATGAGCTGAGGATGAAGAGGGGATATAGGGGAGGAAAAATAACCTTCTCTCTACCCTTCTGGGTTCCCAACTGAGACCCCTGTAATAAAAGACTAACAAGAGAGGACCAGACATCTATAAACACGCGTGTATAAATGGGGGACACCCAGGGAAAAATGAATAACTCAAGGAGGTGGCTTAGAACTCTGGCTTATATGTCATCTTCCATAAAGAGCAATACATTTGTGGAGAAATGACAGGACAAGGGAAAGCAGTTTTTGAAGAGTTCTCATCACAAAGAAGAAAAACCATCCCCCCCTGCCCTTTTTGGTACCTATATGAGATGATGGATGTTAACTAAACTTACTGTGGTAATGTTTCACAATATATGTACGTCAAATCATTATGCTGTACACCTTAAATTAACACAGTGATATATGTTAATTATATGTCAGTAAAACTGGGGAAACAAAAAGGAATAAAATAAGAAAATTTATGTCCTGCTTTTAGGCAAATGGGGGAGGGCAGGGAACTTTTCTTGTAATTGCTTCTTCTCAGTTGCCTTCAGATCAAAATAATTATGTCAAAGTTGCATGTTTTGAGGTGGCATATTCTGCTACCCTTCAGAGAGCTGGGTCAGATAAAAAAGGAGCTAGCTGATTAAAGAGTTGAGACTTCATCTAAAGAGTAGAAACCATGAAGGGTTTTAAGTAGTAGTTGTGTTGGTCAGAAGAGTTTCTTGCTGATAGTGTAGAGAATGGGGCAGAAATCGGACCAGGAAGTCCAGGTAGGAGAGGGGTGGACCCCAGCAAGGATGTGGTGGCCCTCATCCAGGTTAGAAGTGGGGATGGAGAAACACGGACAGGTTTGGAAGATGTTTAAGAGGTGGCATTGGCAGAATTCCATGATACTTGGATGGGGAAGGGGTAGGGGAGGGCTGAAGAGAAAGCCCAGATTTCTGTCTTGGGCACCTCTGTCAGTTATTGGTGGTGTTCATCACCGAATAAGGAATGTGGGTGGGAGGAGCAGGTTTGGAAGAAACATGTTTTGGGTTTGATGTGTAGAGTTTGATTTGTTGGTGGGTTGCCCAAGATGAAATATCCAGTAGACAGATATTTAGGTAAGAAACTCAGAAAGAGAGATTAGCTAGCAATAAGTGATCCAGAAGTTTTAGGATGATAACTTGATCCATGAGAGGGGATAGGATCACCAAGGGAGAGTGTAGGGGATGAGAAGAGGGCTTAGTCATACATCTGAGGAACAGTGGCATTTCAGAAAGCAGAGAACAGAATTCACAAAGAAAATTGAGTGGCCAGAGAGATAGGAAGAAAAGCAGAAGGGTGAGCTATCAGGACATTTGCAGAAAGTGTTTCAAAAAGGATGGAACAAGCAAGTGGTAAATGCTACGGAGATGTCTAGTAAGATGGGAACTGACTAGTAACCATTGGATATTGCTACAAGACAGTCATTGGGGAATGATGGAAGACAGTTTCAGGAGAACTGGTGGGGGGTATAAGTAGCAAGAGTGAGAGTATAAGACTCTGGAAGTTAGACTGAAAAGGAGTTAGATAATTGGTGGTGGGTGGCAGGAATACAAAGACAGGTTCATGGGGATTACTGTTGGTCACTGCAATGAACTGGATGTTTATGTCTTCCCTCCAAATTAGTATGTTGAATCCTAATCCCCAAGTGATGGTAATAGGAGGTGGGGCTTTGGGGAGGTAATTAGGCGATGAGGATGGAGCCCTCATGAATAGAGTTAGTGCTTTAATACAAGAGATTCCAGAGAGCTCCCTCACCCCTTCTTCCATGTGAGGACACAGCAAGAAGACACCCTATGAACCAGGAAGCGGGCTCTCACCAGACACTGAATCTGCTGGCATCTTGACCTTGAACTTCCCAGCCTCCAGAACTGTGAGAAATAAATGTTTGTTGTTTAAGCCACTCAGTCAATGGCAGTTTCTTACAGCAGCTTGAATGGACTAAGGCAGTCATATATATTTTAAGATGGGAGACCCTTGAGCATATATACCAGCTTACTGCTGCATGACAACCCCCAAACTCTAGTTTAAAATATGTTTATAGTTGATGCATCTGCGGATGGGCTGGGGATCGGCTGATCTAGACTGCCTTTGCTCGTGTGTCTGTGGGTGAGCCGGACCATTCAGCCAGGGCTGCTCTGCTCCGTGCATCTCTCGTCCTCTACCTGGGACCATTGTATCAGCCTGGCACGTTCTTCTTAGGGAGATAGCTGAGGCACAAGTGTAGAAAGAGTCCCATCAGTGAGTGTGTTTCAAGCTTCTGTTGGCATCATGCCTGTAGATGTCCTGTGAGCCAACGTTCTTCTTGACAGAAGAACTTTGAAGCCACGTGGCAGAAGGCAAGGTGAGGAATTTAGGCCGTTAATACAATCTGGTGGGAATGAATTTGCAAGGCGGGAGAGGTTGAAGAGAAAGAGGAAGTAGTTTGTAGCACAAATATATTCCCCAGAAGTAGATGGGGAGTGGCTTTAAAGTACTGCAAGGGGAGGAGAGATTGGCATCTTTAAATAAGAGAAGAAACACCCTCCTTTTCACTAGGAGGGATGTGGGGAAGTTTTGGGGTTGAGGGGGTTCCCTTGTGGTTTCAGTTCCCTCTATGCAGTAGGAGGTGTGTCATCTCCTGGGAGGGGTTTGCTGTGAGGTAGGTGACTTAAGAGTGGGAAAGTTTAAAATTCCCCCCTTGGGGTTTGGGAGATTGTTGCTCAGTGGAAATCAAGAGTGGATATGATGCTTCTAAGAACATATAGATATTAACCTTTTTTCTTTAAAACCATGACAATGAACCGAAGGGAGCTTTCCTTTTCTTTGGTAACATAGATAGCTTGAAAGATAGTCCAGCTTGGCTACCATGGACTTCTATCCCCCGTACACTTTCAGAGAAAATGCCATTGGCCATCCAAAGTGAAGCCAGAACCCTGGGGCTGGGGTGGTACCAGGAGTCATCTTTGACTTTTCTCTTTCTGTTACTTGGCTCAGCCCAGTAATCACCAAGACCTGTCCATTCACTTCGCTCTGAGTCAACAACTCCTCTCTACCCTCCGGCCCTCCCCGGGGGCTGGCCACTATCTCCTCTGTCCATTGCACACCCACTCAGTGAGCACCCCGCCTCCCCCACCACTGGTGAGGCTTGTGGATGGTGTGGATGGGATCCACACCCGGCAGCCAGTCAGGAACCATCGTCCCTACCTTGCAGTCTTATCGAGTGGCCCTAGCCTAGATCTCCCTTTCATAAGATGAACTTTTGATTTTAGAATAGTTCAGACTTACAGAAAAACTGTAAAGATTGTGCAGAGAATTCCTGTATACCCCACACCTGGTTTCCCCTGTCGTTAGTCTCTTACACTAGGATGATACCTTGGACAAAACAAGTAAGCCCATATCGATGCATTTTTTTTGAATTTTATTTTATTTTTTTTATACAGCAGGTTCTAATTAGTTATCTATTTCATACATATTAGCTTATACATGTCAATCCCAATCTCCCAATTCATCACACCACCACCCCCACCCCCGCTTCCCCCCTTGCTGGCCATACATTTGTTCTCTACATCTGTGTCTCTATTTCTGCCTTGCAAACTGGTTCATCTGTACCTTTTTTCTAGATTCCACATATATATGCTAATATACGATATTTGTTTTTCTCTTTCTGACTGACTTCATTTGTATGACAGTCTCTAGGTCCATCCACATCTCTACAAATGACCCAATTTCGTTCCTTTTTATGGCTGAGTGATATTCCATTGTATATATGTACCACATCTTCTTTACCCATTCGTCTGTCGATGGGCATTTAGGTGGCTTCCATGACCTGGCTATTGTAAATAGTGCTGCAACAAACATTGGGGTGCATGTGTCGTTTGGAATTATGGTTTTCTCTGGGTATATGCCTAGTAGTGGGATTGCTGGGTCACATGGTAGTTCTGTTTTTAGTTTTTTAAGGAACCTCCGTACTCTTCTCCATAGTGGCTGTATCAATTTACATTCCCACCAACAGTGCAAGAGGGTTCCCTTTTCTCCACACGCTCTCCAGCATCTGTTGTTTCTAGATTTTCTGATGATGCCCATTCTCACCGGTATGAGGTGATACCTCATTGTAGTTTTGATTTGCATTTTTCTAATAATTAGTGATGTTGAGCAGCTTTTCATGTGCCTCTTGGCCATCTGTAGGTCTTCTTTGGAGAAATGTCTATTTAGGTCTTCTGCCCATTTTTGGATTGGGTTGTTTGTTTTTTTAATATTGAGCTGCATGAGATGTTTATATTTTTTGGAGATTAATCCTTTGTCCATTGATTGGTTTGCAAATATTTTCTCCCATTCTGAGGGTTGTCTTTTCGTCTTGTTTATAGTTTCCTTTGCTGTGCAAAAGCTTTTAAGTTTCATTAGGTCCCATTTGTTTATTTTTGTTTTTATTTCCATTATTCTAGGAGGTGGGTCACAAAGGATCTTGCTGTGATTTATGTCATAGAGTGTTCTTCCTGTGTTTTCCTCTAAGAGTTTTATAGTGTCCGGTCTTAAATTTAGGTCTTTAACCCATTTTGAGTTTTTTTTTTGTGTGTATGGTGTTAGGGAGTGTTCTAATTTCATTCTTTTACATGTAGCTGTCCAGTTTTCCCAGCACCACTTATTGAAGAGGCTGTCTTTTCTCCATTGTATAATCTTACCTCCTTTGTCAGATTAGTTGACCATAGGTGCGTAGGTTTATCTCTGGGCTTTCTATCCTGTTCCATTGATCTATATTTCTGTTTTTGTGCCAGTACCATACTGTCTTGATTACTGTAGCTTTGTAGTATAGTCTGAAGTCCAGGAGCCTGATTCCCCCAGCTCCGTTTTTCTTTCTCAAGATTGCTTTGACTATTCGGGGTCTTTTGTGTTTCTACACAAATTGTAAAATTTTTTGTTCTAGTTCTGTGAAAAATGCCATTGGTAATTTGATAGGGATTGCATTGAATCTGTAGATTGCTTTGGGTAGTATAGTCATTTTCACAATATTGATTCTTCCAATCCAAGAAGGTGGTATATCTCTCCATCTGTTTGTGTCATCTTTGATTTCTTTCATCAGTGTCTTATAGTTTTCTGAGAATAGGTCTTTTACCTCCTTAGGTAGGTTTATTCCTAGGTATTTTATTCTTTTTGTTGCAATGGTGAATGGGTTCTTTCCCTAATTTCTCTTTCTGATCTTTCATTGTTAGTGTATAGGAATGCAAGAGATTTCTGTGCATTAATTTTGTATCCTGCAACTTTACCAAATTCATTGATTAGCTCTAGTAGTTTTCTGGTGGCATCTTTAGGATTCTCTATGTATAGTACCATGTCAAACAGTGACAGCTTTAATTCTTCTTTTCCAATTTGTATTCCTTTTATTTCTTTTTCTTCTCTGATTGCCATGGCTAGGACTTCCAAAACTGTGTTGAATAATAGTGGTGACAGTGGACATCCTTGTCTCATTCCTGATCTTAGAGGAAATGCTTTCAGTTTTTCACCCTTGAGAATGATGTTTGCTGTGGGTTTGTCATATATAGCCTTTATTATGCTGAGTTAGGTTCCCTCTATGCCCACTTTCTGGAGAGTTTTTATCATAAATGGGTGTTGAATTTTGTCAAAAGCTTTTTCTCCATCTACTGAGAAGATCATATGGTTTTTCTTCTTTGATTTGTTAATATGGTGTATCACGTTGATTGATTTGCATATATTGAAGAATCCTTGCATCCCTGGGATAAATCCCACTTGATCATGGTGTATGATCCTTTTAATGTGTTGTTGGATTCTGCTTGCTAGTATTTTGTTGAGGATTTTTGCGTCTATATTCATCAGTGATATTGGTCTGGAATTTTCTTTTTTTTGTAGTATCTTTGTCTGGTTTAGGTATCAGGGTGATGGTGGCCTTGTAGAATGAGTTTGGGAGTGTTCCTTCCTCTGCAATTTTTTGGAAGAGTTTGAGAAGGATGGGTGTTAGCTCTTCTCTAAATGTTTGATAGAATTCACCTGTGAAGCCATCTGGTCCTGGACTTTTGTTTCTTGGAAGGTTTTTAACCACAGGTTCAATTTCATTACTTGTGATTGGTCTGTTCATGTTTTCTGTTTCTTCCTGATTCAGTCTTGGAAGGTTATACCTTTCTAAGAATTTGTCCATTTCTTCCAGGTTGTCCATTTTATTGGCATAAAGTTGCTTGTAGTAGTCTCTTAGGATGCTTTGTATTTCTGCGGTGTCTGTTGTAACTTCTCCTTTTTCATTTCTGATTTTATTGATTTGAGTCCTCTCCCTCTTTTTCTTGATGAGTCTGCCTAATGGTTTATCAATTTTGTTTATCTTCTCAAGGAACCAGGTTTTAGTTTTATTGATCTTTGCTATTTTCTTTGTTTCTATTTCATTTATTTCTGCTCTGATCTTTATGATTTCTTTCCTTCTACTAACTTTGGGTTTTGTTTGTTCTACCTTCTCTAGTTCCTTTAGGTGTTAGGTTAGATTGTTTATTTGAAATTTTTCTTGTTTCTTGAGATAGGATTGTATTGCTATAAACTTCCTTCTTAGAACGGCTTTTGCTGCATCCCATAGGTTTTGGGTTGTCATGTTTTCATTGTCATTTGTCTCTAGGTATTTTTTGATTTCCTCTTTGATTTCTTCAGTGATCTCTTGGTTATTTAGTAACGTATTGTTTAGCCTCCATGTGTTCGTGTTTTTTTACTTTTTCCCCCTGCAGTTGATTTCTAATCTCATAGCGTTGTGGTTGGAAAAGATGCTTGGTATGATTTCAATTTTCTTAAATTTACTGAGGCTTGATTTGTGACCCAAATTTGATCTATTCTGGAGAATGTTCCATGTGCACTTGAGAAGAAAATGTAATCTGCTGTTTTCGGATGGAATGTCCTATAAATATCAATTAAATCTATCTGGTCTATTGTGTCATTTAAAGCTTGTGTTTCCTTATTAATTTTCTGTCTGGATGATCTGTCCATTGGTGCAAGTGAGGTGTTAAAGTCCCCCACTATTGTGTTACTGTCCATTTCCTCCTTCATAGCTGTTAGCATTTGCCTTATGTACTGAGGTGCTTCTATGTTGGGTGCATATGTATTTATAATTGTTATATCTTCTTCTTGGATTGAGCCCTTGATCATTATGTAGTGTCTTTCCTTGTCTCTTGTAACATTCTTTATTTTAATGTCTATTTTATCTGATATGAGAATTGCTACTCCAGCTTTCTTTTGATTTCCATTTGCATGGAATCTGTTTTTCCATCCCCTCACTTTCAGTCTGTATGTGTCCCTAGGTTTGAAGTGGGTGTCTTGTAGACAGCCTATATATGGGTCTTGTTTTTGTATCCATTCAGCGAGCCTGTGTCTTTTGGTTGGAAAATTAAATCCGTTCACGTTTAAGGTAATTATCGATATGTATGTTCCTATTACCATTTTCTTCATTGTTTTGGGTTTGTTTTTGTAGGTCCTTTTCTTTTCTTGTGTTTCCTGCCTAGAGAAGTTCCTTTAGCATTTGTTGTAGAGCTGGTTTGGTGGTGCTGAATTCTCTTAGCTTTTGCTTGTCTGTAAAGCTTTTGATTTCTCTGTCAAATCTGAATGAGATTCTTGCTGGGTAGAGTGATCTTGGTTGTAGGTTCTTCCCTTTCATCACTTTAAATATATTGTGCCAGTCCCTTCTGGCTTGTAGAGTTTCTGTTGAGAAATCAATCAGCTGTTAACCTTATGGGAGTTCCCTTGCATGTTATTTGTCGTTTTTCCCTTGTTGCTTTCAATAATTTTTCTTTGTCTTTAATTTTTGTCAGTTTGATTACTATGTGTCTCAGCATGTTTCTCCTTGGGTTTATCCTGCCTGGGACTCTGTGCTTCCTGTTCTTGTGTGGCTATTTCTTTTCCCATGTTAGGGAAATTTTCGACTATAATCTCTAAATATTTTCTCGGGTCCTTTCTCTCTCTCTTCTCCTTCTGGGACCCCTATAATACAAATGTCGCTGTGTTTAATGTTATCCTAGAGGTCTCTTAGGCTGTCTTCATTTCTTTTCTCTTTATTCTGTTCTGTGGCAGTGAATTCCACCATTCTGTCTTCCAGGTCACTTATCCGTTCTTCTGCCTCAGTTATTCTGCTATTGATTCCTTCTAGTGTATTTTTGATTTCAGTTACTGTATTGTTCATCTGTGTTTGTTTGTCCTTTAATTCTTCTAGGTGTTTGTTCTTTAATTCTTCTAGGTCCTTGTTCAACATTTCTTGCATCTTCTCAATCTTTGTCTCCATTTTTTTTCGGAGGTCCTGGATCATTTTAACTATCATTATTCTGACTTCTTTTTCTGGAAGGTTGCCTATCTCCACTTCATTTAGTTGTTTTTCTGGGGTTATATCTTGTTCCTTTATCTGGTACATAGCCCTCTGCCTTTTCATTTTGTCTATCTTTCTGTGAATGTGGTTTTCATTCCACAGGCTGCAGGATTGTAGTTCTTCTTGCTTCTGCTGTTTGCCCTCTGGTGGATGAGGCTGTCTAAGAGGCTTGTGCAAGCTTCCTGATGGGAGGGACTGGTGGTGGATAGAGCTGGGTGCTGCTCTGGTGGGCAGGGCTCAGTAAAACTTTAATCTGCTTGTCTGCTGATTGGTGGGGCTGAGTTCCCTCCCTGTTGGTTGTTTGGCCTGAGGTGGCCCAGCACTGGAGCCTACCTGGCTCTTTGGTGGGGCTAATGGTGGACTCTGGGAGGGCTCACGCCAAGGAGTACTTCCCAGAACTTCTGCTGCCAGTGTCCTTGTCCCCATGGTGAGCCACAGCCGCCCCCCACCTCTGCAGGAGACCCTCCAACACTAGCAGGTAGGTCTGGTTCAGTCTCCTATGGGGTCACTCTCCTTCCCCTGCATCCTGTTGTGCACACTAGTTTGTGTGTGCCCTCCAAGAGTGGGGTCTCTGTTTCCCCCAGTCCTGTCGAAGTCCTGCAGCCAAATCCCGCTAGCCTTCAAAGTCTGATGCTCTGGGAATTCCTCCTCCCGTTGCCAGACCCCCAGGTTGGGAAGCCTGACGTGGGGCTCAGAACCTTCACTCCAGTGGGTGGACTTCTGTAGTCTAAGTGTTCTCCAGTTTGTGAGTCACCCACCCAGCAGTTATGGGATTTGATTTTTATTGTGATTGTGCCCCTCCTGCCATCTCATTGTGGCTTCTCCTTTGTCTTTGGATGTGGGGTATCTTTTTTGGTGAGTTACAGTGTCTTCCTGTCAATGACTGTTCAGCAGTTAGTTGTGATTCCGGTGCTCTCGCAAGAGGGAGTGAGCGCATGTCCTTGTACTCTGCCATCTTGAACCCATCTTCTCAATGCATTTTTGTTATTAACTCAAGTCCATTTTTTTATTCAGACTTCCTCAGTTTTCCCCTAGTGTCCTTTTTCTGTTCCAAGATCCCAGCTAGGATCCCATGTGACATTTTGCTGTCATGTCCCCTCATGCTCCTCTTGGTTGTGACAGTTTCTCAGACTTTATGACTTTGACAGTCTGGGGAGTGCTTGTCAGGTACTTGTCAGGTAGAGTGTCCCTCAATTTGTGTGTGTCTGGTGTTTTTTGCATGATTAGAGTGGAGTTGCGGGTTTTTCAAAGGAAGACTACAGAGGAAAGTGCCGTTTTCATGACATCATATGAAGGGGTTTGTTAAAGAAAAAGAAATGTTCAATGACACCTGTTAGAGATGGTCAGGCAGACTATTCAAAAATCATCTCGGTAGGTATGAGGACCATCACAATGGGATTTTGCACCGGGGGAGAGGGTAGGCTCAACTCCGATTGCAGCATGGATTCGTGGGTGTTTATAGCCAAGGAGCAGGGTAGGGGTCTGGGGACGGGAAATGACTAAGAGGAAACATCAGGGAGATTCCGGCCAAACCGACCTAACAAGATTCTTGCGGAAGACAGGCCAGGGTGATCGGATGTCACCTGGGGGCTGGTGGAGGATGAGGAATGACCAGATAGCACGGTGGGGATGAGGGTGGTTCTTGTTAAACTGACTTATCAGCAGGGATCTTGCTAAAAGTAGATTTTACAAGGAAGGGCACAGATGGGCTTGGGGAGAAGGTTCAGGAGCCTGACTGAAGTTTGATCAGGCAAAGAATCTTTGTCGGCACAGGCTCTGGACATGAACGTTGACCCTGATCACCAGGCTGAGGTCATGTTGGCCATACTTCTCTCTTGTGAGATTACCGCTCCACCGCCATCCCCAACATAGTCTACTCTTTGGAGGGGAGTCTCTGTGCACAGCCCACAGGAGAACGAGTGGGTGCTTATGTGTCACCTCCTTGGGAGTGGAGCAAGTGCATAAGTTATTTGGAGTTTTTCTGCCCAGAAATTTGTCTGTTAGGCCCTTTTTATACAACACCTTTATCTCCTGTCATTTTCACAATTGTGAGGTTGATATTATCTCCCATTTTCCAGATGTGGAAACAGAGACTCAGTGAAGTTGACCTACCTCCCCAGGCTCACCCAGATTTTAAGTGGCAGGCTGGGAGCTTGAATTTGGGTGTTCTCAGAGCCAACTCTCTTAAGTACTCAGTTCTCTGTCTGCATGGCCATTTAGTTACTCCACTGAAGCTATGTCATCAAGAATTAACTTATTCCCTGGGCCGCTTAAGCCCTTCTCTTAGGCAGGGTAAGACTCATGGGGTTGGTCGAGGATGTCCTTTAGCTCTGTGTGGTCAGCCCACTCGTTAAGTCCACTCTGAGGACTTCAGGAACCAAATCCTATTCCATACGGTCAAAGTTGGACTAGACTCAAACTAGATTTCCATATGGGGCACATTCTGTTACGCAAGGAAGGCTGTGTTCTTCCTATCATCCATCTATCTATCTATCCGTCTATCTATCTATCATCTGTCTATCTATCTATCTATCTATCTATCTATCTATCTATCATCTATCTATCTATCTTACTGAAGAAAAAGAAAAAAGCTCCTTTTGGTTAATTGTCATGATTTTAAAGAAGAAAGGTTAATATCTATTCAGATTAATACCTATTCATTCTTAGCAGCACTGGGTCCATCCTTGATTTCAGTTGAGCGAGGTTGTCTCGTGCTAACAGGTGTTGTTCTGTCATCCTGGGAAAGCCAGTGGGGAGCTGAGAGTGATTTCATGGGTCACTGACAGCTCGAGCCTGTAGTCAGTAGTCAGAACGAGTGGACTGCACGTTGGTTTTTCTGATCTCTACATAACATGCAGAACAGATCTGTATAATGGGCCGTTGGTTTTGTGGATTGTCAGTTTTTTCTCTCACCGCCTGTTCAAAGTGTGTAGGATATGTCGGTGCAAAGGACATCGTGCTGAAAATGCAGTGGCCACGCTCTTTCACTTTTTTAAAGAAACGGCTCCAAACGAATTGCAATTCGTTTCACTATGACCCTGGCTAAATCTAACTGACCGGTGCTGCAAAGTGTTTAGCTGGATGACAAACCCAACTGAGATCAAAGGACTCCCCTCCCCCGCCCCTGCTCCAACAGTTTAGAGCAGTTAAGCTGCTTTGGGCACCTGACAGCCAGCATCGTCCCCTGGCGGGGGTGTGCTCTGTAAAGGAGAGCAGAAAGCAAAGTGGTGTGAATGACTCAAAAAGCGTCAGCTGCTGGTTGGAACCTGTGAGTCACAGAGCGGGAAGGTCCCACCCGTTTGCTTCTGGCTTGCTAACCCCCTGACACGATCATATTAGTCAGTGCTTATCTCAGAAAGTCAGAAAGCTGCATGATTTTTGTGATGAGTTCAGGAGGTGGGCTGAGGCCCATGGTGAGGGGACAACACTGCTTCTGGAGGAGCCCACACTCTAGTTTCTGTTGCTTGTTTCGTTTTTAACTTGGAAGTTGAGGAGAAGGATGCACTGTTGCTTGGCCAGCAGCCTGCAGTGCCTGGGTGCCACTCAAGGAGGGTAACTGGGTCCCCGCCTGCACTCTGTCTGTCTCGGTCGGCGTGCCATGGGGGGACGGAGCTCCCGCCGTGGGAGGAGTTACTGGTGGGCGTGCACAGCACTGGCAGGACCCGGATGGAGGCCCCGGAGACGTCGCTGCAGCAGGGGAGGGGTGGGGTCTCCACGCTGCTGTGCTGGGGGCCTCCGCGCCCTCGGCCTCCCAGTCTGCAGGGCGACGGGGGCTGCATCTCGGGAGCACCTTGTGTCCCATGGCTGCCCGCCCTCCGGAGGAGGCCTCCCGTCCTCTGCCACGTGTCCAGTCTCACCGAGTGCGCTTCCTGATAGCAGCCGGGGACGGAGCCTCAGGGGTCCGGGCTTCTCCGTGGTGCACAGGCCTCCCTGCGAGCAGCTGGTGGTGCCCAGCAGCAGAAGTCGCAGTGCAGTGTCCACCAGGCGTCACACCTGCAGCCCTGACAGTGGGGCTTCCGGGGGACATGCATGGGGTGGGGATGACGGCGGCATTTCCGAGTCAGTCCTCGGCGTGTAAGGATGGAGGCTGGGTCCCCAGGCCTTCCATCCAGGCTCAGGTGAGAGCTTCTGCAGACTGCCCACCCTCCCGAGGTGTGTTAGCCGTCACCGTTAGGGCCAGGATGGAAATGGCAACCAAGAGGCAGGCTGGCGGGTCAGGGGTCAGGGAGAAGGTGCGCAGGAGAGGAAGCCGTCCTTCCACCTTGGTCCTGAAACAGTGAAATCTGAGCCTCTAGGACAGTGGCTCTCAACAGGGGTGATTCTGCCACCACAGGGGATATTTGGCAACGTCTGGACACATTTTTGGTTGTCATATCTGGGAGGGAGGAGGGGTATGGTAGCTACTGGCTCTAGTGGGTAGAGCCCAGGGATGCGGCTAACCGTCCCACACTGCACAGAACAGCCCTACAGCAAAGAATAATCCGGCCCCAGGTGTCAAGAGTGCCAAGGTTGGGACCCTGCTCTGAGGGACTAAAGAGTCTCGGGGGGGGGAGGATGGCGTGTCATTTCACTCGAGGACTTAATAAATGTGGCCAGTGGGCTTCGGGCAGCATGGGCATTTGACCCCAGAGCCTCTCGATGTGGCACAAGCGTCGTTGGAGGACCTTTCTCCGGGTGAACCACGAGCGTCCTGGGAACACTGCTTCTCACGGGAGGTTCTCCTTATTCACCGCTATCCAAGAGCGCGTGGGCTTTTCGAAAACCCTCTGGGAGTGAGCAGAAAATCAGGCCCTTTTTTGGAAGTGTGAGGCGATAAAGGGGAGAAATCTGTATTCTGAAATGAATATTCTTACCTGCTTGGGTTTATGGATAAGGGTCTGGGTAGCAATACTCCCTGGGTTCCCTGCCTCTGTGTGTGTGTGTGTGTGTGTGTGTGTGTGTGTGAGAGAGAGAGAGAGAGAGAGAGAGAGAGAGGAGAGGCCCTGGATGCGTCGGCGCCCAGCAGGAGACGCCGATGCAAAACCAAAGATGACCCTCGGAGCCATTTCCCAGAGCTCCAGAGCCTCAGGGAGGAGAAAGTCTTCATCCCATCATCATAACAACAGGATATGCCAGTGCATACTGCCACCCTATCACCACTCAGAAGGTTCTCTCTCTCTCTCTCTCACACACACACACACACACACACCCCAGAGCGGCAGACCATGCCACGTTTCCCTCTGTCTGTGTAGGAAGGCCGCTGGAATGCCCGCTGTTTGTGGAGTGTGGTCCATACATGTGTGCATTTCTCTTTGCAGGGCACGTCACCATCACCAACTACTTGTTGAACTATTTCCCCGGTCTTGACCTTGAAAGGAGGAACGTGTTTGGGTTCACGGCCCTGATGAAAGCCGCCATGCAGGGCCGGACGGAGTGCATCCGAGCCCTGATGCTATCAGGTACGTCCCCACCTGTCCCATGCAGTCCCAGGGTCCCGGGAAATGCTGAGTTGGCTCCTTTAAAGAATATGTGTTGAAGGGATGAATGCCCCCCATAGAAACCAAGCCTAGTGGATGCAGCAAAGAAACGTTTCTTTGTTGAGATGTATGGCTGCCATCATCCGAGTTGAAACAAAAACCAAAGCTCCTGCTTTCAGGGTGGGTGGGAGGCCACAGCACTGGTCACTCCGTAGGCCAGCCCTCCTGTTTCCTCGCCCCCTAGCCTCCTCCTGCCTGCGTTTGTTCTTCACAAACGTGTGCTCTGGTCTTGACGCCGGCAAGATGGTCCTATTGAAGGTGGGCAAAGGGATGGCAGGGTCTGCCCAGGAGCCCTCCCGGGTGTCCGCTTGCTGGTGGGTGGAGTCACGTGGTCATGTGATGTTGTAACTGAGCAAGGGCTTGTGTGCCCGCAGTGCAGAAAGCCATACTCGAATGATGGCCGGTATTCGCAGCAAAGTAAGGGTTTATTTGCAGGGCACCAAGCAAGGAGTACCGGCAGCTTATGCTCAGAAGACCTGAACCTCCCGATGGCTTTTAGGCAACGGTTTTTAAAGACAGTGTTAGGGGAGAGGGTCGTAGGTTGCCTGACCAGCTTGTTGACCTTCTGATCAACTGGTGGGTGAGGTAACAGGGTGATGCTTCAGGAATCTCAATCTCAACCTTCGGGTTCCAGCCGGTCTGGGATCGAGTGCTTGTGGTCAGCGTAGAGTGACCCTCCTCCACTGGGAGGGGGGGTCTTAGTTTCTGCAGAACAACTCAAAGATATGCACCAGACTGTCACCTATATCCCTTCAGGAGGAACTAGGAGTCCTGTGACTCTGTTGTCCTGGTCATTAACTGCTTAAGTCTGCTCTTTGGAACTCGAGGAAGGCCTAGGAGAGTAAAGCCTTTTTTATACAAACAAGAAACAGGGGACACGGATGGGCTTTTGCACCCGGGAAGGCCTCCCGGGGTCCTGCTCGGTTTCAATCCCCCCTTTTCTTTGATGTGCATCAATCCTGAGGAGAACAGGAGTGGGACAAGAAAGGGATTAAAGTTTTAGGTAGAGAGGTTCATCATAAATTGAGGGCATGGGACTCGGTTTTAGGGGTCTTGGTCTCCGTGTGGGGCAGTTTCTTTCTGGCCGGCATCACAGCGGAATGTTCTCAGGCTGGGCCAGCACGGCAGGCCCCCCTTTGCGCTTTTGGCCTCATCATCTTGAGGGAAGCCCCTCCTCTGAGCCTCTCTGTCCTCATCTGTGAAATGGGAGTAATGACTTCTTCCCCACCTCCCTGAGGATGAAATACATCACTTTGTAAACTCTCTGGGGCTACACATATTTAAGGAATTACTGAGCTGAATTCCTTGTGACTAATCTCTAGTTGTTTTCCCCCTCACTCTAAAATGGAATCAATGATCATTGTTAGGGCACACACACCTCATTGGGTTATTCTGACAATAAAATGAGAAAATGTATGTGAAGCACGCACCCAGGGTCAGGTGCAGAGGGAGCATCTCGAACAGTGGGAGATGCTGTTGTCGCCGTTATTTAATTTCATTATCTTAGTTTATTTTGTTTTTGTTCTTGGCACTGGGTTCAGCCGGTCTTGCTTGGCCCTACGAGCTCCCAGAGAGGCGGCATCCCCTCCCGTCTCAGTATCTTGAGGACCACGTTAAAATCCTTCCAGGCACCAGCCTAGGCTAGTAGCTCTGTTTAGACAACTTGCTTCTTTTTGTAAATAAACCTTCATTTGGGGATAATGTTAGGTGTATGGAAAAGCGACAGAGATAGTAGAGACAGCACCCACAGAGCCCCGACTCAGCACCGCCCCCCCCCCCACCATGTTAGCATCTTACGGAGAGGCAGAAACTGCACAAGTCACTGAAGTCCAGACTTTATCCAGATGTCACCAGTTCTTCCACAGATGGCCCCTTCCTGTTCCAGCATCCCAGCCAGGCTCCCACACTGAGTTGTCACATGTCCCCAGTCTACTCTGGTCCCCGGAAGTTGCTCAGTCTTCATGCCTTGTTCGTGACTTGGTCTTGACACTGGCCAATGAACACTGGTCCCCCAACCTGAGCCCATCTGTCTTTTTTCCTTGTGATTAGATTGGGGTTACAGGATTTGTTACAAACCTACTTTGGATTGTTTTTTTTCTCCTGCTTTAACTGAAGTGTTTTAGGGGATGCTGCAAGAAACATAAATTCAGTAAGCGAAGACAGAGGCTTCGAAGACGAAAACCTTCTTGGAATTAAAAAAGATCCTAATTAAAATTAATCTCATTGGTTGTGCTTTTGACTCAGTGACAGTTTCATTTTTTTAAAGTGAGATAGCCATTTCCACAGGGTTTATCAATGACATCAGGGAGGGACGGTGCCTCCTAATTTAATGGTGATTAGGATGCTTTTGTGTTTTGCGGGGTGCTTCATCTGCTTTTACTGCTCCTGGATCTAGTTATAATTGAGTGTAAATTAGCAATTCACTTTTACAACCAAAAACTTTCGATGTCAATCCAGGCATTTTCCCCAATGAATTAATTTGAATTACAAACTCTCTTGTTTTCAGATTAATTACCTTCTAATCAGTCTGGACCCTGCATGGGCTTTGCTGTCATTTTTTCCTCTGAGTCTGGTAGAGGTTTCAGGCATTTACAGATCACAGAACCTTTCAGATCTCGCGAGAGATGGGCCTGCTTAAGGGCAGTGTGTTCAATGCTAATGTGTTTTTCTTTCTTTTCCCTTAGTTATTTGGGTAACAAATTTGGCATTAGGTTTTTGTTTTGTTTTGTTTTTTGTTTTTTATACTGACACATATTCTTTTTTTTTTTTTAATAGCTACTTTATTTATTTATTTATTGTTGGCTGTGTTGGGTCTCTTAGTTTTCGTGTGAGGGCTTTCTCTAGTTGTGGCGAGCGGGGGCCACTCTTCATCGCGGTGCGTGGGCCTTTCACTATCGCGGCCCCTCCCGTTGCGGGGCACAGGCTCCAGACGCGCAGGCTCAGTAGTTGTGGCTCACGGGCCCAGTCGCTCCGCGGCATGTGGGATCCTCCCAGACCAGGGCTCGAACCCGTGTCCCCTGCATTAGCAGGCAGATTCTCAACCACTGCGCCACCAGGGAAGCCCTGGCATTAGGTTTTATATACCCTACCTTTCCTGTTCCTGTCAACGTGAGCACAACCCCATCAAAGTCTAGAATAATCCACATGAGTGCAGACCTCTAGTGCCTCCATTCCTGAACTGTACCTGGTCAGAGCAGAATGGCCAATAGAACCAACTAGGAAATCAGGACCCCTGGTTTCAAATTCCAGCCCCACCATTCAGCCTCTCTATACCCAGGGCCAGTCACCTCCTGCTATGGGCCTGTTTCTTCTATAAAATTCGGTGAATGTCAGTAGTTACTGCAGGAGGTCATGATGTGGATTGAGTGAGTTCACACTGGACAGCTCTCGGGGGCTCGCCTGGCATGGAGGAAGCCATCAGTCATTGTAGGTTGTCATTGTTATTGGTGACTTTATGTGTTCACTATTATTTGTTAAATGAGTGAAAAACTATGGTATATTTTTCCTTTTGAAAATATCCTTGTGATCAGATACTTAAACTTTCTTATGGAGGGTGACTCAGGTTTATTAATCTTGGCGCTGTTGATGTTTGGGGCCAGATAATTCTTCGTGGTCGGGCTGGCCTGTGGGTTGTAGGATGTTTAGCAGCATTCCTGGCCTCTGCCCACTAGGTGACTGTAGCACCCCCCAGTTTTGATGACCAAAAATATCTCCAGACATTGCCAAACGTCCCCTCGTGGGAAAGTGGCCTCTTGTTGAAAACCACTGATATAACTAATGTAAATGGGAAATGAAGGGAAAAGTGAAAAGAAAATCTGACACCTTTTTCAGGGAGCTTTTGAGCTGCCCTCTAAGGCTTTTATTGTTTAACTTATAGAATATTTTCATTTTTTACTATTGCCACTAAGTTACGTTATACTTTTTCCCAGGAAAGTGGGTCACATTTTCTTCTTACAGATGAGTGTGTATGTTTTAAAAGAAAAAACAATATGTGATTGAATGCCTTTCCTGGGTTTGGTACATAGCAATAGGATACTTGCTGAAATGTTTAAACAATTTGCAACAGTATTTTAAAGTCTTCTTATTTCCGCTTGGATTTATCAATATTAAGAAAAACTAAGCCTGTAAAGATCCTAAAATCTGGGTATTTCTTTTGGATTGATGTTTACAGAATCAGGTCATCCTATGATCATTTTAAAAGCAAAAGGCACGAGCATTACTACATATTAATAGTTAGGATAAAACTGTGTATCTCATTCTCATTTTTTCCAGTGCCGTGTTCTTCTGAACCTGAGTGTCTTTCTGCACCTGGGTTGAATTTCCGAGTTGCAATTTCATAATATTCAATAAGAACTATTTCCTTTTGGAAATAATGAATCATTGAATTGAATGCCCCCCCAAACTGTTTAGATTTTCCAATAGTTCATAACCTGTAGGTGCATATCAGCTCTTATCTTACCTTGTTGGGCAGAACGAAATAGTGTCAGAATTACCAGAACTCAGGCTTTTAATAAAATTATAACCAAGTTCTCGGGCTTCCCTGGTGGCTCAGTGGTTAAGAATCCACCTGCCAATGCAGGGGACACGGGTTCGAGCCCTGGTCCGGGAGGATCCCACATGCCGCAGAGCAACTAAGCCCATGTGCCACAGCTACTGAGCCTGCGCTCTAGAGCCTGTGAGCCACAACTGCTGAGCCCACGCTCCACAACTACTGAAGCCCACGCGCCTAGAGCCCATGCTCTGCAACAAGAGAAGCCATCACAACGAGAAGCCCGCACAACGCAATGAAGAGTAGCCCCCGCTCGCCGCAACTAGAGAAAGCCTGCGTGCAGCAATGAAGACCCAACGCAGCCAAAAATAAATAAATAAATTTTAAAAATATATATATATATAACCAAGTTCTGAACAGCTGATTTATTGGCTCTTTGGTTTTTGGCTTCCCGAGGAGTAACGTCAGCTCTGCTGATGAGATCCCAGGGGTTGGGGATAGGGCTGCAGAGCCTTGTTAATTCAGTGCAATATTAATGCCCCCAAGTGACAGGTGTATTTAATAAACGGCTCTGAGAAGCCGTATGAGGGAAGCCGTGACTATCTCTGAAGAGAAGCAGAACCCGGTGGAGGTTGGCAGGTTCCAGACTGGCTTAAGAGAGCTGGCTCTCATACCTGAGGTGTTGGTGTCATTGCTGTGGCACTTGGGGAGCAAAAACAAGCAAACGGAAGCCTTGAACCTCCCTGGGATTCCGGGCAACAAAGCAGACAGAAAGGAAGGTGTAGGAGCTCGTTTCATGAACAGAGAGTAGAGGCACTCCCGCTGTACACTGTGTGTTCATCCTTGTCTTAGGCAAGCCCTGACTGTGTGTTTCTGGAAAGCCGAAGGATATGATACCACCAGAGAGGTTTCTTTCTGTTTACAGAGGAAAACATGAATTTTCTGTGACTAAGTTGGAATAGTGTCAAGTTATTAGGCAGAGAAAGGGCTAAAAATCAGGCATTTTATATCACCAAGGGCACCGTCTTAGCTTGGGCACCCACAAGAGCCAACAGTGAGACAAGCGGGCAAGTGGTTGTTCTGGAAAGTCACCCCTGGAAGCCGGTCAGGGATAAGGAAGCCAGATTGGGAAGACTGGAAAACGAACCCGTGTGAGCTCATTAGCTGGTTACCCTGCAGGCTGTGGGCTTGAGCCCTGCTGAGACCCTCTGAAAGACTGAAACGCTTGAGGGTAGGGTGGGATCACCCGCCCCACCCCCTTCAAGGGCTCTTCCCTGTGACCCTGCATCCTGACTTAACATCCTGATTATACCCCAAGTGCCCAAGATACAGGCCAGAGATAGCACAGGAGGGGGCCTGTAAGGACCGGTCCACAGTGGTCTTGTGTGACTGTCACCGGCGGAAAATGGCGATTCCCTCAGTTCTCGTACTCCCGAAGAGAAAGAATTCAGTCCAGAGACATAGAGCAGTTTTAAGCAGCAAGAGCTTTATTAAGCAAAGCAAAAGTACACTCCGGAGAGAGAGAAGGGGCGCGGGGTTGTTTGGAAACTGGAAGCAGCCCCGCGGTAGGGCTGGGGTTGGTTTTTCAGAGTGGTGGAAAGCCCCTCAGGTCCTGCATCATTTGACTGCCAAGCTGATTGACAGCTTTAGGTTATATAACTTCTTCCTTCTGCGCAGGCGCTTACCCACAGGCACCCGAGCAAAACCCACAGAAGGGTGATGGGTGCAGAAACCACATTGCTAATTTATTACAAACACAGCGTAATGAACCCCGGGTTACTCTGAGTCACCTTTTAGGTCTTGGTATGCCTTCACCAACCTGTGCTGGCGGTTTTATCTTGTTTGGCGTTGATAAGGCTGGAGACTTAACGGTCCTTGACCACAAAAGGGAGGCTCTCTGGGCATGTTCTAATCACCAGTGTCCAGGTGGGGGAGGGAAAGATGACCCCCGTCCAGGATGCGGCAGGGACCTGCTCATGTCTAACTATCTAACATGACCAGAAGGGTCTCTCGGCAGGAGGGGGACCAGATTGGGGCTCTGAAGGGTAGATAACATGGGGATGGGGGCTTATAGATAAATAGGAAAGGAAGTGACGCACCCTGGGCTCTGCCTGCCTCCTGCTGGTCCCACGGACCTGGCCTTGACTGTTGGGGGAAAGCGTCCTAAGAATGAGCAACGGAAGGTAGATTGTTTTCCTTTAGTGCCTTTTAGGGTGCTTTCTGCTTCCAGTAACAGAAATCCTGACTTGACAGTGGCTTAAAGAAAGCAAGTGTCTGTCTCACCTCACTGGAAGTCACCGTGCAGAGCTTGGCCCCGGACTCCGTGAGGACGTCACAGACCCAGGTTTCTTCCTCTCGTCCACTCAGCTCCACACGGCCCCCCAACCACCTGCCAGTGTGTTGACTGGTCACCTCATGATTGCACGATGGTCACCAGAGCTCCAGGCCTCAGGTTCATCGGTCCCTTCGATCAGGGTGCAACAGCCTTCTCTTTGGGGCTCACTAAGGGAGGCTGGGGGAATGGGGAACAAGATGGCAGGTCATCGAGGTTAGAACTATAATCCTCGATGGGGTGGGGATGTGTGTGATTCCCCCAGGGGACATTTTTGGTTGTCACAACTGGTGGAGTGCTACTGGCATCTAGTGCCCAGAGAACAGGGATGCTGTTAAAAGCCCTACAATCCCCAAAACAAATAGTCATCTGGCCCCAAATGTCAGTACTGCCAAGTTTTGAAACTCAGGGTTAGACCAGTCATGATGCATTGCCTAGAACTGAGTAGTTGCTGCCTTGAATAAAATAGAGGATTCTGTATAGACAGCTCACAGCACTCAACGTGGCAGCAAATGGACTCATTGGCAGGAGCCCAGCCTTTGCACGGCTGGAGACCTGGGCGAAACAACATGGGGTGGGAGATGAGGATGCCGATCGTCTCTTGGGCAGGCGATGGGTACTTTGGCCTTTCAGAGGTGCTCCGTATTCTCTGAAAGATGTAAGTATAATGTGCTAATCATCAGTACTTGCCTTTCATGATTTAACGACTATGCCCAGGCCTTTAATATTACCCTTAATAGTACTTTCTTAAGGAAGTGAATCCCTCATTTATAGCATGACTCAGATTCTTGAGCTGCATTACAGTCAGAAGGGCCTCTGTTCTTTACAGTGTTTGTATTTTCCAAGATGATTTTGAAAAGGAAGAGGCGCACTCAACTTTTGACAGCTGTTCCTTTAGTTTTCCATTAGCATTTGAAAAATGTCTCCTTCAAGCAGCGTTCATTAAGATTTTAATTTTTCAGTTTGCTCCTTTTTTTAAGTGACGTGCAACGAATTAAGGTTTAATGTGTCATCTATTTTTTGCAATGACATTTTTACTGCCCCCTTTTCATTTCAGCCCGTTTATAAATTGTACTGTAGCTAATGAGTTCCATCCTGATTTCCAGTTCCCAATAATTACCACTCTTCTAATATGTTAACGTGTCACAGAATTAAGAGCATTACCGGACGAGCTCAGGTGAGCTGGGTCTGCCTCGGCCATGGAGCCACTGAGGGCTATGGGGCAGGGAAGTCGCTGAGACCCCCTGCTGCTCTTATTCGTATTCACCAGCCATCGCATGTCGGACACCCGGGTCTGTGTGGGATGTAAATGCAGAAGCTTCTGCCGGTCCTGGTCCCTGGGTAGACTAGATAATTGCCCTACTTCCCACATTGCTTTGCCAGTGGAAATATGACTAATGGGACTTGAAATCCTGAACGATTTTTAACTGTATATTCGACTGAGATTGGACCAAGATTAATTGAATAGCAATCCCTGATTAATTTCTATTTTACCACCAAGCTGAAACTTACGAACATTTCATCAAGTTGAGCTGAAGTTTAACTTTGCAATATTAAGAGGAGGCAGTGGCTGGTATGGAGGAGATTTATTAAGGAAGTGACCAGTGTAAGGGAGACCGTGAGGATGTAGGAGATGCAGCCTCTGTCCTCCAGAAAGACAGAACCGATGGGAGATATATATTAAGAGATTTATTTTAGGGAATTGGCTCACGTGATTTGGGGGGTTGGTAAGCCCGGAATCTGTAGGACAGGCCAGCGGGCTGGAGACTTGGGCAGGAGTGGATGCTGCAGTCTTCAGGCTGAATTCCTTCTTCTCCAGGAAACTTCAACTTTTGCTCCTAAGACCTTGGACGAGGCTCACCCACATTTTGGGTGGTAATCTGGACTTAAAGTCAACCAGTTGTGGATGCTACCGCACCTACAAAACACCTTCACAGCGCACCTGGATTAGTGCTGGGTTAAGTCCCTGAGTACTAGACCCTGGCCCTGTTGACACAGAAAAGTGTCACAGAGGAAGAGCCCCTCTGCAGGGTGGTGGGAAGTGCAGGCAGCTGAGGGTCAGGACCCAGGTCTGAGCACTTCTCTCTTACCAGCTTCGAGGTCTCCAGCAGTGCCCTCAGCCACTGGGACCACCATCCATTCTGTAACAAACGTTTATTAAACGCATGCCTCCTACCAGCCAGAACTGTATGCGTTCAGGAAGCAAAAATGACTTAAGTTTTTGCTTAAACTGCCTCTGTCCTGGAGAAGCCCATGACCCCACGACCAACTAACCACCAGCATGAAAAGTGAAGGACCACACATTTCCTGTAAGATAAGATCCATAATCGTCCCCACAAGAGATCTTGGAGGAAAAAGGGAGATGATAAATAAATAGGACACTGAATGCTTTGCCCGTGAGTTACTGTTAGTATTTATAGAACATTCTAGTAGCATCTGCCAAGTGTTACAAAGCACCTTTGTGGTCTGATTGTGTCTCCATTGCTGGAAAGCCGTGAAATCTTATTTCTATAAAAAAAATTCCACGGTTTAGGTGCTGAGTTTAGGGGGTTTTATTTAGGAAAGATAAACCATTAAGTGGAGCACTTAAAGGTTGGTTGTGTTACAATAGTAAACGCAACAGGTGTCGGTCAGGTGTGGGTTCATCCAGGTGGCCCAGCTCCAGGGTAGAGTCTTGTTAGAAGGTTTTGGAAGTTTCGCTTTTGATCCATTTCACTGTCTTTTCGTTTATTGCCTGTGGAAGGGATGTCTTATTGCATCCACCCATTCCTGTTTCTACTTTGCGGTTTTCAGGGGCAGATGTCCACGCCAGGGACCCTCACCGCAGGATGTCGTCCCAGGAGTGGGCTACTTACACGGGACGGTTTGAAGCGGTCCACGTCATCCAGAGGCTGCTGGAGCGACCCTGCCCAGAGCAGTTTGGGGAACAGTACAAGCCAGAGCTGCCGCTGGCCCCCGAGGCGGGTCCGAAGCCTGCGGGCTCCAAGAACTGCTTGCAGAGGCTCACCGAGTTTGTGCGGTCCATACTGACCTCCCGCTTGCGCCAAGGCCTGGAGGATGGGGGCGTCCTGGACCACATGGTCAGGATGACCACGAGCCTCTACAGCCCCGCCGTGGCCGTCGTCTGCCAGACCGTGTGCCCCGAGAACCCCCCCTGTGTGGGGAAAAGGCGGCTGGCGGTGCAGGAAATCCTGGCGGCACGGGGGGACCTGGACACGCAAGCCCAAGAGAGGGACAAAGCGGAGGGCACCGAGCAGCGATTCCGGACCTCCCAGGCCGCGGGGGTCTCCAGAGAGGGGGCCCCCAGAGCCAGCTCCACGTCTTCCCAGCTGCCAGCTGCCCCGCGGAAGGCCAGCCTCCTGCCCCTGCAGCTGCTGCGGCGGAGCAGCGTGCGGCCGGGCGTGGTCATCCCCAAGGTGCGCGTCAGCAAGGCGCCCGCGCCCACCTTCCAGCCCGAGCGGGCGGCGAAGGGCAGCACCAAGGACAGCGCCCACCTGCAGCTCCCCAAGTGGCGGTACAAGGAGGCCAAGGAGGAAAGAAGGAAGGCGGAAGAGGCAGAGAAGCAGCGACTGGCCACGGCGCAGAAGGAGAAGCGGGCACCGTCCTGGAGGAAAAGGACGTGAGGCGGGGGTGGGGGTGGGGGTGGGGGGGCGGTGGGGTGTCTGGCGCGGGGAGGAAGGACGCAGAGCCCGGCCGGGGATGAGATGCTGCCCGGAGCCCCAGAGGAGGTGGCGGGGAGGCCGGGTGGGCTCCTCCCTGGGAAGGAAGCGCCTCCGCCCGGCCCTTGCCTTTTACGCACCACACGTCCCTGTGCCCGCAGGCTCCTTCGGGCCCGAGAAAACGTTTTTGTGTTTGTTCAGGTTGCACCCAAGAGTGAACTGGGCATAGCACTAATCGATTTGCCTAAAACCAGTTCCCTTAGCAGTCAGTACACTTAGTGGGCGTTTTACCTAAAAGTTTATCTTTAGAACCTCAGTTAAGAAATTTTTAAGACCAATTTATCAGAAGGGCATTTTCTGTATAATTTTGTATTTTTAATCACAGTCAAATGTGCAGCACTTTACCAGCCCCATACAGAGATGGAGCTCTTTGTACTTAGGATGGTTTTAATGCATTTGTCTGAAGACCCTTTATTTAAAGTACCGTTTCTAGCAATAATTACTTGTGACACCTCTATGATTTCACACAGAATTTGTGGCATTCTCCCCCCTTTTGCTGTTTGTTTGGGTCTTTGCCTTTCCATCTCATGTGGGTGCCCATGAGCACCGCATGTTCTTAATTGGATTAAGTGATGCAGAATATTTCTTTCCATTTGATGGAGGCATTTACTTTACAGCAAAATGATCAAGTAAGATAGAGGAATCAGATTTCCTTGTACATCCAGTGCTAAAAAATGATGAAAACCCGGTTGTCAAAGTAGGAGACTGCATAGAGAAGCACGTATTTATTGCTAGAACTAAACTCATTTTAAGCAAGGGATTTTAGATAAACTGTATACAAAGTCTTGAACATATTCAAAAATAGATATTGACATAAAAAAAAGTATTTAAGAAAATAGGGGCAAATTTAATAATTATTACTGGAAACAAAAGTAAGTTATGTGCTCTTAGATAAATTGAATTCAGATATCCTTAAAATGTAAAAAAGATGCAAAAAACATAAGGAACCCACAGTTCTGCAGACTGCTGAAATGGGTGCAGGCGTAAATTTTTAGAGAAATAGGGATTAGAATTGACTATTAAGCAAACGTGTTTTAGGCAAATTTGCCTGGAGTGAGCTGGGTTGCTTCCTCCTCCTGACTCAATTCCAAGGAATCCCTGGTGTGGAATTAACTTTCTTTTTTCCTTTGATGACTGCCCCTGATGTTCAGTTCACCCTCATGGCGACCTTGTTGACTTTCCAAGATGTCGGGACTTTGGCAGAGCATGTATGTGATTTGCCCCGGGCCCTGAGCTCTCCGAGGGAGTTATCTCCAAAGCACTGAGAAATTCTAATGAATCTCTGGCCATCTGGGTTGCAGAGTCTCTCTCACGTATGCACTACCAACAGCACTTTATTTAAATATTATCCTGTTCAGAAGCCATAGATTTAAAATATTACAGACCAGTTTGGAAGCTCTTTATTATAACCCTAGATTCGCAGGGGAAATCGCACTCCCTGGCTATGCGGTAACGAACACCTGTCTGTCTCATTATGTGGGCGGGGTAGCACCGGCTCCCCCTCTTCCCCCCCATCCTTCAGAATTGAGCATCTCACACTCACCTTCCCCAGAATCTCAATAGACCATCAGGCTGCACCCAGACTGGTGGGAGACGGGCGTGACGATAATACAGCTCTTAAAGTCAGATTTTAGTGAGTTCCTCCCTCATCCCAGAAGGGCGCAAGAAGAATGGCACAGAGGTCTGGACCCACTTTGAGCATCACTGATACAGTTGGCTGTTGGGTCACTTTCGTGCCTAAGAGTTGAGGTTGGCCAAGTCCCCTTGGATGAGATGAAGGCTGGTCCCCGAGGTGGAGAGAAACACCCGTTTCCCTGACAGTCCAATCCATATCCTTTGAGATCATTTTCGTGTTTATGTATTTTCGTTGCTTTGAATGGTTGGCTGCATTTTTCTCACCAAGGGGTCAGCCCTCCTCCCTCCCCTCCAGTGTCGGTCAGGGATGGGGCACTGATGAGCAATGTCCCCCCCCCAGCTCTGTCACCATATACATTCCCTGCTGACCCCTTTGCCTCCTTTTTTCCTTATTTGCTTTTTCTTTGTTTTGCCTGTTTCCTGCTCCAGATTTAGCTAAATGCCTTGATCATCCCTGGCCCCACTACTCTGAGATCTAAAAAGGGCGGAAGAGCAAGGCAGTGCTGAGAGATCAACAGTGTCCCTGTGGAATTATCATGTCGTGCCCTCCAAACACCCAAGAGTGAATGAACGGCAGATTCCGCCAGCTGCTTCCGTGCAGAATGTTGGCACAACTCCCCCACCTCCACCCCGCACTTTCCCCCTTTTTTCTCTTTCGGGAGGGAGACTTGGTTTGCTCTCCTAACAGGTGATAGCACCGCCCTGCGCCCTGCCGTACAGAGCAGGCGGGATCCGGTGTCTGCTTGCGCTCCTGATGTCTATTAACTGTAAATAGTGAATCTCAACTTGACAGGTACCCTCTCAGGGATTTATATATAAATGCAGTTAGGGGAAAATCTGAAGTCTATTTTAATACTTTTTAGCATCTGAGTGAGTTATGATTAAACTAGGTAGAAGAAACATTTCTAAGACAACGTCAGTGCTGCTGTTTTCTGGGGAGAGGCCTGGGAATCACCCCTCGTGTTGAGATTTCTTGATTAGTAGAAACTCGGGACTCTGGCAGCTGAAATGGCTTTGGAGTGGATGTGAAGTCACTTCAGTGCCTCTCAGCTGCCTCTTGTGGATGTGAACCCTTGTATCAAAAAAAAAAAAAAATTCAGCCTTTATGTACGTAGAGACGGCTGTGACAGCACAGATGGACCATTCATCGCTTTCACCTCTACAGCTGTTTCCTCCCCATCTGATCCAGGGGTGTGTGGTGTGACGGTGACAGTGTTTTCTATCTGCTTATGTGAATCGTGTTCTACAGTCAGCCGAGCGCCAAGCTCACCGCTGGGAGCGGGGAGGGAAAAGCTGGAATGACCGCGGTGTTCAGAGACTTCGCGTGTCTTTGGCTACCTTTGAGAAATGCAACACACGACACTGTGGACCTTCGTGACTTTTTCTGCAGCACCTCCCCACGAGCTCCTGGCGGCACTAGAGGCCTCAGAAATAGGGTCGGAAATTGCAGTAGTTCGTCATCTCAACTTCGGGCACTCCTGTTACTCGCTCATTCTGCAGTGGAGGATAGAGTTCGTGATGTCAGTTGGAAAGTGGGATTTGTGGAGGCAGGGTGGCCAGGGCAGGCTGCCTCTGCCCGCTTCCTTCCGTGCTGTGGGCGACCAGGTCTCTGGAAGTCCACTGAGTGGAGATGAGGCTGTGAAACAATCCCGTGAGGTGGGCCACACCCCAATCCTGAAGTGGATGCAAAGCCTGCTGTCTCCAGGGAAGAATCATGGGTACCGAGTTACTATGAAGAAAAGCACCCCTAAGGGGTCAGTAAATGAGCTAAGACTAAGAAGTAGGGACGATCTGACTCTTGCAGCCTCTGGCAGGATCACTGTATTCCCCGCTCATCCACGCTACGTTAAGGCGGAGACTGTCTTTTCATCATTCACTGGAGCTTGCTCCGCGAAAGGAGTTCTAGCCCTGACGGATGTCAGGTGCAGTGTTTACCCCCAGGTTCACTTGGAGACCTGTGCTCGCTCATTTCCCATCCTGATACAATGCAGGTACTTGCTGCAGGGCTAAGATTATCAGGAACTATTGTAAGCTGCTAATCGAAATCCATCTTTTATAGGATGAAGTGCTGACACTTTTTCTTTTTCACAGTATTTGGGGAAATCCTAACGCGCTACCCAAGTATTCCCTCGCGAGCCTTTCCGTCCCACGTGGGTAACTGTTTGGATTCTGCACTCGGCTGTGGGTGCCCGGCTCACAGGATCCCTCAGGGCTCTGGTCTGTGTGTCTGGTTTCCTCGGCGGCAGGCTCACACTGGGCCCCTTTCAGCTGGGCCTGGCAGATCATGGTCTTCTGGGGAAGGAATGGCAGAAGACCCATCACGCCTGCTCCTCATAAAACAACAAAGTCCCATTTGCAACAACAGCTGGCATTGGGCACATAATCACGGCAGCGGGAGGGAGGGCTGTTGCCACGAAGAACTTACAGCAAACCAGCTCTTCCTGCAAACGCTGGTTGCCGCCCTCTCCATGCATTTAGACTTTGTTTCAGACGTCCGTGTGACGCTTGAATCAGCTCCTTGTGGCTGTGCCCTTGAATCCACATGTTTCTTCATTAACATTTAAAATAAGTGGCTAAAAAAATTCCTCTGGAGGTTTTTTATTTTAAAGAAATAGAAAAAAACAAAAAACCACCACTGCCTGGTTTGATGTAGCTCATCTCTGAGGGACTCAGTTGAATGCCAGGGCTGCGTGCAAAGTCTCTCCTTCCCCTGACCCAGCCTGAACTAAGGCTCATGTGAAAGGCATGGCCCTGCGGTGCTCTGATGGCCCTCAGCTGCAAGTGGAGGTGTGTGATGTGATGTGATGAGTGCGCGCACACACACACACACACACACACACACACACACACACACACACACACACACACACACACACACACACACACACACACACACACACACACACACACACACACACGAAGGAGTCCGGGCTTTGTGCTCACAGACGGGACTGCCATTGTGGCTCCCAGGTAATGTCTGGTGTGACCGGATTGGATGGCATGTAGTGGAGGATGGGACAGCCCAAGACCCCCACTGGGAGCGTTCCAGTGTGTCCACTGTGGCACAGGACACAGCCAGTGTGTCATAACGCAGGTCTTGTCGAAAGGTGGTGTTGGCCTGGGCGGCTCATGTAGGAGCTCCTGGGCGAGGTTGTGTAGCCGGGCCTGGGCCGTCGCTCTGCTGTTGGCTGCCTCCTTGGCATGGAGGGGCAGAATCCAGAGGGGATGCTTGGGGAGCTCCACCAGGCATTCACCCCATGGCAGCAGGCTAACCACAGAATCAGCGTCTTACCCTGCGGAGGCACTGAGATCTTCCCAAGTCTGCCCAAGTATCAGTACTCTAATTAATCAACGCTAACACAGTTTGGTTTTTGAGAGAATCATTTCATCATAATGGGACACCTTTATATTGTTTTTGAAGAACATGAAGACGAGAAACAAAATGAAGCCAGCGGTTGCAGGCACGGCAGTGGCCTGTGTGGATTCGATGCTTTATGAAATTTTGGGAGGTCGCATTGAAGCACTTTAACACCAGTTTTTGAGCAGAAGTTCTAGAAGCTGGTTTGGAACCTCACAGCTCTGTCAAACAGGATGAAAACCAGAAAAGGATGCTATAAACCTGGCCATGTTACCAGCAACCCTGTGAGCCTCTCGGCCATCCTAAGGAATTTGAATACTAGACCCCATTCGAACAAACAGGCAAAGCTAATCTCATTGGAATTCTTTTCATTCAAATCCTTGTTCTGCCTCACATGTATTGGGTGTCTGAGAATGTGTGTTTTTAACAAGGGTGACTACGAATTGTATGGACTCTGCACAGGTGCCAGGTTTCAGGTTATGTCATGTTGGTATAAGCTTTGTTTTCTGAATGTAAAACTATTTTCATTGTCATTTCTAAAAATCCCGTAGATTTCCGGATATTGTAAAAATGTTGAATAAGGATATAGGTGTGTAAATTTCATAGTGTTTTATTTTGAGGTGAGAGTTTTGTTACAGTTTATAAAAGATATTTTTCTATTTAGACCTCAGGGCTATTTGGGGACCTACAAATAAATGTGACCCCAGCAGTTTCAATTCTTGATATCCAAACGGTTAATAATCATCTTTAAGTTAAATAGGATATATTATTCAGCAGAAAGAATGTGTCTTTCCCTTTTAGCTTCTCTTTTAACAAACTCTGTATCTAAAGTTTAAAACGTGTAGCAAAAAGGATGTGGGTCATATAAAAATGTGGGGAAATTGTGGCTACGGAATTTAAAATCACTTGTGAAATAAAGTCTTATGGTACAACGGTGTGATACTTGGATAAACCTAAGTGTGTGTACATTAGAAAATGATACAATGATACCAGTGTTTTTAATGTTACTTATTTTGATCGAAATAGGCGTGCACTTCCTTCATCTGACATGCTTTTATTTTTCACGTTTCAAAAGTAAGACTTTTAAATTCATGAGCTATCTGTGAATACCTCTGCACGTGTTAAAATAATCTTTTTACATTCTGCCTCTTCTCAGAAGTACCCACTGGTAGGGAGGCATCCTTCAGCTGTGTTTCTGTGGATTTATTTACCTGTGTATATAGAAACAAATTTAGTTTTGTTATTTATTTATTATTATTATATAATATGTTATATATTATATAATATAATATACATTATATAATATAATTTTTTTTGCCTTGTTAATCTCTGTCATTTTTTTTTAAAACATCTTTATTGGAGTATAATTGTTTTACAATGGTGTGTTAGTTTCTGCTTTATAACAAAGTGAATCAGTTATACATATACGTATGTTCCCATATCTCTTCCCTCTTGCATCTCCCTCCCTCCCACCCTCCCTATCCCACCCCTCTAGGTGGTCACAAAGCACAGAGCTGATCTCCCTGTGCTATGTGGTTGCTTCCCACTAGCTAGCTATTTTACTATAATTTATTTTTGTTCGTTTAGTTTATTTTTTATTAGTTGATTTACAATGTTGCATTAGTTTCAGGTGTACAGCAAAGTGATTCAGATATAGATATACTTTTTCAGTATAAAGTATATATATGTATACGTTTTCAGATTCTTTTCCATTATAGGTTATTACAAGATACTGAGTATAGTTCCCTGTGCTATACAGTAGGTCCTTGTTGTTCATCTGTTTTAAATGTAGTAGTGTGTATCCGTTAATCCCAAGCTTCTAATTTCTCTCTCTGCACCTTTCCCTTTAGTAATCATAAGTTTGTCTTCCATGTCTGTGGGTCTATTTCTGTTCTGTAAATAAGTTCATTTGTATCATTTTTTTTAGGTTCCACATATAAGTGATATCATGATATTTGTCATTTCTCTGTTTGACATAGAAATATATTTTTAATGTTTTCTCCCCTTTGCGTGATGTACAGGTAAGATAGTGTGGTATATACAGTTTCACCCAGTGTTCTTGTGGATTGCTGTGTAGTATTCCTCAGGAGAGCTGCACTGTGGTACATTTAACCGTGACCTCATGATGGACTATTACAGTATTTTCAGTTCTTACCACTTGTAAGTAATGAAGAGCCTTCATCTGACTTACCTATTTGTATACACAAGTGAATGTTTCTCTAAGACAAGCGTGTAGAAGTGGGACTTGCCAGGTAGAAGGGAAGACGAATTTTATTTCAGTAGTCACTGCTGTGTTGCCCTTTTCAAAGCCTGATGAATATTCACCTGTCAGCAATGGACAAAAGAGGCCCCTTTCCCCCTGCAGCAGCACTTGCTCTTTGCCAGTCTGATGGTTAAGAAATTGTATCTCATTTTAATTGCCCCAGTTACTGGTGAAGTAGAGCATCTTTTCATGTGTCTTTTGACCATTTTTATTTCCTGTTTTAAAATTTTCTTATATATATCTGTTTCTTATTTTTAAAAAAATTACCCTTTGGTGTCATTTTTGCTGATTTATAGGAGTTTGCTATAAATTTTGAGTCAGTTCTTTGACACATACGTCATTTTTTTTCTCCCATTTTATCACTTACCTTTAAGGTATCTTGTGTAAAAGTCTTAAATTTTGATTTAGTCAAACTTGCCAAACTTTTTAGTTTATATTTGCATTTCTTATTTAAGAAGGCCTTTCCTACCCCAAATCAACATTTTTCTTCTATAGTTTTATCTAATGATTTGTAGCTACTTTTTAAAAAGACATTCATACACAATTCATCTTTTCAGTAAGTTTAGATGGGACTGAAGTCAAACAGCTCCTATTTATTTGGGAAGTTCTATTCAGCAATTGAAAAATCTGAAGTCTGACACGTTAAAAACCATAATTTTAGTCATTAAATTCTACTCATCCAGAATCATAATTATTAAGGAAGGACCTACATAGGAAGTCAAATTTTAAATAAAGTTTTGTTCTAGGCCAAGATTGTTATTGGAGATTATTTGTATTTATTGTTGTGAAAGACAAATGATGTGAAGGTAATATACAAGGAACTGTCCTTATTAGAAAATCTGAGAACAGCGACGTCCCTGTCGGTCCAGTGGTTAGGACTCTGTGCTTCCACAGGTTCGATCCCTGGTCGGGGAACTAAGATCCTGCAATCCAAGAGGCACGGCCAAAAAAAGAAAGAAAATCTGAGAACTGACATGAAAAGTGAGGGAGGTGGTCTTTATTCCCCCGACTGAACCTGCGTCGAGCGCCCTGAGGCTCTAAGAAGCACAGATGGACGGATGCTCTTCCCGTCCGGCGGCCCGGCCCCAAGAGCAGTGCATCTGCACTGGGCAGTCGTGCGGTCAAGAACGTTGCCCCTTGAGGACCTCGAGGGCTTCTGCAAGCAGCCCTTCACGTGGTCACCAGCTCCCAGCAGGTCACTCCAGCTGTCTCCCTTGATAACCTGGCTGGTTTCCAGCCAGGGACGTGAAAGGTGGTCCGAAAACCCCCAGTCTGCCGACAAAACCAACTTTGATGTGCAGATTGCTCAGGTAAATTGTTAGCTCAACCGCAGCTCCCAGTGCCAGGGGGCCACTGCCCCCTGCAGCAGGGGCAGCCGATCACAAGCATGGGCCAGCCACCCTGCCCACTCGACATCCTCTGCCTGGTCATCCCGCCCAAGCTCATTACTGCTCTCACTTAAAAACCCCCAAACCTAACAAGATGTTAATACATTTTCCTGGATAAAAGAAATTGTAAGTATATAAATGAAACTCAAATCCACCTTGCTATTTCAAAAGCATGACACAAAATCAAGAAGTCAGGTAGCTGCAAGGATATGACATCAATTTTTCATGAGCTTTTAGAAGCACTATTAGGGCCAAGAACTGAGTTGAGAAGCTGGACCAGGAGGGCCCCTCTCTGGACCATCAGAGACAAGAGGGTTTGGGAACATGGGTTGTGATGGGGAAGTTGTCACCCTACAGTGAGAAAGGTTGCAGAATGTCCCCGCTCCCCGGCAAAGGAGTCCCTTAGCCATCCCATGGCCCCTTCACGCCCTGCCCCTGGGGGTTGGGGGACCAGCTTTTACCTTCTAACCTGAGTGATCATTGAAAGGTGCAGACTCGATGTCCTTCCTGACCAAACTCCATTGCAATGGGCCTCCCTTGGTTGAAGTGCCTGATGCCCTCTGTAGGGTGAAAGGTCATAGGTTGGGGGTCGAAAAAGCCACCCCTGCCTGCCTTCCCTCCCACTGCTGTGCAGGCGCTGGGCCCATCCTGAGCCCCAGCCTGTGGTTCTCTAACTCTACACGTTCCTAGTCCTGGACTCCGGCCAGGTGACTCTGGAGAGATTTGGGCAACCCTCATGTTCCCCCTGAGCTGGCAGGTGGCCCTCTGCGGTTGCGTAAAGCAATGGTGCTTGAAGGGCCGGGGTTCCCGGGACAGACAGCACCAGCACCACCTGGAAAATTTTCAGAAATACACCTTCTCAGGCCGAACCTGTATTGGTTTCATGTGATTGCTGCGACAAATCACCTGGATGGCTTCGAGCAACTGACATGTATTCCCTCGCAGTTCAGGAGGCCAGATGTTTGAAATCGCTGTGTCAGCAGGGCCACGCTCCCTCTGAAATCTCCAGGGGAGGATACTTCCTCACCTCTTCTGGCTCCTGGCAGTTGCCAGCAATCCTTGGCGTTCCTTGGCTTGTGGCAGCCTCCGCCTGCCTCTGTCACCACACGGCCGGCTTCCTTCTGTGTGCCTGTGTCCACACTTCCCACTTTTTATAAGGCCACCCGTCATTGGATTAGCACCCGCCCGTCACTGGATTAGCACCCACCTGTCACTGGATTAGCACCCGCCCACCCTAACCGAGTATGGCCTTGTTCTAACTTAATTATATATGCAAAGACCCTGTTTCCAAATAAGGTCACATTCACAGGGACTTAGAGTAAAACCTTTGGGGGGACACAATTCCACCTACACCACCACCCCAAGCTACTGAGCCAGAGACGCTGCGAGTCTGGGAGTGCACCCTCCCTAACTCTGCACGCCCGCTGGGCTCCCACCCAACACTCACGCTCTCTCCCACCTTGCTGACCACGGGGATCATGTCATTACCATCCCTTCCCCCAAACCCAGTCCCCACCCTACCCCTGAAGGCTAGAAGCCGGTTCCATCCTGGGGACCCTTCTCTGCCGCCCTGCCTGGGCCATCTCAACAGCTCATGGCTTTAAATGCCAGCTAGAGGCTGCCGACCTTCAGCTGTGCCCTTGGCCAGCACCTCTAGGCCAGGGGCCCACAGCCCACAGTTCAAATCCAGCCACTGCCTGTTTCTGTCAATGCAACTGTATTGAAACACAGCCCTGCTCGCTCAGTGACATATTGTCTATGGTGGTTTTCACTCTCCAAGGGCACAGTGGAGTAGCTGTAACAGAGGCCGTATGCTCACAAAGCCTAAAGTGCTGACTGTCTCAACCTGTACAGAGAAAGCTTGCTGACACCTGCCTGGGCACCAATCCCACAGGTGGTGGATGCTTCCATCTGGTGTGGAGTAGGCACTGAAGACCTAATGTGCCCAGACAGCTCTTTTTTTATTTTCTTTTTTAGTAATTGAGATATAATGGACATAAAACATTATATTGGTTTCAGGTGTACAACATAATGATTTGCTGTTTGTAGGTATTGCAAAACGATGGCCACAACGTCTAGCTCACATCCATCACTACACATTGTTATAGTGTTTTCTCTTGTGATGAGAATTTTTAAGATCTACTCTCCTTAGCAACTTTCAAATACACAGCACAGGATTATTAACTATAGGCCCCATGCTGTCCGTTACATCCCATGACTTATTATTTTATAATGGGAAGTATGTGGCTTTGGACCCGTTCACCTGTTTCACGCCCCGCTCCACGTCCTGCCTCTGGTCACCACCAGTCTGTTCTCTGTACCCGTGAGCTGGGTTTTTTGCTCTCCATTTGTTTTCTTAGATTCCTCGTACAAGTGAGATTAGACAGTACTCGTTTCTCTCTGACTTACTTCGTTTAGCGTAATGGGTGGGACTCCCAGGTGACTGAGTGGAGCTCTGAACACTGCCCCTTCCCCCGCCCCATCTCCGCACCCACCCCGTCGCTTCCCATCGGCTCTGAGAGCTCCTCGACTTTACAGAGGCCACACCCATGACCTGCCAAGTCTTTCCATCCTGAGACTGAAAGTACGGTTACAGCTGGTTCCTGCACCAAATGTACTTAGTGTCCTCCAGACCAAAGCCCCTACGCCCCACGGAGGCAGGACCAGAGAGAGACGAGCCTCACTTCGCTCTCCGTTTCCGCCCCGGGACAGCCTTGAGGGCTGAGGCTGAGCCCCCATCCCCGGGTCATCCAGGGTATCGAGGGCCTCCCCACCTGGGCTGTGCCGCCTTCTGAGCTGCTCTCTGTGCGTCTCTGGAGATCGTTCCTGGGGCCTGAGCTCTGTTGCTGGGAGATGAGCAGGGGCTGGAGGAAGCTTGAAACACACCTGGGGCAGCCGTCCGGCCCTCACTTCCTCTGCCCGGGAGTCACGGAACTGACCGGCCATCAGCTGCTTCCCACTGGCAGCGGGGGTGGTGGTGGCCGTCCTGCTACCAGGTGCCTCTCGGGACGTTGCCGATTAGATCCTGTCGATGAGGGCGCTGGTGTTTAACTAGGAGAACGTTAAGTGACAGCGGACACGAGCTAGATCGGCTCGGTAGAAGCAGCAATGTGGAGAATACTCTGCGCTATCAGACTCAGCCTGTCTCTCCTCCCAGAAAAGCATACGGGGAAGAAGATGCTCTGCTTGCTTAATTAAACCAAATGACAGTAGGCATATTCAAAGCTGTGTGGGGAAGGGTCTCTGGAGACTGACAGACAAAGGTCTGGTCCTGGCTTTGCTACATGTTTCCTTTGTGATCCTGGCGGGGTAGTCATTTCCTTGCAGAAGAATGGGTCTCTGTGTGAATGCTACACACCCTGCCTGGTGCCCGTCCTGGGCACAGGGATGCTGGGGGCCACTCTGAGCACAGACTCCGTGCTCATGACCTTGACTGACAGTCCTCAAGGGCTCTCCATCTCTTCTCTGCCTCCATGCCCAGCAGGTGATCAGGAATGTCTCTCAAGAACCCCAGTGACTCCCTACGGAACGTAGATCAGTGTAATATGGCCGGCAGTGGGGGTGAGGCGAGATGCGTGTTTGAAAGGCCCTCTGAGTGCTAGTATCCTCCGCAGGGAGAATCAGGCCAGAGCCCTTCAGCCCCAGGCCCTGTGTGAGCCCCAGTTCTGGCGAGGTGCCTCAGACCACACATGGTCTCCGAGCACGTGGAGAGGTGATCTCAGCTCACACTGCAATCGTGGTCTCGTGGACTCTGACTTGTGATTGACTTAGTTGCTGTGGTGTCCTCAGTGCCCAGAACAGTGTCCCAGACTGTCTGGGTCAAGATCTTTCCAACCACGGTGAGAAGGAAGAATGGTAGCCCCAAGGATATATAATGGATTTCTCCCCAGAGCATAAGTGAAGCCTGGCTAAGAGGTCCATCCTCAGGAGGAGAACTTAGAGCTGGATTTCCATGCAGTGAAAGTGAAATCTAGTCTTTCAAGATATTTACCCTTTCCTAATCTGGCCCAGTGAAGACCTTCAAGAAGAATGGGTTTCAAATTTCTCCTAGGGTTACCCATCCTGAGAGCAGCACCTAGACGTCTCTGAGGTGCCAATCAGGGTTTGACAACCAGAGCACCTTACTGTTCCTCCAACTCTGGGGGCTCTACTGTCACCTGGGGTGACATTTGCTGGTTGATGGGAACTGTATAAGCAGAGGGACATCTGAACTCTTCTGTAAGGAGACAGAGAACACCAGAGATGGCCTGGTGGTCAGAGGGTGGTGATGGAAATTAGATGGGTGGGGGATGGATTAAGTGTGGAAATGACAGTGGAGTGTTCTGGTCTTTAAAGATTGGTGGTGGAAAGCATAGAAGTTGGTGTCAGATTGATCTTAGCTTTGCCATCTACTACTTATATAAATTATTTTTACCACACTAGGCCTTAGTTTCCTCGTCTGTATAATAGCAATAATAACAATGTCTACTAAGTAGAGTTGCTATGAGTTCCTGGTACATAGTAAGTGCTCAATAAGGTGAGAAGGATGGCAGTGGTGGTGATGATAGTGATCATGATGGTGGTGATATGATGATGTTGGTGGTAATGATGATGGTGATAGTGGTGTTGGTGATGATGATGGTGGTGGTGATGATGGTGGAGGTGGTGAAAGTGATGAGGATTATGATGATGACGGTGATGATGATGATGGTGGTGGTGATAGTGATGATGACGTTGGTGGTCATGATGATGGTGGTGGTGGTAGTAGTGATGGTGATGAGGATGAGGATGAGGATGATGGTGATGGTGGTGGTGATGATGGTGATTTAGGCTCAGAATCTCTTCCTGTGGGTAATCTGTCTACTTGGATGCTTTTGTGATTCATGAAAATAGTCACTTCGGTTAAGTTTATATAGTTTAAACAAAGTGTTAATTAGTAAATGCCCATTTATCATGTCTTCTTATGTTCAGGTTATCTAATTGTCCTTGAAAACTACTTGTTTATCAAACTAATGCCAGTTCTCATTCTTAGATGTTGCAGGTTGTGCCTGCAAATTAATAATCTTTTTTTTTAAACATCTTTATTGAAGTATAATTGCTTTACAATGGTGTGTTAGTTTCTGCTTTATAACAAAGTGAATCAGTTATACATATACATATGTTCCCATATCTCTTCCCTCTTGCATCTCCCTCCCTCCCACCCCCCCATCCCACCCCTCTAGGTGGTCACAAAGCACCGAGCTGATCTCCCTGTGCTATGCGGCTGCTTCCCACTAGCTATCTATTTTACATTTGGTAATGTATATATGTCCATGACACTCTCTCACCCTGTCACATCTCACCCCTCCCCCTCCCCATATCCTCTAGTCCATTCTCTAGTAGGTCTGTGTCTTTATTCCCGTCTTGCCACTAGGTTCTTCATGACCTTTTTTTTCCCCCTTAGATTCCATATATATGTGTTAGCATATGGTATTTGTTTTTCTCTTTCTGACTTACTTCACTCTGTATGACAGACTCTAACTCCATCCACCTCATTACAAATACCTCCATTTCATTTCTTTTTATGGCTGAGTAATATTCCATTGTATATATGTGCCACATCTTCTTTATCCATTCATCCGATGATGGACACTTAGGTTGCTTCCATGTCCTGGCTATTGTAAATAGAGCTGCAATGAACATTTTGGTACATGACTCTTTTTGAATTATGGTTTTCTCAGGGTATATGCCCAGTAGTGGGATTGCTGGGTTGTATGGTAGTTCTATTTTTAGTTTTTTAAGGAACCTCCGTACTCTTCTCCATAGTGGCTGTATCAATTTACATTCCCACCAACAGTGCAAGAGGGTTCCCCTGTCTCCACACCCTCTCCAGCATTTATTGTTTCTAGATTTTTTGATGATGGCCATTCTGACCGGTGTGAGATGATACCTCATTGTAGTTTTGATTTGCATTTCTCTAATGATTAATGACGTTGAGCATTCTTTCATGTGTCTGTTGGCCATCTGTATATCTTCTTTGGAGAAATGTCTATTTAGGTCTTCTGCCCATTTTTGGATTGGGTTGTTTGTTTTTTTGTTATTGAGCTGCATGAACTGCTTGTAAATCTTGAAGATTAATCCTTTGTCAGTTGCTTCATTTGCAAATATTTTCTCCCATTCTGAGGGTTGTCTTTTGGTCTTGTTTATGCTTTCCTTTGCTGTGCAAAAGCTTTTAAGTTTCATTAGGTCCCATTTGTTTATTTGTGTTTTTATTTCCATTTCTCTAGGAGCTGGGTCAAAAAGGATCTTGCTGCGATTTATGTCATAGAGTGTTCTGCCTATGTTTTCCTCTAAGAGTTTGATAGTGTCTGGCCTTACACTTAGGTCTTTAATCCATTTTGAGTTTATTTTTGTGCATGGTGTCAGGGAGTGTTCTAATTTCATACTTTTACATGTACCTGTCCAACTTTCCCAGCACCACTTATTGAAGAGGCTGTCTTTTCTCCACTGTATATGCTTGCCTCCTTTATCAAAGATAAGGGGACCATATGTGCGTGGGTTTATCTCTGGGCTTTCTATCCTCTTCCATTGATCTATATTTCTGTTTTTGTGCCAGTACCAAACTGTCTTGATTACTGTACCTTTGTAATATAGTCTGAAGTCAGGGAGCCTGATTCCTCCAGCTCCATTTTTTGTTCTCAAGATTGCTTTGGCTATTCGGGGTCTTTTGTGTTTCCATACAAATTGTGAAATTTTTTGTTCTAGTTCTGTGAAAAATGCCAGTGGTAGTCTGATAGGGATTGCATTGAATCTGTAGATTGCTTTGGGTAGTAGAGTCATTTTCACAATGTTGATTCTTCCAATCCAAGAACATGGTATATCTCTCCATCTATTTGTATCATCTTTAATTTCTTTCATCAGTGTCCTATAATTTTCTGCATACAGGTCTTTTTTCTCCTTAGGTAGGTTTATTCCTAGATATTTTATTCTTTTTGTTACAATGGTAAATGGGAGTGTTTTGTTAATTTCACTTTAAGATTTTTCATCATTAGTATATAGGAATGCAAGAGATTTCTGTGCATTAATTTTGTATCCTGCTACTTTACCAAATTCATTGATTAGCTCTAGTAGTTTTCTGGTGGCAGTTTTAGGATTCTCTACGTATAGTATCATGTCATCTGCAAACAGTGACAGCTTTACTTCTTCTTTTCCGATTTGGATTCCTTTTATTTCTTTGTCTTCTCTGATTGCTGTGGCTAACACTTCCAAAACTATGTTGAATAATAGTGGTGAGAGTGGGCAACCTTGTCTTGTTCCTGATCTTAGTGGAAATGGTTTCAGTTTTTCACCATTGAGGACAATGTTGGCTGTGGGTTTGTCATATATGGCCTTTATTATGTTGAGGAAAGTTCCCTCTATGCCTACTTTCTGCAGGGCTTTTATCATAAATGGGTGTTGAATTTTGTCAAAAGCTTTCCCTGCATCTATTGAGATGATCATATGGTTTTTCTCATTCAATTTGTTAATATGATGTATCACGTTGATTGATTTGTGTATATTGAAGAATCCTTGCATTCCTGGAATAAACCGCACTTGATCATGGTGTATAATCCTTTTAATGTGCTGTTGGATTCTGTTTGCTAGTATTTTGTTGAGGATTTTTGCATCTATGTTCATCAATGATATTGGACTGTAGTTTTCTTTCTTTGTGACATCTTTGTCTGGTTTTGGTATCAAGGTGACTGTGGCCTCGTAGAATGAGTTGGGGAGTGTTCCTCCCTCTGCAATATTTTGGAAGAGTTTGAGAAGGATAGGTGTTAGCTCTTCTCTAAATGTTTGATAGAATTCGCCTGTGAAGCCATCTGGTCCTGGGCTTTTGTTTGTTGGAAGATTTTTAGTCACAGTTTCAATTTCAGTGCTTGTGATTGGTCTCTTCATATTTTCTATTTCTTCCTGGTTCAGTCTCGGCAGTTTGTGCATTTCTAAGAATGTGTCCATTTCTTCCAGGTTGTCCATTTTATTGGCATAGAGTTGCTTGTAGTAATCTCTCATGATCGTTTGTATTTCTGCAGTGTCAGTGGTTACTTCTCCTTTTTCATTTCTAATTCTATTGATTTGAGTCTTCTCCCTTTTTCTCTTGATGAGTCTGGCTAATGGTTTATCAATTTTGTTTATCTTCTCGAAGAACCAGCTTTTAGTTTCATTGATTTTTGCTATTGTTTCCTTCATTTCTTTTTCATTTATTTCTGATCTGATCTTTATGATTTCTTTCCTTCTGCTGGCTTTGGGGTTTTTTTGTTCTTCTTTCTCTAATTGCTTCAGGTACAAGTTTAGGTTGTTTATTAGAGATGTTTCCTGTTTCTTGAGGTAGGCTAGTATTGCTATAAACTTCCCTCTTAGAACTGCTTTTGCTGCATCCCATAGGTTTTGGGTCGTCGTGTCTCCATTGTCATTTCTTTCTAGGTATTTTTTGATTTCCCCTTTGATTTCTTCAGTGATCACTTCGTTATTAAGTAGTGTATTGTGTAGCCTCCATGTGTTTGTATTTTTTACAGATTTTTTCCTGTAATTGATATCTAGTCTCATAGCGTTGTGGTCGGAAAAGATACTTGATATGATTTCAATTTTCTTAAATTTACCAAGGCTTGATTTGTGACCCAAGATATGATCTATCCTGGAGAATGTTCCATGAGCACTTGAGAAAAATGTGTATTCTGTTGTTTTTGGGTGGAATGTCCTATAAATATCAATTAAGTCCATCTTGTTTAATGTATCATTTAAAGCTTGTGTTTCCTTATTTATTTTCATTTTGGATGATCTGTCCATTGGTGATAGTGGGGTGTTAAAGTCCCCTACTATGATTGTGTTACTGTCGATTTCCCCTTTTATGGCTGTTAGTATTTGCCTTATGTATTGAGGTGCTCCTATGTTGGGTGCATAAATATTTACAATTGTTATAGCTTCCTCTTGGATCAATCCCTTGATCATTACATAGTGTCCTTCTTTGTCTCTTGTAATAGTCTTTATTTTAAAGTCTATTTTGTCTGATATGAGAATTGCTACTCCAGCTTTCTTTTGATTTCCATTTGCATGGAATATCTTTTTCCATCCCCTCACTTTCAGTCTGTAGGTGTCTCTAGGTCTGAAGTGGGTCTCTTGTAGACAGCATATATATGGGTCTTGTTTTTGTATCCATTCAGCCAGTCTGTGTCTTTTGGTGGGAGCATTTAATCCATTTACATTTAAGGTGATTATCGATATGTATGTTCCTATTCCCATTTTCTTAAATATTTTGGGTTTGTTATTGTAGGTGTTTTCCTTCTCTTGTGTTTCTTGCCTAGAGAAGTTCCTTTAGCATTTGTTGTAAAGCTGGTTTGGTGGTGGTGAACTCTCTCAGCTTTTGCTTGTCTGTAAAGGTTTTAATTTCTCCATCAAATCTGAATGAGATCCTTGCTGGATAGAGTAACCTTGGTTGTAGGTTTTTCTCCTTCATCACTTTAAGTATATCCTGCCACTCCCTTCTGGCTTGCAGAGTTTCTGCTGAAAGATCAGCTGTTAACCTTATGGGGATTCCCTTGTGTGTTATTTGTTGTTTTTCCCTTGCTGCTTTTAATATGTTTTCTTTATATTTAATTTTTGATAGTTTGATTAATATGTGTCTTGGCATGTTTCTCCTTGGGTTTATCCTGTATGGGACTCTCTGTGCTTCCAGGACTTGATTAACTATTTCCTTTCCCATATTAGGGAAGTTTTCAACTATAATCTCTTCAAATATTTTCTCAGTCCCTTTCTTTTTCTCTTCTGCTTCTGGGACCCCTATAATTCGAATGTTGGTGCGTTTAATGTTGTCCCAGAGGTCTCTGAGACTGTCCTCAGTTCTTTTCGTTCTTTTTTCTTTATTCTGCTCTGCAGTAGTTATTGCCACTATTTTATCTTCCAGGTCACTTATCCGTTCTTCTGCCTCAGTTATTCTGCTATTGATCCTGTCTAGAGTATTTTTAATTTCATTTATTGTGTTTTTCATCGTTGCTTGGTTCCTCTTTAGTTCTTCTATGTCCTTGTTAAATGTCTCTTGCATTTTGTCTATTCTATTTCCAAGATTTTGGATCATCCTTACTATCATTATTCTGAATTCTTTTTCAGGTAGACTGCCTATTTCCTCTTCATTTGTTAGGTCTGGTGTGTTTTGACCCTGCTCCTTCACCTGCTGTGTGTTTTTTTGTCTTCTCATTTTGCTTATCTTACTGTGTTTGGGGTTTCCTTTTCACAGGCTGCAGGTTCGTAGTTCCCGTTGTTTTTGGTATCTGTCCCCAGTGGCTAAGGTTGGTTCAGTGGGTTGTGTAGGCTTCCTGGTGGAGCGGGCTAGTGCCTGTGTTCTGGTGGATGAGGTTGGATCTTGTCTTTCTGGTGGGCACGTCCACGTCTGGTGGTGTGTTTTGGGGTGTCTGTGGCCTTATTATGATTTTAGGCAGCCTCTCTGCTAATGGATGGGGCTGTGTTCCTGTCTTGCTAGTTGTTTGGCATCGGGTGTCCAGCACTGTAGCTTGCTGGTCATTGAGTGAAGCTGGGTCTTGATGTTGAGATGGAGATCTCTGAGAGATTTTCGCCATTTGGTATTATGTGGAGTTGGGAGGTCTCTTGTGGACCAGTGTCCTGAAGTTGGCTCTCCCACCTCAGAGGCACAGCCCTGATGCCTGACTGGAGCACCAAGAGCCTTTCATCCACATGGCTCAGAATAAAAGGGAGAAAAAATAGAAAGAAAGAAAGAAAGAAAGAGGATAAAATAAAATAAAATAAAGCTATTATAATAAAAAATAAGAAAAAAATTATTAAGAATAAATTTATTAAGAAAATTTTTTTTTAATTTTTAAAAATAGATTTATTAATTTTTTATAATAATAAGAAAAATAGTAAGAAAAATAATTTTTAATTTTTTAAAATAAAACATATGAAAAAACTTATTAAAATTTTTTTTTAGTTTTTAAAAATAGCAAATAAGGAAAAAATTATTAAGAAAAAGCATTTATTAGGAAAAAAAAATTTTTAAGTAAAAAAAAAGAAACAAAAATACAAAAAAAAAAAAAACCAAAAACGGACGGACCTAACCCTAGGACTAATGGTGAAAGCAAAGCTATACAGACAAAATCTCACCCAGAAGCATACACATATACACTCACAAAAAAAGGAAAAGGGGAAAAATTAATATATCCTGCTCCCAAAGTCCACCTCCTGAATTTGGGATGATTCGTTGTCTATTCAGGTATTCAACAGATGCAAGTACATCAAGTTGATTGTGGAGCTTTAATCCGCTGCTCCTGAGGCTGCTGGGAGAGATTTCCCTTTCTCTTCTCTGTTCGCACAGCTCCCGGGGTTCAGCGTTGGATGTGGACCCGCCTCTGCGTATAGGTCGCCTGAGGGCGTCTGTTCCCCGCCCAGACAGGACGGGGTTAAAGGAGCAGCTGCTTCGGGGGCTCTGGCTCACTCAGGCCGGGGGGAGGGAGCGGTACGGAGGAGGCGGGGCGAGCCTGCGGCGTCAGAGGCGTCGTGACGTTGCAGCAGCCCGAGGGGCGCCGTGCGTTCTCCCGGGAAACTTGTCCCTGGATCACGGGAGCCTGGCCGTGGCGGGCTGCACAGCTTCCCGGGAGGGGCGGTGTGGAGAGTGACCTGTGCTCGCACACAGGCTTTTTGGAGGCGGCAGCAGCAGCCTTAGCGTCTCATGCCCGTCTCTGGGGTCCGCGCTGTTCGCCGCGGCTCGCGCCCGTCTCTGGAGCTCGTTTAGGGGGCGCTCTGAATCCCCTCTCCTTGCGCGCTGCGAAATAAAAGAGGCAAGAAAAAGTCTCTTGCCTCTTCGGCAGCTGCAGACTCTTTCCCGGACTCCCTCCCGGCTAGCACCGAAGCCCGAGTCTCAGCTCCCAGCCCCCGCCCGCCCCGGCGGGTGAGCAGACAAGCCTCTCGGGCTGGTGAGTGCTGGTCGGCACCGATCCTCCGTGCGGGAATCTGTCCGCTTTGCCCTCCGCACCCCTGTTGCTGCGCTCTCCTCCGTGGCTCCGAAGCTTCCTCCCTCCGCCACCCGCAGTCTCCGCCCGCGAAGGGGCTTCCTAGTGTGTCACCTTTCCTCCTTCACGGCTCCCTCCCACTGGTGCAGGTCCCGTCCCTATTCTTTTGTCTCTGTTATTTCTTTTTTCTTTTGCCCCACCCAAGTACGGGGGGAGTTTCTTGCCTTTTGGGAGGTCTGACGTTTTCTGCCAGCGTTCAGTGGGTGTTCTGTAGGAGCAGTTCCACGTGTAGATGTATTTCTACTGTATCTGTGGGAAGGAAGGTGATCTCCGTGTCTTACTCTTCCGCCATCTTGCCCAGACCTCCCAAATTAATAATCTTTAGTTTTGTTGTTGTTTCACAGGAAAACTTTTTTTGGGAGATCCTTTTGATATGTTAAGAGCCTTTATGAGGACAGTTAAATGACTTACCCTATTAAGTTGAAACAAATTAGTATTAAGTCAGAAAAAGCTTTAGCTGTGAAACCCAAACAATAAATATATGAGGGACTTTATTATTTTAACTGGCATGGTGGGCTAAGGGCTGTTAAGTATACATGACGTGACATTATATGTAATTTGAGGGGGTTCCCTTATTATGCTGTATGGAAACCTCACTATGGTTACCCCAAACGCTGTTTCTTAGGTTTTGTTTATGGTTTTGGGGTTTTTTTTTGGTTATTGTTGTTTTTGTTCAGGGACTCTTGCTACTCTTAAAATCTCCCTTCTTAGGTCCAGTGTGTATTTGGCTGAGAGGTGGCACTTGTCAGGACGTGGGTTTCTCACACGGGTCCCATTAGGTGAGGATGGACGTTCACCCACAGCACTCTGGTTTCCAGTTTTCAGATAGACTGAGAAGGTCCGGGAACCACCAACACTTTAATAGCCTTTCTGGTTCTGATATGATACATCTGATGCTTGTTAACTTTGGTGACCGGGATTGAGATGGGTCTCCCCCCAACTGAAAGTACTGCTCATTTACACTGAATGACTTGGGTAGTCCCACACGGCTCCCCCCGTTAGTAATGGCACCCTGACAAATCACGCTTTCGGGAAGTGACTGAGCCTGACAGTTGCTAGCCAAGTGACGTACAGAGGCCTCAGCGTCCTTGGCACCCAAGGTAGAGAATTTTGTGACAACGCATGTGACTTTTGCAAACTTTTGTTCCATGAAATTTGTCTTTTCTATGCCTTGTGATGTAATCTAGTGGTACATGATGCAGCTAAAAGTAGAACCAAGTCATTGAGCATTTTCAGTACCGAGGGATGTCAGCCTTCCAGGTCTACAATCTAGGTAGTGTGGAGTTATGGTTAAGTTCCAGGGGTAAGAAGTGGCCACATTCCCAAGAGTTCACAGCTAGCCTCAGTCCTTCTGAGATAGAAACAAGGATTTGAGGAGGGGCGGCGGAGGGGTGGCGGGGGGAGCTATGCTAGGAGACGGGGATACAGGAGGAGGACACAGCCCCGGGTTGAAGGCGAGCTCCACCCACGCAAGTTTCCCCTCCGGCCAGTCAGGCTTAGCTGCTCGCTCTGCAGACACTCATTTTCCTCTTCTGCTTCCTGCTCCGCCGTGCTTACTGACAGCTCTGAGGTTAATCAGCTTGAGACACACTCGGTCTATTTTGGAAAATAGGCTACAATTGTTTGGAGTGGAGTTTCTATATAGATCTTCTTTGGAGAACATCACAGTAGCTGAGCCAAAAGGCTGAGTGTTTGTCCCGCCTGCCCTGGGTGTGTGAAGCCACCCAGGGAAACTCATCTCTGCTCCTCTTTGTATCCGTGTCTGAGAAAACAGTCATTATGCTGTAGAGCTGTTGCACACTCTCCCTGGAGGAAAAGGCTTGCTTTATCTAGAATTTTCCATGGCATCCAGGAGCAAATCTGCATCATAGCAATTTGTTGTTTTCTGCTCCAGGGACTGAAAAGCATATACAAGCGTGAGCTACTTTAGCTGCTTCCACAAAATGTGCCCTTGTCACTGACACCCATGTAAAACTTTCTTCAAGATTCAAGGATGAGGGGAATTTGCCTTTAATTGTTTAATTGCGTTACTATAAGAACAGGACCAATAGAGTTCCTCAACCTCGGTACTGCTGACGTTTTGGTCTGGATACTTCTTTGCTGCAGGGGCAGTCCTGCACATGGTAGGATTTTTATGAGTATCCCTGGCCTCCACTCACTAGATGCTACCTGCTAGCATTCCCCTCCCCTCTTATCCCCAGTTGTGACAACCAAAGATGTCTTCAGACATCACCCGGTGTTCTCTGGGGCTAACATTGCCCACACACCCCACCCTTCCGGTGGAAATCACTGCCCTCGAGATAATGAAGATCCTTACTAATACTCCAAGCGCATCCCATGCTCTCAATGCATCTCTATTTAAAGAATGACACAAATGGGTTTCTGGTTAATTTGCACAGAAGCTGAGCCCTTGTGCTATAAAATGTTGAACTCTCTTTTTTAGGTGACCCTCGGCAGCACAGAATGACAAAGCTGAAATGTAATCAAAAAGCTCGTTCAAGGCTCCTGGGTAGAGTCCCAAATCCTCCAGATTATATCAGTTCATTATATTAAATCATGTCGGGTCTTTTCTAGTGGACAAATTGGATTTTTTTTTAAAGCATGGAAGTTGGATTTATAATAATATTTAGGATTAACAGGGAGGATGTGGGAAAAATTATTTTCTCTTGTCATGAATGCCCTTAATTGAATTTTAGAATGTCTGTTTGTAAGAGCAAGTTAAATGTTAGACAGAATGTAGTAAAGATGGGGACTTCCCTGGTGGTGCAGTGGTTAAGAATCCACCTGCCAATGCTGGGGACATGGGTGTGAGCCCTGGTCTGGGAAGATCCCACATGCCGCAGAGCAACTAAGCCCGTGTGCCACAACTACTGAAGCCCGCACACCTAGAGCCCGTGCTTCGCAACAAGAGAAGCCACCACAATGAGAAGCCTGTGCACTGCAATGAAGAGTAGCCCCCGCTCACCACAACTAGAGAAAGCCCACGTGCAGCAATGAAGACTCAACACAGCCAAAAATTTAAAAAGATAAAAAAATAAAAAATAAATTAAAAAAAAGAATGTAGTGAACATGTGCAGATGCTTCCACGTGGTCAAAGTAGAAACAGATCCAAGATGTTCAAGGATTCCCAAGAAAAATGAACTACAGTAAACTCTTGTGATGGTTCATTTTATGTGTCAACTTGGCTGGGCCATGATGCCTAGATATTTGGTCAAACACTACTCTGGATGTTTCTGTGAGGGTGTTTTTGGTTGAGATTCACATTTAAATCAGTGAACTCTGAGTGAAGCAGTTTACCTTCCATAATGTAGGTGGGCCTCATCCAATCAGCTGAAGGCCTGAAGAGAACACAAGACTGTCCTCCTCAGAGAAGAGTGAATGCTGCCAGCAGAATGCCTTTGGACTTGAACTGTATTGGCTCTTCTCCCCGCTGGCCCACCCTGAAGATTTTGGACTTGTGAGCCTCCATAATCACATGAACCAATTCTTTAAATCTCTTTATCTATCTATCCATCTACCTATCATCTACCTGTTTCTTTATATCTGTTATATCTATCCATCTATCATCTACCTAGTTCTTTATATCTATCTATATCTATCATCTATCATCTATCAATCATCTATCTATCCATCTATCCATCTATCATCTATCCATCTATCTATATCTATCATCTATCATCTATCTATCAATCTATCATCTATCTATCATCTATCTATCATCTATCTATCCATCATCTATCTATATCTATCATCTATCATCTATCTATCCATCCATCTATCCATCTATCCATCTATCTATCCATCCATCACCTATCGACCTATCATCTATCCATCCATCTATCCATCTATCCATCTATCTATCCATCCATCACCTATCTACCTATCATCTATCTATCCATCTATCCATCCATCCATCTATCATCCATCCATCTGTCTATCCATCTATCCATCTATCTATCCATCTATCCATCTATCTATCCATCTATCATCTATCTATATCTATCATCTATCTATCCATCTACCTATCATCTATCATCTATCATCTATCTACCTATCTACCTATCATCTATCTATCACCTATCTATCCATCCATCACCTATCTACCTATCATCTATCCATTCATCTATCTATCCATCCATCTATCCATCCATGTATCCATCTATCCATCTATCTATCCATCTATACATCTATCATCTATCCATCTATCTATCCATCCATCTATCCATCTCTCCATCTATCCATCTATCCATCCATCTCTCCATCTATCCATCCATCTATCCATCCATCTATCCATCTATCCATCCATCTATCCATCCATCTATCCATCTATCCATCTATCTATCCACCTATCCATCTATCCATCTATCCATCTATCCATCCATCCATCACCCATCCCCTGTTGCTCTCTCTGGAGAGCCCTGGCTAACACCCCTGCTGAGGCTATTTCCAGTGCCCGGCATTTCCTGTTAACCACCACCATCCCCTCACCTTCTCTCCACTCTTCAAGAGCGGATGGCTGTAGACGCCTCCTGGGAGGGTTACGAAATGCTTGGTTTTTTGTTTTGTTTTTGTTTTTATACTGCAGAGGCAGCAGGATGCCAAGTCTTGGGGAAGAAAAGTTTACTTTGGGGTTTGTAGAGGGAAGCATTTAACCAGCATGGCTGCTGTGAAGTTAGAAAAAGCTGCAGGACCGCAGAAGAACCCCACAGACCGCAGAGGCAAGAGGCAGATGTTTTAAAAAGAATTCATTGATTAAAAACCCTCTGGGTCTGGCAGTATCTCCCCACCCCCCGGCCCTCCCCACTGCCCTGCCCTTTCTCGGGGTGCCTGAGCCGGTGCCCATAGGGGTCGGGCAGCCCCTCCACATCACATGGGCCTGTCACACCTGCAGCCTTGCTCCTGAGCACACACGGGCTCACTGCATCCACAGCCGGCTTGTGGAAGAGCCAGGACCAGGTCCGGGAGCAGGATCGTTTCTCCACATCTTCATCAACGCTTGTTATTATTTGGATTTTTGATCCTAGCCATCTTCGTGGGTGTGAAGTTGTATCTCACTGCGATTTCGATTTGCATCTCTCTGGTGACTCATGGTATCGAGCACCTTTCCGGTATTTATTGGCCATTTGTGTATCTTCCCTGGACAAATGTTGGCTCACAATGACTCTGGACCCTGGGCACCGAGCTTCAGTCTTCCCATCTGTAAAATGGGACGACCACTGCCCCTGCAGCACTCTTACAAAAGACAAGATGTAGGCTGTAGAAACACTGTGACTCTGATCCGAGGACACGTGCAGTTGAGAGCTGCAGTCTCAGGAGCTACTGAAACCGGGGGTAGACAGCCCCCCGTAGCCTGGGGGCACCCACCCCTTGGCACCTCTGCCCTGCTCTCCTCCCCTTACCCCTGCACACAGGCTTTGACTGCTTGTGGCCAGCAACACTGTAACAAAATCTGTGGCGGGTGAAGCCTTCTCATAGTAAAGCTCATTCAGGAAAGCAATTTACCAAATGAACAGCGGTTCAAACGGTGTGAGCTGGGAGCTAGGTTTCTGGCTTTTCAGCACATGGTTGATGTCCTGAGTGGAATAGTGTCTCCCCCAGAAGACATTTCGGGTCCTAATCCCTAGTGTCTGTGAATACGACCTTATTTGGAAAGAGGGTCCTTGCAGATCTAATTTGTTGAGATGAGGTCACACTGGATCAGGGTGGGCACTGGTCCAGCGACAGTTGTCCTTGAAGAGGACGGAAATTTGGACACAGATACACAAGAAGACGTCCATGTGACAACAGAAGCAGAGACTGGATTTATGCTGCGACAAGTCGATGATCGCCAAGCATTGCCAGCAGCTGCCAGAAGCGGAAGGGGCCGAGAATGACCATCACCTGGAGCCTTCTGGGGGAATATGGCCCTGCCCACACCTTGATTGCAAACTTCTAGCATCCAGAGCTGTCAGGTAACACGTTTCCGTTGTTTTAAGCCACCCAGTGTGTAGTACTTCGTTATGGTGGCAATGGGGAACTAACACAGGTGACAAGGACGTTAGTAACAATGTGCAAACGCCCTGGGGTGGAGGGGAGGATTCTGCTCCGCAGTGAGTGTGTGTTTGGCATTTCTATTCATATTTGTGTACCGAGAACGACTCTCTACCCAGTGACACTAAATGCATAGATCCTCATTCCATCCTCGAGTTACTGGATTGGCCAAAAAGTTGATTCGGGTTCTCCTGTAAGATGTTACAGAAAACAACCTGAATGAACTTCTTGGCCAACCCAACGGTAAGGGAGGTGGACGCGTGAATACAAACTGCAGTGTCCAGAGGTGACCCTAAGGGCAAAGGAGAGGTGAGGGTTGTTGGGAGATGCAGACTCTGGCCATACCTGCCATCCCCAGGCTCAGGGTTGCCAGGCTGCCCCCCAGGTCCTCATCAGGTGAACACACCTCAAAGTCTCTCCCAACTCAAATCTGTAGTCTGATTCTGGATCTTGAGGTTTAATGATTGTGATTCTTTTCTCATCCTGCTCATAAAAGTTCCAGAAGACCTTTGGATAAATTAGCTTATTTATCAAAAGCCGCTCACAGCCATCCCTGGGCTTACTGCTAATCATTCCTTCTAAGTCTGTTCCCCAAGGGCCTGCCTAGCACGGGGCCAGCTGCTGAACCCAAGGAATGCGTTTTAATCAACTGCATTAAGCTTTTCCATTTTATGACATTTTAAAGTAGACGATTAGACTCAAGGTGCCTGCTGTCCAATAGTTTCGCTTCGTGTCTGGGAAACAATTTGTGAAAATACCCCTCATTTTTGCATGTTCGTATTTCTATTGAAACCATCTGGCAACTCTAGTAAAATGAAAAGGAAAAGTCTCTGAGATGTAAGAAAAAAACAAACCATGAGAAGAAATGCAGGAGCTTTATTATAATCATTATTATTCTTGAGGTTAACCATTGATAAACTCATTCAGAAGAACATTTTGCTTTCAGTGATCTACAGATACATGCCAGATGTAGCTAAAAGGACAAGAAAAATGCACCTTGGGAAACAGCACGGCAGGCCTGGCTGCCACACTAAAAAGTATCAAGGATGCGTCTTCATTTCTGCAGCGGAGGGTGCAGTGGTCCACAGACTGACCTAGGGCTGCCTGCTCTCAGCATCCTTCTGAGATGCCGGCTCCAGGAGACGGCCGGGAGGAGGCTGCCCGCCCTGTCTGCATCTCTAAAAGCCAGCCTCAGTTTTTAGCAACATCTCAGCGATTAAGAAATATGAGAGGTGACTACACGGTGCCTTGAGGGTGAGACCCCGGCTGCCGCAAGTCAATGAGATGGGAAACCAAATGGTGCCTTTAGGATGTGAAGTAGGGCTGGCTCTTTCCTTAGGGAAGGGTGAGAGCTGGGTCTGCTAGGTCTGTGTCACCTTTACCAGTCGCGGATATGGAGCTGGAAAGGGCATCAGAAAGGCTATGGTGTGCCCGCTGCTGCCACTGCTGACCCCGCGGCAAACACCATGCTGGCAAGCGTGCCAGCTGGGCTGCACCCTCTCCCAAAGCACCTGCTCCGGGAGATTTGAACATCTGAGTAAACGAGCCCATTGGCTTTTCAGAAAAGTAGGGCACCCAATAGCCATCAGCCAGCGAGCAGTCTAAGGCAGCTCTGGGTAGGAAACCTGGGCAGAAAGCGTAGGATAATTTGAGAGGCCCAAGTGAACACGGGCCCAGGTACATGTGCCCTCGGGCAGAGGGAATTCCTGACACTTCGACTGATGGACGAACAGGCTTTTCTAGCTCAAATGGCACGTGGTAGTTCTACTTTTCCCTAGGGAGACGAAGGGCAGGTTCTCGTCTGGTCTTTCCACGTGGTCAATGCTTTTGCTCTAGTGTTCCAGAATCAGCTATGCATCTATGCCTCCACCTGGTCAGTGATCACTCCCAGAACTCAAGAGCAGCTCTAGAGGTGATTACTGAAAAAAATGAAGGTTTGCCTTGTTTTTGCGGCAAGCCTGTCTGGATGGTGGGGCAATGCAGGACTTGGGACCCACACTGAGAAACCTCATTCTGGAAGTATTCCCTTTGGGCAAATTTTTCAGCAAGATGACTCCTGGAATGAAAGAGCCGTTTCAAAGCTGGAAGCTTTTCCCTGGTTTTCCTGGGAGTGCTTGGTGTCGCCCTGTGCTGTGATCCCTCATCACACAAAGGAGAGAAACGCAGTGATGCTGTTACCTGTTTCCAAAGGCTCCCCTGCTCAGTTTTTCTGTAATTAATGCTCTCATCTCTTTCTCTCCCCACTAGGTATTAAGACTTATTGTCCTCTTACCGAAAAGCATGAAATGATTGAGTTTTCCCCTGACCTGATCTAACCCTCCCAAATTTGTGCCCGCTTGTTTTTAAGACCAGGGCAATTGACGAACCGGAACTGAAGCTAAACTCTGAACAATTCCATTTCACTCAAGCCTTAGCAAGTTCTGCTAATGGCACTTGTAGTGCCACAGTGATTCTCAAAGAGCACCTGCCAGGACTCCCTGGAAACAAGCTTTGGGGTCTGATTCTAGCTTTAGATATGGAAATTCAAGGCAAAGGGAGGGGCGCTTTGCTCTGTCTTAAATTTCCCGGTGGAGCAACGCCTTGAAGAAAATGCCAGTTCTCTTTGCTGGGGAAATACCAAGTGTCGGGGAACTGAGGCACGGCTGGTGAGGGCGCTGGGTCCTCGGCAGTCACTTGCGAGGCTGCTGGATGTGCTGTGTCCTCGGGGAAGAGTGCTTGTCTATGGAGGCGTGGGGCTTCTGGTGGGCCACCTGGGCGGCCGCCGGGGGGAAGTCCTTGTCGCCCTGGCGGGAGACACGGAAAGCACTGGTTCATCAACCGTGAACAGCTGAGTGAGTACGTGAGCAAGACCCAAACCCAGCATCTTCTGGCTTCCCTCTGGGGACGGGGCGGGTGGGTGATGGAGTGGGGAACCTGTCGGCAGGTAGAAGCCTGCCTCCTGGGACTGCTGGGGGTCCTGAAGCTGTCTGGAGAGCCCAAGCGGGCACCAAGGCCCGTGTCCCTTCCAGAAGGTGAGAAAGCTCGCTGCCCCTGCCGCCACGCCACGGGAGCAGGTACCACGTGACGCACTCAGAACTAAGCTGGGTGTTGGATGGCTTTCTTCTGCTAGAACAGTTCTTGTGATTTTTTTGAACTTAGGGGCAAGACAGAACCAAATCCAGGGTCTTAAATTCAGATTTGCTGCCACAGCTGCGAGCTGGGCCTGGAGCACTCGTTGGGAAGGAAACACACAGGGCAGGGCTGGAAGCTGTGAGATAAGCCAGATTCAACCAGCCGAGTCTCAGAGAAGGTACCCGGCTGCTTTTCAGGGAGGAATTGCCTTCTTGTGCATCTGGGACAGGGCCTGGGGTCCAGCCCACCCCGGGCAGGACAGAGCCATGGCGAGCTCTTGGCTGAGCCGTGGGGTGACCTCAGATTTGTGTGGGCCTTTAATTTCCTCCCATGTAGTAGATGTGCCATCCGTCTGTCCCAGGGTCCCTGGATGGCTGTGCTGAGGTGTCCCCAACAGTGGCATTTTCTTTACACATCATATGCTAAGGGCTCAAATGGGCTGTGAGCCGCAGATCGATGGATGGAATTAGTGCACTGTCCCCCAAATGGGGGCTTGCCGGGGGGAGGTCTGCGGTTACAGAAACGTTAGGTCTCACGAGAAGAGGGGGCTCTTGAAAGGCAAAGAGAGTGACCAAAACCCATCAGTTTGGTTCAGAGGGCAGCAACTACCTTCTGTAATGGGCCAGACAGTAAATATTTCAGGCTTTTCCGGTCATACTCTCTGCACTCTGCCAGTGCAGCACGAAAGGACCGTAGATGATATACATCCATGAACAGCAAGGCTGTGTGCCACTAAAACTTTATCCATGGACACAGAAATTTAAATTCCATGTAACCTTCACGTCACGCCGTATAGTTCTTATTTCAAATTTTCAACCATTTAAAATGTAAAAACAGTCTCAGCTCACAGATCACCCTGAAACCCTCTGCCGACCCTGGTTGAGTCTGAAGAGAAGGGAGACGGGCGAGGACGGAGGAGAGGCAGCTGCGCCAGCTCGGGCCGTGGGCTCCGCGTCATCCCCGTCCCACCCGCCCCTGTTGGGCGGGTGCACAGAAGCACGCCCCGTGGACAGGGGGCGACTGACTGAGGGACCTCCGGACCTGGGCGGACAAGGGGGCTGACTAAGGAGAGGAGGCGTCAGGACGTCGCGGCCGAGGCCCCGACGTGACGAAAGGGCTCTTACCCGGGCGATAACACCGGAGATGAACACGGTCGGCTTGGGTGGGCTGCAAGACAAGAAGGAGAAGACACTGACTATCACGACTCACAAAAGAGGAGCACGCAGGAGACGCGCATGTGCAGACTGGTTTCAGGGCCGTGTGACAAACGGGGGCCCTCGGGAGGCAGTGGGAAGCGGGAGGCACACCTCTTCCTGTTATTTCATCACCTGGGCCCGCCGGCTGCTGCACTCAGGACACTAGCGGGTCCTCCTCCTCCTCCGGAGGCTGAGCTCAGGCAGAGAGAGGAGAATGATCGCAGCAGACAGCGGGCGCGTCACCAAAGAGCCCTCTTTCGGTTTTTGGTTAATCCTTAAACTGTAACTGTGGGCAAGCGCAGTCGTTTTGGTCTCAAGAGATATGGACCTGGGCGCTCCCCGGAGCAGGGCGGGAGCAGGGTCATGCTGGATGAATGGTAGACTCCAACCAGGGAGCTTCCTGTCCTATGGGCTGAGGGGCTCCCCTTCCAGAGTCCTCGCAGAGTCCACGGCTTCCGGAAGCTTCTAACGGGTGAGATCCCAGAGCCGATGCAAAGCTCCTGGCCCCTACAGGACCCCAAGTATTAAAAACATTTGGTCCTTTGTATATCTGTACCACATCTTCTCTATCCAATCCTCCATTGATGGACATTTAGGTTGCCTCTATGTCCTGGCTATTGTAAATAGTACTGCAGTGAACATTGGGGTGCATGTGTCTTTTTGAATTATGGTTTTCTCCAGATATATATACAATGGAATATAACTCAGCCATAAAAAAGAATGAAATAATGCCATTTGCAGCAGCATGGAGGGACTTGGAGACTGTCATACTGAGTGAAGTAAGTCAGAGAAAGACAAATATCGTATGATTTCACTTATATGTGGAATCTAAAAAAAGGGTACAAATGAACTTATCTACAAAATAGAAACAGAGTTACAGATGTAGAAAACAAACTTATGGTTACCAGGGGGTAAGGGGGGGGCGGTGAATAAATTGGGAGATTGGGATTAACATATACACACTACTATATATAAAGTAGATAACTAATAAGGACCTACTGTAGAGCACAGGGAACGCTACTCAATACTCTGTAATGACCTACATGGGAAAAGAATCTAAAAAAGAGTGGGTATGTGTATATGTAAAATTGATTCACTTTGCTGTACACCTGAAACAAACACAACATTGTAAATCAACTATAATCCAATATAAATAAAAAAAAAAAAAAGTAAGGTCCTTGTGAAGCCCTTGCCATTTCTTAACCTCTTTCATGGTACTAAGCTGGCCCACCCTGTCACCAATACCGAGGGGACGGAATATAGGACCAAAGCAGTACATGTTCATCGTTGAAAAGCAACAAGCCAAGCACGTTAAAACCACTTGTAGTTCTACCACCTGGAGATAACCACTGTTAACACGTGGGATGTGCTTCCAGCCTTCCTTTCTATGGATAGACAGATGCACTTGTCTTCTTCTTAAATTTCCGTTTTTCTTACCAAAAGAATCACTTTGTTTGTAGTCTGCTTTCTGCACTTAGTATCTGGCGAGCTTACTTCTATGGTATTATAGACTCTTCTATGCCTTTAAAAAAATAACTGCATGTGTCATAGTTTAAAAGCATCAGAACACAGTTCCAGGTAGTACATAGGTGTGCACACCTCTGAAATGCCTTAGCCAGAGGTAAGGGGACCCGGGAGCTGTAGATGAATGCAAGGCCGGCCAGTGGGGAAAGTGAGATGCTCCCAGAAGTGACCAGTTTTGCTTAAGGCTGGTCTTGTGGGCAGACAGAGCGGAATCCATCCCTGACTTGCCCAGCTCGCCTTCCACCAGCTCTGCTGTTCCGCCCTGCCGCAGGGGCCCTTGTTTTAGCTTTCTTTTGCTGCAGGCAAAAGTCTCAGGATTCAGAAAGTTCACTGTTTACATCCCAAAGAGTTTAACAAAAACACCCCAAATTCCCCCAAGTAATTTCTGTTATTCCATGAGACTAAGAAACTTCAAGCCTTACTAAGCAGCACAGAAATGTTCCCTATGTGACGCTGGTTTTGTTTTATTTAGCTTTTGTTGTGTGGTTAACTGGGTTGGGTTTTTTTTTTCTTTTATTACAAATATGATTTGGCTATGGGATCAATAGTCAGCCAGGGATGAGTAAGTTTGGCTCAAGTGTTAAGTCCCTGATGTAGTACATTTGGATTTGTTTGGAATCCAAGGAATCCTGCTTTGACTGGTCCAAATCACCCACAGGCTCTGTCTCCAGGGATTTCACGGTCAAGGGTTTTGCATCTGAAGCTTGAGAACCATGCTCTAGATTCTAATATTGTAGAGGAACCAAGAAACGGCATTCCACAGCATTTCCACCAATTTAGATTCCCACAGGCAATGCATAAGGGTTCAATTTCTCCACGTCCTCACCACTTATTATCTTCTGGGTTTTTTTTATGGCTAGTAGCCATCCTAATGGGTGTGAAGTGGTATCTCATTGGGATTAAATTTAGCAATTAACTTTAAGAGTAAGCTTTGTGCAGCAAGGAATAATAAATATCAATCTGTATTGATCATTCAAGGTCTTTAGGACATAAACCGCACACCCCCCCCACCCCCCCACCCCGCGGCAACAAAGTTCTCTCTCCTCTAAAAAACTGACAAGGCCATAATTGACCATAAGGACATATGGCAGCTGCCTGTGAAAAGATGACAGAAGGCTGGCCTCTCGTGTCATACTTAAGAGTGGAATCCGTTTTCACACAGCTCTTGGTCAGAGACTGTGCAATGCTGCTTTTCATCAGGCTTGGCCAAAGAGCCCCAAGCTCAATGCCTTTTCCATCTACAATTAATAGCATCTCAAATTGGTAAACGATTGTCTATTACATTTATGTAGTAAAAACACTTCCTAAACTCTCTGAGACATGGTAGCTTAAATTCACAAACCCCAGTAAAGTGTCTGCTCTCGAAGCTGTGTTTGCAAAAACACACAGATTTTAAATTCCATTAGGGTTCCACGCGAAGCGTAACCTACGTTTCCAAGATTCTATAAACTGTGATAGCGGCTTTGAGGATTTATTTAATCTGATGAAAATCATTCTGACAGATGTTGTTTTGAAGAAGCAACAGTACTTTCTCCCAGGAAACAGAGACGGTGAAAAATATCATTCCTGTCCTCCCCACATCCTCAGGCCTTTCCAGTTTTTGAAAACCATATTTATTTAAATTTAAAGAAACTGCGAACCTGATGAAATTAGCGGGGATTAGAGCGCCGGTAACCCTCCTACACATCAACAGAAACTGCAACTTCACCACACCTGGCCTGTGCAGACGCCAAATGTTTGATGCACGGAGGTTTCCAGTATTCACCTGTCAAGGACCACGTCAAATTCTTAACAGGGTCGTTTGTCCTTAACAAAAGTTTCCTATTCTTTATCTTATAAATTTCCTTGATGAATAAGGTTTATGCCTTATTGACATTCTCAGAAAAGGCAGAAGGCAGGACAAAATGCCAGCAATGCTTAGTGAATGCATGACCCTGTGGAAAGCAGACGCCTTCAGGACTGTGTTTTCACGGTCTCATCTTTAAACGAAAGTCCCCAGGGCTGAGAAAACTGAGTTCATATCTTAAAAACTCTGCTGAACTCTAAAACAGCGAATATGGAAATAAATTTCAATATATTTTATTTCACTCATACCCAAAACACCACGTAGAAAAATAATTGAGATCACATTCTTTTTTCTGTCCTAAGACTTCACAACCTGGGCTGTCAGCGCAGGCCCCGGGCCATGTGGACGTTTTCTGTCCAGCCCTGAGAGGTGTGAATCCACTGGCTGGTGAGCTGGGGCTGGACGGGGGCCTAATGGTGACCTCGTCCAGCTTCCCGCCCATGTGGAGCACGGCCACAGCCGAGGCCTTCGTGCCTCTGCAGACGAGGAGCTCGTGGCCCTCTGGGTGGCCTCATGGCGACGCGGTCTCTGGCTCCCTGCCCCTTCGCCCAGCGGCCCCAACCCAAGTCCACGACCTCCTCCGTGGGACAGGCCCTGCATGTTTGAGGAAGGTTAGCAGGGCTCTTTTCCAGACTCACGGGCACGACTGCAAATTCCTTCACAGCCTCAGGCCCCTCCCCGCCTCCGTTCCGCTGCGGCTTCTAGGGTTTTGCCTGAGACTGCAGTGGACACTGCAGATAAGCTCCTCTGGCAGCCCAGCCTTCTGCGGGACACCCGCGCGCCTGGTCCAGGAACACGGATGCTACCCTTCTCGGGGGCTACGGAGAGTTCCGCCTGGGGAAGCGATCCTGGGCGCCCTGACGAGAATCAAAATGCTGACCGTCTTCCCTGGATCGCTGGTGATAGGTAACCTGGTCGGAGTGACTAGTGCCCGCTCCGCTACACTGGCCCGCTTTCCCAGCTAGTGATAGGGAGCCATTTCCCTTCTCTCCTGGAACCCCAGGGGGTTAAGCCCTTAGACATCCTTTTTTTTTTTTTTTTTTTCCTTTTTAAATTATTTATTTATTTATTTTTGGCTGTGTTGGGTCTTCGTTTCTGTGCCAGGGCTTTCTCCAGTTGCGGTGAGCGGGGGCCACTCTTCATCGCGGTGCGCGGGCCTCTCACTGTCGCGGCCTCTCCTGTTGCGGAGCACAGGCTCCAGACGCGCAGGCTCAGTAGCTGTGGCTCACGGGCCCAGTTGCTCCGCGGCATGTGGGATCTTCCCAGACCAGGGCTCGAACCCGTGTCCCCTGCATTGGCAGGCGGATTCTCAACCACTGCGCCACCAGGGAAGCCCTTAGAAATCCTTTTTAAGGGGGGATTCCACCCTCAGAAAAGTGCAGGGCCCCTTCTTCATCTAAAAATGGGCTTCCATGAAGTGGGGCGGTCGGGTGTGGGTAGGATTCCCACTTGGCTGGTCAGCCTACGCCTTCCCAAGCATCCTGACAAGGACTGGGGTCGCTGAGTTGCCATGCAGGAGTGTTTTGGGATGGGGACGTGCGCGCACACACACACACACACACACACACACACACACATACACACAGAGTAATCAGTAAGACCGAGAACCCAGGCAAGTCACTGATCCCATTGCGAGTAGTCACAATGGCAGCAAAGGCACTGCCAAGAGTTCTGTTTCACAGAACCCTTTTCACGTTGGCAGTTCTGATCTGGGTTCAAGGCAGCCCACCGAGTCATCCTCTGCAAATGCTTTCTCCTCTTCGTGTAAATACGCTCTGAAAGAACCAGCGGGCGTTGTTTACAGGAGATGGGGACACATAGTTTTTAATGAGTTGTTTGTTGTCTTTTTTCTCTGCAGGATGGGAATGATATGAGATGGTAACAGCTGCTACTTATTGATCACTTATCGTGGGCCGGGCACTGAGTTAAGGGCTTTACCCAGCATTGTGATATCTAACCTTTCAACCCTACAAAGTAGAAACTATTATCTGCATCTTACAGATGAGGGGACAGTAAATCAGAGAGATTCGGTAACTTGCCGGACAGTTGCACAGTAGGTAAGTGCTCCAAGCCAGACTTGGAACAAGGGCAGCCCAGGGCATTAGCCTGATGCCCTCAGTTTCGGGCTGAGAGTTGGGTCGTGGAGCGGCCTCTGTTTGTAGGTTCTGGCTTCTATACACGATTTAGAGACGCAGATGTTCAAAGTAAGTCATCTAAATGCAGCCAGAGGATCCCTTATTCAACCAGACGGTGCAAGGTATTCAAATCTGCCTAAGCATTTACTTTCTGACTTGATACTGGATTCTGTTTTTCTTGAACACTACCATTTACGTCTGCAGCACTTAACTAGGGTACAGAGTGCTTCCACGTAAATTATTAACGCCAACCGATTCTCTTCAGCTGGTGTTATCCCAGTTTTATGGGTGGCTGGAAGAGGCTGAACCTTGTTCGTGGTCCCAGAGACAGAGCCTGGAGGACGCGGGTCTGGAGCTCTCAGCTTCGTGTTCTTTGTTGGGTCGGTCGCGGGTCCCACCGTCACCCACATCTCAGCTCCCGAGCTTCAGGAACAAAGCCCAGTGAAGGTTTCAAACTATCCACCAAGTCAACATGCAGTCAACACAGTCTAAGAAGGAGGCCCAGAGGAAAGGTGGCAGGCGGACGCCAGCTGAGTGTGGGTTCTGACGTCAGACCATCCTGGCCCTGCCAACGATCGGCTGCTAGGCGGGCATGTGACCTTCTGAGGCTCAGTTTCCTCATCTGTAAAACGGGAGGCAGTGGACCCTCCCTCGCCAGGTGACCCTATGTACGTACACATGCTCCTAGGCACGTCGCAAGCACTCAGCAAATGGTAGGTGTTGGGATGAGGGTGACACATCTGCAGCCCCTCCTTATGCCTCCGCGGCTAATTCACAACTGGATCAGCTCTGCCTCATCTTCAGATCCCCTAGCCATGCAGAATAACCCCGCTTATCTGGGACAGAAAACCTCCCAAGTAAGCAAAAGGAGGGTCTGGGATACACAAAACAGATGTCACCAAACCACGGACTTGAAGAAAAACTCTCTGGGCCCTCGATCTGTTTGAGTCCTACTTTGACCTGATGGGAACGGCTTGGGCTTGGCTGTGAAGTTTCCCAGCCCACTGGAGACAGGAAGAAAGCCTGAACGTGATGAGGCCACTTGAGCTCACAGCGAGGCCGCTGCCCTGCGGCGAGAGGCTCCATCCAGACCACTAGTTCCCCCTCCACCCACAGCTCCTGGTCTCAGCACAGGAAGCAAGCACGGAACGGAGCTGGCGGGGACACCGGCAGTGGTGGTGGGAGCGCCGCGCCATCCAGGCTACATCAGGACCCGGGAGCGGTCGTCACGTGACGCTCCCTCCCTTCCCGGTGAGAAAGCACATGAGAAAGGGATTTTCCCCTGAGAATCTCCCTAAAAGTCAAAGCCACCTGGTGAGTCAGGGAGCGCTGTTCTCATGAACACTCAAGCCCAGAAAGCTGCGTCAGGCTTTCAATTTCATTTTCTGACAAGCAGCTAACACACTGGCGGCGGGGCGGGGCGGGGGAGGTACTTCGTAGAGGGGAGCCTGGGCGGAGCCTGAGAAGGCGGAGTTCAGGCTGAGATCCGTGTGAGTGTGCACACGCACGTGTAATGGGAAGGACATGATGCCCCAGCACAGTGAGAAGGAAGGGGCACAGTTTAACCTGCTGCTGTCGGCAGAGCGAATGGGGTCTAAGGCCCCTCTTCTCTTAGTGATGCAGGTGGGCTGGTTTGGGTCCTGCTCCCGTGACAGATTCCTGGGAAAAGGCATCTCCTTGGTGACCCTCCTCATGAAAGGACAGAGCCTTGAGGTGATCTAGAAGCAGATTCCGCGGCTATACTTGGACTTTAATACCTATGGCTTTGTGTTTTCATAGAGTTTATGGAAAAATATATTCCCACCAGGGGTGATTTTAAATACATTTCCTAGTAAATAGAAGGAAAACAAAATCCTTCCTAGCCACTGTAGTTCTTGAAATATCTTTCTGCCTTGGTGTTCATTTATTTGGGTTATTAATTTTCTGGACACCAAACTAATAATTAGCATGGCTGGTGACCAGAGGGGACCATCTCACTTGACTGCACCCATACATTTCTTCGTGTGTCATTCTTCAAAGCGTGACAGTCAAGGTTGTCTCCCGCCTTCCTCCTGATTTTAGGAGCTTCGAGAACTCCCACAAGATGGCACTGCTGGTCCTCTTAGCTGGCGGCTCTTGGGCCAGCAAGGCTTTGGCCAGCTCAGCAAGGCCCAGGGTAACAGGGAGCTGGGGGTCCGCGGTGGGCAGGGGCTACTGGCACCTTAGGACAAGCGCGTTCCCTTCTCCCTAAGGGTTAGGGCATTGTCCAGGGAGTCTCGCTAAAGGGAAATGAAACACGACTCAAGGGCTTTAGGCGGAATCCTAAATCTAGAGAAAATAATCAGGAACCCCATTCCTTGTAGGATTTGGCATGCAGAGTTTGTCTTATCTTTTCAAAGGGCATGAGCAAAGGTGCTCCTCTGGGGACAGTGTCTGAGCTCGTGTTTACATCTTTGTTTCAACGAGAAGGCCAAGGTTCAGCACCGGCTGTGGTGCCTCTGGTTCCCTGACTCAGGCCTGCTGACCCCAGGATGCCATGACTCTGGGAGAAAGCGCAACCCAGCCTGTGCCTCTGAGTCTGTCCTAGAGACGTGTGGGGTCGGGTCTCCAGGTGGGCGGATGCTCTTCTTTGGGATTCTAAAAAGACTGCTCTCCAGATGACACTCCACCCACAGATGCTTGGCTGATTGTCGATCCAGATGCCAACACCTCACCACCTGCTTGTTTCGAGAAGGCTGCCACCCCAAGTACTGAGTGTGTAGGGCGAGGATGGCCTACGTGTAAACGATGTGTCCCGCAGACACACAAGGTACAGTGACAGCTACCTCACCAGGGCCCGGGAAGCCCCATCTTCCCTCTAGACACGTATTTCCAGAAAGCCACTCTAAGCTTCGTACCAATGCCCTTTACACACAAGACCGTCTCATAGTGTGACCTATGGCTTTCCCTCCTCTGTCTTCCCTCTGCTCTTACCTTATTCTCTCTCCTGTGCTGGATGCAAAGAAGATAAGATAAATACAGTCATGATTCTAATCGTTAGCTTGCATCTTATGGATTTCACACAGGGGGGCCTTTCTGGACCAGTATGTGTGTCTGCATTCATCACAATACAGAGTGGTCACCATATCTGATGAGAGAAACCCGGCCAGGCCTCCCGACAGTGTGGGGGTGAGCTGAGCATCTGTTTGGAAATTCACCGCATGCTGCCCCGCCTCTACAGAGCTCAGAGGGGACTCAGCATCACAGAGGAAAGCTGTGAAATGCAGCGTTTGAGGACTGGGCTTTGGAGACAGATGGCTCCCGGTTCAAATCTTACTTCGGATGAGTAGCCTCCTTGGGCCTCAATGTCCATCTGTGAAACGGGAACAATCCCTATTTTATGGAACAGTTGTGAGTTCAAATGAAATAATGTAGATAAACTGTGATTAGACTAGCATACCGCCTCCACTGGCAAAATCAGCTCATTACAACAGGGACATGCTCTGGGCATAAGCGGAGAATACTCTGTATAAACTATCAGATAACCTGTGTAACTATCATACATATGTATTAAACGTTCTAATGATACGTCATTTCAGTAAGTAGCACTTACACTTAAAACCATCCCATCTTTGATTCTGAATACATCTGTTTCAGTGTCATTCTTCTGAATTCCAATATAGGGAAGTACCAGTGAATAGGTAATGCTGACCAGACAGGTGCTAAAAATCAGGGTATTTATTGTCTATAGCTTAAAATCAGATCTTGTCGGCTGTCTTCAGGGTCAAGGTCATGTTTCATAATGGTACGATTTGGGGGAGGACGGTATCCATGGTTCAAAGTACTAAGTATGTATTTTCTAGAGGACAGCTATTATGGCTTTAAAAAGGAAAATGATCGTGTAAGTAAGATGTGTAACAGTAAGATGACTGTTAATAGAATTCCTATTAGAAAGAAGTACACGCTGATATTAAATAAAATACAGACACCAAAACACTCATCTGGTCTGGGTCTACTCCCATCTTGGGAGGTGCAGGGGGCTGGCTTTACGTGGGACCAGCTCTCACTAGGCTGGCTCTGGGAGACCCTAGCAAGTAAAGAGGAGACCCAGATTAACTTGCTCTCAGGAGACTGCCAGGCAGGCAGGTCTCTCTTGGCTGTGGGAGCTTCGCCTCTTGCAAAAAGTCAAGACATGGCCTGGGAGGACCAAACACGGCTCAGGTTAAAGGCAAGCACCTGGAATGATGGACAAGAGCATTTGGATTTCTCGGCTGCTGGATTCACCAGCAATTACATCCTTAATCCACCCTCCAAACTCACGGCGCGGAGGGATTTGGTGAGCTGCTGGTGGCCATCACTCCCTCCCTGGGCATCCAGGTGCACCTGATAAGTGATAAGCTGCGGTCCTCAGTGGTCTCCGGCTTTGCACATTCAGCTGCGGCCTGATTAAAACACTGCCTCTGTGGACCCTCTTCAGATCATACTACGCCCTCATGCCTTTATCCACAACTAACAGAAAAAGAGCAGGTACGCAGAAAAGTAAACCCACCGCCAATTCTGCTTACTTTAAAAAAAAGCCAGCTAGTGAGTTAGGACAACTTCCATTCAATCCAGTAGCTCCCACCCTTGCCCACGTGTTTAGAGCAAGCGCTTGAGAATATTCTAACAGCCCAGAGCGCAGCCGGACAGACCGTGTCAAGGTCACTAAATTTGTGGGGCGCGCACGCGGGGCGCTGGACTGGTCTTCCTTCTCTGCCTGATAGTGAATAGTCCGGGAAGCTCTGATCCCCTCCCCTGCCCAGGTTCCCGCCTGGGAAATCACTGTTCAGGGCCCTAAGGTTTATTTTTGATTCATCAGTTTCATTTGTTGGGTTATTTGTTGATTCATCAGTGTCATTTATTTATCCACTCAACAGAAATATACATACGTGCGCACACTGAGTACCAAACACGCCTCAGAATTAGGAAGCGCTTACACTACATCAGGCCTGCCTCCCGCCTCCTGCCTGTGTAGTATCTGGAGGACCTGCCCCTCCTCTCCTTGCGGTCCTCCTCTTCCTGCTGCACGGCAGGGCTCTGAGTTAGGGGCCAGGTGAAGACGAAAGTCCTCAGAGAGCTGGTCCTAGAGGCCCCTCCAATGTCATCAGGAGGCCGACGCGGCACACCTGTGAGGTTTACCAGACGCTAAACTGGAAAACAGGTCGTCGTGATTTTCCAGAAATGGGTTTTCCTTATCTCAGTGTGGCCAGTCTCCATGACAACCACAAGAAAACCAAGCTTGTCCTTACCGACAGGAAGAGCTTCCACGGGCCAACCCTCCCTCCGAGGGGGATGCGAATTCTCCAGGGCTGCTCCTGAGCACGTGTGGGGAAGCAGAGACTCTCTCCGAACTTGGCAATAAGGATTCCAAGTGGAGAATGCAGGGCAGGAGCAGGCGTGCTGCCCTGCGCCCCACCCCAAGTCTCTCATCACCACCCTCCCTTCCAAATGTCCCCTTTGGGTGTCTCCTCCCTTAGGGCCCTTTGCTTTCCTTGGGGGCAGCCTGATAACTTGCCTTTGCCACCAGGGAAGCATTAACAATCAAGGCGGATGCATGGGGCTGGGAGAGAAGGGCCGGCAGACGGAAAACATTCTCACTGACGGCCAGGCGGCCAGGGGCACCTGAGCCTCAGTTTCCTCATCTGAGGTGAGGGGCTAATTACCCCTGGATCTCACGGGGGTTTGGGGAAGATCAGGGGAGCTCCATGCGTTAGGCACGCTGCATGCAAGGCGTGACTCCAGGAGAGAGCTGCCGTGAGGTTAGCGTGTAAACAAAAGCAGATTTATCCCCACGTTGCAGTGGGGAGGGAGGACTGGAGGATGGTCATCGTTCTTGTAAAAATTAGAGCAGAGAAGCACATCCTTGTGTCTGGAGGACAGCGCCAACCCGAAACCCGAGGCAACACTCGGGGACCACAGCGTGGATCGTGCCAGGGCTTTGGGGGAAGAACTGAGCAAGCCATGATCTGGAGTTTCCTAGCAAGCCCAGTCACACCTGGAGAGTCGGTCCCATGGCCACAACGAGGGCAGCTGGGATGAGGCACCCTGGGCTGACCTCTTAGTAGGTCGGTCATGATGAGCTCCTAGGGGTACTAGGGCTCAATGTAAACTCAGTGTTTAAGAGATCAAAGGAGAACCTATATGTTACACTGAGATGGCAGGCATGAACACACCCTACCCCACAGCCCGCCTTCCATCATCGTTGGGCAAGTAAATCCACACCGAAGGCCCACCTATTCCGAGGGAGTGATGGAAAGCGTGAGGACAGCAGGGCCACATTTCAGAGGCGCCTAAGGACGCCCTCGGTCAAGGACAGTGGTGGATCACTGACACAAAGGTAAAGGATTTGAGATGCAAACTCAGGCTGGGGGAGAGGAAGAGCTGGGGGCCCTTTTCACTTTTCTGCTTTTTAACACCCACTGGCCCTGCAAGAAGGGGAGCTTTATTAGGGTCGCGAGAGTAGGATGCTTCAGTCGAAGAGCAGGTTCTGGCTGGGAGCGCAACCTGGCACTGCTGGGATCCAGGCAGCACGGATGCCCAAGGCACGGCGGGTCCGTGAACGCGAGTCTGTTCGCCACCACCTGTGCCTGGGCCCATGCGTTCAATAAACACTGAGCAGCTGCCGGTGCAGCCGCGGGGCTGGGTACTGGAGACCCAGCGGCACCAGCACAGCCTAACTGCGCCAGGCTCTGAGCTCCTCAGCATGGACCGGGGCTCAAGACAGACTACGTGCAAGTGGACCCAGGGCCCTGCTTCCTCTGGGTTTCTCTGGGTCACGTGCCACAGGTAATAGAACCCCATTGTTTTGCATTTTGTTATCGCAAACTAGAACACACTGCCTGACGAGCAGAAGCCCTTATGTGGACAATGGAAGATGGTATTTGAAACGAGAGCTCTTCCAGGGAATCTGGGCCACGTGGTCTCTGGAGTAGAGGGTATAAGTCGCCTGGGTTTGCACAGCCTCGGTTAATACATCCGACGGTGGAGCTGTCACCTTGGAAACCAGAGGGGAGGACCCTAAGGAACGGTGACACCCGAGAGACAACCTGGAAAGGCGCGGAGCGCGGAGTCTGCTGGGCAGTGCGTGCCTGCCCGAGACTGGCCCGGAGGCTTTCCCGGATGAAAATCACCTGCGTCTATCTGTGCTGCTTCTTTCAGGCGGGCAGGTGAGGATGGAATGGGGGTACTAACTTGAAACACTGTTTTAAAAGAAGTAACTTCTATCCCCTTCGGAGAACCCCAGTCAAAGAGGAATTCTGAAGCTCAAGATGCCATGTGTTGCTTTTCCTCAGCATTTGCTTCAAAAAGGTGCTGCTTTGAATATAGAGAAAAAAGCAGCATCTTCATGGTTCAGTAACAGGGCTGTGAGATCCTAAAACAATTACTGGTGACATAAGTACAAACATTTTCTGCACTGCAGTCTTCAAAAACGATCCTAAGGGCAGATGGCATTGTATTTGTCTTCTTATCCTTTTCTGGAAGGAAAAAAAAAAGCAGCCAACCCCCTCCTGCCTCTTCCCTGACCGATAGAGGTAAGACGGAATTGGCCCAGGTGTCCCTGACTCTCTGGGACACTCCGGCTCTAGGCCTCGGTCACGGTGTCATTACTCATCGTGCCTCCTTTCACTCCCCAAAACATACCAGTCTAAACACGTTGCACAGCCGCTCCAAGCCGAGACACAGAATTCTAGAAAGATCCTCAACATTACTGGGGCTCTTAGGAGTTTCATCATGCGTGTTAGAAATGCTGGAACTCCTGCCTGTATGACCTGAAAACCTGAGCCAGCTTCAAAGGCGGTTCACATGTTATCTTTCCATTGCTTTCCATGAACTGACCCTTGCCCAGCTGTGTTCCCACGAGGACTTCCCACGTGTCACGATGTAGTGGAGGCTCTTGCACGCCTAACACTGCTTCAAGGTCAAGGTCAACGGTTCAATTTATTGTGTCCCCACACCTGACATAGTGCTTGGTGCACACAGAGGCTCAACGTATGCCATCAGCACCAAATGAGCGGCATGTCCTGTAGCAGCTGCAGGGAGTGAATTAACCAGGGTGACTCCCTGGGGGCTGTTTGTGGCTCACGTCTTAGGAATGCATGAAACTCCTCTTGCACCAGAGCCTCAAAGGCTTGCAAAGGAGCGATTCAAAATGTGGATTTGTTTTTGTTACCTACCAGTCTGGCTGGGCCAGATCCGCTGGCGATGGGGGCGTAACCTGGAGTTCCCAAGCAAATGGGCTCTTCCTCCAGCTTTTGCCAGAATGATCTTGAAGAATAGTAAAGAGTCTCTCTCCCTATTAAGAGGGGGCTCAGGCTAAGAGGTACGTTTTCAAATCATCTCAAGTCAAACCGAGAGAGTGCTGATGGAACCATGAGTCGAGTCTTTGATGATAAGAACAGATAGCCAGGGGCAGATGGAAGAGAGAGAAGGGGGAGTGCCTTATTGAGACCACTTTCAAGAGTCTGAATTAAATTTAACAGGAGAAAAATCCATCAACTTTCTATATGGCAATTCCTGGCAGATGCCAACAAGGGCTGGGTTTCTCTGCAGTACTCTTGCCGTATTTCCCTAAAAGTCTCAAAAAATACAGGTGACCAGACTAAGGCCCAGGCTTAAAGGCAGCCAACCTTATAAAGAAACCGGAGTCTTTTTTATAAAGTGTGACTTCACTTAATGCAAGAGGGACCAGAATATCCAAGGCATTTTCTCCGGAGCTTGGAGAAGATAAAAATGGGCAGCTGCTACTCCGACCCTCAACATGGACAGTTTTTAAGCTTGCTTTGCCTCTTCAGCTGGATTCTCAATATGTGTGTCAGGAAGAGTTGAGTGGGATTCTATTTTAGAATTTTGGAAGCATCAACAAGGGAGTCACCCCGTAAAGTAGCTCTAAAAGGACTCTTTTCTCTAACAACTACAACAAATATACCAAAGGACCCATAAGGGACGAGTAAATCATTAAACTATTAAGAAGTTGCTATAAATAGGCAGTGTTAATGTGATAATTCAGAACGGACTGGTACAACAAGATTTCCAAGGCTCCTAAAGTACTGCTTGCTGGCTTTTGGCGGTAGCTAGCACCTGGGGTGCATGTTAACTGCTTCTTCACCTGGCCGCCCGGGTGCGGGGGTACCCGGGAGCCTTCTCCTTGGCTGGTCTCCCAAGGCGCCCGGGTGGAGCAGAGAGCAGGGGCCTTCGGTGTGATGCGCCTCCCCTTCTGTGGCTTTCAGAGGAAGGCAGGGAGGAAGGAGAGAGGGAGGGGCTTCCAAAGCACCGATGAGGCTTCTCCTCACCAGGTGCCCAGGTGCGTGAGGCCAAGAGCAGCCACAAGGGTGTGGCAACCTCTCGCCCGAACCCAGTAACAGGGCAGCCTGCTCTGCCAACCGCGGAGCCCACGTGGATGATATTCATCTCCACATGTGCCTTTGTGCCTCAGTTTCCATTATGGTCCCTGATTTCGTACCCCAAATCCTTGGAGCCGGATAGGTTTCAGAATTCATATTTTTTGCAAATATTATAAAGGCACCATGTTGCATAAATCACATGTAATGAATATTCCTGAAGGGGTCCAGGGCAGCACCCCACAGTCAAAACCATTACTATCTTCTACAGCAAAACGTATAGAGATTACACTAAGTAGGATAAATACAGAGTATCAATAGCTGCACATCGGTTCGGTTTCTGCCACCATATGAGTTTTAGTGTGAAGATACGAAAACCTTTGCAGTTTTCCGAACCCTCCGGACTGTGCATTTTGCTTGCTCTGGGGACACTGGGGCACTTTCTGCTACGACCTCCTACGAGGCTCTGGCTATCACTCCCTCCACCACCGAGCAAGAGAAATGGATTTGGAATAAAGAAGACAGTATAGCTGTCAAGGGGTAAAAAGAATCATTGGCATTAGTCTGGGATTATACAGAGAAGCTGCGGTCAGTTCTGCACATTTATCTATAGAGAGTAAAATTTGATTCATGCATTTAAGCAAAACCTTTGGCAAGGCAGGATAAAACGACTGCGACCAGGGAATTCCTCCCAAATTGGCAGCCTGCCTCAGCCTTTTCTGGGTTCAGAGACCTTGTACTCATAACCCTGTCTCACATCTGCAGCTGATGTCAGAGCCCGCTTTCCCACGTTCCAGCCACCTCACTGCGAGGTGTGCAGGGCGGCTGGCACACAGGGAGCTCGGCCTCCTTTTATACAGATGAGGAAGCCACTTGTGACAGAGGCGGCCATGTCGCCTGTGGTCACTGGTCTGGGAGGGAGTGGAGCCCCGACAAGAACCTGGGTCCTCGGATTCTCTGGCAAACTGTCCCCCTTGTACCGGTCATGTGCACAGCCCTCAGGACTGTGGCCCCAAATACGTTCCAACCAACTCCAGTCCTGCGGCGTGCTCTGAGTAACCTCGCTCGACTAATTTTTGGAAACACTGCTGACTGTCTCCTCCTCTCAGAGATTTAAATGCCCCTGGCACATGAGGGCCCTGAGACATCATAAGGAAACCAGGTAAACTTCATTTAAGCCATGTTTCCTAAATGCATCTGAACGTGGAACCCTTTGGGGCAGAACTCCTGTCGGCACTGACACGCGCAGACTCTGATTAAAGGCAGCTTCAGTTGTGTCCCTGACTGTGCATAGAGCTGAAAGTGGCTGATCCACTTGGAAAGTCTTTTACCTCCAGGGCTGGAAGAGAAACTACAGCGATTTACCTGGAGACCCAAGTCTAGGGCATCCATTTTTCCATCCTCCTCCTTTTCCTCCCCATGGCCAGTTACCTCCAGTCACGTGCTGCTGGGGTCGCTGGATGGACAAGCCTGGCCCGCTCCACTGCTGACGGTGAGCAAGGCTGTGAATGTGGCTCACAGACGCTGGGGCACCTTGTCACTTGTGGTGAAACAAAGCGCCCCCATCGAGGGCTGAATGCCCTCACCGGCACACGCCGTCTGTGCAAAACCTGGTGGACCATGGGCATGTTTAATGGAGAAAGGGGAAACCATCTTCGGTCTAAGACTCTGCCCTCCTCCGGTCTTCCTTTCCATGCCAGTATACCCTTTCCTGAGCAAGGTGACGAGGGGACAGCAGCAGATTTAAAAGTAAAGTGAAGTCATACCTTTGAGCTTTGATTTCTCCTTTGGAATTTATTCGATATATCCACATGTTGGGAAATTCTAGAAATTATGCAGTCAGGTGGGAAAGCTGGACCAAGTATCGTTGGTGGAACATTTGCTCCTGGGGCCATAACAAAGTGACATTCAATTGGGCAATAAGAATTTTGCCTTCCTTTGGGTAATAGTAAAATTGCCCTCGAAATCATGTGAGATCCCTAGAAACAAAGCATTTTTCAAACATGTGTTATTAGGTGGGAATGAGAAAGCCACAGTGATCTCCAAACTCTGGACGGGGAAATCTGAGCTTCACTCCGCATCGGCACTTGTCTCAAACAGTGGGACACTGAAAAGATGCCCCCAAACCTGAGAGGCAGGTGGCCTCCTGAGCACCCTGGGACTTCGATGTTCAAGAACAACCAGAGTGACCCACTCAGAGTGTGAGGGTTGCTTCCAGCTCGTTAGGATTTTGACTGTAAAATGATGGAGGTAAAGAGTCCGTTACGGACATACTGCTAATAAGAGCTAATATTTATCTTGCTCTGTGCCAGGAACTAATCCAGGTGCTGGAGATGCATTAACTCATGTAATCTTCACAAGGGCCTGATCAGGTAAGATCTGTCATCGGCCACAACTTACTTATAGATGAGGACACTAAGGCACAGAGAGGTTTAGTGAGCTGCCCAAGGCTGCACAGCTAGTAAGAGGAGGAGCCAGGATCCAAACCCACAAGCCTGGGTCCCTAACGGTAGCCAGTGCTTTTCAAAGTCCCAACCTCAAAATACTTTAAGGTCTTCTGTAGCTGCGGCACAGTTTTGTGATTTACCCAACTGTCCCTTATTTTATAAGAAAATCGGACAGTGACAGCCAGACTAGTTAAGACTAACTCACTTTACTCATCAATGACCAGGCAGCTGAGAAACATTTTAATAGGAGGAATTTCTTGCAACAGCTTCTGAGAGAAAAATTATCACGGGATTTGATCAAGGACGCACTTTTTCCTAACTTCAAAACAGTACCTGAGGTCAGAAAATGCTTATCCAAATTTAATACATTAAATTACACTTAGGTCGTCAGACAGGTTTATGTAAGCCTACACTGTAGGTCAGAGAATGGCCGTGGAGAAAGCAGGTAAGGCTCTGACTGCTCAGAGGTCAGCATGCCCGGTGCACGTGGACTATTCTGTTCCTGCTTCAGGAACAATGCAAACCACCCCTGTCTCCCCCTAACCTCGGGCGAGTGAGTTCTCCTTTCTGGATCTGGATTCCCACGACTGTGAGACACAAGGTGGACAGCTAGTTCCAAAACCCACACGGAGAAGTCAGAGGGGAGCGGCTTTCAAGGGAAGCCGGTGATCTGCCTCCGAGGCAGTCGGCCAGGCTGCACGAGTCTGAGGCCGGTAAAATGAGTAATGAGAAATTAATCGAGGGCGTATATTTCGGCAAAGAGCGGTTACGGAGAAGCCAAGGCGTGATGGGAGCGCATACAGCGGGGGATTTGGTTTGCAGGACCCGTGAGGTTTCAGCTGCGCTCTGAAGGTGAGCGGTGGTGAGCACGGATGCCACCTGTCCAGCGGAGGCTCTGAAACAGACAAGCGCCCGCCCCGCGGTGGGGCGGGGGACCGGGGAGAAAGGACCAGGGGCGGTTCCCATATTTTCTCAACCGCAGGACGCTGGTTATCCCTGAATAAAGTTTCATATTCACAGTACTTCACAACGTAGCACCCGGCACTGATCAAGGGGTGGGGGACGCTGGTGGCACCAGGGCCGCTAACAGCCCCGTTCTCGCTTTAATTCTCCGTGATCACGCCAGTTTGGTGCCTCACCGTGGTGTCATCACTTCTTCCGAGGGGCTCCAACTCTTAGTCAGCGCCAAGAGCTGGACGGCACCCCAAGGAGCTGAATCATCCTTTAACAACGCAAAGGAGTCCCACCAGTGATACAAACTTGCGCTTCGCTGCGACTCCACTTAGCAGGCAGCTCCTAGAGGGCGCAGGCCGCCAGAGCACGGAAATGACTTGGGGGCACATACGACCAAATTATAACTTTAAGGAGAAAAAGCTTAATCTTCAGTTATTAATTCTTCTCTAGTCTGGAACTGCTTTAACTATTTTCTATCAGATGGCTTTGATCATGACCCACAATAAAAACTTGGGTCATTAACACTTGTGACCCAGTGTGCGCACATGGACACACCTAAAACAAGCAATTCTGACTCTTACAGCCTGGGATGCACTCTCATATTTTCTGCTTGATCTTATTCCATTTAAGAAAAAAAAAAATGATGGTCTGTCTCCAGCTGAACGGACCTCAGGATCTACCAATGGACCACAGCCTACAGTCTACTCTGAGGAAACGCATGAAATGATAAACTTTCCTGAGCCTCCATTTTTCTCCGTAATTATAATAATGCATGAAAGTTACTGTAGGCTTTCGCAGGTAAACTCCTGCACCACAGGGCGATTACAGGAACGGATGTGTAGACTAACAGCTAAGGCTCTGATGAGGACACAACGTCCTTGGACCAGATGGCAAGGCGCTGGCGGGCGGCTTGAGTGTGTTATCAGGTGAATGATTTTCCATTAGAGTAAAACCTTATTTAGTCAGATTTCTCTAATTTGAAGTTTATATCCCTTAGGAGAAAGGTTCGACAAGTAGGCAACATAAACAGAAGAATAGGAAGAATATTAAAATCCCTCAAGAAAATAAGGTTTGGGGAAGAAACCCCGAAACCCTACGGTGAAAATATTATTTGTGTATTATCTGTAGACACAAATAGTTGATATGTCTATTACAAAGAATTCTTACTTATGCATGAAATCACATCTCCTCTGTGAGGAATTTTACTGGCAACACTCTAATTAGACAAGTCTGAGTTACGGTAGGATCACAAAAGCGACAATACCACATTTCTTTATATTTTCTAACTTGGAATTCCAAAAAGTACATCACGCTGTTATTGAGGAGAATTAAAACACGAATTGGTAAAATTCTACTGCATGAGGTTATACTTTACAAGAGCTGTTAAGTTTGCTATTCAGAATATATACACACATTCCTATAAAGAGTGAGGCAAATTACTTGGAATGGCAGATTAACAAATGAGAGTCCAATTACTTCCATGCGATCCCACATCAGTCTACTTGAGGCAGCGTAGCTGTTGCCCAGGGTACCAGAGCCAAACAGAACGGGCCCCAGAGAGGAATGAGCTCAACAGGTCAAATGCTAAAGACATTCCACCATCGGAGAAGGTTTCCTAACCCACCTCACTGTACACTCCCCGCTGCGCTTTGCGGAGGGCTGCAGACGGGTTTGGCAAACGCTGGGTTCACGGGGTTTCTGGTTTTCTCTGTGGCTGGGCCTCCCCAGCTAGGTCATAGGCTCAGGTGTGCTGGGAATTCCCAAGAGGGGACCACCAGAGATGGTGGCGAGACTCCTCCGACTATGGGACTATTAAAATTTTTCTTTTAAATTTTAACTTTTTATTAAAATTTGCAAACACAAACAAGAGTAGAAAGCGTAGTATATGCTGGCACTTAGCTCCAACAACTAACATACTGACATTCCTCTTTCATCTGTTCCTCCCACCTCTACTTTGTTTTGTTGGTGGTTTTTAAAGCAAATTCCTGATGTCACATCATTCCATCCATAAACATTTGAGCAGGTATCCCTAACAGATAAGGACTTTTGACAGAACAAAATAATACCATTTTAGCACACCCAACACAATTAACAGTCATTTTTAAAAATATCACATAACTAATAATGTGTCCAATTTTCCTCGTTGACTGAAAATCAAATCCTTTTTCCCTTGGTTTGTTTGAAGCAGTAAAAGAATACTCGGAGCTTTAACACATAGTTTTTAAAAATATTTTTAAAATACTTTAAAAAAATGCTGTCCTGATTGTGGCCCCTGAGTTGTGCTGCCTGAAGGTCATTTCCTGGGCCTGCCTTGTCCTGTGCGGTGCCCACTGGCTGGTGGGTGATCCGTGGATGAGGAGCCTGAGGTCACACATCGGCCACCTGGTTCCCTGCCAGCGGCCTCCTGGGAGGGGCCGCACAGGAACCCCGAGGCCACAGGAAGACAAAGGGGGGGGGAATTGGGGCCACAGGACTCTTTTTTATCAGGGTATTTTACAGGGCTGAACTGCTGGGAAGCAGGCTTTGAAAAACGCTACAGAAGGAAGGCACCCACATCTCACAATGTCATCGAAAAACGTGGCTACTGTAAAATAAGCTGACATTTAGCTCCCTGTAACATGTCCCAGGGCAGGTCCTCAAAAGGGAAGGATGGCTGTTAGTACTCAACCAGATTTATCACCTCTTTCTCTCATGTTCCTCAGGGCAGTGGCTCAAAATGTGGTCCCCACACGGCAGCATCCATTCATCGGGAACCGGTTGGAAAGGCACATCCTTGGCCCCGGCACCCCCAGACATGCTCAACCAGGAACTTGGGGGCTGGGCTGGCGATCTGTGCTTCATCCACTCCCAGGAGATGCTGCCGTGACTCAGGCTGAGAACCAAGCTGTCCCCCAGGTCACCGTGCTCGCGGGGAGAGGGGAGGTCCCGGAGGTCCAGTCACCTCCACCTTCACAAACAACTAGGGGAAAATTCGCTACCGCGTGTCCCGGCAATGACTCAGACCAGGAAACAGCTTTTAATCTGTATTAACACACACACACACGCACACAACAAACACACAAGCAAAATGTAAAAACTATCCCCCCCTCCCATGCCCATCCACAGTAATTCCATCCTAAGGCCTGAGGTGAAGGAGGGCAGGCTGCTCTTTTCTGCGTGATGCTGTTGGCCAGGCAGCACGCAGAAGCCTCAACCAGCTTTATCACGTACAGTCCTCCGAACAAGATATAACCACCCCATCGCCAAGATGGTAAACTGAGGCTCAGGGCGCTGCAGGCAGGCATGTGGCCAAAGCACACAGCAGCTGCGGCAGAACCGGGTTTACCTAGCACCCTCCCATCCTGCGCCCACGGCACCAAGATGCCTGCAGGAAACGTCGCCACGGCACAGGCAGAGCACGGAGAGTCACGGAGGTCCGCAAAGGGGTCAGAGGGGAAGTCAGGTGCATCGGGTCTTGAAGCCTAGGAGGGGTGGGGACGCTCGGAAGGGGAAAGGGAAGCAGGGACCAGACCCAGCGGTGGGCGCAGTGGAAAAGGCATCACGTGCAGATGTGGGCGGAGAAGGCACACCTGGGCTGAGGAAGGTGCACCGCTAGGTGCCTCCTGTAGGTGATGGGGAGCAACCTCCCTGGGAATGTCCTTCAGCCCCGGCAGCTGAGAGCTCTGCGCCTGGCTGGTGGGAGCCGGGCGGACTGTGCCCTCCCACGGGCCTCCCTCGGGAAAATGCCCAGGCTCCCGGCTTAGAACCAGGCTCGGCTGCCTCTGTACACCCGCTCAACCGGTCCCTCCCGGAGGGTGAGGCGGGGGGTGGCACTCGGGGCTGCTGATGGCCTGCCTACAGGGTGGCTCCAGTGCTCTCGGGCTGGCCTGTGCCCAAGGTGTCACTCCATGCCTACTCCAGAGCCCGGCATGCAGTGACAGTTCCAAGGAGGCAGGAGAAAATATTTTAGAACACAACTTTAACCCATGGTGCCCTTAAGGCACTTAAGCAGAGTTCCACGGAGCCCAGGTGGGGCCTGAGGATGCGTAGGAATCAGCCAGGTGAAGGGGCGGCTCCTGGCCTCTATCATCTAGTCCACAGAGCCGCAGGGCCCAGGATGGGAGAATGCACAGGCGAGCAAGGCCCGGACGTCCTCAGGGAGCCCTCGCCCTCCTGGGGCCTCAGAGAGAGAGCGCAGGGCAGAGAGGAGCTGAGACGAGCCGTCATCTCAGGAAGTGGAGCGCGAACGGCCAGAGTCCCGCCGGGCAGAGTCCTGGGGGGCGGGAGGGTGGCGTGTGCGTGTCTGTGGTGATGGTGGGGCTATAGACGTCCCCCTGTTAGGGCTGTAAGGTACGAGGGGGCGGGGTGAAAGAGAAGCGGGCCTGAAGGGCAGGGCAAATGGGATTTAGCTCGCCTTGGACATCCAGACGGAGAGGCCTGGCAGGCGGTCGGCCGTTCCAGCCTGAACTGGAGAAGTGGTGAGGGCTGGAGATACGGCCCTGGGGTTATCTACACCCGCAGACCATGGCTGAGGGGTTATCTGCACATGCATGGTGTGAAAACTGTGAGTGGAGATGAGATTACCCCCGCAGGACACTGAGTGGGAGAAGAAGGGATGGAGAAAACCCGTAACGTAGCTAAAACAATGACCACTGAGGGCTTTATCTGAAACCCGAGCGAATGTAAAACGTGAGCTCTTGAAATATTTGAAATTGTCAACCATGACACAAATCCTGCCCTGGGGTACCTGCTTCCGGGTTGTGGCGCGAGGGGACAGCAGAGGGTCCTGCCCTTCCGCACCCCGCAAGGGAAAGTTAAGGGCGAGCAGGACCGGGGAATCAGCGTGGCCAACAGTCACTGGCAGCTCCCAGCTGGCTGCATGGCCGGCCTCCAGCCGCTGTCGGCCTGACCCTTTCCCTCCATTAGAAGCCATTAGAGTTTCACCTGCCAAGCCAAAGCTCCGCGTCTGTGTCTGTGCTCTAGCGAGGGCCAGCCCCAGACGGGGTGGGCCTGGGGACATGATGACCATGGTTTGAGAAAAGCATCCTAATGGGGTCCTCCCCACTGGCGCTCTGGGGACACACGGGCCCCTCGAGTGCCACTCTTGTGGCTTTGAAAATCCTCTGAGCTCCCCTCCTACAGTGCTTTGTCTCCTCTTCCACTCACTCGGTGTTTCTCACTGTCCTGTCCACAAGCGTGTACACCTTGTGTCCACAAGCATGTACATCCTGTGTCCACAGGTATATACACCCTGTGTCCCTGACTAGACCGTGACCAGCTGATTCAGGCAGAGGCCCCTAAATCACACTGCCCTCCGAGTGAGTCCTCAAGCACCGCAGGGGTTCAGAGGGACAGTAGATGGTGCTTCCCCCAAAATGGAGACAATCTCGGTGCAAACTCAGCTCACGGGCAGCCCGGGAAGGACTCCAGCAGGTGGTGACCCTGTGCTAAGGGAGGGGCTGTTACGGGCTGAACTGTGTCCCCCAAATTCCTATGTTGAAGTCCTAACCCCCAGCACCTCAGAATGTGACCTTATTTGGAGACAGGGTCTTAAAGAGGTCATTAAATTAAAATGAGGTGATTAGGGTGGGCCCTAATCCAATATGACTGGTGTGTCCACAAGGAGAGAGAATTCGAACACAGATGCACACAGAGGGAAGATCATGTGAAGACACAGAAGAAGATGGCTGTCTACAAGGCCAGGAAAGAGGCCTCAGAAATCCACCCTGACGACACCCTGACCTTGGACTTCCGGCTCCCAGAATTGTGAGAAAACATGTTTCCATTGTCTACGCCGCCCAGCCTTTGGTCCAGCAACCCCAGCAAAGTGATACAGGGGCACATGCAGCTGCACGTGTAGAAGGAATTCAGAGGGGAGAAGTGCCCGGGGGCTGCAGGAATGCGGGAGCAGCTTATGGGGGGCCTTGAGGTGAGCTGAGAGAACCTTCCAGATGGGAGGAGCGGCAGTGCGCAAGTGCGGAGGAGGGCTGGGTGCTGTGTGCGCTCTGCTCAGGCCTGGATTCGTGCAAAAGTGTGGGACCTGAGGTCTGCAGCGAAGGTTGCATGGCGTGACGCTGGGTAGGGCCTTCAATGACAGGTTACAAAGAGCGGGGGCTCCAGAGACCGACGTGGCACAATGGAAACTTGTGGACCAGCGCCGGGCGAGCGTGCGGTCTGTAAAGAAGCCCTGAAGCCCTGGCTGAGGAAGCCCTTGGCTTCCCGATGAGCAATATCTTGTACGAAGCTGGTGTCTTTTCACCCTGCGAGGGGTTATTATTTTACCCCCATTTTATACCCCCAAAAGCCCAGAATTACGATATATTCCTACCACCACACAGGCAGCAGGTCACAAAGCTGAGACTGACACCCAAGTTTTCTGCCCCTAACTCCTTTCCACTGCAGAGGTCGAGAGGAGGCCAGACCTCCCCCCACCCCAGGAGGCTATCCCTGCAACCGCGGGCAGGCTTGGTGCGCCCCGAGGAGCCACAGAGCTGGGCAAGCAGCGCTGCAGTCGGCACCCACCCCACACCCGAGGTGAGGACCGAGGGCAGGAAGACACGCAGGCTCCGGGTTGGACGGTGAAGTGCAAACCGCACGGAGGCGTCTGAGGGCTGAGCTGAGGGAACATGCACCGAGTGAGAGGAAGTCGCGTCAGTCTGCCTGGGGGTGTTTTTGTTATATTTGAAAATGGAGAAGGTACTTAGGGCCGGCAGGGATGCAGACTTGCTGTCCTATCACTTACACTAAGCTGGGGGCCCTTCCCACACTGAATGAAGGTACACGTGTGGTGTAGAACCCTGAAAATCATGCCGGAATCTAGACCTTTGAAAAGTTGTCTGACGTGATGGAAAATTAGAGGAAACCTGTCATACAAGTTTAGACATACATGTTTTGGCTCGAAGAGGACAAGGGTTCTTAACCCAAGGGGCCCAGAACTAAAAATCAGGGCCCCCATGAACTAGGCTAGGGGAAAACAAACAAAACCCAAACCCTGTATCTTTATTTTCATTCTCTTTTGTTATGAACTCAGGCAACAAGCCACGGTAGTATCAGCAGAACCTGTAACTCTTTATATCACGCTCCTGCTGTTGCAGTTACCTCAAACTACCGTTTACATTCATCACCACTACAAAGTGATAGCAGTGATCATGAAATCTTGTGATTATATCTCTAAATAAGTATAGCATAGTTTAAAGTACTACTTTGATAACTGCATTTCATACCTCTTATGGTGAGAAAACCTGTATTACAAGGAGTAAACAAAAACAAAATCAGGAAAAAATTCAAAAGCATTTGAAAAACGAGGAAACACAGATGGGCAGAGTGTAGGCTCTCCTGTTAGGAGAGCAGGGATTTCCTATGTAGGTCCTTCCTATAGTTTGAGCCTCAAATGTGGCTGTAAACTTCCCAGCACCCACCGTGGAGGGAAATACAGTTGCTGAGCTGCTACTTTTAGAGGCAAGAGAGAAGGGAGGACCCACGCACAGGCGGAATGCTGCAGAGGTGTAGACATGGTAACCTGATGTCCTCCTTGGAGGGAGTATTCGTGTGACGTGATGGGAATGGCTCTGAAGAACCTGGGCAGTAACTTCCCAGGCCACAGGCCGCCGACGCTCCCGCCCACCTGCAGGTGTCACTCGGCTGGCTGAGTCTAAGGGCTGTGCCCCGCCCCCTCCCCGGGGGACTTCAGTAGCAGCCTGCCCCTGCGGGTTCCCACAGCAACATCCTCCAACCTGGAGAAACCCAGGCGAGTGGCAGTCATCTGCCTGTCCTTTGGGCCACTTAACAGGCAGTTCCTGAGGACCCCGCCAAGGGTCTTATAAAACAGTTGCTGGGTCACTTCTAGGGAGTGAAGAGCCCCCCCTGGAAAGCGATCCACAAGGGTTTATCTGGGGAGGAAGCAAAAGACAAAGGCGAAGAATGAACACAATTTGGGAAAGGAGTGGGTTAATGAGGGTTTTTAGGCCAACGGGGTCATTTTCCTGAAGCCGTGGAAAGAGATGAGTAGCCACTGGAGGAAGGGGAGCTCTCCTGCCTCATCTATCATCCGGGCCCCGGGGCCATGAAACCTCACCGTGGAACTTTCACAGGGAGGCTGCACCAAGGCATTGATCACTTTCTTTACATGTCATTGTCACATGTAACAATTAATTTGATGATCCCAAACTGGACCCAGCAAGAAGCCTCTTGATGATACGGCACGCCTGGATTTGGCGGAGATGAACACTGTTTTTTAAATTTCGCCGGCAGAGATGCAAGGATCAACGGGGCCGCGTTTATAATTCCCACAGCACTCAACTCGGCGGGCAGCTCACAGCCACGTAGCCCCTTTTCCTCTAACAGCTGTGGCCGATTTTAGGAAGCGCGGGGTCCCAGGGTTGCTCACCGATCATTTACAGTTTTCAGAGGTGAACAGGATGTGAGGAGGAGAAGCAGAAAGTGAGTGCCATCAATGGAGACTCAGTGGGAAAACAAGGGTGAATAAACTCTGAAATTATGTCTGGGAGAAATGAACATTTGATTGGGGAAACTGATTTATGATGAATTTCTCAGGAACACATTAATGGTGCCAAGCAAACTCCCTTTGGACTAGACATTGTGAGCAGCCAGAAGAAATCTTTTCATCTCCACCCCTCCACCCCTCCTACAAGCAGCTGCTAACGAAACCTTGTCCCTGCGGCACGGGAGGCAGCTGCTGGCTGCCACCCGCCCCTCCCCACCCCCGCCAGGTCCAGATGCCCCGGAATGTGCCGGTCATCCTAAGGAAAACCATCTGGGGGAAAATGTTGGCATCTAAATGAAGACACTTAGCCACTGACAGTGAGGTCCTCCCAGCTCACACCCACCACCCAGCAACGGACCCTCACACAGAGTCTTTCTGGAAATTACTATTCCCGACCACCCTTTAAGGGACGCAGTTAGGATGGAGCCCACAGAACTGAATATCAATCAAAAAGCTGCACAGCAAGACATTCAGTGTTCGAGGCACCGGAAAATCCTCTTTACACGTCTTTATGCTCCTGGCCGCTGCAGCCGCAAAGTCCTGGCCATGAGAAGGGACAGCCATCCTTCAGAGCCCCGTCCCTTGGTGAAATGTCAACGCCAAAGAAATACAGACAGACATGCCTTACATATCTGTGGCCTCACCTTCTTCTTGCTATCATGCTGTCCTCTAAAGAGGAAGTAGTTTACGAAAGAAAAAAAGGGAACCATTTCCTCCTTCTAAAACAGTACTTATGAAGACAAACTTTTAAGCTGATAGAAGAGGGAAGATACCATATTAATAGCCCATTAGAGGGACTTCCCTGGTGGTCCAGTGGCTAAGACTTCGCCTTCCAATGCAAAGGGTATGGGTTCAATTTCTGGTCGGGGAGCTAAGATCCCACATGCCTCATGCCCAAAAAACCAAAAAAAAAAAAAAAAAAAAAAAAAAACCCACCCCAAAACAGAAGCAACATTGTAACAAATTCAATAAAGACTTAAAAAAAATAACCCATTAGATAAAAAATAGATGAATGCAAAAAACCATGGAAATTAATTCAATTCCCCGTGTGTGTGTGTATGTGTGTGTGTATCTATCCTATAAATATAATTTGAGTCGCATGAGGTCACACAGCTAGGTAGTGGCTCAGCTGGCCCAACTCAGCTCTTCCAACTGAGTCCTTCTATTCCACCTTGATGCTTTGTAAGAACAATTCAGTGGCTGCAGAACTGTGGAAACAATACTAAACTCCTCTGGATCATCCCAACATGCCTATTGTTAAGCCCACTTCCTTGGGACACTTGGGGAGAAATAACAGATGAGACACGGAGGCACGTATAGGAACGATCATTAAGAATACCCGGGCAAGAGAGAAAACAAAACAGTTTTGGACATTTTTAGTAAAGAAAAAGACAGCATGCTACAGTCACTAATTACCACATGGCACTTTGCGAGGAGAGATTATTTTGCAGGCTCTGGGCCAGATACTAATAAAGCAAAAGAAGAAACGTGTGAAACCAAGCTCCTGCCTTATTAAAAATCTTGGTCTGAGTTGGCGCTACATTTTATTATACGTCATTATCTTCATCCTCATTATGCTGAGTCATGACACCTGCAGTGTTGACAGGGCTCCTAAGGATATAAGAAAAGGAGGCTCGTCCATCTTGCCCTGCATCTTAAGGGGCCTGGGTGCCATCGAGTGCACCTGCCAGGCGTCCATTTGGAAGATCATTGAAGAAATGCTAAAATACAAATTGGTGCATCCTTCGGGTGCAGAAAGACACATACAGCACAGAAGTGAACCTGAGAGATTTGTTCAATGAACCACTGAGCACGGAGAGTCCATTTCCCCTGTGCTACCCTAAAAGTGTCATACAATAATTTTTAGTAAAAGCTTTAAAAAGATTTACGAACACAGCACGTTTCATCCTGTTTAAGCCTGACATGGTTTATAAACACCTACCAGGAACTACTCTACCACTGAAGAAATGCAGAGGAGCTCAGTGAGGACTGAGCCGTCCCCCCAGGTTTCTGGAGGACAAACTTCGGTTTTCTCATCTCTTCCTGAGTCTAGTGGAGTGCCCGCCACGCAGCAGAACCTCCGTAACCAGGTGAGACTGCTGTCAATTCACGCTGTGCTGTTAGTTCTCTGCAAAGCTTGCAGATGTTCACTGCCCTCCTTCTGTTTTCACTAGAAAAGTTCTGTAAGAGAAACAGACGGGTCTACAAATCTTGTGCTACAGATGAGGAGACAGGCCCCAAAGGTTAGCATTCTACCTGGGACCACCCAGGGGCCACGGGCCAGGACTCATGGGGCCAGCTCCATCCCCGAGCCTGGGCCTTTCCCAGGCCAAGCTGCTTTACGCACACTTCAGGCAGACACGGAAAGCTGGTTCTTGAGGATGACGTGTACCCAAGTTGCTTGATTTCATGGTCATAAGCGTAGTCTAGGATTAAAAAGGAAGCTGAGAAGACCAACAGATAAACTAACAGATGAAAGGCCTGAGTGGGTCAAACTCACGCTTCAAGGAGAAACATTTCTCTTTTCCGGTTCTGTGTCCCCCTAAGGAGCCCTTGTGTTCACCCCCAGGCCTGGGTTTTCAGTGCCTCTCATCCAGGACGATAGCCATCTGGGCACGAAGCCATAAGCTCTGAATGCCCAGAGATGCTCGGGGTAGAATTCCCTCATCTTCCTTGGAGGAGAGGAGGGGGTCAATATGAGACAGGAGGGGGCAGGGCACAAACTTTAAAAGAATGACAGCCGTTGAGGACATGACACAAACGAGTTAGAACCAACTAGGTCCAAGATGGCGGACGAGCTGACTTCCACTAGACCTTGAGCCTCAGTATTCGCTCATTGTAGCACATCAACATGCTAAATGACACACCACGGGTGCCATGACAGTTCCAAGGCTGACCGTAAAGGTCAAAAAGTGGGAGGTGGCCCAATTCCTGGAAATCCCCACCCCTTCCCCAAAATAGTTGGAATAATTCTCCCGCTCGTTAGCCTATGAAATTACCCACCCCTATAAAAACTGACAACCCCGTTATCCCCGGGCCTCTCACCTTCTGAGATGGCCCACACTCTTGTCTATGGAGTGTGTATCTCCCTGCATAAACCTTCTTTCACTTTACTATGGCTCGCTCTTGAATTCTTTTCCTGCGTGAAGCCAAGACCCCACACTCGGCAGCTGTCCCAGGGACTCACCTGAGACCTGGGATGTGACCGTCCTTCTGCGCTCCTCTCCGCTCTCTTTCCTGCAACACATCGACCCTGCTGACCTGAGCCTCTCTCCCCCTCAGGCTCCTCTCTGACCCAACAAAGGCAACAAAGGCATTTCTCGTAGAAATCCACCCTTCACCCTTGCTGAAGGTGGGGAGGGTTTGCATTCGTTTACGTAGAATCACATTTGGAACCTCTGGCAAAATGAAAACAGACGCTTCCATTCTTTAGCAGTATTTGTCTTGGGTCCACGTGACACCACCCTTCCAATTTAAGCCCTTATTTCTTTTCTTTCCACTTAAAGTCATAACGAATTTAGTAGCCGTGAGGCATCGGTTTTAGCTTGCTGCCAACTTCCTCTTATCTGCACTTTCCTGCTCTGATTTCCTTTCCTTGCAGCCGACTTTGGGGACCTCAGAGCTTCTTAAATTGAGTCTTGGGCCCCGTGTCCCCCATACTCGGGGCTGGCGCTTCCTAAGGGGATGGTCGTTTTCCGGGCTCTGGGGCTCCGTCACTCAGGCCGAGGGGGCGTGTCTGGGGGGATACGTGCCCTCGTGGGAGGGGCCCGGGTCACTGCAGGGCTCCTTCAGCAGAACCCTGTGGAACAGCAAAGCCTGCTGGCAACTGGGGTGGAAGGAAAATCACAGAATCTCTTCCATCTTAAATGAGCTTAGCTGGAAACCAGTATCTATTAATACAATCCTAGTGCTGAAAATAGGTCTCCGGGCTTTAAAACTCTAAGTAGAGTTTTAGGCTCTCTTTTCAATAATTTCTCTCCAACTCCTTGTGAAAAGAGGGCTGGTAGCCAGAATACAAGGGTGGGGCAGCAGAGCAGCAAGCCTCTGTTGTTGCTTTTAATAATAGTAAAGGACATTTTTTTTTAAAAAAAGGACATTTTTTAAAAACTTTTTTATTTTACAGTGGAGTATAGTTGATTAACAATGTTGTGATAGTTTCAGGTGTACAGCAAAATGATTCAGTTATACATATACATGTATCTATTCTTTTCCAAATTCTTTTCCTATTCAGATTGTTACATAATATTGAGCAGAGTTCCCTGTGCTATCCAGTAGGTCCTTGTTGGTTATCCATTTTAAATATAGCTGCGTGTGTTTGGAATCATAGATTTGGGTTCAAATCCTACTTCCGTCAGCTCCTATCAGAATGACCTTGGGCACGTCATTAGCCTTTCTGAGCAAATTTCCTCACTCATAAAATAAGGGTCCACCACCTTCCTTGCAGACTGGGAAGACATAATAAGCCTAAGTATATAAAGCACCTAGTCTATCAGTGGCTTGGATTTGTCATTATTTGGCTATTAGATTTCTGAATGATGCTGAACTGCTTTTTTGACAGCTGGGACAATCTAAACTTCTCATTCCCCGAGGCCCGATTAAGATGAGACACAGTCATAAACTCAACCAGCTGAGTGATAGATACTTTCTCAATAGATTCAAGTCCCATAGAAAAAAGGTTCAGTCCTGCTCAATGGACAGTTCTCACAGTGTCTGCCTCCTTCTCTCTGGAGTACTTATAAATATGTTGGTTAATTAGGAAGTTATAATTACTAACGAACACCTAAAAGGTAAATTATTCATATAACATTTTCTACCTTTTACATTGTGTCGATACATTTCTGAAAAGCACACGGACTTTGCTAGCATTAGAGAGAATGGGATGGTCTCACTGCTCAAAGTGTGGTGGGAACATGCAGCACCATGGCCATCTCCCCTCACTGCACCCCCCAAGCCCCAAGCCCCACCCTCGGAACCTAGGAGAAATGCAGTCTCAGGTCCCACCCCAGACCATGGCATTTTGGCAAGATTCCCAGGTGAGGTGCAAGTGCATTGAAATTTGAGAGGCCCGGCCACTCAGAGGAGCACTGCTGCTTGGCCAGCACCACTGGTCAAGTCACACACTGTCCACGACTCCTCCCTCCATCCCTCCTGTTAAATTGGCATCTGTGAAGGGTCTGGGTTTTACCTTACTTGCCAGCTAACCAGTCATTCAGCCACAGTGTGTGCATGTGTGCGTGCGTGTGTGTGTGTGTGCATGTGTGTATGTATGCTTGCATGTCTGTACGGACAGAAGACACAGATCTTTGGGACAAAGCCACAACTAATATTATACTCAATGATGAAAAGTTGAAAACTTTCCCACTAAGATCAGGAACAAGGCAAGGACACCCATTCTCAAAACCTCTGTTCAACATAGGCTGGAAGCCCTAGCCTGAACAATTAGGCCAGAGAAAGAAATAACAGGCATCTAAATCAGAAAGGAAGAAGTAAAACAGTTTAGAGACGATATGATCTTAGAGAATCCTAAAGGCTCCACCAAGAAACGATTAGAACTTATAAAGTAATTCAGTAAAGATGCAGGATACAAAACCAGCACACCCAGAAATCAGCTACATTTTTATACAATAACAGGGAACTATCTAAAAAAGAAATAAAAGAAACAATCCCATTTACAATAGAATTGAAAATAATAAAATACTTAGGCATAACTTTAACCAAGTAGGTAAAAGATCTGTGCATTGAAAACTATAAAAATATTGATGAAAGAAATGGAAGAAGACACAAATAATAGAAAGATACCCTGTGTTCATGGATTGGATGAATTAATATTGTTAAAATGTTCCTACTACCCTAAGTCATCCACAGATTCAATGCAATCACTATCAAAAGTCCAATGACACTTTTCACTTTGCTGCACAGCAGAAATTAACACAACGCTGTAAATCAACTACATTTAAGTTAAAAAAAACAAACAACTGTCAAAACTACTCCATCTGGTCAGCTTTCTACTGAATCCACGTGTGGCAAAGTTAACTTTAGCTGCAAAGGTCAAGCTATTCCGTCGGAAGGAACGTTGTTAAAGAAAGGGAACGAATTAGCGCTCCTATAATCAAACTTAAACATTATCCTCGACTGCTATCTTCGAAAATGGGCACCCAAACCAGAACTTGGCTGTTTCTACTCTGTCATCTTGGCTTTTTTGGTCCCTTCATTTTCATGCTGCCCACAACGCCACCCAAAAGGGTAAACAGCAATTACTTCTCTAAATTTAGTTAGCCTGGCCGAAGATGCTCTAAATCTCATTATCATCACACTGAGGGACCCGGCTAACAAAGGAACTCGTAACAGATGTCATTTAGAATCTTCGCCCACCCCCACCCACCCCAGTTTTCATCTTTAAGTCTTGACTTACATAAGTTCAAAGTTAGCCAAAATAGAAAGTTCGTGGTAGCAGTCCAACTTTTGGACAAATTCATGGGGCACCACGGGCACACCCTTCTCTAGTGCTCTGGGGTGCCCTCACCAGGCTCTGCTCACCTCGTGCTCCAGGGAAGCAGCTGCCAACCATCTCCCACCAGCACACCGACCAGCCCATAATGATTGTACTCTAGTTGCAAAATCCTTAGCCTCAGGCTTGACCACTATTCTTGAAGCCATTTCCACCTATTCTCGCTTCCCCTTAGCAGAAAACTCACCTTTGCAGCGACCCCACGTCAACAGTGGAGCAAAAGTGGTCAGTGATACTGGCGATCAGCTAATGTGTGGCACTCGTGGGCTCAGGAGGACACTGACAGCTGTGTCCTAGGACAGTGGCACCAGCAGCCATCCTCATTTCCTCTCCATCCCACCCCCTCCCGTGACTGCCTCAGGCCACCTCATTCCCAGGAGCCCTGGCTGTGTTAACAGAGGTGAAGCACATTCAGCTGGCTTCCTCCATGTGTAGTTCTCCTAGGAGATGAAGAACCTTCCCGAAACTTGCCGCACATACATCCAATCGTCCGCCTGTGAATCTGGTGCCCACACCTGACCGTAAGCTCTGTGAGAAGAGGGGTTTCGTTCTGTTCACTAACATGTCCCAACTGCAGAGCATGGGGCCAGCACACAGTAGGTGCTTACAGAGGCGGGGGGAGTAAATGAAAGGCCTGGAGCACGGAGGACGTGGATGTGTGCACCCTGGGAAGTCACTAAAGGCTACCACGTGGAAAAACACTGAGGCACAAAAACGCTCTGTCCCAGAAAGATCGAGAAGAACAGGGCACGGTGCAATTCTAGTAACTGAACCGGTGGTCTTTGGTCAGTTTTGATGGTGTCAACAAGGAATAACCTTTAAGAAGATTTGGCTTAACTCACAAATCCCTCAGTTTTTCATCCTAAATGGGTATGGGTTCAAACATGCACTCTGTGGGGAGTCTGTGAGTGCCCTTGGGAGGGGAATCTTTCTGTAGCGTTGCCTAGGTGCCAGCTCTTAATTCAGACCCTGCGGTTCCCAAACCTTGTTCCCCAGGCTGTAGGCTGAGGTTCCGACCTCTGCTGCCGCTGCCCTCCCTGGACTTCCCTCCTCTCCTGTGTAGACCTGGGGCCTGTGCACATCCCCCTCTCACGCCTCTCCCCCAGCTCCAGGAACCCCCCCGGACGACCTGCATGACCCAGGGTACTGGTCTTTGCGCCTGACTTTTCGACATCCACAACATGCACGTTACCGCAAACCACAGGGTATGAGTTAGGAAGAGTCCCGGGACCCAGTTCTGGCCAATGAGTTTGCTAGGGGGCTTCTGGCAAAGCTTTTCTTGCTCCTAAAAAAGATGCAAGAAGAGATGCCCGTTTCCTCCTCTGGGTACCATACATCGGTATGTGAAGACGGGACCTGCTGTGGCCAACCCACCACCGGAGAAAGCTGCTGCAGGACCAGCCAGAGACACCAGTGGGGCAGGGCCATCCTGGAAGAAAGACCCACCTGCCCTGCAGCCAGACCTACTCTGGGCCTTCTGCATGGGAGACAGCGCATGTCCCTGATGCCTGGGCCCATTTGCGCCGGGGTCATCCGCTGTTGGCAGTGGACGGCATCCAACTAATGTCTCTCTCCTCACCTCCCCGAGTCGTCCTGCTGTCCTCGAGTACTGCAGCCATGGCCCTCCAGAAAGTCATTTCAGTGTGCATCTGCTTCCCCAGCTATGAAAATGCGGGGGCTGGATTACAGCCATGGTTCCCTTCCCAACCTTTCGTGCCTGAGGACTTCTTTTTTTTTTTTTTTAACCTGAGGTAACATTCACACATCATAAAACTCACCATTTTAACCATTTAAAAATACAATTTGGTGGCTCTTTTAACATTGACTTTGTTATACAACCATCACCTCTATCTAATTTCAGAATACTTCCGTCATCCCAAAACAAAAGCCCAGACCCAGTAAGCAGTCACTCCCTATTCTGCCCAGCTCCTTGGCAACCAGGAATCTGCTATATGTAATCTGCATGTAATGCTGTATGTAATCTTCTCTTTGGATTCGCTTATTCTGGACATGTCGTATACACGACATCATATCATGTGTGGTCTTTTGTGTCTGGCTTCTTTCACTTAGCATCATGTTTTCAAGGTTCATCCAATGTCATAACATGCATCCGCACTTCATTTTTTTATGGCTGAATAATATTGCGCTATATGGATATACCATATGGTGTACATGGCAGTGTTTGGTTGTTTCCACTTTTTGGCTATTGTGAATAATGATGTGATAAATTCACGTACAGGTTTTTGTATGAACTTCTATTCACGTACAAGTTTTTGTATGAACTTCTGTATTCAATTCTCTTAGATACACACCTGGGAGTAGAGCTGCTGGCTCTCACGGTAATGCCGTGTTTACTTTTTGAGGAGCCAAAAACTACTTTCAACAGCAGCAGGGCTTCTTTTGTTTGTTTCTTTAAAAAAAATTTTTTTTATTGTGGTAAAAAACGCATATCATAAAATTTAGCATCATAACCATTTTAAAGTGCACAGTTCAGTAGCGTTAAGTATACTTATGTGTGTAAGTAGAATCATATAGTATTTGTCCTTTTGTGACTGGCTTATTTCACTTAGCATAAGGTTCATCCGCGTTGTAGCACGTGACAGGATTTCCTTCCTTTCTAAAGCTGCATAGTATTCCATAGTATGTATATACCGCAGGCATTGTGTTTATCCATTCATCCATCAATGGATGTTTGGGTTGCTTCCACCTCTTGGCTGTTGTAAATAATGCTGCCATAAACATGGGTGTGCAAATAACTCTTGGAAACACTGCTTTCAATTCTTTTGGATATATACCCATAAGTGGGCAAGGGCTTCTTTTTAATGTAAAAATCTCTGTTGATCTCTACCTAATAGGTGTTTTGCTCATGGTATCTAGACCCTTCCAGATCTTGAGTGAAATCTGCCATCTTACTTCTCAAGAGCTCCACCTGGGAACACCTGGATTAGGTGACCTCTCAGGTATGTCCAGCTCTAAATCCAATGATTCTGTGAGGATTTCTTGAGTACAATACCATCCTCACGACTCTAGTCACATTAATGAGTATATCTCTGCCCCAGAGGATGTGCACAACCAGAAATCAAAGTCAATATCTTCCCTAGAGAGAGCTGAGGGCTCAACAGAATATGCCTGCAAGGATGAAGAATTTTCATCCTCAACACTGACCTTACCTAGCTCACCTCTTCCACCAGCTGGAAAATAAGAAGTAATCAAGTTAATAAGTTAATTAACTACATACCTTTAAAGAATCAAATTCTAAGCTAATTATTACTGATTCACTAAGTATTTTCTGAGCGCTATGCACTCTGACCCAGTTTAAGTCAAGGGAGTTTATTTAAATAGAGGGTTTTAAAATTTCAGGAATAGTAATTGTAATGTAATAAACTCAATAAAGGGCTCTTGTTTCTATGCAGTTATTCTTCTATGCAACATTATTCTATCTAGTTATTCTTACATATTGCATCCTGTAAAATCCAACTGCTGGAGAGTTGATTTAAATTCAGTTTCTATGTTTATGTAATAAGGAAACACTCCTGATAAACAGCACAACCCTTTGAGGAACACCATAAAAACAAAAGAGTTATCTGTTCCAAGAGGCTGACTCCAGTACACATGAACAGGGCTGTGTCTGGAGAGGAAAACCGATTGCTCCATTTCCTTTCTTCCCTCTTTCTATCTGATAAAAGGTAGAGGGGAGCGTGGCAGTCTCACAAGGAGGCCGGAGGCCTGTGGAGGGAGAGGGACCGGGAACGGAATGCTCAGAAGCTCATCCATCACACCCCATTTCCGCATCCGTTACAGAACCAGATGTTGGGCGAATACTGCCTCTGAGCCCATGACCAACAGCACCAGGCGCTGGAGGGCAGCCGAGACTCCGGCACTTTCCTTCTCATCCTCACCCCGGTGGAGTCCAGCCAGGCTCCCGTAACACAGGGATGCCCATATCCTTCCTCCCTCTGTGGCACGGTGAGGTTTTGATTCACTACCTGCCAGACCCAAGTCTTCCTTGGGGCCCATCTACGTGCAAGGGGAGCTCAGACACCGAGTTCCTGGCAACGCCGTTGCCCACGACTCCTGGGCCACAAACCATCTGCATCCCATGCCAGCTGCTCTGTGTTCACTGCACAATTCTGGGCAAAACTTCTTAATGTACACAGTTGCACTCCTATTGATCACACTAAAATACAGATAGCCACAGGTTTTGGAAGACACGTTTAATTTATACTACATACAACCACAGAACTGGTATTGGAGCCACCACCGATCAGTCAGCGAGGAAGGCAGTCCTTGTGCTTCAGAAGGCCAGAGCATCACTGGGAAAGTGAGATAAACGTGCAAATTTTTCTATTTGCATTTATCTTCTACTTAAAGAACCAAAACACAACGAACTAAGCTTTACCACTATTTACTACAGTCTGCAGGCTGACTGTCCATCACCCAGCCTCATGGCCTTAAGGCTTTGGAGGAAGGAGGGGGGGGTCACCACCCACAGGTCCCTGCGCCCCTTCCTTTGCTTCCTGTGTCTTGCAACATACATAGGACACTGTCTGGTTAACGGGCTAACGAATTAAGTTCTCTAGTTCTATCTTATTATATCCCAAGCACCTAGATCTGGGCACAAATGTATAATGGATGAATTTAAACTAACTGTGACAAAAGGAACATGTGGCTTCAAAAGATTCCTGCAAAAAAAATCCTCCAGAGGCTGAAGTTAACACCAATACAAGCACAAGTGAACAATAATAGAAGAGCTCTCGCTTCTTGTCCTGGCACAAGTGTTTCATGAACCACATTACAAACACCAAAGATCTAATCAGATGTGACAGGAAGCCACCCTTCTCCATAAAACCTGAAATCACCAGGAAGGACATTAGAAATTTAGATTTACATTGGAATCATTAATGAGAAACACTACCTCAAGGGTATTTGGACCTTGAGATGTTAGCTAATGATAGTAAGAAGTCATAATGGTTAGCAAGACATTTAAAATATTGCTTATTTCACCTTGATCTAAAACATTAATATCCATTTTGCATACCTTTTACAATGTATATAATGGTAGCAAAATATGCATGTATAATTTTTAAATGAATATATACATATGGAGGGTGCAGGCAAAAAGCGTTTTTTTAAACTGATGGAGTGCATGATCAAAGTTTGGGGCCACACCCCTGGTACAAGGCATCCACCTGACGGGAAGGCAGGCTGCTGCAGTGCTCAGCCTGGGCAACCATAACGGATCGCACAGAAGTAAGAGTCATTTGCCATGTAGGTCTCACGGTTCATAAGTTATTGAGCAACAATTGCTGTTGGGATGTCATTGGAGCCGGGCACCACCCACCGATGCCTCGTGGCATTGAGGTGCTGCCTGCTTGTCATGGCTTGAATTGTGTCCCCACCCTTCACCCAAGTTTCTTACGTTAAAGCCCTAACTTCCAGTACCTCAGAATGTGACCTTATTTGGAAATAGAGTTGTTGCATAATTAGTTAAGGTGAGGTCATTAGGGTGGGCCCTGATCCCGTATGACTGGCATCCTTATGAAAAGGGGGCATTGGACACAGACACGCACACAGCAAGAATACCATGTGAACACTGGAGTTACGTTACCACCAGCCAAGGAACCAGGGGACACGTCTGGAACAGATCCTTCCCTACTGCTTTCAGAGAGGGCAGGGTCCTGCTGACACCTTCATCTCAAACATCCAGCCCCTACGTGGGCAAACCTGACAGTGAGAGCTGCCAAACAGCAACTAGACTCTCCTCGTTTTCCTCACCGAGGCAGACAGGCCCGTCCATTACTATTTCACGCGGCTATGATCTCCCTCCTCTTGTGCTTTCTATTCTGAGGCTCTTGCTGTACCTTTAAGACGGCTTTTGCCTGGAGGTGGCATCTCAGCCCACAAGCAGGTGACACCAGTTACCCCCATCACAAGGACATCCCAAGTCACTCAATGTCCCCACCACACCGAGACTCTGCCTTTGGCCGAGGGCAGGGGTCTGTGGCCCACGGCGCTCCAGCACCCGGGTCAACTGTTGCTGCCACGTCATGCATCCTGCCTGCCGACACAGGCCATCCAAACGGCACAGGAGCTGGGAGCTGGCTGGCACTCAGCACTCCTAGTCCAACGGCATCTCCACACATCACAGGGAGAAAGATACATCCCTTTTAAAAGGCAGCTGACAACTAGCTTGGATATAAAAGATGATATTGTTGGCAAAGTAAGGATGATGTTGAAATTGGCTCGCAAGCCACATGGTTTAGTTCAAGTTCAAACATGCAGATAATGGCTTAGATAAAAATTCCCAGGCATATAGGCTGTGCCATCTTTTAACTTCAGCATTTTCAATTTTCTGTTTCTTATCTTCAGAATTAACTTTAACTGAGAGAACCATTAAAAATGACCATAGATTACTATTTGACATCCGTTAGGCACTGAATTGTTCCCCACCCCCAAATATATGAAATCCTTACCCCCAGTACCTCAGAATTTAACCTTTTATGGAAATAGGATCTTACAGAAGTAACTGAGTTAAAATGAAGCTTTTAGGGTGGGTCCTAATCAAATATGACTGATGTCCTTACAAAAAGGGGAAATTTGGACACAGAGACAGACATATACAGAGGGAAGGTGAAGTGACAGGGAGAAAACCATGTGAAGACGGAGATCAAGGTGATACATCTACATGCCAAGGGATGCCAAAGATTGCCGGTCTCCATGTAAAGACATTCCTTGTTTTGCAATTAATAAATATACTGGAGGAAACTGACACTGTAAAATTATCCTGTTTCTCCTTAAATTTTTGCCCACTAATCGTAGCATCCGCCAGTGGATCTTGCTGACAGCCACTGTGATGTTCGCCTATTGGTGATATTCTAGTTCCCGCCTTCCTTACACCAATATTAATTGGAGTTCTTCTATAAAGAAGAGCTGCCCCTTCTCATTTATGTATTCAACTTATTTATATCAGTATGGACTCATGGATATCTATTTTACTCTATGGGTTATATTCCAATACTATCATTATTTATTTTATCACAAATTGTTCCATCTTTGCCACTAGGTGTGCCTTCAGGTTGGCTTCTGTGTTGTTTTGACATGTCCCATCCTTTCTGGAATTTTCCTTATGTTCTGGCGCTACAAGTTGTTCCTGGCTCATCTGGTATTTTTCCAGCCCTGGTCCTGGAATTAACTACTTCTCCAAAACACCCTAGTTCACTTGATTGGGGAATGTTTAGAAACCAAGATCCTGGCCCTAGGAATGCTCATGGCTACATGGTGCCAGTTCTTTTATGCCCTGTCGGTGAACACAGCTGGGAAGTACAGGTGTGTACACTCATCCTCCCCCATGTATATTTATTTATGTATGTATGTACATGTCTGTATGTATCTACTATCCATCCAACCATCCATCCATTTAAAACTATGAGTTCATACTAATACCTCCAATTCCAATTAAGCACCACAAAGCCATTTTAGTCTTCCCCCTTTCCTATTTGTAAGCTTCTTTCTCTAACAGTGAGAAATTTGACTCTTTATTAGCCACAAGATATTTACTTGTTTGTTCAATTGTAATATACACATAAAGCAATTTCAGAATTGCTAACCCAAACCCCTGAAGACATATTTACTAACTGGAGTGTAGCATTTATGCACAGTTTTTTGCATTTTTTGTCTTTAGCCTTATAGTATCCAGTCAAAATACTGTTTCCCCAAATACTATTATTGTACTTAGGTTAGGTCGCTCTCCTACCCACGCCTTTCAGTTGGTAATAGTAGCCTTTGTATTACAATTAGATCCATCTGTTACTGTGTGTGTATTCCATCTTGGATCTCTCCCACATTCTGGATGATTGGAATTGTTTGCTTATCTTGGGGGTATGTGAACACAAAGCAGCACCACAGCCCTGGGTCAGAGCTGTACAAATTGCCGAGCTCAAAGAAGGGCTGCTCCCTTCCTACCCTTATTGCCCCATCCCCACTTCCCTCTTCCTTCCACCCCTTTCCTACCCACCCCCAGTCCACACACAAACCCTTCCATTTCTACTTTACTCTTCCTGTCACCTACCTTTTTAGATATTTGTTTTATCAAGCTCGATTCATGGTAGGACCTCAGTACATGTTCACCACTACACTGTTTTTTAGTGAATCCTACTGACTACTGAAGTCCATTCTATGCTGCAATTTCTCTTTTACATAATGAAACTGGGCACTTCATCTTAATATGCTCAACAGAAGGCTTTGAGGAAGATCAGAGCTTTCCTTGATTGGGTCAGTTCTGAGATGGAATCCAGCAGCCACTCAGGAAAGTATTAGCTCGTAACAATGAAGTCTCTTACTCTGTTTCGATATGAAGAGCCACAGGTAACTAGAACTCAGCTTGATGGAATTCTTGGGAAACATTTTCAAATTTGTGCTACATTATCATTTTTTCTTTTTTTAAATGAAGCATTTCAAAACAATTTGGTGGCAGAAGAAATTATTTTATTATTATATCTGAAAAGTTACAAGATTATGGGGAGTAAGAGTAACATAAAGACTTGCAAAAAAAGATTACAAGTAAAAGTGTTTGGGGTTTTTTTTGGGTCACATAATAACCTCTTTAACGCTCCAGTTGTTCATTTTCTCTGTAATCAGTACTTGATTTACTGATTGTGGAAGGAAGCCACCAGAGATGAGTCAGTAAATACAAAGCCAATTTTAAATATCTGGGAAGGAAAGCAAAGAGTTTTGCAAATGCAGCTCTAAGGAGGAAATTGGCATCTGAGACTGGGCACTTATTTTCATATCTGAAGAACACTTGGATCAAAACATGAAAAAATATAGAACTTTAGGATTAGGGTGATATGAATGTTGAAGTCACATGCCATGACATTTCCAAGGGAAATTAATGTAAAACATTAAATGTCTGACAAATTCTGGAAATAAAGAGGTCTTTCCACATGTAAAGTAAAACCAGCCCAGTGCCCTGAAACGCTGTTGTAAGCTGGAATTAGGCCATCTACTGATGGTAGGGCTGCATGGGTGGGATTATGGGCTTGAGGACTATGGAATAGGTTATGGGCAACCCCAGAATCAATAAGTTTATTTTACAGAGGGATTTGGATTTACAGTCTGTTGATCCTAAAAATATTTTGTCAGTTCAGGGGGCTTCTGTAGCCTATTAAGGACATAGGTTTCCAAGTCAAGACAGGGTCAGGACTGAATCCTGGCCAGACCATTGACTGGCTACATATCGTTGGGTCAGATAACCTCACTGGGCCTTGGTTTCTTCATCTGTGTAATGGGCATAGTAATACCAACTTTTAGGTGGTTTGCGCATTAAACCCAATGGGAAGCACTTAGTAAGTGCCCAGCACAAAACAGGCACTCAGTTGGTACACACAGGCCAGGGGCTAAGAGTGGGGGACTATGGACCCAGCTGCCACTCTGGAATGCTGGCTCTGCCACTCACTCGCTATGTGCCCTTGGAAAAGTCACTTAACCGCTCTGAGCCGTTGAAGTGGGAGTAGTAATCTGGAATGAGGATAATAATCAAGAACCAACTCTCAAAGAGGGATGAGAATAGAGCAGTTGCAAGTAGTTCAAATGAAAAAACATGGGCAGAGCACTTAGAACAGGGCCAGGTTTGCTGCATTCTGTAACATTATCAATGACCATTATTAACTATGACTATTCAGTTAGCCCACCAGAAAAACAGGGAGTGCATGGTGATGGAAATGACCTATTATACAGAGTACCAGGTCTGGTGCAGGGGTTTGGAAGAAATTGTATTGGCAACATATGCCAATAGCTTCTGAGTCTGCAGGGGCTTACCCCTTCTGTCAATGGTGTGTCCGGTGGTTTAACCCACAGCAGTAAAGAGAGAAGCCAAAGTCCAGAGGACAAGAGTTAACACACCCATGAGGAACACAGTACAACAATTTGACTGCAGGGAACACACATACCCTTGCTCACATGCAAACCCTGCCCTGCAGTCCGCCTGCTTCAAAACACTTCATTCCAACCAACCTTCAAAGTGGGTAAGATGCTAAAATCTAGAGAGCTGGGTGCTCTCCCCTTTCTCATGCAATCGTTCATCCTCTAGCACATATATTTAAATTGTACATCTTCCATAAATGCTGTATTTCACCTCATGAGAAAAAAAATCAACAGAAAGAAAACTAATGGGCTGTTCTGTCCTTATTTCTAAACACGCTAATAAATTATCATCTGTCACTGTATTGACATTGTGTTATGCAGAGAAATAGCTATGTGTCCCTTATTCCACTTAAACTCATGCAGAAAAGCACGTTTCATTAACTTTCCAGGATTTTTTCCCAGGCATGGCTCTCTGTCTCATCCTCTCTTCCTTCTTAGGGAACCAGTGGGTATGAAGGGAAGTGACATCCTGGGTTTCCTAGAGGAGGAAATGACTACAGGCCACATGCTCTTATCTTCGGTTCCAAATCCAAGAATGTTCTCGCACACTAAACTAAAGTTTCGTTACAACTCTTATGCAGGCGAAACTTAACCTGGACTGATCCAAGTCTGTAAATTTTTAAAATGCATCTCTGCTGGTGTGAACATCATACACAGATTAGGCTGCCCGAGACCCCACTACGGGTGCTGTATGGAATGTGTACGGTCTTATACTCCTAAAACCTGCTTCCTCTCCTAAAACAACAGAATTTCTGAATTCTGAAATAAATTAGGCCCCAAGGTTTTCAGATACAGGACCGTGGACCTGTAGGAGAATTCCTGATGTTGTTACGTGCCAAACACAGCTTTGTGAAGATAGCCAGTGGAAAGAAAATTCTAGAATTTTCTTTAAACCACCTTCTTCTTTTATAAAACCACAACTTAGGCAGAACCTTCCCGTTGCTCATCTCATGATTTAAAATGGGCAATAATCACTCAGAAACTTCACCTCAAATTTTGTCCTCCCCTCCAGTGACTGCCCTGTAAGTCATATCACATGAGGTTTTATAGAAAATACCCAACGGCGCAGCACATATGTAAGCAGACACGTGGGGTCACCAAGCACATGCACGTCCTTCTTAGGGGGTGCGTGCTGTCGGCAGCTACTCTTATGGAAGCCTGTCCTGCTCTGGACCCCAGACCTGGGTTTAGCTCCTGCTCGGCATGGCAAGCGTGTGGCCTCTGCGGTCTTCAGTCTCCCACGTGTAACCCAGGGAGCGTTCCACCTGCTATTCAGGACTGTCGGAATGAAGTACAGAAACACAGGTTGGCTGCCCTCCACACTTCCTTTTCCTCTGACTGAGACTTGTCCGGGGGCGAGTTATAAGGCAGAAAGCTTAGTGTCCACTTTCCTTTACATGGACAAGCTCACAGACAGGTGCGCATTGGTGGCGCACGTTTCTATGTTACAAGGTGGAAGGAAATGGACTTGTATCAAGGTGGTTGGACCAAACTTGACATCAGAATCACCAAGGAAGACAGGTGTAAACAGAGATGGTGGTGTTGTAGGAAGACGAGCTGGCAGGGACCCGGGGAGCTGGGGGCAGAGATGTCGTTTAAGGGCACTCGGTCACTCATAAGGGTGTGGCCTCAGTGATTCTGCTTGGCTGAAACTGGCAAAGCCCTAACGTTTGTAAACATTATTTAAATCAGTAGTTCTCTGCTCTCACTGCACAGAATGCCAGGCCCAGCCCAGAGATTCAACTAGTATGGCATTTTCAAAGGTCTGTGGGCGATTTCAGTATGGTAGTGGGGGTTCAGGGCTTCTGCCCACAGACAGATGCACCCGCTCGGATTTATGCAGGCAGAGGGCGTACTCTCGATGCCCTGTTTCTCCCGTCTGGGAACACAAGCCCCACGTCACTGCTCAGGAGAGGAAAAGCACACAGCACAGGGCCCACGAAGCCCAGGGGTTATCAGAAGCACGGAGCAGAGAACAAACGTTAACGTTTAACTGAATAACGGTGATTTGTGAGACATCTCAAGGTTCGCCAGAACTCTCCTACCTGGGGCTTTCCCACTCCTGGTCGTCTTTGTCCTTTTCTTCTCTGGTGTCTCCAGAATGCGGGTGTTTCTGCACAATTCGCATCCCACCGGCTTTCACTGCAGTGAAGACAAAGAGGGTATGATCAGTGTGGACACGGAACCACCGGACGGCAGGGGAACTAGCTTGAGAGTGTGTGTTTGTCCCATGGCCCCAGGTTAGTCCAGATCAGCCGGCGGCGACGGTGATTAACCGCAGAGGTTAAGGCTGTCAGAGGGAGATTCAATATGATGTGACACTCAACGCTGTCTCTTACTTCAGATCCACTTAGAAAGTTTCCAAGGCTCCTCTGTTTGTCTGGTCTCCTTTCAAGTATTTGGTAAGAGCAGTAGTGCAACCAGAGTATAAACCGTGTGGACACAGTGGCTGCTTGCTTTCGGTTATACTCAGCTTCTCGATGCAAAAAAAAACCCCACTTAATCCCTGCCTGTAATATTTTCTCAAATGCAGATGGTGCTTTCGAAGGGGTGATACAGCCACAGGTGACACAGGACAGCTGCTGTGCACACAGCCAGAGTCCACTCCGGTGGCAACCTTTCCCAAACTGTGCTGTGAAACCCTAGAGTTGGCAGAAGTTTATTTGGTTTTTAAAAACAGCCTTAGTGACATATAATTCACATACAATATAATCCACCCATTTAAAGTGTTCAGTTCTCTGGTTTTGAGTGTATTCAGAGTTGCACACGATCCTTTTCAAACATGTTCATCACCCTAAACAGAAACCCATCACCGGTCACTCTCCAATCCCTCTTCTCCCCCAGCTCCTAGCAACCAGTCACCTGCATTTGCCTCTTCTGGACATTTGACATAAACGGAATCATAAAATACATAGTCTTTGGTGACAGGCTTTTTCACTTAGCATAATGTTTCCAAGGTCCATCCATGTCACAGCCTGTGTCAGTACTTCACTCGTTTTCATGGCTAAATCATACTCCACAGCACGCATGGTGGACCCCATTTTGTCATCCATTCATCTGTGGTGGTCATTTGCATTGTTTCCACTTTTGGGCTACTGTGAATAATGCAGATATAAACAACTGTGTATGTACAAGTTTTTGTGTGGACACATGGACATATACCCTCATTTCCTTGGTACATATGCAGGAGTGGAATAGCTGCGTCACATGGTAACCCCATATTTACCCTTTTGAAGGATCCCCAAATGCTTTCCAAAGCCATGGAACTGTTTACATTCCAACCAGTAGGGGTTCCAATTTCTCCACATGCTTGCCAACTCTTGTTATTGTCTATCTTTTTATAGTTATTCTAGTGGGTGTGAAGTGGTGTCTTATTGTAGTTTGATTTGTATTCCCTTAATGGCTAGTATGTTAATAATGTTTTGCAAGAGAAAAAAATGACAACAGAAGTGGGGATTCTAGGATCTATTAAGTGTGGGAAATGCGAGGTTGAAAAATTAAATGTGTTTCCTCATGACAGATTTTCTGCCTTTAGTGTGCATTGTAAGCTTTATATGGGGCATATAATGTGCCATCTTTCCCAAGTGTATTTCACCACAGAACTCCTCCCCCAGGGAATGCTGGTTATCATTCTTCAGGACTCTAGTGTTCCATGGGATAAAGTTTGGAAATGCTGGCCTTACATCCAAAAAGCCAGCCCCACATGGCAGTCGACTGTGCATGTTTTAGGGTCAGCAAGTCCCTCCATGTCCTCAGCTATATGGTCTTAGATTAGTCAGCCTCTCAAAGCCTCAATGCTTCATCTCCAGAAAGGGGACAAGAGCCACGTCCTAAGATGGAGAAGTTTAGATGAGAAGAGAGGCTGTTGAATCCTAACCCCCAAAGTGATGCTGTTTGGAGGTGGGGACTTTGGAAGGTGCTTAGGTCATGAGGGTGGAGCCCTCATGAATGGAATTAGTGCCCTTACAAAGAGACCCCAGAGAGCTCCCTCACCCTTTCTGCCAGGTGAGGACAGAGCATACAGCCGTCTGTGAACTAGAAAGCAGGACATCACCAGACACCGAATCTGCTGGTGCCCTGACCTTGGACTTCTAGCCTTCAGAACAGGGAGAATGTCTGTTGTTTACAAGCCACCCAGTCTGTGGTATTCAGTTATAGCAGCCCAAAAGGACGAAGACAGAGGTGCTCAGCAGCTTCCTGGCACTTGATAGAAAGTAGAGTGTATTAACTGAGCTCACTGGCCCCAGGTTCGGGTGTGGGGCCCAGGGTGTTCACCCTCCTTCCTCAGGATAGCCACTCCGCGTCCTGCCACAGCCCTGCTCTGACCACACAGTACAACCAGCTTGCCAGGCCACATCCTCCGGTGTTTCAAATTACATTGGACCCTGCTGAATTATGAAAGCCCAGGACTGGTTTCTTTATGATGCTGCGAACAGGAAGGAGAATGTGAAACACCCTGAGGCTTATACACTTCGGGTTTATTAGTTTTCAATTTCCCCGGGAGGATTCAGGAAGCTGACAATGCCTGTTGCATGGCCAGCGGTACCCAGCTGCAGTCCGTCAGAGGAAAGCAAAGCAGAGGGCATGTGAAATAAAGGCCCGTGTTTAATGATGCGTCTGCTGGTCTGGTTTTGGAACAGGAGTCTCCCTGCTGCCACCATCACTTCTTTTCAGTGGGGAGGGGACATTTACTTTGTTAAGAAGGAAATATAACCCTGTCCAGTAATTCTCTCAACAATCTGCTTTTATCCTGACCGATTTTTATTCCGATCGTTTTTATTTTTCATTTCTAGAGCTCTTCCCCCCTCAAATCTGTCTGGTCTTTATTTGATAGTGCGTTACTCATATCTCGTGTTTTTAATTCTTTTATGTATTTAATCGTTTTAGGGATACTTGTCTCATGGCTGTATATCTAATTATTTTATTATCTGAGGTCCTCAGGAGTCTCATTCACTGTTCGTTTTTCTCTGATTCTGGCTCTTGTTTGAGGTGAGTGTGGGCCATGGGCTTGTCTTCAGTAAGCCTTTATCTGTGGGGATCCTCTGGGGTGTGGGGTGCAGGCAGCATCCCTTTGGAGACATGCTGTACATGCTTCTGTCAAACCTGGCAATCCTTTTTACATTAACTGAGAACAGGAATGGCCAAACAGTGTAAATTTGAACTCATCGCCCATGTAAAGGCAGGCCTGCAGTTTCAAATTCTCCAGGAGTCTTTGTTTGCCATCCAGAGGCCAGGCTGAAACACACCAGCTTCCCCACCACCCCACTGTGTTGCTGGACAGTTTTTTCCTGCACCCTTTATCCATGAGTTTGGCCTATGAGCACCAGCTTTCAGCTGGGGTCTTGGGTTAAATGAGGCCATAGGGGTGGGGCCCTAATCCAGTATGACTGGTGCTCTTATAAAAAGAGGAAGAGACACCAGGTCACTTCCTGCCTCATGTGGGCCCAAGGCTCAGGCTAACTGTTCTGAATTTAGCTACTTTTTTGGGTGTGATTCCTACAGATTTCCCTCACTTTGGGTTCATATTAAAAAAAGAAAAAATAAGAAAACAAAAATACCATTTGCAGGTGGCTTATCAAGATTTCCCAGGTTATGTAGCCTGCCAAACCTTAAGAAATGGAGGCTGAAAATAAACTTCTGTAATATATTTAAGATAATTATCTACTCACTCTCTTGAAATGTAAGATTATGAATGTTTTTGGCCAAAAGAGGAGGCTAGAAGTACTGTCCCACTAAATTTTTTTAAAATTCATTTTCCTCCCCCATTTATCCCACCCCTATCCCAGGCCCATGAGAAACTGATTAAAGGTGCTGTTATGAGCTGAACTGTGATCTCCCTAAATTCATAGGTTGAAGCCCTAATTTTCAGAACTTCAGACCTGACTGGATTTGGAGACAGGGCCCCTAAAGAGGCAATTAAGTTAAAATTAGGCTGTTATGGTGGGGTCCTAATCTGATAGGACTGATGCTCTTATCAGAAGAGAAAGAGACACCAGGGATGCACGTGTTCAGAGGAAAGGCCACGTGAGGACGCAGTGAGAAGGCGGCCATCTGCAAGCAAGGAGAGAGGCCTCAGGAGAAAACACCTGCCAGCACCTTGATCTTGGACTTCTGGCCTCCAGAACTGTGAGAAAATAAATTTCTGTCGTTGAAACCACCCAGTCTGTGGTATTTTGTTATAGCAGCCTTAGCGAACTAATACAGATGTCCATTTAAAAATAATCTCTGAATCATTTCAACCTGGCAGACACAAAAACCTTAAAACTATAAATCCCAGGTGTGTTCTATAAACTGGCTAACAGTAAAAAGAGTGTACAACTCACTACAAAAGGAATGGAGGATGAATGTCAAGGTGACGTTCGAAACAATCACATCTCGGGGAGCTCACAGGGAGCCTGTCCACTTCTCTGTTGACGTAACTACACACGTCCAAACCCAGTCACCCCACATTAGCACTTCATTTAATCTAGTTTATAAAAACAATTAACTTCATCAATCTCTCACAGTATGTGTGGTGATTAATGCAGCAATAAAAAGTGGCAATAATAATAATAACTCAAGGCTGAGACAGATTCATTCTAACTTGCACGACTGCCAAAAAATACGACAGCACATATTTATCGAATGTTTTATTACTGTCTCCAGGACTCTTCATTGGAAAAAAATGCAAAGGCAGAGTTATTTCTGCAGAAATCTTTGCAGAATTCTTTGTGAATGTAAGTATTTTTCTGAGACATTAGTAAAAAAAAAAAACTCAGATTTTTGTTGTGGTGCTTGTTATTCAAATGTGAGCTTCAAATTTCACGAATAACAAGCTGCGCAGTGGTTAAGAATCGGCCTGCCAATGCAGGGGACATGGGTTCACTCCCCAGTCCAGGAAGATCCCACAGGCCGCGGAGCAACTAAGTCCATGCACCACACTACTGAGCCTGCGCTCTACAGCCTGTGAGCCACAACTACTGAGCCCACACGCTGCAACTACTGAAGCCCGGGTGCCTAGAGCCCATGCTCCTCAACGTAGAGTAGCCCCCGCTCGCTGCAACTAGAGAAAGCTGGTGTGCAGCAACGAAGACCCAACGCAGCCAAAAATAAATAAATAAATAAATAAATTTAAGGGAGGGGAAGAAAAAGAATAACAAGCTTCCTCTTAACAGGAGCGCCAAGCTGAAGTTAAGGGCATGGATACTGGAGCTAGATTCCTGGGTTCAAATCCCAGCTCTGCCTCTGTGTGTGTGTGTGTGTGTGTGTGTGTGTGTGTGTGTGTGTGTTGGCAAGTTGCTGGCACTGTCTCAGGGTCCCGTCTGTGAAGAAAGGGTGGCAGTGCTCTCCCCCCAGGGGTTCTCTGAGGACTGAAGGAGTGAGCCCATGTGAAACACCTCCGCCAGGGCCTGGTTCCCATGAATGCTCAACTCTTAGCTACTCTTAGGAGACGGGTTTTCACAACTAGCATCTAGCACTTAGAGAACCCTCCAGTGTGCGAGTCCTTGGTGGTTTACCACCTCCTCCCCACAGTTTCCTCACGTGTAAAGTGGGGATGGCAGGACCGATGTACCGGGTTGTTGGGGAGTGAGTGACACACCCCGCAAAGTGCTCGCCCACCATGGGGCGCTCCACTGCCCTGGTCAGCTGACCACCTCCAGGACTGTCGTCAGGATCTCACCACATCTAAGTAAGTTCTGGAGAACTGCAGATCCTGGAGAATCCTTCCACTCTTCATGCCACCACATGCCAGGCCCTGTTCTAACCACTGGCCAGGCGCCCCGCTACCCCCCGACTTTCCAATCACCCTATGGTGTAGACCCCCCCCACCCCCACGAGGAGGGGAAGCCAGTGGCCCCGGTCGCACAGGTAGCAAGCTTCTGACCCCGGCAGCCTGCGCCTTTAATCACAACCCGCAGGCCTTGCCCTGCTTGAACATTCCAGGAAACAGAGCGACACTCCTCCTTGGAGAGACAAGAGTGATGGCCTATGGGGAGGGTCTAGGCCAGGAAAGAAAGTGTGTTTGATGCTGAAAGCTCTCTGCAGAGCAGCTTCCTACCCAAGCAGCAAAGGGGGCAGAGGAAGCGTCCTCCAGGTCAGACTTCGTCAGGTGGGCAAGTATTGAGGAAGCAGCTGATGACATATCCCCCCGGGGCCGGGCATCCCCTCAGGCATCTGGGTGCCTGACTGTGAGATGGTCCCCGACAGCTGGCTCTGGGCCCACACTCGACAGCAGGCTAGGAAGACCCCCCAGCTGCACGCCGGGCAGGGGGATGAGAAGGGTGTCCCTAGATGGACAGTAAAAGCACCCCGCACCGGGGAGCAGCCCCAGCCCTGGCTGCCGTGCTGAGCGGATGCTTTCTTTGTTCTTGCCCAAGAAGAGCTACTGAAATGTGATGCAAAGGAAACCGAATCCACGCACAAAAAACAGATGAAAGTCTCCGAGAACTGCTCCAGTGAGAACAAAAGAAAGCAAACCAGAAACACCCAGAGCTGCAGGTTAGCAGAGAACGTAATCATCTCAGGTAGAGCAGCACTGCGGCCGGAGAGCAAGGTGGACACGGGACCGGACAGCCCCGGGGATGGGGGACAGTGGTGGGATCAGGGCAAAGGACTGTGGTCCCTCTCGGTTAAGAGGAAGGGCTCCACCAGGAGAGGAGGCTCCTTGGCCAGCACAAGAGCCATGCCCGTCTGGGGAGGCTGGTGGCCCCGAGGTGGGGAGCCCCGTGAAGGGAGAGTGGCGAGCCCCATGAAGGTGGCGAGCCCCGTGAAGGGAGAGTGGAGGCTGAAGGGTGAAAGGCAGTGAGTCACGAGGACCCCGGGAGCTCCGGCACCCCTCACCCCCGAGGCCAAGTGCAGCTCCCCCCACGGGAGGGAGCTTTCCGGCCTGAGGCAGCGGGGGAAAGTGATGCTTGCGCTAAAAAGCGAGTCCCAGATAAATTGCTGAACTTGCAGCCCTGACGGTTTCCTCTCTAAGAAAACTGAGGACCTAACAAGGGAAACTGCTATTCTGCGCTCAGAGTCGGAAGGTGTTAAGGTGGGAAGGCCCTTCAGTGACACGGCGGCAAGCCCGCTCACCCCGCAGGGGAGGGGACGTGGGGTTCAGAGGCGTGGAGCATGGGGCAGGGCCCGCTCCATCCCCTGACAGGCCGCCCCGGAGGACAGACCGCGCGGAGAGCAGGCCAAGACAAGGGCCAGCCGGGCGCGACTGGGCCAAACCCGAGGAGGGTGTGGGCAGCCGCAGGGGAAAACCTTGCGCTCAGGGCGGCGGATTTCAGAAAGTCCACGAAGTAGCATCCCTGCCTGGAGGTACTTGGGGACAGGCAGTGAGGCAGCGTTCATCAACCCTAACCCCAGTCTCCCTTGCAGCTGGGTTGGGGCCATTTACCCGGGTCGTGGCCCTAATACAGCAAAAAGAGGCAGAGTAATGTGCCCTCCCCCGATGGCCACGCCCTAGTCCCTGGAACCCGTTTATGTGTTGGGCTGCATGGCAAAGGGGAAGGAATGTCGCAGATGGAACTGAGGTTGTGGATGGCCTCTGGAAGCTGGAAGAGGCAAGAAAATGGATTCTCCCCTACAGCTTCCAGAAGGAAGCTGCAAACACCATGATTTCTGCCCAGTGAGACCCATTTTGCACTTCTCACCTCCAGAACTGGAAGATAATAAAGTTGTGTTGTTTTAAGCCATTAAATGTTTGCTACAGTGGCCACAGGAAACTAACGCAGTGACACATGCCGCTCCCAGGCCGAAGCACCACAAGGCCCCGACACCACGGCCTGCACTCGGTCCCCTCCGCAGAGGCGGAGTCGCTGGGCAGGAGGGACCTGGGCCTCTGCATTTCTCCTGGTAGGAGGGCCACCGGGAGAGACATAAACCTTGACTGGCTCAGCCACCGAGATTTGGGGTTGTCTGTTGCAATTAGTGAGTACAATATAAAACTGTAACTGATACAGTACTTTATACAAAAGTGAATAGTCCCTATCCAAACAAAACAATTTCTGAAGCTGGGAAGGGGAAACCACTCACAAAACCAAGCAAGAGTGCACAGGCATCGTCTGAAATAAACAGGACACTCATAGAAAAGAGGAGGACGCCGTCTGTCACCCAAAGTCCTAGAGCACAGAGGTGAAATCGAAAACACGTCTTAGAGGTGCTCGGCCCACCCTGACAGGGAGCTTCTTTAAAAAAATGCAGTGACTTTCAACAAAATAAATTTAAAAAAAAAAAGGTTCGGATTAAAATTAAAATATTATTATCAAAAAAAAAAAATGCAGTGACTAACAGGGTCTCTCTTTTTTCTTGGCATGTCAGGAGCAAAGGCAGACCTCTCTCCTGTATCTTCAAGCAGTGATCAGTGACCGGGTTGAGGGTGCTGGGGGCGTGCTTAGCACACCTGCGATTGCACGGTTAATACACTAAAAACCAAATCAGTCTTGCCTTTCTAGCAACAGAGTGGCCGCGATAATATGAAAACCCCCGACGGAGATAATTCAGGGAGAAGTATCACCCACAGCCCTTTAAATGCACTCTGACTGATTAAGAGAACAGAGAACTGAATTATTTTGAAGTTACTAAAGAAAAGCAAAGTGGTCTCTTTCCCATTTTACTTTAATAAATCCATTTGACTCAGTTCTAGAAGGGACATAAAGTCTACTCTTGAAAGAAAACCATATGTAAAAATTAGTAATGCTCCAAGCTATCCTGTATTAGATTTATGAGAACTTTCCTGACATACGGTTTTGGCTCCGCTTGGAAATGGGGGGGACCAGGGCCGGCAAAACGTATTTAACAAAGAGACGTCATCCCCGTCGCCACCACAAACTCATGGAAACCGGCAGGAGTAACAGTGGGGCTTGGCATCACGTCTCCGCTTCTGCCGGCGATCAGAGCGCTGCCGCTGGGCGAAACAGAACCTCACTCACTTTGCTAATCTGCGTTTGCAAGAACTCCCATAAAACAAGCAGTCTCACCCCATGTCTCCGCAGGTATCTGTGGCCGAGGGCAGTGGCAAGGTCTCAAATCGTGAAGACTTGGTTACTTTTCCAGAGGACCCGGCCCCCAGCGCACTGCAGGACACCACGCAGTGCCAACCACCACTCAGGGGGTGGACTTTGTAGTTATTCGCCCAGCACCTTTCTCCCAGGCTCTTCAGAAGCCTCATTAATCTCACACCTTGGGAGGAGGCCCCCCGGCAAGCGATGGAGCCCCCTGTCGAGAAGGGCTGCCGGTTCAAGGCTTGGGGGTGTCGACAATCCTCCAGAGGGTGTGTTGTCCTCCGCATCCCAACTGTAAGGTGACTGCGAGTTAAATGAGCTCATGAGGACCGAGCGATTAGAACTGGGCTGGTGAAGGGGAGCAGAGCATGCCACCCCAAAACATGGCTCTTTGGCAGAAGTATGATTTTGAGCTGATTAAGAAACAGCACACAAGGAAAAGCCGTATACCGAGGAGTCACCCTTGTTAGGAACATTTACATTTATAAGGAAAATCTCCCCTTGTAAGTGTCTCTCTCTCTGTACCAGGAAGAAAAGGATGACAAAATTGGAGGAGAATCTTACATCTGCATAACCGTCTTCTTTCCCCTGGTGCACTTCCTGGTTCCCTCCCATAACGGGGGCCTCCCCTTCTCCCTGGCATTTTTCATCTTTACTATTTAAGGTGGCGGTTGGGAGTTACTCATTTTTCTTGAGTTATCTGCCATGTATACAGGAGATATACATGTTATTATACTTCAGTTTTTTTTTTTTTTTTTAACTTTTTTTTTTTTTAATTAATTATTTATTTATTTATGGCTGTGTTGGGTCTTCGTTTCTGTGCGAGGGCTTTCTCTCTAGTTGCGGCGAGTGGGGGCCACTCTTCATCGCGATGCGCGGGCCTCTCACTATCGCGGCCTCTCTTGTTGCAGAGCACAGGCTCCAGACGCGCAGGCTCAGCAATTGTGGCTCACGGGCTTAGTCGCTCCGCGGCATGTGGGATCTTCCCAGACCAGGGCTTGAACCCGTGTCCCCTGCATTGGCAGGCGGGTTCTCAACCACTGCGCCACCATGGAAGCCCCTATACTTCAGTTTTTCCCTTGTTAATCTGTCCTTTATAAGGGGGATCTCAGCTAAGAACCTAGAAGGGTAAAGGGAAAATCCTTCTTCTTCCCCTATGCCCCACGCACTGTAACGCTCAGCAAATGTTAGTTACAGGTTCCGCTGTAATGCTGCTGCCGAAGCTGGCTGACCGTCCAACCTGCACCCCCAGTGCCCGCTGGGGACACTCAGCAGCGGAGGGGAGCTGTGGGCCGCACACGCTACGGAGCAAGGGAGAGGCGGTGAGAGGCTCTGCAGGAACTCGGGAGCTATTTATTGAGTGCCTGAACCAGGCACCGCGCATCAATGGGACCCAGCCCTGGAAGCAAGAAGAACAGGCGGGCAGGGGGAGGCTGTGGGAGTGCACAGGTGCATCCCCGGTTCACACAGCAGTAACGAGAAAACACAGACGAAAAAGAAGAGAGTCATGTAGGAGAGTTTTAGTCCTTTCAGTTGCAGATTTAAGCACAAGCTCTTGTTATCCAACTTAAGCCCTTAATGAAAGTGTTCCCAGGGTTTTTAAGGCTGTTATTTTGATTTATGAACTGGGCTCTGGGCGGTACTTGATGACTACCCTTTATTATAGTGGTTGCCTTTTTTTTTTTTTTTTTTTAACATCTAAGCTGCAGAACTGTCTAACCTCTGATCATACCGGAGTAAACAAGGCCACCCAGAACTTTCTGCCAAAACAGGCTTCCACACAGGGGCCTCTGTACCACAGGGAGAAAAAGCACCTGAGCGGTACTACCTGGGAGGCAACATACCGCAAGGGACGGAAGGTCTCTTTCTAACCTGCACCCCTGGCCAAGTGTGACCGGCCTTGGGAAATGCAGGATGACAGTGACAGCTTCCTTAGCAGCTCCTGCTGGACGGGGGTCTCAAAGGCTTAAGGGACCTGCCCTGAAGTCACTTGAGGAGTTTACCTGTGGGACTAACTGCCCCTGGGCTCCAATCCTGATGGATGGCGACAGGAACAGCACAAAGGCAGCCCCGCCCTGCTACTTTCTCAGGGGCCATCTGGCCCGAACCTCCCATTTCATGGATTTGGAAAACTGAACCCTAGAGAAGTGACAGGCCTCAAAACTTAAAACCCAAGTTCACTGCTACAGCGGCACAAATACACTGGCTCCCCTCTCCTTGGGCATAAATAAGATGTTTAACTTGTAACTCACACAGCCTAGCTGTCTACAATTCAAAGGAAATCAGAGTCCTTCATGAAGTTTCTCCCAGGGAGTTAATATAGACAGTTTATACCTCTGATCTTAAAACTCTCCATATGGCTGTCTCTATATGCAATTCCATTACTGCTACTTTGCTTTGGTATCATTTCAACACATACATCTAATGCCACTCATTGCCCGGGGACAGGGGAGCCCTGTGCAGACTGCTGCTGCGTGGTCCATGGCCACGAGTGTAAATGCAGGTGTTCCCTCCTGCCGTGCTGCCCAGGTCATGAGGCAGGAATGATGGACATGAACCCTCCGGGGCAGGAATTAAAAGTCAGAGTTATCATTAAAGGAAATGCCTTTGAAGTTCTTTTTTGATTTTAAACTAATTCAACACAGAGACCCCCGAAGTCTATCTTCCATTACAGTGGAACTATTTTCTAAAATCCCATGCTCTTACACCCCCACGCATCAGTTAGCCATTTTTCTTTCCTACTGCCAGTCTTCTTGTTGTTCAGAGCTTGCTTCACTAGTGAAAAGCATTCCCTACTCTGGAATGCAACATATGTAAAGAACTTCTCTATTCACCGTGTTGAGGCAGAGAATTAGTGCCCTATAGTGGGGGGCGGCAGACAGAAATTAGGGCAATCTTTCCTCTAACAAGAAGATGGCACAAATGTTCCATAAAAAGCAGCCATGTTTGGCTAAGGCTTCTGTTATTAGCAAACTGAGTTGATGCTTTAACTAACGTGTGCAGCTAAGACCCTAAAAACCCCACACACTGAAGTGACTCGTATCCTGGGACCCAGTCACCTTTGATTCCCTCCCAGTGTCCTTCCATATGGATCGATCGTCATTCCAAAGGAGAGAAGAAGAAGCAATCCACCAGTTTGGGCAGATTCGAGAGAGCAAACAGGAACTGGGCTCAGAAAGGGGAGGAGACGGTTTGAGCGTGAAGGTTGGTTAGAGACACATTTTCTAAGAAAGATGACTCTTTCCTGCATTTAACTTCCTCGGCTCGGAAGTTTAGGCTGTGCAAAAGCAAAAAGCAAAACACAAAACCGCTTCTGAGGAAAAGCAGAATGCGACAGAAACTGGAGGGGAAAAAAGTCATATTGAGTGATTAATGATAAAAATGATTTCCGCTCCTTTGGTTCTTTTGTAATGCTGTCAGCCTACGATTTATCATCATGACGTTAAAAACACTGATTTGTCGTTGTTTCGGCTACTCGTTTTTCTAAAACATCTGTACATTCTAAGTAAGTATTCACCGCCCAAACTTCTGGGAGCAAGTTGTGCATCTGGTCTTGTTCAAGTCACTCTAATTTGCGTGCAACTCGCACAGGCTTGCGATGTTTCGCATAAAGAAACAGGTCTCACCAGCGCGGGGCTGAGTTTAACTTAGACCCCACGAGCGGACACGTCCCAGGCTGGCCGGCTGCCTCCCCCGCCCGGCGCCCCGCTCCGCGCTCCGCGCCCCGTGCCCGCGGGTTCGAGCCCGCCCTCCGGGCCCGCGAGAGGAGAGAAAGTGGGAACGAGTCAGTACCGGCGGGCGGGTGTCCAGCTTTCGTCTCTAGCTTCCCCTCGGGAGGCGAAGACATGGTGCGACCGGCTTTCAGAGGGACCTGGACGGCGGTCGTCGAGTGCTCGCGGGCCTGGAGAAAAGTGCGCGCGAGCGTGAGCGCCGGGAGCGAGGGAGGCGCGTGCGTGGGGCGGCGGGGCCGCGCGCAGGCAGACAAACCGCGGCCGCCTGGAGGGGGCGCGGCCGCCGCGCGCCTACGTGGCGCGGCCCCGCCAGCCCGCGGCTGCGCGGTGGCGTCACTGCGCCCGCCCCGCCCCGCCCCGCCGGCGCCCGCGCGCCCCGGGTATTGAGCATGCGCAGTCGGCGGCGCCACGTTGGACGCCTCGGCCAAGGGCGGAGGAGGAAGAAGGGGAGCGGGGGCGGGGCGTTGGCGGTTAGAAGAGGGGGGCGTTGGTGCCGGCGGCGACAGTCGCCCGAGGTTGGAAAGAGCCCAGCGGGAGGGTGGCACCCCGTGTACGCTGCTCCACCAGCCCTCCAGATAGACGGTGACGGTGGTGGGGAAACAGCTTCAACAGTGGGGCGCCCAGGGGTGCTGTGTGCCGTCGGGGAACAGGCCCGTCTGCCAGATGGCCTCACCCAGCTCCCGCTCGGAGCGACCGGTGAAGTGCGGAAATGAGACCCCAGGTGGGACCGACCGGGGGCCCAAGAATACCGGGGATTTGTTAAAAGATGCTGCAAATGGGAGAGCCTTCCCCCCGGGAGAGAAAGGCAGAGCTGTGAAGCCTGGAAACCTGGACAGAGGTCTTGCAAGGTTGCGTCTGTGTCGCCTGTCTCTGCCGTCTTTCTGTTGCGTTGGGTCTTGATTCTGTCCAAAGCTGACCCGTTGGCCTTGTGCCTCGGATTGCAACCTTCTCGCCTTCTCAAGCGCTTTGTAACTAACAGGTATCCTCTACTGACCAACAATCCCGCCTTGTTAAATTAGCGTTCAGACATGTCCATTGTCTTTAGAAAAGGAAACACCATCGGCTCTCTTGGCTGTATGTCTCCCTTTGACGGCACAGCTGCTCGAAGAGCATCTCAACCGCCACCCCACCCCCCACACCCCCCACACCCCCCCGGCTCCTCAACCCAGTCCCGTCCGTCTGGTTGTCATCAGCGCCACAAAGGCTGCCACCAGCCAGGAACGTCCTTTTATCATGGTCACTCGTGACCTCCATGCTGCCCGATCCAGTGTTCACTCTTCCACTCTCATCCTGCTTGACCTGTCAGCAGCACTTGACCTAGCTGACCGTCCCCTTCCTCCTTAGCTTCAGGGTTGCCGCATCGTGGCGTTGACATCCAGTGCTTGGGCTGGAGGCTTGGCTTCTAACTCCCAGCTGGGTTGGTTGTCTCCTCTATCTAGATTTCTAAACGCTTGAGTCTCTCAAGGCTCAACACCAGCCCTCTTCCGCGTCTAGACTTGGCTTCAGTGGTCACATGAGGCCATCATGCGTACGGACTATCATCCATACGCTTATGGATCCCAAATCTGCAAACCCATTTCTCTATGCCTGCCTCTCCATTAAGCTCCAGACTCACATTCCCCTGCGCCCTTGACCTCCCTTACCCAGATGTCTAACTCGGCGCTGCCCAGCTCTTTGCATCACGGCACACAGAGAAATGCACATACTCTACGTTGATCTGGGACTTTCCCCCGACGTTTCAGTAGCACTACCAGCAGGACAGCTGTTGGCCAGGCAGCAGTCATGATACAGTTGTCTTTGTCTTGCATTCACATCAAACTCGCAGACAGGTGTCAGCAGCTTAGAAGAAAATCTGAAATCAATAGTGGAACACTCTTTCAGGAGATGGTCCATCGCTAACACTATTCATAGAACAGAGTGAGGAAATCCACAGACACTGATGATTTGATTCTAACTAGAAAGAAGCTTTAAGGGTACCTAACCAAATTAATTGTATGAATATTTTCTTCTTTATGTGTGTTCAAGAGTGCTATATGGTTAAAAACTCATGCCTTAAGTCTAAAAGAACCACTTCTAAGAAGTATGAAATAAAAATTCTAGGTTAGAAAACACTGTGTTATAGTTTAGTTGGCGGCGTTGTTTCCTCTTGGTGGTACCTGAAGTCATATGTTAAGAGCGATGGCATCTTCGATTCAGTGACCCATGGCATTGCTAGGGGACCCTGGGGGTAAAAGAAGGAGCATGCTGAGGAAGGAATTAAGCTACCCAAGGGCTCTGGAGGCTCCGGTCACCCCTGGGCTGCACCAAGGCCTGAGAGGATCCATATCTTCCCCTGAGACCTGTTCTGGGACCACACTGATCAAGACACTCTAGTGTTAACAGCCATGCCTAGTTTTACGCGTGGAAGCAGAACTCCTGACTCACCCACCTACCCATAGATACCTTCCCATCTAGAGGAGAATCCAAACTATTCCTTACGGTGTGAGTACCTGCCCAACCCGTAGCGTTCCTACTGAAGAAAATACGGTTGTTTAAGGAATTTAGCTTGAAAACAAACACCCATATTTCCCCAGCCTCCCTTACAGCTAGTGGGGGCCACGAGGCAGTTCTGGCCGTTGAAATGTAAGTGGAAGTCGACTGGGGTTTTCTGGGGAAGTTTCTGCATTCTTGATTTGAGGACCACCCTTCCTCCTGGTGACTTCATTGTTCACACCGCCTTGAATTCAGACAGAAAGTGGAAGGCAGAGCAATCGTATTGCCACCACGAGGCAACCAAAGGCATGAAAGCCGTATGCTAAAGGTGGCGGAACAGGAAGACCAAAGGAAGCGGGACTTTGAGGTTCTGTGGTGTCTCTGCAGAGCAGTGGACCCTGCCTCCAGACTGTTTTGTTGTGTGGAAAACAAACCCCTAGTAGATGCAGTCCCTGTGACTGGTGTCTTTACATGCAGCCAAATGCAACCCCTACCAGGCCCTGGGTGATGGGGGCCCTGCCTGCTTCTAGGAGCTCATCTCTCACAGCTCCTCTGGCCACACTGGCCTTTCTGATGCTCCTCAGATGTGACAAGCCAACCCTTCCCTTTGGGCCTTAGCATTAGCTGTTCCTTCCACCTGGGACCGTCTCCCCCCAGATTCGTGCATGGCTAACTCCTTTGCATTCTGGAATCAGCTTTTGAAAGGGTCTATTCCTGACCACCAGATCTGAAGAAGGCAGTCCAGGCACTCGACTCTCATAACTTTGTCTTCATCGTCATCCATCATTATATCCCTGGGCATTACTGTCTTTCTCCTCTGACTTGCGCGGTCGACTGGCAGCCCACTGAGGAGAGAGATCTTATCCATCTTGCTCACTGTATTTCCACCACCCAAAACCAGGGTGGGCACAGAAGAAGCATTCGATAGATATTATCCCGCATAATTCTGGAGCATAGATACATTTAATTTCTCACAACTGTTACGTAAATGAAGAACAGCAAATGAGGTCTACACAGAGAATGAAAAATATACATTACAGTATGTATTATAGATAATTAATACGGATTGGCCACTAATACATTAATACAGATGACCACTAATCTTTTCTGATACTTTCACTCATAAGTATATTCGTGTGTATGTGTGTGTTTGTGTGTCCAGCCCCATAAGTCCTAGTTGCTGAGGATGTATGTCAGACACCACCCTTTGGAAGCTTTTTATGTGGACATGCACATTCCATAGATATTATTAGAATTCTGAGTGAATAATCTTATAAGCTCACTATAACTCTGGGATTAAGGCAGGTTGACCCATTTTTACCAAGAAAGACAAAAGCAAACAGACAAAAGGGAGAAGAAAGGATGGTTGAACTTATGTGGGACACAACCCTGTTGAGTGCATACTGGAACGAGAAACGAGATCTTTAAGCCCCAATCCCATTTCTCCCCACTGTTGGCTGCCTTCTAAAGTAGAGTGTTGGGAGCCATTTCCCCTTCTTCTCTAAGCAGGCTCTTTTGTAATCCCAAGTGGTGCCGGAAAAAATGGCACTGAGTCTAAGACACTACTTAATGTGAATGCTGTAAACACTGGAAAAAGTATTCAAAGAAGAAACAGAAAATGCAGATTCTCTCCTCCATGTGTATATTTTGGAACCTTGACTATGTCACTGAAACATTCTGAGTCTCAGTTTCTTATCTGCAAGTTGCAGATGTGAACACTGACCTCCCGCAGGACTGGTGTGAGAATCCAGGGCCGTCTCAGTGCCGCCTGCAAGCCCCTATAGCTCAGCATCGTCCCATCTGCTATCCATAAGATCCTGAGACACGAGGGCTTCTCTGCCCTCATTTTCGGAGGAACCGAGCTTGTGAAAGGCCAAGCACAGGGGTCGGTAGCTAATGTGGGGAAACCCGGGAGAGCCCGCTCTCACCACCATCCTGGTTGCACGTTTGGAAGTGCTTTGTAAACCATAATATACTACAGAATGTACTGTTATTATTGCAGACGGAGTTTTCGTTAGCATTCATGAAATACAAGAATTGTCCCACAGTGTATTAAAATAACCCCGCCTGTCAATCAGTTTGATGAACATTGCTTTCTTATTCCTGGCTGGCCCGTACATTCTGTCTCCTTGTGCTGTTGTCTGATGGATGAGAATTCTTATTCACTTCACAGGATTTCTCTTCCATTGTTGACATTGCTGGGAAGGGGAGGGCAGCAGCCATTCTCAACTTTGCTTTGTAACATCCAGGATGTTTCTCATTGTATTATGTTATGGGGGTTTTAAATAATGTTTATTTAAATATAATTTCTTTGACACCCACAAGTACACATACAATACTTGAAGAAGATAGGCGTGTCCCAAAATAAAAATGATGGACTACCCCTCTCTCTGTCTCTCTGTCTCTGTCTCTGTCTCTCTCTGTCTTTCTCTCACGTACACACACACACACACTCACACACATGGGGAATCCTTCAGGGTTTCATTGGGCTCTAACTTGTCAGTTACAGGGTTATTGAGAAACATTTTGAGGTATTTTGCGGAAGTGATTCAACAGCTGCTGAAGGATGTGGAGGTCGCTTTTCATCACATCTGAGGTCATCCTTTAGCTAAGGATATTTGAAGGAAAAAATAACCAGCCTGAATCTCAGCAAAATATTCCTCTTATCTTTGTTTGGCAGTTAGAAAATAGAAACTGCAAAAAAGATGGGAGTACTACAACCTTGAATACTGATTTCCCACAGAATTGCAAATGCTATGTAAGTTATTTATGAAAAATGTGTTTTAGCAGAGAAATGGGGGTGGAGGGTAGGGATCATTTTATTTCTGGCTCTTTCCCTGAGTCATTATTTGACCTTGCGCAAGCTACTTCCACATTCTGTGATCATAGTTCCGTAGTAGAGGCAGTAATACCCATCTTACACAAGGATTCAAATAGTCATTCAATATTATGTCTTAGCATTTATCTCCCTGTATAAAATTTCTTACAAGGGTATACGAATTGCTATAAGTACAAAAAATAAACATGACAAAGACATCAAGAATAAAGAGGCTTTCGAAGGCAAGATAAAATCATCTCAAGGGAGTCTGAAATCTGAAATTGAAGAACATGTATTTTTGTTCGTTTTTTTTTTTTTTTTAAACCATCTATCCAGGATTCAGTGGTACTAGGACATTATTTGACCCTTTTCTCCTTAAATTTTTTTTTTTTTTTTTGTGGGTGTGAAAGGCTATGAGTATGTCATATTCAGAGAGCTTGAGTGACAGATGAATAGCCAAAGTACATTGAGGCTTTACTCCTGTCTTTTCAGGCCCATTAGCCTCTACTCAGCTTTCCATGTGGAATCAGTCTGAGCAGGAGAATCTATAAATGACTGAGCACGGGTCCTGGGGTCTCTGGACTGAGGTTTGAGACTCAGCCTGATCACACATTAAGTGCGCAACATCAGAGAAACTCCACAGCAACGGAAGCTCTCCAGCAGAGAGCTCTGAGTCTCAGCGCCCTCACCTAAAGTGGGGAACATAACATGCCCCTCTACAATATTCACAGGAAGTATACGTGATAGTGTATTGAAAATGCTTGGTAAACATTAAAGGACTAAACACAAGTCTACCCAAAGCACATTATTTCTTAGAGATTTTAGAGCAACAGCAAAGTAAACATTTATTTTAAAGTACAAAACAGACGATGAATGTTATAGGACAGAAAGGAGATTCCCGCTGGTTTGTGGGTGGGTAGGCATGGTGATAATGAACAGGTTTCAAGGGGCGGGGTGTGGAACTGAGCCCTTCTAGTTGACAGGAGGCAGGAGGAGGGCGTTCCACCGGGGAAAGGGCGGAGGAGAAGCGCGGAGCTGGGGCAGCAGTTCACGTGCCCAAGACGGTGATTGGTCCAGTCTGACCTGAGGGTGGGATGAGCGTGGAAAGGTAACAGCGGACCAGAAGGTCCTGGTTTAAGGTCTGGTTGAAGAAAGACAGCTGGATTCTCCTCTCTGTCTCTGCATTCAGTCTCTTGCAATATCATGTCATGTAGCCTCTGGAAGACTTCCTTGTACACTTGAGAGGGAATAATACTGGAAAAAAGCAAGTAACGTTTCAGTATTATTAAAAAAAAAAAAAAAAAAAAAACTTCGTTTCGACCTCATAGACCCCCTGGATGGGTCTAGAAAACCTCCAGGGGTCACTGGACCACACTTTGAGAATTGCTGTTCTTGATCATTCTTCAGACACTTATTGATCTAAGAATAAGAAAAATATATGTTTGGATTAAAATACAACCACCACACTGTAGTCAGTGGTGATGTCAGCCCTACAATTGGCCAGGACTACAATGCCAGGTGGTATCGCCCCAGCAGTGGCTGAGGCAGCAGGGGGACTCTCAGGGGCTCCCCTGTTCTAGGCTGACCCGGCTGGCGCTGGGCCAGCCGGGTCAGCTGGGATGGAGGTGTGAGGCTGGCCTCCAGAATGACAGCACCAGTCCCCACTGTCTGGGCTTCCCCACTCACTACAGCTGTTTCCCGATCCACAAAATCCACCTGCTGTGCTGTTTGCCTTTGAAAAGGCAGTTTGAGCAATCTTAGAGTTTTGATAACATTGTTGACATCATTTTTCAAAAGCTCTGCTTTCACAGGCTTAAAAAATTGAGATACGATTGACATATCACACTGTGTAAGTTTAACATGTACAATGTATTGATTTCATACATTTATATATTGCAATATGATTACCACCTTAGCGTTAGCTAACACCTCTATCATGTCACATAGTTATAATTTCTTTTTTGTGGTGAGAACAATTAAAATGTAGTCTCTTAGCAACCCTGAAGTTTATAATACAGTATTGTTGACTATAATCACTATCTTGTGCATTATATCTCCAGGACTTATTTATCTACTAGTTCCAAATTTGTACATTAAACATCCCTCCCATTCCCCACACCCCCGACCCTCACCATTCTACTCTTTGTTTTTATGAGTTCAGCTCTTTTAGATCCCACATGTAAGCAATTTCATACAATATTTATCTTTCTCTGTTTGACTTACCTCACTTAGGATAATAACCTTAAGGTCCATCCCGTTCACAATACCATCAAAAACAATAAAATAGTTAGGAATAAGTGTAACCAAGGAAGCAAAAGATCTGTAGTACAAAAACTACAAGACTTTAATGAAAGAAATTGAAGAAGAAACAAACAAATGGAAAGATATCCCATGTTCATGGATTGGAACAATCAATATTGTTAAAATGTCCATACTGCCCAAAGCCGTCTTTGGATTCAGTGCAATCCATATCAAAATTCTAATGAACTAGAAAAAACAATTCACAGGCTTTTAAGTGAGGAATGGCAAAAGTCTCAAACAGGAAGCTCTTGGCCATACTTTTCCCTCCAGAGCTACATGTTGTGCCTTCCCTCAATAGGCCATATGAATGTTTTGACTACTTTCAAGAAATACTTTCTATGAATACATTTTGAAAAAATACAAAAGCAGTATACTTTGGAAAACCTAAATAACGGTATTCTTTATGTCCAAAGGAGAAAGTAAGTCACTGCTTCTCAATAATCCTACCAGCATTAGAGTCTACCACTTATACTTTGTCCCTCTAGGCTTCCAGAAAAAAAATAGATAAGGATTCTTTTTAATTATCTCATCTTGTAGATTGTCCCTCAATTTATGTCTGTCTGATGTTTCTCTCAGTTTTTTGGCTGCACCATGTGGCTTGCAAGATCTTAGTTCCCTGACCAGAGATTGAACCCCCACCCATGGCAGTGAAAGCACCAAGTCCTAACCACTGGACCACCAGAGAATTCCCGTCTCATTGTTAAACAGGGGTTATGGGTTTTGGAAAGGAAGGCTATGTAAGTGAAGTGCCATTTTCATCACATGGTATCAAGGGTACATGTTATCAATATGACTTACCATTGATAATTTTCACCTAGATCACCTCTCTGATAGAAAGTGTTTTAAATATGGTTGTTTTACAGATTTAGATTAATTTATTCATGAATTAAGCTGTCTACTAAGAATCAGTGTGAACACAGGCTAAATTTTTTATATCATAACCTTGAAGTTGCCTAATAATTGATAAGAGTCTATATTAATAAGCATATACCTGACCACGATTCTGGAGGATAACCTTTGGGCTCTTGCCATCTCAGTTTTCTTCTCTCTCACAATTCTGGAGTTAGAGATGGCAAATACTTTCCCTTACAAATTTAAAACCTATTTTCCCTGCTGAAATTACCTGGGTTTCTTTTTTTTTTTTTTTTTTTAATAAATTTATTTTATTTATTTATTTATTTTGGCTGCATTTGGTCTTCGTTGCTGCACGCGGGCTTTCTCTAGTTGTGGCGAGCGGGAGCTACTCTTCGTTGTGGTGCACGGGCTTCTCATTGCAGTGGCTTCTCTTGTTGTGGAGCACGGGCTTTAGGCACACGGGCTTCAGTAGCTGTGGCACGTGGGCTCAGTAGTTGTGGCTCGCGGGCTCTATAGCACAGGCTCAGTAGTTGTGGTGCATGGGCTTAGTTGTTCCGCAGCATGTGGGATCTTCCCGGACCAGGGCTCGAACCCGTGTCCCCTGCATTTGCAGGCGGATTCTTAACCACTGCGCCACCAGGGAAGCCCTGGGTTTCTTTTTAAAGCCATCTTTTTTTCTCAGCCAAGTGATTTCACATAATTGATTAATTATTCCATTCAGGCTGAAGTATCTGTGTGTGACTTTGCAGACTAGAGAAGGCTGTAAATAATGACTTCAGTCAGCATCCTAGTTCTTACCATGTTTGCAGAAAAGCCACCTCCTTTCTTGCTCAATTTTTAGAAAAACGTCCGAGCTTGGGAAATGTGATTGCTGTTAATCCAGATAAGGACAAATCCCGAGCCCATACTTCAGCTTTGCAGGGCCCCTCTGGGGCACTGTTCATAGCTTTTCACTGACATAAATTAATAAACTGCCACTGACCATGGAAAAGATAAGAGAAAATGTACAAGATTCAGTAGCTTGCTGGAAACTTCCAACATAACAGTTCATCTCCTTAACAAAGAACCATGGAGTGTTCGGGTAAAGAAAAGCTACACTTAAGCTATTCCTTGCAGGGCCTACAGAAAAGGTAAAACTTGATGTGATATCACTCCCACAGTATGGGAGAGTAACTGCTGGACTAGCTTGGATTTGGCTTATTCACTTCTCCCCTATCATTTAAGGATGTTATTCTTCTTTCCTCTCCTCTCCTCTCCTCCCCTTCCCTCTCCTTCCCCCTCTCCTCTTCTCTTCTCTTCTTTTTTCTTTTCAGAAAGAGAAACCAACTCTGAGTATTTATTGGAATATTGTAGAATACTGGAAGAATTCATGAAATTAAGGAGAGGATTCCTGCAGCTTCAGGAACAAACATGGAAGCCCTAGGAATACCAATAACTGAGCTTCTATCTCTAAAATGCTGTCAGAGGATGACTCCAGGCAATGGTTCATTTTATGTGTCTACTTGGCTAGACCACAGTACCCAGGTATTTGGTCAAACATTATTCTAGATGATTTTGTGAAGACATTTTTAAAATGAGATTACCACTTAAATCAGTGGACTTTGAGTAAAGCAGGTTACCCTCCATAATGTGAGTGGGCCTCATCCAACTAACTGAAGGTCTTAACAGGAAAAAGACTGACCTCCCAGAGGAAGAGGGAATTCTGCCAGCAGACTGCCTTCAAACTCGAACTGCAATTTTTCCCTGGGTCTCCAGCCTGCTGGCTTACCCTGCAGACTTTCAACTAGTCAACCTCCATAATTTCATGAGCCACTTCCTTAAAATAAATCTCTCTGTCTCTCTCTCAATCTATCTAGATAGATATGGATACACATATAGATGTGGATATAGATATAGATGTATTTCCTCTTGGTTCTGTTTCTCTGGAGAACCCTGACTAACACACTAGCTACAACTGTTTTCACTCACCTGGCCCTCCATTCAAGATCAGATTCAGAGAACATGAAACATCCTTGGGCCTCAGACTACTTTAACTCAGGTGCTGTGCTCTTGTTGACTGAAAGAAAAATGCACAATGTAAAAGTTGTGAGTTTCAGTTTTCTTCAGGGACCTTACTGAGGACTATAGCATGGGAAACAACCTCTGAGTATCTCTGGGGGGACTGCTCCAAAGAAGTAGGGGGAGAAGCCAGTATATACATGATTTTTGGCTCGGGAGTACGGGCAGTCAAGCACACATCTCAGTGAAAGATAACTGATAGGCATAAGGAACAGATATCTCAGTTAATGATTTTAGTGTTTTTCTATGTATGAGAAGATGAAAGAATGCAGGTTCATTAAAATTCTTCCTAAAATATACATCTAACTATTTGAGGGGGTCTGTTTTTCTAACGCACAGGGTGCCTCATCCTGTTTTTTGTCCGGAATTCCTTTCAGGGTGCACCGTCGGTCAGTAACGATAGTGGCTAATAACTAGATCCTTGTAGAACTGGATGGTGGGCAAAATTCTTTGTTTTATAGTCCCCGCTTTTGGTTATACATTCAACCAAGGTTTGGGAGGCATTTCATGACCAGTTTGTCTCACAGGGCTAGGAAGACTCATACCTAGGTCAGGCGAGGATTCCGTTGATTGGCCACTTAATTTTCTAGACCCTGTTAATGGTAGCAATAAAAGTCTCTGGATCACATGACTTACTACTCTGTTATGGTCCATGAAATGATTCTCCCTTGCTGCTTCTTCCCATATCTAGAGTTACGCTATTACAATCATTTCAGTCTCATGTAAAACTATATATTTGGTCAACCATTTCAAGTTGCTTAGTCATCATTATTTTTGTCAGAGACTCTGTTACACATTGGGTAGTACAAGAAACAGCAATCTTGTAAAACAGGTAAAATACAGATAATAGAGCTAGTAGCATTAATAAAGTCATAAGTAAGAATTTAAGGGACTTCCCTGGTGACAGGGAATCTGGGTGCAGGTGCCTCCTTGAGGTACTAGGGCCATGTGATTTTGTAATACCGCTTTTCTCATCATAGAGACTTCAGAATTCAGTAGCATAATGGCCTGATAACTATCACTTAAGGCTCGTTGAGTGAATTTTGTTAAGGATTTGACGTGGGTGATTACATTTTCCAATCCTACTGAAGGTAAAAAGATAGCTGCTAAATGGCTATACTCATGAGATACCAGTGATCCATCAGGCTCATACGAATGGTAAATTTGCTGGAGTCCTATCTAAATTGGTACACAAGTGGCCTTGAGCCCAAGGGAATCGTAGGGTACATCTTCTTATCTATCCTGGATAGTTTTCATTTTAAAACTTAATCATGAATCAGGAATTACAATATAAAACTCACTAGTTTATAAATAACAGTTGGAATGAATTATCTATTCAATTGAGTTTAAAAAGGCTTCTTTTCTCTCTTTTCCTCAGTCTCAGGAACTGGATATGGTCCAGAAAATAAGTTTCCTGAGAGCCCTGCTAGAACATTTGTATCTGAATTCCTTTCAGGGTGCTCTGTCGCTCAGTGACTGCAGTAGCTAATGACTTGATCCTTGTAGAACTGGATGGTGGGCAACATTCTTTGTTTTACACTCTAAATGATTTTTCTGGGGGCTGCTAAATAAGCTGAAGTGGATAGAACATTTACAACCCAGTGAACTAAATAAACAAGGAGCTCTGTTAACTGACTCATCAGGCTTAGAAGATTTCAGGTAACATAAATTTCACGAGGCTCTGTTATCTATCATAAAATGTTACTGATCCTCTCTGTCAGGTTTTTCTGGAATTTGATGTCAAGGGATAAGGACACTCCTGTTATCCACTGTTTACTCATTGGGGAATGTAATCCTTTAACCCCATTCCTTGTGTAACACCAAGTTGTAAAATACATTTAAGAGAATTGCATCAAGTCCTAAACCTACACCTAGTGAGGGATAGTGTTACTTCACAAACCATGCCTAATGTTAATAACTTAAGCTGCAAAATGACCTCCCTGGCTTTGTATCAGTTTAACTCACCACCATAGATTATATATCTTATGTAAAATCTCGTGTTTGTTGGAAGATTCTCGGACCTCGAGGTCTAGTTTTTATCCTTTCACACTTGCAAATTGCACATAAATAAAAAGCATTTCCTCTAATGGATTCATGACACACGCAGAAGTTTTGCTCTCCACCCCTCCTCCCCGCAGTCACCCCCTTTCTGATACTACCTTGCTGGCCTTTCTGATACTAAAATCTTCCCTGTCGCATGAGACACAGCATTCATTCCAGGCTCTCCATCAGCTGCCCTAGGTTCTCTGCTTTTATCCCAGGCTCCTTCCTGGTGTTCTATCCCAACTTTTCAACTTTCACTTACATGGTTGGAGAACTGAGTGGTCCTTGAGATTCCAGTAGCTGCTACAGTAGCTGAGAAATAGAAAGGAAACCTGTCCTCATCACCTACTCACAGGAGGTGGTCTTGATACACATATGCTTGTCCCAAGCCTCCCTCCTGGAGGCCCTGTCCTTCCTACTGAAACTGAAGGGAAGGGGGCAGGACACGACCTTTAAAAGAATGATATAACCATTGAGACATTAACTAGTTAGAGCCAACTAGGTCCAAGATGGTGGAAGATTTGACTTCCAGTAGGTGGTGAGCTTCATTATGCACTCATTATAATACATTAGCATGCTAAATGACACACCAACAGGTGCCATGACAGTTCTGGGGCCAACCCTAAAGACCAAAAAGTGGGTGGTGGCCCAATTCCTGGAAACCTCCACCCCTTCTCCAAAATAGTTTGAATAATCCTCCCACTCATTAGCCTGTGAAATTATCCAGCCCATAAAAACTAACCACCCCATATTTTGGAGGCTCTCGCCTTCTGAGATGGCCCACACTCTGTCTGTGGAATGTATTTCTCCCAGGGCCACTCTTGCCCTTTTGAGATGGACCACATTCTATCTACGGAATGTGTATCTCTCTAAATAAATCCACTTCTTACCTATCACTTTTCCTCTCGCTGAATTCCTTCTGTGCTGAGACATAAAGAACCTGAGCTTCATTAAGCCAGGAGACGAGGTGTGCAATTTTAATTAAAAGACAGTGGGTTCGAGTCCCAGCTCATGGGTTCAGGTCCCAATCTGGGTTTCGGCTGAGTTTGCCTCTCATCTGAGTTGTGCAGTTTCACTACCATCCCAGGGTTATAATGAAAGGAGGAGGGAGGCACAGTTGGCTACCAGGCTCTGAGGATAAATCTAGAAATCTCAAGACTAGAAACGGGTTTATGGACGTCATAGACTTTTTATTTGATTCAACAGACACTTTCGAGGACCTACCCTCAAAAGTGCCAGGCACTTTTCTACAAATTGAAGATAATTCTCAGCTTTTTTAGAGCTTTTATTCTGGACTGGAGGCTGAAACTATGCATGATAAGTGACAGAGGTAGGCTTCTGATATTCTCCTCCAAACCAACTGAAACGCTGGCTAACTCCCCAGGTTCTGAAGCTTCGAGATGTGAATATGCTGTGTTGTTTCTGCACAAATACTGAACAAAGGGTTCCCTGGGACATGTTTTAAAAGATAAAATTCTGGTGTCATGGTGTTTCTGGTTCTCTGTTCATGTCAGGCAAGACCCTTCAGGAAGAAACTGTGGGTGTGGAGGGATTGTCTTGCATACCCTTTATTCTTTTTGTTGACTTAAAAAAATACACCACGTGAGAGTTGCGAGTTGAGTTTTATTTGGGGCAAAATGAGGACTGCAGCCCAGGAGACAGCGTTTCAGATAGCTCTGAGAAACTTCTCTGAGGAGGCGAGGGGAGGGGCCAGGATACATAGGAGTTTTGCAACAAAGGGCAGGTAGTTGAGAACGTCAAAGGATTATTGTAAATTCAAGAAAACCAGTTATCCTAAGTTAAGGAATTTAGCGCTTTTCTATGTATGGGAAGATGCAAGAGTCTGGGCTCACTGCAATCATTCCTTTGATATGCACCTCAGCTCTCTGGGGCCAGTATCCTGTGCTTTCACATCCTGAGTCTCCTCAGGGGGCACCACAGGGAGTGGCTGCAGCCTGTTGGCTGCTAGATGGCAGGTATTCTTTTCGGCCCTGAGTTTCCTCAGGGCTCTCCAGCTCACATTGGAGGGCTGCAATCATTGGTAATTGTGACATCCTTTGTTTACTGATAATGGCAGGAAACATTCCATTTATAAATATTCCATTCATCACTTTCAGGTGTGGCTCAGGCCCTGGGATCCAGGGTAGGTCTGGTGGGGAGAGACCTTCCTCCTCTGGACCCCTTGTGGGCAAACTGCAGCCCATGAATCAAGTCCAACCCGCCACTGGTTTCTAATAAAATTTTAAAGACACATAGCTATGTGCATTCGTCTCTGTATTGTCTATGGCTGCTTTTCATGCTGCAGCAGCAGAGCTGAGGGGCTACAACAGATATGGTATGGGCTGCAGAACCTAAATATTTATTATTGGACCCTTCACAGAAAGTTTGCCCACTCCTTTAGAATAATGGTGCTGTGGATGAAAAATGTTGCCTGCGTATCAGTAAACAAACGATGTGGCAGCCATCAAGCCCCTACAGCAGCCCCCAACGGTGAGCCCTGCGGGAACTCAGGATGGAGACCAGCAGGCTGTCTGTTTGCCAAGCCCTCAGCCACTGCGAGCACCCCCAACGGTGCCCCTGAGGACACTCAGGATGGGAAAGCACAGGATACTGGCCCTAGAGAGCTGAGGTGCATATCAAAGGGACGATTTCAGTGAGCCCAGACTCTTGAATCTCCCCATACACGGAAAAGCACTTAATTCATTAACTTCAGATGTCTGGTTTTCTTTATTTAACAGTAACCTTTTGATGTTCCTACCACCTGGACTTCGTTGCAAACACCCCTATAAATCCTGGCTCCACCCTTATCTCTTCAGAAGAATCCCTCAGAGCCATCTGAGAGGCTGCTTCCTGGGCTTAAGTCCTCCGTTTTGGCCACCAGATAAAACATAATTCTCAACTTTTAGGCTGTGGATTTTTTTTCAGTCGACAGTTCTCAAAGTGTGGTCCCCGTGTTACCGAGTACAAGCTTGCTCTGTTCGCTACACGACAGGCCAATAAGTCAGAGACGAGGTGTTGAGTCAGGGAGTGCGCCTTTATTCGGAAAGCCTGCAGACCGAGAAGAGGGCAGACTAAAGCCTCAAAATGACCATCTTATCAGGGTTTGGATGCCAGTTTCTTCTTCTTGTTTTTTTTAAAAACATCTTTACTGGAGTATAACTGCTTTACAGTGTTGTTTTTAGTTTTTTAAGGAACTCCATACTGTTCTCCATAGAGGCTGTACCAATTTACATCCCCACCAGCAGTGCAAGAGGGCTGCCTTTTCTCCACACCCTCTCCAACATTTATTGTTCGTAGATTTTTTGATGATGGCCATTCTGACTGGTGTGAGGTGATACCACATTGTAGTTTATTTTTTCTTTAACAGCTTTATTGGAGTATAATTGCTTTACAATGTTGTGTTAGTTTCTCCTGTATAACAAAGTGAATCAGCTGTACATATACATATATCCCCATATCTCCTTCATCTTGTGTCTCCCTCCCACCCTCCCTATCCCACCCCTCTAGGGGGTCACAAAGCACCGAGCTGATCTCCCTGTGCTATGCGGCTGCTTCCCACTAGCTATCTATTTTACATCTGGTAGTGTTCACATGCCAATGCACTCTCTCACTTCGTCCCAGTTTACCCTTCCCCCTCCCCGTATCCTCAAGTCCATTCTCATTTAGTGACTTTAGTTTTTTAAGGAACCTCCATACTATTCTCCATAGTGTCGGTATGAATTTACATTCCCACCAACAGTGCAAGAGGGTTCCCTTTTCTCCACACCCTCTCCAGCATTTATTGTTTGTAGATTTTTTGATGATGGCCATTCTGACCGGTGTGAGGTGATGCCTCATTGTAGTTTTGATTTGCATTTCTCTAATGATTAGTGATGTTGAGCATCCTTTCATGTGTTTGTTGGCAATCTGTATATCTTCTTTGGAGAAATATCTATTTAGGTCTTCTGCCCAGTTTTGGATTGGGTTGTTTGTTTTTTTGATATTGAGCTGCATGAGCTGCTTGTATATTTTGGAGATTAATCCTTTATCAGTTGCTTCGTTTGCAAATACTTTCTCCCATTCTGAGGGTTGTCTTTTCGTCTTGTTTATGTTTTCCTTTGCTGTGCAAAAGCTTTTAAGTTTCATTAGGTCCCGTTTGTTTATTTTTGTTTTTATTTCCATTTCTCTAGGAGGTGGGTCACAAAGGATCTTGCTGTGATTTATGTCGTAGAGTGTTTTGCCTATGTTTTCCTGTAAGAGTTTTATAGTGTCTGGCCTTACATTTAGGTCTTTAATCCATTTTGAGTTTATTTTTGTGTATGGTATTAGGGAGGGTTCTAATTTCATTCTTTTACATGTAGCTGTCCAGTTTTCCCAGCACCACTTATTGAAGAGGCTGTCTTTTCTTCATTGTATACTCTTGCCTCCTTTATCAAAGATAAGGTGACCATATGTGCGTGGGTTTATCTCTGGGTTTTCTATCCTGTTCCATTTATCTATATTGCTGTTTTTGTGCCAGTACAATACTGTCTTGATTACTGTAGCTTTGTAGTATGGTCTGAAGTCCGGGAGCCTGATGCCTCCAGCTCTGTTTTTCTTTCTCAAGCTTTTTTTGGCTATGCAGGGTCTTTTGTGTTTCCATACAAATTGTGAAATTTTTCGGTTCTAGTTCTGTGAAAAATGCCATTGGTATTTTGATAGGGATTGCATTAAATCTGCAGATTGCTTTGGGTAGTATAGTCATTTTCACAATGTTGATTCTTCCAATCCAAGAACATGGTATATCTCTCCATCTGTTTGGATCATCTTTAATTTCTTTCATCAGTGTCATAGTTTTCTGCATACAGGTCTTTTGTCTCCTTAGGTAGGTTTATTCCTAGGCATTTTATTCTTGTTGTTGCAATGGTAAATGGGAGTGTTTCCTCAATTTCTCTTTCAGATTTTTCATCGTTGGTGTATAGAAATGCAAGAGATTTCTGTGCATTAATTCTGTATTCTGCTGCTCTACCAAATTCATTGATTAGCTCTAGGAGTTTTCTGGTAGCATCTTTAGGATTCTATATGTATTATATTATGCCATCTGCAAAGACTGATAGTTTTACTTCTTCTTTTCCAATTTGGATTCCTTTTATTTCTTTTTCTTCTCTGATTGCTGTGGCTAAAACTTCCAAAACTATGTTGAATAATAGTGAGAGTGGGCAACCTTGTCTTGTTCCTGATCTTAGTGGAAATGGTTTCAGTTTTTCACCATTGAGGATGATGTTGGCTATGGGTTTGTCATATATGGCCTTTATTATGTTGAGGAAAGTTCCCTCTATGCCTACTTTCTGGAGGGTTTTTTATCATAAATTGGTGTTGAATTTTGTCAAAAGCTTTCTCTGCATCTATTGAGATGATCATATGGTTTTTCTCCTTCAATTTGTTAATATGGTGTATCACATTGATTGATTTGCGTATATTGAAGAATCCTTGCATTCCTGGGATAAACCCCACTTGATCATGGTGTATGATCCTTTTAATGTGCTGTTGGATTCTGTTTGCTAGTATTTTGTTGAGGATTTTTGTATCTGTGTTCATCAGTGATTTTGGGCTGTAGTCTTCTTTCTTTGTGACATCTTTGTCTGGTTTTGGTATCAGGGTGATGGTGACCTCGTAGAATGAGTTTGGGAGTGTTCCTCCTTCTGCTATATTTTGGAAGAGTTTGAGAAGGATAGGTGTTAGCTCTTCTCTAAATGTTTGATGGAATTCGCCTGTGAAGCCATCTGGTCCTGGGCTTTTGTTTGTTGGAAGAGTTTTAATCCCAGTTTCAATTTCAGTGCTTGTGATTGGTCTGTTCATATTTTCTATTTCTTCCTGGTTCAGTATCAGAAGGTTGTGCATTTCTAAGCATGTGTCCATTTCTTCCAGGTTGTCCGTTTTATTGGCATAGAGTTGCTTGTAGTAATCTCTCATGATCCTTTGTATTTCTGCAGTGTCAGTTGTTACTTCTCCTTTTTTCATTTCTAATTCTTTTGATTTGAGACTTCTCCCTTTTTTTCTTGATGAGACTGGCTAATGGTTTATCAATTTTGTTTATCTTCCCAGAGAACCAGCTTTTAGTTTTATTGATCTTTGCTATCATTTCCTTCATTTCTTTTTCATTTATTTCTGATCTGATCTTTATGATTTCTTTCCTTCTGCTAACTTTGGGGTTTCTTTTGTTTTTCTTTCCCTAATTGCTTTAGGTGTAAGGTTAGGTTGTTTATTTGAGATGTTTCTTGTTTCTTAAGGTAAGATTGTATTGCTATGAACTTCCCTCTTAGAACTGCTTTTGCTGCATCCCATAGGTTTTGGGTCATCATGTTTTCATTGTCATTTGTTTTTAGGTATTTTTTGATTTTCTCTTTGATTTCTTCAGTGATGTCTTGGTTATTAAGTAGTGTATTGTTTAGCCTCCATGTGTTTGTATTTTTTACAGACTTTTTCCTGTAATTGAGATCTAGTCTCATAGCGTTGTGGTCGGAAAAGATACTTGATATGATTTCAATTTTAAATTTACCAAGGCTTGATTTGTGACCCAAGATATGATCTATCCTGGAGAATGTTCCATGAGCACTTGAGAAGAATGTGTATTCTGTTGTTTTTGGATAGAATGTCCTATAAATATCAATTAAGTCTATCTTGTTTAATGTATCATTTAAAGCTTGTGTTTCCTTATTTATTTTCATTTTGGATGATCTGTCCATTGGTGAAAGTGGGGTGTTAAAGTCCCCTACTATGATTGTGTTACTGTTGATTTCCCCTTTTATGGCTGTTAGTATTTGCCTTATGTATTGAGGTGCTCCTCTGTTGGGTGCATAAATATTTACAATTGTTATATCTTCTTCTTGGATTGATCCTTTTATCATTATGTAGTGTCCTTCCTTGTCTCTTGTAACATTCTTTATTATTCTTTATTCTTTTCCTTCAAATCTGAATGAGATCCTTGCTGGGTAGAGTAATCTTGGTTGTACGTTCTTCCCTTTCATCACTTTAAGTATGTCCTGCCACTTCCTTCTGGTTTGCAGAGTTTCTGCTGAAAGCTCAGCTGTTAACCTTATGGGGATTCCCTTGTATGTTATTTGTTGCTTTTCCCTTGCTGCTTTCAATATTTTTTCTTTGTATTTAATTTTTGATAGTTTGATTAATATGTGTCTCAGCGTGTTTCTCTTTGGGTTTATCCTGTATGGTACTCTTTGTGCTTGCTGGACTTGATTGACTATTTCCTTTCCCATGTTAGGTTAGTTTTTGAATATAATCTCTTCAAATATTTTCTCAGATCCTTTCTTTTTCTCTTCTTCTTCTGGGACCCCTGTAATTTGAATGTTGGTGCGTTTAATGTTGTCCCAGAGGTCTCTGAGATTGTCATCAATTCTTTTCATTCCTTTTTCTTTATTCTGCTCCCTGGCAGTTATTTCCACCATTTTATCTTCCAGGTCACTTATCCGTTCTTCTGCCTCAGTTATTCTGTTATTGATTCCTTCTAGAGTATTTTTAATTGCAGTAGTTGTGTTGTTCATCACTGTTTGTTTGTGCTTTAGTTCTTCTAGATCCTTGTTAAATGTTTCTTGTATTTTCTGCATTCTGTTTCCGAGATTTTGGATCATCTTTACTATCATTACTCTGAATTCTTTTTCAGGTAGGTTGCCTATTTTGTCTTCACTTATTTGGCCTTGTAGGTTTTTACCTTGCTCCGTTTTTTTTTTTTTTTTTTGGATGGGTGTTGCTGTATTCCTGTCTTACTGGTTGTTTGGCCTGAGATGTCCAGCAGTGGAGCTTGCAGGCTGTTGGATAGAGCTGGGTCTTGGTGTTGAGGTGAGGACCTCCGGGAGGCCTCACTCTGACTGATATTCACTGGGGTCTGAGGTTCTCTGTTAGTCCAGCTGTTTGGACTCAGAGCTACCACCACTGGTGCTCAGGCCCAACCTCCAGCCTGGGAACGAAGATACCACCAGCTTCGTGGTGTGGTTAAAAAATAAAAATATTAAAAAAAGGAAGAAAGAAAGAAAAAAGAAGCAGTACAATATCAAAAAATAAAAAACAAAATAAAATTAGAAAGATAAAAAACATATTAGGAAAAATAAAACTATAATTGAAACAACAGCAACAGGGTAAAATAAAACCACACAGAAAAAAGATAAAAAAAAGGGAGGGGTGGGCAAACAAACCAAAAGGAGAGATCACTAACAAAGTATAAAGAATAAAATAAAATAAAATTAGAAAAATAAAAGATTTATCAGGAAAAATAAATATATAAAAGAATCAACAACAATGAATCAACAAGGTAAAACAGAGCCCCAATCTGTTACAGCCACTATGGAGAACAGTATGGAGGTTCCTTAAAAAACTAAAAATAGAATTACCATATGATCCAGCAATCCCACTACTGGGCATATACCCAGAGAAAACCATAATTCAAAAATAAACATGTACCCCAATGTTCATTGTAGCACTATTTACAATAGCCAGGTCATGGAAGCAACCTAAATGCCCATCGACAGACGAATGGATAAAGAAGTTGTGGTACATATATACAATGGAATATTACTCATCCATAAAAAGGAACGAAATCGGGTCATTTGTTGAGACGTGGATGGATCTAGAGACTGTCATACAGAGTGAAGTAAGTCAGAAAGAGAAAAACAAATATCGTCTATTAACGCATGTTTGTGGAACCTAGAAAAATGGTACAGATGAACCAGTTTGCAGGGCAGAAGTTCAGACACAGATGTAGAGAACAAACATATGGATACCAAGGGGGGAAAGACCCGGGGGATGGGGGGGGATGGTGTGATGAATTGGGCGAATGGAATTGACATGTATACACTGATGTGTATAAAAGTGATGACTAATAAGAACCTGCTGCATAAAAAAATAAATAAAATAAAATTAAAAAATTCAATAAAGGGCTTCCCTGGTGGCGCAGTGGTTGAGAATCTGTCTGCCAATGCAGGAGACACGGGTTCGAGCCCTGGTCTGGGAAGATCCCACGTGCCGCGGAGCAACTAGGCCCGTGAGCCACAATTACTGAGCCTGCGCATCTGGAGCCTGTGCTCCGCAACGGGAGAGGCCGCGATATTGAGAGGCCCGCGCACCGCGATGAAGAGTGGCCCCCGCTCGCCGCAACTAGAGAAAGCCCTCGCACAGAAACAAAGACCCAACACAGCCATAAATAAATAAATAAATAAAATTTAAAAAAAAATTAAAAATAAAAGAAAAGCCTTGGCTAAGGGGCGGAGTTTAGGCGGGGGTGGAACTTAGACAGGGACGGGGTTTTGGGTGGGGCAGGACCTAGGCAGGTGGGGGGGTGACTTTTGAGCATGGGGCGGGGCCTCTGCTTAGGACCTGTGCAGAAGGGGAGAGGCAGCACGTGGAAAGGAGCGTCTCTGGAGTGTGGAGTTCTGGAGTTTGGAGGAAAGGCCCTGGGTCAGGGTGTGTGGGTGGGGTTTAGGCCCAGCGTGTTGGAGGGGGTATCAGAGGGGGTCTCCGAGTGTAGAGGTGGGGCCCTGGGTGGGGGGGTAGGGGCGGGGCTTGGGCTCTGCACGGAAGGAGGGAGGCCCCGAGGGCAGAGGATTAGGCCCCAGAGCCCAGCAGGCTACCTGGTGCCTACGTGGACAGGGAAAGCTCTGGCCCCGTTCCCGTCCATTCCTTCATGCCCCTCCCCCACCATCTCCTCCAGGGTCTCCCCCATTGCCCCTAGACCCCTAACCGTGGGTGGGTCCCGCTGGGTGTAGGACCCCCTCCCCTCCCCTAGCTACCCCTCAGGGGTGCTGGTCCCAGAGGTCCGGCCTTTACTTTTGCTCCCCCTTCCCTCCCTCCCTCTCCCTCAGGACCCACGTGGCTGGAGGGGGCCTCGGTGGGCAGAGGATCAGGCCTGGGTTCTCAGCCGGTTCCTGGGGGCCCAGGTGGGCAGGGCAAACCTGGCCACGCTCCCTTTTGATCCTCTGCCCTCCCAATGGCTCCCCAATTTCCCCCTTCAGGCAAAGGATCCCTTTCCCTCCCCCAGCCGCCCCTCAGGGGCGCCAGTCCCATCCCGCCTCCACTTCTCCCCCTTCACTCCCCCCATGCCCCACGTCCTACGCAGTCACTGGGGGCTCCTCCCATCCCCTTAGGTGTCCGTGGTCCCCCACCGGTGCCTGGTAGGTGCCCTAGTTGTGAGGAAACACAAATTCCGCATCCTCCTAGTAAGCCATCTTTATTCAGAAAGCCGGCAGGCCGAGAACATGGCAGAGTAAAGTCTCAAAATAACCATCTTATTGGGATTTGGATGCCAGTTTCTTTTATAGCACAGAGAGGGGGAGGAGATGAGGAAGTAAAGTAAGAAGGCCATAAGTTTTGCAAATATCCCCTGGAATGGCCAGCCTTGGGGAGGTGATGTGTTACTTCTTTCTTGTAGCCGTCCACAGGTGGACGGGATCTGGATGCTTCCCTGAACAAAGGCACTTTGGTTTAACATTCAGGCAGAGGGGCAGGGTTCCCCAAGGCAGGCCATTATGTATAGACAGGATCCTTAGTGAACCAAAGCAGCAGAAAGCAAAGGTTAAAGTAAAAGAAACAGATCCAACTTGTAGTCAGATTTGGCTCTTCCCTGTTACACCTAGACCAGTAGCACCTGCATCAACTGAGACCTTGTAAAGAAATGGAAGTTCTCTCCCTACCCTAGATCTGCTCCATCAGGAACTCTGGGGTGAGGTCCAGCAACCTGTAGTTTAGTAAGCCTTCCAGGTGATTTTGTTTCATGCTAAAGTTTGAGAACCACCGAATATATGATTTTTTTCTTATAATATTTAGGGACCTACCAGGAAGTCAAAACCCCGAAGCAGTTTTTGAATTCCCGATGTATCCTTATTTTTTCACGTGATTGCTAAGAAAGTGAATGTTGCATGTTGAGATGCATTGGCTGAGGCATTTTAAGAGAGGCATTACATATAGCAGTGGCATTAATGATTAAGAACTGTATTCACCACAGAAGGGATCATTAACTGATTTCATAACACTTATGAGGGCTAATATTTAGCTCATTGATTTATGAACATCACATCAATGTCCCTTTTAAAAGTTAAATCTCTTTAAATTAATTTTTGATCACAGTTGAGGAGAAGACATTGACTGATTACGTGTATTAGTGCTCTGTGATTACAAACAACTCCCTTGCTGTCCCAGGAGGCTGTGAACGAGTCTGATTTACAGATTCCCATGTAAGGTACAAGAAAGGGAGGGAGATGGCTGTGCCCTTCTTGCCCCGGGTAAGTGTGATGCTGCCTCCGAGGTTGCTGACTCTTGCTCACTATTGCCCTCCTCTAAAGAGGAAAAAAATCTGTATTTGGGAACACTGAGTTTCAATGTTTGGGATTTCCAAAATGCAGTCTACATGATGAAATTGAAGGGTAAGCACTGGGAGACTTTAGTCCATTGTTTGGAATATGTTTCCCTGGTTACGTGGATGAATGATGAGTGAAAATGTTGCAGGAAGGGGGACCCCTTCCAGGGCCCGAGAGTGGGCTCTTGTCTAACACTCAGAAATGAATTGTCCGAGGAGACACACGTGCTGACAAAGCAAGAGACTTTATTGGGAAGGGGCGGCCGGGCGGAAAGCAGCAGGGTAAGGGAACCCAGGAGAACCGCTCTCCACGTGGCTCGCAGTCTCGGGTTTTATGGTGATGGGGTTAGTTTCCGGGTTGTCTCTGGCCAATCATTCCAACTCAGGGTCCTTCCTGGTGGCATGCGCATCGGTTAGCCAAGATGGATTCCAGCGAGAAGGATGCTGGGAGGTTGGTGGGATATGTGGATTGGCACCTCCTCTCTCCTTTTGACCTTTCTCGAATTCTTGCAGTTGGTGGTAGCTTGTTAGTTCCATATTCCTTACCGGGACCTCCTGTTGTAAGATAACTCATGCAAGTGGTTACTATAGTGGCTGGCCAAGGCGGGCAGTTTCGGTCAGTGGTTCTCCTAACAAAAAGATTCCATCAAACTTCCTTGAAATTGTGATGATGGGCCTGACTTCTGTTTCCAGGTGCTCAGACTTAAAAAATCTCCATGACCAAACCTCTTCCTCTATCTTCACTTTAGGCTTAGTACTGTAATTATTATCATGAACTTTTTCTTTCATTTACATGTCCTGTATCCTCCAATCAGATGGGATTTTCACAGTCAGCACAATGTTTCTTTTGTTGTATCATCAACTAAAAGAAATGAATGGTACTCCTGTTCTAGTTGATTAGGTAGAAATTCATTATTAGGGTGGCAAAGGGAAAATATCAGGTAATTTCAGGCCTTCCTATGCTCACCCCATTGATTCAGTTGTCACACAACTTCTAACATGATTGCAGGCAACAAGAGAATTCACAGGTCATATGTCCTGTACTTGGCTGGTGATTATCAATATGGACTCAATATAATTTGCACGTGTTTGTGATGAAACATTTTATACATGTGACCTGAAGGCCTTTGTTAGAAATAGTAACATACTAGTGCTACTGTACCTTTATTGCTAATTTTTATTTTATTCACAAATAGAATACAGGCTATTCTCAATTGTGGGTTTGGCAAACTATGCCTGTGAATGAAATTTTGCCTGATGCCTGCTGTATAAATAAAGTTTTATTGGAACATGGCCATGCCTGTTCTTTTACGTATTACTTAATGCTGCTTTTGTGCTGTCATGGTAATGATGAATAGTTGTGACAGAGCCTTTAAAGCGAAAAATATTTACTGTATGATCTGTGTAGGAATTTTGTCCACCCTGTCGACTGCATCACTTAATGGCACCAAAAGAGGCAAAATCTCAGGGGTGGGCACAGACTGACTTCCTTATGACACTAAATCAGGTAAAGGATGCTTTTTTCCACATTTCAGTTCTGCTGTAGGTATCGGGAAAAAAAGTGGAAGCAAAGCATTTTGTACTCAGTAAATATTTTGATAATTGACCACTTTAAGATTTTCCATGACTTAAGTTTAACCCTTTCTTTTCTTTTCTTTTCTTTTAATTTTTATTGGAGTATAGTTGATTTACAATGTTGTGTGAACCCCTTATTTCTTACGTGTATTCCAACAGACATCAGTAGATCCTTCCCAAGTGCACCACCTTTCCTATCTGCAACATGAGTTGTGAAGAACAGTTTTTGGTAGAATGTCCTAGGGAGACATGACGATGTTTATGTTGATGTCATGTTTCACGACATGAAACTTTACTTTGATTCAGAATGTAGAAGGCAGCCTGGCAGGTTATTCCCCCAAATCCCCTTCTCCTCCTCATCACGTCCTTGAATCAGCCCCTCTCCCTGTGTGCGGGCTGGATCTAGTGACTGGCTTCTAATGGGCAGAATATGGTAACGTGATGGATGTTGCTTCTGAGATTTGGCTGTAAGAAGACTGTGACTTCTGTCCTGGGCTCTTTCTCGCTCTCTCATGCTGTCCTGGGTTGCCTGCCCTGGGGGACGTCAGCCTGTGAAGCAGCCCTGTGAAGAGATGTGTGTGCCAAGAGACCAAGCCCTACCAACAACCATGTGAGTGAACTTGGAAGCGAGTCCATGACCCCAGCCCCCCAAGTTAGCTTTAAGATGAGATCCCAGCCTTGACTGATGATTTGACTGAAACCTCCTGAGAAACTCCAGGACAGAGGCTCCCAGCTAAGTGCCCCTGCATTCCCAACCCACAGAGACTATGAGATAATACATGTGTGTCATTTTTTATTTTATTTTATTGAAGTACAGTTGATTTACAATGTTGCATTCGTTTCAGGTGTACAGCGTAGTGATTCAGTTACACATATACATGTTCATTCTTTTTCTGATTCTTTTCCCATATAGGTTATTGTAGAGGATTGAGTAGAGTCCCCTGTGTTATACAGTAGGTCCTTATTAGTTATTTATTTTATGTATAGTAGTATGTGTATGTTAATCCCAAGCTCCTAATTTATCCCTCCCTCTCATGTTTCCCCTTTGGTAACCATAAATTTGTTTTAAAAATCTGTAAGTCCGTTTCTGTTTTGTAAATAGATTCATTTATATCATTTTTAAAAATTAGATTCCACATGTGAGTGATAGCATATGATATTTGTCTTTCTCTGTCTGACTTACTTCACTTAGTATGATAATTTCTAGGTCCATCCATGTTGCTGCAAATAGCATTATTTCATTCTTTTTTATGGCTGAGTAATATTCCATTGCATATATGTACCACATCTTCTTTATCCATTTATCTGTCGATAAGCTGCTACATTTTGGGGGTAATTTGTTATGCAGCTATAGATAACCATCACACAGGAGAAAAAACCCAGACCTGAATGAGGGAATAATACAGCTTTCAGGCTGATAGAACTTGTTCAGTCTGCTTTATTTAAGTTAAATGAAATTGGAAAATACTACACAGCTGAAGTATCCCTCTTTGGAAGTAGACTGTTATTTGACACAAGTTCAGATGTCCCCACCTATTTTCAAACACGCGCCGGGCCTGTCTGTCTTCTCGTAGGTTCGCATACTGCTCGGGGGCTGGTTCTTCACCTATCTTTATGCACAGACCTAATATCTTAGCTCATGAGGGAGAATGGTCTTTTATATCTGAATTGGCTAATATTTATACAAAAGAAAATACCAGAAGATGCCCACTTTGTATTGAGCTGCTATTTCTTTCTTTGAAAATGAAACTATGGCATATCACAAAGACAAGTTTGGACTTGGCAAAAGTTCCCTCTGTCCACTCCGTGGAGCAGCCCTCGTGCTCAGGCAGCTCCCAGCACCTGCGGTCTGCAGAGGCGCCGTGAGCAGCTGCAGCTGCCCCAGCCGGATCTGCTCACCCCACTGCCCCTCGCACCCCCGACAGCTGCTTGGGTGGCCGTCAGCCAGAACTGTGGGCAGCAGAAAGCATAACTCTGCTGCCAGAGCTGCTTGGACCGAGATGGGAGCTGCGTGTGGAAAAGGCAAATCAATTCAACTTGTATTCTTTACCTTTCTTCTCTCATTTTCATCTGTAGAATCTTGAAATGGAGATCCTTTCTGAACACGGGCATATGCTTTGAATGACCCAGACATGGACACGTGGACATACACGCAGACACACACGTGTGCACACACACCTTCCTTGTCATATTTGCTTCACATGGACAGCAAACAGAGCTGAAGAATACTTTGAAGTTTGTCCATCCAGTGGCTTTAAACCAACCATCACCTTCTGTACTTTGGGCATGTTTTTTAAGTGCAGATTTGGGGTCCAGTCCAGACCGAGTTGCATCGGTCTCTGGTGTGATGCCCAGGAGTCTCTATGTATGACAGACGGTAAATCGGTCATGACCATCTCCACCCGTATGACAGATGGTAAATTGGTCATGACCATCTCCACCCCCAACAAGAGGCCACGCGATTTTGGTGAGTGGGGACCCGTTCTAGTTTGCTTGTGCTTCTGTAACAAGGTACCACAGACTCAGGGGTTTAGACAACAGACTTTTATTGTCTCAATGTTCTGAAGGCCAGAAGTCCAAACTCATGAGGCCTTCAGGGTTGGTTCCTTCTGAGGCTGTGAGGGAGAATCTTGTTCCAGGCCTCTCTCCTTGGCTTGTAGATGGCTGTCTTCTCCCTGTGTCTCCTCACATTGTCTTCCCCCCATCTGTGTCCAAATGTGCCCTTTTTATGGGGACACCAGGCTTATTGGATTGGGACCCACCCTAATGACCTCATTTTACTTGGGTTACTGCTGTAAAAATCCTGTATCCAAATAAAGTCACAGTCTGAGGTCCTGGGGGTTAGGACCCTAACATATCTTTTTTGGGGGACACAATTCAACCTATAACAGGACTCCTTCATGTAATAGGTGGCTATGTCCTGAATCTTCTATAATAATAAAATGATCATAGCTAATGTTTATGGGGGTACTTACTATCTGTGTTAACTGTTTTACATGAATTATTAAATTTTAACCTTCACAGCAAACTTTGAAGAAGTTGTTGTCATGTTTCCCAATTTAGAGATGATAAAACTGACGCTTAAAGAAATTGGGTAACTTGCCCAAGACCTCACAATTAGTAGATGGTGGGGTAGGGCCCCAGTCCAGGTTAGAACAATTCCAGAAGCCATGCTGCTCCCTATTGCACATTTAATTGTCGTAAACTTCTAATTGTTACCAAAGTCCATTTGCATTTAGTCAGTCTCTGCTTTCCTATCTCATTGGTCTAACTTTTTTGTCTTCCATCTGTAACCAGAGTAACTGTATTCTTTCCTCTTTGTCACATGCTTCCCGAAGGCTTCTAGGAACTTTCGAGCCCTCATTTTTCCAGGGTACACACTCCTGTTCTTTCTTTGGGTGACATGCCTGGCGTCCTCGGACCACAGTGGCCCATCTTCTTGGACCCTCCAGTTTGCTGATGAGCATCTTAACGAGTTGTCCCCAGTGTAGACTGGAACTGGGTTTGCACACAATCTTGCTCTAAATGTGCTCGCTTATCATGCTCAGAGTAAACAAAAATCTCCCAGTTACATGTGCTTGGGGTCCCATCAGGACGGACCACACAGTTTCTGTTCCTTCCACATAAGTACATCGGAATATGGGCTAAGCACAGATTGTAGGCCACAGACTGTAGACTCTATGTATATGTCACCCTAAATAACTCATTCCCACTATCTCGACCAGGGCAAAGTTATAAACTGAGGCAAGTAAACCCCAGTGTTCCAGGGACAGGGCCCCTACTGTTGGGACCCTTCCCAGGGTTTCCAGCTCACTGGGCAGGGCCAACCCCAAACTCTCCTCTTACGTGGGCTTCTCACAGCAAGCAAGCCAGCAGCTAGGTTTTCTGTTGGCGTGTCTGTTTTTTCCCCTCCCCTCCTGTGTGTCTGGAACCTGGAAAGACTTTCTTTCTCTCCATCTTACGCTCTTTAGTTTACAGAGCTGCCCTTTGGGTAACAGTAGAATTCAAGAGATGGTCATTATCCCAAATCCGTGGTTTCGTACTTGGCCTGCCGACTATGGAGGAGATTGACATGACCAGCTTGTGTGGGTCCGTTCAGCCCGGTTGGTTTCAGCATCTGTTATGGGACAAGTGCCCAGCTGCCTGCCTTCCCTCCTCTCCTCTCTTCCAAACAGTGATGAGCTCTGCTTCCAGGCACTGTTCTAGATCCTGGGGACCCTAGAGTCGAACAAGACACACAAGGTTCCTGCCTTCAGGGGTGTTCTTATGGTGGGCTGACAGGTGCAAACAAGTCAATCCATGAAGTGTGTTCAGGTTGTGAGAACAGCAATGATGGAGATACAACAGGATAACAAAGTGTGTGTATGTGTGTGTGCCCCCTTCTCCAGTTCCTTCCGTGCTAAACTCTCCAGCTTCTAACCGATGCTTTCTCAGCAGACCTACATTCTCTTGACACATCTCATGTCAGTACTAGCTCACACGTCTCAGCCCCTTTTATTTGCCAGGTAAGGTTCTGCAAAGTGATTTTTCAATTTACCCCAATGGTGGAATTAAAATAATTAAATATGCAATCAACCAACTTAAAACTACAAGTGGTTCGTGCCAGCGTGTTCACTGAGCCAGGCATGATTCTGGATGTCTTACACGATCTGACCTCCTTGAAGCCACCTCTATTTTGCGAGAGTCAGTGGAAGCAAAGCAGAGCCCTGGAGAAACTGCAGAGTCCAGCAAGATGGTCTTTGTTTCCTCTTCCTCTGCCCTTTCATCTCCTCAGCAGTGCCCCCGTCCACCTCTCAGGCCTTTTCACCTTGGGTCCTCTCCACTGATCAAAACAAGAAAAGAGTGGCTATCATTTATTCATGGTTAGATGGAAAATCAGGGTCAGGGGTACCAGGCCTGGGGCCCTCTATTCAGGAATAATGATGGTGCATTTTTCTGTGACCTCAGCAGTTCTCATCCCTGAGGACCCTGAGCTCAGCTGAGCGAGTTGTAGGTTGGGGACCCCAGTAAGTCCACTGCACAAGGAAGAAGGAGCTGTGAGGCTAGCCCTGGCCCCGCCTACGTCAGCGAGGCCTGACGGGATGGGATCCATCCCAGAATAAACACTGTCCTTCCAAGGCAGGCAGAAGGCTCTCAAATCCGGGGAAAGAGAGAAAGCAACTTACCAGGCCTTTTTTCCCCTGAGGCTCAATAGGACGAAGCTGATAGGCGTACTGAATGTCCTAGATCCCCTACTCAGAGCTGTAACTAAGTGCAAATTCTCTCAGGTGGTTGTTTTTCTCTTTAGTTAACGTTTTAGGCAACCATTCTCCTATTGTGGAGTGAGAGATCCTGCCCCCTTTAAACGGTATTTCAGACATCAGCCAACCAACCTGCCTGTCTCCTGGGCAGCGGGGTGGAGGTCTGGGTGCACCTCTGAACCCAGCCTCCAGGGCACTCTGAAATCCTGCTCTGGGCTGACGCAGCCCTCAGGGCGACCTCCCAGCCTCGTCCTGAGCAGCCACCAAGTCAGGCTAACCTGTGGGCCATCCCTGCTACTTCCAGGCTACTGACCGCATGGCCCAAGCATCAGTTGGGGCTTCTGGGCTGCAGCGGGGGGAGTTCAGGTGGAACTCAGGCCAGAGTCCACCACTTCCTTGGAGTTCTGCCCTGTGAGGTGGTCCCCCCTTCTTGGCTTTCCCCACTGGCTCCCTCCCTTTGCCGCCTTCACAGAGGCTGGAGCTTCCCCCTCCTGTCACCCCTCCCCTTTCTTTAGGCTGGATTCTTTCCTCCCATGCAAAGATTTCCGACTCTGCAGAGCTCATCTCCTGAGCGCCTTCTTCCATCTGTGGACCAAGCCTCTGCCTAGGTTCCTCCATGTATTCTGAGGCAGAGGCAGCAGGAGCCCATCATTCCCGCTGCTTTGGCCAAAACTGGAAGCGGGAAGCAGGAAGCAGGAAGGAATTGTTTGTGCTGTTTCCGGATTCCTTCCTTTGGGGTCCAGGAAACTTCAGCCTGGCCGTGGCTAGTGAGATTAGGGGTGCAGAGGATCCCACCCTTGGGGCTAACCTGTAGAGAATATTCAGGAAAATTGTTAACCAGGATGCTGATTTCAGCTACATAACAAAGTGAGTTGAGACAAAATATCAGGGAGCTATTGCAGATAAATAATTTCAATAACTATTATTTGAATGAACTATTTATCATCCATGCCTACTTGTCATGGGGTGGATAAACACTTACGCACATTAAAAAAATGTCTACTTAACTTTGAGACAAGTTTTCTTCAATTACAAAGCCAAATCCAGCTCATATACGTCCCACCTTCCTGGTGAGTTGCTCGGGTAGCATGGTCTAAAAAACAACTAGAGACACTGACCTGTAATGGACACGGCGTGGACACCCCACTATGGACATTTTATCAAGTACGCTACTTGGGTTTCCTCCTTTCCAGGCTTGACATGTCATGGAGAAATTAACTTGCCAAGGATTGCACAGCTTTAAAATGGTGGAAGAAGAAATCGGCTTGAGGACCCCAGGACCCTCATACCTCAGCCTTTTGAAGAACACGAGGCTGCGTCTTTCCCTGTCCTATCCCCCTGTTACATGGAAAAGCAGATTCACTTCTGTTCACTCAATGTATGAGTTTCTGGAAAAGTGTACAAAATAGAACGTTTGTATCTTTCAAATTCACGAGGGGGAAGTTATGTTTTAAAGGAATGTTATGGAAAGAATGCTTTGATAAGGTGGCATCCCCATGCCCTCCTGATCTAATTCACCTTGGACTTGGTGTTGGTTCCAACTCCTCCATGTCCCTGCAGTGGGGTTGTGGCTGGACATTCACCCTTCTGAGTCCTGGTGTCCGGGTGTCAGTTCTGAAGTTTGTGCCACATAAATCCAGGCGCTGATAATCCAACAGCTTCATTAATAAACTCCTGATGGGTGAGATGTTAAACCCACACTTCTAATAGGTTTAGAGCTTTCCACTTGGGGTTACTGTCTGGGGGAGGTGTTCTATTTTTATCTCTTCTTTGCCTTTGTGCAGATTGCTGTTCTGTAAGGGATCTGGGCTACCCAGAGTATGTTTAGTTCATTTGGCTGGGACACTTTCTTAACGGTATAGAGATAACCAATTGTATAGTTTATATTGCAATTGAGGGTTTTGCCTCCCTCAAGAATATTATAATCTTAACTTATTGTTTGAGGCTCCATTTCCTTTAGATAAATACAGAAATGTGTTTTCTCTTCCCATTCTCTTCCCCTATTCCAGTGAGCAGTTTTTCAACAGACTGTAACAGAAGATTTCTCTGTCTGCATTGGGAGTCATCTCAGGTTTACGTTCAGAAAAGCTACTAAAAATGTGAGCTGCAAACAACTGGGCAAAAGCAGAGGAATGAAAAGAAGTTGTTTGATGAGGATTTTGCGGAACAATGGGACAAGGCTGTCACTTGCAGAAGGACTTCGCTTTTTCTCAGGAGGGGGGAGTTTGCTTCCGCCCACCCCAGGCAGTCACTCCAGAAGGTTCACATGACCCTTCATCCTTCATGCAAGGGGATCCTACGCATCTGAGGCAGAGAATCCTTCCACGTGACCTCAGTTAGATTGGGGTGCCTTTCTAGTGAGTTCTTTTCTGACTTCGTATGATATAAAGCTGTTTGAAGTTATTTTACACCAGAATAAACAAAAATTTCATAAGAGGTGATGTCTCCCTGAGCCTACCCAGTAATGTTTATTCTGCCAATTTCTGGGCAGAAAAACATTCCCCCTGTGTTAACCATGCATCGTGGCAAAAGTCACAAGGACCTTTCTTCCCCCCAGTTTTTCTCCATGGTTTTCGCTTACTCAAGTAAATATTGTCAGTTGAACACATACACTGTAGCCAGCAGCGCGGCTGGTGTTTCAGTTCTGTTTCTTGCTGGGGTTGAGTATCGTGGTCTTTTAACTGGGAAGCCTTTCTTGCAATCACGAGACCTGTGATTCCCCGGTACCCGCGAGGTGTGCTGCTCACCACACCTGATCACAGCTGTCTCCTCCCAGCCACACTTTCAGTGAGCTTGAAACTGGCCTCAATGGAGTATTTACACCATAGAAATTGGCAACATCTACAAATCATGGCCTCCCGACCGCTCCCTAAGAGCCCGTTGTTCAATGTTTACAGCTCTCCAGTGCCTGCGGCCATCACGTCTCAGTGACTCAAGCCCTAGAAGACATGGTACAAGTGTTGGACAAAGAGTCGCTGTCTAGGAACTTGGTCTGGGGCTTCACGAACAGAGGAGAACACTGGAGGGTCCTACTGCCACTGCCTCGGCCATCGCTCAGCTGGAAGGTGGACCTGTGTGTGCGTGTGCCTCTGTGTGTGTGCGCGTGTGAACACACGTGTGAGCCTCTTTGTGAACGAGGGGCCAAACTGCCCCTCCCTCCTGCATGGTTTCCTCCTCACCATCTTCCCCTCCTACCTGAGCCCGTCAGACCCACCCGGGCATTCGTTAGCTGGGCAAAGAGCTGCTCAGAGCTGAACATGGCCTTGTGAGAGTGAAGAGGGAATCCCCAGGGGAATATGAGGCTGGGGCGACGCTGATCACATCCTTCCCCTTCTCTCGTCCACTCCTCCTTCCTGCCCTTTAAACTTAACTTTCGGGGCCCTTTAAAGAGAAGAAGATGCCCTGGCTGGGAAGCTGGTGGGGCATGAGGAGGGAGGGAGAGCTGATTTGGCCTGTTTGCCTGGCTGGTGTTGGGGAGGGGGGAGGTGGGAGTCTGGACTGGCCAAGTGTCAGAGCCTCCCGGCTTCCCTAGAATCCTCCGGCCTCCGGCTACGCCTCCTTCTCCTCACCACTAAAATCTTAGACTGATCTCAGGGACCTGAACCTTTTTGCAGCTCTTGGCTCTTGTCTGACCTCTGTAACTACTGCTTAGGCTATTTGGGGTGGAGGCCTGAGTCACCACCCAGAGTGAGAGATGTGGGCAGGAGCCCTGGCCTTCACCTTGTGCCCTGAGGCTGGGCTGCTCTTGCCGTTATATGGGCTTACAGTTTGCCTGCATTGCTCTACAATCTTTATGCATCATAGAAGCCTGAGACCTCACAAGGATCCACTGGGGCAGGTAACTCCTATTCCCATTTCACTGGTGGGGAGACAGATCCCAAGACATGAAGTAACTTGTCCAAAATCTCACAGCCAGCAAGTGGCAGAAGCAGAACTGGAGGCCAAAGTTCCAGCCGCTCATCTCCATTCAGTCTCTCAAGGGCCAAAGGCAGCTGTTGAGTTTAGTTGCCAGTTTCTGAGACACTGTCCTCCACCAATTTTCTATCTCAAATGTAACCGTAGCAATGCTGCCTTCCCAGGCCGGGTGAGGAATCCATTTCTACAGGGGCTTTTAACTCTCGCTGCATGCCATGCCCTGACTTTGCTGCACCCAGGAGATGGCTCCTGTTCAGACTCAGCAGGCAAGGCCCGAGGAGGGGGGTCCATCCCTGGACCCAGCCCCTGGCTTTGCTCTAGGGGGGAGCTAGAGCCCAGGGAGTAGAGATTCGCCCGAGGCAGCGTGTGGACTTCACGCTCAACCAGACCAGCTCAGGCCCGTCCTGGGTGCTTCCCTGCACCTGAGGGTGTCCCCTGGGCTCTGCTGGGGCTGGGGGTGGGTGCATGAGAACCCTTGGATGGTGGCGGGAGATCACTGCCCTCGGCCACCGGGAGGAGCTGCAGAAGGACAGGGCCCATCTGAGAAGAGATGCAAAAATGTCCCAGGTGCCTGGTGGGACCATGTAAGGCTACGTAAGTGTGGGTGTTGGTGAAGTGACCCAAAAACCCATGGCTGCCGGGGCCAGGCCTTTTGTCCCCCTGCCCTCCACCCCTCAAACCTCTCAGAACCATTGCAGGGCTAGAGGGAGATTTTTACCTCTGAGGTGATGCCCTCCTAAAAGCAGGTGCTCAAAACATCCGGTAATTGATGAATAAAGCAAAAGGGAATAAACAGCGGCGGTGTTGACGGTGCACCTGCTTGGCTGTCTTCTTTGGCTTCTTTTCCAGATCATGCTTCTTCTGACGAGTTTAAACTCAGCCATGATCAAACAAAGCCTCGGTTATATTCCTTTCCTTAACTGGAACCACTTGTTTGTCTGAGCACAGCTGTCATTTTGCTGCCTGCCTGTGAAAGGGAATATACTTGAATTTTACAAGTTTATGAATTTCATATATTTTCGATTTTTAGCAGGGTCTCCAGGCTGATTCCACATGGCCTTTAGAACGTGTCCACAGTTGTTCTAAAGGTAGCAGTTCTTATTTTTAAAACACTCTTTATAATAGAACAAGGGCACTCACATGTCTGGGTTCATGGAGAGATATGCTTTTGTCCCACCTGTTTACTGTTGGTAGGTGTTAGATCAAGCCTGATCTTCAGCAGGCCATAAAAAATTTGACTACTGATATTTAGATAATTACAAAAACATATATTTCAGATGTTGTATTTTCCTAACAGTTAATTTTAGTTTCAAATAGAAGAATTCAAGCCTTAAAATATTCTATAGCTCCGAGGGGCCTTGTTGGAAATAAGGATGTTGCTTTTGTGTAACACAAATTGTAGACGAGAGATTCTTTTTTCCCTTTGCTTCCGTCAAAGAGGTGTTCTCGTCCACTACAGCTCAGGTGAAACTGACATCTGCTGTCTGCCTCGGGGTTCTCAAAAGTGTGCTGAATAAAACTCAATAACAAATCTCAGAATATTCCTTACTTTTAGCTGCTGTGGGGCTGACACATAACAATGTGTGTAAAGCCCTCTTCACACGGCAAGTATGAACCACATCTGGATGTGGTGAGCATTCCAAACTCCCCAGATGGCACTGCCCCAGGAGGTGCTAATATCCCTGACCTTGACCAAAGATGCCATTCTTGGTCTGCTCTTTCCTCTTTTAGGTGCAGGGACTGCTACTCTCTCTCATGCAAAAATATCCCCTTGACCTTGTAATCATCAAAGAAGCCTCAGCTGATGCTTTTCTAAGTGATCCTACACAGCGTGCATTAACAGGTCTTAGGATTGACCTATAATTATTTTCCATGTTGAAGAACTAAGACAATCTTACAGATTTCTCTCAGCCCTCAAAATTCCACACATATAATGGGCCTCTATTCTGCACCCCTCCCTCTTTCCAAACCTCTTATCAGGTGACTTTGCATCTCTGCTCATCAAGAGGTGACATCTATTTCCCCAACTCTGCATGTGGGCTGACCTTGTGCCTTGCATTGGCTCAAAGAATGCAGTCGATGTGACCGTGCCGTGGGGCAGGTCTGAGCCTGGGCCTCCAGAGACCCTGTGCACTTCTGGTCTCTCTCTCATGCATCTCTGTTTTGCTGTAATAACATGGCCAGGCTAGCCTGTTTGTGGATGAAAGACCATGTGCGGTAAAGCCAAGTCGTCCCAGCCCAAGGCCATCGTAGACCAGCCCGTCCCCAGCCACCCTGCCCACTAATTGCAGATTCATGAACATGGCAGCCAAGGACACCCAAGCCCAGTTCAGCCAATTCAGAAATGATACATGGCTGTAGTTTTAAGGCACACGGTTTGGGGGGCTTTTTGTTACTCGTCAATAATGAATTGCTACACCTGGGGCGCAATAAGTGTTTGTAAGCATAGCTAATATTTTTAGGTTATTATCCAGCTCATCAAATAAGTCCTGGCTCCACCATTGTGAGCCCCCTTCCTGTGGGACTGTCCTTTCCAGTCCCCGTTCTCCTCTGCTCGCTGCGCTGACTACGTGCTTCGGTCAGCTTTGTAGATAATGGACATCCTCCACTCCCTGCATTTCATTTCCCAATATAGCGTCCAAGAAAAAAAACAAACCAAAGCACTTCTTCCTAGTGGGAGAAAGAGCAGAGCATATTAAATTCCTGGAACCACATTAAATTGACACAAAAGTTACAAAACGAGAGGCGACTTGATCCTAGGCACCGCTCGCTGGCATCAGCTTGACCTCCCTCTGTCTCTTTTAAGCAGGAATGCCAGCCCTTATTCTCCCAGTTGTCTCAGGCAAGCCCCCAAATGCTGAGCGCAAAGGGAAGACAGAGTAAACACACGTGGGACGGAACTGAATTAGATGGAGAGAAACTCTGTCTAATTCTGGGTCTGATTTCTACTAGTGCCAGGTATCTGCCATTTGACCTCAGTCCAAGAAGTCATCCTCTCTAAATGTGGTTCTTCTTCAGCAAAATAGGAATAATTCTGTCTGCTCTACTTAGCTCACACATCATTGCAAGGATGAAATTAGGTGGCATGTTGGAAATGCTTTGTAAACTGTTGAGAGCTCTGTAGTGCAATGTAAGGCATTGTTGTGGTTGTTACTATTTCAGGTCCAGCAGGGGAGATTGGATCTGGGGAAAATGGCAGACAGCCCAGGGTGGCGGGGCGGGGAGGCTGACTTGTTTCTTTATCAGCAGATAACGTAGGCAAAGCATTGTGACTCATATCAGAAAAGAAGCCTGGCAAACACAAAGGAAATAGTCTGGAGAAAGCTGACGAGCCCACAGTTGGAGTTCTGCATTGGGGTTTAGGATGCTGAAAGCATTGGAAGGAGTCTAGGGAAAAGCAATGTGAGTCACTTCAGAACAGAATGTCCAACTTGGGGGGGAGTCGGAGTGAAATGTGTGAGCTTTGGCTACCAGGAAATTGCACTTGTTTTCCCAGGTTCTTCCAAGAGGTGGCTGTTTCAGGGATGTGTGCCTTGCTGGTGTAGCGGATGCTGGTGTACAGAGCCCCACAGAGGGACATCCAAACTCCACCCCTAGTCTGGGCGAAGAAGACAGACATGCACCAGAGGAAAAGGAGTCGAACTTTTCCACGTGGACCAAAGGGAGTTATACTAATTAGGGTACTTTTGGCTGCAAGTAAGAGATAACAAGGTTAAAGTCATTCATTACCCTTTAAAAAGAAGTCCCGAGATGGGCCAGTGCCAGCACTGGTTAAGTCAGCAGCTCAGCAAAACCATCTAGGACTCAGTTTACTCCCCCTTCTCTCTCTGGTACCCTCGGTGGCTTGGTTTGTCCTTTTAGGCTGGCTTCCCTCATAGTCCAAAGATAGCTGCTACAATTCCCATCACACCACACAGATGACACCATCTCTACCCCTTTGTAAGAGCAGATTCCTCCTCCCATTGCACTTGACCATGACTGCAACCCTTTTCCAAACCTAAATCCATCACCCACAAGGAGAGTAAAATGGCAGTGACTGGCTTAGACCAATCAAGATTCTCCCTGGAGCTATAGAGAGCCTGGTCCACAGAAGCACAAGGCCTTCCAGACCCTGAACACAGTTGGGATTCTGATGGCAGGCGAGGAGGGAAGCTGCAAGGAAGGAGATGGTCAGGCATCAGCCAAGAACCACTGCATCCCTCTGGTCCACGTGACTCATAGACGATGCTCTTCAAAACGGGATACATAACAGCTAGGATGTTATCAGTGCCTTGATAATAGCTAACATTTTGGGTAGTTACTCTGCACCAGGTGGTGTGCTCAGCACTTTATAGGTGTCATCTCTTTCAATCATGTCAACAGCCTGAAGCCCCCTTGTAATGAGACTTTTGGAGGAAGAGGGGTGGAACTTGAGTAACTGAATCTCCTTGGAAGAGTCCAAGGTTAATCCTTCTTACATCAAATTGCTCTCTCTAAATAACCATTTTGTTGTGGTTCTGGTGAATTTTGTCTTCTCTTTCTAGCCGCTGACCTCACCTTTGACTACTATAATTTCTTCCCTGGGTTGTTTTCTTGGATGATGTCCCCAACATACATGCCCAGGAGTCAGGGGGAAAGTCCAGTGATATAAAAAGCCAGCCCAGAAGGGCTTTGAAATTCCACAGTTATTTATTTTTGTGTTTGATTTTTTGAATTGGCATGTAATTTTTTTAAAAAAGCCAATCAATACAAAAGTACTGTTAAAAGCAAATTTGATAAACAACAAGGTCCTACTGTAGAACACAGGAAACTATATTCAATATCCTGTGATAAACTGTAATGGAAAAGAATATGAAAAAGAATGTCTATATATATGTATAACTGAATCACTTTCCTGTATAGCAGAAATTAACACAACATCATAAAGCAGCTGTATGTCAATAAAATAAATTTTAAAAATTACAGAAAAAAAAAGCAAATATGCCTCCCACACTAGTCCCTGCCCAAATCTTCTCTCCCGCTATTCCATCCCTTCCTTCCTGTTTACTGACGAGCTATTTTACGCAGAGGTCCATGCCAATGTCAAGCCGGCCCATGGAGTTTCATGAAGCTATCTCTGATTCCTTCCCTCCCAACATTTCCAGCATCCATCAGTGCCAAGTCCTAAGCATCCGTCTTCACGAAACCTCCTCATGCCTGTCCATTCATTGTTTCTCCCTGGACCCATGGTGCCAGCCTCCAATGGCCTCCCAGACTCCACTGCCTTCTTGCTCTTTCTGCCTCCATCCTCTTTAAGGGTATTTTTTACATACACTACATTATGGGCTGAATTGTGTCCCCCCAAACCCCATTCATATGGTGAAGTCCTGACCCCTAGTACCTCTGAATGCGACTGTATTTGGAGACGGCCTTTAAAGAGGTGATTAAGTTAAGATGAGGTCATTAAGGTAGGCCCTAATCCAGTATGACTGGTGTCCTTGTAGGAAGAGGAGATTAGGGCACAGAGATGATGTGCACACAGGGGAGACCATGTGAAGAAACCTAAGAGAAGATGACCATCTGGGGCTAGAGTGAGGCCCAGGGGAGAAGCCAACCCTGCTGCCACCTTGATCTTGGACTTCCAGCCTCCAGAAATGTGAGAAGATAAATTTCTTTTGTTTAAGCCATCCATCCAGTCTGTGGTACTTTGCTACGGAAGCCCTAGGAAATGAACACAGACCACTTATGATCAAGTCACTCATTTGTTCAAAAACTTTATAATGGATTCTAGTTTCTTAGCATTAAGCAGACTTCCTCCCCCAAGGCCTTCACGGGACCTTACGATCTGGAGCTGATCTGCCTTTACTATCTTCACTGCTTATCGACTCACACTGGGCTGGTTTCCATGCAGTGAACATGGCCTGACATTTCCTGCCTCTGTGCCTTGGCACACACAGGTTGTTCCTTTTATGGAAAATAGTTTTGCATTTCCATGCCATGCCCCTCCCATCTCTAATTGTTGAAATCACATTTATTAAGCCGCACGCTCTCCCAAACCCACAACTCAGTGGGATCGTGTTTTCCCTTCCCCGCACCACTGTGTAAAATCTTCATGACAGGCACTGTATTCTGCCCTGTGATCAACTTAAGAGTATTTTTTATTGCCTTAATATATATTTTTAAAATAAATTAATTTATTTATTTTTGGCCCCGTAGGGTCTCCGTTGCTGCGCACGGGCTTGGCTTTCTCTAGCTGCGGCGAGCGGGGGCTACTCTTCGTTGTGGTGCACGGGCTCCTCATTGCGGTGGCTTCTCTTGCTGTGTAGCTCGGGCTCTAAGCACGTGGGCTTCAGTAGTTGTGGCGTGCAGGCTCAGTAGTTGTGGCACACGGGCTTAGTTGCTCCGCGGCATGTGGAATCTTCTCAGACCAGGGCTCGAACCCGTGTCCCTGGCTTTGGCAGGTGGATTCTTAACCACTGCACCACCAGGGAAGTCCCTTGCCTTAATATTTGACTGTAAAATTCTTGAACACAGCTTCTGCATCTCACTCATCTTTCCATCTTCAATCTAGGATGAGTAGCCAAATAGCATATCTTCACAAAGATGAGTGGGATAAAATAACATTGTTTTAAATTTTGTTGCTCTATATTTTGATCCCATTTTTAAATTAGGAGCAAAAAAGTAAAGCAATGCCCATTAAAAAAATAAGAAATAGGAAAGGCGAATTTGAATTGTGTCACTTCTGGGATGACCCAGAGGAAGATGTGAAACTCTAGGTGGGAGAAACTCTGAATAGAAGAAAGACTTAACTACCTCACCTGCTATTGCAGCTATATCTTAAAATATAGGCTACTTAGGGTAGAATTTTGCCTGAATATTCTGGAATTTTTTCTTAAAGAAAAACATTTGATCTCTGGAGACAACTTTACAGAAGCTTTGCATCGGAAAGCTGGCTGGAAGTCGGGGGTGGGGGTGTGGTGACTCTGAATTCCTTTTCCTCTGGAATTACCTTGCCTTTGAGATGCTTTGTAGCGTGTGGGAGCAGCAGTTTTCAGCAGGGAGCAGGCTTCTGAGTGCAAACCTACGCCCTTAGCACCATCTGCTCTGCGTGCACATGGAAACCATGCGTAAGTGTGGGTTGGCTTGGACTCGCTGAAACATGATCAAAGGGAAAGTGATTTACATAATCTGTCCCTTCCTATTTGCTTTTTGGGCCGTCATTAGAGTGAGGAACCCAATTAGAGGTAAAAAAAAAAAAAAAAACCAAAAAACAAAAAACAGAACCAAAAATATTACCTCTCCTCCAAAATGCCTGCAAAATGAGGGGAAAAATACTTTCTTTTCATTACTGCAAGGGAAAACTGAGAGATGAAACCATTAGCGACGTGAAATCTAGTGGGAAAACAGGTGAATTTTTTTCCCTTAGTGAATCTTAAAACAGTAAGATTTCCCTCCCTTTCTTTCTCTTTTCCCCTCTTCTGTCTGTCACATTGGGAGACCTGCTGACAAGGACTTGAATAGGCTCTGTAATGATCCGCAGGCATCCCCAACACGGTGGCACATTAAATGCATTGAGAAGCCAGGTACGTGGGGAAGGAGCCATGGCAACAGAGGAATAAAATGTGCTGGTCTCCCTGGGGCTCTGCGATGCTGCTCAGTGGAGGGGAGGGGGACTTGGTGTCCCTGGAGTCTCCCTGATGGAGTTGGATTTCTGGGGTGGCCCCAGGGTCCCAGCTATCAGAGCCATGAGGTTTCAGGGAGGAAGGATATCAAGCTGGAGACATGGAGATAGGGTAGGACCTGCCGCTGTGCTGAGAAGGGGTGGTGGGTACCACCCACCCAGATACTCTCTTACTTAGATGTTGAGTGTCTTGCATCAGGCTCCCAGAAGCAGGGACATTATGCAAAGGATTCATTGAGGAAGTGCTCTCAGGACAAGGGCAGGAGGGGTCAGGAGAGGACGGGTAGGGGAGATGTGTTTTGGGGTGAGAACCAGGTGAGAATGTGGGCTCCACTGGAGACCAGCTTCAGCCTGATCCCACGGGGAGCTCTGGAGCAGGAATCGTACCACACGGTTGGTCCCTTTAGAGGCAAGAAGGCCGGCCCTTGATATCACGTTTCGTCACTGGTCACTGGCCATGGGGTGAGGTGCAGCAACTCCCACTAGGACAAAGAGAATGCTCAGGAGATGGGGCCAGTAGTGCGTTACCAGCTGTATTAGTCCACGCAGGCTGCAGTGACAAAGTATTACAGATGGGGTGGGGGGAGCCTAAACAACAGAAATTTATTGACTCACAGTCTGGAGGCCAGAAGTCCAAAATCAAGATCTCTAATGTTCACTGCAGCACTATTTACAATAGCCAAGACATGGAAGCAAACTAAATGTCCACTGATGGACGAATGGATAAAGAAGATGTGGTGCATATATACAATGGAATATTACTCAGCCATAAAAAAGAATGAAATAATGCCATTTGCAGCAACACGGATGGACCTAGAGATAATCATAGTAAGTGAAGTAAGTCAGAAAGAGAAAGACAAATATCATATGATGTCACTTATTGTGGAATCTAAAAAAATGATTCACACTGCTATATTTAAAATGGATAACCAACAAGGACCTACTATATAGCACAGGGAACTCTGCTCAGTATTCTGTAATAACCTAGTTGGGAAAAGAATTTGAAAAAGAATAGATATCTGTATATGTATGACTGAATCACTTTGTTGTACACCTGAAACTAACACAACATTGTTAATCAACTATACTCCAATATAAAATAAAAAGTTAAAAAAATTAAAACATAATAAAAAATTATAAAAATGATTCGAATGAACTTATTTACAAAACAGAAAGAAACTCACAGATATAGAAATCAAACTTATGGTTACCAAAGGGGAAAGGTGATAGGGGAGGGATAAATTAGGAGTTTAGGATTAACAGATACATGCTACTATATGTAAAATAGATAAACAACAAGGACCTACCGTGTAGCACAGGGAACTCTATTCGATATCTTATAACAACCTATAATGGAAAAGAATTTGAAAAAGAATATTCTCCATGTATCTCCTCACGTTGTCTTCCCCCTGTAAGTGTCCAAATAAAAGGGGACTTTTGTATAAGGACGCCAGTCATATTGGGTTAACTGCCCTTCCCATGACTTCATTAGCACAGACCCTATTTCGAATAAAGTCACAGTATAAGGTGCTGGGGGCTAGAACTTCAACACAGGAACTTTTGGGGTAGCACGACTCAATCTATAACACCAGTCAACCTTTTTCAGCAGCCCGGAGGGGGAGGCACCTACCGGATGGTAAAGAGGTCCCGAGCCGGGCACCACCAGCCTCCCCGCCACGTAGAACCGAAAAGCAAGTGCCCATGTTGGGTCATCTTAGTCGTCACCACTGGTTTCTTCCGGCACCTTCTCAGATGAAACAGCCTCTGGGGTAGACAATTCTCAAAAAGCACTAAAGGCTGTTAAACACTAATATCCTAGCACAGATTCGTTTTGGAAAAGCACTTTTCTCCACAATAACACTGTGCCACTGAGAAGAGTGGAAAAGCTGGGGAGAAGGCAAAAGCCGGGGGAAGGGGAAAGATGTTCTGGAATCCCTGGGGCCTCAGGCCGGGCCGGCGGGAAGGGAGAGTGGTCAGGGCAGCGGCCCCGGCCAGTGATGCTCGCCTCCTCTGATGGGACGGGGACAGGAAAGTCTCTGATTAGGGAGAAGCAGTGTCCCTGGGGAAACAGAAAGGTGAAGGAGGGCAATGTAGGATCAGCATTAGAAGTGGAGACGGGAAGTATGACTGCACAGGAGTCCGGATCACAAACAGCGACTTCTCCGTGTCATGGGGGAGGGGACAGGATTGGGGCAGCCTCCCCATCCCCAGCTGTCCCCGCTGCGGAGGCCTCCCCCTTCCCTCTCGGGCCACCATCCTGTGTCCAGCAATCTCAGACCCCAAGTGCAGGACTGAAGGTCATTGCAGAGGTCCTTTCCATCCCCACTTAAAGACCAGCACACCTTCTGGAAGGCTTTGCACAGGGGACAGTTTGTAAAAGTGGGACCCCCCAGAACTGCAGTCATTTCTGAGGTTCTGAGGGAGGTTCTTGGGAGGCAAATGGGTTTTCCCAACCTCCCTGTTTGACGTCGATGGGGGAGAAACTGCTTTCCTCTTCGTGAAGAATAAAAAGAAGCAGCAACTCTTTCTGACTGAAGGCGCTTTAGTCTTGGGGGTTGGTTGGTAAAGACACACATGGGAGGCACCTTTCTCTGTTCCTATTTCGTGAAAAGGATAGAGGGACGTGGACCCAGGTGCCAGGAGGCAAGCTAGAGATGAACGGAAAAAGAATAAGGTAGTATACCGGGTAGATTGCTACACAAGCTGGTTTTAGAGCAACTTTATTTAAAATAAAGTATATGTGTGTGTTATATATTATGTATTATGACATCCAAACAAAAGTAATAGGAATGCCTTCATTTTGTTAAATACCCAGGCGGGGCTTCCCTTTTTCTGGTTGTCTTGTACATTTCTATGGTTTTGCTCCATCTGTTTGTTTGAATCACGATGCAAACAGGGCCCCGGCAGGGCATTGGATGACAGCTCTCTTATGTCTGTTTTCATCCTTGGTTTTCCCTGCACTGGCTTGCGGACGTGACTGGGTGTTTATACTGTAGGGTTTCCAGCAGTCTAGATTTTGCTGATTTTTCCCCCTTGTGACATTTATCCTGTCCCTCTGTCTGCTGTCTTTCCTATGAAGTGATAGGTAGATGGATAATCAGATTCAGATTTGGTTTATTTGGCAAGGCTGCTACTTGGGTGCTGGGTTCGATCCCTGGTCTTGGAGGACCCCACATGCCGCGGAGCAACCAAGCCCGTGCACCACAACTACTGAGCCTGCATACCTAGGGCCCGTGCTCCATAACGAGAAGCCACCGCAATGAGAAGCCCACGCACTGCAACAAAGAGTAGCCCCTGCTCACTGCAACTAGAGAAAGCCCGTGCGCAACAACGAAGACCCAATGCACCCAAAAATAAATTAAAAAAAAAAAAATAGTGCTGTGAAGAATAGCCTTTTGAATACGGGTTTTCAAATCTTTGCCAGTGTATCATTGGGTTAGATCCAGAAGTGGGATAGATAGGGTAAATGAGAAGCACATGTGTCAAATTTTAGATTTTTGCCAATCCATTAATTCATTAGGGGTTGCAAAATGGTGAAATATAAATTCCATAATTCCTCATTCATTAGCTAGAATGGTTCTGTTAAGCAAAAGTTCCCTTTATCAACTCTTTGACTAGACTGAAGGACAGTCACTTAAGGAGGGCAAGATAAATGCTTGATCCTTTCTCTTTGCTTACGAATTTTCACATTAATGAATTGGTTCACAGACATCTTCCAGAGGGAAGAATGAAAACATTTTTTTATATATATCATTATGAACATAGGGATTTCATCATATTTGAGGTGTTTCAATTTGACGGCATGGCAGAATAATTTTTTTAATTGAAGTAAAGTTGATTTACAATGTTGTATTAATTTCTGGTGTACAGCAAAGTGATTCAGATGTATCTATCTACTTATATATATAGGTAGATAGATATACTTTTTCAGGTCCTTTTCCATTTTAGTTTATATTGAATTGAATATAGTTCTCTGTGCTATACAGTAGGACCTTGTTGTTTATCTATTTTATATATAGTAGTTTGTATCTGCTAATCCCAAACTCCTAATTTATCCCTCCCCGCCCCTTCCCCTTTGGTAAACATAAGTCTGTTCTCTATGTCTGTGAGTCTGTTTCTGTTTTATAAATAAGTTCATTTTTATCATTTTTTAGATTCCACATATAAGTGATATCATATGATATTTGTCTTTCTCTGTCTCAGAATAATTTTAATTTGTATTTCCCTTACTGAAAGTAATCTTGAGCATCTTTTTATTTGTTTAAGAGTGAGTTCATTTATTTTCCCATAAACTATCTATTCATATTTCTAGATTACTTTTTGGTGGAGTTTTTTCTTCTCTATTTGTAGAACCTCTTTATAAATTAGGTTTATTAATTGTCTGCTGCATGAATTTTCCCCTTAGTGTCATTTGTCTTTTTACTTTGCTTATGCTTTTTTTTTGGCCATAAAAAGTGTTTTTCTTATAACCAAATTAATCGTTTTGCTTATGCTTTTAGATTTCAAGTCATAAGTAGGAAAGTTTTACTCACTCTAAGGTTAAAAAAGTATTCACCCATATTTTCTTCTAGTATCTTATTTTTTTTTAAACATTTAAACATACACCATTTGCAATGTATCCTGGTGTACAACATGAGTAAAGATTTAAGTTTTAATTTTCCATATGGTTATGCAGTTATCTCAATACCACCTATGAAAAAGTTCATCTTTTCCCTACTGACTTAAGATGTAGTTTTTACTATATATGAAATTTTCATATTCATGTGAGTTTGTTTCTGGATTTTTAAAAATCCTGTATCATGTTTGTCTATTCAAGTACCAATACAAAACCTCTTAAATTATAGAAGCTTTATAGTGTGTTTTAATATCTGATAGGTCTACCCACCCTCCCTTCTCTCTCATTCTTTTTATTTTCCAGGGTATTATGCTTTCTTGCTTGTTATTCCAAATGAGCTCTATAATCAACCTCTCTGGCCCAGAGGGGAAAAAAACTGATAAATTTTAAAATTTAGATCACATTAAATTCATACATTGACTTAGCAAGAACTGATACCTTTTTTGATCTTAAGTCTTCCAGCCCAGGAAAGTGGAGTGTCCTCCCATTTGTTTGTCTATTTTTGTGTCTTTTCAGGAGTGTTTTACGGTTTTCTTCGTATGGGTTTCAGACGCTCCTTTGTAAGACTGATGCCTGAAAGATGTATGTCTTCTCTTTTTCACTATCATAAATATGATCTTTTTTTATATCTCACTAGTTTTTTGTTTATTATATATAACGGGTATTTCTTTTTCGTTGTTAAAAAATTGCTACCTTACTAAATTCTTTTATTATCATAGTAGATTTTCCTGTGATTCATTTGGGTTTTCCAGGTGTGCAATCATGAAGAGAAGATTTTTTTATATTAGCAACTCTGAAAAAATGTTTGAAATGTTTGAAACTCTGAATCTCTGAGAAAGTATGCCTCTTTGGAACCACTGAATGGAATCAATGCAGTTGCCATGCTGGCAATGTGCTGGGGAAAATCTCTTCAAGGAAAGAAAATAGAGCTTTTTAAATCCTCAAACTGGCATCTCAAAGTTATAAAGGTGGAGACAGCGTTGCAAAAATGTGTAATTAATAGTCTCTGTCTCTCTCTCCTCTCTCTCTGAGCCTCTTCCTTCTCTGCCTTCTTTACTCCATTTTCTTGTATATCAACTCTTCCCAGCGCAGATCCTTATCTCTTTCTACCTTTTAAGGTTCTTGCAGCTGCTCTTTACTCTGTGGTCTGTGTCTCCTATTCGTTTTATTGGGTTTCTTTTGGGGGGGGGTCTTAAAAATATTATATAAAAACATTTCACTGTATATGTTTATGGTTTTGTTCTTAGAAGACTGATTTTTGTGTCTAATGTAAAGCACACAGTACATAGCTTTAGTTCCTCCTGAGATCCTAGATAATAAGAATACAGTTGTTCCTCAGTATCTGTGTGGGGGGTTGGTTCCAGGAGCCCTGAGAATACCAAATCTCCGGATGCTCTAGTCCCTTGTGTAAAATGGTCCAGTGCAAAGAATACAGTTGGTTCTCCTTATGCTCGGGTTTCACATCTGCAGCAAGAGGGCCGACTCATGGTGAAAATCTCCATTTAGTGCTCCTATGTGCCAGATACTGTGCTAGAAACTCATCCATTCATCCAGTACATATTTATTGAGTTCCAGGTACCATTCAAAGTGTTGTGGATAAAGTCTACGAATTCTCAGCCCTCACTGAGCTTACGTTCTAGGAGGAAACCAGGAAATAAATGAAAGAAATCAACAAAATATATAGGATCTATCTTAGCTCTTCTCCCACAGAAAGTCGAGGTTGAGGCCAGAGTAGGGAGAATGTTCGTGTCAGGACTTTGGCTTTTACCTGGCATGACATGGGAAGCCACTGGAGGGAGGTCTTGGGGCAGAGGGGTGATATAATCTGACTTATGTCTTCACAGGCTCATGACAACCCTGCAAAGTCAGTAATTCAGGCTCAAGAAATAAGATAATTTCTGTACGTATAGTTGAATCACTTTGCTGTACACCCGAATTATTGTAAATCAACTATACTTCAATTTCTTTAAAAGCAAAACATAAAAAAGTTTGAAAAAGAAATGGGATAATTTCCTGATGGTCACACAGAAGGTGGTGGAGCCAGGATTTGCCCCGGGTGCTCTTACCCTTAAGTCCTTGCTTTATCTACTAGGAGTATTTCCTTCCAAATATACTAGTTGCAGAAGTTTTTATTCTGTGTGTTTTTTTTTTATGTCTCCTTTCAGGCCTACACATTTCTGCCTGATGGAGATTTAAGCTCTGTTGAGTCCGTATTCTTTCATTCATTCCAAAAAGATTTATTCGTTCCCTGCCTTGTGCGTGGCACCATAAATTGTACTGTGGGACATAAAAGAGGGGGAAGACAAGGTTCCTACTCTCAAGAAGTTTATAGACAAGCTATTAAGAGAAGACAGGATTTGTATGTAAATTATTTAAATCCAATGACTTTTACTTCTTTTCGGGGCAGGCGGGGTTACCTGTTTCATTTAACTCATCTAAAAGAACACTGCTCTTTCTTTTGAAAGAAGAGCCCCATCTGAGAACTGGAAGCAGACAAAATATGGGATTCCCTCTTCGATTTTATAGATTTTGACTTCCAGCCTGACTGTTCAGGTAGTGAATTAAAAGATGACTCTCTCCCTCCCCAACCCTAAGCCTTGCAAACCCGACCTGTGATCATAAGATCCAGCTGTGCCTTTGCTATTTCTCGCCTTATTGCCAGAAATAAAGGTTCAGCAGCGATCCCTGCTCAACTGACAGTGTTGTCAGTGACACCTGAGGTGAAGTAAAACCCAGCTCAGCAGTTCTGCTGGTGCTGAGCCGCTGTGGTTTAGAATTAGTCAAAGCAAGGTGGCTCCTGGCTGCGTCCTCCTCCCACCCCTCACTGGGGGTGAGGGAGGGGTTCTGCAGCAGATGGCAGCAATGTTCAACATCAGACTCTGCCCTCTTGCTTTGATTAGGACACGTGACGAGGCTAAATGACAAGTACGGAGTCAAATGACTGTCCTGTTTACCTTTGGCCACCATATCAGTTATTTTCAGGACTCAAGAAGAGTCCATCCGTCAAACCCTTGGCCTTCTTGCTAGAGACTCAGGAAAGCATTATGTTTTAGAAGAGCCAGCTCTGGGTGCAGACTGAGAACTCAAGGATTTGGGATCTACCTCTGTTGCAATTCATCTACGGACTGTGCAATCTCCAAGAAATGATACACGAAATCATCTAATTTTCTAAATAACCTGCATGAACTTTATTTGGGTCTTGCAGAGTCCACAATGGGAAGCCAACAGAGCAGTAAGTGGGCTCTGAAGCTCTTAAAATATCCCACTTTAGAAAGCCTGTCCATATTCTGCTGGAGTTTGCCTCCCTGCTCTGTGTGAACACGCAGAATCTCTCTAGCCCTACAGGATAGAATAAATCCATGACTCATTCTGGAAATAAAGAACGACCTCCATCTTAGCTAACTTGATCTCAGATAATGCATCCTGTTAAGCCAGCGGATCCCCTCCCTGGTTTCTTGTAGCTATTCTTTAATGCTCTATAGTCCCGGAACTATTATCCTTTGCTTATTATAGCTTCTTCTTACGCGGTGATGCAAGCCATTCATCCATCCATTCATCCATCCTTCTATCCATCCATTCATTCAAAGCCATTCATGCCAGGTGCTATGAAACCCAGCACCCATCCTTTCCCTTTGGGAGGCTGTTGGTTCAGGGACTTCATATTTATGCCTTTTGCTTTTCTGTTTGAGTGTGTTTGCTGTGATAAATTTACAGAATGGAACATTTCCAGGGAACTATGGTTACTTTGCTGATCAAGTTTCTGTATACTAAAAATTCTTCAAGATTCAGCATTAGAAATCATGATGATTAGGAAGTCTTGATTTATTTGTATGGAAAACTCTACTTAGTAATGGAAAACTCACCCTCTCCACCAAAGGAACTGGAAAGACAAATGATTTTAAGGAAAATTACTGTTAATTTCTTTTTTTAAAAAGTAAATTGTTTGGGCAAGTTCCTCTGGGCTACAAAAACATAAGATATTGGTGTCAGTTTCTGGAATAAGACTCAGGATATGTCTGTTATATGAACTCATTGAAAATGTCTACCTAGAATAAAGTACTTGAAGCATGCAGATTTTAGCCTGCCAAATCGTTTTGCACTAATTATGAAAAAATTAGAATTCTTTTTTTATCAGTTGAATTTAAATATGGATCTACCAAAGAGTATACAAGCATAAGAATCTAGTTTTTTTCAATTCTTATATCACTTTACTTTGCCACTAAAAATGTATTTTTACTGTCAATTCCCATTTAGATTAAATTCTGTGTGTTTGCAAAATGTGTATTCAGATGAAAGTGATATAGTAGATTGTGGTAATAGAAGGACATTGAGGCTTGGAATAGATTTCAATGGGTAGTCTATTTACTACAACATCTGTTACAATGAGAGGAGCCCCATTTCCACCCTAAACCATCATATCCTTTCCGATTTCTTCGTTCCTATGTGTGGGTCAGTGGTAACACAACAGCGATAGAAGAAAGAACAGAGCAGAACTAAATGCAGGGAGAGGTAAAAATACCATTTTTCACATTATACCATCTCTGAAATCAAGATGTTTTGTACATTTAACATATCTTAGATTTGATGAAATTTAGTTACCAGTGGGCTGGCATGCAGGAGTCTTAATGCTGGCCAGTTGGTCAACTGCAGCCATGTCTGTTTCAGTTTGTAAAACCCACTGTGCCTGGTAGAGTGTGTAACATACACATAGCAGACTCTCAAGTATTTATTATTGAAGACAAATATTGAAGAAATACAGCTGAAGAATACTGGATGACCAGTAACTTTAGAGAACAGTTTTAGCTAATTTAATCAGTGAAGGTGGAGAGCCCCTTTCAAGATTAGATTGTCTCATTCAAATATTTTTATCCACATGTGGTCATTCAGACACTATTCACTATGGCCTCTGCATTGAACAGTGAATCAAAGGTATCCATGAAAATGTTTCCAAGTTCTTTTAACTCTGAAAGTCTTGGAGTTACTACCTTCAAGCTTTCAGGGGATTCCTAGGTGTGATGACTGCTGAGAAGCCAGCTGGTTTCCCGGACCACCGACAGTGAGACGATATTTACATTGGATTCTACCAAATACAAGGGTGGAGATGACTCCTAGGGGTCTTCAGGTTGCTGCCCCTAACAAATATTCTTTGAGTGCCTCTCATGTGTACTGGGGATACAGTAGTGGGCAAAGCAGATGAGATCTCTGGTCTGATGGAACAGACGTTCTAGACCTCTGGCATAATGCTTGTAAAAGCATAAGTGCAATGCCCAGCATTCAGTAGGCGTGCCATGAGTGTTAGTTTTCTTTCTTTCTGTGTAGATTTTACCAGCTAGGAATGGCAGTAAGGCCCTGCTTCTCCCCATCCACACCCTCAGCTGGCTCTTCAATCCCCTGGTATTGTTTTCTTGCAGCAAAGCTTTTGCCTTGGTGCACTAGGGAAAGACATGTGGTTGCTACGAATGGGAGCCTGGCTGAAAGGAGCCGGGGCAGATGCCCATGCATATTAGAGTCTAAGAAAGTGTTCCCAATCCTTTAAGAAAACCATTACTTGGCTCACTGCAAGCTAATTGCATTTGTTCAGTCATTGTGAAAATGGATGCAGATGGGATGCGGAAGCTAAGAAATACCCCACTGTTAAATCAGAAATAAGGCCACTTGCTCAGGAGAAACTATTGCCTGGGATGAGGTTTTCACCAAGAAGTGGGAAATTGCTCAGTAAATTTCTCTTTTCTGCTTAAGTAGGTCTTTTAATTAATTTTTACTGACCTACTCAGCCTTTAACACAAAAAGTGTGAACATAGAAAGTATTGGGCTTGTTGATGGTTCCTTCCAATGTCACAAAGCAAAAGTGAGGGAGACAAATTTGTTCTGGGACAAAGCTTTGTTGCCTTGGGATCTGCAACATTGACACTGAGCTGCAATGAAAACAGTGTTGTCTTCTTATTTCTATGTTGGTGTGATAAGAGCTTACTTTTTAAATAAAATGCCATGATGGGTTTAATAACCCCCAAATGAGAATCAAATTGTAATGGGAAGAAGTATACAACATTATGATAAAGCTATGTATGATCTCTCTATTTAAAGGTTAAAGCTTCTATCACTTAAAGCTGTCCTTTCTAATGTTTCGATTAAATGATGCCATATTGTTCTCTTTTCACTAGTAATTAAACACAAAGTGTAGTGTCATTTAGTAACTTGCTTCCATGTGGTAGAAATTCTAACTGGTTTCAGAATTTGGGGAGAAATGTTAATCCTGATTATTAGAGGAGTGAATGTTCTAGAAAACTGTTGTTCCCTAACCTTATCATCCCTACGGAAACTTACTGGTAGCCTGAAGAAACATGTCCTACTGAAGGTCTATATCTTTGCCTCAAGTTGCCTGATCGCTGGGACACACAAGCATATGGAGATTATTAGAGAGGGGCAGGGTTAATGTCATGTAACTGGCAAGGGGTAACAATGAGAGTCAGACATCTGGGAAGAGAACCCCCAGCCCAGCCCTCCAGCTGACTGGTCAACCAGTTGGTTGGTCAACCATGTAGGTGAAGAGACTTACTCAAGTTTACACAGCTAGTCAGGGCAGCACCAGGTTAAGAACCTAGGTCTCCTGAACCGGCCAGGGCTGCTTCCACATTGTTGAGGGAATGTTGTAGTCCTTCCTCTTAAATATCCTGCAGGGCTTGTGATGAAAGAACCCTTGGAAGTCTTGGTAACTCCTAGGTTTGTTTGCAGCACAGGTTTTACAAACTACATATTCCTTCTCCAATGATTTGGTTTCCAGCTCCAAATGGAAACTAAGGCAGATGCCAAGCTTCTTACATTAGGATCAGGGTTGAAATGGGTTCTCACAGCTTCCTTAAGGCGCCAGACCCTTCCATCAAGAAAAAGGCTCTTTGCTATGATTATCACAAAAGATAAACAGGGGAGTGCAGGGACCTCAGATATCCTGTTTTCATTTCCTTTGGATATGTACCCAGAAGTGGGATTGCTGGATCATATGGCAGTTCCAGTTTTAATATTTTGAGGGCAGTATGGGTGGTCCTAGAGGACATTATGCTGAGTGAAATAAATCAGACAGAGAAAGACAAATACTGTATGATTTTGTTTATATGTGGAATATAAAAAAGCCAAACTCATAGAAACAGAATTGAATGGTGGTTACCAGAGGCTAGCAGATGGCAGAAACGGGGAGATGTTGGTCAAAAAGTGCAAACTTCCCTTTAGAAAACGAGTAAGTTCTGGGGATCTCATGCACAGCTTTGTGATTATAGATAGAAATACTGTACCACATACTTGAAAGTTACTAAGAGAGTCAATCTTAAATGTTCTCATCACAGGAAAAAAAAAAAAGAAATAGCAATTATGTGATGTGATAGAGGTACATATTAGCTAACACTGTGGTGGTGATCACATAGCAGTATATAAATGTATCAAAGCAACATGTTGTACACTTTAAACTTACATAATATTATGTATCAATTATATTTCAATAAAGTTGAAAAAGAAAGGAAAAAAGACTCTACAGCAATTTATAGTAGCATCTGACAGCACTGAGGTAGAGTCTCCTGTGACTAGGGTATATAACAGTCCTGGTTTGCTTAGGATAGAGGAATTTCTCAGGAAACTGGAACTTTCCATGGCTAAAACTAGAAAAATTCTGGACATCCTGGAAGGAGATGCCCACCCTCTCTGTGGCAGGAAGGAAATCTATACCTTGCATAGCTGAAATACACACACACACACACACACACACTCATGCATACACATGTGGGCGCACGTGTGTGCGTGCACACACACATAGCATTCATAGGTCTGACATTGAAATATTAGCTATTTTGTTAGCATCCTGAATATTCGATCAGAAAAAAAAAAAAGCCTTTTTTCCATGACAACAGTGTTCACGTAAACATGGTGAACGTTCCTAAAACCCGTCAGACTTTCTGTAAGAAGTATGGCAAGCACCAATCCCCCAGAACAGGAAAGGCAAGGACTCTCTGTGTGCCCAGGGATAGCAGCATTATAACAAGAAGCAGAGTGGCTACGGTGGACAGACTAAACTGATTTTCCAGAAAAAGCCTACAATTACCAAGGAGATTGTGCTGAGGCTTGAATACATTGAGCCCAACTGCAGGTCTAAGCGAATGCTGGCTATTAAGAGATGCAAGCATTCTGAACTGGGAAGACATAAGAAGAGAAAGGACCAAGTGATCCAGTTCTCAGCTTCGTATCTTGTTTCATTCCAAAGACAATAAAGTCTTGAGATTACGTTTTTTTTAAAAAAAAAGATGAAAAGATTGTAAAAAAATACTTTAGCTAAAATCCTATTCAAAGTTTGCAAATATGTAACTGTTCTCTGTATAATAATGTGAAAACGATGATGGTTTTATACTGTTGACCGCATGAAACATACAGCACCAAAGTTTCTGAAGTGAAATGGAAATTGTATCATTATTTCTGCTTTTCAGAGTTTTAATGATTCAGTAAAGGGCGATGACAGACTCTCCAAATCTCAGTATGTCGAAAAATTCTTTCTTCTTGAGTAGCAAAGCCCATCTGTTTTTAAACTGTGAGGGAGCTGCTGGCACTCTATTAAGCTGTTGTTTTGCTTAAATTGCAGTTATTTAAAGTGACACTTCCCTCCACTCCTGCTTTCCAAAGTGCAGTAACCATAACTACTTCTTATTTGGGAAATTGCACGTGGCTGTTCCTCCTCGATTAATACACAGAGTCAATATTTTTGCTTTATTTTAAGGCATCACAGCATGCGGATGTTTTCTTGGATATTCACTTTTTCTTCCTTTATTTTTCCCCCTCCTCTCCTACTGTAAGAGTAGATGCACTGACTATTCTATTTCTAGCAGGAGGAAGAAACCCATGTTTGAAGGAAGTCTTGTTTGCTGGTTATTTAAAATTTTCTGATCACAGTCTGTAGCATCTGTGGACATATGTGTTGTTAAGCTGGATTTGATTACTTGACTTTTTAGTGAAGAAAGCTCCTTCCTGAAATTTCAGCTCCCTTCTCTTTTTTTCCGGCTTCCTGGTTTTCCTGCAGATCAATCTACCTTGATCTGGGCTGTAACTTGCATCTTCTTCTCCCCTCCCTATGGGGAGGAACATTTCATACACAGCGAGAGGTGCTTTAAATGTCTTGGTGTGTCTGACCTTCTGGATCTCAAAGGAACATCTGTTAGAAACAATTTTCCAAGGAATCATCAGATTCTAGAGTTGGAGTCCCAGTTTCATGTTCTTGGTACTTATTCATGTGTTTTTATTTTACATATTTTCTCAGTTTACTTCTAGCCACTGTATTCAGAAGAAAAATAAGAGATGTCAAAGTGGAGTGGCCTTGAGAAGATCAGAGAAGATAAGCCCTCTGCATCTCTGAATGTTTGGAGACTTTGTTTCTCTCCCTTTCTTGAGCTTCCTTATTTCCTTTTCATTTATCTACTAGTCAAAGCCCACACTCACTGTGCTGGTGGTGGAGACCTTACCCGAGGTGGTGATTAAGGATGCTACAGGTAAAAGGATGAAGAGGAAGGACGTGAAGGCAGAGTTCTGGGAATCTGGGCATGTGAAGGGTGAAACTGGGGGTCTGGGACAGAACCCAGGAAATCTCATGGAGCAGGAGACACAGATTTCCAAGAGAATGAAACTCTTGTTGCACAGAGTTAAATTCCCTGAGTGTGTTGGGAGCGTGGGAGTGAGTGCGAGCAAGGTACTAGAATTCAATAGTACAGAAGAGCAGGGAAGACTGTCACCCAGAGAAACCAGGGGCCAGCAAAGTGAAAAGCCCCCAGACACAACTGTGTCGACTTGGAAAAAAAATGCACAACCTAAAAGTTGAGAATTGTGTTTTATTTGGCAGATACAACTGAGGAATTAAGCCTGGGACCCAGCATCTCAGATCACTCTGAGGGACCGCTCCAAAGAGGTAAGAGAGGGAACCAGGATACACAGGAGTTCCTGTAACAAAGACCAGGTAGTCGGAACATCAGAAGGTTACTGCTAATTAAGGAAAACCAGACATCTCAAGTTAAGGAATTCAGCGCTTTTCTGTGTATGGGAAGATGCAAGAGTCTGGGCTCACTGAAATCATTCCTTTGATATGCACCTCAGCTCCCTGGGGCCAGTATCCTGTGCTTTCTCATCCCGAGTCTCCTCAGGGTGCACTATTGGGGGTGGCTGCAGCGGCTGACTGCTTTAGATGCTGGGCATCCTGATTTCATCCTGAGTTCCCTCGGGGCTCACCATCGGGAAGGCTGTAATGCGATGGCTCGATGGCTGCAACATCCTTTGCTTACTGAAACAGCAGGCAATAGGTTTCATTCACAAACCAGACCAATGGACTTCTTATTGTTTATTCCTAGTTATCATGAAGCCCCAATAACTCTTAGGTATAGTATGTCAGACCTACCTTGCCGCAGTTTTTACTTGTCTGCAATGGAACGTTCTACACACGATTGGCTCCTGTGTGTGTTGAGAGGTGTGCAGAGTCTCCCAAATGTGTGGACCCCAAGGATGATGTACTTTGCAGGCTCAGGGTCCAATGGCAAGAAGATCCCCAGACCTCTGCCCACACGTGCTATCCTCCTGGGCCTCCCTCTGGGAAGAAATGGGATGAAGAGAAGGGAAAGGCGGAGGTGGGGAGGGTGCGCGGTGGAGGAGGCAAACCTCCACATTTCCTCTTTTGACCCAACATCCCAGACTTTCTGAAATGCCTCTAGCCAGGTTATCCAAAGGGCAAGGCTTAGCAAGAGCTGAAAGGACATTCTTGTTACACATCAAATCTCTCCTCTTGGCTTTGGCTGCAACTCCATTCATCTGGGCTGCTGTAGACTCAGAGACTTGTTATATAAATTTAACGGGAGACAACAGGTTGGTATAAAATGCTTTCTGACAAAGTACAAATGCTGGAATCAGTTCTACTCTATTTTAATGGGGAAATGGGATCTGAAGGCACTGCTTGGACAGAAACGGGGAGAAAAGGAAAGCTAGAGATTCTAGGATCTCAGTTAAACTTCAGGGATTTAACTATTTTCTCTTCATCTAGACTGGCTTATTGAAGTTCAAGGCAAAAAGTGACCTTACATTTCCGCTAGTTCAATACAGTCATTCCACAAGGGAGAATTGCTGCCCCCAGGGGTTTAATGCCTTGTCAAGGGTCATCAAGCTGGTCAGTAGTGGAAGTGGGTCTAGGACTAGGTCTCCTGATTTCCAATCCTGACTTTTTTATAATTGCAACAGGTTATTTCCAGTGTCCACAAGGGCAAAATGAAAACTGCGGGCCAGATTCCCTGCCAAAGCTCTGTACAGAGAGTAACTTAGCAGAGATGAGAGGGTGGAGGATAATGATTTGGGAAGCTTTAAACAAGGATTGGAGATCATCATCTGTCATCAGCTGTCTCCTACTTCTACCTTGCCCTGTGATTCTCCCCAGGATCCTGCATGTGCAACTCCGCAGGGGGGCTTAATGGGACCTTATATGCAAACTTTCAAGTTTTCATTGCTTTAATTCAGGTCTAAATTTGATCAATTCTAGCTGGATTTTTAAAAAATTCTGATTTTATATGAACAATTATATTCTGCCTTGTCTTCCCCATTCCTCTTTTTTTCCAACTTTCCTCTGTTAGGTTCCATTTTTCAAATTCAAATGGAGTCCATTGCTTTTGAACTTTTCCCAAGCCTTTTATTTCCCCCTATCTCTGTTGAGTTGCAGAGCCTCAAAACTTGACATAAAATGAATGGGGACCAGACCGCCATGGAATGTGTGGAGAAGTTGCCGTTTCAGGTCAACATGTGTTCTTTGTTGGGTAATGGACACCACTGAAATGAGAACCCCAAGATGGAAGGACCTCAGCACTATTCTGTCATGTAATCTGTGGCAATTAGCGGTCTGTGCCTAACTCTCTTCATCTAAGAATGATAATAGTTGCAAAATGGATATTGAACTCACAGTGTTGTGAAAATAAAAAGTAGGTACTAAAACATGGTAATAGGTTTAAAAGTGCTGTACAGATATTAGATACTGTGTAACTGGACCCTGCATTTTCATTCTTTGAGGATCTCAAAGTTCTGCTGAAAAACAGGTAAATTTAGATTTTATTTTAGAAAACAAGTTAATTTTTTCAAAAGAACTCATGTTCTTTAAAAATGAGATATCTACCCATTTCAGGCAGAGGAGAATGGTTCTATTTTAGAATTCTCTAGTAATTCTGTGCTCCCTCAGAGAATAATCACGTGTTGCAATACTGTTTATTGCTCTGTGTCCCTCTGGATGCCGCAGCATATTGAGTAAATTGGTAGAGTGTCATGGAATAGATACATGGCCGATTGACTGGACTACAAATGAGAGGATAAACAAGCTGCTCTGACTTCACTGGCCATTCCTTCCGGGGGCTCCCATTATGGGGCCATTTTAATGAGTCGCTCAAACCAGGGGGCACGGTAGAGTAGGCAGCTGCAATTTGTGCCTCAGAAACATACCACTATTTTTAAACTGAAGTACAGTTGATTTTCAACATTGTGTTAGTTTCAGATGTACAGCTAAGTGATTCAGTTATATTTATATTCTTTTTCAGATTCTTTTCCATTATAGGTTATTACAAGATTTTGAATATAGTTCCCTGTGGTATACAGTAGGTCCTTGTTATTTATCTATTTTATATATAGTGGTGTATATCTGTTAATCCCAAACTCCTGATTTATCTCTCCCTCCTACCTTTCCCCTTCTGTAACCATAAACTTGTTTTCTATATCTGTGAGTCTGATTCTGTTTTGTAAATAAGTTCATTAATATCACTTTTTAAGATTCCACATATAAGTGATATCATATGATATTTGTCTTTGCCTGATTTACTTCACTTAGTATGGTAATCTCTAGGTCCATCCATGTTGCTGCAAATGGCATTATTTCATTCTTTTTTATGGCTGAGTAATATTCCATTGTACATATATACCACATCTTCTTTATCCATTCATCTGTCGATGGACACTTAGGTTGCTTCCATGTCTTGGACATTGTAAATAGTGCTGCTATGAACATTGGGGTGCATGTATCTTTTCGAATTAGAGTTTTTTTCTTTTCTGGATATATGCAGAGGAGTGGGATTGCTGGATCATATGGTAATTCTATTTTTAGTTTTTAAGGAACCTCCATACTGTTCTCCACAATGGCTGTACCAATTTACATTCCCACCAATAGTGTAGGAGGGTTCCCTTTCTCTCCACACCCTCTCCAGCATTTATTATTTGTAGACTTTTTGATGATGGCCATTCTGACTGGTAGAAACATACCACTTTTGGATCACCACACTCAAAAATATTTCCAAGTTGTATGGGGATCATGTGATTTCAGAGGTGATAGAATCCTCAGCTCACATCCAATCCACTTTCATTTTAAAGTGGAGAAGACTGAGGTGTGGAGGGACTCAGAGCCCCGTGTAGACAACAGAGCCTGTCATCCTGACCCCTGAGCCCATTTCCTGACCTCTGTTCTGCTGATTTAAGGAGACGGCTGTAGCCTCTAGTCTGGGGATACAGGAAGATGATCCAGAGCAGTGGCTCTTAACCAGGGGATTGTTCACCTTCAGTGGATATTTGGTAACATCTGAAGACATTTTAGTTGTCATGATTGGATGGGGGAGTTAGTGGTTCAGGGCCAGGGGTGCTGCTCAACATCCTACAATGCACAGGACAGCCCCACAGCAAAGCATTATCCAGCTCAGGGTGCCAGTAGTGCTGAGGTTGAGAAACCCTTTTCTAGAGAAGTTAACTTTGGAGCTGGGAATACTTGGATTCAAACCCTGGATCTGCTATTCTCTATCTTTCGGGGGAGGTTAATCAACCTCCCTATGCCTTGGGTTCCTCATCTGTAAAATGGGCGTCCTGATAGTGCCCATTGCATAGGATTGTCACGAGGGTTAAATAAGATGCTGCATGTAAAATACAGGGAGTCACACACAGTTGGCGTTCAATAAATGGTACCTACTGATGTTATTACACCTGCAAAACTGAATTATCAGACTTGGGTAACTAGATGCATATCAGTAAAATCAAATAAAGCTTTTGTGGTGCCTTTTAAGGCATTACAGTTTGCTAGGGCATGTGGACCCCTCAATTCTTCTTCCAGGACCCTGAGGATCCTGGAATGTTGTCTCAATTGCATATTAAGAAATAGTGATACTGACGTATACTGAGAGCTTATTCTGTGACAGGGCTCCTTCTAATCCAGTCATAAGTATTAGCTCATTTAACCTACATAACAGTTTCATCAAGCAGGCACAGCTTGAGACTTGAAGGGCTTCCTTAATCCGAGCAGCATGTATTTCTTTAAAAATGCAAAGTTCTTAGCCAATATCTTTAAAAATGTTGTATCTCTCATGTGTTCTCTATTTCTCCTTCTGAAATGATATTTTAGACATATGTTGGATCTTCTCATTTTATCCTATGTGATTCCTATGCATGCACACACAGGTATATGTATACATATATAGTTTTAACTTTATTTTTGTTGAAGTAATACATATGCAATGCTTAAAAGTCAAATGGTTCTAAAAGACTTATGACCAGATGGAGTAGTCCCTGCCTCACACTTGATTCCAGCTCCCAGACACAACCGTTTTCAACTCTTTTGTTTGCTTCTTCTGATATTCACCTCTGTATTACTACAACATGCTGATGTTATTATTGGTTTTTCAGACTTGGATATCATCTACTGATTTTTTTACTACAGAAGATGAGGAATTAGCTCTCATTTATGCCTTCTTTGTCATCACTCCCCTTTCTTCCATTATCTTTCACCTCATCAAGGAAAATTTTCTTTTTACCATCATGTTTTTATTTTCCAAGAGATTATTTTTGTTCTTCAGTTGTTCCTTTTTGAATTGTCTCCTGTTTTTGTTTAATGTATGTGCTGTCTTCTCTTATAACTCTGAAGATAATTATACTTTTTTTTGCTTCTTTTTTCTGTTTCTTCTAATTCTAAGTATTGCCTATGTTTCCTCAGAGCCTCTTTACTTTTCTTTTCCCTTCTTTCTTTTCTTTTTCTTTTCAGTACAGAGAGCTTCCAATCAACTTTTTTTTTTTGGCTGCATCAGGTCTTAGTTGTGGTGCTCGGGATCTATTGATGTGGTGCGGACTCTTCATTGTGGCGCACTGGCTTCTCTCTAGTTGTGGCACGCAGGCTTCTCTCTCTAGTTGTGGTGCACGGGTTCCAGAGCTCATGGGCTCTGTAGTTTGCAGCCTGCGGGCTCTCTCACTGAGGTGCACAAGCTCAGTAATTGTGGCCAGTGGGCTTAGTTGGCCTGCAGCATGTGGGATCTTAGTTCCCCAACCAGGGATTGAACCCACGTCCCCTGCATTGGAAGACAGATTCTTTACCACTGGACCACCAGAGAAGTCCCCCAATCAACTTTTTAATCCTCACTCTTAATATGAAGCTAGCTAAAAAATTACAAGGCATTGGAGGAAAGTATTTTATATTACAAATAGTAGATGTTTTCTTTGGAGCTGCTTGTTCTCCCAAAGGGGATGTCCTGCACTTGCCTGTCTGAGGGGTAGACGGTGGCTGCCGACGTTCTCAAACTCAGATGCAGAAAGTGTCCAGGGCTCATCTTGCAATTTGCAGAATTTTGCTGACTCGTCAGTTTTTAGCATGGTCCTTGTCTATGATGGAGGTGAATTTTGCTGAGTCCAGAGTCTGTCTAGCTCAACTTCTCCTCAGAGTTTTCTGCTAGGGAATGAGAGGGGAACTGGTCCCAACCTTTTCTCATTCAGTCTTTCAGCCAGTTCTGTTTGGAGTTCTACATGCACCCCTGCTCTCAGAGGTACCAGATCTTTGCAGCCTGAATCAGCCTGCTTTCCAGTTTTGCCATTTTAGGTTTGCCATTTTAGGTTTTAGCTTTTTCTGGGCTAAATGTTAATTACTAACATTTTATTACTGCACTCCTCTCCCATTCTGTCTGCCCTTTGAGTTTCTGCTTTCTTTTTTTTTTTTTTTTGGCTGCACCTTGTGGCATGTGGGATCTTAGTTCCTTGACCAGGGATTGAACCCATGTCCCCTCCAGTGGAAGTGCTGAGCCTTAACCACTGGACCACCAGGGAAGTCCCTCTGCCTTCTTTTTACCACTACCACTTTGGGGGAAATTTCATGAAGGAGGGTGATAAATGTTTATATTGAAGGTGCCATGTTTAACTAGAAACCCCCTTTAAGAAATAACTCTTTGTCTCTCTCTGTGCTACATTCTGGATAATTTGTTTAGATCTAGAGCTTTCAATTGACTAATTCTCCCTTCAGTTTTGTCTAATCTGCTATTTAACCTGACCACTGAGTTTTAAATTTTGATCGACATATTTTTCTCCTCTAGATGTCCTATTTTAACTGTTAGAAAAATCTGCCTCTTTTTCCTCATGTTTTCTTGTTCTTTCGTTATGATTATTTTTTGATCTTTGTTATTCTTTTTAACAGATGAACTTAAAATCTCTTAAAGATTCTTCTAACCTCTCAAGCCCTTGACTGGGCTACTTCTGTTTTCTTTCTTTTTTTTCTTCTGTTTTTGTGATCATTGAATCCCATTATGGTGAACCATTTCCTCTTTGGTTTTTTAATTTTTGATAATGAGCTCATCTTTAGTGGAGATTTCTTTCTTTCTGTGGGAAGCCCATATGCCCTGAGTTATATAAACGTCCCTACAGAGGGTTTTTGCATCTGCTTCTGCTAGGAACCACAGGGGTTCACTTACCTGGGATTTTTTGTTGTTATTTGTTGAGATCCCTGTATTATGTGGATAGCGTAAATTCATACTCCACGTCTATGCTATGTACAAAATTACTGTTTTGATATCTCTTTGGAGACGTTAATATTGTTTTCCATACAGACCCCCAGGCAGAGAGAAGCCTCTTGCCACCTTCTTGGGCCAGTAGGAAGATAGTCCTTTTTGCTGTTTGTGCTGGTTATTCAGCTGTGGGCTCTCAGCCTTCGCCCTGCTCCTTCTACACTGTATTTTCTGATGCCAGGGCTGGGATTCTGCAAATCATATTTCCCTTCTGCCATCTTCCTCTCTTTCAGCTTTTGTCAATAAGGGGCTCAGAGTGAGAGTGGGAGGCAGAAGGAGAGAGAATAGGCTTCCTGTTTGCTCACTACTCCTGAAGCATCACCTTGGCAATGGTTCATCATCCCAGTGATGGCAGTGGTTCTAGCTTCTAGCTTCTTCTCACACCACCAGTGTCAGCATTACCTCCAGAAGCACCAATGCCAGCTGGGTTGCACACCTTAGAGCTCTGAATCTTAGGTCTGCAAGATCTCTCCTCCAAAGTTCTACATTCTAATAACCCACTCCTGGGCAAGAACATATGGGTCCAGATCAATAACCATGTGTTAAACAGCTTCTAAGATGGTTCCCAACCATCTCTGTCTCCTGGTCTTCACAGCCTTGCATAAATCCCACCCCTTGAGGGTGACTTGCACCCTAATAAACAGATAGAATGTAGCAAAAACGATGGGATGTCTCTTCTGAGGTTGGTTACAAAAGGTTCTGGCTTTCATCATGCCTACCCTCTCTCACTGTCTTGCTTACTTGTTCTGATGGAAGCTTGTTGCCATGTTGCGAGCTGCCCTATAGGGAGACTCAGTGGCGAGGATCTGAGAGAGACCTCTGACCAGTATTCAGCAATGAACTGAGGCCTTCAGGCCAACAGCTTGTGAGGAATGAAATATTCCCAACAGCCACATGAATGAGCTTGGAAGCAAACCCACCCCTGGTTGACACCCTGATTTCAGCCTGGTGAGGGATCCTGAGTGTGAGGGTTCTGCTAAGCCACATCCAGTTGCCTGACCTACAGAAAGTGTAAGATAATAAATGTTTGTTGTTTTAAGCTGAGAGGCTTTGGGGTAATTTGTTACACAGCCATATATAACTAATCCTACTCCACTTCCAATAACAGAATGACTTTATGATGGAGGCAGAAGGCCTACAAAGGTGCTGGGTTTATGTAGGGCTAGCAATTCCAGCTACTTCTAGCTCCCCAGGGTCTAAGACCCCACCAATGTCTCCCCACATGGGCATTAAAACTCTGGCCCTCAGTTGGTAAGGCCCTTGTCCAAACCTGCATTTCTTTGTGTGAGCACTCGAACAGTTTCTGGCAGCACCAGAAAATTCCCCTTATGTTTGAACTTGACTATGTACTTTTAAAACATTTTGTAATATTTACCCAGGATTTCTCTGCTTTTGAGTAAGAAATGGACATCCCCAGGTCTCTCCAATGCCAGAAATCCAAAGTCAAGCAGAAGACTCTGGATATTCATACATAAAATCAGGAAGTCTCTATTAATTCTCAATATTTAAACAGATTGGTCTTTACCAGTTGTTGAAACACAAACTCTAATTCATAATATGAATGATCTCCCAGGATTAATGCCATTAGGGCAATCTGGTAGTTTAATTGCTTCCTCCCTGATGACTTATGACTTGGAACAGCTAGGAAAGTAGGGTATCAAAACAAATACTTGAAGGCCAAGGGTAAAAATATGTTAATAATTAGTAACAGCTAGAAGCAAAGTTAATTCTCAGTGGGCCCATAATGCCAGCTATTTAATGCAAATTAACAAACGGCATTTTAATGTAAAGGACCTGAAAGCTAATATTCTAATTTTCCAAACAAGATCAATAATTCAACAAACAATAATGTTTTGGAGGAAGGAATTTAGAACTAGAGCGATAACTTTAATTCGGAGGTAAGTGAAATGCTATGTGAAGTTTGTATTTGTGGATCCCAAATTAGACCAAATTAGAGTTAGGTGCACATACACTGGAAGGAAGGGCTCATAAAGATGAAAAGTGCAAGCCATAGGTGATCACAAAGTGATAAAATTGGTCTTAGAACACTGGATAATGAAGCAATCTTTTATTTCTTTGAAGGATTATGAGAGATAATTCTGAATTAAAATGGTGTTGTTTTGGGAGTTCCCCGGTGGTTCAGTGGTTAGGACTCAGCGCTTTCACTGCCGGGGCCCCGGGTTCAATCCCTGGTCAGGGAACTGCAATCCTGCAAGCCATGCGATGCAGCCAAAAACAACAAATTTTATTTTAAATAAAAAATAAATAAAATGGTGTTGTTTTGAATTATTAGATCTTGTGTTTTAGATAAAAGTTTAATAAATGAACAGTGAAACAGCATTCCAATTTCTGGTATTGGGTTGCTCTGGATGAATCATTTTGACTTGAAGTATAAAAACACACCCCTATGTTCAGACTGTAGCCTCACTGTGCCCAGGAGTGACAGTATTTTGTGCCTGGTTTGTACAGGATGTTGAAAAAAACCCACTCTAACCTGGTGACTTCATGTGTATAGTACCTTGCAGTCAACAAATGTTTCCCACTCTTTCTCTCATTTGATCCTTTAAACAAGCTTGTATGGTAGGTATTCTTGGTCTCATTTGACAGGTGAGGGAATTGAGAAATTATGATTTGCCTGGGGTCGTGCAACTTGCAAATGCAGAATTTCCCCCTGGACCTCAAGCACATTACCATGTCCAGAGTGATTTCTATTGCCCTCCACACTCAGCTCCTTCAGGTGTGTCTGCATTTTTAACTCCATAATGCCTGGCAAAGCCAAATGAGCAGTCTCTTCATTCTGCAGTGGTTTTTGTCGTTGTTGTTGTTTTGGTATTTTTTGTATTTTATTGAAGTATAGTGGATTTACAATGTTGCATTAGTTTAAGGTGTACAGCACAGTGATTCAGTTATACAGATATAGATTCTTTTTCAGATTCTTTTCCATTATAGGCTATTACAAGATATTGAGTGGAGTTCCCTGTGCTATACAGTAGGTCCTTGTTGGTTACCTATTTTATATATAGTAGTGTGTGTATGTTAATCCCAAATTCCTAATTTACCAGCCACCACACACACACACAGTGTTTTAAAGTGTGTTGGACCCTCCGGCAGTTCTAGCATCTGTTTGTAGTGTTTTATTTTGAATTTGTTCTTCATCAGACAGAATTCTAATGCAATTTCAATGACAGTGGACTGTAAACACCTTCTTCTGTGGCAGGTTCTGTACTCCTCTGAGCTGGGTATTATTTTTTACTCCAATTAAAAAAAGAAAACACTTTTCTTGATGTATACCATGGTACAGAAAAATTCCACCCAGTAAATGTTCAACAATGAAACACATCCATATATTCAGTGTTCTGAGCAAGAAACAAAGTTTCCAACACTCCAGAAACCCCTCATGTCCCCTTTCAGTCACCACCCCCTCCAAGGGTAATCCCTGGGCTGACTTCTAACGGCATACATGGGCTTTGCCCGTTTTCATGCTTCTTATACGTGAAGTCTCTTGTGTTCTCTTGCTCAAAAATATGTTTGGGAGGCTCATCCATGTTGTAGAATGCAGTCGTAGGGTGTTCATTTTCAGTGCTGCACAATATTCCATTGTGTGGAATTTGTTATCTTATTATAATACTGTTATGATTATATATAAAATACTATATTGTAATAGAGCATACCTTATTACAATGTTATTATATATAAAATAATATATTGTAATAGACTAGACAACTAATAGAATAGGTAAATATTCTAGAATAGCTCTATTTATCTAGTCTACAGTTGACGGGCATTTGGGTGGTTTCCAGTTTGGGACTATGACTAATAGTCCTCCTGTGGACATTCTAGAACAGCTTTTTTGATGAATATAGGTACACAGTTTTGGGGGGAAGTATGACCCAATTTTTGGATGATTTTTTTATATTCTTCCACTGGCAGAAGATAAAATATATAAAGAGTATAATTTTCCATCTATATATTTTAGGCAGCTAATCTAAATCATAATTTGTGGAAAGTCAAGATCTCTGATAGCAAACATACCCCATCCATTTAGACTTCATCAGTTTAAACTTTGTAATCATTTAGACTGGAACTCAAGTGATATTTCTTTCATTTAGCAAACACTTTCTTTAAAGCTAATGTCAATATTTCAATACAAGGGGCAAATTTCAAATTCAAGATCCAGTCACCAAACATTTTAGGCCCTACATTTACATGTATAACTCATAAGGTAATTGCGAGTGGATCTTATCTATAAATAAAAACAAGGTATCCCAGGAAATGTATTTTGCAATAATAAGCTTTGTTAGTAGGTCTGAGTTGGTGATACTTATATAACAGACAATTTCTTTTATAAGTAATACTACGTTCTGTCATTCCAAATTATCGGATTTAGATGTGGCACTGTCCTAGATGTATGACTCTAGAGCACATATAAGCACAGAACACTTATCAGCATGTAGAACCTTTCCGCCAATTAATCAAGAAGGACACAGGTAATAAGGTAATTCTAATCATGTTTAAATATTCATTGAGCAGTTTGTGCCTAGAAGCCGTGGTGCAAACTGTAAAGCCCTCTGCCTGGGACAGTTATTAGTGATGGTTACATTCGGGTCCTCTCCCCTCCCTCCACCTCCTTCTTTCCTAAATGCTTCTTCTGCAGAGTAACAAACATGGAGTTGGGTCATTTCTAACCATTCTCACTAAACCCCCCTTCTGTTTTTTGCCTTTCTTTATTATCCAGCCTCTTGACTTAGCAGAATCCTTTTGTGAGTAAGCCAGACTCTCAATACTCCCACCACCTCCTAAGAATAAAGCTTTTCTCCATCTGCTACACATGAATTGGGAGAAGTGCCTATTGGGAAAAGTATCTGGGGCCCTGGGAGGACAGGAGAGGAACATTAAAGCTGCTCTGAGGGGCAACTGGAGGGGACTTGGGAGGGGAGGGCACCAGGGAAGATGTTTCCAGATGGCATGACCTTTAGACCAAGAACCTGAAGGGTGGGTATGTGTAGGGCCGTGGTGGAGTATGAGTTAGCCAGTGTGTTGGGGGCAGAAGGAGCTGTGTTTAGGACACTTGAGATGAACCAGGTAATGATTCCCCCCATTGGCTGCACGTTGGAACGCCCTGGTATAGCAGTTATCTCTTGCCCCAGTGATGCTGTGCACCAAGTAACCACACAACCACAGTGGTGCACAGCACCTCCTGTTTGTTGCCTGTGCATCTGGGGTGGTTGGAGAGACAATTCTGTGAGATGTGATTTAGTAAAATTAACCATATTCTTACAAACCCACGTGCACAGCCAGGGACTGCAAACCCTGCGGGAAGCACAGCAGGGGAGACGGCTGGCCCTGGACCCACACACTTGAGGGCAAAGCCTGGCTCCCACATCCAAGATGCGTGGTCCTGGGTTGGGTATTTGTACACTTCATCTGTAAAATGGGAATAGCAATCATGCCCACTTTGTAGCATTGTTCTGAAGGTTAGATCGAGATAATGCATGAAAAAGCTGGGCCCAGAGTTTGGCCCATAGCTAGCACTTAGTAAGTGGCGGTTTGTATTAGATGTCAAGTTGGAGAGTGAAACTATTCACTGCTCTTTATTAAGTTTTCCTCTGTAAGTTCTTTAGAGAATTGGTCATTTAGAGCAATACCAATAACATTCATGTAGTGTATTAAAATTCACCAAGTGCCTTCATACACCTTCTTTGGTCAACGTAATAATCTGGGTGGTAAATAAGGATAAGAAAATTGAGGTTCTGAAATGTTGAAAGTTTCACACAAGGTTCTTCAGCTAATATAGCTCCCAGATGGAATCTCCTAGCTGGATTATAATCATGCTCCAGATGTTCCAGCTGGCGGTTTCAAGAGTGAGGCTCCAGAAATGCACGTGCTGACTTTCCCTTCAAAATTCTCCACAAGAAAGTGTGGGGTGTAGAAAGAGACAAGCTAGGCTCACACCCTGACTGCCACCAAGAGTTCTGGAGGCTCAAAGGAGATAACACATGGAGAGTATTTCTACCTTGGAATGTTCCATGTATATTCATTGTAAAAATGTAGTCCTATTTTGTTTAGTAGAGTCTTAGCCGATCGGTATGATACGGCTTACATCACAACTTTTCTTAAAGTTCTGCAAAGAAAATTTGAAGTTTCCTATGTAAAGAAAGGTAGACGTTTTTAATGAAATAAGTCAACAAACATTTTAAAGGAGTAGTTTTTCTGGCTCAAAGTGTCGTTGCTTAACTCTGACAAGTGTTCATCACAGTAATTGCACTTCATGCCATTTTAGGCTGGGGTCAGGGGAGGGTCAGTTAAAGATTCACATTTTAATAGAAGATTTATTTTCTTTCTCGAATTACTGAAAGAGAGTGAGAGAGCATGTGTATCCCTTCCACATCTCTGAATTCTAACCTCCCTGCTCGTGGAAGCCCCCATCCTGCTAGCTCTGTCTGACCTTCTCCATTCACCAGAGGCAGTAGGGGTCTTTTCTTCCTACCAATGCCTGTAATTTCCTAGTAGAACAGCACTTAACTGCTAGCACCAGGCCAACAGCATGCATTGTATTTGTAGGCAGTAACAGTTTACAGTAGCCAACTTGCATTGGGTACTTACTTTGTGCCAAGTATTGTCCTAAGCACCTTACTCAAAATAGTTCATTTAAACCTCAAAACACTCCATGAAGTAAGCAATAATTTGAAAGTATAAACGGAAATGTTTTCACTTCCCAACAATATTTCCAAGGGCTTTAAGCCTTACTATGTTCTTTTGGGGTGTTGAGGGGATGTGATGAGTTGAACCTTGGATGTGTGGATATGGGATGAGTGTTAATTGACACATTTACCAGAAGAAGAAAACTTTTCCCATTGTCACCATCTCTTTTCCTTCACAACATTTTGTTATAAAAATTGCCAAATATACAGAAAGTGGGAAAATAGCATAATAGGATCTAAATTCTAAGCTCAACAATTGCAAATTTTAAATATGTGTAAATATATCTTATGGTTTTTACTGAATCTTTTGAAAGTTAGTTGCCAATGTCTTGACATTTCATCCCCAAGTACTACAGCATGCACTTCCTTAAAATGAGGGCAATCTCTTATATAACCACAATACTGTTATCACACCCCAGAAAATTAACAATCATATTGAATGTGGCTTGTCTTGTCTCTCCATCCCTATTTGACCAATAAAAGGACAATAGAGGAAAGCCTTTTGAATTTGAATTCCAACAACCTAGTATTCTGTATTGTCCCTAAATATTGTAGCCATTCTTCTTACTTGGAAAGCGTTTGATACTTTGATGGGGAAAAAGACTATTTGTTAACACTTTGAAAATTGGAATTCACTCTCTTAATAAGGTAAATATGGGCATGCCCATGGAATGACTGGAAAAATTAAGGCTGAAAGTTATAAATAGTTTTGTCCTCTATGGATTAGAACTCTGTTTTTTCCCCCAAAAAGTCCAGGTAAACTTAAGGCTAATCAATAATTCACAGATGCAGCCTCTAACCAAGTATTTACCAGTTTAATGAACAACAAACCATACACAAGTCCAGACTTTAACAGTTAATAGAGGGGATTTCAACCTCCATTTTTGAGACTATGCACCAGCTAAGGATCTAATTACAAAGGTGAGCTAGTGACAGATTATAGCTTTCTTTTTGCATTTATGAGATAAATCACTATTTTTTGCTGACTACAGAAAAATGTAACTTTAAACAATCATGAATAAAATGACATATAAACTTTGCCTCATACTTATTTCCTCCAAGCCAATGAGTACTCCAAGACTTTTCATGTTGATATAGTTTTCTAACACTCTAGAATTTTCTCCAAATATTTGATTATACTTGACTAAGTTGCCTGACCAGTTTGCTTTGAATGACAGGACATTTCTTCTTACTTTGGCAATAATGATTAATATTAGCTTGTCTCTGACAGAGGTAATGTTTGCTTCTTCGGTTTCAGGTATGGAACTGTGTTCGGCCATTCCTAGTTCTTGTGGATAGAGGAAAAAGTTATGTAATATCTTATACAAGAATAACCAAATAAGCAAGAAATATTCAATAATCATATTGTGTTAATATTTGAGGAAGTATTAGCTTTTGCTTTCATGGAAAGATGACTATTAATGATAGCAGAAGTGTTCCAAAAGGAAATAATGGTCTTTGCTAAGATGATTCCATAAGATGTGAATTTTAGGGAGTAGCAAGTAGATTTTAAGTGTACTTAAAATATTTGACATGAAACCAGGCTTATATGGGTTGAAGTATGTCCCCCACCCACTCGGATCAAAAAAAAATGATATGCTGAAGTCCTAAGCCCCAGTACTTTAGAATATGGTCTTTTTTGGAAATTGGGACTTTACAGAGATAATCAAGTGAAAGTGAGGTCATTAGGATGGACCCTAATAAATTATAACTGGTGTCCTTATAATAAGAGGAACGTAGGAAACAGAGACACACACAGGGAGAAGGCCATGTGAAGATGAAGGCAGAGATTGGGGTGATGCTTCTACAAGCCAAGGAACACCAAAGATGGCCAGTAAACCACCAGAAGCCAGGAGAAAGGCATGGACCAGATTCTCCCTCACAGCCTCCGAAGGAACTAACCCTGCTGACACCTTGATCTCAGACTTCTGGCCTTCAGAACTGTGAGACAATAAGTCTGTTGTTTAAGCTGCCCGGTCTATGGTACTCTGTTAATACAGAGTAATACCCAGGCCAAGTTTTTGAGCTGATGCCTGGGGTTGTGAGGTGTGATGTTTCCACACTGACTAGGTTACATCTAATGTTAGTGTAAAATTTCCCTCGTGATACTTAATAGTATTCCATACATTTACTTAAGGAGTCTTTTCCCTTGAGTTCCTTTGGAGTTAAATTGATTGGCTATTTTATTTTACAGTGAATCATCTGGATATCCACATAAAAATTTAATCAGAAAATATAAGTGATTAGCTATTGATGACTGAAATATTAGTGTGATTACACCTTTCTCCTTTGGGTGGTGAAGTGAAATATTTTTGGTCTGCTCCACATCTCCTCATCTTGGAGACATTCCTGAACCTCAGTAAAATCCCTGCTCTGTCCGTGTGTGGGGATGAATCTGACTGTGACACCAGCCTGCCCCAGGAGGCACCAATAAGAGTTCTCCATTTCCCTGGTCACTGTGATTGGTTCAGCGATGAGCACATGACCCAAGCTAGACCAATCAGAGTGTTCCCCAGGAACTTGCCAGCATGATCAGGCAAAATGCTCTTCTTTATCAGGCATTAGCAGTCCTAAGGTCAGTGCAGACTTCTCTTTTGGGATAGAAGCCATACTGAAAATTAGGGAGCCAAGCTGGGACAGGAGATACAGGGTAAGTCAGAATTCTCACTCCCTGGATCAAACAAAATGACACTGGGATGGTTTTCCCTATAATGTGGGATGATCACAGTGGCACATGTAGAATGGCAGCCTGTGTTTCCAACAACACTTGCATGTATACACATATGTCACCCCACAGTCTCTTATTAAAATGCAAGTGTCTATCTTCCCACTGAGGGGTGGAGTCTGTGTTTCCTCCCAGTGAACCTGGGTGAGGCTTGGGACTGCTCCAACCAAGACAAAACGGGGAAGGTGATACTATGTTACTGCCAAGACTAGGTCATAAAAATGATGTGGTTTCCACTTGGCGCTCTGTCAGATGTTTGCCCTGGGAACCCAATCTCCATTCTGTGAGGAAGGCCAAACATGGAGAATCCTGCGTGGAGAGGAGCTGGGAACCCAGCCTCAGCCAGCATCACCCACTAGACCTGTGAGTAAACAGGCTTCAGATCATTCCAACCCCTAGCCTTCAAGACCCCAGACATTATGGAGCAGAGGTGAGCCATGGCTGCTGTGCCCCATCCAATTCCTGACCCTCTGAATACATGAGGATAACAAATGGTTGTTTTACAACACTGAGTTTTAGGGTAATTTATTACACAGCCATAGTAAGGTGGTTTGCAATGTGTCAGAATCTCTTCCCTATGTGGTTCCAGTCAGGATGGGCCATAAGAGGGTATCTCCTGGGAGATTTTGAGGGTGGAAGCCAAGTGGCAGCCATTTGTAGCTCACGTGCGTTGTCGCTGATGTGTTGGTGCGTTGGCATAAGGCAGCCGTGGGGCCTGTGTCTGCTCTTCTGGGCTCATGTGTGCTTAGCATCGTGACAAAGGACCAGACTTCTTCAGCACACCTGTATCACAATGTTAGAGGCAACAAGACCCGACACATGATGGGTACCAGCTTGTCCTTGTCCCCCTTCCAGTTTATAACCATCTTTTCTTCCTGACTGCATGCCCTGTAGATATCAAGCTCCAGAGTCAGGCTCTGGGACCACAGTTTCCACAATTGCATAATGTCAAATCTTTGTCTATAACACAAAATTCATGTAATGCATGATATATAATATAATATTTAATAATATAACAATACACAATGTAAAATGTATAATATATAATATACGACATGATATATGACATGTATATAATATGTAATATATAATATATATGCTCGCACACATCTACAGATACATATGTATGTATACACATGTCCTAGGTTCTGCTTCTTTGATTGAGCCCTGACTGATGCCCATAGTAATTGGATACTCATAGTATTCAATAGCCAGGCTTTCTTCTTCTGTTTCATTTGATCCTTCTCCCATTAGTCACTCAATGCCGTGCAGACACTTGCCTCTGGTTGTCACCCACAGCATCCTGCACCTGTTCCCTGTTTACATTAGTACTGCCGCAGTCCTCACTGATTTGCAAATCTGAGTACATTTTGATGATGTAAAGAACCTTTGAATGCAAGCTGTGTCTGAGAAAAACTTCCCCAGGTATCTAAGAATAGATTTATATCCACATTGGACCCAGCAAATATCCACATTAAGAAGAAGGCTTGCTTCCTTCTCTTCATTCCTTGGATGTTTTTCATCCAATTTTTTAGGCGAGATATCTTCTACTCAGGCTGCTGTAACAAAATCCCATAGACTGGGTGGCTTAAACAACAAACTGTATTTCTCACAGTTCTGGAGGCTGGGAAGTCCAAGATGAGGGTGCCAGCATGGTGGGATCCCACTGAAAACCCTCTTCCTGGCTTGTACTGTTACCCTCTTGCTGTGTCCTCACATGACAGAGAGAGGGCTCTGGTCTCTTCCTCTTCTTCTAAGGACACTAATCCCGTCTTAGGGACCCCACCCTCATGACCTCATTTAAATCTAATTACCTCCCAAAGGCCTCACCTCCAAATACCATCACATTGGGCGTTAGGGCTTTACCATAGGAATTTGGGGGTGGGGGCACAAACATTCAGTCCATAACACAAGATGAGAAACAAATCCAATTAACCTATGAGGACTTCTGCTGAAGGATCTACATGTTTACTCATGGTGGAGTCTGTTTGGAACCTGACCATTGAAAGGCCCACTCTGCACAGTAGACCTGTACTGGGAGGGGCAAACTTGAGGGAGACTCTGTAGTTCCTCCACAATTCCTGAGGCTGATGTAAGAGGCCCCTCCATCAGTAGTATTTAGTTGCACGTAACTGGGATCCCATCATGTGCTAACTGAAGAGCTTCCTCACCAAGGAGGAGGCCGAGGAAGCCAGAGACACTGGTGGACAACATGCTAATGATTCAGAGTAAAACATGGCAACCCTTCAAAGAATGACAACCATATTCTCTGCTAGTGGAGGTGCCTTTAAAGAGAGATGGCCTTACACAACCTAATATATTATATTCTTAGTCCTAGACCTAGCAAGGCTCATCAATATGCTGAGAACATAGACCAAGTAGGTAAAAGTACTCTTTACCCCAGGTTCAGGGAAGACATCTAAGCATTGGTGCATTGGGACAAATTGCATATGGCATACATCTGCCTGGCTTCCAATGGTGCCCTCTTTTGCTGGAAATGCCCACACCCATGATGGCATTACAAAACTCTCCAGCAACAGTTGGATGGGCCAGGTATGGATACATGACCCAAGCTGGGATAGTAAGATTCTTTTCCTTGAAGCTTGGATTTTACTAAGAGATACTCATTCTACGTATGCTACTAAAATGGTATTATGGATTGAATTGTGTCCCTCTAAAATTTGTATGTTGAAGCCCTAATCCCCCATGTGATAGTATTTGGAGACAGAGCCTTTAAAGGGGGTAATGAAGGTTAAATGAGGTCATAAGGGTACGGCCCTAATCCAATAGAACTGGAGTCCTTATAAGAAAAGGGGGAGACACCAGGTATTTCTCTCCTTCTGCATGCAGACACAGAGAAAAGGCCATGTGAGGCAAGAGTGAGAAAGGCCATCTGCAAGCCCAGGAGAGAGAGATGTCTCATTGGACCAGAAACCAACGCCTTGATCTTGGGCTTCTAGCCTCCACAACTGTGAGAAAATAAATGTCTGTTGTTTAAACCATCCAGTCTGTGGTATTTCGTTATGTCAGCCAGAACAGACTAATACAAACAGTAACATATGGATACTGTATATCAGAATTATTTCAGGTGCAAGTGGCTGGAATCTAGCTCAACTGACTTAAGCAGAAGGGGATCTATTGACTCTATAACTGAAAAGTCTAAAGCTAGGACTCAATAGAGGTTTAGTTTGATCCAGGACCCTGAATATCATAACAGGACCCAGATTCTGTCTCCATTACTTGACTCTGTTTTCTCTGGATGGTGCAATCCCAGATTACGTTACCAAGAAAGTTGCAGCAGCTCCAGCTTACAACTCCCAAGTTCAAGTCTGTGGGGAAGAGTGCACCCTTCTCCCCCTGAAGCCTCATCAACATTGGCTTTGCTTGAATCACGTGCTTGCAGCTGAGTCAATCCCTGTGGCTGGGAAAATGTGATGCTCTGACCGTGGCTCACCTGGAACCAGGTGTGGAGTCAAGGATTTAGAATAAGAGGGGAAAGACAGCCCCAGCTACCAAATATCCTCTACCACTGGGGCTGGGGCTGTTTTCACAGTGCAGACAGAAGCGGACAAAGCTCTGATGGAAATGAGAAAAGAGACTGCCTTAGGCATGCAGAAAGAAAGAGGGACAGAAAACAGAGGGGCACCTCCTGCGTTCCTGGTTTTCCAGGGCCTGCTTTCATCTCTTTCTGAGGCTGGATGCAAATCCGTTCTTTCTTAGGGTCTATGAGACCCCCTCTGTGGCTTGATAGTATGTTGCTTTTTTTCCTCTGAAGGTAACTTGCACCCAATATTTGTGTCAGAAAATTTGTGCCCCCCAAAATTCATATATTAAAATCCTAAACCCCAAGGTGATGGTGTTAGGAGGTGGGGGCTTTAAGGAAGTGATTAGGCCATGAGGGTGGGACCCCCATGAATGGGATTAGTGCCCTTATAAAAGACCTCAGAGTGATCCCTTGCCCTTCCACCATGTGAGGACACAGAGAGAAGACACAGAGAAAAGCAGGTCCTCGCCAGACACCACATCTGCTGGTAACTTGATCTTGAACTTCCAGCCCCCAGAACTGTGAGTGAAAAATGTCTGTTGTTTATAAGCCACCCAGTCTATGGTATTTGTTACAGCAGCCCAAACGGACAGACATTGGTATACATTATTTGAAGCCAATGACATTAACTAATCCAAAGAGCCCATCGAGCTCACGATTCTGTGACTCTGTGATGGGAAAACAAGCAGAATGTTTCCCAGCCTCAGGAACAGTCTGTCTGCGTCGGAAGGGAAAGCAACCAAACTGTGTGCTGCAATCTGAGACAGGATGCTGGACCTTTATTGTTTTGGCCCCCAGCTGTCTCTCCTTGCCCTCTGGGAACCTTTGCTCCCATTCTCTGATGATGCATTTTGAGACAAGCTTATTCCATGTGTTACCAATCAGCACTTTCCAGCCTTCAGACCAGAGTGATTGGCTTCCTCATGGTCACATGGCACAAATCCCACCCACCGCAGCTAAGGGTATTCAGTTCCCAGGCCTCTGTTGTTATCAGGGAAGCATACTTCCTTTTCCTGTTGGCATAAAATGAGACTGGAACTGTGGCAGATAGCTTGTGAGCACATGGGGCTTGAGCATGAACTGAACATCAAGGAAGGAGAACTGAGAAATCCAGAGACAGAGCTCTAACCCAAAGAAATCATTTGATTTCAGCCTGGATCAAACCATACCTGAAGCAAGAACTCCCTCTGGATTCTTCAGTTTTGAGAGCAAATAAAGTCCTTTTCCTTTTCTTAAGCTGGTTTGAGTTAGGGTTTCTGTCACTTGCAGCAGAAAGAATCATAACTAATATAGTTTTGGGTTTGAGGAAAGGTGTCAGGCAATCTATAAAATGAACAGGCTGAGTTACAAACAGAGACAGGTTCTAAAACTCCAGTAGGTATGCTTTCTCCTTTCTTTGAAATCATAAAACACTTTGCTTCTACAATTGATACAGCATATATCACATACTGCTTTGCATTGCAATTACGGTTCTCGTATGGTGGGTACAAATTTCACAACCATAAAAACTCCAGTGTACAGACATGAAACTTTCTTTATTGTTTTATAATTGAGCTTAATTTAGCTCACAAGGCTTCATTTCTGCTAATGGCAGAGAACTTAATCTTGCCGATTCCTGGCAATTCTTTCAGCCCTGGTTGAAAATTCAGTATCTTTTTTGGGGGGGGAAATACATAGTTAATTCAGGATTTCTAATCCATTCACCCCTATCCTTTTCCCCTGGGGTGATCTGTGTCCTAGCAAACATGGCCAGGAGGCAAAAGGTCTGGTCTGGGAGCCAGCCTCTGACCACAGTGGGACCCTCTGACCGCAGTGGGACCTCTGACCACAGTGGGGACCCTCTGTGATTGATCCAGTGGAGCTGAGCTGTCATCACCGCTGGACCTGTTCACACCCAGGTCTTGGCTTAGCTTCTGCAGACTCAGCCTCGCCCTGCATCCAGTCCCCAGCTCAGGCTGCCCACGTGGCTCCTGATCTCAGAGCATAGTCGCCTACCCTCCTCACACGCCCACTCTCAACAACCAGCTCTTCTGACACCCCACTCCAACTTGGGGGGCTTCCTCTTCTGTGCTCCAAGAACCATCCCATGTAGCTCAGGACATCTGAGGAGTCAGCTCCCCTCTAGACGCTCAGACAAGCCTGTGCCGCTCTTGGGTCGTGACCCTACTGGGGAGGGGGGAGTTTGGTCTCAAGAGGGGCTGAGCCTCACCCTCGCCTTCCCTGCTGGCTGTCCTACCCTGAGCCTCACAGCTCCCACCCAGGAAGGGCTCTCTGTCCACACTCTGTGCTGTGGATGAGCTCTCTACTCTGCGTCCCCCCGGGCTGGGCTCTTGATATTACTGGGAATAATGATAACAATCCTTTCCTCCCTCACCTGTCTGGACCATACGACGGAGAATTGCGATTTCCGAGACCATGCCTCTGCTCTGGATTCCCAGAAGTTCACCCCAGAGCTCCCCAAAGCGGAGTCCGGTGACTTGATCTGGCTGCCTCTTTGGGGCTGTCTCTTCCCCGCGACCTCTGGTGTTGGTAGAGGAAAGACCAAAAGAAAACAGTGGTTCTGAAGAGCCTAGGGGCAGGACAGGAATAAAGACTCAGACGACTTGAGGACACGGGGAGGGGGACGGGTAAGCTGGGATGAACTGAGAGAGTGGCATGGACATATATACGCTACCAAATGTGAAATAGATAGCTAGCGGGAAGCAGCCGCATAGCACAGGGAGATCAGCTTGGTGCTTTGTGACCACCTAGAGGGGTGGGATAGGGAGGGTGGGAGGGAGACGTAAGAGGGAGGAGATATGGGGATATATGTATATGTATAGCTGATTCACTTTGTTATACAGCAGAAACTAACACACCATTGTAAAGCAATTATACTCCAATAAAGATGTTAAAAAAATAAATAAAAAAAAATAAAGTTCCCATTACGTTTTTAAAAAAAAAAGGGAAAATGACGAAGCATAGTTACTGGGTAGGAAAAGCGCCTGGGGGCTACTTCACAGTCACATCTGGCTCAGCGAGCACCAGGTGCCCGGACTGGCTCCCTGTGTGGGACAGTCATTGGATGCCGCCCTTGCTGGCACTTTGGCACTCTTGCAAGGGCCAAACTCCACCCACTGTACCGAGAAGCAGAACCAGTACAAAGAATTTTCCCGGCTGTTCGAATGCGCTTTTTCTCTGGGCAATTGGCCCCTGGGTGATGACTGTTCTTTTAGCCTCTCAGAGTTGGCTTTAATGTTGTCTGTTAGGAGCTTCCCGCTCAAGGGACCGATACAGAGTTCCCTGGAGGTTGGCTTGGTGTGTGGCGGCCTCTGTGGCACGTTAAATCCTCTGTGGCCCAATTCTCAGGGTTGTAGGTTCAATTGTGTCCCCCCAAAAGCTATGTTGAAGTCCTAGCCACTGGTACCTACAAAAATGACCTTGTTGGACATAGAGTCCTTGCAGGTGTAAGCAGTTAAGGGTCGAGATGAGATGATGCTGGATTAAGGTGGTCCCTAAACTCAGTGACTGGTGTCCTTATAGGGAAAGGAAAGGACATTCAGAAACACAGGCACGCAGGGAGAAGGCCATGAGATGAAGGTGGCAGAGATTGGAGTGTTGTATCTACAAGCCAGGGGATGCCAAGGGCTGCTGGGACCAGAACCTAGGAAGAGGCAAGGAAGGCTTCTCCCCGAAAGCCTTGGGTGGGAGCATGGCCCTGCGGACACCTTGATCTCTGGCTTCTAGCCTCCAGAATTGTGAGAGAGTAAGTTTCTGCTGTTGAAACCACCCAGTCTGTGCTGCTTTGTTACAGCAGACCAGGGAAAGGAATCCACCCAGGAACCTCACTCCGGACCCTCTGCCCTCTCCTCAGTCCTTGGGTCAGATATCTTGAAGGCTTGTGACGTTGCAGGGATCCAGGGGGGCTAAATAGAAGTGACCCCCCCCCAGGTCACCTCTACGGCACCGGTTCCCCCGCTGCTCTGAGTCTGGGCTGCTGGTGGCTCAGAGCCACTCTCCTGTCTGGGAATTGCCCCCCCGGGAACTGGAAACACCCAGAAGGTTTGGCATCAGCCCTGGTGGGGAGGCAGCTCATAGCCTCCCGGTGGCATGGGGACAAATCCACTCTCCTTGCCTCGAATGGGACCGGCTCTGGGACGCTGTTCATGCTCCGGAGCTCTCCGTGGGGTCCGGCTGAGGGCCACCCCCATGGAGACCACCTCCCTGTTTGCTTCCCTTGCCCCTTCTCCGGGATGTAGCGCTCCTTCCTCCAAGAGCTGCTCCCTGTCTCAGGCTTGGCTTCCGGGGAAGCTGACCCGAGACCCAAGATCACTCCTGGAGGGCGGAGACTTTGTCCTCTGAGGGTGCATCCGTGGCTGCGGAAGGCACACACGAAGGCAGCGATTCTCACGTGTGCGCGTAGGGACCACGTGGAGAGCTCCTGTAATCGCAGCTTCCTGGGCCTGACTCCAGAGATGCAAGCTCCCAGGTGCTGCCCCTGCTGGTCAAGCACCACACTTTGAGACCCCCCTGGCCTAGGATCTCCATGCATCTGGGCAAGACTGACGGCCTGAGAGCGCAAGCAAGCCCGGAGGGGTCTGTAGAAATTAATTAGCACGTGGGATTTTCGAGGTTGGGCAAAGAATGGAGAGAGGCTGTGTGCTGGGTTGAGGGTTGAAGAAAACAACCTGGAGTGTTTTGGAAGGTTGGTTTCCCCACCCAGGCCCTTGGTCTGTGCCTAAGCTCAGAGGCATGAGCTGTGGGCAGAAGCCCTCGGAGCTGCTTACCTGGAGGTCTTTATGGGACAGAGGGGCCCCCAAAGCCATTCTCTTGGGGAGAAGAGACAAAGCTTGACTCAGAAAAGAGGAGGGGGGCCATTCTCGTGTGTGTGTGTACGTCCATGTGTGAGCACCTACGTGTGTATGTGTGTGATACACGTGCAGTCACGGCTTGCTGAGTGCTTTCCGCTTTCCCTGAGCAAGACAGAGCCAGTGGTAGCAGCTCCCAACACAGAGGCCGAGGGAGCCCCACCCGACACACACATGATCATCTTTTCTATTTGAATTCTTCCTTCTTCCGTGCGGCAATCTATTTTTCTGCGAGAGCCCTTGCCTCCTCATTTGAGGTTCCTGGCAATTTGGGGTTTGCTGTGTCCAGCCTTTCTATCTCTCCCAGCAAAGTCCGGTGTTTCATCTCTTTTTACCTCTTCGTGTCAATTACACAGAGGGAAGTTTTGCATCTTCTCTGCTTTCGCTGTTCCACTCACCTCTTTGATCATTTGTTTCATGGCTATAGATATTCTACTTTGCACACAGGGGATTTGAATTCTGATTCATCGTTCACAGACAAACCCGGGCCAGAGCCATTACCTCTCGGCAGCCTACACATCGCTTGTGCTGCGCCATCTGCCAGCAGGTGGCAGGATGTCCACCCTTCTCATTTCATAACAGATTCTAGGAGACCTGTCAGCGCTGACCCCTCCCGCATGCCTTCCTCTCTGAGAGTCACAAAGAGATGCTTTAGGTTGGGGGCTGAGTTCATCTGTTCCTACTTCTGGAGAATTCTCATCACTGTCTGAGGTGCTGTTCCTTCATCACCAGCCATCTCTCCATTTTTCCTGCCTCAGTAGGTACCTACTCTGTAGGTGTTTATGTCTGCACTGGATGCTAATGGTGCCCCCACCTGGACCCCTCCCAGGTGGTGTACCTGACCCCCTACTGCTGTGAGTGTTGGCTGCTGACAGCTCCAGCTGTCCTGTCTCTGGATGGTGATACTTGGTTTTTGCTGCAGGAGGCCCCCTGGCGGAGAATTTTCACACCCCTAGTGTGGGGCAACCCCAGCCAAAGACTGTCTGCTAAAGGGTACAGAAAGCCAGCTCCTCGCCTCAACGCGGGGTCAACCCTAGGATGTGCCGTGTACCCCACAGCCCCAGGGATCTTTCTAGACTTTCTCTGAGCCCACGTCCTACCTGAGCTTCTTTCCCTGCCCTATCCTGCTTTTATTCCCCTCTGTGACTTGCTTTATTGCAATATTAGCTTTATTGCAGTGGTCTGGAACCAAACTTGCAAAATCTGTGAGGTGTGCCTATACTCTGCTTATTAGCCTTCCTTTGGGATCATGATAATTTTATTATTGTTATTTTTTAAAAATTGAAGTGTAGTTGATTTACAGTAATATATTAGTTTCAGGTGTACAGCATAGTGATTCAGTATTCTTACAGTTTATACCCCATTAAAAGTTATTACGAGATAATGACTATAATTCCTTGTGCTGTACAATATATCCTTTTTGCTTATCTATTTTATACATAGTAGTTTGTATCTCTTAACCCCATACCCCTAGCATGCCCCTCCTCACTTCCCTCTCCCCACTGGTAACCACTAGTTTGTTACAGACTAGTTTGTGAGTCTGTTTCTATTTTGCTATATATATTCATTTTTTAAGATTCCCTGTATAAGTGATAACATACAGTATTTGTTTTTCTCTGTCTGACTTATTTCACTAAGCATAATATTTTCTAGGTCCATCCACGTTGCTGCAAATGGCAGAATTTCATTCTTTTTTATGGCTAATATTCCACTGTATATGTATACCATATCTTCTTTATCCACTCATCTGTAAATGGACATGGGTGCTTCCATATCTTGGCTATTATAAATAGTGCTGCTATGAACACTGGGGTGCATGTATCTTTTTGACTTACTCATTTCTTCAGATATATGCCCAGGAGTGGAACTGCTGCATCATATGGTAGTTCTATTTTTAGTTTTTTGAGGAATCTCCGTACTGTTTTCTATAGTGGCTGCACCAATTTACATCCCCACCAAGAGTGTACAAGAGTTCCCTTTTCTCCACACCCTCTCCAACATTTGTTATTTGTAGACTTTTTGATGACAGCCATTCTGAGAGGTGTGAGGTGATATCTCAGTGGTTTTGATTTGGATTTCTCTAATAATTAGTGATGTTGAGCATCTTTTCATGTGCCTGTTAGCCATCTGTATATCTTCTTTAGAAAAATGTCTATTTAGGTCTTCTGCTCATTTTTTGATTGGGCTGTTTTTTGATTTGGTGTTGTATGAACTGTTTATGTATTTTGGGTATTAACCCCTCGTCAGTTATATCATTTGCAAATATTTTCTTCCATTCTGTAGGTTGTCTTTTGTTTTGTTGATGGTTTCCTTTGCTGTGCCAAAGCTTATACTTTTAATTAAATCCCATTTGTTTATTTTTATTTTTATTTCTTTCGCCTTAGGAGACAGGTCCAAAAATATATTGTTCTGATTTATGTCTAAGAGTGCTCTGCCTATGTTCTCTTCTAGTTTTATGGTTTCAGGTCTTACATTTAGGTCTTTAATCCATTTTGAGTTTATTTTTTTATATGGTGTGAGGAAATGTTCTAATCCCATTGTTTTACATATAGCTATCCAGTTTTACCAGCCTCACTTACTGAAGAGGCTGTCTTTTCTCCACTGTATATTTTGCCTTCTTTAATTGGCCATAGGTGTGTGGGTTTACTTCTAGGCTCTTGATTCTGTTCCATTGATCTATGTATTGGTTTTTGCTCCAGTACCATACTGTTTTGATTACTATAGCTTTGTGGTATAGTCCGAAGTCTTAGAGGGTCATACCTCCAGCTTTGTTCTTTTTTTCTCCAAATTGCTCTGGCAATTTGGGTCTTTTGTTTCCATATGAATTTTAGGATTATTCTAGTTCTGTGAAAAATGTTGTGGGTATTTTGACAGAGATTTCATTAAATCTGTGGATGGCTTTGGGTAGTATGACCATTTTAACAATATTAATTATTCCAATTCAAGAACATGGGATATCTTTACATTTGTTTGTATCATCTTCAATTTCCTTTATCAACGTTTTATAGTTTTCAGGGTTTAGGTCTTTCACCTCCTTGGTTAAGTTTATTCCTGGGTATTTTGTTCTTTTTGATGGGATTTTTAAACAGGATTGTTTTTCACTTTCTCTTTCTGATATTTTATTATTAGTATATAGAAAAGAAACTGATTTCTGTATATTAATCTTGTATCTGCAAATTTGCAAAATTCATTTATTAGTTCTAATAGTTTTTGGGTGGAGACTTTAGGGTTTTCTATATAAAGTATCATGTCATCTGCAAACAGTGACAGTTTTACTTCTTCCCTTCCAGTTTGGATGCCTCTTATTTCTTTTTCTTATCTGACTGCTGTGTCTAGGACTTTCAATACTATGTTAAATAGAAGTAGCAAGGATTGGGCCCGAGCTGGCTCTGTTGCCTTTTAGTGTGTGTTTTTCCCTCTCTCCACACTGGGAGTCTTGCCCCAGAAGTGGGGAGTACTGAAGCAAGTGGAGCCCATGTAAGCTCTTGGCTCCTGTCAGCTGTAGAGGTCCAATGCATTGCCTGTGCAGGCGTCCACAGCTCTGCTCAGGCAACTTTGGGTGAAAGTCTCCTTTGTTGTTCACAGCCAGTCAGACCCCAGCCTCCACCTCCCCCACCCTGTTGTGCAATTACTCTGCAGGACAGACGGGGCTCATGTGGCCTCTCAGCATGTATCAGAGGGTGAGCTGTGGTGGAGCAGAGGCCATGAGAGATCTGGGTGGCTTCTGAAACACTGCTCAAGTAAGTGCCAACAATGGCCACTGCCACCCCACCTAAGCCCCACCCTGGGACTGGGTCACCTGTTTCCCAGTCGGGTATTTTCCCTCGTCGTGGCTGCCTCGGATCCAGTGCTGTGCTGTGACGTGGAGTGAGCAGGGCTGGAGCATTCTCTCGGTTAGGGCTGGGATGCATGGAGAGGTTGCTGCGGGAAACCCGGCAGCCACTAGAGCAGACCTCTCTCTGCCCTGCCTTGGAGGCAAGCCTGTGTGCGTGTGTTCCTTATCAGTGGAGTCCAGGCTTCCCACAGCCCTTATATTAGTCCCAGCAGTCCTCCAACCAGCCAAGGGGGCTTGTCTCCCCACATAGGATGCCAGGACTGGGGCATCCAATCTGTGGCTCAAACTGCTGACTCATCAGGGTGGGTCTCTACCTGTGTAATCTCCCTTTTCCTCTGCATCCCCTCCCAGGGGAACAGGTCCCAACCTAATTGCTTTTCTTCCCTTCACACCTGATTATGTGTGTATCTTTCTTGCAGCCTTGGTTGTACAGAAGCCTTTCTGTCATTCTCCAGTTAGTTTTCAGTGAGAATTTTTCTACAAGTAGATGTGTTTTTGAGGTGTTCGTGAAGGGAGGTAAGCTCCACATCTTCTTTCTCCACCATCTTGATCCAAACCTCTGCCCTTTTCTGCTTTCTAACCCTCCTTCTCCTGAAAACCTTCCCTCAAAGCGTCATATACATCTGGCTCTGATCTCAGACTCTGCTTCTAGGGGCCTAAGTTAAGATGGTATCTGCACAGAATGTGTAGTGTTGTTTTGTGAGTGTGTGTGTGTGTGTGTGTGTGTGTGTGTAGCTGACTGAAGAGTGCTCCCCTATGAACTCACACCCTTTCCATCTGTCCCCATGCAGCACTGTCCGCATGGGATCTGCCCCTGCTGCCGTCCATTCATGTAGTCTGCTGCCCCTTCCTCCGGTGTACATATTCTGCAGTGTGTGCCACCACGTTTTACCCGGTTGAGAACGCTCTGATTGCTTCTTCCTCCACATGGCCACAGGCGAGACCTCAATGGACATCCTTGTACATGGTCCCTGGGACTGGTGTGGCCATTCCTCTGGATGGACAGATGGGAATGAATTCTGAGCCCCCGGGCACGTGCAGACTTAACTTCACAGAGTCCTACGCACGGCTGCCCTGAGGTCTCTCTAGTTCCCCAGGAGCTGAGTGTGCCCAACAGCAGCACACAAGAGTTCCCATCTCCTCATATCTCCAACATAGGGGAGCATCTTCCCTTCCATTTTTGCCATTCTGATGTTGGTTTTCCATCACTGTTTTGTTTTCCTCTCCATTGCTAGCAGCTTCCAGCACCTCTGCATGTGCCAGCCCCCCTCCCCGGCAGCCTTTTTCAAAACACCTACTATCTTTTTTTTTTTTTTTTAAAGAACTTTGTTGTTTTATACAGTTAAACTACCTTCTCTGGGCCATCTGTCTCTTTTCCTTGTTTATGACATCCTTCACTGAGTGGAAATCCTTAAGTGCTACCGCCTTATGCTCGCATTGTCACATGGGGATTTCAATGAAATAGTTCATTTATATTTCATTTGCCCTTTACTGCAGTCCCCCGACCAGGATGCAGACATGAGTCCACAGGGACCTGGGTTAAGGGACACTTAGAATTACAGAGATCATTTTCACACAAAATCACACTCACTTTTCATTCCGACCCATAAATCCAGCCTCTGCACCTTGGTCCTCTCTTCCGTAGGCCTGAGTTCTTTTTCTGAAGCTTTTCAGTCCCTCATGTACAATTACCCCCTGTGGGCCACCCCCTGGACCCTAGAGGTGCCTCAACGCCCTTGAGCTGCATAGAAAATGTGTTAGCATGCCAACCTGGTCCCCCAGACTACAACGTAAACAGGATGAGTTTGAGTCCTTCGCAGACCCTCCTGAGAGGAATTGTTCATATTTGTGCATCTCAGTAGGTCCCCAGTCATACATTGTTGCTCTTATAGTAAGCAAACAATATTATAGCAAATGCCCAGGTGGATGCAAAATGCTGAAAGTCATGATCTCCATTCTGTGGGCTGAGAAGGAAGGTGTTTTATTTAGTGAGGTCCTTTGGGGACTCCTGGTAGGATCTCAGTAGACGATTGGGCACATTTGTAGATTGATTCTCTGAAGAAGGAGAATTGAAGGAATGCCCAGGGGCATGCAGAGTGGGCTCTCAAGGGAGTGGGCACAGATACTGGGGCCTCTTTTTTCTCTGAGAAAAAAGTAGTTCTTCTAAGTCCAAAATGTCTCTGAACTCTGTACTCCTGAGTTATACGTTGTAAGGAAAGTCTCTACAAGTAGGATATCTGAGGTCATGGAGTCAGTCAGTCTGCACTGCAGTGCAGAGGTCATGGAGTCAGTCAGTCAGACTGCAGTCAGTCTTGACTGAAATGGCAGATGAAATGTGACGACTCCAACCTAACGACAAGAAAACCAAGCTTTCTTCTCTTCCTTCAATAGCATTTCTCTGTCACTTACATTGGTGTCTCTGGTCCCACATTTTCGATATCCAACTAACTCTTATTCCCATACCCCCTCTTCCAGTTTGCTGCCTCCATGCCTCACCATGTACTGATTATTATGGTGATTCCAAGTAGATGTCAGTTCTTGTCCTCTTTATATATTCAAGGTGTGTTTGTTAGAATGAAGGTAAGAGCTTGATTACCCATATTAGAATTCGAGCGCCACTCAATAAGGAAAGTCCACAGATTCTGGGATGCCCCTTTGCTGCTCAGATTCATTGGAATGTTCATTCTCCTGATTGAAAAGAAGTAATTTTGTACCAGCATGATGCTCCAAATAGTTGGGTACCGACCTATTTGTTGTGTGGGCATGTTTTATGGGTTTCTTAGTAAGAATGTGAATTTTTACCCGACTAAGCCACACTTTGCCAATCTCAGAAATTTTTAATCTACCTTTACTTTAAATACAGTAAGATTGGTAAGGAATGATAACCTGGCAGAACTCTTTTTTTTTTCCAAAGCCACATTGTTTTTTCCTTCTACTTTTTTAGCTTTTTGCAGACTGACTTGAAATTGAATCTCCTCCCAGGGTTATTCTTAGCAAAGTAAGAATATTCACAGATACAACAAGAACCCAGGGCTTCTTAAGAAAAGGGTCCTCTGCAAAACCCAGGACCTTGGCTAAAATGCACTCTGCTGGGTCCTTGATCTCCTGAGGTGGGGATGATATGGAGATCTGTAAGTTTTTTTATCTTTTAATTTTTAAATTTAAAATTTTTTTTTTATTTTTTGTAAGTTTTTAAAAAATCTGTGTCTGTCCATCTACAAAGACCTCAGCCTTAAGAATAAAATCTGTAGGAGAGTCGGGAAGGAGAGAAGAAGCAGTTTGCTCTTTTAAGGCAAGAAGGAGTTTCAGGTGGAAAACTGGATGTTAAGGACAGTTTTGTTTCTTTCACCTGAAAAAGTGTGGATTCCCATAGTGAGAGCCTGGCTGATAATCTTTGTCAGGAGAGGCTTGGTTAGCTGCTGTGACAAACATCCCCCAGAATAACGAAATCACAAAAGTTTAGTCCTCACTCGTGCTACATGTCTGTTGTGGGTTTGGAGGGAGGTTCTACTTAACGTAGTCATTCAGGGACCTGGCAACACAGTATTGCTACTATGGAAAAGTGCCATTAACTGTGAGGGAGAGAAAAAAGCACCCAGGAAGGTCTTGAGGTGACACTTGCCACTTCTGTTCAGAACCTTTTATCAGATCCAGTCACCCAGCCCACCCACATCCACATGGGAGCCAGGAAGCACATCTTACTATGTTCCCAGAAGCACTACTGACTAGTTATGCCACCTGAGAGCCCCTATTTGGGTAGGGACTAGGATGAGGCAATGGGGCTGAGTTGTTAAAATTTTAATATTTAATTCATCACGAGTTCTTTTTTTCCAGTTCCATTTTTATTTTTAAAAGATGGCATTGACATTATTTATCTTGATGACTGAGTTTTTTGTACCCCTTTACATTTTATAGAAAGTGCCATCCTCGATGCAAATAGAGGACACAGAATATCAGAATTTTGACTGAAATTTTGTTTCTATATTAGAATCTTAGGGAAAAGCAATATTTATCACTAAATTAAAAATTTAGCAGTATTTAGAGTTAAGAATATAGGTGACATCTACATAAACATTGACAGAAAAAGAAAATAGTGAGAAATACACTCTTAGAAAGAAGACACTGAGGTCAGTTGGAGATTGAGTTTCCTGAGGTCCAGTCTGCTCAGATCCCCTATTTTGTCCACATCGTGTGGAAAATTTTTGTGTTCAATTTCCCCAGTGACCTTCCATGTACATTATGAAGACAATTAAAACCCGTATCCTAGAACCACAAAGTTTTCAGTGACTGGGCCAAGGTTAATCAGTGTGAATTGAATGAAACAGCTTGTTCAAGTAAAATCGATTGAAATCTTGATGAACAAAAATGGAAATTTTGGCCACCAGTCTTTACTTCCTTTCCTGAGGAATACTGTTGTGTACGATTTTAAAAAAATACTACTAGAATCCCATGAAAGCTTCTGTAAGGCACCAAAGAAATTGATTTTGGTAAAGACCCAGGATATTTTCCATTTATGGAACTGTAAACATATAGCAATTTAACTTATTTTGATACTTTGTGTGATTTTTCCTTTAACGAGTATCTTCCAGATTTTGTCCCTATGTGGATTTCATGCGGGTGTGAATCTATAAAATTGACCCAGATTCTCTCTCAGCAGTAGAATTGATCTCCTTTTCCCCTACGTGCCTTGTAAAACACATCTGTGAACTTTCTGAAGAAACTGAAAAGATAACTTCTTCAAAGACCTGAACTATTTGCTAAATGTGTTTGTACTTTGAACATCAGTAGAATGAGCACCTAAATGTGGGGTGAAAGTGAGAGAATCTTCTTGACCGTGACATTGCTTTAATCTTCAGTATTTTATATTCTGCAGAAAACCCCTTCATCCCTAGAGTATCTCCACAATGGATACAATCACTCCATAATTACCTAGGAAAATAAGAAAAGCCCAGGTTTTTGAGAAATTCTATGAGATTCTTGATGAACAATGTGTTATTCTCTGAAGAACGGTCTTTGTTATTTGAAATCAAGTTTTCTTAGGAAAAGAGAACTTAGGAAGGGAACTCCTGTGTTCCCTTCTGTATCTTCAGAAGAATGACTTGGCAAACAAACTTTCCTATAGCTGGAAGCCATTTAGCGCTACATTAGTAACTCACAGCCAGTGGGCTAGCTTTTCCTCATTGTCTCCCTAGGGATAATTAGGGTCGTGGAGAGATTCATTAATATCTGTTCCCTAGGATCAAACTTACTAACAGGGAGTCCTGTTGGCTCGTGGGAAAGAGTCACTAGAATTGTGACGAGGAGTGTTATTCTAGAAGGATACTCCTTCCAGGTGAAGGAAGAGCATAAAAGAAGAGGTTCCCCACTTGGTTGACCAGTGATCAGAGAATGTGCCACTAACCCCTGGACAGGGTTTTGAAGGATGAGCAGGAGTTCTTCAGGAGAGAGGACCCTTTTCCTGAGCTCTGTGAGCCCATCATCAGCAACCTGGCATTTCACAGCTAAGGCTTATCTGTGACCTTCAGATGACTGCCCCGGGCCCCTATCCTCTCTTGTCCTTAAACAGAGACAGAAATGCCTGGATGTTTAAGTCACCCCCACCTCCCACAAGGATGGCTCCTAGTACAAAAGCCAGCCTCCTTTGCTGATCGGTGGGACAAACCCCGAGGTACAATGTACACTTCAGAGCCCCCCTTGGAATTAGGTGGAGTCTGGGACTCCACCTGAAATTGTACCTTTGCTTGGCTTCTGCGGTTCCCTGATTGGCTCCGCCCACCCCATGATGGGCATCTCGCTTCAATGAACCACCTGTGCCTGAATCCTTGGTCAGTGTGTCCTAGGAGGACCATGCCTTAGGTGGTGTGTATCAGAACAGGGCCTCAGCGGCTGAATGTTTCAGAAATCGTAAATATTAGATCAAATGAATTTGTACTGCAAGTGAAGATAATTCATGAACCGTAAAGTGCTTTACTATGTTAGTGATTATATTATAGTCTCAATTTACAATTGTTTTCCAAAGCTGGCCTTGAGAAAACGTCATCAATGTTGCTTTATCCTACTCCTGCTGGCTCATCAGTGCCCTTAATAATCTTCTATCTGGCCTGATTGAGGGGGCGCATGTGGATAGATTGCTTAAATCTACACGACAAACTACCCTCTGCTCTCTTTGAGTCACAGTTTTCACTTGGCCCATTGGAGCTTTGCTAGGGCTTGTATCTTAGTATTTTGCTTATGATTGCAGGGTTATTTATTTCATAAACGCACCTCCTAAACCCAATAAAACACAATTTCTTCAAAGCAGGTTTTTTCATTCTGTGAATATGAAAAAAAAGGTGATAAATCGTGAACTTCGCATATCAGAGTTATTTTATCTTTTCGGCACTGGCCCTTAGAGATCAGGGGCCAGGATCGGATAGAGCCTCTTTGCTCTTTCTGGAGTCTTCCACCATGCCCGTTAACCTCCTGGCTGTTATGGAATGTAGTTGGAGGCCAGCCGTGGCTGGATTTACTGCTCCCCTTTGTGGGAATCCATTTGCCCCACGCTCAATGAGCCACAAAAAATAGATCCTCTGCCAATTTGACAGCCTCTGCTCCAGAGATGCAAAGTCAAGGGGAAAACCTACAACAGGATGATTCTCCTTTTATTCAGTTCATTTGGAGGAATAATCATCAGAATTAGCGATCCATTTTAGAGGAAGGAAGGTGGGTAGAAACTCAGGCATTTATAGCATTTCCCTAGGTTTAAAATAACAATTACCCTAAACTTTTCTCTCCCTCCCCTCCCCTTTCTTTCCCATCTTGAATTTGACTATAGCTTCATAATTTGTAGGAAGTTTAGTGTGAATTCAAGAGTGAATTTACAAACATTTAAAAATCAATTGGCCTCACTACTCTGTAAACTTTCATCAAAGCGGTTCTGTGCTGCTGCTAATCTCCTGGGACGCAAGAGCACTGAAGGCTCATGTTTTCAGGAGAGGACAAGTGCTGGCCTTTCAATTGCAAACTCTCTGACTTTGGGCAAATTGAACCCTATGAATCTCAGTTTTCTCAGATGCAAATAGGAGCCTAGTTTGTCTCCCATGCTGGGGGGGCAGAAAGAGATTGCATTCTAGTGTGGATACTAGTATATAACAGGAGCTTAATAAATGATGGGCATGATTACCATCATCATTAGATAAACTTGCATAAACAAAGAAGCTAGGGTTGGGAAAAGGAAAGAAAAAGGAAAAAGGAAAGAAAAAGAAAATCTTTGGGGGAAAATAGGATTTAAAAAAGAATAATCTTGGAAGAGGCACTGAAATGGTTTCTTTGAGTCTATAGTAGGGGAGAACTGTCCGTGTGGATGTGAGTGAGTGGGAGAGGTGGGGTGACCAGCAAGAGCCAAATCAGAGGGTCGTGATTATTCTGATAGCCTCTACCGGGAAGGTGTCTTGGGTCAACAGCTTTCTCCCCAGTTCGGTTCCTCCTCTTCTTCCTTCTCCCCCTCCTTCTTTATATAACCCTCTAGTTCAGGGAACTACTGTCCCTGTAAAAAATAGAGCCAACAAATACTCCTTAGACCATGTTAAGCAGACAGTCTTCTGGGGGCCAAGGATACAAGTTTGTTGTTGTTTTGCTTCTTTTTTTAATGATCCAGTTCCATCCTGTCTGCAGTCAGAGATTGGTACCTGAAAATGCAGATGATGTTATGTGGCCATGTCTGGGGGTTTAGGGTGAGATTTGATGTCCTGAGCTGGAGGCAAGAATAAAGACCTGGGAAGATGAAAGGATACAGGAGAAGGAGCTTTGGTCCGTGTACGGAAGCCACATTGAAAATAAAACTCGAGCACAAACATCGTTGACATACACGTGTTCTGATTCTCATGGTGGATGTCAGAAGTGAGTTATTGGCGGAGTGAATTTCTTGGCAAATTTCTCTCTCTTTAACCCTGCCTAACACATACCTCCATGCTTCCCTTTTATAAAAACCAGAGCTTTTCCAGAAGGGAATGTGCTGGAAGCGCATATGTCCTCATTCCTTAGGGAGAAATTTTCAAATACGAAAATACCTGGCGGTGGGGAGAGAGAGAGAGAGAGAGAGATTTGATTTGAAAATTTGTCACCAAGAAAATGGTGACAATTCACCACTGGAGGTGAGGCTTTTTAAGCCTCTCCTTTTCCTAGATTCAACCTTTAAAACAGAGAGGTTAAAACGTGGTTCTTTGAATCTATAAACTAAATTTAGAGGGAAATCCTAGAACGTTTATACACCCCCCTCTTTGCACCTGAGAAAATGTTTTGAATAAATGTGGGTACTGCATCTCTGGATACCTGTGTGTTAGGGTAAAATATCAATGAGGGTTACTCTCACCATTGGACAATTATTAGCACTCCTTAAATCGATCTATTCTATGAAATGAAGAGTCATTTCAGGAAGGTACAACTGCTTAATTCACACAGATTTGAAAATTTTGCCACTTATTTCTCATTAACTTATAGTGAAAGGTAATAAACCGAGGAGACCTCAGTCTGAACCCAGAGGTGATTTTAGTTGATATGAAAAAATAGCCTCATTTAGACCCATACTTATTAATGATCTACTCCGTCACAGGCGTTGGCAGAAGTTTGATCTGGAGTTGTAGCGTGTGTATATTGATTTATTGGATTGTTTTCTGAGCAGAGAATTTGTATGCAGCTGAAGAATTCAATCTTTGAATTCTGAAACTTTCTACCCAGAGTCCAGTAAATGTCAGTGGTGAAGGTAATAGGCCATACAAATAAAATCCTCATCATGGAAACACAGGCAAACCTGGCCTCATGAGTTTAGTTTACATGAGATGCTCGGATTCTCTACATGGCAAGGCTCTGCTAACTAGTCCTGTCTAGCAAGAGTGGACTTTTTCTTTCCAGCATTTGAAAATCTTATGTGTTAATTTCCTATAGGTGTTGTTTATACCACAAATTTGGTGGCTTAAAATGATGTAAATTTATTCTCTGACAGGTCTAGAGGCCAGAAGTCTGAAATGGGCTTCAGGGGGCTGAAATCAAGGTGCTGGCAGGACCACACTCCCTCTGGGGCTCTGGGGGAGGATCTGCTTCTTTGCCTTTTTCAGCTTCTAGTGGCCAGAGTCCCTCTGCTTGTGGTCTTGTGGCTCCTTTATCTTCAAAGTGCATCACTCTAATCCCTGCTTCTGTCAAATCTCCCTCTGCCTTTCTCCTATAAAGAGCACACTCAGCTAATCCAGATAACACCTCCATCTCAAGATCCTTAACGTAATCATTTTTGCCATGGAAGGTAACATTCACAGGCTCCAGGCTTAGAAGTTGTATATCTATGAGGGCCATTTTTCAGCCTCCCCATTTTAGGATGCAAATTATTAAATTTGACCAGGATCACCACTGTATCCTTTTTTTAGGTAATTACAGAGCATTTTACAATTTATTTAATTCAATCTTTTAAACTAAGAAAATAATATGATTGTGATTAAAAAAAACTCAAGCAGTACAAAATGTCTGCAGTGAAATGTGAGTGGGCCTTTCCCTCCAGGCTAGGTTGCTTTTGGTGGCCCAGTGGTCACTTTACTTTAGCCCCAGACCTTTCCCCAGAGCTAACCACAGTTACCTATTTCTTGGGTGTCCATCCAGAAAATTTCCACACATGTTATTATATATTTTTAACACACAAATGGGAAATGCCATACATGTTGCTCTGAACTTGAACTTTCCAGCTCCTTTATCTTGGCACTCTTTCTTTATCAACACATCAAATTTTATTTTATTTCTTTTAACTGTTACACAACACTCTCTTGAGTGGTGGTCTCATAATTCATTTAAACATCTCTTTTAAAAAATATAAACATTTAGATTATTTCCAGGATTCCCTTTGCCATTACAGGGTCATCTACACCATCGTATGTGTATTTCTTTCCCTCTCTATATATCAGTAGTTTGTTTATTGCTGAGTAGCATTCCATTGTATAAACAGATCACAATTAGCTTATTTTTTTCTCCTGGATAGACATTTGATTGTTTCCAGTTTTTGGCTATTATGAATAAAGCTGTGATAAAAATTTGAATGTAAATCTTTGTGTGAACATATTTGCATTTCTCTTTGGTAAATACTAGGAGTATTGGAATGGTTGGGTCATGGGGTTTGTGTACGGTCAGCTTTAGTAAATCCTGCTGATGGAAGAAATTTTCACATATTAAGGTATGGGGAAGTCATTCTGGCTTATACATGATTTAACTTGAATTGTAGGCTAACCAAAACAGCCTGTTTGTAGCCTATTAAACATGCATTGTATATATGCTTTAACCATTAAAGAGAAGAATGCATTTATAAATCAAAATGGAGTAACTATGGTTCAGGCATTCAAAATGGAGCTGGGTGGTCTTTGTAGACATTCCTGCATCACTGAGAACCTGAGTTTTCTGATCTGTATCAGACTCAAGGACACCACCAGCCATTCTCAAAACAGTATTTGCTAGCAGCTGCCAGTGGCAACCATATGGCCTCAAGGTCTTCCCTTGTAATTGCAACCATTTTGGACCCTAAGTAATCCTTGCTTAACAAGCACCCTTACTTCCTGCCAGCTCCAGTCCTAACTCTTGACAAACAACTTATGTAACTTTGTGTTTTTTTGCCTATATAAGCCTCCCCCATTCTTTAGTCTGGCGGAACACAATTCAAGTGCTTCACTGAATCTGTGTCTCCTGGGCTGTAGTCCTCAGTTTGGCTCAGATAAAATTCTTTTCTATCCCGATTATAGATTGTTTATTGAGTATTCCTGTCAACACTGTCAAATAGTTTTCAAAGGTGGTCGTAATAAGTTTGCTCACCTTCCAGCACTGTGTGAGAGTCCCAGTTGTTCCACATTCTTGCCCACATGTGGCATGGCCTCTTTTCCATATTAGCCATTCTGGTGGATGTGTAATAGTGTTTCATCACACTTTCAGTTAGCATTTCCCTAATCACTAACGAGCTTTGTGTGACTTTTCTGTGTTCCTTGGCCATTTGGTTACCCTCTTAATGAATGAATTGCCTGTTCAGAACTTTTTCTTATTGTTCTTTGCTTTGTTTGTCTGGTCCTTACTGATTTGAAGGTGTTCTTCACATATCCTGGATACAACTTCCTAATCAGATATATGCATTGAAAATATTACCTCCCTTTCTGTGAGTTCTTATTCAGTCTCTTAATGCTGACTTTTCACGAACAAAAATTCTTAATTCTAATCTATTCCAGTTTCTCAAATTTTTCCTTGATGGTCAGTGTGCTTTTGTGTTATCTTATGAAATCTTTGCTATTCCAAGTGCAGATGGATATTCTCTTATGTGATTTTCCAGGTATATAACCACCTGAAATTGTTTTTCTTATATAGTGTGAGGGCCTAAGATTCATTTTTTAAAAATATGACTGTTCAACTGACTGAGCACCAATTATGGAAAGGATCATCTTTTCCTTATGGCTCTGTAGTTCACCTCGGTCATAAATTGAATGCACATCTGTGGGTCTGTTTCTGTCCCTTCTATTCTATTTCACTGTATGTAATTTGATTTAGGAAAAATGAAGGATTGTGACCTTTTTTGCATCTGAGTGCCTTGGAGCAAATTTGTACCATTAGGCTAATTCTGTTTTGGTCAGAATATACATAAAGAGTATTTTGTGTGCTTTAACTTGGTCCCTTCAGTAAGACAAAGTGTTTAAGTTCATCTTAATTAGATCCACTATCCTTTTCCCAGGTCTTAGGAGGCAATAAGCCAGTAACAGCTTGTGGATATAATGTTCCATGATCCTGGGCAGAGAGTCTGCTGGAGAGAAATGGAGGGGGACTGCCTCAGGAAGTGGTTCCTCCAGTGAGGGATGGCTTGTTTCCACAGCATTCCTCTTCCTACTGGGTCTCATCCTCTCTCTCCCCCTGGCCCAAGATAACCTTGATGTTTCTCCAAGCCACCATCAAACCCCATCTGCTCATTTCCATCTTGGCTCATTCTGGGTGTCTCTCCTGGGATGGCCTCTCCCCTGCTTTTGGTCTCTACAGAGTTTACCCCCAGTCTGATGTCTTCTAAAAAACCTCTCTTAATCCTGTCAACCTCTATGGCTCTTCCTCTCCACCAAAGCCTACAGCTGCTATTATTTCTGAAACACTTGTTTCGGCCTTTGTATCATTACTAAGCATTTCAAAGATGCTTGTCTTGTCTCTCAAGCTAGAAGCCCAGCTTTGCAGGAGGTCAAAGCATCTCTCTTAGTCAAAGCAGTTTCTCAATAAATATTGTATCCTGGATGGAAGGAAGAGGGGGCCTGGAAGCAGCTTAGCAGAGGGCAACTGGGAGTGACCTGCTTCAGGACGCCGAGAAACAGAGGGCCTGCTGCTTGTAGGGGACTCAGAATCCCCTGCCCCCTGTTGGATTCCTGGTGGTCCTATGCCCCTGACATTGGTGTCAGCTTGCTGAGAACTGTCCTAAACCCTCCCTTCATACTTCCAAATTTTGAATCAGAAAAGATGCCAGCTCTCACACGGGGCAGAGCAGGGCATGATCAATGTGAGGAGAGGACCACTCCGTTCATTCTGAGTCAGAACTTTCTGGTTTTTAGCTGAAAATGGAAGCATTGCTGATATTCTCCTTGCAGCTGAGAGCAAGCAAGCCTGCGACCAAGGAAGCTGTCAGAACACGGGGGACGGGCCGATGCCACCATCTCCAGGCGGCTCACAGCCTTGTCATCTGCATAGACAAACCTGCACACCTGCTGGTTGGGACGTCCTTTAAATAGATGTGAAACAGCATGGCTGGGACGTGCCTTCAGTGTACTGTCATGATTAACTGCGCGTGCTGGCTGACACACTAGAAAGAGCTGTTGAATTGCAGGTAAAGTGAGACAAATATGGAAAGACGTTATAGTTGTTCGGGGATTTTTGTCACTTGCGCGTGACAGATGTTTTTGGAATTTTGTCCCTGGATCTTGACAGATGTTCTCCACTTAACTTCCCCGAGGTTTCTGGTAGAATGGAAGGAGCAGTCTGTAGTCTGTTTTCTCTTTTAAAAAACATTTTACAAGACTTGAAAAGTTGAGAAAATAAATATTGCCACCCTATTCACCTCTTATTTGGTGATTTCTGACAAGTGTGCAGTGTAAACTTAAAATCCCCACTCTGGTTCTCGGGAGCCATTGGGGTCATCTGTAGTCATCCGTCTGCTAATGACGGGTTTGCTGTTTGCTGTAGGACCATTCCAAGAAACCCATCCATCATTCCCTCCTGCATGTCCCTTAGGTCCCAAACAGAAACACAGCAGTAAAGTTAGGTGGCATCGTGCATTTCTGACAACGTAAACCTCAGGACTCAGTGGTGTGAGCCTTAAATTCTCCCCAGTGTTCTCTGCGTGGAGAGGTATTTCACTCCACGGGGATCCCAGGCTATGCATGGCTTCTTGACCTGTCCAGACAGAGTGCTTTGCTCAGGGGGACTGATGAGGACAGGTGTGCCAAGAAGTGGTATGAATATGTGAATAGGAAAAGTGGGCTCTCAGAGGATGCTGCGTGGCCTTAAAAACCGAAAAAGGGGTCTTTCTGGGAAAGGAAAGGCTGATTGGGATGGGTAAAATTCGTGGTATCACAGTTCAGGCCCGGTGGATACAGCAAGGCAAGAGTTGTGAAGCCAGCTGGGAGAGTAAACAGACATTCTGTAAGCCCAACAGATGATCTGTTTCTCTGAGAAAAGGGTTCCTACCTTGGTGAGAGCTAGCTGAGTCGTCCGCTGTTAGGATTTACGGGTTTTCAGGAAGTTCCCGAAACAACAATAAAGTAACTTCACAAACTGGTCTTTCTGGGCAAGAATTCCCTGGAAAAGTAAAGTCCTGTTGATGCAGAGTGTCGAATAGTAAAATCATGTCAAATCAGTGGGACGCTTTGGGCTAAAAATGGTTCCATTTCTCATGCTCTTTTCTTACAATTCTAGGATCTACAGGAAGGGAGGGGATATTTATCTGGTTCTTAGTTACTTAAGAAATATGGAGGAAGGGAGGAAGGGCATTTCTCAGATGGCATAAGCCAAGGAAGATAGTGGCCCAGTGCTGATGAAAACTGATCCCCCATGGAGGGATACGGGAAAGTAGAGCAGGAAAAGAATCTCTCCTGGATATCTACCATGGACAGGACTCTGCCCCGTGCCTTACAATCATCTTCTTATTTTAATGTTCACAGTAATCTCCTAAAATAGTTGTTATTCCCATTAATTGGATGGGAAGACTGAGGCTTGGAGACTTGCAGAACTAGGAAGTGATGGGGCCGGGACAGGAACCCAAGTCTGTAGGTGTGAAATCCTGTGCTGGGCGCCGTGCTGCCCTGAGGGAGACATAATAGCAGCCGCCCCATGGGCCACCCTCCTGCCCTGCGTCCCCAGAACCGTCCACTGTGCTACCTGCCTTTGAGCATTCCTGGCGGGTGTTGAGTGTCAGGCCTGGAATGCCTTGCTCTCTGGCGCACTGGTCTTCCCTGAGGCTGGAGTTCTCTCAAAAATTCAGATTTCAACAAGTTACGCTGCTTTAAAACTTTTCAGAGATCCCCTCACCACTGGCCAAAGTCCAAAGTGCTTAGTAGGGTTTTGGAATGGTGGACGAGCCAGATGAAGGACATGGAAGCGAAGAGACCAGCAGAGTGGCATGAAGTTACTTGACACTTAAAAAGTTTGGGTTATAGCCAATGCAGAAAGAAATCTTATCCGAACCTCCCTTATTTGATTAAATCATAGCCTCCTGAGAATTCAGTGGCTATAAACCCTCTTCTGATGGAGTCTTCAGTTAGGCAGGCAACTGAGCCTTAACACCGTGGTATTCCGAGAAAATTGTGTGAATGAGCCTGGTCAGGACCTTCCATACTCTCCCACTGAAGCTGTACCCTCTTCTCCCCTCCTGCACCCCCATGAAGCTGGCGTGTAAACCCTTACTCCTGGCTGTTCAGGGAACCACTCTTTACAGCGTGCTCCTGCATGCAGGCGAAGTAAACTTTTCTCCTATTAATCTGTCTGTTGGCATTTAATTCGCAGACCCCAGGTCACTCGAACATCAGTTGATACAGGAAAAGTTTTCCTCCCCACAGAAGGAAATGCAAAATCCAATTGGATACTATAACAATGACAATATGGTTGTGCTGAGGGGTTAAAAAAACCCACAAAATTCATTCAAGGAGTGATAGGAGTCACTTGTAAATCATCCTTTCTTATATTAAGCCTCATCTCCTGTTACCCTTTTTCTTTGCCACCGTGGACCACTCATCACTCCTTGTCTATACCTTAAACTCTGCTCTTCCTCATACTGGCCCCTCTTCTTCAAAAGCTCCAAACCTTTCTTTCTGCTAAGAGATCTCCTTCCAATAACATTTAAAGGCTTTTTTCTTGAATTCTTCTGCATCTGTACTGCCTTCTGCCAGCCAGAATTAAGCACTCTGGAGTGTGTGCCCTTAACAATATAACCGTATACTTACTTGCCCCATCGTTGTATACAGTTACCCGTCGACATCCATCCATTTAGCCATCTCTCTATTTTTTTCATGGATCCGTTGGCCCATCCATTCACTTACTTTTCCGTTCACCCAGGCTTCTGTTCATCCAACATTCCTTCCATTATCCATGGAAGAAATATTTATTTAAAGCCCTGGACTTCCCTGGTGGCGCAGTGGTTAGGAATCCAATGCAGGGGACACGGGCTCGAGCCCTGGTCCGGGAAGATCCCACGTGCCGCGGAGCAGCTAAGCCCGTGCGCCACAACTACTGAAGCCCGCGTGCCTAGAGCCCGTGCTCCACAGCAAGAGAAGCCACCGCAATGAGAAGCCCGCGCACCGCAATGAAGAGTAGCCCCCGCTCGCCACAACTAGAGAAAGCCCGTGTGCAGCAACGAAGACCCAACTCAGCCAAAAATAAAAATTAATTAATTAATTAATTTAAAAAACAATGAATAAAAATAAAACATTCGCCGGCTCCTGTTAACACTGGTCAAACCAGAAAGGTCCCGCCTCACAAGAGAACTTGTTTCTTTTCCACTCATTTTCAGGCTCCCATGGGAATTGGATGTCTGTGGTTATTGTGAATTAAAGGCCTCATCTTCACAGCAACAAGTTCAGCTTGTATTAACAGACATCAACATTTCTCTAAAAGGCAGGCCTTTTTATTTGTCAAGGAATCAGGATCCTCTTCCCTGGTCTGACACCCGTTACTGACCGCCTGCAGATGCAGTGATAGCTCATTTTCCCCTGCTCAATACAGGCTGACTGCTCTGACACTTCCATTCATTAGATGTGGAGTGAGAGAAATGCACACTTCATTTTCTTTGTGTCCACTACCTTATTTTCCCTCTTTTGGTCTGAAGAGAACCAATAAACCTTCTATCTTCAGACTTTCAGAGGACTGCTTTCCATCTAGCTGCTGCTCGAATGCTTTTAAATGGAAAAAAGAATTGAGAACAGGCTGCTGTTTGGGTGATTTGCAAGCTCTCTGAAATTACTGTTTTTCTGCTTCGCAGGCTTAGTGATTGACAGTACCTTCCCCCGGATAGTCAACAGGTTGGCACTGGCTATGGAATGAAAACTATAATTAATTTTTCATGGGCTAATGGTCTTGCACAGTGATGGTGTACCTGCAGCATTTATGGCCTTTGCAAATAGCATTTACTCTCTCTCTCTCTCTCTCTCCTTTTTTTTTTTTGGCCTTCCCTGGTCTCTCTGGAATTTTAGGTTTTCATGCTTTTAGCCCTTTCTCATATCTGGTTTATTTTGATAAGAGCAGATTGACTAGCCAACCTGGAATTTGAGAAAACTCTTTGCAGATGAGGTCCAGGGGCCGTAATAAGTGACTGGTGCATTGGACTGGAGCCCAAGGTTGGAGAACAATTCCTGCTGCCCCTGCACTGTGTTTACAGTAGGAAGTCACTGGCCTAAGGTCACTTCAGCCCACTGTCCCTTCCTGTAGATCAAGGGTTCTCGACCTCGGCACTACTGACATTTTGGCCTGAATATTTGTTGTGTGTGTGTTGGGGGGGGGGGTGAGGGGTGTGCGGTCCTCTTCATTGAAGATGTTCAGCAGCATCCCTGGATTTCCTCCGTTGCTTCCCCAGGGGTGACAACCAAAAATACCTCCAGACATTGCCAGACGTCCCCTGCAGGGGAGGGGATTGTCCCCAGCTGAGAGCCGTGACTGTAGGTACTCTACCTTGTGCTCTTGGAGTGGACGTTCCCAGAGAGAGCTGGGATGAATGGGGCAGGGGAAGGAGAAGGAGAGGGGGAAGGAAATCTGAAAGAAGATGGACTCCAGGGCACTGCAGCCTCGGCTGAGAACCCAGACTAATGAATTCACTGGTTGCCAACCTTGGCCGCATGTTAAAATCACTTGGAGTGCTTTAAAAAATACCCACTGTCTGAGCCCAGCCCCATAATCCTGAATGAGTTGGTTTGAGGATATGCCCGGGCATCAGTATTTTCTTCTTCTTAAATTCTTTAGGTGACTAGCATGAAGCCAGGGTTGAGGACCACAGGTGAAGAGCAGAGACTTGCCCACTGCAAGGCGGGCTCAGTCCTGCACAGCTGTCTTGGCTTTACATTGTTCAGCCCCCAGAGCGTGGCAGCTCTGTAAGCTGTCTGTGGAGACGTCCACTTTGCCTTCCCTGATACACGTGCCACCGCCAAGGGGAGAGACCGAGCATCACGAACAGCTCGTATGCCTTCAAACAATCAAAAATGGGGGCTTCCCTGGTGGCACAGTGGTTGAGCATCTGCCTGCCAATGCAGGGGACACGGGTTCGAGCCCTGGTCTGGGAAGATCCCACATGCCACGGAGCGACTAAGCCCGTGAGCCACAATTGCTGAGCCTGCGCGTCTGGAGCCTGTGCTCTGCAGCAAGAGAGGCCGCGACAGTGAGAGGCACGCGCACCGCGATGAAGAGTGGCCCCCACTTGCCGCAACTAGAGAAAGCCCTCGCACAGAAACGAAGACCCAACACAGCCATAAATAAATAAATAAATAAATAAACATTTTTTAAGAAAACAAAAAACAAAAAAAACCAATCATAATTGTATATGCCCACATCACAGATCTTCAAAATAAAAATACACATGACTAATTAAAAGCAAAAATTATACCATGGTGTTGTGAGACTCACAACGTAGGTAAATGTTATATGTATGACAGCTACAGCATATACGATGGGGGGATGGGGGGCAGGGGTCAATCAACCTCTAAGTTTGCAAGATTCTTTATATTTTATGTGAAGTGCTACCACATTGACGATAAGTAGGCTGTGAAAAGATAAAAATGCTCAATCTAAGCCCTATAACATCCACTTAAAAATGCAAAGTGAAATAGTTTTTAAAAACCCCAATAGCTGTATTAAAATGGAATTCTAAAAAATATTCATTTAACACAGAAATACACGCTCCCATTCCTCACATGATTTTACTTTTGGAGGATGGAATCTACCAACCTATGTGAAAGGCCCTCTTTCATGAAGGTAAGTCCTTCCTTAGTTTTTCAAGTATACAGTGTTTTCAAAATTAATTGTAATTTTGGCAAATTACTACCCATTATACATTGTTCTTCTACAAGTATACTCCTTTCTCTGGCTAAGTCAGGAAGTCTTCACAGTGTGGTTTGCTCTGGTTTGTGGATTTTGTGGATCTGGTTTTAGCAAGAAGGATTCAGCTTTCAGATCCAGGACTTAATAGAAAGTAACCCAGTTATATTCTCACTTTTCTGAAGATCCCCTTAAAAGTTCGAGAATTCTGAGATTTCCTGGATGAATATGAGTCCTGCCAGAGAGAGAAATCTAATCACTCTCAATATTCCTAACATAGTAAAAGAAAAAGGAGTCAGGTCCATTGGGGAACAAATTCTGTCTCTCACACACACAATGATTTGATGCTATTACATGATCTTGTCTTTGGAGCTGGTCACCATGTCTGTGAGCATTGCCCCAGGTGGTGTGAGCTCTCTTGGCCTCTGCAATAAGGTGGAAACCATGTTCCGCTAGCTCCACTTCCTTCTGTGGACTCCTAGTGACTGTGGCCTCCCCACATCCTGCATTTGTGCAATTGACTTCTTTAGGCTTAGTCAAGTCTCTACATTTGTCTTATTAATGCCATCCTGAAATCTTGCCAAGAGCAGTAAAAAAAAAAAAAAAAAATTAGCTCTTGCCATCTAATAAGTGTGCAGGAAATGATTGCTGAATGAATATTTGAACTGGATTTAAAAAAATCCAAACCATAGAACGGCTTCGGATCCAGACGGGCATAACTGATTTCAATAAATGTTTGAATGTGTACACTGCCAAGTACAGTTGGCTCTCCATATCCGTGGGTTCTGCATCCTCAGATTCAACCAACTTTGGAGTGAAAATACTCAGGGGGAAAAATTCCAGAACGGTCCAAACAGCAAAACTTGAATTTGCCACATACCAGCAACAATTGACATAGCATTTACATTGTATTAGGTATCATAAATAATCTAGAGATGATTTAAAGTATATGAGAGGATGTACATTGGTTCACTGCAAATACCACACTATTTTATATAAGGAACTGGAGCATTTTCATCTCTTGCTATCTGAGTTGGGGGATGAGGGGTGGTGAGGTGTCCTGGAACCAATATCCCCACAGGTACCCAGGAATGACTGTATCAGAGCAGGCAGAGTCTTCCTGGCCCTGAAGGATATTATAATCCAACAGGGCTGTGGACATGTGGGAAAAGATTAACACAGAAATAACCCTTATAGTTAAGTATCAAATGAAAGGAACCCTTAAGAGTGAGAAAGCACAACAGCGGTAGGTGAAGTCACCTGAGAGCAGACAGCTCTTGAAGAATGGGTAGAATCTTTTTTTTAATACATCTGTATTGGAGTATAATTGCTTCACAATACTGTGTTAGTTTCTGTTGTACAACAAAGTGAGTCAGCTATACGTATGTATGTATATCCCCGTATCCCCTCCTTCCTGAGCCTCCCTCCCACCCTCCCTATCCCGCCCCTCTAGGTGGTCACAAAGCACTGAGCTGATCTCCCTGTGCCATGCGGCTGCTTCCCACTAGCTATCTGTTCTACAGTTGGTAGTGTATATATGTCCATGCCACTCTCTCACTTCGTCCCAGCTTCCCCTTCCTCCTCCCTGTGTCCTCAAGTCCATTCTCTACGTCTGCATCTTTATTCCTGTCCTGCCCCTAGGTTCTTCAGAACCTTTTTTTTTTTTTTTTTTTTAGATTCCATATATATGTGTTAGCATACGGTATTTGTTTTTCTCTTTCTGACTTACTTCACTCTGTATGACAGACTCTAGGTCCATCCGCCTCACTACAAATAACTCAATTTCGTTTCTTTTTATGGCTGAATAATATTCCATTGTATATATGTGCCCCATCACTAATCATTAGAGAAATGCAAATCAAAACTATGATGAGGTATCACCTCACACCGGTCAGAAGGGCCATTATCAAAAAATCAAGAACGGTTAGAATTTTAACAGAAGGAATTGAATGAAGTGGAGAAAACAGTGTAATCAAAGACATAGAGATGAGAACTCACGTGCGAGTGATCCAGGCTCGGTAATCAATGGAGCTGGGTGAGCACATGAAAGTAACTTTGGAGATTCATAGGAGGTAAGACCAGAGAAGTGGATGGAGGCCAGGTTCTGGAAAATTCTGAATACTGAGTTTGACCTATTTTTATACACTTTGCTCCACAATAAGAAGGTACTGACCGTTTTTAAGCTAGAAGATGCCTTGTTTGGGGCTGGGCTTTAGGAAGATGAATCTGGCACCAGTTTGTGTTGGAGGGAATAGTTTGAGTTCTGAGGAACTGAGGTTTTTATATCTGAGCTGGCTCCTCTTTGATCTCCATGAAAGTGTTTCTGGCTGGAGTGGGGCAATCACTTTACTTCCTCACCTGTTTTCTCGAGGAGAGGACTTCCAGCTTGAATGATGAAAAACAACTTGAAAAGTCAACATGTCAGACGCAAAAAGCCCTTCCCACATTGAGAGCTTTCGAGAGCGGGTGATAAACACTCAGAAAAGAGAGCCAAATGGTCTGGTTCAGTGAAGGGATCCTTGAATTGTTAATTCCTAAAATAACACAGTGTCTGTATATACAGTTGCTTCCTTGCTGTTCACCAGGAGGATGGGATTCCAGTTATTTTCTCAAGTCTCCTTTCTTCCCTTTTTTATTCACAAAGATTTATTGAAACTTACCATATGCCAAGCACTGTATCAGGATTTGGAATGTTCTATTTAGTTAGTTTTTTTTAAACATCCATTGCCTAAGATTATTATTATTATATACCCTATAATACATCTGATCATTATTATTATTGTCACTTCACTTGTGAGAAAACTGAGGCTCAGAGTTGTTAAGTAATTTTCTCAATGTCACACTGCCAGAGCAAAGCTGAGATCTGGTCTCCAATAACCTGTCTGAGCATATTAAATATACAAAACACCATTTAATATCTTCCAGTTATCAAGCGGTACTATGTCCTAGCACTTCAGATAAATTACATTAATTCTCACAACAACCCTGTTATTAGGTATTATGCCAAACTGAGGTGCCAAGAGGTGAAATGACTTGCCTAAGGTCTCTTAACTAGTAATTGAGGGAGCTGAGCTGAACAGTCAGTAAGTGTGGGGGAGTAGACACCAGAATTTGGGTCTATTTGATCCAGAGCTCATGTGTTAGTGTGTTTGAAGGGGATTCTGATGATCCACACCTCCTCAACGCTTCCTCTGAGGGCATTTGGGCACCTACTAATGTGCTAGACGCTTTACATGCTACCGCCTTTAACCCTGAACCCTGTGAGGCAGGCGTTCTCCTTTCACAGAGTGGGGAATGCAAGTCTCAGAGTGGAGAAGATATTCACCAGGATAGTTTGCTAGTGAGTGACTGATGAGAAAATTAAGATCCAAGTGCAGCGGATGCTAAATACTGCTTTGTATGAAAATCGTTTTTTCATGGGAAGACCTGTGTTTCCCCAGAATTACCCTCAGTTTTTCATTCCGTTCCCATGGGCTGGAATAAGGGGAGGGGCTGCCCAGATGCCTTCCTCCGCAGACCCCCTCAGGCAGCCTCCAGAATAGCCTCCTTCTAGAACTGTGTCATGGAGTTCCCATGTTTACTGTACCAAACACCATGGGTAAATATGAAGCCATTGAAATGATAGCAACTAAGTTGTGGAAGTTGTTTATTCCATAATGTTAAGTGAGAAAAGCAGGATGCAAAAAGGTCCGCCTAAAAATAGAAAAGCACATGCACAGAATCTGGAGGAAATACACAAAAATGAAGAGAGTGTAGGGATGGTGGCATTATGGGTGATTTTTTTTTTTTTTTTTTTTTTGCCATTTTCAAACTCGTCATCAGTGTCATGTTTTTTGGGGAAGGAGAGAATTTGTTACTGAAGTGTCACATGCTAAAACCGTATAAACCATAAGTGTACAGTGAATTTTCACAAACCAAGAACCCTTGTGCAACGAACAGCAAAACGGAGAAATGGATCATTGTCAGGTCCCCAGAAGTCCCACTCATGCTGAGTTTCTCTTCCTATCTCACTCTGAGTTTTCATGTAAAATTAGGAAAACCCATTCTCTGAGCACGTAATGGGCTGTGCATGGCATAAGATTGCACCAAGGAGACCTTGGAAACCGCAGAAACCCGAGGAAGAGGTGGGCTGGTCACCTGAGCTAGTAAGTGACGAGCATCCCTGAGGCTCCCCATTCATCCTCATCCTTACTCCAGAAATAGCTGTGGTAAGGATGGGCCATTCAGTTCAGGAATAGGAACTTAGTTACCCGCCTAACCAAAAACAGGAAGAGATGGGCTGGCACCTGCCGGGAGATGCTAAGGGATGCTGAAGAGCATCTGGCAATACTGCACCCACTGAAGACCTAGGGACCCCTGGAGTCTCAACCCCACAGCTGGCAGAGAACGAACTGATGAACCTTCAACACAGAGAGAAAAGGCTTGAGAACATGGTTCAGAGGAGTTGAACCGACCAGAGAGAAACAGTTCAAGGACAAGGGCAGAGCTATCAACGGCCTGGAGCCCAAGGGAGTTAGATGCCTCCAGCTGGGGTGATTGAGCAATACCCAAAAGATTAGGGAAGAAGGGCTTGACATCCAGATGAGTTCTTGGATTAAATAGGAAAGTGCCATGAGAGATATATTGGAACTTTTTTCCCTCCATGAGCTGCACCCTAATTGATAAAGAGCTATTATGGACTGAATTGTGTCCCCCTTAACATTTATATGTTGAAACCCTTACTCCCTCAATGTGACTGAATTTGGAATAAGGTCTTTAAAGAGGTAATTAAGGTTAAATGAGGTCATATGGGTGGGGCCCTAATCCAGTAGGACTGGTGTCCTTATTAGAAGAGGAAGAGATACCAGAGATGCACAGGCACAGGAGAAAGGCCATGTGAAGATGCAGTGAGAAGGTGGCTATCAACAAGCCAAGAAGTGAGGCCTCAGGAGAAACCAACCCTGCTGACACTTTGATAGTGGACTTCCAGCCGCCAGAATTCTGAGAGCTAAATTTCTGTTGTTTAAGCCCCCAGTCTGTGGATTTTGTCATGGTGGTCTGAGCACACTAATACAGGAGACCTATATAGTTTTGTTAATGTTTCTAAGAGAGTATGTTATTTGATATTTGTTCTCTTTGCTTTCATCAGGTATAGATGATGAATCCAATGCAGGGTTATTGCAACAATTTTCAAACTGGTTCACTCAGGCAGATGCCTGTTTAGACTTTGGATATAATTTTTTTTTAATTGAATAATTGAGTCATTGATCTAGAGCAAAACCCATAAATGCTTCAAAGTTCATCTTTTTTCAAACATCAAAATAATTTTTATAACAACCAATGCATTCATATCTCAGTTCTTAAAACTACCAAGGCTTTTTGGAATACTGGAACACCAAAAACACATTTATTGGCTGTCTGGTTTGGGATAAGGCACTCTGAATTTTTATGAAACCCACTTTCCTGAGCTATAAAATAATACATATATTGCAGTGTTGTGATCAAGATGAACAACAATGGATGTAAAATGTTGGGCAAGGAGCTCGTGAAAGATGTTGGGTACATGGCTACTGCTGTTGTCTTGAGATGGGAGGAGAAGGAGGGTTTTCAGGACCCTGGAACACGTGGGAGCCATCGGGGCTGGACAGTCGCAGGCCTGGGCGGTCTTCCCTGGCGGCTTTGTCATGGAGCTGGGGAAGCAGAATTGAGGTTGGCCAGACCCTCCTCTGGCAACCCCGGGCTTGTCTTGCCCGTGCTGCTGTGGTCGGGGCTACGAATTGGGCTGTAATTTGGTTTGTCAGGGAACCAGAGGCCAGGAAGCCAGGCGTTCATCCGCCTAAAAGGGAAAAGCAAGGTTGACACGGAGAAGAGCGCTCACGCTACTGTGCACTGAGGCCGCGCTGCGTTAGCGTAGTATCATTGCAGATGGGTTGGGCCCTGCTTGGACTCCATCCTCAAGAAATGAAGCCAAGATGGTTGGGACAGGTCCTTTCCGAGGTGGGCCCAGGGGAGGGTGAGTCAGAATGCCTTGCTCACGGACTGGCGTGGGTTTATGATGGCCCACAGCAGGGACAGAGTTGCTGGAGAAAAATAGTCCCCGCCACGTTGGCCAACACAGCAAGGCTGCCCATTGTGGCCAGATGGCACAGGCAACACTCTAAAGTACATGACTATAAATAAAAGAGATAAGCGATGAGGACCTGCTGTAGAGTACAGGGAACTATGGATATATACAGTATCCTGTAATAAGCCATAATGGGAAAGAGTATGAAAAAGAATATGTGTACATATGTATAACTGAATCACTTTGCTGTACACCAGAAACTAACACAACATTGTGAATCAACTATAATCCAATTTTTAAAGAGTAGTATTGTCTGGTTTTGAATTTCCTTTACTCCTTATTTTGGTGCCCAAGCCTAAATGTCCTCCTTGGTGTCCCCAGACTCCTTTGATGATTGTCCTGTCACTTACTGGAGCCTCCAATGGGTCCTTCTACCAACCCCTGCCGGTGGCGCTGTCTTACTCTTTCTTTCATTAAAACAACCCAAGGACCGTCTCACTTCCTGGGTGTAATGCGCCCCCTCTTGTCAATGGTCCCCAATCCCGATGACACAAGGGAGTGCCTGGAGAGCTCATTTAAAGCATCACCACCTGAGCTCCACCCCAGGAAGACCCGTTTCTGTAGGTCTGCCAGGTGATCAGCAACCTTCCTAGAAAACAGAAACTTCTTGTGCTGATTAAAAAGCTCCAAGGATCAGGAGTGGGGTGAGTTGAAGACCTCAGCCACTGTGTTCTGGGCAGTGCGGGAGGGATTCAAAGGCCAGAAAAACTTCCCTCTTTCTCAAGCTGGGCCAATTAAGGGGTTTATCTGTGGGGTACAGATGGCCACGTCATGGGGACATCTGTGATCATTTCTGGATGTAATTCTGTGTGTGTGTGTTTGTATCCACCCCACACCCCCGTTCCCAGTGGCCTAGGGCAGCAGAGAGTGAAAACCCAGGAAATGTTGGGATAAGATGAAGGATTGGTAACATTCCATCCATTCATTTTGGATGGAAATGGGAGTTGAGAGAAACTCCTTTAAGAATAACTTGGGAGGGAGGAGCTTCAAGATGGCGGAAGAGTAAGACGCGGAGATCACTTTCCTCCCCACAAATACATCAGAAATACATCGACATGTGGAACAACTCCTACAGAACACCTACCGAACGCTGGCAGAAGACGTCAGACCTCCCAAAAGGCAAGAAACTCCCCACGTACCTGGGTAGGGCAAAAGAAAAAAGAAAAAACAGAGACAAAAGGATAGGGACGGGACCTGCACCAGTGGGAGGGAGCCGTGAAGGAGGAAAGGTTTCCACACACTAGGAGCCCCTTTGCGGGCGGAGACTGTGGGTGGCGGAGGGGGGGAGCTTCGGAGCCACGGAGGAGAGTGCAGCCACAGGGGTGCGGAGGGCAAAGCGGAGAGATTCCCGCACAGAGGCTCGGCGCCGACCAGCACTCACCAGCCCGAGAGGCTTGTCTGCTCAGCCGCCGGGGCAGGCGGGGCTGGGAGCTGAGGCTCGGGCTTCGGTGCTAGCCGGGAGGGAGTCCGGGAAAAGGTCTACAGCTGCCGAAGAGGCAAGAGACTTTTTCTTGCCTCTTTGTTTCCTGGTGCGCGAGGAGAGGGGATTCAGAGCACCGCCTAAACGAGCTCCAGAGACGGGCGTGAGCCGCGGCGATCAGCGTGGGCCCCAGAGACGGGCATGAGACGCTAAGGCTGCTGCTGCCGCCACCAAGAAGCCTGTGTGCAAGCACAGGTCACTATCCACACCGCCCCTCCCGGGAGCAGGTGCAGCCCGCCACTACCAGGCTCCCGTGATCCGTGGACAACTTCCCTGGGAGAACGCACTGCGCGACTCGGGCTGCTGCAACGTCACGACGCCTCTGCCGCCGCAGGCTCGCCCCGCATCCGTACCCTTCCCTCCCCCCGGCCTGAGTGAGCCAGAGCCCCCGAAGCAGCTGTTCCTTTAACCCGGTTCTGTCTGGGCGGGGAACAGACGCCCTCAGGCGACCTACACTCAGAGGCGGGTCCAAATCCAAAGCTGAACCCCAGGAGCTGTACGAACAAAGAAGAGAAAGGGAAATCTCTCCCAGCAGCCTCAGGAGCAGCGGATTAAACTTCCACCATCAACTTGATGTATCTGCATCTGCGGAATACCTGAATAGACAACAAATCATCCCGAATTGAGGAGGTGGACTTTGGGAGTAATGATATATATTTTTTTCCCTTTTTCTCTTTTTGTGAGTGTGTATGTGTATGCTTCTGTGTGTGATTTTGTCTGTATAGCTTTGCTTTTACCATATGTCCTAGGGTTCTGTCCGTCCGTTGTTTTTTTTTAATAATATAATTTTTAATGCTTGTTATCATTGGTGGATTTGTTTTTTGGTTTGTTGGCTCTTTTCTTTCTTTCTTTCTTTCTTTTTTTTATTACTTTAAAAAATTTTTTTAATAAATATTTTTTATTTTAATAACTTTATATCATTTTATTTTATCTTCTTTCTTTCTTTCTTTCTTTCTTTCTTTTTTCTCCCTTTTATTCTGTGTGGATGACAGGCTCTTGGTGCTCCAGCCAGACGTCAGGGCTGTGCCTCTGAGGTGGGAGAGCCAAGTTCAGGACATTGGTCCACAGAGACCTCCTAGCTCCACATAATATCAAACAGAGAAAATCTCCCAGAGATCTCCATCTCAACGCCAAGACCCAGCTCCACTCAACGACCAGCAAGCTACAGTGCTGGACACTCTATGCCAAACAACTAGCAAGACAGGAACACAACCCCACCCACTGGCAGAGAGGCTGCCTAAAATCATAATAAGGCCACAGACACCCCAAAACACACCACAAGTCGTGGGCCTGCCCACCAGAAAGACAAGATCCAGCCTCATCCACTAGAACACAGGCACTAGTCCCCTCCACCAGGAAGCCTGTACAACCCACTGAACCAACCTTAGCCACTGGGAGCAGACACCAAAAACAACGGGAACTACGAACCTGCAGCCTGAGAAAAGGAGACCCCAAACACAGTAAGTTAAACAAAATGAGAAGATGGATAAACACACAGCAGATGAAGGAGCAAGGTAAAAACCCACCAGACCAAAAAAATGAAGAGGAAATAGGCAGTCTACCTGAAAAAGAATTCAGAGTAATGATAGTAAAGATGATCCAAAATCCTGGAAATAGAATGGAGAAAATACAAGAAATGTTTAACAAGGACCTAGAAGAACTAAAGAGCAAACAAACAGTGATGAACAACACAATAAATGAAAATAAAATTCTGTAGAAGGGATCGATAGCAGAATAACTGAGGCAGAAGAACAGATAAGTGACCTGGAAGATAAAATAGTGGAAATAACTACTGCAGAGCAGAATAAAGAAAAAAGAATGAAAAGAATTGAGGAGAGTATCAGAGACCTCTAGGACAACATTAAATTCACCACCATTCGAATTATAGGGGTCCTAGAAGAAGAAGAGAAAAAGAAAGGGACTGAGAAAATATTTGAAGAGATTGTAGTTGAAAACTTCCCTAATATGGGAAAGGAAATGGTTAATCAAGTCCAGGAAGCACAGAGAGTCCCATACAGGATAAATCCAAGGAGAAACATGCCAAGACACATACTAATCAAACTATCAAAAATTAAATACAAAGAAAAAATATTAAAAGCAGCAAGGGAAAAACAACAAATAACACACAAGGGAATCCCCATAAGGTTAACAGCTGATCTTTCAGCAGAAACTCTGCAGTCCAGAAGGGAGTGGCAGGACATATTTAAAGTGATGAAGGGGAAAAACCTACAACCAAGATTACTCTACCCAGCAAGGATCTCATTCAGATTTGATGGAGAAATTAAAAACTTAACAGACAAGCAAAAGCTAAGAGAATTCAGCACCACCAAACCAGCTTTACAACAAATGCTAAAGGAACTTCTCTAGGCAGGAAACACAAGAGAAGGAAAAGACCTACAATAACAAACCCAAAACAATTAAGAAAATAGTAATAGGAACATACATATTGATAATTACCTTAAATGTAAATGGATTAAATGCTCCAACCAAAAGATATAGACTGGCTGAATGGATACAAAAACAAGACCTGTGTATATGCTCGCTACAAGAGACCCACTTCAGACCTAGGGACACATACAGATGGAAAGTGAGGGGATGGAAAAAGATATTCCATGCAAATGGAAATCAAAAGAAAGCTGGAGTAGCAATTCTCATATCAGACAAAATAGACTTTAAAACGAAGACTATAACAAGAGACAAAGAAGGACACTACATAACGATCAAGGGAACTGTCCAAGAAGAAGATATAACAATTGTAAATATTTATGTACCCAGCATAGGAGCACCTCAATACATAAGTCAAATACTAACAGCCATAAAAGGGGAAATCGACAGTAACACAATCATAGTAGGGGACTTTAACACCCCACTTTCATCACTGGACAGATCATCCAAAAGGAAAATAAATAAGGAAACACAAGCTTTAAATGGTACATTAAACAAGATGGACTTAATTGACATTTATAGGACATTCCATCCAAAAACAACAGAATACACTTTCTTCTCAAGTGGTCATGGAACATTCTCCAGGATAGATCATATCTTGGGTCATAAATCAAGCCTTGGTAAATTTAAGAAAATTGAAATCGTATCAAGTATCTTTTCTGACAATGCTATGAGACTACATATCAATTAACGGGAAAAATCTGTAAAAAATACAAACACATGGAGGCTAAACAATACACTACTTAATAACCAAGAGATCACTGAAGAAATCAAAAAATACCTAGAAAAAAATGACAATGAGAACATGACGACCCAAAACCTATGGGATGCAGCAAAAGCAGTTCCAGGAGGGAAGTTTATAGCAATACAATCCTACCTTAAGAAACAAGAAACACCTCAAATAAACAACCTAACTTTACACCTAAAGCAATTAGAGAAAGAAGAACAAAAAACCCCCAAAGTTAGCAGAAGGAAAGAAATCATAAAGATCAGATCAGAAATAAATGAAAAAGAAATGAAGGAAACGATAGCAAAGATCAATAAAACTAAAAGCTGGTTCTTTGAGAAGATAAAAAAAATGATAAACCATTAGCCAGACTCATCAAGAAAAAAAGGGAGAAGACTCAAATCAATAGAATTAGAAATGAAAAAGGAGCAGTAAAAACTGACACTGCAGAAATACAACGGATCATGAGAGATTACTACAGGCAACTATATGCCAATAAAATGGACAAACTGGAAGAAATGGACACATTCTTAGAAATGCACAACCTTCCGAGACTGAACCAGGAAAAAATAGAGAGTATGAACAGACCAATCACAAGCACTGAAATTGAAACTGTGATTTTAAATCTTCCAACAAACAAAAGCCCAGGACCAGATGGCTTCACAGGCGAATTCCATCAAACATTTAGAGAAGGGCTAACACCTATCCTTCTCAAACTCTTCCAAAATATAGCAGAGGGCGGAACACTCCTAAACTCATTCCACAAGGCCACCATCACCCTGATACCAAAACCAGACAAAGATGTCACAAAGAAAGAAAACTACAGGCCAATACCACTGATGAACACAGATGCAAAAATCCTCAACAAAATACTAGCAAACAGAATCCAACAGCACATTAAAAGGATCGTACACCATGATCAAGTGGGGTTTATCCCAGGAATGTAAGCATTCTCCAGTATACGGAAATCAATCAATGTGATACACCATATTAACAAATTGAAGGAGAAAAACCATATGATCATCTCAATAGATGCAGAGAAAGCTTTTGACAAAATTCAACACCGATTTATGATAACAACCCTCCAGAAAGTAGGCATAGAGGGAACTTACCTCAACATAATAAAGGCCATATATGACAAACCCACAGCCAACATTGTCCTCAATGGTGAAAAACTGAAACCATTTCCACTAAGATCAGGAACAAGACAAGGTTGCCCACTCTCACCACTATTATTCAACATAGTTTTGGAAGTGTTAGCCACAGCAATCAGAGAAGACAAAGAAATAAAAGGAATCCAAATCGGAAAAGAAGAAATAAAGCTGTCACTGTTTGCAGACGACATGATACTATACATAGAGAATCCTAAAGATGCTACCAGAAAACTACTGGAGCTAATCAATGAATTTGGTAAAGTAGCAGGATACAAAATTAATGCACAGAAATCTCTTGCATTCCTGTACACTAATGATGAAAAATCTGAAAGTGAAATTAAGAAATCACTCCCATTTACCATTGCAACAAAAAGAATAAAATATCTAGGAATAAACCTACTTAAGGAGACAAAAGACCTGTATGCAGAAAATTATAAGACACTGATGAAAGAAATTAAAGATGACACAAACAGATGGAGAGATATACCATGTTCTTGGACTGGAAGAATCAACACTGTGAAAATGACTCTACTACCCAAAGCAATCTACAGATTCAGTGTAATCCCTATCAAACTACCACTGGCATTTTTCACAGAACTAGAACAAAATATTTCACAATTTGTATGGAAACACAAAAGACCCTGAATAGCCAAAGCAATCTTGAGAAAGAAAAACGGAGCTGGAGTAATCAGGTTCCCTGCCTTCAGACTATACTACAAAGCTACAGTAATCAAGACAGTATGGTATTGGCACAAAAACAGAAATATAGATCAATGGAACAGGATAGAAAGCCCAGAGATAAACCCACGCACATATGGTCACCTTACCTTTGATAAAGGAGGCGAGAATATACAATGGAGAAAAGACAGCTTCTTCAATAAGTGGTGCTGGGAAAACTGGACAGCTACATGTAAAAGAATGAAATTAGAACACTCCCTAATACCATACACAAAAATAAACTCAAAATGGATTAAAAACCTAAATGTAAGGCCAGACACTATCAAACTCTTAGAGGAAAACATAGGCAGAACACTCTATGACATAAATCACAGCAAGATCCTTTTGACCCACCTCCTAGAGAATTGGAAATAAAAACAAAAAAACAAATGGGACCTAATGAAATGTAAAAGCTTTTGCACAGCAAAGGAAACCATAAACAAGACGAAAAGACAACCCTCAGAATGGGAGAAAATATTTGCAAATGAAGCAACTGACAAAGGATTAATCTCCAAAATTTACCAGCAGCTCATGCAGCTCAATATCAAAAAAACAAACAGCCCAATCCAAAAATGGGCAGAAGAACTAAACAGACATTTCTCCAAAGAATATATACAGATTGCCAGCAAACACTTGAAAGAATGCTCAACGTCACTAATCATTAGAGAAATGCAAATCAAAACTGCAATGAGATATCATCTCACACCAGTTAGAATGGCCATGATCAAAAAATCTACAAACAGTAAATGCTGGAGAGGGTGTGGAGAAAAGGGAACCCTCTTGCACTGTTGGTGGGAATGTAAATTGATACAGTCACTATGGAGAACAGTATGCAGGTTCTTTAAAAAACTAAAAATAGAACTACCATACGACCCAGCAATCCCACTACTGGGCATATACCCTGAGAAATCCATAATTCAAAAAGAGTCATGTACCACAATGTTCATTGCAGCTCTATTTACAATACCCAGGACATAGAAGCAACCTAAGTGTCCATCAACAGATGAATGAATAAAGAAGATGTGGCACATATATACAATGGAATATTACTCGGCCATAAAAAGAAACGAAATTGAGTTATTTGCAGTGAGGTGGATGGACCTAGAGTCTGTCATACAGAGTGAAGTAAGTCAGAAAGAGAAAAACAAATACCGTATGCTAACACAAATATATGGAATCTGAAAAACAGGGAAAAAATGGTCATGAAGAACCTACAGGCAAGACAGGAATAAAGACGCAGACCTACTAGAGAATGGACTTGAGGATACGGGGAGGGGGAAAGGCAAGCTGGGACAAACTGAGAGAGTGGCATGGACATATATACACTACCAAATGTAAAATAGATAGCTAGTGGGAAGTAGCCGCATAGCAGAGGGAGATCAGCTCGGTGCTTTGTGACCACCTAGAGGGGTGGAATAGGGAGGCTGGGAGGGAGGGAGATGCAAGAGGGAAGAGATATGGGGACATATGTATATGTATAACTGATTCACTTTGTTATAAAGCAGAAACTAACCCACCATTGTAAAGCAATTATACTCCAATAAAGGTGTTAAAAAAAAAAAAGAAAAAGAATAACTTGGAAGGGCTTCCTTGGTGGTGCAGTGGTTAAGAATCCGCCTGCCAATGCAGGGGACACGTGTTCTATCCCTGGTCTGGGAAGATCCCACATGCTGCAGAGCAACTAAGCCCATGCGCCACAACTACTGAGCCTGTGCTCTAGAGCCCACGAGCCACAACTACTGAGCCCACGCACCTAGAGCCCGTGCTCTGCAACAAGAGAAGCCACCGCAATGAGAAGCCCGTGCACCACAATGTTGATTAGCCCCCGCTCACCCCAAATAGAGAAAGCCCGTGCGCAGCAACAAAGACCCAACGCAGCCAAAAAAAAAAAAAAAAAATAGAATAAATAACTTGGGAAATTCTCATTCATAATAACAACAATAAATAATAATAATAACAAACAACTTAGTGTTTTCTATTTACTTTCCGTAATGAGCAATGAAAGGCAACAAAGAGGCAGGGAAGCATGATTTTGTTGTTCCTGGCAGCCTCCTTAGCACCAGAATATCTCTCCATCTAGCCTAATGTCATGCCAGAAATGCTGTTACTAAATATTATCTACTCAACTGACATTGCCTATTTACTCATTTAAACATGGTGTCTGATTCAGGGCAGCGGGTGACATGCCCTAAATCACCGACTCCTCTAGACCAGTTTCCTCATCTCCAGAAACCACAGAAATGCCCAGGGGATTCTAGCGTGTGAACTTCTAATTCCATAACTCCGACTACCCCTGGCACCTGGAAATAGCCCGAAACCCCATGTCTTGATTCTATTTTAGAATCCATGATCACCACAAAACGATACGAAACAGAATACGTATTTCTAGACTTCACCTCCTTTCGCAAAATGAGTAGTTGAAAAAAAGTTTCTGAAGCTTTATCTCTCCAACCGGGCAGGAGTGGAATTCATGCTCTGCAGGCATCTTATTTACTTTTGCTGGAGGCCAGTGTGTTTTTTTCCATATCGCATACCCAACAATGTCCTTTCCTTAACTGATTCTCCACACTTTCCACACACTGTCTTTTTATTAAGTTTTTTAACCCAAAAGAATACCGTGTTCCCTGCTCTCCTCATATTCACATTGGAGGATGCTGTCGGACACAGGTGGCTATTAATACATTCTGGATAACAAGCACACAGCTCAACCCAAGACTCCCTCGGGGAAATAGAAGGATGGAAGAAATAATATCATGCTGGAAAGGTTAGGGGAGGGACAGCTCAGCTCTCCCATCACATAAACATTAAAAATAAAATGAGAATAGATATCCTATGATTCCTCAGCTAGGCAGAAGCAAAAGAAATTAAAAATATTATCCCTAAGCTCTAACAGCTTGACTCCGAAGAATGGCCTCTTTCCTTCCACATGATTGCACCATCCGTCCCAAAAGTCGCCCTCCTCTTATGTGTCCAGAACCAAGATCTGGAGGGCCCAAGTTCCTCCTGGGCATTTGTGTTTAAACTGTCAGGGGTCAGTGATGAGTGTCAGTTCTTGGGGCTCATTTTGGGGACTGGTGCTGGGGAATTCTGGAATAAGTAGGCATAATTTAACTTCCAGCTGGGATGTCGAGCACCAATTTGCACTTAAGGTTTTATGATGTCAGAGGCAGAGTCTGGCCCTGTTTGACCTGCCTAGTTTCAAAGTCCAGCCCTGCTGCTTACTAGCACTTATAGATTGCCTAACCTGTTGGTACCTCAGTTTGCTCATCTGTGGAATGGGGGTAAGGTAGAATCCACTCAATGGATTTATAGGGAGGCTTAGGGCGTTAATGCACGGAAAGTCTTAGAACAGTGCTGGGCACAGAGATGTTATGACTATTTGTTGCTAATATTATGTTTACCATTTTAGAGACCCTGCACCCCATTTTATGGAGAAGCAACATGATTCAGTGGAGAGAACTTTGGGGCAGAACGCTGGGGATCTGCAGCCCAGCGCCCACCCTGCCCAGATATTCTGTTTGAGTGTAGGCACATCCCCCAAACTTCTGGATCCCACACTAACCTGTAAAAAGGGAGGGATGATGCCTGGCTTCTGTGTGGATTTTGTTGGATTGCCATGAACGTAACAGTAGATGCGACATGCCCATGGTTCGTAGAAGATCTAACACGTTATGATGTTTCTACACTCAATCTCTGATTCATCTTTCTTTCCTTCCTGCCAAGTGGCTCAAGTCCAATTCAGGCATCAAATTGGACTGCAGAAGGTGGGACGCTGAGATGTTAACTCATCCGACTGCACCTCCATCCAGCTCACCGGGCCCAGCATTTTCTGGATTATTAGAAGTCTCGTGAGTTTATTACAGAATCCCATTTTAAATTTATGTGGTTTGACTTGACGTCTCTGATGTGACATATGTCAAACATCAAATATGTCACTTATCACCATCTGACACAATGTATAGTTACTCGCTATTTGTTGGTGTACCATAATACACCTCTGCTGCTTGCTCTGGAAGGGAAACTATTTATTTTAGGCCTTTGTGAGGCTGGGGTGTAGGAGAGAGTCAGGGCTGGAGATTAGAATTGCCCCTTTCCTGGAGATGGGGGTAGGCACCATATTTACAGCAGGACTGTTGGCAGAGCCAAAAAATTGAAGAAAGAGAAAAAGGTAGAATGCTACTCAGACCCCAGTTTACACTATGCCCACACGGAGAAGGAAAACATCCAAAACTGCTGATGCAGCCCAAAGAACACTGTGAGGACCGTGGAGAGTCAGTCGTATTTATGCAGAGGCGGGTTGGTTTGAGTTCATCCGGTGAAGACTACGTTCGCCACTAGGGCCGGCATCGTGCTTTCCATCTCCCATTCATCAGTTAATTCCCTACAGGTGCTCCTTCCTGGTCTTGTTCTGTTCAAAATACATCTTTTAGCCCCCTCAGCAAAATAGAGTGGAGTTGACAAGAAGTTCTGTTAATTATTCCCCGAACAATAAATCACTCTGCCGCGGAAGTGTGTTAACTCTACGTGGGGCGTGAATGCGTTTCAAGGGAAACGCTCTCAAGACAAATGGCACCAAGTGCTGTGCTTACAGCTGAAACAGACCGGCAGGCAGGGCCGTTCTGAGCCTGGCGCTGACTGCTGGGCTGGCCACAGCTTCAGGAACAGCCACTGGGAGGGTGCTGGGGAGAGTGGGGCTATCTGCTCCTCTCTCTGCGCTTTTTGTCTTTGCGAGAAGTGAAGGGATTAAGCTCAGAAAGGAGGGCTTCCAGTTTTCACTCCCTCATTCATTCACTCACGGATTCCTCAGACCCACGCTGACACTGGGCTGGCACGTGCCCGTGTGGGTGACCAGCGTCTCCAGCCAGCCTCTGTCTGATGGGTCTGTCCCAGCTGCTTCTGCCTCGGCGACACCAGATGTTAACTACTGTAAATATCGCCTGATGAGTTAAATGTTGTGGAGCACTCAGCACCCTCTCAGCATAATGGAAAGCCCTGGAAATATCAAAACGAATGTCCTCATGCTTGTCTTCAAGGAGTATACAAACTAGTGGAGGACAAAGGGCTGCTTAAAGGAAAAAAAGACACCACCTTTGATATAATTAGAAGAAGTGCCAGGAAACAGGGTTTGCAGGACTGAGGGAGTCTTTCTAGAGCAGGACAGGGTGAGTGGGACCTTGAGGAAAATAGAAGAAGACCCCGAACCACAGGAAAGCGTGGTCCGTTTGGGAAATGGCCCTGCTCAGTGTGGATCAGTGAGGGGGCATCAGAGCGGCCCGAGCTGCACCTGCGGAAACAGCACGTAGCGTAAAAGGGCTTGCATTGATTCTCACAATTCCTTTGCTAACATTTTAAGCAGCAGAGTGACAAGATCATACTTGTCACTCAGAAAGACCTCTGTAGCTTGAGAATAAAATAACAGAAGGGCAAGAGAGGGAGACCAGTGAGAAAATACCACTCGTTCATTCATTCAACAAATAGTTTTTGAATCCCTAGTGTGTGCCAGGTGACAGGCCAAGTGCTGGAGATAAAGTAGTGACCCAAATGGCTCACTAACGAGTGGGAGAGGTGGGTTAAAATAGACACCAAAATGAATGTGCATTTACAAACTGTAACAACCTAGATGGGACGGGAATTTGAAAAAGAATAGATACATGTACGTGTGTGACTGAATCACTTTGCTGTTCACCTGAAACTAACAGAGTGTTATTAATCAACTATACTCCAATATAAAATAAAAAGTTAAAAAAAAAGAATATTTGTCCCTGAGAAGATTAGATTTTAAAAAATCTTCTTCCTGGCCTATTCAAAGATAATAAGAAAATAAAAGAAAAATAATTTAGAACCTGAAAAAAAAAATAAGTGCTAGGAACGGAATTCCACAGTGCTATATACAATTGCGTAGGGGGGACGGGGCTTCCTTTCAATGAGGGATCAAGGGAAGGCTTCCTTAAAGAAGTGGCATTCATTCTGAGGCCACTCTGCAAAGCAAGACTGGGAGCAGGAAAACCCGTTGGAAAGCTGACTCAGTTGCCCCTTGCAGGGAAGAGGTGGTGGCGTTGGAAACATGGGGAAGACAGCTGATTTGAGATGTATTTTGGAGATAAAGTTGGCAGGACCACTGCAACCTGGGTGAGAAGAGAAGAGGCTGTGAATCAGTTTAGCAGGAGGTCCCATGGATTTGAAAGAGAAAGGAAAACCATAGGGCTTGATGATGAATGGCATGGAAGGTGGGTCAAGAAAGGCAGAGCTTAAGACGATTTCTGGTTTCCTTACCCAGTAACTTGGATAGACAGAGGCATGATAAACCATAAATCGTAGCCATAAAAAAGAATGAAATGATGCCATTGGTAGCTACATGGATGGACCTAGAGATTATCATACTAAGCAAAGTAAATCAGAAAGAGAAAGACAAATGCTATATGATACCACTTATATGTGGAATCTAAAATATGACACAAATGAACTTATCTATGAAACAGAAACAGGCTCACAGACATAGAGAACAGATCTGTGGTTGCCAAGGTCGGGGCAGGGGAGGCATGGTTTGGGAGTTTGGGATTAGCAGATGCAAACTATTATACATAGAATGAATAAACAACAAGGTCCAATTGTATAGCACAGGGAGCTCTATTCAGTATCCTGTGATAAACCATAATGGAGGAGAATATGAAAAAGAATCTCTCTCTATATATAGGACCTGTGCATGTCTGCTGCACACTGATGGTGTCTTATAAAGAATATTTTCCTGCTATCTCTGTGTGTTTAAGTGGCCCACTGAAAAATAAGAAAAGGGCCCACGCTTGTCTATGGAACGATTTCTTCCCTGATGAAATCTGGAGAACAGTCAGATCTTTTCTTCTTTAATGGAGGATCATTGATCTGTTTGTGACTCAGGGAAACTTACCCACCAGACTCATCTCTCCAGCTCTGCTTAGGCTGTTGTTGTTTCCCTCCTGGGGGGGGTCAAGGATTTTTGTTTTGATTATATCATTCTTTCTACAAACTAAGGAGGATATTAAAAGATTGTGGCTGATGACAGAGTTCCTTTTGCTATGGTTAACACTCAGTAACGTTCTTAGAGAAAGACAAAATGTGCTAATGAGATTCTTTCAAAACGCAAGATAAAAGGAGTTTTGCCAGAAAGGAACTGAAGAGTTGGGTTTACAATCGAATAAAAGGGAGAAGAGCAGCAGGTGGTGACCAGCCTGCCTTCAACCAGAGTCCAAGGTTCTCAGATGTGACTGGTGACCATTCTCTGTTTTAGTTCAATTGCGCGTTTTATTCTTAAACAAAGGCAAAACGAAAGAAACCACTTTAAAAGAAGATCAGGGTAAGAGAAAGGTATTGAATCCAATGAAAGCTCACTTTCCTCTTTGAGACATCTGCTTGCTCTGTGCCATCTTGCTGTATTGGGCTCAACCACTGGCCTTGCAGGCTCGTAGTGGGAGAAGCCAGGGTGAGTCAAGTGAGGCAGAAGAAATCCAGGCAATTGGCTAACTGATTTTTTTGTGCATCTGGGCCTTGGCCATTTGATTGGTCACACCTAGATGCACGTTAATAAGTTACAAATCACTACCCTCTGTGTGATGCTGGGCTGGAAAACTGAGGGAGAGAGAAAAAAATAAATCAAAGGAAATATCCTTTCCTTCATCGAATAGAGAGAAAAAATCTACTCAAAATAACTTCTAGACACTTCTGCAACTATTTCAAATGAAGTGAGCTGCTTAGGAATTGAAGGAGGTAAATTTAGAAAAGCAGATAGGGAGTAAACTTAGATGCTCTTCGTATTATGATTGCACATAAGAGCCAAAGGTTGTGCCATCACTCCTAAGAGATGGGTAGATTGTATTAGATAAGGTCAACCGCATGTGGAAAGCAGTAATTCCCCCTTTCTGATCATCCTGAATTAGTGCCACCTAGCATGATCCTGAACCCACAACATCTTGCTCAGCATAGAGCCAGTTAAGGAAGCCTCAATGTCAAGTCTTCTGCACTGAGTAATCCCCAGGTCACCAGCCTGAGGTGGGTGCTGGCACAGGCCCATTCAGTGCTGCAAACACTTCCTGGATGTCTTCTGTCCGGCAAGCAATCTGTGGGATGCTGCAGATTCAGATTTTCCTCCGTGAACATGTCTCACCAGATCACATACATTTTCCAAATTATATTCACTTGAACCCTCATTCTGCTCAGTTACAAGAAAATCCATTCTTCCCCCCAAGAACATCTGGGAAGCCTCAGGAATGTCTTCGCTTCTTCATAATCTTTCTTGATTGCCAGGTTAGCCATCACCTAGCTCGGGACCGTCATGCAATCTGCCCTGTCCGCGGTCTACACTGGCTCTTCTGCGAGTTGCTGCCCGCCATCCTGAGAGCTTCCCTCTGGCTGCTGCCACCTTTCCCTCTTCCTCAGTCTCCACACATTGTGACTTTCCACCAGCCTTTCCTGAAGCTGCAGGAGCCAGGCCAGTGCACCCACATACCCTAACACAAGGTGTACCGCTAAAGTTTCATCCCCTGGCCCAGGGTCTCTGTCTTCCCAAGTTGGTTGACAGTAGCTTTTTCTGCTCCCTTCAAAGGAATCCCCCAAACCCCAACCTTTCTTTGAGTGGTTTTACCTTATGGTCCCCTAAAAGAAATTTCACTGAAAGCTTATAATCCCGCATTAGCATTTCCCCAATCCTGACTTATTTAATTTAAAATGATACCATGTGTAGGACATCAGCCTGGATTGTTCTTAGCCAAGTCCAGTGTGGTTCCTTTCTATAGAGTCTCCTTTAGCTTCAGGTGAAGCTTAGTCCTGGCCGTCCATTCCGGTATCTCCAGGCTTGTAGGTCCCGATGGCTGGGGGCAGCCTGCTTGAGCTGGAACACTGGCGCACACTTGCACGCGCCCCTTTGCAGGACCAGTGATGGTCAGCTCAAGGAAGTCTGAATCCACAGAGGCAGGAACTCTTCTAAAGGAACAGAAGAGTTCTAACATCTAACCGAGACTAAGTTCAACTAAAATCATCAACATATCCATCCCCAAAGAGAGTACTGGGACTTCTGGTAAAGCATCGGTGATCAAGGACTTCACAGTGATGGCAGGACATGTTTTGAGTTTATATAACCAAGAGATGCTTTGGGATGGTAACCCTGGAACAAATGACTGTGCTGTCTCAAAAATAGATTCCAGTTGGGATCTCTTTCGAAACAGAGAACTTCTCAGTCTTCTTGATACCGACCAGGGTTCTTGGCCATCCCCAATCCATAGAAATTGACTAGAGGCCAGACAAGAAATTCAGGCAAGGCTTTATTGGGGCCCCTGCTGCAGCAGGGGGGAGCGAGAACAAACAACAGGTTCCCTTGCTTGCTTGCTCCCTGAGGGCGGGCGAGCTTGTTCCTTATATGGGGTGAGGGTAGGGGTGTGTCCTATGGTCGGGCTGGAGGGGTAGCTCAGGTGGTTTGCCCACCCCTTAGGTGGTGTTGTGTGCAGGGGGTATGCACAGTACCCTGCTTTTGCTCTGGGCTCTTCAAAAGTGGCAGTTGGGTTTTTTGGTCTCTTTTTATCTTTTATCTGGAATTGGCCCTAACTGCACATGCACACAGTTATTTTCAGTCCCTTATAGTTTCTTTGTATTTTGTTGCCCTAGGAGAGGTGTGTCCAGGTGTAAGCACCGCAGCACTGCAGCAAAGGGTCCCAGGTCCCAGCTGGTCTCATTCTCATGTCAGTCTCTCAAGAGTCCCAACTATGAAGACTTGGTCAGAAGTTGCAAATGGTCAGCCCAGGCATGGAATCCAGCAGGTTCATGTGTTTGACCACTCCCAGCTCACTTCAGCTACCCATGTATCTAGTATGTACCCTGATCCGGGTGACTCAGTCGTAGGTGCTGCCTTCAGGGGTTCTTCGTCGAGGGGTTGGGAGGTCCACAGGGAGTGGTCCACACGGTGCCCCCTCTACAGCATTAGTCTCCAGGCTTCCAGCAGATGTTGCCAATCCTTCTCCTTGACCCTCTTCCTGCTTTGCTTTGGGGAGCCATCAGACTAACAGCCTTTGTGGTCATGGCCAAGTCTTGGTTGCCTACCCATTGCCATCACCCTTGGCCATGCACTGACCTTGCCTGGGCACTTGGCCTTCGCTATTGCTGGCACCAGCCCCTCTTTCACTCTTGCCACTGTGCCACTGTGTCCACCTGTGCTGGACTAAGCAGGGCTGCTCCTTGGCCAGTCCAAAATGTCCCTGTTCTTCTGAGCTCTCCCTTCCCTCCTGCACAGCAAGTTACAAAACATTGTCTTCCCCACCATTTGAGTGTTTGCCCACTTGACCCCCCCAGGAACTGGGGTGGGGGAGAGCGGTAGTGTCTGCTCAGAGCCTGGATGGGACAGATCTCACCCCTGTCCTTTTGGAGCTCTTGATACATTTCTTTAGAGAATTAGGAAAAATGCCAGCACAGAGCCAAGCAGTGGTTCAGGCTGTTCCCATATTGTATGCCTCATCAGCCTACCTATCAATTGCTGCCTCTTTCAAAGCACATTGTCATATTCTATTTTGGGTGAGATTCTTGCCAGATTCCTGTATCATCTCCAAACAGCCTCATGAATCACCTTGTGGCTTTGGTCCACAGAGCAGTGCAGGCTAATTGCTGCATCTATGATAAGTGTAGGGTACAGCATCTCAGTATTTAGCCTGTACTTATTGTCCCAGAGTCATTAATTTATGTATTTATTCATCCATTGAAGGAGCACTTACTGTAAATCTACTATGGACTAGGCCAAGTGGTAAAGAGGGTGCCGATAAGTTTGAGACATGGTTCCTATCTTCTAGTAGCTTCTGATCCAGATGGCCAAGTTCACATTGAAATATTTGAAACCATCCGTGCCTCCATCCTCACTAGCTGTGTGACCTTGGGAAAATCTTTGAAAGCCTCTGGGCCTGAGTTTCCTCAGTGAAATGGAGATTTAAAATATGTGTGTCTCTCTGAATTACTGGTGAGAGCAGGTTCAAATCGGTCAATACCAGAGGGCAGAATTGGACTAAATGGGGCAAAATGGCAGATTCTCCAGGACAGTCTCAGGAGGGACCATCACCCATGCCGCCTCGCCCTACCGTGAATGCACATCCCTGTGGGCACCCACGCTCAAGCCAGGTGGGTCTTGGTGGAGCTGCTGCAGTGAGGTCCCAGAACTCACCCTGATCCCCTGAGATGCTGTGAAACACACCAATAGACAAATTCACAGTGCACAGTGGTCTTGGTCTTTGGCTGGGTTTCTTTCGAACTAACAGGCATTCATTGGGCACCTGCTATTGGTAAAACCCTGTGTGTTCTTCCCAAACAGAGTGAACAGGTGAGGAGGGCGTTGCCCCTGTGCTCAGTGAGGTGAGCACTTTGCTTGGGAGATGGACACACCCATGGTGCAGGGGAGTGAGTCAGAAGGAAAAGAAAAGTACTGAGGGGGCGAGTGAGGACCCCGGGAATCCAAAACTCTGGGCTTCCACCCTGGAATGCGGCTGCTGTGTTCTTCCACGTTATTTCAGGGCCAAGGTTTATGAGCAGAAAATGAATTCTACTGGGCCTTGGAGCAGGAGGAACATTTCAAGGGCCAAAGAGAGTGAGCTAGACAAGAAATGTTACAACACTGTGTTCTCAAATTTGAGATATATATGGACCCTATAAAAATATTTTGACCCTCTAGGGTTGACATAAACTATTTTTATTGTGAAACTATTTAAGTATAAGCATAAAACTGAGTATAAATTTTTTAGGATTACAGCATAGCAGATTTATAAATGATATATGAACTAAACTAGGAAACCGATAACATTCACATCTAATGTAGTTTTTTTGTATGGGTGATGTTTTCCTGAAACTAAATTACTTACAATGGACTTAAGAAGAGATTTATGGTTTCTTCCTGTCAACCTGTCTTAGGACTTTCCCCAGGATGGGCCATCATATGAGCGGTAGTCATTGTGAACCATCTGCGACATGATGGTTAAAATCATGGATGTTAAAACCTGAGGTTGTTGCTCAGGACTTAGTGGCCTTGGGCAGGTTAGTTAACTTTTGTGTTCCTTTCTGTCCTCATCTGTTGAGGTTAAAACAGTAGTGCTTACCTCTGAGGGTTTTAGTAAGAATGAAAGGATGTGAAATAATTTGTATGTACATAAGTGATGTAGATAAAGCACTTAGAAGAATGAGTGGTACAGAGTATTAAGCAAGATCACTATTAGTGTCAATTATGATTTTTAAATATTCCATTTTAATTATGATCTCATTTTATTTTATTTTAATTTTTTAAAATCAAATTTTTATTTTGGAGTAACTCTAGAAAAGTTAGAAAGACAATACAGAAAGTTTCCATATACCCATTACCTAGTTTCCCTTAATGTTAACTTCTGACATTGCCATGGTGTATTTGTTAAAACTAAGAAACCAACATTTGTACTTTACTAATAACTACACTCCAGATTTTGTCCCTATCACACCTGTTTTTACACTAATGTCCCTTTTGTTTCCAAGATTCCACATTCCATTCAATCTCCTCTTATCTGTGACAGTTAGTGTGGATGAAGTATTTTAAAGAACACTTGACTATATGGTCTCATTTTAAATCAATGATGCATTATCTCGGTAAGCCAATTAACTAAAAACTGGCCTCCAAATATAATGATGAAAGTACTATTTAATAAAAAAAGTCATCATTGCACATTTGCCACTATGCTCATTGCCCTTGAATTGTGCCAAATGGTGAACCCGACTCAGTTCTCTCGCCACGTTTCTCGCTGCCGGGGCTTTGATCTTCACATTGTGCAGACATACCCACAAGAACAGACGCACAGCCTAAGAGCATGTGATCCTACATCATCATCATCCAGATAATGATATTAGTACTTTTAAAAAGATGATAAATATATCAAGAACAGGGACTTGCCTGGTGGCGCAGTGGTTAAGAATCTGCCTGCTAATGCAGGGGACATAGGTTCGATCCCTGGTCCAGGAAGATCTCACATGCCACAGAGCAACTAAGCCCATGTGCCACAACTACTGAGCCCGCATGCCACAACTACTGAAGCCCACGCACCTAGAGCCTGTGCTCCACAACAAAAGAAGCCACCACAATGAGAAGCCCGTGCACCACAACGAAGAGTAGCCCCCACTCGCCGCAACTAGAGAAAGCCCGAGTGCAGCAGTGAAGAACCAACACGGCCAAAAATAAATAAATTAATTGATTAATTAATTAATTTAAAAATATATCAAGAACATAAAATTCTATAGAACTTAGGCCCTGTTTGAAATACATTGTTATAGGAATTCAGGAAAAAAGCAGATAGTGTTGTTTGGAGTAAATAGTCAAGGTCTTTGAAATATTGTCTAAGAACCTCCAAAATGCTGAGGATCAAGCTGAGCCCTTTATAAGTGGTATTTTTTAAATCCTCAGAGATGTGGGGACATCTTTACGGTGGGAAACTGAGGCTGAGAGATTCATTTGTCAAGCGTCATTGAAGTAAATGAAAGAGCCGAGATTATCCAGGTCACTGGCCTGCAAAGCCACTGTTCTTACCCATTATTTCAACGCCTCTCCTGGGAAGGACATGGAAGAATAGCACATAAGTGGAAATTGAGATGATCTTGGTTTCAAAGACCAAAGCAAACCTGTTGCCTCTGCCCTTCTTGGCCTTTGCCTGCCAGCAGGGGAGTCATTGTGTTACCCCACAGCGCTGAGCAGAAGATAGCAAACTCCCCAGTTATATTTTTAAACACTTTCATCCAATTCTTCCTGCTCCCAGCCCCCGCTGCTGGTAACCACAAATCAGACCTCTTTTTCTACGAGTTTGTTTGTCTGTTTTTTTGAAGCTTAGTTGACCTACCACACTATGTTAGTTCCTGTTACATGACATGGTGATTGGATATTTCTATACATTGCAAAATGATCCCTGTGATAAGTCTAGTTACCATCTGTCACCACCAAGTTCCCAAATTTGAATTAAAATAGAGAGGGAGAAGATGATGATCTTAACGCAGTTAAGAGCGCATCTGACATTAATTCAGGCTTACAGAGGGTCACAGTCAGTATTCCAGAAATACATGTTGAAAAGTGATCATGAACCTTCAATTACATGAAGCTTGGGTCTTAGTATCACTTCTTGGAATTCCTAAAAGAACAGGATAACGATTTTTTTGTGACTATTGACTGGGAACATTTATGAAATAACAGAATCATATTACTGCTAATAAGGCCACATTTAAAATAATCTGAGGCTACTATGGCATCGAAAGCCATGGTTCAGAATTTTCCACAGGTTGACTTTGACCCTGTTGCTATAACTGAGATATTGGATTTTTTACTCTTCTCCCTAAAACTTTTCCAACCAATCATCTCAGTTGACCTCTGCTGTCTACCTCAAGGCAGGAACTCATCAACATTAAGAAAGAAATATGAGGTTTGTTATGGTTGCCTCTTAAAATCCTGCTGTACAGAAAATTATTTTTACTTTATTTTTTTCCCCCTGAAATCTCTTTGTTAGTTTTCCTTTCTTAGCAATAACTTAGCTCGTCGCTCTCAGGCTCTGTGACCGGCTGAAAATGTACTGTTACCCTTACTGAGGTGGTCATAACTCAGATAGAAGACTGGCAATTTCTCCCCATTCTGCTATCTTTAACTTGGATAATCACAACCGGACCACTCAAGGAGGTGGTTTTATTTTATTTTATCTGAAAAAAAATCACGATTTCCACAAATAAAATACACATTGTATAGGTGATGGCTGAATATGTCTTCAGTTTACACAAGAATGATTTTATCTGCAGCAGGAGAAACATTTGACCATGGGGTATTGTCACTGCTGTGGTTGTAAGACAATATTGCCTTTAGATTTTATTCCTCAAGATGAAAAGAAAATCATAGAAAGGGGAAAATTAAGAAAACTGTGAAAGAAGGACCCCAAACCCCGGCCTCAAAATCCATGCTTTTCTGGGAGAGTTCTTTAATGTCATCAAGGAACTGATAATTTGTGGGTTCTATAAATTGTTCTAGTGCAAAGCTTCTCTCTTCTTTCCTGATGTTTGTTCACCCCTGTTACCAAAGGAAAGAGCACAACCCAACTCACTGCAAAATATGGAAGCAAACATCCTTCATGCAGTGTCAGCAGACAAAATGTATTTAAAAGAATAATATCGGGACTCCCCTGGGGGGCACAGTGGTTAGGAATCCGCCTGCCAATGCAGGGGACACGGGTTCGATTCCTGGTCCGGGAGGATCCCACATGTCGCGGGACAATTAAGCCCATGCACCACAACTACTGAGCCCGCGTTCTAGAGCCCTCGAGCCACAACTACTGAGCCTGCATGCCACAACTACTGAAGCCCACACGCCTAGAGCCCATGCTCCGCAGCAAGAGAAGCCCCCACAATGAGAAGCCTGTGCACCTCAAAGAAGAGCCCCTGCTTGCCGCAACTAGAGAAAGCCCGTGAGCAGCAACAAAGACCCAATGCAGCTAAAAATAAATTAATTAATTAATTAATTTTTTAAAAAGGAACAACTCATCTTTAAAAATAAATAAATAAATAAAAATTAAAAAACAATGTCAAAGATCAGGCTCCAGGATTGTAAGTATGGTTTAATGTGAGAAGATCTATTAATACAGTGTATCCTTTTAATAGATTAAGTGAGAAAAATCGTATGATTGTCTTCATAGGTCAAAAACTAACCTTTATACCAGGCCCAAAATTGTTAATAACATAGATGGCAAGATACTTTATTGTAAGATATGAGATATAAAACACAACCCACACATTTTATACACACACGCTAATCACACGTATGTGTACATATCACACAATCAGTTCCACATATGTGCATATCATATTACACACATGTCATGCATATGTATGGGCACATCAATTATATGCACGTCCACATCACACACACATGTCAGTCACATGTATATGTACATTGCATTCTTCACACACATCACTCACGGGTACGTATACATCCTATTCCATACCTGTAAGCCACATAAGCCCTATTGCTGCATCAGAACAATAGCCAGTATCATATTTGATGGTGGAACATTAGAATAGACTACCTTTATCACCACCATTTAACATTGTTCAGGAAGTGCTACTTAATGAGATCAGAGAGAAATTTAAACCAGAGTTCTATACCCTGGTAAGACAAAAGCAGTTATTACTTTCAGATGATATGATTATCTACCTGGAAAACCCAACAAAATCCAGTGGAAAAACTCTTACAAACAGCAAGATAACTGAATAAACTGTCTGGTTACAAAATGAGCATACAAAAAGCAATAGCATTTTTAACTTATAAATTAGTATAAAATATTGCAGACACAGAACAATATAAGAAAATGACATAAGCGCCTGTATACCCACCATCTGGCTTAAGAAATAAAAAGCAGCTAATACAGTTGAAGTCTTGGTATTCCCCTCCTGATCACATCCTTGACTCAGAGGTAATCTTCATCATGAATTTGATGTGTATCATTTTCGTGCAGTTTTTAATACAAGCATACCTTTTTTACAGCGCTTCGCGATACTGCATTTTTTACAAAAGGTTTGTGGCAACCCTGTGTTGTCATATGATGGTTAGCATTTTTTAGCAATAAAGTATTTTTAAGTTAAAACGTGTACTTTGTTTTTTAGACATAATGCTATTGCACACTTAATAGACTACAGTATAGTGTAAACATACCTTTTATATGTACTGGGAAACCATAAAATTTGTGTGAACCCACAATATCTCTGAGGTATGCCTGTGCTGTTATTAAATATATATGTACTTTTAAATTTCATTACTGTTGGTTTGATGACCATCAAAATGCATCCTAATGGAAGGGTTCTTTATCAGCTTGCCTGTTTGGGTCAGCATCATGTTTGCGGGGCTCCCCTGAGTGGATGCATGGGACTCTAGTACATGCAACTCATTGCTGTGTATTAATCCAGTGCATGTATATAGCCCTACTTATCCCATCATTTGCCGTCATGAACTTTCATGTACATGTTCGTTTTCACAAATGTGAGTGTTCCTCCAGACCCCAGGGGTCTAGAGCACGCACCAGGAACTGGGGTGAATCCATATCTTCGTCTTTTCTAGACAGAACCCAATTGCACTCAATTCTTGTTTGAACCAGAAGTGTATGCAAGTTCTCATTGTTTAATATCCTCTCCCAAGCACTTGTTTTTATTTCTTTATTTTTTTATCGGAGTATGGTTGCTTTGCAATGTTGTATTAGCCTCCAGTGCAGAGCAAAATGAATCAGCCATATACATACAGATATCCCCTCCCTTTTGGACTTCCCTCCCATTTAGGTTACCACAGTGTATTAGGTAGAGTTCCCCGTGCTATACAGTATGTGCCCATCAGTTGTCTACTTTATACATAGTATCAATAATGTGTATGTGTCAATCCCAGTCTCCCAATTCCTCCCTCCTCACTCCTTTTCCCCTTGGTATCCATACATTTGTTCTCTACTACATTTGTTCTCTATGTCTATGTCTCTATTTCTGCTTTGCAAATAAGATCATCTATACCATGTTTCTAGATTCTACATATATACATTATTATATGATATTTGCTTTTCTCAAGCACTTGTTTTTATTAATCCAGTTTTTAACTATATCACCAATATGCAGAAAATATAATGAAAATAAAATATCCCATTACAATAGCAGTGATAAAGTTGTTAGGAATAAAATTAACATGTCATGTGGGGCAGGAATTATGTGAAGAACACTAAAACACTTTTTTTAAAGAATACAAAGACTTGAGTAAATAAAGAGTGATAGATACATTTTCTTTAGCTGCAAAGACCTTAAAGTGGAAAGATGAAATTTTTATCTAAATTATTCTATGAACTCAAAACCTAAAGTTGTTTCCCCCCAGGTATTTAAAAAGAATATATATAGAAAGTGTCCATGATTTTTTGAAGGAAAGAAATATGAAAGGGGGTGAAACTAGTCCTACCAGCTTTTAAATTATATTATTGCACATTTAAAACAGTACAGTGCTAATGTAAGAAAAGATGATTGGTGACTGAAATGGTGATTCTAGAAAGACTCAAGTGTATATGAAAAAAATGACATCTCAATTATTGGAAAAAAACGGCATCTCAATTATTGGAAAAAAAGATCTATTTTATAAATGTTAATTGGCATTTTCGGCTAACAATTTAGAAATAAACCAATTTGGATCGCTTTGGCCATTACGTCTGTGATCCTGGGCTCAGAAACCACCAAGAAGGTTTGACTGTATTGAAGTGAAAATCTTTAGTTAAATGATAAAACCTATGTATACAAAGAAAAAAATGGAAAAATATTAACAAGGGATTAATCATCAAAGCACATAGAGTTTCTATGGATATAAGAAAAAGATATATATCAATAGAAAAACAATCCAAATTCACAAACAAGTAATTTATAAAAGAAGAACTGTAACAATGTCAGTAATAAAAAATGCATATTAAAGCAATAATGAGATACCAAAAGATGGCTAAGTTGTGAGAAATAGCAATTATAAACTTACAGCACACTTTTGGAGGGAAATTCATATATGTTTTTTTTAAAAATTTTATTTATTTATTTATTTATTTTTGGCTGTGTTGGGTCTTTGTTTCTGTGCAAGGGCCTTCTCTAGTTGTGGCAAGCGGGGGCCACTCTTCATCACGGTGCATGGGCCTCTCACTATCGCGGCCTCTCTTGTTGCGGAGCACAGGCTCCAGGTGCGCAGGCTCAGTAATTGTGGCTCACAGGCCTAGTTGCTCTGCGGCAGGTGGGATCTTCCCAGACCAGGGCTTGAACCCGTATCCCCTGCATTGGCAGGCAGATTCTCAACCACTGCACCACCAGGGAAGCCCCATATATGTTTGAAAAGCCAAATTGTGCACACTCTTTGACACGGAAATTCCATTTCTAGAAACTCATCACCAGGGAAATTGAGACAGGAGTAAATGTGTGGGCAGCAGAGCATGGAATGTGCGCATGCACACCAGGAGTCAGACAGACCAGAGTTTCAATCCCAGGAAGATGACTTTTAAACCTTGGCCTCTTCATGAGTACCACAGATAATAATGTATCACTCCCTAGAGTTGTTATCAGAATTAAATGAAGCAATGCACGTTGAACGCTTAACAAAATACCTGACATACTATAAGTGCTCTATAAATTTTCACTATTGTCATTGTCATTACTATTAAGATCTATCCATATTGTGCAGCCCTTCAGTCTTTGAAATGATGATGCAAAGTAGTGTTTACTGACATAGGAAGATGTCTAAGCTATAGTATTAAGTAAAAATGCAAATTATAAACAACAACTGTAATATGAAATACTTTTTTTTAAATATACAACATCTTGCTGCATCAGTGTAAGGGGTGCTGGAGATTAGCCATTTAATACGAATCTACCTAAATGGGCACAAAAATTTTGGAGTAAAAAAATGAGCACAAAGAAAGATATTTTATGACTTTATCTTAAAGATCAAACCTAAAACTTTTGAGAAATTTTATATTTTATTCTTAACAAAATTTAAAATATAATGGTAACTAAGTACTAATTTTAAAAATAATGAGTTCTGAACTGCGTTGACATAATTTTTCCTGCAAAGCGTGCATGGATAGCAACTATCAATATTAGGCACTTAGCATGTGCAGGGACTTCGTAGGCACAGAGGATACAGCCAATAGTGCATAAAACAGAGGCTTGAGGAGACCTTCAGGATGGCGGAGGAGTAAGACGTGATCACCTTCCTCCCCACAAATACATCAGAAATACATCTACATGTGGAACAACTCCTACAGAACACCTATTGAACGCTGGCAGAAGACCTCAGACCTCCCGAAAGGTAAGAAAATCCCCACGTACTTGGGTAGAGCAAAAGAAAAAAGAAAAAACAGAGACAAGAGAATGGGGACAGGAGGAGGGAGGGAGCCATGAAGGAGGAAAGGTTTCCACACACTAGGAAGTCCCTTCGCGAGCGGAGACTGCAGGTGGCAGAGGGGGAAGCTTCGGAGGCACGGAGGAAAGCGCAGCAACAGGGGTGCGGAGGGCAAAGCACAGAGATTCCCACACAGAGGATCAGTGCCGACCAGCACTCACCAGCCTGAGAGGCTTGTCTGCTCACCCGCTGCGGTGGGTGGGAGCTGGGAGCTGAGGCTCGGGCTTCGGAGGTCAGATCCCAGGGAGAGGACTGGGGTTGGCGGCATGAACACAGCCTGAAGGGGGCTAGTGCGCCACAGCTAGCCGGGAGGGAGTCCGGGAAAAAGTCTGGACCTGCCGGAGAGGCAGGAGACAATTGTTTTGGGGTGTGCAAGGAGAGGGGATTCCTGCTCCATGTGCCCACAGACGACAGAGCACCAACTAAGCGAGCTCCAGAGATGGGCGCTAGCTGCGGCGATCAGCTCAGACCCCAGAGATGGGTATGGACCACTAACACTGCCACTGCTGTACCAAGAAGCCTGTGTGCAAGCGCGGGTCACTACCCACACCCCACTCCCCCCGCAGGAGCCTGTGCAGCCCGCCACTGCCAGGGTCCCGTGATCCAGGGACAACTTCCTGGGAGAACACACGGTGCGCCTCAGGCTGGTGCAACATCATGCTGGCCTCTGCCGCTGCAGGCTCACCCTGCATTCCAGTTATGACTACCGTACCCTTCCCTCTCCCCGGCCTGAGTGAGCAAGAGAGCCCTAATCAACAGGGGCTTTAACCTCCTCCTGTCTGGGAGGGGAACAGATGCCTGAGGGTGGACTACATTCAGAGGCGGGGCCAAAACCAAAGCTGAACCCCAGGAGCTGTGCGAACAAAGAAGAGAAAAGGATATTTCTCCGAGCAGCCTCAGGAGCAGCAGATTAAATCCTCACAATCAACTTGATAAACCCTGCATCTGTGGATTACCTGAATAGACAGCAAATGTTCCCAAATTTGAGGCAGTGCCGTTTGGGAGCAACTGTAGACATGGGGTTTGCTTTCTGCATCTGATTTGTTTTTGTTTATTTATTTATTTATTTATTTTGGCTGTGTTGGGTCTTTGTTTCTGTGCGAGGGCTTTCTCTAGTTGAGGTGAGCAGGGGCCACTCTTCATCACGGTGCACGGGCCTCTCACCGTCACGGCCTCTCCCGTTGCGGAGCACAGGCTCCAGACGTGCAGGCTCAGCAGCTGTGGCTCACAGGCCTAGTTGCTCTGCGGCATGTGGGATCTTCCCAGACCAGGGCTCGAACCCGTGTCCCCTGCATTGGCAGGCAGACTCTCAATGACTGCGCCACCAGGGAAGCCCCTAATTTTTTTTTTGATTTTATGTTTATCTTAGTTTAGTTTTTAGTGTTGTTATCACTGGTGGATTTGTTTACTTGTTTGGTTACTCTCTTTCTTTTTTTTTCTTTTTTCTCTTTTTGTGAGTGTGTGTGTGTATGTTTCTCTGTGTGATATTGTCTGTTTAGGTTTGCTTTTACCATTTGTCTTAGGGTTCTCTCTGTTTATTTTTGTTTTGTTTTTTTTGTTTTTTTCTTTTTATGACTGTGTGTGTATATGTTTCTTAGTGTGACTTTGTTTAGTTTTGCTTTTATCATTTATTTTGGGGTTCTCTCTGTTTGTTTTTTGTTTGTTTGTTTTTTCTCTTCCTTTTCTTCTGAGCCGTGAAGTTGGCAGGGTCTTGGTGCCCCAGCAAGCTGTCGGGCCTGAGCCTCCAAGGTGGGAGAGCTGAGTCCAAGACACTGAACCACCACAGACCTCTCGGCCCCACGTAATAGTAATTGGCGAGAGCTCTCCCAGAGATCTCCCTCTCAACACTAAGACCCAGCTGCACCCAATGGCAAGCAAGCTACAGTGTTGGACGCCCCATGCCAAACAACTAGCAAGACAGGAACACAACCCCACTCATTAACAGAGAAACTACCTAAAGTCATACTAAGTTCACAGACACTCCAAAACACACCACAGATGCAGCCCTGCCCACCAGAAGGACACGATCTAGCCCCACTCATCAGAACACAGACACCAATCCCCCCAACAAGGAAGCCAACACAAGCCACTGAACCAACCTCACCCACTGGGGGCAGACACCAAAAATAACACGAACTATGAACCTTCAGTCTGCAAAAAGAAGACCCCAAACACAGTAAGTTAAACAAAATGAGAAGACAGAGAAATAATCAGCAGATGAAGGAGAAAGGTAAAAACCCACCAGACCAAACAAATGAAGAGGAAATAGGCAGTCTACCTGAAAAAAATTCAGAGTAATGATAGTAAAGATGATCCAAAAATCTCAGAAATAGAATGGAGAAAATACAAGAAATGTTTAACAAGGGCCTAGAAGAACTAAAGAGCAAACAAACAATGATGAACAACACAATAAATGAAATTTAAAATTCTCTAGAAGGGATCAATAGCAGAATAACTGAGGCAGAAGAATGGATAAGTGACCTGGAAGATAAAATAGTGGAAATAACTACCACAGAGCAGAATAAAGAAAAAAGAATGAAAAGAATTGAGGACAGTCTCAGAGACCTCTGGGACAACATTAAGCACGCCAACATTCAAATTATAAGGGACCCAGAAGAAGAGGAGAAAAAGAAAGGGTCTGAGAAAATATTTGAAGAGATTGTAGTCAAAACGTCCCTAACATGGGAAAGGAAACAGTCAATCAAGTCCAGGAAGCGCAGAGAGTCCCATGCAGAATAAATCCAAGGAGAAACACACCAAGACAAATATTAATCAAGCTATCAAAAATTAAATGCAAAGAAAAAATATTAAAAGCAGCAAGGGAAAAGCAACAAATAACATACAAGGGAATCCCCATAAAGTTAACAGCTGATGATTCAGCAGAAACTCTGCAAACCAGAAGGGAGTGGCAGGACATATTTAAAGTGATGAAAGGGAAAAAGCTACAACCAAAATTACTCGACCCAGCAAGGATCTCATTCAGATTCGATGGAGAAATTAAAATCTTTACAGACAAGCAAAAGTTAAGAAAATTTGGCACCACCAAATCAGCTTTACAACAAATGCTAAAGGAACTTCTCTAGGCAGCAAACACAAGAGAAGGAAAAGACCTACAAAAATAAACCCAAAACAATTAAGAAAATAGTAATAGGAAAATACATATCGATAATTACCTTAAATGTAAATGGATTAAATGCTCCCACCAAAAGACACAGACTGGCTGAATGGATACAAAAACAAGACCCATATATATGTTGTCTACAAGAGACCCACTTCAGACCTAGGGACACATACAGACTGAAAGTGGGGGGATGGAAAAAGATATTCCATGCAAATGGAAATCAAAAGAAAGCTGAAGTAGCGTTACTCATATCAGACAAAATAGACTTTTAAATAAAGACTATTACAATACACAAAGAAGGACACTACATAATGATCAAGGGATCAATCCAAGAAGAAGATGTAACAATTGTAAATATGTATACACCCAATATAGCAGCACCTCAATACATAAGGCAAAAGCTAACAGCCGTAAAAGGGGAAATTGACAGTAACACAATCATAGTAGGGGACTTTTAACACACCACTTTCACCAATGGACAGATGATCCAGACAGAAAATTAATAAGGAAACACATGCTTTAAATGATACATTAAACAAGATGGACTTAATTGATATTTATAGGACATTCCATCCAAAAACAAGAAAATACACTTTCTTCTCAAGTGCTCATGGAACATTCTCTAGGATAGATCATATCTTGGGTCACAAATCAAGCCTTGGTAAATTTAAGAAAACTGAAATTGTATCAAGTATCTTTTCCGACCACAACGCTATGAGACTATATATCAATTACAGGAAAATACCTGTAAAAAATACAAACACATGGAGGCTAAACAATAAGCTACTAAATAACCAAGAGATCACTGAAGAAATCAAAGAGGAAATCAAAAAATACCTAGAAACAAATGACAATGAGAACACAACAGCCCAAAACCTATGGGATGCAGCAAAAGCAGCTCTAAGGGTGAAGTTTATAGCAATACAATCCTACCTCAAGAAACAAGAAAAATCTCAAATAAACGACCTAACCTTACACCTAAAGCAATTAGAGAAAGAAGAACAAAAAAGCCCCAAATTTAGCAGAAGAAAAGAAATCATAAAGATCAGATCAGAAATAAATGAAAAAGAAATGAAGGAAATGATAGCAAAGGTCAATAAAACTAAAAGCTGGTTCTTTGAGAAGATAAACAAAATTGATAAACCATTAGCCAGACTCATCAAGAAAAAAAGGGAGAAGACTCATATCAAAAGAATTAGAAGTGAAAAAGGAGAAGTAACATCTGACACTGCAGAAATAAAATCAATCATGAGAGACTACTACAAGCAACTATATGCCAATAAAATGGGCAACCTGGAAAAAATGGACAAATTCTTAGAAAAGTACAACCTTCCAAGACCGAACCAGGAAGTAATAGAAAATATGAACAGACAATTCACAAGCACTATAATTGAAACTGTGATTAAAAATCTTCCAACAAACAAAAGCCCAAGGCAAGATGGCTTCACAGGCGAATTCTATCAAACATTTAGAGAAGAGTTAACACCAATCCTTCTCAAACCTTCCAAAATATAGCAGAGGGCGGAACACTCCCAAACTCATTCTATGAGGACACCATCACCCTGATACCAAAACCAGACAAAGATGTCACAAAAAAAGAAAACTACAGGCCAATATTGCTGATGAACATAGATACAAAAATCCTCAACAAAATACTAGTAAACAGAATCCAACAGCACATTAAAAGGATCATACACCATGGTCAAGTGGGGTTTATCCCAGCAATGCAAGGATTCTTCAGTATATGCAAATCAATTGATGTGATACACCATATTAACAAATTGAAGGATAAAGACCATATGATAATCTCAGGAGATGCAGAAAAAGCTTTCAACAAAATTCAGCACCCATTTATGATAAAAACTCTCCAGAAAGGAGGCATAGAGAGAACTTACTTCAACATAATAAAGGCCATATATGACAAACCCACAGCCAACATCATTCTCAATGGTGAAAAACTGAAACCAAAACTAAGATCAGGAACAAGACAAAGTTTCCCACTCTCACCACTATTATTCCAGATAGTTTTGGAAGTTTTAGCCATGGCAATCAGAGAAGAAAAAGAAATAAAAAGAATGCAAATTGGAAAAGAAGAAGCAAAACTGTCACTCTTTGCAGGTGACATGATACTATACATAGAGAATCCTAAAGATGCTACTAGAAAACTACTAGGACTAATCAATGAATTTGGTAAAGTAGCAGGATACAAAATTAATGCACAGAAATCTCTTACATTCCTTTACATTAACAATGAAAAATCTGAAAGAGAAATTAAGGAAACACTCCCATTTACCATTGGAACAAAAAGAATAAAATACCTAGGAATAAACCTACCTAGGGAGACAAAAGACCTGTATGCAGAAAACTATAAGACACTGATGAAAGAAATGAAAGATGATCCAAACAGATGGAGAGATATACCATGTTCCTGGATTGGAAGAATCCACATTGTGAAAATGACTATACTACCCAAAGCAATCTACAGATTCAATGCAATCCCTATCAAACTACCAATGGCATTTTTCACAGAACTAGAACAAAAAATTTCACAATTTGTATGGAAACACAAAACACCCCAAATAGCCAAAGCAATCTTCAGAAAGAAAAATGGAGCTGGAGGAATCAGGCTCCCCGACTTGAGACTATACTACAAAGCTACAGTAATCAAAACAGTATGGTACTGGCACAAAAACAGAAATGTAGATCAGTGGAACAGGATAGGAAGCTCAGAGACAAACCCACGCACATATGGTCACCTTATCTTTGCTAAAAGAGGTAAGAATATACAATGGAGAATAGACAGCCTCTTCAGTAAGTCGTGCTGGAAAAACTGGACAGCTACATGTAAAAGAATGAAATTAGAACACTCCCTAACACCATACACAAAAATAAACTCAAAATGGATTAAAGACTTAAATGTAAGGCCAGAGACTATAAGATATAAAACTCTTAGAGGAAAACATAGGCAGAACACTCTATGACATAAATCACAGCAAGATCCTTTGTGACCCAACTCCTAGAGAAATGGAAATAAAAACAAAAATAAACAAATGGGACTTAATGAAACTTAAAAGCTTTTGCACAGCAAAGGAAAACATAAACAAGATGAAAAGACAACCCTCAGAATGGGAGAAAATATTTGCAAACAAAGCAAGTGACAAAGGATTCATCTCCAAAATATACAAGCAGCTCATGCAGCTCAATATCAAAAGAACAAATAACCCAATCCGAAAATGGGCAGAAGACCTAAATAGACATTTCTCCAAAGAAGATATACAGATTGCCAGCAAACACATGAAAGGACGCTTAACATCACTAATCATTAGAGAAATGCAAATCAAAACTACAATGAGGTATCTCCTCACACCAGTCAGAATGGCCATCATCAAAAAATCTACAAACAATAAATGCTGGAGAGGGTGTGGAGAAAAGGGAACCCTCTTGTACTCTTGGTGGGAATGTAAATTGATGCAACCACTATGGAGAGCAGTATGGAGGTTCCTTAAAAAACTAAAAATAGAACTACCATATGACTCAGCAATCCCACTACTGGGCATATACCCTGAGAAAACCATAATTCAAAAGGAGACATGTACCAGAATATTCATTGCAGCACTATTTACAATAGCCAGGACATGGAAGCAACCTAAGTGTCCATCAACAGACGAATGGATAAAGAAGAGGTGGCACATATATACAATGGAATATTACTCAGCCATAAAAAGAAATGAAATTGAGTTTTTTGTAGTGAGGTGGATGGACCTAGAGTCTGTCATACAGAGTGAAGTAAGTCAGAAAGAGAAAAACAAATACCGTATGCTAACACACATATATGGAGTTTAAAAAACAATGGTTCTGATGAACCTAGTGGCAGGGCAGGAATAAAGACGCAGACGTAGAGAATGGACTTGAGGACACAGGGAGGGGAGTGGTAAGCCGGGACAAAGTGAGAGAGTAGCATTGACATATATACACTACCAAATATAAAATATAAAGCTAGTGGGTCGCAGCTGCATAGCACAGGGACATCAGCTTGGTGCTTTGTGACCACCTAGATGGGTGGGATAGGGAGGGTGGGAGGGAGGTGCAAGAGGGATGGGATATATGTACACATATAGCTGATTCACTTTGTTATGCAGTAGAAACTAACACAACTTTGTAAAGCAATTATACTCCAATAAAGGTGTTAAGAAAATAAAAATAAATAAATAAAAATAAAATTAAAGGAAAAAAAGGAAAGGCTTACTTGGAGTTCACTTTCTGGAGGGGAAGACAGATGGGAGCAAATCAACAAACAAGCAGGTAAGTGCTAGGGGGAGAAGAGTTCTTGATGAGGGATATAGAAGGTCACTGGATAGAGGAAAGGGAAGCACTGTCTTATAACGGGAAGTCAAGAGATGACTTGCAGAAAATGGGGAGGTTGCCTGAGGAAAGGGAGCTCCAGGCAGGAGGACGGGCTGGTGCAAGGGCCAGGGGCCAGGACTGAGTCAGACGTGTTTGAGGAGCAGCAGTGGTGCCCATGTGCTTGGACCAGGCTGGGGAGACAGGGAGGAATGCACACTGTGCATTCATGGGAAGAAGGGGCAGAAACTCAAGAGAGAATGGTCACCTGGATGCAGAGTGGAAGAGGCTTCTTAGGGAGGAGGGAGAGATGACTCCATGCTGCGAGAGAAATACATTAAGGACTGAGAAAGACCATTGGGTTGGAGCCCGGAAGTCAGTGGACAAGGGCAGCTTCCCTGGAGCCATGGTGAAGAAAGCCTTGTTGCCACGAGAGAGGAAGTGGAGATAAGAGTGGACAATTCTTTAGTGAGTTTTCCTATAAAGAGGAGCCGAGAAATGAGACAGAACCTAGAGATAAGAGTGAGTCAAAGGGACTTCCCTGGTGGCACAGTGGTTGAAAGTCCACCTGCCAATGCAAGGGACACGGGTTTGAGCCCTGGTCCGGGAAGATCCCACATGCCGTGGAGCAACGAAGCCCGTGCGCCACAACTACTGAGCCTGCGCTCTAGAGCCCACGAGCCACAACTTCTGAGCCTGTGTGCCACAACTACTGAAGTCCATGCTCCTAGAGCCCGTGCTCTCAACAAGAGAAGCCCCTGCTCACCGCAACTAGAGAAAGCCCGCGTGCAGCAACAAAGACCCAATGCAGCCAAAAATAAATAAATGAATTAAAAAAAAAAGAGTGAGTCAAGGAAAGGAAATTTTGGGGGGGAATGGGAGAAATAGGAATATGTTTGCCTCACACTGATGGGAATGATCCAGTAGAGAGAGGAAAAGTGGTGTCGTGGAGACAGAACACAGCTGGAACCACATCCCAGAGCAGTGGGAGGGATTGGATCCAGGGCCCAGTGCTGGCTGGCCTTAGCTGAGACTGTGGACCCTTCACCTACTGCATTTTTTCCCTCACGTCTGGCTGCACCTAAGAATCACCTGGGGGACTTTGAAAAAACATCAGTGCCCAGCCACATCTCAGATCATTTAGAGCAGTGCATTGATTTAATGAAATTAGGCATCTTCTGCCATATTTCCAGTTCTGCCTTAGAATCAATATGTATTTTATTTGAACAACCCAGAGTCAGTGGGAGAGACTGCCCAACAAAGATTCCCAATTGACGGGCCACGTTACTGGGGAGGGAGGCTCAGTGAGCATCAGTTTCATTAGTGGTCACTTCATTAGTTGATTTTTGTGGTTATTGTTAGTTATGGCATTTACTTTCTTTTAAAATATTTTGATTACAAGGAATCAGGTAATAACCTAGGAAATATATATATTCCTAGTTTATTCTTATTGAAGTAAGAATAGCAACATATTCTTTATATTCATCATATAATATACATATTATATAATATATAATCAATAATGTTATTATACATTAACATTAGTTTTTGCTGGGTAGGGGAATTACTGGTCATGTTTTCTTTCCACTTTTAACAGCTTTTGCCATGAGCATGTATAACTTTCATCACCAGAATAAAACCCAAATGAACCTATTTTTATTAAAAAGAAAGAAAGTATGGAAAAAGTATGGTGGTTCCTCAAAAAATTAAAAATAGAATTATCATATGATCACCCAGCAATTCCAGTTCTGGGTATATATTCAAAAGAATTGAAAGTAGGTTCTCAAAGAGATATCTGTACACCCATATTCATAGCAGCATTATATATATTTTTTTTAAGATTTTTTAAAAATTAATTAATTAATTTATTTATGGCTGTGTTGGGTCTTCGTTTCTGTGCGAGGGCTTTCTCTAGTTGTGGCAAGCGGGGGCCACTCTTCATCGTGGTGCACGGGCCTCTCACTATCGCGGCCTCTCTTGTTGCGGAGCACGGGCTCCAGATGCCCAGGCTCGGTAATTGTGGCTCACGGGCCCAGTTGCTCCGCGGCATGTGGGATCTTCCCAGACCAGGGCTCGAACCCGTGTCCCCTGCATTGGCAGGCAGATTCTCAACCACTGCGCCACCAGGGAAGCCCGTATATATATTTTTTTCATTATGGCCAAAAGGAGGAAGCAACCCAAGTGTTCATCAACAGATGATGGATAAATAAAATGTGGTCAACAGATACAATGGAGTTTTATTCAGTTTAACAAAAAAGAAATTCTGACACATGCTACAATGTGGATAAACCTTGGGGACTTTATGCTCAGTGAAATAAGCCAGGACAAAATATTGTATGAGTCCACTTACATGCGGTATGTAGAGCAATCCAATGCACAAAACAGAAGGTAAAATGATGGTTGCCTGGGGCTGCAGGGGAAAAGGGAGTGAAAGGCTGTTATTTAATGGGTACAGAGTTTCAGTTCAGAAAAATAAAAAAGGCCTGGAGATCGGTTGCACAACAATATGAATATACTTAACACGATGGAACTGCACACTTAAAAATGGTTTAGATGGTAAATTTTGTGTTATGTGTATTCTATCACCATTAAAAATCTAAAAAAGAAAGGAAGAAGGAGAGTGTTAGCTAGCTGTGTTTCTGGGAAGTGACTGTGCCTGAAGGTTCAGTTGGCACTGGGACATGGGGATTCTACAGATGTCCTCTGAAGGTCACCTTTAGTTTTGTGAATCTGTAAAATGTTAAGAGTTCTTTCCTCACATTCAAAAAGAATTCAATTAATTACAAGGATTTTCATAACATGATTTTTAACCTATAGTTTGAGTTTAGAGCCAGACTACTTCAAGAGCCTCCTATGAATACAAGTTTTAAGATTTTGGTGAGTTCAGTCAGAGGGAAAAAAGATGGAATTTTTGGGATTCATTTTCAACGTAATCTATTTTTCCAGTCTCTGGTGTACAGCGTGATTCATTTCAAAGGGGCTCTATTTCAGGCAATGTGGCTTTAAGTAGGACTTACACAAAATGAAGCCACTGCATCTAATTTATCATTCAGGAACCCAAACTTTGTAATTATGTGGCCAACCATTTTCAATCATGAGTCAGTTGTGAATCTAAATAGAAGAGTTCATCCACTGCAATTATATAAGTTCCTCTTATTGGGAAGGTGGTAATTACTTTGACAGTCCTCATCACTGGCTCTCTTTCAAGTTTCAGAGGAAACTTCTGTTTGAGATGTGCAGTCATACCTCCAGTCTCCACAGTCTGCTTGTTAACACCAGGGATGGACCACCTCAGGACCGGAAGCACGATGGGTCTTCTCACCAGGGCATGAGGATGAGGACCCCACTGGCTTCCCATCGTAGTACCTGGAGCACAGACATTATTCAGAAGCTGCTCTTCAAAAAATGCATCCTCGAGAGGCCACACTCCAGTCTGTTACATATTGGAGCTTCAGACTAGGCACCAGCAGCATAGTTTTTGTAGATTACGGGTTTGTGCCTGTTTGTGTGTTTTTTTTAAAGTCAGTGACTGAAACTTCAAAAGTAATAATGCTCCAAGTAAAAATCCAAACTCTGCAGAACAGTCTAAAGTCAAAATTAAAATGTTCCCTCTCCTCCTTCTAACTACCCATGATGTAATCATCATTAACAATTAGGTATGTTTTTCTCCCATACTCTTTTCTTTGCTTATACAAAAATATATTGCGTATTCATTTTATGTTTACCACATCATACTAAGCATGGTATTTATTAATTTGCTTTTTTCACTTGACTATATCATCTCCTATGAACTGAATACTTGTGTCTCCCCCCAGATCATATGTTGACGCCCTAACCCCCATTGTGATGGTATTTGGAGATGAGGCCCATGGGAGGTGATTAGGTTTAGATGAGGTTATGAGGGTAGGGCCCCAGTGATGGGATTAGTGCCCTTATAAAGGGATGAAAGGACAGGAGCTTTCTCTTATAAAAAAGGAGGTCAAATGCATGCTTTGAGGAGAACTTTCATGTGAGTCACATGGTCTCTCCCACCCCTGACTTGGGGACATCTTCAGGCCAGGGCAGCTCCTCATGCACTTGCTGTGAAGACCAAGTGATGGCAGGTGTATCAAGGCAAAGGGCAAGAGCACAGGACCCCAGGTAACTGTTATCCTCTGAGGAGTCAGGGTCCAGCATCCATGTGTCCAAGAAAGAAGTCAATGAAAAGGATATGTCATAGCATTTGGAAATAACGCGTCTTAAATATGGAGGAAAACGGTGATTGGTAAGGCCTGGGAGGGCAACCCTATTTCTTCTAATACAAGACCCTGTTTATTTTAAGACACACCCTGATTTCAGAGATGGTAATTTTAAAAACATGCATCTTTAAATCACTACTTTCAATGATCTACCTTATACTTGGGGGAAAAAAATAAAGAGATAAAACCAAGAACTATTTGAGTTGACATTATGAAAAGAAGATTTATCTGCAAACAAGCACATTATTGAAATACACAGCCCTGATTTTCTAAAATTTCTCATCAGGTGAGCAGGACTCTTTAGATTTAGCTTTCTGCTTCGTGCTGCTCATGACTGCCCTGCATGACTTTTAGCTGTTAGCAGGATCCACAGATCCCCTCATTTCAACGTGGCATTACAATGGAACACTGTTATATTTTGTGAAATAAATTGCCAACCTGTACTGAATTACTCCTAGAACGATTTAGCTATACAGAACCGTAAAATTCAGGACCATACTCCAAAAAAAAAAAAAAAAATTTTTTTTTATCAGGGGCTTATTTTAGGTAAAAAAGAAATTTCTTTTTTGCTACTGGACTATAGTAGATGAATGATGACTGCTCATGCCCTGGAAAATCATAAAGGTCGTGGGTGGTTTTCCCTAGGTGGTATGCCCACAGCCAAACAAATTTCACGGTAACTACTTGCCCATGTCTTTTTCAGTCTCCACAATGAGTTGCATCATCTGACCTCCAAACCAGGAAGTACTAAATTAATCTCCCTTTCCACACCCTCCAACCCCACCTCCTGTTCCAGTAATTAGGTGGCCCTGGCAAAATTGTGAAATAAATGAATAGTGTCTCCACGGGTCTCTTCGCCTTCTCTTTTCAAATCTTCTTTATCGTTAGTCCTAATTTTCACCTTGATTTTCTAGACCCTCTGACATCCCACAGTCACTGGCATTTTCCTCCGTTCACTTTCCTGTTCACTTCTCATCAACCTCAACCTCCTGTCCTAGCCCTCGACTCTTCTCCTGCTGGATGCTTCCAGCAAAGGTGTAAATGATTTGATGCCTCAGTGTGACATCATGTGTTTCCTCTGCCAGAAAATGGTTCTATTTAACAAAAGAGGTTAATAGAATGACCTAGTAGTTCTCAGAAATGTCTGCACATTATAGTCACCTGAAGCACTTTTTAAAATTATCAAATGTCTATGCTCCCATTGATAGATGGTCTGATTTAATAAGTCCAGGGTAGGACCCAGATATCAGTATCTTAAAAAATCCTCTCCACACAACTCAAATGTAGAAGCAGGAATTGGAAATCACTACTTATCCCAAGAGAGGGAGACCTAGGATGACTGCAGGCCCTGTGGTGAGTCAGACAGGAGACCCGGGATCAGGAGAATGCCTCCAATCTCACCTTGTTGGCAACTGGCTACTTCAGCCAAACACCTATTCGTATCCTTGTTGTTTATTGATAGAAGTAATTTCCTACAGGTCTCTTTTAATGACAAAAAAATCAAAGTTTGCAGAAATTCTCTTTCTCTGACCAACTTCCCCAACCAAGATCTTTGAGTTGGCAAAAATACGGTCAGTCCCATGACACATTACCTTCTAAGAGTTCTGTCTCTTCCGAGACTCTGGCCATTCCATCTCTCATGCTCAGAGGAGCACAGACCTCTTTATCTTCTGAGCTCCTAAAAGAAGCAAATTCCAAACGCTTTTTTTTGTTTATCCCTCTTATCCCTGAAATGGGCATAAAAACACACATGGTTCAGAGTAAGAGAGACAAGTGGGTCTCAACTGAAACCCCTAGAAAACAGATATTAACAACACGACAAGAAATACAATGAAGGAAAAGCAAGTTTAACTTTCCCAGCATCTCTGATTTCATCAGACATGTACAAAGTTATGTAAGCAGATTTGCCTTACTTTCAGTGACCTGTCACCTTTGCTAATAGTCAGATTATTTCTTCAATAGGAGATGGCTTGAAATTTTCTTTCCACTGTCTGTGTCAGCCCTACTATCACAGTACATGAAAGTAAAACATGGTAAAGCTGAATTCTTTTTCACGTGATCTGAAGAAATTTTATATTCTGGATTTCCCTGCTAATTGATATTATTTGTGACCCATACTGATCCGTTTTAAAATTAGAATTACACACCATCCTGGATCAGCATGAATTGACAGTGTTGGTGACATGGCATTGCAGTCTTGGAATGTTTCCTGGGAGGTGAACATGCTTAATGGTCCCAGTCAGGAAAACATGATGGGTGTTAATTGATCACGTATTAAGTCCATGTATCCTAAAGGCATCCACGTGTCAACATTAAGAACAGAAAGAGCTCCCAGAAAAAAACCAAACGAAAACATAAAGAAGAAGGTTTCAAAGGGAAAAAAAAAAAAAGCTTTCTCCATGGTCTGAAACCTTTTGGCTCATTTTCAAATGTTTTATGAATTTCTGAAAGAGCCATTTTATAAAGAACCTTTTCTATGTTATTGCTCTGCTGTATCTTCTATGGCCACTCTGTTGACTTGGTACTAGAAGCTGTCACAAAAAAATATGCTTGTAGCTTCTCTTAAAATTTGTGCAGCTGAGCTGGGTGAGTTTGGAGGAACTTAACTGTTAAGAATACTGGCTTTAAAAAGTCATACTGATAATAGCAACAAATTGTCAAACTTGTGAGCCTAAGTAAAGTCAATGGAAAGAAAAATGAGACCTTTACACCATCTCGTAGCTTGGGGCCTACAAAACTTGTCAAAATATGATATGTTGTGATGAAGGCATTTGCTCTGCGAGTATATTTATTCCTCAACCTGTCCTACTTTTCTCCCACCCTCCCTGAAGTTAGAGATAGGGGAGAAACACACTTATATTACAGCTTTCACAGTTTGGATTGAATAGATGTGTTTCCTGTGTTCTCCTCCCCGACAAATCAGTTCATGCTCTGATCATTGCCTACGTGTTGGTTTCAGCTCTTTGTTTACGTTGACCCTGTGCGTTGTACTCTGTGATCCGGGTCCTTTTCTTTGCAAGCACTTTGGTTGTTAAAGGTGCGTGTAGGTGTTTCAGGGACACGTAATGAGTAAGCAAGCTAAATTAGTGAGCTTTGGGGAGGATAAACCAACCAAGTTCAAAGGGAAGGGAAACAGCAGAGTCCATTTGAACATCAGGAAGAGAATCACCAAGCCTGGCCCTGGTCCCCGCTACCAATGTCCTTAGTCTTCGTCTCAGTGAAACATCATCAAAGAGACTTTCCAACATTTAGATTCCTGACACCATAAGCTGATTAATCCAAGAGCTTCTGATTGCTCATTCCTGTCACTTTTTTCTTTCTAATTACCAATCTCTTCTTTGTCTTCAATGGGAATTTTCTTCTCTATTACCTGAGCTGAACATGCCATCCATTTTAAATGCTCTTTTGTAACCTCAAGTGTCAATCACATGGGAGGGAGTGGGGACTCTGAATAAGTTAGGTGTTCCTGGAGTTTCTAAATAATAATGCTTGACATCTGGATAGCAGGTTACAGTTTACAAAGCACTTTTACACCCAGTATGTTGATTCTTACCGTGACCCTATGAAGTAGACAAGGGAGTCACTGGAGAAACTGAGGCCCAGGGAGGTTTGTCCAAGATCACGTGGTGCCTGATATTACCCGTTCCCGGTGCCCTTTTCACTATGCCAGTCTCCCAACGTAATAAGGCAGAATAGTCTGACAGTTTGATGGCTGCTGTTTATTAACATCCTGCTGAAGGTCCAGGAGCAGAGACAGAGTAGACCCATAAGTTACTACATCAGAGATCTTTATTTCGCTTTCCCTGAACTTAACAGAACTTTTTCCTCTTTGGCAATGGATAAGAATTTTATCCATTGATAAAAAAAAAAAAAATTAAACTTGTACTGAATTAAAAAAACACACACACAAACACGGTTAGACTCAGTCATCTGTGAAAGAGCACATTTCATCAGTGTTTCAGCTACAGCCTTCTAAAAAAGTCATTGTCCTCATAAAAATTCACAGTGAACTCACCCCACACTTCTTGCCAGCAGGATTTCTAACCATTCCCACTGTCACCGGTAGAATGCACAGAATCTGCTTCTACTAAATGTGCTCTAAGTTCACCAAAAAGCAATGTTTCCTACAGAAAATTAAACAGGAGAAAGAGATAAACCCTACTATGCTTCCTGTTCAGTTTACCAGCTACTTTTCGCCGAGCCTGCCCAGGCGTGCAGAAGTACAAAGCCTGCCCATCAACCCACAGGTGTGAGCAAATAGGCTTCACATCCAAGTCAGGACCCAAAGGAACCACATCAGGATAAGACCCCGGGCTGGGCTAACAGGGTGAGCTGTCATGTGAATACATATAAGCTCTAACTCTCCAAGAGAGCAATTGCTCAGACACAGAATAAGAAGACATGAAGCCACAGGAGTAAGTGGGAGAAAAAAATCCAGGATTTCAAGTCAACAGTGAAATCACAGTAAAAGGCAGCATCCTGTGATCAAACACAGCATCGTTCTGCCTGAATGGAAGTCATGTGTCCTGAACACAGACGGTGAGCCTTCTTTCCCAACAGGACCTGACAAACTGTGCTTGAGGGCTGGGTTCGCTTTTCGTTGTCCCTTTTAGGAGCAATACAGTCAAGACAGGAGGCATTCAGGGAAAGAACCAAGCTCATCAGGTCATGCCTGGTACGTTGGTGATGATAAATATTTGTTGAATGACTGATACACGAGAAGTAAATATGAGGGACTGTTGAAGGAATTGGACCTGCTCATTCTGGTCAATACAAGACTTGGGGAAACTCAATAAAGAAATGATGCACTCAGGTTCTCTGAGAAGCCGATGCCAAGGCATGTGTAACATGCAAGGATTTTATTAGGGGAAGTAGCCTGCAGCTCCATAGCTTAGGTACATACACAATACAATACAAATGATGCCCATGGATTATTTACACCTGTGCTTAATTTTTTTAATTTTTTGGATTTTCTGTTTAATTTTTTGTTTATGATTTTTAGCTAAATTTTACTGAGGCCAAAGACCATATATTGTATAATTTTGATGTTTTGAATTTGGTTGAGATGTTCTTTACAGCACTGCATATGAATATTTTGGGTAAATATTTCTCATGTATTTACCAAAAAGTGATGAGTAATATAGTATAGTTGTAGTGTAGTGTTGTTTATGTGACAACTACTTCATATTTGTTACTCATGTTGTTCCTATCTCTGTATCCTTTTGTCTCCGCTATGTGTGCTATCGTTACTGAGAGAAGTTGTTAAAACCTCTGTGATTGCACATGTCTATTTTTCCTTTCAGTTTTGTCCATTTTTGCTTTTTGTATTTTGAAGCTATGTTATCAGGTACATACTATTTGTTTTACCTTCCTGGTGGATTGATCTTTTTTCTTTACAAAATGTTTCTTTTTATCTCTAGTAGTATCTTAACTTAAAAACTGCTTTAATACTAATATACCCACAACAGCATTTTTGGGGGAGGGGTTGGTCAGTATTAATATGGTCTATTTTTTCCATCCTTTTCTTTCAGCTGTTGTATGTTCCTATATTTCAAGTTGGCCTTTTGTAAACAGTATTAGTTAGGTTTTATTTTCTTAATACAGTCTTATAATATTTTTTATGAAAGTATTTGATCATTTTCATTTAATGTAATTACTGATATATTTTGATTTATAGATACCACCTTCTATTTGTTTTCTATTTGTCCCAGTTGTTTATGTTTCTTTTCCTGTCCTTTATTGATTATTTTGGAATTTTCATATATTTTTAAATTATTCCATTTATCCTCTATTGATTTTCTAGTTGTATATTTTCTACTATTCTTTTATTCTTACTCTAGGGATTACAAGGTATATCCTTAATTTATTAAAGTCTACAATAACTTAGCAGTGATGAATTATTACATTACTAATACTACTGTATTAGTAATGTAATAATTATTAATAATTATTACTAATACTACTCTATTAGTCTAATTCCTGGACAATGAAAGCACATTAGAAAACTTTAACTTTTAACATTTACAAGATACTATCTTTTGTGTTGTTGTCCGTGTATATTTAATTTCGCACATATTTTAAACTTTATAAGATATTATTATTATTGTTTTACATGGTTAGTATTCATTTGGATTTATTCACATTTTATAATGTTTTTCTTTTTATTTCTTCCTACATTTCCTTGCTTTTGGTTCAGATCATATTTCTTCTCACTGAAAAAAATTCTTTTAGGTTAGTACAGGTCTGCTGGTAAAAAATATTTATTTTATCTTTAACTTTGAAGGATATTTTCATTGGGTGTTGAATTCTATGGTGGCACTTTCTTTCGGTACTTTAAATGTCACTACATTGTGTCTGGGCTTCAGTTGATTATAGTAAGAATTCAATTGTCCATCTTCTTGTTTTGGGGAAGATAATATGTTTTTCCATTCTCTGGCTGCTTTTAAGATTTTCTCATTGTTTTTGGTTTTCAGCTGTGATGTGCTTAAATGTAATTTTTTATGTATTTTAATTGCTGAGCTTATATTATTTTTAAAATCTATAGTTTGATTTCTTTCATCAATTTCAGAAAAATTCTCAGCTATTACTTCTTCAAATATTACTTCTGTCCTATTCTCTCTCTCCTCCATTTCTGAGATTCCAGTTATACATATGATAGGCCTTTTCATCAGGTTCCATAACCCTTATTTCTCACCCTCTTTTTCATTATTTCCTCTTTTTTCCTCTCTGTGATTCTGTATGGACATTTTTTTAAAGACATGTCTTCTACGTCACTACTTCTCTTTCTAGCTCTGTATAATCTGCTTCTGAAATGCACATGTTTTGATCTTAGTTTCAGTTATTGTATTTTTTAGTCCTAGAATTTCTTTTTGATTTTATTTGAATAGATTTCAGTTCTCTGATGAAGTTCTCCATATTATCATCTATTTTCTTGAAACTTATTAATAACAGTTAAAGTCCAAATTTCTTAACCCTCTTTTACTTGGATCACCTGTGGGTATATTTCTATTGTATTTTATTGTCTTTGTCCTGCCTTTTGATATATCCTATCTTTTGATAGGCCTTACAATTTTTTATTGAATGCTGGAAATTCATATGTATTTATACACATTATGAGAAATTGTAGAGGCTCTGGATAGTGTTACCTTCGTCTGGAGAGGTTTCTCTTTCACTTCTGATAGGCAAAGAGGGTAGGAACATATCACTTTTATCCAATCGGGGATTAAATTGATTATAGTCTAATTGTTCACCCTTTGTAAGGTCTAGTCTATTTATGGTTTGCCCTTACTTCTAGGGTATAGTCCTTCAGGGGTCCCAGTTGAAAACCTGCAATATTTTCCAGGACTCCACCACTTTGTCACAGATTCAGTCCTAATTTTTATTTCCCCAACACCATGCCAATAGCTCTACTTTGTTTGTTACCTTTTGTAAGCACTTTCTGTCATCTCAGTTTTCCCACATTTTTGGCCTGCACACCTCACAGTCAGAGAAGGTTTTGAGGGAGAAGTGGCTCAGACTATTGTGCTTAGTTTGCTGTACTTTCCTTTACCCAGTCTCCCAAGCACTGGATCCTTTGATTGGCCCATGTGTCAAACCTCCTTCTCCTTCCTCATAAAAAGATGCCAGTCATTGGGTTTAGGGCCCTCTTTAAATCCAGGATGATCTCATACTGAGATTCTTAACTAATTACACCTGCAAAGACCCTATTTCCAAGTAAGGCCACATTCACATATATCTGGGGTTAAGACTTAGACCTATCTTTTGGGGGGGGGGGGGGACACTCTTCAATCCACTGCACCTACATAAAAGTTAAGCAATGACAGAACACCTGTGTCAACAAATATGCCCTCCTGTGCTACACTGGAAGAGCATGGTAGGCGCCCAAGAATCACACCCTCCTTAGATTGTCTACAGCAACTTGAAAATCTCTGATAGGAGAAGTGCTGGGTGACGTTTCACTTCTTACTGAGATCAGTTGAACGAGGAGGCTGGTCTCACGTCGGATGGAGGAGCTTCCTCAGCCTCATCTACTGCAAACTGTGGTGGCTCCTCACAAGGCTGGGTGTGGTTCTACCACCTGCTGCACGGAACAGTGATTTCATCCAAGAAGAAGAGGCACTTGCAAGCCAGGCACCAGGCCTGGCCAAACAGCGAAACCCAACCTCGTGCCGTATCTCTTATGAACACCTACTGTTATGGGTTGAATTGTGTCCCTCCACAATTCGTATGTTGAAATCCTAACCACCAGTACCTCAGAATGTAACTTTATTTCGAAGCAGGGCCTTTACAGAGGTAATCAAGCTAAAACGACTCATTAGGGTGGGCCCGAATCCAATATGACTGCTATCCTTATAAAAAAGGGAAATTTGGAGACAGACAGGCACATACTATGAGAATAAACGCTATGTGAACATGAAGATAGACACAGAGGTGATGATTCTATAAGTCAAGGACCATGAAAGTTTGCTAGCAAACCACCAGAAGTTGGGGGAGAGGCATGGAACAGGTTCTTCCTCAGAGGCCTCATAAGAAACCAACCCTGATGACACCTTGATCTTGAACTCCTGGCTACCAGAGCTGTGAGACAATAAGTTTATGTTGTTTAAACCATCCACTTTGTAGTACAATTGACCCTTGAACAATGCAGGGATTAGGGATGCGGACCTTCCATATCCGCATAGAACTTTAGAGTTGGCCTTCATATCTGCTGTTCTGCATCTGCAAATTCAACCAACTGTATCGTGTAGTACTGCAGTATGTATTTATTGGAAAAAAAAATCATGTATAATTGGAATCACAGCAGTTCAAACCCCTGTTGTTCAAGGGTCAACTGTACTTCATTATGTCAGCCCTAGGAAAGGAATCATACATACATTTATCTTTTTCTAAGAGTAGCCAATTTTCTTCTCATCAGAATAATATGGCAAAATAATAAATGTTCAGAAATGTATAGGCAGAGATATATGTTTCCCCTCTGTACATCTTTTAGTCATTCTGATATGGCAACATGTTATCATTGTTGACATGATGCCAGGGACTTGCCAGGGGCTGTTCTACCAGCTGTCACCCAAACATGAAGTTCTCACATCTCCCCAACAGTGATGCAAGTGGCTCACGGTGCATTTGTAATTCTGGAGGTTAACAGATTTTACCAGGTCTGAAAGGAGGGAATTTTGCACAGTTCATGCCATTAATTAAATTACCAAAAACACTGGAAGGCTATCTCTTACTGCCAATGATAGGTTTGCCAGTAGAGAGGCAAATAATTAAAACAGTCCAAATCCTGACAGTTTATTTATTGGAAAGTCAGATTTAGCCAAGGCTGGCAGTGGTTTATAGTCACTTCCAGAATAAATGACAAAGTGAATGTACTATTAACTCTAAAAGTTAAAAACTATAGTTGTGAAAGAGCTGACATGGAGATTCAAAAGAAGGAGGCGTGGAAGCGGTGATCTATTTTTGACACGTTAAGACAGTGGTAGAGCTAGAAGTGTCCATCTCTGTATACGGCAAGTTCTTTCATATGCAATAAAAGGCTGCAAAGACCGTTCAAGGAGTCATTTATCCACATCCAGATTTCAGGACCTGATGTGTGTGCATCACCTTCAATGATTGTTTATCTCATTCTTTAACGTCTGTTTAGACCATGGGCAGCGATGACCAATGAAAAACCTCCTGAAATCAACGGTCAGGAAGACCAAGAATCAGGTGAAACTTGCCTTGTGCTGATACCATGTCCATAACCTCTCACTATTGCATCTCCCCCATTTTAAATCTCTGTGGGACATATCATTGTCTCTGTATTTTACTTAGCAAGAGGAGATGAAATGGATGAAGAATATTCTTCTCCCACTTCATAAGCTAATGCTTCAAAAACATATTATAAGCAAATACAAAAAAGTAAATAATATATAGATAAATAAAATAAATAATATATAATAATTAAAATATTCATAAATAAAATAAAATTGCTAAATAATAACAACCTCGGCCCCAAACATGCTTTCCCAATCACATTAACTGCTCCCTATGCCCAGACCTACACAGAGTGGTCTGGAAGGGACTTCAGGCCACATGGGCCAAAGTCAGCTGTTTCAGCAGGAGTTTCCTCCTTACACACTGGGAATTTTGAACAGATACCCTGAGCTCTTTCCCTTGGTAAGCCTGAGGCACTACAAAGGTGTGAAGCAAGGTTACTGGGTTATTCATTTTAACAGAGGAATATATAATTTTCCTTTTCTGAGCAGCCCTTTGAAATTTCAAGCTCCTGATTATGTAAACACAGAAATACATTATCTCATATGTATATATGAAATATATATACACGTATATATTTATTTATGGGGGGTAATTGGTTAAGGTTTGAATCATTAACAGCAGTTCTACTGTTCAGTATTTAGGGGAAACCATTCAACGCCATTTCCCCCCAGCCTTGGTTGAAATTTATCTCCACGAGACCATGATGAGAATTCAGGAGTCAGGGTTGGATCGCGCTTATGGGGGCTCCAGAACCCACTTTCAAAAGCCTGTGAGTCATCACCAAGAAAGCATGTTAAAACTATTAGTGCCTTACTAAGCGAAGTAGGTCAGACAAAGAAAGACAAATATCGTATGATATCACTCATATGTGGAATCTAATTTTAAAAAAAGAAAAAATACAAGAGCATTAATTACAAAACAGAAGCAGACTTATAGATATCGAAAACAAACTTATGGTTAACAAAGGGGAAACTTAGGGGGAGGGATAAATCAAGAGCTTGGGATGAACACACACACACTACTATATATAAGATAGATGACTAACAAGGACCTACTGTACAGCACAGGGAACTCTACTCAATATTCTGTGATAGCCTATGAGAGAAGCGAATCTGAAAAAGAATGAATATATGTATATGTATAACTGAATCACTTTGCTGTACACCTGAAACTAATACAACATTGTAAATCAACTCTACTCCAATAAAATTAAAACATTAAAAAAAACACTATTGGTACTTACAGGTTCAATGAGAAACAAGCCTGTTTATGAGAGCTAAGGGGACCGGATGGGTTTATACAATGGTACCTCAGGTGATAGGTATGCTCCTATAAGAGGGTAGAATTGGAGACCCCACCCTGCTTCTTCCCAGCACCACCCCCCAGCCTTTGCTGAAGGAGGCGGGTTGCCCTCTGGGGTGGACACATCTTTAGACTCGACCACAGAGACAGCCCAGAAAAATATAAAACTGTCCCTCTGTGTTACTTACCCGTGCCACCTCCATCTAGCTAATGATTTGCTATAAGCATTGTAATATAATTTCAGTCACTGCACGTTCTTGTATGTTGTGCCTGGTTACACTGGGTCAGTGGCTAACTGTTCATCCTTCGCCGTACCTTTTAGCCAAAGATAGGCTTTGCTTCTCATCTTGCTTTAAGTTAACATGTTTTTCACCTGTTCAGTTTCCTCTGATGCTGTTAGGCTAGGCTGCAAATCCTGACAAATGATATTGTTCTAGAATACATTTTTTTTGAGAGGACAAATGGAATCTGAGTCTGAAAGTGTCCTGACTGTTACTCCCCTTTAGAATTGTGGGTTCATTGATCTTCGGGAAAGTTAAAATAGAGGATTTGTCTTTAGAACTCCCAAGGCCCCATCCATCTGAAAGCGCATCATTAGAACAAGCGTAAAAACCTTGTTTTTAATCTTAATTTCTGTACCTGCAGGCTGAGTACCCACCATATTAAGTCTGAGATAACTCTCACATGTGGAAAATTATTCTCCATTTAAGTAGCAGTTTAAACTCTTATGTCAAAAGTTATTTGGGATCCGTAACTAAATTTAAAAGTCCCTTTTTGAGTGTGGTCAAATATTTTTATTCTTTTTACCTCAAAAGCTTATGAAGTAACTATTAAATAAGTTTTCTCAAACAACACAATAAACTTAGTCTTTTCATGGTCGTCATTTTAAAAATTCTAAAAGTTCTTCCAGACCTTTGTCCATACACATATTTACTAATGCAACTATAGTCTATAATCACGGTCTATTGATTTATTTTTAACTTTTCTTTTTTCATTTAATACGATTAAGTGAAAAATAACTGTTTTCTACATTTCAAGGTGGCCACCTTAATTACATTTTTTCATCAAAGAAGAAGACTTCACTGTGCGGGTGCAGCAGCATTTCCTAGAAAGAACATTTACCATGTTTTTCACCCCGGCCCAGCCCTCTCTGGTTTCCAGCGCGGACAAGTCCTCACAGAGCCTCTTCCTGCGGCCATTGCTTCCTCCTGTGGGCGTATGTTCTTGGACTGTGTTCTCTGGAGCGACTCAAGGGGCGTGGGTATTACCGGCGCTCTTTCTGTGTGCCATCATTTCCCTTTCCAAAATGCTGTGTCCGTTTACAACATATCACGGTGTAAGGTTTAGCACGTGGTCTGTCTTTTGCGCGATGGCCCTGGGATGGAATATTTTTCTTTTCTCTCCATACCTCTTTTTCTCTCTCCCGTACTTGGAAAAGCCCCCATGTGATAAGCGTCTTCAGTTGGGACTGCCTTTTACCTCTCTGATGACAGCGTTGAATCGAGAGCGGGAGGACGCCCGTCTGGAGCAGCGAGGGAGGGGCTGGTGTCCGCTGGGGTGGGTGGAGGGAGAGCTGTCACTCCCAGGGTGTGATGCGATATTCTTGGGCTCCCTGTGGAATCTCCAGTAAAATCTCATTGCTCACTAATGCCTGGTGCAGTCGCTTTTCTTTTTGAAGAATGTGAGCCCTGAGTACAACCTTAGGTTGGCACCAGATGGTCCCAAAGGACAACAGCCATGTCTGGTTCCGTGGGTACACGTCCAGGAGTGGGAGCCCACTTTGGCCCCCAACCAACATTGTAGGGTCAGCAATGCTGGCACCATAGGAGATTTTGTATTTTGAATTTATTATTATCCTCATGAAATATTTCCCTTTGTTTCTTTACAGTTTGTCCACATTTACGCTAATTAAGTAGACATTTATTGAGTCCTTGCTATGCAGTAGGTGCTAAAGGGATAACAAACATAAAGGTAGCTAATGCTTGTATTTTTCTTTAGAGCTTAAAAATGATGTTGCATATATTCATCTCCTAGATACAATATAGACTCTCTTCTCCAAAAAATTATGGTGACTTAATGAAAATGCCTTGTGTACCTGAAGTCAGGAGTTTAAGCAGAACGAAACCGTGCTGAGAGGTGGAGGGTTTAACCTCACCACGAGAACAGGCTTTTAAATGCATGGGAGATAGTTCTTCAAAATGGCAAAATGGATTAGACTTAAAACCTCCTGTTAATGAAGGGATTCCGAATGAGTGGCCAAGTATTTTTTAATAGACCAAGACAGATATTCTATTCAGAAAAATAAAGAATTGAAATGACTGACAGCTCTGCTTGCTTATTTTTGTCCTTTTGAAAATTTACTTCTTTATGGAGAAGAGAGTGGTGATGACAACCGACAGAAGTGACAGGTGCTTGGGGTCACGGGTTTGCTTTGGGGCTGCCGGGAAAGCTTTTGTTTGGATTTGCTGCCATGGCCAGAAACAAAGCAAGTCTGTAATTTTCGCTGTGGAAATAGCATTAAGCTCAAGGTAAGGGGAAAAAAATGTAAGCATCTGTCTCTTCTGAATACATTCTCCTTTTGACAAACGCTTCTCAGTTGTGTTGTTCAGATGTGCTAGGGTTGCATAGAGCTACGTAAAGGTCCTTGATATTAACTCTTAAATGAAACCTCTCTGGGAAAGTAAGTTCATGATGGTGTCTAGTGAGTTCGTGAGGGTGTCTATTCAGTGGTACTTAGGATACAAAAAATATGCTTTGGCAGTACAAATGAGACAGAACAACCCATGGCGATTTATTAGGATGGTATTTCTGTGTAATTATGATGATGTTGTGTTTCAGGTTTGGAATCGGCACGAGAAGCTGGTCGCAGGCTCTCAGACAAGAAGCCAGTGGAAGCGGACATCTCAGGGAGGGATTTGGAAGTGCTTGGCTGCCTGGTAGCCTAAGAAAAATCTTCATCGCCACCGGCTCTGGCAACTTACAGAGGATCGTTCAAATTCAGAGAAGTTGAGTCTGTCGAACATAAAAAAGGAGGAACGTAATTAACTCCTTGGTAGTGGGGATGACTCTCATATTTACGATGTAAAGGAGATGCCATTTATGCCTTCTATGTTGGCCTTTAGAATTTTCCCAGCTCCCGTACACCAGCCGGGAGAAGAATAAAGGCAATCAGCCACAAGGTTTGCTTGGCTAAGTCGTCCCTCCTGCCACATACCCGTGCAGTTGCACCTCAGTGCAAAGGGACGGTGCCAGGTTCCTCCTTAGCATTTGTTTGTGCTTGCAAGGCAGCCGACACACGCTTTCTGAGCACCGAGGATGCCCTGGACATCATGCTGGGGTCACCGTGCTGCCCACAAAAGTCCACAGCCGCTGCCTTTATAGAATCTACAGAACGACGCCACTCATCTGGGCTGTAATGGAGAATGAAACAACTTCATTTTGTTTCATGATTGCGGAGGAACATCTTCAGAGTGGGGCTGCCCAGTGGGAATGCCAACACCAGGTTGGAGAGGTACCAAGCTGTCCTCTGGCTTTGGAGCAGCCAGGTTGGGCATGGAGTGACCAGTGGGCAGGGTCTGCTCTCTCTGGCCAGAGACATCTCTGGTGGCCTCTCTTTTCACCTCAATCCATTCATTACTTGGTGCTATTGAAGTGTTATTGTAGCTCTAATGTCATGACATGGCTGTCGGGAAGCACCGTGGTGGAGGATGGACCCTTGGAGAAGGGAATGGCTAACCTAAGGCTTCAAGCTCAAGAAAGAGAATTTTAGGCAGAGGCTAGAGCATATGAAAAGGTCTGGAGACCATCAGTACAGTGACATCTAGGGCAACAGTTAGTTTTTGGTACAGCTGGAAAGAAGGGCAGAGGGAGGCAAGGAGCATGGGAGAGGTGAGGGCACGGGGATAAAGAGCCTTGTAAGGTGTTTCAACTTCTTCCCAAAGTCTGAGCAGAACCTCTGAAGGATCGTAGGCAGGGGTGTGACTCCATCTGGTCTGCTACAAGGAGGAGATGGAGGATGGGAACAGCTTGGCCTACAAGCTGACTGAGAGCCTTGGGAAGGTTTGAAAGGATCCAGGGGAGATGTGATAAGGGCCTCAACCAAGCCAAAACAATTGTTAGTCAAAAAATCTTTTGCAAATTGCACAGTGAACTGTAAAAGCTGACTTTAAAATATGCCGGAGGAGATTGCCTCTATGAATTGAAGATAAGATCTGTAACTACCAATTAGGACAATTGAATGTATTATTGATTCTTTAATTTCAGGCCGCAGGGAAATCATGATGTGAAGTTATGAGAGTTTCGGCCAAATTTAAAGACATCGTCTGTGTATTTTTTTTTAATAGAGTGAAATTGACTCAAAGTAGAATGCTTCTCTAGATCTACTTAGAAATGTCTCATATAGACATCATCAGAGGTGGTTAGGGCAATAAAACTAGAAGGAGAAAGGAAGAGGTGACTCCCCATTGTTTCTGTCTTCAGAGCCTTAATTCTCTTTTTTTCTTTTTCTTTTTTTCATATTCTTTTCCATTATGATTTATTACGGGATATTGAATATAGTTTCCTGTGCTATACAATAGGACCTTGTGTTTATCCATCCTATATATAAGAGTTTGCATCTGCTAATCTCAAATTCCTAATCCATCCCTCCCTCACCCCCCTCCCCCTTGGCAACCACAAGTCTCTTCTCTATGTCTGTGAGTCTGTTTCTGTTTCATAGATAAGTTAATCTGTGTCATATTTTAGATTCCACATGTATGATATCATGTGATGTTTGTCTTTCTCTTTCTGACTCACTTCACTTAGTATGATAATCTCCAGGTCCATCCATGTTGCTGCAAATGGCATTATTTCATTCTCTTTTGTGGCGAATATTCCATTGTATACGTATATACCACATCTTCTTTATCCATCATCTGTCGATGGACATTTACGTCATTTCCATGTCTTGACTATTGTGAGTAGTGCCGCTATGAACATAGGGGTGCATGTATCTTTTCAAATTATAGTTTTGTCCGGATATATGCTCAGGAGTGGGATTGCTGGATCATATGGCAACACTATTTTTAGTTTTCTGAGGAACCTCCATACTGTTCTCCATAGTGGCTGTATCACTTTACATTCCCACCAACAGGGTAGGAGGGGGTCCCTTTTCTCCACACCCTCTCCAGCATTTGTTATTTGCAGACTTTTTCATGATGGCCATTCTGGTGTGAGGTGGTACCTCATTGTCGTTTTGATTTGCATTTCTCTAATAATTAGTGACATTGAGCATCTTTTCATGCACCTATTGGGGGCCTTAATACTATTTTTAAAAAATATTTTCTTCACTTTATTGAGGAAAGTGTTTCTGTTTTTTTTTTTTGGTGTTGTTGTTTTGTTTTTTGGTCACAATGTGGAGGGTGAGGTATCTTAGTTCCCTGACCAGGGGTCCAACCTGCACCCCCTGCAGTGGAAGCACGGAGTCTTAACCACTGGACCGCCAGGGAAGTCCCAGGGGGCCTTAATTCTTAAAGTGTGACAGTTAATCTTATATCTGGGGATTTGTGCGTCAGCCACAAGTCTCCATGCTATTTCCCTTCACTCTTTGGTAACCAATGGTCCTCACGTGGCAGACTGAAGTTTATGCATCTCCACTGAGACTCTGGACACTGCTGATGTGCAGATGTGTGTAACTGTGTTACGTGAAGACTATTCTGGAACTTTTATGTTTCAGAAGGTAAGGCTTGGGTGGCAGTATATCTGATTCTGAATCATGCTGTAGTAGAATTTTGCTGAGTCTGAGTGAATGTCTCAAATACACAAGAGTGAATGTCCCTAGTTTGGTAGCATTTGGAATTTTCATGCCCAATCATGGTGCCCAAACCGAAGAGGGCTGCACAAGAAGAGATAGTTGGGCTTGACTTTAATGTAAGTACTGTCTCAACTGTAACAGTGCCTCGACTGGTGGCATGCTCTCCGAAGGTCTTTAAGGATCACATGGGGTCAGTTTCCTCCATGCACAGCAGCTAAAATGGGCCTTACTTGAAGAAAAGAGGATGGAATTCATGACTTAGATATTTTCCAGCCTTGTTGTTCCATTTTTTTCATGAGCCTTTTCTTCCGCCTAACACAGCATCCGGTAGAATAAGCCTTTTGAGAATGAACTTTTGAATTTAATATGTTGAGATATTGCTAGAAGCTCTTTGAATAATGAGATTTTTAATTTCAAGAGCCAGGAGTGGAACACTCAGCAGCGTATTCCTCTCAGGAGAAGTCACAGCTCTACAACAATCGTGACTCCTTACGGCAACTTGAAGGCAGTTGTAATTCTTAACTAATTAGGGGGTAGAAATGGGGACTCGTCATTTTCATTTTTCTCCTGGCATATATTGTTCAGCCCTTTTTGGCTCTTGGCATCACCAGTACTTCAGTCATGGTTTAAAGAAGAAGGGTGCATCTTGAAGGTGGATTAAATTAAGGCTTAGTTTCTTTGCCGCAGCAACGAAATGTGTCATCTTTAAGTGAAACTCATGACCAGCGATGGGGTTTAGAATCATCTCTGGACCAAGAGGGTAAGTGCTAAGTACAGGAACGAGCTGATTCTCATTTGCCTTTTGGGAGATATGCTTGCTAATTCTGCCCTGGAGAAAATGTTTCTTAACGGGAGGCAACGTTGGACGTGGGCTGTGGAGAAGTACGGATGGGGTTAAGGGGTGGGGTGGGGGAGGGAGAATATATGTAACAGAGGGAACGATGGGGGAGAAGAGCGTGCGGTGTGAGACTGTTTCATACTTATTTCTTCACCAAATATGTCTTGCGGTCTATTATATGCCAGATACCATTCTAAGCGCTGGGCAAATGAAATGGACAAGTTCCTACTTTCCCGGAGGTCCAAAATGTTAGGACAGTGATCACGGGAGAAGGGAAACAAATGAGCTGATCTCTACAATTGCTCCAAAATGTTAGTCAGTATCACAGAGCTGACATTGGACAGGTGGGTGGTGTCATGGGTCCAAAGGTGAAAGGTCATTACACACGAGGTCAAGGAACTCGGGCTCTAGTCGCTTAGCTGGAACTCACCGGGAACCCCCCTGCTAAACGGCACCATGGCCCCAGCTTTTGTAGTCGCAGAACCTCAGTCACCCCCTCCAAAGACAGCCAGCTATTTCTGGGAGCAAGTCCCTTGATGCGCCTCCCATGAGTCTGCACAGGTTTTCACAGCCGCCTCCATGCCATCTTCGCCCTGTTCTTCCTTTTCTGTTTTGACTTAGGCTCCCAGATGCCCACACCACGGCCCACCAAGTTCCTAGGAAAGTCTGTACTCTGGCACCACCTCCGTTCTGGCCAAGATGGAATAGGGGCCCAGGTGGCGGCAGCGGCGGGGCTATGATTGCTCCTGAAGTTTCCATTCATCAGGGCTTGTCAGTTGGGCTAGTTTCCCTGCAGAAGGGACTCAAGACCCCCTGAGGCAGAGACTGCTAGCTCCCCGCCCACACGGCCTCTGTAGTTACCGTTCTGGAAAACGCCGATGGAGCCCCATCATGTCCCAGCCTGAGGGCTCTCTCCTGGCTTACCTTCGCAGCTCAGGAATCCTGGGAGTAGACACCCCGGGACATTCCTCAGCTGATAATGGATGGGAACAGAGGATAACTACCTCAGCTTCTTGGCCATTTAGGTATTTTGCTCTGTAAATTCTAGCAGCTCTGGCTTCCTTGGACTCCAACTTTGGTCTTCTCAACTCAGGGAGGCTACTTATTTGGGTACCTCCTTCCTGTACTTCAGCCTGGCAACTCTCCAGGCAGTCAGCTGGCACAAATGCAGAGACCGCCTCATTTGTTTCCCTTCTCCAATGACCCCTGTCCTGAACTGCCTATTGTCCGTTGTTTCATTTATGTTGTCCAGCTTCCTAATTATTTAGGAGTAAGTCCATTCCTATCATTTCGTCATGGTTAGATGTAGAGGTCCTAGTGTCAACATAATTAATGGAGAAAGCATAGTCTTTTAACAAACGGTGCTGGAACAGCTGACATCCATATGGGAAAAGCTGAAATTTGACCTCTACCTTCCAACATAAAAAAACCAACCAAACCAAAAAACCCCCAAACAAACAAACAAACAAACAAAAAACCCTAACTTGAAATGGATCAAAAACCTAAATATAGTAACCAAAACTATTATATAAAACATTGAGAGGAAATGAGGGGGGAAAATCTACATATCCTTGGGGGTAGGCAGATTTCCAGAATTTGTAAAGCACTCTTATGACTCAGTAAGAAGGCCAACAACCTATTAAAATAAGGGTGAAATATTTCATCAGTTTCTTAAAGGAAAAAAAAAAAGATATTGTAAGAGCCAAGAAGTACACCAAAAGTTACTCAACATCATTATTCATCAGGGAAAAGCAAATTAAAACCACAATGAGATATTACTACTCACCCATGAAAAAGGCTAAAACTGACAATCTCAAATGTTGGTGAGAATATGGTACAGCTGGAACTCTCAGATACCTCTGAGAGGTACACTACCAACCTCTTTAGAAAATAATTTGGCAGTTTCTTATAAAGTTATACATGTACTTACTATTTAACCCTAAAATTCTACTCTTTGGTATTTACCCAAAAGGAAAGAAAATATGTATTTACCACTCCCCCCCCAAAATTCCTAGTACACAGTGCTCATAAATGTTTACTTTATAATGGCCCCAAACTGTGAGAGACCCAAATGTCCATGAAGAAGTGGATGGATAAATAAATTGTGGTGTATCCTTACAATGGAATACCACTCTGAACAAAAAGGAATGAAGTACACATACATGTGTTAAAGAAAAACCAAAAAGGAGGCTACAGTTTGAGGATACCCCTAAGCCAACCACCCATAGCCACATCACCAAAACTAAAAATGTCCTGATTTCCCCAGAAGGCTGACTCTGACCTTCACCTGGTAAGGGCATGAGCCAGTGGGCAGGTCTCATCCCTGGGTAAATGGGACTAGGTCTGGAGCACTCTCCACCTCCCCCACTACCCGCCCCCCTCAACCTTGCTCCAGCCCCTATCTCTGATTCCATCTGTCCCTAAGATGGGCCAGAGGAGAGCAGAGATGTTCGGCAGCCTGAGGACTGAGGCCTCGCCCACACACTTGAGGAACTGGGGGGTGCTTTGAATTGAAATTAGGTTGGATGCAGAAACACTGCTACAGCTCTTGAACATCAAGCTTACGGACCGAGGTAATCCATCCCTATATACTTAGTGGTCTGGTGTGCTGGCTTTGGGGATTTGAGTGGACCATGGAAGGATGGGCCTTCTACAGTTCACTGTCCTTCTAGGTTCTGGAAGAGAAAGGGGAAGAGGAGGGCCCTGGCTCCATGGGTGGGTCATAGCACGGCCTCTTGTGTGGCTATTTCCAGTAGCTCTAAGCCCCACACGGGGGCGACCCGGGAGGTCCGGAGGAGGTTCAGGGTCTACGGAGAGAAGATCGAAATCTCTTTAGCAATCTCCAGGTCGCACAGAGATTGTGTATTCTTCCAAACCTATAAGCTTACCTAGTGCCTAACTAAATGAAAGACACACAGAGGTGTCTTGTAAATGAGGATCCAGAGGATTTGATACGATATTCAAATGTCTTTTAAACTGGTTTTCTATATTTAACTTAATTCCAGTTCAAAGCTCACTGTACTTTGGATACACTGAGATAGAATTGCTGTTGCAAGAATGTGGACTCAGACTCTTACTATCCCTCGCAAGCCAACATTAATATTGGAAAATCCACAATTATTTACCTCTGCACCCCATCTCCCAGCTGTCCAATCTGTATCACCAACAGTGATGGAAGAAGAAGGAAGGAAATGAAGAATGAATTAAGAGAGAGGTGAGTACAAGAGTGAAGGTTAGAAAGAGGCTGTATTGAAAGAGAAGATGGGTGTTTCTGGAATTGAAAGAGAGTGGAAAAAAAAGGTTGCAGGTTTAAGAGGATCTAAATCGTGGTCTCTTCTGGTTGGCCTCGAAAGGGGTCACACATTTCTCATAGGTCCTTTTCCTGGTCACCCCTCCTATCTAAAACTCATTTTCATGGGGTCATATTCTTTCCTTCCTGCCTTCCTTCTTAAAAAGAGAAGAGAAGCAAGGAACTCTCCTGCAGTGGTAGAGGAAGAAAACAGGATTGCTGAAGAATTTTGTTTAATTATCAGAGCACTTCAGGTATTTCAATGTTTCTGTAACAGCAATTCTGAGTACATGTTGCTTTTCTCACCAGAAGCTATTCTTTAATTAAGTTAAAGTCGTCCACTGTCTCACTGTTGATTTTCATTCTTCTAAATTGTGCCAGATCTTCCTGTAAGCAACTTCAGAATATCCTCTTTTCACATTTAAGGTGGCAGTAATTAGGCCCAAATTTGCTGAGCCTGTGGGAATCTTACAACCAACGTGATCTTAAGAGCGTTTTAATGTCTAAACTCCTCTGTTCTTACGTGTGAGGCTACCAACTGGATAAAAGAAATGGCCTTGACATCCAGTGGTTATTGGAGTTTGGAAAATGCCCCTGAAGAGTGGAAGGTTGGCGAGCTTTTCTTTACTAAATGAGAAACAGTTAACCACCGAACCTATATTGGTATCCACATTGCATTAGGGTTTTTTTGGTCTCTTGAGATATTGAGGTACATTGAGATATTGTCGGGTAAATGCTTATATTAGAGGAAATAAAGATCTTATGGATGACAGTACCTCATAAATCAAGAAACAGTTAAAAAAAGGAAAGTTTCCATGGTTTATAATAGGAGAGATATTGTGTCTTCAAAGGAAAGATTTGTATCCTCCAAATAGAGGCAGAGTAGTATTTTGGGATTATTTGAAAAGACTTCACATAAGATTTTATTTACCATTTTACAGAGTCTTATAAAACACCCTGTTCATAGAATAGAGGTCACTTTATTGGTGTTGCCTCCACATATGATTTCTGATCAATGGTCTGAGTAAAATGGAGAGTGAGCCAAAATAAGTTAACCAAAGTACTAAATCATCATTTTTTCAGTCTGTTACCTCGCCAAAAATCTCTCCTATTTTAGGGACCCAAGAACTGTCACCTGGCCAATTTCTCTGTCAAATACTGCTCCTGTTCCCCAAATTCTATATGCTTCACTTTCAATTAAATAATAGTACAATTTCTTGCTGGTTGGTTCCATTGATACGTCCAAGTCTTTTCCAAGCGTGGGATAATTTCTGAGCAGAGGCCCATCTCACTATTTTTGTGTAACTCGTCCATTATTTCAATAACTTCCCTCCCCCTGACAATTACCCAGCACACTTTTGGGTCACCACATTCATTGAGCACCCATTATGTGCCAGGCATTGTGCCAGAAGCTCAAGACATCGAGATGCCCAGTATGGACCTCAAATTGCCTTCTCTCCTCGTTAGTATAGTGGTGAGTATCCCTGCCTGTCAAGTTGCCTTCTGTTTTGGAAACAGCAAAGCAAACCAATGATTACAATACAGAGTGGGAAGGACATCACAGAGGTACGCAGTAGGCGTTGTGGGAAGCGAGAGAGGTCCAAATCAGATCACAGCACCAGAGAACTCTTCCTAAAGGCAACGGTGTTTAGTCTGATCCTTGAGGGATGTGTGGGACTTGAAGAGTGGCAATGTGCATTCCAGACGTAAAAGACATCACGTCATGGGGACTTTGTGTCATGGCCAATTGTTTGGGATGGTTGTAAGGACAGGTATGGCAGAAAGTTTCAGGAGCTACCATGGAGGCAATTTCTGATTGCGAAGGGTCTTGAAATTCAAACTTTATGCTGAAAGTTCTCAGAAAGGAATTGAAAAGCAGGGCAGCAATATGAGTTGATTTATGTCGCACAAGAATAGATGTGGCTGAAGTGTAGAGTGTAGGTTGGAGGGGGAGCATAGAGAAAGGGAAGCCAATGAGGATGCTGTCTCAGTGAGAAGAAATAGGGCTTGATACAAGCAGAGACAGTGGCAAGGAAAGGAAAGTGTAGGACTGAGAAATATCAAGGCACTGGAACTAGTTACTGATGTGGGCAGAGGAGGGAGGAGGGTTTAGAAAGACTGTCACTGCTGCATGGGCAGTGGGGACATCTTCTGAGCTGGGGGATGCAGAGAAGGGGAGGTTTACAGGGGGTTGGAAGAAAATGAATCAGTGGGCACATGTGACAGGTTCATGTGAGAGGTTCATGGGAGAAGTATGAAGACTCTCACATTTGGGTCTGGACCTTGGGGCACAGGTCTTGACTCGAGATACAAACTTGTAGGTACTTAGCAAACAGCTGATGGCTCAAATCATTGATTTATATAAAGGGAGGGCACAGAGCAAGAAGAGGAGAGGTTAGAGGATGATCATTTAGGGAATGAATGGAGGAAGAAGACTCCAAGGCAACGCCAGGAAAGGAATCGTCAGGGAGATGGAGGGAGGACCAGGATTGTTCCAGAATCTTCACTTCACATCCCAGATAGATTACCATAGAGTTGACGTGCTTTTCTTCACTGCTGTCAGCTCCATTTCCTTTCTTCTTGTGAACTCCTCAAGATGAATGGAAATATTTCCTTTCACTGTACAAGTCCCCACATTTGGTTCACATTCTTATAATGACGGGCCCTGTCTCTCAGTGACCTAATGAATTATGTGGCTCCATGCATCATTAGTTCTTTTGGTTCTATGTTCTGAAGAAAGGCTACTTCTTCTTAGACTTAGGATATAATTAAAATGACCTTCTTCGGGAACAAAGCATACCAACTTCCGATCATCAATAAGTATTTTTAAAGAATGGTGCACATTTTAGAGAAAATTTTAACAAATAAGAAACTCAGCTACAGTTAGATATCTTTCATTAACATAACTTTTGTCAATCACTGCTTAGCATGGTTCTTTTTTGTTACAAGTTTATGAAGAACTCATTCACTCTGATATGATTTTATTCTTCAGCACTTGTTTTTTATTGAAAGACCCTAAATCAGTTTTTCCAGGTGCCAATGCCCTTGTAACTTTTCTTTTGCTTTCATTTGCTTGCATTTTTACTATATCAGGGGAGCTCTAATTACATTATATTGCCTACTCCTTGAGGCACCGTTCTTCTTTGTACTTACCCAATCCTTTCTATTGGAAATGATCAACGACTACATCGTATGATAATTTGATTGCTTACAACTTATCAGGGAAATGACCAGTTGGCTCTCCTGAGATTCCAGCTCTTTCTTTGCTACTTGAGTCATTTTCAGACCCAGCAGAAATGGAATAACAAAATCAGATACTAAGATATGCTGGTTTATATGAACATCTCAAGAGGGGTCTCTTTCTGATAAGAAAAGAGCTTGACATAAATTTTACTGTTATAAGGTTTTTTCCTCTCATTGAATATTTTTAAAAACTGTGTAACATTGACCTTCATCTTTGAAATCCACTGTTTTAGATATGTAGAAGAAAATGTACCCTTCAAACATATTTGACCCCAACAGAGTGAGTTAAATAAAATTTAAAATAGAGGTATAAAAATACTTCCCACTAATAATCAGAGTGTTTTAATATCTTCTAGGTAAGTTATTAATTGAAATAGGCTTGTAAGAGAGAAAGAGGTCTAGTGGACCCAGATGGAATAGAGTCTGTATTAGTTTCCTATTGCTGCTGTAACAAATCCCCACAAATTCAGTGGGTGAAAACCATGCAAATTGATGATCTTCCAGTTCTGGAGATCAGAAGCCTGCCATGAGTCTTACAGGGACAGAATGCGTCGGTAGGATGGCATTCCTTCTGGAGGCTTTAGGGGAGAACCCATTGCCTTCCCTTTTCTAGATTCTAGAGGCCAAGTGTATTCTCCATCTCTCTCCTCTTCTGTCTTCCACTTTTGCACGTGCTTTATTCTGACTCAGTCACTTTCAAAGGACCGACGTAGGAGTAATGATTATATACCTTTAATATATCAGGGGAATATGCAGCCTGCACATGATAACATGAGCTCTCAATTCTGGATAAGTTATGAGACAAGATAGGAGAGAACACAAGGGATCGTGGCAGCCTGAGAAATGCCCCATTGTGCGCTGGGCAGAGGGCAGAATAAGTAGCATCGCGCCATGACTTCAACACAGTCCCACAGCAGATGCATTTTATTGATTTTTATGTTTAAAAGTCTCATCTGTTCAAGTAGCATATTTAATGTTACAAGCACAACCAAAATAAGTTAAAACTCCAACAGACAAAATGAGTCCTACAATATATTTAAAAAGCAGTATCGAATTGTGTCACTATCTACAAGTGTATTTATAAATGAATTGAACTTTCAGTTATCTTCCTGTTTCTCTCATCTTTTAGTAAACAATATAAAAGTGCTCTGGTCCACTTTAAGAACAATCACTTTTTTTTTTTTTTTTGCCCGCGCAGTGCAGCATGTGGGATCTTAGTTCCCCGACCAAGGATCGAACCCGTGCCCGCTGCAGTGGAAGCACAGAGTTCTAACCACTGGACCACAGGGAATTCCCAAGGACAACCACTTTAAAAATCACACAAAAACTTGATGCTGGAGAAATTCTTCCCACAGAGATGATCTGGAAGTGTTAATTCATTTGCAAGAGTTTCTATTGGAATGAGAAAGACCTCTGTTAATATGTGGTTTTTTTCAAGTAATTTAAATCCAAATTGAGAGAGGCTTGTCCATTACCAATACATATTTATAGAACAAGTCCATCTCTAGTCATCTATTATTCCCAAAGATTGTTCTAAGCACAGTGTCACGTGTTCCCCCACCTACGCTTTCCTGCTTTTTCTAACTCTACTTGCCCTTTTTCCTACTTCATTTGGTGCTCAGTGCTCTTTTGCAGACTCTTCAAAGCCTCCCGAGGCAGAGCCTCACCTGGCTCTCCCACCTAACTCCTCCACTCCCTTCCAGAATCTTTCATGAAGCTTTGAAGGTCTTTTCTTGAGAGCAATGTCATCAGGTTCCTTCCAAATGTCACACATCTCATAACCTGGTTCTTCTCATAACCTTACTCTGTTATTCTCTCTGGGCTTGCTGGAAATGCAGTGCTTTAACTAGAATTCTTTAGAACACAGGTTTCCTAGCATGTAATCATTGCCACATGAAAGATAGGTTCAGTTGTTTCGACTGAAAAAAAATGCACAACATGAGAGTTCTGAGTTAAGTTTTATTTGGGGCAAAATAAGGACTATAGCCAGGGAGACAGCCTCTCAGATAGCTCTGAGGAACTGATCCAAAGAAGTGGGGGGAACATCAATATATATGTGACTTTAGTGAAGGGGGCACGTGAAGTCAAGCACACACGTTGACAGAGGTTGGTTGCTAGTCACGAGGAACAGATGTCACTGTTAATGATTTTAGTGCTTTTCTAGATATGAGGAGATGCAAGAATTTGGGCTCATACAAATCTTCTCCTCAAAATATCTAACTATCTGAAGACCTCTTCTACCAGTTTTTCCCAGAGCACAGAGTGCCTCATTCCTTTCAGTGTGTGTTGAAGGTCAGCGACTGCACTGGCTAGTGACTTACTCCTTGTAGAGGCAGATGGTAAGTGCCAATTTTTAGTTGGAGGTTGCCAAATAAACTTTGGAAATTCATAATGCACATTGGCATGTGTGAAAACAAAATGCCCCAAATAACTTGTCTAATGTTGTTCAGTATTTCCCATCATATTTTCCACAGAACCAGGGATGACCAGAGACCACACATAAAAGGAAGGATCTGTAAAAAACGATCTGTCTTCCTCAGCGATGAGCAGGCAATAAAGCAGTTTGGAGAATCGGCACAAAATGAGGCAGAGAAGTTACTCAGCTGGTGTATCAGGAGGATTTTAATAGCAAGTACTGCAAAGTGCAACTCAAACTTTAGCAGAAGAAGGGAAATTATAGGTTCATTCATTTAAAAGCTTAAGATTAGATCTGCTTCAGGTAGGGTTTGGTGCTTCAATAGCAAGCAATAGGAAAGTCAACTACCGTAGGCAGAAAAGGGGGAGTAATTGGTTCATTTACTAAAATCCTCAAGGTGAGACTTGGCCAAGGCATTCTAAGATGGCCATGGAGAACCTTATGTCTCTTCATCTACTGGTTTTGAATTCTGCATCTTTGGCTTCATTCTCAGGGCTCCATGTGGTGGTCTTGCTGGCAGCTGACTCTCATCTTCCTTATTGCTAAAGAGCCATCAGGAAAAGTCTTCTTGTATTTCACTGGTTCTGATTGGATGACATGATCATCTCTTAACCAATCATAGTGACTAGGGAGATACCATACTCTGATTGGTCAAATCTGAGTCCTGGGCCACGCGAAGGGCCAGCTCCCTACCCAATGCGCGGGTCAGAGGGTGGGGAAGGTAGCAGTGCCAAAGAAGAAAACTGTCATTATTCCCCAAAGCAGAATGAGTGGGTGCTTGGTGGCCAGAACCTAACAAATATCCGCTGCGACAGAAAGGAAAACATTAGCCGGCATGCATCTTGGTCTCTATGTATTTAAAGCAGTTCAATTTTATAGATGAGTACAAAATTTTTACTGAAGATTCTCAGGGTGCTGCAGGTAGTCAAGATGCCTGCAGTTATCAGAAAATTCGAGAGAAAGAAGATGTTCCCAGGATATGCAGCAAAGGTTACCCTCTGAAAACATGATCCTCCAAAATATACCTTATAGAGTGAGTCAGAGGTGTGTTCCTTACCAAGCTGATTTCCTTAAGGGTTAAGGATGTTATCTCAATCTCTCTATCACTTAGTGTAATGTTTGGAGCTGAAGGGCTGGTTAGAAGACCATTTTAGACTGAATTAATTAATACTTTTGCAGAAGGAACTCAAGGGATGATCTTTTTTTTTAAAAGTAGGTGCTGGGATGCTTGGGAAACACTCATGTCCAGTTAGTTAAAATGTGTACAGTTTTGAGACCATACGGTGCTAATTGAAGAAATCTGTAGCCCAATAGCTGTTCCTTAACATGCCTGAAGACTGACAGAAAATCAGTGTATTGGTCTAGGAGGAGTCTAGGAAGGGAGGACAAGGGAAGAACTTTTCATGATGGGGGAGAGGGGCCCTGTTCAACTTAACTTGTGCAGCTCCCTTCTGTCCTGTATCTGGGCCACAAACTCGTGTCTCCTTGACCTTCCCAAACTTCGAGCTCTCCTCAGCTCAGCCAGGTTCTCTTCCCCTCCCTGCCCTGCACGGTGTGCTTGTGCAATCCTGGGTTCACCTTGTTTCCCTCCTCTCATGGACCATAATGCCGGGCAGCCCTTTGTCCAAACCCTGGCTGCACATATTTTGTCCAGTCTTCCATGTGTTGAAGATGGGAGGGCAAATCTGGCTCCTGTTACTCCATCTCAGCCTTTGACATTGGAATACTTTGAGTCTGGCTGGGAGGGAGGCCAGGCCTAAGGAGGACACGTGGAATGGACAGAAGAGCCAGTGGGATCTGATTGGCAGCAGAGTTCTGTTGGATGTCCTCCTCACAGCTTCTGCTAGTTTGCTGATGAATGACAAAGGGTAGATGTAATTTTTAAAACTTTAACTACAGTTGATTTACAATATTATGTTAGCTTCAGGTGTACAGCTTCAGATTCTTTTCCATTATAAGTTATTACAAGATATTGAATATGGTTCCCTGTGCTATATAGTGGATCCTTGTTGTTTACCTATTTTATATATAGTAGTGTATATCTGTTAATCCCATACTCCTAATTTATCCCTCCCCCTCCCCTTTCCCCTTTGGTAACCAAAAGTTTGTTTCCTATGTCTGTGAGTCTATTTCTGTTTTGTAAATAAGTTCATTTGGATCATTTTCTTAGATTCCACTTATAAGTGATATCATATGACATTTGTCTTTGTCTGACTTACTTCACTTAGTATGATCATCTCTAGGTCCATCCATGTTGCTGCAAATGGCATTATTTCATTCTTTTTTGGGGCTGAGTAATATTCCATTGCATATATGTACCACATCTTCTTTATCCATTCATCTGTTGATAGACATTTAGGTTGTTTCCATGTCTTGGCTATTGCGAATAGTGCTGCTATGAACATAGGGGTGCATGTATCTTTTTGGATTAGAATTTTCATCTTTTCTGGATAATATGCCCAGGAGTGGGATTGCTGGATCATATGGTAACTCTATTTTTAGTTTTTTACAGGTAGATGGAATTTTAATTCCCAAGGATGTCCTAGTGGTGTTTATCATGTTTTCTGGAGGTGTGGCACTGTTCAGACATCTTCGCCTGAACCGAGTCCAGCCTTTCCAAGGAGAGACTGGAACATTCGGATCCTGAGCTGTCTTTGAGGCAAATATGTGACCTGAGTTTGACTCCCAGCCTCCGTCACAGGGTATTTCAGTTGGGAAGTGAGTGGCTCAAGGAGGGAGGCTCTGGGCAGAATCCATTCTCCTAGAGTGGGTGGTTGCACAGCTGTCAGGCAAGATCCCTCTCTGATACAGAAGCAGCATAGATAGGTGACATCAGGGCTAGTTCCCTCTGTGCCCAGAGGCAGCAGCAAAAGCATGGGTTCCTCATTAGGCAGCTCTGTGGCTGGGTTTTAGGCATCATGTCTGCAGTTTTACCCTCAATTCTGTTTCACTAGCCCTCCCAACAGTCCTATAAAAACCTCCTTTTTCCTCCTCCATCAGCCAGAATCAATTACTCCTATTTTTTTTTTTTTTTTTTCAGCTGTGCTGCGCGGCTTCTTGTGGGATCTTAGTTCCCCAACCAGGGATCGAACCTGGGCCCCAGCAGTGAAAGTGCGGAGTCCTAGCCACTGGACAACAAGGGAAGTCCCCAGAATCAATTACTCTTATTTGGACAACTTATTGCCTTCGTTGTATTATTGCTTGATTTAGTAGAGGATTATAAACAAAGATGTACACAAAAAAATGGATATCACTTTATCCATAAAAGGAAAAGCTAAATTCAAATAGCTTCTTCCAAGTAGATCAGCGTCCTTACTTAAAAGCTCTCTGTGTCTGTCATGGATGGATGCCCAAGACCAGAAGAAAGTGAAGACATTACTTATTCAGGGTCTTATCTCTTGCTCTTATCAACTGTATTAATTTTCCTGTTTGAAATAAACTCTCCTGTTAGTCTAGTGATTGTTGGATTTCTCTCTAAATCCAAGGTAGAGAGAAACAGTGATTGTTATTGGATATTTTAACGACCTGTGTCAGCCCTATCCAAATCATAGATTTTTCTGAAACAAGTTTCCAGGCTTCATCAACATTTCCATAGCTGGGACATTTGTAATCAAGGTAATTTGTAATCAAGGTATTCAGTTGACAAATGGCTTTCTCTAATAGGAGATTTAGAAACAGCATCTGGATTCATTAATTTTATAACTTCTCATTCCTTTTATAACTTCTCATTCCTTTACATTCATAAGCTAAACATGTACCCACTACACGTGTAGTTCATTCTTTTGAAAGATGAGCATACTTGGCATGGTGCAGAGATAAATGAATAAATGCTCATGCTTTTAAAGCAGTGTGGGTAGTGGTAGCTGATAGTGGAAATCCTGATAGACTCCTAAATATGTCAACTGAACCAGGATGCTAATAGAGAACACAGCTCCCAGGAGTCAATTAGACAAGATGTGGTCACAGAAGATAGGAAATGCTATTTTAATAAAGTACCATTGACTCCTTGTCTTTTTAACAGAAAATAGCCTATTCCTGGCCTGTAATTGAAAGCATATCACTTGGAGTTTCTGGTGGGAATTGCTTCGAGCAGAGGTATACATTCAGATGTCTGAATGGTACACTTCACTTATCTCCAAGAATTACTCAGAGAGATTTTTCTGGACAGGCAGGAAGCTACTTTGTTGCGCAAACCTTTGAAAGGGGATGAGAGAGAATGAAAAAAATCTACAAGCAAGTAAATGGATGGGCTGTGAACGTAATAGGTGAGACACTGAACTAGCTGTTGTCTAACCCTGCAGTAAATTGAGGGTGTTTTAAAAATAGTGTCTAAATTCAAAACCAAGCCATTAGAACCAGAAGTGAAAGCTTTGTTGAGCTTTTGGTTGTATGGGAAGCAAAGCCGGAGATACCAGAGAATAACTTTGCAGGAAGGGACCCTTGATGCTCATTTAGTGCAATACTATTATTTTGCCAATGGAGGAAACAGAGTCCCTGGCAAGAAAGGGGTCGGCCCAAGGTCACTTATTAGGTAGTGAGATAGTGCAAGTTTAAAAGGCCACATCATAAGGGCAGAGCATGGGACAAGGTTAGACTAGGATGCTAATATCTCTATAATGTGTCCGTTGTGATGAGTAAAAATCTGGGCGACGTTTACAAGCTAAGGTGCACGGCTCTTCCGAGCTGCAAACAGCAAGGTGAGCAATATTCCCCACTGATAAAATTGTTTGACTCTGAAAAGTCACCTGGGTTTCCATATCGCTGAAGGGCTCTCTCCTATTGGAATAGGGGATCAGAATGAAGCCCTGCAAGGTCAGTTTTATGGCACTGAGAGGCGCTTGATTGCTTCATTGCTGAATCAGATGCAGAAAGACAGGGTTGAAACAATCAAGGTGAAATCCAAGTGCAATTAAAAAGATCAAATGCGTAGATGCAACGAAAGATGGTCCTGATGATAGTAATTCATATTTGCAAAAACAAAAACAAAAACAACAAAACCCCTCAGGTAAAAGTGACCTAGAGCTTTAATGGATTCAAGATTCAGATGCACAGAGTGTGATTTGACTGTCGAGCAAACTAAAGGAAAACTTAAGGCTCAGTGTCCAAGAAACCCTGAGGAAGGAACTCACAGGGTGAATAGATGCAAGTTCAGTATAAGAGGGAACTTCTTTGCTACTTACTGGGTTGGATTGGGCTGACGTTATTCTGTGTGCTTCCCTGGAAGGGTGGGAGGATCTAGGTGAACATATGTCAGGGATGCTGAAACATGATTCTGCTTTGGACTAGATGCCCCCCAAGCCCCACTGTAACTCAAGTATATGAGTCCAAACACCAACATAACTCTCTAAATCCCACCACTTACTGTGTGACCTTTGAAAGTGACTTAACCTCTCTGAGCCTCTCTTTCCTTGGCTATAAAATCAAATTTTTAAAAAATATTTCAAAGTCTATTTTTTTTTATTTATTTATTTTTTATTTATGGCTGTGTTGGGTCTTCGTTTCTGTGCGAGGGCTTTCTCTAGCTGCGGCGAGCGGGGGCCACTCTTCATCGCGGTGCGCGGGCCTCTCACTGTCGTGGCCTCTCTTGTTGCGGAGCACAGGCTCCAGATGCGCAGGCTCAGTAATTGTGGCTCACGGGCCCAGTTGCTCCGCGGCATGGGGGATCTTCCCAGACCAGGGCTCGAACCCGTGTCCCCTGCATTGGCAGGCAGATTCTCAACCACTGCGCCACCAGGGAAGCCCTCAAAGTATATTTTAATATTAGGATTTTTTTAAAAAAGAGTTTAGGAAATACACAGTAAAACTCTTAGTGTGGTATAAATTTTTATATTATTATTTAAAAATAATAATTTTTAAACAGTTTGTATCTTCAGACCTTTCCATTCGTCCATCTATAGTAACTCATTCAGGAATGAGCATGTGACCCCATAATGACTAATGAGATGCCCTGAGACCTTTGCTGAGGCTTCTTGGAGTTATTCTGTCTTAACGGATTTAAAGCTGAGAGGATAAACTTCCTGGAGATTTTATGACATCTGCACCTGGTTATTACAGCCAGGAGCACTGGAGACGGAGTTGAGAGGTAGAGAGAAACAGGTCCATGGTGACTTTATCTGGCCCCTGAATCCAGCCATGCCTGAAGCCTGCTGACTTCTGGACTTTTCATGGACATGATTAAATTAATTCCATTTTACTTATTGCAGTGTGGGTCAAGGTTTCAGTCACGTGCCACCAAAGAATTGTGACAGATGTGGTCCTTGAGAGAGACATTCTCACTTCTTTATAGGTTTATTATTATTACTTAATGTGAACACTCAACCTGGCAGCTACTCCTTTCTTCCATGCAGGGAGCTATGGAGACACTGGGGGCATTGTTTTCCTTGATCGTCTCTGCTGAGACCCCAGGGCAGCAGACTTTGATGCATCAAAGACTCAACGTCCTGAAAAGTTTGCTTGTTATCTTTGGCAGCTCTTAACTTAGAGATGGTACCTTTCAAACCACAGCTGCTTCTTCTTTAGTTCCCTCTCTTGCTGCCAAAAGCCTGATTAATAATGAATACCTGGAATGTCTTCAAACTTAATTTAGCATCTGGCCTGAGGAGGTGAATGCCAAGTCTGTGTCTCATGGCAAGCAAAAGTTGGAACCAAATCAGAGATGCTGAGAAATATGTCGTCACCATGTAGATCCATAGGAGTTTTCTTTCTTTTTTTTCTTTTATGTTGCATTGCTGCCGTTGTCTGCTTGCTAATTAAGCTAACTTTGACAAAACTTGCTGAAAATTGGGTTAAAGCTGAAGTGAGATGCCATCAAGTCAATGGCGCCATCATGGACAAAGTTCTCAGAGACACTGACTGGCTCTTTCTGATGTCAGCTTGTCTTAATGACCTCTGGAATTCTTCTCATGAACTCCGAGGAAAGAAGTGGGTCTGCTGATGAACTTGAATGTGAAGGTTGGTGTCCCAGTTGCTGGAGAAGAACTTTAGGGTCCTGCTGGTTTCCGTAGATGTCAGTCATTCAATGCCAGTGTCTTTCCCAGAGGTGCCGCTTCCCTCTTTAGTGCTGTATAGCCCCTCTGCAAAAGCACCAAGCTCCCAACAGGTCTGATGGGAAGAAAGGGTTTTGTACTCAAATATGACTGGGAGACTCTAGGATTTAGAGTCCAGGGTAAACAAAAGTAAACAGCTGTCATTATTGCAGGACTTCTCGGAAATTTTATAACTTATTTTGCTTTGTGACTCCAAGAGGAAGAAGATTAATGTGCAGTATTTCCTAGATTTTTTTCACCATGGAAGCTTTTTAAAAAATTTTTTTAAACTTTAAAAATTTTTTACTTTTTGGAGAGAATCTATCATGTTCCACAAAAGTCTTTGGGATTGAGCTAGTCTAGTGCCCTGACTTCTGACCTGGCAATTCACTATTAAAATGAATTAAAATGAATTTGGAATTAACACAACATTGTAAATCAACTATACTTCAATTTAAAAAATGATTTAAAAAATGAATTTGGAATACCAAATGAGCATTGTCTTTAGAGTGAATATACAACATCTGTCACATATACTTACTATATTCAAATGCATATATCATGTTGAACCGAAAAGTACAAATTTATTTCAAAACATTAATAAATTCAGAGCAACTTTGTCATTATGCATTTCCTTAATCACTGGATAGTAAAAGTATAATCACTATTTTAAAAAGGCAGCAAACACCCCACCTAAAATTTGGTTTGGATATTGAGGTTGATGGCTCTCCAAGCACCAGAGAATTTCAGAGAAGGTAGTATTACTCACTCAGAGGACTTCCAGGAAGAGCTGGGTGGACACCAGCAAGTCCAGGTTGACTTGGGCCGGGCAGAGGGAGTGGGTTTAGGCATCTCCAATAAATGGTTAAGGGGTGGGACAGTGGAAAAGTTCCCAAGCGTGGGAAGGTTAAATTTCCCGCTGGCTCCAGAGGAGGAAGTGAGCTCAGGGTCTTCCTATGAGTCTGTCCAGATATAGGGCCGAAGGGGAAGGGAGAGTGAGACTTAAAAGAAAGCAGTGAAATATCAAGAGCAAGGTCAGACTTAATTACAGTTAGATGTAATCTTGCCTGAACAAAGTGTGTTAGTTTTCTAGGGCTGCTCTAACAAGTTACAGCAAACTGAATGCCTCAAAACAGTGGAGGTGTATTCTCTCACAGTCTGGAGGCTAGAAGTCAGAAATCAAGGTGTCAGCAGGGTCGGTTCCCTCTGGACGCTTTGAGGGAGAATTTATTCCACGTCTCTTTTAAGTTTCCGGGGGCAGCTGGCAATCTTCGGTGTTCCTTGTCGTGTGGATGCGTCACGCCAGTCTCCGCCTGCATCTCCACGTGGTGTTCTTCTCTGGGTTTCTGTCTTGTAAAAGGATGTGCCGGTTGGACTTAGGGCCCACCCTAATTCTGTATGACCTCATCTGGATCCTTACTTTGGTTACATTATTTCCAAATAAGGTCACATTCTGAGCTTACATATCCACAGGGGGATATGAATTCTAGGGACACTATTCAATTCAGTACACAAACTTAAGGCACTTAAACAAATTTAAAGTCCCATTCTTTACCATGCTTATCAGATTGCTGAATTTGTGCACTCCCAAGTGGACTGGAGAGAACCTTTACAGGCTCCTGGGGTCCTGGGAAAGGCATGCTCCTTAAAGAGGGCTGAGACCAAAAGGAAGGGTTTGCGTGGAGGCAAGTGGGAAGGGAAGGGAAGAGACAGGATGCCATGGCTCAGTGCTCACGTGGGCTGGGGGTGGAGAGCGTCAGTGACTGCGCTGGCCTGTTTCCGTAGCGGGGACGCGGCTGAGTCAGGAAATGCTGTGACGTTTGGAGAAGCATCATGAAGCCCAGTTTGGGAAGCGTGGATGTCTTTCTGTTGCCTCCTGTGTGGTCACCAGTGCTTTTCAATCCAGTTTTCATGGCGAGTACCCCCAGACTGAGATTTGAGGCTGGCATGTTTGAGTTAAATTTTTCCATAGGCTGATTGGCTTCAGTGAGGCTGCTTTTTGATCTCTGTGTTAGTCTGCTTGGGCTGCCATACAAAGTAGCACAGAGTGGTGGCCTGAACAACAGAAATCTATTTTCTCACAGTCTGGAGGCTGGGATTTTGAGATCAGGTGTTGGCAGGGTTGGTTTCTTCTGCGGCTTCTCTCCTTGGCTTGTAGATGACGGTCTTCCCCCTGTGTCCTCACATGGTCGCCCCCTGTGCATGTCTGTGTCCAAATTTCCTCCAGTTTTGAGGACACTGGTCATACCTGATTAGGATCTGCCCTAGTGACCTCATTTTAACTTAATCGCCCTTTAAACAATCCTATTTCCAAATAAGATTACATTTGAGGTACTGGGGTTTAGGGCTTCAATATATGAATTTGGGGGTGTGCTATATTCCAGCCACAAACAATGCATTTCACACTTTGGTGCTGAGTGAGCAAATTACGTGCCCTTCTTTGTTGACACATTTCTTTCTCTGAAAGTTACGACTGTCTTTCAAGAAATGTTTAGACGTGAGATGGCAGAGCCATGAGCCAAAGCCAGAAGGAGACCTCAGAATCATGACTCAATTCCGAAAGCCTGGACCTGCATGAATGGGGAGGGGGGCTCGCGGGGTTGCTGGGAGAACAGCTTGACATCTTCCCTGAGAGAATCCCAGTCTGTAGGGATCCCCGTCTGGACATTTATACCTGACTTCCACTTATGCTGGAATTTTCATCCACCTGTGATCAGCAGACCATGTTGCAAATAAGCCTATTTCTTTGTATGAGACAAAAATACAAGGGGCCTCATTATAATTGTAATTCCCATTACTGAGCAGAGATTAATATAAGCTATGAGCAGAGATTAATATAAGCTATGTTAATTACCTCGGGGGGAATCCTTTCATAATGTATACGTATATCAACTCATCACATCGTACACTTTAAACATCTTATAATTTTGTTTGTCAATTATACCTCAGTAAAGCTGGAAAAAAATTCATACACTGATCTTTTGTTATGCGAGGGCTTACCTTTACTCCCACTTCCTCTTCCTTTTGTTTTATTTGGATTTAATCTATCCTGCCCCTTCCACCTCAAGATGTATGAATATTGTTAAGTAATGTAAATAAATTTAGCAAAAGAAATCTTTTTTTTCAAAACCAGAAATATGTATGAGAATTGCCACTGCTTTAGGGATGCTGGAAGCGTACAGCTACAGGAAATAAATGAGTTTCATTCCCCCTCCCCCCCACGAGAAACGTACTATGAGCTAGATTATTTTAGGGTCTTATTCTAGGAATTTAGATATCAATACAGCAAGAAGCTATTTTAAGACTTTTTTTTTTTTTTGTATGGACTCTGCGTTGATGCTACAGCAAAAGCCAGATGCAGTAGACAGAATAAAGGCCTCCCAAAGATACCTGCATCTTTATCCCCAGAACTGGTGAATATGTTGCCTTACATGGCAAAACGGACTTTGTAGATGTGATTAAGTTAGAGAGAGTGAGCTGGGGAGATTTTCAACGTAATCACGAGTTCTTATAAGGGAGAGAGGGAGGCAGGAGAGTAAAGTTAAGAGAGAGAGAGACATCAGACAGAGATGCTGTGTTTCTGGCTTTAAAGATGGTGCCTAGGAATACAGGTGACCTGTAGAAGCTGCAAAGAGCAAAGAAACAGAGTCTCCCCAAAAGTCCCCAAAAGGAACACAACTCTGCCCACCCATCTTGAATTTCTGTCCTCCAGAGATAATAAATTTGTTTTTTAAGCCATTGAATATGTGGTGATTTGTTATAGCAGCTGTACAAAACTAATAGGCTACTGTAATTAATTTACTGTAGGAGCCAGAAGCAACTGTGTAACGTTATTACTGGGTAGAGGGAATATTTGCCTCAACACGCCCATGGTGGGAAACAGTGTTCTACTTCTTTATTTTTCTAAAACAAGACTGTGCCCTAGCTGTCATTTTTATGGCTGCTTTCTCTCCTCTGGGCTTTTGCAGAATCCGAGGCTTAAAGGGTCCAACAAAATGGCCCAGGTTCTCAATCTCTTCCCACTCCAGCTGCTGCTGGCCCTGGTCTGGGTCTGGGTGGGGAGATGGTCCAGGGCGGTCGCCTTGCCCTCCAATTCATGGATTCCTCTTCTGCACCGCTCTGTTCCCCAATGCCTCTCCACGTGCTTCAGCTTGGGGGGCCTTCCCTTCCTCGGTCCTCCACGGAGCTTGCAACCCTGCTGACTGCTCTTTTTCCCACCCCGAGAGTTCCCAGCCCTTACCCCCCTAGGCCCTCTCTCCTCCCAGGGCAGGGCATTGGCTCCTACTCCGACTTGCATGGGTGACAGTTAGCGCTGCCCTCCATCCCTCAGAAAACAGTCTCCTTCACTCGGACCTGCCACCTTAGAAAGCTAGCCACACTTCTGCACAGCACTCTTTTCCTTGTATCTGTTTTCCAAGAAGCTTTGTACCATACCTCTTGCGTGGTAACTTCCATCAATGTTGGTAAATGAGTGAACGTTAATAACCTACGTTTGGACAGCAGTTCACAGTGTCATAAGCAGTCATACGTGGTGTCCTAGAGCTGGCCTGCGTCAGCAGGAATTTGCAAGGTGATGGTTAAATACAGCCATTATTAAGTATCACATTATATAGATTTACAATTAAATGAATTATTTAGAAAATGATGGTAATAAATACTCATAACCCATCACAACCTACTTATTTTACTACATTTTTGCTATTACCTATGCTCTTGAGGTTACCTAAATTATTTATGTTTATTTTATCTGTATCCTGGAAATAATATATTGGTCTGTCACTGAGCGCCACTTTCGATTCTGCATTTGGTGACATCATATTGGTAGCTTAAAATTGGTCATGGTGTGTGTTATTTACAGCACAGAAATTGGCAAATACTGTAAATCGAGGAAATCTCGTGTAAATCTTTTCTTTTCTTTTCTGTCTTTCTTTTCTTTTTTTTTAAGAGTCAGTTGTTAAACATTCACTAGCACATAAGCCCAATCTGATCTTCACAAAAATTGTAAAGTGGAAGCATAACATATATTGTCACACTCACCCCCATTTACTAATAAGGGAAGAGATACCCAAACATCACCTAGCTTATTCAAACAGGGTTTCTGAGTCCTAACTCTGTATTTTCACACACATATATATATATATATAATTATGTATATATGTATACATCTATAAGGAGATTAATCAAGTAATGAATTCTTGAATTTATTTTAATTTTTCTATAAAGTATTACTCCTTAGAAAAATAATGGCAGAAGTATAGGTTAAATTAGGATTGCCAGATAAAATACAAGGTGCCAGTTATATTTGAATTTCAGATAACAATGAAAACAAATTTTAGTGTAAATATGCTCCAAGTATTGTATGGGACATACTTATATTAAAAAAATTATTGGCTATTTCACTGAAATTTAATTTTAACTGGACGCTCTGTACCTTAATTTGCTGAATCTGGTAAGCCTAATTAAATACTCTTTGTTTACATATTAACAAGATGGGAAGATTTCTTGCTATAGTCCTATTAAATTATTAAAAGATATAGCTCTAACTTTCAAACTTTACTAGGGCCAAAATTAATTGCAGAAAAATGCTTATGATTCCCTAGTAACTGGGTTAGCGACTGCTGTCCCAGTGAACTTCCACCCAAAAGGGACTGCCAATCTCCTCTCTGGCTTTTTAGACATCTGTGGAGTAGTCTAAAGCAAAATAGAACCATTAAGAAACCTAGCTTTCCTTGTCCTTTCGTGTCCATTTCATACGGCAGTTCACTAGTCATTTCCTCCTGTCCTAACGGCCATGAGCACATCTGGTGACAGTTCTGTTATCTGTTGTCATCACAGTTTCTTCTTCTTCTTCTTCTTCCTCTTCTTCTTCTTCTTCAAGGTTTATAGTAAATTCTCGGTAAGTAAAGATTCTGCCCTTCAGAATCTTGGGTCTTGAATGAACAGAACATCTGGATGGGATACTTCCCTAATGGAGCCTGTGAAAGGTCTGGGCCGGTGAAGCAGCTGTTGGCAGAGCTGCTGTGATTGGATGGCTGGAGATTGGAAGCCAGAGCCATTCGTCTGTAGCAACGTTTCAATCGCTGTGAATGCTCTGAATCTTCTTTACCTTCATGGGGCCCAGGGACCAGTGTCAGTGAGTGGAAGGTGTGGGGCTGGGAATTGTGGAAACAGAGAAGGCAGTCATGACATCACGTTGATAATTCAGGTGGCGTGTGTTACCAGAAGAGGAAGTGATAAAGGGCGATGTAACTTGGAGACACTCCCATTCAGAAACTATGCATTCCCAAAGACAGTGTGACTCAGAAGGAAGCTGTATCAATCAACGTTCAATAATACATCAGACCTGTTTTACTCCTTAGCTTTTTCAACCCTTTAATCATCTTTCCTTTGCTCTCGTTGGATATAGAGCATGAGCCCATGGAGAGTGTAATTGTTTAAGAACCTAAAATTCCTCTTATACTGATAGTGTATTGAGGCAATAACACAACTTCAGACCCATTCAGTTATGAATCCATAGCATATATTACTGGTAGTTAAAAGAATAAGATAGAAAGATGAGTAGAGAAAGTGTTTACAGAATGCCTTTCTGCTTACCAAAAATTAATAATGGGGTTATTTTTTATAATCTATTTTCCTGACTCTTCAGAAAAGCATATTCCTATTCTGAGGACATGATGATGTGAATATGTAAGTCTTTACCTTGAGATTTTTTTTCATCAGTCCAGCGTTCTGTTACTTCCTAGGAGTAGGCAAGGGAGAGTCTCCAGAATGTGGGTATAAGTGCTTAATGATGGTCCATTTTGGAATATTTTGGGAATTAGATGCTCTTCAAGTGATTTCAGAGGAGAGCCAAATTCTTTCAGTCTCTCTAATCTGCTGTTCTCAGCTTCGGCTTCAAGTTATTCTGGTCCCCTCATGGTTGTTAGATGGCTGCCAGGAACCAGAGTCGCCATTTGCTTCCATGTTTGCATTCAGCTGGAGGGAAACACAAACCCAAGACCCCAAACCTTTCCTTCTGACATAAGGACGTGGATTTTTCTCTCATTTTTGTTAGTTAATATTTGTTTTTTACTTATGATAAAACTCACTGCTTTTGCCATTATTAAGACATATTGGCTACAAGTTAAAGAAACTGAATTTATTAAGGCAAAATGTTATCAGTTTTATGATAGATTGGTAGATTGTATCAGAATGGCAACACCGGTATTTCCAATGCTACAGGCTCTTCCATAATCTTGCCACTACTGCCCCCTCTCCCCCGCCCCCATCAAGAGATGGAGTCTATTTCTGCCCCCTGCCCCCTGGAACTGAGCAATATTTTGCAATTGCATTGAGTAATGGAATGCCTCTTGACTTTCGTGCCTGGTTCTTTCTCTTGGGACATAGACTTTGGGAACCCTGAGATGACATGTCAGAAGTTTGCCCCCCCTGAAGCATCCCTGCTGGCCAGAGCCTGTGGAGGGACCTCATAGGATGTCTGAGGAGCTGCAGCTATTCCTGCCCTCAGCTACTGGAGTTTTCCAGGCCCAGGTGCCAGACATTTAAGTGACTGAGTCGTTAAGTGATTCCAGCTTCCAGACTTTGAGCCTCAGCGGCTGATTCTGAGTGGAGCAGAGCTGATCTGTCCTCAGGGAGCCCAGACCCAACTGCAAATCTCTTGAGTGAAGATACCGTGTCTTCAGAGAGTCAAACCTCACTTCTCAGGGGCACAGCTCTCAGATATAGGGGGACAGTATCAGTCACTGAAGAAGGGCTGAACTAAGAGAAACAAAACAGGCTAAATAAATTTATATACATATATATATATATATATATATATATATATATATATATATATATATATATATATAAACACTGAATTTAGACACTGCTTTTTTTCATAGCAGTTTTCTGTAATGCCTGAGTCTTATCAACAAGAAATGGATTGTCACTGGTTAACCTTAGTTAGCACCGAGTATGATGTGACATCTTGCGTAACCCGCATTCTTATAAACCTGTCTGACATTTTATTGTCTAACTAACGATTGACAATGAGGATTGACGTATTAATTGTGGCATTAAAATTGAATCAATATTAAAAATATGATTTAATATTATTCATAGTGATATAGTTTAAGTGTTCCTTACTTAGGCCCTGGTGATCAAAGCTCTCAAGTGAAAAAAACAATGGGTCCTTTTTCATACATAACGTGTGGATTTCACATCCTATTAAATACATTGGGTGTATGTATGGTCCACCATAAGGATTGAGAGGAAAAAGAAATTTTCTATTTTCTTTTTTTCCCTCTTTTTCTCTGAAAAACACCATTCCCGTCTCAGTAGAAAACCCAAGATCTGGAGGCTCTTGTAGACCCAAGAGGCAGCCACTTAGGGGGACAGGGTCACACTTGGTCACTTCAGTACAATGAAAGCAAAAACAACGCTTCTGGCCACTTTTGGCTTTTGTCCCAGGCACACGTTATAAATAATAAATCACCCATTGATCAACCTTTATTGCCAAGGAGATGGGCTGGCTTTAGGCCACTTCACAGTTCAGATAAAACCTCATCTATCATCTATCATCTATCTATCTATCTATCATCTATCTATCTATCTATGTATCTATCTATCTATCTCATATATCACCATCATCTATATCTATCTCTCTCTCTACCATCTACCTATCATCTATCTACCATCTATCTATCATCTATCTACAATCACCATCTGTCATTTCTCTCTCTCCCTACTTCTTACCTCCGTGTGTGTGAATGTGTGCGCGTGTATGAAAAGGATAAAAGAATCAACTTGAGTAACTATGAACACTTTTAATTGACTTTCTCCTAGCTCTAACTCTGATTCCAGAGGCTTCTGGCTGAATTCGTTCATGTCAGCCTGGTGCAATGTGCTCTTAAAAAAATCACAGGCAGCAGAGACCTCCTTGGTCTCCAAGGGTTGCAAATGTTGGGCTTGCACAGACTCAAAGTCACAGAGGAAATATAAAGCTCCCGCTATGATAAGGACTTTTTGACATGCGTTAACTTCCCCCTGCACAACTCAAGCCAGGGAATGAGTCCTACTGCTTACTTTTGGAAAAGTTAAACCAGCTATTTGGTTATGGACAAATCATGTCTGTGCCGTATCTCTGCCTTGATGAACTTTACTGTTTCGTTCTATGACAGGAATGAAGTGGAAACGCTGTCCTCAGAGCTACATATTTATATCTCTCTCAGGGGCTGGAGCATTCCTGGGAGGGGACCCAGAAATGTGTATTCCTATAGTAAACAGGGCGAGAAGGGCCAACTTGTAAGTAACTGTAGGACAATTCATATGAAAATGCCTGTCTACCACGCTGCTCTAGAAATGAGCTTCTCATTTGCACAAATATGCATGAACAAGAAATCGTTTGGTTGTTGCTGAATTTGGAGAAAGAACCATGAATTTTAGACTTTGAGCTGAATTAAACTACGTAGAGCGAAGGGGAGAAAGTTTTAAAGGAAGATGGCAGCCAATTTCTTTTGTTATTTAATGTTTTATTTTTTCAAGAACAGTTAACATTTACTAGGCACCTATTGGCCTCAGTCACTTGCATCTAAAGAGCAAAGCTAATTTACCCACAGCCCGTGTTCTTTTGAATGGTTAGCCTTACTTCCTAGCTCTGTTAACAACTATTCTACCATTAGCTTCAAGTTCAATTTTAATAATCTAAACCATAATCGTCTACTGCTCCCTGCCACATGAACAAAAAAGTTTGGGGGGAATAAGGCGAGCAGTTTACATTTTCTGTGGCTATTTCAAGTAATTGGCTCCAAAGTGAAATTATTGAGCTGGCCATGGTTTATCATGTTCTGAGGGCATGAAACATGGAAGGAAATGGGCCCGTAGAAAGGGCTGGTATCCAAGAATGTGTGAATGTGTGAAAATCCTATAACTTTACCTCCACTGGCCTAATATCCTGAGTCACTAGATGGTCAGAAGTATAGATAGAGTACAAAAGGAACAGCTGATGTACATTCATACTAAAAACCAAAAACAAAGTTTGCACAAGATGAACAGCAAATGAAATAGCTTCTATCCAAATAAAATCTCACACAGGTCATTTTTATACATACGTGGACACACACCCACACACGCACAGACACACGAGCAAGAATGTGTGTTTGGTAAGATAGGTCCTTGGAAATAGACATTCTTAGCAAATATGGATGACAGATCAATTGTAATTTATTTTCTTTTAACACTGTATCATCATAAAGAAAACTGGTATAAATGAAAAAATCTATTTCAAATATCTACATCTAAAATTTTAGGCAGTGAAAAAGCACTTTGTTGACAAGGAGTGTGGAATGATGGATGTTAATTGTCAGAAACTGCTGAATGCCTTGCTTAGTTGCCACAAACAAATTCACATATCAGAACGAACAATACTGCTAAATATTCCTTTTTTTCCCATTTTTTTTTCTGTTAAAACATACTGCGAGAAAGAAAAGAAAAACTGGAAATCCATACATCTTTCAAAAGTTTGAAATTGAAGCAATATTTAGAACCATAGATGAGGAAACGCCGCAGCATTGGTGTAATATACACAATGCGCTTTTCTTCTTTAATCTGTAATGTACATCAAATACTTTACAACAATGCATTAACAAAGGGCAAGAAACATCTTGCTGTACAGAGGAACCCCAGTGCAACTTGAAGCCTAGAATCACAACGGATGAAGAGAGTAAACAAAGCGTGAGAAGCCGTCCCTCTGAAGTGTGTGAACCACGCGCCTCTGTGCTTACAACCGTCACCCCGACCGCCTTCTGTGCTTTCAGCCACATTCAGTGGAAAGCACTTTTTAGACTCTCCAGCCTGCACTAGAAAGGTGTTGTACAAGGTCAGATTGAGGATCACTTCCTATTGACTTTCAAGTTAACGTTCGATTCATTTAGCTTTCTAAAATAGCTCTTAATGTTTCCTTACTGGTTATCCCAGCCTTCCTATGGAACAGGCTTTAACAAACTAAATTTGCAGGGGAAAAGAAAAATAGCAATGTCTGTGGTCTGCATGCACATGCACTGTTCCCGGTGCCGGCTGCCTCACACCCAGGAGTCGGGGGATGCGGGGTAGTGGCTCGTTTCATAGTTCAGTTCACTGTAGGGACGGGCAGCGGAGTAGAAGTCGACGTAGTTGCCCGTGGACTTGAGTCCCAGGTGCATGTACTCGCTGGCCGGAGGGCGGTGGTGGACCTGGTCCTCGAAGAAGGACTCGTCGTAGTTTCTCGTGGAATTCGGAAACGGCTGGTAGGTCTCGTAGTCTTTTCTGCTGGGCTCCTGTGGGACTGGCTGTGCTGAAACCTGCCCAGAAAAGAAGATCCACCTGGGTTAGCGCGTTTGCCCTTGACCCGTCCTCCCCCGCCGCCGATGCGCTCAACCCTCTCTCAAAGTCAAGGCTCCGAACTCCTCCACGCAGACACCAGCATTGAGCTTCTCCTGATGGACTTTCCTTTTTAAAGTTGGTTCCTGAGTCCATGCGCTATCATTCTAGGTAATCTTTTTTTTTTTTTTTTTAATTATTATTATGGTAAAGTATACATAACATAAAATGGACCATTTTAATCGTTTTGTGTATAATTCAGTGGCATTAAGTACATTCGTCGCCTGTGCCACCGTCACCACTATCCATTTTCATAACTTTTTCATCATCGCAAACAAAAACTCTGCATCCATTAAGCTTAAGTCCCCATCCCCCTCTCTTTTCGCAGCTTGTGGCAACCGCCGTTCTATTTTCCATCTCTATGAACTTCACTAGTCTAGGTACCTCACAGAAGTGGAATAATAGAGTATTTGTCCTTTTGGGTCTGCCTTCTTTCACTTAACATAATGTCCTCAAGGTTTATCCATGTTGTAGCATGTGACAGAATTTCCTTCCTTTTCAAGGCTAAATAATATTCCATTGTATGGAGAGACCACATTTGTTTATCCATTTATCCACTGATGGACACTTGTGTTATTTCCACCCTTTGACTATTGTGAATAACGCTGCTGTGAACATGGGTGCACCAGTATCTGTTTGAGTCCCTGCTTTCAATTTTTGGGGGGTATGTACCAAGAAGTGGACTTGTTGGATCTGATGGTAATTCTATGTTTCACTTTTTGAGAAATTGCCAAAACTGCCATGACAGGTGAACCATTTTACTAGTTAACCTTTTTCAAATTAAAGAGGTATACACTAGACACTACAGAACACAAGTAATTTATATTCATCTTTCCTGCATTTTCTCCATCACGCCTGGGTGCTGTAATCCCAGACAAAGAGAAAGTGAAGATGTACAAGGTCTAATGGTCACTTCGGCATCTTCCTGCCAGCTCGGAGGGCTGCTGTGATCAATACCTCTCTGGAGGATGGAGGCTTCTCGGTAATAGGGCCATTCCATCACACCTGCCTAAATGACCAGGTACCACAGCCTTAGAAGGATACAGAGAAGCAAGTAAGAAGAAGAGGGAATCCACTTCAAATACTCTGTGCTCTGGAGAACCAAACCATTTCCTAACTTGGTTCAATTAAGAATTGATGGGACTCGAGAATAATGTGGGATTATGAAGACTTTGGTTAGGGGAGAGGGGTCTTCAGACTTGTCCCATGTCCCCCGGCCCACCTCAGTGCTCCCCATTTCCATTCCTGTTCTCTGCAGGTTACTGTCTGATGCAGGGGGCCTTCAGGGGCTAAAGGGACCACAGGATTCTTCGGGATACGTGAAGTCTAGAGTTAGTTCCCTCCGCTTGGCTTTAAGGACAGTAAAACAGACAGTGTTCATAGGCTGATAATTAGCATTTATACGTCAGGGCCTAGCTATCCCCTTCCCACTGCCTCTGGGGTCCCTTCCCAAGCATCACGCTCCCAAAGTGAGGATACCCGCAAGGCGTGGGGGAAGGGCCATCCCCACAGCCACTGCATAATGGCATCCACAAAGCTCCTCGAGTGCAATGATTGTGCGGGAGGTCTGGGGGGAACGATGGAACACTCCTCAAGAAGCACAGTTTGATCACCTGCCAGTGGACTCGGTAATTCCCTACTAATTTAACTAAGGTTCAGCATGGAAACATCCTCTAGAAATTGGTCTTAGTTTTAATAGATAATGATTTGTAATTAGCACGTTGTGTGTGAATGAATGCTTCTAATGGCCTGCCCGTAACTCTTCTCTCAAGTAAGCGAAACTCCCTCTTTTATATGTAATTGATTTACATTAGTAATCGACCTGCTCTTCAAAGAAGTGGTGAACTTCATCATAGCTGCCATCCAGGAGGCCTCACACTTCCAGATAGTGGCGGCTGAATGAATGAGGTTTCTGTCTACCTGTGAAAGTCCTCAGAGCGTAAATGTGTGTTAGCCTAAGAGCCTGGGCATGAGGGGGACATTTGGAACTTCAACATCTGCAATTACACATTGCTAAGACCACGTCTACCTGATCACTGGGATAGGCTAAGGTGCCCTTTGCTGGTCTTTGAAGAGCTGAGCGCTACGTGGAACTTCTCCACTCCAACCCGGTGCTGCTACCCAAGCGTGGAGCATACAAAGGATTAGAGTTGGGAGGTTTGGAAAAATTACACAGGGAGGGAACTAGAATTTACTGGTTCTATTTCAGTGGGCCCTATCTTCAACATTTAACAAATTCTTCTTTGTTTACTCTTGTAGATGTATGCATGCATACATATATGGATGCATGTTTATGTCTGTGTATATCTATCCATCCATCCATCCATTTATCCATCTATCATCTACCTATTTATCTATCTAATCTATCTCCTTCTCTCCCTCCACCCTTCCTCTCTCTCAATTTCTCCCTCCCTCCTCCGTTCCTTCCTTCCTTCCTTCCTTCCCTCCTTCCTCCCTTCCTTCCTTCCTTCCCATCCATCCATTTATCCATCCAATTCCCGATTTATAGATGAAGAAACTGAGGTCAGAGAAGATAAGAAACTTGTGCAGGATGCCATGGCTCGTGGTGGGGTGAGGCTGGGATTTGAATGCACACCTGGCTGACTCCAAAGTCCATGTTCTCTCCGAGACAGGAGCACAGTCTCAGTTGAGCCGAGCTGGCTCCACCTCGGGGGGCGGGCAGCCTCACTGAGTTGACTCCAGACCCTGTGATGAGAAGGGGGGCCATGGACAAAGGAAACCAAGACGAGGCCTGACTTCTCTGTGCTGGTCTCGGTAACCAGGGGAGGGGCAGTGCTAGAGCTTGGGAGGTCTTCAGGGGAAGCTACTTACGAGGCTCGTGGCCCTCCTCCACGGTGGCTGCTTCTTTCTTTCTTTCTTTTTTTTTTTTTTTTCTTTTCTGGCACAGCCTGTTTCAAATTTCTTACTGCTGCTATGTTCTCTCTGCTGGTGGACATTTTTGGGTTGAGCACAAGCTTATTTTAGTCTCTTATATCAGGAGTTAACTTCTTCAGTTCGTTTGTATTGTTCATAAGGTCCCATATCAACCCCTTCTCGGGTTGAGTTCTGCAGTTCGGAGAATTTGTGTGAACGAACCACCCAGAACAGCTGATGGTGGCACAGCTGTGTTTGAAGGGATTAAATTTGCTCCCTGGCCCAGTGGTACGGATGTCAGCTGGTGAGATGCATTCACCGCGGAGGTATGTTGGCTGTATTTTGTCATTTACTTTAAGAGACTATCTGACAGTGTTCAAGATGAGGCAGGTGAAATGCTCCCCAATACCAGCCTTCCCCATAGAGGAGCTAAAATAAATGCTTTTTTTTTTTTTTTTTTAACATCACACAGTGTGGACAAGCCAGACTTCTGTAAAGGAGGTGGAATGATGCTCATATGCCACACTGGTGTATTCTGAATCTGAGTCTGTTGTGGTCCCGAGGAGCCCTGGCACATCCAAGGAGCCTGAGGCTGTTGTCTGCTCTGCTTAAGGCAGCGTCCTCTCTGGGAAGGGAAGGTGCCACCAGCTGGCTCACGTGGCCATCACTGGGGTCCATGCTCTCGGTGCTCTGTCCTGTGGATCCTGCCCCCACAAAGCCATCCTTGCTGAAAGCGTTCCTCAGCAGCAGAATGTTTAGTTTAAATTATGAAGGACATGCTCCTTCTCCACCTCCCATCCCAGCACACTGATAGGAGACTTCTTTGTATTCCTCACTGAGTTCGCCCACAAATTGAATGTATTCCTAACGCAAGGGAAATAGCCGCCCACTACAGACCTTCAAAGTCTACTGCGCAGTGAAAGCTGAAGACTCAGGTCGTTACTATACAATGAATGAGGCCGTGGTGAAGATCAGTGCTTCTCAAAGTGTGGTCCCAAGACCAGGAACTCGTTAGGGGCACACATTATTGGGCTCCATCCCAGACCTACTGAATCAGAACATCTGGGGTTGGGGCCCAGTAATCTGTGTTTAACAGTCTTCCAGGGGATCCTGACTCACCCTCAAATTTGAGAACCAGTGGTATACAGGAGGGCACATGGGACAAGGGGACAGAAGAACCAGGCTGGAGCCTTTGCCTCTTCCTAGCTTCTTCAGGTGACTGGGGGCAAACCCTGACCCTCCTTGAATCCCAATTTCCTCAGCTCTGGGGATAATCTTACTTGCCTGCCCACCTGGCAGCCAGACTGAGGAACTCAATATGCCATTTTTATTGCTGTCAGTAATAATCTGTAAACCAGTCAGCAAAACACCAAAACCCTTTGTTTCTAGTTTATGAACAAAAATCCTATTGCCAGCGGGATATGATTAAATATGCTGTTTCTCTTTATAAGTATGGGATGGGCTGATAGAAGCTCAGCAGGGGTTTTGAAGGGTTTGAGTACTTAACTCTTAAAATAATATCTGTGACCCCAAACATAAAACCAAGGATCACAAATCTTATTTCACACTCATGGTTGTTTCTTCTAGGAGTCCTTACGCTCGGAATTCACTGATTCGAAACTGGAGTGGCAGGTAGTCCTGTGGGTTGTGCCCCAGCTGAGAGGCTCCCTGGCTGCTTCTCTGCTGAGTCAGGGGAAGCCCGCCTCCCAGCTCCTGCCCCGGCCCCTCCCTTGCTTGGCCACGCATCCAGGGCTGTTGCCTTATTTTCACATCTCATTGTCTTTTGCCTCGTACCAGAGAGCCCCCTGAAACTAGTTTCCCTCGGTGAATCACTTCTTCTCTAAGATGAATCTCTATCCAGACTCCTCTGCAAAGCTCATGAGGCCCAGCTTTGATACTGAAACTGAATGGACCCCAGCACATCCCTCCCGGTTAAATTTTTCAAGCTGGCCGTTTACTAGCTACGAGGTTGTGAGGTGGCTTTTAGCCCAGAGAAGTTCCAAAAACAAAAGCCATCTGTGATAACCAACCAGGCTCACATGGGCAGAAAATGCAAATCATGGATGCTGTTTACGAGGTCATCTCCAGAACCACCCATCTGGAAGAGGACCAAATGGCCAACTTTTTTGGATGGTTAGGATGGTCTTCCTTTACCGAATTCCCAAGAGGGAAGGCTGTAAGCAAAGTCAAAGTGTATTCTGATAAGAGTCCAAAATAAGTAAAAGCTTTATTATTTTCTCAAGTCAATGGAGTGTCATAATGATTTTCTTGGAAATTTCTTTTTAGGTAAAAAACCACTCTCTTTGGTGGACATTTCAAAAATGTTGCTTGATATTAGAATGGAGTTAACAGTCCAATTGCCCCCTTCCCTCGGCTGGACCAGCTCAGGGAATAATGATGGCACTGAGCTACGGCCACAGGACTCAGCTCTGCTGGGGGCCGGCCTGCAACATCTCCCCTGTGCTGACAAGTGCCTCAGAGCTTGCTCTCCATCCAGACTGAGTTTCAGTACATCCACCTGAGACACCGTGGCCTTGATGTTTCACACCGAGGTTGAGGCGAGTTCATTCTAGGGCCTCCTGGGCAAAAGGCTGCATACAATAGGCTGTGCTCACTCTCTTGGGGCAGGGATGCCATCTTAGTGCATTAATTCCAATTTTCTTAAATGCTCAGAATAGGCTTGGGTGAAAAGAATGTGCCTCTTAGAACCACTGTGGACTGTCCTCTAAATCTAGATTGCAAGCAGTCTGCTGGAACCTACTGAAGCCACACTGTGCGATGCCAAGGACCCCTGGGCCACACCAGGGTGTTTCTTCATTGCCAACAATAGTGGGATTCCCTGGAGATAAAGGCTGATGTAGAACAGGCTGATTCTGATGAGGAGCTTCTCTTGACCTATAGAAGCTGAAGACTGATCTTATGCTCTTGGATGCAAAACCAGGGTCCTATCACATCCTGACAAATATCTTTAAGAGCTGGAGACCACTGGCTCACTGTACCTGATATTTGCTGAAAGAAAAAGCATCGATTTCCATAAATAGAGATGGCATTTCCATTTTCCTTTATGCTTGGGTAGGCATGTTGATCTAGAAATAGTTGGCGGCCACCCCTGGTGACCTCTTGTCTAGAACTCATGCCCCTCTTTATTTATTCACTGACTTCTTTGCTTTTAGCAAAGACCAGAACTGTGTCCTACTCCTTCTTCCCTTAGAAACGGTCTTGCACCAGACATTCTACCTGCTGGAAGGGAGTCCCTTTCCTCTTCAAAGATGCTGCCCTGCTGGGTGGTGAGAACTCATCAAAAACACACATTTCCCTTCCATGTTTACTTTCATCTGGTTACTGTGATCAAGCAAACAGCTTTCAGGTTTATCTTTTCAGTACTATTTTCATGACACATGGCAGGAATCTACAGCATCAGCAGAAGCCAGTTCCGGAAACGATTACCAGTAGCCAAGAGTTATAAAGAATGTCAGTCTTTCTGTGATGACCACCATGGGGAAAGAAAAGGGTGAGGTTATTCATCTATAAAGGAGCAGAGGCGGCACCTTCTTGCTTTTATAGGTCCCCGCAGAACCAGAGAGAAAACGAGCCTGCAACGAATATCTGCTAAATAAAACACACGCACAAACGCAGATGGATTCTTTGAGTATCTACCAGCCAGGGTTCCTCAAACTTCAACATCCACACGAATCACCTAGACACCTTGATAAAATGCAACTCTGATACAGAAGACCCTGAACGGGTTAGGGTTAGGGTTAGGGGCCAGAGAAACATCTCTTCTGTGTTTCTAACAAGCTCCCTTGTTAGAAAGGGATGCCTTTGTTGCTGGTTCCCCCGCTAGCCTGAGCGGCGAGGCATAACACCATGCCTTCTATTCAGTTGTTTACATTGAACTTGATGTGTCTATTTTATTGGTAACTGTCATGTGTAATGAATGCTTTCTTCCGAATAAGAATCGGCTGGGTTACACGTCTAGTAATTAGACAATTTGTCTAGTAACCAGCATCTTAACACTTGCCGTAACTAAGACCTGATGCAGCCAAAAAAAAAAAAAAAAAAAAAGATTGCTCTCAAATCTGAGGCTGCCCTTGTGACTGCCACCACCCACGTGTGTGCTGTGTCCCACGTGGGCGGACAGCAGCGGGGACCATTATTTTCTTTCTCCATTTTTTATGCATGTTAAATAGAAACTAACTTATTTTTTACACTTCCAAGATATTTCACAGGAGTCGAAGGGAGAAACGAACACTAACGTGCTACCTCTCTTTTACCTGGTTATGTTTGATGTCTTCAGCGGGCGCACCATATGAATTCCTATACAAAGTTGAAATTCCAGTATTTTGAGCTGAAAGCAAAAGAGAAACAAAAGTATTAGCACAGAACGCCAGACTTCAAATGAGGAATGATGGTTATCGAGGCCAGTTTTGCCCTGACAAAGCTTGGTGTCTCATGGATCATTCCAGATGGAAGAAATTCGTTAGCCCTGAACACTTCATTTTACATACAGATATTAAGAAAGAAGAACAGTTATTCTGTAAAATCCCCGTTGCACGTCAGCCTCTTGCAATAACATTCAGCTTGCAGACAGGGTCAAGGCAGGTGCAGCAAACAGATGGTCATCTTGCCAGTTCTATGGCCTTGTTTTCTGGTGAAAACTGGCAGATAATAAAAGCTTGTCACCTGCACTGAAGCATGCAGGAATCTGGATTGGCCGCTTAGTTTTTAGCTGGGGAATGACAGGAATGAAATTTCTAACTTGAGCTCACAGAAGTGCTTGATCATCTTTGAGACAGCTCATTTCTCAACGGCCTGAAGGATGGGCGGGAAGCACCACCCGCCTTTGCCCTGTGCATCTGGGCGGCTGCGGCTTCGGAGTCCTGTTCAACACAGAGACGGAAGACTCCCACCCTGTCTTGTGACCAGCCTGTGTTCTAGACAAAAGGAAGGAAGGTCTCCTCTGGTTGCCAGCAGCTTCCAAAGTTCTGGGCAAGATGCTCACTTGCCTGCCTCCTCACCTGGGACCCTTGAGGCTGCTGTCACAGGCCTAGAGGAAGGGCCCAGGGCAAGACTCCCCTCATAGCTGCTAAAAGGTCCTGGTTTAAGAAAGCTCTGGAAAACGTTGTCTGTCGAGTGTCAGCGGGTATCTAAAACACTCTAGATATCAAGAAAAATTTATCTTTTGCTTCCAGTATCTATGGGATCATGAAATAGGATGACACACCATCTATTCTCTCAGAGATACAGGCCACCAAGTCAGTATAATCTATCATTCCACCCATGTTTATTACTAAAAGCACATAATAGCTGTGCAATAAAACTCTTCTTGGGAAATTCTGCTTAGAATGTGAGAGCTAAGAGCCCACTTCCCATTTTAAAGACCACTCTGATAGACTCTCTGGTTGAACGCCCATCACTCCTGTCTCTGCATCACTGCGGAAACCACCGTCCCTCGCCTGGACCACCGCTACGGCATCCTTCTCAACGGCCCGGCTTCCACTCTGCCCAACCTGCTCCTCCATCCACCCTGTTCCCATCACCTGAGCGATCATCATGCTAGACAGACCGGATTATGTCACTCAATGCCCTGCCCGCTGTAATTATGGTAAAAGCTGAGCTCCCATTATGGTCTTTGAGGCTCCGTGTGATCTGGTCCCGGCCTGACTTCCTGCAGAATTTCCTGCTCTTCTTCCCACAGTTCAGGGAGCTGTGCTGGCCCTCCTTCCTGGCTTGAGCATCCAAATTTATTTTGCATCAGGGATGTTGGACTTCCTGATGCTTCTCCCTGGAACTTGCTTGCCCCAGACTCTGGACTACCTCTCCTTGTTGATATTCGGGTTTCAGCTCAAACGTCTCCTCCTTGACCATGTTAGTTAAAGTTACCCTGCCCACCTGGGGCCCTCTATCTCATTACCCCACTTATTTCCGCCATCACACTCAACACCAAGTGCTATTACCTTGTTAGTGAGTTTGTTTCATGTTTACCTTGTGTATTACCTCCCTTCACCTAGGAGATAAGAAGCTCCATGAGGACAGAGATCCGTCTGTCCCGCCACCTTTGTAGGCTGCCCCAGCATCTGGGACAGTGCCTGGCCTTGAGGGATGCTCACAGAGGGAGTGCATTTTTGCTGAGTGAATGAATGATTGACTAAACCTTAGAAAAGTCTGCCTTCAGAGCTATAAGCTGCTGATGGAAAATGTTACTCCAAGGACAAGGTGAAAATTTTTTTCTATTACTCAGAATAAAATGCATTTTTTGTTTTTGGTAGAACGTGCATGTTTATAGCCTTGGCCTCCCTCCCCGTTGTGCTTGTGGCTTCCAAGCTGAAGATGTTTCTCCTGGAAGTTCTTTCCTCCTGCCCTTTGGCACACTTCACCTGTTTAAAGGAGACTGTGTGGCTGACATTGAACTTGTGGCCTCTCTGGATACATGAAGCACATGTCTTCACAGGTGCTCTGCCATGTATGTGTCTGAGCAGAGAGTCAACTCGTAGGGAAATGCCTTTCTTTTTCTTTTATAGGCCCCAATTTCCAACTATATCAATAGATTGAAGATTAGAGCAGCTTTAAAAGGCATAAGAGAGATACTGACAGAAACAGAATCGACCACTGGATGTTAAGGTATTTGGGAAGCTCAGGTGGGAGGGCAAAATCCCCGGGTGAATTTTCAAGTCAGGCTGTGTAGCTGCTGGGATCACACAGCCCTCCTCTGATGCGTGCTTCTGAGCACGTAACGCTCCTAGGGAATCATGACCGCGAGAAATAGCTGTAACAGTGCTGCATGCCTGAATGAACAGCTGCCTTTGGCTTTCTGAGGGCTCCTCAGAGGCAGAGAAACAGTAAGGAGAGAACACATTTTAAGAGACGTCTAAGCTAGAAAATGAATTCAGAGAAGGCGAGTGGAGGGGAAGCCTGGAATATAAACCCAGATGGATCTGCATTTCTGAGAGCTCAGGAGAGGAGATGATGACCCAGGCAAGGAACTGCTTTTCACTTCAAAGCTTTTGCGTGTTGCATTTTGAGGGTGACGTTTCCCATGGTTTTCCCACAGCAAAGGGAATGTTTCCTGTGGGGGAAATGGTATAAGACATCTCCTGATGCCTTAGAAACAAGGAAGACGGCCGTTTTTCAGATGTTTTTTCAATGCACTGAACTTTAAATGCCCGCTGGATTTATTGGTGAATGAGAAAAAGTACTGCTTCGGATATGGAGGTCCCAAGAAATCTGATCTGCCAGTAAACGCTGGAATGATGGACATTTGCTAAAGGGAAGCAGAACAGAGGTTGGCAATTCATCATTTCCATCCCTACATGAAATGTTGATTTCCACCCGGCATGGCTGGGGGGCTACTCACACCATCGTAGACAGGGACAAACACACCCACCAGTCTCACCACCAACACTGCCCCCACCTCCTCCATCACCATCGACATCACTGTGATGCTAATAACTAACTTTTACCCAGTACTTTTTGGCTTAAAGGGAACCTTCTTGTATAAACATATTATTCAATAATGACCTCATGTTCTTCTAGGCTTGCTACATGATTGACAGTGTAGTTTTGAACTGCATTTTTAAGTAAGTTAGAGCAAAGCGTTTAAGCCTCTAAATAAGTTTGAAAAGTTACATATATCTCAGTGCTGCAGTTGTCAAGATCCCTGCCATTTTCTAGGAAGATTAAACATCTAGAAACGTATTAGATTTTATTTTTTATTTTCTGACGTGTGCAGAGCAGGATCATGTATCACTGGAACTACTTCAACACAAACACACCCACAGTGAAAAACCTTCTGAATGATTCTACCGGCCAAGAGAGTTAAAGAGAAAAGATCAACTTAAATAATAACAGTGCAGTCGATTTCACAATTATTCTTGTAATTATAGTCTCACTTTGTTATCCCTGCCTGCTGATGATGTGGCTACCTAGGGCGATAATAATCGAAAAACGAAGGGGTCAGGTGAATTTGGTGTCACCACTGCTCTGGAGTAATCAGTACAAATTAGATTCTCCACTGAATATCTCAACTCTAGGGACTTGGCATTCAGACCCATGAGCTTCTTTGTTCATGCTCATCTACAACAGGGGACAACACTTTTGGGGAAAAAAGAACCAGAGAACGAGAATCAGAAGGTACGTCCTATGTTGGACTTCCCTGGCGGTTCAATGCTTAAGACTCTGCACTTCCAGTGCAGCGGGTGTGGGTTCAATCCCTGGTCGGGGAACTAAGCTCCCACATGCTGCGGGGCACAGCCAAAAAAAAAAAAAAAAGAAGGTATGTCCTACGCCATGCGTTCAGTTCTCCATTCAGGGGACGTGTCAGGCGTGAGGGTGAGGCGTTCCCTGGTGGAGTGTGTACGTGGAGGCAGAGCGCTGAGCTGGGCTGGGTACCACGAGCATCTGTTTATGAGGCTTTCCATTCTGCAGCCGGGGAGAGTTACCATGGAAACCATGGCCTCTGGGGTAAATACAGTTACCACGAGAAAAATTTATCTTAGATGTCCTGGGTCCAAAAGACATGTCAATAAATCATCCCATTTGTCTATTCTGTTTCCCTGCAGGTCTACACCTAAATAATATCAGGGAGACTTACCACACGCTTTTAAGATTCTTCTGAATAAGAGGGTCTCAGTGTCTGTTTAGGATTGCACCCTTGTACTGCAGTTTTATGAATGCCCTAATCTGACCCTGTTCTGTTGAAGCCCCTGTGGTCTGTTTTCAGGAGGGGCCCATCTCCACATCCACGTGGCAAAGAAGAGTGTGGAATCGCTGGTTAGAGATCCTGATGGTCCTGGCAGCTCTGCTTTCAAGGCATAACCCCCGCCGCCCTGCCCCCCCATCAATACCGCCAAATCGTGCTCCTGGATGAGGAGCAAACCGGGGCAGGAGGGAGGTGTGGGGGGAGCCTGGAGGGGACGATGAATGAGGACGTCGAGCCCCACCCCAAGGAGAGTGGTACAGAGTAAGAGGAGAGTTGAGTCAAGGCTGGCCACGAGGCAGGCTGGCCCGGGCGCGCTGGGGGGCAACGGCACTAATTTTGGCCTCCACAGAGTCCCAGCTGATGAGCCAATGGGTGTGACTGGGGGAGTGAAGGACGAAGGGCATGAAAGATCAATGCCTCCCTAGGGAAACTGAGGTCAGTGGTTCTGATGAATCTTCCTGGGAGTTTGTCATGGCCAGAGAGTGGTTTCATGTCAAGAGGGGAAAACGCCCACAGCAGTTCTGTGGGTTTCCCTGAAATCCTCTCTTCCTCTGCTTCTCTCCCATCCTCTCCCCTGCCCTCCCTTCCTTTTCTTATCCTCTTTCTCTTCCCCGTCCTAATGGGCAGAGCTTGGCCCACCATCTTGGGTTATGTCAACGAAGAAGAAATCTATGGTGATCTCGTTCTCTAATTTGAGAAAATATCACGAACTGGGCAAGTGAGAAGGAGAGGGGTAGGGAAAGAAAGACAGAAGAAAAAATTTGTGCAGAGAGCATTTTCTCTTAGCTATTCCAGGCATAAGACGCTCCGTTTTTATACCTCCAGCTTCATCTCAACATGGCCAATCCCTGGGAATCTTCGCTATCAAGCTCTCAAGTCCTGCCGAGCTGCCAAGCACAGCTGAAGCCTGATGTCCCAGCCCTCTGCCCTGTCCCAGGTCCTGTCACCAACTCTGCAGAGGAACCGTGCACAGCCAAGCTCACCTGTCATGGTGTCTTTCCTGGAAGTGTGTTCTCCTTTAGTTCCGTGGTAAGTGGCGTTGCTGCCAGTGGACTCATAGTCTGTTTTCCTTTCTTTGAGGCTGATCATTTCTCGAGGTGAAGCTGGGGCACTTGCTACATAAAGAAATTGGAAGGATGACTTTCTGTGTCTCATTCCACAGCACGTATAGCTTTTCACACAAACAGGTAAAGTCATAAATGCACCTGGCTCAATACAGGTCAGTATGTGTACGTGGACCTGCCGATTTTTATTTTTGTTCCTTTGGTTCTTGTCTTTCCCCCTTCCCTTACTCCATGTCACTTGGTGCTTTAGAGTTAAGGGGACACGCAACTTGGAGGCAGGGAATTAAGGACTATATCCCGGGAGCATCTCCCCTACAGAGACATCCTCGTGGGGATGTGACCTGCTCAAGGACAGTTTCAAGAATGAGATCCGTCTTGGTTGCTTTTTCTTTCTTTTTTCTTTTCCTTTTTTTCCCCTCCCTCCTTTCTTTTCTTCTTCCTTCCTTCCTTTGAAAAAATTAGATGTCTTTCAGAGGAGCGATTACTGATATTGAAGAATCCCTGATGAAATCAGATGAGCTTTTACTTAAACACGTTTCACGCAGAAACGGCCCTAAAGGAAGGCAGAGGATGATGTGGGGGGACCAGTAGAGCCCCACCCACCGAGGTCTTCTCCATCAGCCTGGGGGCTGGGCTGGGGGTGTGGCGTGAGAGCACCTGTCTCCTGATGGGGGTCCTTGCTCCAACTCAAACGCCCCTAACAATCTCCCACACACACCTTGCACCCTGGTCCCTCGCTGCCTGTCGGACCTGGGGACTGAGCCCTGTCAACCGTTTGTGTCTTCATGTCTTCAGTGATGGGCTGTGATTAGAGGATTCCCTTAGGAATTCCACGATTCTTTAACAAACTGGGCCCAGAACAGAGGAAAAGCTGAACTTGGACTTAAGGAAGCAAACAAAAAGAGGTTTAGTTTTCTTTAAAGATAGGATGGATTGCGAGCAACTAAGCCGCCCTGCCAGTGCAGAGATGTGCTGGGAGAAGTGGGGGTCAAGTGTGTGTGCCGGCGCTAAGGCAGCTACCATGCGCCCATCCTATGGGCTGACCTCACATTGGTCTCCATGCTCCTCAGCGAGGCCACTCGCATCCCGAGCTTAGTCAATTGCGTCTCACCCATTCTGGGTGCAGCCGTGCTACTCTTCGGTCCCAGAGCCTTCCCCAGCTTCCATGCCCAAGGGCAGTGCTTCATAAGCTTGTTTAACCTTAAGACTCACCTGAGAACCTGGGGATCACAAACCCGACTCTGGACCTTGTGAATCTGAATTTTCAGTTGGGCCTAGGAATCCAAATTTAGCAAGCATGCCTGGTGAATCTCTGGGGAACTCCGAGTTTTAGGATAAAGCTCATTTTCCTTCACTAGTGTCCAAGCCCCTCCCCAGTCAAGCCTCAGTTTACCTTTCAGCTGTTCGTTCACACCCTCTGCAGGGTCCCCCAGCTCCAGCCCACTGGGCCTGCTTGTTGCCTATCTGAGTCACTTGATTCATTTCACCAAACTTAGTATCTTCTATGTGCAAAGCCCCGTGCTAGACACGGGGGACAAAAACACGAGTCTCAGCACACTTTCTGAAGTTGAGGAGCTCTTCATCGGGTGAGGAAGTGAAACCAGAAGACGGCTCAGTGGATGCCTTAGCCAAGCGCTGGGAAGGTAACAGAGGGGGCCTTTGCCTATCCTTTCCTGAAAGGCCCCCTACCCACCTCTCAGACCTGTCAAATAAAATCGAGGCTCGCTGCTGAGATCTTGAAACCCTCAGAGATTTCCAATCCTAGCTGACCATCAGAATTAGTTACCTAGAATACTTAAAGATACACTGATGCTTGAACATGCCCCCCAGCCAGTTGCACCAGAATCTCTGGGTGTAAATCCAATGGGAAGGCAGGGAAGAAACCTGCAATTGCTCCACGTAACTCAACTGGGCTCTGGGTCCAGTTCCTGCGTGTTCTCAGAACACGGGCTGCTGCGTCTCGCTCACCCCCTCCACCTCTGCCCCATCTCCTTTCTTCTCTCTCCATCTTCCTCTCTGGGGAGAGTCCCCTCCTGCCCTTGCTCCTAGGTCTTCTGCATAAAGATTGGCCTTTTATGAGTCACTGCCAGGCAATCGTGAAGGGACAATATTTTGCAGCCTCTTGACCAAAGCTTTTAAAATGAGAATCCGATATTGCACAGATGGTGGGGTTTATTAAACTATGTCAAGTGTGTAATTATCTCCTGAGACCTCACACACAGTGGTCCGAGTCTCCAGTAAACCAGGAGGATACTCCTGGAAAAATCACAACACGCCAACAAGCGTTTATTAGGTGTCTTCGAAGTGCCTTGCCTGGGAACCACCAGGAAGTGCCCCACCTGCATCCCTGGGATGCTGACATCCTGTAAGGCTCTGCTTCTCTTTCTGGACGCCTTCCAATCTATTATATTATTCCATCTTCCTGACACTGATTGGTTCTTCATAATTAGAGCTCTTAAAGACACTGTCCTTTAGCTTCCAAGACTCACTGCTCTTTATCTTTTTAAGAACTGTGAAAATAACATGTGTAAAAGGCCACCTCCATGCTTCTGAGGCAGGTGGAAGTTCCTCCAGTTACACGGGGCTTCCTAATTCTCGTTCAGCGTGCGGCTAAACGTTAGAAGTGATAACACTGCACTAAAAATATAAGTTTTCACGGGGCTGGGAGAGGGGAAACTTATTTCAGTCAAATATTCCCCATTCATTTCCGATTCTCCCCATCGTTATGACAGTAAAGTATGGCGCAAAGTTTTACGACAAACATCCTCAAGGGCAGGGGGGCCACCCTGCTGGGGAGTGCTCCGTACCATGCCCTTGAGACTCCGTTCCAGAAAATATAGTTTCCTCAGCAGGAGGAGGGCAGCGAAGAGCAAGGAGAAACTTTTCTTAAATAAAAGCCTCTATCTGTGCGTGTGTGCGTTCGCCCATGTAAAATTATTTATTACACATTGAATAAAAGAACAATAAAATCTATATCACGTATATACTAACAGTGTGCTCATATTTTGCCTTTAATTATGTCTTTAATCCTTGGCATTACATAATGTCACTGAAAAAGGGTGTAAAAATAAGGTATCTTTACAAGGAGATAAGAGAAGTTAGTTCCAAATCTAATAAGAATGAGACAAGGGGGGAGGGGCAATATAGCAGTAGGGGATTAGGAAGTATAAACTATTACGTATAAAATAAGCTATGAGGATATACTGTGCAACACAGGGAACACAGCTAATATTGTACAGTAGCTATAAATGGAGTATAACCTTTAAAAATTGTGAATCGTATTGGACACCTGTAACTTACATAATATTGTACATCAACTATACTTTGATAAAAAAATTCAAAAGAAAGAATGAAATAAAATTAGAAAAAATGAAATTGAATGATTTAAAAGTTACAGTTGATTGTAATATGAATATATGAAATGATTTATCTGCTGGTTTACAGGTAATAATAAAAAGCAAATCAGGTACGGAACAGTAACGAAAGCCTCAATGACAGTTTTCAAACGTAGGTCATTCTCAAGGAGGAGAGAGCACACCCTCTCTCCCCTACTCTGTTATCCCAAATCTAATCAATAAAATGCAACCTAAACTATCTTAAGTGGGTAAAACGTCCATGGAAAACCCTGACTTGCAAACACTTGGCGGTTTTATATATTCCTATTCCTCCCTGAATGCAGGTCCAGGATGTGCATTTCATGCCTGTGACACCTGTTAGAGGTTGTTAGAAACCTGTTAGAAAGATGTTTGTTCTGAGTCTGTGTATGTATGAAACAAAGTCACCACCACTATAAAAAGAAAACAGATTCATTTGATATTTCTAGCAAATGTCCCAGTCGGGATGGCCCTCCTGTCTGTGGGGTCAGCTAAGGGGTCGGGGAGGGGGGCCTTGGATCCAAGAGAAGCAGCCGCTGGCCCGGGGCCCCTCTTACCTGAGCGGTTGTTGGGAGACACGCGCACAGGGGAGATGGAGGGTGTGCGGGAGGAGGAGTAGGGTCTTTGCCGATCCCTCTCGATGGTTGAAGATGAGGCTACGAAGTGATATTGTGACCATCCATCCTGCAATAGACAGCAGCTCCTATTAACTGGGGAAGGCAGAGAGATGCCTCACCTCCTCACACTTGGACGTTCCAAGCATTGGAATTTGCAAAACATTTCTCCAGTCTGTCAGGAGAGATCTCAGATCTCTGCTCCTCCATCATCCAGGTCAACAGAGAGGAGTGACAAGTGAGACCCACCCCCTGCTCCCTCCAGACAGCCTGACTCGGGAAGGGCCTGCCCTTAGTGCTTGCTTTCCTCCCCAGCTGTGAGATAAATGGTCTCTTCGCAAACCTGCTTTGGCCTGAAGACTGTATTTAAATGAAAACATGCTGCTCAGAATGAGCCTGAAACTGTCTATTTTTTGCCTGCCTGGCTCCAGCTCTGTCTGGCCCTCTTTTCAACCACCTCCAAGTTTTCCAAAGTGTTTACTCTTCTTTCCTCGGGACCAAATCTGTTAGTGATCAGAATGCCGGGAAGCATCGTCCCTTCCCTTCGTCCCTTCCCGTTTATCTCCCTTACATGGTTTCAAGGTCCCTCTCTGCCTCAAATGCCCCGTCCCCACCAGCTCAAGGCCTTCAGCATGACTGCTGCCAAGTATGCACACCCAGGTTGCTACGTTCTCTGATTTGCCCCAGGAATTATATTTTTCAATGTAGAGCATATTCAAAATGCCTCCTACCAATCAGTCCTCCATTAGCCTTCTAATAGCTGGTTAATATAGGAAAAGCATATATACCACTTTTCATCATGAAAGCCATATAAATACATTATGGATCATTTTTTGAATTTAGAAAGCATAAAGAAGAAAACAAAAATAGCCAACAATTCCACTCTCCTCCTCCCCAGGGAACTTCTGTTGAGATGTCACAGTATTTCCTTTCAGTCTTTTTTCTTCTTTAATTCAAGTTTAGTTATCTCAGAGCAAGATGTCAAAGAGTACTGACATTATCAAGGAAGAGCAGACACCTGCTCCACTCCCAGTTCCTGCTTCACAGAGGCAACCATTTTTAACTCTTTTGGTTTTTTCATTTTCTGACCTTTTTAAGGGACTCAATTCTCTATAAAGAATCATTGCAAACATAGATGGACGAAAGTTAACAAAGAACAGAATTTAAACCCATTTCAATATTTGTGTCTTTCATTATGTAATTCTCATTATTCCTGTTCTATTTGACCCGTAGGATAAAGCCAAAATTAGAAGTATGCTATTATAAAAGCTACTACCTAGTGCTTATTGAGTATTTACTCCATGGCAAGATTTTCTCAACAATCCCATGGGCTGGATACTATTATTAGCTCCATTTTACAGAGGAAGAATCTGAGCCGTAGAAAGTTAATGGGCCGCCCAAAGTCAAACAGTAAACAAGTGAAGACTCATGTCAACACTAAAATGTGGCATATTGAAAAGATGAAAACTCTAATTTGAAAAGATACATGCACCCCAACATTCATAGCAGCACTATTTACATTAGCCAAGACATGGAAGCAACCTAAACGTCCATCGACAGATGAATGGATAAAGAAGATGTGGTATGTGTGTATATATATATATATATATATATATATATATATATATATATACACACACACACACACACACACACATACATACAATGTATGTATACTACTCAGCTATAAAAAAGAATGAAATAGTGCCATTTGCAGCGACATGGATGGACCTAGAGATGATTCTCATACTACGTAAGTCAGACAGAGAAAGACAAATATCATATGATATTACTTATATGTGGAATCTAAAAAAACTGATACAAGTGAACTTATTTACGAAACAGAAACAGACTCACAGACATAGAAAACAAACTTACGGTTACCAAAGGGGAAGGGGGGAGGGATAAATTAGGAGTTTGGGATTAACAGATACACACTACTGCTTATAAAACAGATAAACAACAGGGACCTACTGTAGAGCACAGGGAACTATATTCAATATCTTATAATAACCTATAAGTGAAAATAATCTGAAAAAGAATACACGCATATATATATATATATATATATATAACTGAATCACTTTGCTGTACACCTGAGACATTGTAAATCAACTACACGTCAATAAAAACATGTGGCATATTGATAAGTCCTTGGAAGTAAGCTGAGGGGATTGAGATGCTCTTTGACGGCGTGTGATTGGGCAAGCGCTCTGGGAACAGTTAACACTGTGGCAGAGACCTGGCAGATGACAAGAAGCCAGACACTGAAGACACAGGTTGGGGTTTCCGAGCCAAGGGAAGAGCAGAGGTGAAGACCCTGGGGTGGGAAAGCGCTTGGCTGATGTGAGCACAGCAGAAAGTTTCTGTGACTGAAGGGGAGTGAGCAAGGGGGACCAGGAAGACAAGAAGCCTTCTGAGTGTCTAGGACAGTCTGGGGAGAGTAGAACAGAAATGGGGAGACTAGTTAAGGAGCTATTCCACTAGAGGGAGGGAGAGATGACCCTGGCTTGGGTGTGGGCTGGTGGTGAGCAAGGTGCAGAGTTTGCATCTAAGTTGGGTTTACTGATGACTCAGCTACTGGGTGTGGGAGAGAGGAATCAAGCCTGACCCCGATGCTGCTGGTGTGAACAACGGGGGCTGGAGATGTCACTCACTGAGACAGGGGACCACTGGAAGAGGAGTGGCTTTAGAAAGTGAGATCAGTACTGCCATCCGGGATGTGCTGGGTTAGAGATGCCTGCTGGACATGAAAGAAAAGAGAGAGAATAAAGCAGAACCCGAAAACTGGGATTTCAGGAGTGATGTCAGACTTAGAGGTAAACTTTTGCAGTTCAGTATACAGATATCACTTGAAGCTAAGAGAACGGATGGAAGCCTTGCACGTGAACGCAAATAGAGGAAAGCAGAGGACACAGGGCTGGGACACTCCAATACTTAGAGGGCACAGAGAGCAAGGAGAAAATTCACAGGACACTCAGAACGAGCAGAGTGAGCTGGGCGCAGAACCAGAGGGTGTGACGTCAGGCAAGACCAGGAAAGAAGATGCAGAAAGGAGGAGAAGGAGGCCAGCTGAATCACAAGGAGGACCACGAACAGTCCCTTGGCCTTGGGAAGATGGAAGTCAGCGTGACTGGAACGAAAGTACTTTCTTTGGTCTGGTTGGTAAACCTCTAACTCAGGTAGGCTCAAAAGAGAGTGAGACCTGGTGGAGAAATGGTGAGTTCAGACAGCCTTTGGCAAAAGCTGATGATTAAGGGGAGCCCAGACATGGGGCTTCAAGAGCTAGAGCGACTAAGAGAAGTTTTAATACATCACCTGCAAGAGATTGCGGCATTTCGCATGCTGATGGGAATGACTCGACATAGAGGAAGAAAAACTGGGGACGCAGGAGAGAGTGGGAAACACTTCTTAAGAAAGGAGGGGTTGATGGGATTCAGTGAGCTGTGGGGTCGTGGGCCATGGGATCAGGAGAGAAGACAGACAGGCTGCACAGCCACAGACGCAGCAAGGAGATGGGCTGGTCTGGTGATGGGACGATGAAGATGTCCTGTTCTGTCTTCTGACATTTTCTGGAGGGGGCGAGGGGATGAGAAGTGAGGTCACCCATCCGCTGAGAGTGAGAAGGAGTTGGAGTTTAGAGGATGGAAGGGGCGAGGGCAAGGGAGGGAGGAGGAAAGGAGAGAGCAAGAAGAGAAGCGTGAGACAGTTCTGGAGGTGGGCGGGGTGCAGGCTGACCGTGGCCATGCAGTCTGGTGGCCAGGAGCTGAGAGGTGACTTGAGGCTCGTGGCAATGAATTCAAAAGGAGAAGACTCATCCCCACGGTGGCTTGTTTTCCTCCAGCCACATTCAGCTGCCCTGGGGCAGGTGTGAGTAGATGGAATCGGATGGATCGGGGGTGGTCAGAAAAGTGACTTGGAAGGAGACAGGGACAAGGGGATGCAAAGGGCATGTCACGGAAGCCCACGGAATCTAAGAGAGGAAAGTAAAGATGGAGGGAGGAGACGGGGAATGAACGCTAGCCAGTGGACTGAGGATGGGAAGAGGGTCAGAGCTATTGGAAGGGGGCACTTCACAGATGCTAGGGGCTTCCTTGAGGGAGGAGAGGAGAACGTCCCAGAAAGAGCACAGAGGAGCAAGGGAGATACCCAGTCCGCCTCCAAGCCTAGTGACGTGGGGCAGAGCGGACGGGACATGAAAAGCCACCACGTGAGAGGGTTGCCGGGGGCTGGGGGGTGTCCTTGGGGACAGCCGGCGTCACAGCAAGAAGCCTGAGAAAAGAAGGGGTGGGTATTGGATACAGGGGGTCTTACTGACAGTAGCCTGTGGGTTCAAGGGGGAAAGGATGAGAGGTGGGTAGGAGAAAGGGAGAAAGGGGGAATACTGGGGCGGATTACTGGTTATTTAGAGCCTTTGAGTGAGAAGAGTCCAGAAATGATGGCTGAGCCAGGAGTCCTGGGCAGTTGGTGGTGACCGAGGCAAGGAGGGTCTAAGGGCAAGTAGCTAAAACCTCTCCCAGGAAGGGTGGGAGCCGTGGTAACAGGCAGGTGTCAGGGCAGGAGGAGAAAATGTACTGTCTCTGAGGGATTCTGGGCGTTTCCCTTAAACCCTCCAGAGGATGGCAGCAGGCACAGGGGAGGAGCAGTCTTACAAAAGCCTGTAAAGTACTTCAGAAGTGAATGGACCCATGACTCACATACGGGAACAGTTAAAAAATTTGCTTTAAGAAGACGTTCGTTCCTTTCTTGTGAAGGGAATGCTTTGTTGACAGCAAAAATCCTTAAATATGATCAAACAGAGGCAGATCATTTTATGTTTGTCTCACTTGCAATTTAGAAGATATTCTTTGCAGGGGGGGCAGGGTTCCAAGGAGTGGCTCAGGAAATTGCTTTAATCAAACCCTTGGCTTCTTTGGTCATGAATAAGTCATGATACTCCATATGTCATGAAAGGTGGGCAAGGTATTTCATAATAAGAATGTGGGCTAACATCTGATATGTCCTAAGACCAAAGGAGACACCAGACATGAAGGTGGTATAAGTCCGGGTCTGGTTTTGCTTGGCGAGCGGCACTGTACTCAGCGTCTCCCTCTTACGCAGGTGAGTGGACATGTTTTGCTCAACGGTTCACAATTGATGACGCTTAGATTCCAATGGGACCAGGTAAGTACTTACATCTCTGGAAGTGTCAGCAAAATGGATGTAATAATAAAACTTCTTATGAAGGAAGAAACTCATAAGAAAGCACCAGAAAAAGATTTCAAATCCTTAATAAGACCCATTTCTGAGAATACAATCGCGTGACAGAGGTGAGTCTTGCAGGTGACTTGTCTGTGGGTGATGGGATTAGCGGACACCTGAGGATGGCAGGGAGTGTGTCAGAGGCACCGAGAATGTCGCCCCAGCCAGACACCTCTGCTTGTGGCCAGTGATCGTATGCATGTGGGCACAGAAACTTTGAATGGAGGTGGGAATGGGGAGTCTGGGGAACAGGGCAGGGTGGAAACCCAGTTAAGGCTCTGGATTAGAGCAGTTTCCTGAGCCACAGCTTGGGACCCCCTGGAGGAGCAAGGAAGGTGACCTGGTCCCCGCTCCACATCCATCTTCCCCCTCATTCACGGATGCAGAGTGAAAGGTGTGATGACCAACAAAGACTTCCACCATCACGACCGTCACCAACGCCCAGAAGGGACCTCAGTTTTAATTCTGATGGCACATCCTTCCACACATCATGGAAAAGTGTAACCTTGGATGCTAGAGACCAGGGTACAGATAAATCTACACTCGTTTTAGTGATGCTGAATGATTACCTGGAGGGTAGATCTCATGACCCTTGACATCTTTTACTGCATGAAATTTTTAGTCATTCTACTGAAAAAAAAAAATGTTTTGCTTTCTAAAGAAGAAGGACATGAAGATATATTTTCTTTGGGAAAGTTATTGCTGAGCTAACATCTCTTTTAACCAACCAGCCATGGACATACTTGTTATCTAGCCAGCCTGCAATAAATTTATTATTCATTTACTTCCCACTGTCATTCAGAAAGACTTGAAAGTGGTTTACAGAAACACACACAACTTGGGCACATAGCTTTTAAATCGTTATTTGCCTCTTTTTTAATAAATTTATTTATTTTATGTATTTATTCTTGGCTGCGTTGGGTCTTCGTTGCTGCGCGCGGGCTTTCTCTAGTTGCGGCGAGCGGGGGCTACTCTTTGTTGCGGTGCACGGGCTTCTCATTGCAGCGGCTTCTCTTGTTGCAGAGCTCAGGCTCTAGGCGCACGGGTTTCAGTAGTTGTGGCACGCGGGCTCTAGAGCGCAGGCAGTAGTTGTGGCCCACGGGCTTAGTTGCTCCGCGGCATGTGGGATCTTCCCGGACCAGGGCTCAAACCCATGTCCCCTGCATTGGCAGGCAGATTCTTAACCACTGCGCCACCAGGGAAGCCCTATTTGCCTCTTTGATGACGACGTTTTCTCTTTAACATTTCAAGTCTCTGTAGACCAGAGGTTGTTCCCCAAATTCTATTGGGTGCTTAACCACAGTTCCCCTTCATACCATCCCTTTGGCTTAGATAAGAAAGTTCAAGGAAGGAAACAGAATGAAGAATAGCCACATTAACTAGGGCAGGGCCGTTAATCCTTAATATTGATGATAAAGAACTCTTTTAATATCTGTCTTTCACCTCCAGCAAAATGACCGCAAAGTTGTGCCCTTCAGCTCAAGACACAGCCAAGATGTCAAAAATGTGATACGATATCTGCACCTCAGATTGGTTTTTATTTTTAACACATTAAACTTAAAACTGGAGATTGTTAAATTGTTCCAAGTATAAGAAATAGAAATCCAAAAGAGAAGAGGATTTCAAAGTCATTGAACTTTAAATTGCCACCAGAAATAATCTGATTTTCTTTATCTTACCCTTTTACTGTCCTTCCACCAGTTTCAGCTTCTGTATGAAAGTTCCCGGCGTGTTTCTTTATGAAATTGTTTTATTCCCCAAAGCTACTCTCATCCTCATCATTACTCTCAATGGTCCAGAAAGTGCGAGAATCAAGGTAACTTTCTTCACAGCCTCATGACCATTGGGTCCTCACAGTTTGACTACACGGTGGTCACTATTTCCTACAGATCTTTCCCTTAAGTGTTTTGAGGCCCCTGAATTTATAACCATCTCCTTTATATATATATATTTTACCATCCTATAAACATCGCCACGAAGAGAGAGTTGGTGGAGAGACTTCCACCAACAGAGCCCAGAGGAAGGGGCTAAGTGGTTTTCAGACCGGTCTACACGAGGCTAGTACAACACACACCCGCCCCATAGCCTCTTATTCTGGAAACCGTGCAGGACATTCAATTCAGATCAGCACGTGAATATCTTAGGTTTGTGTGCGAAGAAATGAATAGAGCTGTTTGTCAAGGCTCAAACCTGCTTTCACCTTGGGTGTCTCTGTTGAGAGAGGTGGAATTAGACAATTGTTCAAGTCAGGCCTTCTGTCCCACGACCCATTAGGACCACGTTGACTGGTCAGCTCCGTCTCTGTTTCTTTTCCATAAATTAAGGGCAAAATGATTCAATCAGCTCTGGGAGTTTTAAATATAGTCCTGCCTGGGCCTCGGGCTCTGAGATTCTGTTGGAATTGTTCTGAGTAAGGTCTGGGCGTTGGTATTTTCAAAAGCACTCAGGTGACGTTAATGAATAGCGTGGCTGGGAACCACTGGCTTGGAGTTTCCATGCATACTTGGCAGTGACTAATAGGGATACAGAATACATTTTACAGGGCTAAATCCTAGGATGCCTTTAGGTCTTCGACTCCATTTCTCAGAGTCAGATGAGGCACTGACTTCTACAGGAACAAAAATAGGTCCAACCTCAGAGCAGAGAGGTGGCCCCCGATCCCGCCTGCCGCAATGAGCCCCAATCACACCCGATTACCCAGCAATCGCCACGTGATCCAATTTCCCACCTTTGATCAGGCAGCTCTGAGACCTGACACAACACCTTCTCTTTTTCTGTCAAATCTTACTCACCCGGCTCAGTTTTGTGCTAGGTAAACTGAAGGCAGGCAGCACGTGCTCATTCAATCGCTCTTGCTAAATGAATCATGCCTCCGAGGTTCAGGGGAGCTTTTAGCAATACAGCTATGGTTTTCCTTGCCTGCTATGAACAAAATGCTAAGACCTCACACTTATGTCTGCTGCAAGCCCGTCCATCTGCCCAGCTGTGAGGCAGGGCTGGGCCTTATTATTTCCTGGTCTCTAGCCTAGTAGCTGCAATACAGAAGTGCCTAATAAGTGCTGCTAGATGGATTCAGTGATTTAAGATGACCACACTGATTGTTATAAACGCAATGATAATCAATGTCATAGTCTCTACTGCTAACTCCACAGTTCTTACACTCGTACAGTTCTATAACAAATGAAGGTTATCGGAGCCTTACAGTTTTCTGTTTTCTTAATTTTAGCTTAGAGTAACCTCATCAGTCTATTCTGCTGCTGTTGGTATATCCGTCCTTTACGACATACTTACTGCTGGGCTGAAGGCAGTGTTGGTTTAGGTAAACTGGTACCTACGGATTGCCTACTCTACGTGAAATGGTAATTTCTCTCTGTTCCCCGTGTTTCAATGTGAGGTATATAAAATTGTCTCCTCTTTAACCAATCTTGTAAATAACTCTGGTGCATCATTATACCTGCCACCATCTGGGCCTGGCTTGGTGCTGATTCCATTCACAGCCCTCGGAGCACGTACATCTTTACCTCTTGCACATGCCCCGCCCCCAGTCTCTACTGCTTCTTGCATCCTGCAGCTCAGAAACCACGAGCCCCCGTCCACAGCAAATACGCTCAGTTTTCCCCAAAAACAATCCTTAGGAGAGCTGGAGAAAAAGGAGGAGAAGGGAGAGCGCATCACATTTCTCATTAGATATGTTCCAATGTCCTTTAGTTTGGGTACAGGAGCCCACACCTGCTGGGAGGTGTGACACGTGTCCATCGGACTGATGGGCAGGTTTCTGGAGGGGGTCACCTTGTGGCAACATTACTGGGCAGGGAACACTGATGACCAGGGTCGCTGCTCTGGAGCGGGAACAGGGCGCTGTGCGTGCCAACAGGAGGTGTGCAGGGCATGTGGCTGTGACAGAATGAAAGGAGCCAGGCGGGAGTGTTCCCAGACCTTCTCCTCCCTGACCGCCAAAGAGCATCCTGTCACTGCCAGCGGAGCAGGGCAGTGGGCCCCGCCCCTAGCGCTGGATCAGAGAAGGGATGGAGGACACTGCCAGCTGGACCAGGAGGGAAAAGAGATTAGGGAGAGAACTTGTTCAATCTGTGTAACAAAGAGCTTAGGCCGGAAGTGGAGAGGAAGAGTGAATATCTCAAGGGCTGTTCGGAGAATCTGCTGATGAGGGAGGTTAGAGAAAAGGGGTTAAATACCAAATCTTCATCAACGTGCTTCAGGCGATGAGATTAACAGGGCATGGGTGGATATATGTATACGTATAACTGATTCACCCTGCTGTACAGCAGAAACTAATGCAACATTTTAAATCAACTATGCACCAATAAAAATTTTTAAAAAACCAAACAAACAGGGCATGGGATTTCACATTACTTATGTTGTGATCTCTGACCTCTGGAAGAGGCGCCCTTCAGTGACTAGACAACGGTGGGGTGGAAAGTGACAAAGTTAGTGAATATCTACAGCTGTGATGGATAAGTTAAACGGGGAGGTTCCCATTAGCAGTTCTGTTTTCAAAGTGAGTTTTGGAAGTTTTATCTTCTAAGAATTTAGATGTAACAAATCTTTTCTGGTGATAAGTGACATCTCTGACTCGGACAAAAGCTTCAGAAAATAATTAACCTTGAAAATGGAGAATAGTTGTTCTTTCCACTGAGGATATTAATTGGCCCCCGAAATAGATACTAAGACACTGTTACGCCAGTATATGTTTTTCCTCTCTTTGAAAACAACTCTGGAGCTTCCTTAATTTGATAAGATTTAGCTGGCATCTAAACAAGGATTCCTCAGGGGCCATGCAGAGACTCTTTAGTTCTGAAGTAACAAATACAAGCTTTTTGTGTTAGCTGTCCTTGAAGTCTCTCGGCCCATAGAGCTTGTCAATTCTAATTTGCTATGATGACTTGAGATATAAAGAAAGTGTGCTGAAAATCCTTGGGGCTTTAAGCAAACCAAGTCCGTCCACGCATTCAACCCAGAACACTTACAGCTTGTACTTCAATCACTTCGTCAGGAACCTATTTTTCAAATGAAAGTTAAAACCTGAGTTGTTGCCATCCGCTCAAAAAGGTAACCAGCTGAGATACTGCTCACTTAAGAAAAACTTGATTGCTCAAAATTGTGCCAGTTTTCCAGTCATTTTTTAAGTGGAATAAACCTATTGATTTAATCACATGAAGAGAAAGAAAAGATTCCAAATTAGCGGTAGTTACACACACATCCTCCTTACTTCAGTGAAAGGTATTATAGAGAAAAACATGGAAATAGAATATTCAGAGTCTGTGTGATTGAAGACCAAGCCAGATTTTGCCTGTCGATGAAACCACAGCTCCTCCTGGCTATAATAAAACAAGCTTCCATCTATTTTTAAGGTAAACTGTTTGTTAAAAGATTCATTAAAACTAATTCCATCAACAATTCCAAAAGCTATTAGAGTTAAATATTTAAACTAAATCTTAAGGGCCAAAAGGAAGTATCTGCAGAAGTAAATACCACCTGACATACCCGGTTACTTTCACTAATTTGTTTCAGCTCTGGTGCTTCTAATGAAATTTAATTAAATTGATTTGGCTACTTAAAGGTACAGGACACATAAGGATAAGAGTCTTCTGCAGTATGTACCATCTTTTAAAAGCAAATACTGAGTAAATCCATTTTAGGAATTCCATTTATTACCATTGAACTAATTCTAAAGAACCAATATTACTGAGAAGATTTGACAAGTTGGAAAGAAATTGATATAATTTGGTGGAAGAAAGTATATCATGGTTAACTACCAGTAGTTAACTGGTGCCAAACGGAATGCAGAAAACCACCTGGCAAATTGAAATAAGAGCAGCTCAGGCCTTTTGTTTCCCTGGCATCACTTTGGAGGCCTTAAAACAAAGATCTGATGTAGATGATCTTGAACAATGGCCTCTGTGTTCCAACTAGTGCTGCAAAGTTACATTTGGGGTGAAACTGAACAAAGTCCCATCTTCAGGTCGACAAATCCAAATGTCTGGCTTCTAGCAGCAAAGTCATTCTGACATTTGAAAAGCCAGGTATTTTGCATCTATACTCATCAGCGGCCAACAAGTTCAAAGCTCACCCTGGGTCCCAACCTCAATGTCTGCACATTCCGCGCTGCTTCAGAATGCCTTAAACCATGGAAATGGAAGCGGAGTCACGGAATGAGCCCTCTGCTGATCTTACACTCTGGGGTAGCTACATGGTTGGATTTGTTTAATAAACATTAATAAGTACCTGTGCTGGGTACGGGGCGAGAACAGAGACACAGGTAGGCATGGCTCCTGAGGGGAAGATAAAGGGGAGATGGGCGTTTAAAATAGGATTATATCACATTGCATTTCTGAAAGAGCCAGGAAGAAAAAGGCACAGGTTATTAAGAGGGATCTTTACTAGCCTTGGAGAGTTGGAGAGGGAGGTTACCTTGAGGAAGAGACAAACTGAGATTGAAATAGCCAGGCTTGGTGGGAGAGGAGGGAAGGCATTCTTGGCTGAGGAATGAACCTTCGCCCATGCAGTGCAAAGGCACTGAGGTTGAGGAAGGTGAGCTTGGAGAGAAGGGTAGGAAAGTGAAAGAAACGGGAAGCCACTGAGGAGTTTTAATCAGGAGACTGACTGGGTCAGGTTTGGATTTATAAAAGTGTATTCTGAACTTTTAAGGGAAAAGGGATTGAAGGTGGTGAAGGAGATTCCACGAAACCAAGCAGGCAGCAATCTCATCAGGCCTAGGGACAGATGATGTGAAAATAAAGATGGGAGAGGTAGCTGGATTTGAGAGATATTCAGAGAACAGAATCAGCAGGGCTTGGTGCCAAACGTAGTGAGATAAGGAAAAAGGAGGTATTAAATAACTCCTGGAATTCTGGAAAGAACAACCAGGTGGGTTAGGTGCTCTTTATAGAGATGGGCAACAATGGAGGAAGAATAGATTTGGGGAAGATATTGAGAGGTACGTGTTAGATGTGTGGAAGGTTAGAGCTTGTGAGCTAGTTCAGTGGAGATGTCACGTGGGTTGTTGTGTATGTGTAAGCTTAGAGTTCAGGAGTGAGGACCACACAGAGAAATAAATGTGGATGCCATTGGCCTTCAAATGTATTTAAAAACCATGGGCCAGGGGCTTCCCCAGTGGCACAGCGGTGAAGAATCTGCCTGCCAATGCAGGGGACACAGGTGCGAGCCCTGGTCCGGGAAGATCCCACATGCCGCGGAGCAACTAAGCCCGTGTTCCACAACTACTGAACCTGCGCTCTAGAGCCCGTGAGCCACAACTACTGAGCCCACGTGCCACAACTACTGAAGCCCGTGCGCCTAGAGCCTGTGCTCTGCAACGAGAAGCCACGGCAATGAGAGGCCCGCACACCACAATGAAGAGTAGCCCCCGCTCGCCACAACTAAAGAAAGCCCACGCGGCAACGAAGACCCAACGCAGCCAAAATTAAATAAATAAATAAATAAATTTATTTTAAAAAACAAACAAACAAACAAACAAGAAAACAACCATGGGCCAGATGAGATCATCTCCACTAGACGGAATAGGATGAAAAGCAAAGATGCCTCAGGGAAGACCAGGAGTCTGCAAAAAAGACTGAGATGGAGGCTTGCAAGTTCAGAGAACACCCAGGGGAGAGCGGCAGTGGAGAAGCCCGGGAGAAGATCGTGTAAGGGAGGAGGATGTGGCCAGAACTGCTACAAATCCATTTCCTTTTCTTCCTAGACACACACCTGGACCACATGTCCCAGCCTGCCTTGCAGTTTGTATGGCCATGTGATGGAGATCCAGCTAAATATTGCGCCCCCCCCCCCCACAAAGATATCCATGTCCTAGTTACCTAGAACCTGTGATAGGCTACCTTACGTAGCAAAGGGACTCTGCAGGTGTGATTAAGTTAAAGATATTGAAAGAGGGAGATTACTCCGAATTATCTGAGTGGGCCCAGTGCAATCACAAGGGTCCTGAAAGAGAGATGCAAGAGGGTGGCATTTAGAGAAGGTGATGTGACCATAGAAGCAGAGAAAGAAAATCAAAGAAGCTATGCTGATGGCTTAGAAAATGGAGGAAGGGGCCACTGGCCAAGCAGAGTGGCGGCCTCCAGAAGCTGGAAAAGGAAATGGATTCTCTAGACAGCTTCAGGAAGGGGTGCATCCAGGACCAACACTTTGATTTCAGCCCAGTGAAACCCCCAGTTTGCACTTCTGACCTCGAGAACTGTAAGATCATGAATTTGTGTTTCTTGAAGCCACTAAGTTTGCTGTAATCTGTTAATGCAGCAATAGGAAACTAACAGAGAGCAATTAATTTGTTTTAAAGCCATGTTTATTTGGGGCGTGCTAGACACAACTGATCAGACTTGTGGACAACTTAAGATGATTAAATACCTGCAACAAGGTACTGCGACAGGATGTGAATATAATTTTCTTCCATTGTCTGTGTTTCGGCTAAGGTCCCAAAGCAGTGAATACCAGATGCCCCATTGCTCCAGATATATCCTCAAAGTAAAGAATTAGATCATCCATTCATAGTTGTGAAACTGGAGAACAAAATAAGGTTCTGCAGCATTAAGACACGCTCCATCTCCAGATTAGATAAGATTAGGCTGAGAATTCACTAGCGGGTGGAGAATGCCAGTGGGGAGGGCTTCCTCGGAGGCAGTCAGTGGGCTGGGCATTCCCCATCCTTCCTCTCCTGAAGCCCGGGAAGTGAACTCCTTATTCCGCCTGACCACAGGCTCTCTGGAGTTTGGGCGTTGCAGGGACCGGTGTCTGCAGTACCGTTATCAGGGTGATGCACAGACTCAGTGCCAGAGGTGGACCGACCATGGAGCTTAAGAAGCTTAGGTCTCAGGCCTGTCCACTGCATGACCCCCCTCCAAGGCCTGTAGGAAATTTTATATTCATAGAGTATATTCTTCTTAAACAGGATTACCCAAACTACCTAAGCTCCAGGGCGCAAAATCTGTATCCGCTCTGGTCTATGTGCAGTGGAGAAGCAGAAGCCTGAGGTGGATGGAGAGTGCGGGGCACTTAGCTGGAGGCGCCAGGTCCAGGCCAGGAGTCCTCAGGTGGAGGCTGGTACCGGCGAGCAAACCACACCACTGCCCCCATGAGAGAAGGAGCCAGCACGTGGGCATCTGTCATAGGCGCGATACCAATGCCAGGCTACAACCGCATGGGCCGGGCTCTCTCTCCTCTCTGCTAATCCCCCTCCCCTGCCAGAGCCTGATGGGGGGGGCGGGGTAGGGGGCATTGGGACACAGGAACGAACAGCTTCTGAGAGGGCGGGGGGCAGATGGAGGTAGGAAGAGCGAAGAAATTGATCATGTTCTTTCTCCCCAGGCAAATTAAGGCTCTCTTAGACGCAGTTCATCCCATCTACTGGGATCCACTGAAAAGGTGGGGTGAGTTTGAATGAACTGCCCAAAGTAAATAACAAGAATGGTGGTAGATTTACATGAAACTTGGTGAGTTTTTTCCTAAGTTGAAAAGAGATATGCACCCCAATGTTCACAGTGCCACCGTTTACAGTAGCCAAGACATGGAAGAAACCTAAAGGATAGATGATAGATGATAGATGATAGATCTGTCCTCTCCCATCAACAGGTGAATGGATAAAGAAGATGTGGTACATATATACAATGGAATATTACCCAGCCATAAAGAAGAATGAAATAATGCCATTTGCAGCAACATGGATGGACTTAGAGATGATCATACTAAGTGAAGTTAAGTCAGAAAAAGACAAATATCATTTGATATCACTTATATGTAGAATTTAAATACATGATGCAAATGAACTTATTTACAAAACAGAAATAGACTCACAGACATAGAAAACAACCTATGGTTACCAAAGGGGAAAGGGGGGGTGTATAAATTAGGAGTTTGGGATTAACAGATACACACTAATATATATAAAAGAGATCAACAACAAGGTAAGGTCCTACTGTACAGCATAGGGAACTACATTTAATATCTTGTAATAACCTATAATGGAAAAGAATCTGAACAAGAATATACATACATGTACATATATATGTATGTATGTGTATGTATACATACATATACATATATAACTGTATATATATGTATAAGTGAATCACCCTGCTGTACACCTGAAACTAACACGACATTGTAAATCAATTACACTTCCAAGAAACAAACAAAAAAAAAGCTTAGTGAGTTTTCTAGTTCCTGGTTCAATCCTTTTCCTCTGCCTTTTGTCTCTGGGGTATTTTCGAAGGTTCTGATTTAAAATGTTACAGTAAAGCCACCTGGCAGAGCAGAGGCAGGAAGGAAACATTCAGCTTGGACACCGCTCAGGAGGATTTTCCCCAGCTTGGAGGTCCAGTCCCACAACAGCTCTAGCTACTCACTTCTTGTTTAGAAACTGCCATGTGCATCGATTTCCACTTTTGCACAATTGATTTTTGCTTCTGTTCCCACTTGCGCCTTTGTTTTTGGACAGATATCATACGATTGGTGTCTGCGAATTGTCTCCGAGAGGTTAGGGGACCTCATGAAGGAGGACCTTATTTGTCAATACAAAAAAATCAACACGCGAATGTGTGTCATAGCTGAGTTTAACCTCAGCCTTTTTGTTTCCTACCCCAGCTTGACACGCAGTGATTTAGAAAAGAAAGGACTCAAGGAGCTACAATTTTGAGTCTTGAGGACACTGCACTCAGGTTGTTTAAGAGTCTGGCCAAAAGTCTTCACGTCCTTCCGGTCATCTCTTGGTGAAGAATTTTCCGGCACAGTAGAAAGATTAATAAATTCCTGGTAGGTAATTTCCTTGCTGAAATGACAGCTCCACATTCAGTCGTTTAATTTATTTCTGTAGAGGATTTACCACCTTTCTATCACCATCTTAGATACTCCCCAAGTAAAAATCTCTTAATTTTCAAAATGGCAACACGCTAAAGCAAGCATCAAAGTATTTCTTGCTCTTCTTGCTGCAAAGCTTAAAGGTCAAACTTTTGAATTTTGATCATGTTGTGTTTTTTTCCTCGACAGTATTTCAAAGTATCTTTCTCGTTCTCGCTGCAATCCAGTATTGATTTTTAAATATCCAGCAGGTGAGGGTGATGAGGGATGTGAGGCATGAAATGTGACTTCAGTTCGCAGGGATCAGGACCACTGGCTCATCTAGGCACGTGTCCACGCTCTCATCCACTGTAGTTTGGACATCTGAGGAAATCTGCAGGCACGCCCTTCCCGATCCATAACTACTTATTGATTTCTTGTTTTGTGAGCGCAGTGGTGGCAAGGGCCAATGAAATGAATCCCATGGCAGTAAGAAAAGAGAGTCCTGCGCAATTCAGGCCGTGAAGGGCATGACTCCACCCCCATCAAAGCTCATTACTCACTGGCTGAATGGTTACCTTGCAACCTGAGAGTCTATCTTTAAAGATTAGTTTTATGCTTTGTTTCTCTCATCCAAATGGCAAGGGCGAATACAATATCGCTATCCGCAGAGACACCACCTTTTTCCGTTTCAAGCACAGGTGGTTGGGCATCCTCTGAGACAAGCTCATCGTGCAAGATCCCAACGTTTCACGTGGTGGGCAGGGGGATGGGGTGCCCTACAGGAACACAACTGTGGAAACACGGGGGCACGACTATTAGTCGGGGTAAAATGAGTCTGGTTTCGAACCCTGGTGATTGTCAACAGGTTGGATTCTGACCTTTGATTTGTCTTTGATTTGATCCCTGCATTTATGAACGCAGGGTTTTAATTCGCTCAGAGAGTGGTTGAGTAGATGCTGTTGTCTCTGAAGCCCTCTGAGATACTTAGAGCGAAATAATGAGCCTCAGCATTGTAAGCCGAACACTGGACAAATTGTCTACTTGACAATAGGGACTGCCCTGTCCCTTTCCATGATGACTTTACAGGGTCTGTTTTAAAGGCTCAGCGTGTTTTCTTGGCGAGCAGCCCATGGAGAAGCAAGACAGCAGAACAGAGGTGGTACCCCCTCAGTTAACATCACCGTCTTCTGGTACCCAATGCTCAGAGGCATTCTCACCGTGATGCCCCGAGGCTTCCTGCTACTTCTTCACTCCATCTCAGGACACGTCTGTGCCTCAGGACAGAGCAGATTCATTGTACCTGGAGCCCCACGACTTCCCGTAGATCCATCACCCTGAGAAGGGTTCCCATGGTATCACACAGGATGGCCTGGGATGACTCCATGTTGCTATTGTGGCTTTTCTCAGAACCTTCTAGGGTGGCCTGGAGTTCCCAAGGGTCTTTGCTGGGGCAGAGGGGCCTCACCCGCTGAGTCCCACTGAGACCCAGAGACCAGTGCTTGTCTGAAGGTGCAGATGGTAGCCGGGAAAGGACAAAAAGCTGCTGTGCTGGGCTGGCATGTTCACCCTGGGACTCTAGGAACATGTCCTACATAAGGCAGATGTCATGGGCGTTGGCAGGGGACCTCCTGGCTGGCACCTTGACCTAGGAGCCGAACATGACCAGGTAGGAATTAACCACCATCCAGTGCAACATTCAGGCATGCTGGCTGTAATTCTTTAATAAGAGGTTATTTTGCCCCAACATGAGAGCAAATGTGAAGATCTTGTTTGCATTTCTAATAATTAAACATTAACCTAAAGCTATTTAACTAGAATTGAAAGAAGATTTTGATTCAAAGCCTAAAAATCATATGCTAAATCTTGTTCAAGTCTGAGTTCAAGTGATAAACAAGCTTACATTTTAAGTGACTGCTATGTAAATAACATTTGAAAGCAAAATGGGCCACGCCAATTTTAAAACCAAAGCCTGTTAATGGAATTTGTGTTTAGGAAGCCCCACTATATTGGTCTTGGACCTAACGTCTCGCGAACACCGGCAGTGATCTGTACTGGCTGGGAATGAGATAAACGTCATTTTTTCTTGTCATTAAGCTGATGGCTGCATTGACAACCTTCACGGACACTGGTAGCCAAGAGGGAAATTTAGAAGTTTGCAGAAACAGAGAAATCAAAGTAAGTATGAACTGCAATTGTTTTTTTATAAATTTATTTATTTTATTTATTTATTTTTGGCTGCGTTGGGTCTTCATTGCGGTGTGCAGGCTTCTCATTGCGGTGGCTTCTCTTGTTGTGGAGCACGGGCTCTAGGTGCATGGGTTTCATTAGTTGTGGCACGTGGGCTCAGCAGTTGTGGCTCGTGGGTTCTAGAGCGCAGGCTCAGTAGTTGTGGCGCATGGGCTTAGTTGCTCCGCGGCATGTGGGATCTTCCCAGACCAGGGCTCGGACCCGTGTCCCCTGCACTGGCAGGCGGATTCTTAACCCCTGTGCCACCAGGGAAGTCCCTAAACTGCAATTTTTAAAAAAGTTAAACCATCTACATTATTTTTGCCAAAGATGTAGACATGCTTCATTTAACTTATTTCATTTACTTCATTCTTGTTTTCGAGCACATAGTCACACAGTCTTTTTCAGGGAGCGTTTGTTCATTTTGCATAATATACATTTAAGGTATCCATTCAGAATTCCGTTCACTAGGAGTTGACATTAATTATGCTACAGTTGGGGGCAAGTCTCACTGCAATTTCTATGAAGAAATGACTTGTAGTGTAAGTTTGTAATACACATCCTCCCCAAATTAATATCTGAACCACGGAGGAAAATTGTTTTTTCTATAAAAGTACAAATAAATCTCATCTAGTTATTAAATATTATAGCACCGTTATGTTGCACAATTTTTAGCTCTAAGTTCACGCTCTTTATGATGCTTACAAGTCATTCTTTAAAAGTTTGAATTGAATATTTTTTTTTAATTGAAGTATTGTTGATTTACAATGTTGTGTTCATTTCCAGTGTACAGCAAAGTGATTCAGTTATCATTCACCTAAATTAATCTGCTCTACAATTATTTCAGATGGAATGATCTTAATTCAGATGTGGTGAAGAGGTCGGAAAACTGATTTTCAGGGGAGGTGATATTAAAAAGAATATTCAGGGAGGCGGGTAGGGTGGAAGGTGGGGTACAGATGTTTGCAAAGGCTCCACAGGGTGGGAGAGAAGGAGGGAGAGGGAACTGGGAGCACGGAAGTTAGGTACAGCTGGCGGCTGAGGGCAGGCCGAGCCAGGAATTAAATGGAGAGCTAGGCTGCGGCTGCACCTGAAAGGTCTCACGGGCTGCGCGAAGATGTCTGGATTTCTTCCTGAGGGCAGTGGGAGCCACTGAGAGGTGCAGTAGTAATTTAATCAGACGTGCTTTTTAGGAAGTTCACCCCGGCTGCCCTTTGGAGAACAGACAGGAGTGGAGGAAGCCAAAAGGCGCGGAGACCAGTTAGGATGGGGGTTGATGATCCAGAAGACAGAAGCAGCTTTTCATGGGCATGACCGTGGAGAGAGATGGATGGAGACAGAAGACTGGGGTTTTCTGGTGGGTTTGACGCAGACGTGTGAAGGAGAGGAAAGAGCCAGTGGTGGTTCCTGGGTCCTGGCTAGGGTGACGGGTGGAGGGCTGTGATCAGAGAACGCAGGGAGAGGGGCTGGATCCAGGAACAGTGGGCTCGTGTGAGGCGCTGCAGGCATCTGAGTAGGTCATCTAGCGGATGGCTAGATATATGGAGAGGCCGGGCCTGGAGAAAGAGATGCGGGAGACCACTACACGTGGCTGGTAACTGAACCCAGGGAAGGGCTCCAGACACCCAGCAAGAGGCCGTGTGCCAGATGAGAAAGATCTAAACACAGAGCCCTGAGCGACACCAACATCTAGGGAATGAACAGGAAGACGAGCCCATAAAGGATGGAGGAGGGACAACCAGAGAGCCTGAGGCAACTCAGGGGATGATGGTGTCACGGGGAGTCGGGAGACTTTCTGCGAGTGACGCCGTTTATCACATTTTCAAACTATCAACGTACAGGGTCACGGCAGGGCCTGTTATCGGAGGGACACGGCATGCCGTCTCCTAAGCCTGGGCCTGACCTCACCCCTTCTCATTCCAACCCTCTGTACCACCCTCAATCCAAAGAGCATGTCTTCAGCATGCTCGACCTGCCACGTACACAAATTCCGCACTAAAATGGAATAAAAGCGTTCCAGCTACCTCTAAAACCCTGACAACTTTCATTGTCACTACTGGGCTTCCTACAAAACCCTATGTGTGTAGTTTGGTTTACCTACACCCCACCACGCAAGAGTCTTCCCTTTGGGGCTGTGCAGACATTGCCAGCATCGTTGGCTGGCACAGCTGTTTAGGAGAAAGACTGTGGGAAGGGGGCCCTGGATTAGGCATCGAGGGGCTGGAAAGAGGGAAGACGAACAAAGAAAGGGGATCGTGAAAATGCAGGTGGAGGTGAACAACGATGACGATGATAAAATGAAATACTAGGATCCAAATGTCCAGCTGCCTGTGGACAGGACGGCACAGAGCATTTGTCAGCCAAACGGCATGAAAACGGTTCTAGGATTCACAGCAGTTAACTCCCACTGGTGTGTGACTCTCCAGCTGACAAAGCTCTGAGATGACCGCTGTCCCCTTTGAGGTCATCAGCGATGTGGCCAGGCAGGTGTATGGCGTTTACTTCACGGATGAGGAAAGCAAGGGACGGGAATGGGACCAATGGGGAGATGCCCGCAGTCTCCATGAAAAGATGTGAAGGTTCTCGGATGCAAGGGTTGAGGAAAGTTCCAGGCTCTGATACATAAAGCAGAAGGAAGGCATCACGGAGGTCCATTTTAGACCATTTTTAGAGGTTATTTACTTTTCTGGAGACTCTGTGTCAGGAACCTGCCCACCAGGTTCAGATAGCTGGACACAAAAACAACACCAGTGCATCTCTGAGCCCCGACTGTGAGGCCCAGTGAATTCTCCCTGTCCCTCTGAGGAGTGGGCCACAGGACTGCCCGAAGTCAGCTGCTGCACCGATGGGCAGAGAGGCTCACGTAACTTGCCCAAGGTCATGCTGCTAGTAAGTGGCAGGGCTGTGCCTTTAACCTCTGGCTGTTTGATTCTAAGTCCTGTGCTCTGTGTACTTCACCAGCTGGTACAATGAGCCCCCCAGGAACTAATACACTCCCAGGCTTCATTAGTTGAAGTTCAGTGCCCAGCACCAGGGAAGTATAGTCTCATTATTCTCTTTCTTCTCCTGCAAATAAACTTGGAAGAATATATTCATTTCGGGGTGCTACATTACAAAAGGGATGCTGATAAACTTGCACGCACGTGGAAAAAAGTGATGGCAGTGGTGAAGGTCGCGGAAACGTTGATATATTACAACTGAGCGTGAGTTGTGTGAGTGAAAAATATTGCTGCCATATCGGTAAGCAAAGGATGCTGCAGCCATCAAGCCATCGCATTACAGCCGCCCTGACGGTGAGCCCCGAGGGAACTCAGGATGGAGGCAAGATGCCCCCCATCTAGCAGTCAGCTGTGGCAGCTACCCCCTGACGGTGCCCCCTGAGGACGCTCAGGATGGGAAAGCACAGGATACTGGCCCCAGAGAGCTGAGGTGCAAATCAAAGCAAAGATTTCAGTGAGCCCAGACTCCTGCGTCTTCCCATACACAGAAAAGCACTAAGCTCCTTAACTTGAGATGTCTGGTTTTCTTTAATTAACAGCCATCTTTTGATATTCCAACCACCTGGTCTTTGTTGCAGAAACTCCTGTGTATCCTGGCTTCCCCTCTTACCTCTTTGGAGCGGTCCCTCAGAGTGATCTGAGGTACTGGGTCCCAGGCTTAAGTCCTCAGTTTTGTACACCGAATAAAACATAACTTTTTACTTTCAGGTTGTGCATTTTTTTCTCAGTCAACAGTTGTAATAATAATAAATGTTGCTATCCCTACAACTGAGAAGGGATGGCCTTGTACAGAGTTGGTTAGCTTCGAAAACAGGAAGGCTATCATAGAGAAGAGAAATTAGACTTTTTAGTATGCGGTTGGAGGGCAGATGTTGCAGGTAGGGAGATTTTTGCTTAACGTAAGAAGTTCTGAAAAATCATGGTCACCCTGAAATGGAATAAAATGCCCCATGAGGTAGTGATTACAATGAATATTTAAGATATTTGAACAAAAGCAAATGACTACTGCAGCTGATACTGCCTTTCTTCTTTTAGTAAAGTAACTCCTTTCCTCCTGCTACCAAGTTTTAGCAGGTATCACGGCGGCCCACTTTTCCTGTCCTCCCTCACAGCTGGGTACCTGGCCGTGGCCACATGACTGAGTTCTTGCTCCTGGGAGGAGAGCAGGAGTTTGCTGCTTGCTTCAGAGAGCATGACTTGGGCTTCCCTGGTGGCGCAGTGGTTGAGAATCTGCCTGCCAATGCAGGGGACACGGGTTCGAGCCCTGGTCTGGGAAGATCCCACATGCCGCGGAGCAACTGGGCCTGTGAGCCACAACTACTGAGCCTGCGCGTCTGGAGCCTGTGCTCCGCAACGGGAGAGGCCGCGACAGTGAGAGGCCCGCGCACCAGGATGAAGAGTGGCCCCCGCTCGCCGCAACTGGAGAAAGCCCTCGCACAGAAACGAAGACCCAACACAGCCAAAAATAAATAAATAAATAAATTAATTAATTAATTAAAAAAAAAGAAGAGCGTGACTTGCCCTCACTCGTCCTCTCTCTCTTCCTATGGGCTGGAATGAGAGGGGAAGAGATAAGCTAGGGAGCTTTGTCCACACAGGCAAGGATGACACCCTAGTACAAGGCAGAGTAACAAGACGGGTCCCAGGGTTACCTGCTGACCCTGGACCACCTGCCTAACCAGCTACAGTTCCATGAGAGGGAAAGAGAGACCTGCTTAGCTGGAGCTTCTGTATTTTTGAGTCTCTCTGTTAGAGTGGCTTAGCCTGGGTCCTAACCAAACACGATTTTTTGGAGAGGTACATAGGGTTAAGGTATTACATAAGGGTTTGTAAGAGATGATTTCTATAATAATTGTACATACACACCCCCAGCAAATTTATCTCCTTGCAAAACGAGTTGTCCCAACAGACCATACCATAGTCAAACATAATCACTCTACTATGTCAGTGACCTCGTTTTTTTAAAGTACCAATGTTCAAAAAAGTCAAGAACTTTTGATGTCCTGCTTTTCTTTTATCCCTTTATCAAGTCTGTTCCAAGGCTCATCTTCTTTTCCTTTAGAAAACATCCTCTGCAAAAATACAGATGATAAAGACATTTTAAAGTTCTCTCTGTGGTTATCTAATCTTAAGGATTGGTTTAAAAAAAATACAAAAACGTGATGCATTATTTAGCCTGCTGGTGATAACATTCTTCTTCAGTTATTTATTTTCCCTTAGGGGAGAAAAATCAGAAGTCCAGGCCTCACTGAAGTTGAAGATTTGGATAATGCAAATGTTTTGGCTCACAATGTATCAGGAATCCAACATAATTTGGTCAGCACTCCCAGCCAAAAGAATATTCTGATGTATTAAATGGATTTCTAAGTAAAATAAAGTAGCTGAGCTAATGAATTGTGATTGTGGCCTCTGTGCTTGTGTCCTAGGAGGAAATAAGCCAGTGCCAGATGGACCTTTAATTCTGTCTCATAGATACGCCATTTTTATTTCAATTTCCATCTCTCTACTCATGTTTTTCCTCTTAGACATAATGCCCTTTCCTCTTACCTCCTAACTTATGCACACTCTACAGATTCAAGGTTTTGCTCTATAATTTTCCTTCTCTTAATTTATCCAGTAAACCTGTGGTACGTAACTCTGAATCTAATGTAGTTGCCGATCGTTGTTCCACATTTCATTTTTATCCACAGTAGCTGCTCTACGTGTCATGTTTTCTTTGGAATTCTTCCTTTTCTAAGCCTGTACTAGGTGTTTAGTAAATAGATTTGAAGCATGGATAATTAAAAGACATGGATCAGGCATTTTTTAAATGATATATTAATTGTCAATGAAGAACAAAATGGAAATCTACTGTCCTGCTGATTAAAAACAATTCATAAGGATGAATGAATTTGGGTTTTCTCACCAAAGGACCTTTCAAAAAAGAAAAGCTTCTGTGCATTTTGAGCTTTGTGATTAGCAGCACTTATACTGAGCACAAAGTCCTCATTCCATATCACGACTGCATAATATGGAAGTTATTAAGAACATCTCTTGGGACTTCCCTGGTGGCACAGTGGTTAAGAATCAGCCTGCCAATGCAGGGGACACAGGTTCGAGCCCAGGTCCGGGAAGATCCCACATGCCGCAGAGCAACTAAGCCTGTGTGCCGTGACTACTGAGCCTGCGCTCCAGAGCCCGTGAGCCACGGCTACTGAAGCCCGGGTGCTGCAATTACTGAGCCCACATGCTGCAACTACTGACGCCCGCGCACCTAGAGCCCGTGCTCTGCAATGAGAAGCCCACACACCGCAATGTAGAGTAGCCACTGCTCGCCGCAACTAGAGAAAGCCCACGCACAGCAACCCAATACAACCAAAAAAAAAAAAAAAAAAAAAAAAAACTCTTTCTCAATATTTTCAAATCCTGGGTCAATGAAAAACATCACCATCAGCTTCTCCAGCCCATCTTTCTTGAGTCTCCTCATATGAACCACATTTTAAACCCTCTTTAGCTCTTGAGTTTTAGCTCCATTAAATTTCTGTCAACACATTCTTTTTTTTTTTTTTTCACGGAGAGAGACAATTACACTTTCTGAACCCTACTACCAACACAGAAAAAAACTAAGATGGAAAACTCATACTACTATTCCACAAATAACTTGTAGAGTCTCTAAAAGCCGTTTCCCTTCAACGCACAGAAGTACGAGAAGGTGCATTTCAGCAAAGAGATGTTCGGGATCCGAGGGAAAGTGGAGTTTATTTGAGGCAGTAATATTTCATTGAACTTCTGGAGCCACCGATTCAGAACGACCAGCTCTTTTCTAATTTATAGCGTGTTCTTCATGTCTGGCTGCCTGTTTAGCTGAAGGATCCTGTCCTGGGAGAGAATTCATTTGTCTCCTGGAAGAGTCCCGGAAGGAACCACGTAGGGATGCTGGGATGTGCATTTCAAACAGAATGGAACCCAAAACACTTTCGATGAACGGCAAGATACGTAGGAAAGGATATAATTAATCCAGAACACTCCCCTAACCCTTAATTTTGCAATGTTTCAGCCTAAACATACTTCCTCTTAAGGAACAGAAAAATCTTGAAAGAGAATTTTGAAATATACGGGCTAAACTTTAAAGTACAAAGTAATGAATGCTTACGGGAAACAGAAAGACCTCGGGGAAATCTAGAAATAGACTAACTTAGTAGGACCAGTATTAAATATTTACTTTTTCCCACTGGCTTAGAAAATGACAAATTTTCCCTCTGGCAAGATGGGTCTTGCCCCCTCTGATGTGAGCCTCTTGCTGTGACCCCACCTCCCGATCCCAAGACTGGGAGGCGGGGGACCAAGGTGGCAATGACTTCCGGCTCCCCCTCCTCCTCCATGCAGGCTGCCAGGGGCTGCAAGGAGGTGCTTTGGGCAGCTGTCGATGGAAGCCCTGTTCACGTTTTCTGAAATCCTACGGAGATCAATGCCTAGGCTATTCTCCCTGCCAATCTGTCAGTGGTGTTCTCTGCCCCGTTTGTTAACTCAAATCTATCCTGGGATCTCCGATCATTTAAACGACTCACATTTGCTGGTCTGGTAACAACAAAACGACAACTTCTGGGAGATGTTGTTAAAGGACTCTCTCCCCTCCCAAGCAAAAAAGAAAAGTATGCATCTTCTGTTTAGCAGCATTTGGGAAGGAGGTGTAGAATTAAAATTTCTAGATGTGACCTTTTTCTCTTAAGGTTTATTTTTAAACCATTTTGGGGACGAAGTCTCCTTTGAAATGTATGATATAAATTCCTGCCGGTCTGGGGAGAGTCTACTGAACGAATGCCCAGCCTCTTGCTATGATCTACGGCTGTCATTAGGATCATCAGCCCTTCAACCTGATCAGTAACTAGGTCAGGGTCTCAGGCTAGGAACACGGGGCAGGCTGTCGGGTCTCTACTCAATGTTCCTGGGCTGCAATTCTTCTCAACCTCCTGAACTGCTTTTTACATTTTTTTCTGTCTCCTCTCTACTATTACTACATTATTTATTGATGCTTGTTGCTGCTTTTTTTTTTTTTTTTTTTTTTGGCAAATTCCCTCTGTTCATTACTTTTTAGTCTATTATACAATATAGAAGCTCAGAAAAACAAGCTTATTTTCTCTATGGCTATAGGTCTGTCCAATCCAGAAAGTTCATGAATCTTAGTATATATTCAGGGGACACTTAGTGACCCTTTTCTTTTGCTTCTTCATTGATCTCTTGTTTCAGCTGTGTTTCAATTGCTCAGACTCTCAGACGAGGTCCCTTCATATCTATGACACATCTCGTTAGGACCAAGTATTGTGTCTTTGGGCTCAGGGCCTGTGTGCAGCTAACGAGCCAAGAAGGTAAAGCAAGCCTTACCTTTTTGTAGAGACTCCTCAGATCTCGGTACTGCCACATGCTGTTCAGAACCTGAGATGCGGCCTTGATTACCTTCGGAGAGTGTCTGATAAAGAAAAGACAGGACACGCAAGATGGTGAGCGGGACAGCTGGGCTTCAAATTGACTTGTCAGGAAACAGCAAGAATAAAAAGAATAAAAGCTTCATGGCTTTTCTGGCTCTTTTCTTTTTTCCAGACTGGACAGTACAAGGGATGGCTGTCACCAGTCTCCAGCCTCATTCTCACCCACACACCCACGAGGGGGACAGACAGGAAGGCAACGCAATTTGGCAAAGAATTTTCAAAATGCAAACCCAAGAGCTGTGCGTCGCAAATGCAAACCCAAGAGTCAGAATGCAGATTTAGCGCTGGACTGCAAAATGGAACAGAAAGAAGAGAAGGAGAGCGACTAGGAAAGGCCAGATTAAAGGGTTTTAATGGCCGTGTTGTTTAACACCTGTGTAGTAAGTAAGGGGGGGAAAAAAGATACTCATTTTCTCAGCTGAAGCGTGAGAGCACGTATAGCGTTGGCTCTACACACCTGAGGGATTACAGGCAATTGTTTTCCGTTTGCTGATGACGCCGAGCACGAGTGACCGGCATGACGCTGACGTGTGCACACACTGGCACACACACTCGCTCACGTTTATATGGAGGGATGCGCGTGGATAAGCATCTATAAACAAAGCCCTTCATGCAATTAAAGTTCTGTCCTCTGGATCAGAGTGAGAAAGCAAGGTCACGAAAACCTTTGGACTGGCATTCTTACCATTTTTTTCGAGTCATGGCTTTGAAATCCCTATGAAACTATAGCTAAATATTTCGCCTTTTGGTTCAGTGCCAACCTGCATCTCAGAACAGACACTAGGTCAATACATCCGTGTTGATTAAATTCGATCCAATTCTTGGAAGTCACTTTGACTAGTGGTGAGGGCAACTATTAACTACCTGCGGATTCTTTTTTCCAACGGGCTGGGTCCACAACAGCTGCACAACTTGAGTGGCTGCTGTGACACTGTGCCTGATCGCAAGGGCTGGCACACTTTTGCTGTAAAGGGTCAGATAATAAATACTCTGTGATTTGCAGGCCATATGGTCTCGGTCGCAGCTGCTCAACGCTGCCATTGCAGGACGAGAGGAGTCATAAATAATAGACAAAAGAATGGAAGTGGCTGTGTTCTAATCAAGTGTTATTTACAAGAACGGGTGGTGGGTGGGATTTGGCTTGTGGGTTGCAGTTGGCCGACCCCTGGTCTATGTGGTGACTCCTGGAGTTGGGCAGGACATGACCACTCATGAGGACTCCAAGGTGAAGTCCACCCCTGAAGCTGACCCACGGTGCAGTGGCCCACAGATCCCTCAAAGAGAACATCTGAATTGAGATCAAAACTGCTTCTGACATAAAATAGTTCTTAAAATGCAAAGTAAGCAGATGGGTAGATGGGATCAGGTTGAGCTTGGATTTGAAAGCCAGAGCGAATGGATGTGTGAGGACCTGCAAATGAAATGACGGGATGCTAATACACGATCAGTTAAATGTCTGCTATTTTCCTGGGTCTTCACGTTTGCAATGGAGACCAACTACGTTTAAGTATTCTTCATCCGGTTACTTACTGGAAACAGTAACAGTCATTCTTACCATTATTATTGCTGACTTGGAATTCAACTTTGGCTGTGTTTGAAAATCTCTTAGTTATATCGTGTACTTTTAAAAGAAAAAAATACAGAGTTCTTATAAATTTCAAGATTTTTTCTCTTTGAGAGATAAGCTGTGTTTAAGTAATATACATGTTTTCTTTCACTAAAATGGACAGTTGCTAAATGATCTCACATTTATGCTAGTATCATGCTCTAAATGTATTAAATATTTTTGACTTAGAGAATTTTAGATCTTGTCATGGATACAGACACAGGTACACTTTATTCTTTTTTAAAAAACTGAATTATAATTGACCTACAGCACTCTGTTAGTTCCTAGTGATCCGATATCTGTATACATTACAAAATAACCACCGTGATAACTCTGTCACTATATAAAGTTATTACAATATTATTGACTATATTCCCTGTGCTGTATATTTCATCCCTATGATTCATTTATTTTGCAGCTGGAATTTTGTGTCTTTTAATCTCCCTCACCTACTTCACTCACCCCCCCCCAATCCTACCATCCCGCTCTTCTCTGGCAACCACCTGTTTGTTCTCTGTATCTATGAGTCTGTTTCTGTTTAGTTATGTTTATTCTTTTGTTTTTTAGATTCCAAATACAAGTGAAATCATATGGTATTTGTCTTTCTTTGACTTATTTCACTTAGCATAATACCCTCTAGGTCCATCCATACTGTTGCAAATGACAAGATTTTATTCTTTTTTATGGCCAAGTAATAGTCTCTGTCTCTCTCTCTCTCTATATATATATATATATCTATCTCACATCTTCATTATCCATTCACCTATCGATAGATACTTAGGTTGCTTCCATATACTGACTATTGTAATTAATGCTGTAATGAACATTGAAGTGCATGTATTTTTTTCTAATTAGTGTTTTTGCTTTCTTTGGAAAAATATACAGAACTTGAATTGCTGGATCATATGGTGGTTCTATTTTTAATTTTTTGAGGACCCTCCATACTGTTCTCCATAGTGGCTGCACCGATTTACATTCCCACGAACAACATACGAGGGTTCCCTTTCCTCCACATCCTCGCCAACACTTGTTATTTTTGTCCTTTTGATGACAGCCATTCTGACAGCTGCGACGTGATATCTCATTGTGGTTTTGATTTGCATTTCCCTGATGATTAGTGATGCTGAGCATCTTTTCATGTGCCTGTTGGCCATCTGTATGTCTTCTCTGGAAAAATGCCTACTGAGGTCTTCTGCCTATTTTTTAATTGGGTTTTTTACATTTTTTTATTTTTTTATTTTTATGGCTGTGTTGGGTCTTCGTTTCTGTGCGAGGGCTTTCTCCAGTTGTGGCAAGCGGGGGCCACTCTTCATCGCGGTGCGTGGGCCTCTCACTATCGCGGCCTCTCTTGTTGCGGAGCACAGGCTCCAGACGCGCAGGCTCAGTAATTGTGGCTCACGGGCCCAGTTGCTCCGCGGCATGTGGGATCCTCCCAGACCAGGGCTCGAACCCGTGTCGCCTGCATTGGCAGGCAGATTCTCAACCACTGCGCCACCAGGGAAGCCCTGGGTTGTTTTTCTGATATTGAGTTGTATGTTAGATACATATATGTATCTTGGATACATACAACTGGATATTAACCCCTTGTTGGTTATATCATTTGTGAATATTCAGTAGGTTGTCTTTTCATTTTGTTGATGGTTCCCTTTGCTATGCAACAGCTTTTAAGTTTAATTAGGTCCCTTTTGTTTATTTTTGCTTTTGTTTCCTTTGCCTGAGGAGACAGACCTCTCAAACTATTGCTATGACTTATGTCAAAGAGTGTCCTGCCTATGTTTTTCTCTAGAAGTTTCAGATTTCCAGTCTTCCATTTAGGTCTTTAATCCATTTTGGGTTTATTTTTGTTTATGGTATTAGAGAATGTTCTAGTTTCATTCTTCTGCATGTAGCTGTTCAGTTTTCCCAGCATCACTTATTGAAGAGACTGTCTTTTTTCTCCATTATATATTCTTGCCTCCTTTATCATATATTAATTGACCATAAGTGCATGGGTTTATTTCTGGGCTTTCTATTCTGTTCCATTGACCTATGTGTCTGTTTTTCTGCCAGTACCATACTGTTTTGATGACTGCAGCTTTGTCTGACTGGTTATTTTTTATATTTTCTAGTTCCTTGTTAAAGTTCTCACTGTGTTCATGTAGTCTCTTCCCAAGCTCAGTTAGCATTCTTATTACTATTGCTTTGAACTCTTTGTCTGGTAAACTATTTATCTCTGTTTCATTAGGGCTGTTTTCCACCATCTTCTCTTGTGCTTTCGTTTGAAACATATTCCTCTGTCTTCTCATTTTGTTTAACGTTCTCTGTCTCTATGAAATTAGGTGCAGGAGCTACCTATCCCAGTCTTGAAGGGGTGTCCTTGTGTGGGAGCATCCCTATGCCATCTGCGTGTGTGCCCAGTGGATTTGGTGGGAGAGCTGGGTCTGAAGTGAGCATGGGTCACGTCTTCCCCTGGGGGGTGCTGGCAGCTACCACCTTGTTGGATGATATGGCTGGAGATGGAGGGGTTAGAGTCAGAGCCAGGTGTGAACCAGGGCTTCTTCTGTGCTCAGGGGCAGTTACCACCCTATCAGGGGCTGGAGCAGAAGCCCTGAGGGTCTAGTCCGAGCTGGCTCTGTTCTCTCTAAGTGTGCACACTCTCCTTGGTCATGGTGGCCTCCGCTCTAGTGGAGAGCAGCGCTGGAGCAAGAGGGGCTGGAGCAGGTGCCCAGTGTGGGCTGGCATGGTCTTGGGAAACCAGCTAGAGCCCCAGACAGTTTTCAATCTGCTTCCTCTGAGCTATTCCCAGGAGTAAGCAAGTCTGTGCATGGGCTGTTAACAAGCGAGTCTTGTTTTCTTCTTCTGTAAATCCTACTGGTGTTTAACCAGGTAAGGCAACTTGTCTTCCTGGTGTCTGACCCCAGGGCTGGGGTGCTCAGTGTGTGATTTGAACCCCTCGCTGCCCAGGGAGGATCCCCAAGGCCACGATATCTCCTTCTTCTTCTGTGTCCCCTGCTAAGGGCACAGGTCCTGACCGACCACAACTCCTCCCTTCCTCTGTAGATGCAGACTCCGTGTGTATCTTTCTTTACAGACTTGGTCGAAGAAGAGCCTTTCTGCCAGTCTCCAGGTTGTTTTCAGTAGAGTTGCTCCACGTGAAGATGATTTGATGTGTTTTTTGGGGGGAGGTGGGCTTGGTTTCCTCCTACTCCACCATCTTGATCTCCCTCCTCCACATTTCATACTTTTTACTTCACATTTTGTATCTTTTCTTGTTTTGTGTATCCCTTAACTACTTATTGTGGTTATAGATGATTTTACTACTTCTGTTTTCTAACCTTCCTACTGGTTTTATAAGTGGTTTATCTACTACCTTTACTGTATATTTATCAATGACATTTTTCCTTTGGTAATTTTCATACTTCTACTTGTGGTCTTTTCTTTTCCACTTAGAGAAGTCCCGTTAACATTTCTTGCAAAGCTGGTTTAGTGGTGCTGAACTCTTTTAGCTTTTTCTTGCCTGTAAAACTCAAATCCGAACGATAATCTTGGTGGATAGAGCATTCTGGGTTGTAGAAGTTTTTTCCTTTCATCGCTGTGAATATATCATGTCACTCTCTTCTGGTCCGCAAAGTTTCTGTGGAAAAGTCAGCTGAGAGTCTTATGGGAGTTCCCTTGTACATACTTAGTTGCTTTTCCCTTGCTGCTTTTAAGATTCTCTCTTTATCTTTAATTGTTTCCATCTTAATTACAATGTGTCTTGGTGAGGACCTCTTTGGGTTCATCTTATTTGGGACTTGCTGTACTTCCTGGACCTGGGTGTCTGTTTTTCTTTCCCAGGTTAGAGAAGTTTTCAGCTATTATCCCCTCAAACAAGTTCTCTGCCCCTTCCTCTCTCTTTCCTTCTGGACCCCTACAATGCGAATATTAGTATGCTTAATGTTGTTCCAAAGGTATCTTAAACTATCGTCATTTAAAAAATTTCTTTTATTTGGTGAGCTTGGTTGAATTCCACTACTCTGTCTTCCAGTCTGCTGTTCCATTCCTCTGTATCATCTAATCTACTATTGATTCTTTCTAGTGTACTTTTTATTTCAGTTATGGTATTCTTCAGTTCTGTTGGGTTCTTCTTTATATTTTCCAGCTCTCTGTTAAACTTCTCACTGTGTGCATTCTTCTCCTGAGCATCTTTAGGATCATTACCTTGAACTCTTTATTGGGTGGATTGTTTATTTCTATTTCACTTAGTTCTTCTTCTGGAGTTTTAGTTGTCCTTGATTTGCAACACATTCCTCTGTCACTTTGCTTTATTCTCTGTTTTTATTTCTATGTATCAAGTAGGTCTGCCACGTTTCCTGATCTTGGAGAAGTGGTCTTATGTAGGAGATGTCCCATGGGGCCCAGGAGCATGCTCTCCTCTGGTCACAGAGATGTATGCTCTCGGGGTGCCCCCTTTGTGGTCTGTGTGGGTCCTTCTTTTGTGGTAGGGCCAACTACTGTGGGTGCACTGGTAGGGGGGCTGGCCCCTGGTCCGGATGGCTGCCAGGCCCTGCCTTGTGTGGAGGCTGCTGGCTTGCTGGTGGGTGGGGCTGGGTCCTGACACAGCCGGCTGCTCGACGTAGGGGGTCCCGGGACTGGGGCTGACTGGCTGGTGGGCAGATAAGCCTCTGGTGCTAACAGACTAGAGGGAGGGCTCCAAAAGGCACTTGCTAGCACCAGTGTCCTCGTGGTAGAACTAGCTCCCCAAAATGCCTGCTGCTAGCATCTCGGTCCCCAGGGGGGAGTCTCAGTTGCCTCCTGCCTCTCTGAGAGGCTCTCTAAGATCGGCAAGGGGTCTGACCCAGGCTGTTTTCAAACTGCTGCCTCTGCACTCTCTGTTTTGAGGTATGTGAGATTTTGCGTGAGCCCTCTAAGAGCGGAGTCTGTGTTTCCTATGGCGTCCCTCCAGCTCTCCCATCTGGGGGCTGGTCTTCCTGGTGCTGGCGAGCCCTATGTAGGCTCCTTGGGGAGAACCTCTGCAACTGTGATGATCCTCACATGTTATTCTTATATAATCAATGCTGAGCAAAGATTAAATGCTATGTTTTGCTGTAGTTTATCACCACTAGCTAGATATGTATCCATGACAAAAGTCAAGCAACTCTAGAGGAATACATATTAATAATACTCAGGTAGCGATAATATAGTTGAAACATATTTAGTATGCAAAAATTCCTCTGATGGTGTAATTTTTTTTCTACTCCTTGCTTAGTTACAAAATAGAAAGAGACTGTGAATATGCAATGAATAGCAGCTTTTAACCTCTCAATTAAAATGCCAATACATCACAGCGTTATAAAAAACTGATGAAGGTCAAAGAAACATCGCTTTCTTTTTAGACTTTAATTTTGATTCATCCACTAGACTGGTCCCATGCAACGTCTACTTGAAAAACTGTAACTATTGATTGAAAGACTTGAACAACTGAGTACTTCTAACGTGACAAGTGATTATAACCTCAGCCACAAACAGAGTTCCTTACTGACAAGTAACAGTCGAGGCTGTTAAATGGCTTTTCTGTCTTATGACAAAATACAGTGACACACTCAACACTATTTCCTACATAACTGTTAAAATCTGAAAAAATACAAATGTACTTTTGAAACAGATGGACTTGTCCATATTGCCTGTTTCAAATGATGTGAAAAGAGTAAGTTATCAAGACTTAAAATGGTAAGTTATAAAAGGCTCCTGTAAGAGTCATTAACGATTACACAATGTCTGATCTTCACCAGAGGTGTCAAATTAGGGGCGACTGAGAATTTCAGTTGATGCCATTCATTGTGGGTGTTAGGCAAGGCCATTCCAGCCGCAGGATTCCAGAATAATTCTTCCAGTGTATTGGCAAAACATGGTGAGTTATACAGTTCAAACAGACTGCGATTGGCAACGTGCCAGGCTGACTCATTAGTATCACGGCACATTTAAGCTTGTGTATGTTTAGAAATAAAACCTATAAATATGTTAAAGGCAGAATCATAGCTACGTAGGTTTTTTCATCTGTGTTTTCTCACGCGATCTCAAGTTAAAAGTTTGAATAATTTTTTGAGGAGGGCAAGTTTGCAAGCATTTTTTAACTTAACTAGAGCCAAACTGATATTCCTCCCTTTTCCAATTATTAAAGCATCTCCAATTCCAAAGATTCTATTTTCAATAAAGTGTTTCTATTTTGTTAAAACCCGTCTAGAAGGCCATGGGAGTCTCAGTGCCTACTATCATGACAGAATTGAGTGATAAATGGTGAGTTTAGTGGTAAGATCCAGAGCACTTCTTCGGGATTCATTTTAAGAGCAGTGAGAAGTAATAATCAAATGGAAGTGTAGGTGGCTGACAAGGTTATCTCCAGTTATAAAAACCTTGTTTTGATCCCCAAATTAGTCACTAAATATAAAAGAGATAAACCACATAAAATAATGGATGAGGCTGACTAAGCAGGAGAATTATAACTGGGAAGATGCTTGACTCAAAGCAATTCCACACTTCTTATTAAATTCATAAATCCAGACTGCTAACACTGGGGAAAAGAGATAAAGAAACAATGACATGAAACGAGTATCTATCCCATAAAGACATTTTCAGTCAGTTTAAAGCACAGATTTGAGATTATTTGTAGTGAAAGGAATCTCCCATTAACAGTAATCCAGATGGGAACAGACTGAACAAGACTATTTTCTGGATTGGCAATGTGGATATATACTGTTTCATAGGTGGTTTCCTCAAATGAGTTTTTAATTAGTTTCATCAAATAATTTTCTTTGACCATAGGACTGATAAAAGCATCTCTTCTCTTTAAGGTCCAGTAGGGATGCTCACACAGATGGAAGGAATTAATGTAACCACCTCCCACAGCTCTACTGTCTTACGATTCAGAGAAAACACTTTCTTCTTGGAATGTCCCATGAATATAGACAAATATATCAGAGAGTTTTTGTGGACTATGGTTTTACTGTGTGTGCATGTGTGTTTGCTTAAGAAAAGCATCAACATATTAAGTTCCTAATGCTCAAAACAGGTAAGCATTTCAATTAGAGATTCCAAAGGTCTACTGAAGCTATATAAAAAAGAAAACCACGTGGCTTCCTGCCCATGTAGAAGAGCATTTTACTGTAAGTATTATAAGATATAATTCAAGCCATCCATCTACATTGCACAATTATTACGCGAGTCCAGAGGGGCTTCTCTATATTTGATATAGGAAAGTATTCAAATCCTAATCCTGAACTGTTCATTGAACCTATTTGGAGGTCTCAGGGGGCTTAAACAGAAGCCCTGAAACTTCATTTATTATGCAATGATAATATCTTGAATTAAATGAGAGAATTTCCAAAAAGTCTCAAAGTGCATCCTTCACAGCCTTTAATAACAGGAGAAAAATTATTCAGCGTTTAGACATAAAGGAATGGGGAGGGGGGCGGTGCGGCCAGGAATGCAAAGTCAAGAAGTAGACCCTTGATAACAAAAGGTTTATTACCCTTTTAATCTTAGTTGATTACATTGAGGGACTTCCAGGAGGCAAAACTGAATTAAGGTTAGTGAATGTTTTTGTAAAATTGACAGCTCGCTGATATACTGACACTGTGGCTTGTGAAGATATGTTTTGGTTACATACTGTAAGATACCATCGATTCTTAAATCAAACTGGGGACATTCCTGTTTCTGGCGGTGCCGCGCCTTTGACATGAGCCTTTTCTCTCTTTATTCCATTGGCATAAAAGCCCTCCTTCCTCACTGCCTCTATCCCCTCTGCCCCGGAAATTTCTATTCAGTCTTTAAGACTTGATTATTACTTCTTTCAGGAAATATTTTATGACAGCCCCTCCCTCAGTTTTAGATTGGAAAGTATGAGCACAGTGACTTGTTAAATTCAATCATTTGTCCCAAAGGCACAGCTGGTAAGGGAGGGTGCTGGTTGGACGCTGATTTCTCTCTGACTCCGTCACACCGTTTTCTCCCCCATCCTCCCTGACTTGCTATGCAGAACTGAAGAGGCACAGAACAAAAGGATGTGGATCTGTCATCAACACTTGGACTTGCAGCCGCAGAGGAACAGCTGCCACCAAACACCTTCATGAATCAGGGTCGTCTCTTCCGTATGGAAGGAACATGCTAGTCACTAGACTGGACGCTGGATTGTCAAGCCTATCTTACTAACATCCCAGGACTCACCAAGTCATGAGTTATTTATCAAATCAAAATTACTAGTAAGATCAGCTTTCCTTGTGGGGTGGGAAGACTGGAAACCATCTGCTGTTTTCCTTCTCTTGATTATCAGACACCAGTGCTTCCCAGTGACGTCCCGTAGTGTTACCCATACCCAGGGTATGCTGGGCACACTTAGAACCGATTCTACCAATACCAATTCTACGTGATAGGAAGTCACCGTCTGACTTACTTGTCTCCTTTGCTTTTGGAGATGCCGACCAACTTCTCGATGCCGCCGGCGTCCCGTAAGGCCTTGGCATTCTCCATGTTCTTGGTGATCACCTCGTGCAGGGTGCAGCACACGGCTGTCACCGTGTCATCCGACATGGCCTTGCTCGCCGCGTTGCTGCTGTTATTCCCGCCTGGAAGCCGATGGACCAGGTCTCGCATGGCGTATTTGCCTTTGGAAAAGAAAACGAAGGGAAGAGTTGAAATGCGGTCAAAACAGAGGAAGAGGGTGGAGGGAGAGGTGGAGATGGGGGTGAGAAAGAGAACACAAGAGGCCACGTTAATGCAATGTTGTCTGTTCCCCATCACTGATTATTCTTTATGGGGTAACTGCGGACACATACACAGAGAAAACGGTATTTCTTCACAGCGAATGTCTGGACTTTTGGTGCTGCATGGATGTGGGACTGACTCTTTGGACAAGTTATTTCATGCCTCTGAGCCTCAGCAAGAATAATGGTACCTCCCTTTCAAGGCTGTTGCGAAGAAATGTGTGGGAAGCACTTAACACACAGCGATGACCCTGGACTCAGGACTCAATAGAGGTTAGCAATCGGTGGGTTCCTGCTTGCTATTCACAGAAGTCAGGAAAACATAGGGTAATTCTAACATAACCTCAAAAATGCCTTGACGGGAGCTATGTTGGGACTTGTATTATTTAACAAATAAGAATCAAAACACAAAAATCTGTGTATATATGACATCTGCATTCTGGTCCCTATAAAGCAAAGAGAAACATTTAAAGCAGGGGAGAGAAACTTTACAAACAATATATAAAACTAGGTGTCCTTTGAACTAGGGTAACTGGATGATCGATCTGTCTCTCTGATGGGATTTTATTGAATGGTTCTACCATATAACATTTACTAATTTGACATGTTTTACTTCCCGTGGAAAAAATAAGATAAAATGCAACTTTGCTTCCTTAATTCACTTTATCATTATTAATTATGCTACTCCCCATGATAGAGGTACTTATAATGACATCTTTATGGAATACTTTTAGTTTACAAAGCCATTTAGGCATTGCCAATAACCCTGCAAGACAATTAATTCATCCCACCTGCAGCTTCCAATTCTGTTCCATTAATTTACTTCTGGAACTAAGTAAAGAAATGCCTGTAGCAAAGTTGCCTGTTCTTAAATTTTTCAGGTGGAATCGGCATGTGTCCGAAGTTAAATTCCTGTCTTGTCTCCCATCCCCCAATTAGACATATTTAGGTAGCTCCTAAAAGCCATTTAAATATTTTTCCTCCTTATAGGTCTCTAAAGGATAACTTCTTTTGCTGTTTAATTCTCTGGCATGTGGTGCTTGGGGGGCAGGAAATGGAACCATGGAAGGAGGCAATGACATCTTAATTCTAGGCAGTAATAAATAAAACATAAGACTTCGTAATTTTGGTATCTGCTCGTATCCTATGTTTAGGTGGCTTATTTTAGCTTGGATGAAAAAAAAAAATGCTGATGTCTAAATTACCAAAATAGGAAAGTGTCTTCATTCACTTGACGACAGCCGAGAAGTGTCTGACAAAAATGGTTTGCCTGAAAACCCCCAAATGTAGCATATTTATTTTCCAATGACAGCACCTAAGACAGGTTGGAGAAGATCCTTTGTACAAGATAGTCCTCTGAGCACCTGGCTTTACCTACTCATCATTAAATCACACTCAGCTCGGGCTATGAGTTTAGTTCTGTTGAGCTCAGCAGGCTGGAGACTGTATCATTAACCCCGCACAAACCACTGTCAGACCAACTTGAATTCACAGAAGCGAGAAGATGGGCGCATTCTTTATCAGGGAAGTGATGGAGGAAGGAAGCAGCACACTCTCTCAATCCTTGTGCATACAGGGGCAACCCCACTCCTGAATGAGCACAGAAGACTGGTTGTGTGGCCTTGGACATCATCAACGTTGACAGCAAAAATGAGGAGAGGGAGAGGATTAGGCTAGAGCATTTTTTTTTTTTTTTAGTTTTTGTTATCATCATTTAAAAAATTACGACAGACTTGAAAGTGTGGTTTCGTCTTACACAGCTTCCCAACCCGTGAGCCCTGAATGAGAAGCAAGGTGTCCCCATGATGTTCAAGTGGCAGGAACCACCACTCTCCCCAGAGCAGCCTCTTCGACTTGCCCCAGTGTGCTGGACAAATACTGTCATTTTGCATGTGCTCCCCAGTGTGGAAAACAGCAGGAGTCACTGCCATATATATATGGGCACAGGGACATCAAGGGCACCTGGGGCTCAGCAGTGCTTTGGGAGGCTGTGAGGATGGAGAGGAGGAGAGCATAAGAGTACAGGCCTCACCCTGTGGATAAGCCTGCCAGGAAATAGAGGAGCTTCCTGTCTTAGAACGGGTGCCACCAACCACTGCAGACTGAAGACCACTCCCCCTTCCTCTGGCTTTAACTTGGGTTAAAAATAAGTAAATAACATGACACAGCCTAACATCACAGAGTGACTCATGCTGACCATACCACCTAGCAGGTGACTAATATTTCAGGACGAGAGCAAGGAACTTGTGCCTACAAAGACCTGGCCCTCAGGGGATCAGGAACAGAAGAGCAGCCATGATGGAGAGTCCTCAGACAAGGCTTCGAGCCCAGTGAAACGGTGGCGGTAACGCAGGGGACGAGGATTCAGAAATTTCTAGCGGGGATAATGAGGTGGGTAGTGGAAATCAAGTGAACTCTGAAACTTAATAATAATGGGCAAGTTGGATTTCTATTTTATTTTTCCACACAAAGGAAAACATGCTTAGCAATTCCCTGGTGGTCCAGCAGTTAGGACTTGGCGCTTTCACTGCAGGGGCCTGGGTTCAATCCCTGATCGGGGAACTTACATTCTACAAGCCGCACGGTATGGCCAAAAAAAAGAAAAAAGAAAAACATGCACAACTAGTGAACATCATACGGGAGAACCACAGAGCAAAATCCCATGGGAGAGACAAACAGGTCATCAGGTTCAAAAGACACTTAGATTGGTGAAAACAAAGTGAATACCTTGCCACCATTGGGAACCAAGATGCTTTCCATTATTCACTCTCATTGGCATCACATGTTACAAAAGAAAAGCATGTTGCTCCGAGATTAAGACAGATGCTCCCTGAGATGAAAACAAAACAAATACAACTCCACCACCACCACCAACTAAAGGTCACTCTGTGTTGCTCAAATTGTCAACAGAAATGAATCCTCGGGCCATTTCTTTGAAGTTACTTAGCCTCTCATGAAAATAACTTTATCTTTGACATGTGTAATACTGATATGAGATGACTATTGGACATATTACAATTGTGTAAAAAAACAACTACTGTTCCTATCAGTGATGGACTAACTGTAACCTTGTAACTTTGCTACCCTTCCTGCCCTGTGTGTGGGCAGGTGTGTTTGTAAATTACAATTAAAAACTATTTTCTCCTTATGTTTCTTTTTGGGGTCTTCTGTTTAGAGTTGGTGGGCATGTGGAGGTGTGTGGATGGACTCAGGGGACCTAACAAACTGTGTTGCCCTAGAGCAGAGCTCCTTGCTGAGCTCCTGTACACATAAGAGCTGGTGGGAATTTCACGATGAGATAACAGAGCTTTGCTCTCACTGACTGTGCCTGTTTCTGTTTCTGTTTCAGCACTAAGCCTATTCCTGGTATTGATTTGTGCACTACCCCTTGGTTTCTCCACTGGTGGTGGCAATATTGAGTAGTGAGTGGTTTTATGGGCTAACCACCTGTGATCTTGAGTCCTTTCCTAAGCTGATTGTATATCACTCTGGATCGTTCATATGGTCCTCTGTATAGCTGGTCTTTGTGATGCACTCTGGTAAACTCAAATCTCTCAAACCAACATTAGAGGAAAGAGGTTAAAAAAAATGTCAGCCGAGAACAGCCCTGGATCAGGAACATTACAACTCCTTTGTCTATGAGGTCTTAGCACATCTTTGGCTTCCCTATTTCTGGAGATGCTAAAACTGACCTGTGAGTTTTTGCTGAGTTGCTCTAAACTAATTTTTTTCTTCCATTTTTTATGGTGGTAAAATACACATAATAAAAATTTATCATCTTATCCACTTTTAAGTGTACAGTTCAGTGATATTGATTAAATTCATATTGTTGTGCAACCATCACCACCACGTATCTCCAGAACTCTTTTCATCTTGCAAAACTACAATTCTATTAAACTCTATTAAACCATTAAACAATAACTCCCCACATCATCCATTAACAACCAACGTGCTACTTTCCATCTCTATGATTTTGACAACTCTAAGTATCTTATATAAGTGGAACCATAGAGTGTGTCTTTATTTTGTTCAGCAATAATGTCTTCAAGCTTCATTCATATTGTAGAATATATCAGAATATCCCTTTTTTTTTTTTAAAGTCTGGATGATACTCCCCTGTATGCATATACCACATTCTGCTTATCCATTCATCTGTTGGTGGACACTTGGGTTGCTTCCTTATTTCAGTTATCGTGAACGATGTTACTATGAACAGAGGTGTACAAATATCCTTTCTCTTTCGATTTATGTGTCTTTGGATCTAAAGTGAGTCTCTTGTAGACAGCATATATTTGGATCATGTTTTTTTTTTCTTTCTTTCCATTCTGCCAATCTCTGTCTTTCGATTGGAGAGTTTAACCCCTCTATATTTAAAATAATTATTGTAAGGAGGGACTTAACTTGTGTTATTTTGCTATTTGTTTTCTACATGCCTTGTAGCTTTTTTGGTCCCTTATTTCCTACATTACTCTCTCTTTTGTGTTTGTTTGTTTTTTTTGCAGTGAAATGTTTTAACCCCCTTTTCATTTCCTTTTGTGTACATTCTGTAACCATTTTACTTGTGGTTACCATGTGGATTACATTTAATGTCCTAAAGTTATAACATTCCAATTTAAATGTATACCAGTTTAACTTCAGTAATGGACAGAAACTCTGCTCCTTTATAGTTCCACCCCCAACCCTTTCAATTATGGATATCACAAAACTACATCTCTATATGTTGTGTCCAAAAACATAAAATGATAACTTTTTTTAATGTGTCACTTTCTTAAAGTAGATAGAAAACAAAATATGGAGTTGTAAGCCAAAGGTACAATAATACTAGCTTTTAGACTAATAATTTTTAAAAATGCATTATTCTCTTGAATCATGTAAACAACAAAAAAAGTGGAGTTACAAACTGTTTTTACAATAAGACTAGCTTTTATAATTACCCAGTGTTTTAAAGCCTTTGTCTAGCACTTCTGCCACTTGCTCTTTCTCAGGGAAGTTTCTGTTGGTTCATTTTTTCCCTTGGAATGGGTATACTTCCCTGTTTCTTTGTATCCACTGTGATTTTGTTGTTGTTGTTTGTTGAAAACTGGACACTGCAATCTAACAACCTAGCAAGCCTGGAATTCAGATTCCTTCCCTTGTGCGGGTTTGCTGGGTTTTGTTTTTAATTGCTGTAGGATGTCTGTGTGCTGAGGTGTACACTGAAGGTCTCCTCAGGTCTTTTCTGAACCTGTGCCTTTCCCTGGGCCTACATGGTGACTTTCTAATTTCCCTCACATACACATTTGCTTTTGAATGTCCTAATCTTTAATATCTGGCTCCCAAAAGGGGAAAAAGAGAACAACGAAGGGGGAGGGAAGGGCACCAGCCCTTTAAGTTCCCTGGAAGTCACTTCAGCCGGAGGGGGAGGGGTTTTCGACAACTGGGGAGCGTGTGTAACAACAGCTGCCTCTGTGTCTGCAACTCCATGATCAGTAGCAACAATCTGAACACAGAGTGCCCAGTATTTGGAGGACGGATCCCTTATTGCCCACCCTAGCTCCCACCAGCTACATACAAGCTCCCCATGAACACGTGTATAGCTGCCTGCCAAGGGCTGGGTGTGAGAATGGGTAGCTGTTACTGGGCTAAGAACTGAAGATGACCAAAATTAACCATAATTCACCGTCCAAGCTTTCCTCTAACAGGTGCAAGCCTTCATTAGACTCCAGAGTTCCGAAATAGTTACACTGGACAGATTCTGCCGGTGAGACTGCTGTCTGTGTGCGGGGGGGGCAGATTCCTGGGTTTCCTACCCACCATCTTCCAGAATCTTCTCTCCACACTGAATTTACATTGCTCAGTGGTTGAAGATGTAAAAGTGAGGCACTGATTTCCTTGTGACTGTGTGTCTACGGGTAAATGTGAAAAGAGCCTTTTCCTCCTTTGCCAAAGGAAAATTGTTAGCCCTTACCAAGGATCCCCAGCGCAGTACTCTGTGGGCGGTCACAGCTCTTTCTGCAATGCGGCTAGCTCCTTTTTCTCTTTCCTTTCTCTCTTTGGCAATGTTTAGAGCTTAATGTTTCATAAAAATCTGCCACTTTAAGGACATTTAATAGGAACAGTTTATCACAAAAGGGGAGAAAACATGTGCAAAAAATCTATATTTTAAAACTGGTTTATGTGGCTTTCCGACCAAAGAGGTGAGGCATTCAAGATGGTAGTGTTTGCTTATTGAAAAAGTTTGAATGCTTGTTTACATGGGAAAGTTCTGAACAAAACAGCAGTTACTTTCTGTCTTTAGGCACTAGGAACTTATACCTTGTGTCTCCTGACAGCTTTTTAAAAAAAAATTTAATTAAATTAATTTTTTATACAGTAGGTTCTTATTAGTTATCTATTTTATACATATTAGTGTATATATGTCAATCCCAATCTCCCAATTCATCACACCACCACCCCCCCGCTTTCCCCCCTTGGTGTCCATACGTTTGTTCTCTACCTCTGTGTCTCTATTTCTGCCTTGCAAACCGCTTCATCTGCACCATTTTTCTAGATTCCACATACATGCATTAGTATACGATATTTGTTTTTCTCTTTCTGACTTAACTCTGTATAACAGTCTCTAGGTCCATCCACGTCTCTACAAATGACCCAATTTCGTTCCTTCTTATGGCTGAGTAATATTCTATTGTATATATGTACCACATCTTCTTTATCCATTTATCTGTCTATGGACACTTAGGTTGCTTCCATGTCCTGGCTATTGTAAATAGTGCTGCAATGAACATTGGGGTGCATGTGTCTTTTTGAATTATGGTTTTCTCAGGGTATATGCCCAGTAGTGGGATTACTGGGTCATATGGTAATTCTATTTTTAGTTTTTTAAGGAACCTCCATACTGTTCTCCATAGTGGCTCTATCAATTTACATTCCCACCAACAGTGCAAGAGGGTTCCCTTTTCTCCACACCCTTTACAGCATTTGTTGTTTGTAGATTTTCTGATGATGCCCATTCTAACTGGTGTGAGGTGATACCTCATTGTAGTTTTGATTTGCATTTCTCTAATAATTAGTGCTGTTGAGCAGGTTTTCATGTGCCTCTTGGCCATCTGTATGTCTTCTTTGGAGAAATGTCTATTTAGATCTTCTGCCCATTTTTTGATTGAGTTGTTTGCTTTTTTAATATTGAGCTGCATTGATAGCTCTTTTTGAAATTGCCTTCTCCAAATCTACACCCCAGAGTCAAACTAATAAAACTTTAAAAAAATGTCTTTTATATCTAAACGGTCTCTGGCCATTTCCCAGACTGCTGCTGGGTAACATCAAAGAGTTTTCTTCATCACCTTATGAAATAAGGGATGTTTGTTAGAAATAACTAGGAATGTTTGGCATTCTGCAAGTTTTTGTTTGGTTTATTACTGTTGTAAGAGCTGTCCTGTTTATCAAGCCTTCAGTAAAAAAAAGACCTGGCAAATGAAAAAAAGAGAAACCCAACCTCCTTAGTGATGACAAGTCTTAGGATGATACTTCAGCAGTTATGAACCTTTCAGTTCAGTTAGAAACATGCTCCCTTTCATGTTAAAGAATGGCAATAAAAGAAAGATTATAATAAAACAATAAATAATTATTTATTATTTAATTATAATTAAATAAATAAAAAATAATGGCCAATAAAAGAAAGATTCCATTTTTAGGTTTAAAAGAGCCTTTTCAGTTGGTGGGAATCCTAACACACTCTTTATGGAATAAATTAAAAGATCCTGGAGAGTTTTCATTACCCTCACTGTCCGTAATATATACTTACTGTAATGCTAGTCACTGACTAACTTCTCACAAAACTAAACTCGTCTCAAGTTTGATATTGTTGTTTGTAATGAACAAATAATCAGAGCAATTCAGCCATATCATCAATAGGTGGTTTCTGATTTTCTCCCACACTCTCCTAAAGACCCTGCCAGAACCACAGATCAATAATTGGGTCTGTTGGAAGAAACATCAAAAGAGCCTGATCAAAGAACTCTAACGGGTACTGTTAACACTTGATACCATAGAAAATAGCCTCTTGGTTACAGACACTCCTGTTAAGCTGAAATCCTCGAAACAAATGAACATCTTTCAGACTACCAAGGGATTGAGTCAGGGTTCCAGAACTCATTCACTTTGAGAATCTGGACTTCGAACTAACCCAAGATCAAGACAACAAGGATTAATTACTTAGAGTAAATGACACAAATTTAGTTGTGGTTCATGTTCTATTTTGAGTTGGGCTTATTATAAAATCCTTCTTCTTTCTACTTCCTCTTTCTTTAATGCTTGATTTAACAGGTTATGTGTATAAAAACTAGATGAAACGTTCTTTAAATGGAATCTTGTTCTAATTAATTCTTCAGAATTCAGAAAAAATCTCTTGAAAATTTGTAAAATAGGTAATAAGTTATCAGGAAAAGTTAATAATAATAATAATCCTTTTAGTATAACAACATATGTTGAGTGGTCCTGTCTACACTGCTTAAAACAATAGTTAAATAATATAAAAATGCCTTGACTAACCTGTTTCCCTTCTTTGACCATAGGTTTTTATAGATTGAACTAGAATCTGTCCTCCTTTCTACTAGAACATAATTGAAAAAAATCAAATCTGTACCCATGACCATGCCATAGATGTCACATTTAAAGGCAAATATCATTTAATTAGGCATGACAAGCCCATTAAAAACAAGTAGATTTAATATGTGGGATTGAGGTCTACAGTATCCTCCTAGGACACTGGCTTGGCTCGTGTTGTATGGCTTAAGGAATCCTAGCCCTACAGGCAGCACGGCCAGGAGTACTGAAAAGTTGGAGCTCAGAGAAATGGAATAATCCCTGAGTTACAGGTAATGAAGGTGAAGACTGGCAGAAATGCCTCGGCCACTGCTGTGTCATTGATCCCAGTAGATGAGGTGAAAGGGAATAAATTATTTCTGCTACATAAAGGAAACAAAATTACAGACCTAGGATCTACAAACAAAACAAAAGTTAACTCTCAAGATTTATTATCACATAGGTCTAGTTTTGATAACCATGCACAGAGGTCTTTGTGAGTGAATCCACACTACTTGATATACTTACGTCTGTACAACTGGTCAACCACCAAATTAATGGTCCCAAATCAGAAAACTGCTAAACCACAAACATCGGTGGTTAAATCTGCACTGCCACTGTAGGGGCAGAACTTCAACATCGGAGGGATCAGGAAGGAAAACTGGTACCTTGTTCTGACTCCATCATGACTGTCTACACATCATGTGCTCAACACAATCCAGAATCAGGAAGACAGAACAAAACTAGAAACCAGCTCAGGGAAACAAATCCAAAACAGAGAAAGGGAAAGAAACACAGGCTCGCCCTTCTAGCCCTAATCCCAATGAATGAATCTTTGAGTAATTTTCTAGCAGCTGCTGACTTTTGAATCAACTTCATCTCTGATGTTTGCAACACTGATATGTGACAGACGGTATGATTATCTTGTGAGAAAACTGCTGTTTGTCCACCATGAATGGACTAAGTGTGACCTTACAAACCATGGTACATTTGTGCTTTTTTATTTTAAAGGTGGAAGGCTGGTTTTTCTTAAGTCTGGATCCCTTGCAACAATTTGTTAGTAAAAATCCCTTTCTCTTGATGCTTTTGTCTGTATGCTTTCCTTTCTCAGATTGGAAAATGGGTGTGACAACACTGACCCTCTGGTTTCATCACGCCGGCCCCTTTTTCCCAAAATGGGACCTGTTCATCTCTACATCTGCCCCTTTGCTCCTGCCAGATTAGAATCAATATTTAATGAAATGCATTGGTTTTTTAAAAAAAAGCGAACCTTCTTTTATGTATCTGCTAGCTGCTTTAATTAACGATTTATCCAAATAGAAAGAGAGAGGAAAAGTCATAGTAAGAAGAGATCAGCTGGAGGCAAGGAATCAGCCAGTGGTTGCGGTGGGTACAGCTTGAGACAAATTCTGGAAGAAACACTAAAGTTCCTTATGCTTTTTTCTGATAACTATGATTTGGAAAAAACAAGCACAGCCTTATAACACACATCAGAACCTATTTCACATGCCAGAATTGGTAAGCAGTTGGTCTGAGAAAATGAGGCAATCAGTAACTCAACCCTGTGAATAGAAATAATGTCAAGTAAAGCAAATCTTGTAGGTTTGCGGTATATGGTATGCAGTTCTTTCAAGAGTTACCATCTCCAAATAAATAACCTACTCCATCTGTTTGGAAGACAAGAGGAATTGTATTTTTTAGCACCTTGAGATCTTATGCAGAGGATTTCACTGAATTAGGCTCTGAGAAATTCTCACATTGTTGAAATGTCAAGAAGTAAGGTAATGAGTAGAAATACGGACAAGAAGGTGGCTAAGATATGCATACGTAATTTGTAGAAGAATCACTCTAAAAATAAAAACCACAGTTAATTAACAGGAGGTTTGCTGAAGCACCTTTTTGAACTAGAAATAAATTGATTTTTGAGAAATATTGAAAATGAGGCAAGTAACTGGTATAATACATTTTAACAAGATTTAAATAATTTGATTAAATATTAAGCATGATAGGAAAAAAAATTATTATCTCAATTCATTGCCTCATTTTAAAAGCAGAAAGGAAGTAGAGGTGAAAATTTAAACACTGATTCTGGTTTCAGGGGAGAAACCTAGGAAGGCTTTTTATTTTTAGGTCAAGATTTCTGTCTAACAAAGATCCAAGAACTCTCCTAGGATGAAAATTTCAGACAATAGTGTGTCTGAGACAAGGTGAGGTCAGTATTTCTGTAAGAAAAGCTTGTTTTCAGTAATAGAACCTGCAGTTAGTCCTCTGGCCTGATATTAGCACATTGGGATAAGAGTAATTCATTGATTAATGCAAGTAGCCTAATGAAGAATTCTAACATTGTATTCCCAAGTTCTTGCTTTCTCAAACTGATCTACCCCTCTGCCAAAATAAAAGAGTTTCAATAAAGGGCACAAAGGGCTGCTACTCATAGATTACATTAGAGAGTGGTTTAATGTTTTCAAGAAAAGTCACATCTATTTCAGTTTCTACTTTGTATCTCCCTAGGGCTATAGAAAAGGCAGGTACAATTTCCAATTTGTATAGAAGACAACTGCAGCCCAAAGAGATTAAATGATGTGTGTAAGGCTGCAGAGCTGACTGTATCCTGGCTTTGGTATCTTTCCATGGGTCTCTTGGCCAGAAACTCCTCTCTCCAACCAGCCCTCCTCACTCCCTCCTCTGAGCTTTTTTCACAGGTATAATCTGTACCACCTGTATGACACCTACCCCGTAACTCATTTATTCAGTTGTTCTATAGACATTCACTGAAGTTTCCTCTAGTTAGCTTATATATGTAATTAATCTTTCCAACAATAATATAAACCAAGGACAGGATGACATCTAATAACCTTATGTTTACTGATAAATGAATAAACAATTTACATGAGCTCTTTGACTACACAATGCAACCACAGGACTCTGATGGGAATTCATTCACATTTATCCTGCTGTTGTTACCTACCTCTGTGACAGATCCCTGGAACTCTAGTCCTACAGGATGCTGTATTCTAAAAAGGGTTTCATTGTAGCATATGCGTGGGAAATGCTGTGTCTGATGCTTAACTCAGAAATTTACAATGTATATTAGCAAAGTGAAGCCTCTTGCAGTCCTGCTGGTTAGACAAAATGAAACCCTTTGGTGAATTTAGTTTAACCTAGAGTTTCCCAAATTTGTCTGCAAAGAGAAACCTTCTCGTGCATGACACCCATTCCCTTCCCAGAGGACTGGGGTTCTGGGGGGCTTGCTTGGGGTGATCCTGGTGGATAAGGGAGGCTACATTTCTGTTCCTGTTACTATGCTTGTATGTCACCAAATACCCACAGATCCGTACCACCAAAGACACCTTAATTTCACAGCAACTTGATTTGATGTTGATAAAAATCAGAAATAAAAGAAATGCTCCGACTACGCAAAAGGATGGCTGGAGAGAATGCATGGTAGTGTATTTTAGGCATTGTCTGATAGGAGCCACTCTAAATACACTTTATTCCTAAATGCATTTTTCTTGTTCTGATTTCATACATTCACCCCCTACCCCCATACTTCGTTCACAGAGGACTTCATAAGCCAGAGAGATAAATCTCACAGAAGAAGGAGTTATAATTATTTGCCTACAATTCCACTTTCCTCATTAACCAATGAGCTGCTTATGGATGAATGCCCCGTGCAGGTTCTCAAATGAGGACGTCCGTTGATTGAAATTCACTTAATTTTGTGTCCCAGGTTGATTTTCTTCCCAGTACCTACCAGCCAAGCCAAGCACTGGTTTCTACTAGGCAATTCTAATTCTAATTTATATTACTGAATTGAGCTTTGGATACCAGTAGGTCTTATCTGGCTTTAGGTGACTGGTTCCCCAGGGTCTGATTTTGCTTCTATAAAACCAGGGCATGAAAGATCCACCTTCGCAGCTGAAATAAACTTCAGACTGCAGGTAACTCGAGGCATCTTGGGGCTGTCTGGATCATCAATCACTCTAACCTTCTAACACACATCATGGGACCCTAAATTATATGCCAGGGACCTGCACTTGTTCCAGGTCTTAAAAGATCCTTGTCTCCTTATGCTTAGGAGATAATCTCCTTCCATGGGTATAAGATGATTTAGAGCAGCCCCTACCAACAACAGTAAAGATACCTTTTCTTTAAAAAAAAAAAAACTTCTCTTTATAGTAGCCTCTTAAAAGTCACTGCTGAACGCAGCATGTGGCCCATTACGAGTCAGGTTTTATTGACTGCCTTTTTTTCTGTGAATGAGACACATCACTCTGTTGCATATCTAGTAATTTTGGGTTGAAAATAAATTTTTAGCAACTCTGAAAAAAAAAAAAAAACCTTCTCTTCATTTGTCCTCACTTTGAGATAGATTTTTAACAGGATTTATTTATAAAACTCAATGTCTAGGTCAAAGCTTATTTTTTTTAGTTTCTGCCTGTATTTTAAAATTTTTTTCAGAATAAAGAATTGTGGCATCTTTTATAGTTTTATAGTAGACAGAATTCCAATTTCAATTTTGGGTTCATTATTGGAACCCAAAGATAATGTTAAATTATTTTAATAAAAACTGGTCATGTTTTAGATATTTCTCCAGATTCCCTAGCTAGTGAAAGCATTCCTCCTATGAACTGTAAAAATATCTTGGGCTATATAATACTGCCCGTTTCTTTATTAATTAACCACAGTGGACGTTTTGTATGGAATTGCTGGCATTATTAATGTATCTAGAATTCCAGTGTTTATATTGTAGGCTTATGCTCCGTGTGTACAACTAAAACTTAAAGTATTTATACTTTGATGAGTTTAAAACTTTGGTGTGTTTGTGCTATACTAAAATAAAAATCAACAATTATTATAATTATATGGACTCTCCATAAGGTGATAAATAGAAAAAAGATAAAGCATGAAGATAAAGAATAAAAGAATAAAAGAGAATAAAGGCAGAAGCAAAAAATGAGCCTAGAGGACCAAATATAGACCAAAGATTATTTCCACTAATCCCACTCAATCAAAATGACTAAATATTAGATCTGAGCCCAGCTGATGACACATTTATTACAAGCAACACTTAATTCTGCAAAATTCTAGGAAAAGGAAAAAAACTGGATAGTCCTTTGGCAATTTCTTTATTGTAATGGGATTTCACTTGTAGCAAAGGAGGAAGATACGGTGAATGGAAGAGATTGTAGGGAAGATTAAAAAAGGCAGGAAAATATTAGACACAAGGTTTCTGCAGATCAGTTGCCCTAAAGCCCAGCAAAGTGGCTGGTGTCTGAGTTTTCTTATCTAGACAGCTGCAGTTTTTGAAAACTTGAAGTATGCATTCATCTTCAGAAATCTGATTTTCCTGGCTGTCTGCCCTCATGGCAGTGAGGTGTGGTGATGAGAGGGCCATTCCTTTGGTAAGGATGACTTCTTTAGCAGTGTCAGCTTCTAGAACGGACACTGCAGGTTTTGCCCCGGCACTGTGTCAAGCTGACTTGGCGTAATCTAAAAGGATCACCCGAGAGCCTGAACTCTGGTGTACAAACAACTTAATTATGATAATGCAGTGACTGTGGTCAGCACCGTCGAAACAAACCAAAACAATCCATGCAAATCCACGCCAAGCATCAATCAAAAACAATTAGGAGTCTTCATGTTACAGAAAAGTTTTTCTGTGTACATCTTATAATCCAGTAGGAACAGTCTCTGCTACCTTATTTTCAAAGTCAATAGAAACCTGGAGTATATGCTTCCTAGAATGTATGGGCCATTAGCCTGTTTGAAGGCGTGAAGATTCAGTGGTGCTAGTTAGGGCTAACATAGTTCCACCAGCTGCCTGGCGGTCTCGCAGCAACTACTTTCCTTCCAGTGACAAATTGCAAAGGTCAAGTACAGGAGCTGAGAGGTGGGCGGGGACTGGAATAAATAGCCAGGTTCAAGGAAGGGCAACCATGACTTGGGAAAGAGCATAGAACCATCTGGTGGCTCTGTTCTTCATCAAGGAATTCAGGCCAGAGCAAAGCTGGAGAGGACTTTGGAACTTCAGGGAGGTGTCCCCTTAGCCACTGTTGGTGATACTCAGGGTGTTAGAAATCTATTTCTATCAGAAATTTATTTTCTCACAGTTCTTAATGCCAGAAGTCTGAAATCCAGATGTCGGCAGGGCTTTCTGTCTTCTCTTCTTTCCTTCCTTCTTTAGTTGGAGACTCAGGACTGCCATCCTTGCTGGTTCTAACCAGTAAAATTAAGCGGCTGAGCCCCATCCTGTGGTGAAGGGCAGAGTGGCTGCCTGCTTAGCAGCCGATGGGGCTACTTCGGGTGAAACAGGGTGGAAACGAGAATGCTACTGTTCACAGGTGGAACTGGGTATCTCCCCTCCCCCCCCCCCCCCAATTCATACGCTGAAGTCCTAGGCCCCATTGCTCCAGAATGCAGTCTTATTTGGAAACAAAGTCACTGCAGATGTCATTTTTTAGGATGAGGTCATATGGGAACAAGGTAGGTCCCTAATCTAGTATGACTGATGTCCTTATAAAAAGGAGAAATTTGGAGACAGACACACGTATACAGGGAGAACACCAAGTAAAGATGAAGGCAGAGATCAAGGTGATGCTTCTGGAAGCCAAAGAACACAAAAGATGGCCAGCAAATGCCAGAAACTAGGGGAGACACATGGGACACATTTTCCCACCCAGCCTCAGAAGGAACCAGCCCTGCCGAGACCTTCTTGCCTCCAGAACCCTGAGAAAATAAATATCTATTGTTTAAACCACCCAGTCAGTGGTACTTTGTTAGAGCAGCCGAAGCAAGTGAATATACTGGGCAACATTTGGATTTCGGCCCATGTTTAGAGCAGCTCCTTTGAAGAGGAGACCACAGACAACAGTTGGCTATCTTTCGTTTTATTTGACAAATATTCTCATATCCTCCGTCACATGTGATCCCATGTAATCTGTCATTCCACTTCTAGCACACTTGGAAATCCCTTGAATCACCTCCCCACCTTCTAGGTCCCTAAGATTAGCGTGGAGACAAAATAAGCAAAATCAAGTAAACATGACTTACTTAAATAAAAATGATGATTCAGCCCACGACACCAGCTGTGATCATCAAATGTCATTACCACTGACTTCTGCTTCATCTTACTCTATTAGAAGGAAAACTCGCTCCGTGTTCCCCAGAGTCAACAACACGCAGTCCCAACTCAGGATGCGAAGACTAGCAGACCAGTTTCTGAACAGCAACAGAAAGCCGCCCAGGTGTCTCCTTGGGGACAATCTCCCACTTTACTGGGAACAGAAGACCAAGTTTAAATTCTGTCCTATGTTACTCCTCTCAACTGAGTCTCCTCGTGAATTTCAGGAGCTTTAGTAGATTTTATTACGGAGAATACCTGGAGAAGGCCGTGGTTCTCTCTGGGAAATCAGTGACCGGAAAGGCTCCCTATCTTGGAAATGAAAGATGATTCCCACACACAGCTCTGCATGCTGCAGAGAAGCAGGGGAAACTGCCAGGGCACATCTCCCCCCCGTCCGGGAGGTGATGGCCCAGGAAGGGGCTGGGACACTTGTTCTGAAGGAACACGGGAAATAAGTCTCAGCCCATACAGTTTACCACCAACGGCAATGACAAAAAAAAAAAAAATGTTTTTTGGTTTTGTTCCATGTAAAAGGCATTATGCTGGGAAACTCGGCAAGAACGTGAGGGCCCTGCAGTCAGGACTCAAAGCTGCTGTCACCCTGCGTTGCCGTTTCCAGGAAACTTGTTTGTATCTGACACCCACCCCACGCCCCTGCCCCTCCCGGGGACTTGGCCCGAGGGGGCCCCGGAAGGTGGGAAGGGGCTGTCGGGTTCCCCTGATGCTCTGCCTTCAGCCAAGCCCGCTCCTCATCGGCTCCTGGCCTCCCCGGTGAGGGCTGTTCTCGGGGCACGCTTGGGGTAGAAGGGAAGCAGGAGCCCGTGCCCGTCCCAGTGGGACCAGGTCCCTCAGCTGTTTTGGGAAAAGGTAGAAATAAAGCTGGGGACTTGCTCCAGGAAAAAAAAAAAAAAGGCCATTATCCACCAAGGGGTTTCTTGTCTACCTGCGGGAGGGACAGAATGTGAGTGGAGTTAGGAGGATGGGGAATTTGGGACACTGACTTCAATACTGTGACTTTGTTCATTGGGAGGTCAATAAGAACAGGAAAGTCAATCTATCCTATCGCTTGATACCGTGGAATAGGTCTGCATATGCCCCAACATATGCAAATTGGTCAGATTTTCATCCCAGCAGAATTAAACTGGGAAGCACGAGCCAGTGTGTGTCACCATCCTCTGACCCCATCCACGGCAGCCCCTCGCTTACCAGATTAACCACATGCTCTCTGGGATGGGCAAACAGCGCCCCTGCAGGTCTCGGGAGCCCTCTCCTCCCACCAGGTGGCCCTGGTTGTAGTTTTGTGAATTATGCACAGGAGTTGGGTCACTGGGGTATAACTCCTGGTGTTCTTGCTTTCTCCATTATTTGCTCTTTTGTCTGGTTTCCTCCGACTTGTCCGGGCTCAGCTCGGGGGTCACTTCGTTTAGGAGGCTGCTCCTATATCCCCTTCTCCCGAAGATGCTTTGGCTCGTCCCCACCCTCCAATCCAGGCCTATCTCTGGCACAATGTGAGGGTCTGTTCATCTCAGTAATGTCCTTGAGGCACTTAACACCTGAGCTTCTGGTACTTGGGACTGGCCTGGATCAAGGCAGGCATTCCACAAGCACTGCACTGAATGACGTACCTTCCAATCTCTCCGCCTATATGGTAGCCAGGAACAAAAAAAGCAGAACCCACCGAACCCCAACCAATGCAAACACCAGTCAGGCATCCCAAGACAGTACTTAAAACTGAAGCATAGGGGCTTCCCTGGTGGTGCAGTGGTTGAGAGTCTGCCTGCCAATGCAGGGGACGCGGGTTCGCGCCCTGGTCTGGGAGGATCCCATATGCCGCGGAGCAACTGGGCCCGTGAGCCACAACTACTGAGCCTGCGCGTCTGGAGCCTGTGCCCCGCAACAAGAGAGGCCGCGACGGTGAAAGGCCCGCGCACTGCGATGAAGAGCGGCCCCGCTTGCCGCAACTAGAGAAAGCCCTCGCACAGAAACGAAGACCCAACACAGACAAAAATAAATAAATAAATAAAATGCTGGCTTAACTCCTAGAGAGTTTCATTAAAAAAAAAACAAAACTGAAGCATAAGCTATTCCCCAAGTGAAGGGAGTTGCTTTCAGAGATCTGAATGATCTCAAATGTTAGTCCTAAATTTAACATTATGTTGTTTTATTTTTACCATACAAATCTTGCATGCATATATTTTTCGGTAATGCATTTAGTTGCCTGGGAAACGGAAAGGGTCTATGCAGAGTGAGAGAAATGGTTTGAAGAAAACTAGCCACAGAACTGCTTCTGGACTGTCCTCTCTCGGTGTCATCACTTGCCCCACGGATGCCCAACATACACACTTGAGCTGCTGGAAGACGTCACTCTGCACAGCTCGCAGGGTGAGCCCACAGGGAGAGGAAGGTGTGCTGACTCAAGAGCGGATGAGAGGGCCCAGCTCGATCATTTGTAGGGAACACATTCCAGCTAATGGCATCTGGCCCCAAGAGTAGTGTTTTGATGGGTTTCCTAGCCGTGGTGGTTTTCGGAATTATCAGAAAAAGACAGGAGTTAATAATGCTGTTGGGGAGAGGTGTCAGGTTTCCAGGGCTTCTCGGGAGATGTCTGTACCGAATTTGGAGCTAATTTCCTCAGTTTCGGCACTATTGCTATTTTGGGCTAGATCATGCTTTGCCGTGGGGGGCAGTCCTGTATGCTGCATGGCCAGCACCATCCCTGGCCTCTACACACCAGATGCCAGTAGCAAACCCATTATACCAAGAAAAAAATGTCTCCAGACTTTGCCAAATATCCCCTGGGGGGAAAAATTGTGCCTTTTTGAGAGTCACTGCTCTAGAGATTCACAGTGAGGAGAGACAGGGCCTTTGTCATCTTGGGCTGCTGTATCAAAATAACACAGATTGGGTGGCTTAGACAATAGATATTTGTTTCTCACAGAAGCTGAGGATGGAGAGTCCAAGATCAAGGTGCTGGTAGATTGGGTTCCTGGTGTTCCAGGCTTGTAGACAGCACTTTCTCTGTGTGCTCACATGGCCTTTCCTTGGTGCATGTGCATCCTCTTCTTATAAGGGCACTAATCCCATCAGGAGGGTCTCACCCTCATGACCTCATCCAAACATAATCACCTCCTAAAGGTCCCACCTCTGAATACCATCACATTGGGGGTTAAGGCTTCACTGTATGGATTCTGGGGGGACACAAATATTCACCTCATAACACCAGGTAACTACTAGAAGTGGGTGAAGGTAAGTCATTTTCTGAAAGTCACGGGACAGTCGTATCAAGTTGCTGATGGGAAGATTCTTTTTGCTGACGTCTCCTTGTGTCCTTTCCATACTTCTCAGTAACATCGTAAGCCCCTGGAACTTCATGCCTCATGGGCTTTGTGCGATTAGAGGGGCAGACGAGGGATGTGATTTGGTGTAACTGACATAACACAAATTGCTTGTCAAATTTCCTCTCTCACTTGTCTGCAGAGTGTAATATAAGAAAAATAAATGTCTAAACATGCACTGGCATGGACGTTGTACTAACTTTCAACCTGACAAATGAAATTGTAAGACTTGTCAAATGTGTTGTGATAACTCCCTTGCTCACCAGCTGCAAGGAAATAGCACCCTCCCAGAGAAGACCCCAGGGAGCCCTTGAGTTTATACCACTCAGGAGGCGCATTTACTATCTACCAATGCATTGCAGATGTATGCGTCCATCCTTTCTACGAGGCTTCCCGAAATTCCTTCAACTCTGGAAATACTTTCCATTTTCCAGACACCTGACCCAGTCCCTTGTGCACGGTGTGTGTTCAATAAATAACTGGTTTCAATACCACTTGTGCAAAAGTAACATAAAGAGTGTTTTTTCCTTAAGCAGGAATTATCTCACCTTTTATCTCTCCTGATAGTCATTTCTTTTAAATATTAAACTTGGAAGCCACAAGCTATTCACTGTCTTAGTGAAAATATATAGTGTTTTCCTCCGTGTGATTACAGACTATAGTTAGCAAATAATAGTGGAGATATTTCCAGTGCCAGGTTCATAGTAGGGCCCAACAAATGTTCAATGAAAGAATCTCACGAGTTCCATAAAGCACCTTTTCAATAACCTCTTCTTAGCAATTTTTTTAAAAATTAATTAATTAATTTATTGTTTGGCTGCGTTGGGTCTTTGTTGCTGCGCTTGGGCATTCTCTAGTTGTGGTGAGCGGGGGCTACTCCTCGTTGCGGTGCGTGGGCTTCCCATTGTGGTGGCTTCTCTTGTTGCGGAGCACGGGCTCTAGGCACGCCGGCTTCAGTAGTTGTGGCACGTGGGCTCAGTAGTTGTGGTGCCCGGGTTTAGTTGCTCTGCGGCATGTGGGATCTTCCTGGACCAGGGCTCGAACCCAAGTCCCCTGCATTGGCAGGTGGATTCTTAACCACTGCGCCACCAGGGAAGTCCCAGCAATTTGTTTTTTAAGTGGTTTAGACAATAGAATTGTGTGTGTTCTCAGCTGGTCGAGTTTTAAATGAAGGCTTTTTTTCTTCCGTCTCTACCAATCTCTGATATATTTCTTTTTTCTTTCAAGCCATATATTTCTTTCCTCTTTCTTCACCCAGGTCTGCTGGTCCCTAGACCTTTAGACCAAGAATTCATGAACACTTCTTTGCAAGAAACACACTCAGGGGTATCCACCAACTCAGGTCCCAATGGAAAATAGATCCAAGGAGACAACAAATTATGTTAAATCTTTGTCATTGGCTAACACCCTGGTTCTTATATTTTCTTTACAATTAATTAGTGCACACTGCTACAGACTGGTCTATCTATTTAATACTGAAGGGAGAGAAAAACCTATGGTAGATAATTTACTCCAAATTACCTGGTTAGGTTTAGTTTTAGTTTTTTTTTTTTAACATCTTTATTGGAGTATAATTACTTTACATTGTTGTGTTAGCTGCTGCTGTATAACAAAGTGAATCAGGTATATGTATACATATATCCCCATATCTCCTCCCTCTTGCGTCTCCTTCCCACCCTCCCTATGCCCCCCCTCTAGGTGGTCACAGAGCACCAAGCTGATCTCCCTGTGCTATGCAGCTGCTTCCCACTAGCTATCTATTTTACATTTGGTAGTGTATATATGTCCATGCCACTCTCTCACTTAGTCCCAGCTTACCCTTCCCCCTCCCCATGTACTCAAGTCCATTCTCTACGTCTGCATCTTTATTCCTGTCCTGCCCCTAGGTTCATCAGAACCATTTATTTTTTAGATTCCATATATATGTGGTAGCATACGGTATTTGTTTTTCTCTTTCTGACTTACTTCACTCTGTATCATAGTCTCTAGGTCCATCCACCTCACTACAAACAACTCAATTTCGTTTCTTTTTATGGCTGAGTAACATTCCATTGTATATATGTGCCACCTCTTCTTTATCCATTCATCTGTCGATGGACACTTAGGTTGCTTCCATGTCCTGGCTATTGTAAATAGTGCTGCAGTGAACATTGTGGTACATGACTCTTTTTGAATTATGGTTTTCTAAGGGTATATGCCCAGTAGTGATTGCTGGGTCGTATGGTAGTTCTATTTTTAGTTTTTTAAGGAGCCTCATACTGTTCTCCATAGTGGCTGTATCCATTTACATTCCCACCAACAGTGGAGGAGGGTTCCCTTTTCTCCACACCCTCTCCAGCATTTATTGTTTGTGGATTTTTTGATGATGGCCATTCTGACTGGTGTGAGGTGATACCTCATTGTAGTTTTGATTTGCATTTCTCTAATGATTAGTGATGTTGAGCATCCTTTCATGTGTTTGTTGGCAATCTGTATATCTTCTTTGGAGAAATGTCTATTTAGGTCTTCTGCCCATTTTTGGATTGGGTTGTCTGTTTTTTTGATATTGAGCTGCATGAGCTGCTTGTATATTTTGGAGATTAATCCTTTGTCAGTTGCTCTGTTGGCAAATCTTTTCTCCCATTCTGAGGGTTGTTGTTTCGTCTTTTTTATGGTTTCCTTTGCTGTGCAAAAGCTTTTATGTTTCATTAGGTCCCATGTTTATTTTTGTTTTTATTTCCATTTCTCTAGGAGGTGGGTCAAAAAGGGTCTTGCTGTGATTTTACGTTTAGTTTTATTACAACTGTTAACTAAATACAATTTGAAAATAAAGTATTTTTAAAAATCAGAGCCCTGTTACATTATAACTTTCACATATATCCCCACTGCGAGATGGAATATACAAATGGGCAGTGGCCAGACCATGTATAAAAATAGAACTTTGAGCCACAACCTGCAGCAACCTGCCCAGGAAACCAGCCCCTTATACAACAAACACAGGAAGCCAGCCTGCTCTAAGGCAGACTTATCGGGAAAGTCACATTACCTCTAGTGACAATCCAGGAAGCTACACAATAACTGTAACAATTGTCCCCAAATGGCTAGTACTTGATTAATAACTGGCAGCTTCCCTAATTTGGAGACCAACTGAAAACCAACCAGAGAAAGCCAAGCATGCACCCCTAACCATCACATAGGATGGTCTGCTTCTCCTTAGCCCTCCCCCAGCTTTCCCAGGCCAACAACCTCGCATCAGGGCCCAGTGGAAGCCTCCCCTTTCCTCCACTATGAAGTTTTCCCTCTCCCCTGCCTGCCTATGAGTCTCTGCCAAACACATAAGTGATGGTGGCCAACTTCCCTGCTACAGGAGGCTCAGAAGAGACAGAAGCTTCAGATGGTCTTTGTTCATTTCTATACTACCCACCCCTCCAGCATGAGCGGGTGTGCATTCTTACGGAAACTGCCAGATCAGCTGCTTTCCTTCCCAAGGGTCTCAAGGAGACTCTTTTTTTTTTTTTTTTTTTTTGGCTTGTGGGATCTTAGTTCCCCGACCAGGGATTGAACCGGGCCCTCAGCAGTGAAAGCACGGACTCCTAACCAATGGACAACTGGGGAATTCCAACGGAGGCTCTTTATTAAAAAAATGCTACCATCCCTAGGATAGATGTAGAACATGCAGAGGGATACAAGAGCAAATTGAAACTGAAGAGAATTCTGGATGAGAGACATGCAATCGGCCATACAGCAAGCAACTCGGCCAGGACAAGGAGCCTGTGAAAAATGGACACGCAACTCCGTGGCTAACTTCACTCATCATGGTAGGGAGTGGAGATGAACTGACAAGAACCTGGGCCCTGATGGACGGGAGCTCCAGCCACTGTGAATCACCGACTTCATCTTGTGCATTTGGAACTTCTCTTGGCATGTCTACCTCTAGCAGAAAAAGAAAGTGAGAAATAGAAAAATCCAGACCTTTGACACTAATAAATAAGTCTGTAGGATATATGAAAATGTTCTAATGCTGGAAAATCAGACTTGCAAGAGATTTTTAATGAGAATTGAGAATTTCCCTCTGTTTTTATAGAACTAGATTTTTTTTTTTTTTTTTTTTAGCTACAGATTCTGTAATATCTGTTCTCTACGAACTTAAAGCATGAATACCAGTTGTTCATTCAACAAATACTGATTGACAGTCGGAGATTTTGTTGGCCTAGGACTCATTCAAAAGGCAAACAGGAGTGACATGATCAGACCTATGTTCTAAAGCAACTGAGAATAAACTTTAAAATAAATTTTACATTAAACATACTCAATTTTTGCTTATTCTTTCTTCACAGTTGAAACCCGTGTATTTAATAAGCCTTGTCACCCCATTATGTTTATTTTCTATGAACTCCCACAGTACTTAAAGCGTACGCTGTAATCTGAATGTCTGTGAATAAATACATAAGGGTGGTTTCTTGGGCCAGGTCTCAAGTCTCTAGCTGGATGACCCAGTCCCTGAGAGCAGAGACCCTGTCACACTTTCTACGCCTACTTGGGAGGGAGTAACTGAGTGCGGCTGGAGAGGTAGGGACACTGGAGCCCAAATGCTATTAAAGTTAAATGAAAATGAATTTTGAATAATCAACAGCTTTACGTGACCTGCCCCTCTATTTCCTCTCAGTATCATCTGGTTACCTGTCCACGATGAAACAGAGCAGTTCTTGAGATGCATGCACCCTCTCAGGCCATGGAGAACTGAAACCCTCTGCCCCCAACTCCCAACTCCCTATCCCCACTTCCTGCACACACACAACTCGGTCAAGGAGGATCCAAGTACGGGCTGACTGTCTTCACGAACATCACTTAATTATCTCACTGTACTCATGAACGACACTTACTACTCCAGGAGACTCTTGCCTGGGCAAATAACCTGACTGTTCGATACAGAAACTTTGGGAAAGACCCATGAAGTCTTCCCAACAGAACGAAACATCAACAGACGGTTTGTGCCCTATGATGCCTTGAATTCCCGTTTCTACCAATCCTGAACTGTGGCAAGTCCCAGCATTGAAAGACCCGCCTTAAAACAAACTTCAACAAAATCTGACGTCACCTCACCCCCCTGAGACACTGGCAAAGCTCCACTGAGTGGTGATGTCCCTTGCCAAGGTGAACAATAAACTCAGCTTGGTTTTAGCAACAGGCTGTTCTGATGAGATTTTGGGGGAACCAGCACTGGACGCCATCAAGGACCATTTTTTCTCACGCAAAACTCACGTGGGGAAGGGCATTTGACGTAACAAGCCTTTTGCCTTTGCCCTTCATTAGACATGCTATAAAATTATTAAATAACACTTACATTTTCGTTAATAAGTTGTTACTTTTGGTCTGTGCCTATAATGCTTTTTTTCCATGAGTTGGTTTATTTTCTTCTTATTTAGAATAAACAAGACACGAATAGGGCAACGGCTAGTTTGGTTTTAGATTTAATCAGCCTCTCTTAACCATATGCCTGAATGTAGGCAGTTTTCTTAAAGTTTCAAAAGAGAAATTAGAATAGGAACAGGGTGATAAATATGATTGGCTATAAGCTTACTGCCAAGCCAACTTAATCTCAGATGACTAATCAATTTGGTCTCATTTGAAGTTTAAACTAAAGGTGTTTTTCTTGTTTCTTGTCTAACAATTTCTTTCCAGGCTTTGATGTTTTTGTAAGTGGAGGCAAGCTTATCAGAGAAGTTTCAGAGGAAAAAAAAAAAAAAAAGCTTAAATGGTGCCATGAGTGAAATAAATGTATTTCAATGTCTGTAGGAAGAGGCTGAGCTCTTTGGTATAAAGCACAGCAGATTCAATACCAAAGGAGGAATTCAACTACACTGGATATTGCACTCAAATCCTTCCGGCGAATCCTCATCTCAAAGGATTTGCCTAAAAATGTACTTTTTACCTGAGATTTTTCGTGGTTAACTGGAGACACCGTGAGATGGCCCTTTTTGTTGCACCATGTAGATGGTACAGGGACAATGGCATATCAAAGAGAGACATGGATGGAACCCCTTGGAGGGTGCACCAGGTCACAAAATGTATTTGATCTGCTACTTTGTGTTCATGTGTCTGAATCTGTTTCAGGCAAGCTTGTTTTGGTCATTAAAGACTAGAGTTCTTGGCAGTTGTTTCCTCTTGAAATTAAGGAACAACAAAACAGGCTCTTTCTTTTTATCAAGCTCTGCACATGTGCAGGCGAATATAATTACAGGTAGTGGGGATTCCAGCTACTTGTGTCATTTGCAGATAGTTCTTTATTGCCAACACTTTCCCTCACTGTTCCATTATTTGCCAGTGGGCTTCTGAGAAGAATAGAGATACGATGGCCCAATAGAAAGTCTTCATGAAAGGAGTGTTTTTTATTGGGAAAAAAAATTTTAAGCATCTGCATAAAAAAAGATTTGTGCCTGCAATAAAATGAAAAGTGGGCTTTGGAGAAAAGGCCTCATCGCAATAGGCCTGAGATAACTTTAAATATACTGAGAGTTTTCAATCTCTTTCTCACAGAACAAGTGCACTGAATAACCATTGTCTGGGAGTCTCCACTGGACCAAGGGAAACCTATGCAGAAGCATAAGCAAGTCAGACACTACTACTAGAACTAGAACTAGTTAGAACTAGTCCTGCTGCTATTGCCATGAGGCATAAGACTAATGATAACAGTGGTGAACTCAGGGCCAGTGGTGAGCTCGGGACATGTCCCGAGTACGGTTCTAAGTACTCTCTATGTCTTCATTTATTTCTCACGACTGTCCTATGAGGTCAGCACTATTTTTATCTCTATTTTAAACATGAAGAATCAAAGGCAGAGAGAAGGTAAGTAACTTGCCCGAGTGATTCAAGCTAGAAAATGCACAACACCCATCACTGAGCCAGAAATAAAACGTCAGCAAGGGGAAGTAAGTCAGAGAGAGAAAGACAAATGTCATATGATATCACTTTTATGTGGAATCTAAATAATGATACAAATGAACTTATTTACAAAACAGAAACAGACTCACAGACTTAGAAAACAAACTTATGGTTACCAAAGGGGAAAGGTGGGCGGGAGGCATAAATTAGGCGGTTGGGATTAACATATACACACTACTATATATAAAATAGATAATCAACAAGGACCTACTGTATAGCACAGGGAACTCTACTCAATACTCTGTAATAACCTATATGGGAAAAGCATGTGAAAAGGAATAGATATATGTATATGTATAACTGAATCGCTCTGCTATACACCTGAAACTAACACAACGTTGTAAATCAACTATACTCCAATATAAAATAAAAATTTAAAAAAAAGGTCAGCAAGGGGAAAAGATACTAAAAGGAATATCAGAGATACCAAGGGCAAGAAACACATTTCCTATTACCTTCATCAGCAGTTCCCTGCAAACCCCACCTCGTGGTTCCAGGCCACATGTATCAACGGCTCAGCCCCAACCTTACAGCTCGTCCCATTTCTCACCTCCCACACCATGTATCACACCTCCCTCCCTTGAAAAGAGAACTTACCCTTGGCCTGGCACTGCTGTGAGTGAAGTTTGTAAAAGCTGAAGGCTTGCTACATAGTAAACACAATTCAGTAGTTTCTAGATGACTCAGGGTCTTTGTGCAGGCACCACTTATTTTTCTGTAGTAGAATAGTCTTCTCATGAAGAGCTGCTTTCCCCACACTGAGCGGTCCCAGTTAGTTCTACGTTTACAAGTATCCAAAGAGTTGTGACACTGCCATCATATAATATTGCCTGTTTACTTCTGGTTTATTTTTAATGTACTCGCCAAAGTTGAACAGTAGACTGAGATCTTTGACCTGGTTTTTGAGAACAAGGCATGGGCTTCAGGCCAGCTACTTGCCTGGCTGAAGCTTTAGCAATGCGGAGGGTCAGAGTTGCCACTGTCATGTGAATGCTGGCTTGAGGTCTGGCAAGACCTGAATCATCTCTTTTCACACCACAGGCTTGACTGAGGAATGAAGGAAGTGGAAAGGTCTGAGAAAGTAGGATTACGGACATAGAACTGGAGCCATAAGCAAGGCTCCCTAAACAAATACTCCCAAACTATTAAAAGGACCCAACAGAATGACATAAGATTATTTTCAACTGGAGACATCTGAGATACAGCAGATGCCGAAAGAAGGCTTTTCTGAGCTCCCCTTATCTGACTAAAGGCAGAGCTTCCTGAGAAGGTAGATGCCATAAATCTTCTCTCTGAGGAGCTTCCAGCCAAGAAGGAGACCGACCATTAGCCCAGTGATGAGAAATTGCATAAATAAACTCTATAGAAGCTGCCATACCCTCCATTTATTTCCCCTGGAAGCCCTAGTTCCCCCTCCTTTCCACTATTAAGCTGGTATATAAGCCTTTACTCTTGGCTGTTCAGTGAATTACTCAGATTACTGAGTACCCCGCCTGCATGTGACTCTATTGTCAATTAATTTGCACTCCCGCCCACCACCCCAGACCACTAAGACCTAAGTTGGTAGAAAAGAAGTTTTCCTCCCACAGTCTGATCTGAAGCCCGGAGCTGGGTGTGCCAGGTCATGCCAGTGGTGGGTTGTTTTAGAGGTTGGCTGTGCTTGGTGGTACTGTACGTACGTGGTCTTTGGCTGTGGAGAAAGAAAACCCTACCGTGAAGAGCAAGGCTGGAGAGACTGAACTGCTACTGGCCTACACTTGAGATTGTTGTGAATGATGAGGTGTGACAGGATCACAGTGGGGCACGCTACAGCCACCTGGCCAGACAGGGCTCACGGTGGGCTACCTGCGTCTGCTGAAGACAGGGGAGGTCCACCTGCACCACCGAGTTGGGTTTGAGCTGGCTACCTGGCTGCAGAAAGAAGTCGTCTCCCAAGGCCATAGCCCACGTGGTACTGTGGGCTCTCAGATACACCAGCTCCTGAGGATTGAGTCCTGTGCTGGGACCCTGGGCCAGAGCCGCCTCCCACCACTGGGCCTTTACTAGGTACATGCTGGAATCAAACTTAGGTGTTTGAGCAACAGATTTTTTTTCTGAGAATAAGTCCTTCACATCGCAATACTATTAGTAAATCATCTTTTGAGAATCTAAATAAATGCCATCATTGTATCACAGCACCTAGCATGATGCCTTGAATAAGGTAATGTTCACTGAATGAGTTAACTTAGATCATTACTAAAGAAATATTGACAGATGAGATGTAGAATAAATACATTTAAATGAATCTGGGAAAAATTTAGTTTTATTCCTATATTTGTGTGTTAGAGAACCGGACATAGTTCTTATAACTTACTTCAAAATAATGACGTTTCCTCTTCAAGTTGCTTATGTATTTTTTTCAAACTCCCTGATTGTTTCATTTATTTTTATTTTTTTACACTTTCTTTGAATTAAGACTCACATGTTGCATTTTGTCAATTTGTCTCTTAAGTTTCTCTTTTTTTTAAGTTTTTTAAAAATTGAAGTATAGTTGATTTACAATATCGTGTTAGTTTCAGGTGTATAGCAAAGTGATTCAGTTATACATATACATAGTCTTCTTTTTTCATTTCTTTTCCATTATAGGTTATTACAAGATATTGAACATAGTTCCCTGTGATATACGGTAAATCCTCATTGTTTATCTATTTTATATATGATAGTGTGCATCCGCTAATCCCATACTCCTAATTTATGCCTCCCCCACTTTCCCTTTGGTAATCGTAAGTTTTTTTCTATAAAAATAAGCAACGCTTCATGAATTCGTGTGTAATCCTTGCACAGGGGCCATGCTAATCTTCTCTGTATCCTTCCCATTTTAGTAGATGCCCTGCTGAAGTGAGCCCTGCTTATGCATTTTAAATTCATGGGCTCCTTGAACAATCTTAGTGGCACTTGAGTCTTTTAAGGATGCTAATACCCTTTGTAAATAATAATTTAGAGTTCAGTCAGAAGTGGCCCCGTAATTGTAAAAAGGGCAGTATGCACTCATAAGAGGCAATGGCTGGCCTTGTGAGGGAGCAAACACAGTACAGTGCACATGATCTCCACCCTGACTGGTATCAGAATTGCCTGTGAAGCTTTGGAGACATAGAGATGCTCAGGTCCCATGCCAGAGACTTGGACTTAGGGGGTCTGGGGTCAAGTCAGCACATGTGTCGTTCCGAATATTTCCAAAGGTGATTCCGTGTTGAGCCTTTTTCATTTACTCGCTGTGTATGGAGTCCCTGCTTGTGCTGTATTGCTGTGACACAGGTCTATCTATATACCTGTAACTATCCTTTAACCGGCATTATGGACAACCATATGCCTTCGCCAATGCCTCTGAGTATAGGGCAGCTGTCCCAGGATGCTATCAAGACCAGAAAATGGCCTCATTCATGGAGCAGCTAGGAAACCAGAGGAAACAGTAAGTTTACAGGAAGAATGTTGATCGTTTAATGGCGTGAGTTGCGTGGATCATCCATACTACAATGGAGCTGGGTCTCCATTTTGAGCAAACAAATGTACAAATTCTGTTGGGAATTTGAAAGCAGAACCACCACGGTTTTCCATTTCACAAGTCACATAAATCTCTAAAACTGGCTTGGGACAAAAATCTCATTGCTTACAAAAACTCTGGTGGCGGGCTTCCCTGGTGGCGCAGTGGTTGAGAGTCCGCCTGCCAGTGCAGGGGACACGGGTTCGAGCCCTGGTCTGGGAAGATCCCACGTGCCGCGGAGCAACTGGGCCCGTGAGCCACAACTACTGAGCCTGCGCTCTAGAGCCCGTGAGCCACAACTACTGAGCCCACATGCCGCAACTACTGAGTCCGCGTGCCACAACTACTGAAGCCCATGCGCTCAGAGCCCGTGCTCCGCAACAAGAGAAGCCGCCGCAATGAGAAGCCCACGCACCGCAATGAAGAGTAGCCCCTGCTTGCCACAACTAGAGAAAGCCCGCGCGCAGCAACAAAGACCCAACGCAGCCAAAAATAAATAAATAAAATAAATAAATTTATTAAAAAAAAAAAAAACAAAACTCCGGTGGCATACGAACATGCAGTTATATATAAGATTAGGAAAATCATTCACCCACAGTCAATTAAAATTCAAACAAATGAAGAAAAAGTATTCAATTTATAGGAAAAAGTATCACAAAACTCTCTGTTTCCAATATCTATATTCATGTCTGTATCTCTATCTGTCTATCTATCTATAGAATTGTAATTTAGTTGAGCCTTACTTAGAATTGCAAAAGAAGGAGGAAGCAAAATGTTTTTTTTCCTGCAAAATAAAGCAAGCTTGACTACAAGGTGTCTATAATGGTCCTCTATCAATTAGATTTTTATCTCCTGGAAGCGGTTCCCTCACTGCAGGCTATTCTCACTTCTAAATGTTTGACAAAGTCACCTGCCAAGACTTGCGCACAGGTGAAAAATTGAAGATAACTTCACTGCCAGACCATTTGTATGAGTGGGTCAAGGGGAGGTAGCCACCCAGCTGTGCTTATAAATGTACTAGCAAAGAAGCATTTCCATTCAAATAACTTGGCATTTCACATATACACCCCTAGAACAATTTCTGCCACATGGCAAACTGAACAAGATAGAATGACTAGGGACGCTGTCCTGTTCTCAGGGATTCATCAATTCCCAGAAGCACTATAATAAGGGATGACTACACACACACACAGACTACTTGACAGACGAAAACTGCAGTAGTAAAATGTGACTATGCAGAATAATGAGCCTTAGGAAATCAAAGTAAAACAAATAATACCCAAGAAGAGAGTCTAGACCAGTGAATGGAAATCCACACTGCTCATCAATCTCAACTGATTGACCCTCTCTCCACGCCACTGCTATATTCTTTCCTGGGTTGGATCAACAGGCATGATGCCTCAACTATAGTGTATGAATAAGCTCTGCTTACTGTACTTAAACAAGACAAACTTAAAAGTGCTCACAATGTGATCTACAGATAATTCTAAAATTATTTGTGCGTATGTGGTCTTATATGTTTCAGTAGCACTCACAAAAGAAACATTATCTCTTGCCTGCTTTACTAAAAGGGAAAGAAAAAGAATACAATTATGTAAGAAACCTATCTTTAGTTAATGAGCCAAGAAATGCTTGTTTACCTGTGGCTAGGCATTTTATTTTTAGATTAGGCTTCCTATAGCTGTTTCTGTATTTAGAGAATTAAAATAATTGGACCATGACTTTAAATATCTTTTTTTTTCCCACTGATGATACACCTATGAATATATCAGTCCTAAGCATCAAAGCCATTTTTCCCCATTTTCTACTGGACATCTCTCCTTTCATATCTAATAGACATTCCAAACTTTCAACCCCAAACCAAACTCCTGATTCTATTAGCCTGTGTCCTCTCTTTCCTTTTCCTATTTATAGTGTTTTGCATTCTATCCATCAGCAAGTCCTGTTGGCTCCACCTTCAAAATACTTTTCCCAACCCCTCTGCTACAGCTCTGGACCATGATAACATGATCTCCTTCCCAGACTCCTGAAATCAAGCCCTCACTGACCTTTTTGCTTTCCTACAGTCTAGCCTCTGACCAGCAACCAGAGAGGACTTCAAGGAGTGTAAATCCCATCATGCTCTCCCAGCCAAAGTCTTCAGATTCCTTCTCTAGGCTTAAAGGCTTCTCTCACTCACCATCACCATCTCCAACCGTTCCTGCCTCATTTACCGGTTGCAAAACATTGACCTTCTCACCATCTTAGGCATATGCCAAGCTCCATCCTGCAGCAGGGATTTTGCTTCGCTGCTCCTTCTGCCCAGAAAGTTCTTTCTCCAGCTGGCTTAACATGTGGCTCTTGCCCATCCCTCAGGATTTGCTTGGGTGTCACCTGGTAGAGGCCTCTCCTGACCACCCATCCAACACTTTCCTCCGCCTGTTATGCCCTAATCCCCTAAACTACAATATTTTGTTCACATCCAAAGCAGAAAGTGAATATTTTTTGCTTCCTTTTGAAACTCTTTCCATCATTGGACCATACATTCCAGGAGGCAGAAACTTTGGTGCTCTACTGGGATCAGCACATAATAGGCACTCAATAAATATTGGTCAAATGAATGAATGAAAGAATGAGGAGATAATTAATTCCACATTTTTGAAGTCAGCAGACAAGGACAGAAATACACTAACCCCTTGAAATATCCAGCTATTTCTTAGTATAATATCTTGGCAACTGTACTAAACCATCACATCAGACATTTATGGTATGAGAACTGAACTGTGGAGCTTCAGGTCTGAAAGCCAGACTTCTTTCTATTTAATTAGTCTCCAGGAAGTTTCAGATACTCTACCCATTGTCTCAATAATGATACTTTATACATAGACAAGAAATTATGATTGAGCATACCATTCATACTGTAGTCTTAATTAGCTTCAAATGTAATCCTTAAATCTTGCCTGGTGTTTCTCACCACGCAGTTGGCTGCTTTTCTCTATGTGGTAAAGCTCCCCCCCCGAGGAACTGCAGCTCAAAAATGGCGCATGTGGAAGCAGCTTGTGAAAACACAGCTAACCCATCAGAGAAGCACATTCTCCTAACATCAACCCCTGGCCATGTGGGAGCAACGGGAAGGTCATATCTGGAGTCCGTCAGGGTCAGGCTACCCTGGGGCTGTGGTCTCCAAACTGGGCCCTGTGTGCCCGGGGACTTCATGAAGACTCTCTGAGGGAACACAGGGCCTTGGGGTTTTCAGGGATCCCATTTTCAGATCCTTGGCTTTCCTATGCACTCTTCCAACAAAACTGATCTGCTTGAAAACCCTCCCATGTGCATGTTCACAGCCTTCCTTACCTCACTGTACAAAACCTAAGTCTAGTCCCTCCCTGCTCCTGAGTGGCAAACGTGCTCGTGTCCGAACCAAGGTGCTCTTCTGCACAGTGTTAGTGTCTGGGTTGACAAGGAAACAACTCTAATGACGGGCAGTTCATCCTTTTTTTTTTTTTTTTTTCCCAAAGAGGTAGTTTCCAATTCTTTACCTTCTCCAAAATGAAGGAGAACTTACTCAGGTTGCCATTGGATAGGTAACTAAAACTAACTTCTGGTGATGGATCCCAATGAGATTTTGAACTAAAATCCAAAAGAAGTCGAAGGAATCAAGTGATATTGCTATAAAGATCTTTGATTCCCTTCACCTTATCTGAGTGATGTTTCTCAGTATTTAAATCTATAAACATACATACACAATGAGAATAGAAAGATACTGAATCCTGTTCACTCAAGCAAGAAGTAAAACTCATTTTTGAATATCTGAATTGATTAGAATAAAAGGGCTCATCCATCTAAGGGATACATTTCAAATACAATTTTATTTTTTATGTCTAAAAATTTTAATCAAGATATATGACACATATATGTTGCTGTTTTGCTCGTGTCCTACTAAGAACTACAGTAGTAACAATACATAAGAGAAAATTAAAGCCTAATACTACAAGAAATAGTAAAAAAAATTTTTTTAAATTTGTATGTCTTTTGTTTGCAGAAAGAATGTTTAATAAGAGACTTTTAAGCATTTAGTAAAATTCTTGGGGAATGTCGAACGGTCACATGCCCAAGAAGCAACAGAAATTATATATAATTTCTAACATTAATGAAGAACTTCCTTACATATTATTTAAAAGGATGATGGTAGATATTAAACCACTATGATATTCAGATCAGGTATATCTAAAAGAGGGATGTGTCAGATTTACCTTTGAAATGCCACACAGGAAACTACATCTTTGGCAACAGTTTATATTTAAACATGTGATTCTGTGCAGCTAAAGAAACCATCAAGGAAATGAAAAGGCAGCCTATGGAGTGGAAGAGGATATTTGCAAATCATATATCTGATAAGGAGTTAATATCTAAAATATATAAAGAACTCAGAGAAATCAATAGAAAAAAAACTCAGTCTGATTAAAAGTGATCTGAATAGACATTTTTCCAAAGAAGACACCCAAATAGTTGGACTCACTGATTTGTCTGTCTAGTTAGTTCTAGGCAGTTGCCAGTTGCCATTTGTTTATTCTGCATCCAGCTTATGCCAGGCCCTCAGCTTCCTTCCAGCGGCCCCAAGCAGGAGCGGGTGTTTGCAGATGAGGCATGGGGGCTAGGCTGTAGCTGTTACTGTCACTGGTATTGTCTCTTGTCTGTAGTTCTCGTTTTCCTCCACTTCCCCAGCACTGCTCTCCAAGGATCACTCTCATTCCAAACCCCCAAATCCTCTGCTCCATTCTTGCCCAGAGCCCACCAGCCCAGCTGGCTGGGGGTGACCCAGGGAGCCAGCTGGAAAGATGAAAAGCAGGGTGGCTATATGTGCTGCTTTAAGCTAATGTGGGAAGAAGACAAAGCCTGACTTAGTCTGTCCCTTCCCATTTGCACCTAATTACCGTGGATGCAGTCATGTTTACACATAGGAGGTCACTTCCTTACCCATTTAAGATGGGCTTTGTGGCAAACTGTACTTAACTACTGAATGCTCGGCATTCATTGTCTGTTGCTCACAGATCATTACTATCCAACTGAGTAGCACAGTCACTTGCTTACCATTTAAAACATTGATCCAGGGAGGTGTTCTACTTTGTAATTCAAATGTTTTTAGCTAGCTCTAGTCCTTTGCCTAATGGAAAATAGGTAACTGAACAATCCTCTATTTTCCCCTATAATGATGCTTCAGAAACAATACCCTTTACCTTCATTCAACAAATAGCCTTGTCAATATTCATCACCTACCCTACATCTCTTTATCCACTAGCTCTTCTCCCCCAGCCTGGGCCAGTAGTGAAAACTGGTGAGAATGGAATACAAGTCCAGTGTTGCTCCTTGGGGTAAGTTAGGTGTCACAGGAGAAGGCGACACTTAACACTAGGTTATACAGGATCAGGTCAACTAAGGGATGTTCAATGAAGCCAATGGAATGATTCCTTGGGTCTCCCCATTGTCTGACTTTCCTTACTTCGGCAGATTAGCATCCAGCCAAGAAAGCAAGGTCAAAGGTTTGATCCTCAAGGGAAGCCATTAGCTTCTTCCCGTAGCTGATGCAGCCTCCCCCATACCAAACCCCAGAGATACCAGATTCAAAAGCAACTTAAAGCACGCACTGCCCAGCATCACCTCTGCACATGAAAGAAAACACATTTTTATAAATCATCCAGGCAGAGGTATAAGGTCACAGCAAAGAAAAGTATATTTGGGAAGTGATAAGTAGCTTTAACTCAAGAAAAGCAGCTCTCAGAAAGGTAATGCTAATACTCTCGTTTTTTTGGAAGGATGCTTGTAAGGCAGGGTTATAACTCAAAGTATTGATTTGTATATTTTCTGGTTATTTTTCTCCTTCTTTGCTTGCTCATTGGTACCCCGCGGGCATTTTTTCCTTGGGAACTAACTGGCAGGCTTCCCAAGTGGTGGGGAACTCAGACACCCTGAGTGAGGAAGGATGGCATCAAGGGGACACCCTGCTTCCATCAGAAAAATCAAGACAGTCCCTGTAGCCTTCTCAGCCCTGAACTCTTTTGTCAGCCTTACCCTTGAATTTGATGTTTCCAAAAAGCTCTTTACAATCATCCTCTTGATTCAATTAGTCTTTAACCATAAGGGGCTTTATTAAGTGGAAAGGTAAAGTTAGAATCCTTTGCCAAACTGAAGAGACTCAGGACATCTTCACCTAAGTGTGTGTTATGAAAGATTATCCTACAACAGGGAGCTGATGCCCACTTGATATTCCTACTATGTATAAATACATTTGCAAGAATTCATGCTTTGTTTTGACTCTAGCTATCAGTACCTTTAGTGGCAATGTTAACTGAAATCAGCTATTTCAAAGCCATCATCCATTACATACAATAATGTGAAGAGGAAGTTTGAATCAGAATAATTTCTGGAGAAAATTTCTGTGTCTGTTGCAATCAAAGAAATGGAATGTGTCAGAGAAAAATGCTCAGAGATAATGACTTCAGGTTTAGACTGTAGTCATTATAAAACATTTCAAAATTGGAAGAAGACAGTTTTCCAGGAGATTAGCAGGCTGTTTTTATTTACGATGGGTCTTACAGAGATTTAAAGCAGTAGTTCTCAACCTTGGCTAGATATTACAACCTCCCAGGGAGCTTAAAAATAAGTGCTAATAACTCAGTGTCTCTGGGGATGGGCTCCGGTGGTTCCAATATACAACTGAGATCAAGAATCATGGTCTGAAAAAGTGTTTTTCATCTGCTTTTGTTTACATAATAAAAATAAGGCTTGGAGCTCTATTTTTAGGGATGTAGTGGTGGTGGTGTGTTCAAGGTGAGGAAGGAGGGTGAGGGTAGGTATGTAGGTCTCATTTGTCCACGATGTTATGCTATAGGTTATCACTGCAAACCAATTTTGAATAATTAGGAAAATCAACAGATAACAATGGTAATTTGGTTGATGAAACCACAATATTATGACTTCAACCTACTGTGCATTCAAATAAAACCTAAAAATTATCTGCCAGATGCTGGAACAGCCCTGTTCTGGGGGTTCCAGCAGCAAACAAGGAAGCTACTCCCCCTGCTCCCCTGGAGTTCATATTCTAGCAGAACGATGCAACACCTCCCTGTGGCTGTCATCACATTCATACGGTGCTAGGCATTGCCAGGACTTTCAAAAGAAGCATAAAAAGAGAAAACAGAGAAAGATGTTTTTCTTGTTCCTAAAGAGCTACTGGCTTGGCCGAGGAGACGGTACTGCTGCATCCATTAGCATTATGCACTCATATGTGTCTTGTGCACAATACTCCTTATGTGCTAAATTTGGGAAGATACATTGATAAACATGAAAGAGTTCAAATAGAGCACAAAATTAAAGAAAGAGTTCTCAGGGAAGCTTTGTAAAAGGGGTGGAACTAGAATTTGTCTTGGAGGACGGGTAAGGAGTAGATAGAAAGGAGGTGGTGAAAGAGCAGCTGTGGGGAGTGGGGGATAGAATAGCTCAAGTGGAAAGAGAAGGGTAAGAGCAGGGACAGTGGGGAGAGAGCCCAACTGGAAGGACAGCTGTGAACTTGGGAACAGTAAGTATTGAGGTTGGGACTTCCCTGGTGGCACAGTGGTTAAGAATCCGCCTGCCAATGCAGGGGACATGGGTTCGAGCCCTGGTCGGGGAAGATCCCACATGCCGTGGAGCAACTAAGCCCGTGCGCCACAACTACTGAGCCTGCGCTCTAGAGCCCGTGAGCCACAACTACTGAGCCCATGTGCCACAACTACTGAAGCCCACGCACTTACAGCCCATGCTCCGCAACAAGAGAAGCCACCGCAGGGAGAAGCCTGCACACCGCAACGAAGAGTAGCCCCCGCTCGCCGCAACTAGAGAAAGCCCGCGTGCAGCAATGAAGACCCAACACAACCAAAAATAAATAAATAAATAAATAAATTTATAAAAAAAAAAAAAAAAAGAGTAAGTATTGAGGTTGGATAGAGACAGTGAGAGTAAAATTATTTAAGGTCTGAAAAATGTAGGTAGTGCAGGGATCTAAACATCTCCTCTGACTCAGAAAGTAATGACTGGGCTGTGATGCACAGAGACATCTCCAGAATCTGCATGTGCTCAGCTTCTAAGCCCAACAGTAGGTTAAATACTGATCATGCTCTTGAAACATTTGAATCAGTGGTAAAAACTGAATTTAACTAAAGCCCAGATACAGCTAAAATACATGTTTCATCAACTCAGCCCTCCACCTTAGCAGACTGATAGAAGAAATGGGGTGTTTTGTTGGAGGTATGTATTATCTACTTCAGTCAATTCTAATATTTTAACACACAATGCCTAGCATAAACAAGAAATCACAATACATATAACGAAGCAGGAAAATGTGGCCAAAAATGACGGGAAAGGCTAGCCAATACAGGCAAATCCACAAATAAGCCAGACACTAGAACAAGCAGACAAGGACTTGATCTGTGATGTAAATGTTAAATATCAAGTGGAGAAATGGACAACATGCATGATTAAAAAATGAACAAATTCGGCAGAGAAATGGAAACTATAAGAAAGAACCAAATGGGAATTCTAGAACTGGAAAATACAATGTCAGAAATAATGAATTTATGTGATGGGCTCTATAGAAGACTGACCCAGGACAGAGCCTTGAGGCAGAGTGGAGGAGAAAAAGCCAAAGGAAATAAAAGAGGAAGGAAGAAAACTAGGACAGTTTTCTCTTGGGAATGAAGATGTATGAATATCTCAAATGCTTCTCAGAAGTTGCAGCAAGATCAGAAGAGAGACATGCCCATACTAGGAAGCATGGAGACTCTTGCAGGGGCCTTAATACAACCTGTTTTACTGAAAAATAAAATCAGGTGGCAGAGTTCACTTTGTATCATGCATATCATGGAAACACCGAATATTCCTTTATTGGAGGATTTTACGAAGATCAGGGTGGCAGTAGTGATTTGGGGGTGGGAGCTCAGAAAGGGTGAGAGGGACAAAGTGACCCAGGTAGGATGCCATGGGTGTGCCCTGGACTTGCCATGCTGCAGGCTGAAATTGGAAGGTGAAATACACATGAAGAGTAAGGAATTCAAGAAACTCCCCAAAGAAGTGTCAACAAGATATCCTGATGGATTTACTGTCTAAGGATAAAGAAAAGAAGGAAAAAAACCCCAAAGTGTCTATCCATTTCTGTCACTGGAAAAATAGGGGCAAATAAAAAACTAGGGTTTGGGTTAGTATATGAGGAGTAAAGGGGAGGATGACCTGCAAGTTCAACCTTTTGAGTTTCAGGTAGAGTGACAGAGCACAGGTATCTCACATTGGGCTGTGGAGGTGGGAGGCCTGTCTTGGGTAGAACTTCTAAATTGCTTCCTCAGCACGGCACACATAGAAAATGCTAATACCTGTACTGTGTCCTGGGGTCAGAGCTGTGCCCTGCTGGGGGCTACGGATCCAGGCGCTTGCTCCCCAGACCTTCCTGAGGGCTGAGGGCATCAAAGTTGCGGCACATCTGTGACCCACTCGTGGTACACAGTGTGGGGAACTCTGGTCTAAGGAAGCAAGTTGAGGCCTTGTTCCCTGCAGTAGCCCCAGTGGTCCCTCCATAACTATTTGCTGCTGAGTGAGGCCTGTGGCTCGTCTCTCACACACAGCCTCTATTCTCACTTTTTAAGAGTAACAAGGTTGCTAAATAGACATTTCTCCAAAGAAGACATACAGATGGCCAACAGGCACATGAAAAGATGCTCAACATCGCTAATTATTAGAGAAGTGCAAATCAAAACTACGAGGTATCCCCTCACACCAGTCAGGATGGCTATTATCAAAAACTCTACAAATAATAAACGCTGGAGAGGGAGCAGAGAAAAGGGAACCCTCCTACACTGTTGGTGGGAATGTAAACTGGTGCTGCCACTATGGAAAATGGTATGGAGGGTCCTCAAAAAACTGAAAATAGGGCTTCCCTGGTGGCGCAGTGGTTGAGAACCTGCCTGCTAACGCAGGGGACACGGGTTCGAGCCCTGGTCTGGAAAGATCCCACATGCCGCGGAGCAACTAGGCCCGTGAGACACAACTACTGAGCCTGCGCGTCTGGAGCCTGTGCTCCACAACAAGAGAGGCCACGATAGTGAGAGGCCCACGCACCGTGATGAAGAGTGGCCCCCGCTTGCCGCAACTAGAGAAAGCCCTCGCACAGGAACGAAGACCCAACACAGCCAAAAATAAATAAATTAATTAATTAAAAAAACACAAACAAAACCCTGAAAATAGAGCTACCATGACCCTGCAATCCCACTCCTTGTGGGCATATACCCCCCAAAAGATGAAAACTCTAATTTGAAACGACACATGCACCCCAATGTTCATAACGGCGCTATTTACAATAGCCAGGACATGGAAGCAACCTAAGTGTCCATAGACAGATAAATGGATAAATAAGATGTGGTACATATATACAATGGAATATTACTCAGCCATAAAAAAGAATGAAATAACACCATTTGCAGCAACATGGACAGAACTAGAGATGATCATACTAAGTGAAGTCAATCAGAGAGAGACAAATGTTATATGATATCACCATATGTGGAGTCTAAAAAATAATAGAAATAAGTTTATTTCCAAAACAGAAACAGACTCACAGACATAGAAAAAAAGTTACGGTTACCAAAGGGGAATGTGGGGGAGGGATAAATCAGTAGTATGGGATTAATTGATACGCACTACTATATATAAAATAGATAAACAACAAGGTCCTACTGCATAGCACAGGGAACCATATTCAATATCTTATAATAACCTAAAATGGAAAAGCATCTGAAAAAATGTATATATAACTGAATCACTTTGCTGTACACCTGAAACTAACGCAATATTGTAAATCAACTGTACTTCAATTAAAAAAATAGATTAAGTACCCATCCCTCCCCCCAAAAAAAAAGAAAAGAAAAAGAGTAGCAAGGTCACTTATAATGGACCTGACTCTCACACAAACACTAGTCGGTATTAGTCCGTGGAGTTAATATTCAGTTAAAAAGTTTAACATCACTTTCCATTTCATAACTATGACATTCCTCTCTGATGAGTAATTTAAGTGTTCAAGCCTGCAAGTGAGGACCATGGGAATTTCTTATCCTTTGATCTACCTTGCACATTGAATATACCCTCTAATGTTGATGCTGGAATATTAGTAACTCCTAATGAAAAGCAGCACGTTGTACATTACCATACGCCTGCACCATTCTGGTTTGTACTGTCTCGAGTTCAACTGCCTACATTAAATAGTAAGGATGATCAAATCTGGGATTCAAAGGATATTACACGCTTTAGGAAACAAGCCGCTTGTCTTTTATCATTCCACTCCAAAGCCAGTATTTTACCTGACATTGTTCAAAGATGTTATCATACACAAAACTGAATAGGGAATTCCATTTTAAATTTGAAAAAACAGATTTGCCTCAGAGACAGTACATTTTCATGGGCTTTCTTGGTTATAAGAGAAGAAATCTCTAAATTTCAACTAAGTGTCTTGAAAGAACTTTTGGGACATTTTGAGGAGGAGCTGTGGGGAACTGTCTGATTCTTTGCCTCTCTTCTCCTCTTTGACCTCAGTCTGGCAGGATGAACAGATGGGCTTTCTCTTCTCAAAGCATCTCAAGAAGCTTGCTTCTTCTCAAGGAGCAAAATCTACTTTTGTGCCATCTCACAGACCAGCATCCTAGCTCTTGGCCTCAGCTGCCCAGATGCTAGGGGAGCTGCCCTGCCAATCTTCCATCACCTCCTGGGTCCCCGGCCTCTTCTGGGGCTTGCTGTGTCCCTCGTCCTGGATGGCTGCTTCACCTCTCTACAGTGTCTGCCTTCTCTTCGTCTTACTGCCTTATGTGTCCTCCAGGTCAGATCCACTGGACCATTCAATTTATGGCACCAGCCTATACACCCTTTTTTTTTTTTTTTTTTTTTTTAGCAGAACCCCCAATTACATCTACCCTTGCCTGCTCTGCAATTCCTCAAGATCCAGCATAATAAATACAATCAAACGTAAGGCAGAATGGCTAAAAAAGTATTCATTTTAAAACTTTTAAACTACTTTCTAATCCATTATTCTTAGTATTAGAAAGTAAAAACAACAATTTATTTCCACATGATTAAATGTCTTTCCCCGATTTTGGCAAGGGGAAGAGCTAGCAGTTAACATGGAGAAGGAATATAACTTAAAAACATTATTCTGCTAAAATCCTCTTTTTTATTTTCGATTCTCAAGAGTGGGGGTATTTGGGAGAGCCATTCCATTTCTTATGCATTCTCTTCTCTAAAGCTTTTCTTCTGAAACTGTTTGACCAGGCATTAAAATAAATACCGAAATGGTCCAAATAAAGTTAGGTGTTTTTTTCCCTGTTTTCTTACAGTGGAGGTTCTGAAATCTGCATCATCAACTGGAAATTTCAGTTGACTCAGTCAGTTTTGCCTTTTCCCCACATGGAGTATTTCCAAGGGGCCAATCATGAAGTCTTGTTTAATAAAACCATTATTGGCCCTTCAATTTATTTACAACTTCCCCTTCCAGGGAATTCCTATCTGCCAGACCCAGCCGCCAAAATTCCCCAACAGGTGTCTGAAGTTCATTAACAAAGAACCCATGTCTTTGCTGGAAAGGAGGGCAGCAATCATGAGATTAGGCTCTCGGGTTTGGGAGATGAGAGCTCTAACACAGGCACCTAATCTGAAGATACCAAGTTCTGGCCAAAGCACACAGCTTTCCGGCTGCCTAGAATTTGGCTCGTGAAATCAAGTTATTAAAGTGAGTCAGCAAAGAATGCTCTGAAAAATCACCTTGTCTGGGAAACCGGGCTTCTTTTAAAAATACTAATTGAAACTACATGTGTTTTAATTAAAACAACATCTGCCAGGGTCTGAAGAAACATGTTTTGAAATGCAGAGAAGGTATGTCTCTAAAAATATCCTCAAACCTACTAAAGTAATGCTTATACATTCCCAGGAATAAAAATATTACTTTGCCTCCCAGGTTGCACTGAGGTTTCCAGAGCCTCAAGTCTTTCCCTGGGCACAGGTGGGATTCCCCAGGGTCAGGAACACAGATAAAGAAAGTGCCCATGTGTGATGAGTGGCCTGTGAAAAGTCTGCCCTCCAGAATGGGGTGTCCGCATCCCAGCGGGTTCTGCTACACGGAAGCCACTGGCATGAGATGAGAATGTAATAAAACACACGCACGTGTGTATTTTAACTGATGGTAGTGCCATACGTTTTAAGAGCCCTAGGAGACACTGTGAGTGCTGTGATATTCTGAATACTCAGAGGATGATGGCCAGGATGTGTTTCATTCCTAGGCCAAAGAATTGAGACAAACATTGAGAAATGATCTCCTGAGTAACATCTGGAATGCTGCTTCATGGAGACTGAGACACAGGCTTAGATGTCTGTTTATTCCCCGAGAGAACAAGCTCTCATGATTCGAGAACTGGGTAAAATAGACCCCAAAGTCTGGATGAAGATCAGGGCTGCCAGGTGTGGAATTCCATGGATACACATCTCAAAATTTCAGCTGTGAGATGACTAAACAAAAGAGAATGTTTACAAAGCTACACACATTTAGGATAGTATGGATACAATGAAGGTCCCCCCCCCGCCCCCCCCCCCGCCCGTTTTCCCCCTCCAGTTCTGCAAAGGAAAACACATTTCTCACCAAGTAAAGATCTGGCACAGGGGCAGGGGCTGGCGGGGGAGGGGTGGTTAACATTCCATCAACATTACCTTCTCCTTTGTTCCGTCTTTATTTTCACTTAAATAGAGAATGTTTTTATGTAATCCTTTAAATATGAGCAACCACTGTCTATAAAGAATCATTAGAGTGGTCAGCTAAAATCTTTTATTTGAATATTTAAAATAGATTGTGGCAAGAAAAAAGGCTAGGAAGGGAATGTCCCTTGTGTCAGCCCCGCTGCCCCCTCCTCCCCAGAATGAATGAAAGGGACGATCTGAAAACCTTGAGAGAAGCAGCAATGGGCTTGTTGCTTAAATCATAATTAACTCCCGGGCAAGAAACTGCCCTTCTTTTGTTCATGATTTCATGGGTGTGGAAAAGCGTGAGACGTGCACTGCTAGGTGCCCCTGGAGACTTGGGGCTCCCTTCTCTTCTGTCCCTTTTGGGGGACAGCTGTGCTTAGGAGCCAGCAGGCTCCCCTGGGAAACGGCCCTCCCTGATGCCAGAGAGTCCGGATTCTGTCTGGTGCTCCCTTTGAGGCTGGATTGGGTTGAGAGGGTGTTGCCTGGATACAAGAAGCTCAGAGAGTTGACAACGTGAAAAGAAGGTCAGCCCAATGCGAAGAACGGGTCATATCATACGAATGTATGGAGGCAGCATTCTGCAATTCCAAACGTGGTGACCTGGCCTCCAGACGATAACAGAGTGCAGGGAAAGGGTCACGCAGGGCAGAGGGGGCGTGGCTAAAGGACTGAGATGAGCTGGGGAAGGAAGGGCCAGGTTCACAAAGCAGTGGAAGGTCCTTCTCTTCAGTCCGGGGAGGGGAGTGAGGCAGCCGGGAGGAGGCTTCCAGCGCCCCAGCCCTGGCTCGCCTGCCGGAAAATGTGGCACGTAGCCACCACGCAGGGAAGCGAAGGGAGGGTGCCCTGCGAGCTCCGCCAGTGCCACCCGCAGGGGTGCAGTGGCTCTGCCAATCTCTGATAGCTATCTGGGCATACGCAGAAAGTGTTACTACTTCCTACCCAGTCCTAAACCTCTTCCAAAGTGGCAGCAGAATGAGTTTGACTAGAGTCCAGGACTTCAGGCAGCATCCGAGCTGTCTTTCTTTCCTCTCTTCCCTGGATGCTGTGGAAAGAGGCTGAAACAGACCTCCCCTCTACCCCCTCCTTCTCTCTTTGTGGGATTCCCCAAACCTCCTCTAGATCTGTTCTCCAGAATAAAAAACCCATGTTATTCTCCCGTCAGAGAATTAATGCAGCAAATATGTACTGAGCATAGCAAAGGGCTAGGCATGGTAAGACATACAAATAAATAAGGAACCTGATTCCCGCTTCTTATCTCATTGGAGGGAAATGCAATACATACACACAAAAAAAAAGACAACACAAAAATAAAATTACATAATGGAAATCCAAGATAAATTAAAAGATTTTTTATCAAGTAGGTATTACCCACCTCCTTTCTGTATTCAAGGAGCAGTGTTCATCAGGAAGGCCACCCAGAGCTGGGCTCTGAGTGACGGCTGGGGGGTGAGTAAATGCACAGAGATGAAAGAGCGTGCCAGGGAGGGATACAGCTTGCGTAAAGGTTTGTGAGTGGGAATGATGGTACAAAAACCGGTCTGGCTGAATAATTCATCAAAAAGAGTGGTTAGGGGTAAGAGGCCGTTTGGTAACACCACCCAGTACTTCTCCTGTCCAGTGTTCATAGGTGTTGAAGTTTTTTATTTTGTTAGTTTTGTTTGTTTGCTTGTTGGCAGAGAGGATAGGGAATCTGGCAAAAGAAATACCTGCCATCTTCATCAGGAACTGTCAATGTGCTGAAATGGATGGCATTTTGGTAAACTTATTAGAGCAATACAGTGTTGTTTGTTCTTTTCTCTGAAGCTAATTATTACCATTAAAAAAAAAAACTCTTTCTGAATGATGAAATAACACTTTATGCCGAAGGATAATTAACAGTTTTGGAAGGCTGCAAAGAAATGGATGGATGTGCATTCACCTGGACCACTGCACCATGTCATTTGGAAGAACACAAAGATCTACCTGTAGCTACTTATCACCTGATGGCAGAGACATACACAGAACCATGGAAACAGCCTGAATGGAAAGACAAGGAGAGGCACAGTATGTGACACTACTTTTAGTGCTACTATCTTTAAAAAAAAAAATTTTTTTTGAAGAAATCAAAGAGGAAATCAAAAAATACCTTGAGATAAATGAAAACAAAAGCACAACAATCCAAAACCTATGGGACGCAGCAAAAGCAGTTCTAAGAGGGAAGTTCATAGCAATACAATCTTACCTCAGGAAACAAGCAGAATCACAAATAAACAACCTTACACCTAAAGCAACTAGAGAAAGAAGAACAAACAAAACCCAAAACTAGTGAAGGAAAGAAATCATAAAGATCAGAGCAGAAATAAATGGCATAGAGACCAAGAAAACAATAGAAAAGATCAATGAAACTAAAACCTGGATCTTTGAAAAGATAAACAAAATTGATAAACCTTTAGCGAGACTCATCAAGAAAAAAAGGGAGAGGACTCAAATCCGTAAAATTAGAAATGAAGAAGGAGAAGTTACAATGGACACCACAGAAATACAAAGGATCATAAGAGACTACTACAATCAACTATACACCAATAAAATGGACAACCTGGAAGAAATGGACAAATTCTTAGAAAGGTACAATCTCCCAAGAATGAACCAGGAAGAAATAGAAAATATGAACAGACCATCACAAGTACTGAAATTGAAACTGTGATTAAAAAACTCCCAACAAACAAAAGTCCAGGACCAGATGGTTTCACAGGTGAATTCTATCAAACATTTAGAGAAGAGCTAACACCAATCCTTCTGAAACTATTCCAAAAAATTGCAGAGGAAGGAATACTCCCAAACTCATTCTATGAGGCCACCATCACCCTGACCGCAAAACCAGACAAAGATACCACAAAAAAAGAAAATTACAGACCAATATCACTGATGAACATAGATGCAAAAATCTTCAACAAAATACTAGCAATCCAAATCCAACAATACATTAAAAGGGTCATACACCATGATCAAGTGGGATCATGTGTGCTACTACCTGAACCTCATTAGAGCTGATGGGGTGGACTGATTGTTGTTCAATAGCTTATTTGGACTATTCCTTATCATGGAGTCCAAGGAAGATGAACCTTTCCTTAACCAGAGTTGTGGTAGCTGCCCCCCCCCCAATTAAAAGAATGATCTAAGAAGAGATGTAATTTAAACTGGACCCCAGTGATGAAAACAACTGGATTCCTTCTGAAATTCTGAGTGTCTGCATACATCTAGTAAACTTTAGCAGGAAAATGAACTGGTTTTTGGATGATTTTCTTTATTAATATAAAATCCTTTTCTTTAGTTAATGTTTTGTTTCATTTGCTTACTTAATGTTTTGCTGATGTGGAGTTCATTATAAGATAAAGGCCAGACAGGAAAAAATTCAGTTATTCATTCAGCAAATATTGATGAATCCCTGGTATGGGTCAGGCATTGTTCTAGGTACACGAGCTACATCAGTAAACACACAACGTGGAACTTCCTGCTCTTAATGGGTTTACATTCTAGTGTGGAGAGATGGACAAGAAACAAGATAAATAAATAATATGTTGTATATTAGAGGGTGATTAGTACTGTGAAGATCAGTAAAGCAGAAAAGGGGATAGAATTTTAAGAATGGGCACCAGAAAAGGTTGTATTGGGAAAGTAACACTTGAGTAAAGACCTGAGAGGGTGAGGACTGACCACAAGGACATCGGCAGGAAGAGGAGTCCAGGCAGAGGAAGCTGCGTGTTCAAGGGCCCTGAGGCAGGCTTTTGGCTCAGGTCATAAAGGAACTGCAGTGAAGCAGTGGTCACAGAAAGGTTAATGCCAGTGAGGAAGAAGGTGAGATTGGAGAGGGAACAGAGAACTGGATTGTATAGAGCCGTGTCTGCCTTGCAAAGACTTAACTTTACACTGAAAGAAATGAGGAGCTGATGGAAGCTTTTAAGTGGAGAAAAGACATGCTGTAAGGTTTTGATAGGACCACTCTGGCTGCTCCTTTGAGAGTAGATGGTAGGGGGTGAGGGTAGAAGCAGGGAGACCAGGAAAGTGGCCATGGTAATAACGCAGGTGAGAGAGGATGGGATCTGGGGGGACAAGGCAATGAAGGTGAGAAGGGTCAGGTTCTGGGAAAATTCAGAAGGAAGACCAGATTTGTTGATGGACTGGATATGAGAGTAAAGAATCAAAGGGGACAGCAAGGTGCTTATCCTGGACCACTGCAGGGACAGGTTGCCATGTGGAAGCCTGCAGAAGGACTGGTTTTGGGGGAAAAGACAAGGAACTCAGGTCTGAAGATGTTATACTTGAGATGCCTGTCAGACATCCGGTGCAGGTGGTGGACAGACTATTGGATACAGAGATGTGAGATTCATACCAGAGATATCTATCGGGGAGTTTTCAGAATATAAATGATCTTTAACACCAGGAAACCATACGAGGTCACCAAAGCTTTGATTGAGAGTTGATAGAAAACTCCAAGTTTAATTTTGTCTTTGTTCTTGGTTCAAAGTCGTTGCATCTTTCTTTTCAATACATAAAGTTCTGTAGAGCATTTTCTTATAAAGAACCACTACTTTGATACAATATTTAAAGCAAAAGAGTTGGCAAAGGTCACACTTCCTTTCTCCTAGATAGAATAGAAGAGTGTTTTTTGGTTCAATTCTGCTTTTCTTACTCAAGAAAAAAGTTATTGACTCCATAAAGCCTATGGCTGAGATATTTTCACTCCTATTTTTAAACGTTTGGTTCCCTTTCCTGTCTGGTGACATTTGATAGTAAAGGCTTAATTTAACATGGGCAATATGGACTTCCAAATGTTCCTGCCTCAGAGACAGTTCTAGATAACTGGCTTCTCAGGAAGAAGAGACGCCTTGAAGCTAGAAAACAAATCAATAGTTCCCTATTTTGTTATATTTTAATCTACCAAAAGAAATAAAACATCCACATGCACAACACCTAGTAGTTCGTACCCAAGCAGCAGACTGATTAACTATTGATTTTCCCTGCATTTTATAGAGGAGCCCTAGGATTTGATTACAAGCCCCAGCTCTGTCCTGTCTAAAACACCTATGCAAGGAAAAGGAAAGTGGATATGGAGAGGACTAATAGTGTAGCTTAAATATTTAACATCCACCACCACCATTTAAATTAAATTCAAACTAAGTATAATTATAAAATCGTGAGTTTATGTCACGCCTTATGATGTACTGCAAGCATAACAAATAATTGCATTTATTAGACGTAGATTTGAAATCTGGTCCCTGTGAATAAATAAATGGCTTGGAGACCTGCAAATACTTTGGTATTCATTGGAGGATATGATGGGTATTGAGAAACGTCAAGAGAAAAGTGGCTGGTTCCCAGGTCATGAAGGGCTTGGTACGCCACGTTCAGGAATTTGGATAGTGGAGGTAGACCGTTGTATCTATGCATAATTTGTATATGAGACTTGGACCCACGCCTGGTACTCCAACTGCCCCAGGAATGGAATCTTCCCCCTTTACCCACTCTCAACTGCTTTTCCCAAATCCCCCAGAAGCTGCATAACCGGAACCTTTGCCACGATGGGTGGTCCAGCTCCCTGCTGCCTGACCTCCGCTGATACCTGCTACTGTGGGCAACCTTCATGCTGCACTGATCAACCACCCTACCAGAGTCACCTCTTCGATCCCAGGAGGACAATGGTACGTGCGGAGGCTGTGCCTCTCCCCGGGCAGGTCCCTGTGGTTCATCATTCTCTAAGCATCAATCGACCTGGCCTGGGTTCGCATCTTCCCAGTTACAGAGGGAGGAACCAGAAGGTCTCTCCAACCTGGGCTCCCACCACTCACTCTGCACCAGGCACACCAGGCCCTGCAAAGGCCTTGAACCCAACCGCCTGCTTCCAGATCCCCTTCTGGGAGGCTGTCTGCAGAGGCTGCCCCTTCCGCTTAGATGCTCTTTCCCCCAGAGAGCCACAGGGCCCTGTTTCACCTCCCTCAAGTTTTTGCTCAAACGTTACCTTCCCAACATCTCCTATTTTGACTTTGACCTCTCATTTAAAATCACAACCCCTTACGCTAAGTGAAAGAAGCCAGACACAAAAGCTCACGTCTTGTGTGATTCCATTTATAGGAAATATCCAGAATAGGAAAATCCATAGAAAGCAGACTGGTGGCTGCCGGAGCTGGGAGGAAGGGGAATTGGGGGATGACTACCTAATGGGTACAGGGCTTTCCTTAGGGTGATGAAACTATTTTGGAACTTGACATAGGTGCTGGTTGTATGACATCGCCAAGATGCTAAATGGTACATTTTAAAGTGGCTAATTTTATGTTATGTAAATTTCACTTCACTTAAAAAAAATCGCAACCTTACTAATTACATTGTGCCTGACCCACCTCCATTTTCCCCCACAGAACATTTCGACCACACCGTGGGATTCATGTGTGTATTTTGTTGGCTGTACATCTCCCCTCTTCAGAATGTAAACTCTACCAGGGCAAGGCTTCCTGGCTGCTTTGATATCATCTCTGGGCCCAGAACAGGCCTGGAACAAAGTAGGTCATGGACAAAAATTTGTTGAATAAATAGATGAATGTATGCCTCTTTAATGTTTCATTAATAAAAGAGCCTCCCTATTTCTTGAACACCAAACGAAAGGGAGATGATTCTTTAAAAATAGGATTAAAGAGCCAGTATAGTCTAATCCAAAGTAAATTTTAACAGAGAGAGAGGAAGAAAAGTGGCCTGCATCCCATTAGAATTTCAGTTCACAACGTGGAAAGCAAACAAACAGCCGACAAGGATTTAGAGGATCAGGACGATGGTATCCAGTGCTGAGCACTGTGGTCATTTTTAATTTGCAAAGATTAGAAATGTCAACAAACATTGCATTTTCCTCTAAAGTCTAAAAGATAAATTAGCGCACTGATTTCCGCTAGAAGGAGAGCCGGAGAAGCAAGGCCTCTAACACATGCTCTGTTTCTGTACACGCCTATACGTTCTGCACGTGGATTCAACCACAGGAAGTATACTGTACTTCAATTAAAAAAAAATGCAGACACTGTGAATCGGAGGGAACATACCAATGAGCTCCTTATTCCTGACGTCCAAGGCCATGTTCCGGAGTGCCGTGGCCACTGCACACACCACTCGGTCATTGTCTATCCGCAGCAGCTCCACAAGGATGGGCAGGCCTTTCTCTTTCCGGACAGCAGCTCGGATGTACACCGACCACTGCAAATGAGGGGAAGCAAAGACATTAGGAGCTGGGGTGGAACCCCTACAAGCAAACAGCACGTGTGGGTTTTCACACTGCCGTCTACAGGTGCCAGAAAGGTTGGATGATCAAGACCTCGTTGTGGAATGGGTTGAGTGTGTTAGACATGTATTTAAACATTTTAACTTTATTTTTGTCTCCAACATAGGATAAAGGCTTCAGCTTTAATCAGTTAAGCACTCTTCATTTCGCCGGTGCCAGCCTTCTCAGCCCCTGAGTTAGGAAGCCATTTGCGTGGTGTCTATACTTGGTACTTTACGATATGGAGGTCTGGGACAGGAAAGGCTGGCTATTGACATTAAGAGGAATAAAAAAAAAAAATCCTGGGAAAAGTAGAAAACGATAAAAGGTAGAGTACAGGTGACTTCTTAAAAAGAGACTTGAATTTGGAGGTGGGGCAGAGAGATAAGTTACAGAAAGTACTGTCAATTAAGTTGTTTGCTGAATAATTAGGAGGAAATAAGTCAGAAAATGGTAGGGGTGAGGAGAGGTAAATATGACATCGAAGATGGAGGGTGAAAATTGTAAAATTAAAAAAATCGAAATATATAATATTGTACCTAGGGCCATAATTCAATGTCTAACTTATAAAGTAAGCATACAATTTGTTGTGGGTTGGCAGTCGTTGGCCTTAGTGGAACACACCTAAGGCTCTTTATAGAAATGTACTTGCAGTATCAGGACCATAAAGTATTCAGATTCATTTAACGGAATACAGGTAGGCTCAGGTTTTCCAGACATTTGCATATATACACTTTATACTCCTGCACAGTGTTCCAGAGAAGAGCATGCACCATAAAAATCAACCAATATAAGGGTTTACTCTGTTGAAATTTCAGTTATGATCTAAGAGAATTAAATTCATAACATGAGGTTCTGGATTCTGTGGCAGGGTCCTCCTGGGGACCACCAAAGGTGGACAAAGCTCCCACCCCTCCCCGCCAGGTCCCTCCACCCCCTTTCCCCTTTGGGGCAGGCACCCCAGAGCTGGCTCTCACCTGTGGCAGGCAGGGAGCCCCCTCTGGCAGTGAACGTAGGGCATATGCCATGCCTGCCACATCCTCAGCCCAGCCCTGCATGAAATATGAGATTAAAAAAACACACAACTTCATCCCGTCCTACGTTAGAGAAGTCACATTCACATAGTTTCTTAACACCATCAACTCAGACCGAGTGCTTTCCTCCTGCCCCTACTCTGCGCCTCAAGCTCTACGAAGCCTGAGGGGGTGGGGACGCTCATGGAACTCACTAGAGCATCTCTTGTCTTCAATTAACTATTTCATAGTCCCAACCTCAGGGAGCAAAGAAATGGATGGTCAGAAAGTCTTAGACATGGAAAAAGCTTGAGCTTTGGCAGCTGCTTATTGAAATTTGGCTGTGGGATAGCCCTTCCAGGGGAAGGCGTTTCATGAAGACAGTTCGAAACCTCCGTCATGTCCACAGGAAATGTCATTTGCAATTTGGCATATGCTGAGACATGATTTTCATCTACTTCCTCCCCTGCTTGTGAACCTTTTGGTCTCCAGGGCCCAGAAAAGACTAGACACCTGGGCTTCTGCAGCCCATTCATTGCTGGGTTCTTCCTTAAGACTAAGGAGGGAAGCTAATGGAAAAGAAACTAATGGAAGAAAATGGAAATCAGAGTGGGGGGGGGGTCAACATTTCCATATTGTAAGGTAAACATCAACAATATATTTGAACACTGGGGAGATATTCTGGGACTTTTGAGAGACCAGACAGGATGTTCTGGGAACTCGGGCAGGCTGAAGCATGGGCCCAAAAATGACCTCTTTCCCAGAACCACCTCTTCCCAGACCCCGGATGCTGGCTTGTGCATTAGTGATCTCTTCTAATCCCCCAAACTCCTGGGAGACTGACATTACTGTTCTTGTTTTATAGATGAGAAAATCTAGACACAAAGATTTTAAACAACCTGCCCACAGGTGTCACCTGTGCCCTTGGCCCCCAGTCTTCTTCCTCTATCTGCTCTGTGATGCTGACAATACTCTCTCCTCTGCCATTATCTCATTCTCTCTTGCCTACACCTCTGGGCTCAGTCTCCCAGAAACTGCCTCCCCCTCCCCTCCATCCTTCCAAACATTGAGAGGGGAGAACCTGACTATATCTGAAATGAACCAGGAAAGGTAGGCTATAACTTTTTCCTCCTTAGAAGTCTAGCTATTTTATCCCTTCATGTTGGATGGAAAGATGATTTGGTGTTTGGAAAATAATGAGAGTCCTTCAGCTTTGCTGAGGACTGATTTGAGAGTAACCAAAAATGGCTATGCATGGCCAAAAATGTGTATGAGTTGTAGATACATCTTTTTGCTATGAGAAAATGGTCAACAGTGATAGGTTCTAAGTGAAAAGGGAAAACCAGACAATGGATTTGATCTTACGTTATCAATATACAGAAAATAACCTTTATTTTGAAACTTTTAGTTGTGTGTGTGTTTGTGTGGGTATGGAAAATCCCCAGTATTAGCTCAGTATATGACAATTCAGAATGAATTATTTACATTTCATTCGAAAGATGATGCAAGTTTCCAAAGTTTTCTTAACATGCAAGGATACTGATGCTTTTTAAGTAGCAGCCGAGCAGTCTTGGAATAGGTCATGTATAACCCACATGTGAACCTATGTGTAACCCAACAAGAAGGAGTAAAGACAGCACAGAGGTGGAAAGAGAGAAAGACATGATACAGTACTGGGGAGATGAGGAGTATTTCCCAAGTGCACTCAACACAGAAGTGTGAGGCTCATACAGAGTTTTTCCAAAAGAGAAGTGAGTTACCTTGGACAGCACTGCAGCCCCTGGGGTTAGCGATGTGTATGAGTTGCCAAGAGCTTTGTAATTGAAACAAAAGAAGAAGTATCACTGGCATGAAAATAGATGAACAAGAGAGATAAGTGTACCTTAACTCATTGTGGTTGAGGTGAAAATCTTTGGACAGAACTTGACTTTTTGCAAACAGAAAGAGAGCGTCATGCACTGAGCCCACCAGCGAGAAGGGAAGGGACAAAGCCGGTAGACCAGGATGGCTTTAAGAAGAATGGTCCATGAGCTGAAGAGAGGATCCTTGATGATTCAAAAGGAGGAGAAGGAAGAGAAGGAAGAGGAGGGGGAGGATGAGAAAGAAGAGATGGAGGAGGAGGAGGAGGAGGAGAAGAGGGGAGGGGGGAGGAGAAGAGGGGAGGGGGAGGAGGAGAAGAGGGGAGGGGGGAGGAGGAGAAGAGGGAAGGGAGGGGAGGAGGGGGGAGAGGAGGAGAAGAGGGGGAAGGGGGAGGAGGAGAAGGGGGGAGGAGAAGAGGGTGGGAGGAGGAGAAGAGGGGAGGGGGGAGGAGGAAAAGAGGAGGAGGGGGGAGGGGGGAGGAGGAGAAGGGGGAGGAGAAGAGGGGAGGGAGGAGGAGGAGAAGAGGGGGAGGGGGGAGGGGGGAGGAGGAGAAGGGGGAGGAGAAGAGGGGAGGGGGGAGGAGGAGAAGAGGGGAGGGGGGAGGGGGGAGGAGGAGAAGAGGGGAGGGGGGGGAGGAGGAAGCTCTGGTCCAGGAGGAAACAGCACAGAAACAGGACCCAGATGGCTCCTGGTGAGATGCTTTTTCCCAATGAGGACGTCAGGAGAGTTATGATCCCTCAAAATAATCTCGGCTGAGACAACCTCACACTTAGACCTGTACTAACTCATTTAGTCCTCATCTCAACCCTATGCAGTGGGCACTACTGTTACTTGCATTAGACAGATGAGAAAAGGTCACACGCTGTAGATGCTCAGCCAGGTCTTGAACCCAGGGAGCAGTGCTCCACAGTTGGTGTGACTGACCACCACTCTCATATGCTTCTCAGAAACACAGGATAAGTTAGACAATCTGCACTCATAGTTGATCTAATCCCTTACAAATTCACCGATTCACTTTGGTATAACAATTCATGTTTTTATTTTAGTCTTCCAATAACCCATCTGGCACTCCTCTAAACTCCCGAGTTAAAGAGCCTTCTAGTACTGTCAATGGAGCTACTGGACGTTTCAGTCTGTTCTTGAGAACTACCTGCCAGGATTTAGCAAATCTGAGACAAGAAGTCATGTATAATTGGAACGACAGTGAGAAAGGCCTTGTGTCAGGAAAGGATGTCTTCTACTTGCATGTGATGGGACAACAATTCAAAATAATAAATGCTGTTTCTTCTCCTCCTTGCCCATGGCTCTTCCTGGAGAGAGGCTCCACCATGATTTGGCCCAATGAGGTGATGTCAGGATGGGACAGATAACAAAGCAGCAAACAGTTAGTGTTTAAGGGTAGAAAGCACAGATGCAGGTGAAAGACGGGATAGACTTGAAAGGGAATGAGAACAGACAGAAAATATTATGACCCCTCCTCAGATCCCACACAGAGCTTCCTAGCAGGGGAGAGAAAGGATCCAGGTTGGGGAGGAAGAAACAGATATAAAAGTATCTTTGGGGGCTGCCATCTGAAGTGCCTGTGGACAGGTCCTCCTCAGTGTGTGAGAGGCTGGTGATAAAACCCCCTGGGAGATAGAAGAGCAGAGAGTTGACAGAAGCTCTGCTGCCCTTCCTGGACCTCGGTGCTGGTTGCACAAGACTCAGGAAGTCCTGCCATGAACCATCACAGAGCAGGGGCTGCACAGTAGGAATGACAACAGAACTTGCTGGGCAGAAGAGGATTCCTGTGGCCCCAGTGTGGCACGGGGTAGCCCCTGAGTGTTTCTGTGGTCTTGAGTGGGTGGGCTGTGTAAGTTAGCCAGGGAAAAAGGCTAAGGATCCAGGGCTGCAGAAGGGTTAGTTGGCCAGGAGGTTGGGATGCATCAGAATGGCAGGCATGGACTGTGCCTGCATCTCAAGGAAGCTCAACAGTGGGGAAGGCAGGTGTGGGCCAGGAGAGAACCTTGGACCAGAGACGGTCCAATCTCCAATTGCCCTGTCCCAGCTGGGAAACCAACAGGACAAGAAGGCTTGTCCTGGGCAAGAGGCAGCATAGGAGAGAAATGATTCCAGACGGAAATGAATACCCAATCTCCGTCCCCCGCAGGGATATGAATGCCTGTAAGACCCCCAAGTTTAGCAGCAATCACAGGGGGGCAGGAGAAGATGAAGGCTGACAAACATAAATGTGGCCAAGTGCTAAACCTTGAGGGACTGGGAAATAGCTGAATTTGATTGAGTTTGCTAGACGTGTCTAGATTATGTGATTTTTTTTTCTTTTTTTCCTTTTTTGCATCAGGCAAAACGAGGGCTCCAGATGACTTTCAAAAGAGAACATTTCTGGTTGTGGAAATGTTTCTGCTTCTCGCTAGCAGATGATGACCCTAAGAGTAGCCTTGGAAGATCACATCTTTACCACACCTTGAAGATGGCAGAACAGCTGTCAGCCTGGGTGAAATAATTCATGGAGGGGAGCTTTCCTCCTCACGCACCTTCCCTTACCTGTTACACCAGAGAAAATAGCTTCTACCTCCTATCTCGTTTGAGCCCTTGCATATTTGGGGGTCTCTTTGTTACAGCAGCTAGAATTTCTCTAACTAATGAGATGTGCTAGTGTGTTAAAATGAACTGTAATCATTGACTCCTAGCCCTAGGTTTTAACTAGTGATGTTGGAAGTGGGGTTCCTCATCCCTGACCTCTTCCTTGTAAAAATGACCCCTGGGACACCCTTGTGCCTTGTGTGTGTGTGTGTATATGTGTGTGCGTATATATATATATGTGTATGTATATATATATATATGAATGTATACACCCTTGTGTATATACTCCTATTATAGCATCTATCATGTTTTTTTCTGGGCTTTTTGTTTACATGTTTATTGTCGGTACCTGAGGGAAGTTACCAAGTCACATTCATCTCTTTATGTCAACTGTCTTCTAATTTCTGGCTCACAGCTGGAGAGTAAAAATGTTTAACTGGTGAAAGAAAATGTCAGGTTGATTTCTAGTACCACATGTGTATTACTTAAGAACAGCATTCTCCACTGAAAGGCACTAGATAAAAAGGATCAAAGCCACTGCAATTAGCTAGGATCAGCAAGTTCCAACCACTTCCACAAAAGTGTAATCAGGGTTTGAAGAGATCGTACATTTCTTTGGGAGTCTCTCCTAAAGCCAAACTCATCCCTCAATTCTGTGTGTGGGAACAGAACTTTTGATGCAGGGCTTATGAATATTAGCTTGCCCTCAGTGCTGGAAGAACACAATACTGAGTGGCATGTCCTGGGCCACCACAGCTCTGATCATGCTGGGACAGTTAAAATGAAGTTTCCATATTAGAATTCCTCTGTGTCCCCCCTGCTCAGGTGATTAACCATGCCGGCTTCCAGGGTAGCCCATGTCTTAAACTGGGCTCGGAAAGGATTTCTTCTACAGACAGTTTTACAGCTGCTCTAGGAATCCTGGGAATTTCCTATAGAGACAGGTTGTACCTGCTAGATACCAAACCAAAATCAACTTTATACATTATTAGGCCCAAGAGGTTTAAAGATGCTGTCTCACTGTCTTCTCACTAACATTATTGCTGGTGAAAAATCAGCTGTCATCCTTATTTTTGTATGGAACATGTCTTTTGTCCTCTGGCTGCTTTTAAGATTTTCTCTTTATTACTGATTTTGAGCCATTTGTTTATGAAGCACCTTGGTATAGTTTCATCATGTTTCTTGGGCTTGGGGTTCCTTGAGCTGCTTGGATATGTGAGTTTGTGGTTTTCATTAAATTGGAAAAATTTGGAACCATTTGGAAGATTTTCAACCATTATTTCTTCAAATATTTTTTTCTGTTTTGTTTCTCCTTTCTCTCTCCTCTCCTCTGGGAATTCTAATGGCACATATATTAGGCCACTTAAGGCTCACTGATGATCTGTAGGGTTTTTTTAATCTCTCTGCATTTCGCTTTGTATAGTTTCCACTGCCATCTTTAAACTCATTAATCTTTCTTCAGCAATGTCTAACCTGCTGTTAATCCCATTCCATGCATTTTTTTTCATTTCAGACAGTTTATTTTCAACTCTAGACATTTTATTTGGGCCTTTTATATATTTTCCACGACTCTAATGAACTTTTTGAACACATGTAGTAGAGTTACAATAACTGCTTGCCTGCTATTTTTAACATCTTTGTTGGTTCTGAATTGGTTTTGAATGGTTGATTTTTCTCCTCATTACGAATCACATTTTCCTGTTTATTTGCTTGTAGGGTTATTTTCAATTGGATGCCAGACATTATTAATTTTAATGCATTGGGTGCTGGATATTTTTGTATTCCTATAGGTATTTTTAAACTTTATTCAAGGATGCAGTTAATTTACTTGGAAACTATTGATTCTTCTGGGTCTTACTTTTAAGATTTGACAGGAAAGACTAGAGCATATTTATCCATGGCTAATTATACCTCAATACTGAGGCAAGACCCTGAGAGTATTCTTCCCAGTGATCCATGAATTATGAGGTTTTCCTGTCTGGCTCTTGGAAATGCACATTATGCCCATTCCTGTGTAAGTGTCAAGTTTCATTCTGTCTAATCATTTCAGGAGGTTGTTTCTTCAGCCTTGGGTATTTCTCTCACATGCATGCACTGACAGATCTCTGCTGAATATTTGAGGGGGATCCTCTGCATATTTCTAGGGTTCTTTCTATGTGTGGCTTTCTCCTCTTTGGTGCACTGTCCTATGAGCTCTAGTCACCTTGGTCTCCCTAGATACTCAGTTCCATCTCCTTAGCTCAGAGAGTCTGAGGAGCTCCTCCTGGGTTCCTAATCTTTGTGCTGTGGTCTGGAAACCCTCTCAAGACAGTGAGCTGGGACAATCATAGGGCTCAGCTTGTTTATTTCCTGTTTCTCAGAGATCAGTTTCTTCATTGACTAATGCTTAGTGTTTTAACAACCATTGTTTCATATATTTCTCTGGCGTGTTGCTGTTGTTGTTGTTATTATTACTACTTAAAGGAACTTGGTGCTCCATCTTGGGTGGAAGTGGAAATCCCTCAGCTTTAGCTGTTTCTACAGTTTCTGAATGTAATTCTGTAACTTAGCACTTTGCTATTCAATGACAATGATGAAAGTAGAGCCAAACTATCCAAAAATGGGCTTACTCTCTAGTCAGTTTGGATGCATGTGGCATTTCTAATACAGCCCTCGGCATCAGTACTATTTACTGGGGTCTTAGAAGAAACCACTAAATATTGTGTGATTAGAACCAGTGACCTGGTGGTGACCCTGGCTCCTCTCCATCTCCTCCTGAGGTTGGGCCCATCGTCATTCTGCCTCAGGCTGGGCATCAGGTCCAACTCAATGTGTTGTCTCTAGGAGCCTGCTGATTGGGCAGAGTCCTCAGATAACCTCTGTGTTTATTTTGGCCCCATTTCTAACCCATTAGGCATGATGCTTCATGTCCCATTTTCATCATGATCTTTCACCACCCTGTTTCTTTGCATTTAAACCTTATGCTTTATATCACACTGTTAACTAGGACCAAGACCTTTGTCTTGGATGTTAAACCATGATTTTTAATTTTATTTTTTGCACTCCACTCATCTGCCCTGGTTCACTTTTAATGATACACTAATTGCTAAGCTACACTAAATTCAGTGCCTTCAAAGCATTGCCTCTGTCCTTAGGAACAAGTCTCAAATTTCCCAGTTCTCTTATTTTTTATTCATTTGTGCCACATGGCCAGAGATTCTGTTTCCTTCTCAGTAAATCTATGTTGCTATCATGTTACTTCATTAAATGTTAACAGATTAATATCCAAGTATCTCTATATTCCATCTTACTTTAAACATAAACGGGCAACTAATAGACTCTCTGAGAATAGTCACATTTTAGGGAGAAAACTGACCATACAAAGATATCTAAAATGTTTGACTTAATAGCAAGTACAGATATATTTCTACAGTTCCAATCCTGAGTTTTCAGAGAGTTCAATTACAATAAAAATAACCCATAAATGGGAGTTGAAAGAGCATTCATTCACATTTTGGAACTCCTCAAACTACTATAACCGACTGTTTTAATATTCTGTGACAAACAAAATCATTTTACTGTAAATGAGAAAAACGTAACCAAACTCCATGTTAGCTAATAAAAACATTTCACTTTGCTTCTGCCATTATGTTTTTCTGATGCTCATAAACCAAGTAATGAGTGTTTTAAAGTTTAAAAAGTATTTGGGCCATTATGAAGATCTAGCTTGCTAGTCAATTTGTCACGGAAAAAGAGTGTGCACGATCTCCCCATAAAGAGAAGTTATTGTTTCAGATGATGAGGTCTATAAAAAGCTCTCTCCATGCAAAATTCTGGTGTTTTACCTTCACATGTCTGCTTTTGTTTGGGCCATAAACATTAAGGACACTTAAAAAACGCCACTAAATTTCAACAGTTGCTATAAAAACACATTCTTAGAACCCTAGCTTTTAGATGGTAATGCTGTCTGCATGAAATTTGATGCTGTTTCTGTGTCCTCAGTCAATCTTTTAATTGTTCAGTTGTTTTTTTTTTACTTAAATCAAGCTTTTTTAAAGTAAGGATTTCTTTGGTTTTGATACAATTTATTCTCGATCTTTAAAAAATTATAACTATTTATCACTGTTTGGCTTAATGATAATCTTCTCAAATCATTCCTATAGATTATCTATCTTTCCTTCCCACATATTCCCTTACCATTTAATATGGTACATTAATAAATTATACAAAAGATGATGATAACATGATTGACCTTTATGCATACTTGTGTATCTGTATTTTGATAAGAAAATTCTTACATAAGTACGTATATTTATAACTACGCACAAATATGTCCTAACGGCCCTTTGCCCTGCCTGAGGACTATCCCATTTGTCTAGAGTTATCAGGAAAGCCAGCGTTTCCTATAAGTAAGGTTGACATCCTGAGACTCAAAATTCTACCTTAACCATTGGGATAAAAGTCTTTCTAAAATGCTTTGTCTTCTAAAGTTACTAGTAATAATTAAACATTTTCTGATAACAGAGGGTCAGCATTATGACCATCCGTGATTAGAATAAATGAAACAGCTGAAACATCGAATGGCCTCTGACATTTTTTTCTTTCTTGCATCTTTGTATTTACTTCTTCTAACTCTTCTATCTTTTCACTTTGCCGTCAGGGTATCTACCCTACCTTCTTAAGGCAGATCTGTGTGCCTGCTCACAAGAGTAACTCCTTGTATTTTTTAATATGTTGCTTGAAATCTGATGAGGGCTGGGAAATCTGAGAGTCATAGTTGTTAAACTTTGTCTAAAGTACAGAACAGCTTTTGTGATGTTGATTTCAGCTGTTCCAGACCATTCTGCCTCTTTCTCAGTGGTCTCTATTAGTAATAGAAAAATTTACCAAATCAGTGCATCTGGATATGTGGGGATAAATGTCCTGAACTAATGTTCAGGGTTATGCACTGAAAACAGTCAGCAAGATGTTATTGCTAGAAAATACTGAGAATTTTTATCAGACTTCTTCCATAATTCTCATTGTAAAACCCAAAGTAGGAGAGAATTTTTGAATATCAAAATAGTATAAATCAGTATAAAATAAATTAGTATAAAATAGTATAAACTATAAATTTATTGTTTTATTACTCTAAACACCTAAAGACCCAGACATATCTCAGCAGCTTGCCCAGCTGACCTGGCTACCTTGAGATACAGAGCCTGTGTCTTTAATTACCACTCTAAACAGCAAGTCCAACACTGCAGCAGGAATTGTGGAACTGGGCAATGATATCAAAATCTGCATCCTGAAAAGCACTGATGAGTCTGGAAACTGGAATGAAAATAGTTCTCCCAAAACTCCTCCTTTCTATCAATTTTAGATTGTACTGACTACATATTCCCATCTGAATCGAAGGACCAAATAAAGAATCATAAAGTGTGACCATTTGAAGATGGCCTGGTCACAATATGTGCTATTAACTGCTTAGTGACTGATAGATGTTTATAAATATAAAAGACTGTTATCCACAAGGAAGACATCTGGACATAGACACGAGTTCAGTTAAAAGCTCGTGTTTGAGCATTATTGCTCAGCCAAGCATAGAGCTGAGCAGTGGGGTACAAAGAAATAAATGGAACGGGTTTCTGCCCTTAGAAGCCTTATAGACCAGATTGTCTTCTAGAGCACATTTAGTAACTCAACAAGGACTCACATGAATAAATGAATGATTGGTGACACTGATCCTTGAATGTGGTGTTGAGATGTGGTACAGTCTTGGTATGTGACATGTCTTTTTTCTCTGGCTGCTTTTAAGATTATCTCTTTACTACTGATTTTGAGCAACTTGATTATAATGTAACTTGGTATAACTTTTCATGTTTCTCTTAGAGTTTCTTGAGTTGCTTAGATATGTGAGTTGGCAGTTTTCAGTAAATTTGGAAAGTTTTCAACCATTATTTCTTCAAATAGTTTTTTCTGTTCTCTTCCTCCTTTCTCTCCTGTTTTGTTTGGTTCTCCATTTACACATACATCAGGCCACTTGAAGCTCACTGATGAACTGTCAATTTTTTTTTCTTTTTCCTCTGTGTTTCATTTTGTATAGTTTCCAGTTGCTATCTTTCAGTTCACTAATCTTTTCTTCTGCAATGTCTAATCTGCTGTTGATCCCATTCCATGTATTTTTCATTCCAGATGTTGTTTTCAACTCCAGAAGTTTTATTGGCATCTTTATAAATTTTCCATGTTTCCAGTTAACTTTTTCAGCACATGGAACATAGAGTTTAACTTTTAAAGCAAAGGTGGAAGTCTTACATTCAAAATCCTCTAGAGGTCAAAGACATTTCTCCATTTTTAACTTGTTCTTATAAAAACCTAAGTGTTTCTCAAGTAAAGCAATAATTCATTAAAAAAAAAAAATCAAGAGATGGCAAACTTGACTTGCCACCATCTAGATGGCTTTGCATTTCAGGTCAGACTCAGGCCTGGAACCCAGAGCTTCTCTTCCCATCCCCTTCTAATCCATCCTCCAAGGCCAGGGAGCTGGGTGGGGACTTGCAGCAACTTAGGGCTCTTGGGTATATACAGTGACAACCCCTTAGCCTACAACATCCTGCATCTTTGCATCTAGTGTTGCGACTGATCTGCATGATGTGGGGTGAAGCCGCCATGATCTCCTCCTCTGCTTAAAGACGATGCATCTGAGAAACACTGAGGTGCTTTAATTTTCCCAGGACCACAAAGCTTAGAAAAGTTAGAGCCTAGGTTTGAATTGTGATCTGAGTTGAAGCCTCCTAACTTTAGAGGGAAGTTAATGCTAAGGGCAAGTTCAAGGAAGTGACTTCCATTACTATCTCTTTCCTACTTATGCAAGGCTATACTCTGGCATTCTTCCTGGTGAGACTCTACTTTTGAAGCTTTTCTCTGGTTGAAAGCAAGAGACAAATTCACTTCAAGCCCAGCCCAAAGTGAATTCTTCAGGTACAACATTAGTGATGCCTTATGGGCAGGGAGGGAAAGGGATAATTATGTTCATTCCTAAGACTCTCAAGAGAAGAGGTGAGCCCGCCATGCATGAGAAAGTAGCCAGCTCCTGGGAAGTATCATCAGGGGCTGAGTCCCAAGAGCTGGGATGTCACATCCAAGAAAGAAAATGCTGCAGCTGACACTATAGCAATGGAAAGGAAGATGGCAGAGAGAGAAGTGACGAGAGGCAGGTGTTGGAAGGTATAATAAGAAGGGAATGTATTATTACACGATACTGAAGCCGATACGTGTGCTACCCATGGTACTGAGCTTCTGAGAGTTATCTGTAGCTATGTGTCTATATTAATACTGTTTTGAAGAAAATGAATGGTAAAGAAAAGAGTGATTTATGAATATCCCAAACCCCAGGCATTGATATTAAGTGAATGAGGAATTGAAGGTGGAGGTCTTGATATTTTCCCTATATGCCCTCAGTTCCTCTAAGAGGTTACACTCTCTTGTGCAATGAGGCAAGTTAGCCCATGTAACTATTAGTGACCAAACTCAAGAATTCTTTGCTATCATGAATCCATTTCTACCCACAAAGAAGGTCATGAAAAATTTTTGGTGAGAACTGACCTGGAACAGTGTGTATTTGTAAAGACCTAGAGAAAAAGACCCTCCTAATCTCTTTCCCAATCATACAATTGCTTTACTGTAACCTTTTGCCAAAGATAACTATTTTCCTCTGTAATCCCGTAATTTAAAAATGCAAGAGGTTCTTTTCCTTTGGGGACAGGACCAGCTACAACATTACAGGATTCACAGGGGTTTTCGTATGACATGTTTGGGTATCAGCTCCCTTAACTGTCAATGACAGTGCTTTGAAAAGTCGCAACATGTCAGTCTCCCCTGAAAATGAAGTAGTTCAGCTACACAAATAGGACGGAAAGCATTCACAGCATCTTCAATGACTATACTTACGTCTATTCCTCTGTGTTTTGTAGCGATCTTCAACGACCCCTGAGCCCTTAAGAAGAATTTTTAAAAGAAATACCTTTCTAAGTCCAACAGTGCAATGGAACTGGTCTTTCTCTAACATCCTTAGAAACTTTATTAGAATTGCACTTCTCAAAATTGGACTTCTCATATTTCCTAAGGACTGTCTCATCATTCCAGATTTCTTTCTTATTGTAACAAACTCATCATACCTTCCAGCTCCCTGCAGCCAAGTTCTGCAGGGCGCCTGCCGCCCCTTCCAGCGTGTCTGCATTTGAGCACTCAGAGAGCAGTGTGAGGTAGGGTTTGACTATGGATGGGTGCCACAGCATCTGGATCCCTTTTGGTGGTTCTGCACAGTCTGGAAGAGGTCCTACTCCATCCCACTGGTGGAAGAGAAATGAGAGAGTAAACATCTTTAACATCTTTACACTTCCCAGTATTGCCTTCGGCAAACATCAAAGACAAAAACAAAAGCAGGGTGTCATGACATTTGGTGAGCATCTACTGTAGGTAGGATACTGCATCAGCAGTCCAAGGACCACCAAAAATGGGAGAGCCATTCCTGCCCACCGAGAGCTTATGATGGAGGGTGGAGGGGGTTGGAGCATGTACATAAGAGAATGTAACTGGCAGTAGAATGGCTAAGCCCTCTGAGAACAATTCTAGCACACTGCTACAGGAAGGAAGGAGAAGAGATGGGTTAATTTTAATCGGTCAGGGTGGAAGAAAGCTAAACATCAAGGCACCATACTTTACAGTAAGCATACTATAGGCATAGCATAGTAGTTAGTAACTATCAGATGCCCTCACTTCTTATACACAAGTGTTAATAGTAACTATCAAATGCCCTCACTTCTTATACACAAGTGTTAACTGTGATAAATTCCTATATCACTTGTAAAATACATATTCTGTCATTGCATCTATGGGCATCAAACAAATGACAGAATGGACAAAGGAGAGAAAATTGTTACGGTTTACTACATACATTGACATGAGCTATAAGCAAATTTTGATCTTATAGAAATTCTGATGTTTGCTTTGAATTGAATCTAATAAATAACAGAATATGTAATTAAAAATTAATTACATATACATTTTAAGTTATGGATTATATGCACAAAGGCATATCAGTAGCACCTTAAAAATGATAGCTATGAAGATCATGTAGCAATTTAGACAAATGTTTATGATAAAAGTTAAATAAACAAAGCAGGATGCAAAGTAGTAGGGGGTTTGTGTTTGATTCCAAATAAAATGCATAGTAAAAAAATGTAATGATAATAAAAATTTATTAATAAAGTGTTTGTCTTTCATTTTTTTCTACCTTTCTAATTTTCTGTTATTATCCTTATAATTTAAAAAATATTAAAAGTTCCAATAATGATTCTGATCTTTGATCACACATAGCCTTTTTCTTTCATTAAAAATAAAGGCAATGAGTATAATGAGGGTAGAAATAAAGTAATATGTGTAGAAAAAATATTCCCATATTCATTTTTGAGAGAAATCATAGTAAAACAAAAGAATTACTTTATAGTATCAGAGTGGGAATATTAAGTTACTTAACTGCTTATTTGTGTTTATTAATGATCGCTTAAAACATAATCTAAAAGACGTATATATCAATACTAAGCTTTCTCACAGATATTTTATGTACATACATATATGTGCAACTGTGTCCATATATATGTATGTATACCTATGAAAACAAAATTGTATTTCAGAATCTGTGTAAGTTCCTTAGTTCTGAAAATTTACCTGGAAGAAAATATAGCTTACGTCCTATCCTCGCAACAAAAATAGAAGTGTTGATAGAAATAATGAAAAGTTGTTTAACAGTCACAAATAATTTCAAGAATTCTATCACTTATTTTCCAAAAGAAAAATTAAAAAGTCACGCCTTCTTTTTCTCAATTATGATACGGCTTAACTTAGTTCAAGGCTAAAGCTCAGAGATGAATGACATCCCATCGATGGGTGATGGCCATCCCATTAAAGGTCATTTTCATTCAGAGTGTCACTCTATCTCAACTTTATAACAAGGACACTCAATGTGGGGATCGTCCTGTTCTTTCAACCAAAGCCACTTCTAAACCCTTCAAAGCGGACTTTGCACCTGTACACAGCCTATCAATAAAACGAGTCCATCTCTTTTAAATACATAACAAAACAAAACTGAAAGTGAACCAGACTTGTCACATTGCTCCTGCTTCATTATTTGAGACTGGCTCACTGCACCAGATAGAACGAGAGCACTAGGCAAAGAGAACAGCCCTTTTGTAGATTTGATGACTTTGATGACGAAACAGGAGTGATATTGTCTTCTCAAAGGAAACCAGCTGGGGGTATTGAATCTCTTGGCTAGCTAGTGCAACAGGAAATGCAAAATTATTTCTTTATTTTTTTCATTTTGTTATCTCCTTAATACTTTTAAGCTATCATTTTCATATAAAGATTTAGATTTCATATAAAGATTTAGAACTCAACACGGATGGAATTTCCCTCTCATGTAAGAGCCAACATAACAGCGTGAGGTATACAGAAGTTTTATTTGCATGCTCATTACAACATGTGACAGACAAACTGTAAAAAGAGCAAAAAAAAAAAAAAAGCTGTGTTATCATTTGCTGGGTTTCATCTGGTTCTTTTTTTCTAACTTCTGGGCAAATAAAACAGGACAAATGGCTAAATCAGTAGACAATTTTCTTCCGTTCTGACATGTGATCTATGTAGCTCTTAAATACCTTTTATTACAATCCTTTCTTAGTGGCTACAGAGAGAATCTGAAGGAAATAAAAGGAAAACTGATGTGACTATGGATAGCCTTTGACGGCAACAAAAGAAGTTCAAAGGGGATTCTCTGCTATTTCAGAACGCTGATGGCACCCTGGCACATTGACACAGAAGATAAAGAACTATTTCAAAGCCAGTCAGTGTATCCTGCCTTCATCTGGGTACTTTATTCAAACTTTTATTGAGTTAATAGGGAAAGAAGTATCTATCAACTGTCCATTAAAAAACAGATTTTCATCACCTATAAAAGACCGGAAGTCTTCTTTAAAAGTTGTGCTAACACACCTGAGGTCATGTCGCCTAGCCAATCAATACCAACAGGACTACAGGGCAATGGTGACATCAGGATCAGACTGAAGTTGTGAAACAGTTCTGCACGTGAAAACGTTGAATGCCAACCTTCTTCTAGAGTGAGGATCCACGAGAAATCAAGGGATATGCAACTCTTTTACCAAAAAAATGGAAACACATCATTTATAAATTTAAATACAAGATGAATTTATCCTAAAATTTCTTCAAAACTGCCACATGGCTTGAAGGCAAGCAGTGGCTAAATCTTTAACTCAGTCAAAACACTGATCACCCAGCTATTTAGCCCTAAGAACACAGAACTTAAATTTATAAAAAAGCCTTATGCAAACTGTATTTGATTTTGACTGTACCTTGAGGGCATATTACCAAAAATTTTCTAAGAACTTGAAATATGAAAATAATATATAAAGAAACAAAATGTTGTCAGGTCAGGAGGGAGAACTTTCTACGTAATAGAGACAAGGCACAACCAACAAAGTATTTCCAGTAAACCAACAGGGGCAATGCTAGCAGAGTATTTTTTGATTATATTGGCTGCATTATTGCCAAGTTGTGACATATAAACACACACACATACACACAGAAGTGTGTGTGTGTGTTTATATGTCTTCATTTATCAGGGTTAAGTTTAAAAATCAAACAGAAATTAGACAAAGGGAAAGCAAAAGAAAAAGGAGAAAGGCATTTGTGGTTTTAAAAAGTTTTCTTCCAGCACAGGGGAAAAGTTGAGTGAAAATATCCCTTCCTCCTCATAGTTTTACTACTTAGGCTTGAGAGTTAAATAAATGTTCCTTAATTTTAGGCACATTTAAAATTTTATCTGTTATATTTTAACGAATAAAACTTGCAAAAGTTCTAGCTGTTCTTGATTCTTAAAGTTAGTACTTAAGTGTTCAAATTATACTTTATGCAGGTCATTCATGTTATTAAATAGGAAAAAACCCTGATAATCTCTAGCATTAAAGCTCCTCTTATTCATTGTCTTATTTATAGGAATTGAGAATTTACAAATATACTTCGAGTTTAGGAAATTAAGGATTGAGTGGCTTATATCAGAGTATTTTAGATTTTTTCAACAGATAATACTTTGGATTGGGACTTCCCTGGTGGCGCAGTGGTTAAGAATCCGCCTGCCAATGCAGGGGACACAGGTTCGAGCCCTGGTCCGGGAAGATCCCACGTGCCCCGGAGCAACTAAGCCCATGCGCCCCACTACTGAGCCTGCGCTCTAGAGCCCGTGAGCCACAACTACTGAAGCCCACAAGCCTAGAGCCCATGCTCCGCAACAAGAGAAGCCACCACAATGAGAAGCCCACGCACTGCAATGAAGAGTAGCCCCTGCTCGCCACAACTAGAGAGAGCCCACGCGAAGCAACAAAGACCCAACACATCCAAAAATAAATAAAAAAACAAAAAAACAAAAAACAAAACCTTTGGATTGAATGTTCGTGTCCCACCCAATTTCATATGTTAAAGCCTAACCCTTAATGTGATGGTATTTAAAGGTGAGGCCTTTGGGAGGTAATTGGGTTTAGATGAGGTCATGAGGGTGGGGCCCCTATGACGGGATTAGTATCCTGATAAAGAGATGAAGGGGCCAGAGCTTTCTCTTTCTGCCATGTAAGGACACAGCAAGAAGATGGCCATCTGTGAATCAGGAAAGAGGCTCTCAATAGACACCGAATCTGCTGGCCCCTTGGACCTCCAGCTTCCAGAACCGTGAGAAAGAAATGTCTGTTGTGTAAGCCACCTGGTCTAGGGCATTTTGTTACAGCAGCCTGAGCTGAGCAAGACAGTAGTCACAGTAAGCACTAAGAAAGTTTGGTGTCAGTGGTAGGAGGACCCTCCAGCTACACCCTGGCTGTCCTGCCCTGGAAGCTCTTTTGGGGATGCGCTGGCAGCAAAGAAGGAGTGTGTAAGGCAGGATTATGCTGACAGTAGATCACAGAACAAACCAATAGACTGACTTGTCATCCCAGGTAGTGCCATATTCACTAACATATTATCAGCACTTTTGTTTTTCAGTTATATATATATATATATTTTCAGTTATATATATATATGTATATTTATCAGACTATTTTCCATTATAGGTTATTACAAGATATTGAACATGGTTCCCTGTGTTATATAGTAAATCCTTATTGCTTATCTATTTTACTTGTAGTATTGATAGTTGGAACCTGTCACTCCCATACTCCTAATTTATCCCTCTCCTCCTTACCCCTTTGGTAACCATAAGTTTGTTTTCTATGTCTGTGAGTCTATTTCTGTTTTGTAAATAAGTTCATTTGTATCATTTTTTTAAGATTCCACATATAAGCGATATCATATGATATTGGTCTTTCTCTGACTTACTTCACTCAGTATGACAAACTCTAGGTCCATCCATGTTGCTGCAAATGGCATCATTTCATTCTTTTTTATGTATCAGTACTTTGCTTGACTGGCTTTAAATGTATGACTGTACAACTAATATCAATAAAACAAATGAGCGAACAGTTTATATCATTCACTATCCAAAATTGTTAGAATTGAAAATATATATTCTCTCTCCAAGAAGGTAGTGCTCAAACATTTTTGAAAAGGAAGAGAATAAGATGCTCCCATGTTAGAAGCCAAGGGTCTGCTGAAATCTGGACACAGTGGTTTTTGATGTGGTCACGGTCAGGGAAGGAGATACACACTGGCCATTGACTGTAAGGAATGCCTGCTTAGGAAGAAAATCACACAGCTGTGGGAATGGGCTCAATGTGTGGGTTTTTAAAAAAAGCCTTTCTTTAGACTGGCTTTTAATACTTTTACTTCTCCTTAGGGCTTAAATTCTATTTTAAAGATTTCTCTCTTAGCTGGTTTGAGGATGGAATCATGGAAGTCGTTTGCTCCTTATACGAAAAGAGAGGACTGACTTAAGGATAAAAATCAGAAAGTTCAGGGACTTCCCTGGAGGTCCAGTGGACTGTGTGCTTTCAATGCAGGGGGTGTGGGTTCGATCCCTGGTCGGGGAACTAAGATCCCACATGCTGCCTGGTACCGTGAAAAAAAAAAAAAAAAAAAAAATCAGAAAGTTCAAAAACCAGAAAGTAAAGATGTCTGTACACTTTACAAAGAGACTGTGTAAATGGACTCTTTAGGGGATGGTGGCTCACGAGATTAATTATTACATTCATTAAAGCCCCTACTGAATGAGAAGAATTAACGAGGGAATTTCAGCTCCTCCCTCTGAAGGAGCTTACAACTACCCCAGCTTCTACTTCCAAGGCACCGGGCTGGGTACCACGGACATGCTAACAAGACGTTCTTGCCTACATGGAAGAAGGATTTACATTCTGGGAGGAGCGCTGCTAAAATACACAGCTCCTCCTGTCGCATATGTCACAGCCATTCCAGTCTATGTACGGAAAAGAGCTTTCGCTGCTGTATCTTTGGAACACAAATAGAAAAGGCCTCTTCACCAGCGGAATGCATCTCTAGTGCCTAAATTTCTCTACCAATGACAGAGAATGACAGTCAGCATGTGTGCAGGCTCATTTCTCTTTTAAAGGGATTTCAGTGACACAAATGGGCCAGAGATACTGCAAGGGAAAGGGAGTGGATGTGCAGTGACAGGAAAACAGTCTGATGTTAAAATCCCACTCTTGCCTCCCCGCTGAAGTTACACATCACAGAGTGTAGGAAGAGAAGATGTCTAAAATGGTAAACTGTCAGGGAATGTTCCTTCATGCAGGGTTTGGGTAAATTAGGCTGCAACCTAAACACAGTCCATCCACTGTTGGCCACTTTTGCTTGATTAGGTTTGAACAGCAGTTACTAACTGATTTTTGCCCTGACCGTGTTTCATCATCACTTTCAGCTAATGGGGGGAGGGGAGGAGGAAAAGGAGGAGGGCAAGGGAATGGAAGTAATGGTTATTAAAAAAAAAAACTCCAAGCAACTGTCAAAAGCCAAAAGAGAAAGGATTTTTGTGTTGACGCTTGGGAATTTGGAAGGAAAGGGTAGCTCGGGCGTCTGACTTCCCCTGGGAGCTGTTCAGAAGACGTCGACTACAGGGAGGCTGGACCTAGGGAAAGAGAGGACAGAGGTGATGGCCAGTGACTCCTATTCATGTGGTACACGCGTCTCCAGGCTCTCCTTGCAAAAGATACGGGGAACTTTGCATTTGAGAGATTAGAAACCTGTCTTAAAGGTGAGGTCAGCTACGGTGTTTTCCAAACAAGGCTTCAGAACAAAAGACCTTCAGGGACAGCCTTGCTGACTCACCTCCGTGCCTGTGTGGGCGCACACCCCTCAGGAGAAGGCCGGGAGGGAGGTGGGTGATGCTGCCAGCTCCAGAGATTGGCACAAGGTGGCCACTGTGTTGTGACCACAGAGGAGTGTTATCAAGGCTGGTCTGCATCACCAGGCTCGCCTGCCGTTTCCCCAAGTCATCCTGATGGAACCAACTGGAACACCAGTAATGCTCACCTAGAATTCTCTCTGCTCCTAACTTCTCATCCACATCTAGGGAAATCTGGGCTATGACCCACCCCGCTACCTGCTTTGTCAAGGGACTCTGTCCCTGACTCGCCAACTTCCTTGAGGTAGTCCTGTAGTCTTGTTTGTTTATATCTTTGGTGATACATCCCTCAAAGACAGTCTATCTAATACAGTGGTTTTCAACTGGAGTGATTTTAACACCCAAGGGGACAATTGGCAATGTCTGGAGACAGTTTTGGTTGTCACAACTAGGGAAAGCGGTGCTATTGATTGGTGTCTACTGGGTAGAAGCCAGGGATGCTGATAAACATCCCACAATGCCCAGGACAGCCGGGAATTACCCGGCTCCAAATGTCAACAGTGCCAAGGTTGAGAAACCCAGGTCTAGTCTGTTAGACACAGACTATTGACTGATGGCGTGGAGTACTGAATGGTAAAATGTAAACACAAACTAAATGAGACACCAAAAATTGAGCGTCAAGTCTATAAACCCACTGAAAGTGGAAAAGCAGCATTTCTAGGTGATGGGATAAATTTTACATGAGAGGTGCAGAAGAAGGAGAAGCATCTCACTCATTCACAGGGAGTGGCAAAGGACAGTCACCACACAAAAATGTGCAGCCGTGATCTTTGTGGGCGCAGGCGATTTATTGCTTTGAGGACATGAAATAGCATGTCTTGAGTCACCAAGCTCCTGGCATATGGTGAGGTGACGGCAGAGCGAGACTACACTGCTACCAGCCGTGAGGGATGAGCGGCAGCTGAAATCAGCAGATGGTTAGAAAGGAACTGGTATTAAGCCACAAACGAGAAAGTATGGTTACTAATAAGGAAACGGAAACTGCCTGGAAGAAAGAAAAACAACCTGTGATATTAGGAAACGAGGACTTCAAAGCATCAAGAATGTCACAAAGGGGCAGATCCATCAGGTGATAATAAAGCAAATCAAAATGTACTCACACTGTCTGTCACTGGCATCCAGAGTGATTAAGACAAATTTTGGCTATGTAGCCAGAGCCTTAAAAGCATTCTTTGTAAAAGTAAAACTAGATGTTTTACTTTTAAGAATTTATCCTTGAGAAGTGATTAAGGGTATAGGCGAGATTTAACTACACAGACGTTTATTGCAGTTTATGTTAGTTAAAATTTGGGAGCAACCTAATTTTCTGATCATCGGGGACTGGTTCATGCAACATGGCAGACCCCTACAATGGAATTCTTGGTAGCCCTTCCATATTCTGGTGTAGATGACTCTTTACTGGCAAGGAGAGAGGTCATGCAGAGCCAAGTGATAGTGTCTACAACAGCCTGCAGAGCAAGGCAGGGTGGGTGCTGCACCCACACCTGTCCTTCCCTTCAGTGGTGTGCCAGTCACCTGGCTGCAGGTAATCGGGGGCTACACTGTCTGCAGAGAATTTGCAAACAGCAAAATGGATAAAAGTTGGTCTTTCTTATTAGCATGTGCAGACAATTCTAAACAATTTCAATGATAAAATATCCCTTCTTACTGAGGTAGAGAACTCCTACTGCACCCCCTTAGTATGCCACTGTACCCCTTTTCCCTTTGGTTAAGAGAATGCCCAAGGTTCACCTAGGGTCACGGTTGCCCCACAAAAACACTACACATCCCAGTCACCCCTGCAACTCAGGTGCTAATGTGTCCCATCCAGATGGAGAGGGTGTAGGCAACAGTGATGTGTGTGACGTTCAGCGGGGGCAGTTCTAGAGGAAAGGGTACTCCCCTCTGTCTTCTTGGCTCCATTTCTGCTCCTGGACTCTGGATACAGAGCCATCTGTGGACCATGAGGAGGAGGGCAGCATCCTAAAGAGGCGAGCATGGCAGATCTAAGGAGCCTCCGGAGATTCTGCAGACCAGAGCCGCCAGCAGTGCCGACTTTTAACATTAGCGGGAAATACACTTGTCTTCTCTAAGTCACTATGAACTTGGCTGTCTGATGTGGTAGGATGTGTCTTAACTCACACTCCAACCAATATCGTATAATTGTATTTTGAAAGGTTAAACAAAGCTATGCATAAATACAGAGAGAAAGAGATCAGAAAGGATTAGAGGCCCAGGTATACATTTTTATTGTGGCTCACACTAGAAGGGAAGATGATGGGGGTGTGTGCATTATTTTCTTCTTGTAGCTTATTGCTATTTTACTCGTATATTATTTACATATTACGTGTGCATGTATTTATTAATATAAATATCTATAAAAATTTTGAAGTTATTTAAAATATTTTTATAGATATAATATTTTTACTTATAATTAATACATATTTTGTCTCAAGGAGAAACTTATTTAAAATTTAAGTAAGTTTAAAATTCAGATCTGCAATGTACTGATTTAAACTAGCAATAAAATTCATTTTTGTGCTTTGGGACATTGATTGCTATTTATTCTCAGAGTCCCACTTCTGGGCCAACAGCATCCATGGGACACAGTGGGCTATGTGTGAGTCTCTTGAGGCGGCCCCCAATACAAAGTCCTGAAACTCCAAGGAAACTTTTCAGGGGATGGGATTTCATGGCATCTAATCCCATTTATGTATGTCACACACTGACATCTTCAGAACTAAGCATCTTTTAGTCTGGTGTGATCAAAGTACTGCTTCTCCAGGGGTACTCTGAGATACATGCATCTACACTTGTTGACATGAACTGCAAGTTCTCAGATGATTATCATGATCTAGAATGTTCATTAGGTTTGCTGGTGATCGCAGAGTCAGAAGGTAATAAAATGCAGCACTGCCATGAGAAGCTGAGGAACAGCCTGAACCACAAATGGAAAGAGAAGGGCTATGCCGTGCTCCTGGCTCACAGCAGCCCTGGGAAGCCAAGTGTCCCAAGAAGACAATGGATGAGGCTGGGACCACCAACTGGCAATAACCTCACAGCAAGAGCTAGAGGCCCTAGTGGACCACAGCTGGACCGCCATTCAGCACAGCTGGTGCTGGGCCTTGGGCTAGATGTCAAAGATGGAAAGAAGACCCACACAGTCTTGCCCCTCAGAAAATTCTCCCTCTAGGAGATCAACTGCTGTATGTGACTGATAATGTGATGAGCACTGGAGGAGAAGTTTAAATAAGGCCATGCAGGGCTTCCCTGGTGGCGCAGTGGTCGAGAGTCTGCCTGCCAATGCAGGGGACACGAGTTCAAGCCCTGGTCTGGGAGGATCCCACACGCCACGGAGCAACTGGGCCCGTGAGCCACAACTACTAAGTCTGCGTGTCTGGAGCCTGTGCTCCGCAACAAGAGAGGCCGCGATAGTGAGAGGCTCGCGCACTGCGATGAAGAGTGGCCCCCGCTCGCCGCAACTAGAGAAAGCCCTTGCACAGAAACGAAGACCCAACAAAGCCAAAAATAAATAAATAAATAAATTTATAAATAAGACCATGCAGATGCAGATTAGAGAAGGATTCACTTTTTACTTGGGAGAACTCTTGAAAGGGTGGAGGTGATGTATTTACTTGGTTTTGAAGGATAATTCTCCAAGGAGTGGAAGAAGGGAAGGGGAACGCTGGACAGAGAAGCAGCGTGAGCAGAAGTGAGGAGTTGGCCTGCGGGATGCTGGGATGGGCGGGGAAAGTGTGCAGGGTAAAGGCCTTGAGCTTCTGCGAAGACATGTCTATAGTCATGGAAGAAATTAAGGGGCCTTAAAGGTTTTACACGGAAGCCCAACACTATTGCTTTTGTGGATAAGATATCATGTTGATATCTTAAGTGAAACTTCCCACAATCTATGCATTTGGCATCAACAACCTAGAAAAGAGATGAGAAAGAGTAATAATACTTCTCTTAAATTGATCCCAGCTCACTAAACAAAGATTATCAGGAGAGAGAGAAAGTTGATCATATAAAAATGCTGGATCAGAATCATCTTTGAATTCTGATAGGTTTACATCCGCACCCATGTGGATATATAAATATCCCTGTGAACTAAAAAATTCAGAGGTGATTCAAGCAGAAGAGAGATTTTTGAACTCTAGGGGATCTTGCTTGTTTTACTTCTGTTTTTCTCTGCGGGTTTCTCTGTACACAGTCAAGTTCACACGGAGTAGGTCTTGAAGGCCCAGGTCTGCTCGGGCCATCAGCCAGCGGCACCCTGTTACCTCTAATCCATGTTTGAGCACCACTGACCCCAGACACCATCGCAGGAACCTTGGCCACATCCCAAATCGAAAAACAAACAAAAATGCTTATTTCTACAAAGGGTGGGAAAGCAGATAAATCAATTTTGTCTACTGATATTTCCCTGGGCCTCAATCTTCGGACTGCCACCCCTGCCCTGCTCTGCCAGGCTGCTGGCACAAAGCCCTGCCAGTGGCGGTGAGGACCATGCCGGGTGAGATATGCCTCTTGGCACACGACATGTAGACTGCTTTGGCGGAGGGTCTAATTGAAAAGAGCTACTAGAGAAACCAGTCATTTCTCAGAATTCAGCGATAGGCACTGAGCACAAAGTCAGAAATTAATGAATTTGCAACGTCCTTTTGGACCAGAATACGATGCATGGAAGTGTCCAATACAGCCACACACAGGGGCTTACATCTGATGGTTCTGTATCATATATTTTCTTGAATTATCCCTATCAAGGATCTAAAAGAAAAAAGTTTCCAAGATTTTTATTATAACTAAATCTGACCTGCAAAGTATAGTATTTTCCAAAGGTACAGAATACCAATGCCCAAGGTGAAAGTCAACATAAATTTCTGGAATTCAGCAAGTGACAGAGTCAATCACTAAACCAATATTATGATTTTCATCACTTTTGCTTCCTGGTAAAATCTCTGGCTCCTCTGTCCTGGGAAAGATCTGCCACGGATTAGATAACTTTTCATTTTATCTTATTCCTTTCTCTGAGGCAACTCAAATTTAAGAGAAAAAAACATATACATTTGCATAAACAAACACTGACTTGGTCAGTTAGTTCCTTTTTGAATATTATTTTAAAATAATATTTGAAAAGATTACAATTGTAATGCCCGTTGTAGAAAATTTACAAATACATATAAGAAGAATCAGTCACTATCTTCTATCATCTTTGATGTACTGCACTTTTTCTAAAAAAACATATTTTTTGTACATGCATATATTTTGTATTTGCGTATGACACATAGTTTACTAAACTGGTCAGGTTGTATCTGCATTGTATCTATATCTATATACCTCTTTCTTCATTTCACTTTGCATTATACACTTTCTATAATCACTACCTATTCTTTAAAAAGACTGACTTTATGAGCAGTAGAGATTCCAGGGGATGTATTATATCTGACCATTTTTATAGCTGCAAACCTAGAACTCCATCTGTTTACATCCTCATTAAGCTTGATACTGAATTTCCTGGCACTTCAAAATATTTTTGTATTATGTAGGAGAACAGTTTGAAAACATTTTAAAAAACTATCATTTGGTTGAAATAACTTTGAAGCTTCTTTATAAACAACAAAGTTCCATTGTATTTTAACTTACGGTGGTTTCAGCAAAACATTCTTAAAGAAATTCTTTTTTTTCTCCCTTAAAAGAATATTGTAAGAAGAAAAATGGAACAGACTGTACACATTTTCATTTAGATTTCAGGCAAAAATCATAAGATTCTACTCATCATTTTAGCTGACTGAACTTAGAAGAGAGCTTACTGACGTCATAAATTATGGTTTGAAGTACAGCGTTCTGAGGTGGAATATCGCTCACCAGGAGGTTTCATGGAAGCAGCTAACACCTTGGAAGAAGGGCTTTCTATCTTGGGGTGATGTCCATGAATGTTCTCTTCTGACCCCTGGCTTCTCTGGACCAAATCAACTCCTAATCTCACCTGTCATTTCAAAGACCTCAAGCCACGTGAGCACACCTTGGCAGAGTTGGGGAAAGGGTTCAGTGTCGGGGCAGAATCTTACTTAAAGGAGACACCAGGGCCAGGCACAGAAGCTATCAGAAGGGTGTGCTTCAAAATCTAAGCCATAGACTAAAGAGAAAACCATGAAATCAGAGTGAATTTAACCTCAGTTTAAAGTTTTTCTTTCTTTGTTTTCTTTCTTCCTCCCTTCCTCCCTCCCTCCCTCTCTCTTTCTCTCTTTCTTTCTTTCATTCTGCCTGCCAAGGCTAATGTCATATGAATGGACTTCCACAAATCTGATTTCCAAAGTTGCCTGGGCCCATCCCAGAGGTTCTGAATCGTTAGGTTGTAGGTGAGATTCAGGTGATTTTGATCACAGGGCAGACTGTAAAGCACTATATTCTTGCCCATAGGCTTTTCTTCCTTTCAACTTTACTGAGCTTGCTTTCCAGGGTAAAGCAGTGTAGGCACTGGGCCCCATGGTATACGATACCACAAAAGGAAACCATGAGAAGAACCCATGTACCTTTGTTAGGCCATCTTTAACTTATTTGATATTGAAAAATATTCAGAACCCATAATAGTTTGGCGCCCTTAAGTACCAGGTAGGATAACTGAAGTGTGTGACATCACTTAGTATAATACTTGGCGCATGGCAGGTGCTGGCTAACCACCGCATCCCCCCTGGTAGGAGGGTTCTAAGAGGCAGAACCCTTAAGAACCACGGCCCAATCCTCCCAGAAGGCTCCTCCAATTCAGGGGGAGATGGAAGACACAGAGTAATGATCCAGGACAGGAGAAAAAGCAGGGCTGGGGATTTATTTCTGAGTGGAAGGTCACTGTCAAAGAGGCAACAAGCCTGTATCTCCTAAATTATAGGCATGTTTAAGCTGGAACACGCAGATCCAGAAGCTGTAGAAAGACCTGGAGCCTCAGGGGCTACAAACAGCTTGAGAACTGTCACGTACAAAAATGCTAACACTGACACATTCAGGTTAAATGTAGGAATTATGTTTAAGGACACATTCCCATTAATCCTTACCGTGAAGAAAATAGTTCCTTTAACCCTCGCTCGGAGTTAAACTATTCCAAAAATAGTTTAGAACATAGTGTGCTGTGATCTAAACAGATACTTTTGCAAATTTATTTTGAATTAAAACCCTGGCAAGAGAGCATGTTGGGGATTCTGTCCCACTTTCTCAGCAATCCACTCCTGAGGACAGTCAGATCTTGGGTTTATGGGACCCTCAGCAGCTGGAGGTACGACCATAGCGTCCAGGGCAAGGCTGGAGGTATAACCACAGTGTCAGGGGAAGGCTGGGAACATGACCACAGTGTCCGGAGGAGACGGGAAGATCTCAGTGGCAGGGGTTTCTGGCAGCCGCAGGACGGGCACTTTTTCTCATTACTCCCTTACCTGGGGGCCTGGTGGGGGAGGGGTTCTACCTCCCAGAGGCTCCCGAGGGGCAGGGCTGGAGGCTGTTGTATTTTTGCCGAGGCTGAGAATCCCAGCCTGTGGGCCGTCACTTCACTGCAGGGCAACCGACAGCTGCTGGGGGAAAGGCCGTTCCATTTTGAAGAGGCCTCTCCAGCCGGACAGCTATCTGGAGTAATCGGAATTGTCCCCCAAGGCCAAGCTTCTAATGTCATTCTGTTGGGAGGGCTGTGAATTACTCCGTTTTCCAACAGTAAGTGCGAGATTGCATATCCAAAAGTTCCCAAATGACCTATACAATACATGTTGGATTTCTGTGCCTCTCTCCTCAGCTTCCCTTCTTAGACCACACCTATCCTGTGCGACTGTACCACCTGCAAGGCACCCGCCTGGCCCCCCGCAAGGACCGCAGTACATGTGTGCATCGCCACAGAAGAATCAGCGCCTGCATCTGACTCGACTGTGTGAGCTGGAACCTTAGAGCTTGCCCTGGACTCTAGCGGCTCTTTCCCTTTTTGAAGTGTCCTATCTTGGCGTGGCTGCAGAACCTGAGGGGAGTCATGTAATGCTCCACTGTCTCAGCTGTGAAATCCCCACGGAAAGCCTGTGCAGACGCGTTAGTGATGTGACCGCGTGTTAGAAACGCAGAGCCCTGCACCTGCAGACACAGACGAAACATGCATGTTGTGATTAGGGCAGGGGCTGATTGCATGCAGCTGCGAGTCCCCACATCACCTGATCTTGAGATTTCTTTTTCTTCTTCTTCTTGCCCCAGCACCCGGAGCTCTCTGCATCTTTGCCATTGGCCTCACCGCAGAGCAACCCGTCCAGCTCATCTGTGCCCAGGTGCTGTCCCTGAGACGTTTCTGCTGCCAGCCGGTACGAAAGGTTCCTTAAAATGCACACACAGTTTTCAACGGTCTGGAGAATCCAAAAAAAAAAAAAAAAAAGGAGGAGGAGTGAATAAAAACTAACCAGCACTCCTCTACCCAGAAAAGCAATCCATCTTCACACACACATTTTTCTTTTGATGCATGTAGCCGCTGCCCCTAAAGGCTCCCTTGACAGCCACAGTGGAAAGAATTTAGAGAAGCTTGGAAAAGTCTTAAGACCATTTCTCCCCCCAAAGATACTACTTATCAACAAGAGGTCCTTTTATAAGCAGCTGTCATTGATTGAAATTCACTTGTGAGTGAGGAAGAACCCACAACCACGAGAGGTCCCAGATGGCGTCCACTTACGGACAACAGCCGCATGAGGACTAGGGCTCAGAACCACCAAGAGCACAGATAACTGGATTTCTGTCAGCTCTGGGAGGGCGACACTAACATTTACCATCTACCAGGGCACTTTCTGGGAGTGAAACAGGGCAAGAGGTGTAAACCAGGGTCGTCCCAGGCAAGCCAGGTTCTGTGGTCACCTGGGGGCATCAATGTTTCCATGCTGATTTTCTTCGAGACGGCTGGTGCTCCTATTTTCCTGGCAGGGGTGTTAAACAGTGGTTAAGGACACACATAGAGCTGGATACCTGTAGAACCCTAGGTCTATGACCACTGGCTCTGTGACTCGGACAGTGCACCCAATATCTCCGTGACCATATCCTCCTCTGTAAGACGGCCATAATAGTGGCCACATTTTAGGCTGCTGTGTGGAATAGGGGAATTAGAGTATTTACATGTGATAGGCAGAATAAAGCTCTCTGCCCCAAAGATGTCGACATCTTAGTCTCTTAAAGCTGTGAATACGTTAGGTTATGTGGTGGAGGGAATTAAGGTTGCTAATCAGTTGGGGAGATTACCCTGGATTATCCGGGGGGTGGGGCATGGAATCCTGAGGGTCCTATAAGCAAAAGAGGGAGACAGAAGAGTTAGAGTGAAACCGCGTGAGAAAAACGTGACCTGCTATTGCTGGCTTTAGAGATGCAGGACAGGGCCATGAGACAAGGACTGTGGGCGGCCTCGAGAAGCTGTAAAGACAAGGAAACAGATGTCCCTCGAGCCTCCAGAAGGAATGCAGCCCTGTCGACACGATTTTAGCCCAAAAAGACCCATTTTGGACTCCTGATAATAAGTAAGTAAGATAATAAGTTTGTGTTTTTAAGCTGCCATGTTTGTGGCTATTTGTTATAGCAGCAACAGGAAACTAACCCGGTATGTAGGTACTGAGAAGAGTTCCTGGCACACAGCAAGTGCTATACAAGGATTTATATCATAACAATGGTGGAGATGGTACTGCTGGGAGGTCCAGAGCTTGTGACCTAGATCTAATGGGTCCATGATGGAGTCCTGGCTCTGCCATTTAATGAGCTGTGTGACCTTGGCCAAAGTGTGAAATCTCTCTGTGCTTCTAATTCCTCCCAAAGTCCCCACTGTCAAATTGGAGATTAGGTCTCAACATACGAATTTTGGGGGAACCAAACATTCAGACCAGTGCATCAACCTTTTGACCTTTGTCCTGGATTTGAGGAACCGAGGGAAGAGGAAAAAAAATACCACATTTTTACAAAGGACAAAATAATGATGGAAAAAAAATTGAACTAAGTTTTATTTTATTTTTTAAGTTTAAGTTTACATTTTTTTATTGAAGTATAGTTGATTTACAATGTCATGTCAGTTTCAGGCGTACAAAATCTGAAAAAGAAGAGGTTAAGTTGTCTTTTTAGAAGCATGCCAACTTGGCTATCATTTTTCAGGCACCAACTGTGTGAAAGCCACCATTCAAGGCAGGGAAGATCGGTCCATTTTACAGATGAGGTCTGACGTTTTCAGTAACTTATACCAGATTGCACCACTTTTTCTAGTCCTAGGTTGGGACTGGAAGGGCGGTGAGGGCTGCCAGGGTCCAGATCCTGCACTGTTCCCACCTATGACTGGAATCTGCCAAAAGGCACTGTATATGTTTGACATGACTACTGGGGGCAGGAAAACCAGTTTTCAGGGTATATTTCTGGACCTTTGCCATTCCAAACCTTTCTTGTCAGCTTCTCAAGTTTTCATGGGCTGCTAATCCCACAAGCTTTGAGTCAAACTTGATTTTCTATTTCAAGCATCCTCTCAGCATCGAAAAAGGAACCGGCATGAAAGCAGGTAAACACAGGACAATGCATGAAAGGGAGAATAGTCTCTCCCTGAAAAGAAAACGTTATTGCAAAAGTCAGAACGATTTTTAAATCAGCTCAAACTGATTTTTCTTACATCAAAGACTTGGGAGAACAAACTTCTTTCTCATCCTGCTGTTCATCTTCCCTGGGGGCACATCCACGCCTCTGTTTAACAAATGACTACTGCGGAGTAAATCCGCCGTTTTGAGAAATGTTTTATAATCTACCTGTGGCTGAGGGATGATTTTGAGAGAAGCTGGATGGCGGGGAGAGAAAGGAGAGAGAGAATGGGGAGGGGGAGGGGGGAAGGGAGACGGAGGAAGTGGTAGAGAGGGAAGGATGGGGGTGGCCCCAGGGGTTGAACTTATCTCTCCTTAAGCTTGGTTTGGGAGGGTTACCAAGTCAAGAGCTTTTCTCTGCAGGGGCAGGAAAAAAAGAAAATAAAAGAAGACAGCCACCGCCCTCCTTGGGGACACCAGCAGAAGGTGGGTGGCAGCTGGTGGTTTTGGTTTCCATATCCATTGCTGTCAACAGAGATTTCAGTAGTTACTCTTGGTCACCAGGGTCATTTTGACTCCTTATTTTCTATTAGAAAGGGCTAATTTGGAAGGTGTCTGTAGAACGCTCCACCATATGTTACCCTTTCAACAAACTGTTCCAGTTACAGGAGCTGAGCTGAGAGCGTGCGTGGAATCCAGGCTCTTTCACTCATTAACTTCGCTGGCCTCAAAGACAGCGTGCACACATTTTTCCCTCCTCTAAATTGTCACTGAGAAAGCTCAGAAGTGGCCCAGCAGAGGGCTGAGTGGAAAGTGATGGGACAATAATAATACGTTAAAACTCAATGGCACATTCTGGCCAGCAAAGCACTGCTGAGTAGTTTATCACATTTGATCCTTTCAACAGCTATAAGGACCCTCCTTGTCTCCAAGCTGAGGTCACCCGGGTCCTGTCCTTGGTCATCAGGAGGAAGAGATGGCACATTTTCCAGCACGCTCCTGGGGCCAAGCTTAGTGTTCTTGCGGCTCAATCAGGAATATCTGAGTCTTCTGTTTCTTCTTCTTTTAATTTTTATTTTCTGTTGGAGCATAGTTGATTAACAATGTTGTCTCAGTTTCAGGTGTACAGCAAAGCGAGTCAGTTATACATATACATGTATCTATTCTTTCTCCAATTCTTTTCCCATTTAGTTTATTACAGAATATTGAGCAGCGTTCCTTGTGCTGTACAGTAGGTCCTTGTTGATTATTTATTTTAAATATAGTGGTGTGTACATCAATCCCAAACTCCCAATTTATCCCCTCTCCCTCCCACCTTTCCCCTTTGGTAACCATAAGTTTGTTTTCTAAGTCTGTGAGTCTGTTTCTGTTTTGTAAATAAGTTCATTTGTGTCATATTTTTTACAGTCTGCATATAAGCGGTATCAGATATTTGTCTTTGTCTGACTAACTTCACTTAGTATGATCATCTCTAGGTCCATCCATGTTGTTGCAAATGGCATTATTTCAAGGAATATCTGAGTTTTCCGACTCCAGCCCTAAATGGTCCTCAGTTTTTCAGTTTCCTCTTTGGGAGGAAATGTGGACATTAACAAGGAGAATCTCCAAGGTCTCCCGAGAGTTTGAGGAGTCTGGTCCTCTGACACGTCAGAAGAAACATGTGCGTGCCTCAGAGCACTCTGATTTTGGACCATGCTCCTGAAGGCTGCCTTACCCACCCAGTGGTGGGCACTGGGCCAAGACCAGAGGCTGTTGACTCTTATTTTATTCTCAACTGCAAGGCCCAGACAGTATTAAAGCTTGCTTGGTATCCATAAGGCTTAGCATCCCCTGCCTTAGTCTTTACCACTTTGAATATTAAGATCATTAGCATTGAGGCTTCTGTGAATTATGAATTACCTTCAGTAGCTCTTTTCAAAATTCCTCTATTGTGTTAATGGGTATCTGTAAATACTCAAGACATCTTGACTGGTTGCTTCTTTAGGGACTTAATTTTCCTGTCAATGATATTAAAAGGTCTAAAATGGCTGTTAAGGGCATTTACAAGAGAGGTTGATTAAATCTTTTCTATCATATTTCACTTTTGAAATTGATGTCGTACACGGTAAATGAATGGATGCAAATGTAACTGAGTGGCAGTGATAAGATGACAGACAGTGTCATGACTGGAGTCAGCTGGTACTCAAAGGGTCAGAGTCCCAGAAAATATCATGGGTCCTAAACTTTAGGGAGTAGGGCTCAGGCATCAGTAATTTTCTAGCTTTTCTAGTAATTTAGTTTTCTAGTTTTTTAGTAATTTTCTAAATTTTTCAGTCACTCTAATGTGTAGTCAAGGTTGAGAAGTGCCATGTCAAATCATCCCCATGCCAATGAGTAACTAAATGGATAAAATCACTCTTATTTGTTCTTTATCTGACCTGACAACTAAGTTACATTATATTGTATTCCCTACTAGTGTCCATTTTAAAGCTGTATCTACTAAGGCCGTTCTCAATCCAAGATGCACATCGAATCACCTGATGAACTTTCAGAGGAATAGAAATCGGAGACGAGAGTTGGACACTCAGATTCACTCAGGGGGCTGTGATGGGGTCTAGGCACATGCATTTATTAAATGTTCCAAAGGCAATTCCGATGAAGAGCTGGTATTGAAAACCATGGGACTGAGGCTCTGGTTCAGAACCAGGGCCAATTTTTGGCTCCCCGCGGTATATCTAGCAATATCTGGAGATATTTTTGTTTGTCACAACTGGGCTGCAGGAAGGATGGTACTGGCATCTAGTGGGTGGAGACCAGGGATGTTACTCAACCTCCTACAGTGCACAGGGCAGCCCACAGCAAAGAACTGGACCCAAATGTCAACACAGTGGCTCTGGAGAAGGTCTTATTAAGGTATCACATTCATCACATGTTATTACTTGAAAGCATCAGTAAAGTCTGTGTTGATACCAGGATATTATGAAATTACAAATTTCTTATTGAAAACGAACCAAAACTAATCAAAAGACAAGTGAAGACAAAACAAAATAGCTCAAACACTGGTGAAGCCCGCCCAATTCTATTTTGGTTTGCGAACTAAAGCACTGAATGGACATCGATGATCAATGTCTTGACAGGCTCGTTTATGCAGCATTTTGACAGCATTTATTTACACTTCATCAGGCATTCCTTACATGGCACTGGACAAAATTAAGTTGTTCAAAAGCTGTCTTGTAAGAATATAGGATTATTCGACTCTCAGGTAGTTTTAATATTTCTTTTTCTTTTGCCAATGGATTTTAGAAAATAAAGCTAGAAGATCGTGGGCAACCTGGTATATGAGAGTCTATACACTCATCTGGAACACCTGTAGTTACAATAACTTAATCTAAATTTTTATTCACTACTAATCAAGAATTAAGTGTCTAGTTCTAGGCTAGGATTAAAAGTCGATATAGATCTCAGAGCGAAAGTATTAAACATCGCATTAACTCTCCATCCTTGTTAGCCACTGTTTGGCCCCCTGGGCAACCTTCTTCTCTAAGATGCTTCACCTATGCAAATTCAACAAACCTTGCTATCGATCTCGCTGCTCCCCAGCGCAGACTGAATCACGTAGAGCAGGGCATCCGTGAGCCCATCACATTCCCGCATCCTCCTGCGGGCCTCCTCTCCGGCTGAACTAACATTCCTGCAAAGCAAAAGGATGTGTCAGCGCCCTTCACGGTGGTCACCTCCTCTCATAGTTTTAATCAAAACACTTTCCTTGCCTTTTCAGGTTTACCAAGAATATAATGTAATCAGGGGGGATGGCCTCCACAAAAGCATCCTAGAATTAGGTGAGTCACAGATATCTGCAAGGAAACTCTCTAAATGGAGAATGCAGAATTCCAAACACGTGATCCATGAGAGTCCTGTGACCGCTAAGAAGGGAGACTTTGGCCAAGTCTTCAAGGTCTGCTTCGACCTGCATCGACCAGGGAATCAGAAGCTCTTTGATTCAAAGCATTCTTCTTCTTTGAGAAGTTTGAAATATTTTTCAAACACAAAGCTTTCAACTTACTGAAGTATTTTAGAGATCTAATTTCACCTGCCTCAAAAAGATACCTACCTTGGCCCTGCCAGAGGTAAACTTCTAGAAATTTATTCTAAGAACACAGAGATTTCTGTGAAAATTTAGTCTTCGGGATGCCTATGGCACCTTTTATGGGTAGGAGTTGCCCAAACTCCTTCCTACAATGGCACAGGCTGAGCTAAAGCCAACAGAAGGGGCCCCTTGTAATGAAATGCACAGCTGGGAGACAGAGAGAGCTTCCAGAAGGTACAAAAGACATGAGACAATTTAGTCAAAGGTGAATCTTTTGGGTGCTTTTAGTTATTCCACCACCTGAGAGGGTGTTCTGGTCTTCCTCTCCAACCATGATTAAGGATTCAGTTCCAGCAGAGAACTTTTGCAGTAACTGAATGAGAGACAGCACAGGCTATTAGAGGGATGCTGGAGGAGATGAGTTAATGGAAGGTACAAAGGGGCTGAAAAAATTTAGAAACTGTGGGGAAGGGTGATGGAAAGAGAGAATGATCTAGGTAGGGCAATGGTTCTCAAGCTATGGCTATTATCAGAATCACCTGGAGGGCGTGTTCATGGAGATAGCTGGGCCTCACCTTGAGATCACTGGTGGAGTCCGGTAATTTGCATACTTGGTAATGCTCACACTGAAGACCTAAACTAAAGTAGCTCTAACTCTACTTCTAGGGGGAGGGTTTGGTTGGGGAGGGTAGTGTTCTTCAGTGCCTGCTGGGGCCAGCCATGGGGCAGATTCCAAGAACCTGTGGCCTTACAGCACATAGGAGTAGCTGAACTGAATGAATCTTCAAACCCATGCTGTAACTGACACAAGTCTTCTCATTTCATTTTTCCAACATCTTTCCCTGTTATACTTCATTCTGTTTTACAGATAAGAGAACTGAGGCTCAGAGAGGTTGTCCAAGGCTACACAGGTAGTAAGTGGAGAAGCTAGAACAAACCCAGGTCTGTGAAGGACGGGAAAGTAAAGGCTTCAGGCTTGGTGTACAGTATGGACTATGCCTTTTAGGAATTAAATCAAAATAAAATAGGCTCAATGCTAAAATGCTACTGAACATAAATGTTTTCTTTAATATCTAAAAAGTTCTGCAGACATGTTTAAAGACGATCTATCAGTGTTTTAGTGTAACACTGGGAAAGGTTATTCAATTCACATTAGTATTTTTGGCATTTGCTGATCTTAAAATATAAACAAAACTCCTCAGTTCCTTAGATAACATAACTGAGCAAATACTGGCAGCATTTTTATGGAAAGTGTCATAGATTCTGCCTTGGGGTGGCCAGCCCTCGTTCTGACAGCATCTCTAGGAGGGAGGAAAGAAATCTTTCTGCAAAAGAAAAAGTGGTGAGAGGCACACTGGTATTATTATTAGAAGGATGGTCTTTGTAAAAGAGCATTTTTAGACCATTCCTCCTTGAAATGATTTTCACCAGGTTGAGCTCTGACACTGTTAGCGTACTAGGTTTGTCAAAAATTCCAATCATAGCATTCAAAAAAAAAAAAAAATCCAATCAGACCTCTTTGGTCTGAAGAACACTGGGGGCAACGTATGATTGTCACTCTTAAATCCTGCCTCTTTGTGCTTTGATGAGGTCATGTTTCCAAAGACAGAAGAATGGAATTTGGACTTGAAAGAACTGTAGGGGTAGCTCATGTGCACCTTAGTCTCGAATATCCTCTAGCCTTTCCCCTTATCCACGAATGCTCAGTCTTTCCTTTGAGTGGCTTCACGATGGGGGCAGGCTGCCTCCTGATTCACAAATAAATATCCTCATGATCAGCCCTAGTTTCACTGGTAGTCAATGAATGGGCAGGGGCAACCGATGGGAAAGGTCAGGAATTAACAACTTTGTCAACATTACATGTTTTCAATATTAATTTGAGCATTTTCTTATTCTGGTTTGTTCTAGTCTAGTCTCCTCCACAATTAAACAAATTTATTAACTGCCTACTATATTAAAATATGCAAGATACTACATATTAAAATGTGTAAGATACTGAGAAATGAGAAAGACTAATATTATAAGTTAAGGTCCCAGCAGGGAAGAGGAAGTAATTAGGACGCACACATAAACACCACCCCTCGCAATGATACAGAGGGGAGAGTGCAGTTACCACAGTGTCTGCAGGTAGGATGAGACTCCATGTATATTTTTAAGTGAACTGAGGTGTGAACACGTCTCTTTTTCAATGAGTAACAGTGTCCTTCAAGACTTTGGGGTTGGGTTTCCGCTTTTTAGCAACTATTCCCGAGCAAGTGAAACGTATCACAAGATTACCTTTGGTTTTTCACTCTGGAGGAGAGGAGGTTTCCTTTCCTTCCTTCCCCCCTGTCCCAACACAAAATTTACTATACTTGTGCATTTCACTGTTTAAAAATAAAAATCCCAATAGCCTTATGTGTTGGTCACTGAACAGTTAGTTGTAATTATGGTCCCAGGTAGGTCTCTGATAAAGAGCCAATGTCCAACCTACAAAGTCCCTCCCTCCTGTTGTACTTAAATCATCTTCTGCTCGCCTCGAGGGAGGTGATTTCCACGTCTGGCTAGAAACTGGTGCAGCAAAATTCTATGCATAAACGTAACACTGAAACAAAGACTTGTAATTATTTCGTAAAAAGCACAATGATGTTATAATATCTACTCCTTAGAAATAATCTCTGTAATCTTGATTGAACTGTCAGTTGCTATGTCATTTGGAAATTTCTGCTTAAAGTAGATTCTATAATCTTTTTATCTAATAGATGGAAAATAAATACAATTTATTTTTATATCTTACAATTAAAAGATATAAAATCTCTTACAGTCTCTCTTATTCAAAGGTAACTAGCTAAACTGCTCTATTTTTCCCTATCTTCAGTGCTGTTTCACATCTCATTTCTCAGAGACTTCATCACTCACTATGCTCATTTAAAAAAAAAAAAAATCAATATCCAGTGCTCATAAGATCCAAAGTGGAATTTACATGAAAGACTTTGGTTTGCATGATGCCACTTCAGATGGTCAGGATACGGAGGATCAAATCACATAGAAAACCAAGGGATGAGATTTTGAGTAATCAATCTATTTGAAATTAATCTCTCCCTTCTCCGTACTCCCTTTGCCGTTTGAATCTCCATTATTGATCACCATTGATTTTGAATTGGAACTATTTAGGCTGTGACCTTATTGCTGCCTTGGGGCCTTCAGGAGGGTATTTGTATACCCAGCATGCAGCTGAGTGCCCGACACGTCCAAGGTGCTCACTGCCAGTTGGCTATTACATGTGCATTCAGCTCGTCCATGGGATTGGAATTCACAGGTAGTCCATGACCGATTGACCTCTGTGCTCCACGCTTATTGGGGAAGTATCAGATGTCTGTTACACCATCAGTGCAGCCTTCTTACCCTGTGGTTTGTGCTCTACCACTACAACCCCCATCCTGGATTATTCAGGGCTGTCTCAATTTGCAAAGAAAGATAAAGCAGTTGCAAAGTGTATAATTTGGGGGAGGAAACTTGTTCAGTTTGAAGTTTCTTATGCTTGTTAATAATATTGATCATCCACACCGTGTGCGGAGGGAAGTGCACAGTTTCGCCACCTGAAGCCAATCAGGCTTTCCCAGTGTCACACCCACCTCACCCTTGGGCTTGTAGGAAGAGTTTTCTGGTTTGAGATTAGTTTGTCTTGCTGTGCTCTCTGTTACCTTCTCTCCTCTCCACCCCACCTGATCCTTGGGCCTTTATAATCTGGCCTCCATAGGGGGTCATCTCATACCTGGCCCACCCCCAGCCCCTGGAGTCCTGGCTTCCAGCCCTGCTAAAACTCCGAACCATCCTTCCCTACAGCCATACACAACTCTGCGCTGCTGCTCATTGGGCAACTTTGTCTCATTTCCCAATTTATAATCAGCAGAGCCCAGATGCTGGGTCTCTGCAGGATATGGGCTGGGTTCCTGAGACTATATACAGGTGTCAAGAGTGGGACGGGGCTGCCAGAGGGCTTTAGAGAGCGGAGCAGAGATCGTTTCAAGAAACACAGGTAGTCTGGAGGCAAAGCTGAAATATGATGTCAACCCATCAGGACAGGCAGGGGGAGAGGCAGAATCCACCACAGATGACAGCACAGAGCAGACCTGATGTTCTAGCTGGTCCCTCCATGATGTGGAGGAGGGACGGGATGCATCCTCTTTCTGGTGGTCTGTTCCTTGGTCCCCAGTGCATAGCACTGAATAGGAACTCAGTGAGTGACTGCTGAATGAAATGATGCACGATTGTTTTCAGGTCTGTCTCCTTCTAGACCAGAAGTACTCTGCCAGGGTGATTTTGCCACCGGGAAACATTTACTGATGTCTGGGCACCAAAGGACATTTTGGTTGTCACAAATGCGGAGGGAGGGAGTGTTACTAAGAACCTCCGATCAAAATCAGCAGTGCCGTGGTTGTGAGCAGGACACTGCTCCCAAATCTGGGTTCCAGGAATCAAGGGTACTTGTCTCCTTGGGGAAACAGCAGGATGCCTCGTTCTCTCCTACAAAACGCCTTGGGAGAACTTGTCTCTGGGTTCCAAAATCACCGACCAGAAGCCCCCAGTCTTTTCCTCTCTGGGAAAGCTGAGTGTGCAGGGCCTGGGAGGAAGGGGTCCTCTGTCCGGCCAGCTGGGTCAACACAGCAAGAGCCACCCAGCCAGATCCTCTCACTCCAGGTGCGACAGTTACGGGGTCCTGGGTGTCGCGCGAGCCCTGCCACGTCTGTCCTTCCCCTCTCTCTTCACTCAGAGGAGCTGGGCCACAGAAGCCACTAGGGGTCATCCTTTTGATCTGTAGCTTCTCTGTAGAAAGGGAGCAGCTTGTTTCCTTCTTATCACTCAGTAACCTCAATGAAGATGGATGCTCTTGTGTAGCTGGTATGGGGCTACCTAGGGGTGAAGGCACATAAATGCCTTCTCTCGGTCTCCTCATCCGGAACGAGCCTACAGGGATGGTTTGACCTCACTGCATCACAGGGACACACAGCCAGGTGCTCAGGGCCTGGGCGGGGTCCTAGAGATAAATGTCTACTGCTTCAGCTGCTTCTCGCTCAGAGCCTCCCACCCAGGGGTGAGCGGGACCCCATGTGGACCACTGGGGCACCGCGGGGGATGTGCTGTACCGCAAGCACTCAGGGAGGGTGGGGAGGAATGCAAGGTTTCACAGCCGCGCTGACAACCTCATTTTCTTAACTTTGATCACTGATTTGTAAACAATCTCAAACTAATGTAAACGCATTAAAACAACGGGGGAAATGTATCAGTAAAAGTAAACATCCACACTTTCCTTCTCCTCTGTCCAAGGACATCACTGTGACCGTTTGGTGTTTATCGTTCAAGATTGTTTTCTACTCATACAAATAAAACGCGTAGGAATGTTTTTGCTTTTTGCCACAGCGATTCCTCAGGCACTGTGCTTGTGTCCTTCAAAAGCGGATCATTGCCTATTTTTTAAAATTATTATCCTATTAATAGACATCCAAGTTATTTTAAACTCTTTAGTGTAGTAAGTAATGTTAAGCTGAAATGTGGAGGAGTTGTGAGTTTTGCCAGGTGGACCCTGCGGAACCATTTTAGGGAGAAAGGGTAGCAGAGATAAATCAGTTCAAACCAACAAAACGACCCACCCTGATTGGCACCTACTGTGCTCCACACCCAGTGCCAAGTCTTGGGATAAAGAGGAAAACGCCTGGCCCTTGACCTTAGGAGCTCACCGTCCAGGAGAGTAAGCAGACATACATTTGATGTGCCTGAATCTGATATCATCAGCATGAAACCAGCAGTATGAAGAATTTGGGAACCAATCCCCTTTGGAAGTGATGTCCAGGCACTTCCAGTGAAATCTAGATGTTCCTAGAAAGCGAACACAGGATGACACAGATGGAAGTTTTACGACTCACCTTTATTTAAGGTGTAATTAAAATCTTTGCTTAAGTTATAATTCTGTAAACTTGGACATCAACTGTTTTCTTTAACATTTGTAGCATCAAGTCATGGGTTGGGACTTAAGAAGTAAGAACACAGAGTACACTACATGCGTTCTTAGTAAGAAAGCATTTCGTGCAAATTTAGTGGAAAGTACCTTCAAATTTGAAGGGTACACATGGGCTTAGGGGCACTTTTAGGTGAACAGCCTGTGTAAATACCAAGCAAGCACAGCCATGCAGAGGTGGGGTCTCTGGGCCACTCTCGGCATGGACGGAGGATAGGACCTGGCAGGGAGAGGTGGCATTCCATGGCAAATATCAATTCTGGCACATAGCTGATACATTTTTACTAAGCCTGGCATCCTAAGCCAGCCCCTTGTATCTACTAAAACCATGGTGGGCTCATGGTTCACCAGCGTAACCTTGTTGATGCTCTTACCAAACCACATAACCTGTGCTAAGTCCTCCTTGACATCTTGCTGCTGGCAGCCCAGGTGGGTTGCTCTGAGTGCCAGGCAGTGCATCACCAGACCTTCTCCTCCTGCCTGGTGTAGCTCAGCAGGAACACGCAGGTGAACATACATGACATTTGGGCTCCCCCCCACCTGCCTGGTGAATTCAAGTCATTCCAGAAGTATTTCCAGTGTTGCCTTTTTCTGACATCCTACCCAGAGAGCAGAGCTAAGGATGACAGAGGATAAGTCCCTGGCTTTGAAACCTTGCAACTGGGATTTGCTTGGCTGGGTTTCCAAGTTGCTTTGGACCAGCACTCCATTTTATTTTCCATGTCTCCCTTTCTGGAACTGGAATGTCTATAACTATTATCCTGTGCCTGTCCCAGCACTGTATGTTGGGGGCAGATAACCTGTTTCTTTAGAATCATAGGTTCACAGGTGAAGAGAAATTGTTCCCCAGCAGCTGTACTTCATGGGTTACTCATCTACGTTGGATTTAGATGATTCTGGTTATGGACTTTTGAGCTGAAGAGATTTAGCACTTTGAGTTGATGCTGTAATTGGGATGAGACCTTGGGATGAGATGAAAATACGTGGGGTGGATGTGGATCTTTGGGGACCAGAGGGTGGACCGTGGTGGACAAATAATGGCCCCCCAAGATGTCTATGTCTTAATCCCTGGAAACTGAATGGATTACCTTACATGGAAAAAGGGACTTTGCAGATGGAATTAAGGTTATGGACTTTAAAATAGGGAGACTGTCCTGGATGATCCCTGTGGGCCCAATTTAATCACATGAGCCTTAAAAGCAGAGAACATTCTCTGGCTGGAGTCAGAGAGATGCAGCAGAAGGGAAGTCAGAGAGATCCCAGCATGAAGTTTCAACTTCCTGTTGCTGGTTCTGACGGATGGGGGCCACATGTAAAGATGAGAGAGAGGCGGCTGGCTTCCAGCTGACAGCCGGAAAGGAAACAGAGACATCAGTCCTACAGCCACAAGGAACTAGGTTCTGGCCAGAACCTGAAGGAGCTTGGAAGCAGATTCTCCCAAGAGCCATCAGAAAGGAACACAACCCTGCCCATACCTTGATTTTAAGTTGGTGAGACTGGAGTCAGACTTCCAATCCACAGAAACTGTAGGATAATAAATTTGTGTTGTTCTAAGTCACTAAGTTCATAGTAATTTGTTACAGCAGCAATAGGAAACAAATACACAGCATTTAGCTTTTACTCAAGGGTAAGTGGAGTTCTTCTCAACACCATCCCTAAATGTTTCACACTCCATCCCTTCCCTGGAAAACTGCTTATCTGCAATGGGCTCATGCAAGTTTTAAGAAGATATTTCCAGATGATCAAATAATTGTATTGATTTGATCAAGACCCAAATACCCCGTATATAAGACAATAAAAATTCTTCCTAATGGGATGAGGTGCTGCCCTCGACTGTGCAAGGCCAGGAGATATTCTATGTAACTCAGAGCATACTAAGGCCCTCTGCACAGGAAATATTGATGTGATATGATGATACACCATAAAGTATGCTGCTTTTTTTCCCCCCATCTCTGATCTGATTAACCGCAAGAGCGCCACCAGGTCAGTGGGTATCAGCTTGCTCCCTTGCTTAGCTGAAATCCTTCACTTCTGCCAGTCATCCTTCTGGCAGAAGAGCTGCCTGAAAACCTCAGTCTTCACGGCTTCCAGGCAACAGAAAGTGCAGCAGCTGGTACTCTACACTGTGTGGGAAACGAGTGCGTGGATTGTAAGGGAGAGAAATGAGGCAGCTTCCTAGCTCTGATTGAGTGAAGTCTGTAGTGTGGCCTCCTTGCTTTAAGAGAATTCCCAGAACATCATCTGAAATGCTAACCCTAACTACCAAATGGTAGGAACAGCATTAGGAATAGCCCCACCGCCACAAATTTTACTGGGTACAAATAATGGGAGGTTGACTTTACTTGAAAAGCTCTTGATTTCTCTCTCTGCATATGTGTTTTTAAAGCTGGTACTTCATTATAGTCAAGTCAGAACAATTTCCAGAGAAATCTATTTCCCTTTTTCTTCTTCTTTCTTTCTTTTCTTCCTTCCTTCCTTCCTTTCTCTTTCTTTCTTTCCTTCTTTCTCTCTCGTTCTCTCTCTCTCTCTCTCTTTCTTTCAAGATTAGCACAGTCTTGCTGCTTAGATTCCTGCTGTGCACCTTACTGTCTTCTCCCAAGGAAGGCAATTTCTTTATAAATCAGGACAGTGATAGCTCAGTAATTGCTTTGCTGAGCTGCAGAGACAGAATGCTTCAGTGGCCTAAAGAACAACTACGTACCCCGCTGCTGTGCTGTCCTCAGAGCGAAGGCCCCTTGTTGACACTGCCACCTCCATTCATGAATGTAAACCAGCAGAGAGAGACGGAGGAGCCCCTCTGACGTTGACTGTTCAATGTTGTCCCTTTTGAGGACCACCTAGATGCGTGCCTTCTGAAGTCAGCCACGCGTCCCACACGCTGTTCCGGAGATGCCCAGAGCAGAACCAGAAACACCCGCGTTAACAGACACCCTATCGCTGTCAAGTACTACCTAGGGTTTCAGCTCCACGATTCCAATTAAAATTGATGGACGCCACAGAGTTAAGTGCTCTATGAAATGTCTGCTCAAAGTTTCCTGTTGGGCTAAATTACAAGGAAATTGTAGGGAAAAAAGGGTGAATGCTGTGTGGCTAAAACCGTTACCTGTGAACCTAATTGTGCCTGTGGTTTGTTTTGTGCTCTGTGAACACCCACAATTGTTTTCTAGACTGTAGCTCCTGGACCACATCGTGAGCTTGGAGCGGTGCCATGTGGCCCGATCGATGCCCACCTGCCCTGTTTTCCACTAACTCCTGAAGTATTTCACTCAGGTACATTTGTGGTGGGCTCTTCTTTCTGGAGCACAGACTCAGAATCAGGATGCAACTCACATTGGAAGCCCCCAGATCCCACCTCCGTCCTGGCACCTCGGCAGCCCGTCAAGTCTACGTACCACCATCACCACTGCAATGAGCATTTCCATAGAATGAAACCATTTGCCAGCCCTCGCCTGATTACAAATGCAACAAGAGCAAAAAGAAAATGCCATGGGTCAAAACGCAAATGAAGTTCAAACATGAATTAAAAACAGTGTTTTCTTCTTTTTTCTGCTAAACCAGTGATCAACCAGATCGAGTTAACACAAATCACAAAACCTGAGTTTTAAAACACATATAATAAATAAATATGCTAGGAAACTGTGAAATAGAAATGCAGTATTCACTTCACCAAGCAGACAGCTTCCAGGAAAATGAGCATCGTGGCTAAATAAATGAGTAATGCTGAGGCCATCCAGTTCCGTGTATGTTGAGTCCTCTGTCTTCTAAGAAGTAGGAGAACAAAGCTGACTGATAAGGGATTATAGGTAATTGGCTGCTTGCCTTTTGAATGTCAGATTGTGGGTTTGAACACTTTCAAGATTTGGCATTATGTTCTGGATTATTAATCGCTATTATGAAAACCACCTTTCTAATTTTCATTCCAATCCATCACCTAATTCTCCATATGCAGTCAGGTAGTCTTTCAATTTATTTACTTACAGGAAATTTTAACAAATCATACTTCAAACACTTATTAAAGCTGGGAATCCATGTGATTATTTTAAAGCTCACTCATCTAGATGATACATTTTCCTTGAGGTGCATTTCTTGTTTTCATAATTGCTTTGATCACTCACGTATAACATACTGAGTCCCAGTAACAACAATCAAAACACTCAAAGTATCATCAGAGGCAAAGAAGTGCATTTACTCTTGTGTCTTCCCTCTTCCTTCTGCTTCTACCCTGCTATGCTCCGTGCAATTCCCCAGCCCCTCCCAAATATGGCTTTGTTCTGGGTGTTTACTGTCCGACTGCTGCCATCAGCACTTCTCTAAGCTGAGGGCTCATTGTCCTTGCCCAGCATGGGAGGGTTAAGGGGTTAGAAGAGGGAGACACCGGAAACAGAAGGCAAAAGCCCCTGTTACTCCGTTGCTCCAGGCCAGATGCCTGCTGGTAACAACATCCCTCTCTGCTTCAAACGTTTTTGTTTGTTTGTTTTCTTACATTTCTTTTTTGAAAAACGACTCCTTAAATTTGTGGCCAAAATGCTAATAAAAATAGTCCCTGGATCAAAACAGCTTAAGCCTCATGTCCAAATGAGAAGGAAGTGATTAAAAATAAAAAAAAAACTTTTCCTTTCATCTCTTAAAATGTACCCATCTCTCCTAATTGCTATTTCATGAATTTAGACGTTTGGATGACTCATGCAGCAGCCTTTTATTTGGGCCAAAGAACATGATAAATGATGAAAAATCTAGACTCCAGTTCATTTGGCCAGAGATGATTGTATAGTTCTAGCTAAGTGAAACGAACAAAGAAAGCCAATCTTTGGCCAAAAATGAATTAAAGCTGCAGAAGGTATCTCTGGACCACTCTCTTTTCTTCTTGGTTTGGAATGGAAATATCTAGTGTAGGAGTTGGGGGTGACAGGGAGGAGGAGAAACTCTAAGAATACATATATAATTTGTGCGAGAAAAACATACAGAAAACTCAGTAAAACTAAGATCACGTGTCTTTTAGTTTTTTTCTGAAAGGGAGAACAGTATACGTCTAATCTGAAATACTGAAACATCTTTAATTTCTGGAAGAAATTTCTGAGAGACTTATTAAAAGAAAGCAGGAGCCAGCTTCTTAAAGAGGCGTGCCAATGTGGTCTTTCAAGTTTACGCACTGGTCTTAATCGCAATTTAGGAATAATGTTGGAAAAATCAGTATCAGAACAATTCAAAGAAACTCACATTTTAAAATCAAGTTTAATTGTCTGCCTCCATTATTGCTATGACTGGACTTTTTCTTCTTGGTTGTGGGAAGGGCAAATTCTAAAGATGTCTCTTCAATATCACGTGACATCACGCACATGTGGCATCTCATTTTAAAAAAATGACACAAATGAACTTATTTACAAAACAAACAGACTTACAGATATCAAAAACAAACTTACGGTTAGCAAAGGGGAAACGTGGGGGGGAGGGATAAATCAGGAGTTTGGGATGAACGTAGACACACTACTATATGTAAGATGGATAACCAACAAGGACCTACCGTAGAGCAAGGGAACTCTACTCAATATTCTGTGATAGCCTATATGAGAAATGAATGTGAAAAAGAATGAATACATGTATATGCAGAACTGAATCACTTTGCTGTACACCCGAAACTAACACAGCATTGTAAACCAACTATACTCCAATAAAATTAAAAACCAAAAACCAAAAAACAAAAATCCACTTAAAAAAAAAAAAAGTCTCTTCAAGATGGCTGCCCCCCTGGTGGTTCAATCAAACACTCAAACACTAACCTAGGTACTGCTGTGAAGGGGCTTTGCAGACGGAATTAAGGTTACTAATCATCTGACCTTAAGACAGGGCAATGGTCCTGAGTTATCCTCCTGGGCTCAGTGTAATCACGTGAGCTCTTAAATGCAAAAGAGGGAGAGGCAGAGGGTCAGTCCAGGCTGACTGAGGGGCTAGGAGAGATGGGGAAAGGTTAGGATAGAGGGCCAGACATTGCTGACTCAGCAGGATGAAGGAAGGGGACCACCATCCAGGGCAGGTGGTGGCCTCTGGAAGCTAAGAACACCTCCCAGCCTCCAGCCAGCAAGGGGATGAGGCTGTCACTCTACAGCTGCAAGGACCTCAATGTGGCCACCGACCTAAAAGAGCCAGGAAGCAGGTCCTCCCCAGAGCTTCCTGAGAAGAGCCTGCTGGCAGACACCTTGATTTTGGACTTGTGAGACTTCAAGCAGAGAGACCAGCCAAGCTCCCCGAACTTCTGATGTATACCACTCTGAGACAGTAAGTTTGTGTTGTTCCAGCCCCCTAAATCTGCGGTAATTTGATATGGCAGCGATGGGAAAACCACTTCGTTTGCGCAGCCACAGAAGAAAAAAATATTCCTATCTTTCATAAATGTTCATTTTAACATTTCTGCTAAAGTATTTCAAAACTCTGAGACAAACTTTTTGCATTTTCCAGTGGAGGCATTTTAGAGGTTCTGAATGATGAGATACCGTCGTTAGGATTTTTAGATGACTCTTGCTGCAGGAATGGTAAGCTAAATGCATCTCTCACCAACTCCAGATAACCTAATGTGACTTTTCTTGGTTTACTCCCATCAGATGGCTTGCCCTCAACATTAGTACAGGATAATGGCACCGCTGGGTGCAAATTTCCTTTTAGTGCTTTAGGGGTGAAGCGAGTAATGCTTTAAAAAAATCCAAGATTTATAATGCTGCATAGAAAGGTCACACAGCAAAGACACTGCGAGCAGCCACAGAGCCTTGTTAAAAACAGCTCACAGGTTGCCCGTGAAGAGTCTGGTTTCACTGTCTCTCCTCGTCACTCTAAATAAGTTCTTCAACTAGAGGGCTTCTCACCTGTTACAGTACTGGTGCCATTCTCCTGATGCTGAACAAATGTTAAGGTTTTATTTAAAAACTGTACCCTTAACCAGCTCAGGGGCCACCCTGAGAATAACTAAAAAACAAAAGACAAGACTTGTACCTTTCACTACGGGCCCAGGGCACGTGTGTTGTCTGGCTTCACTGCCCTTTGTAAACGATAATAGTTCCTGGAATTCTGGCACAAGACACACAAAACGACTTCATGGGAAAAATGTCAAGGCATCAATGCACCATAAAAACAATCTAGAAAATATAATTTGGAAACACAAGGTTTTTCTAACACTCCCTTTATTATAATTACTCTTATTACCAATCCTTTTATATGTGCTAATATGGGACGGTTTTCATCTGTTAATCAACTAAGAAAAAGAGTTACAGCAAAGACAGGATAGAACGATTCCATTTTTGTGCAAAAGGGAAGCAAGGAGAGGATCCTTATATGTTATACAGATTCACCAGCTATCAGACCAGTAGACGCAGTGATCGAATCCATTATTTCCAATAATCCAATATTCCCCTAAAATTCCCCGAGAAACACAATGTGCTACTTTAGTTTTAATCACAAGTACTCACCACAGAATTTGTTCTTTACAGAACATGCTAAAAATCAAGTATATAGTTTATTTCTACATCAAAGAAATTGAGAATTGCTTCAGGTGTAAAGCAAAAGTTCTTTCTTTTTTTCTCCCACATGGACACACCTCAAGGACAGTGTGCCCATGACCGACACCCTCCCATCAGCACTGGCCACTGGCAGTGTGGGGAGATGTCGGGGGGGCTTGTGGGTAACAAGCAGTTACAAGGCAGCCAGCCACAGCCTTACCCCTGCTCTCCGTCTGGTCTGCATCACAGCGGATGGGCAGAGACACTTAACTCTAAATCAGTGGTGGTGTCCTTGGTTTGTTAGTTTGGTGTTAATTCTGATTTCCCTCACCACGGAGCCCCTGAATTACACTGGGGATGAACAGAATAGGAAGAATGAGGGTGACAAGGAGCCTTTACGAAGTATATTTGTGGTCACAGTGATCAACAGAGGTGACTAAAGAAGAAATCTTAAAAGCAGAGAAAAAAAAAGACAGAAAAATGTAATGGACAAAAAGAAAAGCAGTGCTAACTGGGACCTGTTCAGAGGGTTTCCTTAAATGTTATTTTGCTGTGCACCGAACGCTTTAACTTGCTGGATAAATATGGTGTCGCTCTTGCTCGAATCCTGTGTTACCCGCACATCTACATCCAATCAGCCAGCACGTTAAGTCAGCTCCAATGTCAAAGCATCTCCAGAATCCTCCTCCATGGCTCCTGCCAGGTCCACAGCACTGGCATCTCTTGTCTCTTAATCGGTCTCTCTGCTTCTGCCCTCATTCTGAAACTGAGCAGGACCTTGTAGGACTCCTGGGCACAAAAGTCTGTCTGTGTCCCCCTGTTTCTTGTTTGTGGGAAATAGGCTTCATTCAGCCTCCATGACCTTCTCTGAGTCCCAAAGGGCAGGTTCAAACGGTTGGCTGCTAATTAGGGAAGTGGGGGGATGTGGAGACAAGGGAGGAGCAGTCAAAAGAAACAACAGTGCAGCCTTGGGGCAGGGTGCTGGTTCCCCCTCAAGGGACACACGTGACAATATCTTTGAGCTGTTCTGCAGATACTAGAACCCTACCAGGTGGAAGAAGTTAACTGTCTGCTGCCCACAAGCACACACATCCCTTCTGGTTCTGGTTGGAACCAGAAGGTTGATGATGCTGATTCCACTTACCTCCCCACAAACCAATCAGAAGAATGTCCACAAGCTCAACACGCCCTCTGCAAACCATTACGATAAAACTCCTCACTACCCACCCAGGTCAGGACACATAGTTTTGAGGGCATTAGCCTGCTGTGTCCCCTTTGCCTGGCAAAGCAATAAAGCGATGCTTTTCTACTTCACCCAAAACTCTGTCTCCGAGATTCAATTAGGTACCAGTGTATAGAGGCCAAATTTTGGCTACAGTTCCCCCACCTCCCAGGGAAGCTTCAGTGATTCTTCTAAGATGTACATTGGAGCACGAGTCTACCACCCCAAGACCTTCCATTGTACTCAGAGTCAAACTCAAGGTCCTGCCCGTGGCACACATCTGGGACACTCTTCCTTCTTTGTCACTTGGCCAACTCCTACTCATCTTTCTTGTCTTTTTCACAGGAAGGCTTTCCCTGTTCCCCTGACTGGGTGAAATCCCTTTGTTCTATGCTCATTCATTGTACGCTTTCATAATTCTCACCCCACTTATATTACTTGCTTACTGCCCCCTGGCATCTGGTCATTCCACACTGAGGTCACAGAGCATCATGCTACTCGGGGAAAGAGCTAGAGGCTGGGCAGCTGGCCTCCAAGAAGGGCAGCTGTGGGAAGGATGGGCAGCCATGCAAGCTGACAAAGTGAAGACAAACTCTGATTAGGGTTAGGAGAAAGCAGACAGATGCCCTCGGCCAGCGTGTCTGCACTCCTGCACTCAGAAGCACAGGCCGGTAGCAGGCAGCCCTCGATGGTCCTGTGTCTCCACCCAGGGCCGATTTTGGTCTGTGACTAAATATGCATGGCTGCTTGTGATTGATTTCTTTGCTTGTCAAGTGCATGATAACTTTCTAGCATGGGAAGGAGACAGAGGACTAAGTGACAGCAATACTAATGTACTGTAGCCACAGAAAGGATATAAAATTGGAAAGCGGCCTCCAGCCGCCCGCTCCTTCTCCAGCCCTGGTCCATAGAGAGTTCAGAGACAGACCAGGCCACCTTCTTATCTCGTTAAAGGAATTTCAGGCAAGACACTCCGGAGTTGCAGGTAGTGGGGCTTCTTGGGGAGCCAGGGAGAAGGATATGCACAGGGACATGCCATGAACACCTCCACACCCTTCTCTTAGCAGGTCCTGATTTGTGTAATACAGTGTTTGTGAAATGTTGGCATTCATTTGTAAAGAATGGAAGTATTTTATGCTCTGAAACTCAGCCTGGGGGAGTAGAAAAGCTTTGGTGTCAAATTTCCACTCTGATATTATCAGCCTGGCCTTGGACAACACATTTAAGCTCTCTGACCCTCAGTTTTTCCATCTGTAAAGTGGGCTTATATTTGAGAGGATTAGACGAGGCATAGTCTGTGAAGCACCTACGAGCCAGAGGGGACCCAACGCTTAGCCCTTAACTGTCCCTTGATCATTCCCAGTAGCTCCCAAGACTTTCATTCCAATTGCATGATGGCTGCTGTCCAGAGCCAGCAGCCAGCAGTTAAAGTGAGTTTCCTGTGGGCCAGGCCCTGTGCCAAGCTATTTATGTGCATGGCTGCAGGGCCAGCATAAGGGTGAGGTGAATGAGGCCTTTACTCAGTGCAAAATTTAGGGGGGGTACTCCAAAAATTCACTGATCATCAGAAATAATAGGTAATTTTTAATTGTGATAAAATATAAATAACAAAATTTATCATCTTAACCATTTTTTAGTGTACAGTTCAGTTGTGTTGAGTACCTTTACATTGTTGCACTAAATAATATTTTAACACAGTATTTTTTCATCAAAATTAATGAAAAAAATCCATGATGAACAAAATATCAAAATTTTATTTTATTTACTTACTTTTAAGTTTTTTAAATTAAGTAGTCCTTATGGAACAACTATGCCTGTCTGTTATTAACGTCAGTTCTCTGGTGCTTATAGGCACTGGAGTTTTAGAACTTTGGTACTAATGAGATCATTTCCTGTTTTTTAATTTTTAAAAACATTTTTTTAATAAAAAAAAAAAATTCTCTTTTTTTGGCCGCGCCATGCGGCTTGTGGGATCTTAGTTCCCTGACCAGGGATTGAGCCCGGGCCCCCAGCAGTGAAAGCACAGAGTCCTAACCACTGGGCTGCCAGGGAATTCCCCCAAATATCAACATTTTAAACAAAAGAGGGCTCCAACTCTGCACAGCTCAGCCTTCCCCGCCTCACCCTGCATCAACACCATCACCGCCGTTCATGGATGGAGAAACTGAGGCTTGGAGAGGCCACCTCTGGTGCCCAAGATCACACAGCTAGTGGGTTTCCAGTCAGATCTGGGTTTGAAGGCCAGCTCCTCTAGGTTTGGACTTTACAGTTAAGATGGCATCCCATAACAGCATCACACCTATCTCAAAGACAGGGCGTCCGAAGCTTCTAGTGCGTGGCCTGGGCTGGTCCAGGCTCAGCAAACAGAGCCAGTGCCATCACGGCCCCACCTGCCCCTCTGCCGGCTCCACAGTCCCCTCCCCTTGCCTCTCCTCCGCCCGCATCCTTCCTCCTCCCTGTGGGCATGGCTGAATCTCTACGGCACAGGGAACGTCGTGTCTCTAACAGCTTACCGCTCCACGGTTCCCCGTGGCCTACAAAAATAAAGGAACCTCTTCAAAATGAGCCTCCCTCCCAACAATCTTAACAATCAGCTCCCAAAAGACCCTTCCCCTCCCAGGAGCCTCTCAGGTCCTTCCCCGCCAACCACACCCTGACTAGGCCCCCTCAGCCACTTGCAGCCCCAGTGGGCCTCGGGCTCCTCCTGCATACGGACCCTATGGCCTGGACCACACCGCTCCTCTACCCCCTTCCCCTGGAAGCTTTCCTTCCTCCCAGTGCAGCCCTCTGGGCTGTCTTCCTGGAGTCCTGCAGGTGGAATCTATGATTCCTTCACTCAGAGGTCTTCTAGAAATTCTGCATAAACTTTTTATGGCACTAAGTGCACACATCATGCCCTATATAGCTCAGATTCCCTTCTACCCTTTTAGGCCATAAGTCTCATGTCTTATTCACGTGTGTTTCTCTGGTACCTAGCAGAGTCCTGGGCACATACTAGAAACTCAATATCTGTTTGTGTGGAACAAGAGACGTCACCCATTTTATCTACGCTGTTGATTTAGCACTTGACCAAGGAGCCGATGATGAGATGGCTATGGCTGTCCTAATTCTTTACGAGTGGGGCAGGCTGGCTGCAGTGCTGAGTGCTGATAGGCTGACGCCAAGGCTGACATCATGGCAGAGCATTCTAGTCAATATTTGGATTCTGAAAGCCCAGGTTTAAATCTTGGCTCACAGCTTTCTACCACGAGCTCTGAGACAAAGTGCTGAACCTCTCTGAGCTGCAGTTTCTTCTTATTTAAAATTGGGGGATAAAACCCCACACAGTAACCTATCATTTATAAAGCTGTTGTGAGAATTAAGTGATGATTAGTGATATTAGAGAGTTTTTGTCCATATTCATTATCTAACTGCGCTGATAAACCAACAGTCCTACAGCTTCCTTTCAATGAGGTGGAAGAAGAATTCAGCATCCTAAGAACCAGGGGTAATAAGACCAAACTGCAAGGACAAAGTGAACTAAACAGGAGAAAATATATTCTGCCATTTGGTGAAACTGATTGATGTGGTGGTTTTATTTAACAGAAATATCACAAACACCCACACTGGAAAATAAGCAGGTACGTGGCTCTAACCAAGAAATTGATCTCACGGGGAAACTGGTGATCATGCAAGTAACATTCTCTCTGCAACTGGGAAGATTTTATGAGTAGCCAGGAAAGTTAAAAGGTTCCTTGCTTTGGTGAAAATTAGTACAGGACACTTTTTAGGCAGTCAGCAAAGCAGCAAGAGAAGGACTGTTCACTGATTCATTCATTCATTCATTCATTCATTCATTCAGTTAAGAGCTATTTATAGGGGTCTATCAGGGCCAGAGGCTGTTCTGGGGCAGGGAAATCTATGACGATAAAAGACACAATCCTCATGTAGATAAGAACGTAGCTTGTGGAGCAACTGGCCTCACACACACAAGAACACAGGCAAGGACATCACTCCAAACTGTCAGAAGGTCTGATCAAGAGCTCAGTATGCTTTGCAAAGGCATTAGGGAGGGGAAGGTGTTGAGGAAAGTCTCTCTGAATAGAAGACATTTAAACTGAGCCTAAAGGTAAAGAGGAGAGAATAAAGTCCTCCAGGTGCTGGGAGTCACACGTAAAGGTCCTGAGGTAGAAAAGATCTCAGTGTGTAGAGCAACAGAAAAGAGGCCAGCATTGCAAACACAGTGAAGGCAGAGGAGCCCAGTGTGGGGCTGGAGACTCGGAGTGTCTGGCCAGCTCTGACCATGTAGCTGCAGTGAGTTGTTCCCAGTCCTCAGAGTTTTAAAGTGAAAACTGTAACATTAATGTAGTGCCTTTCTTTTAAGGACTCAGGCAGAGTGCTATAAAGACAAATGGCCTTAATAATCCAACAGTTGGAGAGAAAACTTCTCTGGAATGAACAGACAAAAGAAAAGGCAAACAAGGTGAGAAAAAGAGAATAGTCTAGCCCAGAAAATGTAATGGGATGGACACGCATAAAATAGGTAGGGAAACAGTTTGACAGTTCCTAAAAACTTACACCAAGAGGGACCATACGATCCAGCAATTCTGCTCCCAAATGTATGCCCAAAAGAATGAAAATAGGGGCTCAAACAAATAGAGGGACATGTTAATAGCAGCATTAGTCACAGTACCCAAAGGGCAGACACAGCCCAAATGTCCATTGGTGGATGAATGGATAAACAGAATGTAGTATATCCATCCAAAGAAATATTCATCAGTCCACTATAAAAAGGAATGAAGTACTCATCCAAGCTACAACATGGATGAACCTTGAAGCCATTATGCTAAGTGAAAGAAGCCAGTCACAGAAGGCTATACATTACATGACTCCATCTAAATGAAATATCCAGAATTGGTAAATCCAAAAAGACAGAACACAGACTGGTGATCACCAGGGCCAGCAGGAGGGAGAATGGGGAGTAACCATTTAATGGGTTCAGAGTTTCTTCTTGGGGTCATGAAGATATTTTGGAACTAGATAGAGGTGGTTGCACTACACTGGGAATGTACTAAATGCCACTGAATTGTTCACTTCTAAATGGTTCATTTTATGTTAAATGAAAGAAAAATAAGCGGGGGGGAAGGAAATGCTGGGGAAGTAGGGGGTCATGCCAGAGTCAAAATAGAAGGGGGCCCTTGAGGAGAGGAATGCAGTTTTGCGGCTGGTCAGATTGACCCACGGGCGAGGTGAATCTGATCTTTGTGGTTCATCGTACTTCTCGACCTTTGGCTTCACTTAAATCAAAGCCTTCGGAGCATAAAAAGTTCCTATATAAAGAAGAGGAATCTTACAGTCCTTGAGAGGTGACAGGTAAGGGCTCCCTTTCTCCAACAGTGTTCCTGTCTCAGTGGCCACGTGGGTGCTTTAGACCCACAGCTTTGCCTTTCTGAGCTGTGGTCCCCTGCTGGCCTCGGTGGAAGGATGCTCAGACACTTGTCTTCTGAAGGTCTCTGTCTAAGCTTGCAGGGGATCCAGGCTGGGTGCTTGAGAGGAAACAGGAGGATAATCTGTCTCAATCATCTCCCCTCAAATAGAAACGAGCCCTGGAAAATCATAATAAACCCCAGCATCAGTTCCTTTGTGAGTCTATTGCTAGGGGTTCTGGCTGCTGACACTTGGCTCCCTCTGATTTGGGAAGCACCGGCCTCTTAATCTATTTCAGCTGCTTGAAAGTGACAGGGGTCAAGGACAAATGACATTTAATCAGGTTTGCTAGTCAGGATGGTGGCGCTGCCGGCAGAGGAGAAATAAGTAAAGTTCCTTTATGTTCTAGGAAGAAACTTATCAGCACTCCCTTCATACGTGCTAAGGAAAAATAGCCTTTCAGGTCCTGTTAAGATTCTAAGACCTGAAACCAGTTTCCTCCAAAACATGGGAGGGAGGACCCACTCTATGCCACAGACCACAAGCCACGCTTCCTGGCAGGTTTTACAAGGACATAGTGCTTTTTCTTCCCTGAAATAATTATTTTTTGCAGTAAGCTTCATTGGCTGTAACCACTTGACCCAAACTTGAGCAAAATAGAGAGCTCTTGGAGCAGTGAGTGCCAACTGCAATGACGATGCTTTTATTTGGCAGGGCCCTCATTTGTTTATATAAATTAGCCTGCAATTACCTATAACGCTGTTGGTCCAAAATAAGGTCAGGCCAAATGTAATGCTGGGAAGAACAATGGTCTGGACACGAAAGTCCAGACAGGGCTATCATGGAGAATTATGGGGGATCATTAATTAGCTGGCCTCTTCCTGGGTATCGCCGTTCTCTCGTAACATCTTTGTGCTAACACAGCTCCCTTCTGGTAATCAGTTACCTTAAGAGAAATGTAATTAGTTGTTGGGATTCATTAGCCCCAGTCAGTGCATCCACAGCACGGCATCTCCCTGCTACTAGAGTGCCTGTTAATGGGGAATAATGATGTATTTGTCTTTCTATGGGACAATAACAAAGGACGTAGGCTTAGTCTGAAGTCCTGGCATGTTTGTCCTTTTACTTAGCAGACTGCAAAACTGAAAGTGAATTTATGATACAGACTTAGAAAAGCACAGGGTCCTGAAAATCTAGTGTGAAGGTTGTCACGTTTTTCCTAACTATTGCTTCTTTTGCTTAAACCTTTTGGAGGCAAGAAAATGTAGATCAAGCATGAAATCTGGACAGGGCTCCCCTCTCTTTGACTTTTCTCTGCTTAAGAAGAACACTGTGGTTGGTACTTCCAGAAGCTTCTGCCAGCTCAGAATGAGAACTTTCTAATAAGCACTAAAGAATGATTTTTACCTTCAGTAGCTTCCCCAGTGCTCGGGGAACTTTCTATGAGATGCTGAGGATCGCGTAGCAGAGAGGCAACATGGAGGTCCACAATGCAGGCACCCCAGTGGGGAGTCTCTATTCTGCCCACCTGCACCTCTGCTTCCTATGATCCTCATGCAGCCATAGCTCTCTGAGTACAAAGACCCCATTTCTCATCCCTCCCTATCGCAGCTTCAGAGGGTGATGGAGAGGAACCCAGGGAACCAGACATCCCGGTCAGCCTCCCCTGCAGCTGTCTGTCAAATGCCCTGCAGTGAACAGTCGTGGACACCTGCACAGGGACACAAGGAAATCACTAACCCAGGAAAGGGGGCCTGTGAGAGCAGGAGGGCAATTGGAAAATTTTCTACTCTTTTTTTCAAATATGCTTGGTCACCTAAGGAAGAAATTAAATTTATTTCAAATAGACTCAAGGAAGAGAATAAGGAGAGCGGCAGAATTAAGAGACAGGCTGGGCGGGGCAGAGCTGCACGTCCAGCTCTTCACTCTGAATCCAGAACGTGGTGGCTAGGAGGGCACTCTCTGAACTGGTGCTTCTGGACAATGTTATTCGTGGCTCTCATTGACTATGCTTCTCTTTCCTCCAAGAGCAATCATAACTGCAAGTTGGAGATCTTCATCAATGTTACTGAACATGGGCTAGCCTCTGTGTGTGTGCTGATGTTCTTCTGTGAATTGTACCGTCTCCTTGGTTGTTTTGTCCCAACTCTGGTAAATATTGGCTCTATTTCAAGATAAATGTCACTTTGAAAAGGGAAAGGAGAAATGGTATGAAAACAGATGCATTGAAGTATTGGAGAAGCTTAGTATGTAAGCAATAAGTAAAACTGTTTGGCGAGCTCTTTCTTCTTCAATTTACGGTTAATAGACTTGTTTCTTAGCTTTTCCTCCAGGGAAGCTACTTCTGAAGCAATGTAATATAATTTGGGAGGCGGAAGGAGGAAAATTATATTTTTAATATCAAGAAGTTATGAAGGATTTTAAGAAGGAACCAGCACTTACAATTTGCTTTTTATTTATCAGGGAGCTAACGCTTTATAACCCAATGGTTTACAGGAATAAATATTAAACACCATTGTCTACCAATTGGGAATTAACTAAACTTTCTCATTTAACCTTTTTTTAAAGGAAGTAATTTGTTCATACTAGTGGAAGATTTGAATATTCATACTCTGATAGGAAGAATGACTACTCATACCCCGTGTCCTCAAGTCCGTTCTCTACGTCTGCGTCTTTATGCCTGTCCTGCCCCTAGGTGCATCAGAACCTTTTTTTTTTTTTAGATTCCATATATATGTGTTAGCATACAGTATTTGTTTTTCTCTTTCTGACTTACTTCACTCTGTATGACAGTCTCTAGGTCCATCCACCTCACTACAAATAACTCAGTTTCGTTTCTGTTTATGGCTGAGTAATATTCCATTGTATATATGTGCCACCTCTTCTTTATCCATTCATCTGTCGATGGACACTTAGGTTGCTTCCATGTCCTGGCTATTGTAAATAGAGCTGCAATGAACATTGTGGTACATGACTCTTTTTGAATTACGGTTTTCTCAGGGTATATGCCCAGTAGTGGGATTGCTAGGTCACATGGTAGTTCTATTTTTAGTTTTTTAAGGAACCTCCGTACTGTTCTCCATAGTGGCTGTATCAATTTACATTCCCACCAACAGTGCAAGAGGGTTCCCTTTTCTCCACACCCTCTCCAGCATTTATTGTTTGTAGACCTTGAAAAGATAAAATTTAATATTTGCTTGTCCTTTTAAAAGAAGCCCATATTTGCAAGAAAATTATAGAATAATTAAAAACAAGTTTTAGCTAGATCCTGCAAGTTTTCATAATTAAGTAGATCAGATTTTGCAGAAATAAGTGATGGAAACTTTAAGAAGGAATAGCATGATGGGGTATTTTATATTAATCAATTATTTTTAAGGTGAAATCGTTAAACTCTCACTTTCTCTAGCTTAGGGAAATAATGTTTTGGGAGAAATGATCTCTAATACTATTTCGTGGAACATAAATGCCAGGAAGAACTTGGTGAAATTATAGTCTTCTTGGGACACAGAAAGGTCTTCTGAAAGAACTGAAAAGTAAAGGTTTTTTTTCAGACTTTTCCTCATAGAAAAGATAAGAGAAATGCAAAATCCTGAAGAGACAGAAAGCTTCAGGGCTACAAGATGTAACAATAAACCAATTAAAGGCAAAAAGCTTTTCATATGTAAAGAAAGAATGTATCAGTCAGAGGGAGCTTGTTCAGCCATGAAAATGTTGAAAAAAAATATGGCTTTCTGAGGCATTATTTAGGAAAAACACACTCCAATTTGTCCAGTCTTGCGGCAGCCTAATGGGACTTAGAGGCATTAGGCTGTTTCAGTGACACTGTCCACTGCTTTTGATGGCCAACTCCATCGACTGTGTCTAGCATTTGCTCATCATTGTAGCCTCATGCCTACCAGAGGGCCTAACACGTAGTAAAAAGAATAGATGTTGAGAGAATAAAACTTGCAGTCAATATAAGTAACTAACTCCTCTTGTTTGGATTCCATACTACCAAGTGACTTTCTGATGAAAGTGTGGCTTTTTAGCGGCTAGCCTAGAGCGAATGAGAGCGCTGGTAAAAGATTAGGCTGATGGAACATCCGTGAACGTGCACCCGCTCAGATCTCTAACTGCAGGAGTGTCACTGATCGATGTCAATTGCCCAGCTGCTGTGCCCTGAAATCTGTCAGTGTTTGCCTTCCTGCAGAGGCCTCACCTCACACAGAGGTTCCCAGCCAGCAACTGAGCTTGGTGGCAGTGAAAAGACAAGCCTGTTCCTGGGAAATGGGGGACTCCTTTGAAGGATGACTTGGGCTGGAGAAGTCTCCAGTGGTCTTGCTGAACTCCCCTGGAGTCTAAGACATTTCAATCCTTCCTTCCTCCCTCCCTTCCTTCCTTCCTGCCTGCCTGCCTTCCCTTGGGGTCAGACCTGCATCATGGTTTCATGGTTCCCAACTCCTCTGGTTCCCACCCATCTTTCCTCTCGGGGGTTTTCCTTAATTAAATATTGTGCATGGATCTAATTCCACCTCAGTGAATGCTTCTCATAGGATCCCAAGTGAGTCAGCAACCTCTCCTCTGTGTAAATAGACACGTGTTCTTAAGCTGCCTTTCATCTCTGGCTTATGGAATATGGTGAAGGGAGAGGAACCCAGCTGTGGCATCCTGCAACCTGGGACTTACATCACCTTTCAGTCTCTTACTAGTTGTATGACTTGGGACAAGTTACTCTTGCCCTTAAGGATATCAGCTTCTCGATTTGTAAAATGGGATAGGAACTCCTACCTCACTAGATTATTGGGACAATTGCATTAAACAGCATGCATATTAAAGAAGCACAGCATTATGATGAGCTTTTAGTTGGTGCTAAGCCAAGAGCTAATTTTCTCCTGATGGTCTTGCAGCTTGAAGGTCAAGTTTCTTACCAGGTAAGGCCAAAGGCCAGGCCCTAGAGCCTGTGGATGCCTTCCTTGAGGATACCTCCTTCAGGGATGCCTTTTTTGGGGATTCCAACTTGGGGTCAGCTAGCAAATACCCTGATCATGCTTTACTTCTTCTGTTTTTTTTTTTTTTTAACATTTCATCAAGGACATTTAGTCCAAACCACTCCTTTATAGCCATGGAATTTGACACCAAGATAATGTAGCCTAGTTTCCCTCAGGACAATTGGCAAGACTATTAAAGTTAAAGCTCAAATGCAGATCTCCTAATTTCAAATCAAAGGTCATATACATTCAATAACTAGAATTTAAGATGAATAGATTTTCTAAGATCCCTCTTTGGTTGTTAAATTAACTTATTGATTTCATCAAAGTACAAGAATTTACTATGTCAGTAGTTCAGTACATAAACCCCAATTCAAGAACAAATTCATTAATTGGCTTTTTATAATTCTTATGTTGCTATATAATTTCTTGAGGTTCCATTGGTGACCACCTCTCCTTGAAGGTAAGAAAAGGAAAGTGTCAGCCTGTCGCATATTTTTACAATTACTTCCACTTGGAAATAGAGACAGAAAGTTAACATTAGCTTTTTTTTTTTTTTTTTTTGCCTAGGGAATAAGTATGATTTTGGCTTTATTATACAATAAATTAAAATAGGCTTCATACTGGTCAACGTGACCTTGCTAGAAGAATGTTTTCATTTATTAAAAATTGCTTCCCAAAGTGAGAACAAACAGTGAAAGCCAACTATTGGACTATTATTATGAGCTGAATTTTGTCCCTCCCAAGCTCAGATGTTAGGTCCTAACCCCCTGTACCTCAGAATGTTACTGTATTTAAAAACTGTCTTCAAAGAGGTAATTAAGATAAAATGAGGTCTTTAGCCTGGGCCCTAATCCAATATGAATGGTGTCGTTAGAGGAAGAGGAGATCAGGACACAGACGCACAGAGGGGAGACCAAGTGAGGACATGGCCAGTAGGTGCCCACCTGCAAGCTGAGGACAGAAGCCTCGGAGAACCAGCCCTGCCAACATCCTAATCTTAGACTTCTAAGCTCTAGAACTGCGAGACAATACATTTCTGTGGTTTAAGCCACCCCATCTGTGGTGCCTTGTTATGACAGCCCAAGCAAAGTGATAAGGGTACAAACCACCACACCTCCTTCTCATTAGGTAAGAGGAAGTGAGTTAGAGGCATTGGGGGGCACCATGGAAACTGGAGCCCCCATCACTGATGGAGCTGCAGAGATGGGCAGCCCAACCATCCTCTCTGATGGACTCCTAAGACCCCCTACTCATTCTGCCCCCCTGAATTCTGTCCCCTTCCTTCAAAGAGGACCTTTATGATTGAGTCATGACTCAAGAAAACCATCCACTTTGCCTCCATAATAGATACACTGACCAGGAAGTGGAGAGCCGCTCCGGTGGGGAGCACCCTCTGCTTTAGGAGCAGGTGTGGGGAGACGGAGTGTGGGTGGGGTGAGTGGTGTCGAGACGGAGTGTGGGTGGGGTGAGTGGTGTCGAGACGGAGTGTGGGTGGGGTGAGTGGTGTCGTGCCTGTGCATAGCATCCGCGTAGACTAGGTCCTCCCCTTTTCAGGGCCTGGGTAAGAGTACTCAATTCAGCGGCAACACAAGATTGGGATAAATCCAGAGCTCATTCTACAAGACTTAAAAATACTTTAAAAGACAGATTCTTTTTTATTAGATGCATAACATTGGCAACCAACTGAACTTAACATAAAAATAATAATAATTCTCCTTTCCTGCGTCTAACGCAAGAGTAAACCAGATAAAATAAATTTCCTAGGAGCTTTCTAGGGAGAGTGTGATTATCACTAGTATGACTTTGTGATGGGGTTTTCTCAAGGTCACTCTACAATTAGTGGCACCACGGGACCAAGCGCTCATCCGTTATATGGGTTAAAATGACTAATTGAGGGTCTGAGTTTAATTATACTCATAAGCAAAGGCACAGTGCAGCCCTTTTGACGGCCTTAATAACATTCTCTGTACACAAAGAGAGATGGAAAAAATTAGGGTTGTATATTGTCGTCCTTCAGGACAAGATGCTGAAGTGGGAACAGAATAATAAAAATAAAGAAATGACTGGGTGGCACCAGGAAATGAGCTGTGGATGTTAGTTAGCAATGCCAGCTTATGCAAATTATTTCCGCTGGAGATAAAGTCCTACGTGCTCACGACGAAATGTAACACAGCCAGACAGTAATGCCGATCCGATCCGAGTTGCCATTTTGCGCTGGCAGATTTTTAAAAAGTGAAAAAGGATCGGAGGCTTTACCCACAGTTCACACTGAAAATGATAATAATGGCCAGGAAGGGGTCTTTAGGATATTGATTTATGATATTTTATCATTAAAAAAATATATTTATTTATTTATTTTTGTCTGCGTTGGGTCTTCATTGCTGCGGGTGGGCTGTCTCTAGTTGCGGCGAGCAGGGGCTACTCTTTGTTGCGGTGCACGGGCTTCTATTGTGGTGGCTTCTCTTGTTGCGGAGCACGGGCTCTAGGCGCGCAGGCTTCAGCAGTTGTGGCACGTGGGCTCAGTAGCTGTGGCTCATGGGCTCTAGAGCGCAGGCTCAGTAGTTGTGGCACACGGGCTTAGTTGCTCCGTGGCACGTGGGATCTTCCCGGACCAGGGCTCGAACACGTGTCCCCTGCACTGGCAGGTGGATTCTTAACTACTGCACCACCAGGGAAGTCCCTGATTTGTGATATTTTAAATGGAAAAACCGTCACGTTTCACACTAAATCCAGAGAGCATTCTATTCATTCTGTACACAGCTGCTGGAGCCGACTTCCTTAAATGAGACTTAAGTCATGTCACGTGCTCTGCATGAGACCCGAGAATGACTGCTGGCTGTCCATGGTACCCAACAAGTTCACAGCCAACAAGTCCTCCTAACTTTCAGAAGCAAGTTCAAAGTCAGGAGGGAAAGGGAGGCTGGCTCATAAATGGGCAGAAAACATAAGCCTCGGATCCACACATGGGGAGATGCTTCTTTCACAGCCACCCATCAAAGAGGTTGGATTTGAACTTCTTTGGCGGAGGCAGCCTCACCTGGGCTTGCAGAGCCAGTCCTGCCGCAGGGGGTGAGCTGCCTTGAACGTGAGCTATGGAGGGGAATGGCCTTGGCTTAGGGAAAAACGGCTTTCTATCTGGATCTGTTTGTATCTGTTCAGGATGTGGGCACTGTTTGGGGACAGGCAGCTTCCCTGAGTTATTCACCCCTTTATTTTCTGGTGCTGTGTCCTCGGGCGGCTGCTCTCCTTGGCAGACTCCACTGGGTTCCTTACTAGGGTGACCTTATCAGGCTCCTGGAGCTGCCGGAACAAAGTGCCACGGTCTGGTGGCTTAAACGACAGAATGTTATTCTTGCATAGTTCTGGAGATTAGAAGTCCAAAATCAAGGTGTCAGCAGGGCTGTGATCTCTCTCAAGGCTCTGGAGAAGAACCCTTTGCCTCCTCCTAGCTTCCCGTGGTTGCCGGCAGCCCTTGTCATTCCTTGGCTTACGGTTGCATCACTCCAGTCTCCACCTCTGTCTTCACACGGATTTCCTCTCTGTGTGTCTCTGTGTGTATGTCCTCTTCTTATAAAGATACCACGCTTTAGGGTTTCCCTGGTGGCACAGTGGTTAAGAATCTGCCTGCCAATGCACGGGACACAGGTTTGAGCCCTGGTCTGGGAAGATCCCACATGCTGTGGAACAACTAAGCCCATGCACTACAACTACTAAGCCTACGCTCTAGAGCCCACGAGCCACAACTACTGAGCCTGTGTGCCACAACTACTGAGCCCACGAGCCACAACTACTGAGCTCGTGTGCCTAGAGCCCGTGCTCCGCAACAAGAGAAGCCACCGCAATGAGAAGCCCGCGCACCACAATGAAGAGTAGCCCCCGCTTGCCACAACTAGAGAAAGCCTGCGTGCTGCAACCAAGACCCAACACAGCCAGAAATAAATAAATAAATAAATTTATTAAAAAAAAAATAAATAAAGATACCACACTTTAGATTTAGGGCCTACCCTAATTCAGCGTGACCTCATTTTTTAAAAAATAATTTTATTGTATAGTTGATTTACAATGTTGTGTTAATTTCTGCTGTATAGGTAAGTGATTCAATTGTACACATACACATTCTTTTTCATATTCTTTTCCATTATGGTTTATCACAATCTATTGAATATAGTTCCCTGTGCTCTACAGTAGACCCTGTTGTTTATCCATCCTATATATAATAGTTTGCATCTGCTAATCCCAAACTCCCAATCCATCCCTCCCCCACACCCCTCCCCCTTGGCAACCACAAGTCTGTTCTCTATGTCTGTGAGTCTGTTTCTCTTTCGTAGATATGTTGGTTTGTGTCGTATTTTAGATTGCACATATGAGTTATATGGTATTTGCAGTATGACCTTACCTTAACTTAACTAATTATATCTGCAAAGACCCTATTTCCAAACAGGGTCACATTCTGAGGTTCCTGGTTGACACAGATTTTGGGGGACACTTATCCAACCTACTGCAGTGACCTCAGCCAAAATGAGCTTGTCCATAGGCTGAGTCAGTGTGACCTTCACTAGTGAGCCTTCAGTGTGCTGTTGGTCAACACACATTTTGTCTGAAGGTGATAATTATTCCAGCCAAAGGTTATTGGAAGGCAATTGATTACACACTGTGCAGTGAAACAATCACAGGTACACAACTGAATCAATTTCAAGGTCTAAATCACCTGATTAAGGCCACAGAAAAGTGGTTTCCCTGGAGGCATCCTTAAGCATAAAAAAGAAAAAACTAGCACAATAACTTCATGCATAATTAAGTCCTAGGTTGATCTATCATTTTCCCAAATTTATTTTAGGACATATTTATAATTTTTTATTAAAAATTAAAGCTTTAATTGAGCAGAATTGGAACAAAAGGCAAAATTAGAAAAGGGGGACAAATGAGGCATGTGTACTGGGGACAGGGTGGGAGAGGGTGGGGCTGGTAGGAAGTGTGCAGAGACAAGGCCCACCCCTTGCCCAGCACCCCCAGCTCCAACTGCCGCCAGCCCCACGTGCCACCACCTCCCAGAATCCCATAATCTAGCTGCCATCATTCTTACCAACTTGTTCCTCCAACAAAATTTAAGAGATCTGCTTTTCCATTTCTATCCTCTTTTCTCAGTGATGGATAGATATTTCAGGAACAAATAGGTCAGCTTTTGAAAAATTTCATTTCCTACCCCAAAATGAATTTTAAATGGAAAAGGACTAAGGGCTTTACCTTTTCATTTTATATTTTATATGTGCTTAAATTTTTGCTATGTCAATGTGATATGCCATCTTCCTATGAAGATTCACCATGCCGTTTTAGAAAAGGCAAAGCCCATAAAAGGAAACGAAATTGAGTTATTTGTAGTGAGGTGGATGGACCTAGAGTCTGTCATACAGAGTGAAGTAAGTCAGAAGGAGAAAAACAAATACCGTATGCTAACACATATATATGAAATCTAAAAAAAAAAAAAAAAAAATGGTTCTGAAGAACCTAGGGGCAGGACAGGAATAAAGACGCAGATGTACAGAATGGACTAGATAGCTAGTGGGAAGCAGCTGCATAGCACAGGGAGATCAGCTCGGTGCTTTGTGTCCACCTAGAGGGGTGGGATAGGGAGGGTGGGAGGGAGACGCAAGAGGAAAGAGACATGGGGATATATGTATACGTATAGCTGATTCACTTTGTTATAAAGCAGAAACTAACACACCATTGTAAAGCAATCATACTCCAATAAAGATGTTAAAAAAAAAAGAAAGAAAAGGCAAAGCCAAGAGGCTCTTGTCTTTAGAATGTTCCCAGTTAGTATGTCCTGTTCTTGAGGCTGGTGGGGTGGGCACCACCATCGATATTGGTACAACACGTACTGCCGAAGAGAAGACTTGAGAAACTGGACAGTCTTTTAAGGCATTTTAATTTGTCTAAAGATTGGACAATGTTAGTGTTCTAGATTTTAGCTTACTAAGGCATAGACCTTTTTTCCAACTTAAATTTCACTCTGATAAGCTTTTGAATATTTAAGAGTGGTACAATTTGCATTTATAATCTTTTTTTTCTTTCTGAAAAATAAAGAGGTATACTCCTTCAGAATAGTAATTGCTTACATTCCTAACCTCAGCTTCCCACCTTGAAATGACATAAACAAGTTTGAATCCTGCTAGGAACAAAAATTGAGAATAATGTTCTCCGATAATGATGTGATCAATTTACTTTTACCTACTATATGCTCCTACTGGAGTTATCAGCTACACTAGGTTAGGAAATACTATCCTTGGAAAAGAGTTTTATTTTCTTTTACATTTCATTTTCTTTATATATTCTTGAAACTGTAGCTATAGAAACAAGCCAAAAATATTAACTCATTTTAAGTCATCAGTAAAAGGATGGAGGAATCTAAGACTGGAAAAATAATGTCAACTCTACTATCTGGAACATGCCTTAAAATGTAGTCTTAAAAAAAAAAAAGACACTCATCGTTCTAATTGTCAAAATTAAGATTTAAGATGGAGGTGGAGAGAAGGGACTTAGGTGGGGCTTTGTGACTAACTCTGTCTGGGTCCCCTGCCATCCATACCTTGGATCCTAGAGGAGGAGAAGGGAAAGTAAGAAATAAGGGGGAGGGAGAAGACAGATGACAATTAAAGGCAAAAGGGATGTTGGCTGAGTGGATGTCACTTGGTAAATGTTGAGAAGCAAATCAAAAGAACCGGCACAAAGAAGAGTGCTGTCCATTCATTCATTGGTCGTGTGTTTGTTTGTGTTGCTCTAGCACAGATCTGCAATCTCATCTCACATAACATTATATTTCCCCTCAGTGTGGTATAGTGGGGATGGTGTGGATCAGGAGTCAGGATGTGGGTGAAAATACTGGCTTCACGACTTACTACACATGAGCTTTTGAACTTATAATAAATACGAGAATGAATGATGTATTCAAAGCAGAACTTCCTGGTCCTTGGAAGTCAGGAATTTTATGAATAAAAATACTCATTTTAATTTTACATAAAAATCGTCTCTATGGACAGTGTGTAAAATGATTTAATGAATATCTGCTATGTTGCCAGGTCACAACTTGCAATGAATGAATGAACAAACTGCCCCCCCCATACACTCACACAAAACACAGACACACGGACACACACACACACAGCTCCCGTCTTCAATTTCTCTGCAATTCTTGAGAAAGGAGACTTCCTATTCCAACTCAATATCAGGGATAACATCACCTGAGGACAGATACTGAATCCAACTTAACTGACATCTCACATATTAAATATATTAAATAGTGACCTCATGCTGTCTTGTTACTTGTACTTTTTTTATACAAAGTATTGTTTGACAATGAATGGTAATGAGAAAAATACAATCTCAAAACAAATTTATAAAATGTATGATTATGTCAAGGACTGAATTATACCTAACTCCCAACAAAGGCTTTGGAGAATTTCTATAACTGAAGCATATAAAAGGAAATAATTTAAAAGAATTTCAGACAACAGAATGGTCCTTGACAATAATGCCTTAGTTTTCAAGATGGTTCCCTAATAAAGAAGATCTAAAAAAGGAAGAGAAGTTCAGTAGTAAGAAATATTTTGTACACAGTTTATTTTCTTACAGTTACTAATTTTCTTTGCCTTGACCCAGTGGAATACCCATAAATCACACCAAGGGAACTGAATTGTTTGCCAGTTGTGACAGCTCACTTGGTTTATACCAAAGTAGTCAAATTTCACTTCCAGAGTTTTTAAAGAATTCCTTAAACACACACACACAAACACACACACACAGCACACTCTGTAGAACAAATGCAAGTTATTGTTTTCTTTTACCAGACAAACAAGGTCCTAAATCACGTGCTTATGTTTTAGCCTGATTTCATGGAATATGATAGTGATGGTTATGACACACTGGAAAAGACTTATAACATGCAACTGAGGCATTTTTATACAATTTAGGTAACTTTCAAGAGTAGAAAGAGTGTTCAGTTGGAGAATTAAGGATAAAGGAGCAGCAGCTACTCAGGGAAGGTTTTTCTGTGGCAATGGGAGCAGTACAAGAGAGCAAATCCAACTCTAAGAAAATACTGAAGCCTCTCCGGTGTCGTGTTTGGCAAGTTCCCAAATAGAGGCAATTTTTGGACTCAGAGCCCACTGCCTGAAATCCTGGCCGAGTCCCTAGGAGGAAAAAGACCCTGTAACATATCTATGTGGCTGACAGGGTCTTTGTGCTCAGGCCTGGTGTAAGGCCTCAGCCTCTGAGGTGGGAGAGCCAAGTTCAGGACATTGGACCACCAGAGACCTCATGGCAGCATGAAATATCAGTCGGTGAGAGCTCTCCCAGAGATCTCCGTCTCACCACTAAGACCCAGCTCCACCCAACGGCCAGCAAGCCCCAGTGCTGGACGCCCCATGCCAAACAATTAGGAAGATAGGAACACAACCCCACCTATTAGCAGAGAGGCTGTCTAAAATCATACTAAGTTCACAGACACCCCAAAACACACCACCAGACGCGGCCCTGCCCACCAGAAAGACAAGATCCAGCCCCACCCAGCAGAACACAGGCACCAGTCCCCTCCACCAGGAAGCCTGCACAAGCCACTGCACGAACCTCACCCACTGAAGTCAGACACCAAAAACAACGGGAACTATGAATCTGCAGCCTGCGAAAAGGAGATCCCAAACAAAGGTAAACAAAATGAGAAGACAGAGAAATATGCAGTAGATGAAGAAGCAAGGTAAAAACCCACCAGACCAAACAAAGGAAGAGGAAATAGGCAGTCTACCTGAAAAAGAATTCAGAGTAATGATAGCAAGATGATCCAAAATCTTGGAAATAGAATGGAGAAAATACAAGAAACGTTTAACAAGGACCTAGAAGAGCTAAAGAGCAAACAAACAATGATGAACAACACAATAAATGAAATTAAAAATTCTCTAGAAGGAATCAATAGCAGAGTAACTGAGGCAGAAAACGGATAAGTGACCTGGAAGATAAAATAGAGGAAATAACTGCAGCAGAGCAGAATAAAGAAAAAAGAATGAAAAGAATTGAGGACAGTCTCAGAGACCTCTGGGACAACATTAAATGCACCAACATTCGAATTATAGGGGTCCCAGAAGAAGAAGAGAAAAAGAAAGGGTCTGAGAAAATATTTGAAGAGATTATACTTGAAAACTTCCCTACCATGAGAAAGGAAATAGTTAATCAAGTCCAGGAAGCACAGAGAGTCCCATACAGGATAAATCCAAGGAGAAACACACCAAGACACATATTAATCAAACGATCAAAGTTAAATACAAAGAAAAAATATTAAAAGCAGCAAGGGAAAAGCAACAAATAACATAGAAGGGAATCCCCATAAGGTTAACAGCTGATCTTTCAGCAGAAACTCTACAAGCCAGAAGGGAGTGGCAGGACATATTTAAAGTGATGAAAGGGAAAAACCTACAACCAAGATTACTCTCCCCAGCAAGGATCCCATTCAGATTCGACAGAGAAATTAAAAGCTTTACAGACAAGCAAAAGTTAAGAGAATTCCACACCCCCAAACCAGCTTTACAACAAATGCTAAAGGAACTTCTCTAGGCAGGAAACACAAGAGAAGGAAAAGACCTACAAAAACAAACCCAAAAGAATTAAGAAAAAGGTGATAGGAATATACATATTGATAATTATGTTAAATGTAAATGGATTAAACACTCCAACCAAAAGATACAGAGTGGCTGAATGGATACAAAAACAAGACCTGTATATATGCTATCTACAATAGACCCACTTCAGACCTAGGGACACATACCGACTGAAAGTGGGGGGATGGAAAAAAATATTCTATGCAAACGGAAATCAAAAGAAAGCTGGAGTAGCAATACTCATATCAAACAAGATAGACTTTAAAATAAAGACTATTACAAGAGACAAAGAAAGACGCTACATAATGATCAAGGGATCAATCCAAGAAGAAGATATAACAATTGTAAATATTTATGCACCCAACATAGAAGCACCTCAATACATAAGGCAAATGCTAACAGCCATAAAAGGGGAAATAGACAGTAACACAATCATAGTAGGGGACTTTTAACACCCCACTTTCACCAATGGACAGATCATCCAAAATGAAAATAGATAAGGAAACACAAGCTTTAAATGACACATTAAACACGATGGACTTATTTGATATTTATAGGACATTCCATCCAAAAACAACAGAATACACTTCCTTCTCAAGTGCTCATGGAACACTCTCCAGAACAGACCATATCTTGGGTCACAGATCAAGCCTTGGTAAATTTAAGAAAATTGAAATCATATCAAGTAACTTTTCTGACCACAACCGTATGACACTACATATAAATTACAGGAAAAAACTGTAAAAAATACAAACACATGGAGGCTAAACAATACACTACTAAATAATGAAGAGATCACTGAGGAAATAAAAAAATACCTAGGAAGAAATGACAGGGAAAACATGATGACCCAAAACCTCTGGGACACAGCAAAAGCAGTTCTAAGAGGGAAGTTTATAGCAATACAATCCTACCTCAAGAAACAAGAAAAATCTCAAATAAACAACCTAGCCTTATACCTAAAGCAATTAGAGAAAGAAGAACAAAAAAAGCCCCAAGATGGCAGAAGGAAAGAAATCATAAAGAACAGATCAGAAATAAATGAAAAAGAAATGAAAGAAACAATAACAAAGATCAATAAAACTAAAAGCTGGTTATTTGAGAAGATAAACAAAATTGATAAACCATTAGCCAGACTCATCAAGAAAAAAAGGGAGAAGACTCAAATCAACAGAATTAGAAATGAAAAAGGAGAAGTAACAACTGACACTGCAGAAATACAAAGGATCATGAGAGATTACTACAAGCCAACTACTATATGCCAACAAAATGGACAACCTGGAAGAAATGGACAAATTCTTAGAAAAGCACAACCTTCCGAGACTGAACCAGGAAGAAATATAAAATATAAACAGATCAATCACAAGCAATGAAACTGAAACTGTGATTAAAAATCTTCCAACAAACAAAAACCCAGGACCAGATGGCTTCACAGGCAAATTCTATCAAACATTTAGAGAAGACCTAACACCTATCCTTCTCAAACTCTTCCAAAATATTGCAGAGGGAGAAACACTCCCAGATTCATTGTAAGAGGCCACCATCACCCTGATACCAAAACCAGACAAAGATGTCACAAAAAAAGAAAACTACAGGCCAATATCACTGATGAACATAGATGCAAAAATCTGCAACAGAATGCTAGCAAACAGAATCCAGCAGCACATTAAAAGGATCATACATCATGATCAAGTGGGGTTTGTCCCAGGAATGCAAGGATTCTTCAACATATGCAAATCAATCAATGTGATACACCATATTAAGAAACTGAAGGATAAAAACCATACAATCCTCTCAATACATGCAGAAAAAGCTTTCCACAAAATTCAACACCCATTTATGATAAAAACCCTCCAGAAAGCAGGCATAGAGGGAACCTACCTCAACATAAAGAGGCCATATATGACAAACCCACAGCCAACATCGTTCTCAGTGGTGAAACTGAAACCATTTCCTCTAAGATCAGGAAGAAGACAAGGTTGCCCACTCTCACTGCTATTATTCAACACAGTTTTGGAAGGTTTAGCCACAGCTATCAGAGAAGAAAAAGAAATAAAAGGAATCCAAATCAGAAAAGAAGTAAAACTGTCACTGTTTGCAGATGACATGATACTATACATAGAGAATCCTAAAGATGCTACCAGAAAACTACTAGGACTAATCAATGAATTTGGTAAAGTAGCAGGATACAAAATTAATGCACAGGGGCTTCCCTGGTTGCACAGTGGTTGAGAATCTGCCTGCCAATGCAGGGGACACGGGTTCGAGCCCAGGTCTGGGAGGATCCCACATGCCGCGGAGCAACTAGGCCCGTGAGCCACAACTACTGAGCCTGAGCGTCTGGAGCCTGTGCTCCACAACAAGAGAGGCCGTGATAGTGAGAGGCCCGTGCACCGCGATGAAGAGTGGCCCCCGCTTGCCGCAACTAGAGAAAGCCCTCGCACAGAAAAGAAGACCCAACACAGCCAAAAATAAATAATAAATAAATAATAATAAATAAATTTAAAAAAAAATTAATGCAGAGAAATCGCTTGCATTCCTATACACTAACAACGAAAAATCTGAAAGAGAAATCAAGGAAACACTCCCATTTACCATTGCAACAAAAAGAATAAAATGCCTAGGAATAAACCTACCTAAGGAGACAAAAGACCTGTATGCAGAATTATAAGACACTGATGAAAGCAATTAAAGATGATACAAACAGATGGAGAGATATACCATATTCTTGGACTGGAAAAATCAACATTGTGAAAATGACTATACTACCCAAAGCAATCTACAGATTCAATGCAATCCCTATCAAACTACCACTGGCATTTTTCACAGAATTAGAACAAAAAATTTCACAATTTGTATGGAAACACAAAAGACTCCGAATAGCCAAAGTAATCTTGAGAAAGAAAAACAGAGCTGGAGGAATCAGGTTCCCTGACTTCAGACTATACTACAAAGCTACAGTAATCAAGACAGTATGGTACTGGCACAAAAACAGAAATATAGGCCAGTGGAACAGGATAGAAAGCCCAGAGATAAACCCACACACATGTGGTCACCTTAGCTTTGATAAAGGAGGCAAGAATATACAATGGAGAAAAGACAGCTTCTTCAAGAAGTGGTGCTGGGAAAACTGGACAGCTACATGTAAAAGAATGAAATTAGAACACTCCCTAACACCAAACACAAAAATAAACTCAAAATGGATTAAAGACCTAAATGTAAGGCCAGACACTATAAAACTCTTAGAGGAAAACATAGGCAAAACACACTATGACATAAATCACAGCAAGATCCTTTTTGACCCACTTCCTAGAGAAATGGAAATAAATACGAAACTAAACAAATGGGACCTAATGAAACTGAAAAGCTTTTTCACAGCAAAGGAAGCCATAAACAAGATGAAAAGACAACCCTCAGAATGGGAGAAAATATTTGCAAACGAAGCAATGGACAAAGGATTAATCTCCAAAATATACAAGCAGTCCATGTAGCTCAATATCAAAAGAACAAACAACCCAATCCAAAAATGGGCAGAAGATCTAAATAGACATTTCTCTAAAGAAGATATACAGATTGCCAACAAACACATGAAAGGATGCTCAACATCACTAATCATTAGAGAAATGCAAATCAAAACTACAATGAGGCATCACCTCACACCGGTCAGAATGGCCATCATCAAAAAATCTACAAACAATAAATGCTGGAGAGGGTGTGGAGAAAAGGGAACCCTCTTGCACTGTTGATGGGAATGTAAATTGATACAGCCACTATGGAGAACAGTATGGAGGTTCCTTAAAAAACTAAAAATAGAACTACCACACGACCCAGCAATCCCACTACTGGGCATATACCCTGAGAAAACCATAATTCAAAGAGTCATGTACCACAATGTTCATTGCAGCACTATTTACAAGAGCCAGGACATGGAAGCAACCTAAGTGTCCATCGACAGATGAATGGATAAAGAAGAGGTGGCACATATATACAATGGAATATTACTCAGCCAGAAAAAGAAAGGAAATTGAACTATTTGTAGTTAGATGGATGGACCTAGAGTCTGTCATACAGACTGAAGTAAGACAGAAAGAGAAAAACAAATACCGTACGCTAACACATATATATGGAATCTAAAAAAAAAAAGAAAAAATGGTTCTGATGAACGTAGGGGCAGGACAGGAATAAAAATGCAGACATAGAGAATGGACGTGAGGACGTGGGGAGTGGGAAGGGTAAACTGAGACGAACTGAGAGAGCAGCATTGACATATACACACTACCAAATGTAAAATAGATAGCTAGTGGGAAGCAGCTGCATAGCACAGGGAGATCAGCTTGGTGTTTTGTGACCACCTAGAGGGGTGGGATAGGGAGGGTGGGAGGGAGACTCAAGAGGGAGGGGATATGGGGATATATGTATAGTTATAGATGATTCACTTTGTTATACAGTAGAAACTAACACAACATTTTAAGCAATTATACTCCAATAAAGATGTTAAAAAAAAAAGAGTAAAAAGATATGTAGACAATGGGAGGAAATGTATAAAAATGCTAACGATGGTTATCTCTGGGGGGTGAGGATTATGGGTGACTGTTAATTATTAGTTTACGCTTGCATGTATTTCTAGTAGTCAGCAATAAACATGTATTGCTTATAAAATTTGAAAGAAAACAATAAATGTCTTTAAAAGTGAAAAAAAGATTAAAGCTATAAATTAATGGACCAGATCAAGGTATGCAAATATTACACAAACCCGCTATATCATCTTCTTGTACAAATTCACTGTATCATTTTTCATATAAAATATATATTTAATACATAAAAATGACTAGAAGAACACGTGCTGTGAGTTTATTTTCTGCTTTAAGAAGCACCAAAGAACCAAATTCTTTCTAAATATTGTGATAGAAAAAAAATTGTTCCCTGCAAAGGTATAAGACCGGATCTGATTTATAAATTGAGATGATCTGGTTATTAATTTACATTTTAAGGACTATATTTAAATCATTTCTGCAGTTCCAGGAGGACTTTTGCTTAGTCTACTGCATTATCCATAATTTAGCATAGTTATGTGTGTTTGAAATCCTTTTGTTTTGGGGGATTTGATTTATTAAACCTCAGTTACATACAAATAATGATATGTGCCATAAAACTTCTCTAACATTTGATAAGATATCGAAGCTACCATTTTAATAAGAATAGTATGACTAAAAAGAAGAAAAACAATTCCAAGATAAAAAGCAGAACTACAACAGCTATGGAGATAGTTCTCATAGCTGCAAATCAGTGATGGTTAAATTAATCGAATGGAACAAAATATTGATATTTACTGTTGTCTACAGGAGGTACCTTAGAAATGAAGCCTGCAGGGCAGCCCATAAATTCACAGCTCTGCTCTTAATGTCACCTCTCCCCTCCCTACCCGCTTCTACTCTGTCCTGTAAAATTGCTCCCAGACATAGCTGATCATTGTGTTCTCTTGGTCAAAGCTTTGCTATAGCTCTCTGTTCTTCACAGACTCAAGTCTATTCTTCTTAGCTCTGCTTTGAACGCCCTTTATCACCTGGAATGGAACAACTAAACAAGCTGCACTTCCTAAATTCTGCTAGGTTTGTAGACTGCCTGCGGATCCTGGAGTTAGTTCTCCCATGTCAGCGTCAGCGTGTTCCTGCTGTTCCTTTTGGCCTCGAGCATCTCCCAAAGGGTTGATTGGTGATGTCCTTTCTCTGCTTGACCCCAGTCTCACCTGGTTCTTGAAACCTTCTGTGACCACACTCACTGAGTTAGCCACTCCCTCCCCAGGTTTTCCTTCTATACTATCCTAATCATAGCTTTATATTATACTAAGATATAATACTAGGACTCATTGTATGGGTACCATTGTCTTCCACTAGAAGAGGAGTTTCTCAAGGGAAGAAGAGGTTGCCATGTTTGTTTCAGCCTCCCTGGCCCTTCCCTGGCACACAGCAGGCACTTAGCAAACGCTCATGGATGAAACTGCTGAAAGGCAGGAACAGCATACACAGTAATTTCTTTATGGTAAATAAAGATCTAGGTTCTGTTGAAAAAATTAAGAATGTAACTACAACCTCACAGACTAATATCTAGAATCTTCCATCATGATATAAATATTTACGACTGTTTTGGTGTGTTTCCAACTTGGTTCTAAGTAAATGGTAATAGTAGAAATTTCTTGAAATCTTTCATCTGCTGAGTCTTTATTTGAGAAGTTCATTTTGGTCCCTTCCCAAGGTTATTTTCTTCCTCTCTTAGCCCAACCTGTTCATTAATGTAGGCTGATTCATAAACACATTTAAATAAGAGAGAAAAAATTGTATTTCTTTCTGTAAGAAGGGAAGCGTAACCGAGCAGGACACTGTGAGGTCTTCCCGGAATAAACTCCCACCCGTGTCGTCCACCTGCCTTTTGTCTGTAGAAAAACTTTAGCCAAAGAATAAATTTAATCAGAGAAGTGAGAAAATGCAGAAGGAAAGGGAAACAGGCAAGCAAGACAAAATAATAATACTTTAGCCATTAAACAAAGTCAAGGACATTTAGTTCTTCCCCAAGGACTATAGATGATATTCTGAGCCATGTCCTTTGAGCTGTTTTGCAGATACTGAAACGCCCACCAGGTGGGAGAAGTTAACTGTACGCTGCCCACAAAGCACACAGACCCCAGACTGGCTGGAACCAGAAGGTTGATAATGCTGACTCCCAGTTACCTCACCACCAACCAATCAGAAGAATGTCCACGAGCTGATCACGCCGTGCTCCTTGAACACTATAAGACTCCTCACTACCCCCTCCCGGGTGGGACACACTGTCTTGAGGGCAGCAGCCCGCTGTGGTCCCCTTGGCCTGGCAAAGCAATAAAGCTATTTCTTTCTACCTCACCCAAAACTCTGTCCCTGAGTGTCTATTTGGCACCCGTGAACAAAGGCCAAGTTTTCGCAACAGAAGGAGTTCAATGAATTAAGAGGGAAGTGAAATATTCATCATATTTTGATAGATCTTGCTTTGTCATTAACATGATAAACTCTGAAAAGTGGGAAAACGCTAAACCTGGTTTCAACTGGACTAAGAAAAACCGATTAGGCAACATGAAACACTTTCTAAATCAGATGTCCTCCCTTTTGCTTCCTGTGACGTGGTCAATCCTGGCGGGCAGCAGAAGCAACACCGGTCAAGCCTCTGTGTGTGTGAACTTGGCCAGATGACCTACAAAGGGGACCCGTGAACCGACACTCGTCTGGTTTCTTCATCTGACTTTTCATCAAATGAAGCTGAATGCTCATATATCAGTATCCTTCATCCTTATGTCAAACATCATGAATATATAATTATGTTACTATATTATTCAGAGAGAATTTTAACTGATGGAACTTAGCAGATCTTTACAGGCTATATGTCTACAATTGATTCTGAGGCACTTCCTTCCACAATTTTCATTAGGAGCAATGACACTCTTTACAAGTCAAGGATGCTAAGAAAGGAAAACTACTTGTAACAGCTGCATATAACTGAAATAGAAAAATCAGGTAAGAAGGGTCAGAAGTGCTTACAGTTTTAGCTTTGCAAGAGTTATATTTCTGCTGGTGGGGCAGGAGGTTTCTGAAGGATAATAGAATTTAAGAGGTTATAAAATGGACGTCTCAAAAGTGGGGTTTAGAGAACTGTAAATTTGACTTATGGAGGAGCCTATCCAGAGAAATCATGTCAAAAGATCATTATTTCGTGACCTTGAGGACAAGCAAAATTGTCAGAGGGTTTCCTATTCCTGCCCATGAATGCACACTGATATTTGTGGAGGCCAACTCTCTTTATCTCCCTTTATGCATGCCCATTCACACAAACACACACACCCCTCTCAAGACTGCAGGCTGAGAGCACTGTTATAAATATTCATGAGATCATTATTATTAATGTCACCAAGGCGATTCTGTTCCTTCTCCAGTAGAGACTGGTTCTTATACCTAGAAACTGATCAACTGTAAGAGAAATGGTAGCTTTGAGGCAGCCAAGCTGAAGCAATTCTGTACATTTTACTTTTGAAATATAGATTATTTGACTAGGTATTTTAAATCACACCCATCCTATCCTTAAGCTTAACCGGCAGAGATTTCCCACTTTGGTACAACGTACAACATCCTTGGAAACACAGTTTCTAGAGTCTGGAAGACGTATACCTTGATTATTACATTCTTTTCTGAGAGCAAAAACTAAACAAAACATCTAAAACATCTCAAGAGATTTCTGGGTGATGAGTTTTGTAAGAAGGCATTGGGAGATAATTACAACACATTTGCTACTTTTATTATTTAAAAAAGACATTTCACACCACAGTCCTTATTAAAGAGCTATTTTCAAGAAATACAGGCTCTTGCAGTCACATCGAAAATTTTTAAAAAATAATAATAGCTACTGGAGACAGTTAACTAGATCCCTATGTATTTGTCATAGACTCTTCTTCTTCTAACCAATTGGTCTGCCTGGTTATTCAAGATGCATGATATATCACAACAAGGGAAATGACTGTTAACTATTGTTTTCGATCAAAGAAAACTATTTTTGGTTGGAATGAAAATGTTTATTTTTTTGCCTAAGACCTAAGAAAACATGTTAAATAAGTCAAATACTGGGGTAGGTAGAGGACAGTGGAAGATGCATATACCTCCTCAGTACCTCATTAGAAATGATCTTCGCCAGCTTCTTGCACTCTGTGGCCATATCAGTATTCCAAAACACACTGATCCTTAGCAAAACAGCAATTAAAGTTACAGAAATAAAAAGCACCTCTTGACAGAGGGAGGTAGCAACGACTCACCTTAGGCATCCAGTGGCATTTCGCAGCACCTGTGAGGAATGCAGCTGTATTTTCCGATCGTCCTGAAGAGGTGAATTTTCCCAGCCCGAGTGGGGGATGATCACGGCATTGGTCAACACGGCCAGGGTGTCCTGTATGATCGGCATTTTGAGTGCATCGCAAGACGAAAGGTTCCAAAGGACTCCTGCAAGATACACACAAACAGAGCTTTTGGATGGCCACTGTTTTCCCCAGTTAAGAGCACAGGCAGGAGGGACAAAGATGGTGTAAGCACGTGTGCTAGGGCGTGCCCTTCATTTTAGAGCATCTGTGTGAAGCCATTACAAAAGTGCTGTGAAAATCTGACAAGTAGGCAGAGGAACTGTAACATGATTATCTTTGTTCCATTGTGGAGAGTAACTGAGGTTGAGAGCGCTGATGGAATTGAGAATACCAATCAGGCCTCCGTGCACAACTAGTACAATGGACCCAAGTACCCAAATTCTAACCAAGACCAAAGAGCTGTGAAAGTTATCTGAAATGGACTAGTAAGACATCTGAAATAGACTAGTGAGACATCTTTGTTTTATCCAGGACCTCAGTATGCACCTGTGGTCTGTTTGATTCACTTAGTTTCCATATAGAACCAGCCATCATTGTGCAGGACCTTACGAGAATCTAGTATCAGGTCTGATGATAACAAGCTCAACATGAAATGTAAATTTACTGTCACTTGTGACCTTCTGTAAGCTCTTCTCTGAAAACAATGCTCACGGAGGACCTACAGATTGTTAACAACAAAGAGAGCAGGAGAAAGGGGAGGGCGTGTCAACAATAGACAAAGAGACTTTAAAGTGGGATTAACTTTAGAAAAGGCCTTAAGAATTACATATACATTATAATATCATTTGAAGATGCTTTTAAAATAATTACTTTTTGTTGTTCAAAATTGTACACCTAAAGGTAAAAAAAACTACAACAAAGAATAATATTCTCTTTTCGTATGAAAGAAAGACTGCATTTCCCTCAAGACTAACCTAAATAGACACCATCACTGCAGATACTGAGAATAAAATATCATAGTCGTCTTTAGAAACACAACTTCCACTTTACTTGTTTAATAAGCTTTCAATAGATTTTAAAATGAGGTTGTGTTTCATTTATCATGTTATGAATAAACAGAACTCACTTATTTCTGAAATTTGCTTTATTAGTCTCTTGCGTTGCATATGTTGAACTATCCAAAGGCAATAATAATACTAACCTGAAAGTTAATGATATTTGCTTGTTAATAACTAAAATAACAGTTTTAAATCAGTTCTATAAAATATGTGACTTTAGAGACAAACTTTTCCACTGGTCTTCCAAAAGAACATTTGCTGGGAATTTTATTTAGGTAAATGCAAAGGAAACAAAATGGTTTTGGTGCTGAGAATGTATAAATCAGTCTTTCAGTACAGGGGGTCGGACTGAGGGCGAATCCTGCCTGCCTGTTTTTGTAAATAAAGTTTTATTGGAACATGGCCCTGCCTGTTCATTTACATATTATCTATGGCTGCTTCTGTCCTACAAGGGAAAAGCTGAGATTTTGTGACAGAGACAGTATGGCTCACAAGCCTAAACAATTTACTGTCTGGCCTTTTACAGAAAAATCTTGTGCACCTCCGTGTTAGTATGTGGATCATTTTCTATACATTTCTGTGTGCATGTTTACATTGCCATTAGTACCCTGAATTGACTGCATAAAAAAATGCTTATTGGTACACAGAAGTTGCTCAAAATATATTCTGACTTGGACAGATGTGAAATGCTATGAGTATTATCATATGCATTTATTTTGAATTAAATAATATATGAAGCTTTTTAAAAATTCATTCCATTAGGAAACATTTTACTGAATTTTGGGTAATCAAAATAATCAAAATGAATACTTTCATTCACTTGTAGTCTCACGACAGTATTCTTTTTCCTAGTAAAATAATCAGTTTTCAGTTAAAAAAAAGCACATTTAGGACTTTTCTGGTGGCGCAGTGTTTAAGAATCCACCTGTCAATGCAGGGGACACGGGTTCGAGCCCTGGTCTGGGAAGATCCCACATGCCATGGAGCAACTAAGCCCGTGCGCCACAACTACTGAGCCTGTGCTCTAGAGCCCACAAGCCACAACTACTGAGTCTGTGCACCATAACTACTGAAGCCCGTGCGCCTAGAGCCCTTGCTCCGCAACAAGAGAAACCACCATGATGAGGAGCCCGTGCATCGCAACAAAGAGTAGCCACTGCTGGCCGCCGGCGTGCAACAACAAAGACCCAACGCAGCCAAAAAAAAAAAAAAAAGCTTTGTTAAAAAAAAAAAGCACATTTAAATGAAATTACTATTTACACCATATATGAGGATAACTTTTAAAAATATCACATTAAAGGGTTTGTGTCTGTTTTTCTTTTCTTAACTAAGGTATAGTTGACTTACAATATTTGCATTTGTTTCAAGTGTACATCAAAGTGATTCTCTTATATATATATATGTTTTCTGATTCTTTTCCATTATAGGTTATTCTGTTTTTCTAAGTACACAACACACCTATGCAGACACAAAACGATTTTTTTTTCATTCTTAAATCCTGATTTGAAAATGCCAATACATGAAAATTGAGGCTTGTAAATGTTTTAAAATATGGGTGGCATATTTTGCTATAAAATACATTTCCTCTAAAGACTAAATAGTAAAAGACTTTTGCATTTTTCCATGCAATGAATTTAAAAGAATCTAAAGGCATTCTATGATAATAAAGCAATTTTTACTGTTTCCTAACAAACAGAAGAGAGGTAGGAAAGGAAAGGGGGAAAATCAAGAAAAGGTAAAGGCCTAATCTAATATCTGACGAGAAGTGAAAAGGATGGGAAAGAAGATGGCATTTCAGGTAACTCTTTATCGGGCTGTTCTCTGCATTACCTTTCTCAATTCATTAAGTAGTGTAAACTAATTCCGAATCAGGCGTGGAGAGAAGTTTCCTATTCACATTCCCTCTGCCTTTCCAGACAGCTCCATCTGTGTTTCACATTCCAATGAACTTACCACAGTGCCTGACCCAAATCTCTGAACTTTCTATCCCAGTTTCTATCTGCAGCCCACGTGTGCTTCCTGGACTTACAAGAACCGCAGCGGATCTCTGGTCCGGGGCAGCTTTACCACGTCTGCTTGGATGAGGACTTGGTCAAGTGGATGCAACATGGCAGAATTTCCTTTGGGGGAATTCAGCAAACCAGTTGGTTGCAGGGTGCCCTCCAAACCTGGAGTTTTGGTTAGATTATCTGGACACAGAGACAAGCTTGAGTGTAGAATCAGCAGTCTCTGGGGACGCTGAGATAAAGGTGGGTATGTCTGGCAGGAGTCACAAGTGGGAAACAGCTGGGAAGCCTACACCTGCCTTACCAGACACACACACACACACACTCACATCTACACACACACACACACACATACACACACACCCCACACTCACATCTATGCACACACACACTCACACACACTCACACCTAAACCCACATTCACACACACTCACATCTATGCACGCACACACACACTCACACACTCACACTCACATCTACACCCACATTCACACACACATCTATTCACATATACACTCACATGCCCCACACTCACATCTATGCACACACACACACACACTCACATCTACACACACATTCACACACACATCCACACTCACATCTATGCACACACATTCACACTCACACATACTCACATCTACACACACACATACACACACCCCACACTCACATCTACACACACACACATTCACACACTCACACACACACATTACATATACTCACACATACATACACACACTCACACAATATATTTACACACACACACATATACAAACTCACACACATACACTGACACACACACGCACACACACGCTCACACACATTCACACACACACACACACACACACACACACACACATCCATTAGTCCCCGACGAAGGGAGAGAGATTAGTGGAGAAAAACGGACACATCTAGGCATTCTCTGTGAACAGGGGAGAAGTAGGTGTTTTGCTCAAATTTCTCTTCACTCCTCCCTCTCCGTCCTCTGGGGCGGTTTTCTGACGTTCCCTTCAGATGCAGGAGCCCGATCCTTCCCCCCAAGCGACGGCTGCACTTAGTGCCTCGCTTCTGCCCAGCAGAATGCGGAGGGGATAACCGAGCGACTTCTGAGACGAGGTCAGAGAAGAGGCGCGGCGGCTCCCGCCCAGCTGCGTCTGGGGTTGCCTGTTGCAGGGGCGCCTGCTTCACCCTGTGAGGACCCTCAAGCGGTACGAGAAGCGGCCTGTGGGGAGAGGAGCGCAGGCCTCCGCCAGCAGCCAGCGGGGAGCCGTCTTGGGAGTGGACCCTCCAGCCCGAGTCAAGCCTTCGGAGGATACAGCCTCCCCCGCGTGGGGCCCTGCCACTCCTGGGTTCGCTCAGACACTGCATGGGATAAACGCCTGTTGTTTTAAACTGTTAAATGGAGGGGGGAGGGATAATTTGTTATGCAGCAATGGTAATTAATGTCCCTTCCTTTCCCTTCCCTCCCCTTTCCCTCTGTCTGCTGGACTCTTTTCCCTTGACAGCACTTTTTCCTAGTCACACCTCTCATTCTGACTTAGATTCACTGCTTTTCTCCTTCCCTACACGCCCTCCATGCTCTCCTAAAGTCTACTGTGAGAGTACAGGAGATACAGGAAGGGACTCCAGCTCAACCTTGTAACTAAATTTAAAATGCATTTTAATTTAGGTGACAAATGATATTTAACTTTTAAAAAGGTATCCCTCTTCATGTTTGTGACTTATGAGATGGCCAAACGCTTTCTTTAATTTGGAATACGCTTTCTTTAATTTGGAATAATCTTGTATTAGTTTCCTACTGCTGCTGTAACAAGTTACCGCAAGTGTAGTGCTTAAAATAAGGCACATTTGTTATCTTACAGTTCTGGAGGTCTGAAGTCTATAATGGACCAGCAGGCAGGGCTCCTTCTGGAGGCTCCAGGGGAGAATTTCCTTGTCTTTTTAAGCTTCTAAAGGCTGCCCCCTGCTCCATGGCTGGAAGCCTGCATCACTCCAACCTCAGCATCCATGATCAAACCCTCTTCTCTGACTGACCCTCCTCCCTCCCTGTTACAAGGACACCTGTGATTACATTGAGCCTGGCTAGATAATCCAGGATAACCTCCCGCATTTCAAGATCCTTAACTTAATCCCATCTGCACAGTCCCTTTTACCACGGAAGATAACATTCACAGGCTCTGAGATTTAGGACTGTGGACATCTTTGGGGGGCCATTGTTCAGTCTACCACACATCCCTTAAAATATTCTGTCATGCTAAAAATAAAATTAAACTTCTGACTGTAGTTTCATGATCAGGCCCTTTTCCCTCATTCTCTAAATTCATCTTGAATCAGATCCTTTGGTTCATTCATTTACCCAGTCTGCACATATTGAGGACCAAGCTCTGTTAGATACAGTAGGAACATTAGTGAACAAAACAAAAAGTCCCTGCCCTCATGGCTCTGCCATCGCCGCAACTCATTACGCTCTTGTCATTGTCGCCTTATTTCTTCTCCTTGGACAACAAGCTCGTTGGTAACTCACTTTTCTCGGACTTGCTGCTCTCTCAGTCTGGAACACTCTCCAAGGCTGAGCCTTCTTTCTGTTCACATATACCTTAAATGTGCTAAACTCGGAGAAGCTTTTCTGGATCCGTCTAAACTACCTTCCCAGACTCTTGCTCTCAGATCTCCTATTTTAATTTTCAGCAGAGACCGCATCACCATCTCATACTTCCAATGCTTTTTCTTTTTTCCCCCAGTTTTATGCAGATGTTATCAACAGGCAGCACTGTGTGAATTTAAGGTGTCCAGCCTAATGATCCGACTTCTACACACCATGAAATGAGGACCACGATAGGTTTAGTGAACATCCAACATCTCGTAAAGACACAACATTAACAAAATAGAAAAAAAATATTTTCTTGTAACGAGAACTCTTAGGATTTAGTCTCTTAACAACTTCCACATATAACGTACAGTAGTGTTAACTACATTTATCATGTTGTATGTTATAACCCTAGTACTTATAACTGGCAGTTTGTATCTTTTGACTGCCTTCATCCAATTCCCCCTTCTCCCATCCTCTGCCGCTGGTAACCACAAATCTGATCTTCTTCTATGAGTTTGTTTTTGAAATATCATTGACCTACAACACTATGTTAGTTCTTGTTATACAACATAGTGATTTGATACTTCCATACATTTTGAAATGATCACCATAAGCCTAGTTGTCGTCTATCACCATACAAAAATATTACGTAATTATTGACTATATTCTCGACACTGTACGTTTCATGCCTGCGGCTCATTTATTTTGTAACTGAAAGTTTGTATGTATCTCTTACCCTCTCCCTCACCTATTTCTCTCCTTCCCCCAGCCCCCCGTTCCCATGCTTTTTCATTACTTGCTTTTCTATCATTCACTCACTGCTCTTCCCCACAAGGTCCCAGCCAAGACAAGAAGGCAAGGACCCTGAGTGTTCAGAGCATACAGAACACGTACAGCACACAGAATATGCTCTGACACACACTAGGTGCTCACCTAATCGGTGTTAAATGATTACAGGAATTAATAATTGGCTGATATGACCTTTATAGGATGATGCGTGCTCCAAGCAGTGAACATTTTTAAAGTATTCTACTGTTAGCAAAATGAAGTAATGATTTGAAAGAATAAAATAGCAGATGCGAGATGTAATGTTAAAAAGTAACAAATCCCAATGAGAACACAAAAATGTTATTTACATGGAAGTATAACCCTTGACTTTATAGAAATTCTACTTTTAGCGAGTAGAGAAAAATTTTTATCACTAAAAAACATTGATCAGTTTAGCATTAGAAGGCTTATTTCTAGTGCATCATTTGGGCAATTTTCTTATATTAATTCCCTGATAATTCTACATTAGCCAAGGTAATACTAAAATTTCAATTTGTGGAAAAACTGCGGAATAAACTGAATTCACAGTGTTACTCAGCATCCGTAACAAGCCAGCTCATTTATTCTTACCTGAAAGTAACATAAATATGTTTTAGTATTATGGTTGATGGTCACTAGCAAATGTTAATTTACCTGATGAAAATATGCTAATTTCTTCCAGATTTTAATCTGTAATAAAATTGTTTTATAGCATCTTTCCTCTAATTATATGTATTCAATAACTTTCCTTTATCAGTATAAAATTACTGCTGCTCCAAACATAATTCTGACAGTAGGTTTCGTTGAGAAGACATTTAAATAACTAGTTATGTATGCTAGATATATTTCAAATATAGTTTATTTTTACTTCAGGCACAGGACGGCTTTTTCCTTGAGATCATCCATATGCACGAGCAGTAACTGGTTTATTAAAATTTCTTTAATAAAATCTTAATTACTTTCATTGGATCCTTTACTCTGTTTTAATAGAGGGTAATTGTGGGGCTTTTCTTCCTAAAAGAGATAAAGACTATATTTAAAAAAAGGAATTCAGATTGACCACAAAAAAGGATTTTAATAATTGCAAGTCTTAAATCATGATAAAATCAAACATTGCCTTTTGGCTATGTAAGACTTTCCTATGACCTCCTCATTTGCTTTTAATTTTTAAACCTAAAACACAATCCCTGAACATAGGTGAGGCTCAAACCAAAGAAAAGTTGGGTTGAATTCATTTTAAATGAATACTTTGAATTTTTATTTAATCAACTAATTAAAATAAACTTAATGTATATATGAAGATTTATTTTAAACTAATCTATCATTTATCTTATTCGGAGAGTGAAAATTTGTGCACCCGGGAAAGGGAAAGAAGAGAGAAGTTTATCTTACAAAAGAAGGCCAAGGAGTTTATCTTACAAAAAAGTCAAGGTCAGGCCTGGATATAGGGACTTGGGGGGGGGGGGGAATGGATGGCTACCACTATCTTTTCCATCCCCACCTATTTACACCTTGATTTATGGGTGGGTAGAGGGTGGCTGATCAAAACCGGGGCCCTGAACTTGTACTGTGTGCATCTGTGTGTGAGCACATATGTGTATGAATATACAAACAGGCAAGAGTATGCACGTGTGTATATGCGTGAGTGTACATGTGTGCACACGCACACACAAGCATGTGTCTATGTGTGTGTGCACACTGTAATAGGAGTATTTGAGTGCATCACATAAATACTCTCACCTTGTCCCTTAGACATCATGACCTTCAAGGTGCAATTGTTGAATGAGAATTGTTTTGAGAATCCTTCCAGACGGTATATGTGATCGCCTCAAAAGATTAATAAATCACGCTCACTTAATGCTTTTAAAAATGAAAGCATTGATCTTGAGACAATGCTAAAGTTTACCAAAATGTTGCTATAATAATGGATAGTTCAAAGCAATAAGCAGGTGGGACTACATCAAAACTAAAAAGCTTCTGTGCAACAAAAACAATAACAAAATGACAAGGCAACCTATGAAATGGGAGAAGATAATTGCAAACCATAGATCAGAAAAGGGGTTCACCTCTAAAATATATAAGAAAATCATACAGCTCAATAACAAAAAAAAGAATAAACAATTTGATTAAAAAATAGAGGAACTGAGTAGACATTTTTCTAAGGAAGATACCCAAATGGCCAACAGGTACATAACAAGATGCTTAGCATCAGGGAAATGCACTACTCATCAGGGAAATGCAAATCCAAGTCACAATGAAATATTGCCTCATACCCATTAGAATGCCTAATCATCAAGACAAGAGATAACAAGTGCTGATGAGGATGTGGAGAAAAGGAAACCTTTGTGCACTGTTGGTAGGAATGTATGTTGGTGCAGCATTCTTCACAGTAACCAAAATACGGTAACAACCTAAATGTCCCTCAACAGATGAACTGATAATGAAAATGTGGTACAATGGAATATTATTCAGTCATGAGAAAGAAGGAAATTCTGCCATTTGGACAACACGGATGGACCCTGAGGGTATTATGCTAAGTGAGATAAGTCAGACAGAGAAAGACAAATACTGTATGATATCACTCATGTGGAATCTAAAATAGCCAAACTCATAAAAACAGAGAGTGGAATGGTGGTTACCAGGGGATTGGGGTCAGAGAATTGGGGAGATATTGTTTAAGGTACAAACTTGCAACTAATGGTTAAATAAGTCCTGGAGATCTAATGCACAGCACAGTCAACATTACTGTATTATGAACTTCAAAGGTGCTAAGAGACTAGATCTTAATTGCTCTCACCACAAAAAAGATGATAATTATGTGACATGATAGAAATGTTAGCTAACACAAAGATGGTAATCATATTGTAATATAAAGATGAATCAAATCAACACACTGTACACCTTAAACTTACACAATGTTACATGTCAATTAGATCTCATTAAAAAAATAGAGATTATTTTTTAAAAGTGTGTTATGTAAACACCACTTTGATTAAGTGGGTTATTTCAGGTAATGGATATGATAAGAAATGTGTGTGTAATGCATGCAGGGAAGTGTTTAAAAATACATGTAATAAAGATGGTTATGAGTGCATTAAACAAAGAAAAAGAATTTTATTTTAATACCTAGTGTCTTGCATCATAGGAAATTTTATTTTTTCTTTATTTTAAAACATTTTATTTTATATTGGAGTATAGTTGATTTACAATGTTGTGTTAGTTTCCGATGTACAGCAAAGTGATTCAGTTATACATAGACATATATCTATTTTTTCCAGATTCTTAGGAAATTTTAAAAATAATTGTATATATTAATGTTTCAGAAAATTAGAGTAGGATGATGGATATAGTGACAGAGCCTTAATGGACTTTATCAATGGAATATAAGTATTTTCAGGATATGTGTGGGGAAATAAGTTCTATTTGAACTTTTGTCTTCCTTTGTAAACCTTCTCTCAAGACCAATTCATTCTTTGACAATAAATGATCCCACCAATTTATAATAAACCTGAGACCATCGAAAAATAATTTTAAAAAATTAAAAAATGGGTAGTTCCTTAGACCAAAACTCCTCAAGTTTTCTTTTAGGGGTCCCAGGAGTTGGCTGACCAGAAAAGTGACCTCTGAGTTCTCCTCTTTAATATTCCCGGGGAGGAAACTGCGGTGACCTTGGGGCTTAGGTGAAGGTTAACCCTCTTAGAATCGGACTCACTGAATCATTGTAAGTTGAGATCAGAGGGCTGCAGGGGCTGGGAAATGTCTGTGGTGAGCGGGCAGTGGAACTGGGTTGTAACGGTCAATAACCATAAACTGTCACCCTACTGTTGCCACCTACGGCTTCTGGTCCAAATACAGAATTCTTTTGAAAATAATCACATATGCAGAAACACTGGGAGATCAAACAGATTTATCCTTGCTTATTTTCAAAATATGTACAGAATGTGGTTAACTTCGGGATGGATGAAGAATGGGCTGTTCTTTACACTAGAAAGCAATTCAGATCTTCGCTATGACACACCAGGCAAATTCTGGTTTAAGCCGATTAAATCCACCTGGGTCCCGCTGAGACATTTTAATTCCTGAAGTACTAAATCAACTGTGTTACAAGATACAGCCATCAATGTTGAGGTGTTGGCTTGTTCCAAAGCCAAATCTGATCCCCAGCAACACTCTCATATTTAAATTTTAGCACCACCAGCTTATATGAAAAGTTTAAATCAAGCTGGTATAGATGAGCTTGAGCAAAAAAGGCCCATGTTCACTTAAAGTTTTGATGAGTAGCTGAGAAACTGATCTTTACTGTTGTTTCAGAGCCTGAACTAATTTCATTTAAAACAAGGTAATTTTACAGACAAAAGATGATGACTAAATTTTTTTGAAGAAAGAATCAAGACTCAGGTGTGTCTATGTTGGAGTCTGCAGATTCTAGTTTCTTTAGAATTCTTCTATTCATTGTTTACAACAAAGGAATAACGGGCCAGCGTCTACTCATGGGAATTGAGTCTTGTCTCCAGTTGGGACAAGGCAATGTAGCACCTGTCTAAGAATGGGGAGGCTCTTCCCAGGGTAATTTAAAAAAAAAATTAAATTGTAGTTGAAAATAGCTTGGATGTGAAGGGTACCAGAATGTGCTGCCCTGAAATATGCCTCTGTGGCATACATATAATTTTGAGCTAAAGGCCAATGAGCACCAACAGAGGCAGGAAAAGCTCTCAAATCAGCACAAGTTCTCCTTTCATAAAGGAAATTTCCATTTGTCAAGAGGTCTACCTCTCTTATACCAGGAAGAGGAATATTCTTAACAACTCATCGATGAAGAAGGCACTGACTTAAATTTGCATAACAAACCTAAACATACAATCCTTGTTTACCATACTTTTCCGAGTCATCTTCCCATAACTTATCTCCCCCTCCTAGAAGTCCACACTCCTTTTCCTTTGTTTAGCCTAAGCTGGTATATAAGCCCAAGGTCTACCCACCTCTTTGGGTTATTCATCACTGGATGCTCCCATAGGTATGTGCCATGCACATGTTAATAAACTTCTGTTTTTCTCTTGTTAATCTGTCTTTTGCCTGTCTAAATTACAGGACCTCAGCTGGACAACCTAAGATGGGCACAGGAAAAAAAATCTCCTCCCCTACAGATGTCAATGTCTGATAGTAACCATCAGTGACAGTCATGGGTTCACGTCTGATCACAGCATTTTGTAAATGAACCATAGAATTCTCTGTTTCTCAATTCCCAAGTGATCAAATTGGGAATCTAAAAGTGGGCTTGCTTGAAACTATAGCCTTCCCCAATGACCTTGGATATGCCAGAGCCTTGGAAAAATGTCACCAAAGCACCCAGGCTAAATTTTGTAATCTCTGGAAACTGGCCCTGGGCCTCTTTTTCTAAAAGTGACGGCAGTTAAAGATGATGTCCTTTTTCTGACAACTATCATATTCTTATACGTGCTAATAAAAATAATTTATTACTTTGGTTGTGTTTCTCGGCAGTTTTGTACCCTCAAATTATACGTATTAAATAAAGTAGCTTATGTTTGGGCCTTTCGTAAATGACTGAGAAAAGAGGGAGAGAGAGGGAGGGAGTAAAAGAGAGACAGACTGAAGGACAGACTATGTGTGTGTGTGTTTGTGTGTGTGTGCGCACATACATGTGCGCGCAGGGAGAGACAGTCAAAGGCAAACATTCTCATTATATAATGATTGGGAAAAAATGTGGGAAGTAAACCACCATAATTTCTGGTACAAACTATTAGGTATAAAATAAGCTACAAGGATATACTGTACAACACAGGGAATACAGCCAATATTTTCTAAAAACTAGAAATGGAGTATAACCTTTAAAAATTGTGAATCACTGTATTGTATACATGTAACTTATATAATACTGTACAGCAACTATACTTCAATGAAATTTTTTTTTAAAAAGCACACCCTTAGTTCCTATGGCTCTCAAAAAAAAGCAGTCTTGATGAAGACACAGATGGGTAGAGTAAAAACAGCTGGGAATCAGAGACTGAAGTTTTAATTCAGCTCTCACATAATCAGGATTGAAGAGAATTTAGTTTTTAGTAAGCTTGCAATAGGTGCATTCCTGAATGGATGAGTAATTGAATGAATGAACAAGTAAATGAATGAAGTTACTGGGATATGATGATGTACAAGGATCTCAAATTTTCACAGAGCATGGCTGAGTCAGGCATCCAAAATAAGATCACACTGAAAAAAACAAGAATAATAATAGTCAAGAATACCTAACATTTCTGAGTTCTTGTTATACACTCGGGTCTTTGCTAATCACCTAGTATGTATTAACTCAGGTAAACTTCAACCAACTCCATTTTACAGATGAGGAAACAGACACAGAGAAAGTGAGTCCCTCATCCAATGGCATTGCACTTGTAGGTGAAAGTGAAGGTCAGATAAGAGTCTGACCATGATATGTAAGAACAATCAGACAAATGTCAGACATACAAATCTGCTACTTGAAATTGGAGAGAGGTGATGTGGCACGCAGTCTTTTGAAGCAGAATACATGAACAGGAGAGAATGTTCTCCTTTTCATCTCTTGCCAGTTTCTTTTTAGCCTCAGGTCATGTAACTTGAGAAATTTCAGGAAGTCATTTAAGTTCATAGAATGAAGAACATTCAGTTTTGAGACAACTTTTACAAATAATTTTTCTTGCAAACATTTAATTCTGCTGACCTCTAATAAAAATATTATACATACATAGCTACAATCGTCCATGGAAAATACTGAATGAAAAATCAGACTGAGATGAAGGGTAGTTTAAAAAACTCAATCCTTCCTCTGTCCACCATATTCATTTTAAAACTAGGTCTTACTTTCAGTTACATCAAAATTGTCTGACATTGGCGCTCCATCGTAATAATACTAATGGTAATCATAAGCCCTCATTTATAGGGCCAATATCAGGTCCCATGCACTGTTTTATTAAATCCTTAACCCAAGCCTGGGAGGGAGGTACTGCTATTGATTTCATTTTACAGATTCATAACTAAAGATTTAAGAGGTTACACAATCTCCCAAGGACAGGTAACAAACAAGAGAGACAGAGCTGGGCTATAAATACAGGCTCTCACACTCCAAATTATCTTGCCTCTTAGAGAGACTCCATTCAGAGCTTATTTTTCACGGAAAATATGACGACAGTGAATTAGAACATTAAGACGCAACTATAATCTCTGATGATCGTTCTCAAATTTATATTTCTGAGTTTCATTTGCATAACTCCAAGTTCGAACATTCATTATTGCATACTTTCCTTCAAACATATTTTCTTCTCTCTTATATTCCTCAAGAAAATCTATTACCCAAATCAGAGATTTGGGAAAATGTGCATTTCTTTGTGTCATTTCTACGGTTCTAATTTTTCAGCAGACATTCTGAGTGCCTAAAAACAAGGTATTGCTAGGAACTCTGGGTAGTATATAGTAAATTAAGCAGAGTCTACTTGGGAAGATAAAATGCACACTTGCCTGATGAAAAATGAAATTACACTATAGAATTGTATACAATAAAACCCATTAACTGCCAGAGATGATATGCCAGGAAAATTCAGGTTACAAAAGATCACCAAGGGAGGGGATCAGAGAGGCTATATGGCGGGGGGCGGGTCTTTAATGAGCCCTTGAGGGATGAGAAGAATTATCCAGGGAATCTGAGCAAGGCATCCAGGTGTCCAGAAAGAGAAAGCAAATGCTTGCAGGTGTGAATGGGTAACAGATGACAGTCAATGCCCATGGACCTAATTGTATGGTAGATACCCACTAAAATGTCACTGAGTAAAAAAAATACATTTCTCAACAATCAAATGGATACTTATCATTTAGACAATCATAGTCTTACATTAGAACAGCAGTTGTCATGCTATCCACCATGGGGAAATTAAGAATAATACCGATGCACAGTCTCCATCTCTGGAAATTCTGATATAAGTGGTCTCGGGTGGGCCCTGACACCAGCATATTTTTTAAAGTAGCCAGAGTGAAGAATTACTGGAATTTATTGTACCTTAGCCTTGGTGAACTTAACTGAGTTACGGTCAGTTTCTTCCATGATGACTTCTCTCTGAAGAACACAGAAAAAAACTACCAGTTATGACTAAAGGAAAGGGATTAATGAGCCTCATACTTTGAGATCTTGGTACTTGAACATCATCATGACCCAACAGCATCATTCAATCCTTTATTTGTTCATTCATTGGATTATTTGTCCATCCAGTCAATAGAATATTCTTTGTCTGGAAGAACTGTTTCAAGCCTTAGAGCGAGCAAGCCACCTAAGAATTCAATTTCACAAAATTCAGCAATTTTATTGGAGCTGAGCTGGGGAGACAGCAATGAAAATGCGGCAGCAGAGGTCTCAAGTGTCAAGGAGATTTGGTGGAGCTACTGAGAGTGGTATGTCCAAAGGTCTTGCAAAAGTCACATCAGACAGAGAGAATATCCTCTTTAGGAGACAGAAGGAAGGTCTGTGTGGTTAGACAGTGTTTGGGGGGGCGTAACGGGCACTCCACCTGCTCCCGCTGCACTAAGTGATTTCCAGAAAGGACGATATCGTTGATGTCAAGACTATGAGAAGAGGATGGGGTGTAGGTGTTCTGTGTTTAGGATCCAAGGAAAATCCCTGTGCTTTTGTCTTTTACATGTCTAGATAGGAAAACTGATGTTCAATGATAAAGTCAAGGCATTTGATGTTCACTTTCCTACCAAATCCGTGTCTACAGCACTATGATGTCTTTTATTTTAGTTTTTTTTTTGGCTGCGTTGGGTCTTCCTTGCTGCGCATGGGCTTTCTCTAGTTGCGGCGAGCGGGGGCTACTCTTCATTGCAGTGCACGGGCTTCTCATCGCAGTGGCTTCTCTTGTTGCGGAGCACGGCCTCTAGGTGCGTGGGTTTCAGTAGTTGTGGCACGTGGTCTCAGCAGTTGTGGCCCACGGACTCTAGAGCGCAGGCTCAGTAGTTGTGGCGCACGGGCTTAGTTGCTCTGCAGCGTGTGGGATCTTCCCGGACCAGGGCTCGAACCCGTGTCCCCCTGCATTGGCAGGCGGATTCTTAACCACTGCACCACCAGGGAAGTCCAGCACTATGATGTCTAATACTGTCTGTAGTCAGGATTCACATTGCTCTTTAAAAAAAATCACCTGTGCCCTTGTGCTGAACCCCCCAGGCACCCACGCCCTCAAACATGCAGTTGGGTTCAGCCAACGGAGGAATCTGTGGGCGGTCAGGAGGCACGAGGTGAGAGGGCTGGGGTGTTTCTCCTCCCCATGCTCCCCCCTCCTCGGTTATACCTGCAGAGCTGAGACCCTTAGTCACTAGAGCACCCCCAGTCCAAGGCTCCTGATCTCCTGGGCTCTGGAAACACTGTTTCCTCCCACTGCTTCCACTGATAATAGCCACTAGCTGCCTGACCACCTCTGGCTCGGTCCCTTCGTGCTGCCCACACCTTGGAAAAGAGTCCCTTCGTATAAGTCTCTCCAGCATCCTAGCTGAATGTGCCTTCCGTGTCCTGCTGGCACCCTGACGAGAGCAGGTGAGCAGGGGGGGCACATCTTAAAAAGAGCCTTGGAGGCCACGATCAGAGTTTCTGTTTGAATCAGTAAGTGCAGAGGGACATCACTTAGCAGGTAACTGTCATGATCGGATCTTTGTTTCACAAGAGCAGGTAACTGTCATGATCGGATCTTTGTTTCACAAGGTTTCATTCTTTCCTGGTGCATCTGCAGCATGAAAACACGAAGTGCAACATAAATTCCCAATTGGTTGCCCAGCTACAAGGGTAACTTCAAAATTTTTCTTTAAATTATTAAGATGAAATTCATATAACATACAATTAACCATTTTAAAGTATACAATCAGTGGCATTTAGGGCATTCACCATGATGTGCAACCATCACGTCTATGCATTCCAAAACATTTCCATCACCCCTAAAAGACAGTTGGTTTTTAAAGACACCGTTCTGGAGGTTTTCAGCAGAAAATGGGCTGAAATGAGATGAGGAGTGAGCAGACCAGTGAGAAGCCTACTTCGGATTTCCAGGGGAGACATGATCAGGTCGGCAGAGATGGAGGCGGTCAAGCTAGACCTGGCAGATGGATTGGGTGGAGGGAATGAGGAAATAGAGACATTCCGGCCTTGTGCAACAGAGGTGAGGAGGATTGCAGGACAAGAGGTCTGGAGGGCAAGTGCAGATCGCAGCCTTGGGTGTGTTATCTTTGAGACGCCAATTAGACACCTGGTGGAGATGTCAAGAGGCAGCTGGATGCAGGAGTCTGGAGTGCAGCACCCGAGAGAGACATTTAGATGGGATTTGAAAGTGTGGGACTAGATGACGTCACAGAAATAGCGTTCAAACCAAGAACCGAAAGTCCAGGGCTGGTCCTAAGCACGCCTACATTTAGAGTCTGGTGGTGAAGGCATTTTGGCACGAAGAAGAAAAGCACTAGAAAAAATTTAGCTGCACAAATGGTTAACCTTGGGAAACACTGCTCCCAAGAGTCTGAGCTGACACCTTCCTCTGTTAGTTACTGTTTTTGTTTCGTTGTGTTTTGTTTTAATCACAGGTAATCGGAAAGTTCAAGTTCTTTTGTTCCGCGCATTCATGAAAAACAGCCGCAGTTCTCATTTAAAAGCATCTGTTTTAGGTCTATCAGTGGGTTGACTGCGGACAAATGAAAACGCGTTATCCAGATGATCATTACAGCATGTATTCAGTGGCTTTAGGTAGAACAAATGACATGAGGGGATAAAAATCACTTATTTTAGGTATTTCCCGAATCAAAGCTGTAGCAACAGAACCAGAGTGTAGCAAAGCATGCATAATGGCAAAGCCTCTGTTATGATTGGAATGTAAAATGTAATAGGATTTTCAGAAAACAATTTAGGAAAAGTGACAATCTTGCTTATTTAAATGCTATGTGACATTCAGTATTATTCCTTCAGGTAAAATTACAAAATTGATAAAATGACTTTTAGAGATACTGTTGAATATGCTGAACAAATGTAGCGGATTTATCTGTTGACTAACCCTTAGGTTAGTGTAAAAACTACACTGTTTCCTGAGAATTGAAGGCAACTTTTCCTGAGTCATCATGCCAAAACTTTGGAGTTTCTAGGCTTTGTCTATTTCAAACCAAATTTTAGAATGCATCTATTTTTTTGACATTAGCAATTTCTCTGTATTGATATATAGACTATAAAATGAATTCTCTTTTACAGTATAGTTAATTCTTATCAGATTTTAAGTTTCCCAAAGTGCATGTTTTGCTATATATTTCAAAGTTTTCTAAGAAAACAATAGCTATTTTTTCTGATTATAAAATTAACACAAGGTAACCTTAAAAACGGTCTATTAAAAAAGGATGAAGGGGGCTTCCCTGGTGGCGCAGTGGTTGAGAGTCTGCCTGCCAATGCAGGGGACGCGGGTTCAAGCCCTGGTCCGGGAAGATCCCACATGCCGCGGAGCAACTAAGACCGTGCGTCACAACTACTGAGCCTGCGCGTCTGGAGCTGTGCTCTGCAACGAGAGGCCGCGACAGTGAGAGGCCCGCGCAACGCGATGAGGAGTGGCCCCCACTTGCCACAACTGGAGAAAGCCCTCGCACAGAAACGAAGAACCAACACAGCCAAAAATAAATAAATAAATAAAATTAAATTTAAAAAAAAAAAAAAAAAAAGGATGAAGGATAAAGAGAAAAAAAAAGTCTACAGAGAGATATTCAGATTTGAGGGAACACTTTTCTGCACATTTCTCTGTGCTTATCATGCACACACGTGTGTCACTTTACAGAAACAGAACCACAGGACAAGTGCTGTTTAATATGTTTTTTGCACTCAACATATGTCATGGGTATATTTTGATATCAACAAATATCTAGACCCATGTTAATTTTTAACGCCTGGTAATGTTCTATTTGATGGACTGCTTTCATCCAATTGGGTACTGATGGACATTTAGATCATTTCTGATTTTTTTTTCTTTTGCCTGACATTGGCTCCTACTGTGTGCCAGAGAATATTTTAAATACATGCTATATATTAACTCATCTGCTCTGAAGATTTTTCTTAGTAGCTCCTCAATATAAATTCCTAAAACTTGAATTGCTGGATAAAGAGTCTTTACATTTTAAATATTGAGGCATATTGCCAAAATGCTCTCCAGAAAGATAGTAGTCATGACACTTTCACCAATAGTGCCCGTTTTGCAAGCCCTAGCCAACGCTGCATGCCAGCAATCATTTTCACCTTTGGAGATCCAATACCAAACACAGTGTCTCCTTCCCATTGGCATTCCTTTTAATTAAACCTCTTCTTATGAGCATATGAGCTACTTGCATGTTGTTTTTTTGAAATGCCAGTTCATATTTTTTGTTATTGTACTTCCCAATTGGGTCATGCATGGGAACAAACACATAAACAAAGCTACTAAAAGTTGCAAAGCTGTAAAGATCCCGAAGAATTTAAAAGGTATCAGAAGTAGTACTGATGCCCACAACCATGATTTATTCTTTTTATTTCTAATCTTCTTCTTTTTGTGACCTTTAGTCTACTGATGCCTACATTTCACTTTTAATGGCACCTTTTAATTCATTTGTTTTCTATGACTAATACTTCTTTTTAAAATCCAGTTGACATTTGTCTTTGCTGTTTCCCCCTGACATGACTTGTCTACCTTGTGTCCTGCTAGGAGCAAGCTTACGCAATTATAAACAGAATGTGTAAACAGACTTTGAGAACCTGCAGCCAACGGACATGTACAGTTGACAATGGATGTTAACATTTATACACTGCTTCAACGGCAAACTCTTTTCTCTGTTGCCAGAGTCTAAGGCCATAAAGCTCTAGTCATCCACGTTAGTAAGTATATCCGTTGTATCATGTTTGTAGGTTGAAGATGGTAGCATTGGTATGGTTGAAGAGCAGGATAAACTCAATCCATGGAATGAGCTCTTATCTATCTAGTAATTTCTACCCCTCTCTCCACACCATGCTACTCTGCGAAGCCCAGTTTCCTTACCCCAACTTGCAATAATGGGAACTCAGGATCCAGTATCATCCTAATTGGACTCTATTGTCACAATTCTGGTTCATTATTTCTAGCTTAAAATCCCACATCATTTCTAACTTGAAATACCACGATAATCTGACTGTTCTCACCACCTCTCTTTATCCCAAACCAGGCTATTTATTCCAATCCATCATGTCACTGCTGTCAGATTAGTGTTCCTACCCAGCAGTAGGGATTCATGTCACTGCCTTACTCAACAACCATCTGCTTGGCCCCGTCACCAACAGATTTAAGGAAAAAATGACAGAATAAGACAGCAAATGACATAAGAGCAAGGTGGTAGGATTTGCTGATATGTTTTCCATACTGGTTTCTCATATAAGCTCTTAACAAGAGTTAAGGATGGTAACGTTAAAAGACAAGCTCTCTTCTGGGGTCTGAGCTAATGAGGTACAGGTACACAATTCTGTGACTGAACGTTATAGACAGATGGAGTTTCTAACACCTGTAAAGTTGGGTGAGTATTATATCTCTTAGCTAACCTCAACAAATTCCCAAGCACTTAGATTTTCAGCACGGAGTAAAGAAGAGCTTAGAGTTCTAAGAAGAGTGGGTTGTAGATATTCTGTGCTTTAGACTCAAGGAAAATCCTTGTGTTTTTGTTTCTAGGTGTCGAGATAGGAAAACTGATGTTCAATTACAAAATTCAAGGCATTGGATTTTCAGTTTCCTGCCATCTCTATATCTACAATATGTGATATCTAACAAACTATCTGTGAGTCAGGATTCACATTGTTATTAAAAAATAAAAACAGCAAACAAATCCTTGTCTACTCAAGGATCAAAGGCACTACTTAGACTCCAAAGATTTTAAGAGAAAAATAATCAAAATATACATAAAACATATATGCACTGCAAATGATTAAGAACAACTCTTAACTATCATCTCCTAGAGACTGAAAAAAATATTTATGAGAAGATATTGAGGGTCATCATTTCTTTGGATCTTGCTCAGAGTAATTAGATCCATAATATCATTAAACTACATGGAATTAGCTATTAGAAATGTTTGTATCATCCATTTGCATTCTGAAAAATATCTTGCAAAAACAAGTTTTGTGATCTTTGATATTGAGTTGCTCCTTATGGCAATATTTAGATAGCATTGTCAATTATTTTTCCAAGTGAATTATGCTTTGTGATAATAAAACATGTCATTCAATGGAAGGTATCCTTGATTTTATTACAGGAAAACATGCATCAATTTATCTAAAAACTATGTTAAGTTGTTTATATCAGATAAAGGTATATAAGATAACACATTGATTCCAGGTAGCTACTGGTAAGGTGGTGGTGAAGACTGTGGTAGTGGTGGTGATGGTGATGGTGGTGGAACTGGAGATGGTGATGGAGGCGGGGGTGGTGATGGTGATGGTGGTAGAGGTGGTGATAATCATGGTGGTGAAGGTGGTGATGGTGGTGGTGGCAGAGGTGGTGATGGAGGTGGTGATGGTGATGGTGGTGGAGGGGTGATGGCGATGGAGGTGGTGATAGTGATGGTGGTAGAGGAGGTGATGGTGGTGATGGTGTGATGATGCTGGTGATAGTGATGGTGATGGAGGTGGTGATCGTGATGGTGGTGGAGGTGGTGATGGTGATGGCATTGAAAGTAATGAAGTAGAAAAGGAAGAGTTGAAAAAGACAAAAAGTTGGCCTAGAATTCAAGCTGGGTTTATACTGTTTGAGGTGGTAATGAGATCTCTTTGCCCATTCTGACCCTTGCAATAGTGTTCTGGTATTCTCTACAGAAGGGTTAACATACTTTCACCTAGCAAGCTCCGACTCTGAAATCAGAGACAGATGAGCAGTCACTGAACCAGAGTAAGTCCAGCACTGCTCTAATCCTCTCTCTTAGCAACTGAAAGGAGAACAGTGGTTATTAGCTGAGGAATATGTTTGAGAGCAGATGTGCAGCTTAATAAGGAAAAGCTGGAACAGAGCTTCCAAATTAATCCAGGAGGGGTTTCTTGAGCTCTAACTATGTGCTGGGTTGAGCACTGTGGATACACAGATGACTATGACACTGTCCCTGCCCTTAAGGAGCTTATGGGTTAATGTTCACAATAGAAGATGATAGCAAATATCTGCTATGCAACGTAAATGGGAAATCTGTCCTATCAGCACTGGCTGGGGAAAGTATGATTAAAAATGGCTCACGATGGAAGATGGTACAAAATGAAAGGAAGGGCAAATGAGCAAGCCTGGTATATCTGAGATGAGAGGAGCCGATGGAGCCTTGTAGAATTTTACAACTTTTAAAAGTGTATGTAAAATTAGAAATTTATAGTATATAAATTTTCGTCATTAAAATTAATTAGACTCAGAGGAGTCGCAACTTTAAATCATTTCAACCTAGACAAGAATATAATGATTGTTATCAAGTTAGTGTACAAGGAAGACAAATATATCATGAATCCTCTATTTAAATTTAGCTGTTAGAAAGATATGTCTTAAAAAAAAAAAGACCTATGTTTTAGTGTTCTTTTTGAGACTACATAACTACTATATTTCACAGCTCAAAAATTCTTATTTAAAATTACCCCACAGAGATAACTCGAACATTTTACAATTATTTATTAATTATGGAGTTGGTTGGTACGTTCCATAATAAGCAATTTTTCATAGCTTGATTAAGTTTTCTCCATTTCAGATGGGCACATTTTCCTCGATGGAAACATTTCAAGATAAATCACATGGACATTCATTTTAAAGATAAAAGCAGAACACTGTACTGTATTTTCTAAAACAAGGCTATAGTTTAAAATATGGACTATGCCTTTAAATACATGTGTGTATATATATATATATATATATATATATATATGTATATTTACAGATACATCACACTGACACTCTATAATACCTCCAATTCTTTTCACAAAGGGATGTTTTGTTAGAGATGTGGTTTTATGAAATCATATTCTGACCTTCACTCCTCAAAGTTAGTAAGTTTGAGGTCTGAGGACATTTCATCTTATTTATACCCTCCAATTAAAGGTTTAAATTATTCTCAGAATAGGTAAGCCTGGATAATATCTAATTTTATAAATACATGTAATTGGCTTGGAGAAAGCATGTATTGGTATTCTAAGAATTGATTCTATTTAAATAAGAAAGAACTTTTGGTTTGGGACATATGATGTTAGCCTTTCAATGTTCCCTTCTCATCCCAACGTGGCGATAATGACAATGACACACTTTTCACTTGCTGGGAACAATGAACTAAGGACTCTGCTCTTTGAGGAAATAACTTACAACACTGATCTTCATGGAAGGAAGGCTGAGCCTAGGACGCTCATTCTGTAACTAGCAAAGAAAGTAGGATAATGTGGGCTTAAACTGTAACACACTTATTTCGAAGGTAGAATTCCAGGTTAATATTTAAAGCATTAAAAGAAAAAAAGATAATTGTGATTGGGTGAGAACTCACCTTAAAATTTTAGACACTGAATCATAAATGATGCTCATATGCCTCTCATGTTGTAGCATCTCTGCATCACGGCGCCTGCCAGAAGGTGGGCTGATCTATTGAGGTCCCTGACCCCCCAAGGCAGGTAACACCTGTCCCTTCTCCGTCTTTGCCCAAGGGCTCAGCTGGGCAAGACACCCCTGGTCCTGCTACTCCACAGCAAACATGGAGATGCAGGCTGGTTCCTCGGAGAACCCAGCTGAAATATGCACACTTGTTACGATGCGAGCTGACTACTGCCGTAAAGGATTCATGGGTGGCAGGGATGCTGACACAAATCTAAGCTGGTACTTGTGTCCACTGCTGAGTTCAGACAGGACTGGGCACTCCTGGCAGCCTGGAGACATGGAGCTGGCACAATCTGTTAGAACAGAGGCTCAGGACGTTCTGCGGAAAAACTCAAGCCCTGTGCACCGTGGGGACCTAGATGTATCTGGGGAGGTCGGTCAGGCTAGGCCGTAACTGACCAGTGGGGCGGGAAAGCCTCCTAGGAGAGAACTGACTTGAGTGAGAACCAGCCACCAGATACCATGAGCAGGATGCCGTGATGGGGAACGTGGACTCAGGGACCAGAGGGGAAGCCTTTACTTGGATCCCCCCAGCAAGCAGAAAGGCACAGAAGTAAAGATGGAAAAAAGGTATTTGTGTAATGCCTGGGGCATAAGAAACTCTGTAGGGGATTCCAGAACAAATTATAATGCAAAGGGCAGCCGGTCATTCCTCCTCTCTGGGTCACATACTACCTCTTAGCTACAGCCTCCTGGGGGCTCAGGACAGACACCTCTGGGGGTACTTCTCCCAGCGGGCAGCAGCCGAGCCCATGCCAACAGGAGAGCAGTGCATGCCACGCCCAGGGAAGCTGCGGTGAGCCGCGGGGAGGAAACTGCAAAGCTCTGTTGGAGAATTAAAAGGTCCCTGCTAAGTCCAGTGCATAAAACAGTTACCCAAAGGGAGCTGGGGACAGCAGTCCTTCTAAGGCAGAACTGAGCCTGGCAGAGTAAGGATAGGGCTGTGCAAGGGACCTAAATGTTTGACAAACCCGGGGCTCCTCGCACGTGTGTGTGTCAGCGTGTGTCTGTGTAAGCACGCCTGCATGGCACAGACACGCTTGCATGAGTGTGTGTATGCCTAGGTAGACGTGTGCATGGCAGCGCCTTTTGTTTTTTGGAGAAGAGGGATGAATGGGAGACAGTTGGCATTTTAAGTAGATTTACCTTAACTTCAGCCTCTCTCTCCCCCACCCGTGTCTGGGTAACTTTATTCTTCCACATCTCCCAAAGCTCTCAGAACACTTAACTGCAGGTGATTCCCTCAACTTACTGCCTTCAGCTGTTACTACTGGTGATCTCTGCCAAGGATTCAACAGTGTTTGTATAAAACAGATACAGCAGAAGAAATTGGGGACAGTTGGAAGACACGATGCCAAGAGTGGCTGTAGGCTAGGGTCCTTGAAAATTTCATTTGTCAGACAATTTGTGGCCTAATGATTTTTTAAAATTTGCATAGATATAGCTGCTTCGACCGCAACTCAGATACTGTTTCATTACATCTCGGCCCTAACGGAAGCTGTAGCAAAGCTACCTAGAGATGGCAAGGGGACTCCCTGGGGTAAAAAGACTTTTAATAAGACCCCGATGTTTGGAGGTTCATCTGCAAACTGTAGCAAGGTATCCCTTTCCTTTCACTGATTGTGTGGCTTAGTGCTTGCCTATAGGAAAGTTCTCATCCTGGAATCACACGGTCATTTCTTTCTTTTCGATCCTAGTTTCATTAGGTTCAAGTCATAAACACCTAGTTGTGCTCAATGTGAAGTTTATACATGACAATAAAATTTCACATCGTGTTTACATACTCTAATAACTAAGTTCATATCAAGGGTAGTTTTGCAGAAAATTATTAAATTGACAAACTGCTTGAAAATCCTAAATGATGCATGTTCATCTTATAACCACAACTGAGGGTTAAACACAAATTTCTACTTCCTGTTAATTTAACAAAGCATTGGGAAGTCTCCTGAAAATGGCATGGAGGGTAAAGCAATTTAACACCATCCCGCCTATAATGCCCTTCGTGAAGGATACGTGTGATGGGGGGTGTATAAGTGATTACACATATCAGAAAACGTCTTCAGAGTCAAAGGAAAAAGGGGAGCATCTGGAAAAGATACCCTGGAGCTGAGTCTCCACTGCCAAAGAGAAACGAATGTACTTTTCTTCTCTCTCTCTCTTTTTTAAACTCTTTGCTTTCATTGCCCTGAGCATGCTTGGAACCAATATAAAATTCAACATCTGCTCCATCCAGACTATAAAGCCACGTAAAAAGCAAACAAAGAACTGAAACAAAACAAAAACTGCTACAGTTAATATCCAAGATCTCTTTTTATTAACAAAAACATTTTCTGACTGCTTTGGAGTTCGTATTTCCCAGCCTTACATTCCAAGCTTGTTACAGCCTCTCACTAACTTTACAGGAAAATAATTGTGAATGAAGAATAAAAAATGGAGGATAATGTTTTTTAGTCTAAAAAAAAATCTCAACACAAAATGTGAGGAATGGAAGTAGCCTTTTTACTACTGATACTTATGAATGTAAAATATGACTATAACTATTAAATATATCTGGAAATCAGATTAGAATACCTGCTCATGTTTGCTTTTAGTTAGTAACTGCAAAGATAAGCTTCAAAACTATATTTCTGAACAGAGCAGGTATGCCATTTGAAGATGGAAATCAGTTTATGAATTAAAATCCATTTTCTCTAACAAAAAAAAATCCAACATGCATGAAAGCCCCATGGAATGTAGGGCAAGTGGCTCTTTCAGCTAATGTCTCTCATTATTTTAAGTACTACATGTATTTGTTATGGGACTGCTCAAGGTGAAGTACTGAATACTTTTATGCTCAAGTTTCCGTGTTTTAAAAGTTATTTGAAAAAATTTCCAAACTTTTAAGTTGGACAGCTGTCATTTGCATAGTAAATCAATTCCTGATGACTGTTTGTTTGTGAATTAAGAGCGTGTGCACGTTGTTTCTCATTGAAGGGAACAATGCTGGCCCTGGGAGGACCTCCATCAATATTCAGGTGAAGCAGATCAAGTTACATAGAGAATGGTAAAGCACCATCCTGAGGATGCCCTCCCCGCGAAAGGCGCTCGGCTTCTAGAAGGGTAAGAGATTAAAAGGTACACATGGATGGAGAGAGAAAACCAGAACTGTTTGAAGCAGGCGGCCTTGGGCCTTGAGGCGAGGAGAGGGGCAACAACAGAGATACAGAAGGGACTGACTCTGCGGTGCGTGTGTGGGGTAGCGCGCACGCTCTCCCACGCGTGCGCGGGAGTGACGCACTCGGTTCATTCTTATTGGAGGAGAGGTGAGTCTAGGATCACCTGGGGGAGCTTTAACCCCACTACCTTCTGGCCTCGTGTTTTATTCTCCTGCTACAATTATCTGAAAGCCAAACTCATGCCCATCTTTAGAACCCATGAGACTCGTACCCCTTTGTCTGAGGGGGATGCGTTCGTTCCAAGATGCCCGATGGATGCCTGAAACCGCAGGCAGTACTGAACCCTACGTAGAGCATGTTGTTTTCCTATACATATGTACCTATGATAAAGTTTAATTTATAAGTCAGGCACGGTAAGAGAATATCCGAATTGCCAGCATCACTACTCTTGCACTTTGAGGCCACTATGAAGTACAATAAGGGTGACTCGAACACAAGCACTGCGATACCCCGACGGTCCATCTGATAACCCAGCCGCCTACTAAGTGACTAATGGGCGGGACACGCTGGACAAAGGGGCGATTCACTTCCGGGCGTGAAGATTTCATCACACTGCTCAGAACGGCACACGATTTAAAACTTATCAGCAGTTGCTTATTTCTGGAATTTTAAAATAATTTCAGACCACGGTTGACTGCAGGTAACTGAAACTGTGGAGGTGAACCCTCGGATAAGGGGAGACTACTGTTCAAACACTACTTTCCTCAGTAAGTCTTTCTTGATCTCTTCGCCTGAGAATTCGCTTTGCTCCTGTAAGTTCTTAGGGCTCTTTCTCGGTGCTTACTTTGTACCCATGTGTCTTCTCTCTCATACTTGACTGACAACTCCTTGGGGACACAGCTCATACCTACATCATTTTTATATTTCATGTCATCCACTTGACCTTGCACACAGGGTTGCTCAGGTATACACTGGAGAACCCAGGAAAGAAAGCGATGGACGGGAAGCCTGCCTGCTAAGGACAATTTCCTCATTTCTCTGGGATTACCGGTCTCTATGATACAGGTCCCAGTGTTAAGAAATCATTTCACAGAGATTCTTCTTCTGGGCATTCCCATGGGGGTGGGGGGCACCTCGTCAATGGCACCCAGCTGCCGTGATGGCAAATGTACCCTCAGTCATGATGGGCAGCCCACTGGAAGAGAAACTCGCTCTGTGAAGATAATTCAGTGCACGCAAACCCAAACAGAAGCTTCTCCCTGCCAGGCTGAGTTTCATCCTCTAAGGCAGGGGTCCCCAACCTCTGGGATCTAATGTCTGATGAGCTGAAGTGGAGCTGATGTAATAATAATAGAAATAAAGTGCACAATAAATGCAAAGCTCTTGAATCATCCCAAAACCATCCCCCTCCTCCCCACCCCCGGTCCGTGGGAAAATTGTCTTCCACGAAACCATTCCCTGGTGCCCAAAAGACTGGGGACTGCTGCTCTAAGGGACAACCAGGAAGGAAGTTTGTTTTGACCATTTCGTGGAGAATAACAATAAAAACATCTGCTGGGAAGGAAACCAGGTGTTGGGCTGGGGATGCAGACATTCTTTAATACTCTCCTCTCCTCCAGGATCAGGTGGGGATTTGTGTTCGTTAACACTAGTTAATGTAATTTTTGTGATAATTGTAGAACAAATAGAGCAAACTCTCAAATATAATTAGGGAAAAGTGCTTCTAATTAACTTGTAACTCGTGGGTTGCAAAGTAGAGCCACAAATCAGTTATGCACTGTCAGACCTAACAAGTAAAACACACTGTACATTTCCATCCGGACAAATAAACAAAGCAAGACACAGTGGCCCTGGCAATACTTTCCTTTGAACCTTCCGACGTGCTGGCGTGCTCTGAAACTTAATTGTAGGTAAGCATGGGTATGTTTCACGTCATCAGCAACCAGTGATCATGGCAGTGAAAAATGAAGACAACCTCAGACAGTCTGGGAACATCCAACACGTTACCTCGGCAGCATGGAAAATGGGGTGCACTCATGCAATAGGCTCAGATGGGTGCACAGAGGTCCTGAGGAAACCCCAAAAGGTTATGCAGGGAAGTAGAGGGCTGTGACAGTGGCAAGCCCCATCCCAGCTCACAGTACCAGCAACAACAGTTGCTTACTGCGGGCTGTAAGTTAGGGAACTGTTATAGGCCATTTCTGCTATGTTTGTTAGAAGTCACCCCACTGTTTCTCTCTCACATGGGCAAGCACATTAGAATAAGCGGTAACCTCAAATTCTTTCTAATTTGCAAAAAATGCTAAATAAGCCACATGTTTTCATAACTCAGTTACTATTAGCAACAAACTGTTCTGGCATCTCTCAAATTACATCCATGCCTCCTAACCCACACTGGTAACTGTTGGCCTGGAGAGAATAGAAAGTGATACTCCTGAAACATCCATGATCATGAGAACTGCTGTCGGATTTTATTAAAAACGTGAAGTCCCAGGCTATTACCATAGAGATCCTGGGCCTGGAAATCTGCATTTGATTGCTGGGGGTGGGGATTGGGAAATCATTGTTGTAAAGCAGACAGGCACGGGAAATAGAGGACCAGGCATGTACCAGAGCCCAGCGGTGACACAGAGCAACTCCTTTAATTCCAGGCTCAGGGGACCCAGCACAATGATTGGTAAGTGGTGGGTACTGAGGAATGTTCGTTCATCCCTTTCGGGGATACAAGAATGCAGAGAACACCCTGATTCTTAGGTTAGGCACACTGAGGAGCAAGAAGAATGTAATACACAGGAAATAATGTGACATGACAGCTTTAGATACACTCACTGGTGTTCTGCCCTATGGAACGTGTAATAAAGAAGGGTTGTAGAACTGATTTACAGTCAACGTCTTATCTTACCATAACATAAGGAAGCATAAACTCCTTTAAAACACTGTATATCAAAATGTCTTGCTCATTGGAACACAGGTGCCACTATCTTGGTCGTTAATAAGACAGCCACACTCTAAAGAATATGATCTATGACGGGAAGAAGGCTGGGTTTCTAAAGACTATGGGACACAGCTGTGTCATCACCTACAACCTTCAGACTTCATTTACGGGAGAGAGAAAGAAACGTCCATCTTAGTGAACACAGCTTTATTTGGGGCTTTTCATTTTTTTAAGCTGAGCTTCATTCCAAGTAATAAATTCCCATCACTTTCTGATCTCCTTAGCCTGCTTCATTTTTCATCACGGTACTTGCCACTCCCTGAATTATAGGTTTATTATCTGTCTTGTCCACTGCAACATAAGCTCTATGGGGGCAGGCCTCTGAGTTCCTAGCTTGAAACATTCTGCAATGGTTCTGTTGATGCATATTGAAATCACACTTAAAGTCTTGCTATAGTTCACTTCTTTACCTTGAAATCAACTGAAATCCACGATCTCTCCCAACTGTGCCCTTTTGCTCTCTTTCTCCATCCAGCTCCCTGGAGCACAGGTACCACCATCTTGGCCATTAGGAGGAATGACATACCCTAGAGATGGTCTCTGGCTAGAAGGTACCTGGGTACTTATTCCTATATCCCAAGCACCTAAACCTCACTGCCACATAGTAGACACTCCACAAGCATTTGTTTAATGAATAAATTAGACCCACGGCCTACAGACCTCCTTCAATCTCTAGGACTAAGAGTAGGGGTGCGCAAGAAGTTAATGGTCTAAATTTCCTAATTTGATTAGGTCTGGTTGGAGAGGAAATCAGAAATCAGAACTAGTGCTGAGGTTTGTTTTTGTCTTTTGGATATATATATATTTGGATATAACTGGGCAATCTACTACAGAGAGAGGTAACCCTGAAAATGGTTAAAATGACAGAGGATAAGAGCAGACATCTCTATAAAAAATGTGTGAGATACAAAGTTGGTTAGGAGATGAGCTGGGGTCAAGAGGCAGACGAAGCACAAACACTGATTTCTTCTCGCCTTCAGGGATCCATTAGAATTCACAGCAATGGGTTGGTGGGGAATGAGTCTTCCCCAGGGCTGTTGTTTCCTTTCTCTGAATGGAGCCCAATTAATGTAAAACACCACACCCCTCACTCATTCTTCCCCAGGAGTGCAGGGGACTGATTCAAATAGTCAGTGGGCACAAGGGGCTTGGATCAGCTCCGTCCTTCTTCCTCTCGGGAATGAGTGGCCACGGGAACTCTGGTTCCCCTGGGCTCCACGGGATGGGTCCCTGGAGGCTGGTAGCAGGGGGAGGAAGGCTGCCCTGGCCCCTCTGCAGCCTGTGCGTTGGTGGATACCTCTGCCTAATTCTGAGCTTCTGGATTAGCAAACCTGCTGGGCAAACAAACCTGCAGCCTGGCCTCAAACCTGACCCCTTACAGTAGGGAGTTGATAAGGTGGCTTCCCTCTTTATTGCCTTCAGAACTTGGCTGTGGAAGAGACGGAGTAATAGAGGGTCCTATGAACTATGACCTGGGTGCCAGCCACTTGCTTTTATGTATAATGTTTTATTAAAACATAGCCACGCCCATTTGTTTACATATTGTCTACAGCTGCTTTCACCCAGTATTAGAACTCAATAGTTGTAGCAGAGACTCTATGGCCTACAAGCTAAAACAGTCACCATCTGGCCCTTTACAGAAAAAGTTTGCCAACTCCTGTTCTGGAATCTAGAGGAATGTTAGAAAAGCACGTCACTGCTAGAGTGCTTTCAGGTTCAAGGGCAAAGGGAAAGTCAAGGGAACGCAGAACTCAATTCCAGCAAGCCATGCTCTCCCTACACACGCTAGGAAGCAGAGTGTCCAACCGAGGAAGCCGGTGTAACAGGTGGAAACTCAGCTGAGTTCTCCTGAAAGGTATGGGGCACGAGCAGAGGGGAATGCTTCGCAGACATGCATCCCATCACAGCGGTTAAAAGGAAGACGTGGATCTCAGGGCCCAGAACACGAACAGAGACAGAGACTTGAGGAGCACAGAGCAGAGGTGCTCCTGGAAGCACCCTTTTCAGCGACATCAACAGTGTCTTCAGGGACTTCCCTGGCGGTCCAGTGGTTAAGACTTCCCCTTCCAATACAGGTGGGTGCGGGTTCGATCCCTGGTCGGGGAGCTAAGATCCCACATGGCTCGTGGCCAAAAAACCAAAACATAAAACAGAAGCAACGTTGTAACAACTTCAATAAAGACTTTAAAAATGGTCTGCATCAAAAAAAAAAAAAAAACTTAAAAAAAAAAAGAAAGAGTGTCTTCAGCCTGGGAATCTTTGGAGGGTGATTCCGCACCCTGCCTGGGGCTAGGCGATTTCACAAAGTACACAGCAGGGAAAGAGCTGTGTGGCGCAGGGTTGAGAGACATCTGTGAACAAGTGAGCGCGGAAGGCATGTCATCAGACGGCACGCACGCCCTCGGCGCAGAGCTGAGACACCCAACTCCCAAAGAGGAAATGAACAGTCAAAGGTTTCAAGCACGTAGGAAGGGAAAGGAGCCCCCTCTGATGACACGTGCTGTGGTGGGTCTGTGCTGTGTTACCCCGCAGAGCTGCAACCACGCCTCCCAGAAGTCCCGTCCCTGCACGTTCCAGGTTGAGGTCGGCAGGGGAGAAATCTGCAGGCAACCTGGAAGGTTCGGGGAAGCAGCAGGCAGTGAGCTCTGGAGGCTGGGGGTCACCGTGCTTCCCCATGTCCTGGGCCAGGCAAAGGGCTATGGCAAAGGGTGCCAGCTGTCGTGCGTCTCTCATGTAGCCAGTGTGAAGCCAAGGAGAGGCAGAAGAGGGTGCCAGGCTGTCCTCACGGGTGCCCGCTGGCCCTCGCTCTCCCCTGCTTTATAATCAGCTTTCCTTCCTCATCTTTACCTGCCGACCTACGTTAACTTCAGCCCCAGCACCAGACACAGAGGTACAGCCTTCCGCAGACTTCTTCACCAGCTCCTGCTGGGATGTCAGGTCTCGTTCTGATAATGAATCCCTTTCTCCATAACACTCAGTCTGCTCATGCTTCTCTGCTCAAACCCCACCTGACACACCTGGTGAAGGCATCTAAATGTTCCAAGAGGGCAGCGACGTATACAATTCCAATTTCCCAAAGAGGGGACTATATGCATGAATGCATAACACCTAGATTAACCTTTTGCTGGGATTTTTTTCTCCTGAGTCAATTTAAGTTCACCCATTGTGGACTCTGGAAGCCGGTACCACCAGACTGGCCTCATCGGACTCACTGAATCCAAGGAGATCTTCATTTACTCATCTTTCCTCTGATACTCTGGTTGGCAAAATAATGGTCCTCCAACAATGTCCACATCCTAACACCCAGAACCTGTGAATACATTACCTTATATGCCAAAAGGGACTCTGAAGCTGCGATTAATTTAAGGATCTTGAGATGAGGAGAGTCTCCTGGAGATGCCGGTGGGCCCAATCTAGTTACGTGGGTCCTTAAAAGCAGGGGACCATTCCAGGCAGCAGTCATGGGAAATGTGACTGTGGAAGACTCACCAGTGATGCCATGTTGCCAGTTTTGAAAGTAGAGGAAGTGGGTCACAGTTAAGGGATGTGGATGGCCTCTAGAAGCTGGAAAAGGCAAGGCCTGTCCCCCCTAAAGTCTCCAGAAAGGAACACAGTCCTGTTGACACCTTGATTTTAGCCATTTTAGCCCAGTGAGACTTGTGTTGGACTTCTAACCTCCAGAACTGGAAGATAATAAATTTGCATTGTTTTAAGGGCTCAATTTGTGGAAATTTGTTGTAGCGGCAATAGATAATCAATAAGGACTTCAGTAAGTGACTGCCATGGCCTTGACTCTGGCTGGTCCTGGGTACCCACCTGTGTCTGGGATAACCGTTCTTGAGGGCCGAGGGTGGCTTCTTTCTTAAAGGTGATGGGCACACGCCAGGGTTCACATCCTTAAACAGTGAGATGAGTGGGAGCTGACACTGAAATAATGCATCTTCTGAGGCCCCTGCAAGTATGTCACCAGTTCCAGTGTGAGGTAGCCCCTGTTGCTGAAGAAACCAAACCCCAGAGAACCCTTCTGGCAGAGACTATGCAGAATAAAGAAGTTGGGGAGGATGGTTTTTACACTTTAGTTAACTTAAGAATTGTGGTCTTTGAACTTTAACTCACAATGCCAAGAGATATTGATTTTTAGGCTTTAATTCCTTTGAACTTTAATGTCTTTGGACTTCCAACATGAAAGTGGATTTAAACTTTGATTTTTAATTTCTCCTTGGGAATTTGGTATTTGGTGGGGATTATATTAAAATTCAAAGCATCTCTACATTGCTGGCATTTCATTACTTGAACGTCTCTGTTCATTTTTATCTTTATGATGATGCTTAACATTATTGCAAAACCTCTGATATGCTATGTTGGATAACATGGCTGGACATTATGTGGGATAAGAAATAAATCTGGGTTTTAATTTTAAATCTTGGGAAGACAGTGACCCCGGATTGACTGAAATCATGTGCTATTCTGACCCATTTCAGTACCGCTTGGTATAATTTATAAAATGCCCACCAGGAGTCCCAGGTGAAGACCAAAAAGCCCCAGGAAGATGGAAGAAAGGCTACTTTGACAAAATGCTTGCCTCCTGCTTTGGAGAGATGAGCCACGCCTCTGGCTGATCATAGGAATAAAATAAGAGAAAAAAAAAAGGCTGGAGGATGTTAGTGGGGAAAATGCTTCTCCTCTGTTCCAATGTCTCCTTCCATAAAGGGTGTTTGTTACACCCCAGAGTTCTTTTGAAATAGTAAGCCCACTGGCTAACAGACACAGAGTAGTGCCTCCAACCTGGCTTCCATCGGCAGTAGAGATAATATTTAGTAATATTTACACTTTGTCTACCAGACTCATGGTTTTGGAGGCTAGAAATCCAAGATCAAGGTGTCAGCAGGCTTGGTTCCTTCTGAGGCTGTGAGGGAGAATCTGACCATGCCTTTCTCCTGGTTTCTGGTGGTTCACTGGGAATCTTTGGTGCTCCTTGGCTTGTAGAAGTATCACCTCGATCTCTGCCTTCATCTTCACATGGCATTCTCCCTGTATGTGTCTGTGTCCAAATTTCCTTTTTTCATAAAGACATCAGCGATATCAGATTAGGGGCCTATCCTACTCTAGCATCCTAACTTAACTAATTACATCTGAGTCACGTTTTGAGGGTCTATGGGTTAGGACTTCAACATACGAATTTTGAGGGCATATAACTCAACTTTGGAGCCCTGTGGAGACTAGGCATTAAATCAAATGACCTAATGCTAGTAAGTAAAATAGTTAAACTGAGGCCTGTCTCCTTAATTAAAAGAAAAGACTATTTGGGTACACAAAGCATAAAATGAAAAAATATACTCTGCTCTTGGAGAAGTAGAACTCTTAAGGACACTTGCTTTCAACCGAAATAAAACTTATTTATTAAGTTTTATGGTTTAATAAAGATTGTTTTATTATGATTTGTAAAGCATTCTGAAATCTTTAGTTGGGCATTTCAAAATTTAGGTTATTTCCATCTTTAGGGAGAGAAAAATTGCATTAGTCAAGCCCAGAGAACAGGCAGCAGTTCTAATCAAGGTTTATTTGCTTAGGAACATTTCAAGTAATGGCCAGCATAAAATAGCTTCAACTGGATTTAAATAAAATTCTGATCATCATCTCACAGTAATTATTGCATAGGAAGAAAATTATTTATTGCAAGGCCTAACAGGCAGTGGCAAAATATATTCTGCTATGAATAGATACTGAAGTGCAAACAGGCAGCTGTTTTTTTTAAGCAAGCATGGTTAGGTGTTGAATGTAAATGCATGTAAATACCTCAATTTTTAACATTTTATTATTGTTCAAACTGTTTGCCAAGGAATACTCAGTAAATAATGTAAAGTTCTGCAAAGTCATTTAGTTCTTTTAGTCTTTTATTGTTTATAATTTGTTGCTCTCGATCCTTCTGGATATAGAGCTTAAGTCTAATCTAAAGTCTGGTTTATAAACATGCTTTATTTTTTTTTTAAATCATTAAAATTGTTCTTTCGAATATTTGTTTACAAAATATCCTAGTTTGTAAATATCTAGAGACGAATTCAAAGCGTCTGTCACCCTCCCTTCCTCTATAATTTTTTTTTCAATGCACACCTGTTTTCACAAATTCACTAACAGGCAGGAAGGAAAATACAACAGAAAAAACTTCGCGTACTAGAGGGAGGGGCCTGGGATGTCTTTATTCCTTGCTGAATGATTAGGTCTGCTGAAGAATTACAAAGGAAGTAATGGGCAGAGTTGTTATGTTTGAATCACTGTTTTTTTGATTCATGCACAAGTCTCTAACCTAATTCCAAAAAGCTTTTGAGGAGGGTCCTTGTGACAACAGAAGTGAAGTGATCCTTTTACCCTCTACTCCACCCTCCAAAGCCATCACCTCTTTTTTTCCCCATAAATTTATTTATTTATTTTTGGCTGCATTGGGTCTTCGTTGCTGTGCGTGGGCTTTCTCTAGTTGCGGCGAGCGGGGCCTACTCTTCGTTGCGGTGTGCGGGCTTCTTGTTGCGGTGGCTTCTCTTGTTGAGGAGCACGGGCTCTAGGCGCATGGGCTTCAGTACTTGTGGCACACGGGCTCAGTAGTTGTGGTTTGCGGGCTCTAGAGAACAGGCTCAGCAGTTGCGGCACACGGGCTTAGTTGCTCCGCGGCATGTGGGATCTTCCCGGACCAGGGCTCGAACCCATGTCCCCTGCGTTACCAGGCAGATTCTTAACCATTGCGCCACCAGGGAAGCCCGCCATCACCTCTTTTTATGCTCGTCTAGTTAAGCTTCTAAAACATGGACACGTTTGCCAGGACATCTCTTTTAATGATTAGCAGCCAGTAACGCCAGGGTGTGACAGTTCACAGCAGGGTCCCCAACCATTACAGCAGGCGCTGGCAGAAGCATCAAGGTGGCTGTGCTGGTGTGGGTTAGCTGACCGCCAAGCCTGCACGTGCAGATGTCCAAGGCTTAGCACACACCCGATGCCCACAGACATCCAAAAGCATTTGAGAAACGAGCAGCTAAGGAATGAGCAAAAGGCCCGCACTCACAGAGGAAGGCTTACTGGAGGAGAAAGTTCATCACACTTGGGCAGAGACTGAAACCGAGCAGGACCCTGTGGGGCTCCTAGGCACAGAAGCCTTTCTGTGTCCCCCCCTCCCCGCCCCGGCCCCGTTCCTTGTTTGTAGGGAACGGACTGCAGCTTCCATGACCTTCCCTGGGTCCCAAAGGGCAGATTCAAACATTTGCTAATCAGAGAAGGGAGGGAACATAGAGACAAGGGAGGAACAGCCAAGAATCAAGAGTGCAGCATTGGGGCAGGGCACTGGTTCACCTCAAGGAATATACATAACGATATCTTTTGAGCTCTTTATAGAACTAAAACCCCCAATAAATGGAAGATGCCAGCATTCTTCATTCTAGAGAAGACCACCTGAGGCCAGATTAAAAGGAACCAGAGAAGCTCATCAAGAAGATCACCTGAGACCAGATGAAAGGAGTGCAGGCCCTGCACACACCCTAATCTTATCAGCAACCCCACCTTTGAACTATGGCTATAAAACTCCTCACCAAATCCCCCTGGGTTAGGATGCACGGGGACACACAGGAGCCTGCTGTGTCCCCTTGGCCTGGCAAAGCAATAAAGCTATTCTTTTCTACTTCACCCAAAACTCTGTCTCCGAGATTCGATTCGGCACCGGTGCACAGAAGCTGAGTCCAAGACTCTCAGAGGAGAGGAAAGAGGATAACGCATAAGAGAAATGAAGGACTGGATAACCTTGAAGTTAAATTGGGTTGGCGATACTAAAATCGTGGCTTCTCAAAGCTCTGCGGGAGCCAGCGGAATCCCAGCTCTCGCAGCTCACTTTGGCGGTTGACCGTGGCTGGTGCTGAGGATGAAAATGACTCTCTAAGCCTCTCGGCGGTGAATCCCTTCGCCTCATTTGACTTTTTCTTCAGGCAGTCGAGTCAGCTTTGGCTAGATTTGCATCTTGCCGCTCCGTTTAAATGGAAATCAGCGAGCCTGGCAGGCTTCCAGGCGGCCCCAGGTTTCCACCAGCGTGGAAACTTAGAAGGCTTTGTCACTAAAGACTGACCTGCGGCGGCGATTCCTTCCATGCTGGATTGCTCTCCTAGATGCTTGCCTCGGACTTCCTTTCCTAGAGGGGTAGCTTGGCCAACGTGCTTGTTGTTTTTCAACAGCATCCACCATGGCAATTCCCAAAACCAGGAGCTTCAGCCAGTCTAAATGTTTTGACAACCTAGTTTTCTTTGAAAAAGGTGAAATTCATGCCTGAAGTTCAGCCGGGCACAATAAGACCCTGCCTCTGGAAAGGCAGAAAACATCTATTGAAGTAGCAACCACTGTCACCCTGAATCCATTCGGCTCTGATGGCTTGGATGGCGTCATAGCAGAAGACAGCATTTTTTGTAGGAGAGAGTCTGGGCCACAAGCTCATGCTGATGAGGAAACAGTGGGTCATGATTTGATAATGGGTGCAAACTTTTGTTCTTCTCAAAAGGAGCAGAATAAGAGGCATACGTTTTCTAGGTATAACAAGTCCAAGCATCTTTCCTACAGCCGAAGCTTCACCAGGAAAGGAAACTTGTGGACATTCTGAAGAGTTTATCTGCCTTTGATGTTTCCAAATGGGGCTCACAGAGAAATTTTTGATGCTGCTCAGGGGCACATAATGAGTGACACCCAGCATCTGTCAGAAGCAGGGCTAAAGGCAAGGGAGGAGCCAGCCTTCGTTTCTTTCATAGCAGCTTCAAATATCACAAGAAGCGCAGGACGTGCTGTGGTAGACAGCGTCATGGGGCACAGGCACTGCTGCCATCTCCTTTCTGATTGAAGCCATCAACACCTCAACCTTTTGCATGGGGCTGAGTTTCTCTGGCAATGAGATAAGCCATCACAGAGAGTGCTTCAAGACAAGGGATTTGTGCTGGAGCAAATCCAAATTTTGGTAGAGTCCAATTCTTTTCAAATCATGAAATGGATGCGTAAGTACACAGCAGGGTGTTCCTTTAGTTGTGTTGGCCTCATACATCCACTGGCAAGGAAACCAATGCACAGAAGCACCATGGTGTTTGTTTTCCATCAAGCACGTTGAGTCCTTTCACTTGCAGGCATTTCCAATTTAAACATGATCCATAAAAATAAGCACAGGTGTTCATAACTTTAATGGCAGGGTATGCTTTCAGTTATTTCACTCATCCCCAAACTATCCTACACATCATAATATGTGCATAACAACAGTTTTTCCTTCCCTGACCATGTCACCCCATGCTACTTTAGTGTGAAACATTACTATCACAACACAACCTTTGACAACTTTTTTTTTCCCCACAAAGACAATCCTCCACTTAGAGAAAGAAAAAAGAAAAAACAAAAGGAAAAAAAAACTGGGAGTCTAGTTCTAATTTAGCTAAGAGTGCAAAGGAGATGTGACAATAATCTTAAAGGGTGTAAGTTAAAGAAAATATGCTGCAGCTGGGAGTCCTGACCCAAGAATGAACAAATATTTATGACTCTAGCTTCGGTAATGTATTTTCTTAAATGAGCAGGTGTGCATATGCTCATCAGCATAGTTTCAAGGAACTTTTAGAGTCGAGACAGAAGGTCAGTGGAATCATGGATAATTAAAAGATCCTTCTCTGAGAGTCAACCTTGCAATCCCCTTGCCAAATACTTGAAGGAGTACTTTGATGAGCCAGAAAACAACTATCACATAGAACAGCAATATATGCATTTATATATATAATCAAGAAGAGTGATTTGAAATTCTGTACCGAGACCACCGATACCCATAGCCCTCCAACAAGTAAAACTGCACATTTAAAAAGTGAGGGGCGATAGCAAATGACTAATGTTTCCTGTATCCATACATATTCCACAAAGGCATGTGCTAAATGCTTTACATTTTTTCATTGATTAATCCTATGGCTCTATACGGTAGTTACCATAATTATGTCCATTTCACAAAACTCCAAAGTCCTATGCTCATGGAAAGGCTTTCTCTCATGATCACTTGTGAGAAATTCCTTAATCTGTAATATTATATAACCTGGGGGCTTTTACTAGGCATAAATATTTTATCCAAGAAATTAACTGCTAAGTACAATAAGCTCTCTATCGTTAACCACACTCCAAGCCAGAAATATACACCTGATTACCAATAACTCACATGCCCTGTCCTTTCACCAATTATGATTAATGTCATTCTAATCATGACCCATGGGCACTGTAAGATGTCAACTACTTCTAAATCAAATGACAAAGACTGAAATACGGTCATTGAATTTTAGGAGGGTTATGTTTACTGGATGCTAGTTATTTAATATGACCCATCTACCGGCGTGACACCTGATACCCTTTCATTCACGTTTGTTATTTACAGAGACACATCGGGACGACTGGTGTTATTAGCTCTCAGAGAGGCCGGGACCATAATACTTGGTGAGCACATTGTGACCGTGCTGGATGATGGGAAATTTATCTGAGAGTCAGTCATGCCGTTAATAAGGATTCTGACCTGTGACCAGCTCCCGGATCTCCAAGTCGGTGGTCTTGCGGAGCAACCTGACCAGCGCCGGGATGCCGCCACAGTTCTTCAGGGCGATTTTATTGTCATCGTTGGCTTTCCCATACACCAAGTTTCTCAACGCCCCACAGGCACTACGGTGGACTTCCGTCATCCGGTGGTCCAGCAGGTCCACCAGGAGCTGAATACCTCCTTGTCTCCTTATCTGAAAGAGCAAAGGAGAAAGGAAGGTTGCCTTAGAGAGGATGATTTCACTATTTAAACCCCAACAGGTTTCCCATATGAGGTAGTTGCTATCAATACAATTAATTACGCTGAACTGAATGAAGGCCTTTTACAAAGTGAAAAGAAAACAAATTATTGCTCTCTTTAGATTCTGTTGCTTTTACTTGTTTTAATATCCTACCAATAAAAATTCAAATGCATTTCCTTTCGAGGCGCAGAATTTTGAAAAGGTGATTTTAACCTCCCAATGGGTGTCTCAGCCATTTCTCTCTATAAAAATATGCCACGGGCTTCCCTGGTGGCGCAGTGGTTGAGAATCTGCCTGCTAATGCAGGGGACACGGGTTCGAGCCCTGGTCTGGGAGGATCCCACATGCCGCGGAGCAACTGGGCCTGTGAGCCACAACTACTGAGCCTGTGCATCTGGAGCCTGTGCTCCTCAACAAGAGAGGCCGCGACAGTGAGAGGCCCGTGCACCGCGATGAAGAGTGGCCCCCGCTTGCGGCAACTAGAGAAAGCCCTTGCACAGAAACGAAAACCCAACATAGAAATCAATCAATCAATCAATAAATCTTTAAAAAAAAAAATGCCACATACTCAGGACATGAAGCAGATGGACGGGCAAAAGAATGCTTCTCACTCCTAAGACTTATTAAATGTAACCGCTGTCTTAAAGGGCCGCAGGATTGCTGTACAAAATGTGAAAATTATGCTTAATAGGGGAATGCTCCCAACCTTTCAAAGGAACCAGAAGCCAAATGAAAAACCAGAAATGACACAAGTCTTTTCATCTGAGAAGACCTGGAAACTAAGAATGTCACCCACAATGGCAGCTGGTCTGAACACTAGGACCAAGTCATGTTCTGCGTAACGTAGGTATTTGATTAATAACAACAGTAAAATAATATTACATTTGGGTGTTCTTTTTACCCAAAGAAAATGTTTTTTTTTTTTATTTTAAATAAGTAAATGAAAAAAAAAGAAGCCCTTGCGCTATGTTTCCAGATGTGTTTTCTCCTTGCTGTCCTTTAATAGCCAGACCCATTTCAAAATTTAGACTGCAAACAAATTGTCTAGTTAACATACAGACCATTTCATGGAGTTTTCATTAGCAGAGCTGTATTTGAATATTTCTGCATTTGGAAGAAGAATACATACAATTCACTCAGTAATACTCAGTAATATTCTTTCCTTTTTTTAACCTCAATATCCCTCAGGGGTTGAAGAATTATAATTTGGCATGAATGGATATAATCTGACACCTTCCCTACTTAGTTTTCTGATTACAGAAAACTCATTCATCCCATAGATGTGCAGGGGCACAGGGCTGGATCCCCAGACTCTTTCAACGGTGCTCCAGTGCCATGCTCTCCAGGAGGCCACTCAGCTACACTATTTAAAATTGCCATCTGAATCACACCACCTCCCTAATCCAGCAGTCTTGTTTCACCTTAATCTATCATAGAATCCTTCATAGCATTTGTCCTAACTTCTTTATTACGTTTCTTGTTATTGTCTGTCTTCTGCTAGAATGTATATTCTTGGAAGGCAAGTCTCTTTGTCTTGTTCATTGGTAGATCCCCGTCCCTCTTCCAAGTGCAATCAATGCCAGGCACATAGTAGAAGTTCAGTAAGTATTTGAGTAAATGCGGAGGGAGCGTGGATTACTTGTTACAGCAGTGTTTCTTTCTCAGGTCAGCTAACTCAAAACTGAGTAATATTCCTCTTTAAAGGAAAACAAAACAAACAAAAAGCCCTTTTGTAAACATCTAAGAATGTCTCCAAGGGGCTACTGCAGCTCTTCTGGGACCAGCTTACAAAAAAATGAGGATGCATGTCTCACACATAAAGTGGACCATCTCATGATTCAGAATATGCCTGGAGGAATTATTTTCACCCATCAACCAAATGAAAACAGAGCAAGCTGAAATCCTCCCAGAACTCATGGACTCTAAGTCCCTAATTTAGAAAATATGACTGTGGTATCACACCTCCTGTGAGATCAGGACCAGGGACAGAGGAGAGGAGACCTCCACACACCTCCACCCCCAGAGGGGGGCAGGGGTGTAGAGACAGGCGTTCATGTCCCCAAGGTGCCTGTACAGTCTGCATTGGTGACAGCACCGGTGGAAGGTGGCTAAAGGGACCATTGGGGCAATTAGAAAAAGCTACCAAAGGATCAGAAAACCACTTTTTCTCAACTTACAGTTTGACCCAGGGCCTGCTTGGCACTCACCCAAGAGAGATGAAGTCTATTGCTATACACGTGTCCCGTAAATACATCTGAGCTTTAACACATGCATTTTATTTTTATTTCCATTTGTACAAAAAAGGTTAAACTATGAATGTCATTTTCTCAATGTGTTTGTGTTTGCATGTATGTGCTGTACGTTAAAATTATCTAGGTTCAATTATTTTAATAATGATGAAACTATTATAAAAGTGGTTATAAAGCCATTCTTACAGTTCACCAATTGGTTACGTATTAAAGGTAAATGGTACAGTAAATCCATCTCTCTACCTTAGTTATTCTGTATATTATAGTTAAGATTCCTAATTTATGATAATATATTTCCCATTTATATAACTTAATGAATTAAGCTATTAAAATACTATTCCAAAGCTTTAAAAGGGAAAATGTATTCAAAATGAAGGCAATATCAATTCTTAATGTATGAGAAAATGCTGTTTTCAGTGTGACCCTAATGAATGCCATATATCCAAATTTATAATAAAACCTTCAATCCTATTTTAACCCATTTAGAGCAACACAAATAAGATGATAAACTTTTTCATTTGCTCTTATTTTGAGGGTCACCGGATCATCAATATAAAAAAACTTTTGTTTTATTGGGACTGAATTTTACCTAAGCATATGAGAATCCTACTTCAGTTTTCTGAAGCCAAACATTCGTCAGAGTTGACCGTCACAGACGTGAATGTGATGGTCAGATCCTTGGTTCTGCCCCCTCCTGCAGCCTCCCCGCTCCCAGCAGGACCCGAAAGAGAGCCATAGGGCAGACTTTCCATTCTCTTGCAGGGTCTTTATTCCTTGCAGGACCTCTGGTGGTATGGATGGGTCCAATGCTGCCCTCTTCACTTCCCCTCTGCTTTTCCCCTGGATCCTCCCTCTCTTCAACTTCTCCTGGCATCCAATTCTTCTAGTTTCTTCTTGTGTCCAACCTTAAACTCTTATAAGGCTCCAAACAAACCCACTGTAAACATTAACAAAGTACAATTCTCTTTGAAAGATGATCAGGGGAAACTCTCCTTTTTAAAAAGGTACCTTTACTTCCTCTCCCACTATTTTTCTTTAAAGCAGTCTATTTTTCTTTAATCCTCCCCGTCGATCACTCCACATCCAAGAGGCGGGGCCCTTGTTTTGGTCCCCGTGCTGTCATTTCAGGCCAGTGCACCCTTTCTTCTTCCTGCCTTCATTATCCTCATGCGGAATTCTTCAAAAGTCAAACCTTAAAAAATTCTAGGTTTACTATTATTGAAACCAAGTCAATAGAATACTATATAATATTATATCCAATCTCTACAAATCATAACAAAATCAAATCCACTAGCAGAATGCCTGTCATAGAGTGCTGAGTCCATAAATATGGATCAGATGAGTGGTAGAATGGTACAGTGCTTATCGTATGTCAGTTTCCTTCTCTCTCTTTAAAAAGTTTTTTTTAATAGACGTTATTTTTCAGAGCAGTTTTTTGTTCACAGCACATTCGAGCAGAAAGTACAGAGATTTGCCATGTACCACTGTCCTTACACATGCACGGTCTCCTCCATTACCAACATCCTCCCCAGAGCCCTACATCTGTTACAATCTGTGCACGTACACTGACACACCATTATCACCCAAAGTACACAGTTTACATTAGGGTTCACTCTTGGATGTTGTACAGTCTGTGGGTCTTGATAAATGTATAATGACATGTATCCACCATTATAGTGTCACATAGAATAATTTCACTGCCCTAAAAGCCCTCTTTGCTCTGCCTGTTCATTCCCCCCCACCTCCTCGCTAACCCCTGGAGAAATCACTGATCTTTTTATGGTCTCCACGGTTTTGCCTTTTCTAGAATGTCATCGAGTGGGATCATCCAGTAAGCAGCCTTTTCAGACTGGCTTCTTTCACCTAGTGTATGCATTTAAGATTCCTCCATGTCTTTGCACGGTTTTGACAGCTCGTGTTTTTTTAGTGATGAATCACATTTCACCGTCTAGATGTAACGTAGTTGATCCATTCACCTACTAAAAGACATCTTGGTTGCTTCTAAGTTTTGACAATTAGGAAGAAAGCTGCTATAAACATCTGTGTGCAAGTTTCTGTGAGGACATCAATTTTTAACTCCTTTGGGTAAATACCAAAGAGAGCTACTGCTGGGTTGTACAGTGAGAGGATGTTTAGTTTCGTAAGAAACCACCAAACTTTCTTCCAAGTGGCTGTACCATTTTGCATTCCACCAGCAGTGAATGAGAGTTCCTGTTGCTACACCTCCTCGCCATCATTTCGTGTTGTCAGTGCTCTGCATTTTGGCCATTCTACTAGGTTGTAGTAGTATCTTATTGTTGTGTTTCTTTCTCTTTTCATTCTGACTGTGTGATTCCAATTTATTTACATTAATACAAATGATTGAAAAAAAACTATCAATACTGAAATACATATAGGGAAACAATAGCTTGAGTTGGATCTGGACTGAACAAATCTCACATCTCCTACTTTCTTGAACTTGACAGGGAATGACTGGAAAGGGCTTTTCATACATAATCTGATTAGACTATCTTAAATTAGTTTATTAAATGATTCTTTGATACATGGTCCACTTTAGTTCCTGTGCCAATAGCTCATGTTTATTTCTCTGCTAAGCTGTGAACTTCAGGAATTTAGATGGAGAGAGTAATCTATATAAGAAGTAAGAAAGTTGGAGGCTGATGAACCCCATACCCAGGGGAAATAAAAATGAATTAACCAATCAAACAAAGCAAAACTTCGCCCTGCTACCTGTCGTTTTAGGTTGTTTACAAAGAGAACCTCCTTAAACCTAATGTAGACAGTCTCTTGGGGATGAAAGCTGGGATGTATGCGCAAAGAATCAGTAAAGCTCATCCAGTTTGCACCAGGGAAGAATGAAAAGAGCTTACATACCTTTGCTATCCAGTCCACTGTTTAAAAGAGCTTTTTTCAATTTAAACTCTGGAACTAAGATTATCTAAAAATCATTCAGGAGTAGGATGCAATGGTTTTCTTCTTTGTCCTTTCATAACAAGGCAGAATATAATATATATAAAACCCTTTTAATTCAGAAAACAAATGGTTGGGCCATTAAATTAAATACAAGAAAAATGCGAGTAATGCAATAACACCCATTGCAAAAAATGGGGCCTCACCATTTAATGGATCTGGTGCTCTTAACATTATCTGCATTTATTGAGAAGAAACTATATTTACCAAATGAATTAGCTATTATCATTAAGTTGATATCAACATCGATGAATAATTTAGAACATACCCAAGTAAAGCAGTGTGTGTATGTTAATGACAGCCTTCATAAAATTTTAATGACGATGATGACGCATTATCGGGTGGAAAAGTTATCAGGGAACAGGATTCCTCTTGGGAGGTACCTGTCTTCATTTAGAAAAATAGTATGAAAGGTTAGTTTGAGGATAGTGAGACCCTGAGGGCATGGGCTACAGGTGTTCATGGCAACAAAAGAGATTGCTCGCCTACTCTGCATTTAAAAGGGAGAGGAATTTGGAGCTGGGATTAGAAGAGAGAAGAGACTGGAGTAGCCTTTTGTTAACCTTCTGGTTGGTGAGATAAGGACCTCAAACAGCTAAGGACCTGGGTATACATTTCTCTGCCTCTCTGGGATCTAGTCCACTGGAAGCAAAATGGATATATTTTCGTGCCTCTGGTTTCGTGCTAAAAGAAACTAGGCTGGACCTGAGGTGCAAAGTAAATTTAAATCCTAGTCTGCAGGACTAAGAACACATAGTACTTCCTCTTGCTCTAGATATTTATGATCAAGGCACAATGTCTGGGAACTGGTTTATAGAAAGCTGACTAAAAAGAAGTACTCAGTGATTTCAGTAAATTTCCAATTAACTGTTATTTTTCAATGGTGTTGGTTAGAAAAATTGGCAAAAAAGATACAGTTGTTTTATATTCCTTATGAATGTTTAAAAATTAAGTAACTTTCTCTGCTTAAAAAGCTACTGGAAGATACAAAGTTTGTAGATCTGAAACCAGAGGCTTAACCAGAGGTAACTGAATCTCACTGTCAACTTTGATGCAGAAATTGCAAGGTTATCAGTTTGTAAAATACATATTTTACCTCAACGAACTCCACCTCTCGTCCTCATAGTTAAGCCATTGGAGTTTCTGTATAATTTGAGTTGATGTATGTACATGCAGTTGCCTCTGAGTAAAATAGAAGGACAATTCTTAAAGGCTAAAATCGTTTTCGGTTTTATGATAGAAACTATTTTTGAGAAGTTTGAGAGAAAATACATCTCTCTCTACAGTTGTGGGAAACGATCTACTTTCTCCATTCAACAGGTAAACCAAGATGAATTATGTTTCTTTTTAAATTATGTTTTAGAAAGAGGGTCTATTGTGTTTTGGTGGTGCTGGCTATGAAGCTGGAGCAACTGGCTTCAAATCATCCCTCCTTCTCTTAAAACCCGTGTACCCCGAGGCAAGTTACTTAAATGTCTGTAAAACATGAACAAAATGTGAACCTGTCTCATAGGGTTGTTTTTAGGATTAAATGAAATCTCAAATGTGAATTGTTTAACAATGAGCTCAGTAAATATCTGTCAAGGAACTACCCACTGTATCAACTTGTTAAAGGATGTTCTTAATTGACTTATTACCTGGTCAATATATGACTCAACTTAATAATATGCTTATATAACATATGATAGAATCAGTGAAAGGCATATAATTCAGAGTTATAACTTCACCAATTTCGTTGAGTGTATAAACTGAATATTATTGAATATGTCATTAATCCATTCTGGTATACAACTAATGAGATTATATAAGGGATATATTTATTCTAGAATGAGCTGTGTGAATTGTATTGGTCATGTTTAAGAAATAATATCAAAGTCTGCTGTATCAATATTGAACCCCTGAGATATTTTGCTAGATATATTTCCAAGGGAAGTACAGTGAATTAATGATCTATATTTTAAGAAGAACAGAAATGCAATAGTTTTTCTTGTTAGAGTAACTGAATTGACCAGGAAAAAAAATAAGGCATTCAAAATAATTTTGAGGTGATACTAGTTCTGGGAAAAAGAGAATTTTTTTTTTCCTGAAATATAGAGAGAATTATTAGGCAAAAAGAGAGAAGGACCATGTTTTGATTTTAACAAATTAGCCTCTAATAAACATAAAAAAATGCAACCAGCAGCAAAACATATAACCAGTAACAAGTTAAATGACTGTGAAGGTTCTAGTTTCATGTAGATTTTCCCAGATGCTACTCATGTGCCATGATGTAGGATGAGTAGGGGTTTCGGTTTCATCTCTGTGTCTAGCAGAAAGCTCTTTGGTGTTTTTTTTTTTTTTTTTGAAACTGACATGGAAAGAATAAACAAGTCTACAACTACATTATTATTGTTATGTGAGTTCCCTTATTTTTCCAATCCAAAGGCCCCTACACTCCTAGATTCTTTGTCACCCTGGACAGATTTCCAAATCCAGCTCCCACCCCACTGAACTTGACCTCAGCTGGCAGTGAAGACCATCACAGAGGTAACCGCATGAACATATAACAAAATGGTAGGGGAGAATCTGAACATGTTTTCCCTTTTTAAAAAAAATTTTTACTTATTTATTTTTTATAAATTTATTTATTTTATTTTATTTATTTTTTGCTGTGTTGGGTCTTCGTTGCTGCGCACGGGCTTTCTCTAGTTGCGGCGAGCGGGGGTTACTCTTCATCGCGGTGTGCAGGCTTCTCATTGCGGTGGCTTCTCTTGTTGCCGAGCACGGGCTCTAGGCACACGGGCTTCAGTAGCTGTGGCTCGCGGGCTCAGTAGTTGTGGCTCGCAGGCTCTAGAGCGCAGGCTCAGCAGTTGTGGCGCACGGGCTTAGTTGCTCCACGGCATGTGGGATCTTCCCGGACTAGGGCTCGAACCCGTGTCCCCTGCATTGGCAGTCGGATTCTTAACCACTGCGCCACCAGGGAAGCCCACCTTTTTTTTTTTTTTAACTATCCTCAATTTAAGAGAAGTAGCTGATATTGTACGAGTTATGTATTAGTAAAATGTTCCTGTCCATATCTCTGGTTAAAGAAAACTATTTCCCATCAAAATCTCTGAAATGATCTGTTTTACAGCAGTTTGAACATTCACGTTCTCATCACCCTCATTATCCTATCATTTAAAGAGATAAAGGTAAAAGGGGAAAAGCCCTTTCTTTTGGTCTGAACGTGAATCATTATTCCACCCAGCGACGCATTTTACAAGACACTTTAAAAGGAAAAAAACACCTGAATCATTGCAAACAAATTACATATACCAGAGTCCTTGGCCCTTTCGATTCCCCTCTTGTTAACTGATATCATAAACAGAGAAGTTTTCTAGACGTTCCCCCATTGCAGAATGAAATACAGTCAGTCTAAGTGGATGAAAAGCCAGCAGCAGGATTCTCTACTGAAAAACGTGCTGCCACCCGTGAAGCAGGCAGGAGGTCAAAAGGGGCCTCAGAACTGTGCATCTGGAGACTGGGAGCTGACACCCTCCACAAACACTCCCGGGCGCTCAGGATTGCTGCGAGTTTCAACATTATTCTGTAAGAGCACTCAGGAAAGGCCCCTCTTTTCTTTTTTAACAAGCAAGAATTTCAGGCGATTCCACAAATTCGTTTTCTAAAGATGCCACTCAGACACACTCAAATGTTCTAAATATGGCTAATGGTTTCCATTACCTGGTGTAAGTTTTGAGCTGTTCTTGCAGATACAAGATACAAAATCACTAAGTAGTGACAATTACAAAGAATGCCTCCAATAAAAGTCTCCCTTATTGTGTTCCAAACTGAACTCAGTCTAACATATCGTAAGTGGCAACACTAAACTCCGATACTTAGCATCTCAAAAGAGAATTTTAGATGAGCGCACATAAATTTTGAAAACACAAACCTGTGTAAGGCAGATGTATAACTTAACTATTTAAAAATTGTTAAAGGATCTCAGGATGTGACTGCAGGAAGCCCACAAATATTACCCCCAAAGCTTTCACTGTTTTACAGATTGGACAGTCCCTCTTTGACTCATGGTTATGGAATGGCTAGTCTGTTCAGGTGCTGGGCTCAGAGTGGGGGAGATGGACCAGGTCCTTCCTTTAAAGGTGTCCAAATATCTGTAGAGGAATCAGAAACCAAAGAAACCAGCAAAGAAGCTAATAAGATCATTTCAGTAGTGAAAAACAGAGGCAGCTTTACCTGAAGGAGGACCTAGCAATTTTCTAGTTATAATTTTGATCCTTAAAGAGGATCCATCAAATTGTACAAGCTTTAAGCCCCTCAAAACCCAGATCTTCTCTGGTGATAAGAACCATATAGAAGAGAGGAAAAGAGGATGGAGCATGCAGGAAGGTGTTGCACGGGGCCAGTCCGGGTACCATGATCAGGGAATGTTTGAGCAGAGACCAATGACACGAGGGAGTGATGGAGGGTCCCAAGTAAGGGCAAGGAGGTCGGTGTGGCTGGAGCAGAGTGAAGGAGAGACGAGATGGGGTGACAGCTAGGTGGTGCAGGGCTGGATCTGGGGCCTTTTGGCCACTAGGGCATTGGGTGTACTCTGAAGAAGATGGGAATGAGAGTTGACCTAACACGCTTATTTAAAGACTGTTGCATGTGCCATGTGGAGAACAGACTGTAAGGGCCCAAAGATAGAGGCAGGGACACCAGTGAGATTGTCCAGGTTTGAGAAACTCGGTAGCTTTAGATCAGAATGATGGGAATGCAAGTGACAAGAAATGGTGAAATTCTAGATCTGTGTTGCAGGTAGAAAAATGGGAAAAATATGGGGTCTGACTGAAAGAAAGGAATCACTAGTGACTAAGGTTTTTGGCCTTTCATTTTTAATAAAACAAGTATGTTGATAATCATCACAATAGTAGTTCTTGGTTGACCGACAGATGGCAAAGTGTTTATGAAAGACACAGCCTCTCATTTAAATTTCTATTTCACTGGCATTACGAAAGCACACATTTAAAAAATTGTGATTCTTCTGTTATTGCCAGATGGAAAAGAACATCTTTCTAAAATATAAAATTATGCTAAATACAGACATAGCAATAACAGAGAAATTGTTTCATATCTTAGATAGCCTATGGTTATGACAAATAATGAATATTAAAGTAAACCTAACATATTCCATCAAAAGGAGTTATGATAGATATGTAGAGAAAACTTTCCTATGCATTTATTTTATTTTTACGTTAAATATCTAAATTTTTAAAAATTTAAACTATATCAAGTAAAACTTTCATTATACCTACAAAAATTGTACAGAATATAAAATTTGCTTAAGTGTTTTCCTGATGTGCATATGTCTTTTTTTCTTTCTTTTTTTTCTATTTTAGGTGACAAAGTCACCTATATGTCCTGAAGATATATTTGCTCATAGGCTCTTTTGTGGTAGCAACAAGCCAACATTTACTGGAGTAAACATTGGTTGAGAAAAGAATTTTAGTTTTGTTCAGTTCAGTTGATATTTACTAAGCACCGTTCTATGCTCCTTGAGGATCTCATTGACAGGAGACACGCACAGGAAAAAACAAGGTGCTCTGAAGCCCACAGGAAGGGCATGAAACCAGCCTCCTTGGGAAGTGGAGCGGGGGAATTACTTCTGGAAGAAATAACAGCTGAATTGATTTTAAGAAGTTTGAAACTGGTGACCTATACAGTGTAGAACAGGATTAAATTCTAAAATGCTTGGGATAATCCATGCTTATAAAGTGGGGGACAAGTTACGGTAGGGTTGGGGGGGAAGAGTAGGCATCAGTGTGTTAGATGGCGGTGCATCTTCTTGGCCCTTAAATTTACCCAAAGATTGGGGGGTATTATTATTATTATTATTACTACTACTATTATTTTATAATCAGACTTGGACACTTTACGAAGTAGAATATAAGACCTGTGGGATTTTAAAGAAAAATCGCTGAACTTAAGGGAATGGTATGCTTGTAGGAAGTTTCTTTGGCCAATAGCCCAGGATTCCTGCAGCTCACACGGATGATGGCTCTGAAGAGCGAGATCGCCAGTGGAGGTGGGAGAGCATGGGAGGCACGTGGAGAGGAGCATCTGTCTGCATAGAGCGCCTCCCAGAGGCGGGACCCAGGAAGTGTTGGGATGCCGGCAAGGGGCCAGGCTAGGGCTGGCACTGAAAACCACAAGAACAAGGAAAATTTCAGGTGCTGGGATGTGGAGACCCACTCATGCTTTTAGAGCAGAGGGATGATAGTTGTAGCAATGAGGCAAGAGAATTAACTTGACAGTGTCACAAAGAAGGCATTATGTGTCGTGCAGAAGTATATCCTAGATATCAAACATTTTCTGACCACTTTCCTGGCATCTGGGAATTTATAGAGTGTAACATGCATGCTGGGTTTCCTGCATCTCTCAATCATTTGTTTAAATTAACTTTGATTTTCTTATTTTGCTAGCTCTGTGCTCTGAGCCCCAGCAAGGAAACTGGAGAAGCCCATCTCATACTTCTCCAGTTAGCTCTGCCTCCAGAATCAGAGTGGAGGCTGCAGGGGATCCCAGAAGCTGAGTAAAAGGTAAAACCATAAGTTCCACCACTCAGAGCTCCCCATCTGTCGGGTTCAACCACTGTGACCAGCGCTTTTGAGAATCCACAAACCGGAACATGTCAACCTCATTTCCCCCCATGTTTCTCTTGAACACAAAGAAAGCTGTTACCAGGGAAATCCGTCTGCAACATGGCATCTTGAAATATGAGTTATTCAATGATACTGCTCAGATGATTAAATGTTATTCACTCTTCATTTTGTCCATCAGCCCAAGAAGAACATTTATATGACACTTGGATCTTGGTGTAATAAGAAAACACACTTGTTTGGTGCATCTGTGACCTTTGAAATTTTAAAAATTAGGTACTAAGAAATCCCGTCAAGTGCAATGCAGTGCAGCCTAAACCCGTATATCATCCTTTATGAAGAAAGAGACTTTACTCCAGGCATCAGGTGGATGGTACCTTAGAAATTCTAACAGCATCACAACTGCCCTAGTAATTTTAGTAAGTGATTAGTACTAAATCACACCCATGTCTATAATTTGACATACATATACACTAGAGTGTTACACACATATAATAATATATAACAAATATAGTTACCAATAAATGTATATGTATAAACAAATAAATATACATTTATACAGGCATACCTCGTTTTATTGTACTTCGGTTTATCGTGCTTTGCAGATACTGTGTTTTTTTACAAGTTGAAGGTCTGTGGCAACCCTGTGTTGAGCAAGTCTACTGGTGCTATTTTTCCAACAGTACTTGCTCACTTCATGTCTCTGTGCCACATTTTGGTAATTCTCGCAAAATTTCAAACTTTTTCATTACTATTATATTTGTTATCGTTATTTCTTTTTTAAATTATTTTTTATTTTTTAAACTTTTTTATTCTATATTGGAGTATAGTTGATTAACAAGGTTGTGATAGTTTCAGGTGTACAGCAAAGTTGATTCAGTTATACATATACATGTATCTATTCTTTTTCAAGTTCTTTTCCTGTTTAGGTTGTTACATAACATTGAGCAGAGTTCCCTGTGCTATTCAGTAGGTCCTTGCTGGTTATCCATTTTAAATATAGTAGTGTGTACATGTCAACCCCAGACTCCCTAACTATCCGTCCCCCCAACCCTTGCCCTCTGGTAACCATGTTCTGGTGATTTCTGATCAGCAATCAACTGCAAAAAGATTGTGACTCGCTGAAGACTCACATGATGGTTAGCATTTTTTAGCAATAAAGTATTTTTTAAATAAGGTATGGAAATTGTTTTTTAGATATAATGCAGTTGCACACTTAATAAACTACATTATAGCGTAAACATAATTTTTATATGCACTGGGAAAGCAAAAAATTTGTGTGACCTGCTTTATTTCGATCTTCCATTTATTGTGGTGGTCTGGAGGCGAATCCACAATATCTCTGAGCTACGCCTATATGTACATATTTAAAAGGGAAAGCAATTCAGAAATGTCTCCTTTCCCTGCCCCTACCAACGTGGGATTCATTCAGTTCTTTCAATTATTTTATTCCAATTTAAGTTTTGTAGCACTGATTTTCCTTGTTTTTATAACTCACACTTGTGGGTTTAAAGGACCTGCCCAGTAGGTATTCTACCTTCTAATAAACAAAACAGCCACAGAGACTGAGAAGACTGTTATTTCTCTAAATTAATAATTTCGGTTCAAAGATCTTCAGTCCTGGAGTGTAGCAGGTTAAATGATAAGAACCCCGATTCTAAAGAATAAAATGCTTTTACCCTATTTTCAGATTTTAGTTCTCCGCATAGTTTATCGACACTCTTTTTAAAAATCTTCAACATACAATATCCCAGGTTTAAAAAGCTTCCTTATTTTCTGTCTTATTTATTGATTTTCTAATTATGCATTTAAAACATGCTGGATACATAAATGCTTTGGTTTGCATTTTTAATTCTTTAAGAATTTTCACACGAGTTACGTGCGCTATTGCATACATTTTTTTTCCAGACTAGAAGGAAATCAACAGTTATATTCTGTTGTTAACAGGCTGGTAGATGTGGAGCACTAATAACAAAGCAGGGACTTAGGGGAGAATTTTGTTTTGTTTTGAAATTCTGTACACACAGCAGTCAGTCAGAATCCACTCAACCTGATAAACCATCAAAACTAGCACGTCCACTCTACACCCCTCCCCCTCCTCTCTCGGTCCACGTCCCCATCTCTGGATTCCTTCTTCGCTCCCATTTACCACCTGCTACATTTCATATACATACTTGTTTGTTGATCTTCTGCCCCACTCCTGCCCAGAAGGATATAAAGCTGTGAGAGCAGAAATCTTGCCTGATTTGTTCAACACTGAATCCCCAGGGCTGAGAGAATTACCTGGCACACAGATGATCCATATTATTTTTTGAGCAAATGCAGTTTTGATGATGAAATTTTTGAAATTTTGAAATAATAAAGCCAATTTTTACAGTCCACCCTTCAGGAGAAATGTCATATGCCAAGCAAGCAAATTAAAACTTAAGAACAAAAACTTCTGGTGCCTAAAAAGAGATCTTAGAACCTTAGAATATGGTACAACTGTAAATATGAGAGTGGACCAGCAAATATTATGCACATTTAAAAAATGTTTTTCTTTTTTTTTTTTTAATGCTATTCTTGTCTGCTTACATTCTTTTTATGTATGTATGTATGTATGGCTGTGTTGGGTCTTCGTTTCTGTGCGAGGGCTTTCTCTAGTTGTGGCAAGCGGGGGCCACTCTTCATCGCGGTGCGCGGGCCTCTCACTATCGCGGCCTCTCGTTGCCGAGCACAGGCTCCAGACGCGCAGGCTCAGTAATTGTGGCTCACGGGCCGAGTTGCTCTGCGGCATGTGGGATCTTCCCAGACCAGGGCTCGAACCCGCGTCCCCTGCATTGGCAGGCAGATTCTCAACCACTGCGCCACCAGGGAAGCCCTAAAAAATGTTTTTCTTATAACTTTATCTTTTCACTTCATGAAGTGAGAGTACTTTTTCCCACAAGTGAAAGTCAACACTATGTATAAAATGCTTCTGCACTACATACACCTGCATCTTGTTTATAGGAGCCAATGCTGAATATATTAGCTAATTATAGGTATGCAAATTTGTCTTCTTTAATGCAAAAAAAACATATAAAAGCATGTGAAATAGTGTAGCACTCAGGCCCATAGTTGAATATCCAATTTCCATTAGATGAACTTGGGCTAAACAGTAAAGAGACAGATAAAAGTCAGAACAATAAGGAAGATTATTCAAAATTCAAAATCTTCACATTCCGCTGTCACTCTTCAGGGTTTAAGACACTAAAATGGAAAAATCTAAATTGCAAAGCAAATTATCATCTATTGATTCATTTCTTAGGAGGCTTATTGCAGAAAAAAATTAAATCTAGAGCCTGGAAGACTAGCAAAAAGGAGAAAAATGTTAGCTTTGGAAACTCTGCGAGGTAATATGAAAAACTGTGGGATATTTATTAATATAGATATCCATGCTCACAGGGGTGGGGACCTGGCAAGTTTGAATGACAAAATGAAGAAAATTGTGATTTATGTTAAAATACTTGGAAGGGAATTTTCATAACAAGAATTGGCACCTGCCCAACACATGATCAGTGCACTTGCTTTCGAGACCCCGTGGCCATCAAGATGAAACAGACTGATGTGACAAAGCCAACCTAATCAAGGGAAAAATGCTTTCTTAGTGGGAAGAATCCAGAATCTTATCTGCAGGCAGAGAGCTCCACAGAGCCGGAGGTCACGTGGCATCCTTCAGTCAGAGGTATGGCTTCCCAGGGTTTCTTTGCTCTAACAGGTTGTGTAGGCAGAATAATGCCTCCATCCCATCCCAAAGACGTCCACATCCTAATCCCTGAAGCCTACATATATGCACGTTACATGGCAAAGGGGAATGAAGGCTGTGCATGGAATTAAGGCTGCTGATCAGCTGACCTTAAAGCGTTTATCCTGGGTGATCTAGGTGAGCCCAGTGTCTTCATGAAGTTCTTTTACATAAGAGGAAGAGGGAGACAGAAGAGTCAGAATCAGAAGGATGGCAGCATGAGAAAGACTCACCGACCTACCACTGGCCTTAAAGATCGAAGGTGCCATAAACCAAGGAATGTGGGAAGCCTCTAGAAACAGGAGAAGGTAAGAAAACGAACTCTTCCTTAGAGCCTCCAAAAAAAAAAAAAAAAAAAAATTGCAGCCCTGGATTTAAGCCCAGTAAGACCAATTTTGGACTTCTGAGCTCCAGAGCTATTAGATAATAAAGTTACATTCTGTTAAAGCACTAAGTTTTTGGTAATTTGTTACAGCAGCAATACGAAGCCCATACATAGTTGGACTCAGTCAATCTATTGTCGATCTATTGTTGATCTATCATGTGTCCATGAGCTGCCCTCCAGGCTTCACTGCTTCTATCAGCCCACTTGTGGAAGAGCACAGGGCTGTTCTGCCCAGCCATTTCCAACGCCTAAGCTACTGTCTACATAGTCAGGACCAACAGATCACCTCCTGCCTTACCACCAGGGCTTATTCTTTGGCTGTTGGTTGACGTGTATCTAGATCACCTGGACAAATTTAAGTCTGGTAGGACCAAGGCAGTCTCATATCTCTCTGTATATTTGCTCTGTATAAAGAAGTACCAAGGATAGGGCATCGCTCTTTGCCCATTTTCTGGACTCAATGGCTAATCCACTGGCCACTGCACACCAGTCAGTGTTACATGATTCTCTCTTGAGATAACTTCAATGAGGAAAGACAGAGTCCTCCTAATGGGGCAGGTTGCACACTGGATGGCTGACCCTGTCTATATGAGTAATGAATGACTCTCTATAACTAGTATTTCAGATGATCATTCAGAAGACTACAACATGGCCAACTAGGAAGATAAACTCTGGTGTTTTGGTTTTGGTTTTTGTCCTGTTAACATTAACTTTTTGAAAAACTAGGTTGGAAGGAGGCAGCCTTCCCAAAGTGTTCCTCCTCCATCGTTTTAATGCTCTTGTCTGCAAGTCCTGCTCTTGCTGGACTTGTTCTGGTAAGGAGGCATAGTTTGGGCCTCTGATTTCTCTATAGAAGAGGATGAAAAAGAGATAAAGCAGGGAACCCAGGTTCTAAGGCATCTAAGGCATCCTGTTCATGCATCTAGTGGACACCTTTGGTAAGCCAAACCTAGAGGTTCTTGAGCAAATCCTTGCACTTAATCAGAGAGTTCTGGGACAGACCCTTTCTATGTCAGTGTTTTCTCCAAGGCTCAACAGGAATTTCAGGCCTCAAATGTCTCTTGAAGATGCAAGCAATCTCTACTAGTGCCCAGAGCAAGCCACAGATCACCTTCTACAAAGTAAATACCTAAAGGTGGAGTGAGGCAGTCAGTATGTTCAAAACCTTAAGTTTGTCTTTCTGCTGCCCTTACTCGATTTTGCCATAAACTCCAGTCTCATTGGGTATTTGTCACTGTTTGGATAAAGAAGTGTGGATTTTAGGCATCTGAAGTTATACTCGATACTCTTATCCACTGAAGACCTTAAGAAGTTTTGTTGTTGGGACGACCTTCAAAAGCGACTCTCTTTCTTTCCTTTTCTTTTTTTCCTTCTCTTTTCCCTTCTTTTCTTTTATTCTAATGGGACTTGATAATATCCCCAGATTTGAGATATGATTTCTCCAGGACCCAAGGAGTTCTACCAAGTATTATGTTTCTTATTCATTTCAGGGTGGCATCAGGAGAATATTTTTCATCAATTGAAAAATAGCCCTGATTCTTCAAATATTCCTTGTTGGGTCACCCCTCATAATTCTGCAGAATTTACAAGCCAGCTTCACCTTGTCATGAGTCACCCTAGTTGCAATTCTGTTGGCCTGCTCTTTTATAGGCCTGATAATCATTACACCATCAAAGTCATATATCAGAGTATCTTCTATCATCAGTGAGTCCCTTCACAAGAATTTTGGCCACGGGTAAGAGAATTAACATATCCTGTGTGAGAACTGTTACAATAGACCGTATGGTCTCTCGGGTATAGGCCAATTGAGATTGGCTTTTTCTCAGAAATTGGAATTGAGGCAAAAAAAAAGAATTTTCCAGATCAATGACAGCACTGAAATCCCTGGTGCCCACTGAGTTTCCTTATTAGCCTGAACTATATTGGATACTGTCAAAGCCATAGGGAGAACATTCTATTTAGACCCTAATAATCTACAAAGCTGACCTAGAAAAGCTGACTTGCTTTGGTAAAATAAATCTTTTGTATAAGGAGGTGTTGGGAGCCAGGGGACCAGTTCCTACTACCTCCTTTGTTAATATAGATATTGCTAGCAATATCTATTTCTAGAAAATCTCTAGCAAATCTATTTTGTTTTAGTTTTGAGCATGTTAGACCTTGGTTGGCCAAGGGGCTTTCACTTAGTTTATACAATCACAACTGGATTATGCCACCATTTTTACCATACCTATTCCCCTTGTGTGTTATGGGATGTAAACTCACTGTGGTCTGCACATGTGGTATGTCTAGGCCAGTGGGTATGAAAAATTACCCTTTGTTTCTGAACAGCTACCTTACCATTCTCTTTCCAAACAACCTCAAATTCTTTAGTGCAATGGCCAGGTAAAATTACATTGATTAAGCCCAGAAAATATGGTTTCCCAGACTCTTGCCAATCAAACAAGCCTCAGCATGTGGCCTCAACTCCCCTGTTGGGAATGTCACAAGAGTAGCTCAGCCTCCCCACCCCCTTGCAGTAATTTGTTATAGCAGCAAGAGGAAACTAATACAACCTATATGACAACTGTTTTTCCATTTCTTTCATTAATGACCATACAAACACCTCCCAAATCTAATCTGTCCTAGGCTGCCCTGTCCCATTTTTGTCTAGCCTTTCTGTTGCCTGTGATTCCTCATCTTTTCATGGCTGTTTGCACCAGCTTAACCAAAGAATCCACTAGCCTCTTTCATGGTAAGTCAGGCAAGAGTGCCCTAACTTCCTCTTGGACATCTTCAACTAATTAAAAAATCAAGAAATATGGGGGTCCTCTAAAAGAGGGCTCCCCAAATCACTGCACCATCCATTGTTTGATCCAAAAAGATATTTGGTGCCATTTGATTTGGGGCATGGTCACAGATCAATCCAAGTTGGCTTCATCTGTCCATACCTCCTCTCTTCAGGATCAGTGAGGGGGTTGGAGGTAATATAGATAATTCTACCTTTTGGGGTAAGCCTCATACACCGTGTTTTCTACGCAGGTCAGAGGGACATAACCTTGGATTAGAGGCAAAAGCATTAGGCTGCATAGCTACTATCTATGATTAATACTTACTCTACTTAAAGCCTGATATCACTAATATCCATTGGAGACTACTAGTCTTTGGTTCATTATCAATATCCCTGGTAATATTTTTACCTGAATCCTTGCTTATATTCATTGGAAAAATTTCCCAGTTCTTTTGCGCCCAAACCTCTACAGTCCCAAGTCCATGGCTCTCTGGACACGTCTAATAATGACAGATGGGACTAAAGAGAGACATTACTCCTTGAAGAGAACATTTTACCAAGAGCCAAGTTCACCTTTCACATCTGCCCCACCTGTCTACAATAGAGATACTAGCACAACAAGTACAATTTTCATATTTTTTACGTGTTGGATTTTATATCCTTGCTAAATGCCTCAGACATCTCTGCTTGCTTGGTAAGACCCAATGGAAACAATCCTTTCTCTTTGGATTATAATTTCTACACAATATAATGTTGTGACACCCAGAATCAAGGGGATAGTGGACATATTCCACTGAAATAGTTCCTTTCTTTCATAGATGCAAAGTTGTATGGTTTCATACTAAGAATCATCTGGCCACCAAGATGGTATTACAGAATTATCTCCATCCCTTTCAGTTTTCATATGTGTGCTCCACACCATCTTAACAAAGTCTGAAGTCTGTGTATCAATCCCACTTTGGACACCAATCTGCATGGTTGATTTGAATGGTGCTGTGTGTTCCCACGAGAGACTGAGAGGCTGGGGAGCCCAGGGACAGTCACCACTCACTAAAGATGAGACACCTTCTCGGCTTGGTACAGGTAAGTTTCTCTGTAAATTAAAGAACATGGCAAGGAGTTTGAGCCTAAATGGTGAACTGCTGTTCCTTAGACCTATTTGGGCATGCCGAACAAGCTTTGGGGACTGAAAAAAGGGGGAGTTGGGCAGCTGGATCCAGTAGCAAAGACTTAATGGTTAAGAAGAGGGATAATTCTGGGTACAGCCTGGTTTTTAACTCTTGGATTAACTGGCCTTTCTTGGAGTCCTATACGGACCATACAAAATATGGAGGTTGTAAGTAAAATTGGTGGTATCTGTTTTATTTTGTTGCTTTCTTGATCCATATAAGAAACAGAAACACTAAATCAGGAGTAGTACAGATACATTCTCACCACTTTTGACATTTTTTAGGCTTTGAGAGATCTATTACACTCATGGCGCGGGTAATGGTTGATGCAAGGAGATGGTGATACCCACGAGAAGGGGCAACAGTGTCTGGCAAGGGTGGCCGGGTTTGGTGAAATACAGTGATGGAGAGTGTCAGAGGTGCTTGGCAGGCCAGGCCAGGAGGGAGCAATTGGAATAAGGGTACCAGCTAAGGATGGCTTGCTTATAATCACCACCATTGACTCCTGAGAGCACTGGGCTCCCTCTCCACGCAGCCAACAGCAGCAAGAGAGGAAAGAAATGGTGCCTCTCATCCCACAGCTGATAGGCATGTTTCTGAACATAGATACTTGTCAGGTGACCATTGGAAATAACTGGATGTGTATGTGGCGGGGAGAGGGGTGACTCTGGAGTATCTTTATCAGCAGAAAGAGGAAATATCCAGTGAAACAGGAATTCAGAAACATGCCTGACTAAAAGAACTCGATGGAATTTCAGAGTCTCCGTTGACAGAGAGTTCTTTCTCCTGTGATCTGATTTCAGTATCTCTTAGAACAGGATAGGGTTATTTCAGCCTGCAAATAGGGGGCCCAGTTCTCACCCCACCTCCCCAGCTCCACCCTGCTTCTCACCAGGAGTCCCCAAACAGCTCCATCTTGAAAGGAGAACGCTACGAGACGCCGAGGGAAGCTTTCTGTCAAATGTACGAGCCGCCATTCTACCATTTATATGTGACATTATCTGTGCCTTTAAGATGTAAGAGGAAAACAGAGGGGTGATATTTATGAGGGAAACATTTTATTCCTGGTATGCTTCTCCATCACCTGTGAAGGCAGTAAAATCTATATAAAGCACCAACATTGAGCGTATTTGCATTATGTATAAAAGAATAGGGGATGGCTGGGAAGATAATCCTCTTCTTCTCTAGTGGACCAGGAGGGAGAGACACTGGCTTAAGAGCTATAGGTGGTGGCAGTAGAAAGGACAGTAGTTAAAGGAGAAGCAAATGAAGCCAGTGTCAGGGAGTCGGTGAGGTCTGGGGACTTTCACTGGGCTACAAGGGTAACTCAGAGCAGACCTCCTGCTCCCCACATCTTTTCAGTTTGCAACCTCCTAGAATCCAGTTTTGACCCATCCCCAATCCCCCTTCGTTCGGTCCACACCACGAAGTCTCAGAGCTTACCCACCCTCCCCCAAATAACACTTACTGTTTTCCTGCTCCCTTTCATCTGTCTCTATTTTCCTTGAGCCCCTGCCCCAGACAGCAGATTCCATCACTTGTGGTTTGTAGCAAGGATGGTGTCCACTCCCACCCCAACACCCACAGGGAAGGTACGGTGAACCTGCCTTCTAAGCAGAGCACTGGAGGTGAGATCCTCGCATTCCCACTGAAACACTTTTTGCCTTTCCTCATGAATACAGACTGGATATTGTAGTACTGTTCACCCACTGCTACAATTTCACCCACTGTTATAGTTCAGGGACATTTTGGGATAGTGAAGCTTTTCTGAGCTGGCCTGGGGAGACTGGTCTCCTTATATACAACTATGTTAATGGAAAATACATTTCAATCATAAGATTCTTTCTTTCAAACAATCTTTAGAAATTGAGGACAGCTTGTATAGATCCAAAGGAAATGCACAAATTATTCCATCCAGAACTTAAATACAAGTAACAAAAGAATTAATGCCCACTCAGTGTTTTACTTTTTGTTCAAGAGGCAAATTAATGAAGGAGGATTGTAAATACAGGAGACCAATTTGAGTTCTGAAGAGCCCTTAACAAAAGAGATTTTTTTCTTTCACATATATTAAAGGTTTGGTTGAAAAGTGCACTGGGGCTACGAAATGTGAACCGTTATCATATAATGATCACTGGTAGCTTTCCTTGAAACATTTAAAAAACAGCTGTAATGATGAAGTGCACCTAATAGGGAAGAGGTGTGACAAAACATCTACAGGATAGTTTGGGTATAAAGACACATTTCTTCCAATAAGAATCTGATTCTGAATGACTGAAATATGAGCTAGAAACTCACATATGCTTAAAATAAGTCAGAGAGGCTCTTGTCCTGCATGGTATCTGGCTCCAGTGGTGTTAACCATTTCCAAGATGGTGCACGCAAGCACGCAGAGAGCAGGGTCATTAATGAATATACAAGTGCCATCAGGTTGATGAGGTCTGATGGACTTAGAATGAACTGGAACAATAACCTTGGTGAAGTTGGAGAAGTGATCAAAGGCTCAAAAGAGGTGAGAGCAAAATCATTTACTTAAGAGTGGATTAAGGAAACTGATAGCAGAAATATAGGCAAGCACAGAGCCACAAGGACATCATAAAAAAGAGAAGTGTGCACCATAATCTATGTATGAGCCTAATCTGACATAGAAGCTTCTGTGCTGTTTCTACCAGTATTTTGACAAAATGTTCTCTCTAGTTCTCTGTGCCTGGAAAACCTAGAGACTGTTTAGAAGGGAAAAAATCAAAAGGATGGCAGATAAACAAGATGTCTCTTCCTTGGTTCAACGATTTAGAGATTTCTCACCTAGAAACAAGGTCTAATGCTGATAAATCAGCAGCAGTAAGAAGCAAAGTGTTAGCAGGATGACAGAGGCCGGGTGTTTTCTGCCGTCTCTCCTAAAGGCCAAAGGAAAAAAGTGACTTAAATGCAGGCTGAAGAAGTTTAGGGTGGATATACAGTTGGACTACGCCCCTGAATGAGGGATTCGTTCTTCAGGTAGAGGTCTTCTTTTCTAAAATATGATATAGGAGCTCTCATTCGGAAATGTGGCAGGGAAAAAAAAGCCTGGTGAGAAATTGCTAGGTTACACCCGGGGTCCTCTACCTGTGACAGAAATGCAAATAGGTTGACATTTAGATAGGTCATCTGTTTCTTTTGTTAATTATCGGAAAGAATACAAACTGATTCAGGGGGTGGGCAGATAAAAAGAAAATTCATTAAAATAGAAGGAGAGCGCGGCCCCAAGACGAAATGAAGTGAAAATAACCCAGGCGAATTTTAGCAATCCCAGCAAGGAAACTTCAAAGATTAGAAAAATACCTGCTACATCATTGTTCCTGAGTCCTGACCCCATAAACTGCTCTCTGACTCATCCCTGTCTTGCCAAGAGAATCTTCTGTACTTGGTGGTTTTAATCAGGACTCTCGCGGCAGGCTGGTTCTATTTCAACACCACATCAGTCTGATTGCTTAACTTTCATTCACTTTAGGTTATTAAAATGGTCTCACTCCAGTTACAAAGAATGATGCTTGACCATTTTTACTTCAGTCCTAGTCTCCTACCCATCCTCCAACATCCCAGCCTCAGGGAGCAGGCTGGACCGTGACCTCCAGCCCCTGGTGCTCCTCTCCCCTCCCCTTCCTCCTCTTTCTTTCTCTTGTACTGTTGCGGGCAGGGTGAAGAGATGTTTCCTCGCACTGAAGCAGCCCGCAGCTCTGACGCTGGTCTTCTCTGCCTATGTGGTCCATGGCTGTAGAAGCCTTGCGACCAGGTGGCTGTAGCTCTCTGCTGCCCCAAGTGGACGGCCTCACTCTGCATCTTCTGACCCCATCTTGCTTCACCCTGAGCTTCCAGACTCCTGCAGGAACACACCCACATCCCCTGGGACACCCCCGGGCTCCTCTCTCCTGCAGTGGCCCATTTTCCTTGAAGGGACCTTCAACTTGAGGGAACACGGTCCTTGCCCACTACGTCTGACCATACCTCTATGCTGTCTCTCCCCTGTGCTCTGGTGGCACAAGGCAAGTCACCAGCTCTGAAGCTGAGCTGACAGCCAGTCTGGGAAGAAGATGCCGGTCTTCCTTTTTTGCTGCCACCTACAAACTACGGCCTGTTTTTATCCGTATGACCACTCTTTCCCCAACATGGTTTCCTTCTTTCTCCCACTTCTCCTGTTAAACTTCTCAACAGAAAAGGCCACCAAACCAGAGAGGTCTCTGGCTGTTTCCTTCATCCATTCTGTTTTAGCTCCCGGCTGCGATGTAGCTCAGCATGGATCACATATCACATGGCTCCTGCGTTCATAAAGGCTGTGGTCCCTGAGAAGCCTGAGCTTCTCCATCGAGCCAACACTTCCCCAACACCCAGAAGCAGTCTCCTTTGTGAGTGACCAGCACTCCTGGCCTTTGTCACGCTGTGTACTCTTCCTCCTGCTGCCCTGATGGCACTGAAAAATGATGAGATCACATATTTTGGAAACAGGTCTGTTACGTATGGTGTGACATGATCTCAAACTCACGTGTTTATGACTTTCGTCATTTTCATGTCAGGATGTTAACCTCTCATCTGTTGTCACTGATAAGCACTCAGTAGCCCAGCTGCGGAGGGGCCTGCTGGGGGCTTCTCAGTAAGAACACGTGGAGAAGCAAGTGGACGTTTAGACTATAAACTCCGGGAGCTGGTGAGGAATATCCTGAGAGTTTCGGTCTGGGCAAACCCACCCTTGGCTGCTCTAGCCCTCCGAAGGTCTTGAGACCCTTGCTCCTGCTGAGGCCGGGCTACCGTGGGCCAGCAGTGGTGTTGAGATGAACAGCAGCTCCAGGAAGAGAAGGGACACTGTTCTTGCCTCGGCAAGGCACTCCTTGTAGGCAGTGGCCCAAGCTCTGCAGCCATCCTTGGAGTGATAACCCTGGCCGGCCCGCCCACTCAGGTGCCTTTGTTCCCTAGCAACCGGCCTTAGCAACAAGGGACTTGGGTTTTGCCTTGGCAGCTAGAAGTCAGATCCGGCTTTGTGAAGCCAGTTCTCCTGAGAAACCAAACTTGCATAAAAGGTGCATCTCAGCTTAATTGGGACTTTCCTTCTGTCATCTCTCCTTGCCTGGAACAGAAGCGTAATTGATCCGTCATTTGTTTGGAGGATGCTATTTCTCTACTGGTTCATTAAGAGACTTCATCCTCTCTGCTATTAGCTTGTGAAATTATTACAAATCCCGCTGTGCACCTGCGTTAAATAAACTACAGGCAAAGACAATATCAGTCTCTGAGCATAATTTGCTACCCCCTGACCCCCAAATACAACAAGGTCTTAGAGCGTAGCTTGTTAGAGTCACTGCCTTTCTCCTTTTTCTCTATGCAGATCTAACGTCACTTATCACCAGCCGTTTCCACCTCCTCACTTTCCCTCATCTGCCGCTTGGCTCCTGGCCACCTCTCCACAGTGTTTTCGGGAAGGTTGTCAGTTAGCTGTCCTGCCACCCCTCCTACGGACGGAGAGCCTCTCATTTCTAAGTCTTCCTCCTTTATGTCAGAGTTTTCCAAATGCTCCCCTGTCCTCTCCAAAACTACCCACACTTCCCTCAGATCCAGCGGCCACTTTGCTCTTCTCCCACTCTCTCAATCACTTTGAGATAGCCACAAGAGGCTACCCGAGGTTACTTCCCTTCCTTTTCTGGCTTCTTCTGACTCAGAAGTCTACCTTTCTACATTTTCTGGGACAATCCTGCCCACTCCATTTAGCCATTTACTGTCTCTATTCATGCTTCTCCTCATGCTTTTTCATATCACCGGCTACCCTCTCCTCTGAACCATTTCATAGGTTCCAAAATCTCCCTAAGCATCCTTTCTTGAAATGTGCTACTTCCCAAAATACCCTGCCAAAAAGTGGGCCCCAGATTTCTCTTCTCTGAAGGTAACCTGCCAAGCCTATGTGACCCAGCCCTGGACACTCACCGCTCTGCTCTCATCTTCAGCCCTCCTCCCCTCACTTACCAGTTTCCAGACACACTCCTTGTTAGTCAGGGTTATGGGTTGAATTGTGCCCTCCCAAAGATACACTGAAATCCTAACCCCAGCTACCTATGAAAGTGAGCTTATTTGAAAACAGGGTCGGGGCTTCCCTGGTGGCGCAGTGGTTGAGAATCTGCCTGCCAATGCAGGGGACACAGGTTCGAGCCCTGGTCTGGGAAGATCCCACATGCCGCGGAGCAGCTGGGTCCGTGAGCCACAGTTGCTGAGCCTGCGTGTCTGGAGCCTGTGCTCCGCAACAAGAGAGGCCGTGATAGTGAGAGGCCCGCGCATCGCGATGAAGAGTGGCCCCCGCTTGCCACAACTAGAGAAAGCCCTCGCACAGAAACAAAGACCCAACACAGCCGAAAATAAATAAATAAATAAATAAATAAATAATAATTTTAAAAAAAAGAAAAATGAAAAAAATAAAAATAAAAAAAATAAGAACAGGGTCTGCGCAGATGTAATCAAATTAACATCAGGTCATTAGAGTGGGCCCTAATCCAATATGACTGGTGTCCTTCTAAGAGGAGAAGAGACGCAGACAGAGACACACAGAGAGAAGAAGGCCATGGGATGTCAGAGGCCGTCATCGTAGTGATGCATGGAGAAGCCGAGGAACAGCCAGGACCGAGGGCCACACCAGAAGCCAGGAAGAGGCGAGGAAGCATTCATTCTACCAGAGCCTCCGAGGGACCCTGGCCCTGCTCATACCTTCATCTTGGACTTCCAGCTCCAGAACTGTGGAGAATCAATTTCTGTTGTTTTAGGCCCTCCCCAAAGTGTGGTACTTTGTTCCAGCAGCCCTAGGGGACCAACACACTCCTGGAGTACACAGAGCCCAGCCTGCCTCGGGCTGCTTTGTGCCCGGGGCACTTTTCCTCAGAGACCAAGTCTGTGCTTCCCTCTCACTGCTTCCGGGCTCTGCTCAAACGCTGTTCCTCAGAGATGACTTTCCTGACCATCTTACACAAAATGGCAGTTGATTCCTGCCGCCCTCCATCACCCTCTGCCTTCATTTCCCTGCTACGTTTTCTTCATGGTCAGCACCACCATCTGACATGTGATAGACCGACATCTTTATTTGTTTACTGTTGCCTCCCCCCATTCATCTGGGTCTAGTTCCTTCACTGCTGTACTGCCAGGGCCAAGAACAGAGCCTGGGACTGTATGGCTGACCAATGAATATCTGTTGAATGAATATACTCATGAGTTCCACTTCCACATACTATCAGTGTATTAATCATTGGGACCTGTTTGCTTGTTCTTTTATGCTGGCATGTGCAAACGGTCCTTTGATTCTAACTTCCCAGCAGCAGTGGCTGAATCTATTTGTTTCAACAGTGGCTCAGCACAGAGTCACACACAATGCACGCTTTCAATGTGTACTAGAGCCCATAACGGATTTCAAAATGTGGATCGTGAACAATACAAGTAAAGCAGATACATATAGACATTCTGTCTATAACACGATGAGATTGTCAGGAAGAGAGTTCCTTAATTTATATTTTCCACATATACTAACAATAACCCACATGTCTTAACCCACTTACTCTGACTGGCAGTCTATGTGCGTTTTCTCCGCAGCGATGCGGATTCATTTTGCGGTCTGGGAGACGGAAACTCAGAGAGGTAAAGAAACTTGCCCGAGATCACAGAGCTAGAAGGTAGGAGAGCAGCCAGGGTTCAAAGGCAGGCAGCCCGGCTCCAGGGCCCGTGCTGTCAGCTCAGTGGTGTGCTGTCTCCTGACATCTAGTAACTCATAGAGGCTCTTTTTTAAAAACTGTGAAACAATTTATCATAAAGGAAAGAGAAGAAATGATTCAAAACTAATCAACTGAAAAGATGGATAGCACCTTCTCTTGAATTCTGTGAGGTAGAAAGAACAGAGAATAAAATAGAAATTACGAAGCACTTTAAGTGTAGTAGATAGGAACAAGTCTGAATTTTCTTTTTTAACGTATGAAATGCTCTAAATCAGTTTGAGTAGAATAAAAATTATGGGAGGGAGGACAGTATGCATGTTTTTATACAGAGAAGTCAATTTCTATGTTTCAGTTAACATCACTAAAGAAAATAATGCTACTGGGAAAAAATGAGTATAAATGGTACAAATATATGGAAACTATATGGACATGATCTCATACACACACACACACAGGCGCGCGCGCACACACACACACGCTCTCCAAAGGACTGATACCCTTAAGTCTAACCCCTATTCCATCAAGTCTAAGTGAGTGTGACTTCGGCTATATTTTCTGGCAACTTCTAATTTAGAATCCAGTGTACTCATCACTGTAGGAAGTGGGAATTTTTCTCTGACTCCACAAGGCTAGGTTTTAAGCATTTTGCAAACAGTCTCACAGGATGGGGATTTGCTTTTCCATGGAGCTTATTTGCACAAGGTGTTATATTGCCCTGTTTACATGTTGTTCCTCCAGGGGGCTGTGGATCCCTTAAAGGTAGGATCTATGTTATTAATATTTGATTCTCCTACTAACCCAGAACAGGCTGTCAATAAACTCTTCTTTCCACTAGAACTGGAAATTCCATTTCTTTAAAAACAAGAAATGTTTTATTGGAGTTAGGATGATGATAATTGGGAAGAGTTTCGTTGGGAGTTAGCAAAATAAAATCAGTGTTGGTTTCTTAGAGAAATTGTTCTTATCTTCAGATTGCATACGTTTACTGTCTAAGATCTTCAAATACTTGGGTTACACATTTGATGGCTGAAGACAATTTTTCATATACAAAGAGGCCATCAGGCCAAAATCTAAATTAAATCAGTGGTGGTCACCAGCCATTCATCCGTTACAGAGACATGGATATAAGTCCTTCTCACGTGTAACATCATACGATAAAGTCTGAGTTTTTACGAAGGCACTCTATTGAAGTAAATGGTCTTATGTTTAAAAAATACATTTTAAAATTATTAAAATTTTTAGATTTAATTGTATTAAACTTTTATTAAATTTAATTTATTAATTTATAATGAAATAAAGTATTCAAACATTTAAAAATAATCCCTTCTTGTCACATAAAAAATGTGCAAATACCTTTTTATCTCTAGACAACATACTGCTTTGAATGCCACCATGTAGCACACCCATGGATACACATGCCCTTGTCTGTGTATGCCTGCCCGGTGTGAACTGGGGGTGCCCACCTGCCTACTCTATTTATGCATGAGAAGAAATGGGGGAAAACACAGGAGGGAGGAGCGTAAATAAATCCAAATCATTATAACCCATGAGAGGCACTTAGTTTTATCCCTAAATCAATGGGATGTCCTTAATGTTCTTAACTGATGAAGGTTCCCAGAAAGAATGAAAAAAGGATTTTTGAAAAACCATTAAAAAATTATCAACATTTAGGCACCTCCTAAAAGATGCCTATAGTACATACACACGAGCAGGTTTTCATGTCTAAAAACTACCTAGATTATCTAAAGCTCATTTTATTATGACATTCCCAACAATTTTGGAGGCAGCGTGGATGGCAGACATAGTTCAAATATTACTGACAACCATCCACGCCAATCACACCTCTGCTCTTTAAAGCTGGGGGACCCGCCTACATCTTAGCTACTCGTCAGCCCACGGAAATGAGCTGCACCAGATAAGCTGTGGTGTGTTTGCTACAATGCCTGGATCTTCTGCTTCCATTGTCTCCTTTCCCCCTCCTCTTTCGTTTTTCCTCACCTGCTTTTCTTCTGATCTTATCTCAGTCTGCCTTTGAACTCTTGTTTGCATGACACCCTCCTATCCCAATTTTTGGACACTTGCTGGTCTTCAAAGCATTTCCTAACTGAATGTTGTGCCCCGGGTCAGGGCACCCAGTGGATTGCAGACTCTCCCATAGTCACTGGTGGTTGCTGAACTAACCACACCCATCCTTCTCCCCTCATTTCCACCTCCCTGCTGGGAGGGAACCAGGAGAATGCCTCAAATCTCAGTTCACTAGACCAGTAGGAAAAGTTAGGGACAGGGTTTTTCTGTCTGCTGATTTATGGAAGTGAATTCTCAACTCTGTACCTATGAGATCCGGCATCATTTTGAACAGAACTGAATTTCTTGGCTTCATTCTATGAAAACTGTACAAAGCACTGTAATAAGGAATGAGAAAGCCATGATTTATGACCCTCCACATACAGGAGATTTAATTCTGCCTTTTGCTCAGCGGCCTATCCATTGTGTGGACAAAGTCAATACCAATAATGAAATGTAGACGGAAGGGCTAAATCAATTCAATAAAACGCAATAGAAAGACTAGAAGACTGAGTAAATCTGGAAAGTATTTGGACAATAGGTAATTACAAAAATCAATGCCCGTATATGAAGAGATGACAGGCAACCATCCGTCACAAAGGGAGAACCATTAATGATGGTTTGGGCTTGAGTTAGAATGAGAGAACAAAATAGGTCTGTGCAAAATCCCTACACATCTGTGTATCTGTGTGTGTGTGTGTGTGTGTGCGCGCACGTATACACAAGCACACACGTGGGCTCCCAGTGTGACTGAAGGAGAGACGAAGAGAAACTCCAGATGGCTCACTCTGCATTTTATGTACGCCTCCTACATTTGCCCGGTTCCTTTGGCTCACTTTTACTAACTTTGATCTCATTTTGTCAACACGACATCAGGCTGTGCCCTACATACCTTTTCCTTCCCTGTCATCCCAGCCTCCCAGGTACCCGGGGGACATTATCATGAGGTCCCGTCTGCGTCCGGAGCCTCTGGGAGGTGGAGGAGAGGAATGAATTCCACATGAACCACAGCTCTAAGGACCAGCTGTCGGGAGAGGTGATACAGGCAACCTTGGGGGCACCCACAGCAAAATTCAAAAATGATCACACATACACCCAGACATATACATACACACATAAAATAGTAACTTAAGTGTCTTAGCTGTGTTCCTGGCCAAAAAAGAATACGAATAAATGAGCACGTCACCACTTAGCAGTTTGCATCCATTAAGTCATTTAGTCCCTACAGAGACTCTACAGGGGAGGTACCAGCATCTCTGTTTTAAAGATAAGAGTCGACAGTTTGTTCAAGGAGACACAGCTGGTGAGTAGGGAAGCGGCGTGGGAAGATGTATCTCTCCGACACCGATGTGTGTGCTGGTCACCCCTTTCCTCACACCACCTTTTGTCTCCCACAGGGCACGGGGACGCTTCTGATGCGGCCATACACAAGTCCACAAGTCAGTTAGCTGTTGGGCGCCATTGCTAAGGAGAGGCTTCAAGGCCAGTCATGCATGGGTCATGCAGACAGAGGCAGCGACTTTGAACTTGCCCAGTCATGGCATCTGACTGTGCTGTTTCATGTTTGGCCTCTGACAGCTCTTTCTCTTCTGCCCACAGCTGAGCAAGCTGATAACAAAGCTCTCATGCCTCTTCCTTTGGCACCAGTAGGAGGTTCAAGCCATGCAAGTCCCTGTCTGCACGTACGAACCCCACCCTGGTACAGCCCATAACCACCGCCAAATCCCTGAGCCGTTCTTCTTTCCTGTGCTCTCCAGCCAAGTTCAGCCCCGTGTGGGAGCTGCCCTGCTCACCCTCATAAGCCTCATTATGTGAGTCACACACCTTTTCACACCCTCGTGGGGCGTGTGCAGTGTCCTCAGTCTTGACATCGGAACCAAATTTGGGGGAGGAGTCCTGCTGTTGAGGGATTGCCACGCCACTTCGGAATCAACTTTATGCCAGTCATGGGATGAAACGCTTTCATGGTCTTTAGAGAAACCCTCAAAGGCATAATCTTCCAAAAATGATGGTATGTTACCCCTTAATCAGAAATCTGTCCTTCATTTTGAATGGCTATTTTGTTTTTTTACTAAAGGCAGAGAATGATTACAAAAATTACTATTTGGGACAGGAGCCACATAACTTTATTCTTAGATCATTTTAAGAGTATTTTTTGACACTTTAAGGTTATCTTAGATGAACAGTAATTTCTTTTATCTCAGCCTTGGCACTACTGATATTTGGGTCTGGACAATTCCTCGTTATGGAGCCTGCCCTGTGTATTATAGATTGCTCTGCAGCATCCTTCGTAACCGAGCAGCACCCTATGGGGCCTTCCCAGGACAGACCCTCTGTGTTGTCCACCTGTCTCTTGTCTGTAGAAAAACTTTAGCCAAAGAATAAACTTAATCAGAGAAGTGAGCAAATGCAGAAAGAAAGGGAAACAGTCAAGCAAGACAAAGTAATAACAGTTTAGCCATTAAACAAAGTCGAAGACCTTTAGTTCCTCCCCAAGGGCTATAGATAATATTCTGAGCCATATTCTTTGAGCTGATTTGTAGATACTGAAACACCCACCTGGCGGAAGAAGTTAACTACATGATGCCCAGACTGAAGCCGTGACATAAGCTGCTCCATCTTGCACAATTCCAAGAACTGGCCTCAAGGACATGGGAACAAGCCGCCACTGGAACTGAAGACTAACTGTACTTAAAATAATCAAGATGACCCTGATCAGACCATGGCATGACCAATTTCGAGATGACTGTCAGAGTTGACTGTGCTGTTCTGCAGGTAGCCACGTCCGCCACCTGTACACCCCCGACACCCCCCTTTAAAAGCTCTTGCCCCCTGATCAGCAGTTGGTAGTTGCTTCTCGGACACAGGTCCACCTTCTCCCCAGGTTGCCGGCCTCCTGAATAAAGCAAGCTTTCCTTTCCTACCAACACTTGTCTCTCAAGTATCAGCTTTTGAGCGGTGAGAAACTGAACCTGAGTTGGGTTAAAACCCTGACTGCTACCCACTAGATGCTGAAGCCTCCACCACAACCTTCTTCAGTTCTAACGACCAAAGATACCTCCCGATGTTGTCAAGTGTCCCTCGGGAGGCAAAATCACACCTTTGAGAACCACTGCCCTATATTCATTGCGTAAAGAAATATTACTGTTCTAGTAAGAACGAGCATGGGTCAAGCCCTCCGTAGTCACGGGGGAAGAGAGACAGGAAAGAAAAAAGATGAAAAGCTGCTAGGCTATATACATCTCAATGCAAGCCAGCAAAATCTATAATAAATTGCAATTATATCTTCAAATCTCTTCTTTCCACTCTTAAACTAATTTAGACTCATCCTCAAAATTGCTTACATGCTATGGAGATGACTCTTTGTAGCTTATAAAATCTCTTCTAAAAATCTGATTACTCAGCTGCTCATATGCAAACGCTTTGTCCCTCGTCTAGAAAATCAGAGTTAGCTGTGCTGACCACTGTGATTTTCCAGAAATATCACACACCACAATTTATGCACTTTAAAGTATTCCAGAAACTTAGAGCATGTTAACAATTGTTTACATGCTGGACACAGATAGTAGTCTCTTTAACAGAACACATGTATCTGTATGATATCCACTGGCATCTTCGTAAATGGCTCAGAATGCTTGGTTATAACACAAAGCTGGTTTATTGCCTAAAGTTCCCACCTACCAATGAGTTTTCCAGAAAGGACAGAGGATACCATACATTGATGGGGGAATCTTGCTGTAATTTGACGAGACAACAAAGATGCTTTGTATTTCTTTAGGATTTAGGAGCAGAGATGACTCCAGAGATGGAATTGGGAAGAAAAAGGCAAATCACACCAAAAGTATAGCGTTTCATAATCTTATCTCTGTGATACTAGCATATATCCTTGGTCCTCTATTCCTTCAGTATTCAAATATAAAAAAGAAGAATGTATACATAGGCATGCCAAATACTTAGATGAAAAGTGCTATGCTTCAGTCATAAATGTGGATCTAAGTTTTGATAACGTAACTTTAAGTTTCACGTTCCTTTCTCTTTCAACATTACTCTGAACACCTAAGAGGTGATGAATCTGACACCAGTCATTTGCGATTCCAAGTAGTGCTTACCTCGGCTTTAATTTTATTGTCTCCAAAGCAGAGGTGTTGTAAATAGGCTGCAGCATTAGACTGGACCGAAGGAAACTGATGTTGCAACATCTGAATCACTTCAGGCAGTTCCGGGTCTCTCCATCCAAATTCTCTGAACAAAAGGAAGGCAGGAGAACATGAGAGGGAAATCCTGCAATACTGTTAACCTATGGCTAACTCACTTATGTAACGCCTATGAGAGTTTACACAGGAATATTTCACAACTGATTGTTCTGGTTTCCTTACCCATGCACCAACTTAAAAAAGGATTTGAAAAGATTTCCTTGAGTAAATGGTTTGTAAGTATATACATGTGCACATATACATATATAATCTTAAATGTATCAACTGAAGTTACATGTTTATGAAGATTGAAAAAAATGACTTAAAATGGCACATGATTTTATTAATATAGACATGTTTCACTTAGGCTTCAGTAGATAATTTATAAGATCACATTTATTTTCTAATATGTTATTTCAACAGTCTTGTTCAGGTACAGCATTTAGTTAAATTATCAGACAAGAGAAAATATAACTGGATGGGTCCAATCTAAAATGTCACAATAGCAGTTAGTGCCATCTTTGTTATATTTATAATTATTATTGTTATTATCATAATGTAACAATTTTCTAGGGATAAAAGTATTGTAACAAGAAGCCTTTATAGGGCTTCCCTGGTGGCACAGTGGTTAACAATCTGCCTGCCAATGCAGGGGACACGGGTTTGAGCCCTGGTCTGGGAAGATCCCACATGCCGCGGAGCAACTAAGCCCGTGAGCCACAACTACTGAGCCCACGTGTTACAACTACTGAGGCTGTGAGCCACAGCTACTGAGTCCACATGCTACAACTACTGAGCCTGTGAGCCACAACTACTGAGCCTGTGTGCTACAACTACTGAGCCTGTGAGCCACAACTACTGAGCCTGTGAGCCACAACTACTGAGCCTGCGCTCTAGAGCCCAGGAGCCACAGCTACTGAAGCCCACAGGTCTAGAGCTCATGCTCTGCAACAAGAGAAGCCACCGCAATGAGAAGCCCATGCACCGCAACGAAGAGTAACCCCTGCTCGCCACAACTAGAGAAGGTCCACGCACAGAAACGAAGACCCAACACAGCCAAAAATAAAATAAATTAAAAACAAATAAATACATTTGTAAAAAAAAAAACAAAGAAGCCTTTATACAAGGAAATTATTTAAAGAGTTAGGTTTATTCAAACAATGTTAATAAATCTTATGCATGGTGCATTCTTTTCCTGTATTCTCCTGTTTACATCTGAGCTACTCCAAGAAGCTGGTTGTTTATTTAACTTTAAGAAATATGCTCCAGGATACTTAAATCCATTCTAAAACACAAGGTTAACTGTACCATTATGCAAATGAATATTCTTTCGTGAAATCGATCAGCTCAACCAGTTAGAGCATGGAGCTAACAGGGCCGGATGTATGGGTTGCATTCTTGTATCAGGGAGCCAATTTTTAACAGAGACATAAAAAAGCAACCTCTGAGACCACAGATAAAAACCTGACCCCACGAGCCACGAAAGGGTACTATTTCTCCGAAGGCCAGGCTGGAAGAGAGACAGCTTTGCAGCAATCACTCGACTCCTAGAAAAACAACTCAAAAGCATACATCCTATTGATGCCAGGTCAGTGTTGTCATCTCAGAAGAGGAGGCATGAAAAATGGGACAGAGACGGAGCAGACAAAGGTTAAAAGTTTCCTCATAGATTCTAACCTGTTCTCTTTATCTTTTCTTTATCACGACTGGTAGAGGTTGTCAAGCAAACCGTGAAGCATGTTGATGCTTCCTTACAGCTACTGAAGACAATATGGAATAGGATTCCTTTCAAATTGGCTCAGTTTTTATGGGAAAGATAAAGCATTCGACTTGATGTGCAGTGAGTACCTAATAAATTTACCTAAAATCTTAGGCAGACACCCGTTTTCAAAAGGGCATATGGTACAGGAGCACCTTTGCCACAAAACATACTTAAGGGATTGCTGATAACGGACAAACTATCGGATTTTTTTTTTGGCTAGGTGATCACAGTAGAAAAAAATTACGGATGAAAACACAGGAAGCCTGTTTTTCTTTTTAATTTCGTTTCCTTCCGTTGCATGATTCTAAACCACCTCAATGTGCAACATCCAGAAAGCACAGTCTTTTTTCTTATAATAGCAGCCTCTTAAAATTATATCCTTTGTTCAAGGTAAATCAAAATCTACAGAACACCTGTAAATTAAAATTAGAAGTGTCATGTAAAGACACTGGATGGCTAAGATGAATTCAGGTAAGCCCGTGCTATTGGAAAGTGATTAGTAAAGAATTCATTTCAGCCTATTTTATTAACCAGATGGGAATTGCTCTATTAGGCTTATACGGCATAGATCAAGAACGTCTTTGAACAAGAGCTCTAGAGGAACAGTCTTAGGGGCTCTGCACACATGCAAACACATGGCCTTGCTTGTGTCGATGCATGCATGCACAGATGCACACATGAGAGTGCATGCGCGCATGCACACGTGCGCGCGCACACACACACACACACACAGAGCCCAAAATCAATAGAAGGAGGAAAATTCCAAAGAGTCATCCAAGCCTCTTTTTCTAGAAAAGCTTTGTGTTACCTAGATGAGATTCTGCTTGGGTTTTGTGCTGCCCATGTGCTTCTAGGGAAGAGCTAGAGGAAATAAAATGTCTGTCTTATTTGGGCCAGAATTCAGTACAAGGCATGGATTCTTCACATGAGGTCTTTTTTTTTTTTTTAATTGAAGTATAGTTGATTTACAGTGTTGTTAGTTTCACATGTACAGAAAAGTGATTCAGATATACATGTGTATATGTGTGTGTGTGTGTATTCTTTTTCAGGTTCTTTTCCCGTACAGTTATTACAAAACATTGGGTATAGTTCCCTGTGCCATACCGTAGGTCCTTGTTGGTTATCCTTCACACGAGGTCTTAATCCTTAAGAACAAAGAGTGCTCACAAGACAAAAAAAAGCTCTGGAAAAGACCAAACCAGCAGAAGAACAGCACGAGGGAAGATATGGGGCCATAAGAGGGGTTGACAGATTTGGGAAAGGTGTGCATTCAGCCGGGCTGGCTGTGGGACAGGAGGCTGCGGGGTTGGGGAGGGCTGCCTGGGAATTGCGGGGCGGGTGGTGGAGATGAAGCTGGAAAGCAAGGTTAGCATGAGATCACGAAGAGCCTTTCACTCAAATACAAAAAAGTCTGGGCCTGGTCTGTGGTCAGTACTGTGACAAAGAAATCTAAGGACATTTAGATATGCTTAGGCTTATAGAACAGACAAAAAAATAATCTTAAGTAATACTGCGAGTACAAACCAAAAGTCGGTTGCCAAGGTTCCCTGTTCACATGCTTTCACGCTTCCTTAACTAGCCTTATGTAGTTTCCTTTCATTTCACGCAGGAGGAAATTTACACTTAGAGATGTTCAGGAACTGAAGTGGCGGGGCGGAAATAAAACTCTAGCTTTCTGCTCTCAAATAGATAAATGTAACCGTCTAACAATGATGCCTGCTGTAATCACTGTCTTGAAGTAATGTCTAAAACAGAAATACTGTCTAAAACCGTGATTTTTTTTAGACAATGTCTAAAAAATAAACACGTTTAAACCCGTGTCCCTAGGGGACATCTGACGATGCCGGAAGACAGTTTCGGTTGTCACAACTGGAAGATGTTACCGGCATCCAGGAAGCACAGGCCAGGGATGCTGTTCAACATCCTACAACGCAGATACGATCCCCTGCGACAAAGAACCGTCCGTCCCAAAGTATCATTAGAGCCAGGACTGAGATACCCCGGTCTAAACATGGACTGCATTCGATCACTTTTGTTGAGTCAGCATGTTATGAATCTTTTACTCCGTGATTACTGTAGTAGAGCTGGCACAGGATTTGGCATCAGGATAATTAGGAAAGAGTTCAGAACTTGAGCATCTGGCTTTCTCCCTTCTAGACTATAAATACAGGAGAGTCCCTTAGTGCTTGCTGGTCTTGGTTTCCATGGATCAAATATAGAGAACAATACCATCTATTTCATGGGACTTCTTTTTAAAAGACACCATAAAATAATCTATATGAAAGTGAAAGTGCTTGGTAAACTATTAGAAGCTAGATATATACTACTAATTGTTACTCTAAGACTGTTATAAGGGTTATATATATATATATATATCTGTATATTTTTAAAATTTTTATCATACCCATTTAATTTAAAAAAAATAACCTTTTACTGTTGTGTATTCATTTGGACATTAGACTTATTTGAAGGAATATAAGTGTAAGAAGAGACACTACTGTAGCCTGTAGTAAAAACTGTGCATTAAAATGTGCCATTTTGAAATGATTTTTCCCCCATCTCCCTTCAGAGGCAGAGTCCTAGGAAGGGCAAAGTTTTTTGGATACAGTCAGAGTTGGTTCAGATCCTGTTCCTCTGTGAGCGTTCCTCCTGTCTGTGTCTTGTTTGCTGCTGAATCTCCACTGGCTGGCATGCGAGGTCTGCTCTGAGTAAACGTCCATGGAGTCCATCTGTTATACTGAGATAATAATTTCTACCTTAGAGTATTGTTGGGATGATTAGAAGTAATATATAGGAAACCCCTTAGAGCAACGTCTGCCACACAGTGTGGGCCCTCAAGAAATGTCAGGTATTGTATATAACTAGATGAAGAAGAGAAGAATGAAAAATAAGAACCATCTACAATTTTCTACAGAAGCCCAGCTCATAACTCGCATTTGTTACTGGGCTTCACTTGAGAAATGTTCATGGAACCGGAGACTATGCAAATGTAACCTTTTCTCCATTAAAACTTGTCACACAGACCGACAATATTGTGACTAAACCGTCACTCTTATAAGGACTCTCTGAGTTGTTAAAATTACAAGGCGCTTAGCACAGAGCTAAATAGCAAACAGTTTGAAATTTGCTACTGTGTTAGGCTGCCGCTGAAACAGAGCTGATGTACTGTCACAACATTTTTATCAAGTTGACTTCCGTGTCGAAAAGAGCCCCAGGACAATCAGAGTCTTCAGAAATTCCAACTGTGATTTTTCAGCAAAGCTTTATGTCGGAGGGACAGAGTTCACTGACTGCAAGGTCAATAAGCTACATTGGTAGCTGTAGGGACTGTAGGGACATTATTTAAGGGTATGAAAATCTCAACCGTTTATAATCTTTTGAACTCCAGCTAAAAGTTTTAAAGACCATATTGCTTTAACTTTTCCATCCAGAGCCAATGAGATGGGGTGTCTTGTTTTTTGATTTGGTCTTGTTGAAATGACGGGGTTAACGGGATGCAGAGACAGTGGTCACAAGAATAAGTTAGGTGGAAAGATTTCTTTTTTTTTCTTAAAATGGAGATGTTTTCATGCTTGTTGACAGATAAGAACTTATCCAATGATAAACACATGGAAGCACGAATGTCTTAATTCTCATCGCTGAATAGTCTGTCGCCAAAACAAAAAGCTGCCCTTTATATGGTTAATCACATTTAAAAAACACATCTTTGCTTTGTTTTTAGAGGATCACTCTGTCGGTGGTTGCAAGGATGTATGCATCTGTCAAAACTCATAAACTACAGGCCTAAAATGGCATGTCTATTGTCTAATAATTATACCTTGATAACGCTGGGTCTACAGAGGGGATCCCTCTGGCTGTGGGGTTGAGAACAGACTGTAGGGGTCAGGATGGATGCCAAAGAGATGCCCAGTGAATCCCTCCCGGAAGCCCCGTCTCCTTCTCCCATCTGCTGGTCCACATTAACTGGCGACCCCTGTTGCCTTACATCTCAGGCCCAGCCTGGAGCCAGTGGGGTGGACGGGTTAGGCTAGGACCCCCTCTTGGGGACTGACGTCTATTATTTCAGAATAAGCGGGAGCAGTTTCAACTAGCAGGTTTTCTACTGGGCTGGACTGCAGAGAGACAAACAGTAAAATAATGGAGAAATCGGTTATTTCTGAACTATTACGGATACTGGGCACCTTAAGTAAATCTTAGCCCAGCAATAGGCTTTTAGGGGTTGAGAGGTGAAACTAATGTAAAAATGTTCAGGCAAAATTTATGCCATTATTTACCATTTTTAATCAATGTATTTTAAGTACCAGTGAATTTCTGCTTCTATTGAAGACTTCTAAAAGTGCATTAGATTACAAAGAATATTATCTGTTTTATGTAATACTTATTCAGTAACAGTTGAGTTTTAAATACTGTTTACTTATTCATTAATGCAACTAGACTTTTTCAATAAAAATATGCCCCACAATAAAAAATTAACTTCATACCTACAAGAATTTAGTTGCCCTGGAAATTCTAAAAGGGTGTGCTTAGTGATAACAGCCCAAGGGAAAAGAATGACAAATTAGTACCCATAAACTTCTCCTTGTAAGCCATAATGACTTTATGGAAAATGTTTATATTCTACGACTACGTACCCATTTTAAAATTAACAATCCATTATGCTTAGGAAAATCACCTGGTCCTGTAGAACCTTCAGTGGCAACAAGAGGGAAGGGATTTGATGCCCAAGATCCTGGTTAGGAGTATATCATTCATGTATTTTTAAGCAAGTTTTTACCTTGTCAGTATCAGGAGATGATGAGGATTCTACCTCAGGATTAGATTAAGAATTTGAGAAAAGGCCACAAAGGCTTGGATCATCCTCAAGAGGTTTTACTATACTATATATACACGTGTGTGTGTATTAAAGAGGGCTTAGTGTTAAATAATAGCAAATAATGGACTAGAAATGTACTGTGTATAAATCATAGAATGCAGCACACTTATGAATCAGGTAACTGTATCATCTGACAATTCTCTGTGAAACAATTAAAACGGTGCTTTTAATGATTCTGTTGATGAAAACTTCTGAACTTCTGACAGAAGTCACATTGTATTGGGAGATATATTCTAAATGCAGGGACACCATCTCTTAAGATTCCATGGGAGGCTCCACGTTTCTGGACGTGAGAACGTGTCCCATGGCACTTGTCATGGTGTCTTTACAATGCAAGCTGTGAGCGCATACTTCAGGGCTGATTGCTAAACAGAGTCCGGTCTGGGCGATAGCAATTACTTTACCATATCCATTGTTGATTTTAGTCCTGCAAATATTTGAAGCATGTTTCACACATACAAGTACATCTTTGTCACCTTATTTTAGTTCTCCAAAGGATGACGACTTAATTTATTTCAGATAACACTGAACAGAGATACCTCCTTTTCAATAAAATCTTAGTAAAATCTTAATTTCTAACAAAATTTGGTCTTAGAAGAGGTACCAAGTGAGAAAGTTAATTGAAGATATTCTTTAAAATGAGGTAACCAATTGTCTGAAAATAGCACCCATGCATTGTCTCCTTCCAGAAGTATTTGATAGCGCTTTTAATGAATTAGGACTAGTCCTAGGTCCTGGGTATACGAATATTGAGTCCTGACTACAAACCACTTATAGTTTAGTGGAGAAGACAGACTATAAATAGGTAATGATCATACACTGAGTAAGAGACATTATTCAGAAAATGCAAGAGCTGCATTTAAAGCCCTTGTAGGTGACCCCTCTCCTTCAGGATGGTGCTGGATTCAAATCAGTCTAAACGATAACAGAAATAGGAATTGAAAGCAGCTCTTTTGCCCCTTTCCTGTTTGCCCATTTCTGTTCCCCTCTAACCTTAAAAGAACCTAATGATAGGAATGAGATCCCTAAACAACTGAAACTAACTCCTGACTTATGCTCTCCTGAAAGTACACCGTGTCTTGTCTAACCTGCTGATTCTTCTCCTAGATAAAAAGTAAGACTAGCTTTCTACCCCCAGTAGCCCCCCTAAGCAATCCTGCAGGTAGATCACGTGGGCAAGATAACATCTGAAGAAACAGTCAGCCAGTCTGCATACAATGGAAAATGACGCAGAACCCAACCTCCTGCCCCTCCATTTTGCCTTTAAAAACTGCCATGGCTGAGCAGAATCACCGGAGTTGGTCTCTGGACACGAGTCCACCTTCTCCCCAGACTGCCGGCTTTTCTGATTAAAGAACCTTTCCCTTCTACTGACGCTTGCCTCTCGAGTTATTGGCTTATGAGTGGTGAGTGGCCAAACCTGAGTTCAGTTACATTATTACTAACATTTATAAATAACTATACCATCACGAGTAGCCATAATGATGGCTTATAATTTCCAAAACTTTCACATATGTATTTTTGTTTGATTTTCTTTACATTTTGGAGTGGGAAGGGGCCTTAGCTAGCATTTCCTGTGCTTATTGTGGAGACAGAGAAATTCAGGTCAGACAGTTCAGTGACTTGGCCAAGGGCACAGATGAGTCTGTGAATGGAACCTAGTGCCCAATTGTCAAGATTCAAAGCTCAATCAAAGTGACATTTGCCCAAGCTAACTCATCCATCAGTCTGTGCTGCAATGCACTCAGCCTCTAGTTCCAAACATTCCAGCCTCTGGATTGCAGCAGTCAGTAATGTGGGAGCATTATTATCTAGTAGAAAAAGCATGTTACCTAAGAAGGAAGAGAGCGCTAATTCTTATGGTTTTGTGGATAATTTCCTGATGGACACGGGGGGTCATGTGGTGTAAGGGGGTGGTATTCAGGAAGAGTAAACTTCAAAAACCAAGTTGCTAGCATGTTGATGCCATCCAGCCAAGACCATCAGGACCACACGTGCCCATGGCTTATTGCTCCCATGAAAGAACCTACATCACGGGACTGTGGGGCATTTCAATAAGATGGTGTTAGAATATACTTCCAGGACTTGGGCTTCGTGCTTTGGGCAGATTCAAGGGAGCAGGACTTTGTTCTGGATTGGTTGCTGCCAGGATGAGGGGGAAATTCTGTGACTGAGTATCTTAAAGATTCTTATTGAGAAGAATGAAGAACTGAGCAAGGCTCAAACCACGACTGGTGAAGAAACAGCAGTCATTCAAATGATCCAGGAAAGGTGGTTGTTTTCATCAGTTCTGTGGTTCAGACAATGTTCATGTTTTGTCTGTGTTCAGACATGATCATAAGGGGGACTTGATTTTGTCTGGAACCATCATTGTGGTTCATCAGAGTGGCCTCATGAGATGTTTATATTCTGTGAAATTGTTTATGCTCAAGAGAAAAACACCAAGGCCTCACTGTGGATGCCTGACCAGCTCTTCTCTTTCTTGGCCACGAGGCCTGGGCTGCCCAGTGAGGAGAACCAGGGGGTCACAGAAAGGGAAGGGAAGGTGCTAAAGACAAACGTCCTTTTCTGACCCTGGCTGCCTCTGCAGAGGTGTCACTCTGGGGGTTAAATGGTGTTGTTAAGCTCTGTCAACATGATACCAAAACTACAAGTGACAAGAAAAGGAAAGAAAAGAGAGGAAATCAGTGGCTCCATCTCCATGAAGCCACACTCCTCTTTTTGTATCGTTGACTGGTTATTTTGCAATCTTATAGACAGCAAGTCTGACACTTGGGTATAAAATCCTGATGAATGACTTCATGTATCATGCCTCTTAGCATTTTTGTTGTTGTTACCTGAAGAAATGCATTAGGAATGGAAGGAAAGATTTTGGGAGTCGTTGTTTAGCTGCTAAAATAGGGAAGAAAAAAAAAAACAAACCCAAACTATCGACATTCAGTTAGGTCTGTTGTTACTAGTGTCCATATCAAAAACACGCCTATCTGGGTCTATTACTTCACTTTGCTCTTAAAGGGATTCTAAAGAAGCTGTGAATGCTCTGGGTAAACTCTTACTGTTAGGAAAAAAAAAAAAAAGAATACAGTGTTCAAGTGGCCATTCACAATTATTTCTCATGACTAGACATTAGGAGCAAAGGAATTCCAACCATAGATATTTCCTTTCATCATATTTCACAGTACTTTTGCTACAAAACTATTAATTTACCTCCATTTCTGGTGTCTGGATGTTTCCAAATATAAAATGCAGAGGATATAATCACCTTTTATTTTGAATAAAATAACCAACACTGGCTATTTATTAGTAGGTCTTACAGATGATGGGTGAAAGGGGTAGGGACCGGCCAGCTGCATACCGTTATACTGAAAGATTCCATACATGTGCAACTGAATACATTAAAGCTTCTTTTTAAAGTGCCATAGTAAAAAAAAAAAAAAAAAAAAGTAAGAAGAAAGTATTTCTTTCAAGATGATAGTGTTCAATAACCTTTAATTTCTACACATTGATGAAGTCTTAGACTAGGCTTTTATTACCTCTGTGTCCACCTAACTCTCAGTGGAATGGCTGTGATTAATTTGCAAATTAATTGAAAACTGCAATGAGTTTAAAGACATTGTTATCGCTGCCACAGACTCTTACAACTTAAACCGAGGTAGATGGGTGCACAGGGCTGATGGAATAGTTTTGATTACAGAAAAAAAAGAGCAAATGGCAGATAAATATAGTTTCCTTTGTGCAGATAATAAAAGCATACAATGTTTCTTTTACATTTTTCCTCTAATTAACAATTATGGTTTCTCCATCAAGCATTTCCTTATTCACTAGAAAAACATTGTTTTAAGTTCAGCAGCGAACTGAAGCCACAAGGAAACAAATAATTTGGCTCTTGAAGAAAACTAATTTAATATTTAATTGTATAAACTCAATTTTTGAATCAAATACTTTTTCTTCGTGAGAAGTGACTGAACACAATAAATGGGCAGAGCTTGACTTTGTATCATTTCAGAGGCTCCCAAACCTCATAGATCACAGGGCCCTTTGTGTCTGTTAGTTTTTCGCATGGTGTCCCTGGGCCCAAAGAGATGCCTGACCATTTCATTTGCTAAGGAGTCAGGTCGGGGTGTGGAGGCAAAGATAAGTCAGGAGCTTGGGATTAACATACAGGCACGACTATATGTAAAATAGGTAACCAACAAGGATCTGCTGTAGAGCACAGGGAAATCTGCTCAATACTCTGTAATAACCATATAAAGGAAAAGAATCTGAAACAGAATAGATACATATATATATTTATGTAGAACTGAATCACTTTGCTGTGTACCTGAAACTAACCCAACATTGTAAATTAACTATTCTTCAATTAAAAAAAAAAAAGGAGTCAGGTCCAAATAACTTAAGAATTGTCTCTGTCCTGATGAGCTAGTGCCTTCCGGGCTGCACACTTCTCAAACCTTGACATCAAACATTTCCATCTTTGGTTCCTCTCGTATCAATGTTCACAAGGCATTTGTTTTTTTTTAATTAATTTATTCTTTCATTATTATTTCTTTTTATTGGAGTATAATTGCTTTACAATGTTGTGTTAGTTTCTGCTGTACAGTGAAATGAGTCAGCTATATCTATACATATACCCCCTCCCTCTGGGACCTCCCTCCCCCCCCCCCCCCCATTCCACCTAGCATTTGCTTTTTATGACAGAAACCTCTGGAAACCCAGGTCTGCAAAGTTATGACATCATCCAACGTGGTACAACTGAATTTTTTTTATTGAAATATCATTGATTTACAATGTTATCTTAATTTCTGCCATACAGCAAAGTGATTCAGTTTTTTTCTTCTTTATATCCTTTCTACCAGTAGGTGTTACCTTTTCTTTTTAAAATATTTATTTATTTATTTATTTATTTATGCCTGTGATGGGTCTTAGTTGCATCATGCGGGCTCTCTAGCTGCGGTGTGCGGGCTTGGTTGCCCCACAGCCTGTGGGATCTCAGTTCCCCGACCAGGGCTTGAACCCACGCCCCCTGCATTGGAAGGCGGATTCTTTACCGCTGGACCACCAAGGAAGTCTGGGTATAATTGAATTTCGAAACTGAACTAACTCAAGCTCATGCTTCACTTGGCGTCTGACAGATGCTGTGTTTCCCTCAAAAACTTAAAGGATCCTGAGCAGCCCCTGTGATTTTTGCTGTGTCGCCCTGGGGCTCCTTGGAACACAGCTTGGGAACAGCAGTAAATGAATGGTCCTTCCAATAGCTCTGACCTAAACCTAAATAAGGAATTTTAGCATAACAAAGAATTATTGGGGAAGGGGAACTTTCTATTGTAAGTTTAAATATAGAATTTCAATTAAGTGAGGCAGAGTATAAGTTTAATGAACAAAAACACCTGTCATCTGGGAAAATATTCTTACTCATTTGTAACAACTTCTCCTTTTGTAAATGTTTTCAAATGTATTATTTTATGACTTTTTAAGGCCTGAATCAGCATTCCTTAATGATTCTTCAAGTATTTAAAAGATGCTTACAACAGAATTTGGGGAGGTACCAACATTTAAAATTGTCTTCACTCTCTTTCTTTTTCTTCTCTTTAGCAAGAAAGAGTATAGTAAATGGACTCATGAGAAATGTTCACAACAAAAATTCCACTTTAGTGCCAGCGGCATTACTGTAAACACTTCTTTTATTGTATCCAACACGTTCTTTACTGTCTCGAATTGCCGTTAAAGTTTTCATTCGTGCGCTTGATTCTGAGGGACCCCCTGCATACACACTTCCTGCCCTTGCTCCAGGGTCTCTGTTGGGCCCTATGGACTTAGATTGCCAGATAAGAAATCACAGAAGGGATGAGAGAGCCACGGAAAGCAAATGGGGTCAGCGATGTGAAAACTCTGCTCTCAGGTGAATGTAACAGGCACTCTTTCTAGATTTGACGGCACTGGAATGATCACAGATTGTACAGAGAAAATATTTTATCCACTACCTCTAGAGACCGTTATAGATTTAATAATCAGAGAGAATATCTCCTTACACAACATGACTTGACATTAAGCACTGACATGACTGTCCTTCGCACAAACAGAAGTCAGCGCAGTTAAGAGCTCACGTTTATTGAGCCCCTCCTGCGTGCTCGGAGCTGTTCTGGACACCTTACCTACTTCATACCCACTGCAGTCCCATCAGGGCGGTGCCATTAATATCCTGATTTTATAGATGTAGCAACTGTGGCACAGAGGGCTTTAACGACTTGCCTGAAGTCCCAGAGACAGTCGAGTGACGGGGCCAGAATCAAAATTCAGAGAGATTCGGTTCAGAGCCCACAGTCTTAACCAGGACGCTACACTGTCTAACCAAACAGTTTTCATTACTATTTCTACAAACCACTGGAAGTTAGAATGCATATCTATCCCTTAGAAATTTCATTAGGAGAAGACAGAATTCATCTAAATCAGGACTAACACCATGTTTATTATGTATTTTCCAATGGCAATTGATTTCTCTCTTTAAATCACAAATTGTATCATTTTAAAATTATCAATAACACACACAAAGACATGTTATATCACTGACTTTTACAAAGCGGCAACATTATTTTTAAGCAAACATGTCTGTTATGCTTCCTCTATTTACAATTTCAGGCAATACTGTAAGTATCCCAGGTCCCAGAGTCAAGTGATGGAACAGAGAATGAGGGGTCTTACCGGAGAAAAAGCAATAACATTTTCCAGATATAATACATTTTCCTAATTTCTATTCTTCTACTAACCTTAGTGTTCTCCCGTTTTTGTCTTCCATAAGGGATTTTCTATGCCAATCAAAATCTGCTGGTTGGGATTAAATCCAGATAGGTTCTTTAAAAAAGGTCTGATATAAACTAGTTCTCTTTCTTTACCCTCAGTATATTCATTTATTTATATTTATTTACCTGATGTAATATATTACCTTATCCCCAAACTATTTAGTATTTTCTCTTAAAATCCACTAAGAGGACCAGCTAAAAGCTTTTCATTGCGGGGACGTTCAGGATATGATGACTGTCTAAATCTAATAAGCTAAAACCTTGACTAGATCTTTTAAATTTACATGAATCACCCCAGTTTTAATATATCTGACTTAGCAGAGTGATAGGCCTTTGTAGTTGCTAAATAAATATTAGTAGTCAGGGCTTCCCTGGTGGCGCAGTGGTTGAGAATCTGCCTGCCAATGCAGGGGACACGGGTTCGAGCCCTGGTCTGGGAAGATCCCACATGCCGCGGAGCAACTGGGCCCGTGAGCCACAACTACTGAGCCTGCGCGTCTGGAGCCTGTGCTCCACAACAAGAGAGGCCGCGATAGTGAGGGGCCCGCGCACCACGAAGAAGAGTGGCCCCTGCTCGCTGCAACTGGAGAAAGCCCTCACAGAAACGAAGGGCCAACACAGCCAAAAATAAAATAAAATAAATTAATTAAAAAAATATATATATTAGTAGTCAATTGAGTTTTCTTCCCAAGGACTCTGTAAGGTAGGGTCTATGATTATCTTTACTTTATAGATGAGGAGACCGAGGTCAGAGAGTTTAAGTGATTTGCCCAAAGTTGGTAGAAGGAAGCCCCAAGAGTCACCTTAGGTTTCCATAAGTCCATACCATATGCTCACTGCATGAAGCTGAACCCATCCCATTCGTGGCTGTGGTTCTCAGGGATGGTTAAGGAAGCCGGACTTTGGGCACAGAGGAGTAATTTATTCACAGGTGGTGCAAAGAATACTGTTGCTATTTTGCAAGATAAAGTTAAACACACTCAAGTTTTTTGGTGCTCTGTAGGGAGTGCCTGACTTCCATCTGAATAAGTAACAGAGGTGCAGGCTGTGCTCAGAGGCAAGATCTCAAAGAAGGCTTTCTTCCACTAGGTCACAGGAGATGCACATTTCCTCAAGTTATGAGAGCACTGAGATTCATCCTACCGGGGATGTAAAAATGAAAAAGCAGAAGACTTGGTCTAGATTTTTCTGTTTTTAAAATCCAAATAGAAGGTGTTAAGATCTACGAAATATTTCTCGGAGTTAACAGCAGCAAGTATCACCCTCCTTCGCAGATTTGAAAATACTTAACGGTTGACTAAAATGTTATGTTCAGTTTGATAGTCCAGACATCAGCTGTAAAAGGCACTCCTTTAGGTGGAAAACACTGACAAGTCAGCTGAGTATCTTCATTGCTCAGAGTAGTGCCAAGTGGTTTGGGTGGTGGTTTTAATTTAAGATCTGTATTCTGGATGATGCCAGAACTCAAAGTTTAGGGATCCGTTTTGAACACCTTCCCTTCTTCCCCTATTATGTATGCGTCATTGATGAGTGCTTGTAACTGTGCCTTGGCCTATTTACGTTGAGTCTCTGAAGCACTTGAGACTGTAAGTTACTGCCTATTGTGTGATTTAGAGGCTGGAATCAGTAATGTAGGGGAGGGGATGGAACAAAACTAAACCTTATTTATGGAAAACATGGGCCTTTCCAGCTGCAGCCGAGACTCCCAGGTCTGGGCTCCTTCCTCCTAAGGTCTGGCATCCAGCTCTCTCAGAGCACCCTTCCCAGAGAGCAGACTTTGCATCTGCTGGTTTTACACACAACCCAACCAGAACTTCAGGCAGGCAAATGTATGACAAAGAAGCATCTTTGGATCCTAGCTAGCTCTTTTTCTGTTCATGTAGCAGCTGGGGAGATAGCAACTATTTTCGGGAAAAGACTCCTAGAACTAAAATCACCATAATATTATAACATAGAGAAGAAGTCAACCTTGTCTCATGTTCTCTGAAATGTAAACTCCGTAAGCTGCCATGAGCATGACGGTTACCCAATCGAGAAGGATGCTGATGAAGGGCTAGGCAGGCACCATTATCCCATAAGAACACGAATATTTACAAGGGACTCTTTCTTCTTTAACATTTGGGAAGAAAATATTACCGCAAATAAAAGAGTGGTTATTAAGTTCCTCCTTCTCTCTCAACTCGCAGTATCCAATCAGACACGAGAACCGTAAATTCAATCTCCATAGCAGTCCCATTGCTGGAGCCGTGGCCCACGGCCTCATTACCCCTTGCTTTGAAAACTGTGACGTTTCCTAATGGGCTCCCTCACTCCAGGCTGGAACCCCCAGTTTATCCTGCACACTACCACTGCTGTATTTTAGAAGCTTTAGAAGCCGCAATGCTTCTAAAGGCAAACCCGAACGTCTCATGGACCTTCTAGAAACCCTCCACTTGCATTCCATCACTCACAGGACTTTGCTCCAGAAAAATCCCCATACACCGGCCCCTGCTTCCTCCCACTGCTGTACTGTTTGTAGTTCCCTACTCAGGCCTGGCAGCGCCACTTCTTCCACTGCTGACTTGGCTCATTTCCCATTTGCCTGGCAAATGCTATTCTGCACCAGCATTAGCACCTGGAAAAGCCCTTTTCTGATGACAAAGAAGTTGATAATATCTATAGCGATATTAGTATGTCAGCCTAGATACTTAAACTATCACCTGTGGGTCACACGACTATGGAAAAAATGGTATCTAGTTCCTGACACTATGGAAATTTCTCTGGCTTCTCTTGTGGCAAGCCAACAGAGTTTGTAGCACTTGTCACCCTGAAATTTTACACTTATCTGTGTAACTGGTTAATGATGGTTTTCTTCACTAGCGAAGTAAACTCCAGCGAGCAGGGGTCATGGGTTTTTTGAACTCATTACAACGCTCCTAGTGTACATAAGCACACTGGCTTATGTTTAGTAGGTACTCAGTGAACAAATGAAATTATTCCAAGGTAAAAACATCTCAAGGACAAACAGTAACAACGAAAGAAAGCATATAAATGCAAATATCATTTAAGTGCTAACTTAATAGTTACCTGCTCCCTTGCTTGCCATACCTCCCTGACCCCATTCCTGCATTCTTCACTATTTACCGAGTGTCAAGGAGACACAGCGAATAATGTAAGATCACGGGGGCCGCCAGGAGCTTCCGTCTGGGAGGCTGAGGACTGAGGGGAGGGGGGAAGACACACGACTAAGGCAGGGCTGCTCACCCTCCGCACTATGGACTTTTGGGCTTGGAAAATTCTGGGTTAGGGAAGCGAGGGGCTTCTTTGTATTGTAAGATGGTTTTGCAACATCCCTGGCTTCGACCAACTAGATGCCAGTACAGGTATCCCCTTACACCACTTTGCTTTTAGGAAAGACCTACATTAGTATCTGTGTTTGCTAACCGAAAGAAATCCGGAAAGGGTTTCCCCTTTTACAAAAAAAAAAAAAAAGGCAAAAAGTGAAAATTGCTTCTTCGCTTCACACCATTTCGGCTTATGAAAGGTTCCCTAGGAACACTTTACGTCATGATAGTGGGGGAAATGTGCAGTACCTCCCTCCAGCTGTGACAACCCCAAATGTCCCCATGTATTGCCCAATGTCTTGGGGAGTGGGGCTGCAGAGTCGCCCCCTGTTGAGAACCACTGGTGTAAGGAAGATTTCTGATGCCACCGGAGAAAGGCCACAGGAAACTCATCGGCTCTGGTCCTATGACGTGGGTCTCCGCCAACTCCTTTCCTGCTGATAAAGTTGCCGAAAGACAGAGCAGGCTTCCTGTATGGGATTTCAGGGAGTTCTGGTCTAGATTGTGGGTCTGAAGGAAAGAGTAGGGGGAAGGTGTACAGTAAATACCTCTTTTACCTTCGGTTCAGGCACCTGAGTGAATGAATAGGCGTCCGCCCTGCATGAGGGGCAGAGGACCACATGGCAGGTGGCAGGTGGAGAGGGGACGTTCCAGGACTTCGACAGCCACCCCGGCGGCAGACTGATGGCCGCCCGGCCTTCTACAGCACGGCCTGCCTTCTCAGAGCTCGATACAACCATGGGCTGAAGGGATGACTATTTTATGCTGGCTCCCCACAGGCTGCTCTGCAGTCTGTGCATATATTTGCAAGAAAAGGTACCTGGGTGCCCCGGTACTAAATAACTCTCCTCATGCCTTTTAACCTCATCCTTGTTCTCCTGTTACCCTGCCAGATCCTCCTCCATCAAGGACTAGAGCTGGGGTAGCATTTTCAGTCGTTACACTCCCGGGGTGAATAAAGCTCTGCAACTGATCTGGTGTCTCAGTCAAACTGAGATCTCACTGAAAGTCAGATCCTTTCAGCCCCGCTTCCATGAGCACCGTGATGGCAGGAAGCCAGCCTGGTACCTCAGGCTTAATGGATTTCCTGTAACAAAACCCCAGACATCAGAGCAGCACAAAACCCTTCCCACCAGGGATCCCGTCATATGTTGCCTTGTAACAAGGACCACAGGCAAGGCAGGCAACAGACATATGGGCCAGAGGGGCTGGAAAGCTGGTAAAGCTGAAAGCATTTGGAGGGGCTGGCTCCGGACCCTGCTCTCCTTAACTTTATCCCCCTGGAAACATAGTGGCTTCCATCTGGTTACCTCAAACCCTTTCAAACATTAACTTGTCAACACTGTAAAATAAGCGTATGCTCAGGCACCAACTTGGCAGGCGAATGATTCAAGGGCACACAGAAAAATCTTAAAGAAGCTGAAAAAGATTTCCACGTTTTAATTCTTCCTCCAAGTCAAGAGCATCTGGTCATCACTTCATCCTTATTAAAAGGAAATCACCCAATCTTGGTAAGTTTCACTTTTTGGCTACTCTTCATTTTTGTACAAAAAAAGATTTTTAAAATTTTAATTGAAGAGGTTACACAAAACACTAAGTAATTTTTTCATCTTTGGAATGAAAGAAGGTCATTGTATCTGAGATAAAGGAAATAAAAGAAAGGAAACAATCTTCACCATGATCAAGAGAAAAAGCAGTCATGCTTCTGAAGTTTGGGAAATTCAAAAAAAAAAATAAACTCCCAAGAATTTTAGGTCATTTAAAACAGTATTCCTATTTTTAGATTTCATAAGGTTTTAACCAAGGTGCACTGAAACAGAAAAGGTCTGTACATTCTCCATAATCTTTTATTTACTCTTTACTTCTGATTTCCCTCTGCATACAAAAGACCAGCCAATTAGAAGATTCTCGTGTCCTTCTCCTGTTTTTCATTTATCTCCACTACCTTAACCGCTGTTTCTTCATAGATACTGTGAAGGTTAGTTTTATACATCAACTTGGCTAGGCTACAGACTCCGTTATTTAACTAAACACTAATTTAGGTGTTGCCTTGAAGATATTTTACAGCTGAGATTAACATTTACAAGCAGCTGACTTTAAGGAGATTACCCTTGTTGGGACACATGGCAGGCTGCCCCAAATATGCCAAAGTGGCACATTGATTATTTTGAATTAAAATGACTTAAGAAACAGCCAGTGCAAGAAGGACACGCTGACCCTCCCTTCTGTCTCACTGAAAGTAGGAAACAAAGCTCCCATGTAAAATGTACCCTCCCTGTACTGGAGGTGGAGAGACATTCCTACCACCAGAGATCGGGAATTCGGAGCCAAGAAGCCTGTAAAAGCAAACCTGGTTAGTTCTTCACAATTTACTAACACAAGCCCAAGTTTCTTTGTCTTGTCAGTTCTTCACAAATTCATTGTTTCTTTGTCTGAGAAGTAGAAAGCTGCCTGCTTTGGCCATGTCTTGGGTTCCATATCCATGAGACCTCTGTATGTACAACTTAAATTTGATTTTTTCTTTTTTGTTATTCTGTCTTGTGGCAATTTCATTATTAGACCAGTCAAAAGAACTGAGAAGGGCGGGGGTAACTTCCCCCTCCCCGACAGCTGGCATAGTCAGCAGGATACTGGCTGGACCCTATTTTCCCGTGAGTCTGCTGCAGCTTAGAAATCCTGGGACATCTGACAAAGGCCTGCAGAAGGTAAGACTTCTTACCAGATCTCTGCCTGCAGGGCCCAGTGTAAGGGAAAGTGGTAAGAATCGTTTTTCCCTCTTTCTGAACTTATACTAGCAAGAGAAAATATTTGGGGAACTAGTTTCTTAGACATAACCACTCTGGCATTGAACTTTTCCTCCCAGAGACGGTCACTGTTTTTCTTTGTCTTTTATGTCATTTGTCATAAGAAGGAAGAACCACAGGGCTGAACAGCAAGAAAAGTCCCCATAAATCTGCTGTCCCAGCCAGCCTCACAGGCTGGCGAGTTAATGGTTCTCACTAGACAGGTGTCCATTTAGACCAACTTTGCGGTGGGTTCCCTACGTAAAAAACCACATGAGGTTTTTCCCTGTCATCTTGTTCTATGTCCTGAGAGCTTGGCTTTATGACCATCCGGAGGGTGCACTCAGCAGGGTGCACTTTGGTGGCCAAAGAGACTAAGGTTCTGAGACATGAAGTCACAAGCAGCACTTTGTCTAGCTGTGACAGCTCTCAGGGGAGTTTGTCATAAGGGGTTCCAAGCCATAAGGGGCTCCAAGCCATAAGGGGCCTTTGTTGTCTCAACCCCCCGTTGCTTTGTTAATGCTGGAAAAATCCCATTCCAGGAGCTCTGCCAGGTGTCACAGATTAGCGGGTTTATATCTGGAGGCATCTCATGTTCCTTGAGAAACTGGAAATACCATTTTCACTATACCATTCTTATCACCTGTAACAATGAAGGGCTTTCACTTTCTTAGACTAACTCTGAGAGTAAACTTTCTGGATCTTTTGAGGACTGCCTACTCTTGTGGGACGCCTCGTGGATCTTCAGTTAAGCCATAAAAAGGCTTATTGGTTTGAGTCACTATTTGAGATTACTATTAGATCCTACTCAACAATGGCCAGAAGATGGATCCTAGGAATGGGCTATATATATATATACATATATATTTTTTAAAATAAATTTACTTTTCATTTTATTTATTTTTGGCTGCGTTGGGTCTTCGTTGCTGCATGCAGGTTTTCTCTAGTTGTGGCGAGCGGGGGTTACTCTTCGTTGCCGTGCGCAGGCTTCTCGTGGCGGTGGCTTCTCTTGTTGTGGAGCACGGGCTCTAGGCACGCGGACTCCAGTAGTTGTGGCTCGCGGGCTCTAGAGCGAGGCTCAGTAGTTGTGGCGCACGGGCTTAGTTGCTCCGTGGCACGTGGGATCTTCCCGGACCAGGGCTTGAACCCGTGTCCCCTGCACTGGCAGGCAGATTCTTAACCACTGTGCTACCAGGGAAGTCCCAGAATAGGTTATATTTAAAAAGAAAAAATATAGAGAGCTTTCACCTAAAACCAAATTAAAAAGTGGGTTAAAAAAATATATATAGGGGTTTCCCTGGTGGCGCAGTGGTTGAGAATCTGCCTGCCAATGCAGGGGACACGGGTTCGAGCCCTGGTCTGGGAAGATCCCACACGCCGCGGAGCAACTAAGCCCGTGCGCCACAACTACTGAGCCTGCGCGTCTGGAGCCTGTGCTCCGCAACAAGAGATGCCGCGATAGTGAGAGGCCCGCGCACCGCGATGAAGAGTGGCCCCCGCTTGCCACAACTAGAGAAAGCCCTCGCACAGAAACGAAGACCCAACACAGTCAAAGATAAATAATAAATTAATAAATTAAAAAAAAATTTGTTTAAAAAAAAAAAATATATATATTATACATATATATAGTACATAAGGGCTAGCCTTAGGGATGCCCTAACAAGATGAAAGAAGAGAAATTAGTTTTTTTTTTTAATTTTTTTTTTTGATGTGGACCATTTTTAAAGTCTTTATTGAATTTGTTATAATATTGCTTCTGTTTTATGTTTTGGTTTTTTGGCCCTGAGGCGTGTGGGATCTTAGCTCCCTGACCAGGGATCAAACCCGTACCCCCTGCATTTGGAAGGCGAACTCTTAACCACTGGACTGCCAGAGAAGTCCCAGAAATCAGGTTTAAAACAAAACAAAACAAAACAAAACAAAACAAAACCAAAAAAACCAATGTAAATTCCCCTTCTTGAAATCCACCCTGATATCCTCAGCAATTCCCCCAGGCCCGCCTACAAATAATCAGAAAATGGATCAGCTGGAAGCCAGTATTCAAAGGCTAATAGAAGCAACTGTCTTTGTCTTGCAAATCTCCACAAAACCAGAATGCAAGTCAAGGCCCACCGATCTTTACCAATCCTCAAACCCTGCCTGTTCCTCTCAAAATGCCAGTAGATGTTGTAAAAGACCAAGATACTGGGAACAAAATTGTCCTCTACTGAAAAAAAAAAAAAAAAAAAAATAGTAATTCCCCTGAGACTTCTGATAGTAGATAAATATGCTCCAACATTCCTAGAAGAAAACATATTTTTTTCCTCTGTCTCTTGAAGGTGTAAATCTTACCAAGTCTTTAAAATGTAAACACAGCCCACAATCACCTGATAATGAAAGGGAAAAAAAAAGGGAAAAGAGCCTTTTTAAACACAAACTGCTAAAGTGCCCTCTTGCTCAAATTCTAAATCACAGCCTCCTTAAGACTGCTTGTCAAGGACAAACACAAATCTTAAAAGTCTTCTCCACAAACAATAAAAGACTTTAGCCATCTCAGTGAGTAAACTGAATTTAGTCCAACTGTTAGTTACAAACTGGTGAATTTTGTATTGTACCTGACTCATGGCTAAAATTTTAAAATGGAAGTTAAGAGATCTCTATTTGTGTCTGTCTATACGTCTATATATGTACATTACAGGTATGGTGTTTTTCTACCTTCAGACGGTGTTGCCAAAATTATTTTGTAAAAGAGCTCTACTTAATTGACTTAAAAATAAAGAAGTGCTTATATGAATTAAAATATAAGAGAAACCAACCCAAATGCTTTTCAAGTTCACCTGGTCTAAGATTAATCTTTAGTAAGCTGAAGCTAGTTTAAGGATGTTGGTTTAATTAAAGCAGGCATACTTTAAAGTTATTAACATTGAATATAATGCAAACATGCAACTTTTATAGTACCCGAGCTTCTTAATCAAGTAAGTTCACGTTACAAAATCTGTCAGCAAAAAAAAAGTAACTTGGTATGATGAAATGTTCGTGAGTAATCTAAACCCAATTGTTGAAAACAAATAAATTAAATAGACATAAGTGGAATAAAACTTTTTAGGTGAATTTTTAAACAATAATTGTTTTATGGTATGTTTACTTAAAAATAGGTACCCAAATCTCTCTGGTGACTTACACTGTTAAGAATTTTGCTAAGTTAAATTAAATGATAGAATTTCATTGGATATCTAGATCATTTCTAAAAAAGATAAAATATTCGAACATTAATTCCTCAACACAGGTTTATCTACTTTTGGCTTCCTTTCCCAACAGAAATAAACATATTTAGATCTATTAGTAAGCATGTTTTATGACACACTGAGAAATTTTCTATGAGAAAGGACATGTTTCTAGAAATTACAAAGAGCATTTATACATTTGCTAACCCAAAGAATGTTAATGGAAAAGACAGTTCGTAATTGCTTACTTTCTAGTTACCACTAGAAATTAAATGTTTCTAAGGGTTAAAAATTCTAATATATGTGATTAAAGCTCCTAGAAATAATAAGGGAAGCAATTCTGTACGCAAGGAAAATAAAATGTATTTGGGGATAAGAAAAGGTATGAGGTATGGAGATGCGTTTTCTTGAGAAAAAAGAGAGTACTAAAGCTGGTTATTTTAAGAACAGGAAAAAGAACAAGGGACAAACTAATATGAACACAGAAAGTTATAGAAGTTTTATTGAAAAGGAATCTTGGGAAAGGAATTTTATGTGATCAAGCTGGATAAGATTAAATGCATTTGTTATAAAGGTTTTAAAAACAAGCTTTAATATCATTAGTGTACTTATGTAAATGTGGAATTTAATTGTTTTCATCTGCTGAAAGAACAAAGTTTACTTGGACTATTGGTCTGCTCCTGGTAAGCAATTATAAAGGTTTTCTTTACCTTTTAAAGTAATCTGCCTATAAACAAAAGAAAACAAGAACAAAGATTCTGTTTTATCAAAACAATATCCTGTGTTTGCTGTCTTCATCAGGCTTTTGATTAGTTTAGTAAACCAAGTCTTTTCAATGTTAAAAGAGCTAAGACTTTTTACAACTATTTAACCTTCTGAATTTGCCTAGGATGTCTGCGCCACTTTGGTTAACGCATAACTAAGCACTGTTTCACAGTGACCGACCATCCTATCTGACCAAGTGTTTTAAAACCTTTTGCTATTTTGGACAAACTTCCCCAAATCAAATTCTAAGTAAGTCTTACTGACCTGGAAATAACTTTGGGGTTTTCCAGAGGGCCCCTGGAACACTCAAAGGATTTGCTTTACCTCCTTATAAAGGAGAGATATTAAACTAATTAGGCTTATTTGGAATGTTAAATTACATGGGAAGCATTGTCAAATAAGTGATGATAAGCTGTCTTAGGTTATATTGTATGGGTAAATGTTAGTAACATAAATGTTCTAGAAATTATACGAAATTCCTAAAATTTGTATATGTTGTGGTATAATGTTATCATTCATAATTGTAGTCATTATCTTAAATGCTGTATGTCACAGAAATAACCGAATTGTCTTGTCAGTTCCATCATTAGAGAATCAGATCTTCAAAAATGAAAGTTTATCATTTACCGTTATTGTCTTGCTCAGATGTTTTTACAAAAGCTTCTTGCGAATGTGTTTTATCTTCAGAGAAATTCATGAAAAGGAATCTAAGAAGTACTCTAGAATACAAATTTCTGGTAACCTTTAAATCGTAACACTGACCCGGGTAAACATCTACAAACCCTAAGTGAAAAAAAAAGAAAAACGTTATGGCTTCAAAACTTAGTAACAAAACAACAAGCAGCAAAAGAATTAATTACGTGGGACTGAATGAACTGATGAGGATGATTATAATTTTTAATGTTTTTTTTCAAATTTGAAACTGCTGATTTTGTTTTGTTTTATTTCGCCAGATTTAAAGAAACTTCCTGCTCTTTTCTCTTAAACTAACTATGACTTGGAGAAATTTGGTAAATTATACCTTTGTAAGTGGAATAGAAACATTTATCTTTTTCTCCCTATCCGATCCCTCCAGAACTTAGAAACTCTCAGTGAGCGTTCTTATTTTCTTGAAAATATATTTATTTACATAAATTCAATACAAATCTGTTCTCCTTATAACACAACACAATTGGAAACTGGTTATATTATCAAGGCTTTAACCAGAGTGTCATATTTGAGAGAGACAAACATAGGCTCAGATATGACCAGACAGCTTTCCGAAGCTAATATTGACTTTATGAAACCAATAAAGCCCCTTGGAAAATCGGCCTGGTACCTTGTTTACAGGGTTCCCAGCAGCCTTACTAGGTGAATAAGGGAGGTCACTTCCTGGCAGGCCCAGGAACCTCAGGGTATCTTAGAAACCTCAAGAAGAAAGGAATTCATTCAAATTTATAGGTACTGCTAGCAAAGTCTGATGGCAAATATTTCGATTGACTTCTTAGCTTTAAGAGCTTACTGAAAGTTCAATCTGGAGATTCTTCATAAAAGGTTCCAGCAAAGCAAATTTAAAGGAGCCTATACGATCAACCGTTATTCATGCTGCACTTCTGTAAATAACCAGGCCAAGCTTATTGAATCTAGACTTATTTTGCAAACAAATTAGTCTTAACTTGGGTATCTTTGGCAAAAACGGAGGTGACTTTATAGAAGAAAATTATGTTCCTATAGAAATAATACTATACACTTGTGGATATCAGATTCTAGTTCCATTAAATGTCTTTGAGATTTTGTTTTCTACTTGTAAGCTGGACTGGATCCCGAATTCTTCTAGTTTCCTACATATTTGGCTGCAACTCTCCAAACTAACGTTTCCAGTTTTCGCTCCCATCCTTTTAACTTGGAATCACTGAGAGCTACAACTGCCCTTTTTCCAGAAGCCCTCCAAACCGAAGCTGGCTGACTTAATTCAATCTTCAGAAAAACTGCCACCACAGTTTATGTTTCGATACCCTTCTTTGTGCCTGTTGCTGTGTGAGCCACTCAAAAGTTTGCCTGAACACCTGATGCCATCCTCAGGGACATTTCAAACTGCAAAAGATGCTTTGACCCTGACATCTAGAAATCTCTTGACTAGCTGCCCCCTGGGCTCAGAAACTGGAGCTGAGTCAGCTCCGAATCATTAAGCTTTGTTTTCCTCTGTTTCCCTAGATACGCCTCTTGTTAAACACCTGCTTGCTTGGGTAATGTAGCCGAACTCTATCACTGCCTCCTGAACTGAACTGAACTGACCTACTTTCAAGACTAGGAAAGGGATTCAATGAAATAACGGAGCAACGTACCAGCTCAGCTTTTCACACGTGAAACTTCCAGGGACGTTTCAGAGGCGGAAACTATTGGGGCTCAGGGCAAGCTGCCCCCAAATATGCCAAAGTGGCATATGGATTATTTTGAATTAAAATTGCCTAAGAAACAGCCAGTGCCAGAAGGACACCCTGAGCCTCCCTTCTGTCTCCCTGAGAGCAGGAAATAAATCCCCCCTCCCTGCAGCAGGAGGTAGAGAGACATTCTTATCACCAGAGATAAGGAATTTGGGGCTGAGAAGCCTGTATAAACAAACCGTGTTACTTCTTCACTAATTTACTGCCCAAGCCCAAACTTCTTTGTCTTGTCAGCTCTTCACAAATTTACTGTCTCTTTGTCTAAAAATTATAAAAGCTTCCTGCTTTGGCCACTTCTTGGGTTCCATATCTATAAGACCTCTGTACATCCAAATATTTCTTCTTCTCCTGTTAATCTGTCTGTGCCAATTTAATGATCAGACCAGCCAAAAGAACTCAGGAAGATTCTCCCCCAGGCCACAACACCCTCACTAACAAGAGTGGGCCTCATCCAATCAACTGAAAGTCCACAAGAGTAAAAACACGCCTCCAGAAGTAATTCTGTTTCAGAAACGCAATATTAACTCCTGCCTGATTTCTAGCCTACTGGTCTGTCCTACAAATTTCAGACCAGCTAACCACAATCTCATGAGACCATTTCTTAAAATCTACATCTCTCTCTCTCTCTCTCTCAGTGTGTGTGTTTGTGTGTGTGTGTGTTGTGTACGTGTGTGTGATGTAGACAAGTACCTAGACATACACGTATACACACACTCACATACATTTATATAAAGACTGAAAGAGAAAATAAGAATTCTCCACGTCAGATCTCAAATGGTGGCGGTATTTGGTGCTGCGGGAAGTTCAAGAAGCCGCCAGTTCCTTCCCTGTCCTGTCCTCACACCTACTCCTCACCTCAAGAGGTGGGGTGCTGTCGTCTCCCCCCTGCCCCCCTCCATGACTGGGGCTGGGCTAAGTGACTTGCCTGCATTAACAGAGTATGGCTCTGAGGTCAGGTCATAAGAAGCCTCACGGCTTCCATCTTGGTCTCTTGGGATGTTTGCTCTTAGAGACTCCCTCTTGGATTCCAGCCACCATGCCGAGAGCCCAAGTCACACGGCGCAGGTGTTCTGGTCAACCGCCCCAGCTGAGCTTCCAGCTGGCATCCAGAATCAACTTGTCTGTTTGAGAGGGGACCACCTCGGAGGCCAAAGGGTGGCAGAGTGGGCCACCCCCGGACAGGCTGCTTTGGCATAAGTATTACTTTGAGCTGAATATTTTGGAGAAATGACAGACACAGAAGATGCTCCGAAAACAGAGGAGAAGCCACTCTTTTGTCACAAACATTCACATTTTATAAAAGAGATCTCCGCCTGCAACGGTGTCTTCCTCTCTGTACCAGGAAGAGTAAGATGACACTAAATTACAGGAAACTTGTCAATGGAGAAGGCAGAAACTTAAAATCTGCATAACAAACCTTACCCTAATTTACCATGCTTTTCCTGGTACCCTCCCATAACTGGCCATTCCCCCCACCAGTCCTACCCTCAACGTCTTTTCTGTCTTTAGCTGAAGGTGGTTACTAAATGGTGGCTTGGGCCATCTTGGGGAGCTACCCATTTTTCCTGGGGATCTTCCACGTATATATGAAGTATACATGTTAATAAACTTGTTTCTTTTTTCTCTTGTTAATCTTTTATCACCAGGGGTGGAGGAGTTTCACCCAATAACTCAGAAGGGCAGAGGGAGAATTATTTTCCCTCCCCTACGACATCCAGCCCTCTGTGAGGCCATTACATAACCGGAGTCCCACCAGCCTCTCATCAAATCCTCAGGAAGATACACAGAACTTGCAGCTAAGCCCAGTCTACCCAGAGACCTGGAGACCAAGAATGCTGCCTGCCACGTCAGTAAACAAAGGATGTCGCAGCCATCAGTGATTTCAGCCACCCACAAGGGTGAGCCCTGAAGGAACTCAGGATGGAAATAGGAAATGCCTGCCATCTAGCAGTCATCAGACTGCAGCCACGCCACCACCACCACCACCACCACCCACCACCCCCCCCCCCCCCGCCCCCGCAACCGAAGGTGCAGCTTGAGGAAACTCAGGATGAGAAAACACAGGATACCGGCCTCAGAGAGCTGAAGTGCATATCAAAGGAATGATTTCAGTGAGCCCAGACTCTTGCGTCTTTCTATACATAGAAAAGCACTAAATTCCTTAACTTGAAATATCTCATTTTCTTTTGTTGACAATGATCTTTTGTTCTCACTACCTGGTTTTGTTACAAAAACTCCTGTATATCCTGGCCTACCCGACCCACCCCTCCAATCCCCCAACAGTTTTCTCCACGTTATCTGAGATGCTGTCTCCCAGGCTTGAAGTCCTAAGAATGTCTGCCAAATAAAACATAACTCTCAACTTTTAGGTTGTGCATTTCTTTTTTCAGTGGACAGAACCAAGAGGTTATGATACATCGTTGTTTTAAGCCACTCAATTTTGTGGTGGTTTGTTATAAGGCAACAGGTAACTACAGCCTATAGGAACAGCTTTTGTCACATTGTTCTTAAGGTGCAGCTGGATGCAATGTATCCAAACAGTGCCTTGATGTTGTTAAATTCTTTGCCATCAGACAGGAATAAAAGGTCTGAGAGAACCATTTTGAGACCATCAGTCTGTTGTTAAAAACCCAGAAGACGGCACTAGTGGACCTGCCTCACCTGTATCAAGACTGTAGGTGGGGACTTCCCTGGTGGCGCAGTGGTTACGAATCGCCTGCCAATGCAGGGGACACGGGTTCGAGCCCTGGTCTGGGAAGATCCCACATGCTGCAGAGCAACTAAGCCTGTGCGCCACAACTACTGAGCCTGCGCTCCAGAGCCCGCGAGCCACAACTACTGAGCCCATGAGCCACAACTACTGAGCCCGCGTGCCTAGAGCCCGTGCTCCACGACAAGAGAAGCCACCGCAATGAGAAGCCCGCGCACCGCAACGAAGAGTAGCCCCTGCTTGCCGCAACTAGAGAAATCCCGCGCGTAGCAACAAAGACCCAACGCAGCCCAAAATAAACAAAATTTTTTTTTAAAAAAAGAAAAAGCCTGTGGGTGGGTCTGGAGGGGAGTTCATCTCCTAGCCTTCTCACTAACATTTTTAAAGGGCTAAACTCACTGTATTGCATGTATTTTTAACTTCTTGTACGCTACGTTTTGACATCTTAAGGAAACCTTTCTGGTGGGGAGAGACTGCCCCTTCTTGGGGCTCCCAATTCTTAGGGTAGCCAAGGACCCAGCGAACTAACTAACCCAGAGCCACACCTCTGTCTGGCCTGTGCACCCCGGGATGTTAATATTAAGGCAGTATTTCTCTGCCTTGATCATCCCAGGGCCAGAGGCCAGGCCACTAGGAAGCATCCCTCTAGCTGAGAGCCCACTGGGCTTATTCCCACCAGCCAGTCCGAAGCTGTTCTCTCTGTCCTGCCTTGCCTTTGCCACGGAAACCCTATTCAAGGCCGGGGCCTGTGTGCTACCCTCCTCCTGCCTTCTCTGAGCGCTCTGGTGTCTCCACGTGGCCCTGTGGGGTGTGCGGGCCTCTTGTCCTCAGATCTGTGAGAATAATACAGACTCTCCTCTGTCTCCTCATGTGGCCACACCTGACCGACGGTCTCATAAAAGAATAAAAAACACACGCTCTTTAAGCCACTTGGAAATTGTCCTAAAATGGAGATAATGCAGATGCGACCTAACTTCTCCTCCTCACCTGCGCCTCTCTCTATGGCACTTGGCTGCATCGGGCCGTTTCATTTCAAGCGGAGAGGGCCCTTTCTGGAGTGATGTGTGCATGTCTAATATTTACCGCCTGATGTGTGTTGCTAGGAGTGAGGAACAGAAGATGAGAACGAGAAGGAGGGATAGAGCAGGTGTACAAACGTGTTACACAGGCAACCGCTCGCCCGTGCAGAGCGGTTAAAGGACAAAACGGTCCTTCCCGGTGGTCAGACCTCTCTGGAAGGTCTGGCCCACGGAGCTATTAAGTAACAAATGACCACTATACTGTATAAAGTACGACACATTTTTAAAGTCTTACGTCTTCTAAAGGCTCTAACTTACAATCTAAAAGGGGGGGGGGGCTTCAAAAACACAAGATCTCAAGTGAAAACCCAGTGAGAAGACCACACAACTAATTTGTTAATCTAAAAATATTTTAAGGTATCATGTAATTTGGAGTTTTAACGTATACAAAAAGGACAGTCGATAATCTGAAAAAAAGAGCAAGGTGACAAATAAAGATTATGATGTTCCTGGTGGTCATTAAGGAAGTAACATTAAATTTACCGTTACTGGGAAGTGGGCTCGATGAGTCAGTGGGTAGAGAATTGATCTGTATAAAGGTTATTATTAAATTATTATTATTATTAAATTAACTCTGACATAATTACAACTAGCCCAAGAGCAGGATGCTGAAGATTTTCACTGCCGTTGGCACACGCATCTTGGAGGGATGAGTCTGGCTCCAAGTGCAGGCTGACGCAGGCAGGGCTGTGACGTTTTCAGTATGATACAGAGCCACAGTCATGTGTGTGCATGTATGTACTTGCACTTCACCTTGACCCAGAAGGGATTTAGGGTGGTTTCCTTTACTCTAATAAAAAATTAAAAATTAAAATTAAGGCTCTAAATATGGAGGCAAATGATCCAGTAAGCATTAGAAACGAGGTCCTGGCCTTTCATGGATCCATGCCGTCTCTTGGTTTTGCCCTGAAGTTAGACAAGGAGGTGAGGCTTGAGACTCTTTGTATTTGGGGGGTTCCTTCCTCCAGAGCTTGCTGATAGACTACTTCATCTGTTATTTGTGCATGCTGACTCAATGCTTAGGCTTTGGCAAGCGACCCAGTATCCTCCTGCATGGCTGGCAAGGGAGACCGACAGATACCCAGTTATAAAATCCACCAGCTGAAAAGGCAGTTAACTCTCCCCACGACAGAGTCACTTAGCATTTTTATTTGGCCTCTGTCTCAGACACTAAACAGCCCCTCAGAATCCTGCTGGACAAACCAAGGGCCATTTGTTTCTCCAGCTTTAGAGTGGGACACCCGAAGGACAAATACGGGCTCGACCTGTAAGTTCTCCTGGCCCTGAAGCAGAGATAGAATGTGTGAGGACCTCCAGCGGCCTTTGGTCTTTCCAACCTACAACTAGTATTGGTAAATGAAAAAAAAGAAAAAGCGGGGAATCGGATGGATTTTGTAGCTATATCTGCAAATGAATTGGCTCACAATTTTCCGTTCTGAAAGTCAACCTGAAGTTAAAGTACTAGGATGACACAACATAAAACAACTCAGTGACTACCCAGACCAGCAATGTTTCATAACGATTTAAGGTTAAAAAAACAAAACAAAACAAAACAAAACAAAAATCTTACGTCAAAGGTCTAAGTTAACCAAGAAATCAAGGTGTATTAGAACTTATCCCACATGTTAGTTATTTAAATCACAGTTTGTCTATGAAAGATATCAAGAGTTTCATGGGCACTTTTTACATTCACAGGCCGATTTTCTTGCTCCTTCCAACTCCTTTCAACAACAGGTTATAAAAAATCTGTTTCTTGAAAGAAGACTTTCCAGTCCGAGTCATTTAATTTATTTACATATGGCCTATGACGCTGCAGCGGGAATTTCCGATGGCTCTTATAATTACTGCCTGCCTCTCTGTTCTCACACCCACTCCATACCCTTCATATCTGCTTACATCAAATACCAAGTCTTCCTCATTTGGTGAGATTCTGAGTATTTTGCCCTCTCCTCTGAATACACTCTGGTTTGCCTTCTTCACAAGCTGCCAACAGCAGACACAGTGTCCCAGGTGTGACCTGCCTGGCTCAGGTGCCGTGGATGTGGTCCCCCTTGCCCTGGACAGGGTCCTTCTAACCAGGCATCTGAGCTCATGTTGTCTCTGGTAGCCTGGCATCTGAAATCTCATGTTTACCTTTCAATCAACTAAACAGAGATGTCCTTTCAAAAAAATGTGTTGCTAACAGCAGTTTGGTTAGTCTTTATTATTAGTTCCAGGCGTCAAAATGGCTGACTGAAATATTTACTTCAATCATCTCTTTTGCTCTAACATATATTCTAAAATATAAGGACAATTATCCATTTTCTAAAGGGTAGTTACTTGATATTATAGGTTGGATTCTATATTTTTTGATAAGATACGTTGCTATGTTAAAGTCTTAACCCCCAAAACCTGTGAGTGTGACCTTATTTGGAAATAGGGTCTTTGCAGATGGAATAGAGTTGCGAGGTCATCTGGATTAGGGTGGGCTCTCACCCAATGACCAGCATCCTTAAGGCAAGAGAGAAATTTGGACACAGACACTCATAGAGAGAAGACCATTTGAAGACGGAAACAGGGGCCACTCTGTGACTACAGAGGCAGGGATTGGAGTGGTGTGTCTGCAAGCCAAGGAGGACACCAAGGATTGCAACCACCAGCAGCTGTAAGAGACCAGGAAGGACCCTCCCCTAAATTCTTCAGACAGAGTATGGCCCTGCTCATACCACGACCTTGGACTCTCAGCCTCTGAACTGTGGGACAATAAATTTCTGTTGTTTTAAACCATCCAAGTGGGTGGTAATTTTTTATGGCCATTCCAGGAAACTACTACATTAGGGAACGTGCCATGATATATGTATTTATAATCAACATCTGCTTAAGTGATAAACAATGCTTTTACTTTAGAAAATATTTTTAAAGAAAAGTATTTTAATTGTGATTAATTTGAGGGCTTAATGATATCTCATCTAATGTCCTCTTCATAACTAATTCTCTAACAGTGAAGTAAAAGTGGATTTAACAAGATAATAACATTTAAATAATAATAATGAAAATTGTCAACATATATTGAATGCTTGCAATGTGCCAAGCATTATGCTGAAACCTTTATATGCATATTACATACGTATATGCACACACATGTATGTAGGTCATATTATACACACAAAGGTTTTTATGTTGTATACACAAACACCCAAATTTACTGTTCCATCTAGGGATCAGCAAACCTTTCCTGTTAAGAGATGGAAAATAAATATTTTAGGCTTCGCTGGCCACACGGTCTCTGTCACAACTATTCAACTCTGCAGTTGTAGCTCAAAAGCAGCCACAGACGAAATGTAAAAACTGGTCACGGCTGTGTTCCAATAAAACTTTATTTACAAAAACAGGTGGTGGGCGGGACTTCCCTGGTGGCGCAGTGGTTTAGAATCCACCTGCCAATGCAGGGGACATGGGTTCAATCCCTGGTCCGGGACGATCCCACATACTGCTGAGCAACTAAGCCCGTGCGCCACAACTACTGAGCCCACGTGCCACAACTACTGAAGCCCGCACACCTAGAGCCCATGCTCCACAGCAAGAGAAGCCACGACAATGAGAAGCCCACGCACCGCAACGAAGAGTAGCCCCCGCTCGCCGCAACTAGAGAAAGCCCGCGCGCGGCAACAAAGACCCAACACAGCCAAAAATAAATAAATAAATAAATAAATAAATTTATTTATTTAAAAAAAAACCAAAACAGGTGGTGGGCCGGACTTGGCCCTTGGGCTGTGGTTTGCTGACCCTTGCTACTATAACCCTTTGAGGAAGATAATCGATGATTTTACTGGTTCACAGGTGAGGGAACTGAGGCTGAAAGTTAAAAACTTTGTGCAAAGTCACACAGTTACTATGGGGTAGCTCTGGAGTCTCCACCTGACATCAAATCTTCAGAAACTATGGTTGTAATCATTCAGCAACACTGTCTCATCTCACAGGCAAGAAAAGTTTCATACTTCCCTCAAAAGTGTATTGATTAAATAATGAACTTTAAGAAACTTTCTGCTGCCAGTACTATCTTGGCATAAAGAAAAGTAACGACACGTTAGAAGTACAACAAAGACAGGCTAAATTTTATGAAGTCAAAAAAGAAACTGCTATAAATGCTCTAAAGAACGTACAGATATGTCAGAAAAGGTTTAGGAAGTTCCAGTTAAAAGTCAGGGTTATTGATGGTTAGTGTCTCAAACAATCTATGTGTAAGACTACTCAGCAATACTGTAAATGAGAAATGAGAGAAAATAGATGTTTAAAGGAATCAGTAAAACTCTGATGCACATCTCAACATTTCTGTTGGTTTTCTAGCTGAAAAAAACCAATTCAAGGGATTTTTTAAAGTTCCCTGGAAACACAGAAGAAACAGAGAGGTGTGACGTCCCACGACATCAGCCCCCTCCTTTTACTGGACGGTCACATCCTATGTAAAGGACCCCTCTTCATCAGGTCCATTTAACACTCAGGGCTTTGCTAGATTCTTCCAGACTCTCTAGCAGTGTTCAACTGGGTGCCAGGCCACTCTGCTCAGAAGACACGTGAGCATGACATTTTCCCAAATTAGCTGAAAAATCACTCAGCATCACTGTATGTATTCTCTATGTTAAAAAAAAAACAAAAAACAGTGCCTCTCATTTAGCTGGTTCAGGTGGCTTTGATCAAGGAACACAGGAAACCCACCTTACTGATAAGACTCCAGCTGAAAGGATTAAATGACTAACTATTTCTTCATGTACTCACAGCATGATGATAACATCTCTCAGCTCCTTTGAATTGACAGCTTTGGAACAAAAGGCAGATGACTGCCACTTGAGCTTGTTTTGATTCTAAGTAAAAAGAATTTATTTCCCAGAATACAGCTTTAGTGGAGCTTGGCAAAATCACATCGGGACGATGGATCCCCGCCTCATTTTCGTAATTATCATAAATGCACACAGAAGCATAAATAAAGAATAAAGAATTAACTTCACACATATACTTGGGATAGGACATAAAGTGGCAGAGTGTCACTGCATTAACTCTCTGCTGTAATAAATGCCACAGACAAATAGAGCTAAATGGGTTAATTAGTCACTGGTGGCTATTTTAATTGCAGTATTGAAAATCAGAGGCAAATGCTAGAAGAATTCTCATCATCAGGGTTACCTGGGCTTTTAATGGGAGTGTTCGCCTGGGATAGCGGCATCTCTAGAACATCACGAAACTGATTACCTCTCTTCCTCTCCTTTACCTTTCATAATTAGCTGCACACTATTAACTTAATGCACATTTATCTACAACAATTCAATTCAGACTGCAAAGAATCTTTCTGGTCTATAATTACACTCCAGCTTAATTAGCATAATTTCCACTGCACGTATTTGAATAAAGAAGCTGCCACGATGGCTTAGCTCCCCACGTGGAAACTCTTCCAGTGAACATCACGAGGAGAGACAAATGCCTCCTGCTCGTGAATGGCCACAAAGGCACTGAGATGACCTGAAGGCTACTTTCGATGAGAGATGAGTCTTGGGAAAGGCATGGAGGGGACCTGATGGAATCTCCCAAACTGCCATGGTCCTCTAAGGGCAGAAGCAGCCCTTAGAGGGTTCACCTTTCATAATTACCAATTGTCAACTGGGCCACGCGGTGCTGGGGTTTGCCCTCATCAGTCTGTAAATGTCTAGTCCGAGGTGTGAAAACATCTCTGCAGTTTATTTTGGATCTTCATCTGCAAGGGATGGCCATTTGAATGCCTCAAATCCACCCACCACCAGAGGTCATCAGTTATTAACTGAGACACAGATAAATGAGGCCTTTAAGAGATTTTTACCAACTTGCAAGACCCTCTTCCAAGGCTCCCTTGCAGGAGACCAACCAACCATGAGAGGGAGTCGTCCCACCCCTCTGGCACTAAACCGGCAAATACCTATTGTGTGATTTAGTAGGACCGCACTCATTGTGCAAGTATTGCAAATTTGTCCTAATAATAACCAAAGTCATCTGATTTAAAGGAAAATCTTCAGTTCTAGTAGCTCATTACATTTTGCATGGATATTTAACTATTCAGATGACTTCACAAAAGAGCGTGTGCCAATGGTTTTGGTGTTAACATTTTAACCAAGCCCTGCATTGTTTCTATTTGTTACTCAGAGGGAAGACTGGGGCATTGCTCCCTCTGAGTCTGCAACACTGAAAGGAAAGGGACAGTATCAGAGAAGGGTTAAGAGGATGAGTCTAGAGAGGGGTGAGAAGTTGTCGCTGTTAGGCAGAAAAACTCTAAAAAAGAAAAGTCTGGAGGAAGCAGGTGGATCTAACCGATGACAATGAAACCCAAGACACACTGCCTGTAATGTGAAAGTGCTGACGGCCGAAGGCATGATTCAGGGGTCTTGTACGAAGTAGGGGTTTTCAGTGTTGTTTCTGGAAAATCTAGATTGCTCCATGAGCCACAGGACATGTGTCTCCTCTACCTCAATTATTTCCACATTTCCTTTTCCAGATGTATATTAGAATCTTGAAGCCTATTTTAAAGAAAATTCTGAGGGAGCTTAAAGAGTCATTTCATTAAGATACCTGTTTACTTTCTCAATCACCAAACGTACAACTTAAAAATAACGAACGCATGTCAAGCATTATCACACTATTTACACTAAACAAAATGAAAATTATATAATGAAGGCTCATGTATGACACTGCAATCTGTATTTTTCTCATAGTGTCACTTTTCAACCAGTTAGAGCTCATGGGTCTGGTGAACAGTTAAATTAAATTTGTACTTATTTCTTCAAAATTATGCATAAGTGTCTTTTCCTTTGCAATAGGATGTTCATAATAATGAGCAATACGTATACTGACCTTTTTCCCAATAGTATTCTCACAGGTGTCTGAAGACATATGGGGTGTTCGTCAACCAAGCTAAGCTATATTCATTTCAACCACGGCGTTGACACTTACTCTGTTCCTTTTCTTTCTTTTATCAAATGTTTCATTTAAAAATACATCATGGCTAAGAGCTCGGCCTCTGGAGGCAACCTGCCTTGGGGTGAGCCAGGCTCTTCTACTTATTGGCTGTGAGACCGTGGGCCAGGTACATGGGCTCCGTGGGACTTGGTTTGCACATCTGCAAAATGGGGAGATACCAGCATCCAGCCTAGAGGGTTACAGAGAAGTCAGGGAGGTATGGCAGGGAGAGAGCTTATTAGCACAACGCCCGCCCCAGCAAGAGATACCAGCTCACTCATCTTTCATCGTTCCCTGGCCTTGAGAAATATAAGAGAACAGCTTTATAACACTTTGGGCTCTTAAATCTGAGTAATTTGAAATCTATTCTGGGCTATAATGGAAACGTTAGAAAAATGTTTTCTCTGGTTTACTGTTCTTGACCAAAATAGATACAGTCTTCAATGTAAAAAGAGCAGACTGTTTCTTCACTTAAAAACTTCAACCTACATTCATGTTGCGTCCATGCCTCACGTCCAACTGGACCACAGCACATACTGAACTCGGAGTGTTGTCAGACGGCCGAATGAACTGACGCAGGTTTACATGTGTAATGAAAGAAACTGGTGTTCTGGTCTCAACAAAGTGTATATGTACATGAAGTTCACAGTACATGTTTGGCATAAATGTAAATACTTACAAAAAGGGTGCCTCTTTTTGAAACTGTTGGCAGAGTTCCTCTCTACGCTTGCCCTTGGGAACCCTGCAGGATGATTTTCACAGGATTAAGCCCTCCCCGTCAGGATATGCAGGACATCACCAATATTCACATTCACATAACATAAACCAAAAGGCAGAAATGTTCAGAAAGTTAGATGTCTATCTATGAACTATAGAATAAAAAAATACAGCAGTGATGGAAAATTATTACACATGGAGCCTGGAACTGCATGATTATGTCAACCTTGGGGACTGTAATCATATAATAACTATTTCCCAAAAGCTCCCATGTGTGTAAAACACTGACATTCACAAACACTGTATTTCACCACTTCTGAATTCCAAGGTACAAACAAAATCTTCAAGATGAACTTGAATGAAATTTGTATTTAAGTCCTCAATTTCAAGTTCACTTTCCACAGTGTTGGAATTTACTAGAATCTGTTCCTATTAGAAGGCTTCCCCAACGTGGGGCTGTTTTTATTTTTATTTTGCTCACAAACAAAAAGTTCAAGCATGGTAGAATTTTTGCCTCTACATTATTTCTCAAGTTCTAACAAGCAACTACTAATTTATATACCCAGAGACCCACACATTAAGTAATGCATTTATATGTAGTTAGTATACATTGGCTAATACCAGTTGGTGAAATACCACACATAACAACTATGCCACTTATCAGGTACATTACTGTGATTTCTATAAGCTTACTCTTTGTATTCATTCAAAGGAAAACAATATGGTAAAAAACAAACAAAAAATCCATTGTAATATTTGGACTGTGAGAACTCTCACACTTTTGCAGTGTCAGATTTCTGGCTGGATTGATTTTTATGCAACAGGGAGACAATAGATTATGTAACATTCATAAAAAATACAGGATACCTGCTTCAACACATGGTGTCATTAGAAGCAGTATTACTGAGGATTAAGCTCTTTTCTCCCTAAATCAGTGTTCAACATTATACTTCCAGGCTATGTCTCTTTTTTTTTTTCTGAATTTTTGAATTTTATTTTATTTATTTATTTTATACAGCAGGTTCTTATTAGTTATCCGTTTTATACATATTAGTGTATATATGTCAATCCCAATCTCTCAATTCAGCACACCACCAGGTTATGTCTCTTAATACCTTCTTTGATTGGCGTTATTGGATTACTGCAACACAATGCTTAGCCTTATTATCGAAAGAAAGCTTAAAATAGCAGATTAAAAAAACCCTACAATAACCAGCAGATAGAAAAAGCTAACTAAATAATAGTTCGTGTGAATGCCATGTGGAACCAAACATACAAATATTTATCTAAATTAAATTATGTGATGCACTTCCAGGAAGTAACCTACTAATTATTATGCTTTGGCACTTGGTGATAAAATACACTCTATCTAGGAGAATAAAAGGCACATGTTAATCACTGCTGTCACTGAGACTTCAGTGCTGTCTCTCAGGATTGTTTCCAATGAAACACAATGTGAAATATTTACAACTCAGTTCATACAAACCCAAACACACATAAATGTGTACCTAATTCAGTGGGGAAAAGGTATCCTGACTAAGATACATGCATTTAGATAGCTTCTGTTCTGTTCTACTCTGTTCGATTCCATTAAATTATTTTCCAAACCACTATTCATGACCAATAAAAGGATTTTACTACCCACTGAGGGGTCATAATCCGCAATTTAAAAAATGTGTGTGGGCTTCCCTGGCGGTGCAGTGGTTGAGAATCTGCCTGCCAATGCAGGGGACACGGGTTCGAGCCCTGGTCTGGGAAGATCCCACATGCCGCGGAGCAACTGGGCCCGTGAGTCACCATTACTGAGCCTGCGCGTCTGGAGCCTGCGCTCCGCAACAAGAGAGGCCGCGATAATGAGAGGCCCGTGCACCGCGATGAAGAGTGGTCCCCGCTTGCCGCAACTAGAGAAAGCCCTCGCGCAGAAATGAAGACCCAACACAGCCATAAATAAATTAATTAATTAATTTTTTAAAAAAAAGTGTGTATACACACACACACACATATATACACATATATATGTATATAGACACACATATATACACACACATCTATGTACATAAGTATGTACAATACATGTATATACATATATGTACATATTAATATATGAGCGTTAGATAATCTTGCATACACACATCACATATAAAGTATTGCATATAAAATCATACTTGTTTAACAATTTGGGTAATAATTAACTTTAAAGGCTAAAATTAGACTGGGGGGAAAGATGACTTTAATTTTATTTAAACTCCTGGTCTACTCAGCACTTTGCCCCTTGCCTTCTTTCACACATATGAAACACTTTCCAGAAACACATGAAGATGATGAGAACGATAGTGACAGTGACAATACCGCCCGCTTCCACCTGGACGCTCCTCTCAGTTCTCAGGTGGGCCCTACTGCCCTTATGAAATATTTTATATTCAAATGAAGACGGAACACTGGGCTTCGATGATCCACGGGGAAGGACCACGTGGTCCCTTTGAGTATCTCATGTCACCTACAGTTTCGGCTCCAAGTACTGGATGAGTCCCTACCAAGGACTGGCTGAATGAGAAATGAATGGGAGGTTGAAATAAAGAGGCGGAGAGAAGAGACTTCATTCTGAGATACAAACCATCCCACTTAACGTAAGGAGAAAACAAATTTTACAAGGAAAGAGAAAAATTGTGTAAAATACGATGCCTAAGCTGTTTTCAGAATGCGAACTAAAATATTTAAAAATATTTTTTTTACAACTATAATTTCCATTTTCTAACAAGGACATGCAGTTATAATACCAATTCCTGACAAATAAAGGAAGAGTTTAGGTTATTTTTGCACTCAAACTTGTGGACTGATTCAGAAAACACTTACAGCAATGTGACATTATTTTCTTGACAGAATTATGTCATTTCTTAATCTGCTCACTCATCGTCTACTGTGGAAAACACTACGCCACAGCCACACAAATTAATTTATACTCATCAGTTATGACATAATTTATTAGCATCAAATAGCTGGAGGTATCTGATAATGTTGTTACTCTGTCAGCATCTAGGAGATTTTTTTGAACGTATTATTGTGGGAAAGGAAATAAATACTTCTCAGCGTTTTGCATATATTTTGCATTAAGACCCACAGTAAAAATATATCTTAGACTCACAGACATACACACACACACACTCACATGTCTGACACCCCTTTTCCAAGACACCAAACCAAACTTTCCTTACTATGGGCGTTGTAATCATTCTAGTCTGTCCTATTCAATCTTTTAAATGCTGGTCAAAACCCACTAAATTGACTTGACTACTCACTCATAGGTGGTCCCCATTTGGAAAACAAAACTGTACTAATCCAATCAGGCCATGGACTCCTGACTTCTATAAGAGATAGATAGATATAGGAGATTCTATAGGTAGGATGCATCTATTTCATAAAAATATAGAAATTCATTTTAATCACTTAGACTCAAAGTGCTACCTTACTAAAACATGTAAGGGCAAAATATCAACTTTTATATTTACGAGAAGAATACCTGAATTATAACCATGAGCACATAAAATCAACAATATGTTCGAGCAGGGTTAGTACCTGGGCCAAATCCAGGCCACCTCCTGTGTTTGTATGGCCTGCCAGCTAGAAATGGCTTTAAGAGACAGGCAGTTACAATAAATTTGATGAGAGGGAACATTAAAATCTTGAAGTCCAATTACACGAAATGTTATCTCCCCCAAATAATCTCATTCTTATTGACAGACATCTATTAAAAAACATTATTATTAATATTTTATTACATTTTGGATTTCATTAATAATAATTTTGTAGAAATTTATTTCCTCTCTTCTTATATAAGTATCTACATAATATTCTCGATTTGCCCCTTGGCCCACAAAGACTAAAATATTGACTATCTGACCCCTTTACAGAAACTTTGCTGACCCATGCATTAGAGTGTCATTTTTAAATTGTTATAATGATTTATATTAATACTAATCAGTGTTAATTAAACAGTGATCTGACTGCAGCCTTAACCACACTCTGGTACCCAGGTGAGCACACAGGTGACAGATGCTCCAGGTTCATGACCAAGTGCAGGAATTCCCCACCCTACCTCACCGCACTCCCCAGCTCCGGATGTGAAATTATCCCTTTGGTTCTAGGGAAAACCATTCCCCTGAAGAGGAGAATCTCTCTATAGCCAAGGCAACTCAGACGCCTTTGTTAAAAATAACTTTGCTTTTGTTTTATTAAGATCCATAAGCTCAAAGGGAAATTGGGCTTTTCTTTCAATGAAATCACTTTTCGCCTAGTTCCGGAGATGTCACAGGAGGCGCACAGAGCTGCAGCAGGAGACGGTCGACTTAATAAGCATCTCAGTAAAAGGAGCACTTCCTGTCTCCTCACCATAGCAACTGCACTCTGGATAACTGCCACTTCTGGGTCCAGATAAATGGGGCTATTGAACAACCTCATGTTTATTACATTTAAGAAATTCTCGTTTGTTTTTAGGCGGACATGAAGGAACATGGTTGAGCTCCCTCTGTGTACATTTTCCACTAGAAAAAAAAGTTTTACTCTACCCTGATACACAGGAAGTTTCCCTGAAAAAGATGTGTTGCCCTTTTGGGTATTAAGGTTTTAAAATTTAGCACTGGACAAACACAATTTGAATAAATACAAAGATTTTCTGGGGAGTATTTACATTTTCTGCTTTTAATTTTGGCCATGTTTTACCTTGATTGCTCCTGTTTCTTTCTCTCCCTCTTTCCAATCATCATAAATACTTCTCTTTAGAACACGCTTAATGGAAAACCTTAAACAACGATCTTCATCAATATTCATCCCTTGTTTGCGTTTTAACTAGGGGGTGAGCCAAGGTGTACCTTACTGGCATGATCATTGATGGTTTTACTTATCCTGTGGACAATATTTTACAACTTCATGAAAATCTTAATTTTCACATGACATATTAATCAAAGCCTTGTTTTTAAGGCCTTTGAGTTTATTTACGTGTGGCAATTTGTATGTCTGCTTAGGGTCCTTATTAAATTTTTGTTGGTTGTATGTCTGTTTTAACAATACATAATAACTTTTTCTTATAAAACTACTATGTTGTTAAATCCCCATTTCATGTGAACCCACAGTGAGGTTCATCAGTAAAAATGCTAGAGAAAACTATGCATGAAAAAAGCATCCTCAATGTCAAATGACAAACATCTTTTGGAAAGTGATTTGAAAACCAACATTCAGAAACAAATAAAACTATTTCCACAAAAAAAGCTAGTTGATATAAAAAAAAAGCAACAGAACATGTTAAAAATTTCCCTGGAACGAGATTTGTTCAAGGTTTATTTAGCACAGTCTTGGCACATAGATTAAATTAAATATGATCCCTCTGGAAATAGATTCCAAACTCAAATAATCAAGTCTAATAATTAATGATTATTTTCTCCCTGCATAAAATGCTAAAGCTCATTTTTGCCCTTAAGCCTCTGATAAAAATAGTGTTTCTTTTTTTTTTTCTTTTTCCAAGCAAAGGTTGTTTTTGTTGTCGAACAAAGAGTTGGTTTTCAATGACAGAATTAGGCAGATTTAGAACTACAGATGTACAAGAAAGTTCTAAAAAAAAAAAAAAAGCACTAAAAATTTGTTTGTTAATAGCTAATGCAAAGCTCAAAAATCTTTGTATTGAAATAAAAACAGTACCTGTTGGGCTTAACTGGCATTTGGTCCTCGTAGGGCGTTTCACCAGTTTTAGCCATCTCATGATACAGGATTTGAAGGTGAGATGAAAGGACCGACTCACACACTCTTTACCTGAATAAATGTACCCTGGTGAGAGAAGGGTGGGACCAGGTGTGCTCAACAGGGCTTCTAAGTGCCTGTCACTGTCGCAAGGGCTTTATGTATAAATCCCTCCATTTAATCCTCACACAACTCTATGAGGGAGGCGCTAATATCATCCCCACTTTACAGACAGGGAAACTGAGGCACATAGGAAGTAACCCAAGGTCACAGAGCAAGCAAGCAGCACAGACGGGTTTCAAAACCTGGCATCTTGTGCCAGAGGCGGGTGCTCTCAACACCCTCACAGCCCCATCTCTTGATCAGCACTCAGGTTCACGGGCGGGTAAGTGGTGAAGTCAGAACAGGAACAAAACTGACCTCTGCTCTGCCTTCACACTCCAAATCCTGCCTTTGTTGGTTCCTAGCTGTGCGCTGGGCCGTGTCCTGGACACATCCTGGTTCTCAGTCACTTCAACAATGAGACAGGACAGACTCAATCCATCTCCCTGAGTTGCTCTGATAATGAATGAAATTCCAGGGTGAGAGCACTTTTCATCCAGTAGATGCTTAATAAACATCACTCCCTCCCCCTTACACCAAACATCTTAAACGTCTCTGTTCCCAGCTTATTCACAAACTCCTACAGCTTAACGTTCAAGGGAAACGATCATTTGAAACAAGCAGAACTGAAGTTCGACATGACTTCAAATTAATCAGGATTCTATTTTGTGCCAATCCGTGGAGAATGTGCTGAACAAAATATATTTCTTCAAAAGACATTCTCCTAACTGTGTTTTCTAGTCGATTTACCATCAGCAAGAGAAACATACAATTTGCAGACTGCTGAATATCTGATTTTAATTCCCAAGTCATCCATTCCTTACACATGATCTAGATAATACAATTAAAGAATGGACTTAGTCGTTTCTTTGAAACTGAAAACTACTTTATTTATTTATATAGTTATTTTAACTGATGCAACTCTCCAGAACACAAAATAACAATGAACACAAGAAATAAATCACATCTCAAATTACAAAACGACACATAGTGAGTTGCAAAGGGGCCCCTGAAAAGATATGCCCAAGTCTTAACCTTCAGTACCTATGAATGTGACTTTATTTGAAATAGGGTCCTTGGAGACGTATTTAAGGGTCTCAACACACAACCATCTTGGATTTAGAGTGGGCCCTCAGTCCAATGACTGGTGTCCTCATAAGGGAAAAGAGAGAGGAATTTGAGACAGACACACAGGGAAGAAGGTGACGTGAAAACAGAGGCAGAGACGGGAGGGATGCAGCCCCAAGCCAAGCAGCCCCTGGAGCCTCCAGGATCTGGAAGAGGAGAGGAAGGACCCTCCCCTAGAGCCTTTGGCAGGAGTGTGGCCCTGCTGACACCGTGGTTTCAAATTTATGGATTCCAGAGTTGTGAGAGAATATAGTTCTCTCAGCTCTGGGGTAATTTGTTATGGCAGCCCTATGAAACAAATACACTACATTTTTGAAGAGAAAAAGAAAACCACGGAATGAAAATATTCTTTAATGTACAGAACTACTTGAAAGTGCCCCTTGCCTTTTTTTCCTCCCCTGGAGCAGTGGGAGAAAAGATTTAAACAATAATCCTAAGAGCATAATCTAAGCACACAACTCAACAGGTATGCTGGTTCTCTAACATTCTTTAAGAAAACGTAAGCATTTAAAACTATCGCTTTTATTATGAGCAACAGAAATTACTGGGGTTTTTTTCTTTTTCTGCTTTTATAGTTTCCCTCTTTAAGGAAGAATAAATAATTGACTTAAAAAATAAAACGTGTTGAACTCATGTGTTAATTACAAAAAGAAAAGAACCGTAGAACAGCTTGAGTCCCAGAAACCGCAAGGGCCAGTTTCCAGGTACTGCTGTGGCCGGCCGTGATGTAGCTGCTCTGGGCCTTTCTGCTTCAAAGCTGTTGCACTTGGGAGATGGCAGCTCCCCTGTGCTCCCTCCGCCCTGGACACCCAACCTCAGCCTCACCCGTGCTCCCCGCCCCCTCAGTGGACCTCCACATCTGCACCTGTGCCGAGAGACTGTCCTCACTTCCCTGCATCCCGCCCGGTTCACCGCTTTGCTTGCTAATTTCCCCTCCACTCCAGCGCCTCTGTTCTGCCCCAGCATCTTCTCAAAACGGCCCCGCATCGTCCACCGGCCCCTTCAACCATCATGTGCTCCTTAATTTCTCATCAGCTCAGTTCTCTCGGTGCCACTCCACCTGGACATCTCCATCAGTGGTCTCAAGGGACCAGCAGACCCAGTGCTTCTATGCACTCGTCATTCTACTCAACCTCTTCGCAACACGGATGAGCTTTCCTTCCATCAGTGTCCGCACTTGAACCATCCTTGTCTCCCTCCCCCCTCTGACTACTCGCTGGGCTTCCTTCACAGGTCCTGTTTCTTTTTCTGTCATTCATTTATTCCACAAATATTCATGGAGCACCTATTATGTGCCAGGCAGGAAACAAATAGAGAAAGAGTCCTTCCTCCATGGAGCTCACATCCTTTGCGGGAGGCGAGCAGTAGGGGAGACATGAAAGTACCTCCAATATTCCTACGTGCTAAAGAGAACGAACAGGAAATGAAATGGGGAAAGGGCTGCCATGAAAGCCAGTGTCCAGGGGAGCCTTTGATGAGGAGGTGACATCCGTGGAGATCTTACGTGGCTGCTGTCAGGAGAGGAGACGGGGGCGGGGGCACAGATTGAAGTAGGGAGGCCAGTTAGGAAGCTCAAGGTGTAAGCAGATGAGTCTACACACACCTTGGTCATGAAAGCCTCGAGCCTGGATGAGCTCACGGGGAAATGAATGAAGATGGACAGAGAAGACGCCCAAGGGCTGTGCCTGGGCGGTGGGGGGGGGCCTTACACGGGTCATCCTACCTTCTCAATACACTGTCTTCGGGGACCTGACACTCTCCTGGTCACCTTCTTTCACAGGCCCTTTCGGTCTCCTTTGCTGGCCCTCTCTCATCGCTTGACCTCTAAATGGCGGCATCCCCAGGGCTCATCCCGGTTCTCTTCTTTTCTTTATCTTCACCCCCTGCCACGGCGCTCCCATCTCATCTCATGATTTTAATCAGACTAGGGGTAGATTAAACTGATGATGAAATTTGTTGGATAATTACACTGCGGGTAAAAATGGCATTGGATTATCTTGGGCATCTGAGAAAGTATGGTTGCTTGATTCCGTACACAAATGACCCTTGGGTTTACACTGCCAATCCAGAACTATCTGTCTTCCAGAACTGGCTACTGGAGTCTCTGCTATTCTGCCCGCAGACGTTTATGTGACATTTCACACTTAACGTGACCCAACGGTGACTGTGAAATTGCCTCCAGAGCTGTTCCCCTCACCATCTCTGGCATCTCAGTGAATGACAGCCCCAATCTCGCAGCCGCCTGGGCCTAAAGCCTACTTTGAGATGCCAGCCAAGTCTGTCTCCTCTACCTTCAAAATATACCTGTAACCTGAGCACTCCTTACCCCCAGACCTGCACCACACTGGCCTAAGCCACCGCCATCCCTACCCCAGATTTCTGCAGCGGCCTCCTCAACAGCAAGCTTCCCTGCTTCGAATCTTCCCCCTGGAGTCTACTTTCAAGGTAGTCAGAGCAATCCACCCCAGAGCTAAGTAAGGTCCTGCCCTTCTGACGCTCAATCCCTTTGGTGCCTCATCTCACACGGAGGAAGAGACCCAGCCACACTCAGCTTAAAGTCTGGTGTCTTCTATTATGTAACTTATATCTGCTTTCCCCTCCCCCTCATCTCTATAAGCAGCACTTACTGTAAATTTCAGATACTTACAATCCAGAAGTACCTTACTGCATATGGAGAGGGACACACAGAGGCCAGCCAGTATTAATACCAATGTACTAAAAGCAGACCAGTATCATGGGTGGAATAATAGATGTCTTAGTCTACTTGGGCTGCCTTAACAAAGGACCACAGACTCAGTGACTTAAACAGCACACATAATTTGTCACAGTTCTGGAGGCTGGGAAGTCTAAGGTCAGGGTGCCAGCCTGACTGGGTTCTGGTGAGGGCTCTCTTCCTGGCTTGCAGACGGCAGCCTTCTCACTGCATCCTCACAGGGTGGGGAGAGAGAGAGCTCTGGTGTCTCTTCCTCTTTTACAAAGACACCTGTTCCATCAGACCAGGGCTCTACCTTATGACCTCATTTAACCTAATTGCCTCTTCAAAGGCTCTATCTCCAAATACAGTCACATGCAGGCGGGTTTAGGTTTCAACATATACATTCGGGAAGACACGATTCAGTCCACAGCAATAGGTTAAAGTGTCTACTTGCAATGTTCCTCTCTTACACACTCTGTTACAATCACCAAATGCTTTCAGTTGTGTCCTTTGGGTCTCTTCCTTCCCCCCAGTTTTTCTCTGGAGGTTTCATTCTGCCCTGAATACTCTGTTAACCAGCCCAGTCTCCTCCTCCTGCAGACCCCCACCCCCCTTCAATTGTGTGTCTTCAACTCCCAGGACACAGCAATGAGCAAACAGGAATGGATGTGGGTGGCGCTGGCTGGAGAAAGGTTCACTCCTGACCCAGGTTCGGAGCAGGTGAAACAGCTCTGCGTCACCCAGAGAGTGGTGGCCAACAAGTAACAAGAATATCAGGATTTATCCTCTTTGAAATAGTACCTACCGATTACCACATGTGAAATCCTCAAGATAAATCAGAATTAATGAACGTGTAGCTAGTTGACTGCAAAAAACATTGTATCAAACATTTTATCTCTTTAGCCTTTTAATAGCAGCTCTTTGCTCCTTGGGGCAAATGTTTTCTTCACCTTTCAGAAATAATTACACAAGCCCAGTGAATTCCCAAGGAGATAAGTTCAGTGAGGGAAAGGAAAGGTCATGCATGTTTACATTACTGACTAGAAGAGGTCTGGGTAAGCCACGTGTTAGGAGAAGTTCAGAAAATCCACCAGCTTTTATAAAATGTTCCCTTTAACTGACTGACGTTGTTACCCCATGAAAGGTGTTAGTGCTACTGAAATCATTCAATCATAGGAAACACATCCATGAAGCAACAGGAAACGAATGGCCAATAGCAAACACTTGAAGGAGTGTACAAATAAAGTCAAACCTTGGAGACTGAATCTGTTTTCCTATCGTGTGTATTAGTTTGCAAGAGCCGCCGTAACAAAATACCACAGACTTAAAAAATGAGCATTTGTTTTCCCACAGTTCTAGAGGCTGGAAGTCCAGCCAAGACCTAGGTGTCAGCAGATCTGGCTTCTTCTTCTTCTTCTTCTTTTTAAATTGAGGTAACACTGGTTTATGTACGTTTATGTGTACCTTATAATTTGACTTCTGGTTACACTACAGCATGCTCACCACCAAAAACTACGCAATGCTTCATGAATTTGCAAGGGTACCCTTGCCCAAGGGCCACGCTAATCTCTGTATCCTTCCAATTTTAGTATCTATGCTGCTGAAGCGAACACAGGGTTGGTTTCTTCTGAGGCCCCTCTCCTTGGCTTGTAGATAGACGTCTTCTCTCTGCGTCCTTACACGGCCTTTCTTCTGGGTCTGTGCATCCCTGGTGTTTCATGTTCAAATTTCCTCTTCTTATAAGAACACCGATCCTACTGGATTAGAGCCCACCCTAATGACCTCATTTAAACTTAATCACTTCTCAAAGACCCTATGTCCAAATGCAGTCACATTCTGAGATCCTGGGGGGGTACGTCCTCAAAGCATGAATTTGGGGGGACACAATTCAGCCCATAACATACTGCCTAACAAATATCCAACACTCAGTAGTTTGAAACAATAATCATTCATTCTGCTCACAAATCTAATTGGACAGGGCTCAGCAGGGAAAGGTCATCTCTGCTCCAGGCTGTGTAATGTGGGGAGACTCAGCTGGGGTTGGAGAATCCTCTCTTCAGATGGTTCATGACCACGGCCGACAAGCTGGTGGGGTTGGCTGTGAGCTGGGCACTCAGCATGGGGCGGGGGTTATGGGCTAGGGAGCTCCGTCCCAGCAGCAGCAGCAGTCAACGCTCTTGGATGCTCAAGAGGTGGCAAGTCAAGCCTTCTGTCTGATGTTTCCAACCTTTCTACACCAACACCCAGCGGGGTGACGGGCATGAAGCAGATATTAAACAAATACTGAATTGTTTTTGTTTTTTAATAGACTTTGTTTTTTAGAGAGTTTTAGGTTCATTAGCAAAACTGAGTGGAAGGTACAGAGATTTCCTCTACGACCCCTGCCCCCATCCCTGCATAGCATCTCTGGTTATCAATGTCCCCTCCAGAGTGGCAGCATTTGTTACAAATGTTGAGCCAATGCTGACACATCATAATCACCCAAAGTCCACAGTTTACACCCGGCTTCACTCTTGATGACGTACAACCTATGGGTTTCGACAAATGTATAGTGACATGTACCCACCATTAAAGTATCATACCAAGTAGTTTCAGAGCCCTAAAAATACTGATTTTTAAATCACCAAAGAAGGTATATTAATAGGGAGACTCAAGAGGGTTGGGCATTGGTATACTACTCTCCCTTCTAGAAAGAAATACCTGATGTGGGGAATGTTATGAGCCAGAGAATCATGTGTCCTTTCAAAAAGCACTCTTTTAAAAGCACCTGTTAAAAAGTGGTGGACTGTCATACAGAGTGAAGTAAGTCAGAAAGAGAAAAACAAATATGGTATATTAATGGATATATGTGGAATCTAGAAAAATGGTATAGATGATCTTATTTGCAAAGCAGAAATAGAGACACAGACGTAGAGAAAAAATGTATGGACACCAAGGGGGGAAAGGAGGAGGGTGGGATGAATTGGGAGATTGGGATTGACATATATACACTACTGATACTATGTATAAAATAGATAATTAATGAGAACTGACTGTATAGCTCAGGGAAAACTCTACTCAATGCTCTGTGGTGACCTAAATGGGAAGGAAATCCAAAAAAGAGGGGAGACAGAGATATATATATATATATATATATATATATATATATATATATACTTTGCTGTACAGTACAAACTAGCACAACACTGTAAAGCAACTATACTCCAATAAAAATTAATTAAAAAAATAAAATAGATAAATAATAAGGACCTACTGTATAGCACAGGGAACTCTACTCAATACTCTTTAATGACCTATATGGGAAAAAAAATCTAAGAAAGAGTGGATGTATGTATATGTATAACTGATTCACTTTGCTATACACCTGAAACTAACACGACACTGTAAATCAACTATACTCCAATAAAAGTTATATAAAAAAATGAAAAAAAAATGGTTCTAATAAGCTTCAAGCCCCCACTGTGGTCTTGGTTTATGGAAGACCAGTAGTGACCACCTGAAGCCAGCACTCCCAGGCGCCCACTTTTATGGTATGACTGTTGTGTCTTCCAAGGTGCTAGGAATCAACATTGACTTAGGGCACCCAGGTGGGTGTGACTTAATCTCTTTTTGAATCGGTTAATTGTGATAAAAAGCAGACTTTCATGAGTAGTGGACTTGCATTTAACACTTATAGAACAATGAACCATGAGTAAATGTAATACTGACACATTATTACTTTTTAATTGCTATATAGATTTAACTACAACCTTAACTAACAACAATTAATATCCCTGCTACTGTGCCCTCCAAGTTCTAATATATCTTTGCCACAGAACTTTTACTCGCAACTCAGGAGACTCATGTTAAAACTTGTTGCAATCTAGCATTTTTTTCTCCTCAGATCTTTGTAAGATGAAAGAGTGAAAAATGAAGTCCCTGGAGCCAGCCTAACAAGCTCACCTGATTTAATCTTCAATGGCTAGTCTTAAAATCCTCCAAAAATGTGGTTACCTTTACAATTTTCTTCTTTTTTTCCACAGTCTCTTAGTAATTTCCCACCCGCTGACCTCCTCATCCACTCCTTGGCTATAAATACCCACTATTTCTTGGATTCAGGATTGAGCTCAGGTCTATATTGGGGTCTCCTTGCCCCTGTTGCAATAATTCCTGAATAAAATCTGGTTTTGCCACTTTAACTGCTGTCCAGCTCTGGTTCCCTTTGACAGGCCCCAGTCTAAAAGTTTTCCTGAACAAGGACAGAGGAAGACCAAAGCTCACAGGTACATCTGATGTCTGACTCTTGGTAGATCTCACCTATGCTTATTAACCCTCCCACCTGCCATGTACATCTCCCCTCTGCCCACCCACCGAATTAGGGAGGAATGCCTTCTATTTGGTGAGCAGTTTTGCAGTTACAGACTTCACATATCTGTATCCTCTGAATTTCACATTCCTTTGAAAAAGAAATGACTATTCTTACTAGTATTTCCTTTTGTTGTTCAAGCATGTGGCAGAAGAAAAGAATTAAATTGGGCCTAAAAACAACGACTGAAGTATAAGGTGGCCATTGGTATGTATGGATTAAATCAAAAGACACTATCTTAGAATTCGTTTGTAATGGTTAGAATTGGAAAGTCACATAATGGGTAATAAGTTTTTTAGTCTCTGATTCTGTTACCAAATAAAATCTATATGGCTTGTAATGCTCCTCTAGTATGCTTTTTTTCCTTTGCAATGTATTCTTATGCGTATCATTATTATTTAATTTTTGGATGACTTGTCCATCCTCGAATTTTAGGAAATATTGGAAATATTAGGACATTTAAGAACTTTAGGAGATACTGAAAGGTAGGTGCTTCAGAGCATTAGGGAAGAACACAGCTTACACCCTTTGTGCAATGTAAGCTCACAACCACTTTGGGTTTCAAAAGACAGTTTTTGAAGTGGATACACTAGTCTGACAGCCAGAGTGCATTCACTGGAAGAAGAGACAGAAAAAAAAGACTTTTGGAATGCTAAACAAAAACTTGGCTTTGTAAATCAAACACAAGCCTGGTTTAGAGAAGTTACTGAGAGCCACAGAACCGGGAGGAACACAAGTTGACATCATGCCAGGAAGAGACCAGAACTCTCTCTGGACCAGGACAAAGAGTTCTAGAAAAGACTAAGAGGAGAAAACCGGGAGGATATGGCTGCTAGTGTGAGGTGCTAGACCATACTTTCTGCCCCTTAGGTTTAGGGACCCCAAAAGAGGGGGATTTTCCCCTCTGCCCTCCAGGGAGTAGTAGGCAGGTGGCCACTCTCCAAGGACGGGGCATGACAGCATTAGAACTGGTGCCTTTGAGCAGGGGGGCCTGAGATAAAGCTCCCTCCTCTTGATCCATCCCTCCCCTCCCCTCCCCTCCCAACCTGGGTCCTCAGTAGTTCTTATGAGCCCTGGGGTCTCTCCTGCTGCCCACAGGAATGAAGAAGGTAGCTGGGAACTGAAAGCTGGGGTGTATTTCTGGGAGTGGGAGGGGAGGCAGACCTGTACATATATGTTAAACACAATGTGGTTTTAAAAATCTTTACGAATACACACCATGATGTAAGTGTTAATAAGAGAGCATAGGTGGATGCCGATAAATAATGTGATGCCACATTATAAAGTCAGAGGTAATATTACAAATCAGAGGGGGCAAAGGTGCTGGAAAAATAAGGGCCTTTCCAAAAACTGATATTAATATGAAAAATAAAATAAAATTAGATCCCTACTTCACGCCATACACAACAATAAGTTCAAGATCCATTAGAGAACAAATCTGAAGAATTAAATCTTAAATATTTTAATAAGAAAATAAAGAATGATACTATGAACTTAGCTGAGGGGAGGATTTCTTAGAGATAGGAAGAACAAAATATGAATACATTAAAATTTAAAAGCAAAAAAAAAAAACCCATTAAGAGACATGTCATAAGTTGGGAGAATATATTAGAATCAAGATAACATCAAGAATGTATAAATATCTCCTATTTTTATTAATAATGGCTTTCCTTTACTGAACACCAAGCCCATTTAAGTACTGTACGTGTTGTAATTTATTAAGAACATACAACTCTAACAAGGTAGATAATTGTATTAGTCTCATTTTAAAGATTATAACTACAGACAATCAAGATTAAATTTGTACAAGAGCGCACAATTAGAGGTGTGGGATCTACACCCAGGTAGTAGTCTCATCTAAAAAATACCTTCAGGTGCTGGTTCCAGCACCCTCACTCTTAATCCAATAGTAAAATGGGAAAGGGTGTGAACAGGCAATTCTCAGACAGCTACCAACTCTGAAGATGCTAAACTTCAGGGATAACTGAGGAAATGCAAATTGAAACAACAGACCCATCAAATGGGCAAAGATTTAAAAGGCTGACAATACCAAGAGTTGGCACATATGGGGTGAAACGGGAACTGTTGCTAACTGATAGTGAGAGTGTCAACTGGCACGACCATTTCAGACGACAAATGAAAGGGAGCTCTTAAATTTGAAGATGCACATCCCTCTGGTCCAACAATTTCAATGCCCCACATTTGTCCAAGGACACACATACAAGGACAGTCTTTACTTGCTAAATGTTCACCAAGAAGAGTGTGGAAACCATCTAAATATCTATCAATCAGAGAACAGATAAATACATTGCAGTCTATGCATGCCATGGAATACGACACAGCAGAAAAAAATGCATGAAGTATGTATACATACATTTATGTGGATAAATCTCAACAAGGTTGAGTCAAAAAAAGCAAGGTTTAGGTGGATCCATATATCCATATCTATATCTATGTAGTATGATGTTGTTATGGTTAATTTTATGTGTCAACATGGTACTCAGATATTTGGCTAAACATTATCCCAGATGTTTCTGTGCAGGTATTTTTTTAGATGAGACTAACTTTCAATTCAGCAGACTTTGAGCAAAGCAGATTGCTCTCCATAATCTGGGTGGGCCTCATCAAATCAGCTGAAGGTCTGAAAAGCAAAAGATTGACTTTCTGGGAAGGAGAGGGAATTCTGCCAGCAGACTGCCTTCGGACTCAAATCACAACTCTTCCCTGGGTCTCCAGCTTGATGACCTACCCTGCAGATTTTGGATTTGCCCACACTTCACAATTACATGAGCCAATTCCTGAAATAAATCTCTCTTTATCTATACATCCTGTTGGCTCTGTTTCTTTGGAGAAGCCTGACTCATAGAGATGATGATATAAATGTCACAAATGCACAAAGCAGTTTATGGACACACATAAGTGAATGACATTCCTAGGGCTGTACGGTGATGTCCTGCTTATTTCTCAGTGTAATAAAGAGTGGGCCATACACAACCTTCATGGCACTGCAGAGGATGGTTTAAAATTCCCATTAACATGCAAGAAGTGCTGGGGGACAGACAATTCCGAGAGTTGCATTTCAAGTGAGTTTCATTTTTCAGGAAAGTGAATATGCCTCATTTTCCAGCATGAGACTAAGATGACTTGATTTTCCTCAATTATAATTTAAATCACTGGACCAGTTCTAAAAACGGTACTGAAGTGTTATATCAGAATAAAAACTTCACATCAATCAATTGATACAGTCAGTGCAAATTACCCATTTTCCTGGGCTGTCGTTTGTATTTTTATTTTTATTTTGTAACAGAAAATAATTTACCTGCCAATGTGTATTATACTTTACAATGTGTTTTTTCATTATGAATTAGAGAAAAATATGCTGTGCTGGTTTCTGGACCATGTCAGACATCATTCAGGTATGACACAAATAATTCAATGCATTCTAAGTTATTATGTTACTGTAAGCAAGATTCATGGCTGCAGGCCATTTCTCTTTTTGCATGAAACATTATGCCAATATTTTAAGATGATGTGGCATGGGAACCACCTGCTGTATATTTAAAGCCCTATGAGATCAGAATTCCAAAAGAAACACAAATACTAAGTGACACTGATATATTAAAAATCATCTACAGTCATGCTCTTGTTTTTGTATAGAAACAGCTCATAAAATGTTTTCTAGTGTGCCTTCAAGAAATTTCTTTAAAGATGACTCAGGAAAAAGAATTGCTATTTAATTTTAACACTATGTCAATTATGCAAATAAAATTCTAATTAAAATCCTTGTGATGTAAATCAGTCCTTCTTTGTGTGTTGTACGTGTGTATGTGTGTTAATTATTATACAGGCTGTCAGCCATCAGATACTTATTAAGTTTACATGAACCTATAGAATGGGCTTGGCTGTATACAGCTCTTTTGACATATCTAGTTCTGCCTGCCATAAGCATTGGGCAAATTAATGGTGATAGCCTAATATTTAAGGTACCATGGAGGTAGGCTAATTGATGCTCATTAGGGAAATGAAATATCCTGGAAGGCAGGAAGGGGCTGAGGGGTAAGAACTAACTTTTTTAAAAAGAGTCAGAAACAGTGGATAGGGCAATTTGGACATTATCATATTTCAGGTTGATTATACGCGATTGTACAATGAAAAATATATAAATCTACAGCAACTTCTATGCTGTAAGATATAAGGGTTCCTTGGGGGGTGTTCGGGACATTGTAACTTCAGACGCTGCTAAATGTGGAAACCCCAGCAAAGCAAGTATGTCCATTTCGGTTCCTACTACTTGCCTGGCCCTGTGCTAGGTTCTGGGAACACCACTAAATAAGACACAGACAGGGCTTTAAAGCAGGATGCTTGCCTGGCAGGGACAGTAGCAGTAAGCCAGAAAGTGTAGTACAGAGTGTGTTGGGCTATAAGGGGCACCTCATCCAGGCTGAGAATCAAGGAGAGCTTCCTGGAAGAGATGGCATTTGAGCACAGTTCTAAATGTCACGGTTGTTGACAAAGAGGGGGCAGGAAGGCATTTCACATAGAGAAGCAGCATTGCCTAAAGGCTCCTAAATTAGAGACAGCGGGTTCACTGAGGGGATTGATATCGATCGTCTGTGGGTGTAGCTTAGCGCTGCAGTAGAGGGGTGTTAATAAAAGAGAAGGCTGCAACGAGAAACAGGAATAAGATCATGACTGAGCTTGTTGCCCACCAAACAGAGGATTTTACGTTGAAAATTCTCCTCTTCTATTTGTAAATGAATTTGCAAGGCAGCAATGGCTCTTGGGTGGTAGAGAAGTAACACCTGGTTTCAGGCTCCCAAGTTGCCACCCTCATAGTGTAGGAAGAGAATAGATGGGAAAAGGGCCTGACACCTCCAAAGAGCAAACACTTATTTCAATGATGGATCAGGTAGCGAAGTGGATGGCAAAGCACTTATTTTCACATCCACAACAGCAATCAGCTCAAGACGTCATCTTGTCATGGGTCCCAGGAGACACGGAGGGCTAATTAGGATAACGAAAACCTCCCTGCTTCTCCACTACGTGTGTGCAATTAGTCAAACCATCTATGCCTAAAAAAGTGAATTCTGGGAAACCACACATGGCACATATTTGCTTATAAATCTGACAAGTCTATAATTAGGATTTCGCCACTTCTAAATTCCACTGAGGTTCGAAGAAAATGTTGAAACCTAATCAAACCAGAGGCAGACACGAAGGCACTAAATCTTCTCTACGTTTATGGAAACACCTGGGTTCGAATCCTCATTTCCTAATAGACCAGCCTGATAGACGTGTGCTCTGGAAAAGCTCATCTCAGTATGGGCCTCTTCTCCATGAGGGACCAGAGTTCTTGGTGATTTATCCTTCCCGTTCTCAGCGTCTGCAATTCCCAGGCTGCCTTTACTACTGGATTCCTAGGTGATGAGAAGCCAGGGATGTAAATGAACCTTTATGTTCAGCCTTCTTCCAAGAGACATAAATAATTCAAGTCAGATAGAAAGAATGTTTCTTTTGTGTAGAAAACAAATAATTTTCACTTGTAAATACAGTTTTTTAATACTACAAAAACGTGGACACTCCAGGGAGTATCAGATAAATTAGTCCAACTGAAGAAGAACAAGCCAGAAAGTCTGCAAACTAAAATCCGCGGTGCGGTCAGTGTGGCGATCCTGGAATGAGCAGGCTGTGTTAGGACTCAGGATGCTGGACTCCACTCCCCTTTTGTTATTTCACTAGATGAAAAGCGCCCGAATCCAAATCGTGTGACAGACATGAGACCCATACCGGGCAGAGCAGAAGCTTCTCGGTGTCTCATGGCCCACCTCTAATTTCAGCCACTTCTGCCGGGGATGTTTCTCTGTGAGTTCAGATGACACAGGAGTATCTGCCATGGTCTTGTACTTTCTGCCTGGGGCCATTACCAAAACCCTGGCAGCCCCCTTGGCTCCAAGTAAGCACAGCCCAGAAGCGCAGGGAAGTTAATGACCGCAGGCAACCCACAACCAATGAAAGCTGGTGGATAAACAGCCCACCGCCCTGGACCACTAGGGGAAGCATTCATCTGCTTCCTAGAATTCAACCCCTCACTCAGCGCCAAAGGCAGTGACCTTGATGGTCAATGCTTAGGTTATTTTCCCTCCTTCCCTGACTCACTCTCCCACTTGCGTCCAAGTCTTTGTCTCAGGTGTGGCTCTTAGGGGTCCCAACTTTGGCCAGCGCTAGAGAAGAGAGATCACCAAACTGGTTTGAATCGCCAGGTTGCCTGGTGAAAGCAGGGTGGTCAGAGGGGAGAAGGAGGACAAGTCCGGCTGAGGTACCAGCAGGAGGGGAGCCTGCCGGTGGGGAGGTGAGCCGCGGGCCTGTGCGGTAATGAGATGCCGAGATGCTGGCCTGAAGGCGGTCAGGAGTCACCTGGCCTGAGCATCCATCCAGAATTCTAAGAATCCTGCTGTTTCCCAAGCAGCTGAGCCGTCAGCTGACCTCACTTCCGCTGGGACACAGTGCCCAGACCACTACTGGTTTCGCCACTTTTTTCCTGCAACCTTTGCTAAGAAATACATTTTGCTTGGCAGCCAGAGCTTATGTACATGTACACACGTACATAGGCATATTTATATTTATTAGATATTCACTGGGTATATAAATGAACAAAAAGGTCATGAAACTTTATGCCTACTATACATGATGAAATCTGACCTCCTCCATTCTGTCATATTCTCTCTTTCTCTCTGACTCTTGTTTTACAAAATTGATTTCAAAACCCTTACCTATCAGTTGCAACCTGCAGCTTAAAAATCATTCGTCTAGACCAGTCTTCCTAGGAGCTTGAAGATACCATCCGTGCTCTTTGTGCCTTGCTTTTATTACTTGGTAAAAGTAAGAAATAATGAAGAGGAGATGATCCGATGACAGAAGTCCTTTCTGTCTTTCAAAGAATTTTACGTGTCGATGTCAGATTCATAATAAAGTATCAGATTATACAGTCCATATTCCATTAATTTTAGTAGTTAACAGAAGACACAGTTTAAATGGAAAAACTATGTGTTGTGTTATATTTTTTTCCAGAAAATACATTTGCTAAGATGTTGTATATCCTTTCAGCAATATCATACTTTTAGATACAGAATTAGGATATAAAGTCATAAAATAGTTGCAACGATATAGCTTTAATTTAATTTCTTTATCTCTGATATATTCTAGGCTTTTAAAAAAAATCATCAGTTCTGCTTCTTACACCATTCTTCTTGCTCTGTTGCCCTAAAAGTGACCATGTGCCTTTATAGTTAATGGTCCCCTCCGTCTAGCTAGAGACAACCTGCCAGTCTCAGCCCGGATGCTCCCCCTTGCCCGGAAGCCTCCCTAGCCTGACCTCCTCCTTGGCCGTGTCCCCACGTCACTGTCTGCACACCTCTAGTCTCATCAGATCCTGGGGCTGTCATCTGTTTACGTGGCTCTGAGTGTCTGAAGAACGGAACCTGTGTTATTCTTAGCATCCGGAACACCTCACACAGTACCTGACACAACGCAGGGGACCATCAGATGTCCGTGACAGGAATAAAATATATCCTGTCTGTTACCTTTTCACTCAGATGCTCCTAGGTGCCCATATCCTGACCTCGGGCTCTGATGCCATCTCTCAAAGGGAGAGCAACTACTTAGTAGCACAATGAAAACATTCTACACATTCTAATGCATATGGCATCTGGCATCTTCTTTATCAAACTGGATTCGGTCAAAAGAACACCAGTTGAGCCCTGGGAAAGTTATTCATAGCCCACTCACAAGAGAGCAACCCCTCGCTCTCCAAAGAGTGCATGATGAGGACAGACTCATTCTCCTGCAGATCAGGTTCTGAGGTGCGCTTCTGTATTAATCAGAATCCTTTGGTTGCAAGTGACAACAGCACAAGAGGAAAAAAACAACACGCAAGCAAACAACAACAGTGGCTCCCCAGGCCAGGGGACTTTATCATCGGGCTTCAGTAACCTCCAAGAGAGCAGGCTCCAAAGGAGCCTCAGGGCCCCTCTCCCCCAGGTCCCCATCGCTGCTTCTCTCCAAAGGCTGCCCCTCATCTCTTCTAAGGACTCCCCTGCTTCCGGCTCCTCACTTTTCACCAGCAGAGATAAATGCACATCAGCCTTTCTGGTCCCAAGTCCAGAATTTCCAGGGAAGGGCTGCCATGGCTCCGCCTGGGTGAGGTGCTGAATCGTGGCGCTTCACTGTCAGCAGGGGGGAGGCCCTGATTGGTCGCCACTGGAACAAGTCGCCATCCTCCCGCAGCCTCAGAAAACGGCTGCTCCCCTGGCAACCACGTGGATGGAGCACAGAGATACACCTTTTCCAGAAGAGAGGGAGCTATTATTCTGGACACAGAAACTGATGAGTGTCTACTGCACACTCCTGGAGTGTATCTCCATTTTCACATGGTTTTACAATATTCATTTGTAGCACTTTCCCCTACTCGTGAGCAAAGATCCACTCTCTTACTGCCTAAGTCTCTTGAAGTAATTCAAATTTCCATCTCATCCCTTAAACCAGATTTTAAGCTATATGAGAACCAAAGTAGCTTTTTAATTTTGTTTAGAACTGCCTGTGAGGTACCTAACAGGATGCTCTGGCCCAAGAAGAGCTCCATTAACCACACGTGACTATGTCTTTCTTCTCAGCACTTTGGATTTGCTGCTCACGTAGTCAATGATAGTGCATTCCACACCCACCTTCAGTTTCCACAATAAAGATGATGACTTGTCTTGGACCATTTCTACTTCCACCATGTCTTTATTCCTTCAAATAATCACTTTTATTTTGAGTTACATTTTATCCATACATACATGACCTCATATGAATAAACACCCCTAATTTCATGATGTCAGATGAACAAATGATCCTGAATGCAACCAGAATTGACCTTCAGAGAGGGCTTTTTAAAAACTATAAAAGGATCATATAAAAGGATACGTTCCATTGAGAACATCTGTTTTACCCAACATTGGTCTTTCTACGTAATCTCTGACGTCATCCCTCATGCTCAGACCCCTCTTCCACATGAAAAGAGATGAATGAAAATCTGAGTCTTTTTAAAAGACTCTTATGGGTTTAACAAAAAGTAACCTCAGTTGTTACTTTAACTTATTAAAGTAAAGCAGGATACGCTGGGCCCCAAATATGGGATGTGTGATGGCAGCTGGTTTTATGTGGTTTAATGGTGCTGTCGATTGGAGCAGAGTCCCAGGGAATTAACATTTCACCTACCTTAGGGTCCTGACAGACGAAGTTAAGCTACTGGAGAGAGAGAAGTTGGATACTTAGCAGAGAAGCTAAGACAGAGGCATCAAGTATGAGCCATCTTCAGGGAATGACGTGTTTAATGGCTGGTGTCAGGTTCTTCTCTGACATCACGGGGTCGTTGCTTCTGCCCCGGGTTCCCCCTGAGTGGTATTCCTCCACCCGGTGTGTGATGTCAACTGAAGGCAAATGGCTTCTTCCCACAAATCTGTTTCCCCTCTGGACTTCCCTTTCTCAATTCTTCTTCAGCAATACCAGGTTTTCCCATTATCCTAGGCTAGAAATTCTGGAGTAAATTTCAATTGCCCTCTCCCTGTTTACGTTCAGTCTCCAAATACCATCATGATTTCCTCCATGGGTTTCTCGTATTCATTGGTCCCTGTTTTATCCCTTTCCTGTGGGTGAATCTGATCATCTCCTGAGTTCCCCGTGCCAGTGCCCACCACTTCCAATCCATTACACAATTACTTCCAGATTAGTCTTCCGAAAATACAGCCTTGCGCATGCCAATTACCTGCGCAAAGCCCTCAATGCTTTCCCATGGCCTTTAGGGAAACAATTAAAGAAAAAAAATCTGGTCCTCTACTACCTGGCTCCAACCTACTTCTCCAGATCAATCTCTGGAATTCCCTTGTGGCTACTGTCAAACTAGTCTATTCATTTTTCTCCAAACATGTCTCTAGTTTTACAACTTGTTAGTTCCCCCAACCCCCCCAAATACCTGATAACTTGCAACAAAAATTATTTGAATGCCTGGTACAGAATAAGCAGTTGATGAGTGTCTGTGGAATGAATGAAAGCATCTGTACGTAATACATAGACAAAACTTTTATTTTCTGATGATTGGCAAAATTTTACCTTAATCCCACGTTTCTTCTTCAGGATTTCATTACAATTTTTACTTGATATACCAACCAGATATATAAAATGTTCCTAAATTACAAAAAAATGCACACCCTTGACCCATCCACTTCCCCCCCACCCCGACTCTGCTCCTCCTTTTGAGTTTCCATCGGTCGTTCTGGCAGTTATGTATCTATCCAGTAGTTGTCAAAACTAGAACCTCAGAATTGTCCTCAGTTCCAACCTCTCCTACTCACCATTTAAGAGTTACCTGCATTGCAAGATAACAACAAAACAACAATTGCAAAACCTTACATTTATTGAGGGTTTACTAAATGTTATGGGTTCAGCTGTATCCCCCCAAATTCATCCGTTGAAGTCCTAACCCCCAGTACTTCAGAATGCGTCTTTATTAGGCACAATTAGTTAATCTGAGGTCATCCTGCAGTAAGGTGGATGGAGTCCACCTAATCCAGTATGATTGGCTAGAGTCCTCGTAACAAGGGGCCATCCGGGCACAGATGTGCACACATGGAGAACGCCACGTGCAGTTTGGAGTTTCCTGAAGCTACTAGAGGATCCTCCCTTAGCGCCTTCAGAAGGACCGTGACTTTGCCAACACCTTGATCTCAGACTTCCAGCTTCCAGAACTGGGAGACAGTCAATTTCTATCATGGAAGCCCCTCAGTTTGTGGCACTTTGCTATGGCAGCCCTAGTAAACTAATACGCTGAGTTCCAGCCAATGTGCTGGGAGGCTTTTCAGACTGACAGTTATTTAATGCTCATAGTAGCCAGGGGGTCACCTACAGTTAGGGGTTCACACCACCATTACCCCATTTTACAGCTAGAAACAAATGCTTAGAAAAATTAAGTACTGAGGCCGTCTCCCGGATATAAATAGCAGAGCAAACCAAAGCATCTGTGATTCCAAAACTCAAGCTCATATCCACTCTACTCTTGGCCCCTGGAGGACCTCTTCCGACACCTTCCCAGGCTGGGACAAGGTCACACAGGTGGCACTCACACAGCTTCAGTTCTCTACACTATAGAGTTTCCACTTAAGATATTCCTTCAGGTAGGTGCTGCATGGAAATAGAAACTTGAATAAAATAATTCATTTTATTTTAGACAAGCCCACGTTCACTGAAAGGTCCCAAAGGCAACTTTATCTTTATCTAATTTATCAGATGTATTATTTAAACTGAAATGAATCATAAACAAACCAAACATGATGGCTGTACATTTTTTACTGTTTCTTTTATGAGGCAAACACGCTATTGCTAAAAGAAATTAAAATGGTAGCATCACGCTGTGCACAAATAAGGAAAATTAAATTCTGAACACATTTCAAAATTTATATTTGGTCTTAATATGGAGTGTGTGAATGAATGAAAAAGCAACCAACAACCCAAACATTTGCGCGCTATTTCAAAGAGAGGAATGATGTAAACTACTAAATATAGAACATAACTGCCTTTTCTTTAAGCATTAAACACTACTCAAAGAAATGTGTAGTTTGTTTTTTGTTTGTTTGTTTTAAATATCCCAGGGGAGAGTTGCGAGTTTTTCTGTAAAATTCTCTTTGAGGGAAAGCAGTCCTCACACCAGTACAGACCGGGGCTAATCTAGAGGGGCAGTTCTCAAAATCCGGTCCAGGAACCCCATTCTGGGACTCTATAAGACTACTGTCAGATTGCCACTAAGATTTTATTTGTACTTTCAACTTTGTTGACATTTCCACTGAAGCTGCAGAAGCAACGGTGGGTAAAATTGCTGGTACCTTCCTTTGCAGCATTCAAGCCAGTGACATCAAACTGTTCTTGTAGCTGTTATATTCTTTGTTGTCACATACTCACAGTGAAAAAAAAAGCCAGTTCCAATTAAGACTGTCCTTGACATAGCAGTAAAAATTGATTAATTTTATTAAATCTTGACCCTTGATTGCACTTCTGTTTAATATTCTGGGTGATAAAGTGGAAAATACAAATAAAGCTCTTCTGCTTTAAAATGGTTTTCTCCTGGAGAAACATATTTGTGTGTTGAGTTGTGAAATGAATTGGCTGCTCTTTGCGTGGGACACTAATTTTACGTGAAAGAAAGACTGACAGACGAGCTACAGTTACTCAGACTTGGGTTTGTGCAGGCATTTTCTTATGGACCACAATGACAAGGAGCTTCCCTCTTCAAGGAAAGTTACTGACAGTCTTCAAAGATTCATGAAAACATTAGAATGTGGGAAAACCTGGACCAGCCACCTTGAATTTAAACATTTCCCAGTACTTAAAGACATTCTCATGAGATTGTTGGTAATGCTAACGAATACAACTTGAAAAAATATATCATTTAATAAAATGTATCAACATGTAGAATATCTTCATAATCAGCAACATATGCCAACATCATTAAGGGCAAGAGATCCATTCAACACATTCATGATCCATTCAAGATAGAGCAATGGATTTTAAGTAACACAGTCCAAAAATTTCATTGCTATATTTGAAAATTCCTTATTTCTACTAAATTAAGGGACTACAACTTATAGAGTTTTGGTGTAGTATCAAAGAAGATCCACAATTATCTAAAAAGCCACGAAAATAATCCTTCCTTTTCCAATTACATATCTATGTGAGGCCAGATTTTCTTCCCATATTTCAAACAAAATATATCACAACAGACTAAACAAAGAAGCAGGCATGAGAACATAGCTACCTTCTATTAAGCCAGACAGTAGAATATATAAAATAGATAATAAGGACCTACTGTAGAGCACAGGGAACTCTACTCAACACTCTGCAATAACCTATATGGGAAAAGAAGCTGAAAAAGAATAGGTACAGGTATATGTATAACTGAATCACTTTGCTGTAAACCTGAAACTAACACAACATTGTAAATCAACTACACTCCAATATAAAATTTTAAAAGTCAATAGACTGAATTTTGGGGGGTCGTAATATTACCCCAATTTGGCTTCTTCCTCTTTGGTCAGGGAGGTCCCTTCATAAGCCCTAGAAAACTTCACAGGGAATGATTTGAAACTCAAGGATGGAATGCTTCTGAAAGACTCACATAAATTGTAAAACCCTAGAAAACTAGTCATTGCTTCATTAAATTATTATAAGAATACCAGCAGAAAAGAAAAAAAAAAAGGCCAGAAAGTAGAGAGATTTTCAAAAATAAAAAAGAGGGAAGACCTTCAAGATGGCAGAGGAGTAAGATGTGGAGATCATCTTCCTCCCCACAAATACATCAAAAATACATCTACATGTGGAACAACTCCTACAGAACACCTACTGAATGCTAGCAGAAGACCTCAAACTGCCCAAAAGGCAAGAAACTCCCCACATACCTGGCCATGTGGCTGACAGGGTCTTGGTACTCTGGCCAGATGTCAGGCCTGAGCCTCTCAGGTGGGAGAGCCAAGTTCAGGACATTGGACCACCAGAGACCTCCCGGCCCCACGTAATATCAACAGATGAGAGCTCTCCCAGAGATCTCCGTCTCAACGCTAAGACCCAGCTCCACTCAACAACCAGCAAGCTACAGTGCTGGACATCCCATGCCAAAAAACTAGCAAGACAAGAACACAACCCCACCCATTAGCAGAGAGGCTGCCTAAAATCATACTAAGTTCACAGACATCCCAAAACACACCACCGGACGTGGTCCTGCCCACCAGAAAGACAAGATCCAGCCTCATCCACCAGGACACAGGCACCAGCCCCCTCCACAGGAAGCCTACACAACCCACTGAACCAACCTTACCCACTGAGGGCAGACACCAAAAACAACAGGAACTACGAACCTGCAGCCTGCAAAAAGGAGACCCCAAACACAGTAAGTTAAGAAAAATGAGAAGACAGAGAAATACGCAGCAGATGAAGGAGCAAGGTAAAAACCCACCAGATCAAACAAAGGAAGAGGAAATAGGCAGTCTACCTGCAAAAGAATTCAGAGTAATGATAGTAAAGATGATCCAAAATCTTGGAAATAGAATGGAGAAAATACAAGAAATGTTTAACAAGGACCTAGAAGAACTAAAGAGCAAACAAAAAATGATGAACACCATAATAAATGAAACTGAAAATTCTCTAAAAGGAATCAATAGCAGAATAACTGAGGCAGAAGAACGGATAAGTGACCTGGAAGATAAAATAGTGGAAATAACTACCACAGAGCAGAAAAAAGAAAAAAGAATAGAAAGAATTGAAGACACTCTCAGAGACCTCTGGGACAACATTAAATGCACCAACATTCGAATTATAGGGGTCCCAGAAGAAGAAGACAAAAAGAAAGGGTATGAGAAAGTATTTGAAGAGATTATAGTTGAAAACTTCCCTAACATGGGAAAGGAAGTAGTTAATCAAGTCCAGGAAGTGCAGAGGGTCTCATACAGGATAAATCCAAGGAGAAACACACCAAGACACATATTAAACTATCAAAAATTAAATACAAAGAAAAAATATTAAAAGCAGCAAGGGAAAAGAAACAAATAACATACAAGGGACTCCCCATAAGGTTAATAGCTGATCTTTCAGCAGAAACTCTGCAAGCCAGAAGGGAGTGGTGGGACATATTTAAAGTGATGAAAGGGGAAAACCTACAACCAAGATTACTCTACCCAGCAAGGATCTCATTCAGATTCAATGGAGAAATTAAAACCCTTACAGATAAGCAAAAGCTAAGAGAATTCAGCATCCCCAAACCAGCTTTACAACAAATGTTAAAGGAACTTCTCTAGGCAGGAAACACAAGAGAAGGAAAAGACCTACAAAAATAAACCCAAAACAATTAAAATGGTAATAGGAACATACATATCGATAATTACCTTCAATGTAAATGGATTAAATGCTCCAACCAAAAGACATAGACTGGCTGAATGGATACAAAAACGAGACCCGTATATATGCTGTCTACAAGAGACCCACTTCAGACCTAGGGACACATACAGACTGAAAGTGAGGGGATGGAATAAGATATTCCATGCAAATGGAAATCAAACGAAAGCTGGAGTAGCAATTCTCATATCAGACAAAAATAGACTTTAAAATAAAGACTATTACAAGAGACAAAGAAGGACACTACATAATGATCAAGGGATCCATCTAAGAAGAAAATATAACAATTGTAAATATTTATGCACCCAACATAGGAGCACCTCAATACATAAGGCAAATACTAATAGCCATAAAAGGGGAAATTGACAGCAACACAGTAATAGTAGGGAACTTTAATACTCACTTTTATGAATGGACAGATCATCCAAAATGAAAATAAATAAGGAAACACAAGCTTTAAATGATACATTAAACAAGATGGACTTAATTGATATTTATAGGACATTCTATCCAAAAACAACAGAATACACTTTCTTCTCAAGTGCTCATGGAACATTCTCCAGGACAGACCATATCTTGGGTCACAAATCAAGCCTTGGTAAATTTAAGAAAATTGAAATAGTATCAAGTATCTTTTCCGACCACAACGCTATGAGACTAGATATCAATTACAGGAAAAATACTGTAAAAAACACAAGCACATGGAGGGTAAACAACATGTTACTGAATAACCAAGAGATCACTGAAGAAATCAAAGAGGAAATCAAAAGATACATACAAACAAATGACAATGAAAACACGACGACCCAAAACCTATGGGATGCAGCAAAAGCAGTTCTAAGAGGGAAGTTTATAGAAATACAATCATACCTCAATAAACAAGAAAAATCTCAAATAAACAACCTAACCTTAAACCTAAAGCAATTAGAGAAAGAAGAGCAAAAAAAACCCCAAAGTTAGCAGAAGGAAAGAAATCATAAAGATCAGATCAGAAATAAATTAAAGAGAAACAAAGATCAACAGCAAAGATCAATAAAACCAAAAGCTGGTTCTTTGAGAAGATAAACAAAATTGATAAACCATTAGCCAAACTCATCAAGAAAAAAAGGGAGAAGACGCAAATCAATAGAATTAGAAATGAAAAAGGAGAAGTAGCAACTGACACTGCAGAAATACAAAGGATCATGAGAGACTACCACAAGCAACTCTATGCCAATAAAATGGACAACCTGGAAGAAATGGACAAATTCTTAGAAAAGCACAACCTTCCGAGACTGAACCAGGAAGAAATAGAAAATACAAACAGACCAATCACAAGCACTTAAATTGAAACTGAGATTAAAAATCTTCCAACAAAAAAAAGCCCAGGACCAGATGGCTTCATAGGCGAATTCTATCAAATATTTAGAGAAGAGCTAACACCGATCCTTCTCAAACTCTTCCAAAATATAGCAGAGGGAGGAACATTCCCAAACTCATCTACGAGGCCAACATCACCCTGATACCAAAACCAGACAAAGATGTCACAAAAAAAGAAAACTACAGGCCAATATCACTGATGAACATAGATGCAAAAATCCTCAACAAAATACTAGCAAACAGAATCCAGCAGCACATTAAAAGGATCATACACCATGATCAAGTGGGGTTTATCCCAGGAATGCAAGGATTCTTCAATGTACACAGATCAATCAATGTGATACACCATATTAACAAATTGAAGGAGAAAAACCATATGATAATCTCAATAGATGCAGAAAAAGTTTTCGACAAAATTCAACACCCATTTATGATAAAAACCCTCCAGAAAGTAGGCATAGAGGGAACTTACCTCAACACAAGAAAGGCCATATATGACAAACCACAGCCAACATCATTCTCAATGGTGAAAAACTGAATCCATTTCCACTAAGATCAGGAACAAGACAAGGTTGCCCACTCTCACCACTATTTTTCAACATAGTTTTGGAAGGTTTAACCACAGCAATCAGAGAAGAAAAAGAAATAAAAGGAATCCAAATCAGAAAAGAAGTAAAACTGTCACTGTTTGTAGATGACATGATACTCTACATAGAGAATCCTAAAGATGCTAGCAGAAAACTACTAGAGCTAATCAATGAATTTGGTAAAGTGTCAGGATACAAAAGTAATGCACAGAAATCTCCTGCATTCCTATACACTAATGATGAAAAACCTGAAAGAGAAATTAAGGAAACACTCCCATTTACCACTGCAACAAAAAGAATAAAATACCTAGGAATAAACTTACCTAAGGAGACAAAAGACCTGTATGCAGAAAGCTATAAGACACTGATGAAAGATATCAAAGATGACAGAAACAGATGGAGAGATATACCATGTTCTTGGATTGGAAGAATCAACATTGTGAAAATGACTATACTACCCAAAGCAATCTGCAGATTCAATGCAATCCCTATCAAACTACCAGTGGCATGAACATGTTGAACTCCATATTTAAACATTTCCATGTTTCGTATCTGGCACAGTAAATATTAATAGACATAATTCACATAGACAAAAGCTCTTTGAACTTTTCTGTATGTTTTAAGCCTGTAGAAGAGGGTTTGAGAACCACTGTCCCAAAGGATTTGGGTGGGAGGAGTGGGGACGATGAAAAAACAGGCTAAAGTATGCATGAGTCTGGATTTTATTCCAAGATGCAGAAATGTATTTCACCTCCCATCATCAAACAAATTTCCAAGCATCACATTTTTAGTTACTTTCAGCTCAAAATGCACAGTGACAATTGAGACAAAATGAAAACACCATCCATCCTAATGTTTAAATCCCAATTAGCACCTTATACCCTGGACAAGTTGGCTGACAAAGGACTTTGGTGCCAAGCACAGCCTTACAAAGTTGCCTTTCTTTCCATCTGCCCAAGGAAGTTGCACTTCTAAGTGAGTAACTTTTACATAAGGCACTAAGCCACTGAAACTGCATCCCGTCATCAAAGCTTCATGCCTTACCAAAAGCACGACAATTTTAAAATTATAACAAAATGCTTAGGAAATAAATGGTTGTCTCTTGTTTCCTAACTAGATGCTAAAGCTTGGAAAGAGCAGACAAATCCCAATAGAGCAGCGTCCCACAAAACACCTGACAGTCCTCCAGACTGTCAGAAGGGTAAAATTCCTTTTCTCCTGAACTCTTTATACTTCACTTTGAAAACGTCTGAGTAATTGGATTATCTCTCATTTCATTATGTCTCTCATCACGCTAGTTCTATGAATTCTATGATCTTGTTTCTGGTGATTTTATCTATAAACGTTCCTTATGGGAATTTTTTAAAAAATATTTATTTATTTGGCTGTGTCGGGTCTTAGTTGTGGCACACGGCATCTTCGTTGCGGCGCGCGGGCTTTCTCTCTAGTTGTGGCACGCGAGCTCAGTAGTTGTGGCGTGTGGGTTTAGTTGCCCCGCAGCATGTGGGATCTCACTTCCCTGACCAGGGATCAAACCCACGTTCCCTGCATTGGAAGGCGGGTTCTTAAGCACTGGACCACCAGGGAAGTCTCCCTCTTAGGGGAAATTTTTAAATTGCTTCTGCCAGGCCGGTTTGCACAGTCGGTATAAAAATATGTTTCAGGGCACAGGCTATAATGATGAAGCCAAACTCCACCATATACATCTGAGTGATGCTGAACAAATTACCCATGTGTCTATGGCTCAGCTTGCTCAGCTACGATATGGGGTTAGTAATAGTACTTCAGAGAGTTTGGTGAGAATTAAAATGAGTTCTATTTGGTGAACACTTCAGAACAGTGTCTGATGTGTGGTGGCCACTTATTATAATATAGCTGATAAATCTGTTTACTTGGGTCATCTTTCTATTACCAGCATGCAGAAGCTCTTGTGGTACAAATGGAAAAATGCTCCCTCTGGATATGAGTTAAGGGTCTCTTTAGTGGATTATGTTATTAGAGAATAAAATGATATATTGCATCTCCATCAGGTCTAAGTCAACTCTTCAGGTTGTCTTTCTCTTTGCTTCTTTTCTCATCTTTAGTATCTGTTTTGTTTACCTACCAGTTCGTAGGGTTTTGATTGACTGTTCTGTGCTGTTTTGTCTAAATTTAGATGTTCGACTTGTGAAGGTTTAACTACCACTTGTGTATTTATCATACACAAGCACACGCCAAGCTCTTTTCATACCTTTTATCTCAACAAGCTGAGACCTCAACACAGTCACTTCCATTTCACAGTTGAAGAAAGTGAGGCTCAGCACAGGAAGGGTCCCGCCCAAGGTCACAAAACTCAAAGTAGCCGAGGCGAGACGGAACTCGAACTTTTTGGCTCCCAATTCCACACTCGCCAAGGACACACATTTGTTGGGATGATACTCCGGAAGAGCTACAGTCTTTCCTGTTGTCACATCTCACGGTCCCCATGCAGGTGTTTCTACTCTACACACTCATCATCTCGAGAGAAACTTCTTGAGAAGCTATCACAGCCTACCAGCAGGGTCTGTGGGTTCTCCAGGGTAGAAACACCTGTAAGGGCCATACTGTTGTGTGGCCCTGAGATGGGTCTGATCCCTCGCTGAGGGCACTTCCAGACTAAGGCCACTGAGGAAGACAACTGCAAAGCCTTGACCGTCAGAATGCCAGGGGGCCTTGGCCAGCCATGAAAAGACCTTGGCATCTGCAGATAGCTTGGGTCCTTAAGTAGTCATGGGGCTGGTGAGGGAGATTCAGCAAGGGTAGGTGTCTCATTACTCTGATGCATCATGTAAAAACAGTGGCCTTTATGTTTTGCTGATTGATGGGAATAAAACATACATGTGAAAACATTACACATGATGCTTTCAAAAGAAATAATCAGCTTTCCTGGTTGCTGTCATTCAGTTGTTCACTTCTAAGTTTGATCATCTTAAATGCTATGGAGTCTGTGGTCTCTGGGGGAGCACAGGCCCCCGTTCAGGAGGGATCTCAATTCCCTATGCCCATGGCATCATAAATCCTGTGGATAACACTGAGATTCCTTGCATGGGGAAAATAGACAAGATTCCCTGCTCTTGTGAGAAGAGAGTAGGATGGTGGTCCTGGAGAAGGGAATGTGGGTGGGAACTCCACCAAAAGGCAGGGTAGGTGTAGGAAGCACAAGGCTACATCATATCTGGGGAGACAAGTGGAGGAAACTATTCTGTCTGGTGGCCCTCTGGTCCTTGGTCATCACCGGCAACCTCAGAGATGCGCACTGTCATATTTTCATGATCCCCTGGGTCCAGTCAGTCTCCCCACCTGCTCCATCCCTGCTGGACGTTTCCAGTGTTGAGGACCAGGCTAGGAGCTCCACTGACTACAGAACCCCCTAGTCGTCCACAGCCCCCTCCAGCCCAGAAGTTTCCAGATTTAGCAAATAAACATATAGGAGGCTCAATTAAACTTGAATTTCAGACAAACAACAAGTTTGTAGTGTAAGTATGTTCCATGCAATTTTCGACATAGTTATACTAAAATGTGTCTGTTTATCTGAAATTTAAACTTAACTGGACGTCCTGTCTTTTAGCTGGCCGCCCCCAGCCCCACCCCACTACCTGCTCAGCCCCTCCTCCTCCTCCTTGAAGCGGCCCTGCCCTCTCCATCCCATCCCCTGAAGGGAACAGGTTTCTGGAAATGGGGAGCAGGCAGGGACGCTGTCCTCAGACAACATGGGGCTGCAGCACAATCTTCCCCTGGGATTACAGATAACGGCGGGGGAGGAAGATAAAACAGAGCTAAACAGTAACTAGTATCTTAGTATATGATCCTCCCACACGTTCCTTATCTAGGGTCCAGAAAACAGGAAGCAGCTTTGATCCTCTCAAGCAGAGTAGCTGAAATGAACTAGGAGGTAAAGTAGATTCACAGAGTAGATTACAAAGCCTGTGGTTCCAAGACTATGGGCTGAGGGGTGAACCACAGAGGGTCTGTATCACCACTGGAAAAATGTAATACAAACAACCAGGAATGGCTTGTTTTTAAAGGACTTCCTCAAACTTTATGCTCTTTCCCCTATTTGGCTCCTTTCCAAGACACCAAAAAATATAAAATGATGTATTTTTTTTCCTCTGAAGATTCATCACTGAGAGAGAAGAAATCACATTTCTAGCTCCTCACTCTCCACTCTGCACCACAATGAAGGACAGTCTGCAGGCAGGCAGGGAGTGAGTTAAAACACTTTTGTTTCAATCCTAAAGTGTGCGTTTTTACATTAAAATCACATACCTCGTGTCCATTACAAACACTGGAAGCTCTACCTGGTCCTGCCCCTCCTACCCCAGGAAAGAAGAAAATATTCCATTCTTTGCAAACTCAATTGCCCTAGATTTTCCTATCATCTCTCCTGAGAAAATGATACTTCTCCTGGAACAAGAAGACCTTTACTGTCCCGTTATGTTCTATCCTGCGTTGCTTTCAACCTGAATAACTGAGTGTGTCCTCAGGAAAATGGGCAAATCAGAGGAGGGCAGGGACAGTCCTTAGAAAGAACAGGAGCAGCCGGGAGCCAGATCCTTGGAGCGCTTGTAGCTGGGACCGGCGTGGGAATTAGATCGTTGTCGAATCAGAAACCTACACTAAATTCGCTTTCTTAGGCTTGTGCCTCTGGCTTTTGCTTTGTCATTAATCGGTCTCTGCTCCCTGTGGTTTCTGGATAAAATTCTTTCCCCCAAGGTTGACCTGTCTCATTTGTTCTAAGAAGGATGAAGGGATGGAGGGCTGTATTTCTCTCTGCAGTGCTCTCCTAGCAGCTGGGTATGACCGTCACCCCCGATCAGAAGGAAGGCCATTGGCATAGGGAAAGGTCAAGGGAGATGGAGGCGGTGCTGTTTGTACAGAGCCTTCCCCCATCTGGAGATGGTTGTTCTCACCCTGGGATCCTCTGGGCTGAAATCTCGGAGGTGTGCGTGCTGGTTTTCACATCCACTCCTGTGCTAATTATTTATATGGGGTCGTGGGAGAGAGAAAGGAATAGTGCATACCTTTCTTGCATCAGGGGCGAGGCTGGAGGCCCACAGCAAATCCCATAAACACTGAATGTGAGAAGAACTGAGCTCACCAGCCTCGGGATGACTTAGAGACAGGCAGAAAAAAACAAAGCCTCCCCAATTTCTCTGATGATACTTCCCTTGCTCTCTACTAACACTTAACGGAGAGGAAACCATGCTGAAGAGTTACGTGTGATTACAAAGGCGGCCTCTGGTCCCCAGCTCTGCCAAGCTGCCTGGGACCACTGATAGCAGCGGGGTGAAATCCACCTCCTGGCAAAGGGAGGAGGTGAAAATGCCTGGCATATGATGCCTGTATCCTGAGGCATCCCCTGGCAGGTTTCACAAATGCAGAGGGAAGTCACGGAGGCTACTGCAGCTGCCCTTTCTCCTCCAGAGACCCCTGTCCCTCCCCTTTAAGGGTTGAGGGGTCCGGGAGGAAAGGTTAAGGATGCCAGGAAGGCTTTTAATAAAGAATGTGATTGATTTAGATGGGCAGGTGGTGGTGAAGTCAAGAACATGCTTCTCTTGTGCACACCTGAGAGCCCAGTAGGGTTGGTCCAGTGAGAAGGGTGGGGCGTGTCCAAGGCAGAGGGATGCCCATGGGAAGGGCTTAAGGTGGAAATGAGACTGGCCCATTGAAGGCACGGAAAGAAGGCCTCCCAGGCTGATTCACGATGTACAGGATGAAGGGGGATGGGACACGTGGATGAGATGAGATCCAGGCAGGCTGGACCAGGCACAGTCTTAGGGGGTATTTTGTTGACGACTTCAGACCTTGATCTTAAATGCCATGGGAAGACACTGAAGGATTTGCACTGGGGAGGGAGGGAAGCTGATTTCCATAACTGCAAAATAAATATTCCGTCTGCTGTGAGAAGAATGGGTTAGAAGGCAGTAAGACAAGAAGTGGGAAGAAGCTAGTTAGGAGGCTGGTCCACAGTGGTCCAGGCAGGAGACGATGCCAGCTCAGGGCAAGGACACGCAGGTGCTGCTGAAGATGACTGAATGGATTTGTGCTAAAGTCGGAGGGTAGCCTTGGGCAAATGGTTGTTCTCGATAAACATCTGTTATGTGAATTAAAGAATGGGCTCTTGGCCTCATCCTTTCCTTCTTTTACTCATCCTGTTCCTAGATTTCTATTTCTAAAATAAAGTCTGATAGCACTCTGCCTGCAAGATATTACCCACATTTCTGAAAATGGTAACTTCTAAAACCTCAATATCCTCTTCCAACCTGTGTGTCTTTCTTTCCCATCACAGGATCAAGGCACCGTCAATTATCAGCACTCCTTAAATGGACCCCTTGCCGCCATCACTGATCATCCTTCTCATTCCACGTCTGCCAGGTTCGCATTCCCCTACCTCTTTGCCTCCAAATCCTACTCGTCCTTCAAAGCTCCGTGGGCCTAGTCTGTAGCCTTTCTAATTCCCCAGTGTGGGGTCATCAATCTTTCTCCTCTTTTCTCCACCAGCATATTTTCTCAAGAATATATAAACCAAGTAAGTAAGGCACTGGAACTGATCCCATACGGTTAGTATGATAACGCACAATATATGGTTATCAAACTATCTCTCTCTTTTTTCTGCCTACAGTTTTCTTGGCAACAGATCATAAGCCGGATGCTTCCATCAATGTTGTTTGGAAAATAGGCTCCTTGGGCCAGCATGGGGTGAATCCAGGGATGTCTGTTTTCCTACAGCCATTTTCTAATTGAAAAGGTACCAGCATCATCATATTATCCATTTGATTGAGAATCAAGCTACTTGTCATTCAGTTGCCTTGGAAACAGGAAGAATTTAGGTTTCTTGATCTGCTAACTTTTCAGAACGCACAGGTTCACCTTGGGCCCTGTTACGCAAGGCACAGCTATCTTTAAAATGTAGGGGTGTGCTTTTATATCCACATGTATGCACAGGACTGTTTGATGCTTTGATAATTTACCATGTTGCTGAGTCAAAATGCCAAAATGCCTCAAAGGTTTGGCTCACGCTGTGCCCAAAGGAAAAGGCACAGCGGACCAGGTCTGACCTTAAATTCATACAATTTGGTCTTCCATAGGGCTCATCCATGCGGCCTGGCGGCGGAGTTTTAACCAGTGTTCTTTATGGCCATAGGGATTCTTTCCACCTGCCACACTCAGAAGTATGTTCACCCTCCTTCTCTGCTTTTGAGTCGATCATAAAGTGAGGGCAGATCAGAGGCCCACGTCGCTGAGATAATACCCAAACCACAGAGGAGTATGTAAGTGGGTGTGTGCCTGTGTGTGTGAACATATGGCTATGTGTGTACATGTGTGTGCGCGTGTGTTCACGGGCACGGAGCGCAAAGTAAAGGGGCCAGTTGGTGGAGGCAGCCTGGTGGAAGGAAAGTCTTCTTATTCCAGCGTGAGACAGACCACGTGAGACCCGATTTGTGACGGACGTGTTGTAAACACAAATAACAGAGGCCAAGGGGCTAAGGGACACTCCAGTAGTTGAGTGCTGCCTATATTTTTAAAGAGGTTCACACTGATAATAATTTGCATTATATTAACTCATTGTCTAATGAGATCGTTGTATGCTCATATTAACTGGCGCTCACTAAACAATTTTCTAGGGGAAAAATATCACGATTCCCTAAGAAAACAAACATCAGTACATAGTTTGGTTTAACTATATAAAAACCGTGGATTATCGAAAATTTTGCAGAATAAAGGAAATTTATTACTTTTAAGTATATTCATTACATTGGACTCATAGTACTGCCTATGAAGAGCCTTACTTTAATCACTACGTGTAAAGATGTTCGGTAATCAGTGTTACCAACTGCATGCCTAAGAAACATTACCCTTTGCTTAGATTACATTTTTTTAAGCAAGCTGTCAATCTATTGCATTTGCAAACCTGCTTTTAACTTACCGCACACTGGTTTAGAAGCAGGGGTAAGCAAACTTTTTCTGTAAAGATCCAGTAAACATTTTAGGTTTTGCAGGACAGTCTCACAATTACTCAGTTCCTCCTTGTAGCACAAAAACAGCCACAGACAATACATCAACAGTGAGCACGGCTGTGTTACAATAAAACTTTAAAAATCAGGCTGTGGGCTGGATCTGCCGACCCTGATTTAGGGAATGTAGGTTCACTTTCCCCCGGGCTCCATTAATCAAAAACTGAAAATTAGTGATGAACTCCATGCAACGTGAAGTCTTTGTTAATTTTCAAATAGCTTTTGGTTTTGTTTTTATTTTGAAAAATGAATTTAGCTTCATTCAAGGCAAAAGTAATCAGAAGCAATTAGTAATGATGCAAATCTAGGCAACATGTGTAATTGCTTAGATTTTTCCATTTGAGTGTACCCCAGTCTGTTTGTTACCTGCTTCATTTATTACAAATAGTTGAGCTCTTCCAGTGGGCTGGGTCCTGTGCAAGGTGGTGTCTAAACAGAAATAAATCAAACTACCCCCTTATAGGGTTCCTGCTCCAAGGAGCCTGAACGCTTTCAGTGCCTTGTTCATTACAACTCAGCACTGAGGCAGGGCTGGTGCCTAGTAGGTGTTCAAAACATCTTTGTTGATAAACTGAACTTCAATATCCTATTTGACACATCTGAAGTAAATCCTTATCTTCCCCTCAAACTTAATTTCTCCTTCTGCCTTCATTCCGTCTATTTATAACATTGTTGTCTAAGGTTTAAAACCCCAAAGTCATCTTTCGTGACAGCTCACGGGATCTGTCCGTTCACTCCATCCTACACATTATAATCACCGAAATCTTCCTACAACTCAGATCTGATTCTGTCAGTCCTCGTTCATAACACCTGGGGAGTTGTCTTTTACTTTCAAAAACAAAGGCCCACTGCTCTGCGATGTGGAAATCACCCTCAGCACCCAGATTTACCTGTGAGCTCCCTCTGAGTGTGGGGTGCCTCGTCCCCAGCCCACATCCCTCTCAGGCCCCTCCTTTGAGACACAGACCCTCAAATCCCCCCACAGTCCCCTGGACAGCCTGCCTTTTGCGCATACTCCTGTATTTTCTCAACAACTTTTTGCTTGGTGTTTCATCCATCCTTCTAGGATAACTTTATCTGCATTTCAAAACACGGGTAAAAATCAATTTCCACTCCCCCTTCTCCATGGAGAATTACAGGGCCTGTGCTTTCCAGCTCCTTTTGTCCTTATCACATCCTGCTGGAGCAGGTGGAAATCTCAACATTACTAATCTCTAGTGCAGAAATGGGACTGCCTCCTTTTCCTCTAAATAAGCTCCTATTGGTTCCAGAGCCTCTATTTGCTTGGGCCTGACACTCTCCTCCATTCCCTTTAGAATCTGGTGCTTCATAAGTTACAGTCACCTCCTAGAGATGTGTCTGATTTTCAACCTTGCTACCCAGAGGAAAATCCTCACGTTGTTCAGAGTGTCTTCCCCTGCCTCCTTCTCCTCCCTGAGCAAGACCTGGGTCATGGGCAGGAAGCTAGGCTAGGGTCTCCATGGTGCTCAGGTCCAAGGGCAGCACAAGCCCCGGCAACAAAGACCCAAGGACCGCCCCTCTTGCCCTTCCTGGTCCTGACCCCCTCCTTCAAGTGCCTGACACTCTGACGCTTCTGCAGGGATCCTGGGGAAACATGTGGAATTCCTGTAGGCTGAGAGAAAGGGGAGGTCCCACCATGCCATGCTGCCTTCCTGCTTAACTACTTGGGAGCTTCCAGAAGCCCACACAGGAGAACCACCCTTTCTGGGGTTTCTGATGTGTCAACTCCTACCCACCCTGGCTGAACCTCAGGAGGTGGGATCCACCGGGTGACTTCATGAAGGTCCCACGCAGCGGCAAACCCCAGACCCGCCTTCTCTGAATTTCTTGACTTCCTGATTTTTGCTCCATCTTTCAACTTCTTTCCAGAATTCAGGAAATCTGCTTGGTGTTCTCTCTGGTTTCTTGCCTGCTCTCTGGACAACCTCCAAGCTGTGGTTTGAGGACCCCGTAAGTCTTCCCCCAACTACATCACAGCCTGGCTCTTTAAAATCAAAGAATCTTGTTGGCACACCAAAATTTAGCTAACCGCTTTCCAATGTCTGTTTGAAGCTTAGAGCTGAGGGATAATCTTCGAGTTCTTGGATTCCTGTCTCCCTGAAGAAGTGAGTGCCTTGGCTGCAGTGTGGGAGAGGCCAGTCAGGTGTGGCTGGCAGGGTTACAGATTAAATGCGCTCAGTTACATGTGAATTTCAGATAAACAATATTGACAAACTTTTAGTATGAGTATGTCCAAAATACTGCACAAATCATATTATACTAAATATAACTGATTGACTATCTGAAATTTAAATTTAACTGGGAGTCATGTATCTTCATTTACCTCTAAAAATAATTATTAATTCTAATTTCCCAGCTTTTCTATTAGGTTCTATTAGTTCACAGTAAGAACTCTACATAGAAACAGGTGTGGCTAGTAGCAGAGGATTCACCAGGAATGAAATACATCAGTTTAATGTTTTCAAAATGATGGTCTTCTTTACACTACACTGAACTATAAAAAGTGGAGCAGATAAAGCAATAATCCCATATGACAATCTCTTTAATAGAGGAGTAGGGCTTTTTGTTATCATTTTATTAGTTTAAAGATGATATAATTTAGAGATTAGTGGAGACCTTAAATTACTTTATACTCCGTGTTTCTGAAATATTAAATTAATTTATAAATAATTCTATACTGTTGACTTTTTTTTTTGCATTTCACCAGCTTTTATGGTAAATATTTATATCAAGGAAGTTTTTATTTTAGAATTATCATTGTTAGCACCACCTGATGAAATAACTTGGAAATTATAATTAATAATATTTTGATTTAAAATATGTTATTAATACACACATAAATGAAATATCTATGTTAAACACAGGAAATTCAGAGATCAATTGATCCTTGTGGCTGGGTAGCAGAAATTCACAGCTTTTCAACTTTTCCTCTCAGTTGTTCTGAGAGCTAATTAATTTTGTAGAACGTGTTGGAGTTCTCCTATTAAAAACTTCAGTTTTCAGTGTTCTAGTTCAATGACCTACTCACTGGTCGAGATTGGCAGGCTTTGCCTTGGCCATGGAAATGGATGGTTAAAATTCCTCATCTTTTGTTGGTCCTACACAGTAAGCCTGACAGCAGAGTTTGACTTGAGTGAATTTATAAATAACATTGGGCTGGAACACTCAGACCTCCCATAGCCAGCAGACAGAAATTAATTTCAGATAATCCTCGAGCAGTTAATAAAAAAGACCACTTTTGGCCATTACCCACCTGGACTAATGTGCCTCCAGAGACCAAGAGGTAAGAAGCATTTGATCCCATTAATTAAGATTTTTTTTTTACAGTTCTTTTTATTAACAAGACTTCTAAATGTTAAAACTGATTCCAGACCTCAACTAGAAGGTTACAGCCAAGGGGAAAAAAAATACTACCTTTTGAATATCTCATTAAGTTACATCTTTTTAAAGGTGAAAATCAAGATCAACAGTTACCATTTATTGAACCCTTATTAGCTGCTAGATATATTCTACACACTTGAGATGCATTATCTCTTTTAATCCTTAAAAACATCTCCATGAGGTAAGTATTATTATTTTATCCCCATATCACAGGCTAAGAAACTGAGGTTTATTGAGGTTTATTACATAGCTTAGGGTCACACAGCCAATTAGTAGCAAATGAAGATTTGAACCCATTCACTGTAGATTCCCTGGTTTTACCTGCTGTACACCATTTACTACATCCTCTTTTCACTGATAACAGCTTCTTGGTGCCTCTGGTAGCATAGTCAGCTAGAAAAATAATACTTTAATACCCAGAGAGCATACTTAGTTAGGTACATTCTTGCATAATTTCTAAATATTATTACTACTCATCTTGCTTTTTCCCTACAATATATAATAGATTCCAAATTACCCACTGGATTGAATTTTGAACATCGTATAAACCTTTATGTATGCCTAATTGTACTTTGTCCTTTTAAAGTATAGCTCTTGAGCTAATTATAAGTAATTTTTAATTATCTTTTAATTTCAACGAATTCCTTTCAGCCAAGAGCATATCTTCTACACAAAGCATTTTTAAATTCTGAATATCACCATTGCTTTACACTCAAATGATAATTATTATTTTATGTAATATGTAACGCAGAGTTTTAAAGCAGGGCTTCTCAACCTGGGGTTCCCAGGCCTATGGATGGAATTCCCTAGCCCTCAGGTAACACTGGAATTGTATATGGAATTTTGCCAGGCTATCTGAGTACATGCAAAGTTGGTAATGTTAAGATGTTCATAGCTTTCATCGGATTATTTTTTTAAAAAGTCCATGACTTCAAGTGTAGTACACAGTGGATTACGGTACTAAAATAATACCTGAATTCTGATGCTTCTTTGTACTGGAGCTCCTGCTGCAGCTGAGAAGAGTCCTTGGGTTAAGGGTTAGCCTCAGCCCTTGTACACCTGCTAGGGGCACAGGTGGCATGCTCAGAGGTGCCCAGAGGTGCCCAGGGAGCCCTCTGTCACTCCCGGTGGAAATTCAGGATTTGAGTCTCACGACCCCTGACTTTGCAGACTCAGGGAATCTGTTATTTCTTTCAAGGAAACCTTCAACACACAGACCCTCTCACCTTTTCACCATCTGTCACCTATGCGTTGCTCCCGCACCCTGGCTCTCCCCACTGGCCAACACTCAGAGCCGAGATGAGACCACCCCTTTGTTCCTCCATCCCTCCACTGAGTCACCTGGCAAAACCTCTAGGCTGGTGACATTGGGCTCACTGCCTGCTCTGCCTAGGGCCTTGAACATCACTGAAGACAAATCCCAAACCAAGCCACAGGGTCTCCCTTTAGTTTACGACCACTCACCTCCAGTGGGCTCTCAGCCCTGCCCTGAAATCTCACATCTGTCCTCGAGTCCCTGCACCCTCCCACCCCCTGGGATGGTAAGCGCACGCCTGCTCCCCAGTCCCCCGCCCCCTCCCCTCATGCTCAACTGAGAAGCAGGCTTTTACCCCGGCTAGAAAGCAAAATCAGCCCCCCTTTCTTCACCAGATCTTCCAACCCAGCTATGTCTGTACCAATCCCCTCTGCCTCTCCTTTTCTTCAAATTAAAAAAGTGTCCCCGTTCCCTTTGGGACCGCTAAATCCACTGCTTCTTCCATATGTAAGATCCTTACCTACAATTCTCCTCTCCCTCCTGCACCACTAATTTTTAATCCTTCTTCTGGGGTACTCCCACCAGGATTAGAACATGCTGTACAATCTCTTATCTGAAATAAAACAAAGCAAGCAAACACACACACACAAACACTCCTGACCCCGCGCTGACCTCTAGCGCTATGCTATTTTCCCTTCCCTGCTCTCCTTAGAAATGCTTAAAATGATAATGGTACCAAAAATAAAATATTAATAATGATAGCAAACACCTATGTAATGCCAAACACTGTTTTCAGTATTTTGCACGTATTAACTTAATGACTCTACACAACAATCCTGTAATTGTTAACAATAAAGTAAGGACCATTATCATCCTCATCTTACATGTGATTAAACGGAGTCACACAGACGTTAAATGTCCCAGGTCACATCAGCCAAGACCCAGATGAGCTAAGATTTGAACTATGGTAACTCATACTCTCAACCATCTCTCTGAATTTTATCTGCATTCCATGCCTACATTTCCTCTCCCATATTCTGGTGAAGCCAGTAAATCGGGCTTTAGCACCTCACCCCCAAAATCCCATGCTGTGAAATCCGGTGGTTAATTCTCAACCCTCATCATACTGGTCCTGTCAGCAGCACAGGACCATCAGGATTACTTCCTCTTTCTCTGGCTACTGTCTTCTTGATACCAGACACGGCATTGACCTGGGTCTTCTAGCTCGCTCAGTTTTCTCTGCTGGACCCTCCTCTCTGCGCAGCCCTTACAAGCTGCAGGGGTTCCTGCATGTCTTCGCTTGTCTCTGGGAGATTCCAATCTCTTGGGATTTACATACTGATGACTCCCAAAGTCTTCTTCCACCTATCCTCTGAGCTCCAGTTTCCAGTCTCTACTTGGATATAAAATAGTATCTCAGAATGGACAAGCCCCAAACTGTTTCCCTCTCCCCCCTCCCCCCAACCTGCGGATCGCCTGGAATCTCCCATCTTAGGAAATGGAATTCCTATTCTTCCCACCACTCAGGACAAAACCACTGCAATTGTCCTTACCTCCTCGTTTCTAACACCCTAAAGTCAGTTCACCAGTACACCCTGTGGGTTCCACCTTCAAAATACTTTACTTCAGACGTACCACCCAGGCCTGTGCCTCAGGGCCCTTGCACATCCAGTTCCCAGCGGCTCAAATACTCTTCTCCCAGCTGTCTGCTGAATGACACCCACTTCTCATTTCAGTCTTTATTCAAACGTCACTTCCACAGAAAAGCTTTCCCCACTGCCTTGTGTAAAGCAGCACACCACTTCATCCTCTAGCTCCTTATCTTGCTTCATTTTCTATATCTACCTGTGATTGTATTTCTTTGTTTAACATCTCTTTCCTCTGACTACTCTGTAAGTTCCAACAGAATAGAAACTGTGTTTGTTTTCCAACACCTGAAAAAGTGCCTGGTCCACAGTTGATGCTCATATAAGTATTTGTTAAATAAAGAATGTTAAATACCTACACCATGATTTTGTGCAATATAGATATTTTTAAGAAGACCCCAAATAAATATTTATAAATTAAAAAATGTACGTTCAACAAACATCTTAAAGTAATCCTGCCACGTCATTTGCAAAATTTTTTGCATGACAAATCACAGGCTAAGTCCACAGTTCTTTCCAATTTTTCATATTTGGATTTTCTTTAACTGATGGTCAGAATATTTTAGTAGATCATATTTTACTCTGAAATGATTAGCATGTTTCCTATTTCCATGAAGCCATTATGCCTACAGCTGTAGATGCACGTGCACCGACCTGGCATTTGAAAACACTAATCACACTTGAAATGGAAATGATACCGAGTGTTGTACCATTGTATAACCGAACAGTTGTACCATTCTACACGGACTTCACCTTCAAGCTCGTAAGTCACATGCATTGCTAACTCGATTCAACTGGCACAGTCCACTTACAAGAGAAGCAAGTATCAAAAGGATATTAAATTGATGCTCAAATGCATTTTGTGTAACTCTTTTTTCTTTAGTTTTTGTCAAGTCAGTTGACAGGTTTTGGCAGGAAAGAGTTCTTTGGGAATATTAATTTAGTTCACTTTCACTCCTAGAAGTAAAATTGCTTCAGGTTTTGTTATTTTTTTTCACTCAGTTTTTTTGTTGATCTAAATACTGGTGCCCTCAGACAAACCAGCAACTAAATTACAGTTTTAAAAAAAAACCTCTGTGGGTGAGGAAATAGTATAGAATACTAAACATTTAATCAGCCCACAAATTGAAAAGGAAAAGTATCTTAAAGCGAAACAAAAAAAGGTACTCTTTAATCTTCAAAAATTCTGAAAAGAAACACCAATGCTTAAGATTAAAGAAACAGAATGTAACATAGCTTTATGTAATCTATTTTCCAGCTTGATAAATATGAAGATGTCATATTTATATGACATATAATTTTTAACATAGTAGATATTATGTAGGTATTACAGTAGTTATTATAGTAGATATTATGTAGTAGATATTATACTATGTTAAAAATATCTACTATGTTAAAAATTCACACACAGTATCCTTTCTTTCTCAGATAAATGCAGAGCTTAACAGTGCATTCTAAAAATCAGTTTATCATCTTTCTAATACATGTGACATAAAACTGAAATGGTAATGGATCCACCACCAAGCAAAGTAGAATTCAAACAGTTTGAGCTATCAGAAAACTCGACAGAAAGGTGGATAATATTTTATAAAATAGTGATTTTCTATATACGCATGTTGCTGCATTGAAAAGATTTACTTGTCCATTTTTGTCACCTGCAGACGTGAATGATAATAAAGATGATTAGGTCAAATCAATATTACCCTCCATAGATCACCCACTGTGTTCTGCAGTATGGCTGCTGCCAGCCCATTGTTCTGGGTTCATCTCCATGCTCTACCCAGGTGACAGTGGTAACAGGACACAGGTTTAAAGATTCAGACGACAGTCATCAAGCCAGAGAAAGTCGCTCTGATTTACTGCTAATATTATACTCTTCATCACACCTGCACATACCACTGTTGAAGAAAGACCTGTCATCACTTGCAAAAGCCATCCCAAATTATGGCCTGATCAACACAAGACATTTAGATAATGATGTAATAAAAATGTAAAGTTGCAATTGTGATAAGTTCATAAAAAATGGAAAGTAATACAGTTGAAAGAGAAAGATGGGAAACGTGTGCGGGAACAGATTGCTTAGTTTCAAAGAGATTGCAGAAATACCACACGCATGCACACATGTGTGCGCACACACAAACACACACACACACAAGTGTAACGAACAAGTACTGGGTCAAGATGTGGTCACTGGTGAAGAGATTTTGAACACAGAAGACTGGCTATTAGCACTGTCTCCCATGTCTGATCCTAAAGCGGAGGCCAGTTTCCTAAGTCCAGCTCCATTCCCCCACCTTTTATGACCTTGATTTGAGACACAATGAAATCTGATTACACCATCTCCCAGCCCCAAGTCCTTCTGACCAATGCAAAGGCTCACACACCGTGCCCCCTGGTGGTGTCCTGTCCCCACCTCTCCTCCGTATATCTGCACCTTCCATGCTGGATAACTTTTGCTCCCTGCATGCACCATACTTTTCTTTCATGTGAAACTCATCATCAACCTGCCTTAGGAACTGCCTCTTCTCCAAGCATCTCATGCAATTTGCTCTGGAAAGTCTTCTCTAGGACTTCCCTGGTGGCGCAGTGGTTAAGAATCCACCTGCCAATGCAGGGGACATGGGTTCGATCCCTGGTCCAGGAAGATCCCACGTGCTGCGAAGCAGCTAAGCCCGTGCGCCACGACTACTGAGCCTGCGCTCTAGAGCCCACAAGCCACAACTACTGAGCCCGCGTGCCACAACTACTGACGCCTGTGCGCCTAGAGCCTGTGCTCCGCAATGAGAAGCCCACACACCACAATGAAGAGTAGCCCCCATTTGCCGCAACTAGAGAAAGCCCGTGAGCAGCAACGAAGACCCAACGCAGCCAAAACATAAATTAATTTAAAAAAAGAGAAAAAATGTTTTCAAACATTGCTAAAAAAAAAAAGCTTTCCCTACCTCCTGTCATTAAATGTTCCTGCTTCAGAGCTCAGCATTTTACTAGCACATGTTATAGGAATGGAACTGGAGATCTGTCACTTTCCACAGACATATCAAAGTTTTTTGAAAATGTGTATACATCTTAATCATCTCCATAATTTTAATGATATTGCAGTATTTGCTGCAAAGAATCTCTGATGACATAAGGAAGGCAGAGTTGTAGAATAATATGTAATAAGTATTTGTGAATTGCCTCCAAAAAGATTAGTGACATAAATGCACTATCCCCCATAAAAGTTTCATTGAAGTGTCATTTTTGTATGTAAAAAAGCAGCAAAGTTATTACATTGGGGTGATACTTGTTTTTGATATTTTATGGAATTGCACAATAATATATATGTATTTTGAGTGGCCTCTTGAATGCGTTTACTATGTAAGCTCTGTTCATCTGGACAGCTATAAGATAAAAAGTTATTTTACTACAAGCAAGAGACTTGAATAATGTGTATGGTATAGAATGAAACATACTCCAAGTCAAAATAGATTTCTCTTCAAGTATAGGTGTTCTCCTTTGGCAGGTAACAAAGCACATGTATGTAATTTTTTGAGGAATTAAGTACTGTCAAAAAGCTCCTATGTATACCTACTCTGTGCATGGAGATACCTGCACTCTGGGGAACGCTACAGGGCATTTTGTTGAAAGATATATGTGTAAACTTAAGCGATAAGAGGGCAAAAGTAACACGGTCTTTAGTTCAGTGGGCAGATGTGATCATCTGTCAACAATCTTTGTCCACAGTGTAGTTTATTTCATGAATACATGAGACACCACTTTAGCACGTGAGATATACTTCTGATTATTTTCCACACACTCTGACTCTTATATTCAAAGCATTTTGAAAGTCAGTGAGTCACATGATCTAGGATGACAAACTAGTGGAGAAAGGCAACTAGTCAGTCTGCCATCAGAGAGGAGGCGGCCACTAGGTAAGTTCTTCCCTCCCAGTGGTGCCATTTTGAAAAGGTTTGAAATCAATCTGCCCTCCCTGGTTTTGAACGTGCCCCCCCCCCCCCCCCACAGAAAAAGCATCACATGCTGAAAACTTCCTGAGGGCAACTAATAAGACTCATGGTTGATAACTTCATTTCACGTTTCTTCCAAATACTTCATGCTTTATGCTTACTTTTTCCTTATCATCGTTAGGAGAGTTTTAAAAGATGGCAGACGACAAAGACAAGTCTCTTTGGATTCAAAGACTTTAAAATCAGAAATCCATTTCACTTCTCCACTAGAAAGACCTGCTTCACAAAGGTCTCTGTCGACTCTGAGGATGAGATTCTTCCACATCTTTTCAAACACCCCAAGCCCAGCAAACCATGGCAAGTTTGGGGAAGAGGCTCACACTTCATATTATTCTAGTTTTAAAAACTATGAATGTTGTCAAATAAGATATTAGTAAAAGTGAAGTAAGAAAGAAGCTATAAAGTCACCTGTACTATTAGTAAATGGACTCAGACAGTGGCAAGAAGTAAGTTCCTGCAGGAGACCTACTACCTCTAGGTAGTTTAAAAGAACATAATATAGACCTCGAACTATCTCACTGTATAATCAACTAGTTTATCGCTTCTTTACAACAACATATGAAACTCTTTCAAGGGCTTTTTCAAAATAAATGTCATATCTTTGAATCATTCCTAATGTTTAAATCTAATAACTTTATTAAAAACCTAAATTGACATTAGCTTGCCATTACTCAATCTCCGTAAAAATATGGTGGTCTTTAATAGTCCCTACTTTTTTTTCAATGTGCTAATGTATTTATTAATATTTTCGTGATTTTTTTTTCCTAAAAGATAAATCTGGGGCATACTGATCTCTAGTCTCCAGAATTAAACTCCGTGTGTGTGTGTGTGTGTGTGTGTGTGTGTGAAAATTGGGTATTTGCCAAGGTTCCATTCCTCTGGAAAATCTTTTTTGCTTCCAAATTTCTCTCTCTCTCTTTCCTTTCCCTTCCCATCCTTTCTTTAGACAAGTCTGCAGGTTTCTGTAGACCCTCCAGGGGGAGCACAGAGAGAGGCAAAGAGATCGTACTTGATACTGGAAGAAGGATTTGAATTTTCCAGAAGTAAGAAGGGAAAACGGCCTTTCCGTTGAGAGAAGAGACTGAAAAAGCACAGCAGCCTCAAAGGGCACAAAATCTCCTGTAAAGGCGGAGCGCTGGATCACACAGACAGTGGAATGGAGGAGAAGGGTAGAGATGGGGTCCAGGACTTCAGGTGGTACAAAGTTGCAGAAAGTCTTTTATTTCAGAGTGCGGATTTGGATTTTATTCGTAGGCCACAGAGCATGAGTGAAAGCTCCTAAGAAGGAGAATGATGTGATCAAGGTAGTTTTGACCATGGTGTTTTGGGGGCAGGAAGGAGAATGCCTAGAACTGAGAGCTGGGGTCAGTGGGACCAGGTGAAAGGCTTTGAGTCTTTCCAGGTAAGTGATGACAAGGGTCTGCATTAAGGGAAAAGCAGTGGGGTTGGAGGGGGAAGTGTAGATGAATGGGATGTCAGAGATAAGGCCAATGGCCAATGTTGTGATCTGGGAGGAGGAGAGGGACTTGACAACTCTGTCCAGGTTTTTAGCTTAGGACGTAGAAGGCTGCAGGGGGCACATACTTGAGGAACCAGAACAGATTTAGAGTCTTTGGCCTTCTGAGGTATCCGGAACAATTATCCAATGTGTGCAAACATGGCCCTCAGGAGAGGAGCCTGGCGTTGGGGATATAGTCTGGGCAGGTGGGCTGTGGGCAGGTTAAGCAGACAGCAGCTGGGAATTCTGACCAGCAAGGAGCCCAGGATGGGATTCCAGTCTCCACGAAGGGATGGGAATCACCAGAGCAGATAAGCACCTCGCTCTAGGGGCGCTGAGCTGAGATGCTGCATTTTCAAGGTGGGCTCAGGCCCTTGATTCAACTTGCTGTTGAATCCTACAAAAATGACTGGCACTGTCTTCATCGTTTCTCATTCCAGGGCCTGGAGGGGCTACACCTGCTGATAGGGGCAGAAGGGACTCTGGACAAGCCCAAGGAACCCTGTTCTTAAGTCCCTATGCCAAATATCCACAGGTTCCAAAGCAACAATAAAGAATAACGCCCAAACCCCTTTACAGGTAATGTTTCCCCTCAGACAGAAATCCTGCTACATGACACCTATGCAACTGCCTCCGTGCGTGCGGTGTTCTCCAGGCTACAGGCTACAGCCTACCTATCATTTGCCACGCGTAACCACTTGAAACCCACCTGGGAAAACCTTAAAAGGTGTGTATTAGAAGGTAATCTCATGTTCTCTTTGTTGTTGAAATTTACTAACGAGACTTTTCCCATCAATTGCAAGGATCATTGAAAGAAAATGTGCTCTCTGCTTGCATTAACCACCTTGCAAGTATTTGAGAGTATCTCCTTTTGCTTCTCTTTTCTTAATAATATGAAAAAACTAAATGGTGTCTATCCTAACAGGGTCGGGGGCACATCAGGTGACTGGCAGGGGAGAATTCTGGCTTCCTTGAAAAGATGGAATGCCCAAGGCGTCTCAGCCTGAGGGCAGCCTGCCATCGCTGCCACAGTGTGCCATTGACCGCGGAGAGGGTAAAAGGATGGGAAAAAGTATAGTTGGCCCATTGTTTAAAAGGGACTCCGCACATCCTCACTGGCTGTGTATTAATTGAAAGAAACCATTTGTTTTGTGGCTAAAATAGTTTGCTTCTGAAATCTGCTAAGGAATGGGTGCTGATTTCTCAAAAAAACTCAAAGCCAAGTTTAATTTTTCCAGCTTTCAACCTAGGACACATTATCCTTTTTTTCTAAAGAGTGAAAGCCTTAAATGGAAATCGAAGTCTGAAGCACAAGAACTAACCCTCTTTGCCTGAACTGGTGTTTAACAAGAGCCGACACTACGCATTTCCTTTCTTCTGAGAAACTAGTTCAAAGGTCAAGCCTAATGGAAGTCTTCAGAAGTTTTATTTTCCTTTGCAGGCTTAATGAAAGGCTCAGAGCTTGACCCAGTAAAATCTAGATGATGAAGTAAACTCAGATGTTGAAGGAACCTCCATGATCTTTCCCCTTAAAATAATCATCTGTAGGAGATCAAAAGACAGTGCCTGGTTATTTCATTAAAATATCGTATAAACAGGTCCATATATACATATATCTTGATATCCTTTATTTCCTATATAAGGTTTGAGCTATGATCATGGATATGAATAGTACTCAATGATCAAAACATATGATGATTAGAGCATACAATATTTGATACACTATTATTAAATATAAGACATAATTTTATTTAAAATGCTTCCTTTAATGAGAAGGATATAGCGTTTTAAAAAATTAGTTTATGACTCCATGAACGAATGTTATTTTTTGCTAGGATGACACAGGTCAGGACCAACCTTTCTGTTTTTGGCTCTTATAGATGCCAGTTTCGAGAACCGTGTTCACAGAACTATACAGTGAGGTCCTGGATGAGTGCGAGGTTGGCCTGTCTTTGTAAAGAAGGTGGAGAGAAGGGGAGGTGGAAAGGAGAATAGGTTAAAGGCAGATAGATGTCGGTGAAGATGAGCATCTTGAAACTGATGCCTTGGAGTGCTCAGTGTTCCTCACCCCGCCTGGGACACGCCACCTCAGCCTCAAAGCTCCCGGCCCAGGATTTAGGGGGTACGACTCCTATTCTGAACCTCAGAAAGCATCAGGACAACAGAGACAGTATTGCTGCTGCCTTCCGGGTGTGTCTTACTTTCTCTCTCCTCCCTCCCAAGGGCTCCAGGTCCCCGTGCTTCCCGACAGCTTAGTCCCAGACTCTTCATCGGGGGTGCAAACTCCACAACAACGTGGGACAACATATCAAGGCCTTTTCTTAATGAGGCAGAATGAAAATGCCTGGGCAATACTGACCTTCAGATGAGGGATTCCTAAACTGAAGTGCAAAATGCATCCCCGGGGATCTTGTTAAAATGCAGATTCTGGTCAGCAGGTCTGGGGTGGGGTCCGGGATTCTGCATTTTCCAAAGGGCTCTGCTTGGGAGGCACTTTGGCTGTAGAGCATGGTCTTGCATGCACCTCCATGCTGGCCACCTGATTTGGTAGGAGCAGCGCACAAGGCAAGGCTGAATCCCCAAAGAGCATGAAATGCCTACCTCCACGATGAGGGGGCTCAGGCTACAGGGGAATGCTCTGGGCTGAAACTAATCAGAGAGACTGGATGTGGCTCAGTATGATGATGGGTCTGCTGGAGGTCAAGGGCAGGCAGGTAAGGAAAAAGAGACGAGAAATAACAAGGCCGTGAGCAAATCTAAGCGATTCCGGCACGATTCATTCAGATGACCTCAGCTAGCTGAGGAAGGCTCCAGAGGAGAAGAAAGAGACATTAGGAGGATTTGGCTGGGATTAGGGAAAGGGAAGGAAGTGTTGGGTATCTTTGAAAGGCAAGCTGAAAATTCTGATGTTTTAAAGGGAACAACACCATCTCATAAATTCCAGTACTTGGATAATAATCAAAGAAAAGAGTTCCTTGAAGAGAGCACTTGAAAACAATCCATGAGGGGATGAAGTAAACTGTTTACAACTTAGACTGTGGATGCCATGGTTAACTGAATAAAGTCAGCCTACATATTTTGACAGAAAAGATGACCAAGACATATCACATGAATAAAAGAAAGCTACAAATAATAAAGATATGATACAATTAGTGCAAAAATACAAAAGAAGGGGAATAGATATTGTGAGAAAATTTTAAAAAGTAAATTATGTCTCTACAAATTCATGCTGCAACGTTTTGAAAGGCGACTTTAAATTTTGTTGATTATATGATCAACTATATATTTTGAACACGTGGGTTCCTAAATTCAGACTTCTCATCAAATAAGAGAAAACTCTGACAGCAAAAGTCAAATGATCCTAGTGCCTTATGATGCCACTAATATTCCAATACAATAAAAAGCACATTTGCAAGGTCAAATATGATTAACATCTTAATGTCATAGCTTGATTTCTAACTTCTGCAATAAACCAGATGTGATATTTGAGAGAAGTTTCTCACTATAGATCAGTGATTCACTTTCACATGCACAGAAATCACCTTGGTGTCTTGTTAAATTGCAGATTCTCATGTAGTAAATGGATTTCTAACCAGCACCCAGGTCCTGGACCACAGTTTGGATAACAATGCTCTAGAGAAGAAGCTAGAAAGTGTAAGTTTTGGTCATTTTAGCATTTGTAATTTTTTAAGTACAAAGATATAGTCTAATATAAGATTCAAAATGTGGTGGATCGAGATATTTTATTTCAATGATTTTAAAACTGATGGAATGAAACAGAAAAGACAGTGATTATTTTGTAGAAATTATTCCATTCCATAAGTGGGTATGATCAACTTATCAAAGCACTAGTGACTTATTATATGAGGTTGATTTGGTCATAGGTTTAATGGTTTACGTGTAAAGCTAGTAAAACTACTCTTTGATTTGGAATCTCATTTTCCATAACCTACACAAACCTTTTCAAGTTTACAGAAGATAAAGTATACATGTGGACCTACATGTGATATTTTAAACACTATACAAAATTCATCTTCAGAAAAGGTACATCTATATGAGCAAAATGACTGGCCAGGTAAACTGTCTCCTTTGGGGCCTTCTGAGAGTGGCGATCATACCCCCAAAAGCCCTCCTTTAGGGACACATATAACTTAGATTATTGTAAAATCTCACCACAGCTGAATACCTTTGGGATTCCCACTGAACCAAAGGCAGCTCTGCCTAAGAGCTCCATCCAATGTGTTTTACCCTGGACACCCACTGGTAGATCCAAACACAGCCTCTTGTATTTGTCTGCTAGGGCTGCCATCACAAAAACCACAGGCTAGAAATTGATTTTCTCACAGTTCTGGAGGCTAGAAACCCAAGATCAAGGTGCTAGCAGGTCTGGTTTCTCCTGAGGCCTCTCTTCTTGGCTTGCAGACGGCCACCCTCTCCTTGTGTCCTCACATGGCCTTTTCTCTTATAAGGACACCAGTCTTGTTGGATTAGGGCCCCATCCTGATGGCTTCATTAACTTAATGACCTCTTCAATGACCTTCTCTCCATATACGGTCCCATTCTGAGGTCCTGGGGGTTGGAACTTCAACATATGAATTTGGGGAGACACATTTCAGCCCTCTTGAATTCAAATCTGAATTCAAGGCACTGTAGAGTGACACACAATTGAAGAGAGATGCAGAGAGAAGACAGGGCAGTCCTGGCAGTCAGTGTTAAGAGACAAGAAGGAGAAGGGAAGGGGGTCACAGGGGGACAGGGGGCAGTGACAGAGTGGCCGAGGCCCCGCACCCCAAAGCTCTGCACGAGGCCCCAGCAAATGCCTACTTCTCAGGGCCATGCTCGGGAGTTCCTGCCAGGGCCCCAAAGCAGCTTTTGTATACAGAACCGTGATCTGGTTTTCAATGAGACCTGCCTCGCTGGGGCTGCTCAAACAGCTTCCTGTCTCTTTCATTCCCCTCTGGAAACTTACAACAAGCTCCTATTGACTGAGATGACCAGAGAGCATTTTTATTCCTTGCAATTTGTAAGTGCTTATTGCAGTGAGTGAGCTAATGCTGCATGTTACATACAAGCGCTTCAGTAGATGGTACGGCTTGAATGACCTGTATGTTCTATGGAGATGTACATAAGGGTCTCGTTATATGTTGCATGCTTTGCCTTCATTTTTATTGAAGCAACAGTGTAGGGTAATCAAACAGAAACTCCTTTCCTTTCTAATGGATACAAATGAAAATTTATAGTCATCAAGGATTCGCAGTTACTTAAACAGGGCAGGTCTGGCCTGTGTGTGTGTGCACACTGCTTCACAGACACGCCCAGATTCTGTGTTCCTAATGGCCACTTTGACAATATTAGCAGTATTGCCTATTACTTTCACGCTGATTTATGGTGTATTTAAATCTGGTAATGTTTCCATAATCTTCAAAACAAAGCCCAGCAAATATCTTGGAAGGCCCCCTGCAGAAACATGGTAGTTTATCTAAAAGAGCCTATGTTTTACATTTTCTTCTTTAAAGTCAGAAGCATTTTTACTGCAGTAGAGATGTTAATTGCCACTTATCTTAATGACTTCTTTTCTGATATAAAATAGCCTGGCTTGAAACACAGCAGACTTTTTTGTCAAGAAGAGACAGGAATAGGAGGTCTGTTGGTTCCTGGGAAAAATGGGACGCTTTTTCTTTTCTGTCTGCTTGCTTTGTGTTGGTTGCAGGCTTTCTGATTTAGGACCTTTGAGGTCTGAGTTACCGCCTTCATCTTCAGTGTGAGGGAAAACGAACCCCAGTAGAAGCCATGAAATAGAACTTTGGCTCTGAAAGCAAAAACCACAGTAGGAGCTCCTGAGGTTATTAAAACAGAATTATGTGGTAGCTGGTATAACCAGTTACTAAGGGAAATTTTTAATAAAACTGTAGCAGAGAGTTTTTGTCTAAATTTGATTTATTTTTAAATTTATATGATTTCAAATGAGATTTTTTTCCTACTTGTTTCCTAGCTAATATTCCTACCTCATCGCTCCTATCCAAAAGTTTCTAGTGTCCAAAACGGTGCTGGCTGGCTGTTGGTACTCAATAAATATTTGTTAAATGACTGAATGAAAACATTTCAAACTTATAATCCTTAGGCAGTATTTCTCAAATAATATTAATAACTAGCTTTATTCTACAGAATAATATTGTGCCATCTAATAGAAGAAGCTCCTTCACATTCATGATTTTAACTGTGAGTCTTACAGCTAATATATTAGCTAATATATGATTATAATATATTATTATTTTATTTAATCATAAGATTAAATATCTATGTATAAGTGTATATTATGTATATTAAAAGTATACGTATAACTGAATCACTTTGCTGTACACCTGAAACTAACACAACATTGTTAATCAACTATGTGCCAATATAAAATAAAAAAAAGAAAAGAAAATGTTAGCAAGAGATTAAAGAGCTCATATTAGGTTAACATATTTGGCAAGTAATAAATGCTATAGGACACTGAGTATGTTCTCCTTACAAATGGGCTTCAGAGCTTCCCACAAAGTGGTGGAAGGCACTGTTTTGCAAGGGTTCACGTTCAAGAGCCACGGAGCCATTTCCATTCACTCTTCTTCCCCATGGTCGCATCTGCTGCTCTTCCAGATGACCTTGGTTTCTGTCTATTAGTAGTGCCTGGGCAGCCTTTAGCTGGCTGTTTTATTTTCTTTCCTTTTTATTGTGGTAAAATAAACATAACATAAAATTTACCATGTCAACCATTTTTAAGTCTACAGTTCCACGTACACTGCCGTGCAACCATCACCACCATCCCTGTGCAGAACTTTTTCACCATCCCCAACAGAAACTCTATCTATTAGACACAAATTTCCCAACTCCCTCCTCCTCCTCGCCCCTGGCAACCACTACTCTAATTTCTGTCCCTCTGCTTTCGACTACTCTAGGGACCTTACACAAGTGGAATCATACAGGAGTTGTCTTTTTATATCCGGATTATTTCACTTATCATAACGTCTTTAAGGCTCATCCATGTTGTAACGTGTGTCTTCCTTTTTAAGGCTGAATAATATTCAATCCAGTGTACAGACCACATTTTGTTTATCCATTCATCCTTTGATGGCTGCTTGGGTTTAAACAAGAAAAGGGGAAAGGGGGATTCACAGAAGATACTGGAAGGAAAGGCTGGCTACCTTGGTGAGATGACCAGTCAGATTAAGCATAACAAATCATCCCACGACTCAAAGGCTAAAGACAATAAGCATCGTTAATTATCTCATGGCTACACTATGCAGTAATTCAAGACAGAGAAGAGCAGGGACAGTTAGCCTCTACTCCACAATGTCTGGGAGCTAAGCTGGGAGACCCAAAGGCTTGACTGGCACTGGGGGATGTGCTTTGAAAGTGGCTCCCTCACATGGTGGGCAAATTGGTTCTTCCCCATGCAGGCCTCTCCCCTGGGATGCTTGAGAGCCTTAGGATGTTGAACTGGTCACAGAGGCCACCTCTGATTCAGAGTGAGAGCGGCCCCACAAAGGTGTGAGCACCAGGAGACAGTGTGATTGGGCACATCTTGGACACCACCTACTACAAACCTTATTACTGTTCATTATATAAAGTAGGCTAAATATTTGGAGATTTTTCAGAAATGATTAATATTTTAGAATATTACTGCTTTGAAAAACTTGAAAATATTCAGAAGAAATGTATAATTCTAGTCAGTCAGCAAATATATTCAAAACTGTATATATATATGCACCCCAGTGTTCACAGTGTCACCATTTACAGTAGCCAAGACATGGAAGCAGCCTAAGTGTCTGCTGATAGATGAATGGATAAGGAAGATGTGGTGTATACACAATGGAATATTACTCAGCCATAAAAAAGAACGAAATAATGCCATTCGCAGCAACATGGATAGACCTAGAGATGATCATACTAAGTGAAGTAAGTCAGACAGAGAAAGATGAGTATCTCATGATATCACCTAGATGTGGAATCTAAAAAAAATGATACAAATGAACTTATTTACAAAACAGAAATAGACTCACAGACATAGAAAACAAACTTATAGTTACCAAAATGGAAAGGGGGGGAGGGATAAATTGGGAATCTGGGATTAACAGACACTGACAACTATACATAAAATAGATAAACAGGGGCTTCCCTGGTGGCGCAGTGGTTGAGAGTCTGCCTGCCAATGCAGGGGACACGGGTTCAAGCCCTGGTCTGGGAGGATCCCACATGCCGCGGAGCGATTAGGCCCGTGAGCCACAACTGCTGAGCCTGCGCGTCTGGAGCCTGTGCTCCGCAACAAGAGAGGCCGCAATAGTGAGAGGCCCGCGCACCGCAATGAAGAGTGGCCCCCGCTTGCCGCAACTAGAGAAAGCCCTCGCACAGAAACAAGACCCAACACAGCCATAAGTAAGTAAATAAATAAATAATAAATAAACAACAAGGACCTACTGAAAAGCGCAGGGAACTATATTCAATATCTTGTAATAACCTATAATGGAAAAGAATCTGAAAAAGAATATATATATATACACGTATAACTGAGTCACTGCTGTACACTTGAAACACTGTAAATCAACTCTACTTCAATAAAAAACTAAAAATTAAAGACAAAAACAGAAAAAAACACCAGTATACACAAGCAAAGAAAATAAAGTAAAAGGCCAGGATTTCTTTTTCACATTCACTTGGATAATCGTGAGCATCTGAAGCTAATTTTACATTACCCACCTGTTCAGAGAAATGATTTCTGCTACATTGTGGCTTCGAAGCCAATGGTTCCCAAACGTTTGTCTGAAACCAACTTTGATTTTTTTTCATAGGGGCCCCTTTATGCAACTGAAAAGACTGTCCTATATTCCAAGGTTATTTCACATCTGCCTTTCCTGTGTGTTAAGAAGTGGCTGGAGGAGACTATTTGCAAAGTAAAAGCCCAGCTACCCTGGGCTGGCACCCACCCACATGGCTTTTGGAATGGAACTAGTGTTTGTATTCCAAAAATGTTGGGAATCACTGTGTCACATTTCAGTCATCGGGAGTCACCCCGGGGGCTCACTGTAGCATCTGTCAGTACAGAGCAGCTGGGGGTAGATGGAGGCCCTCACTTTTGGGGCCTCTATGCAAACGGCCCAGTTATCAAACACAGTCAGAGTTTTCTTGGTGTGGTGGCTTCAGCTCTAAAGAGCTTCCAAAACTGGTGGCCCATGGGCCCTGTTCTAGCATGAAATTTTAAGCAATAGGCACATTAAAAGAGCAAAGCACAGAGTGACATGCCCCTAGAAAACTGAAAAGGTAAAACAATGAAAAGAAGGAGGGCACATGTCTCATCTCACTTGATGAGATGTCTCTCAATACATAAAATATTGTTTTGCAGGAACCCTGCGCGCTGGATTTCCCACTGGGTATCTTCTTCTCTTCCACTCTTCCCCCTCCTCATCCTTCTACTCTTATAGAATTAAGTGGATGTTAGAACACACTGAGTTCAGCAAACCAGTTAAGGTAGCTGAACGTGATCTTCAGTAGATGAAAGAATTTAAGTTACTAGATTTATAATGTATCATGAACAATGGAAATATCAGTTCAAAATGTACTTTTTCTTACTGTAAAATGCTCACTTTCTCTCTACAGATGTCAGTGCCTCAAATTAATGAGCACTGTTGGCTGCAAAACGTCTCAAGAAGCACCGGAAATTAACTTCCATTAGTTACAAACTGACAGTCAACTACCACCTGCCTTGTAAGACAATAAAAGCTTTGAACGCTCCATTTTTGTCCTCAATTAAATGTTCAAAGTCAGATGGTGAAGAAAAGTGACTTAAGCCATCCAGAAAAATATTAAAACTGGTTTGTGTGTGAAATGACCAAAGGGGATTTCAGATTCTCGCTTGTGGTAGGATAAACAGGGAGGTTTTGAGGATAGACTGAGATTGGCTTTCCATAGTTACAGCAGCATAAGTTGAATAACGAAGAAAGGAAATTCTTTTCATAATACGGTCAGGTTCTCTGAGAAGCATAGAGCCCTTTAAGGAGCACATAATTTCAAAAGGTTGAGCATAACAACGTGGGTGCCGATTAAAGACGGAAATAAACAGCCAGGATGTGCTTTCCAATATTCTCACAGCTACTGGGATTTCGGAAGGGAAAACAAATGTTGCGTTTCTCTAGTTTCGTGAATTTATATTTTTAGTTTTCAACATTCTATCAACATTGACTTGAAGAATGGAACCTGTTTAGAATGACTTTTTTAAAATGGTAAAACAAAACAAAGGCAAAGCACAAAAGCTGGGAAAGCAGACCGATGGATAAACAGACAAGAAGCAAAATCAATACCTTGTTAATATGTGTCTTTTGTCGCATTAAAAATCAAGTTCTTACGTAAACTTTGCAAATCTTATCTCTGGGTAACTGTGTGCAGAGCCCATTAACAGATAGTTTATTTATGTACCTATACATATACACACATAATATATGTATATGTATACACACAATCTATGTGGAGTATATGTAGATGCCACTTTCCTTAATAAAATCAAATGTAGGGCTGTCAAGGTTCCCCCTAGAAGAAGACAGTCCTTGAGGAACGACTGACCAAGGAAGCCAGTTCTGTCACCCTGGATTTTCTTGGCTTCTCTTTTTTCCTGGGGGGCTCCCACTCGTGGGAACCAACCTTGGGGAAGAGGGATGCTCTTGTCCGTTTTTATAATCTTATTCAATACTGGACCCACAAAACTTTCCTTTGATTCCTTTTGAAGCACAAACCCTTCTTTTGATTCCTTCAAACCACTTCCCAGAACTCTAGAAAGTGTCAAGTGGCAAGTGAAAGGAGAGCACGCAGAAGGGAAATAGAGGCAGAGACCCCAAAACGGAGCCCTGAGATTTAGGACCTTCTGTTCCAGGTCTGTGGGCCTCTCTAACCCTCCTTGAGATTCCAAGGAAAGAGGCGGCCTCATTTTTGGTTCTCAGCTTGTTTCTAAGGGGCACTGTTTTTAATATTCGCACTCCTTTTGGGCTCTTCAATATTCTGATCATTTCTTTCACAAGGAAGATGAAGAGAGAGATTGACTTCCTCCCTCCCACCTGTAGCTTAGCTTTCTGCTTCATCCTAAATGACTGTCAAAGAATGACTTCACCTGCAAGATACTACTCTCTCTTCAGCATGAGAATATCTAAGTCCAACAGACAACACACAGACACAAACATATGAACCTGGTTATCAGTGAGAAGATAGAGATTAACCTTAAGGCAGGAAGTAATATGAATTACTAGCAAAAGTAATACACTGAGGGCTGATAACGACACTGAAAACTAATTATCTGTTTTACTTAGGAATCCAATATGCCATTCCTTTAAACCATCAATTATCTTTATTTTGATGTTATCATTGTACTTATCATTACTGGGGACCTTAATATTAAGACTAAAGATGCTTGATGTTTCAGAGTTCTGACTTTTAGGGAGCCGAGGTGGTCCCCTAATGTTAAATGGTATCACCAGAGTTCATCTCTCCTAGAAATGGATTTGGTAAAGATTTCATGATAATTAAATGATTGAATGGAACTTCTCAGTTGCTTTGAATCAGGGGAAAGATGCTATTTCTGTTCCTAAAACAGGGAATGAGTGTAGTTGGCTTTCAGTAGAGGGGTTAAAGTTAAGTTGTGGAAAGACTGCATCAGGATATATGACAGACACACTGGTAGATCATTAGAGACACAACTTAAGGGACCAAAGACAAATATTCCTGGCTTCATAATGGAGACCAAACCCAGGATCACCACGGCCACCTTCAGAGAGGCTGGGTGGAGGAGGGGGAGCTCTGCTGGGAAGAAGGGGAGGGTGTACAATAGCCTCTGCTCCTGTGGTAGGCTCCAGGTAGCGTGGATTTGGCTTTTTGCCCTAAATGAGGCAGGAAAGTCCAGTGGCCCACTTTCGAGAGCAGGGACTTGACTTTCTCAGGTTCCTCTGCACCCCTGGGGGTCTGGCTAGTGGGTGGAGGCCCCAGTGAGTGGCTGGCTCTTGGACCAGGTGTGAGCTACAGGCTCACCTTCTGAACCTGGGGTAGAGCCTGTTTTACCAAAAGCACGTGGACTGAGGGGAAGGACGGGGCTGGTTCTCAGGAGGAAAGCCTGTAAACCAGAAAAACACAAAAGCAGAGATTTCTACCATCACAACTGATGGAGTGTCTGCTAATGACTCATTAACCAGCTAATTAGTACCCTGGGTAGAAGGATGCATCTGCGATGTCGCCGAGGTCCCTATGCCAGAACCCGCTTTGGTATAAACGAGCTGAGGGCGTAGTATTACAAATGAGTCGCTCTTTTAGAAATGCAGTTGTTCACTCCTACCAGGGATTCCGAAGACAGAAGGCAAAATGAGTAACCTGGGCTCTGGGAGAATCAAGATGGGCAGAGACAAGTACTGTGTGTAAACACTGCTTTCCTTTCAGCTGATAAAAGGAATCCTGAAAAGGAGGCTTTTGTAAAACAAACAAAATCCTTTCGCAGTTGGAGTCTTCCCTTCCATCTTCCGATTCTGCTTCCTGGCCGTGAGGGCCCAGGTCTCAGTTCTCCCTCCTCGCTGCCCCCGCTGGCCTGTGCTCTGGCCTCCTCAGATGCCCTCCCATCCCTGGCCTCCCAGCAGGGCATCCCCCCAGGATCTGCTCCTCGGTCTTTCCCACTCGGCAGCACACGGCCTCTGTGCCTTCACCCACTTCTTCCACGTCTCTGACTCCCAAGTGCCATTCTCAGCTCGAGGCTTGGGCCACAGGTGCTCCTGACGGCAGGCGCCATGCTGGCAGCAGAGAGGCAGTGGTGACAACAGTGGGCCCGTCCTTATGCCGGGAAACGCCCCCAAAGACCTTGAGGTCTGAACACATGTCATCTCACAACACCTTCATGAGGAAGGTGCTTTTATCATTTCCGCTTTACACACATGGGCACTGAAGGCAGAGCAGGTGAGCATCACGCCTCGAATCATGACTTGCTGAGAATCCTTTTCCCCTGGGTACTGGACGCCCTTTACAGCCCAGACCTCCTCTACTCTTCCTGTGCTGGACGAGAGCCTGCACTGCAGGGCTGCCCAAGATCAGCACCTGGGCTGAGAGGGGAGAACATCTGAAATTCTACTTATTTACTTAACCAAACAAAATAAAGCAATTCAGAACGATCATACTTACTCCACAGGTTGGCACTGGCCCTCTCACTGGGCCCACATTTCAGATGATGGTGCATTTTTTACTGGAAGCCACAACACAGCAAGGATGACAGTCACACCCTTGCTAATTTGACCACTAGGGCTCCTTATTGCTATTGACGTGTGTCGGTCCATGCGATGTGTGCCGGTCCATGAGAAGTTTTAGATTATATGATCTAGCTTTAAACTAACCCTCCCAATACGAACAAGGTAGCACAAATGATTCAAGCATGGCCAAGGGCTAAGAAAATAGCTATGCTCACCCATCTATCCACACCTGGAGTGATGAACATCAGACATGTTAACCAGCAAAAACAGCAATAATATACTCAGATCTAACATATTCAACCATATTGCTCTTTCTAAAGACAGGTTTTTACGATTAAAAGTGTATACTGGTCTTTCACAGCTCCCTAAATGTCCACTGACGGATGAATGAATAAAGAAGATGTGGTATATATATGATAGAATATTACTCAGTCATAAAATAAGTATGAAATAGTACCATTTGCTGCAACATGGATCCAACTAGAGATTATCACACTAAGTTTAGTAAGTGAGAAAGAGAAAGGCAAATGCCATATGATATCATTTATACGTGGAATCTAAAATATGGCACAAATGAACCTATCTACAAAGCAGACTCACAGACATAGAGAACAGACATGTGGTTGCCAAGGGGGAGGGGGTGGGGAGGGATGGATTGGGAGTTTGGGATCAGCAGATGCAAACTATTATATACAGGATGGATAAACAACAAGGTCCTACTGTACAACACTGGGAACTATATTCAATATCTTGTGATAAACCATAATGGGAAAGAATATAAAAAAGAAAGCATATATATGTATAACTGAATCACATCGCTGTACAGCAGAAATTAACACAACATTGTGAATCAACTATACTTCAATAAAAGAAATTTTAAAAATGTAAACTGAAATAAAAACTTTTAATTGTGGTGTTTTATCTTTAACATCCCCTGTTTCAAGTTCTATCTTTAGTGCACATCTGTTTTACAGTGTAAATAGTATAATAGTACACTGAAACGTGTAGGTAGTTGAGTAGGGTGTCTCCCCAAAATTCATATCTATTCAGAAGCTCAGAATATGGCCTTATTTGGAAATAGTGTCTTTGCAGATGTAATTGGGTGAAGATGAAGTCATCCTGGATTAGCGTGGATCTTAAATACAGCAACTGGTGTCTTCATAGGAACAGGATGGGAGACGTGAGACAGAGAGGAAGGTGTAAGTGAAGACAGAGGCAGAGGCTGAAGCTCTGCAGCCACATTCAAGGGATGGCAGGGCCACCCCAGACCCTTTGGAGGAAGCATGACCCTGCTCAGGCCGTGATTTTTCAGACTTCTGGCCCCCACAACTGTAAGAGAATACATTTTTGTTGGTTGAAGCCACCCAGTTTGTGGTAATTTGTATGGCAAGGCAGCCCTAGGAAACTAACATACCATGTTCATAACTTATAAGTAAAAAAATCCGCATACAGAGATGCAAGCTAACATTTCTTGCTGACTCGGTGGGTGGACAGCTGCCCTCCCATCCCAGCCCAACCAGGCTGGAGTACTTCAAACAGGCACCACCCCCGACTTCCAGCCCTCTTTTCTTTTCAACTAGAGAGCTTTCTCTCCCATTTTTTCATATGTAAATATCAACTATTCCTCAAGGTTCCGGCCAACCACTCAATTCCGCCTCTGTACTTCTTCTATCACATCTGTCTTATTTACCCAACGCACTACAGTCATTTGTGGATATACCTTTCTCTCTCACATACCTTTAACAGCTCCTTAAAGAATGAAGCTCTTTTCATGCTATCATTGCCCCTGCAGAGTTCACCCTACAATATTCCCCAGAAAAGTCACCGAGAACACATGTGCCTTCAGATGGACCTGGAGGGAAGAGTTTAAAGGAATGAGAGCTACAGGGCTGTGTCCCAGCCCAGCTGCGGCCATGTGTTGATAAAACCTCGCGGAGGACATATATGTGTGCTTTTCATATTTCCAAGTGGCATGAGCAGTGCATTATAATAATCATGCTGGATAACAAAACTGGAGTCTGAAGTATCAAATAATGGAATCACCCAACAAGAAGTGAATGTAAAGCCCCTCATTTAAGTTAAAAAGAAAATTTTATATGTGTGTATATATATATATATATATATATATATATATATACACACATATAAAATTTCATTATATATATAATGGAATACTACTTAGCCATTAAGAAAAAGAATGAAGTAATGCCATTTGCAGCAACATGGATGGGCCTAGAGCTTATGATACTAAGTGGAGTAAGTCAGACAGAGAGAGACTAATACCATTTAATATCATTTATATGTGGAATCTAAAATATGGCACAAATGAACTTATTTACAAAACAGAAACAGACTCACAGACATAGAAAACAAGCTTATGGTTACCAACAGGGAAAGGGGGTGGGGGAGGGATAAATTAGGAGTTTGGGATTAGCACATACACACTACTATAAATAAAATAGATAAACGACAAGGTCCTACTGTATAGCACAGGGAACTATATCCAATACCGTGTGATAAACCATAATGGAAAAGAATATAGATACATATATATAGATATCTGAATCACTTTGCTGTACACCTGAAACATTGTAAATCAACTATACTTCAATGAAAAAATAATAAATTAAAAAAAAGTCTCACTGAGAAGGCGCTGGGGGGAGGAGTAATAACTGTCCTCAGGGCTGTCTCTGAAGAAGCGATAGACGTATTCTAACGTGACTGCAAAGGTCAGAAACAAGATCAGGGAGTGAACTTACAAGGGGTGAAGATTTCAATATAAATGAGTGTACAAGGCTTGAATTATTCAAGAAATTAATAAAATGCTTCAAGAGATGGTGAGTGGCCCATTTCGAGAGGCATTCCAACAGAGACTGAATGGCCAATTGTTGGGCTTGCTTTTGGCCTAACTGAATAAATGACGTCCAAGTGCTCTTCGCACTGAGGGTCTTTAAATTGCAGATGCTGTATTTTTTCCCCCTCTGACATTTCCCCAGTTAAATAAATGATTATTGAACATTTGAAGTGAAAAACAAACTCCCCAGAGATTCACCACCCCAGAACTGAACTAGGAAGAATATTATGACTGTTTTATTGCAAACACTTCAGATATGCTACCTAAATGACATAATAATGGCGCTTTAAACGTTAATAAAGATTCTAAAATTATTTTTTAAATCTTCACCTTTAAAAAAGCATCTTTGTATATATTTTGTTTCCTGAGCATTCATTTCACTATATGCTATGTGCGGTTATGGAGTGGGCAGGTAAGCAATGAAAAAAAAAAACAGCATTTGGAAAACATTCTTAACCTAGGTTTACCTAATGATATTTATAAGCAGTATTACTTAATAATATATACTAATACAACATCCAATAATAAAATAATTTTAGTAATACACTAGGTAATTCCTTAAAAGTGCATATTTTTAGATTATTGGTCAAATACTGTGGCGTGAAACAAAACATGGAGAACAAGTTTGATAGAGCCAACTGAAAATGCAGTTGCTAATTTGGCCTCAAGTTCAGCATAAAGATGTGTCATTGCATTTACTTCTCTGTTACACTGAATAACAAAAAGAAGATAGAATTTTATTGTGAATCATGTTTACAGTAAGTTAGATTCCTTTAGCATGTGCGAAAAACTGCTTTTGAGGTAGTTTACATCAAGGATTACAATATCCTGAAAAGGGGTTAATCCAGCTTGATTAAAAGATGCCATTCATGCTGCAACCTACACATTAAGTTATGTCAGTAAATGTCTTAGCCATAACTTTTCTTCTTTTATAGAAAAGAACATTTATAGCACCATTAGTACACCAGGTACATCAGTCTTGCTTTTTTTCTGGTTATTTCATCAATCACATTTTCAAAATAAGGATGCTATGACTTATCACTCCCAACATCACTGAGTTGGGATGAGTCCTTTCATATAATTTAAAGATTTATATTTGACCTACATGTTTAAAAGCACTGTATAAAACTCAATATCTGGTATAGTGCCAACAATGTATTAGCTGTGATAATTCTTAAGAAATTCACATTTTATGGAAGATAACATGCAATTAACAAATAAAAAGTTCTCAGCAAACGTGGCTGTAAAGCAAACATTATATATATAAAATTTTCTTTCAAAGTGACTGCTGACTTAAAAAGGCAATCAGATTCTACCATCTCCTTGTATAAAAGGTTTCTGTGCATTCTTTGCTGGAGTACAGTAGGGGCAATTAAAAGTGAAAAGTCCAAAGTTTTGCCCCGATCTATATGACTCAGCCAAGTAAGCTAGAAAAACCTAATCCTTCAGAACCAATCCTTTCATATCCTATGGCTTAGAAAAAATTTTTAAAAATTGTTTTAAAGAATATATATATGTATAACTGAATCACTTTGCTGTACACCTGAAACTAATGCAACACTGTAAATCAACTATACTTCAATTTAAAAAAATAAATTAAAAAAATAAAATAAAATAGCCTAAATAAATAAATAAATAAATGTCATCAAAATATCAAAAAAAAAAAAAAAGATAACAGGGAGTTTCTGGTTTCAAGTCTAATGACTGAATTGGGGCTACCTTCATTTCAAATTCTTATTTTAAAATGTATGATTTGCTTGAAAACTCCTCATTGAAGCTCCTTAATAGAGAAAAGATACTGGTCTGCAAAAAGATGGATAGGCAGATAGTAGAAGAGAAAAGAAAGGAGAAACAAAACAAAGACCACATATCCATAAGCAATTATCAGAGAGACCAGACCTATTTAGACAATTTGTATCATTTCCTTCATTCCTTCGTTCACTCTTACACACAGAAAACTGGTGCTATCATTTACTCATCCTCCAAGAAAATCATAAAAGATGTGAATATAGTCTTTCCTTTTCCTTTTTATTTTTTATAAAGAAATATAAATGCCCATGCCAATACGTGCCCCGTGTCCTAAAAGTGTGGATTCTAGCCTGTGTACCCACGGGTCATTTATTCCAATTCTCCATTTATTTAAGGCACAAAATATGGGATATCAGTTTCCTCCCACAAAGGAGAATTAAGTTAAAGATGTAAGGAAAAGTGCTTTGAGAATTGTAATGTGCTATAAATACATGTTTGCAATGGCAAAGAGGCTTACATGGTCTGGTATTTAATGATAAATAAAACTTTAACAAATTCTCTTCAAAAATGTATGTATAAAAGCTTGAAAGAAGTCTAAAAGCTGGAAAAGTTTAAATCATAAGTTATAATGCTGAAATAAACAATTTTGAACCCCCAAAGTAAAAGATACCCGTTCTAGTAATATTCACCTAGGAAGAACCAAAATTCATTATTCAAAAGAAGATGCAAAAATGTTACCATAAAAGAAGCATTAGGGCTTCCCTGGTGGCGCAGTGGTTGAGAATCTGCCTGCCAATGCAGGGCACACGGGTTCGAGCCCTGGTCTGGGAAGATCCCACATGCCGCGGAGCAGCTGGGCCCGTGAGCCACAATTACTGAGCCTGCGCGTCTGGAGCCTGTGCTCCGCAACAAGAGAGGCCACGATAGTGAGAGGCCCGCGCACCGCGATGAAGAGTGGCCCCCGCTTGCCACAACTAGAGAAAGCCCTCGCACAGAAACGAAGACCCAACACAGCCATAAATAAATAAATAAATAAATAAAAATTTTAAAAAAATAAAAATTAAAATAAAAGAAGCATTAGATTGTGGACTAGAATTTTAGATTAGATTTGGGCTGTCTCAATTAAATCTGAACAATTTGACATATTCCTTTATTTAAAAAAAAAACTCTACAAGAAAGGCATTATTGTATTTTATATACCCATTTTGCATAATGCCAGGTTATTATTATTAGTTCCTTTTATATTAAGCCATAATAATTCAGTTCTGGTTCTAGATCTGGTTCTGTTTGTTTTGCTTCTATACCTGACCTTAGGATGGTGGTATGATTTTTTTTCAGAATTAACACATATTTAAAGCCAATGCTTAGCATTCTTAAAAATAACATAGTAAACTGTAATTCCTATAACACTGATTTGTATATAAGTTTACACCTACAAAAGGTCAGTGGCCAGTATACTCTTATTCATTCTCACATTTCTTATTGGTGTTTCTGTTTTTTGGTTTACAGTAGGCACTCAATAAATATATGTCACATAATCCATAACTTGAAAAGATAATAGCCATGATGATACACTGAAAGAAGAAAAAAGGCTATAAAAGTGACAGTAACATAAAATGAGAAGGCTATGCCATTTAATAAAATAAAATGCATTTAATACACAGTATAAAATAAAGAAGCGAAGCTGTAGCTAGAGAAACATAAATTTGGGTTCCTATCAAGCCAAATTCCTCTAATATGAAATTTTAAAACCTTTCCACCAAAGATTAAACGCTTAGCCTCAATTTAAGTATACAGTGTTAAATAAAGCGATGCCAATACAATTATGTATTTTTCTATTTAGCATTTCCTAAGAGTTTACTTCTATTTCTACATGTTTTCAATAGCATGTCTAGAAAAATTATTTAAAAATAGAGAGTGTTGGGGGAGGGATGGATTGGGAGTTTGGGGTTAGCAGATGCAAACTATTATATATAGAATGGATAAACAACAAGACCCTACTGTAGAGCACAGGGAACTATATTCAATATCCTGGGATAAACCATAATGGAAAATAATATAAAAAAGAATGCATATATATGTATAACGGAATCACTTTGCTGTACAGCAGAAACTAACACAACATTGTAAATCAACTATACTTCAATAAAAAAATAATAAATATTGAAGAAAGAAAGAAAGAAATAGAGAGTGTTGAGGTGTTGTTATCTGAAGAACATTCTACCCACACATGCCAAGAATACTGAAGGATCTGGGGCAGATTTCAGGACCAAGATGATAGAGATCCCTGTTTTGACTGAAAATCTAGAGAAGCAGGATGCCGGACAATGTAAGTATAAGAATTCTTCTTATTTCTAGTAGCTAACAGTGAGCACTTATTACAATTCACCTTTACAATGGAGGTTCTACCACATACAATATTTAACATAAACCCTCCAAGCAGGTTTGAATTGTGCTAAAGAAGCTATCTCAAAGAATACCATAAAATGGTCCCATTCTGCCTTTTATGTATGTAGAAGCGATTTCTTTTTACAAAAGAATCTATGCAAACCCCTCAATATAGTACACACGCACTTGTGTGCTCTATCAGAGAAAATATCCCAAAATTCCTTGAGATGAATTTTAAGTACACCACCAGATTCAAGTCACACGCCCTGTTACAAAGACATACCAGGAATCTGATATATCTATAGTATTCACAGATGCAGATATATATTTGTGGGACTCTGCATAAATCAAATGCCTATGAATAAAACATCATTTAACTCTACAGGAATTCAATTCCAATTTCAGAAGTAAAGTATCACTAAATCCCTCACCACTGCTGAAAAAAGAAAGCAAAAAAGAAACACTTCTCAATAATAACAATTTCTTTAATATATTATATTCAAGTTTTTAATCAATGGCCAATCAACTTCAGCCTAATGTTTATTTTCAGACACAAAAATGAAGGTAATAAGGGTTTTCTAAATTTCCAATTTTTAGTATAATCTGGTAGGTGTGCCATTTTCCACTCTGATGAATGGAAACATACAACGCGACAAAGCATGCTTCTACTGAGACATGAAAATACCTAGACCACAGTATTTGAAGTCAAATGATATAACTCCCCAATCCTCCATTTCTATTGCATGAAAGAAAACTGTTCAACATCTCATCAAATAGCTGAAACCCTCAAGCACCTACAAATGTTCTGATCAAAAGATCGTCTTTGCTGTTGAACCAAGAAGATACTAGGGATCCATGATCGATACCAATATTCCCAATCAAACAGAAGATTATAAAACCCAACCAAAGTCAACCCTTTCATACTCAGCCAGTGACATGGATGCAGTAACACGACGCAAAAAGAAATCATGTAGCAACAAGGCCTGGTTCGAAAACCTCTTTAGCAGTGATCGGGAAGAGAAAAAGGTTGGTACCCACCTGGGATCTTTCTGAATGCTATCGATGGACGGGGATCTGGCCAAGGTGCCTTCGGGAGGGAGGGCAGGGCCGGATTTGCTGTACGGAGACTCGACGGAAGGACAATACTGCAGCTGCCGGTAGGGGTCCGCGTAGCTGGAGGCTGGGCCGGCGGCGTAGCTGGCCCTCTGGAAGGTGGCCACGGCAGCGCTCTGCGGGCCATGCTGGCTGCCTGTGCGCTGCAAGGGGACGGAGTCGACACCGGGGGAAGACGGGGCTAGGACAGGAAAGTAGGGACAAAGTAAAAAATTGAGGACCTGCTCACAGAAACGGTTAACCAGGTCTAGGCAGGGGGGAAAATTACACACATACGAAAACAAAAACAAAAACAAGGGTTTGAAAGAATAAAAAAAAAAAATTCTGTCATATTTGAACTAACACATTCGATGTTACCCATTAAAATGATCATTAGCATGTTATTTCAGGAATAAACCTTTCCACTCTAGGGCGAAAACGCATCTGCGGTTGTGTTTACTGCTTACCAACCTCCAAGAGAAGGTTTGTTAATCGGAAATGTAAACTCTGTGCGGAGCTAAAACCCAGAAGAAATGTAAGGAATATCTTCTAAGGAATCGTGGACAGGGACTTCTCTACTGTTTAGGGAGAAAACTCAGAAAGTGCTCGCTCAGGTGATGTTACGTTAATTCTATTAAGGGTGTGAAGGAAATTTAGTAATGTGGTTAATTTCTCCTAAATAAAAGAAAATAAGGAAACGTGAGAGGATGTGTATGGATGGGGGTGGAGGTGGACACAGGTCCAGAGTTAGTACTCGAGCATTAAATGCAGGACTGTCCTAGTTCTTGTAAAGTTTAACAAACACCCACAGGATTTTTATATGCCTCTTCTCAACTTGAGCTGTCATAGTAACAAATACATTTGGTGAAGGGTGGGCATGCGAGAGGAGATGAAGACCTGCCCGACTGCAACACAAACAAAATAAGGAGCTGACTTGGCTTTTCCAGAAGTATTTGCATCTTTTCAATACACCTAAATTGTTTGGAGAAGATTTGACACCAGTTACTAAAATTGATTTGACTATTTCCAAACTGCATTTCAGTTTTTTGTTTCCTTCCTGGGTTCTTTGGAGTTTGTCTCCTGTCATTATTTTTATCCAGTTCTCAAAAATACTCGACGTCTAAGGTTTAGCTGACATATACAATGAAAATAGCATCTTCCATATTAATAGAATGCGACCTGTTATTAACTGTTGTGATATTTAGCCATGATCAATATTAGATAGCACCTTTACTTTCTAGCATTGTAGATCAGAATATATCCCAAATACAGCCAGTGTCTAGATAAGGCCATTTATACCATGCGAGCTCTACGTGGAATTAATTTCCAATTACGAATCACACCCCACAACTCGGACTTTCTGAGCGCTTCATAGTGGATGGTGATAGAGCTTATTTTATCCTCTCTCTCATTAGAAGACATATGTGAAATCAAATACAAAAGAAATTATGTCATATTGAGGAAACAATGTTAATGTTAAAAGTTAAGGGTATCCTGTCGAAATGACAAAAAGTTGCAAAGTGAACTGGAGAAACATATCCTAATATGAGAGCTGATTTTAACAGAGTTCAGGGCTTCTCATTCCAATGAACTTTTAATACTTAATCTTATAATAACCAAAATTAGGAGACTAGGCACTGTGACATGGTGAAGACTAGAAAAATATTTAAGAAAACTTTCTAATCAAAAAGTGTGTATTTTCCCAGAAGAGCAGTATTTTGAAATGATGAGGGCTGCCCTGATGGATTAAGTTTCAAAGTCATTAGATTAGACTAATAAACATTAAGTTCACAACCAGAAAATCTGTCTTACGTCTTTATGCAATTTATGGAGCATTTATATTGTCTCCAAAATTTTACAAGCATGTCTAATTAAAATTCATGTTTTAAAATTTATGAACAATGTGCTTTATGTCATGGGGGCAGGGGTTAAAAATTCAGGTCAGGCATAACCATGCTCTTGGAAGAACAAATGCAAAGAGGTAAACAAAATTTCATTTTCTAGAAGAGTTGTGAAAAGCCAGCCAGCAAATCAAGGGCAAACGGGGAAAACTAACTATAACCTGACATTTTTCAGATAAATGCATTTTTTCCATTCAGGAACTAAATATCTGCGCTTAAGCTTGCTGAAAAGGGTTACTAATATCAGAAAACAATCCTTTTCTATACAAAATTATTTGTTATTAATACATTAGATATAGTGATTAACAGGAAGGGAGGGCAAAATGGCAGAGACCAGGATTTAATAATGAAACGTGGGCTTCCCTGGGGCGCAGTGGTTGAGAATCTGCCTGCCAATGCAGGGGACACGGGTTCGAGCCCTGGTTTGGGAAGATCCCACATGCCGCGGAGCAACTGGGCCCGTGAGCCACAACTACTGAGCCTGCGCGTCTGGAGCCTGTGCTCCGCAACAAGAGAGGCCGCGATAGTGAGAGGCCCATGCACCGCGATGAAGAGTGGCCCCTGCTCGCCACAACTGGAGAAAGCCCTCGCACAGAAACAAAGACCCAACACAGCCAAAAATAAATAAATAAATAAATAAATTTATTAAAAAAAAAAAATACCGCGGGCTTCATTACCTCACTGACAATGCAGCCATTCTCTTAAAAAAAAAAAAAATGAAACGTGAAGAAACACTCTTGTTAAAAAACTGATAATATAGGTAAGGGAAACAAGCTAACTAGCCACACCAGAAACTCTCAAAGGACTATACATTTAAAAAGAATAGGGACTTCCCTGGTGGTCCAGTGGTTAGGACTCTGCCCTCCCAATGCAGGGAGCACAGGTTTGATCCTGGTCAGGGAACTAAGATCTTGCAAGCCGCGTGGCACGGCCAGGAAAAAGGAAAAAAAAAAAAGGCATTAAAAAAAAAATAATATAGTATAACAAGAGGAGTTTAAGAAAAACAATCCCAGGAGCAAACAAAAAATTATGCAGAGGATAAGGGAGACTGGGGCAAAACGAGAAAATAAGGTGTGAAATGCAATTAACTGAGCAGAAACAAGAAGGCAACATCTCAGTGTATGAGGAGGGAGAAAAGGTGAAGGAAAGTTTATGAACATTGTTAGGCTCAGATATGTATTCTACTTTGGCCTTTTCAGGGGCCAAATGAAATGTCAGGGAACGCCTTCAGAGCCTGGCTTCTGAAGTTAGAGAATCAGGTCCACATCTGGGCTTTTTGGTCAATTGTTTGTATCAAGCAAGAAACTGAGCTCTCAAAGCTCCAGTTTCCTGACTGTAAAGTGAAGAGAAGACAATGACCCCGTGGGATCATTGTTTGCTTTAAATGCATGAAATCGTTTAATGCCTAATATGTGCAAAATGTTAAACAAATGAGCTATTATTATTGCCTAACAATGCTGAAATGAGCTCACATTAGAAAAGGGATTGTACATATTGCTTTGGAGTGACAGGCCCTTGCCACTGGATATCAGACTTTATACCTCCTGTAAGCACTTCATTTGTGTGGACTCATATTTTGTCCAACAACTCTATAGAAGAATAAACATGTCATTCTCACTTTACAGGTGGGAAACTGAGGCACAGAGAGATGATATAACTTGCCCAAGTTTGCCTTATATTTAGTAGAGAAGGAATTCAAGCCCTTGCACCCTGCTTCCAGAGTTTATGCTTACAGGTTTATAAGCTGAACTAGGTTTATAACCTCAAATATGTGTATTACTGAATTACCTAACACAGTGAGAAAACTTAGAAAAATGATGAGAGCCCTAAAATTAAGGGTAATGTCTACCAAAAGTACAGAGAAGAGACAGATTTATAATAGGAATCAACAATCTGAATATTCTACTGGAAAAAACTACTACACCTTGGTGGGCTAACTAATTTACAACATTTCTCATTTAATTGAATTTATTGAGATATGCAGAAAAATCTAACTTTGTTCATTTATAGGAAAATCAAGAATATGATACATATAGTTATCTTAATTTTATTTTAAAGTGTTTTGAGTCTTCGTTTAATCAGTGATACTACTATATTAAGAAAAAAGACGGTGGACTATGAAATTTAAGACGGGTGAACAACTTCCAGAAAGATCACATTTGAAAAAAAAAATCACAATCACATTTCTGTCACTTGACAAATGGCCTTTCAGAAGTATTCCTGAAGCCATAAGTTTCAACTTTTTTAGGTCACAATAAATAGAGTACCTGATGAGAATTTCAAAATATAAAATTAGAACTCAAACTGATACTGCCAAATTCAAATAAATTAGAGACTGATCAATGCAAGGAAAATAATGCAAAATAGCAATACAAATGGGGAGAAAAATACACCATTTTAAAGGGTAGGTTATATGATCATATAGAAGAAAATGCATGAGAAACTAAGAGATCTCAAAGTAGCCATCGGTAATGTAACAATGTAATACCTTATGTTTTTTTAAGCATGAGGTAAAAGAATGATTTCAACACATTAAAACTGATTTCTCCCTTTTTGCCTTGTCTGTTCAGACTGCGGTGTGCTTGATGCAGACTGTGGCTCTCTATTAATACAGATAAGCCGATACTGATCACACGATTAAAAGACTTTTCTTTAACACAAATTTTCCCTTAATTTCTGTCTTGTTATACTCGGTTGGCCAAAAAGTGCGTTCGGGTTTTTAAGATGGTACGGAGGACCCGAAAGGACGTTATGGCCTACGTTTTCTCTCATTTGAGTTTTAGAGCTCAGTTGACCAAATCACCCACCTTGGAGGATTACTCTATTCAACTGAACTTTCTTATGGCAAACATTTGAAGTAAAAGGTGCTTTTATCAGCTCTGTAAACACTCCTCTCTCTTCTCACCTGCTCTGCAAACAGCCCCTTCTCCCCTCAATAAGCTCTTCCAACTCAGTGAATCACACTGCTGGTCTCTTTGGGGAGAGCTTAAAAGTAGTCTCTTCGGGGAGATTTTAAAAGTAGCCTCTTCAGCAGTTGACCTGATACTTCACCTTTTCACGCTGTTCATGAAATTACCTGTTTTCCGAAGAGCTACACAAATAAAGGTCTAGTGCGTAAAGGGAAAAAAATAGATGTTTTATGTGTTGTATTTTGTTTGAAAGAAGGGAAGGGAGATCCTTTTTAATAAAAGCAAACATTCTATTTTGATGAGGATAGATGGTTACATGCATTATTTACTGACAATGGGAAAAAAAGGAGAACAGAATAAAATACAAGACTCTGGCACATGAAGAAACTTGGGGGATGGAATATAAAGTAGGGTTCAACAGAAAAAAGAAAAAAACATTTGTTTTTGTATTATTTATCTTTGCTTTTATGTATATTTGTACATAGAGAGATATGAAAACATAAAATACTTTTACGCATGTTACAGAATACAAAGTAAGCAAACAATAAGCTAATTAAATAACATTCCTTCTGCAAGCTCAGAGAATAAAAATGGCTTAGGTGACAATGGGTCCAAAAACATGGCCTATATACCTTTAAAGTTATTACTTAAATAATAACAACTCTATCATTTCAGGAATGAGGAACCTTCACCACCCAATCTACTATATTCCCAGTAGTATTATCCTCTAGAACTGAATTATACATGTCTTCCAATTTTCTGCACTCTGCACAGGTTGATCCAAGCTAAGCTCAATGGAAAAATATTCAAGGGTAAATTTAACATCATCTTTTAACTTCATATGTCATTATTTTTGTGGGGGAGACGCATTTCATGAGGGATTATTATTAGTGTTGATGTTGATTACTGGTGTTGATTTTGCTGCTTCTAAATTGTATCGACTGTTCCACCAGCAAACACTTTGTTCTCCTTCAGCTGTAATTAGACTTTGTATTTACACCATTTTAGGTGAATTGATATAGGTAAGCATCTGGAAGCTCTTCTTGGTTTTAAGATGATATTTATCACTGGGCTCATTAAAAATTTCCAGTTGGGTAATCATGTGCCCCTGAACTTTTTAGACTTAAAAGAGGTAAAAATTTTAACTAAGAGGTTATGGAGGATCTAATTTGACTTGCTCCAGGGGGAAGCAATCATTTTCACCATTTGAAGTAACAGCCTTTAATAAGTAATAAACTGTTAATATTCCACCTTTTGTGGACTCAAAAGATGAATTTCATTGAAAATGTTATTTATATTTTATTGAAGAATAGCAATAAAATTTTATGAATATGAAGGTTCTATGTAATCCCTCTATAACTTTATGAAGTATTGGCTATTACTGCAGAAAGTTAAGTTTTTTAAAAAATGCTTTCTCCATATGGGCAAATATTTTCATCCCATTCTTATTTCTTGTTATGTTGCAATATTTGTCAACCTCATAAGGATATTTAGAAGGTTTTCTCCTTGCAGCGTACCTACGCTAATTCATTCTTTTTTTTTTTTTTTTTTTTGGCTGTGTTGGGTCTTTGTTTCTGTGCGAGGGCTTTCTCTAGTTGCGGCAAGCGGGAGCCACTCTTCATCACGGTGCGCGGGCCTCTCACTACTGCGGCCTCTCTTGTTGGGAGCACAGGCTCCAGACGCGCAGGCTCGGTAGTTGTGGCTCACAGGCCCAGTTGCTCTGCGGCATGTGGGATCTTCCCAGACCAGGGCTCGGACCCGTGTCCCCTGCGTTGGCAGGCAGATTCTCAACCACTGCGCCACCAGGGAAGCCCCTAATTCATTCTTTATTAGAAGCTGACACATTCATCACAGAAAGCTTGTTTTCTCCACTCAGGATCACATTTACCCAAAAGGAAATTCATGTGACTATCAACGCAGCTGATGTTGGCCATTTTTGCTAGTTTAGAAAGATGTGTTTGGGGGGTTGTCAGAGTCAAGTATTTACGTTCATCAAATGACTCCTAAGTTGACAGTCATTGATATGTTTGAGTTTGAAATAAAAATCTGTGTCATCTTAATAGACTTTAGCATAAGCAAATCCATGAGAGTCACAAGTTCTTTGTCTGGCCGTGCTCCTTATTATATAAGCTCTGGTTTGGACAAGGCTTATCCTGGACAAAAGGTACATTTTATCTAAACCGACGCCCTCATTAAAAGTGTGCCTCTTTAAATTTTCATTGTGCAAGAAGTAAAGACTCAGACGTTGGGTGGATGGTCCTGGAAGAGCAGGTGGGGATATTCGCTCTACTGCCCCACTCACCGCTCAGTGGCCTGGTCGTCTGCTGCGGCCAGAGCATCCTGTCTCCTTGCCCAGGGAGACAGCACGGATGCACCTGATAAGAGGGTCCCCTCTGGGGAGCCCTGTTGAGTGGTGACCACTGCTGATTCAGGAAGTGACCCTTTTATGTTCTCTCGCGCTGCTAGATCTCCAGGGCCATCATGCTGGCTCCTGTCTCAGTCCTGTCCTGGTGCCCCTAGGGGCAGCTGCTCTACTGTCTCTGCCACCCTACAAAGTCACATCTGGGCCCAGGGAGGCTGGGGGGTCATCCTCCGAGCCCGCTCCCTTCTGCTGGGACTGCGTGGGGGAAATGGTCTGTGGTTCTTGTTGCCAACTAAAAGCTGGCACTTGCCACCTGCCTCTACAAGGATGAAATCACAAGCTGCTGCGACCGCTGACCTTCAACACCCCCTGAAAGGAGTTCAGGGTGGAGATGAGGAATGATGCACTCTGTGCTCTGGGCAAAACTGGCAGAACAGGTCTTCAGATAGTTAGATACTTTCAGGGGAAGATTTTATGAGACCACTTCTTGCATCTCCTCACATCTAGAAAAGCACTAAAATCATTAATGGTGACGTCTGTTCCTTGTGACTAGCAGAAACCTTCTGCCAAAAATATGTGCTCGATTGCATGTACTCCTCTTCACCAAAATCACATCTATACTCACCTTCCCCCCCTGCCTCTTTGGACCAGTTCCTCAGAGCTATCTGAAATGCTGTCTCCCAGGCTATAGTCCTCATTTTGCACCAAATAAAACTTAACTCACACCTCTAACGTTGTGCATTTTTTTTCAGTTGACATTGTCCAGCACTGGCTGGGGTACCTGAGCAGGAAGGGTCAGAGCTAGGTCTGAGGTGCGGGCAGAAGACCCTCTTCAGACCATGCTCCCTGGCACAGCCGTGGCCCACAGAGTGCTGGCCCAGCTGAATAAAATCCGATTGATTTCTTGTGTGTGAGTTGTGAACCCTGTTGTACGTTTTACCATCCACCAGCCTGGAGCAGGAGAGGGGAGAAGTGGGATTTGTCAACCCTGATTCTCTAACACGCACACAAATGTATACAAATGCACATACATAAGCCTCTGACATTATGGTTAGGAAGCTTTTTGGTTTGGGAAAGGCTCGAGGACCTTTTTGAACACCCAAAGGTAGACTGTGCTCCTTGTCTGAATCGGGATCTAAGTCAGTCTTCATAATAAAGTAACAGGGGTGAGAGGGTAACTATGGTGTCCAAGACAGAGAGATGGAAAAAAGATGGCGATAGGTTGGGTATAGGGGGAGAAGCTAACTGAGAAATCGCCTTTGGAGGGGAAGTTTAGGGAGCTTCAATCTGTCTCACCTTCGAGGACTACAGCTGTTTCCTGCTCTTCTCGGTATAGTTATCTCGGTGTATCTCTCAGCTCTAGCACAATCTATAACTCAGGATGGCCTTAGTGGTGTTTGGAAAGGGAGGCCCAGGGATGGGGTCAGCATGGGCCTGAGCAGGGATGGGAGAGAAGAGTGGCCACAGGAGATAATGCCCGGGACCCCGAGCCAGGTGGAAGCAGAGCTGAAGCACTGAGGGACCAAGGGCAGGTACCACTCCACAGCCCCACTCCCTGCTGAGAAACTAAAGGATGACCTGGCAGGGCGTCAGGAATCGTGTATAGTGCAGTCTTGAGTTACATGTTATCTAGGAAAGAAACGACAGTATGTGTGGGTTTTGTGCTTTTTTTTTTTTTAACAGATAAGGTCATTTTAATTTTGCAATTGTATAAAGAAGACGGGATTTTTTTTTCCCTGTTTTTCCTGTGAGAGGAAAATACATATTAGTAAGTAAAATTATTTCAATTTAGTTGAATTTGTGCCCAATCTAAGCAAGTGAGTCAGGCATCCAAGAAACTAATTTGAATGGTTGACCGTTCAAAGGAGTTACTTTTGAGCCTCTGAGTCCAGTGTCACCAGTTGAGGGATGTCCTTTTCTCTTTTGTAATGATCCTGCTTGCTTAATTTTGAATATGTTCTATTTTTTTGGTGCTTTTCTTAATACTCTGTCTTCATTTTTGTCTGGAATATTCATTTAGCTTTTAATATATTACCTTCCATTACCAGTTATTTTTTCCTATTTTAGGTCCTTCTCTGAAACTAAAATGAGCATGCGTGAGGACAAGGAGTTGGTTTAAGCTTCTTTGGACCCGAAGCCCATCAAGCACGTGGTTTGTCTTCAACAGACATTATCTGATTAACACAGGACACAGGAAATCCTAACGCTCTCTAGATGAAAATGGGTGTATATTTATTTCGTTTTTGAATGATGATTTTTACAAATGCAGGGTCAACCAAGATGACTGTTAAGAGCCCAGGTCCCAGGGCAAAACTGCCTGGGTGTGAAGGTTTAAAGACTGGCTCCATACAACCTGTGTGACCTTGGGCAGATTACTCAACATCTCTGTGCCTCAGTATTCTGATTCGTAAAGTGAGCATCATAATAGCACCTCCTTCATAGGGCGGTTCTGAGGATTAGTAAATACATTCAAAGCATTGAGAACCATCGCTGAAAGTGGCGACGTGCTATATGCTTTGTCATCCTGTCTCACCTGCTTGATGCTATGGCACCATCTAGTAATTCCCAAATTGTTAAGGCCAATACACTTGACTTCACTCCCAAGTGGGGATTCCCTCAAGAGCAGCAAGTGGCCTTCAATTCCCCTGCCCCACTCTTCTGGAAGTATCCTCTGGAAATGCTCTACAGATGGAACTGAAGGACCCCCGGCCAGTGGCCTTACTTCACAGCAGAGAGGTAAGGCTGAAGAGTCACCTTGGCCACCGATCTGAGCCAAAAGCCAGTGACCCCGGAACAGTTCAGGTCTAACAGGCCTCGTAAGAACCTGTCCTCTTCTCCCAAGGAATTAGGGTATTTGCTCTGACTCTGGAAGCTTCTTAAAGGTCTGTACCAGTGGTGGCACTAAGTGTGGGGTGCGTATAGCACAGGGGATGTGAAAAATAACCCTCTGGATATGGAAAAGCAATCTTTTTTTTTTAACTTTATTTTTTATTTTTTTGGTCGCACCGCACGGCTTGTGGGATCTTAGTTCCCCGATCAGGGATCGAACCGGGGCCCCCGACAGTGAGAGCACGGTGTCCTAACCACTGGACCGCCAGGGAATTCCTGGGAAAGCGATCTTAAAATGTTTCTTTAATTGAAGTTTAATCTTGCCTTTACTAGATATAATTTAATACTATTGTATAATATGTATGTAATTTATAAGTGAGAGATATATACCCGTATTAAAAGCATTTTCTCAAACATGTGGGTTCTGACAGAGACAGTTCCTGGAGGTGCAGGGTTAGCTGGGAAAGGGTAAGGACTTGAAATGAATTCAGGATAGAAACAGGGAGTAACCTGAGCAGGTGTGAGGGAGAGAGGGCTTGTGGCTTTATGCTTAGGCACTGGAGAGGTGGCTTCTCCCCACCTGTCCCCAAGAGACCACCCCATGCACTTCTAGAAATTTCCATAGTGTTGTGGAAATCAGCATATTTCCTCAAAAGTGCCTCAAGTTCAAAGATGCGGGCAGGGAGGGTGTCTTGGGCATCTGGATGGCACACCTCAACAGATCTCGGCCAGGGCAGAGGTTACTAATACTGGGAAAGGGCTGGGCAAACAGATTGTCCCCTCTGAAGCACTCAGAGGACACTCCTGCCTTCTCTTAGAGGAGAGAGAGAAGAAAAACACTCGTTTATTCATTCAGCCTGGCTCTCCACTGATGGCTTAGAACGGGGGTCAGCAAACTTCTGTAAAGGGCCAGTAAGTAAGTATTCTCAGCTTGACCAACCATATCGTCTCTGTCACTATTCAACTGGGCGGCTGCAGGGTGACAGCAACTACAGATGATCTGGAAACAAAAGGGTGGGGCTGTATTGCAATAACTGTTTATGAACTCTGAAATTTGGATTTCATATGACTTTTACATATCCCCAAATAGTATCCATCTTTTGACTGCAAACCATTTAAAAATGTAATAATCGGGCTTCCCTGGTGGCGCAGTGGTTGAGAATCTGCCTGCTAATGCAGGGGACATGGGTTCGAGCCCTGGTCTGGGAAGATCCCACATGCCGCGGAGGAACTAGGCCCGTGAGCCACAACTACTGAGCCTGCGCGTCTGGAGCCTGTGCTCCGCAACAAGAGAGGCCGCGATAGTGAGAGGCCCGCGCACCGCGATGAAGAGTGGCCCCCGCCTGCCGCAACTAGAGAAAGCCCTTGCACAGAAACGAAGACCCAACACAGCCAAAAATAAATAAACAAATAAATAAATTAAAAATGAGTTTAAGAACAACAACAAAGACCCAATACATTTTAAAAATAAATAAATAAATAAAAATGTGATAATCGTTTTTAATGCACAAGCACTACTACAACAGGTGACGAGCTGGGTTTAGACTGTGAGCCATAGTTTGCCAACCCCAGGCTTAGAGAAAACACTACTTTTGTTGTTGTCATTGTTCTTTTTTTTTTTTTTTAAGTGTGAACATCATTCCTGGTCCTTAATTTACGATCGATGAATGAAATATTTTTTTCCTATTGTAGCTAATTTTTCATTAAACCTCCAGAAGTTTATCAACGAGAGCTAATTCTAAAAGCCTATGAATATAGAACAGAGAATCAACATAATCCCTTTTGTTGTCAGTTTTTCTTCAAATTAGATACTGAATGTCACCGAGATTGTTATCTTTGTCTTTTATAAGGAGTGGGTGGAAATAAAATTACCCTAGTTAATAATATGCAACAAGCTAAATGTTAAAATAGCCCAGCCTCAGACTGGAGTAGATTTAGCAGGCTGAAGGTGAGAGAAACTCTGACAGAAGAATAAATGGGTATTCTTTCTGCCTAAACTAAGATATGTACTATTAACACTGGAGGGCATTTACAATGTCAAGAGTAAAATCAAGGAGCATCTTGTGCTTTTCTTCCTATGATGCAGTGAAATACTGAAATGTAAATATCAATAATCAGCTAGAAAAGCAACATAGCTTGCCTGGATTTCAAAACATATAATTTAGTATCATAATGTAGTTTAACAAAATTGCTATGATCTACTTCTTGGGAACTGGAAGTTACGACAGTCTGAAGATGCAGTGCCCGGTGCCAAGGCCTGGACCGGAGCTTCCGCGTCCCCACACCTCGGCCCCTGCCCGGGATAATGTGTATCATTAGAAATGAAGGAGACAGCTCTACTGTCTGCAAACCGGCAGCATACTGTTTTCTAAGTTAACTTAGCCACGGGAGGCTTTACAGGAAGTGCAATTCTCAGTATCTTCTTAATGATATTGATTTTACAGTTAAGATAAATGTGCTCTAGCACATTTAATCATGACATTTAACCAGTTATTTTGCAAATGGCTTCATGTTCTGGAAAACACTTGTCCTTCTTCACGTGGCCTAAGGTTGTGTCAATTCAAAATATGTATTTAATCCAGGAAAGCTATACAGGTGACTGAACCATATGCAACTGCCAATAACCGACTGTTCAGAAATAATTTCATATGATTCAACCTAATAGTGTGTATGAAATAAATTCTCAGTTGGCTTTACAAAATATGCTACATTTTTTAGTAAATATGCTTCTTTCCCACCAAGCTTGCCAAACAGGTAGACTGTGTCATTAAAAAAACACTTACCAGCATGAGGCATATGCCTTTATATGTCCTGTATAGTGACTGTGCTTTCCTAAAGTAGTTATATTCATTAAATACATTAATAATGATGTACAAAAAATTGGTACTGCTTCCTTCAATTTGCCTGTGTGACAAAATGAGCTGACAACCCCCCTGTACTTATTTCATTTACAATCTACTCAGGGAGCTAAAGTGGAGTCATATTTGGTTTCTATCCTCATCACAAACATTAATGAGAGAAGCAGGTCATATCATAATGCTTCTGAGGAAACAGGACATACACACACACACACACCCCTTTCACAAGGGAGTGTTCTTTAAGCTTCCAAGCAGGCCCACCCCTCTGTGGACAGGCCCGCCCTCTGTGGACAGACCCACCCTCTGTGGACAAGCCACCCCTCTGTGGACAGGTCCACCCTCTGTGGACAGGTCCCCCATCTGTGGACAAGCCACCACTCTGTGGACAGGTCACTCCACTGTGGACAGGCCTGCCCTCTGTGGACAGACCCCCGTCTGTGGACAGGCCCACCCTCTGTGGACAGGCCACTCCACTGTGGACAGGCCCCCCTTCCGTGGACAGGCCCGCCCTCTGTGGACAGACTCCCGTCTGTGGACAGGCCCCCCTTCCGTGGACAGGCCCGCCCTCTGTGGACAGGCCCGCCCTCTGTGGACAGGCCACTCCACTGTGGACAGGCCCCCGTTCTGTGGTCAGACCCACCCTCTGTGGACAGGTCCCCCACCGGGGGTCCTGAATACACACCTGTGCTCGTGCGGTACGTGCCCGTGTGTGCTGGCGGCAGAGGGTCCCCCTGGCTCTGGCTGAGACTCCTCATGGGGGGCTTCTGATAGACGCGGTCTTCATAGATGGGGTCTATGTGGTGCTCTGGGGACTGCAGGGCCCGCAGCTCCGGGCCCAGGTGGCCGTGCTGGCTGCTGTATGAGGCCCGGGACCCAGCTGAAAGGAATGGACAAGGAGACAGTAAGACCCGACCGACATTCAAACAGAACTTGTTTGAACAAAGACATATTTGAATTTGGGGGGGACAGGAGTGTTGAAATCTGCAGAAAATCAAATGAATGGCAGCAAGAGGTCAAGCTAATCAGCTTATCTGCATCACCCAGCTGCCTTGCTTTGCTCCCAAACCTGATCTCTGTATAAGGATGATAATGATTCTGAGATAAATCCGCATTGAACAGGGCCAGTGAAACAGCATTTTTCCCAGCCTAACGAATGTAGCAGGTTTCCTCACTAAAGAAATCAGGCAGACTGAAGTCAAACCTAAAAAGCTCTTATTATCCCCTAGTCCTTGCACCTGAAATTTTACAACAGGAATTCTCATTTAAAACGATGAGCAAATGCACAAGCCATGGTGGCAAGTCAAGCCGTCTTGATGCTGTTCTTGAAAAGTGGACCAGAATTTGTTCTCATCAGCAGTTCTTCCCTGGACGATGAATGAACCAAAATGTTCGGACTTAACAGTAGTCTAAACCCCTGAGAGAAGCAGATTTTAAAGAAAAAGCTTTTCAAGTTACGTTTTCCTTTACTCTTACCCTCCAAATTAAAGGATCTGCATTTAGTCTACCTTCCTCTGAAACAGTTCAAATGGTTGCCACAAACTGGTTTAATTTATAAATCGAGGCTACACAGCATGTGCCTGTAGTGTTCGTAAATCCTTATTTGTGTCTTTTTTTTTTTTCTTTTCTTTCTTGCACTGTATGGGAAGAGGTGTGGCTTGGAAGCAGTGCTGTGGGCCAGGGAATCTCTGCGCAAGAGGAAACACTCTCAAGAGGGTTAAGAGCTTGAGCTGACACACGAAAAAGAAGATGTTGACTGAGAGCGAATATTTCGTCCGAGGGAAAGCCAGAGTCACAGGAGTAGACATGCCAGGAGAATCATCTCCACGGGGACAGATGGGGTGGAGGACATCTAGGGACAGCGAAGGGGCATCAAGGAGAGACGGTTATCTAACAATGGTGAGTACAGGACACACACGAAACCCAAACAAGGCTACAGATGATTTTAGCAAAGACCCTTCAGCTAACTCTCCAAAGCTAATAACCCGCATGGCACGCTGGGATTTAACAGTCAACTGCCTTTGAATAGTCCCAACTGGGAGCCCTCCATTCCAGCTTAAAGTTAGAGGGAGTTGGAATTCCTTGATTTTGGTTGTGTTTGTGGACAGTTCTCCCTCGGTCCTGCTGTTCCCCGGCCTTCACCGGTGGCCACCTTAAAGCCAACATCTTCAGTGCTCAAAGACTGGGCTGCTTCTTCAGAATGATCTAACCCCAAAGATTTTGATATTCTTGTCTAGTATATTTGAGGACAAAGCCACTCAAAAGTTTTGAAATTGCCAACAGATAAATGTTTTACTGGTATATTTTACACAGGCTGCTTTACATTTAAATCAACAGAGAACAGAGCAATTCCGAAGGACTGGGGCAGTGCTAAGACTTCCATGAGTTCAGTCTTGATAACAATCACTGAATGTTTTGAGGAAAGGAAGGGAATCAAGTAGGCAAGTTCCATACCTTTCCCTTTGCTAGTAATTAAATAAGTTCTGATTTAGAGAGCGTTCAGATGAGTGATAGATTCAAAATAACTGTTTTACATAATTAGGTTCATTGCATCTGATTTATCAAATGCCAACATCACACTGAATATTATCACATGCTCGTATTTTCCAGGAATCTATTTAAGTACAATAAGCCTCGAGTTCCTGCTGTCAGTTCTTTCTACCTCTGAAGGTTTTGATAATATTGCCAAGAACTTAGAAATGTAAAAAACAAGGAAACAGTCATTACATCCAAATGTCATATAGTTAAATAAAAGTTATCCGTCCCTGGTAGATTTAGAGGTGTAACTTTATCACCATTCCTCGATTCTAAGCAGCTAAAAATATCCAACGATGAACAGTAAAAGGACCTGCTGATCTTTTAAGTGGTATGTGTGAAAATCCTCTTCTTATAAGCATTTACTGGGCATTAGGAAATTTTTATTAGTATCATAAATCAGAAATTAATGACCAAGGGTCCTAGGTGAGGAGCAAGAATCTTAAGATAAGGCCTACCTCTGTGGATAGCAGAATTTCTATGTGCTGGTATTAAGAAAAATGCAATAGTACAATTATTAAATATTTGGAGAGTATACTACACTTTTTTATTAGCATGCTTTTGACAGAACTGTAAGTTCATAGTGTTTCCCTGTGGAGACACTTGTGCAAAATACCTTTGCATATTTAAGCATTATGCATAGAGCTGAGATAAGGCATTTTAAACCAAGCATTGTTTGCACCCTTTTTATTCACTGTGGTCAGGTTTTAGTTGCTCGTGGCTGGGTGGGCACAGTTAATGGGAAGAGAGACAGAACTAGGAGAAAAAAGAGGGGCAAGGAATTAAAGGTTAAAAGTGAAACTTCTGGAATTCATGCCCTCTACCACTCTTGCTCAAGAAAGAACATATCAGGCCCCGACTAACAAGGCCTGTTTTATTTGGGGCAATTTCAAGAAAAAAAAAAATCTCACACACCTCTTCTCTGAATAGGCTCCAAAATTTCATGAGATGGTGTATATATTTGCTGATTCAAAGAAAATACACTTTTCTTGATACATGCACCCCAGTGTTCATTGCAGCACTATTTACAATAGCCAGGACATGGAAGCAACCTAATGTCCATCAACAGAGGAATGGATAAAGAAGACGTGGTGTATATATACAATAGAACATTACTCAGCCATAAAAAGGAACGAAATTGTGCCCTTTGCAGAGACGTGGATGGACCTAGAGACTGTCATACAGAGTGAAGTAAGTCAGAAAGAGAAAAGCAAATATCGTATATTAACACATATATGTAGAATCTAAAAAAATGGTATAGATGAACTTATTTGCAAAGTGGAAGTAGAGACACAGACGTAGAGAACAAACATATGGACACCAAGGGGGGAAGTTGGGGGTGGGATGAATTGGGAGACTGGGATTGACATATATCCACTACTATGTATAAAACAGATAACTAATGAGAACTGACTGTATAGCACAGGGAACTCTACTCAGTGCCTGCGGTGACCTAAATGGGAAGGAAATCCAAGGAAGAGGGGATATATGTATACATGTGGCTGATTCACTTTGCTGCACAGCAGAAACTAACACAACATTGTAAAGCAACTAGACTCCAATTTAAAAACAAGAAAAAAAAGAAAATACGCTTTTCTTTAGTAGTAATTTTCTTTTACCATCACGGTCTATTTGACAGTGAGTGCTCAGTGTAACACTGGACTCAAAACACCACTAGTAAACATCTGCATCTTTGCCAGAAACTGGAACAATGTTAACAAGAGAAAATGCTAGAGAAACTCTGACTTCGTTAAAATGTCACGGATGTCCAGGCTAATTATGTTGGTGGAGAACAATTCTGAGAACCTCACCTTGACCAAGCTGAGGGCTCAGAACAGCAGTGTGACAAAGGGCAATGGAAACATGGATGGGCCCAAGAGAAAAGGGAAAGCAGACCCCACGGACCAGCCCAACTGCATCAACCGGTCCCCCGCCATTGCAGACCCAGGTCATGTAAGTATAATACCTGTGTCCAGACTTTATGACCAATTTCTGCCGCAACGCTTCCAGCATCCAATGTTAACCTTTCAATGCTATCATATGCTTTTACTCATCCTACTTCTCCTCTTCAGAAGACAAAGTTTGGGTCTAGAGAGCCCAGGCCCTGGCAGTGTTCATATATAGTATGTTCCTGAAATCAATGGGTTTGAAGACTCACATCTGAAGCATGAATGCTCAGCTTACAGGCTAAGAGAGGTTGTGATCCAGGAGGGCTGAAGGGTAGTGTAACAACCACATGGGTGCTCTGTGCAGGCCAGGCCCTCCTGCAGGTCCAGGAGCCCCGGAGGACTGGGAAGAACCAGCAAATTGATGCAGGAACAGGCTTGAGACACTTGCTGCACAAGAGCTACCATGTGTCCTAGGACCTCAGTCACTGGCCCACTGCTGCTAGGGCTGACTTGGATGCTCAGATTGCTCAGAACTGGTCACTCCTGGCCACTCGGCTGTGGTGCTGGTGATGGGAGGTGAGAGGAGAGGTTCAGTTCTGTGGCAGAGACGTGTAACCAAGCAGGACCCTATGGGGTCTTCCTGGGACAGACCCCTCCCCCCATGTCCTCTGCTGTAGCTCCTCTCTGAAGTACCTTGATAACAGTATCTCATGCACGCTTCCTGAGTTGTTTTACAGATGCTAAAACCACCACCAAATGGAAGAAATTAACTACTGGATGACCGTGAGTCCTGAGGCCTACAGGTGCCTAAGGACTGATAGTGTTAACTGTCCTGTTCCCTCACCATCAACCAATCAGAGAACCGTGCACGATCACATACCCTGTGACCCCCTACCTCACCTGGCTTTTAAAAACGCTTTGCTGAAACCCTTCAGGGAGTTCAGGGTATCTTGAGCACGAGCCACCCATTCTCCTTGCTTGGACTTGGCCCTGCAATAAACCTTTCTCTGATCCAATCGCTGACGTTTGGGTTTGTTTGGCCTCACTGTGCGTCGGGCACAGGAACTTGCATTGGGTAACAGATGGAGGTATGGTCTCCAGGGGCTCAGAGGGCAGACTGGACCCTGGAGAGTAGAGGGGCCCTAGACCTGGGACATCCCCTGGAGCTCTGTAGGTACCTTCACTCCAGCACCACCACTTACAAGAGCAACTCCTACACAGAAGTGTAAGCAGATAGGTTAGGGGGTCCCTGGAGAAAGAGAACCAGGAATGGCTTTCTTGACAGAAGAGAACCCATTTTGGCCTAAGCCATTTTGTGATCTACGCCTGGCTACAGTGCTTGCCGATGAACAGGTCTCAGTAATTAGTGATCTTCAGGGAGGGAATGCAGAAACAAGGGAGGAGCATTCAAGAAACAACAGTGCAGCCTTGGGGCAGGGTCCTGGTTCCTTAAGGGATATACATAACAATATACCTTTGAGTTCTGCAGAAACTAAAACCCTCACCCAGGTAGAGGATGGAAGGATGATGCTGACCTTCCTGACTTCAACCAGCTAAAGCTTGGCCTCTGTCAACCTGTGCCCCAATTCTATGCTGAATTCTCCTCTGCTCAAGCCCCCTCATGAATATGCATGGACCCTTAGCTTAAAACGTCCCCAATTTTGCTGTTTGGGGAGACTGCTTTGGCAAAGATCCCCTGTGTTCTCCTTATTTGCTGCAAGTAATAAATCTTTCCTCTCCCTGTTCTTTGGCTTGGTTGTGGCTATTGGCTCGACACCCACCGAGAAGTGAACCCAGTTTTTGGGGAACAGAAGCTTGAAAGCATGGCTGCCCCCCTGATTCTGCACACAAAAGGGGGCCTTAGGAGCACAGACGTATAATGCCCAGCAGTTTGAAGTAAACTCAAATAGCATCTAAAGTATTAATTCTACTGCTCTTTTCTTGTGTCATTTTTTTCCCAAACAAACTGAAATAGGGAGACATGATTTGGGCTCCAGATCTGTGTTTAACCAGCTGGGCAAATCAAGGCAATTCATTGAACCTCTCTGAGCCCTGGTTACCTCTAGTGTAAAAATACAAATAATAGTACATGTGTTTGTATGACATGGCATTGTGGGAGGATCAAGGTCAGAGAAATCTGTGTGAAGGGCTCTGCAATTGATAAAGCAGCGTAAAAATAGGTATTCTCACGTCATTCGATCTTAGAATCAAGAAATTGTTATTTCATGAAAATACATCTTTTGATTCTAAAACACAAACACTATAATTTAAACTATCAAAATATCAAAAACAACTTAAGAGATTTAATTGTGAAATATTATAAATGGAAAAAAACCGGATAATTTTGTGAAGTATTATTGGAAAATGTAAATTTTAAGGTTTTATTTTTTCTTAAAAAATTAATGGTGCCTTTTAATGGATAATTGTAAAGAATGAAGGAATGAATGAAGTTCAAAGGGAAAGAAATATTGAAATAACCAAGAGAAGGTGGAATCCTTTCTAGAAAGGGATATGGCATAAATTAAACCTGCTGAGCGAAGATAACAAACATCTGCAGATCCAGAGGAAAGCCAGTGACGGACTTGCAGGGAGTTCTTGACATGGAAAATAATTACAAAGCTGAAAGGGTAAAGTATCCTCACTGCCTTGCTCGTCTCACGCCTCCAATCCACAGAGAGAGAATCCAACAGGCTCTGTTCCATTTGACCAGCAATAGAAAACACTTCTAGACTGATTTGCAAATAAATTTCTACTTGCTAGATTTTACATAGAGCGTTTACCCATGCCAGTTAATCCATATTGATTGATACGTTCACTCATTTAACACATATTTACTGAGTGAGCAACTTCTCGAAGTTTTGGACACCATGATGCTTACGACACACAAGGTCCCTGGCCTTGAAAATAAGTCAGTCATCACATTTAGAGATAAAGGTACTGAAGGAAAATAAAGTGGTGGGGGGAGGGTAGACAGTCTCGGAGGGTATACTGTTTTCATACGGTGGTCAAGAAAGTTCTTTATGAGGATCTGACATTCCAGCAGAAGACTATTTAAGGGAGCTGTGTTGGAGGAAGATTCATGTGTTTCTCAGATAGAGGGGACCAGCAGTGAGAGCAATGGCCCTCTGTAGTAGAGTCAGTTCAGAATACTTACAGAAGTGATTTTATTATCTATTTAATCCATATTGTCTTTTAAAAGAAATGCCAGTTAGTATACGAACTCTTTATAAGTTCATACCACAACTGATTATAAAAACTGAACAGATATTTTTTAACTCACAATTTCACAATCACAGTAACCATATCTTCAGCAAAAGGATTTGAAATATTCAACAGGAGATCACACATAAGGAACTCATGAGAACTGCATGACCAAAGATTCAGCTCAAACACATACATATATATGTGTATATATATACACACACACATACACATATATACACACACATACATACCTATATATATATTTGCATTTGAATTTTCATTGCTTAGAATATGATTAGTTCTCAAATCTTCATTTCTCCCTTGCAGAATCATCTGCGAGACTTTGAAACACTGATTCCAGAACACAACCCCGAAAAGATTCTAACTCAGTCCATCTAAGCGCGGAGCAGCGAGGTGCATTTAATGGGCACCCCATGCCTCGTCACTCTACTACAGGAATCACCCTGACAGCCTCCCTGTGCCAGATAAATCAAAGAGAGAGGAGACAGGCATATCCGAAAGAAATCAATATCTAATGTGTTACAACCCTCAATTTACCATTTCTTGCTTTCTTCAAATAATATCATTTACTACCACATTATGCCAATTACTTTACTGAACAGAACGAAACAAATTCATTCTGTTTTTCACTGGGACCCATTCACATTCTCTTATTTCTATACTATACAATTTCTGGCTCTCTAATTCAACGTGAATTCACTTGCTTTTGCAAAGAAACAAATGTTTGCAGGTTTTCATTTGGAAATATCAATATTAGGTTCTTAAGGACACACTGCCATTGACCTGTTCTCTTCAAATTTGGGAGCCAGTTTCACATGCTCATTTGCAAAGAAATGGAAGGAGGAAAAGAAGGACCTAAATGACATACCGGTCAGTGGACCAGAGCAAGCTGACTCGATGAGTTTGTGACCAGGTGGCAGAGCTGAGTGCTTTCATTTCTGAGATAAAGAGCTGTCTTCAGAAGAAGAGCTATAACCTTCTTGCGCTATGACGTAAAGTCCAAAGTAAAATCTAAGAATTCAGGGTTTTTTTAAAAAAATTCTGTGTGCAATCAGTTCATGCATTGCTATTTATTAGTGAAACCACATCTTTGAAGGGCAAAATAAGACTTTTACAGAGACACATAGAGCCTGGAATAAAAGCAGATTTGCCCTCGCAAATCCCCACTGCACCTCCTCCTTGCTGAATGCTCTGATTTCAGGGTATGTTCCCTGCAGATATGCTGGCATCACTAGGCGACGTGGCCAAGCAGCATGGCCTGTGTAGGCAGAACGCCTTCCATCTGTGAGAGTTTATGGCTTTGAACTAGTTATTTTGTGCACTTTGAACTTCTTAAAAAGTCCGGCTTGATATTTGTTACCATTACACTCCTGGGAGAAAAATGACCTCGGCAAAAGCACTTTCAGAAATACAAAAGGTCACATAATCTTGGTTAACTTTTTAATATCATAAATGGGTTCTAAGTAAATGGCCAAGAGATGTAAATATTACACCTTAGATGTAAGAAATGCTCGCCATGATACCTACTTGATTTATTCTTGATTTTTGCTTTTGACACAAATCGAAATTCCAAAATCTACTTCCTACTCCTATGCCAATTCACATATTAATTTCAGTATTTAAAGGACCCTCAAATATCTCCTGTATATCTTGAGTCAAGTCCATGCACTAAATTTCATTTGCAAATGATCATCATTCATTGAATTAGTTTGACATCTTATCTCATATTGTTATAAATGTTACAATATATGGACACATTTCCTATACTATAGGCTACAAGCCATATTTGTTTGGAAGGGAGATTATTAATTCATTTGTATTCAGTGGTAAAATTGTACTGAAGCTTAATAATTTCAGTGTAACAAACAGGCCATCTGATGATATAAAATGATTCTATGATAAGACTGTTTTGGAAAGCAAAAAATTTCCTCCTGTTTCATCTTTTTCATAAATCATTCCTATATTTTGCCAACGTAATACAGCTTTGCTGCTATCACGAAGAACTTGAACGCTCACACGGTCTCTGACAATGAATAAACGCAGAAGCATTTGCTTCTGCAATTTTCTTGATAAAGTTTCCAATACAACTTATCGTAATTACGACACTTTAGCTCACCTTTTACCAAATGAATACTGTCATCTATTGGGGCTCAAATACTTTCCAGTGAGAATAATTTAAAGGCCAAAATCCCTGGTGAGGATGCAGCAGTAAGTGTGCCCCCGTGATCTTATCCCCTTGTCTTTCCTCCCTAACCACAAGCATTTCTTCCCAAGCTGTTAGAAAAATAGGCTTCTTTTGTTCAGTTCCTTTTGTGACAGGCAGGACTACACAAAGTGAGGAGACAGTGGTAATGAAGCATGAGTGATGTGGAGTCGGACATCTTTGCCTTCTTGGGATGGACCGTTTCCATTTCTATTTTCAGTCCAGGGTCACGTGGCTCCCTGTCCACACTGAACTGGATGATGTTCTGTGTCAACTCACACACAGCTCCAAGCAAAGAGCCTGTGGAAACCTACTTGTCTAAGATGGTACTAGTACTAGTGAAACACGCAAGATAGACAGTGGTGGTTTGGCGCCCGTCTGCTTTTGGTTTCTTATCTCAGGGTAGGTAGAGAGTAGCTCTGAGTGGACTAGCTGTGTGTTTCAGTATTTCTCAAAATGCCATGGGCACACGAGTCCCCTGATTAACATTCAGGTTCTGATGCAACAGGTTTGCGGAAGGGCCTGAGGTCCTGCATTTTTAACAAGGTCTTGGGCAATTTTGCTGTTGCTGGTCCGCAGACCACCCTTTGAGAAGCCAGGACTTACTGATTTAGCTGTGGATGTATATCTTGGTTGCTAGACGTTTTCAACTTTGGCATCCTTCTGGAGCCCCGGAGATAGTCTCACATCCACACAGATACTCTTCTTTATCAACAAGGCGGATAACACTCAACGAGTGTCATTTTATCTCTCCACAGATGCTTCTCAATACCCCATCAGTGCAATGTGCCAACAGTACATCTGGAGTCTGGCTTCCAGACCCAATCGCTAGGGACAATTACGAATCTTTCCAAGAAAAGAATCCAGGACAAGGTGCTCCTGACCCATCTTTTTTGTTATATCGAGATGCAAAGACAGACTTCGGCTGGGAGGGATGGGAAATCTTCATTCTGCTTTCCAAAGAGCTGACTGCTGTGGGGACTGAAGCTCAGTTTTCATTTTTGTGCATGTGGTTTGCCCATCAAAGGGCACAGAGGAAATTCTCAATGTATGGATAAGGAGAAGGGTTGTATCAGTCAAAAGTAGGCTAAGGTATGCAATTTTCTTCATAAATTGCTTTAAATATTTTGAAAAATATCTGAACTAAGATGTTCTGCATCTCAGCATCTTAAACAGCGGCCTTTTACTCAGATTGTACTAGATATACCATAGATAGATGTATACATTCCTTTTCAAAAATTTGATTTTTAGCTGATAAAATGCAAACTTCAAATGTATTCTCCCTGTATCATTTTTCTACTGCTTTCTATGTTTCACCAATACCCATGGAATGGCCTTAGTGATAATTCCAGAAGCAAAAGACACCATTAACTCTCAACATAATTTTGGGGGGAAAAATGGCAAATAAGCTGTTTCATAGATTAGTCATTCTCTATATTTACATTTTATAATTTCTGTATATCAACACTTTTATTAAAGTTTTATTACATTACTCAACATAATACTTGGCATACAAAAAAAGGAGTTTGAGAGGAGAGGAACTATGCTGTGTAATAAACAGTTCCGAGGACTAAAATTCTTCCTTGATTCTTTTCCGGTAAAAGCTTTAATATGTGTATGTGTGTGTTTTAGAATCCAGTTAGTCACTGAATTAATTACACGTGAATAATTACTATTTGAATACAAGTTATATTAAAACATTAACTCCCTAATAAATGCACGATTGATGAGGCCTATTAATTCTCCCACCCACTTTTTTTTGGTCTGTTACGTTATCCAAAGAAGTTACTACTAACCACCAATTGCTATGGTACAGTGGTGATGTTACCTGAGCTTTCCTAGTACAGAAATTTGTATTGATTCTTCCAGTGCAGAACAAATACTACGTATGCTAGAAGACTGTCAAGGTGAAGGGTCTGCGTGTGGCAGTGTCAACCACTATCAGCTACTGACTCAGCCACAGAAGGGACTGTGGCATGATCTGATTCTAACCAGCTGAGCTTGTGACCTAAATGAATACGTGTGTGTGCGCGCGCACGCGCATATGTGTGCACTTATCTCCTACGGGAGGTTTTGACCCCTTTCACATGTTGCCAGTCTATTCAAGGAGAGCTAGGGTTGAAGCCAGAAACACCAAGGAATGCAGGCAGGTATCATTCCAGATCAGGACGGGCTCCCCCTCTTTAATAGCCTGGCACCCGTGGGCCCAGGCACCATCCAGGAAGCCAGACAGGAAAAATCAATGCTATCAAGTATGTGTGAAGATATTTACAAGCAAATAGAAATTGGAAGTGCTGCTCAAGTCCACTGGGTCAAGACCATTAATGGTTTTCTTTGGTTCCTTTGCTGCCAAGTCTCTACCTGCAGGTTCCTGGGCAGGTCCTTAGCATATTCAGACGCCACACAATAAGCAGTCTGTTTTTATGATCGCTTTCGTTTCTGGAGTTACACACAGGGAACTGCTAGCTCTCCAGGTGAGCCTATGACATTCCACAGACTGCTGTCTGGGCATCTGTTAATACTGTGATACCTAAAGACATAGGAAGCCACTTTCTAAAGCACTGGGAAACTCAGAGGTGAGAGGACAGGCATTTTACCCTTCAGATTTTTAATACCCATTGAGCCAAGTTTTTCTGTTAGCTGTTGGTAATTTTTTCATAGTTCACTCACTTTGGGGAGAACCTGGTATCTCTTTGTGTTCATGCTTCGCTTTGTACTAAGGATGATTTCCAATTATCAATGGGATGTAACACTTTCACCAACTAGCTAGCTTTATAATAGCTAGTTGAAGACATCTGTTGAATATCTACTAGATGAGGCGTGGTGAGGAGTTCTGAAATATGCAGAGGGCTCAGCTGCCCTCAGGGAGCCCATAAACCCACTTATTTAAATGCTCTGCCTCTTCTGATTGCAGGAAAATTCAGGATACTTTCTTCTTTGTAGCAAAGTCAGTGCTTTCGTAATACACAGCACAAAAAATACATATATTGATCAATAGATCTGCTTGAGATGAGCCTTTAGAGATTGTAGGTATTTCACTTTAGTTATCCCATGGCAAATGCAAAGTCTTATCCATATATAAAACTACCCACCCACACACACACATATATATATACACACACATATATGTGTATGTATATATACATACACATGGGTGTGTGCATAGTGATTTTTGTCATACATTTAGAATATAGATAATAAGCAGAAATATGTATTATACATAACATATACTATGTGTAACATGGGCTAAATATGACAAATTTTTAAAAATTACAAAATGCAATTGACACATTGTAAGTCAACTATACTCCAATAAAATAAATTTTAAAAAATTATAAAATGCACATTGGTTAAATATTGTGGTGGGAGGGATTTTGATGAAGGCTTGGTTGCAAATGAACTCCATTTTGAGAGATTTTGAGTTATTAATTATTGAAGGTTATTTTCACAGCTACTAAAACTATTGGTCTCTCCATAATCCCTCTTGCTTAGATAAAAAGAAAAAATGTTTAAAAGAAGCCTCATACTTATTAAGGCAGAGATATTGGTTAACTAGGATCATTGATACTTAAAGTGAGTGGCTACCACAGACACCTGTTTGCCCAAATTAACCCACACCGGTGATCTAAAATGTGTAAGCACTGCCGAGGAACCAAGGCATATTTTACCATCGATGTCCCATGGACCCTAAGTTCAGAGGCATGGAGTCTGAAGAGTGGAAGAAACTCACACCATGGGGTCAGACACAAGCTAGGCTTTCTCATTCTTGGGTGCTGGGGACCCCCTAGGAAGCCACAGTCCCGGTGACCAACCAAGGCAGGACTGCGTGTGTCTCCGTGTCTCTCTCTCTTCCCATCCTATCACTTCCTGCTCTGATTTGACATTATATCTAAAAGCATTTTGCCAGCAGACTCTTATTTCTACCAGCCGTCCATGTGATCTGCAGCACTGAAGAAATAAGACGGGTTTCTAGACTTCAGGACCAGAGAAACATCTGACTGAACATTACCTAGCCTGTTTCTCAACGAGGGAAAAGGGGATTGTCCTGAGAGTTGGCTCATTTCTGGAGCTGGAGAACTTGTCCCTTTTTTTTTTTTAATTTTTATTGGAGTATAGTTGATTTACAGTGTTGTGTTAGTTTCAGGTGTACCTCAAAGTGAATCAGTTATACATATACATATATCCATTCTTTTTTAGATTCTTTTCCCATATAGGTCATTACAGAGTATTAAGAAGAGTTCCCTATGCTCTACAGTAGGTTCTTATTTTTATCTATCTATCTATCCATCCATCCATCCATCTATCCATCTATCCATCCATCCACCCACCCATCCACCCATCCATCCATCCATCCATCCATCCATCCACCCATCTATTTTTGGCCTCACTGCGCAGCATCGGGTCCTTATTTTAATCCGTTCCTCTTCAAACCCCACACACCCTCACCTTGCCTCCATGTCCATCGTCTCAAATAGTCATTCCCATACTCCTGGGGTCCTAATCCCAAGTGAAAAGAAGCTAACAAGGTGCTCTGGTGAATTTGTTCTTTCAAAAAAATCTCATGGACCCTTATTAAAAAGAAGTGGGATAAAAGTCTCTATTCAGAAAAACCATCCCTAGCTCCCCCGTGCTTCCTGAATGTGGTCAGACCTCCTTAGAGCCAAGCTCAGGAGAGCAGACCTCAGACCACGTGTGGCTTTGACCTCACGTACATCCCCGGTGCCTGCCCTAAGCTCTACCTTAAACCTGCATGGACTCAGGGCACCACTGGACACTTACCCATAACCGATATGCAGCCCGTCCCTCCCCAGCTACACCTCGTTCTCCTACGTGACTGACCCTGTCCGGTTGCACTTCGTTAAACTCCCCCTCAAATGCTGCCTTCTTCAAGATCCCGTTCCTGATCCTCCTACCTGGATGTGCCTCTCCCTCCACGGATGCCCCCAGCCTTTGGTCCTCTCTCACAGCTCTTGGTATCACAAGCTACTTCTGAACTGACGTCACTCCTACCCACTTCCAGTCAAGGGAGATCCCCGGAGTCATGACTTTCATTGTATGTATATGTGAATGCCCAGTAGAGCCGGGCTGGTATCATGATTCTCCATAGTAATGATAGTTATTTATTGGGCCCTTTTAACATGCAGACATGCTAATAAACAACTGATAGGCATGATCTCAATCTCATATGATCTTTGTAAGGACTCTGTATAATTGCTACAGTATTGTTATCCCCACAATAGGATATGCAATCTCAGAGAAGCCCCATTTTGTTCCCCAAACAGGCTAAGCATGATTTCACCTCAGGACCCTTGCACTGGCTATTCCCTCTGCCTGGTACATCCTTCCCCAGGTCCATCCGCAATGGCTCCCGGCTTCAGGTGTTTGCTCAGTGGACACCTTATCGTGGAGAGCTTGGCCACCCTGCCCTAGAACATCTCTAATTCTCTCAGTCTTTCTCCACCTGGCTCTTCTCACCATCTAATATCCTATCAGCATCAGACCATTACCTCTAAGAGGAAGGGGCTTTGGCCTCTGTTGTTCACAGGTGTGTGTCCAGCACCTAGAAGAGGGGCTGGCACAAAACAGGTGCTCAGTAAAGACTTGTTGAACCAAACCCAACTACCCAAGGTCACGGAGCTGGTAACGGAACCAAGATATGCACCCATGTCTGTCTAGCCCCTCAATCCATGCTGTTAATCACTGCATCCTGTATTTGTGCAACTCAACAGAATGCAATGATTTCTTCTACAATTGCAAGTAAATTCACTACTCTTACTCATGCTTCTACTTGCTCTGTCCATCAATATTAAAATGCCTCAGACTCCTTTGGAATTTCCCCAACATTCCATTCCTGACTGTCAACATTCATGTGTTGAGTCCCACCTTTCCACCCCCCAGGGATTTCTCTTCATCGTCCTTCTGGTCAGTATACATTGCTTCCCTGGGTACCATGTTTTCCTCTTGTTTTATGCCCTTATTTAGCTAGAATACATCCTCCAATTGTGGTAACTTTCTAGGAAAGGGTGCCTAAGAGATAGATTTCATGAGTACTTGCAAGTCTGAAAATATCTGATACTCGTTTTATAGATGACGGATAATTTGGCCGTGTACAGATTTTAGGTTGAAACTTATTTCCCCTCAGAACTTTGAGAGCATCACCTGAGTGTTCTTTTTTCCTCCCGTATCACTACTGCAAGTCAGGTGGCAACTGTTTTATTCCTCTCCCTAGGTTTCAGGGTCTATTTTACGTCGGTGCTGTGAAATTTCATGATGTAGAAGACGAAATATTTTCTATTCCAAGCGTAGGGTACTTCCTATGAAGACACAGGCCCCCCAGCTCTGAGGAATTGTTCTGCATTACTTCATCGATAATTTGCTTCTCTCCATTTTCTTTCTGGGGCTGTAGTAATATGTCAGATCTCCCAGAATTGTCCTTTATGGCTCTTGCTGCATTATTCTCATTTTCTGTCTCTTTCCCTTTATGTTCTCCCTTCCCAGTGATTTCCTTGACTACTTCCCACTCATTCTATCAAATTTTTAATATGGGTAGTTATATTTTTTACAGCCTAAAGAGATTTTCTTGTTCTTTGATCCTTTCACATATCAACCCAGTTCTTACTTAATAAATACAAGATCTTCTTAAATCTTTCTCAGTACTGAATCTAAAGTTTTATCTTGTTTCTTTTAATCTCCCCCTTTTCTGTAAATCATCTCTGTTTCTTCTGAGAGGCAGTTCATTTTTCTTTTTGTTTTTTTTTTCAATGCCACTAATTCACCCAAATCCTTCAGTAATCCTTGCTGATTTCTCATATTTGAGAAGGAGAAACCCAGAGGCAGCGTCTTCTGCTACGACATCAACAGAAATGTTTTCCACTGTGCGTCCCTGTATTAGAATTTATGACGAGGAGGGTGGGCATATGGGCTGGCAGCCTTCCTGCAGAATGAGAATGTGGGCGGCAGCTCTCAGCCCCCTGCCAGCCCATCACCCCACAAGCCTGTAGGCAATGAACTTTATCTAGGCCACTAACAGCCATAACTGAAGTCTCACTTCCTCAGGCAGTTTGTTCAGTTTTTTTTAAGCGATCACACCTGGTCTTCTCCCTGCAGTAAACACCGGCCACAGGGTCGCCATCTCGGTAGGAGGGAGGGGCTGTGATGGGAGGAGGGAGCCACTGTCTCAAGCTCTGGCTTCCAGTGAATCCCTCCACCTTAAGCCTCACTTCTCTTCAGCCCCCCAGCCGAACTCTGAAGGTTGAACCTGGCCAAACACTCACGCGAGACAGCCACGCTGACATAGCAGATTCTTGGGAGAAACGTCTACATTTTCATTGCTTATCACTCCTACCTACTCTGCTTTCCAGAAAATTTTCAATGGCTTGCTTGTTGGCGACACCCACCCGCTGGCCTCTGTGTTCTTGTCTCTTTTGTGACTGCATTCCCCGTTGTAATTCTGTACTCTATTTTTCAGAGGGTCTGAGACTGGGGGAGGCAAATGAGCTGAGAGAGTCATGTTAGCTTAACTGCTGTCCAAGACACGCTGTCATTTTTTAAATTTACATGTTCCCCGTTAAATTAAAGCATGATCAAAATCATGTAAGTATCAATAACATTGGAAAGCCTAGCACAGAAGTCTACATAAAGATGCCACTCTCTTACAACAGAACAAAAAAGACCTGTTTACCCCATTTTAACTAGCAAGGTCGCCATGTGGTAGGGAGAGAAGGGAAGATATTAATTTCTGTGAATCAACAAAAAAGAAAGGCATCAGGAAAGCCTTTGGGGTCCCTAGCATCCCAAACATTTCCAGATCCAGCTGTTAACTAACTCACAGAAACGGGATATTAAAACGACACTCTGCCTGCTGCTGTCTGACCTGGATGGACAGCAATTGGACAGCAATCAGATACTATGTAAGTTGCAATCAGATGCTGCGCAGAGTGACTTTAAAAGGAATGTCTGGGAGTCCCGGGCCTCCAGGCACACGGAGGCTGTTAGACAGGGGTCAGCAAGTACAGAGGAGGTTTGCTGAAGAGATTTTAGTACCTGCTCTCTCTGGAGAGAGAGCCTGGAGAGAGCGGGCTTCCACTCAGACGTGGGTTCCCTGCTGTGAAATGGGATCCCAGAGTTGTAGAGGGTAAATGGCTGGCTGAATAATCACTTTGTTGGTGGAAGCTGGAGATAGTCAATGAGTGGGAATCAGCCCATACTCCCCAAGTGCATTGGGGTGCAGGATGGCTGAGTGCACAGTGCAGGAGAGAGATCTATTTTACTTTCTGAGCCAGAAGGAGATGCCTGGGCAAGGCTGGGGCTCTGAGAGCATGAGCTTCTGAGGAGGGGGAAGGGGCTGAGGGGCGTGGCCAGCGGGGAAAGCACTGGAGCTTCTGCAGTTGGGGAAGGGTCCCCAGGGAGGTCCAGTTCCAAAGAACCCCTGGAAGTTCTGGTTGACAGCCAGCTGTAACCACCTTGGAAAGAAGATGAAAGTGTTGACTGATATCACAGGCTGATCACATTCTAATTAGTAAATCTAAACTGGGATTTTTTATTTTCTTTTTTTACTTGAGCGTGAGCCAGAAAGTTCACAAGAGTTGTTCAAGCATTTGTCCACAGGCAGGGAGAGATCGCCTTCAGGAAATGCAATTTAAAGGGGCTGAAGCAGCCAGGTATCACATTACATTCCGACCACATCCCAAGTGCTGTGGGATAAACAAACTCGCTCATCACCTGAGGAGACTTCAGGTTTCCTCTGAGAACATGACAGTGCAGATTGCAAAGCTTTTATCCAGGATTAGACGTTTTTTTTTTTCTTTTTCTTTCTTATAACAGGTGCACCTGAAAGTATTAACAAATCAGGGAATGAATCAGATCTCCAAATATGTGGAATGTGGGGTTTATAGTGATCCCTCTAAACAGTGCGTTTGATGTCCCTTTGGCAGGGTTACAAGACAGACACGCCTGGACCAAATTCCTCTCCATATTAGGTCAGTTTTGATTACAATCGTTGGCTAAGAATCTTCATTTAATCCATTTCATTTTTACCTAAAAATAAGCTTCTGATGTTTGACTTAACTTTAATGCATATTTACAACTCAGATTTCTATTTTTAACAGGATTAATTTTGCTCTAAACCGGAAAATGAAAGGATGATGTTATCTGCTTTACGAAATTGAACAAAAATTGGTACTGTTGGTCATATTCAACAGGATGTTGACACATTTTTGAGATATTTTTGCTTCTTATAAATCACTGGTCATTTAAATAAGTTGAAAACTTATACTGTATTTCTACATCTTTGGTGTTTTTCTTCAATAACACAAAATACACTACCTCTATCCATGTATCATGTGTATTGAAGAGTATAGAGATGCTGGATTCAAAGTGATCTAGGTTCAAATTGTATCCCTGTCATTTCCAGCCAAAGTATATATAACTTTGGGCAAGGGACTTATCATTGATAATAAGCCTCAGTTTTCAAATCTGCTGAATGGGGGTAAGAATCACACCTACCTCGTTAAGTTTTTGTTTGAAACTACATGAGACATGCTATTCTCTTGGCTTCTAAGAAATGACACTGACCTACACTTCTGGCTTATCTTTCTTTTGTTTGGGTTCCTGCTCAGCTCCTAGACCTCTACATTTGTGGGAGGCATCTGGGCTCAGTCCTTGGACCTCTTCTCTCTAAACTTATTTCCTATGTAGTATCTTCTAAGACTCATGGTTTCAAATACCATCTACTTGCTGATAGCTCCCTAATTTTTATCTCCAGCCTGGGCTTCTCCCCTGAACTCCAACTTGTGTATCCAACTGTCTACTTCACATGTGCCTTTTGATAGACAGATATCACATGTCCAAATCCATGATCTTAATATATACCAGCACTGCCCCCAAACCAACCAGATCCCTCTGTATCCTGCCCCATCTCAGTCAATGGTGACTCCATTCTACTGGTTGTTGAGTCGGTGGCATCCTTGAGCCCTCTTTCTCTTACCGTCATCACCTAGTCCATGAGACAATCCGGTCAGCTCTACCATATATACATATCCAGGATTACACTACTTTTCATAACCTCCAGTGCTACCATGCTGGCCCAAGCCATCACTGTCTCTTGCTTACATTACTGTAATTACCTCCCAACACGTATTCTTGCTCTTGCCCTTGATCCCCTACAGTGTATTCTGTTACAGACTAAGCCACATTGTGTCACTCCTCTGCTCAAACCCTCAACAGCTCCCAGGGAGGGTACAGCCAGCACCCTGAAATCTTCATCAAGACTGACGATAAGAGGCCTTCCAGCCCCACTTTGCTAGTCACTTTGCTGACCCTGTGTCACTTCTTTGCCCTCTTTCTCTCTGATGCACCCTCACTGGTCTTCTTGCTCTTCTGCAATCACATCAGACACACCTCCATTTACCAGCCTTTGAACCTGCTGTCCCTCCTGCTCAGAACACCATTCCGCTGGATATTAATATGGCCAGCACCCTCACTGCCTTCATAGTTGACTCAAAAGTTACCTTCTAAGTGGAGCTTTCCCTGGCCACTCTGCTAAAAATTCCTGTGACTTTTCTGTCTTCTCCAGCTGAAATGAGGCCAGGGATTTTGGTTGATATTGATCAATTCTGTATCCCTAGGGTCGAAATCAGTGCCAGTACCTAAGAGGTGCTTAATAAATAATTAAAGGAATGAATGCATCCAACAGTGAAAGTCACCGTCTATCCTGTATTCACACTTCCTAGCTATCAGTGACAAATCTCCAAAATCACAATCCTGAAAACGCAAAAGCTATTTTTCAGTCTTGACTTGGTGCTTTCAGTGAGCAAACCAGGTGGCTCAAAACTTTACGATGCCTGGAATGGTACCAAGCATACAGATTTAGGTATGGAGGCCAAAAGCTCCAGGATTCCTGATCTCTCACAAAGGTTAGAATCGGTCCCCACACCTTTCCTGGGCCATAGTTTGCTAAATTCTAAATAGAGCCAACGATCTTATGCAACCCAAGTATTTATGCAGAGTTATAGAATAATTTGGAACTCAAAAACCCGCCAGCAGCGATTTGCATGAAAAAACCTTTAAATGAATATTTAAAAGTATGCATTTGAAACAAAGTAATTCAAACATTAAAAGTGCTCGTTGTAGCTCAAAAATCAAGAATTTTCAATGGCATGATTTTTTTTCCCACCAGGGAGCAAAAATGAAATCGCATCACAGAGAATTTGAGGAATGGATGGAAATGAGGAGGGAAGTGAAGGCACATGGGATTGTGTTGAACAACTGAAGTTCTCTTAATTCTGGCCAAAGCCTTCCTACACACACACACACACACACACACACACATGCATCATATCCTCAGAAACATTCACTCCAGATATTAGAGTATAAGCGATCTTCACAACACATTTACTTTTAAAGCCTCTTCCTACATTCAGTGACATAAGGAGCTGTCAGGCTCTCTCCCCGCCCCATTCACATCCCCCTGCCACCAGACCCACACTCCCTATTTTTACTAAAGTGATAGAGTGGAACATGCCCAAGTTTAGCATGTATGATCACTGGGAGAAAGAGCTGCAAGCTAAGACTCCTAGTTTCTTTCCCCAGGTCTGTGCAGGGAACGAAATGGCCTTTAGCAAGTCACCTGGGCCTCTCTGGGGCTGAGCTGCCTCTTCTCTCTGGTGGCTGGGAAGGGGGTCCTGGGGCTTGAGTCTCCCACAAGCTCCCCCAGGTTCCCACTCCTTGCCACGATCTAGTAACTTATTTTACAAACTTCTAAAACAAAGTTTCCAAACTTATATAAAAGAAGATTCCATACAGGTCCCTAGCCCTGTCTTCCAACTAGATTGCCACTCCTGAGTCCCTACATAATAGGTATTTGGATACTGGCACTAGGTTGGCATCAGTGAGTGTCACTTCCCAAATTCTACTATAGAGAGAGAAGGAGTGAGTGAGAGAACAAGCATTCTTAACAGATTTGGGGGGCAGCGGAATTGCAGCCTGCGTCCTGCTACGCGGGGCCAGTCCACACCAGCAATTACTGTGTTGAATTAAAAAGGCCCTTGGACATGCCTCTCGCATGTTTCCAAGTTCCTTTTTTTAAATCTTATTTAACTTCACAGTCATCCATTTATGTCAAGAAGGGAACCATATGAGTGCAGCATTTTACTGTAGTGACACAATTACCAAATACTTTCATAACAGGAAAAAAAAAAAATAGACAATAAATCCGGGTTGGTTGTCAGGTGTCTGAGGAGACAAAACTTTAGTCGTTAAATCATAGTGTCTCGTTTAAGCTGAACATATGGTGCTACCAGCAGACAATCACCAGCTCAGCCTGGTCTTTGATAGGCATAACGACCACAGAAATGTCACCTCCTCTGAACTGTCAGAGAAAAGCAGCCTTCATCCCAAAACCCCAGTCCAGCCCAGCTCCTCCGTCCCTTTAATAAGCAGGCAACAAACTCCAGGGACTTCATCACTGGTTACTTTTTCCCCATTGCTGGAAACTACGTAATTTCAATGACAGGTATGGGAGCGTCCTTTCCTTTTCCCAGTGACTAAACTTAGACAAAATATAATAAATTCGAGCCATCACAAAGTAGTAAAAATTCAAGGCAATTAATCATGGGTTACTTTTTCACTACTATCGAAATCTTTGTAAGGTGAATGTCTGCTTTGGGAAAACTCCGTACTTTTTTCTACAACTGAATGTAGATAACTACCTGGGTGATCACAGAAACAGTGTTATTTTTATTCTCTGCACTCTTTTTCTGGATACGATCAACAGGTCTATGTGATTCTTTATTAAACTTGACTTTAAGGATGTATATCTTCGTCTTCAGATTGGCGGGGGGTGGGAGGGAGAGAGAGAGGGAGAGGGAGAAGGGGAGAGGGAGACAGAGGGAGAGGGAGAGAGACACAGAGACAGAGTGAGAGAGAGAGAGAGAGAGGACACTAAGAGTTTGAGAGACTGCATGACTTCCAAACAGAAGCAACCCATAGCTTTGAGTTCAGATGCTACCAAGCCTACCTAGGGACAGACACCCTGGCCTTCCCTACCTTCAGCGGATACTGAACACACACCCGCCCACGGACACGCCCAGCCTGAGCCGGCTCCAGCCCGGCCGTCCGCCTGCCTCCTGCCCGGGGCCCCAGCACGCGCCCAGGCGCCCCCGGGGCCGAGCCCTTTACCTGCCAGGCTGCCCGGCCTCTGGAGCGTGGCCGTGGCATACAGCTCCTGCGAGGGCTTGCCGTACGGCTCGGACGCGTGGACCAGACGCTTGGTGGGCGACAGGGTGGCGTACGTGCCGATGGTGGAGCTCAGCTGGTGGATGGGCGAGGAGGAGAGGGTGGACTGCACGGTGGGGGGCGAGGTCACGCGGATAGGGGACAGGCCGGCCGAGGACACGACGATGTTGATGGGCGAGCTGGTGCTGTAGGACTTGGCCAGGCGGCTGGGCGACTGCTTGGGCGAGGAGCCGCGCGGCGCGGCGTAGGAGGCGCCCTCGGGGGCCGAGCCTCCGCGCTGCAGCTTGGTGGGCGAGCCGCCCTGGGGCGCGGCCAGCGGGGAGCCCCCGCGCGGGGGCGCGGGCAGCGTGGAGCTCGAGTAGTAGAGCGCGGCGGCGGCGGCGGCGGCGGCGGCGGGCGGCGCGTCGGGCAGGTGGAAGGCGCTGCCCAGGCTGGGCGCGAACGGCTCCCGCAGCGGCGGCGGCGGCGGCGGCGGCGGCGGCGGCGGCGCGGGCTCGGGCCCCGCCAGGTGCCCCGCGCGGCTCGTGGTGCCCTGTGCGCGGGAGAGCAGAGAACACGCGCTCTTAGCCAGCGGCAAGCAGAGGGACCCCCCGCGCGCGCCGCCCGGCCCCGGCGACCCCGGGCGGCGCGGGCGCACGGGGGTCCCCGGGAAGCAGAACCGCGCGGGGGGGTGGAGACGCACGCGCCCCTCCGGCCGCTCGGGAGCGGCTCCTGCCCGACCGAAAGAAAACAAACAAACAAACACCGGAGAGCAAAGGGCGGCTGACCAGGGGATGGGGATCCCGTCTGACAAGTGGGACACGTATGCTGCTCACAAATCTCAGAGGTTTCTGGAAGACCAGAGGCATCGCAACAGTCCCCGAACGCTTTGAAAAGGCCAGCCAGCGGGGCCACCGGGATCTGCTTGCAGGCAATCCCGATCTGTTCGTTTTAACGAGAAATTCAGGCGTCCAGCCTTTTCTCCCCTCCCCCGCCCCCCCCTCGCACGGGCATTTCATTGGATACAGTTTCTACCTCTGAAATTGGCCAAGCTGCCTACTTATCTGGAGAACGTAAGAAATAAGCATATACTTCGTGGAGTTTATTCTATTGCCATTTTCCCGTTGGTTCTTCTTTGTGGATAAGTTAAAAGGAGGGGAAAATATGAAGTCGGAATGAATATGCTTGGGCTTTCAGGCTTTAAAAGAAAAAGCATTTCCAGAGGAAGCAGAGCAATTGTAAATGAAAAGACTAAAAACGCCTCCCTTTTCTAGATTTTAACGCTGGGCTCCAAATCTTTCAGCATCTCTCTCTCGAGCTCGCTTTTAAGAGCCCCCTGCAGCTGTGTCTTCAAATTGAAAACCAGTTGCCTCTCGTCTATTTTCAAGAACACAAAAGACAACAAGGGCTGGGGTGGAGCTGGAGAGACAGTTGGAGGGGAAAGCACTTTCCTTGAATCTGGTCCAGAGACAAATTTGCATTCGAATGAAAACACTACATTGTCAACCACTTCTGGGCAGGAGCTCTGGGATCTTCCAGGCTTTCCCGGAGGAGCAGAAAAGTTTTTTGAGAGCAGGCTGGTATGAAAAGGGGGTAGGACTGTACACAGAAAAAGAGAAAGTGGGGAGGGCAGGTTCTGAAATTAGGGGTGGGAATTAGGTGGGGAAGAGGACGCGGGTGAGATGGAGGGAAGGGGTAGAGAGACTGAACAGATGCTCTCCATTAAGAGTTTCAATTTTGCCTCTCCACTCGCTTTGGAACGGCAATTGGCAAATAACAGACCAGGCACTTCCACCGCACACACAGCATTCCAAATTTTATCTGGATGTCAGGTTCATGTGAAGATCTGAGGGAGTTAATCGACCAATATCAAAATCCTCTATTAAGAGTATAGGAAGAGAGTCCATTGAAAGACATTCTGTGGGAAGTGTGTGTGTGTGTGTGCGTGTGTGTGTGTATTTATTCATATATGATGTATATATTTCACATATTTGCATACATGGGTATATATATGTGTGTATTTATATATGATATATATATTTCACATATTTGCATATGTGGGTGTGTATATGTATGTATTTATCAATCCACTGACAAAGTTTCTCTCCTTGACCAAACTCTAGCCAGGCTCCTCTGAACTCCCTTCTCAACATGGCTCTGCACTGTCCAGTCTTAGCAAGAATCCTCCACTCTCAGTGTCCGGTCACCCTCCATACCTGTTCCAGTTCCTCATTCTCCACCATCTCCCGGGCAATGTCGCATCACTCTGGCCTGCCTTCAGCAAGAATCCTGTTAGGTCTGTTTAGCCAGAATCTCCTCCCAGCCCTGACATTTCCTCTTAGTGATTTTCCACCCACTGACCCCCAACCTACTCCTTGGCTAAACATTCCTCCTTTTCCTTGTTGTTTTCAAAATTGAGCCCAGTTCTATACTGAGGTCTCTCTTCCTCTAGTGCAATACTTAAATTCTTTTCTGAATCGAAACGGTGTTTACCGCTTTAACTACTATCCAGTTCTGGTTTTTCTTTACCATCACAAAGCAATTATTTTGAGTCCAACAGTAGGAGTGGAAGTAAAACGTAAGCTCCATGATTTTGTTCAGTAATGCGCCTCCAGCAAGGAGAACAAGAAGGATTCATAGCAGAGATACCACGAATGTTTGTGGAATCACTGAAGGAATGGTTAATAAAACTGGTCCCGAGGCTTTGGCATGAGGGTATCCATGGTGGAGAAGCACTGCAGAGCTGGTGCGCTCACCTGGACCCCAGAGATATAGTCTAGTATCATCCAGAGTCATGGGGGTTGGGGGAGAGCTGCTTCCATCTAATTGTGCTTCCCTCCCAGTAGAAGTTCTGAGCATGAAATGTATAGCCTGGGCTTCTCAAACCTGGCTGCATGTTATAATTGCCATGGGGAACTTTTGAAAAAAATCTTAGTACCCAGGCTATATCCACTAGCCATTTAATTCAGGATCTCTGGAGGTGGGACGCAAACAGCAGGCTTTGGGGAAGCTCACCAGGTGATTCTAATGTACAATCGAATATAAGAACAAGTCATCCCTAGAGCAGTGGTTTTCCAAGTGTGGTCCCCGTTCCATCAGCCAGCATCAGAAGTGGCCTCACCATCACCCCACCTTTACTGAGTGGGAAACTCTGGGGGAGGGGCCCAGGGATCTGTGTTTTATCATGTTCTCAAGGTGGTTATGATGCTTGTTTAAAGTTTGCAAGCCTCTGATCTAGAAGAGATTCTGATTCAGGGCTCTGAAGTGGGCCTGAGGGTCTGCATTGCTAACAATCTCCCGGAAGATGCTGCAAGGTACAGATAGGGACTGTCTTTCTTCACTTTTCTTTGGAAGCTCTCCTGGGGCCTGAGCAACATTCCACTGTGCAGAACCCAGCTGTCAAGTGACAGAAAAGCCTCCAATAGGAATTTCTGGAAATCTTTCCCACAGGAGCATGAGGAGGGGAAAGAACCCCGGAGGGTCTAAGGAGAGTTCCCTGCTTACAACAGAACAAATACTTTTTGGTATGTCTTGGATATATAATATTAATAACCCTACGTGACATCAAAGATCCTATTCCCTAGTAGCATATTTTTCAATAAAATAAATATTAAAGTACACTAATATAAATTAAAACAATATCATGTAGTATTCTAGTCTTTAAGTATTAGAATAACATGGATCCTAGGGAAACCTTGAATACATTTTGCAAATAATTTATTTTCCCTTTAATATGTTGGAACTTCCAATTGGAGAAGTGCTAATTCTGCTGAATATTATTCGTAAGGATTCTTAAATGGCCCCCAAATCTATAAAAGTTTTGAGAACCGCCAAACTATTTCCAGGTAGCAACCAATTCAAAAACCTTTTAAAATACGGTAGGATCTTGGTGAAATGTTGCCAGTAACTTTTTTACAAGAAAAAAAGAAAAACATAAACAATAAAACTGTATATGCATTTTAAGATGGGTATTGTCTATGTTGGAAATGTTCTATATCTGTACTGTCCAATATGGTAGCCACTAGACACATGGGCCCTAGACACATGCACTGGATTTTAACACACATTTAATTTGAATTAATTTGAATTTAAACAGTCGAATGTATCTAGTGGCTACCTTCCTGGACTGCACAGTTATGTAAGCCCTTCTGCAGTTTTTAATAAATAATCTGGGGGTATTATACTCCATTCCAATAGTCTACAAAATAATAAGTACCTAAGAATGGTCCTTTGGCTAAACAGAAAAATCTATTTTTAGCATCAGTTGAACAAAGAGTCATCTTTTGGGAGCTTATCTCCATTCTTGTGTTTATGTTTTGTTCCATTATGTAATTTCATTTAGCAACTCTTAGGGATACATTTCAAGACAGCTGCATGATTCATAGGATGGTTTATTATGACCTAGGTCATTGGATTAAAGATAATACAAGCACATCTCAACACACATAGAATTTCATCTACTTTACTGTCATGGAAGCTCAATTCTACCTTAAACATATGTTAGAATTATAAATAAAACTGTAAATCCAATGTTAAAGTTCCAAAACTTAACTTTTTTTTAAACTAATGACTACTACATCCTACTATTTGGAAATGTGTGTGTACAAGTGATGAGCATTGAAAATTTTTTTACTGATAATGATAAATAAAAGATAAATGATGATATAAGATTTTTTGGAAACATTTGGAGAAGATGGAGCCCCGATGCTGTCCTGGCTCACACAGTATGGGCTACTGACCAGGACAATTCCTACTGGGGCTGTCATTCCCAGCTCTTTGAATCAGTCTCAAACCAAAGGACTACTTTAATTGTCTTTCTCACCCCTCCAAAGTGGCGAACCCATCTATGTGAAATTGGCAAGGAAGCAGAACACTGTTAAGTAGATGCTCTGATTAAAGAGTTTCCAGTAGGCAGAGTCTGGTGCACATTATCTTGACATTATTTTGGAGATCTAAAATTGCTGTATTTTTGTTGTTACAGAATAATATCTGGCTCACAATTACATTATTTGTTTTGTTTTGTTTTGTTTTGTTATTGCGAAGTTCCAACCCCCAAAATACGGCTCTCTTGGACCAGAACATGGCATTAGGCCTGAATACCCAGCGTAGTTGTTTCCTGACCTTTTCAGGTTGTATCTTCTGTAAAGAGGGTTAGAGACAGCATAAGGGTGACAAGGGGGAAAAATTCTTCAAACTTGGAAACTTGTTTAAGCCTCACTCTCGATTTGGCAGCGCAGAAGACCAAAACAAAAACCCAATGCTTACAGCCAGTTAACCAGGGACTTGACAGCCTGAACTCTCTAAGGAATCGTGACTTCAGATCATGAGCTAGCACTGTCACCGAGCAAAAGCACCTTTTATAGAGCAGACCCATGATTTACGAGCAGTCCTTGTGAAGATGCATTTAGACCTGCCAAGTTTCCTGGAATTGTCAGTGAGGCCCCTAACTCTGGGTCAGGAGGAATATCTGCCCAGAATGCTGGGCAGCCGGGCCAGCAATGTCAGGAATGGGAAGCTGGAGCCTGTGTTTTGTGGCCTCCCAGATGGGAGCCTAATGACTTGGGATCAGCAGTCTGCTCCCCCAGCAGCCGTATTCATCACTTTTCATTTTCCTGGCATCGCTCATCTCATGGTTTCTCCCTTTTGTAGGCCACCCTGGTTGTAGGGTCTGAGGTCACCGCCAGGAGTGGTGCCCCTGGGCGAAAACGGTGTCACAGAGGCAGAGCTGGAGAGTACGTTTCAAAGGAAGGCAGAGGCATCAGGGCCAGGGCCACAGAAGAGCCCAAACACAGGAATGGAGAGTGGATTTGGTGGGAAGGAGTCTGGCTGGTGTTTGAAGGAATGCAAATGCAGATAGGAGTAAGGGGCGAGAAAATAATAGCAATGACCAGAGAACATGCTTTCAGTGAGTTAAGAAGCCTGAATAACTTTTGAATACAAACAAAAAAAAGAGGACATGGCTTTAAGATGACATCTTTGAAGAAATCCACTGCTAAACCAGAACGATCTGGTAACATGATTTTGTAATATCAGCTACGCACTGCTGATTAAAATGTCTGAGAATGTGTTGAACTTTCTAGGGTAAGTTGGCACAGGGTTCTAGGCTTGCACAGGAAGATGGACAAAGCCATCTACTCTCACAACTTGGAAACAAGAAGAAACCACCAACTCCAAAACGCCAAAGTCTCATTTCGGTATTCTATGAAATGTGCCTGTAATACAATACAATGCAAGTAAAATGAATCTACACCCCCAAAGTAAGTTTTGTGCCCTTGACTCTCTGGGATGAAATCAATTTGCTTGAACACTACTATCATGGCTCCCCAAATCTCAATAACTTCTCTTTTGAAATTGTCCTCAGAAGAAAGGCCACTCTCTAAATAATTCCCAAGATAGAAAATCCTGGTTCTGTGAAAAAGATTTGATTTTGGAAATAGCCAAATAAAATCAAGTGCCTTGTCTAGCAGTTCCTTTGAGGAGTGCTGCTTTGGGCGAAAACTCATATGAAACATAAAATGAAGAGACAGCTTCTGTGTGCAGTTCACACACCATCCCTGAGGTCATCACCACTGGGATGAGGTGAGGAAAGGAAGGCTGGGTTTACCTGGTGGTGAAGTCACACTAACACTGAAAGGTGGTACCCAGAGCAAATTAAACTTAAGTAATTGCAAAATGATGAAGACACTTGAAAAAAAATTCTTCCTCGGATGAGAACATCTCAATTAAATAAGAGCTATAATTTTTGAGATAATGATGGGGACCACCCTTATTGCCTTCTCTTTGCATGAGGGCCCCCAAATTATGGAGGATCAGGAGGGAGGGATGGAGAGAGAGAGAAAGAGAGAGAGAGAAATATCTTGCAAACCACATCCCCCCTGTCACTGCAGGCAGGCAGAAGGAGAAGGGGGTGGTAGTGTATCCATTGCCCAGGACCCCTAAGTCACTAGTATCAACAGGGTAGTGCAGACTTTTGCACGCTGGGTACTGGTTTTTCCTTCCCTCTGACATCCCTTTAATAAAAGTATGATTAGGGTCATCATCAATAAATATTCTCAAAAGTATTTCACGTGACCATTTCTATAGTCTACCAAGTGGAAAGAAAATAGAGTAGAAAAAACTAAAACAATGACATGAATGTCATATAAATTTATCTTTAAGAGAGATTTTTTGATGGCAACTCTTTCCAAAAACACATGAGCCTTGGCAAAAATACACTATGTAAAACTTTTACTTCGGCAAGAGGCTCACTTGTATAACTTTAATACCCCCAAACATTTGCTCAGAAGAAATGTTATAGTAAAACACGTACACACCCTCCCCACAATGAGAAATGTTTCAGTTATTGAAACCAGATTAAACGTATTTCTACTGGAAAGAGAAAATGGATAAGATTTTAAAGCAGAGCACTGAGAAAGGATTTCCCATAGGTAATCTTCTGAGACCTATCTTCAAAACAAATAAACTGCCAGTTTCTCACAGATACACCAGACCAAGTATACAAAATGACATGATTTCTCCTCTAAATGCAGCATAATATATACATTCTACACTAAAGACATCTCACCAATTTTGTGTTTTCCAAGTTTTTTAATGACTTTTCTCTTTACAGGTGCTACCAGCAACAACTTCTTTCCTAATTCAACAAACTGGAGTGATGTCACACCAGCTCTCTGTATAACCTTCTGCATTCAATAATCAAGAAGCAGGTGTTTACTGGGGGATTGCTGCCTCCTTTGAGCCCTGTGTGTCTCTGTGTCCATCCCACCACCATCCACAGAGTTCTCCATCCCCTTGACCTTCACATCTACCTGATGTAAAAGTGCACCAATAAGCAATGTTCCAAACACATCAGCCTCTGGCAGGAGTAAGCAGATGGTGTATTTATAATTATAATATAGCACAAATGAGAACTTTTAAGACATAAAAGTCAGTGCAACATTAAATAGACAGGCCAGGTCAAAAAGAAATGGCAATTTGCTTCTCGAAAAGCTTACTGCTTTTTTAGTGTATCTGCCACTGTTCAAGCTTTATTTTAGTAAACTATCATATAATTCTTAATTTCCTGCAGTAAGCAGGCATTTCCTAGGATTATGAATGCACACAGGCTCACTTCAGTTCTGCTGGACATGAAAGTGGTTTTAAAATCTTTCGGTTCCTGTACTTCTTTGTACAGGTGTATACTTTCCTATTTCTTGCTTATTTCGTTTCTTTGAGGAAGGAAACACTTGATAAGACTACTTTGTGTTTGGACATGGGGAGAAACCAACATTTTTAGAGGGACTCTTCTGGGCCAGAAGTTTTATGTTCGGCATTTCATATAATGCACAGGAAACTGGACGTGAGTGGAAGCAGGCAAAACCTGGAGAAGACCCAACTTCTGCACCCACCCACAGCCTTTGCAGTATGAGCATCAAGAAGAAGGCTGCGGTTTGAGGAACGTGATGAATATTTGGTGAACCCTGGGCCAGTCACTCAAGATATGGAGATTAATTTTGTATGGTTTCCTTTCTTGCAGCAAGGCCACCTGATAGGAAGAGATAGACTTATGTGCAACTAACTATAGGATATTATATGTGAAATGACAAAATGATGCTTTCAACACATAGGTCGGGCCACGTTGTGCCTCTGCCCAGAAGCCTCTACCAGCTCCTCTTTCCACTTCCAGGAAAGGTCAAGGTCATCATGATGATCAACTGATGGCCAACTTGGTTTCCCATCTACTTGCAAACTCCTGCTCCGCTCTCTGGCCACCTGGGCCTCCTTGCTGTCCTGTCAACATGCCAGGTCACCTCATCCAGGAGCCTCTGCCTTTGCTGTCCCCCAGACAGCCACACAGCTTCCCTCTCTTCTCCTTCATGTCTTTGCCCCAAACTTGCGGCAAAGGCCCCATATGCCACCCCCCAATCCTGGGCTCTGGAGCCTGCTCAACCTGGTCTGCATTCGTTCCTTCCTTATAGAACTCATCACCTTCTAACAAACTATGTCGCTTACTTATTCACTGTGTTGATTTTCTGAATTCCCATTGCTGCTACTAGAATATAAGTTCCTTGAGGACAGGGGTCATCATGTCTGTTCTCTTTACTTCTTCATCCCAAGCACATAAAATAGCTCATGGCATACAGTAAGCACACATAACATCTTGAAGGCATTAAAGAATAGCCCAGAGATACAGAAATGCAACTGGAAAAGCAGCTCTATTTTGACTGGGGCACCTCACAGGAGCCACACAAAGCCCCAGGTTGACTCAGAGGAGGAGGAGAAGGATGCAGGGGTGGTCTACACACAGCCTGTTTAGAGGCTGGGATGGCGAGCTTGCAGGGCGGCTAAGCAGAGCGCTGGGGTGGGGCAAAGAATAACTATGAGTCAGCTCACGTCACTTTCTGGAAAGGCCTTGGGGTCTGATGGGAAGGATCCTACGCTCGCTCTCTCCTCCAGCCCAGTCCCGTGAACTCATCTTAGAGTCCGAAGAGAATGACTTTCAAGGATTTTAGTATTTTATGGCAATTTTGTGACTCACAGTTCTTTCAGACTGACATGGTAGGGCAAGGCAGGCTATGCACCAGGGCCTGGAGTACAGCCTGGTGATGATCACCCAGCAAACATTTATTATGTTGAATAAACTAGCGTTTGTTAAAAATTGAAAGTAGAATCTTTGAACATGATATTCCTTTGAAATTATATTCTGACATGATTTATGAGCCAGATAGAAAACCATTTGCTTTACTTTAGAATTACACATTTCTTTTAGGCCAAAAAAAAAAAAAAAAAAAAAGAAGTGTTTTTGTGTTACTTGATTATTGACCTTATTAACCTGGTCTGGCATCTGTGAGCCATTATTTGAACTTTACTGGCCCTTTTGGCACTTTATGACGATAGGATATTCTAAAAATGAATCTAGCCCGGAAGGAATGAGCCATTCAGAATATTGAAAAGACTGTCACAGGGCTGTGCAAAACCACTGGAAGAGAGGGATTCTTAGGACAATCTGAACAAAGGAGATGTTACGGGAATGGGATGTAGCCTCCCTACTTTCAAGGGTATAACACTAAATGCTGAGTAAAAATACTGATTTACTAGTTCAGCATTTCTCCGACATGATTTTGAAGTCACAATAAAACACGCCTTTCACACTACAGCATGTTGAAGCTGAAAGTGAATCATGGTACCAGATCCGCCACTTTGCTGAAATAAACAGGATTCAGCTATCCACTGGCAGCCTCCCTCCTGCTAATGAAGTGGATTAGAATAACCCCCTGGTTTGAATATTCAGACTTCAACCACCCACCTGGCAGGTAAATGAGTGTAGGCCAGTAACCTTTGGCTCAAACTGAAGTTATCACCTTGAACATGCACATTTATAGATGCCTTCAAATATAGAGCTTTGATATCTTTACAGCCAAGTTTTCTGATTAAACTTTAAGGCAGACTTTTAACATGAGGCCCAATCTGTCCTTTGAGCTTCCACTGTTTCACTTCCATGGCGACTGGCAGATGACAGAAATAACTCCAGCAACATGGAAGTAGATCAATCACCATATTGTTTGTCCACATGTATAGAGCTCTTAATAGGGTCAAGCTGTAGGTGTATTTAATTGAAACAGTCAACATATAAAAGGAAACCTACGAAACACTCTTTCGAAATGATTAGACTTCAATTCAGTCAAGAATCTGTCCCCATTCTTACTACTGCTGCCTTAAAATGGTACAACTTCTCTAAATGTGTTGAGTTTTAGTTTTTGCATCTTTAAAATCTAAATGTTAGTACAGCCCCGTTGTGGGGATTAAATAAGAGGATGTATGTAAAACAGATTACTTCCGGGCCTCAATAAATGGTAATGATGAATTTTATAAAATTTTATAAATAAGAAAGCTTTGATTTAACCGTTAGTCCTATGTGTGAATTGAGCTTATAAGATGTTCACAAATCAAGCTGATAATTAACTGATTTTTTTCTTTTGAAACTGATAGTTCCATTTTCCATGATGCTCAGCTATGGGAAATCTGATTTTTTTTTTTTTTTTAATTTGACTTAACGTTTTCAACTCAAATTATAGGGGTCTTAGATATTTATGAGAAAAAGCCAAGGATGAGTATTAAATGAGTTCAAGATAAAAATAAAAGAAAGGCAGAACTTTATTGTTTTACTAGCTACATGTCTTAGAAGTTCTAGAAAACTGGTAAAAGCTAAATTCATACCTTTCATAGGTTAATTTGAGTATAAAATATTCCTTATTTCTGAATATTTCTGGCTTCTTGGACCTAGACGTGTGGACAGATAGAAGGGTAAAAAAAGGGCTGTAATCCACTTGTTTGCTTCCAAAGGATTCAAAATTACATATATTCCACCCTGATCACTGTATCATTGTCAAAGAGAGTCAATATAGATGGGAAGATGAAAAATAGTTCCTTTCGAGAATGGGATGCTTTTGAGAGAAAAAAAAAAACTATACCTAGAGAAAAAAAATCCTATAGCTTCCATTACATCTTTTAATAAAACAAAATGAGATTAAAAAATCTAATAACGTTTGCTATGCTAATAACATCACTCAGTATTTCAAACGTTATATGCTCTTACGTAAGCGAACAATAAGGACTGTTTTGTATATATGATAAATGCACGTATATCGAATAATTTTCTCTAATTAATTAAAAAAACCTTTTTTTTAGACATTCCCTCCTGTGTCCTAAAACATTTCTGTAAGGGAGGTAGAACAGACCAGTGCTTTGAAAGAGCAGTGACCCAGGAGCTGGGAAATAGCACAGTTCCAGGGTTAGTCTGTGTGCGTGGACCTGGACTCAACGACTTCGAGGTCCGCCCCTTCCCAAGCACCATACACCTCCAGCTCTCCATCTAAAGTGGGTGCAACCTCTGAACCGGGTCATGCACTAGACCACCACGGGGGGGCGGGCCCATCTCAGTGGGATGTTTTATTTACCATCCCCTTTTATCCACATAACCTTGGCATCACAAGAAGGTAAAAGTTACAAAGCCACTGAGGGATCAGGGTTTTACCTGAAAAAGACAATCATGTTTTTAATATTTAGCTGGGACAATCATTTAACTTGAATAGTTGAAATGCGCTGAGACTTTTCAGCTTATGCTTCATTTATGTGCATATCACCTATGAAAACCATCTCACGGTGACCGTACGATGCCATTTTTTAAAAAAATTAGTTCATTTATTTATTTTTGGCTGCACTGGGTCTTCGTTGCTGCGCGCGGGCTTTCTCTAGTGGCGCTGAGCCGGGGCTACTCTTGGTTGCGGTGCGCGGGCCTCTCATTGCAGTGGCTTCTCTTGTTGTGGAGCTCGGGCTCTAGGCATGCGGGCTCAGTAGTTGTGGCTCATGGGCTCTGGAGCGCAGGCTCAGTAGTTGTGGCGCATGGGTTTAGCTGCTCTGCGGCATGTGGGATCTTCCCGGACCAGGGTTCGAACCCGTGTCCCCTGCATTGGCAGGCGGACTCTCAACCACTGCGCCACCAGGGAATGCATGATGCCATTCTAACTCGCCCTGCCTCCTCTCTGTCTGCAGACATTTCTTGGGGGCCATGTGATGGCTAGGGGCTAGTGATAAAAGATGAAAATGGCCCTGCCCTCAGGTAGCTTTTAGTTTAGTTGGAAAGACATATGGATGCATAATAACCATAAATTGGTGACAGGTATGAGTTTTGTTGTTACAGGAGCCTGGGGTAGGTAGTGGGCCTGGGGAAGGGTTTCTGGCCCAGAGGCACTGCCCAATAAATGCAGAAAGGATGAAATTAAGCTCTTCAGTTTAAGGAGTGCTTTTGGGCTTGTGGGTTCTTCATTCCAGGAATGAATGCACAGAGATTAAAAGGTCTCAGGCCCTTTTATACTGAAAAGAAGTATAAAACAGCTTAAAACAAGATAGGCCTCCAATAGATTAATTCTGGAGGGTTGATTGAATATAGCCTGAACCCAAAAATTATCAAAACTGAAGTATTAAGTGGTATACACACACACACACACACACACACACATTACAACATTTACATGTTTTTGAAAAAAAATTGAGGTTGGTAGCCACTTTTTACCAAGAGCTGATTTTAACTGCAGCTAATAAATGTGTATACTGAAACTATAAGAACAAGTACATATCTTAAAGAAATAACTAAGGGCACATTTCAAAATCAAACTTGACAAAGTGTAACTATTCCTACCCTAATCACAATTATCTTCAGAACAGTTCTGTATATGTGTTGATGCATTTATACTGTGTTCCTTTATACGATTAACCCCAAAGAATAATTTCATGCTTTTTTTTTTTTAAGGAGAGAAAATGTATTCCAGGTGCCCTTACAAACTCAGAATGTATGTCATATTTATATCACATATCAACACGGAAATAGGAACTAGGAACACACTTGCATATTTACATAGGTAAGTATATATAAAGCAGATAGAACATGAGCAATTCACAGACATTCCTGCAGAAAATATGCTTATAATTCCGAGTTACTCTATAATCATATTGTATTATTCATTTCCTTCACTCACAGCACAGAGGGCGTCTCTCCAAAGTTGTAGAACACTCGTAAAAAAGGCAGGAGGGGACACCATAGCCATTTGACAGCCCTGCTTCCTGCCTGGCTCCTTGGAGCCCAAGGACCAACACAGCAGAGGGCCCCATCCCCGCACGTACCTGGCTGAAACTCTGGCCTGCACCTCGGGCTTGTGCGCTGCGGGCAGGGAGCTGTGACGGGGCTGTCTCACCCAGGGCCAAGGTCTGGTTGCTATGGTAGCTGGCTGGATACTGGAAGGACCCTTCAGGTTTGGAATTGAGCTGGAGTGCACTCTGGGAGAGCAGGCTGGGCCCTGCATTGAAAGTCATTTAGAGCAGTAAGTGACAGCTTCAGTGAAGCAGAAATGACATGTGTTATTTATTGAAGAGTAGCCTAGAATTATCACACGCACATGATTCCAGCCATCTATGCTTTGATTTCTGAGAACTAAAATGACCGTATAATTCGACTCCAGGTCTTAAGTGGGATTTTTTTTTTTTTTTCTTTTGGTGGTTTAAAAGTTCTCCAAAGAGTAGATTTTTTTCAAATGATCTCATCCTGACCTACATAAAGACATTTCTTACAAGACAAATTAGTTAATCAAGCAGTTGTTTTTATATCAGACAATATTGGAAACATTTGAAATAATTGAAAGGTCTACCTTTTGATACATGTTAATTGTGTTAATATAATTATATCTCCTACTTAATTATCAGGATGCTAAAACACTCAAAACCTTCCAATCAGTAACACATTCTATTCTATAAATAGTGATGTAATACCTCAATGCCTGAAGGGTAGACAGTATGTAAAATATTAATAGCTCTCATACAGTGTAGAATTCACCCTGATCTCACATGATCTCTGATGGCTAGTTATCTTTGCCATCCCAGCAGTGCACAGCAGGAGAACAAAGAGGAGATACAGTGTTTAAATCGGTGCCGCTAAAGTGGCTGATAACTACAAGTGATGGAGGAAGGAGTTCCTGGTCTCATTATTTAATTATACTTTGTATGAGAAAATGTGGTTTATTTTCTTACTTTCTTTTTAGATGGGATCTTTGCCACAGTTTGCCCATTTCCTTTGTAAGCAAATTTTCTTTAATCAAATTTCATACTCACTTTGGGAATGAAAAGAGGTACAGAAGAGTGTAAGTATACTACTATTTTCTACTGTGTGTGTTTGAGAGGGAACTGGGATAAGTAGAGTGAGTTGGGTGGAGGAGGGGGGACGTGGCATCACAAGTTTTCTCATGTTATCTTAACCATAGTACAAAGTCACTTCTTCTTTGAAGGAGGGTAATTATATACACATGGATTATGGTATAATCATTATCCCATCCTTAATCTGCCTCTTTGGCTATTTTAGACAATAGTATAATTTCTAATAAGTGTATGCAAACTTCAAGTTCCTTACTTGTTTCTTTCTAAGGACAGAACATGGCTTTTTATTTCAAATGAGACTGCAGATTTGACATGACATGGGCCATTTTTTTTGCGGGAAAATAACATGTCTTCTCTTAATACTCATAGGTTCACATAATCTTTGCCTTCAAGACCCTACGCTTCCCTCTAATTCCCTGATGGAATGTCTAAACAATGCAAAAATAGTTTTTCATCATCAGATATTGGATAATAAGTCAATTAGCTAAAACAGGTAAGACTTGGTATTTCAGAATCTATACAGTTTCTGGAAAAAAGTCAAGCAAGGAAATAAAACCATTTCCATCCAGTCCCAATTTCATCATGGAGGGCATAACAAAAGTACAGTTGTAATCCTTTTTCTTGCAATTTAGAAAATAGAGTCCCAAGAAAATAGTATATACCAGATGGTGAAGTTTGCGATAGCTTGCAAAAAATCATTTAATCCATACTAATGGTATAATAGGGCTAATCACCAGAATATAATGCATCTATGGGGAGTGCAATCAGAGTTTCATTCTGGATACCAAGAACGTATTTTCCCCACTGCTGCTGTCGAAACTGTCAGGCATGGAGACGGAGTCAAGGGGTGGTCTCTGATGCCCAGGCCATGGGCAGGCTGAGATGTGGGAGAGCCTCTGGAAGGGAAGAGGGACCAATGATGGGGCAGAGGCAGATGGGAACTGACTGCAAAACGGAGGAGGATGAGGTAGGTACTGGGACGACAGTGATGAACTGTAGCCCAGGGCTTTCCCCCCTGGTCCCTACCCTCCTTCCTGAAGGTCACTGCTCAATGGAGGGGAGTGAGTCACGGCAGAATAAGAGAGGGCCTTTAAGGTTAGTGGTCAGCATTCTACCTACCAATGGGCAGCTTCCCACTGAGACTTCTTTGGCTATTTCTTTCAGGACAGTCCACCCTGACGCAATGGTTTGCACTGGCCATGTCCCCTCCTCCACGATAATGCATCTCCAGGGCAATGAAAGTTGAAACAGATACAATAGTGCAAAGACTTTTGGAGATGTCAATAAAATGGAAAAAAATCTTTAGTGTCATATAAATAATTTAACAATCTATAAAGCAAAAACATTGCATGTCCTGGTTATTTGCCTTTTTAAAGAGATGATGTGACTTTGCTCTGATGAACTTGCATATGTAGCTAGCAAGTCAAACAAACTTGTCAGTTCTGAATAGATTCATAAAATAGTCTCTAGAAACCTACAAATGCTCTCCAGGCAGGATCTAAAGGTGGCACTGGAGAGTCCCATTTTGGGTTTTTTTTTTAACATCTTTATTGGAGTATAATTGCTTTACAATGCTGTGTTAGTTTCTGATTTGTAACAAAGTGAATCAGCTATACATATACATATATCCCCATATCTCCTCCCTCTTGCATTTCCCTTGCACTCTCCCTAACCCACCCCTCTAGGTGGACACAAAGCACCGAGCTGATATCCCTGTGCTATGCAGCTGCTTCCCACTAGCTATCTATTTTACACTTGGTAGTGTATATATGTCCATGCTACTCTCTCACTTCATCGCAGCTTACCCTTCCCCCTCCCCGTATCCTCAACTCCATTCTTTATGTCTGCGTCTTTATTCCTGTCCTGCCCCTAGGTTTTTCAGAACCATTTTTTTTTTTAGATTCCATATATATGTGTTAGCATACGCTATTTGTTTTTCTCTTTCTGACTTACTTCACTCTGTATGACAGACTCTAGGTCCACCCACCTCACTACAAATAGTTCCATTTTGAAGCAATTTCAATCAAAAATATGATTTATGTGCTCCTGAAATATGCATCATGAAATAATCAAATCTGTGCATCTTTTATAGAATCAGTCGTGTATTTGATTAATACTCCATGAAAACAAACCAAGATTCTCTGTCTCATTACTTTGTTCACACATGTCAAGCACGGAACCAAGATGTACTTTGACAAAGGTAATTGCGACAATAAGCAATATATCATAATATTACAACCCTGGCTATTTGGCCAGGACAATAGCCAAAACACCACATGCATTTTAGAATGATTTTCCCATTGCTTACTAGGTTTCAAATGAATGGCATTTATTCACTCCAATTTTAGAGAGCACAGATATACGAGAATATGAAAAAGGTTAAAATTATAGGACAATTCTTAATTACTTTATAATAAAAGTAAAACTTACATGTAACTAACTCTTGATTAGCTTTGCTAACATTACTGTGCCTTGGGGTAGAAAATACAATTTTCCAGAGATTTCAAAAACATTTAGAGTTTTGGGCTTTAAATGATGATTTTTTTTTTTCTCAAGAACTTAGGACTTTCCATCAAGTCTTGTTTGGGCTAGAGGTAAAATTAGGCTGTATTCCTGAGGACATGAAGTATGTCCACCACTGGGGGATGGGGACAATGTAAGAGGATTTCTTGGGATGCTCGGTGGGGACAGGAAGAGACTGGGATTTAAAATTCCACCCAGGGAAATGGAATGTTGCCTTTAGTGTAAGTAATTGCTCCAGAAGAAACTTCAACTATGAGTAACAGTTGATCACCATGTCCTATTAGGTCACCAAAAGCAGAGGCCACCCTCTCCCATGTATGCTTCCAGGACATTGACCTAAGAGGTCACAGGTGACTTCTTTGACCTTTCTGGACCTTCTCCATCTCGGGACAGTCCTCAAAGCTAAGCCCAGGAGTCCTATTCAAAATATCTCAGCCCTGGGGGCTAGGAAGGAGAGGGGAAACTGTTTACTGATGAATTGATAAAAGTCAAAAGAGTATGTGCCCCTGATCTGCTCAAGACACACTAGTTCAGGGACTTCCCTGGTGGTCCAGTGGTTAAGGACTCCACGCTTCCAAGGCAGGGGGCATTGGTTCGATCCCTCGTCGGGGAATTAAGATCCCACACTCTGCATGGTGTGGACAAAAAAAAAAAAAAAAAAAAAAAAGACACACTAGTTCCAAATGGACAGAGGGGAGAAATTTCAAAGGAACTACAGAGTTGAGGGACATGGGACCCACCATTGATCCTTGGAGAGCATCTTGGTGCCATACCAATATCTTAATATGTCTTCAAATATCAATATATGAATTGACTAAAGACCACCTAGCAACCCGTGAAAAAAAATGCCCTTGTATCTTTGTCATTATTCTGAGAAGTGTAAACAGGAGTGTGGAGAGGTTAAGCGGTCAGCCAGTGTCGTACACTCCGTAAAATGAAGATGAGACCCTATTCTTGTCTTCCACCTTCAGCTCTGGGAGTTGTGGTTGGTTAACATCAAAGCATATTGAAGTCATATACACACATCAACATTTTAAGTTTGAAAAATTCTTTCATCAGTTTATTTGCGGGGGAGATCTTCATGCCTCAGATTGTGGTACTGTTTCCCCAAAAAACCTCTCCTTAGAGATTCCAGGTGTTGGCTGGAGGAAGTCTGCTGTCCTCCAGGAGTAGGGCAGAAGTCAACCTCAGCAGATGGAAAGGCTGAAGTGTTCATTTCTTGTATAAAAATTCAAACTCACTTATAGGTTGTATTAACATACACTAAAACATATAGTCAGTTTCTCCTTAAATTAACTAGATAGTTTAGAGTTTTCCTGATTATGTGCACTCATTATCTTTACCTAGATTTAAAAAAGACTTCATTTGGAATTGCTTATTCTTGTCTCCTTTAGCTAAATATTGGTCCCAGAAAACTGTAAACCTTAATTAAATTACATACTTTGCAATAACAAAGAAAAGGCCAGAGGTCTACAGAGTGGCATTCCCAAGTCATTATTTGGGTCACAATCAGGCCAGTTGGAGCAGGTGTGTGTTGGAAAAAAATCCAGGACTGGAACTCAGCAGACCTGGTGGACTCTAGGTCACTTCCACGTTTATGAAAGCATAGATGATGATGAGGAGGAGGAGGAGGAAGAAGAAGAAGAAGATGATGATGAAGATGATGAAGATGAGGATGAAGAAGAAGAAGAAGAAGATGATGATGATGATGATGATGAAAATGATGATGAGGATATCAATACCAGCTCACCTTTCCTGAGTGCTAAGTTCCAGGAACTGTCCTGAGCAGTTTACATCTATTAACCCCTGGAATCTTAACAAGATCCCAATAAACGTGCCGTTATCCCCCTTTATGACGACAGAGCTGAAGGTCCCAATGACTGAGACCACACACACAGACGCCTGGTGCAAGCAAGGCAGTCTGGCTTCAGAGTGTGTGTTCTTTCCACGCTTCATTATTCGTTCTCTAAAATTTTAATATCTACAAATTTGAGTACCTAATGAGATAATGGATGTGAAAGTGCTTGGAAAAATATAAACTGCTACACAAATGTCAGTTATTAGTATTATTATCTAATTATCTAATTACTGAGCCACATGATCTGAGAATAAAACCCTGATTGGAATTTGTCCTGAAAACCTTATTATAGTACTGTCCCATATATCAGTGTTTTCTTTCAACAGCCTGTGAGCTTTCATTCTGCAAAGGAGACATACAAGGCATAGATCATTAAAATGGCTTGCAATTAAAACCAAACCAAATAAAACCTAGTGTCAGAGCCAAGAGATGGGGAAGAGAAAGTTCTCTCTTAGCCTGAAATTCCCGTCTTTATCAACCTCAAAACATTCTCAAACTTCAAGTGCTGTTTAAATGTCACCTCCTCCATGCAGCCTGCCCTGATGCCTGATTGCCCTGGGGAAATTAACCCTACCCCCATCATGCTACCTTAACACTCTGCACAGACCAGACTCTGAGGAATTTCAACAGAGACATGTATACAGTATTACACAGAAGGAGAGTAATAGGATAAAAACAGGGAGTCTGAACATTTATGTGAAGGCAGCAGGACTCTGGAATTAGATACTTGGAGACACTAGAGGCCAGGGATTTCCTGGAGTGCAGAGAAAGGAAACCGGTAATAATGGGGGAAACCTGAACTGCGGTAGTGGCCACGGTAGGAAGGAAGAGACAGTGCACATTTAAGAGGCATTCTTTTTAAAAAGCTCATCGGTACTTGGGGACTAAGTAGACAGGAAGGGAAGGACAGCCGAAAGGACTGGACACCCTTCAGCTGATCTCTAGCAGGATCTCGTTGACACTGCAGTGGGTGCTGGGGAGATTCCCACAGTGCAGAGTAAGTCCTTCTAGAAAGCCGAGCAGACAAGACAGCACTCTTAGGGTCAGGTGCACACCCTCTGTTTCTACAAGTTTTAAGGTGATTTATTGGCAGTTGCTAATTCTGGTCTGCTTCAGTTGAACATCTGTCCCAGAACTCAACAAATATTCACTAAAGGAGTGTGAAAAAAGCAAAAACTCCCCTCACATGTCATTCCAAGGGAAGGATTAGCAAGAGACATATGTTGGGGACCCCGTGTTTTGCGGAAGGACAGGCTTAATCTTAAAATTACAGAGTTGTTGGAGATGGCGGGAGTTCACATAGTTAGAAAGGGAGTCTGGGCTTGATTTTAATACTGGCTCTAACAGACCTGACTCTCTTTCTAGATCTTAAAAAATTTCCAAGATCAAAGTTTGGTTATATGTTAGTGAAATTTTAGGACAGAGATGTAATTATCCAAGTCATCAGTGGTGGCAGCTGAAGCCACAAGAACAAGACAAGGTCTCTAAGTGGTAACTAAGATATCAATTTAATTCCGAGGGATTATTTTACCATCAAAAGAGTTATTGACAAGAATGCACTGAAATAAACAGCTATGAGATCTAGGCAATGTCTGGCATAGGCGCTCAATGAATGTTTTGTTAGGTTGTTAATTCAGGATAATCAGGAATAATAAACACACAAGTTGAGACAGACAAATTCAGGACTGAATAACTGACAAAGGCAGCTTTGTTTAGATTTCCGTTTGTCAGGAAGTTTAGAAACATTCTTTACTTACTCTTAGGTTAAACTGACTCTTTCAAAATAATATAAAATCTTATCTTTACGTAGACCATGAAAAATAAAGCCAATAAGATTCACACACATCGATAACCGTCAGAGAATTCGCGTTCATTTCCACCCTCTTGTTATCCAATCTTTGTGGAAGGCTAAGAATAATTTGAAGGTTAAGTATTATTTTATTTTAAATGAGAATAAATTCTTAGAGCAGCAACACATAAAAAGAAAGGGGAAATCTTTTAGTGGAAAATGTTGAGTAAGAAGAAAGGAAATAGATAGTGGAAATTATATATATATATGTGTGTATATATATATATACACACACACACACACACAAAAGGGCTATTATAAATTCCAAAATCAATGAGAAAAATTGTCAATTATTTGTAAGGTGATTGAACTGATTTAAATCAAGCTTAAAGCATTTTAGTCATATCTAACTACAGGTTAACTCTACAGCGTAAAAGTACTGACTTTTGCTTAAGTTGCACTATTAATCGGTTTCATTCATAGCAGCAGTTTCTTCTTTATGGGCTCTGGATGAACTTGCCAATTTACAAACCCACTTGGAATAAGAGGTAGTTAGTAGTGATAAACTAGTTGTTTTCTCCTGATCTTCACTAGTAACTTGAAAAGATCATAGGTAGGAGTTTCACTAACCTAAAATCTACCATCCCTAAAATTAACTGAGGGCAAAAGCTCGAGCGGCCCATTTATGTAAGAAAGCTCAGGGCTGATGTGGTTGTTCCGTAGGCAGATGTGTTCTTAAACTTGATTTCTAAGTCTCTTTCTTCAGAATATCAGTTTCATCTCATCAGCTCCTTTCAGTGTATAATGCTTTAGTAAAAGTGAGAACTTTAATGGTCCCAAGAATACGGAAGTACTCATTTAGTTTTGTTATTTTTTTTAAAATTTATTTATTTATTTATTTATTTTTGGTTGTGTTGGGTCTTCGTTTCCGTGCGAGGGCTTTCTCTAGTTGCGGCGAGCGGGGGCCACTCCTCATCGCGGTGCGCGGGCCTCTCACTATCGCGGCCTCTCTTGTTGCGGAGCACGGGCTCCAGACGCGCAGGCTCAGTAGTTGTGGCTCACGGGCCTAGTTGCTCCGCGGCATGTGAGATCTTCCTAGACCAGGGTTCGAACCCCTCTCCCCAGCATTGGCAGGCAGATTCTCAACCACTGCGCCACCAGGGAAGCCCACTCATTTAGTTTTTAAACTGATTTAGATTCAGTCAATGCTACTGGCCTAACTAGTCTGCTTTTTCAAGTTTGACTACTTTATGTGAAATAACCAAAGATGGGTAAAGCTTTCACACTAAATACAATAACTCAGTTTCTTTACATCTGTATACAATGGAGGGAAATGAGCAAAATGACATTTATCACAAAAAATAAACTTCAAATATAAAACTTTGGTTTAAAATGTACAGCTCAAGAATTTTATTGCGCATGGGATTTTTACATAATGTTCTAATCATAGAATGGTATTTTTATAGCTTGCTCTAGTCCCCAACTATTTCCTTGAACAGTTTTGTCTTTGGATTATTTACCATTTAAAAAAATTAATGTAGCACAAAATGAGGAAAAGCATTACATATATTTCTTTATAAATTAACCGTCTAAAGATAATAGATTCATATTTCTCACTATCAATAACTGAAAAGAAATAGAAATCTAATACAAATCAGTTTAGGAGAAAACAAAATTTAAAAGCTAAATTCTGAAAACATTACAATGTATTTATGGAATTACACTAGCTTAAAGAACCAGTTTTTGATTTGCCGCAAATCACAGACTTTTCCCTAGATGCCTGCATGGTTTGCTCACACATTTATTCAGATCCCTGATCAAGTATCTTCTCACAGAGGATGACTTCCTGGCCCTTTGATCATTCTCTCAAAACTAGAGTGGTTTTGGGACTTCCCTGGCGGTCCAGTGGTTAAGATGGCGCTTCCACTGCAGGGGGTACGGGTTCAATCCCCGGTCGGGGAACTAAGACCCCACATGCCCCAAAGAGCTTTTATTTACCATATGAGTGACATAGGATACTATTTACGATACTAAAACTGGGAAGTGTTTAAAAGAGAAGGCTGCGTCACACACTTTCCATGAGCCGTCAGAGCAATGATGCTTTCAAGTGCCACGTAGCACCCGGGAAGCTTCACTGAACACTCATCATGTGTGACTCTCAGTCTTTTTTTGTTGTTGTTTAATGTATTTTATTGAAGTATAGTTGATTTACAATGTTGTGTTAATTTCTGCTGTACAGCAAAGTGATTCATTTATACATATATACACATTCTTTTTCATATTCTTTCCCATTATGGTTTATCACAGGATACTGAATACAGGTCCCTGTGCTATACAGTAGGACCCTGTTGTTTATCCATCCTATATATAGTAGTTTGCATCTGCTAACCCCAAACTCCCAATCCATCCCTCTCCCACCGCACCCCCCCCCACCCGCCCCTGGCAACCACAAGTCTGTTCTCTATGTGATTCTCGTTCTCACTCTCTCTCTCATTGTGTGAGAATGAGCATGGAAAGGCAAAGAGCATCATGGGATTACTGTGAAAATGGGTGCCTTGGCAGCCCCCCTTGAAAGGTCCTCAAGGACCCCCAGGAATCCCAAGTGCACTCTGGGAAACACTGCCCTACTCTACCCCCCACTGGCTTTGTCATTGCTGGAGGCAACTACCTACCTACCTGACTTTACAGTATTTAGAGCGCTTGATTTCAGTCTTTTTTGCCTAGAATGTAAATGCCACAAGGGCAGAGACTCTCTGTGCTACTGTTAATAAGTGCTTAATACAGATGTTTAAAAAAAGAATGTAACACCTACCTGTGTCTATAGTGATACAATAAAAAGCCAGTATGTTAAGATTTGATTTATCAGTTGCTGTTGAAGTGACTTATTGTTTGATTAGTGGCAGTTTTAATGTTTTAACTTCTGGGGGAATCCTATATGACATCTCCATAAGGTATTACCAGGAGACCCCTCCCTCCACTGCGCCCCGGGGAAAAGTCTGCTTAATCTGACTTTCTCACCAGAGCTTTCTGCCTCTTTACTTTTCCTCGCTTCCACCAGCTTTCATCTGACCCTCATATTTGTGTGTTGGGCACCTAGAGTGCCTTGACAATTTCAAAACGCAATTATATTTTCATTAAAAATTTCCCCAGGCTCTAAACTCTGTGCTTGATTCCAGGAGACCCGGACGGATAACACAGATAAGAATGATGTTTTTAGTGAGAAATTTGCATTGTTTTCTCTTGCTTAGGGAATGGATAAGGAGCACTTGGTATTTTACGTCTTTGCACATCAGTGGTGGAAGCTGAAGCCACAAGAACAAGACAAGGTCTCAATTCCGAGGTCTGCCTCTGAGCTGGTGACCTCTTTGGAGAAGGTATAGCATGCTTCTTAAATGTCTATGTGAAAGAAGGAAATTTAAGAGAAAGAAGTGAACATTAGCTGAAAAACAGGTGGAGAGACAATCTGGAGGGAAAGATAATGATAGCTCCCTGGAGGATATCGCTACAGCCTGTGTGCTACCTGGGTGATTTCCCTCACCTTTTGCTCACACCTTCCACTGCTAACTTCCCATTGGCTCTATAACGCCAAAGGCAGTGGAGGAGGTGGGTGTGAGAGAATTTGGAAAGGAAACAAAAGGACACATGTAGCATCAGACAACTTTAGGCTTGAACCATGACAAACTTCTGCAGAGGAGACTCTTGTGTTTGTATTTCAAAAATTTGGACCAAAGGGCATATGATGAAGTAATTTCACAAGAAATGAACAATTCAAGGACGTACTCAACTAACTTGAATAAATGCATGTCCAGGAAAGGACTTGGGGTCTCCAGAGCCCAGGTGACAGTCGACAACCACTGGTAGAGTGAGGGGAACAGTAGGACTTGAATCCAGGTCTTATGGTTCCAAGGGCGGGATGGGCTACCTTGAACCCCTACCCAGAGGCTTTCCACCCCATCGGGTCTAACTGAGGACCTAGTTTCCACCATAACAGCTTATCAATATTGTGAGCCACATTATGTATATATCTATTATTTTGATTATTCTAATTACTATAAAAATCTTATACTCTTAAACCACTTCTGAATCCTTTGTTGCCATGCTTGCAGGAGTTATGAAAATATTCACTTCACAAGGATGTCTCTTACCTTTGTTATTATTACATAAGAATATATGGGATAATATTTTATAGCATTTTAATAACCTGATCTCTCAACAATTTTCTCACCGCATAGAATTAAGTATATTCACAGTAATTAAATGAAAATGACAGACTGTAAATCAAGAGTAAGTAATATATTCCAGTCTGTCAAACTACATATGATTATTCTGTTTGGATTTTACCTGCTCAGAATGGTAACTTACATGATTGATTCTTGATTTCTTGAATATATTCTGATTTGAGAACTCAATAAGATAACACTCCTTTCTTTGCCATAATACTCAGAATATCTTAAGTTCCTAAGATTTCCTTCCTACTGAATGCTGGGATTTTCTAGGATATGGTGGAATTTCAATTTGTCCAGCTGCTATAGAAAAATAATTGCTATTTCAAAATATAATAATTAAACAAATTAACAATCTCTATAAACATATAGGCCCTTTTCCCCCAAGTTGTCCATTCCCTTTCTGATTTCGACTGACAAATACTTTCACTAATTTTTGGCTGAGATATAATGACCCTTATTTCTGAGTTTGTATCGCCAAGGATGCATGGAATAAATATGGCACTTGGTCCATGGCAGTTTAGGTCAAGCTGTATATTATATGAGAAGCTAATGGCCCTGAGCTTCTGTCAATAACTTTTTTTTCCCAGTAAAGCAGCAGCAATTCTGGTGACTCGGTGACACGTATTTATTAGAACTGAAATTACACAGCTGGCAGTCACAAAATAGTGGTGGGGTGGCAGAGGTTGTACACATGATTTACATACTGTTTACGATAGCACTTTGTAAAAAATGCAAAGTGTTGGACAACACTGATAACTGTAGGACACTACAGTCTGTATACTAGAGCAGTTATTGCTTGCCTTAGGGTCAAGAAGATGGGTTTACTAAGATTCAAATTTTATTTTAAACAGATCTTGGAAAGAAGAAAAACAAAAGCTTTTAAACAACAAACTACATACTATGTGCTTAGGGGCTGAGACTGGTTGCCATTGTAGTAATGTTTCAAGCTGGTTTTAGACTGTATTTCGTGTTGTTTTAGTCTCTTTCGGGTTAGGACTAAGACACTGGCTCTCAAGGGCAGTGCGCCAGGTCCAATTTAGCATCAGCTCTTTCATGTCTGTTCTAGCTAATGAGTCCATTGATTGAATCATCACACAAACAAGGGACGAGCAGAATCTCATGGGCTTGTGCTAATTATATGAAACATGTCAAAGAGCCATTACATATTATATGCGTTGTGTTTATAGAAATATAAACACGTATATTGTTCTAGTATTGAGTAGAAGGTTGTGCTGGTTATTCTCTTTGCTGCACATATTCATTCTCTACCCTTCTCCCCACAGAGACTGCATCGCAAGGGTCACTTGGCACTTGGTTTACGACTGGACTTGGCCAGTGAGAGGCACGAGGAGGGCATCAGAGGTTAGAGGAGAGAGAGGCCAGGATATTTATTTCTCTGCTCCCGCCAGCCTCGCCTCTTGACCCTGCTGGCACTAGTCCCTCGATTTTTCCTTCGGGACTAAGGGTGGCAAGGGTTTCCATCAGTTGCTACCCCCTGAGTACCTCTGCAGGCATTGATTGCTCCCTGAATCTTGCTCACTTCTTTGTAAATCGCCCCCTAATTAAATTCTCTTCAGTTAAACATTTTTTTGAGTAGACTCTTATTTCCCATCTGGACCCTGATGCAAATACAAACAGCAATTAGGATTTTTATTTTATGATAGTCTAAGTACTTAAAATTAGCAATAATTGATCCCCCAAATGATAGCTGTCTACTCAATATTTTTAAATTAACTTCCTAAACTTTATTCAATTCGTTCAGTCTCAAACTGACTCTGAAAATGTTAAGAACAAACATTTCATAAGAACACGAATATTCCACATTTCACTGTGGTTCAGATCTTCTGGTATAAAATTTTCAAGTGGCACTTTCATCACCTGTGTTTTTTGTCTGTTTGTTCGTTTTTTGATTTTGCTTTGTATCTTTTCCTATCTTCAAACAAGGAAGCAGGGCCTTCCAAAAAGAATAATTAACTAAACTCCTAGGAGTCTTCAAAAAGATAATTCACTACCTAATAACATAAACTAAGTAATATTTCTGAAAACCAACCAATTCAGCAGTTAGCAAACATATTTCAAAAAAATCTTACTGGAGGGACTTCCCTGGTGGTGCAGTGGTTAAGACTCCACGCTCCTAATGCAGGGGGCCTGGGTTCGATCCCTGGTCAGGGAACTAGATCCCACACGCATGCCACAACTAAGGGTTCACATGCCACAACTAAGGAGCCCTTGAGCCACAACTAAGGAGCCCTCTGCCACAACTAAGACCCAGCATAACCAAATAAAAAAAAAAAAAAATCTTACTGGAGTATTTAAATTTCCCATAATAAAGATACATCTTTTGTAGACAGTGTTTGAAAACATTCTGCAGAAATACGAAAGTGAACACTAAAAGTTCTTTCCATTTCTCCTGGGTGTAGCAGAGTGTCTCAATTCAGAAATTCAGGATTATTAGTTGACTTAAAGTTTGTTTTTGAAGTTCATATACTTATCCTTTCTATTATTTTATTTATTTATCTCTTTTAGTATTCATTTATTTATTTCTTCTACTATTTTTTATATTACTTTGTCTCTGCATTGCTTCTAGTATTTCCATCTTCCTAGCTTCTTTTGGTTTATTTAACTCTTTTTAAGGTGTCCCAATAATGAATACACATCTCTTTACTTTGTCTTTTATTTTTAATAATAAAATTATGATTTCCTCTGAGTGCAGTTTTACCATACACTTATGCTTTCATTATAAAATGTTGCTATTCTATTTGCTTTGTAAATAGTATGGAATTTTCTTTTTGCTTCCGTTTTGATTCACAGTAGCCAAAAGTATGTCTCTTAATTTTAATGTGATTATATGTTTGCTTAGCATTTTATTATTTACTTTTAATTGTACTGAATTATCATCAAAGAATGTGGCCTTTCTACCCTTTTTAATTTTTAGGATTGTCTTTTCAGTCCATCAGCTGATCAATTTTTATAAATTTTCCTTGGACATATATAACAAATATTTATTATTATTCAAAAAATTTTTTTAATTTATTTAATGCATTGATTTGTTAATTATTTATTCCAACTTTCTGTGGCTTTTTCTTTTAGTAGTCAGTCTGATTTTGAGAAATGTTCACAATATTTTTCATCACCTTCTTTCATTTTTAATAATTTTTAATATTCAGATGCTATTTTGTTTGGCACATACATATTCACCAGATTTTACCACATAATTATAAGTTAAAATATTTTCACTGTATAATTCCTTTTTGACCCTGTTTAGTGCTTCTGCATTAAATTCCACTTCACCTCACATTATTCTTCCCAATCCCACTCCTTGTGTTCATTGTATTTGCTGTCACTACTTTGTCAATTCCTTTAATTTCAACATTTATTTCATTAATATAAGTGTGTATATTAAACATAACATCACTATTTTATTTTCGTTTACTGCAAATTTGAATTTTCATTCTTTTCAGAGAATTCAGTCCTTACATATAGTGCTAGATTGATATACTTGATTTATCACTTCTATTTTAATTTGCTTCATAAGTTACTCTTTTCTTCCTTCTTTTTTCTGTACTTTCTATGAATAAAAGGTTATCCCCCTCCTAAAATCATAATAAAATATATTTCTCTGTTATTCTATAAAAAATAAGATAGCCAATATCATCCTCCCCAGACACATTATTTTATCTCTGCTTTCCTTACTCTATAATAAAATGAGTACATGTGCCTCAAATATTAATTAAATATAGTTCTAACTACAACTACCCCTACAAAAGAAATATATTTATAGACTTTGAGAAAAAAGAGGTAACAATCTTACATTTTAAAATATAAAACGCAGAGAACAAGTATAATACAAATCATGCATCTTACTTTAGGAGTTTTATTAAGGGGATGCATATGGTTAAAATAAATCTGGATATTCATGATGATGTTACCCTAAGAGTCGTGGTATTATAAAGACCATAGAGAAATGAACTAATATATAAATTAAATGGTTTTGAGATCACTATGCTATCTTACTCTTATTATCTTTCTTTTATATAGCAAACCTTGATGGGTATTCAAGGAAATTTCATTTTTTTAAATTAAGGAATAAAATGCTCCACTGATTTCTCATGTAGAAATTATCAGGGTAATGTACATTTTAATGATTTAATTTTTAGCTTTTTGTGGGATTTTATTAAAATAGGTCAAGAGAATTTTATAATTTATTAAAATGAGGCTCATTTCAATTCATAGAACTTTAATTTCAAAGCCTCAGCTACTCTGGTTGAAAAATATATAATTAAGTAAAAGAAAGAAATCTTTAAATATTCTATTGAGATTAATATAGCTATGCAAGATAGCTAAACATAGAAATAGAAGGAGTTATTGCATAGTACTATAGCATGGTACTAAATAGTACTGCATATATTACATCATTTTTTTCTATTTTGTTATATAATTGCTCTACCATTTAACATCTCTACCAACAATAATCTGTATGAGTAAAGCATTGATAGTTAACTTTAAAGCAGACACTGTGTTGATTAAACAACTAAATGATGAGTTCGTACAGTGTGCTACTCTAGATGCCAAAAAGAATATCAGACAATTGGTGAGAATCACCAATATGTCAATAATTGGTGAGAAATCTAGATGATAATTACTGACTTAAGAGAGTTTCTAATCAAATGTGAATTAGTGTGGAGTAACGTCGGAAGGAAGTAGGTGAGAGAGGAGTGAAATGGATAAAACAAGTATAAACACATCTTGAAGTCCTATTAGACATGACTCATGATATTAATTAGAATAATATTATAATATTAATGACATAATGCTCTTATATTTTAATTGTCTTCAAGCTTAACTGTCATTTGACTTACTTTCACTTGTTGAATAGTCTTGTGGGTCAAGTATTCCTGATTCCTGCAGTGATCTAATACAGGAGTCCACCAATTCAAGACCTGTTGTGAGCTCATCTTCGATATCTTTTTGACCATCTGAAATATAATATTTTAAAGACATGAACAAATACATGGTAATGTCAATATTAAAGCTTAAGACTATCATTTAATAATCAAAAATATCCTAACCAAAGATATTATTTTTGAAATTCTCATTAGATATCACATTGTAACCCTTGGTCAACCACCATTAAAAACCAAGGCCAGCCAAGTCTATGTATCCATGAAGAACATAAAGTTCCTAGGGAACTGGGAGAACTTAACTCCCACGAAATCTTGAGCTATCAGAACAACTTCATCTAATTTTAGTGTCATGTGTTGTCATATTCATTTTCATAAGTCTCTTCCTAAAGTTCACAAGAAAGTTAATCAATAGAGATATATGTAGCAGTAAGTATAAATGTTCATCAAGAAGCTGTACTTTCAATCTAAATGTCCATCAACAGAAGAATGGATAAAGAAGATGTGGTGTGTATATATATCCAATGGAATATTACTCAGCCATAAAAAAGAGTGAAATAATGCCATTTGCAGCAACATGGATGGACCTAGAGATGATCATACTAAGTGAAGTAAGTCAAAGAGAGAAAGGCAAATACCATATGATATCACTTGTGTGTGGAACCTAAAATATGATACAAATGAATTTATTTGCAAAACAGAAAACAGACTCACAGACATAGAAAACAAAGTCATGGTTACCAAAGGGGAAAGGGGGTAGGGGATGGGTGAATTAGGAGTTTGGAATTAGCAGATACAAACTACTTTATGTAAAACAGATAAACAACAAGGACCTACTGTATAGCACAGGGAAATATATCAAATATCTTGTAATAAACCATAATGGAAAGGAATATGAAAAAGAATACATATATATATATATATATATATATATATATATATATATATGTATATCTGAATCACTTTGCTGTACACCAGGAACTAACACAAAACTGTAAATCAACTATACTTCAATAAAAAAAAGAAGCTGTACTTTACCTTGTGATTGCCAGTGAAACTGCTCTTCTGCTGAACTATAAAAGAGAGAATACATAGGTATAATGAATCGGTTAGAAACAAAAGAACTCTAGACTATAAGACACAAAGGCACATGAGGGTAGTAATGGTGGCTCCATGGAACTCCCTTTAATTTCTGACTGAGAAAAGGGATCCCATTTTGACACGATCTTAACTTTAATATATTTGATGTATACCTCTTCTGAATCACAGGTATTAGCATGTTATAAATGGACATCATTCAGTAATTTTCAGAAGAACAGCTCATTTTTTACAAATCCCAACATATCATACTTATTCCTTACAATAATTTCTACATACATGCAGTTCCATTCAACTTTAGTCATTTTAAAATACAAATCTGAATAGTTTCATGTAGACTTTGTAAGGTATTCTAATAAAGAAATAACTTTCTCCATTTTCATTATAAAGAGATAAAATAAATCTATACCTTCTTCTAGACATATCATATAAGGAGTTCTTTTCAGCTGTTTATTATATTTTAAATTAAGTAATATAAAAGTTATAACACTTTACACCAATTGAATATACAGTTCCCAAATTCTCACTTTATAAGTACATCTTATAAAATGACCCAGGTAGAAAGGGTTGCTCATCTAAATGATATGCCAAAGATACTGTGCAGATTGTAACGATGTAGGCACATAAATTTATTCTGAATGATTTATTAAAATATATAAATAAATTTAAAATTTCTAAATATGAACAGCTCTTTCATTATATATGCAAATAGTTCCAGCATACCGTTTTTTAATATGTCAATAATTTGTGAGAAATCTAGATGCCAATTACTCACAGGTATCATTTTGAGAATGACTTTCTACCCTTATTTCACTAGATCTTTTACTCTGATCAAGCAGCTTCTATGAATAGCTCATCAGTTTCACAACAGCAAGTAGGTTTTAGAACTTTAATCTGTACCTTAGAGATGGCTTCTGAATACATTTGCTGGGGGAAAAGGAAATTCTGGTATAAATCAGCATTCAGAATAGCCATGATTGATATACATGAATATAAGAGTAGTCCCTTAAGAGACATATGACTTTTTTAGGCTATCTTTCTCCTCAGCCAATCCATTTTAGCAAAGTGGAAAATGGTTTTGCAATGATGAGAGCTATAGACAATTGATACATGAAATGATAACATTACAAATTCAGTCCAGTGCCACTTCTTGCTTCAAAAAGATGTAGCATGATAGAGTAGTAACGTCTAACTGCGAAGTTTAACACTTAAAAACAGAAATGTAATCCTATAATTAATATTTTAAAAATTACAAAGCATGTTCACTTAGTAAGTGGCATTTAATATAGGGGTGGAAAATGCTTTCATAATTGTAGTGAGTTGAATGGTGCCCTTCCCCCACAAAAGATATGTCCACACCAAATCCCTAGAAATTGTGAATGGTTACTTATTGGAAAAGGGTTTTTACAGATGTAATTAAGTTAAAGATCTTCAGATAAGATCATCCTAAATCCAATGACAAGTGTCCTTAAAAAAGATCCTTAGAGGAGAAAGATGCAGAGGAGAAGGTCAGAGGCAGAGGCAGAGACTGGATTTATGCATCTATAAGCCAAGGAATATCTGGAGCCAGCAGAACCTGTAAGAGTTAAGAAAAACTCCTCCCCTTTAGCCTTCCTAGGGGACATAGCCCTGTCAACAGAACTTGATTTTGAACTTCTGGACTCCCAAACTGTGAGATAATAAATGTCTTTTATTTTAAGCCACTCAGTTGTAGTAATTTGTTATGGCAGCCCAAGGAAGCCCATACAGTTATTTTTCTGATACAATAAAAATGTTCTCATGCTATATCCTTCAAGAACAATAAAAATGTTCTCATGCTATATCCTTCAAGATCTACTACTATCTCTATGTTACTACATTCCTTTTACCAGTTCAGTCCTTTGCTGAGTACTTACTGTGTACCAAGGCTCTGCTAATTCACAACAATCACTAACATCTTTTGGTAGATGGGGAATAACTGGCTTATTGATGTTAAATAACTTGACCACACACATCATAAGGAACTCAGCAGGGATTTAAACTAATCTGTCCAACCCCAAAAGTCATAGAACAGAGCTGGAGTAATCACTCTCCCTGTCTTCAGACTATACTACAAAGCTCTAGTCAAAAGAGTATGGTACTGGCACAAAAACAGACACATTGATCAATGGAATAGAATAAAGAGTCCAGAAATAAACCCACACACTTATGGTCAATTAATCTATGACAAAGGAGGCAAGAATATACAATGGAGAGAAGATAGCCTCTTCAGTAAGTGGTGCTGCAAAAACTGGACAGCTACATGTAAAAGAATGAAATTAGAATGTTCTCTGTCGTCATATACAAAGATAAACTCAAACTGGATTAAGACCAGATACTATAAAACTCATAGAGAAAAACGTAGGCAGAACACTCTTTGACATAAATCTCAGCAATATTTTTTTATTGGATCCATATCCTAAAGCAAAGGGAAAAAAAGTAAAAATAAACTAATGGGACCTCATTAAACTTAAAAGCTTTTCCACAGCAAAGGAAACCATCGACAAAATGACAACACAACCTACTGAATGGGAGAAGGTATTTGCAAATGATATGACCAAAAAGGGCTTAATTCCAAAATATACAAATAGCTCATACTACTCGATATCAAAAAAATAAACAACCCAATTAAAAAAAGGGCAGAAGAACTGAATAGACATTTTTTTCAAAGAGGAAATGCAGATGGCCACCAGGCACATGAAAAGATGCTCAATATTGCTAGTCATCAGGGAAATGCAAATCAAAACCACAGTGAGATATCACCTCACACCTGTCAGAATGGCTTTCATCAAAAAGAACACTAATAACAGATGTTGGCAAGGATGTGGAATAAAGGGAACCCTTGTACACTGTTGGTGGGAATGTAAATTGCTGCAGTCACTGTGGAAAACAGTATGGAGGTTTCTCAAAAAACTAAAAACAGAACTACATATGACCCAGCAATTCCACTCCTGGGTATATATCCAAAAAACACCCTACTATTTTGAAAAGATAGTGCACTCCAATGTTCATAGCAGCACTGTTTACAATTGCCAAGCTATGGAAGCAACTGAGGTGTCCATCAACAGATGAATGGATAAAGAAGATGTGATATATAATGGAATACTACTCAGCAATACAAAAGAAGGAAATTTTGCCATTTGCAGCAACATGGATGGACTTAGAGGGCATTATGCTAAATGAAATAAGTCAGACAGAGAAAGACAAATACTGTATAATATCACTTATAGGTGGAATTAAAAAAAAAACAACCCAACAAGCTAGAGAATAAAACAGGAAAAAAGCAGACTCACAGGTGTAGAGGACAAACTAGTGGTTACCAGTGGGGAGAGGGAAGAAGGGAGGGGTAAGAAAGGGGTAGAGGGAAAAAAGGGTTATTATGGAATTATATAAAATCATGTGCCTGAAACTTTTGAAAATTGTAAAGCACCACAGAATTTAAAGAATCCTCCATTCAATGAAAACAAGAAAAAAGGCACGGAGGGAAACACACTTGTTACTTCCCACTTGAAACAATACGAATGCCCAAGTCACTGGAAGCTTCTCCCATGTCTCATCAAAGCCCCGTTCTCTTCTCCTTCCAGGCACACTGAAGAGCACACTTCCCTGCCCCCTTGCATGTAGATGGGGGCATGTGCCACCTCCTGCCCCAAGCACAGAAGGGCAGGGACGCGATCTCCATGCTCTCACTTGTCAAGCCCTGAGTTGAGGTGGGTCTCTGAGTAACCGTGCGAAGGGAAGATTTCCGCCAACCCAGAGAAGACACAACGCCAGTGAGAAATAAACCACTGTTTTACTGAAACTCTGAAGTTGGAGGGTTGTTTGTTTTGGTAGAATAAATGTCACACTGACTAATACAGAAATGTACCATTATTTGAGTTCATAAGGCATTTTCTACTTCTCCATCTTTCATTTCCACAGTTTAGAGCTGGAAGACAATGTCTCGGGTCACCCTAGCACAAACAAGGTGGTGCCACCACTTTCACGCATCCTTTGAGATTTATCCACTCATCCACCATAATGGGTGATTTTATATACAGAGCTACACATCACACTGTTAAATAATATTTACTTTTTGTTCGTCTCTTTCAAAAGTGTTTCGATTTTACGTGCAACAGAAACAAGAAGGAATATTTTTTATTAAAATTGAAAAAATACCACCGACACTGAATATGAAACTATGCTCTCAAAGCACGGGCACCCTCCTTTTGAGTAGACAAGGAGCAGTAATCACTTAAATGGTTTCCTGATTCCTTCAGCACAGTTAAAATGCATTAGAAGTATGACTGATCACAGAAAATAGAAGTCCCAAGAGAAACTGGGTTTAGATTTTATTTCCTCTAAGTGCACACTTTACTCTCTCTGTTAGGGGATTCTATACAACTGCATATTTTGTGCACTTGATTCTTTTTCTTAAAGACTGCTCTAAGGTGGATGCTTTTATAAAAAGCAAACTCTTTATTCATTCAATAAACACAAATTATGCCTATGTCTCACACACTCTTTTTTTTTTTTTTTTTTTTTCTTTTTTTTGGTGGCCCGTACGGGGATCACACACTCTTATTTCAGGTGTTTAGGAATTACTCGTGGCTTTCTCCCAATTATATCATTCAATTTAATATAACATAAAGTCATTTCTGAGGTTGCTGTAACTTCCACTCATGTTCAATTTCAGGAAATAAAGTTTGCTTTCACTACTGAAATTCTGTTTCTTTAAATAGAAATAGTTCCTAAAGAATTAAAATTAATAAAAATGTAGATGTAATTTAGTCTATATTTAAACATAACTTTGTATAAGTTTCAGAACTCAGTTATTATGAAAAAAATATATATATTTGTAACAAAAACTAGCATAAGTAACATTTACCTTTTAAACATACACATAATATACACATAAGCCTGGTAGTGCTAGGAAAGAAATTTTTTTTTTTTAAGCAAAAAAGAAATTTATTGGAAGGATTTCTGGGACCTCACAAAACTGACAAGAAAGCTGAAACACCAACCATGAAAAATGTGCAAGAGTGAAGAGGTCAGGCAGCTGAAAGCACAGCCGAGGTCAGGCTCCGGGAGCAGTATGAATGGGAAACCACTTGGTTCTGCTGCTACCACCCTAAAAGTCTCCAACTGTTTCAGGTTCTTTGCGTCACCAGGTCAAGCTTCAAGTCCCAGGTGGAGGCATCCAGCTGACTAAACTTAAAACATCCCCACAGCCAGGGAGAAGGAAAGAGAAGACATCCTCTTTTCAGTTTTTTTTTAAAAATGGGAAGTAGAATCCTGCCACTCAATTTGTGACTTATTTCAAGTAGCAGAAGTGTTCATATGCCAGGTAACCCTCCTCCATTTTGGAATAGTAGACCAATTTCCACTTGGTAATCAGGATCAATTATGCCAGCTAACACCATAATTCCCTCCTTTGCCTGCTGCGCCAGAGGCATGAGGAATCTGAAGTTCTTGAGTGGCGGCTTTCACTTCCAGTTCAGTGGAATCATGGTTATATTAGCAGGTGGAAACATTCTTCCTTCTAGAATTAAAACCTGAGAAAATAGAGAGTAAACCACGTGGGAGCCTCCAGAAAAGGAAGATTGCGTGCTGCTATTTAAGAAAAAAATATCCTGGATAAAAGTTGTCAGTGTGGGACGAAGTGAGAGAGTGGCATGGACATATATACACTACCGAATGTAAAATAGCTAGCTAGTGGGAAGCAGCCGCGTAGCACAGGGAGATCAGCTCGGTGCTTTGTGACCACCTAGAGGGGTGGGATAGGGAGGGTGGGAGGGAGACGCAAGAGGGAGGGGATATGGGGACACATGTATACATGTGGCTGATTCACTTCGTCGTGCAGCGGAGACCAGCACAGCACTGTGGGGCAATTACACTCCGATAAAGATGTTAAAAAAAAAAAAGTCGGCAGCGCCTCTCCTCAGATGTCAGGGCACAGACAGGAAACACTCTTTTCCTGCAGATGTGGCCACACGCAGGCACTTGTCCCAAAGCCACTGTGGTACCCAGGAACGAATTTTTAAAACAATATATCACAAGCAAAAATCCTAGTAGCTAATGCATAGATAGCTCTCACATATTCTAACTGATTTATAGTTAATCTTCATGACAAAACTTTTGAGAGAGGTGATATTTTCCCATTTTATTGATAATGAAACTAAGGTAAAAAGTGCTTAAGGAAGTTGCTGGAGATCCCACAGCCAGCAAATAATGAAGCCAGGATTGTGACCCTGGTCATCTGGTTCTAGAGGCCACATTCTGAACTAATATTCTATTCACACACTTGGCTCAAAAATTGAACTCCTATGCAATTAAAAATGAAAACATAAACATAAACACCAGAAACCAAGTTGAAAAAATGAGCCACATCCTGAGAGAAGATATTTGCAATGCATACAGCTTACAAAGGGTTAGTTTCCAGAACAAATAAATAACTCCTACAAATCAATGAAATAGAGATTAAATGATCAGATAGAAGAGAGGTCAACAAATATACGTAAAGCGGCTGCAGAGCAGAAAAATCAGGAATGTATGGTCACCAAACACATTAAAAGATACTCAACCCTATTAGGAATTGAAAGAATAGAAATAGAAAGATACCTCTTTATACTCCATAGGCTGTAGAACAATTAGAAAGTCTGACTGTACTAAGTGTTGAAGAGGAGATGAGGAAATATGAACTCTCATACGTTGTATGTGGGAGAGTAAATTAGTGAAACACTTGGGTGAGCTATCAGTCAATACCTGATATTGTTTTATGAGCAAATGCCCAATCATCCAGCAATTCTGCTTCTAGGTAGAGCCTCGAGAAAAACCTGTGCACCTGTGCCCAGGAGACTTGTACAAGACAGTTCATGCCCCTATGTTGGCAGTAGCAAAACAAGAGAAATAACCTAAGTGATCAGCAATAGGAAAATAGATAAATATAATAATATGATTCCATATCATATATGACATAATATGGAATAAACACTATTTGGCAAGTAAAACAAATTAGCCAGATACACAATGTATCAACATGGGTCAGGCTCAAAAGCAAAATAAGAGTGGAAAATGTAAATTGCACATAGGACATGTACTGCAGGACTCCAACTATGAAAATATTTAAAACACTAACTAAATAATATTGTGTATATATACAAACACACACACACACACACACACACACACACATATATGTGTGTGACATAGAGATCAAACAAACATGGATTAAAAAGATACACCCAAATTCATGATGGTGGTGGCTTCTGGGGGAGAACAGAGAGAAATAAGTCTAAGGAGGGGCAAAAAGGGAATTTCACTTTTATCTCTATGTTTTTATGTTATGAAAGATGAGGGAAAATGTTAACACTACTTTAAGAATGTCTCTGATGCTTGAAATAGGGAAATCACGAATCTTACATTTAGAAACACGTTTAGTTAAATGCTTTTGTAAAACCTTGTGATTCAATTCTACATCATATTCTCATCATTGTTGGAGTCACTCATAGTTGAAACTCAAATGATGCAAAACAATTCTGAAATTTATAAGTATAAATAATAGAGGAAAAATAATGGTTTTGAATATAATTACTTTTTTCCTCTGTTTTGCACATGAGAAAAATGACAGCATCACTTTTACTGTGGTTCAAGTTTGACATAGCTTGAACATTTCAAGTAAGAAAACAATAACTTTCAAGTTCTGAGGGCAAGAGGTGGGGGGAAAAATTAGTTTAAACCAAAGAATAAACTTTGAGGGTCTCGAGAAGTGACTTTCACCCTCATCATTTTTAGCATGATAGTCTCCTTATCCACCTCTGGGCCATTTCTAATAAATAAATAAATAAATAAATAAATAAATAAATAAATAAGAAAGTTCAGAGAGTTTTCTTAACATCAGGAAAAGGCACAAAGCAAACCATTACTACAGCTACTCTGTCTGTTATGAACCTGCTCGAATACATTTTCTCATTTTCTTTTTCAACTTTCTGATGTCCAAGGCATCAATCTCTGCACTGTATCGTGTGGCATACTACTGCTCACAATATCGTTCAAAATGAAATAAAGGAAAGAAACTATGAGTTTTTGGTTAGTTGGCTTTCAAGTTAAGCAATGTACCTAAAACATAAGCCAGAGAAACTACTGTGAAGTAAATTGTTTCCAAACTGATGTTCGATTCTCAGGTCACAGGAACAAAGGGCCTTATATTTATGATGTCCATATGACCTGAAACTGTATTATGACATAAAGTCTTTTTTGGTATATGGCTTTTGCATGCAGCCATATCACAAAAATAGGCATTGGTGCAAAATCAAATGACCATGGTCAAGTCTCGAATACCGTGGAAATAAAACATATTTAGAAAAAATAGTGAGAAGTGGTACCCCTGGAGCTTTGTTTAGGCTGCTGTTGCCCTTGAACTTTAGTGCTCTGTATCCAACCCTTATTAGTTTGGTTGGTGAGTAACTGTGCTTCCCCAGAACTTCCTGCAGAACTGACTTCCTTTCAGTCTATTGCCTTGTAGTCTCTGTAAGTATCTGTGATATATTTCCAAATGAAGGTTATATCTCCACTATGCAATGAGAACGTTTATTTCTTTCTTAAGTCACACATCTTCTACCTGCTTTAACTATTTTCATCAACATGTAATTTTACAGCTCTTATAATAATGTTTACAGGGATACAGTGGGTAGTCATAGGACCACAAAGCTCCCAAACTAGGAGGCTGTGTGCATGGTGTCCAGGTGTGTGGGCTCAAAGGCCAGACTCCCTCCAGCTCTGTCCTATATAGGACACGTCTGGCAAGTTACTTAAACTCTCTGGGCCTAAATGGAGACATTTTGAGGCTTAAAGAAATTAGTGAATATCAAGTGATTTATGTATCAAGTGATCAGGACCCAGCACATGTTGAGTAAGTATGCAACTGTGTCCTATTTTATTATACATTGTTAAAATGGTTTCTATGGTTTATAGATTCTCGCTTATTCTAATCTATTTCATCCCTTAGTGTACACTGCAGGCACTGTGGGAGGGTCAAAATGGGGACAGACATGGGGAAGAAAAGGGAACAGGGGACATTAAGGAAATACCCAGGAATGGTGTGACCGTGCCTAGGCTCTCGGTCACACCCAGTCCTGGAGAAACTGTAAAACAACGTCACCACAAACCCTAGGTGAGTGCTCACCATGACTCTGGGCTTGCAGACAGAGAGACACGGGGACAGCGCCCCATGTTTTGGCATTCCCATGGGGGATGTAACGGTAAGCACACAGAGCAGGAAGGACCATTCAGGAAGAGGTGTGTTCAGGCACTACTGCACTCAGGTCCATGGGAACTTGAGCACGTCACTTACTCCGAGTCTCAGTCTCCCTATTTGTAAAATGGGGCTATTACTAGAAATTTCCCCATAGGGATCTTGTATTTTTTAATTTAATTTAATTTTTTTAAACTTTTTAATTTTATATTGGAGTATAGTTGATTAACAATGTTTTGTTAGTTTCAGGTGTACAGCAAAGCGATTCAGTTATACATATACATGTATCTATTCTTTTTCAAATTCTTTTCCCACTTAGGTTATTACATAACATTGAGCAGGATCTTGTAAAAGTTAAGTGTGTAATGTATGTAAAACCCATAAAACAGTGCTGGGAACACAGGAGCGATTAAAAACAAAGTAGGCGGAGGGCAGAGTCAAGATGGCATACTAGGAGGACGTGGAATTCGTGTCTCCGCACAACTAGGGCACCTACCAGGCACAGGTGGGGTACCACGGACACCTAAGGGAACAGGAGGAACACCCAGAGACCAGCTGTTTCAATTACACTTTTATTTTTCCTACTATATTTTTTATCTTTCTAATTTTATTTTGTTTTTTATTCCTTGATACTGCATTCCTCATTTTTTTCTTTCTTTTTTTTTTTTAACTGTGCCACGAATCTTGCGGGATCTTGGTTCCCAGGCCAGAGGTCGGGCCGGAGCTCCTGTGGTGGGAGCTCCAAGTCCAAACCGCTGGACTAACAGAGAACCTCAGACCCCAGGGAATATTAATTGGAGTGAGGCCTCCCAGAGTTCCTCATCTCAGCACCAAAAGCTGGCTCTATCCAACAGCCTGCGAACTCCAGTGCTGGATGTCTCAGGCCAAACAACCAGTAAGACAGGAACAGAGCACCACCCATCAAAAAAACAAAAAAAAATTGAAACGACAAAAAAATATGTTACAGACGAAGGAGCAAGGAAAAAACCTACAAGACCAAATAAATGAAGATGAAATAGGCAACCTACCTGAAAAAGAATTCAGAGTAATGATAGTAAGGATGATCGAAAATCTCGGAAACAGAATGGAGAAAATACAACTAACATTTAACAAGGATCTAGAAGAACTAAGGAGCAAACAAACAGTGGTGAACAACACAATTACTGAAATCAAAAATACTCTAGAAGGAATCAATAGCAGAATAACTAAGGCGGAAGAACAGTTAAATGAGCTGGAAGATAAAATGGTCGGAATAACTGCCAGGGTGCAGAATAAAGAAAAAAGAATGAAAAGAATGGAGGACAGTCTCAGAGACCTATGGGACAACATTAAAAGCACCAATATTCGAATTATAGGGGACCCAGAAGAGAAAAGAAAGGGTCTGAGAAAATATTTGAAGAGATTATAGTTGAAAACTTCCCTAACATGGGAAAGGAAATAGTCAAACAAATCCAGGAAATACAGAGAGTCCCATACAGGATAAATCCAGGGAGAAACACAGCAAGTCACATAATAATCAAACTATCAAAAATTAAATACAAAGAAAAAATATCAAAAGCAGCAAGGGAAAAGCAACAAATAACATACAAGGGAAATCCCATGAGGTTAACAGCTGACCTTTCAGCAGAAACATTGCAAGCTAGAAGGGAGTGGCAGGATATATTTAAAGTGATGAAACAGAAAAACCTAAAACCAAGATTACTCTATGCAGCAAGGGTCTCATTCAGATTCGATGGAGAAATTAAAACCTTTACAGACAAACAAAAGTTAAGAGAATTCAGCACCACCAAACCAACTTTACAACAAATGCTAAAGGAACTTCTCTAGGAAGGAAACACAAGAGAAGGAAAAGACCTATGAAAACAAACCCAGAACAATTAAGAAAATGGTAATAGGAACATACATATCAATAATTACCTTAAAGGTAAATGGGATTAAATGCTCCAACCAAAAGACACAGACTGGCTGAATGGATACAAAAAGAAGACCTGTATATATGCTGTCTACAATAGACCCACTTCAGACCTAGGGACACATACAGACTGAAAGTGAGGGGATGGAATAAGATATTCCATGCAAATGGAAATCAAAAGAAAGCTGGAGTAGCAATTCTCATATCAGACAAAATAGACTTTAAAATAAAGACTATTACAAGAGACAAAGAAGGACACTACATAATGCTCAAGGGATCAATCCAAGAAGAAGATATAACAATTGTAAATACTTATGCACCCAACATAGGAGCACCTCAATATATAAGGCAAATGCTAACAGCCATAAAAGGGGAAATCGACACAATCATAGTAGGGGATTTTAACACCCCACTTTCACCAATGGACAGATATCCAAAATGAAAATAAATAAGGAAACACAAGTTTTAAATGACACATTAAACAAGATGGACTTATTTGATATTTATAGGACATTCCATCCAAAAACAACAGAATACACTTTATTCTCAAATGCTCATGGAACATTCTCCAGGATAGATCATATCTTGGGTCACAAGTCAAGCCTTGGTAAATTTAAGAAAATTGAAGTCGTATCAAGTATCTTTTCCGACCACAATGCTATGAGACTAGACATCAATTACAGGAAAAAAACTGTAAAAAATACAAACACATGGAGGCTAAACAATACGCTATTAAATAACCAAGAGAGCACTGAAGAAATCAAAGAGGAAATCAAAAATTACCTAGAAACAAATGACAATGAAAACACGATGACCCAAAACCTATGGGATGCAGCAAAAGCAGTTCTAAGAGGGAAGTTTATAGCAATACAATCCTACCTCAATAAACAAGAAAAATCTCAAATAAACAACCTAACCTTACACCCAAAGCAATCAGAGAAAGAAGAACAAAAAAACCCAAAGTTAGCAGAAGGAAAGAAATCATAAAGATCAGATCAGAAATAAATGAAAGAGAAATGAAGATCAATAGCAAAGATCAATAAAACTAAAAGCTGGTTCTTTGAGAAGATAAACAAAATTGATAAACCATTAGCCAGACTCATCAAGAAAAAACGAGAAGACTCAAACCAGCGGAATTAGAAATGGAAAGGAGAAGTAACAACTGACACTGCAGAAATACAAAGGATCATGAGAGATTACCACAAGCAACTATATGCCAATAAAATGGACAACCTGGAAGAAATGGACAAATTCTTAGAAAAGCACAACCTTCCAAGACTGAACCAGGAAGAAATAGAAAATATAAACAGACCAATCAGAAGCACCAAAATTGAAACTGCGATTAAAAATCTTCTAATAAACAAAAGCCTAGGACCAGATGGATTCACAGGTGAATTCTATCAAACATTTAGAGAAGAGCTAAAACCTATCCTTCTCAAACTCTTCCAAAATACAGCAGAGGGAGGAACACTCCCAAACTCATTCTACAAGGCCACCATCACCCTGATACCAAAACCAATGATGTCACAAAGAAAGAAAACTACAGGCCAATAGCAGTGATGAACATAGATGCAAAAATCCTCAACAAAATACTAGCAAACAGAATCCAACAGCACATTAAAAGGATCATACACCATGATCAAGTGGGGTTTACCCCAGGAATGCAAGGATTCTTCAATATATGCAAATCAATCAATGTGGTACACCAAATTAACAAATTGAAGGAGAAAAAAACATGATCATCTCAATAGATGCAGAAAAAATTTCGACAAAATTCAACACCCACTTATGATAAAAACTCTCCAGGAAGTAGGCATAGAGGGAACCTACCTCAACATAATAAAGGCCATATATGACAAACCCACAGCCAGTATCGTTCTCAGTGGTGAAAAACTGAAACCATTACCTCTAAGATCAGGAACAAGACAAGGTTGCCCACTCTCACCACTATTATGCAACACAGTTTTGGAAGTTTTAGCCATAGCAATCAGAGAAGAAAAAGATATAAAAGGAATCCAAATCAGAAAAGAAGTAAAACTGTCACTGTTTGCAGATGACATGATACTATACATAGAGAATCCTAAAGATGCTACCAGAAAACTACTAGAGCTAATCAATGAATTTGGTAGAATAGCAGGATACAAACTTAATGCACAGAAATCTTTTGCATTCCTATACACTAATGATGAAAAATCTGAAAGAGAAATTAAGGAAACACTCCCATTTACCACTGCAACAAAAAGATGGAAATACCCAGGAATAAACCTACCTATGGAGACAGACGACCTGTATGCAGAAAACTATAAGCCACTGATGAAAGAAATTAAAAATGATACAAACAGATGGAGAGATATACCATGTTCTTGGATTGGAAGAATTAACATTGTGAAAATGACTATACCACCCAAAGCAGTCTACAGATTCAATGCAATCCCTATCAAACTACCACTGGCATTTTTCACAGAACTAGAACAAAAAATTTCACAATTTGTATGGAAACACAAAAGACCCCAAATATCCAAAGCAATCTTGAGAAAGAAAAACGGAGCTGGAGGAATCAGGCTCCCAGACTTCAGACTATACTACAAAGCTACAGTAATCAAGACAGTATGGTACTAGCACAAAAACAGAAATACAGATCAATGGAACAGGATAGAAAGCCCAGAGATAAACCCATGCACATATGGTCACCTTATCTTTGATAAAGGAAGCAAGAGTATACAATGGAGAAAAGACAGCCTCTTCAATAAGTGGTGCTGGGAAAACTGGACAGCTACATGGAAAAGAAAGAAATTAGAACACTTCCTAACACCAAACACAAAAATAAACTCAAAATGGAGTTTTGAGGGCAGACACTATAAAACACTTAGAGGAAAACATAGGCAGAACACTCTATGACATAAATCAGAGCAAGATCTTTTTCGACCTACCTCCTAGAGAAATGGAAATAAAAATAAACAAATGGGACCTAATGAAATTTAAAAGCTTTTGCACAGCAAAGGAAACCTTAAACAAGACGAAAAGACAACCCTCAGAATGGGAGAAAATATTTGCAAATGAAGCAACTGACAAAGGATTAATCTCCAACATATACAAGCACCTCATGCAGCTCAATATCAAAAAAAACAAATCACCCAATCCAAAAATGTGCAGAAGACCTAAATAGACATTTCTCCAAAGAAGATATACAGATTGCCAAGAAACACATAAAAGGATGCTCAACATCACTAATCATTACAGAAATGCAAATCAAAACTATAATGAGATATCACCTCACACTGGTCAGAATGGCCATCATCAAAAAATCTACAAACAGTAAATGCTGGAGAGGGTGTGGAGAAAAGGGAACCCTCTTGCACTGTTGGTAGGAATGTAAATTGATACAGCCAGTATGGAGAACAGTATGGAGGTTCCTTAAAAAACTAAAAGTAGAACTACCATATGACCCAGCAGTCCCACTACTGGGCTGAGAAAACCATAATTCAAAAAGAGTCATGTACCGCAATGTTCATTGCAGCTCTATTTACAATAGCCAGGACATGGAAGCAACCTAAATGTCCATCAACAGATGAATGGATAAAGAAGAGGTGGCACATATATACAATGGAATATTATTTAGCCATAAAAAGAAACGAAACTGAGTTATTTGTAGTGAGGTGGATGGACCTGGAGTCTGTCATACAGAGTGAAGTAAGTCAGATAGAGAAAAACAAATACTGTATGCTAACACATATATACGGAATCTAAAAAAAAAAAATTGTTCTGATGAACCTAGGGGCAGGACAGGAATAAAGACACAGACGTAGAGAATGGACTTGAGGACATGGGGAGGGGGAAGGGTAAGCTGGGACGAAGTGAGAGAGTGGCATGGACATATATACACTACCAAATGTAAAATAGATAGCTAGTGGGAAGCAGCCGCATAGCACAGGGAGATCAGCTTGGTGCTTTGCGACCACCTAGAGGGGTGGTATAGGAAGGCTGGGAGGGAGATGTAAGAGGGAGGGGATATGGGGATATATGTATACGTATAGCTGATTTACTTTGTTATACAGCAGAAACTAATGCAACATTGTAAAGCAATTATACTCCAATAAAGATGTTAAAAACAAAACAAAACAAAGGAAGCTAACATGATCACATGCAAAAGAATAGAGGCCTGAGAGAGAATAACTCACAGAACTGAAAGTTCAATAAGTCATCTTACAGAATCCCACTTGTCAATGTTGGAGGCCAATGAATATTATCACGCATATATGTTACAGGCTTTGCAGAATTTAAATTGTCTACCTTTTTTTTTTTTCTTTCCACACTAAACTGGGGAAGGAAAAGAGGCAGTTTGTGATTTCCAAAGAAAGATGACTTGCTTTTCAAACCCTAGGTTTTCCTAGGGCTTAAAAAACCCCACACAGGCTGCCTCACCTGACAACTACTACTGTTCTTGCCAGTAAAAAGCATAAAGACCACTTGCTATTTTCAAAACCCTGGAAGAAAATGAATCAGACCCAAATTGCTATTAGTAATTTCTTTTTAGTTTGAGGTAGGGGAAATTCATATTCCTAAGCTAATTTTGTTGGACGTGGAGGCTGACCAGTTATCCAGGCAACTGATACCACAAAGCCGTAAGGCTCCCAGGCCATGGCCTGGATACAGATGGCCCCAGTGTTTATCACAGAACACCACAACACTGTCAGGTTTGTGAGCTGGCCAGCTAGAGCGAAACGAGGGGGAACAAACAGGAATTCTGTGTTGTCTTGATCCCTTCAAAATACATACTCCCATTTCTAGTAACCAGAAAGAATTAGCCCTAGGCTCAATCACCCTAAATGTACTATCTAAATAAAGCCAAGTTCTTACCATGGGAAAGACATACTGTCAAGTTTCTCTTTTGGAAATGCTTTCACAGTTTTGGAGTTGATTGTAGTTATACTACAATAGACATATTATGTGTAAAATTCAATACCAGAAGAAGGAACAAATGGTGAATTATAAACTAGAAAATTCTCACGTTATATTTCCCTCTGCAGTCTTTTGGGAGACTTCTCACGCACGGACTAGGTGTTTTTTAAGATGCTTATACAAGTACACAAGAATTTTACAGTAGTTGCAGCAAAATTTCTGAATGCCAGCCACACTAGGCAATAAAGTACTATATTATCTCTGTCTGTGAGCATTCCACAGATTGGAATATATAAATCGCAATTGCAGATGACCAGGGATACTGTTAATCAAATGATTCTGAGATCTTATAATATTTTCAAATGCTTTCCAAACCATCAAATATTGAATAGCTTTGGTGGTTTATGTGCTCAGTGTTTACTACCGTGTTATACGTTGTTATATTAATAATCTCCTTTGGTATTCATCGTAACTCACAGTTAGGTCTCTGATTAACCTGAACGCCCTATTCATTGATCCTGAGTGTGAACAGAAAGTCTCTGTATTTTGCAGTCTGATCATTCATAACTGATTTCTTAGGCAAGAGGAGGTTAGTTGGTGTGTTCGCTGACAGAGGTGGAGCCCCTACCAAGGTTCTTAGATGTTCCAAGTTTCAGTCTTTTGCATTCAATTTCCCAGAAATATGCCCATTGTTAGGGTCCCCTCAGTGAAGCGAGCACCTTAACCTCGGGGACATTGCTGGGCAAAAGGAGGGGTCAGGTTTAAGGTTTCCTAGCTTCCTGTGATCGGGTGATCTTGCGTGTGCGTGAGTGGGTGAAAAGTGTGTTTATGTGTGAGCGTGTGTGAACGTGCATGTGCGTGTGGGTCCATCTCACCTTTCCTTTCCTCTAAAACACACTGATGTACTCAAAGTTTTTCTTTCACCTGCTCTTCTGTCATAAGTGTGTGGACTATTGCAGATATGTTAAACCCTGGGTACTGGGTTTGACTGGAATTGATATAATTTTATTAATATAAGTGAAGCTAATACCCCTTAGATATTTAAGGAAAATTTATGCAAATCACCATTGCCTGTTTTATAGGAAAGACAAACCTGAATCTTCTGTTTTATGACTTTGAGTACCAACAGATGATTTGTGAAAATAAATTACAATTTTAGTGCCCGTATAGAGCAGGAACCATGTAATATTCATGAACGGCGCTCATCGTATCTTTACTTCCTTATGACCAGTAGCGAGTGGTCTTCAAACCATTTGAAGGTTCAGTTCAAACGTTTAATGGGTGTACAAATGTTCAAAGTAGTTTATTCATAATTTCCAAACACTAGAAGCAACCGGATGTCCTGCAACGTGTGAGTGGTTAAACAAGCTGAAACATCCATACCAAGGAGACGTAGGTAGCGATAAAAAGGAACCAATTATGATATATGTAACAAGCAGCAATTGGAAAGATCTCATGGCCATTATGCTGAGGGAAGAAGATAAATAACGTTCTTGAAATCACAAAATTATAGAAGTGGAGAACAGATTAGTGGTCATCAGGGCTTCAGGAGGATGAGTGTGGGTGTGGCTATAACAGAGGTAGCAGGAGGGGGCCTTGTGATGGAAAAGTTCTGAATCTTCATTGTGGCAGTGGTTACAGGAGCTACTTAGGTAATAAAATTGCATAGAACTAAACACACATGCACAGATGAGTGCATGTAAAACTGGGGAAATCTGTGGATGGTGCCAATGTCAATTTCCTGGTCTTGATACTGTGCTACATATATAGTCATGCACAATGCTGCCATTGGCGGGAACTGGGAGAAGTTATAGTACACTTCTCTGTGGATTTTATTTTGCAACTTCCTATGAATCTAGGATCATTTCAAAATAAAAAGGTAAAAAACAATTCAGTGGGGTATGGTTTGGTGTCACTTTATTTCTTTGCCCTGAACTGATTTTTCTACATGCAATCAGTTAATTATTCTCATGTAATAATTAAATTAGGATTAAAAGAAGATGGAGAATAGTGGAGTAAAGAGAAAGGAAAAAGAAAAAAACACACCAGTATCCACTTGTGATTATCCTTTTTGTTCTCTCGATCCTTAACAAGCAGAGCTCAAGTGGCCCTGCTCTCGGCTCATTTCTGCTTTGTTCTGTAAATGAAGGCATTATCCCTGGAGCATAATATACCAATCATACTGCCCACTGCCAATCAGATGCAAGGAATTGTGCTGCTTCTCAATGAAAACTTATCCATTATATCTCAGCTTCCTGCTCATCCCCACATTCACTTCTACCATTGTATGCTTTCGAGGAAAATTAAAAATGGCATTTTGGCTGACAGTACTAAAGCAAAGCATAGGTCTTAATGCATTCTACGTGAGTCTAAGAGACCTTACACGATATAATTCACTGGCTCTCTGGGAAGCAAGTTCATTCAAGTTAGGCTCTCACCTGGCAGGAATGCACCTCTCCTCCCGCTAATTCATAGTGGGACTAGTAGTGCCAATCGACTTTCATGATCCCCTACCCTCATCCTGACTCCTGGAAACTGGTCTACGTGGCTACATCTGGCCATTTCTTTCCATATTTATTGCACTGGAAAAAAATCATGCATTAAAAAAAATCACTTTCTTTCCAACATTTAACATCAGATATTTGAAAATGAAAAGCTAGATCAGCCTCCCCACCTTCTCTTATTTTGCCATCACATGGCAGCTGTATTTTTCCTCCTTTGAAGAAAGAATGAGGATTTGAATGTGAGGTGTCACTAAACAATTGTACTGCCTGTCAAATGTATAAAATTGTTTAAAAAGCAATGAATCGAAATATCTACTAATGCTCTCAAAATATTTAAAGCATTTCTTCCCCTAACTCATTTTTAAGATACTTAGCCTCTACTTATCCATTCTCCACTGTAAATGTCCCTGGAAACTCAAGTTTTGTTATCTCTCACCCAGAGGACAGGAGTAACTCTTCCCATGGACGATGACATTCTCCTTGTCCAAACTTTGGTTTGGCTCTTCTGGACTCTCTTTTCAACTAGGCTCAATCTTGGGTTCTCATGTCTTTCTTGGCAAAGTCCAGTTCTAGCAAGAATCCTGCTAAGTCAGGTCAACCAGAACCCCCCACTCTCGATATCTGATCACGCTTGACATCTGGTCAGGTTCCTCATCCTTCACCCTCCTCCCCCAGGTGATGAGGTCTGATCGCTGGCCTGCCTTCAGTAAGAATCCTGTTAGGTCTGTTCAGCCAGAATCTCTCCCTTCCTCCTGATATTTTCTGTTCGTGATTTTCCATCCACTGACTCCCACCCTGTTCCTTAGCAATAAATTCCCTTTTTTCCTTATGTTTGGCGTTGAGCCCAATCTCTCCCCACTACGACAAAACCCCACTGTTGTAGCCCCACTTGAATAAAGTCTGCCTTACTGTTCCTTAACAGGTGTCATCAAATAATTTTTTCTTTAAACTCATCACAATTTCCCCCTGCCAGAGAGGAACATGGACGAAGTCCCATGCCCTCTCTAACCTCAGTCTCCTCCCATGTACTGAGATAATGTTACCAGGGCCAGCTTCATGGGTCTGAGATCTGTGCAGTAATATAGGGCTCCATGCTCAGAGGACCCCAAGCTTGGTTTAACTCTCTACCGCTGCCATCTTGGAACTCCCAATAATCCTATCTTTGAACTTGTGTTTTGCAAGTGAAATCTAACAGGACAATGAAACACGCGCATGAGTAGACTCCTCTGCTCCCTGCTGCCTCATTCACACATAGCATTTGTAATATGTGAATATCGCAATCCAGCCCTACTGGGGCCATGACGTGTTGCGGGAGTTGAGTAAGACTCGGGGCGAGCACAGTGTAAGTGTGTTACATTTATGACGAGACAGCAAGAGGGCTAACAGCCCCCATGCTCCCTCTGAACCAGAACTGCCTTTGATTGAAGAAGGCAATGACGTTCCAAGAAGCATGAATGATCAAGGAACCTTATCACAGAGTAACCCTTTCTTACTCGTATTATTCACCTAGGTTAGCCAACTATTTATACTGAAAATGATGACCTAGGAGGAAAGGGAAGTTGTGTCAACCCACAGTTCTGTTTCCTTCCAGTCCTTTCTCAGTCTTCAGTAAGAGAACTTGGTAGAATACACTCATATTAAGAAGTGAAGCAAAACCAGCTGAGGTAGATTGGTGCAGTGTTTCTACTGTTTTGGTAAGAATGAAATACATATGCATGTATAGACTACAAAATATGAATTGTGTAATTTCTGTGATTCTGCATACAAGTTAAATGCTCTTGTATTTGTATTTAAATCTGACATTGCAAAATATACAGATAAACGGTAGATTGCATGTAAATAATTTGAAATTTTAATTTTTCTCTATTTAGAATGATGTTAAATAATAAATTAAAAAAAAAAATCAAGACAAGTCAAGAGAGAGACCATGGAAGAAAGAAAAAAGCTTGAGTATCTTTTTAGTACTTTTAATGGCATTTCCCTTCCTGCTTTTTTTTTTTTTTTTTTTTTTTTAATATTTTGGCTGTGTTGGGTCTTCGTTGCTGCGTGCGGGCTTTCTCTAGTTGTGGTGAGCAGGGGCTACTCTTCGTTGTGGTGCGTGGGCTTATCATTGCGGTGGCTTCTCTTGTTGCAGGGCACAGGCTCTAGGAACACAGGCTTCAGTAGCTGTGGCTCGCGGGCTCAGTAGTTGTGGCTTGCAGGCTCAGTAGTTGTGGCACACGGGCTTAGTTGCCCCATGGCATGTGGGATCTTCCCGGGCCAGGGCTTGAACCCGTATCTCCTGCATTGGCAGGTGGATTCTTAACCACTGCGCCACCAGGGAAGTCCACCCTTCCTGCTTTTTGAACAACAAGCTTGAAATGTTCATTTTGCACTGGGCGTTGCAGATTATATAGCCAGCTCTACACATGAGCTACCTCAGCTTGCTGCTGTGGGATGAAATGATAATGTATATGAAGGTCCCGGGCACAAACAGAACATCAACCAGTGCCTCCTAATTCTCCCCGATTCACTCCACCCAACTGCCTCTCTCCTGTTCTTCATGTCTGCAGTCTTTTCTTGCTCCAATAAATTACCCTCCATTTCACTGAAATCAACATCCTAAAGCAGAAGTCTGATCATGACAATCCCTAGTTCCAAAGCCTTCAGTGGTTTCCCATTGTCTGTGAGATCAAACCCAAGCAAACTCCTCTACAGAGCACGCTCCGTCTGCGAGGACCCTGTGCCCACCTTAAGAAGGCAGTCTCAGCCACCTGCCTTAGATGTCTAGGCTGATCAAGGCTCTGCATCCCTGGAGACCCCAGAGCAGCTTTATCACTTATCAAAACATGCTACGATGATTTGTTTTTAATATTTGTCTTTGCCAGATTGTCAGCTCCTTGAGGACAGAGACCAAATAGCATTCACATCTCTGTACTTCAAAATAGGAAGTTCTGTGCCTGGTACTCAAAAAATTTGTTCACACATGGAGATGAGCACAGTCAGTAAAAGGCAGGACATTCACTTCGTATTCTAAGTGTATCCTTTATTTCCCTGAAGCTTGTCTTCCTTAGAACTGCACTGTGAAAAAAGGGAATGCTAACACTTTTATTATACTTCTGTCATAAAGCATCACTGGAATAAGCAAGTAATCTCCTGAGTGGATGTTTTGACTTGTACGACCTCAACTGGAATTAAAACATTCACTAATCGGCTGCTAGGCTATCAGTCGCCCCAAATATTAAGTACTTCAAGAGTACATATTGGGCTTCCTTGGTGGCGCAGTGGTTAAGAATCCGCCTGCCAATGCAGGGGACACGGGTTTGAGCCCTGGTCCGGGAAGATCCCACATGCCGCGAAGCAACTAAGCCCGTGCGCCACAACTACTGAGCCTGCGCTCTAGAGCCCGTGAGCCACAACTACTGAGCCCACGTGCCACAACTACTGAAGCCCGCGGGCCTAGAGCCTGTGCTACACAACAAGAGAAGCCACCGCAATGAGAAGCCCATGCACCGCAACGGAGAGTAGCCCCCGCTCGCCGCAACTAGAGAAAGCCCGCACGCAGCAACGAAGACCCAACATAGCCAAAAATAAGTAAATAAAATAAATAAATTTATAAAAAAAAAAAAGAGTACGTATTATCTAATGTTGCACCGTGACAAATCCTTTTATAAAAACAACAAAACTTTTATTACATTTCTATATATCTAAATTTACATATAACTTTTTTTTTTTTTTTTCTAAAACTCAGTGTATATCTTGATTCAAGGGAAGGCCACAGTGGGCAAAATGTTTCCTCTGTGGGGTAGGGAGTGAGGGTGGTGTCCACACACATAAGGAAAATCCGCCCTTTCCCAGAAGTACTACTTTTTAAAATGTCACTATGTAGTAATATCTCTCTTTTTTAATTGTTAAATTCTACTTATCCTACAGACTTGAACACACTAATTTTCCTCTCCCTAATTAAGCCCATTGTCATATTTCATTCACTCAAGCTTCCTGTTAAATGAAACATTATTTTCACTTATAAATGTTCCATAATGTGTTCCTAGGGGTTGCTAATTGGGGACAATTATATGAAGATCAATCTGAAGTCAACAGTGGCCGCTGTCATTAGCACGCCCCTGTTCTGCTTCAGATGCCTCCATGTTGGTCGAAGGCAATAGGGCAAATCAGGACCCCAGAGGAAGCCTTGATAAAGCAGCTCAGGAAATTCGCAGGCAATGCGGGCATCTTTCATTTTTAATTTGTTGGTTTAATCTGGCTGGAGGGGAACTGACAAAATCTTCATCACCTAATGTGCTTAATGGTCTACATGAAATGAGTTGGTGGTATTGGTTTAGTTCCTATTGGACCCATTTCTAAGTCATACAAGCCCCGATAAATTACTCTAATGAGCTCTTCTCACAGAAAATGTACCATGGAAACTAGATCTTGGTATTCTGCATAGATTTTTTAAAAGCATCAAAAAAGTAAAATGAAAGTGTCTTCAGTAAGCAGGTTATCACACCCCTCAAAGCACAGGTCAGTATCAACCTAGGAGAAAATGCTATCCCAACCAGAGGAGAGATTTTCTTCATTTTCTTTTCCTGTTCAGAATGAGATAACCAGGAGAACAAACGTAATTTTTGTTTTGTTTTATTTGTTATTGGTGGGGTTGAACTGCATTACTGATTACTTTAAAAAGTGACTTTTTAAAAATTAACACGAGTTATTTTTAAAAAATATATATGAGGGACTTCCCTGGTGGTCCAGTGGTTAAGACTTTGCCTTCCAATGCAGGGGGTGCAGGTTCAATCCCTGGTTGGGGAGCTAAGGTCCCACATGCCTCAGGGCCAAAACACCAAAACATAAAGCAGAAGCAATATTGTAACAAATTCAATAAAGACTTTAAAAATGGTCCACATCAAAAAAAAAAATCTTAAAAAAAAAAATATATATATATATGAAAAGGAGTAAAATGTTGGAATGGAACATAAGCAGAATAAAATGATTCCTCCAGAATCAAGGAAGACATACTTCTCTTGCTTTATTGTATAAATGGTTAATAGTTTAAAGGGACTTCCCTGGTGGTCCAGTGGGTAAGACTCCACGCTCCCAATGCAGGGGGCCTGGGTTCGATCCCTGGTCAGGGAACTAGATCCCACAACTAAGAGTTCTCATGCCACAACTAAAGATCCCACATGCTGCAACTAAGACCTGGCACAGCCAAAATAAATAAATAAATAAAAATAATAATAAAATAAAATTACTTCACTTAAAAAAAATAATAATACCTAGAGGTATTATGCTAAATGAAATAAGTCAGACAGAGAAGGACAAATACTGTATGATTTCACTTATAATTGGAATCTAAAAAACAAAACAAATGAACAAACATAACTAAACAGAAAACAGAGTCATAGGTACAGAGAACAAACAGGTAGCTGCCAGAGGTGGGGCGAGGAGAGAAATAGGTAAGGGAGATCAAGAGGTACAAACTTTCAGTTAAAAGACAAATGAGTCACACAGTGTGGGGAATGTAATCAATAATTATGTAATATCTTTGTGCAGTGGCAGATAGTAAACTAGACTTATCGTGGTGATCATTTTGAAATGTACAGAAATATCAAATCACTATGTTGTGTACCAGGAATGAACATACTGCTCTAACTCAATTATACTTCAAAAACAAACAAGCGAACTCATGGAAAAAGAGATCGGATTTGTGGCTCTCACAAACAGGAGTGTGAGGAGGGGCAGTTGGACGAAGGTGGTCGAAAGGTACAAACCTCCAGTTATAAGATAATGAGTACTGGGGATGTAACGTACAATATGATAAATATAATTAACACGGCCGTACGATATAGATGAAGTTGTCAAGAGAGGAAATCCTAAGAGTTCTCATCACAAGGAAAAAAAAATTTTTTTTCTCTATTTCTTTGATTTTGTATCTAGATGAGATGACAGATATTCATTAAATTTATTGTGGTCATCATTTCATGATGTATGTCAGTCAAATCATGATGCTGTACCCCTTAATCTTATATAGTGCTGTCAATTATATTTTAATAAACCTGGAAGAAAAATAAACAAATAATTATTAGGCAAGAATAATTTGAAATTTTTAAAAAGGAAGCTGAAAGTCAAAACAAAAATAAACATCATAATTCCTTTCTTTTGTCCTTTCTGACCCTCAAAATATAGGAAAATACCAAAAATTTCAATTCCCCCAAACTTAGAATTTTATATAATTAACGCACTATCCTAGAAAATGACTTGATTTTCCCCATGGTGACTAGACAAGCTAGACTCGGAGCGTCAATTTATTAAACTCATGAAAATAAGTGTTTCTTTATTTTCCCATCATCTACTTAGATTTCCTGTCCCCTTGCCATCGTCATATAATTGCACGTGTGTGTGCCCACACACGCACACACACCTTTCACACCACCGTTACCACCAAAAGCACCAAGCTTCTTTTGTCCTAATTTGGATGTTGGAACAGTATTTTGTGTCAGGGAGGTCAGGGAGTAGAGAACAGAAATGCCATTATCTAACCTTAGCATTAACATAAGGAAAATGTAAAGTTGGTACAAAATAAGCTAAGCATAGGGGTCATACTTTGTATCTCCCCTTTTTTATCCTTTCCAGAGATCCAGTAAAGAACTCTAGCCTGTTGTGCCATAAATGTGGGCTCCGTATTGCAACAGGGTTAAGCAGTTTAACATGTCCAGGTCCTTGAAAGGTATCATCACTGTTTGAAAAAAAAAAATAATTAGCATATACTACCTATTGAGAATTGGTCATTAGAAATACCTTTACGCAAAATAAAACAGCATTAGGTAGCTATTCTTTCCTGAGGTTATGTCATTTTTAGAGGATTTTTATGTAATTTCTTCATCTTTTTCCTGAGCCCTCTTTTGGTGGCAGGTGTTGCATTGCTGTCACACCCCAAGCCTGTGTTCTGCACATAGAGGTGAAAGGTGACAAAGAGCTTTTGCAGGGAATTCAGCTAAAACCACAAGTTCACAGGGAGGTCAGAAGAGAGCTTTCAGACTAATACTCTACAGCTCCAGTGCAGCAGTGAATCCTGGTTAAACAAGTCTAGCCAGTTAAACTAGCTAGACACACTTATGTCAGGAAGATGAGTGATAAAGTTAGCTGCAAATTCTTGCCACTGCATCCACAGAGGAGTGATTTCACTCCCCTTCCCCTTGAATCTGGACTGCTCATGACTTGCTTAGACCACTGAAATGCAGCAGAGGTGATGCTTTGTAACCTCCTAACTTCTTAAGGCTGGGCCTTCAGAGATACACAGCTGTAGATCCCTTCATGACAGAACGCTCCTTTCGGAAGCCAGCCTCTATATTAGATGTTTGACTACTTGGTGACAACCATGCTGGGAGGAAGCGCAAGTTAGACACATGGAGAGAGGGGGGCACGTGGAGGTCCTTCCTGGAGCTTCCTTTTGAGAGCCCAGCCAGTAGAATGGATGACCTCAGTTAATGCCACAGGCAAGAGAACTACCCACATGAACCCTGCCTGGATTCTTCACCCACAGGACCCTGAGCAAGTAAAACGGGGTTTGTTGTTAAAGCCACTAGGGTTTGGGTTAGTTTATCAAAGGTAACAGATAATCAAAACAATGTGCATAGCACAGAACACTCCTTGGCAGCCAACAGTAGTAAAGGAAACTGATCTAATGATTGACTTTAAATTTACAAGGGATAACGTATTTCTGCATTTTGTTTTTTGGTTTTTTTTTTAATCAGTCATCAATTTTATACACATCACTGTATACATGTATACATGTATACAGTGATGTGTATAAAATTGATTCATTTTGTTTTGAAGAGAAGAATACTTGCAGAAATACAGGGTCAAACATTTAACTATCTGCTTCATTGTATCCTGAGTAAATTAATCTTGTATTTTATTTAATTTTACTTTGAATGAAAGTGAATACACATTAGATGGACTCCATATAATAAGCTTCTGGGGTTGAGATTCAAAAAAAAGTAAAACACTTAAGGCTTGTTACCTTGAGGAAAAATACAGTTTGAAATGGAAACAATGTATAAGATTACAAATTAATAGTGGGTAACATAGAAACTGTTAACTTAGCATACACCCGCATATAACCGCATAGACTAGAAAAAAAAAAAAAAAAGAAATTCACCAGGGAAGCTATCTGGGCAGAAATGTGGTTTGAACAGATCTTAAAAAAAAATGATAGGATAAAATTAGACAACAGAATGGAGGGGAACTCCAAGGGAGTACTGACGTGGCAGGTTTCTAATAGGAGCTAAAGATGAAAGAAAAATAAACATCAGTAACTTATTTAAGTCAGTCATTAAGTAAGTCATTTCTAGACAACATCCTAGCTCAGCTCTGCAGAATGTAATTCAGCCTGGGAAATATTTCTTCTAATGCTATTGTGGTGGTAAAAGGGAAGTGTCAGGGGGGAGATTGGTCATTTCAACTGAACACTGATATTTGGGATCTATCAGAAGGAGAAAGAGTGTGAGAGAATAAGCCAAATAAAATGATAGGCAAAAAAACAACAACCCCCCCCCCCCAAAACAACCAACAAACGAACAAATAGAAAGACATACAAAGTAATGAGAAACTACTACATGGGCACCTTGCTTTGAAGAAATGACAATAATTCTCTGTTCATGCACATACGTTTTGCAACAGCAAATATTTTAATATCTTAGGTGTCTTGGAAAGAAGGGGGTTAAAATTAGTTATGTAATGAAATTTTATAGGGAAAACTGCTCTTAGAAAAAAAATGAAAGTGTATGTGCATTATCCCCACATCAAGTTTTTCATAGTTTTAAGATTGCTGTACTAGCAGTAAATACCTATGTTAAAATTATCTGTAAGAAAATTTAGAAATACTCAATACCCTTGGTCACAAGTGAAGGGCAAATTAAAACCAAAATGAGACAGTGCTTCATGCTCACTTGAATGGCTATTTCTAAAATACTGATACTACCAAAAGTTGGCAAGGCTGCGAAGAAACTGAAACTCATATATTTTTGTGGGACTGCAAAACTGTGCAAATACTGTGGGGAAAGGTCAGCCAGTTTCTTACAAAACTATACATAGACCTACTCAATGATCCAGAGATTCCAAGCTTAGATATTTTCCCAAGAAAATCAAAACATATATATACAAAAAGACTTGTACGAGAATGTTCTTGGCAGCTTTATTTATAATAGCCCCAAACTGGAAAGAGCCCAGATGCTCAATAGGAGAATGGATAAAAAAAAAATTGTGGTCCATTCATACAATGGGATGCTGCTTAGTAATGGAAAAGAAAGACCTGTGGATACACACAATAGTAATGATGAATCCCAAAGTTCCATGCTTAATAAAGGAAGATTCAGGCAAAATGACGCATACTCTTGGTTTCATTTAATATGGAACGCTTGAACAGGCAAAACTAACTGATGGCAGGAAAAAAAACAACAACAGAGTAACAACAAGGCTGCCTTTGAGATAGTAGGGCGGAGGTTTACAGATTTACTGGGAAGGGGCATGAATCAACTTCCTGGGGTGATGGGCAACGTCTACACCTTGACAGAGGTTTGGGTTACACATCTGTGTTATTTATTAAAACTTGATGAATGGTACACTTAAAATTTGTGCATTTCTTTGCATATAAATTATACTTCAAAGGAAAAAATAGGAACTGGAGATAAATATTAAACTCTAGTTGTTGACGTGCATGCTGAAGTATTTTGGAGGGGAGGTGTAGTTATGTCTGTGATTTTTTTGAAATGCATCAGGAAATAACATTTGTTTGTTATAACAAATAACATGAATAGAGAATGGATAGATGAATACATAAATAAATATGATAAATCAAATATGTCGAACTGTTAGTGGTAGGATATAGGTGGTAGGTTTATGAATGTTCGCTGTAAAACAGATTCAACTTACCTGCATGTTTAATTTTTTTTCATAATTAAATGTTAGAAAATAATTGGGAAAAGAATGAATCCTATATTCCTGGCTCAAACATGTTGTGTAGTATACATGAATGGAAAAAGCAAATTCCCCAAGTAAAGAGTGTATCTAATCTAATCTAACTGGATAACTGTATAGAAAATATAGAATGCACAAGTGTAACGTACAATCACTGACAACATGCTTGAGATGGTTTTTCTCCAAGGCTAATCCAAATAAAATATTCTATTTTACTACAGAAATATCTGAGTTATTCAGGGCTATGAGAGGAACGTCTATTTTGGTTGATATTCTACTTAGGGGTCAGGGGCAGATGTTTCAGGCTCCGTGGGCTACAAGGTCTGTACCACGGTTACTGGACTCTGGTGTTGCAGTGCAGAAGCCGCCACAGACAACACCTAAACAAATGGGCTGAGTTCCCATAAACTATTTACAAAAACAGGCAGCAGGCCATATTTGGGCCTCGGGCTGTAGTTTGCCAACTCCTGTTCTATTTGAAGAGTATTCATAATTGAATTATACTGCAACCCTGCATCACAGATATTGTAGAATTTATAATGTGAATATTGGTTTCTGAGAGTACATTCAACTAGTATGCCAACCTTACTTTTTTCAAGTCTTCTAATTCAAATAACTTTAGGGACATAGTTCTATTATCTGATGAGGTTTTTTTTTTACAGGATATTTTTCTGGTTGGGTTTGCTTTGCACCCCAGGTCTTGCTTTCAGATTCACTGGGTGTCAAATGTTCACATGTCCTGGCACCTTGAGTGCTTGGGGTTTTTATTATTCATGTATAATGATGAGGATAAAGTAATAGTACTGGATATAACTAGGAGGAGTGTTGAGAGAATCATGGTAGGAGAAAGCAGACCTGGCTGCATAGAATAAGGGCCTTCAAAGGACTTGTCCTTGCAGGGGAGAGTAGGTTCACTCCCTTTACTTAGCTCCTAGTCAGTGCTGGCAACGTGGGAGAACCAACCTCTACGAAGACCTAGTTCCTGCCCTTCAGGAACTGATACTGTTAGTTAACTTCTGGGAATAGGACAACGGATAAGAGGTGAATGGGAGAAAAATTCATCCATTAAAAAGGCCTTCCTATAATTGCAGTCATCTGATTTGAGTTTTATACTTGGGGATGGAGGAAGCTCACCATCTCTGGAATTAATCAAGGAGAAGCAAATGATCCCCAGTCAGGCATGCATATTAGAACAATGCCTCAATTAGAAGGACTAAATCCAGAAGCGGACACATATGGTCACAATTTACAAATCTAATTTGTTACTGGAAGAGAGAAAATATCAGATTAAACAGATTATACTTAGTAACAGGGCCTTGTTACTCGTTGTGCACAGTATTTGAAGATATTTTTACATGTACCAACTTTTTTCTTTACCTAGAATTCAGCAGACTACAGTGATCAGTTCCTTTCCAAAGACGTTCATTAAATTTTCCTAAGGTTTGATTGATTTAGAAAAAAGAACGAAACATTTGTAAACCATCTGCCTCTTTATCTCAAATCAGGGGTTACAGCAAGCTATTTTATTTAGAAAATGGAATTTAACAAAATTTCACCCATTATTTTTTGCTGACACTTTCAAAATGACACAAGTGAGACTGACTGCTTTTAAGATCTTTTAGTTCCCTGATACTGACTCCCTTGCGAATTGAAAGATAAAAGTAATGGAAATTAAGTAACTATAACACCTCAATTAATTGACACTGTATTTTATTTGTTAGTTTATTAGTCATGCCTTAAAATGTTAACTTACAAGTGAAAATGATAGATATCTAAAAATATGGGCTAGTCTATTATACTAAACTTACAACATGTTTGAAGCCATACATTTTCCTAATATTTTGAAATAAACTCATCATTTGTAAAAAAATGATTTGGAGTTCCAAATGGAAATACTGAAGCACTCTAAAAACTCAGTAATGCACTTGTCAGTATACGCAAGTGGAAAATTTACTGAATTATTACTATGTATTTTAGACCTTTTAAGACTAAGACAATTAAACTGCTTCCTTATGTTTGTTTTATTGAACTCTGAGGTCCAGGAGCCCTGTGCCTTCATAACAGCAGTTCTTGATTCCTCAGACAAGACATCAAGTTAGGTTTAGAGATTCATTGCTTTCTTCTGAGAGAGTGTTCTCCAAGGAGGGAACAAATAAGAGTCCAGATCATCTAGCATCACCATAACGTGCCTCATCTGCACCCAACACTGTGCCCATCACTGGAGGGAAAAGATAACAAACAGCGTTCCTTCCCTTGGGGTGCTCGGGATTCAGTGGCAAGAACAGGCGTGGGGTGGCACCAAGTCTAGGATACTGTGGCATCAGAAGCGCAGTGTTAGGAAGGATTTGGTGTGAGGGAATAAACAGCAGAAACGTCCAAGGAGACATGGTGTGGGAGCTGGACTGTACAGCTGAGGGGGATTTTTGAGGAACAAATAGTGGGAGTGTGATTACAGCTGGGGACTGGGTACATGAAGGAAAGAGTACGTTGGGATAAATAAAGACGTGTGTGAACCTAAAGGGTAAGTCTGGGGCCCAGACAATACCCTGGTATGCCAGAAGTAAAGGAGGTGCCTTTAAGAAGGGAAAGAAAGGACAGAAGGGGTAGTAGAAGATGGTCCCAGATGATACACTGGAGCCAGTTTGTGAGAGACCCCCAAATGCCAATATTTGGCATTTGTTTTGGAAGGCCTTAGGTGCCACTGAAGATTTCTGAGCAGTAGAATGGCCTGATGAAAGAAGATGGAGGGAAGAATTTCCCACAAGCACCTTCACACAAGCATCACAAGCTTAGGGGTGGCTGAGTCTTGTCTGAGGTTCTAGATCTCAAAAGTGGTACCTGTGTGGCTCACTGCAGATTCAGTATAGGCTGCTATGTGGTATCTCAACTTAGCAATCCCAGGGTGTCTGTGCAGTCAGACACCAGCAACACGGGGGAAGATGCCATAGTCCATCCATAACTGATGCTGATGAGTTTTGGTCGGGGAGGAAGGTTAAGAGCATCTCAAAGGTACACAGAATAGCCAGATGCTCAATGTTGGACCAAATGTACAAAACTGGGAGAGCAGGATCTTCATGTTCAAAGGACATTCAGTACCAGTATGGTAAAGGCATCTCATAGAGAATATACAACTACCAAAGTACACGCACTTAAAATTTTTTCATTTCATTCATTCATTCATTCATTCAATCAGTCAACAGATATATATGAGTGTCCACAATGCACCAGGTACTTTTGGAAGTCAAGGATTCAATGGTGAACAGACAAGGAAGTGCCAGTGTGAATACAGAATCCATATGGAATGGATACGGTGAGCTGTCTGGGGAAGATTCTGGGAGTAGGTAGGGAGTTTCCAAGTTCTAATATATGAACTACCCGTGGTCTTGAGAAAAACATATGGTCCCATATTAAAAATGTGTACCCAGTTTCACAATCACACTTGATAAAAGGTTCTGAGTTATAAGATATAAAGAATGTAAGAAGCAGCAAATTACTAAGAATGAACACAATACTAGTTAATCTTAGTGATCTATGGTTTATAAAGGGAGAGTATTTGGATGGTCTCACATACAAGAGAAACAACATTTTCGCATTATCACACATGTCCTTATTACATAGGCCAGTTGAGATCAGATTATTTAATCAATGTCTAGAAAAACATGATTAACTTCTTCCCAAAAGACATGTCTCGATTTTAACTTTATAGGAAATAAATTACATAGCCTTGCTTAAGGGACTTACTTCCTTTATGGCAAATCTAATCTACACGTAATTCTCTTTATTCTTTATTCCTTCTCCCAGAGCAAGTGAATAGAGCTGCGAAAAAGTCGTTACACCTAAAAGTTACACAAGTTCAACAACTCGCAATAGCACTCAATGAAATATCCAATGCTGATTGTGAAATATGAATCACACCACCATGACTGGTGTGTATCTACAACTAGCAGCAGACACGCCTTCTCCCACAGAGGGCATTTACCTGGCAGAGAGGCAGCTCATTAATCAGGTCTCAGTTTCTGTGCCAGCCAAGCCTGGGACCCAAGGCATGGGCTTTTCAGGTTTCCGTGACGAGCCACACATTTCCACACTGTTCAACTTGAAAGTCAAGCCATACGATGCTCTTCCTAGTTACCATTCAGTATGCTTAACTTGGCATCAAATCATTCCCTAGGCAAATCACACCTAGACTGCACAGAGGATTCTTTTGGGGGTGATGGGGGACAGAGGGTCCCCACAGACTTTAATGGTTGCAAAGAGTGGGTCTTCTGACCATGAGTTAGCCAGAAGCTCTGTGGCACCCTCATTAGCCAAAAAGGGGAAGTCAAACACTCTTTCCCTTTTATTCCTATAATTTCTTGTTAATGGGCTCCATGGAAAAGGATGGGATAAATGAATGTGAATAGTAGCAACTATTACTAATAGTAGAACCAAACTGGGACATTTTTGGAGAGAAAGACTAGAGGGCAGGTTTTTAATAATAATGTCAGGACAACTGGCATAAACTAGCCTGTTCTGGACAAACAAGGAATAGGGCCTTCTCGCCATAATTAACCAGAAATTTAAGGATTTCATTGTTAATATTCAAGTAAAAGTATTATTTAGATGATTATTCGCTCAATCTAACAAATGTCCCTTCATCTCTACATATTCTTTCATTAATTTTAATGTATACTAAATAGCAACTTTGCAACAATTTTAGTCAATGGAGAAACTTGGCTCACCCCCTGCATTAAAATTCTCTGGAAGCGATGCTTCATCTTATCTCAAATTTAAAAAGAAATGATGTCGGTTTTTATTCTCCTCAAGCTCAATTTTACTGATACATTCCTAGAAAACTGGCCGCAGAGAGCTGTGATAGGATATGATCCTAGCTGTGTGGGGTTCTTAAAACTATTTAATAAGACAGGCAATTCACCTTGAGAATACTGGAACTCCTATGAAAAGCTCCAAGCAAATAAAATGTATTTTTAAATCCTTAGGTACTATTATTGGATGAGACCATGTTGACTCTAGAGAATCCCCAAATGAGGAATACTGGGAAATAATCTAGCCTTATATTCAGAAACAGAGAAGGCTCAAGTATATTTTGAATTGTAACTACTATTTGGAAATGCTCACAGTCACAACATGATAAAATATATGTACCAATATTCAAAGCTAGAATGACATTAGAGGGCTAATATGAATATTTTTACATATTTATGCTAAAGTAAGTAGGTGTTGGGAAAATAATATGCACAGATTTATTCCCTCCACAAATTAAAATTTAACTTCCAGAGAGCACAGATAAAGTTATTCCTAAAGCCCTATTATCTACACATTTGTCAACTACCTTTTAGCTTTTATATGCTAAGCACATTAGTATGCAAACAAATATAATGTGAATATAATCACACAGAGAGAGAATATATATTTGTCAACGCCTGACTGTCCTTCATGAAAAGATATAAACTATATAGAGAATATCCACAGTTGCCAGAAAGACAGTTTTGGATTGAGAATAATATGTTTTTCTTTTCATCTAGAGAGCTGAAAACATAATGTATTACAATTATATTGATTTTTTTTAAAAGGATGATAGTTTTGCTGTGAGGCAAAGTTAAAAAAATACGACATCAAGATCATGCTTGGTAATTAATTATGTTTGTTACTGAAATATGTCATAGAATTAATAACGAATAAACTAGTGAGATTTTAGAATTTTTCTTACAACTATGTATAATCTTGTAATGTTTAATTTCGGTTGCATAGAGCAGAGTTGGTATAAGTGTAAAAACTGCTCATCAAGCCATTTATTATTGAGGTCATTATATTCACAATTAAAAACAAGGAAAATGGTGCAAATCTCCAACAAGGGATGGGAGCTGGGGCAACAGATCAGCTCTGTTACCATGTCTGGGGGAAAGTCTATCAGTCAAACTGTCTTCTCCCTTAATCATCAGTTAATGTGACTATTAACAAGATATTTTCTCCAATATGTGCTTCCATTAGCATAATTCTGGGCCCTAATTACCTTATGCTTTTTTTCATCTTTAAATATCTGACATAAAAATTGCAGTAGCGGGCTTCCCTGGTGGCGCAGTGGTTGAGAATCTGCCTGCCAATGCAGGGGACACGGGTTCAAGCCCTGGTCTGGGAAGATCCCACATGCCGCGGAGCGACTAAGCCCGTGAGCCACAATTGCTGGGCCTGCACGTCTGGAGCCTGTGCTCCGCAACAAGAGAGGCCAATAGTGAAAGGCCCGCGCACCGCGATGAAGAGTGGCCCCCACTTGCCACAACTAGAGAAAGCCCTCGCACAGAAACGAAGACCCAACACAGCCATAAATAAATAAATAAATAAATAAAAAATTAAAAAAAAAAAAAAATTGCAGTAGCAAATAGACCCATGTGGTTTCTCATCTAGTCTTTTTCCAAACTTGTCAGGGATGACATTCTTTTGTGTGCCTTTTAATCCAGTTTCTTTTGATTACTTCTTAAGACTTTTTAAAAATAAAAGTAATACACATTTATGGTAAAAAAGTGAGAAATTCAGTAAAGTTAAAAAAAATTAAAATCACTTTTAATCCCGTAAGTCAGAGGCAATCACTGTGAACATTTCATTGCATTTTCTTCCTCTATTATCCATTAACATATATTTATTTTTTATTTTATACTTTACAAATTTAAAATCATACTCCTTTTTTATTTGCCACTGTTTTGTTAGCATTTCTCCTAGTCTTTACTCCTTAAGGAAATAATTTGTAATGGCTACATACCACATCATTATAGATGTACTAAAGCACTTAAAAGTTACCTTATTTTTGATCATTTAGTTTATTTCTAATTTATTGTGATTATATACTTATTTTCATAAATGCTGTAGATATATCATTATATATATATAAAAATGTATACATATGGTTATAATGAATTGTTACAAAATTTCGATTGTTTTCCTTAATCAGATTTCTAGAGGTGGCATTGTGAGGACAAACACAAACTATTTTTAGTGTTCTTAATTAATTTTACAAATTCCTTTCCAAAAATACTGTTTACAGCTAGTTTGACAAAAGTTCAAGTCATATACGGCTTTTTAAAATAAATCTGAATTTCATATTAAGATTAAACTACATAGGGACTTCTCTGGCGGTCCAGTGGTTAAGACTTCACCTTCCAATGCAGGGGTGCGAGTTCGATCTTTGGTTGGGGAGCTAAGATCCCACATGCCTCATGGCCAAAAAACCAGAAAAACATAAAACAGAAGCAATATTGTAACAAATTCAATAAAGACTTTAAAAATGGCACACATCAAAAAAAATCTTAAAAAAAAAGATTAAATTAATATTCAACTACAAACTGAAAATTCTCAATAGGTCAAATTCCTAATTTCATAAAATATAGGAATATATAAGATCAATAAATTATATACAAATTAAGTCCAAATAGGTTAAAATGTGGAAAAAACACTCTGCCCTTTATAAAGCACACAATAAATCTACTTTTATGTTATCCCTATGTTCCTCAAAAGAACTATAAAAACAATACTCCCTAATATTAAAACTCCACATGCTTATATATAACTGGCTGAATTTGTTTTGTTCTGATCAAATTCAACTTAATTTAGCAAGAGAGAACGACTGAATTTTCCACAGGGTTATCATTTCCTTCTTTATAACACTGCTTACAGGTAAACAGTTGACATGGTGCCAATAATTTTTCATTCTTTCATGTTTTTACAATTACAGTATCTCAAATTTGAATCTAGATTTTATGAGTGCAAAAATCCCATCAATCTCTTCTTTTATTTAACAATAGCTTAATATTTCTTTGAATGAAGAGATATCCATGCAATACTCTGCTGTAGCTTCCATGAAATAACCACGAAAAAGGTACTACACATCTACCCAACAGATAACATTCTACGTGGGCCACCAGTACTCTGTTAAACAGAATATGGGGGGAAAAAACACATGTGTATGTTATTAAAATAGTTTGTGTATTGATATTTTTTCTCTAACTCAGTTTTGTATAAAAATATATAGAAAAAGATAGAGACGTATATTGGATAGATTGCCAAATTAGTATTTCTTATGCATATACAAAAGAGTTATCTAATTAGTCTGTTAAAGATGTGGCTTAGCGGCTCCTTATTGTGGAAATAAAATTAACACTGACACTGAATAAATAAACACAGAAAATCAACTGCATTAGCTGATTAAAAACATATGACATAAAAACTAAAAAATTATTCAATCACCATTTGTAGAAGAAAGAAGAGTTAGTCTGCAGAAACTTCAAGATTTCCTTATTGTGCGTATCAATAGTTTTGTGAAATGTGTTTCTCTTTGTTGAAGGCTCAGTGCTGAAGAGGTGAACGTAGGGTAAATTCAGATGTGTTGTGTTCCGGCTTTGAACCTAAACTATTTCTGAAGTTTGCAGAAAGAAAAGCACTTGAATCAGCATAACAGGGAGGCGGGAATATCTTATGGGATTGCAATCATGATATCTACCACGATGCATATAGACAAAGTATATATTGATTTATTCTGCACGTGAAGAAAAGCCATGGATGTGACCCAATGAGAATACCTTGGCACTATGGCACTGGTACGCAACACAGGCACTTCTGTTTTATGACAAGTCCAGATTTTGACTTCAGTCTTCAACTATGTAATATTTTATTATTATTTTATATTATTCAATATATATAATATACCCACACATGCAGATAGATACAGATTAATTTAAATTCCCTACTTAGAAATTCTCTTCCAAATTTTTATCTTTATCTTCCTCTCTATTTTGATGATCTATTTTTGTATTTGTCCTTACATTCCCTTAAGTTGTGTACTGCTAACCCTAAGAAAAACTAAACCAAATGTGACCATTTACCAGCACTCTAAATAATGAGAATGAGACAGCTGGACAACAAAGGAAACATTTTTCATTTGGAAATCACAGAAAATCAGGTTCAAATTCAATCTGTGATTTCTCAACAGCATAAACTTGAGTAAGATTTTTAAACACTGTTGAGTTTCAGGTTTCTTCTCCAAGAAGGCATTATAATATCAACCTTAATGGGTGGGCTTAACAAAAAGTACGCGTTGGATAAACATTAGTTTCCTTCCACTTAATCTATTTATTCCACACTGACACCAACTGTTTATTGGGTGCTTAGCAATGGCATGATTTCATCTACACATATGGATAAATAAAGTGATTAATTACTCTCCATCAGTAGTGCAGAATATTGGCTTTGTTTAACTCAGTTCATTAACAGTAACTAAAAAAGCTAAAGGATCTACCCTAACATTGACTTACTGCCAGAATTCAGGAGAATTAAGACACTTAGAAGTAAGCAATGGACAACTCAACAACTGGTCTAATACACTGTGGAAGTGATATGTGTCCTGCATACATCACTAGGTTACTGGAGAACTAGTATCACCTAATAACTTTTGGGATTATGTGGAAAACAGACAAAGCATTTTCTCTTCTTTAGAACCTTATACACTGAAAAGTGTTCACAAAAATATGACTTTTCCTACCATTGCCTTAAATGACTCAAGTAAAAAACAGGAGAGAACTGTGGATCCTCATATAGACAAAGCAATTCTCTAAAATGCCCAAAAAGTATTCAATTCACTTCCTCTAAGGCACCAGTGGCTATGCTAAGAGCAATGGGAAAATCAGGCGTATAAGATGGAACGAGTCCATGTATTTGAAACAGTAAATATAAATAACTGAGCAGTTCTGGGAACTTGGTGGTTTGTAGGAGTTTGTAGGACCCTGGTTCTTATCCTCTCCTGTTCTGGGGGCCTCTTGGGGGCTGTGGACAATCGAGTGTGGGTAGAGCCCTGAGCTGCACTGAGGTTCTGTGGATGTGGGAGTACTCAGGGGCACGGATGGGGTGTCCAAATATAGGAAGAACTGACAAGCAGAGGTCTGCTTAGGGTAGAGAAGACCCATTCAACCCCAAGTGGGTGTGAGGGTCTGCTTGCCACAGAAAGCCAAGAGGGAACTATCTTAGTTTCCTAGGGCTGATGTAACGAACTATCAACAACTGGGTGGCTTTATGACAACAGAAATTTATTTTCTCAGAGTTCTGGAGGCTGGAAGTATGAAGTCAAGGTGTTGGAAGGACCATGTTCTCTTGGAATATTCTAGAGGGGATCCTTTCTTTCCTCTTCTAGTTTCTGGTGGTTGCCGGCAATCCTTGGCATTCTTTGGCTTGCAAAGGCGTCACTCCCATTTCTGCCACCCGTCGCACTCTCCCGTGTGTGTCTCTGTGTCCAGATTGTCCTCTTCTTATAAATACACCAGTCACATTGGGGTATGGCCCGCCTTAATCCAGTATGACTTCATTGTAACTTGATTGCATCTGCAAAGACCCTATTTCCACATAAGGTCACGTGCCGTTTCTGGGGTTAGGACTTCAACACGTCAGAACCAGAACTAAATGGCAGGTTGTACCTCCCTTTCCCTTAAGTCTGTGAGAGTTGGGGGCCCAAGAGCAAAGAGTCTTCTCCTAGGTGCCACACCAGGGATTGGCAGCCTGGCTTTGCCACACTGCCAGGCTCTGTATGCTTTTCTGCACCCATGTCTCGGACCCCTACGCTGATGATACCCAAACAGTAAGACTGAACCCCAGGGAACCAACAGAAAAAAATCAATATTAATGAAGGCCCATTTATGGGAGCCGTGATGTCAGAGGGAGGGAATTTGGGAAAAACAATCAATCATAGAGCTGGTGAGGCACGAGTGCTGGGTGACAGAGTTGAAAACGGGAAAGCAAATGCTCTACAAGGCACGGGAGATTTTTTTTTGTTAGGCAGCGAATTCTATAAATAATAACACGAAAACCAATTTTCTAAAATACAATGTCAGTGTGCAACGTATTATTTCTCAACCATTAAATGTAAATGCAACAGAGTACTTAAATGGAAGTTTGGGCACAGACATAAGACAGCATGGATCAGATACCAAATGAGTTGCAAACTTAGATGCAAATTTTCAGTGAATCCGGCTCCCTGACTTGTACTAATCAGTGATGCTGACAAAAATTCTGGTCTCCTCCCAGATGCAGGGGAGGGTTGGGATTTCCTAGCCCCACAGGTTAAAAGCAGTCACGTGACATCCTCTGGCCGACCACATGTGGGTAGGGGTGAGGTGTGCCACAGGAAGAAGCTTTATGGGGCCAGTGTACCACCTGCCATGCTCACAGATTTTCAGGCAGATGCTCCTGTGTGCCTTCAAGCCTGTGGTGACTATTTGTGGGAACACAAGGGACTCATATTCTAAGTCTGAACTGGAAAATCTAACAAGGGCAAGAGATAGGCTGTCTGGCTGCTGAGTGATGGTCTGAAGGAGAGGTGGCTACATAGGATGCAAGCTGCACGAGAGAGAGGGGTGGGAAAGGGACGTGGATTCCGTGGACCTGATGTGGGTTGCAAGACAGTGAGTCGGGGATGAGGGGCATCTTGACAGGCAGACCGCCACAGAGAGAGCAGAAAGGCTGCAGGAGAGCACATCGTCCGCAGCAAGGGAACTGCAGGTGAGAGTTCTTCAGAGAGGGTGGTGCTAGGGGTGCTGATGTTGAGAAGCCAGCTCAGACCAGTGCCAGCGGTGCAAGACTTTCCTGCACCTCTCAACTCTCTGGGGTCCTTTCCTCCCTATTTCCCCACCATAGTCATACACACACCTACACACCTACCTATACACACAAACATACACACGTGCTCCTCGCAAGGGGTTCATCATTCCCTTCCCAGGCAGCCGGAAGAAAACCCTTCCTATAGGACACCTGCCCTGGAGGGAGACTGAAGAGCTGTAACTTTGAATGAAACTGGAAGCTTTGACTATTATAAGGGAGTAGGTATTATTAGTATCAAACTGCAGCTCTGTTTTAAAAATTAAAGTAACTTTAAAAAATATTTATTAACCAAATATTCAAAATAGTTAACAACCAGTATGGCATGGGCACCAGTCACTAAGAATGGGTACCAGTGGTGTTGGAGCAGAGTCTTGAGGGCCCTTTGTTGTGCTTTTAAGCTGCTGAGATATGAGAAATTTGGGGAGAGCGGGTTACAGGGGAGAAGTCAGGGTGCCCTGTCATTGGCTGGCCGTGTATTGCCCTGTCATTGGCTGGCAGTGGATGGGTGAGGTATATTCAAGGCAGATGGCTGTTATCAACCCACATAGCAGTGTGTTGATATTTTAACAACCACTTGGCTGTCAAGGGCCGCCTGAAAACCATGGGCAAAGGAACGAGTTTTCCCACAGAATACATTTTAAAGGGATAATGGGAACTAAGTAAAAATGCTTGTGATTGCATCCCATGAATCTTGACTGACTGATATACTAGTTATTTATATTAACTAATGAGCTGATTAGAGATGGTCTGATATCTACAACTGTACCATATTCAATTTCCTAAGGGTGAGGTTGTAGAAATTAGGAGGTGAAACTGGCCCCCAAATAAAACAATGAGCAATTGTTCTGGGAAGCAAGAGGAGAGAGAGGCAAAATCTTCTGAATGGTGGGAAAAAGGTGATGGATTAGTCCCTGTGTGGAATCACATTGTAATTTTATCCTAGCTGTGTACATTTAAGGATTAGCCATGCCATCCAGTTGTTACTGCTATTGACATTGTTCAAACCAAATGGTTTAAAACAGCCAACAATAATATATAACTCTAAAAACATTTGATATGTGATCTAGAATATCATCAGTTTGAACACTGAGTTTATGGATTTTTGTTCTAGGCTTATTAAAATTATTTAAAAATTTAGTTCTTTTTTTTTTTTTTTAAATCAGTAGGTGACAGGTGGGATACATGTGTCCTTACCCATGAGCCAAGAATAAAACAAAACAGAATATTATCAGGATATTTCAAAACCTTCAGAGAGGTTAGATTTTCTTGCTTTATTAATGTTTTATTAGTGTATTTGATTTTGCTTTGTTTTGTATTTTAACAAACAAGAAAAGAATCAGGTTTTAGTTCTACAAGTGCTACTACAAGAATGCAAGTAAAAGGGTCTAATTTAAATTTTTTTAAGTTTTTATTTTACTCAAGTGCCTTTGAAAGGTAGAAAATGCTTACCCACCCATTCTTATCTGATACATAATTTTTAATCCTAGAATTTGGGCTCTGATTCATTTTTTTTTTTTGTAAATTTATTTATTTATTTAGTTATTTTTGGCTGTGTTGGGTCTTCGTTGCTGCATGCGGGCTTCTCACTGCGGTGGCTTCTCTTGTTGCGGAGCATGGGCTCTAGGTGTGCGGGCTTCAGTAGCTGTGGCACACGGGCTCAGTAGTTGTGGCTCGCGGGCTCTAGAGGTCAGGCTCAGTAGTTGTGGTGCACAGGCTTAGGTGCTCCGCGGCATGTGGGATCTTCCCAGACCAGGGCTCGAACCCGTGTCCCCTGCATTGGCAGGCGGATTCTTAACCACTGTGCCACCAGGGAAGTACCTGGGCTCTGATTCTAATAAAGCCCAAAGAATGAAAAAGAAAAACACAATTGTCTAGGTATCTAAACTTTTCACTTAAAGTTAATTCTAATCAAAACACAATTCAGAAAGAGAAAGACAAATACCATATGATATCACTTATAGGTGGAATATAAAATATGACAAAAATGAACTTATCTACGGAACAGAAACAGACTCACAGACATAGAGAACAGAGTTGTGGTTGCCAAGGGGAGGGGGGTGAGGGAGGGATAGATTGGAAGTTTGGGACTAGCAGACACAAACTATTGTATATAGAATAGATAAACAGCAAAGTCCTACTGTATAGCAGAGGGAACTATATTCAATAGTTTTTAATAAACCATAATGGAAAAGAATGTGAATAACTATATATATATGTGTATATATATATGTGTGTGTGTGTATATATATATATATATATATATATATATATAACTGAATCACTTTGCTGTACACCAGAAACTAACACAACACTGTAAATCAACTATACTTCAATAAAATAAATGTAAAAATACACAAACAATTCATTGTTCTGGCTCATTATGAGGTCAAATAAATGTTTTCAATGCTGTTATAAAAATGCCATTTGTTTATGTTAAGGTTATTGATAGATATATAATATGATTGTTTAGAAGAGAAAGCTAAGCTTTTGTCTCATGAGCATTTCATTGTCCCTGTATTTGAAGGCAAATTAATTGATCAACTGTTTCAAATGAATAGTGAATGGATGGAAAACTCAGCATCTTTAGGCTTTGACAATGCGCACATGTAGCTACAATACTGCAGCCAAAACCCATTTGGTTAATAGCCATTGTGATGCCAACAAGATTTAGATCAGCTATTCATCAAGAAGCTGGTCTCTCCCATCTAACATGGACAAATAACAGGTGGCCTTATAGAGGCCAGGAGCCAGCTGAGGACTATGAAATGGAGGTAGAGGTTGTGCATTCACAGGATATGGACAACATGGTACACAGAAGAGCAGATTCTGAAATTCTCTAGTCCCTCATGACTCCACTGCGTCACAACCAATCCTGACTGTCACTTCAAGAGAAGTGAGATACTAAATTAATTGGTTGTGCTGGTTGGTTTCTCTGCTACCTGCAGCTGAAAGCACCCTGATATGATATTACTATTTTTTAGATGTCCCTTAGTGTAACATGAAATTATATTACTTATTGCTCAGTCACCCACTATCTGTATCCTTCACTAGAATATACCTTCCTTGAGAGTGAAGATAGTTTCTATCTCGTTCACTGCTGTATCCCCAATATCTACCCCATCTGGCACACAGACAGTGAATAAATGTTGACTGAATGTAAGACAGCTTTTGCTGGATCCAATGAATATAATGTTAGTCCAAGGAATTCTCCACCTTTACAGTTGCCTGAAAGCATGATGTGCTATAGTTTTATTCTGAGAGATTTGGAAAGAGCCCTTCTTTTTACAGAATTAGCATAAGCTGAGTGATGGAAAAGCCCTTCTCAGACTTAGCTCTTAGGAAAGACATAGTTTGTCTCCACTGACCCACACATCTCATGCCCACACTCCTTGCCTTCTGCAGATCTTGACTACATATCATTTTTATAAAATGGGTTACTTCTTCCATGTCTATAATATATACTGTAAATTCCGCTCAGAAGATTCTACCCTTGGGCCACCATACTTGTCAAATCTGGATCAGTCAAAGCTGCTACTGGTAAATTTTATCATCAAATCTACAGAAGATGTTACTCTGCATGTCATCCTAACCATTTCTAGGACTCTGCAATGGAACATTCATGTCTCCAGTGATGGTGTCAGTGGGTAGAACTTCAAGCTCCTAAGAATGACTAACGGCACTGGAGAGAGCTGTATCGTCAGTTATCACATCCATTGGTCCAACATGTTAGTACTAGGGAGGGAAGCCAGCACGTCTCCAGGTTTGCACCACTAATGCCCAGCTCACAGCTGGCTTCTTCAAAGGGCCTTGTCCTATCAAAGCTTCAAGACAAAACATGAGTTTCTGGAAAGACATGGATTTCAAACCTAAAAATATGTTCCAAAATAGCCTTTTATTCAAGTTCATAATTCTGAACAAGAAAATGAGTTCAATAATTTACCAGTATTAAAGAGTGAATTGTGTCCAGACTGTCTCCTTTTTTCAGCTTATCAGGTCAATATATGCTATTGTTGAAATTCCAGAAATAGTAAATTTATATTTAATATAGAAATTAACCATATTCCACAGCTAAGAGAGAGAAATATAAAATTTATACTAACATACAACTTAACCAGTGGTATCCTGTTTTTTATGAGTGTATTATTGGCATATGTGATATTGTCCCTCAATATTATTATCAATTTTTTTCTTATATCATCTCATTAAAAATTAATGGCTTAATAATGCTCTAACCAGTGGATGCACTGTGATTTTTTTTTTTTTAACTATTCACCATACATTAAGGGTTAGTTTTGTATTTTTCTTATTAAATTATATCTAAACTTTTATGCATATTCTTTTTTTTTCTATTCCCTTAGGATTGATTTCTGCAAATTGAATTAAATAGTCAGTGTTTGTAATCATTTTTAAGGATGGCGAACATATTGCCACTTAAAAAAATTGAGACCTATATTCTTGCCCTGCCTGTAGTTTATGAGTGTTATTGGGATCCTGCATCCAAGCTAGCACTGTGTATTTCAGAACATGTATTTCTCAATTTTGTAGGTAAAAGTAGTATATCTTCTGGTCTTAGTGTGTTTGGACTATTAAAACAGAATATCAGAGACTAGGTGCCGTATAAACAACAGAAATTTATTTTTTACAGTTGTAGAGGCTGGAAACCAGAGATCAGGGTGCCATCATGATCTGCTTCTGGTTGCAGAGCTGTTTTCTTTTATATCCTCACATGGCAGAGAAAGGGCTGGAGAGCTCTCTGGGGTCCCTTTTATTAGGGCAGTAGTCTCATTCATGAAGCCTCCCCTTTCATGATCTAACACCCCAAGCCATCACACTGGGAGTTAGAATTTCAATCTATGAATTTTGGAGGGGGTCACAAATATTATCCCATTAACAATTCTTTTAATTTTGGTTTCCCTGATTTTTTAAAACCTTGACTCCATTTTTATTTATCTTGTAAATATCTACTTTTTTCTTGGTAATTTTATGTCATGTCCTTTGCACACTTTTCCATTAGAATTTTTGTTATTTTTCTGTTGTTATTTGTAAGTGCTCTTTCTTTATTAATAATACTAATAATTCCTTATTCCCATTTCAAATGTCCGGTGTCTCTTTTAATACACTATTCTCATTGCTGTAAGTTAACATATAGGGTAGACATAACAAGGAAATATAGGAGCAGTCTTTAATACAAAGGAGTAGTTTAATGTTGCAAAATTTCTGAGGCTTATAGAAACTTTTTTAAAAAGGACAGAAATATTAACTTTAGGACCAGAGTCTCTTGTAATGCAGATTAGGCGTATACTTATGATACCTACCCATTTCTGAATTAGAAATATACCTTTGGGGTAATAATCACAGTCTTGAAGTAGTATATAAGCTTTTAACCTGGACCCCCCAAAAAAAGGCTTTGTAGCTCAGCTAACAGAAAAGCCATACTTAACGTAAGAGTTGAAGGTTGGAGATGAGACAGGAAGGAAGGGGGCAGGGCACAACCATTAAGAACAGGATATGACATAAACTGGCTAGAACCAACTAGGCCCAAGATGCTGGAAGATTTGACTTCCAGGAGACCTTGAGCCTTATTATATACTCAGTATAACACATTAGCATCTAAATGACACACCCACAGGTGCCATGACAGTTCCAAAGCCCACCATAAAAGGCCAAAAAGTGGGTGGTGGCTCAATTCCCATAAAAACGTACCACCCCTACACTTTGGGGCCTGCTCTTGCCTTCTGAGATGGCCCACACTCTGTTTGTGGGGTGTGTATCTCTCTAAATAAACCTGCTTTCACTTCACTAGGGCTCACTCTTGAATTCTTTCCTGCACGAAGCCAAGGATGCTCACTTGGAAGCCCGACCCAGGGACTCACTCCAGACTTGGGACATGTCCATCCTCTCGCACCCCATTTTTTCCTACAACAGAGGCATTATATATTTCCCTAAGCTCACCCTACTTTTGTTGCAGAGTCATAGCCAGAACCAGGGGCTTTAGAAACAAATCAAGTACAGCAAAATTCTTCTCCCCCAACTGTGTATGCGAATGACACATACAAGCCTTGTATTTTTTGAAAAATGTCCTTCCCAATTATCTTAAGAATGGTGATATTACAATAGCGTCAGGCTGAAATACTAAATTCTAACGGCACATTATTTATGATGAAAGACTTTTTCAACTTATTTTTACTTATATCATTCACATATTAAAGATCTAATATGTTTGCCTAGATCCTATAATATGCCTATTTTAAATCTGTAACAGAAAACCGATGAGGACTTTTTCAAATTAAACAATACATGTGAATAATACATTCTTTCATTAAAAAAAAAAAAAAGTAATGGCATATCCTTCTACTTAGCATTATCCTTTAGTTATTTATACCCAAATAAGTACAACTGGCAACCACAGCACTCCAAAGATTGCTTTTCTCTGTTGTTTGCCCCTACAGTGATAATTTCTATGGTAATTACAAGGATAATCCCAGGCATAACTGTAAATTCTATGGCTAAGCATGCTTCAGGAAGAAACTTTAAAAATAATGGATTAGCTTACTTTAACGATGTTACACGTTTGCGTGGTTAAGAACTATCACATCCCTCTGGGCTAAGAACCCAATGTTGGCACAGACAGGATGGAAAGCCAGGCTATAGGATATCAATAAAAAGAGCAAACGGAATTCAGTGTTTGCTTTTTTTAATCCTAGTCTTTCAACTATTATGGCTGATATAGTTTATGGCAAGTCTCTGAATTAATGAAGAGAATATACTGGTAAACAGAAATGCATTTCATGCTCCACAAAGGGAAATTGAGTTGCTATGGAAAAATATACCCCCAAATAATGATAAAATTTTATACTTTTTCTAAAAAAAAATTCAAAACCCAAAAACTAATTTAAACCTTTTTAAAATGCTGGGAAGTCTCAAGTTTTTCAGAAATGCAAATATTTTAGGTCATACAATTTTAACAAGTTTACTGCAGAATTCCAAATATATATATATGTGACTGGAAACACTGATGTTTAGGGAGGAGCTGGGAAATTGTTGGAAAGCTGCTCTTTTCTCACAGAAAATTCACTTTTTACAACTCTCTGCTGAAACTTCTAAAGACTTTGCTTTGGGGTTCAATAATGGATGCCATTATCTGACAACGTCTGATCCATATTTTTTTAAAAAAGCAAAATACAGCTAGATGCTGAGTGATGTGTAGTTATTCAAGATTCTATTAATTCTATCTGTTCTCTGTAGCCTGTTACACCAACGAGCATTTTGACCGGTATCCAATAATTTCTACAATATTGGCTGTTTTCAGGAAGAAAAAAAAGCTCAGACAGGAAACTCAAACTTATTTTGAAATACTTCATTTGAGTGAAAATTTGAAGAATTTTGTGGTTTGCAGACTATGTGCAACATTTGTTTGAAATGCATATGTTTGAAATCCATCATAATGTAAGTATATTACACTGATCAACTTTAGGATGAAGAAAGAAATGTCTGGAGAAAAATCTTCTGTCCTACTCATCAACAGCTACCAGTGATGAGTCCCTGCCTGTTTCAGGTTCTTTACATATACAACTGAGACTCTGTCAACTACCCAGAAAAGCAAGTGGCATCACCTCCATTTTACAGGCTTGGGAACTGAAGTGACTTGCCAAAGGCCATAGAGCTAGAAAGTGACAAAGGAAGCTGGCCTAGATCTCAGCAACTTCAAAACTTGTGCCCTCTCCACTCACTACACCTCTCTCCTAAAACACTGCTTCTTACTTATAACAGACACAACTACTGTATCAATAAATCTTCACCACCATCCTAAGTTAATGGGTACATGTCAGTGAGAGCTAATATCAGAGGCTGACTTCTAACACTAAAAACCGTGTTATCAAGAGTGAAATCACCAGCCACTATAAGCTGTCCCAACGTTTCTGCAAAATATTTTAGCTCTCTTTGGAGAGACTGTGAAACTATGTCACCTGTAGATTTATTGAGACCTAATCACAATCTCTTTCCTATTGTCCTGCAATGCTTTAATCACTGGAAAATTTGTCATTGCTTATTGTAAATCATATGGAGTTGGAACCAAAAGGATGAGACTCAGAATTATTTATGACAAATAGGAAGAGTTTTCCATCTATGCAAGGTTCTATCTTAGTTCTAGTATATTGAAAGAATATATAACCCAGGATTACCAGCTATGATGTAGCCCTCCTCACAAACAAACAAACAAACACCTCATTAAAAAACAAATTCAAAATCGCATTTATGCAATTTAAGCATTTCGTTTTTCATTAGGTAAAAATATAACATGATTCTCTTTTTATTCTTTCCATGCATACTTGTACTCTTCCTTTTGAAGATCATTCTATCTTTTTTGTTAAATTTATATTACTGTGTTTGAAAGTCATTTAAAATTTGATGACAAGTAACTTTTTAAAAATAAACAGGACTGGGACTTCCCTGGTGGCCCAGTGGTAAAGAATCTGCCTTCCAATGCAGAGGACGCGGGTTCGATCCCTGATCGGGGAACTAGGATCCCACATGCTGCAGGGCAACTAAGCCCACGCACCACAACTACTGAGCTCTTGTGCCTCAACTAGAGAGCCTGCGTGCCATAAACTACAGAGCCCACACTCTTGGAACTTGTGCGTCACAACTAGAGAGAGAAGCCCGTGAGCCGCAACGAAAGATCCCGTGTGCCGCAACTAAGATCCGAAGCAGCCAAATAAATAAATAAATAAATAAATAATAAACAGGACTGATTTATGGAGAATTGAGACTCATTCTCTTATTGAGTACTGTTATCAATAAAAATTTACCTTATCAACATTAACATTTTATAAGCTTTAACATATTTAAAATGAGCCACAGGGTGAACTATTAAATAGCAAAGTATTTAATTTGATTCTCTCCATATGGGTTGTCCTGTATTCTCTGTAACATTTCCTTGATTATATTAGGACTCTACTTATAAAAATATAATAAAAAATAAATATAGAAAGAAAGAGAGAGAGGAAGGAAGGAAGGAAGGAAGGGAGGGATGAGGGGAGTAATTAAGAGGTACAAACTTCCAGCTGCAAAATAAATGAGTCATTGGGTATGAAATGCACAGTGTGTAGAATGTAGTCAATAACTAAGTAATATCCTTGTGATGCCATATCAAGATCACTGGTGATCATTTTGAAATGTATAGAAAAAAATCATTATGTTGTATAACAGGAACTAACATGGCGCTGTAGGTCAATTGTACTTCAAAAACAAACAACCATACACACAAACTCACAGAAAGAGATCAGATTTGTGGTTACCAGAGGCGGAGGAAGGAGGAACTGGATGAAGGCAGTCAGAGGGTGCTACAAAACTTCCAGTTATAAGATAAACGAGTACTGGGGATGTAACGTGCAACGTGACAAATATAATGAACACAGCCGCGTGTTATACGTGGAAGTTGTTAAGAGAGCAAATCCTAAGAGTTCTCGTCACATACACAAATGTTATTTCTATTGTTTTAATCTCATTTCTCTATGGGATGATGGATGGTCACTGAATTTATCGTGATAATCATTTCATGATGGATGTAATTGAAATCATTATGCTGGACACCTTAGACTTGTACTGTGCTGTATGTCAGTTATATCTCAATACAACTGGTAGAAGAAAAACAAATGTGATTAGCGTGATATTTATTTTGTTTTTCCTAGGTTCTAAATCAATTTTATTTATATTCAAATCAAATATAATTTTTGTTTAGAGGAATCTTCTGATTTCTCCATGCTATGCACCCTTAAGATATAATAGACTATCTATGATAGAAAGTGGTTTTTCTGAGAAGAGTATTTTTTTGGATTTTTTCTTACAAATAAGAGAAATTTTCTGAGGATTAGGAAACTGAATACTGGCAAATAATTTAACTCCCCTTTTGCATAATGACATTGAAGATGGAAGTAATTAACATCTTCCAGGCCTAAGCTGGACAAGGTAGGGATGAATTTCTGGCTTTTGTTGTTTTTTTTGGTAGACTCAGGAAGAATGCATGGCACCAGGTTCTGTACACTATTCAAACACTGGTAGTAAAAAAGTCCAAGTGTAGGAATGATACATGGAACTGATGTAGATTTTAAAAGCTGCTTTTATTCTGATGCAGAAGAGAAGGAAGAGATACTCAGTATTATTTTCCCTGCTTCCAAGGTGAAGCATGGTGCAAAGAACCCTGTCGGTTTTGCCAGGCAGAAGGATAATAACACTGTTTTCCTGACCCCCTTCTAATTTTTTCCAGATCACCTTACTGCAGGGCATACACATTATGACCATGGTCCTCCTACTGTTAGCGCAAATAATTTATCCAAACCACGTATATTTGTATGAACAACAATGTGTTACACAGAGGTGGCTCACCCCTACTGTCTCATGGTGAGATTTCTTGATTTAGATTTCCAAGTATCCATTGGAAATTTCAAATTAAATGGCAAGAGGTGACCTTTAAAAGTCTCTTCCAGAGACCGCTTAGAAAGTTCTGTGGGAATCATTCCCTCCTCCTTCCTCCTCTTTGCCTTTCAGTTTTGGATGTGTTGGTTTAAAAATCAATCATTTTGTCATTCAAGAAGTGATCATACATTTCTAACAGGAGAGAAAGTAAGGGCATGAGGAAAGATGACTTTTTTACTTTAAATAATGGTAACAAATGCTTATCAAGGAAGGTTTGTTTGGCTCAGAATTAAAGTCATCATATATAATAGGAGTTTAGCATTTTGCTTTCCATCCAAACCAAGACTGCTTGCTCAAGCGCCTTTGAGAAACAACACAAGATGACTTAGGCTATTAGATTCTGTCAGCATAAATCTTCCCTATTGGCAACGGGAATCTATTTATTTATTTAGGAAAAAAAAAAAAAAAAAAAAAGAAACCTTTCCTATGCCAGGAGAATGAATGCTATTAAATGAATACAATTAAAGACAATGGAACTTTTATCCACTGTTATGAATTAGTCTTTGCACAGCACAGCACCCACAAGACTGCAAATTATATTTCTGTCTTTATCCACTTGGCCAAATGTGCACTTATTACCGCCATTCATTTAGAATCTAATTCAATCATCTGGGCAATAGATTTTAATGGGTTCTGCTACTTCTTGATGTGCCCCAAGGGACAAAGGATTTTGTTTGGTTTTCCTCCCTGCATCTAAGAGACTGTGTTGGTTCTACCCACTTGTAAAAACAGTCTTGCTCTGCATGTTTGCTGTGTAAAAGAGGGCGTGGTGAGCATGGAATAGAGACTCATTTTAGGGAAACCCTCCAATTTTACCTGATATTGTATTTATAGCAACAGGAAGTTATACACAGATTTATGGTCTCACATCAGTGGCTAGACATAGGTGCTGTGACCCAGCAGAGAGCTGTATCACATGGGAGTAGAGAAAATTCTGCTCATGCATTTAGTTGTACGTTTCTACATTTCAGTCCTAATACCTGGGAAGGCAGCCTTCAATATGTTCTGTTAATCAAAAATTTTATCATAAATTATTTTTGCCCAAAATATTATCCAGAGTACAGGTCTAGGAGCTATTTTGTACAGATAATCTCAAAATGTAAAATGTCCTAGAAGCAGAATTGCTATATATATCAGCTCCACCATGGAGAAGCAATATTAATTCACCACATTTTATTTGCACGACAATTGACATGTCATCATGTTAATTCATGTGACACCCTTTATAGTATTATCCACATTTTTAAGATCAAAAGAGGTGACATCATTTGTTCAAGGTCACAGAGCTAGTTGGTGGTGGCACCAGGACTTCTGACTCCACAGTTGACATTATTTCCACTTTATCTCCTTAAGAAACTGGAATACTCATCGATTCATCATTGGTAAAGAAGAGGTAATGTATCTTCAGCTCCTAAGGGTCATGCTTGATTACTCCCCAGATGTGGACTTTTTTGGTCACCTCTCAATTCATGCCAGGATATGCTTTCATAGCCTCCCTTAGAGCAGATTCTTGCCATCGTTTTGGGTGACTCCAAAACGCCAAAACACGGCCCTTCAGCTCCTTGCCTGTCTCCACTGCTGAGACATCTGCTTCCCACCAGTTGAGCCACCTCCTGGAATCCACTGTCACCTCTCTGACTGTAACCCCTTAGAAACTTAATCATGTTACCTGATGAGAGGCAAAACAGCACAGTGTTACTTTCATGGGCTCTGGAATCTGACCCCCGGACTTCAACCCTATTCCAGTTCTACAGTTTACTAGCGGGGCAAGTTTTAGTGTCATGGTCCTAAAAAAGTTGATAAGATTAAAAGGGTTAGTAATACATGTAAAGAGCCAAACAATCTGGCATTTAGTTAGTGCTGAATAAATAGCATCTTATTAAGCCCTTCAACATTTGACCCCCTCTTTCTCTCCAGCCTTCACTAATGTGTATACTGGGGGAAATCCCTGAGAATTGTGACTGCGAATCTGTGAAGGAATGGAAACCTGCTGGCTAACTTTCCATGAGAGAGTGGTTCCTAGACCGACATAGATGCATGGAAGACACAGGTGCATGGAAAGAAGCACAAATGATGGGGTTTACAGATACAGGGATGGGAGCAAAGTCCAGATTGGCTGTTGGATTCTGAGTAACATGAGAAAACTGGGAACACTGTGAGCCCAGGAAACATAGGCAGGGATGAGTCGGCCTAACGCACATTTTCACACAAGCCTGATGGCTGGGGAATTCCAGGTGAATGTGTGAATGTGAAATTCCCTTCAAGAAAACAGTATCTGAGCAGAACGGGTGAAAAGACTGGGAAGTGAATCAGAGAGCAAGCAAATCTCCCTCTCCAGTTCATTATTCCTCTGTCTGGGAGAAGGGGAACACAGTAATAGCTGTTCCCGGACGTGACCTCGTACCTTGGAGACTCCTAAGGCACATTCACATATTGAAGTTTCTTAGAACTCCTGTTGTAAACCAGTAAGCTTAACTGTGTTGCAGCCTGGTTCTCCTGTTCCTAACTTCTATTTATCCTATTTTCATCTTATCTGCACCCCAATCCAGGAGATCAGATGTGAGATTTTTACCGTGGAGAAAATAAAGGACAAGATACAAGACCATGTTAGAAAAAGATACCAGAGTACACAGTTCTAGGAAGTTCAGTTTTGCAGAGATGGTTTGGATTTAGTGATTCACGTGTATAAGAGAAAAACACTGGGTTCCTTGATTCCAAAAACTAGCTCTCCATGCAAATACTAGGGGATAACCCCCTGAACTCTGCCATCTCACTTTGTTCATCTATATAGTAGAGATTATAGTGCTGGTCTGACTCAAAGGAAAAAGAAAGAAGGTAAAAGTTAAATGAGACCATGCATGGAAAGTGCTTAGCAGAGGGCTTGACACAGATAAAGGAGATATTACAAGTTTTGCTTTTATTATTGTTATTTTACTCCTCGGTTTACAGAGTTCAAAAGCTTAAACTATTTAACAAGTATCATATGATATAGCTTATATGTGGAACCAAAAAAAAATGGTACAAATGAACTTATTTACAAAACAGAAATAGAGTCACAGATGCAGAAAACAAATTTATGGTCACCAAGGGGGAAGGGAGGGGGGATAAACTGGGAGATTGGGACTGACATATACACACTACTATAAATAAAATAGATAAGAACCTGCTGTATAGCACAAGGAACTCTACTCAATGCTCTGTAATGACCTATATGGGAAAAGAATCTAAAAAAGAGTGGATATATGTATATGTATAACGGATTCACTTTGCTGTACACCTGAAACTAACACAACATCGTAAATCAACTCTACTCCAATAAAAATTAACTTAAAAAAAGCTTAAACTATTTAGAGTACAACAACACTGTTAGTGATAAAAAGAACTCTGTCTTCCAAATATGAGGACCAGAATCCTAGATTTTCACTGAAATCTTATCTCTGGAAGCAGTCTTAACTTTGCCAATTTAGAAAAATAAGTAGTGTCGTAAATATGAAAACTGCGCCTTAAGTTCTTCTTGACAGTAGGCGATGGAAAGGTTTTGCTTTGTCTTATTAACTACAATAGATTGAAAAAGAATGATATTCATCTTTTTTGCACTTTTTAAAAGCCAAGAAGAAAAACAACAAATAAAGTGAGAGACTTAAACCTGCCCGACCTTCACGTACTTCGTCAGCACACACTGCGCTAACTGAGGTATCTGATCTCAGAATGGAAAATGTTTCCAGATAATTCTTTTATTCCTCCACCAGGCAAGGAAAGCACTTCTTCTCCACAGACCATGAATCCTCAAACGTGCAGAAAGATATTGAAAGATACTTTCATTTAAAACTTCAAAACAAATGACAATAACGATAAAACTATTCTAATATAATTTCTAACCCATGTGGAAGGAGTCATGTGTACACCTGCCAGAGTGTGTTTAGTCAGTATTGTATTTTTGCTTTATATTTTATGATTTTACATGTACATTTAGGTCAATATCATGTTGCAAGTACCTTCAGATGAAATCAGATTCTACATTCTTCTCCTCACCTCTCACAAACCTTGTGGTCTGTGTACTGACAAAGGGTATGACGGTTAATACCTGAAGCAATCTGATCAAATGATATTGCAATATTGCAAAGTTTACACTTTGAATTTTGATGAAGCTGAACCTTTCTCAAACAATAATATTTACCCATCATTTTGACAAGATCATCCAACTGGAATGGACACAGCTCTTATGCCCTTTTGACAAAAGATTTAATGGTCTTGCTTCCAGTACATTCTGCCCTCAGAAGTTCATTCTACAATAGTCAGCGGGTGCCTCCAACATAGGTGAGACTCTGGTATTCCTCACTAATAGCCTGCTAAAAGCTTCCCATCTCACTCAGCATAGGGCTGTCTCAGAAAACAATAATCTAAGAAGGAATAGAAAACGGATGACCTAAGGAAGAAATTCAGTGGAAAAATGCAGACAATAAATTGATGTCTAATATTTGTCATGTTTCCTTAATTGCCTAGTCAATTTCTTCTCTTTTTTTAAAAAATAAATTTATTTATTTATTTATTTTTGGCTGCATTGGGTCTTCATTGCCATGCGCAGGCTTTCTCTAGTTGAGGAGAGAGGGGGCTACTCTTCGTTGCGGTGCGCAGGCTTCTCATTGCGGTGGCTTCTCTTGTTGCAGAGCACGGGCTCTAGGTGCATGGGCTTCAGTAGCTGTGGCGCGCGGGCTCAGTAGTTGTGGCTCGCAGGCTCTAGAGCGCAGGCTCAGTAGTTGTGGCGCATGGGCTTAGTTGCTCTGTGGCATGTGGGATCTTCCCGGAACAGGAATTGAACTTGTGTCCCCTGCATTGGCAGGTGGATTCTTAACCACCATGCCACCAGGGAAGCCCTGCCCAGCCAATTTCTGAATTTAACTTACATCAGAAGAGCTTAGAAGTTGAGACACTAAATTTCACTCATATTTTCATATTGAGAAATGTGTGCATGAGAACCCGAAATGTACCTTTCTACTGTTTTCTACTATGCCATCCTCATTAATTGATTAATGTTCTACCCCCAAAAGTGGCCCTGCTGCATTTCTCTATCTGTTCCTAAATCTGGCCTCATTCCAGCCATGCTGGTCTCCTGTAAATACCTCAGGGCCTTTGCACTTGCTACTCCTAGTACTTTACCCTGGGACACAGCTTCCTCCCTCTCTTCTTCCTGTAGGGTTCTCTGCTCAAGCATCATTTCACCATAGCACCCTTCCCTTCACTCTTTTCCCCCTTGTTCTGCTTCATTGTTCTTTATGGTTCTTCAATTTTCTTTCTCCCCTCACTAGGTGTGAACTTCATGAAGGCAGAAACTTTGCTTGTTTTGTTTACTGCTGAATCTCAAGCCCTGGAAATTTGTGGAATAAAAGTGCCACTAAATAAAAATTCATTGGATCAACTGTGTGAATAAATAAGTGAAGCATTTTCAAATCTTATCTGCACATGGCCAAATATGCAAACAGAGTGCAGAAGGCACAACAGTCCCCATGTCAGGCCAAACCCAGTCCTTTTATAAGAACCTGAGACTAAATGTAAAAATAAACCCAAGGAGTGAGAAACAGGCCAGGTGGGAGTAGACCCACTAAGACTTAGAGTCAGAGATTGCTCACAAACCTCTCAGCTATCAGAACTAAGAATGTCTCTGCTAGTCCAGCTTCAAGAATTCTGTGATTGGCTTTTCTCAGGGGTGGATTAAGCCCAGAGACAAGGGGTCAAGATCAGTGTGGAGTCTATTCCCCTGCCCTTCAATGTGGATGACCTAACTCATCTAGAGCATGTTCTGGCGCCAATGAACTAGTATTATAAAATCCTTGAATTTCAAAGCTGGAATGGATTTTTGTGTAGTTGAGCCAACACGCCTCATAAATGAGTAAACAATAGAGTGACATTTTGTTTTCACTAATTCATGTCTTTTACTAACCAATATACAATTACTTGTCTTCTGGTTTGTTGAAACAATAGGTCAGACAACATTTGCCACAATGTCTGTCAAAGCGGCTGGCCATAAAAACTCCAGCACCACATTCATTTGAAGGGCACTCCCGACAAAGGCGACTGATTTTGCCATTCTCATCCACCTGATAGTATTTCAGGAGAGCCAGCTTAACCTTCTTTCTCTTATGCTTGTTCTTCTTGGGAGTGGTGTAAGACTTCTTCTTCCTTTTCTTAGCACCACCATGAAGTCTCAACACAAGATGAAGAGCGGACTCCTTTTGAACGTTGTAGTCAGACAAAATACGTCCATCTTCCAGTTTGCTTGCCTGCAAAGATCAGTCTTTGCTGGTCAGGAGGAATTCCTTTCTTGTCCTGGATCTTGGCCTTTACATTTTCTATTGCATCCGAGGGTTCGACCTCAAGAGTGATGGTCTTCCCCGTCAGGGTCTTCACGAAAATCTGCATATTGGCAGCGGTGCCACTGCAGATGGAGGATCCGAAAGCTAGAGTGACATTTTTAAAAATTCAAATGTTTGCACTCAAGGCTTGGGGAAACTATCTTCTGAGAAATAATTTTAGATTAGAAAGAAATAAGGACTGAGTCATTGCTTCTGAGAGATGCTATGTAGCATCCACAGAAATTCCTGGTGAAGCTTAAAAATTTACAGAAGAATAGAGTGATGTTACTATCAGTGTGCTACATTGTTATTTGATACCCAGGTATATTGAGTCCTGTGGTCTGGGCTGAACTAACAAAAGGTGACAGAGGAAAACAAGGGCAGGAGGTAACCAGGTGAGTGACCAGGCCATGGTGGTGTCTTTGTCCATTTGGGCCGCTCTAACAAAAATACCCCACAGAGTGTGGCTTATAAACAACAGAGATTTATTGCTCACAGCTCTGGAGGCTGGAAGTCTGCGATCAAGGTGCCAGCAAGGTTGGGTGAGGAACCTCCTCTGGTCAAAGACTTCTCATTGTGTCCTCATATGGCAGAAGGGATGAGGGAGCTCTCTGGGGTCTCTATTATAAGACACTAATCCCATTCCTGTGGGCCCCATCCTCATGACCTAAGTGGTTCCCAAAGGCTCCACCTCCTAATACCATCACATTCGGGGGTTAGGATTTCAACATATGAATTTTGGGGGGGACACATTCAGACCATAGTGGATGGTTTCAAGGTGTCCACAGAGGGTCACTGAAATTTGACCTTGCTGACAAATGAACGCCCCTCTCCTCATTATAATCCAAAGATATCTAAACACACTTCTGCAAGTTGTGGCCACTTGGACCAAACAGAGGGCATAATTCCTGGCTAAGAGCAAAGAGCTGAGGACTAGAGAGATCACAGTTCTAGTTTTAAAGTCTAGGCTATTCATGCCTCGTTTTTAATGATTTGTCAGGCAGAGGACTCAGGTAACCTGCCTCTCCCACTTCAGGCATGTCCTGGATCCCTGGCATTCAGTCTGGATTTGATCTATTACAAAGCACTGATATCTGCAAAACTTCTCTCAACCTGAGTCCTGGCCTTGGCCTCTTCTGGCTTCCCTGTTCTTCATTGCCCACTTCCTGGTGTGGCAGTGGACACTTCACCATTTGTGGCCATAGGCTTCAGTCTTAGGATATTACAAGTGCATTTATGGAAGAAATTCTTCAGAATGATAAGCTGGATACTGAAATAGGCTACAATGAGAAAAAATGTCAACATGAAAACTGAAGCAAAGGAATTCAAATAAAAAGTGAAGTTAGAAATATAAATGGGAAATAAATTCCATTACTGGGGTCTTGGAAAGTAACTGACTTTTATATTATGGAGTGTTTTGTTTAAATAATTACAGATTCAGCAAAGAAATGAGCTGCTACCATTCCAATCTATGTGTTTCTTAACTTTGGTTTACAGCAAATAAACCGCCACAGTGTAAAGAAGCAAGCAAAAGGACAACCAAATTAACTACCCAGAAACTGCCTCTGTCCCATGTGGACTCTGCATGGGTGCCCTTCCTTCTCTGTATTTGAATACTCCTCACTCCTCAGTCTTGATTAAGTGTGGACTATCCATCAATCTCAGTCCTACATTTAAAACTCATTAAAAATCTGTTTGCAATTCCTCAAAAAGATTAATCACACAAGTCCAACATGATAGCTTTGCCAATTAAAATGCTCCTGCTTTACCGTTTCATTTCAAGTGTATTGTAATTATATTATATTGCTTCTGGTCGAGTTAGAAAATTTATTCAAATAATAATCCTATTTTTGGTATATGGTACACTCTTAGCACTATTTCTCATGTTAATTATGCACAAAACTTGAAAATGTATTTATGTGTCTAAAGAAGTAAGATTGTCTGTCTATCTATCTATCTATCATCTATCTATCCATCTATCTATCCATCCATCCCTTAAACTGTGTGGTTATGTAAATATCCACAAATCCATAAGAAGGGCTAATTATTTACCCTTTGGGTGTCTTGGCTTTTTGTACAACCACTTTTCTATCTCTTACTTGTGTGTGTGTGATTTTTTGGGGGTGGGGGGCTCACCGTGCGCCATGCAGGATCTTAGTTCCCGGAACAGGGATCGAACCCATGCCCCCTGCAGTGGAAGCGCAGAGCCTTAACCACTGGATCACAGGGGAAGTCCCTCACTTGTGTTTTTAATAAGAAATTTACACCAGAGATCACATTCATTTGCCTGCTCAGGCTTATAAACAGATGCATAATGGGAATATGGTTCCCAGTTATGTGTTTTGAGAAATCACTTGTGCTTAGTCGATGCTATGAGTTAGAGAGAGAAGCAGTTCCTGGCATCATTCCCTATGTCCCAGCTTTTGACTTATCCTTCTCCAGGATTAAGTCAGAGCACAAACCCCTTGCTCTACCTGTCCTAGATACTCGAGAAAGCATATATGGATGTGTTTATAATATAAAAAAAAAAAAAAAAACTAATCTTAAGGATCCTTTTTTTCCTTTGTCATGCAAAAAAGCAAACACTGACTCAATTTCTTTTCTTTTCTTTTTGTTTTTTAATGAATTGGAAAGCACTGAGTGAAGGAGACAGATGTTCATGAACTCCAGGTCGAGCTAAGCTTTGGCAGCCAGAAAAGTGTTCCTTATAAATATGATTTTATTTGTAAATGAGAGAGACAGATTTCTGGTTTTCTTTTCCACTCTCAACTGATTAGTGTGGCAAGCTCTACAGAGATTGCCAAAATTAATTAGAACCAATTTTAATTAATTATTTCGAGTTAATTTTTGTTAACTAGAGGTGATCCAGAACTAAGATTTACTTTTGAGATGATATCTAGGTAAATGATTCTAAAACTAAATTGTAAATATGTTGGATTTTTCATTCATTCATCAGATATTTACTGATACCCTACAATGTGCCTACGCCTCTTTAAGGCACTGGGAAATTTGGTAGTTAACCAAACAGACAAAAATTCCTTCATTTGTAGTTGAGAGAGAAAGATAATAAAGTAAATAAGTAAATAAATATAGAGTATGTTAGAAGGCAATATAAAGGAAACAGGGATACGTAGTGTCAAGGGTTCAGCTCTAAATATCGTGGGGTCTTCACTGAGTGGATGTTGAGAGGGAGCAGGCAGGTGATGAGATGTCAGGAGAGCCCCAGGTGAGGGAGGAGCCTCTTCAATGTCTCTGAGGGGAGAGAGCACCCCAAGGACAGTGGCCTACAGCCCAGAAAGGGGCTGAGCATCAAAAGACGAGCTCAGTGGAGCGACAGGGCTCCAGCAAGAAGGAGAATGGTCCGTCACTGTAGGAACTTTGATGTTTACTCTGAGTATCTGAAAGGCGGTAGGAAGTATTTGAACTAGGAAGTGAACTGACCTAATTTATGCTTTTAAAGATCATGCTGACTCTGGTGTAGAGAACAGACTGTTGGGGAACTGAAGCTGGGAGGCTGGTAATGGGGTAAAGGTAACAATTTAGGTTCAATGGGCCAGTGGACCAGGCAGGTAAGGAGGTGGTGAGAGGTGGTTGATCCTGGCTAGATCATGAAAGTAAGGTGGCAGGATTGGTTATTGGTTAGAATATGGGATTTAAGAGATAAAAAGAGCCAAGATTGACTCATATGCTTTATTAACTAAAATTATAGGAATAGTCAATCATGGGTTTCATGTAGGTGTTCATTCATTGTGACCATATTTACTATGAATTCCTAACAACATGAAAGAAGGAAATCTTTCTAAGCTACCTTGAGTACAGGTAGGGATCCCAAAATGATTTCTCCCTTTATGCTTTGCTTTCCCTCATTGAAAAGATATTTCTTTCTTCTCCCCCGCCAAATATTTTCTTTAGACTTCATAAACATCTTAACGTTTTTTTGTCTTTCAGAGCACACATTTTTCTTAAATAATTATGTTAAAAATTACTAAATATATCTTATATTTTCACATAGTTACTGCTCACATTGTTATTAATCTGCATACCTTTTCCCATTAAACTGTAAAATACTTTTTTAGAAAACTCTTTCACTATGTGTACTCAAAGTTTTTCTTGAACTAGTAGAAGATACCCCAAACTAGACTGTTCTTTTTTTTGCATGCTCTTCCAGTCCGTCTTGTTACTTTCACAAAGTGAATACAATTCATGGGTTGCTCTCAATTATTGTAGATGGATATGCATGTTTCAGCAAATGGTAAAAAATCTGAAACATAATAAGTGTAGCAGCTGTGCACCTGGGCATTTTCACATGATCTCTGTCCCAATTTTGAAATGCAAGGATTAAGCAAACAAAAGTGAGACAGTTTTCCTGTCACCTTTATTTTGCCAAACTGACTCAAATGAAGATGACTTTTGACTGTATGATTCCCGATCTGTAATTATTTCAGGAGCAACTCCTGAAAAATTCAGAGCTATCACACAACATCTGTTTCTCCCTCCAAAATCGTTCAGACCCTGAAAATATTAAAACCGATTAAGGTGATTTAAATAAATTTAGCAGGGTGGCCCAGTTTAGCCTCTCAGAAAATACTGGAGAAAAGATGACCAAATCCATCTGGAGTTTGTTGATATTTCTTGGAGTTTCATTATAAGAATGTGGGTACTGCTACAGCATACGGGGACTAACTCACACAGAATGTGGTCGAAGACAGTAGTCAACTTCAATCCACAGGTACAGATGGCCATTTTTGAGTAACCTTCCCTAACAGCAGACTTTATGGAAACAGTTTGGGAGTACAACTAAAAATAAACTTCATGGGACTTTTATTTCCTAATTTAAAAAGATAAAACAATTTTTAAAAAGAGACTGTTCTGTCCTACAGCCATTCACCTGGAAGGTAGCTCATTTGGAAGAGCTACTGATTATCATTGAGTTCTAGACCTTTTATCAGTGTATCCTATATCCTGACACTCATCCGTCAGTTTACTCATGAGTTCTTTTGGATCCACTGTCTTTGAAAAAAATTGAAGAAATTATGGCAAAATGGACTAGCCAATGTCTTCCAAACTCTACAATCAAATCAACACTAGACTATGATGCATCACATTTAGAGGAAAGTTTACAGACTCAAGTGTAAAAATTACTATGAACAATAAGAAAATTTTATCTCCTTTCTCTTCCTTTTCCAATGTGTTCAAAATTACCAGCTACCACCTTGCATTCTAATTTGAAGCATTTAAAAAAAAATCATGCCTCTAATAACGACAGTCAAAAAATTGCTTGCTAAAGAGCATACTTATTCCCAGACTCCTGAGATACTGACAAGATGACAGCATTTCCAAGGCCCCTGTTCGTCATTGTTCTGTAAGACTGTCAGTATGAAAGTGACTGATGCCTTCTCATCCACTTGCTTTCCCCCCCCATCAACCAACCAATTCTTTGTGACAGGCTCATTTTCGGGGCAAACAATGTTCTATGTGTTGGTCAGGTTTCCACACACGCCATGTACAGAAGCAGAAATGTTACACGGGTAGAATTAACAAGGAAAAATAACGGTGTTATGGCCATCTTTCCAGGGTCCAGGGATCCCGAGTGTGGTCAAGAAGAAGGGGCTGGACACAGCAAAGACATAGAGCCCACAATAGGACCCAGATGCCCAGGCCCAAGGGTGGTATTACTCACAAGGGTACTCACTGGAGCCATCCAAAGAGCACAGGCATAAGCTAATCCACAAGGCTGGTACCCACGTCATTGCCTGCCGTTGGTCTGAACCATGGGCCACACGTGCAGGAGGTGTCACTGGAACCAGCACAGGCTGTGGGTTCCATCAGAGGGTGAGGAGAGCCAGGCTCTCCAGACTCACCTGTCCCCACCCCAGACACTACAGGCCACCTAGACCATGTGATTGCTTCCCTCTTTTCTCCCCACCTTCCTCTTCCTGTGTGCTTTCCACTTGTCCTGGCTTTATTTCAAATGGACCAACCCTGAGAAGCCCCTCTCTCCTCTTCCCTCATTGGGACAAGTCTTACTACATGTCCAAGGCTGAGGAGAGTCCTGACAGCTGAGGCCTCTGGGGTGAGTGGCTATTGTGTCAGTTCCTGTTCTCTAAGTTGGGCTGGTGCCCGACGCTACCCAGAACATTCCTGAAGGTAAATAACTTGTAATAGGTTCTGGCCTTTGAAATATAATTTGGTTTGTTTTCTCTGTGTGTGTAGGTATGTCAAAAAATAACTAAGTAAACAAATAAGTACATTTTAATTCGATTTTTTAAAAAGGTGATTGGGTTCCTAGGAGTATCTTTGTACTTATAGAAATTTTAAAGTTATTTAAGCAGCAGTTATTGGGGATTTAGTTCCAGTGAATTATGACCAATTAGTTGTCTTGTACAACTAACATTCCATGTTTTTAGATATACAGAATTATTTAAAACGTTGAGTAAGTCTTTAAGCATCTAACACATATACAATATTTTTAGAGGGCATAAAGATGAATAAGAAAAACTTCCTATTTTTAAATTTAGTTAATAAAAAGAATAGGATTAAAAGTACATGTTAGCGTTTAGTGATACTGTGCTATTCTTTCTCTTTTAACTAAAGTATTTGCTTTTTCTTCTTTTATTAATTCAAATTAGAGTTAAAAATGTCTCAGTGTAAAATGCCAAGCTGGAATCATTAATCTACACTAAGAAATGGCAAAAGCAGCAGGGAGAATGAAACTCAAGGCTCAATTAACAATAAAACTGCACTGTTGTGATATTTCCAGGGTGCCAGGTAACCTGGGATCAAGGTGATCCCCAGCCCGTGGAAGAGGGAATCACAGCAACCTAATAGGTTATATGATCCTTTGGAATGAGAGTTTAAGTATCAGCCAGGTCTTCCGGCCACTGGAGGTGAAGGGGAAAGGGTAAAATAATTTTATCATTGTGTGATCATGAAATAGAAAGTCATTAAGATAAACAGTAAATACACTTATGACATTCTTGTTGTAAAGAAAAGGGGGGCGGATTATGAAGTACTTTTCAATCAAAGCAAACTCACTCAGGATAAAAATTGGGGGAGAATGAAGCCATCTCAGTGGTTCCATGGTGTAAACCACAGAAGAGGTGATCTGTCAAAAGAACAGCAAGATTTCAGATCACTCTCCAGACACAGTATGCACGGTGTTTATCTGGAAATGGCCAAGGGGCATAGGGACAATCCTTGAGTCAGTCAAACATGCCCGGGTGGCTTTACTTATAGTGACTATACCTGTTCATTTCTAGAAATTCTATTTGGGCCTTTTAAAAATTTTATAGTCTCTTATTTTATGATTTCTTTCAGCTTGCTCTAGTCACTCAAATTCCTGGACCCCCAATCGTTCAGTTTGCTGAAACTGCTGACTCCTTCCTGGTGACTCATTTGTCTTGTCCTTGACATTTTTGAACTCTGAGCTTATCATCAGTGGGGTTTCTCTTCTTTCTTAAGGGGTTCTTGCATGATCCACTGTGTGGAAAGGCTTTGCAGAAAAGTGTTATGTTCACCTAATGCTGGGATCCTCAGGGTTTCTAGACAAGTCTTCAGTTTATTCTTTTCAGCTCAAGTTTCTGTACAACAGACAAGCTGTAAGTTCAGACCCTGCCCTCAAACACGTCTGGTTTCTCAAAGGAGACAAATTTCCCCACTTAAGCACCAGAGAGGGCAAGCTTCCCTGGTGATCCCAAATCAGTGATGAGGAGTTTTGAGCTCTTTCCACAGGTGGGGCTGCCCTTTCAGTCCCCCAGGCATCGTGCAGAGACCCTGTTCCAGCTCCCTTCTCATCCAGCTTAAAATCATGTCCTTCTTTCTTGGTGGATATCTAAGTCCGCTTGGGCTGCTACAACAAAGTACCATATATTGGGTGGCGGCTTATAAACCACAGAAGTTCATTTCTCACAGTTCTGGAGGCTGGAAGTCTGAATCAGGGTGCCAGCAGGGCTGGACTCTGGTGAGGGCCCTCTTGCTGGCAGACGGCCACCTTCCTGCTGTGTCCTCACATAGCAGAAGGGATGAGGAAGCTCTCTGGGGCCTCTCTTATAAGGGCACTAATCCTATTCTTGAGGGCTCCACCTTCATGATGATTCAATTCCCAAAGGCCCCACCTCCAAATAGCATCACATTGGGGATTAGGTCCCAACACATGAAGTTGCAGCTTGGGTGGGACGACACAAAAATATTCAGTTTATGGTAGTGAGCCTTTAGCATCTGGTCCTCTTTCCTCTTGGATTATATCTGGATCGTAAAGCCTTGAGTTTAAGCTCCATCAGCTTCGATTTCTCCATTTCTGGTACCTGGAGATTTCCCATTCTTTCCTTGGAGATAAGCTGTGTATTATATTATTTGGTCTTATTTTATTGATGATTTCTAAGAGTACACAGGAAGAAAGCCAGCCAACATCAGCTGGGTCAGCCATGCTGTTGGAAGTCGGATAAATCGATACTGAAGTAAGCACACTGAACCCAGGACCCTCTTAATTCAAATTCAGTACAGAAAGATGTAAAGCTGCTGCATTTATTGGAGCAACAGGGCACTGAAACCTGGATCCATCTTCAGAGAAGTCAGTCAGTCAACTGACACGGCTCCTTACAAACAGAAATTGTCATGTCACAGTGGCTGACAAAAGACAGCCTTCTAAGTATTGTCTGCTTAAGACCAGAAACCCCACAGGCACACATTTCAGGCCAGTTGCTTGGAAAATTCTCCACCTCTGTGAATTTCCATTCAGGACTTTCTCATCAGATTTTTCTTAGTGTTTTAAATACTTAATTAGACCATTTTCCTTTCTTTTGTAAACTTTTTCAGCATTCCACTTTCACCTTGAAAACCACCATGGTAGACCATCCCCTCCTTTTACCACCTCACCCCATTAAGTGCTATTAACTCCAATGCTTTGTAGTCTTACGTCCTGTGTCCTATTCATTCTCACCGCTAGCCTGGTCTCCTCTGGCTTTTTTAAGTCCCTGACCTGTTCCTTCGGCCATGAGCCTTCACAGGGTTCCTGAAATTTATATTTTTTAATTCAATCCTTCAGAGGCTCCCAAAGATAATCAAAATATCTTCCAAATTGCTTAGTACAGCATATAATAATTCTATGTTATCCCATTCTGCCCTTGCCTCCACTTACTTATTAGACTATACTTTTTAGAATAGTTTTAGAAAAATTGAGAAAATAGTACAGAGAGTTCCCATATACCCCACATCCAATTTTCCCCCTATTATTAACACCTAATATTAGTATGACATATTTATCACAATTATTAAACCTATATTGGTACATTATCATTAACTAAAGTCCATAGTTTCTTCAATTTCCTTTTCAGTTTTTTTCTAATGTCCTTTTTCTGTCCCAGGAACCCATCCACCAGGATCCCACATTGCCTTTGGTCATCATGTCTCCTCAGACTCTTCTTGGCTGAGACAGTGTCTCAGACTTTTCTTGTTTTTGATGATTTGGACAGTTTTGATGAATGCTGGTCTGGTGTTTTGTAGAATGTCCAGTATTGGGATTTATCTTTCTATTTTCTCATGATAAGACTGAGATTGTAGGTTTTGGGGAGGAAGACCCCAGAAGGGAAGGGAGCACTTCATCACATCAGAACAAGGGTGCACACCATCCACGTGACTTATCCCTGTTGATGTGGATCTTCATGACTTGGCTAAGGTAGTGTTTATTTGTCAGGTTTCTCCCCTTCTTTTCAGGACTCCTTGGTGCATCCACTCGTCACTTGCATCTTGGTCACACGTTAGTTCACGGCACACACTTAAGAAGGCTTTTTGTGAGGTCCCTCTTTTGTTCAATTTTATTTTATTATTTTCTCCTTCATCCTCTATCCCTATACCCATCCATGCCATGCCTACCCCAATATATCCTCTTAACATATTAAATGTATAACCGTCCTATTTATCTTCTCTATCCTTATTAGATGAAAGGTGGTATTTCTGCATGCATAATGTTAAAAACACATACATGTTATAATAACTTTTTAAAGAAACTTTCTTCAAACAACGTTAGGTTTGGGCAACCATCCAGTTCATTACTTCCGACTGCTGCCTAATGGCTCTTTGGGTTTATTAACTGTATCTTCTTTTATCGATGACTCAAATGATGGAGACTAGAATACTTCCAGCTTCTGTGTCCACACCAAATGCTTGAGTTAATTCCTGGGATGGTCTCCTTATGGTCCTGTGGGAGAATTTCCCCCTCGTATTTACCCAGGGGTAGAAACACTGGGTCCTGGGGCTTTTTGCAATCCAGCTCCAAAGTGCCTGCACCTGTTTACGTGGGCTGTGAGTGCCTCTTTGCCCACATCCTCCCCAGGATTTAATTTTATTTGACTTTGCAGCATTCTCCACATTGATGGGTATAAAGCAGTCTATCCTTATTGTTTTCATTTGTATTTTTGATTATTAGTGTATCAGTCAGGGTTCTCTCACCCCACATGGCCAGTCAGGTTGACACAGAGAATTAACCATCACAATTAGTAAGGTCTAACTTATTTTTACAAGTCTTACAATTTGTTTGCCTCCTATGAATTGCCTAATCATATCCTTTGTCCATTTTCTCTTTTTTTTTTGTATTGTGTGATTTTGCCCTTCTAGTGGATGTACTAAACTTTCTTGCATACTCTGGATATGAATCTTTCATCAGTTTTACCTGCTGCAATTGCCTTGTCCCAGCTTTCACCTACGTTTATGATGTCCTTACTCAAAGCAGTAATCTTTTATTTTGCTGTAGTCAAATACCTCAAACTCTCAACTTATGGTTTGGCCTTTGTGTATCTTGTTTAAGAAATATTTTTCTCATGGTTGTCGATATACTATTCTAGATTATGAATTTATATGATTTGATATTGAGATAAAACTAATTTTTCTCCATGTAGTGAGCCAATTTTCAACATCAGGCACTGAACATCATCTTTATCCTGTGACTTATGATGCCAAGATCACCAAATACAAGGTTCCCTTAAGTACCCAGCTCTGGTATTGGATTCTAGTTTGCTGGGTTATTATTAACTCATAACTATTCATCATACTCAATGCCGGTCCTAATAAAAAAACCATAATTATATAAGTTATAGCTAAATGGGCTTATGTTTTTCTCTTATCTCTACACATCCATACTTTACTTGTCTTTCAAAATCCAACCTCTCTGTGGATTCTTCTTAAATACCCCTTTTAATTTAGTTGTTTAATTCACTGCATGTCCAAGCACCCTATCTCCCCCGCTAACGTTAAACCCCAAAGAGGTAGTAAAACCTCTAAATCTTTGCCAGTTACCAGCTGCATGACCACTGGCCAGTTTCGTAGGCCATCAGAGCTACGGTTTCCTCTTCTTATGGGGCAAAATAAAACAACAGTATTAATGAACATTTATTGCATGTCCTACTGCATAGTTCTAGGAAGTAGCAAAGATTATTACTGCCATTTTGTAGACAAAAATGTGAAGCTTGTCCAAACTTGCACAGCTAATAAGTAACTGCTAGAGTAGGGATTTGAACCCAGGATGTCTAAAGATAAAAATCTGTGTTCCTACTTTTACGCTATATCCCCTTATTTGGACCATAGGGAGAGAGGTCTACTTCAATGATCAGTGATTATTATTTACCTAACTCCTGAACTATGGAATAGAGCAGAACCTCCCACAACCTCAGCTTGCTCCAGTGGCTTTATGACAGTTAACACAGAAGGAACGTTCCTCATGGGAAATAGAAAATTCACCGTCTTTATCTGAACAAAACCATAAAAATAACAATGGTTTCAAGGTACTGAGGGTTAATATTTTTGCTAAGCACTTGGATTCTATAACTCATTTAATGCTTATATTGTTCTAACATGGTAGATACTTATATCCCCAATAACTGAGATTTTGCTAAGTCAAGAAACTTCACCAAATTACACAACTAGTATGGGCAGAGCTGGACTTCAACCTAGATTTCCCAGTCTCCAAATCTTTCTATTTTAACTATTTGGTACAAAGTTTATCATTTTAATGCATTTTCTAGCTATTAATTGTTTTCTATTTTCTTTTTATACGATCTTATAACATATTTTGTAGTATAAAAAATGAAATTAGACACATTTGAACCCTCTTCTACTGAAATAAAGTTTCTTCCATTTTTTTTTTTCTTTAACAAGGAGAAACAAGGACTGATTATACTCAGAATTTATTGTTTCCTACTGTCTTTAAAGCACAGTTAGTGATGTCATCAACGTCTGTAAATAAATTCCAGGAAGAGAATATTGCTTTTGATAAAGGTATGTACTGACAGTAAATGCTAAACAAATCGGGGACATATGCTACTAATCAGCGTGTCCCTCTCTACCTGACAGACACATATTGACGATGACTTTTAAAAGCTCAGACAGTTCATTCCGTAAAGGCCAAAAATGGGTTCATTAAGTATCATGCCAAAATCATTCTGAGAAAAATTGATATGGGAACTCCCTGTCATTGTAAAGACTTAATTTCCAGGTAGGAGTTACTCATGACAAAGAGAATAAATATAACTGTTAAGAAGAACAGGAATTAGGTTTAATAAAGCCACAGGGTACTGGAATTTGGTACTATTTAACTATTAAAATTGTTAAGGTGAATAAATCTATGTCTGGGCTATAATACGGGCTGGCAAAATGACTTGTCCTTCCTGCTACCATATGAAAAACAACTCAGCCTTTATTTTCAGGAGCAAACATTTGAATATCCAAAGACATCCCCCAAACCTGTTTAATTTCCTGCCTTTAAAATTAAATGCTGAAGAATGAAAGGTACGATTGTGTGAGGCTCTCATCTGATATGAGTACTTACTTCATCCTGGTTTTTTTTATGGTGGATTTTCATTTGAGTCCTATGACTGTTGGAAAACATTGAACTTAACAGAACTCTTACTAATGTGTTGATTCTCACTTTACAGCTTATGGGATAACCAGCAATAACTTTCAGCAGAATTCTCTCATGCTTTGCCATAGCTTTGCATAAAATGCTTGGCACCAGTACCATCCTTTGTTGCATAATTGAAGATAAATTTCACCCCTTATTATCCTTTTCCTAAGTTGTTTTGCTTCACCCATTGATTTTTTCCAGATAAACTTTAGATTAATTTTTATTTCCTATATTTTGCCTCATCCTTAATGAATTGTTTTTTTTTACCTGGAACTGTATTCAATCTATAAGTGTGTTGGGGAAGAACTTACATCTTTTCAATGTGCAGTTTTTACACAAAGTCTCTCAATAGATAACACTTTTATCACTTCTATAAGTTTCTGCATTTAGACTTCAAGCAGTTTTGGTTGAAATAACTTCCAAGAATGTTATAGTTCTGCAGCCACTGAATTTGAGATCTTATACTGTTAAGTTTTCTAACAGGTTCTTACAGATATTTAGGGCTGCTATTGATTTTTTTATTATAGCATATTTTCTAATTTGGATAGATGCACAGTATGAAAGTGTTAGACTGACCAGCAGTTATGTGACATCAAGTTTGGTACAAAGAGTGAAATGGATAAAACTGAAATGTTTCCTAGTCTCATCTAAGATGAGAGACCTTTACTGATTAAATTTTAGCAGTGTCACCCATACTCAAAATTTAGTGGCAGGTCAAAGTCTTCAGCAGAAAATTCAAAATGGATTGCCAGACCTCAAGAGCTAAAGTAATGGGATTCATTTTATAGCCAGAGCCTTTGAGTACAGGACTAAGGAGAATAGATGACAATTACATTCTCAAAGATTTTATGGCACACAACAGAGGCATGCCAATAGCATGAGAGGGGGAGGAGAGAAAATGCAAAATCAATAAGAAGCAACTGTGACTTGTAGCATCTCCTAGTCCACTCTGGGCATTGAATGTCCACATAGTTTATTGTAAGTAATAAGCTTTCTCTAGACCAAGTAATAAAGACTTAAGCAATACCTGGCATCCCAAGGGCATCCATTCAATGGAGAAGGGGATATTGAGTTCTGGATGGGGCAGCATTCACAGTGGCTTCCAGAGCAAAGGAGGGAGCCCAAGCAGGTTTATTCTCACTGATGCTGAGAAGAATTCACTGGTACAGTCAACAACAAGAGAGGGAATGGTTCCATCACCTCTCCCAGGGAAGATGTTCATATCAGGCGAGAGTTAAAAACCTCTCCTGGTGCACCAGGAAGAGGATACAGCAGGTATGCACACAGTCAAAACGCTGTAAGAAGACCAACTACTGAATCAGGAACTGAGGAGGAAGTTAGCAAGGACAATTATGAATAGCAGGACAAAGTCTGAGGTCAGGGTATCTAAGAAGAGTCTCTGTAGGACACACAGCTATTCCAATGGGTATGCTGGGTATAACCCTCAGGGTGCAAAGGAGCTGCACCCATCCTAGTGAAACTGCAGTGACAACTGTGAACATATCCCTTACCCCTCTTATAATTTTAAGCTCCTGCATGAGCATGTGACCAAGTCTGGCTAGAATTAAAGGGCCCTTTCTTCCTTGGTAAGCAGCAAACAAAAGAACCTTAAGAAAAGCATCGATGCTGTTTGGAGCCAAGGGCACAGAAACAAGAGAGATATCTGTATATGATCATTTGGTTTCTACTGAGATTTGTCTAGAGAAAAACCAAACCTTTGTAACTGCAGATTTTTGCATTCTGGCCATGTGAAATTGGAAGAAAAAAAAAAAAATCAAGCATGGTTTGTATGGTTAAGACTTTGATTAATTATTTATTTAGATACTTATTATATATTTAACGATTAAATTCATTATTAGCCCCTACTCTATGCATTGGGCAAGATACTGTGTTCTCCACCCCCCTCCTCTAAATAAGCAAGACTTATCAAAGATCTTCCAATCTATCCAGCGGGAACATAAATTTGTAATACAAAAAAATATTTTTATAACAGTGAGAATCAAGTTTCAAAAATGGTATCAGGAGAGCCCAGGAGAAAGAGAAAAAAATAGTTGCTCTACTTTCCCTCCCTCTCCAATGGTATTAGGTAGTAGACCCAAAGGAGGTAATTAGGATTAGATGAAGTCATGAGGGTGGAGCCCTCATGAATGGGATTAGTGCCCTTATAAGAGTCAAAAGACCATTTGTTTTCTCTCTCTGCTCTCTGCCATGTGTTGGAAGTTTGTAACCCTGAAGAAGAATCCAGCAGAGTCAGACCATGCTGGCACCCTGATCTTGGACTTCCAGCCTCTAAAGATGTGAGCAGTAAATCTATGTTGTTTATAAGCCACCCAGGCTATGGTACTTCTGTTACAGCAGCCCAAACAGACTAAGACAAAACTTAATCAAGAAGTGAGAATCAAAAAACTACTTTGGAGAAAGTAGTATTTGACCTTGGCCTTGGGCACTGGGTAGCTTTCAAAAGACAGAGGTGGGGACTAGAGATTTTCTTGGTGGAAAATCAGAGAGAGGGCACCAAGACAAAAGGGGCCTGGCACGTGTCTACTCCAAAGTCATGGCTTGGCTTGGAACATCATTGTGAATATTGGATGGGAAAGTTTTGTTTTTCTTATGAAGTATCTTTGAAGACCAGGATAACTGTAATTTCTCAGTCTTGATGTCATTATATATGTTCAAACCGAGCCCCTTAGATGAGTCCCATTAGTTCAGCAAGTTCCCTATGGTTGCTTCCCAGCTCTTGTTACTATATTACAAAGTATCTTACATGGTACCCTTGAAGTGTCCTCAGCACTTTTATTGTCTGCCTCTCACTGGCTCTGTGTGCTTCTGGGGCATCTCCTTGTCAGCCATTTACATTTGCCCAGCAAAGTTGAGGTGTGATTATTAAAGCTGTGCTGCTTCCACAGGGATAATTTTCTGAACCACCAATCAGACTTCTATGGAAAGACTTTAAGGTAGAAGTTATAAATTAAGCAAGTCTCACATTCACACTGCAAACAAGGCAATGTGGCGCATGAGGTATATTTCACATACACAGCCTGTGTGAGCTACACTGGATATTGGCAGAAAGTGAGAGAATATAGAATTGATGAAAGGTTTTTGTCTTTGTTTTTTTGGTTTGTTTTTTGTCCAGTAAGACCAAGGGGTTAAATGTCTTACGAAGCTTACTTGAGAAGCCAAACTGCGAGAAATTAAATTTAGGATTCCAGATACACAAGGAGCAGTGGATGACTAATTCCTACTGCCTTCCCTCCACCCTAGAACCTAAAAGTGAACAACTAATGGCATAAAAATTTCCAATACACCATTCTGAATCAGTTTGGGTCCAATAGCATTTATTATACGCCTAATTTGAGTGTGCAAAACACTTGGTTAGACTCTTCCTCTCAAGGAATTTAGGGGAGACACACATGTAAAGAGTGAATTCTAATCAGGGCAGAAGGAATGCCTAAACATTGATATGTTAAGCTTTCCCAATGCTATCAAGTTAAAGTAAGAACCTGGATATTGTAATACATTGCAGAGTCAACTGATAAGGGAAAGCAAAAGCTGAAACAATTAAACCTTTATATTTTTCTACTTTCCATCTTTAAATGCAGGGTTGCTTTGGGCATCTTATGTCCTATAGTTACATAAAGGAAAGAAATAGACAACCTCATGTTGCTAAACCTGAATGGACTCAAACCAAAGAATTTGGGAAACTAATTAACTTGGATTATCCACTTACGGACTTGTAACTCTATCAATAGTTTTACATTATTGACTTTTCAGAATTTCAGAATGCCTTTAAATTCCCACTTGACTCTTCTGTGCTCAGCTACAATTACCAATAAAAGTTATTACTTGGATGATTTACTAGGTGCCAGACAACACACTATGTGAGTTACATGCACAATTTCACTCAAACTTCTCAATAATAATGCAAGGTAAGTATTATCATTCATGTTTTTCAGGTGAGGCAATGTAGGGCCCAGATAGGTAAGGAAACTTTGGAGGCAAAACTGAACACAACTCCAGCTGATTCTGAATCACCTTCACATATTTACAGCTCCACACACCCACACACTCAACAATCTTCTCTGTAACAGCTTCCCACAAGTTTCTTTTTCTGTAAATAATAACATCCATTTCCTATCCAGTATGGGGACATGCCCAGAGGGCATTATATCTGGGTAGAGCAAGAAATATAGACTAAACGCACATGATTATTGTTAGAATTTAATTAAAGGATAGCCCCAAACACTGAAAAAAGTAAAGTGCTATATAAATGTAAGGTTTTAATACACTGTATAGTAAAAACTAATACTAAACTATTGTGTAATGTTGAAGCCACAGTTGTGTTATTAGAGATATTTCTGTGCTTGTCTTTTCCTTCCAACTAAATTATAACATTGTACAGAACGGAAAGGGTCCAAGATACCTTCGAATGACCTGAAGTGAACTGTCCCCCTTTTTATCAATATATAAGGGTCTCATTTTAACATAGAAACTTGGTGGATTCACATTTAAGAATATTTGACTAAGGAAACAATTGGCCCTTAGTCATGTCTTTTCTAACTTGACTAGAACAAGTTGAATGTCAAGAAGAATGAGACTGTGTTGAATGATCATTAGTGAAATCAGTCCCATAGCTTTACAGGTGGAGTTTTTACATCTCACTGTTTTATTAGCAGATCATGATTTATACCACAATTATCATGACAACTAACTCTCAACTCTATAGGACCTGGTCTTTGAAAAGCAAGTTATTTTTGTTTTTGTTTTTTTAACAACTATATGAGGGTAATCTTGGACAGAGTAGACACACCTGATAGGGAGGTAAATTCAACCCTAGGGAACAATGTTTATGAGTTAGTACACATCACCTATCTTGATATGACCACAAAACCACTGCTTACCAGTTTATCTTTCTATTGTGTTTTCAATGGTCTATGAAGAATTTCTTTTCATTGGGTAATGCTTTTCACTTTTCCTTAGAAAAGTTGGGTGGAGGCTATGAAAACATTGGTACAAAGAGTGAACCACTGGCAATTAACTCTTGTACTCTTGTGCTGTCTGGTTTTTAGGGATTTAGGATCAAGCAAATATGACTGATGTCAAATAGTGAGGTGTTATCTTAAATCATTCAGCTTTGGGTGAAAGTGTTTTATCTCAAGTTAACTCAGTCAAAAAAACAATATGACTTTGGTAAAAACTAACCTATCAGAACGATTTTTCATTACCCACTTATAGTAGACTTCATGCCAGGCTTTCGCTCTTGTATGTATGAATTGACTGATACATGAATGTGTGTGCACGTATTTTTTTCCTTCTATTTCATAGAAGACTGTAATTTCTCTTAAATTTCTCCCACCCTATTTTATCAATTTGTATCCATCATATCGTGAACCCACTGCCTTTGCTGTGCTTGGGGGACCTCTGAATTTGATGTCTATTTTACCAAAGCAGTTTTTATAGCACAGCTGATTGAATGTAAAATCCTGCATTTTACCCGTGGCTCTGAAATTGCCCACATCCCTTGCACTTTCATAAACTGCTTTCATATCCCGTGTGAGACCTGTGAAATCTGGCTGCATGGCTCTCAGAAGATGAGAATTGCTGGAGCAGTGGCTTTTCAGCCTTTTAAGCACCGTGTCTTTGGAGCACTTTGTCAAAACACATCAGACCAGCCATATCTGCTCATTTATCTGAACCAGAGAAAACAGCTTTTCTTTTAAGATCTTCTTCGATAGGGCATATTGCTGCTGCTTGATGACTTCCCAAAGGTATACATTATTTTTCCCCTTGACGGGCTGAACTTCTCATTGGCCTACTATAATTATGCATGTTATTTCACAGTCCTCTGTAATCTGCACTGGTCCATGAGTACTCTGGCTTCCTGAAAGCAATGTTAGTCATCTGCACTGCAATTAGTTGTGAACTTGGAACTTTTTAACACAGTCTATCCGCTAAGCTTAAATCTGAACATAAAGAAATGCAAATAGGATTAGATCTAAGGTTAGGAGACACTAGATGAAAACTGTATCCACTCTGATGACCTCCCTCGCTTAAAGTCACATTGTGGTCCAAACACGTTTTTGTTTTTTTTAATAAATTTATTTATTTATTTATTTATTTTTGGCTGCATTGGGTCTTCGTTGCTGTGTGTGGGCTTTCTCTAGTTGCAGTGAGCGGGGGCTACTCTTCGTTGTGGTGCACGGGCTTCTCATTGCGGTGGTTTCTCTTGTTGTGGAGCATGGGCCCTAGGCACATGGGCTTCAGTAGTTGTGGAACATGGGCTCAGTAGTTGTGGCTTGCAGGCTCTAGAGTGCAGGCTCAGTAGTTGTGGCTCACGGGCTTAGTTGCTCTCCGGCATGTGGGATCTTCCCGGACCAGGGCTCGAACCCGTGTCCCCTGCATTGGCAGGCGGATTCTTAACCACTGCGCCACCAGAGAAGTCTGCAAACATGTTTAACCATAACATTAAAAAAAAAAAAAACTAAACACCAGAGGGGGAAAACAACTTGGAATTTTAATTCAATGCCACTCTGAGCAACCTTGGGCAGGGTAATCACCTCTTCACGATTGAAAGTTTCCACCAGCAAAGCACAGAGCACACTCTTTGTATCTCTGGTGTTATTGTTTGAAGGAGCTGATTATAGAACTTTGCTCTCCAACCTGCTGCTCCCATGATGTAAGTGAGGTGCGCAGATGAAGAACCCTGAAAACTCCCTTCAGAGCCCCAGCATATTATGTCTCATGTCAATTCAGTAATAGTTCTTTACTCTGCTGAAACCACTTAGACATGTTTCTGTTAACTAAACCCCAAATATAATGAGCCCTCTTTATGATTTAAAAATGCGTGTGTTAAAAAAAAAAAAATGTGTGTGTTTACACGGATATATAATTCAATAGATTAATTATTTTTAAAAAAAAAAAGTTCTTGGAAGAGAAGCAGGGATGCAGAGCCCCATGCAGGTGAGAGAGTTTCCAGGTGTGCGGGGTGGTGGGCTGTCTAGGAGACTGGTGGGTGGGAGGGGGTTGACATCAAGTGAACTCTCCAGGCTGGTGGAGCCACAGACCCCAGGAAGGCAGGTAACAGGGTAGCTGTGTGGGAAATAAATGTGGGCGTAAGTCAACCCACAGTGCTGTGCTGAGCCATGTTGGAGCCTGAGGCCAAAGGAGAAATGTGCCCCTATATCCACTCATCAAAACACACTCCCATATTTTGAATAAGTAGAATAAGTTAATATACGTTCTACAATCAAAAAGCATGACACCACTACTGTATATAAAAGAGATAAACAACAAGGTCTTACTATGTAGCACAGAGAACTATATTCAATATCCTGTAATAACCTATAATGGAAAAGAATCTGAAACAGAACATATATATATATATATATATATATATATATATTCAGATATATATGTATACATACATACATGTATGTGTGTGTATATATATATATCTGAATCACTTTGCTATATACCAGAAACTAACACAACACTGTAAATCAACTATACATCAATAAAAATTTTTTTAATTAAAAAAAAGCATGACTTTAAAGCCCCCATGCTGCTCAGTCTTTCCCAGGCCATTGTCAACCCTCGTACACACAGCTGGAGGGGATGAGCGGCTGACTGCAAAGGACACTGTAACGGGAACTAAGGGTGCCACTAATCAGGGTCATAAAACACAACTACCTGCCTTTATGTAAAATCTCCACATCGTATTGATGGATTGTCTGCCTTAACCTGGGCTTTTAAAAATATTGACTTAAAATAGCATTTTTCTCTATTAACTGTGGTTGTTGGCTCCCCCTTAAGTTCTGTGCCACTGGAGGTTCCTCACTTGCTTTACCCTAAACCTGCTCCATCAGTCAGCATGAAGAAAGTAGTAATAATAAAATGAAAGGGAACAAAACAGGAATCATCTGGGTGCCTCATCCATAGGAAGCTTGAGTATTTTTTATTTTAAACATTCATATCTGCACTGAGAGGCCTGGGCTATAAAATGTGTTTCTTCCTGCAGTCACAGGCAAACAAGTTGGAAGGCCACTGGTGCAGGGAGACCAAACTCTCCCGGAATCTCCCGGGAATCACTGACACCAGCAGTCAGTACAAGCCCCACTGTTTGGAAAGTGTTTAGCTATGCTGTTTCTTTCTGAATTCCTTTCGACTGTAACGGGTAAAGAACAACATACAGCCTTGGGGGTTGGAGGGAGCGCCTGACCCCCTGCTATTGCTTCCCCGGGTCTGAGGAAAACGTCTTTGTACCAGTTCAAAAGATATAGCTCAAAAGTCCAACTCTCTCCTACCACGGAAGCCCAGCCTCATACATGAACTAGATTTTGCTCTGGCACAGACCTCAATATTGTAGGAAGCAGTGTTGGGTGGTTTCCCAGGGCCCTTCCTGGGCATGCTGCTATACCTTGCATCTTTCTGGCAGCTCCTCAGTCTGGAGTGTGTACCCCCCAGCACATCGTGTTTTTAGGGATCAGTCTGTAGAGCAAGGCCCCTTTGTGAAATGCTCCCCTGCTACCTCCACACACACACCATTTAAATGATAAATATTCTGAGCACTGACCCCAACAGTATTCAAGATTCAGTGCATGGAAATCTTCCTGAATGCATTCATTTATGCATTCATTAAACAAAGAATTCGTGACTGCCTTTTATGTATCCCACTCCTTTCTAAAGGCTGGGAGTGAAGCAGTGAATAAAAGGATCAAAACTCCCTGCCCTCAAGGTGCTAACATTCCAGTGGGGAAAAGCTGCCAAAAAAATAGATACGTAAGTAAAACAGATGGTGAGCCAGAGAGAGAGAAGTGCTGGAGAGGAAAATGAAGCAGGGATGGGGTGGAGACCGTCCATAGTGGGCAGATGTCATTTTAGGTAGGTTGGTCATTAAAAAAAAAAAAGTCTCACCAAATCTAAAAGACTATACAAATGAACTTATTTACAAAACAGAAACAGACTTACAGACATAGAAAACAAACATATGGTTACCAAAGGGGGAAGGGGGGACGGATAAATTAGGAGTTTGGGATTAACAGATACACACTACTATATATAAAATAGATAAACAACAAGAACCTACTGTGTAGCACAGGGAACTATATCCAATATCTTATAATAACCTATAATGGAAAATAATCTGAAAAAGAATACATATATACATATATATATATATAACTGAATCACTTTGCTGTACACCTGAAACATTGTAAATCAACTATACTTCAATTAAAAAAAATAATACATTAAAAAAAAAAGTCTCACCGAGAACCCACTGAGAAGGTGACATTTGAACAAAGACTTTAATCCGGTGAGTGGGTGAGTGGAGAACTAGGGGGTTGGGGGGAAAGTTCTAGCAAATGCAAGCCCCTGACGCTGAGCTTGGCTGGAAGACTCATTATCAGCAAGGAGACTAAAGTATTGAAACCAAAAGAGGTGAGTGGGTGGGTGCAGGGAGTGGAGTTGGGTGGGAAGGAGGGATAGTAGGAAGAGGGAGAAAGCAGACTGCATATGGGGTCTTTGAGGCCCCTGTAAGCACTTGGACTTTTCTCTGAGATGGGAAAGCTTAGAGGGGTATCTGAGGGAGGAGTAAAATGATTTGACTTTTGTTTACAGGCTCCCTCTGGCTGCTTTGGAAATGAGTTTGCTTGGGGGACAAAGGTGAAAATGGGCAGAGGACAGCGGTGGCTGGGACAAAGGTGGCAGCAGAGGAGCAGAAAAAACGGTCTGAATTCTGGATAATTTTTGAAGTTAGAGCCAATGGGTCTAATGAATTGAATACCTGATGTGGTAAAAAATGAGAATCAAAGATAACACCTGAGTTTTCCTATCTGACCAGCTGGAAGTGTGGAATTGCTATTTCCTGACTTGGAGAGGTGGGTGCAGAAACTCAGGTTTGGGATCGGTGAGAGCAGAAGTTCACTTTTCATCATGGGGAGTGTTAGGTGCCCATCAGACATCCAAGAGGCCACGAGAGTTGGAAGCTCTGGAGTTCACGGAATTTGGAGTTCAACAGAGGATTCTGGGCTGGAGATAGATATTCGGCAGTTGGCAGAGAACAGATAGCATTTAAAGTTGGGGTGGACCCAACTGGCAGGCTTGGTTCATTGTGCTGTTGGTTGTTTTAAAGGAGAATTTGTGTGTCATTAGATGGAGCATGTGACCCTTGACTACTCTCTCTTGCTCCCATCACTCTCTTTTGCTTTATACCTGTCCTACTCCACCTGTATGATGCCCAGGCTCCCTGTAAGCTCCTCACGAATGAGTAGGGATCTTGCTGTCTATGGTTCCGTGATGCATGTTCCTGGCACGGAGTTGATTCTCAGTAAATGTCTGGCAAACCAGTGAATGATTTCTGGTGCAGAATAGTGAAAGGGCTCAACAAAGTTTAGAGGAACGTCAAGTCCTAGGAGTATATGGGAAGATTAGGAAGTGAAGCAGGAAACAGGCTCAGAAGAAAGAAATGTCCCAGAATGGACTTTTCACTAGCAGGCAGACCTAGGGGATGGAAAACCGGATTGTTAATACAAGTGAATCAAGAGGGACGAATTGAGAAGGGCATTAAAAGCAGGCCTTAGAACTAGAGATTAGAACCAGTCTGGGTCAACGTGGTGGCACAAATTTGTTGGCAACACAAATCAGCCTCCCCAGTCTGGTTTTCCAGTTGCATTTTCGCCACACTCGATGTTCAAGTAGCTAAACTGAGGACCACTCCACATTTCACACACATCCACGTTTGTTCACACCTCCTAGATCAGGCTCTTCTCCAGGCCCTTCCTCTACTGTTCTACCTGTGGACACTCACTCCTTATTCAAAGCTCTCACCAAGAGTTTGCTTTTGAACATCTCCCATCACTACTTCATATAAACTTTAGAATCTGTCACATGGTGGTGTGCAGAGTTGACTTCAGGTCTGAATCAGTCATTTGGCTCACGTGCATCAAAGCATACATGGTATACTGTATGGGTAGTAGTGCAACACCTATGGAAGAGCCAGTAAATGTGTGTTCCACTTGATGTAGCACAAGAGCTAGAAACAGAGAGCCGACAAATAAGAAAGGGTCAGTCTTTCATGGGAAGGTGCTATATCCAAAGGGAACCAACATCTACCCACTAGGGAAGGCAGCAACTCTGTCCTGTAGAGAGGAGTCCGTGGATCCCAAACATGCTGAGATGGGTCACCCAAGACCAACTCTTCCCTGCCCCCATGTTGGATTCGGTTTTGTTTTTTAATTTCATGTTCACAAAGTGGAACCAAGCAGAAACCTGCAAGGCACCCCTCCCTCCGCCAAGTGCAAAACTGAGCAGTTAATGATTAGGACGACAGAGTCACAGGCTCAGTGTCTGATGCACATTCCTGAGTCGTTTTACTATAACTGACACCAGAGGAAAAAAAGCTAACTGCGTGATGCCCAGGCAGTAGCCACGACATAAGCTGCTCCATCTTGAGCAGTACTGAATCTATGGCTAAGCTGTTCCAAGGACTGACCTCAAGAGAATGGGGTTAACATTATTGCTTATAATAACCAGTATCTTTATGGGCGTCAAATAATTGCAGCTTGCTCTGCCCGTATATTTAAGCGGGCAATTAAAATTGTCAGGAAAGAGATGCTACAGACCCTTGTTGACCCACTCTGAGAATACGGTGCCTATGTCAGCATGAAGAAGTTACAGAAGATAGACCTTCGCCCCTAATCCCATAGAAATGGGATCTCTGACAAGTGGGGATTTGTAAGCAGCTCTTTGCAGGAAACCGCCCTCGGCAGGAAGCCCTTTCTCTTGTCACTTTAGCAAAGCTATATTGTAACTAACTTAAACCCGGCACCCCCATGCTCTACGCAACTCCGGCCCTAGCACACCTTTCAAATCTTTTAATCACACGATACCTTGTGTAACGTGTCGGTTCCTTCCGTAGATCAAAGAAGTAGAAGTGAAGAATAAATAATTAACAAATGACCAGATCTCTTCCCCAGCTTCCCCTTCAGTAAACTCCTGAACAAACTGTGTGACCAAACTGTGTGAACAAGATAACGTCTAGAGGGAAATCATGAGGAGTCAACAAGCCTGCACACAGTGGGGTTTGGCGACGACCCTGACCCCCATCTCAATGATTAACTGAGTTGCTTCCCGGTTTCCTTTTAAAAGCTTTCACAGCCCAGCAGAATCTTCGGAGGTGGTTTCTGGGGGATGTTGCGTCCACCATCTCCCCAGATGGCCAGCATTCTGATCAAAGGCACCCTTCCTTCCTATCAACATCTGTGGGTACCGACTTTGTAATTACACGGCGAGCAGCAGACCCGATGTACTGGATTATTCGATGACAAAAGCAATCCTTTGCTTCTTAAGTTAACTTTTTATACCTGACACTGTAAAATAATTACCTTTGATGGAGGATAAATATTTGGTGACAAATACATTCTTCACTTCTCAAAGGCATTTAAGGCATTTCAGCTACAGTTTAAAAATGAGCTTCCTGGTTTTGGTTAGAATAGTAGAGTTCACCAGAGTCGACTGATATTTGGTGAATAAATAAAATGTGTTATGTCGGCAAAACTAAGAATCATAACCTGAAAAAGATGTGAGGAAAAAAGAATAAGAAAGTACTGAAATTCAATTAATCAGACAATACATTGCATGCCGCTCTGTAGGTTCTGAGTTTCAGGGGACTCAATGTAAATATAGGATGCTCAAGAGTCTTATAATCTAATTCAGAACATGAAAACTGATGGATATGGAACAGCAGGCCAGACTATTTCTATGTTGGGGGAGGCTATTATCAAAGAGACAGGTGAGAGCAGTTCAGAAAATAGATATTATTGTCATCTGCACTTTAGAGACCAGGAAATGGCCACTTGGACAGACTAAGTAAACTGCACCATGTCAAACTGGGAGTCAGTGACAGACCTGAAATTTAAACCTAGATCTGCCTCCAAACTTTATGCTCTTAACTATTACCTTGTAGTTTACTGAGGAAATTCTATATTCCAGGCCCTTTAGTTTTCCTTGATAATTCTGCATATTATATTCTGTTATTTTAGCTATTCTAGAGCACAGAGAATGAGAGAGAGAGAGTATCTGTATGTATTTATATAGAACATGCATGAACTCATAAAAATCAGACAAATAAATACTACCTTATTTATGAAAAGAAAAGCAAAGATTCTAGTTAAAATGGTAGCAAACAAATAGAGCAGTTTTTAAAATGACGAGCACAATGTATACTAGAAAATGCTCCTACAATCAGCAACCCTTACCTTCACTAGGGTATCTAAACATGTCCTGGAGCGCCTACCAACACTTTCGAAAAGAAGTGTAATAGGAAAAATACAAAACCCTCCCTAAAATACAAAACCCTCCCTACTGATACTTGATTTTATCATATACCTAGAAGGGTCAAAAAAAAAAATCAACCGAAAAAATATCTTTAATTACCACATCTCCAAAAGAGAAATCAGCTTAATGACAGGTTATATATCAAAAACTCAATAGTTTTTCCATATGTTGGCAAAAACACAACATAATGTAGAATATTATTGGGGGAAAAAGTCACCATAGGATCAAATTATAAAATACCTAAAAATACATTTAACAGAAAAGGTGAAGTAAATATAAAAAATAAAACCATAAAAGTTCATTGAAGGAGTGAAAACAAAATAAAAACATTTCATGCAAAATGGAAAGAAAATCATATTCCTAGATGGAAAGAGATAATATTATTTTAATGCCAATTCTCACTAGAACATATATATGTCTTCAATGCAATCCCCTCAAAATCTATTTGGATCCTTTCTCTACTTAGAGTGTCAAAGTAGATTCATATGAAATACCACCTATAGAAAATCAGTAAACTCAGTTTTGAAAAAGAAGACCTATCAGTTATCAAAATGTATTCTAAAATGACAATAACTCAAATAGCTTGTTATTAGGACAGATAGAGACAACTATATCAAATGAGACATAACTGAGTGTCCAGAAAAACTCATAGTATGTGAGGATTTTGTAAATAATATTATTTAGTAAATAATAAGTGTTAGGAATGTTATATACTCATTTTAGAAAAAAATACATAGAACTCTGTGTCATGATATTGAAAATACACCCCAGCTAGATAAAAATTTGAAACAAAAAAAAATCCAAGGAAGAAAAAAATAACTATGAAATTTGATGAAAACATATGAGGCCATTATTTTTATTTTATAATCTTGTATTGAGGAAGGTCTTCCTAAGCAAGATGCAAAAGGCAGAAGTGATCAAATTAAAATGTCTGTAAGTCCAAGGATAACATAAACAATTTAAAATACTGATATATTTAAAATGGATAACCAACAAGGACCTAGTGTATAGCACAGGGAACTCTGCTCGATATTATGTAACAACCTAAATGGGAAAAGAATTTGAAAAAGAAGAGATACATGTATATGTATAACTGAATCACTTCACCTCAAACTATCACAACATTGTTAGTCAACTATACTCCAGTATAAAACAAAGTTAAAAAAAATACAAAAGAAGACTGAAAAATTTTTGCTAAGTATATACATAGCTAATAAAAATAGTATAAAAAGAAGCCCAGTCAGTCAAGAAAAGACAAATGCCCAATAGAAAAATGACCAATGAGGTAACTCAAAAAGGAGAAGAAATAAAAATTGTTTACAGACAGATGGAAACACGCTCAACCTCATTAGTGGTCAGGGAAATGCAAATTTATATAAGAATGAGATATCCTTGATTGATAATATCCAGGATTCATCTGCACAGCAGCAGGCGGGGTGAGTTGGCAGAACCCTTCAGGAAATCAGTTTCGTCAGTAACGACTGAAACATCAGTGTGTCTACTCTTCGATCCGGAAGCTCCTTGTGCAAGAAGGAAAGAAAGAAGGTGGAAAGACGGAAGGAAAAAATAAAGGAAGGCTGGAAGGGAGGGAGGGATGGAAGGAGGGGAGAGGAAGGAAGAGCAAAGCAGATGGGGAGGAAAGAAGGGAGAAAGAAGGAAAAAGGAATAGATACATGTATATGTATAACTGAATCACTTTGCTGTACACCTGAAACTAATGCAACATTGTAAATCAACTATACTCCAATATAAGATAAAATTTTTAATAAAAAAGAACTAAAGGAGAGACTGACCGAGAAAGAAAAGCAATTCAACAATCATTGCCAGTTTATCTCCAGAGAAACGAAACCTAAGTAGTCTTCACAGTATTATGACAATGTGAAACTATCTTTTTGAATCTCTAACTTGAGAAAAATCTTTCCAAGGCTGTCTACTAAATAATTTAAATTTTAATATAAATAATCACCTCTTGATTAGCTATGGTTTTTTTTTTTTCCTTCTTGTTGCTTATAAATATAGTTTATAATACCCACAGTTTGTTGGGAAGCAGATGACATACATAGCAATAACTCAAATCTTCGGACAATATATAAAATTGTTCAATTATTTTAATGCCCATAGCTATGTTCACGTAAAAACAATTCTTTACTTGGCTCAGTGAAAATATGAAACAAGTTAAATATTTTTATTTACTTGTATGTTAATGAGATTTTATTTTCCTTACTGAGATATCCATGACTGAACATGGAATATAGGATATAAATGGTCATGTCAGAAATAATTTAAAATAGATAAATCAAGAAAGAACAATTATTTGAATTTTTTTACCTATACTATGAGTTTTTATTTTGTAAAATGTGAAATCAGGTTTCTCTTGCCTGTTCTACATTTTAGAATTTACCTTTACAACACAGGCCCACACAGACACACTTTTTTTTTTTTTTAAGTCTTTTATTTATTTATTTATTTATTATTTTTGGCTGTGTTGGGTCTTCGTTTCTGTGTGAGGGCTTTCTCTAGTTGCGGCAAGCGGGGGCCACTCTTCATCGCGGTGCACGGGCCTCTCACTATTGCGGCCTCTCTTGTTGTGGAGCACAGGCTCCAGACGCGCAGGCTCAGTAGTTGTGGTTCATGGGCCTAGCTGCTCCGCGGCATGTGGGATCTTCCCAGATCAGGGCTCGAACCCGTGTCCCCTGCATTGGCAGGCAGATTCTCAACCACTGCGCCACCAGGGAAGCCCCAGACACACTTTTTAAGCAATGGAAATTCTCAGTATAATGTTTTCTTCTTTTTTCAGAAACAAACTACTATTTTTACTGTAACTTAAAAACCTGACTATATGGGCATTTCCTTATAACCTTTTCTTTCCTACTGTATATGATCCAAAAAGCTCGTTATCTCTGAAAATACTAACCTGCTCAGAGTCTCTTAAATTTCAAACAATTTTCTTGGCTATCTTTGAATCACCCATTATGATTATTTATATAATCTTTAGATGACTTTAAATTATTCTGCCATTTTTGTAGTTTGCCTACGTTTAGGCAACATTATCCATGAAATTACGGATCTGACATGTTATTTGTGTTTTTTAAGTACTCACTGAAAGAAATATATAGCTGTTAAAATGAAAAGGTTCAACCATGAGCCACCTGCAACCATCCCATAGGGCACCAGCTCACTCCCCCAACTTAGAAAGCGCTGCCTGAGAGGTGGGTATTTCTAGTTCACAAAGTTGATAAAGAACATGTTAACCAAAAATATAATTTCATTACATATTTTAAAGTTTTTGATATTGCCATTGACTTGACCTTTTCCATATGTGACTTTAGCTTCTTATGCAGTTTAACTAGAAATACGTTAACCCATGATTTTAAGAAATAATTTTAATGACCATACAATAAAATTGGTATTTTTTCTTGTGGTGCAGAGTTTTGTGAATTTCAACACATAGATTCATGTGACCAGTAGCATAATCAGAATTCAGAACAGTTCCAATACCCTAGAAACTTCCCTCATGCAATCCCTTTAGACACTCCTTCCTCCCACTTATAGCCCCTGACAATCTGACAATCACTGGTCTGTTTTCCATCTTTACAACTTTGTCTTTGGAGAATGTCATGACTTTTCTCACTTAGCAAATGTCTTAGGATTTGTTGAAGTTGTGGCAGGTATCAATAGTTTGTTCTTTTTTATATCTACGAAACAGAAACAGACTGACAGACATAGAGAACAGACTTGTGGTTGCCAAGGGGGAGGGAAGTATTTGGAGTTTGGGATTAGCAGACGCAAACCAGTATATATAAGACGGATAAGCAACAAGGTCCTACTGTATATAGCGCAGGGAACTATATTCAGTATACTGTGATAAACCATAATGGAAAAGAATATGAAATGAATACGTATATGTATAACTGAGTCATTTTGCCGTACAGCAGAAATTAACATAACATTATAAATCAACTATACTTCAATAAAATAAAAAAGTAAAAATGAAAAAGTAACAGTTTGTTCTTTTTTACTGCTGAGTAGTATTCCCTCTGGGGATGTACCATATTTAGTTTCAGCGTTCAGCTGTTGAAAGAGATTTCGGTTGTTTCTAGCTTCGACTATTACAAATAAAGTTAACACGAACACTCATATTCAGTCTTAATATAAACATAAGTTTTCATTTCTCTAGGGTAAATACCCAGAAGTTTGATTCTGGGTCATACGGTAAGTAGATATTTAACCTTATAAGAAACTACTCGTTTTCCAGAGTCGTAGTATTTTGCATTCCTTCCAGGAATGTGTAAGAGTTCCAGCTCCTGTGTGTTCCTGGTATTGTCAGGGTTTTAAAAAAAAATTGTTTGTTATTAAATTTTAGCCATTCTGGTATCTCATTATGGTTCCCATTTGCTTTCTCCCAATAGTTAATGATGGAGAACATCTTCCCAAGTGCTTTCTTGCCATCTTCATATCCTCTTGATGAAGTGTCTATTCAAGTCCTCTGTATATGCTTTCATTTTAAACTCCAGAGATACTTCTTCTTCCTCATTTTTGTAGATAAGATCTATAGGCTATAAAAATATGGCTGGATTAGGCAATCCTTTTGAATTCCTTACGCCTTCAACTCATTTTGCTTTTATAAATTCCATAAATGTGCTCTCAAAATCACTGAATAGAAATAAACATGTGAATAGAGGAGCTTTTCAACACAGAGTTTTACTTCCTTCGAGTGAAATGCAAACAGAATGAGTTGGGAGATGCATTCTGGATAATGTAACCAAATATGCAAAGGAGAGCAAAGTTAATGAGTAGTAATGCAGTGACTGGCACACAGCTGCCCACATAACTTTTACATTCGCATGAATTTATTCTCTATACCTGCTCATCGAGGTGTCCTAACACACATTCAGTTGTTATTCGTTTTACTTATAGGTTTTTTAAAAACTAGATTTGTTATTAGGAGAGCATTTTTGTCATCTGCAGGCATAGCTGTGTATGAACCGACAACTTGGTGGACGCGCACGAGGTAGTCTTTGCAAACTGCGTTCTAGGTTTACTGTGCTTATTCCAATGCATCCTGGCTCCACCTGCTCTGTAATGGCTCAGATTCTTATTCTAGAAAGCGCTTCCCAGACAGCCTAGCAGCAACCCCAGCCTACACTGGAGGTGCACAAAATTCCTGATGCGAATTCATACTGGTGGCGGTGCAAACTTCAAAATAAAGCAGAACCTAAACCTCTCCTTAAGAACCTCACTTTCTAGACTGATCGTGTTAACGGTTGACTTTTTTGCTACCCAGAGCTTGCAACAGCATATTTTAAAACGCTGGTCTATGAGGTTTTCAAAATTTCCACATGAAAAAGTAATGATGCATGCAGTTTTGAAGCCAGATGTTAAAAGTCAAAGAATAGGAAAATGGTTCACACTTGTGTTTTACCTATTAAAAATTGAAAGATATTTTGAGAACTATGTGGAGTTTTATTCCTTATGTTCTATTTATAAAACATAAACATTAAAAGATAAACAGATTTAGTTTCCATAGCTTTCATTTCTTCCATAGCTTTTGAAATTCAATGCATACTTATCCCACATTTACTCTTGGGCAAAAACGAGTCGAGGCACTCACCAAGAGATCTAAAGGATCCACAAAATGCCAGACAAATGTAATGAGGACTCTTTAGACATCTCAAGCCTTTTCATTTAAAATTTTATATTCCAATTTTTGTGCCTGACAACAAACGTTGGCTTTAAGAAACAAAATGGAACATATGTGTGTATGGGCACACCCACTCTCAATGTTTTAATTTTGTTTCTTCATTGCTTAGATAATCTGTAACCTCACATTCTTCAGTGTTAATAAATATATCAGGATGCACGATCACAGTTAATCAGAAGTCTTGAATAAATTTCAAGTAAACTCCCTCCTTGAAATGAAATCTTCGAAAGAACACACATTAAAATAAAAATGCGAGAGGCTGCTTATGATGGAAAATGTAACCATTATTAAAAAATCAAAAAGTAAGATGAATGTGACTATTAATTCCCAAATTTTTGAAAAGGTAGAAAAAGTACATTTTTAGAAGGCCTGTGGCTTTTAAAATTCCACAGTGCTACACAATTATGGTGACGATCACTTCCTAGGGTCCACCTGTCCTGATAAGACACAGCTTCCCCAGTGATGCATGGTCGCCTCCAGGACCTTGGGGAGGCCTCTACTTTTACGTTGATGACAGGATTTGGAATGCGTAATGGGCTGGATCCTTTATTATAATAAGTGCAAACACTTAAACAGCACTGACTGGGTGGGTACCAGGCACTATTCTAAGGGCTTTCCTGTTATCTCAGTCATCTTCTCAACCACTCTAGGAGATCAGGACATTACTAATACCATCCCCAACACTGGGAGGAGCAAACTGAGGCATGGTGAAGATAAAAAGTTTTTTCAGGTCCCCAGAGCTAGGAAGAGGCAGAGCTGGGATTCCAACCCAGGCAGTCTGGCTTGGGGGCCCACAATCTTAACCGCTGCCTGCCTCCTAGGAAGACAGGAACACAGAACATCCTCCCAAGAATACAGACATCGCTTCTACAGTGGATACTCTAGAAAGACTGAAGCCCCCCTCCAACTCTCATCCCGTTCACTCCCTCCTCTTTGCAAGCACCCTGGTTCCCTGTCAGAGCGGGGGACCCTGAAAGCAGTTGCTGATGCCAAAATGCAAAGATGCTACGGTGACAAGTCTGATTTCCAAGCAGATACCCAGTCAGTGTTTTAAATAACATATTTTGGAAAGAATCTAGCAACTCAGCAACTACTTGTGACGCATTCTTTCTAATTAGCATCGCACATTTGGTTCTCTGTAGACACTTTGCTGTCGCCAAAATACTGCTATTTCATGCATGAGAAGTTGCTTAGCAAAAATATTTTCAAAAAGAACAAGGACAGCTGTCAAAAATGATCATAACCTTTGCAATGTGAGGAATCCTGAAATAAGCTGTTGGTATCTTTAGGCGTGAAATGGAAACTGGGTACAGCACTTGGATATTAACTTCAAATCTCCTAACCTGTAATACTCTCTTGCACACATCCATACGTTGCTTTATAACGTTAGCAAAACACACTTGCCTGTGTTATTTCACGTGATCTCTACGACCACCATGTAGGGTAGGTAAGTAGGTATTTCTACTTGCTCTTTCTCAGTGAAGTTCTTCAAGGCTTGAACAGGTTTAAACATGAATCTTGTATGGCTACCCTGTGGCGAACCACCTTCTAGACTACTGTTCTTTCCTTTACAGAATACTATCCATTCTTTGTTTCTTGATGTCTCAGTGCTAGGAAAGTTTTATTTAATGGTGTGGGTATGTCTTACACATGTTTATAAGCATGTGTATATATCACAAAATGTATATACATATATACAGTATGCCTGTATATGTGCTTTCTGTGAATTGATTTTCTGATACCTGTATCTATGTCTATATAGCTATACCTATATTTATATCTAGATTTTCTCTCTTCTGCCAGCCTTTTTCTGTGTGTGAAAAAATGGACTAACATAGAATATAGTAAAATAAAAAGAAATATAGATGTTGATTCATATAATTATTCTTACAATGACTGGGTTTGAATTATGGACCTCAATGGCCTTGAACCACTTGCTTATTAGGTGATTGAATCCTGACTTGCCATTTGGAAAAAAAAAGGGATTTGGTTAAGGCACTGGACGACACCGGTGCCTTTCAACCTAAGGTCTGCAGAGTCCCTGAGTTTCCAGTCTCAGGGTGTCTGGGGTGCAAAGGGAGGAGGTGAGACTCTAAGCTTCACACCCATCAAGCAACTTAAAACTCCACCTCTCTGGGCTGAGTTATAGACTGGACCTCTGAGGAAGATTTCACTAGAAATTCAAGATCAAAACCTGTGTGAAAATCTCTGATCTTTAAGGCCACTTATAGCACTTACAGTACTTTTTTGTCATTTAATTCCTTAAAGAGACACATTGATCTTAATATTTAGTGTGACCTCATATAGCATGGCATCTTCACTCTCTACACATATGTGCAAAATACAGAAAAGTACAATATTGCTGGGGTTTTTTTAACATCTTTATTGGAGTATAATTGCTTTACAATGGTGTGTTAGTTTCTGCTTTATAACAAAGTGAATCATTTATACATATACATATGCCCTCATATCTCTTCCCTCTAATATTGCTGTTTTAATGGAGCTGACAATCTAATTGTCTAGAAGTCACTGTTACCTATCTATAATGTGTATCTATATATATATATATAAGCAAGACTCTGATATGAGCTATTGCCTAAGGTTGCTTAATTTAGGTTAACCGTAAGTGCTCAACAGTAATGAAATTTCATTTAACAGAATACTAATCTTCAGAACTTATTTTATTTGAATCAATGAGGTTTTACATAATGTCTTATTTCAGAAGAGCAAACTATTATCTTAAGAAAAATTTTGAATGCAGCTTTGCTCATTTTCTCTATAAGTCTTCAGTATATGAGAAACATTAAGGTTCTGAAAAACATTAACCTAGGATAAAGGTAGATTTGCAGTTGAGAATTCAGATTTATGAACATCTGAATTATTTTTAAAAAAATTTTAAATACATAACATTAAAGGAGTGCCAAATATCACAGCGATTTAAAACTTCTTATAAAAAAAAAATGGTAGGATTTGTGCTTGAGGGAAAATATTTACATTTAAAGGATTGTTCATTCAGTGCCCATCCTTCAGGAATAAAAGATCTACTCGTGGTTTTTAAGAATATATCGGTTTTCATGATATCCTGCCAAGCAAGATTCTAAATCTTCCAGATGATAATTAATAGTCATTGTTAACGATTAGGTGACTCCGTTAATATTTTCTGACTCTGAAGAAGATGTGGCTTTGTTGCTACGTCATCATCAGACAGGATGAACCATTTGGCTCAAGAGAAGGACAAGTCTTCATTGAAAGTAAACATTTTTTGAAGTTCCATTGTATCAATAGCTATTACTACATTACATCTCATTTGCAAAGGAAGGGTGCTTTCTGATCTATAAATGCCTATTATAACATGGCTCAACTAAGTGACAGTGGTATTTGAAAAAGAAATGTGGACATGAAATAAATAGAAATCATTTTCAAAGACATGCTGCCACCTTTTGGTTGCTCTTCCATGAAGCATACACTCGTTCCTGAAAGCTCGCGAAGTCAGGAGAAGCCCTGAATGAAATGACTGAACATTTCCGAATCATAAGCAATTCTGTGATGTCGCCGGAATTTCTTACTTAGATGGCTCCCACTCTTTTTGATAGGTTTCAGACTCGCTGATATGAAGTAATTTTTCCAAATGTTGATACAGCAGTAGAAAAGATCCAGTTTAGAAATGGAGAACGTTCCAAGTTTTATTGAGGTCAGGCATATTAATGCTATGCCCATCATACCAACCAACTGAGGCAATAAAAGGTAATTTTTATTCTACTGAACAAAAGACTAGGAAAGGTCACATACACCCTCTGTACTCAGCATTCCATTGAGACTTCATGTCTCATTTCATCATTCATTATTTCTCATATTTGTGAGTATCTTTTTACTAATTCCACTCTCTAAATAGAGTAGGGGTCAAATTTTGCTTTTCTTATAAGTTCTTTAAAATTTCTTTCATTCCTAAGGAATTCATTTGCTAATTTAAGGTTGAAGCAACAGATACTGCTTAGGAAATAATTTCCTACTATAGTCTAATCAGTTAATTATAATAAGAAGAGGCCCCATGATTTTTTTAATGACTTCATTTAACTGACTGACTTGAAATTGAAACTTTTTTGAGTCAAATGGTGATACTTATTATTTATCAAAATATTTTAACAAATTGAAATGGTAATCATGGTATGCTAAATGTCAATTATTTCACTTTAACAATTGAGCAGTTGTCTTAAGGAATATCGAGTAGCATTGCTGGTACTTACAATATTTCTTCAATTCCTTTAAAATAATTATTTATTCAAATCAATGATTCCACCTGCCAAAGATTTACAGGGTTTCCAAAATGTACCTGCAGACTAAAGGAATAGTGCCCAACCACGTAAGCCATGGGCTAATGTTAAAGGACTCAAGGAAACTGAGATTTAATCCAGTTTTCTTTTACTAGCGTTGACCTTGAACTGCCCTTCAGTGTACAGCCGATATTTAGGCTGAGACCATCACTGCCCCTTGAGGTCTGGAACACAGTGCTTCGGACGCTTTCACTGCACAGTGGTAGGTGGGCGCCCCAGGCCCTCGCTGGATATTGCATATTCCAAGAGTCACAGCAGAGCTTCCATCCCCGGCTCTTCAACTTCTGAGCTCCTACTGCCGCATCTCCCGACCCTTGCAGACCACATCATGAAGCTCAGCCCTTAAGTGACTTTTGCAGCAGAAACTCATCCAAGTTCTAACTTCCAGCCTCCCTTACAGGGGCCTGAAGAGGGTGGAGACACACAGAGCCCCAGCTCCTTCTCTGCCCCTCGCATCCCACACACCTCTTCCACAGCCCCTCAACCCAAGGGCCCCAAAGATGCTTGTCCCTAGAGAGGAACCATGAGGCCAACAGTGTCTGAAATCATTTCCTACGACTTTATTACTTTATTATTTCTCACTTTATTATATCCTGCCTCACAGCTCTTCCTTTTTGATTCACTCACTCAGCATCCTTCATCACGATAATTCTGAACTGAGAGCATTACATTAAACAATGCCCCAGGCGCCTCCCTGTCTGTCTCTCCTTACCTGGATAAGATAGCTCCATGGCTATTCCGCCAAGGCTGAGTTTTAAAGTTTATTTATCTGTTGTTGTAAGGCATGAAAAAATAGCCCTAAAAAAATAGGGACCATGAAAGTGTGTGTGGTGACCTCAGGACCATCAGGAACGAATAGGTTTCAAACAGCCAGGCCAGGTTCAGCCGTCTTCTTTCTCCATCAGGCACGTCCTGTGCGCCCCACTCCCTACCCCCCGTCCCCGGTTACCGAACAGTGCAGGGTCAGAACTGTCACGCCGACAGCATGTTTGGTTTTCATCCTAGCAGTGATTCAGGGCATTGGTGGTTTTACTGTCAGATTTCTTCGTGGGGTTAACGCCATCAGAGCTGTTCTTCAGGCCCATGATGCATAAAATGGGGTTCTTCAGTGGTCGCAGCTACTGGCATTCTGCATTCCATTGGAAGCTGCAGTCGGGATTTTCAGTCCCCCACGCCACCCGCCACGTTAGGAACTTGGATGAAATACTACACATCTTGATGATAAACTTGGGAGAGGTCTATGCAATCGGGGGAGACAGAGATTTCCTCATTAGTACCAGTAAAGGGAACTCACCAGAGAGAATCCTCTGTTTAAGTACCATATTCCAAAAGCCCTTTACTCAGCCGGTTGTTTTGAAGTCCAAATTCATTTGCCCATGGAAACGGTGTCACTCATGATCATTAGTTCCACGTCCCACTCGCAATATTACTTTCTTTTTTCAAAACAAACAGCTTTTTATTGATGTATAATGTAGTTGATTTACAATGTTGTGTTAGTTTCAGGTGTACAGCAAAGTGATTCAGTTATACATACATTCTTTTTCAGATGCTTTTCCATTACAGGTTATTACAAGAGAGTGAATATTGTTGCCTATGCCATACAGTAGGTCCTTGTTGTTTGTCTATTTTATATACAGTACTGTTAATCCCAAACTCCTAATTTATCCCTCCCCCCTAGCCCCTTTGGGAACCATACGATTGTTTACTATGTCTATGAGTCTATTCCTGTTTTTCTAAATAAGTTCATTTGTATCATTTTTTAGATTGACAGTCTCTTGAATAAGTGGTGCTGGGAAAACTGGACAGCTACATGTAAAAGAATGAAATGAGAACACTCTCTAACACCATACATAAAAATAAACTCAAAATGGATTAAAGACCTAAATGTAAGACCAGATACTATAAAAGTTCCTAGAGGAAAACATAGGCAGAACACTCTTTGACATAAACCATAGTATTACTGGGCTCAGGGTCTAAGCACACTCTTTGCACTACACTAAGCGGAAAGTATGACCAGAGCTCTAAATATTTAAATTCTTAGGATATTCTCATATCCTAAGAATTTAAATATATTAAAATACAGATTTCATGAAATCTAGATGGCTAGTTAGACCATGACTTTGTAATCGAATTAAACCAGGCTGCTACTACCGACTGCACTGCTCTGGCTTCATTATAAACCCATTATACAGAATATTTCAGATCTTCTGCAAAATTATTTTACTCAAAAAAAAGGGAAGGATATCAGTAAAATGCAATGGCAAAAGAGAACTGCTTTGAGCAGCTGCAACAAGCTCTCAGCTCTAAAATGCTGGCCACAGTTTGAGATTGGGGCGGGCTCCACACTCAGGGAAGAAGAAAGACAGTAACCCTGTCCTGGGTGCCTGAGTCTGACCGCCTCTAGCTCTGGGCCAAAACCTTTGCATCCACTGTATGTCTCATTACTCCTCAAACATACAATGAGAGTGTGGGAGGACAGAAGGAGTAAACACAGGCACTGAAAAGTCAAGTCACTTGGGGAAGGATGGAGGCCTAGTTAACCACTAGAGCTGGGGCTCAAACTCATGTCTGTCTATGTGTCTCCAAACTTATAAACTCAGTACATTTGAAAAGTGGAAATTCCCCCCTCCCCCAGGTTCTAATTGTTTTCACTCATTCATTAGAAAATTATCTTTTCTGAGTACCAGGCTGGGTGCTTCCAATGCAAAGAAGAACAAAGACGCCACTTCTGCATCAATGACACTCCTTGTCTAACGTGAAAGATCAGGTCACATAAAGAACTATGTAAATAGGGCTTCCCTGGTGGCGCAGTGGTTAAGAATCCGCCTGCCAATGCAGGGGACACGGGTTCGAGCCCTGGTCCGGTAAGATCCCACATTCCGCAGAGCAACTAAGCCCGTGGGCCACCGCTACAGAGTCTGCGCTCTAGAGCCAGTGTACTAAGAGCCCGTGCTCGGCAACAAGAGAAGCCACTGCGATGAGAAGCCCGCGTGCACCAACGAAGACCCAACACAGCCAAAAATAAATAAATTAAATAAATAAATTAAAAAAAAAAGAACTATGTAAATAGAAATTATGATGGGATATGAAGAAAGGGGTAGGGTGCCCCGAGCTTAATGAGGGCAATATTCGATTCAGTGGTCAGTGAAGACCACTTTGGGGGTAACATTTAAGCTGAGATAGGTAGGATAAGTAGATGTCTAGGGGGCAAAGAATTATGGGTAGAGTAGAAGGGGTGGTGTGTGCAAAGGCCCTGAGGCACAAAAGAGCTTGGTGCATTTTAGGAAACTGAAAGACCTGCTGGAGGTAGAGAGGGGGGGAAGAGTGGTGAGGGGAAAGTGTGCAAAAATAGGCAGGGGTGAGATCAGGAGTATGTCGAAAGGGCAGAAGAATTTTATGTTAGAAAATAAAAGATAGGTGACCCATACTAGATCAGGGAGCTGTACATTTTAGACATTGATTTGTATGTGTAAATCACCCATAAATCTAGCATTTTTATGTCAGAAACTACACATAAATTGAGCAAGAAAAATTAATGACATACTTGTGTAATATTGTAAGAAAATGGTTTTATGATAAATCAGGTTATCTTTCAGCAAAGCTGACTTCCTCCCCACCCCACTGTGCTGGAGTAGGCTTCTGTGCCTCACTGACATTAGGTTGGCCAGGTGACTTGATTCAGTCATTGGGACGGAAGAGTAGGGGATGTGAGCCTCAGAAGACGGGTCACCAACCAGAAGAAGGACATGCCCGTTCATCCTAGGCCCGGAATGACCACACATCAAGCTGATCTGAACCTGCCTGCAGCAGGGAGGCAAGAGCAGACAGCAACCTGTGCAAATCAAGGCCATCCAGCCAAGAACTGAGAAACCGTGCTTCACAAGTGATGTGCATAACTGTGAGTGTGTAAATAAATGCTTCGCATAACAATCTGTGGAGCTCTGGGGTGGTGCACAATGCGGTTTTGTTGCAGCAATACTTAACACAAAGTTGTAACATGAAGAATTGCCCTCAGTGTCCACCCCCCAACACACATGCACAGGTGCACTTGCAAAAACACACGCACGCACATAGACACACACACATTTGCTTGCCTCTAGACAAGAGAAGGAGAAACATAGAAATAAAGTCTGGGAGCCTAGGCAGCATGTGAAGCACTATCCTTGACTCTACCCTAAATGATGGCTAGTTAGACTATGACTTTGTAATCGAAGTAAACCAGGCTGCTACTACTGACTGCACTGCTCTGGCTTCATTATAAACCCATTATACAGAACATTTCAGATCTTCTGCAAAATTATTTTACTCAAAAAAAAGGGAAGGATATCAGTAAAATGCAATGGCAAAAGAGAACTGCTTTGAGCAGCTGTACATACACCATCTCAGTTTCCAGCTTAGGGAAATCTCCATCTTTTCTAGCACATGTCTTTACAGCCAATAAGATGCTGGCACTTAAAGCTATTACATCGCTCCCTTGTGTATAACTGGGGGATTTTTACATTGCTATAATGCTTCCCACTTCTTAAGGGTTTTTTTGAAGTAAGTCTTTTAACAGTGCGGTTTTACTGCATAGACTCCAGGATGACATTGAAAGGCACCTATAAGAGAGAAAATTGCATTGATATATTTGGCCATTGTGTTAATTGCTGAACCAGTCTAAGATCTAGATGTGATTTTTTTAAAAATGTATCTGATGGCTCTTAACATTCTCATATCCTAAGAATTTAAATATATTAAAATACAGATTTCATGAAATCTAGAGTCCTTTCCACTACGCAGAGAGTTCTTCAAATAGGACAGTTAAATTTCTTGTTCGTAGATATATGAGTTTACAGAATTTTAGAGTTGAAATAGGCTTCGGAACTGCTGTAACCTAGTGTATCTCAAATTGTGTGAGTCATGAATGCTTTTCAGGATCTAGTGAAACCTAGATGCCTCCCCAGAAAAAAATTCATATCAAAACTTGGTATATACCTATAGGGAGTTCAGACCATTCTGAAACCCATCTACGGACATCTCATGAGTTCATGGTCTCCAGAATAAGAGCTCTGATCCTGTCCACATTCTAGATGTGAATCATTTTTCCTGTTTTATCCATCTAATTCCCCATTGCCCTTTAGGCTCAGTGGTGGTTGAAGGCTTGGAGAGAGGCCAGACCACTACAGGATTACTGTTTGTCAACTTGCTTCTGGTTTATTTCAAACATTCATAAGTATTTAGAGAGAAATTTACTATGCTGTGGTGTATCTGTCGCCCAGCTCTCTCTGTCAGCCTCTGGCTACCTGGTTTCATCTATTCCCCCTCCCTCACTTTTTTGGCTGAGGTATTTTAAAAACAAATCCATGAAAAAAAAAAAAAAAAACAAATCCATGGCATCCTACTATTTCATCCATGAAACCTGTAATGTGCATCTCTAGATGATGGGGATATACCATTATCCCAATTAGGAGAAATCCCTCCTATCGTCTAATTCCAACTTCATATTAAAATTTCTTATCTTGGGACTTCCCTGGTGGTCCAGTGGGTAAGACTCTGCACTTCCAATGCAGGGGGCCCGGGTTCGATCCCTGGTTGGGGAACTAGATCCCACATGCATGCTTCAACTAAGAAGTCTGCATGCCACAACTAAAGATCCTGCGTGCCACAGTGAAGATCCCGCATCCTGCAACTAAGACCTGGTGCAGCTAAATAAATAAATAACGTGACCATATAACATTGAAAAAAAATTTCTCATCTTGAAGATTTTTTAAACAGTTGGTTTGTTTAAATCAAGATTCTCCAAAATTTGCACATTTAATTTCCTTGTTATCTCTTAACTCTCTTCTATTTAATAGTCCCTTTCTGAATGTTCTTTTTATTGATTTGTTTTAAAAAGAATTTTTAATTTTTTTTCTCAAAGAATCTCCCACGTTCCGGGTTTGGTCAATAACTTCCTTGCACTCTCATTGAATTTCTTCCTCCATCCTATGAGGCCCTAAAATCTGGGAATTAGAGACAGGTGATGTTTCTTTTCGGCTTTATTCTGTTTAATCAAAAAGGGAGCAAGAGTCTATGAGAATCCCTTCACTCAGTGGAGAGTAGGATCAATGGAAGACATATTTCTACCTTTCAATCTGAACTTCCCTCCTGTTTTTTATAAAAGTGTTTTCATCATTTTACTGATTCATTACTCTTCTAAGGAACAGGCCTTTCTTGATAAAGCAACTATCTTTTTCCTGCATGTGATCTGTTTGAAGAGCAGATGGGCTGTAATAAAGTGTATTCCACATCTTGCTCTGGGACAATATGCATGGAAGCATCTGGCACAGTCCCCCTAAAAATGGCCAGGTCTTCAATGTTGGCTGAAAGTTGAACTGAAAGAAATCTCATCAGTTACTCCCAATAACTCTATCTCAGTCATTAAAATAAATAATCAGTTTCTGGATTAAGGAAAACAACTCATCAAAACATAAACCAAGATTCTCTGTATTGACAACGGAATAAGAATACCCCTTCCCATTCTTGGTTACACATGACGTCAGCTTCTCCAGAATTGTGTGCTTATCTGGTACCGAAAACTGATAAACCAAACAGTAAAAAAAAATACCCAGTGAAAAGGCTGAATACTCAATACAACTTAGGAAGGCAAAAAAGTATCGTAGTTGGTTCACATCATACAGTCACAGGAAAAATGAATCCTCCAGGCACTCATCGCCAGTCTGTCACCCCACAAACCACCCAGCTTCATCCTCTAGTAGCTACTGGTACACATTCTAACAGAGATATTGGACACCAGGCTGCGAAGTATGCAATGTTAAATGCATCTCAAAGTCGGTTATGATCTTATCTGAAGAACATAAACAGAATTGATTTTTTTGCACTCTCTCAGGTAGACTTCAAATCTGCTACTCGGAGAAAACTAAGGATTATTATTAGAACTGATATAGACAAAGCCTAATGAACCCTGATGTGAGGGCTGCATTTGGTAGAACATAAGCATGTCAGCCGTCAGCTCCGCTTAATGTGCAATCACTCAACAACGGCCTTGGAATATCTCTCTTACTGAATTTTCTTGGTGTTTAACTTTCTGTGCTTCTCAAGCGTTATTTCAAAACTCCTTAAAAGCAGAGATGACTCTGGCTTAGCCACTGAAGGAAGACAGGTTATCTGATGGTTCATGCTTTCATTAGACAACTTGTTGAAACACTACGCTTACAAGCTTAGCCAACGTGACAGAACAGGATAAAAGGTCACAGTTCTTGTCCTCAACAGACTTACTTCTTTGCATCCCTCTTGATCCCATTCCTGGGAACTAAGGAGAAGCCCCAGAGTTTTCTGTGCTCCAAGAAGAAGGCAGGAGCCTCCATGATGGACTCTTTCCAGGTAAGAGCCCCACTGTCCCAGGAGAATGGCACTCTAGAATCTGTGCTCCTGGCCAACAAAGAGTGACTGTCGGACCTCTCACCTGACCAAGGACCGTCCAAGCAGAAACTATTGAAGCCCTGCCTCTCGACACTGAAAGGGCCTTATACCACAATTTGAAAGTCACCGTTACACTCATAGGTTCAACAAATGCTTATTATGCAACTACTGTGTGCTGTGCATTTTTTTTTAGGTGCTGGTCATATGGTGCTGAACAAACTGATACCTTTCTTCGAAGAAACTAAACTCAAGGAGTCTTGTTGGGGGGACCAAATCCTACACAACCCATAATACACAACTAGCTCTAGCTGATGGTTGCTCTGAGTTGGGAGATGGAAGACTGGTCAAGGGATTTAATATCAGCTGTGCTGGTTGTGGGATCTAAGCAGTGGCTGGGCTAGTTACTTAACGACTGTAGGAAGTGGTGGAGACCATACACGGCTGTGAATTACTTATAAAGCAAAAACGTATGATATAGAAATTACATGTGTATACAATGAGACAGTTTTATTTTTTTGTTTACTTTTTAATTGAAGTACAGTTGATTTACAATGTTGTGCTATTTTCAGGTGTATAGCACAGTGATTCAGTTATATATCCATATCTGTATCTATATCTACATCTACATCTATATATTCTTTTTCAGATTCTTTTCCCTTATAGGTTATTACAAAATATTGAGTATAGTTCCCTGTGCTATACAGTAGGTCCTTGTTGGTTATTTATTTTATATATAGTAGTGTGGGGCTTCCCTGGTGGCGCAGTGGTTAAGAATCCGCCTGCCAATGCAGGGGACATGGGTTCGAGCCCTGGTCCGGGAAGATCCCACATGCCGTGGAGTAACTAAGCCCATGCACCACAACTACTGAGCCTGCGCTCTAGAGCCCGCGAACCACAACTACTGAAGCTCGCGCGCCTAGAGCCCCTGTTCTGCAACAAGAGAAGCCACCGCAATGAGAAGCAAGGCACACCGCAACGAAGAAAGTAGCCCCCGCTCGCCGCAGCTAGAGAAAGCCCGCGCATAGCAATGAAGACCCAGCGCAGCCAAAAATAAATAAATAAATAAATATATATAGTAGTGTGTATATGTTAACTCCAAACTCCTAATTTATCCCTCCCCTACCCCCTTTCCTCTTTGGCAAACATAAGTTTGTTTTCTATGTCTGTGGGTCTATTTCCGCTTTGTAAATAAGTTCATTTGTACCATTTTTTTAGAGTCCACATGTAAGCAATATCATATGATATTTGTTTTTCTCTGGCTTACTTCACTCAGTATGAGAATCTCTAGGTCCATCCATATTGCTGCAAATGGCATTATTTCATTCTTTTTTTTATGGCTGAGTAATATTCCATTGTATATATGGACCACATCTTCTTTATCCATTCATCTGTCCATGGACATTTAGGTTGCTTCCATGTCTTGGCTACTGTGAATAGCACTGCAAGAGATTCTTTAAAAAAAAGACATTCTATCCTTGCTTTCCACACTGTCCATGCCAGCACTCCCTGTCTCACCTCCACCATCTACCTTGACAACTCTTAGGGGTAGCCTCTGTGTGCTTTCATCCCTGTTCACACCAGCCACCAAAAAAGCCCAGGAACCCTGGATGCCCATCAGCCCCTAGACCATCATCCTCATGAGGCTTTGTGCATCTCTTGTCTAAGTCCATCTTGCATCCTCACTAACCCCTGGAACCCTTCCACTGTGTTCCCTTCCACTTTGTCTTCATGGAAAGATGGAGAAGGAAGCTCTCAATCCCAAAAAAGTGATTTTTAAAAATCATGACAAAGAGGACCTTGAAAATACCGATAGAAATTTTATAGTCAGAAATTGAGGCAGCACGTATTTCACACAAAGGAAATACAATGAATCATGTACTGGAAATGCAAAGGCATGTGTAAGTGTATGATTTGTATTTTAGCATCAAATATGAGCACTAATAAAAGTTTTAATAATGTCCATAGTTAGCGTATGAAAATTTAATTGTCATCTGGATTATTATATTCATATTAGAAACAGTATCGATGATGAAACTGTACATAGCAACAGAAACAAGCCTAAAAATTGCAGCAAGGGAGTATTTATGACTTCACAGGGGTCAGCTTGCATCTCCCCCCTCAGCATCTTCAGACTGCCATCTGTCGCCCCAGCAATCAATGTCGCCTCAGCAGCCTGCAAATGCACATGGCACACAGGGAGAACACAGCTTACCATTGCTCCTGTGCTATCAAGTGTCTGAACGAGGTAAGGGTATATTTTCATGCTTCATGAGAGTTGCAAGTCTTAATTTCTTTGCATACCCTACTGTGACAAAAACAAACCATGACTATCAGCTCTCTACTTCTTCTGGGCTAGTACATTTAATTTGGGAATATTTCCCTTCAACTGAAAGATCAGTGGCCTTGGTGACCCCCAGATATCACAGGTGAGTTATTTAAGATTTTCATATTATTACTTTAAGTTTTTGCTTTCCAACATTTCTTTCGGATGAATTCGGTAAGCTACCAACCATGTGGTAACATGATTTCAAAAATAAGCAATAATAAATGCATCTTTGTTAGAAATTCAAATGGCATAAGGAAGTACCTTCTGATATTGTTTGTATTCAAAAGCAACAGATCCATGCAGGTTTATTAACCTCACATAAAGACAGCTTTAGTCATGTGGGCGAAAACATGAAAAATTTTCACCCAAACTCTAGGGAAGCCAGAGAGAGCTGAACATCTCAACGTATTTTGCAATTAGATTTGGCATTATTTTTCTTTCTGTAAACTGACTTAAATATGCTTGTACCTCCAAAATGCCTTGTCCATACTTTGTGACAATTAATTACGGAACAAATAAGGATACTCTAATGAATAGGAGGCAGAAAAAAATCTAAACCTACATATGTTCTCTTTATACCTCCTTTTCCAATCTCCAATCTTGGGAGTGGGGGACATTCAGAGAGCCGCACACCATGGAAATTACTCACCGAGAAAAAACTCTGCCTGAAGGACATCAAATCAGTATTTGCATTTAAATGGCTTTACTATTACCTCATCCTGAAAGATCACTATCAAAGCACAAAAGATATGAATGAGAGTACAAGAGAATCATTGCATTTATAATCGACATTCTCTGGAAGGTAAATGTTTGGTCACTATTTACAGCTTTTACATGTGAATAGGATAACTATAGAGAATATAAACACAGCATTTGCTTGTCCCATAGCAACACTCACCGTCTCTATGGGGCCACTTCCACTCCTTGGATAAAATCCTAGGCGGATGGTCTTTGTTTCCTCCTCCTCCTCCTCCTCCTCCTCCCCCTCCCCCTTCTCCCCCTCCCCCCTCCTTCCCATCCTCCCCCCTCCTTCCCATCCTCCCCCTCCCTCTCCTCCTTCTCTTCCTTTTTCTCCTCCTTCTCATTCCTATGCCTATCCCCATTCTTATTATCCTTACATTGATTACTCAGATCATAATTTTAGAAGTCTTTTGGTCACGACTAATCATAAAAGTGAGATAATTTCAGTAATTAAAATGCCCAGTCTCTTGTAAGAGTCAAAATTCCGAAGTATATGTACGGTTTCATCAAGAGTCTTCCCAGGTAGGACGTGCTTCAGTTGGGAAGTCTCTGGTCGTACAGTCGAGGGTGTGCGACTTTTCACTGACCCCCTTGCCTTGCATTTCTTTTTCTTCACACCCAAGCTTGCTGGCCGGGGTTTCCCACTTCTGCAGGGGTCACCGTGGGTGGGAGTGAGTGCTGAGGACGGGAGAGTCTGATTGCAGGAGCAGGTCGTGGCCCAGCCTGCATGCTCTGGAGCTGACTCTTTGTGGGAGAGATGTTCAACAGTGAACATCCGAAGGCCACTGCCTGGGCACTGGACGTGGGCAGTAGCTCTCCACTGTTCCCTTGCTAAGACCCACCCCAAGCCCTGCGTGAGCACCTGAGGGTGCCCCTGCAGCCTTCTTTGCTGAAGTTTCCTGCTCCTGGTAGGTCTCTTGAGTGGGCTTCTTTCCCAATGACCCAGCAAGGCACCCACCCCAGAGTCCATATCTGGCTTTCGCCCTACAGTCCAAAGGGCCATCTTCTCTCCCGTGGCCCTGCGCTCTGCTGCCGTGGGCCACCCCAGTCAGTTTCCTGCCTGGAGGCTGGGCAGGCTTGAATCAGAGTATAAAACATTTCTATAAAAGAGAGTTGATGCATTTCTAAGAAAATTTCTATAAAAGAGAGTTGATGCTTCTAAGAAAACTAGGTTGAATGCTCTGGAAAGGCATTATCAAAAGTTATTGAATAACTTAGGAGAAAAAAAATGGACAAAGAGGGAAAGAACCATAAAATTAAAAAATCAGTCAAGAAGGTCTCTGTATTCAAATTGTTTCACAAGTAACTCTAAGTCCGCTTCTCTTTAAAGACACCAGACCTGGAAGGGGCAGGACTGTAGCATTAGGGGTGCAGTTTGTACAGAATGGATGGGGAGGCAATGCAAGCAGCAGGCCCCCATGCAGAGAAAAGGCTCAGCTCCCAAGCAAAAAGTTAGTGAAGAAATCCACATTCACAAGGTGTATGTCAAAATAAAATACCCAATGTACACATGTATCATATTTATGATTCTCTGTTTGAACCAGGTTTTTCAACTGCCTGACCCTCTCCCCACCATTGCTGACTTTGTGGGCACGCAGAGCTTCCATTCTGCCCTGTCGTCTCCTTGCCTCAGGTGGTGGAATCAGGAGACAAAAGGAAAACCCAAAAAAATCTGAGGCAGAAAACAAAAACAAAACCTCTTCTCATGTTGGTTCTCCCTTAAGCCATCCTCCCCTATCTGTTTTTTCTTTCAAGTCCCAATTCTACTAGTCTACTTATATCTCCACTTTTGCACTTCATAATCCCTCAGCAAGTCAGACAGGCTGGTTTCCATGAAGGGAATTCATTGCCCCCCAAAGTAAGGTCCTCAGTCTTTTTCCATCGAGTTACTTCCTGGAGCAATGACACGGGTGCCCACCCTGGTTCCTGTGCTATTGGGCTGGGTTTTCTTCCTCTTTCTCTGACTACTTATTTTTCCTCTTCTTCCATGGCGCCTTCATGGGCACAACCAAGGTCCTCTGTTTCAGCTTATTCTCTTCCCCTTGCTCACAACTCCTTGTTATTTCAACTCACGCTTCTAGGGTGTTGCCAAGGGTGTCCGGGTGCCCACAGCTGAGAGCACTGCACTTTGCCACTGGCAGGGACTCAGTAAAGCCCATGAATAAATGGCTAACTTCCACTGTCAGCCTTGACTTCTCCCCAGACTCCAAATCCACATACTCGGGGGCTATCACTGGGCAGTGGCCAACAGGGACAGCTGCTTAATTAAGACTCTTTTCCAGGCTTCCCTGGTGGTGCAGTGGTTAAGAATCCGCCTGCCAATGCAGGGGACACGGGTTCGAGCCCTGGTCCGGGAAGATCCCACATGCTGCGGAGCAACTAAGCCTGTGCACCACAACTACTGAGCCTGCACTCTAAAGCCCGCAAGCCACAACTACTGAGCCCACGAGCCACAACTACTGAAGCCCACGCGCCTAGAGCCTGTGCTCCGCAATAAGAGAAGCCACCGCAGTGAGAAGCCCGTGCACTGCAACAAAGAGTAGCCCCCGCTCACCACAACTAGAGAAAGCCCGCCTGCAGCAACGAAGATCCAATGCAGCCAAAAATAAATAAATAAATAAATAAATAAATTTTTAAAAAAACTATAAAAAAAAAAGACTCTTTTCCTTTATCTGGGCTACAGAAGTGATAATAAAATATCACTGATGATAATAAAATGACAAACATTATATTATAAACAGTACGAGGCATGTAAAGGACTTACAAAGTGCTGGGAACATAGCTAGCCCTCCACAAATAGCAGCTTTGTTAACTGCTTCTTAGATAGCACCTCACGGATGTCACCTCAAATCTGTCCAAACCTTAACCTATTTCCTCAAACTCAAAAAGTGGTTCTCTTCCTCTGTGCCCTGCTTCAGTAACTGAATTAGCACAGCTTTAATCATTGAGACTAGTAATCAATTTCTGAGTCATTTTCTACTTCTTTCTCAATCCTCACATCCAATAAATTGCCAAATCCCGCCCATTCCCCCAACCTCCCCCAAAATCTAAAAATTAAATCTTAAAGCTGAGCTGTGTTCCTCTTTATGTTCCCACCGTCACTGACCTACTTTGGGCCCTCGTCACCTTTCATCTAGACCCTGCAGGAGGCCCTTCACTGGGTCACTGTACAATGGACTCCCTTGTAGAGTACTAGCCCATAATAGTTCCCCTTGGCTTCGAAAACACCCTTGTACGGTTGCCAGTAATGTCCCTACGGAATACTGTCTTTAAACGGCTCAGAAACTTTCAATGGCTCTTTACCGCCTGAGGAATCAATCCAGGTGATTCTAAGCAACGAATGGCCTGACCTCAACCCACCTTTCCAACCTCCTCTCCCAGGTGCAGGCAGGCAGGCACCTGTGATTCCCTGCACGTGGCACTTTCTCAGATTTCCAGTCTTCCAATCATTGTACCCCCTTGTGCAGAAGAAACTTTGCTTCCATTTCAGACCATAAAAGTCCTACCTGTATTTCAAAGCCCATCACTTTCCTGAGGTTCTCCTAAATAAACTTTCTTTGGAATTAAAGAATTAATTCCTTCTCCATCTTTCTGTGCTACTTCCTCAAAACTGTCATAAACCATGTATTTTTCCATGTTTAATAATAAGCTATACACACGCATACATTATATACAAATATATTTCGACACATACATATATGTTATAGACTAATAGACTACATGCTCATTGAGGATTTTACTTATCTTAATTTTACTAACAGAGCAGTGGATGGGTTCAGAAATGAATGAATGAATGTATGAATATATTCTATGCTATATATATATATCTACCTGTGAGTTATGGCATTTTGAAATGTGTTATAAAATATATGGCAGGAAACACATTTTTTTCCAGATTATATAAAATAAATCCCCAAAGTTGTTAGTCAACACTGGCTTATATGTTATCTATTATAAATTTATTACAATCTAAGAAAACTTTTTGGCTGAACAATGAAGATCAGACTTCAAATCAGATGGACTTCGACTCACTTTGTGCTACATTTTTCACATATTCCAATTACAGGGGGCAGAAATCCTATAAAATACCCTGGTGCCTTCTAGATCCTTCCATCTCTCTACTTTGAGCATCCATTGTCTTACGACTTCCAGTCCTAAGTCTGGGTTTCTGATAGTTTCTTCCTCTCTGTGTAAGACCTCCAGGTACACAGTCTGGGGATGACCCACCTGGCACTTTTATTTGACTATTCCTTTAAATTCCTTTAAAGATATTCCTTTAGATGTATCTGGCCCCTTGCCTCCACATGCTATACTCCTAGGACAAGCAAACTGTGCCAACACAAACTTCCAGAGACCAAATTCTCTGCTGGAACTTGGTACCCTTTCCTTAACAGATGCCTGGAGTCTATTAACCTGATAGAAGTGTCTGGTGAGAGACCCAATTCCTGGGTGTTAGGGAATGATCTCCCATTTGTATATAATAAGGGACAATTCGACAGAAAGTCCCTTTGAGAAGAAAAAAAGGCAAAAGCCATGAAGAAAAGAAGTATCAAAAGTCTCACTGAAAAGAGATCCCTGCAGAAGAATGTAACTATAATTTGTGTCCATAGTTCAGGAAACATTCAATTACCTTATTAGATAACAGGAATATGTACAATGTTTAGATTCGCCACTTCTACCCATTCTCTTTATGCATGTCATCGTACCATGAGGTCAGCCTGGATAACTTCTACCTTTCAACACACACTTTAGACAACAGTCTTCCAAGGGCCATCTCCTACCTTGATGCTCCTCTCAGTGTGCTTTAGTTCACACCTTTATTTTAATATCTATCACCTCATTATGCATTAAACATCTGACTCCCTGCACCACTAGGAAATCTGAGTGCTTAGAGGATAGAAACTATTTTTATTTTAATTAAATATCTTCTACTGCTATTCAAATCCCCAACTGGAGTCATCAGCCCTTAAATGTTGGTGGAAGGAACAAACCTGAAAGAATCAAGGCTTTGATTCCATCTAAATGACAACACTCCACGTTGGAAAATAAGTTCTTATTCTTTATCCTGACAATTGTTCCAGAACCCCCAAGTGGCTGATGCATATTTGGGGAACAAGTTAGATGCCTTTGGAAGATGCAGTCATTTACCTGCCATGGCGGTGTGATATCCTCAGCTAATTATGATGTTCTGGTTCCATGATGATGGGGGTTCTGTTGGGGAAAAGGATCTTGGAATTTTTGAAGCTGAAATGGTGCTCCTTCAAGTATTGTAGATCCTGCCTTTGATAATGCCAAATGGAATTCAACTTCACGGTACCCTTCTCTCTTTGGGTGGGATATCGCTTTAGGGAGCCCTTTCAGGCACCCAGATGGCAGACAATTGTGAACCCAGCACATGCTTCAGCCCGAGACTTTAAGTGCTGCTTAGTAATATGAGTTGGGTGTACTTTCTGCTGGATTATGCCTATGAAGTGGAAGAAAGTGCTCAATGCCTGTGTTTGAGACACGTTCATACTTACTCGACACAGTTCTCAGAAAATCTGGGGTAGCGGGTGGGGAGTGGGTATCAGGGCTGGTCTGATCCTCTCTTAAACTCTCGTTAAAGAAAAAACCAGTGACTAGAAATCAGACGGAGTTTGGCCCCATATAACTTGGATTCTGTTGTTGGAGCCTCATGGGGTTAAGATGAGGACAGCCCAGTCTCACTGCTGTGTATTGTGACGGTCTCTGCAACAGACTGAACTGTGTGTCCCCAAGCCCCCCGCCCTGCCCCGCCCCACCCCATATTCATATGTTGAAATTCTAACCTTCCAGCACGATGCTCTCAGGAGATGGGGCCTTGGGAGGTGGCCAGGTCATGAGGGTGAAGCCCCAAGATGGGATCAGTCCCTTTTAGGGACCCCAGGGAGCTCTGTCACCCACTCTGCCATATGAGGACACACTGAGAAAACAGCTCTGCCACCAAGAAGGAGGGAGCTCACCAGAAGCCCCTCCACGCTGGCACCCTGATCTCAGACTTCAGCCTCCGGAACTGTGAGAAAGAAATTGCTGGGTTTTTTAGTAGCCTCCTAGTCTGTGGAACTTGGTTATAGCAGCTCGAATGGACTAATAAGACAGTCTTATGCAGGCTACAGGGTCCACCTTGCAGAGGTGGGCAGGGGATTCTGCTCTGAGCATCTCCATCTTCCAGGAGAGGGGCTTCTGAGCGGGGAAGGGATCCTCTTCCTCAGTGGCACAGGGTGGCGCCCCGTGGGCTCGCGGGTGTGACAATGAGCTACGCAGCGTCCCCACCCCCGCCACGAGGCTGCTGAAAGCCTGTCACAGGCCCGTGGATGGCCAGCAGCCGGGTCTGAGAGCACGTGTACACCCTTTCCTCGTGGGGTTTCCCAAGTCTTTACAGTGATCGGTGCTATGAGAACTGGATGATGAGGGTCCAGCCCACTACCTGGAGTTGCCCAGATCACACACTCCTGGGCATATCGGCATCGACAGAGCCCTGGGGACCAGAGGAATCGAAGGGCAAGCGATGCAGGATGTATTTCACAGCCGTGGCACTGAGGTTCCACATCCAATGCTCCGGAATACTTAAAATAACCCTGAGTGGGCTGAGCTCCAGCAAATCAGGAAAGGATGCACTGGACATACAAAGCCGTAGAATTTTACTTGGTCAGCATTAGCTGCAGATGAAGGCACGTTATTTACTCTACCTCTTTGTCTTCAGGCACTCAACTTTATGTTGTGGCTGCTAGGATTTAGAATTACTTTAAGTATATGAAATAATATTCTACTATCTCTGAGGAGTTATTCTAAGAAAATAATTCAGCTACTAGAAATTGCTGGTCTCTCCTTGGCCCAGAAAAATTTCGCTTACAAACCACTTCCTTTTCTTAGGGACAAAACTATTTTGTAGCCAAGGTTCTCTCTTCCACATAGCGTTTTAATACAAAGCTTTAGGCTGAAGGGGATCCTGTTTTCCTTGTGTTTATGTTGATAGTCGGCTAAGCAAACAATTACTGTGTTCATCAGACTTCAGGTTGAAACAACAGATGCAGAGCTGGAGAGGAAGGGGTTTCCCTTCTGCTTCTGATATGATAATGCAATGGAGAAAATTAGTTTTCTTTAATGTAGCCCCAAACACCATTTATCGACACATTATCAAGTGAAGTCATCTCTTTTATGTTGCACTCTGAAAAATTTTTACTATTCATGTGGAAATAAGAAATGCTTAGAGTTAGAAAAAAAGAAATGTAACATAAAAAATTCCTCCAGGATGTAGCTCAATTGCCAAGTCATTATTTAAATGACAAAACAGGTAATATTGATGTTAGAACTGAAGGGAATCACTAGAAATATCATTAAGTCAGGGTGACTTTAATATGATATTAACGTGATTTGACTTTAACATAGGTAACTTATCGATATCTTTTGATTTTTTTAGAGCCAAAAACCAATCAACTGCTTTAAAATGCAAGAGTACCATGAAGATCAAATAACTAAGTCTTAATAAAAAAGACTACATTTCCAGTAACTCTAAAGTCTGGCGTTCTGTTGGTTTCCCTAAGGGATTGCATCAGTGAACAGGTTTGAGTTTTATTGGCTAAAGGGAACAATTGTCTGTAAATACAGGCATTTTGACTTATAAAAGGTACTTGTAATACAGAGGGAGGATGCCAGAAATTACAGACATTGTGGAACTATAAAAAAAAAAAAAAACTATTTAAAAAGGCATCCCATAGGATGTCCTATGACATTGATCTACTTGGAAACAGCTTTATATTTCCTCTGATTCTCCCATCCAATAGTAGACTTGGGGGGTGCAGGGAGGAAAAGAAAGTAAATAACGGAAAAAAGTAAGAAAAGTATGGGGGGGGGACTTCCCTGGTGGTGCAGTGGTTTAGAATCTCCCTGCCAGTTCAGGGGACACAGGTTCGAGCCCTGGTCTGAGAAGATCCCACATGCCATGGAGCAACTGAGCCCGTGCACCACAACTACTGAGCCTGCGCTCTAGAGCCCACGAGCCACAACTACTGAAGCCCATGTGCCACAACTACTGAAGCCCGCGGGCCTAGAGCCCGTGCTCCGCAACAAAGAGAAGCCACAGCAGTGAGAAGCCCACGCACCGCAACGAAGAGTAGCCCCTGCTCGCCGCAACTAGAGAAAGCCCGCGTGCAGCAACAAAGACCCAACGCAGCCAAAAATAAATAAATAAATGAATAAATAAATTTTTTAGAAAAAGAAAAAAAACCCAAAAGTATGGGGGGGGGGTGGTGGCGGTAGAGAGTGAATCATGTAAGAGAGCTTGAAAGTAGGAGAATATTTATAATTATAAATATAAATTGACCAGTAGAGAAAAGGGCCACAAAGAGTTCCAAAGGAAAATAAATAAGAAATGAGTGTTTGGTTTGTTTATTTTTTTAAAAAGGTACAACTCATATAAAATCTCTGAAGTAGGAAAAATCTTGAGAGTCCATGTAGTAGCCCTTTCCCTTTCTTAAGGCAGAAATGCATTTACATTATAGCACAGACATGGCTGTTCCAAACAGGGTTTACTGGGGAGTGTGTTTAAATTTCTCACCTTCTCTAGAGAGGGTTCCCCTCCTTAGGAAGGTAGAAATGCTTGTCGTAACTTTCAGGAACAGAATCAAATCTTTACAAGGTACAAAAATGACAATTTTTTTAAAAAAAGTCCTGCATTTTGCAGTCAGACCAAAACCCCTGCTACTTAAAGTGTGGTCTTTGATCCTAGCAAGATGGGAGTCATCTAAGAGCTTGTTAAAAATGCTGATTCTCAGGCTCCATCAGCAAGCTACCCTGTCTGAATCTGCATTTAGCAAGACGCTCGATTCCTATGACCAGTAGTTTCAGATGCACTAGTCTAAATAACTGTTATGAGAGATAAACTGAGTTTGTTTAGGTGGGTATCATTTATGACAACTTTACCTCGTGGTTATGTTTATATAATTTGAACGGCCCTAATTCCAACTTTTCTTTTATTAGTTATTACGAAGACTCTCTCTAATTGTACATATTTGTGAGTGGCATTAAAAATTATGTAAGAAACCGAATTCAAAGTAATGAAAAAGTAAATAGACTCACATTAAAATGCATTTGCATAGAAATTCTGCCTCTAGCTTTCGTCATCATTTCATGAAAGGGGAACACGTAGCAGAGTTTCTACATGGCAAACACGAAACTCATACTGCGGTACTATGTCCAAGAATTTGAACTTTAGGATAATAAGGCCTTGCACAGTAAAAGCCCTGTGGCATTTCACGTTGTCTTGCTGAGAGCTGACTGCAGTTATTCTTTAAAGCAGAGGTCCCCAACCTTTTTGGCACCAGGGACCAGTTTCGTGGAAGAAAATTTTTACACAGACGGCGAGGCGGGGGGGGAGGGGTAGGATGGTTCAGGCGGTAATGGTTCAGGCGGTAATGGGGGATGATTCAGGAGGTAATGGGGGGATGGTTCAGGTGGTAATGGGGGGTTGGTTCAGGCGGTAATGGGGGGGATGGTTCAGGCGGTAATGGGGGATGGTTCAGGCGGTAATGGGGGGATGGTTCAGGCGGTAATGGGGGGGATGGTTCAAGCGGTAATGGGGGGATGGTTCAGGCAGTAATGGGGGATGGTTCAGGCGGTAATGGGGGGATAGTTCAGGAGGTAATGGGGGATGGTTCAGGCGGTCATGGGGGGATGGTTCAAGAGGTAATGGGGGGATGGTTCAGGAGGTCATGGGGGGATGGTTCAGGCGGTTATGGGGGGATGGTTCAAGAGGTAATGGGGGGATGGTTCAGGAGGTCATGGGGGGATGGTTCAGGCGGTAACGCGAGCCATGGGAGGTGGTGGGGAGCTGCAGTTGAAGCTTTGCTCGCTTGCCCGCCGCTCACCTCCTGCTGTGTGACCAGTTCCTAACAGCGGTCTGCGGCCCGGGGGTTGGGGACCCCTGCTTTAAAGGAATCATTACTCTCAGCATTTCTATCATGTTTTTTCAGAAAATGTTAAAGGCCATTTCACTTTCCTAAGAAAAAATTACCTAACATTTAATGAGTCAGAGACATATCACTTTATTTGGTTTCTGTCTGCAGTAGGCAAAGATCAAAATCAAAGTTTTAACCCAGGATGTGTTGGGGAGTTAGAATAATTGATCCAGAGCCATGGTTTTGGGGAAGGTTAGAGATGGCAGGAATCCTACATTAGTACCGAGATGGTTTCAAGGAGGAAGGTAAATGATGGAGGCAAGCTTAGAGAGTGGGGAGACAAGGAGCCCGAACTTCAAGGATTTCCCATTCCATTCGGCTTTCCCCAAATTTAGAAGGTGACGAAGAAGCCCACCTGGGGACATTCGGTGGACGGGATGTCTAATTTCAAGAAATGTAGTGAAAGTTTCCATCTTGTCTCAAATAATTATTTCATCTTTGATTTTTCTCCTGCCCATTAATTTCCCTCTTATATGCCAAGCACTGAGCTTGAGCTGGAAACTTGAGATAAAAAGACATCCTAAGAAATTTTCCCCCGTTTTGAATCCTGGTGTCCCACAGGCTTCTGTCCTTGGTCACGTTTACTCTTATTTATATAGTTTTCCTGAGGGTATCACAAACCACCTTCTAACACTCAGCTTTTTATTCAAGATTTCACATCTCCTCTGAAGTCCAGATTCGTATTTCTGATTGCCCTTGGATGTTACCAAAGAGTTTTTTTGAAATCAGCTCAAAATCAACAGGATAGGGGCTTCCCTGGTGGTGCAGTGGTTGAGAATCCGCCTGCCAATGCAGGGGACATAGGTTCGAGCCCTGGTCTGGGAAGATCCCACATGCCGCAGAGCAACTGGGCCCATGAGCCACAACTACTGAGCCTGAGCATCTGGAGCCTGTGCTCCGCAACAAGAGAGGCCGCGATGGTGAGAGACCCGCGCACCGCGATGAAGAGTGGCCCCCGCTTGCCACGACTAGAGAAAGCCCTCGCACAGAAACGAAGACCCAACACAGACAAAAATAAATAAATTAATTAATTTAAAAAAAAAAAACGTACAAAAAAAAAATCATCAGGATAAATCTACTTGCAATCCCATGAAGCAGATTTTCTTTCTGAATTCAGTTTTCATTTAATAGGACAATAGCACTTTCATCCATTCAAACATAAACACAGAGGTTTCTTGGATTTATCTCACCTCTCACTCATTCCCCAACCAGGGCCGGCTGCATGGGCACACGAGCTGGGCAGTCAAATAGGATCCTGCGCTCAGAAGAACTCTGTGCTTGGTTTAATGCTCTGCTGTTGCTATCTCAAAATTCTTAATAATTTTTGAACAACAAGCTCCACATTTCATTGTGAATTGGGCCCTCTGAATTATATGACTGGCCGTGTCCCCAAATCCTATAAATTCTGTCCTTAGTCCTGCCTCTCTATAATCTGTCCCTACATGCTGTTGTCAGAATTATTTTCCTAAATCAAATCTAGGCACTTCTCACCTCCACTATTTTTGTTTTTAAAGACTAAAGTTCTGCTATCAGTTTCCCAAAGAGTAAAGTTAAAACAAGTGTCTTTGGGCCTTGACTGCAATTAATTCACCAGTGTAAATTCCCAAGCATCTTTACCTCTACCTACCTACAGGGGGCATCCCACCCTGGCTTTCATGTGTTTGTGTCAATATCACATGGACTTCAAGTCACTTCTTCCTTTCTATATTTGACAACTCTACCCATCCTTCAAGATTCAATTTTACTAATGAGGTATATGGCTCTTCATCTCTTTCCATCACTCTCTCTGGGTAGGGCCCCTCACCTTGGGTCAACTGTATTGCACGGGAGGTGATTACCAGCTGATTTACCTAGGGCTCCAGGGCAATGAGGAATGACTCTCTTCCAGCCCACGGTTTCTTCCAGCAGCGTGGCTGATGACAAAAATAGGTGAGGAAACTCGGGCAGGTAATTAATTACCTTGGCTTTGACCAAAGTCAGAGGGAGAATAAAACATATGCTCCCAAACCGCATCTTCTCTCCAGGGCATCAGTTCAAGCTAGTCTTTTCATACAAATCCCAAATCCTTCCTTTCTTGACTTCATTCCTTCTCTGTGGTACAAAACTCTCCCAATGCTTCCTTCCAGATCTTCCTGAAGATGGCACTCACTCACCCACTTGAAATCATGGCCTACTTCATTTCATGGCTGTTTTCCTAGCTCTGTGCATGACTTGACTCACCTCATCCCTTCCAGGGGCTGCAGGACTGTCAACAGTCCCAAATTCCCTCTCCTTCTTTTCCATTTCTCTCTGTAAGGAATAAAGGACCTGAACTCATGCCCCTGAATGCGTGACCTCAAACCATGCTTGTTCTACAAACTAGTCCCAACTAACAACGAACAGTGAAATCCTTGACAGCAAGGGCCATGTCTGATATTTCTGGATCTTTTCATATCTATTTCATAAGATAGGCTGTAAAATGTTTGTGGTCAATGGGATGGAGAAAGGATTAACCTTCTTAATCCTTATGTTCCTGTAAGAATAGAAACTTAACTTCACTCAACTTTTCTGTACCTCACCATTTCACTTTGAAAATTATGATTTTCACTATTACATTAAAAACCACCTCTATTAGAGAAAAAAATAGAAGATGGGTGAAAGTGTGTAACTGAAGATCACCAAATACATATAAATGATTGAAATTTTTTTTTTGCAATTCAGTCCTATAGTTAAAAAAATCTCTTCAAGTATGTCTTAATTTCCAAAATAGCCTAACTATAAGTAGAACCATTTATTTAATAGACATTTATTAAGTCCATACTAACTATTGTGCTTAGTCGAGAAACATATAACTCAATAATCTAAAAAGGAAGAGAGAGATATTTACAAATACATCGTAAGATAATAGAAGGTAGATATAAGTATCAAATGCCCTAAAGACAAGCATGCCTTTGACCTAGCAATTCCATTTCCATGTATTTATAATAAAGAAATAATTTAAGAAATGAACCAGTATTCAGCAATAATCATCTTGATTGATATACTAAAAGATTTGAGATAAAACCTACTACCTGGCTATACATGCAAGATAATTCAGCTTTTAAAAATGGTGTTGTATACATTTGTCTTGTTTTGGAAAGAAGTTAGTTATGTTCTTTCCCTGACAGCTGGCTGTATTCACATGATGGATATTGTGTTACTAACATGTTTAAGAGTACGAATGTAAAACAAATATTTAAAAATCGTTTTCTCTCTATATAACTGCTAACACATTTCAAGGAATACCAGCTTCAAGATTATTTTATTGTGCCCTTTAAACTCTCTACAAAATAAAATTTTTCTTGTCTTTAAATATCAAAGTGTGACCTCAAAAAGCAACACTGCATGAATGTGCAGTGACAGTTATGCACAGGAGTTGGCATTTTAGGCATATGCACAGGAAATATTAAAACAAACCTCTAAAGTACCCATTTGTTTAGACTCTGACCTCACTTCTGCATAAGATGCAAACATGTATCCGTGCACGCACATACAGGCACACACACACCTCAAAAAATCATAGGCAATGATATTCCTATAGAATACATTCAAATACTTTTTGCGTTGCAGTAAAGAAAAGAATGTATTCTAATGTTTGTGTCACATAATAAGAATGTGAAATCAATCAAGTTTCCTTAAAACAAGGCAAGCGCACAAATAAACACACAAGCAAAGAACATGCATCCCATTAATTCACACCAACAAAATCAATTCTTTTACAAAAGAGGATGCTTTCCTTTGGTAGAGCATTGTGGTCATCACACTCTGAAAGTGTATTTTCTCAGCATGGAGAATACTGTGTGCTTTTCCTCAAATATTAGTCCATTTCTTTTCGTCATAAAATAAAAATGATACTGGAAGTTTAATGATGTGAAACCCTGCAGGCAAAATGAAGCTACTATGCTCTTTCTGCTGACAAGACCATAGTAATGCAATGTGAAAAAATTAGAAAAGAGATCAAGAGTCTCAGACGGGGGGCTTCCCTGGTGGCACAGTGGTTAAGGATCCACCTGCCAATGCAGGGGACACAGGTTCGAGCCCTGGTCCGGGAAGATCCCACATGCCACGGCGCAACTAAGCCTGTGCGCCACAACTACTGAGCCTGTGCTCTAGAGCCCGCGAGCCACAACTACTGAGCGCGTGTGCCACAGCTACTGAAGCCCATGCACCTAGAGCCTGTGCTCCACAACAAGAGAAGCCACCACAATAAGAAGCCCGGGCACCGCAATGAAGAGTAGCCCCAGCTCGCCGTAACTAGAGAAAGCCTGCGCACAGCAACAAAGACCCAACGCAGCCAAAAATTAAAATAAATAAATAATTTGCTTTAAAAAAAAAAAAAAAGTCTCAGATGGAAATTCAGTTTATGACATATTTTTACCAGAGCAGGGGCTCCACTTTACTAGATAGCATATAGACATACATATAGGTATTTAATTCATGGTTAAGACGATTTAAGACGTTATAACCAAGGGGCAAACTAGGTTGAGTTATACCATATTCTATATCAATATATCTTTGAATTCCTTTGTATTGGTAATCCCAGACATAAGTGAAACACAAATATGTGATTACACAATCTTCAAAATACAAAGTGTCTTTTTATGTGCATAGCACCACATTGGGCTTTAAAATAACACTCATGTTTGAATTTCAGCAGAAGTGCATGTGTTAATTACAGGAAAATCTAAATATTCAAAGATACAGGTTTCTGCTAAAAAGCCCTAAAATAGCTATAGAGTCAATAATAAAAATCTTTTAGTAAATAGAAAACTTGTTAATAGTTCCTCTCAGGTCAAAAATATTTACTTAACTTATTAAGTACAATAATTTCATTATTATTAAACAAGAAAGAGAACAAGAGTATCTGAATTTTCAGAGTCACCACCAATATACCTCATTACAAGTTACATCTTAAAACAAATCATAACCCCTAAAACCAAGAACAAGACAAGGATGTTCACTACAGCCACTTCTACTCAACATGCTAACAGCAGTCCTGGCCAGAGTAATTAGTCAAGAAAAAGAAATAAGAGGCACTTAGATTGGAAAGGAAGAAATAAGACTATCTCTGTTCACAAATGATATGATCTTGCCTAAAGAAAATGCTAAGAATCCAGAAAAAACTTTTAGAACTGATAATTAAGTTCAGCCAGGTTGCAGGACATGAGATCAATATACAAAAAGTCATTTGCTTTTCTACACAATGGGTGATCTGAAGGTGAAATTAAGAACAAAATTCCACTTACAGTAGCATCAGAAAGAAAATATTTAGGAATAAATTTAGCAAAATAAGTGCAAAACCTACATTGTGAAAAAATTGTTTTAGTGTTGAAAGAAATCAAAGAAGATCTAAATAAATGTAAAGACATTCCATGTTCACAGATTGGAAATTATAATATTGTTAAGATGGCAATACTCTCCAAATTAACCTACAGATTCAACAAAATCTCTATCAAAATCTCAGCTGTTATTTTTCTTTCCTTGCAGAAATTAACAAGCTGGTCCTAAAATTCATATGAAGATGCAAGGGCATGGAGTAGTCAAACAAACTTAAAAACGAAGAACAAATATGGAGAACTCATATTGCCCAGTTTCAAAACTGGGAAAGGCTACAGTAATCATGACAGTGATATACTGACATAATGGCAGATGTGTAAATCAATGGAATAAAGTTGAGAATCCAGAAACAAATCCTTAGATTTACAGTCAACTGATTTCTTCAATGATGACAAGAAAATTCAATGGAAAAATGATAGTCTTTTCAACAAACAGATAGCCACACGCAAAAGAATGAAATTGGAGCTCTAACCTTACAACGTATACTAAAATTAACTCAAAATAGATCACAGACCTACATGTAAACATTAAAACTATAAAACTCTTAGAAGAAAATGCAGGGATAAATCTTCATGACTTTGAAGTAGGCAATGGTTTTCTTGGATATGACAAAAAAAAATGTAAGCAACAAAAAATAAAACTAGATAAATTGGACTTCATCAAAATTAAAAATATTTGTGCTTCAAAGGACACCGTTAAGAATTTGAAATGAAAAACCACAGAATCTTAGGAAACATTTGCAACTCAACAATATGATGAAAAACCAATTTAAAAATGAGCACAGGATCCAAGCAGACATTTCTATAGAGAAGATATAAAAACGGCCAATAAGCAAATGAAAAGTTCCTCAATATTGCTAGTTATTTGGGACAATACAAATCAAAACCACAATGAGATACCACTTCACACCCACTAGGATGCTAAAATGAAATAAAAAGATAGATGGTATCACCTCACACTGGTCAGAATGGCCATCACCAAAAAGTCTACAAACAATAAATGCTGGAGAGGGTGTGGAGAAAAGGGAACCCTCCTAACTGTTGATGGGAATGCAAACTGGTATAGCCACTATGGAGAACAGTAGAGAGGTTCCTTAAAAAAACTGAAAATAGAGCTACCATGTGATCCAGCAATCCCACTCCTGGGCATTTATCCAGAGAAAACCGTAAGTCAAACAGATACATGCACCCCGATGTTCACTGCAGCACTATTCACAATAGCCAGGACATGGAAGCAACCTAAATGTCCATCAACAGAGAAATGTATATATGTGGTACATATATACAATGGAATATTACTCAGCCATAAAAGAGAACAAAATAATGCCATTTGCAGCAACACGGATGGACCTAGAGATTCTCATACTGAGTGAAGTAAGTCAGACACAGAAACACAAATATCATATGATATTGCTTATATGTGGGATCTAAAAAAAGGCTACAAATGAACTTATCTACAAAACCAAAATAGAGTTACAGACATAGAAAATAAACTTATGGTTACAGGAGGGTAAGGGGGGGAGGGATAAATTGGAGATTGGGATTGACACATACACACTACTATATATAAAATAGATAACTAATAAGGACCTACTACTGTATAGCACAGTGAACTCTACTCGATACTCTGTAATGGCCTATATGGGAAAAGAACCTAAAAAAGAGTGGATATATGCATCTGTATAACAGATTCACATTGCTGTACACCTGAAACTAACACAACATTGTAAATCAATTATACCCCAATAAAAACTAAAAAAAAAAAGATAGATGCTAACAAGTATCGGCCAGAATGTTGAGAAATCTGAACCCTCATCCATTTGCCGTTGGGAATGTAAAATGGTGCTCTCACTTGGGAAAACAGTCTGGCAGTTCCTCAAATTATTAAAGATAGAGTTACCATATGACCCAGCAATTCCACTCTTAGACGTATACTCACAAAAAACATAAAAACTTGTACATGAATGTTCTTGTAGCATTATTATAATAGCCCAAAAGTGAAAACAAATCAAATGTTCATCACTTGAAGAATGGATAAACAATGTGTGGTATATCCATACAATGGAATATTCAGCCATAAACAGGAACGAAGTACCAATACATGTTACAAAATGAATGACCCTTGAAAACATTGGGCTAAGATAAAGAAATCAGTTACAAAAGGTCACACCCTGTATGATTCCATTTATATGAAAGGTCTAGAAGAAGCAAATACAGAGAGAGTCGATTCATGGCTAAGAGGGATAGGACGAGAAGAGAATGAGGAGGGATAGATAATGGGTACCGGATTTCTTTGGGGGTTAATGAGAATGCTCTAGTATTAGATAGCGGTAATAATTGCACTACAGGGTGACTACATTAAAACTCACTGAAGTGTACATTTGAAAGTGTGGATTTCATGGCATGTGAACTTAATAAAGCTGTTATTAAAAAATCATCTTTACAGCAACAGAACCACTGCTTCTTTGGCATGGAGAATGTGTAACTATAGCTAAAATACTCATTTGCAGCTCATTGAAAAACTGTATAAATTGGGCCAGAGATGTTTTGGCTGCCATTAGAAAGTACTTAGAATGAAGACCAACTACTTGCACACTGGTATGAGCTGTGTTTGATATTTTCTTGCTTGCATTGTATCAATCTAATTACGCTGAGGCTTCTCTAGATGAGAAAGCCCTATGCTGAGCATCGGAAGGCCTTGCTTGCAATCATCTGTCTGCTACCATACGTTCATACCAAGGAACTCAAGCATTTCTGTTTGGAAGAGGGATTTTCTTTCACCATTCCTACCTCAAAAAGACGTTATAAATTTAAAACAAGATCTACTTAGGGGCTCCCCTGGTGGCGCAATGGTTGAGAATCCACCTACCAATGCAGGGGACACGGGTTCGAGCCCTGGTCTGGGAGGATCCCACATGCCGCGGAGCAACTAGGCCCGTGAGCCACAATTACTGAGCCTGTGCGTCTGGAGCCTGTGCTCCGCAACAAGAGAGGCTGCGATAGTGAGAGGCCCACGCACCGCGATGAAGAGTGGCCCCCGCTTGCCGCAACTAGAGAAAGCCCTCGCACAGAAACGAAGACCCAACACAGCCATAAATAAATAAATAAATTAAAAAAAAAAAAGATCTACTTAGAGGCACTGTACTTTCATATAAATACAGTAACTGTAGTTATTAATGGTAATAACTATTACAGGTGTTGATGTTTATATTGTTAACTACCATCTACAATGAATCTTGCATATAAAATACATATTTCTTGGGCAGGTACATGATAATTACTTTCCAATATCAAAAGGAATTTCAATATTCCAGACATCAGGAAGTCTTAGTATCTGGGTAAGCATACTTGACCATTGTAAGTTCCATATAAGATCCGTGCAGTACACGCTGCTAAATACCCAGCACAAAATATACGCAAATCATGTGGATTATCTTCTTATGCCTTCAATCACCAGCTTAACTTGATCTTCCATAATTTTACATCCACTTTGACTAAGATATAGACTTACTAATAAATCTAAGAAGAACACACAAAAAAAGTCAAGCCTTTACATCTATCCCCATTGAAATTAAATTACTTGCACACAAAATCAAGTTCAAGTAAACCTAGTATGCCTAAAATCTTGTATTTAAGAGAAGGGAACACTAATTTAAGTGATTATATTACTTAAGCGACTTTAAGACAATATAATTTTACCCCCAAAACATGTACTGTTTCTTCTTCTTTTTTTTCTATGCCCCTCCCTACCTCCAAACACGTATACGAATGTAAGTACATTGAAAGAAAAAAAGAAAACATTTAGCCCTGTGTGTAATGATTAATAGGCATTACTAAAATCATTATACAGATGAAGTAACTGAAGCCCATGAAGGCTAAGTGACCAGTACATTGTAACATGGCTCACAACCACTGGAGCCAGAACTGAACTCAGTCTAATTTTATAGACCCCATACTTGATCATTATTACCTTCCTAACAGCAACCATTTACTGCTTCTTTTTACAGCAAAACTTTTCAAAAGCTTCTACTTCTTTGGGTACTGTTCACCTACTAAGAACATTCATGCCTACCATTTCACTGAAACTGATCTGCCAGGGTCACCCATGACTTCCATGTTAGCCAAGCCAACAGTTCCTAGTCTTGATTCATCTTCCACACCTTCTAAGCAGCACTGAAATCCTCTCTCCTTGTCACCTATGACTTCAAGGTTCTTATACTTTGCTTTTCATTCTCTTCCGTGGGCTCTTTCTTCTGCTCAACTGCTAAATATTAGGGTGGTTCAGTCCTATACCATTGGCAGCTTGGCTTCTGCATCTGCATTTTCAGAGGTGGACAGAAGATACTGTTTGAAATTATTTGGATTTTATTTCCTCCTTTACTGATTTATTGTCTCCCCACGCTAGTACGTAAGATCCATGAGTCATGACACATAGGAAGTATTTAGTAAGTGTTTTCTAGATCAAAGGACAGATGGATGAACGGATGGATAGATGAATGGTGGGTGGATGGATAGCTGGATGGATGGATGGATGGATGGAAGGAGGGAAGGAAGAGAGTGCAGTGTGGGTATAAACTTTAATCTCTTCTTCCTGAAAAAACTGTGACCTGACCTGGTAAGGAGTGACCATAGAATATCTCTACTTTAAGGGCTCTCTTTTCTGACAAAGCTTGGGTCGGCTTTGTCTGAATTCCACTTCCTTGGCCAATCTGCATCAGAATTGTTGATTCCGAGTATTATCCTGACCTGCCTCTATTGAATCCTAAGATTGAAATAGATTAAAGTTGGACCAGTTCAGTTTGTGATACATGGTATGAGTATAAGCTCTCCAGAAGGGAACTGTCATGCTGGATTTAACCACCCTCTCAACAAGCAGGGAAGCCAAAACTCAGAGAAGCAGAGTGAAGTCTGTACTAGGTCTAAAGTGAGTAAGCTCATAGTAGAATCCCTTTTACAGGTGTTTCTGAGAAACCTACAGTTTAGCATCAGGCCTTGATTTCCGTCATAGCGACTTGTCGCTCACAAGACACTCGAGGCTTTATTTAATTTCCTTAGAGTCCCGTCTGATGCTGTCTAGATTGACCTCAAAGTGTGGTCCTTCCAGTTTTGACGGCCTGCATCCAGTGTCAACTCATCAATCATCATGCTTCTGCTTTCCCCAGTCAGATGGGCAGCCCCGATCTCCAGCTGTTCCTCGGCAGCTTTTGTAGGAAGCTGTGTTATTTCATCTACCATATGCCAGAGCTCAGCACCTAGCAGTTTGCAATAAATAGACTTAATATAGTCAGGATTTCTGTTTAGGAGAAATGCTAATGATGATAATGATTTACATTTCACAAGGGAACAGTGTGATTCTCTGAACCTAAAGACACAAATGAAAAGAAATGACTACTTTGTGCTATTTGGTTTATAGTTTACTGAATGCAATTTTCATTGTTTTCCTACTTTCTATATTTCCTATGTTAATTCACAGAGAAGTACAGGAGTCATTTGAATGCTCAAGCAGTTGATATACTTATTAACACTTAGAAATATAATAAATATTCATATCAAAGGAAGAATGACATATCAAAGGCTCTTTTCAAAATTAAGATGGTCATACATTTTTAAGGCTATTTACCTTTCAATAGTACTTTTAATTTTGTCCCCTCCCCCAGCAATGGCAAGTCAAATAAATCCTATCTTAACATCAAGGTGCCTATCAAAGGACTCGTCTTTCTAATGGAGCCTTCCTTGATAACGCTTGAGCAATTTATTTAATCTATCGAAGCTTCTGTTTCCTCATCATCATGCTTACAAAGGAATAATAATAGCTCTGACCTTTGTTCTGAATACTGAATGAAATAATCCAGGTAGAATATTTACTGCATGCTTGGTTCATAGTAAAGGCTCAACACACGTTTGCCATCGTCAGCCTCGTCACCATCACCACTCAACAAATACTTAATCAACACCTACTTTGAATTTCCTTAGCACTCTTCAAAGTAGTCTGCCACACGTTATGAGGATTCTGGTCCCAACCCAGCAGCTGGCAGAAATTAAGCATTTAGTAAATGTATATGGAGTGTTGTTCATGTACCATCCTCTTCTGTAGTTCTGCTGAGATAAAGGTCATGCTGCATCCCTTCCAAGGCTGGATATAGTGTTAGGAACAGCAAACTCAACACATACTCACTGAATGCAGAGGGCACAGCCAACGTTCAACAGCCATTAGGAAATGATGCAGAGACCTATGTATTCCATCACAGTGACAAGCGACACCAGATCCACTCTCAACAAGAATAATTTATAAACTCTCGTTTCTTGCTCCTTACTGTTAACTGATTACTTGTATAAGAACATTTCTGTAACCTATAGCGTCTACACAGCTGTCTAGGACCACCTTCACGTGGTGATACTAAAGCACAGAGAAGAAAGAGATCCATCTCACATCAAGCCGGCACACTGTGTGGTTATTGGCTATTAATTCTGGCATCAAAGAGTGTGAGAATTTAAAATATTAAATAGGTAGGTAGATATTAAATAGAGAGTAATCCATTTAATACCGTCACTGAAACAGATTTTTGAATGTGTGTGTGGCAATTATGATTGTAAATTTTGCATGACAGACACGAGGAAGGTACAATTTATTACTCAGCCTCCAGACTGGTTGGTTTAGTGGAAAGGGTCCTGGAGAGCAAGTCACAGGAATCCAGATGTCTAGTCTCAATTTCATGACTTTGGACAAGTCACTTTACCTCCACAACTGAAACCTGTCCGTTCCCTTCCAGTTGTAAAACTCTAAGTTTCAAATAATAACCGCGTCATCACAATCGGTGTTTTGTTAGTTATCTGCCTCTGGAAGCACTGCCATAGATGACAATCAACTCTATTTTCCACGTTAGAATTCAACATTCTATCCTGGCTCTATCTGCAGGGAGACAATATCAAATCAGCGCTCACAATGAGGATTTGTTGCAGCCAGCCGACTCTTTCTCCATGTGAATGAGCATCTCACACAGTCCAAAGATATCATAAACCAATATTTCCCATTCATTCTGACCATAGCCTACTCATGACAAGATGGCAGACTGGGCCATAGCTGGTATCAGATCACATTACTCAGGACTAATTCAATCCCATTATTCCCTATAGGCACAGGCACCATTCTTGGATAATAGAGGAGCAGACAGAAATGTCTGGTCATTAGAAAAATTTGATACGATAAATACTGTCTCTATAAGCTACACATACACATATATTTTGGTACAGCAGCACACATAAATTTTAAATTACTTTAAAAATCAAGTTTCTGTGGGAAAACAAGGAAAGTTTCAACATACACTGTCTAATATTTCTGATATCAAGAAGTTATAGTAGAGTGATGTGGCATGATTATATGCAATGGGCTGGCTTGCCATGTCATTGCTACTGAATACGTTGATTTAAAAAGAAAATTTCCGTGGTACTAATTTCACACATAATCCACAAATACTGGCCATGTTCAGAGTTTAATACAGAACAAAATGATGAAGGTTAACAATTAGGTTTTCTCCAACGCTTGTTCCAGCTCTAAAGCAAATCATTTTACAATATCTGCAGCAATAAGTGGATGTGTAACAGTGCTATTTTTAAATCACGTAAGATTACTTTTTATATTTGGTTTCTATTTTGGAGTTGTTTTTATGCCTTTGAAAATAATTTCCCAGTAGACATAAATGCCCAGAGTATATGTACTGAGGCATAGTTGCATAGCCATCAATCCCTCAACAATTAGTGATCCTGAACTTCAGCATGCAGATCAGGAACTTCAATCCTATATTTATATTTTATCACGCTGTACCAGGATAATCTCAGACCCACAAAGGGGCATTTCTTAGGTGCCCACAGGTTTAGTGGTTCAGGTGCAAAGTACCATAGGCTGGAGTCCACATCTCTCTTTTTTTATTTATTTATTTTATTTTTTATTTTTTATTTTATTTTATTATTTTTTTAAATCAGTCATCAGTTTTATACACATCACTGTATACATGTCAATCCCAGTCGCCCAATTCAGCACACCACCATCCCCACCCCACCGCAGTTTTCCCCCCTTGGTGTCCATACGTTTGTTCTCTACATCTGTGTCTCAACACATCTCTTGAGAGAGAAATTTGGGGTGAATGCAGAATACAGAATAGTGAAAATGCCAGGGCATCACCAAGTGGAATATAATGACAAGAATGGACTGGTCTATGCACTGGTGTCTGAAAGATCCAATGCATGGAGGGCTTCCTGAATCTTCTCTTTCTCTCTCTCCCTCTCTCTCCCCGCTCTGGCTAGAATGCCTCCTCTTCACATATCCAAATCCTGCCCACACTTTTTATTTAGGTCCAGTAATCCTACTCTTCTTCATCAGCCCTCCTTGGACCTGGTCAGCACACACTGACCTCTCCTTGCTGTGCTTGGCGGGGGTGGTGGGAACGCCTGCACCTCCCATTTTCCTTTCCTCCACGATCTGTCTGGTCTCCAATCCTCCACCCATGGACCCATAGCCCCGGGTCCTGGCGCTTTATCTATGTTATTGTTACAATGATTCTTCAGCTAATGAATCCCCTGATTATGCAAGTTCGGCCATGTTTCAAAAGTGATCCTCATAAATCATGATGGGCAGAAATGCTTGTTTAGAAGAAAAAAAAAAAAAAATCCCTTCAGGGCCAGCTCCTTGTAGAACTGTCTCTGTTGAAGGTAAGATGACAGACAGGAGGAGCCATAAAGCCCCTGCTGGAATCTCTAATCCCTTAGCGCCCTGGCATCCCACCCCCCGTGTACCCCACCCTGGATCTCTGCCTTCCCACGCCCCCTCTGCCCACACACCCCCAATACCAGGCACTCAGTCACAAGTGTGCCCTTTCTCTTCCTACCAAAACAGAGTCATTTTAATGCTTTCCTTGACTTACTACACCCCAACTTCAACACAATCACACAAAAGCATTAAACCCAAAGTATTCTTGCTGTTAAGTTGCGGCATGAAAAGCTTTTGTTCTTTGGCTAACATAATTTGAAGCATCAGCAAACAGAACAGTTTTATTGTTGTTTGGGGTCTAGAAGGACCACTGAAGCGATGCGCCAGTCCTTGCTGCTTTAATGGTGACAGTGACATGGCATGCACAGAGAAAGCTGTGTTCACACATTTCTTTCCCCAACAAAGCCCTCTCCAAAAGGATTTTAGGTACGAGGAAGATTGGTGCTAGAGACGAATGGGGTGTTCGGGGGGGGGGGGGCGGGTGGAGAATAGCTTCTGTCTGTTCCTTAGCAAATTCCTGTCTCTAAAAAAGTCCACCTTTTCTATTTTCAACAAAGCACCGACACACCTCCACAAAGTTATTGCCCATGACAAAATAAATATAGTATGAATGTTCTCTGGTGGCAACATACGCTGGGCCTTGCATCATACGTCCAATTATGTATGGATAGTCAACTCATTTTGCAAAGCTTCTCTTTGTTTTCCATCATGTGAAGGAAGCAAACATTAAAAAAAAAAAAAAAATATATATATATATATATATATATAAATGGTGTCCTTTTACTTGAATCCTTTAACTCTCATCCTTTATATGCTGTGTTCATTGATCCACAGCTTACAATTGTTTGTATGATATGATTTGACAAAGGAATTTCAACAGAATATTTAAGTAATTTTACCTAAGTTAGAAAGGCAGGTTGTCTAAAGAAGCTGAAAGTGGCTTTTGTGTTTATTAGAGATGGTCTTTCTGGGGACAGTGAGGAATACATCCAAGGTACTAACTTCCTCAGGAGAAATGCACCAGTGAGGACTTTACTGCTTTTAAATATGGTCAAACATCCATGTGGGAGTTATGTATCCAAGGAGATTTTTCACCCTCAGTTCAACTCACAGCACTCAGAGCACCATTATCAACAAGAAATGGTGACCGAATTATTAGTTGCCAATAATTGTTAAATTATCAACAGGAAACCACCTCTCCGGGTACACCCCCTTCACCAGGACGCTCCTGCCAACACATGTGATGTTTCAGAGTTAAAATGAACAGATGGTACACCAATAGATACACTGTCTTTTTATATTATGAATAAAATGTTCACATTAAAAACACATAATCATATTTGATTTTCCCAAAGAATTTAGGAAGGAGTTCAATTTACACATTTTGATTTAAGATCTCAGGTTTTGCAGGTAAGGAGATCTAATTTTCTATCACCTACCTGTGGGACACCAGAAACATCCAAAGCTGGAGGAAAAGCAGGACTGCCATGGACGGCACGCATCTCAGAAGGACTGTCCGTTACTACTGGCAGGGGCACGCTGCCTTGCTAGTAAAAGTGCTGACGTTTAGACCTCATCTGCAGGTGTTCACCACGCAGGCTGCACAAGGCTGTGCTTTCAGGTAAAATGAACCAGCCGACGCTTACCTATAGCTTGCTATATGCCTCTAAGCACGTTTAAACACTTCATATACATTTAATCCTCACAACAGCCTGCTCACTAGGAACTATCATTATACCCATTTTAGACATAAGAAAACTAACGTGTAAAGTTAAAAACAGAAATACCATTGGAACCAGCAATGTCCACTTCCAGATATATTTGCAAAAAAAAAAAAAAAATGAAAGCAGGGATTCGAATTGATACTTGTATACCATGTTCAGAGTAGCATTATTCACCACAGCCAAAAGGGGAAAACAACCCAAACAGCCATCAGCAGTTGAATGGATAAACATAATGTGGTCTATCCATACAGTGGAATATTATGCAGCCTTAAAAAGGAATGACATTCTGACGTAAGCTACAACATGGATGAAATGTGAAGACATGACGCTAAGTGAAATAAGGCAGACACAGAAGAACAAATCTTGTATGATTCCATTTACATGAGGTACCGACAGGAGTCAAACTCACAGAGGTACAAAGCAGAAGAGAGGTTACTAGAGGCTGGGGAGAGGGGGAATGGGGAGTTATTATTTAATGGACACAGAGTTTCAGTTTTGGATGATGAGAAAGTTCTAGAAACAGTGGTGATGGTTGCACAACGTCGTGCATGTACTTAATGATACTGAATTGCACACCTAAAATGGTTAAGATGATAGATTTTATGTTATTTATATTTTACCACCATGAAAGAAAAGAAAAAAAAATAAGGTACAAGTGCAGTGTCATGCTCTAAATCCTTGAGCCTGTACATGGCAGAGCTTGGCCTAGAGCTTAGCGGGTCTGTCACCAGAGGCCACATGTTAGGTACGTGGCTGCTGGATTCACATACCTGCACCCACATCTGCCATTGGTGCTAGTCGTGGGAACGCGCAGAGACGCTCGTGCGCAAGGCACATCGTGGCAGACCACAGCTCACACTGGCACACCTGCCAAGCCTCGACTAGACCCTGACAAGGCCGTCTGCCAGCCTGCCCGTGGCTCCCACTCTCCTTCGCACACACCTCTGACCCACACTCTGCGTCTCCCAGCACCCTGCCTACCTCAGCTAACCGCCTACACCCTCTTCCCTTTATCTCCAGGTTCTCAAGATCACCTTTCCTATTTCCTGCATGTTTCACTTTGGATCAACTGAAGCACAGATCGGAGCTGTTCCATCAGCCATCAGTGTCTGTTCCACCAACATCTTCTACAACATTCCGGTATACATCTCTCGGACTTTTTGTTTGTTTGTTTGTGACTCCAGTTACAGATTCTCACCAAGAATTCTGTGACCAGATAACACTCTTCTAAGCGACAACGTCACTGTATTTAACATTTCCTATAAACCTGTCTTCGAAATTTTACTGTGTCCTCTTAAAGAAGAGAGGGTGATTTTATGTTTTATTTTTCCCTCAGCACTTAACAGAGAACAGCGGACACAGAGACGTGCAATAAACATTTGCCTAACAAATGTCTTCGTAACAGACACACTAGGGAGTCATCGAGGTAACGGCAACAGTTTGTGACTTGGAGAGTGAGATGCATTACAGGTCTGGCGCATTTTCTGCTAAACAGAATTAAACAGATTTCTCAAGAAAAGTAAATAAACTTGAGTAACATCACAGTAACATAATAATATTAACAGGTTCAGTGAAAAAAAGAAAGCATGCCATATGAGCATCCATATAAAGAGAGGCACATTTAAAAGCTCCCAGCGGACTTATCAATCACTGTCAATTTCACAGTCCCTCTCATACAGGGTTCAGAAAGAATGAACATATTGTTACTCCCGCAATTGTACTTGGTGTCAAATGACAACATCATCCATCAAGGAGGCATGGCGGTAAATTCAAGTGAAGCCTGCCTTGGGCTGTATGCACAGAGGCTTTTTGGAACACTGATTATTCTCAGAGCTTCAAAGCCATACTCTTAAAGAATGACTGGCCAGCTTTTCATTTGTATGCTTACTTTGGGTTCATCAAGTAAAACACAGCAACCCAAGAAATGAAGAGTATCTTTTCCCAACGATTCACTTAAAAATGAAATATCTTACTAAATATATTCAAGAGTTAGTCCTCCACCTCACTGGAGGTTTTAGAAACTCAAAGTAATTGAAATGTATCAGAGGGATGGGGACAGCCCCGACTAGAATGGGAATCAAGGTCCCTCGGAAACCACCAAAAGGGGGGTGCAGGATCGGGGTCTGGTACCAGATTCTGAGCACGGCCAAGGTCCTCACAACTCCGTCCCAAATGGTCAGATACACACCGACGCCAAAAAACCCCGCCCAACTCTGCCTGGCCCTACCTCAGGGCAGATGACCATTCCCAGCTGAACACCTGGGACAGGGTCTGGACCAGGGCACACAGGATGTGAGCACCCACGAACTTGCTGAATAGAATAAGGCAGTCAGGTGTGGCAGGCCTTTCTTTGAATTAATCCCCATCTAGCCTGATTTTGGTGGGGACACCAAGCTGCTTATCATCAGCATGGAGGTGGCCCCCATGGCCGCTGGGACCAGGCAGAGCTGCCTGCGGTCGGCAGTTTATGTCAGCGGCTTCAGGGGGCCCACCTGAGTCTCCGATCCTCTAACAGGAGGCAGCAGGCCTATGCTGACATCAGTGGGGTGATGAAAATATTGGGGAAGAGAAACCCCAGGTTCACACTGTGCTAAACTTTGGTAAATGAACGCTTGCAGTAAATGGCAATGAGCAAAACAAGGGTGCTTGGGCACATCTGCATTACTTACTGAGAGGTCTGGAGGAGTAAAGGTTGCTTATCCTTGGCCGAAAGGTGATGGAAATCAAGGTCTGACCCAAGGCAGTGCTGTTTCCATCCTACTAAGAGGTCTTCCCAAATCAAAGTGGGAATGCTAATTATATATACCCTGCCCAGGGATGGAACAATGCTTAGCTTGAATGTTCTATCAAGTATGTAAAAACAGGTTTTTTGTTTGTTTGTTTGTTTTTTAAACAGAGATATCATTATGTTTGGGAATGCTAATAAATGGATTATCTAATTTCTATTAAAAAATCAGATGCTCTGAAAATCCAAAATCTTCTTTCAATGAAGTACATTTTATTTGTAGATATTCAAAAAAGGCGACGAAAAAAGGGAAATTCTTCTATAGTTCATAAACAAGAAATATACACTCCGGTTCTACATAACCTGAGCCATCTCTGATCTATTTTTAACTCTGCTTTCCTGCTCCAGAGAAACTCACAGGGAAAAAATGATTCAATAAAAAGCAATATCCTCATGGGAGCATAATCAAATAAAGCTTAGTTTGGAAATATGTTTTGTAGTCTCCTAAATACAAAGCATGCGATGGATTTACTAGATTTTCAGCAAAACTATGAATATGAATGGGAACTTCCAAGTAACCCAAGATTATGCAGATAGCTTAAGCTTTATTCAGAGCAAAATTTCACACAGATTTAGAAATATTTTCATAAAAAAGGGCTGTAAAGAGATTAATCATACTTCAAACAATCTAAAATCATGGATTTAAAAGATCTTGCTTTGGTTTATTGTCTTCAAAAATTACTCAGAACAATATGCACTTAGGTATCTAGAACAGAATTATCAAAATCCTTTTGTACTGATTACTCTACCATCCCTACATTATTTAGAAATAATAATTTACCTTGAAAATTGCATACTATATGCTATGAGATTGCTTTTTAAGCTGTATGCTTTCCAGAGCTTTAAGCTATACTGTACCCTGAAGTCAGCTTAGTTTCAGCTACCAAAATGTTTCTACCAAACGGGCATCCCAGATTTTCCTTGAGTACAATAGTTCCTTTGGTTTTTCACTCTCTAAGTGCCCACCTCAAACTTTTCATTATCAAAGAAGTTGTTATAATTCTAGCTGAGAAGCAAGTGTGAGGTGAGGATTCCAGAAAGGTGTATAATCTCTATACACATAATGAAAACAACAATTGAAAGATTCTTTTGGTAAATATCAATAGAAATGGGTAGGAGAGGAATAATCCTGTCCCACCCACGTGGTTTAAAAGAATCCAGTTTTAGACCCCTTTTGGCATCATTGCCCAGTAGATACAAAAGTCACACAGCCTGAGTTTGTGGCTTCGGGGAGTTCCTTCCCCACTCTGCTTTTAGGCCCTGGGGCCAGCACTTTCCAGGAGAAAGCTGAAGTTCACTCCAAGATGGACACAGCAGCATTTCCATGGTCAATCTCCAATCAGTCCAGGAGACAGAGTCCTCTGCAGCTGGGGAGATGTGGGACCTACAAGACTTCGGACCTCAAGCCCTGAGAGCTGCACCCAAAGTTCTAGAGTGCAGAATTTTCCAGAATCTGACACCCTGTCACACAAGGGTGGCAGGGCCTTGCCAACATTTCTAACCATATATATATCTTGACCCTGCTCATCTCATCCATGACTACATGTCTCTAGCACCCCTTCTGCATTGGCAGAACCCATTGGTGTAGATCTTGGTACCCATTTTTGAAGGGCCCAGTGACCATACCTAGATTATGGACTCCTGATTGGGATTCTCAACTGCTAAATCATCCATGCCTAGGGTGAAAAGTAATGTTAAATTGCAAACACACACATTTCACACTGAACTATCTTTAAAATAAATTACTCTCCGGACAATGTAACACATCCTGCAGACATAACCATCGTTACAGGCTTACTCCACTGGTGGGACAGGAAGTGATGGCAAAAGTTATTACCTTATTAGAACCACTAATTCTGAATTTACAAAAAGGGCCTAAACCAGTGTGGTCAGGCTAAAGTAGATGAGACAGTTGTTTCTGAAAAAGCAAGGCTGGCCAAGGAAAATAGGAATAGGGGCATGGCAACAGGTCAAGTACGGGAACAAAAGCAAACAAGAGGGGAGTATATCAACGAATCAAATCTATGCAGGTAAGGGAAGAGGACATGGAGGATGGTAGGAGACCTTGGCTCACAGGGGTGAACTCAAAAAGCTAGGCTGAGCCACTGCCATGGGGGATTTTTACCACAAGGTATCATTAAAGCTGGAGAACTCAGAAAAGAACAAAATAAATACCACCCAAAGACAACACTCATCCTTTTGTTATATGATTTTCCAAGCTTCTTTCCTATGAATATTTTTACACAGTTGAAACACTGCACATACGAATTTATTTATCTTTTAAAAATTTGTATTGTAGTTGCTTTACAATGTTGTGTTAGTTTCTACTGTACAGCAAAGTGAATCAGTTATACATATACATCTATCCCCTTTTTTGGATTTCCTTCCCATTTAGGTCACCACATAGAATTTATATTCTGCTGTTGTCACCAAAGATTACAATTAATGCCATTTAACAATGATTTTGATCATTGATTTGCTTGTCCACTAAATCAGGTCCAGTGACGTTATTACAAGACCTACTGACTGGGGTGGGTGCTATGATCAGATCCCTCCCAGGAAGGAAGGATCTATTCCCCCAGCTGCCAGACGACCCTCAGCTGTCAGCCCCCTGGGGTGTGGCTCAGCCCAAGAATCATGCTCCCTTCCCTTCCAGAGCAGCCTACAACCCTTGACTGGTTGGTTGTGAGGATATGTAGGCCCAGCCCCCTTGCCCCAAGCAAGCCCTGCAGCTCTTCTGTAGGTCAGCTGGGGCCTCTGTTGTGACTGTACCACAGCCCAACTTCTCCCTCTGTCCTGTCCAGTGTCCTGTTCCCTCCCCTTCCCGTCCCTTGAGCAGTGCTGACCCCAACAGCACCCCAGGAAGCCTCCTGTATGCTATTTTTCATGTCAGAGTCAGCTTCCTGGGGAACCCGGCCTGAAAGACGAGCATTTATTAGGGACGTAAGCTCTTTAATCTCCAACTATTTTTGAGACAGCATTCCACAAGACAGTTTCAATCTCAAAATTTTAAAATACCTACTCAAAAGGATATTTAAGACCTTTGAACTAAAAAGCAAATTTTATTGAGCCATTGAGCACCAATGCAGGGTATCCACCTTGCCAGGGGCTGAAAATATTAAAGCAAACATAGTCCTTGCTCTGTAGATCCTATGGAGATTACTGATATGTGTGTGTGTGTGTGTGTGTGTGTGTGTGTGTGTGTTGTACGTACGTATGTGAGTTGGGGTGAAGAGTCTACAGAGAACAGAATTATTGACAATATGGTATGAAACTGATGAAATTAACGGGAAATAAGAAAACCACCGTGTATAAAAATATTTTGTTCTATCATTTCAAATTATTTCTATATATTCAAAATAGAAAAAAAATCATGCTAGCTCAGGAAATAAACTTTAAGCACTACTTCACAGAGTAAATGCTGAGGATGCTGGATGAGTTGGAGGCTGGCTTCCAAAGCCACCCAAGGCTCGCTTGTTGTTCTCTCATAACAGGAAAAAAAAAAAAAGAGGGAGGGGGATAGCAAAGCTTTTGAAGTAGTCATTTTGCATCAAAGGAGCATGAAAGTCAGAGAAAAAGAGGAAATTATGTGAGCAATTAATGCCTCTTTATGAAATGATAAGGCAGTTAGTGGAAACACCAGCCACTAGTGTTCACGGTGAAGTGCAGCCCCAGGGGGCCCGAGGAGGGGAAAGGAGGAAATGCAGGTTCATCACAAAGACGCTCAGAGCTAACAGCAGTCTAGGAGAGCTCACTTTCTCATGCCTAAGAGTCACCACCTTTGCTAAAAATATTGAATTGACATGAATTCTTGTAAACCATTTCCTTAATTACCTTGATGAGCAGGAACATCTTGTGGAAAAACTGAAAACCCCAAGTGTAACAGGGACGAGTTAAATCGGACTCCATGCTGGATCTGTTTCTTTGACTTTAACCTTTGTTCTTCCTTGCTTTTGTTATTATAATCACACGTGATGGCCTGCCTCGGGGAACCCTGCACCTCTGCCTGAGTGTCAAAGTGCCTCTGTTCAGCTCCTAAGGGAGACAACCCTGACCCTGCCCACCTGTGGACGGCTGCAAGGAAGAAGAAATTAACACATCCCCTCCCTGAGGCTGGCCATTCCGGAAGATGTTTTGCAAGACTGATGGCCCTTTTTTACTTTACTTCCTCCCCGCCTCTCCCTCTCTGATTCTGTAAAAGAAACTGGCAACCAGACCCCGATAAGATGGTTTTGGGGGACCCTAGTCCTCCATCTTCTCGGTCTGCCGGCTTCCGAATAAAGTCCTATTCCTTGCCTCAGCACCTCGTCTCATGATTTATTGGCCTGTCTTGCGCTGAGCAGAGCGAGCTTGGACTCGCAACACAAAGCTGTTGCAAATACCTGCAACCGCCATAGCGTCCCAGGCTTGGGAGGCACTAGAGTCCCATTTTCTTGGAAGGAGTTAGGAAACGATGTAGCTCATAGGGCTCGGAGGCCGAGAGACCCTAAGGCTGATTCTCTGCCGCAGTCCTGGCACCATGCTTTATTTATTTAGATGCTGGGTTTTTTTGTTTTTAAATTTTGTTGAAATATAGTTGGTTTACAATGTTGTGTTAGTTTCAGGTGTACAGCAAAATGATTCAGTTTTATACACACACATATACATATATCTATTCTTTTTTTTAGATTCTTTTCCATTATAGGTTATTACCAGATATTGAGTATAGTTCCCTCTGCTACACAGGAGGTCTTTGTTGCTTACCTATTTTATATATAGTAGTGTATAAATTTTAATTGCCAACTTACTAATTTATCCCTCCCCCCTTCCCCTTTGGTAACCATAAGTTTGTTTTCTATGTCTGTGAGTCCATTTCTGTTTTGTAAATAAGTTCATTTGTATTTTTTTTTTTTTTTTTAGATTCTACATATAAGTGATACCATATGATATTTGTCTTTCTCTATCTGACTTACCTCACTTAGTATGGTCATCTCTAGGTCCATCCATGTCAGTGCAAATGGCACTATTTCATTCATTTTTTAATGGTTGAGGAATATTCCATTGTGTATACCTACCACATTGACAGATGAATGGCAACATGTATTTAAAATAAGAGTCTCAGGCTCCTTGTCTGAAAATGGGAGTGATGCCTCCTTCTTTAGTAGATTGTTAGCTGTTTGTGGTCTAAATATTCTAAGAAACACATGAGCTATCTTTCCCTCAAAGACTTTTCTGACAAACCATTCTCCCTGCTCTCACTTTGGTTCTTAAACACTTAAAAAAGTAAAGATGACTACATCTACTTCTTATGGTACATTAATCTGCACTAATTTAATATACAAAAGGAATTCTAATAAAACAATTTCACTTTCTCAATCTACTCAACTATACTGCCTTGTCAAAGAAACAGCCTGCTTTGGGATAAAATGGGCTTCAAAATACCCCAACTAACATACAACAGCACTCTCTTGTGTGTGTGTGTGTTAGGATTATGGTGTATTTTCTTCTCAAATTTGTTTGTTTCCTATACATAATTTTTCCCCATAGGTAGTATCATGCTGAGTGTGAAATTTCTTACCCTGCTTTCATTACTCTCCATTATAACATGAGCATTTTTTACAAGTGTAATCTTGTAAGAGGCAGCTTTTTTCGTTGTTTATTCCTTGAGTATTTATAGATTGAAGGGAAACAAAAAGCATTACTGCATCTGTAATCTCACAGAATATTATCAAAAAAAATATGGTATTTCCATGCTTGACACATCTCAGAAAAAATGGAATTGGTGGAATATGAAAACTGTGCAGTGTGAAAATTACACAATTAGTAAAATATATGAAAGGGTTGACCTACAAAGATCATTTTCTCCTGGTGTTACAAGCATGAACTCTGGACCTTCATTACTGGGCTTAAATCCCAGAGACACCATTTACTGCTTAGGTGACTTAGAAAAGTATCTTGAACTCTATGACCTTCCATTACCCCATCCATAAAACAGGGCTAAGCCAAGAACCTCCCTCATGGGCTTGTTGTAAGAATTAAATGCAATTCTATATGCAAAGTGCTCACAAGAGCCCTTGATTCATAGTAAGTACTCAATAAATACAGTGCTAATTACATCGAAATGCATTTAATAGGTGACAGCAGTGATTCCCAAAGTATGGTCCTCAGACCTGCAGTACCATCATCACCTGGGAACTTAGAATTACAAACTGATGGGCCTGATCCAAGACCAACTGAATCAGAAAAGAGGGGGACAGCAATTAGTCTTTTAATAAGCCTCCTGGTCATTCCAATGCACTCTGAAGTTTGCAAACCACTGGGCTAAAGGCAGAATATACCATTGACCCTTTTTATAGATATGAATTCCCAATGGTTTTCCAGTTTTCTTTTATGGATTAATTTGAGGTGGTGAGGGAACGGTTGGTTAACAGCTGTAAAGCACTACCTAGAGTACAGCTGACCCAGGCATCTTTAACATTAATTAATGATCTCTGTGAATCTTAGGCATTCTGAGACAAAATTCATCCTCAGGTTAACAAACTAGGTAACTAAAATATAATGTTAAAATTTTCCTTTCTTATAATATAATGCCACACAAAATTAAGAGCAAATATCAGTATTAAAAACTTTATTTTAATCAAAAAACATTATGGGATTGAATAGAACTTACACATAGCACTCATAGTTTTGAAAATCCATTCATTCTCAGATATTAAATGATTAATAAATGATAAGTCAATGCTTAATGATTCTTTTGAGTTGGGCATTAGCATCCTACAGACAGAGAGTTAATAGTTACCTTAAAAATGCTATTTCCTTTTCATTCTATTTTGACATGGAAAAGAAAGGCAATGACCAAATGATAAAGATAGTCGCCCTCAGGTTGGGGGAATGAGAACTCTTGTAGTGGGGATACAGGACGGTACTCTTCCCAAGAGCAAGAAGAAAGGTAGGATACATACTAAAAGCATAATTTTTAGTAAATAATATTATGAAAAGCATATCTTAACTTCCTACAGAAAAGTAAAGTAAAAGCAATCTGTTTAAATACATATTCATAAAACTTTTATAAATATTTCTCCATTATATTCTCCTGGAAGATAATATTATAGAGTGTGGAATCACAAGTGCTACTTTTGAGCTCATTAATCACCAATTTAAGACTCTCTATACTCACCGACAGTATTGCTAGAATATCCTGAAGCCACTCCAGAGCGTATCTATCATTTGTTGGATTCACCCTGAACTGAATTTGAAGAAACTCTTCCTGCATGAGCACCATTTTGGAACAGCTGATCCATGCTCATACTGGTTTATTCCAAACAGCAAAGTAGCAGTGTGTCCATAAACCAGTTCCTTCCCTGAGACTGGAAGATTGGCCATAGCCTCGAATTACACCATAGTTACATAAACTCAGTTTCCAATTGTAATGGAATAGTCTAGAAGTCAGGATTTTCATCTAACAGAAGCGTGGGGGGAAAGGAAGAAAACTGCACGCTCTTTGCAGGACACCCAGCAAAGCATACACATCTGTGCTGATTGTGTAATAATTTTCTGTCACTAAGCAATGCTCATTCAAAGGAAGCCCAGCTATAACTTAAACTCATTTCAACTTTAATCGACGTAATACTTTGCTCATTTAGCCAATGCCCACTATCTTTAATAGTATTCTTAGCCTATCAAAGAATGCTGCAAAAATAGGGCAAAGAGATTTATTACAATAATTTTTTTCCTGATCTTAATTTCCAAGATTAATTGCTGCCATTAATGCTGCTGCTTCTGCTATTTTCATAACACTGTCTGGATGCTAAGAAATCCAGTATCTTGGCAGCTGATCAACTTTATATATTCTATCGTTACTCAATGGCATTCTACTTGAGATATCGATGCTTAATGAAGGGAAATGTAAGTTATCTATTTCTTGGTGTCTTGTTAGTTATTTTTTGTGAAGAGCTCTTTCCTAATCAGACTGGCTGGGAACACTTAGGCCCATGCATTCTGTTTTGTAGAGCTCTCCAACAAGTCACAGGATGTTATTTTTAATGACAAAGTTCTCATAAACAATTCTCAATAGTTTTCCAGTACACTAGTAAGATTTTTCACCTGGCTGTCTATGATAAGATTTAAATGGAATCAACAAAAACTGTAAGTATTTCTTATAAAAATGATGTGTACCATGTACATTCAATTTTTTAAAAATCCTTAAGTTGTTGTTATTAAAGTTAATTAAAATTGTGGCTTATAACATTAATTGTTGCTTCCTCAATGCATAAGATATACTTCAAGTCAGTTCAGCTTACAAGTGTGCAGTGCTCTTTCATGTCTGATGTTCAGACTTTGGGGGCGGTCCAAGGTGGAGATGTCAAGGTCACTGCTCTCCAGGTGCGCCCCACGGCAGATGTGAGACGCAGGATTCGTCAAACATTGCGTGCGTGTGAAGACGGTTCTTTGACTTGGAAGTTGCTCTAGTTGACTACAGAGTGCACCCACACTTGAGTTCTTACTCCTTCCGGGGGGCTGGTGCTCTGGGAAAGAGCTCACCCATCTCTGAGGACCAGGACCCAGCCAAGGGTTTGCCTTATTGGTTTAGTTCTGTTCAGTCTTGAGAGCTCTCAGCCCTAATGAAGGAAGCATTGACTCCAACTCTCTTCTGATCACCTATTTTAACTTGTTAATTACAAGGGGCTTAGTGACTTCTGAGTCACTCTGTACTGTTGCTGTTTGGGGGACCATCAGTACAGGTCTGTGGTCTAGATGAGCAAGTCATTCAAGTGCAAGAATCTCCTGGATATAACACTGATGTAATCAGCAAGCCATGGATGACGCCAATGGCCAGTGGAGGTCTCAGCCTTCTCCAGCTGATGCTATCCGGTCGGCATCCACAGGGACTCTCACGGCACTGTCACTTGCTAGTCCCTCTACCGGGATCACCCTCTCTCAGAAGCTGAACCATATGAAGTTACTATGGCTGTGGGTCAAGGGGCTGGATATTAGCAATCTCATAAGTTTGACCAAACATTTCTACAAATTGACAGCCCCCTATATAACACGGCTCCGGTTTCAAATGAGCTGTGTTCAAAGTCTCTTGTCTTGCTGCTCACTTCAGCTTCAGAGGAAACCCAAAAGAATAGTCTTAAATCTTGTAATCAGTAAATACTCATAATCAATAATGAATTGGGTCAAGTTCTAACCTCTCACCCATATCATGCTGCAGAATCCTACTGTTTGGTGAATACCACCTTCTTCTGAGGGAAAGGTAAATTGATGGGTAATTGTAAAATAATGACTCCACTTATCCATTATCTGAAATGTTCTCTTAACGTTCTAGATTTTTCTGCTCATTCTCTGAGTAAACTCTCAAAATGAGAATTCTGAGTATTAACTTTGTTTAGTTTTAAAATAAACAATTTGATGGCTACTGCTGCCAACATAAGTTGGGGATGTATAGCAGCTAGTAATGCAAAATATGTTATTACTATCCATAACAGCTTTCATTTACATTGGATTTTACCATTTAAAAATGCTTTTGCTATATAATCTTATTTAAATAATGGAAAGGTGATGAAATGATTATGTATTTACAAATAAACTTAAGGCCTATAATCCAGTCAAGTTATTAGAATTACACTTTTGAAAGAAATGGCAATTTCTCAATAAACTTACGAAAACAGTGGCTTCCATTTTCACTCTTCACTCTTTGTGTGTGGATCAAAACCCATGCCTTTTCTGGAAAATGACAAAGCCTTAATAACGCATCACCCTACCTCCGATTTATGTGTGTCCTGCAAAACCCACAGCAATGGGAAATAGAGGCGAAACATTTGGGGTAGGGTACAGTCTGTCCCTGCCCTTTATTTCTGAATTCTAGTTTTCTCATTTATTGACACTGGATTTTCACACCAAAATCTCAGAATAGGCAAGACACATAATAGTCTGGCATCTGTAGAACTCGGATAAACACGTGTATACCTCATCTAACTGCACTCTGGGGTTACAAACAGGTATCTCAAGTAAGTGAAACCCTCTTTTGCCTATGAGGCTGCTCAGTCATCTGCAGTCAAATCACTGAATTCTTTTCGGGTCTAACTTTGAAAACTATTCAGGGACAGCCAAAACAGGCAGGGTCCTCCTATCATTTTCTATGTAGATTAAGTCTTCGAATATTCCAGGCTCATAATAATGCTTCTTTACATAGAAATATAGTAGGGACTGATCAGAAAGGTAATGAGGTATGCTCTCCACTCAAAGTAAGTGTACTCCACATATAGAAGCATTCTGTGATGTAAGGAAGATGGGGTTTAGGGCAGAAGATACTTCTTTTAACCGAATACTTACAAATAAAAACAGCCCTATTATTACTTGTAAAATTCATGTTTGCAACTAAATAGTTTGGAGATTTACTGTTGTCCTGCTTTGCTTTGTTTTATTTTGTTGTGTTTTACTCATTCATTCATTGATAAAAAGATGGATGATGTCGACAACTTCTGTTTAAAGCCACAAGTATGTACTGAAGCAATTAAAACAAGTATGATATGTATCCTTTATCAGCTCTATCTAAACACAGAGGAGAATCACAGGCATTACAAGATAGAAAAGTCATATATATACACTACCATGTATAAAATAGATAGCTAATGAAAACCTACTGTATAGCACAGGGAACTCTACTCAATGCTCTGTGGTGACCTAAATGGGAAGGAAATTGAAAAAAGAGTGGATATATGTATATGTATGACTGATTCACTTTGCTGTACAGCAAGAAACTAACATAAATTGGAAAGCAACTGTACTCCAATAAAAATTAATTTAAAAAAATAGAAAAGTCATTACTCAATTGAGTTTAATGCCATGTTTATACTACTTGTGATGCTCTCTCCAAGTTCAGGCAAATAATTTAGTTTAAAGTGCTTTTAAGTCACCAGGGCCTTCTCATACTTGGCAGAAGAAATGACATATCTTCCTTGGAGGACCACCTTTAAACTCAGACCTCATATAATGCCCACACATAAGCTCCTAGGAACATGAACCTGCAATCAGAAATCTCAAACAGAAGAATGAGTAAGTCCCTATGAGCCAGATTAATTAGAAGCAATAAGCAGAAGAATAAAATCCACAAAGATTGAAGACAGTGGAATTATCAGATTCAGAATATGAAAAAAAAACATACTTAATATGATTAAAGATATAAAGGGAATTTTGAAATTGAAACTTAAAAAAGCGCATTCAATATGTCAAAGCAAATATGAATGAGAATAAATTGAACTTAGAGAAATGAAAAACATAATTTAAAGTAGCATATTAGAAATAGCTTAATAGAACTCTCATATGCCACTCATAGGATTGGAGATGGTACAGCTGCTTTGGGAAACAGTTTGGCATTCTCTTGAAAAGTTAAACATGCACCTGCCATATGACCCAGCCATTCTGCATGTAGATATTTACCTGAATGAAAAGGAAGTATATGTCATACAAAGACTTGTGTAAAAGACTTGTTCATAGCAGCTTCATCTGTAAATAGCAAAAACTATCAACAACCCAAATGTCCATCAACAGGCGAATGAACACATAAATTGTGCTACATTCATACAATGGAATACTACTCAGCACCAAAAATGAATGAGCTATTGATATCAGTAACAATTAAAATTTAATAATTCTTTATGATAAAACACTTGGCAAATTAGGAATTAAAAGGAAAGATAACTAGATAAAACGAGTCTATTTTTTTAAAAACTGTATGGCATAGCATGACCAAGCAATTCTACTTGTAGCTATACACCCAAGAGAAATGAAAACATTTGTGCACACAAAGCTATGTACATGAGTGTTCACAGCAGCCCAATCATAATATCCCAAAATTGGAAACAACCTAAATGTCCAACACTTGGTTAATGGATGAAGTGTGTTATGTCCATTCAATTGAACATTACTGGGCAATAAAAAAGAAATGACATACTGATACATGGCACAACATGGATGAACGTTGAAAACATTATGCTAGATAAAAGGGCCAATCCCCAAAGACCTCATATGGCATGATTCCATTTATATGAAATGTCTAGAAAAGGCAAATCTATAGGGCTGAGAAGGGTATGAGGCTTCTTTTTGGGGTGATAAAAATGTTCTAAAACTGTGGTAATGGCTGTAAAACCCTATAAATATACTAAAAACCATTAACTTTTACATTTTAATTGAATGGTATATGAATTATATATCAATAAAGTTGTTATTTAAAAACACCTGTAGCAATTCTTGTAATGATAAAGGAATTCCATTAAATAAAAGGTTGCCTAGCCTTGCCCACTTCTTACCAGTACAAAAAGAAAACAAAACGAAATGAGAGTTAAAAGATTTTAAAAGAAAACAGAATACAGTAATCTTCACAGGTTACTCATATAAAAACCCTGAAGGAATCTAAAAACTAATTACGGAAATACTTAAAGAGTTTTTAGCAAGTTTGCTTGGTATCAGATCAATACATAAAAATCAATTGCATTTCTATATAAAAAGAAGCTCTTAGCAGAGGCACCTTATAAAAAGGATAACATTTCCAAGAGCAATGAAAACTCGAAGGGGTCTAAGCATGAATGAGAAAAAGAATAGGGCTAAGTCTTTAAGAAGAAATGCATAAACTTCACTGAAAGACAGTAAACAAAATGGATTTACATCAGGTTCATGAGTAGGAAGACTTAAAATAATAAAGCTGTAACTTCCTCCAATATCCCAGAAGTAGACCACACATATGTGAAAATCTTACATATGATAGAGATGGCATTCTAAGCTCATGGAGCAAATGACAATCTACTCAACAGCAGGTATTGGGACAATCAGTTATTTACCTGATAAAAAATAAATAAACTGAATCTCTACCTTTTCCAGCCCTCCCCCTCCAAAAAAACAAACAAACAAAAAAAAAAAAAACAAACCAAGAAATCAATTACAAGTGAATTAAAGACTTTAATATAAGAAGCTATAGGGAGTTCCCTGGTGGCCTAGTGGCTAGGATTCTGGGCTTTCCACTACTGTGGCCCAGGTTCAATCCCTGGTCAGGGAACTGAGATCCCACAAGCTGCGTGGCAGAGCCAAAAAAAGAAAAAAAAAAAAAAAAAGGTACAATTCTACAACTATTAAAAGAAAACTTAGGAAACTGTTTTAATGTTGTTTTAGTAGATACGATTTCTTAAGCAAGATTCCAAAAAGCAAGAATCCTAAAGAAAACAGACTGATCAATCTAACAAAACTAAAATAAGCCCTTCTGTTCATCAGAGGACACCATAAGAAGGTGAAAAAGCTCAAACTGGAAGAACATGGTGGTAAACACATTAAACTAACAGAAAATGAGTGTCCAAATACATTGAGAATTAAAATAACTAAGAAAAAGGAAAACCAGTAACAGAAAAATGTGTAAAAGACATCAATAGGCATTTAATGCAAAAATAAACACAAATCTCTAATAAATATGTAAAAAGTCCTGTTAGTGCAGAAGGTAGGGAGATGCCAATTTCAAAGCCACCAGATTTGCAACAAAACGGCCAACAAAACTTGGAAAGTAGCACGTTTTGCTGAGTATATGGAGCAGTGGATTAGTCATCTCTGATGGGACCATAAATTTGTACAGTTACTTCTGAAAGCTCTTGGACTTTATATAGGAAGCTGAAGACGTTCAAATCCTGCAAGGCTGCCAGGGCTGCTCTGTGCGTGCCCAAGAGAAACACATGCACACCTACACTAGGAGTCCCACACAACCATGTCCCAAGCCATATGTTTCCAAAAAGCAAACCCTGCAAACTCTGCAAATGTTCTTCTCAGGAGAAAGGATAAATGCTTTTTGGCATAGTCAGATGCTGAACTAGGAGGCATCAGTGAAAAAAAAAAAAAATTCATGAACTACAAGCGCCCATATCGACATGAATAAATCTGCAAAAGAGACGGTTGAGTGAAAAAAAAGCAAGTTGCAAAGAATATGTAACATAATTATGTAAGATTCAAAAACAGGCCAACCAAATAATATTTTGCATATCTGGATGTCTGCATGTGGGAAAATACAAAGAAATCCAAGGGAATGAATAAACATGAAAATTCAGTTTACTGTTTATCTCTAAGACGGTGAGGTAGGCAATTAAAGAAAGGCAGAAAAGCATCTCGAACAACCATTGGTCAAATTCTATTTCCTCAGTATAGCTGTGGCATTTTTGAAAACATCCATGTAAACATACCACATATTTTCCATTGTATATATCATATATTTCATTATACTATATATCCCACTATCTCAAAATATAAGATTTTCTGAGAATCATTTGTATAGCATAATCTCAAAAAATTCACTTCATAACTAAAGCCTTATGAATCAATGGTAACATTTAAAAAATAAGCTATCAGTACATTTTAATAGAATACTTTTATTTGGAAGTACCTTATTTTATCACTGTATTCAATTAGCATCTCAGAGTTTTATTTGGTTTTGTGCTTTTCTGACTTAACATGAAAGAATTCTCCCTGGGAATAATGATGCCAGTGAAATCTTCCGTGAAAAATGATGAATTCAATCCCCTGGCAGAAACACTGCTGATTCCTTTATATCTTATTTCCTAAAATTCCCTTATTTTGAAGTTTTTAATATTTCTCTAAAAACTTTCAAATATCCTATGGAGCTTTATTTCTTCATTAGTTTATTATTCCTTTGTTCTGACTCTAGGAGCTGCATAGGAAACTTAAGTTCTGATGAATTTTCTCCCTCTGGAATGCTAGTTCATTAGCCAAATATAAGAAGTGCTTGAAATGGCCAGGTTCAAGCTTAAAATAAATCTCTGTACCTGCACCCCAAAGGGCAGCTTAAATAGAATCGAGCTGACTTAATTCTGTCTCCTGAGTTTCACTCTTGCATTTGCTGCGTTATCTTCATATTAAGTGGTTGATCACACACACGAAGGTTAGCTTGATAGACATCTTGCTATAGACACTAGGACAGCAGAGAAAGATCTTGCTATTATCCTAAATAACATCCCTAAGGCAGCATGAAGACTAAGTTACTTGAGGGCAGGCAACGTGCTTTTCTCATCCAGAGCTGTACTCCCAGTGTCTATTACATTGTGTGACACACAGTAGGGCCATAATTTATGTGTGTTTAATGAAGCCATGAATGAGTGGATGAATGAGATCTTGCACTCCTTCCTGTCCTAACAGAGGACTCCACAAATCCACGTTCTTATAGACTTGTCCTTGTTTCGCTGGCCCTAGCAACCCACTCACATGGCCGAGGGCAACACTTCTCTGATTTGGGAACTAGACAGGCAGACCTCAGCTTTTCGACACAAGTCCCAGACGGATGTTATTAGCTTCCACAGTCCCTCAAAGACCCCAAAAGGCTTTAAAACAGTGCTAACAATTCCAGTGTTTCAGTAACATTGAGGAATTTCTCTATTCCCACCTTCATCTCTTTGGTAAAATTATTTTCTAGTACCAGGTTACAAAGGCATTAAATGAGCTTATTAATAACAGTAGGACACAGACACTCAAAACTACAGTGACTTGAGCAACTGTCCGCCTGAGGCAAGTGTAATTTTTATGGTTATGAGACCATATCAAACAGTGTGATGTTTCAGTACATCGTGGCTATATGATCACATACATACTACTCACACATTAATTCAAGAATATCACCATACTGTGGTGTCCCTAGCAGAAAATGGTGACAGTCAGAATACTCTGTCTTCAGTTAATTTGATATCATCATAATCATCCATTAAATAAAACAAAAAGAAGGAAAGGTATGAGCAAATAACAGTGCTCTATGAAGATGAGGGCATTTCCTATCTACTTGTGCACGTGACAAGTGAGTCATAATTATAATATTTATAAAAATTAATTAATTCATTAAGAAGAGGACCAGTCCACATATATCAAATATTTTCTCAGTGACAAACACTATTTTATTTATTTTAAACACTTTTCCACATTTGATCCTTATAACCAACATCTCAGATAAGTACTATTTGCCCCAATTTACAGGCAGATAAACTGAGTTTCTAGAGGACTGGTAATATTTCCCAATGTCACACACTTAGCAATAGGCAGAGCTGAGATTCAAATCCAAAACTTACCAGTTCCAAACTGCATTGTCTTAAACACCACCCAGACCACCTCCTAAACATTAGAGCTTCAGTATTTCCTGGGCATTTATGATACGACAGGCAATCCAAGAATCCCGAAAGACAGAATGAACTCTTTACATTAAATGAGGAATGTCAAAATGACAGCGAGTCTCAACAGGTGGAGACCATCATCTACACATCAGAAAGAGAAGGTTAATTGCTAGATTTGGGGTAAAGCTGGCAGTCAATTCCTTGGACAGATCTTTTCAATAAAATCTTGCTGAGAGTTACATTCTCAAATAAGTGTGTAAGACGAAGCAACAATTTGTGACAAGTTTTAAACTTCCTCAGCTCTTGAGGTACTAAACAAACAGATGTTTCCGAAGACTGGGGTTTATGAATACCACTTTACTGTCAACAAATTAGGCAACATCTTTGCTGCCTGCTGCTAACACAGCAATCTCTTAAATTTAAAATTCTATGATAGCTTCTCCTGGATAAAAGGGAATTAGCATACATTCACATACCATGAAATAAAAAAATCAAAGGTTCCTTGTTGAAAATAGGCAACGGTTGCATTGGAGCTAAGCTCACAGTGTTGGCTTAGCCTACCCAAATGTTTAAGTTTAAAAAAAAAAAAAAAAAATAGTAATTTTGCAATCCTGCCTTGTCTCCTTTGACACAAGTGAGTTTCCAGACCCTCCCAACTCTAACTCTGAAACCACTGTCAAGCGCTCATGACCTTGGTTTCAGTTTTATGACCCATCTCCTGGACAGAGGCTAGCATCTTATGTGGCCGTCACCAGCCTCCACGGGCTTCAATCCATTCTCCACGCAGCTGGCAGAACCAATGCTTCCTTCCAGAATATCACTTCCTTGGGGAGAACCGTCTTCCACGTTCTATCGCCCACTCAACAAAACCCAAAGTCTCTAGCCTGACTGCTCACCAAATGGTCCCGTCTGTCTGCACCCTTAATCAACACCACTCCACCTATGGGCTCGCCATACCAACCACACTGATTCCTATCCACCCTTGTCTTTCTGACTTTGTACTTTCTTTCTGAGCAATGCCTTTATCCCAGTTCTTTCCCTGCCAATGTTTCACATCTTTGACACACAAATATCCCTCTGTGAAACCATCACTGGCACGGCCTCCTGTTCTCTTCATGGCACCAACATGTTCTAGCATGTTCTGCCTGCTTATGTGCCTCTCTCTGTATTTGACAGTAACCCCCTGGAGACCAGGAGCTTCATCTCATTTACCTTTGAAGCCCAAGGACTGCCTGCTAACATGTTGGGTCCATATAGTCCTTCACAAGCATCTTTTTTTAAATAAATAGAACCAGCGATTACTTCTTAAAAGTCCCGGTCCACGTGATCTCTCAGTGTGAAAAGCTCGCTTCCAGCTCCCTGTCTTTACCCCCGTTTTTAGCCAATGTAGAAAACACCTAGACTATCTGAGGCAGTTTACAATATACTTACAAACGTCTTTTAGACTGTGTTTTCCCAAATATAAAGTCCGTGCCATAACCCAACTGGAGATGTTCCCATACTGAAAAAACTCCCCACATAAACATGTAGACATCTATCTGCCTTCCTCTGAAGCACCAAATCTATTTGGTAACATCTTGCCATCCTCATGACTGAATTACTTGGATCTATTATTCAAGTCCAAGAAATGTCCCCATGTTAAAATATTCAGACGTGACTTACTGCGTATCATGAAAGGTTTGAAGGAGATGAAGGGCACAGTGACACATCTGCAACAGACTTAGGTGCTCAATGTTTCCTATTTTACAGGTGAGGAAACAGAGGCCCAGAAAACCCAAATGACTTGTCCCAAGTCACAGCTTGAGTGTTTCAGTGCCAAGACCATGATCTTCCTGCTATGCCCCTACTGCCTTTTCATCTTAATAATTTGAACATACAGGGTTCATGGTGTTCATCATCCAGTCTTGACAACTGAAGTTCTTTCTTCTTAAGTGGATCAAATACTCATTGTTTTTTTTGTCAGTTGAAATATCACTGGTTTCCAGTCCTCTGACATGAGCATAACAGACAAATATAAATTTAAGTAAACTTGGGAAAAGCTTTTGGACCTTCGGCATCTGAGCAAAGGCAGAATGGACCTGAAGGACACACAAATGCCTTCATCAACAGGCCCTTCTACTTCTCAACACATTTATACAACCAGGAGACTAATGAGCATGCATCTTTTGGTCAACGTATTCATCTCTTGCTGTTCCCTGTTTGAAACACATCTATTCAGAGAGTCACTGGCTTTTATATCTTAATTTACTATTTCCTGCCATACATATGTTATCCTTGCATTATTGGTCTTCTTTTGATAATGACACAATATCAAAAGTCCCATCTCCAGCTCTAGCAGTGGGTCCAGAGACACATTAAGTTGCCCCATGTGAAAGGGAATCTGATTTGGCTTTCTTCCATTTCACTGTGTCAATTTCCATGTGGTTCTCTAGTCTATATTATGAAAGAGACAAAAGTGGTGCTATCCTGATAGATCGTTTTAGCTCCTAGTGAGAGGAACTATTTTATAATTTTTTGCAGAAAAATTAAGGAGACGTCAATGAAAAACTTATCTGTATCAGGAACAAAAAACATATATGATTCACTAGTAACAGCATGCAAGATGCTGTGTGAGATGCTTTACTTACATTTCTCATTTAATCTTTACAAAATTACTGAAAAGCATTATCCTCATTTGTGTAGATGAGAAAAGTAAAATTCAGAGAAAATAGGAAAGCTAGGCAATACCATAAAAGCACAATGATGAAATTTAGGTCCAATTTATGGAGCCACAAACTTCACCTTTCAGATCTATGAGTCTGAAAAAAAATTGCTGTAAGGATGAAAGAAAACATGAAGCATCTTCTAGACTAACTATATTTATAAAGATTTTCAGTTTTCTACCAATTGGAATATTAAATTTCAAAATATATTAGAGTTAGTTTTCCTCAAAAATCTGTTTTACAATGCAAAACCTCTAAATAAAATTTGGTGTATTAATTATTTTTAGATGTAAAACTAATATTAGTTTGTTGATATGTCACTTTGGAAAGAGGAAAGGCTTCAAATTTGATGCAAAAGTGTTAAGATACAATAATTGCCCTAAGACATGTATCAGATAATTATAACTATTAAATATTTTTAGGACCTACATAAAATTCTCAGGACAGTTGACTATTTCTTATCCCACAGAAATCTAGAACAATGTGTTTAATTGTGCTATCAAATGAATGTTTGTGTCCCTCCAAAATTTACGTTTTATGGTGAAACCTAATCCCTAGTGTGATGGTATCTGGAGGTGAGGCCTCTGGGAGGTGAGGTCATGAGGATGGAGCCTGCATGAATGGGATTAGTGCCCTTATACAGAAGGCCCTGGAGAGCTCCCGTGTCCCTTTCACTATGTGATAACACAGCATAAAGACTATGACCCAGGAAGCGGCTTCTCACCAAACAGTGAATATGCCTGTGCTTTGATCTTGCACTTCCCAGCCTCCAGAAATGTGAGAAATACATTTATGTTGTTTGTAAGCCACCCAATGTATAGCATTCATTTACAGCAGCCTGAACAAACTAAGACAATGTGATAACTAGTATTTTATAGACTTAGTGTAATTTGTCCACTGGCAATTTGCAAGAGAATACTGAACAGTTACTTTGGATGCACTTAAAAGCAATGATAATGTATACTATTGACACTCTTTATGCCATTTATGTAAGAATAAAATCAGAAACATATTCAGATGAAGAACTTCAAAACTGCTATAATCATTGGAGGCGGGGGTGGGGGGAGGAGAGGGAAGAAGAAGAAAATCAGTTGGAAAACGTTTTACCTTTAGGGTGAAAATGGACTGGAGACATTTAGATGGTTATTTACAACATAATTCAAGACACCATTTAAGACACAATAATAACAGCATTCCAGCGAGGCATTTTAAATGTGTACTTGGGGAGTAAAGATACCTGGGTTCAAAAATCATGGGTTCAAAAACCAGTGTCTGGTCACTAGCTGCTGGATATTGGGAAAGCAATTTCTCACTCAGAATCTCAGTTTTCTCATCTACAAAATGAAATACAAGTAAGACTTATTAACTCATAGGGTTAACTAGGAGTAAATGGCATGACCTATATGAACCAGTTAATATTGTGCCCAGCCTATGGAAATTGCTCCAAAAATACTACCATTATTATTGTTAAAATTATCACTATTATCATCATCTTCTTAAGATGAGAGTGAAAATATGAGAATAGGTCAACCACAGTTCCACACCACAGAGCACATCAAACCAACAGGCCTTGGATTCCAGAGTCCTATTTTGGAATCTGGCAAGGTCAGAATAATATACAATATTTTATATGTAATGTATAGAGATGGAAATATGTACAGATAACACTATAAGACTGGTGATTTTTTTGCCAAAAAAAAAAAAAAAAATAGCAATGAGAATAAGAACAGTAATGAAAGTACTGTGTACTCATTCATTTTTTTTTTAATATTTCTTTTATTTATTTATTTATTTATTTATTTATTTATTTATTTATGGCTGTGTTGGGTCTTCGTTTCTGCGCGAGGGCTTTCTCTAAGTTGCGGCAAGCGGGGGCCACTCTTCATCGCGGTGCGCGGGCCTCTCACTATCGCGGCCTCTCTTGCTGCAGAGCACAGGCTCCAGACGCGCAGGCTCAGCAGTTGTGGCTTACGGGCCCAGTTGCTCCGCGGCATGTGGGATCCTCCCAGACCAGGGCTCGAACCCGTGTCCCCTGCATTGGCAGGCAGACTCCCAACCACTGCGCCACCAGGGAAGCCCTCATTCGTTTTTTATTCATTTGGCATTGATTGAACTGTTATGTGCTGGCCACTGCTTTGCCATAGACTCTGAGGCTCTGTCCTTGGGGAATTACTTAGAGATGAGGGGAAGAAACAAGAGGCCCAGAACCTACTTCTAGTGGCTGAGGAGGCTCACAAAGTCTCAGTGCAGGGGAGGAAGAGGCAGCAGTTTTTGTCCAGGTATTTTAAATAAAAACTTCATTTAATGAAAAAAAAATTCTTAAAAACTAAAAGTTATTCAAAAGCTCTTTTTTTTTTTTTGATGGCAAAAGTATTCACTGGTGGTAAGAATCTAGAATCTTATGGCTTTGAGTGATTTTTTTCCTTTGGCTACATGACTGTTTAGGAATGTGTGTATGTGTAGAAGTATCTACATAATTTAAAAAAACTTTATTTGAAAAATTTTAAGTAATTATTTAATATGTCTGTTTTCCAAAATGAAGTATTTTGGCAAATTTCTTCCTTCTTTATTTAAAAAGAATAAATGGAAATATCTACTTGTTTCAATATCATATCCTGCAGGATAATGAAGAAATGCACAATATGCCTTACTTTGGAAAACAATTACATTCATATATGATTTCTTAAGAAAATGCAGAAATAATGCCTTTAAATAAATACATTTCATTCTGACAAAAAGTTTGTGACTACTTGACATGTTTCTTCACTGCTAATTTAACCAGATCAGTATTTTCTCTAAAATAAGCCTGACTTCTTTTTAGGTCTGGAAAAGATTTTTAGACTCTATTTATAAAACTGTTGGCATACTCACAGAGGCTAGTTAATAAAGAGAATGACCCTTGATAACATTTATAACATTAATTCCTTTTGTATCCCAGTCTCCAAAATATGGCAGACTTTTGAAGAAACTGGTTTGTGAGAAATTCAATAATTCATCTGCTGGAAAGAAAGAGCATCTTCTTATGTGGAGCAAGCATTTTTTACACATATATTACATTTTGTAATTTTTGGCTGCGCCCCTCTGGTATGTGGGATCTTAGTTCCCCGATCAGGGATCGAACCCCTGTCTCCTGCATTGGAAGGCAGAGTCTTAACCACTGGACTGCCGGGGAAGTCCCTACATTTTGTCTTTTTAAACATATATTACTCCAATTGGAGTCTTGGGTATCTATATTATAAAAATGACAAGGCTAAAGATGATTGCTTTATTAGTTTTCCTTATTCTACAGTAAATAATGACTCTACTCTACATTCAAATACCTCTACTTCTTAGAAACAAAGCTATAGATTATTTTAATATGTGAATCCAAATGCATGTGTATATGCATGAAAAATAAAATTGGCTACAGACATTAAACTTTTGAATGGAATACAGATGCTCACAGAATAAAATTTATTTTCTCTAAAAAACTTTCATAATTCAGCTTGTTGTAATATATAATACCACCAATAGAAAAGCACTGTATTCATTTTCTATTACTGCATAACCAATTACCACAAACTGAGCAGCTTAGAAAACATATAAATTTTTTAGCTAACAGTTGTTTTGTAAATTTTGTAAGTTTCCTAAGTTTTTCAGGCGTGGCATGGCTGGATTCTCTGTTCAGGGTCTTACAAGGTTCTCATCAGAGTTTCTGCTGGGCTACTTTCCTTTCTGAAGGTTCTGGGGAATAACCTGCTTCCAAGTTCATTCAGGCTATAAGCGGAATTCAATTCCCTTTGGTCCTAAGACTGAGGTCCCCTTCTCCTTGCCGGCTGTCAGTTGGGGACCACTCTCAGGATCCAGAAGCCACATGTGTTGCTAGCCACGTCTTTAGCTCCATCTTTAAAGCCAGCAAAGGAGAATTTATCATGTGTCAAATCTCTCTAGCTTTGAATTTTTTGACATTGTCTTTGAGCTCCAGACCGACTATTGTCAAAATCGTCGTCACCATTATCATCATCACCAGTCTTCCAAGCGTCAGGTCTCCTTTAGGAAGAGTTCGTAAGATAGGTCCAACTATTATTTGAATTCAATTTCTCCCCCATTATGTTCCTGCTGCCCATGGGAATCAAGGGATATGAGTAGGCATCTAGCCTGGTACCCTTAAATTTTCAGCAGCACTTGAGAAAATTCCCAGTGTCCTTTGACTGAAGGTTAAAACATTCTGTGGCAAGGATCTTCTAGAAGGGTCAATAGAATCCCAGACTCCAAACTTTGTTAAGTTCTAATAACTCCCAAGGAAGGGACATCTGGCCCCAATTTGAACAGATCAAGAAGACATTCAGAAGAATGTGAGCCCTGAGCTGGGTAACTGGATCCATAGGAAGAGGTGACCTGGCAAAAGAAGCAGGATATTCTAGATGGAAGGGATCACATGCCTATAACCATGTGAGGTGGGAAAGAGTGGTGTATTTATGAAATTGCAGAAGCGGGAACAGGTCCCTCACAGACATGGTTCTGATGTATGTGTTTACGTAGATCAATTTCACACCACATGGAGGATGGATTTGGGCAGAATGCAGGCAAAGGGATGAGTTAGAATGCTGTTCCAGGGGTCTATAGAGAGTATGACAAGGGCACGGGTACAGGCAGGTCCTCTGGGGCTTGCAAGAGCAACACAGGGCCCCATCTAGAAGAGGACCAGGTGGCTCATAGGGGTGCCGGATCAAGACCTCCCTGACAGGTCTTAGCCTGAGGAATGGGTGAGAACCAAGTAGTTGCAACTGGCCAGAGGGTGGAAATGGGCTATTAGCAAGAAGGATTTGGTCATGACCCTAAATAAAGGGCCTCCTGTATATAAATAACATTCCTGATTCAGATCTGCTTGGTTCTGGGGAATTAGGGAGAAGGTAGGGAACCAAACTCTCTTGTTGTAGGAGGGAGAAGGATCCAAGAGTTTGGAAAGGTTTGGCCTGAAACCAGTGAGGAAAGCCAAGAGAGGAAGGCGATAAGGGACATAGTGGAACTATAGCTACAGTAAGAAGCAACAATAATTCTATTCTAGAAGACTGATAACACTTCAACCACTAATTGATCTGATTTCTGGAAGCTATGATATGAATTTGCTTAGAAAACTCTGAGAAGAGTTTAAGAGATCACAGTGTTCTTATTTGCAGCTACTTGTACACTAGATATGAGGATGCAGAAGTTGCTTTGCTGCAACAATAGCTATCTCCAGATTCTCCCCTCTCCAAATTCTCGGCATTCTCATTTATGATTTGATTGACTATTACAAAGTTGGCTGTTATAAATGCATCCTAACAATATCTTTTCATTAAGTTTAAATTGTCAGTGTAACTACCAGGAAAGGTCTTAGGAAACGGAGCAATTTCCTAACGCCAATACAGGCAGAGGAAAACCAAACTATATTTACCAGTCATTTTTACCACTTATAGAAAAATCTGAAAAATATTTGATTTTGTTTCATTTCCTCTAAGAAACCCTCTTACTCCTCCCTAGTGTCCCTAAGAAGATGAAACAAATCTAAATCATCACAGACTTCTTTACCTGTTCTCCTTTTTCAAAAATTGTTTACATTCTATTTTGTTTATTTTTAAACATCCCCTTTGATGTGCTAACTAGGTTAGTCTATCACCCTTAATAAAGACTTGAATTTCCAAAGGTGCATTTCGGAAGCTGAGCAAACAACTAGGTTGTGACAAACAAACAAACAAATAAACAAAAAAACAGTGGAAGCTATGTATTGGATTTTCTCCAGTGAAATATCAGTAAATTTCTTGTATTATTCAAATGCAGATTCATACATTAGACATTTCCAAAATACAAAATAATCAAGCTTGATGAAGACATATTATATAGCTATATGGCAAGGGGAAATAATTAGGCAGGGTCATCTGCACTCAGCACTATTATTTAATATATATTTAATACAGAATTATTGATTATGTATCATGGGCTGTGAGCTGGGAATACAAGAGACAGTATAAATAATCACAAGTTGTCATGGGATACTTTTTCTGCCTACTTTGGCAGTTCACTGATGTGTTCTATTCATGAAACATTAGACCTAAGAAAAGATATCAACTCAATCAAATCAAATGTGGGAGGAGGAAAGTTTTTAAGAATTTAAAAGGTAATCTCATAGATGCAACATCTAAACGCAGCCAGTCCTAATGGGAACTAAACTGGTCTCTGACTTTCAGGAACCACAGAGTCTCTGTTGGACTACTCTATGTCACCACAGATTCTTCCACCAGCACCCAATCCTCATGGCCACCATCTCCTAGCACAAACCATTAGATGTCACAGATTCGGGGTCACTTAGTTCACATTCTCAAGAGCACAAGACTAATTTCTTGCAGGCCAGTTACTGGGTGAATCACCCTTGGGTCAGATATCCATTTCTGATCCAATGAGAAGTTGGGAATTGAGATACAGGATACAACATGGTCCCCCAGACCTGCTGCTACCAAGGGCTGGAGCGGGGTGAAACAAAATGCAAGATGGAGAGTATGCAAAGTTATCACACAGAAAGATTAGGAATACAAATTGAAAAGGTAATCTGACCAATGGTGAAACAATGGGTTTCAAAGCAAATGATGTAGATGTCAGCTCAACCAGTGTTTACGGACCTAAAAAAACCTGACAGACAGCTCCTCAGGCCATGTTCACCATTAAAAAAGAGCTCTTCAAATATGTACAACCACATGTACTAAATCAGATACACACTTATAAAGATTATTTTTCCCCATACTTTAGTCTCACTAACTTCAACCAGTCAACCTTCTGAAAACAATTTCAAGTGGACACAATTCACTTCTCCTTTTTCTTGCCCATCCTACTTTAGTTAATGTGGATGTTCAGACAAGTCTGTGATGAGTTTAAGAGATTACAGTGTACCTATTTCTAGCTAGCATAGCCTAGGTACTTGGGTGCCCAAGCAGATGGGCTTTAACATACCACAATTAAGGCTTTACTATTGAAAATGATATTTCAAAGCAATTTAGTCTAACAAGAGGTGCAATGATTTCCATTTAAAGGTTATCACTGTTGGACAAAGCAAAGAACAATGTTAAAAGATTAATGGCAGGTAGCTCCAATAGGAAACATTCCAACTACAAATTAATCTTACAATGATAGAATATTTTAAGAGCAATGGATTCAAGCATGTTTTAGTTCTTTTGTGGCAGTAGTTGGTTAAGAGACCCTCAAACTCATGTTCCTGCCTCTTAGGCAGAGTGGCTATAGATGCCAAGACTAGGAATCCCTGCCCCATTTCCATCTATGAGAGGCCATGTGACTGGTTCTCACCAATGGACTGTGGCTGCAGTGATGCAATTGACATGCAATTGACCATGAGGCGTAGTGGATGGCAGGGCTCTCAAGAGAGAAGCCGGGTCCTTAATTACTGCATGGAAGGGAAGCAGCCCCCAACCAGCATCCACCACCTCTATCTGTTGCATGAATAAGAAACAAACCGCTATTGCGTTAAGTCGCTAGAATGTTGGAGTTTATTTGCCATAGCAACTGTTGTTTCCTTAACGAAGATACCTCCCTAAAAATGTAGCATGTCAAAACCACAATACAGAACAAGATGACAGGAAAGTACGATGCATTTTTGAAAAATAAAGTCATCTTACAGAGCTTTATTTATGTTTCTTTCACACACACACTCACATGTTCACACTCACACACACACTTCTATTTTTAAATATGAACATATGGTCCTTAGGCAGATAATTTATTCTGTGGTCAAGTGACTAAGTTTTGTTTTTAAATATTTCATAATCTCAAACCAACCCCTAATTGAATAAGCAATCCATTCTATCTATGGATTTGAATGCTTTCACACACAAGAATCGCATTGGTTGATGTTTGAGGAGCAATTTTACAATTTAGCATTGTATATTAGCGAATAATGCAAGTTACACCAAAACCTTCTCTCCTTCACTTCCAGAACCTGCAACTCTGGATCATTTAGAAAAAAGAACCAAGCTGAGAGACTGTGACATGGCATCTCCTCATTTCCAGTAAGTTGACTAAACGCAAAGCCTCCTTTTCGTGTAAAATGATGTGTAATTTGCATTCAGGGCCGGCGTTCATTTTGTGAAGAATTTCAAGTACAAATCAGATCGGACACCTTTTGAACATCTTAAATCGGGTCGGTTACAATTCCTTTCCAACATCTGACTGAATGTTCTAATTCCACTGGCAGGTTTGTAAGGAGAAGATAAACACCACAATTCCCTTTCACTGGCAACTCAAAGCCCAGCCCCGAGGAGCCGTGCACTCAGTACCTGACGCTGCTCATGCTGCCCGTCTCGGATCCAAGCTTGCATCGCTCCAGTTGGCTGGCGACGATCTGGCGTTCTGCCTCTAGCTCTCGGGTCAGCCTTTCAAACTGTAATTCCTGAAAGAAAACCATCAAAAAGATGAATGCTATCAGCTATAGGGAAACTGGAAATCAGACAGAATTTGACAGAATGGTCAAAGGGGAAATTAGGATTTCTCAAGACGTTAAATTTGAGAAGCAGAGGTTGCTGATGTGGTCTCGAAGAAGGATGAGGATTTCAGACAGACCTGAATTCATATCACAGTCCTGGGACCCATCAGCCGCAGGGCCCTGAATAAGCTATACAGTCTTTCTAAGGATCAGTTTCATCATCTGTAAAATGGGTTTACAATACTTACTTCATTAGGTTGAGGTGAAGATTAAATGAGACACTGACCATGAAAAATAAGCCTGTGCTATGTTGGGCAAATGTTCAGTACCCAACAGATATTAATACTCCTGTAACCAAAAGTGAAACAATAAATAAACAATTTATTTTTTATATGATTTGGAGTATCGTGTTTAGTCCCTACTGGCCATCTAGGTGCTTCTATATACTAATTGCATCTTCATATCACTTACATATTGCAGATTGAAGAAAATAATGCACTTAATACACTTTTCATTCTTTATATTCCAGCAGAATGACAAGGACACTGATTCTAATTACAAAGGTCTAATTACACGGTGAATTACAAAGTGAATAACCTTTGTGATATTTGATACATCACCTTAAAAAACAGCCAGCTGAACCAAGGAAGAATGCTTCTTCTAAAAAACTGCCTGACACCCGCTGTTAAAAGATTAACTTTAATGAAAAATGATTCAGTCAGTACGGCAAGGATTTTAGCTGTTCCAGCTACAGGACTTTCATACCATATTGTAATCTTTATGTTTTATTTTTCCATACACTTAAGTTTTTAATAAACATAATTATAGTAAATTATGTATTTTAACTAAAAAAATTCAGAAAAAGTTTTCATAGTATCACAATTAACTTCTTTTAAAAAATAAATTATTTGCTCAGTTGTGTTTTGGGGATGGGAAAACTTCTAAGAATGCTGAAAAACACTGAAAAAGAGGGTAGGGGTTAACTTGGGAGAACGAAAACTCCCAGCATTACAGGGATTTGTCTTCCCAGAAAAGATGAGTTTATTTTATTTGCTACCCTGGGATGGTCTAGGGTGAGACCTTTAAAAAGTAGGATCTGGTGTGTCCTCTACATATGTTAAAAATACCCTTGCTCTTTTCCACAAGAGCAGATTTTTTTGTTGTTGTTTCGTGTTTGGTTTTTTTGTTTTTGTTTTTGATTTTGGTTAGGTGATGGTTTCTTTTTTTTTTTCTTTTTATTCTTTCAGTGCTTTACAGTTTTCAAAAGTTTCACACATGATTTCATGTACTCCCATAATAACCCCCTTTTTTAAATCCCCTTTTAGGGGGAAGCCTTTTCCCTCTTCCCTCTCCCCACTGTTAACCACTAGTTTGTTCTCTATAAGAGCAGATTTTTTTTTATGTTGACATTATTTCAGGGATCTAAGTAAGAACCACTTGAGAAGCGAGAGCTCAGCTTTTCCATTTATGGTGTTAAAACCAAGGAAGCATGTTGTTGAAGCTCAAATGTTTCTTCTTATATATTTTGAAGGACAGCAAAGATGATTTGTAAGGAATGAATACCAAGACCTCTGCTGGCTGCATTTTGTGTATCTAACCTCTCCTTCTTCTCCCTGCAAGTTCTACTGCTTTTGGGGGGCAGTTCCTTAAAAATATGCAAGTTCTAGAAGGTTCTCATTTCCAATCTTTATAAAACACAGGCATATCTCAGAGATACTGCATGTTTGGTTCCAGACCACCACAATAAAGTCATTATCACAAAGAAGCAAACTGCATGAATTTTTTTGGTTTTCTAGTGCATAATAGAAGTTATGTTTATACTATACTGTAGTCTATTAAGTGTGCAATAACATTATGTCTCAAAAACACATTCATACCTTAATTTAAAACACTTTATTGCTAAAAATGCTGACCATCATCTGCGCTTTCAGTGAGTCATAATCTTTTGGCAATAGTTAATATCAAAGATCACTGATCACAGGTCACCACAACGAATATAATAATAATGAAAATGATTGAAATTGTGTGAGAATTACCAAAATATGACACAGAGACATGAAGCGAGCAAATGCTGTTGGAAAAAATGGCACTGATCAAATTGCTCAATGCAGGGTTGCCCCAAACCTTCAATTTGTAAAAAATGCAATATCTGGGACCTGGTGGTGCAGTGGTGAAGAATCTGCCTGCCAATGCAGGGGACACGGGTTCGAGCCCTGGTCCGGGAAGATCCCACATGCCGTGGAGCAACTAAGCCCGTGCGCCACAACTACTGAGCCTGCGCTCCAGATCCCATGAGCCACAACTACTGAGCCCGCGTGCCACAACTGCCGAAGCCCACACGCCTAGAGCCCGTGCTCCACAACAAGAGAAGCCACTGAAGTGAGAAGCCCGTGCACCGCAACGAAGAGTAGCCCCCGCTCGCCGCAACCAGAGAAAGCCCATGTGCAGCAACAAAGACCCAACGCAGCCAAAAAAAATTCATTATTTTTTTAAAAATGCAATATCTGTGAAGTACAATAAAACGAGGTATGTCTGTATATTTTATCTTAAATATGTCTGTATAACAGGAAACCAACTCATACCTTTGAGTTGATAACACCTTAAAAACATTAACACAAAGACTATACAGAGCTCCTCATTGGTAAACAGATATTCATTATTTGTATTATCTAAAGGACTTTAATTTGCTGCATGTTTGCATATGTTACAATCAGTCCAATACGGCAAGACAATCTGAGTCAGGATTTACAAACCTTTTTGTGCTTCTGCTAGGACAGACACTACCTTTGGATGTGCTTGCTGAAGGCTGTGGCCTCACTAAATGTTTTCTTCACATCAGTTTTATGGGAGGGGGGTGTGTTAGGAGACATTTCTTTCATGCAATCTGCCTTCCAAACTTATAGTCACAATACTCAGTGCTCTTCTTCTGTGTACATCTATTTAATTCCATCTGGCATCATTTTCTTTCTGTCTGAAAGGCTTCTTTTAATATTTCTTGTAATGTGGTTCCTTCAGTGATGAATTCTTTCAGATTTATATGCCTAGTAAAGTTCTCATTTTGCCCTCATTTTTGAAAGACATTTTTGCTCCACTGTTCTCTCTTGCATTTACTGTTTCTAACAAAACAAAACTATGATATTCCTTGTCTTCATGTCTTTGAATATATTGTGTCTTTTTTCTCTGCCTCCATTTAAGATTTTCTCTTTATCATCAGTGCTGAACAACTTGATTTTAAAGTTCTCTGGGTGTAGTTTTCTTCAGGTTACTTATGCTTGGGGTTCATTGGGCTTCTTGGATCTGTGACTTTATAGTTTTCATCAAATCTGGAAATTTTTCAGCCATTAATTCTTCAAAAAAATTTTTTTCTTTCCCACTATCTTCTCTCCGTTGGTGACTACAATTAAGTGTACATTAGGCCACTTGGAATTGTCTCACAGGTCATGGATTCCTTTTTCCACTTTTAAAAGTCTTATTTTCTTCCGTTGTGTTTCATTTTGTTTAATTCCTACTGGTGTCTTCAAGTTAACCAGTCTTTTCTTCTGTAGTGTCTAATCTACCATCAGTTCCATGGAGTGTATTTTTAATCTCAAACACTGTTGAATCAAACATGTCTAGAAGTTTCACTTGGATCTTTTTTTTTAAATCTTCCATGTCTCTATTTAACTTTCTAAACATATGGAATATACATATTAAAAACTGTTTCACTGTCCTGATTTGCTAATTCTAGCATCTGCATCAGGTTCCCAGCTGGTTTCCCAGCTTGGCTGGAGGGCGTAAGCACATATTCTGGGTCCTGGTGTGAGCACCAGGTACTAGTTCCTCCCATCCTTTCAGGTAGTTCTTTCCCTGCCCCCTGGTGGTTTCCTTACATACATGTGCTGCTCAGTTCTCTGCTGAACAGTCCAAGGGAACCCTCTGCAGATCTCAAGGGTTCTCTTTCTGAGCAGCAATCACCTTTCTTCTATTTTGTCCTGCAAATTCCAGCCACCTTTACCTCTCTGGACCCTCAGTACTTTCTCCCCAACTCAGGGAGTCCTCTGGGCTCTGCCTGGGTCCCCCTTCCATTTCTCCACTGTTGTGGGGAAACTCTCTCAAGGCAGTAAGCTGGGGCAATTGTAGGGCTCACCTCATTTGCTTTGTGTATCTGAAGAATCTTTTTTTTCAGTTTTTTTTTTTTTAATTGAAGTATAGTTGATTTACAATGTTGTATTAGCTTCAGGTGTACAGCAAAGTGACTCAGTTATATATATATGTATATAATCTATATATATAACATATATATATATATAGGTTTTTGTAACATATGCACAATGCATTTTTCTAAATTAATTAATTAATTTATTTATTTTTGGCTGTGTTGGGTCTTCGTTTCTGTGCGAGGGCTATCTCCAGTTGCAGGGAGCGGCGACCACTCTTCATTGCGGTGCGCGGGCCTCTCACTGTCGTGGCCTCTCCCGTTGCGGAGCACAGGCTCCAGACGCACAGGCTCAGTAGTTGTGGCACACGGGCTTAGTTGCTCCGTGGCACGTGGGATCTTCCCAGACCAGGGCTCGAACCCGTGTCCCCTGCATTGGCAGGCGGATTCTCAACCACTGTGCCACCAGGGAACCCCCCACACAATGCATTTTTGAGAAATAAAAGTTGTCTTACAGAGCTTTATGTTTCTTTCACACACACACTCATAATCACACACATTGCTATATATAAAATAGATAACCAACAAGGACCTACTGTATAGCACAGGGAACTATAGTCAATATTTTTTAATAACCTAAAAGGAAAAAGAATCTGAAAATATATATATATATATAAGTCAACTATACTGCAATAAAAATTTAAAAAAAAATCACTGTCCTTCATTGCCTAAAGTGCAGTGTTTTGAAAACTGGTGTTTTTTGTTGTTGTTGTTGTTTCAGGTGGGAAGGTATTACTTCTGGGTCACTGTAACTTTCTTAGCTGAAAGCTGAAAGATTAAGAATTAACTATTTTTCCCCCATGCTTGATTTGTAAATGCTTATTTTCCACTGTATTTAAAAATTCATACTAAATGTACTACTAAACAGCTAAGTACTGAAGTTTTTACCCATTTAATTTTGTTCACTATTTCAGTATTAAAAATAGAAGCTCCTTTTGGGTTACTTGTATCTTTAGTTTGCATGATGACTTTTTAATTGAATTGGAATTTTCTTTATTAAGGAAACTGAATCAATGCTTTGCCTTTTAAAATGTCCATTCAATAAATGTTTACTTTGTCATTGCATATGTGAAACAAGCAAGTAATTAAGTGAATTTTCCCTCTGTGTTTCTCTAAGGAGTACACAGCAAATGTCAAGGTCTTCCAGGAGCAAGGAGGTTTCTCTTCTGCACCTAAAATCCTATATTTTATTAATAAAATAACACAAAACATAATAATAAAATTGGAGGCAAAAATATTTATTGAGCACTTACTACTGAGTGCATAATTACTAGGAGAGCAAATAAGGAGGAAACTTTTCCTGCTGAGTTGCCACTGTATCTGGTATCTAGGACAGTCCTGGCACATAGTAGGTGCTCAAAAAATATCTATTAAATAAATGTACCTATACTAAGTGCTTTACATGCATTGCCTTATATAAACATCATAAACCTGTTATTTCTTAGGTTCTGTTTTTTTCCTTACTTTACAAAAATGTTAAGGTAACGGGATGAAAGGATTAGCCTTGGCCAGGAAAGAAATTCTTCCTTCAAAAGTAGGAAAGAGAATGAGATCAAAGATGATGTTTTAGGATATCTGGACATAGAGAAGGGAAATGTTGAATGAATGAATTAATATTGAATGAACTAAATATTCCCAATACTGCCAATTATTTTGTTTCAGAGACCACAGCAGTCCATTACTGTAGAGACATGTGATGTCAGTGTAAACTATGAAGTTCATTAACATTCATATTTACTCATTATTTAAATCGTTTTTATTTGTATGACCTCTAGAGATTGGGTTCCAAAATGCCTTACTGCATTGTCACTTATTTTACAGCCATTTTCTACCTTACCCCAACCCAAGGGCCTAAGACTCATAGGAAGGGCTGTTTTGGCCACAGCACATGGTTGGGGATGGGAACTGCCAGGACCTAAGCTGGTCCTAGTATGGTTTTACGCTTGGAATTGAAAACTGACCTTAGAATTGGGAACTAGCAGAGCTGCAACTGAGGTTCTCAAACTTGGATCACTCCTGTGGCGTAAAGGCTTCTGTGGTATCCTCCAGGGCATCATTACAACAGTGAATGAGCTTCTATGCCACTGGGAGATACTTAGGCTGTGATGTGGGTGGGAAGATGACCTTCCCCAGTTCTAACTCAGTTTGATATCTGGAGGGAGAACAGACCTCTCAGGACTGAATAATTCTTGGGTATCTTAGAGACTTTAAGATGAGAGAACATTCAAGAGAGGGATGTTGCTAATAAGGCCTGGTGGGTACCCAAGAAATTAACGGGAAAAATAAATGTAAATATATTTAGTGAACTTTATAATACTGGTTGTAAGTGAATACGTGCTATTAAATTAATTCAGTGAAGGTGAAACTATACAGAGAGATGAGAAGAAGAGTGAAGAAAGATCTTTGCAGGTTATCTGGATTTGGAGGGATAAGGAACAAGAGAAGTCAGCAAAATAAGTACAAGAATAGCCATAAGGCACAAGACCACTAATATGGCTTCTCCTGGGCAGTTTCAGAGGAGAAGTGGTGATATAAATCATGCTATATAAAAAATGATATGACACCAAAAACACAGGAAACAAAAGCAAAAATAGACAAGTAGGACTACATCAAACTAAAAAGCTTCCTTTTCTGTCAGCAAAGGAAATAGCCAACAGAGTGAAAAGGCCAACTATGGAATGGAAGAAAATATTTAAAGGGGTTAATTTCTAAAATAGATAAGGAATTCATACAACTCAATAGTAAAAAAACAAAACAAAAACAAACCAATTAAAAAATGCCTTAAGTACCTGAATAGACATTTCTCCAAAGAAGATTCAATGCAAATGGTCAACAGGTATATAAAAAAGGCACTCAACATCACTAGTCATCAAGGAAATACAAATCAAAACCACAATATGATATCATCTAATAACTGTTAGGATGGCTATATCAAAAGAACAAAGGATAACAAGTATTATCGAGGATGTGGAGAAACTGTACACTGTTGATGGAAATGTAAAATGGTGCAGGCACTGTGTAAAACAGTATGGAGGTTTCTTAAAAAATTAGAAACAGGGGCTTCCCTGGTGGCGCAGTGGTTAAGAATCTGCCTGCCAATGCAGGGGACATGGGTTCGAGCCCTGGTCCGGGAAGATCCCACTTGCCACGGAGCAACTAAGCCTGTGCACCACAACTACTGAGCCTGCGCTCTAGAGCCCGCGAGCCACAACTACTGAGGCGCGCGCGCCTAGAGCCCATGCTCCACAACAAGAGAAGATACTGCCATGAGAAGCCCACGCACCGCAACAAAGAGTACCCCCTGCTCGCCACAACTAGAGAAAGCCCACGCGCAGCAACGAAGACCCGATGCAGCAATAAATTAATTAATTAATTAATTTAAAAACAAATTAGGAACAGAACTACCATATGATCTGGCAATCCCACTCCTGGGTATATATATCCAAAAGAAGTGAAATCAGGATCTAAAGGAGATACCTGCACCTCCATGTTCACTGCAGCATTATTCACAGCAGCCAAGATATGTAAACAACTTAAATGCCCAACAGACAAATAGATAAGGAAAATGCAGTATATACACATAATGCAACATTATTCAGCCTTTGAAAAGAAGAAAATTGTACTATTTGCGACAACATGGATGGACCTGGAAGACATGCTAAGTGAAATAAGTCAGTTACAGAAAGACAAAAATTTTATGACTCCACTTACATAGGTATCTAAAATAGTCCAACTTACAACAGAAGCAGAAAATAGAATGGTGGTTGCCAGGGGCTAGGGAGTGGGGTGAATGGGGAGTTGTTGTTCAAGGGTATAAAGTTTCAGTTATACAAGATGAATAAGTCTTGAGATCTCCTATATTTAACAACAGTGTTAAAATTGTTAACTTAAAATTTTGTTAAGAGAGTATATCTCATTTTTAGTGTTTCTATAGCACCCCCCTCAAAAAAAAGGAAAGGGACACAAGGAAACTTTTGGAGGTGGTGGGTACGTTTACACGTTTATGTCCTGGATTGTGGTGATGGTATCCTGGGTGTATGTATATGTCCAAACTCATCAAACTGTATACATTAAATATAGGCGGCGGGGTGAGGGGTGGAGGTTGTATATCAATTATACTAAATAAAATTGTTAAAAAAATACCCCCAAGATGTGGACTTAGAAACTGTCTAGAGAATTGGGATTTCATGGGAATTAAGAATAGTGGGTGAATCATAGCAGCACTATTTACAATAGTCAAGACATGGAAGCAACCTAAATGTCCATCGACAGATGAATGGATAAAGATGTGGTACAATTTAATACTACTCAGCCACATAAAAGAATGATATAATGCCATTTGCAGCAACATGGATGGACCTAGAGGGAAGTCAGAGAAAGACAAATATGATATGTTATCACTTATATGTGGAATCTAAAACATGACACAAATGAACTTATTTACAAAACAGCAACAGACTCACAGACATAGAAATCAAACTTATGGTCACCAAAGGGGAAGTGGTGGGAGGGGTAAATTAGGAGTCTGAGATTAGCAGATACACATTACTATATATAAAATAGATAACCAATAAAGTCATATTGTATAGCACAGGGAACTATATTCAATATCTTGTAATAACCTATAATGGAAAAGAATCTGAAAAAGAACATATATATATATGTAATTGAATCACTTTGTTGTACACCTGAAACTAATACAACATTGTAAATCAACTATGCGTCAATTAGAAAAAAAAAAAGAAGTGCGTGGATTAGAGAGGGCATCCTACAGTAAAGGAGGTTTTTAAAGAAAGCAAGCAGTGTCAGAGGACCTTAACCTCCCCAACGGGCGGGAATTATCTTGTTTTCGAGAGCATAAAAATTTATAGAAGTAGCGGATGTATGATACTAAAGTTCATTAAAATTTACTAAGAGCCAGATTTAAATGATTTTCACTCCTAGAATAGCACATTGTTGAGTCACATCATAGATTATGACTATTATAAGAAAAATTATCATATAGTTTTATAACTTTTTCCTAGAGAGCCTAAATTAATAATTCACTTGACTTAATTAAATGTTCATTAAATGTTTTTTTATATTCATCTAATTTACTTTATTTTTATTTATTTATTTGTTTGTTTGTTTATTTTTGGTTGCATTGGGTCTTCGTTGCTGCATGTGGGCTTTCTTTTAGTTGTGGCGAGCAGAGGATACTCTTCGCTGTGGTGTGCAGGCTTCTCACCGCGGTGGCTTCTCTTGTTGGAGAGCATGGGCTCTAGGCGCGCGGGCTTCAGTAGTTGTGGCACACGGGCTTGGTAGTTGTGGCTCACAGGCTCTAGAGCACAGGCTCAGTAGTTGTGGCGCACAGGCTTAGTTGCTCCGAGGCATGTGGGATCTTCCCGTACCAGAGTGCGAACTCATGTCCCCTGCATTGGTAGGCGGATGCTTAACCACCGCGCAACCAGGGAAGCCCCGTTAAATGTTTTTAAATGGATAAAACCACATAAAGTCCCTTGAGGGGGCTTAGCTAGTTCAGTATGAAAACTGAAATCAGAAAACACTCACACATAGTTTCATTAATTCCTTCAATAAATATTGTATTTATTGTGGCAAAACATCAGTCTGAGGTTTGAGAAAGTGGAAAAATTTATTAGACTGAACAGAGCATTAAGTAAAACTAGATTTGTCCTGATTTTACGCATATGAGAAGATGTAAAGGAGACTGGACAGAAGTGGAGAATGGAGACAATGGATGAGATGTTGGATGGTTTAAGATAAAGGTGTTTCCCACAGTGCTGATCTGATTGCTGAAGTCCAAGGACTCAAGATGAAAACTGACTGTGCCAGCCAGACAAAATGGGAAGGGTACCTGAAGCATCCTGAGACTGTTTGTGTGGACAATACACACTCAGGCATCGAGGCTTCTTTGTCACCCTCCCCTCCAATAGGAGAAAAGAATACTGAGCATCAGCAGGGACCCAGACACACAGCGGTGGTCCTGTGAAAAGTCCTCCTCTTGTTTGCTAACGGAATGGTGGTGGGCATGAGGGCGGAGGGCAGAAAGGGGCGCGGGCTCTGACGGGTGCAACCTCCACAGTGGACGCTCCAGGGCTCTCCTCAACGAGCCCTCAGGAAAACTTGCCCCTCGTGCTGAATCAAGTTAGACGAGGAAGGAAAACCTATCAATGAGCCACAGAAGGTACTGGTCTTGTTCAAGGTGCTAGTCCTGTGAGGAAAGTTGAAAGACTCAGTCAACTTTCCTACTGTGTCCTCTATTTCTTCCATTTGGTCCATACCTAGTTTTAATTTTGAGTAAATCCCTGGGTCAGTAATAAAGATAGCAATCATGCTCTAGGCCTGGGGCCTTTATAGGAGCATCTTGTTAAGGAATCAACCTTCTTGGGGACTGATGCCCTTTCTCTATATTCCATTTCTTTGCCTGCTGCTGGCTTCATTCGATGGTCCCTTGGCCTGTCCAATGAGCCCTTCACCCAATAGATAACTCTGCTTTCCCCTGACCTCTTCCATCCTCCCGTCTAAGGCTGCCCGTTGGGCTAATATCTCCCTGCCTCTTGCTGGAGACTCAGCACATTGTCTATTTCACCCAGACGCTCACTACACCCTCTCTATTTCAGTCCCCCCCAATGTCTTGCCATCTTTTCTGCAGATCAGACCTAGTTTTTAGAAGCACCAATATCAACACAATCACTTCAGTTCTATGTCAAAGGAGAGAAATGGAAGATCATTGCTAGTTCTTTTCAGGCTCTAAGATGCAATGATTTTAGGGAATCTGACTTAGTGCCTCTGCTTGCAATAGTGGAGCAAAATGACTGTTCAAATGTTTTGAAATATTTTATTAGAGAGTGAATTATAGTCATTATCATCATATAAATGTTGTCCTCAGATGTTTCTCTACCTGGGAGAGAATCAGGGTCTAGGAATTGTTCTCTGTCCTCTGGCTTGAATCTCTGCGGGAAAGATGAAAGACTAGTTTTCCACTGTGTAGATGAGTTTTTGCCCCCTTATTCCTTCATCTCTGCATCCATCAAGGATTTGTATTATCAAGTGATCCTGGGGGACCTTTATTCTCACATCACTTTTAATTCTCCTTTCATATGAACAAGTTGACTTCATAGCCACAAATTCTGGGCAACGTTAATTTCATCCCACGGAGACATGTTCTGAAGCCAAATCTGAAGGGAAGGTGGCACAGATGACAGGGTAATAATAGGAGGCTTACAGCAAAGCATCCAACAAGTCTGGAAAGAACAAGCCCAGATATCGAGATGGAATGGAACAAATCAATGTCAACTGTAAAGCTGTGTAAACCTCATCGATGAGTCAAAAACTATGGCAAAGAGCTGTCCGTGAAAGTCTCCAAAACTGACAGATTAATGTTTTAAACAATCACGCGGTCATCCTGGGTCACCTAGCAAGACAGCAGATGACAGGAATCACTGCCCCGAAGCGGAATCATACGCACCTTTCCAAAACAGTTTCAATAAAATAAAATATAACAAACAGCTCTTTCTGACCAACTCCTTCAATCTGTAAGATTCCATCTGCTTTGTTCTAGCCAATGCCTTGATATCCAAATAAAGCTTGTTTATCAAAATTTACTTAATTCCACTAAATGGCAGGGCTCCACAAAATAAAGAAGGCCACATTTCTTGGGAGTTTAAGATGATGTAAGAATCCGTTAGGTTGCATACAAAGTTTAGTGATGCTACTATATAAGGGTGACTCTTACCTACATCATGCTAATCTCTGGAACTTTTTTTAACGCCTGGTACGTAACTCAGAGCTACAAAATAAAATTTTCTTGGTAATGGGGCCCTAAGGTACATCTTGAAAATTTTCTACTAGTGATTTTTATGCCCATACCTACTTGGGAATAACTTTTATTTACGACACAGCCCACAATAATCGCAATCAATATTTTATGTATTTACTTACCATGTATCATGCTCAACTAAATGCTTTACATGCATTAACTTATTTATTCCTCATATTGACTCAAAAAGGGAGGCATTTTATTTTCTAAGACATCTCAAATTTAAGGATGTTAACTAGCTTCCCCAAAGATTAGCTGGGACTAGAAGTCTATTTCAGACTAACTGTTCAGAACCCCACTGCCTCAAAGCCCTTGAGTATTTATTCGCATTGTTTTAACGGAAGCTATAGAACTAGGAACAACACAGCCAACACAATAACACAACTCTCCTTAATGAGGAATGACTACAGCTCACTCATCTTAGTTTTTCTTGCCTTTCTAGATATAAAATATTGGAATTACTACATCCAATTGTAGGAAGAATTATGCTCACTGTACCATTTAAGTTCACACCACCACTGAAATATTTTCTTCTAATAAACGCCCTTGACTTTTAAGAGAGCCACTGCCAAACTCAGATACACCCCAGGAGGGCAGTGAGGATGCTGAGGAGTTACACTTCAATGTCCTTGTCTATATTTAGCCCGTAATGGAGAAACCAGCCTTCCAATACTTAAAGGGTGAAAGAAGAAGTACCAGAACCCTAGGTTCAGCCAAGATCAATGACTTGCAGTCCCTCAAATGAACTCTGAACGTTCTCACTCTGTACCCATTGCTCTGAATATCCACTTCCTCTTCCCCACTCTTTCCCTGATTCTAAGTCTAGGGAAGATGCCTTTGCCGTCAATTTTACGGTGCCAATCTCAGCATTGACTCATTTAATTCCATCTGTTCTATACAAGTACATTCATGACCTGCCCCTCACTCCTTACACAAGACAACAATTGACCATGACATTCACAGCACCAACAGCGCTGTATCAAATTCACTTAACTACATACTTGTCTTCTTTCTTAGAACATACATGTCTTGTTGGCAGGGACCATGCCTTTGCATTATCACCTTCTTCTCATCAAGCATAGAGTGCATTCAGTAAATGGATGGATGGATGGATGGATGGATGGATGGATGGATGGATGGATGGATGACTTAATGGATGACCCAAATATATTATATTGGGTCAATATAAGAAAGTGTGCAATAGTGTGTATGCATAGAGCAAACTTACTAATGCATCTGATAAAATGCAGAAGTTGAAGTTAAATTACTTTTGTGGCACTTCCAATGCAAAATTTCTATAATCTTTTCCAAGAATTTCTCTCTCTCTCTTTCTCTTTCATTATATGTCTTTTGTATAACTAACTTGAATTATGGGATAAGAACTGTAAGAATAATTCTATTCAAAAAACAAAAATAAACAAATGGCACCTAATGAAACTTAAAAGCTTTTGCACAGCAAAGGAAACCATAAACAAGACGAAAAGACAACCCTCAGAATGGGAGAAAATATTTGCAAATGAAGAAACTGACAAAGGATTAACTTCCAAAATATACAAGCAGCTCATGCAGCTCAATATCAAAAAAACAAACAACCCAATCCAAAAATGGGCAGAAGACCTAAATAGACATTTCTCCAAAGAAGACATACAGATGGCCAACAAACACATGAAAGGATGCTCAACATCACTAATCATTAGAGAAATGCAAATCAAAACTACAATGAGGTATCACCTCACACCAGTCAGAATGGCCATCATCAAAAAATCTACAAACAACAAATGCTGGAGAGGGTGTGTGTGGAGAAAAGGGAACCCTCCTGCACTGTTGGTGGGAATGTAAATTGATACAGCCACTATGGAGACCAGTGTGGAAGTTCCTTAAAAAACTAAAAATAGAACTACCATACGACCCAGCAATCCCACTACTGGGCATATACCCTGAGAAAACCATAATTCAAAAAGAGTCACGTACCACAATGTTCATTGCAGCTCTATTTACAATAGCCAGGACATGGAAGCAACCTAGGTGTCCACTGACAGATGAATGGATAAAGAAGAGGTGGCACATATATACAATGGAATATTACCCAGCCATAAAAAGAAACAAAATTGAGTTATTTGTAGTGAGGTGGATGGACCTAGAGTCTGTCATACAGAGTGAAGTAGGTCAGAAAGAGAAAAACAAATACCGTATGCTAACACATATATATGGAATCTAAAAAAAAAAAAAAAAAATAGTTCTGAAGAACCTAGGGGCAGGACAGGAATAAAGATGCAGATGTAGAGAATGGACTTGAGGACATTGGGAGGGGGAAGGGTAAGCTGGGACAAAGTGAGAGAGTCGCATGGACTTGTATATACTACCAAATGTAAAATAGCAGCCACATAGCACGGGGAGATCAGCTAGGTGCTTTGTGACCACCTAGAGGGGTGGGATAGGGAGGGTGGGAGGGAGGTGCAAGAGGGAGGAGATATGGGGATATATGTATATGTATAGCTGATTCACTTTGCTATAAGCAGAAACTAACACACCATTGTAAAGCAATTATACTCCAATAAAGATGTTAAAAAAAAAAAAGAATTCTATTCAGAACAGAAATGTTTGAGTGACAAAAGGCCAATATTTATCCTTTCTCACTCATTGCTCTTTGTTGAAATTTAAATAGCTAAATATTCATACCAGTGGAATAATTATATATGCTCTCATAACTAAACCACATGAGAATTTTACTTGACCTACAGTTAGCATTTACTTTGTTGGCCTCTCCTTCCTTCCTGGAGCAAACTCTTCATATGGTTTTCAATACACCCCTCCCCTGCTTTCCTTCCCACCTCTCTGGCTGCCCTGATTCTCAGTGGATGTCTCTCTCTTAAGCAACCATTCTCCCTGGAACTCTTTTAAATTTCTATTTTCTTAAACTTCCTCTGAATAATCTCATCCATTCCCACATCTTCGATAACCAGTAATGGTGTATATCCAACTGTCCACTGACATCTCTTCTGGAAAACCCAGAGGTTCTGTCCCAAACTGAAATCACAGCCAGCCTGTAAACCTGCTGTCACTCTTTTGTTTTCCTGTTTCAGTAAAGGGCACCTTCGTTTACCCAAGTTGCCTAATCCCCAAATTTGTGTATCATTTTGGACTTTGTCCTCTCCAAATATACATAACAAATCACTAAGTTCCACTGTGATATTGTGATTTATAATAAGAAGTATACCTTTGGTCTTCATCCCCATTTCTATCACAGAAACCCTTGGAATTTCCCAAGTGAGAAGAGTGTGACAAAGGTGTCTTGTTATGTTAATGAGGTGACTTTTGGACCACACCTAAGGATGGGGGCTGGTTGCCAGGAGAAGCAACAAGGTAATTAAAAGATTGAAACTTTCAGTCCCAGCCCCCGGACCTCTAGGAAGGGGGAGGGAGCTAGAGATTGAGTTCAAGTGCCAATGGCCAATGATTTAATCAACCATGCCAATGTAACGAGGCCTCCATAAAAACGCAAAAGGATGTGGTTCAGAGATGCTCTGGGTTGGTGAACACGTGGTGACTTGCGGAGAGTGGCCTGCTCTGAGAGATTTCTGGGCCCTTTCCCCATACCCTGTCCTATGGCTCTCGTCCATTTGTCTGTTTCTGAATTACATCCTTTTATAAAAAACCAGTAATCTAGTAAGTAAAATGTTTCTCTGAGTTCTGTGAGCCACTCTAGCCAATTCACTGAACCTGCCAAGGAGATTGGCAGTTGGTTAGAAGAACAAGTGCCAACTTGGACTTTCCATTGGCATCTTAAGTGTATGTCGGGGTGGTGGCTGGCAGGGGAGGATCTTGTAGGACTGAGCCTTTAGCCTATGGGATCTGATGTTGCCATCTCCAGGTAGATAGTGTCAGAATGGAGTTGAACTGTAGGACATCCAGCAGGTACCAGAGAATTGCTTCTGTAGGGGAAAACCCCAAGCTGAAATTGACAGCAGAGTTATAACTCTCTAATCTGTCCACTATCCCCAGTGACACCGCTCTCATTCTGGCCACCAGTATCTCTTGCCCAGAAACCTAAACTCATTATCCTAATTAGAGTGTCTGCCTCTCGTTCATACCTGCTTTCAATCTCTTCTCCATGATACAGCCAAATATCATCTTTAAAAAAATAAACAAATGTGATTCCGTTATTCATCTACCTAGAACCTTTCAATGACTCCTATTTCCTAAAGATAAAAATTAATAGTTCTTAACATTTAATCCTCCAATGGCTGAGAGCTTTATAACATTAAAGGAAATATTCCTGACCACAAGTGTCATGATGTCTCTCTTAAGTCTGTATATTAATTGGAGGACTTGAATGTGTTAAACAAGTCTGACTGGTTGTCTCTACTCATATTTTTCTTTTGTTTACACAAAAACAGATTTTTGCAAGTTAATATAGCTATTAATTTGAAATTATAGACATAACCTAAAATAATTAACTGAAACTTAATCCTGTCATCACATTTTCTTCCAAACTTTACTACTGTTTAATTACAATCAAACAATTTTTGTGGTAATTACAACTCAGTTACTCCCGTGTTCAAATATATTCTCCCTTTGGCCACCAAGAAATGTATGTCATAATTTTCGGAGCAAGAAAGAACACATCTTTGATTTTGAGAAAAGCATCAGGAAGTACTTGCTTTCTAGTGACCTAGCCCCCAAAGTTCTCTTGAGAGATTGTGAAATCCATATTTAAAAAAAAATCTCAACTGTAAAACTGACATTGTCAGTTACTTTTATGCTATATCATTTGTGTGGCAGAATAATCAATTTTCCCATGATTTACCATCTTCTTAGCACAAAATTCTCTAATGAAATTTACTGGTAGTTCTTTGAAGTTTACTGAGCACCTGTCATCATTTCAGAACTAGGAGATGTATCCAGTGTCTTCAGTGGCTCCAAAATTCCTTGAGAGTCCTCTCATTAGATCCCTAGAAATCAAAATTTGTCTCCAGTAATCTGGTGATTTTGCTGCTTAATTTCTCTTCAGTACTAGAATACCAGGCTCCTCTGGCACATAAATGACATGCAAAAGTAACACTTCTCACTAACAGCAACCTAAGGAGGGGACTGAGCCATCAACACTTACTTGCCTGGTAGCAAACCACAAGTTCCAATTATTTTGGAGTGATTATTCTTATGATTGATTCCAAGGCAAGAACAATACTACCTTTTTCATTCAAATCTCTAGTACCTGCTAAACAGTAGACGCCAAATAAACATTTATGGAATGAATGAATAAAATAAAAGCAGGGCAACAGATATTTACGTGCAAAGAATTCTGCAAGGTGCTGAATGACACAAATAGGAAAGGCATGGGTACAAAATTAGTTCATGTACGGATCCTGTGATAGTTAATTTTATGTGTCAACTTGACAGGGCTAAAGGATGCCCAGACAGCTGGTAAAACATTATTTCTTGGTATATCTCTGAGGGTGTTTCTGGAAGAGTTTGATATTTGAAACAGGAGACTAAGTACAGAAGAGATCACTCTCACCAATGCAGGCGGGCATCATTCAAGATGGTGTTAATTACAATGTTAAAAACAAGGACACGCTTATATTAACTTGTTAAATACAGATGTAACAAGAGAGTCTGATTTTACTTTTCATTTCTTATCATTCTACACAGTTGATTTAAAAAAATACGCTCTTTATACTAAAGTAGCTTCGTGACTTAAATGTTTCATTGTGCTCCTTTCTAATACAGATCCTGTTGATTTACGTCTCGCAAAATTGTTGAAATCTTTTTCAATTCTTTGAAAGTACATCACCAGCTAGAGTACAAAGTAAAATACTAAACTGTGATGAGAGATTTAAATGAATTTCAAAGACTGTTGTCTTGAAACACTTGGGGAAGACGGAAGGGGGTGGGGAGAATGAAGAAATCAAGGACAATGGCACAAGCAGAAGGTAGCATCTGAGACGGACAGGGAGAGGTTACTATTTGACCACGTGAAACGGTAGCGGAAAAGCATTACAGACGGAACAGCATAAATTAAGGCACAGAAGTAGGCAAATACTGAATGTGCGCTTATGTGTTTCAGGGAGTAATTGGAGTTCAGTTTGATTGAAGCATATAGAGCAAGACTGAATACTAGGCAAATTAGCTTGGAAGTTCTGACTGAAGTAAAAGGTTATCTTCAACAATGATCCTGATTTTCATTATTCATTGACTGTGATGCACCGTATCTCATGTATTTCCATACTCCAAGTAAAGAGCCCTTTGAAATTTTATTGAGCTCATCTGTTTCCTTGATAAGAAAATACCTAACAAAATTTAACTTTTTTTTTTTTTTAACATCTGCAGGTCAGTAGTGTTAACATAGATCCTGTACTACATTATAAGGATATTGCACTGCAAGGATGTTAGTTTGCCTGTCCTGAAATGTCCCTGTCAACTGTAGAGTTTTTTCATAATTACCTGGACACAGTCAAGTCCTCTGGGGTTGTGGACACAGACAGCCATTGGCTCTTACAACCAAAGAAGTGGTCTCATTTCTCTTCCGCTACATTTATATTATTGACATTTCTTTCTGGTGACTTTTGTGTATATCTTCCAGAACTCCTGTTCTTCATTGCCTCCAGAGTGGTTTTTAATTGCTACTGTTACATATGCTATTGATTGAGGGACCCAAGGTTAGCACGGGGCTGACTTCAGGTAAGAGGGAGTTATTATTATACGTAATTGTGCCCTGATATAATAGTATAATGGTTTTACTCTTTGCATAACAGCTGTACTGTTACTCTAATTATTTTGTCTTCAAATGACCCAGTGAATGATTTAGGATATGAAATACAATCCATTTGTGTAAAGAAGGAACTGGCCATCAGAGAGGTTAAGTGAATAATTCAAGATTACCCAGTTAGTGGTGTCGCAGAGACAATAACACAGTGACAGCCAGCCCAGCAGTCTTTCCTATTCTTGACCAGGTATGTAATATGCATATCAACTCTTTTGTTTCATCTGTGAAATGTATTTCCCCATTGCTTAGGTAGTAATACATTCAAAACATGAACATTATTATATTAACTTGTTTAAATACAAATAGAACAACAGGAGTTGAGTCTACTTTTCATTCCTCATCATACTACACAGATGATTTAAAAAATACCCTCTTTACTACAGTAGCTTCATGGCTTGAGTAGCTACATCTCATTGTGATCCTTTCTCTAATCAACTTCCAAAGGCTGAATTTAAACCTATCTTCAAGCTATGAAAGTTTTAGTTTCTTTTCCTTTTATTTGTTTTTTTTCCTTTTCAAAATTTCTCTATTGGAAATGAATCAAGTGGAATACATCAAGGAATATATGCATATTTGCATCCTGAAATTCAAACAAGAACTTGTAGGAATGCCGTGGTGATGACTGTACCACCGTTGAGAAGCAAAATGAACTGTGACCCATAAATCCCTTCCACATCTCCCCAATTTGGGCAAGTGCCTTAATGGACGCGCATTATCAAGTTTGCAGGCTTATTTTCAGTCATAAAGAAGGGTGTACCAGATGCTCCTGGTACACTGAATTTGTCACACTGTAGACAAAGCTAATCTCATTATGAGAGACCACAGGGGAAAAAAGAAAAGATTCACATTTAGTCCATATTAACTACCAGGAGACCCATCAAGGTAGTTGGGCTAGCTCATGATACAGCAGCTTCTAGAAAATTAGCAGCCCATAACAACTTAGTTATAATGAGCTGCAAGATCTTACAACATAAGCTCCATGCTATTAAAGGGAATTCAAGTACATGAATCCATGTACAGAGTATAACCTTAACATCTGTCTGTGCTTAGCCAGTATTTTGTTTATGCCTTTTTAGGAACAGCCAAGTTATCCTCGTGTCCCCTGAAACTAGGGACTGTAATTCCCATCAGCTGCAGTGTTTACCTGCTAGAGAGGGTAGAGCTGATCAACATCAGCCTCCCAGGCCACAGAGCTGGGCAGCAAGCTGCTCGTGATTCCGGCAGCTGTTTTGCACATATTAGGCCAATTTTCTCCCAGACCATTTCCTCTTGCTATTCAAGTGGGAAAAGCAATAGTCTAGTCATAAATTAGTCAACAAGACGTGCCTATCTATAAATATTGTAAAACTTATACTTTTTTAAGCAAAATGACTTAAACCATATCCTACTAAACTCAGCATGGAGAACCCTCCTATTTTAATTAATTTAGGCCATTGTCATTGTTTTCCCTAACAAAGCAATGCCCTCCTCCTCTTCCCATAGTGGAGTGAATATCCTTTAGGGATTCAGGAAATAATAACAATAATTATAATAATAATAGTAATAATATCACTATTATAATAATTATTATTTCTGTTTTATAGATGAGGCAATAGTGCAATAGATTACCCAAAGTTAACTGGTTGCTAAGCTAAGGTAACAGACACTTAATATATAGTTTAAGGTATTTTCATAGAGTTTTATGTCTAGAATGAATAAATACTTATATGAAAAGTATAACTTCCCTATTTTTATTCTGTCTTAAAAACAGTGGGTGTACATGAATCACTTGGGCAGTGTTTCCAAAATTCATATCCTTCCTCCTACCTCCAAAAACCTTAGCGTGTAGAAAAATGGGTGCTGCAAATATCATTATGAGTTTTCTAGATTTTTGTCAAAATCTAGATGCACTCAGTCTACATCTAGTTCTAATCAACCTACATATAACGTCTTAAACATCTCACAGGATTTCATAAGTGGATGGGACCTAGAGGGTCATTTACCTCATCATCCATCCTTCTTGATGAGTCAGCCCCTCAGACAGTCGCTGGCTGAAAAGCTACCACGGACAGCAGCTCAAACTTAGACGGCATGCCATTCCACTGAAGGACAGCTCCGGTTGTCAAAACCATAATATGCCTTCTAGTAAAAAATCTAGTAATTGATTCTAGTAATTGACTCTGGTTCTCACCAGAGTTAGACCTGATCCCACTCTATGACTTCTGTTCTAGTTCTGTCTTCTGATTCACCAAAGCATCACACTGACTTTTTCATTGATACGATAGACCAAACAATATTTGAAAACTCACCTTCTCTTGTGTGCTTTACACAGGGGCAGTTCAGAAGTCTCGTCATCGTGTTTAGAGGTCTCATCATTCTCGCCCCACTTCTGTATTGTCTCTCTAGTTTGTAGATTACCCCCACCCTTAATTCTTAATACCCAACATTTCACACACTATTCCAAATATAGTCTGAAAAGTGCCAAGTACTTAAGCATCACTTGCCTTGTAGCATTGAAATTGAACTTCCGTTGATGTAACCTAAGATTGCATTAGTTTTCTTCACCTTGTCAAATAGTTGCCTTATATGAAATTTGAATTCAACTAAACCTCTAGTAACTTTTTTCCCTAAACGGCTGCCAAGTTAGGTTTCCATACAGGATGTACGTCTGCAGTTGATACCTTTGAACCTACAGACAAGGCTGGACATATATCCCAAATTTTCAACTTCTTGTTTTTATCTCAAATTTTTTCAGCATTTTAGGTTCTTCTTGAAATCTAGTGCATGCATATTTGCATCAGATGTATGCATATTTTCTTAGCCTTGTATAATCTACGCATTTTATAAGCTTGTTTTGAAGACATTAGCTCCATTCTTTGATTATAGTGTTGAACAGAACACACATAGCTCAGTGCTTCTCTCATGCAGGCTCTGTTTCAAGTTCTCAACAATCTACTAAATGGTGTATCCAAAGGGATATATAAACACATGCTTAATACATGCCATCAGCATACAAAGCACAGCGTAAGCCTTGGATTGCTTTCTAGTCCCCAGATGGAGTACGCTGTGATGTCCACACTGCCTGACTGGCCCCCCACCTGCAGAATGCCTGGGGGTTATTATGCACTCATTTGCAAAAGATGAATGATCATTCACAACTATATGATCTTCTTCATCAAATCTAGTTATAGTCTAGGCAGAGGGTCTTAAAGGGACACATGGCTGAGCTTTACAAGTATACCTCTTTCTCATATCTCAGGTTTTGAATTTGAATTTGATTGTTAATTTCCCAACACTGCTGAGATGTTCAGCTCAGATGTGGCAGCAACTGTGTCTCAAGTGGGTGCACCAGACAACCCACCGGAGCTGGGGAAGCAAAGGTTTGCTATATTTTAAATTATTGTTCTTCTTATGTTTTAAATGAGATTTTTATGTTTTCTAACATGCAAGTTTTGATATAGTAGTATATTTATATCATGTATAAATAAATAAGCACATAATGGACGTTCTTGCTCAAAAGACTTTTGCTAATCAAGGAGTGAAACTGACAAAGGCTGGAGACCCCTGGACGAGAGACCCACACACAGGTTGGGCCAGGGACCCAGGTAAGACTTGACCTTGTAAGCAGCTCTTTGCAGGAAGCAGCTCTTTGCAGGAGGCCCTCTGTCTTGTCAGTTTAGCAAAGCTAAACTTTAACTAACCTTTACACCAGGTGCCCCCACGCCCCATGCTTAACTAACCTCCAGCCCAAGCACACCTTTCAAATCTTTTGATCACAAAATACCTTGCCTAACCTGTTGATTCTTTTCTTAGATTAAAGAAGTAGAAATGAAGAATAAGTAATTGACAGATGACGAGATCTTTCCCCCAGCTTCCCCTTCAATAATCCCATGAACAAACAAACAAGATGGTATCTAAAGAAAGATTACACAGAGTCAGCAGGTCTGCACACAGTGAAAGATGAAGAGGACTCTGAACCCCTCCCCAAATGATTAACTGCGACTAGCTTCTCCTTTTGCCTTTTAAAAACCTTCATGACCGAGGTGAATCTTTGGAATAGGTTTTTGGACGTGAATCCACCTTCTCCCAGGTTGCTGGCCTCCTGAATAAAGCAACCTTTCCTTTCCAACCAACACTTGCCTCTCGAGTACTGGCTTTAGAGCAGCGAGCAGGCGAACCTGAGTATGGTCCCAGCCTCAGCCAACCTGCTCTTCTCCACAGCTAAATGGTGACAACTCAGCACTGGGAGGCCCCTGTACGAGAGATAATAAAACCCTGTTCATTCGGAAGGGATCACAAAATTGAAGCTTTTAATTTCGCAGGTACAAAAACTGAGGTACACAGGGATTAAGGGACTAGATTGAGAGCCTCAGAGCCCTTTGGGGACATACCAGGGAGAAGAAAATGAAATGAAATAAGGTTAACACCAGAGTTAGACCTGATCCCACTCTATTGCTCTTACTCCAAATATATTACCCCAATAAGGAAGTAAACAAACAAACCAAAAGCCAAAAACAACAATAAAGAAAGAACAGAAATAGAAGGGATTGGAGGGAGATAGTCACTTAACTACATCTTTCGGCATCTTTCAGCTCATCCCTCAGTGAGCAGACTCATATTCTAACTTTAAACCCCTTTAGAAGGCTACCTTCAAAAGCTGTGAACATACACATGGTTCTAAGATGAATAATACACTGCCAAAAAGTAAATCAAGATTACAGTAGGGGAACCTTGATCCAGTAAAATGTTCCTGTGCAGATGGAAAAGGAAGTTACCATATACTTTATAAATGCCATCACCTTGCACCTGAGCACGATAAGAAGAATGTCACTATTCCTACAGAGAAAAAGTTGTGTACAAAGTATGTCTACATTTTCTTAAAATCCTACAATTGGAGTGTACCGAGGCCTGCATATAAAGCTAAGCCTCTGAAAAAAAAATTAAACAAACAAACAAGAAACTAAGCCTCTGACCTCCAGGCCCATGTTTTTTCCTACTACACCCCAGATAAGGGTGAAAAGCTACCATGAAAAGCTACTTCATACCTGGTTAAATACACTACAAATTTTGTCTCCAATGAAAACACACATTCTTGAAGTTCCCACAAAACATCAATGTTACCTACAAACAAGGACGGTACAAAAAGTTGCCCTGGCTTCCTTTTAGAAATGGAAGTTAAGAGTAAGGTCTTACAGAACACTGACAGTGATAAACTTGTTGGGTCTCATTAGGAGGGGCATAGGCTCTGTGTCACCATAACACACTCTACTCCTAGATCGTGGTGCTCTGGAAAGGAGGAGTGATAGTAACAGTAGTCACTGATTTATCTTCTGGTCCCTACTAGGATGACAGCTCCACGATGGCAGTGGCTTGGCATCTCTTTATTCCTAACTTTTAGAAGAGGGAATGGCAAGTAGTAGAAGCTCAGTAAATAGGGTTGTAAAAACAACTGCACGATGTATGCCATTGCATTTAAACATCCTTGTGAGATGCTTTGGAAATATTGAGATCTGTAGACTTATTAAATGGAGTGAAAATGAAGTGGCCTGAGAAATGGGGACAACCTCCTAAGATCAGGCCTGGACCCTCTTAGCACTGAGTGGCCCAGCTGGTATCCAGGCAAACAGAACTTGCCCCCCGGTCTGATTGCCTCCCTCTCTGTGTCTATGTGTGCATGCACAAATACAGCACAGCAGAGAGAGGGCCTGGAAAAATACAAGATTGAGACTAATCACCTGCCGGTGACCCCTCCAATCTCTTATCACCTTGAATCTGTCACCTGCATGAGTCTCCAAGGTGGCAGATAGGACTGTTCCAATCTCTATCCTGCTCCCTATTCTCTGCAGAGAACTGTCAGATCGCCCTTGAACTTGACCCTCCACCTCCTGTACAGCCAATTTCTCCATCTGTAGAATCAGAGAGGTGGTTCTCAAGTACTCATGGATCTAGCAGTTTTCTAGGGAAAACTATTAAAAATGCAGATGTCCAAGCCCAGCCTTTGAGACGCTGAGTCAGGAAGCTGCATTTATAACGGTTGCATTTATAACAGTTGCTGAATATGATACGGGAGGGCTTTCCGGAGCACACCATTACCCACCCCTGAGCTCTAGGCCCTGCAGGATTCCAAATAGGAACATGCTGATTAGTGGGTAAAACCATTTACAGTAAAAGGGATAGCGGACTGGAGCCCCTGGGCTGGAGGTGACTAGTAAAAAAAAACCCCAAAAAACCACAAAAAAACAACAAAAAACCAGAGGTAGTGACATGAAATGGGGGGGATGGGTGGGGGGTGGATATAAGTGAAAAGGCAAAAACCAGCAAAGGTTTTCCAAAATCTAAGTGAGACAGTAAAAGTGAGCAGTGCCATTGCATGGAAGGCTGAAGAAGAGTGAGTTGCAGAGTTAAGCAGACACGGATTTTAAATCTTACATTAATTTATCTCTGTGATCTTGGACATACCACAGAACAAAATAACTACTCAGCTTACTGTTTCTCATCCATAGCACAGGGATAATATCTAACATATATAAGGCCTTTGTGAGGATTTAATGAGATACGGTAAGTAAACACATACTCAGGAGCACTGCATGTGCTCAGTAAGCGTATCACTTATAATTTCAGAGCAATAATAAAAGGAAGGGTCAAGTTAATCATTTTTTAAATGAAGAAATGCTAAGTTCCTGCTTAAGTCCATATACCTAGAGAATAAATAAGTCCCTAAAGGGGAAATGTACGATATTTGACAAATATCTGTGTACTTTGTTTGCCAAATACAATACAGAGTCTGCAAAGTAATATCAGGTACAAGGCAGGACTGCGCTCCAGCACAGCTCCCTGGGCTGCAAACAGCTGGGGAGCAGCAAGGCCAGACGGCCCAGCAACCCAGGGGCCTGTGATTTCGTAGACACAGGCGACAGCCCACTCAAAGTTTCCCTCATTAAGTCTTTTCATCTTCACCTCTGCACTGATGGTTTTTTATTTTTGGCAGAAGTTCTCTGTGACAATGTAGGTGCAGTTAATCCCCAAACGTGCCACCTAAATTTAATTGCCTCTCACATTTCCATGTCAAATACAGTATCTCCTGCAGAAACTCTATTAATGCTGATGAAAATGATCAGAAATTGGTTCAGAAGAGCATGAGGGCTTGAAATGAACTGAAGCAGCTGAAATTCATGAAGAGGGGCCATGTGACCAACGGGGAGGCCATGCAATAAATAATCACATTCCGAGTTCCTCTCGTTGGACGGACACGCATACAAACATTACACTCTACGTGCAAATAGCTGAGGCTTATGGCATACAGAAAGGTTCAATAATCTATCTGCCTCATACTGAAACAGACAGTTGACCGTCACTGAAAATTAGTTTTTCTTCTTCAAAAGTGAGCTAGTACCACTGGAATCCACAGACAAACTCAATAGTTTTATTCCTAGAGGAAGTAACCTCCACATCTTCGAAAACTATTGAGACGCTAGAGAAGGTCACTATGAAATTAACCACACTGTAGTGTTTATTAAATTCCTAGAGCTTGCGGAGTTTATTTTTAAAACCACAAGTGCTGAGTTTAATTAAACTTGTCAAATGTACAATGAACATGATGAGACAGAGGCAGGTGATCTGATCCACAAATAACAAAATATACCCAATGTTGTTATGTTTTCTAGGTGAACCAGCATGAGACATGGCCAAACGATACAAGATATCACTACAGACACGATTAATATTGATTGGTAATTCTTAAGATCCCAAGAATGTATTTTGCCTTTTGAGTAGCATTTTATTTAACCGAGCTGCTGACTGAACATGATCTCATAAATAATTCAGGCCGTTGACTTTTTTTCTCATGTTAATGGACATTAGAAACATCAAGAAATACATGACTTAACATTTTAGAGATTGTACATACTTCTTTGTGTGTTTCTTATTAAAAAAATACTTTGGAGACCATGCAGGTAAATCACAGAACCTTAGGGAGAGCTGGATTATTACAGTGACAACCACACCTTTTATGGTGAGAAGCAACCTAAGGCTATAGAAACTGAAGGCATTGGTCAAGTTTCCACAGCTGGTGGGTGGGACGAGGGGAGAAGAAGCGGGGTTTTTTCACTAAGAGTCCATCTGATGTCACAGACCACGCCACAGAAGGGAAATTCCCAGCTCCTATTCTGTAATAACACAGGAGACTTGGCTAGGAATGCTCATGCACAAGCAATTATGAATCTGCTTCTTGTATTTGACCGCTTTCATATTTCAGCTACAATAATAGGTTGCAAGTGATAACTTTCAATAACCTCTACTTTATTTTTAAAAATCTGAAACAACAATAAAGTAGAACGCTATATATTTGGTGTCATCCCTCAGTATCCTTGAGGAATTGATTCTGGAACACCCAGTGGATATCAAAATCCACAGAGGTTCAAGTTTCTTACATAAAATGGTGTAGTAGTCCCATATAACCTGTGTATATCCTCCTACACACATTCAACCATCTCTAGATAACTTATAATACCTAATACAATGTAAATGCTATGTAACAATAAATAGTTGTGAATACAATGTAAATTCTTTGTAAATAGTTGCCAGGGCACAGCAAATTCGTTTTGCTTTTTGGAACTTTCTGGAATTATTTTTTCCCAAATATTTCGATCTGCAGATGGTTGAACTGTGGATGCAGGACCCACCAATACAAAGAGGCAATTAACATTCAGATCTTCATTTGTTCATTCAGTAAAAAAGGCAGGCATGGGTCTAGGTGCTAGGAAAGCATCAATGAAAAAATCAGACAAAAATCCCTGTCCTTGTGGGGTGTACAATCTAGTGGAGAAAATGAACATTGAACAAAACGGACAGGTGGATTACATAGAGCACCGTCTTTGGTAAAGGCGATGGAGAATAACAATTCAGGAAAAGATGGGGAGGGAATTTAAGTAGTTATCAAGAATGAACTCACTGACAAGGCGATAGCTGAGCAAAGATCTGAAAGAGCTGACGGAGTGAGGCAACGTGTCCACCTGGGCTGGATTTGGGGTGGAGGGAGGCTGTTGTCGGCTTTTAAGCAGAAGTAAAGGGCAAATGCAAAGGCCCTGTGCTGGGGGCACCCTCCAGGAGAAGCAAGGAGTTTTGTACGAGGGAGCCAAGTAAACAAGAGGCAAGACTCCGAGGAGATGCGGGGGAGGCAGGGGCGGCAGGCAGCAGACCACGGAGGGGCTTGCCCACCACTGTGTGGCCTCTGACTTCTACTCTACATAGAGTAGTAACATGATAGGATTTACATTTTCATAGGGTATCTCTGACTGCTACACAGAAATAATCTTTATAGTCATTCATTCACAGTCATTTTCTACAAGTCACTTAACCTTTTTTCATCTCAGGTTGGGAGGATCAAATAAACATATTTTAACGTGCTGTATAAACCTGAGTGCTGTTTCATGGTCTCTTGGCCACACCTCCATGAGAGCAATGAGTCTACTGCGTGACAGTTACTAGTTCTCACATCTGCATCCCCACCAGATTTTTCAGTTCTTGGAACCTCGAAAATACCTCTTTCCATGTTTGTACCTGGCATCTGATGCAATGTTTAGCACCTAAAAGGGACTCAACAAAGATCTGGTGAATAGAAGGTATTGTGAAATACAAGAATTATGAAAGGGCTATAAAACAGAACTCTAAATCAGAATTCACATGTTAATAAGCTACTTGTAGAAACACAAACACAAATCTTTGTTCCAAAACCATTCCAACAGGAACTGTTGGTCAGATGTATTCACTGTAATTCTGCAACTTGACAATATAATCAACTGAGTTGGACCAAATCTGGAATCGCCTGGGTAAATGTGAAAATATTTTTCTTAATTGCGTGCATAAAACTTAAGAGTGAAATAGCCCAGAAAGGATTTTGCCATTTGGCATTTGGAAATTCTCAGAATGCATATTTTTTTAAATCATATTTTGTTTGACTCTCTGCTTATGTTTCAGAATGTCACCTAAAGGACTTATTTAGTGTGTTTTCAGATATATCCACATGATATAAATACCTGGATTTTAAAAAGAAGTTACTTAAAAATAGTTTAAATGTCCTTCCCATAAAAATATTTATACTTGGCAATGTGGGGTAATAGCATCTCTGCATGTCAGTTAACTTTTTATTTTTTTAAAAAACTATTTGGATAAAATGCATATACTGTGCCCTATGGTTTAAAGATTTAATGTCATTTGTACCCATTAGACTGATGTTACCCAAAGTGAGTACCTAGGCACTATATTCCTGAAGTGAAGCTTAACAGTCATTCACCTTTATATTTAGGCAGTATTATTAAATAAGTCAATATATGGAAAATCTTTCAAAGGCCGAAGTTTTCTTAAGACACTATCCTCAATCTATACCTTTGAGGTTTACGTCCATTCCTTAAAAATGAAAAGATTTCTTAGCCTTAATATGATTAACATATACGTTTAACTTTAATTAAATGAAATATTTATTAAGAGGTACCCCCAGAGTATATGCAAGCCTTCCTTTGTTAGCTTCTTTAAAATAAAATTTATCCATGCTAGGCAATTAAAATACTAAAACATGTAACAATATGTATCTGATAAAAATAAATCATTTCTTTATGTCAACATGGTCATTATTTGTACTTAGTATTTGAGTTACAAAGTCATTCAAATTTCAAATAATATTAATCATGTAGAATTGTTAATTTGTGATTGTCTTAAGTTGAGAGTCATTCTCTGTTGCTATTACCATCCATTTGGAAACACTCTAAAGATAAAAACCTAAAGACTTTACGAGGCATTCCATTTTACTATACTCACAATTCTACAATGTACACCTCTCCTACAAATATACAGTCTGATATACAACACCCACAGACAGTCATCTTGTTAAATTGCCAGCATTCTGAAATTGTTTCTTTAATCTCTTGAGTATCACAAATATTTTTACTCTAGCAACAACACAGGTAAAATCTATGAAGTCATTGTAAATTTGGTCAATGATTCTCTCAATGAGTTATCCGAATAAAAGCAATCTGGAAACATTTCTATGGGAAAGGTTTTCTATAATTATGGGATGACTGCATCCCATTTACACCTGCACCATTTAGAATGATCAAAACATGTAATTATTGTATTCTAGTTCCAATATAAGCTCATCATTGAGAACTAAATTATCCCTATAAGAAAGGGACCAAATTACCTCTATAAGAAAGGGTATGCAATGCAACAAGTTAGCTGCCCAGTATACTGAATTTTTAGTTACCTTATATAGTGTCAGTGTTTGGGTGATTTTTATGCCTTTACTCTCTATGAATAATTTCTTTCTGGGTGAGGTTATTCATTTAATTCTGTACCGAAGGGATGAAAAAAAAGACCCCCAGTTTCCAAATTAGCTTTTAATTACTAGATAATTCGCACTTAATTATAAATGGCTGCTTACACGGACAACTGTAACTTTCATAAAATCTAAAGTATGTATCTATGACACACCAAGTTTTACTAAAAACAATTATTAAGCAGTTACAATGGTTAGTTGAAAGGGAAATGGCACATCGATCCTTACAACTGCTTTCTGTTTAATTTGGTATTTGGTAATTTGGTATTTAATTTTCTTTTACAATTTCAACATTAATACACTGAACACACTGACAACTGTGAAGCCAGAAATAAATTCTATCCATGTTTTCTACACAGAACTCTCAACCTGCAGTTTTAAAACTTTAGTTAAAACCATTACAAAAACAACATTCACAATGAAAGCATTCAAAAAACAAATACGTTTACTTTTCACTTTTTCTCTGTTACCTTTGGAAATAAATGGTCCTCAAATACTTCAAAACCGTAGTCTAGGCAAACAAGTCCACTAGTCACAAAGATGCGGGCTTACTTTTCCCTCCTTCCCAAGCAACGACGCAGGCGGCTCCAGGCGACCCCCCTCCTGCTCCTCCCGCCCCGCACCAGGGCTAAAAGGAACCCCAGAGCAGCTCAAAAATCACGAATGGCGTGGAAAAGCAGCTTCAAAAAAGTCAGGACGCCAAATTATCATAGTTTAATTTCTGCTTTCACTTGCAAACGGTTGAAGAGAAAGCAAAGCAAGAAGCATCAGAGATACCACAAGCCTAGTGGTTGCGGTCTTAAAAGAGAAAAGAATTGAGTTCAGCCAGGCACAAAGGTCTCCATGGCAACAGTGAATTTAGACCCCCATCGGCATTATTTATGCAACATTTCATCACAAAAGGACCCTCCCACTAGCCTGCCTAGCAAATTCTAGTTTTCTGATCTTCCATTGCTTTGCCCTGAATTCGTATCTGGATCCCTATCTGCATCTCAACACTGAAAAAAAAAATTCCCCACAGAATCATAAAATTATTCTCAAACTGAATCTAGACTTTGTTTCCGTGGTGAATTCAAAGGCAGGAGGTAGATTCAAGATCGTTTAAAGAGCACATTCAAAGCCAGTCTAGTTATATTTCAAAGATGGGCACCGCAGCCAACACAAGTTTATTCAAAAGTTTTTCATTTTTTGAAATGAGATTGTAATTCAAAAGAAATAAAACATACGGCAAAGTCTAAGCAGCCCAAAAGGCTCACAGAAAAGAGAACTTGTCTAGATGCTGACTTTGAAACTAAACTTATATATACTGATATCCACCCCCAGCTATTATAATACCTCAGACACTCCTCTGAATGTTTTACCCAATTTTCCTCATTTTAGCCATGACTTACAAATACACGAATTGAACAACGTGTTTTAAACACTTTTTATTGAACAGTGTACCGAAGGGACTCAGGTCACATTTTATAATTATACAAACTGGGGCAAGTTATTTAAAACATAGATGACAGCTCAATGTAATTAGGTAACTGAGAGTATTAACAAGGTGATAACTTATTGATGAAATACTGTCTTTAATTCTAAACGTTTATACAACTATAATTGTTAGGATAATACTTGATGATGTTGAAAGGAAGTACTACTTACTAGTCCTCATTTGAAAAGGACTGTAGTTAGTATTAGCTCAAATAAGAACCAAACAGGGTGACTTTTTTATGGTTTATTACAACTGAAAAAAATTTTTTGTGGTTTTATTCTTTTTTAATTTTTTAATTGAAGTACAGTTGATTTACAATGTTGTGTTAGTTTCAGGTATACAGCAAAGCGATGCAGTTTTATATATATATATTTTATATATATGTATATATATTCTTTCTCAGATTCTTTTCCCTTATAGGTTATTATAAAATATTGAGTATAGTTCCCTGTGCTATACAGTAGGTCCTTGTTGGTTATCTATTTTATATACAGTAGAAACAGTGACTTTTTAAAATTAAGTTTTGATGTTTTTTAAACAATACAAGCTTACTATTAAAAATTCAAAGAGTACGTACTTTTATAAAGTAAAGGGTATTTCTTATTCCACACACCAACACCAATCCCACTCTCCCTTAATACGGTTGTATGTCCAGACCTAAATCACGCACCTTGATCTAGGTCTTGATTGACTATGTCGTCCCTAAGACAGTTTTGCAAGAATGCTTCATGGGTGCCTGTGTTTCCTGCCAGTGCAGATTTGATAAGATTTCCTGTCACCTGCAAGACTGGTAAATATCCCTGTCCCGTAAGGCCAGGGGGCTTTATTCACCTAAAATGGGGGTGTTCCTGGTGCCTCCAGAGCTCAGCTCACCTTCATTTCTGTGAAGATACCCCTGAAGTCGGGCAACTCATGGCCCTACTTAGAGGTTCTACAATGTGTGTGAATAAGTCATTCAGGTCTCTTCTGACACTGAAAACTGAAGAAGACAACACTGGCTGAGGCTGATAGTCTCTCTTTTAAGAAAATTACTTTCCCAGGTGAGAACAATGACCACTCACTCATACATTAGTTCCCAGCTCTCTCTCTTCCGTATCTATTGCCTTCTTTTTTGTTGCTTTTATGTGTCTTTTTCTCTTTTATTTCCCCACACCAGTCCTCTTTACTTCTGCACTATCTATTCTTGAGGCTTCGAATGTGGTTTCGTTTCAGGAAATGGCTTCATTTTTCCCTATCTTTCCATGAGCGTCACCAGCTCACTGTTACTCCTTTCATGTCTTTTTTATCTTATCATCATCTCTTTGATTTCATTTTTCCCCCAGGATTTTAAATGTCTTCAGGCTATAAAAAAGAATATGGCTAACTTTCTCTTAGGTTTCCTGGGGGTAATTTTATTTTCTGGAGTTACACTTTCTCTGCCTTTTGTATATTATTGTGTTACTTTCTTCTCTTTCTGATTTGTTACATTTTTTGATAGTGTTAACCCACTGTCTTTATTTAAACTCTTCAGTTTATTACTTATTTTTGAATTATGGCAACCTTATCTTGGCCTGACTTTTGCTTAAAAACAGATTGAGGAAGAGAGGGGTGCTGAGTATGGAGGAAGTGTAAACTAAAAATGCAGTTCTTGTAACACCCCCTCAAGATTATTCTCTCTTGTTGGAGCTTGTCCTCCTTGGGGCCTTTTGTCACTCCCATGTTCCCCCACGTCTTCAGGGCTCTGTGTTCCAATGAAGAATGCTGAGTCATGACCCTCCTTCCTTCCTTCCATCCATCGTTCCCTCCTTCCTTCTTTTTAAATGAAATTTGCATACCGAATGAAATCTGAAAAGCGGTTTCTAAACTTGGCATACCTTCTTTATATGAGTTTGTGGCTGATTCTGTTCCAAGCATTGATGTAAGTGGAATCATATTTCTAATTTTTTGTATTCTTGGCTGATCTCAGTGTTTCCCGGAAAGAAGCAGAATGAGCTGAACACTGTGGAATATTCATAATAATGGTTTAAAACTATATCCTAAAAAAGCATAAATACTTGTTTTTCACAAAATTTAACAGTCATTTGTAATTTAAAAAACTATCTTTGCAAGCTAGGCATGGAGAGGAGTCCCCTCCATTTGATAATGAAAAAATTACAATCAGAGTTAAATACTGAAAACATCTCCTTAAATATGAATGAAATGTCATTCACTGCTATCACCACACTTCTTAACACCATACTGGAGGTCTTAGGCAACAGGGTAAAAACAAAAAGGAAATGTAAAAAAACATCAATTTTCTTTATGTACATTAGCAATAAAGAAATTAAAACAATAATCATATATATAAATATCATAGAAAAACATCCAATGACTAGGAACATATCTGTGAAAGTGGTATAAGACCTCCACACTAAACACTACACAATGTAAGCAGCTCCTCTGGCCCTTTTCTGTTTGTTCATCCCTGTTTTCCTCAGACCTTCATCATAAAGATGAGATCACTAGGCTAGCTCCTGATTCTTGCTTTACTGAATGTACACAATGCCTTGCCTAACCTGTTGATTAGAGGAGTGAATGAAGAATTAAGTAGTTAAAGAATGTCTGACTCTACACTCCCAGCTTCCCCTTAGTAAATCTGCAGGCAGACCATGCAGGCAAGAAAGCATCCAAAGGAAGATCAGGAGAAGTCAGCAGGTCTGCATGCAATGGAAAGATGATGAAGAATCCGACCTCCTACCTTAATGATTAACTGAGATTGTTTCCCCTTTTTCCCTTTAAAAATTGTCATGGCTGAGCACAATCTCCAGAGTTGGTTTCTGGACATGAGTCCACCTTCTCCCCAGATTGCCGGCTTTTCTGAATACAGCATCTTTCCTTTCTACTGACACTTGCCCCTCGATTATTGGCTTTTGAGCAGCAAGCTGCCTAACCTGAGTGTGGTAACAACAACACTGTTGAAATTAAAGCAGACCCAAATCATTGGAGGGAAATACCGTGTTTATGGATTGACAGATTCAATACTGTAAAGATTTCAATCTCCTTGGGTTAATTGACAGATTTAACACAATTCCAATACAAACCTCAGCCTGTTTTTTTCAGGCATGGGAGAGGCTGAGGTGATGGATAGTGGATTCTAAAATGTACATGAAAATGCAAGTTGCCAAGAAGAGCAAGTAGTCTTGAAGAAAAGAAACAAATCCGGAAGGCTGAACCTAACAGATAAGAAGGCACATTACAAAGCTGTGGCAATTAATACCATGTGGTGTCCACGTAAGGAGAGACAGAACAGTGGAACAAGAGAGAATCTGGACACCAAGCCAGACACATTCCTAATTTATGAGGCTGATGACACTGCCATGCAGTGGAAAAGATGGTGCTTTCATCTGGATATCTACATGGTGAAAAAAATGCACCTTGATTCCCATCTCAAAAATATGCAAAAATCAATTCCATGAAAAGTGCTGGTCTAGATATGAAAGATTAAACAATAAAGCATTGAAAATGAAATATAGAATACATGCATGACCTTACAGTAGCCAAGGCTTTCTTACACAGGACACAAAAATTGCTAACCATAAAAAGAATAAAAAAGGTATAAGTTGGGCCATATTAATTGGAGAATTCAGTTTAGCAAAGACTCCGCTGAAAAAGTGAAGGAGCAGTAATGGAAGAAAATATTGTATTCTGTGTATGTGTGCATGTGTGTGTGTATGTATATACAAGTGTATGTGTGTGTGTGTATACATATATAAATAAATTTATATATATATAAATATATATATACACACGCACACATATATATTTCAAAATACTTGGACAAGCACTTTATAAAACAGGATATCCACGTAGCCAATAAACAAATGAAAAGATGAACAACTTCATTACTCACAAGGGATATGAAATTTAAACTTTCATGGGATGTCAAAGCATACCCATCAGAAGTGTTAAAATAAAAAAGAGAGAGGAGAGGAAATGCCAAATATTGGCAAATGTTGGGTGTTATCGGAACTTTCATAGACTGTGAATGGGAATATAAAATGGTAACAGAAATTTGATGTCTGTCTATCTCTTTTAAAGCTCTTTTATGCATATTCTGTGTCCCAGAAATTCTCTCAGGTATACACTCAACAGAAATGTTCTTAAGTGCATCAGAAGACATCACCTAGTATGCTCATATCAGCAATATTAATATCAGCCCCCACTGGACACTACTGAAATGCCCAGTTACAAGAATGGATATAGTATGCTATATGTGCACAGTGAAATGCTATTGAGCAAAGAAAATAAGCCAATAACCGAACGCAATATTGTGGTCGAGTGTTATACACATCATCTTGAGCAAGCTATACCTGATGGCATATGCTCTTTTTTGTATGTATGGTATACTTAAAAAATAAAACCCTAAGTTATCTTCAATCCCAGATATTTGGACATTATAATAGGCATGCATGAAAACAGGAATAGTATTTACCTTCTAATGTGCTCTATTTTTTAAAATACCATTTTAACCTTAGAGTTTTCCAGCAATATCCTTACCAATTTTGTTTTAAAAGAAAATAAAGGATTTTTTAAGTCTTAAAAAATAAAAGTAGAACCAAAGAATGAAGGACTCACTATTTGGTGTACTATCATCCATTTTAAAATAATTCACTATGTTGTGGTTCTTTTGGGCAAATAATCCAAATTCTCAGACCAAATAAAAAGAAAGAAACTGCATTTTAACGTCTTGGCTATTTTTATCTACTAATACTGACAGCAGGGTAGAAGAACAAGTAGTAATAATACAGGACTGCTTTAACATAAATAAGTGACAGACTTTGTAGTGATTTTAAATAAGTTTAATATGAATCGCTTATTTATTTATTTTGATAAAACCAGATCTCTTGAAGAGACGTTTTAAAGACTCTTCTGGCAATTTTGGCTTTTCATTTTCTAACAATCAGCATTCCAATGGAAAACTCTAATTCTATTTATTATCCCTCCAGACTCTAAGGTATAAAGTTACAAATGATTGACAGCCAAATTACTGAGTAGGCCTTCTGAGGGGCATGGTGAAGGTCCAGCACAAAGATTCTTTTGCAATTAAACAGTTGCAAGGAGTCAAATTTTTAGAGCCAGTTCAGCTTTTCATTTGCAGTCTGCAGTTACCTCTGCTGTCCATGGCCAGAATGGATGGCAGGACGTGGGAGAGGAAAGAAGGGGAGGAAAGGAAGAGGAAGGAAGTCAAACAAACAACGCTGGCCTTTTGCCCAGGGCGCTGGTAGTGACAACGACTCAAAGAAAACCGAAACTCCCATGGCGCCCGCTGCTGCTAAACCCTGGTGACCTGGTGTGGGACACACTCAGAAGTAGGACTCTCCGAACTCAGAGGCTGGAAATACGTACCTTCACACACCAGCTCATGTTCGCGAATCGGTGTAAATTTGAACCCTCTAACTAGGAGTGTAGGATCTTTATACTAAATCCCATTAATAAAACATACTTTGGTTCTCGTTTGCCCTATTGGGGTAAAAACCTCTTATCTGTGACCTTTTACACTGAGCAAGACACTTGCCTTCCTTCACTCTTTGCCTTAAATTAAAGCTCATACAATGATGGATTAAGACATAAGGATTTCAGGGCTCTCCTCTGGTATGAAATTAAGTTCACTGTATTCAAAGCACTCTTGGTTTCTCACAGAGAATGTGTACTGACCATCCGATTATAGTTCAGCAAACCCCTGGCATCCCTGATGCTGTACACTGTCAATCCATGAAATTCATATAAATTTATATTTTAGGCATAAACAAAGCCTGAAGACAGGAATCTCCAGTTACTGAATTACATGCTTGCAAAGACTGCAAGAGAATGAATTTAGAACACAATTTTTTTAATGCATTAATTAATTAGAGGTAGAAACACATCTGCTCTACAGACTACTCCTAAAATGCCACAATGCAACTGTTTTACAATGAGTATACATGCTTTCCAAATACTGGTAAGAACAAAAGCAGAATTCCTCATTTTTAAAGTTCTCTCTCTGTCTCTCACACAAGCCTGCGCATATGCGCGCACACACACACACACACACACACACACAGACACACACACACACTCCTTGGCAGAATGATGCGACATTTTAAATTTCCTTACGGCAGAACTCAGATGGAAAATGTCTACCTTATTTTACCCTTTTCCGTATCTCAAGCATATATCTGAGGCACTATCTCCTACGAAATAACTCAATTTCCCTGACTACTAAAGGTTATTGGGTCTTCATCTCCCAGTATTAAAAGTAGCTTTTGTTTTGATTTTTTGCATAATTAGCTCATGTCTTTATGTGATATTCTTTAACATTTCTGTAAAGTGGTGATCATGAATAATACTCTCTCAAAACACAGTGGGCCCTGTCCCTTTGGCCAGAGTTCGGTATGATGTCACTGCCCTAGGCCGAGGCACCTCAGGAATACCAATAAGAAAACGCGCATGACTAAGCATTTTAAGTTCTTCCCACAATGTGTCTGGCTAAGACACAAGCCAAAGGGAACACTTTAAAAATAGTTCTTTGCAAAAAAAGACTAGAGTTCAAAGAAATCAGAAGGATGTGTTTTAAAAAAAAATGAGGAAATTCTTGAAAACATACATTTCAATACATCAAGTCATAACTCTAAGTATTTTGGTATAATTATTCCCTGTAGAAGATATTCATCCTCCTTGGGTATTAGCACGATTTCTTACATTTAGCCTGGAACATTCTGTCCTCTCACTTTTAAGATTTAACTGTGTGGGAAGTTAAGATACAGAGGACAGTGGCTGTGAGACTTCCGTCATGGAGATGGAGATTACACATGGGTGAAGAGGCTCAATATGGCTGGTGTTCCTTTAACTCTAGGACTCTAGTGTCCTTTTTGTGCTTTTTATTTGCTACTCCGCAGTTGTTGTTTTTTTTTAACTGAGAGCACTATTTAAATATTTCCTCAGCAATCTTTCACTATAATCTGAATTATAGTGTATTTGTTCCATTTCTTCTTGGATGCCTGAGAACAATCTCTCAGTTCATTCTTTGTCCTATGGTGGGCTTGGATGTGTGTGGAGCAGGGTAGGGAGCTAGCCTACACAAGCCCAAACTGATCTTTAATAAAAGGACTTCACAGATATTGTAACTCTGTATCTTAAACACGTGTGAATCACTACAGGATCAGTGCCTTATCATTTGTTAAAATGTTAAATTCTCTTTTGAGAATTTTGAAGAATTTTCTACAAGACGCTTTGAATGTAACTTTATTTCTGAACGTTGCCCAAGCACGGGTATCCAAAACATGGAGGCCTTTGTATGATACAGCTCAAGTTGGTTCTAGAATTGATATTGCATATTTGAGTAAGTGTTTGTTAGGATGCCTACAGGCTTAGCTTCCAGCTCTTTAAAGCTCCTGAAGACTGAGGTTGCTCTCTTTATAACTGTAGCTCATTTAGAATGAAATGATTCCCTGGCATTTTCAAAACTTCTCAGGTCATCCAACGGACTGGATGAAGGCTTACGGTTCACTTAGCTCTGCAGATTTGTGCTATGTTCCCTAGTTCTTGCTCTAAATTCACAATTTGGCCTCCACAATGGTGTGCTTCCCTTAATTCACAATCGAGCACTCTGGACTGGGGCATATTTTAAAAAATAATGAAGATGAGAAAAGCTGGCATTTTACTGGGTAGGTAACTCACCACTGGACGACAAGGAGGACTCACTTCCCACACCCCCGGAACCGCCTCAGTCCATATCCTCAGGTGATAAGGAAGAGCTGTGTTTTTTGTTGTACTAAAAAGCCATTTAAGCACAGAGTGGAATTTTACCATTGTCTCTGCACGCATTTAAATGGCACAAGTTAAATCTCATTTTATCGATGAGAAAAGAGATTCAGAAAGATTAAAAAATTTGCCCCAAATCATACAGATTTTAAGTAATGAAACCTGTGTATAAACCTGAGCAGTTTGACTTCAGAACTGGTGTTATTAACCACGAGGATACCTATCATTATTTGCAAGGGTTTAAGTTTGTCTCCTAGAGTCATGTCCCAAAACCACAACAGTATCATGTTCTTATGGGGTTTGCACAGCAGTGAAGAATTGGATTATCCATCTCCCTACCCCCTACCAAGGAAGAAGGTTCTGATGAGGAGAAATTCCAGCCTCCTAAGAATCAGCCACGTTCCTAAGGGAGCTACCCACCCCCCCCATCCAGTCTACCTACTAAATAATCCTTCACCAACTAGGGTTTTGCGGACCATTTCAAAGGTCATTAAGATCAATATTGTACACAGAAATTTTAAAATCTCTTATCCTCTTCCATTTGAATGACTTAGCTGTACTTCTTTAAATGAAAGGAAACACATTTCAATTTCTCCTTTATTAGCCTCCTAGGGGATGGTTTAAAGATCAGGAGAGAGAAGAAGTGTCTATTACTTATAGCCTTTTCATATACGGATTGAAGACCAAGAGCTGAAAAAAACATATCTTCACTCACCATGAAAATTTATGAGAAGTACAGGACTTAACCAAAACATTTTATCAATAAAGGCAAGTGTAAAAATGCTAATATTCATTAAAGTTAATATTCACTAAGGACTGGCTTATCAATATCAAAAGTAAGTATAGTGCCTGTAATAACAACTAAAACGTGTGGGGCAATCTGCTTTAGTAGATCATGAAACCACAGGGATATTTCCTGGAAAACTGAAAGAAACAGTGTTAAAGGAGAAAATACCTATCATGGCAAGTTTTATCTCAAACAGGTATTTTATTTCTAACAGATTTTTTTTGGAAGCTTGCGTGTTCTAGAACATTTTTGTAGGTATCAACATACCTGAGTGCTTATTTAATGACATTTTTGCAATTCGTTTTCATTATCCCCAATCATGAATGAAATCTTGAACTTGCCAACAACAGTTTTTACCAGATACAGTGTTTTTCCCCCAAGTGTGATATCCATGGCTGTCATAGGATTTTTTGCTTTTTGTTTTATTTTTGCTAGTTCCAAAAACCCAAAAAGGCTGGAAGCCCTACTTACCTATGAGGTCGGCGTGGATCAAATGTGAGAACTATGCCTGGGAGTACAATTCAGTGACGAATCAGAGCAATGGAAAAGGGTTTAATGAAATATAATTTAGCCTTTCTATTGAGGTTCATAAAGCCACGAGGTTTATTGTTTTGATGAGAAATGGCTCTTGGATATGACTACCCAGTCTCTTAAGAGTCTTATTTTATGTATGCATGGGAATCTCAAAGGAATCTCAAAGAGTTTCTTCTGACATGCTGATGGCATTCTCTTGCAACTGAATGCATACTTGAGTTACGTGCTGAGGATTCCAAAGTTAGAAGTGACTCAGAAATGCATCAACTTACTACTTCCTTCCTACTTTCAGGAAATCCCAAATATTGGGACCATAAATGTTCGTTATCCAATACCGACACACAGATATAAATATGAATCTGAGGGTAAATGACTCATGATTAAAATATGTGACTCAGACTTCCACTTCTCTATCAGTCACCTATGTTTCCTCATCTGACACTGTTGGATGTCCAAGGCAGTCACCGAGGTATTTATCTACTTGGAGGATTGATTACATAGCGACATGAAAATATCAATATGTGGGCACATTGTTTTTTGTATCAATGTGTGAAAAGCATTTGCTGACACTCAAATTCTAAGCAATATTTGGAGCACCCTAAAAAGCTATACAAAATCTATGTATAATATGTATGTATGTGTATATATATACATATGTATATATATATATACACACACACATATCTATGTATAATCTGTGCCAAATATTTTCTACAGGTATATTAAGTACAATACATGGTGTTTTATTTTTCAAAGTTGAAAAAATATGTCACAATTAAAACAATATATGTGTATATCTTCTAAAATGAAGACTAGCACAGGAAATTATATTTCAAAATGATTGGGCAGCACATTTACAGACAGTGATGTCGGTAATGAAAGGCTGATCTGGAAAGAAATGTCAGCAATTAGCTCCTCCGCAGCAGCCCAGAAGTTGAAGGTAATGAGAGTTTTGGTGATAGAAATGCAATAGAAACAACATTGTGAAGGTTTCCACGAGTGCCTGTCTACGGGTGAGATTGAAAGCTCACAGATAAATGGCTGAATTAAATGAAAAGAATGTAAAGAATTCTAAATCTAACAAATACTGTAATTTGGCTTGTGTAAAGCAGCAAGAACATTTTTTATGAATGATACACTCCTTTAGTAATACTATAAATGGATGTAGAAATATTTTAGAATATCTCATCTCTGAAATGAAAGAATAAAGAATATGTGAATATGTATTTGCAGTGATATGTGTGAACAAGAGCAAGCATACATACATTTCACATATACGTAATGTTGACCAACACATGCTTTGAGAACTATAGGAACACTAAGATCACACATATTTTGTTTCTTCTTTCCATAGTATAATTTTCACATTTTTTCTGTTTGTGACCTAATTAAAATGATCAGATTCTACTCCTCTCCTTTTTGTACAGACTCTTTCTTCCAATACTATGGAAAGTGGTACATTGTATATATTTTATTTTCTTCTACACAAAACTGCCCTGAAAGGAAGAGGCATCATAATAAGCCATAAATAACTGGAACAGATCTAATTCAGGTCATTAAAAATAAAATTTAGATTTCTAAATTCTAACAGAGTCTGTTTAAAAATCCTTAGTCAGTGTGGATTTATTAAAATTAGTTTAATAGATTTAATTGTTGATATTTAATTGTTCACTTCTCACAACTCACTAAGATTTTAATAACTCATACTTTTTTACATGACAAATATAATGATAAGCATATAAATATACCTATTGCCTTATAGTTTACATAATAATTTTACATAAATTATCACTTCTGATCTTCTTCATATTCTTTCAATTATATATTAATATCTAAAACCAGAAAGGTATTATAAATTTAATAACAGAAAGTGAATTTGTATCAAAATTCTTATTTAGGAAGTTAAATTACCAAGCTAATTACAAAAAATACTCAGGCACATATTGAAATATACTTAGGTACTACTGCTCATTAAAGAAAGTACTTGGATAGTGCTATGTTTCAAAACAGTCATTGGATTCCCTTCAACCCTCATCTCTCCCAACCCCCAACTCTATAGAAGTTTTTGCCAAGTAGTAAAAAGTGACGCCCGCCCTCACTATCCTATGTTCCCAAGGCTCCGGCAGACAGGAATATTTCTCCAAGGGTGTGGTAATTAAGTCCCTTAACAACAAAGGGGTGTAAAGCACTATGAGATTCAATTTCTCTTTTTATGGAAATTAATGATAGAATTTCTTTATAATCTATTTTATTATTGCAAAATATGCCATCATAATAATTTAATTTTTAACATTGTGAATGGCTCCTAACAACACCTTGCATCACCACTTCAATACTAATTTTATCATAATTGGGACATTATAAGTAGAGAGATAGCACAGCTTTCTTTTTTTTTTTTTCATTGTTGGCACCAAGAATAACTCCATGATTTTTGTCATGTGGGAAGATTTAAGAAGCAACACAAACGATTATTTCTTTTCAGGCAAGTTCCCCATGGACATGTGTCAGTCTGCATAATAAACACGATGACATTAGATAGCGCTATTCAAACACTTTCTTGGCAGTTGCAGCAAGAGACAAGGGCACTGCCCTTTGGCCATGGAGACTAGAGCGTCTCATCCAGTGTCGGTCCAGATGGAAGAGTAACACACCGAGCCAGTGGGGACACTAATGGAATAACCTGACAATAGCCAGGTTTGGAAAAGACAGAAAGCGAGAGATAGTTTCACTTTCTCTTTAAATGTTAACACACACAAAAATATCAATGATCTAGAATACTACTTTTCATTTTCCAAGCTGATAATATTAATGCATAATGGTAGATGAAGCAATCCTTGTTCTAGAATTCTCCTGTGCCACTGGTAGCCTAAAATCATTGAGGGGATAAATCCAGTACAATGCTGTGAGATGATTTATGAAAAGATTTTGATAAATATAACACAAATTAATCATTTGGTAACTTAAAAGTATAGCTGCTTCTTGGTTTATTCTCTACCCTATTACATTGTAAAGAGGCATTGAGAAGAGAGTATTTCACAATGGGCATTTGAAGAACCGAACAAACTGTTGACTATGCCTTGACAAAATGCAACATGAAATATCATCAGCTTATAAGGAGAGATGCCCTAGATTCATAAATCTAGGAAGCCAACTTTCAACTGCATTTAGTGTATTAAAAAAGAGGCCACCTACTCTTGCAATATGAAAGTTGTGAATTCTAGTTTTTAAAATAGATTCAAAGAATACGAATTTAACGTGAACCATACCATGAAACAAACGTAGTTATCCCCATCATAATTGTAAATGTCACAGCTGCAGCAGCTGATGGTTTTCAACTTTGCTACCCTTTGTTGGTATTACTGTTAGGACTTCATGTGCTGCATCAGGACTCCTGAAAAACCTTGCCTCATCTTAAGTAACCAAGATTACCTGCCAGTACCTGCTTTGAAACAGACTGGATTCCCCAAGGAATCCATGGTTAATGGCTAATTACACAGGTCCTGCATTCCACTTCATAATCATATGATTTTATTTTATTTTTTCTTCTTTTATTATTATTTTCTTATTGAAGTATGGTTGATTTACATAATCGTATGATTTTAATGTAAAATGTAAAACCCAGGAAGATTATTTTCCCTAAAAATAAAAGCCAATGTAGACGGAGGTTGAGTTTATGACAGATGATGAATATTGTAGAGAAGTCTATTACATAGCTCAATAAAGTTGAGAAATCTCTCAATTTGAGAAGGCTCTTGTTTAGATTTTCATTCATTTATTCATTCATGCATTCAACAGATAGTTATTAAACATCTGTTTTGCACTATTCTGAAGGGCGGTGAAATACACAGATGTGGCTCCACCCTCACACAGCTTACAGCTCCCCTTTATCTTCGAAATACTAACATCCGGCAATCTGCTCCTCCTTCTTCTAGAAACGCAATTTTATCTCTTTTAAACATATCAGTTTATTTATTCTTACAGTGGCTTGCACATAGTAAGCATTTAGTTGTGACCTGACAGATTGAGTGGTATTTTTCTTCATAACTGATAAATGTAGAGTATTAAGGCACATTCTGAAACTCCGAAGTTTTATGTTACTTTACTATCACACATAAGAGGGTGGAAAGAAGAACACAGGTATTTCCTTCTGCATGTTTGGTGAGCATTCGTATTCATAGGCTGGTTCTCCCTTTACCACTGAAGTGTCAATTGCTGGAATGTGGTCTAAGCGGGGTCAGATTTTGGAATAAAGGCAGTATTTCACTTATGCAGCATTCAGCTGAGGCCACTTGTGCCCGCATGTCTTCACAGCCAACTGGTTGGCCTGGGAAATTTACAAACACTCTCCTTGTTACCGTGAGTTGGACGGTAACCATGACCTAGACATTGTGCAAAGTTCTTTACCTCTATCAAGAACAATTTTCACCACTACAGACAAAGCGCTGTTTTCCTCTTTTAAAGATGAGAGAGAGACTTCTCCAGTGGTACAGTGGTTAAGAATCCACCTGCCAATGCAAGGGACACGGGTTCGAGCCCTGGTCCGGGAAGATCCCACATGCCGCAGAGCAACTAAGCCTGTGCACCGCAACTACTGAGCCTGCGCTCTAGAGCCCACGAGCTGCAACTACTGAGCCCACGTGCTGCAACTACTGAAGCCTGCGTGCCTACAGCCCGTGCTCCGCAACCAGAGAAGCCCACGCACCGTAACGAAGAGTAGCCCCCGCTCGCCGCAACTAGAGAAAGCCGGCACACAGCAACGATGACCCAACGAAGCCAAAAAATAAATAAATATTCAATTAAAAAAAAAAAAAGATGAGAGAGATTCAGGAATGGGAGGGACCAGGGTCATGACGGCACCAGTCTGGTATGCTGCGAAGCATGAGCCTGAGCACAAGTCTATCTCTCGAGCCTTGAGTCTCCCCACCCCGTGAAGCATGTTAACCCCAGGTTTTGCAAGTTCCCTCCCCTCTTCGGTGTGCAGCCTTATTCTCGTGTCCCCTGTTCTCCGAGCTTTCCAAATCTTAGTTCTTCCCCTCTCTCCTAGAAAGCCTGGGGCTCACCTTCTCCAGATGTGTCCAGTGCAGTAACATGACCCAGACCCCAATTAAACACTCGTGTCCCAAGATCTCAGAAAGTCGCTTTGCTGTTATCACATTGATTGGGAAATTAAATGATGCATTTCTAATCCCAAGTATATCAGTGGAGAAACGAAGAGGAGATTTTCATGAGCTTTTTTGTCAGCTTTTGGTTTTAGAGTTTGGAGACTTGCTTGCACATTGGCTACCCCAGGAACTAGGAAACGTGTAACGGGAAATATGGGAGACACAGTCAGGCCTGGGTTCCAAGTAATAAAGGAATGACAAGTCTTAGGTGCCAATCCCAAACCGCTCAGCAGATGATCTCCGCTTTCTAACCTTCCTTTCTGGTTCTGGAAAAGTGTTATTTTGTGTGGCTTCACCCTGTCAGTAGTTTTCAGGCATCTTCCATAGAATTTCATGTTTGAGAGTAAGAAAAATGTCAAAGAGAAGACATTAAACATTCACATGAAGAAAATATTCACTTTTGGAAAAAATATTGAATAATTAATTTATTTAGCTGGGCTTCAAAAAAGTTGGGATAAATTACAACGTTGGTATGATTCAGAAAGGAATCTGCCACAGAAACAACTGCTTGGAATTCTAGCCACAGAAGCAGGTTTCCTTGGGGAACTTACTCAGCTTCTCTTCAATGAAGTTCCTTTATTTATAAAATTAGAATACAATTTGTACAGCCTGGTTCAAGAAAAGCTAACAGGAATACAACGAGAGTAAAGCTACAAGTTTTGGGGGGTCAAGGACTTGTCTAACACATACAGTGTCTAAGGGGAACTCCTCATCAGGAAGAGGAGAGGGCACCCAGCACTGTGACAGCCTCACATGCTATGGAAAGCAACCTAAATTCTACAGGGAAACAAACATGTGGAACGATCCCAACGTCAGTGTGCTGTAGGAGCTGAAGATTTGGCGCTAAGGAAACAGATCAGGTTCTCACATTCTAACAGAGAATCACAGACAATTCACACCCACCATACAGGACAAAGATGGCTTCTTGCAGGGATAAGAAAGTAGTCTGGTGAAGTGACCAAGACTTGACAGGAGTAAACAGGGCCTTGTAGAGCATTTTAAGGTTTGGATCTTACGCTAAAGGGAGCCATTGGAGGGATCTAAGTGACATGATGTGACAGGCATTGTTTTACTTTTTTGTTTTGCTTTAATTTTTATTGGCGTATAGTTGATTTACAATGTTGCGTTAGTTTCAGGTGTACAGCAAAATGAATCAGTTATACGTATACATATATCCACTCATTTTTTAGATTCTTTTCCCATATAGGCCATTACAGAGTATTGAGTAGAGTTCCCTGTGCTCTACCATAGGTCCTTGTTGGTTATCTAGGCATTGTTTTTAAAAAGATCAACTTACTATATTAAGCTAATGTGAAACCACCTGGAATAATACAAGTTATGAAGAAAGAGTCCTGTTTGGATCTGACAAACTATGATTCATAGAAATCATGTAGGGTGACCAGTGCGGAGGATATGGTAATAATCCAGAAAAAGTAATGGTGGTTGGGAATATGGTTACAGTGATGAAGGGAAAAAAGCAAAAGTGTCCTGAAATGGAGCAAACAGGACATGGGAGCTGTAAAAGGGAGAATTCTAAAGGTGTCCCTCTCCCCTCAAGATGCCTGTGCTCTGGTTATTGAAACAGTCATCTAAATTCCACCACGGAGGGACTTTGAAGATAAACTTAGCCACACATGAGTTGACCTAAAAATATGGAGATTATCCTGGATCCAGGTTGGTCCAATTTAATCACATGAGCCATTAAAAGTCTAGAATTTTCTCCAGCTAGAGCCAGAGAGATAAAATAGAGGAGGCAAGAGATGAGGCAAAGAACAGGTCAGAGAGATTCAAAGCCACTGCTGCTGGCTCTGAAGATGAAGAAAGGGAGTCACGAGCCACGGAATACAGGTGGGCTCTAGAAGCAGAGAATGGCTCTCGGCCACCAGCCAGCAGAGAAATGGAAACCTCAATGCTAGGACTGCATGCAAGTGAATTTGACCACCAACTTGAATAAACTTGGAAGCAGTTTATTCTTCCCAGTACCTCCAGAAAGGAATGCAACCTCGATGACACCTTAATTTTAGCCCAGTGAGACACATGGTGGACTAGAGATAAATAAATGTGTGTCCTTTTCAGCCACTAAGTTGTGGTAATTTGATACGGCAGCAATATGAAACTACTACAGCAATGGAATAGATACAAGAAAGGAATAAGGAAAAGAGACGTGTCAGGATGACTTAGCTCTTGGGACAGAGTTTAGGGGAATAGAGGAATCATTTACTGAGGTGGAAAAGAATGATGGACGAACATTAGAGGATGGGGATAGAAAACAAAAATTTGTTTTGAACATGTTAAGCTGGAAATGTCTATCATTCATCCAGTTGGAGGTGATAAGAAAGCAGGCAGAAATACAAATTTGGAGCGTAGAGAAGTGGTCAGGGCTGGAGATGTACACTGGCTTCACAAATGTGTTATAAACATATATATGGGGCTACGTGTGTGTTCCTAGGAATATACATATATAGATAAAATTAGAAAATCTTAAGTATTTTTCACTAAAAATGTCTAAGAAAAATAAGCAATGTTAGGGAGGAAAGGAGATTACATACCTTTACGTGTTGAATTGTATCTCTCCCAAAACAACATATTGGCATCCTAGTCCCCAGAACACGTGAATGGGATAATAACTGGTTTTAGCATCTTTAAAGATAAAATCAAGTTAAAATGAAGTCATTAGGGTGGTCCCTAATCCAAAATGACTGGTGTCCTTATGAAAAGGGGAAATTTGGACGGAGACATGCACAGAGGGGAAACATCATTGAAGATAAAGGCAGATACCAGGGTGATGCTTCCTCAAGTCAAGGAACACCAAAGATGGCCAGCAAACCACCAGAAGTCTGGGAAGATCATGGACCAGATTCCCTCTTCCAACCTCAGAAGGAACCAACACCTTGACCTTAGGGCTTTAGTCTACAGAATAAAGAGACAATAAATTTCTGTTGTTTAAGCCACCGAGTTGGTGGGACCTTGTTACAGCAGCCCTAACTAACTAAATCACACACTTAATATTGCAAAGTTGACCCCTGAGGTAGCTGCATAGATATATTTTGAGGTGTATTTTGAGTACAGTCTCCATATATAAAATTGGCATATATAAAATTATCACCCATTTTAAAATAAATAAAATCACTGAAAATATGGCAAGGAGAAATGATCTATTAAAATAATTCCAGCAGTAATCATACAATTTTAAGTATTTAATTTTTTAAGAAACAGCAAACACATATTAATTATAATGCATAAATTCACTTAGAAGTTTAAGTTTCTTTTATTAGATGATATTAAAATCAACTGCAATTCAATTGATATAAATTACTATTATTTGACTATTAACCTGTGAAAAATTACGGAAAGAAAGGTGCCCAACAGTCTCAGTTATGAATCTACTTCGCCATGATATTCCTTGTGTTTATTCAAATACTGTTTTATTTAACTTAGACCTGTTAAACATGTCAAACTGTCAACATCCCAAGTGGAAGAAACTCAAAACTTGGGCTGAATGTCTATGAACACAGCAGGCATCAATCCCCCTCCAATTTTAAAAGGAACACACCTTCTGCTATAAGCAGAAATTTATACATAATTAGGTCCCATGCAAGGAAATGTGCTTAAAGTTGATGCTATGCATTATAAAAAATTCTCAAGCTCATTAACAACCATAAGAAAAGAACCCATGGGCTTCCCTGGTGGCGCAGTGGTTGAGAATCTGCCTGCCAATGCAGGGGACACGGGTTCGTGCCCTGGTCTGGGAAGATCCCACATGCCGCGGAGCAGCTGGGCCCGTGAGCCACAATTACTGAGCCTGCGCGTCTGGAGCCTGTGCTCCGCAACAAGAGAGGCCGCGATGGTGAGAGGCCCGCGCACCGCGATGAAGAGTGGTCCCCACTTGCCACAACTAGAGAAAGCCCTCGCACAGAAACGAAGACCCAACACAGCCATAAATAAATAAATAAATAAATAAATAAAAGAAAAAAACCAGTCTCACAGATGAACATAAATGTAAAGATCCTAAACAAAAAAAAAAAAAGAAAAGAAAAGAACAGAACCCAGGGCACCGTTATAAAATAGAGCACTTGTGAATGTTATCAACAATTTGCAACAAACCTGGAAATAGAAGCTGCAAACTTAATGTATTATGCTAAATGTAATGTGAACCTACCCAGAGCAATGGAAGCTATGAAAAGTCCTGTTAAATTCCGAAAAACTATGATTCATAGAAACCCAGAAAACAAATGACTGGGAGGAGAAATTTCATACAGTTATCTTGTCCACGCCCAAGGCATTAAACATCATCTATATGCTGATGATTCCCAATGTTTTCATCTTTGGCTCTGCCCTCCCCACTGACTCTAGACCAGTCTAGTCAACTACCTTCTGCCCATTTCCACTGGGTATTCGTTCACCAGACTTCTCATAAGTCCACACACCAGAATAGAATTTTTTATTTCTCCCGTTATCCCTACCCCATTTCTCCCAACCTTTCCTCATCTCTGTAAAATGGGATCACCATCAATCCAGTCCTTGGGGACAAAAACAGAAGAGCTTCTGGACCGGATTCTTTTCCTTAAACCCTACAAAAATACATCAGCAAATTTGTTTGTTCTACTCTCCTGCAAACTATATCCTGAACTCCTCCACCTCACGTCATCCCTACTGATGCCAACTAGTCCTTCATCTCTATTCTGCTTTTCTGCAACAGCAACTTACTTGGTTTCCCTCTTTCCCTTCTTGTCCCATCCCTCTCTGCCTCTAGAGTCTTATTTTCCACAGAGCAGTCAGAGAGCTTTTTCCAAGTTTTAATCCCATCATTTCACTCCTTTGCTTAAAATGTTCAAATGGCTTCCCGTGATCATCATCATCATCAACATCGGAATCATGATCAGCATCAGCATCAGCAGCAGCATCTCATTCACAGAGCACCTGGATTTGGTCCCTGCCTACTTCTCTGACTTTATTTTCCTCCAGTCTCCCCTCTTTTCGCTAAGCTCCAAACATGGCATTTTCTTCCTTAGACCCCTGAAGCAATTCCTTTACCTGGATCATTCTTTCTCACCTGGCTTCTCCTGCTCTTTCTCTGAGTTTTAGCACACATGTTGCTTATCCAGAGAAGTCTTCCCCCACCTAATCTTGCCCAACTCTCCCCCATTTACGCTCAATTTCGTTGCCCCATGTATTTCATTTTCTTCATACCACCGACCACTACCTGAAACTATAGGTACTGCTTATTTATTTTTCATCTTTGATTGTTGTTTTTACTTATACTTTTATTGTCTCCCCCAGTAAATCAATATGGTGTAGTGTCTATTTACTTACAAAACAGGAAGGTTTTTTTTTCTTGTTGATGAATTATGAATAGTTGACCTAAGGTTGCAGCTATTTTTTTTTTTCCTACTGAACACAGAATATGTGCGCTCTTTAAGAGTATAAATTTTCCTTCCAAATCAGTGGATCTCAGTCGACACTCTATTACTGTGATAGTCTTAACTGAGGGAGAATTATTAATCACTGACACCCTAATGGGAGAATGACATTCTTGAACCTTTGGGAGAACAATAGTCTATTTCATAATACTGATGATGGACACAATTTTGAAACTTATTTTTTGGTCCAGTAGAGATTAATAATGCCCAACACTGACCAGTGAGATAACAGAAAGGAATGCCTTGTCTGAAGGTCTGACTGTGTTCTAGTCCTGGAAAGATGTGTCTAGACAAAGCCTGGTCTGGACCCAGGAGTCCTTAGGTTTGAAGCCAATTGCCAAGGGGAGGCCTGAACCTGAGGGCCCTCCTCACCCCACCCCAAGGGTTGGGATCTTGACCTCACAACATGGTGATAATGAAGTTCTTCCACTTGGCCAGACTCTATTAGCCTTTTATCATTTTAGTTTCCTCCTAACAAAATCACACTGAGAATCTTTTAACCTACACAGTGACCTCCTTTAAACATGAGGAGAAATTTAGAACTGATTTATTTGACAGCAATTTGGTTTGAGTCCTAGTATCTGTTATGTTGATTTATGATAACAATATAAGTGCCCATGACAAAGAGTTTTATGACTGGTTCCGGACCCAAAGTTCGACTTTCATTCCCCATACACTGCGTTCCCTCTAAAGGCACAGACTAAAGTCTCCAGGCCAGAGCTGACTAACGACCAGCCACCCCAAGGAAAGTAGTGATTTTCGTAAATGGATCCTAAGCAAAAACCCAACGCCTTGTGTAGTTTGGGAAGGACAAACGTTTGGTTCGTACCGTCAAGGAAATGACATTCAAAAGCTTCATCTTGTTTTGTATATTGTATTTCAAAATACTAATGATTTCAAACTCTTTAGTTGAAAAGATCTTGAAGAATGTGTTTATAAGAATAGCTGAACAGGACTCCCCTGGTGGCGCAGTGGTTAAGAATCCACCTGCCAATGCATGGGACACGGGTTCGAGCCCTGGTCCGGGAAGATCCCACATGCCGTGGAGCAACTAAGCCCGTGCGCCCCAACTATGGAGCCTGCGCTCTAGAGCTCACGAGCCACAACTACTGAAGCCCATGTGCCACAACTACTGAAGCCCATGCGCCTAGAGCCCGTGCTCCACAACAAGAGAAGCCACTGCAATGAGAAGCCCGTGCACCGCAACGAAGAGTAGCCCCCGTGCGCTGCAACTAGAGAAAGCCTGCGCGCAGCAACAAAGACCCAATGAAGCCAAAAAAAGAAGAAGAAAAAAAAAAGAAAGAATAGCTGAACATTCTAAAATACTTTAAAAAGATAAACCTGTGATAACCGATGTGTTAGTCACCACAACCCAATAAAGCATGAGAAAGAGTATTCCCACTTCAGGGTGAGAAACTTTTGTCTAGAGGAGTGAAGTGTGTTTCCCAGGTTTATAAATCACTACATTTTAATGCCAGAGGGCTGTCCAGAGTTTTCCTCTCAGCCAGGGGCACCCACCTTCCAATAAGCCACTTTCCTTCCTCTGCTTATGAAAACAAACCCTTAGGGTTCTAGCTGATGGTCTGTAACTTTTAAGCAATAGCATATTATTATCATGAATGTTGCCTGAATCAATCCTAGGGAAAAATATGTTGATTCAAAAATATCATCCAGAGTTCTATTTATCTCAAAGAAGTGCAATAAATTCATATTTCTAATAGAAATGACATATTATAGATCTGGCTACACGGTTGCCTTATTGAACTTTAGCTGCATGTATGTTTAGGCAGAAAAAATGCTACTGCAAGCTATCAAAGGAAGCTCTTGTCTGCTGAAAGGAGACACTTTACCTAAAGCAATTAGCTTAGAGGTAGACTGCAATTTTGAGCCAAGAGTTAGGATGCAAACCTAGGGTCTAAGTCAGTAGAAAAAGTCTCTCTAACAGCAAAATCTATCAACTCTAAAACCTTCAAAATTGCATTTTAAGCAAGATTTAGGACCATCCTGTTAGTCTACACTTAATCATGGAGTCTATGTATTTTCACTTTATACTCTGTTGGTCAGGATGCAATGATAAAGGTCTTCTTGAACCCAGAACAGATGAGGTGAATGCCTTGACCAGGTCTCCTCTTCCTGTGCTCTGCTCAGCATGCAGGCCCTGGGTACCCCAGGTGTCTCTATGATGATAGACAGCATCACTCGAGTGAACACTCAGCCCTGCTTCACAAGCCTTTGCAGGTTCGGTTCCTTCACCTGGAATCCCTTAGCAATCACCACTCCAATCCGGCAAACGTTAGCTCGTGCCTAGTTCAAGGGTCAACTGCCATACAAAGCTTTCCTCCTCCCCCCAAGGAGAGGGACTACCACATGCTCAAAACACCAGGCAGATGTGTTATCTCAACTCTCAGTCCAGTGTATGATAAACATTTGTCTCACCACCAGTCCTCTCTAAACTCTGAGCTCTTTGAAGGCAAGGACTGTATCTAATTCCTACTTGTGTTCCCAATACAAATAAGCAATCAAGGAACGTTTGACACTAAAAACAAAATATCACATCCTTTTCATTTCTATTGACATCCCAATTCTAGGTATTCACCAAGCCTAGACTGTAGTCACAAAATGTAGAAATATAGAGCTTTAAACCTAATATTGTATATATATATGAGCATTTCTGATAGGAAACCCCAAATATTAGAGTGGGCACTCTGCTCTATCACTTAAACGGTGTTGACTTTGGGCAAAAGGAACATATGAAAGTGCAATTTTTTGTTTGATTTTAATCCTTATCTTTCAGTATACCACTTCTTATGCCTTCCGAGTTGGAAGTTTTGTCTTTATAGAAACCACAATTTTTCAGAAGGAATCATCTTTAAAAAATAATATTAAACAATTCAGTATTCCTGAAATATACTTAAATTACTAATGACCTAAATAAGCAGATTTATGCCACGATACACTGAATACCAGCTATGCATCTTCCTATTCTTTCATGGTACACGTTACATGGTAAATTTGAATATAAAGAAAAACTGTTCATAGAAAGCATGGCTTTAAGATTATATTGTTTAATAAGACTAGGTGCTTCCTATCTCTAAAAACAAAAAAACATAAAAACTTTCAGTGTTTTCTAAGGGTCAATTAACAACACCTTACGATAAGAGTCACAGGTTTTCTGTCCTGGGGATGACATCAGTCTCTTGAGCCCACCTTTTCCCTTTTGTTGTTGTTTATTTTTGTTTTTGTTTTTTGGCCGCACTGCATGGCATGTGGGATCTTAGTTCCCCGACCAGGGATCGAACCTGCGCCCCCTGCAGTGGAGGTGCGGAGTCTGAACCCCAGGACTGCCAGGGAATTCCCCCATCTTTTCCCCTTTGAACAGAATGATGCTGTTGACGAGACGGCTGTGGAGTATGGTACCAACCTACTTCTTGTGTGACATTTTCTAATAATTGTTTGCCAATGTCAAGATTTCTTAATCAAAATCCATTTTGCTTTGGAGTTGTCTTTAGTTTAATGTCAAGATGGCATTCATATAGCAATTATCCTGTTTAAAGTAGCTTGTATAAGTAATGAAATTACAGATTAACTTGCTTCTTTCGCACAACTGTGTAGACATATGCATGTGTGTGTATGTCTACGTCATTTGTTGAAGCTTAAATTAAAATAATCTTTTTAAAAGTCCTTCTTATTAAAATTGCCTGTGACATTTATGAAAGACAAAAGCAAACCCTGATGCTTCCTTCAAAATGATAAGAAAATATCACCAAGACCGCCATGGTATACAGAATCCAGAAGATAAACCACTGCTAGGAGCTAAGTAGCTAACCAAACCTGAGGTCCAATCAGGGCATTCAAAGGTATCATAATTGACCTGTTCAGAATTTAATTTTTATACAAAAATTTGCTCTTTCTGCTACAGGCAATTGATTGCTTCAGGATTGAATTAAATACTGCATGCACACTCCTCCCAGAGATAACCATATGTAAATAGCCCAAGGAATTAGGCTTTGTTGCCCATGGAAGTCTCAGTTCCTGTGTCACCTCTTTCCTACCTGTTCCCCTACTTTCCACAGCCTGGTTAGGGCTGGAATTAGGATTAGACCTTAATCTGTGTTTTCGTAATAGTGCATATCTGTAGCTCAATAACAACTGATCTGGGTATTTTAACTTCACTACCCCTTCTCTTCCTCTGACTCACCAACCAAATCCCCATTTCCACTTTATTAGATTTATCAACTCCTTTACATCTTGCTCATCTTTGCATCCACAGTGACAAATCAGACTGTATATAAAGCATACATGTATTTATGTACAGAAACACAAAATATGGATGCCAATTTTAAAAGTTTTATTATTTTGATACAAAACTCAATTTCTTGCTTGATAATATACCTTTTTTTCTATACTTTTGTTTTAAATTACTTTGAAGGTACAATTATACTTCCAATTACTTACACGTAATTCACATTTTTAGCAAATTTATACTGACTGCCTGTTATGTAGCGACTATGTTTAACTGAGTGATAAAATATCTTTCATTTACAAAAGTACATAATAATGTTCAGAAAGGTTAAAAATTGCGCCTGAGGTATGACTCCTGATAAGCCTGAAGAAACAAGATTTCAAACACAGTAAGTTCTGTTGCCTCTAAAGCCATATTTTGCCTCTGTATCAAATACCGACTTCCTTTTTACCACCTGATGGATTAGTTTTTCCACTTCAGTCTACCAAGATTAAGAAATGCAAGTGATGTAGAAAAATGTGAAGCAACAGAATCTCTTCTATTGCTGATAGGAATGTAGTTTATATAACTACTTTGGGAAATAATTTAGTATTAACTTATTAAGATGAACTTTGACTCCTGGGTATATAATGAAGAGAAACTCTTGGAAACTGTAAATAAAGCCAGGGGTACGTACAAGACCGTTCATGACAGTACTGTTCATAATAGCAAAACCTCAGAAACAACTCAAATGGCCATGAAGGGTGAATGGACAAATTGCGGTACTGTCACATGATTGAATATCCCAGAGCAGTGAATTCAGTGAACTACAGCTGGGCACAGCATGCAGGCATCTAAATCTGTGTTTCACCATTTTGTGGGAGTGGGTAGCATGGGGTTGAGAGTCCAGATGAAGGAGCCAGACCAGCTCTGGCACTAATATCAGTGTGACCTTGGGAAGTTCTGTAACCTCTTTTTTTCTCAGTTTCCTCATCTCGAGAGTGAGAATAATGGTACCCATCTCACAGCGCCTTTGTGAGAATTAATGAGTATATATACAGACACAGCACCTAGAACAGGTAATGACTCTACGTATGTGTTTATTCTCACTATTTGAATATATTTTACTAGAATATAGGATTTGAGTAAAATTCAAATATATTTAATGTTCATATCTCTTAAGTACATGTAGAAGAGATCCATTCTATTTCTTATAGCGTAACTATATTTGCTATATTTAACATACGAAAAAGTTCAGATATATTTAACTGGAACTATAGCAGTTATTAAACATTGAAGGATAGTAGTTATTATTCATCCGCAGTTACTTAAGGAAACACGCAGACACTCAATATAAAGTATTTTCCAATCCTAATTGGGTTTATATTTAAAATACTCTCTATTCTTAAAAATAATATAAGGCCACTCACTAAATAAGCACTTTAGCATGACTATACATTCTTCAATTAAAAGCCGAAATTAGAAATGATGGAGATAGTTCTTAGAAACAGAAAAAAATTCCAAATTGGAGTAAATCTTTGACTCATGTATTCAAAGCCCTTGAGTTTTCAAATGGGGAAGACTGAGACCCAAAAATCCAAACACAATTACGTGAGTTGGGGACAGGAAAATAACTAGAAACCACATGTACGGACTGCTAGCAAGTTTTCTTTCTAGTACGTCATATAAATGCATTTAAAAAAAATATAACACATAACACAAGAGTTGAGCTGACTTTCTGAGCTGTATTGTTGATGGCGGGATATAGCAACGTCTTCTAGGAGGAAGTTAGCCTTGTGGATACGTCCGAGAGGAACTTCTTAGGCAGTAAGCCCAGCTTCCCAAAGACCCTGAGGGGAGAATGACGGGGTTGAGGAGCCCCTCTTGTCTCCCTGAGGCCTAACGGCCTCTCCAGCCTCCAAGCCCTCCGATCTTAACCTCTACTTTCAACAGACGCTCAACTCCCAGCAGCAACTTCTTACTTCCTTGTACTTCAAAATCCATCCGGGTCTTCAGGAAGCCTCCCCTTCTTTGCTCCTGCAGCCAAGATTCTTCTCCTCCCTCTGCTTGGGCTCATGCTTACGATTCTGCTGGGCTCCTCCAGGGCTGGCTTGCTCAATTAACCCCTAACTTGGCTTTCATATTTAATCTCATTTTCTTCGTTGGGCCATTCTCACTACAGAAATGCTCACTTTGTAGTTTCCTTCAACCTTTTTGGTTAAGACACTTTCTACTGTGACTTTTTGTCAAGCATCGCAAAATATTGCATTCGATTCTTCCCATCCATCCACGTCTTAGTCCACTGCAAGAGTTTCTACCATTGTCCCTCCACAGAAACTCTTTGTCAAACACGGTCAATGGTTTCCTCATTCTAAAGGGTGACTGCCTTCCCGAGAGACTTCATTTCATGTCTGTAATATCTGACTGTTGACGACCCACCCTTCTTTACATAGTTCTCGTACCTTGGCCGTGATGTTAATAGTATCCTAATTTCTATCTCTACACCATTTATTTTTGCCAATCTTTTTGTCCCCTCTTGCTTCCTTCTAAACATAGCCATTCTCTTAGGTTCTGCCTCCAAGGATTGATTCTTCTCCATACGTTTCTTCCATTATTTTGTCCGCCCCCAAAGCATCATCCATCATAACTACGTGTTTCACCCTTCCAGCCATCTCTTGTCTCAAAAGTCCCAGGAATATATTTCTAACTGTCCATTACCTCCATGGATGAGCAAGGGGTTACTGAAAATCATGATCACAACAGTATTTTTCTCCCTTACACAAATGCTCCTATTTCTAGCTTCCCTATCTTGGTTTATAACATTACATTCTTTCTGCCCCCCAGGCTCAAAGCCATGATGTTAGCTTTGAATCTTCTTGCTCATTTGCTTCCTATATTTATTTCCAAGTTCAAGAGTGTCTGTCAAATATGACCCTTCATTTACTTCTAGTGAGACCATCTTTATTATTTCTCACCCCTGGAGAGAAATTCCTGGGCATTTCTCACTAGCTGGATACCTGGTACCATTTCATTCTCATCTCATCTAACACCTGCAAGGCACTGGATGTCATAATCTCTCAACTTGATTCAGGTTGTGCCTTCCATGCTGCCATTTTTTTAGCTCATCCACACCATTCATTTATCATTTATGGAGTGTGGATACTGTAATGTGTACTTGGATAAGAGTTATTTTTCATGTGACCACTCGACAAACATTTACTGAACAGCTCTTCTAGGCTCTTTGTTAGGTCAAGAACACATTAATATGAATATGAGTAAAATATGGCTCTTGACCTCCATTCCTGTGTAATACTGGTATGCTGAGGAATATGGGCCATTTTAGCAAATGTCTTCTAGGGAACAATATTTTCGCAAATGTTATGGGGAAATAATTCTGGCACATTGTATTAACTAATATGATAATAATACATCGTATAAGTTCAGGTCAGGTTTAGACTCAAAAAGCAAAAAACTTTTGGTCACTTGTTTCCTTAAGAACTTGCTGGCAATATACTGCTAATTAGTCCCAGGAAACATCTTCACAACCCAATATTCACCACACACACACACACACACACACACACACACACACACACACACACACCCCTCACAGATTCTGGAGTTAAATGATAACAACTGTCATTTGGTAAAAATACTACTTAATACATTAGATTGATAATAACAAGAAATAATTCTCATTCAGTGGTACAATTTACAATAAATAATTTTTTTATAATCAAATAATTATAGCTTATTCTAGTTTCAAGAAACACTATGATTATCACCCAAGCAATCTTTCAGGAATTAGATGAGACTCTACATATATTTGGCATCGTTTGCATCCTTACTTTATCAGTACATTATTTTATCTCTCAAATGTTTATTTCATTTTGTGAAAAATAAAATAAAATTCTACTAAACATATTACCAATTAACTGGAAACTACGTTGCCCTCCAATTTTTTTGTAAGTTATGTAATTTTAGGAGATGAATCCAAATAAGAATTTTGTAAAAATTAATAGACAATCATTTTAAAAAGCCACTATCTCCTTTCTGGGGTTTTTCTGGTGGTGTATGTGTTCCATTTATATGCGCTACAAACTTAATTTTAAAAAGCCTAATCTAAATCTGAAACGATTCAAAATATATTTTCAATATTTTTCCCTTCCTCTGCCTTGCCCTGTGTGTGGTCTGAAAGTACAGGGGCTTTGTGATCCAGTGGGTTATTCATTATTTAGTCTTTTTTCATTCCCATGTGCAAGACTCTCTGCTGATCAGAACCTGTCTGTACTTTTAAAGTGGGTCATAATTAATATATTTTAAGTTTCTGAACTTGCTTCCATGACGGTAGAGTTTAGATAAACATTCCAAACAGAAGGTGTAAGTATTTTTGGTTCAGCTGAGTATACAAAAATGACATTATCAAAATATCCCAGTTTCTCAATGTTGCACAAGGAACTGAGACCCTCTAATTCCCTCACTTATCTCAGAGTCATAACCCTTCACCATTAACGACTGGTGCCATCTGTTGGTACTTAGGGAATGAGCATCCAAATTGGAAGGTATTTGGATATTTCACTGAGGAAACATCACGAGTCATCTTATTATTTGAATTCTGAAGTTATCATCATAGTATATGCCTCAATTTTTCACATGGCTCTATTGCCTTACAAAGCAGGAAACATCTCTGGTGGGTGCCCTCTACTTGGTGTCACAGCTCATTTCCAGTTATATTGATTTGAACTTGAGGCCAAACATTGAGCTTTATATTTGTTTTTAAGTAGGCTTTCAAGAAATATTTAAAATAACGTGTCAAATGCATTTTAATATTAACAAAAAGAAATTCGTAATCAATGATGTTTCGCATTTCTAGGTTTTAAAAATCTCCAACATCTTAAATAAAAACTCTGAAAATAGCAGCTGTATCGTTATTGTTGTTATTCTTCCCCAGAGTATCCTGTATCATAGGTGTATGAATCATGCCCTTTTATTTTCTGTAATTCTGATGCTTTGACACCTCTGGAGAGACTGCCCCTCCCAGGCATAGTAAATGACCCTCCCCAGGAGCAGGCCTTTCATACGCAAATGAGCCAGTCCAGAGCCCAGGCTCCCCACCCCATCCTCCATTAGGCTCTCACCCTCAGGGTCAATATTCTCTTGCCTTCATCACCCCCAGGGCCAAGAAACAGACAAGCTGGGGCGTCCCCTACACCCCCGAGCCCCCTGATATTATTCTGGAAGCTAGCCAATCCTAAACCTGCTTTCCCTGCCTCACCTGTTCCTTCCCATGGAAAACACGACACAGATTCTTGCCCACATTTACCCCCTTGCTCCCTCTGCCTCCTGACTGACCCTGGCCTTTCCCGGTAAGGCCCCTCACAATGTGGCACATCCTTGCCTCTCTGGATCTGTGACTTTTCAATGGCAACCATCTCCTGATCTGCTGGCCTCACCATACCTGAGTAATAATAAAACTTATATTTTAAAACAATAGGTCACTGGGCCCAGGTCTTAATATCTGCTTGTAAGTTTCCACGTTTGTCAACTATGAATCCCCGCCCCTCTATCTGGGTTCCTAGTTCCAGGCACAAGTGTCACATGACACTCAACCCAGTGGCTCTGATAGGACTCCCAGCGTTTCCTCATGCCAAATGCCTGAATGGTTCTTCTGCTGCTCAGGGCATACCAAGCCCAGTACGGCCCTGATGAACTGTTTATGGCTACAGAAAATACAACGTGTTAGCCAGCATTTGGTCTGCCTGACACTGTCTCGTGCCAGAGACCCAGGCCAACCCCAAGTCCTGGCTCATTGCTATTTATCCAGCATTCCCAGGAGTTCCATGGATGAGTGCCTGCATGCGTGTATACGTACACACGTTCATGTACACACGCGTACACTTGCATATATCTTTCTTAAAATAATTCTACTGTATGTAAACATGTAAAATCAATATCAACGAAACTATGGAAAATCAATGTCGGATTTTGGACTACCATATTTGCATATCTTAGAAAATAATTTTATAATATATGTGTGTGTATACACACACACATACTCATTGGCAGATAACAACGGTAATTATATTTTGGCAAAGGAAAAAAATCTGTTAAATACAAATTTCATGTTGATTACATTAATCATTACATTTTGCTTGTACTATAAGACAAATGTAAATATTTTACTTTTCCAGTAGCCTGCGTGCTGATTTCACAATTGAGAATTAATGTGGGGTTTGTTCCAGAAGTTTCATTTATATTTTTAGAGATTTTGTTAGATGATAGTAGATTTCCTTGAATGTGGAATTTATATTTTTTATTGAGAAAAAACTGTAAATAGCACACATGTACAGTTTATATAAATATGCTTAAATAATGTAAAAACATGATACATATCTTTCAAACACAATGTGGCACAGCTTCTTTTATTTAGCTGTGTACAGATGAGGTATCAACCCAGCCCAGTTTCCTTCATGCAACAAAAGAGAACGTGGTAAAAAGTCTGACTCAGAAGGGAAGGAGCTTTAGCACTAATGTTATGGAAAGATTCTACTAAAATTGTTCTGTGATATTTCCCATCCCCCAGGGACCTAGGCTATGTCCTCTATTAAGGATTGCTTCATTAAATATATGAAAGTTTGCCTGCTGGAGTTGACTTGTTCTTTAAGCTGCCTTTAATCACCTTTCCTTCCCTCATCCCAAAGCCTCTGTGGCCTGCACATATAATCTACAAATGAAAATATACTATTTTAAAAATGAAATATTCATCATCGTTTCAAAATAAAACTAAATTCAAATTGCTCAAATGGATCCTTTAAAATTCAACAGTCTCTAAATATGAGTAAATATGAGTAACTGGGCCCCAAATACTGGGTTTAAATCATAATGCTTACTTAGAGAAATTAACAACACTTGTGTCTTCTTGCAGATTTACCAATAATTACCTAACATAAAATTCTGTTAAGGAATCATGTAACTCGTTCCTCTAGCTCTCAATATACTTTAAAATGATGATTGTATATAGGAACTTACACTGAATAGATTCTATTTCCCAAGTGAAGATTTACATTAAATGACCAAAAATTAGATGAACTTATTTTCTTACCAACATAAAACGTAATGAATATACTATTGATTGGAGATATAAGACTAGCCAACTTAATATCAAACATCAATAGAAAGCAAATACAGCTAATGAATTTTGCAGTAAACACAGTAATAATAAAAGATAGTTTTGACTATTTTCTTGAAAAGAGTCCTTGTCAATAAATAGAGGTCTCAGTTGTATTCCTATCGGCTCGTGAACTGAACAGTTGATTTGGTTTTATTCCAACCATCCGAGATGGCAAAACTGTTTGGACTGACCATGCAGTTAAAATGGCTAAATGATAACATTGACTATGGCTCTGTCCAGTGTTTTCTAGAAAAACATGGCCTCCACAGAGGCAAACTTGTCACCACAAAAGCATGGATCTGAAAGCTTCCCCACACTCATACAACCATATCTTCTTAAGCATTTATTTATATCCTGTCTACTTCAAAATGGACTTGAGACAATTATATCAAAGAGAAAAAAACCTAGAAAGAAAGAAAAAGCAAACTAGCAAATAACTTTTGTATCTTTCACATTAAACTTCAGAATGATTGAAACAGCATGCTGTTCCAAAACATGTACGATTTCCACTATTTTCAGTCTACAATGACTATGTCCTTCAAAGTAACATCAACAAAATGACAGGTTTATTTCTGGCAGCATAAGGAGAATATTTACCGGCAAACTGCTCCCACTGAACGAGAAACTTAAATTACCCAGTTGTTCTTTGAAAATTTTCCAGTGGAAACATTCCTTCCTTCATACATGTATGAGACTTTTAACCTCCAGGCAGACTGTACTTCATTTTAGAGGGAAAAATGTCAAATCAGGAGAAGAATGCATTGATGAATTTGCACTGGATTATATTTATTTCTTTATAGGCTGGTAAAGAAGTGAAATTAGGACCACACAACCCTTCATGCATTGAGTACTTACTATGTGTTAGATTCAGTGCCAAAGGCTTTAAGATAAGATCTCATTGGATCCCCAGAGAGGATCTATTATTCTATTTTTATAGACAAAGATTTTTTTGGAGAGCAAAAGTTTGCACTTTTGATGAATTCCAATATATGCATGTTCTTATTGTGTAGCTCATTTGTGTATGTCATTTTAAAGAAATCTTTGCCTAAACCATGGTCACAACAATTTTCTCATACTATTCTCTACAAGTTTTATAGTTTTAGGCTCCATATTTAAGTCTATGATTCATTTAATTAATTTTTAATGGCATGATATAAGGGTAGGATAGAGATTGATTATTTTTCCTTTTTTATTTTTCCATATCGTTTCTTAATTGTTCCGACACCGTTTGTTGAAAACATTATCCTTTCCCCGTTGAATTGGAGGGACCCTTTGTTGAAAATCAATTGACTGTTTATATGTAGTCTTTTATTACAAGTTTTAGACAAAATGCCCTTCCCCCCCCCCCCCCCCCGCCAATCATCCTAAAAAAAAAATTTGGTGGAAAGAATTTTTGAGGATAAAGTCCCTTTCCTTTGAAGACTAGAAGTTTAGCACAGCTCTGTGGTGGGGATATAAACCCAGAAAGACAGAAATGGTCCCTCCCTGCCTTCCATTTTATTGGAAGAGACAGAGAATAATAATTAAATACAGTTTTAAAATTACACATTTGAGTAACTGCATGGAGAAATTCATTAAGTCACTATGATCTACAATAACAAGAGGATCTTTTAAAGAGTTAGAATTTAAGCTCAGATTTAAAAGAGAAGAGGGAACTATATTGCTCAATTCCCACCAGTTTAAAACTGGATGAGTTCTCTTGGTGCAAAATTGTGTTTCCTCCTGTGTGTGTGTGTGTGTGTGTGTGTGTGTGTATGTATGTGTGTGTAGGAACAATATGGATGAAAATATAATATGAATTGGGTTCAGGAATGAATTCAAACAAACCAAAAACCCTTGGCAGTCAGGAAAGTGAAAGAAAATATAACAAGGAGTAACAAAAAGTGTATATATTTGGGAAAAAATCTTATGCAAATTAGGTAGGAATGGTATGGAGAATACTATATTAGCAATTTATAGGATAAGAAAAAAGATCATGCCTTGATGAAGACTGAACACTCAGAAATACGAGAACTCTCAAGCCATCTCCTTTAACTAAAGAAATAGCTCACATCAACTGGCTTGTTAAGAGGAAAGAGGCACAAATGTGAAATCTGTCTCTAGGGATGAATAAAAATATCGAACTACTGTTTTCATTTACATAAGACAATAAGGAATTCCTTTTAATACTTAATGACAACTGTGACATTTTAGTCATTGACAAAATATACCGTGTAGGTTGTATTTTGTTAAAGAGATTTAATTTCAGATGAAATTTTGTTAAACAGATGTAATTTCAAATATAAAATTAAAAGGAGACTTGAAAGAAATGGAGCAAGAATATTCAGAAAAATTTATATTTATTAAGAGTAATTTTTTTAAAGTGGTTTTTGTGATTTTGGTTCAGAAGATGTTAGAAAAGGAAAATAAAACAAAATGATTCTTTTCCAGTTAACGAAAATTAACAGGAGGAACTTCGCAATGACAGATCATTTCTCTCCCCGAAATTTGCAGGTGTTCCAAATTTTTACAAAAAAAAAGTCCAAAATAAAATTCAAAGATATAACTACCATTGATAAACCTGTATCTATCAATTGTGCATTCATTCAACTGACATCTTTTTAGATTCTACTGAATGCCAGGTGTTGTACTTAAAGATGCATGTAATCTACTATTTTTATTTCTATTTTTAGGAGCAAAGCCAAACAAAAAATCCAGCAATACTAACAGCAACAACAAAACACAAAACTACAATTAACTTCAACAAAATGCATTGGAATAGCATACAGAGAAATGACCACATGGCTGAAATTGCTAGAGCATAAAAGGAGATAAAAAAATTAATCAATGACATTTACAAAATAGCTATGAATCAGTATGTCCTTTGTTTCTCACTTCTCGTCTTCATAGGAAAGGGACTTTATCCTCAAAAATTCTTTCCACCAAATTTTTTTTTAGGATGATTGGCGGGCAGGGCATTTTGTCTAAAACTTGTAATAAAAGACCACATATAAACAGTCAATTGATTTTCAACAAAGGGTCCCTCCAATTCAACGGGGAAAGGGTAATGTTTTCAACAAACGGTGTCGGAACAATTAAGAAATGATATGCAAAAATAAAAAAAGGAAAAATAATCAATCTCTATCCTACCCTTATATCATGCCATTAAAAATTAATTAAATGAATCATAGACTTAAATATGGAGCCTAAAACTATAAAACTTGTAGAGAATAGCATGAGAAAATTGTTGTGACCATGGTTTAGGCAAAGATTTCTTTAAAATGACATACACAAATGAGCTACACAATAAAAACATGCATATATTGGAATTCATCAAAAGTGCAAACTTTTGCTCTCCAAAAAACATTGTTAAAAAAATGAAAAAATAATTACAGACTGAAATAACATATCTGCAGTACACACATCTGACATAGGTCTTCTCTCCAGAGTGTATGAAGAACTTTTATGACTCAATCATAGCAATATTACAAACAACTCAATTAAAAAGATGAGCAAATGATTTGACTGAGCATTTAAAAAAATAAGATATATGGGTGATAAATATGCATATGAAAAGATGCACAACATAGTTAGTCATTGGAGAAATGCAGATTAAAATCACAATGAGAGGGCTTCCCTGGTGGCACAGTGGTTGAGAATCTGCCTGCCAATGCAGGGGACGCAGGTTCGAGCCCTGGTCTGGGAGGATCCCACATGCCGCGGAGCAACTAGGCCCGTGAGCCACAACTACTGAGCCTGCGCGACTCGAACCTGTGCTCCGCAACAAGAGAGGCCGCGATAGTGAGAGGCCCGCGCACCGCGATGAAGAGTGAAGAGTGGCCTCTGCTTGCCGCAACTAGAGAAAGCCCTCGCACAGAAACGAAGACCCAACACAGCCAAAAATAAATAAATAAATAAATAAAAATTTAAGATAATACAGACATACACTTTGTAAAAAAAAAAAAAATCACAATGAGATACTACAACAAACTCTAGATCTGCTAAAATGGAAAAGATTGATAATACTATGTGTGGATGTAGTGCAATGGAAGCTCCCAAACTACTGATGGAAAAGCAAAAGGGGAGGGCCACTCGAAAAAGAGTTTGGTGGTTTCCTTAAAAAAAAAAATACACTTAACATATGATCCAGCAATTCGACCTCTATGCATCTATCCAAGACGATGAAAACAAGTCCATGTTAAGACTTGTACTTGAATGTTCATAACAGCTTTATTCACAATCACAAAAAAAATGGAAATAACTGGTGATTGGATAAACAAATACAATAAAATACTATTCAAAAATAAAAGGGAACATATCACTGATACACTCAATAACATGGATGAATCTCAAAAGTATTTTGCTAATTAAAAGAAATCATACACAGAAGACTAAGTACTCTGAGTCTATCGACATGAAGTTCTAGAAAAGACACAACTACAGTGTCTGAAAATAGATCAATGGTTGCCAGGGGTCAGAGGGAGGTGGAGGAGGGGACTGATTACAAAAGGGCACACGAGAACTTTTCAGGGTGATGGGAAGGTTTCCAGTCACGATTGTGGTGGTGGCTACATGACCGAATACATTTGCCAAAACTCATCAAATTACATCCTTAAAATTGTCCAGTTTTATGATTTTGTAAATTATACTTCAATAAGTCTAACAAAAAAATTTAATAGTAGAGGTGTTTGCTGCAGAGTTTAGATACCGATTTAATTTTTTAGATAATAATTCAGGTACAGAATTACTTTTTTAACTTTAAAATTACAAGCATATTATCTTCGCCCCAAATATATATTCCAGAGGAATACAGCTTAATACATTCTGAGTAAAATGCTGTCATTTGTGTGAATATAAGCATGATCATCTCTACTGTCCTAGGATACTTCCTTTGTGGATGTATCTTCTAGTCAGTCTTCTAGCTAGGCAGCTACTGCCAAAGAAAGGAAGGGAATATAAAAGTTCCAACGCAGCTTCTTTCAGCAATATAGAAGACAGGGGGGAAAATATTAGGAAGACGAGGAGTCAGTTCCCTTGAAGTAATGTGGCCCAGATTTATAGTGCAGCTTTAGCACCGGAGGAGATGGACATGAGTACACTGACCACCCAGGAACCAATTAGACTCACCCCCAGGCAGGGTGAAGGTCAGCAGCAGGGTCACAGGTGAGGACATGAAAGGTGGTACAGGATTCTGTGATGATGTGGGAGGATAAGGACCAATAATGAGGATGGTGAGAAGACTGGTGACATAACTTCAGGAATGAGATTTAAACAAACAAACAAACAAACAAACAAAAACTTTGCAAAGGGAACTTAGTCTCTTCAACTAATATCACTGGTGTCCAATTCTTGACGGGTCTGTTCAAAGACCTGGCATCTCTAGGTTTCTGTCTTTAGAGTTCAAGGTCTTGCTCATGATGTCGTGAAAGAAAGAACTATCCTCATCTATGTTAGGGAGAGTCGATCTATATCTTTCTCCACCTCTTCATCTGAGGAGGATTCCACTGTGGAAAGCAACCAGCCATCCCAAGAAACTTATGAAATAAGATAGACCAATCCTATCTGAGGATTTTGCTACTAGCCCACTGCCTTGAGAATTTTATTTGAATCACACTCAAAATCTTAGATACAATACAAAAGTGCTAAACAGTCAAAATGGACCTCACAACAATCCAATCATGAATCATAAGCAGCCCTTAGACCAGTCCCTGGCATCCCCTCTCCACCACAGACATTGCTTTTTGTTATAGACACAATTCCGAGAAGGTCAGTCATCTCTGACCAGGGCTGCAAATGACCAGGGGCTTAGAGTCATGGACACTTAGAGCAAGAAGCACTGGGTAATATCAAGAAGTGAGAAAAAATATGAGCACACAGCCAAAATCTAGTAATACAGAACAAGTTGAAGACAAAGAACATCCACATATTCTAAAATATATATTTTTTAATATTCTGCTGACCAGTATAAGATGGTCTTATCAGCCTTTTTAAAAGACTGAATACAAAGTACTAGGTATATCAGATACCTAATGTGAAATAAACTTTGAGGCCCTAATGGAAACGAAACCCAACTAAAATCTAAGAAAGCATTGGTTAGAAAGTTCTCCCACTGCAAGTACAGAAAAAGGACACTTTTTTCCCACCCAAGCCTTCTGTTCCCCCAAACACTCATTAACGTTCACCTCTTATTCCATTTGATTGCATATTTCAGGCTGATTGCTTGTCGTGGCCTCCTGATTACCTCACTTAAAAGTTTTTAATTGCATTGTCTTAAAAGTGAACACTATAGCATGTGTGATGTTTAGTAATTAGGTAAAAACTAAAATATGAGCTTACAGGTAAGACATTTACATAATTCACTGAGATTGTATAACACACTATCATATCAGGAATGTACACATTGCTAATTACAAAATTATATTCCATCAACCACCACAAATTGAAGAGTCAGGGTATTTAAGCCACTTAACAAGTTGTTAAGTAATTGGGTCTCGGAATGTGTTTGCAGTTTTGCTAGACACTCTGACTTTGTCTCTGGTGGTTGCCACTGTGTAATTAATGTTCTCTTTTTAGAGAAGCAAAGACAGCAAGATTAGCACTACCTTTGATAGAAGAAGCCATGACACCCATAGCCACCCACAAAAATACAGTCATTTGTGCTTTATATAAGATGAAATACTTGCTCTAGACTATGCAATAAGTTTTATATGTAAATAGGAAAGCAAAAACATAAGAAGAGTTTTACACACACACACATACACAAATTACCCACTGGTGTTTTCATCTAAAAGTCATGCAAAATTGTTCTTCTTTCTCCTTATTTGCTGTGCTGGAGGATCTTTCACTATTTCTGCTAAGCCAGGAACCTGTTTCATCTATTTTTAGCTGCCAGGTAGAGAAGAGATGGTGAATAAAATTTGAGTTAATTTGCAGAGGTGTTTGGAAAGCATTTGAAAAATTACTGGTGATCTCTAGGCTCCAAAATTGGGTCATGAAGCACAAGTCCCATAATACAGATCTTTTGTCTTTTTGATAGATGTATGAGCACTGGAAGAGCTAGGGAATTCTGTGAAAACAATGTTTCTGGACTTCAGTCCAGCATCTGAGAAGTCTGTTCATAGTATCCTGGAATGCCCTTCTAACTCTCATCATTCCTGGTCATTCTTTAAGACCTACCCAGATGTGGCCAAGTCTGCAAAGCAGACCCTAGTTAATCCAGGTAGAGTCACCAGCAGCTGTTCACGAGTTCCTTAGGACAGATGTTCTCTATGGTGTCGTTTTATCAGGTGTGCCTCACAGTGTTTTTAATAATTTGTTTTAACACCAGCCTCCTCTACTAGAATATGACTTGTAATAGAATATAATGTTTGGCCTGCATTAAGGTTTCAAAAATATTTGTAGAGAGCTGTAGCTGAAGTCCTTCAGACAACATTTTAAAAATTTACTAGAGTAACACTAGATATAGATTGATACTTAATGACAAATGGAAACAGTATCTACTATCAAATGACAGAGAGTTATCTTACGTATCCGAATGACTTTCTTATGAACTTGTGATTTGGCTAAGGATAGCTATTACTTGGAAGACAGAAAAAATTCGATGAATTTTCACGATGCTGGAACAATGGGTTAAAGCTTAAAAGGTAGAATTTAATCAGGATAAATGAAAAAGTCCTAATCTCAAGTTAAAATATTTTACGGTCCAGGATCAAGACACCAAAGCTTAATACCATAACATGCATAGAAGACTACAAATTAGTGGCAAACAGTCCTAGAGCACCTCTTCTTCGTCAGTTTAAGTGCTAAGCATTTTACGGGTATCACTCAGCTCAATCCTCATAACATTACAAGGTAGTAATATCAGAATCTGTAAGTAGAAGATGAGGCAGCTGAAACTGGGAGGAGGGCTTAGGTAACCTCCCAATGGCCACATACAAATAATGTGTGACACAACATAGAGTGAGATCCCTGGTTCTCCAGGTCCAAAGCCCATGCTCTTGATCCACAGGCTACACTGATTCTCAAAGAAGTCTAAGTGTGACTTGGCCCCTAAAAATATTATAACTTTATGCTGTGCTAATAGATGTATTATGTCCAGACTAAGAAGGGTGATTGTTCTTCACCACTTTTTGTACATTATAAAATTATGGTTGCCCAAATTACAGCATTTCCAGGATGGTAAAGTATCCAAAAAAACAAAAAATGGTTACAACTTTTGAGAAGACTTGGAAGGACATGACTGCCATCTTGAAATATCTGGATAACTGTCCTTTGCAAATTGGACTTTTCCTTTTTGGCCTGACTCCAGAAGGTGGGACAAGAGCCAACTGGAAAAACTACTTAGCAATTACAAGTGCCCCCAAATAGAACAGGCTAATTTGTGAAATAGGAAATTCCTCTACATAGGAGAGTGCTCAATTGTAAGGTGCATGATGCAAGTTCAGGGAGCCGAACCAGGCCAGCTGATTTGACCAGGTGACCCCAGAGGTGTCTTGCCACCCTAAGTATCTCTAATTCTATATTCACCAATGACCTAGTTAGCAGAACAGATGAAAATGTTAATTATGATTCAAAAACTAAGTTCCGAGTCAGTATTTTGGAAAAATGCATATCAAGTATTTCTTTGAATTACTGAACATGGCTATACTCTCATTGCCTAACCCAGAAAAGGGGGGAAAAATCTCATATATGAGTCAATAAGCCTGAAGCCAATAAAGATACAGAAGGAGATGGGACAGATCTGTTTGGTACATATTGTAACAGCTGTTCTCCACAGGTGGTATAGGGACTCCAGGCATCTCTTTAAAGTTCTCCAGGATGCTCACATCACTAAGAGAGATAATAGTATTTATGTGGAAATAATATTTCTACCTCTAAAACAGAACAGTTTGAACTTAATAAAAAAAAAAAAAAAAAAAACAGAAAAACTAGCAGCCATTAAGGGAGATCATGACATAGTGACCAAGAACTGAGTAACACCACTGGCTTTTCTTGCCCATTTACAGTGTTATCCATTTTTTGTTTTATTTGAAGGCACACGTTGTTTATATCTGAACACCTGTTCAATTTCTTTTTAAATGTAGCAACAGTCCCCAAATCAAACATGCTATGATATGTCCTACTTTAATGGTTGAGAAAACAAAGCTAATTAAATTAATGGGAAGTTAAACTACCTTATTTTTTATAGAAGAAAATGTAGAAATGTACCTGCATATTTTCCCCCAGGTTAAACTCTTATTGTTGGTCTATGAAAGGTCACTCTATTTTTTTTGTATGTTTGTTTTTGTGTTTGTATGTGTTTGCTTTGATCCTCCTCCTCTTCATCTTCTATCCTCAATGCAATCCCTATTCCCTCATAGTAACTCACCCAAGTTTATTTAACATACATTCTTCTAATTCATTCTCCATATGGTTATCTAGTTATATGTGTATCTTTGAAAAAGACACACTGTGTCTTTTAATTCTGTTTGCCTTTTTTTTCACCTAACATTATGCTTCTGAGTCCTTGTGCCTGTATAGAGACAACTCATTACTTGAGGTCGATGCTGAGTTCTCCATGCACTGCTTTTTCATTCCTTGAGGAATCTCTCTCGCTCTTTGCTACCCAGAATGCTGTGATGGGTGCCTGCAATGCAGGGCTCCTTGTGAGCTAGGAGAATGTTCCTGGTAACATCCGCCACGGTGGACAGGACACTGGACAACATGCAGACCGAATTTCACCCAGTTCAGTCCCACTGGCTTCTGGAGGGGCTGAGGAGCCCACACGCCAGCCAGGACCGCAGCGGGGATTCTGTTTTCCCTATTCTCGACAGCACGTGATATCATCTGCCTTTTTCCAAACTGACTGCTATAAAGAGGTAATCTTTTTATTAAACTGCATACACAAATTACTAAGAAGAGGTTTTGGTTTCTACTTTGGCAACCTGTTCAGCTAAATGCTTTTGCCCATTTCTCCACTAGGATAAGCTCTCCTTTTTAAAATTTATTTCTATTGCTTCCTTATATATTATAGGTATTAATTCTCTGCTGGTAAATAAACATGCCTTCTCCCAATCTCTCAGATGTAAGAGATTTCACACATCTCTTAAATTACTTCTCCATGTTCTCTTCCACTGAATAGAAATACTAATTCTAATACAGTCTTATAATGTCAATTGTTTTCCCTTATGACTTTTGCTTTTTAGGGAAAAAAAAAGGCTGTTCAAGAAAGCTTTTCTTATCCTGATGTCATTAAAACATTCTCCACATTTTATTCTACACATTTTATAGGGTTTACCTTTCACGTTTAGGTACTTATTTATTTATTTGTTATTTTTATTTACTTATATTTTTGGCCACACCGTGCAGCTTATGGGATTTTAGTTCCCTGACCAGGGATCACATTTAGGTCTCTAAAAGATCAGAAGTTTTATACTCTCTTCCCATTGTAAGAGAAGTTTCCTTGCAAGTTATACTACTTTTACCATGTATCAAGTTTGCATATATTCATGGGTGTCCTTTCTGGACTCCTCTGAAGCAAAGATCTGTTTTTCTTTTCCTGAACAAGTATACACAGACTTTATTACTAAGAAACTGTTCTTATTATATGGTTTAAAAAAGGCCTTACTATTTTAATATACTGAAGATAAGACACTTAATTTTAAAAAGTCCCATTCCATATTCTACAATATTGAATAAAAAAATTAAGTTCTTGATAATATTCATACTAGATTAAGGGACACACTGTTAAGTTATCACAGAGACATCCACATATTTTCATTGATAAGGACTCTGTTCACCATATTTCCTGTGAAGTATAAACATTTAGTTTTAATATAAGGGAAAGTTTTATAAGGTTTGAGGTTTCTTTACAACTAAAATCTGATGCCAAGACGTGGTTTTCACATTTCTAAAATAAAATGAACGGACATGATGATGTTGAAGGTCTGTTTAAGCTCTAAATTTTTTATGATCCTATAAAAATCACCCAAATAGAAATTTCAGTGAAAAAGGTAATCTATCTCTATTTCTGGAAAAGTTTCCTAGAAGGTAGGATTTCTCAGGCATTCACCTTCATGCCTTGTCTCAAACATAAGATCATATCTAGACCAACTGAGGGTACAGAAACCTCCTTCGTTCCAAAGTAGGTTGATTAAAAATTAAATAGTGAAAACAGCACAGAACTATGAAAATTTATGTTAAATTAATACTTACTAACGTAACATGCTTCAAGACTGAAGATGAGCAATTTAATAAAACAAGAGATAAAAGGATTAGACGTACCTCATCAAACCAAGTCTGTATTTCTAAAATGGTATTGTACAAATATGTTCTTATGAATCAAATTTACGTAGAGACAAAAAGGCACCCTTCTATGTCTAAACATTACAGAACATTTATTGAAATATTTCTTTGTGAGATCTCAGGGGGAAATAGTACATCATTTTTAATACATATCATTATTTCAAAAATATGATATGTAATATCACTTAATACTGGTAACTTATAATTACACCAGTGTTCCCCTCAGACAAAATTGAGTTTCTTCAGGTATTTTAGAGGAAATCTATAGTAATTTTAAAAAATGTAAGAAGTTTTACTTAGGGGCATTAAAATAACTATTTCATTATCACAATTTTAAAATGAGGCAACATTACACACTCTCCAGAATGGCTGAAATAAAGACAGATAATAAAAAATGCTGCCTGGGATGTGGAAAAACTATAACATTCATACATGGCTGGTGGGAATGTAAAATGATACAGCCACTTTGAAAAAGTTTGGCAGTTTCTTAAAAGTTAAACATAAACTCATCATACCCAGAAATTATACTCCTAAGGATACATCCACAAAAAATGAAAATTTATGTCCTCATAAAGACTTGGATGCAAATGTTCATAGAAGTATTATTCCAAATATCCCAACACTGGAAACAATACCAAAGTTCACCAACTGGGAAATAGGTAAACAAAATATGGAATATCAACACAATGGAATAATATTCAGCAGTTAACAGGAATGAACTACTGATGCATGCTAAAACATGCACGACTCTCAAAACCATTATGAACAATGAAAGAAGCCAGAGGCAAAAGATGATATATTTAGGATGCCATTTTCATATGAAATGTTTACAAAAGGCAAAGCTATAGAGTCAGAAAGCAGATTAGTAGTTGCCTGAAGCTGAGATTGGGAACAGGGATTAACTGGAAAAGGACATAGAAGTTTTTAGGGTAAGGGAGATTCTAAAACCGGAATGTGGTAGGGAAGCCCTTCCAAGAATGGGGGTGTGACAAACGTCAGGAACCCTTTCTCCAATGAAACGAACTGGTAAGAATGATTTTAAAAAAAAAAAAAAAAAAACAGGCAACCATTTAAAGTCTCTGGATATTATCTTAAGGGCAAGTAACAAAGGGAGAAATTTTTACATAAGACAGTCAACTAAATCTTGGTATGAAGAGAACCTGTGGCATTGGAACCATCGCAGACTCCCCTCCTTGCCCTTAAATGGAATGGAAACTCTACTCTGTGTGGCTAGGCCAAGAAGACACGGTTCCCTCTCTCACCACCTCTGAGTCTAGGACTGTAGTTTCTTCTCAGGAAGGGCAAACTACCAGCATTACTTATCTATCCCCTGCAGCTCCATCTTGCAGAAGCTCTATTTCAGGCAATGTGACCGAGAGGTCTGGAGCACTCTTCCTCCACCCAGCCCAATGTATATGAGGAAAGCTCTATCCCAGCTGCAGCAAGCTGGCTCTGATTGGTCTCGCCCCATCTTGCTTGTAAGGAGATGGTTCCACACTGGGAGAGGAAAGCTGAGACCGGGAATTATCATCCCAGCTCAGCGCTCTGCTCATAGAGCAGGAGTGTCACTCCAAAAGAAGTGGGCCACTGTCCTGGTCCCACCTCCAGAGCAGTGGGGCATATGTTCTGCAGAAAGGGAGGTGTAAGAAAGAACAGAGAGCGCCAGTCCTCTCCCTGATGGGATTGAATGTATTAGAAACAGAGCACAGGGAAGTTCAAGCCTAAGGGTATACTGAAAACAAAGATGATCTTGGTGATAGGCATTTAAGAGAAAGCTGGCAGCTCCACGATAGCAATAAATGGAGTGGCAGACCAGCTAGAAGTTTACCAGAGAGAATCCAGGAAACAGATAGCTATGCAGACAGCTCCTGGGGATGGAGCAAATCTCAAAGACTCAGGAGATCAAGGAAAGAGACAGGGAAATACAGCCTGGCTAAACCAAAGTCAACCATGGAGTGAAGGAAGGCAGTAAGACTTACTGTGTGTATGCTTAAGGATGTACCCTCTGAGGAACAACATCAGGTGATGACCAGGGAAAACAGACCTCACTGAACTAGTCCACCAAAGTCACTAAAAAATTAAGGAAGCAAACAATGGAAACAACAAGCCCAGGCATGTATGTCAGGGGAGGAATCGAATCAGTATTTAGAATTGCTTCAATGTATTAATACTATCTATAACTTTCTAGTTATATTAGGTTATTAAAAACAGTGTCTTTCAGATTAAGACTTTATTCTATCCATTTGTGTAAAACCTTCACTTGGAATCAAATATCTTCCTTCTTCCCATGAGGTCTAGACTTGAGGCTTTTAGTGATTTTGAGTGGATAGGGGCGAAGTCCATCTTCTTATACCTGATCTTTCCTCTTGGGTATTAACCAGGGAAAAAGAAGGTGTTTGTTTATGAAGCTGTCATTGAAAGTGGGTAATTATTTGTAAACACAACGAAACCCAGTCCTCCTAAAGCCAAGTTCTCTGCTGAGTTTATAATTAACCTCTGTATCCAAAACGTTATTCCCTTTCTTGTCCCTCACCTGTTTTCCCTCAAGATTGAGGAGTATCAAAGAAAACAGAGGATTGAAACCAAGCAGGTCCCTGTAGGGCCCTCCCAGGTACAAAAGCCTTTCTGTGTCCCTCATTTCTTGTTTGCAGACCTTCCCTAAGTTCTAAAGGGCAAATTCAAACAGTTACTAATCAGGGAAGTGAGGGAACACAGAAACGAAGGAAAATCAGTCAAGAAACAATAATGCAGCATAAAGCAGAGGCCTAGTTCCTCCACAGGGGATAAACATAACAATCTGAAACATATCTCTGAGTTCTTCTGCAGGAACCAAGGCCCCCACCCAGGTGGAGGATGGTAACTTCAGGCTGAGCACAAGCATGTGGACCCCAGACTGGTTGGAACCAGAAGGCTGATGATTGAGATTCCTGGAGCACCACCCTGTTACCTCACCACCAACCAATCAGAAGAAAGTCACACACCCTGCAGCCCTCCCCCCAAAATTTGCCTTTAAAAACTCTTGCCTGAAAACCATTGGAGAGTTCAGGTCTTTTGAGCATGAGCTGCCCATAGTCCTTGCTTGGCCCTTGCAATAAACCTTTCTCTGCACAAGACTCCAATGTGGCAGTTTGTTTGGCCTCACTGTGTGTCGGCCACACGAACTTGGGTTTGACAACCACAAGAACAATTCTACCACGGAATTCCAATCACAGTGAAAAGATGGATATCCCCCTTGTGCTGGTTATCATGGCACGCCCAGCAACTTGAGAAATATCGTTGTGAGAGCTGGTGGAGGCTGAGAACGCATAAGGGACATGGTGCCAGGCAGCACCCCCTGGGAATGACTTGTGAAACCCAGGTACCTTGTTAGTCCAATATCTGGCCGACAGAAACAGGCTCATGCTTCTGCTGCACACAGCTCTGTCTTATGCTTTCGTAGCCCCCAGTCTCATCTATCTTCCTTTCCCAACTCTTGGGCCTTTGGCTACAGTGGGATCAATGTTCTCTACCTTCAAGGAACCATACCCTCACCAGAAAAAGAAAACTTTATCCTTTCTTTATCTGATTGTACCTAGTACCATATTTTTCCAATTTTTTTTTAGCCCCAGTGGAACCAGAGCAGCACCACAGGCTCACATACACAGAGCCATGAGCAGGGCGGCTGTTTCCTCTTCTTGAAAGTACTCATAAACTTCACAATGGATTCTCTGGAGAATTCACATCTTGGGACTTTGGGCAGCAGAAAGTAGATAAGCACTTTTCCCTTCCACTTCATGGGGATGTAAAATTCATGGATAGTCTTTTTGCTTCTTAGTCCCAATCCTGCGTACCATCTCTGCAGTCCTCCTGCTACTCTGGAAGAGGAGAGGTGACAAACCAGGATTCTCTCCCAAGAGAGGCTGAGTTCTCAATGGTTGCAGTTTCTATGCACTCTATGCACTGAATTTTGAAAGACAGGTCAGGAAAGTTAAATATTTTACTGTTTTAAGTAGGTGGTAGTTGGAGAGAAGGTAAGATGAAATGACCCAGAAAGTATGTGAATAGTGGCAAGAGGATCAGGGTAGAATTACGGGCATTGTAATATTTAAGGGAAAGCTGGAAGAAAATGAACGAGTGCTTGAAATGAGAAGAACTTTAGAAATGAGAGAGAACAAGAAAAATGGTGCAAGAAAATTCAGGATGAAAACAGTTTCCTAAATGTGCAGCCCACAGTATTAGATGCTGTGAATATGTCAATAGGTTAAGAAACAAAAAGAGGCTATTATTTTGGCAGCCTGGAGATCATGAGCCTTTAGAGCAGTTTTACTATTATACTGTGGGCAGAAGATTGAGCCAAGAGGTTGAAAGATCATAGGAAATGAGGAATTAGAGGCAAAGAGTGTACAGCACCCTTTCAAGACATTTGGTGGTAACAGCAAGGGAAAGACAGCTTGAAAAGAAAAACTCAAAGATTTTTTTCCCCTATAAATATAGGATGGAGGCAATGATTTGGGCACATTTTTAGGCAAAGAATATGGAGCAATAGGAAGAGTGTTATTAAAAATTTGAGAAAGAATAAGTTATGAAGCAAGATTCAGAAGAATATGGACAGGAAAGAGTGTGGAGGAGTGTGATTAAATGTTATCTTTAAAAAGAAGAAGGGGGCTTTCCTGGTGGCGCAGTGGTTGAGAATCTGCCTGCCAATGCAGGGGACACGGGTTCGAGCCCTGGTCTGGGAAGATCCCACATGCCGCGGAGCAACTGGGCCCGTGAGCCACAACTACTGAGCCTGCGCATCTGGAGCCTGTGCTCCGCAACAAGAGAGGCCGCAATAGTGAGAGGCCCATGCACCGCGATGAAGAGTGGCCCCCGCTCGCCGCAACTAGAGAAAGCCCTCGCACAGAAACTAAGACCCAACACAGCCAAAAATTAAATAAATAAATAAATCAAAAGAAGGGACCACCCCCTGAGAAAGGGGTAATGATTGGATAGAAGATGAGAAATTGGAGTCTTAAGGTCACCTCCTAAGCAGGAAGGAAACGAGAGCAGGAAGCTTGTGGGAGGGAGGAGATGGAGGAGCAGGAATGGAGCTCACCAGGGCCTTGTTTATTATGTACTGAAATAATTCCACAGGCGCTTTAAGAGTTGAGATTGGGAGGATGGAACTTTCATTATTTCCGAAGGGATGCCAGGGATAATGCATTTCTATTATTAACATCTACAGTTCTCCAAATTCTTTTTCAGAATCACCACAACTCAGCCACATCTCAACACGGTTAATATGCTCATCCTATTTCTAACATTCATTTCTTTTCCTGTTTCTATGACTGTACTTTAGTAAATCAGCTCCTGACATTCCCCACAGGAAAGAGCTTGCTTTCTCTTCTTATAAGGTAGATAGGCTATTTTTTTAACCCCTTGTTTTCAGGCCCCTTTTCGGTCTTGCCTTGCAGACCTCCCGTCTGGGACCTGGAGCCTCTCTGGGTTCTGCCAGCAGATCAGCTCCCAGCTCCCAGCCCTCCCTCATCCTGGATGCCAGCTTTTCTGCAAGCATTCTGAATTTCTCTGTCCTCTACTTGATGTCATAAATCAAAGCTCTTCTGTTAATTTGCGGTCTTCTAGAACTGGGTTCAAATTCTTCCTGTTCTGAGGACATGAAGAACACAGCATCAATAGTTTAATCCCCATTCATTCATGTTTCTACTATCACCTTAATGGAGTTTAAAGGAGATGAAAGAAAAATGAGAAAAAACTGCCCCTTCAATGAACACTACAAATGATCCTTTGATACATAATCAATTGTATATTACACTTCCAATGGAAGTTACACACACACACACACACACACACACACACAAACACAACTGTTTATAAGTTGGCTATAGACTCTTTTATAGCTGTAACTACTGCCAATCTCAAATCTACTTTTGCCCCAGGATCATTCTACAGGAAATATTAGCTTTGCTTTCCTTCCCCTTCTTCCCATTCTGGGATGAAATATCTATTAAAGTAGGAAGTAATTTTTTGTGAAGGGGCATACTGCTTTGCTATCTCCATCTAGATAGCGGTTATAGCAGAGACTTCCCGTCCTCAGTAATTACGGAGATAAAACTTTTACTAGAAAGGGAATATAGACTTGGGGTGGAGGAAGTTGTGCAAATGACTAATATCCACTAATAAGAGGCAGTGACGGCAGTGCAGGCAACCTTCAGTGAGTATTTCTACCCCCTCTTGATTACATCCCACCCTCCAGTACAACTTGGCAAGCTACCCCTACTGCCTGAAAAAGTGGAACTCTCTTAAAGAAAATCAGGTCCAATGTTCGAGCTTGGAAGATACTTCTGAAACATTATAAAGTGTGTCATCTTAGCAACCAGCTGGAGTGCATCCACTTGGAGCAGATCTATTTATCAATACACGCAGAGAGCAAGCTGAAGACTTGCACACTGGTGTTGAATAGAGCATGAAGAAAGAGCAGTGGAGACCGCATAAATATTAAGCAATGACCTTCCGTTTAGAAGTTGGAGGCAATTCCTCACATGGACTTTTATGCATTTAGAATTCATTTCTCTGGGTTCCAAGGTGCAGGCGGACTGTACTAGGAATAAATAGTATCATGATCTAGAAAACCATGGGGAAAAAAAGGGATACCAGCAGAAAAAGGAGTCACTACCTCAAACAGATAGCAATCGGAATAAAAAGACAGCCATTTCATTTCGTAGCTGTAAAGTTTTAAAAGAAAAACAACACCTTCAAAATACAATCATGACCTTGGAAAATATATACTTAACTTTTTATATTTCTAAGTGTCCTCTGAATATTTAAGTAACTAATAGAGGGAAAGTGTATGCCCCTGAGTAGACCGACTTCTTGCCAATGAACTCTTGTAACAGAACACACAAGTCAGGGGTATAGAGATATATTAAAAGACCTTCTTGCTAACAGCTCGCTTGAAATAATGAGTACAAATGCCCAAAAGCGGTTGAGAAGTTGGCTTCTGCTCAAACAAAATCTGCATCACAAATATTTCCACCTTGAGAATATACAAATCAATACCTAGCACTTAATTTTCCCCCAATTACCTTTCCTGCAAACTTTTATACAACAAGTTGCTCTTATTTGAATTGATTCTGATTTGCTTATGAAAACCTCTAGTATAGCATTTCACCTCTTTAGTCTCAGAACAATACTACTCAAAATTAGGCTGGAACACACAAATAGTCTGTAGTATCGATTTCTAACTCGCATGAATGTCTCAGTCCTCATTTTGAAAATTATGATAATGACCTTTATAGTCTGTTAAAAACATTAAAAAGATAGACCTTAAAAACCAGCCCACCAACTACTCACCAAATAATCACTGTTTATAAAATATATACATTTTTGTTTTTTTAATTATCATCTATGATTCGTTTTTCATACTCACTTTGGTTTCTTCTCCCTCCATTAAAAACCCATTATAGAATAACCACGTTATCTTGAAACTGGAGGAGACCTCAGAGATCATCTAATTGAAAGCCTCGCTTTATAGGAAAGGACACTGGGGCCCAGAGAAGAAATACATAGAAGGATATAGGCTAATCTGCTTAAGAAAAGTAGTACCTTAGAACAAGGCATCAGTAAAATCTAATGTAAAGAACTGGTCTCCAGAGTCTTTGATTTTAATGAGAAAAGATAATAGCCTCTCTAGCTCTCTCTCTCTCTCTCTCTCTCTTTTAATTCAAATGAATTCACTTCAGACTTTTTAAGGTTTTGTGAATATATTCTGAGGACTTTAGATTAGATGAGGGGGTAGCGTTTGCCCCCTCCTGGAGATTAATGGCTACAGCACACTAATGTCCAGGTCTGGCTACAGCACATCTCTTCTCCATGGCTCTGTAAAGAATATGCACACAGTTCCTCAAAAAACTAAACACAGAGCTACCATATGATCCAGCAATGCTACTCCTGGGCGTATATCCAGAAAAGATGAAAACTCTAATTCGAAAAGATATTGGCACCCCAATATTCATAGCAGCACTATTCCCAGTAGCCAAGACATGGAAGCAACCTAAATGTCCATTGACAGATGAATGGATAAAGATGTGGTACATATATACAATGCAATATTACTCAACCGTAAAAAAGAATGAAATAATGCCATTTGCAGCACCATGGATGGACCTAGAGATTATCATACTAAGTGAAGTAAGTCAGACAGAGGAAGGCAAATATGATATGATATCACTTATATGTGGAATCTAAGATATAGTATAAATGAACGTTTTTACAAAACAGAAATTGACTTACAGTCATAGAAAACAAACCTATGGTTACCAAAAAGGAAAGGGGGGAGGGATAAATTGGGAGTATAGGATTAACAGATGCACACTACTGTATATAAAATAGATAAACAACAAGGATTTACTGTATAGCACAGGGAACTATAATATCTTATAATAAACTATAATGGAAAAGAATTGAAAAAAAGAATATAGATATATACATATATATGTATAACCGAATCACTTTGCTGTATACCTGAAACTAACACAATACTGTAAATCAACTATACTTCAGTAAAAAAAAAAATAATAATAAATAATAATAGTAAAAAAACTTTTAAAAAAGAATATGCCTCCAGACTGAATGATCCATTCCCAAAAGTTCTGCCAAGGACTCTCTCACTAGAGAATCCAGGTCCTCGGAAAGCTATCAACACTAATTTTTGGCATTTTATATTATGTTTCCTAATCTTTTATTTATGCCTCAATTCTACTGTCACTTTAAAAATTAGCAAGAGGCACTAGCATTAGTCTAAGGTATAACTGGTACTCTAGCAATACACTGGATGCCTTAATTCCCTTCGTTAGCTCTGCATACGTCCTTAAATTTTCTGAATTCCCATTTAGTTCTTCAGTTCTACAAAGTCCATTTGAATTATAAACATGTTCCCTGGAAAAAAGTCGTTAACTGCACACCAACCATCCCTATAACTGAACAGAACATGGGTGCCAACTACTCTCTTTCCAGTAAGCCCAATTTTGCAAAAGGCTACTTTCTTATTGCTTTTTAAGAAGAAAACACTTCCATGATCTGTGACAATTTAAATATCCTGGTTTTGGCCAATCATTTCCACTGGAACTGAAAAGAAAGATTTGAGAAATCAGACACAGCACATCATCTCAGGACAAACTATCATAATCAGTGGCTTTCAAAGAGGGCGATTCTTCCTCCAAGGAGTATCTGGCAATGTCTGTAGACGTTTTTGGCTGTCAGAACTGAGTGAGGAGGTGCCACATAGTCATCTAGTGGATAGAGGGCGGCGACGGGACTACACATGCTACTACGTACAGGACACCACACACGACAAAGATGCCCAAGTTGTCAGTAGTGCCAAGGGTGAGAGCCTTGATCTGAATTCTTGCTACTCCGAGTATTGTCCTCATACCAGCAGCTTTGAGCTCTTCTAGAAGCTTCTTAGAAACTTGAGTCCCACCACAAGACCTACTCAATCAATGTACATTAGCAAGATCACCAGATGATTCACGTGGACTGTCAAGTTTGAGAAGCACTGATTATACAACACTTAGTCAATCCTTAAGCGTTATAAAAGATCAGCTGTCTCATAGCCCAAAAGAATACCCTTAACTTAAATAATAGGCTCACTGCTACAGCATCTTGTCTTTAATACAATATTACCCTTATTACCACTAGTTCCACTGGATATCAGTCATTGTTACATACAAAAAAAAAAAAAATCCATTGCTCAATAATACGGAAAATTCTATGTAGAGCAAACTTAAATGTATTGAAATCTCTAATAGGCTAATGTACCTTAATAATCTCCAAGAGAGAGCTATCATATGTACCATTTCCCAAAATTACTTAACCATAGGATCTATTTTTCCTCGGAGCATTTAATAGGCTTAAGGTTTCACAGAACACATTTTCCTTTTCTCAGCGTGGAAACTAAAGAGAAATTGATTAAAGTTCAGATCTCCCGCAGTAGAGTCTTGAATGAGTTATTACCTATGATACCACATGTTGCTTCAACGAAAGACAAAACCCAAGGCCTGCCTTGACAGTGAAGAATCTCCTGGGTAGCACTGCATATTGAAAGGACAAACAAACTTTAGGCCTGAAGATGAAATCTCCTTGTTCAGAAATCATATTAAAAAGACACATGCTTTCCTCATACTATCTGACTGCTCTAGTGATATAACACTTTCTTCAGAATGTCATAGTAAAAAAAAAAAAAAAAATCATTTCACAAGCAATTCTTTGGAACAAATGGCAAAATAGAAGGGAAAAGACATAAGTAATTCAAGGCCAATGGTGACTTTATTATGCACATAAATTATGTGTAGTCACAGACTGTCTCTTTTCATCACTAATCATGTTAAGGGTTATATAAGATTCACTTAATGAATAGAATTGCCACAGCTTTGCAAAAACCATGGACATCTCCTTAGCAATTAACAATGCCTTAGGGATGCTACACACTAAGTTTGAATCCCTGGCATTTAATGTTGATATGGACTTATCTATAAATAGATACAGCGTTACACTACAAGAAAAAAAAAAAAAGCATACCTTTATATCTGTGAATAAGGGTTAAAAGACCAGAACATGGAGTCACACATGTCTGGGTTCAAACCTCAACAGCCCCCCCTTATTAAGGCTTGAATTCTCCATACCCGGCACCCCCAGCCACAGAAAAGAAAGCACTATACCTTCCTCACCAAACACCTGTACCAACGTGGGATGAGAGATCTGAGCTATCAGAGCAGGGATCTTGTACATAATAAGGCAGTGTGGTACCAGCAATTACTACCATTTTATTTTAAATTTGTATTTTTAAGGCTTCCTAGCTACTGAGATATTACCTAGCTACTGAGACATCATTGGGTGAAAAACAGTGATTTTCAGTTTATCAAAGTCATTCTCTTGGACAGAGTTCCCACAAGGAAAAATGAGCCCAATCACCTGTGACAATCAATGGTGTGATAAAGGGATAATGAACCACATCAATTCCGCTGATCAATGGAGTGATAAATGCCAGAGCCACACAGCATTAGGAGCAAACCTTAAAAGTACTTAACTTTTACTGAGTGTAGCATTTATATTTAAAAAAAATCAAGTGTTTACTATGAGATGCATGATTGAGTTCAAGGTGTTGGGCAGAGGTTTTTCTAAAGGTGACCATGAATGGATTCAAGCCCACTCTGAGTACAAGGTAGAGGATTTTGGAAAAGGTGAGAGCCATCCTCCCCTTTTACGATTCCATGTGAAATTCCTGAACAGTTTGATTCTTTAACAGTATAGAATCATCAGCTAGGTACCTCTTAATTCTCTCAGACATTCTGCCCTACTGTGTGCAATGTGAGGGTTAAAAGCCTACACTGGAAACATCACTGGTCCAGGAATAAGATAAACTCTACTCCGATCTCAGTTCTGCTATGACTGTCCATGTCCTATCAGAAAAGTCGTTCAATCTCTTTTGGCATCTATTTCCTTCTCAGAACAAGAATAAAGGAAAAAAAAATTTTTTTTTCCCCTTCACTCACAAGGTTATTCAAAGAATTCATTCAGGTAACATAAAATAATTTATATGTTTAAAATGATAAAGCTATTCATTGATCCCATTATCTTCCCAATAGGCTCTTCTTTATGGGGCATGCTATAATCACATCTTTCTCTCGTAAGGCTTAACGTAATTATTGTTTGCTGTCCTCAGTGGATATTAAATTGCACAAGATTGACATGTAAGATCAGGGAAAATTTTTCTTAAAAGTGAAAAAAAGACACAAGGCTTTGAAAACAACTTTGTACCCCAGTTACACATAGTAAAAATCAAGGTGTAGCTATTCAACAAACACTGATTGAGTACCATTATGTATCAGATATTGCCCAGGTGTTTGGACAACTTCAGTGATGAAAACACACAAAAATCCCTGTCCTCATGGAACTTAGATACTAGCAGCAGGAGGCAGAAAATGAATAATGATTATTATAACAAATTATATAATCAAGTATTATACTTGATTGGAAATGCTAATCAAGTATTATGCTTGATTGGAAATGCTAATCAAGTATTTTTAAAAAGAATAGTAGATGAGCTTTCCAGGCAGAGGAAGGAGCAATGCAAAGGCCCTGAGGTTAAACCAAACTGGTATGCACAAGGCCTGAAGGGGAGCTAGGCAAGGTGGGCAGGTGAGGGCCAAGAGGTGATAGGGGGGGCCTGCCAGGTCTTAAAAGAAGAGGAAGCAGGGTTCCCCTGAGTGGGACATTGGGGACAGAGTACCTAGGTACAGGCAATAAGGATACACTTTGTGGAGAATTCAATGATAATAATAAACCAACTGGTAATGGAAAGGAATCTGAAAAAGAATAAACAAACAAATGAATAAATATATATGTATAACCGAATCACTTTGCTGATAACTGAAACTAACACAACACAGTAAATCAACTATACTTCAATTAAAAAACATTTTTTAATTAAAAAAAAACACAACTGGAATCACTATGCTTTTCTTTTACATCACGTGCCAGCAACTCTAAGCAATGTCACAGGTAAAATACTTCTCAACCCATAAATCTTCTGTTGGTCTAAGTTCTAAACGATTGCTGTGGTTACTGTGAAATTTTAATTGTATGTAAGACATACAGTACAACTTCCTGCTATCAGTCAACCCCTAAAAGCTGCCAACTCAGCCACAGGTATTCACTGCAGGAGAAAAGTCTGTAATGATCCAGATTGCCTGAATTTGCTCTGGATTCAGTTTGTGTCTCCAATCCTTGTGGTACTACAGGATCCTGCCTTTAGATTCAAAGTCAGGATAGGACAGTGATTATAATGGCAAAGAAGTAGATCTTGAGTTATATTCTATGTAAGCTCTTGGCATTTTACTTGTGTTTCAAATTGAAAACAGCAAAACAGATTGCAAACTGTAAGGTGTAATTGGGTGTGTGTGCAAATTTTAGTTCATACAAGTAATATTTTACTTGCTTTCAACTGCAACTTTAGAAAATTATTTTAAAATTGTTATTCCTCTTATATCATAACTTATTAAACTGCAGTATTATTTTTTACTTTTTACTGAAATATAGTTGATTAAACTGTAATATTATCTATTACTGTGAGACACCAAAAAGCAATATGTTTCTTTTCTATTTTTTTCCTCAAAAATGCACTAATGTAACTAAGAAATATGAAACGATTACGTATTTCCTTTTTACCGTTATATTTGTTTGTTTTTTACCAGCCTGAATATACATAAAAGTACAAAGAAATTTTCAATTTCACCTTTTCTCTGGTCATCACTATTATTCATCTGATTTCGTAATTATTATTGGAAATAACTTTTTGCCTAGAGGAGGGAATGTTAAAAAATGACCCACTCCAGTTGTCAAATACACAAGATAAACCGATGATGGGAAGCAGCCCCTCGATTTTGTTTCTTAAATATTCAGTGTACGAAGTTCAAGAAAATCACTTAGAGTCCAACTCTGTTACTTTTGGCCATCTTCTCCACAGTGGGAAAAGGTTCATTAATAGTTGAATCAATAAATGGATCAATAGGAAAAAGTGAAAACAACCTAGCTAATAGGATCTGAAAGGCTGATAGGAACACGTCATGCCAGATAGAGAACACAGATACCAAAGTGTCACTTTGTGTAATATGTACGGCAATACATTAACTTATTTTCTGGCCGTAAATATCTGGAACATGTTTTAGGTAAACAACTGTAATTGTTACTTCTAACTACAGCAACACTTAAATTGTGTGACTGATACCCTGCAATGTATTTTTTAAAATTCTGCTGGTTTTATAAATACATAATGACAGAGGACATCAGTCATGACTGTCTATCATTGTATTGGCCCTTCATGCATAAAATTAGACAATTGATACTCGTCACCTATAAATCAACCTGAGGTTAAATATTAAAATAAACTCAATGGGTACTTTTTTCAAGTAGAGATAACAGAAGTAATTTAGTTTGATGGCAGAAACCTAGTAGATGTGCTATAAAACCATCAAGAAGCAAACTATTAATTTTCTCTGATATACAAACTCCAAGCTATAATGATTCCTTCCATATATTTATTATACTATGACCCAGCAGAATATGAAACAGGTATATATAACATAAAATTATACCCAGACGTTTTGCTCCTCTTCATAGCATTTTTTAAAAGAAGAGACATTAAAATCATTTCCTGTAGTTATTTCTGCTAAATTAAACCATATATGAACAATTCTTTATTGAGATATTTGAATGTGTCAATAATGATCATTATAGTCTTTCAATAGATTGGGACTCTCTTCTGGTGCAGTAATTAAGAAAAAGTCTGTAGCACTTCCAGACACATTTTCTGTATTACTCGTTCACTTGTAGTAGTTTCCTTTTTAGAAACAGGAAAATAAGAATTTTCGTGTGCTTACTGATCATCTAAGTATTACCTCCTTACCATAAAATATTCAGAAAAGTAAACAATATTAAGAAGAAGATAATCATCACACCGCCTATGAAAATCATACAATAAAAACTACATCTGTATCAATACTTATTTTATAAAAATTAACCATGTTCAAATTTTTAAAAAATGGGATCATACTATTTATCTAGTTTCGTAATCTGCTTTTGTAAAATTAAAAAACCTGTTTCCCACAACTGTTCGTCAATATGCACAAATATATAATATAGTATTCATCTTCTCAATACACTGTATTTTATTTCACCAGTAGGCTGTGAATGATTTCTTCTTTTCCCTTCTCTTTTCTTTTTCTCAGTTCTCTCCTCTCCCTCTGCTTTTTTTTTTTTTTTTTTTTGTCTTTTTTTAGCATGATTAAAATAAACTGAGGACTTCCCATGTGGTATCTCAGCTTCTGTGTTCAGGGTTTTATGTGTGTCATCATAGTTTCCCTCAAAACTTTCTAAGTAGTCAGTACTAATGCACCCATTTTACTGATAATGAAAAGTGAGAATTAGAGAGACAGAGGACTTGCCCAAGGTCATCAAGAATAGTAGGTGGCAAAGCTGAGATCCAAATCCAGGAGGGTCAGTTTTCTATAACCCTCCCTTAACCATTTCACTGAAACAGACCTTGCAACTCAAATTGCCAGAACATTTTTCTCAGAATCAATTTCCCGCAGTGGAATTACTCCTAATTTAAAACTTGTGACATGTATTTTCAAATGACCTTCAATTCACATTTTGCCAAACATGTGTGGAAGTTCTTGGCTTTCCACTTCTTGGGATCCAATTTTCTTTATGCAATATTTAACAACATTTTTGTTCAATTTGCCTTTTTGTTCCTATCTGCTGAGGTAGGAGTCTTCTCCCCAGTCTCAACCCTCCTGAGCCCACCAGAGGAATGAGCCTACTGACCCAGCCTTCCTGAGGATGTCCAAGGATAACGCTGCCTGACCTCCTAATGCAGTCAAACCCTTAGATGCCAAGGGTGCATCCTGGCCCCAGGTGCTGTCCCTCCATGCTCACAGAGCTGTCGACACTTGGGGTCTGGTCTCTTCGGTCCCCGTGCACACTGGGTACTCTCCTCCTTAGAACTGACCGTCTCTCCCGACCCCCCTCACAATGTCTCCAGGATGCCAGAGCAGTGTGTGCCCAGGTCACAAAGTCCAGGGGAGCCTCGTAAAAACAGCCTTCTCCTTTTCTGTCTTCTAGTGCACTTCAGCCTTCTATTCTTCCAGCACCTCCAATCCGTTAGGTCTGGTAAAATCATTCCTGTGCTCATGGGTGACTCGACCCGTGACGACTGGCCTGTCCCATCACCATTTCTGCCTATCCGGCATCTCTAGTGCTCTTCACTCCCGTCGTCCCTTAGCTGAACTCCCCACTGTATTAAAACCCTCAGCCAGCTTTCCTCAAGGACCTCTAAATCCCTGGTCCCTTTCCTTTCATTACTAGTCTGGCAAAACATCCAATTAGGCTGTCTGCCTTCTCCACGTCTGAGTTCCAACTATTTGATTTCTGCTGGAGAAATAGCCCAAATGCACAGACTGCTGTCCCTGAGAACCCATGCTGCAGGGAATCAGCTGTCTCTACGGTACTTCTAGGTCCCCAGTCACCTGGCCCCTCCTCTCCACCCATCACTCTGCCCACTGTGGTCTGGCTTCCACGTGAACTCCTCTGCAGACAGAGCTCTCACACCAATTCCGCTCATCAGTGATGATCTCACTTCACCTCTCCTGTAAGTCTGAAATCCTCTTCCGCTGGTTTCCAGGACACCTCACTCTCCTAGTGTTTTGCTATATGATTTTTCCCCTTTCCCACTATACGTTCTGGGTTTCTCTGTCTGTCCCAGAACTGGTGGTGACTCGGGAGGTTGCTTTAGGACCTGTGCTAACTCTACACTCTGTCCCTTGACAACCTCTTCTCACGTGTTTTCCATCACTAGCAGCTGGCTTGATGATGCCTCCACTCTACACATCCATCCAATCTTGCTCCTGATTTGGAGCCTCTATATCTAGTTGTTTATTTGCCTATTTCCTCAGAAGTCCAGGTTTCTGCCTTTGCCACCTGGATGAAATATGGTTGTGTTCACAAATAGGCATAGGAAAAGGAGCAGGCATGCTTGGCTACATCTTACTTAACTTTTAGATCTTAGCCTAGATATTGTTTTCTCTGGGAAGCCTTCTATAAGTGCTAAATCTGGATTAAGTGCCCCTCTTATTCAACAACAGCCTGAACTTCTATCACGGCACTTAACACACTGTATTATAATTTCTTACAGAATTTTTTTGTCTCTCTCAGGTGACTGTAAACTGGCCCCATGAGGACAGAGAAAGCACCGATTTTTTTTCCACACTGTATTTGCAACACTACACAGTGCACACAGCAGGTGCTCATGTTACTGAGATGAACTGAACTGGATGGAGTTAGATTCTTCCTGGGTTTTCTCTCCATACAGAGGCCACCAAGGCCAGGCAGTTTTGTCCTGCCTTGTTAATCTCCATGCCTCAGCTCTCACTTTCTAGGGATGGCTGCACAGACATCTTCTTCAAAAGCCCCCTTCTCCAAGCTTATCGACTCTTGCTAACTGATGCCAGTGAAGCCACTGACCCATCCATTTCTCAACGAGGAATCAACAGACCCATCTGGGTTCAGCTTTACACCTTGCTACACTTTGGAAAGTCCTTCCCATGAGGATTTCTTCCAAGTTTATTTAGATTTACTTAGCATGCTGAAACCTTTAATCAATTTGGAAAGTAAGGCGATATATATATACATATTTCTTTTTCCAGTTGGTTAGTTATCCTAGCACTATTTATCAAACTCTTTAAATATTCTCCCGTGATCTAGCATTTCGGCTCTACCAAACAGTAAAATCTCCTAGGGCGTGGAGAAGAGTGTGGACTCTAGGGCCAGCTTCTCAGATCCAACCCCACACTGACACTCACTAGTCCTCGGGCAGGTCCCATAACCTCCCCGGGCCTCTGTAATTCAGGGGTAACGACAATAGTATCTTTCAGTGTTGTGATTAATTTACATGTAAAGTGCTCAAAAGAGGACTGACACAGAGCAGATCTTTAATTGCTCCTGTAGAGTATCAGGGTCATCTGTTTAGATACTTCGTCTTCAGCTCTGTTCACCTGCTCAACTCTGAGCCTGTGCCGCACTGTTCTAACTGCTGTAGAAAGAGAACGCAGTTTCCTGTCTAGAATAATCTCCCCGAGTCATTGCCCCTCTCACTCCTTCCTTTAAAAGAAAAAAATCACTTTTCTACTCTTGTACAATTATTTCTTTAGTAAAACACTTTTCCCCCCAAATATGAGTAACAGTCAACTTTTACTTGCAAATTGCTTTCCGTGGGTCAGGCACTGGGTCAAAGGCTTCATTGACATGCACCATCAAATTTAATCTTATGAGATACACTTCATCATTATATTGACTTTACAGATTAGGAGAACAATCACTGGAACCATTAAGGAAGGAACCCAGGCTGTCTGATTCTAGAACTTGTGCCGTGTATGACGACACGGCCTCACTTCCTTAATAAAAACTCTTGTTGAGATTGGGCTCAGATTCGGATGAAATCTCTAGATGTATTTGGGAAGGACTGACAGTGTTGAATGCTGAGTCTTCCTATTCAGTACTGTGATTATTCTTTATCCAATTATTTATTTATGTTCTTCATTAAAGTTTTATATTGTCAATAAAAGTAATATTTATAGAGTACTGACCACACTGTAGACACTGTTTAAATGCTTTGCAAATATTAACTACTTTAATTCTCACCATGGCCCTACGGTGTTGGCCTTGTTATTATTTCCATTTCACAGATAGGGGACCGAAGCACAGAGATGGCTCTTCACATTAAATGACTTCGTATCACATAGCCAGTGAGTGACAAAGCTGGTATTTTTATTACACTCTCTTGGCTCCAGAACCCATGACTTTGGCTACTGAGCTCTCAGATTTACCTCTCAAATCATGGGTAAAGTACTATATTTCTACCTGTTCATATATTATTGATATTTACCAGTGAAACTTTTCTCAGTCTATTTTTATCTTGTTATTGCTAGTCTACAGGAACGCATTGGTTTTTGTATATTTTCTTCTTTTTTTTAAATTTATTTATCTATTATTTTATTTATTTTTGGCTGTGTTGGGTCTTCGTTTCTGTGCGAGGGCTTTCTCCAGTTGCGGCAAGCGGGGGCCACTCTTCATCGCGGTGCGCGGGCCTCTCACTGTCGCGGCCTCTCTTGTTGCGGAGCACAGGCTCCAGACGCGCAGGCTCGGTAGTTGTGGCTCACGGGCCCAGTTGCTCGGCGGCACGTGGGATCTTCCCAGACCAGGGCTCGAACCCGTGTCCCCTGCACTGGCAGGCAGACTCTCAACCTCTGCGCCACCAGGGAAGCCCGGTTTTTTGTATATTTTCTTGCTAACCTGTTGAAAAGTTATAAATTCCAACGATTTATCAGTTGATTACCTTGGGTTATTCAGGGTAGTCACCAAAATAAAGCTAGGTTTTGTTTCGCAATATGCAAAATGTATCCTTTTCTATGCTTTCAAAAGATTGTTTGGGTTAGCACCTCCCCCAAATTTTAAATGAATAATTTTGCATTAGACATCCTATCCCACTTTAGGGGTAATGCCTCTAGTTTTCCTCTGGTAAAAGAACGTCTGAGGGGCGGACGCAACGTTGGGTGTCCCAGCCTTCGCTCGAAGGCCCAGCGCGTCGGCCGCGATGCCCGGGCTCCGGCGCCCGCGGCTTTCGGCCACCGGCTGCCTGGCCGCGCTCTGCGGGAGGAGCGCGGCTCACACCACCTCCCTGGCCGCGAGCGCGACTACACCCGCGGCTTTACCGACTACCACCAGCACAGCCCCGGCGCCGCCGCCGCCGCCGCCGCCGCCGCTCCCGCCGGGCACCACTCCAGCCCCAGAAACCAGTGAGAGCCGCAGCACGGGCTTCCTGTTTTGATGCTAATGCTACCCGCTTGGGCCAGAATGCAAAGGTAAAAGCTACTGTTCAGATAATCCCACAGTGCGTGATTGCAAGGGGGTGAACAGCACAGAATTCTGCCCTGGGCTCCCTGCCACACCGCTGCCAACCAATCCTGCAGCGAAAACCACAACTCCGCCTTCCCCGTCTACAGCTTGCACCACGGCTACTACATCACGTACAACGGACACCACTTCAACGCCGACTTCACAACCTGCGCGCAAGTCTACCTTTGGGGCAGCCAGTTTCGTTGCAGGAACTGTCCTTGTCTTGGGTGTGCAGGCTGTAATTTTCTTTCTCCATAAATTCTGCAAATCGAAAGAACGAAACTACCGCACTCTGTAAACAGACCCGCTAAATTAACCCGGACTGGTGTGTAACTCACTGAAACCAAAATATTCTCTTTCAAGATGTCCCACATGGAAGACGCTATTCTAGGATCTTTAATTTTCCAGAGGATGCATATAGGAGCATCGCCCTTGGAGAGAAATCAGTTCGATCTATTTGCTCAACGGGAATATTTAAAATATTCTGCGTGAAGCCTTGTGGCTGTCTTCTTTTATTTTAAATGGCTGCTGCTGTGTGATTATGTTCTCTCTCCTCGACATGCCAAATGTAACTCTGTAAGTGATGGAAAACATTGTCCTGCGCAGACGACCTCATGACTCTTAGCAATTCAAATGTAGTCATTTTAAAGCCTGAAAGCTGCATTTTTTCATCCTAACTCGGGATGTAGTTTAGTAACCAGAATTGAGAAAAATGTGCCAAATGAACAGCAATCGGGTGGATTTTGGGCTATCATTGCAAAAGTGGAATAAATTTATAAATTTAGTATCCTTACAGTAGAATTTTGTGCTTGATAAGTTATTTTTTCTACATTAGAAAAAAGATGCCACACAAGGAATTACATTCCAGATTTAAAGAAATGAATGGAAAGGATACAAAACATTCAAGTGTAGCAGGTTATTGTTCATACTTGTAAAGCACCTTATATCGTTGAAACAGTAAAGAACAGTGCCTTAAAAGACAGACTGAAAGGTAGACTGGAACTTAAAATGTTGGTGATTTGTTCTTTCGCATTAATGAAGGGAAAGGTTGGACTGAGGGTGTTAACTGTTGATGTGAGCAGTAGTAAACCTGCTTTTAGATACCATAATGTTAGTATTTAATTGAAAACTTACCTACTTTATTCCAAGCCTGAGTAACTTAGAGGATGTTACACAAAGTCAAAGGCCTTCACTTACTGAACCTCCCAACATTTTGCTTATGGCCGTTAAAAAGTATAAAGTCGATTTAATTATATTTTCCTTTGTACTTCAAAAACGTATCCTAACACTGTTGTACCTTAAAAGGATTTCCACCAAGCTTTCTGGAAAAGTAACTTCTATAAGGCAAGAAAGAAAGAAGTTGTTTTAGAATCATTTATTAACTCTTTCAATAAGAATCATTTTAAGTTTTGAGATAGCAAATGTGAGCAGTGTAATTTCAGAAAAAAATTTAGTTGATCAGATTACTGCAGATTTTAAATAATGCTTGCCCTGGATAAACAGATTGTACTTTTTCTTTCTCCTTTTCCATACTTTCTTCTTCTTAGTTTCAATTCCTGTAGTATAGTTAAGCATGCATACTTTTATTTCTTTAGTTTCCCTATGAAGCACTAGTGTTTTCAGGTTTAGAGGGATACTTCTTCCCTGCCTTTGACACATTGGATTAGTTCAGAGGCTTAAATCAGTTTAAAGTGAGCTTTTGCTTTTCTAGGTCATTAAGGTTTTTTGTTTTAGTTTCTTTAGCCTATAGCGGCTGTGTTTAGCACTTGGTTTTCAATATTTTAGAGTAAGAAATGACAAGTTGCTTTGGTCCATTTCAGAAACCAAAATTCCTTACATTTAGATAATTAAAGGTTCTTAAAATGAAGATTTACTGTTTCTTCTTTACTTGCTGGTACAGCTAAAGTTTGTTTTACTTGCACATTGGTATATATACCTAATGTTTTCAAGTGCCTTAATTCTTTAAAATCTCTGGCTTCAAAGGTTTTTGGGGAAAGGTAGGCTTACCTCACATTTTTGCTTCCCTCGGTAGTAATACTTTTGGTACCGCACAAAAAATTTTATTATAGTGCCATGGCTATTAGTTTTTAGTGAGTGCTTTAAGATGCAAGATTCAGTTGAAAATATACAGAATTTCCATTCTCCCAAAGTGGTAAAAATTAGCTACAATGTTATAATTGTCATTTACCTAGATAGGAATACCTTGCCACACATTAATGTTAACACTATAGCTATTTTTGTGAAAATATAGCTGATGAAGCCTCTCATCTTCTGTAATTTTGAATACTGCTCTAACAGAATGATAACATGGAATTAGATTTTACAAAAAGAGCTCTTACAACAGAACTCACAGCCTTTTCCCCTCTTCCTTTAGCAGTTTAGTATCTTGAGCCATTAATAATTTTGGGGTTCTTTTTAATCCAGAAGGTATATAGAAACCTTTTCAGATTTTTCATCTGATTTGTTCATGCAGATTGTAGTTCTATTAAAATCCCTACAGATATTTGTTGCACAGACACTGCTGTATTTAGAAATTTCTATTTCAGTTCATTAAAAACTGCAAAACCAATCTGTATCATGTACCAAACTGATTTAAAATAAACCTACAAGTTTGTTGGATTAAAAAAAAAAAAAAAAAAAAGAACTTCTACTATTTTGGGTTTTTTTTTTGGGGGGGGGTTGTTTTTTTTTTAAGACAGGTACTGTCTAACCTATTAAAAAACAATAACATTGAGATTCTTACATTCAGTCAGTGACTATCATTTCCTGGATTTTTCATTATTATAGGGTACCAAAGCTCTCCCACATCCTACAAAATAGGGCTATATATTCGATGGAAAAGAAAGCTATGTATCGCCCAGGAGAACTCTGATTTCCATAATATGGATAGATAACAACTGGCATTTGTAAATACAGAGGAAAGGCAAGAGGAGAAATTCATTCCTCATTCTTGTCGTGATTAATCCTTCTGAGTTCATTTAAAATCATTCTATAATAAATTATATTTAGAGGTAATTTTTAAGGAAGGCATTCATTGTTCAGCCCAAGGTTATGTGTTTTTGATTGAAAGAAATCGCAATCCAAATGGCAGAAGGCTTTGCCTATATTGAATGATTATTTTCACTCAGGGCTTAGGAATCAAATGAGATCAATCCAAATGCACCAGAAGCAGCCGGAAGCAGCTCTCACACATTTCACATATGGTTACCCGGGAAGTAAACACTACACACACTTGTGGTTTCAGTCATTGAAACGGTTACAGAACTTAGAGAGAGTTCCACAAAATGCGAACACCTATAAATTGGCACAAGACTGAACTGCAGCCAAAGAAGACTGGCAGGTGAAGCAAGACAAATCTGAACTTTTAAAATCTATATATATATTCTTTTTCTGTTTTAATCCATATGCACCTTATGCAGAAGTATAACCAATAAGTGGTTTTACCTCTCTGCTCTTTCCTTAATTCTGTTTGCAATGTCACCCTTTGCAGTGGTCGTACAAAACTCAACTAAGTCAGAGCAGGGTGGGTCTTAGGAGATTTTCCTTCGAAGCTTGCTTTATAAAGCCTCTACCTCTGATTAACCCCACATCTCTGCTCCTATCCTTTCTGCTGAATGCTGCCAGAGAAAAGTGCCATACTCACATGGACCAGAGCCACTGTACAACCCCGTTTTGGTCCTCAGAGTATCTGTTAAAGGTTCTTTGTGTTCTGGATTCTCTGTCCCAGTCACCGCAGAGGTTACCTCAAACCTGTATCATGCTGTCTCCACCAATGAACCCACCAGCTCTCCATCTCAAGAGATAACTTTTGTTCTTACTGACCTATGAGCCGCAGAAACCTACAGACAGGAAAGCCTTCAACCTGTCCTACACAGATGAGCTTTAAAGCAAAGCCCCGTAAGATAGACATTTAACACCTTTGAATTTAACTATACAACCTCAATAAGAGTGACAAAAAGAAGTCAATGATTAAATTATTGCATTCCAACAATTCTGAGATGCACACTTTTCATATCTTAACATCTCTGAAATCAGAATGCATTTTCCAGCCAGTAGTTTCTTACAATCACTTTCAGCCAGACGGTGGTCATGACACTGTTCTCAAGTACTGCCACAGGTGGGAACTTGGGCCTGCTGTGTTTCATTCAAAAAACACTTGAAGGACTTTGAGGAAGAAATATCAGTTCTGACTATTATCTGAAAACCTTCCAGGGACATATTCTGGTGAGATCAAGAAAAGAAAACTTGCAGAATGTGTCACAAGAGCTGGAAAGACAATCACAGAGGAAACCGTGAAACCCTTCTTAAAAAGGTTCTGTACCCTCACCACTTTTAGTGTCACTGAGGATGGCTGTGCATGGAAAACTAAGACGCTGATGACAGAGCATCAAAAGTGAATCGTAAGAGAGACTGTGGAAAAGTTTTGGGAATACTTCACCAACTTATGGAACTTGTACTTTCATTTTTAAGAATGTACAATAATATATGATAACAAAAAATCTATATCTAGATGAATCTAAAAGAGCTTTTCCAATAGGAATGAAACAAAATTTTAAGTAAAAAAAAAAAAAGCTTTGTGTCCTAGTTTGCATCCTAATTTTCTCTTTCTCTCCTTCTCCTTACTTCCTTCCTTTCTTCCTTCCTCCCTCCCTCCCTTCCCTCTCTCTCTCTCCCTTTCCCCCTCCCCTTCCTTTACTCTGCTGTTTCTTTTTTTCTTCCCTCTTTTTCTTCCTTTCTTCCCTTTTCCTTTCTCTCTTAGTTGTATATAAAATAATGGTGCATATTTAAAGTGTCTCAGATTTTATGAAATTTGGCAATAATTTAAATAGTGCTAGTGATTCTGACAATTAGTCACACAATTAGTGACAATGAATCTGAAGATTGATCATACAAAAAGCAATTTTCCAATTAGTATGTTTTCATAAGTACATTTTAAATGGCATACTAATCAAAATATATTTTTAAAGTATTTCTGATAACCCTAGTGAACTTAAAATTCAAATACTCATCAAGTTAATGCTTTATATTTTAAATGACATAAACACCTGGGTTGTTTCTTATTCACTCCATGACTTTTGCCATATAGATGTTTATAATCTTCAAAGTAGCTGAAAATCATCTTCTCAAAACCATCATCCAAGAGAATTTTATTTTATTATTCAAGTAATTTTTTTCTTTTTAAAAAATTACCGCAGGCTTCCCTGGTGGCACAGAGGTTGAGAGTCCGCCTGCCAGTGCAGGGGACATGGGTTCGAGCCCTGGTCCGGGAAGATCCCACATGCCATGGAGCGGCTGGGCCCGTGCGCCACAACTACAGAGCCTGCACTCTAGAGCCCACGAGCCGCAACTACTGAGCCCTCGCGCCTAGAGCCCGTGCTCCGCAACGAGAACCCACCGCAGTGACAAGCCTGCTCAACGCGACGGGGAGTAGCCCCTGCTCACCACGACTGGAGAGGGCCCACGTGCAGCAACAAGGACCCAACACAGCCAAAAAATAAATAAATTAAATAAAATAAATAAATTTATAAAAAAAAAAATTACTGCATTCATCTTTTTTATTTGCTAGTTCACATAACAAACATATTCTGAATGTCCATATCCACAAGTTACAATAAACTTTCAAGTTTTGTAAAGGAGGTGAAACTGGCATTATTATATCTTTGTCACCAAATGAGAATAACATATATTTACTGAAAATAACTTGTATGTATATGTATGAGTGTTCATATTGACACATGAGCTTGGTTCAACAAACATTTCACAGATAACAAGGAATATAATCACTGCAAGCAGAGGTCAAGAACAAGAGCAAAAAGAAGAAAGAAAGAAACATGCATTAAGGAAAACCTGTCTGAACATCAGGTATTTTACAGTAGCTTGATGGCAGTGGTGCATTATGAGTTCATCGGCTGTTCTGGAGTGGATCAGGAGTCAAGTCAAGTTACTGACAACCAACAAATAAACAGAATCCATTATCGGAAAGCTCTTACTTCCTGTCTCCCTATGCTATGCTGAATTGCTGTATTCAGTGGGAAACTCGCTAAACCGAAAAAACCTGACATCCCTCATCGTTGTCAAGGCCCTAAAAACATTACAGTCAACATCTTGAAGTCACTTAAGCCCTCTGGCTCTGTGCACTCTGCTCTCAAGCTCTCCATAAATGATGGTTGCTTCCTAATGGGAGGAAGTGACAAATTAGTGAATTACAAGTTTACACTGCGCTATATGAATACATTTCCTGAGAATTAGCATTATTGGCTGCTAAGATGTGTTTTGAAAAGAGGTACAGAATTTAGAATTTTCTAAATTGAAGTCCTTCAATTGTAGTAAAATTGTAATAAAAATTACAATAATTTTTAATAAAAAGAAGTCACATTTTTATCTAGCATACAAAGAATAAGTGAAAAGAATGTATAGATCTACAATGATTCAATATTATCATTAAATGGTGAGTATAACTAGATAGAGCATTTAAGAATCATTTCACATTTTCATAAAAAGTTAAAAAATTCACTTTGGTAGGTTGTGCACAATTGGTAGGCTATTTTCTTGCAAAGATTCTTAATGTAGTATATGCTCTTAGAATGAGTCAGTAAGTCCTATAGAAGAATAAGCGTAAGTGGAGACTCTAGACATCCAGGCATAGTTCTTCTGTTTGTCTAGTGCATCATAGCTTCCCAGTCTCAGCAGGTCCATTAAAGCAGGAGCACCAGCTCATAAATGTCTCTACAGATAGAATTGGAACAGGGACCACGGGAATAAGGACTCACGAGACCTGTTCAGTGGGTTCTCTCTACGCAGCTGTAACGGATCTTCCAGAACATCAAGCTCAGGCGATGTGATGGCCAAATGCAGCTGTGATCATGACCATCACTTCCTGAACTCAGGCTTGATGTTTTTGTGCTTTCTTCCTCTCTCTCTCTGATGTTTGTTTCTTCTCATTGCCATTCTGAAATAATGGTTGCCTCACTCTATAATTTTGACCCTGTGCTGCAGTTTCAACTCTCACCCTAGGGTTTGGTCTTACTAGAACTGAACTAAATTGTTCAGTTCCTTGAATGCACCATACTTTGTTTTCTTTGGGGGCCTTTCCCCAGGTCCTCTTGCTAGAAACAGTGCTCTTGTAGGTATTAGCTTGAGTCATATGGATTTGCCATTTCTGTAGGTCAAAAATAGCGGAATCTCAGCAATATTGCAAGGTTGTAAGGTTTACCCTAATATTCTCTCTTCAAGTCTCAATTTAAAAGTCCTTCCCTCCAGGGTATTTCCCCAGTCTGCTTTTTTTAACCTTATGTAAGCATTTGGCACAGGTCTAAATTTTTGTAATTCCTTACTCAGTTGTTTGACTTGAACATTAACTGTGAGATCTTTGAAGTCACGAGCCATATTCTATTAGACATCACTGTTATCCTTAATGCCTGGGAACGTTTTATTGAATATGGTAGGTAATACTTTTTGTAAAATAAATGTTGAGGAATAAATGCTATTAATAGATTCATTTAGTGAACAAATTCATTCACAACAAAAGGAGCCTTGAAGCCCAAGACAGTACCTTTTCTTAGATTCGACAACACTCAGCCCAATGTCTGGTTCAATTCTTTTTTCTTGAATGAACAGGTGAATTATTTGCCTTAAGCAGTGTACATTTATGTTTGCTGATATATCATTTATACAAACAGTTGTGAGGCAAGATCATTTCTGATAGTTGCTCTATGAACGCACCCATCTATATCTAGCGTAATTCCTAGAAAAACCATCTGAAGTGGGCTTGGAAGCCTGGTAGGATTTAAATAAGAGGAAATAAATTAGAAAATTTTAAAAGTCAGAAAAGGGGGCATTCAAAGGTATGTTTCTCATTTCTTTGTTTTTTCCAGGTCAAACTGAATTTCTTAAAGTAGTTATTTATCTTTTTGAAAATATGAGATAACATATGCCTAAAGTGAAATGCACAGATCTTAAGTATATAATTTGATAAGTTGCTACATACATACAACCAGATAATTCACACTCGAGTCAAGAGACAGAACATTTCTATCACATCTAAAAGTACCCTCATGTTCCTTTTATTCATGCCTCAGCCACTATCTGATTTCTGTCACCAGAGAGTAGTTTTGCTTGTTCTTGAACTTTATATAAACAGAATCATAAATAAATTGTGTCCAGGGTCTTTGGCTCAGCAAAATGATTTTTTGAGGTTTCATCCATGTTGTTGTATGTTTCAGAAGTGTGTATACATACATATACATACATACATACCTCATTGATGAGCAATATCCCATTCTATGGCTCTACCACAATATGCTTATCATCACAGACATTTGGGTTGTTTTCAGCTTGGGGTTATTATTAATAAAGCTACCATGACATTCTGGTACAAATCTCTTTTCAGACAAATGTTTCCATTTCTCTTGGGTAAATATCTAGAAGTAGAATGCTGTGTCATATGGTAGATGTATGATTAAATTTATAACAAACTACCAGAATTTTCTCCAGAATGGTTATATCACCTTATACTCCCACTAGTAATATATGAAAAGTCCAGTTGCTGCATTATCCTTGTTATAAGGGAATATTTTTGCAATCTTGACCTAGGGAAGAATATTTTAGAGAGACTACGAAAGCTCTAAATATAAATTTTTAAAAGGTCAATTTAGATTTCATTAATTTTAAAAAATCTGCACACAGGAAACCGCGAAGATATTGCAAGTTTTGTCCAGACCACTGCAATAAAGTAAATATCGTAATAAAGTGAGTCACACAAATTTATTTGGTTTCCCAGTGCATATAAAAGTTACGTTTACACTATACTGTGGTCTATTAAGTGTGCTATAGCATTATGTCTAAAAAATGCACATTTCTTAATTAAAAATACTTTATTGCTAAAACATGCTAACCATCATCTGAGTCTTTAGCAAATCATAATATTTTTGCAATAGTAACATGAAAACTCACTGATCACAGATCACCATAACAAATATCATAATGATGAAAAAGTTTGAAGTATTGCAGAAATTACCAAAATGTGATCACAAAGACAGGAAGTGTGTAAATGCTGTTGGAAAAACGGCACCAACAGACTTGCTCAATGCAAGGTTGCCACAAACCTTCAATTTGTAAAAAATTCAGTATCTGCAAAGTGCAATAAAAAGAAGCACAATGAAACAATTTATGCCTGTATAATTTTTAAGTTATTTTCAGAATGTCTGTGACCTTATACTTCAAGTGTAACTCTTGTAGACAGATTTGAGTCTTCTTTTTACACAATATGACAATTTCTACCTTTAAAATGGAATGTTTAGTCCATTTATATTTATTGTAATTTTTAATAAGGTTGAATTTAATCTACCATATTTCTATACTTTTCTATTTGTTAATGATTCATTGCAGGGAGTGAAGATTATGTTGTTCCCCTGTAAAGTGTGCTAACTTTTTCTCTAACAGATAGTTGAGCTACAAGTGGAACACCTGGATTCTCTCAGTGTGGTATAACAGGAAATATATATTTGTTTTTTTGTTCCAGGCTCCTGGCACACAGCTCCTAAAACCCTTGGAATTCTCTGAGTGATAAGGGTGATTGGTAGGCATGCCTTTTTTTTCTAATTAGGCAACCCTTGGCTAGCTCCTAGACAGCTTCACGATGGAGACTGGTTGTAAGAAAGACCAAGCCTTGATTAGAAGCTTGGAACTTTAGCCCCAGCCCCCAGATTTGGTGGGGGGGTATGGAGAGGTGCTGGAGATTGAGTTAATAATCACCAGTAGCCAATGATTTACTCAATCATGCCTATGTAATGAAACCTCCATAACCCCCCTCTGCAAGCCCCTAAATGTTGGGGTTCGGAAAGCTTCTGGCTTGTTGAACACACTGTGGTTGCTGGGAGGCTGGTGCACCCAGAGAGGGCATGGAAACTCTGTACGCCTCCCCACAAGACGTACTTTGCCCTGTGCATCTCTTCCATTTGGCTGTTCCTGAGCTGTATCCTCTACAATAAATGAGTCACAGTAAATAAAGTGCTTTCCTGATTTCTGTGAGTTGTTCTAGCAAATTAGACCTGAGGAGAGGTTGTGGGAACCCCTGACTTATAGCTGGTTGATCAGAAGTACAGATGGCTCCGGGACTTGCAGTTGGCATCTGAAGTGAGGAGCAGTCTTGCAGCCCTGAGCCCTTAAGCTGTAGGATCTATCGTAACTCTGGGTAGTTAGTGTCAGAATTTACTTGTTGAGCACCTGGTTGGTATCCAGAGAATCGGGAAACTGGTTATTAGGGTTCGAAAACACTCCAGAGTCAGGCTTGATTTCATGCATGATAGTGTCAGTGTATTCTGTTTTTCTCCTTAGTACTAAGACATCACTTTTACTCTTGGCTGTGGTTACTTCCAAAATGTGGCTTTTCTGGGATCTCAACTGAATGTCCACTGTGCTCAGCAAGGCTGTTTCATTCTGGAGAGACCAGAACTCCAACATCACTCAGCACCACATGACCTTTGATTGTGGAGTTGAATCTCCATTCAACTCTTAGTTCCACAGCGGCTGTCCTACCTGAAGCCTTTGGGAGTCTTTTCCTGTGCATGTGTACTCAGCCCTCAGGTGCACTAAGATGGACCTGAGGGACCCTCCTATGCGGATCTTACATTTTCCTCTTCTCTGATATCTGCTCCTTCACTCACAAAGCTCCACTTTCTCTCCTTGGGTCAGTGTTGGGAAACCACACCTAGGCTGAAAGCTGAGACAAATATGAGACACCTCATATGCTTCTTTTCTCTCAAGAATCAAGTCCTGCACAACCTGTTGGCCAAAGCCTGAAAACGACGGCATCATATAAAATAATTGTTCAGTGTTTACATTTGCTAATGCCATAAGTTCCCATCTTCTACTAATTGCTTCTTTATGACCAGAAGCAGAATTCCAGTCAAATACACATGAAGAAGAATTGTTACTATTGTAGTAATAGTATTTAACTAACATAATGAACATTTTCAGGTGAATAGTAAACGCTAAACAGGTTAGAATATTAGGTACTCTTACTGAAGTAGTGAAAAGATAGACGGAATCAGATTTTGGATTTCTCTTTTTTTTTTTTTTCGTGTAAATATTTTTATTTGTGGAGTAGTTATTGAAAGAAAGAAAATAGAATACATAATTTACAAACCAGCAAGGAAAAGAATAACAATAATAATAATAATAAATCCAAAAGAAGGAAATAAAAGAGAACAAAAAGAAGGAGAACAGATTTCTTTTCCCCATTTGTCCATCCTATTTTATTCTTTAAAATTTTATTTTTTATTTTTATTGGAGTATAGTTGCTTTACAATATTGTGTTAGCTTCTACTGTACAGCAAAGTGAATCAGCTATACGTATACATATATCCCCTCTTTTACGGATTTGCTTCTCATTTAGGTCACCACAGAGCACTGAGTAGAGTTCCCTGAGCTATACAGTAGGTTCTCATTCGTTATCTATTTTATACATAGTGTCAATAGTGTGTATATGTCAATCCCAATCTCCCAATTCATCCCACTCCCCGCCCCCTTTCCCCCTTGGTATCCATATGCTTGTTCTCTATGTCTGTGTCTCTATTTCTGCTTTGTAAATAAGATCGTCTATACCAATTTTTTCAGAATCTACATATATGCGTTTTCTAACATGCGATATTTGTTTTTCTCTTTCTGACTTAGTTCACTCTGTATGACAGTCTCTAGGTCCATCCATGTCTCTACAAATGACCCAATTTCATTCCTTTTTATGGCTGAGTCATATTCCATTGAATATATTGGACTTCTTTAGCTGCCAATAAAGAGTCTTTACTCCATTAGATTGGCAAAGGGGAAGCTTTGAAGAATCCTGAGCCAATAGCATGAGGTCAACCGTTTGTGCTTGAGGGAGTTTAATCCAGCTGAGCTTTAGCAGAGACCAGAAAAGGGATGAGATCTGCATAGACAGAGAGACCAGTGAAGATGCTGCTACCTGAGGTGGTACGGCCACAAGCAAGGATGGGGACAGTGAGGAATTTAGTGCAAGGACAGTAGTGCACTCCATTTGGAAGGATTACAACTAGACTAGTGTGGTGCAAGAAAAGTACAAGCCAAAGGTTTTGAGTCTGCCTGATCTGGGGGAGGGGGAAAGTACAATCACTAGACATGAGGAATTTGGGGAAAGTAGCTGATTTCTTTCTTTTTTTTTTTTTCTTTTTTTGGCCACCATGTGGCTTGTGGGATCTTAATACCCCAACCAGGGACTGAACCAGCCCCCTCAGCAGTGAAAACATGGAGTCCTAACCACTGGACTGCCAGGGAATTCCCGAGAGTAGCTGATTTCAAGAACAACTCTATCATTTTGAGTGGGAGGGCTAGTAGGATAGCAAACATTGAAAGAGGAGGTACCAAGACGGAAAGGACCAACAGACAGCTGATAATATTGGTCTAGAGTCTCCTGATAGGACTAAATTCAAGATATTAATTTGAGAATATTTGTTTATATGTAGGCGATGGATGAGTTACATAAGGAGAGATAATGGGTCATTAGCATAAGATAGAATTTGGGGAAAAACCCAAATTGGGAAAGGGAAGATGGCAAAACCTACATGGTCTCAATTATTCATACTTTGGGACCATTAGAAGTCTTTTCATTTAAAGTATTAATCTAGCCAGTGTGTGTGTGTGTGTGTGTGTGTCTGTCTGTGTGTCTGTGTTTCCCAAGTTGACATATTAAACCTTAAAACGGTTATCATTGTAATGACACAATATTATCCAGGTGATAATAAAGTAAAGCACAGTTAAAGCACACAAAGCTATGTAGGATGAGTATCATTAAAAGCAAAATTTAATTTTAAAATCTTGAGAAAAAATAATAAATGGAAAACTGTAAAGAAGAATGTTAGTGGCATTTGAAAATGTGCCTGAATTTCTGAAACATGTGTAGTTGATTCCTGGATTAAAGAATTATTCACGTAATATTTATTTACTAACCATGATAACTTTCCCCGGGAAATATATAAAATAAGAAAACATAAAAAGTCAGTCCATAATATCTGAAAAATAAACTCTTAGGGATATAAATATAAGTGTATAATGATTGTTCTTTTTTTCCTACTAAACCCAAAGAAAGCAGTTGCTACAAAAGTTACCAGGAAATCAACTAATTTTTAAAAAACTGATTATAATTATAATAAGGAGTGAGAGTGAGCAAAAAGCCTCTAGACTTGAAAAGAGTATTAGATAAAAGCAAGAATACTCTCTATTTTGCCACATAGATCCCAAGATGTTACTGGGAAGACATCTTAGAGATCGCTCTTTCTAGAGAAGAAAATCTGAGTTTCAGAAAGGTGAGAAGATTTTGCAAAAGTTTACACTGAAAAAAGCAGCAAAATTGGAACTACACTTCTAACTTTTTACTGCCTCTTCAGACCCTTTAGAAACTTAGTTCCTGATCTCTTAAACTAAGGCACTGATTCTTATGGAATCCATCACCTGTCTCTTGAAATGCCAACTTTTTTGAGTCTTGTGACTTTCTTCAGTGTGATCTCTTCAGTGGTTTATATTTCTCAAAATTAATTTTCCCCAAACATGATTAAATCATCTCAAAATTACTTTAATATATTGCTAAAATATACAGATGAGATAATTTTATAAAGGTATATCTCTAAAGTTGCTGCAAATTTTATCTTTACTAGGCCATTGAGAAAGCCACTCATGGAACTGAAAATGGAAAGAGAGCCATTTCCTCCCTCTTTAGAAAGTAATTACTTCTTTCTGATTGGAAAGACCAAATAAGAAAGAATTTTAGATTTCTAGTTCAGAGATGGATATTTTTTCTTTTCTTATTACCTTTTGGAGACAGAAATAAGTTCAGAGCAAAGAGTAAGTCCTTCTAATTGATGTAAATAATAAGGAAAGCAAATTAAGGCTTTTACTTTAATTCATTCTATGAGCCTAACATGATTACTACACAACTGCTTAGACAAAAGCCACCAGTGAACAAATAAAGTAGCCAAAATTCTCCAGTCTCTACTCGCTTGAGAGAGAAAGTACCAGAGAGGACTGTATTAAGTCATGAGTTAAAGGGGTTTTGGGAGTCAGGAAGAAACCAAAGGGTTCCTAGTTATTTTTAAGATTTTCATTTTAAAGAAATGCCTCTAATCTGGGTCTTAATGAAGGCAAGACTCAAACACAGCACCCACCGAGTCACTGCAGATGACTTTCCATGAATCTGGACTTTCTGGAGGAAAAGTGACCATGGCATTGTAGAAAAACATGTCTGCATAATTAATGTCAAATATAAACTTGAAATAAAAATTAGATTATCTTAATGTTCTCCACTATCCTAATGTCCTCTGTCCATAGGTTGATCTATAATTAAAAGAGAATCATATTTTCCCACTAAAGAGGAAATATTCAACCATGAACTTGAATTTCCATTCTTATCTGCAAGTGACATTGTAATATATACAGCCTGTCTATGTATCCAATGGAAAATAGAGTCAAGTTAACTGTTAAGGTGCTTAATGAGTAGGATGGAGATATTGCTGGAAGAAAAGATACCTATTCCTGGAAAATCAAAATTTCTTTATGATAATAACCAGAAAGACCGCTGAAGTATGATGTGCTCCTAAGACCATGAATTAGTATTATATGTGTGTATGTATAGAATGTATCTGTTTGCAATTAACAGAGGATAAGCATTCTTCTTAATTACCCTTCTAAAAGACTATATTCTAGTACAGTATTTATAAATGGGAGATGATGAAGCCAAAGTTTAAACTCTCATGAAGTCTTCAAACATGCACATTCAATTCAAAGACCCTGAATAATCAAGGATTATGTCTAATAAAATAATCCAGAAAGGAGTCAGAATTTCACTCAGGAAGAATAAGACAATAATTATAAGATATTAGATAGGTAAAATAATTATATTTAAAGATACTCTTTATTTCACCATTGCATTCATGCCTGATAGCATTAAGTAACTCTAAGTTATATCATTGAATCATGTTAGTTTGTGAAATTAACTTTAATGATGGTAGAAGGGAGTTGATTGGCAATGTTCCACATTAGCACTTCCTAGTGAGCCAAGAAGGTAGAAACCATTTTAAAACCAGATGGCTATTCCATCTTCAAATTCCAGTAGTTGCCAACATCTCTCAAAGCTACAGAGAAGTTAATTAAAAAAAGGTTTAGTCTTGAAATTCATTCAGATCTGAATGCCTCAGCTGAAGCTGCTAATGAAAATGATATTCCATACTAATAGAAATTGGTTGCTAACGTTGACCTCTTTATTCAAAATATCATATGTCTATCAAATACTTACGCACATACCATATCATTGTCAAAAGAGCATTTGAAAAAAAAAAAGATCACTGCTGGGTCATTCTTTGAGAAAAAAATTTTTTTTAATTTTTAAAAAAAAATTTTTAATGTAAAACCATAATTCAGAAAGAGTCATGTACCACAATGTTCCTTGCAGCTCTATTTACAATAGCCAGGACATGGAAGCAACCTAAGTGTCCATCAACAGATGAATGGATAAAGAAGATATGGCACATATATACAATGGCATATTACTCAGCCATAAAAAGGAACGAAATTGAGTTATTTGTAGTGAGGTGGATGGACCTAGAGTCTGTCATACAGAGTGAAGTAAGTCAGAAAGAGAGAAACACCATATGCTAACACATATATATGGAATCTTAAAACAAAAAAATGGTTCTGAAGAACCTAGGGGCAGGACAGGAATAAAGACGCAGACGTAGAGAATGGACTTGAGGACACGGGGAGTGCAAAGGGTAAGCTGGGACGAAGTGAGAGAGTGGCATGGACATATGTACGCTACCAGATGTAAAATAGATAGCTAGTGGGAAGCAGCTGCATAGCAAGGGGAGATCAGCTCGGTGCTTTGTGACCACCTAGAGGGGTGGGATAGGGAGGGTGGGAGGGAGACGCAAGAGGGAGGAGATATGGGGATATATGTATACATATAGTTGATTCACTTTGTTATACAGCAGAAACTAACACACCATTGTAAAGCAATTATAATCCAATAAAGACGTTAAAATAAATAAATAAATAAATAAAATAGTGAAAAAAAAATACAATTTCAGGACTAATTGTATTAAGGAGACTTTAAAAAATTAAAGTAGATACCTTAATCTCATAACATAAACTCATGAACAAATTAAAATATCACAGAAAAACATGTGCTCATTGCCTGAGTCTCAGACGGCTGAGATCATTTTCATCCAAATTATCAGCTCTAATTCATCTGCCTTGCTACTTCCCCCCACGGATACTTATCGGGGAAAGCTGGAATTGACAACTTAGTTTTCCATTCTCCACAAAATGAACTGCTCCATTAGCTCTTGTTCAGGGAATGAAGTACGAAGTTGCTCTTCACTGCAGGATTAAGTATGTAATTGTAGAACGAAAACAAATTAATTGCATTGTGAAATCACTGCTTTGAAGGAAGAACCCCAGCTAAAGGAATGGCTCCTCTGAATGGGAAATCGCTGAAATGTTTATATTTGGCGTCATCTGGTTTTCTAGTATTCAAGGTGCTGGCCCTCGTTAAATAATGAGCCCGAGGGTGAAATGGAAATTAATTTCCCCAACCAGATTTCCGCTGAATAACTAAAGTCATGATTGAGTGTACAGGTAACTGGGTTAATATTTGGAACTGGCACACAGTATATATCAACAATGAAATTATGTAGCTCACAGATATGGTGATGAGTACAAAGACTCCCTGGGAACTGAGCCTGTGAATCTCAGCCCCACTACTTAGCGATGAGATAGTGAACAAGTTAAGCTGAGTGGCTTCGCCGCTAGAATTGGGATAATAACACTTATATTTAAGAATTGTTGTACAGGTTGATATAAATTGCAAAGTATCTAGTTGTAGCATACAGCAGGCGACATAATACAAACAGAACTCCTGAGACCTGTAATTCTTACCATATTTCCACAGACAGAAAGTTACTGTTGTAAGGGATTTCGCTTGAAAAGAAAATAGACTACGTGATATAAGGGTTTTCTCTCTTTTCAGGTGTTGTAATTTGTTTTATATTTTAATGTTATATGGGATATTACATCAAGCATGGCTATTTTCCTGGATAGTTTTAACATTCTAAAATGGTAGCTTTACATAACTGCACATATATTAAATAAAATGTATCAACTTCTATCTTAAAATGTTGATGCAGAATTGAGAACTGAGTAAGATGTGTCTTCGGAGACCAGCTCAGTGACAAGAAAGGACTCTTTGCAGTCAATCTCCTCAGCCTTAACTGCCTCACCTTGCCTGAATCCCTCTGCTTTGTACTTCCAAATGGACCAGTCACCCTCCTGCTTCACAAATACAGTGTCATGTTTAAGATGTACAGCAGAAATGTGTCAGAGGAAAAGAAAATACAGCATACTTTTTAGCTAAACATCACTTAGGAATCATATGTATTATGAGCAAAGAAATATAAACAATTTCCAAAGATGTGAACTCTTCACCAGACCTGGATGCAGTGAGCAAACAATTATTAAATTTACTTCACACAAATTGGATTTGTACTATAGAAGGATGGAGAAGAAAGATGAGATGATTCTGAAACCAAAGGTTAAGGGGGATAAAGGCATTTACACAAACTGCAACCTGACATAACATCATAGCCCCCATGTCCAGTTGCACAGTTTGTGCACTGCCAAAAAAGTTGCTGGAGGAATAAGTAACTAGAGGCTGAAATCTGACCCTCATTACACTGGCTGAGTTACGCACCCTTTTCGAGGGCTCTGTCTTCCTAGAATGAACATCCCAAGTCAACAGGCTTGCATCCCACAGGGGAAACCAAATCTTAGATACTCAGAAGAAAACAAGTACCTTAAGAAAAGGACAAAGACCAAGGAAAGAATGCTTTTGCCTAGAAAGATCCACACACCCTTCAGAGAGGAAGTTTTAAAGAAGACTTTTCATAGATGGGATGATCTCAATAGTCAGAACTGACAAAATAAAAAAAAGTTTCCACACATTAAGTTGGAGAAATACGTTTGGGTAAAAATAAAAGTGCACTGTTATAAGACTGTAAAACGGCACTAATTGCGCCTCATCGTTGCACATTGTTCTCTTTCTGCATCTGAGTAGTAGACACAGAGCTTGTTGCCTGGCCCATTTCTGTATAAACAAAAGAAAGAACGTGCTGGCGAGTCTTAATCACTCTTTCGTAATGTGAAGTGAATGAATTCTTTTGCATTTAAAGTTGAGAGGATCAGATTTCTATGAAACTGATATGAAGGCCACAAATTTGGGACACAAATCAGGCAAATCACTTATAATGTTTTAGTTGATGGCTTCAATACCCACAGGTTATACAATCAGGAAATCCAAGACCTCCATTTTGGAAACACACCACTCCTGAATTTTCCAGAAAGTCTGGAACTTATGCAGTGTTAGGTGGGGTCAATCTGATTTCCCCACACAAGCAGGGAACAGCAGGAGGGCAGTACTTCTTGTTGTTGATTTTATTGCCTGTAGTTCTCTCTCGTTATATTTATCTTTCCATCTATTTATAGATATAGCTCTCACTATGTATATAGATAGATACGGATATAAATGTCACTGTAGAAATGCATGTTTGTGGTTTTGCAGTATTTTTTTTTGAAAAGTTGCTTCCAACATTGAGCAAAGACTTATTTCAAATTGCAGTAGGTAATTATGCAGATGCTTTGGTTTTTATGAGTTAAAATTAACTTGGGATGTTGTGGCTTTACATTTGGGAATTCAGTCTAATCTTCCTTTTCTCGTTATTTTAAAATCTTATTCCGAAGGCTGTGTTTTATTGTTCTGGAAGTTTTACAATGGCCTCTAGCCAAAAGCATTAAGGTTTTGAGTTGATGTTAGCATGCTGATGTACTTATTCAATATCAGGAATAACTGATTTTTACATTAAAATTAAAGTGGTGTTTTAGGAAGGACTTTATTCATAACTTCAAATAAGAGAATGGGATACAAAACTGAATACACACACACACACACACACACACACACACACACACACATCTATATACTGATGTTAGTTGGAGGCTCTCTCATTGATCAACAAGTCCTTACATCAGAACCACAGAAAGGAAGAGGAAAGGGTCCCAGGTGTTGGCTCCTGGCAAGGTTTCTGATTTGTGCGTCTCCCCTAGACCATAATTATGACTGGATAAATTCAAGATCTAGGGAAGATCAATTCAGTTTAAACCATATTGACCAGACCTGGGCACACTCATCTCCTTAAAAAAAGAAGTGAAGCCACATATATTCACAGAGATTTGGGAAATAGATCTAAGTATCTAATTACAAGAAAAAGTCATCCATAAATTCAAATGAGTAAATGTGATGACTTCTTGGACCCCAAACAAGTATACAGTATGGTTAGTCTACGTGTTGAACCTTTGAACGTCTTTTGAATGCCAAACATAAGGTACACCAGCAGATTTTAAAGTAAAATAGTATCTAGAGCTTTTTTGCTTAATGAAATAATCCACTGACTTTCAGAGAGTTTTAATGAGTCTTGTTTGATATCACATGTGTCAAGTTTCATTAAGAGCTTTATAACCTACTTAAGGAAGGCAGAATTTTTGAGTTGATTCAACTATTCAAAGTAAGATTGCAGATGGAACTATTCTGAAAGGCACTGAACTAAAGAAAGTATAGCATTTACCAAAAACAAAAACAAAAACAATAACAACAAAAAGCACCTGATATGCCACACACATACTTGAAATGGGGAATAAGCCAATCAGTGCAGCAGGTAGAAACTTGTCTCCCATACCACCTACTCTAACCCCTGTTTCAATTTTGTCATCTCATTTTTGAAACATCCATCGGCATGGCCAACAGAGACTTATCTAAATAGAACCTGTGGTCTGCCAGGCGAGTACAGACATTTTGAATCCAAGTGGGATGGTGGCCTCCAGTCAGGGAATGCAGTGGGACAGAAGGGAGGGAAACACAAGAGGTCAGAGAAACCCTGGAGAAACTGGAAAGGGCTAGTCCTGTTCCTCCCAGGACCCCATCTTCTCTCACCACCTCTGTGTCACCCGAGCCCTCCCCAATTTTTATCTCTTTTTCTTTGTTTCTTCCTTTCTCTCCTGCATTTTCTGTTGTCAGTCTTTCAAATCATAGGTGACCCCAAAGAGATTTTTTTAATGTAGCAACAATCAAAAATTTTCCCTGTGAATGAAACATCCATAAATTCACTAAATATGAATTTTTTTTAAAGAACCCAAGTCCTACCTATGCATAACATTTTTCAATGGCTTACATAAATTTCCCTTTTTTCTCTGTCACCTTTCAGGTATAAAGACAGCTTTCTCTAGCAGCTTACTTTCTAAAGAGGCCTTATTAGATGTGGTAAGAAAATCTACATCATTGCTGAATATTGTCACAATTGCTGTGTCACTCTCAACAGGGTTACAATTACTGACAAAAGAGGTGGGAAAGTCTTAGAGAGTCATAAAATATGGAAGTGAAATAGATGTTTCACACATCTTCAGCATTGTCAATCCTGGGCCTGACTTATGGGGCAAGGAGTCACACAGGAGAAGAGTGGGGTGAACTTCAGTGATTAAATACATTAAGGAGAAGCTCGCAGATTGGAAATGATTGAGTATTTACGAGTGATGTAAATCTCCAAAGTTTTAGGGTAGCGATCAGAATACTAAACTTAGTCTAAATAATCTTTGGATGCTCACAAAAGTTAAAAGAAACAAGATGTACATCTTTCAAATCCCTTGGAGTTATTTTTTCAATACCTGAAAAAACTCTTTTAACCCTAAACCTGAGCCATATTTTATCATTCCTTCACAGGGTTTTTCTCTCAAGGGTAGAAGGCACTTGAGACATTCCTCACTGGTGTAGATAAATTGTATTTTATGTTTACTAAGGTTTTCTGCTATTCTTCTTGACTTCAAATTCTTTTTTTAAATTACTTAATTTTTTATTGAAGTATAGTTGCAGTGCTGTGTTAGCTTCAGGTGTACAGCAAAGTGATTCAGTTATACATATATATGTATATTCTTTTTCAGATTCTTCTCCCATATAGGTTATTACAAAATATTGAGTATAGTTCCCTGTGCTGTACAGCAGGCCCTTGTTGTTTATCTATTTTATATATAGTAGCATTTATATGTTACTCCCAAATTCCTACTTTAGCCCTCCCCCGACCTTTGCCCTTTGGTAACCATAAGTTTGTTTCCTATGTCTATGAGTCTATTTCTGTTTTGTAAATAAGTTCATTTGTAGCATTTTCTTAGATGCCACATATTTGACTGCAAATTCTTAAGCCCAGGACATTTCCTATGAAATATACTACTCCAATTAATACTGAATCTGTTTCCCTTTTGTGCAAATTAATATATTACCAGTAAATGATATAAAGTTTACCAAACATTCCATTTTTTTCAAAATTTTCTCTCTAAAAGGATGGTTCTCAATTGGTTGCTTCCACTGTAAACCAATCTTTCCATTCTCTCCTGGCTTGCTTAATTGATTCTCTGCTGACCTTTTTGTTTCTAAGTGGTTCTCCAGTAAAGTGACACCAGACAGATTATTATAGTGATGGCCATTCCTAGAAACAGAGGTTAATATGAAGAAATATTAAGAGGTGGAAAAGACTTCCAGCAGAAATATTTAAAACTCTGAGGTATAATAATGTATTTAAGAAATGTGGGCAATTAAAAAGTATATATACAGTCTTAGGCAAACCCATGCGTTCAAGTCGTTTTTTTCCAATCACTGTTGTTCAAAAATGGGAAAATGTACATTTTATGAGTAAATTCTATTTTGATCATAAGTATGTATCATTTCCTCACCAAATACCTAGATTTTGTCAGTGCTTGTCCAAGACATTTCTAACAAGAAGTCCAGATTTGTGGCAAAGGTCAGGTTAACCTGATTCGGGAGATTTCAAGCAGAACACTTCAGGGGTCCTATTTATGTTGGAAATGTTTCTTTTTCCTTATTTTCTACCCTTTCAGAATACTATTCTGGCCCAACATTCCATAAATGGATAGTGAACTACAAGAGAGAGAAAGGATTCCTTCATCAAATCAGAAGAAACATCCACTCCATCATAAATCATTGATGAGCAGGAAATAGACAAAACTTTGACAATAAGCAGTTAAAAATAACTTGGCATTGACAATGAAGCAAATATGGAATGTCAGAATTCCCTTCACTGTCAGGAAAATAATCTGAGTAGATATTTTCGTATCAGATCAATCCTCTGTATGCCAACTTGGAGTTACCTCCTCTTCTGATAGAAATGTGCTTTCATTTACTATTCAAATAGCTGCAACTTAACAACTCCAATATCTACTGGGGGGAGCCTAGGTTTCCTGAGTGATGACTTCAGAATTTCAGGACTGTATTTTACCTGAATAGAATTGTCTAGAACTATGGGCCTCTACTGAGTCCAGAGTGATAATAAAACCCAGCACTCCTTCATCTGGACAGGTCAAGAGGCCACAATGCACACAGCAGAGTCTATGAAAGATCTCAGATGAAATAAGAAGGATTAGTTAATGCTATAACAACCATGGGGCTTGGTTAGGAAATTAAATATTAAGGCACAGCACTCTAGTACTACTGGATATTGATACAAGCAGTGGATTAAGTCTAACATGAGGTTCTGTGTCCTTCGATCCACCCTGCAAATTAATCTGGTTAAAATAACTTAAACCAGGCAGATCATGAAAAGAGTTAAGGCTGTTCTTCCTTCACTAAAAAGTTACAAACACTATTCTAATGCATTGTGTTAATAAGACTGTGGCGAATTATAGCTTAGTTTAAAAAAAAAATTTTTTTTCTGGCTCCTATAAATGAGAAGTCCAGGTACCTGAGTTTCTGGCATAGCTGGTTCCAGGAACCAAGAAGAGATGTCTGTTTGATCCTTTTCTCCTTACCATTTCTTTCCTTTACTGGCCTGTGCTTGGTCCCATTAACAGATATACATATTCCACATGGTGTCAAGATAGACACCGATGGTTCTAGGGTTACAACATGCTGGAAGTTTGAGATACCAGAGGGAGAAAGAGTATCTTCATCTGTTCAGGATGCTATAACAAAACACCACAGACTGGGCGACTTATAAATAACAGAAATTCATTTCTCAGAGTTCTGGAGGCTGGGAATTCTAAGACCAGCAGATCCAGTGTCAGTGAGACCTGTTTCCTGGTTCATAGATGGCAGTCTTCTCACTGTGTCCTCACATGGCAAAAGGGACAAGGAAGGTCTCTGGGGTCTTTGTTACATGGGCACTAATCCCCTTCACGAGAGCTCCACCCTCATGGCCTAACTACCTTCCAAAGGCCCTGTCTCCAAATACTATCTCGTTGAGGATTAGATTTCAACATGTGAATTTGTGGGGGACACAAACATACAGTTTCTCAGCATCCTTATAACCATATTCCATGGAGGGACTCTGGCCCTTCATGGGGTGATGTCCATCCAGAAACCAATCACTGTGATCAAGGAGATGAAGTCCTACACTGGCCAGACATGAGTCACATCCTTATCCTTGACAACTAAAATCAACCATTCCAATAGAACCACACAGAATGAGCCTACTACAGACATTTTTTTTTTTTTTTCAATCATTTGGATACTATTTACTGAGTATCTAGTATGGGCCAGGCCTTGCGCAAAGCCCTAGAAAGCCAGAAACATGGGAATTAAAACTGACGCTGCTATCCATTTCTATCCCAATTAAAGTACTGTAATCAATGGAAGTGTACAACCAAGTCTAAAACACAGTCTGCGATAAGGTCAAGGAATTTTCATCCAGGCTGGGTCTCACCCTCTCAGGTGCTAATAACTTTAACCACAACCCAAAGCTTTAGGGATAGACTTTGAAATAATTGCCTCAATGGCTTTACTGGCTAATTCAGTGGTCCCTTTCTTTTACCACTCTTGCCAACTTCCTTCCTTTCTGTACCTAAATATGCTCAGGACTCTTACATACTACCTTCATAAACATGTCAACAAACAGAGGCAAACCAACTCCACATAATATATCTTTCTAAGCTGCTGTCATGTTTCTTTTGATCTTGCCTTTGTTGTCAAACATTTTAAACCAAGAGTGAATCCTCATTATTTTCAAGCTCTTGCCTCTCTTTAACCTGATTTATTGTCCCTACCTATTCACTGAAATGTCCCCTCTCATGTACCCAATGACCTTCTTATCACCTTACTTTGCACCATTTCTGTGGCTTCTGGTACTGCTGAACAGTTTCTTGAAACTCTCCTTTCTTGTCTTTTTTTTGATGAACCAGTGTCTTCGAATTATTCTTAACTGACTTTTCTTTCCATGCTTGCTTGACTTGTTCCTCGTCCTCCATGCCTTTCCTAAACATCACCATGAGCAGACACTGTTGGCATGCCTACCAAACACTGATCCCTCCCCAGGACCAGGATTTGGTCAGGAGTTTACTTTTCCTCCACACGGTCAGTGTGTGTTGAAGGGGGTAGTCAGAAACGTGAAGGGGGGAGATCGGGAAGGGTCTACCAAGCAAATCGTGGTCACCCCGGTCACTTTGACAGTGCCTGGTTCAGGGATGTACCAGTTTGAAACTGGCAGGCAGACATGTGAGCGTCGGGTGATGCTTCTGTGATATGCTGTCTTGCTACTAAGAAAGAGACCTTTGAAGAGCTAGCCTCTTCTCTGTCTGGAAATCGTCATGTCTACGTGTACAGCCTGCTTCCCACCTGCCTGAATACTGAGTCTATGAGCAGAGGACAGCAAGACTAAAAGAATAGTGGAGCAGCAAGACTTAAGATCCAACCTATCTTTATACACCCTGCTTTGGGGAATAACACATTATCTTGTGGTTTAAGCTAGTCTGAGGTGAGATTTTTCTGTTTCTTGCAGCCTAAAGCATCCTGTAATTTCCCCTAAACCCTCACGGCTGCTCCTTTTCACAGGCCCCACCTTCTTGGCAATCTCACCCACTTTCCAGCGTTTCGCTTACTAACCCTCCGGATGGAGGATCTCCAGCTCGTGGCTCTCTGAACAGGAGCTGCCCTTTCTGACCTACACTTGGCCATTTGCACCTGCACGTCCCACGCATGAGCCAAATTCGTTCAGTACTCACCGTCATAACCCCAAACTAGCTCATTCCTCTGACACCCTCATTTCTCAGACGGAAATCCCTATTTGGTGACAACATCAATTTTTTTGTTCTCCTGACCTTTCATTACATTGTTGTGGCTCCCACTTCCAAAACGTCTCTCCAGATGTTCCTTTGGTTTTTATTCCCTCTGTTACCACCCTTAGTCAAGGTCTAGTTATCTCTAACCTCGGCTGATAAGACACCTACTTTGTTTTTCTGTCTCCAGTCTCTCTCTAACCAAGCACATGTTATACAATGCACCGAGGCTTGCTTTCTAAAGCAGAGCTCTATCATCTCATGCCCTGGTCAAAAACTTCAGTGATTTCTCATGGGCTACTGAACAATGTGACCAACTGGATAGCTGTCAGTCAAGATCCCCTATCATCTGTCCCAGCCTACCTTACTGAGCAAACTCATGCTGTTGAGTTAATTTCAGTTAATTTCAAGGCATTCAACACTCAAGATAAACTAGACCTTTTCCCCAATGTACTTCATAATTTCCATCCTTCCCTCCTGCAAGCTGTTTCTACTGCCTGAACTTTTCTCACATTATCTCTGTGCATCCAAACACCATGTGTCCTTTAGACCCCCTCAAACTGCAAATGTTCTAATAAGCCTCTCCTGATCTTTCTAACAGGATATTGCCAATCTTTCCTTTGCACCAGAACAGCATATTCTTTGTATCTCAATTATAACCCATTTATCTTGTCCTGTAATTATGTGTATTTTTAAACTTAGATTATAAAATCTTTGATGCCAAAAACTATCTTCTCTCCATAGATTCTCTCACCACTAGAACTTTGCCTTGATGTACTAGTTGCTATTGCTGCTGTAATAAGTTACCACAGACTTAGTGGCTTAATGCAGTATAGGTTCTGGAGATCTTAATTCCAAAATCAGTTTCACTAAGATAATGTCAAAGTATCAGCGGGGCTGTTTGCTTCCAGAGGTTCTAGGGGAGACTTTATTTAACTGCCTTCTCTTGTTTCTAAAGGTTGCCTTCATTCCTGGGCTCATGGCCCCTTCCTCTGTCTTTAAAGCCAGCAATGTCACCTCTTCCTTCCATCATCCTATTGCCTTCTTCCGTAGTCAAATCCCCTGCTCCGCCTCCCTCCTATAAGGACGGTTTGTGAAAAATCCAGATAATCCAGGACAATCTCTCAAGATCTTTAACTGAATCACACCTGTAAAATTTCTTCTGCCACATAAGGTAATATTCATGGCTGTTGTAACTGTGAGGATGGGGGTGTTACTGACATCTGGTGGGTAGAGACCAGGGGTGATGCTAAACATCATACAATACAGAGGACAGCACCACAACAAAGAGTTGTCTGGCCTGAATGTCAACAGTGCTGAGGTCAAGAAACCCTGCCTTAAAACAATGGGAAGCCCTAGAAAGGTTTTAGGCAGAGAAGTACTAAGTTAAAATGTGCACAAAATGTACTTCACACAAACAAAAAACTGAAGCTCCTACTAGGAAAATAAATAGGACAGCAAGAGTGGATGTGGGGCGGACAAAGGGGGAATTGCTCCAGGAGGACAGGACAGAAATGACGGCACAGACAGGTGTGGCTGTAGAGGTGAAAAGTATGAGCATATTCAAGAAATGTCATGAAGCAAAGCCCAAGGGGCTTGTTTGTAATCAGCCATGGGGGGTACATGGGAAGAGAAGGTTCCAAGAATGACTCCTATGGTTTTAGTTTTTGCAACTGAGCAGGTAGAGGTACCATTCACCAACAAGGGGAGGCTCCAGGAAGACCAGCTTTTAGAGAGAAAAAACACACATTCAGTTGGATGTGTTGAGTTTGAGGTGCCTCTGAAGCAGTGAAGTGGAGATTTAGAGGAAGTAGGGAAGGTGGGGCTGTTGTTAATTACAGATGTCAGTGATGGACATAAATGAGCTCATCTAGGAAGACCAGGATGAGATGCACAGAAAGGCTCCAGCAGAGCCTCGTGGAATTCTATTCACATTTAAAAGGTGGGAAGGATCCTACACTGTTGGTGGGAATGTAAGTTGGTGCAGCCACTACGTATAACAGTATGGAGGGTCCTCAAAAAATTAAAAACACAGTTACCATATGATCCAGCAATCCTACTCCTGGGCATATATCCAGACAAAACTACAATTCAAAAAGATACATGCAACCCTCTGTTCATACCAGCACTACTCACAACAGCCAAGACATGGAAGCAACCTACATATCCATTGACAGATGAATGGACAAAGAAGATGTGGTACATATATACAATGGAATACTACTCAGCCATAAAAAAGAATGAAATAATGCCATTTGCAGCAACATGGATGGACCTAGAGATGATTCTCATACTAAGTGAAGTAAGTCAGAGAAAGACAAATATCATATGCTATCACTTATATGTGGAACACGAAACCTAACACAAATGAATCTGTAAAACAGAAACAGATTCACAGACATAGACAACAGACTTGTGGTTGCCAAGGGGAAGAGGGGGTGGGGGAGGGATGGATTGGGAGTTTGGGATTAGCAGATGCAAACTATTATATATAGAATGGATAAACAACAAGGTCCTACTGTATAGCAAAGGGAACTGTATTCAATATCCTGTGATAAACCATAATGAAAAAAGAATTTTTAAAAGAATGTATATATATATATTATACATATATATGTGTATGTACAACTGAATCACTTTGCTGCACAGCAGAAATTAACACAACATTGTAAATCAACTATACTTCAAAAAAAAAAAAAAAAAAGGTGGGAAGAATAAGGGGGCAAAGGAAATGAAAGGAACAGCCAGAGGGTAAACCCAGAGAAGAAGAATATTTTGTACTCAGCAGCCAAAAAAGTATTTCAAGAAGGATGGAGTCTTCAACACTATAGCATAGAGTCTGGAGATGAAGTAAAATAAGAACAGAACCATGTCCACAGTTGATACTCAAGAAATATTCAAATGAATGAATCTAAGTGATCCCAAATTAAAGACTTTGGAACTCAATAAAAACTTTACTTTTTTAAAGTCAAAAGCATGTGTCTGCACTGACATATGAGCCCTGCCTTTTCAGATTACCTTTTTCTTTCTTGGTTTGGCTTTTCCCCTTCCCTGGCTTTACTGACATATAATTGACTTACAACAATGCGTAAGTTTCAGGGGGGGTCTGTGTTTATTTGATACATTCATGTACTGCAAAGGGATTACCACCAGAGTGTTAGCTATCTGCATCACATCACATAACTACAGAGGATCCCTGACTTATGATGGCTTAACTTATGATTTTTTGACCTTACGATGGTGTGAAAGGGACATGCATCCTGTGAAAAGCATATGTAGAATTCTGAATTTTGATCTTTTCCGAGGCTAGCAACACGTGGTGGATACTCTCTCGTGATGTTGGGCAGTGGCAGCGAGCCTCAGCTCCCAGCCAGCTGTGCGATCACGAGGGTCAACAATCAACACACCTACAGCCATTCTGTACCCAGACAGCCATTCTGCTTTTCACTTTCAGTACAGAATTCAACAAATTACATGAGACGTTCAACACTTTATTATAAAATAGGCTTTGTGTTACATGATGTTGCCTCACTGTAGGTTAACATAAGTGTTCTGACCACACTTAAGGTAGAATAGGCTAAGCTATGATGTTCTGTAGGTTAGGTGTATTAAATGTATTTTCAACTTAGGATATTTTCAACTTACAGCGGGTTTATTGGGATGTAACCCCGTTGTAAATCAAGGAAGATGTGTACCATTTCTTTTTTGGTGGTGACAGCATTTAAGATCTACTCTCTTAACATCTTCCTAGTACAGTGTTATTAGCTACGGTCATGATGTTTGTACATTAGATCCCCAGAATGTATTCATCTTAGAGTTGGAAGTTAGTACTCTTTGACTTACATCTCCCATTATTCCTCACTCCCACGCCAGCCCCGGTAACCCCCATTCTAGTCTCTGTTGCTATGCACGGGGCTTTTTTAGATTCCACAGTCAAGTGATATCATACAGTATTGGTTTGGTTTCTTTAGCGAACCTGACCTTGCTACCTATTCCACAGTGCCTCTACTGTGTACTACCTAAAGGACTCTCAGCAATCTTGGCTCTTGAGTAAACAAACCACTCTCCTTCCATTTCCAACAGGGTAAGTTAATGAAGGGAAGAGAAATGCAACAGAAAAGTATAAAGACTCATTTATTTGTATAAGCCAACACTTTTTATTACTACACAGTAATCTTAATTGTAGAGTCATTTATCACAAGGTAACTACCACTGACCATTCCAGGATACATGTTACAAGTTTATGCAAAATTCCTTTAAAAAATCGGCTTACACCCCTCAGAAAGGCAGATCTTGCCAGCTACCTGCAAGTTTACTAATTACCTGTCATGAGAATCTCCTGACGTGTCAGGAAAGGGTTACTCTTTCTCAGCAGCCTTCCCCTGGCTACCTTTTGAAGTAATTATCACCATATAGCAGGAAACAGACAAGCTGTCTACATAGAAATGACTGCAACAGCTTGCTGTCCTTCTGTGCAGGTAAATGCGCTGCATGTTCTCCCCCAGGCACCTGGGAACAGCACACTGGCCTCTCTGTAGCTCCCCGCCACTGAATCACAGCACAAAGTCATGTAGCATCTGAATTCTCTCTGACTTTTAGGGAGAAGACATGCCGAGGCAGCGCCGTGGTTTAACGTATGGCAGCCGTACATCCTCTTCTGAGATAAGCAGATCTTTGTATTAAAGTGATTCTCTGTACCTGAAGCCCGGGGCACTTCTACTGGGCTGGTTTCAATATTTACTGGCAACTAACAGATGGAAGCAGGATGACAAGATAGGGCCAGGTGTTGAGGACTGCCCTTGCGCCCTAACACACAATATTCCATAGATGATCCAAACACAATTTACTCAGGACCATTTGCACGTTATACCGGTGACATCTGGATACACTCATAAAATGTGAGCATGTGTAGATGGTGAATGCGTTCAAAAGCAAAGGATTCCACTGAATGTATACGGGAAGAACATTTCCTTGAGTAAATTTGGACGAGAAAAATAAGGGTCCGCCTTTATTTTCCTTCTTACTTATTTTGCTATATTTATAAAGGTCAACAAACTTGGTGCAATGTATATCCAAACACATTTCACGATAAACAGAAGGTGAACAGTAGAAGGAGACACATACTGTCTCATTCCCAGTTCCTGGTACATGGTAGGTGTTCAGTGATTCAGTGCAGGTAATACTAAGGGTCCTTAGTCTTGGAGAGAAAGGCAACAAATAATCAGACCAAGAACCTAAATATGTTAGCACATATTCTGCTGCTCAGAATAGGATTCGACAACAGCAACAAAACAAATATCACAGAAATAAACACATATGAATGTGGAGGAAAAGGGAGAATTAAAATTTACAAACTAAAAGTGGAAAATGTAATAATTTAATACAGATAATTATTAATTGTCTCAGAATAGAATAGGTATCACCACAGCATAATTTAAATCCCATTTTTCCCCATCATATATCTGCCAATCAATCACGCATCGATTTATAAATTCACCTGTATTTTCTTAAGGTTCAGTTTGCACTGCTACTAATCATGTTCTTATGGGTTATCTGACTAGTTTCTGACATATCTTACTTACCCTTCTCTGTACATCACTTAGAAATTCACAGACACAGAGTGGAGACTCAAGACATTTAAATATTCTTGAAATGCAGTGCATTAACCAGAATATTAAGCTTCCATGTCAGAATGTAAACTCCAATGAGGTGATAAAAATTTCACTGAAACAATTTTAAGTATTCTCAGCGTTGTACAAACTACGTGTTAAACAGCAGCAGAAAGTGAGCAAGTTTCATTTGCTCCTAACGTTTACTTTCTCCTAAGTCACATATTTAAACCTTGATTTATAATCCATGATAAAATTACCAGTAGAATACTCATAATCCAGTATAAAGACGATGATTTTTTTCCCCCCAAAACCCGTATTTATCTTTTTCAATGGTTCATAGACAACCTAACTTAATGATCCGGTAACTGCTGAAAGCCTCCCGTACATTTACATGGCACTCTGCTGATAATTAGCATTCTTTGCTTCTTTTCTACAAGACTGCTATTTCTAAACTGCTCAAAGAGAAAAGGAATGCATATCCTCTTAGACTTTTAAGTGAAGGCAAATACGCTCTGGGAAGTGGAAATGCCATGGCTAAAATGGTCCAAGGGACAGATCACCCTGATCAGCTGCAGTGAGTTTCCAATCTCACGCCTTTAAAATGCCACTTGAAATCACACAGGGTAAACTAGAAATCTCTGCTGAAACCCCATGGAGAAACAACATACAGAGCTCCAGCCAGGATGCCAGTATATTTCCATCACGATGATTGAGCGACAGCCTCCAGGTCAAAGCTCCAATCGCTGTGTCCTGCCCACGTCCCCACTTCCTCATGTGTAACATGAAGGGTTTGGAGGAAATAAACTGAGCTCTGAACAGTTCTAAAGCGTTATGACGGTAAAAGTGCTAGGGTCGCATGATTTCCGGGACGACAGTGACACATTTTTGAAAGGTTTCTGCAGCTGTGCCACATCTGGGGAGAAGTATAGGCAAAAAAATCCTGCCTTTGTGTGTTTGTCTGATCTTCACGTTGACCAGTGTTCAACACACTATCGAGTATGTCCCAGGGGGTGATGATAGGCTTTTCGTGGCAATTTCGCTTTCAGAGAGAAGCTGTGATCTTACAGTCTGTGCTTGATGCCAACAGAACTTTACTTCTTAGACAGATAGGAGTATCCCTCCCACCCCCAGCCCTGGAAGGTCCTTCCTTTCTAATTATAAATGTCAAGATGGCTTTTAAAACCACAGTTATGTTTACTTATATTAACAACTTTTTTACATGTTGACAGTTTTTGATTTTGCTACAAAAGGACAGAAGATTGGAGGAGAACCCCTAGTAAAGAACCAAAAACTTCACAAAGACTAAAAAGAAGGAAGAACACATTAGGCTTATTATAATATTCAGTAAAAGCACATCAAAGTGGGTGATCAAAAGGCTTCATGTTGCAGAGTCTACGGTACCTGCAGTACTTTGTTACTATAGTACTCTCATGTGATCCGCTGAATACTCCTGTGATTATTATGTGCTTGGACAAGCACTGTGGCGAGGCATCTCACCCGTACGTCTCAAGATTTGTATGTGAATCATCTCCTTACTTAACTGCTTGAAGGACAAGAAGAGTTTCCCCATTTCTGAAACTCCTTGACCTTCCTTCCTTAGAATCCTTCCTACTATTATAGTCAAACAAGTAGGATCCACTGTCTTTCCTCTTCTCTGTTAAATGATCACCTACTTGTTACCCTCATGAAACTAGCATTAGACTGAAGCTTTGCAGCTTATTACCTTCGTCTTATTAGTGATAGAACCTAATAAGAGTGCCATTTTATGGGTCTAAAACTGTCTAGTATCAGCAATTCCATATAGTTCAGCATAAGTGGATTGCCACTTTCAGAAAAGTAGATGATTACAAAACCCAGGTGACAGCATTCAGGAATATCAAGACGATGCTGACCGCTAAGACATTTTTCTTCACTAGACCTGGGGTCACACATTCAAAAGAGGGGCAGCAGGTGAAGCGTATGTGTGAAGTTGATGAGCATAAAAACTAAGGGAGTCATGAGGACCAAAGTGACCTGAAGAACCCATGTTCTGCCAAAACTCGTTCAATTTCTTTAAAAATGAAATGAAAATGGCAGCCCGCATAATAAACACAGGGACAGTTCACAATCTCATCTTTCATGACTTTCTTACAACAAATTTGAGTTTTCTGGTTATTCAAGTGCCAGGTTGTACTCAATTTTATGTAAACAATCAGACTAGGATTACATGACCTACCAGTTGCTTCAAGAGAGATTTGGGGATTTAGGTGTAAGAATTAATTTAAATAAAGCAATTTCTTCTAACTACAACTTACTTTACCAAACAAAATTATTTTCTTAAACTCAACCTTTTACTTATTAATAAAGACACTCAAGACAGCAAGCTTTGCATGTAAACACTGGAAGGTTTTTCTAGGTTAAATTGAATCAATAAATAATGCAATAATCGTTTTAATGATAATACCAATCTTATTACTCCTAATTGCCATTTGGCGAACACTTGCAATTTTATTGATCTCTGTTCCGAGAAACTCTACAGACATGATCTCATGTAATTCCTACACACCACGCCTACATGGGAGTTATTTTCCCTAGTTTAGAGACGAGGCAATGAAGATCAGAAGTGTTTATCATTAACTCCTCACAATCCCTAAAAAGAAGTCCCCTTAACGTTCACATATATTATAAATACAAGCTTAACAAATTAAAAAAGAAAACTCATGGGAAGCATTGCACTTTGGAAAATTCTGCTGTAGTACAAAAGATAAAGTGATAAAGAGACCGCGGATAACTTCGCCAGGCACGGCAGAAGAACCTGCCAACAGCAGACCGCTGCATTGGTTATAACCAGCAGCAGCCCACCTTTGTATTCAGTACAACCTTCTTTTCCAGGCAGTTAGGGAAGCAACCTTTTGGAGGTGAGCTGTCAGTTGATGGGGGTGGAGGGGGGAGGATGTGCTATTAAATTACATCATCATCATCATAATGATAATACTATTACTAATGAATAAACTATACTTATTTTTTATTTTTGCCATATTCAAAGGGCTCTCGCAGGAGCATCTGTGAGCTCCCGACAGGGGTTCCCAGAGCTAGTATCCCTGACTCCTCATGAAACAGCTCGTGCTGCTGAATGTGTGAGGGTGATACATCCCTAAATGTTAGCACGTTAAAAAAAACATCTCACCAAAAACTTTTTTTTTTTAATTGATAAAATTCGGGGCTCCCCTGGTGGCGCAGTGGTTGAGAATCTGCCTGCCAATTCAGGGGACACGGGTTCGAGCCCTGGTCTGGGAAGATCCCACATGCCGCGGAGCAGCTGGGCCCGTGAGCCACAACTACTGAGCCTGCGTGTCTGGAGCTTGTGCTCCGCAACAAGAGAGGCCGCAATAGTGAGAGGCCCGCGCACCCTCGCCGCAACTAGAGAAAGCCCTCGCACAGAAACGAAGGCCCAACACAGCCAAAATAAATAAATAAATAAATAGCGTTCCCTTAAAAAAAAAAAAATTGATAAAATTCTCATTAAAAAATCTCACAACATGGTTTGTTAGTGGAAGTCATATATAATGTTTAATACTGCATAATAGTATATTATACATAATTATATAAACTATATAGTAATATATTTTGAATATAGAGGAAAGTAGAAAACATAGTCAAGAAGGTAAGAAAATGGAAACTTTCATCTCCCATCCCTCCGAGAAATGTGTCACCCAAGACTCTCTCTCACATGCTCTGTGTATCTACTTTTACTACAATTCAGCCCATTTTGCCTTCAAAAGTCTTTTGAATTCACCCTCTCTCTCTATTTCCACTGCCATTCACCGGGTTAAGTTCTTTGTCCATTTTTTGCCTGGGCTACTCTGATAACCCCCTAACTGGCTTCCCAAACAGAACACTGATTCTTTCTAATTTATTCATACTTCAGCTGGAATGATCTTCCTGAAACCCAAGTCTGGTCACGTCACCCCCTGCTCAGCATCCTACAATAACTGTCATGTATAAAAAACGAACTGCACCACGAAGCCAGCAGACAGCCTTCATCACGGCCTCCTGCTGGCCTCAGCGCCTCAATTTCTGGCACTCCTGACCCACAGCCATCACACTGATCGCTGTAACTGTTCCCAGTGCCCCCGATACATGGTGTTCTCTTTCCTGTCTAGATTCTAGGGTAAAGATTCAGCAGGTGGGCTCTAGCAGCGTCTACCAGAATTCAAAACCTGCTTCGACCCCTCACTAGCACAGGCCTGGGGAAGCTGCTATACCTCTTGAAGCTGTGGTTTCTGCTGTAATAGGAATGATCTAATTGGACCTAACTCAGAGCTTAGCTGTGAGGATCAAAGGAGATAACGCATGGAAAGCTTTCCATACAATGCTTGGCTCACGCACTGGTAATACTTGCAGGGCCCTATTCTAAGAGCTAAAGATGCATTACACTTAACAGAACAGGCAGGGGAAACTCCAGCCCTCATAGAACACGTATTCCAGTGGAGACAGACAATTTAAAAAAATGATGAATATTTTATACAGTATGCTGGAAGTTAAAAACTCCTATGAAGAACACTAATGAAGGATTAGGAGAAGTGTCATTTTAAGTACAGCAGGCAGGGAAGACCTTGAGAAAGTGGCATTCGATCAAAGACGTGAAGAAGGCGAGGAGGTAAGCAGCTGCGTGGACATCTGGGGGAAAAGATTCAGGCAGAGGAAAGGACAGGGTAAAGACCCTGCAGAGGGAATGTGCCTGGTGGATTTGGGGATGGCAGGGAGACCTGGGAGGCTGAGGCCAGGTTTGCCGGGGTGACTGTGAGAATAAAATCAGAAAAGCCATGGTAGGACTTCCCTAATGGTCCAGGGGTTAAGACTCTGAGCTTCCACTGCAGGGGGCACAGGTTCGATTCCCTGGTCAGGAACTAAGATCCCACATGCAGTGCAGCTTGGCCAAACAAAACAACACAGAACAAAACAAAAAACCATGGCGAAGCAGACTGTGCTGTGATTTGGGAGCCATTGTAAGGATGTTGGGTTTTACTCCACTGCTGGCTATTCGCACTTATTCATCTTTGTGGGAAATTTTACCCAAATCTTCCAAGCTGGGTAAGAAACCCTCTGTCTCTGCTCCCATAGGGTACCTAGTACCTTCATCATGGCATTTATTACAGAAGCCTTTGCAAATCTCCGACTCAACAAGGCTCCGTCATTCACCTCAGTACCAGCAGTTTTCTGGGTGCTCAGCATGCAGGGATGGTTCGATAAAGAACGAATGAATAAATGGTGAAGAAACAAATGAACAATAAGCAACACACTTTCAGAAGGCCAACAAAAAGTGTCCATGCCACAGTGAGCTGAGGAAATATCATATGATATCGCTTATATGTGGAATCTAAAAAAAGGGTACAAATGAACTTATCTACAAAACAGAAATAGAGTCACAGATGTAGAAAACAAAGTTACGGTTACCAGGGGGGTGGGGGAGAAGGGATAAACTGGGAGATTGGGATTGATATATACACACTACTATATATAAAATAGATAACTAATAAGGGTCTAGAGCACAGGGAACTCTACTCAATACTCTGTAATGACCTATATGGGAACAGAATCTAAAAAAGAGTGGATATATGTATTACGTATAACTGATTCACTTTGCTGTACACCTGAAACTAACACAACATTGTAAATCAACTATACTCCAATAAAAATTATTTTTAAAAAAAGATTCTAAAAACGGTGATAGAAAATAAGCATATATCGCCCACTGACATCATGTTCGGATTGTCAGCAATTTCAGCAATCAGGTTCAGAGACACTAGACTACTTTGCGAAAATTATTTTTATAATTTTCAAAATTCTTGCATGTGTTCTCTAAATCTGTCTCAAAAATAACCCTGTGCTTTTCAGACTGAAGTATCTCGGTTCTCCAAGTAACAAAATTGAGGCCTGAAATAACAAGTGACTAGAGGCAGACCCAGTCCTAGAACTCAGGAACCCACGTCCCGTGAGAAGGGCCTGGCTGCCTGTACTGAACAGCTCTGCCCCTTGCAGCACAGAGAGCACAGAAGAGCACCCACATCAGAGCAGACCGGCTGCAGCAGAGGGAGCTAGGATGGGGCAGAAAAATGCTAACAACCCTCTGAGACAGGGAAGCAAATTTTGAAAGTGAGGGGGTAGAACATAAGCAGGAAAGAATTTCACTCTGTACCTACTAATCACAGATGGCATCACCCTTTTGATGAATGAGGCAGTGGGGACCACAAAACTAGAGGCGCTGACAAGAACTGCCGAGGTGACTTGATCCAACAGTATTTACACCAAAACTACTCCCGATAGTGTCTATTCTCCATATTGCTGTTTTATTTTTATTTTTATTTTTTATTTTTTGCTGTTTTATTGTATTGTATTTTTGTCGATTCTAATGCTGACGTAGTAGTATAATCTGTAATATATAATGCAGAGCAGCTGTAGCACCAAAGACTAATGAACACTGTGCTTGGACTCAGGAGAGACTCTGCATTTAACTACCTAGGAGATCTTTGACATGCTTATTTATTTTAATCCTGGTACTCAGTTTTCCGATCTGTAAAATGGGGGTGACAATGTCTATTTTAAAGGTTTATTACAGGACGAATAATATGGTAGGTTATTAAAAATGATGATGTGTTCTCTGAAGGTAAGAGATAATGAAAATCTCTCCATATATATTTGTGGATTAATTGTGTTGCCTTAAAATTACATGATATTATACTAAGGTTTTATTTTATTATAATTTTAAAATATATATGAAAGAATTTTTCTACCATCTAGATAACTAGCAAAACCTAAAACCAGCATTACACTCCACTCTCTTTCATAACTTTTGAGTAAATAAATCAATTTGTGAATGTCACTGTAGAAAATGTTGAGACATACTATTTTTTTTTCACATAGAATGTGCCACATTTTCATACAGTTAATAATCACTGAATTGCAGAAATTGTCTAATAGGTCTGCTATTCAGCAAGACCACTTCTACATTTTATTATGGTGATATTGTGACATTTGACAAGGGGTAGCTATAAAAGCTTGTGACCATAAAGAAATAAAGAATGAGTTACATCAAATTACCTGGAAAGCTAAAGTAAGGAAATTTATTTCCTCCAACTTAATATGAGGAGCCTACCATCTCTTTGCAACAGTATATACTGTCATATAGTAAAAGTTACTTTGTCACAGCAGTATTACAATCCCTGGCCTCCAGGCAGGATGGCAAATGTACAGTATGAGTGAATCACCATTCTTCTTCCCTCCTACACAAAATTGTGAAGAATATGTAGCACCAAACATCAGGGAGAAATCTGTCTTGCTCTTTGAGAAAGAAAAACCTGAGTATAAGTTTTAAAAGATAATCATTTCAAGTTTGGCGATTTTCAAATTGCCGCAATTGTAAAATGACTTGAAAGTGACAAAGTCAAAGAAAATTGCACTTTGATGGGGAAATAAAATCAGCGCCAGGCGTGAGCTGGAAGAGAATGCAATCCAATGTATCAGGCCACTGGCATATCACAAGATCATGTAACTGTTGACAAATCCTTACTCAGCAACTGAGCAGCTTAAATGTACAACTAAACATTTAAAAAAAAATCTGTCAAACAATGTTACAAGTGAATAAGAAAGTGTATTTGTTGAAGACCACATGGTCCTCAAATGTTGCTTCATTTTTAGAATTATACGAGAAGTGAAACAAAGTGAAAATGCACAAATGACGCCACAGCCCTCTTACTCACTCAAGGTTGCGGGAGCTCTGACTTAAGAAATCTGTGCTCTTAACAAAATACTGTTTCCAAAATAATAAGTCTATTTATATAAGACTATTTATACTTATGATATAAAACACCGCTGTGTACACTATGGGTTAACATGAAATTAATAACTCCACACAGGAGAATCGTAGCATACTAACCTGAAAACACACTGAAAAGAAAAAGTAAACCTTTAGTTAACAAAACGTAACGATTCTGACCATGTCAACAGCCACATTGTTTTGATGCTTTTTTAAAAAATCCATTAGACAGGGAGTCTCCACAAGATAAAGACAAAGGAATGTGAATGATGTAAATATCTTGACGGAAATGATATGTTTGGAATGGATCACAGAATGCGGTATTTAGGGTGAGTTTTGAAAATTATAGGTTCCCCAAACACACAAGTACTCAACAAAAGCATCAATGCTTTGAAAAGTGACTTTCATCTTAAAGATACAAAGTTCAGATACAAGTTTTTATGTTTTTGAAGGAAAATTTAAGTATAAAGAAAATAAAGAAATATTCTGGTTCTCAATTATACAACTATATTTTTTAAATGTGCTCAGTGCCTTTTTTCCATACAAAATGTTAACATTTTCTTTGAAGTGGTTCTCTAAAATCTAAAGGTTATGTAGCTAATAATTTTAAAGTATACAATTGAAACTTTAGTTTAAAAAAGTTTACTCAACCTAATATCTCAAAACATCACAAATATATTTTTGAATGATGATGCTATCATTAAAACCTTGTGTTTTAGCAGATGAATATTTAATAATTTGGAAACATGGCTGCAATATATTTTTAAATTTTAACGTTGGAAAACATTGAGCATATAATTGCTGGAGATTTTAATTTTCTCCCTTTTGCTCTTTTTTCTAAACTCTCCAGCAAAACAAAAACAACAAAACAAAACAAAACAATAACAACAACAACAAAAAACAACCCCTATTTTTAAAATAAGGAAATATGAATCCTAAGCCATCTTAAAAAATATAAAACTTGAATTGGAAAAATATTGGAAAAAGAACAAGGTATTAAAATGAAACTAACCAGAGGCATAATGAGCCTGCTGCCACAGATACAGCTTTGGTGAAATCTCAGTGTCCGGACTTTGTCTTACTGGGTAGCCAAGAAATGTTGACAAGAGGACATAAAGACTGAGGAGGGTCCTGAGGATGCGGAAGAGCTCAAGAGGAGGCTGGAGGCATATGAGACAGAAAAGACGATGACGCTGAGATGATAAATGCCACTGTGAAATTTAGAAAATGATGCAGACATTGATTAAAGATTTTTAGAAGTTTAACTGTGAGATGGTTGATAAAAATCTCTTCTTCCTGTGGCCCCAAAACTTTAGAAAAAAATCTCCATCCCTCTTCAAAGTTTAATCCTAAAAATGTCTGGGTTATCCATCTTCACATATTGCTACACATAAACTCACAATCCAGAAACCAAGAACAGTTTTAAAAGGTAACTCCAATTTCCAAAGAACAAGATGAAAAAGATCTACCAAAGGTAAAGCAAAATTAGTACCATGATGGAATAGTCACCTAAATTACTGAAGCTGAAGAAATGCTACTCTGTGGCATTTAATATATGAAACAAATATTCAGTAGTCATGTGGATTTTCTATGACTATATTCTCAGCATGTTGTTTTCGGTAATTTAAAAATAAATGGTGACATAATAGCATAGTATTTAAGAGCACAGATTTTAGATCAAGTCAACTCGAGTTTGAAACTCAGTCTTGGAAGATACTCTGTTTTATCTTGGGTAACTTATTTATTTGAATTACAGCTTCCTTTCTTTAAGATGGGATTAAAAATATCTGCTTCATGGTACTGTTGAGGGGATTATGTGATATACATGAAGTGATGGGCACAGCCCTTAGAAATCAAAAAATCTTAACTGTGATGGAAGCACAACGAAGGCAGAAATATTCATCTTCCTATCACTGCAGTTCACCTAGCACACAGAGATGCTCAATAACTATTTGTTGAATGAATAACTACTGTTATTATCAATAATTATTCTAAGAATTTTCCCTAAAAGTAGGTACCAACCTAAACATAATACAGTAGATTCTCTTATGTTATACAAGGTCAATGCGAACAGTGAATTAGTGATAAAGGAACCACTGTTCATAGAGGAGATAAAGGGTTAGGTTCCTGCAAGGCTCTGGGTCACAACGTTTTCAACAACCTATCAATATATCACCTTGTTTTATGTGAGTTTCTGTTAAAGACCCCTTATTCAGGATATATTGTTGATTCATTAACCTTGAACTCATGGCCAACAGCACTGTAACTCATGCCTGAATGAAGTTTACCTAATATACGTATTTTCTCTTTAAGGCACGTCACAGCTTTCTCGCACTTAGGAACACTAGACAACACGTAAGCACTATGCCTGGGACCCATTTGAAACAGCAAAATAAATACAAAAAAAGCACAGAAGTTGCAAAAAGGGCACTAAGTAGACTGCAAAAAGGACACTTGTTTATAGTATGAGAGCTGGGGGAAAAAAGGTAGAGTGTCACCTTGTTTGACCTCAGTTCTGAAAGTGCATGTCAGGTGACCAAAAGTTTTCCCCACCCTGTGCAAGTCTTGTGAATGACTGCAAAAGAAACACCGATATTGATTTGGGGGTCACGGATAAATGTTAGCAAGTAGGCAAATCTCACAAATACAAAATTTGCAAACAATGAGGACTGACTGTATATCTAATGGGGAATATAAGAGACTCCTATAAGGATCACACTTGCTAATTTTATAGACCTTTCTCCTCTCCCCTTCTCTCTGTTCAACAATATCTTGAATACTGCTTTTCAAGCAGTAAACACCCAATCAGCGCTTGCTAAATAGGAAAATGAGCACGTTTGGGAGATTTTTAAGGCCAATGGAAACTATATACACAACAGGACTAAGAATCTCACAACTTTGCTTGTCATCTTAAATATTTACAGTAGAGTTGCCATCCAAAAAATATTCTATACAGCAGGTTATTTTGAAAGATGTTACCAACAGAGGTACTGCCTTAAACAAACATTGCTGGGCTGTGGAACAGTTAGAAGAAATTGAAATGTGTTACATGGGGTTGAGTAAAGAGGAAGTTGATAGAGAAAATCACTAGCTTCAGTCAAGGACTATAGAAAGTTACAATCACAAAAGGTCAGATCAGGAAGAGGCAGCCTGGAAGATGAGGGATCACACAAAGGAGGAAGTGGGTTTAAATAGTACATTATTAAAAATGCTGATTCTCTCACATCCTGTCACATCCCTTATTGTTCAGGACAAAGTCTAGCAACTGGCTTTAGAGGAAATTAATACCCTATCATAATCTATCCAAGCCATTGCTCCTGGCAAGCAATGAGGGGAAAAGATATTTCGTCTTGACAGCTCTGTGTTTTGTGCATTGGTTTAGGGTTTCTGACCGCACTAAAGCTCTAGAGTAGAATTATTCTCTAGAGGATCATTAAGAACTACAGAGAGTGCACCCACCATCTCTCCTTCCTCTTTTTTTTTTAATTTTATTTATTTATTTGTTTATGGCTGTGTTGGGTCTTCGTGTCTGTGCGAGGGCTTTCTCTAGTTGTGGCAAGTGGGGACCACTCTTCATCGCGGTGCGCGGGCCTCTCACTATCGCGGCCTCTCTTGTTGCGGAGCACAGGCTCCAGACGCGCAGGCTCAGTAATTGTGGCTCACGGGCCCAGCTGCACCGCGGCATGTGGGATCTTCCCAGACCAGGGCTCGAACCCGTGTCCCCTGCATTGGCAGGCAGATTCTCAACCACTGCGCCACCAGGGAAGCCCCTCTCCTTCCTCTTTTATAATGCAATGGACAAATAACAAGCAATTCAGAGGTGCTTTCCTGTTTATATCTTATAACAGTGCTTTACTATCTCTTGAGAATAAACGAGATATTTTTATTCCCTAATGATGCCACATTCATGTTTACTTCATTTGTAAAAAAAAAGACTACGCAAACTTCCTTTTTCTTTGCTTTGGCACAAGTTTGATGTTTTATATTATTATGGAGTCTTATTTTAAAGCTGATGAGGCTGATGTACAATAAATATAGGTTTATTTAGGCAATAAATACAGAAAAGTAAAATCCATAATCCCTTAATATGCCTGCTTTCTTTTTCATTATAAATGTACATATTATTACATATACATATGTTAATATTAAAGTTGTGATCTCAATATGTATGTAGCCTTGCATTATTTTAAACATTTAATACATAATGAGCATTGCCCAGTGTCACTAAATAGTCTTCCAAAAGAGTTCACAGTACCTGTGGCTCGATGTTAACCCCTGTGACACTGCCCTGTTACCTCACCATCAACCAATCAGAGAACTGTGCACGAGCTGATCACACAACCTCAAAGTTGCGAGTTATGTTTTATTTGATGGACAAATCTGAGGACTTAAGCCTGGGACCCAGCATCTCAGATAACTGGGAGATGGCTCTGAAGATGCAAGGTGGGGTGGAGCCAGGATACATAAGAGTTTTTGTAACAAAGACCAGGTGGTCAGAACACCAAAAGATGACTGTTAATTAAAGAAAACCAGACATCTCAAGTTAAGGAATGTAGCACTTTTCTGTGTATGGGAAGCTGCAAAGTCTGGGCTCACTGAAATCATTCCCTTGATATGCACCTCAGCTCTCTGGGGCCAGTATCCTCTGTTTTCTCATCCTGAGTTGCACTGTCCCGGGGCAGATCTACTGGCTGACGGCTGCAACATCCTTTGTTTACTGATATGGCAGGTGACAGCCTTAGTTCACACCTGTATTGCCTGAGCTATTTAAACACTGGCCACATTTATTATAAGTATTTGTACACTTTTTACGAATACCTATAATTTGCTTTAAAATACTGAGCACAGATAGCGTGATATTGCCCTTGTGTTAGTTTAAGCCAGGATCAACAAACTCTTTCTGTAAAGGTGTGACCAAGCAGGACCCTATGGGGCCTTCCCGGGACAGACCCCTCCCCCCATCCTCCCTGCCTGCCTCTTGTTTATAGAAAAGCTGTAGTCTCGCAGGCCTCCCCTGAGTCACAAAAGCCTGGCTGAAGAATTAATGATCCAAAGCATGCGAACAGGTAGTGACAAAAGTAGCAATTGGACCAGGAGAACTGGTAAGAATTTAAACAGTAAATCAGCCATATGGCGGTCACAGAATCTTTAGCTCTTTTCTGAAGGACCTAGATAACAGTATCTCACGCACATGGCCTGAGTTGTTTTACAGATGCTAAAACCACCACTAAATGGAAGAAATTAACTACTTGATGACCATGAGCACATAGCCCCCAGACTTACTGGAGCCAGAGGACTGATAACGTTAACCCCTGTGACACTGCCCTGTTACCTCACCATCAACCAGAGAATTGTGCACGAGCTGACCACACACCCTGCAACCACCCTCCCTCACCTGGCCTTTAAAAATGCTTCCCTGGGACTTCCCTGGCGGTCCAGTGGTTAAGACTTCGCCTTCCAATGCAGGGGATGTGGGTTCAATGCCTAGTCAGGGAGCTAAGATCCCACATGCCTCGTAGCCAAAAAGCCAAAACATAAAACAGAAGCAATATTGTAACAAAAATTCAATGAAGACTTTATAAATGGTCGACATCAAAAAAAAATTAAAAAAAAAAAAAGTTTTCCTGAAACCCATCAGGGAGTTCAGGGTTTTTGAGCATTAGCTGCCCCAGACTCCTTGTCTGGTACCTTACAATAAACACTGAACCCTCCTTCACTGCAGCCCCATGTCAGTAAACTGGCTTTACTGTGTGCAGGTGTGTGTGCAGGTGCGAGGACCCAAGTTTGGTTCAGCAACAAAGGCACCAAGGAAATATTTTTGGATTTCTGGGTCACAAGGTCTCTGTCCCAATTACTCATCTCAGTCATATTAATGCCAAATTGTGATACATGGTGCATAAACAATGTGTTCCAATAAAACCTTGTTTATAGATGCTGAAATTGGACTTTTACAACATTTTCACATGTCACAGAATATATTCTTCTTCTGATTTTTTCCCAACTATTTACAAATATGAAAAATCATTCTTAGCTCATAGGCCATAGAGAAACCAGCAGCAGGCTGGATCTGGCCCTCAGGCTGCAGTTTGCAGATCCCCAGTTTAAGCAGATATTTTTAAAATTTATATCAGGATGAGTTGTCAGTGGTGAAATTGGGGGCTTGTTAGCATAACAGATGTTAGAAATGAGCTCTCACTGTTGAAATTAGTGGTATTCAGTGCCAGCTTTTAACCCTTTCTTACTCATTCAGGTTGAGCTCCTATAGATTTTAAGGGAGGTCAGAGGAACTCTGGGAACCGCACAGGAATTATATACCACCCAGCACGAACAACTAGGATTTAACAACCGATTTAGCGGGGCCAGGGCACAGTAGCTGAAATCAGCCCTGCCTAAAAGGACTCTCTGATCTCACATAAAGGTGGATGCACTCTTTTCCTGCCTGCTTGAGAATCAGTTCGTCATACTAATGTCTGTAGGCATGGCAGAATTGCTTTTGAGAACTGCTTCCACTTTTAGCTGTTTTTAAAAAAAAAAAAAAAAGGTCGTGCCTCAGCAAAATGGTTTGATTTAATTTACAAAAACCTCAATTCACAGAACTTCAGTAAAATATTGGCTGAGGTTCTCCTACGTGCCAGGAATGACTGGGGACACAGTGGTAGAAAAAAGAAGATATGGTCCCTGCCGTGACATTGTTATTATAAAAGAGGGAATTAAAAAATAAGCAAATGAAATAAGCAAAACATTCTTTTCTATGTTATAATAACAGCGTAGCATAATAATCACTATAATCACACAATTTCTATTATAACAGAAATCACAGTAGGGATGTCCATGTGCCAAGCATTGGCCTCGTGCACCGAGGCCATGACACATGCTCAAAACCCCAAATTATCAAATAAGTTATCTCTGATGTTATTATCCCTATCTTTCAGATGAGGAAGCTGAAGGACATCCTCAAGGATTAAGGAATCTCTTGACATCATAAAACCTTAAGATGGTGGTTTTGGATTGTGACCTGAGCTGCCGGAGGCTGAGTCTGTGCTCTTAACCTCTGCACTTCCAGGTGGAGGAACTTTGGGGTGGCAGGGTTGCTTAGGGGGGCCTTCAGGGAAAGCCTATCTTAGCAGGGATAATTTAAACTGAAGCCTAAAGGATGGGAAAGAATCATCCATGGAAAAAGGCAAGCGTTCCAATCAGCGCATCTCAGATCCTGAATCTGCAAGATTTCTCTGTTCCTGGAACAGAAAGGAAGCTGATATGCCTGGAAAACCAGAAGCCATGGTTAGGAGCTAGACTTTCGTGTTAAGGCAACGGAGGGTCAATGCAGGGTTGAAAGTAGGAGAGTAACACATCAGATTTAATTTTAAAAATCACTCTGGTGACTGCGTAAAAACTGGGTAAGGGGGGTTGGGGACAAGAATGTATAAGGTGACACAGGCTAGTGGTTGTTGAAGACCAGAAACAATAGCAGCTTAGACCTGGGTAAATGCTGTAGAGAGAGAAACTGCCAGAGCCCATTTAAGAAACAGTTCAAAAGCTTCCAAACAATGATCCCCAACCTAACTCTCCATGAAATCAACTTGATGCTGAGGATAAATCACTGTATTTCTCATATTAAAGGAATACATTATCCTAAACTAAATTACACACTCCCTTTTTCTCCTGGGCTTGCTCCTACCTCCCTCTCCATGGAGCACTGGAAATAAGGGACTGAATTTAAATAGGAAGAATTTTTTTTTTTTCTTATCCAACTGAGCCATAGGTAAATTCATTGAAAACATTGCAAAAGCAATGGAGCTAGTATCACAACAAAGTTGACAGTAAGAACTGTCAAATGTAATCCATTATGCATGTCATTTTTGGAAAACTAAAGTTTTAGAGAATTTACAGATATATTCTATCATTTATTCTAAACTATAAATACAATTATTCAAGCATAATTCATATCAATAGACATATTTCCTTTTACCTATTGCCACATATTACTGTGCTATTAAAAGCAATTAAACTAGACTTATCATGATGATCATTTTGAAATGTACAGAAATATCAAATCACTATGGTGCGTACCAGGAACTAACATAGTGTTGTAGGTCAATTATACTTCAAAAACAAACAAATAAACTCATAGAAAAAGAGATCAGATTTGTGATTACCAAAGGCAGGAGGTGAGGGACGGGGAACTGGATGAAGGGAGTCAAAAAGTACAAACTTCCAGTTATAAGACAAATATAGGGATGTAATGTACAGCATGATAAATATAATTAACACAGCTGTACGTTATACATGGAAGTTGTTAAGAAAGTAAATCTTAAGAGTTCTCAGCACAAGGAAACATTTTTTTCCTTTAATTTTGTATCGATATGAGATGATGGATATTCACTGAACTTATCATGGTCATCATTTCATGATGTATGTAAGTAAAATCATTATGCTGGACACCTTAAACTTATAGTGCTATAAGTCAATTAGATGTCAATAAAACTGGAAGAAAAAGAGAAAAAGAGAAAATTGTTTTATTTAAAAAGGGATTAAAATATATTACAATTTATGTTTTAGTTAACTAAATATATAATTCTATATATATAATACGCATACACACATATGTAATTTTACCTAGCTACCTAGCTATCTAATCATCTTTTTATTTATTTTTTAAGACTTTGTGATTTAAGAGCAGTTTTAGATTTATAAGAAAACTGAAAGCACACAGCTTTTCCATATACCCTCTACCCCTACATATGTATAGCCTCCTTCATTATCAACATCACTCTCCAGAATAGTATTTTTTTTTTTTTTACCAAGGATGAATCTACATTGACACATCATAATCACCCGAAGTCCATAGCTTACCTTAGAGTTCACTCTTGGTGGTGTACATTCTATGGGTTTAGACAAAAGTATGATGACATAAATCCATTATTATAATATCATTCAGAGTATTTTCACTACCCTAAAAATTCTCTGGTCTCCCTACTCTTCTCTCGCCAACCCCAGTGCCAAACAACCACTGATCTTTTTATTGTCTCTACAGTTTTGCTTTTTCCAGGATGTCATATAGTTTGAATCCCACAGTATGGAGACTTTCAGATTGGCTTATTTCACTTAGAAACAGGCGGTTCCTCTGTGTCTTGTCATGGCTTGATAGCTCAATTCTTTTCAGTGCTGTACACTATTCCATTATCTGGATATACCATAGTTTATTTACCCATTCACCTACTGAAGAACAGGTTGGTTGCTTCCAAGTTTTGGCAGTTATGAAAGAGCTGCTATAAACATCCATGTGCAGGATTTTGTGTGGACATAAGATTTCAGCACTTTTGGGTAAACATCAAGGAGTGTGATTGCTGGATTCTGTGGTAAGAGTATGTTTAGTTTTGTAAGAAATTATCAAAATGTCTTCCAAAATGGCTCTACCATCTTGCATTCCTCCTAGCAATGTATAAGAGTTCCTGTTGTTCCACATCCTTGCCAGCATTTGGTGTTGTCAGTGTGCCAGGTTTTGGCCTTTCTGATAGGTGTGTAGTGGTATCTCATTGTTATTTTAATTTGCATTTCCCAGGTGACATATGATGTGGGGCATCTTTTCATATGCTGTTTGTCATCTCTATGTCTATTTTGGTCTGCTGTCTTTGACTCATTTTTTAAATTGCATTGTTTGGTTTCTTATTGTTGAGTGTTTAAGAGTTCTTTGACTATTTTGGAAAGCAGTCCTTTATCAGACATGTCTCTTGCAAATGTTTTCTTCCAGTCTGTAGCTTGTTTTTAAATTCTCTTGATATTGTCTTTCAAAGAGCAGAAGTTTTAAATTCTAATGAAGTCTAACTTATCTATTATTTCCTTCATGGATCATGTCTTTGGTGTTGTGTCTAAAAAGCAAGATTATCAAGGTTTTTTCCATGTAATCTTTAGGAGTTTTATAGTTTGCATTTTACATTTAGGTCTATGATCCATTTTGAGTTAATTTTTGTGAAGAGTGTAAGGTGTGTGTCTTGATCCATTTTTTTGCATATGGATGTCCAGTTGTTCCAGCATCATTTGGTGAAGAGACTGTCTTTGCTTCGTTATGTTGCCTTTGCTCCTTTGTCAAAGATCAATTGATTATATTTATGAGGTCTATTTCTGGGCTTTCTATTCTGTTCCACTGATCGATTTGTCTGTTTTTTCACCAATACCACACTGTCTTGATCACAATAGCTTTATGCTAAGTCTTGAATTCGGGTAGTGTCAACTTTGTTCTCCTTCAACATGTGTTGGCTATTCTGGTCTTTTGCCTCTCCATATAAACTTCAGAATCAGTTTGTAAATATCCACCAAATAATTTACTCAGGTTTAGACTGAGACTGAATTGAATCTACCCATCAAGTCGGTAAGAACCGACATCTTGACAATATTGAGTCTTCCTATCCATTAACATGGAATATCTCTCCATTCATTTATTTGATTTTGCTCATCAGGTTTTGTAGTTTTCCTTATATAGATCTTGTACATAATTTGTTAGACTTATACCTAGGTTTTTCTTTTTGTCTGGGTGCTGATGGAAATGCACTGTGTTTTAAATTTCTAATTCCACTTCCTCATTATTGTTACACAGGAAATCAACTGACTTTTGTATATGAACCTTGTATCCTGAAACCTTACTATAATCACTTCTTAGTTCCAGGAGGTTTTTTTTATGGATGCGTTCAGATTTTCTACATGGATGATCAAGTAATTTGTGAACAAAGACATTTTTATGTCTTCCTTCCCAATCTGTACACCTTTTAGCTTCTTTTCTTGACTTATTGAATTAGTAAGGCCTTCTAGTACAAGGTTCAAAAGGAGTGGTGAGAGGAAACATCTTTGTCTTGTACCTGATCTTAGTATAGAAGCTTCAGGTTTCTCACTATTAAGTATGATGTAAACTGTAGGGGTATTTTTGTGAATAGTCTATCAGTTTGAGAAAGTTCCCTTCCATTCCTAATTTACTGATAGTTTCTTATCATTAATGGTTGTTGGATTTTGTCAAATGCTTTGTCTGTATCTATTAAGATGATTTTTGTTTTTTAGTCTGTTAATGTAATGGATTACATTAATTGATTTTTGAATGTTGAACCAGCCTTGTTTAACTGGGATGAATCCCACTTGGCCATAGTGTATAATTCTTTATACACTCTTATGGAATTTAATTTGCTAATATTTTATTGAGTATTTTTCCATCTATGTTTGTGAGAGATATTGGTCTTTTCTGGCAAATTTAGCAGTTTTCTTTTCTTGTAATGTCTTTGTCTACTTATGGTATTTGTGTAATGCTGGTCTCATAGAATGAGTTAGAAAGTAGTCCCTCTGCTTCTATCCTCTGAAAGAGATTAGAGATAATTGCTATGATTTCTTCCTTAAATATTTGGTAGAACTCACCAATGAACCCATCTGGGCCTGGCACTTTCTGCTTTGGAAGGTTATTTATTGTCAGTTCAATTCTCTAATAGATATAAGCCAATTTGGCTCATCTTTTTTTTCTTCTTGTGAAGTTTTGGCAAATTGTCTTTCAAGGAATTGGTCCATGTCATCTAGGATATCAAATTTGGAGGCAGAGAGTTGTTCACAGTATTCCTTTATTATCCTTTTTATTTCAATGGGGTCTGTAGTGACATCCCCTCTTTCATCTCTGGTATTAGTAGTTTGTGTCCTTTTTCTTTTTTTCTTAGTTATTCTGGCTAGAGGCTTATTAGTTTTATTGAACTTTTCAAAGAACCAGTTTTGTGTTTTGTTGATTTTCTCTATTGATTTCCTGTTTTTAATTTTATTGATTTTTGCTCTAATTCTCATTATTTCTTTTCTTTTGCTGATTTTTATCTAATTTGTTCCTCTTATAATTTCTTAAGGTAGAAATTTAATTATTGATTTTAGATCTTTCATCTTTTCTAAGATATGCATTCAATGCTATAAATTCCCCTCAAAGCACTTTTGCTGCATCCCACAAATTTTCATAAGTTGTATTTTCATTTTGATTAAGTTAAAAATATTTTAAAATTTCTTTTGAGATTTCTTTTTTGACCCATGTATTATTTAGAAGTATGTAGGTATTCTTTTAAAAAGGGAGCAAACTTTTAAAAATTGCCACTAATCATGTCAATACTTATCAATGAATATCTGTAGAATAGATTTGCCACACTCAATCATAATATTAAGAACTGGAATGATACTGTGAGGCTTGCATTTCAGAAATTTTGCTCATCATTGTATGGATAAGTTGGAACAAATCAGAAGAGAGGTCAAGAGCCCATCAGGAGACAAAGTGGAAAGTAAGGAGTCAGAAGCATAAACTAAGTGGAGGTAGGGATGGAGGGAAACAGATATTAAAAAGAGTTAAGAGAGAAGAGTGAGGGCTTGGTAATTAATTGGCTGTGTGCAAAGAAGAAAGGAACATGTCATGGCCTTGGGCTTTTTGCTTGGGAACTGGGAGGATAACTGAGTCTTCTGAGGATTTAGATTGAGGATGACAAGAGGAGAAGATTGGGGTGAGTGGAAAATGAGGTTAGTTAAGGGTGTGCTGAGCTCAAGGTGTCCATGGGGCATGGGCAGTTGAATCAAAAAATCTAAATCACCGAAGAAAGTATTGGGCAAAACTTCTCCAAATTTTCAGCAATGTAAGTGAAAACAGGGGAAGGAAAATGTTCTTCAAAGATACAGTGAGAGGGACAGAAAAGAGACAAGAGGAAAAAGAAATATTTAAAGGACAAGAAGAGAAAGAGGAGCCTCAAAAAATAACAAAAAAAACCCCAACTTTGGCCCACTTCTCCTTTCTCTTGTTGGCATCTCTATAAATTCTTGCCGCATGGAATTGTGTATAGTCCACAAGTTTCTTTCCAAAATGAAAATACTTGCTTAAGCAAAATTTTCATTAGTCCTTTGTGAAATTAGAAATTATAAGGATGAGCATGAAAAGAATACAATGCACCAGACTGTAAATTTAATCAAATTCCTAGAAAGTGGTTTCCCTCCTCTTTGGTCTAGCTTCATTCTTGTATAGCAGAGGAAGTTGGGTGCTTCCCAACTCCATTTTACTGATATTAGAGGCTTTGTCCAAATCACTTATACATTGGGTTTTAAAATGTCTCTGTGTGTGTGTGTGTGTGTGTGTGTTTAATATCATTTCAATATTTACTGAAAATTAATTTTCAATTCAAAGATTTAATTATTGAAGGTGATGGCCCCTGACACTTAGCTTACAGTTTATTGTGGGATAATGACTTAATGAATCAAATCCTCACTTGGTTTTATTAAGTGTGATTGGAAAATAACGTGCAGTGAAAATCTGCCACATAGTGACACACATTTGAGAGCTTTTCGTTTGCATTACACAGTTGTATTTTCTGTCATCTTCTTGCACTGGCATCCTTTTTTCTGTTACCTGTCCACTCACTGAGGCCAACAGTCAATATAAATACCAATAGAAATTCACAAGAATTTCTTAAAAACTCAACAATGCCTGGAAGCTTAAAAAAAAAAAAAAAAAAAAAGAGAGAGATGTGATCCTGAAATAAGAGTCCTAATGAACAACTGAGCTAAAGAGAAAGAAAGGCCTTTTTAAAACAAGTGATCAATTTGTTGTTAAAACATGTTGATCTACTGAAATTAGAGGATTGGGTCTACAATATAAACTTATTCTGTTGAGAGAATACATTAAGAAGTTGAAGATAGAATCTGTGTGAATTCTGGATTACTCAGAGAAGATTATCTCTGCTTCATTAATATCATACCGAATCAAATGGCAGTTGCTTTATTAAACAGATGTTTATTTTGGTTAAATATTCTGTGATCACCCAAGACCATTCTGCATAGAATAATTATCTAGGGCGTCTAGCTGAGTTGTCAAAATTCTGAAAGGGGGCTTCTAAGATAATCATGAGCCACGAGTAGATACTTCTCCTCTTTATTTGAAGGCACAGCAGGCTTTCTGAGTGTCTATTTCTGCTTTAATAAGACTCTCCTCTCCATGATGAAATCTCCTAAGAGGAGACTCCAGCGCTATGCCATCAGCTAGGAACTTTCCATGTAAGGAATTCCATCACCCGATACCAGAGATAACGACTGCAATTCAATCAGTCTGCTGGACAGACGTGAGGAACTGGCAGCTGAATGCTCAAGATAAAAGTGTGTAAAGTATAAATGAATCCAAACTGAAATTAATTGACAGCTTAACGATAACATCAAATTCAGCCAATAGACATCTTGCACAAAAGTGATTATATCAATATAAATGTCTCAAAGGCTTTCTATACAGTCAATATTTATATTTATTTTACTTTAAGCTAAACTTCAGGAACTATACTATAGTATAAGATACTGAATTATTATTAAGTTTTATAGGTGACTATATATGTGATGACAGTATATGAGGACATAATTTTTTTCCACTTCATTTACTATAACATAATCTGTGTACTAAAATTCATTAAAAAATACCTGTTCATGAATATAAGAATAAAAGAATAAGAGAGAATGGAGTGTTATGGCATACTCCTTTATATAAGATCCCTATAGGATAAGTATAGAATTTCCATCACAAAGTCTTGTAAAATGTATGACCATACATATTTGTCATTTGTATATTTTTTATCTGTGACACAAAAATAATGCTGAGAAAATACTTAATAATTCCATCAGCCAAGGTAGGCTGGGTCACACTACAGTAAGGACATCCTAAAAACTTAGTGGCTTAACACAACAAAATTTTAGTGAAGATTAATTCTGCAGTGCCCTTCCACTCTGTCTCTGGATTTGGCCAAATAATGTGTAACGGCAAACACAACACAAGCAAAGGCCTGAAAAGCACTTGCACAGTTGGGTTTGTCCTCTCTCTCGTGCTTCAGCCACTGCTATGAAAATAAGCAAAGATGAGCCTATGAAACATAGAGAGCAGACCTGGGTGCCCAGTTGTCCCAGCTGACATCCAGCTGACCCTAAACATGTGAAGAAGTGCAGCCAAAATCAGCAGAACTGAGCTAACATCCCAGCATGTGAGCAATACATGCTTCTCGCTGTGGACTTCTGAGGTTTTGTGGTTGCTGTTACACAGCATAATTTTGGTAACAGATGACTGACATAGCTATCAATCCCCTGGTATCTGAAGGTACCTCCCAGTTTATTTTCCTGTTTTGATGGACATCATTTAAAATCAGTTGCAAGCCCACACCTATGTGTCAGTTTCCCCTATCCACAGACCAAGAGTTACGCAGAATACACGAAGGCGGTATCAGAGAGTACTTGTTTTACTATATTTCTTGCCAAGACGTTAACATGAGTCATTCTCCTTGACCCCGCCGAGCTCTACTTTTTCCACATCGTTTAGTGCTTCTATCCATCACCAATATCACTTATCTTCTCTTCCTCCTTCCACACACAACTGCAAAGATAACCAAGTGTCACCATCTCCAAGCCACTCTCCAAAGGTCAAGGATTGTTACGTTGGATCCTGGTGGTGAAAATCCAAGGCGAAGACCTTGTCCGGCTGTTCTGCCTATATGTGAATATAATCCCTTCATATAGGGAGGGCTTCCCTTAGACATTCTTCAAAAACATCAAGGTTATTAAACCAGTTTCTCTCTCTCTACTCAGAGGTACTGAGTCCCTCTTTTCCTGGGATGCTTTCTTCCATTTCTTCTGGCTCAACTCTCTGCAGATGAAAATGAGGCCTAATGACCCCACCCTGAGCCAGACAACCAAGCTCCTTACCTTAACTTGGAGGAGAGACCAAGTACTTCGTCATGTCAACTTTAGTCACAATGTCACCTCCAAAACACGGCAACAGGAGAAACCCGCCACAGGGAAATTTAGGGTGAAGTTTTCAGGGCCCAGAAAGGCAAATTCCTATAGGATCAGGCAGGTAATGCACATGGTTGCAGTGGGCTGGCTGGGGTAGAAGTGACCAGAATCTGCTAGCTCCATCCAAAGCAGGTAAGAGCTACTCAAGCTCTTGTCAATCCTTCCCAAGAAAAATGTTTCAATCTTCCAAATGCTCAAAAGAGATAAAAAATACGTAGTTGGCAACTGATTTTTAAAGAAAATCTTAACCTGGTCCAAACAAAATAGATATTGAGGCTATAGTGTTGCTACCTTTGAATCAGGAGATGGCAACTAACCAAAGGGGTTTGATCTATTTGGGGGATTTTTCCAGCAGGAAAACCTGAGAGGTACCTGGACCATGCTGTTTATTGGAAACAACATGCTCCCATCTTGCCTTTAACTGAGTTTTGCAGAGTCAGGGTGTAACACAGAGGTACTCACAGGCTACACAGGCAAACCTGTATTGTCACCGTCAAATCACAGCTCCTGCCAACCTCAAGTATATATTGAAATAAAATCTTCACCCTCATTCTAATGCTTATTGAGCAATTGTTAAGCTCAAGGTACTGCTTTAGTTGTCTCAAGAATTTAGAGCAGAAGAAAACATTGTCTCTACCCTCAAGGGAGTAGAGAGATAATTGCACAGAAGTATTTAGTAAATAAAGAAACATATGACTTTCAGTCTTTTGTGTCTGAAAAAGGTAATTTTAAAAAAGTGGATTTGAATTATTTATCTGGATATCTTGTATATTTGCCGAAGAATTAGAATTTGGAATAAAGATATAAAATACACTTTGATTAGAACAAGTTGTCTTTGATCAGAACCAATTAGTAACTGAACTAGTTAAGAAGGAATAAAGGAATATTTTCCTGGAGGGAGAAAACGAAAAGAATCATCTCTTGTCTGAGGGATTCTTGTGGAATCTTAAAAGACAATATATAGTATCTTAGTACTTGCACTGGAATCTTCATCTCAAAGCATCAGTAGTCCATAATCCTACAATCTTTGCATCTTTCATTAGGAGGAGAGAAAAGAAGAAAGAAAATGATTTCTGAATCAAAAATCTGAACATGCTGTTTTAATAGCAATGACTAGAAGACTACATGTAGTCAAACTCCTTTGAAATTAATTATCTAAGAAGTCTCAAGAGCACCCTTCCTATCAATCTTGTTTGGGCTTGACCTCAAAGGACCACCTACAAAGGTGTGAAGGAAGCTCACACTTCAGAACTGTTCCATGCATGGCCTTGGCTGACATTCACTACACGAAGATTAATTAAGAAGGCTTCTCAGAATACAGATGCCTATCTAATGAGAACTGAAGTGACACATACCATTTTTCACTTAGGTCAAGTAGCAGATGGTTAACTTTAACATGGACTTGATGAAAATAGGAGTGAGTGCCTCTCAGTTCTCACGTGGCGGAGTGTTGAAGGCACCACGGTCACGCAGAGGGATCCTGGACCCCAGCCCTGAGCCTCAGGGATGCAGCTCAAGTTCTGGTTTCCAGATAACAGCACACATTAGTCGAGGCCACTGAGGTTTAAAACTGAATGTGCTGGTCCTAGAGGAGTCCATTTGTATCAGCTCTAATGGATGCATCCTAACCTTTAACCCATAATATGATGAATGCACTTAAGCTCACATCTAAATGAATATACATTCAGCTTATTCCTTTAGAGACCTTCTGTCCAGCCTAGTTATGAAGTAGTTTTTACAGTTTAGTTGCAGCTCAGAGTTAGGAAAAGGGGAAAAGCTGCCTAAGTATATTTCCTTGGCCCTCTTCCCTGGAACCTGCTGGAATGAAGGAGAATAACTGATGTAATCACATATACTAAAAACAGAAAATATGTACAACACAAATGCAAACCAGCAAAACTCAACTAAGGATACACAAAAGCCAAAGTGTTTCTCTCCAGTGCTTGACCAGAAGGCAGATTTCTCTAGAATAAAATAAGAGAATCCTCAGAGTCTCAACCAATGATCCATTTTCTGACAATTAAACTAGAGCAACTGAAGATGAAGCCAGAGGGAAAGAAAAAGAAAATAACTACAAGCATTTGAAGAGCTGACATTTGTCAACGGTAAAGAAATAAACCCTATCCAAATGGCCAGTCAAATACCTGTAAGGGGAAAATACCACGTGGGCCCTCTGCCAGGATGATCCACTCCTTCACCTGGAGATGCGTCTCCAGTCCAAAGGATGCTACAGATTGTATATGGAGAAACAGAACATATCTGAGCAAGTACGCCTGCCAAGATTACTTCCCCCACCCAATTTCATTCCTGAGCAAATTGTGGGCAAGATCTCTACTCAAAGAAGAATAATAATTATTCGAAAAAGAAAAGATGAGAGAAATAAATCAATAAGCTACAAAACCGTTTCTATAGCCTGATCCCATTTATATAAATATATACGTATATGTAGGCATATGAAGAAAATATCTCACGTGAAACATCTGAAGATGTAAACAGATATCTGAGTCATGAGCTAAAGGAAGGAAGGTGAAACTTCTACTTTTTCTTCATACAGGTACATTCTGATTCTCTTGAAATACCAGTTTAAAAAGATCTGAGCTTAGTCTCTGGAAAGAGTGGACATCTCTCCAGAAAAGTACTGTAATGCTGTGTCAAAGTTGAACCTTTACCCTATCCACCCCCTGCCAAACGCTCATCCTCACATACTCAGTACTTCCCTGGTCCCGATCCAGCTCCCACTTCTGTCATGCCATGAACTGCTCCTCTCCAGTAACCAGCAAACTCCCCTCTCTCTCCCCCCTGGCTGTGGTAGAAGACTTTAGGATGTACCCCCATGATGTCTGTCTTCTGGTGTTCACACCTTCGTGTAATACTCCCCTCTTGAGCATGGGTAGCACATGGGACTTGCTTCTAACCAACAGAATTACACTACATTACTATCTGTGATTACACTACATTACTAACACTCCCTTTGCTAACAGCCTTGCTGAAGAGACTCTCCTGGCTGGCTTGGAGAGGTAAGCAGTCACGTTAGGAAAGTCCACGTGGCTAGGAACTGTGGGCAATTTCAAGGAACCAGGGAAGCCTGTAAGAGCTGAAGGCAGCCTGCAACCTCTTACAGGCTGAACAGGTGTGGACACTCAGACCTACAGGTGTGGCAAAATGAATTCTGCCAATAACCTGAGTGAACATGGAAGCAGATTCTTCCTCAGTTGAGCCTTCGGATGAGAACCCAACCCAGCTGATACCTGTATTACCTTCATGTGAAATTGTGAGCAGAGGACCCAGTTAAACCATGCATGGACTTCTGACCTGCAGAAGCTGTGAAATCATATATGTGTGCTGTTTTAGGCCAAAAACAAAATAAAAGCAAAATTCTGAAACTGAAACTATTTCCATTAGTATGATCTGAATCATGGTGATAAAACATGAGCAGGGCAGGGGAGAGGGATGAGGAGAACTTCTCAAGACCTGTGTTCTCCAAACACTTTTTAAAAGTCAAGTTCACTGATGTAAAATTTACATTCAGTAAAATTCACCCTTTTTAAGTATAAAGTTTAACAAATTTTAACAAATGTCTAGAGTTGTATAAGCACTACCACAATCAAGATATATCAGAGGAGGCTGAAAAATCTCCTACAACGAAAAGGTTTAAGTAAGAAAAGATTACATCTTTCTGCAAGGGTTTAATTATGGCTCTTTCCAGACATCAGAGAGATTTTAGTACTTCTAATACTTAAAATAACACTAACTATAACTCTTTTATTTACCTACTGTTATATCTGCTGGGATGTGTCCATCTGCACGATCTGAATAACAATGTCTAAAAACTAAAGGTTTATATTCCTTGCATGATGAGTCTGGAGGTATTTAGTCTAGGACTTCAATGCTGTGACTCAAGGATGCTGAAGACCCAAGCTCTATCCTTCCTGATGCTTCCCCATCCTGGGTGTGCTGCTGGCCAACTCAGGGCCATGAGCTGCTGTTGTAGTTCCAGGCATCAATCCACAGTTGAGGCAGGGATAATGGGGAAGGACAGTGCACCAACCATTATCCAGAAAGCGAGAACTGTCTCAAAAAAACTCGGTAGGTTTATGCTCTTATTTGTCAAATATATGTCAGCCTCGCTGTAGAAGAGGCTGGAAGGTAAAATTCAGCTTTCTCATTTTTATAGCAGAGGTTGGAAAGGGAGACGGTGGCTGAACTTGGCCAATCTGCAGTGACTGGCAGAGACTTTAAAAGTTCAAAGAGTTTTTACATTTTTTTCATTTTTAAGGACCTCAGTAGCTAGAGTTAACTCCCAGGCCCAGTTACATATAGGTATGAATTATCTCTTATTTAATGACTACTGACTCTGGGAAAATTCTCAGCTACACTGTGACATGGTGTGTCTGTGTTTCTTTGTATAATTTAATCATGTAAAAGCTTCTCTTTTCTCTGATCTGTTAAGACACTTGTCAAAACGTCGGATAAAATACGATGATGAACTAATACTGTATTCTAAAATGGTACACAATAATGCCAAGTACTTTGAGTTATTTTAATTTCTTTCCTGCTTACTAAGAACATGCAATGAACTGCAAAAACAATGTACAAAGTTAAAAGTTATGCAAAAAGCAGAAAGAGCAGCCCAGAGAGAACGGTTTCCAGCATTTTTGAAATGGTACTCAAATTATGTGAAAAGAACGCAAATGCTGTTGTCAATTAGTAGATCGGGATCTTGTTAAAATAAACAGATTTTGTAAAGAACAATATTTTAATATTAAAGTCATGTTCTGTTAGCTAAAACATCCTATAGTAAAACTGCCATCTAAGTATATTTAAAAAAATAGAAATTATCCTCATTTAAATAAGATTAAATGGAGATACTATAAAAATCATATTGGTAGATTATTACCAAGAGGTACTTACTTAGGAAAATGCCCGTAGTGTTTCACTTAAAATCCATGAATGCTGGGTATTCTGTGATACGTGGAATTTAAACACATTTTCATTGTAGAATTAACCTAAACCCAGAGGGATCTTTCAATCTAGCAAGAGAGAGGAGACATACACAGATAACTCTAATACCAGTTGAAAAGTACGATGGGTCCCAAGAGAGATGCAGGCACAGGAGAGATGATTGTTCCTTGGGGAGGCTTTGGGGAGCCAAGAACAATTAATTTGGATCTCAACCAGCTTTGCTTTGTCTCCATGTCCTAAATCACCTGAAGTTTTACGCTAAAAGGATCCACTAACCCCTCCCTGTGACTGTCAACATCCAACCAGCGACCAAATCCCATCACCTTCAGCTCTCTCTTATCCCACTCCACTCCCCAGGCTACCTCCTTGGGATACGGGATTGTTTTCGCTCTCCTGGAGTTTTGCAAAAGCTCCTACCCTTTCGATCAGATTCCCAGCAAAGCCCCTGGAGTCATTTTTTTCCCCCAAAGGAAAATCTGATTACAGTACTCCCTTGTTTTAAAACACAACCACTGCCACCACTCTAATTGTGATTTGTTCAAAGAGGCATAAACTTCCACTAATCTTTCCAGTTCTGGCATATAAATAGCTCAATAAATGTTCGTTGACCGGTAGAATCTATATATAGTTGAATGAACAAATGAATGAACTTTCTCAAGACCCTATCGTATACCTAATTCACTGTTTCTTTTCCTGTATGATGTAAATGAGCTCAATTAGCATGTCTCTTACAAAGCTCTGCAGCTGATGTTCTCAAAATTCCAGCCCAATAAATCTGAAGAGATACAGGGGTTAAGTCTAACTTTAACTGGGTGAAATCTTCAACAGTTCTAAGGAATTTATTCCTCAGATTTGACATACAAATCCAAGGCTGTGTCTATGTGATAAACTAAATACTTCTTGGAAGTTAAAAAAATGGAGTTGAAGGTCAAATAGTTGTGAAGAAGCCTAAAATAGTTTCCCTGCAAACTGATCTCAGATATAGCAAAAGCAACACAGAGGATGTCTAAACTTTCTCCTTCATTAGCTTATACATGGAAATCCTCTAGGATAGGTCTGGGGGGAAGGAACTGAAGATCAGTCACAGACTTTAACTGCATGTATCTAGTGTTTTCACTGAATACTTTACCTTGGTCCCTCCTCCAGCAGCTGTAGCTGGAGCTCGGGACAGCGGGCCACCACAAGAGCAAAGTCAGTGGGCAAAAGGGTAGGCATGAGCCAACTATTAGCAGTAAGATTTTTGCTAAATTACTCTTTTATTCTTTGTCATGGCAAAACAAAATACAATGCAATCTGATCCCTTGCCGATTAACTTTAAACACATGAAGGCAAACAAGTTTTAATCACCCGTCACTCCACATAACCCATACAGATACTACTCTTTACTTTCAAATGTCTTTCTTATTGATTTAGTTTTCCAAGTGGTACCACTGAGATTCACATTCTTTTTTACCCGTGACTGGTCCTATTTGATGACACTGTTTATAATTTAATTGTCATAGTCCTAATTTTAACCTGTAGGGCATTTTTATCACTTGCCACTTACATATAGAAATGTATTTCTGTCAGTTTCAATTGGTTTAACACCAAGCTATATGACATAAATGCTCAGGTTTTACGATTGTCTTTTAAATTAAAAAAAAAGCAGATATTCTGAGGCTAATATCACATAAAAGTAATATCTCATAATTATGGTATGTTTACTACATACCATGCACTGTTTGAAGCTCTTTACATATGAACTGTGAAATTCTCACAACCCCTTATGAGGTAGACAGTGTTACTGATGTATGAACAGATGAGAAAACTGAAACACAGAAAGGTTAAATAACGTAATAAAATATATTTTACAACACTTTCAGTTATGAATAACTCTTACATCTTGAGCATTTGTGCTTTGCTACATACTAGCCACATGGGATTAGGCAAGTTACTTTACCTCATTAAACCTCATCTGTCACATGGGCATTGCAATTGTATATGCTTGACTATGGGGAGGATTAATAAGATAATGTGTCTGGCACAGTGCCTGGCTCAGAGTGCATCCTCAATGATTTTTACTTAATATTATTATGACTTGGATTCGACATTGACTTCTAGCCTTGGATCTGGAGCTAATAATCTGTGTAATGTGGGAGAAGACACTTAAGCCCCGAGTTTCCCCAGTTTCTTTACCTGTGGAGTGAAATGAGCTAAACCTCCTCTGCCGCCTACATCAGGTAGCACAAAACCACATCAAACAGTGTTTGCAGAAGCAGTTGGTCAAATGTAAAGAACTAGATACATACAAACTATCACTTTTACTAAATCAACTGGGAGAAAATTGCTTTGACCTTTTATTCCACAATTACCACTTCAGAAAGTTTCAGGGTCCCTGAGCTCACACAGCTAAATGTTTTCACTACATCTTTTTTAATGGCAAAGTGGGAGATGATTTTTTTAAAAAAAGAAAAGAAAAACAGCTTTCAGGAATATATTCAACAAAGCAACTCTCTGAGATTGTCTTGGGACACAGGTCTGTCTCTTCAAAGTTTCATAGCCCTTGTTTCTACAATTATGGGTGAAATTCAGTAAATTTTGTGTTCCCACAAACAACACCCAGGCATCAAGAAAACTTGGAAATGTTTTCAGTGTTTGTTCTTAATTCACTGAAGGAAATAGATCTTAAGATAAAAATAATTTTATAAGGTAATTTAGATGAAAATATTATAGTGCTGACAAAGATCAAACATTAATAAAATGTAAATTCCCTTATTTATTTTAAACTCATTTTGCAACGATGTTGAGTAAATGGGTATAATTTAATATTCTTAAAACCTAGAGGTATAAGCATTGCTTTTGCATGTAGCAAACAAAGAGTAAAATAACACTAACTAGTCATTCATTCTAGAACTTAGACTTTAGTAACTTCCCACAGTTCCCATATCCAGTGGCTTAAAATAGGTTCAAAACAACACAAAACAAATATACTGGTTTGAGAAGGGAAGGCTGTATAAAGTTAATTTTTGATTAATTATATGCAATATAACTATGGGGAAATGGTACCAAAGCACATATGAAAGTAGGGTGATTTCTTGATAATAATTTCTTCTATATGAGCCTGAAATCATGCTAAAGCTAAATAAAAATAAAGTTATAATCCCAGTCACTGCAAAAGTGGTATGTATACACTGTTGCAAATTAGATTAAAAGATGGAAGAAATGAGAACTTCAGATATTTATATCTTCCTATGAAAAATAACATTGACTATGACCAAACAGAAATAGTAAATATACTTAGTGTTTTATTTGCACTTTAGGATGAAGAAATGAACATGATTCGGATATTTCACCAATACCATTTTTTCATTTTTGCTATTATTATGAAGGCTGAGTTAAAAATTATTTACTCTTTATAGAGATATTTAGCACCTAGATACACAAGAAATGCAAATATGCACATACCCAGAACAGTTCTTTTCCTAGTATTTTCATCAGGAAGATAAGGCTTCTATACCAACAACCTCAATATCATTAAAATATTTTAAAACAGCTCCACTTCAATAGGGAGAAATAAAGTTTAACACAGAGTGTCAGTTCTGCATCTTTCTTAGGGTATAAATTGGAAGAAAATTTGTGATGGATCTGAAGATTAAAATTAGTGGTCTGAAAAGCTCAGTCCATCTTGACCTACTGTCCTCCTGGAGAGGAGACCAGGGGCACCCTGAGGATTTCAAGTTATACCCATTCAAACCCTTGTCTCTGACAAGACTGTAGGTCTGACAGCAAAGGAAATATTACCCTAATTGTAAATTACCCTCTATATTTAATTCCGTGATATAGAGAGAATATGTTTCCTGTGAGTGATGGTTTATCTTTAAAGAGAACCTGAAAGATTTTTCTTGTGATTATATCTGAAAACAAAGTGAACAAATCTGATGGAAGAGGGTTCCTGTGGTGCTAAAACTGGTAGAAAATGAAAAAGGGAAACCCCAGCAAAAACGGACTGGAGTCGATCTTCCAGACAGAGAAACAAACGCCTCAACAAATCTTTAAATGTTTTTATCTTCTTAGGCATGATGATTTTTTTAATGAGAATCTCTGTATTTTTCTAAAAATAATTGCCTGAATTTCTCTCTCTCCTCTCTGACACCTTATTCAGGTAAAGTTACAGAGCCCAACACTTGTTGCCCTGATTGTTTATTTCATTTAAATACATTATAGAGCAGTGTGGACGTGAACTCGCTTTCAAGGCAAGGAAATTTAGGCTGGGATCCACTCTGAAATTTAATATAATATAATATATAATTTAATATAATATAATATAATCTGAGCAAGTTGCAAATTCTATATCAATCTCATCTTCATTTCAAAATGGGGATAAAGCAACCTTCCTCCCAAGTAAGTTGTAAGGATTCAGGAAGCTAAAGAGTGACAAATACTTATTTGTATTATGGCATGTAATCCTTAGCTATTATGTTATTATGATTATCATTATTAAAAGCAACAATCGTAGCTATGTAAAAATAAAATATCTTAAGCTTTTGGGAGACAGGATTTTTGTCTTAGATTAAATTTAGATTAGATTTCCCTCTGTTGCCATAAATCCAGGCAGGCAGAATTTTTTAAGCGCCCCAATTTAATATTCAGTACTCTCTGGGCAAGAGTTTTATTTCCATGGCCAGCGCAGATGTGAACTGTACCGTCATGCATAAACGCTTCATTTCCTCATTTTACATAAGAAGATCACAGGAGACTGTCAAAGGCTTTATTGAACTCAGAAAGCATTACATCTTCAGATTGTCGCTGCTCTTATCTGTATGTTAATCTATTTTTTGAAAAAGAAAAAAAGTTTTTTAAAAAGGCAATCTGTAAAAGTTCCTCCTTAATGCCTTTCTTTTTTTTTTTATAAATTTATTTATTTATTTATTTATTTTTGGTTGTGTTGGGTCTTCGTTTCCGTGCGAGGGTTTTCTCTAGTTGCGGCGAGCAGGGGCCACTCTTCATCGCGGTGCGCGGGCCTCTCACTGTCGCGGCCTCTCTTGTTGCGGAGCACAGGCTCCAGACGCACAGGCTCAGTAATTGTGGCTCACGGGCTTAGTCGCTCCGCGGCATGTGGGATCTTCCCAGACCAGGGCTCGAACCCGTGTCCCCTGCATTGGCAGGCAGATTCTCAACCACTGCGCCACCAGGGAAGCCCCTTAATGCATCATGACTGGCTCCTTGTGATGACTTTTTTTTTACAAGTATTCACAAATAATTGACTTCATAGTTACTTCCAGAACTCTCCTCTTAGTCTAGCAAGTCTTTTTTTTACCCAAGGAAAAGATCCTTTAAGCAACTACAAAATATTGTCTAAATCACAGCTACATGTGGAAAGCAGATTTCTTCTCCTGCTCGTTACTGGGAATTCAGTTCTGAGAGGTCTTGTGGGAACTCAATATTCTGGAATGCTTTAACTCATCAACAGCTTTTTTAAAGCATTTTTTATGTGTCTTAAAATAGTGAAGGAAAAGTGATGGGTCTGTCTTTAACAAGCTTGCCCATCAATTTTCAAATACATGATTTAGCTAGGACTCATTTGATTTTAAGTGACAGAAGCTCAATTTGAACTGGTTTAAGTAAAAAAAAAAAAAAAAATGACACAAAACAAACATCAAAAAATAAATATTTGCAAATGAAGCAACTGACAAAGGATTAATCTCCAAAATTTACGAGCAGCTCATGCAGCTCAATATCAAAAAAACAAACAACCCAATCCAAAAATGGGCAGAAGACCTAAATAGGCATTTCTCCAAAGAAGATATACAGATTGCCAACAGACACATGAAAGGATGCTCAACATCATTAATCATTAGAGAAATGCAAATCAAGACTACAATGAGATATCATCTCACACCAGTCAGAATGGCCATCATCAAAAAAATCTACAAACAATAAATGCTGGAGAGGGTGTGGAGAAAAGGGAACCCTCTTGCACTGTTGGTGGGAATGTAAATGGATACAGCCACTACGGAGAACAGTATGGAGGTTCCTTAAAAAACTAAAAATAGGAGAATCGCAACTGGCTGCTGGACAATCATTGACAGGAAGACCCTGGACTTCACCAAGGAGGATACCCACGTCCAAGGACAGAGGAGAAGCCACAGTGAGACGGTAGGAGGGGCGCAATCAGAGTAAAATCAAATCCCATAACTGCTGGGTGGGTGGCTCACAGACTGGCGAGCACTTATACCACAGAAGTCCACCCACTGGAGTGAAGGTTCTGAGCCCCACGTCAGGCTTCCCAACCTGGGGGTCCGGCTACGGGAGGAGGAATTCCTAGAGAATCAGACTTTGAAGCCTAGTGGGAATTGAGTGCAGGACTTTGACAGGACTGGGGGAAACAGAGACCCCACTCTTGGAGGGCACACACAAAGTAATGTGTGCATCGGGACCCAGGGGAAGGAGCAGTGACCCTGGGGGAGACTGAACCAGACCTACCTGCTGGTGTTGGGGGGTCTCCTGCAGAGGCGAGTGGTGGCTCTGTTTCACCGTGGGGATAAGGACACTGGCAGCAGAGGTTCTGGGAGGTTCTCCTTGGCGTGAGCCCTCCCAGAGTCTGCCGTTAGCCCCACCAAAGAGCGAGGGTGGGCTCCAGTGTTGGGTTGCCTCGGGCAGAACGGCCAACAGGGAGGGAACCCAGCCCCACCCATCAACAGTCAAGTGGATTAAGGTTTTACTGAGCTCTGACCGCCACAGCAACAGTCAGCTCTACCCACCACCAGAGCCTCCCATCAAGCCTCTTAGATAGCCTCAACCACCAGAGGGCAGACAGCAGAAGCAAGAAAAACTACAATCCTGCAGCCTGTGGACCAAAAACCACAGTTACAGAAAGATAGAGAAGATGAAAAGGCAGAGGGCTATGTACCAGATGAAGGAACAAGAAAAAACCCCAGAAAAACAACTAAATGAAGTGGAGATAGGCAACCTTCCAGAAAAAGAATTCAGAATAATGATAGTGAAGATGATCCAGGACCTCGGAATAAGAATGGAGGCAAAGATTGAGAAGATGCAAGAAATGATTAACAAAGACCTAGAAGAATTAAAGAACAAACAAACAGAGATGACCAATACAATAACTGAAATGAAAACTACACTAGAAGGAATCAATAGCAGAATAACTGAGGCAGAAGAACGGATAAGTGACCTGGAAGACAGAATGGTGGAATTCACTGCTGCGGAACAGACTAAAGAAAAAAGAATGAAAAGAAATGAAGACAGCCTAAGAGACCTCTGGGACAACATTAAACGCAACAACATTCGCATTATAGGGGTCCCAGAAGGAGAAGAGAGAGAGAAAGGACCAGAGAAAATATTTGAAGAGATTATAGTCGAAAACTTCCCTAACATGGGAAAGGAAATAGCCACCCAAGTCCAGGAAGCGCAGAGAGTCCCATACAGAATAAACCCAAGGAGAAACACGCCGAGACACATAGTAATCAAAGTGGCAAAAATTAAAGACAAAGAAAAATTATTGAAAGCAGCAAGGGAAAAACGACAAATAACATACAAGGGAACTCCCATAAGGTTAACAGCTGATTTCTCAGCAGAAACTCTGCAAGCCAGAAGGGAGTGGCATGATATACTTAAAGTGATGAAAGGGAAGAACCTACAACCAAGATTACTCTACCCGGCAAGGATCTCATTTAGATTTGATGGAGAAATCAAAAGCTTTACAGACAAGCAAAAGCTAAGAGAATTCAGCACCACCAAACCAGCTCTACAACAAATGCTAAAGGAACTTCTCTAAGTGGGAAACACAAGAGAAGAAAAGGACCTACAAAAACAAACCCAAAACAATTAAGAAAATGGTCATAGGAACATACATATCGATAATTACCTTAAACGTGAATGGTTTAAATGCCCCAACCAAAAGACATAGACTGGCTGAATGGATACAAAAACAAGACCCATATATATGCTGTCTACAAGAGACCCACTTTAGACCTAGGGACACATACAGACTGAAAGTGAGGGGATGGAAAAAGATATTCCATGCAAATGGAAATCAAAAGAAAGCTGGAGTAGCTATACTCATATCAGATAAAATAGACTTTAAAATAAAGAATGTTACAAGAGACAAGGAAGGACACTACATAATGATCCAGGGATCAATCCAAGAAGAAGATATAACAATTATAAATATATATGCACCCAACATAGGAGCACCTCAATACATAAGGCAACTGCTAACAGCTATAAAAGAGGAAATCGACAGTAACACAATAATAGTGGGGGACTTTAACACTTCACTTACACCAATGGACAGATCATCCAAAATGAAAATAAATAAGGAAACAGAAGCTTTAAATGACACAATAGACCAGATAGATTTAATTGATATATATAGGACATTCCATCCAAAAACAGCAGATTACACGTTCTTCTCAAGTGCGCACGGAACATTCTCCAGGATAGATCACATCTTGGGTCACAAATCAAGCCTCAGTAAATTTAAGAAAATTGAAATCATATCAAGCATCTTTTCTGACCACAACGCGATGAGATTAGAAATGAATTACAGGGAAAAAAACGTAAAAAAGACAAACACATGGAGGCTAAACAATACGTTACTAAATAACCAAGAGATCACTGAAGAAATCAAAGAGGAAATTAAAAAATACCTAGAGACAAATGACGATGAAAACACGACGACCCAAAACCTATGGGATGCAGCAAAAGCAGTTCTAAGAGGGAAGTTTATAGCTATACAAGCCTACCTAAAGAAACAAGAAAAATCTCAAGTAAACAATCTAACCTTACACCTAAAGAAACTAGAGAAAGAAGAACAAACAAAACCCAAAGTTAGCAGAAGGAAAGAAATCATAAAGATCAGAGCAGAAATAAATGAAATAGAAACAAAGAAAACAATAGCAAAGATCAATAAAAGTAAAAGTTGGTTCTTTGAGAAGATAAACAAAATTGATAAGCCATTAGCCAGACTCATCAAGAAAAAGAGGGAGAGGACGCAAATCAATAAAATCAGAAATGAAAAAGGAGAAGTTACAACAGACACCGCAGAAATACAAAGCATCCTAAGAGACTACTACAAGCAACTTTATGCCAATAAAATGGACAACCTGGAAGAAATGGACAAATTCTTAGAAAGGTATAACCTTCCAAGACTGAATCAGGAAGAAATAGAAAATATGAACAGACCAATCACAAGTAATGAAATTGAAACTGTGATTAAAAATCTTCCAACAAACAAACGTCCAGGACCAGATGGCTTCACAGGTGAATTCTATCAAACATTTAGAGAAGAGCTAACACCCATCCTTCTCAAACTCTTCCAAAAAATTGCAGAGGAAGGAACACTCCCAAACTCATTCTATGAGGCCACCATCACCCTGATACCAAAACCAGACAAAGACACTACAAAAAAAGAAAATTACAGACCAATATCACTGATGAATATAGATGCAAAAATCCTCAACAAAATACTAGCAAACAGAATCCAACAACACATTAAAAGGATCATACACCACGATCAAGTGGGGTTTATCCCAGGGATGCAAGGATTCTTCAATATACGCAAATCAATCAATGTGATACACCATATTAACAAATTGAAGAATAAAAACCATATGATCATCTCAATAGATGCAGAAAAAGCTTTTGACAAAATTCAACACCCATTTCTGATAGAAACTCTCCAGAAAGTGGGCATAGAGGGAACCTACCTCAACATAATAAAGGCCATATATGACAAACCCACAGCAAACATCATTCTCAATGGTGAAAAACTGAAAGCATTTCCTCTAAGATCAGGAACGAGACAAGGATGTCCACTCTCACCACTATTATTCAACATAGTTCTGGAAGTCCTAGCCACGGCAATCAGAGAAGAAAAAGAAATAAAAGGAATACAAATTGGAAAAGAAGAAGTAAAACTGTCACTGTTTGCGGATGACATGATACTATACATAGAGAATCCTAAAACTGCCACCAGAAAACTGCTAGAGCTAATTAATGAATATGGTAAAGTTGCAGGATACAAAATTAATGCACAGAAATCTCTTGCATTCCTATACACTAATGATGAAAAATCTGAAAGAGAAATTATGGAAACACTCCCATTTACCATTGCAACAAAAAGAATAAAATACCTAGGAATAAACCTACCTAGGGAGACAAAAGACCTGTATGCAGAAAACTATAAGACACTGATGAAAGAAATTAAAGATGATACCAACAGATGGAGAGATATACCATGTTCTTGGCTTGGAAGAATCAACATTGTGAAAATGAGTATACTACCCAAAGCAATCTACAGATTCAATGCAATCCCTATCAAATTACCAATGGCATTTTTTACGGAGCTAGAACAAATCATCTTAAAATTTGTATGGAGACACAAAAGACCCCGAATAGCCAAAGCAGTCTTGAGGCAAAAAAATGGAGCTGGAGGAATCAGACTCCCTGACTTCAGACTATACTACAAAGCTACAGTAATCAAGACAATATGGTACTGGCACAAAAACAGAAACATAGATCAATGGAACAAGATAGAAAGCCCAGAGATTAACCCACGCACCTATGGTCAACTAATCTATGACAAAAGAGGCAAAGATATACAATGGAGAAAAGACAGTCTCTTCAATAAGTGGTGCTGGGAAAACTGGACAGCTACATGTAAAAGAATGAAATTAGAATACTCCCTAACACCATACACAAAAATAAACTCAAAATGGATTAGAGACCTAAATATAAGACTGGACACTATAAAACTCTTAGAGGAAAACATAGGAAGAACACTCTTTGACATAAATCACAGCAAGATCTTTTTTGATCCACCTCCTAGAGTAATGGAAATAAAAACAAAAATAAACAAGTGGGACCTAATGAAACTTCAAAGCTTTTGCACAGCAAAGGAAACCATAAACAAGATGAAAAGACAACCCTCAGAATGGGAGAAAATATTTGCAAATGAATCAACGGACAAAGGATTAATCTCCAAAATATATAAACAGCTCATTCAGCTCAATATCAAAGAAACAAACACCCCAATCCAAAAATGGGCAGAAGACCTAAATAGACATTTCTCCAAAGAAGACATACAGACGGCCACGAAGCACATGAAAAGATGCTCAACATCACTAATTATTAGAGAAATGCAAATCAAAACTACAGTGAGGTATCACCTCACTCCTGTTAGAATGGGCATCATCAGAAAATCTACAAACAACAAATGCTGGAGAGGGTGTGGAGAAAAGGGAACGCTCTTGCACTGTTGGTGGGAATGTAAATTGATACAGCCACTATGGAGAACAATATGGAGGTTCCTTAAAAAACTAAAAATAGAATTGCCATATGACCCAGCAATCCCACTACTGGGCATATACCCAGAGAAAACCGTAATTCAAAAAGACACATGCACCGGAATGTTCATTGCAGCACTATTTACAATAGCCAGGTCATGGAAGCAACCTAAATGCCCATCAGCAGACGAATGGATAAAGATGTTGTGGTACATATATACAATGGAATATTACTCAGCCATAAAAAGGAACGAAATTGAGTCATTTGTTGAGACGTGGATGGATCTAGAGACTGTCATACAGAGTGAAGTAAGTCAGAAAGAGAAAAACAAATATCGTATATTAATGCATGTATGTGGAACCTAGAAAAATGGTACAGATGAGCCAGTCTGCAGGGCAGAAGTTGAGACACAGATGTAGACAATGGACATATGGACACCAAGGGGGGAAAACTGCGGTGAGGTGGGGATGGTGGTGTGCTGAATTGGGCGATTGGGATTGACATGTATACACTGATGTGTATAAAATTGATGCCTAATAAGAACCTGCAGTATAAAAAAACAAACAAAACAACTAATACTAAACTTTCATTGGGTTATTTGTATGGAAATATGTTAATATAAATGTTTCAGACATTACATGAAATTTCTAAAAATCTTATATTTGTATTTGTATGGAAATATGTACGGAAATATGTTAATATAAATGTTTCAGACATTACATGAAATTTCTAAAAATCTTATATGTTCTGGTATAATGTTATAAGTAATAATCCTAGTTATTACTTTAAAATGTATATCTCAGAAATAACTAATTTTCTTGTCAACTGCATTATTATGAACTTTTGTCAAATCTTTAAGCGTGGTCATTTTTAAGTCTTTTGTCATTTACAGACAGTTCTGGGTGTACTCTGATGATTTTGCAAATATGTTCCTATAAAAGGGTTTCATCTTCAAGAAATTCATGGAAAAGACTCTGACAAGTACAGGTTTCTGGTAACTGACTGTACTGCTGAACTGAATGAATAAGCATTTTCAGAACTCTAATGAAAAACTGATGAACTCATAAAAGTGCTAACAAAAAGATCAAGATGAAAAAAAAATTAATTACATGGGACTGAGTGAACTGATGAGGATGAGTATAATTTTTGTGACTTTCTGTCTGAATTTAAAAAAAAAAAAAAAATCCCACAAGGACTCAGAGGCAAAGAATATACAAATCAATTTTCACTGCAAAGTAAAGGAGCTGTTACAGTGGAGGATTACTGGACTGAATGTCAATATTATGACATAGTATGAGTGTGTTTCATGTTTGGTAATTGCAATCATTGTTGCTTTTGTTGTGGTCATCCATGTACAATGCTTGGTGTCAGTCTATTTATCTCTTGTAAAAATAAAATACAGTGTGTGTGTGTGAAAAAAAAAAAAAACAAAAACAAAAACTAAAAATAGAACTACCGTATGACCCAGCAATCCCACTAATGGGCATATACCCTGAGAAAACCATAATTCAAAGAGTCATGTACCAAAATGTTCCCTGCAGCTCTATTTACAATAGCCAGGACATGGAAGCAACCTAAGTGTCCATCATCGGATGAATGGATAAAGAAGATGTGGCACATATATACAATGGAATATTACTCAGCCATAAAAAGAAACGAAATTGAGTTATTTGTAGTGAGGTGGATGGACCTAGAGTCTGTCATACAGAGTGAAGTAAGTCAGAAAGAGAAAAACAAATACAGTATGCTAACACATATATATGGAATCTAAAAAACAAACAAAAAAAATGGTCATGAAGAACCTAGGGGCAAAACGGGAAAAAAGATGCAGATCTACTAGAGAATGGCCTTGAGGATACGGGGAGGGGGAAGGGTAAGACGGGACAAAGTGAGAGAGTGGCATGGACATATATACACTACCAAATGTAAAATAGATAGCTAGTGGGAAGCAGCCGCATAGCACAGGGAGATCAGCTCGGTGCTTTGTGACCACCTAGAGGGGTGGGATAGGGAGGGTGGGAGGGAGGGAGATGCAAGAGGGAAGAGATATGGGGATATATGTATATGTATATCTGATTCACTTTGTTATAAAGCAGAAACTAACACACCATTGTAAAGTAGTTATACTCCAATAAAGATGTTAAAAAAATAATAATAACTTATTGGAAAGATACTGGGATATCTCAGTGAATTTTTCAAAAAGTTGAACAACCAAGCGTTCTGGCTTTCTTCACAGGTCAACAACAAGGCCTCCAACTGTCCCAACTTCGTATGTTAGACCATCAGACTCTACTCAGTATATACTGCTGGGACAAAAAGACTCAGAGAAATGTGATAATATGCCCACAACTGTTCAAGTTGCCACGCAGAGGCCATCAATCCTCTGTGCCAACAGAAACACGGGTAACTGGGACTGCACACAAACTGGGGGCTTAGGATAACCTGGCAGCCACCTCTAAGCTGTCTCATCTCTGCTAGTAAACTTCTGGAGGCCTGCAGTGACACTGTGTCATTATAAAGTCATAATGCTGAAAACAGTGTAAATCCTGGCAATAAAAAGAATAGCAATTTAGTTACGCACACAGCTAAGCAGTTTAAAGAACGAAATCATAAATGAAGTTAACAAGGTGAAAATGCAATTTCTCATTCATTCTTCATGTGCACATTATCAGAAAGGTAAAATTCAAGCAAATACCCAGACATATCACATTATTGTGAGTAGGGAAGATGGTTTATTTTGGTTCAATTATTTTAAAATTAAATGTGAGGTATTACTGCTAATGAAATAGTCACATCAGGACCTTACAACTCTTAATTCTATCTAAAAATATTATATTTCATCTACTTATTTTCTTTCTACATATAATTCCTAACAGTTGTTATTTAATTATTCATTCATTCATTCCACCAAAAACTGAATCATCACCAGTTATGCAATTAGAGAGTACTGGAGCCTTGATACTAGGAATTTTGTTATCAAATAAAAATTCTGGAAAAGGCATAAAATGTGTTTCACTAAGCTCACTTATTAACACTATAAGGATTCCAACAATTTGAATGAAATAAGTGGATTCATTTCACTTACTTCCATAAAACAGTCCAATAGCAATAAAACATCAGAACTCCTGGAATGAATTTTACACAATCAATTCAACCTTGGTGGTTAAGAATGAAATTTATTACTACTGTTACTCATATTATTAATTAACAAAATAATGCCAATTTTCTCCATTGTAACCACTGTGCAAAGAGCAGCCTCCATATGCCAGGTACTATGAAAGGCCCTTCATATAGTACACAAAAGAAAAAAGGAGCACTTTCCACAGTATCATTCAAATATTGCTAATGTCCTTGATATTTAAGTAGACTACCTGGGGTCCCCGGTTTCATTTTGTGAGAATCCTCACTGGCCCAAGATTTACGCAAACCCTAGGGCCTAATGTTCTTCCAGGCATCTTTGGCTCTGAGCTCCAGGTCTGTAGGAAAGAGCTCCCTCCTCTCTCAAACACAACAACCATTCCGTGTGCAGACCAATATGAGGAACACAACTTGCTCTCTTTGATTTTCCCCAGACTCCTTGATATCAGACACTGGCCTGTGCTTGGACTTCCACAGCCCTGTGGTTTCAGAGGATTTTAAATCAGAGCAACAAAAATGACCTGATTATCAAGAGTTCTAAACACATGTTTCTTTATTTCTTTATGAAGAGTTTGATTTAGAAAAGTGAGAGAAAGAATGATCTACATATTCTCCCAGCAAGTTGAAATTTAACATAGTTATGTGTCAGCAAGGAGCTTCAAAACACCTCCCACACTCTCTCTTCAGCATTATATTTATCAACCATCTCATGTAATAATCTGACAATAAGTAAAACTCTAAAAGCTAATTTAATATAGTTTTTTTCTCAGTCAAACATCCTCTTCTCTCTCAATTTCCTAAGTAACTAAAGAAACTCCAGATTTACCTTTGGGTTTCATGAACTCATCCAAAGTTTGAGATTGCATATATGTTTAACTGCCTAAGAAAGCCTGGTGAAGAGCAATTCACCAAGCTGATATTAACTAATTAAGAGCATAGATTTCCATGAGATCATAATGAACTAATTAATTAACACGTGTTTGTACAATTTATGTTATAATTTGCATACATTCCATCGTAACTCTGATATACGATTGTCCTCATTTCACTAGATCATCAAACTTAGTTTTGGAGAGATGTTACATGCCTTAACCAAAGCCATTCAATAAGAAAATGCTGGAAGAATTTGAACCAAATCTACTGATGCCAAGTTTATTACTTTTCCCATCATGCCAAATATTGGCCCAAATCCCATATCTACTTACAAATAAATCATTAAAACAATATGACACACTTCACCTTCAGGAGCTACTGCTGGCTTACTATGGTGCCATGCCATGGCAGAAGCTCTGAAGTTTTAATTTGTCCTTGAAACTGGAAGAAACACTTTCAGCCCAGTAATGCCAATTGCCTTTCCCCCTAATTATCAAAGTTCATCAAATGTCTTAGCTTAAGTCTTTAACTGGACTTGCTATGGAGGCAATAGTTTCTAATGCTCTGTGATAATAATCGGTCTGTTGATAGATACCAAATATTTAAAAGTTAGGACTATCTCAGACCACTGGGAAAAGACTCTTAGCAGGTATGACAAATCTGCATATATTCAAACTTTGCCAATATTTATAAAATAATTTGCAATATTTATCTTTAGTGATGGAGTACTAATAAGGAGATTTTATTTACTAACAAGTTGAATGTCAGACTTCAAAAATATTTAACATTTGGAGAAGCCCTGAGTTCATTTAGTTCAACCTTTTATCCAAAGTGAGTCCCTGACAGATACTCATTCAGATTCTCCTTGCTTAATTTTAATAATCAAGAATTTGATGTTTCTTTCTTTGAAATTATGGGAAGTCTAATTTTTTGGGGGGTGGGGGGTTAGGTAATTGTACAGCACATATCCTTCCCCAATTTTTCATATCCTAGTATCCTAGAAATTCCATATCCTAGTTTTATATCCTAGTCAGAAAAAGAATAACATTTTTTGAGCATCCTGTGGAAAGACAATGGATGAAACTGGCAGCAAAGGGCCCCCCCCCCAGCCCCGCCCAGGGCTGCAGGGATCACTATCAACACATTTATAGACAACCATGGTACATTTCTGTGCTGCCACCCACTGGTCAAAAGGGCTGCCATTGATCCTTATTTGTTGGTGAATTTCCTGAAGAGGCAGTAATAACTAGTTGTACTTTTTGGTACTTTCCTAAATTTGTCATTTGCCAGCATCCTTGAGAACATTCCTTCCATTTTTGAAAGTTACCACCTTTTGAACCCATCCCCAAGGTAGACTTGCAAGAAAACTGGCCATCATCCTTAGCAATATGAACCCCAAGTCTATTTGGACCTTCAAAATATTTCATGAGTTACCTATGTCTTTGTGTTATTCCTTTTCAGCTTAAAATTGCCTAAGTTTCCATTAAGAATCATGTCTGATACAAAACTGAAACGTGCCTCCTCCAAATGTTGATCCTTTGTCCTAATTCTCTTAGCCGTACAACATCTGCTCCATAGATGTTTCCTCCTTCTTTTCCATATTTGATGGCAGTTCCTATAGCCCTTCTTCCCACCTCGCCCCATCCCTCCCACTCTACCACCATAGTCTGCAAGCCAAACATCACTGGCTCTTCCATCTGAAACTCAACATAACTTGGCTTCTGGACTCTTCACAGGACTGAGTATGCTGCCCCGGAAACACTGGGGCTTATAACAAATGTTTGGGAGCTTATTTTGTCTACGGCATAAATACACTGCTAAATATTTTTTAAAATATAATACTTAAATATTTAAATATGTATTACTGATCTACCATAGGATTGTCTGGTGTGTGTCCTCAGGCTCTGGTCTAGCAGTTCATTTAAACAAGTTGCCTTGGCCCATGAGCATGGCTAAAATAAGTAAGACGGACAAGAACAAGTGATGGCAGGATGTGAAGAATGTGGTACCCTAATAGATGCAACTTCTTTGCAAAATAGTTTGGCAGTTCCTCAAAATATTGAGCTGAGAGTTATCAGATGACCCAGCATTTCCATTTCTAGGTGTTTACCCAAGAGAAATAAAAACATATGTCCACACAAAAACTTATACACAACTACTCATAGCAACGGTATCCCCAATGGCCAAAAAGTAGAAACAACCCAAAAGCCCATCAAGAGATGAATGGATAAATGAAATAAATGAAATATATCCATACAATGGAATATTATTTGGAAATAAAAAGGAATGAAATAATGATGCATACTACCACATGGGTGAACCCTGAAACATTATGAAAAGTGAAAGAAGCTATTCACAAAAGACCACATATGTATGATTTCATTTATATGAAATGGTCAGCAGAGGAAAATCTATCAGGAAAGAAAGTATATTAATTGTTTCCTAGGGCTGTGAGGCTTGGGGAGAATGCGGAGTGACTGTTAATGGGCATGGGATTTCTTTTTGAGGCAACAAAAGTGTTTCAAAGCTAGATGGTGGCGACGGTTGCATCTGTGACTATACTTGACTCTGTGACTACACTGAAAACCACTGAAGTGGGTGAACTGTATGGTATGTGAGTTATATTTCAATAAGCTTATCTTTTAAAGTTACCTCAGGATGTATAGAAACGTAAGACTTAGAGAAAAGTATACAGACGGTCTAATACAACTGATTTTTTTATAAGCATCGAAAATCAACTAAATCGGTTATCTACTGCTATGCAGCAAACCACCCCCAAACTGGCTTAAAACTACAATGGTTTAGCTTGGTCATCAATCTTCAAGTATCGGTGGGATCAGACTGTAGCTGGGGCCACCTGTCTGGGACTCGACTGTAGATGACTCATTGGAAAGGCTGGCGAGTTGATGCTGGTGTCAGCTGAAAGTTCAGATGGGGCTGTGAGCTCAAGGACTGAGCATTTCTCCAAATAGCCACCTCCACTTTATGGTGGCTGGTTTCTAAGAATGAGTATCCCAAGAGAACCACCTAGAAAGTGTACTGCCCTTCACACTGTAGTCTTAAAAGTCAGACAGTGTCACTTCCGCCATGATCTCGAGTCCACATAAAGTGAAGGACAGGGAATAGAGAGCCCATCTGTCAGTGGGAGAGTGTCAGACTCACATCAGAAGAAGGTCACAGAGCTGGGAAATAACGCTGTGGCCACTTTTTAACAATACAACCTCGCACAGTGAGTATTATAGGGTCAATATATTGTCACCTGTTTTAATTCACCATGAGGCAACATTTATATAGGGTCCACATTTCTCACAAAAACAACCTGTTCACTTCTGGTGTTGACATAGAAAGTATACTCCGATTTTATGTTTTAGTGAAGTGGCTTTCACTAACAAGCTGTTTTAAGGCCATCTTCACTTTGTAGAGTTTTCTCATGAGAAAATGCTGCAAAATAACCCTCAAATGAGCTGGGGACACAATCAGGATATGCTACAATAGCACTTATGATTATTCAACAGAAATCCTTATAACATTTTAATATGAAGACTCTATTTCCTGTAACCTGTAGATACGACTGAAATTATTCTTGTATTGAGTCATGAAGAAGCAAGCTTCCTATGTGTCCAGAGAAGTCCATATAAAGAAGCTCATGATGGGGGGAAGGGATAAGTTAGGAGTTTAGGATTAACATATACACACTACTATATATAAAATTGATAAACAACAAAGACCTACTGTATAGCACAGGGGACTATATTCAATATTTTGTAACAACCTACACGGGAAAAGAATCTGAAAAAGAATATATAGAGAGATAGATAGATATATAACTGATATATATATCAGATATATATCAGATATATCAGATATGTATATAACTGAACCACTTTGCTGTACATCTGGAACTAACATAACATTGTAAATCAACTATATTTCAATTAAAAAATTAATGTAATTTAAAAAAGACACAATGTATCTTATGCCAATACATAAAAAAGCCAACAACAAGAAAACCCCACACATATGCAATACGTACAGCATACCACCATTAAACAAACATACAAATAAACAGCAACTACAGAACAACATACGTCAAAATCTGTAATAATCAGAAGATTTTACTATGACCATATTGAGTTCCATCAAGTGTGAATAGGTGAAAAATCTCCCAAACACGAAGGAAATGCAAGACCAGCAAACAATTATTGTAGCCGGATTGCTCTAACCTCTGGGGGAAAGTATGTTTTCAAAGAATAGTTAGAAATGATTGAGAGAGATACTCAACAAATGTGAGAAATTTGGTGTAACTGCATAGAAACAAAAGGAATTGGGTGTCTTGTGTGTTTTTTTATGTGTGAAGTTGCTGATTCATGTACTAACGGAAGTTGGTGGCTTTTTGTTTTTTGTTTTTACTTTCAGCTGAAATAAGGCACCCAAGTCCATTCAAGAAAAAAAAAAAAGGCACTCGCCTACATATTTTATTGGTGAAGGATATGTTTCAGTTAACATGCCTCATTTTAAAGTTTCGATTTGGGTTGTTTATAGAGGAAATTGCAATTTGGGGGCCTGGGATTCATCAAAGTAAATGGGCTAATTCTGAAACAATATGCAGGGAAGACACGGATGCAATACAACCATTCAGATAAGGGTAAAAGGACATGATCAGTGTAACAATGGAGACGAGACCCTTGTGCCATACAACTAAACTAATGGCTTTCATCACAATTAGACAAAGCATTCACTTTTGAGCTACAACAGAACAGGAAAACACAGTAAGTTTATTCGTCAACTTACACCCTCAACACAAATATATTAAACATGTCCTCTGGGTCTGGCACTCACCTGGGTGCTGGTGACACAGTAAGGGGAGGAGACCTGGTCACAACCTATCCGATAAATTAATCAGTAAACTTACATGTTTCTCAGAAAATAACCATTATTAATTATTATTTCTAGCAATAACAGTATTATCTATCTAGTACTAAAATGTTTCATTTCTGTTAAAGCAAGTGACAACACTGTGCAAAAGGTTTTCAACATCAGGTTTCCATACAATCCAGAAAAGCTCCCAGGATGGTAATTTCTGATCTCTACTCTCCCTAAAGGAGGAGTCATCGCATTACTGCAGCATTATTAAAGCCACGCTCTTGGAAGACACTACCGCGGAGGACTGAGGTGTGATCCCTGATATGAGCAGAGATCCCAAAATAGAGAGAATTTACATTCTAGATTATTCATTTTAAGAATAAACTGCCTCTGGCTTTCGACAGGTCTATAGCAGGCAACTGCAGGTCTCTGACAAGCAGTTGGAATGGACGGTATTATTTCTTAAAAGTGTCTGCGTTAGCTAATGGGCTAGGTTCAAAGCTGATCTTTTGTTTGGGTGGAGGGCTTCTCAGTTGTGGAGGTGATGGGCAGGAGTGCTGGCCAGCAGAGCTACAGTTGCCCTTCAAAAGCTTCCAATCGGCTCAAAGCTGTAAAGACCCCCTTGGTTGATACCTTGGAGTCCTGCTTCCCAGAGCACAAGAGATGGCAGTGTCCCACTGTGCATGGAATTGCTTGGACTTGCCTACAACTATGGAACAACCTTAGGTTGACTGTTATGTAATTCAGTTTTTAATTTTGAACTTCTTCATACAGCAGATCTGCCAGGTGTAAGCTGCAAAATGCTTCCCCAGATAACTAAATCTATAGACTTGGTGAATAGAACTAGTTAGTATTCGCTACGTAAATGCCGAAGATTACTTGTCAAAAGTGATTTTTGTTTTTTTGTTTTGGTCTCATTGATATTGAGTCCTCCAGCTGCTTTCAGAGACCATGAGTAGAATGTGAAAGTCAGAACTTGTCATTAGTGAGAAAAGAGGACGCTGGTCTTCACTTTTCTATGGCAGCCACTAGATAGCCGGCTCATTTAGAGCCCAGGGCATGAACCTGCACGTTCCTTTAATGACTGCAGCCGAATGACAGCAACTTGAACATGATCGATGGGCTGCCTGGGGCATGTTTACCTGTGTTGCTGATGCATGCCAGAGATAACGTCAGTCCAAACCACTGACTCTCAGAAACAGGAATGTTCCAGGAAAGCGATGTTACGGTATTTAACCCACGGGACTCCCGTCACCCCACATTTTCTCCACAGAAATTAACTAACACTGAGCTGTATAAGTTCGTTGAATTCTATCTGTTTGGAGTCTCATTAATGATTCCTTCAGATTTCAAAAACACATTGCAGATCAAACTGATGTGAAACGACCCACCACCCTTTTCTGAGTTAAATAAGAACAATACAGGAAGGCGCAACACTTAATTTGACCTCAGCAAAACCTTGGTCATAGAGAAAAACAAGCTAATTTCTCATTTCAATTCTATAGCAATTTCCTATATGGTAGGTAAACTGAATATTTTTTAAAGTTCGAGTTCTTTTGGTCATAAATAGGAAATACTGAACAAAATAATCACTAAAGAAAAAAGTCATTACTTAATTATACATCTGATGGAATAAGTTTTACATACAGATTTTAATGAAATATATAATATATATTTCATTAAAATATACAAAGTTTAAAGAAATTTAATATCTGTCTTTTTAAAAAATGTTTTTGTTATTTTGAGACACTATTTAACATTGTCTCCTTGTCCTATGATAATTCCTATGTTTATTTTGCCTATTTCTACCATATCTGGTTCAGTTGCTCTGAATACTAAACATGTTTTCCCCATTTACTCCCTCTAGAATATTCTATTTGTTAATTTCCGGCTCTGTACAAATCCTGTAGAGGGTTATACCCCAGGAGTTCCTGCTTCATATGTCCTGCCTGTGGCTCGTATCAGTAATTAATTCTGACAGATTTTCCCAGTGAGTTTGTAAGGGTCTTTAAAATCATTCTCAAAACTTTGCTCCAGGCAGCCTCTGTCAAAGTAGACCCAATGATTTATGTACAAGAAAGTAAGACATGTCATTTTTTTTTCAATCTGAGAAAACTGAATCAACCGAAGAGCTCGATTAAGATGGAAAAAGTTAAATAAAATTATAATATTAAATAATTCAGTGTATCTACTCATATAGCCATTAGAAAAATGTTTTAAAATAATATTTAGTGATATAAAAATACTCTTGATATAACTGTTAATGTACAAAGTATAAAATATTAAGAAAAATAAAAGTGTGCGCAAATAATTATATAGTCACATAAAAATCTTAGAAGGAAATCTTCCCAAATATTTGCAGCAGCCTCTAGCTGCAGTGTTATTCTCAAAGAAAATTTGCATCTTTATTCCTTTCTGAGTTTTTTAAACTTTCCACAATGTGCATGAATTATTTTATAATGGCAAATTCATTAAAAACTATTAAAACATCACATTTAAAATAGTCAATGTGATTTCACATATTAATATTCAACAATGAATTCTAACAATAAATATGAAAGAAGCATTAGAAATGCACTACGATGTCCTGTTACAAAATCCCACCTATTAAAAGCTTATCTTCTAACTTAGCATATAAAGGGTTAATCCATTTTTATTTTTCCCATTATAGCCTTCAGGCCCCTAAAAACTGAACAACTAATACCTTCAAAGAGGCGGGGCAGACATCAACCAAATGAATTAATTCTTAGAATAGAATCTGGGGTTATTAAAAAGATGGATGAGTATGCATGTGTCTTGAGAAGAGTTACAAAGTAAAATGTTAAGGGAAAAATCAAGCTTTAGGGAAAAAAAGTCAAAATAACTTACAGGCAAGACTAGAATACACATGAGGGAGCATGGGAGGGTGGGGAGAAGGGAGGCAGATGATGTATCCACACTTCCAGAATATTCAGCCATAACTAGAACGCCTAGCATTAATTCCCCAAATCTTACACAAGTCGTTTATGACCCTTGTCCTTCTTTGATCTCCAATTTCAACCACCATTCTTGTGATTCAAAAGATCCACGACCCACAGAGAAACAGACTTGCTTCAAACCTAGCCAGTCCTATCAGGCTGGTGCCACAGGACCATCCCTTTGCCTCCTACTTGGAAGTCTGGAACTCTACCTACACCACGTGCTTGCTTTCTTTGCCCGGCTGGAAGTCTAATACCCATTTGGTCACCATATCTACATCCGGCTCCCCTCCTGTGTATGTGGTATCTACAAGGCTTTCTAATCCTTGCTGACTCCAGGCTCCTCACTTTCCTTGCTATGAACTATACCATCTACAAAGACCCAGGTCTACAGATTCCTGGCTTGCGCCTTCCCATCTCCATCCATGTGTCCAGACAGACATTCACTGCTCCTAACCCAGTCCATGGTCTAGCAATGAAAATAGGGGGAAAATCATGCCCTTTTTTTCACTTTCAATCTATATCTGGCTTAACACAAGAAAGAAATTTGAAAATCATCAAATAATCCTCATTTTAATTCTAATACATGCAGAAAGTTCAACCTGTGGCACTATGATCTAATTCTTTTCTTCCCTGACTAAATGAATATAAAGTTCACTAGTCTTTACAGATAATCCTTCTCTGTCTTCTTGACCTTTCCTAAAGGTGTTTTAATTTCCTCTTTTTCATGGATGATAATTTTGTCATTACTTTCATAAAATGGTTTTCCAAAATATAGTTGGGAAATTGATTAGTTATACAGGTCATTTCCCACACTGTGTTATCAGAAACTACTGTTGCACATTACAGGAACACTAATAATACTGAGAGATTCTGCAGTGCTACGTGGCACTGGAAAAATACCAATTAAGGAAGCGTTTTGTAATGTACTCCTTCCCAATAACATTCTTGTTATACAGAGCTATGTAATTTTAAAATTATAAATGTAGACGCTAAGTGAAAATAAAGGCATGCTATCCTCACACATGAGTCAATGTAAATGATCCAGAATTTTTTTAGATTTTATGTAAGATAAATCCTTTCAAATGCTTTTTTAGTACCTTCATATGGTTCAAACATATACAAAGTCCTCTGTGCACGTAGTTTTGCAGAGTGGGAGCTCAGAAATGCCTTTCTCCTACTTTTCTACATTAAACGTAATAACAAAACTGATTAAAAGCAAGAGAATTCTGTCTTACTACCTGAAAAGCAGCAATACCCTAAATTGTGGTCCTAAAAATTTCCTCTAAAAGCAATGATGTACAATCCTTGCGGAATGTACAGAACAGGAGAAATGACCGTAGCAATAGAGTATCTAAGGTTATAAACACTATAAAGTTTAAGGAATAAGTTTATTGGTATAAATCACTTGGAATTTCATAATATATTGAGGAGAGTTTTCTTAAAATTTCACCTACAATTTTTTAAAGTTTTATAACTTTTTATGTATGTTTGTCTTATCTTTTTAGCTTCATGGCTAACTACTTGCAAGCAATGAAACTCCAAATCTGTGTATCACCCAGGGGAAGCACAGTTTCACGCACATAGCAGGCAGTTGATAAACACTATTAAATAAACCCAACAAAATGACACATTTGCATATACTGTTATGTACCTAGAATTTTCTAGTTAATCTGTTCATTATTAAATATATTTCACTGGTAGAATCATTACAAAAAACACATTTATCTGACCCATAATAATTTACAAAGATCAATATGAGCTCTAAAGGTTTTTAAAAAGTTCCCCATGGAAAAGGATCTGAAAACATAATCACTTTGCTGAATCACTTTGCTGTACACCTGAAACTAACCCAACATTGTAAGTTAACTATACTTCAATTAAAAAATGGTTTTTAAAGTCCCCATAATTTTTTTAGCTTATATAAGAAGACCCTTTAGATACCAACTTTGGAAGCATGTGATGATCAAAGGAGACATAGGTCAACTGAAGGGAAAGAAATGTATTTCAAAACAAGTGTAGTTTTAGGAAAGCCATGGTTTTCTTAAGAGCAAAGTAGTACACGTACTGATTTAAGATAAAATACATAGGTCAACATCACATGGCACGAGTAAATGTAAATTCTTGTCTAATAGTACAGACCAGCACTGGAACAATTTTGTTTTTAATGAAAATATGAAAATGAAGATCAGCTGACTACTCCCAGGCAAACCACAAGCAAACATGTTGTATTTCTTGCAGTCATGAGGCAACCTCGGGTCTCTCCAGCGATGGGGATGTGAGCCACTGCCCTGTCCTCATTCTCACATCAGCTTTCACAGTCAGCAACAAGCTTTCTCTCTCTCTCTCTTTTTTTAAAATTAATTAACTAATTTATTTATGTATTTATTTATTTTTGGCTGCATGGGGTCTTTGTTGCTGCTCGTGGGCTTTCTCTAGTTGTGGCAAGCGGGGGCTACTCTTCATTGCGGTGCGTGGGCTTCTCACTGCGGTGGCTTCCCTTGTTGCGGAGCAGGGGCTCTAGGCACATGGGCTTCAGTAGTTGTGGCTCGGGGCTCTAGAGCACAGGCTCAGTAGTTGTGGCGCGCGGGCTTAGTTGCTCCGCAGCATGTGGGATCATCCCGGACCAGGGCTCGAACTCGTGTCCCCTGCATTGGCAGGTGGATTCTTAACCACTGTGCCACCAGGGAAGCCCCCTCTCTCTCTTTTCTTGATTTGATCTCATTTCCCAGAGTCATTACCTAGGTCTCGACACTAACAATAATTACTTTCAAATTCTTGATTTAAGCTCACAGTTCTCATGCTATCACCACCTACATATTCAATCTGTGAATCCACTGTTCCTACCACTTTTGCTGCCTTTTACCCCTTTTCACTCAGCAGCAATTCCAAGATCCGTCATTATAAGCATTTTCTTGCATTCATCATATCCAGTGCCTCTCCACCTCGGCTCAGCCCAGCTCTCCAGACCCCAAAACAACTCAAAACAAACTGACCATGTCTACCTGATGACAGCAGAAGAGAAATACATATGTTTCCAGTACCAAGCCATCAGCCCTCCTGCAGCCATGAACTTTGCCTCTCTCCTGTTCTCATAGATGAATTGTCTTTGTTCTAAAAGCCATTCCCTCTGCTGGTGCACTGGGTCCCCTTCACTCTCACCTACTCAGTGATTTTCCCACTGAAATTACACCCCTCCCAAGCATCATTAATTTCTTCTGGGTCACTGCCATCATCATAGCAAGATCTCCCAGCCTGAAATCCCTCGGCCCTTCTCACCCCTTTAGCCATCACATCATTCTGTCTCCTCTTTGTGACGAAGGGTTATCAGTCTCCTGTCTCAGTTATTTGCTCAAATGACATGATGGGAATCATCACATGCCCAAACTCTGTCCTCCCTTCCTCTTCTGGTGAAGGACACTCACAGGAGAGGGAGTGGGGACTGGGTCCCTCTCTCTTAGAGCCCCATGGGACAAGAGACTTGGTAACTGTTGGCAATGAGACAGATGTGTCTGAAATACAGAAAATTACCCATAGAGTATAGCATAAATCATGGTTCTGTTTATGTTAATATTAAAGTACAAAATTCACCAGTTAAAAAGCAATCAAGATGGGAAATCAGAACAAAGAAAGAAAAAAATCAATGAACACCTTTTCACTGAGCAATCCATGGCTGCTGTGTGTTCAAACACTTTAGGGCTCAGCTTAAAAATGTCTCAGTCATGCCATACATGCTACGTGGGATGCATTTCATGGTTCATGGTTTGGCATGACTTAAGTTCCACTCAGTGGTTATAGAGTAGAATTTATTTCTATGCAATGTCAACTACCAGCCCCAGAACTTCTGTTCTTAGTCTTACTAACAACTTACTCTAATGAATTCTTACTAGATTGAATTTTCTTTACGTATCCATTTCTGTTATTACCCTTTATTGTGATTTGCTTAAATAAGGTACGCAATATATTTAATGAATGAGTAATTACATTATGGAACCTATTACATCCAGTCAGCTCAGAATATATGCTTGCTATGATAAAAAAAAAAAATCACTTCCCTCCTACAGAACTGACCTCCAAAAAACCAGGACTAGAGTGGTACATAATTGTAATGTCATAAAATGTTTTTACTTGAAATTCTCAGAATGAATAAATAGGATTTTTACTCAAGAAAGCTATCTCTTATGAGCACCTAAAGAGGACCAGGCAAACGATATTCTTTACGTGAAAAGATTTATAAATAGGTTATGCACGTAATTGTTAAGAATCATAGAAGGTATTAATTTCTAAAGTCGCTTTTCCTTAATCTCAGCTAATATTTTTTAAAAATATATTTAACTTAGTTTTAACTCCATAAAAGGACGGTCTGTACGTGAGAAAAAGAGAGGAAGGACGTTTTAAGAATAATTTAGGACAAAAATGTCCCAGTGAAGGAAGAGATTGGTTGTTTGCATGAGGCCACACCAAGGGAGTCCACGGGCTTAGCCGCTTGTTGATTTCTGCCTTCAAGTTAGCAGAGACCACACGCGGGACCTGACGGCCACGCCTCTGACTTGGGTGCTCCCACCTGCTCTAACTCAGCTTCCCAAGACATTTTCACTCCTCCTCACATTACTTATCTGCCACAAAGAATCTCACCTTTACTGTCCAAAAATGAGCAATGAATTTATTTTAATAATTAGAGAAAAACTCTTCACAGTAAGTTTTTAATAAATTCTCATCAAGGCTTTGGAGAGGCCATTTTATTTACTGTAATGTATTTTTCCTTTAAGTAGCTTATCCACTCTCTCAACTACAGACATCACTATTTAAGCTGAAGGACTATTTCCTGTTATCCAAACCCAATTAATGTTTATTCCAGTCTCCCAATTATTTTCCCCTTTTTTGATACACTTCCTGATCCTCTATGTCCTCTATGCCCATTCCTAACTCTGTCCAACTGTCAACACGTAGGGTAAGAAATCTAATAATTTGGCTTATTTCCTTGTACACTTTTCTAGAGGCTCATAAACATGTACAAACAAAAAAATATGTTTACTATTTCATTTTTTTAAAAACAGGATAATACATTACCATACCATTCCTTTCTAAAATCTTCATGGATTTTTTTCAAAGTTTAGATATATATCTGTAACTCACTTTTATTAATAACTGCATAGAAAGGATATATCTTTTATATGGAGGATTTTATATAAAGGAGATACCATTTTTACAACTTTTCATCAATCAATACTTTTTGTGTTTTTTTTACTATCCCAAATAATGTTGCAATACATACTCATACTTAATACCTTATGTTCTAGGTCACTCATTTCTATAGAACCTATGACTAAGCATGACTAATCAAAGGCTATGGAGCATTTCAAACGCCAACTCACAGCAACATACCATTTTACAAAAAGATTACAGTAAAGCACATTTTCATTGGGAATGAAAAAGAATGTGAATTTCCTCAGAATTTAACTGTAGCTAGCTTACAATATATACTGTTTTTTAATGTTTGTCTATTTGGTAGATTAAAGAAAATCACGTTTTCATTCTGAATTTTATGTCCTTGATTGGCACATTAGGGTGAAAAATATTTGCATATGTTTATTGCTTGTTTGCATTTTTCTTCTCTGAATTTCCTGTTGATATTTTTTGCCTAGTTTTCTATTCCTTTGTCTTTTTCTCATCAACATTAGGAAGTCTTCATATATTAATTATATCAACATTTTGTCATATCTGTGGCATGTTATTTCCCATGGTCTATTTTTATTCATTTTTATGTTAAATTATTCCTTGCTATTATTGTTGGTATTCGCACTGCCAACTGTACCAACCATTTTTGTATGGCTTCTGAGTTTCCTGCACGTACTTAGAAAGCCTTCTCCACCTCTAGGTTGTATGAATATTTTCCCAGTGTTTCTCCTATCATGTCTATAGTTTTATTTTGACAGTTATATTGCTTTCCCTTCGAGATTTGTTTCTGAACATGTTGTGAGTTAAGGGCCTTAATTTTCTTCCAGATGTTTAGCCAGTTATGCTAACACCAGTTCAACCACTGCTTTGTACTCAACTGAGATACTGTGAAATGAGTCAGGCTCCTCTATATTTTTTAATCTGTTCTGAATCTTTAGTTATGTCCTAGAGAGATCATTCTTTCTTTTTGGGGCCAACTGGACACAACTGTATGTTTAGAAAGGTAAAGTATTTCTTTTCTTTTTTTTTTTTAAACATCTTTATTGGAGTATAATTGCTTTACAATGGTGTGTTAGTTTCTGCTTTATAACAAAGTGAATCAGCTATACATATACATACATCCCCGTATCTCCTCCCTCTTGCATCTCCCTCCCTCCCACCCTCCCTATCCCACCCCTCTAGGTGGTCACAAAGCACCGAGCTGATCTCCCTGTGCTATGTGGCTGCTTCCCACTAGCTATCTATTTTACGTTTGGTAGTATATATAAGTCCAAGGTAAAATATTTCGATCAAAATTTTCCCTGCAACTCTCACATATTTATGCTTCCATATGATCTTTAAAATAGCTTGATCCAATTTGCCAAAGAAACAATCAGCCACAGAATCCTGAGTACAATCACCTAAATGTTACATTAATTTGGGAGACAGTAATACTGGTATGGTGTCAAGCTCTTCTACACAGGACTGTAGCATGCCTTGTCCTTTAGTCTGAATTCTTTTATGTGCTTTGATAAGATACTATAGTTTTCATCAGACGGGTCTGGCTATCTTATTAAATTTGTTCCTCGTGTTTTACATTTTGTCACTGCTCTAAAGCTAGTGGCCTAGCAAGAGTTCCAGACCATGACAGAATAAAAATCCACGACCTAACCCACCTATATAACAAAGCAGTATTTGGAGAATAAGGAACATCATGAACTTTTGCTCCCCTTTTCCATTACCCCTGAAAAATAACCAGAAAACTCTCACAGGTAGGCTTTTGGAAGCAAACTAATCAAGCAATACAGCCTGGGCCTCAACCCAATTTCCTGCTTACTTACCATTTTCACAAACTAGATTATCCAATCAATCTATCCGACTCTCCTTTGTGAACCTCCTTTTGCTTCACACTCTCCTGACCTAGTGACACAGTTTTGACTGAGAGCATCATTGATCCTTTCCATCAATGAATCTTTCCTTAGCTACTCTTTGATAACTTGACCATCTACCTTTACCTAAATCACTCCCCATTTATTAAACAAAATCAGTGTCCTCTAGGAAAACTGAGCCCTTCTACTAGTTGAGTTCTTAATTGCCACATTTAGTCTATTGCTCTGTTGAGAGGTTCCTGGGATCAGGGAAGTTATGTCACTCTTACCCCACTGCTGCTAATTCAGCATCCCTGAATCATATAATTCAAACACAGGATGTTTCTGCACTTAAAAAAAATATTGATTTGTATTCTAGCTCATGGTAAGCAAAAGAAACAAATTAAAAAATTTTTATTTTCCAGCTTTCTTTAATCATTTATGACATTTTAATTATAAGAAACAAGACTTTTATGAAACAATTACTTTTAAATCTAAGACTTCGGATTTTATCTGCTTATTCATTTTTATGGCAAAGAAACGGTAGAGGAAGAATCATTTAGACTTTAGCTTTACAGGAAAAGTTCTGAAATGCATTCTTCCAGAGCCATCTCGGAAACACTGGGAAAACAAATTTGCTTAGGCCCACAATGATATGATATTCATCTGCTCTCACTCTTACCAGTTTTTTAGCGTCATGGATATACTTTGAAATTTTATTAAACTTTAGGTTTTCTACAGACCAATTATTTGGCTTCACACATTTAACAGTATTAAACATCAGGTCCGTCACTTAATCTGCCAAAACTTCACTTATAGGATTTTTGACTGCAATTTTTGGTTTTTTTCCTGTAGAATATTTTTTCAAGGAAAACTGCCTAAATCTCGAATAAAAACGGAGTCAAAAGCTATTATAATCATATGTGGATAGCAATTGTATAATGAATACCCACATTCTGCTAGAAAATCATGATTTTCGTCCCAACATAATTAAATCACCATCTTTCATCCGGAAAGAATGATGTTTAAAACGTCCCCACATGTATGTCAGAAAAGTGGAATGTTTCTACCTGTTCTTTGACCGAGGCGAGGATGGCAGACGTGGTTTCTGTCTCCGAGCCATCCCCATTGGAGGTGGTGAGGCCAGGGCTCAAGGAGCTGGTCTTCTCCGAGGCTGATGAAGGCTGGTCTGGGACAGGCATAGCTCCTGCAATGCAAGAGGACACGCTCAATGCCACTGGATATTGGCCCTGTAAACAGGCGTAACTATCAGGCAGCTCTAAGAGGTACACTTTGGCAAGATGGAAAGTATGAACTACAGAGAAAGCACGTGACGTAACTGTAGAAGGAGGAGCAAGCAAATAGACAGTTTCTCCTATATCCACCCCGACCAAATTCCAAAATATACTCACAACTTTGTGTTTTGTCTTTGAGGTAAATGGAGGAAGAAATGATGAGACAGAAAAGGCAAGTAAGATGAGAAAAAACAGAGGGATAAAGAAGTATTGAAAAGCCCGTCAAACTACCATTTTCTATCTGATTTAGATACATTTATTACTTGTGCACTGACATACTTCCACCTCAAAAAGAAAAAAACCTAAAGATATTCTCCTCGATATGAAAATCACACAAAATAAGTGATCAATAATTTATAAGTAATTAAGAAACACCACAATTGACATAAGAAGCTCGGTTGGTATTATAAAATATAGTAAATGGCTAGCCTGTTCCACAAATATTTGCTGAGTTCTTAACTCTGAGACCAACAGCAGACAAAGCTCCAAAGCTGGCGAGACTCATTTGCCACAGTTTATTCTGTCTGAGTTCACTGATGAAAGAAAGGAGAGACTCAAATAACATCAGCCCAGTTCATAAAGGGACAGACATGTATGGGTTAAAAACAGGACTCTCAGAAGTTATTTTGTTCCACTGTACTTCTCTTTCTCACACAAATAAATAAGACTGAAGTATTTGTCACATGTATTATTTAGCAATGGTCATCAGCAGAGGAAGTAATAAGTAACTCAGGGCAATTTTTACCCAGGCACAACAAAAATCACTGTTCAAATAAAAGGCTGGGAGTAAATCAAGGTTATTTTCTTGCCTTAAGCTATTATATTACATGTCCTTCCAGGAACCATTGTTGTGTGAATGTTAAAAGGTATCTCCTATTATACTGTATCTGAGCATCCTGGGTTTCAAATTAAGCAACATAATTTTCTTCGCAGCCCTTGTACTATGTTATTAGCGGCATTTAGTTAATAATTTAGGGATATGCAAACCCCAAAGGGCTCCAGTATAGAATTTTCCTTTAAATATATGACAAAACGTGGTTACCTAATGTTCTCATTGGACATTCCAACTTAGTTTTGATTTGTTTTTATTTTTTGAAGTTCTTTATAATATTACTAATGGGGATTAGAATATCATTGGAAAAATAAATCTGTTACAAACAAAGAATATATGTGAGGATTTGGGCAAATGACATTAACAAGCAGAATGCGAGCAAAGAATAAGGATCAAGTGAAATATAATTTGGCCAAATGCAACCATGGCAAACAAGTGGAAAGTACATTAGGTGATGGATACCAACAGGAGGAAAGAAAGAGGTTTAGGTAATTATGATGCTGGGGGTGGGAAGTTAAAATAAAGTACTTTTGTGTGTTCAATTTACTTTCATATGTGGTTTTCTAATTTGATCAAGCCTTATACAAGGATGGACATAAACAGAGCAGCAAATGTCATGCCCGGTAAAACAGCCTGAAAGGCATGTCCTTCTATTTAGGGGAAGTTTGGGAGATGGGAGAACAGGGCAGGGGCAGAAAGAAAGAAGAAAGGAAAATGGCAGCTCTTGAAGAAAAAGTCACCTCTGGTCATTAGGGGAGCCCCCCCCTTGACCGTGCATCTCCACCTACATCCATGGCAGTGGCCTCCGAAGGGCATTCTATGTAAGAACAGCCTTACGCTGAGAAAGAAGGGTTCTTACATACCTCAAATTATTATTTTAACTTCTGTGTTTTGTAAATGTTATTGGGCTGATTTGAATTCAAGCTCTGGGCCAGTATTATTATCAAGACAATTTTTCGACAACGAAATTGTCTGAGGTCCCAAAGTTATTAAGTAACATAAGTGGACCTAGAACTCAAGTTTTCTCCCTTTTTTTCCCCTATTTTAGTGGGCTTTGATGTTTCAGCCTATTTCCCATAACTTCTATTGCCTTCTAAATGCTGTCTACACACCAATTTCTATAAAATGTAACTCTTAAAAGTATGATAGTCACTTGTCATCATAAAATATGGGATTTAACAGGCAACGAATCAAAGTATATCCTTAGGCACTTGACAACTTTGACCCACAGAGTATAAGCAATGATTCGGTTTGTTTATACGCCCCCCCCACCCCCGCTTCCCCCGGATCGCAGTAACAGAAAGAGAAGTGAAATCTTTAAGGCTTTTCCCACCATAGAGCCACTGCTATCCAAGGCAACCTCTATGCCCTAGTGAAAATGACTTGGAATAATTTCTGTGGTTCGTAATTTTTAACATCCAGATTTAATTTAACCATTGGTCATCACTACGTATGGGTGGTAAAGACTGTCAGGCCTCCACTCCCAACCTCCTTAGCTTAGAGCTTACAGAAAAGAGGGAGGGCTGGGTAAATACTGCCAGAACCAAGCCCTGGATTGCTAATAAGTATAAAAAGCCTTAAGCCTTCAGACTGTGCAGCCTATGGTTAAGTACTTTAGTCTTAAACAGAGCTAATCCATTAAATATTAGTAGTTAATCTATTCTAACTCCAGGAAATCTGTAAAATGTAGAGAGACAAAAAAAAAAAAAAACGGAAAAGCAACCATTAGTAATTACTTTGGTATTTTGGTATAGGTTTTTTCCTAATTTTTTTTTTTTTGATTTGACTTATTTTGCATAATGAACTTTACATAATGGAGTATTAATGTAATATTTTTGATTTTTAAAAAATTTTTCACTCAGCAACATTATAATGAACTAGTTCTTACATCAGCAAAACTTATTATATAGTTTAATGATGTAATAAATACTTAGTATTCAATAATTGTATGCATCATAATTCACTTATTTTTTATCATTTTACCCATTTTTACATTTCTGACATTTTCGATAGATAAATTCCCTAAAGTGTTACTTGATGGAATGAAGAATCTGCACGTATTTTGAGAGCCAACAGCAAATCAACATACCTGCCCACCAGCAGTGTCATGAAAATGTCTCCTCCCCACGAGGATGACAACACTGGCCTTTATTACCCTCTCTTGCTTTCACCAACTTGATATAGAAAAACTCATCTCTTTGACTTTGTTTTTATTTTACCACGAATACAAGAAATATTTTCCCACAGATTTATTCCTCCTACATACAGTACCCCTTCACACCCTTTACACGATTACTGTGTAAGAAGTCTTTCTATATATGTCGTCGAATGAGAATCTACAAACACCCAAGCTGCATGTTAAACAAATATACCATCAGCATGAGAAAAAAAGACAATATGAGGGAACCGTAATGTCAGATTTCGGGTGGTTTATACTGTGGCAGAATTTGCTTCTCACAGGTTCTAGGTCTAGAAAACACAAAACAACACGACTAGCCGTCCCTGGGCCCACGTAACACTGCTCTACACTCTCACATGCAGGAGCTGTGTTATGGGCAGAATTGTGTCACCTTCCCCTCCTTCACCACTGCCACCAAATCCATAGGGGGGTGCCCTAACTCCTAATGTGACTGTATTTGGAGATGGGGTCTTCAAGGAGGTCACTAATGTTATACAAGGTCATAAGGGTGGGGTGCTAATCCGAGAGTACTGGTGTCCTTATAAGAAGAGGAGTCCAGGGAGTAGGACTCCGTGCTTCCACTGCAGGGGGCACGGGTTTGATCCCTGGTTGGGGAACTAAGATCCTGCATGCCAAATAAATAAATAATGAGTAAATGGTAAATTTTTAAAAAAAAGAGGAAGAGGAAGAGACACCAGAGCTTTTCTCTCCATCACATGAGGACACAGAGAGAAGGTGACCACCGGGAAGGGGGTTCTCACCAGAAACCTCCGTGGCTAGCACTTTGATCTTGGACTTCTGGCCTCCAGAACCGTGAGGAAATAAACGTCTGTTGTTTAAGTCACCCAGTCTGTGATATCTTGTCATGGCGGCCCAAACAGACTGATACAAACAGGGTTAGACTGTTCTCAGCGTCCTTTCCCTTAATTACCTCCGGGTGGGCACGGGAGGCCCGGGAATCTGGAGGGTAGCAGGGCGGTACTATTTAGTACAGCCCTCTGCTAATACACTCATCCCAGATGAACTACAGGTGTCGAGATAAGGCAGGGACTGCTTCAAATCAGCACACCTGGATAAACCAAAGCTTACAAAAAGATGTGCGCCAGGGCTGTGAAATAAGCCTGGAGAACAAAGCACTAACTTAAGAACATCCATAGTACGACCACTTTCGTAGATAATCTGATAAGAAACTCAGGAAAATTGGTTAGGATGACAGTAATAGCAAAATCAGGTAGTTCCCATATACAGAGACTCTTTTTCAACTTGAACTCTTATATGCATATGTAATAAGATTTTGTAAGGTCCAAATATATGTTCTAAACTTTTATTCCCCAAACATGAGTCACTATGAATTTACACTAGGTAACATGTTAAAATCGCATCTGCACTTAGGAAGGCTAAACTCTCTTGCTCTCAATTCAAGGACCCCATTCAATGTTATATTTTATTGACCTCCATCACACAGAAGGAAAATAAATCCTTATTTTATTCTGTAATTCAAACCTGTTCCTTCTTTAGCCACTTCTGCCTAGCAACTGATGACTTTGATACCAAAATAAAGCCATCTTCAAAAAAATAACTGATGAACCCTTGTGTCACACAATCATCTAATTCAGTGACACACCTAGCATTCTTGTGCCAGCATTACTGGATCTCCTCCTCTCTGAGTCAGAAACAAGTTCCTTTGGCCATGATATGGTCTTTGTTCCTCTTGAGCTGCCCACCCCCAATCTGTAACCCACACCCTCTTATCCTTTCAATTATACTCTGTTGTCATGGAGACCTGTTTCTTTTTCCTCCTAGGTTAGCAAGTCCCACCTGCTTCAAATTCCAGAGTCTCCAAATTCCTTGCATACAGTGGGACTCACTAAGTATTTCATTAACTAGACTTGCACTGTCCAATACGGTAGCTCCTAGCAACATGGGGCTATTTAAAAAAAATTTTTTAACATCTTTATTGGAGTATAATTGCTTTACAATGGTGTGTTAGTTTCTGCTTTATAACAAAGTGAATCAGCTATACATATACATATGTTCCCATATCTCTTCCCTCTTTCATCTCTCTCCCTCCCACCCTCCCTATCCCACCCCTCTAGGTGGTCACAAAGCACCGAGCTGATCTCCCTGTGCTATGCGGTTGCTTTCCACTAGCTATCGATTTTACGTTTGGTAGTGTATATATGTCCACGCCACTCTCTCACTTTGTCACAGCTTACCCTTCCCCCTCCCCATATCCTCAAGTCCATTCTCTAGTAGGTCTGTGTCTTTATTCCCATCTTACCACTAGGTTCTTCATGACCTTTTTTTTTTTTTCTTTTTTCCTTAGATTCCATATATATGTGTTAGCATACAGTATTTGTTTTTCTCTTTCTGACTTACTTCACTCTGTATGACAGACTCTAACTCCATCCACCTCACTACAAATAACTCCATTAAATTTAAATAACATTTTAAAAAGCCAGTTTATTAGTTGCACTATTCACATTTCAAGTACTCAGCCGCCACATGTGGCCAGTGGCTACTGCACTGAACAGTGAAAATACAGAAGAATTCCATTATTGGAGAAAGCTCCATTGATGGCCTTGATCTATACCCAATTGACCCTATAGTCAATTCTTTCATGTAATCTTTCATCTTCGGCTTTAGTCATGGGCAATAGAAGATGGAAGAAGTGGTCAGATTATAATTATATTTTGAATTGAGAACTGCCAGGATTGTTGATAGACTGCATATGGTACGTAAGACAAAGAGAGAGGAGTGCAGGTGATTCCGGGGTTTGGTCTGAGCGGCCACCAGCCAAGATGTCCACACTGTAGGTGGAACAGATTTGGGGTGGAGGAAGGTGACCTGGCCTGAAAAATTACAACCTCAAATACATATACCTGTGAGTCTTCTTTGCTGCTAACATCTGGGCAGCAGACAGCAGCTCTAGCCAGAAACCACACTCTTATGTGAACGAGGGAATGTAAAGATTGATGATTTCCAAATACTGCTTTTTTCCCCTTCAGCCAGGTCCCTTTTCACCTTTTACTTTACAGTTGCTAGAAACTTCTAGAACTTTTCTCTTCTTCCCTCACCTTTAGACTATGGCTTCAAGACTCTCTGCTATTAACCTTCTTGACTTCTTGCCCCTCACATCAAACCAGCAAGCAAAACACATGTTGCCACACCTAGCCTTACTCTCTTCTCATGAGTCCCACCCTCTTCAAGACAGTCCCCCTCCTATGTTCTAAAACACAAAAATATTAGCAAATACTGACTTTTAGCTTTACCCTCATCATTAGGCATCACTTTCATAACTGGCCATCACCTTACACCCAAGTAAATAATGAAACTGGCCATTAGAATACTCCAAATATTATCATTTATATATGTATCTATATATAATACATATGCAATTTAATATTTTAAAACTGAATGTAATTAACATGTTGATTTTATAAACTTCCACTCCACAGGCAACATTTAAAAGACTATGATTATGTGAAATGGAAGAATAAGCCTAAACATCTCATTAACATTAGGGTACAGAGAATGTGTGAATTAGTATAAACTAATGACCTGAACAACACTATAGAACACCTCATTTGTGTAATCACTCTGGTCACCAAAATTGCAACTCTGTATTTGTAACTAGCATGTCACTACCAAGAGAAATAGGCATAGCATCATTCTCTCTCACATGCACTCTGCACACATAAAAATATACCCATCCTTGCTCCTTCCTTTTAAAGAAAACTGTAAAATTTCAGCTTCTCCTAATAACGTAAACAATATCATAATTAAAATTTGTCAAAACTCAATACAATTAGGGCAGAAACTCAACCTGTCTTGGTCGATGTTCAATTTCCCACGTCTAGCTCAGTATCTAGTATATAGCAGCCAGTTAATAAATATTTGTTGAGTTATTGCATGAACTACTACTATAAAATCAGTAGTTGTTGCTCACTAGAGCATGTAATATAAGTAAAACGGGCTTTGCAGTAAGAACATTTCTCTAAATGATATTTGAAATGACATCTTTTTATTTCAACTCAAGAAAGCTGCTCTTCCCAAATCCTAGAACGAGTGTAAGGCTTTTGCCTTAGTCCACTAGCCGAGAATGTATACCCTGGGCTGTTGGTTTCTAAGATAAGGACCATCCATCGAGCACACTCCGGGGCTTCTGGGACTTGATACTTGCAACCCGCAACTTGCAAAAAGAATCTGGCAAAAGTTATGGAGAGCACCATGCAAGGATGGGAAGAAGCACTGAGCCATATTCAGAACATGCAACTACAGGGGCACCAGCAGGCAAAGCCAGGAGGTGGAGAAATGTCCGATTCTACCTGATAACTTGGGGATAAGGTGTGAGATAGCCATGGAGTCAGAGACACAAGGTCATTGGTTGCTGTGGTGGAAGATGTCTGATGGCAGGGTGGAGAGCTGTTGAGTTCTGAGTGTTGAGTCCACATGTCAACCATGAGGGGACTCTTTTACCTGTATTCAGAAAAGAGGGAACAGTAGGAGGCTGAACCTAACACGGAAGGTCAGGAAATCCATTATGAGTCACTGCGTGCTCTATTAACTGTTGAGGAAAATGGGACCGACCTAAATATCACCACAGACTTAAGGCCCACCTGAATGATTATTCTTAAGGACCTAAATTATGTCTGAAGGTAAAAAAGAAAGCTTCTGTGGAGACCACAGCGCAAGGTGGCATAGCAGTGCTCAGGCCTGGGGGAGGCACATACACAGGAAAGTTCTAGCAAAATGAAGTTGGTGAGGACAGGAGAGGGTCTTCTCTTGGCTCTTTTCTCTCAGTAACTCACAGTCTGGTCTTCTAAAGCATCATCTCAGGCACCTTCATCTAGTCTTAACAAACACTCTATCAACACTTAATACCTTAAAAAAGTATTGAAAAGGTTGTACTCATGACCGAGGAGTCAGCAGATGAGGGTGAGTCCTTGGCCCTCCTGAGCCCTGCCCCAGCCAAGCCTGTGACCTGAGATGCCAAAGCCCACACAGGTAAAGCAAGGGGCAGGTACCTCAACCTCCTACACGTGTGTCTCCCAACAGGTAAGATTGTTTAGTGACATCTGGCAGATTCCTCAACTGCAAGCAGGGTCCCCTCAGAACCCAATGAGTGAGAGAAAAAGCTGAAGGAAGGTTGGGGTTTGACTAGGGGACATTGGAAAGGCCGGGGGTTCCTGGCAGAGAGGAAAGGGTCAGAATAAATCTATAATGTGAGATAAGAGGAGCAGGAAGGGTGAACACCTGGGCTGGGATTCAGGCAGCATCGGGGTGAGCCTGGAAACACAGAGAGGCGGGTAATTGGGGGTCGCTGCTGGGCTGGAGGGAGATCCTTGATTGTAAGACGTTTGGCTATGACCTGGAATTTGATGGAGATCATGAACTTAAACTTGGTAATTTTAGAAAACAAATGATTTGTCGCATTTATTACATTCACAAGTGACTTGAGACATTTTCTACAACTGTTGGTGGAATCCCGGTGGGCCAGTACACCAAGATTGACAACCTTTGTTTTAAATGTGAGTTTCCAAAGGCTCCACATGGTCCATTTCTTCTCACTGAACACCATCCATACCTCTCGTGGGTAAAGCCATGCACACCTGACACTGGATATGCAAATAATGACTCAGATGTTTTCTCCCGGCAGTTCACACCTAATATCCAAATATCTCCCTACCTATTACAAATGTCTCCCTGAAAACCCCACCAATGCACCAAATTCAGTGTGACCTCTCATCTCTCGCCTGGACAGCCACAAAGACTGTCCAAACTGTCTTGCTTGCCTGCAATAAACAGTGCCTCCCCCAATCAAATTCCTGCACTATTTATTGGGAGAGTCAACTTTCTTACCATCAATCTGATTATGACGCGCCTTTTTTCTAAATTGAGTTGAATGGATCCCAACACCTAGGACAGAGGTTTCCAACACCTACAGAGACAGGAAATGTATTTTATATCATGACTCCCACATCTTAACCGAAACAAAATTTCAGGAAATATAAAACATAGGATGCACCATATTTCTACTCTATTTTATTCAATTTTATTTAAAAATCCTAATGGTTACCCACTAAATAGATGGCTACAAAAGAGTTTGGAGACCAGTGACCTAGAGGGTGGAGTGAAATCTCCTCTGCCTGACGCAGGAGGCTGTCGTTGCTCCGGCCAGTGCTCACATCTCCATTCTCAAGCCCGGCTGCTTCTTCCCTCACACCTTACACCACGGATACACTGAGCTTCTTATACTTCCAAGTATGTCTTATCCAATCAAACTTTGCACACGCAGGTTTCTCTTCCTGCATGTTTTTATCACCTCGAAGAGTTTGTTTGGCTATTAAACTCTCTTCCTCCTTCGTAATTCCCCACAAGCATTTCTTGCTCTCTGCAGCCTTTCTGAACCACTCCACGATCTGAACCACTTCCTTCTGACTGCTACTTGTGTAACTAGAACCTCCCTCAAGCAGTGCCTTTATCACAACGAGCTGTCATGATCTTACCTCTTCTGGGATTTTTTAAAACTTCGAATGTTTTTAAAATTGGGACGCTTCTTTACGTGACTGTTGGCACCCTTTTCCTTTAAGTCATTTGGGATGGATTTTGTGTCACTTGCCACTAAAAGTGTTATGAAATCAATGATACACTGCTCAGCATCTCAGATTTATGGAAACACCCTTTATTTTACATTATATATCTCCTAATTAGGTCATGAATTCTTTGAGCACAGAAACTGTCTTATTCATTTTAACAACCTCAGTACCTAGAATAGTTCCCAGTGAAGAGTTGGCATCATTGAATGCTTACTGAATAAGTTATAGTGAAAGAATATTTATAATGCATCATCAGCCCTATTTTAAATTGTCAGGGAATTTTACACTTACAACAATGATTGTACATAAATGTCCTATAAATCTTCCTGGGTTTATAAAATAGGAATATTCAAATTAATGAGTTTGGGTAATATATAATATTAAAGTAGCCAAACCGTATCTATTTCTCCTAATCATACCTGTGTCTACATTTACAGTGGGAATATAGCTGGATGAAATTAATTCTTTCAATTTTAATTATTATAAAAACAGTATAAAATTTTAGGGCTCTTCTTTACGAAAAAACAGATAGTGACCCTACTTCTAGAATCAATAACCATCCTAGCTCTCCCAGACACCACAAATACGTGTTAACAGTTGATTTCATGGCTTTACTAGGCTACAGAGACATTTCTCTTTGTGCCAGAGAAATAAAGTCTGAGATTCTGCAAGTATAGATCCATCACAGTAACAGTAAGTTCAACAGAAATTGAAACAGGTAAAATACTTTAGATTTTGACTCCCCCTGAAAAGGAGGGGAAGTTCTAATATATTCTCTAATAAAGAGGCTCAGTGGTGGAGCTACTATTCTTTTGGCTGAAATTTCACAGTACGCTGAGCGCAGCTCCTAATCCAGTGCTCGCCCCACATCACACACAGTGACTTCCCAGAAAATACTGTCATTGCCAAATGTCCCAGGCACTGGGGTTCCCCTTAGCACAGCTTCTGAAGACTTACCATCCATCTCCTACATCGTATCTGTGCAAGAGGCTGAACAACGTCTAAGCTTATAAGCAAAGACAACATGGCTTCCCAAATATTCTCATTAATAATATTTTACACAAACATGCAGTTTTCCATTTTATATTTCTTTGCTTAATCATAGATTGACAAGATGAAGTCTGGTACCCAAAAATAAAAAATAAAAAACAAATCATACTCTAAAGCCAGTCCACAACAATTTACTGTGAAGTACCAACTCTGACTGTCACAATCTATTAAACAAGTCCCCAAATACCAGCCACACACTGGCCTGCAACGTGGTCTCACTTCATAGTACTTGAAAGTGTCTACTCAAATTATGGTAATTTGCCCTTCATATTGATTCCAAATATGTATCTGCCACTTCACAATTTCTCAAGATACTGGAGCTCAGCCACACATTTTTTTTCCGGAATTACTATCAATGGGCATTCAAGGACAAAATCTCACACCGTAAATAGATATCTGTCCTCCTTAGCCGATATATTTAACCCACTGCAGCAGGGAAACTGTCAATCAGTATTTTATATTTAATTATAGAACACAGCGTTTCAGCTACTCCTATACAACTTTAGGTGTTAGCACAGACTTGGAAATTTTAAAAATAAATCTCTCTACTATCCTTAAAAGAACAAAAATAAAACAAAACCTAAATAGAGCATGATCATTTCTGAAAGTTGCCAAGATATGTTGACATTTTTTACCTACAGACAGAAATTTTGAAATTTTAAGTGACATAATTAGCTTATTACAGCACACAACCTCAAGAAAAAAAGGAAAGCTTTGCTTAGAGAATTAAATCTAAATTATATGTGTACAAGAGGTTTTTATTGTACTTGTGAAGGTTATACAGCAAATAACCTTTCTTATTTTTGTATTTATATTCATTTAGTTTATATTCATAAACCACACATCAGTGGTTTAAATATCCTTTGTATGGGATCAATAAATATTTTAAATGGATGAACGATTGGATATATGAAAAGGAGATTATCAATCCCCAGCCCTACTTCTGCCAATTTGTTTTCTGTTTTCTAGGCTCTGTTTCTATGAGATCAGTTTTTTTAGAGTCCACATATAAGTGATATCCTACAGCATTTGTTTTTCTTTGTCTGACATCTCACTTAGCATTATGCCTTCCAGGTTCATTCATGTTGTTGCGATGGCGGGATTTCCTTCTTTCTCACAGCTGAATAATATTCTATTGCATACATGTACCACATCTGCTCTATCTATTCATTGACGGGCACAGGTTTCCGTATCTTGGCTACTGTGAATAATGCCGCAATGAACATGGGAGAGCAGATATTTCTTCGATATCCTGTTTGCTTTTCCTGATATATACCCAGAAGTTGGATTGCTGGATCACACGGGGGTTCTAGAGTTTCAATTTTGTGAGGAACCTCCGTACCGTTTTCCATAATGGCTGCACCAAATTACATTCGCACAAACAGTGCACAAGGGTTCCCTTTTCCCTACGTCCTCCGCAGCACAGACTATCTCTTCTCTTTTTGATGACAGCCATTCTGACAGGGGTGTGGTGTTATCTTGTGGATTTGATTTGTATTTCCCAGATGACTAGTGATGTTTCGTGCTTTTTCACGTACCTGCTGGCTATTTATATATCTTCTCCGGAAGAAAATGTCTATTCGGCGCCTCTTCCCATAAAATTATACTTTAAATTGTAGAATAAATACAGCAAACAAAAAGCTGATTCCAACCACAGAGAAATATGAGTCATCTTTCACTCTATGACTTTTCAAGTGGGTGTTATTATGTTTCTCTTATAGCACTTTATCCACCGTACTGAGATTACAGATTAAAATTCTGACCCTCACAGCAAATGTAAAAAGTAATTACTAATAACTTCATTTCACGAGTAGAGAACAATGAGACTCAGAAAAAATAAATAGCAAGTCCAGTCTCAGAGGTCAGAAGTCAACAGGGATCGAGGATTTTAACCCAAATACCTGACATCTTGTCATATCCTTTTGATTAGACCTCAGGATTCTCAATGTTTGAATGTCATAGTTCTTTTACATTAAAAATCTGACTACAAAACAATACTCATCAGTTTCAGGGAAGATTTTTTTTTTTTTTTAATTTTAGATAAATCCTTAGGTTTTTGTCACCAAGGTACCAACTACTCTTGAGATCTTGAAAGTAGAATGTCACCTTTTTAAGTCACCATTATGTCAACACCTTTTTAATATGTTATGAAGTCCATCATGCTCTAAAAGACTAAACTTGTTCAAATCTCCAAGGGCAAATTTCAGCAAAGCTGTTTGAAAAATTTTCTCCATATGTTCTGTGATTGTACGCAATCACATCCTATTTTAAATCTCAGATATGAGGAAATAGGATTGGTATGATGATGTCATATTCCTGATTTTAAAATGATAATATTTAACATTTAAAAATACATCTGTATCATTTTTCTAGTATATTTTTAAAAATAATTTCTTTCACAATTAATTCCTTCTATGTATGGGAAAAAGTCTCTTTCTAGCATTAGGCTTCCCACTTTCTACTTCTTCTTTCTCCTTTTCCTAAATATTTACAATATCTCCCATGATCAGTAGTTCCCACTCTCTAGTACACAAATTATTCCTGAATAAAATGCCAAACATTTTGATACTTAGTTGTTATAAAATTAGTCAATTAAAAAAAATTAGTCAATTATAAGAGATCAAATACAGACAAATATAGAGCATAACCCTTATAAAATGAAATTGTGGTTTTATGTCCAGAGAGAAAAATAAAATTTTTGCCACTTAGGTAGGAATTTTGTACTTTTTATGGGGTAATATTTTGGTGTTTTTATTGGTCTTTCTGGAGGGAGAGGTCCAAGAATAAACTTGATTACAATCTTTTATATCTTTATATTGTTGATAAACTTTCGCTATCTCCAAAAGATAATTGATAGATGAAATTTCAATCAAAGATGATATTATTTTTAAAAGGGTGAAAAAAGTTTTTAAGTTCTAGCTAATGTGAAAACCTTATTAACCTGTAAGGGTTATTAAAAGCATAGTAACAAGTACTGGAAATTGAATTTTTTATATCCAAATGTCCAAGAGACTTAAAAAAATAAAATCTACCTAAAGATAAATCAACATGGTATTTATTTAAAAATCTCAATTATGTAAACACTGTAGCTATATGGAATTTGGTTAGAAAAACCATAAATACTTAACTACAAAAATTTTCTCTTATATTTATCTTCCCTACAAAAAAGTTTCCTATCAATTACTTTCTGATCTTAGATGAAAAAGCAATAAAAAATGCATATCAGTGTCATACCCAACCTGGCAGGTATACAAAAGAATATTATCTATAAATGGATGGTTGTACAAATGAGGAAATAGCTATGAAGTTATATTTAAAATTTTAAGTTACAATTGAATAAATATGTTTTACAAGACAATATCATAAGAATATTAATGCATACTTACTATGTACTAGGCACTCTCCTGGGCTCTTCACCAGTATGATGAATTACTACAGCAACCCTATACTGCACTTCTCTTACTATCCCCAACTCCCAGACGGTGAAACTGAGGTCCAGAGAGGTTAACCTCCCTAAGTTACTAAGGGAGAAGCTACTGTTTAAAGCCACGCAGCCTGTGGTTCTCAATCACAATACTGTCCTACAAATCTATAAGACGCTCCAATGCTGGTACCAATTTAAAAAACAGTTCATTCATTTAAAAATAACTCACTGACCACAAAGTGTGCCAGGCCCACTACTAGGCATCGAGTACTGGATGCAAAAAACAAATAGGAAATGGCCTCTTCCCACTTAGGAGGTGCCCCAGAGAAAAAATGGTGAATACAGAGATTGGATCTAAAGTGTGGATCTTTGTTCTAAAGAGGAAAAGTTTACAAGTCAGAATGCCTTCAGAGTGCTTATTATTTTAGTGTCCCCGTGCCTAGCACAATGAGCAGTACATATTCTAGAAGCTCTTTTAACTGGCTCCATTCTATAACCCTTGCTGACCGACTCCTTCTGCACTTGTGGTCAGCTCTCCACTCCAAAGCAGGGTGGGCCTTCCCCGCCCTCAGTGGTTAAGGAGCAGTTTACCAGGAGCTCACTGTGCTGCTTCCAAATCCATTCATTCCAGTTTAACTTGTGATTCTATTATTTAACTAAACATGTAAACCAGTGAGATATAACTGCATAAAAGGTTGTTGTTTTTTGGGTTTTTTTAATGCTTTGGTGAAACTCCTTTAAGAAAACCCGTTTTAAAATGCCGTGGGGCTTCCCTGGTGGCGCAGTGGTTGAGAGTCTGCCTGCCAATGCAGGGGACACGGGTTCGAGCCCTGGTCTGGGAGGATCCCACATGCCGTGGAGCGACTGGGCCCGTGGGCCACAACTGCTGAGCCTGCGCGTCTGGAGCCTGTGCTCTGCAACGAGAGAGGCCGCGATGGTGAGAGGCCCGCGCACCGCGATGAGGAGTGGCCCCCGCTTGCCGCAACCGGAGAGAGCCCTCGCACAGAAACGAAGACCCAACACAGACAAAAAAAATAATAAATAAATAAATAAATATTTAAAATGCCGTGGATTTATAGATGGGATGATTGTAAATGGCTAGGGAACAATTATACACATCTAGAAGGATTTTTCCTTCAAAATGCTCCAAAAGTGTCTTGATTTCTTACTTTAGATAAATGGAAACTGGACATCGTAGAGGATGCAATGAGGGGAGACTAGGGTGAGGAAAGGTCTGCAAGAATGTTCAGTTGGAACCCTTATGAGCAGCCCCATATTTACGTAAATGGACCAGGTCCTGTAAGATCAGTGAACACAGGTATTAATATGTCAAAATCAAATGAATATACCTTTTATGTATTTTTTTAATGACTCTCTAATTTTAAATGTCTTCTCTTTACTGACTGGTCCCAATCCCTTGGTTAAGAGTTTTTCTTACCAACCAGTGGCTCAATACTGCTTTGTTGAATGAATTAATGAATAAAGTAGCAAGTGAATTGATAATGTTTAACTTATTCGTCCGTATGTGATTATTTAGTTGGTCTTTTCATTGTATGAGCATTTGTTTTGCCTGGAATCATTTACTTACTAGATCAATTAGTCATTTATTAACTTAATTAAGAAACAAGTGGCTACTGGTACTTGTTGATGTCAATAATTCCACCAAAGAAAATGATGCCGGGTTTTGAAAGAACCTTTTGTTTTGCATGGATTCTGCCTCTTTTCCCCTGTGACTTTTTGTCTGTACGTGGCATCCACATGAGGCAATGCCGTCTGATAGACTGCTTTTATGAAACAGTAATTACTCTGAGAACGATGCTAAATTTAAATTGTACAAGTGACTGAATTTCAATTTAGAATAACAAATCAACCCATCATCCTATCGGAAAAATCATTATCTAATTTCTGTGTACCACACATATAATTTGCGCAATTGAGAAAAAAACACTCTCAACTGCTTTTTTTAAAAATCTCTCTGAACTTTGAACACAGGATTAAAGTTCCAGTGATAGGTTGAACGAATTGAACAAAATAGGGTGAAGAACATTAATCAGAAATTAATATACAGATCTTATTTTCAAGATCATTTATAACTGGTCATGATTTAGTCACTGTATAAGTACCTAGAGAAAACTGAATAATAATGCATTGAATTTTAATTTTATACATTCAAGTTGTTACAGTTACTGCATAAGGATTTAGGAACGAACAACCTCAGAACAGATGATAAACTGAGTCTGAATATAAGAAACGCTGCCATGGTGGCAGAAGACCTCACTCAGCTGCCATTAACCATGAATAGGATCTAAAACCAATGCCTCCAACATACAGGATTTTATACCAAAAGAATGTGTAGCTTGTGATGGTCACCAAGACAACTTCCTATTTAAAATTCAAATTGACCACATTAGCTAACATGTTAGGCAAATTTGGAAACTGGACTCTCTCATGATTAGAAGAATGTGGGACTTGAAAAATCAAGTGACTGAATCACATCATGTAGAGTAAGTGTTATTGGTCGAATTAGTAAGAGGAAAACCTATGTTATTCCCATACATATGTGACTTCTAATATATTTAGTTTTTAGATATGGGGAAGATAAATTTCACCTTTAAATATGAAAAATATAGCAAAGTGATTCAGTTATATATATACATATATCGATTCTTTTTCAGATTCACCTGAAACTAACACAACATTGTAAATCAACTATACTCCAATATAAAGTAATAATTTAAATATGAAAAATACATTTGTTGTTGATATAACTAGGTGAAACCTCAATTTCACTTCATCAATCCTGGAGTCCCCTACAGTACTGACATCTAATGCATGTTTCTTCTTGTTACACAGCAAAAAGTACAGAAGCACACGAGCAGCCCTAGAGCAAGCAGCTTGGGTGAGCAAGGACTCTTTGCAGATATATTTTATAAATGGGAGGGTAATGAGGCACAAAGGAATTATGTAATATTTTCAAGGTCATACCCTGAGTCTTTAATAGAGCAGAGAATAAAACCATACGTTTTGTCTATTAGATACATACTGTAATGTCCAGAGCAAGCTTCCAATCTTGCACTCTCGCACAATGAACCAAAATGAAGAGCTGGCACTGGACAACCCTCTTATGGGTAACAGGAAACACGTGGGTATCCAAGAAACGAAATGACCCGAAAAAGAATTACATCAAAAAGTAAATGAAAGATGAAATAAAGAAGCACTACAATTTCCAAAGGAGAGCTTGCTTTAAGATAAATGACAGTGTTCAGTCGAATTTCTCCTTTGCTTGTTTTTATTCATGTGCTTTGCAGTGACCTTGTGAGTTTAGTCTAGGGCATCATGAATTACGAGTTTAACTGTCTTAGAATGGCCAGGAGCAACTCCTTACAGGAAGTAAGTACATCTCCTATAGGGGCCAGCCAACCCCAAACACTGGCCTGTGTCCTGTTTTCTACTGCTTATCTGCAAGTTTGATTCTGCAATCACACATTTAACTTGGCAAAAGAAAGAGAATTCATGAATTGAATCCTGCCTGGACAACGATTCTTAATCTAGGGCAAGAATCCCTTTCCACTCGCTTTCAGTAAAGGCTCATGAAAGGCAATAGAAATGGTAGAAACGCACCTTTACTCAGAGCTATTACAATCTGCCCGGTTACCCAGGCCAACGCAATCCTCTGAAAACATGCAAATTGATTAAAAAGCCTTCAGGCCATTTCATTGTAGGATGGGAACCCTCTCTGTAGCAGTCATTTAGTGTCTCACCTGCCTATGGTTCAACCGACCAAGGCAACACTTTTGTAGAAGAAATGCTGACTTGGCTTTAATTGTCTGTCAAACTTGGCCAGTTGGCATTACAAGAGCTTCCAGTGGAAGAACGAGAATGACTTACTTGAATGCTATTTTAAACATTTCATATTGTCAAATTTACTCACCTAATTTCAGATACCTTCACTGCAAGGAGAAACATCTTTAGAATGCACTTTTTAGTGCTAAAAATGGAACTTCAACATGTGCAGGGGAAGTCTGTTGGTTTTGTCTGATCTGTAGCCCTCCTCCCTGCTTTTGTTGGTTGAACCTTGATTCTTTCCTTGGGGGAGTTATTCATTTAGGATGCATGAAGTTTCTTGTGCTCATAATCAAGGGTGCTCATCTGTGGTAGGCAGAACGATGGCCCCCAAAGATGTTCATGTTCCAACCCCCAGAACTTGCGACTATGTCATGTTACATGGCAAAGGCGGATTAGTGCAGATGGAAGTAACATTGCTAATTAGCTGCCCTCAATTGAGACGATCATCCTGGATTATCTGGGTGGGCCCAATGTCATCACAAGGATCCTAACTAGTGGAAAGGGAGTCAGGAAGGTTAGAGTCAGAGGAGACAGGACAATGGAATAAGATGGAGTGATGTGATTGCTGGCTTTGAAGATGGAAGATGACCACGAGCCTAGGAATATAGGCAGCCTCTCGAAGTCAGAAAAGGCAGGAAATAGATCCTCCTCTAGAGCCTCCAGAAGCAATGCAGCCCTTCTAACACCTTGACTTTAGCCTAGTGAGAATTATTTCAGGTCCCTGACCTCCAGAATTAGAAAACAATAAATCGGTGTTGTTTTAAGCCACTGAATTTGTGGTGATTTGTTACAGCAGCCATAGGAAACTAATACAGCATGCTTTCCTGGCCAATTGTAGGCATGTCTCTAATCCAGTGAGCTCCTCTTAGGCTCTGAACCTTAAGGAGAGCAACACAGAGATAAAAAATAGTTGAATTTGATTCTGCCGATGGGGACACCCCAAAGGCATCTGCTACTCCCTGCTGCCTATACCTCTGGAGTTTTCCTGGGTCCTGCCCCTCCTAAACCCTAGCTTTTGGATGTGTCCTTTTCTTTTATGAGCATCTCATATTATTCCAACAAATAATTTTTCCCCCTTGAGCGAATCAGTGGTTCTTTGACTTGTAGCCAACCAACGACCCTAACTGATACACTTCACTCAATCCAGCTACCTAACCTGGTTGCAATGATACCACTGGTCCCTTGTGCTATTAAAATTATATTTCCCAAGGGCCAGACACTGTGCTAGACACAAAGAGTCAAGACATTAAGAGGAAAAGCAGTTTCTACTACAAAGGGCTTACAATTTAATAGCCAGTATTGCACATCCAATTCACAGGAATAAAAGTTGTATTCATACCAAGAAAAATATGTCTAGATGAAAAGCAAACAACATCGTCTAACTGGCACAAACTCAGACTGCAAATGTGTCAAGACTCTGTTGGCCACGGAGCACTGTGCATATTGTAATATCTGTCTTCAAGCAGGGAGTCATGGGCTTCCCTGGTGGCGCAGTGGTTGAGAATCTGCCTGCCAATGCAGGGGACACGGGTTCGAGCCCTGGTCTGGGAAGATCCCACGTGCCGCAGAGCAACTGGGCCCGTGAGCCACAACTATTGAGCCTGCGCGTCTGGAGCCTGTGCTCCGCAACAAGAGAGGCCGCGACAGCGAGAGGCCCGCGCACCGCGATGAAGAGTGGTCCCCGCTTGCCGCAACTAGAGAAAGCCCTCGCACAGAAACGAAGACCCAACACAGCCAAAAATGAATAAATAAATAAATAAATTTTTTTTTTAAAAAAGAAGGGAGTCACTAACTCTCTCTTCAGGCAGGGCTCTTCCTTCCTTCCTTCCTTCCTTCCTTCCTTCCCTCCCTGTTTCCTTTCTTCCTTCTTCCTTCCTTCAGTTTGCTCAGACAGCAGGTGTTCATGAAGCCCCTATTTAATGCATTGAGCTCAGGGAACAGCAGGCAGAGAAATGAAGTCAAAGGATCTTGCAGTTCTGTGGTCCTGAGCGGGGAGCAGCTGAATAAAGAGACAGCTGCTGCAGTGAGACAAATGTTCTGACGGGGCCAGGCAGGCACGGAAAGGTCAGGAGTACCCCTGGGGACAGGATGCTGAGCTGAGTCCTGAGGGACAGGCAGAAGTCGGTCAGCGGGGCAGTTTCAGTCATGGGGAGTATGCGTGCTGGCCTGAGGCAGTGATACACAGAGCAAGTCTCCAGGCTGCCAAATGGATCAGAAAAGTGGAGTGAAGGCCCAGAGAAAAGACTCTTAGAAGATGTAACAAGAAAGAAAGGAAGATCCAGGCCAGAAAGGGCTGGTGTCCTCTCTTTTGAACTTGCACTCTTTAGATATTTTGAAGAACCTGGCCATGAATTAAGAGATTTCATCCATGAATGGATAAAGAAGATGTGGTACATATATACAATGGAATACTACTCAGCCATAAAAAAGAATGAAATAATGCCATTTGCAGCAACATGGATGGACCTAGAGATTACCATACTAAAGGAACCAAGTCAGAAAGAGAAAGACAAATACCACATGATATATCACTTATATATGGAATCTAAAATATGACACAAATGAACTTATCTATAAAACAGAAACAGACTCACAGACATAGAGAACAGACCTGTGGTTGCCAAGGGGGAGGGGGTGAGGGAGGGGTGGATTGGGAGTTTGGGGTTAGCAGATGCAAACCATTATAGAATGGATAAACAACAAGGTCCTACTGTATAACACAGGGAACTATATTCAATATCCTGTGATAAACCATAATGGAAAAGAATATGAAAAAGAATATATATATATATATATATATAAAACTGAATCACTTTGCTAACACAAGATTATAAATCAACTATAATTCAATAAAATAAATTTTAAAACATAAAAATGAGATTTCATCCATGGGCTAGTGACCTTCGAGATAAGATTTTAATATTTTGAAAATTTTATTCTAAATGCAGCCTGAAAATTATTTAGAAAAAAGATGTAGTATTTGTGGGAGAGCTTAGTTACAAGACTCTTGTAGTCATCTATGTGTATAATGGGCTCAAATAAGAAGGTGGAGAGGGGCTTCCCTGGTGGCGCGGTGGTTGAGAATCTGCCTGCCAATGCAGGGCACACGGGTTCGAGCCCTGGTCTGGGAAGATCCCACATGCCGCGGAGCAGCTGGGCCCGTGAGCCACAACTACTGAGCCTGCGCGTCTGGAGCCTGTGCTCCGCAACGAGAGGCCGCAACAGTGAGAGGCCCGCGCACCGCGATGAGGAGTGGCCCCCGCTCGCCACACTAGAGAAAGCCCTCGCACAGAAACGAAGACCCAGCACAGCCATATATAAATAAATAAATAAAAATAAATAATTAAAAAAAAAAAAAAGTGAAAAAAAAAAAAGAAGGTGGAGAGAAGGGCAAAGACAGGAGACGCCAGGAATCAACATCAAGAAGCCCATTTGATGGACGTGGGTTTTTCAAAATGACTCAAAACTACTTAGGGTTAGATCATGATTTTTCAATAACAAGTGATTCATCAGTAATGAGTTATTAAATATTTCAATTAAAAACAATTACTGAGATAGTAAAATGTTATGTGTTTATTGCATCAGAATAGATCCATTATACATTGTGGACTTTGCATGGTTTCTTAATAACTAGAGTCACCACAGAGATAGAAAACAAAGACTTGGATTTTCTAAAATATGTTCCATGAAGCCAGTACTACAACATTCAATTCTGGGAAATCCTGTGGTATTTATAACAGGTATTTTAGCTATTTCACTCCTGTAATGAGAACTCAAGTTATACATTTTTATTTTTCGATTAAATTTACATTAAATAATTAAATCACATTCTAGCAATAAATCATTTACATATACTTGTGTATTCAACATGTCATTGGCTGGCTGAGTGAATGCACATCCCATGTGGAGAATGTGGAAAACACTACATCGAGATAATGCAAGTTACAATGATATTAGTGCTGGTGACTTAGAGCCATTTGATGTTCAGAATGGTTAGCCTGAGGGACACTTAAGTGACCCTCAGTTCAGACCAGGGTGGTGTTGGAAGCCCCACACTAGCCATGAAGGGAAGCTGTTTAGTCCTGTCACCCATGAACTGATGTGCTGTAACTTCTCTTTCTCATCTCTCCTTGCTATTAAATTTTAAAGCAGAGTTAACATAAAATCTCAAACCTACTCTGTATTTTAGGGCAACAACTGTGAGTCAGAAGTATTCACAGTAATATACCCTAAAGGTGAGGGGCACCAAGAACTGGCTGATCTCTGTAACACGCAGCTGTGACCAGGACTGTGGCGTTTCACTGTGAGCCTAACTCAGCCCCAGGGCTGCACCACCACACAACTCTGGGGGTCACCATCCACACTGTCATCTGGGTACTCGTTACTCCATGTGGTCAGTACCCCGGCAGCATTGGCTATCACCTGGCAGCTGAACGGAATGAGCGTTGTAACAAGATCATAAGCACGTGTGAGGGGCAGAGGTATAGATGGATAACATCTCCTAGAGTAGTGCAGCGTACAACCTGTGCAGCTGTACGTGGTGGCTCGAACACCACCACTGCTTCAATGCTGCTTTGATGGCAGGAAAACCATTGCCTACACAATGTCCATCAATGACTAAGGTGCCATACAACTACAGGTGTGAGTGTGTGTGTGCTGTGTCTCTATCCCTGTCTGTTCATACACATCCACTGAATTTCTACGATTCCACTTCCAGAAATTCAGGGTGCGAGCCTGAGCACCTCTGTCTCTAAGACAAAAGACCACAGAGTACATGCTACGCTCAAGAGATGATTTAAAAGGAGCCACTAACAAGAATGATATCTCTGCAGAATGAGTCCGATGAATGCCCATTTCTATCTTACTGTCTTTTGGTAAACTTCCAGCGTGTTTTAAGCCTCTCTTTTAGTATACTGAAAATAGATTCCTAGAGAATGTATATCAAGGCCGACTGCCATAAGGCACAATTCTCCCTGCGTCTGCGCTGGTTTCCCACTGACCAGGTACTGATGACCACTTTCAAAGGAGGGCCGAAGGCGGCGTGAAGCAAGCTTGTTATTTGGCGAACAATCTGACAAACAGCACTGCACATTCTGTCCACAGAATCTTTGTTGCTACACCCCCGGCTACTTCATTGTACATTTTTTGGATAATATTTCTCAAATTAAGTGAAAACAAAAATATATGACACATGTAAATAATATGCATAATAACCCATAGTTTTATTGGTCAACTAGGAGAGTATTCCAATAATGTTTGACTAAATTCTCAAAATATAAAAATTCTAGGTTGAATTTACAGACTCCTGCTTTTCTATTAATAACCCAAAATGGGGGTTGACATGCTTTGTCATTCCAAACGTTTTGGTCTAATTACAGTATTAGGGATGAAAAAGCTCTTAAATGAAGCTTCACAAAACTAAATGAACCCGGTTTTCTGTCGTCCCTCAATTTGTCTATTGCCTTTCTAACAACCACCGCAGTACTACATTACGGACATGTTATACTAAATCATGGGCAGTGAGGACCACCTAGAACCCAAAGAGCCTCCTTCCAATCAGGACATTAGTAAAGGGCCAAGGCATGTGGGACCCTGAGAATTTCCCAAGTTCATATAACCAGTGAGGGACTAAGCTAGACCCGGAACCCAGGTTGTCTGACTGGGCATTTGGTGTTCTCAGCAGCATGCCATCCTGCATCGTGCAAACAAATACTATTATCTCGAGCTGATTGACAAAAACTACCTGTAGTCACTTCTGAGGACAAAGCAGTACCAGAGGTGAATCACTGAGATGCTCCCAAGAGAAACAGACTGCCACTAAGGACCCAGATTCCCCATGTCTTCAGGATCCTGGGACCTTTCTCTGCCTTTCAGACATTTGGAGAATTCAGTGATGGAAAGTTGCATGGAGTTTTTCTGCCCAGATTTATATTTCTGCAGGAAAGGGCTCACTCCGCTAAGATAATAAAGTCGATTTCTCTTAAAAGGGAAAGAAGAGTGTTTTCTATGCTTGGATTTCCATACATTATATAATGGAAGCATTTCCCATCTGAATCAAATCAATGGGTCTCAAACTTCAATGTGTAACAGAATCACCTTGAGGACCTTGGTAAAAATGTAGATTTCTAGGCAGCATACCAGAAAATCAGATTTATAAGTTCCAGAATTCCTTCAGGGATCTGGGCCTGGGTCACTGCAGGGACCACCTGCCCTGCACCTCACTTTGACAACCCAGACACGAAGCTGCAGTGAGGCTGTCTCCATGGCAACTTTGTGGGAGGCAGTGGTGGGGCCTCCAGAGTATCTCTCTGAAGGTTGATGTCACCCAGTCCCAGCAATATTAAGAGAGAATTATATGAACTACAATAAAAACACATATGGAAGAACAATCCTTTCACATTTATGATCGTAAAACGAAATCCTTAAAGGAACTTAGTTTAATATGGTCTTTGAACAATTCACACAATGTACTTAAAGTGTATATTATACATTATTATTAAAATACTGTAAAGCATAGCATTCTTCTAGAGCTTAAAAGTGGCAATTTATTTTACTAATCATTTCACATAGTATCTATTTGCCATAGCACTGAATTCCCTAAAATCTGAATTCTAGTTAAAAAATCAAATCAGATGGTACCTAGAGATACTGTATAGTATATAGCATATATGTGTAAATTCACACACACATAAAATACATGCCCTGAGATAAGGCATTCACTTGAAATCATTACCTTATAAATGATTGGTAATTATATTTTCAAATTCCAGTAATAAGATGATTTGGCCGTTCATAAATATGTATAATTTTTCTGTACCAACACCGTCGACACATAATTTGTTTTCCAACCCCACTGATTTTCTCCACGCAGATGTATCATTTTCCAATTATGAAATTAAACATTCAATTTGAAAATACGTTGGCAGTCTAATTCCAGGTTTAATAACTTTCTGTATATTTTTAGGACTATATTCTGTTAGAACTCTGGGGAAAATTATGAAATTCATAAAAGCTAAATGTAAAAGAATGTAATCAGCCTGTGAGAACTCTTCAAGTAAACTACCACCATGGGTTAAATCGTTAAGAATAGCCTAGGCTTTCAGGGTTGGGCAAATCTTTGCAGAGAAGCCATAGTCACGAGCTAGAAGACAAAAGAGACATGCCCTGCAGCTGAGGAGACCTCACCAGCAACACAGACTTAGAGAGAGGCAGGAGAAGCACCAAAACCTGGTCACCATATTTTTCAAAACACAGAACTAGCATTCACGGAACTTGATAGCAATTTATTACTCTAATCTTAATCTGAATGTTTAGTGCTGAACTAATACTATACCAAGTAAACATAATTAGAATATATAAAGATCATGAAATACTAGTGAAGATTCAGATTTAGCTAGTCAGGCATTACGCAAAAGGAAACAAAAAAGACTGTTAAGTATGGTGGATACATTTTTCACTTGGTTGATCTTTTCCCAATATTCAAGGAACTACTCATGCATGCACTGCAATCCACAGGGAGCAGGGGAGAGCTGACACGTTCTTAGACCACACTGCACACCTCCCTCCGAGCCAACTGTCTGCCATGGGCATCTGACCCATGCCGCCACAGACAGAGCCTGGGATCCTTGGCTTGGGTTTCGGGGGTGGGGGGGGGGTGGTGGTTACGCCATCTTCCTCCAATGACACAGCCCTAAGACTGTAGAGTTTCAAAGCAGTGAGTGCTTGCGTTTCCCACCACGTCAGCCAGCAAAGCAAAGAGAGAGACAGAGGGAGACTCAGAGGGAGGGAGGAAGCGAGAGAGCGAGAGAGAGAATGAATGGGGCGTGGGGGGGGACACAGCAAGTGCCCAAGAAGCAGCAGAGGGTTGATTAGTTTCATTTGTTTCCTGAAACAGCCACATGCCTCTTCTTGGGTTTCGGGAGACACAACTATATCATTATAAAACAAAACAAAAACCACTTCTTTTCTTAACCATATATGAATTGAATTCCGTCAGAATCACATATCCCTACTAATACGAATATATGCATGTGAATAGGAATACATATATATGAAATCACATATACACATGAAATTAAAAGCTTTATGATATAACAAAGGAAGGAGTCCAAATCTCTTACCATCTTGGAAATAACTACATCTTTCATAGAGCCACATCTTCAGCATTATTTTTTAGAATTTGGTATAAACTTGCTTAAATTTTAAAATTATCCCATTAAAAGAAAGAAAGAAAGAAAAGAAAAGAAACTGAGAGCACAGAAGGAGGGGGAAGAGAGTGTTTCAGGGAGAATACGATGAGTTAATTAGCTACACATTTGTAATATAAGCAGAGGTAATAGACTACTTATACAATTAGATATGTGGGTCAGAGGAAATAAAACCTTTGCAACCGCCTGACCAAAAAAAAAAAAAAAAAAAATTATCCCATTAGCACAGCACTACAATAGCAAACAGAAAATACAGATAAGCAACCTAATTTTTAAAAGAATAGAGTGAAAATACTTAAACTACCATCATTTAGAGAAAACCAATATTAATATGTTGACATATAAAACTGATATTTTTCATAGATACACAAAATTCTATAGTTACTTTGTAACATGCTGTCTTCTATTAATATCTCTCCTGACCCCCTTCTATATCAGTAATCATTTTCTGCAGTATCTTAATGACTCCACCGTATCTAATTAACTGATGCATTATAATGTATCCACTCCATCTGCTGTTTTGAATTTGTACGTTGTCTCCAATTTTCCACTACTAAAAGAGGTTGCAACAGAAAACTTGCTTGCTTGTCCATTTTCTTAAATTCTTGGGGATGGGATTATTGCCTCGAGCCTTGTACCATTTTAGGGCTTTTGCAACATTCTGAAAAATTTCACTCCAGGTAGCTTGTTCGGTTTATGGGCTCAGTAGGAAAATGAGACTGCCATGCTGGGTACTAGGATTTTTTTGTCAACTTTGCTTATCTGAAGGACAAACAGTTACCTCATAGTTTTAATTACTAGGGAAAATGAATTTTTCCCCCTCTTGACCATTTTTATTTCTCATTTTATAATCTGCACATTCATGGTCTTCACCCATTTTTCTACCATTGTGACATTGATTTTCTTATAGATTGTTCCTTACATAGGAGAGAGATGAACTCTCTAACTAGCATATGTATGTATTGATTTTGTTACTTAGAAGTTTGAAGTTTTAATCTTGATTCAGTCTTTGACTACTATTTCTGCCTTTGATTTTCTGATATTCTATGAATACTTACATTTTCTCAACTATTTCTAAAATTTTATTTTTAGACTTAAAATTACACCTCTATTGAATTCATTTTGATAAAGAGTATAAAGTCAAGTGGTAGGGCTTTTTGTCTCAGGTTTTCTGGTGGCAGAATTAATAACAATAATATAAAATTTAGATAAGAGTTCTTAACCTGGAATCCCAGGGCTTACAGTGGACTTTGAATATTTTAAATTGTCTCTGAAAAGTTGGATGCCTATGCATTGGTGAATTTTACTAAGAAGTCTTATAGCTTCTATGAAATTCTCAGTGAGGCATATGAAACCTAAATGGCGAAGAACTTGGCTTTAAAGAATAAAATATAGATTAAGCACACAGTGGCCCTTTTCTTTAAAAAGATGGTAAATCCCCTTAAATTTCAGAAGAGCAGACATAGCCATCTGATCTTTTGGCCACTGCCATCCTTTGTTCCAATGAAATGTCACGCAAAGCCCAACAGATACAGCAAAGTTCTTCTGCTAAAGGATGAGTCACAGATCCTAGAAATCTGGAGCAGAATTTGAAAATACTGTATTAGAATATGGTTCAAGGGGCAAAATATGTGCCATATGAATTCATCTTCTACCTCTGCAAATAGAAGTTCTCTAAATGACTCATCCTAAGTCAAATTTGTGACAGTCGTAGAATCCGAAATAAATTATGCAGTGGACTAGTTAAGGGAGGTGCACCCTTATCTCAAACAGCTGAATATAAGATGACCCAAGTCATCATCCTGTATCAGACTGTCTGGCTTTACCGCAAAACTGGATTGACAGTATCACAGAGGGAGCTTTCTGTGCCGAACAGTGACCGCCCACCATGAAATCAACCTCAAATACCAGTAGAGGCCACTGAAAATCCCCAACTTCCTGTCAGTAATCTTCAAGGGTTCACTCACCCATTTGAGAAAGTTAACAGGAAACAATGCATCCACATGTAAATTTAAATATGTCTGTAAGCCCACGCAAATGTAATCATTTTCTCAAGCGGTAAAACTCAGGTTTTTATAGCTGTCCTATTTTGTGCAGTATTAAAATACTGCTCAAAACAGTTAATTTTTATTGTATGAATAATATAGACAGCTGATTTGGAAACTACTGTGATACAGAATTAGTTATGCCAAGCTTAGCCTTAGCCCTAGATGCTGTTTAAGGACAGAACTCTCATAATTTTGTTTTGCTTTATAACTAGTTTCCATATATCAGGACCTAATAAAAAAGCATGCAAAACACATGCAAATTTATACCCAATCAATTTTAAAAGGAAATCATCACGTAGAAGCCATTAAATTCTTTTTTTAATACTAAGAATGAACAATAGGTTTGATCCATAGACATTATCTATTAAATTTTGCACTTGCTGTTCTGAACAATTTGTTAAAGGAGATAAAATACTGAACATGTAAAGCAAGAAGTGATAGTAGGGCTTCCCTGGTGGCGCAGTGGTTGAGAATCTGCCTGCCAATGCAAGGGACACGGGTTCGAGCCCTGATCTGGGAAGATCCCACATGCCGCGGAGCAACTGGGCCCGTGAGCCACAGCTACTGAGCGTGTGCGTCTGGAGCCTGTGCTCCGCAGCAGGAGAGGCCGCGATAGTGAGAGGCCCGCGCACCGCGATGAAGAGTGGCCCCCGCTCGCCGCAACTAGAGAAAGCCCTCGCACAGAAACGAAGACCCAACACAGCCAAAAATAAATAATAAATAAATAAATTAAAAAAAAAAAGAAGTGATAGTACATTAATCTAATTGTAGGATAGAAAACTGGTTATCAAATAATATTGAATAGAAGGAAATTCAAGTATAACTTAAAAAAAAAACTAAACAAACCTTAATGTTACTATGTCATTAACTTTTCAATACATACACAGAATAGTTCATTGGAATATATTTCAAGCCTAAATCAATTTGCTTATTTGTTGATGGAGAACAAAACAATGCTGGCTTTTGTCCGAAACACTTGGTTTCTGTGCTGGCCTTGTTGATTATATTATTACAGCCACTTAAATGCTCATTTGCAAAATGGAAATAATGTATCTCAGTCTTGATCTAAGGAATGGATTTTTTTCAACTGTAGAATACTACTCTTTTCGTGTTACCTTATGCTTTTCCGTATACAGGAGAGACAGTCCTTAACTAACTTCAAATGCTGGCAATTTTCCAACTACAAAACAGTTCAGCTTGAAGCGCAGTCAGCAGTGTTTCCAGAAGCATTCATTTCTCACATCCAAATCCATCCCGGCTTTCCTTCTGTCCTGCAAAATGCACATCTTGTCTGACTTTTAAGGAGCAGTCAGCGAGGGTTTTTAATCAAAGACAGCAAAACAAAGAGGATGAAGAGGACACATGGGGTACTAATACCTCTGTTAAAGGGTGGGGAAAGGTGCAGTTTTTACTAGGTCGTCTTTTCAGGGCTTATTTCACCATTCTGATTTCACATGAGAAAAGATGATAGAAATTCAGTGGGCAGTTCAAAGGGAAAAAGACATATCCTAAATTCCTGGAGAACAGGGAAGAATTTGGATATCTGAGTTGGAGAAAACTGGACATACAATTCTTCTCTGCCATGTATTAGCTATAGGATCTTGAAGAAGTCAGGTAACTTCCATATCCATTTCCTCATCTGTGAAATTGAGATAACACTAAGTACTAACAGGGGAGGGGAGGGGAGGGGGAGGGGAGGGGAAGGGAGGGGAGGGGAAGGGAGGGGAGGGGGGAGGGGGAGGGGAGGGGGAGGGGAGGGGGAGGGGAGGGGGAGGGAGGGGGAGGGGAGAGGAGGGGAGGGGGAGGGGAGGGGAGGGGGAGGGGAGGGGAGGGGGAGGGGAGGGGAGGGGGAGGGGAGGGGGAGGGGAGGGGAGGGGGAGGGGGGAGGGGAGGGGGAGGGGAGGGGAGGGGGAGGGGGGAGGGGAGGGGAGGGGGAGGGGGAGGGGAAGGGAGGGGAGGGGGAGGGGAGGGGGAGGGGAGGGGGGAGGGGAGGAGAGGGGAGAGGCTGAGCACGAGTAACTACTACAAATGTTCCTCCACTGCATTTTCCCCAACTCTCTTGCAACTTGACATCACTTTCTCCTAGAGACTATCACCCCACGGGGGATTTACAGCTATTTTACCTAATGAGTTGACATGGATAATATCACAGGGAGAACTTGGCCTCTTTCCTTCCTACAGAATTTCACGGAGGGCTATGCGTTGCTCTTATGGGTGGCTGCTGCTTGCAGAGGGGTCAAAGGGGCAAAGCATGTGAGAGACCCTGGTCTCCAGAAGGGGCTAGGGAGGGAGCATGTGTCTGAAGCCTTGGTGAACTGGCTTAAATAGTGTCCCCCCCAAATTTATGTCAGCTGGAACCTGTGAATGTGATCTTATTTGCAAATAGGGACTTTGCAGATGTAATCAAGCGGAGGTCATGCTGGATTGGGGTGAGAGCTAATCCAATGACTGGTGTCCTTCTAAGAGGAAAATCTGGACACTGATACACACAGAGGGAAACGGCCGTGGGATGATGAAGGCAGAGACTGGAGCATGTTGCCACAAGCCAAGGAACACCAAGGATTCCCAGCAACCAACCAACACTAGAAGAGTCAAGGAAGACCTCTCCCCTAGAGCATTCGAAGAGCATTTGTGCCATTCTGACACGCTGACTGAGGACTTCTAGCCTCCAGATTGAGAGAGAATAAATTTCTATTGCTTTAAGCCACTCAGTTCATGGTAATTTGCTACAGCAGCCTTAGGAAACAAACACACCTGGGGAGGGAGAAGTGTGCCTGAATCTGGTTTTGCTGTGGTCATGAGATTGCAGAGCAGAGGGTGTGGGGAGCTGAGAGACTTCACCTCTCAGCCAGTGAGCAAGAAAAACAATGTTGAAAACACTGGGACTTGAAATTGTCAACTCCCATTCTACCAACAATGCATTTTAAAGAATATCTTCTGTTAATGTAATTCCGAATTGTAAGCCTCTATTGAGAATACAAGTGTTTCTGCAGGGACAGGGATGGGGAAAAGTTAACAGATGCAATGGATGAAGACTCTAGAAGAGCTACCATTATTTCAGTACATACTATTGATAGGCTTACTGCATATTTTTTTATCCACAGAATCAGAGATGTAACATTGAAAATCTCAATTATTTCACAGATGGGAAAACCGAGACTTAGAAAGATTAACATATTCAACCTCACAAACAGCTGATGAGTGACTGATCTGGGATTCCCACACGAAATACCTGATTGTAGCGATTACAGGTTGCTTTACCCCAGCAAGATGTTCCCAAGTTAATCACGTAGTAAGCAAAATATTCCATGTTCCTTTTTTAAAAAAAGGGACATACTTTTGAATACTAAAGGATAGAAATATTTTATATTTAAACATTCTATAGTTACAAGTTCTTAACAATAAAGGTCAAAATAACTGAATAACTGAGAACTAGGAAGCATCCCATAATAAAAAATTAGGTAAGTTATACTACTGGCTATCAGTGCTTCCAATAAAAACAGTATATAAAATCCAGATTTTCAGAAAGGATTATCTAGGGGATGATCACTTGTTTAAAAGCATTCATCTTCATTAAGCGAGTCTCAACAAATACGTAATGCTCACGACATATATAGGTGTGGTATAATTTTGCTATTTCAAAAAATTAACTGTATAAGCACATCCTCACTTTCAATTACTTTGTTTTAATATACTCAATGAATTGTTTAAATAAATTACCATAATTGACCTTCACATGAGCAAAATGTCAAGAAACATCTCTTGGCATGTGAATCTATCTGCCTCTCAGCCGCAAATGAATCACCTTTCTCTTCAATAAACAGGGCCTTTATACACAGTTACTTTAACAATAGCCATCACGAGTCCAAAAACGGCGTTTTGCCTATAACTAGATAATCAGTTCACTGACTATTGATTACAGAACACTTCTTGAGTCAAGTTTACCTTGGTATTTCATATGTCAATATTCAATACATCAAAAGTGTCAGAAACAAAGTATATATTCATTTTTCCCACTCAATATGCTTAACTCCAGTGAATGAGGTTCACTTGGTTCATCTTTCCAGTCCTAGATCAAGTTCTGAGACAAGGAACATGGAGTTGGTTGATTAGCCAGGTCAGAGCTTCACTTATGAATCTTAGCAGAGGCCACCATAAAAATTGGGAAGGGCGGGCTTCTCTAATAAGTATTAGGGGCTTGTGCCTGAAGTAGGGAACTGAATGCTTGATAGGAAAAAAAACCCCAAAAAACAGGCATCTTCCACAGTAAAGTTATTCTACATCCAATATTTTTATTTTTAGTTCTCAAACAGCAGTCATATCAAAATTCACCTGAAAATCTTAGTAAAAAACACAAAAGCCCAGGCTCTGGCTCTTTCAATGATGCTAGGCCCCTGGGAACCCTGGGGGTACTTTATTAGCTCTCCCAGGTGATTCTGATATACCTGAGTATTTAAGAACCACTGGTCTATGCCATAAACTTGTAAGTTTCGGCACCTGGCATTTGGTTCTAAGATGGTCCCAGAATTTAAAAATTTCAGAGCCCAAGGATCTTAATGGTATTTGTTGCATTCCAGTCCTTGCACTGTTTGTATCAATCACCTGTCATCAATATCTTTTAATTCTGGAACCAAAATCTCCAGGCCCAAGGGTGTGAATGGTCAGTGACTTCTCCAGGTGATTCTGAGCAGCAACCCCAGCCTGGGGATCAAGGTCAACATCAATGGAAACAAGTCATGTTGACAGGACATACCCTTAATAGGATGTGATGGGAATGGTACTTTATCCCTGTGGTCTTCCTTTCCAAACCCCATGACCCCAGTCTACTCATGAGAAGAACATCAGATAAATCTCAGTGGAGGGATATTCTGAAAAATCTCTGACCTCAAAACTGTCAAGGTCATCAAAAACAAGAACTCAGAAAAACAGCATAGCTCAGAAGAGCCTAAGGAGACATGACTATTAAATATAACATAGAATCCTAGATGGGATCCTGCAACAGAGAAACATTAGGAAAAATGTGAAGAAATCTGAATAAACTATAGACTTAAGTGAGTAATTGTCAATATTGGTTCATTAACTGTGACAAACATAAGAATGTAAGATATTAATAATAGGGAAAATTGGGTGTGAGGCATACAGAAACCCTCTATACTATCTTCACAATTGTTCTGTAAGTCTAAAAGTGTTCTAAAATAAGAAGAAAATGCCAAAAAATCAGTTATGATTAAAAAATTGACAGAAATAGATACATCTCTTAATATTTTTTAATCTTAGAACATAATATACACATCTCCCATCTTTTTACGGAAGAACACGCCATTGTGAGATCTGAGCCTTGGATCAGAAGGTCACGTTCTCCTCACGCATTATATGTAATGCATGGTGTGGGCTCTATGAGCTCACATTTCAGTTATTTGAAAATGGTGGGCGGATTAAAAAACAAAACCGTGAAATAGATTGAATGAAGACCAATTTTGGATTTCTATGATTTTTTTAACCATACTTCTTACTGCTTTCTCACACACCCTAATCCACTGGCTATCTTTTCATTCTCACCTTCCAGCACTTATTGTAGCTTTCACTGAAGCGACAGCTTTCACTTTGACCTTCCGTTCCACTGGTTTATATGCTATTTAGCTAAATTACCAATTCATGGTAACACGAGGGGCACAAACAAGCCCTGGGGGGTGAATCATAGGGTGTCTTGTACAGAGAGTGCCCAGAAAGATGCTGATCTCAGTCTGCATATAACATGGGTTACCTACTGGCTTATAACAGGGTGCTGACATGGGCTAGAACATTGGTAATGAGTCGGCAGACCTGGTAAGTCACTTAGACGGAGATCAGCTGTTATCACAGCTTCTCCTGGACTCAAAGTATCTATTCTTGGTTATATGAGAAGTTGCCAGTTGTTGATGTATAAATATCAAATGGTTTTCTCTTCTCCAGTAACTTCTACCTGCTGTGATTTGTCAATCTTTCCTTTTCTGCTGGGTGGCTGGTTTGCTTCAAGACAGCTCAGTCCAATTTATTAAATTTTCATTGACTTGGTTACTAAAACAGTCTTGTTTCAGTTAATAGGACTTGATGCTTGTCAATTTTAAGACCCCAACATCATTCTCAAGTCAATCATCTATTTTCTACTGTACAGAGCGTGGAGGCTACACGCTGCAACGTCTCTCTTCTCTCTCTTCCTCTTCTAGGATTTGGGAAAGGTCAGGGCAGGATTTTTTTTTTTTTTAATGGGGCCTTCATGTGACGTTCCCTGTTGAGTATGACGTCTCCTTTCTGGAAGGGGCCCCACCTGTATAGCTCCTGGAAAGACGAAGCTCTCCCATGCCACATGAGAGCAGGTCGGACCAGAGCATCTGTTCTGGGCATCAGTAGACCCTGCAGAGGAGGGACCAAGCCATCCAGATGACCCACCTGCAACCTTCAAGTCACATGCCTGAGAGCAGCGCACCACTGTGTCCCCTGGGAAGCCGAGGGCTCCCATCTCATCCACCTTCTGCAGCCCAATTCTGAGCCCCTGGGCACAGGTGGGACCCTTCTTTCACACCGCCCAGAAACCAAAATTCAAAGCAATGCCTGCCAGCCATCACAACACTTCTTCCCGATGGTCAACTTCAGCAAGCCCGGGTGAGGGCGTGTCATTCTCCACTCGTGCTGGCATCGCCCACCTCTGTCAGTCACTGTCGTGACCTCGGGAAGGGAGGGTCCCGAGCCGCCCCTCCACCTGGGGAAGATGAGGAGGGACTGCCTCTGTTCACACTGCACTGGCCCCCAAAGGCCACCATGACTCCTCCCGCTGCCCCCCCCCCCACCCCGGGGAGTGTTGAGGCCTTGATGACTGTTCTGTGAAATGGCACCTCTCATCACCCCTGAGTGACAGCCCTCAGATGGCAAACCTCTGAAGGTAGAATGTGATTGAATCCATGGACCCCTATCCGCAGTTCAGAGAAGAGAAGATCCCACCTAGCACGCCCACCCCGAGTCACACAGATGTTCTCTCACTGGCTCCTACAAGGAGAGAGATGGGGAGGTGGAGAGAGGCTGGCAGGGGTGTTTCCTTAGTGCAAGGAAGGTGGCACAGAAAGCTGAACCTGGAGATGCTTAAAGCAGGCGGTGTCTTCCTTCTCTATGACTTCCCCAAGGCCAGCCCTACAAGCAAACAGGGCAGTGACATCACCGGTGAGCCAAAGAGCCCATCAAGAGTTGGCCAGTCTTTTCCCACTTAGGTGGAAAACAAGGAAAGCAAAGTACCTGGGGCCATGGATTTCTACAAGAATTTCTTTTTTTTAATGTTTGAATATTTAATTTACAATTTTTTAAAATTGAAGTATAGTTGATTTACAATGTTGTGCTAGTTCTGGTTATAGCAAAGTGACTCAGATATATATATGTATTCTTTTTTCATATTCTTTTCCATTATGGCTTATTACAGGATACTGAGTACAGTTCCCTGTGCTACACAGTAGGTCCTTGTTGATTATTTTATATGTAACAGTATGTATATTTTAATCCCAAACTCCTAATTTATCCCTCCCCCACCCCCTTTCCCCTTTGGTAACCATAAGTTTGTTTTCTATGTCTGTGAGTCTCTGTTTTGTAAATAAGTTCATTTGTATCATATTCAATATTTTAGACTCCACATATAAGTGATATCGTATGGTATTTGTCTTTCTGACTTACTTCACTTAGTATGATAATCTCTAGGTCCATCCATGTTGCTGCAAAGGGCATTATTTCATTCTTTTTTATGGCTGAGTAATCCATTGTATATATCCACATCTTCTTTTCCATTCAGCTGTCGATGGACACTTAGGTGGCTTCCATGTCCTGGTTATTGTAAATAGAGCTGCAATGAACACTGAGGTGCAATTATTTTTTCGAATTAGAGTTTTCTCCAGATATATGCCCAGGAGTGGGACTGCTGGATCATATGGTAACTCTACTTTCAGTGTTTTAAATAACCTCCATACTGTTTTCCATCGTGGCTGCACCAATTTACATTTCTACCAACACTGTAGGAGGGCTCCCTTTTCTCCAGCATTTGTTATTTGTAGACTTTTTAATGATGGCCATTCAGAACAGTGTGATACCAGTGTGATACCTCATTGTAGTTTTGATTTGCATTTCTCTAATAATTAGCAGTGTTAAGATCTTTTCATGTGCTTATTGGCCATCAGTATGTCTTCTTTGGAGAAATGTCTATCTAGGTCTTCTGCCCATTTTATGATTGGATTGTTTGTTTTGTTTTTTTTGAAATTGAATTGTATTCTACAAGAGTTTCTTTAACCAATAAAGGGCTCTCCATTTACTTCAAATTTAAATGTGATAACATCCTTAACCTTTGTCCCAAGCCAACTACTTTATTTCCTTTTTATAGCCACTGCTTTACCTAAATACACTGATAAACTGTTTTCAAGACAGGTATGGAAAAGAACTTTGTTAACATACATATGTTATTGCAGTCCCTAGTTTTACAAATACTATCTCACTTAACCAAGCTGATAAGGTAGAGGACACTAATCCCATTTACAGAGGAGGGAACTAAATACAACCCAGCTTGAGGTCCACCCAGCTGAATAAAAAAAGGCCATGCCTTTCCAATTTCATGCTGCCCTTTCTCACTGCATCATTCCAATCTATAAATTCCCTACCATCATCACTTCCCAAGTATCCAGAGTTTAATGGAAACACAACCAAGCGTTAAGGATTCTGAGGAATGCAGAGAAATGAACAATACTGGGTCCTGCCCTCTGGGAGCTTACAGTCAAAGGTTGAGGGTTCCTTTCCCCAAGGGCCTTGCTTTTGCTTGTTACTGCACTTCAACTGTCTTTTTGCAATATGTTTTATAATTTGGAGAATACTTGATAAAACTGCAGGGTGCTTTGTGAACATAACCTATGTTAAGATAGATTTTGAAATGAAGAGTAACATGCAAGGGGAAATGTCTGCTTTGCTCTGAAATATACTCAACGATTTACACATTAGATAATTCACACAGTCTGACAACTGATTTATCACTGGTGCAAAAAAAATTATTCACAATCTTTTCTCCTTTGAGTTTCTCCACACTGAATGACACTCGCAGTGTATCACAATGACCACATTTGATAACGTGGCCATGTATTTGGTACCCACCATCTCTCTCTAATTGCTACATGCTGACTGTTTGGAATGTACTACTTTTAAATTACTGCTACAGTGGTTCTTAGACTTGTCTATACTTTGGGATTGTCTGGACTTAAATATATATTGATATTTATTGATATCAATATATATTTGATATATATATTGATATATCAATATCAATATATTGATATGTCAATATCAATATATTGATACCTAGGTCCTTGTCCCAAGAGATTCTGATGAAATTGAGCTGGGGTGAATACTGGATTTGGGGAGGTAACTTTAATATGTACCAATGTTTGAAAGCTACTGCTCTACTAAATGCTAAGTATGAAAAAAATTATCTTTTGTAAACTTACGATATTTAGAATTTGCTTTTTAAGGAATAAGACTGAAGACTAAGCCTACGTCATCCTCTAACAAGGCAACAAAATGGCTAAGGTAGACCCATCATCCAGGCTCCATCCAAGCAAATCCTGTGTCAACACGGCGGCATAAAAGCAAGTCTACATATATGTATGCTTTTCTTCTAAAACTTCATCCTTTGTTATCTACTGCTGGAATATTTTAATAATGGTCGCATATCACTACCAAAAATTTATTTCAAGCAGCATGCCCAAAAGAATCAAAAATTGGCTTGGGCCTAATTTAACCTTTTTCATCTTTGAACTATCTAGGTTCACCATGAAATGCACAATATCTTTCACATATTTCATTATCATATTTCTTTATGATATAAGAATTTTATTTCTCTTCTACATGTTGATCTCTCTTGTGATTACAAAACAATTCCCCAACATCTATGATGTGAATATTTTAGGAAGCTGAGTAAATTGCACTCATGTTTAGTGCTCAGGTTTAGAACCAAAGAAGAGACTGATGCAAGATTCAGGCAAATGTACAGAGAAAATTCACCTTCAGTGCTGGTCTAGTGGACTTTGGTGAATGCGGTTTATCGCTGTGGGTCAGAAGGAATTCTAATACTGAAGCATATACATAGCTAGACGGACTGAGGGTGCCTTTGGCCAACTTAACCAATTAAGAAGCAGGGCAATGGAGAGGCAGATCCCAAAGAGAAGAAAGAAGGGTGGGATCACACCTGCCAGTTCGCAGGCTCCGCAGCACCCAAGGGGACAGGAGTGACACAGTTGCTGAGGAAAGTTGGGATGATTTCTCTAGTTGGTGGGCCTCCATGTGGCAAGAGAAAGCTGGGCAAAAGAAGCTTCTCCCCCTTTGCATACACACATGGAATTACTGGTAGACAAGCAGACCCAGTCATGACGTCCACTACTAACTGCCAAATAGGCACTACTATTTCATCCTGGCAGGGCTTCCCATTTGCCACCTACAATTATGTCACCTGCTCTATTTCTAAAAAAGACATTGCTCCACTGCTCAGGGAATTCCTAGTTTCCTTCCCAAGGCCACCAGGGGTAGTTAAGGCCCTGACCACCCACGTGGTAGTCCCATTCCCCAGGACTTCATGGGTGATGGCTCTCCGTGGCGCCCTGGGCGAGAGAACGCTCACAGAGAAGCTAGGAGAGTCAGGGAGGAGCCCCGTAAACCCACTTACACAGCAGGGCATCGCAACCACGTTCAGTAGACACTGTACCCACAGCTGTGGCTGCAAAACAGAGTAGAACAAAAACAACAACAGTTCACAAAAACCACTAGAGAATAAGTAGACTTTCTGCTGGGATCAGTGAACGAATACGATGTTGATAACAGTAAAATTTATTGGTGCCTTGGTGGAAATGACATAAGCTATGGCAAAGTGACAACAATTGTTGACATACTGGAAAACACGCAAGCCATCAAACAAATGTTCATGGAAGTCAAGTGGACAATGGAAAATAAGAGAAATTTTAAATGTGGCACATTTTAAATTTTTGTGAAAATAACTTGATTTTAAGTGCTTAATAAATGATAATAATACAGGTTCTATCATATACTAGTAACTCAAAGAAAGCCAGTAATAACCGAATTTGGGAGGTTTTTCTTGGGAAAGGGGAGATGGGAGGCAGAACTCTAAAATGACCCCTAATATCTCTGCCCTGGTGTTATGCCCTCCTCTTCGGTGTGGGCAAGACTTGTAAATACGATGGATGTCCAGTGGTTAGGCTACATTATACGGCAAAAATGAATGAATTTTTTTTTTCAGGTAGAATCAAGGTCCCTTAATCAACTGACTTCCAGTTAATCAAAAGGGAGAGTGCCCTGGTGGGCCTGACTTAATCAGGTGAGCTCTTTAAAGCAGGTCTAGAGATAAAAAACTTGAAGCCACAGACTATCCTTCTCTGTTATCAGCTATGAACAGGCAAGCCCCGTGACTTCTACAGGCAAAAGGAAATGAATTCTGCCAACAACCTGAAAGAATGTGGAAGTGCATCATTCCCTAGTCGAGCCTGCAGGTGAAGCTGCAGCCTGGCCAGTGCCTTGATTTCAGCCTGGCGGTGTGCTGAGCTAAGGACCAGCTAAGCCACGGCTGGACCTCTGACCTACAGACACTGTGTGAGATAACAGAGGGGTGTTGTTTTCAGCCACTAACTTTGTGGTAATTTGTTATGCAGCAACAGATAATACAGGCACGATTTGTGCCATACTTTTCTTCTAATGTGCATGCAAATTACGTGACTACATGTATGTCTATCTTGCTTATATGTGCACACAAAGTAAAAACAAAAAATTCTTGATTACAGTTGTTTATCTAATTGCAACATTTATGCATAGTTGTTTTCCCCTCAACAAAACATGAGTTACAGTGTATACTGAGAATTATAACACACTGAAACATAATTAATGTATCCCAATATTATAATATTTACATATACCTAGTAAAAGATTATGATAATTTGTGGGTCAAAAATAGTCACTAACAATTTTGTAAGCCATCTGGTTAGAAGTAGGACAGGTAGGGACTTCCCTGGTGGCGCAGTGGTTAAGAATCCGCCTGCCAATGCAGGGGACATGGGTTCGAGCCCTGGTCTGGGAAGATCCCACATACCGCAGAGCAACTAAGCCCATGCGCCACAACTACTAAGCCTGCACTCTAGAGCCCGTGAGCCACAACTACTGAGCCTGTGTGCCACAACTACTGAAGCCCGCGCACCTAGAGCCCACGCTCCGCAACAAGAGAAGCCACTACAACGAGAAGCCCGCGCACCTCAACGAAAACCCAACGCCTCCAATAAATAGATAAATAAATAAATAAATTTATTAAAAAAAAAAAAAAGAAGTAGGACAGGTAGATTTTTAAAAGAAATATAATAAATAATGATGGCTGAAGTAAAGAAAGGTTAATCAGTGTGGTTTTTTAACAAGATAACCATTTTTAAATACTTTATAGTACCTTGAACACCTTAACATCAAATATTAAAAGCTAATTAAAAAAAATTAAGCTCCACTTTAAAGTGAATAAAATACAAATTGGTTGCTTAATGCATATTCTATCAAAATAAATCTATACTATTTAACACAGTTGAAAGAAGAAGTGGAATGAAAATACTCCAATCACATATTGTTAACAGAGAAAAAACGGAAACTGCAAAATAGAAAATATAATAGTATCCCAAACTTGCAGGTTATACAGTGAAAACAGACAAATGAACCTTAGCAACCAGTGTCAGAATTTATCTCGCAGAAGAAAGTGTCTTGATTGAATTTTGGAGGTGGGCTGTTAGCATCTTCCCCAACTTTTTCAAGAGGGGAAGAGAATTCCTCCCCCAGCTCCTCCCCCATAGCGGAAGTAGTGACATGCTGGTAAGTCCAGGATATGGTGTTTGGACTTGAGCCCCCTCCTGAATCTCGGCTCCCAGGCCTGAAGGCGAACTGTCCCTGCAGCCTCTCGAGCCGGGCAGTGAAGTGTTCTGGGCAGTCATGGACGGCTGTCCCGCTGCTATCTCCTTTAGCAGCTGTGCTCCCTGGCGCATCTCCGTGTACCCAGCTCAGGGCTGCACGCCTGGCCCACCTCCCCCTGCTGAAGTGCTGAGGAGCCCCAGGTGGAGCCCTGGGTGCCAGAACAGCTCCCGGACCCCAGGGGCTGCCGCTTCTTTCTCTATCATCACGAGCCCCTTCTACAACTGTCATAATTGTATTTTAGAGAAGTATAAGACAATCCTCTCAGAAGGGAATTCTTCAATTTGCATATTTCCTTGAGACTGCTTTCTGTTACTCTATTAATGTATTAATACTTTTTAAAGTGATGTAGCTTCCCAGGGTGCTCTCTGTTCGATAAATCATTGCAGTGGTTATAAATAAAGCATTACACCTTAAGTCCCTCAATACCCAGGCCAGAAAAGTAAATGCTACTGATTTTCCAGAGAGGTGTTATGAAAATTAACTGATGTTGGAAATTCACTTCTTTCCTTAAATTAGAAAAGGCTGGAGCAAGATACAGATAAAACATTTACAGATGCTAGACAAAACAAAAATGAAATGACAAAGATGATGTGAAACTATCCTAGGATCATTAAAGTAAATCAGTTTATTTTGGACGAAAGAAACTGAACTGAAGTAAAAAATGAATAACTCTTCTTTGAAATCTCTCTCCTTCTAAGTTTGGCACTTTTTCCTTAATAACTCTCATGAATAAACATTTATCTTCAATGGTCCAAAGTTTTCGCGTTATGCTAACTAATATACTGAGCTTGTGATTCCCGGTGATATTTTAGGGTTTACCCACATTTTCATTTTATTATTGCCCAAGAGTTTCCTTTTTTTCTAAGTATTAGAATGCAGTCGTAGGGCAGCACTCAGACCATGAAAATTCCAGAGGAAGGGACTCTTTACCTTCTTAATGCTTGGCTGCCACAAAGATGCAAAATTGGTTAAACAATAAAGTCATAGCAACAACTTACATGTGCTCCAGAGCTAAAGTCAGCTCTCCATCTGTGACATGTTATGGATAGAATTATCCCACCCCAACGCAGAATTTCTGGACTGCACTACAGTGGGCAAGTTATTAAAGACACAAAATTTTTGTAAATGCAAGTCTTCAGTACTACTAGATAAATTTTCTTCACTTAAACAGTGGTATCTTTATATACTATTCTGCTTAAATAGAGCTAAGCAAAATTATTATGCATATGCACACCTAGATTGAAAAGTCTGTTCATAATCAAGACCTATATTTCTAACTATGTTACAACTCAGAAAAAGATCTGAGAGTGAACATAAATCATAGATAAAATAAATGCAGCAATATTAACAATCATAATTCATGATTTATTAAACACTGTATTTTAGCCACTTTTCTAGGGAATCACGTATATGCCACCATAGCTACACCGTGAAATAGGTTTTCCAGTTATGACTATTCTAATTACATCTGCAATCGATCTAGTTATGTAGAACACTTATAAAGTTTACTTTTTGTTTCTTAGTAAGCTGAATCGGGAGTATTTAAGATTTTTAATTAACAGAAAGGATTATTGAAACTTCATTTGAAATTTTTGGCTGTTTATATTAGAAATTATTGGATTTTGCACAAATTCCCATCACTTAATAATGGGCTCTCAGTGTGTGTACATGTGAGTGTGCATGCATTCGTGTGCATGCCTGACTCTAGTTTTGAGATGAGTTAGGAAGGATTATTTCTATGAAGGTTACTTTATACAGCTATCTTTGGAGTTTCAATAAGAAAGATGAAAGTGAATCCTAAAATACGGTTGCATTTTGTTGGGAGAATATTTCTACTTCCTGCTGAGACCAGGTCCCATTTCTAATGCACTTTTACATGGACGCATAAAGAAATGAATATGTATTGACAGGGCTCTAGAAATTAATGCCTAATTTCCCAACAAATACACAGCTGATACTCATCTGTAGAACACTGCTCACTTGGAGTTTACTGTGTTTGGAGAAGACGCTGAAAATCCAATTATGTTCCTCTTGTTCAAACCCAAATTAAAGGTATTTTCAGGAGATTTTAAACTAAAGTCATTACCTGATGGCCACATCTAATTTTTTTTTTTCTTTAATGATATTCCATCATGGTTTTAATTATCATTTTCTTTCTTTTTTTTTTTTTAATTTATTTATTTATTTTTGGCTGTGTTGGGTCTTCGTTTCTGTGCGAGGGCTTTCTCTAGTTGTGGCAAGCGGGGGCCACTCTTCATCGCGGTGCGCGGGCCTCTCACTGTCGCGGCCTCTCTTGTTGCGGAGCACAGGTTCCAGATGCGCAGGCTCAGTAATTGTGGCTCACGGGCCTAGTTGCTCCGCGGCATGTGGGATCTTCCCAGACCAGGTCTCGAACCCGTGTGGCCTGCATTGGCAGGCAGACTCCCAACCACTGCGCCACCAGGGAAGCCCCCACACATCTAATTTTTAACTGTGGTTGGTTTTGCTCTGTTTGATTATCCACCTTTTCAGTCAATTTAAATTTTAAATTACTTAGCATGGTATTCAAGACTTTCACGGTCCGGCTATTAATGTTATTCCTGCACATTAAATCAGACTAATAACTATGCTCAAGTCAGCGCTGAGGACCCTTAGTACTCTGCTCAAATCCATAAGAGTGCTGCCTTCAACTCCAGCAAAGACCAAGGCCTGGAAACGACTAACTAACTTAAGAATACCATGGATACAAGCTCGAACAGATAAACTATAGTGTAGGAGGTCTGCAATATCAAAAGAGCATTAAATACAGACAATCTATAGACAAGCTTCTCAGCCCCTCAGAATTAACTAACCTTATAAAAAATCCAGTGCCTGGGCCCACTTGAAGTTTCTGATTCAGTAGTGTCAGGGTTGGGTCCCAGAGAAGTCTGATGCACAGCCAGGGCTGAGAAACTCAAGTTTATGATGCAATGATAAAAACTGCCTAAAACCAGGAGATTTCATCCGCTGCAGACCAGCTTTCTACCAGCAGAGCAAACTGCGGTAATTTCCTCTCGAAACTACACTGTTTTTCACTCTCCTGTCTTTGTATGCTCCTAGAATGCCCTGTTTCCAACTGGCCAATCCTACTTCTCCTGGAAGCTCTCCTTGATGTCTTTCTCCTCCCAGATGGTCACATAAGCCATATGGTCCCAGAGTCTCCCCACGACTATGTATACTGCTGTTGTATTAACCGTTTCCTCCCTAGGTTGCCAGTTCTTTGAGGGAAGGAATTATATTTTGTTCATCTCAAGTACACCCGTTTGTGTTGGCTGAAATTTTGAATGAATGAAATAAACTTCATAAAAAATGATTATTGCACCTGACAGCACATGCATGTGACACCAAATGTTCTGAAGCTCTGGCCGGTGACCATGGTTGCTGTGAATCAGTTCCTTGAACTGGGCTTATGCACAAGACAGTGATGATCTTTCAACAACTTCCATAAAATCAGTCAAAGCGAGAGAGGCATGGGTGGGACAGGCAAGAAAAGGAAAAGGAAGCTTTTGGAAGACAATACAGAATTATTAGAAATTAGCAATGAAGAGAATAGCAGAGAGAGAGCTGAACAGCAAAGAGACTGAGTGCTCCTTTCTGCACATGCTTGATCAATTTCACTTGTAATTGACTAAAGTTAACTATTATTCATTATTATTCAGGTATATTTTATTGAACTTGAGGGAGTAATTTTTTATTTCCACTCCTGTCATCCAATTGTTTAGTTATTTCATGTTAATAGCTTTGAACAAATGGGTCCAAATTCCAAATAAAATTGTATGTTTGAATCATCAAAAATGTTTAGAACATTTATTTTTCAGGGTTTGTGAAGTGAGCAAATACGAAAAAAAATACATGATGGCTTACATGATTTTAGCAACAAAATCGTGTAATGATTAATCAAACATTCCAAGTCCTTTCAAACATTCAAAATGCTCTTTCCAGAGCAATGACACACTTATAAAAGCATTTAACTTACTCTTCACTTTTTAAGGGCCACTTTTAAATATCCACTTTTTAAATGTGTTTTCTTTTCAAATATGTAGTATATTTCTGACAGCCACCTGTCATCACAGAAAAATTCAGGAAAACTTGAAACCTTTTCCTTTGGGAAATGCGAAGGTTGCACCTTTTCCCATCAGTGATCATTTAACCTGTGAACATCGAATACAAATTTGTTTTTACCCTCATTAGCCATTACAAAGTATCATCAAGTTTCTGTGATATTAAAAGAACATGTTCCATTAACCTTTTAAACTGAATAAACCAAAGACAATGAAAAATCACAGAGGTACATTATTGCACAGTGGAATATCAACTCTTCCCTCAGTTTATCATGGGTACTACCAATAGCAGACAACCATCTGATGTACGAACAAAGGCCCTTTTGTCATCCCATGATGAAAACTTATAAAATTCAATGTTTTTTCTTGTTTCAGGATATAAAAACTGCATTTTTAAAAAAATTTTCCTTTTTTTATAAATTTATTTATTTATTTTTGGCCGTGTTGGGTCTTTGTTGCTGCTTGCGGGCTTTCTCTAGTTGCGGTGAGCGGGGGCTACTCTTCGTTGTGGTGTGTGGGCTTCTCATTGCAGTGGCTTCTCTTGTTGCAGAGCACGAGCTCTAGGCATGCGGGCTTCAGTAGTTGTGGCACACGGGCTCTAGAGCGCAGGCTCAGCAGTTGTGGTGCATGGGCTTAGTTGCTCCGCGGCATGTGGGATCTTACTGGGCTAGGGCTCGAACCCCTGTCCCCTGCATTGGCAGGCGGATTCTTAACCACTGCACCACCAGGGAAGCCCAAAACTGCATATTTAAGCAGAATATCTAATGTATTCTCCAAGAGCCCAAGGTGTACTGTATAGTTTGGGCATACCCCAATTTGGAGACCATGCCAGACATAGCCCACTTGGCGATGGTGAATTCTATTTGGTCTACGCTGGGCTAGTCACTCTCGGGAAGACCTTCTGTTGTTGTTCATTTAAATGTACATACATAACACGTAATACTTTCTCCTTCGTAACAAATGGAATCATTTGAGGTAAGACTCAAGTCTTACCTGAACCACTTGTATAAATGGCTACTCTTCACGTCCTGTTCTATAGCTTGCATTGTGGAAACAATATAACTCGGCATAGCAAGACTTACAGCTCTATCCCATATTTGCTTAATTATAGCCTATAGTGTTCCACTGCATGGCTCTGTCATCCCTTATTATTTCCCTAATAACGGCCCTCATCCTGCTTGTCAAATTATGGCATTTGGATCACCTGGAGGACCTGCTGAACCATTAATTGCTGATTGGGTATACCCAGGGTGGGGCTGGAAACTCTGCATTTTTGATATTATCCCAAGTGGTACTGATGCTGCCAGAATGGGGAGACACTTTTAGAATCACTGATACAGGAAAGAGAAAGACGCAGAATTGCTGGAGCATGAGTGATGCAGATGTCAAATTTAACATAATCTTGCCAAAGTGCCCTCCCAAGCAGTTGCTCTTCAGCTTCAGTCCCGGAGTTCCCACACCTTTAGCGAATCATTATACTACCCAACATTAATTACCGTCAACTCGATGGGTGAAAACTGTATTTGCTTCTAATTTGCACTTTCAGAGTGCAAGCAAGGTTGAGCGTCTCTTCTTATGTGTATTGCCCATCTCTGTTTCCTTTCTATTAGTGTATGTGACTTTTGAAAATTCATTCATGGGAGTTCTTTACATATTCACGGTACTCATTCTTTGCTTTTATAAGTGTGTATTCCCATCAGTCCCTTGGCTTTTTTGTATTAAGAATTAATTTTTTAGGGCTTCCCTGGTGGCGCAGTGGTTAAGAATCCGCCTGCCAATGCAGGGGACACGGGTTCGTGCCCCGGTCCGGGAAGATCCCACATGCCGCGGAGCGGCTAGGCCCGTGAGCCACAACTACTGAGCCTGCGCGTCTGGAGCCTCTGCTCCGCAACGGGAGAGGCCGCGATAGTGAGAGGCCCGCGCACCGCGATGAGGAGTGGCCCCTGCTTGCCGCAACTGGAGAAAGCCCTCGCACGGAAATGAAGACCCAACACAGCCAAAAATAAATAAATAAATAAATTAATTAAAAAAAAAAAAGAATTAATTTTTTAGAGAGGTTTAAGGTTCACAGCAAAAGTGAGGGAAAAGTACAGAGATGTCCAATATCACCCACCCAACACATGCAGTCTTCCGCATTATAACATCCTCCACCGAAGCACTACATTTGTTACAACAGATGAATCTACATTGACACATCATAATCAGCCAATGTCCATAGATTGTCTTACGGCTTAGTCTCTATGTTACACGTTCTCTGCGTTTGGACAAATATATGATTATATGTATCCATTATTATGGTATCACACAGAGTATTTTCCCTGCCCTAAGAATCCTCTGTGCTCCACCTTTTCATCCCTCCCTCCCCCAACCCCTAGCAAGCACTGATCTTTTTACTGTCTCCATGGTTCTGCCTTTTCCAGGACATCAAGTTGAAATCATACAGTACAGCTTTTTCAGATTGGCTTCTTTCACGTAGTAATATGCATTTAAGTTTCCTCCATGTCTTTTTATGGCTTGAGAGGTCATTTCTTTTCAGTGTTGAATAATATTCCATTGTCTGGCTGTACCATAATTAATTTACCCCTTCATCTACTGAAGGACATCTTGGTTGCTTCCAAGTTCTGGCAATTATGGATACAGCTGCGTATTTCCGTGTGCAGGTTTCTGTGTGGAGCTGTTTTCAACTCCTTTGGGTAAACACCAAGGAGCACATGCTGGATCATATGGTGTGGCTACGTTTAGTTTTGTAAGAAACTGACAAACTGTCTTCCAAAGTGACTGCACCATTTTGCATTCCCTTCAGCACTAAAAGAGAGTTCCTGCTACTCCACATCTTCACCAAAATTTGGTATCACCAGTATTTTGTATTTTGGCCATTCTAATAGATGAGTCGTGGTATCTCGGTATTGTTTTAATTTGCATGTCCCTTGACTTTTAACCTTAGTTATGAAGACATTTTTTTCTCTCTCCATAAGATTTAAGGATCGACATGGTTAAATTTCTCAATCCTTGATTGTGTTGTCCATTTCATGTTTAACGACCATCAGGACATTAAATATGCAACGTTAACAAACATTTCCATGACTTTACCTATTATTTTATCCTCTTAAAACAGTTAGGGGCTTCCCTGGTGGTGCAGTGGTTGAGAGTCCGCCTGCCAATCCCTGGTCCGGGAAGATCCCACATGCTGCAGAGCAACTAAGCCCGTGCGCCACAACGGCTGAGCCTGTGCTCTAGAGCCCACGAGCCACAACTACTGAGCCTGCATGCCACAACTACTGAGCCTGTGCTCTAGAGCCTGTGAGCCACAACTACTGAGCCCACGTGCCACAACTACTGAAGCCCGTGCGCCTAGAGCCTGTGCTCCACAACAAGAGAGGCCACCACAGTGAGAAGCCCACGCACCACAACTAAGAGTAGCCCCTGCTCGCCACAACTAGAGAAAGCCCGCGTGCAGCAATAAAGACCCAATGCAGCCAAAAATAAATAAATTTTAAAAAAAGAATTAAAAAAAAAGTAACTTAAAAAAAAACCAGTTAGGCCTTTACCCCGAATTTATGTTTTTTTATAGCGTGCAGGCAGAAATCTAGTTTTACTTCATTTTTCCATACAGAGAGCCAATGATACCTCATTCAGGCAAGAGCACTGATAGAAACAGTCTCTTCTTTCTCTCCCTCCTATATATGAAATTGTTACATATGTAGAAGTCTACTTCTAGTCTTTATATTATTGTTTTAAGGACTTAACAAGGTAATTCACGTAAAAAAAAAGTGCCTGTGCTTACTTTGTCTTATTATCACTATGACTATTTTTTAATTGTCTTGGATTGTTTTATTCACTTTTATTTACATGTGATTTTTTGAATCAATTTTTTCCCACTTCTGAAAAATCCTGGAGTTTTCGAATGGAGAAGCATTGAATTTGTATACTAGAAAGAATTCTCTCTTTTATATGCAAGGATTCTATAGTGAGTCTTGTCATTCATGAATCTGATACATATCCTCCTTCTCCTCTGGTCTTTGTTATGGACTTTTATGAAATTTAATATTTTTCTCCTAATAAGTTTTGCATGTTTTTGTGAGGATTTTACCTATATCTTATGCTTTTATTATTTTTGTAGAAGGGACTTCATACCATTTAACATGTTCTAGTTATTTATGGCTGGTATGTAGGAAAACTATTGATTTTTTGTGTTTTGAGATTGGATCTGGATAGCATAATGGACTCACTTTATTAGTGATAATAGCTTGTTAGTTATTCCCTTGTGTCTTCTAGGTACATGACTGTGACTTCTACAAGCATGATGGCCTGTCTCTTGCTTCCCCATCCTTTTAACCCTTATGTTTAAGATTGCCTAATATCTCGAGTATAATGCTGAATATTACAGGTGATAGAAGGCATAATATTCCATATTTTTATGGAAGTACTTCTACTGTACTCCTAAATATGATATTTCTGACTGTTAACTCCTCAAGAAGTTAAAGACCTTCCTGTCTATGTTATTCCCCTAAAATAATTATGTTTTCATTATGACAGGGTATTATACTTTATCAAATGCATATTAGGCATCTGTGGACATGGCCACAGGCTTATCTTCTGATTAATATTAATATGTTAGGTTTCATTATTTAGTTTTCTAATATTGAGCTATCCTTGCATATCTGAAATAAAACTCAATTTGCTATGATCCTTTCACATTTATATGACTGAATTTTATTTAAGGTTTTTGCTCCAATGCTTAAAAGTGAAGTTGAGCTATAATTTCACTTATAATTATAATTTATTATATATAATAATTTATATAATTTATTATATATAATAATTTATAATTATAATTTCACCCATTTCTGGTTTGGGTATTGGGGTCCTGTATTGCTTATACAACATTAAATTTCTCTGAAATAACCTTCCCTTGGTTAATCAACTCGAATTACATTGTGTCACTGGCTTGACACCCTTTCCATTTCCCTGACCCAGATTACGTTTCACCCACTTAGTGCCCACAATATGCTTATCACTGCTTGTTCTAAGAACACTTTAATAAGCCCTCTGGGTTGAGGGCAGTGTCATACAGTTGCAGAATGAGCACCAACTTTTGAGTCAGATCTGATGTGGCCCGTGATTATTGTGTGAGATGAGACCTACTTCTCCTCTGTAAAATGAATATACCTACCTGCATGCTGCTGAAACCACTGAATAAGTTAATCCTCATAGAGTATCTGGTATACACAGGATTTTCTATAAATAGTGACTGTGATGATTTTCCTTGACCAACAGGGACATAGCATTTGTTTCTTTGGATATGTCAGCCTTCGCATGTCAAGTGATGCACAGGGTTTACATAGGAAATGCACAAATAGCACTCATAAAATCGACGTTTGAGTTAAATCGTGTCCCCCAAGATGACGTGTTGAGGGGCATCCCACCTGCAGTGATTGTGAATGTTACCTTATTCGGAAAGAGAACCTTTGCAGATATAATGAGTTAGGATGAGGTCACACTGGAGTAAGGTGGGCTCTTAATCCAATATGACAGGTATGCTTATAAAAAGAAGGAAGATGCAGTGAAGACAACAGCACACCGGGAGAACGCCAGGTGACGAGAGAGGCAGAGACTGGAGTGATGCATCTACAAGCAAAGGAACACCTGGGTCTACCAGAAGCTGGAAGAGGCAAGGAAGGCTCCTCCTCTAGAAGCTTTGGAGGGAGTGTGGCTCTGCCTACACCTTGATTTCACTTTCCTAGCCTCCAGAAGTCTAAGATAATAAATCTCTGCTGTTTAAGCCGCCCATCTGGAGTTACTTTGTTATGGCAGCCCTAGGAGTATCTTGTGGATCAGAACCCGGGAATGGCTGGAGTTTCAGGTTGTCAAAGGAATAAACCAAGAGGAAGATGGTACAGCACCGGTAACAAAAAAGTGTTGATATTAAGTCAAATGTTATTCGAGCTGGGATGAAAATAGGAACATGTTCTGAACTGTGCACCAAGCAGAACACAAGTGGACATGGCTAGAAGGGGGCAAAGAATATGGCCATTTATCATAATGGTGAGCTGGGGTAAAGAGTTACCAAAGTTATATCAGATACTCACTAATTCACTGGGTAATGGCTACAGTGTTAATTGCTAGAATATATTTGATAATGTATCTAGTAAATGTTGCAATAAAGCACAATTTCTTGCGGGCACAGTAACACTAAACAAGTCATAATCCCCAATGTAATTTTGCCAGGAAAGTGGTTCACGGAAAAGCATCTTGGGCACTGAGACTCTTTCTTGCCTGGTAACTCACATTTGTCCCATCAACTCATTCCTGCTAAAATTTGAGCTCTGTACCTTTCTTGGATCGCGCCAATCTCAACCTTCAGAATTTCATCTTCCTCATCATTCCCTATTTCCTGACTGATGACTAAGGCTACATGGATCATTACTCTATCTGATCAGATAGTCTAGGCATGCAAAATGTAGTCATGCTGGTTTCACTCTCGTCAAACAAGATCAAAGACGTGGATACCATGCCAAGAAAGTGGGTGACTGCATTTAACACTCTACAATTAATTGACTTGCTCTCCAAGTCATATGATGGAGCTATTCTAAATCTGGGAACAAAACCAGGATTTCTCACCACCAATTCTCTTTTCTCTTTTCCAGACCATGCAGTCTAAAAGTTTTTATTCTCCGATGATCATCAATTTAAATGAGAGACCTCCTGCCAAACTCAATGCTCTAATTACATAGTTAGGAAGGACAGATAATAATTATTGCAATGTTCTACCCTCAAAAATTGTTGCGCAATGCTGACTGATATAGATACCAAGATTCAATTTTCTTTATAACATATATGCACATATCTTTCAATTGTCTAAATGTGTAGATACTAAAAATCTATCATTGATAATTATTAGCACAAATGTATGACTATCAAATTAGCTGTGATCCTTATGTTTTACTTTCCATTTCCAAATAATTCAGAAATATTGGTTAACTGAAAGAATACACGAATATTTTATTATCACATAGCCTTTCTCATAAGAGAGAGAAAAGTCCTGAGACACTTCTTCCCTGTCTCCTTTTGTGTGAGCTTCAAAGCTTTTAGAAATTTAAATATGATTACAGCAGGGGTCTAAAAGGAAGTATATCAAGGCCAATGAATTGAGTGTTCAAGATATTATTCATGCTTGACATGGCTTCTTATAAAAGTCTCACTTCTTGTTGCCTGGAATTTTCCTTATTCTTTCTTTTAATTATCAAATTCCATGGTTACTTCCACCAATAAAACAGCAATGTCCGCTTAAAAGAAAAATCTTCTAGCAGTGCACAATGCTTCTATTCTGCTTTCCATTTCCTCATTCCCTAAGGAAGGCTTCCTTGCCAAATCCCATTCACAGCCCATAAACTCTTGCCAGCAAAGACTGGAAATGATAAACTAACTCAGGGATAAAATGCATAAGATACATTTATTTAGGAGAAAAAAAAAAAACCACACCAGTCCACATTTGCATAACTCTTTAATACATATGATGATTACCCCTTGATGCATATTAAGAAAAATGATAAATGCTTTGGATAGTTAAAAATTATCTTATGCAATCAATATATTTTTCTCCACACAAGCATTATTGATATAAATTTCCAGACACAGAGAATTAAATATTTTGTCATTTATTGTTTTATTGGTTTATGGGACTCCCCAATCCTCACTCTAAACATACACTCTTCACATAGATCCATCAAAATCCATTTTTCCAGGGCCCTACGTCCGATTTCCCCCATATATGTGGTCCTCTCAGTCTTCCCTTTCCCATCGAAGGGCAATTCTATTCTTCTAGTTGCCTCATTTTTGACTCTCTATTTTCACATACAGTATTGGTTATGGATGAAACTGTGTCCTCCCCCAAATTCATAGGTTCAGGTCCTAACCCCCAATATCTCAGAATGTGACCTTATTTGGAAATAGGGTCATTGCACATGTAATTAACAGGAGGTTGTATTGGAGTAGGGTGAGCCCCCCATCCAATACGATCCTTATGAAAAGGGGAAATTGGACACAGACACACACAGCGACAATGCCATGTGAACACTGGAGTTATGCTGCCACCAGCCAAGGAACTACCAGAAGCTGGGAGAAGAGCCTGGAACAGATCCTTCCCTATTGCTTTCAGAGAGAGCAGTGCCCTGCTGACACCTTGATTTCAGACTTCTGGCTTCCTAAACCATAAGAAAATGAACTTCTGTTGTCTGAAGCCACCTAGTGTGTGGTACGTTGTTACAGCATCCCTGGCAAACTAACAGAGTATCCAATCCATCAGCCAATCCTATTGTCTCTCTGTACCTATACAATTACTCGCAAATGTTTCCCTTCTAACACTGGGGCTATTCCTAGGTTTTTCTTCCCACAAGCAAGTTTTTGTTGAAATCGTGTTAGTTTCACCTTGACTCCAATACTCATGGCGTAAAATTATTTTAAATTGACTGATAAGGAATATGGGAAAAGGTATGACGCTCGATGGTTTGTGGTTCCCTCCACCCTCTCTGGCTGATCGCGGGGAAGCCGTCCACCTGCTACATGTCAACACACCAGCCAATCCCACCTGGGGTCCAAGTCGAGATTCTCTTCATCTTTATTCACAGTCAAGCTTTCAATATTAATTGTTTCCCAAAGCGTTTTTCTTCTGGAAAAGGGATGAGCAAAAACGCCAACTGAAGTCCTCAAAATTACTAAGCACTATCATTTCTCACCGTATTTTAATACATCCATTGGGTTTACAGTTTTTCAATCAGTCCATTGAAAATGTAGTAACCGAGCTAAACTTAGAAAAAATAGTTTGTGAACCTGAAATGCAACAGCTACTGATACGAGGCACTGTGTAATTAGGTGCTAAATTGTGCAGACAGATGTTCCATGCTGGAAGAGATCAGAGAAGGCTTAGATCAAGGAGAGGACTGGAGTCTTGCTGTGTGTGTTTCTCTCTTTGGTTTGCTTTGTCATCTGTACACTCATCTCTGTTTGGGATATGTTTTAAGTATTTAGAATTAATTCACAATATGAAAGCGTGCTTAAACATCTTTGTCCATGAGGAATGCTGATTTTCCAACAGAATTGAAAGACAATAACTTGTAAAGCAGTAGGGAGAGCAAGAATTATAAACACCAGTCAGTTACAAAATTAGATTTTGGACCTCCTTTTCTCCAGTGTATGAGTGATTGACGGGAAATGAAATGAATGCTTATTAGGACCCAAGCAGATGAGTTTTCCCCATTTGCATGGCTCCAAGTCTTCCTGGGTAAGGAATATTTACTTGGATGCCCTTTTGCACCTGTAATGGTTTAAACTTTTGTATTCATTATTAGTAAGCTCAACACAGGAAAACCCATGTTATAAGCCCCATAGAAAACAAATTTACTATTATTCTTTTTCCAAATACTACTGTATTTGTACTCACCAGCCTCATGTTTTCTCATGTATTTTTGACTTCTCTCTTTTCACAACATCATGCAATGGGGTGAAAAAAACAATAAATTAAAATATGCTTCAGGGATAATAAATATCCATTTATTTATGCATTAGCTCATTCAATTTTGAAACAAATACAGAGTGAGCCTACCGGGCTAGATAATTCACGAAGGGCTGTGAATCCAGTGGCACCCAGGTAAACTTGAATGCCCACCACTGCGGGGAGTTAGGCAGAGGTAGCAGATGCCAAGTTCACCTTTGTTTAGAAGGTCAAAGAAGGTCTCTGGAGGAAGAGACACTTAAGCGGAGCACTGACGAAAGAAAGAGGAGTCATCAAACCAACAGGTGAGGATACAAACCACAAAGAAATTAAAGTCTGAAAGCAAGATTTACCACGCTTGAAGGAGATGTGATTTTATCCTGTGAGTAATGAGAACCCACCGAGCAGTTTTCCCTGAAGAGAACTGACAAGGTCAAGTGGGATTTAGGGCTCGTGACCCTAGATTTAATGGGTCTCTCAAAGGCAAGGGTGAAACTAGAGAATGGAGACCAGCTAGGAGGTGGCTTCCAGATCTAGATTCAAAGTGGAACGGCAGGGGTAGAAGAAAAGCAAGGGGAATGGAAAGAACCAAACTGATCTGAGACGGATTCAGAACGTGGAAGGCAAGACAGCAGTGGCTGGTGGCACATGACAGCTGAAGAGGAAGGAGGCCAAGATGTCTCAGGAAGGAGAATGCAATTTCTTAACATGCAAAATGTTATTCCTTTACAGGAAGGAACAATTCAGCATGGAAAGTCTGACATTTCAACCTTACCTTTTAGATTTTTTACTGCTGATGGAAAATTTTTACCACAGCCTCTGTGGCTTCCAACACCACAAAGTTACTACCTTACAGCTCTTTAGGGCAGAAGGCCAGCACAGGTCTCAGCCGGCTACATCAAGGGGCCAGCAAAGCTGCGTTATTTTCTGGAAGCTCTGGGGAGAATCTGGTTCCCTGCCTTTTCCAGCTCCTAGAGGCTGCCCACATTCCTTGGTTCCTGGCCCCTCCCTCTACCTTCAAAGCCCACCAGGGCAGGTCAAGTCCTCTGTTTCTTCCAGACACCTCTCCCTTTGACCACAGCCGGGACAAGTTCTCATCTTCAGACCCACCAGGTAATTCAGGTTCATCGCCCCCTCTCAAGGTCAGCTGCTTCCTCCCATGATCATTAATTGGTTGTTTAGCAACATTCATTCACTGCAACCCTAGCGCCCTTGGCCATGTAACATCACATATTCAGTTTCTTAGGACTAGGACCTGGATAACATTGGGGGCCACTCTTCCGCCAACCCACACATACGCCAGGTTTCTGCCCACACACCTGAGGTCCAATCCAGTCCAATTACTTCCTTAGAAATTATTTTTATGCTATTTTATTCTGAACAGAGCACATTGCGGGCCATGTTCCTCCCCTCCAGCCTTGACTGAGAGGACTTTCATCTGCAGTGATATTTCAGCATAATCCCTACCAAAAAAGAATTCCCAAGTAACAGGTAGCTGGTCCTTCTGTAGCCACAGCATTGTGAAAACCCTGTCTCACACTGTGAACCACTTAATTCACTTCTTACTGCTTTCCTTCAACATTTTTAAGTATAAACATTTGCCAGTTTTCAAGGTAATGAGCCCAACCTTTTTTAAAAACTGAAATACTGTACTTAAAATCATATGTATTAGGGCCGTTTGTAGGATGGTTTCATTCTTCTAATAGTCAAGTGCCACAAAAATCCATATGAAAACTAAACGTTGATTTATACAAAGCATTTACTTATATTTTTGTAACAGAATAGTTCAGTAGAAAAACAAATGGCTGCTAAAATTAAATACCTATAGAAATTACCGAAAACTCCTAGCAAAAAGAGATTTAGTGATACTGCAGTTGGTGAAACTTAAAACGCAAACTATCAAAGACAAGTTTGTAATTATTATCCATTTTTTTCTTTGACTTAGCACTGGACTAAAGTCTTTTACAGAACCAAGGCCCCCCCACGCACTGGGTTGTGTCTGCATTTATCTCATTACCAAGAGTAGTCAAAAAGCAAATAAACCAGAAAAAGAGTGATAAAAGATCCTAAAAAAGGCAAAATTAACTGAGAAGAAAAATTTTAATATAGATTGATGTTGCAAATATTTTTCCTAAATGAGCTCTCTTGATGAAACAACTGTGAAAAGAGTTTTAAAACTGCCCTCCGTTCACTGCTGCAATTGAATAAATGATCCTTGATCATTTCAGCTGGAGTAGCCTGACTGCAGTCACAGGGCACTAGGGACACTGCATTCCTGTCACTGTCACAGCCCTGCACCCAGGCCATGCCTCATCTGGACTGACGAAAGGTCCTGGTCCCCAGCCAGGGCTATCAGAATGGGAAAAGGATAAGAAGGATTATTTTCTTCCTTCATTTTGAACGTATCTCAAGATTGAGGGTTCAGGGGCTTCCCTGGTGGCGCAGTGGTTGAGAATCTGCCTGCCAAAGCAGGGGACACGGGTTCGAGCCCTGGTCTGGGAGGATCCCACATGCCGTGGAGCAACTAGGCCCGTGAGCCACAATTACTGAGCCTGCGCGTCTGGAGCCTGTGCTCCGCAACAAGAGAGGCCGCGACGGTGAGAGGCCCGTGCACCGCGATGAAGAGTGGCCCCCGCTTGCCACAACTAGAGAAAGCCCTCGCACAGGAACGAAGACCCAACACAACCATAAATAAATAAATAAATAAATAAATAAATAAATAAATAAATAAATAAATAAATAAATAAATAAAATTAAAAAAAAAAGATTGAGGGTTCAGTGGTATCGTTATTATAGGATAACTTTATGATCAAACATAAATTGTATAAATATTTAATAATCACTTGTAAGCATACTATCCTAAATTAAATGTTCAGTATTAAATATGCTGTTCTCAAGTAACTCATGTCTAAACTTACTTCTCCACCTTATTTATCTGAATGATTTAAATATAAATGTCTATAATCATATTTCTACATGTGGAATTTTTTCAAACAATTATGAAAATAATAGACTGTTTCAAAATATGCTTGGCAATAAATATGCGCTAGTACCCTAGAAATTTAAGATTATCTAACAATAGATTTAAATTTTAATTATTTTCCTGTATCAATTCATTTTAACAATTTAATTTATAAGCCCAGTTGCTAGACTTATTTAAAAAAAAGATGGTCTCATGCGTTGCCTTTCCCCCATCAGTAACCATGCAAAAATGCAACATTCTATTTTTTCTGTATGTTTTAAGTAACTTTTATTTAACTCTGGACACAGTTTAAATGTACCACAGAGCAAAAGAGAAAAGAGAAAGTGTTTCAATGGCTTATGTTTCTTCAAACCAAGATATGAATGTACTTCATTAAATATTTTAAATATAACTTTCTTACACTGGGAACCATTTTCTTGTATATTAGAATCTTTCCATTCTTCTGATAACTGCTGGTTTGTGAGTGTGTGTGTGTGTGTGTGTGTGTGTGTGTAAAGTGTAAAGTAACACCACATGCTTTGACAACATTTTCTAAAATGTAGATAATTTATATAGGTGTAAACATTATTCTGCAGCAAGTATTCGGCAGAAAAAGTTTTGCTTGAAAAGGCTTTGCATTAAAACGTACTGAATACATTATACACAGCATATATAATGTAGTGTAAATCATTTAGAAAATGTTTGTACCTCTCACGGTACAGATAATCTTTATTTCAGAATTTGAGGGAGATTGCAGGCAGTTTCATTCATAAATAAGAATGCTAGCTCAGAATTCTGAACTACCTAAGGCTGAATCTTGCTTTTTCAATATTTTTTTCCCTTGTTTAGTGTTCTTTGAGTAAGTTAACCTTTATAAACCACAATTTACTAATTTGTAAAATCTTCAATGTACTAGCGTTTATTTGTAAATAATAATAATAATGTAAAACCATTCCAAAGGAGCATTTCTGGGTGATATGAATTATGAAACACACTATCCTAATATATTCAATTAAGTAGAAAATTATGTTTACAATTCAATATTTTCATGAAGCAATACATCATAAATATGTACACTAATTAGAATATCACTGACAAATATGGGCAACAGCACTTTGTATGCAGATTCAAATGGCAAATGAGGCTAGAATATAAATTATTTACCCAGAAGAATCCAGAGGAGACATTTATATTGAAATAGAGGATTTTCGAGAATGATTCAGAGGAAGAGGTCAAATTAAAAAAATACTTCTCATCCATAAAATTCAAAAGAGGTTGTCTTCAATTTAGGATAGATATTCTTGAGAAACTGGACAACATATTTTCAAGCTGGCTTATATTTTAGAAATACATTACCACAGAAAAATAATCTTATCCTCAAAAACGTTTTTTTTTAAACCCATATACTCTTAAACCATTGAGAAACCATTAAAATATTAATAGCATCATTCAAATCTAAGTTTGTTAGCTTCCCCTCATGCATTTCATTTTTTATCATTGTTACCTGAGGAACTTTGCACTAAATGCATTGAAACTATCACTGCACATTGCACATTTCAAGTTGATTACATGATCAGTGAAGATGCAATTCTTCCCTAATAAACAAGCTCTGGTGTCAACACAACTATTTAAAATTTAAATATGTGAGATCTCCATTTTGTAACACTTTCCTAAATGGAGGTACCTGTAATTTTTATCATTATTATTAGGGAGGATAATTCACTAGCAACTATATATAACTAGTTCTTGAATTAACTACAAGTGTGCTACAAGTAAATGTGTTCCAAGGAATTCAAAGATGGATGAACCCATGTAGTTTGGAGCGGAAATGGCATCCACTGGAAAGAGGGGTCTTGATTCAGAGCCGCCATTCATTCAATCAAGAAGTATTTCCTAAACACTATATTCTACCTTTTCTTCAAGGCACATAATAGGAGCACAGAATATGTGGGTACAAAATCAAACAGTATAGATCACCAGAAAACATTACTAAACAAAAAAGATTACACATATTTTCAAATAAACTTTCTTAGTTTTCTTTATGTAGATCACACATCCCACTGGACTCAAGTTTTTACCACTTACTTCACTATTAGCTCTTCTAATTTACCATATGATTTTACAGACGATCATGCAGAAGAAGTTTGCTTGTTTTATGCCATTATCAAATCCCTTTTGGTGACTTAGTTCAGGCTATTGTAACTAAATACCAAAGACTGAGTGACCTTCAACAAACATTCATTTGATACAATTCTGGAGGCTGGAAGTCCAAGATCAAGGTCCCAGCAGATCCGCTGTCTGGTAAGAGCACACTTCCTGGCTCATGGATGACCATCTTCTCACTGTATCGGAACAAGGCAGAGAGCAGAACGCAGCAAGCTCTCTAGCGACTATTACAAGGGCACTAATCCTTATAAGAGACCTTATGACCTCATCTAAGCCTAATCGCCACCCAAACCTCTTACTACCATCACATTACTGGGGGCGGGGGGGGGGGGGCGGGGTGTGTTCGACATATGGATTTTGGAGGACACATTCAGACCATAACAATAACATGTTGTATTTTCACTTTTTTTTTCCCTTATTATAAGACTGACCTACTGTTGAGCATTAAATTTCAGATACTGTTAAATTACAGTTTTGCTTTGTTTATTTAAATGTTCATTTGCTCCCTCTAGTGCTTATATAATGAATGGTATCTTTATACAAGTTGTCTGGATAACTAATTGTCATAATTCATACATTTCCACAGCAATGCCACAGCCCTCCAATTCAAGAATAAGTGATCCTGAAACTGTGGAGAAACATTTAGGTGAATTTTTCATTTCTTTAACATCAATTTATTTCAGTAAAATAATACTGGAAATAGATATGTAACTTATTTACACAAGTATATATCACTTAGTGAAATTCATATATGCATATATATTATATGTGTATATGTATACATATATATATATGTGTGTACGTGTATATATGTGTGTGTGTGTGTATATATATATATACACTTAATATATACATTATATATTCAGTTATATATATTATATATATTATATATATATATATTATATATTCAGTTAATAGAGGAAACATCCAAAAGAGTTGACTTACACACAACGCACATTTTTCAATTTACACCATATATCAATGTTCCCCTAATGTTTATAAACTTTGTAAATAATTCTCTCTGTATTAGTTTGTGTTTTTCATCTTTTTCTTGGTAGTCTATAATGTCTCTCAAATTGAAAACTTAATTCCTGTTTCTACTTTGGAAATACTTAGCAATTTAGTATGTGACATACTTTCTGTCACTTTGGAAACCAGTATACTCGGTTTGGACTTCTGTACTTTTTCCTTTGGGTCCTACGTGATCTGTCACCTACTCTATCTTTTTAACAAGTTTTCCCACATTCTCCAGTTGTGTCAGGACTTTACCTTCTATTTCACTGATTTAATTTCCCATTCTGTGTCACTTTAATAATTTCTAGAGTAGTTTTCTTTCTCTAGTGTTTTTTTTTTTTAATCCCATATTGTTTTGCTTTACCGCATGTTTTACTCTTTTATCTCTTGGAGTAAAGATCTGGATTCTTTGCTGGTTTCGATGTCTTTATTTTGTGGCAGAATTTCATGGCTTAGAGTTCATTTCTTCACTTTTACTGGCCCCCACCTTTGAGGTGTTATGTGTGTTTTCAAAACATTTAATCATCCAACATTGCTTTTTATGAACTTCTACTCCCCCTTTAAGTTATATTATTTTCAAAGTGCTTATTTTCTTTCAGGCAATTTATAGACATTTATGTAGAATTTAATGGGAGAAGATATGAGACGTTACTACACCTCTACTAGGAAATAACCCCCCTTTCTCTGTCCAAATCTAAAGAAGGGGCTGTTTAATGTTGCATATGTGTTAGCAACACTTTATCATGAAACGATGTTTTAACAGTAGAGATAGTACTGTAATGCCATTTGCAGCAATACCAATGGACCTAGAGATTATCATACTAAGTGAAGTCAGAAAGAGAAAGACAAATACCATATAATATCACTTACAGGTGGAATATAAAATACGGCACACGTGAACTGATCTACGAAACAGAAACAGATTCACAGACACAGAGAAAAGACTTCTGGCTGTCAAGGGGCAGGGATGGGAGAGGGATGGATTGGGAGTTTGGGACAAGCAGATACAAACTATTATATATAGAATGGATAACAAAGCTCCTACTGTGTAGCACAGAGAACTATACTCAGTGTCCTGTAATAAACCATAATGGAAAAAAATATAAAAATATATATATATATGTATAACAGAATCACTTTGCTGTACACCAGAAACTAATACATTATAAATCGACTATACTTCAATCAAATAAATTAAAAAAAAAAAAAAGAAAATGAGCTGGAAAAGTTTATGTAATTTACTCAAAGTCATAGAACGAACAAACAGCAAAGCAGGGATTCAGACTCATGCCAAGATACTGCATGAATTTTTTACTACACCAAACTCCCTCTGAAATTATTTCAAGGAGGAACAGACTAGGGTAGTAGAGCTGGATATTACAGAAGCTTAGACTGGCTGCATAGCCGGCTACTTATTATGTCAAGTGAATTAATTTCTCTTAACTTCAATATTTTCCCCCAAATGTAAGTGATAATATATCCACTTCATGGGTCCCTGAAGCAACTAAATGAAATAAAGTATGTGAAAAGGCCTGATACATTATAGATGTTGAGTAAATGTTGTTGAATGGAATTTAAACCTTCAGATAATTACTCACAGAGTATCAGTTTTGGCTTTCCCTATGTAACCACCTATTAGCAGGTATAAAACTGCTGAGAAGAACTGAAGACAAAGATGATTCAATATGGTATGGCATAAAGATAGCTGGGCCCCCAGCACTGAATATTAATATTGTCTGTGTGATTCAAAATGCTTAATAACATAAACACGTGGAGACATACACTTCAAATTTCTAAATAGACATGATATACTCAGTACTGTAGTCATGGAATCACATAATACATATTAAGAATGTTATTGAGTCTGATGATCTAATTAGCTGAATTGACAAAGGTAAACTGACAGCATAAATTCCTTAATTTATTCATCCATGCTTTGGATATTTGTTGTGGTCCAGAAATTCTGCTGGGTACCCGTTACAGTGGAAAAAAATGGCCGACCCTTCAGTCCGCGAAAAAAGATTTTATAACTATTATCATTTGACTCTTCTTCAATATATGAAACAATGATTGATAAAAATGGAATCAACTGGGATAATCAGGCAGCAAGAGTATCTTTTAGCAGAAAAATAGCATTTTGTCATAATCAGCTAAGGGGAAACCTGATGATTCTTCTTTAAAATTGAGTATTAGATTTAAAGCCCAAAGATAAAGTAGTAGATACTTTATGATATTTATAAATAATAAAATGCACTTTGTAATTCCCTTCTCGTACTTTTAGGACTTCCAGAAGATACTGTTGTTGAGTCTAGTAGCATGCTAATTACCTAATGAGGACTTGCAGACAGTGTTTTCCTTACTGTTCTTCAGGAGCGCGTTCTTTGCATCTACCAGTGCTGAAAGAAAGAAGGTATTTAAGAAGCTAATTTCCCGCAGGAATGATATATGGTTTCGACACTTTCGGGGGTGTTCTTCCACAAGTATCTTTTACAATTTTATCTTCCAAAACGAATACATTCTTTTGCTGTTGTTGTTCCCTGAGTTAAACAGTACACTGGCAAAATGCCTTGATAGCTGAAAGGTACCAGTTAAGCATGGTGCTTTTGTGTAAGTTCACACAGTGGTTTTGTTTTCTGAGCCAATACAGAACAAATGTAATAATGAGCAAATTCTTACCTAGGGTGAGTAACAGTGATAGCTGCGTTTACTAAGTACAGAACATTGAAATGATGACACAGTTGCTTTTGGATCTCTTTTAACTCACATCTGTTTTTGGCTCCGTGTTTAATAAAGAAACCTGGGCTTTCGCTCAGTTGTGAATGACCTAATTTGAGTAGCACAGAGATGTGTAAAGGCAGCACTGGCTTTTTCTTACCTATGATAATTCAGCAATTATCATTTCCATTTTTTGCAATGTTGCTGGGGGGACATTGTATCTAACAGCATTTGAAATGAGAATGGCTAGAACATTCCAGGTATATAATGGGGAATCACCATAGGCAGAAATTGTTTTTTGTGTGCGAGTTTTTTTTTTTTTTTTTTGGTGTTTGTATCTGCTTCTATACCCTTGGCTATACTGTATTACTTAGAATTGGACCTTTTAACTGCATGAACATAAAGCTAGCACTTTGTTTTGTCAAAGTTAAAAGTAATCCTATGATATCAAATCACTAAACAATAATCAGTTATTTTAAGTTTTTACAATGTTAGTTTCAGGTGTACAGCACAGTGATTCGGTTATAAATATACATATATATATATATATATGAACATATATATGTATACATATATATGTTCTTTTATAGACTCAAAATACATATTCATTTTCAGATTCTTTTCCCTCATAGGTTATTAAAAAATATTGAGTATTGTTCCCTGTGCTATATAGTAGGTCCTTGTTGGTTATCTATTTTATATATAGTAGTGTATATATGTTAATCCCAAACTCCTAATTTATCCTCCCTCCGCCTTGCCCCTTTGGTAACCATAAGTTTGTTTTCTATAGAATACAAACATACATTTTATAATGAATTTTGAAAAAATAAGCAATTCCATGATTAATTATAGAGTATTTGGAAAATACAGGAAAGGCATAGAAACAAAAATAGTCCTGATACTCAAGAGATATTAATGTACTAATGTTCTGATGCCCTTTTTCCAAACTCATCTCTATGTCCCTATGTGTCTGACACTGGAATCAAACTATATAAACAGCTTTATTTATTGTTTGTTACAGTGCGTATACTTGACCAAGAATACAAGCCAAACACAATTTAATAGTACATAGTAGCTCGTTATACGGCTCTATCTAATTTATTTAACAATTTCCTACTATTAGCTATTTGGATAATTTTACTTATTATTATTAAGTGCATTATAATAAACATTTTATGAAATATATATTCATTCAACTAATAACCTTTGAGTACTCTGTATGAACAATTACATAACAAAATAAGTCTTTGCTCTCAAAAACTTACAATCTAGTGTCCTAGACTTCTCCTGAAACACCAAAGATCAGGGACCTTGACTTAAAAAGAAGGAAGAGAGTATCTTGATGTATAAATAGTTTATTAAGAAGGGATGAGTTCACGTAAGGCTTTTAACCAAATCAAGAAGTTTCAGCTTTCACAGGAAGAAGAGCTGTTAAGGAATTTAATTTTGTGTTTTTGAAAGACTATTTTGGTTCCAATGAGGAAAATGGATCTGAAGTGGATAAGATTGAGCAGAATAGGCGGTTGCCACCATCCAATTATGAATGGATGACATAAACTAGGGAGCTTTGTGATATTTCAGAGGTGGACTCAATAGGACTTCTTGGTGATTCAGTAAATGGGGGTAAGAGAAAGATAGGTGCCACCAAACTGAAGGCTAGTGAAATATTAAAGAAATTAACCCTTTTCCTGCCATACGTGACTCAAACGCAGCTCATTTTCCGGGGTTTTTCAGGCTGCCATTGCCTAGTGCCCTTCCAATGGAAGACGAACTTATTTCTATTCTATAGGCTATTTCTCTTACTATTTCAAAGGAAGATCCCAGGACTCATAAAATTTTATACCACTCCTCCTGGAATTCAATGTTTTATTGCCAGCGTCCACACTTCCCTTTATCTGGTCCTGCTGTATTGCTATGTTTTTTCTTTTTTCACTCATTTTTTTCTGCTCAAATCAGTTAAAAAAAAAAAAAAAGTCTTACTAAATTTTAACTGCTGGCATTCATTCTGAGGATTCATATGAGTTCTCCGCATTTTCAAAGTCTCCACACTTTCTGGAGTAAGATTCGCAAAGACTCTAATCAGGGACTTCTAGGAACTTCTAGATGCTATTTCAAGTAAAAGCCATGGTTTCTTTTAGATAATACATTACACATTAAAACAATGAGATACCACTACCCATCTATTAGCATGGCTAAAAAATAAGAATAAACCTGATAATACCAATTGCTACCAAGGATACAGAACAACTTAACGCTCATTCATTGCTGATGGAAACGTAAAACAGTACAGCCACTTTGGAAGACAACTGGCAGCTAAATATAGTCTTACTATAGTATCCAGCAATTACACTCCTAGGTATTTACCCAACTTATTTGAAAACATGTCCAAATCGTCACATTATATACATTAAATACATACATAATAGATATATGCATATCATAATATTATATGTCAATTATACCTCAATAAATCCGGGGGGGAGGGGTAAGAAACCCTGCATGTGAATGTTTTTAGCTTTATTCATTATCAAAACTGGAAGCAACCAAGATTTCCTTCAGTAGATAAATGGATAAACTGCAGTGCATCCACAGAAAAAAAAAATATTATTCAACAACAAAAAGAAATGAGCTATCATACTATGAAAAGACATGGATGAATCTTAAATGCCTATTGTTAAATGAAAGAAGCCAATCTGAAAAGGCTACACACTGTATGATTCTAAATATATAATACTCGGGAAAAGCAAAACTACAGGGATAGTAAACAGATCAGTGGTTGCCAGGGGTTCAGAGGGAGGAAAAAAAGGGCTGAATAGTAAAGCACAAGAGATATTTTAGGGCAGTGAAAGTATTCAGTATGAAACTGTAACGGTGGATACATGACATTATACATTTTCCAAAACCCACTGAACTTTACAGTACAAGAGTGAAGCCTGACATATGCAAATTTAAAATATCATGTAGGAGATCAGGGAATCCGAGAATGGAATGCGGAATGTGACCAAGCAATCTAACTGCCTTACAAATGTATGAAATAATCTCACTGAAGGGGCAGGGGTAAAGAGGTGTGACCTAAGTAACTTCAGAAATGAGGAGTCTGCAAGACTGAAGGGGAAATAAGCTGGTCTAAAGCACTGTCACCTAGTTGATGCTGTTTTCCACAGGGGTGCAGGTTAAGAGTTCTGCTCCTGCTAGCATGTAAACTGTCAGTGAATGACTAAGTAAAAGGATGGCAGATGGTCTGAACCAGATGCCTCATATTTAGAGTGGGAAGCTACATATAAACAAGGGTAAGAGGTTAGAATGATCCATGTGGTAAGGGAATCGAGTTGCAGACATCAAATGGACTCATGGATAGCTTCATATAGATACACATTGTTACACACACAAACAATTATTGACGGGTGAATACACTCACTGTATATTTGTTGCTCAGTCAGCTGAGAGGGCCTAAAACAAGGACAGCCCAGTAGCAATGAGCACACCTACCACTCTCCGTTTTTAACACCACCCTCCAATAAAAGGAACCAGGGCTCCTTGGAGACATGGCTGATTCTAGGACTGCAATGGGGAAAATAAAGATGAGCTTGGGGCATCTTATAGTGTCAGAAAGTAAGGAAGTGCTGGAAAAAAAAAAAAAATAGGAGTATGTCAAAGACACGCAGGAACGCCTTTGACCAAAGCTGGAACAATTTGGGAGAGAAAATAAAGTAATATGGGAGTATAACCCAAAGTATAAAATAAATATCCACGTGTCCATACTAATAAAGGATTGAATAAATAAATAAATAAACAAACAGAGAATAAAGGCCAAATCTTTCATTCAAAAGAATTCCAAATAATTCATATAGATACACCAGCTTCAAAAAGGGGAGAACATAGCTCCGCCTTCCTTGAGTGTGGGCTGTACAATGACTGCAAAGGGAAAAAGGGTTACTTTACAGGAGAGAAATCTGATAGACACTACCTCAGCCAGGTGATCAGGTTAACATCACCAATGGAAAAGCACATTAACACGTACACTAAGGCTGGTCCACGCATGAGAAAACCATCAAATTCCAGTAGGAGTTACCCTACAGTGTACCTGGCCAGTACTCCTCAAAACCGTCAACATCCACAAAAACAAGAGAAAACTGAGAAATACCCACAGGCAAGAGGTTATCTAAGTGGTATCCTGGATGGGATCCTGGAATTGAAGAAGGGCAGTAGGTAAAACCTAAAGAAATCTGAAATAAAGTACAGACTTCAGTTATTAATGATGTATCAACAGTGACTCTTTAGTTGTAATAAATATGCCATTTTAATATAAGAAATGCCTAACAGGGGAAACCAGTTGTCGGACATACAAGAGCTCTCTGTATTATCTTAATCAACTTTTCTGTAGAAATAAAACTGTTCTAAAATGTTTTAAAATGTATTTCAAAAAAAGTATTACACTTTAACAACTTAAAGCGAATAAAAGCAACAGGAACTGATAACCAGAGTCTACATGATACTCCGAATACAGAGTAGATACCTAAAGGAATTTTAAAGGATCAAAGATATCTTAATATCTAATTTGTATCGCATAGGGTAGAACATATTCAATCAAAATTTGGTTGACAACCTTTTATCACTCCTGTTTATTCATTTCCAGGGTTCATTTCCGGAATCTGCCATCTACTAGCGTCTTGAGTAAGTTCTTAACACTCTGGGTTTTGGTTACCTTATCTCTAACAGGGAGAGTGTAAAAGCACTTACTTCATGGGGTGCTGGGGAAATAAAAAGAATTAATATATATAAACCACTTAAGAGGATACCTATCATAACAAAAAATGTTAGTTAGCATTATGATGATGTTTATTATCATGAAGAAATTATCATTACAAATGATCAGTAATTACTCTAAAATTCCATTTTATTAAGTTATCTGTGGGGCAGGGGTGGAATTGCTAGGACAGACACCACTGCTAGTAGAAACTGCCTTTGAGTGGATGGATCACCAGTGATTTTATTTTAATTTATGCTCTTCTGTATTTCTCAAATTGCTAATGAATCTGTATTAACTTGTAATAAAAATATTTAAAATTCTGAATCAATTTGATATATTAAGTCAATGTTTATATTATCTCTTTTTAAATGTTATATTATGAAAATAATATATTCACATACTTTCATGTTAGATAGTTCAGGAGGATTTATAATGAAAAGCAACTCTTTCCTTTCTCACCTCCTTCTGCATTCATTTCCTCATTTAGTGCTGGCGACTCTAACATTTTTCTATTTGTGCTTCTCCTACTGGTCACTTCCACATCTATAAATTATATCTCAAGAATGCTTGTTATATCAAATTAGACATTGTCTTTTTACTTCCTACTTTAATATAGGAGAATTTAGCTTATTTAAACCATCCCTACTCTCGTCTGCTTCCCAATTTTTGTACTTAGAACTTTAAGTCCCTGTATTGGTTAGGTTTTTAAATTTAAATAATATTCATAAGCCTCTATTTCTTTTGCCACCAATGTTCCCCAGTATTACTTCAGCAATTATGGTACCAAGGTCACCAAGGCCAGAGAAATGAGAGTATATGACATACAGTTCAGAGCTGTGATCTACATGGTAGAATTTATTGGAAATCCAAGAACACAGACTTAATCTCGAACACTACTTTAGAATTGTTCACTCTGTCATTGCTATAGATTTGTGTGTGCAAAGCCAACCGTAACACATTGTACATTTCCCCTTGGTACTTTGTCTGTAATTTACATGTACTGAGACCTATTGAATGGAGACATACCAGTTATGTCCGCATGTTCCACAGGCTTACTTAACCAAAAGGAAATGCATGCCATGGGTTTTCTATCAAATATATATTAAAACAGCCGTTATTATTAGAATTGCTAAGCGGATACTTTAACTGGTATCATTCATGATTCTGTTTAAATTATGTGCTGTTTTCTACAGTGGTTCTCACCCTTATTTTTCACTTTGATACAAAGCAAAACCAGGAAATATTCCGCCAGTAATAGTGGCTCCTTACAACAGAAATTCTCATCAGATGTAGGCTGCCAGGACATATCAGAATTTGGATGGACGGCATGAGCACTGTAGTTTGAAAATAAATCCCACTTCCCTGTCCAAAGAGGTTCTAGAAGCCTGTGGCCACCTCCCTCCTTCTCCCCTACTCCACCAAACCACAATAAACATCATAGATTTGAAATACAATGTGCAGACTTACAGTCACTGGAGCATAACTAAAGACACTTCATCCACTTATGGCCAAATATTTAATGAACACCCACCACCTGGCAGGCCACGTGCTCAGAGCTGAGAAGCCCTCCCCTCATAACACAGAAACCACCACACTCAGAGCTTGTGGCCTAGAGCAGGGTACAGAGATATAAACAGGCAATAACGATGCAGCTCAGTAAGTACTAAGATCAATCATTACTTAACCTAACCCTAACTTTCACTGGGAATTCTTTAATTTAGAATCAGATCCTCTCAGGGCTTTTCTGTACCTCTGGGCTTTCGAGCAGTTTCATGCCAACTGTTTTGTGGTGTTTTTCATAGCTGTCAGAAGCTGATTTCTGTTACAACTAGATGGCTTATGTTTTAATATCTTTCCCTTCTAGTTCACCACCTTGGATTCACCGGCATCCAGTTATTTCATCTATGACAGGCACCAAGGCTAAGGAAATAGAAATCACAGTCATTCACTGCGGAATTAGCAGCAGAGACCAACATGGCTGTATCTTCCTAGATGTAGCAACCCTCCTCTATCCTGATCATGACCCCATCAATTTTTCAGTTAAAAAAAAAAAAAATTATTAACCTTCATCTTTTACAGGCTCCTCAGCTGGTTATCTGGATCCTTGGAATCACATGTGGTTCCATGTTCAAATTCTTTTGGACTGAGAAAGCTGTATCTACCATTTTTAGTTAACACCCCCAGCAGGGTCCAGGATAGTACTCATAACCAAACATGCTGACATTTCTGAGACAAAAATATGAGTATTCACAATAAGTGGGATAAACAATGATTTTGTATAACTGTGCATCTGTCCAGGTTGACGTTGCCCCAATGGCTTTTCCATGAACACGTGAAAGAGCTCTTAGTTTTCCAAGCCTTCTGCATCTCCAAATCGTGGGTAAGGCATCAAATACTTGCACTGGCCACACTATCTGGCCCCTGAACAATCAAACACATGTCAAATCTGATACTGAGATTTCGTCTTTAAAATGATTTTATCCTCCTTTAGTTATTTATTCCAATCCATTAGAACATGTTTTAAAAACATTTCAGCAAAACAGATTTGTACTGAAATACAAAGCATATTTTCATCTCAATATTCACGTGATCAGAAGCTCAGTGGTTATAAATAAATTTCATTATGTGTATTATTATAAAAGATTTTGGAAGTGGAAACGAGAGTACTGACAACTACCAGTAAGACATCCAAGGAGATACTAATGAAATTAACTTGAGCCACTTAGGTCCAAGTCCAATAAGAAGGGAAGGCTGCCAGAATTATCAACAACGAAGCTGCTGGGGGCTACTGTAATCTGTGGGTAAAATGGAAGTGGAGGGTTCCCAGAATTTACCTCCCTGGGAATGATGTAGGTTGAGCATCGAGCTAAATTCTAAATGTGTACGCAAAACATGAAAGCATAAACATTTCTGCGATGAGGATGAGGGATCTGGATGTTTTCATAATCAGGTTTTCAACTATGGCAACCTTATTGTAAGCCTCTCAGCACGAATGAATTCTAAATGGGCTACCCATTATTCTAGCATTCCATGGAGTTACACCACTCAAAGTGATGTAAAGCCATGCATAACATAATAGAACACAAAAGATGAATTTTGAGAGGTATCAAGCTTCAAATTCAAAAAGTATATGCTAAAAAAATAAAAAAATTTAAAAAATTAAAAAAATTAAAAAATAAAAAAAATAAAAAAATAAAAAAATAAAAAATTAAAAAATTAAAAAAAATTAAAAAATAAAAAAATAAAATAAAATAAAATAAAAAGTATACGCATGTCACAATAAATTGGCAGGACTTTAACTTAGTCATCTTTTCTTAGATTATATACTGGGAAGCTTGTTTCAAAAATCAAAGAACATGCACACAATTTCATTACCCAACTCTGAATTTACTCACCTCCATGGGACACCTTTAAAGCATGAATCTAGCAAATGGTAAAGAAAGAGTGAGCCTTAGAAGAAATTCATACGTTGCGGCACACAAAGGAATAACTCAGTGAGGGCAAACTCCCAGGTCTCCAAAATCAGGTGATACTTCCTCATCATCACCAAATATTGATTTATCACTAGGTGTACACAGAGACAAGGTAAAGCTCTTGTTTTACACCAAGATAAAGGAATGGGTCACAGCTCATAGAAGGCTCACAGTTTAGCTGAGGAGAACCAGAAAAACAACTGTGAACAACAATCAATGGTATCTTTTGTCAAATGCATGGTGCAATCAATAATAGTTAAATGGTGCAAGGTAGGAGGGAAGGCGCTGGTACCCTATCGTGAAAAGTCTCTCTTTCAGGAGGGAGGACTTGGACCAGTTCTCAATGGAAGAGTAGAACGTAAGAAACACTACCAGCTATAAATGCAGGCATCAGTGATCCAGTAAATGTATCAAAGAAAATGTCAATCTCTGAAGCAAAAGCATGGAACCTGACAGTACTCTACATTTCAAATACTGAAAAAACCATGTGCCCAGAAAAACTTGGCATCCTAAATATAAGAACTAAATTTAAGACCATATGCACCCAAGTTGAACTTCATATTCTTGAATCTATGAAGTATTTCCATATATTATGCTGTTTTTTATATTAAAAAATCCATATCTGGTATACAGCACAGTAATTTTAAAGGGTGTTATGTACATTTCCTGAGCATTTGCTCAAGTTGCCATCTGAGCTATCATGTTAATTTGAGTTAATTTGCTAAGATTATGACATAAGCTTAAAAAGCAATTAACAATAACCATGACACTGATGATGAAAAAGAATAAAGGCCTTCATTAAGGATGGTTGTAGAGTTTGGGATGATAATCATAATTTTTTAAAGGGTTTACTACAGCAAATTAATTTTTTAGCTTAATTTTGAAAAGCAATCTGATAAATTATAAGAAATGTCAAACCACTGCCTGAAGCAATGTTTTGAAAATTAAACATGCATTGCATTAAATTTCTGAATGTGGATTAGTACTTTTAACAAATGTTGATTTCTAAATTAAAAATGAGCATATTTTCCACTTACTGTAAAATGTAAGTTGCAGTTACCTCAACTGTGTTGTGTTAGAAAAACCATTAACGTGAAAAACAACTTTGTTTCTAATGCTTTTTATAAGGCATGATTGTAATTTAAAGAGCAACCAAACTACCTGGGTGTGTTTGCTGGTGTATGTGTGTATACACGTATGCTATTGATTAAAATGAAAAGCAATGAACCTCCTAAGTCAGCTAATTAAGTACTGTCATATCATTTTAAATGTGAGCTTAAAATCCTAGGGTAAATTAATCAATACTTGGAGTCAGTAGGTAAGGACCTATTTTTAAAGAAAGACATACTTTGTGACATACAATGGTGAAAATGGTTCGTATATCAGTATCCATAACACTACCCTTTATACGGTTCAGATATGTTCATTATACTTTAAGCCTTAAGAAATCATCTTAAAAATGAAAATTTTGTATTCAAAAAACATTATTAGAAATATATGAGGATTTGACATTCAGCCAACAAATACTTATTGGATTTCCTAGGAAGCAGGCACTCTCAGGTTCTGTAAGAGATACTGAGGAAATTGAGCTTAAGCATTGACTGCATCACTTGTACAAACCTTCTCACATATCTTGCAGCTGAGCTAAAATCTGACCGTGGTCTTTCAATTCCAATCGCCATACGCTCTCCCCAGCCCAACACTGCTGCATAATTGACAGCTGGGTAGAGAGCGGAAACTATAGAGAAGGTGGTTAAATACTGCCTTGGGAACTGAAAACACCAACTCCAGCTCAGTTTAATGGGTCGGTAAAACTGCTGATAGGATTTGGCCGATACTGCCATCTTAACTGCCCTGATTGAGTGCACATATGTAACACAACTGACTGATCCTAGATTAGACTTTTGTAAAAGACTGTCAGGAACTAAGATGATGTATTAACAAAAATAAATCTAGTAGGCTTTCAGAAGTTCCCTTTGGATAAGCCAACATGTAAGGTGGCAAAAGTTCCCATTTAAAAGCTAGATCTACCCAATTTCAACAGAGTCCAATTGATGCCCTATATATATGCCCTATATTATGCATTGATAAAAAAGTAACTTAAGCTTCTGACCTATTTTCATTTTGACATTTAAAGATAAAGGGAAGGGGGACCTTCAAGATGGCAGAGGAGTAAGATATGGAGATCACCTTCCTCCCCACAAATACATCAGAAATACATCTACATGTGGAACAACTCCTACAGAACACCTACTGAACGCTGGCAGAAGACCTCAGACTTCCCAAAAGTAAAGGAACTCCCCATGTACCTGGGTAGGGCAAAAGAAAAAAGAAACAACAGAGACAAAAGACTAGGGACGGGACTTGCACCTCGGGGAGGGAGCTGTGAAGGAGGAAAAGATTCCACACACTAGGAAGCCCCTTCACTGGCGGAGACAGGGGTGGCAGAGGGGAAGCTTTGGAGCCACGGAGGAGAGCACAGCAACAGGGGTGCGGAGGGCAAAGCGGAGAGATTCCCACAAGGAGGATTGGTGCCGACCTGCACTCACCAGCCTGAGAAGCTTGTCTGCTCACCCGCCAGGGCAGGCGGGGGCTGGGAGCTGAGGCTCGGGCTTCGGAGGTCAGATCCCAGGGAGAGGACTGGGGTTGGCTGCGTGAACACAGCCTGAAGGGGGCTAGTGCGCCACAGCTAGCCGGGAGGGCGTCCGGGAAAAAGTCTGGACCTGCCTAAGAGGCAAGAGACCACTCTTTCGGGGTGCGCGAGGAGAGGGGACTCAGAGCACCGCGTAAACGAGCTCCAGAGATGGGTTCGACCCATGGCTATCAGCGCGGACCCCAGAGACGGGCATGAGATGCTAAGGCTGCTGCTGCTGCCACCAAGAAGCCTGTGTGCGAGCACAGGTCACTATCCACACCTCCCCTCCCAGGAATCTGTGCAGCCCGCCACTGCCAGGGTCCCGTGATCCAGGGACAACTTCCCCGGGAGAACGCACGGCACACCTCAGGCTGCTGCAACGTCACACTGTCCTCTGCTGCCACAGGTTCACCCTGCATTCCGTACCCCTCCCTCCCCCCGGCCTGAGTGAGCCAGAGCCCCCGAATCAGCCGCTCCTTTAACCCCGTCCTGTCTGGGCAGTAACAGATGCCCTCAGGCAACCTACACGCAGAGGCGGGGCCAAATCCAAAGCTGAAGCCCAGGAGCTGTGCAAACAAAGAAGAGAAAGGGAAATCTCTCCCAGCAGCCTCAGGAGCAGCGGATTAAATCCCTGCAAGCAACTTGATGTACCTCCATCTGTGGAATACCTGAATAGACAAGGAATTGTCCCAAAATTGAGGTGGTGGACTTTGGGAGTAACTGCAGACTTGGGTTTTGCTGTCAGCGACCGACTTGTTTCTGATTTTTATGTTTATCTTAGTATACTTTTTAGTGCTTGTTAACATTGGGGGATTTGTTTATTGGTTTGGTTGCTCTCTTCCTTTTTTTTTTGTTACTTTTTAAATTTTAATAATATTAAAATTTTTTTTATTTTAATTATTTTATTTTATTTATTTAGTTTTTCTCTTTTTTCCTCCCTGTTCTTCTAAGCTGTGTGTCTGACAGAGTCTTGGTTCTCCGGCCTGGTGTCAGACCCGAGCCTCTCAGGAGGGAGAGCCGAGTTCAGGACATTGGACCAGCAGAGACCTCCCGGCCCCATGTAATATCAGTTGGCAAGAGCTCTCCTAGACATCTCTGGCTCAATGCTAAGACCCAGTTCGACCCAACGGCCAGCAAGCTCCAGTGCTGGATGCCCCATGCCAAACAACTAGCAAGACAGGAACACAAACCCACCTGTTAGCAGACAGGCTGCCTAAAATCATACTAAGTTCACAGAAACCCCAAAACATACCACTGGACACAGCCCTGACCAGCAGAAAGACAAGATCCAGCCCCACCTACCAGAACACAGGCACCAGTCCCCTCCACCAGGAAGCCTACACAAGCCACTGAACCAAAATCACCCATTGGGGGCAGACACCAAAAACAATGGGAACTACAAACCTGCAGCCTGTCAAAAGGAGACCCCAAACACAGTAAGTTAAGCAAAATGAGAAGACAGAGAAACACACAGCAGATGAAGGAGCATGGTAAAAACCTACCAGAACAAACAAACAAAGAGGAAATAGGCAGTTGAGCAGAAAAACAGTTCAGAGTAAAAATAGTAAAGATGATCCAAAATCTTGGAAATTGGATGGAGAAAATACAAGAAACGTTTAACAAGAACGTTTAAAACGTTTAAAAGAACTAAAGAGCAAACAAACAATGATGAACAACATAATAAACGAAATTTAAAATTCTCCAGAAGAAATCAATAGCAGAATAAATGACGCAGAAGAACGGATAAGTGACCTGGAAGATAAAATCGTGGAAATAACTACTGCAGAGCAGAATAAAGAAAAAAGAATGAAAAGAATTGAGGACAGTCTCAGAGACCTCTGGGACAACATTAAACGCACCAACATTCAAATTATAGGGGTCCCAGAAGAAGAAGAGAAAAAGAAAGGGTCTGAGAAAATATTTGAAGAGATTATAGTTGAAAACTTCCCTAACATGGGAAAAGAAAAGGTCAATCAAGTCCAAAAAGAGCAGAGTCCATACAGGATAAATCCAAGGAGAAACACACCAAGACACATATTAATCTAACTATCAAAAGTTAAATACAAAGAAAAAATATTAAAAGTAGCAAGGGAAAAGCAACAAATAACATACAAGGGAATCCCCATAAGGTTTACAGCTGATCTTTCAGCAGAAACTCTGCAAGCCAGAAGGGAGTGGCAGGACATATTTAAAGTGATGAAAGGGAAAAACCTACAACCAAGATTACTCTACCCAGCAAGGATCTCATTCAGATTCGATGGAGAAATTAAAAGCTTTACAGACAAGCAAAAGTTAAGAGAATTCAGCACCCCCAAACCAGCTTTACAACAAATGCTAAAGGAACTTCTCTAGGCAGGAGACACAAGACAAGGAAAAGACCTACAACAACAAACCCAAAACAATTAAGAAAATGGTAATAGGAACATATATATCGATAATTACCTTAAATGTAAATGGATTAAATGCTCCAAACACAGACTGGTTGAATGGATACAAAAACAAGACCCATATATATGTTGTCTACAAGAGACCCACTTCAGACCTAGGGACACATACAGACTGAAAGTGAGGGGATGGAAAAAGATATTCCATGCAAATGGAAAACAAAAGAAAGCTGGAGTAGCAATTCTCATATCAACAAAACAGACTTTAAAATAAACACTAGTACAAGAGACAAAGAAGGACAGTACATAATGATCAAGCGATCAATCCAAGAAGAAGATATAACGATTGTAAATATTTATGCACCCAACATAGGAGCACCTCAATACATAAGGCAAATGCTAACAGCCATATAAGGGGAAATCGACAGTAACACAATCATAGTAGGGGACTTTAACACCCCACTTTCACCAATGGACAGATCATCCAAAATGAAAATAAATAAGGAAACACAAGCTTTAAATGACACATTCAACAAGATGGACTTAACTGATATTTATAGGAGATTCCATTCAAAAACATCAGAATACACTTTCTTCTCAAGTGTTCATGGGACATTCTCCAGGACAGATCATATCTTGGGTCACAAATCAAGCCTTGGTAAATTTAAGAAAACTGAAATCATATCAAGTATCTTTTCCGACCACAACACTATGACACTAGACATCAATTACAGGAAAAATACAAACACAGGGAGGCTAAAAAATACACTACTAAATAACCAAGAGATGACTGAAGAAATCAAAGAGGAAATCAAAAAATACCTAGAAACAAATGACAATGAAAACACAACAACCCAAAACCTATCGGATGCAGAAAAAGTAGTCCTAAGAGGGAAGTTTATAGCAATACAATCTTACCTCAAGAAACAAGAAAAATCTCAAACAAACAACCTAAACTTACACTTAAAGCAATTAGAGAAAGAGGAACAAAAAAACCCACAGTTACCAGAAGGAAAGAAATTATAAAGATCAGATCAGAAATAAATGAAAAACAAATGAAGAAAACAATAGCAAAGATCAATAAAACTAAAAGCTGATTCTTTGAGAAGATAAACAAAATTGATAAACCATTAGCCAGACTCATCAAGAAAAAAAGGGAGAAGACTCAAATCAACAGAATTAGAAATGAAAAAGGGTAAGGAACAGCTGACACTGCAGAAATATAAAGGATCAAGAGAGATTACCACAAGCAACTATATGCCAATAAAATGAACAACCTGGAAGAAATGGACAAATTCTTAGAAAAGCACAACCTTCTGAGACTGAACCAGAAAGAAATAGAAAATATAAACAGACCAATCACAAGCACTGAAATTGAAACTGTGATTAAAAATCTTCCAACAAACAAAAGCCCAGGACCAGATGGATTCACAGGCGACTTCTATCAAACATTTAGAGAAGAGCTAAGACCTATGCTTCTCAAACTCTTCCAAAATATAGCAGAGGGAGGAATACTTCTAAACTCATTCTGTGATGCTACCATCACCCTGATACCAAAACCAGACAAAGATGTCACAAAAAAAGAAAACTACAGACCAATAGCACTGATGAATATAGATACAAAAATCCTTAACAAAATACTAGCAAACAGAATCCAACAGCACATTAAAAGGATCACACACCATGACGAAGCGGGGTTTACCCCAGGGATGCAAGGATTCTTCAATATACTGAAATCAATCAATGTGATACACCATACTAACAAATTGAAGGATGAAAACCATATGATAATCTCAATAGATGCGAAAAAGCTTTTGACAAAATGCAACACCCATTTTTGATAAAACCCCCCCAGAAAGTAGGCATAGAGGGAACTTACCTCAACATAATAAAGGCCATATATGACAAACCCACAGCCAACATCGTGCTCAATGGTGAAAAACTGAAACCATTTCCTCTAAAATCAGGAGCAAGACAAGGTTACCACTCTCACCACTATTATTCAACATAGTTTTGGAAGTTTTAGCCACAGCAATCAGAGAAGATAAAGAAATTAAAGGAATCCAAATTGGAAAAGAAGTAAAGGTGTCACTGTTTGCAGATGACATGATACTATACATAGAGAATCCTAAAGATGTCACCAGAAAACTACTAGAGCTATTCAATGAATTTGGTAAAGTAGCAGGATACAAAATTAATGCACAGAAATCTCCTGCATTCCTATACACTAATGATGAAAAGTCTGAACGAGAAATTAAGAAAACACTCCCATTTACCACTGCAACAAAAAGAATAAAATACCTAGGAAAAAACCTACCTAAGGATACAAAGACCTGTATGCAGAAAACTATAAGACACTGATGAAAGAAATTTAAAATAATACAAACAGATGGAGAGATATACCATGTTCTTGGATCGGAAGATTCAACATTGTGAAAATGACCATACTACCAAAAGCAATCTACAGAGTCAATGCAATCCCTATCAAACTACCACTGGCATTTTTCACAGAACTAGAACAAAAAATTTCACAATTTGTATGGAAACACAAAAGACCCCAAATAGTCAAGTCAATCTTTTTTTTTTTTTAAAGGATGATAACCATGCAAGTGTGAGACCTCTTTTTTTTAATATATAAATTTATTTATTTATTTATTTATTTATTTTTGGCTGTGTTGGGTCTTTGTTTCTGTGTGAGGGCTTTCTCTAGTTGCGGCTAGCAGGGTCCACTCTTCATCGTGGTGCGCGGGCCTCTCACTATTGCGGCGTCTCTTGTTGCGGAGCACAGGCTCCAGACGCGCAGGCTCAGTAGTTGTGGCTCACGTGCCTAGTTGCTCGCGGCATGTGAGATCTTCCCAGACCAGGGCTCGAACCCATGTCCCCTGCATTGGCAGGCAGATTCTCAACCACTGCCCCACGAGGGAAGCCCTCAAATCAATCTTGAGAAAGAAAAATGGAGCTGGAGGAATCCGGCTCCCTGACTTCAGACTATACTAGAAAGCTACAGTAATCAAGACAACATGGTACTGGCACAAAAACAGAAATATAGATCAATGGAACAGGATAGAAAGCCCAGAGATAAACCCACGCACATATGGTCACCTTATCTTTGATAAAGAAGGCAAGAATATACAATGGAGAGAAGACAGCCTCTTCAATAAGTGGTGCTGGGAAAACTGGACAGCTACATGGAAAAGAATAAAATTAGAACACTTCCTAACACCATACACAAAAATGAACTCAAAATGGATTAAAGACCTGAATGTAAGTCCAGACACTATAAAACTCCTAGAGGAAAACACAGGCAGAACGCTCTGTGACATAAATCACAGCAAGATCCTTTTTGACCCGCTTCCTAGAGAAATGGAAATAAAAACAAAAATAAACAAATTGGACCTAATGAAACTTCAAAGCTTTTGTACAGCAAAGGAAACCATAAAAAAGACAAAAAGACAACACTCAGGATGGGAGAAAATATTTGCCAATGAATCAATGGACAAAGGATTAATCTCCAAAATATACAAGCAGCTCATGCAGCTCAGTATCAAAAAAAGCAGAAACCCAATCCAAAAATGGGGAGAAGATCTAAATAGTCATTTCTCCAAAGAAGATATACAGATTCCCAACAAACACATGAAAGGATGCTCAACATCACTAATCATTAGAGAAATGCAAATCAAAACCACAATGAGGTACCTCACACTGGTCAGAATGGCCATCATCATAAAGTCTACAAACAATAAATGCTGGAGGGGGTGTGGAGAAAAGGGAACCCTCTTGGACTGCTGGTGGGAATGTAAAATGATAAAGCCACTATGGAGAACAGTACGGAGGTTCTTTAAAATACTAAAAATAGAACTACCCTATGACCCAGCAATCCCACTACTGGGCATATACCCTGAGAAAACCATAATTCAAAAAAAGTCATGTACTGCAATGTTCATTGCAGCACTATTTACAATAGCCAGGACATGGAAGCAACCTAAGTGTCCATCGACAGATGAATGGATAAAGAAGATGTGGCACATATATACAATGGACTATTACTCAGCCATAAAAAGAAATGAAATTGAGTTATTTATACTGAGCTGGATGCACCTAGTCTGTCATACAGAGTGAAGTAAGTCAGAAAGAGAAAAACTAATACCGTATGCTAACAGATACATGTGGAATCTCAAAAAAAAAAAAAAAAAAAAAGGTTCTGATGAACCTAGGGGCAGAACAGGGATAAAGATGCAGATGTAGAGAACGGACTTGAGGAAACCGGGAGGGGGAAGGGTAAGCTGGGACGAAGTGAGAGAGTAGTATGGACATATGTACACTACCAAATGTAAAACAGATAGCTAGTGGGAAGCAGCCGCATAGCACAGGGAGATCAGCTCGGTGCTTTGTGACCACCTAGAGGGGTGGGATAGGGAGGGTGGGAGGGAGGGAGGCTCAAGAGGGAGGGGATATGGGGATATATTTACATATAGCTGATTCATGTTGTTATACAGCAAAAACTAACACAACATTGTAAAGCAATTATACTCCAATAAAGATGTTAAAAAAAAAATTAAAGAGTCAAAAATAAAAAAGATAAAGGGGAACAACTAGTCATGATTTCTCCACTTCAATACTGGGAGGATCTGATTAGTAAAATCACGTGATACTGAGTTCCACTGTCACTCTGTGAGTTAAGACTTGGTAGCCAGCCTCTTTTTAAAACCCAGATCTTCAGGTAAGCTGTCTGCTGTGGACTGAATGTTTGTGCTCCACTCCCTTCCCCTCACCCCAAATTCACATGTTGAAGCCCCAGCCCCAGTGTGGTTCTATTTGGAAGAGAAAGTAATTAAGGTTAAATGAGGTCATAAAATGGGACCCTGACTAGAGAGGATTAGTGTCCTTATTAGAAGTGAAACCAGCTTGTGTGCTCCCTCCCCCTCCCCTCCTCACCTGTCCCCCCTCCCCTTCCCTGCTCCCTCCCCCTCCCCTCCTCACCTGTCCCCCCCTCCCCTTCCCTGCTCCCTCCCCCTCCCCTCCTCACCTGTCCCCCCCTCCCCTCCTCTCCCCTGGCCCTCCCTCCCCCTCCTCTCCCTTGCTCCTCCCTCCCCCCTCCCCTCCCCCTCCCTCTCCTCTCCCCTCCCTCTCCCCTCTCCCTCCCTCTCCCTCCCCTTCCCTGCCCCCTCCCCCTTCCCCTCCCCTGTCCCTCCCTCTCCCCTCCCCTGTCCCTCCCTCCCCCCCTCCCCTGCCCCTCCCCCTCTCCCTCTCCCTCCAGGCTGGGGAGAGTCTCCTCACCAGAAAGTGAATTGGCCAAAACCTTCATCTTGGACTTCTTGCCTCCAGAACTGTGACTAAATACATCTCTGTTCTTTAGGCTACCCAGTCTCTGGCATTTTGCTATGGCAGCTCAAGCTGACTACTACACTATCCTTGGCTGAACAGAGGGAAGTGGGCAGTGTCTTACGTTAGGAACACCATCAGACATGGCATCCCTGAGCAAGATATGTGAGTGCTTTTCTATTCAATGATCTTCTTTAAAAATCTTTATTAAAATGGCCATCGTCATAAACTTCAAGTGCTACTGTAACATAATAAAAGGATACATGATAATGTACCCATCAAGAATTTATTAAACACCTACCAAAGGAAGCACCATTCCATTCAATGTTCAAATCAGTCCAAAATCCCTGTTCTCATGGAGCTTATCTTCTAGAGGAGAGAAATAAACACTAAACACTGAAATAAATGAGTGCATTACAGATGTTCGGTTGTGTAGGAGAAATCAAGCAGAGAAAGTGAACTGGAATTGTGGTAAGAGATGTTGCTTTTTAAACAGAGTGGATCAGGATGTCCTCCCTGAGAACACTAACATCTGAGAAAAAGACAAGAAGGCACCTAAGGGGCAGGAATCAAGTTAATTAGGTTAATTACAATCACATGTTATTATCATTACTCCACGTTTGCAGTCATTGCTATTCTAGCCCTATTTTTATTATTAGGTTATATTAGAACATTTTTTTAAGATTCTGTGAAAAACATACTCTTTAGTTAAGAGTTCAGTTTGGAAGTAGGTCCAAATCTCTTCTGTCGTTTTAGAACTGCAAGCCTGGAAACCATTCTGAGGCTGACATGGCATGGCCCCTGTTTTATCCTTCTGGTTTCCTGTTTCACATTCTCCCCAAGAGCAGACATTGCAGAGTTCTATTCTTTTTCTAGCCCATTTTTTCAGTGGCCATGGCTTTTGCTTTGGATTGACTTGATCAGCACACTGTGACAAAACTTGGGGTAGTGATGGGTCAGTATCCCAGGTCTAAGCTAACCCAAGCATGTCATTCCACTGACCTCAGTGAACAACTCAGATGTATACAAAATCTAAGATAGGAAAATAAGAGCAAACAAAGCTGAGCATTTTTGTTTGGTGGTCAGGAAAAAGAAGGTTCCTTTCTCTGGTTGATGTATTTGGAAATGTGACACACAGAACTGTCATAGCCTCTGTTTTACGATAATGGAAGACAGCCTGGAATCAAGCTGCCTCTTAGGAGAAGACAAAGTAAAGGCAATCGCATAGACATGTTATGGAGCCCTGATCAAACCATGCCTGAAGTTCACCATACCAGCAGACTTTTCAGATATGTCAAGCAATAAATCCCTACACTATTTTTTTTTCCTACTTTATGGGACCAAAGCAACCAAAACTACCGCCTCCCCACATACACAAAAATGTACACACATACTCAGATATACACCTTCATGAGGCTTTTTCAGAATCTCATTTGTATTACACCCTTCCAGAATAAAGTGAAAGAGCATAGCTCTGCCTCAGCTACCCAAACCCTGGAATGTCTTCACAATCTGAAATGTTCTCTGTTAATCTATCATTTTAATAGCTTGAATAACTCTCCTCCTCCATCACCTGTTATAGAAGTGTATTCAAGTATTGCTGCTCTTAATTGGGTCTTGTATGAACTGACATGAATATCCAAATATTTCCCTAGCAACCAACATTTTTGGTGATACATATATCTCATTTTGTGTCAGCGTCCACTTTCTAAAAGAGCCCACATCTGTTTTAGAACAACTATTTTTAATAAGCATTTTAATTGAAATGTTAACGAGGCTTTAAAGTGAAGCTATAATCGTCACGCTTTACCACAAGTCACTGATGGGCACACTTACTGCTCCAGGTAAATCCGGTAAGAACTTGATTAATTATTTGAGAAGTATAATCTATTACAGCTACCATAAAATTGCTAATAAAATTATGCTATTATTATAATTTGGGGACTTTTTAATTTATGCTTGCTTATGCACCTGATAATATTTTCATCATCTATGTGTCTTATTTAATGTATATATCTATTATTTCCAGCATATGTTATTTTAACATTGATGAAATTCAAATATTTCAGAGTTCAATTAGGCGGTACCCAAAATATTTCAAATCATGCCACTGCAGATTTTAAACTGAATATTAAATGTGTCTATACTTTGAAACAGAACACATTTCAGTGTACCTACAGAGAGCAATCGGGAATCTCATACTTAACAGTGAAGACGTCTTGTTGTTGTGAAACACTGAGTTCCCAGTGGACACCCATTTAATTAAAAGATGTGGTAGAGATGGCAGTTCAAATCCATGTGGGTGGGAGATCACTGATGGATGTATTAACACTGTAATGGATTGCTCATTTAAATAGTTCTATGACAGTAAGGCAGAGCCGTCTAAAATGTACCTTAAAAGTTTGAAAGCAACAGTGACAGCACATGAGCTGATGGAATGGAGAGAACTGCACGATAAATATGAAAAGCAAAGTGAATGGCACCTGGCCAGTTGAAAAGAGAAAGCTATACAGCATATGATGAGCTACTGCTGGTTAGGGCTCAGCTACTTTGAATTGTATCCAAGTTGCAGTTTTAATGGGCAAATGTCAAGGATCTTGCTAGAGATTCCCAGGTCTCAGTCTGTCGCCCAAATGTAGAGAACTTTCTCCACTTGATCAAAATAAAATAAAACATCAAATAAAAGTATAGCAGAAAAAACACCGTTAGTCTCACTGTGAGGTTACAAAATAGATTTATAGCTAGGATTTCTTTCTTTCTTTCTTTTTTAAATAAATTTATTTATTTATTTTTGGCCGTGTTGGGTCTTTGTTGCTGCGTGCAGGCTTTCTCTAGTTGCGGTGAGCGGGGGCTACCCTTCGTTGCGGCGTGCAGACTTCTCATTGCGGTGGCTTCTCTTGTTGCACAGCACGGGCTCTAGGCACACGGGCTTCAGCACTCGTGGCACGCGGGCTCAGTAGTTGTGGCTCGCGGGCTCTAGAGCGCAGACTCAGTAGTTGTGGCACACAGGCTTAGTTGCTCCGTGGCAATGGGGGATCTTCCCGGACCAGGGCTCGAATCTGTGTCCCCTGCATTGGCAGGGGGATTCTTAACCACTGCACCACCAGGGAAGTCCCTATAGTTAGGATTTCTTAACAAGATAAGTGAGTTGGTGTTTCCATTATTATGACCAAATGCAGCTAAGTTATCACTGACCAGGGCAGATCTAATAGATTTATATTATAAAAGGTAAATACTTTTCAAAGAACTTGCCTTTAAGCTCTTCTCTCATTTTGTAGGATTCTCATTAATGAGAGTTTTGTGAATGCCAGGATCCTACTTGCTAAAGAAATCATATCTACAAATTATATCTAAAACCCAAATCCCTACAAAATGCAGGTTCATTAAAAGAGGACAGATATCACTAAGGTGTTCTGTACAACCAGATATAGAGATAACACAAAGACTGCCATGAATGGAATGAAAATGAAAATAAGGAAATTTAAATTAATTCAAAACCACAGAGAAAGGTGAAGTTTCTGTACCAATGAATTAAAATTAACATTAAATCTTAATTAGAACCAACATTAATGTAGAACTTTTTACCTGTATTATTTTACTTTACATATTGAAGTTGGAGGAAACATTGCCAACAATATGCCTACTTTCATACTTATACCAGTAACAGTAAATACTTAAATGAAAGATGTCATTTGACAAATTGTTTCAACCAACTGACAGCTGCTGATTACTTTTATCTTGTAAAATCCTTATGAGACTCAAACTGAATTCTTCTGATTACAGATCAGTTGCTCTTTGTGTTGTATAACAAACATGACCTGGATTACAATGCCAAATTTTTTAAATCTAATTCTGTCTAAGCGGTAAATACACACCTTACATGAAAGCAGTGGTCCTTAGTGACAGATCTGATCAAATCAACTGCGTCATTCAGGTGTCATTCAGGTACCAGAGCTTGTGCCAACCACTGGTTAGTATAACAGGACGAAGGATGGAACCCTTCCTGCTGTCTGGGCATTCGAGCAGAAGCCCAAAGCAGGTTCTCCCTCCAAGGAGAGCAGCTGGGATGAGCGGCCGTCCGCCTCCTCCAAGACTCGCTAAGAAGTGGGGAGTCTGGTCCTAACTTTGGGAGACCAGAGAGGAAGGCTCCACTCCCACCCCTCATGCCACTGATGGGATCTCCAAGATACCCACTGAGATATAAGAGGGTACCTGTCAGGAGAGGAAACAGCTTCTCCCTGTGCCCTGCTTACCAGCCGCGCTGCGGATCCCCGCTGTAGGAAAGGGCTGTGCGTTACTGAGACCCCGCTTGAAACATACCAGTATGGTAGGAATTCAATAAATACTTAATTAATACTGTTAAATCAGGCTTTATGAGTATGAGAGGAAAGAAGGTTCACAGATTGTAAAAGCGACAAAAATCTCTATTTTCTTTAAAAAAAAAAAGTGCAAAACCTCAAGTAATTCTCTTTTCAGATACTTTTGGGGAATGTATGGTCAGCCCCCCACGATGGCTGTTCCCTTGCCCTCTCTGCGTCCCCTGCCTGACCAGTCCCTGCCTCACCTACACCTACTCACCTGACTGACCTTCCCTCCTCAGTAAATGCCTACGCACTTTCCCCGGACCCCAACTAGTGATTGTGCTAATCTTTGGATCAGAACACCTCCACCCTAATAGCTTATCAAAGGGGCAGCGAGGGGTTTCCTCCTCTGCTGGTTTCTCTGGCAACTGATGAGCCACCCTGAGGTCAAGGTCAATTCCCCCTATAACTGGTAACCCCTCCCCTGTCCCCGAGAGCGAACATGACTGCCACGTCCTGCCCACCATCTGCCGTACACGGTGGAGAGTCGCTCTAGGACCTTGCTTCAGACAAGTAAGCTCCTCCAGCCATTAAACCATGGACGTCTCTGTCGCTGACTGCAGGCTCCTTCTTCAGTCTTGAGGCTGGACAACTATACGGCTTGCAGGCCTGCGGGGTGCAGCCCCACAGGAACTATCCTAGCTCTGGTGGATCCATCTCTGTTCAGGGTTCTGCAGCTTGAGGCAGCAGCAACTAATAAGTTTTTCCTATTGTCCTCTCCACTTGGGTCTTCTTGAAGACACACTGAGGAGTGGAGAGAGGTGAAGCAAGGGATTCAAAACGGTTTTCCTTGTTTCTTATGGACTTTGGGTGTATATATGCAATATACCGGCTACAGTTTTTATCGCCACATAATAAATACACCTTAGAATAATTTAACTACAAAAATGACAAAGTAAGAAAAACACCAGAGTGAAGTCTCAGCTGCCCACTCACACTCACATGCCAGCATAAAAAACATATGTCTCCTATTTCTCCATAACAATTTTGATTTCCCTGAGCTGAAGCCACCAGTTGGCAGAAAATTAAATTTTACTGCAGTGAGGTGATTCTTCCAAGATTGAATAATTTAAACAGCCTAAAGGTAACAGTCTTTACCTGTACGTCTGGGATCAATGCTCAGTATTTCAGAGGCTGGCCAACCCCTTTCCTTCCCCAGACGGTACCCGATTTCAATGTGCCCGGAGTACGTGGATAGGGAGACGGGCTCTGCAAATGCCTGACGTTCTCTGGTCTGGGCTGTTCACCATCTGGGGAGCCGAAGGGCTGCTGGGACTCTCCCTTGGCATTCTGTTGGGTTTTGCTACAGACGCTGGAAGCAGGTGAAACGTCAGAAGCTCTTCTCATGCTCTGCTGGAGCAGAGTCAGTTCAGCCTCTCTTAGGACTCAGGTGAGCCAACAGGTGCTCTCCATCCTCTTGAGGTTCGGATGAATCCAGGCCAAGGCAATCTTTGCTGCATCCTTGATGGCACGGCCCCTCTGACTTGGCAACACCTTTGGCAAACTCTCCAGGAGGCATCTCAGCAGACTCCTGGGTCCTGTCGGGGCACTTCGTGACTTATTCCCTGATAAGAGATCTCAGAGTGGTACAGGAGAGCTAAACAAAGCCGGCACTCTTAAAAAAAAACAAAAAAAGCCCCCAAATTTACTTTCAGGAGTCTGTTCTTACTTGGCAGTATGGAAAGCGAATTCTTCTCTGATTGCTACATAAAGAGCCCTCAATCACCATCCGCCTTTGGTTTTCTCCTACATTGACCTAACACACCTCCTTCTTTTCAGAACTTCCGGTTGGAAGAGGGGACACAGGACCACATGTCCAACTACCTGATTCCCCTACTTCGCCTCCTTTCTTTCCAGCACCCACAGGCATAAAATGGGAGCTCTCACTTCCTCATCTGATCAGGACTCAGATATGAAACTCTATAGTCTAATCTGCCAATCCTGGTTATATGGTAAATGGGATTAAGGGAATCTGGAAAATCCTTCTATGTCTATACATCCCATGCTATTCACGTCTCTGTCATGTTAAGAGGACAAGAAAGTCAACTTGACATGCAAAGTTGCCTCTCCACACTAGCTAATATCTATCTCCTTCCCCAGCACTATAAACCTGAAGGCCCAAATGTAGAATGAGAATGGTGCACCAAACAAGTCTGCACGTAGAAATTTAAATGCATTCCTCTAATATTTGCAAAATATTATCCATACTACATTAGTGTCTGCTCCAAAATTAATCACACAGTCTGTATTGACACACACTTTATGGTAAATTAACACAATGACAACATTCCCAACTCTCAAACTAAGATGTGTTCATAAAAAGTTTTACATATTCAAATGAAATTCTCTTGGCCAATGACCCTACAAACAGGATTTAATTTCTCACAGTTTACAGAATTTCTCCAATTCAGATTTTTCCTACATGGTCTGAAAATTAGTGTGCTACTTTGATACAAGGTCTTCTGTCAACATGGCACTCGCTAAGATAGTTGCTCTATTTCTATTAAGCAAGTTGAGTAAATTCCTTGCAACTTCGGGCATTGCATGAAGTGCGTTTTAAAGGATGCTCGCTCTCTGCACTTACAGTAAATGTCAAGTTCAGTTCATTCCACAATTGGCAGTAGTCTGACAGTCCCAGGATTTTCACAGTAACAGAAATGATCCTCAGTGGTAAATTAAGCTTGCAGAGGGATTCATAATTCACAAATTAACCACCCTTTATTGGTCAAACTACTGATGTCCGTGGCATTCTCTAACAATGTCTCTCACTTATTATAAAAATAAAATCTCTATTTATAACTTCAATTCATATGATTTTTTGTAGGTAACTTTGGCCAGTTGTCTCTGTTTTCTCACACTGATTTTTTAAAATATGTATCACATATAAACTATGGTTGAAGGAAAATTCATTCATCAGAACTTATTGAATGGACACGTTTATTCAAACCATTTTATGTAAAGTTTACCTAAGAAGGAACCATAAAGAAATACTGAGTTCTAGTTGACGGTAGACAATATTAAACACTAGTTGGCAGGTATTTAAATATACAGTGAATATAGAGTACTTAACGTACACAACTTACTTTTTTTAATTGCAAATTACTTTATTATTTCACTTTGTCTCCACGCAGGGTAACAAATTTTAGAAAAAAAGGTTATGTCTAAGTTAAACTTTCTCTTTTTCTATATATGCCTCTTTTTTTGTGATGAGAACAACTGAAATTTACTCTCTTAGCAAATTTCAAGTACACATTATTATTAACTATAGTCACCATACTGTACAGTAGATCTTCAAATCTTCATCTTATTACTGAAAGTCAGTACCCTCTGACTAACACCTATTGATTGATTTTTCCCTCCCTCCAGACTCTGGAAACCACCATTCTACTCTCAGTGTCTATGAGTTCAATTTTTTTAGATTCCATATATAAGTGAGATCATGCAGTACTTGTCTTTCTGTGTCTAGCTTCTTTCCTTAGCATAACATCCTCTAGGTTCATCCATGTTGTCACAAATGGCAAGATTTCCTTATTTTTTAAGACTGATTAATATTCTTGTGTGTGTGTGTGTGTGTGTGTGTCACATTTTCTTTATCCATTCATCTGTTGATGGACACTTAGGATGTTTCCATATCTTGGCTACTGTGAATAATGTTGTAATAAAAATGGGAGTGAAGATATCTCTTTGAGATACTGATTTCATTTTGTTTGCCTATATACCCAGAAATGGCATTGCTGAATCATACAGCAGTGCTGTTTTTAGTTTTTTGAGAAAACTCCATATTGTTTTCTATAGTGGCTACATCAATTCACAATCACACCAACAGTGCACAAGGGTTCCCTTTTCTCCACATCCTCACCAACACTTGCTATTTTTTGACTTTTTGAAAATAGCCATCTAAACAGGTGTGAGGTGATATGTCATCATGGTTTTGATTTGCATTCTCCTACTGATTAGTGACGTTGAGCATCTTTTCATGTATTTGTTGGCCACTTATAAATCTTCTATGCAAAAATGTCCATTCAGATCCTTTGCCCATTTTTAAATCAGGTTATTTGTTGTTGCTGTTATAGCTGTTGTTGTTTTTTATACTGGGTTGTATGAGTTCCTTATATATTTTGGCTATTATTAGTTCCCTATCAGATAAATGGTTTGCAAATACTTTCTCCCATTCTGTAGGTTGCCTTTACATTTTGCTGTTTCCTTTGCTGTGCAGAAACTTTTCAGTTTGATGCAGTCCCACTCGTTTATTTTTGCTTTCATTGTCTGTGCTCTTTGTGCCACGTGCAAAAAGGTGTTGCCAAGACCAATGTCAAGAGTTTTTTTCCCTATGTTTTCTTCTAGTAGTTTTATGCTTACAGGTCTTAAATTTAAGTCTCTAATCCATTTTGAATTGACCTTTGTGGATGGTGTAAGATAGGGTCTAATTTGATTCTTTTGCATGTGGCTGTCCAGTTTTTCCAACACCTTCTATTGAAGAGACAATCCTTTCCCCATTGTGTATTCTTGGTGTCTTTGTCAAAGATTAGTTGACTTTATACACATGGGTTTACTTCTGGACTCTCTACTCTGTTCCATTTATCTATCTGTCTATTTTAATGCCAGTACCATATTGTTTTGATTACTATAGCTTCATAATATACTTTGAAATCAGGTAGTGTGAAACCTCCATCTTTTTTCTTCTTTCTCAAGATTGCTTTGGCTGTTTGAAGTCTTTTGTGGTTTCATACAAATTTCAGGATTTTTTTTCCTGTGTCTGTGAAAAATGCCATTGGCATTTTGATAGGAACTGCATCAATGTCAATCATGTTGGAAAATATGGACATTTTGACAATATTAAATTTGGACATACGACCTCAGTAATTGATTTATGGAAACTTCTCAATAAGACATGGCTCCTTTGTAGCCCACAATTCAGTAACTACTTAATAATTGATCATTTCAATTCTATTTCACTTAAATACCACTTTATTTATTTATTTTTTTTTCACACACACACACTGTATTTTATTTTTACAAGAGATAAATAGACTGACACCAAGCATTGTACATGGATGACCACAACAAAAGCAACAATGATTGCAATTACCAAACATGAAACACACTCATACTATGTCATAATATTGACATTCAGTCCAGTAATTTAAATACCACTTTAAATAAACAATCTTACCAGTAAAAATGTTGCAAAATTAGCAAACAACTTCAGTTTACTAAGGATGAGTTAACAGTTTTTCATCAATAGGCTTCCTCATTCTTTAAGTAATGATATGCATAATACTGAGAAAGCCCATTTACATAACAATGTGTACCAGTACTATATTAAGTGCTTTATTTTTCTTACCTTATGTTAAACTGTAAAAACTATAAAATGGGATGGCATTGCTATCTCCACTTGAAAAAGAAGAAATGAGTCTCAAAGATATGTAAAAACTGGCAGGAAAAGAATTTGAATAAAATCATGTCTTGACTTCTTCTATTATGTTCCTAGTAACCATCTTCATCCGTATTTCTAACACTGTGTTTTGAAATGAAAGGTTGTTATAAATTACAGTACAATTTGAATTCAGAAAAAAATTTTGGTTGAGAAGAAATTTTGGTGACATGGTAAAAAAAAACATGAACAGTGTATGAGTTTCAAATTCTCCAAAGCAACTTAATATTAGGATAAAGAACTTTAGTTGGTCTTACAAAAGATTCAAACAATACCTGGTTTGTGTAACGAATGCTTATTTCAATGTGTAGGAAGCCTCGAAGACAGACCCCAATGACCCCCACATCTGGTATTAACAGCCTTGTGTAATTCCTTCCCCATGAATAACTTCCCTCTAACCAATAGCAGGCAATGTTGATGGGATGTCATTTCCATGATTAGGTTAAAATTGTGACTTCATATTGCTAGTAGACTCTCTTTATTGCTTCTTGGCTGGCACGCAGTGATGAAACAAGCTGCCATAGTGGAGAGGCCAACATGGCAAAGAACTGAGGAGGTCTCTGGTCAAAAGCCAATGAGGATATGAAGACCTCACTCTGACAAGTTGCAAGGAACTCAAGGCTACTAACAACCATGAGGGAGCATGGAAGTGGACCCTCCCTCAGTCAAACCTTCAGATGAGACTGCAGATCTTGACTCAGGTCTTGAGAGAGACTATGAAACAGAGGACCCATTTAAGGCCATTCCTTACCCACAGAAGCCATACAATGATGAATGTATATTGCCTTAAGCTGTTATGTTTAGTTTTTTTGTTACAAAACAAAAGACAATGAAACATTCAATAATGCTATGTTAAAATGATTCAATTATTGTAGCCATTGATTATTTATATTTAGTTCTAATTTCCTTGAATCCATATCCTAAGCAGAATTTTAATACCTGTGTCAATAATTCAAATATATATTGAACTAAATTAATAGAAATTTTGTTCAGAAGTAAAACACTGATTAAAATGAGAAAAATTAAAAGAGCTACACATGGTGAAGATTTTAAGCTTTGACACTTACTGCCCTCTAAAAAAGAAGATGAAAAGATCAAATTAAGGAAAACCACTAAAGATGTCTGCAATTTTTCCCAATTACTGTGTTGTTGAGTTTGGGCTGGGTTGCACTGGGAGGATTATTATAGTCTATCAGGAATGTTATTGACTCAATTTGGTTCTCAAATATTTTCAAATACAACATCTCATTATTTATTTTTAGCTCATTATTGACTCAATTTGGTTCTCAAATATTTTCAAATACAACATCTCATTATTTATTGTTAGCGTGATACTAAAAGCATTACAGTCACAGTTATGGAAATATACTAGCAGCCTACCCAAATATTAATCACGGAGGATATTTTCACATCTGAAGATAATCATGATGAAGGTGTAAATATAAGTCATTATCAAACCATTGAATTTTTAGCTGTTATGCAGCTCATTTTCATTAACTAAATTGATGTTATATATTTTCTTTACACGACAAAAATTTTATAAGGTAGAACAATGTTCTCATATTAGTAATTAATTGGGGGGAAGGTATTCACGATGATATGTGAAAGGTTTCAACGCTATTAGGTACCACTTTAGTGCTATATCATACAGTTTTACTTTAAAAATTAAATCTTTATTCGAAATTATGAATGACATCCCGGGAAGTGTTTACATGAAAAGTATGATACACAATGTGAGGCACTTTTAATCACTAAGCTGCAACGGTATATTGCTATGCTCTGTCACCAGCATGCTTATCACAGACGTCTTTACTTGTATAGATACACACACGAGCATAAAGTTAAACAATTTAAGAATAAAGATAGTTTTTTCCTTTCTTAAACACTTTGCACAAAAGCATCAATAGCAAAATAATAAAGCGTTATTGGTAATTTAAATAAATCTGGAAAGCATCAAAAAGGAAGTGGGTATCAAGCATTTCTGTTCTGACCTGTACATTCAACAAAAAACAAGCTAAATGTACAGAGTCCTCCACCTGACACATTTACAGAAACATTAGTGAATTGTTTGTTTTAGTTAATTGATGACTTGTAACCGTTATCTCTGAGGACAAGAAATAGGACTAAATTAAGTCATTCTTAAAATTATAGAAATTTCCAAAAGATTGATTATGTTGACAGGGAAGTACATGAAAGGCATTTAAAGCTGCTGTATCAGAGAAGTATAAAATGTCAGATTAGCTTTGTGGAGGGTTTGGAATGGGTAAGGAAGAGAACAAAGGCGTGAAACTTGAAGAGATTACACTGCTCTTACACACAGGGAATAGGGATGCTATGGTAATACATGCCATTTCATTGTAGTTTTTACTATCTTTCAATATATGTGTAATGTCATAATTTTATATATGTATATATATATGCATGTGTATGTATATATATGTACCTATATTTGGAATTTTAGAAAACATTTATAAACACAAATAAAAATGTTTAGGTTAAAAAAACATGAGACAGATGCTCTGCTCACCAGGTCCCTCAGAATCCATCCAGACTTGAAAAGAAGTGAGTTAGACATAAGCACTGTTTCTGCCAATGAGAAGTCGCCTCATAAATGTCCATAGTACACAGTTAAAAATGCAACCAACAGGCAAAAAACAAAGCCCTCATCCCCAAACCCTTCTCACATGGGAAAAAGAGCATTATGGGGGGGGGGGGGGGGGCGGGGCAGGTCAGAGAATGCTTTCACTCTAGGCCTGAGTGAGGGAGGTAGTGGAGGCGGGTAGTAGAAGCAAAAAGTGTCCTTCTCCTGAGGAGGGGAGAGGGTAGCCCTCCATCCTACCTCTGCAGGAAGCAGAGGAAGGAAAAGCACTTGACCAACTTCAGCATCATAATAAAAACTCTCTGCGAACTAAGAACAGAAGGGAACAATCGCAACCTGACAAAGAGCTAGGAAAAAACTAATGGCTAAAATCACTCAATGACGAAAGAGTTAATGATTTCCTCTAAGAATGAATATACAGTAAGGATGTATATTCTCACCACTTTTATTTAACATTGTCCTAGAGAGTTAGACAGTAAAATAAAAGAAAGAAAATAAATGATACATCGTTTGGAAAGACAGAAATGAAACAGTAATTATTCACAGACAACAGAATTGGTTATGTACTGATTCCCACAGAATTTACATAATGATTACTAGAACTAATGAGTTGTCTTAGCAAGACTGCAGGACACAGATCAATATAGAAAAATTTATTTTTTATGTATATGCTTGCAATGAACAATTGGAAATTGAAACAGAACAATTCTATTTATAGTATCAAAGCATACATAATATGTAGGGATAAATATCATAAAATAACAAGATTTATGCACTGAAAATTGTAAGGAAATTAAAGGAAAGGTAGTTTTCTCATGCCTTGGAATACTCATTATTATTTGAAAAAGAAGAATAAAGTTGGAAGACTTACACTATCTCATTCAAGACCTAACATGAAGCTGGAGTGATCAAGGCAATATCTTTTTAACATAAGAACAGACTTACAGAACCAAGGAATAGAAGACATTTCAGAAATATGCCCACTCATAGGGGGTCAACTGCTTTTTGACAAATGTATCAACACAATTCATTGGAGATAAGAAAGTCTTCTCAACAAATGATGCTGTATTTTTGGACATATACATAAAAGGAACCTAACACCGTAGACAAAAAAATCAACTTAAAAAGGTCACAGACCTAATGTAAGACTTAATGTGTAAAAATGCTCAAAGAAAGCACGGAAGTCTTTATAAATAACCCTGAGTTAAGTAAAGATCTCATACATATGACACAAAAGGTATGAGTCATCAAAGAGAAAAATGACAAAACAGAACTTCACTAAGATCTAAAACTTCGGCTCTTTGAAATAAAGTTGACCCTTGAACAATGCAGGGGTTAATCCACATAGAACTCATAATGGGTCCTCCGTATCCATGGCTCCTCCACACCCTCTGTTCTTCCGCATCCCTGGATTCAACCAACCATGGACTGTGGTACTGGAGTGTTTACACTTGACCAAAGAAATAATACAGAGGGCAAAAAGGCCATTGAAAGTGTTCAACATCAGTAGCTATTAAGGAAATGCAAAGTAAACCCACAATGAAATCCCACTACCCATTTACTAAAATGTATAAAAGAGATATATATTAAAACTTCAGAGTGCTGACAAGGATGTGGAGAAACTGGAACCCTCATACATTGGTGATGGGAATGGAAAAGTGCAACAGTAATTTGGGGAGAGTTTGATGGTTTTTAAAAAGCTAAAACATACACTTGAAAATGTGCCCCAGCAATCCCACTCGGAGGCATGGACTTGGGAAATGAAAACATATGTCTGATATCTGTAAGCAAATGGTTATAGCAACTTTATTCATAATAGCTAATAACTGGAAACCATGTAGAAGTCCATCAACTGGTGAATGGATAAACAAATTACGATACATCCATACAGAATGCTATGAAGTAGCTTTTTATTGCACTATTGATGCCAGATACAGTATAGTGGAACTCAACTACATTATGCTGAGTGAAGAGCCAGACCCAAAAGGCTACATATGGTATGAATCTCATATATGACATTCTGGAAAAGGCAAAACTACAGGGACAGACATCAGATGTGGTTGCCAGGGGATGTGATGGAGAGAGGGGATGACTACAAAGGGGCCGGACAGAGCTTTGCGGAAGGAGAGAACTATTCCATATCTCACTTCGGGTGGTGGTTATAAGACTGTACACATCTGTCAAAACTTATTGGATTTAAACCTAAAAAATTGACTTTTATTGTATGGATATTATGCACCAAAGCCTCAATCTATCCTGAAACATACTTGAATTTTGAAAAATATGAATCACATGACAGAGATCCAAAGGACTACTGCCGTGACAAATTCAACACATGTGGAAGAGGCAGTTGAGCCTGGAGGAGGGGAGGGGGTAGTGTGTTTTTGGAGCAGCTGGGCAGTAGCTTAAGATTAAAAACCGAAGGAAAACTCCCAATCTATCCCTCCCCTGGAGTTTGGGATTGACATGCACACTGCTAGATTTAAAATAGATAACCAACAAGGACCTACTGTAAAAAAATAAATAAATACATTTTTAAAAATTAAAAAATAAAATCTCAAAGAAAAAAAAAAAACTAAAGGCAAAGAGGACTTCGGGGAATAAAATGAAAGCACACACCCAGTGACAAAGAGCTAATACTCCTAATCCTTGCGCCATCAAACTGCCTGCAAAAATATTAAGACCACCCCTTTAGTAAACCTACACATTTGAAAATAAATGCTTTACAAAACAAATCACGATCTCTTCCTCTGCTTCTCTCTCCCAGTCCGCCCATGTTTACTTTCATCTGCAACACCTGCAACCACTAGAATCCACAGATTTTTTCCTATGCGTTCTAATTCTGCTTCCCTAGATAGCAGGAGAAGCCAAAACAAGTAATTGTGCAGTGTTGATTTTTGAGCATAAGATAAAAGGTGATCTGAAAGCACTCAGCTAAGTTGGAATATACATGAACACCTATATCCTGCAGGGCCTTGGGATGGATGCCACTTTGAGTGTCGCTTTATTACATGACAGAGTACTGAACGCTGACTCTGACACTGGGGAAACCAGAACGACAAACACAAGAAGCACATCTCCTGATTTCACAGGTCTCTCAACTTGCCCGCTTTCAAGGTGAGATCCCTTGTAGGAAACACATGACTACAGAACTTCTTAAACAGATGGCTGAGGAAAGGAAGAGAACAGAAATGTACTGAGTGCCTGCTCTCTACAAGGCTCTCGGCTTACCCTACCCTACGTTCTCCCATGAAGCAAGACTACTGAAAGAATCTACTCAATACATGGTATGCGGGACTTCCCTGCTGGCGCAGTGGTTAAGAAGCCGCCTGCCAATGCAGGGGACACAGGTTCAAGCCCCGGTCTGGGAAGATCCCACATGCCGCGGAACAACTAAGCCCGTGCGCCACAACTACTGAGCCTGCGCTCTAGAGCCCGTGAGCCACAACTACTGAGTCCGCGTGCCACAACTACTGAAGCCCATGCGCCTAGGGCCTGTGCTCTGCAACAAAGAGAAGCCACCGCAATGAGAAGCCCGCGCACCGCAACAAGGAGTAGCCCCTGCTCACCTCAACTAGAGAAAGCCCGCACGCATCAATGAAGACCCAGCACAGCCAAAAAATTAATTAATTAATTAATTAATTAATTAACTTTAAAAAAATACATGGCATGCACTAAACATAATTAATGGCCATTTAATACTGGTAACTGATAATAATAAAAAGGTAACACCACCACTGGAAGGTAATAATTTACCTGTTGAAAACAATTCATTTCCAACGAATTGCGCTAACGGGTTCGTTCAAGTTAATCTAATATTTAAGACAGAAATTGGTGATGAATAGCTTGTGTATTTGTAGAAGAAAATCAAAACCAGTTGCTAGAATTTCTGCAGTACTTTCTATATATATTGTCCTCCTTGATGAGTGTATAATTTTTATATGATTATTTATCACATAACATGGAGCAGTTCAGATTCATTCCTAGAAAACAGCGTACAAACCAAATCTATTCATGGAGCATGTGATCATATTAGAAGTGTTATGTTTCTTTAGATGACAATGAATCTAAAATTTTCAGTTTTAGAAGTTATATATCATCAACTGTAATTCAGCTATAAATACACATAATACGTGTGTGTGTGTGTGTGTGTGTGTGTGTGTGTGTGTGTGTATGAAATACTGTTTTTCTAAGTCCAGAGAAACTTGGACTTGGAGAACTTGAGGTACCCCCCCTCAAGAATCTTTATCATCTCTATATTTTTTGCAGCTTTTACCGTAACTCTATCCTTTCCGTTACTTTTAGGGTTCACATTTTTTGAATTTTATTTTCAAATTAACAGGCAGTAAAATTACCTTTTTATGTACAGTTCTATGAATTTTAACACATGCATAAATTTGCATAACCACCACCACAATAAAGACACAGAACATACCCGCCACTCAAAAAACTCCCTGGTCCCTTTGTACTACACCCTCCTCTTTCCCTTAACCATTGGCAACCACTGATCTGTTCTCTGTCACTCATAATTTTATCCTTTCATAAATACCACATAAATGGAACCATACAATATGTAACCTTTTGAGGCTGGTTCCTTTTTTAAATGCTTTGGAAGTTGCAAATATACAATAAGGACATTATTGCCAGTGGTCAATATCTGAGGAACAGAACTGATAAGGCCTCATGACTTCAGTGCTTTTATGGAATTTTTAACTAATTAGCTTTATTTACTTTTTGTTTTAACCAGCATATGATAACGGAGGGAAGACTAGTCAAGGGCAGAGAAGACTAGTCACTGTAACAGGTGGCAATCTGGAATCACAATCCATAGCTGGGCATTTATGCCACTGCCCTAGCTGTTGGATTGTGCGAAAATGGATCTGTACATGTATTTTAACTTTTATAGTATGAATATCTTTGAGGACCAAACAGACCCTTTGGACAAGAGGTTTGAAGTTTCTGTTCTTGTTTTTCCCAGCTCAAAGATTTTTCAATCTTTTCTTGAATTTGTTTCTTCAGCTCAAAGACTTGAGAACACGTTCTAGACTGAGAAAATAATGTACACAATTTCTGGTCATGAATATCCACAAAGCAGTTGGTTACTGGGACTTTGGATCATATTTTGAGAAGAAATCAATTCTGAAAAGAGTCAAACGTATATACTTTTGCTCTTATTAATATTTCCAGGGCCTCGACTCTTCTCCACTACAACAGCCCCTGCCCCATGACAAGCTCTCGTTACCTTCCCCCTGGACCAGCACGAGGCATGTATAATTGGTTCCCCTGACTCTGGTCCCTCACCCGTGCTGGGACAGTTTACACACAGTTTCTGCTCTGAAAACACCACTCATCTTCTTCAAGCTTTCTTTCATTTTTAATCTTCGCGTTCCCTCCTTAGAGAACCCGCCCTTCCTGACATCCCAGACAGTCTCATATCTCATGTATTTCCTCTCCCCATAAAGGAATTTCCTAGTTGTCCAAACCTCAGACCTTTGCTTCCACCAAACAGCACAATTCCTAGGATTTACTTATGCTTCTTGGAACTCCTTTTCTTCCAGCTCTGCATTTTTAGATTTCCTGAGCTGTCCCTTAAGGCTTTCACAACCATCAGGCACATTTATTTTGCATTCTTTTCTGCCAGATGTGAAGTTAAGTATGTTCCAGAGTAACGGTTCTTAAACTTTGGAGTGTGTGAGAGTCAGATGGAAGATTTGGTAAAGATGCAGAAGCCCAAGCCCTCTCCTTAAATGAATGTCAGCCTTTTTGTGACTTACCAGCTCTCCTGGCAAGGATTCTGGTGTATGTGGACATCTGAAAGATACTACTGTGGATCTGGGGTAGTATGATTCAGCTGCCCCAGAAAGGTTCTGTTTTGAGTAACTGACTACCAAATTCTATATTTTAGAATGAAAGTCAGGTCCTAGAATAGACTCACCCAACTCACGTGCCACTCCCTGATGCCTATCTTGAAATGTAATTTTTAGTTTTTAGTATTCTTTGCTAGAATATGAGAGTATCAATATTAAATATTATATTGCATCCATCTATGAGACACACTTTTTTTTCACATTTTAATGTCTTTGATGTTGGGATTATGTTTTAAAATCTGCATCTTAAAAATATTTGTCAGCATCTCTTCTTTCACATTAACACCTAATATAATGGTGCAACTGACAATCAAAATTTAAAGATAAGGAAGTCCTACTGTAACTTGAAGACAAGAGAGAAGCTGTAACCAAACAATTCAAATAATATTATGGAAATAAGACGGCAGAAAGATACAATATTAAAATGATTTATTTAACTCAGTCTAGGATATTTAAATATGAAAGTATAAAAAGAGAAATTGACATGGTGATCTAGTATTTAATCACCTAGAGAACTGAAGTCTTTCCTTCCAAGAGTGAATTTGGCTTGTCAGGAGCCATGAAAGGGAGGGACTTGGACCACATTTCATTGCTGAATTTTTTGACTTGTGGGTCACCAAACTCCGGTTCATCATGAGCACCCTTCAGAAAACAGAGTGTTCCAGCGTTGCCTATTTCTGCATAACAAACTACCCCAGACCTAGCAGTATAAAACAATGACAATTTAAAAAATTACTGCCACCTATCATGGCTGCAAGGGTTACTTTGGGCTCAACTAAGTGGAGTTCATTGGGGTCCTGCATGTGGCTGCAGCCAGATCATGAGCGACATCTCATGAGGCATCTCATGAGGCATCTCACATATATGATGCCTGGGATGGAAAGACACAAACAGCTGGAGATAGGACATTTGGGTTCCCTGAGCAACTCTCTCAATCTCTATGTGGCCTGTTTATGAGGTCTCTCCAGGATGCTGGCTTCTAGTTGTCAGATTTCTTACGTGTAGGCTCAGGGCTCCAAAGGTGGGTGTTTCCAGGGAGAGAAAGAGAAAGAGATAGAGTTAGAGATAGGGCTGGGGTAGAGACAGGGATAGGGGTAGGGATACAGATATAGATATAGAGAGACAAAGACAGAGACAGAGAGAGAGACAGAAATGGAGAGAGAGCCTATGGAAATTGCTTAGCTCTTTATGACGCAGCCTACGTAGTCATGAGTCCTCTGCATAGTATTTATTAGAATTGGATCACTAAACCCAGTCTATATTCAAGGAGCAGATAATTAAATTTATGGATATGTTTTAAAGCTGCCACAAGGAGGTATTTTAAATTTTAAAAAGTGACCATTCTCTGAACATTAAAGTCAAGCCTTCTATTTTAAATAATCTCTACTGGGAAAGTTAATCACTGAAAAATCTGGGTTTTTTTTCCTTAAAAAAGTTATAAAAGTTACTGCAATATTTTTGACTAGTAGGAAAAAAATATCATAACTACATGTAAGTATTCTTCCACGGCAAACAATTCTAAACAACATAAAAAAAATTCACAGATCTGCAAGCATGCCTTTCCTAAAGACAAACTGTATCAATACAAAATCTCTCAACAAAGTTGCTTAAAATACCATAAATAACGTTTCTTTTTTTTTTTTTTTTAATTTTTATTTATTTATTTATTTTTACTTTATGGCTATGTTGGGTCTTCGTTTCTGTGCGAGGGCTTTCTCCAGCTGCGGCAAGCGGGGGCCACTCTTCATCGCGGTGCGCGGGCCTCTCACCATCGCGGCCTCTCCTGCTGCGGAGCACAGGCTCCAGACACGCAGGCTCAGCAGTTGTGGCTCACGGGCCCAGCCGCTCCGCGGCACGCGGGATCCTCCCAGACCAGGGCTCGAACCCGTGCTCCCTGCATTAGCAGGCAGATTCTCAACCACTGTGCCACCAGGGAAGCCCAGTAATGTTTCTTTATGAAATATTCATTGCTTACTACCATGTGTGGAAGACCAGTTTCAAAATGTTATGAAAGGATCTGTGCCCCTCAGAATTAATTATCTCAGGTTAGCGGAAGGTTTTCTTTCTTATCTATGAACTGCATCTGGAGAAATGTGAGGTCTAGTGACCTGAATAATCAAAACAATAAACATGCTCTATATGTTTTATATTCTTCAATGAAATAAACATTAAGTGGGCAATACCCATTCTCTGTGATTTAGACTCAACTTTAAAAACCTGCACACTCGGATTTAAATGCTGCAAGCCAAGCCCCCCAAAGTAATTCTGTGTTATTTCATGTTATTAAAGATCATGAGTATATGTGAATGAGAATCTATGCTGTGTAGGGTAAAAAGTCTCCAGAATTAACATTTTGAGGTTGATTTTCAATGGGAATTAGGCACAAGGGGAAATCATAGATTTAATAGGACGTAGGTGATGTTGGTAAATAATGTATTCAACTATAAAACAAGAAACACCTAAAATCTGTTTGTCCAGGTGCTATGAATTAAAGTAATTTAGAAATTCCACTTTTTAATGTACATACCTATCCTAAAAAGCAGCCACTGACAAACTTTAAAAATATGTTTTCAAAAATGGTCATGAAGAACCTAGGGGCAGGACGGGAATAAAGACGAAGACCTACTAGAGAATGGACTTGAGGATACGGGGAGGGGGAAGGGTAAGCTGGGACAAAGTGAGAGAGTGGCATGGACATATATACACTACCAAATGTAAAATAGATAGCTAGTGGGAAGCAGCCGCATAGCACAGGGAGATCAGCTCGGTGCTCTGTGACCACCTAGAGGGGTGGGACAGGGAGGGTGGGAGGGAGGGAGACGCAAGAGGGAAGAGATATGGGGATATGTGTATATGTATAACTGATTCACTTTGTTATAAAGTGGAAACTAACACACCATTGTAAAGCAACTATACTCCAATAAAGATGTTAAAAATATATATATATGTTCTCAATGTAATAGAGAAATTGATGACACAAAATATTTCAATTAAGATATTTTCATGATAATGGTATTAATGAAACACATTTTATTTTAAACACCATCCTGAGTGCCTGAAATACCTGTTTCATTGAATTCTCACCACAAACCTACAAGACCAATGATATCCTCTCAATTTTAGATCTAAGAAACCCAGTGTACAAATCACCCAATTTTCTGTAAATGCTCAAGGAATCGTTTCAACTCTTCACAACAAACAATAATGAAAGAAGAAGTAAGATAACCTTCCAACAGGCAGTCTTCGCCCTCTTGTTTCTCACTAGTCCATTTTAGAAGCCCCTGTTTTCTCATGCCAGTCCTTTACAGAATCACTACCATCAGCCTTACAGGATATCTAGTTCCCAGACCAGCAATCAATTAATCCCAGACAAAATAAAACAAAAAGATCTAATGAGACACTGGGTCCTCCCCACCCCCGTAAGTCACTGCAGTTAAAGAATTAATTAAACTTGGAACATGATCACCGAATTTAAGCCTTAAATTGATTAAGTCAGTGAAAATCTTTACTGACCACACACATTCCGTGACAGGCAAAATAATAAAACAGTTAAAACAGCAAATGCCTCTTCTCTTGGAGCTTCCATTCTAGAAGTTGAGGTAGACAAGATATAAACAGCCAAGTAAAGACACAGTGGTAAGAAACAAACATGAAGCAGGGCAAGGAATGTAGAGAGTGACCCTGGCAGGGATGGCCTTTCTCGGGGGTTGACATTTCAGCAGAGGTGACATTATATTTTATGGCTTATCTAGAAACTGGCTGGCTTTCCCTGGACAAATCACATAACCTTTTATTTCCAAATTTCCTGATCTGTAAAATTAGAGATTAGACTAGAATGGCACTTAATGGACCTTCAGGCTTTGAAGTTCTGTCACTCAGAGACCTTTCATTCAAAAGAAAGCCTTACAGTGAAGAGTTTGTTCTACTAACTAAAGACCCTCTGATTCCAATGGAACCAACATCATCAATCTACCACCATGCTGCATCTCCTTATGAACCTTTCCCGCCGAGAGGCAAGGGCTGCTCTCTTCTTTTTAATCTAAGAACGCTGTTTAACCAGCAAATATTGTTATAAAGTAGACATAACACTTTTTAATTTTGTTTTTTAAATCCCCATGACCTATTTATTTTATAACTGGACGTTTGTACCTTCTGACCCCATTCACTTATTTTGCCCACTGCCCACTCATACCTCGGGCAACCACCAATCTGTTCTCGTATCTGTGAGCTTGTTTTCTTGTTTGTTTGTTTTTTGATTCTACATACAAGTGAGATCACATAGTATTTGTCTTTCTTTGTCTGACTTATTGCACTTAGCATAATGCCCTCAAGGTCCAGGCATGTTGTCGCAAATGAAGAGATTTCATTCTTTCTTATGGCCGAATAATATTCATATATATATATGCGCTACATGTTCTTTATCCATTCATCCACTGATAGACACTTAGGTTGCTTCTATATCTTGGCTATTGTAAATAATGCTGCAATGAACCTGGGGGTGCATATATCTTTTCGAATTAGTATTTTCATTTTCTTCAGATAGATATCCAGAAGTGAAATTGCTGAATTATATGGTAGTTCTATTTTTAATTTTTTGAGGAAATTTCATACTGTTTTCCATAGTGCCTGCACCAAATTATAATTCCACCAACAGTGCACAAGCGTTCCCTTTTCTCCACATCCACGCCAGCATTTGTTATCACTTGTCTTTTTGCTGATGGTCATTCTAACAGGTGTGAGTTGATACCTCATTGTGGTTTTGATTTGTATTTCCTGATGATTAGTGGTGGTGAGCATCTTTCCAAAATGTACCTGTTGGCCATCTGTATGTCTTCTTTGGAAAAAATGTCTATTCAGATCTTCCTCCCATTCTATAATTAGATTGTTTGGGGGGGTCTGTTTGTGTGCTATAGAGTAGTATAAGTTCTTTATACAGTTTAGATATTAACCCCCTATCAGATATATACTTTAAAATATTTTCTCCCATTCCATAGATTGCCTTTTCATTTCGTTACTGATTTTCTTTGCTTTGCAAAGCTTTTCAGTTTGATGTAGTCCTACTTGTTTATTTTTTGCTTTTGTTGCCTTTGCTTTTGGAGTCAGATACAAAAAATCATCGCCAAGACTGATGTCACAGAGCTTATCACCAATGTTTTCTTCTAGGAGATTTATGGTTTCAGCTCTTACACTCATGTCTTTAAGCCAGTGAGTGAAGTTTTGTGTACGGTGTAAGACAGTGGTCCAGTTGCATTCTTTTGCATGTGCTGTCCAGTTTGCCAGTACCATTTATTGAACAGACATAATATTTCTGAACATTAGCAAGGAATTTTCAGGATTCCATGTTAACTTATCTTGTTGACCAGGTAAGATATCTAATTTGTTACTGATTATTTACTGCCCAAATCCTCATAACCTGAAAAATTGTAATCGATGAAATCAATGTCAGTGCAGAAACTCTGACCTTTTTTTTTTTAATGATATGAAAGATGATATTGAGGACGTGGTACCACGACTAGGGATTACATGAAGGGAGGAGACAATTCTGAATACACTGGCTGAAGAACCAGGATCCTCAGTGACCTCTTAAGTCCAGTTTGATGGGCTGAATCCTGTAAGATTTATCAATAACAAATGCAAAATTCTACACTAGGGATTAGAGAACCAAATGAACAAGAATTGCATGGAGAGACTGGGTAGCAACACATATGAAGAAAATCTCCTTAGGAGTTTTAGCAGTAATAAGTATATGTTGGAATAACCTATAATAAGAGATTCTTGCAGGCAGTCGCCCTAGGCTCTCCCTACCTAAAGTGTGGTCTCTGGACCAGCTATATCAGTATTACCTGGGAGCTGGTTAGAAATGCAAAATCTTGGGACACACCCCAGACATACGTAAGCAGACTCTGCAGATTACAAAGGTTCCCACATGATTTTGTATGCACATCAAAGTTTAGGAAGTGCCACCCCAAGCTCTTAACCAGGTCAGACCAGGTGAAACTCTAGTCCAGCCTAGGGAGACCACGCTTGCAATACAGGAGTACCTGTAATCACATGTTAATGAGATGTAGATCAGTTAAACCATGACAGGGGATAAGCTTAAACCCCTATAACTATCAGGATTATTCAAAGGCACTGGGGATGCTTAGTTCAGAATGTGCTCTGTAATACACAAATCCACTAGCCAAAGACATGCAAATATTTAGCACTTAAAATGAAGCTAGCCCCAATTAAGATGTTCTGTAAGCATAAAATACACCCCTAGCTGCAAAGACTTTAGTAAGAAAAAAATGAAAGTGAAATATCTCTTTAATAATTTTTATACTGAATATGTTGAAACAGTATGTTGGATATATTGGATTAACTCCAATATATTACTAAAATTAATTTCATCTATTTCTATGGGCATTTTTTTTTAACATCTTTATTGGAGTATAATTGCTTTACAATGGTGTGTTAGTTTCTGCTTTATAACAAAGTGAATCAGTTATACATATACATATGTTCCCATATCTCTTCCCTCTTGCATCTCCCTCCCTCACACCCTCCCTATCCCACCCCTCTAGGTGGTCACAAAGCCATAATTCAAAAAGAGTCATGTACCAAAATGTTCATTGCAGCTCTATTTACAACAGCCAGGACATGGAAGCAACCTAAATGTCCATCATCAGATGAACGGATAAAGAAGATGTGGCACATATATACAATGGAATATTACTCAGCCATAAAAAGAAACGAAATGGAGTTATCTATGGGCATTTTTTAACATGGCTTACTAGAATACTTTAAATTGCCTATGTGGCTCCCATTTTATTTCTATCTGACAGTGCTACTGTAGAGACACCCAGGAGGAGACATGGTGGTTCTTTTCAAACGTGTGGAGTACCACTGTATGGAAGAAATATTAACCTGCCTCACACAGAACCAAAGATTAGAACCAGGACTTCATAATGTTGTATGACCCAGAGCAGGTAAAGAAATCTCTTGTTTTCCAAACACGCCCACTAGGGAATGTCATCACTTCCACAGATTCATCACTGAATCTAAGAGTCTCTGGAGAAGGACTGGTGGAGGTGTAGACAGGCTAGAGCATCATCAGAGGAACGGATATCCACGCTTGCAGGTGGACATCTTCCCAGAGGTGCCACGGACCCTCGCTATTGTCTACGTGGATAAATTACACATCACCCATTAGAACAAATATTGCTGTGTTGAGACTGTCAAGCTTCCCAGCCAGCCTGCTTCACTACCGCAGGAGGAGAAAATAAATAAATGAATACAGTCTCCCTGTTTCCATAAATCTGATCAACAATATATGATGAAGACCGACAATAGAGTTTAGCATGAAATATCTATCTCACCAATATGATACTGAAGATAATACAAAACAATCAACTCTCTTGATTCCAAGACAAAGCTACAAAATTCTGGCTCATATTTCGGATTTAAGTAACTCATCTTCTAGCTGCCTATTAAAAATGCTAAGTGATTATTTATGGTCCTACGAGATTGACTCTGACCCTATTTGGATCAATGACATCTCAAGAAGTAAATTTTTTCAAGGGCTATGTGGTTTTAACAGACCAGGCTTTTAAAGAGAAAAAATATTATTGGATCCGGCACAAAGAATCTTAAGAGTTGCTGGATCTATCTTTGAATTAAAAAATATCAGTAGCCCAAAGTGGTTCAAACACTGCTGTGCAATTTGGATTTAGATTCAAGAGAACTCAGTTTGAATCCTAGCTCTCATCATGGTTAGATTATGAGATTTTAGTTTGCTCAGTGCTTAACGAGATCATTGGGTGTTGAACTTTCATTCCTCCAGCTCCACTCTCCTTAGTCCATATTCCTATGTAGATGGAAGGAAAATAGGATCTCCTTTTTAACCCAAGAAAACCCATATGCATCCAAATAAAGCCTATGTGATATTTAAGACTGAATAACCTTACAGAAATATTTTAATACATATTTCTAAGAAGGATGTACAGTAGCTCCCCAAAGACTTTTTAAAATTTATAAAGCCATCTATCTTGAATGCATTATGAATACTCCTAAGTAAGGGATGGATAGACTGAAATACACACACACACACACACACACACACACACACACACACACACACACACACACCATTCCTTGCCAGATGCTGAAGTCTAACATTGCAACTCCTGAAGCAAATCAGGATATGCATGTGCAAATTCCCATTAAAATGAAAGCAATCTCCTAGCTATAATTATTTCACTCATTCTGCAAATTGAGAAATCGGTTACAGCATAAAGTAGTATAGCCCAGAACATCTATATCACTTTGTGTTTCATTGTAGAACTGCTGGATTCACAGAGCACCTGTTGTTTACTTTAACCTCACCTCTTTTAGAGATGCCATGTTTGTCCTGTTGCCAGCTTTTTGATGCATTGATGGTTTTTCAGAAATCTCAGTTAACTGGGTCCTTTTTCTTATTAATCACTATATTCAGCTGGTAAACTACTTTGCTACTACTAAACCTCATGCATGGGAAGTCTTGTTGGTGTCTTTAATCAATCTTCATGGGAAGCGACTGAGCCGAATTCGCAGGTCACCAGGCTTGCTGTTAAGTTAAGTGGGAACGTGAACATCAGGGAGTCACCCTGTAAATGACGGGGTGCCACTTTCCTCATGCACAGGGGCTGGAGCGTGCCCAGAACCGGGTCACCTAATGTGACATGGCACAGGACCTGACTGCCCAGTAGCCCGATGACGAAGGACTAACCAGGGAGCCACAGCTGTGTTGGGAGAGCAGTTCCCAAGTGGAAAGCAGCTTTTTGTCCTTAACTTTTAGGACCTGGAATAGCCAGTGGTATCAACATTTGTCTCACCACCATCATGAGTATGACCCTGTGGTCAGTTTTATAAAAGAAGGGCCTTAATGTGTCTTTTTTTTTTTTTTTTTTTAATAACTTCTGTATCATTTTTCCCTAACACAATGCCACTGTAGGAACATAATAAATATGTGTAGGGTTTTGTTTGTGTTAATTGAAATGTAGTTGATTTATGATGTTGTGTTAGTTTCAGGTGTACGGCACAGTGAAATATATACAGGTTCCCCCAAACATAATATATATATTTAAAATATATATATATTCTTTTCCATTATAAGTTATTGCAAGATATTGAATATAGTTCCCTGTGCTATACAGTAGGTCCTTGTTGGTTATCTAAATAAATATCTGTTCAATGAATATATAAATCTCATCCACTATATAGTAGTTGTTATGGATTAAATTGTGTCTCTCCTAAAATTCACCTGTTGAAGTCCTAATCCTCAGTACCTCAAAATGTGACCTTATTTGAAATAAGGGTCATTGCAGATGTAATCAGTTAAGATGAGGTCATACTGGAGTAGGGTGAGCCTCTAACCCAATATGACTGGTGTCCTTCACAAGGGAACCCCATTTGAAGAGACGACATACACACAGGAAGAACGCCATGGGAAGACGAACACAAAGACTGGGGTGATGCAGTAGAAGCCATGGGACACCAAAGTTTGCCAGGAGCCCAGAAGCTAGGAGAGGTGCAGAACAGAATCTCCCTCCAAGTCCTCAGTAGGATACCGTTGACCTTGGACTTCTGCCTCCAGAAGTGCGAGATAATAAATTTCTGTTCTTTAAACTACCCAGTCTGTGGTAGTTTGTTACAGCAGCCCTAAAAAACTAATACAGTGATCAAGACAAACTATACCTCGATATTTACAAACAAAAGTGGAAAGTTTAACTTTGAATAAAATCAAAAGTACATAAAAGCTAAAAAACAGATTTTCAAGGTGTGTTTATCACTATACTTAATGTTTAGATCCCTAAATCTTGTACCTAATCCAGGTTTAGAAAAGCATAAACAGATGAACTAAATTAAATCAGAACATCTAAACCAGCCCTTTGATAAAAGACTTTCATTTGTACACTGACTTATCTGCAGTAGCTACAATGCAGCCTAGCACATTATGGCCAAAAACCATAATGATTTGTTGAATGAATGAATGAATGGCTAATACAGAGAAGTATAATTCAAAATACAGGAGCAAACTGGTGAACATGCTTAATAAAACATTAAAAACTGAAAATAGAAATAGGCTGATAAAAAAGTAACTGTTTACCATTTCTTCTTGAAGAATTTTGCTATCTTTTTAAAAAATCAAGTATATGTCAGTCACTAAAAAAGAAATCCTAATGGAAAAATTAGAAATATGCCATATGTCCTCAGCTGGAGAAAAACACAAGTACAATGACATTTTCAACATTTCAAAGAAGTATTTATCAAATTTTTGCCTCATGCTGTGCAGAAGGCAAAGTTGCTGTGCTTTTAAGGGGTGATTAGAAATAACAATGTGGAAATACATTCTGAAATTTTTAATGAGAAGTGTATATGTATGCGGTAACATATTCATAGATACCCCCCCTAATGAATTACTTGTGGATTACACTGTCAAGTACTATAAAAAAAATCTTTCAATAATAATAGTAATTATGCAAAAAGTTGGCCACTGTTTAAAATTCTGTAAAAAAAAGTGAGTCAATACTTTACTATATTTTAATGAGAATTCAAGATTCTTATAGTAATGAGGACTTTTTCTACTGCTACACACAATTTTCACAGATTTCATCCTGTGCAGGGCCAAAGGTTGCCTTCTGTTCTTTCTACTTGAACAGTAAACTATTTACCAAATCGCCTCCTTATGTTCAAACACTCTAGGTTCTATGGGAGAAAAAATATAACCTGGTCTAAAGTGGTATATCTTTCAAGAAAAACAAAGAACATCCAGTGTTTTGTTTTGTTTTATACTGGCATCTTTTTGTTTTGTTTTTTTTTTTACAAATTTATTTATTTATTTATTTATTTTATTTTTGGCTGTCTTTGTTGGTCTTTGTTGATAAAGAACAAGGTCCTACTGTATCTATACTGTATAGTTCCTACAGGGAACTATATTCAATATCCTGTGATAAACCATAATGGAAAAGAATATGAAAAAGAATGTATATATATGTACAACTGAATCACTTTGCTGTATGGTAGAAATTAACACAACATTGTAAATCAACTATACTTCAATAAAATAAATATAAAAAAATATATCAAGGCAGCTGAGAGGGCATGCTCTAGGCACAAAGATAAACTAGGAGTTTTCATTTATACATGACATCCAAAGACAAGACACTATCAACCGGAAGGATGTTTCATTCCACTTTGCCAAAAACTCCAAGGAAAGGAGAAACGTTAAGTGGAAAACGTAGGCTTAAATTGTGTGTCAAATTAAAAATGATGAACATATCTTGTTTCATAAAGACAAGCACATTTCCTAGATGTGAAATTCTAAAGGTAATACATTGGCAATAAAATAGCTACTAACAATCAACTGCTCATTTATACAGAAAGCATGGATTCATTTGCATTATTTCTACCAAATATCCAGCTTTATGTCCTTTATGTATACTAGTATTATTCCTACTGCACATTTTTAATAAGTAATTAAATTGACAGAAGAAACTGGATTGGGGGATGAGAAGGAAGGCCAATACTACTAATGTGAAAACATAATTTTTCCTAAAAATAAGGGGAATTCTTTTTTTTTTATGCTCAACTGATTTAAAAAAATTTTTTTACTGTACAATATACATAGCAATTTACTATTTTAAGCATTTTTAAGTGTACAGTTCAGTGGCACTAAGGATGCTTAAAATGCTATGCAACCATTATCATCCTCTGCCTCCAGAACCTTTTCCTCATTCCAAACAGAAGCTTCATACCCTTTAATAATAACTCCCCATTTCCCTCTTCCCCTGCTCCCTGGCAATCTCTGTTCTACTATCTATCTCTATCCTAGGAACCTAACGTAAGTGGGATCATACAATAGTTGTCCTTTTGTGTCTGGCTTATTTCACTCAGCATAATGTTTTCAAGGTTCATCCATGTTGTAGCATGTATCGATACTTCATTCCTTTTGACGGCTGAATAAAATTCCATTTAATGGGTAATACCACATTTTGTTTATCCATTCATCTATAGATGGACATTTGCATTGTTTCCCCCTTTTGGCTACTGAGAATAATGCTGCTATGGACACTGGTGTACAAGTATCTGTTTGCTTTCATATTTTGGGCATATACTCAGAAGTGAATTTCTGGATCATACTCTATGTTTAAATTTTTGAGGAACTGCCAAACTTTTCTACAGCAGCTGCACCATTTTCCACTCTCACCAGCAATGCCTAAGGGTTCCAATTTTTCCACATCTTGGACAACACTTATTATTTTCCATTTTCTAAATAACAGCCATCCTAATGGGTACGGAGTGGTATCCCACTGTGGCTTTGACTTGCATTTCCTTAATGGCTAGTAATGTTGAGCATCTTTACATGTGCTTATTAGCCATATGTATATCTTCTTTGGAGGAATGTCTCTTCAAGTCCTTTGCCCATTTTTGACTTGGGTTGCTTTTTGTTGTTGTTGTTGTTGAATTTACACAACTGATGTTTGACAAAGGTTCAAAAGCAATTCAGTTGAGGAAAGACACCTTTCTTTTTGTTGTTGTTGTTGTTGAATTTACACAACTGATGTTTGACAAAGGTTCAAAAGCAATTCAGTTGAGGAAAGACACCTTTCTTTTTGTTGTTGTTGTTAATATAAGAAAACGTCTTTTATTCTTTTTTTTTGAATTTTATTTTATTTATTTTTTATACAGCAGGTTCTTACTAGTTATCTATTTTATACACATCACTGTATACATGTCAATCCCAATCTCCCAATTCATCCCACCACCCCCACCACTCCACCACTTTCCCCCCTTGGTGTCCATACGTTTGTTCTCTACATCTGTGTCTCAATTTCTGCCTTGCAAACCGGTTCATCTGTACCATTTTTCTAGGTTCCACATATATGCGTTAATATACGATATTTGTTTTTCTCTTTCTGACTTACTTCACTCTGTATGACAGTCTCTAGATCCATCCACGTCTCTAAAAATGACCCAATTTCACTCCTTTTTATGGCTGAGTAATATTCCATTGTATGTATGTACCACATCTTCTTTATCCATTCCTCTGTCGATGGGCATTTAGGTTGCTTCCATGGCCTGGCTATTGTAAATAGTGCTGCATTGAACATTGGGGTGCATGTGTCTTTTTGAATTATGGTTTTCTCTGGGTATATGGCCAGTAGTGGGATTGCTGGGTCATATGGCAGTTCTATTTTTAGTTTTCTAAGGAACCTCCGTACTGTTCTCCATAGTGGCTGTATCAACTCACATTCCCACCAACAGTGCAAGAGGGTTCCCTTTTCTCCACACCCTCTCCAGCATTTATTGTTTATAGGGGGGAATTCTTTTGTTCATTTATTTTCAAATCTATTCTGCTACTGGGCACTAATAAATAAAGATAATAGCACCTGGATACAAATCTAAGATTACAGTATTTCACTCACAGACATTTGCCTCTGATTAATGAAAAATGAAAGTTTCTACTTCAAATAGATGTAATCCTTTATACCATCTGAGATAAGCTTCCTTAAATATAGTTCAGACATACTATTTATTTATAAAGTAAATTACTACCTAAAGCTTCCCCATTTACTGTGGTTAATTTTGTGTGTCAACTTGCTGTGGCTATGGTACTCAGTTCTTTGGTCAAGAACTAGTCTAGATGTTGCTGTAAAGGTGTCTGTGGATGTGATGAACATTTATAATCAGCTGACTTGAAGTAAAGCAGATTACCCTCCAGGTATGGATGGACCTCATCCAATTAGTTGAAAGCCTTAGGAAAAGACTCAAGTTTCCCAAAGAAGGGATTCTGCCTCAAGACTACAACATAGAAACCCTGCCTGAGTTCCCAGCTGACTAGCCTGCCATGCAGATTCTGGACTTAAGACTGTAACTGTCATGGCCTGAATGTATGTCCCCCCAATATCCGTATGTTGAAATCCTAAGCCCCAATATGATGGTATTAGGAGGTGGGGCCTCTGGAAGGCAATTAGGTCATAAGGGTGGAGCCAATAAAATGAAATTGATGCCTTTATAAAAGGGGCCTGGGAGAGCTCCCTTGCCCCTTACACCATGTGAGGATACAAGGAGAAGTCTGCAACAGACTGGGAAGAGGGTCCTCACCTGACCGTGCTGACGCCTTGATCTTGGACTTCTAGCCTACAGAACCGTGAGAAATAAATTTGCTTATAAACTACCCAGTCTGTGGTATTTTGTTATAGCAGCCCAAATGGACTAAGACGGCAACATCAACTCTTACCTAAAATTTCAATCTGCCAATTTGCCCTACAGATTTTGGATCTGTCAGTCCCCACAATTACATGAGCCAATGCCTTAAAATAAATCTAGATAGATAGATATGTATCTTTCTCACTCTCTCTCCCTCTATCTCTTATATATAAAGACAGGGAAAGAGAGAGAGAGAGAGAACCCTAGTATATTTTATTACTCTCTCTCTATATATATATGTTTTAAAATTTTTTATTGGGGTTTAATTGATTTACAATGTTGTGTTGGTTTCAGGTGACAGCAAAGTGAATCTGTTACACAAATACATATATCCACTCTTTTTTAGATTCTCTTCCCCTATAGGACATTACAGAGTATTGAGTAGAGTTCCCTGTGCTATGCAGTAGGTCCCTATCAGTTATCTATTTTATATATAGTAGTATGTATGTGTCAATCCCAATCTTCCAATTTATCCCTCCCCCTCTTAACCATAAATTTATTTTCTACATCTGTAACTCTATTTGGCTTTTGTATATAAGTTCATTTGTAGCCTTTTAAAAATAATTTGTATGGAAACACAAAAGACCACGAATAGCCAAAGCAATCCTGAGAAAGAAAAGTGGAGCTGGAGGAATCAGGCTCCCTGACTTCAGACTATACTACAAAGCTACAGTCATCAAAACAGTATGGTACTGGCACAAAAACACAAATATAGATCAAAGGAACAGGATAGGAAGTCCAGAGATAAACCCATGCACTTATGGTCACATAATCTACGACACAGGAGGCAAGAATATACAATGCAGAAAAGACAGCCTCTTCAATAAGTGGTGCTGGGAAAACTGGACAGCTACATGTAAAAGAATGAAATTAGAACACACCTTAACACCATACACAAAAATAAACTCAAAATCGATTAAAGAATCTATATATATATAAATCAATATATAGATAGATATGTATCTCTCTCTCTCTAGATATATGTAAATATGTTTTATACATAATATATACATATATTACTTATATGTTATAAACATATATGAGAGAGAGAGCGAGAATGAATCCTGACTAATACATTTACCAATGAAAATCTACATCTTCAAGGATAAAACAGAATATGGTCACATGGTTCACCACGGAGTGGATTTCTTTTATTGGAATGAGATTTAAATGCCATCAAAAAAGATCTTGGCTTAAACTCTACCTATCAGGAGAAGAAAAGTCCTTACTCTGCATGACTGAAAGAATTGGCGCTCTGCATTCTCAGCTCTACTTATCTCTCAAGGTAACTTCCCAACTCCACTCTGGGGCCTGATGGCGGCTGGTTCCACCCATTCGCAGTCAACAGGAGCAGCTGGCTCTCTGCCTTCTTGTTAACCAACACAGAGCCTGTTAGGTGATCCTACTTCTAAAGTCATTCAACAGAGTCTCACCAGGACATTCTCTCATAAGTGCTGAATTCTGCTTGTAGCCCTGAATCCACCAGCAAGACTGTTTACATTTCTGGGAGTTTGCTTGGCCTGTGTGTTGCTGCCAGCTCTCCATTTTGGCAATAAACAATGCCATTTGTGATGCTGGTAAACACAATATGTTTCATAAGGTGCTGATGGTAAAAGTAATCTCAAAAACCTAAGTCTTGATTTCCAAAAACCTAGCCAGAACAAGCTATTCGTATTTTAATCAGCGGTAAACAAATGGGTTAGGTCAGAGGGCAGCTGAATGCATTCCACGCTTTCCAGAAAGAGTAAGTAAAAGCTTCTGAGTATGATTTCCTAGTCAAACAGCCATGGTGCCTTTTCTCAAGTCAACCACAAGCCTTCTTTCCCTCTCCATCTCCTTCTGTTCCCCTCTATTCACTGAGAATAGGCTTATAGATCTTGGCCTTGCTCCCTCCTTCACTGTACCCAGTGTTATTTGTTGTTTGTTCTCCCTTTCCTTTACCTTTTTCATTCATTAGCTTCCAGTTATTAACTTTACATTTTTCAGTGCCCACCATGGGCACTGCTCTAAGAACATCACCCAGCAACTGACCTCGAAAGGCTCACTGCAGAGCCATTCGTTATAATCAAAGGTGATATTTAAACGTCCAAAAAAGATTAAAAAGCAAAGTGCATTCTTCAAACTAGAAACAAATGATAACGGAATCCCTGTTTGCTAGTGATAGATAAAACTTGATCAGTACAATTCTAAACTATTATTTTCCTCCCTTGACCCCAGTGATGGTCTAATCGTAATACAAACAATAACAAGAATCAATAGAAAACTGAGGAAGATACTGTAAGAAATCATATTTGAGTAAACACGGGGCACCTCCGCACGGTACAGCATCATACAAAGGAACCCGCTGACACTCCCTTTCCTCAGCAGAGATTATGACAATATCACGGGTCAGAGGAACTACATTAGAGGCTCAACACCACCAAGGCGTCCAAATAGCATCAAGTTCAAAACTACACATCTAGTGATAAGATATTCTACACTTACATTCTGAAACCTCAAAACTTTTGTTTAAACAGGGTTTGAACACAGTCTCTCCTAGATCTTGGAATTCCACTGACCCTTTGGAAATGGCTTATGGGATACATCCAAAGCTTAACCAGGTAAGAAATGTAACAGAAGGCCAAAAACATGTATTTGAGTTACGTGTTCACAGAAGACCCAACTGTTATTCATTAGAAGAAACAGGTGGCTGGAAATGAACAATAGGAAACTGATTTCATGATGCATCTGCCCTTGTGCACTTTCACAGCTGAAAGTCCCCCATGATCGGAGAGTCATTCATTCTATTACATCTCTTTTCTTTCTCCTCTGTCTCTTATCTGCTTCCCTGTATCTACCTTTCAATGTTTTTTTCTTTCTCTTTTTGAACCTCCCCCAAATAATCAAATAACATTCCAATCCGAGGAACCTAGTCAAAGCATCTCCAAATTGGAAGCTGAATAAACAAACTTGTGTGAAGCATCCACTGTGCCCACACCCCTCCCCGTCTCCCACTCCATGGGAAACGCTCCATTCAGCTTTGCTCCCGTCACTCCACCAAAACCACTTTGGCCACGGTCCCCGCGTGGCCATCCCTTTGGTAAACTCAGGGTGGATTCTCAGGCCTGCCTTCCTTCATCCACCAACCGTGTTTTCAGGTTTCACCACAGCCAAGGTCTTGACTGGTTTTGTTTGGCTTCATGGACATCACACTCCGATGGTTTTCCTCCTACTTCACTGGCCATACTCGAGCTCACTCTTCTGCTATCTCCTCCTCACCTTGACCTCCCTATAACACGTGCACCACAGCTCACCGGCCTCATGTCCTCTTCTCTACTTATACTCGCTTCTTGGGGGATCGCAGCCAGTCTGGTGGCTTCAAACATCACGCACCTGCTGATGATCACTCTCTCCAGCCTGGACCCAGACGCCTAAATCCTCCCCGACCCCCACCTACTCGACACTGACATCTGAATGCCCAAGAGGCCTTCTGAACTCAGCACTGATCTCTCAAGCTCACCCACCTCTCACACCTACTCTACCCACATCCTTCTACGACGTCTCATGTGGTGCCAACTCCATCCTTCGCGGTTACTCAGGCCAAAAATCTTGGGAATCATTCTTAACCCGGCTTTGCCTCCCCCCACCCTATGCCCAACCCCCCTTGGGTCATTCATTTGCTTCTCCCTTCCAGATACATCCAGCGCTGGGCCACCTCTCACCACCTCCACTGTCCTCTGTCCCTAGTCTGAGACCCATCTTCACTCACCGGGCTCATGACACAGCGTCCTAACTGGTGCCCTGCTTCCACCATCACTTCCCTACAGTGGATTCTTAACAGAGTCACCAGACTGATCTAGGCCCATGTCAGATCACGCCGGTCCTGAGATCAACACCTTCCACGGGACACGATGCCCTAGAAAAATCCGGCTGAGCATCAGCTCTCTGATGTATTCCCCTACCCCTCTCCCCATAGCCACATCGTCCTTGCTGTTCCTAAATCCCACGTCCACGTGGCCTTTGTCCCGGCTGCTCTCGGTGCCTGGACCAGTCTTCTTCCAGACAGGTCCCCGGCTCACTCCCTCACCTTGACTCACTGCTCAGGGGCACCTCTTCCTAACTGCTCAATGCAAAATTTCAATAACCTCCTTTTCCCTGCTCACCGCTCTCCCTCGCCTTGCTCTTGTTTTGTTTAGTTTTCCATGGCACTTGTTGGCTTCTAACATACACTATAGTTTACTCAGTTATGCTTACTGCTGACTGTCAGTCCCCCCCATGACAGCACAAACTCCCCACAAACACATCTCTGCATTTTGCTCACTAATATATTCTGAGCACCCAGAATAGTGCTTGGCTCAAAGAACAGGCTCCGTGAACACTTGTTGAATAAATGAATACTCAAAGCACTAACTTGAAAATTGTATGCAATATTTGCAACACCTGCCCTAAAATTTACAAAAGGTGTATATTTCAACTTAAGGCAGATTCCTAATGTAGACTGAACTCAGTACTGAACTGGGAATTAAAAACCTGGAGCTGAGCCGGGATCCCGTTCTTTCCACTTGGCCTTGAAGAATTTCTTTAATTTCCCCAAGACTCAGTTCCTCCTCTATAAAATCAGAATATACAGTTTCACAGTTGTTTCACAGTTTCTTGTTGTTGTTTTTACGTTTAAGACCAAATATGACGATGCATGTAAAACGATAAATTCAAAAGTGCAAGATCATATAAGAGGGTCCACTCTTCCCCCTGCACTGGACCATTTGCCATGTGCTGTCATTTTTTTACAAAGCAAGTAATAAAAATACACTGTAATTGTGATGTGCAGCTGCACTCACAGACCAAAATAAATCTGATTAAGACACAGTTCCTTAAAGAGTGATGGTTACTTGGGTTTTCCCATTCAAGCGTGAGAATCCTGTGATGCCCAGAAGGCAGCCTTAAACCAGGGATTAACTGGAGATGCCAAAAGGATTTGTGGAGAAGGCATCAAGCCATAGGTTGAGACAAGGACAACAGCAGCTTATTTTACCTGGAGAGAGACCGGAGGAGAGGGGTGAGATGCCCAGGCTCCTGTGCCAGACTTCTGGGTTCAACCCCTGGCTCACCTACCTTGACTGTGTAAATGGCCTCGGACCAACTGCCTAACCTCCCCCTCATCTGAAAAATGGAGACAATCCCTAGGCTTAGCCTGAGGATTACATGAGCTACCACCTATGGAGCACTTAGAAGACCTGTAGTCAACCAAGGAATTCTCTTGGGTAACCAAGCGTGGGGAAGCAAACAAAACAAAGTTCAATATATGTATACAGCGGGTGAAAACGTTTTCCCTGCCAATTAAGTAAAGGCCAGTGGAGGGGAGGTGCAGAAGCACCTTCTCATTAGGAGGAGAAACAAAGAAAATCTAAAGCCAAAGGGGATATGGAAATAGACATGAAATAGACATGACTTGACTCTGCCTGAACCTCTAGTGTTAAGATTACCCACAGAGTGGGCATTCTCTGACTCAGTCACTTTAGGACAGAGTACCAGCGACTCCTGGTCACCCTAAACCTGAGGTTCCCTCAGGAAGCAGGGTTCTGGGCCAGCAGGATCCACACCAGCTTGCAGCCGGGAGGACATGCATATTCTTGGGCCTCCGCACAGACCTAATGAATCAGAAACTGTGGGTCTGGGACTCAGCAATCTGAGTTATAACGAGCCCCCAGATGATGGGGACGTGCTCCAAAGTCTGAGAACCACTGCCCTAAGCCATCAACTCCCAAAAGAGAAGACAAGGTATCAATGAAGGATCACACTTGACTCTCCACTGTGTTATCTAGGCGACTAGTTTACAGCGTTTGATTGCAACAAAACGTCTGTAGAAAACATTAAGTGTAAACAGTATTCATGGTAAAATTGTATTTAGTTTGGCAGGACACAAAACCTTCAACTCACAAATATCTACCTGGCCACCACCCTATACAACAGGAGAGACAAAAAGAATACAACATGGGCCTTTTCCCCTGCGAGTTTATAACATTATGAGGTATTCAGACCCGGAAAGACTAACAAAAATACAAAGCCAAATGTAGCTCCTGATGTCACAACTATGAAGCAACCGAGCAAGGCTCTGGAAGATTAAACACGCGAGGAATGATCACAACAGTAGCTGGTCAGGCATGGCAGGAGGCAAGGAGGTAACAAGAATGTTCTTAGAGAGGAGGCTGGATGTGCGATTGGGACTTGGTTGTCATCCTGAGGAGTTTGATCTTTATTCTTTTTTTCAGTACAAAGTTGTTGAAGGTCTTAAGAGAGTTTCTCCATGTCCACCAAACTCAGTTCAGGATGACAGTTTAGCAGCAATTTGAGGTGCAGAGAAGAAAGAGGCTAGATAGAGATTTGAAGAATAGACTGCTGTGCAGAGAAAGAAAAGTGATGAGGATGGAATGGAAGTAAAAACCGCAAAGCATAATTAGGATAGAGCCCACAAGGGCATCAATGGCTAGATCTGCAGGATGAGTTACTTACTGCATGAGTCAGATATGGTCCCAGGTTTAAAACTAAAATGAACCCCCAAATATATTTTCCTTCAACATGCATGTGGCATTGGATATGATGCATCTGCTGATAATGTGGTTGAGGCTAAGCTATGTACAATATGTTTAAAATGTATATTCGTACTGGAAAAAAATTGACCTTTATATGATGGGTTATTGCACAGGAAACAAAACCAAAATCGCAGCACTTTAGAGTGTCAAACCAAAATGGAAACGTGATTATGGAAACCCCTTTAATACTACGCAAGACTGTTTATTCTCGAATTTATCAGATTCCCACACAATCCACTTATACAGCTGAAATTAGTCAGTGATAAAGACATACCAGTGTCCAATTAGCTGTTTTGAGAACATGCATTTTAAAAATTTCACGTTCTTCTTTAGATATCTGTACTTAAAAATCATTCCTATACTACCAACATCAGGACTAGATTCCCAAATCCTAAAGTTTGTTCCAAACATTGAAAACATAGGTTTTCATATTTCAATGTTCTCTACTTGCATGTGATTAATTTAAATCTTGTATAAGATAACAGATATAGAAATGGGCCTCCCTGTGGAGGAAAATTTGAAAAGAGTCCAAGATGATAAGGACCAGCCAGCCACATCAAGGTGTGAAGCTCCGTCAAAGACATTTGTGAAGGAACATGTGACAGATGCAAAGGCCCTGAGGCAGGAACATACTTGGTGTGTGAGAGAAATGGAGACGCCACGTGTAGGTGGGACCCAGAGGCCAAAGGGGCATGTCCTTGCAGGCCACGGAAAAGGTGGTCTCCCTAGTGCACTGAATCGCTGGGGAGGGTGGTAAGCAGAAGAATAATATGATCCAGTTACTCTTTGCCAATGAGTTTATGCTTATGTTCTAATGAGTAATGCAAATCTTGTCATCCGGACCCAGAATAACGTAAAAAAAAAAAGCTCCTGACTCATAAGGGTATCTGTTGGGTCAATAAGCATACGAGCTAATATACATTAAGTATGGGTTAACCCACTTAATGTCATATTTAATCAAGATAAGCTAAGCTACAAATGTGCATATTTAATCACTGACTACCTCTTCTATTAAAGAAAAAAATATCATCTCCCTCTAAGGGAAACTATGCCAGTCTGCTATCTTATGTGTTTTGATATAGTACACAAGCATATAGGAAAAAGAAGAAGACACAATATATTACAATTTCAAAATAAGCCTTCCAACTGGGATCCACGAAAGGCTGACGAGGGCTGCTCACGGTCAACACGAGGCTGGAGGAGAGAGAACTTTCTGATAGGAGACACGTACGCTGTGAATTCCTTAGGAACATGTGCTTGGGGCCCACAGCAAGACTGAGACTCCTTGCGGCATGGTCTGGGTGGCTGGACTTGCTGCCTCAAAATGATGTGACAGAATAAAATTATAGCCGGTGTGGCTCAAACCCAGCTATGTACCCTTCTTTAAAGTAGCTTTACACTAGATTTGCTCCTGCTTGCCGTCCACTCTTGTTTCCCTCCAGTTTTAATTAGATCTTCGTTGTTAGGCATGCATCCCTGAGGGCCTTCTTAAACATTTTCTAGAACAATCCTGGATACTATCTAATAACAACAGAAACAGGTGGCATGGGTGGTTTTACTGAATACTTCCTTATAATTGGAAAGGCACACAAAGAAATCCCCATAGTTTTACAGGTAGTTAAATATCCAGTTGATAGGAGCAGAGTGAAGGGGTGAAGGGTTGTGTGATACAGAAAACCTGAAGTGTTTGTTGAGTGAATAAACCCAGAATTGCAAGTGTAAGGTTACAACATAAATAAAATAAAATAAGACATCAATATCTGTCCTACTTTTCTAATCTCACCTACTAGTACTGCTCTACATGAATCCTGTATCCAGTTTCTTCATCTATTTATCATGATGCCTATTCTTAGCTCCAAAGTATTAACTACTCTGTGCCCGTACACCTTTCTCGTTACCAACTTAATCAAATAACAATAAAAGAAAAATCGTAGAGCAGCAACGATAATAATAGCTACAATACTATGTCAACAAGCTTAGATATATACGCTGCCCCCTGGGTTAAATGCTTTACCTATATTGTCTTCTTTGTTTGAAAAACTCAATGAAGTAGGCTCTGTGATGGTCTCTGTTTCACAGTTAAGACTTAAGGGTGGCTCCATGGTTACAAGGCTAATCGGTGTTGGAATCAGCCTGACCCCAGACCCACACTCTGAAGCCCTCCGATAGCATCTTGTTCAGGACAGTCTGCTAAGACACAGCCCAAGTTCCATTCCTGTATGGAATCTTCACTTTCCTTTAACACTGATGTCTGCTTCCTACAAATAATTGAAGCAGTTCATTTCTGTGCTACAGATATCACACCTAACCCATAGTGCTTGGAGCTATAGTTCACACTCTCTCTGCAAGAGTTAAGTTCCACATGTATACCTTCATGTAGCAACAAGTCTGGAAAAACAAAACAAGACATACTAAACAACAATGACTGGCTTCCCTGGTGGCGCAGTGGTTAAGAATCCGCCTGCCAATGCAGGGGACACGGGTTTGAGCCCTGGTCCGGGAAGATCCCAAATGCCGCAGAGCAACTAAGCCCTTGCGCCACAACTAGCGAGCCTGCGCTCTAGAGCCCGCGAGCCACAACTACTGAGCCTGCGCACCTACAGCCCGTGCTCCGCAACAAGAGAAGCCGCCACAATGAGAAGCCCATGCACCACAACGAAGACCCAACGCAGCCAAAAATAGATAAATAAATAAATTTATTTTAAAAACCCAACAACAATGACAAAAATCATCAAAACATCTTTCAGCCGATCATCAGACCCAATTTCAATTCATGACATTATTACAGGAAATATAAATTTCTAATTCTCAGAAGAAATTCAGTTCCTACATGATCTGGCCCTTCTGAATCTCTACCGGACCTGGAGGGCCTCCACTGTTCCCCATCCTGCTTCTCACAGGCCTTCTTTCAATTCAGGGAAGGGTCTATGCTTTTTCTTGTCCCAGAGTCTCTGCACGTGCTCTCCCCAGAACTCTCTATCTCCGACTCCTACCTTTGTAACTACTGTTCATTCTGTAGACCTACTTACATGTCTGTTTCTCACGTACACCCCACACATTAGCCTTTGTCCAGTACTCTCTCTGCCAGCATCCTGCTTTCCTCCCGCTTAGCTTTTAGCTCAGCCTTGCCACAAGACCGAGCACCACGAGGGCAGGTAGTACAGCTACTCTGGATTGAGCACGCTGTCCTCAATGCCTACACTTGCCGCGGTATAAGCACAGTGTAGACACTACCAGCAATAGACAGATTCTCCCCTGGTCTTATTTACAAAGAACAATATAGAGGAAAATTTAGTCAGACCTTGTGCCACGCTCCATACTTACAACACTCACAGAGATGGAATGTATAATATTCTTATTCTTACAAAGAACTGTCACAGTGAGAAAACAAAACAAAACCAAACAAAATGTCACTTGAATCGGTGCTCTATTTTTATGCACATGTCAATCATACACTGGTTCATCTTATGAATCGAAATCAATCAGGCGAAACCTCTGAAGTATTTCTGGTTCAACTGGATTATGCTAGGATAAAAAAAAAAGGTAAAACCTCTACAACTTTCCTGGACAGTAAATGTGAAGTAAAACTTCATTCAGAAATTGGACTCTGCTTTAGACGTCCTGGGTTTCTAATCTGCCAGGGGATGCCAGAGGAACAGTGATTCTATCAGTATTTCAGCCCTGCCACTTCCATTTCCCATGAAAATAGAAATTGCAGGAGTACTGAGAATGAAAAAATTGCTGCTTTTTGCAAGCAATTCCTGCTCAGAAGCTTACTTTTCTAAGCACTATGCTTCCTCTATTATACTGGCTCACACTGGAATTAAATAGCAAGGGATTTCATTAAGTATTATATAGCATTGGGATGCTCTTAAATCCTTAGAGAATATGAACGTATAGATGGGGTATTTGTAATAACACACCATTTTTTTTTCTTTTAAATTGGGATGTTCTGTAACCAAGACGTACTGGCTATACAAATGGTTTAATCTCACGTTCAATTCCTCTGTTGAGAAGCATTACATATTCTAAGTAAAACAGCTCTCACACTTCCCTCTCTGCAACTGCTTTTTGCAGATTTACTAATGTTTCAACCACTGGTCAATCCTGTAATCACATTTGCTGGGCAATTCCCTTCTCAGAAAATTTTAGAGCACAGTTGTGAATGCTGTTGTTTTAATAATATATTCTGTAGCGTTTTAATAATATATTCTGTAGCGTTTCAAAAGACACATGATCAGTAACGTTTAACACAGAGGTGAATAACCAATTCTCTGTTAGAGCTAGGTACTTTTAAGCTCATCTGTAAATTTTATTGTTTTAGAATCTTAATTGGATTTCTGGTAATTATACATAAAATTCTATGATGCACATGAGATGTGTTCCAGTTACACAACAGGAAAAAGTAAAACACACACACATAACTTTACTGCTTGTAACAATTACATCCTATGGAAGCCAGAGGTCAGTTGGTTGTTAAAAAATAAACAAGTGCTCTAATTTACCTTAAAACACACAAAGAAGCTAAACCAGGTAATTTAGACACCAATTAGAACCGTTAATTTGCTTTAGTTCAAGCAGTGACCTCAGCAACTGTGATGTGGCATTTAAATATAATAGTTCTTGAAGAAGACTGGCAAATCCCATTAATCCAAAATCTCACATAAAACATTCCATCTCTGTAAGCGTTGTAAGTACGGAGCGTGCCACAAGGTCTGACTAAATTTTCCTCTACATTGTACTACGAGAGTAGAATTTTTCTCTCAATAAAACATAAGTTTCTTTTTGTTGTTAAAGGTTAAAGATAATGTCTTCTGAAATCTCTCTATATTGAAAATCACAATCTAAATAATATTGTTAAGTGACAGCGTTCTAAAAAGCACTGGAATGTTCTTCCTGTTACTGTTCTCTAAGTTGTAAACCACAGAAAAGACTTGAACAGAAAACAAACTACACACACATATTCTCAACCCATATGTAGCCCACTTTTATGTCTATATAATGATTACCAACCTCATGCTTTCACGTTTCCTAGTCCTATTAAGCAGAGAGCTCAAGGCCATACCTGCATAATCTATAGCCTACTGGACACCTTCACTTCTTTAATATCGGATAAAAAATGCTGCCACATAACATAACGGTAACATAATAACATCACAGAAGTGATCTACTGAACTTCCATTCCAACCTTCACTCTCTCCTCTCTCATCAGAGGACTAAGTCAATTCTTCCAGTTTCCGTCAGAAACCTGAACTCATTTTTTATCCCTCTGTTTCTTACGCCACTGTCCAATTGGTCAGCAAGTTCTTTGACCTTCAGAACATATCCAAAATACGGTCACTTCTCTCACCATCTCCACACACACTGTCCAAGCCAACAGCTCTTGTCTGGATCCCTGCAAGAGGCTCCCAACTGAGCTTCCTGCTTCCACCCTCGGCAACACCCCCCCCCCCACCAACTTTTCCGGGGCAATCAGAGAATTCTTTTAAAACATGGATTGGATCACGTCACTTCTCTTCTCAAAACTCTTCAGAAATGAAAGTGGAAGTGTCCTCACGGTGGTGAGGACAAAGTCACTGGATCTGCCCTCCCATTGCTGCTCTGTTGTCATGACTACATTTCCTATTAGTTACCCCTCCTGTGCTCCAGCCACAACTGGCATCCTTGTTATTCCTTGAGGACACTGGGCATTTGAACACGTGGGGACCTCATCCACTGCTTCCTCGCTCTCCAGCCAGCAGCTACCCACAAGGCTAACACCCCCACCTTCTTGAAAGTATAGCTCAAATGACACTTCTCAATCTAGCCTACCCTGACTACCCTTTTTAAAATTTCAAATAAGTCACCCCATCTTTTAAAACCTGATCCCTCTAACCACGCTCTATGCTTCTTCATAGCATTTATCACCTTCTCCTCTAATTGGGTGAAATGAAATGAAATGGAAAATAAAAATCAAGACTTCTTCCAACTGCTGATTTAACCAAATATCCACGTCTGTTTCATATAAATATGGACTAATTGTTAAGAAACTTTTCTCAAAGACTGTTCTGTTTTAGCCAGTATAAACTAGTATATAGGAAGGTATTTGCAACAGTCATTCATGCTTGCCATTGTATTTTAAGGACCGTTGGTCAAATCTTGAGGAAGTTTCCTTTCAAATCGTGGAATCTGTCCGAGTATTCATTAACATGCCCTCTTCTTACTTTGAAGGCACTATGGTTTTGAAATAAACTTATATTCCACCTATTCAAAGAGTTCACCCTAAACATGCATTTGTATAGAATGCCATTAGGAAACAAAAACTTGATGTTTTCCTTAGCATTAGCACTAAAATAAAAGTTTTAATGAGTTACCTTATAATCCTAATAGGTTGACATTTTGAAGAGTTACTAAAAAATAATAACCTGGGCTTCCCTGGTGGCGCAGTGGTTGAGAACCCGCCTGCCAATGCAGGGGACACGGGTTCGAGCCCTGGTCTGGGAAGATCCCACATGCCGCGGAGCAACTGGGCCCGTGAGCCACAACTACTGAGCTTGAGCGTCTGGAGCTTGTGCTCCGCAACAAGAGAGGCCGCGACAGTGAGAGGCCCGCGCACCGCGATGAAGAGTGGCCCCTGCTCGCCGCAACTGGAGAAAGCCCTCGCACAGAAACGAAGACCCAACACAGCCATAAATAAATAAATAAATTAATTAATTAATTAATTAATTAATTTTAAAAAAAAAAGAACATCCTCAGACCTCATATTAGCCAACATCAACCTCTTCCTCCAAATAAACTTTTAAAAAAAATAATAATAATCATCTTACGACTGCTACTTCATGTTCTTTCTCACTCCCACCCTTCGGCCCAAAAGGAGTCTTCATTTTATCGTAATTATTAAAACATTGTTTCTTGGTTATACTTCAATCTACTTCCTTTAACGTAGGGCCAACTCTCGTTTTTAGCCTCCTGACAGTTCTCAAACTCCTTTGTATTTACTAACCATCCATTTTTGAATACAAGTAATGTGATACAAACAAGGCTGATATTAAATTGAATATCAAAATTGAATAGGAATTAAGTAGACTGACTATGATTTGAAGACACAAGATAAAAATAAAAAGTCTTCTGCATCCCATTCAAAAGAAAAATTGGGGCTAAAATAAAATATGAAGACTAGTTAGACTTCAAGGCTCAGTTGTGCAGCTCAGATCTGATCCGGAGGCTTTGTATTGTCTAGGACTCCCCATTTTAGCAACACAACCTGATGATATCTATTTTCTCATTTTTTATTTAACTCTTAAACTGATTTTTAAAAATGCTCATGTTTTATGTCTTTCTAATGAAATCGAAAGCTTTCTCTTAAAGAGAATAAATCATATATTGATGTCCATACACATTCTTCATGGTACCCAGCACACTGTCATGAAAATAAATATCCAATAATAAAGCTGTTGATTGCCAAACACTAGCTGTTTCTTACCGTAAATGGTATATCCTGAAAAGTATTCTCTTTCAGAACCGGAGCTGTAGATCTCAAAGGATTCTTCTCAATGGGAATAAATCAAATTATGGAGCCAGATATATCACAACTGGATCCCAAGCATAATAGCTTCCCCAGCTTCCAAACCAATTATTTTTCATTGGTAAAAGCATTACATGGAAGGCTACTACCATTATTAATAACTTCCAGCAGTAAATTCAATTATTAGGACAATAGGTGCTTGTGTATGTCTTACATGGGCAAAGCAGGAGGGGAGGGAAGCTCTTTTTTCTTAGTGCTGATTTTCATGAAAATAATAAAATCTGAGTACTGGAAGCTCAACTTAACAACTGCTCGGTAAATATCAAAGTGCCACAGGTACATAATCAGCATAAAATTGTAACCACATCCATACTTTGCTTCTTCCATTAAAGCACGACTTCTGTCCAAACTAAACTTGATAATATTATAATCACATTTTTGAAGGCAACATATTACATAGAATATATAATTAAGGGTAGTCTGATTTACAGTTGTCTGAGACAAAGAAATGGTTTTACACTTCCAAATTCTAGCATTTGCTCTAACATTCTCTGTGAAACAGGAATGATGATTATTTGAGATCAGAAGAAGTACACCCAGGCCTGACGTCCACTTATCTAAGGTCTAATTTGTGGTCCACGTAGAACAGAACTCTGATTTCTTTCAATAGTTCAGGCCTTCTCTACCGGGTCGTCATAAGTGGATCATAAATACTGGCTATTTTTTCACTTCACTGCTCAGGTCAGGATTTCCACCTCCTAGTTATTCCTTGACTTGCTTTGTCTTCATTAATCACAGGAAGACATTCTTCCCAACAGCTGACCTAGGGATGCCATCACCAAGGGCCTTCGATGACACCCAGTTCAAGAAAAAAGGTTTCATTCGCAGAAGCAGAGCCATTTCATTTTAAGGTCAGACAAATGATGCTCCTCTTCTTAGACGTGTCTGCGGCAGGTATGTAGCCGTAGTCATCACGGGACTACCAAGAAGTGGGGAAGCCATAGCGAACATAGGCAAAACACTGCATTTTTTGGATATTTACAAATGCTCTGGACACAATTCATGAAAAACAAATACGACAATCTTACAATTAAGAAAAGTTGGAAGTTTATCTAAAAGCGTCATTTTTCTTCCCTGGAATGATAGCTCAGTTTACTGCACTCAGCCCCCGCGTGGCCGTCTGGCAGATGTGGGATTGGCACTCAGGCGACTTTCCTAGATCCACCATGACTCAGCAGAGTTTCTCAACCATGGGGGACTGCTGACCTTATGGGTCAGAGAACTCTTTCCGGGGCAGGGGGGAGTTGGGGGGGAGCTGTCCCGTGCACTGAAGGATGTTAACAGCATCCCTTGACTCTAGAAAACTATTCTAGATGTCGGTAGCTCCCCACTCCTCCCCTAGTTGTGACAAGCAAAATACCTCCAGTTGGTGCCAGGTGTCCCGTGGGGGGCAAAATCATCCCCAGATGAGAATCACTAACCTGCCTAGTCCCAGCTGCTGTTGTTAATCTGTAAAATGGGCTAACATGAGATGAAGAAAAGCATATTCACCAAGGTTTCTTTCAGGATGAATATTCTATTGTTCTGAAGTTGCTTTCCGCCCCCCCCCCCCCCCGATCTGTGACTAAGAGATGTGCCTGAGATGGGAAGAATTCTCTGGTTTGAGAAAGGAGGGACATTTACCAATAACTCCAGAGAGAAAAGGAAACTAGAGAAACGGGGAGAGAGGTGGTATAATCATTGACGTCTTTAGCCCTTGAGAGAGTGAATAAACTCCTGATATAATTGAGATAAATGGCTTATTAATAGAGACGAGAATGGAGTCAGATTTTCACTTTCAGCCCGAATCACTATGGGAGGTGAAACGATACCCCTCAGAGATGTCTATATCCTTCTAATCCCTGGAACCTGTGAATATTTCATGTTACATGCAAAATGGAGTTAAGAGTACAGATAGAACAGAGGTTGCTAATCGGCTAACCTTAAAATAGGGAGATAATCCCGGATTATCCCAATGAACTCACAAGGGCCCTGAAAAGTGAACAAAGGAAGCAGAAGAAGAAGTTGAAGGGATGTGATGTAAGAAGGACTCAACCTTCTGTTTCTGGCTTTGAATATGGAGGGAGGGGCCAGAAGCCAAAGAATGCAGGTGGCCTCCAGAAGCCAGAAGAGGCAGGAAACAAATTCTCCCCTAGAGCCTCCAGAAAGGAACGAAGCCTTACTAACATTTTAATTTTAGCCAAGTGAGACTCATATTCGATTTCTAACCTAACACTACCATGTGTAAAATCGATAGCTAGTGGGAACCTGCTGTATAGCACAGGGAGCTCAGCTCGGTGCTCTGTGATGACCTAGATCGGTGGGATGGGGGAGGGGAGTGGGAGGGAGGTCCAAGAGGGAGGGGATACATGTATACATATAGCTGATTCACTTGGTTGCACAGCAGAAACTAACACAACATTGTAAAGCAACTATACTCCAATTAAAAAAAAAAATCCGTAAGGGGATAGATTTGTATTGTTTTAAGCCACTCAAGTTATGATAATTTGTAGCAGCAAAAGCAAACTGCTACAGTCAGCTGCTCTACCTGACAGAGCATGGGAGGACATAGCGCTTGGCTACAGGGAAGCCTTAGCCACTGAACTATCAGGAATTTACAGAACCTGTACAGTGGAAGATGCCCATATCTCAACAGCCGTATCAATGGGAGTGTGGGCCACAGTTCATCATCTATGAAAATCAGGAGGCCCTAGCTGACATCTGTGATACAGGAAATTCAAAAAGAAATCCATCTCAGAGACCCATTGGGAGAATTTAAGGAGATTTTGTACATAAAGCATGCAGCACAGTGCCTGGCACGTCCTAAGTGCTAAATAAATGCTTATCATGGATATTCTACTACATTTCCCCTGAGGACAAACAGAAAAAGCTTTTGCCACAATGGAATAGTCTTTCCTGTGTTGGCCTGACAACAAGTTACACTTCTGCTCATGCAAAACACACAGGGAGTGAGAGAAATCACATGCCATTAGGCGTCTCTCTGAATCCTCAGGATGATCAATAACTGTGTTCTATTCTGTGTGGTCCCGATCGATACACGATTCCAGTCATCATGAACTCACTCCAAGCTGTTGCCTCCCTGACACCTTATCAGGAGCAGTAGATAAGCAGTAACAATTTTTCTGGATGTCTGCAAGCACATCGATCATTGTGACAAATGCTTGATATGGCGTTCTATTTTCTCCACCCAGCCTTGTTTTAATAACACAAGTCTGCATGTAAGGCCTCACGATTCTGATTCAAGCTTGCAGGTTAATGCCTTCTAGACTGTCAAGGCATAATGACCTTGCCTAGAATATCCAGCTGGTTGACTGATGCAAATATACGGTGAAGCCAGGGATAGTTTCAACAAATTACGTTACTCCAGAGAAGCATGAACTTGCTAAAGGCTGCAGTGCTAATTTTGTATCACGTTAATTCTAGCCAGGAAAAATTGTCCTTTGCTCAGACTTTGTACTGATTTCAGAAAAAGATGTCCGATAATTATTTGAAGCAAGAAATAATTGCTGTTTTTGTTTCTATTTGGGGGAGGAAAACACAAAATCAGAGAAAACATTACAGACGAAAAGGAACGTCTCAGATTATTATAATCAGCCAATCAGAACTTTAATGAATTGTTTAAGATTCTCTCTCTCTATCCTCTATGGAGATGGCAGTTCTGTCCCATCAACAGAATGCTCTGTCACCCTGGCAGAAAACTTAGAGGTTACCGCTTGAGAGATGATCAGTCATCACTTTTCGAATTACTGTGGATCAAAGCTGAGGGTAACTTGAAAGAACAGTCTCTTATGCCCTTAGTGACAGATAGGGAGACTCTTCGCTTATTCGTTCATTTAACAATAATATCTACGCTCTCTAAGGCCTGTGCAGGTCTCAAATAGTCAGACGTGGACCCTGAAGCACCCAGCAAATCAGTAACAAAGCTGTTCCTAAGACAAGAACTTTCACAAATCAGGGACTTCCCGGTGGTCCAGTGGTAAAGAATCCACCTTCCAGTGCAGGGGACGTGGGTTCGATCCCTGGTCGGGGAACTAAGATCCCACAGGCCTCGGGACAACTAAGCCCTTGAGCCACAACTACTGAGCTCGCATGCCTCAACTAGAGAGCCCGCCTGCCGTAAACTACAGAGGCCCGCCCTGGAGCCCGTGGGCCACAACTAGAGAGAAGCCCGCACACCACATCAAAGAGCCCACGTGCTGCAACTAAGAGCCGACGCAGCCAATAAGTAAATAAATAAAGGAAAGAAATTAAAGAAAAAAAAAACTTTCACAGATCAATCGACATGCCTATTAAAATGCCAACTTACGTTGTAACTAAAGAAAATAATCGACTGCTCATAAATTGTAAGAATATATGAAAAACAGAAGTGGAATCTACACAGAGCTGGACATGTAAAATTTCTCCTTGTTTCATGACCTAACCCTCATCAGATTCTTCTCCCCAGCCATCATGGGGTCGATGCCATTCAGCATCGTCTTGGATCATCCAAGAAAAACCAGCCGTGCAGAAGCAGGAACAGCACGCACAGAGTCCCAATGTAGAGACCGGCTGTGACAATCATGACAACATGTGACCTCTGGCAAGTCACTCCCCCATTCTTATCCGCATCTTTCTCATCGATATTATAGAGCTGCCTCCATGCTCACTGGGTTCCTGGGGGGGTTTTACTGGTTTTTATATTTAGAAACTCTGCCACCTTCACACTGATGAGCAATGATTAGGATGAACCTCTTTACAGTGAGTTCTCACCATAAAACGGAAAGTGGATCCTATGACTCAGGTCGAGATTTGCCAAGCTGTTCTGTGCACCATGACAGAGAACTGGGTTCCAGGGAGAGAAGGGATGCAGGTACGAATCCTCCGATCTAAACGAAGGCTAGATGTCAAGTGTAGACACTGCCACAGTGAGACGTGAAGTGTGTGGCAGGTCTTCCGGCCTCACTTACAGCCTCTCTCCCTGCACTGCTGCTTTATGACCAGGTTGACCACGACTAAGATCTGGGGCCGGACCACTTGTCAGGACAGCCTTCGTGTGTTCCTGTGTGACCTCATTTTTGTGTGAATTCCAACCTCAAGGCAGTCTCATATGGGAAACATTAATATTAGGACACAGAACCAGTTCAAATGAGGGATGAAACCCATGTAAACTAAATGAATCAAACTAACGGCCTTTGCTGTTAAACAACTGGATGGTCAGAATCAAGGAGACCATGGAATTTACCTGTTCTTTAAAAGTATCCCCTTCAACAACAACAATAACAGCTACAAATATGGGCAAAAGCCTTGAAGAGATAGGTCTCCAAAGAAGATACACAAATGGCCAAGAAGCACATGAAAAGATCCTCAATGTCATTAGTCATCAGGGGAGTGCAAATTCAAACCACAATGAGATACAGATTCATACCCCTTAGGATGGCTATAATTTTTTTAAAATGGAAAATAAGTGTTGGTGAGAACATGGAAAAATTGTAACTCTCGTGCAATGCTGGTGGGAATGTAAAATGGTGTAACTACCATGGAAAACATAGAGCAGTGACGCAAAGAGAAACAATTGCCACAAGATCCAGCAATTCCCCACCTAGGATACACCCAAAAGAACTGAAAGAAGGGCCTCAAAGAGACACACCCATGTCGTAGCAGCATAATTCACAATAGCCAAAAGATGCAAACAACTCGTGTCCATCAATAGGCGAACGTATAAACAAAATATGGTCTACACTTACAAAGGAGTATTATTCAGCTATAAGCATCATGCTACATGAAATAAGTCAGACACAAAAGGACAAACATTGTGTGATTCCACCTATAGGCTGTACCTAAAATAGCCAAATTCACAGAGACAGAGAAAGTAGAACGATGGACGCTAGTGGCTGGGGGGTATCACTTTACAGTGTCGCACCCAGTCTACTGATACTTGTGGGTTTGCGAATAAAAACTATTATTTGTCCATAAACTTGAGAGATATTTGCCTGACATTGACAAGTTTAATTTAATTTCAAATGACTGTGGGCTTACCTCTGTGTGTATATTACATGCAATATGGATATGTTTGATACAAGAGGAAGCACAGTTTTAATGGCTGGACTGACTGCCGAGCAGGATCAGCTTTCTCCGGGGGCGGGGTGTCTCCACCGCAGCTCCCGCGGCGTTGCGGGCTGGGTAACTCTTGGTTGTGAAGAGCCACCCCGTGCACTGCGGGACGTTTAGCAGCAGCCCTGGCCTCTACCCGCTAGGTGCCAGCGGTACCCCACTCCTGCTGTAATGAGCATGTCTCTAGAGATTGCCAAATGTCTCCTGGAGGTTGGGGTGGGAAGTCACCCATGGATGAGAATCATGATGTAGATCAAAAGAGGCTTTTACCAGACCCAATGCCCCTGCCAGCCCCCCCCCCATGCTCTCCCTTCTGGCCCTCTCACCGGGACCATTATGACAGGGGTGGTGGACTTGACCGTGACCTCTTTTCCACTCACAGTCACTCTGCATGTGAGCATTGGCCAAGTGGGTCTCAGGCCCCAGCAAGGTCTCCTTTTCACAGGAAAGTGAGCTCATGTCCTATACTGCTTTTGAAGCAAACCTACAAAATGCATTCGATGCAGGCTGACTTCATGGAACCCCTTGTTTCTCTTTACTGTTTCACTTTGTTCAGAACTATCAGATTTTGTAACAATCTATTTTTTTAAGAAAGAAAAAAAGCTGAAATCTTCAGAAGCTTAACTGACAGTTTACCAAGTTCTCATAAGCTGTACCAAAGACAGACTTTCTGGCACCCTCTAGAGGATTTACTTGTGTCTCTAAATGATTCCCCACTGAGTATGTAGTTCCTCCTGGTGATGCTGGTAATGTTTCAGTAATTTAAAGTGAAGCCGCTCTGCACAATTCATTTTGAGACCTGAGATTAGGGAAGAGTAAGAGACAATGGAGGTAGTAAGAGCTGTCACTGGCAAATTTCCGGTCCTATTATTGGGAAGGAGAAACCAATAACCATTTGGGGGAGGGTGGGTAAAGAAGCAGTATGATTCGATGTGACAACTTCTGGATATTTCCTGCAGAAAACCTATTCATTCCTAAATAGTTATTCAGTAATCTCTTGCATGTCTGTCCAAAACTCCTACACAATAACAACAACAACAAAAAAGCCAAAGGTAGTTCCAAGATGTTTACAGTATTTAAGGCAGAGCACACTCAGACACAAGTATCTAAACGTTAATCACTATCATGATACCACCTGAAATGACCTGAAGTGACAGTTTAAGATGGAAACAGTTACCCTAAAATGTGACCATCTTTTCCAAACCAAACAAGGCAGCCAGCGGAAGGTGAGCTATAGTGTGTCTACTCCCAGGACCAGGGCATGGACCGAGACGTATCCTGGGATGGCTGAGGATTCTTCTCGCTGACCCCTACCTATTTCTCTTCCAAGGTGAACTGGGTCACAAGGAGGTTTTACTGATTGTCTATGAGTTTACTACCACTTTATCATAAAGTTAAAATCAATATAAACAACACTGCCTATAAGTCATCTCTCTATTCTGAACCAATTAGAAAGGAGTGGATGGAATTTAAAACACAGCATCCACTTTGTTGCTGGCGGAGCTAAACTGTCAGCTTGGACTAGAGGCCAGAGCAGCCTCTCCACAACTTCCCCTTCTGAGTGGAACCTTCCCAACTGGGCAAGGGGTTGGAACAGAGGCCCGTCCTGTGACATCGGCCCAAGGAGGAGGTGATAAGAAGGGGAGAACATGCACTTGACAGCAGCCTTGCGCTGAGTACTGACCTTCAACACATTCGTTCCAATAGAAGGACCAGCGGGGTGACACGCCTTCACTGGTGGCGGGCGACAAAGAAGACAACAGAGAAAGAGCCCAGAAGAGACCATTTAATATTACCACATCCAGGGAGTGCAGGGGATGGGAAAACTAGCACAGGCTTAAGATATACTTTCTTTTTTAAAGCTATTTATTTGGAAGATTTTTAGAGAAACACGTCACTAACCTAGAGTCAAGAATATGAAGGGTTTATAAATTATTTTTGATACCGTGTGTGTGTTACATGTGCAGAAGAGCCACAGTAACATGTCTGGACTCTTAAGTTTGATATTCGGGTTAAAGTCGTACAACGGGGTTCTGATGGCATATTTTAAATTAAGATGTATATGAAATCATTTTCACTGTATATATTTCACATGTTTTTTATAACTTCTTAGCTTTGCTTTTGCTAACACCCAAGGTGCATACTGTTTGTTATTCCAGTTAATGACTTTATATCTCACCTTCCCCCTGCACACCCCATCATTTTGTGACAATGCAATAAGGCTCTTCCCTTTGCAGGGAAACACTTTCATAGCTCATGCGTAAGAACACATAAAAGATCTCACATTTCTCATTTCATTGGACATTGTTATTTTCTTCTAATTATAAAAAATAGGCTAGTTACATTTTCATTTTTGCTCATGATATCTGTGTCCCAAAGAGAACAACTTGTGGGAAAGGTATTATAAGTTGGGTTAAATTGTCATGTTTGTGTATAAATGCATAAATTTTCCATTTTCACAGTAGCCATATCTTGACTAATATAGACTTTCAAGCCCTACTAGTCTATGGTAAATAGAGTTGATCACTTTTATAGACTTGCTTTAAAGGAAAAGAGGGGAAAAAGGCAAACTTTGAACTCATTACCCATACACTGAGGCCCTATCCTAGTTCTATGTGAAAACGGCAACCTTTAATGATAAAATTCTCTCGTTCTTACCATCTCTTTGTGAAAAACTTATCATAACCTCCACACTGCAGAAAAACATGGTATTAAAATCAAATGTCATTGAACCAGTGATGTGTAATAACATTTACATTAGGAAATTAGCACCACAATCCCTCACCCAGATAACCTGTACTAAGTCAAGGTAAAAGCCCATCATTAATTTTCAGAGGAAAATAGAACCCAGACACCTTTCACATTAGATACAAAAGAATGTATATATACCGGTGATTAAGTTGATATTTTCACTTTTGCAAAAATTAACTAATCCCAAATATAAAAGAATGCATATGTACCAGTGATTTAAGTTGATATTTCCAATCTTGAAAAAATTAAATTAACCCCCAATATTTGTTTGTACAAGTGGAAAACAAATAAGACTTTTAACCTCTTACACTATTCATGGCTACATCCTCCAATTTTGTGAGTAATTTAGAAATAATTTTCCTATAGAACTACAAAGCCTTTATCCATTTAAGAACAAAGGTTTCCAAACTGCTAAATCATTCTGGTAGAAACCTGTATTCTACTGAGTTTCAAACACTAGCTACCAGCCTATTGTCCTATCCAAGTGGCCAACTTCATAATTATAATACTGCCCTTACCCCACAGTCTCAAGTTTTGCTTCCTAACCCCCTAAAATCCACCTCATGCAAGTATGCTGCTTTTATGGTTATTACTCAAAGATATGTAACTCAATCAAAAAATCTTCATACCCGGCAAAGAAAAAGTGCTACCCAAAGCACCTTAGCACTTGGGATTAGACTCTGGGTTTTACTAGAAAGAATCACTACTAGCACATGGAGTTTCCAATCCATAAACATCGGTAAGACAGCAATCAAGGTCATCAAAGTCAAACACTGGCTCCCCATCAGGAATGTTACTGCTTCCACAACAGTCTTAAGGGAGCATCCTTGGTAAGGAATTAAATAAAGTCATAAAGAAAGCATATAAATTCTCCATTTTCGTAACAGCCATATCATGACTGAATAATGTTACATAAGATATTTAACCTGGTGCTATTCACATAAAAAAGAAGAAGACCAGGTCCACTCCTATTCCTATTCCCTTGAAAGAACAGAAAGACTATGTCATGTGTGTGATTATACATTTATATATATTTATAAATTTATACATATAATCTTTCAACAAGGTAACTCGGGTCACAAATGCACTTCATAGAGAAGAATTCCATTTCTAAAATTCTACAAGTTTAAGAGTTACTCATAGAGCTAAATCAGTATAATCATATTCCTTCAACAAACTGTGTGTGTGTGTGTGTGTGTGTATACACACATACATATGAAAATGCATATAAATATTTAAACAAAACAGAAAGATAACTTTGCATGGAAAATGAAGCTGAGAGATATAGTCTAAGAGCCTAACCTGCATAAAAAGTTATCTTCAAAACATACCACATATTCATGAACATTTAAAAATGTTATGAATTGAAATAAGTATTCATAGCCAGTACTGTTTTGCTTTGCACTTTTGCCACTTTAATTGGCCCTGAGTTATAAACATTTTCTAGAGTTTATTATAATGTCTCAAAGTTAACTTTGCTTCTTATGTCTTTTCTTGTCTTATTGTGATGTCTGAGGTCAAAGAAGTGGTGACAGCAGGCATTCTTTTGTTCTTGTGATTAAAATGGTACTATCAACTTATGATTTCAGTATTTTTTACTTTAAGAATATTCTTCTTAATTCCCAGTTTACTAAGAATTGTTAATTATGACCTAGTATTAAAATTTATTATTTTTAAAAAACATTGATTGAAATGATCATTGGTTGCTTTCCTTCACGTGTTAATGTAGTGATTGCTGGCTGGTCTCTTCCTTGTGTCCTCAGATCCACCCGTCCCCCTTCCTGGCTCTGCCCTGCCTCATGGGGTTGCCCTGCAGGCAGTTTTCTGTGCTTCTGTAACAGCCGACTTCCAGCTGAGTTCAGCCAACAGGAGGCCCTAGGGGGGAGGCTGGGTGGGAGGAGTGGGGAGGCAGAATATCACTCTCCCTTCCTCTGGCCTCCCACAGCCTCTCTGACAGCTGCTGCATCCCCTCCTTGTCTCTAAGTCCTGCTGGATGGCTCCCTCCCTCTGGGAAGTCCAGGCCTTGGGTTCTGGCGGCCTTGCCTCCTCCGATCTTTCAAGGCCATAGTTTCTCAATCTCCACCCTGCTGACATTTTGTGGCCAGATAATTCTTTGCTGTGGGGACTGTCCCACGCATTACAGAATGTTTAGCAGCACCCCTGGCCTCTATATACTAGATACTGGTAGCACCCCGACCCAGTCATGACAATCAAAACATCTCCAAAGGTTATGAGTTGCTCCTGGTGCGGAGAGGAAGCCACATAGTCCCTGACTGGGAAACATTGCTCTAGGCTAATGGAAGTCATGCTTCCTGAGGCTAGTCTCTTGAGTTTTCTCTGCCTCCTTATTTGACTTCGCAGTTTTTCTCTCAACTAAGGCAACCAATCCCCTACATTAAATTCTCTCTGCTGTAAATACTCAAGCGGTCTGTGACTAATGAAACAAATTTCTATTACTAAATCATACTTGGATTCTTAGGAATGACTGTAGCATGGATCTTTGTATAAGAGCTGACTTTTATCTGCTTTCTTTCATTTTACTCCAGTGCCTTTTTTTTTTTTTTTTCTGATTTCTGGAGATGAACACTTAGCTCATTAATTAGCAGTTATTCTTCTTTTCTGATATATGCAATGAATGCGAAAAGTTGGTCTCTATGCACTACACTAAGTACATTCTTTGAATGTTGCTATTTGCAGTTTTAACTGGCATTCCGTTACATTTTCTAAAATTCATCATGATGTCTCAAAGTTAGCTTTTAAAAATAACTTTGAATTATCATTATAAATCCAACTTATAAGAAATAAATCATATTTAATTTGTAAAAGAAGTATTTTTCAAAAGATAAGGAAATAATTTTTAAACTGTATTACCAACACTTGAGTATGTTTGGAGATAATCCCCGGTGTTTAAGGTATCTATTATTGAGAAGCTTTTACTTCATATTACTGCTTGATCCACAGCTGGAAAATAAAAGGTTTGGAAACAATTTTCCTCACTTTTAATATCATCACCATCATCATCAACATCATTATCATCATATTCTGTTTGCAACAGTCGCTGATCTTTAGGACAAAGACATAAGAGAATCAAATGTGAAGGACTAATGCCTTATTTTACTTGGGAAGAAGTGCTATAGTACAAAGGGAAGAAAAATACAATTTCAAGTCATAAACATCAAAGTCTATAAGACCATATATAAATCCACCTAATAAGTAAAAGTATGTAAGCACCAAAGAGCAGCACGCAAAATTCTGAAACTTTCTGTGGGAATCAAATAAGCGAATCTTGCATATAAGAAAAGAAATGCAGAAGACAATTATCTCCTATTCAAGCTTTCTGCTTTTGAAAGTGCTTTCTAGAACAGCTTAACAATGTTATATACACACACAGAGGCACACACAAAGGAACAGAAATTTGGGAAGCAATCAGAGACCTACTCAAAAATGCGATGTTTTTCCTGAATTGTTTTTCATTTTATACGTGAAAAACTACATCATTGTGTGTTAACAAACATGTTATAACAGAGCTATATTTTTTTAAAAAACTATTACAGATATCGCACATTTTCCTCAGTCTCTTCCCTGAAGAATTTCTTCTCTGTCTTCTTTGCTCTCTCTCCTCACCAAGATGTGTTATGTCTTGTAAAAGTTTGCTCACGTGTCGCCAGGATCAGCTCCCCAGAGAACAGGTCAGGGCCAAGTGAGGCAGGGTTTAGAGGAGCTCAAGAAACAAATGACATTTGTACTGCTCTCTACTTCCATCCTTAGGGTGGATCAATGCTTAGAGAAAAGAGGAGAAGCAAATGTCCAGCTGAGTTCTATCACCCAGCACTCAAACTGAGTACATTAGAAAACTCTACAGCTCCTAGAGCTGCAACAGTGACTAGAAGTTATTTCTAGAACCCTGAGCTGAAGTTTGCAGCTGAAGACCCATGGACCATGAAATTCGGTGTCTACATCTCTTTTTGGATTATTATTGCATGAGAGCCATGCCTGTTTCCTGCATGTGAGCAGGGGCTCAGCCTGGACGCCGCCCTCCCCCGATCTCGAAAGAGAACGCAAGGCACAGGGGAGCAGGAAGCACGTGGGCTTGGCAGCATCACATCTGCAAGATGCGAGGGCAGATGGGGCCTCCTGGGAGCTGCGCCGCTGGCCTGGATGTCTCAAATTAATAACATTTTTCAGTCCTGTCTCCGCAATTACACTGGAAGCTTTCTCCAGGGCTCTTCAAGGCCTGCTCGCTCTTTGATTGCCTCTGCCAGCTCCAGCCGCCCCGCACGCAGAGCTGCCTGCCGAGCAGCCTGCGGTTTCCATGGAGATGGTGCCCGCAAGGAGGTGGGGGCGGCTAGGCAGATGCCAAGTGGAGCCGCGGAACCTGACCGCCACACCACGGCCTCCTGAGCTCCTCGGGCCAGACACGTCAGCGACAGGGACGGGAAGGCGGGGAAATGATAGGGCAGAAAACAAACTGAGATGCGAAAGGGACTTTCGCAATTGGCAAGCGTCTCTGGATATGATGCCCTGTTTCTACCAATATAAAATGTAAAAATCAGGTCTTCAAGTTTATTTAAAAAACGATACAGATGCATTCATATGCATGTGTGTGTATACATAGGAAAAGTTTGATCTGCCTTTTCCCAACATCAAAGAGTTAATTTTCATGGAAATATCGAAAAACAGCAAGAGGGCTTTGGAATGTACCGTTTGATTTGAGCACATTATCATAATATTTATTCCCCATCATGATTCACGCCCTAGTCTGTGCCATTAATGAGACTTTGACATTCACCTTCTCCTACTTTTCTGAAATCCTCGGTTTTTATTTTATGTATAAGAATTCTGAAGCAAGATTTGTTTCACTAATAAAAACTGTAGGCTCACAAAGACTAACTCCTAAAGTTAAAGTACATGTAAGCTGTCCAACTCTCATTCAAGGATTCCACCAATATATATATATTTTTTTTCCTATGATGTGTTCAGGGCTGCTCACCAGTATGCTGGTTCTCCTCATCCTCTGGGCATATGGTGGGACTGGGCTTCCCCCTCCCTTTAAATTTGCACATGGCCACATAATTTGGTTTGCCTCATGGAATAGGACTGAATGATATATGACACAATTTTCCATTTCCCTCTCGCTACCTCAATGATCATGGAAGAATAGGCAAAGATGTGGGAGCCATTGGCCTGAGTCCCAGAGTAACAAGGATTATCCAAGTTTCCATTCCCACTTTTCACCAACCCATGCTGCAGATGGACCAACTTTTACCCTTTTAAGCTGCTGAAATCTCGGGGCTGTTTGTTACAGCAGCATAATCTAGCTTATCCTAGAGGAGGATACACAACCTCCTCGTTCAATCATAAAATATTTTAATATTTATGTTCATTTGTATGAGGTGCCCAGAGAATTATAACAGATTCTTTCCTAGATGATTGATACAAAGGGCAATACATGAAATACTCCATACATGAAAAACAGAATTTCTGTAGCAGTTCACTTTGGCCTGAGGTTAAGACTAAAAGGCTTATTAGCACAAGAAAGTGGCATTTAAGATAATGATGTTGAATGATTAGTAAACCAAGAAGGCCTTCTACCACAAGTAAGGTGTGGCAGTCTATGACACACAATAAAGGCTCAACAACTTTTTATTATTATTATTATTATTATTATTATTAAAGTCAGAGAACTGCAGGTCCTTATTGTGCCCAAAAGATTCTACATGGGTAGGTCCAGTTGAATTTCAACTGCAGAAAAACAACAAATATTTTTTAGTATAAGTGTGTCCAATGCAATATTTGAGACATACTTATACTGGGGAAAAAAAAAAAAACAACCCCCACTATTATCTGCAATTCAAATTAACTAAGTGTCCTGTATTTTCATTTGCTAAATCTAGCAACCCTAACCCTAGGTGCATCCTGGGGATTTCATGGGTTGTATATGAGGGCTAGTAGTGAGTCGTGAAATGATATCATTCTGTGACTGAGGGGACATGGTGTGTTCTCATTTTTGAATGAGGTAAAAGTCCCACCATTTAGCAAGGTATTCAATTATCCACTCAGTGCTACAGTGGAGTCTATAGATCTCTTGTCAGAATGTTCTACTATCTTCTCCTGGTGATCTGCAAACAACTTCACAAATTCCTCTGACATCATGACATTCTCTATAACATCACACATCTGCACATCTCAACACCTGAAATCGCACTTCGCATCTACACTTTTAGCTTAATATGCAGGCACAGCTTAGCTTCTTGATATGATGGTGGCAACTTTTCCATGTGCCAACAGTATCACTGCAAAGTGTTGAGTACCATATGGTTATACTGGGATGACCCACCTGCCCGCACTGTCCTTCTCAATGCCTTGAAATGAATGTAGAAGCAGCCTTACCCTTTGCCAAATGCCCAAAGATATCTATCTTCAGAGATACGTTAGCAGTAAACATGTAGGTAACAATGATCTACTTATACAAAAACTATGTAGCAGAAACATTGAAATTACTCCTATAGTATGTGAGCAGCTTTTTAAAGTAAATCATGGGCATACGTATTGAAAATAAGGTACAATAAATAAGAAACAGAATTCTCCCTGACAGTCCACAAAACAACTTGTTCTAAAAAGTAAGAAGAAGAAAAGACAAGAGGCACCAAACACAGCTGGGTAAGCATAACATTAAGACGTTGAGAGAAACTGTGAAACTAGTTCTGAGTTTAAAAGCATCTTCTCTGTGTCAGAGCTAAAAAACTCATCCAGCCACCAAACCCGCAACCCGCCACATCTCAAATAACTAAAATCATGAATAACAGCAAGGATCCGCATATATATTTAAACTCAGATAAAAAAAAAAAAAATCACCTAAGAAGCTTCCGAGAAGAAGCAAAAATGACAAAATCTCCTATTGGTTCAAAACTCTGTTACATTGCTTTCAAAATCCTTATCCTCCCTTTCAAAAGATGAAATATGGGAAAGCACCTGTAATGACTTACATGCTATGAAACTTAAAGGAATAACTCTGCTTATATTTCCTCTCACACCCTGTTCAAATCAAGACAGCACTTTATCAGGCTGCCCCCAGCTCTCCCCCTTGTAGGTCTGTATCACCTGCCATTCTGTAGGTAGACCTGCTATTATAAAATGCATTATTTGTCAGGCTGCCAGGAAGCCACATGAACTCATATTATTACACTATATAAACGTAAAGTATTTATGTTTAGCACTGAAAGATCTTGAGTCCTAGCAGCAATGAATGCATTTTAAATAGAACTGGCAGGGAGGAAGGGAAGATTTCAGAGGTGTGATGGGAAACAAAGCAGCGTGGCCACCTGAGTTTGAAATCCAAGACTGAAAAGGACAGAAGTAGCTACTCTCCAACTAGAGAAAATGGCTAAACTACTCAGAGCAGGGCACATTATCTGGCTCTGAAGTTGCATGTTGTTTGCCACTATTTATAACTTACTGCTCCTTCAACACTCATATTCAGCCCACTGTTGACTGAATGGATTAATCAGTGAACAGTTGACCAGCCCGGTAAAAAAAGTTATGTCGCCAAAAGTAGTTTAAGCTGCCTGCTCCTTCTCACTTAAAATTTCCACACTTCTTCCCAGGTGTTAGCAAATTCCCACGCCATCTATCAGAAGTCTCCAGAACATACTGTCTTGTGTGCCCACAGTCTGTATTTGTGGAGGAAGATGGAATGTCGCCAAGTGTCAATTTTCCCCAGCCATCCTCTTGCCCCAACTTCTCACACTCTGCTTCTTTCTAGGGTTCATATGTACAAGCTAAAAGCACCCCATGAATCATCTCAACTGCTGAACCAGGAAATATGAAATCACTATCCAATTTATCACCCAACCTGCCCTCAGCTGCAGAAAGAAGACTTCATATTTATAAGAAAAAAGGATCATACCTGAGCCTGATCCAAGCAGTGAGCAAAACCATAATTTGCATCTCCTCCTGAGTACCTAAAACTTTGCTACTCACTAAGAAATGTTCTCAGTGACGCATATTAGCTCCCCTTCCTTCAAAAGTTATATAAGAATAGGGAACAAATTAAAGGGTTTTTTTTATTTTTTTCTGTAACTTACACATGATTTCTTCCTATTGGCAGGCCACGGTTACAGTGATGAGAATTCTCTGAAATTTTGTTCCAAGTATTTAAGGAAATCTGCTCAAAAAATGGAAGCCAGCTATGGTTCACACTTCTAAAACTGTTCTGATAAAGCCTTCCAGGCGCCAGACTCCGCAGCCCACCAGGAGAGAAAATAATATTCTTGGGACATTTCTACAGACTTCAATCTCTGAGGAACAATAGGGCTTCATTCTACTTCCCTTTTAAGCGGCAAATATCTGCGCAAAAAAGAAAAAAATAGAAGGAATTTTTTTGAGCCTATTTGGTATAACATATGATTTTTGAAGTGGTATAAAGAAAGAACAGGAATTACTTCCGCTGATGGATAAAGGAGAATTCTTCCCTTAGGCGATACCCAATGGCGTGAAATGTAGCACTATCTTTACAACCATCAGAGAATTGCGCAGTTTATGGCACTATTAGTAACGGAGGTCAGAGACTTAGTTTTACAGACAAGAAAATCTTTTGATTCCAATTCATGCCAAAAAAAAAAAAAAAAGATTACTCCATTTTTGAAGCACATCGAAAGTTCCAGGGAATATATTTTAGACTTAAATGCTTGTTATGATTCGGCCTCCCAAAGCATTTTCATGTGAATTATCATATCACATTCACAAAAGCCCTGTGAATTTTGATCCCAATGAGCAGAAGACAAGATAGGCACAGACTCAAAGTCACAATAGAAAGCTAGTATCAAGCATGATCTGGATGCCAGAACTCGGAATTCTAAGCCAGTGTCCCCTCCAGATAGCCACAGTGCCGAGCACCCAAAACGAACCAAAAGCAAACGAATCTTAGTTCATGAATCATTTTGGACAACGAAAACATAACTGTACATATAGTGAGAGCACCGGAGTCACAAATAACTGCTGAACAATCATTGACAGGAAGACACTGGAACTCACCAAAAAAGATACCGCACATCCAAAGACAAAGGAGAAGCTGCAATGACATGGTAGGAGGGGCACAATCACAATAAAATCAAATCCCATAACCTCTAGGTGTGTGACTCACAAACTGGAGAACAATTATACCACAGAAGTCCACCCACTGGAGGGAAGGTTCTGAGCCCCACGTCAGGCTTCCCAACCTGGGGGTCCAGCAATGGGAGGAGGAACTCCCAAAGAATCAGACTTTAAAGGCTAGTGGGATTTGACTGCAGGACTTCCACAGGACAGGGGGAAACAGAGACCCCACTCTTGGAGGGCAAACGCAAAGTAGTGTGTGCATCAGGACCTAGCGAGAAGGAGCAGTGACCCCAGACGAGACTGAACCAGACCTACCTGCTAGTGTTGGAGGGTCTCCTGCAGAGGCAGGGGGCGGCTGTGGCTCACTTCTGGGACAAGGACACTGGCAGCAGAACTTCTGGGAAGTACTCCTTGGCGTTAGCCCTTGGGGAGACCACCAGTAGCCCCACCAAAGAGCCTGTAGGCTCCAGTGCTGGGTCGCCTCAGGCCAAACAACCAACAGGAAGGGAATGGAGCCCCACCCATCAGCAGACAAGCAGATTAAAGTTTTACTGAGCTCTGCCCATCAGAGCAACACCCAGCTCTACCCACCACCAGTCCCTCTCATCAGGAAGCTTACACAAGCCTCTTAGATAGCCTCATCCACCAGAAGGCAGACAGCAGAAGCAAGAAGAACTACAGTCCTGCAGCCTGTAGAACGAAAACCACATTCACAGAAAGATAGACAAAATGAAAAGGCAGAGGACTATGTACCAGATGAAGGAAAAGATAAAACCCCAGAAAAACGACTAAATGAAGTGTAGGTAGGCAATCTTCCAGAAAAAGAATTCAGAATAATGATAGTGAAGATGATCCAGGACCTCAGAAAAAGAATGGAGGCGAAGATCAAGAAGAAGCAAATGTTTAACAAAGACCAAGAAGAATTAAAGAACAAACAAACAGAGAAACAATACAATAACTGAAATGAAAAATATACTAGAAGGAATCAATAGCAGAATAACTGAGGCAGAAGAATGAATAAGTGACCTGGAAGACAGAATGGTGGAATTCACTGCTGCAGAACAAAATAAAGAAAAAAGAGTGAAAAGAAATGAAGACAGCCTAAGAGACCTCTGGGACAACATTAAATGCACCAACATTCATATTATAGGGGTCCCAGAAGAAGAAGAGAGAGAGAAAGGACCCAAGAAAATATTTGAAGAGCGTATAGTCGAAAACTTCCCTAACATGGGAAAGGAAATAGCCACCCAAATCCAGGAAGCACAGACAGTCCCAGGCAAGATAAACCCAAAGAGAAATATGCCGAGACACACAGTAATCAAACTGACAAAAATTCAAGACAAAGAAAAATTATTAAAAGCAGCAAGGGAAAAACAACAAAACATACAAGGGAACTCCCATAAGGTTAACAGCTGATTTCTCAGCAGAAACTCTACAAGCCAGAAGGGAGTGGCATGATATATTTAAAGTGATGAAAGGGAAGAACCTACAACAAAGAGCACTCTACCCAGCAAGGATCTCATTCAGATTCCACAGAGAAATCAAAAGCTTTACAGACAAGCAAAAGCTAAGTGAATTCAGCACCACCAAACCAGCTCTACAACAAATGCTAAAGGAACTTCTCTAGGCAAGAAACACAAGAGAAGGAAAACACCTACAATAACAAACCCAAAACATTTAAGAAAATGGGACTAGGAACATACATATCGATAATTACCTTAAATGTAAATGGATTAAATGCTCCAACCAAAAGACAAAGACTGGCTGAATGAATACAAAAACAAGACCCGTATATATGCTGTCTATAAGAGACCCACTTCAGACCTAGGGACACATACAGACTGAAAGTGAGGGGATGGAAAAAGATATTCCAAGCAAATAGAAATCAAAAGAAAGCTGGAGAAGCAATTCTCATATCAGACAAAATAGACGTAAAAAAAAGACTATTACTAGCGACAAAGAAGGACACTACATAATGATCCAGGGATCAATCCAAGAAGAAGATATAACAATTGTAAATATTTATGCACCCAACATAGGAGCACCTCAATACATAAGGCAAATGCTAACAGCCATAAAAGGGGAAATCGACAGTAATGCAACACGAGTAGGGGACTGTAACAGCGCACTTTCACCAATGGACAGATCAACCAAAATGAAAATAAATAAGGAAACACAAGCTTTAAATGATACATTAAACAAGATGGACTTAATTGATATTCATAGGACATTCCATCCAAAAACAGCAGAATACACTTTCTTCTGAACTGCTCATGGAACATTCTATAGGATAGATCATATCTTGGGTCACAAATCAAGCCTTGGTAAATTTAAGAAAATTGAAATCGTATCAAGTATCTTTTCAATAAACAACACTATGAGACTAGATATCACTTACAGGAAAAAAACTATAAAAAATACAAACACGTGGAGGCTAAACAATACACGACTAAATAACCAAGAGATGACTGAAGAAATCAAAGAGGAAATCAAAAAATACCTAGAAACATATGACAATGAAAACACGATGACCCAAAACCTATGGGATGCAGCAAAAGCAGTTCTAAGAAGGAAGTTTATAGCAATACAATCCTACCTCAAGAAAAAAGAAACATCGCAAATAAACAACCTAACCTTACACCTAAAGCAATTAGAGAAAGAACAAAAAAAAATACCAAAGTTAGCAGAAGGAAAGAAATCATAAAGATCAGAGCAGAAATAAATGAAATCGAAACAAAGAAAACAACAGCAAAGATCAATAAAACTAAAAGCTGATTCTTTGAGAAGATAAACAAAATTGATAAACCTTTAGCCAGACTCATCAAGAAAAAGAGGGAGAAGACTCAAATCAATAAAATTAGAAATGAAGAAGGGGAAGTTACGACGGACACCGCAAAAATACAAAGCATCCTAAGAGACTACTACAAGCAACTCTATGCCAATAAAATGGACAAGCTGGAAGAAATGGACAAATTCTTAGAAAGGTATAATCTTCCAAGACTGAACCAGGAAGAAATAGAAAATATGAACAGACCAAACACAAGTAATGAAATTGAAACCATGATTAAAAATCTTCCAACAAACAAAAGCCCTGGACCAGATTGCTTCACAGGTGAATTCTATCAAACATTTAGAGAAGAGAAGCACCCATCCTTCTCAAACTCTTCCAAAAAGTTGCAGGGGAAGAACACTCCCAAACTCATTCTACAATGCCACCATCACCCTGATACTAAAAACAGACAAAGATACTACAAAAAAAGAAAATTACAGACCAATATCACCGATGAATATAGATGCAAAAATCCTCAACAAAATACTAGCAAACAGAATCCAACAACACATTAAAAGGCTCATACACTATGATCAAGTGGGATTTATCCCAGGGATGCAAGGATTCTTCAATATATGCAAATCAATGTGATACACCATATTAACAAACTGAAGGATAAAAACCATATGATCATCTCAATAGATGCAGAAAAAGCTTTTGACAAAATTCAACACGCATTTATGAAAAAAACTCTCCAGAAAGTGGGCACAGAGTGATCCTACCTCAACATAATAAAGGCCGTATATGACAAACCCACAGCAAACATCATTCTCAATGGTGAAAAACTGAAAGCATTTCCTATAAGACCAGGAGCAAGACAAGGATGTCCACTCTCGCCACTATTATTCAACATAGTTTTGGAAGTCCTAGCCACGGCAATCAAAGAAAAAGAAATAAAAGGAATACAAATTGAAAAAGAAGAAGTAAAACTGTCACTGTTTGCAGATGACATGATACTATACATACAGAATCCTAAAGATACCACCAGAAAACTACTAGAGCTAATCAATGAATTTGGTAAAGTTGCAGGATACAAAATTAATGCACAGAAATCTCTTGCATTCCTATACACTAACAATGAAAGATCAGAAAGAGAAATAAAGGAAACAATGTCCTTCACCATTGCAACAAAAAGAATAAAATACCTAGGAATAAACCTACCTAGGGAGGTAAAAGACCTGTACTCAGAAAACTGTAAGACACTGATGAAAGAAATCAAAGATGACACAAACAGAGGGAGAGATATACCATGTTCCTGGATTGGAAGAATCACTATTGTGAAAATGACTATACTACCAAAAGCAATCTAAAGATTCAGTGCAATCCCTATCAAATTACTAATGGCATTTTTTTACAGAACTAGAACAAAAAATCTTAAAGTTTGTATGGAGACACAAAAGACCCCGAATAAGCCAAAGCAATCTTGAGGGAAAAAAACGGAGCTGGAGGAATCAGACTCCCTGACTTCAGACCATACTACAAAGCTACAGTAATCAAGACAATATGGTACTGGCACAAAAACAGAAATATAGATCAATGGAACAGGACAGAAAGCCCAGAGATAAACCCATGCACCTACGGTCAACTAATCTATGACAAAGGAGGCAAGGATATACAATGGAGAAAAGACAGTTTGTTCAATCATTGGTGCTGGGAAAACTGGGCAGCTACTTGTAAAAGAATGAAATTAGAATACTTCGTAACACCGTACACAAAAGTAAACTCAAAATGGATTAAAGACCTAAATGTAAGACCGGACAGTATAAAACCCTTAGAGGAAAACATAGGAAGAACACTCTTTGACATAAATCACAGCAAGATCTTTTTTGACCCACCTCCTAGAGTAATGGAAATAAAAACAAAAAATGGGACCTAATGAAATGTAAGAGCTTTTGCAAAGCAAAGGAAAACTATAAACAAGATGAAAAGACAACCCTCAGAATGGGAGAAAATATTTGCCAATGAATCAACAGACAAAGGATTAATCTCCAAAATATATAAACAGCTCATGCAGCTCAATATAAAAATAACAAACAACCCAATACAAAAATGGGCAGAAGATCTAAATAGACATTTCTCAAAAGAAGATATACAGATTGCCAAGAGGCACATGAAAAGCTGCTCAACATCACTAGAGAAACGCAAATCAAAACTACAATGAGGTATCACCTCACACTGATTAGAATGGGCATCATCAGAAAATCTACAAACAACAAATGCTGGAGAGGGTGTGGAGAAAAGGGAACCCTCTTGCACTGTTGGTGGGAATGTAAATGGATACAGCCACTATGGAGAAGAGTATGGAGGTTCCTTAAAAAACTAAAAATAGAACTACCATATGACCCAGCAATCCCACTACTGGCCATATATCCAGAGAAAACAGTAATTCAAAAAGACACATGCACCCCAATGTTCACTGCAGCACTATTTACAATAGCCAGGTCATGGAAACAACCTAAATGCCCATCAACAGACGAATGGATAAAGAAGATGTGGTACATATATACAATGGAATATTACTCAGCCATAAAAAGGAAAAAAATTGGGTCATTTGTAGAGACATGGATGGATCTAGAGACTGTCATACAGAGTGAAGTAAGTCAGAAAGAGAAAAACAAATATTGTATATTAACGCATATATGTGGAACTAGAAAAATGGTACAGATGAACCGGTTTGCAAGACAGAAATAGAGACACAGATGTAGAGAACTAACGTATGGACACCAACTGGGGGAGAGTGGCGGGGGGGGGGGGGTGATGAATTGGGAGACTGGGTTGACATGTATACACTAATATGTATAAAACAGATAACTAATAGGAACCTGCTGTAAAATAAATAAATAAATAAAATAAAAAATTTTTTAAAAGTGTACATATAGCTCACCATGATTAGCAGAGTGTTTACCGTGGGCCAACTATGTCCTAGGATTTTACAATCAGTGATAAAAAGGGACTGATTACCAATATGGGGTGGGGGTCGGGAGAAGCATGGTCCTCTATGACTTGTACATTGTATATATGATATATGTAGATATATATGTACCTGTATATATGATTACTAAATTACTAAAGTAATTGAGGTTCACTAATGTACTACGTTCTCGCTATGTATTTTAAGTCCATACTATCTTAGTTTGCCCACACAAAAACCTGAAGACACAGGAATTTTTATTTCCCCTCCATCAACTTTGACACTCAGTGGTAACTTATCTACTCGCTAAAAAATGCAAAAGTTGAGCTATGAACTCCGTCATGTTGAGCTACAACTATTAAGCTATTCCCTCCATGTGTTCCACTGGTATCTTTACTTCTGGGACACACAGAAGCGGAGAGCAGTAGAAAGTTTCCTTAAAGAAGAATTCCTTCTAAGAAATGGGGATATACTGAACTACAAGCTTTAGAATTATGCTTTAAAAATAAAAATTCATAAAATGAGGGATAAACGGATAAAACATGGCAAAGGGTAATGTAATTACTATCAACAAGAACACAAAGCAAGGACAAGGCAAATAGACCAATTAAGCAGTATGCAGAAGATACAAAAAGATAATTCACCAAAGAATTAGGAGTGCGTCATAAACTTATACAATATTTAACCTCAGCCATATTCAATGAGAAGCAAACTAAACCACAGGAAAACACGATATTTCCCCTATTTAATTGAAAATTGTTGTTTTGGGTTTTTTTTTAAATTATAATACCCAGTGTTATCAAAATCATGGGGAAATTGGCACACTCTTGCCTTGCCTGAAGAAATATAAATTATAGAATCTTTCTGGAGGACAATGTGACAACATATATCAATAGTCCTGAAAACACCCAGTTCTAGGGAAGTAACCTAGAGAAAATAACCAGATGAAAACTATTTAGCTTCAATTATAACATCATATATACCACCCCAAAATGAAACTGCCATCAATCTCCAAAAACAGCAAGTTATTTAAGTAACTGATGTTATATAAAGGTATGGATGAATACTAATTATATGACAAACACCATTTTACATGTTAAAAGGGTAACAAAACAGAATATGAGAAGTCTTCTAAATTTATATATGTGTATGGGATAGCATTTCTACTAAAAATATACTCATTTCGGGGGCTTCAGATCATACATGAACTTTAGCTTCTTTGAATCAATTCTCTATTTTCCAAATTGTTAATAAGTGTGCATTACTTTTAAAAACGGAAAACAACAATAAAGCATTACTTGAAAAAGAGAAAAATATTTCACTAATGTGCTGAGGAGTTCTCAAGAAGACAACAACTTACTAAAACTACACAATACATCTCTTAAATTTAAAAGCAGAGAAAATCTAGGTGTGGCACTGATTAGAATATGTGTAGGATGCACTCCACAAACAATGAACTCTGTTAACTTTGAGTCAGACATTCAGCTGATTAATGAAATTTATCCCAAAGCAAATATATAATATTCTTTTCAAAAATTTAAAAGCATGATTTTTTTCCTGTGTGGTGATGTATTATATATCAAGTTATGATATATTTGGTGGAGAGATAATATATAAAGAACAAAACACTTGAAACTCTGCCATAAATACTATGTTCTTGTGTTTGTGTGTCTACGTGAGTGGGTGTGTAGGATGGGTATCCTATTCAATATAGATTTTTGTCTGGATTTTCTTCTTCACCTTCGGTACCATGAATACTGCCCATATAATCAACTATTCTTTGAAAAGATAACTCATAGCTACATAATATTCTTTTGGATAAAGGTGCCATTGCATGTCTGTACATCTACTATGCATTCAACATTATATTCTTTTCCAACTCAACTCAAGCCAAACAGTTTGATCCACACACTACAAGCCCCAGTCTTCCTGCACTACCTTCCATGCCCTGGGTAAATGTGACATGATTCTTGCCGCCTCTGAGACTATCTACACGATGCCCACTTCACCTGTCTGTCTTTCTGGGGAACTCCTTGCCTCCTCATCCAGTGAGCCTAAAAATACCACGCTCAGCACCAATGAGGAATGTGTTAGAAACAAGAGGCTGAATTTTGGCTCTTTCATATTCGGAAGACTTGGTTTGCTGCCAAAGAAGTTGCTCTTCCTGGAAATTAAATTATTCTGTGTTACTGAAGGTAATGACTGCTATGTTACTCTAATGTTTGAAAGTCCAAATAAAATATTTGAGAGAGAGAAGAATAAAATTTATTTTAAGAAATGAGCTTTTTGTTTTTTGGGGTTTTTTTTAGGTTGAGTAGTCGTGCTTGAAGTCAAATCAAACATCATGTCTCTGGAAATTCAGTTTTTTTCTTCTTTCTTAATGGTGTCCATTATTGTTCCTATTCAAAGTTAAAACATGAAACGACAGCCAAACTCTAATCATCTACACTGAGGCAGAAAGTGCTGTGAATAATAGCTAGCATAGGTCATCATTTATATACAGTTTGGGAAGTCAGATTCTGACACTGTCCTTTTTATGTCCAATTCACACCACTTACAAGGCCATCCAATTACTGACAGTCAAAGTCTAGCATGGGGAGTAAGGGAAGAAATGAGTTACTTTTAAGTTGGCAATACATAAATCAGCTGAATTTCATGGACCATACTCTATAAATCAGCCAGGGCATTGCACACTCCCCTGGTAATTCCTGTTATAGTGTCAAAATACCATAAGATATTTAAAGAGTTCAACCATCAAGCAAAATACCATTAAAGCTACTATATCCAGAATTCTACAACCAGAATTCTTTATAAACCATGTCAATAAAAGGAACACTTTTTCCCTACTGGTGATACTTCCTTCCAGGCGAAAGGAACTTAATTAACGTAACACTTCCGGCCTCTCCCCAGCCCTTGGTTTTCTCTGCCTCTGAAGAATAAAGGAAGCAGCTTGGCTAGCTTCTTCCTTCTTCCTCTGGAGATCTCCCTGCCTGCAGAGAGCAAGGCTTGGGCTCTAGAGCTCAGAACCAGCTCTGTCCCTGTGGGAAGGGAGGAGGGGAGGATGGCCAGGGTCCTGGATGTCATTTGGCATCACACCAAGCTATACCTAATCAAAATGGATATTTCCCCCATGGTGGCCACCCCTTTATCCCTTTTTTCTTCCCACATCCCAACTTTTTTCAGAATCAGGGAGGGTTGGAGAGAGGGTTGATATTTACTGGGTTCCTTAGAGACACCACCGGTCCACATTTCTGCACATTTTATAATTTGAGGTAAATGCATACCTTTCTGTGATTTATGTTGTTGCATATTTAAGGGAGAAAAGATGACAATAAGCATTATAAGATTATGAAGATGCTTCTAAACCAAATCATAAGTTATTCAAAACATGTATACAAAATGCATTTTTCTTAATACATATATATCGAACCAAATGTCTAATGAAAGTTGTTATAATGACATCTATTAAGCAAAAAGTGTTATTAATGAAAAACCTCCAGTCCTCACCTATTCAGGATAAAGTAATAACTAATTTCAATGATAGAATTAACTGTTCCCCATCATCTAATGTTATAAACTAAACATCCCATCTAGTAACACACTCCCTATCATTCAAAACTTATAGAAACTTTGACACATAGTTATTTAACCAAACATAATTGGCTCACCCATGTACTTTGATCCAAAAAGCAGAACGGTCTTTTATGGTTACATGGATTTCACTCTGGTAACTTATAACTGGCAGTTCCCACAGCAATACATAAATTTGAATATAAATACCCACATTTATCGTCAAAATGTTTTTCTGACTGAAGATAAATTAGCCTCCTGTTATACGGATCACATTCTGTAACAAAGTCTAAGATTCATCCAAGCGCTATTATCATAAAAATTATGCTGAAGATCTCAGTTCTACCTCACAGGAGCTGGGCAGAATCAAACCCAGAGGAGTTCAGCACTTCACTGAAGCAACTAAGAGGGAAAGGACAAGTGGAAATGACCATTTATTTTCAAAAAGGTACCAATGGACTCACACTTTTTTTTTCCCCCAAAAACTTGATTGTAATTGGGGGTGGGGTGTGTCTTCTCCTTATGCAATAAATATAGCTGTTTAAGTTTCTTTTTTTCTTTGTCACAATGATTCTATGACGGGATTCATGCTCTGTGGTTCTAAACAAAGCGGATGTTTAACATCTGACCTCATGGAGAGGGATGTTTATTAAACTGTCTATAATATTCTTTGTACAATGTTCATCTTTGTAGAAAATTTGACTGTAATCAGGTGACTAGTATAACGCTAATAGAGAATATTAAAATTTTGCAATTTCTGACTGTTAGATTAGAATCTTTTTTAAATAATGGTGCCAGGAGATATAATCTGCTTCTCTTTTAGCTTAACTATTATATATTTCCATATGTAAAGGACTGGCATGTTGAAGAGAAGAAAACATATTTTATATGTACATCTACATAACACAGTAATAATATCAATAGTAGTAGGGAGAGAATATATCTATTTAATAGCCTTTGTTAGAGAGGGTCGTGGTTTTTATAACGTATTTAATAATACATAAATGAAGCATAAGTACTCATCCTAATATGTAGATATCCACCTCTTGTACTTGTACAAATATTTATAATTACAAGCCACTTATGTACTTACTTTACCCTAAAACCCTTTGAGATCCTGTGTTATTATACTCATTTTTAAAAATAAGACATACAAATCTATTATACATTATTATTGACTATATTCCCCATGCTGTACATTTCATCCCCATGACTCGCTCATTTTGTTTGCTTATTTATTTATTGAATGTATACATTTATTTATCGTACCCATTTTACAGCTGAAAAAACCGAGCTAAAAATTGAGGATCACATAAATGGCCAAGGACACACAGCTTAGTAGAGACAGAGCTGGGATCCATCCAAAGCCAGTGCTCTCTCTCACCTCTCCACTTACTCGAAGCAGAATCCAAAATAGCATTACACTATGATATATACATTCTAATATTATATATAAATATGTTAAATAGTAAAAATATGACATATATATGTTATAGGGCAAAGCCCAACTTTTTCTCTAGAAATATATTTCTGACCTGAAATAACAATTAATGGAATAATAAGTTTCAATATATGTAATTCATTTCACAGATAACTTTTCAGGAATCTCACCAAGGGACACAGGTGAATATTTGCCTAAGATGGAAAGCTTCTAGGAAGCATTGTTTCACTTAGTCATTATTTGCAGTGTCAAAAACTAATTGATACAGAGTGTAACTTCCATAGCCTAATATAGCTAAGACATTTCCTACAAAGCAATTAACCATGATACAGAACTTCAAATTACACTCAGCTGCTACGCGATCAAAAGATAAACAAGTGGAGGTGTCATAACTACACATTTTTGTAATGAGTCTTAACATTTTTCATGGCCTAAAAACACAGTATGGTGAAATATTTCTGTGAGATTCCTGGGCTGGAGGTACTGTTTGTAAATATAACTGGATTCATTAAAGCCAAGCAGGCAGTTTATTAATCAGTAGGCTAGACTGGCACAGAATGTGATAGAAATTATTTATCTATGACATGTTTAATATTTTACATTAATATAAAAACCTGTTGCTTTGGCATATTATCAGATAAACTAAAGCCAGCAACAAGTATCATGAACTATTCTCCCTCAAATTAACTTTTCATCCCTAGCCATGTGACACTTATCACAAAGCCATCAATGTACCATAGCCCTGAGAACACCTTTGGAATATGAGTCATGAAAACCATCACGGAAACCAACTGAAGAATTTGGCTTGAAGGTGTATTTCAGCCCAGCAAAGACCCACTGTACTACGCCTTCAATGGAAGTACTGAATTTAAAAACACCTGTTGGTCTTCTCTTGATTATTTGTTCACCCTCTGAATTATGTGTGTTCAAGTTTAGGTACTCTCAACTACGTGGCATCTTTTAAAGATAAAAATCTTTATAAAAAAATAAAAACTTTTAGGAATAGTAATCTTAGCATAACCAATTCCCCACTAAATAAATTAAAATAAAGTTCACACAGAGAAATAACCATTAATGGGCATTCATATCTTCTGGGGATAATCATCAGAAAAAGAAAGAAAAAACAAAAAAAAAAAACACTTTTGGCAGTTCAAAATGGCAACAGTTCCTATTTTAGTTCAACTGACTTGTTACAACCAGAAATACTGGTCCATACAAACTATCCCTCACTTTATGGACAAATTACAATAAATTATTTTAAATGTAACTTTAGTATTTTCTTACATAAAGACAACCTGATGAAATTACTCTGGAGAACTCTTCAACAATTCTACATAAATGCATACCATATAAAACAGAACTTTGAAAAAGCACAATAGAAACTGTCAAGTTCCAAAACACTGTCAGGAAAAGTACTGCGTATTCACTTACATGTCAAAAGTAATGTTATATTTGATAATATGATAACTTGATTTTAATTTTAAAGGTCACTATGAATGTGATATTATCCTTAGAAGTTATTTAACAAAATTACAGATCCCATTTTCAACTAATATCATCTGAATTCCTTTTTCCTCTCTGATGAACTATTTCAGTGGAAGAAAGAAGTGGCTTGTATTCTAATTGTGAAAGATGTGAATTTGCTGGAATTACTGTAATTTGACAGTGCATGAGTATTATTGCGAACAACGAAAACATTAGTGACATCTCTAATGATTAGGTTCTACAACGACACAAACATACACCAAATTAAATAACTCCTTTCCACAAGACTATGACAATTTTATTAGGGCAACGACCTCCTGTACTCACTACAATTGCCGTTCAATCAAGTACTATCATTTACAACCCGCAATATAACATAAAACTCACACATCCGATACATGTAGTTTTCCCCACGCCCATCAGCTGCTCTCTGTGTGCACACATAGGCACAGAGTAATCTCTACTAGTCCTCTAAGAATCATGTTTAAAACTGAAACACTAGATTCAAAAGGAAAATTGAAAAGAGAAATGAATGTGTACGTCACCTATTGCTTCTTTCTGCAAGAAATCGGATATTAAAACAATGCAACAAGCACAAGAGTGTGTTCAGAGTGCTCTTGGAAAGTTCTCTGAATACGAATAAGGTGAAACTAAAGCAACATTGGTAAAACTAATCACAATCTTCTATTAACTCGAGTCATATAGACCTTGCTAGTCCTTCTGCGACGCTCAGCCTTGTTAGCTGTATAATTACAGGCTTCCCAAATTTCAACATCTAACTCCAGATGCAATCATCTTCATTCAAGCCCTGAGATCGTGTAACCCACCAATCAGTGAGGATGCCACCGAACGTTTTCCCCAAAACATTAAAAATGGATTCTGCATGTGGCAAAGAGATTTCACGGAGCTTTAAAGCATTGAGTCCATATTTGAGGATACCCACCCCTACCTGTCACACTTCTCATAGAGCAAGCCCCCCAAATGAGGCACAGGTTCAGCCCTGTAATTTGGTATGAGTCATATCAAACACTCTTCCATGAGATTTTTAAAGTGGTACAGCTCTAAAGCCTTTTAATCCTGCAGGTGAACTACTAACAGCAAAGAGGTGAACTAAACTACCATCAGTAGCCATGGTAATTTAAAGCTGCAGATGGAAAGATGCACAATGAGATAACTCTTAGGTAGTTTCAGCACCTCCCTATTTTCATAGAAGTCGTTGCAGAAAATTCCAAGCATCTTAAATATCGGTCACCTAGTTCTTAAAAGTGAAAATATATACATATCAGACCTGACACTATGGTTGTAACATATCCCTTTTCGAAACTAACGTTATTTGCTTGGTAACATTAGGCATGCATGCTTAAAAACACCTTTCAGAGCCAAAGCGAATCAGATCCGTTCAAGAGAAGCACGCAAGGGGAAAAAAAAATCTTGGAACCACAACCTGCCCACCTTTTTTTCCACACCCTTCACTACCCCAACATTCGCAGGGAAACACAACTTTAGGCATTTTTATAAGTGACTGTTCGTGGTGGGAACCACACACACAGACATCCACACACCCCAAAACCCCTCAGACTCTTTTCCTACCACACAGACCAGGGAGGCTGCACCACCTCTCTAGCGACTTAATTCGGAACGTAGTGGTTGCAACCAGCTGAGCAGCAATCGACGGAAACACAGTACACGCCAGAATGAGAGGAAGGTCGGCGAAAAAGAAAAGCAGCTTTGCTTTCGGCCATTAATTACCGATCACCCAAATATCGCCTAGCCACCTCCCACCCACATGCACAGCGTTCCGAACCTGGGTTTCAGGCGGCGCTTGCCGGAGCCTCGCTCTCTATTGTCAGGACGCAGAAGCCCCCGAAACCTGTGAATCGAGCTGCAAATGCTTCCTCTGAAACAGCTAAATATAGACCACAGGGGCTCTGGGTTTGGCAAGCAGCGGGAGACTGAAGAAACAGCCATGGACACATACGACCAAGTATTTCCATTTTGTTCTAGCCAAACATCGTAATGACATTGAACATAAGGGCGAAAGACTGGAGGGAAGTCCTCCCCACCCCCACCCGTCTTCTCCCGTATATTAGGGACGTCATGGATGCAACGGGTATATTCGGGAGGGTGGCAGGGAGCAGTATTGTTGGTGTTGCCCTATATACGCCTCCTCCGGGAGAGATGGGCGGCGGGGAGCGGGAGCACGCGGAGGAGCCACTTGGTAACCGCTCCGAGAAAGGCACTAACCCCGGCCCCCATTCCAGGCAGAGCCGTCTTCCGAGAGGGGACCCGGCGCGACCACGGTCCTCCCCCGGCTGGAAGGACCGCGCTGCAGCCGCCGCCGTCACCTGCCGGCCGGGAGCAGCCGAGGACCAACCCCCACCGGCGGCGAGGCGGAGGAGGAGGAGGAGGAGGCCGACGCCGAGCAGGATGCGCCTGGCCCCAGCAGCCCGGCGGAAGGCAACTCACCGAACGGCGCGGCGCCCGATTGCCTCCTCGCGAACATGCACCCGCCACCAGCGACAGCTTCTCAGTCCGGGGAAAGGCGTGCGCGCCGCCGCCCGGCTTCAGGGCAAGGTCCTGACCTTGCCCAACTGCAGCATCTTCCGCTTTTGTTGTCTGAGCGCGGCCGCGGGACAAGGGATTCCGGCCGGGAGCAGGGGCGAGCGCCGCGGGGGAGAGGCGGCTCCCGACGCCAGTGCGCGGCGCCCGGCCCGGCGGCCCCTCCGAGCGCAGCGAGCGCAGCGCCCCCTGCCCGGCTCCGCGGGCTCCGCGGGCTCGGGGCTCCTGCGGTCTCCCGCCGGCTCCTCGGGGCTCCTCCCGGCTCCTCGGGGCTCCTCCGGGCTCCGGGCGCCGCCGCCGCCGCCGCCGGCCGGCCGGGCTGGGAGAGCCGCCGCCGCCGCCGCCGCGCCCGCCGCTCCGCTCGGCCGGCTGCCGCCGCGGGCGCGAGCCTGAGGCCGCCGCGGCGCCCGGCGCCGAGCGCTCCCGTGCTGCGCCCCGCGCGCGGCCCGCGCCACCTGTGCCGCCGCCGCCGCCGCCGCCGCGGGCGAGGCTCCTCCCGCGGCGCGCGGCAGCCTCAGCCTCCACCTATACCTCAGCGGCCGGCTCGGGCGCCCGGCTAGTGAAGCAGCGTCCGCCCCGCCGCCCGAACCTGCCCTGGGTGCCGAGCATGCCCAGTGCCGCCGCGAGAGCGCCGCGCTTCGCCGCGCGCATTCCACTTCTCCTGGTTTTCGCGGCAGCAGCGGCAGCAGCAGGAGAGAGGGGAGGAGGCCGCGGGTTGGGAGAGGGCCGAGCATCCTTGCGAACGCACGCTCCGGCCCTCAGATGGGTGGATGCTCGCGAACCCGGCGAAAGCTGGGAAAGACCCGAGGAAAGCCTGGAACCCGGGGTTAGAAAGGTGCTCATAGGGCCAGTGCCTTCATTTACGTGCAAGATGCTGACAGTTTATGGTGGTCTGGCAGATGTCAGCGTGCAAACAAAGGGCAGGGATGGAGGGGGTTCTAAGATAGCATGTGTGTGCGTTGGGGCAGGCGGCAGGCTGAACGTGACTGCTGCTGGGTGGAGATGGAGGCTCTCAAATCCTGTGGTTCTAGAGCAAAGAAGGCAGGGCACCCATCTCCCGTCTTCCCCACCGCGTCTGTCCAATTTCTGTCACTTCCAGTGCTTCGATTAAACATGCTTTTCGCGGGTGGAGAGACTTTCTCCTTAAACGAAATCCCTCTGGTTTTGAACCTGGAAGTATGTAACTTCCTGCGAGAAAGACCTTTGTCTAGTCTGTATCTTGAATGGATCGTAATGCTAAGTTCGCCTCCTCCTCCAGCGCCGCCTCTTCTTTCTTCCAACTTCCGCACCTCTGCCACCTTGTCTTCCTCCTCCCCTACCCCCTCTCCCAGGCTAAGATGAAAGCCCTCACCCGTTTCTTCCCCCAAAGTCTTCCTATACCCCCTGTATTGTTCTTGTCACTTTCAGATTGGTTTTCTGTGTCACCTCCCGGTTTGACAGCTCGTTGGCTCCATGGGGACTTCTCTTTGCCTCTCTTTGCTGTGAAATACAGCAAGTAGCATCACCGCAGTGAACAGTGAAAAGTCTTGTTAGAGAACAAGACCCTTGTGCCAAGGAAGTCCTCTGGGCCTTCACCCGTGTCCCTCGGTTTTGGAAGTCATGACGGGGCTCGCCCCTGTTGCAATTACAAGACTTGGGCAGGCAGAGCGCAGCGTGCCCGGGGACCAGGGCAAACACCCTTCCTAACGATGCCACCGCGCACCATCCCTGACCCTGTGGATCCTAGACTGTCTGAGGTTGTGATCTTCTCCACTCCTCCCCTCCCCAGAGCTGGTTTCCGAGACACAGATAAGCATGGCAGCATACAGGAAGTTGTCATCAGAGGGATTCCAGGGGCTTGTGATTCTCAGAAACAAAGTACTTCTCTTTTGTGTCAGAAGAGATTATCCAACAAAGTTAAATGACCTGAACATTTATCCCAGGCTATTCTCTAGCATACTCTGGAGGAAGTTAAAATTTGAAGTAAGAGCAAAGGAGAAGTGTTTAGACAGGTTAAACGGGTAGAAATATATGCAAGGGGCAAGATTAAGCAAGGACTTTTGACAACAGTGCAAATGTATGTTTTTAATCCTCCTACCTCAAGGCTGGATAGGCATATATAGGCGTGGTCTCACCTCCAAAAGTAGTTCTTCAGCCTGGCTCCAAGTTTTAAAGCTGGCTCTATGTTAAAGTACTTCTGACTTGGGGCTTCCCTGGTGGCGCAGTGGTTTAGAATCTGCCTGCAAAGCCCGGGGTGACGGGTTCGATCCCTGGTCGGGAGAGATCCCACGTGCCGCAGAGCAACTAAGCCCGTGCACCACCACTGCTGAGCCCACAAGCCACAACTACTGAGCCCACGTGCCACAACTACTGAAGCCCGTGCGCCTGGAGCCCGTGCTCCGCAACAAGAGAAGCCACTGCAATGAGAAGCCTGTGCACCACAACGAAGAGTAGCCCCCGCTCGCCACAACTAGAGAAAGCCGTGCACAGCAACAAAGACCCCAAAATATAAATAAATAAATTTATTTAAAAAAATATACTTCTGACTCCTCTGAGGGAGGACACTGCTGGGCCATTTTTCAGCAGATGTTGAACTGTATTTTTTATTTTAGTTCTCAGAAAGGCAGTTCAGTTACTGTGGAGTATTTGGTACAAGACTAATTAGCAGTGCTGTATCCATTAGGCCACATTATACTTTAAAGGATGTTCTTTGTTTTCACCGTAGCTTTGGTCAGATTTTTAGAAAAAAAAATTTTAACCTGTACTCCTCTTTGCATCTTTTAACTCAGGAAGTCTTGGGTGGGGAGTGGGGGGGGGGGGGAATGCAGACTTGGAGGGTAGGTCAGTTCCACTTTGGATTAAATTTGAAGTAGGTGTATAGATACCATCCACAGCAAATACAGGTGTCTTTTATGCCCGTATAGATCTAAGTTAAGAAAATAATTTTCTAAAGTTTTTGAGAGTTATTTTTGAGCTGAGCAATAGCAAACCCTATTCACTAATTGCATGCCTTGGAAATGACCCGTAGGCAGTCCCTATAGACTTCTTTAGAGGGCAGATGATTTCTGTTCTTCTAAAATAATTTGTAACTGAAGATATTAGTAAATGCACAATTTGATAATATTGAAAAATAAAATAAAATGATCCTGGGTAGTGTTAGATCTTGGAATGACTCACTGCTGCCATCTTTTGCCTCCTGCTTCTGATGGTTTCTGTGAAAAGGAATGTTCTGAATTCCCTAGTTCACCGTGAGACCAGAAAATTATTAACGTATTATTTTCGAATTATAGTACTCAATGCTAAAAGGGAAATTTTTACTGTTTCTTCTGTTTCTACATCAAAAGAGTTATGTGATACAGAAATCACATCTAAATACTGAGTGTTCTACCTCTGGATTTTTCAGATCACTTCAAAATTTGAAGCAAATATATTTTATATGGGAATTTTACTTATTTTTTTAGGAATAAGACCAAATAGCTTAAAATATTCTTATACATTAATGTATCATATTTTATACTTCAAAATATGCCAATTTTAGGAGAGTGACACTCTTGTTTGATTCGAAGTGATTTAAATATAGCGATGTAACTTGCCATTGAGGTTCAAATAGAAGATAGTATTCCTGTAATTTTTAAAGTGAATTACCCACTGGATAAACAAGTGGAAATTTCTCAAGTTGGAAAGTTAAACTATGTGAGTGACTGTTGTTGCCGTCCAGCATTTAAACAGAGAGAGTAATGATACTCCTTTAAAATTTGCAATTTAAATTTCAAATCAAATTCTCTAAAATAGGACCAAAACTATATATATATATATATATATATATATATATATATATATATATATATACATATATATGGCTAATAACCACTGTTACTGGTCATAAAAGTATGCATTTGTTACTAGAGAATGTTATTAAAAGACTTTCAAAGTAAGTTAACTAATTTGAATTAACCATTATAATTAAGACCAATGTGTGGGTTATTTCATTATTTGATTTGAAACCTCGCCCTTTCACACAAACTACCTTTTACTGCTGCTACTCTTCATGTGATGGTGTCATTCATTCATTCACCAGCAAACGTTTATTGAGCATCTACTGTGGTTCAGACACTGGATAAAATTTGGAGAATCAATAGCACACAATAGGCAAGAAAACTAAATCCCTGTCATTATGGAATTTAATTATAAATTGGGGTTATTAGATGATGGGAGAAAAGAAAAACACTGACGAGGTAACCACACTCATATAGCCTCATTTCTTTCTAATTGTCTATATGCTTATGGTGTTGATGATTCTTTTTAATCAATGTCTTTCTTTCCATGTTTTCTCATTGTTTTTGCCTCTTCCAGGAATTTCGTGTTTTATGCCAGGACATGAGTAGCATGGTGAGGAAATAGGACCTAAAGTACTGAAGCAAAGCAAGAAGAGGGATACAGCGAGTGTGTTCAGGAAGGGCTGAGGTTCTTGGAGATACAATGGAACAGGAGTGAACCCAGTGAAGGAATCAAAGAGCAGTGAGGGATCTAACGAAGGCCCCTACATGTATCAAAAGTTACAGACTAGTATTAAAATGTCTAAATCCAATGTAGGCTGGTCAGGCGTGGAGAAGGTCAAGCATTACTGATCAGAACTGGGCAATGAGTCAGAAGTCTAGGTCAACAGGCATTGGTGAATTACATATACAGAAAGAAAACATCAAATTATGGAGTGTGGACCTGGACACAGGATCTTAATAACAGGCATTGGTAACAAGGAGAAATAAATGTTATGCTATGATTTATCAGCAATGCTTATAAATTTAATGGACCTCTAGAAGATGAAGGAATTGACTCCCCAAATTGGCTGGCTTGATACCTACAGACAAAGAATAGGAAGGAGAATCCTGTAAAATAAGATCCAAAGAGTGGACCAGGGAAGTTCTTATCAAGGTTCATCCAGACTTTCTAGATAAATTTTAAGGCAGAGTTGATTTACTATAAAAATTTCATCAACAAAATTTCAGTTTTTACACCAGACATCTAGGTCAATGGTTCTTAATGGAAGCATTACTCTTTCCATTTTAGAAATGTGTAAGAGGGTATTTTCTTATTGTCACTAGCAGTTTGTGGTCACGAACCACACATTTTAAGCATTCTGCAACATATGTGACAATCCCACAGGAAGAAGGATACAGGAATCTTGTATCCCTCACAGCTTTTCATCCATGTTGTTAAGAACCTGTTCACACGTAACTAAGCCTACTACATTACTCCATTTTACATAGAAGCAAGAAAAATTTTTGCATGCTTTTAATATAACTTGAATTTTGCAGGAATGCTATTAAGATATAAATTCTGGAAAGATTTAACATTGTTTTGTTCAGAAATTGACCAAGGTTTGTTCAGAAGATTAAGAACAGTGTCACCAGTAGTATGCATCTCACCAAAAGAAGACTCCTGTATCAGTCTGTTGTTATAGCCATTATCATTTTGGTAATGCTACATGTAGGGAGAAGTATCTGACTATTTGGTTAGCTCTTCAAACCTAGCTGTGACCACGCATTTACATCAAGAAAAACATAATATTTTATTTTAAATAACTTTCCTTTTGTTTCTTCTCTATATTTATCTTAAAGTATTGTGTAGGCCCTTAAAAATCAGTTAATATCTGTGACTTTCTTGTCAAAATAGCAAATTAAGCATTATACAATATTTGTTATAGAAATAAGGCATGGGGTTTCAATAGGTTTGAGAATGAAATATCTAAATGATTCACTTAGGAAAATCAATAGTTATCTATTATAATCATGTATGCTGTAGCCCCAGGAAGGGAAGCTGGGTTCATTAACAAGTTTGGACCCCACCAAACATGTTAATTATTATTCTATTATTTTTATAGTGTAAAAATTATAATTAATGATTAATCACATACACAGGCCTCAAATTTGGCATGCATGCATAGGAAGAATCTACAAATTAGTCCTGATTTTCCCTCAATCTTACAGCCTCAGATTCAGCTTCTTCTCTGAATCCCAAATATTTGTTGATATCACCATTTATTGTGTTGTTTTGCCTTAGAACTTTGATTTGGCCTTTCAAATTTATTTATCCTCTACTTTCTCTATTCACTCTTCTGATTAAGCCAAACTAATCTAATTAAGTCCAAATCACTGTTGGTTACCTTCCCAATATCTATCTTCCCCATCTTCCTTTTGTACAGGACCCAAATTTTGTTTGGAGAGGCATGTGACCACCTATGAAACAACACTTCTGAGACTTCCCTGGTGGCGCAGTGGTTAAGAATCCACCTGCCAATTCAGGGGATACGGGTTCAAGCCCTGGTCTGGGAAGATTCCCACATGCCGCGGAGCAACTAAGCCCCTGCACCACAACTACTGAGTCTGCGTGCCACAACTACTGAAGCCCATGCACCTGGAGCCCATGATCCACAAGAGAAGCCCACACAATGCAACAAAGAGTAGCCCCCGCTCACCGCAACTAGAGAAAGCCCGCACACAGCAACCAAGACCCAACACAGCCAAATAAATAAATAAATAAATTTATTAAAAGAAAAAAAAAAAACACTTCTCAGCTTCTATTGCTGCTGCATGTCATCTGTCATCAAGACAAACATGAGAGTCTAAGGGAGTGTTCAGAGAGCAGTTTGATTTTGTGGAAAATTCCCCAATGTTGCTTGTTCATTCCTTCTTCCCACGGTCTGAAATGCAGACTGCAGGCTGGATTTGGACCTGCCACAGGTCCAAATTCCTGCAACTGGGAATTTTCCAATAGAATGAGAGCCACAGACCAAAGGTGGCTAAACCTAAAATAGAAGGATGTTGAAAGTTTCCTGAAGCCGCTGTACCAGCTTGGGACTTCTACTCCCTGAGCTTCTTATTATGGGAGAAAAATAAACCTTTATTTGGTTAAGCCATTGTAGTAGGTTTCTGTTATGTGCAGCCAAATGCAATCTCGGATACATATGTTCGTAATCTCGCCCCTCTGCTTACTACAGCTGTTATCACTTTAAGTATTTCCCTTGCAATATATTTCTATGAAATTTAAATTTTTTTCAGTGAAATGACTACATGAATATGGTTGGAAATTACACGTATCAGAAGATAAATCAATGATTAAAAAAATCTAATATAGGATGAGATTTTTGTCACTGACCAATAAATGAAGTCATGGTCAAAGTTTTGCAAAATGAGTCCACCCTACATAACCCAATGATTTTAACACAATCTCCCAAAATGAATAATGATTTTCAGTTTCTGGGTCTCCTTAATGTTTTTCACCATTCCAATGTTACTCTTAAGTTTGTATAGAGTTCACATTCTGAAATCAATTTACTCATTAAAATTCTTGAAGATCTCATTTTATTACCTATTTTTTAGGTAGTATAAGCAAAATTTTGCTTCTTAGATTATTGTGAGAATTACATGAATGAATCAATCTATGGCAAACAAATGGCTCTATGCCTAGCATACAGTGAGCAACGAATAAATTATGGAGAACATGAGTGATGACATTCAAATGCCCTTTTACTCCTGCTGTTTTAGCTGCTATAGCAAAGCACACCTATTATCTGATTGTTCGTATCTTATTCAGTCATCAAGACACAGAGGTGATACACTCTTGTCAATGAATGCTTTTCATATTCATTATTCCTAATAAGCATTAACTGCATTTCTTCCACATGCAGATAAGTATATCTTGTAGACTAATGATGAGAGTTTACACTGATCTTCATTTTGTAAACCGGCTGTGTTTATTGCTTTCACTGAATTTTTAGGAATTCCAAGATGCATAACATCCAGACCAGAGTCAAGTAGCTTTCCTCTTTGTTAAATTTCATGATGGTATATATCTTATATGCATTAATTGGGTATTGTATACAATTTATCACTTTAGTTTATCTGTTGATAATAATGTTATCGAATAGTTCCCACATTCTCTAAGATTTTGTCTGTGTACATGGAACATGTACATGGCTGGTTAGACTTTATATTTCCTGCAGTCATACCCATCAAGCTTGCAGAATTGTTGGGGATGAATTTTCCAAATAACTGAACATTAAGTTTGTGTAAAATTTTGCTTGTTTTAAAAGCAACAAATTCTCATAATAAATAAATTAGAAAATTCAAAAAATTATGAAAAAGAAATAAAATCATAATCACATGACCCAGAACTAAAGCAGTTTTTTAAATTATAGTCCACAAATGTACATCCTCTTATTCAGTTAAAATTATATTCTTGTAATTTTCCCATTTCATTTTTATGACTATACTTTCTTATTATAAGGTTATTAATTATATAGCCAATCTTCTATTTTATACATTTGGCTGTTATTACATGATTTCTTCCATGATAATAAAGTTTCAATTAAGACTGTTTTCTCAAGTTGTTGGAAATGATAAACATCCCAATTGAAAAATAGATCGAACTTCTATTTCTGATTAAGATGGAATCACTTGTGGCAGCCCAATGCTTCTACTGAAAATAATTATAATTAGTGAATAAAACCCAAAAATATTTCTCTAAAGTATCAGAAATCTGCTGAAGCAAAAACGACTAGAGACTCCAAGATTTCAGACAGGGGAGGATATGGAGGGTTGAACTGATGCTGTATATCTGCTTTTTCCCTGGAACCTTTACCAATACTGGATGCAGTGGAAGAGGCTGAGTTTTGAGAATTTTCCTGGGTAGAGGGTCATCGTTTGAGACACAGATGCAAGCAGAGGCTTTGCTGATCTCCTAGGGCTTCAAATTAAAACCTAATCAAGATCCCAGTGAGAAGGGGGAAACAGAGAGAGAACTGAGGCTGAAACATGGCTGATTTTCCCTTCAAAAATTTGCTAATTTCTGAAACTGCATTGGGCTAAAAAGTTAAGAGAAGAGCCTCTGAAAATCAGAATATAATTTTAACAGTCTTGTTACGCAGAAGAGAAAAACATTTGCATCCAAGACCTTCCTGAGATAGTGTCTTGGGAAACTCATCAAGTTTTAAGTTAAAAATTACTAGAAGTTTGCTCTCTGAGAACTGGGAAAAACAGAGATAGATGGACACTTAACAGTGCTGTGATCCCAGCTAAATTCAGCTAAAAGTCCCTGATTACATTAGAGGTGACCAGGTCATCTATTTGACTAACAGAGAAAAGAGTGAACCCTTTCAGGCAAAACTCCACAATTTTTAATCTACAGTGTCCATTATTCAGTAAAATTTATTATGCAAGGATAGGAATAAATGACCAATAGCCAATCAACAAATCTATGATAAAAATAGAAATATAGGTGACCCAGATATTGAAATTAGCAGACAAGATTTTTAAAATAATAATGATCAGTATGTTCAAGAAAATATAGGAATGTAGGAATAAATAGAGAAAAACATGAAAAGATGGAGAAGTTCACCAGAGAATTGGAATCTATGAGAAAGAATCCACTGGGAATTCCAGAACTTAAAAATATAACAACAGAAATTAATTTTAATAATAGATTTAATTTAACACATTATATGCAAAATATTATCAAATGCACACGTAACATTTGACAAAATCTATCACATGCTGGATTATAAAGCAAGTCACAACACGTTTGAGATGTTTGGAATCATTCACAGCATATTCTCAGACAGTTGTGGAATTAAGTCAGAAATCAATAACTATTGTGGTGATCATTTCATAATGTATAAAAGTATTGAATCACTATGTGGTACACATGAAACGAATATAATATTGCTTGTTAATTATAACTCAATTTAAAAAATAGAAAGCAGAAAATTCTCCCTGTTAGGAGATTAATCTATACTACTTCAGAATAAATCTACTTAAGAAGGTTGAATTATATTCACATAAATGATAAGCATATGTATATCAAAACCTGTGAGATGCAACTATGACATCTTTACAATATCCATAAAACCTATTATGTCATGTACAAAATATATGAACTACAAGAAGTTCCAGGTATTGGACAGCAGTCAATGTGAGGCTGAGGTCCTTCAGAGAGAGGATATTTACAAAGGATGTCCTACTTTTATACTGGTTTTCTTCCTAGGAAAATTTTCTGGGGTGTGGTGCATTTATATAGAATGCAAACAAGAGCAGTAGTTTCACTGGACAGAAAAGGCAGATATCAGAGTCGGGGGTTACTAAGCTGGTTGTGATCTGGAAGAGAGGGTACTTGAAAAGGAGGAGTCATGGAGAGGGAAATCCAGAATTTTCCATTGAGCTCCCTCTTGGGTGTCTTGACCAAATCCTGGATTCATTAGAGTGGCACAAGACGCATAAAAGCTAGGTAGAGAGTAACTGCTGGGAGGCAGCAAGCTGAGCAGAGAGCCTGGAACTTGTTTTGTACTATGGAGACTTGGGTGGTCAGGCCTAAATAGAGTAGAAAATCTTTATGAACAAATCAAAGATTGAGTTGAGATATCAGGTTAAAGAGTGTATGGACTGAATTCTGTTCTCTCAGAATTCATATGTGGGAACCTTAACCCCCAGTGTGACTGCATGTAAAGATGGAATCTTTAAAGAGGTAATTAAGGTTAAATAAGTTCAGAGGGATTGGGCTCTAATCCAATAGGACTGGTGTCCTTATAAGAAAAGGAAGAGATAACCACAGATGTCCACACACAGAGAAAAGGCCATGTGAGGACATGATGAGAAGGTGACTATATGCAAGTCAAGGAGAGAGACCTCAGAGAATCTCATCCTGCTGAGACCTTGATCTTGGACTTCCAGGCTTCAGAATTGTGAGAAATTAAATTTCTATTGTTTCAGCCACTCAGTATATGGGATTTTGTTATGGCAGTCCTAGCAAACTCATACAAAAAGCAAAGCTAGCTGCAAGTTAGGACTGAGGGCTACAATCTAGAAGTATGGGGGAAGAAAAGAAAAAACTGTAATAGACCTGTAATAGAACTGTAAAACTGTAATAATCTGAAGAAAGCCTAAAACCAGAGCATGACAGATCAACATATCCCATTGGACTTAACTGTCTGCCAACATAAAACAGTATTTTTTGAGGAAAAATAATGTAACCCAGTGCCTCTTCAAGATATTATCTGAATTTTTCAGAATGCAATAAAAAACACATTATGTATGGAAAGAAGAAGGGGAAAGAACCATACAAAGAAAGAAGGAAAAGGACTCATCAAAATAAATTTGTTGAAAACTAAAACGATTTAAAAACCTTAAAAGCAGTTAGAGAAAAACAATACATTCATAGAGGAAAATAACAATTGGGAAAAACCCATAGATTTCTCAAAAGAGGTATGGAAGTATAAAACAATGGAACAAGTCTTTAAAGAAACAGAAAGAAAAGAATATCAACCCAGATTTTGAAATTCATTGAAAATACCCTTTGGGCATGAATGGCAAAATAAAGATATCCTCAAATGAAAGAAAACAAGAAAATTCATTACTAGCAGTCTTGCTCTAATAGAAAAGTTAAAGGAAGTTCTTCAGGCTGATAGGAAATATCAGAGGAAAACTTGAAACTTTAGGAAGTAAGGAAGAGCAACAGAAATAGTAAATATCTGGACAAATACAAAAGACTATTCTCTCCTCTTAAGTTTGGTTATAGATATATGACTGTTAAAAACGAGACTTCTAACGTTTTCTGGTGTGTTTTTTGATTTACATAAATGTAACACATTTAGCAACTATAACATAAATGTCAGTTGGCATTTATGCTTATATGGTTGCAAGGTTTCTATGTCTTCATTGAAGTAGTGCATTATTTCCCCTAGCAACCAATAATAAAAATAATACAAAGAGATATTGCTAGAAGAACAATAGACATGTTAAAATAGAATATTAAAATATTCTAAGTAATCCAAAGCAGGGTAGGCAAGGGGAAACAATGGAACAAAAAAGAAGGAACAAATAGAAAAAGAAAATAAATTGGTACATCTAAATTCAACCATATTAATAATTACGTTAAATGTTAATTGTTCAGACACTCCATTTAAAAGCTGAGTAACAAGGAAGATCCTACTAGAGACTAAATACAAAGGTAGAAATATATTGAAAGTAAAAGATGAAAAAAGATCTACCACACAAAAGTAAGCAAAAGAATGCTATAGTGTCTATAAAATGAACTTTAAGACAAAGAGAATTTACTGAGATAAAGAGGAATATTTCATAAAGATAAAAAAGATTAGGACTGAATGAGTGATACACCTTTCTTCTGTCTGATCGGCAAAGAGGGAAATTTGGAAGGGGGAGTAGGGAAGAAAGCTCTCCTTTTATACAACAATCATAATATGGGGTTATAACATTTTTTAAAGAACATATATGGAAATTGATTATATGGAAAGCAACTTCCTTAAACTGAACAGGACCCTTGGAAAGTCAGTGTGTACCACTAGGAATAAAAGTATATGGATGTAATCTTAAAATGATTGGTTGTGCATGTGATTATGGAATATTTATAACACCCACATATAGCTATATAAAATACACAAAAATATGTAAAATGTAATCACTGAAATGAATTTAGTAATAATAGGCATAATAATTAAAACAGTTTTACCATGCCAATATGCCACTATCAAATTTGCTAACTCTTATTCAGTGTTGGTTAGAATGGAAAAATGCTAATAAAATACACATTTATCATAACAGTTTTCATGGTTAGTTTGCAGTATATGACAAGATGTATAAAATGTTTTTGAAGGGCATATTTCTTTTTTTATTAAGCAGAGCATGGCAAACAGTCAAACCTTTCTATGATTACTTAGAGCAATAATTTAAATGTTAGTGCACTTAAGAGGCCATGATAGTCTCCGGTGTCCTTGTTGTAACTCTTGCCCCCATTTGAAATGATCCTGGTCTCTGAACATCTAGCCATAACCAAGCAAGAACTTATCAATATAGGTTACTTGAGTGCCTCTGCTTTCACGACACACACGCATGCATGCACGCACACACGCAAAATTAAGATACCTATCTCGTTTTGTCACAGAGTCTCTGCTCTGGTAGAGATCACGAGACTTCCTTGGGACTTTTCTATCTTTATTTTTCCAGGACATATAATAAAATATTTTGCAAAACACTTCCAGACCAAAAAGAATGAAAAATACTGAGCAGAATGATTTTGCTGTGGAGTGGATTTCTGGGGTTGTTTAATGGATAGATGTCAATCAGAAAAGAGGTTTCTGAGTGATTTGCAAGTGACCTTGCCCTGTTTCATACTGTAAGCTCGTAAAAGTAAACGAAGGCACAGAAAGCATAATATGAGGTTGGACATGCAAGAAATAAAAATCAAAGGATTGAAAGAGAGCATAAAGTTTCAGGACATATTTCAGGAGATGAACACAGTGGTCTAAAATTAACAAAATGAAATTCACTGCAGAGAAACATAAAGTCCTTCCCTTAGGTTAAAACAATGGTACGAACAAGTCCAGCTTGGGATGTCATAGATTCTGGACACTGATCCCCTGTACCAGGCCTGCACTGGCTGCTCCCAGACCTTGGGAACATGAGTATTCATGGAACAAACTGATACACATGCCATTCGATCTGTTTAGGGAAATTTCCTTCCAGTGCCTTCAAGGGAAGATTGCATTTCCTAACTATTGCAAACTGCTGCTAATTCTATTCAGAGGTGAGCATCAGTGACACCAGCTAATCTAATTCCCCACCAGCTTGGAAAGCTATCTTCATCCTAGTATGGACATGAAAATTAAGCCCCATTACAGTCTACTATACCTAGCAGACCTCTGACGCCACCTGGATCCTCTTCAGAGTCACTTAGCTGTGACTCTCAGCACTGCCATCCCCAGCTGTCACGTAATATTCAAACCCTCTGGTCACTTTGCTTCTCATTAATTGGCACCCTCTCACCATTCTGTGTACTCCTCTGGAATTTTTGGCTTAACACAATTAAACCCTCCTACATTATTATTTTTAATTAGTTTTAATTTTATTATTAAAATTCATTAACTTGTACCAATTTTTAAGAGACCTCTTCAGGTTGACATGTATCCATTAACTTCGAGTTTCATAATTCTCACTCTTTCCATATGATTTAACATTGTTCTTCATTAAACATAAATTACTCTTACTTACCTGCACTGCTTAACTATCAATGTACTAAAGTGTGGCCAAAAACTAAATTTCAACTTTAGTAGATAGATTTACAGTAGCTGTTGCTCTAAATCAGGAGTATTCAACCAACTTGTGCTTATTTAACTCAGTCTCTTTTATTTAAAGCTAAAATCTGTTCTAGTTCCAGCAAAATTTAACAATAGGTAATCCATATGCCTTTTACTTAGAAACTTACATGAATTTCTTAATAAAATTTTGCCAGAAATGTGATTTCCCTAATTTGTTAAAAAGATTTTCAGGCTAGATTTAAAATTTTGAATCAATTTGCTTAATAGACTAAGTACTAGCTCCTTCATCTATTTTTACTGTGTTCACTTCTGTATTTCTAAATAAGTTTCTCTGCTACTGATTCTTGGTTTATCCTATTTAGCTACCATCTATTGATTGCTTGTAATGATAATTGAGGGTTTAGTTCTCTTTCACTCAATCACCCTTCAATTTCACTCTCTTGGACCAATCATTCCCTCATTCGTTCATCAGCTCATCAATTATTTACTAAATACCAATTCAGCAACAGACCATGTTCTAGGCATTGAACATACAGCAATATTACTTACCTCATCACAGCAAACACAGAAATTCATTTTTCCATATTATACCACCAGATTGTGAGTGGTAAGGTCTCTGAGGAAAAATAGTGAAGAAGATGGTGCTAGATATTTAAAGAGTGCTGCCTTTGATTTTCTAAGTAGACAATTATATTGTCAACAAATCATCAGGTTGGTGTCTTCCCTTTTGAAATCTCATACCTTTTTTCCTTATCTCATTACACTGAATTTTAATGAGCGTAAAATTTTCCCATAAAATATGATGTCCCATATAAGATTTTTCTATCAGATTTTGCATTATGGGGTCAACGTTTTCTGAGTCCCTTTTTCCATGATTTCTCTTTGTGTAGAATGCCCTTCCTCAACTCAGTGTCAGTCTCACCCGATTTGGTTGCCTCGACTGATAACTACGCTTTGTTAGGATCCAGGCTAAAGCTCTATTTTTATTTTTATTTTTTCTTTCAAAGTGTTTCTTGATTCTTCAGGAAAAGCCTACATTTTAACAAATTAGGAAATTTAACTAATTTGTCATATATACATTTACAATTTTTAGCAGTATGTACTCACGTTTGTGTCCATGAAATCTCAAAATGTCCCAGAAATCAATAAACAACCTACCTTTACTTGTTGAGCGTAGGTAACGAGGAACTTGCACACAACCTTGCACGTGGGGAGTGAAGGGTACATTACTCAGGGCAATGAGGCACGTGGATAATAGATTTACCACTTCAAGGTGAGCAGGGTTTTGAAATATGACCTTGGTTTGGGGGTCATTTTTGGTTTTTGTTTGTTTTTTGCATTTCTCTTTTGAACTGGAAAAATAAAACTCTGGATTTTCAGAGTTGAAAGAGGAAAAAAAGGTCTATGCTTTATCTACTAACTACTAACTCTCCTCACACTTTTTCCTACCAAATTGTTTTAAGGAAACTGCACTCTTCAAACCTTTGTCCTATCAGGTCCCTGTGAATGATCACGGGGTGAGGTAATACAGCTTAGACAGCCTGTAAGAGTGACTGCTTATAAGACTGACTGCTTGTAAGACTAACTTGTAGGTGAACTTGTTCTAGTGCTTTGCCCTGGGAGGGGTTTTGTTTCGAGGAAACATTGAAAACTGTCACATCACTAACATGACCAGTGCCAGAGCATATTCACACTCTTTTGAAGATATTGGGGTCAGGCAACTTGTTGACAAAACTCCTGTTTGTGAGCAAAGGGGAGTGTATTTATGACATCCAAATGCATAGTTGTGTCAATGTAAGAGGATGAATTTGTAATGCTATCCCTTATCTCAGTAAGAAATATTATCTGGAAGCCTGACCCCATGTGTGGATGCAGTTTTTAACACTAATTCTCTGTGATTTGGAGAATCAGTTTTGCAAGCTTCACCAATATGAAATATGAGCCGCCAGCCTTGAAATATTATAAGCTGCTAGAATAAACACCATATGGGTTACCAAGATGATTTAGAAGAACAAACTTGTGTTTCGCGTATACAATCCTGGAAGTTAGATTTCCCTTTGAGCTAATAAATTTTTCCAATGCCTTTCTGACAACTGATAGACCAGTACCCCCTCCCAAATTAATTTTACTGAATGTAAATTATACCTTAATAGAAAAATATACAGTTAAATATATCTGAGAAAATATCAATATATACAACATATTAATAAAATCATAGCTTATATTTAGGGATTTTCCAGTATTTATTAGGTTCCTCCCTACTCCCATTGTACAATGTATTTTCTTTCTCTGCTGGTGATCAAAGTCCGTGGACTCTGCCAGGACAGTGACTTCTTGGAGTGGGTGAATAGTGTCTCCCAAATAGCCACTTCCACCTGGACGCTCAGAATATGACCTTATTTGGAAATGGAGTCTTTGCAGATGTCAACAATGAACTTAAGATGAAGTCAGACTGGGTTAGGGTGGACCCTAAATCCAATGCTGGGTCCTTACTAGAGGAAAGGACACACAGACACACACAAGGAAGAAGGCTATGGGAGAACAGAGGGAGAGATTTGAGGTGCAGCTGCAAGCTAAGGATGGCATGGAGGCACCAGAAGCTAGGAAGAGGCAAGGATAGATTCTTCCCTGGAACCTTCAAAAGGAGCAGAGCCCTGCTGACAGCTTGATTTCAGACTTCTAGACTCCAGAACTGTGAGAGGATACATTTCTGTTGTTCCTAAGCCCCCCTGTATGCAGTGATTTGTGTTAATGCAAGCCTAGGAAATGAATACACTTCTCTTCTTGGCCAAAGGACCAGTAGGACAGCAACAGCTGGTGTGTCCCTGGTGGAAGTGTCCCTTCTTTGGGGACCAGGGCTTCAAAACCTGAAAAACCCAGCACTGCAGGGACAGAAAACACAGTTTGTAAAATGAGACCCTCCTGTTTTTACCCCTTGATTCCTGACCCGTGTATTCTTCTTCTCAGAGACACATCGATATTGAAAGGCCTTTGACTTGAAGTGCACGCTGTGTCCTGGGAGAATAGCACCCATTGTTTGGGCATGCCGCCTCTGAGCTGGCACTCTAGCTATGCCTCTAGCAGCCCAGCCCAGCACTGTTTCGGACCAGCCGCCTCTGGGTGGTGAGGAATGTGAACTGAACAGTTGGTCCCATGGAAATGGGCCTCTTCCTGCACCTCCTTTGTTGTAAAGTGGATCCCCTTGTGGGACACTATATTATGTGGGATCACAGGCTGCCACTGTGGTCCTGGCTAAGGCTCAGTGAGGGGGGGGGGCAACAAAATAGGGGAAACGAAGCATTTATATTAAAATATTCTTTTGCATTACTAATTAGTTAATTTAAATAATATGATTTTTATAAAATGTATGTTTTCAGTAACATTTGACAACAGATGTAAAACATATATATTATGACTTTAGCTGTCATTATATGGTGTCTATGTTTACTCCCCCATCTTTTTAGGGCCCAATATTAGAACTATCATTATCTTTACTATAATAATCATTACTCAAGAGTTTTATCTGATTACAGCATGTGAGGTATACCCTAGTGTATGCTTGTGATATGAAATTTGTTTTAATTCAAATCAATCAACATTTATTAAGTAACAATGGTACTGAGGGGGTGTCCATTTGAAATGTTCCGTCACTGAAGAAAATTTTTTAAAGTTGTATTAGTTATCTTTTCTGTGTAACAAATTGTCACAGCATTCTGTGGCTTAAAACAATAGTAATCTTTTCTTTAAAATTTTTATTTATTTAATTTATTTATTTTTGGCTGAGTTGGGTCTTCATTGCTGCATGCGGGCTTTCTCTAGTTGCGGCGAGTAGAGGCTACTCTTCATTGCGGTGCACGGGCTTCTCATTGCAGTGGCTTCTCTTGTTGTGGAGCATGGGCTCTAGGCTCATGGGCTTCAGTAGTTGTGGCATGCGGGCTCAGTAGTTGTGGCACGCAGGCTCAGTAGTTGTGGCTCGTGGGCTCTAGAGTGCAGGTTCAGTAGTTGTGGCGCACGGGCTTAGTTGCTCCGTGGCATGTGGGATCTTCCCAGACCAGGGCTTGAACCTGTGCCCCCTGCATTGGCAGGCGGATTCTTAACCACTGTGCCACAAGGGAAGTCCTAGTAATCCTTTACTGACCTGTCAGTTTCTGCAGGTGAGGAATTGAAGGGGACTCAGTGAGGACAGCTGTCCTGTGCTCCATACACGGAGCCTCTGATGGAAGATGTGAAGGCTGTGAGCTCGGACCACTTGAGGCTAATCCACCCATGAATCTGGGTTTGATGCTGGCTGTTGGCTGAAAGCTTAGCTGGCACCTTCAGCTGGGACACCTTCATGTGGTTTCCCCGTGTGGACCGGGCTTCCTCGCAAGATGGTGGCTGGTTCCCTGTGCGAAGAGAGTGAGAATGAGAGAGAATGAAAGAGAAAGAGTGAGAAAACCAGGAAGAAGCTGTGTTCTTTGAATGACCTTGCCTCAGAAGGTCAATGGCATCACTTCACCTTTATTCCATTGGCCAGTTGGGGCCAGAATCCCCCCCACCCCAGTTTCAGGGGGAGGAGACAGACCACTCTTGTCTGTGGGAAGAGTGCCTGTCCCACTGGAAGAAGAGGTGAGGGATAGGATAAAATACACTCCCACAGGGATGAAAGAACCCACATCAGTGTGCATTTTGTGTGCCTGATACTGTGTGGGTGTTTTAACCACATTTGTCATGGAATCCTGACATCACTTCCATGAGACAAATAATGAGTCTCTCTGTTTTGTTTTGGTTTTTTACTGTATTTAGGCAAAATCACATCAATGTATAATTATATAAAAATATTGGATGTTGCCGAATATTTCACACTCCAAGTCTTTTTACCCAAGGCTGATAACAGGGAACCATTAGACCTTCACTCCTCCCCAGTTCCTGTTCACACCATAGGAGGGCAAGACACAGACAGTGCAAGTGTGTTCCTGGTAAATCATTAATTTTTTTGTGCTAGACTGCTGTTTTTATTAAATTCAATATTTGTGTATGTGTTGAGTGATTGTGTTCTTTTTTTTTTGGAAAGGAAACGGGGGTTGAAGCAGAAATCACATTTTTTTCAGGGATGCCACTAAACAGAAGACTTTTTAATCTGAGTCTGATTAAAATGTTTGTTGCCTGAAGGAAATGAGTTTTTTATTTCACATGATTATCACAGAAGGTCTTATCCTAAAAGGATATCATAAATCATTTGAATAAACTCCCTCATTTTGCATGTGAAGCCTAAAGATGATAAGCTATTTGGCCAAGGTCGCAAGAGTTAAGATGAAACATCAGACCCAAGGTTATGCTTTAATTATAACTTATTTTTAATTAAAAAAAATTTAGAGAAATGAAATTACACTTTAAGATACCACGCTGATATTGACATGCCTCCTATTATTTGCTAGATTCATCACTGAATGATAGCGGACACTTGTTGAAGAACATTATCCAACATCAGTCAAAATGATTATGCAAAATTTTTAAATGTGGTGATAATTGCAGAAGGTAACTATGGAAAAGTATTTGCTGTTAATATTGTAAATTTCAGCCTGACATTTGATGCATCAACATTGTATTTTACAACCAGAATGCCACTCGAACTTCTATATATAGTAAGCAGTTTAAATTTGCTGGAAGAAGGGAAGCACATGCATACACAGGTATTTCTGAATGTTGTTGGCAGCTTTACCAGAGCAAGTTTGTCTTTTAATTTTTGATTATTAAACAGCAGTTGAGTAGACATTTTCTCTGTATCAGACATGATTTATCTTTGCAAACATAATTTTCTTCCACAAGACAAAGAAACTACTAATGGTCATTTTTATTGCGCATAGTAAAAAAAAAGTAAAATTGATTACAGTTGCAAACAATAAGTAGTATACAAGACAGTCAAATCTGTATATATTTCACACATAAGAAAAAATATGGGACACTAGTGGATTTTATTGACAACTTCATAAAATAGCAGCCTTCCAAGACTGACATATTATTTATCTTAAAAATTCAAAATTAATCCTAGTGATGGGAATACTCTTTGTCTTATTTATTTATTTTGTATAATTGACAAATAAAAATTCTAGGATGATCCAATATATGTATTTATTGTGAAGTGATTACCATAATAAACTTAATTAACATACCCATCAGCTCACATAATTACTTTCTTCTGTGTGTGGTGAGAACACTTAACATCTACTGTCTCAGCAAATTTCAAGTACACAATACAGCAGTATTAACTATACTCACCATGTTGTACATTAGATCCATAGAACTTATTCATCTTATAAATGAAAATTTGTACCCTCTGACCAATATCTCCCCATTTCTTCCACCCCTCAGCCCCTGACAACCACTGTTCTACTCTATGGTTCTGTGAGTTTGACTTTTCTAGGTTTCATATATTAGTGAGATCATTCACTTATATGTTTGCTTATATATTTGAGTATTTGCTCTCTGTGTTTGGATTATTTCACTGAGCATAATATTCTGCAGGTTCATCCATGTTGTCAAAAATGGCAGGATTTCCTTTTTATGGCTGAATAATGGTCTACTGATTCCATTGTGTGTGTGTGTGTGTGTGTGTGTGTGTGTATTATATTTTCTTTATCCATTCATCTGCTAAATAGACCCTTAGGTTGTTTCCATATCTTGGCTGTAGTGAATAATGTTACAATGAACACGGGAGTGCAGATATCTCTTTGAGATACTTATTTCATTTCCTTTGGATATATACCCAGAGGTAGGATTGTTGAATCATATAGTAATTCTATTTTCAATTTTTTGAGGAAACTCTGTCCTGCGTTCCATAGAAGCTGTGCCAGTTTACATTCCCACAATAGTGTCCAAGGGTTCACTTTTCCTTACACCCTTGCCTACACTTGTTATCATTTATCTTTTTGATAATAGCCATCCTAACAGGTGATATCTCATAGTGTTTTTTATTTGCTTTTTCTTTATGATTACTGACGTTGAGCACTTTTTCATATACCTTTTTCATATGACATTTTTAGAAAACTACCTATTCAGGTCCTTTACTTATTTTTCAATCAGGATACTTTTTTTTTTTTTTTTTTTGCTATTGAGTTTTGTGAGTTACTTATATATTTTGTATATTAACCTCTTCTCAGATATATGGTTTGTGAATATTTTTTCCCCATTTTGTAGGTTGCCTTTTCATTCTGTTGATTGTTACCTTTGTTGTGCAGAAACTTTTTAGTTTGATAAAGTCCCAATACTCTCTCTCCTAAACATACTCAAGCATATCTGATGTGAAAGGAGATTTTTTCAACTCTATCTCATGATCTGTTAGAAATAAGTTTACATTATTTAAATTAAACTATGACTAAAATCCTGCTTTTAAAAATTGGAATAGATTACCAGGAATGCTGATGTTCGTTTATGAATTGATGTATCAGCATACATGGAAGTCTCAATCAAATAACCAGCGCATAGTTAGAATGGGCAGAATGTGTCGTTAGAATATAGTGTTTAGCCTCGATACTATGTAATCAATAAAGTTGAAAACTCACAACCTGAGTTCATGTATAATTACCCAAAACTGCTTGGGTTTGCCATGGACTAATTTGTGCCTCCCCCCACCACTTCAATTCACATGTCGAAGCCCTAACCCCCACGTGGTATTTGGAGATTAGAGCTTTAGGGAGGCAATTAAGGTTAAATGAGGTCATAAGGGTGGGGCCCTAATCTGATGGGATTGGTGTCCTTATAAGAGGAGGAGGAGGCGACACCAGAGAACTCTTCTGTCTCTCTGTCTCTTTCTCTCTCCCCCTCTCCTGTCTTGTGTGTGTGCACATGAACTGAAGAAAGATCATGAGAGGACACAGCAAGAAAGTGTCCATCTGTAAGCCAGGAAGAGAGGTCTTACTATAAACTGACTCTGCTGGACCATCACCTGGGACTTGCAGCCACATGAACTGTGAGAGAATGAATTTCCGTTCTTTAAGTTACCCAGACTGTGGGATCTTGTTATGGCAGCCCAAGCAGACTAATACAGATTTCTCAACAGACCAGACAGAATAACTGCATTATTGCACCAATAATCTCTCATTTATGAGAAAAATATCAGTCTTTTTTTAAAGTACAATTTTTTCATCCTTAGAGTTCATAAATCCCATTCACATATTATGTAACAATAACTAGAAAAATATGGGTGGTTGAAACAGGAAAATAGAGTTAAAGTGGATGGTGAACAGAAATAGTGGATGGTGTGTTTTACAGCACACCATAGGAGAGAGGAAGCTGGGTTAAAATCATCAGAGACTTGGATTTGCATTTTCAACTAACAGGGAAGTGAAGGGATATAAAAGAGAGGTTTATCATTAAAAAAACCTGCCTATCCTTGCTGGAAAGTCACATTGAATGACATTGTTATATAATTTAGGTATTGATCTGCTATCCGATGTAGTAAATTTACTAGCATATTAACTCACCTTATTAATTCCTCATCCATGATCTAACCATTTTCCACTCTCCAGGAGTAGCTCATCCTCAGCAGATTCTAAGTGAGGCCAATGGTGGATGAGCTCGGATTGAGGCGTGTTCTCCCTCCCTCAGCTTTGCTGCACCACTTTGCCTGCTCTGGAGATCATAGAATCTGATATTCTTCTCATCCATTCTACACCATTAAGTGGCAGGCTGGTCTTTCTCAGCTGACTGAAGCATGTGAGCAGGCTAAAGGAAACAATGGCATAATTGTTGATTAACATGAAGATACATATAAGAGAATGAGGAAGACTTCAATGTCTCAAAGTCGTATTTTCATTAGAACAGGTAATAAATAGAATCTAGGGTTGGGATATTGTTTAGGTGACAGAGTAAAGTTAGAAATATTTTTAATATTTTAAAAAGTATCACAAACTATAAATGCTATGTCTCTATGTCTATTTTGTGTGTAAAGAAACCTAAAATAAACACATTTGCTGTTAAATTATAAGGCTACGTTTATATTTAATTTCCATTTAAGGATTTCTCTTCTATTCCTTTCATCTCATAAAACAAACAACCCATCACCTCCACAGGTACCACCCCCAACACACAGGGAATGCACACACGTGCACACACACACACAGACTCACTCACACACTTCTTGTATGTGATATGTGGTCACAGACTTACCATAGGCCTACTAGGACTCTAGGTAAGAGGACCAAGTTTTGGGTCTCCAAAAGGATGAAAATACATGGTCACACAAAAACATGTATACAAATATTCATAGCAGCATTATTCGTAATAGGTAAAAAGTGGGAACAACCCAAACGGCCATTAGCTGACAAACAAAATGCAGTACAATTGACCCTTGAACAACAGGTCTGAACTGTGCAGGTCCACTTATACACAGATTTTTTCCATAGTAGATACTACAGTAACTACACAATCCAAGATCCTACTTTGTTTATTGGTGTCTATATCCTTTCCATATAAATAGACTTGGGGAATAAGGGTTTCAAGAGGATCCAAACTTTACATTCTGAACAATCTGAAAGATCATACTTTTCATTCATATATTCGATCTTGATCTTGATATGAAATGAAAATTAGGTTAGATCACATTTAGTAGTTAAAAAGTTATTGTATGAGGCGATGTCTCTAAAAATAGACTTAAATATGCTTTTGAGTTAGAAGATAAAAATCCAACCAGTTAAAGAAAAGCTGTTAAGTTTCAGGATTTTTTTATTCTATAAATTACCACAAAAAGCAACATAATCAAAAGGAACACTGGAACAAATTACAAACGAGTTAGTATTGTATTTTGCTCTCAATTCTATAGCAAATATGATTCCTAATAGCAAAAGAAATATTTGACACAGACTTTTGTTATGAACATGGATACTAAACCAAGGTCTATAAAACTATAACAGCTTTTAAATAGATTTTTTTCATATGAAATTATTTTCAGCTTTTATTCAGTTTTATGGATCCAATACACATTGATAAAAGAAGTCACAATAATTGAAAATGAGTACTTAGTGATACAGCATCTTTCACAAGATATTTTGCCACCTTTAATACCAGTGAACAATAAATGATAAAAATTTATACTTATATCATGCCCTCTGGATAACTACCAAGCCAAAATTGTTTCAGTAAATAAAGTGTCAAGGTCAACAGGATAATTATGTTATAAGCCCATGTTTAAAGTTAATTTATTAGTATAAAGACAATAGTATTCAAACACTATGATGCTAGTTTTTTGGGGCAAAAATATGTCTGATTCGAGCTTATCTTTTTTTTTTTTAATTTTTGAATTTTATCTTATTTATTTTTTTATACAGCAGGTTCTTATTAGTTACCTATTTTATACATATTTGTATCCAGCTTATCTTTTATACCTAATTTAGGAAATATTCACCTGAGAATCATTTTTCTTTTATTCAAGTTTCCTGAGCTTATTGAAGCCCCTGCTCTTTTGAAATCCTTGGTGTAGAGCTTCACTTTTTCCTGTTTAAACCAAGAAGTTTGCATGAGTTGCAAAAGCTTAACTGATGAATCAGCAGGGAGAATTACAGGTTGCCCAGGGACAGAAAATTAATAAGAAAATGTGCTGGTAGCATAGGATGGGAGCGATATTGTTTTGGTTTAGGCCTATCACATGTGTTGTCTTAGGCAATTGATCCTAAGTTCTTCAATTTATAGATGAAAAAAAAAAAAAAAATAGAGGCCCAGGGAGGGAAGGAATTGTCCCAAAGACAAGGAGGTAGTTAGTGGGAGAACTCTGAGGTTCTGTCTGCACTCTAGGGCCTGTCTTTCTGCCTTACCGTCTTATGAAAGCCCAAGGTCCACAATTAGGATGCATTTTGGAGACATACATAGAGGTCAAGCTACTAGCTGTTTTATCTCCTAACAGGAGAAACATTATTGAAGTAAACGAAATTAAGGTGACATTAAATTTTATATGTATATTATAAATTATATATAATATATATACATGATACAAATCTAATAAATCTAACACTATATAAATAAAGTACATTTATATATTACATATAAATGTTCTATGATATACAGTTATAATTTTTATATTATTTATATATTATAAAATGTGAGGAATTCAAGCAGAATAAAGACTTCTTGAGTAGCATTCACAATGATATATAGAACCAATACACATTGATCATGCAATAAATAAATATCTTCCTGGGTATACAGATTAGCATGGAATTAAACCACATTAGATTGCTAAATCAAATAATTTCATTTTAAAATTGTAACTTTTTCATATTACTGAAAAGTTAAAAATAGTTTTAAAAGAGAATCATTCATTTGTTTTTTATATGCTAAATTCCTCAAAAAAAAAATTGTGGCAAAATGAGAGATCCCTGAAGTTAGTTACACAGAAGCATACAATATAAAAAGGGGAAACACTATGATTTAGAATCTAATGCCATGACACGAAGTGCAATGCCATATTTTTAAGAGGATTCTGGAGCCAGACTATCTTGGTGCAAATCTTGACCTCACCAGTTACTAGCAGCACAAATTTGGACAAATTTAAGCTATCTTTGTCTCAGAAAAGGAGAATAATAATGGTACCTATTTCACAGGGTTTTGTAAAGATGAAATGAATCTACACACACACAAACACACACTTCACAGTTCTGTGGCAATCCTGAAAATGTGCCTTGTATTATTAGTGTGTTCTGGCTGCCCTGACAAAATACCACAGTCTGGGTGGCTTAAACAACAGAAATTTATTACTCATAGTTTTAATGGCTGGAATTCTGACGTCAAGGCGTCGGCAAGTCTGATTTCTCCTGAGGCCTCTCTCCATGGCGTGCACGCAGCCGTCTTCTTGCCGTGTCCTGACGTGGCCTTTCCCCTGTGCATGTGCACCCCTGGTGTCTCTTCTTTTTATAAGGACACCAATTGCATGGGAATAGGGCTCTATCCTAACGGCCGCACCCCAACTTAATCACCTCCTGAAAGGCCCTATCTCCAAATACAGTTATATTCTAAGGTACTGGGGGCTGGGACTTCAACATGAATTGTGGAGAGACACAATTCAGCCCATAGCTAACCTCTTGGATCTTCTACCTTGCAGAAGGTAATTGGCCAAAGGCCCAAGCTGCTACAATTCTGAAACCCAAAATATGTTCACTCTGAGGCCACTATTCCAACAGGCAGCTCCTCTGGGCCAGTGGCCAAGCGTGACAGAAACACTGAAGGCCATTGCTTCAGGACTTGAGGACTCCCTTTAGCTTTATGGAAATGTTCTTAGAACAGCATTCATGGCTGCATGCTAAATTCTTCCTCCCTCCCTCTCTCCTTCTCTCCCTCCCTTCCTTCCTTCCATCCTTCCCAGGGGCCAGACCAGCATCCCTGCCCGAGGGCTCTCCCGACCCTCCCCAGTTCTCTTCCCACTTTCTTGCACAGCTGCTTTCCCTAGTGAATCTCTTCTGTGTCTGATCCCATTTTTCTTCTCAGAGGGTCTGGACTAACTCCATGCATAATGCCCAGTCCTTGTATATACTCTGCATACGGCACAGACTCCCCTCCCTCAGGGAGGGGAGAGGGAACGCTGTATTGATTTAAAGGGAAGGCTACAGGTGTGCTCTGATTGTGGGTGTAGACATGGAGAAGCTGGAGGTGAGCTAGCTAAAAGTAACTGGCCTGACTTAGAAGTGGAGACAGAAAACAGGGAAGCTGGCAATTACTGAACAAGTCCTTAATGTTTTGGGCTGAGAGCTTTAGAGGTTGTGGTTTGGCTTCCTGGGTTGGTAGTTACAGGGGATGTGGGTCAGAGTTCTGTTGTTATATATGGTCTAGTCATTGTCTATTTGTATATTCAAGTCTTAATCCCCCCTCTTGCTCATGAGAAGTTGAACAGTTCAGGGAAGGCTAAATTTCTAGATCTTTATGGCTTGGGGGGGTGGTCCATATTTCTCCTTAGTCAACTGTATTTAGAGATCTTCTTGACCTTTTTGTTGTTGTGTCATCATGGAGATTACCTGGCAAGAGAGCAACTGCACAGAAGATTTAAGATTCTGGGATAGAATGCATCAGACCAGCGTCAGGACCACTATCTCACACACACACACACACACACACACACACACACACACACACACACACCAAGAACAAATAACATTTCCTGTAAGATGCTTTGGCACCAGTAACCCCAATTGCCCAACTCAGGCCAAGAAAACAAACCCCATAGGGCATGAGAATCAACCTTAGCCAAGTAATTTTTTCCTTAAGGCGATGTATAGCCTGTTATACCTCACCTGTTTCATTGATCCAAATACAACACAAAATATTAGCAATGGCACAGACACCACCACGACTCGCCAACAATAAATCTAGAGCAAAGTAATTGTTCATCATGACTTTTGCCAACATGTTGAGACTGATCTGCATTCAATTTATGGCAAAATGTTATCATTAATTATATTTGTCAAAGTTAGCGATCAATTTATTACAGTCTTTTCTGTTTGTATAATTCTCTTCCTTTGGGAACACTGCTCTAATTTTTCGCAGAAACAATGAATCAGTATTTCTCCCAGGTAGATTGCCTGCATAGTCAAGAATGGCCTTGTTTTGAAGCTCGTGTCTTGTTTGGAATCTCCTGCCTTGGTTATTTATGGAATTAGTGTCTCTGTGTACAGACAAATTTTGAAATACTATCCTGAAGTGCAGGAAGCTTTAGTCTGAGACAAACAGGACCGTGTATCTTGATCACAAAGGAAGGTAATACTTGGTCGGGATACATGGAGATGGAGGAGAAAAGATATTTATTATTACATAAGGTCAGAACCAAGGTCTTACATTATCTGGGCTACATATTTGGATCTCTATCAGTGTCTTCTAGGTGGCAAATAATTAGCTTATTGTCCTATGAAGGTTGTTGAATTCAAATTTAGAATTACCTAGGGTCTGACAAACAGATTGTAACAATTGGCTTTTTTTCTGGTTATAGATGGATTTGTTTAAGGTCATTTGTCCATGGAGGGGCAAGTGGAAGTACCATCAGCTGTAATTCTCTATGGTTTCATTTGATGAGACCAGAGTTGCCCAAAGGCAATTTATCAGGGGGTCTGGTGATGGACAACTGATCCAGCAGTCTGTAAGACTGAGGGCATTGGATTTCTGAGAATCCTTAGCATGGGACCTTCTCTTGGAATAGTCTTCGAATTGTGTGGAATTCTGAATTGATTCTTTAATTGTGAAATGTCAACCTAAGGATTGACTCCCTGAAATTTCACTGCTGTACTTGTTGTTAACAGTAAGATAACAATAAGATATTTGTTGTTAACTGATAAGATACAATAGCTAAAATATGCTCAAATCCCCTGGAGAGTGGGAGGTGGATAAAATCCACCTGATGGTGTTCAAAGGTCAGTTCAAGAGCACTTCTTCTCTGATGTGTCTTCTAGTACATGAAATCTTCTGGTTGAACATTATGAAGAGATTGTTCAGGAAGATGTTATGGGAAGCTGAGCTTAACCTGTTGGTGATGGGACTGGCTAGAGTACATGAGTCCCTTGGAACATTTTGCCATGTCTTCATGCAGCAGGGAAGAGTCTAGTAAGAAGCTGAAATTCCTACAGGCACCAGTCTTCCAGCTACCAATTCATAGGAAGATAATGGATGTGTCTCTGAGGGAAGGAACCATATGGCCATAAAGGCTAGTGGGCGGTCCTTTGGAAAAAGGAGCTTCAGGGTTTCTGAAAGCTTTGCTAATTCTAATGTAAGGATGTCATTGGTTCTTTCAACCTTCCCAGAAGATTGTAGGTAATAATGGCAGTGTAGTATTTGAGTAAGTGTTCATGCCTTACAGAGGTTTTTGTTTTGTTTTGTTTCTGTTTTTGTTTTTGTTTTTTGTAATGCATCCTGTAAAGTTAGTATAGTCTCAGTCTCTTCATAAAAACTTGGTATGCCCCTGGTTGGAAACAAAATCAAGTACCTTTCTGGCAACTGTAATTGCTGTAGATCTTCAGAAATGAAAATTTTCAACCCATCCTGAAAATATACATATACAATTACTGAACAATGACCTTGAATAAAAATCCATCTCAAGGTGTTCAGAGGGACCTAAGAAGCTTTGGTTCATGACTGTGTATCACCTTTACACTTATGCTGTTGACAGTTGACATAAGCCGTGAAAATATGTCAGCTATCTTTTTAAACTTTCTCCACTAAGGTTGATTGAAGAAAGTAATCAATTTATATATATCACGACAAGAAGTTTCATAGAGAAATTTAGCTAATCTCCGTTTAAAATCATCTGGTACCACCAAGAGTCTATTTTGGGAGTGAGATTACCAGAGTGAAGGGTACAACCAGATCATTTCATTGTTCTTTTTCAAAATCAGAGACTAAACATTGTATTCTATAATGGCCTCTTTGAATCTCTCCAGAGATTTATCCTTTGAGGGTTTAGATAGAATTGTAACTGGTTAAGCTTACCTGTTTGGCTGGAGAATTTCTTATAGTTTCCATATTATTACTATTTTTTTATATGGGCTTAAAGCTTTACAAGAGCCATCTCTCTAGAAATAGGAGTACAACTAAAAGTTTCTTGACTTGCAGTCCATTTTTGTTTTCAGTGGGTGTTCCAGTTAATGAGAAAATTTTTGTTTCCAAAGCATCCCAAAGTCATGTACTACTCCAAAAGCATGCCTGCTATCAATATGTATATGCACTCTGAACTTTGGCTTATTGAAAAGTTCTAGCAAGTTCAGGAAGTTCTTCCATCTGGGCAGATTTTATCTCAGGTAGAGGACTGTATCTAAAGGAGAGTTTATTATTTTTTTTTAAAGATTTTTTTTGATGTGGACCATTTTTAAAGTCTTTACTGAATTTGTTACAATATTGCTTCTGTTTTATGTTTTGGGTTTTTGGCTGCAAGGCATGTGGGATCTTAGCTCCACAACCAGGGATCAAACATGCACCCTCTGCATTGGAAAGTGAAATCTTAACCACTGGACCACCAGGGAAGTCCCTAAAGGAGAGTTTAAATTAGTGGTAGCATATAGTTTGATAACCTTCAGACTCGGTTTTGAAGTAGGACACACCAACAAGTAATATTAGTTCAGTGTTCTCAGTGGGAGCCTCTGATACATCTAAGTGAGGTACCAAAAGTTTCCTAACCCACATAAGATAATCCCAAGGTCCCTCTTCTTCAGATAGGGGTTTGAGAATGGTGGGACTCAGGATGTTGTGGTGGTGAATAGTAATATAAGAGGAAGAAAGTAACAGAATCTCACAGCATCAATTAGCTGGCTGTTGTGTGGCTACTGCCTGAGAATCAGGAGGTGAAGTACGGAGCCTAGAGCTAGTTTAGCACAAGTATTGGTGAGTTTTTAGTGGTAGCTATTGCCCTAAGATGGGTGTGAGGGGCGGTTGAGGATAAGCCTTTGCAACTGGGTAAAAGGTGAGACTATATGTAGTAAGTGATGAATTTTTGATCGTTCCCATAAACCATCAAAAGGGCAGAAAGGGTTGTCCAAATCACTCATGCACAGGTAGGCAAAAATAAATAAATACATAAAAATAAAAAGTATTTTGTAGTTAAGGAAGCTTTTAAAGAAACTCCCTAAGGTTCTAGAAGACCTGTTCATATTTGGGTTCCCAAAGCCACGCGTCTCTTACTGAGGCAATTAATAAAGGAGAGCTGCAGTCTCAGAGAAATTTGGCTGCCAGTGTCTGCAACACACAGTTAAACCTAGAAATCTTCTCAACTGTTGTTATGTAAGAGCTCTAGGATAAGCGTGGATAGTCTTTAATCTGTCGAGAGAGAATTTTTTTTTATTCCGTAGATATAGGTCATGGCATAAATAATGGACTGTGTTTTGGTAAAATTGTAATTTATCTTCCGCAACTTTATGTCTTTTTTTCTTCTAACCTTGAGAGCAAGAAAATGGGATCCTTTTAATAGATTTCCTTGTTCTTTCAACACAGTAGGAGATCATCTACTTATTGTATCAGAACTGAATCACAAAAGAAATTTAGGTCTTTTAAGTCTTGATCGAGGGCCTCAGAAAAATAGGAGGGGCCTTCAGTGAATCCCTAGAACATAAGTGTCCAGGTATATTGTTGTCCTCCCCAGGTAAAGGCGTAAAGCTCTTGACTATCCTAATCTACAGGCACGCTGAAAAAGGCACATTCTATTACAATGAAATAAGTGGCTCCAGAGGAACTGAAGGCAGGATGATATTTGGGATAGGTACCACTGGGAATTGAGGGATAACAATTTTGTTTATGGTCCTGATTGAAAAAATCAGTATCTTCAGTGGTTTTTTTTTGGTTTGTTTGTTTGTTTTACTGGCAGGACAATCTTTATTCCAGTATCCCTTCTGCTACGATATTTACAGGCATCCTGAGAATAGTTGAGGACCCCAACACAAAGAGCAGATTTCAGACCTGGTGTTGACATACCACGTCGATGCAGACTTGACAAGCTATGAGAGACAAGGCACAAGGGGATGCCATGGGTCCTGCACCTGTTTGAAGGCTGGGGTCTGAGGATGAGCAGTGCACAAGTTTTCTCCAGGAAGAATGGAAATAAATGAAGCTCCACCCAAAGGAGAAAAACAGAAGCTATTTACTCAGAGCTTGCTGAAGCAAAGGGGGTTGGCCACCATCACTTGCATGTGGCAGAGACTCAGAGGCAGGCAGGGGAGTGGGCAAGGTTTATAGTGTAAAAGGAGAAGACTTCAGATGTGCTCTAACTGGACGCTGTTGGTGTGGGGAAGCTGAAGACAGGTAACTAGAAGTGGGGCATCTCATATGATTGCTTAGAGGAACATATTTGGCTTTCTTTGGTTGGTCCTGCTTCCTAACGGGGACAAAAATGAATAAAGCCAGCAGTCATTGACCAAGTCCTGATCTTTCTGGGTCTAAAGCTTACAGAGGTTGGTGTGTGGCTTCCGGAGCTGGTTGCTGCAGGGGTGGTGATTCAGACTTACATTGTCATACGTGGTCTGACTAGCGTCCATTTGTATATTTAGCCTCTCATTCACCATTAGCAGTAATATTATCAGCAAGCTATTATGTTGCAAAGAAAGAAATTTTGTTGCGCAGAAATAAGCAAAGATGGAAGCAGAAACTTATGGAGCGCATAATCCACTCCTCTTAATTTGCCTTATAAAAACATGCATAAAATCCTTGGCACAGATTTTGAAATGATTAAATATCGTAAACACGTTTTGAAAGTCTGCCTATAAAAATCTCTCAATACCGTCTGTCCCCGCCACGTAGGAGTTCAGCCCAGAGTAACCATAACCTACTAAAAAATTCCTTGTAAGAATTACCCTCAAAAGGAAGGGCCAACTTTGTCTTTCTTTTTATATATCCCCGCAGAAGTTTCATTAGATCACGATTTCACATATCTCTATGTGGATTTTAAATTCCTGCTCATATTTTGTAATGGAATTGTTTACATGTCTCCTAAAATTTGGATGCATATCTTACTAACCTTCATTCTTGAGTGTCCCATCTGAAATTGCCCTCTTTTCCAGACTAGGTTTCTTTTCTTGTATGTCTGATTCCTCTTCTCACAGACCTTTCAGTCGTTCAGTTCCCAAAACATTGATTCCCACCCTTACCTCCAATATCTCATCATCAGCGTCTGGGTGCAGCTAAATCTACCTTTAACATTTATCTTGAGACTATTTCTTTCTCTTTTCTTTCACTGACACTTCCTTAATTTGGGTTCCCATTAAGTTTCAAATAGTGTCGTGCTTTCTCACCTTCCAGCCATGCTCCGCCTGATTCAGCATAATCATTGCTGTCAGGTTAATTTTCCTTAAGGCTATACCTGACCATTTAACTCTGCTGTTGAAAAACTTCACTTTGATTTTACAGAGGAAAGCCCAAACTACGCAACCAGGTGGTACACTGTACTCTTCTTCATCATCCTCTGATACTCCCTTTTCCAATTTATGAGCTCCTGTAACACTTAATTGGGGCCTAGCATGTTATTTCCTAATCTCAACTCCACATCACACATATCTATGTACACGTCCAAAGTGTCACGTTGACAGAAAGATTTGCGAGTAGCACATCCAAGTCTGACTCAGTTTTCTTCTTTTCAGAATTTAGAATAATGGACAGCATTTATTAAACAATAAAATTGAATAATTGAGTCAATAAACATGTAGATATCATAAAAATGCAATGATAGTGGCAAAATATAAACTTTGATAAATGCTATGATTGTGGCAACGTCAGATGCTCTAGTATCATAGTGATTAATTTCTATAGTGAATATGCTGAACAGAGTTTGGATTTGAGGTGAATCTTGAATGAATGATAGGATTTTCTCCACAGGAATAAGGGAAAACACCATGCTAGCGACTCGGAATAACTTCAGGAAAGTTTTCATATCAGTTACAGTGAGCATCTTTTTAAAAAAATTTTATTGAAATATAGTTGACTTACAACGTTGTGTTTAATTTCTGCTGTACAGCAAAGTGACTCAGTTATACATATATCTATTCTTTTTCATATTCTTTTCCATTATGTCTTATCACAGGATATTGGCTATAGTTCCCTGTGCTGTACAGTAGGAGCTTGTTGTTTATGCATCCTATTTATGCTAGTTTGCATCTGTTAATCCCAAACTCCAAGTCTTTACAGTGAGTACCTTAATCTAGTTAGATAATAGAGAATCTTGAGTATCATTGAATGAATCCTTATTTTCCCCCATCCCTTCGTTTCCTTCTAAAGTATTGAGATGGGTACAGGAAAGAAACAATGCTGCAGATAAGAAACTAGAAATTAACTGGCACAATAATATGAACATGTGATTTAAATTTAAATATTTTGCACTGTGATAAACGTTAGTAATTAAAGTTGTAAAAAATAGCTTTAACTCCGCAGTGACAGAAAGAGAATAAAGCAGGATCTAAGACATATGTTTCTTCTTGACCTGATTTCAAGAATAAACACTTGTTTACTGTGGAACGTTTTGTAAGGAAGAGCTTTTAAGATATCACTTTAGAGACTTTCTGATGAGATCTGTGTTTTACTTTGGCATAAACAAAATACATATGCACGATTGGTTTTTTTTCTTCTTTAATTTATAGTAAGAGGGAAATGTTTTAAAGAGTTCCTTAACTCTTTAACTAAACTTTAATGAACGAGACTACTTCTTTGTAAAGCAAATGGGTAAGCTTGATAGTACCATGAAGATAAGAGAATTTTTAGCCTTCCTAACAAACTTGCTTTCTCTCTTATGCTGGGAACCGTCGTTTACCGTAGCCTGTAATGATTTTGAACACTGCTAGCTGGAGGGAGAGATGAGAGTCAGTTGGATCAATATCTGGAGAGGAAGCTCTTGGGTAAAAACAAACTGCATAGCTATGATATCTCGGATTGCTTTTCCGTGGTGGGAATTTTTAACCAGTGGAATCATATTCCAGGAAATGTGGAAATGGCTATGACTCACGTGAACCCAGACAGCATTTACCCAGGTGACTCCATTTATTTTATGAGCATGTAGTCACTTTTCTTAGAGGTCAGAAGTTCTAAGTCATGGAACTTAAAATCATTCTCACCTTGAATAGACATGTGGTTGCCAAGGGGGAGGAGGGATGGGGGAACGATGGATTGGGCGTTTGGGATTAGCAGATGCAAGCTAGTACATCCAGAATGGATAAATAACAAGGTCCTATTGTATAGCACAGGGAGCTATAGCCACTATCCTGTGATAAAGCATAATGGAAAAGAATATTAAAATAATGCATATATACGTATAACTGAATCACTTTGCTGTACAGCAGAAATTAACACAACATTGTAAATCAACTACCTTCAATAAAAAAAATCACTCTCACCTTTGTCTCAAGGAGGGTCACCTGGTACAGCATACAGGAGGACAGAACAATCTTTAGGCCTTAGTGAACCAAAGGATACCATGTTATTTACCACCATACACCTATTGGCTTGAGAACTGTAGCTATGCATCCTTCCTAGAATGAATGTCTCCTTTTTCATAATAGCCTGGAACGGAGAGGTATACTGGTCTTAGGGATGCCTTTCCACCCTGCCCTGTATCAGAAAATGCATTGGCATAAATTTAACTTGTCCAGCTATATTTGAGATTCCCCCAGAAAGGATAAAAGTCAGATGAAATATTCCTTTTTTTAAATTAAATGTTCCCTGGCTATTCCAGTCAGGAGTGATTTAAGTGGTTATAACTGTCCAGCATGGTTTGCCCACTTAGAGGTCGTTAATCACATTTCACCTTGAAGTCATTACCTGTCGGACCTCCTCACTAAATTTTTTGGCGGGTAGAATTCTGCTTATAACTCTGAGGCTACCGCATCACCAGACCCCAGTAGTGCTTTGCATATGAAAGGCACTTGCATGGTGGGTTTTTTTTTAAGGTGTAATTTTATTGTTTACAAAGTAGTTTGAAATCCTTCAAGGGAAAAGGTAAACTGCTGTCATTAATCACTTCCTTCTATGTCTTATCTCCCTGAATACTAGATTGATAAATTTATTTTATCTATTGCTATTTTGACCTGGGATGATATCCCTGAAACCATATATAATTAGGCACTTGCTTGGTTTTTATGTGTGGATTACCAAATCTTAATTCTTATGAGTTCTCCCTCCGCTCTAGAGAATACCATTTATATTGAAATAATCAGTATATGTTTGATTATGTTTTATGATGTGCATTTTCAGAATGCCCTTGTTAATTTTACATATTTACTTGAATATTCTGAGGCCACCTGTCCTGAGTGCTCTATCTTTATTTCATGATGGGCCGTTACTAAGCTGTCTTTACATGGTGATGGCTATTCCCTTAAGGCTAAAGTGATGGGAGCTCATGTGTTTAAGGAGGTCCAAGATCATGAACAATCCTCAGAGGGAAAATGGGATAATGGACCAATAATGGCCGCTGATTGCGAAAATAGATTTTCACCATTTCATGAGATAAAAGGGAGTGTTGTTTAATTGCTGTAAATGTGTCCTATCCCTTCAGGAATTGGATTCAGAAGATATTACAGCTTTACACCTGGGAATCTAAATATGGTTTTGTACTGATTGCTCATTATTATTTTTAGATCTCTGTAACCTCCAGTCTTAATGTGCTACACTATGAATACTCTGATAATACCGTGAAACAATCCCATTACTTCCATTAATGTTATGTCAGTATTTAAGAAAGGGGTCAGTATGTTTGGTGCACTTAAAAGTTTACTTTAAAGAAAGGTTACAGTTTGGTATGTGTAAAAAGGAGTTATCAAATAAATTGAGAGATGCAATGTTTATTCTAATGGTCTTTGCTTCTATTATTATATGCAACCTTAATAAAACAATGATACAATGCACTGAAAGCAAATCTGGCAAATGAGGTACTTCAACAATGGAGATGTTAAACAAAAAACTAATTTTACAGGCAGTGACAGTGTCTTATAGGTAGCTTAGAACTGAATTTCTTTTCAAGAGAGATCTAAGTTGTAATTCTTGCTTGAATCTTTAGTTATGGCTGACCTTTTCCTTCAATTTCTCTCTGTCTTATTTTTTCCATCTCTGACATTAGACAATCTAGATCTTCTTTTCAAAGATGATTGTGAAGTACTTTGAAGTAAAACAAATACAGAAGGCAAATAGCATGAGACAAATGATTATGACTATTCTCATTAATACTTATCAACCAATACTAAAATAACAAGTATTTCACTGGTAGCACACATTTTATCACTGAACAAGAAAGCAAACATTACACTAGAAATTTATTATTAGTAGCTATCTGGGTACAAGTTCAAGTCGTTTAATGTCTCTATGCTTCAGTTTTAATAAAATAACACTTTTAGATTATTTTGAAGGCAAAACTTATATCCATGAATCTATAAGTATGTGTGTGTAGGTTTTAATAAAAAAATCATAGCTGATAGCAAATAATGTAACTTGGTCACATCATTAGCTGAAAGGACATTTCTTAAAAAATGTCATCCTGCTATTGAAATAAACAAGTAAAAAAATCTCTAAACAAATATCAGAGAAATTTTTGCCTTTGGAGGTAAAGAACATATTCTGTCTAAGGACCGTATTTAAAACGTTAGAAACATTTCAGCTGGAGTTGGAGTCATTTCTGAAAAGTTATTCATGTATTTTACATATGGTTCTGGAACTTTTTCCGTTGTGTTATTTCCTCTTAACAGAGATCATGGAATTAAATTTTTTTCCTGCAAATAATATTACAGGTGAAATTCCAATACTGCTAATGTTCATACATCTTTATAAATGAAACTATCAGGACTTAGATAATTCACAGAAAACCAAATAATCCTAATCCATAATTTGTGTGACTACTGTTAATTTGATGAAGAACTGAGTCCACATAATACAAAATTTACATGTGAAATATTTTTTTCCACCTTGGAGTCCGAATTTGCTTTATTTTGTTGATTTCACCTCTGACATCTCATTAGGTGGGAAAACGACCTTTATTTACCCCTCCTCCTTTAGTAATAAGGGAGTGCGTGGAGCTGTATGCCAAATTTCATTGACAGGAAAGGGGAAAATTGTTTAAAAATAGCCCTGGGGCAGAAGTGTCAGACACTTGCAAGAGCCTGATGCTATTTGGTACTCAGATTAACTTCTCTCACATGAAACCCTGTACAAGGAAGTTTGGTTTTTTGTTTTTTTTTTGTTTTTTTTTTAAACATCTTTATTGGACTATAATTGCTTTATAATGGTTTGTCAGTTTCTGCTTTATAACAAAGTGAATCAGTTATACATATACATATGTCCCCATATCTCTTCCCTCTTGCATCTCCCTCCCTCCCACCCTCCCTATTCCACCCCTCTAGGCGGTCACAAAACACCGAGCTGATCTCTCTGTGCTATGCAGCTGCTTCCCACTAGCTATCTATTTTACATTTGGTAGTGTATATATGTCCATGCCACTGTCTCACTTTGTCCCAGCTTACCCTTCCCCCTCCCTGTATCCTCAAGTCCATTCTCTAGTAGGTCTGCGACTTTATTCCTGTCCTGCCCCTAGGTTCTTCTGACCATTTTCTTTTGTTTAGATTCCGTATATATGTGCTAACATACGGTATTTGTTTTTCTCTTTCTGACCTACTTCACTCTGTATGACAGTCTCTAGGTCCATCCACCTGACTACAAATAACTCAGTTTCATTCCTTTTTATGGCTGAGTAATATCCCATTGTATATATGTGCCACATCTTCTTTATCCATTCATCTGTCGATGGACACTTAGGTTGCTTCCATGTCCTGGCTATTGTAAATAGTGCTGCAATGAACATTTGGTACCTGACTCTTTTTGAATTATGGTTTTCTCAGGGTATATGCCCAGTAGTGGGATTGCTGGGTGTTATGGTAGTTCTAGTTTTAGTTTTTTAAGGAACCTCCATACTGTTCTCCATAGTGACTGTATCAATTTACATTCCCACCAACAGTGCAAGAGTGTTCCCTTTTCTCCACACCCTCTCCAGCATTTATTGTTGCTAGATTTTTTGATGATGGCCATTCGGACCGGTGTGAGATGATACCTCATTGTAGTTTTGATTTGCATTTCTCTAATGATTAATGATGTTGAGCATCCTTTCATGTGTTTGTTGGCAATCTGAGAGGTTTGGTTTTGATAGCTTTCCTTCTACTGCTACTACTCAAAGGAAGGAAACAAATATATAAATCTCACACCCAAGTTCTCAGTAGAAAAACTCTCCGCCTCCATTTCATTTCTTTTCACAAAAGAAGCATGAGGGAAAACACTAAAAAGCTGAGCTTTATACTTTTTATTTTTCCTTTTAATTTTTATTTATTTATTTATATATTTTTGGCTGTGTTGGGTCTTCGTTTCTGTGCTAGGGCTTTCTCTAATTGCGGCAAGCGGGGGCCACTCTTCATCGCGGTGCACAGGCCTCTCACTATCGCGGCCTCTCTAGTTGCGGAGCACAGGCTCCAGACGCGCAGGCTCAGTAATTGTGGCTCACGGGCCCAGTTGCTCCGCGGCATGGGGGATCTTCCCAGACCAGGGCTCGAACCCGTGTCCCCTGCATTGGCAGGCAGATTCTCAACCACTGCGCCACCAGGGAAGCCCTGAGCTTTATACTTTTGTGGGTTGTTCTTTTATTTCTCCCAGTTCTTCTCTTGAAGCTTCATTTTAAAAATACCTTGTGACTACCTAGAGGGGTGGGATAGGGAGGGTGGGAGGGAGGAAGATGCAAGAGGGAAGAGATATGGGGACATGTGTATATGTATAACTGATTCACTTTGTTATAAAGCAGAAACTAACACACCCATTGTAAAGCAATTATACTCCAATAAAGATGTTAAAAAAATTAAATAAAATAAAAAAATAAAAATACCTTGTGAGAAAAATATTTCTAAGGTTGGATTTGAATAAAATTATAGAGAAAATTAACTGTATACTTGAAATGATGGAGACTTTTACACTTAAAATCTTTTTCAGATTGGTTTAAAATACGTACTTCCAAAGAGGCAAGAACATTTCTCATTAGAGCATCCTTAGAGAAAACCATGGATTTAGACTGGCTTTTCACAGAGGAGAAAAGATCAATTAACTTGCAATCACTGAAGCAGCATAAGTTTTGGAAGGTTAAAGGAGGCACTCCTTTCTGTGTGTCAAACAATTGATTCCTGTTTCTGAGTTGTAACAAAGGAACTCTTGATTTTCATAGATGTCTGCGGGTCACGTAGAAATTGCCTATCCAAAGCAATCAGGCAGTGAAGAGGTGAATTCGAAGAGTGGTCTCAGGAATCTGAACACCAGTATCATGTATTAGGACATAGGGGACCATGCCACTCTGTTGCAGATAGCTAGTAAAATTTTAGTTAACATTTTACCATGTTTTATAGGTATTTTGCCTGATAACTTTTTACCATAATATTCTAGAGATGCTAATTTATTAAAAGTATCCTTTTTTCTAAACTAACCAACATTGTAAATCAACTATATTTCAATAAAAAATAAATAAATTTTAAGAAGTATCCTTTTCTGTAACGTCATCAAAGCATAATTTATTCCATGCTTTAAAAAACGTGAATAACCCTCTCTCCACAGAGCTTGTATTTCTCTTTATAATCTCTCAGCTCATTCATCAGAATCTTAGATGTGTTTACTTCTATACTGTTGTTATGCAAAAAATGCTGTCATTAAAATAATAATACCCATCCTTAGCTTTATTAAACTATTTAATTTGACCAAGAAATAGAATATTGTGTTCTATAATTAGAATTTTTAATGTCTTTGTAAATAATGTTATGGATTTAGTGTTTTATTTTTTAAAAATTCCAGGGTTAGTTGAACATAATTCTGCACAGACATGAGAAGATTAATGAATGGTCCATAAAATATATTAGATCATTGAGACAAACCGTCATTTTTTAAGACAATGTGAAGGAAACATTTTCTTCACATTCTTCATGTGAAGATTCATGAAAGATTCTTCACACGATTTTTCAAGATTGAAGACTGAAAAAACTTCACAAGATTCAGTTTCTTCAGAATCACCTATAAGTATAACATTCCATCATCTTTTAATATACCTTCCATCTGATTGTAATTGTTTTAAATTAATATTCTAGAAACCTGTAAGCTGCCTTTTGAATGAGTTCCGTATCATTTTGATGTTTGCACCCTGTGGCCAACTCTATTGGATTGCACTACACAAGGGTCGGGGGGTTACTATTTTTAGATTCCTGGGATATGGATATTCTGAATTTTAAGATTTATGATTCATAAAAATGTCTTAGAATGTTTTCTTTTCACTGTCGTCAAAAGGTGACAAGTATCAAATAGAATAGAATATGTCAGAGGTATCATCTTATCTCAAGAGAATGGTTTTTATTTATTTCCTTGTTTTAGAAATCCAAAATTGTCTCTAAATTAAAAATCAAATCAAAGGACTGTAAAACCAATAAAGTTAATATAAACTGACTAGCATTGTTCACAAAGTATGAATCTTCGATGTGTACTTTGTTCTCACTATTATTTCGGGTTCTCTGTAGAGGAAAAAAATAAATTGTTTAAGAAGAAATTTTATTTTTCATGGCTTCAAAAATAATATTCACAAGATTAGGAAAATTGAACATAAAAATAATTAGTAATGCCATTATGTCACTTGTCTATTTTTGAGTAAGAGCATCAGAGACTAATACAATCTTGTTCAAATTATCAAATTATTATCAATATATTATTTAGGGTAGAAGCACAGTAAGGCATTAAGGAGTCTTAAAAAAGTAATTTATGTAAATATAAAAGTCAATCAACCAAACTCTTTCTTGAACATTCACCATTATAAACATTTTTGGGAAGGGTTTTTTTAGAGACCTCATTTTTTGAGAGACTACTTTGTTCAAAAAACTCAAATGTGATAATGGTGAAGAGTGAATTTGTTCTCTTCTAGAAACAACGAGAAAATCACTCTAACTATAAATGACTATTCTTTTCAAAGACATTCAAAATTGGTCTGAAACAGTTTCAGAATATCCTGCTTTGTATCATTAAATTTTTATGATCCCTTAGCGTAGATAGCTGTATTAGTATTCATGTGTGTGAATAAATGTATGTACATACAAACTTTGTTTTCTAGTTTACTCGACATTTTAGTTTAAATACATTAATTTTGTTTTTAATAGAGTTATAAGTGTGTAAACCTGTAAAAACCCCATTTCCAATAAAAGAGTTCCTGAATTTTTATTAAGACATATAAATGGGAGGCATCACTGGTCTAGAAGCACATAAATATTATTGTTGTTTTTGTCTTTATAGTTCATTTGTTTCTGTTTCTATTGTTCTTTATTGTTTATGATTAGCCATTCAACTAGGGTATCCATTTCTCTTTAGTTAATTTGGATGAGAAATTTTGCAAGAGAAAGCAGCAACAGAGGCTGAGGGACGATTTTCTCAGGAGAGATCCCCTAGATAAATAGTTCGCAGACCTCAGCAAGTCCTAGTGGTGAAGGCGCCTCAAGGGATTTTATCTGCCCTTCATCTCCTCCAAAACCTCCTGTAGCTGAACTTGGTGCTCTAAATATTTCAATCATCCAGAAGGGGGAGAAAATGAATATGGATGACAATCTTGGGATGGACTTTATTTTAGATCTTTTAATTCTATAATAAACTATTTTAATTTCAAGTTGACTTTTGACCTAAGAATGTCACAGTTCTGTATGCAGGTGCGTGAGTTCTTCCTGCAACAAAATATTGTTCTACAAATAAACACACCTTGGTTTCAATGAAATGTAAAAAAAAATACATAGTTAAATAAATTATTAAATTTAAAAATCAACGGTGACTCTAAAATAACGTATTTAAAAAGTTATGCTCAGCAGAGGTGGAGAATTTCTTGCTTGCTTTCAACAGAAAGTACTCCAAAAATATTTGGGGTGAAGTGACATTACCCATCCAAACTATTGTCCCCTTTAAAGTGGCCACTTTTGAACCCTGTGTTTTTAATCCAGTGGTTAAAATCTCTCTTTGTATGTTTTCCCTGCAAATTGTCTCTAAAGCCTAAATACTTAGGGCTGATGAAATTTTGCTCATTAAATGGAAAATTCAGTTTGGAAATAGCAGTTCTTCAGAGAGAAGGTTGTGCAACCCTATGGGGCAGTAGCCAAGGTACCAACTGTGAAGTCCTGTTTGAGCTTTGTTTAAAAAAAAGAAAAAAGAAAAGCAAAACAAAGAAAAAGATTTAAAAAGAAGGAGGACAGAATTGTGGGCACTCCAGTTGTGTGCTGGAGTTAAAGCTAACATCACAATAGATGTCAGTATAATCAGTCTGATTGGGAAAATTCAGCAATATGCGCATGAAGGTCAAGTGAAATTAGTGCCAGTGGGGTTGCCTGTCAGTTAAAAACAATCTACAGAGTCTTTGGGCTGCTCTAAAGGCCCTTGAGCCACGCCACCTGTAGGTTAAATAACACACTGCATATTTAAATCTGTGTATTAAGTACATTTTAGACAATATATTATCTAATTTGTTACCCTTGGAATACTACTCTTTTTGATCTTGGAACATCCTTGAGTTTTGAAGAACAATCAATATGCTTAAAAAGTTTGGCTATTAGCACCATAGTACTTAAAAACCAGCTCCAGATGGGCAGTGTGATTTTTAAATAGACATTGTCTAATTCTACATAATAGTATAAATTTTGATGTTACAGTCATCTTTATTTATACTTGGAATTTATCATTTCTTCCATGGAGGTTTATACATCATTTAAGATTCACACCTAGGTAACTTCTATTTTATGTTGCTGTCAGAATGGGATTTTTATTTTATTGAATAAATTTGCTAATTGTTGCAGTTGTTTCATCTAAAGCTACCTATTTTACATTGATCTTGTAACCAGCAACATTGTTGAAATTTATGATAAATTCAGTTTGTCTGTAATACTCTGCTAAATAGTATTTTCTCTTAACAATGATAGTTTCATTTTTTGTTTCCAATCTCAAATATTTTATCATTTTTTGTCTTATTGTATAAGATAGTCTTTACTGTGTTTTTATGCTGATACTCTCAGCCAGAGTGGTTACCTTTGTTTTGTTCCTAACTTTGAAACAAATGCTTCAACTTTTTTCTCATTAAATATGGTGTTGGATGTAGATTTTTAATGGATACACTTATCATTGTAAGAAAGTTTCTTAGCTTCTTTGTTTGCAACTTATCTTAAAGATGTGTTGAATATTTCCAAGCGATTTCCCTACCTCTCATGGGGGTTTTATTATTACCATTTTCATAAGTTATTTTCTATTTAATGTGTTAATATGATGAATTGCATTAATAGATTGCCAAATGTTTAGCTACCTCTGCTTTCTTGGAATACATTTTAACTTGTTTTATGAATTTTTTAATGCACTGCTGGATTTCGCTTCCTGCTTTTAATTTATATTTCTTGAATATATGTGTATGTAAGATACTGACTATGATATGTGAATTTGTTCTTCTTTTGAGAAAATTCTTGATTAGTTATCTTTTTTCTATTATTATTTTATTTCAAAGAAACAGCCACTGGATTTTTGTATTGTTCTTTCTGAACATTTTTGTTTTGCTACTATTTTCTGCTTTAATCTTTACTAATTCATTCGTATGCTTTTCACAGGTTTAGTTTGTGGTTCTAGTTCTAACTTTTAAATTTCATGTCTAAATTATTTTAATTTACTTTTGCCAAATGATGAATGCATTTTTGGCCTTGAATATTCCTCTGAGCACTACTTTGTTGACATTCGATAATTTCTAGGAGATAACGTCTTCATCATTATTTTCTATATCTTATTGAATTGTGGTTTGATTTCCTTTTGGTCTTAGAGTTCCTTGATCATCGTTAAAAAACATCTCTAAGTGGTACAGCAATTCATGTTTCATATTTTTCTTAGTTTCCTGCTTTATTGAAGAATACCATGAAGTTTTAGTTTTGGCTAATGGTAAGCTTTTCAGATGTTTCATGGGTAATTGCTAAGAAGTTGTACAGATAAATACAAATAGAGTAGTTCATATAAATACATCAGTAAGATTTGCCTAATTAATTATATTACATGGCTTATATGTTTTCCCCCATTTAATCTGGGCTAATAGAAATGATATGTTTCTTACCTCTTTATGTTACCTTCTTTATATACTTCCTAAAATTTCTGCTTCATGAAAAATAATGTCATCCAGTTTAATAAATAATACTCATTTCTGTTAGATTTGCATTGTAGAGCTTCATAGTTATTGTAAATTTAATTTCCATGTTGTTTAATGCCTTTGTGTTACATATAACCTCAGCTAATATGCCCACCCCTACTTTCTTAGGAAAAGAAAGGGTTATTCCAGGAATATTATAGTCTTCTTTATCTACAGACACTTTCATCAACATATCACCTCTGGGTATAGGAATGTAATCCAGAAAAGAAGACGTCTTCTTGGCTCAGTGTGGAATACGTTAATCCTCCCTCTATGTGTGAGAGTGTGTGTGTGTATGTGTGTGTGTGTGTCCCTTTATTAATTAATTGAATCTATATCCCTTAGTTGCTAAGAATATTCTGTAAGTGAAACAATTTTAAATGTAATTAAAAACCTCTCACTTAGTACCATGCCCTTGTAGCCAGGTGAACACACACGATCTATCAGAGAAATGATGTCCAGGCTGGGATTGTCCGTAAGAAGGAAGAGTTTCAGACACATTTTTTTGTTTGTTATTGCAGTGTTTCCGAAAATAGATTTTTTAAAACATATACCATCCTACACTTCCGTCTGTAGCTATATCCACTAGTCATGATGCCAGATTTCAGTGTTTGGCATTATAAAAAGTGCATGTGTTTATTTTTATAAACCCTTATCAAACTACTGTATATAAAAATCTAAAGTTATATAGAGCCTGGTTCTTATTGTTAATTTAAAAAGCAAAACCTGTATTTTAGAGTTGAGGTAAATTGACAGTTAAAAGCAAAGCATTTCTTCAGTTTTAAAGAATTATTATCATATGGATTATCACCCCAAAGGCCTGGATTACTGCTGCCAACCTTGGCTAAACGTGTTATATTTGACAACTGTTTTAACCTGACTGAGCCTGAAAGAAGAAAAATAGCTTGAAAGAAATTTATCTGAATGAGACTCCTTATGTTTCAGCAGCGCACATCAAGTCTTAGGTCACTTTTAATATCTGGTCATTTAAAATGCCCCCAAGTAAACTTCATTCTTGCATTTGACTCTGAATATGAAGATTCAACTCTATTAGATGTGCTATTAGTCTTTTTTTACTTTGAGAAACAGGAGCGAGTAATTAGCCCTTCTGGGCATGTGGGTAGGTGGAGGTGGGCAATGGGAGAAGGTACTTCAGGGCGGGGCTGGGATTAGGTGATGTGCCTTGCTGGGGGCCAGACTCACTGATGGGAGGAGGGTCAGCCAGGGGAGCTTCTGAGGGGAGAGCTGGTCCTGGGCCATGTCCAATCCGAGCTCAAGAGGGCCTCCAAGAAGACAGGAGAGAAGGGAATCAGCAGGGGCATCTGCCACGGTCCTAGGGCACAGCCTGGCTTGCACCTGAGCCTGACCCTCACCCCTTCTCCCTCCCCACCTCCATCCTCCCCACAAGGTAGTCACAGGCACTTCAGGGAAGTGAAGAGGAAAGGAAAATGATCAAGCTTCGGAGAGAGGAAGGATGGCCAATCTCAGCCCCTCCTAGTGTTGACTGAAAAAAATGCACAAGGTGAGAGTTGGAGCTAAGTTTTATTTGGGGCAAAACGAGGACTGTAGCCCGGGAGACAGCATCTCAGCTCTGAGGAACTGGTCCAAAGAGGTAGGGGGAGGGGTCAGTATATATGTGATTTTAGTGAAGGGGGCACGTGCAGTCAAGCACACACGTTGGCAGAGGCTGGCTGCTAGTCACGAGGAACAGATGCCACCGTTAATGATTTTAGTGCTTTTCTAGATATGAGGAGATGCAAGAATTTGGGCTCATAAAAATCTTCTCTTGAAAATATCTACCTATCTGAAGACCTGTTCTGTCAGTTTTTTCCAGAGCGCAGAGTGCCTCATTCCTGATCTCCACCCTGAACTCCTTTCAGGGGGTGTTGACAGTCAGCAGCTGCAGTGGCCAGTGACTTAATCCTTGTAGAGGCAGATGGCAGGTGTCAATTTTTAGTTGACACCAGACACGCCTCTTCCCCCGTAGACTCAAGGCTGGGGGAGAGAGGGAGTTGCAAATGCAACTGGGGATGGGGATTTTAATTCAGAAACAACAGTGTCACTGTCTGAAAATGACCTGAAGCCTTTTTATTATCTGTGAGTGACTAGGGAGGTCATGAAGAACTGTTCAAGTTTTCATTCAAAGATTAAGGACGAAATAGCTCTCATTATAGGTTGAAGGGACAATAAAAAGAAAATAAAATTGTTATTGAGACACAGTATTGAGTAAAGCTTTCTCAATAAATAGTTGATAGACTGATTTGCATTTAACTTGTAGATGTAGGAGATCAGACATACAGATTTTTTTCATTAAAAAATACATTCTGCATTACATTATATGGGGTACCATAGGTCATTTAATGGACATTTCTTTTTAGGTTTTGCTGTACAAACAATGCTCTACAAAAATTGATTGATTGTTTTGTTCATTGATTCATTGATTCCATAAAAATACTGAACACTGAGTATGTGCCAGGTTCTTCTAGAACCTTGATAGGGAATAAACAGACAATCCCTTTGCTCATGGAATTTCTGCTATCAGGAAATAAACATCCTTAGGTCACTGTTGAGAGTAGAAAACATTGTAAATTCCTAGCAGGGAAATTGTTGAAAGACAAGGTGTGTGCTTTAAAAATTCTGCTAGATACTGTTAAATTGATCTCCAGAATGGTTACCTCTGTTGACAAACCCATCAGCCATCCAAGGGATTGCCTGTTTCCCAGCACCTCATCCACACTGTGATTTATACAATTGCCCCTCAGTATCCAGGAGTCTTTGGTTCCAGGATCCCCTCAGGTACAAAAATCTTTGAAGTTCAAGTCTCTTATATAAAATGGCATAGTATTTGCATATAACCTGCTCACATCGTCCCATACACTTTAAGTCATCTCTAGATTACTTGTAATACCTAGTACAATGTAAATGCTCTGTAAGTAGTTGCCGAAGTGCATCATATTAGAGTTTTGCTTTTTGGAACATTCTGGAATTTTTTTCTTTTTGAATATTTTTGATCCATGGTTGGTTGAATTTGTGAATGTGACACCTGAAGATATGGAGCACCAACTGTACATCTTTTAAAATTTTGGCCAGTTTGGTTCCTACAACTAGCATCTCAATGTTATTTTAATTTGCACTTATTTAACTATGAGTGAATTTGGACATCATTTCATAAATTTATGTGCCCTGTTGTTTTTCCGTGACATACCTACTTATAGCCTTTGGCCTTACATTTATCTTCTGTTGGGCTACTCTTTGTTTTTCCTTTTATTTTTTCTAATAGTCTTTCATTAGACTTCTTTTTTGTATTCTACATTTTCTGTTTTTAATTTCTGTCCTGCTCAGAAAGGCCTTCTCCTCCTCACGCTTATAAATACTTCTTATAATTATAGTTATTTTTATAAGCTTAAATCTTGTAGCACCTAATCTTTTTCCCCTTTCTAAACAGCAAATGAATTTTCTACGCACCATGAAATAATCATTTCTCCCACTGATTTGAATAGCCATTTTCATCATATTCTCAGTTTCCATTTGTGCTTGAGTTTGTCTCCATTTTATTGTTCTCTCTGCTTATTCTTACCTAGTTCAAAATGTAAATACATTTTAGCCTCATAATGCTTGTATGCATATTTTTATCCCAACAGTTTTTCAAAATAAGGTTATTTTCACACTTCTTAATTTGAAAAAATTTCAGACTTACAAAAATAACACGAAGACTTCCCTTATACTCTTAACCTAGCTTTCCCAAATATTAAAATCTTATTTAACCATAGTACACTTAATAAAACCAGGAAATTAACATTGACACAGGATTTCTGACTAATCTGTATACTTTCAATTTTGACCATTGTCTCACTTATGTAAATTTCCTGGTCCAGAGTCCTGTCAAGGACTATTTTAGATATCTCACCTAAGTAAGTAGAATCATGCAGTATTTGTCCTTCTGTGACTGGCTTATTTCACTTAGCATAATGTCCTCTAAGTACATCCATGTTGTCCCATAAGGCAGGATTTCCTTCTTTCTTGTGGCTGAATAATATTCCATTGTATGCACATGCCACATTTTCTTTATCCATTCATCCATCCATAGACATTTAGGTTGTTTCCACCTCTTGGCTATTGTGAATAATGCTGCAGTGGACATGAAGTGCAGCTATCCATTTGGGATCTTGATTTAAATTCTTTTGGATAAATAATCAGAAGTGGGATTGTTGGATCAGATGGTAGTTCTATATTTAATTGTTTGAGGAAACTCCAAACTGCTTTCCATACTGGCTACACCATTTCTAGTTATTTTACATCTACTTACAGTGTACAAGGATTCCAATTTCTCCACATCATTGGCAGCACTTGTTTTTTTGATAATGGCCTCCTAACAGATATCTCATTGTAGTTTTGATATGTATTTCCCTGATGGTTTGTGATGTTGAGGACTTCTTCATATACTTGTTGGCTATTTATATGTCTTTGGGAAAATGTCTATTCAAATTATTTGTCCCATGGTTTAATCAGGTTATTTGTTTTTTTGCTTGTGAGCCGTCCGAGTTCCTTGGGTATTTTGGATATTAACCCCTGAGCAGATATATGGTTTGCAATTATTTTCTTCTTTTCCATAGGTTGCCTTTTCACTCTGCTAATTGTTTCCTGTGCTGTGCAGAAGATCTTTAATTTGATGTAGTCTCATTCATCTACTTTTGCTTTTGTTGTCTGTGCTTTTTACTCACAGGAAATCATTGCTAAGACCTGTCATGACACTTTTCTCTTATGTTTTCTTCTAGGAGTTTTATAGTTTCAGATCTTAAATTTTGAAGTGATTTTTTGGGTATGATGTAAGGTAAGGGTCCAATTTCATTCTTTTGCATGTGGATATCCAGTTTTCCCAACATGCTGTGTTAAAGAGACTATCCTTTCCTCATTGTGCATTCTTGGCACCTCTGTCAAAGCCTTGGTTCTTGAAGGTATCTTTGTACCTGGAAGCCTTGAAGATTTCATTTTAGAATCTTACAGTTTTACTAGGAGACGTCTCAGAGTTAATTTTTCTGGATTACGGGGTAGGTTATTTCAGTATTTAGATTCTAGCCCTTTTTTGTTTTTCGGAAAATTTTCTTGGCTCATGTTTCAATATTAGTCTGTTCCATTGTGTTGTGTTTCTCCCCGGAGACATCGATGCTATGAATATTATTCCTTTCTTGCTTTCCACTTTGCCACCACTTCCCATTGTGACTTCTTTTACTTCCTTTCTCAAAATCTCATTTTCATTCTTCTTGTCATTTTACAGTGCTTCTTCAGTGGTCCTCATTATATTTCACTGAAGTCAATTTTGCCTTGTAAACCTTTTGGTCTAGGCTTCATTTCCAAGATTATTCTATCTTTTTTGTTTGTTTGTTTGTTTCCTACATAAATCAACCCTTCGTTTCTTCCTTTTTCAAACAGAATTCTGTTCTTAGTTTTATATGTTGTGATTCATGGTATTTTCCCCTAACCTCAAATGTTTGTTTGTATATATTTATTTAGGTTTAGAACATTATCTTAAAGTTTCTTCTGCCTCATGGTTCCTTTTTCCCAGAAGAATTTTCTTCAGTTGAAGCAAGTTGAAGCAGGGGACAAGTGGGACTGATTTGGGTTAAGTGATTGATAGTGCCTACAAGGAAGTTGCTGTAACCACATAGGGAGCCCATGGAGGCTCCATCCTCCTCCCTCCAAATAGAGCTGCTTAGAGGTGCTGTGAAAATTACCTACAGTCTGCATCTATTTCTCCATATTCCAAATTCACTTCTTTTTGCTTCCTACACCATGTTGGAATAGCTTTTAAAAAATTTATTTTATAGAAGTATAGTTAATTTACAATGTTGTGTTCGTTTCTGGGATACAGCAAAGTGATTCAGATATTTCTCTCTCTATATGTATATATATTCTGTTCCATATTCTCTTCCGTTATGGTTTATCACAGGGTATTGAATATAGTTCCCTGTGCTATACAGTAGGACCTTGTTGTTTATCCATTCTATACATAATAGTTTGCATCTGCTAATCCCAAACTCCCAAATCTTCCCTCCCCTACCCTCTTCCCCCTTGGAAACCACAAGTCTGTTCTCTATGTCTGTGAGTTTGTTTCTGTTTTGTAGCTAAATTCATTTGTGTCATATTTTAGATGCCAGATATAGGTGATATCATCTGGTATTTGTCTTCTTCTTTCTGACTTACTTCACTTAGTGTCATAATTTCTAGATCTATCCATGTTGCTGCCAATGGCATTATTTTATTCTTTTTTATGGCTGAGTAGTATGGAATAGCTTCTTATTTTTTTTTAACATCTTTATTGGAGTATAATTGCTTTACAATGTTGTGTTAGTTTTTGCTGTATAACAACATGAATCAGCTATACATATACATATATCCCCATATCCCCTCCCTCTTTTGTCTCCCTCCCACCCTCCTTATCCCACCCCTCTAGGTAGTCACAAAGCACCGAGCTGATCTCCCTGTGCTATGTGGCTTTTTCCCACTAGCTATCTATTTTACATTTGGTAGTGTATATATGTCAATGCCACTCTCCCACTTCGTCTCAGCTTACCCTTCCCCCTCCCTGTGTCCTCAAGTCCATTCTCTACATCTGCATCTTTTGGAATAGCTTTTTAAATAATTCACTTTGAGCTCTTTGATTATGCCTCTCATCATGCATAGCTCTGTCAGTTTTCACGGCCTTTGATTACTGAATGTCACAGCAGAGATGTTCTCAGTATGCATAGTTAGCTTTTTATATTTTGGTCTTTTCATACAACAAAAACAACAATGAAGAAAAAACCAGAATCTGGGGGTATAATTTGTGCTGCAATTTTGTTTGCTGGGCAAATCCATGCCAGCAGAAGCCAGATTTCAGACTGTATGAATAAATATGCATAAAAATCTCAAAGTCCTGAAGGGTTATATCAATGACATCTTCAAAAGACTATTTTTTTTTTTTTTTGCAATAAATCATCCTTGATCAGGGTAGTTTGATACCAAAACAAAAAAATAAAATAAAGATTTGGAAATCTAGAATTATTTGGGGGGTATATATATATTTTTCAATTTATGTACATGTGACTAGTGCATTACTCTCAGATTTGAGCACCTAACTCATATACTCAAACTCTCAGGAAAAACCTTGTTGATATTTTCCTTCCACCTTCGAAGTGGAATCTCAGATTTAAAAATAATTGAAAATCTCATGTTCTGAAAAACTTACCACCGTTCAAAAATATGTCAACCACTTTCCCTTGTATCTACAATAGACTGTTTGATGAAAAAAGCTATGAACTTTTAGATCTGTCATCCATACAATTTACTTGCACTTTATTGGCTTAAAAAAAACACTGCTAGGCAGCAACTGCTAGCAGTTGCTAGCAGTCTGAAACTTAAATACACATTTTACATCTAATTATTTGTCAAAGCAACTTCACAAAAATGTTATTTTTTGAACGTCATCCAAAATCTTCTGTCTAAAATACATTTCTCTTAAAATTTAACTGATGTAAAAGACAAGTATGGGTACACTTTGCAGAATATTATGCAAAGAGAAAGAAAATGAGATATTTAGTTTGATGAAATAAGACAATAAGCCATTGACGATAATATATACTTCCACCTTAAATTGTCGTTACAAAAAAACCTTAAATACTTTTCTATGACTTCTTTCTAATCCTCTCCACATAAAGCCATCTATTTTTATGTTTTTATCACAACACTAATGTGGCATAGTGAGTGTTGTCTTAAGATAACAAGTTCATTAGTGCTTTATTTTTTGCACAATTGACCTCATACATCTATAAATAAATTGTCTAGTATTCGGAATAGTTCTTACTTTTTTCTTGGTCCCTGTGGAGCAAAGACCACCTGCCTCCTTGTGGACATACAGCATGAATGAGACTTAACCCTTTCATGTATGAATTCACTAATATTTTGGGTTTCTTTGTTCCAAGAGGATTAGCCTAGCCTTCCCTAATTAATACAGCTACTACATTTTTTTCTCCTCTCTCCTATCACAACTTGTTTTCCCTAGACTAGATACCCAGAAATCGGGCTGCTGGATCAAAGGTATGTATGTTTTAGGTTCTATATTTTGCTAGAATACTTTGAAACAAAAGGTGAAGGAATTCACAGTCACAAAATCAACAAACACCCCAGTATAAAATGTGGTTCCCTCACTCAGTGAGCTAATAAAGCACCTCCAAAAAGAAAAGGTTTAGAATAAGACTTCTTAAATGTTTTGTCACAGGATTGCTTTATATTTTTAAAAACAATTGAGAACCCAAAGAGCTTTTATTGAAATGGGTGTTACCTATCAATATTTACCATAGAAGCAATTAATACTGAGGATACATCAAAATCATATGTACTCATTCATTTAAAAATAATGATTGTAAATTCATTACATGTTAAGATAAATTATATTTTCAAAGAAAACAACTATGTTTACTAAAATGAAAAATAACATCAAGAAGAGTGGCATTGTTTTCATTTGGAAAATCTCTTCAATGCCTGCCTTAATAGAAGATACCTGTGTCATCATAGCTGCTTCTACATTCAGTCTGTTGTGATATCACACTTCATGTAGCTTCTGGAAGACTCCATTACGTACTTGTGAGAGAATGAACGTAAAGAAAGCAACTAAAGCCTTAGTATTATTATGAAAATATTTTTGACCTTGCTGTCAACCACCCACAAAAGTTAGAGAACTACTGATCTAGATTACTAGCTATGAACTTGGAGGAATGGCCAAGTTGTAATAAATGAGGGGGCAATCTTCAGAGATATATTTAAAAACAATTAAATATATATATACTTATTGATATAATATATTGAATATGTGTATATGTATGTGTTCATGTGCGTATGTCTATATATAGACATATAGATATGCATGCATGTAACAGTAATACATGCTGTTAAATATCCTGTTTAAAAAATTCAAAAAGTCAAATCAACTACACAGATGCTTATATTTGTATAAGCTTGTCTGAACACCAAAGAGTTTCTAGGGAGAATGTGCCTCAGGAGGCTAAAGTTAGTTAGCTGGGTATATTCGTTTTTGCTGCTGCATAACTAATTACCACAAAGCAAGTGACTTACCAGCACCCCTTTATTATCTCACACTTTGTAAGTCAGAAGTCTGGCACATTGCAATTTGATGCTCTGCTGTGGGTATCTCAAGGTAGATAGCAAAATTTTGGCTGAGTTAAGTTCTCACCCAGAGGCTCTGGGGAAGTGTCTCTTGCAAAGCTCATCCTGACAGTTGAAGAGTTCATTTCCTCATGGCTATAAGACTGTGATCACCGCTCTCTTGCTGGCTGTGACCCTGGGGCTCCTCACAGCTCCTAGAGGCTGCTCTCTGTCCATTTCCATGTGGCCCCCTCCATCATCAAAAGTCAACAATGAATAATCTCTTTTACTTTGAATCCCTCTCAAACTTCTACTCCCTCTGACTTTCTCTTCTGCCACAGCATGGAGAAAGCTCTCTGCTTTCAAAGGGCTCAAGTGATTCAGACAGGTCCACGCAGACAATCTCCCTTTCTTTAGTCAACTCTCTCATATACTTAATCACTGGATTGGTATCTCATCACATTCATAGACTCTACTCAAGGGAGGTGGGATGCAGTTATACAGGCCAGATTCGTTGGGGTCATTTCAGTGTTTGCCTACCACATGGACTCAGGGAATCAGTGGTTAAACGTAAGGTGGCAGGCAAACCCTAAGAAGGTGCCCAAATTCTGCAGCTCTTGGTGTTCACACCCTTGTGTAATCTATTTCCCTCTGTGAGCTGGCCCTAGTAACTCACTTTGAACACTTAGAATATGGAAAAAAGGATAGACTGTTACTTCTGAGATTAGGGTGTAAAGAGACATCTTATGCAGCCTCTCTTGCTAGTTTACTTACTCTGATGGAGGGCAGCTGCCGTCTTGTGAGCTTCCCTCTGTGGTGCTCCACAGACAGGGAGGGAGACCCCAGTGAACAGACAGTGACAAACTATGACGACTTAGTCCAAAACCCAGAAGGAAACCCAAAACGTGATTTCCCACAATCACGTGACTGAGCTTAGAAGTGGATCCTCCCCCAGTTGAGCCTCCAGATGAGACTGCAGCCCTGAATGACACCCTGACTGCAGCCTGTGAGAGACCTGCAGCCACTGACATCCAGAAATCCTGTGCCAGATTCCCATCCACAGAAATGGTGACATAAGAAATACTGGTTGCTCTAGGTGGCTAAGTTTTATGATAATTTGTTATGCAGCAAAAGCTAAGTAACATAGGTGATAACATAAAATTATTGTGAAATGAATAATAATCATGGTGTATAAGTCAAGTATGAATGTAGATTATGACTTTTGATTTACAATATTGTGGAACACTGAATACGAATTTGTGCAATGACTCAAAGTTCACATGTGCAATGAACATTTAAAAAACTTAAATTTGTTAGGTATAAAATAAGCCACAAGTAAATATTGTACAACACAGGGAATATAGCCAATATTTTAAATAACTGTAAATGGAGTATAACCTTTAAAAATTGTGAATCAATATATTGTACAACTGTAATTATGTAATTACAGTTAAATATAACATAATATAACATATATAACATAACATATATACATAATAAATATTATGTAATATTGTATATCTACTATATATTACAACTAAAAAAAAAACCAAAATAAAAACACCCCTTCAATAAACCATGTAATTTTGTAAAGGAAATTCTGGTTATATTAATACAGATGGTATAGGAATACTGGTCCTTGTTCCACTATCTAAACTGGACTAAATTTTTATCACATACTCACCTACACAATGGCTGACCATTTTTGTTAATGCAGAGCATCAGGAAAGGATTGGATGCTCCAATCCTGAAATCAGAAATGCAACTGGAGTGGAAATGTAGTTGTCAGCATGGAAGAAAAGTTAAGAAAATATACTCAGGGTGGAGGTTGGGTTGAGGAAAGTGGTAGGAAAGTAGGAATTGTAAAAACAGAGGTAGGTATACTTACTGTGTTTTAGTTGCTGACAATTGGCAATCTGAACATTAAGGGTGGTTATTCTCTATTAAGAATGTATACAGATTTTACTTCCTGACAAGGCTGGACCCACGTAATTGGATAATACAATCATAAATTTCTCTTCAGATTCATCAGCATTAAATTAATAAGCATAGTCACACGGTGCCTTATATATGTTTTCTAAGTCTTCCAGAAAATGCTGAGGGGAGTTTCTTTATTTGGCTTTAAAAATTTGTATTGTGTAGTGAAATCTAGAATTAAATATCTAATTTGAGATTGGATTTAATAAGAAACAAGAGTAGAAGAGTTTCAGATATACTCAATTGTATGTTAAAAATTTTTATTTTATTTTCTTCTGTATATCTCCTTCTTATGAAACCTGACTTTTTAAAAATTAAACTCAGATTTTGAACTATGAAACTATACACAGCATATTTTCTTTCTCCGCTTCTTTGCTTCTATTACTCCCCAGGGCGATCTTTGTCTCTTCACCAGTAAGCCAACTTCCATTGCTGGCCAAAATATGACATATCAAAATTTACCATCTTTCTGTGTTATTGCTTAGCTTCATTGCTCTATTCATGTTTTAGAAGCTCCCACTAAACCCTTCCTTTTTAATATTTTTTTATACTTTTTTCTCCAGCGGCTACTTTTTCTCTCTCCTATGTCTTGCACTGAACTTTTATTTTGGAAAAAAAAAAAAAAAAGCCTATTTTGTCTTTTTAACAATCAGGAATTGGACTTTAATATGTATTCAAAAGTGTTGCCAATTGTCTTTACTAATCTATGAAAACCATCCATTGGTTTTCATCTGGACAGTGAGATCATTGACTGATGCTCTTTTTGAGAACAGTTGGTATTTGATGGTTTAATTAGATTGTGGCATTCTTCTGAGAGCCCCTCCTTAGCCTCAGGAGTTTAGAGTTAGAGGTTTCCTAGGATTTTTAAACCATTAGAGTTGAACATCATTTTGTAATTCCTTATCTAATGTCCGTCTGATGACTGCTTTCCCTCTATTATTTTCTCGTAATGCTGGTACTCCCGGCATTCATGTAGGATCTATGCAACCTTAATACTCATTGGGTCTGAAAATTTTATGTATAGGGATGATCCAAAACACTTGGTGCCACACGTCTGGAAAGACCTTGATGCTTGTGGCAAAGGTCATGAAATGCTAGGAAGTCACAAGGAGAAGTTTGGAAAGAAACTTCCAGGACAACAGGCAGGTATTACAGAGGTGAGCTTTATTCCATCTTTCTTATAATGCTCTTCCGAATGATGCACCGTCTCTCACTCAAGCGTGGGAATATCTAGGTGTTTATGGCTTGGAACAGAGGATAATTTGATGATGATTGTAGATGTATTTAATTACATGCACCAATTAGATAGGTTCTGGGGACTCCGCTGAGCAAAATAACATCTTTAACTACCGTCAGACCATTGGTCTAAGTCTTCCATTTTGCAGATAATTCAGAACTTTCCTGACTGTGACTGTGGAAAGGGGGACCTTGGAAAGAGTAACAGATAATTATATTTTGCCAAGTGTGCTTTGGAATGCAAGCATACTAATTCTTATGATTGGTTCAAGCTATGGCTTAATACAGAATGATTGATTTCCATGTTTATTTCCCTCTTTCCTTCTTTTGATCCAGACCAAGCACCAGGACCCACACCTGACACTGCTGATTTAAATTGGAGGTAGATGTGAGAGTTTCATCTTGGAGGAACCTGCTTATATCGCATAATGTCTTGCCAGTTAAGTGTTAATACAGAAAATGGTGCCATTTTGTGAAAGGCAACTGAAAAAATGCCGTATGACAAGCTTCACAGCGCAACTATAGTGGAGGAGCTCCTGATAAACTTTGGAAGGTAGCACAGAGGTGACAGGCAGAAAGAGCGAATATATGTAAATACATACAGTGTAGTTCAGCCCTTCTGTTATTTCTATGGGAAAGTAAAATCAAAGTGATGTGTGTGCAAGTTTCTAAGAATATGGTGTCCTCCTGGGAAAAATAATATGAAAAGTAAAACTGAAATGGTTTTGTTTTCAGATGAATTGAAGATGGATGGGATTCCTAGTTGAATCAAATGAAGAGCTGAAAGATGCTGTATGATTAAAATTCCACGATGGATCATAAGTTAGAAATAAAGCAGGGTTTCCACTAGTTTTTCTTTATATAAATCTAATCACCATTGTGTGATACCTTGAATCATAATGTACCTCAAAGAATGGAAAAATAGAAAACATTTTTAAGGGGAGAAACTTTCCCATTATTAATATGAAGAGGATAATGACCAATGAATAGTTGGAAGAAAAATTATCATTATCGAAATATTTCATTGGCTGCCCTAAGTAGCAGGACTTCCTTAGGAAAGGAGGGTAAGGCCATTGGCAACTTAGAATACAGGAAAGACAGAATAAGGTGAGCAAGTAAAAAAAAATTCCTGGGATCAAAGAAACAAAAAATTTCTTGTATTTATCAAAGGACTATGTATTCTTGGTTCTGTAGGAAAATGCTTTTTTTAGTTGATGGGCAGACTTGGGAAATCAGAAGTAGGGTGGCTGCTAAAAACAAATATGATATTCCATGGGACCAATTTTGCATATCCCTGTGCCAGTGAGCAAACAATGCAGTCCAGAGAAAAACTCAGACATGGAAATTAACTGTTATAGAATGGAAGAAATGGTGACGTGAGTATCTATATAGAATTTTTAGCAAGTATCCAATTTCTAAATCCAAAAAGTATAAAAATCAGACAAAAGAGTTTCATCCAGGCTCCAGACAATGAGAAGCAGTTGATACTTTTTCCAAAGAAAAATAATGTATCATTAATGTGTTTCATAATAATCATGAATACAGGGGGTTCTTGACATGATAACGGCGGCCTGGTATCATGTCACAAGAAATTTGTTATTTGTTATTAATAATATATGAAGCAATAATATTTCCAAGTAATATTTTAATAGAGCAGTGGAATCAAGAGAATTCCAAAATTTTAGTGATATTTATTGAGGGGGCAAAACAAATATGGAGTAGTAGTTTTTGGATAATTTCACAAGAAATATACATGGAAGTGTGTAGTACAGGTTAACATTACATATCACAGGATCCTGCAGAAGGTACGTGAACGGGTTTACAAAATCCTACATCTAGGGAGTGTGATTTAGAGCATGTTAAAATCATCTATGAGTGAGGTTTTTCAGAGTTAAGGAGATGGCAACCTGAGCAAGGATAGAGTAGAGAGGAAACATATCAAAGGGAAAAGAGGTGTTGGGACTTCTGGAAGGCCCTCTCCTTTCTTTCCTTTCCCCTCCTGTGTGCTGAAGTGTAGAGAGGGTGTTGAGCAATGCTGAATCATGGGGAGGACCCTAAGACTGCAGAACATTCCAGGTCAGAAGGAACCAGGGTCCCTTGATAACCTGATAAAGCAGAACTGCTGTGTCAACCCTGGACCTCAACATTAATGTAGGAGACAGATAAATTTCTAACTAGTTTAAGCCATCGTCATTTGGGTTTCTGTTATAGTAGTATCTGAACTTATGTCCTAATGGATGAGGCATTTGTCTCTTAAACAATTTCAGGATTTTGTCCCTTTCTAATTTGATGGCTTTCCCGAGGACCCATGTTACAGAGAGAAGGCTTTCATCCAGCTCTAGGCAGCTTTATTGTTCTCATATTGCTAGCGGACATCCTGCAAGAATGGAAAGGAAGCCAGGGGGAAGACAAAAAAAATCCTTTAAAAATTCAATTCCCTCTTCAAACTACTCTTTGGCAGTCCTCTTTTGTATCACCATGAAAATTCTAGTGAAAATACATGGAGTATTATTGAAGACAGTTGAGGACGTATATGACAAATATAACATTTGAAGCAATTTAACCTGAAAGGAGGGCCCAGATAGGAAATGGAAGGATGTCCACGTTGTAGGTCAATTGTGAATCGGTGAAATGGGCTAAGCTTTCTAAGACTAAAGACTAAAGACTAAAGAGGAGAGCAGAAGTATGACCCCTTCAGAATGTAGTGGGTTTTTAGACAGACAAAATAAGAAAAGTAAATCCAAAAGTAAGAGCTTGTCAAAAATCCAGTAAAAATGAAAACTAGATTAGTAAAATAGTATTTAGTAAGAGTTTATTGTGCATGAAAGAACAGTTCAAGAATTGGGAGTCTTCAAATCCAAAACTGAGTTGAAGCTCAGGATGGCTTCTAAGATGAAAATGAGGAATTTGTTGACCTCTACAATGACTGGACATTACAACGGGAGTTTCCAGATGGCAGGGGATTGGTTAAAGGTGTTTATCTTATGCCGTTTTAGGAAGATGACTTAAGTTCTTTTATGATTATTGGAGCAGTAATAAGAAATAGCATACGTTAAGTTTTGCTCGTGTTCACAAAATAAGTTAGATATAGTTTTGCTTGTGTGGCTTAAATGGTTTTGTCTGCTTGGGTGATTTTCAAGCCTGGTCTCTGTTTTATTTTATTTTAACAAGATGTCTTAGTGTGCTCTGGTATCACACTATCAGGAGAAAATATTGAAGAATGAGTAGCACAGAGACAAGGAGAAAAAAATGAAAAAAAGGACATGGACTGGCAATAAAGTTAATGAAATGTCATGATTTTGTGAAAATGATTAGTGTACATAAAATTAAGCATGTTGAGCAATGAATATACATAATGTCCAGATCTTGGTTTCTAAAGCCCCTTCTCTAACACAAGAGAGAAGAGTTTCTTGGAGAGATGGGGTTGAGACAGGGAAAATATAATTGAGTCTAGAGTGTCTTGTACCAGAAAGTAAGAACATGCCTTAAGGGAAAAAAAGAAGTAAGAAAGGAGAAAATAAAGATGGACATGTCCAAAGAACATAAGAAAAAAAAACTTAAAGAGCTCTCAATGACTAAATCTGGAACAATTTGAGTAGCAAAATAAATAATGATAGTATTTGGATTTTAACTCTCAAAATAAAATAAATCCTGTGAATAGAACTCAAATGCTGTGAGTATACTGACATAAACTAATGATTAAACGAATAAATAAGGAAATAAATAGAAGGAACAACTCTTCCTCACGAGAGAATTCCATTCCATAAATGTAGAAGGAATTAGGGAAATAGAAATCATCATGAGAACATCACAATAATAATTGTGGCAGGCAAGATCTACAAATTAATGCTAAAATTATTAGGCTAAATTTTAACAAGAAACAATATTTGTACAGTCTCAGAGTGTCCTCCACAAAATATGTATTAATTACTATGATGGCTTTAAAATATATGTCACTTTTTCTACATCAAATATTCTATTAATAGTGAAAATTACTTTAAGAAGCAAGTGAAATTAATATAATTCTATCTCTAAATTCACTAAGAATAGTATTTTAAAGGTATTTAACATTTTCCTGTGTTACTACAAATGTCCAACTGATTACTTTTTCAGCATATCATTCCCAAACAAAGTAACTATGGAAAAATCTATCTTGTTTCAGTGACAGAACAAGTGGAATTTTAATCATTCAATAAATTACTTCATGTCTTTTGCTACGCCAAAGAGAATATTTCACTTTTTTTTACATGGAAAAATGCTTATAGTATGCTTTCTTTAAAAACATCTGTTGGATATATTTTTGAAAGTTAAGTGGCTTCAGTCAGTTATATATATTCCACTTATTTTATTCTTTTCAAGGGTATTAGATGACTCAGAAAAAATCTATTGACTCACGTGTTCGTCATAGTATAAAAAGCTCAGTGCTTTAACAAATATTGAATGAAAAGTTAAGTGGTTAAATGTAATGAGTGGTTATGAATTTCTATTGCTTGATCACATGTTCTTTTCAATATAAAAATAAAGGAAGCAAAACTATTTTTTTACAATAAGAATAAATAGTTATTTCCATGTAACTAGAGTGCTTTTTGCTGAAGAGCTATATGTATGCATAGATATCATGTAACATGTTGAATACAGACTATTTTACATATTTTATTTATAGACCTAACAATAGATATTTAGAATATCATAAAATTGATTAAAGTGATGCACTGGTATAATGACCTTTTTTGGAAGTGGCCAAAGAAACTTAGAGCTCATTTAGTCTACTTAAAATTTTAAATTGTACTGATGAGGATGTTTGAGCCTGCAAGAAAAATGAGATGCAGTGGAAGAGACATTTTTAAAGTCATGTTGAGAGTTTATACATATAAAATACTTGGCCTTCTAGCCCTTGTCTCTTTTCATTATACTATTCAGTAGTTTCTAACATACTAATTATTCCCAATAATATATATATTTTTAAAGGCTGTATATTCCATTGACAGTTTATAACACACCGGGACTGACCCTGCACTAAAGTATATGATTTACTGTTAGTAAGAGTAATTGGCTAGATACCAGTTTGAAGTAACAGAAGAAGTTCTAAATATCTATAGTATTTAAGCTATATTACTTAAATAAAAATCCATATAGAAACTGTACATAAGTACATACATAAATGTATGATAAAATATTCCACTATTGCTTTTATGTACATTATTAAAATACCAATGGTTATTTAGATTCATTACTAAATATTATTTGTAATTTCTCAAGAAATAAAAAATAAAATTTTATTGTTTTCTCTTTAAATTAGCAAGAAATAAAACTAATCATACCACTGGAAAAATAATATACATAATTCTGGAGTCAGATGGTTGAAAGTTTCCGTGAGTTTTGCTAGAATTGAATTCTGTAATAGGTTTTGAGACACTGCAACCACACCCACTGTACTTACCTTAAGTGAACCTCAGTAAAGAGTGATTTTTTTTCCTCTTTCACTATTGTGATACTATTACTTACAAATAATTTCAACTCTATTTACCAGCTACAGTTCTTTATATTTTTCAGCGGTCTTTTTAAAGAACTATGCAATAGACCTTGTTTGTGGAGTCAGCAACAGAGAGGCAAATCTTTGGGGATTCTTGTGCTGAGGACCCACCTGTGCCCTGCTTAATTGAATTAGGAGCTTATAAATGTATGTAGTTAATTGGGGCCTGGAAAGAAAGGCAGGTCTTTTTGTCCACAACCTGTGTAAGTAAACCTTGAGCTCTGAAAAAATTTTTGGACTATTAGCTTCCCTCCACCACAAACTCCCCAGCACCTATGACCTAATAAGAAGGAGACGAAAATAACAAAGAGGAGAGACCAGAAGGAGAAGTAAAAGGATGAAAGAAATGGAACCTGTTCAAGAGAAGAGTATTCTTGTTCAGAGGAGGAACAAAATCTGCCAGAAGGAATTTAGATTTCTCTTCACACCTACCTCCTTGAAGTCATAAATTAAAATGCAAACAAAACAGTAGTTTGGGGCTTAGTTTTCTTTTTAGGGTGGATTCAAGGTTACCCAGTATTGGATGTTAAACAGATCAGATCTGTTAATATGCTCATGAATTTATGGAGAATTTAGACATATTGGACATATTTACAAAGCTCCTGAACAAATCCAAAATCATTTCCATAAATAATTTTTATATGATTTACATAAAGTATATAAAGGGCATTTGGTACAGGCCAAATTATGGCACCATGTAACTTGTCACCTTGGCCTGGATTTCTGATCATTACCAAGGATGATTCTGGGAAGGCTGTTGATGAGAATGATAGACATCAGCAAGCATTCTAACGTCTGTGACCCATTAGAATTTCCAAACAAACAATAGAACATCCTTATAAGTGTGTTTTAGGAAGAGGTAAAGGTGAGGTCTCCAGGTCTTTTAGGTGTAGTTCCCCCCAGATGCTTAAGGAATAATTCAAGTGGATTCTTGAATGTAGAGATTCATTTGGTGTATTGCTATGTGCTCCATTCTGTTGCTCTTAGTTGGTTCTCTATGAGTTACTTTTGAGGTCAGAGACCTTTTGAGCATTGGTTTTCCTGTCATTGCTATGCTCCTTAATGGTGTAAGAGTTGATCCTAAGAAGTTGCCTTCATCAAAATACTGACCTCTACCTCTTTTCCTATCATTTTTGCTTCATTCCTTTGGGTTGTCAAGGCAATATCATCTTCAAAAATCTCCTCATTAAAATGCACTCTTGGGAGGTGCCTAACCATCAACTAAATTGGCAGTTAGCTAACTGGAACACTTTTAAAAATAGACTGCTAGACAGAGAAAGTCTATTAGGTGGAAGGAAAAAAAAAAAAAAGAAAAAAAAGAAAAAGAACAAAGACCATCCTTGCCTGCTTAGGTTTTCTAAAGTGGCAGCGTCTCAGGTGGGGTTCCCCGGAAAGTAGGTTCTGAGATAAAGTACTAGTCCGCAAGAGAGCAAGGTGCTTATTAGGGAGTGCCTTTAGGTTCAACATCACCCAGGGAGCAGGTTGGGAAGAGGGAGGAGTAAAGGTACAATGGAGACTGGCAAAAGCTTGGTCCCTTTCCCAGGCAGCTCTGGGGCTACAATGGCCTGAAGAGTTGTCCCATGTTGGATGAAATGATTGCGCCTTTATAGCCCGGCCTCATAAGTCTTTGGATGCAGATCTGCCCACAAAGGCCACAGTCTTGGGACGGGCGACTCTGCAGCTGAGGCAGTCCTTGAAGTGGCTCTCAGCTTTGCCACATCAGCATCAGTGGAAAGACGTCGTTCCTTGTTGGGAAGTCTGGATGGCACCTCTCCATGTCCTGTCACGAGCACAAAAGTTACTTTTCTTGTGTCCTGATAAGTTTCAAAACCTTGAAAACACGGTACATATTCACAAATTATTGCAAAATGATTGATTATTAAGCAAATTTCAGTGTCCACAAAAATTGTTTTATTGGAACACAGCTACGATCATTCGCTGACATATTATTTCCTATGGCTGCTTTTATGTTAAAATGATGGAGTGAAGTAACTGAGACAGAGACCCTCTGTCCTGTCAAGTCTAAAGTATGTGATCCTTTTGGGATTAACATATACATGCTACTATGTATAAAATAGATAAACAACAAGGACCTACTGTATAGCACAGGGAACTATATACTCAATATCTTATAATAACCTATAAGGAAAATGAATCTGAACAAGTATATATATATATATATATAATGGAATCGCTGTGCTGTACACCTGAAACTTACACCATACTGTAACTCAACTATACTTCAATTAAAAATTAAAAAAAAATAAAGGCAATGAGGTATAAATTAGTGTTCTTAGAAGATCAGGGCAGGGATGCGGAGAGAAATCCAAGATGGCAGACTACATTGGAAACTTTCCACACCTGAAGGCATAAGGGTAAAACCTCACTGTGAGATAGGAAGGGGACCCTATTGTAGTTGCTCTTTACAACTGGGCTATTTCTTCTCAGTGATAAGTGATTTTTGCATCATCGTCTAGTTTCCAAAGTGGCTCATGTTCAATGAGAGTCCTTTTTTTTTTTTACTCTGAATCTTGAATTCTGTTCCCTAGAAAGAAGTGTAATTAAATTTGCTCACTGTTTATGTCCTTTTATTCATGAGTTCTGATAGTAATTATACTTGATAATACAGATTCCATTCTATTTCCAAATGTGTATGTTTCATCATTTTCACTTGTATTTTTCATTTTTTTCTTATGATGAAAATGTCTTAGTTTCTGATCTGATAAATCATTGTTCCCTCAGGAAAAATATTCTTTTAAAAATATACTTTTTCCTAATGCAACTAGAAGAAAAAAATCCTCACTTTAGATCTCCTGGTTAAATAGTAGGTGTGTGTGTGTGTGTGTGTGTGTGTGTGTGTGTGTGCATCTTATTTATTTATTTTTAAAAAATAACTGGCTGTTTATAGCTTTTCAACTTTAATAAATGGAGTTAAAAGAAAGTTGCAGCATCAGTGTTTGCTTCTCCACTTATTTCTTCGTGAGCTGCTCAGAATTTTGACATCATAGTCAATAAATACTGCTGCCAAGGAATAATAAAAATGCACATTTAATTTTATTTCAGAAAGTGTCATTACACAAGCGTGTTGCCTTATCTCATATTTTAAAGGTATTCTGTGCTTCATCATTTTATTCATATTCTTGGAAAGCAGTACTGCTAAAGACATTTTTGGCAGGAAATCACTGAGTCAAAATTTTCGTAGAAAGATATCGCATCATTTACTTTATGAACTTTGCTTTCCAAAAGTTCATTATCATTTTGGATTTCTATGAAAATCATGCAGACACTTCTGTGACTTCCAAGTACCCTTTAAATTAATGAGTATATTAATATATCTGTTTAATTTTCAAAACTGTATGATAAACTGAAGTAATTAGCCAATGTCAGTTTCCTTTAGCCATCTCTTCCTCTCTTGGTTCTCATTTCACAAGTCTTAATATAGATGCTTTTGCTAAACAAATGCTCTCATGTTCCCTCGTGACCTGTTTCTTCTTCCTTCTTCCCTGCCCCCAAGATAAACCCATATTTTCATGGACTTTTAAATTACAAAGTGGGACTAAAAAGAAACAAGGTGTGTTCATTTTTTGGGCAGTTCCAGAGTCATATCTCTTGGAACCTAGAAAGATAATTTCCTCCATGGATTTAATGTAATAAATAATTACTTTAGATAAGTAGTGTCTGTGTCTAATTAAAACCAGAAAATGCATTGTTTATTGGTAATAGAGTATTGCTGTTCTTTTGGTTTTCTTTCTTTCCCTTCCTTCCTTCCTTCCTTCCTTCCTTCCTTCCTTCCTTCCTTCCTTCCTCATTCCTGCCTTCCTGCCTTCCACTCTCTCTGTTTTATTTTGATCTTGGTTGATTGACTATAGTTTAGGTAATGTCATGAGAAGTATATAGGTAATAAGAGGGTCTTGCTCTAGGGAATATGTTAAGATTATAGAATTATACACTGAAGTATGTCCAGATCACCAAAGAATATTGTTGAAATGAAGATTATGATTCTGTGGTTTTGAAGTGGGGTTGAAAGGTCTGCATTTCTAGTAAGTTCCTCGTCAATGCTGCTGGTCATCACTCTTAGTAAAAAGGCCACAGGGGATGGGGAGTGAGATTAGATACCCTGTAGGGCAGAGGTTCTTAATCATTTTTTAAAATATGTGTCATGGGTTCTTTTGATAGGTTTATGAAGCCTGTGGACCTTTCTCAAAATAATGTAATAAAATTCATAAAATAAATAAGATTACAAAAGGAGCAATTATAAATACCAGCATCAAACTATTATAAAACAGTTTGCTCGATGGTAATCTATGTGCTTCATTATTAACACATTAAATATCAAGGCCTAACCTTGGGTCTGATAACTTCTACAATTTCAAAATAGTGATATTTTGAGATGCTTGAAGTCCATAGTAGGATATGACAATATCTGTGATTTCTATTTGTGACAGTCACAAGTACTATTGATACCACTGTGGTTTGTTGCACAAGTACATAATTGAAGGAAAAGGCATATTTTAGTTAATGGTTAATGAAAATAAATATGTTAATTTCTTTTAAGCAAGTGCTCCAAGTTCCTTTGTCACAGTGAAATTTCATGACTTGTAACCAACACAAACATCTGATTCTCTTTGTATAATAATTTATAAATTACTCAACTCAGAAGGCAAAGTTCAACCTATTTATATCACTTCATCAATGGGCATTTACTCCTGCTGTTCTATCTTTTCATAATTCATTTCTGTACATTTTTATTGAATATATGACTGTATAACTTCTTAAATGTAAGTGTCACACTTGGGACATCACAGTATGAAGGCATTAGAACATACAAGACATTTTTAAAATTTGGAGGCAATTCATGTTTAAAAGAACTATTTATAAAACACTAGCCATATGTTTATATAAGTTGATTGTTGGAGGGTATATGATTAATAACAATAAAATCAATACTAATAAAATTGACTGGCAATCTATAGCTCACCTTGTCACATGATCTCATTTGATTCTCTAAACCATGCTGGAATGTGGGAAGGGCAGGATCACTGACCTCATCTTATAAATGAGAAAATTCAAATTTGCACATTTGGTAATTCATTCACATATGTAGTTGTGAAGTCAGGGCTTACATCCAGGACATTTTTATACACCTATTTATTTAGCACCTATTCTTTGCTAGTCACAGTAATGAAAGGCACATATAAAAGGGTTCTTTCCCTCTGTGGACCCCGTCCTGGTGGAGTAGAGGCAGAAATTGGGATCATTATTGCATATGTTGATACATTTATTAGGTGCTGGGCCCTAACCCAGCTTGCTGGAGCAGGTGGAGGTATCAGGCAATGGCTCTTTAAATCATCTAGAATAGGGTAGCATTTGGGGAATTAACTTTATACTTAATTTAAGAAAATCATTCTATCTAGGCTTGACTGAGTCTGTGCCATCTTTCAAACTCCTCGTGTGAATCTTCTTCATCCTGGAATAAAAAACTCTTTAGCAACAGCTGAGCAAAATGTCCTAGAATAAGAATCAGCCTGAGCTTTTGGATTCCAAATCACTCCTTCTTTTATGCAAAGAATGGGGCAATCTGAGAAATTAGCTTTCTATTTATTTGGGCTTTCTTTAATGTCATTCAATAACATTTTGTAATCTTCTCCAAAAGGTTCTCCGGCATCTTTAATTAAATTTATCCCTAGTCTCCCTTTCTTTGTTATTGTTAAATATAATATATACTGTTGCTTTTTTTAATCAGTAGGGGAATTTCTTTGATTCTATTTTCTACAAGATTTTTTAAAATGTTCATTGTGTTTTGTTTTTCATTATAAAAGGATTTCTGCTCAGCAATTTCCGGTGTGAAAAAATAATGGAGTAATGTTTAAAATTCTGAGGGGAAGAAAGTGAGACCCTGTATTTTAGCCAGTCAAGACAAAATAAAGATGGAAATTTTTATTTTTATCCAAGTCAAGGTGTTAATCAAATATAATCAAATATAATGTATGCACTAAACAGAGGCTTTGAAACATGAAACTCAGACTAACAATGGATCCTCCATGGCACAATGAACAAATAGGAGCCAAAAAAAAAAAAAAGAAAGCAACATTAACCACAGTAACAAAAAATTCTATTGATCATAACAACCACCAATTAAAAGTTATCTAGGGGGAAATCGCGGCAAGATGGCGGAAGAGTAAGACGCGGAGATCACCTTCCTTCCCACAGATACATTAGAAATACATCTACACGTGGAACTGCTCCTACAGAACACCCACTGAACGCTGGCAGAAGACGTCAGACCTCCCAAAAGGCAAGAAACTCCCCCACGTACACGGGTAGGGCAAAAGAAAAAAGAAATAACAGAGACAAAAGAATAGGGACGTGACCTGCACCAGTGGGAGGGAGCTGTGAAGGAGGAAAGGTGTCCACACACTAGGAGCCCCTTCGCGGGCGGAGACAGCGGGTGGCAGAGGGGGGAAGCTTCGGAGCCACAGAGGAGAGCGCAGCCACAGCGGGCGGGGGGCAAAGCGGAGAGATTCCCGCGTGGAGGCTCGGCGCCGAGCAGCACTCACCAGCCCAAGAGGCTTGTCTGCTCAGCCGCCGGGGCGGGCGGGGCTGGGAGCTGAGGCTTGGGCTTCGGTCGGATCTCAGGGAGAGGACTGGGGTTGGCAGCGTGAACACAGCCTGAAGGGGCTAGTGCGTCACAGCTACCCGGGAGGGAGTCTGGGAAAAAGTCTGCAGCTGCCGAAGAGGCAAGAGACTTTTTCTGGCCTCTTTGTTTCGTGGCGCGCGAGGAGAGGGGATTCAGAGCGCCGCCTAAACGAGCTCCAGAGACGGGCGCGAGCCGCGGCTACCAGCGCGGACCCCAGAGACGGGCATGAGACGCTAAGGCTACTGCTGCCGCCACCAAGAAGCCTGTGTGCGAGCACAGGTCACTCTCCACACCGCCCCTCCCGGGAGTCGGTGCAGCCCGCCACTGCCAGGGTCCCGTGATCCGGGGACAACTTCCCTGGGAGAACGCATGGCACGCCTCGGGCTGCTGCAACGTCATGACGCCTCTGCCGCCGCAGGCTCGCCCCGCCTCCTCCCGGCCCCAGCCCCGTACCGCTCCCTCCCCCCGGCCTGAGTGAGCCAGAGCCCCCGAAGCAGCTGCTCCTTTGACCCCGTCCTGTCTGAGCGAAGAACAGACGCCCTCAGGCGACCTACACGCAGAGGCGGGGCCACATCCAAAGCTGAACCCCGGGAGCTGTGCGAACAAAGAAGAGAAAGGGAAATCCCTCCCAGCAGCCTCAGAAGCAGCGGATTAAAGCTCCACAAGCAACTTGATGTGCCTGCATCTGTTGAATACCTGAATAGACAACGAATCATCCCAAATTCAGGAGGTGAACTTTGGGAGCAGGATATATTAATTTTTCCCCTTTTCCTCTTTTTGTGAGTGTATATGTGTATGCTTCTGGGTGAGATTTTGTCTGTATAGCTTTGCTTTCACCATTTGTCCTAGGGTTCGGTCCATCCGTTTTTTGGTTTTTTTTTAACTTAAAAATTTTTTTTCTTAATAATCTTTTCCTTATTTTTTATTAAAAAAATTGTTTTTTCTTAATAATTTTTTCTTATTTTTTATTTTAAAAAATTAAAAAAAATTTTTTCTTATTAAATTTTTTTCTTAATTTTTTCTTTTTATTATAAAAAATTAATAAATTTATTTTTAAAAATTAAAAAAATTTTTTCTTAATAAATTTTTTCTTAATAATTTTTTTAAATTTTTTATTGTAATAGCTTTATTTTATTTTATTTTATCCTCTTTCTTTCTTTCTTTCTATTTTTTCTCCCTTTTATTCTGAGCCCTGTGAATGAAAGGCTCTTGGTGCTTCAGCCAGGCATCAGGGCTGTGCCTCTGAGGTGGGAGAGCCAACTTCAGGACACTGGTCCACAAGAGACCTCCCAGCTCCACATAATACCAAATGACGAAAATCTCTCAGAGATCTCCATCTCAACATCAAGACCCAGATTCACTCAATGACCAGCAAGCTACAGTGCTGGACACCCAATGCCAAACAACTAGCAAGACAGGAACACAACCCCATCCATTAGCAGAGAGGCTGCCTAAAATCATAATAAGGCCACAGACACCCCAAAACACACCACCAGACGTGGATGTGCCCACCAGAAAGACAAGATCCAGCCTCATCCATCAGAACACAGGCACTAGTCACCTCCACCAGGAAGCCTACACAAGCCACTGTACCAACCTTAGCCACTGGGGACAGATACCAAAAACAACGGGAACTACAAACCTGCAGCCTGTGAAAAGGAGACCCCAAACACAGTAAGATAAGCAAAATGAGAAGACAGAAAAACACACAGCAATGAAGGAGCAGGGTCAAAACACACCAGACCTAACAAATGAAGAGGAAATAGGCAGTCTACCTGAAAAAGAATTCAGAATATTGATAGTAAAGATGATCCAAAATCTTGGAAATAGAATAGACAAAATGCAAGAAACATTTAACAAGGACGTAGAAGAGCTAAAGAGGAACCAAGCAACGATGAACAACACAATAAATGAAATTAAAAATACTCTAGAAGGAATCAATAGCAGAATAACTGAGGCAGAAGAACGGGTAAGTGACCTGGAAGATAAAATAGTGGAAATAACTACTGCAGAGCAGAATAAAGAAAAAAGAATGAAAAGAACTGAGGACAGTCTCAGAGACCTCTGGGACAACATTAAACGCACCAACATTCGAATTATAGGGGTCCCAGAAGAAGAGGAGAAAAAGAAAGGGACTGAGAAAATATTTGAAGAGATTATAGTTGAAAACTTCCCTAATATGGGAAAGGAAATAGTTAATCAAGTCCTGGAAGCACAGAGAGTCCCATACAGGATAAACCCAAGGAGAAACACGCCAAGACACATATTAATCAAACTATCAAAAATTAAATATAAGGAAAACATATTAAAAGCAGCAAGGGAAAAACAACAAATAACACACAAGGGAATCCCCATAAGGTTAACATCTGATCTTTCAGCAGAAACTCTGCAAGCCAGAAGGGAGTGGCAGGATATACTTAAAGTCATGAAGGAGAAAAACCTACAACCAAGGTTACTCTACCCAGCAAGGATCTCATTCAGACTTGATGGAGAAATTAAAACCTTTACAGACAAGCAAAAGCTGAGAGAGTTCAGCACCACCAAACCAGCTTTACAACAAATGCTAAAGGAACTTCTCTAGGCAAGAAACACAAGAGAAGGAAAACACCTACAATAACAAACCCAAAACATTTAAGAAAATGGGAATAGGAACATACATATCGATTATTACCTTAAATGTAAATGGATTAAATGCTCCCACCAAAAGACACAGAATGGCTGAATGGATACAAAAACAAGACCCATGTATATGCCGTCTACAAGAGACCCACTTCAGACCTAGGGACACATACAGACTGAAAGTGAGGGGATGGAAAAAGATATTCCATGCAAATGTAAATCAAAAGAAAGCTGGAGTAGCAATTCTCATATCAGACAAAACAGACTTTAAAATAAAAACTATTACAAGAGACAAAGAAGGACACTACATAATGATCAAGGGATCAATCCAGGAAGAAGATATGACAATTGTAAATATTTATGCACCCAACATAGGAGCACCTCAATACATAAGGCAAATACTAACAGCCAGAAGAGGGGAAATCGACAGTAACACAATCATAGTAGGGGACTTTAACACCCCACTTTCACCAATGGACAGATCATCCAAAATGAAAATAAATAAGGAAACACAAGCTTTAAATGATACATTAAACAAGATGGACTTAATTGATATTTATAGGACATTCCACCCAAAAACAGCAGAATACACATTTTTCTCAAGTGCTCATGGAACATTCTCCAGGATAGATCATATCTTGGGTCACAAATCAAGCCTTGGTAAATTTAAGAAAATTGAAATCATATCAAGTATCTTTTCTGACCACAATGCTATGAGACTAGATATCAATTACAGGAAAAATCTGTAAAAAATACAAACACATGGAGGCTACACAATACACTACTTAATAACGAAGTGATCACTGAAGAAATCAAAGGGGAAATAAAAAAATACCTAGAAACAAATGACAATGGGGACACGACGACCCAAAACCTATGGGATGCAGCAAAAGCAGTTCTAAGAGGGAAGTTTATAGCAATACAAGCCTACATCAAGAAACAGGAAACATCTCGAATAAACAACCTAACCTTGCACCTAAAGCAATTAGAGAAAGAAGAACAAAAATACCCCAAAGCTAGCAGAAGGAAAGAAATCATAAAGATCAGATCAGAAATAAATGAAAAAGAAATGAAGGGGACAATAGCAAAGAACAATAAAACTAAAAGCTGGTTCTTTGAGAAGATAAACAAAATTGATAAACCATTAGCCAGACTCATCAAGAGAAAAAGGGAGAAGACTCAAATCAATAGAATTCGAAATGAAAAAGGAGAAGTAACCACTGACACTGCAGAAATACAAACGATCATGAGAGATTACTACAAGCAACTATAAGCCAATAAGATGGACAACCTGGAAGAAATGGACAAATTCTTAGAAAGGCACAACCTGCCGAGACTGAACCAGGAAGAAATAGAAAATATGAACAGACCAATCACAAGCACTGAAATTGAAACTGTGATTAAAAATCTTCCAACAAACAAAAGCCCAGGACCAGAGGACTTCACAGGTGAATTCTATTAAACATTTAGAGAAGAGCTAACACCTATCCTTCTCAAACTCTTCCAAAATATTGCAGAGGGAGGAACAGTCCCCAACTCATTCTACCAGGCCACCATCACCCTGATACCAGAACCAGACAAAGATGTCACAAAGAAAGAATACTACAGGCCAATATCACGGATGAACATAGATTCAAAAATCCTCAACAAAATACTAGCCAACAGAATCCAACAGCACATTAAAAGGATCATACACCATGATCAAGTGGGGTTTATCCCAGGAATGCAAGGATTCTTCAATATACGCAAATCAATCAACATGGTACACCATATTAACAAATTGAAGGGGAAAAACCATATGATCATCTCAATAGATGCAGAGAAAGCCTTCAACAAAATTCAACACCCATTGATGATAAAAGCCCTGCAGAAAGTAGGCATAGAGGGAACTTTCCTCAACATAATAAAGGCCATATATGACAAACCCACAGCCAACATTGTCCTCAATGGTGAAAAACTGAAACCATTTCCACTAAGATCAGGAACAAGACAAGGTTGCCCACTCTCACCACTATTATTCAACATAGTTTTGGAAGTGTTAGCCACAGCAATCAGAGAAGACAAAGAAATAAAAGGAATCCAAATCGGAAAAGAAGAAGTAAAGCTGTCCCTGTTTGCAGATGACATGATACTATACACAGAGAATCCTAAAGATGCTACCAGAAAACTACTAGAGCTAATGAATGAATTTGGTAAAGTAGCAGGATACAAAATTAATGCACAGAAATCTCTTGCATTCCTATACACTAATGATGAAAAATCTGAAAGTGAAATTAAGAAAACACTCCCGTTGACCATTGCAACAAAAAGAATAAAATATCTAGGAATAAACCTACCTAAGGAGACAAAAGACCTGTATGCAGAAAATTATAAGACACTGATGAAAGAAATTAAAGATGATACAAATAGATGGAGAGATATACCATGTTCTTGGATTGGAAGAATCAACATTGTGAAAATGACTCTACTACCCAAAGCAATCTACAGATTCAATGCAATCCCTATCAAACTACCACTGGCATGTTTCACAGAACTAGAACAAAAAATTTCACAATTTGTATGGAAACACAAAATACTCCGAATAGCCAATGCAATCTTGAGAATGAAAAATGGAGCTGGAGGAATCACGCTCCCTGACTTCAGACTATATTACAAAGCTACAGTAATCAAGACAGTTTGGTACTGGCACAAAAACAGCAACATAGATCAATGGAACAGGATAGAAAACCCAGAGATAAATCCATGCACATACGGTCACCTTATCTTTGATAAAGGAGGCAAGCATATACAGTGGAGAAAAGACAGCCTCTTCAATAATGGTGCTGGGAAAACTGGACAGGTACATGTAAAAGTATGAAATTAGAACACTCCCTAACACCATACACAAAAATAAACTCAAAATGGATTAAAGACCTAAATGTAAGGCCAGACACTATCAAACTCTTAGAGGAAAACATAGGCAGAACACTCTATGACATAAATCACAGCAAGATCCTTTTTGACCCAGCTGCTAGAGAACTGGAAATAAAAACAAAAATAAACAAATGGGACCTAATGAAACTTAAAAGATTTTGCATAGCAAAGGAAACCATACACAAGACCAAAAGACAACCCTCAGAATGGGAGAAAATATTTGCAAATGAAGCAACTGACAAAGGATTAATCTCCAAGATTTACAAGCAGCTCATGCAGCTCAATAACAAAAAAACAAACAACCCAATCCAAAAATGGGCAGAAGGCCTAAATAGACATTTCTCCAAAGAAGATATACAGATGGCCTACAGACACATTAAAGAATGCTCAACATCATTAATCATTAGAGAAATGCAAATCAAAACTACAATGAGATATCATCTCACACCGGTCAGAATGGCCATCATCAAAAAATCTAGAAACAATAAATGCTGGAGAGGGTGTGGAGAAAAGGGAACCCTCCTGCACTGTTGGTGGGAATGTAAATTGATACAGCCACTATGGAGAATAGTATGGAGGTTCCTTAAAAAACTAAAAATAGAACTACCATATGACCCAGCAATCCCACTACTGGGCATATACCCTGAGAAAACCATAATTCAAAAAGAGTCATGTACCAAAATGTTCATTGCAGTTCTATTTACAATAGCCAGGACATGGAAGCAACCTAAGTGTCCATCATCGGATGAATGGATAAAGAAGATGTGGCACATATATACAATGGAATATTAGTCAGCCATAAAAAGAAACGAAATGGAGGTATTTGTAGTGATTTGGATGGAGTTAGAGTCTGTCATACAGAGTGAAGTAAGTCAGAAAGAGAAAAACAAATACAGTATGCTAATACATATATTTGGAATCTAAGGAAAAAAAAAAAAGTCATGAAGAACCTAGTGGCAAGACAGGAATAAAGACACAGACCTACTAGAGAATGGACTTGAGGATATGGGGAAGGGGAGGGGTAAGATGTGACAGGGTGAGAGAGTGGCAGGGACATATATACACTACCAAATGTAAAATAGATAGCTAGTGGGAAGCAGCCGCATAGCACAGGGAGATCAGCTCGGTGCTTTGTGACCACCTAGAGGGGTGGGATAGGGAGGGTGGGAGGGAGGGAGACGCAAGAGGGAAGAGATATGGGAACATATGTATATGTATAACTGATTCACTTTGTTATAAAGCAGAAACTAACACACCATTGTAAAGCAATTATACTCCAATAAAGATGTTAAAAAAAAAAAGTTATTTAAAAAAAAATTTAGAGTCAATAAAACATGGCGGGGGGGCATCACTAAATTTATTTAAATACACAAATTAAACAACTATGAAAGTGATGGTTTCAGAAGAGAATTTAAATGTAGTAAACCTTGACAGTGATTTCATTGTACACAGCTGTATGTCCCATGATTTTTATACAATACACTCCTGTTTAAACCAGCCCAGTTATTTCTAGGCATATTGATAAATCATTCCAAAGACAAGTCCAATGTATTTAATCCTTTATTTCTTTAGTTCCAGCAATACTGCTAACCTGGGTTAAGTTTTATTTACAACTTAAAAGGACAAAGTAGAAATCTATTTTAAACTTATATCTTATGCTAGCTAAAATAATATGCAATGAGCAAATATCCTTGTGTAAAACATTCTAATAAATCAAAGCGAACAAAATCTGCCCAAAATAATAAACAAAAACTAGAAGTTTGCATGATTATAAGGGATGACTGGGTTACAATCAGCATTTTATAATCACCATACAAGATCCTCTCCTTTTTCCTTCTGTTGAAATGTATACTGTTAGTATTTTTCATTGATCTGTTAGGCTTATCAGCAGGAGGAATGTAAAATAACATGAACGGAAAATGAAATGATATTTCTTTAAAATGGGTAATATCATCATTTCGTAATTTAAAGTTTGGACATCATTTAAAAGTTCTAAATTCTTTCACTTGACTTTGGTTCATTCATCTGCAAAAAGACAATTTATCTCGGTTCAATGAATGATAATTCTAAAATGGGCAATTTAATAAATGAAAAGATAAGGAAGACCCACTCTGGGTCTAAAAATTCAGCAGTGATAATATACTTTTTATTCTAGTTTCTAAGAAATTGGCATATCTTCAAATTGCCCTTGAAAAATTTATACAGTATTAAGCACTTTTTATTTATTCCTAAAAGAGATTTTAAATTGAAAGTAATGCTGATGTCACAAGTAGATTTTACTATTTTTAAAAAATTTTATCTCAATTGGCATATACTACACATACTATATATTCAGGCTTTTAAATGTACAATTTGGTGTTTTTTTAGTATATTCACAGACTTGTGTAATGATCACTACTCTCTGATTTCACAACATTCTCAATACCCAAAAAGAATTCATATTCATTAGCAGTCACTCTCCATTTTCCACTATCCCCCATTCCTCAGAACCTCTGATCTATATTCTCTCGGAAGATTTGCCTTCTCTGGACATTTCGCACAAAAGTAGCGTACGATGTGGTCTTTTGTGACTGGCTTCATTCACATAGCAGTGTCGTTCAGGGTCATTCATGTTGTAGCATGTATTAGTACTTTATTCTTTTCATTGCTAAATAATAATCCAATGTGTGGATATACTATATTTTGTTTAACAATTTATCAGTTGAGAGACATTTGGATTATTCCATTTTTGGCTATTATGAATAATGCTGCTATGAAAAATTGATAGATTTCAAAATTAGCCACAAATTCTTCTCATCCCATTAGCCCTGCTCTGTCTGCAATGGACATTTCCAATCCTCCCATTAAGATATAGGGAGGATATATTCACTTCCCACCCTCTTGACTCTGGGCTGGTATTGTGACTTGCTGTGATTGACATAATTCAGTGGACATGAATTTGGGGGTTTGAAATGGAGAACCTAAGAGAGACCTTCTTGCCCTCATGCTGCCCTGTGACCACTAGTTGAAGAAGTTTACAGTAGCCTCTTACATGTGAAAGATGATGTGTAGAGATAGAGGCCCAGCTGATAGTACCAATGGACAGATGTGTGAGTGATGCTCTCTTTTTTTTTTAATTTTATTTTATTTTTGGCTGTGTTGGGTCTTCATTGCCACACACGGGCTTCCTCTAGTTGTGGTGAGCAGGGGCTGGTCTTCATTGCGGTGCGTGGGCTTCTCATTGCGGTGGCTTCTCTTGTTGCGGAACACGGGCTCTAGGCACGCGGTCTTCAGTAGTTGTGGCTTGCGGGCTCTAGAGCATAGGCTCAGTAGTTCTGGTGCACGGGCTTAGTTGCTCCACAGCATGTGGGATCCTCCCGGACCAGGGATCGAACCCGTGTCCCCTACATTGGCAGGCAGATTCTTATCCACTGCACCACCAGGGAAGTCCGTGCTGCTCTCTTAAACCAGCATATCTGACTGAATCCAGATGTGATTCAGGAGAAACCAACAGAAGGTCTGTTCAGCTGAGTCCTTACATTCACAGAATTGCCTCTCCAAAGAACTATAAGCTAACACATGACTGTTCTTTTAAACCACTATTTTTGGGGAAGATTTATCATAGAATAATGGATAACTGATATATGCTTTTAACCAGGTTACTAACTGGTGATATCCTAATTCTATCAGTACTTTATTTATCATCTGGAATACTTCTACAGTAAGGAACTTTCCCACATCAACTGTTCGGTTACCTTAAGGTACAGTTCATATAGGAAAGGAAAAACACATGGAAAAACAAATTCCTTTACGTTATCTACCAGTTCTGAAATTAACTGGTTGGTTTCTTAGTACAATTTAAAGATACCCAATGCATTTTTCCCCATCATTATGAACTCATGGATTTAAATATATTAAATGCATCTGTACTTCAAGAGATATTCTAACTTTTTATTAGTTAAAGTTGTGGATGGGATCTTGTAGCTCTTGATTTCCACTTTCCCAACCAATCTTTTAGCAACAGAAATTGACTTCAAAGATCCAGTAACGCCAAACTTGTTTCTCTGATGTGATAACAAGGAACATAATGAACAAGTTGGCAGATTTAAAATAATTTGTTTGTGGGCCTAGACATGCCTGAATATTAATTTCACAAAAGCTTAGCTACTTTCTACTTGTGTGATCTACAGCAAGTCTTGGTTTTTCTGAGCCTCACTTCACTCACCTTTAAATAAGAATAATTATACCCAGTAAAATATTTATAACAATTAAGTTAGACCTCATGTAGAAAAGTTCCTCTTGAGGTTTCTGGTCCATAGTAGGCACTCAGAAAACCTTAAGTCCTTTATTTTTTATTTTCTTTTCTACCCCCTTCCGTGTGGTAGAAGTTGCTGCAGTTACTTTATGGTATAAGACTAGTCGATTTGACCAACATTCAAATATCCTTCCATGGGAAAAGAGATGGGGTGTGCATTAATTTCTCTTTAATTTCTGACATGTACTAATCGTATCAAACGCTTTGTAATTGAATATGTTCCTAATAAACAGTTTAGTGTGGGGTACATGAATTAAAAAAATATGTATGCTAAAAGCATATTTGAATGATATATTTAGCTGCCCAATCTACTCTATTAATTAAACATTCTTGAGTACAGTCATTATATTTTTGATCTAATTATCAAGCTTAAAGAAGTTAAAAGAACGGTTGCTCCCTTTCACCTTCCTCCCTTGCCCACAAATGATGCCCTTTCAATAATCTTGAGTGTCATACCACATAGAGACAAATGTAGGAGAGAACACGGAGGTCAAAGCACTCATTTCCCTGTTCAGTTTTAGAGCTGGCCTCAATTTCAAAATGAAAGAAGTTGAAAATACTGGTTTAAATGAGACCTCATGAGTATCTTTGGGTTTTTATTATCTCTGATTTGATATTAATGCTCTAAATTTTCAGTGGGAAAAAAGAAAACACTCTGGTTCTTTCCTGGTTCCCCAAAGTCCCCTTAGATCTTTTAGATCCAGTTAACATATTAGACATTTAGAAATCAGCCTGGGAAAATTCTCTTTGGATTAGCAGCTGAGAATACCATCAAACCCCTTTGTGATCAAACAGAAAGATTCTGAAAAAGGCTGGAGAAAGAGCAAGGATATTGGCCAAGCATGTGAGCCAGTGCAAGACTGAATTTGACACAGACAGGGTTTGCAAGATGCATCTAATGTGGGATCAATACCAGCCAGTCTCCTCCTCGGCCTCCGCCAGCTCTTGGGTTTTTAGCTTCTCATTTTCGTAGAGTGTCCTTCCATCCTTCTAGTTTCCTCTCTTAACATTTCTATTTTTATGGGGTAATGTCAATATCTTTCTATCCCATAAATGCTTTATGTTTTTCCCATTTTGCTATCTGCATGAGTTATCTGCAATAACCCACTGAATTGAAAAATTTGGATTTCAAAAATATATGCCCTGTTGAGACTTTGAAAACTGGTTTATAAATTCCCTCATCCTCATAGAGTCACAAATTCTCCTCTTTCTCTGTTTTTATGTTTGTTTGTTTTTTGGTTGTTTTTGTTACAACCCATGCAAACAAGTAGAATGGATTCATAAAAGCTATTATATTACATTGCACAAAAGACTGATAGACAATAAACAAATATTTTTGTATGATTAAAACTAACATGTTTACTATATGTTAACATGCCTAAGTGAATTTATTTGTTGCTGTAATTTGTTTTATGCATTTCCAAGTATTTTAACATACGTACATGTTACAATCAAAGACTTAACCAGCTAATATGCTGTAGTTGGGAAAAAGATAAAGATTTGTGCTTTGAATTATATATATAAGCAAGTCATAATGTGAAATATGTTTCGATTTCACTCCCTATCTTTAAATTTCATAACATAAAGCCAAACTCAGTCAATTCCTTTATTTATAACATTTTATTAAGGTTTAATTTAAACTAGTTTCATTTAACCTGGGATTAAATTGTAAATAGTTTTCTACTTTATTCCTTTAGATATTTTACCTTAAACTATATGCCATCTCTTTGATCTCCTCAAGAGGGCCTGTTGACTTGAGGACACGGGGAGGGGGAAGGGTAAGCTGGAACCAAGTGAGAGAGTGGCATAGACTTATATATACTACCAAATGTAAAATAGATAGTTAGTGGGAAGCAGCCGCATAGCACAGGGAGATCAGCTCGGTGCTTTGTGACCACCTAGATGGGTGGGATAGGGAGAGTGGGAGGGAGATGCAAGAGGGAGGAGATATGGGGATATATGTACATGTATAGCTGATTCACTTTGTTACAAAGCAGAAACTAACACACCATTGTAAAGCAATTATACTCCAATAAAGATGTTAAAAAAAGAAAAAAGAGGGCCTGTTGTTAGGTGAATTTTTATTATAGTAATAATAGCAACTAATGTCTCAATTTCCTCATTGCAAAACAGATACTTTGTGAAGCTTAACTGAGACATAACATTTGCTATGAAAAACAATGGATAAGTAACAGCTAGGATTATTTACGTATTTTCCACAAGGAAATGTAATACATAGTTATGCATTTATTATTTATCTTTAGTAAAAGAAAGAGATGCTAATTAATGTTGAATTTCTTTTTCTACAGGAAAAGAGACGCTCTTGAGCTAGATCAAGAAAAACGAGGAGGCGGCTGATTGCAAGGATTCCATAGTGATCTGAGTTACAGAGGTCAGGAAAGTAAGGAGAGTATTGCTGGGGCTGAGACCTGGGATCTCTGGGCTTAAGGTAACTTTCTCTTATCATAAGACACTGATGCTTTCTTTCAATTGTGCTTTTGTATGATGGTCTTTGCAGGTCCGTGCCATTTTTGTTGCTGTTGTTATGCCCAGATTTCTCTGATGCTCAAAAAATGTAGAGGCATCTCTCTGACTCTGGGAAAAGTTGAACGCAGAAGAGCTTGCAAACGCAGGACTCCAGGCAGCTCATAGACAAGTAGTTTTTATCTCCATATGTTTTACTCATGACTTTTCCCTTTCTCTGTGCATCTGCAACTTTTTGTCTGTTTCTTCTTACCAGTTGTGTCTGGATATATACATTCTACCCACTTTCCTGTGCCCTTTGCTCCATGAAGGCTGTCCCCATCTCAGAGCTCCATGACATATTTTCTCAAGTCCTCACCCTCAAATTGTCTTGCTGGGTGGGTCCAGAGTCTCAAGGTAGAGAATATAATGATCTCAGGTTAACTTTGTGAAACAGGTCGCATATCATTGCACGACAATACTTCTGGCCCAATGGATTCACAGAGTCTTGGTGAGTCACAGAGTACTGACCGCAGACCACTGTGTGGAGGTATTCCCATAACACGCGTAGGGATACATTCAAAAAAGGACATGAGAAGGGTAAGGCATGATTGGTAACCCTGGTAGAAAAAGTATGGATCCCACTTTCCAAGGGAAGTAATCATGCTCTCTTGGATAAATTCTTAAAAAATATTAAAACATAAAAATCATTTGAAATTACATAAAATAAATGAAATAGAGTTAAATATCAGTGGGCAGATTTGCTTAACTTACAATCCAAGTCTTCACCAAAGAACACAACCCGGAAATGTCTCTGTTTAGCATTATCAGAGGGTGATTTGAGAGACTTTGTAATTATGGATGACTCTGGAAGACCAAGCTGACTCTCTTCTCTCTCAGATTTCATCATTAATTAAGTCAGATCACCTGAGCACTGTATCCAGGGACCATTTGGTTCTGAAAGCTTGCAGAATTGCAGCTGCATTGGGGCAGTTTCCCACTGACTCATGAAGAGCTGCTGCCGGCAATGGCACTATGTAAGGAAGTGTATCATCCCCCTACGCATGGCCTATGTGGGACCCGCTGTGATGATGTTTATTGCAGATAATATCCGGGGGGAAGTTTTGCTGCTGGAAACTGACATTTTCTCTTCAATGGAAATGAGAATTAAACAAGTAACCAACCACAGCTTTCTTAATGAAAGAAGGAAACGAAGTCAGGAAACTCCCAACCAAAATGTGGACTTTTCTCTGGTTTTCATTCCTTCACCCTTCCCACCTCCCCTCCCTCCGTTTCACAAATACCAGACATCAGGTGCCTACCCTCAGAAAAAAAAGAAAACAAAAGAAAAAGAAAAAAAAAAAGGAAAGGAAAAAAAGGAAAAAACAAGTATACCTCCAGGTAGAGATAACCATAGTTTCAGTGATCCTGCAACTTTGCAACTGTCTCCCTGTCAGTCTGGGATTTGACAAAGCCCATCCAGTTGCCACAAGTTTCCAAGCAGCATTTGACCCTTTCATTCATGTATGTGACTTCATAATCCAGACAAATAATGAGACATCTGAGCAAAATTTACCATGTGTGAGATCTACATAAAAACAACCTCATTTAAAAAACTTGACACTTCCCATTTGTATTAAAGTCTCTCCCCTCCAGTACAGCAGAGGCCACAGGCTGCCGTTTCATGCCCTGAACCCAGCCCTACACGGAGGTGACTGATCTGCTCCAATGAGCAGTGCTTTCCTCAGGCATTCATCTCGTCAACATCTGTAAGTCTGGAAATGGAGAGAACATTTGTTTCTCTCGTCCATATGGCAGGGGAAAAAAAAGAAGATGCAGGCCTGATGAGGAAGGAGATTCAGTAAACAGAACTGAGATGAGCTGAGTTGAGAGGAAGAAAATCAGAAGGGATTCCAGTACTGGTTCAAGTCCCTTCCAGAGGCAGGGCTGCCTCCCTCCTGCTGAGTCCTGGAGCCCCTCGGTCATCTCTTACGGGGCTCCCCTGTGTCCCCTTCAGGGGTTCTGGTGAGGCCAGCTCCAGTGGGAGGGCTGAGATCAGTATATACCTCCTCGCTTCGATTCTCAATTGGATTATAACTAGATTCAACAGCAGGCATACACACACAGAAGGTAGGTTTATTATTTTAAAATGATCCGAATCTAGCACGTTATTATGTACATAGCAGCTTCTCTCTCTCTCTTAATATAACATACATAATTCCGTAAGTTAAGAATTAGCATTTTCATTCTTATGGCCTCCGTTTCTGTCTGCACTCTGAGGGTCTCATAAATCATTAACTCTATCCCTAAAGCCTGGAGCCCGGGCAACATGAAATAGTTCTTTTGCATCCTCACATGATTTGCAGCCTTGATCCCACATAGCCGCTCCACTTGAGTCCCACGTGGACCTATTCTACACCTGACACCCCGACCTGCCGCCAGTTTCCGCAGCTGGGCTCCTTCTGCCCGTGCTGCTTCTAGTTGCCTACTGGACCTGACGCAGGGCATCAGCCCCCTCCTCCTGCATCCGCTCTGTCTGTCATTCAGGTTTCTCTCCGGTCAGAGCCGCATTGCCAGCTCTGGATCCATGCCCCACACCATAGGGTTTAGCTCTCAATCTTCCCGATCGCAGCCACAGCCCCCGCCCCTCCTCCTCCCCCAGCCGGCTGCCAGCTTCCTCTCAGCCCCACCATCAGAGCCCAGGGAACCTTCTCTTACTTAGAACTGACTTAGCAAAGCCAACAGGACTCTGCATGCAAGACATTTGCGAAGATCAAACTGAATAAGTAACTCGATCTGAATGTATTTATTTTAGAAAGCGTGACGTGTGACATTGGCGTATATTGTGATAACCAGTTTTAAAAATGCATGCTAGAATGTACAAATCAATCTTTCAGCAAAATTTAGCCTGGAGAGGGATGGTTAAGCATAAGTAATGGGCCAGTTTAGAGGAGAAAATATTAAACATTTTGCCAAACGAAGAAAAAAATATGAATATTCTTTTTTTTTAAATTAATTAATTTATTTGTATTTTATTTTTGGCTGCGTTGGGTCTTCGTTGCTGCACGCAGGCTTTCTCTAGGTGCGGGGAGCAGGGGCTACTCTTCGTTGTGGTGCACGGGCTTCTTCTCATGGCAGTGGCTTCTCTTGTTGTGGAGCACGGGCTCTAGGCGTGCGGGCTTCAGTAGTTGCGGCACGCGGGCTCAGTAGTTGTGGCTCGTGGGCTCTAGAGCACAGGCTCAGTAGTTGTGGCTCGCGGGCTTAGGTGCTCCAAGGCATATGGGATCTTCCCTGACCCGTACTCAAACCCGTGTCCCCTGCATTGGCAGGCGGATTCTTAACCACTGCACCACCAGGGAAGTCCGAAATATGAATATTCTTAACAAGTCAGATAATATTTGAAGAGATTAAACGTGTTCCCAGCACAAGATGTTAATTTTGGCTCCTGTGCGCAGTGAGAAATAGAAGGAATCTGACATATCTTTTTCTTTCTTGGGCAGTGTTGTTTGCTCCCTAGGGCTCTGCTCTCACCCAGGTGTTTTAAAACTGACATTTTAAATTCAGATTTCTTGTGCACAAGTATATAAACAAGTTGACTCTTCCAGTGCGTACAGCGTCGTCTCCTCTCTCCTGCTTTCAACTACAATTACTGCATTGACTCTTTTATAATTTCTAGGCATCTTGCCCACCTTTCAAATTCTCTAAATTGTAGCTAGAAGTCTTGCAGTGACTTTTGTCAATACCTTAAGTACCTTATTAACTGGGTTTGAAAAATTGTATCTAGACTGGACATTCAATTCATTCAATTAAAATTAGTGAGTATCCATTGTATTGCTAGTTCAGAGTCAAGTTCTTGCCAATCCATCTCTAACCAAAAGTAAAATATTCTTCCTTTTGGACAAAGCCTCTGTCACAACCAGCAAGTGATTATAGAGCTTTTCCTCATTGCCAGTGATTACTCAACCCCATTTCCCACTGTTCCCCACTATTACTCCATGGAATTGGTACAAATAAGTACAGTCACCATTTCTTGGTCATAGCTTTGACACATAGGATGGTATGTATATTTCAGGGTGCCATGATGTCTATTCCTCTGCTGCTGATGAATTTGTTCTGGGCTGGCTGGAAAGATTTGTTTGTAATTATGGGAAATACACGTTTGAAAAAAAATGTTTAAAAGGATGGATCAGAGAGTGGAATTTGGGAACTTTTTTTTTTTGCTCTTTTTGATATTCTTTAGAATCAAATCCTCACCATTTAGAAATGATTTCTGTGGTTCCAACTGAAGACATGATTGTACCAGAAAGGAATATATTGAGAGAAAATAATTTAATTCTGATCATTGATAATGTGATTGTAACATCCTTAAATTCTTAGCTCTCTAAGTAGTAATGGTTTTCTCTTCTTACTTGGCATAACAGCAATGTCCATGTGGGTTTCAAGGGGGCATAAATGAATTTTTAAAAAGAGGAAAAAATATATACCTTGGCATTCTCCTTACCAGACTTGGGCATTGGGACACATAAATACATATATATATATATATATATATATATATATTTTTTTTTTTTCTTCCCCCCATGGCTCCTTTTTTGATACTTTTCACTTAAATGTTCTGAATGTTGGCCATTCAAATGATGCTCAAGTAAAATAAAATAAAATAAAATAAGAGTTAGAATTCACTATTATACCTATGGATTAAAGCACACAGAAACAAATGCATTCCCATCTCTGAAATTCTGAATGTCATCAATTTAAAGTACATTAAGGTAGACATTTTAGACTCTATACAGTCTTGGAGCTGACTCTATAACCAAAATGGAATCGTGATGGGTGCAGCTGGGGGAATGCCACTTATCACATTAGTCTTGAATTCCTTCTATTCTGAAACAAATACCCAGACATTATTTTTAGCTTTTATGATACATAACTTGCAAAGAGCTGTACTTGGATAGCTACCAAATGAAAAATGTAAGCAGAACTATAGAAACACTCTTTCGGTTTCTGAAGAATAAAGGCATATCATCAAAATTAAATCAAATTACATGGTTTTAACTAATTATGATTTAATTAGCAGAAGCAATTTTTGTAGAACAAGAGCTTCTACTTTGTATCCCTTTAAAGTATACTGAAAAAATACGTAACAAATTCTAATAAGCCTTTGTCATATTTGGTGTAAAATTTGGTGAAAAAGAAGTTGATCAGTCCCACCCGTATCCTTAAAGTGCTTGGTTACTTGAAACAAAACACTGAGTTCTCTGCCTCTGAGTTTTCATACTGGAGGAGTTGAACTAGCTGACTTTCCATCTTTCCATGGATTACTTTCTATGATTCTTTTTTATTTATTTATTTATTTATTTATTTATTTGGCTGCATCGGGTCTTAGTTGCAGCACGCGGGTTCCATAGTTGCGTCACACGGGCTCTCTAGTTGTGGTGCATGGACTTAGTTGCCCCGTGGCATGTGGGATCTTAGTTCCCCAACCAGGGATTGAACCCACATCCCCTGCATTGGAAGGCACATTCTTAACCACTGGACCACCAGGGAAGTCCCTTCTATGATTCTTTTGTTCTATCTTATTTAGGTATTATCATGATATTACTTTCAGTTGGTTAGATAAACATTAAAGTAACTCCACAAGGACCTAATTAGGTGTAGGAGAAAATGTACATGATTTCACAGCAGCAAGAATCGTATAACAACTATTGTTTCATCATCTTTCATAGTCATTCTCTGCTACCATCTCCTCTCATGTGTATGGACCATTTGATACTCTTAGGTCACCTCTCACTTTCCATTGAGCAACTTTCAATGTACGTACTGTTTCCAACACTGTTTACAAAATTCTCCACAGAACGTACTTTTATTTTTTCCACATCATTTCCCCCCCCCGTTGCCATAATTTTCTGCCTCTCCGCGGATTTGATGCTGACTCTTTTCTCCTTAACTAACCATAAAACAGCCCCATAATATCCTTTGCTTTTTAAAATGAGACACTATAATCTGAAACTCTTGCAGAAGGGAATTCCTTCTTCTCTGATTAAAATGCTCATTCCTCCCAACTTTATTTATTCAGCAACATTTACCGGGTACCTACTATGAGCTTACACTGTGCAAGGGTCTCTAGGTACAGTAATGAGAAAATAGACACCAGCCCTGCTTCTTCTGTGGCTTGCAATCTAGTGGGAAAGACACATTGATAGACATTGTCATACAATGCCTGTTTACAGAGGGGTACTCCCAAGGGAGGGGCCTCAGTTCTAGGACAGCCTATCTGAAAGGAGCCTGACTTTGATGCAGGGAGATTTCATTCCAGGTTGAGCAAGCAGGCCTGTGGTTGGAAGTAGCATGATGTGTTTTAAGAACTGAAAAAACAAGAATTTGTAGGTGTAAAAAAGGAAAAAGTATATGATATGTGTGTATTAAAGTATGATGCTCTGAGTGATTTATTAGGCAGCTGGATTTACTGTGGGATCTGATGTCCATTCAGATGTCTATGGAGGGAACAATTCAAACAGGTCTCTAATGTTACCCTCGGCTGGGGCATTTCCTCATCAAGGTGAACAATGTATCTTTCGCATTCACTTTTGGTTCTTATGAATATGGTCCATTAGAGAGATAAGTCATTACCACTTATAAGTTAAAGATAGAGCCTTTGGCTTGGCAATTCCACAAGTTTAAAATCTATCTATCATCTGTCTATCTACCTATCATCTATCTATCTATCTATCAACTGTCATCTACTTAAATTTTATAATGATTATTAGTGTATGTGTGTGTTTAGGAGGCTAAGGAATCCTAATTAAGTAAGTAGATAAATTAGACAGAAAAATTTGGTCTTACCAATATCCTCACAACTACCAACAGTGTTTGCTTAAATGTAGAAGTAGTCTTGTCTTTTCCTATCCTCCAAGGAAGATGGATATGAATAGACACTCAGAGGAGACAGGGAAGCTGTGGTTGTTGGTGGAGAAGAGATACTGAAAGAAGTTAAAGGCTATTCAACACGCTTTTTTCTACAGTAGTCCTCTGGAAGGACTTAGCTCTTGATGATGATAGTCTTGTAAAAGAGAGATGTTAAGATTGCCTTTCCATACAGCCACCATGGAGAACAGTATGGAGGTTCCTTAAAAAAATAAAAATAGAACTACCATATGACCCAGCAATCCCACTACTGGGCATATACCCTGAGAAAACCATAATTCAAAAAGAGTCATGTACCACAATGTTCATTGCAGCTCTATTTACAATAGCCAGGACATGGAACCAACCCAGGTGTCCATCGACAGGTGAATGGATAAAGAAGATGTGGCACATATATACAATGGAATATTACTCAGCCATAAAAAGAAATGAAATTGAGTTATTTGTAGTGAGGTGGATGGACCTAGAGTCTGTCATACAGAGTGAAGTAAGTCAGAAAGAGAAAAACAAATACAGTATGTTAACACATATATATGTAATCTAAAAAAAAAAAAAACAAAAAACATTGGTTCTGATGAACCTAGGGGCAGGACAGGAATAAAGATACAGACGTAGAGAATGGACTTGAGGATATGGGGAGGAGGAAGGGTAAGCTGGGACGAAGTGAGATAGTAGCATTGACAAATATACATTACCAAATGTAAAATAGATAGCTAGTGGGAAGCAGCTGCATAGCACAGGGAGATCAGCTCAGTGCTTTGTGACCACCTAGAGGGATGGTGTAGGAAGGGTCGGAGGAAGATGCAAGAGGGAGAGGATATGGGGATATATGTATGCATATAGCTGATTCACTTTGTTACACAGCAGAAACTAACACGACATTGTAAAGCAATTATACTCCAATAAAGATGTTAAAAAAATAACAATAACAAAAAATACAAACAAAAAGAAGAAGAGCTGTCTGTGTGAGTTAAACCTACCTTAAATAGCATAATTGCAAGTTATTAAGCTCAGATAATTATGTGTGGATAAAATGTAATTGGTTTTCTGTGGTTGTTATTGTTCAAATTAAAAGACAAAGAAAAGGAGAAAAAAAAAAAGATTGCTTTTCCACATTTGCATAGCTTTGTTCAGAGACTATAGGTTTAAAGCATCCATGTCCTTTGCCTCTTAAGGAACTCCCAAGTAACAGATATATACAGTAATTCTGAATACAAATCCTTGTAATATTGGCCAGGCTTTTCTTATCAGTAAATTTGCAGTAACAGAATTTTCCTTGAGTGAAAATGTGAAATTCTCCTGTTTCTGGAATAAAATTTATCTTAGAAGCGTAAATGTAAATGTTTCTTGGGAGTCTCGTACTTCATACGTATAGTCAACACTTAGTTCTGACCCACTAAATCAATCCATCAGTATTCAGGCAAAACTCTGAAACATGTAAACATGATTTCCACAAAACAAACAAAAATTATAATGATGCTATAAATAATGAACTGCTCTCTACAGCCAATGTAAACTTTCATTCAGAGTGATCTTTCTAACAATTTCCCAGAAGATGGTACAGGCCAAAGAGCTTCTCTTATGCCAGTTTTAATTCCTGTGTATATTCTCAATTAATTATATACCCTAATATTTATACAGCACTTTATCACTTGCAAAGTTTTCACACTTGCACAATTATTATCTCATTTCAAATCAATGAAACTCCTTGGTAAGAAGGGTGGGCATTATAATTCCAATTTGAGGGATGAAGAAAAGATTCAGAGAAGTCAATCATTTGCCCAACATCAAATAAAATGTGATTTGCAGAACTAATGAGGGTCATCAGCATTTGCTAAGCAACAAACAGCCTGGTCATAAAGATAGGTGCCCTGTATATATCTGCCTATGATGCTAGCATCAACCTTCCAAGGGATTTAATGTTACTACCAATTAACTGATAGGAGAACAGACGTTAACCCAGCTAAGTGAGTGTCAGAGACTAGAACTAAACGAAGAACATTTCACTGTGAGTCATAAAATAGTTTTCGTATTAGCTTCTGTTCTCCTCATTTAATAGTTTATATCAATGAATTTTTTTATGATAGCAGAATAATCTGGGTCCATATTTTTCAGGTCAAACGATTAAATATAGAATAATTTATAGTAGTTTCCTGGAGATTTCTGCAGAAACCTTCTGCAGTACCTTTTTTTTAAAGCCACTATTTCGAATAGTAATTTTCTGTCAAATTACCAATTTCTTCTCCTCCCTGCAGAGTGCTCTAATAGGAGAGTCAGCATATAGCACTGTTGATTCACGTGCTGCCACATAGACTAGCTGGAAATGTTTAAGTCATGCTTATTGAAATCTTTTTTTCAGACATTCCTCTTAGTCAAGATTTCAATAATGGGCTAGAGGAGAAATCCCATGGACACTTCATCATCATCATCATCATCATCATTATCATCACCCAACATTTATTTCTAAGCACTTTACAAAATACAGAAGACACAATTCCTACTTCCTAAAAGTAACATCTGAAAAGAGGGCAGTCTAAGGACTAAACATCCAGAATGAAATCATTTTCAACAGTTAATTATATTTACATTTACAAATAAAAAAAACAAATAAATTTTAAAGGAATGATTCAAATGAAAAATATTGTGGAAATGTTTGAAGGTAAACATTTTACCCATTGTGGTATGTAACAAAGTTGTAAAGTGATAAACTAGCATAGCAATTTTTAGGAGCTGGTTTCATATGTATATAGTGTAAAAACAAATGAAACTATATATAGTAGAAAAGAGTAGATGCTGTCTTCCTCTAAGGACCAAACACACATAACAGCTCTTGGTTTTTTAAAGTAAGGTGCTCAAAGAATAGATTTATGTATATGTATAACTGAATCACTTTGCTGTGCACCTGAAAGTAACACAATATTGTAAATCAACTATACTCCATTATAAAATAAAAATTAAAAAAAAATAATATAGTGAGGTGCTCAAATGCTGAAAAAAGTCATTCTGTTATTATTTCAGTATCTTTGAAAAGAAGGTTTATTAGGAAATAATACTTCAATTTTTTTTGGTGCTAGGATATTTTTGTCATCACAAGATATATAGCAAAGTAAAACTGGATCATGAAGTTGGGGTTTTTGATTCAAAAGAATGAGTCACTCACTGTGGAGATCCAAATGGAGTGAAAATTTCAATAGCTATAATTTACATCCTACCAAATTATGATGTCATCCAGAACACTGGTCTTGGATGACTTTTGTAATCTTAATTCGAGTAAGCAAGAGGAAAATACAAGATAATTTATATATTTTCTAATACTCTTGACTATTAATTTTGAAACCTGTCTAATTTCTGACTCTCATGTACCTATCTATTTGATCTGTTATTTGAAAACACTTCTCTAACTCGTATTAAACAATAAGACTAGTGTTATCATTGCTGGCCAGCTCTGTAGTTATTGCTTAGCTATGTGTACATTTTACTGCTCTATATCTCTATCGCCACTTATTTCCTTTGGATTTGATTCTCTGTTTCAAGAAGCCAAATTAAATAATTCCAGGCATGGGAGTTAATGGGGTCATTCATTCACTAACTCTGGAAGAACCTAGTAATATATTGGTTTCCATATGTAGCACTGCCCTCTACTGGGTAAAGAAAAATCTGATGTTATTAATGGATTTCTAATTACTTAAGAGTAGAGAATATATGAAAAGATAATTCAAATTTAACTACCCTGATATTTTTTAACCTGAAGGGGCTGAGGAATGTGATCATAGAATATGAGAATCTTTGACTTCTCCGAATAGACATTCTTACATAATGATACTTTATGTTCTTGTTTTGAATAATGTATTCTTTGATTTGCATGTGAGAAGCTCTTGATTTGACCTTAGATCCTTTGAGGGCTTAAATATATGAGATAACTGGTATATTGTATTATAAACCAGTTAAGTGATAAGGAAATTAAAGTCAGAATGGCATTAACTTCAAGGATTTTTTTATCTGGGCTGGTACCTGAGGCGGGTAGAGAGTAATATTACCTTTTATTTTATTTATAGCTTTATTTTGTTGATAACTTTAGCTATATTTATGATGAGTTTATATTTGGATGGTGATATAATGTTGTTTGCTTTCAGGAATACTTTCTGTGAGATATCAATGAGGAACTGTGAAGTGTATTTTTTCTTTCTCTCCTTATTCTGTTACAGTGTAGGGAAGGGGTTTTAGAAATTAATACCATACTAGATTATGTTAATTACTCCTTAACCCAAAAGACAAATGTTCAATACCAATATCATAAACTCAATATCACAGTGCTTAAAAACATAAACTCTAAATAATACTGAATAACTATTGAAAATATAATTAGTTACACTAATAAATTAAAAAAATGATTTGGAATAAACTGGGAAGAGATAGGGTCAGCTATATATATATATATATATATATATATATATATATATATATATATATATATATATATACATACATATATTTCTTTTTTTATAACAATTAAAGGTGGCAGGAAACACAAAAAATATTTTTCTATATACATGATCTAAAATTGAATAAATTCATGTCTTTATTAACCTTGTATACCATATTAATATGTTTTTATCAACCAGAGTTTTAGAGGATTCAGAATGGCAGCCATTTCTATATCATATTCCCTTACAGTTACCTATAATAATATTTCATGGTACTTGCTAAGTACCGAACACATTTTTAAAAATTAGTTGAACTGAAGTGGAATTGACACCTGTGAAAACTGAGGATACAGCAAAATTATTTGCCAACTAGGAGCAAAGGAGTATCTGATGTCAGGGCCAAGTTCTCCTCTGAAAATAGTTTTTGTTGATTCTCTTTTTGACTAAATAAATTTTCTAACCTGAAGATGGAAAGCCTCTCAGATGGCTTTCAGTGAGAATTTTTTTTCCTTCAAGAATATTTTACTGAAATTTTTTTCAAATAATGTCAATCCAATAAAATTGTATCATAAGTAGAGCTATATTCATAAAAATTCCAAAGAGATTGGACTCTTAATTGTATGAGTTTCTTTTAAAAGCCATGTGACTGGTAAGGGTGTGGTGGCAGTGCTTTAAAGTTTTACCTGGAGAAAATCCCGTCTATTGAGGTTTCCTGGGGCTATTGAACACTTATCCTACCTTCAGAGACCTTTCTAAAAAGAAAGAATCCATCATGACATTACACACACACAGTCAGTCACATCCAATGACTGAACCGTATCAAACTGTCTTCTATTTCTCTAGAACAGGAATTCTTTATGGTTCATAGGGGGCCATGAAGAGAACTTAGGGGAATCTATATTAAACATGAATAGAAAATACGTACATCCTATTTTTCTGAAATTTAACATTTTCTTCATTTATAAATCTAAGTAGAAAACCATAAGAATAATGAGACTTTATCAGCAATAGGAATTATCTTTCTTTCATATCGTACTTGTTGCAGATACTCAAATTATCACTAATACTCATCATTACTTTAAAATTACGGTTGTTATTAGAGTCAATACTAGATATTGTTCTTTAATGCATTAGTAATAAAGCACATATCATATCACTTCACCATACCATGTTTTTAAATGATTTGACAATTGTGTTTATAACTGTTTTCTTTGTTGTCAAATTTTTTATGTCATACATTAAAAAATGTTAATATTTAATTAATTTAGTTAATATTTTTCTTAATAGAGTTAACCTTTGTTTCAGAATAAGAGTAGTGACAGGAAGAAGATTTATGGTTGCCTGGGGTTGGCGGTGGGAATGAAGATGGGCGCGAATGGCATGATATTTCTTTTTGGAATGATGGAAATGTTTCATATTAGATTGTGGTGGTGGTTGCATAATTCTGTAATTTAATAAAGTTATTGAGCTGTACATATAAAATGAGGGAATGTTGTGGTATGTAAATTACCCCTCAATAAAGCTGTTTACAAGAGAGATGGGCTTAGGAGTGTAAAAACAAACAAATGAACAAAAACAAATAACCTATATATTGATATCAACAAGGATATGAAAAAAACCGCTAACTCTAGCTGCATATCACATTGACAATAACATCTCCAAAAAGAAATACAGAACTAATCCAAGTTATTTTTGAACAGTCTATACCTTCAGTCGTATATATCTGGGAAGAATGTATTCTAAACACAGGAAGAAAAAAAACTGAAAACTTTGGAATTTATTAAGTTTTTGTTATTAATGTCATAGAATAGAAATTCTTCTGGAAAAGAATGAATATATGTATATATATGTATAACTGAATCACTTTGTGGTACACCTGAAACTAACATGACATTTTAAATCAACTCTACTCCAATAAAATTAAAAAAAAAAAAAAAGAAATTCTTAAACAACATTATCTGTAGAGTAGATTTAAGTAAATGAGTAACTATATAAATATTTGGGAGCCAGAGTTCTCTCTGTGGAAGAAGAAGTTTACATATATGAACTATGTTGTTGCCCAGCATTGGAATTAGATACATTCATATATATGGTTGAGTTTAATTGTATAACCAGCTTTTTCTGATTGTTAGGGTGCAGCGACACTCATCCCAGATTTGTGCATCCTGGGTGGAAGAAGTTACCCAAAGAGATTATTTTTAAAATGTTGTCAAGTTTGAAAGTCCTTATGTGCAGAAATGAAGAGAGATGCAGAACAATAAGTGGGAAATAACACCATGGCCACCATATTTGTTTGGTACCTAAATAATGCCCAGGTGTTGGTGACTTTATTATTCAAGTAAGAGACAAGAGAAAATGCTTGAGCGCCCACAGGGAGGGCGCTTAAAATAATACCCTTGCCCAAAGCTAGATTTCTGTAAGTGCTGCCCAATTCACAATGAAAAGACTAGGTAAACTCTGTATGCTGGCACAAGGAAGTTGCTAGGATGGCTGCTACCAAACAAATCCTTAATTAGAATGGAGGAAAAAGCCAACTGCAAGAAATGGAAAACTCTAGGTGTGAGTTTCTGTGTGTCAAATTAACATGAAAATAGCTGAAAAGACCAAGGAAACCATGTGGCTCTAAAAGGGGGGAAAGCAGCTCTACAGGGACACATATATGCCAATCAATCAATAATCAATCAATCAAATCATCCTCCATTGGAAATGAACTCAAAACCAAAACAACTACAGAAAAGAGCAGCTTAACATGAAGGAGAGACATCAGTCCCACAAGAACTGAAAATCATAGACACCTTCAAAGGGAGTTCTAAAATAATATTAAAGTGGGTGAAATGATAAAAAGAGACACAGCTGTTTCATTGATATCTATGGCCAAGTAAAAATAGACCCCTCCTCTAAGTTACTGCCGCAAAGCAACCATTTTATTTTGTTCACATTTTGAGGGTTGGAAATTTGGGATGAGTTTAAGATGGACAATATTTATCTCTGATCCACACTGGGGGGCTGGAGGACCCACTGCCCCCAGAGCCTCTCCCTCCACGGTGCTCTGTCTCATCTTCCCGGCCCCTCCAGGGTCGTCATTCATGTGACATCGTGGCTAGCTTCCCACAGGGCTGTCTTTGGACTTTGGACCACACAACCTGACACAGCAGGTAGGACAGAAGATTACACCCAGGAAAATAGAGAACTAGACAAGCGTGTGTGGTGTCAGCATACAGAGAGTTGGAAAATATGAAACCTAAAATGTTGAACGAAAACTGAGAGGAGATGATCTGTGTTCCCTTATATCCATCGGGAATTTCAGGAGAAGATGTAAAAACTTTACCAGAAACGGTACTCAAGAGACAAAACTCCGGTTTTTCTGGATGGATAAAAGGACTTGATTGTCTTGGTCAAATGTGTGCTTTGAATATTGAGCAAAATAAATGAAAAATTCTTACCAAGATGCATAGTGGTAAAACTGCAACATATTAAAGACAAAGCGAGACATTAAAAATTTGTTAGGGAGAAAAGCCAGATTACCTACAAAGAAATCACAATGTATTACATGTTGGAGTTCTCAGACAAAGAGAGATGATGAGCGATGGCTGGAGCATCCACTGATAGGATTCCTAGGAGAACTGGGTATAGATTCGTCTTTAAAGTATCAGATTTGAATAGCGGTTAAAAAAAAATTGCTCTGCCTGGGGACACACTTTCTCCAAGTATATGATTTGAACCTGGTAGATTTATATTATTGTTTTTATAAGGGTAATAATTATATAATGATACTACTAATAATACTTAATATCTATTCATTGTTTTATGTGCAAGATTTTTTTTTGAATTTTATTTATTTATTTTTACACAGCAGGTTCTTATTAGTTATCTGTTTTATACATATCAGTGTATATATGTCAATCCCAATCTCCCAGTTCATCCCACCACCAGCCCACCCCTCTCTTTCCTCCCTTGGTGTCCTTACATTTGTTCTCTACATCTGTGTCTCTATTTGTGCCTAGCAAACTGGTTCATCTGTACCATTTTTCTAGATTCCACATATATGCAATTATATACGATATTTGTTTTTCTCTTTCTGACTTACTTCACTCTGTATGACAGTCTCTAGGTCCATCCAGGCCTCTACAAATGGCCCAATTTCATGCCTTTTTATGGCTGAGTAATACTCCATTGTATATATGTACCATCACTTCTTTATCCATTTGTCTGTCAATGAGCATTTAGGTTGTTTCCATGACCTGGCTACTGTAAACAGTGCTGCAATGAACATTGGGGTTCATGTGTCTTTTTGAATTATGGTTTTCTCTGGATATATGCTCAGTAGTGGGATTGCTGGGTCATATGGTAATTCTACTTTTAGTTTTTTAAGGAACCTCCATACTGTTCTCCATAGTGGCTGTATCAATTTACATTCCCACCAACAGTGCAAGAGGGTTCCCTTTTCTCCACACCCTCTCCAGCATTTGTTGTTTGTAGATTTTCTGATGATGCCCATTCTAACTGGTGTGAGGTGATACCTCATGTAGTTTTGATTTGCATTTCTCTAATAATTAGTGATGTTGAGCAGCTTTTCATATGTCTCTTGGCCAACTGTAGGTCTTCTTTGGAGAAATGTCTATTTAGGTCTTCTGACCAGTTTTTGACTGGGTTGTTTGTTTTTTTAATATTGAGCTGCATGAGTGTTTATATATTTTGGAGATTAATCCTTTGTCTGCTGATTCATTTGCAAATATTTTCTCCCATTCTGAGGGTTGTCTTTTTGTCTTGTTTATAGTTTCCTTTGTTGTGCAAGAGCTTTTAAGTTTCATTAGGTCCCATTGTTTATTTGTTTTTATTTCCATTACTCTAGGAGGTGGATCAAAAAAGATCTTGCCGTGATTCATGTCAAAGAGTATTCTTCCCATGTTTTCCTCTAAGAGTTTTGTAGTGTCCGGTCTTACATTTAGGTCTCTAATCCATTTTGAGTTTATTTTTGTGTGTGGTGTTAGGGAGTGTTCTAATTTCATTCTTTTACATGTAGCTGTCCAGTTTTTCCAGCACTACTTATTGAAGAGACTGTCTTTTCTCCATTGTATCCTTGCCTCCTTTGTCATAGATTAGTTGACTATAGATGCGTGGGTTTATCTCTGGGCTTTCTATCCGGTTCCATTGATCTATATTTCTGTTTTTGTGCCAGTACAATATTGTCTTGACTACTGTAGCTTTGTAGCACAATCTGAAGTCGGGGAGTCTGATTCCTCCAGCTCTGTTTTTTTCCCTCAAGATCGCTTTGGCTATTTGGGGTCTTTTGTGTCTCCATACAAATTTTAAGATTTTTTGTTCTAGTTCTATAAAAAATGCCATTGGTAGTTTGGTAGGGATTGCATTGAATCTGTAGATTGCTCTGGGTAGAATAGTCATTTTCACAATATTGATTCTTCCAATCCAAGAACATGGTATATCTCTCCATCTGTTTGTGTCATCTTTGATTTCTTTCATCAGTGTCTTATAGTTTTCTGAGTACAGTTCTTTTACCTCCTTAGGTAGGTTTATTCCCAGGTATTTTATTCTTTATGTTGCAACGGTGAATGGGATAGGTGTAAGATTTTTGTAAGGGGCTTTACAGACATTATATTATTTAATCCTTGAAACAAAGTTGTGAGGTGGCTACTATTTTTCTCATCTTATGAACAAACCCCCCAATTTAATTGTCAAAAGTAGCGGATAGTAGGAGTCAGTATTAAATCCCAAGTATGTTTCTCACTAAATTCTAAGGTCTATGGCCACACCATACTCCTCTAAAGAGATCAAGAATCGCACCTTTCACAACATCTCTACCATGACTGCTTTCCATGAGGTTAGCCAGAGTTTACTGTCTGTGACTATGCACATGGGGCAGGTGACTTCTCCTGAAATACAATTGTGTTCATAGAACAGCAAGACCTTTTTTTTTTTTTTTTTTTTTTGAGGTTGAGAACTGCTTAGTTGGGGAGAAGTGAGAACAGCCAGTTGTTTTTTGGTTTTTTTTTTTAAATATAGAGTAACCTTTGTTTATAATTTTTTAAAAATTTTTATTTATTTATATTTATTTTTGGCTGTGTTGGGTCTTCGTTTCTGTGTGAGGGCCTTCCCCAGTTGCCGCAAGCGGGGGCCACTCTTCATCGCGGTGCGCGGGCCTCTCACCATCGCGGCCTCTCTTGTTGCGGAGCACAGGCTCCAGACGCGCAGGCTCAGTTGTTGTGGCTCACGGGCCTAGTTGCTCTGCAGCATGTGGGATCCTCCCAGACCAGGGCTCGAACCCGTGTCCCCTGCATTGGCAGGCAGATTCTCAACCGCTGCACCACCAGGGAAGCCCAGCAAGAACTTTTGTAATGGGGTGATAATGGAGTTTTGCTTTTTATCTTACTTTCCTAATAACAGAAATTCTCTTAAAAATAATCTCAATGAAATTTTCTTTATGGAACACAAAGTGTCTTGCTTTACTACATTAAAGCCGGTAGAAGATTATTAATGTTTTTGCCTCTTAGTTTTAACCACTCTTCTTTCTATGCCGTTTAAATAATAGCGGATATAAAAATATTGTTTTAACACTTCAGACTAACCCGAATTGTAGTCTTTGCAATCAACCCTCCCTTCTCACCAATCATGCACTTTGCAATCAAGCCTTTGAAATTCCGCTATATCCCTCAGTTTAACAATTTATACATACTCTTAAATCCACCCTCACAGATTGGATTTTAAACTTTTATGTACAGAAAATGATTATTTTTTGAAGTATGTTAACCTTATTGAAAATATATGCCCCTACTTATGATGCAATAATGTAATAGATTTGTAGCCGTTATTATGCCCTGGAGACTCTGGGCAAGCATTCACGTACAGTGCATTGCCAAAATTTCCTTTAACTTACCATAGATGGTTATAATGGTTCAAAATATTTATGTACTTTCGTCTCCTGACTGATATACAATCTATTCAAAGTTGAATAAGACAGGAACCTCAAAGATTTTCTCCCATTCCTACAGTTTTTTCAAGTTTTTTTCTTGAGGTCTCAGATCCATTGTCTCCACCCTCACTGGCCTGATTTGGAAACTCACTTGCTCTGTGTCTGGGGTTGGGATACTCACCCTTCGCTCCATTCTGGAAGGTTTGTGGTAGGTGTTTGTACTCTTCAGAAGGGAGCACGTGTTAAGAAGAACTGTTCTCTAGCATCAGTTCATCCATTAGATTATAAAGCATCACTAGTATAGTTTATCATTTATTTTATACTATCATTTCTCTTTTCCTCCTGGCACATAGGTGAAGATCAATAAACAAGTCATAAATGAATGAAAATATTGTAGTATAGGATATGCATTTTACTTTAATGTATATGTTGGGTGGAGGGAGAAATGTAAATCAGACTTCTGGAAAGAATTTGAAATCAGAAAGAAAAGAAATAGATTCTGGTCCATATTCTATGCCCAAGAGGCTGGCTACATTAAGAAGGGCAATTGGCAGTGATTTGGAATTTCATGTATCTCTTCTATGGAAGTAAAATTTAATAACAAAGTAGGCATTTTTATTGACTATTTACTATGTTCCAGACACCATTCAGACTGTCACATGCATAAACACTGTAATCACAGTTACATGAAGTAGTAAAAATATTGCCACTACAATTGGAGAAACCTGAGACAGAGAGAGTTAAGTAACTTCCTAAATCATATAACTTTTAGGGAAGAATTGAACCCAGACGATCTAGCTTAGAGTCTAAACTCTAAACCTCTATGTCATAGCTGCTTCCCTTGAAGTGTAGGTAATATAACTACACAAGCTTTAAATTCCTTTCTGTTCTAACATGGCAAAATTCTTAATTCCCTTGAATGTCAATAGGTAGAAAAATAGGATGGAAAGTGAAATCTCTAGAAGATAAAATTCTAAAAAAGCAGGAAATCTAGCTGGGACAAGTCTGAAATGATTATCTTGTAGAGCTAATACATTTTTCAAAATAAAAACCAATTTATCAATTCAGAAATAGCACTAGCATCTACGGTGCCAACAGTTTATCCTTCAACCTCATGTATTCAAGTAATATCCATCTGGTAACATTCTCTCCTTTTCAACACAAGTATGTCAAGTGCAGGGACAATTAGAAAATCCAAGTGAATCATACATAACAACCATGTTTTGTTTTGGTAGGTTAGACCTTAGTCTAATGCTGGCTGAGTCACACATTTGCTAGTTCCTGAGTAAGCAGCAGATCATCTTTACCCTCTTTTGGTATTTTTCTGTCTCTAAACATGGCACCATCATTCTTTTATTTCTTCAAGGAAGAATACTGTAGTCATCTATCAAATGTTTCTTTCCATCACCAAACATATCCAGCCAACTATTGCATCTGTCTTACCTCGTAAATATTCATAGTGTTCATTCATCTCTCAGATCACCGCCTCCTTAGTGCCAGTTACCTTGGCTTTTCCTAGGCTGTCATAGTGATATTTTAAATCTATGATTCTTCTTCCCCACCCCCCCCCCGCCCCCCACAAGGGAAGAAGAACAGGTTGAAGGGAGTTGTCCTCTAGATATAAAGACATAAAGTTTTGCAATTAAAGCAGTTTGTTGTTGGCCCAGCAATGGGCAAATTGATCAAAGAAATATAATAAGCTGAAAGTGGCACAGGTATACACAAATCTGATACATGACAGATTTGTCCATATAGATCAGATGGGAAAGAATGAATTATTTAATAAAGAGTTCTGGGGCAATTAGTAATCCATATGTAAAGAATAGAATTGGATGCTGTCCTTACATATTGAAAAAATACACTTCAGGTAATTCAAATATAAAATGCAAAGCTTAAACAATTTTAGATAAAATAAGAGAACCCATTCATGACTTTAGTTAATGGGAGAATTTCTTGAGCCAGTAACACAAAGCAAAACAACAAAGGAAATGATTAATATTGTCAACAACATTAAAATGAAGAAAAACTCCAAAACTGAAAAGTGAAAAAATCTTGCTATTCATCAAAATTAAAAAGAAAAAGTGTAAAAAGTGAAATAATAGGCCAGAGTTGGGAAAATGTATTTGCAAAACATTAATGAAATGTATAATATTCCTAAGACAGAAAAATCTAAATCTAAATAAAAATACATAAGTAACTCAGTAGAAAAATAGGAGACATAAATGAACAGGTAATTTAAAGGAGAGAATATAAGAATGACTGATGAACGTATGAGAGATTATCAAATGCACAGGTAGTCAGGGAGATGGAAAAACCATCATAAAATACCACTTCATGTTTATCAGATTGGCAACAAATTTAAAATTAGATAATGTTAAGTATCAATGAGGATGTCAAATCATGGGAATGATTGTGGAAATGTAAAGATAAATTGGAATACACCATTTGGAAAATAATTTGGCAAAATCTAGCAAATGTGAAAATATGCATAGCCTTAAACCCTGAAATTACACCCCTAGGTACATTACCTGCAGCAACGCTATGACATATACAGGGAAAGGTGTACAACACGTTCATAGAATCACTGTTGGAGATAGGGTAAAAAACAAGGAACCTCACTTTTCCACTCTCTCATCTAATATCTCTTTCAGAGGGGAGTCCTGTCTGAACACCCCAAAACAGGGATGCCCCACTTCTATGAATATTTATGACCCCAGGCGCTTTTCCTTCTGGGAGTTACAACATAAAATTTTTTATTTATTTGGGTGATTGTTTTTCTGTTTTTTCTGACTCCCTATAAAATAAGCTCATGGGTATGAAAAGTCTCATCGAGAGATTTGTATATTAACACCATCAAATCACTGATATGTTTTGTAGTTTTTAAAAAAAATTTATTTATTTTTTGGCTGCGTTGGGTCTTCGTTGCTGTGCACGGGCTTTCTCTAGTTGCAACGAGCAGGGGCTACACTTCGTTGCAGTGCGCGGGCTGCTCATTGCGGTGGATTCTCGTTGCGGAGCATGGGCTATAGGCGCGCAGGCTTCAGTAGTTGTGGCACAGAGGCTCAGTAGTTGTGGCTCACGGGCTCTAGAGCGCAGGCTCAGTGGTTGTGGCACACGGGCTTAGTTGCTCTGTGGCATGTGGGATCTTCCCGGACCAGGGCTGGAACCCGTTTGCCCTGCATTGGCAGGTGAACTCTTAACCACTGCACCACCAGGGAAGACCCTGTTTGGTAGTTTACACAGAATTTCCCCAGTGATTTTTTTTTTTTAATAGTAATCTTTTATTTATTTATTTATTTTTATATTTATTTTTGGCTGTGTTGGGTCTTCGTTGCTGTGCGAGGGCTTTCTCTAGTTGCGGCGAGCGGGGGCCACTCTTCATCGCGGTGCGCGGGCCTCTTCACTATCGCGGCCTCTCTTGTTGCGGAGCACAGGCTCCAGACGCGCAGGCTCAGTAGTTGTGGCTCACAGGCCTAGTTGCTCCGCGGCATGTGGGATCCTCCCAGACCAGGGCTCGAACCCGTGTCCCCTGAATTAGCAGGCAGATTCTCAACCACTGTGCCACCAGGGAAGCCCCCCAGTGATTTTTTTGTTCTGGTTTTGTTTTCAGAAATAATTTTAGTAGCTCTAGGAACTGGTGTACTCCAGAGAAAAGAGGAGGAAATATTGATTTTGCTATGCTTAATTTAGAAGAAAAGTAAATTATTCAAGTGAAAGGGACTTGGAAGTATAACCAGGACAAAAGTTACTTAGTCCCAATTTAAGAGAAGTTCCTGTTCTCCATGCTGCCTTTTGTTTCGTAGTTGGGACACACCATGAAATACCACAGGCACAGATCGTTTTTTTAAAAAAAAATCGTATTTATTTATTTTTAAAACAGCAGAGTTCACTGTAGAAGATGGCTTAGTTGTACATTGTAACTTTCTATTTCTTTTTTGTCCATTATTTAGTTCAAACTCTTGATGGAATGGTCCATAGTAGTAGTAAGAAAAACAACCAAGTAACAAACAAACAAGAAAAGAAAGAAAATGCCGTGAGTGAAGTCATACAAATATGGTTATTTTGTATAAGAGATTTATATACTTTGCAGTTGATATTTGATGAAAATATTCACCTTTCATATTTTGAAAGAATTCATGAATTTTACAATGTACACATTATAAATAATTAGACTGAGGAACATCTTTGTTTTCCCAGTTTTACTGAAAAGTAATTGACAGGGACTTCCTTGGTGGCGCAGTGGTTAAGACTCTGTGCTCCCAATGCAGGGGGCCCCGGGTTCGATCCCTGCTCAGGGAACTAGATCCCATGTGCATGCCGCAACTAAGAGTTTGCATGCCGCAACTAAGAATTTGCATGCCACAACTAAGGAGCCCAGGTCCCGCAGCTAAGGAGCCTACCTGTTGCAACTAAGAGACCTGGTGCAACAAAATAAATAAATAAATAACTAAAAGAGAGGCACCTAGTTCTTTTAAAAAAAAAAAAAAGGCTAATTGACGTACGTCACTGTATAAGTTTAAGGTGTACACATGATTGTTTGATTTACATATATTGCAAAACAATTACCACAGTAGATTCAGCTAACATTCATCTTCTCATATAGATACAATAAAAAGAAAAGAAAGATGGAAAATTTCTCCTTGCAATGAGAATCTTAGGATTTACTCTCAACAGCTTTCCTGTAGATCGTATGTCAGTGTTAGCCACATTATATCCCTAGTATTTTTCTTATAAGTGGAATGTTGTATCTGTTGACCAGCTTCCTCCGTTTCTCCCTCCCCCTGACCCTCTGCCTATGGCAACCACAAGTCTGATCTCTTTTTCTATGAGTTTGGTGTTTGGATTTCTTCTTTTTGATCCCACATAAAAGTGAGTCATACAGTATTTGTCTTTCTCTGACTTATTTCACTTCACATAATGCCTTCAGGGTCCATCTGTGTTGTCCAAATGATAGGATTTCCTTATTTTTTATGGTTGAATAATATTCCATTTTATGCATATCTATCTATCTATGTATCTATCGTCTATCTATTATCTATCTATCTGTTATCTATCATCTATCTATCTATCTATCTACCTATTATCTATCTATCTATCTATTTATCTGTCTATCATCTATCTACCTCACAACTTCTTTATCCATTCATCCTTCAGTGGACACTTAGGCTGTTTCCGAGCTTTGCCTATGTAAGTAATGCTGCTATGAATATGAGGGTGCAGATATCTTTTTGAGTTAGTGTTTTCTTTTGGATATGTTCTCAGAGCAAAAGTGCTGGTTCATTTGGTAGTTCTGTTTTAATTTTTTTGAGGATCTCCATGCTGTTTTCCATAGAGGCTGTACCAATTTATAATCTAACCAAGAGTACACAAGTGTTCTTTTCTTTACATCCTCATCAGCATTTGTTTTCTCTTGTCCTTTTGATGATGGCCATTTTAACATGTGTGAGGTGATATCTCACTGTGGTTTTAATTTGCATTTCCCTAATGACTAGTGATATTGAGCAACTTTTCATGTACCAGTTGGCCTTTTAAATATCTTCTTTGGAGAAATGTCTATTTAGGTCCTTTGCCCATTTTTTTTTTTAATTGGGTTATTTGCTTTTTGCTATTGAGTTGTATAAGTTCTTTATACATTTTGAATATTAACCTTTTATCAGATAAATGGTTTGCAAATATTTTTTCCCATTCTCTAGGCTGTCTTTTCACTTTGTTGATGGTTTCTTTTGCTGTACAGAAGCTTTTTAGTTGATGTAGTCCCATTTGTTTATTTTTGATTTTGTTACTTGTGATTTAGGTATCATAACCAAAAAATCGTTATCAAGATCCATGTCAAGGAGCTTTATTCTTATATATATATAGTTTTAAAATTAATTAATTAATTAATTAATTAATTTTTGGCTGTGTTGGGTCTTCGTTTCTGTGTGAGGGCTTTCTCTAGTTGCGGCAAGTGGGGGCCACTCCTCATCGTGGTGCATGGGCCTCTCACTATCGTGGCCTCTCTTGTTGCAGAGCACAAGCTCCAGATGCACAGGCTCAGTAGTTGTGGCTCACGGGCCCAGTTGCTCCGCGGCATGTGGGATCCTCCCAGACCAGGGCCCGAACCTGTGTCCCCTGCATTGGCAGGCAGATTCTCAACCACTGCGCCACCAGGGAAGCCCCTATTCTTATATTTTTTTCTAGGAGTTTCATGGTTTCAGGTCTTACATTTACATCTTTAATGCATTACAAGTTAATTTTTGTAAGTAGTGTAAGATATGGGTCCAGTTGCATTCTTTTACCTGTGAATGTTCAATTATCCCAGCACCATTTATTGAAGAGATTGTCTTTTCTCCATTGAGTATTCTTGGCTCCCTTGTCAAATATTAGTTGACTGTATATGCTTGGGTTTATTTCTAGGCTCTCAGTTCTCTTCAGTTGGTGTCTTTGTCTGTTTTTATGCCGTTCCAAAAGTTTTGATGACTATATCTTTACTTGCATAGCTTGAAACAAGGAAATGTGATGACTCCGGCTTGTTCTTCTAACTCAAGATTTCTTTGGCTATTCAGGGTCCTTTGTGGTTTCATATAAAATTTTAGGAGCGTTTTTCTACTTCTGTAAAAAATGCCATTAGAATCTTATAGGGATTACATTAAATCTATAGGAGACTTTCTGTGGTATTGACAGTTTAAAAACATTAATTGTTCCAATCCATGAATACGGGAAACCTTTCTATTCTATTTTTAACTTTTCAACTAGTGTTGTAAGTGACTTATACACCACTACTACCATTGCTATATATTCACCATTACCAGTGAGATTTATGATACCTTTTTATGTTTTTATGATGTTAATTAGTGTTCTTCTACTTCCACTCAAAGGACTCCCTTTAGCATTTCTCGTAAGACAGTCCTGTAGGTAATGAACTCCCTCAGCTTTTGTTTGTTTGGGAAAATCCTTATCCCTCCTTCATTTTTGAAGGACAGCTTTGTTGGCTATAGATTTCTCAGTCGACAATTACTTTCTGTCAATATTTTGCATATGTCATTCTATTCCCTTCTGGCTTGAAAAGTTTCTGTATAGACATTCACTGCTAGTCTTATGGGGTTTCCCCTGCATATAACTTCTCTCTTTTGTTGCTCTTACATTTTTTTCTTTGTGTGTAACTTTTGACAATTTAATTATAATGTGTCCCAGTGTGACCCTTTCAGCTTCAACCTATTTGGGGTCCTTTGGGCCTCATGGGTCTGGATGTCCATTTCTCCCCCCAGATTTGGGAAGTTTTCAGCCATTATTGCTTTAAATATACTTTCTGTCCCTTTTTCTTTGTATTCTTCTGGAATTCTCATAATGCAAATATTGTTTACTTTCCTTGTTCCCTATAGTTACCATAGGCTCTCTTCACTCTTTTTAATTCTTGTTTCTTTTTGGAACTCTGGGTAATTTCCATTGTCCTATGCTCTGTATCGCTGATTCTTTCTTCTGTATGATAGAGTCTATTTTTGAAACTATTGACTTCTTCAGTTCAGTTACTGTATGTTTTAACTCTAGGAGTTCTGCATTTTTTTCATGGTTGCTGTTTCTTTGTAAAACTTCTCATTTGTTCGTGCTTTATTTTCCTACTGTTGTTTAGTTATCTGCCTGTGTTTTCTTGTAGTTCACAAAACTTCCCTAAGAGAGTTATTCTGAATTCTTTTTTCTGACAGTTCACAGATTTCCATTTCCTTAGGATCTGTTATTGGATCTTTATTAGTTTCCTTTGGTGATGGTTGCCTGATTTTTTGTTGTCCTTGATCTCTTATGTTTGTATTTGCACACCTGAATGATGGTGCTCTTCTCCCAGACTTCACAGGTTTTTCTTTGGCAGAAGCAGTTCTTCACCAGTCAGCTTGGTTTGGGTCTCTGGGTGTAACTGCTGGTAATTTTTTTGGACAGGTGGGTCCTGATATTATGGCCTATTTTTTTGGTAAGACAACAGTTTGGGCTCTGAGGGCAGGGTGGGGGGTTGCCACTGGCTGAGAATAGTTAGATAGGACTGCTGGCCTGGTTCCCTACCTAAGTAAGGCTGTAGGATGGGCTCTGTGTTTGCCTGTATACTCTGGTGGGGAAGCAATAGGCTGTGCTCTCTGTTCAAGTGTCCCAATGGTACTTCTGCAACCCTCGTGGTGCAGGGTCAGAGTAGGGGCTCCCCAAATTGACCCACAAGATAAGGGATGTTGTTAGTCCCCCCAGATTCTCTTTTCCCAGAAGAAGGACCAGGAGGCTCCGGGGAGGCCTCTCCCTGTGATGCTGTGCTGGCCTGGGGTGGGGGGGGGGCAATTCAGCCAGTGTGTAGGCACTTCTTTTACCTTCTAATGGAATCTGTCTTGGTCTCTTGGTCTCTGAGGTGCAGGGGGTGCTTCAGCCTCACCCCTGTGTTCTAGAATTCTCTCAGTAGTGTCCTGTTCTTGAACAGTTGTTAGTTCCTCTTGTGAGGGGGAGGGAAGTTAGGAATGACCTACGTCACCCTCTTGGTGATGTCATGCCTTCAGGAGCCTCTTTAAGCAATTATAGTTATATTGTCTTGTAATAAGACATGAAAGAATTATCATTCAGTGGAGGACAATGAGAGGCTGCTTAAAACTGCATTTTGAATTCTCATCCCATGGCTTTTTGTTGTCACTGAGAAATAAAAGTGAATCCAAGCTCAAATATCTTCTTGTAATTTTTATGGCAAGCAGTATAAGAATTGTAATGTATTGATGTACTTTCTTTTCCTCTGAATTTTTAGTAAGTTCTTTACTCTCCATCTATACCTTTAAACATCCATTGTTTTATCCAGGCCAGATATTCCTAGAAATTATCTTAGTACGTAGGAAATATTCAGTAATACTCTTGAATAAATGAATATCTAAAACTGCTATTATAATGTGCTGATTTAGATGAGAAAATGATTCAGCATTAACAAGAAATCTCATGAATAAACTTGTAATCCATGAGATTTAGTTCTCTAAATTTGAATTATATTTTTGTGAATAATTGTTATCCAAAACTCTTAAAATTAATCATATCAATTTCTTCTCAGAAGGAAAATATCATTATTATTGACAATTACCATCACAACAATCTTTTCCAAAATTTTAATTTGTATTTTAATTTGTTACAGAACAAAGAGTAGCAGAACTCATTCTGGTGTTTTTTTTGTGGAACAGAAATAGTGTCAGCACACTAAGACATGATGTGTTAGAGTGCTGGCAATTAGAGTGTGGTCAGAGGCTCAGACTCAGAAACCAGACAGTCTAGAATCCAATCTTGGCAAACATAATAACAATGTGACTTCAGGCAAGCAGAGTAAACTTCCCAAACTTCAATATCTCATCTGAAAAATGGGGATACTAATATTGCCTACTTCATAGTATCATTGTGAATTAATATGTCAAGTACTTAGACTAGCAACTATCAAATAATATATGTTATATGTGTAATCTATAACAATATCATTATCACTACTGGTACAGCACACTGTCTTATTGATAGTAAGAATTTAACATTAATTTCCTTAATAGGCACTTATTTGTGGCAGATATGTTTATGTTGTATACATAACAGTTTATTGCATTATCCACTAAATATAAACTATGAAGAATGCATCCAAAAATTTTCTTTACAACATCATTTAAGGTTCTAATTAAAGACAGTTGTTTTGTAGCTTTGGACAGTCATGTAAAGCATCTGAATTTTTATTGATATTTTCTTCCTTTATCAAGGTTCTGTTCTGTGCATCTGAACAGATGAACCCTGAACTCTCATTAATAATGTGTCCCTGACTCCTATGATGACTGAAATTGAAATGCCAAATAGAGAATCTAGAAGTATCAACTACTTGTTCACTATTAATACTTGAGAAAAAAGAAAATTTCCTGTAAACTTATAAAGTATAGTTAAACTGAAGTAACGTTAAACATGACCTTGGACAGAAATTAGAGAGCATAAATTTTAAGATTGACATATGTATGAAGACTTCATATGGAATCATACATTGTTATATTTATTCAAGTAGTAATATGAGTATCAATTTGAGTTTTAAAAAAAATTTATTAGCCTTATTACAAATGCAGGCCTCACAATTCTAAAAACAAATAACAGACTTCTAAGACTCAGGAAACTTACATTTCATTGTCTGTACTTAGAGATAGGAGAAGACTTCTTTGGAGCACACTAGCAGACAGGTATCTTTCTCCTGATATAATGCAGACGTTGGCTGCATGGGTGAATGAGAACGTTTCACCCCTGAGATCCACAACACAGGCCTGGATTAACAAGAGCTTGGAAACCCCAGCTTTCGGTACCAAGAGCCTACACCAAACACATACAGCAGTCATTTTCTTCCCTTGTCTTCTCACATTTCCTGTATTCCCTTTTCTTTTCCATTCTTTCTCTTTGCTTCTTATTTTGTTTCGTGGTAAGTTTCACAGTTATCTTCCTTGTCACAGTAGGTGGAAACCTTGGACCTAAACCTGGTTGATGACGTGAGTCTACAAGATGCTCTCTTGTCAGCAGGCAGAGGCCTGGGGACTGGACTTATGGCTGAAAGGCCTGTGTGATGATGTTTACTCACAGGAAATAATGAGTCACTTGCGGGCATTTTTAGCCTGATTAAAACTTGAAGCCAGAAAGGGGGGCTCCTGGAAAGAAGATTCCTTTGCTATTTTTAAAGCAGAATGAAGGAATAGAGAAAGGTGTTTAAGTCCCTTTTTAACTTCACATGGTTTAGTTTTATACATTGTTCTGAAGAATAGACATTACAGGTGGGTTTGGGTTCTAGACCCACACATGGGACTTTGGGAGGAAAGTAGGTTGAACATGTAGGACCTGAAAAAAAGAGACCAAGAACGTGTGAGAAGCTGGAGGAGATCTAAAGATGGGTGCTGGGAATTCCCTGGTGGTCCAGTGGTTAGGACTCTGCGATTCCACTGCTGGGGGTCCGGGTTCAATCCCTGGTCGGGAAACTAATGTCCCACAAGCCGTGCGGTGTGGCAAAAATAAAATAAAATAAAATAAAATAAAACATAAAGATGGGTGCTGGCCTGTGTGGTTTCCTAACACGGATCCTACAATAGTATCTGCATCTACTTGGAAAAGTCTGGCAGGTTCTAGCTCTGGACAGTGGTATCTATACTATTTCCTGTTCTCACTTACCAGTCACACTGTCTTAATTTACATCCTTTTCTCCTAACACCTGCACTGTCTTTCTACATCTCTCTTGCTGTGTTTTGTCTATCCGTTCCAGCCACATCAGACCATTTGTTAGCTCTGGCTTTACCATGCCCAGCCACTTTGGCATATTTTTCTGTTATTTTTCATCTCAGAATGCTCTGCCACTCCATCTCCATCTTGACAGCAAGAGAAGCTCCGATCATGCTTCATCTCAAATGTACCTTCCCCATTAAGTTATTTCTGATCCCAACCATCAGAATTAAAATCTGTCCTTTATGCAGCCCCGGCAAGTTTCCTGGCACTCAGGTCTGCTTAGAAGCCTTTATGCAAGTTATGTCTACCTACCTCACTAGAATTTATGCATCTTGATAGGAAATTACTCTTTCATTTTCTTCTCTCTGGGGTCTCACATTGTAGATTTCATAAAATATTAGCTCAATATTATCTTGATACTGGTTCACCAGCAAAACTTAAGGTAAAAATTTAACCCCCTCTCACCTGCAAAAAAAAAGGATACTTTATTTTGAGTGGAAAATAAACATGTGGCTTTGTGAAGTTGGTACAAAAATCAATGTTAATAAATTAAATCTACCAATTGAAGCCATGCTCCCCAAGCAATTGAATGACAATTCTCCAACTCTCTCTTACACAGAAATGGAGAGCCTATAAAATTTAGGTCCATTTACCTTCTGTTCAGCAGGAATACAACTGCAGATTTCAGAAACTTGGTGAACAAAATCACTCTCACATTTTCTTTAGGAGTCGTTAGATTATAAACTTTCATACTTTCCAGATTATGGTTGGAACCTAATTTTCTTTTGGTATTGTTTAAATAATTCTTCTGAGTTACCATCTCCTTTCTAAAATACTTTTTTGGAAACAAAAGTTATATAAATTTTTATAAATAATATTACCAGTTTTAAGGATGTCTAATCAAGTAGCTGCTACTTACAAAAGTAATAAGAAAACACAAATGTAAAATAGGAAAAATACAACTTCATTTTATTAATACATTTTATTCACTTAGATGTCTCACATTTTCATTCAGTTACTTCTAGAAATGTGTTTTATCATTCAAACCATAGTAAATGGAATCACTGTTCTAGTTTATCCCATTTTCACCCAAAAAAGAAGGAAATATATTTCAGTATGTTTGAAAGACAGCTAATTTTGGATGTTCATTTATAAAATTAAAATGTCTATAAAAGTTAAAACTTTTACATGCTAAAATGGAATCTGATTTTTTTCCTGGTCATTAAATGCAGGTACTCAGTGATGTTTTTAATCAATATTAACTATTTTACACTAAACAGACTTCCTTATTTGAAAAATAAGAACTCAGATTTAAAGAAAATAATAAAACCCTTAGCAATAGAGAGTAATTGCTTGGACATTTTAACTCTGCAGCTTGTTTTGAAAATGTCAGTGTGAAAAAGGTACAACATGCCAAAGATGTGGCTTTTAATTTTGAGCAAGGATGTTACAAGTTACATGCCTGGCTGTGCCTTAGTCTTTTGGAAGATCATCCATTATATAACATCACTACTTTTGATGCCTTCGAGCATCTACCTTTTCTCATGAAATTTGAAGTATGTTTAAAGTTTTCTAAAGTATAAATTTCATGCAAGTTAGTATTTGGCTATTTCATAAAGAAACATTGATTAAAAGAATAATATATGGAATAAAACACAGTTTCACTTTAAATTTCTTAGAACTGGGAAAGTATACATGTGTTCTGATTAGGTTATTCTGCATGTTCACATTGATCGAGAGGACATAAACTTACAAAACCCAGAGATCAGTGGATTTTATTAAACCATAGTAATTCTGTTATTGAATTAGCACTGCTTTCTACTTAATGTATTAGTTAATAAATTGAATACTCTCAATGAGTACCTAAGTACTTACTTTAGTCTTAAGGAATAACTTACACAATAACATATGTTTACTGAGCTTTGTAAAGAATTGGGAAATGTATTATGCATTTTATGATACAACTGTCCAGCATAAACTGAGAGCTGCAAACATACTGAATTAAGCTCAGATGCAAAATAAAGCCATTACTCCTTATAGAATTCCATCATTTAAAAAAAAAGAGTAATTTTTAAACATTTAATTATATAAGAGATATAATTCCCTATGTATAACTGTTTGCCTGAAAACCTACCAAGATTAGAAACCTGTCCACAGACAGTCTACGTGTTTTTTTTTTCCCCCTAGGAAAGTCACAAAAGTATTTATTGCCTATCAGGATGGAAGATGGAGTCAGGTAGAGGAACAAAAATAAACAGCGTTTAAATGCAACATGGGAACTAGCTCTTGTTATCTATTGCTATTTAACAACACGCTCAAAACATAGGTGCTCAACACTCAGTTTTTATGATCTCTCATGGTCCTCTAGGTTGACTGATCATAGAGGAAGCTCTTCCTTGGGGTCTCCTAGGGTGTAGTCTGAAGGAGGCTGGGGGTGAGTCCTCTGAATGTTTGACTGGGCTGGGTGTCTTGAACAGCTCTCTACGGTGGCTGGCTGAGAGCCCACGGGGCTGTGGGCTGGAGGGCCTCTCCACGTGCCCTCTTCCACAGACATTCTTTGAACCTCTAGATATAGAGTCAATTAAAGTTGTTTCCAGTTCTAAGGCACCTCCACCACAGTGGACCTGCCCTCTTGAACACACTAGCCTTCACACTACTTCACGCCACTCAAGACCTCTAGATATAGGTAATGGGTTAGACCTAGAGCGCTACTCTCAAGGCCACCTGAAGCTATGCTAATGCAGACCAAATGCTGCATGGATACCTACTAATATGAAGCCTGAATCCCTGGTGCCAAAAGAGGAGGGTGAGTAAAAATCAGATAACAGTGCATGGGAGGTGGTTAATGAACATAAATCACCTTGTCAAGAATGTCGGTGGTGGAATCATTAGAGAAACGCAAATCAAAACTACAATGAGGTATCACCTCACACCGGTCAGAGTGGCCATCATGAAAAAATCTACAAACGATAAATGCTGGACAGGGTGTGGAGACGGGGGGACCCTCTTGCACTGTTGGTGGGAATGTAAATTGATACAGCCACTATGGAGAACAGATGGAGGTTCCTTAAAAAACTACAAATAGAACTACCATATGACCCAGCAATCCCACTACTGGGCATATACCCTGAGAAAACCATAATTCAAAAAGAGTCATGTACCACAATGTTCATTGCAGGTCTATTTACAATAGCCAGGACATGGAAGCAACCTAAGTGTCCACTGACAGATGAATGGATAAAGAAGATGTGGCACATATATAGAATGGAATATTACTCAGCCATAAAAAGAAACGAAATTGAGTTATTTGTAGTGAGGGGTGGATGGACCTAGAGTCTGTCATACAGAGTGAAGTAAGTCAGAAAGAGAAAAACAAATACTGTAGGCTAACACATATATATGGAATCTAAAAAAAAAAAGTGGTTCTGTTGAACCTAGGGGCAGGACAGGAATAAAGACACAGATGTAGAGAATGGACTTGAGGACATGTGGAGGGGGAAGGGTAAGCTGGGATGAAGTAAGAGAGTAGCATTGACATATATACACTACCAAATGTAAAATAGACAGCCAGTGGGAAGCAGCTGCATAGCACAGGGAGATCAGCTCTGTGCTTTGCGACCACCTAGAGGGGTGGGATAAGGAGGGTGGGAGGGAGATGCAAGACGGAGGGGTTATGGGGATATACGTATGCATATAGCTGATTCACTTTGTTATACAGCAGAAAGTAACACAACACTGTAAAGCAATTATACTCCAATAAAGATGTTAAAAAAAAAAAAGAATGTCAGTGGTGGTAGAGAAAGGTGGGGTAGGGTAGTTTGAAGATCAAAGACAATTTATTTTTGTATATTTTACAGGCTAGAGGATGAGAGTAGTGAATCTCTGGAATGGGAAACACATAGGACACAGAGGATAAACTGACTTTATTCATCGTTTATTGAAGTTTTGTTGTGTGTGGCAAAGTATTGGATGTTTTGGGAGATGCTACTGAGACCTTTCTTTCATGTTTAAGGCTTCGAAAGCTAATAGCACTGCTACTACTTGTTTAAAGGTCTCCTCTGTATTTTACATGGTGAGCAAAATTATTTTCTATCATTTTTGAATAAATATTTATTTTAAAAGGAGTCAATCCAGATCCACATGCTACAAAAATTATACAAAAAGCATATTTTCATTATTTGCCAAGCCAAGATTTGAGTATGATTAAATATTTAATCATGATTTTTTTGTCCCTATGATACAATTTGTAGATAGTTTACAGAAACAGAAGCATTATATTGTAAAAAAAAAAAAAAGGCTTTTCTACATTTCAGAAAATCAGGTTTAACTTAGGTATGATAATAATGGTGGTTAGATTTATTTAATAATAATGATGGTTAAATTTAACAAAAAATGTTAACAGGCATTTAAAGAAAATATGGTTCTTGCTCCACTGTATTTGATGAATGTTGAATTCAACAAAAGTAAACCAGCTTCTTTACTTCATCTCTTAGTTTCATATCACTGCTGTAACAGATTACTCCCAAAGTAGTTTTGAACCACACAAATTTATTATCTTGTATTTTTGGAGGTCAGAAGTCAGAGTGGGTCTCACTGGTCTGAAATCAAGGTGTCAGCAGGTCTGTGTTCCTTCTGGAGGTTCTAGGGGAGAATCCACTCATTGCCTTTTCAAGCTTCTACAGGCCACCTTCATTGCAGGGCTCCTGGACTCTTTCTCCAGCTTCCAAGCCAGCAGACTAGCAGGCTGAGAGTCATTTTCTGACTTTGAACTCCTCTTCTGCCTTCCTTTCTGATGTTAAAGGGCCCTATGATTGCACTGAACGCCCCTGGATAATCTATTATACTCTCCTTATTTTATGATCAGCTGATTAGCAACCTTAATTCCATCTGCAACTCTAATTCCTCTTGCCATCTAACATGGCAGAATTGCAGGTTCCAGGATTAGTATGTGAATATTTTATAGGTGCTTAAATATTTTTAGGTCCTTTAATATGCTGATATCAATCCCTAAGCATTTTTGTGGGAGGATTAGATTATATAATGTTTCTCAAAAATATTTGACTAGGAAATCTATTTCTTTTATTCTTCTTTTTAAAAAAACAGATGTTGGTTTTTGAGACTTTCAGAAAAGTTCAGTTAAACCAATATAAAAAAAGCATTTCATGTTCACATCTTTCTTCTGGTTCCCAGGAATTAATCTTGGGGCTCAAAGTCTGCTGCCTTCATTAACCGGGCTTGCTGGGCAATAGTCATTCACTCATAAGAAATTTATCGCATGCTGTTTTTGTTCAGCTTCCCTAGAAGCAGCACTTGAGATGCTGATTCTATTTTAAGTAATTTATTGAGGGCATGTTCTCAGAGGGGAAATAAGGGGAGCAGAGTAGCATGGCAGAGAAGAGGCTAGGCAAGAATGAGGTTTAGGGACTCAGCTAGGCACTGGTTTCACTCTAATCCCACCGAGAAACTCTGGAGCACAAACTGGACTGAATGTTCGTCATCTTAGTTGGTTGGTGCAAGGCAGGCAGACCTTTGTCCTCTGTGTCAGTCATCCTTAGCCATGTCCCACATGTGCTAAGGAACGTGTAGCCTCTCAGGGGAGAGTGATGGAACTCCTCTGAGAAGGCAGCTTATTATCAGCCAATACTCACTCCAGCTGAGGGATGGCTGCACTTGCCAGAAGAAAGGATGGGGCCGCTAGTACTGGCATCTACTGTGAGCCCCTTGGAGAAACCAAAGTTGTTCGAGGCATTGGGTATTTCGTAAGGAACAGGACAGATGAGTTGCTGCCATCTTGGAGCCTACTATTTAGAAGTCAGACAGTAAAGAAATGCAAAAATTGTGTAATTTCAGGCCATGATAATTGCCATAGGAAAATGAAGCAGGGTAACTGGATAGTGATCACATGGAAGTTGGGAGAGTATTTTTTTCCCCCAGAAATTGTTTATGGACAACCTATCTGTAAAGGGAACATTTGAGCAAAAACTTGAGGGATGGGAAAGATTCCAGCTCTGGGGAGATGTTGGGGAAAGGGTGAGTTACAGAGTTTGCAGCAAATATAAAGGCCTTGAGATGGAGAAGGGCATGCCCTATTGATTTATCCTGAGAGAGGTCAAGAGTGATAAAGAAAGAAGTGAGGAGTTAGCAGGTAGATGATATGGGCCTGTGTTGGCAATGGGTACGTGTTTGGGATTTATTTCAAATATAATGTCACAAATAATGGAAAGCCATTCAAGAGTTACCAGCAGGAGGATTGCATATACAATATAATTTACAGTTTAGAACATTCCCTTTGGTAGTTGTATAGAGATTGGACTATAGCGAGTAAAGAGTGGAGACAATGGGAAAAAGAAAGAGGCTTCTAGAGGAAGCCGTGTGAGAGATGACGGACGTTGGCCCAATGTGGACCGGCTTGACAAGGTGTGACAAGTGATCAGAGGAGGATATATTCTTTTTTTGTTTAATTGGAGTATAATTGCTTTACAATGTTGTGTTAGTTTGTGCTGTACAGAGAAGTGAATCAGCTATATGTATACATATATCCACTCCCTCTTGGACCTCCCTCCCATCCTCCCCATCCCCCCCATCTAGGTCATCACAGAGCACCAAGCTGAGCTCCCTTTCTGAAGGCAGAACATTCTGATGTTTTGGGTGTTGGAGATGGGCACTTAAGAAATCAAGTTTTCAGAATAAACTAATCAATTCTGTTTGACAAGATGCTGAAGGCTGGTGCTGAGTGGGTTTGGTGAGCAGGGCTGGGAATACGGTATGTGTCACCGTACACATAAACTCATATATAATATATACATACTTAATTTAACACTTTGATTAATTATAAATACATACATATATGTAGTTGGATTTTCCTAGCAAATGAAAAATAAATGCAGGTATCTTAGACTCTGGATTATCTAAACCATTTTGGTTTAATCACAATCTCAGTGTTAGCCCTTGACTCCAAGCTGTTGTCTCCTGCAGACGCTCTATCTAAAAAGGTGGTGCTAAAAAGCACCACCTATGTTAAAACTGAAAAACATCAGCACTCTAAGATTTTACCACTCCTTCCTTTTCATACACAGAGTTAAGTGTGGCAGCACAGATACCTCAATAATGAATTAATTCTACATTAAGGATTAGCTCTCTGTGTTTCTAGAATTTATTAAACAAGAAGCAATTTGGAAAGGGGAAAGAACACTTCATTTGAAGTTCAAAGAACCAAGTTTGAGCTCTGTTTCTGGAATGTATAACCTTGGCAGGCAAGGGAGGCTCGGTTTCTTCAACATTAATTAGTGGTAACAATATCTGCATTATTTCGCTCAACGTGAAATATTCATGATAGTAAATATGATAAAAATGATTCTTCATATATATATATGTATATATATGACATTTTACGATGCACCCCCTAATTAATTAGAAGTAGGAGCGCTCAAGGACACCTGGCCCAGTCTGATTTCTTCCTTTGCAGAGTTTTCCTTGACCCATACAACTGGCTTTCTTGTGTTTCCAGCCAGAGTCCAAGACTGATCGCTTCCCCACAGGCCATGCTCTAGGAGACATCTGCTGATTCTTGAATTGTCTCCTCCACCCTCTTGGACCACTTGGTAAATTAATCTTTTTCGGGATGCTTTCTCATGACCTATCCCCAACGTATCCTTAATGAATGTGATTTGATATGTATTTGCCTTAAGCTCTAGGCCCAGAGGGTCAAATATCAAACAGCACTCACAGATTGATATATAAATCTATCTACATCAAAATTCACAGGGAGTTTTCCTTAATGATATTCTATAGTCTTTAAGAGGGATGACTCAGATTCAGACTGCCTGGCTCCACTACTAATTATTACTAATTATCGATCTTGGTAAAATTTTCCGTGATTCATTGTACTCTTTTGTAAATGTTAAGTTCAAGTGTAAAGCACACATTAAACGATTCTCTTAAAAGTAGAAGCAGAAAAAGCATACACAGCCTGACATATATATAGAAACTTTGCAAGGGTGGTAAATGGAGGTCAGATCATGAGTCACCTGTAGGAAATGTTGCATTTAATACATAGACTTTTCATGACGTGCCAAAGCATTTTATTTAAGTCCAGTACTTCTTTAGTTACAAAATATTGAGAAATCACTCAGTTCCTTAGATGTCTCAGGAAAATAGCTTTAGACTGTGCTCCTTTTGTTTTGTTTTAAATTAAAGTTGTTAGGTCTTTTATTATAGTTTCTGTTACTTAGTCTAGTTTAGATGACTATAACTTGTCAGTAATTACTTAACAATCACTCTTTTAAAAAGCTTATGAGAAAAATCTATTGAAAATGAACATTTATCTCCATATTTATGTCATATCTATCTATCCATCAATATCTCCATCCATAGACATAAATAAGATAATTTTTACTCACTTGTGATAACTTTACTGTGTTTATCCAATTTTCTTAACAGTTATAATTTCTGGAATATAATTGGAGAACGTACTTCAAAAAGCCAAGTAAAAGATTCGCTTAACAATTTCATCTGTGTATGAATACTATTTGTCTGTCATGATTGTTCTCCTTTTTTAAAAATCAAGGTTTAATTGAGATACAGTAAAATTCAGCTTTTTTAGTTTAATTTTTGTGTTTTGACAGAATTTTGACAGTCATGAAACCACACCATGATCAAGATATAGAACATTTCCATCACACCAAAAGTTTCTCTGGTGTTCTTTTTAGCCTTTCTATTAGATTTATTTTGGTATTACGTTGTGGTTTTAATTTGCATTTCTTTGGTAACTAGTAATGTTGAACCTGTTTTCATGTACTTTCACCCATTTTTTATTGGAGAACTTGTTTTCTGATTATCGAATTTTGAGAGATCTTTATATATTCTTGGTACAAGTCCTTCACCATATATGTGATTTGCTAATATTTTCTCTAGTCTCTGGCTGTCTTCTCTGTACATTTTCTTTATAGTGTCATCATTTTAAAACGAATTTATCATTTTTACAACTATGGATCATGGTTTTTATATAGTTAAGAAATCTTTGCCTACCCATAGTAGATGTTCTTTTGTATTTTATTTGAAAAGTTTTACAGTTTTAAGTTTTACATATAGGTCTACAAAACAGTTTGCGTGGATTTTTACATAACATATGAGGTAAGGATCAATGTTAATTTTTTTGTCATACGGTATTTAATTGTGTCAGCACCATTTGTTGAAAACGCTATTCTTTCTCCATTGAATTGGTTTTGCCCTTGGCCAAAACTCAGTGTGTGAGTCTATTTTTGGACACACTACTTTGTTACATTGATCCTTATGTGTATCTTTTCTGCATTAGCATACTCCATTTATTACTGTACCTTTTAAGAAAGTTTTGAAATCAGACTTTTCTTTTCAAACTTGTTTGGGCTCTTCTAGTTCATCTGCATTTCAAAATAAAATTCAGATCAAGCTTGTAAATATTTAAAAAATATATATATATTTTGCTGGAATTTTGGTAAAAATTGAAATAAATATATAGGTCAGTTTGGGAAAATATTCACTCAATATGTCATCTTCTAATCCATGATGCAGTTCAATTAGAATAAGTATTACTATTAGGACCATAATTTTAAAAAATGGTAATAAATAACTTATGAAGTCTACTTTCTGTTTGGACTAGGGAGTACTTTTTATTCAGTCTCTTGCCTGCCTGGAAAGGCAGAGTGATGGTGGGTCTTGGATTGAACCCTGGCATTTAGCTTTCTGGCTAAATACTTGTCAGATAAGTTTCCTTATCAAGAAGTCAAAGAAGATGAAAATGCAATGGGGAAAATATTTTTGATTCTAAAGTGGAAGATGTAATTGTTTCCAGTAGAATGCTTTTTGTCCACTTTATATGGTCTACTGAATGTTCACCTGGCTGTCTGTAACTGCCATTCTCTAGAATGATCTACAACAAATTATGTGAGAGAGAACCTTCCTCCTGTTCATTTTTGTATTGTCCCCAGGTGCCTAGCAGAGTGATGACATTGTTGAATAAATTAAAATTCTTTGGTTTGGAATTGAAAATTCATAGACATCTTAAAATGCTAACCTCATATCATATGGTTGCATTGGCATGGTGGTCTCCCTCAATGCCCTCAACCCTAGCGGCTGGATCCTGCTCTTTCTGAAAACTGCTCCTCCCCGATAACCTCTACTTAAGCTGTAAATTCCAGCTGAACTACCTTCTTTGCTCCAGGCCTTGGTCAGAAGTGAGCCATCACTCAACAAAGGCCAATCAGAATTCTTCGCTGATGCTATAATCTGAATATTTGGGTTTCCCCAAAATTCCTATGTTGAAATCCTAACCCTCCAAGATGATGGTATGGGGCAGGGGGGCTTTGGGACATGATTATGTCATGAGAGTAGAGCTCTCATGAATGGGATTAGTGCTCTTATAAGAAAGACCCCACAGAACTCTGTAGCCCCTTTCACCATGTGAGGACACAAGAAGTTTGCAACACTGAAGAGGGCCTTCACCAGAATGTGACCATCCTGGTGCCTCAGTCTTGGACTTCCAGCCTCCAGAACTGTAAGAGATCAATTTCTGTTCCTTATAAGCCACCTGGTCTATGATGTTTTGTTATAGCAGCTCAAATGGTCTAAGAGACCTGAGGTTTTCAAATGGGCACTTGACTGGAGACTTCATTTTCATTTCAAGGGGCCAAGCTGTGTAAAGGTGAGCCAGGAGCTGCAGAGGGCCCTGGTTCCTGAGATATAAAATGTTGCAATTTAAAATGCAGACTAAATCAAACCCTAAATCTTTTAGAACTATGAATTATGCATGAAAATTAAATGGTTAAATAACCAAATTTTGTTATTCTATGTGATTCCATTGACATGAATTTATAGAATGGGCAAAACTAATTTATTTTGCTGGAAAATAGATCTGTGATTTCTTGAAGGATTGACGGGCAATGGACACACATGCATAAAAGAGTTAGCATAGCAATCCTTAGACTTTAGCAAGGGCTGCTTGCAAGAATGGCCTTTGACTGGCATCTGGGAATTTGTATTTCGGAAGGGTTCCCACCACTCTCTGATAAGAATGGTTCCTTGGACTAAACTGTTTATGCAAAGAATTGGTTGATTCTGCACATCTGCTTTGTTTCTCGGAGTCTGAAATGTTCATACGTGCTTGACTGATTGTGTCTACATGATCAACCCCAATAAAAACCATGGGTGCTGAGTCTCCAGGGAGCCCCCTTGGTTGACAGCATTCCACATGTGTCGTCACAGCTTGCTGCTGGGGAAATGAAGCTCGTTCTGTGTGACTCTACTGATTGATGACTCTTGAAAGCTCTCACCTGGCTTCCTCTAGTCATCACTGTGTGCGCCTTTTCCCTTCTCTGGTTTTGCTTTGTATCCTTTTGCTGCTGTGAGCACAACCATAGGCTGAGTCCTGGGATCCTCCTAGCAATCACTAAACCACGTGTGTGGGGTGGTCATGGGGGCCCCTGGCAAGGCCAAAATGAACTTTTAATCTTTATAGGAGTGTCACTCATATGAGTGTATTGATCTTTATAGGCGTGTCATTCATTCGAGTGTATTAATTTGTCAGAACTCAATGGTACGCTTCAAATCTGTACATTATACCCAATAGAAGAGAAAAGAATCAATAAAATTAAAAAAAATTCATTTGTATGTTAATCTTTAATTCCATGGTGCTCCATCAAAGGAAGTCCTGTCATGGCATGACAAAAAGGACAGTGCAAGAATTATTAAGACAGGGCTTCCCTGGTGGCGCAGTGGTTGAGCGTCTGCCTGCCAATGCAGGGGACACGGGTTCGAGCCCTAGTCTGGGAAGATCCCACATGCCACGGAGCAACTAGGCCCGTGAGCCACAACTACTGAGCCTGCGTGTCTGGAGCCTGTGTTCCGCAACAAGAGAGGCCGCGACAGTGAGAGGCCTGCGCACCGCGATGAAGAGCGGCCCCCTCTCGCCACAACTAGAGAAAGCCCTTGCACAGAAACGAAGACCCAACACAGCCAAAAAATAAAAATAAATAAATAAATTAATTAAAAAAAAAAAAAAAAAAAGAATTACTAAGACGGATTATTGTGTCATCTGTGGAATAAAGGAAGCAGCTCCAGAGGAGACTTCTGCAGTTTTTCAACCCAACAGATTCATGGAAATGATGGCATTCTAGTAGTCCTGATAGGCTTTTCCACTTGACTGAATGGTTATTTAGAGAGGAACTTACTTAGCATTACATTTGAATAAAGGGCATTTTCCACTTTTTTTTTAAAGTTGGAAGATAAGAGGGGTTAGGAGTTGAAAACCATGGCCTGTTTTGATTCAGACCTTTCATTCCAGTTTTCCAGCTGCCGGATGGTGGGCGTTTCATGATATCTCGGCGTATCGTCCTAGGCAAGCCAGTCCTTTCAGGGCACAGGAACCTGGTATCACATAAGGGGCTATTTAGCTTTACTCTATGAGATAGTAAATACTAAATGAAATTAAGAATACTCATTTCTAATGAATACTAATTTCTAGGAATTAGAATTTCTAATGAATACTAATTTCTAAGAATACTAATGAAACTAAGAATACTAATATTCTTTGCAAATACTAAATGAAATTAAGATCGGTGAATATTCTAGGATAGGTTGTACCAGAGTTTATCTTTTTAACAGGAATTTTAGTGGGAAAAAAGTTCTATCATCAATGAAAACAAGAGTCTTTACTGCAGCAATTCTAAGAGACTTTAATATGTTCATACGAAACATGACCATTCAAGATAGATAAAGACTGTAGTGTTTACCAAATCTTGTTTGTCAATAAAACACCTAAGGAATATTCTCAAGTATAGAGTTACATGGAGCCCTTTTTGGGTTATTTTTCTTGAGGAAGAGATAACACATTCCTAAAGGGAGAAATTATTGGCCTTATTTCGGATTTTATTAAAACGCAAAGCCTAAAATAGTGTACGTTCAAATATAAAGTTACATACTGAATTTAACGGCTACATGGTCAAATTAGTATGCAAAATGTGGTGTATTTTAAAGGATTAGATGTTAAAAGATTAGAAGTTAGCACTAACTTTTAAAAGTAAAACAAGGGAGTTGAGAGTCTACATTTAAGCACAAAGTAGATTTCTCATTTCACTGACTTTTGTTAGGTTTGGCAGTGAAGGGTAAAGGTAGGCTTTGCTAATGTCTAAAACCTTCTTCTCATTGGTATGTATGGTTTAATGAGGAATTTGCAGGTGTCAGATGGGTTAGCAGTAAGGAGATCTTTTCCTGCTGTGTTTGTTTAATTAGGGTTGGTACATCCAGATGTTATCTATGGGTTTGTAAGAAGTTTTCACAACACTGAGAAAGAACATGAATTTTACAGCATTCCTTAGCTGATGTATTTAATTTAAACCAATTCCCATAATATCTCTCTCCCGCCCCAAATTATTATATAAACATTATGTTTCAGTATTTTACCAAAAGGAAATCTCTAGAACCCAATAATTTTGTATAAACCCACAGAAAAAATTATTAGTCTAAACATCAGCTCACATACCAATGTATGTTTGAAAGAAGCCTCGTAAAAACTCAGAGTTAGGGTTGTGTATTAGACAGGCAGAATAAATCAAGAGGAAAAATATTTTTTTCTTCCTCAGAAAGCATCAAAAGTCAGCGGGAAATGACAGCCTTGATTAGAAACCTAAGAACTTACTGATGTCCTGCAAAGTAATGGCTATAAATGGTCACCTTTTTAACATCGTATTTTTAAAGTTTAAGGAACTTCTGTGATCCCATGATAAAAGGAAATGGGCCACATTACGTTTATGATGCAGTGTATATTTATTTGAGCACAGCAATATCACAAATCTTTTTTAATAATCATGTTCATATACTCCCTAAATTTTCAAAGGTGTATAGGTTTTATATTTTATTACTACCTTTAACTTCTGAAAGATGAGTTTACATAAGTTTTCATCTAGGTGAGAGCTATGGATTTCCAGGGATTTGTAGAATGATTAGTTCAGTGGATTTTAATGGTCATGAAAGGAGCAAATGACTTGTAAAATAACCGAAATGTATCAATTTGGAGCTTACAAAAACCCATACAATCTATAATATGTAGATATCATGCTTTCCACTTAATCTGCTAATTCCTTCTAGAAACATGCTGCTGCCTGAGTGACACAGCCATTGGCTTCACTTTTAAGGCATTGAAATGCTTGGAACTGACGATCCAGACACTTCGCCTATGCGATGGTTAACCGCCCTTAATCATTATGCATTGAGAAGTGATTACGCAATTTGGTGACTATGGAAATGAAGCTATCTTAATGATGAGACAGGTGATGGATGGTTTTGGGTGACAGACTCATTGTATTACTGCCTAGCTTATAACTGCCTGTAGACAGGCACAAATTCTCGACATGATATTTATCCATCACTTTCTTTTTCAAGCAACGAAACTCACAGTATGCTTCTGCAGTTCCTTAGACATAAATCGAAACCCCACGTGAGAAGGCAGACACAACCTCTCTTGGAAATTAGGTTGCATTGTCTTTTATTAATTGTGAGAGAGACTCTTTCATCCATCATTTTATTTATTTGGTAAGATACAGTGATATCTCTAAGCCTAGGGTGACCTTTCTGCTTCTTGGTGAAAATATCTATACTACCCATTGGAAGTATAGGTCTTGGCAGTGGTCACTGCACTGGCAAATTTACAAGATTACAATTCCCCAGTCACTAAATCAGAATTCTATTCTGCCTGAGGGGTACCTATGATGGGTATCAATTTAGTCAGAACATCCTAGCATAAAGGAGGGAAACTATATTTGGAATTACTTCATATCATATTAATTAGCCGCGCTATGTGGTTATAGGCACATTAAAACTTTTTAAAAGAATGGTGTAATTAGATAAAGTGTGTTTATGTCTGAACAAGAGTTTAAGGCAGTACATCAATCCTTCTAATGTCAGAAAATTGGATTATACCAGTGATAAAACGTCTTTACTCAAAATTTATGTAGCTACCCTCATCAGGCAGAGCGACACACTGAAATGTCCAGAAAAGTGTTGTTGTACACACATCCCTGGAGGAAACTTACAGATTGTTCAAGTGTTAATTCCTCTGTAAGGAGCATTTTTCTCTGTGCTTTCGTATTACACGATGTATAATTGAAAATAAAGGACTTCTGACACCAAATTTTGATGATCAGTTTGGCTGTTTTCTTCCACATCTACATCATGGATTATTTGAGAGAAAGACTGACTTTTAATTTATTTTTAAAATTTCAGCAACCAACACAGTGCCCAGTACATAGAAGGTGGCAAATAAATGTAAATAACAAAATGGAAAATTGGCTGGATAATGATAAAAGGGTAAATTGTCAAGAACAATCATAAATGTGTAAGCACCTAGTAATATTTCTATGTGTGTCAATTTCGGAGTATCCTATTAGATGAAGAACAGATTTGTTGGTTATAAGCAACACCACCAGTTTTAAGAAAACATAATTCTTAAAATTTGGTTTGATTCTGAATTTTTATTAATCTTTGAAGATTAAACAATTCTGCTACTTCTTTTTCTTATTACCTTCAGCTGTTCTAAATGCTTTCATTATTCTGATGTACATAAATGAGGAAAGAAACAAACGAACAAAAAATCCCCAAACCCTCTAGTTTTACAAAGTGGTGTAATTGAGCACAAAGTACTGATTCTGGTTGTAAAAGAAAATAATTCCTCTATTGTCTAAAATAATTCTTATGAAGAGCTTTTATACTTGTTACTCCATCATTATTCAAGATTTATCTCATGTTAAGACATTTAAACTCAATTGGTCACAGGGAAGGGCAGTACCCTTGATTCTCAAAGTCATTGACAATCAGTATTAACTGAAATTTCAGTTGAGAGAGATCATAATTAAGATGGTTGGACTGAAATACTTCTAATACTCTAGATGAGTTAAAACATAATCCTATATTAAACCAGATTTTAAAAAAAAGAGTGATAGGACAATATTGAATTTCTTCTGTCCCACAGAAAGAAACACACACACACACACACACACACACACACACACACACACACATCCACACATATAAGTGCACATACCCAGAACTATTTTTACCGAATTAATGTTGAGTGTAAAACCATAAGTTTACGCTGTATTTTAATGCACTTTATAATTGCCTCTAATCTGAGGATATTTTTAAGGACAGAACTTGCTAATTAAACCATTTTTTTTGTTGTTGTTTTTGTTCCTCCTCTTTCCGTATGTAAGGCACGGTTCTAGGCATGTGGTAATCCTCAGTGATTAAGACAAGTCCCAGTCCCATGGGGTACATGTTCTTTATTAATCCATGTGTCTGGAGAGAGACCTCTAGTTATAGTAAACATATTGTATATTGTCCAAATCGGTGCAATTTTGAGAGTTAAGTGGGACACCATTAATAATGGGATAGCTGATGTTCCCTGGGATATAAAATTGCATTGCCTCTAGGCAATATTTAATGGTGGGCAAGTGGTTCTTGGGTCAGACTGCCTTGGTTAATATCTCTGTTCCACTTAGTAGCTGTTTTCCCATGAGCAAGTTACAAACGTTAATTCATCCTCAATTTTCCCATATAAAATGGGAATAAGATAATAACCAATCTTAGATTTTATAAAGACTGAAGGAGGTGGTACCTGCAACATGGAACGATACCTAGGACATATTAAGCGTTCCAGGCTTGTTAGCTATGATTATCTAAGTAGAAAGCACAGTTTTACTTGCAAGCAATATTTATTTGTTTTGGGTTTTGTTCTAAGAGACATTGTAAATTTGTGCTATACCCATATTTTTTATAAGCTCATCTATCTTTCTTTAAAATTTTTAAGTTTTCTTTATCATCCCCATAAAAGTTGAATAAAACCTATATAATTTGATCACATCTACATTTTGTTCTCTAATTAACATCTTATAAAAGTACATATCTCATAAATAGGTATTTTCTGGCTTTGTGTAATATTTTTATATAGCTGTAGGAAATATTTCATTGTGCAAAGACCTAATTCTGTACATTATGTTTTATTAAATATTTGATTAGTTACCACCACCATAAGTTCTCTTAATAGTCATTGATATTTTAGGTAACTATAATTTTTTTCACTACTCAAATTGTAGTTATGATTCAGATAACAATAACTCTGTCTTTTCCCTCATCTCACCCAGAATTTCTGCTCTTCATTCCAATGCTGCCTTCTGGGAGAGACTTCACTACATCTATGTTGTTTCCACCAGGATGTCAGTTTCATAACTGAAGAGCCTTTTTCTCTTGTCCACAGCTGTATCCATATGTTACAGAAGAGTGTGTGGTATCCAGGAAGAGCTGAATAAAATTTGTAACGTGAGTCTTAAATAAATGGTAGTTCACTTTGTCTTCATCTCACTGAACAATTTGTTATTCCCAACCCTTCATTTTGTGAAACATAATTTTCTACATAATATGGAGAGTTAAACACTATTGGTATATTTAAAAAAATATATATGTAAAGGACAACAAAATGTTCCAGATATTAATAAATGCAGTGTTATATAATAAGTTTCAAATTCTGTTAATATCTGTCACGTTCTGTATCATAAATTTACCAACAACACAACCAAACCAACTCTCCCTGATCACAAAAACACAGCTAACTCTAATTATCCAAGAAAATGAGGTATGAGAGTAGAATGAATTGCAATTCACAAGTAATTCCCTTGTGAATCTGCATCATAACTACAATTTGAGTAGTAATGGCACAAAAAGTTACATTTAGGTCAGTATATTATATGTCTCTACCTCCTAACCTTCCACTAGAGCTGCTGGCAAGCAAAGGTGTGTCCTCACCTCTCCAAGTACCTCTGTCCTCGAGGAGCCGAGAAAGCAGGAAATATCTTAATGGCAAACAGGAGAGGTGTAACAAGGGCATTGTCGATCCACAGAAAATCCCTAAGTAATTAAATATGCCATTTTGAGTGAAAAAATTTATGTCATAAAACTGTATTTTCAGCTACATTGTATTTCCAGCAGTTTGCTACAGAACTTAGCTTTTTATCATTTAATGTTTCCATACTTACTGTTTATTATCTATTCAGATTATAAGTATTACTTTGGAAAAAGAATATAAAAAATATAAGACGACAGACTACATATATACATATATATATCTCCTATCTTCTTTGCGATAATATACATTTGCTTAAATAATTTAATATATGACATATGACAAGGTGATAATAAATATTAAATAGATACTAAATAATATATTAATAGATTAAGTGCTAAATAGATACCCTCTGTTTCATAAACACGTAACAGTATGATGAACAGGAATTGACATTTATGTTACTAAGTGATAAGATTCTCTTTGTTCACCCCTTCTGCCTTTTTCATATGAATGAGCTGGTATTACAGATGCCAAGAGGAATATCACATGGATACTTCTGAAAGGCTCTCATAATCAGTAGCATGTGAGTTTCAGGGTGGAGAGAGGTGGGCTCTTCACTGCTCTGTCTGAAGCGTCTGAGTCTGTGTCTGGTATAGAATAGAATGAATGAATTTAAGAAGGGAGAAATGTCTAAATGTATTTTAAAATATAGTATGATAAGTAAAACAATAAAATTGTATCTATATTTAGAGTGGAAAAAGTGACTACTGCTATCTTTAAAGGGAGTTAGGAAAAATCTCATACAACAGATGATATGGCGGAAGATTGCTAAGGAATAATGAAATATACATCAGCCAAAAAATTGTGGATTCAATATTCCAATAAATGGGGTTTCATATATGCGTAAAATTACAGAAACATTAAATGGTAATGCCTGTTTTCTTTGTATTAATGACAAAAAGTATCTCGACATTTCTAGAATACAGGTTCAAAGATTAGAATGGTTTCTTTAGCTGGGTTGTATGAACTCAGCGTAGGTTCCTTTCACTGGTTTGTTTGGTTTAATTTTCTTTTCCACGCTGGAAAGCCACAATCTTAGATGCTCACTCTCTCACACTCTTTTCCTTCTAAAACTCTTTTAGTTATGTTGTTACATTTACATTGTTGTGGTTTATAACATCTACTTTCTGTCTTATATTCATAATTCCCTTAGTGATGCCTAACTATTACAATGAAGTAGATCCGAATTTACTGTCAGTGCTTTGAAAACGTACTTCTACTTTTTCCTTGCTTGGGGAATATTAAAAAATTACTCCTGGTAACCATAGTTTCTGGGACAATGCATGCCTGGAAATATTTGTCTTTTGCCAAATATTTTAAGATTTCTAGCCGCAATTTAGAAATATAGAAAATTCATGAGACATCCTTTTTTTTGTAACTGTAGTTGTAAATACTCCACTGTTTTGTACTGTTGGGCGATGGTGCAGAGAAGCCTGGAGTCAGTCTGATTTTTATCCTTTTGCAGATTTTTCAGATTTTTTTGGGTTTAAAAAATTTTTTTGTAAACAAATTTATTTATTTTTAGCTGCGTTGGATCTCGTTGCTGCACACGGGCTTTCTCTAGTTGTGGCGAGCGGGGGCTACTCTTCATTGCGGCACACCGGCTTCTCATTGCAGTGGCTTCTCTTGTTGTGGAGCACGGGCTCTAGGCGCGTGGGCTTCAGTAGTTGTGGCTCACAGGCTCAGTAGTTGTAGCACGTGGGCTCAGTAGTTGTGGCTTGCGGGCTCTAGAGCGCAGGCTCAGCAGTTGTGGCACACAGGCACAGTTGCTCCACGGCATGTGGGATCCTCCTGGACCAGGGATCGAACCTGTGTCCTCCACACTGGCAGGCGGACTCCCAACCACTGCGCCACCAGGGAAGCCCTGCCACGTCTTTTTAAACTGATGTAGCCATTCTCCTTGTCACTACCTCCAAAGTGGCCAAAAGTTTTCTGATGGTTTTATATTTCAATTAGACTTCTTTCCTGAGCTCTGTCTGCTTATTTTTAAATCCCTTTATATTGTTTTATAATTATCTTCTTGAATATTTGCCTTGAGCTCTACTTACAGAGGTCATTTTTATCATAGTTTTTGACTCCATGAAGAATTGATTAATCACTCTTTTTGGCTCCATGACAAAGTGTGTTTTTTTTCCCCCTAAAAAGTGCCTTGATTTTTATTTATTTCTGTTCAATATCATTTTTCCCTTACAGCATATTCATAGAGCTCCTATTCTACTTCCTGCTTCATGATTTGTATATGAATGAGAGTTCTTATTGGAACGGATATTTAAAGAATAATAATGCACAGGATTGCTTGCAGGAAGATTCCAAGCCTTTCATTAAAACCCAGTGTGACTCTCTGTGTGTGTGTGTGTGTGTGTAGGGGAGAGAGAGAGATCAGATAGGCAGAGATATTTGTCTGCAGTGTCTATTCATGTTGCCCAAAAGACTAAGTCTTGGCACACAATACACTTTCCATTAAGTGTGTGTTGAGTGCACAAAGGAAGTGAGAGAAATCTCAGCCAACCAAGATAAGAAGTGCGATACTATGTACCACCGCATGGGGGCCTGCTTGCTCTGTGTCTTGCACAGTTGGCTTGCCCAGAGGTTTCTGTCCTCTTACCAACCTCCCTAAACATGCCACACCATCCAACTGGGTTTTGGGTAGCTCCCATGGGCATTCCTGGTATACTCATCCTGTTTCAAACAAAAGGTCTTTGCTTTTGTCCTTCAGATGAGGCCACCTACTGGAGAGCTCTTTTCTCTGAGATTCTACTGGATTCCACAAGCCAGGGATCCTCCCTTTAGTCCTCCATCCCTCACCCATAATTTCAGTGACCTTGGCAGTCCTGCTACATAGATATTGTAATTTTGGTTATAAATTGCCCTCTTTTTCATGTCCTTGTATTATAAGGAAATAAATTATCATTGTCTGCAGACAGGAGGAGGATAAATAGATATATTTCTTTATTATCTCAAAGTTATAATATTTCCTCTCTTCTACATTCTTCTTGGTATACATCTTTGTCATTTGAAATGGCTTAGGGTCATGTGGTTGTATATCCCAGTTTTACCTGGATTAGAAAGATAAATGCTATTGTATATACTGATAAAAGAGGAATGTCTTCAATAAATAAATGACTTTAAATATTTTCAGCAAGAATACATTAAAATCAACCCCAAATGAACAGCACTGTAAAAATTACCTCCACATTTCTTACTTTATGTCTAGTCTAAGTACATTTGTATAGTTGTCAAGTAAATTACACTGGTGACTTCCTCTTGGAGCTGCAGTGAACAACATCAGAACTTAAATGAGATCATTAATGAGATTGTTCTAGTCCCAGGTCTCTTGATAGGTAACACTTACTGGAAAGTTTTCTGTACCCAATGCTCTAAGTAGTGATGTCAGGTGTGAAACCTTAGAGATTTTAGTCATTTGTTCAGTTGGTATGAACCCAGAAATGTTATCCCTCTATCCCCCTACTTGAGGAGGGCATCACGGTTGAGTATTGGTAAAATAATTTCAACCTTATTAACTCTACTTCTTTGTGACACTTACTATACAAGGAATTGTCCTTAATCAACAACACAGATGACTTTGACTCCACACCCTTGAAAGAGAACATGATTTTTATCCTATACTCTAAATTCTGTCAAAGCATATTACAAAATGTTGAGAAAATTACTGCTTTTAGTGAGTGTTTTTGAGAAAGTATTTAGTAAAAACAAGAAGTCAGATTTTGAAGAGTCATGCATAACAGTTAGAGGTTAAATATTTTCTGAGGGCAACAGAAAGTTCATGGAGAGTTTGAAGCAGATCTCTTAAATAACAGATTGGCATCTTAGAAATGGGTTGAAATGAAAACAGTCTGTAGGATGGATTGGAGTATAGTGAAATGAAGATGAAAATGAAGGACAGAGTTACCGCAGTCACCTTAAAAACACACACTGTGATCCTGAGCTAAGCAGTGGCAGTAGTGATGACGAAATAGAAAGAATAGATACGAGATAATTAGACATGAAGGAAAATCCAGAGGTTTTGGTGATGAATGGGAAGGTTGGGAAGGTGAAGCCTTTAGAAAGACGTCCAAGTTTTGGGCTTTGGTTACTGGAACCACAACGATACCACCAACATTAGTAATTATATGGGTAAAGAATAGTGAAATTTGACTGAAGTATGTTAAGTTTGTGTTGCTTCTGGAATATTAGTGTGGAATTCTGCAACAACCAGGCAAATATGTGGATCTGGGGCTCTTGGGAAATGTCAGGGATGAATTGGAGAAGGACCACCGGGGAGTCAGTTAAAATCCGGGGAGCTTGCAGAGTGAGAACAAAAGCACCAAATGATGGAACCGAAAGAAGCCTGAATATCTTGTGTGTGTGGAGGAAGCTCCTCCTTGATATTATAATTTTCTAAAATAAAATTAAAAAATATATCTCTTATTCACTAAAACCTGACCTCAAGTAGTTTACAAGTAAGTAATTCTGGTAAAGTTGCTTTATAAATATTAATAAATGTAGTGGATTTTCATAGGATGATATGACATTTGGGCAGAGCCTGTCTGGGAAACATTGGGAAAGAGAAAAGTATTTTTGGTGGAGGGAAGAGTGGCAGCAAATAAACACAGGTATGAAGTTACAGGGAATTGTCCTAAGATGATTAATATTTTGACTGATTGTAGGTTTGCTAGAGTACATAAAAGGGAAAAGAAGATAAAGATGAAAAAACACATTTAACAAGCCAATGGAATTTGAACTTGTATTATTTAGACACTAATTAAATAATAAATATTTTTTGCTACATATTATAATTTCAGATAATATTAAACTTGTCTCGGTTATTAATTTAACCATTGTCTCACATGCAGAAAATCCTTTTTAGCATGTTATTCACTTCCATGTTAACACCACTATTTAAAAATCTTAGAAGTGAGTTATAATCTAAATTCATGTACATGGAAATCTTATTTTGACCAATATCATCACATTTATACTTAAAGGAGAATTAGAAGTAGAGTTTTATTCCCTAGAGATTGATTGATTTAGCATGGTAGATGATACTCTCAAGATCATTGAAGCATCTCAAAAGCAATTTAGCATATTTAAGACACTGATGTTTTATAACACAAAATAAAATACGTCTTGGATATTCAGTGTTCAACATTGAAATGTGTGTCACTTTGATGAATTCCTTACACACTGTGTTTTAAAAATGCAATTCTATATGAGCATATTTTAATAAATTGCTTACATACTTATGGAAAGAGAAATCAGAATTCAAAATATGTCATATTTCCATTCTTGAAGCATAAAATTGAGAGGCTTGAAAACATATGTTTTTAAGACTCAAAAGTCTCTTTTTATCTATTTATTATCACTGCAGTTCTATAACTAGGCCATCTGAAAAAGTATGTTATTTTAGCACAAAATTTTAGACAGGCAGTATATTTGTTTGTACATTAAATCTTACATGATCTGGAACAAAGCCTAAGGCACAACACTTTGGGGAATATGTACAGTTGAACTAAATCAGTGAAATGTCTTAAATGGCTATTGACATGCATTTTAAGTAGTATTAACATTTAATTTAACTTAATTTTTTCCTAATGTTTTTATGGAAGTGTAATTGACATACAACATTATATTAGTTTCAAGTGTGCACCATAACGATTTGACATTTGTATATATTACAAATGATCACCACAGTGAACCTAGTTATCACTTGTCGCCATACAAAGTTACACACTTTTTTTCTTGTGATGAGAATTTTTAAGATTTACTTTCTTAGCAACTTTCAAATTTGCAGCACAGGATTGTTGACTGTAGTCGCCATGCTATACATTACATCCCTATGATATATTATAACTGGAAGTCTGTACCTCTGGAAACTTTTTATTCTTTTTGCCTACCCCCAGCCCCCTTTCCCTCTGGCAACCACCAATCTGTTATCTGTATCTATGAGTTTTGTTTTGTTTGTTCCTTTGTTTTTGTTTTTGTTTTGTTTTAGATCCACATATAAGTCAGATCATAGGGTATTTGTCTTCCTCTGTCTGACTTAATTCACTCAGCATGATGCCTGAAAGTCTGTCTGTGTTGTTGCAAATGGCAAGATTTCATTTTTTATTATGGCTGAGTTGTATTCCAGTGTATAAATATACACACCACATCTTTATCCAACCATCCACGGATGGGCACTTAGTTTGTTTTCATATCTTGGCTTTTGTAAATAGGCTGCAATGAACATAGGGGTGCATAAGTCTATTTGAATGAGTGTTTTTGTTTTCTTTGGATAAATACCCAGAAGTGGAATTGCTGGATCATATGGTAGTTCTGTTTTTAATGTTTTGAGGCACCTCCATACTGTTTTCCACAGTGGCTTCACCAATTTACATTCCCACCAACAGTGCACAAGTGTTCCTTTTCTCCACATCCTCACCAACACTTGTTATTTCTTTCCCTTTTGATAATAACCATTCTGACAGGTGTGAGGTGATATCTCACTGTGGTTTTGATTGGCACTTCTCTGATGTTAAGCATCTTTTCATGTGTCTCTTGGTCATCTGTATGTCTTCTTTGGAAAAATGTCTCTTCAGTTCCTATTTTTAAATCAGACTGTTTGATTTGTTTTTTGTTTGTTTGTTTGTTATTGAGCTGTTTGAGTTCTTTGTATATTTTGGATATTACCCCCTTTTGGGATATATAATTTGCAAATAACTTCTTCCATTCTGTGGGTTGCCTTTTTATTTTGTTGATGGTTTCTTTTCTGTGCAGAAACTTTTAAGTTTGATGTAGTCCCATTTGTTTATCTTTGCTTTTGTTGCCATTGTCTTTGGAGTTAGATCCTTCCATCAATGTCTTATGGTTTTCAGTGCACAGGTCTTTAACCTCCTTGGTTAAATTTATTCCTAGGTATTTTGTTTTTACTGATGCAATAGTAAATGGAAAGTGGCGGGGGTGGTGATGGTGGGATGGATTGGGAGATTGGGATTGACATGTATACACTAATATGTATAAAATGGATAACTAATAAGAAGCTGCTGTATAAAAAAATGACTAAAATAAAATTCAAAAATTCAAAAAAAAACCAAGAATGAGGGGGTTGGAAAAGATAACAGTAAATGGGATTGTTTTCTTAATTTCTCTCTTCGATAGTTTGTTATTAGTGTGGAAAAACACAACAGACTTTTTTTTATATTGATTTTGTGCCTTGCAACTTTGCTGAATTTGTTTATTAGCTCTAACAGTTTTTTTTTTGGTGGGGTCTTTAGGGTTTTCTATATATAGTATCATGTTGTCCAAAAATAGTGGTAGTTTTACTTCTTTCTTTCCATTTTGGATGCCTTTTATTTCTTTTTCTTGCCTAATTGCTCTGGCTAGGACTTCCAATGCTGTGTTGAATAAAAGTGGCAAGAGTCGGCATTCTTGTTTTGTCCCTGGTCTTAAGGTAAAAGCTTTTAGCTTTTTGCTGTTAAGTATGATACTAGCTATTGGCTTGTCATATGTGGCCTTTATTATGCTGAGGTATCTCCTGTCTATTCCCACTTTGTTGACAGTTTTTATCATAAAAGGATGTTGAATTTTGTCAAATACTTCTTCTGCATCTAACGAGATTATCATGTGATTTTTATCCTTCATTTTGTTAATGTGGTGTCTCACATTCATTGATTTGTGCATGCTGAACCATCCTTGCATAACTGGAATAAACCCCACATGATCATGGTGTATGATTCCTTTAATGTATTGTTGAATTTGGTTTACTAATATTTTGTTAAGGATTTTTGCATTTATGTTCATCAGAGGTATTAGTCTGCAATTTTCTTTTTTTGTGGTGTCCTTGTCTGGTTTTTGTATCTGGGTAATGATACAATAATATATATAACAGTCTATTTTAAGTTGATAGCAAGTTAAGTTTGAATGCATTCTAGCACTCTGCATTTTTACTCCCCTTCAGCAAGTTTTATGTTTTTGATGTCACATTTTACATTTTTTTATTTTGTGTATCCCTTAACTAATCATTGTAATAATAGTTACTTTTACTACTTTTGTCTTTTAACCTTCATACTAGCTTTATAAGTGTTTTATCTACTTCTTTTACCATATATTTAGCTTAACTAGTGAGATTTTTACTTTCACAGGTTTTCTTGTTACTAATTAGTGCCTTTCTTTTCAGCTAAAGAAGTTCCTTTGACATATCTGTAGGACTGGTTTAGTAGTGATGAACATTAGCTTTTGCTTGTCTGGAAAACTCTTTATCTCTCCTTCAATTTTGAATGATAATCTTACTGGTAGAGTATTCTTGGTTGGAATTTTTTTTCTTTCAGCGTATGCCACTCCCTTGTGGCCTGCAAATGTTCTGCTGTAATATCTGTTAATAGTCTTATGGGGGTTCCCTTATACATAACAAGTTGTTTTACTCTTGATAGTTTTAAGATTCCTTTTTTGTCTTTAACTTTTGACATATTAATTATAATGTGTGGTTCTCTTTGGATTCATCTTCTTTGGAACTCTCTGGGCTTCCTGAATCTGGATGTCTATTTGCTTTCCTAGGTTAGGGAAGTTTTCTGCCGTTATATCTTCATATTAGTTTTCTGCCCCTTTCTCTTTCTCTTCTCCTTCTGGGACCCATAGAATGCAAATGTTATTCTAATTGATGTTGTCCCATAGGTCACTTAAGCTATCTTCACTTTTAAATTTCTTTTTTCTTTTTTCTGCTCTGTTTGGGTGAGTTCCATTGCCCAGTATTCCAGGTTGCTGATTTGTTCACTGCCTCATCTAAGCTGCTATTGAACCCTTGTAGTGTATTTTTCAATTCAGTTATTGTATTCTTCAGCTATGTGACTTCTGTTTGATACTTTCTTATATTTTTTATCCCTTTGTTGTAGTTCTCTCTGTGTTCATTCTTCTCCCAAGTTTGGTGAGCATTGTTATGACCATTACTTTAAACTCTTTATCTGGTAAATTACTTATTTTCATTTCATTAAGGTTTTTATTTAGGGGGTTATCTTGTTCTTTTGTTTGAAACATTCCTCTGTTTCATCATTTTGCTTGACTCTCTGTATTTGTTTGTATTTGTTAGGCAAAACAGTTACCTCTCCTAGTCTTGAACGGATGGCCTGTGTGGGCAATGGACCTTATGATTTAAATTTGCCTGAGCTCTTGGTTGCCTCTTGAACTGTCTCTCTGATTGTTTCAGACCTGTGGGGGCCAGAAATGCATTCCTTCCCTGCCACCAGATCCCACTGCTCATGGGTGTCCCCAGTGTGGGCGGTGCATACAAGCTGATTTTGGGAGGCCATGGGGGCTAAGGCTTATGCTGCTGCTGGAATGGTCACAGGGGTGATGCATGGAGTGGGGTGCTTACCTGCTACCTCTGGTGGGTCAAGAAAGCAGTATGGAGAAGGAGGTGTTAGCAGGTTAGAGTGAGAGTGCAGAGGTAGCACCTGCAGTGCTGGCACTAGCAAGGTAGAGGGAGAATATAAAAATAATGTCTGCCAGTGTCTCCATCCCTGGAGAAGTTCTCAACAGGCTTTTGCCCCTCTGGCAGTTGCTTTAAGATTAGTAAATGGATCTCCTTCATGTATGGCCTTGGTTCTTGTCAAACAGCTACTTTTGCACTGGGTGCTAGGTTAAATGAGTCTGTGTGCAAGCTCTTTAAGATCGGAATCTCCATTCCCTTTTGCTCTATGGTTTTCCTGAACATAACTCTGTTGGTTTTCAAAGCCAGACATTTTTAGGGCTCATCTCTCAGGTGCAGGTCCTGAGGGTTGGGATGCTTCATGTGAGGCACAAACCCCTTACTCCTTAGGGAGAAGTTCTGTATTTCTGAGAACCCTCCTGCTTGTGTGTCAACCCACTGGTGGCCGGGGGGGGGAGGCGTTGGTCAGACTGCATCTGTGTCTCTCCTACCTGTGTTGATATGGCCCTTTATCCTGTGTTGTGGAGTAGCTGTTCAGTCAGTTCTCAGGTTCTTTTCAGAGGGAATTCTACATGTAGGCATGTAGGTTGTTATTTCAAATTTCAAGGCGAATTGTACAGCTGTAATGGCTGAAATACAATGGATTCAAAAAAGATATAGACAAATGTATTAATCAAATATAAACTAGAAAGAAATCCATATATATATGTGAACCGCACTTAGGACAGAGGTAGTTTTACAAAACAGTGGGAAAAGATTACCTATTTAACAACTGGTATTGGAATAATTTGCTCTGTACATGGAAAAAAGTAAACTAGATTTCTACTTAACCCATAAAAAAGTCCAAACTGTAAGAATAGCTACATTCAAAATATCTAAAAGAAAATATAGGAAAATATGTTTTTTATTGCAAGCCTGAAAACGACTTCTTAAATGCAGAATATAAAGCATAAACTTTAAAGGAAAACCCTGATATATTTGAGTTAAACCAAATGGAACTTCTGTATGTGGCATGATTATAAAGTTGCTTGTGATAACAATAACAAAAAATGACCATTAATATGGAAAAGAATACAGATATCCAAATGTTACCTTCTTAATATGAGGGAAGACTGAATAGTAGTTAACAGAAATGAATACACACAGTTGACAATTGAACAACACGGTGGGGGATTTAGGGATGCCCACACTTCATGTAGTTCAAAGTCTTTGTATAATTTATAGTCTGCCCTTTGTATCCATGGTTTGGCATCCATGGACTGAACCAACACAGACCATGTAGTACTATGGTATTTACTATTGAAAAATATCTACATATAAGTGGACCCACGCAATTCAAACCCATGCTGTTCAAGGGTCATCTGTAATCATGGTATGTAGCAGAAATATATTTCATAAAAACAGGTAAGTTGCAGAATGATGCAAATAGTAGGATAGCGTTTATACAATGTACAAACAAAAACAGTGATAAATATTTTTTACTTTTATATTTCTGTGTGTGAGCATATCAGCTTGGACTGGGAAGTTTGAATCTGCGAAGTGGAAAGCAAATGAAACTGGTGATTGGGGATTAAACGACTTGAACTTTATCTATAATGTTTTATATAAAAAACTTTAAAAAAGATAATGTAACAAAATGTGAACAAATATAAATTTGGGATTGTTGGTACATAAAATTTTTATAGTGTTTTTGTGTTTTGTAATATTTTTCTCAATTTTCTCAAAACAAAATCTCATGGGACTGCTAGAAATAATTGTTGAATAAAAGAGGTCTTGTGATTCCTGGAGCAGGGAAACTCTGTGTCCTCTTCTCAAAAATAAGATATATTCAGCAGGAAGAAGCATGCTCAGAAGAAGCCCTCGTAGATCAGTTAATAACAAACAGTGCCAAGATTGATGGATTAGAAACAGAAAAATGCACCTATAACACACATAGCATACTGCTTCTCAGTTATTTGTTAGGTCTTCCAGAATTTGATCGGATGGGAAGAATCTAAATTGACCAAAATTATGTCTCTTTCACCCTATAAGGGTCAAAACACTACTTAAGTTCCGTTACAGAAAATTATGAAATAACATTTTTGTATAGATGAGTTTATATTAATTTTATATCTGTTGCAATTTATACCCTTTTCCTCCCACTTTTATAACAAGTTGGGTTAGCTATAGCTTGGGTATTTTACCTCAGTCCTTGGACAATTATAATATTAATGATCATGGCTAAAATTATATGTGTGTATATACATGTAGGATATCATATGTATATCATACATATAGGACAGTTCACTTCTCAAGCTGAATATGGAATGTATTTAGAAAACATTTTCTCTTTGTTCAATCTAGAATCTGATTCTTCACTGATGTATTTATAGCTGCTAAGTACAGCCAACATTTAATTGTGTGAACTAAAATTTTCATCTTTCAAGGTCATACTTATAATAGAAATACTATTAATAGCACAGATAGGCTTTTTATCTTCTAAGTATTTTACCAACAATTAATTTAATGCTCTCAAGAACCATGGGGACCCTTATTTTTGTAGAATAAAAGGAAGGTTATATTAGGCTCTTTGGGAAGGAAATTAGATCAGAATATGTCTTCACATACATTTGCAATATTCATCAACATAAGCAGGGGGAATAAAAGGGAAAAACACATATAATTCAGCTTATCTTTATTGTGAAGTTGTTGTTTTCTAGAAAAAATGCCCTATTTTCCATTCCTAAATTAAGGCGCAATAAATTCAGCGTTAAGTGTGGAATTTAGTTGTTTGTAGTGAGTCACTGAAAGAAAGTCATAAGTAGGGTATAAATCTACTTATAACACTGTAGGAGTCCATAATTTTTTTAATACGTACTTTTTATTTTAAGATTATTCCCTATTTTATTTGTTAAGCTGATATATACATTTTATTTCAAGATTATTCCATATTTCCCTTCTTTTGAAGCACAACTTTCATATTATGAATATTTTTTTGATAATGGTTGTTTTGAGCTCTGAGACCATTGTGGTACCTTTGCTATGATATAAATTTCACATTATTCTGCTGTAGCTTGGAACTTTCTGTTTGTAATTAATTAAAACTAAATATTTAATAATAGAGATGTAGGCCAAAAAAAATAACTCAGTAAGGTTTGTCTCCAAATTACTGTTGTGCCTACAAAATTTCATAAAGTTGGTGTGCTTGGGGAAAATGCTAACTGTGAAGAACTGTATTTATTATTATTATTATTATTATTATTATTATTATTTTACTTTTAAGTGATCAGAGTGTCATCATTTTTACCGTCGATTATATACTTCTGTTTTATCAGTGTTAAAAGAGCCAGGTTTCCTATAGTAAATGCATGGAAATGATTCATCTGAACATTTGTTTTCCACTTTATTTTATTTTATTTTATTTATTTTTTTATACAGCAGGTTCTTATTAGTCATCAATTTTATACACATCAGTGTACACATGTCAATCCCAATTGCCCAATTCATCACACCACCACCCTCACCACCCCGCCGCCTTCCCCCATTGGTGTCCATACATTTGTTCTCTACATCTGTGTCTTAATTTCTGCCTTGCAAACTGGTTCATCTGTACCATTTTTCTAGTTTCCACGTATATGTGTTAATATACAATATTTGTTTTTCTCTTTCTGACTTACTTCACTCTGTATGATAGTCTCTAGATCCATCCGCATCTCAACAAATGACCCAATTTCATTCCTTTTTATGGCTGAGTAATATTCCATTGTATATATGTACCACATCTTCTTTATCCATTCGTCTGTCGATGGGCATTTAGGTGGCGTCCATGACCTGGCTATTGTAAATAGTGCTGCAATGAACACTGGGGTGCATGTGTCTTTTTGAATTATGGTTTTCTCTGGATATATGCCCAGTAGTGGGATTGCTGGATCATATGGTAATTCTATTTTTAGTTTTTTAAGGAACATCCATACTGTTCTCCATAGTGCCTGTATCAATTTACATTCCCACCAACAGTGCAAGAGGGTTCCCTTTTCTCCACACCCTGTCCAGCATATGTTGTTTGTAGATTTTCTGATGATGCCCATTCTAACTGGTGTGAGGTGATACCTCATTGTAGTTTTGATTTGCATTTCTCTAATAATTAGTGATGTTGAGCAGCTTTTCACATGCTTCTTGGCCATCTGTATGTCTTCTTTGGAGAAATGTCTATTTAGGTCTTCTGCCCATTTTTGGATTGGGTTGTTTGTTTTTTTAATATTGAGCTGCATGAGCTGTTCATATATTTTGGAGATTAATCCTTTGTCCATTGATTCATTTGCAAATATTTTCTCCCATTCTGAGGGTTGTCTTTTCGTCTTGTTTATGGTTTCCTTTGCTGTGCAAAAGCTTTGAAGTTTCATTAGGTCCCATTTGTTTATTTTTGTTTTTATTTCCATTTCTCTAGGAGGTGGATCAAAAAAGATCTTGTGGTGATTTATGTCAAAGAGTGTTCTTCCTATGTTTTCCTCTAAGAGTTTTATAGTGTCTGGTCTTACATTTAGGTCTTGAATCCATTTTGAGTTTATTTTTGTGTATGGCGTTAGGGAGTGTTCTAATTTCATTCTTTTACATGTAGCTGTCCAGTTTTTCCAGCACCGCTTATTGAAGAGACTGTCTTTTCTCCATTGTATATCTTTGCCTCCTTTGTCATAGGTTAGTTGACCATAGGTGCGTGGGTTTATCTCTGGGCTTTCTATCTTGTTCCATTGATCTATATTTCTGTTTTTGTGCCAGTACCATATTGTCTTGATTACTGTAGTTTTGTAGTATAGTCTGAAGTCAGGGAGTCTGATTTCTCCAGCTCTGCTTTTTTCCCTCAAGACTGCTTTGGCTATTCGGGGTCTTTTGTGTCTCCACACAAATTTTAAGATTTTTTGTTCTAGTTCTGTAAAAAATGCCTTTGGTAATTTGATAGGGATTGCATTGAATCTGTAGATTGCTTTGGGTAGTAGAGTCATTTTCACAATATTGATTCTTTCAATCCAAGAACATGGTATATCTCTCCATCTACTGGTATCATCTTTAATTTCTTTCATCAGTGTCTTATAGTTTTCTGCATACAGGTCTTTTGTCTCCCTAGGTATGTTTATTCCTAGGTATTTTATTCTTTTTGTGGCAATGGTAAATAGGAGTGTTTCCTTAATTTCCCTCTCAGGTTTTTCATCATTAGTGTATAGGAATGCAAGAGATTTCTGTGCATTAATTTTGTATCCTGCAACTTTACCAAGTTCATTGATTAGCTCTCGTAGTTTTTCTGGTGGCATGTTTAGGATTCTCTATGTATAGTATCATGTCATCTGCAAACAGTGACAGTTTTACTTCTTCTTTTCCAATTTGTATTCCTTTTAATTCTTTTTCTTCTCTGATTGCCATGGTTAGGACTTCCAAAACTATGTTGAATAATAGTGGTAAGAGTGGACATCCTTGCCTTGTTCCTGATCTTAGAGGAAATGCTTTCAGTTTTTCACCATTGAGAATGATGTTTGCTGTGGGTTTGTTGTAAATGGCCTTTATTATGTTGAGGTAGTTTCCCTCTATGTCCACTTTCTGGAGAGTTTTTATCCTAAATGGGTGTTGAATTTTGTCAAAAGCTTTTTCTGCATCTAATGAGATGATCATATGGTTTTTATTCTTCAGTTGGTTAATATGGTGTATCACATTGATCGATTTGCGTATATTGAAAAATCCTTGCATCCCTGGGATAAATCCCACTTGATCATGGTGTATGATCCTTTTAATGTGTTGTTGGATTCTGTTTGCTAGTATTTTGTTGAGGATTTTTGCATCTATATTCATCAGTGATATTGGTCTGTAATTTTCTTTTTTTGTAGTATCTTTGTCTGGTTTTGGTATCAGGGTGATGGAGGCCTCATAGAATGAGTTTGGGAGTGTTCCTTCCTCCGCAATTTTTTTGAAGAGTTTGAGAAGGATGGGTGTTAGCTCTTCTCTAAATGTTTGATAGAATTCACCTGTGAAGCCATCTGGTCCTGGACTTTTGTTTGTTGGAAGGTTTTTAATCACAGTTTCAATTTCATTACTTGTGATTGGTCTGTTCATATTTTCCATTTCTTCCTGGTTCGGTCTTGGAAGGTTATACCTTTCTAAGAATTTGTCCATTTCTTCCAGGTTGTCCATTTTATTGGCATAGAGTTGCTTGTAGTAGTCTCTTAAGATGCTTTGTATTTCTGCTGTGTCTGTTGTAACTTCTCCTTTTTCATTTCTAATTTTATTGATTTGAGTCCTCTGTCTCTTTTTCTTCATGAGTCTGGCTAATGGTTTATCAATTTTGTTTATCTTCTCAAAGAACCAGCTTTTAGTTTTATTGATCTTTGGTATTGTTTTCTTTGTTTCTATTTCATTTATTTCTGCTCTGATGTTTATGATTTCTTTCCTTCTGCTAACTTTGGGTTTTGTTTGTTCTTCTCTCTCTTTAGGTGTAAGGTTAGATTGTTTATTTTAGATTTTTCTTGTTTCTTGAGGTAGGCTTGTATAGATATAAACTTCCCTCTTTGAATTGCTTTTGCTACATCCCAGAGGTATTGGATTGTCGTGTTTTCATTGTCATTTCTCTCCAGGTATTTTTTGATTTCCTCTTTGATTTCTTCAGTGATCTCTTGGTTATTTAGTAAAGTATTGTTTAGCCTGCATGTGTTTGTGTTTTTTACGTTTTTTTCCCTGTAATTCATTTCTAATCTCATAGTGTTGTGGTCAGAAAAGATGCTTGATATAATTTCAATTTTCTTAAATTTACTGAGGCTTGATTTGTGACCCAACATGTGATCTATCCTGGAGAATGTTCCATGGGCACTTGAGAAGAAAGTGTAATCTGCTGTTTTTGGATCAATGTCCTATAAATATCAATTAAATCTGTCTATTGTGTCATTTAAAGCTTCTGTTTCCTTATTTATTTTCATTTTGGATGATCTGTCCATTGATGTAAGTGAGGTGTTAAAGTCCCCCACTATTAATTTGTTACTGTTGCTTTCCTCTTTTAGAGCTGTTAGCAGTTGCCTTATGTATTGAGGTGCTCCTATGTTAGGTACATATATATTTATAATTGTTATATCTTCTTCTTAGATTGATCTCTTGATCGTTATGTAGTGTCCTTCCTTGTCTCTTTTAACATTCTTTATTTTAAAGTCTATTTTATCTGATATGAGTATTGCTACTCCAGCTTTCTTTTTTTTTTTTTTCCATTTTCTTAATTGTTTTGGGCTTTTTCTTGTAGGTCCTTTTCTTCTCTTGTGTTTCCCACTTAGAGAAGTTCCTTTAGCATTTGTTATAGAGCTGGTTTAGTGGTGTTGAATACTCTTAGCTTTTGCTTGTCTGTAAAGCTTTTGATTTCTCCATCGAATCTGAATGAGATCCTTGCCGGGTAGAGTAATCTTGGTTGTAGGTTCTTCCCTTTCATCACTTTAAGTATATCATGCCACTCCCTTCTGGCTTGTAGGAGTTTCTGCTGAGAAATCACCTGTTAACCTTATGGGAGTTCCCTTGTATGTTATTTGTCATTTTTCCCTTGCTGTTTTCAATAATTTTTCTTTGTCTTTAATTTTTGCCAGTTTGAGTACTATGTGTCTCGGTGTATTTCTCCTTGGATTTATCCTGTATGGGACTCTCTGCACTTCCTGGACTTGGGTAGCTATTTCCTTTCCCATGTTAGGGAAGTTTTTGACTATAATCTCTTCAAATATTTTCTCAGGTTCTCTCTCTCTCTCTTCTCCTTCTGGGACCCCTATTATGTGAATGTTGTTGCCTTTAATGTTGTCCCAGAGGTCTCTTAGGCTGTCTTCGTTTCTTTTCATTCTTTTTTCTTTATTCTGTTCTGGAGCAGTGAATTCCACCATTCTGTCTTCCAGGTCACTTATCCGTTCTTCTGCCTCAGTTATTCTGCTATTGATTCCTTCTAGTGTCGTTTTCATTTCAGTTATTGTATTGTTCATCTCTGTTTTTTTTGTTCTTTAATTCTTCTTGGTCTTTGTTAAACATTTCTTGCATCTTCTCGATCTTTGCCTCTATTCTTTTTCCTAGGTCCTGGATTATGTTCACTATCATTATTCTGAATTCTTTTTCTGGAAGGTTGCCTATCTCCACTTCATTTAGTTGTTTTTCTGGGGTTTTACTTGTTCCTTCATCTGGTACATAGCCCTCTGCCTTTTCATCTTGTCTATCTTTCTGTGAATGTGGTTTTTGTTCCACAGGCTGCAGGATTGTTGTTCTTCTTGCTTCTGCTGTCTGCCCTCTGGTTGATGAGGCTATCTAAGAGGCTTGTGCAAGTTTCCTGGTTGGAGGGACTGGTGGTGGGTAGAGCTGGTGTTGCTCTGGTGGGCAGAGCTCAGTTAAACTTTAATCCACTGGTCTGCTGATCAGTGGGGCTGGGTTCCCTCCTTGTTGGTTGTTTGGCCTGAGGTGACCCAACACTGGAGCCTACCTGGGCTCTTTGATGGGACTAATGGCAGACTCTGGGAGGGCTCACACCAAGGAGTACTTCCCAGAACTTCTGCTGCAAGTGTCCTTGTCCCTGACAGTGTCCTTGGCCACAGCCTCCCCCTGCCTCTGCAGGAGACCCTCCAACACTAGCAGGTAGGTCTGGTTCAGTCTCTCCTGGGGTCAGTGCTCCTTCCCCTGGGTCCCGATGTGCACACCACTTTGTGCCTTCCAAGAGTGGAGTCTCTGTTTCCCCCAGTCCAGTCGAAGTCCTGCAATCAAATCCCACTAGCCTTCAAAGTCTGATTCTCTAGGAATTCCTCCTCCCGTTGCTGGACCCCCAGGTTTGGAAGCCTGATGTGGGACTCAGAACCTTCACTCCAGTGAGTGGACTTGTGTGGTATAAGTGTTCTCCAGTTTGTGACTCACCCACCCAGCAGTAATGGGATTTGATTTTATTGTGATTGTGCCCCTCCTATGGTCTCATTGTGACTTCTCCTTTGTCTTTGGATGTGGGGTATCTTTTTTGGTGAGTTCCAGTGTCTTCCTGTCGATGATTGTTCAGCAGTTAGTTGTGATTCTGGTGTTCTCGCAAGAGGGAGTGAGAGCACGTCCTTCTACTCCGCCATCTTGGTTCAGGGCCTTCATCTGAACATTTCAATTGGATTCACCTCCAACATTAACTTGGCATATGGATAATATGAGAAACATACCTCTACTTAATCAGTAGAGAGAGTTGTCTACCATACTAATCGTAAAAGGCCTTCTTCTTTGGGGATTTGGCTACCTAAAGTCATTAAAGATGCCATCATTTCCCGAAAGAGTCAGGTGATTGTGTTCTTGGAAGATTCCAATTTAGTTAATTACATGATAAGGAGCATGTCTTTCTCACTTCCTTTCTTTTCTCCCTCCCATCCTCCCTCTCTTCCTCCCTCCCTCCCTTCCTTCCTTCCTCCCTCCCTCCTTTCACCCCTTCCTCTCTCTCTCCTCCACCTTCTTTCTCTTTTATCTTCTGCCCCCTTTTATAAAACAGCTGTGAGTGTTTGATCGATCAGCCTGCAATTCCAACAATGCAGTTGTTTTGTAGGTGTTATAATAGGACCCTGCATAGATACCTACAAAAGTTACTTTATACAGAATCTGCAGCCTCTTCTACCTGGGGAAAAGTTCAGTGGGTCTTGCTAAAGCTGTTTCCATGTGAGAGAGTAAAGAGGTGTAGCAAATTTAGGCATAATAACTATTATTGAAACGAAAAGTTATTTTTCTCTTGGAATAATTATTTCTAGTTATCATACATCTTAATTTGATACATAATTTACCAACTGTTCAAATACTCACTTCACTTTAATGTATACAAGTCTATGAAATAAACATCTTTTATTTCTCACCCATCCACACAATTAAATCTTTTAATTAGTTGGTGCTTAATTAAAAAAAAAAGAATAATCATGGTCTTCTGCCATCCATCTAGTTATCCAAAAGTCTAGTTTACCTCTCAGTCCTTGTTATTGTTTGGCTACTTTGGCCCAGCATTTAGGGCTTTTTGTTTCAGTCAGGGGATGTTTACATGCCAATAATGAATTCACTAATGAATAGATTTAAAGATCAATGTTAGCATTCTCTTAATGTAGTTTAAGAGTTCCTCCCAAGGGCTTGTCTAGGAAAAGATTCACAGATAAATAATCTACTCTTTCCTGGACAAAAGTTGTTTCTGGTGATGGTACAGGTTCAATAAATTATTGACACAAACCTAAGGAAGCCTTTTCTATCATTACCGGTGTTACTGAGCACAGATGGGGATGAAGAAGGTTCAGCTTCCTACTAGTTCAGAGATTTTAGGGAATTCTAACTGCATTTTCCAACCAGTACATTAGGAATAATTCCAAAGGAACAAATACATTTCCATGTATTTCCAACATAATAACCCTAAAGATATCCACATCCTAATTGCTAGGAACTGTAAATGTTACCTTATATAACAAAAAGGACTTTGTAAATGCGATTAAGTGTTTGAGATAGGGTGATTCTCCTGGATTTATTTGAGTGGACAAATGCAGTCCCAAGTGTCCTTAAAAGAGAGAATCACAGGGAGACTTGACTACAGTGGCGGAGAAGGCAATGTGGTATGGAAATAAATTATAGTGATGCAGCCAGGAACCAAGGAATGCGGCAGCCTCTAGAAATAGAAGGAGCAAGGAGCAGATTCTCCTCTTGAGCTCCTAGCTAGAACCAGCCTTCTTGAGATCCTGCCTTTATCCCAGTGAAACTGATTTCAGACTTCCAGCTCTGAGAAAATTTGTGTTGTTTTAAGCCACAAAGTTTGTGGTTCTTTACAGCATCTATACAAAACTAGTACAATATCCTTTGAAACTCCTTGCATTAAAAGTTTACACAAGTCACTCTAAGTCAGTGCATAATTCATCAAAAAGCTATGAAACACTTATTTCTATTCATGTGTCTATAGTTTAGTTATAATGACAATTTTTTAGTGCACTTTTAGCTATTTTTTAACTGGCACTTCTTTTCTTTGTCATTTTCACAAAGGAATCACCAACATTTTTCTATTTACTTGCAATGGGAACAGCTCACTTGGTTTTTAAGTATCATTCATTTACTAAGTGACACTGTACAGTTAAAATTCTTTTAGTCATGTATTTAACTAAGACATTTGGCTCCATAACAATGAAATCTCTTCTGCTTTGCAGATAGAATATTTAAAAATTCAGAGAAGAGATGTCTCTGTTTTAAAATCTGCTTGACATTTCACTATCCATATTTGATTGGGTAAGTTGAAAAAAAGATACAAGACTTACAAACCCCAAATTACCATCTTGGTAGCAGATTGCACAGGAAATCTCTGATCACACTTGTAGAAAACTATTGTTTTAACAATTTACTCCCCAGATTCACAGGCTAAAATGTATGTACATCAAAAACATTCAAAAAACAACTTAACAATTATGCAGAGCATAACAACGTGTATGAATCAGTCTAAATGTGTGCCTAATCTGGTTTTGTAAACATTACCGACCAGTCATGGAGAAGAGGGTCAGAGAGCCTAGATTCAATCCAGTTGAACCAAGAAACCACAGTTTCTGAGCCTCATTTTTTCCCCATAAGTGGGAAGATTGAGCTGTACATCCTCTTGGCTGTAAGGATTCTGGGGATTTATGGTCAAATTAATTAAAAAAAACCCTCTCTTTGTGACTGTTACCTCCAAACTCTGGTGCCGATCATGAAAGGCTGGTTTAAATCAGCAAGGAACTACTCATCTCGTCCCACAACCAAAAAATACAGCTGGCCTGTTATTCTCAGAAACATGGTTAGTAGTGTCTTTCTTTTAAATTATGCATTCAGTTGGTTATTCTAAAAGAGATGGTTACTATATATATTTCAAAATTACACAGGAAATAGAAGCAAATCCTTTTAAATGAGTATGTCTATATATAAATGACTTGCAATTATGATTGTTAAAAAAAGTGCACACACTTCTTAATGACCTATGAGTGTCCTCATGGGGTTATGGAGACCCTTGTGATTTACCCCCATACAATCCAGAAATGAAAGATCAGTAGTAAGTTACCTGGCACTTATCATGTAATCCCTAGTGCTTTCAGCCTAGGTAAAATCCAAGCATATGTCCAGTGTGTACCTGTGTGTACACGCATGTGTATGTGTGTTTGTGCATCTTTGTGGGTGAGTACATGCAGAGTGTGAGAAGTAGAAGTGGGGATGGGAAACAAGTCTCACATCCACAAATCTATGCCCGCAACTCTGACCTCTATTTTCTCTTAGAATTATGCATTGGATTTTATTTCTGGTTACATGAGCATTTCAAATTGAAGCATAATTTTTTCTTGGGATTTTACACCCCTAATGCAAGTCAACATTTCCATAGAATTATAAGAGGTGGTTTGGGCAGAGGGCCAGAGAGTCTGCAAGAAAAGAGAATAGAGCCTTTGCAGGATTTCAGTGATTAAGTAGACCCCAAAAGATAAGCTGCTGACAACTTTCCTACAAAATGTCACATAAAAACACTAAAGGGGGGCAATTTAAGGTAGGTCCTTCACCAGGGCAACTAGTAGTCCTGCCCCTGTATGTTCCTTGTCCTTGGTGGAATGAGGTCCTCTGGAACTATACGTAAGGGCACAACGTTTGTCTTAGGCAGCTGTGTATTTCTTAGCTGTCCCCAAGGGCTGCATGCAAAATCAAAGGCTGTTAAATGGGAGTGATTTATTGCATCCCTCTCCCCTCTTTCAGTAAAAGGCTTTTTAGGTTGCAACAACTCAAAAGGGAAAAAATCAGGGACCCACAATTTAATGATACAGTTTTAAGCATGCTGATGTTAATAATGGCTCAGTTGCTATGTGGTCTGTGGCCTGAGAGAAGAAATGTTCAGTTTTGAGAGGAAGGACATGGAGAGGAGGGTACAGGAGGGTTCATTGTATCCTACTGAAGAGTTCATATAATTCACCTCTTCCAGCGCCTGTTACCTGAGTGTGTGGCCCATTTAGTGGGACAACATGGGCATGGTGTAAGTGGAGAAGACTAAAACATGGCAGCTCTCAGCCATACGGAACCCCATGATATGAATGTAAGTAGCATACTGAACAATTGTGATCAGAGATACAATCCAAGTGCACCATTATTGATTTTTTTATTCAGTGGTGAAAACTTCCCCCATCAGAGGATGAAAACTAATGTAGAGCCCGTCACCTGTCTGCTTCCTCTTTAGTAAGAAAAAGTCCAGTTGTCACTTTACATCACAAATACAGTCACATGTCACAAGTAGAATGTTCATTCTACGATGTTAACAACCATGAACTTGATTCCACGTGTGGCTATACCTTTGCCAGCTCTAGCCACCCGAGCGTGGGCTCCAGTACTGGGAAGGGCGTTGTTGGTCTCTTCTCTATTTTTTCCATCTGCCAGGGTCCTCTACCCTCCCTCCCACAAGCCTGCGGGAGTGTTTCTGACTTTTCAGGAACCAGGCAGGGATGAGAAGAGTGTCAGATCCCTCTTGAACAGGCAGATTTAGGAACTGACTTTCTTCTGGCACCTTAGTGAACTCTGTGATATTTACATCCCTCTGCATCTCTCTGCTGACTCTCCCTTTGCCTGTAGAGACGCTCCTTCATTCTGGTTGCTGGCTTGTCAGTCATTGCAAGTCTCCAGGAGTCCATCTTTCACCTCCAGCTTCTTGTATCCTATTGAACAGAATCCAAGCCAGCCCTCTCTTCCATAGTCTCACATCTGTATCTAGGACCATTTTCGATTTCTCCTGCTGCTTCCCATAGCAGTCTACAGGTCCCCTGTGCTTCCCAAGTGCAGGAAATACAAGTCAAAGCATTACTCTGAGTAATCCCAAAGAGACCAACCTCTTCTGGAAACAGGCAAGGACATAAAGCCAAAGCTCTGCGCCAGAAACCCTGACTTCAAGTTGTAGTGACTTTACAGGTTGGGAATCCTTTTGGTAGGATTTGAAAAGTTAAAAAAAACTAGATTCCCTCTCCTTGACATGTTGAGATTTGCAAAATCTCTGCTACTAAAATAATTACCCTGGTTTCATGCCTATATTCTTAAGGTTAATATTAAGTTCAGTTTAAATCGATACCATGGTGTTGAATTATCAATATATTCAAAGTGCCATGTGAAGAACTCCAGGGCATTCAAACCTCAGTGAAGCAGTGGCTGAGTTTTAAGAAGCATATAATTCAAGAGACAAAATAAGCCCACTGCACAGGGAGAAAGAGACCTTTCGTTGAGAATCTAATTGGTGTCAAAGACTTTCGGTACATCAATTTCAGATGGGGCATTATATATTATCTGCATTTTACAGATGAGGAAAATATAAACAGAGAGGTTTAATAATTGCCCAGATTACAGGGAGAGCAAGAGGCAGAGTTAGATTTTTGAACCTTAATTAGCCGGCTCCAATCCCCCTTTCCTTTTGCTGGAAGAGGTCATTGAGAGGCTATGACCACCAGTTGGCTCACAAGCTGGACCCAGGCAATTCTGGAGGTTCCTCACCCCCTCCCCTGTCCTTTATAATGTCTGTGTTGCCCATTGTTCCTATAGTGGGAACTGTTCCAAGGATGTAACCTTGAGAGAGTAAGGTGTTGTTGAGACCATCTGGATGGCATAGGTGACTTAACCCAGTTAAGGCCTCAAGATAAAATCTTAAGAATCTGATGGTTGGTTGTGGAGATTTACTCATCTTGCAGTGCCCAAGACAAGCCTGGTATGTAAGTTCCCTTGCTTGTTACAACTGTTACCTACCAATCTGGAGTGATCTGCCTCACTCCTTGCCCTCTGTACAGAGGCTGGTTTCAGGTTTCACCCAGGAAACTCCTGAGGTTTTAACCAACACCTTTCTGCTACGTGTTCTACTTGCCTTAAATGTGGGGAATGCAAGCTATAGTCAGGGACGAGTCTTAAGAAAGAGAGTATTATGGGCATAATAGTGTGAGAATGGCGCTCACTTCAGTTGGAAGGATGAAGGCAGGGCAGGGCAGTCTTTGTTGTAGGAAGACGGTGTTTGAATGATGTAAATGCACCATCCTGGTGCTGGGACAGAGAAGTCGGCTGGGGAAGGGAGAAGGAGAAGAATTCTCAGCTTTATAAACAGAGGAACAATTATGGGCTCACATGTAGGGAATTGGGAAAGCTGAGAGGCATTCTGGTACAAGGAAATCCTCTAATTTTAGTACCATTTTTCGTGAGGACTTCCCCCCACCCCAGCTTTATTGAAGTATGACTGAGAAACAAAAATTGTGTATATTTGGGTTGTACAGTGTGATGTTTTGACATATGTGTATGTCATGTAATCATGACCACTCTCAAGCTAATTAACACATCCATCACCTCACGCAGCCACCCTTTGTGTGTGTGTGTGATGAGGACACTTGAGATCTATTCGTTTAGCAAATTGCAAGTATACAATAGAGTAGCATTAACTATAGTCACCTGCCGTCCATTAGGTCTCCAGAACTTATTCATCTTATAGCTGAAAGTCTGTATACTTTCACCAGCATCTACTCATTTGTCCCACTTCCCAGCCCCTGGTAATCAATATTCTATTATTCTCTTACTATGAATTTGACTTTTTTTTTTTTTAAGACTCTACATATAAGTGAGATCATGCAGTTTTTGTCTTTCTGTGTCTGGCTTATTTCACGTAACATAATGTCCTCCAGGTTTATGCATGTCATTGTAAAGGGCAGGATTTCCTTCTTTTTTATGGCTTAATGATACTGCATTATATCTATATCTATATCAAATTTTTTAATCCATTCATTTTTTGATGAACACTTATCTTGGCTACTGTGACTAATGTTGCAATGAACATGGGAGTGCAGGTATCTCTTTGAGATAGTGGTTTTATTTTCTAGAAGTGGGATTGCTGAATCACATGGTAGTTATATTTTTAATTTTTTGAGAAACTTCCATTCTGCTTCCCATAGTGGCTGCATCAATTTACATTCCCACCAACAGTGCACAAGGATCACCTTTTCTCCACACCCTCGTCAACACTTGTTATCTTTTGACTTTTTGACAATAGGTATTCCAACAGGTGTGAGGTGATATTTCTTTGTTTTGAGTTGAATTTCCCTAATGATTACTGATTTTGAGCATCTTTTCATGCACCTGTTGACCATTTGTATGTCTTTTTCTCTGGAAAATGTTTATTCATACCCTTTTGTTCATTTTAAAATCAGGTTGTTTTTTGCTGTTGAGTTGTATGAGTTCCTTATATTTTAGATATTAACCCCTAATCGGGATGTATCATTTGCTAATATTTTCTCCAGTTTTGTAGATTGCTTTTCATTTCATTGATTATTTCCTTTTTTGGGCAGAAACCTTTGAGTTTAATGTAGTCTTCCTTGTCTGTTTTTGCTTCCCTTGCCAGTGCTTTTGCCAAGTCCGATGTCACGAAATTTTTCCCCTATGGTTTCTTTTAGAAGTTTTATGCCTTCAGGTCTTAAGTTGAAGTCTAATCCATTTTGAGTTGATTATCATGTATGGTGTAAGCTAGGGATCCACCTTCATTCTTTTGCATGTGGCTGTCCAGTTTTCCCAACACCTTTTACTGTAAAGGTTATCCTTTCCCCATTGTGCATTTTTGGCACTCACTGTCCAAAATTAATTGACTATATATGTGTGGGTTAACATTTTAAGTAGGGGGATATAACAATCAAATCTATGTTTCAGGAAGGTTAATGTGGCTTCAGTGTGAAGGATGAGAATAACACACACACACACACACACACACACACAATTAGGCGATTAAGCTTTTTAAAGGAGAAGAACAATATATTATATGATTGTTTTACCGGAACATTGTTTGGCTATAAGCACAGAGTAGGTGTCAACAATATTTGTTAAAGTACTAAATAATTGGATAAGGACAGGACGCCTTGAAACAAGTCAGGTAAAAACTATCACAATAACGTAGGAGAAACCTAGTAAAACCTGGAAATAGGGTAGAGAGAGATTTTAAATGAACATCCTTCCTGAGTTAGCAACTAAATATACATCAGAAGAAAGGACCAGTGCCTTGTGGCTCAGAATTCTCTAACTTTGGATGTTTATAACATGATGAGAAATGACAAAGTCAGAAGGAAGGTTCTATTTGGATTGGAAGGGGTGTAAGTTTCAGGACTGTTTACACATCCATGATATTAGTTTCTGGGATTAGTTTGAGATCATGCTAGTAAAAAGGTGGTTTTGGCAGAGTCAGATGGTAGACAGGTAAGATGGGATGATGAGGAAAAAGAAGGCCATGTTCAAAGAGTGCTGTGTCTCCCGAGGAGCTGTGGTTTGGGTCAGGGTGAAGGGTCTCAAAGAAAAGTTTGAGACTTTTTACACAGTTCATTGTCTTTGCCAGGATCAGCGCTAAGAATAGCAATGAAAGGTGAGTCTAGATGTGCTACCGGCTCTTGTTAGGAAAAATCAATCATTTTTCTGAATCGAGAAGGAACCAAGCATCGGCATTTAAAATCATCTTTAAACAAGAGTGAGCTGTGATAGATGGACAGAGACTTGACTAGCAGAAAAATAAAGTGAATGGGACTAATACTAGGTAGCAGGCATAAATCTGAAATGATTAATTCTGAATACATTGTAGATGCACAGGCATCATTATCTCCCATGTTCTGATCATGATGAAGGATGGGAGGAGGGCAGTCAAGGCTGACAGTGTTATAGTCCTGAAAGACAGGGAGGCAGATGACCCTATCCTTAGTGAATAAGAAGGGATGTCTTTTATAAATGGGGTAAAATTAAGTGAAATTTTAAAATTCTCTGTGCTACGTTCGGGATCTTTCTTCCCTGACCAGGGATCCAACCCTGCCCCCTGCAGTGGAAGGGCAGAGTCTTAACCACTGGACCGCCAGGGAAGTCCCTTAAAATTCTTAAAACATGGAGAGTACTTTATTTTTATTTTAGATCATTCCAATATGGTAGACAATGTTGTACACCAGAAGAAGCTCAAGGAAAAGCCTACCTTATTTTAGGACCACAAGTAGTCATGGGCACAAGTTCTAAAGGCAGACTTCCTGGACTTTATTCTAACTCACTATACAAACCAGGGTCAATCACCCAAACTCTCTGCTCCTTACGTTTTTAATCTGTAAAATGGGCTATAATAGTACCTACCTTAACCATGTGCTAACCAAGTTTGCTCTTATATGTAAAGCCCTTAGAACAGCGCTTGTGTAGTTTTTGTTAATTAAACAAAAATAAAATGCATCCTAGGAAAAAGTGTGATTCCAAATTCAAAGGGTAAATTTCAGTGTGAAGAGGAATCAACAAGGACTCTCTTTCTCACCTAGAAATAACTTCTGTCCCGAGAGCACCCCAAATGTATTCACTTTTCTTAGACGCTCAATCTTCTTGAGAGTTACTGAAGCCCAGAGAAATCAGGATTGAAATTCAGGGTCAGGATGGATCCCCTAGTTTCATTTTGATTTCCCCAAGATCCTTAAAATGGAACCTGAAGCCCCACTCCTGCCCAAAATAAAAGATAGATAAGAGAATTACAAAAGAAATGACAAACAGAAAATGAAATAATATTTGGGTTTATATTACCATGATTCCTCTACTCCAAAATTCTGTCTCAATTACAAGCAAAGAAGGGTTTATTTTAAATTGGATCCTGAGGGTTAAGTAAAATCAATAAGGAACTTCAGAGTATAGAGAGCTTAAATTACCAATATTCTCTGGGACAATGAAATTTATCACTATATCTACCCTGGAGCAGAATTTGTTTGCTTAGGAATTATCAAAAAACCCCATAAATTATGAAAATCCATTTCACAGAGACTTATATTGATCTCATTTTCAAAAATTCAAAGATTCTTGGAGGCAAAATATGAGGTAAAACGTTTTCAAAATACAGACATGAGCTATGGTGATTTTGGAAGGTATATAATTTTACAAGTGCTAAGGGCATATACTTCTATAAAGAAAGCCTTAAGATAACATTATCATTAAAAAATATAACACACTTAGTCATTTGGGTTTTCCCTTAGAGTTTGCTATTCAGCACAGTAATATGTCAAGTGTCCTTGATGTAACCTCAATACCCACCGCTCAGCGCTTATACATACATACACTTTGATCTTCTTATTTGTGAGTATGACCCAGAGCAAGTTTTATGATTCCAGGCTTATTACAGGGCAAAATGATTTACAGTTTTTCAGAGTCTTGTATTTCCTAAGTGTAATTCCTCCACCAGTCACATCTCCAAAGTCACATTTACAGGGAGAAAAATTAAAGACAGGGAAAAATTAAAGACAGGGAAAACAATGAAGGATTGAGCCAGACGAATTGGATGGTACTAAAGAAATAATCATGACACAGAAACACTATTTTTATTTTAAGAGCTCCCATGGAAGGCCAGTGAAGACTCCTGGCTAATTGCAGATTGTCTGCCTTGGCTGTGATTTGGCTGATTTTCTCTGGCTTTCAGTAGATTATGTCCGATTTCAGAACTTGTTAATATTGATAAGCTAATAATTGTAGTATACTTTGCAGTTCTGACTTTTGAAAATGCCTTTTATTTTCTGTACACAAAGCTTATATATGCCGACGCATTCAACAGACTGAATGCTTTGTCTTGATCATAAGAATGTGAAGCAGGTGGTCAGAAAACTTGGGTTGAAGTGTTGGCTGGGCCACTTTCCAACTTGGGGACCTTAGACTGGTAAACGTATGTTTCCCTGTGTATCAAATGGTAGCAAAAGTATCTCCTCTTAGATTTTCTTAGGAATTAAATGAGACAAAAAACAGTACATGAAACATGCATACAGTGCAGAGAGACAGTTGGTGTCAGCTGAGGAAATTGACCTTGCTAAGACTAAGTGACTTTTGCAAAGTTGCACCATGTATGAAGCAGAGTAGATAACCAGGTTCATTGCACCCATGGCCACACTTTTCTAAATGCATTAAGACATTACAAAACTTGACTTTTTATTCTGACTTTAGGCAAGTCACAACGTCTTGCCTTTGATTTTCTAAACTGTGTTATAATGTTACATTGCAGATTTGGAAAGCAGATTTGACTAAAGCTGAGATAACTACCGTTGATGGTTATCTTTGCAGAGCTGGTGGAAGTGAACAGAAACAAGTGAGGCGACAGTAACAATAACTCCTTATTAGTGCATAGCTTCTGAATGCTTAGTGGGAAATATAAGCCTTCATGGCATTGCATACACTGGTGCTACAGTATGTCTATTTCTTGAAACAGTATATATTTCATTTTTGAAAACACCACTGTTCAAAATGATATGACATAGTGAAGGATGGCAATAGTTATGATCTAATAAAAATAGTTTTCACTAATGTTTAGTGAGTACTTTTATTAACTATTGATCTTATTTATTGTTAAAATAAAAATGATTCAGGAAAATATAATGAAAGAAATAAAATTCACTGATATTTTCACAATCCAGAAATTATTATTTTGAATTCTTTGGTATGTTTTGCACTGCATATATAGAACTCCCCTTGCCTTTCTTCCCTAGTGGTAATTACTACCATAAAATGGTGCTAATTGTTCTTAGGTGTCATTTTGTAATTTGTGTGTCTATTAACACTTTATAGTATTGTTTCTTGCTTTGAAAACTTACATATGCAGGAAGCTAAGGTACCTACCCTTTTGCAGCTTTTAAACATAACGTCACATTTTAGTTATTTATCCGTGCTAGTACATATAGGTCAAATTTATTTCTCTTTGCTACTATATAATATTCCATTGTTTCAAAAAAAATTATAGTTACTGTAATTCCTGAGAAGGAATTATGCTGCATGTTCCCTGCTTTGCTATAACGGGCTGCAGTGAAGATGCTTGGATGTGTCTTCTCAGGCAAATGCGTGTTTTTCTAGGACACACCCTGGATTGCTTGGTCTCGAGGTACGTATTCATTTGCATCTTCAACTTTACTAAGGGTTGTTAGATTGCTCCTCCAGGAGGTTTATCAATTAATATTTTCACTCTCTGTATATTAGTGTTTCATTTTCCTCGCCCTCACCTAGTGATGAGGTGTTGGATGTTGGTAGTGATGGGATAACTCATTTTCCTGTTAATTTGCATATCTCTTATTATAAGTGAAGGTCAAGAACTGTTCATGTTGGTGACTCAAGTTTTCACTGCTTTTCATTTCCGGGAACGGCGTCACTGTCCATCTGCTTGCACTAGCTAGAAGTCTAGAAGTCTTTCTTGGCTCTTCTATGTCCCTCATCGATCATCAGTCTCTTTGGATTCATCCTCTCAGTGTGTTTCACTTCTTTTCACTGATTGCCACCTCCACCAGCATCCTGGTCCAACCCATCACCCTTGGTCTACATACAACTATAGCAGACTCTTAATTGGTCTCTTAGCACCCAGTTTTGCCTTCTTAGATTGCATTATTCATCCACACATCAACTAGGGTAATCACTTTTAGAGGGAATTATAAACCTACATTCATTTTTTAGTTGAGTAGTTAAAATGAGCAGGTAATGTAATTCTGTCTCTCACACAGGCACACACAGATATTTGCCAGCAGACTTAAAGAGTTTGGTTTTCTAAGCCTCTTGTTCAAAATCTAGCCGTATTTCTACACATCAATAAATTATTAACATAAGGCTTGGTTCTTTTGATATAATATTTCTTTATCTAAAATGAGATTCTTTTCTATAAAATTAAACACAATCACTTAAAGTCTGAAGAGCTTAACTCTAGTCCGTACTTATTATCTACCAGGCATTTAATTTCCAATAAATTAAAGTCTAAGATGATCTAACTACGAATCTAAACATCAAACACGTCCTTACAATTGAAGCTTATAAAATGATATTGTAATAATCATCCATTAAAAAATTCTATTTGTCTTAGTATTTTTTCTCAGATCATCATTATCTAAAATGACAATGTTTTCACATGATAGTGATAAGTAAAATCTTTGGTCATATGGTATTTTCCTACTTATGAATCTCTAATCATAGGCTCATTAAGTGCATTCTCATAGAAATACAAGGCTAAGTAGTACATTTCAATTAATTTTGGTCAGAGTTATTTGGACAGTTGCTTTTTACAAGTGTTATATGTTAGACAATTTAATTCTTTTTGTGTATATTTAGAGAGTTTTTTAAACCTTTTCTGAAAGGCAAGAATGCCATTTTGTATGTCAAAGCTAATATATTGAAAGATAATCCTTTCGTGCACAGTAACACAACACTATATAACTTTAGTATATATCATGTACAACAAGTTATTGTTGAGCTATTTAAGGATATTGCCTCAGCTGTTGAAAAGTTTTATCTATACTAGTGCATTATTTAAGAGATGCTGTAAATTGGGAATGCCAAAGCCACTAGTTTGAAATCTAAGTGAAATATTTTGGTTTAGGCTTAGGAATGATCTATATAAAGGGCCTTTGAATTCTTCATGTGGATACTGCCCTTAGAAAAAACTTAAGTTACTGGATTTCATATCTCTACTATATATTTTCAAGTGAGAAAGTGTTACAGTCTCTGATATTTTTAACTGCATTAATTGGATAAATAGAATAATTTTTTATCATACTTATCACCGTAGTAGCAGCCCACATATACACCAAATTATTTCATGTTTTTTGATTAGTACTTTAAAGTACACAGAATAACTGTATTAGTCCCAGCACTATGGAGAGGTGATAAGCCATCAGTTTTCTGCTATCGCTTGCTAAGCGTTGTATCTTTACAGGTTTCCAAGGTCCAAGAAAACTACCTTAAACCTTGGAGGAACTAATTGGACTACTACATGGTCAGCCATTTACTATTCCTGATGGGGGAAAAATACACTGCCTATCATCTTTGACCATTTAGTACAAAGTCTTTATGAGCTTGCTTGCAAGTGGTTTATGCATCACACTATAAATTGCCTGATATAATTTATCTACAATTAAGAGCCAAGGATTGTGATGTACGTATTGATTCCATCATACAAAGAAAACTTCTTTAACAAGTAATAATTTGTTGATTCAGCCAAGAAATTACATTTTCCAATATGATTCTGGAAAACTGACTTTTAAAGAAGGAATATTCTAAATATTAGGTCAGTGATGAATGGTATATTAGTTTCCTAGGGCTGTCAGAAAGTGCCACCAACTGGGGGGCTTAAAACAACAAAAATGTACTCTTTCACAGTTCTGGAGCCTACAAGTTCAACTCAAGTTGCCGGCTGGGTCATGCTCCTGCAGTAGCTTCTAGGGGAGGGCATTTCCTTGCATCTTCCAGCTTCTGGTAGTCTCAGGCATTCCTTGGTTGTGATGGCATGACTCAAATCATTGCCTCCATCTTCACAGGGTCTTGTGTGTGTGTGTGTTTGTGTGTGTGTCCAAATTTCCCTCTTATAAGGACACCAGTCATATTGGATTCAGGGCCCACTCTACTCCAGTATGAATTCAACTTCATTTAGCTGCTTATGTCTGCAAGGACCCTTTTCTTAAAGAAGGTCACATTCTGAGGTGGGGGGGTTAGGATTTTAACATATATTTTTTGGTGGGGGCACACAAATCAACCGTAACAGATGACTATCTAAAAATATGAAATATTAATTGTTAACTGCTTTGTATACACATATGGAAGGTCTGTTATGATACAAGTTTCATAAGAGTGGAAATAAATTGTGTAATTTTGTAAACTAGAAATTCATAGTGTGTGAAAACGTTTGCTCAGTTAAACTGAATAATTGTATGTTACACACAGTTTGCAAGTAAAATTGCTCCATCATATTCATCAACTCAGGAAAATGCACCTATAAAATTACTCTCACTCAAGGTCAGCTAATTATTATTCTTTAATAATTTGTTGCTTTTATGTCACTTAATTTGTTAAAATGAAACAAACGTGATGGGGATCTGTATCCCACTATTATTTTAATGTACCATATAGAATACTCTAGAGGCAAAGAGCAGAATTCTGGAGATGGAATGCATAATCTGGAATCCAGGCTCTGTCACTTACTGGGAGTATGACCTTGAGCAATTTGTTTATCATCTCTCTCCTCCTTTTCTTTAACTGTACAATAAGCATAATCAGAGTAGCTACTTGATAAGGTTATTTTGAAATAAGGCACATCTAAACTATGTAGAAAAGAGTCTGACAAATAGAAATTTCTTAATAAAGATTTTCTATTGTGGTTACTATTAAAATATCCAATCCTTATTTGATATATGAAATAATTATTACCTTTTAGACAAATAAAATATAACTAACTATACATAAAAAGTAAGCTAGAACAATTTAGCTCCAGCTTACATACCACTTAACCAATGCCATTCACGCCTGCTCCAGTTGGGATTGATGTTAGCTTGGGGATCTTCCATGTGTTTCTCTTCTTCTATCTATTCCAGATCTTTTGGAAATATATAGCATAGTTTAATGAATGTGGTAATTCCTTTATTCACTTGTTATTGAAATAGGACCATACTCTTCGTAATTTATTTGCACCCACTCACCACCACCATCACCACATCATCTTGGAAAAATTTCCATGACTGTATCTTCCTTTAAAATCCTGGAAATAATAGCCCACAATATGGAATTAGCATTGTATTTAGAATTCTCTTTTTTATGGGTATGTGGGTGGCTTTCATTCTTACATGTGAATCTGCTGTAAGAATCTCTGTATGTGCCTCTTCATGTACATGTACACATTTTTACTGGGGTTAATATCTGGAAGCAAAATTTTCTGGGTTACAAGTTATGTGATTTTTAATTTTGCAGACTCTGTTAAATTGACCTCTAAAATAGTTATCTTTATGGTCTGATGTTTTTGCAGTGCCTGCTAATATTCATTTCCAAATAGTCTTATAGATGCTTTATGCTCTCAAAACTTTAATATTTGACAATTTTATGTTAGGACATGCTACCACATTATTTTTATTTTAACTTACTCTAATCATGTTAGGAATCACTTTCTAGTTTAACTAGTCATTGCATTGTTTCTTTTCTGAATTTTCTGATCAAAATCTTTGCTAATTTTTTCTATTGAACTAACTCTCTCTCTCTCTCTCTCTCTCTCTCTGTCCAGATTTGTGGTCTACATCCCCTATCAGAATGGTACATTTATTGCAACTGATGAATGTAAAATGACACATCATAATCACTTTCATAGTTTACATTAAAATTCACTCTTGGTGTTGTACGTTCTATGGGTTTAGACAAATGTGTAATGACATGTATCCACCACTATAGTATCATACAGAGTATTTTCACTTCTCTAAAAATCTTCTCTGCTCTGTCTATTCATTCCTCCTTTCCCAGACATAGATTTTAAACAGTATAATTAGTATGTTCAAGAAATTTTAAAAAAAATCAACAGAGAACTGGAAATTATACAAAACATCAAATTTAAAATGTGTAACTAAAACTTATAATTTCTGAAATTTAGACCTTACTGGGTGAGTTTCACAACAGGTCAGACCTATTAAGAGAGAATTAGTGTCCTGAAAGTTAGTTCCAAAAAAAATAATTTGAGATTGAAGAAAAATAATTGTAAAACTTGGAAAAGAGCATAAGCCATACATGGAATACAGGGAAAATTCAATCATACATGTAGTTGAAGTGGAGAGAGGGAATCTGGCAGAAGAAATATTTGATGACATAATTACTGAAATGTTTTTGAAAACAGGAGACAAAAGTCACAAAATCAAGCCATTTAAAACCCAAATATAAATGATGCTATAAAACCTCTCTGGGCCACACTAAAATGTAACTGCCAAAAATTAACATAAGGAATGTAAACTTAAAGCAGCCAGAAGATAAAGAGGGAAAATAAAGCACATTACCCACAAAGGAGCAATAATAAGATTGATTGCTGACATCTTAACTAAAACAAAGAAATCCAAAGGCAATGGAATAATATCTTAAAAACACTAATTTGAAAAGATATATGCACCCTAATGTTCATAGCAGCATTGTTTACAATAGCTAAGATATGGAAGCAACCTAAGTGTCCATCAACAGATGAATGACCAAAGAAGACGTGAGATATATACATACACAATGGGATATTAATCAGCCATTAAAAAGTGGTGAAATTTTGCCTTTTGTGATAACATGGATGGACCTGGAGGGTATTATGTTTAGTGAAATAAGTCAGACAGAGAAAGACAAATACTGTTGTTATCACTTATATATGAAATCTAAAAAATAAAATGAATGAATATAACAAAACAGAAACAAACTCACAGATATAGAGAACAAACTAGTAGTTACCAGTGAGGAGAGGGATTGGGGGAGGGGAAAGATAGGGGTAGGGGATTAAGAGATACAAAGTACTATGTGTATATACACATAAATATATATATGCAAGGATATGTTGTACAACATAGGAAACATAGCCAATATTTTATAATAACTTTAAATGGAGTACAATCTATAGATATTGAATCACTCTGCTGAACACCTGAAACTAATATAATATTGTAAATCAACTATACTTCAATAAAAAAATCATGTTCTACACCTGAAAATAAAATCGCTGAAGAAATACAAGTGCCAACCTTTTACACCCAACAAAAAATATATTTTAAATATGAAGATGTGATAAATATTCTTCAAAAAAGCAAACCCTGATATCATTGATCACTACAAAAACAAAATACAAAAGGATAGTCTTGATACAAAAGGGAAATATTCACAGTGTAGAAAAAGAAGAATGAAGAAAAACAACAACAGGTAAATATGTGAGACTCTAACTGAATATAACTGCATAAAGCAATAACCAGAATATCGAGTTTGGTTAAAATACATATGGAATTAAAATATACCTGAATGTTACGATGTAAGATATCAATGCATGAGTTAAATTCTCTAATTGTTCAGGAAGTGGTAAAGAAGAGTAATATAAATATTAGACATTGATATGTCAGAGTTCAATTTATAATCTCTAGAGCTGCACTATCCAACATAGTAGCCATTAGCCATATTGTCTATTTCATTTCAACTTAAACTCTATAAGAAATTCTGTTCCTCACTCATTCTAGCCACATTTTAAGTGCTCAGGAGCCACATGCGGCTAGTGACTATTGTTTGGGACAGAAGAGATGCAGAATATTTTTATCAGTGCAGAAAGTTTTACCGGACAGCACTGCTCTTGAATAACCACTAGAAGAATAACAAAATAGTCTTCCTAAAAGGAGAAGAAATGAAACAAGGATGTAGAACTGATATGAATCAAGTAGAATGTAAATAGTAAATTGGTAGATTTAAAATAATATTAATAATTATAATAAATGTAAGTAACCAGGTAATCTAAACGAAAGGAAACACAATTATCAGACTGGATTAAACTATGGCTGTTTAAATAATATATACTTTTAAAATAAGTACACAAAAAGATTAAAATGTAAAGAATGGAAAAAGATAACCCTTGCAAAAGAAAGAAAATATATCCATAGTAAAATAAAACAAAGTAGACATTAAACAGAACATGTAAGAGGAATATTTCAGTGTTAAATGATCATACCCCAAGGAAGATAATGCAAGTCCAAATTTGTATGAACCTAATAAATATGGCTTCAAATATGTAAGTAAAAACTGACAGAAATAAAAGAGAAATAGACAAATCTAAAAATAATATTACCATGCCTCTCTCAATAACTTAGGGGACCAACAGTCAAAAAAACAGTAAGAATATTGAAGATTTGCAACAGTACTCTTATATGCGATAAAATTGTCATACAGAGAGCCTTTCCATCAAAAACTGCAGAATTTGCAATTTTAATTGTGCATGGAACGTTTATCAATATTGACCATATACTGGGAGATAAAATACTGCTCAAAATTTTTAAAGTCTCAAAACCATACAGAGTATGTCCTCTGGTTACAGTGGAAGTGAGCTAAAAATCAATAATAAACAGGTAATCTGAAAAATGCCTCATGTAAAGAAATTATGCAAAGACATTTCTAAAGTCTCTAGGGCCGATTAAGAAAAGAAATGTTAATCCAAGATATTTTGAAATGAATTATAATGGCAGTACCATCTATCAAAAGATTTGAAATGAACTCTTGCTTACAGTAGGATGCAGTAGGCACAGTTGGCCATCATTCCTGCTGTAACAGAGACAAAAAAAGGATAAACTGTAAACATCATATTTTTAAAGACATGAAGAACTGTGGAAATAATGAACAGTAGATGCATTAATAAAATTCCCCAGAGAGAAAGCCTTTTTTAGATGAACTGATAGATGCTGACCATTTTCGTTCTTGACAGCATTTGGCAATTTTGAATGCGGATTAAGGATCAGACTTGGCTCAGTTTCCATTGGGGGAAGAGAAACCAGAGGATTTTTGGCATTTATGTGGAGCTGGGTTGAAATCAGAATGAGCTGCAGAGGCAAGATTGGTTTTTAGCATGGAAATTTCTGAAGGTCTGGAATGGGGAATGAGGCTAGGCTTGGGTCAAAGCAGAGGGAAATCTTTCACAGTCTTTCACTGCTTACGAATCAAAGATGTGCTCTAGGAAGGGCTTGCCACGAACCCGCAGCCCATCCCTTCTTAAGACACCTAACAGAGTTTGAACCTTCATCGGGCAGGAGGCTAAAGACTGAAGACTGAAGCTTTGAAATGTCAGAACTTAAGGAACAGATTCTTGTGAAATCAATCAGAAGCCTAAAAGGCTATGCCTGAAGAATCAGGGTGATACAGATGTGGACTGAATCCTAAGGAAAGTTTAGTTCTTGTTGGACCCAGCTTAAAACTTCTTTGGATTGAGGTAATCATCTCTTTACCTTATCTACCTAAGGGAAGAAAGAGGGGACCCTCTGGAGAAAAATATCTCGAGCTTCTTTTTATTTTAAAAGAGTGTTTAGCATAAAATAAAAATTTACTAGACATGTGAAGAGACGAAAGAAAAATGTGACCAATAATCAAGAGAACACAGCAGAGCTTAAGAGACATGGGAGGGGAAAATATTCAAAGATCTAATGTTTATATACTTGGAATCTGAGAGGAGCAGAATTATTTGATGAGATCAAGGTTGAGAATTTTTCTAAACTGATAAAAGGCTTTAAATCGATATAATAGATACATTGTTTTACATTTGTGCAATCAGACACTGTATAGCAATTGTCAACTACAATTGGCACTCACCATTGGCAGTTGCCATCTACCTCTACAAGGATTAAATCATGTTCTGCTGCAGCTACTGACTTTCAGCACCCCCTGAAAGGAGTTCAGGGTGGAGAGCTGAAATGAGGCACTCTGTGCTCTGGGGAAAACTGGCAGAACAGGTCTTCAGATAGTTAGATATTTTCAGGAGCCGATTTTACGAGCCCAACACTTGTATCTCCTCACATCTAGAAAAACACTAAAATCCTTCATGGTGACGACTGCGCCTCGTGACTAGCAGAAACCTTCTGCAAAAAAATATGTACTCGATTGCATGTACCCTTCCTTCACAAAAATCACATCTATACTGACCTTCCCCCCTACCTCTTGGGAGCAGTTTCTCAGAGCTATCTGAAATGCTGTCTCTCGGGCTGCAGTACTCATTTTGCCCCCAAAAAACTTAACGCTCAACTCTCACGTTGTGCATATTTTTTAAGTCGACACAATAATGTTATAATGTGAATGAATATCACAAATATAATGTTGAATAAAGGAAATTGGACACAAAAGAATAAACAGTGTGATTCCATTACATAAATTTCAAAATGATAGAATACTAATTTATATTATCTGAAGTCAGGATAATTGTCACCTTTGGGAGCAGGGAGTGGATATTGATTGGGAAGGTATATTTTAGGGTTTTCTGGAGTATGGTTTTAGTAGGACAATTTGCTGTCCTCTAAAATATGAGGATGATGTAGTAGTAAAAAAAAGGGAAGAATGGATTTCAAATAGATAATACTGTAGTCTCTGCCATAAGCCTCAAAATGTTGGCTTTGGTTGGCTGTTTCACTGTACTGAGTGAAAAGCCTGGTGCTATAGACTGAGGTATGGAAGAAGTATAGATAAGAATTATCTGTTTGTTCCAGGAAATCATTGCCCAGGAAGACATTAAAATAATTCAAGTAGGAAAAAAATTCACTTTTTGATTCAGGAAATTCTTGCCATTCAATTTAACTGGGCAATGACCATTAGATCCTCTGGGACAGCTCTCATATGAAATTAATAGAACGTTCTAATAGATTTTTCACCTGGGCAAACAGCTCAGTTATCAGACAATGATCAGAGCTTGCTGCAAGAACCTAACCTCACTGCGTTTACCAACCCTACATTATTAGGTCACAAATATTGCCCAATCACAATCTGTCCCCCACCTTGATAATCCTGCCTCACACCACTTGAATACAAACACCCCAAATGTACAAATAACTCTCCATCCACACTCCCGTTCTTAGACAATATTGATATCTGTCAATATGGTGCTCTCCCTACTGCAGTAAGTCTAATAAACTTGACTTTAGGACACACACACATACACAGATTATATATCAAGGTATACATTTATATGTGTGTCTGTATGTATATTACTCCGGTGGTCTTTTTGGTGATTGGCCCATCAAAAATCCTATTTTCTGGGCCAGAGGCTCATATTAGCAGCTCATTAGTACGCTTCTGTTTGCAAAGTATACATGCATTTTAGACAGTCCCTTTCTTTAACATATCCAAGAAGTCTAAGAACCTATGCTGTATGCCCATTCACTTTACCCTGACAAATCAAAAACATTGATGAAGTTCGTGGACAAAATAAACTTCTTAAAGAATCTTAAGGGATTGTCTAGAGGGTAGACCTTTTCTTGAGAGAGGTGTAGGGTTTATATAAATGCAAATGGAGAAAGGCATTGATGTCCTCCGGTGACTCTTTTTACTTTTGTGCTGTCACCCTTGCTGGCATGGAGGGCAGGACCTGGTTGGGGGTTCCTATTCTTAGGAAGCCCTGACCACATAAAGGCATAGAGTCAGGGGAGTCGTTCCCCCTGCAAAAGGATGCACAGATAGCCCGCTTAGCTCTTCAATTAAAAAAATGAGAAGATATTTGATGTTCACACACGATCCAGGCTAGTTGATTAAAGGAGGTGACTAGGCTGCCTGCTAATAAATCTCTCCCTTCCCAGAGGTGTCCTGTTTACCAATATCCTTAGGACCCCAGCATGACTAAGAATTCCTGGTCGTAGCCACCGACTCGGAGGAGTGGCATTGAAGCTTTGACTCACTTCATGTGAAATGCCAGTCCTTTGACAAGTCATGGTAATTAGAAGTGAACTTTCAAATCATTAAATTATTCAAGTGTAGGCAGTTAGAAGTTCTTAAGTTACCGACCGATCCAAATACTTTTTTCTGCTAAGAGGAAAACTTCTGGATTAAAGGGCCATTTCTCCCTGTCGTCGCACAGTGTTAGCTTTAGCAGATACTTGTCCAGACTTGGACATGTTCACAAGAGTCATTGGAAAGTTCCAGATTTCAGCAGCTATTGCACAGGTGAAGCAAATATAAACCTACACTTAAAGAGACTACGTAGTCACAAAGGACCTCCCTTTGGAGCACTGCTTTCCACAACTGAAAGAGTGATTATTGTCAGAGCTGGCAATTCCGATTATCTAACAAACTATGTCACGACAGGAACAACTTAACGCCTGTAAGATTGTTGTGTGTTGAGTATCATAAAATTCAGCAATAGTCAATTCAATTACTAAAACTAGAACGTGATGTCATATTTATTCAAAATTTCTGTCATTTTGATTTTCAAATCTGTTTTAAAACCCAGATTTTAAGTCTTGGTGGATATTATACATTATGCATTTTGTTCTTTCTACTCTCATAGAATTTCTGGAAGATTATGACATCTTTTGACTTATCCCAAAACAAGTAAGGCAAAAGTAAAAAATGAGTTTTAATACTGTTTTGAATTTACTTGCAGACCAGATCTTGAGCTCACATGAATCCATAACCTAAATATAAAGCATGTTTTGATAGACCATTGCATAGACTTCTGAGAGTAATGAAAAAATTTAATAAATAATGCACAATTAAAATTTCTTTTGAGTCATTACGGCTATGTAATGCCTATAACTGGGACTTCACCTCACTAAAGTGTGATATTTAGAAGAACATAAATGGTGTATGGCCACATTCAAATAGCACGGTTTCCACAGAGATGACGATGAAGGTAATGATGACAAGATATGATTCTCCTTGGCTACTATATAGGGTGTAGAAGATCTCAGACTATCGGTTGTTTGATTTCTACTCTTCCCAAAGGCACCTGGAGAACCCATGTGGTCAGTGGGAGCTGAAAGCCATTGCACAATCTGCAGACCAAGCCAGAGAACCAAGTTCAAGTTTGCCTCAGCCTGGAAATTGCAGGAGTAGCTTTAAGGGTGAGCATTAGCCCTCCCATCAACGGATGACTGACAGTGAATTAGAGCAGGAGGTGAGTTCATTACTCTAATTTATGGAGTAATGGGAAGGCACAAAGTCATCAAAGGGTTTTATTACACTCTCTGAAGTGCTTCTCTTTAATTTGTTTATTAAAGAAACAATGTCCTAATATTTGCGATATGCATTGACGGATGTATTATTGAATACTGAATGGTCTCTGGCCTCAGATAAATTATTGTCCAGCTAAGATAACAGCATGTTTTTTTCAGTTTCAGCAATTCTTGCCTGACAGTTATAAACTCAGGGCTTGGGGAGTACATGGCAGGGAGAAAACACTCTGAATGTTGCAGAAACACCTGGAAGACAGCACACGGAATAGGAGGGTACATGTTATGATATTAAGGGAGAGGTGTTTTGAAATGTGCAGAATAAGTAAAATCTGGATATGGTGTAAGCAGAGGGCTGATGTCCACTGGAGAAAGACTGATTGGTGCTCTTGGTAGGTGATAATTGTTGGAGCAGGAACTGGTCCAGGCAGGAAGGATTGGATAAATTTTACAGTTAGACATTAACTGTAGTAGATAAATTCCCTTTTTTAAAATGCAAACATAGGCACTGGTTAAATATACACTATGTCAAATATCATAATAAGGTAAATGAAACTCAAGCACATGGTAGGAAGTTAGGAAACTTTTCTTGACTTTTATCTAAAAGCAATGCTTCTCAACCTTGAGAGATACTGCCCTCCAGGAGACATTTGCAAATGACTGGGGATATTTTGTTTGTCACAATTGGAGAAGGGACACTATTGGCATCTAGTGGGTAGAGGCTGAAGATGATGCTGTTTCCTTAATTTAACAAAATCCCAAGTAGATAAATCCATGAATTCTGTGAAGTCTTTATTCCTTTTAATGGCACCATTCTTTAGATCCTAGAGATCACTAGTAACCTTTCTGAATTTGTAATCACTATATAAAAAAGCCCTCAACATTTAGATAAGATACTCAGTAACTGCTTAATGGTGACTGTACACATGTTTTTGACTCTGATTCATCATCTCCTGATGGATGGTTTTTTACATAACTGAGATACCAACATTCCTCTGAGTTTAATGTTAACTAATAATACATCTCTGGTCTTTGAAAAATGTGCAGACCTATGATCCCCTTTGCCTCTCTGTAATATTGCTGGCAATTCCTAGTGACTGAACTTAATAACACCAGGTAGTTCATGCTTCTAAACTGATGCTCAAACTCAAAAAAGTTATTGAGATTAATATAATTTAATTTTTTAATTGAAGCAGGCACACAAGATCTAAAAACTTAGCATAGATAGAAAAACAAACCGGCTATTTTAAAATAATGAATAGGGCTTCCCTGGTGGCGCAGTGGTTGAGAATCTGCCTGCCAATGCAGGGGACACGGGTTCCAGCCCTGGTCTGGGAAGATCCCACATGCCGCAGAGCAACTAGGCCCTTGAGCCACAACTACTGACCCTGTGCGTCTGGAGCCTGTGCTCCGCAACGAGAGGCCGCGATAGTAAGAGGCCCGCGCACCGCGAAGAGTGCCCCCGCTTGCCGCAACTAGAGAAAGCCCTTGTACAGAAACGAAGACCCAACATAGCCAAAAATAAATAAATTAATTAAAAAAATGAATAAATTGTACTTTAAAAGTTTACATTTACTATTTTGGATTAAGAATACCTCTTGTCAGGGACACAATTTGGGAAATAAAGGTTAAATTTTTATGCTCACCTTAAAGGAATATTTATGGCATAAGTAAGCTACACTGTCTCTAGATCTCGAAAGAGTCCTTCCATTCCTGGGGCCTGAATCCTTACTCTGCCAAACCCTGGACCCCTAAATTTTGGCAAAACTTTGCTTTAACCCAAATGATGAGTTGATTATGTAGGAAAAAGCTACAGTTTTTATGGTAAGCTAGAAGACTAGATAAGAAAAACCATTTAAGTTTCAGCAATTTAGTATATGACCACGACATGACAGAAATAGTAAGAGATATTAAATCATTTAAAAAAGCAAAAGTATAAGAAAATCAGTGTGGACCACTCTCAGCTGGAGACTGATATGCTAAGTTTGATAATTCTAGTTACTGTAATGAAATCAACTGTTAGAAAATAATCACTCTTGGGAATATTCTGGAAGCTGTCATAAAGCTGATAATGGTAGACCTCAAGAGCCAGAGACTACCAGACATTAGTTGCTAAGAATTTCGAAGAAAAATGTTTAGATGTAGGTATTAAGTATATGATAATATTGCTATTACACATTAGTTCGATATTTGCTTATTGGACCTATAATATTGTTAATTATACAGGAAATTCTAGCATGAAATATAGGTGGAGTAAATGGTGGTTCTTTAAAATTTGCATTTGAGTCAAGTCTGTAGCCCTGTGCTCTGTACATCTAATCATTTTCTTTATATTTTAACAACATATATAAATTATATAAATGTCAATACGTTAAATTTAATAAACGTCTTCCCTCTACATTTAAGTCAAAAACATGTTGAAATGACTCTACTGTACATTGATAGTTTAACTTGGTTCTTACATCTCCTTTATACCAGAGAAGCTAAAGGTTATGGTGGAATTCTCAGAAAAAAAATCTTTAAAATGTTTAGATGAAACTAACACACAACCACACGTATGTGCCCACTCGCCTACACAACACAGGCATACTGATGATCCAGAGGAAAGAAAGATCATCAAAGTACTCAAAATCCCATTCCTTCCTTGTCAAACACCCTTCAATAACTTGGATATTTCATACGTTAATGTTTTGTAATCAGGAACATCTGTTAAAATTACCCTAGAAGGCATATGTAGACGGCTCATATTTAATTAAAATAATTTCATTATCAGAAATGAATAGAATTTGTAATAAACAAGCTTTAAAAAGCATACATTTTAATTTGTGATTTTATTTGGGGAAATGTTGACTACATTTTACTTGCGAGAAGGCTTGAATAGGGATAATAATAGTTGACATAAATAATACAAGGTTCTGCTTGAATTCCTTTCACAAGTAAGATAAAGAAAAGAAGAACATGTATGTGGTCTGGTGGCCAGGGAAGAGCAGTGAACTAAGGTGCTGTTAGAAATCAGCCTAGCGGGTCAAGCGTGTCTTTTAAATTTGTCAGTGTATCATGACTTCGGGTTGATCTCTCTAATTTATTGAAAACAGGATAAAACCTTGTTACGAATTAACTAAAAAGCTTTGTTTTACTCTACCCCAAAGTAACTACTAACCAGAAAGCATATACACAAGATTTGTCAATGTATTTGCTTTAAGAAATCTTAAAAGAATCCAGACAAAAAAGATGAGGTATCTTTAAATGAACAACAGGAAGACTACAACTGACTTCCCTACAGAAGCCTGGGAAGCTGAAGACAGCAGAATGGCATCTTCAAAGGGAGGAAAGCTGATATCTGTCAACTTCGAATTTCAAAGCCATCACAATATCATTCAAAAAGTGAGGATTAAAAGAAGACATTTTCAGGAAAATAAAAGTGAAGGGGATATATCGTTACTAGCAGAACTTTATTAAATAAATAGATTTTTTTGCAGTGGGGGAAGCACAATAATACCGGATGAAAGGTTGAAGATGCAAATTTAAAGGAAGAGCATTGGAAATGGCAAATGTATCAGTAAATGTGAATGAATGTTTTCTATTAAAAATGATGTTGACAATGACTTGTGGGATTAAAATAAAGAGAATTGGGCTTCCCTGGTGGTGCAGTGGTTGAGAATCCGCCAGCTAATGCACGGGGACACGGGTTCGATCCCTGGTCTGGGAAGATTCCCACATGCCATGGAGCAACTAAGCCCGTGAGCCACAACTACTGAGCCCACGTGCCACAACTGTTGAAGCCCACACACCTAGAGCCTGTGCTTCGCAACAAGAGAAGCCACCACAATGAGTAGTCCCCGCTCACCGCAAATAGAGAGAGCCCGCGTGCAGCAATGAAGACCCAATGCAGCCAAGAATAAATAAATAAATAAATAAAATTGTAAAATAAAGAGAATTAAATCACTTGACAAAGGTAAGTTGTAAAGTCAAAAGGACAAATGAAATTAAAGTGGTTGAGGATCATGACCGGCCATGGGAAGTAGTGAAAGTCCTAAATATTGATAAGTCAAGGATGTATGTTATAATTTCTGGGTAGCCACTGAAAAGCGTAGTAAACAAACTTTGTAAATCCACCAAGCTAATAGGAGAGTAAAATAGAATAATGAAAAATAATCAAACCAAGAGAAGTCAAAGAAAACAGATAAAAGAAGGATAGAAAGGCAAGGCTAAAGGAAAGGGAGGTGAATTCATATCTAAATAAGAAGTTAGTTAAATACAAATGGACCAGATGCTCTAATTAAAGGACAATCTTATCAGATTGGAGGCACACATCTGGAATATAAAGAATAAGACATTTGAAAATTCTGGACAGCACCGATCTAGACTTTAAGACAGAATTGCATGGACAAAAATCTATTCATGGCTCTATAACTAAAGGATAGGTACACACATATTTCTAAAATTTGTTCAGACAGCATCAGTGAACTTTAGCTGTGTACTTTCTCCAGAAGTATAAAGTATGAACAATTATGTTACATTTTAGATCTAAATCTATAGCAGATTATTAGAAATAGCAACTTTCATCCTCCATTTGGATTCAAAATTTTCAGGCTGAATTACACTCCCCTCACAATTTCTCATCTGGCTCCTCTCACATTCCCTGTATCATTTAATAGCATCATTCACCCAGTTACGAAAACTAGAAAGTTGAGTGCAACAGAAAAATATTCCCTTTTTCCTCCAGCCTCCTCACTCCCTCAAAACCACTTATAATGAATCTTCAGCCTATTCATCTTGCTTGGAACTATTTCAATTAGGGAGGTGTCACAATAGCTTTGAGTGAGTCGCTAAAGAGAAAGGATATGGGCCTCAGTCTTTTCACTTCTTAGGCAACATTTCTACCCTTTCCTTGCAATATTTGAATCTTACATGCCATAGAATAAGGACAGTGGAATGGCCTTTATCAAGTTAAAAACTTATCCCCAAATGTTTGGGGAGCTATGTTTCTTCTAATGAAGATTTCAAGTTATATCAACTTGAAATAGAACTTACATAACTGTAATTCTTTGATTTTATAGTGACACGGAAAATAAGATATACTGCATGTTTATACATATAAATACATGTAGGTGTATGTGTACAAATCTTATGACATAATTTTGAAGATGTCAAAATAAGAAAAAGATTAGTCTTAGAAACAAAGAAATGTGTTGGTATACTAAAATGAATTATTCGCCTCATCACTAGATCCATGGGAAAGAATTTCCATGGAAAGCAATACCACTATGAGCTCATCTACTTTTACTACTTCTAAGACTGTGAGTAGGAGGGTTCCCGGTGGAGGCTTTCATCTGATTCCCATTCACATGCATATACTTGTCTGGCTGATATTCCTACTTGGTCGTTTAGCAAAATGCAAATAAACTGAACAAGCCCAACATCAAATTAATATTCTTCTCAATTCACCAACCCAATTCCATGCCAAGGAGACTCTTAGGCAAATCAGTATTGCTACATTCCCCTCACTCATACTTGAGGAATTATGTTATCTTCCATTCTCATGGCCAAAGTCAAGCTGTTCTTGCAAACACAATTATTCTGTGCGTGTGCTGCCCTCATCAAATTATATATTTTTGAGAATCTGATAGGACTGTTGTCAATGCATATGATGTCCATTTTAGATTACTGAAGTAGATTGAATAAAGTTAAAACATATAATATGGAATTATCAGACAATAAATAAAAATGGTCAGTTTATGTGCCATGAAACTTCCTGGCACTCCTGTCGCTTTCAAATCTGCTCCCAAATCATGAGACAGGAGAGAATTCCTTCATTGTACTGACCTCATTATTTTAGAATGAGCATCCAATACCTAGGTCAAATCTCTCTCTCTGTCTCTCTACCTCTCTCTGTCTCTCTCTTCCTACCCCCTCTGACACAAGAATACACAGAGACACACACACACATGCACACAGAGAGAGGGAGGGAGAGAGAAAGAGAGAGAGAGAGAGAATCACAAGGAACTTTAATGAAGCAAATCTAGCATTACAGTGAACACTATAAAAAAGGAAATAATAAAAAACAATAAAATAATCTAGGGTAAGGAAAGAAAAGTACACGGAAGAAAGTAAAATACCATCATTTCTTTCCCTCTTTCTTTCTTTCTTTCTCTTTCTTTCTTTCTTTCTTTCTTTCTTTCTTTCTTTCTTTCTTTCTTTCTTTCTTTCTTTCTTTCTTTCTTTCTTCTCTCTCTCTCTCTCTCTCTCTCCCTCCCTCCCTCCCTCCCTCTCTCTCTCTCTCTTTCTTTCTTTCTTCTCTTTTTTTGTCCTCTCCATTACAATTACTATATACATGTAAACATCCACTATACTGATTCATTAGATTTAATGAGTTAGATAACTTTTTAATTTTAGAGAAACAATTATGCCATAAATACACATTTTGAATAGCCATATTTCATGTTCATGAATGCAAAATTAATTCCTTTCATTGATATTAGCACTGAAGACATTCAGTATACAAATTGAAACTCCATTTAAAAAAATATTATCACTGTAGTTGTTAGACTAATCTGTTTCTTATGTAACCACCAATTCTGGAGTGTCTGAAAGAACTTGTGTTTAAAAAGTTACATGCAACAAATTCTAAAAGAATCTCTCTCTGTCTCTCTCTCCTTCCCTCTCCCTCTTTCTTTCTCTTTAAACTTTGTTGATTAAAACATGGCTGCCTTTCCCAACTTAGACTGACAAGGTGTCAGACTTTTGATGAATTGTTTATGTTCTGAATACAGTTGCAATATAGGTAGAAGGAAATGTAGGAACCCCTGGGAAAAATGAGTGTCTTCTTGAATACAAAGGAAGGAATGCTGCAGCCATGTTACAAAAAGGATATAGAAAGAAAAGATATGAAATCTTTGACTCTAATAGAAATAATTACTTGAAAAACCAATCAAAGGGGAAACTGCTAAAAAATGGATAGTTTACATGCAATAAACAATCCTCCAGATCATGGGTGTAGTCAACCAAAGACTGCTAATACAGTTCACAGATTGAAATATGGCCACCACTAGAGTAGAATTGAGACAGGGTTTGATGCTAGTATATCAAATAAGCCTTGAAAGGTGAAGGGTAAATTTCTTCAGCTTTGGAAATTACTGTAACAGTTTAATTGCTATAAAGTTACTACTGCTGTGAGTACTGGGGCAACCGATGGTACTTCCATGTACATCCTTCATTTTAGGAAAAAAGTAAAATGATTTATTGCTTTAAAATTGGCTCACTTAAAGTTTCCAGTCAGTTTCTCTCATAAAATATGAATGCAGCAATACACTAAGGAATGCTTTGTAAATGTCAAGGTATAACACTAACATTTGATTGCAGTTATTATAATTATTTCTCAAACTCTGGAATATGAGAGGTTTTTATTGTCAGTAAAAATTGTCACAGTATGCAAATGTAACAGAATATGAAATAATTACACTGTTATTTATGACCTTGATACACTTTATTCCTTTTGGTGGCAAGAAAAATTACTCTGCTTTTCCAGATTAAGTATGCATATATACTTTTTAGAATATATGCATATGTATTAGAAGGATTATGTGGAAAATTGCACACCTATAAAAAGTGTACTTTAAACAATATACTGTGTACACTGAAATTTTGGCTAAGATTCATTCACAAGGGAAACAGTTCATCTGAGATTGGTTGGGTCTTTTTTATTTTAAGAAAATCAGAGTAGTGTTTAGGTTACATATTTTTCCATAATTAATATGACTATTTCAACCTATGTTCTTGAAATACTAATCAAGAGTCCTCCTTCAATATTATCTTATATCCCAGACCCTTTGCCTCATTCAGGCAGTTGGGTTTTCTACCTTCATCACCTCGGGGAAGGGATGACAGAACAGAATATAGAGCCAATTCTTATTGGTCTTTGCTTCAAAAATCCTGATATCAAAGGAGGAGGGAGTTAGGGACAAGTTTCTGGGCTTGGATATCATATTTTAGGGAATAGTTAATGAAGGCTTCCTGTTCCTGAGTCAGGAAAATGATCCCCTGCGTTGGCAGGACTGAGATTAGGTAACAGTTCTGGATATTGAACAGACCCTGTATTATTTGGGAAAGAGACACTAAGCTCAGCACTCCCCACCCACCTCCACCCCCGCTTCTCCAGGGAGGGATCAATCCCAGGTTTGGGAATGGGGGTGGTGGCGATCAAATGCTTTTATGTGTTTGGAGAATCCAAGAGCAGAAGGGAAAGGTACCGCCTCTCCAAGGCAGAGGCTCAACAATGTATCAGTAGAAAGACTCTAATGAAAAATGAGGACTTAGAAGTAGTTGAGAGACAGGAAGAGATCTTGTGATTCAAGACGATATCAGTTTGTGGATCCAGGATCCAAGGTTCTCTATATACATGCGTACGCATACACCACAGGCACACACACATATATATCAGCAGGAGCCAGTGAAGATAGACTCCCACTTACCCTTTCACAGTTATCACTCATGCAGTTGCCTGCAGCGTTGCCAAGATCTTTGTTGTTCCTAAGTCCCTTGGAATTTAATACAACCTCAGAGAAAGAGTAGGGGTGGGGATTAGAAATTGACCTAATTTAAAGTTGCATGATTCAACTAAATGGGAACTTGAAATAAAAATAAACGTCAGTTATTGTAAACAATAATTAAGAATGCTACATGAGTTTTGTGTTTTAAGCTTCATGATTGTCAGTAAGGATAAAAATAATAGAGACAGGAATCCATCTTGGCAGCCTCACAGAGAGTCTCAGGGAACACGGCCCCATCATCCAGGATACGTTAGCTGACAATAGTCACATAGAGACTCTGGCAACGTGGCGATGGCTCTAGAAGCTACTCCTCCGGGGGCAAGGCTCTCCTACTCCGTGCTCTAGTGTTTTCAATCCATGGTGACTCAACTGTACAATTTCTGCTTTGATAGCTTTTGCCAGTCATTGTGACTCTTCTCTCTGCCTCAAGATCCTACTTACTACCTTGCTGATGGGCAGCCTTTTGCTGCTTTTCAACCTTATAGTTCGCGTCTTTTTTTCTCCGTTTGTTTGATATTTAACTTTGCTTAGAAATTGATTTGGCCAGGAAGCATTCAGGATCTATTTCCTCTTTAGAGAGCATTCCTCTCAGGTCATACCTGAGCTAAGTTCCCTTCTTTGACTAATCATGCAGTGGCCTAGGCCTTTGGCTTCTGTGCTACCAAGGCAGGTACATTCTGCATAGGAAAACTTCTGGCTGGGTTGTGAGGGGGTCAGAGTTTTCGCACATAGGGAGGATTTAACTCTCCAACAGCTGTCATGGTCTACATACACACTCTAATTCGTCTGCCAAGCAGCAAGATTAAACAGCTTCAGAGAAGGCTCCCTAAAATAATCTGGTAACAAGGGGTACATTCTCACCCTTACCTTCACCTCAAAGGGTTAACAATCCTGAGTTAACTTCAGGTATTATATCCAGAGGTGAAGAAAGGTCACTATAGGGGCTGAGCCAGACTCCACAATTTCTACGTAAATTAACCATTCATCCATGTTTTCAAGTCTTATAGGTTTTGGGATATGTCAATGACTTGAGATAAACATCCTGACACAGTGCTTTACATTCTAGCACAGGAAGACGGGCATACTCAATAAGCACAGTAAATAAGAAACTATACAGAGTCAGAAGGCAGTATGTACTAAGGAAAATAGAAAAAGTACAATGAGGCAAGAGACACAAGAGTTGCAATTTATGAATATGATCATCAGTGTAAGCTTCATTGAGGAGATGGCATTTGAGTTCTCCTCTAGTTCTGTTCTGACCCTGTCTAGTGACCTCTGCAATGATCTCCTTATTTAGGACAGGAGGAGGTGATGATAAATAAGAATCTCTACCCCTGATTCTTCAGCAAATTGGCTTCTGTTTCTGAACATAGTTTACAAACTGGAAAAAAAAAAAGCAGGATATCCTGGCAGGATGTGAAGCTACTCTGCAACTTTCCAACCCTGGTAGGTTAAGGGTCAGATCAACCTGCATTCGCTTAGCTTCTTGGGGCATAAAACATTACTAGGGCTCTAAAATATCACAGGGCATGGTGAGAGAAATAGAAAATGTATTTGATATCACTTCTTTCGTGGGAATTCTGTAGATTTTAGTGTGGTCTATTTTGATAACCTGGAGAAGTTAGTAGTTTCTCCAGATCTCACCCAGTGAGGTCAGAGTTCTCAGGTGATGACAAAGAATGCTGTATTTCCTTTTAAAATGGTAGATTCTGGAAACTACAGGTATGTAGTTTTGCTGAGTGAGGTTTTCAAATTTGTGGCCAGTCTGTATACCTGGGGGAATGTATTAGTTTGCCGCTGCTGCTGCTGCTATAACAAATAGCCATAAACGTGGTGACTTAAAACAACACAGATTTAATATCTTATTGTTCTGGAGGTCAGAAGTCCTAAGTTGGTTAGTAGGGTTGTGTTCTTTCTGGAGGCTCTGAATATTGCCTGGAGGACCATCTGTTTCTTTTCCAGCTTCTAGAGGAGAGCATTGCATCATTCCAACCTCTGCTCTGTCATCATTGTTTCTCTCCCTCTGCTTCCAGCATTATATCCTGTTTTCTGACCTTGACACTCTTGCTTCCCACCTATAAAGAAAGACCTCTGTGATTGCACGGAACCCACCTGGATAATTCAGGAAAATCTTAAGATCTTTAACTTTGATCTGCAAAGTCCCTTTTGCATTGTAAAATAACGTATTCATATTCACAGGTTGCAGGGATTAGGACGTTGACCCTTTTGGAGGCCTGTTATTCAGTCTACCACAGGAGACTGGCAGAGACCAAGAGGTTCCTTTATATTTGTCCTTTTCCAGTTCATCACTCAATTTCCATTCTAAACATTTGTTGAGCAACCTAAAGTAGCCAAACTCATACAAACAAAAAGTAGAATTGCTGGTTGCTAGGGGCTGTGGGGAGGGGGAAATGGGGAGTTGCTATTCAATGGGTATAGAATTTCAGCCATGTAAGATGAGAAAGTTCAAGATTTTTATATGTATACATATATATATATATGTAATATTGTACTTATGGTTAACAATACTGTACTGTACACTTAAAATTTTAAGAGAGCAGATCTCATGTTTTGTGGGGTTTTTTTGCCACAATAATAAAAAAAGAGCACCAAACTAATGGCCTGTTCTGGAAACTCACATGCATTACTCTGGAGCAGGAGTAATGAGCTCCTTGAACGTCAGCTCAGTGCCCTACTTATTTGGCCTTGAATGACAAGTTCCTTGGTTTCTTAACTCCTTTGTCTAAGGTTCTGCTGATCACAAGTCAGGAGGCACCATGCTGTAATTTTCCAGTTCTCAATTCCTCAATTCCTTGACTCCTTGGCTCTTAGGTCCTAGCTTTGTCTGAGTACCTGCCACTTAGGCTACTTTGGCTGGATTTGGACAAAGTTTCCAGTGAGGCAGGCTTGGAGTTTCTTTGGGGCTCTTGAGGACCTAGTGAATATTCAGTTTTACCCAGAAAGGCAGTGTTCACTTTGTTTCTGTTTTTTTAATATCTGCTACCAGTACCTGTCATCTAACAGCTAACTCAACAGCTTCTAGTTTCAACCATCAATACCACTGTCAATAATTGAGGTTGTTGTGATTATTCCTTCCCCTTTGGCTTAGAAAAGACCACCAAGAGAGCTGCCTTCAGAAATTCTGGAGCCTCTCTAAGCAGGACAATCACACATTTGGTTTCCCCCAAATAGTCCTGGTTTAGAGTTGTTTACCTGGAATAACTATTAATAGTTCCCTTTCCAGGATCCCTCTAAAGGATCCTGATTGATGATAAGTTATATGGTCAACTTACTTATCAATTTACTTGTACTATTTGGATATAAGGAAGAACTTGTGATCGGATCATTGAAAATACTACAGGGAGACTCCAATCTGATAGTATTTTCACTCTTCAGTCTTTGAAATTCTTTATATTATGTTTAACAATAGTCTGATTCTTTAATTACCTTCAAAGGCTAGAATTGACTAAATCTAATTTTCTTTCGACCAATATAGCAAGTGAAACCTGCAATCAGTTGCCTCTATTTTGACCTTTGCACAAACATCCACCCCCCAACCCGACCAAAATAATTAATTCAGCACCATTTTAACTTATATTGTGTGGTACTTGTCTAGGAAGCCTTGAAATTCATGACCAACCAATCTGCTGATAGTTTAAAATTTGATTTTACTTGGTTTGATAATTGTATATTTTGGGTCTCATAATAATTGCTTGTTAGGTAAAAACATAAAACCAAATCATTTAAACTACTCAGTGACTGGACTCTCTAAGAGTTTGGTTTGACTTCAGTGAAGATTTGAAAATGAAATCTATTATCTTCTTCATCTTAAAACAAATCCACTGGTCCTTTCAAAAAGCATTTTACAAACTACAACATTAAAAAAAGAAAAACTAGATCTTCATGCCTATTTATTTCTAATTGTTTCATTTTTATTTGTTTCCAGAAAGAAGAAACTATAGTAAAGTCAACTTGAACAATTTCTTAAGGAAAACAGTTTAAAGAATTTATGGGAGGCTTCTGGAATTATTTTATCTAAGTAATAGAAGTTTAATTAGGCGCTTCATCTAAGAGAATTTTGCTTATAATTAAGCAGTGGTTCTCTTGTCTCATCTATGAAACTCAGGCTACCAGACACTTCCTGTGTGCCACCTCACTTCTGCTCATTCTGCCATGTGTTCACTCTTAACTGTATCAACTAACTTCATAAAGATAACCCAACAGTGTCTTATCTCAGCCGCACCACGTGTCAAAAGCTCCCTGTCCTTGACTTTCTTTGATTCAGAGGCCTGGGCCCCCTAGGATCCAGCTGGCCAGTGACCCAGGCAGGTATCTGGAGTTGTTAGTGAGCCCATGGGCCAGCCCTTGACCAACGGGAAGCGTTAGTGTGTATCGGAGGATACTCACCTTTCTGTCTCATTGCTTGTGAATATTCTGATGCATTCTAATGGCTCCTCCTAGCATCTGTCCCAGTAGGATCAAGACCCAGTTGCCCTCAGTGGTGATCAGCTTAAAAGACAAACTGTTAAATTGTATTTTCCACTTTCTATGTCTTAGTCTTCCCAGTTTCCTATGGTGTCAATTTCCAAAATAAATTACTCATATACATGTCCAAGCTCCTTCTGGGGGAAAAACCAGGTTAAGGACCTCATTATCTGTGTTTCTTTCCTGTTGTTTTCTTTTGTGTCTTACTAATTCTTCATATTTTCTTACCTTTTTCAGTTTTCTTAAAATATTTTTCTTTCGTTTTCCTTTGACATCCTATCTTTTGGGAGGTAAAAAATGATTTGCAGTTATAAAGGGGCAACGTGAGATATCCTTATGACGGTGGGAATGCTCTGTATCTTGATTGTGGTGGTGGATGTGCAAACCTACAGATTATAAAATTGAATAGAACTAAATATACACACATACACATAAATACAAGTAAAATCTGAACAAGATCTTTGGATTGTATCAATGACAATATAATGGTTATGATTTTATATTATAGTTCTGCAAGATGTTTCCATTGGAGGGAACTGGTAAAAGACACATTAGATCACCCTGTATTGTTACTTACAACTGCATGGGAATCTACAATTATCTCAATAAACATTTAATTAAAGAAAAAACAATTGTGCTCTTCTTCAACTGGAGTCCCTCAGTTTACACACACTTAGGCATTGCATTCTTTTAACAGGTTAATAACCAGGTTAAATACTGATATATATGTTTGTAAGAGCATCTCATTCAAATTATGAACTCATATTCAAAAGCCTATTTGGCTTTCAATTAAAAGCCATTCTGTTAACTTCTGTGCTTCGAACATCCTGGAATCTACTAGAAATAGTTACATATCATATGTTGAATTAAATTATTTGAAAGAGCATTCTCACTCAGTGCTTATAATATCTATTAAGAAGGAAAGCACTGCTGAGCTATTTGATCTGTGCTAACGGAATATACCTTCTCTAAAGGAAGCTGTATAACATCTGTTTAGTCTATAGCTTTTAATTTTCTTTTATTTGTTTATTTTTCATAAGGATGTCTGTGCTCAGTTAAACCCACTGGAATGGTTTTCGAATGGAAAATATCACTGACCATTTACATTTGGAAAAAAAATGATGTCATCCAGCTTGATCAGCTATCTACCTGTCTCCCAAGAGTCCAGTTCAGAGACTGAATTTGTATTATGTAAAAATGATGTCCCCTCCACCCTTAAAACAAATTAAGCATAAGACTATAACAATAATTCTACATGCAATGCATTATAATTTTGAGGACCTCCTTTCTTCAGAATTATTTGTATCAACTCAGGACAACTTTAAGAACAGAGGAAAAAAAAAAAAAAACTGGCCAGTGCTTTCCCTTGTCTTATCTGTACAAAAACAAGCCTGCTACATTTTTCTGTAAGTGCTTATGACAACTCCCCATCCCAACGCATGTCTAATCCAAAAAGTTTGCCTTGGTCATCTTTCTCAAATGCTCTCTTTCCCTGTTTTAGTTACCCTTGGTCTATACCTTGACCATCTGCTGCCTGTCAATAAATTCAGAACACAAGCATTTACCTGCAGCAAATGTGAATGGTTCCCCTGGAAACATAGCCTCCAATAAAAACCAAAGCCAAAGAGAAAGTTGAGCTCGGGTATAATTTTCTCATCATAGCCTGCTTCACATTTTCCTTTTGGCCTTAGATGCTCTGTTGACCTCTGTCTATATTTTATGGCTAGATTAATTCTTCTATTTCAATGAGTCTGAATTTTCAGAATCATGTGGTGGGGATGACCTTAAAAAGTGCTAACCTCCAAAAAGATGATGTGAAAAAATGATAGAAAAATGAAAAAGGAAATTGAGACTTGCAGACCAAGAAGATACCTTAGAGATGATTTTCCTCAACTTTCTAACTTTGTAAAGAGGAAGGTGGGGAAAGGACAGTTGAATGACCTTATGTTAGGCTTGTATCCCTCCAATGCTGGCTGCCAAATCCTCTAAGCCTTGCTTCAGCAGAACTGCAGACCCAAGGCCAACAATATCCCAAGTCAGTGGAAGTATAAGAGATCCTAGACTAAGTGCTGAATAATTCAGATTAAAATTAGAATTTCTAATGCTGAAACTTTGAATATGCATCCACCAGCAGCTGAGTGTTGGGATTTTACTCTGTTGCCAAGTCCCTGATTTGTGTATTTCCATAGTCAGTGATCCAGTGACTTTCTTCCCTGTTACCTAAATCATTCCCTTGTTTCCCTGTATAAGGTCCTGTGGACTTTGGTCCTGCCTTTCTCACTTTTGGTCCTTCTCTTCTCACAAATTTCCTATGGCCTGTGCAAAGACCCATAATTCTCACCCCCCGTGGATGAAATATATCACTGTTCCTGGGGTCCTAGATGTTCACAACCTAACTGCTTTGAGAGCTTCTTCTAAGAAGGTCTTCCCACCTCTGTGAACCTATATGAGGCCAGCACTACCTTCCTGGATGTGGAGGTGGTTCTCCATCACCAGCCAAAGGGATTCCACAAATAGCTTACAGTGTAGGGACACTTATCTTATCTTTTCGTTTAGATATCCGTCTGAAAGATGTTTTTCTATGTTGTCTAACTTAATAGGTCCCCTTCTGCCCATATCATGGTAAAATTCAATCTCAGAGTCCAATTTTGGGGATTATGAGGGAGAGGCCAGGCATGAGAAAAGCCAGTATGTGAAAATGACACATTCAAAATGGAGAAAGAGAATTAAAGCTATTATTAAAAAAGGAGTATTGTATTCTCCTGATTTGATTAACTGCTTTCTTTTATTCCTTTACTTCCAGGGATGCCTTAGTCATATTCAGCTCTCAAAACTATTATCTTTAAGCACAATAACTGTGATAGTAAGTATTATCTTGTGGTTGCTGATGTTTGCTTTTTAAAAAATATCACACCGTAGTTAGTGTTGTACAAGACACATAAGAGATACTTAAAAGCAACTGCCTTTTCTAGCTGAGTTCTATGGAATATAAATGAAAAAATATAAAAAATGTTTTATTATCTCTCAAGCATCATGCAAATGTAAATATAAAACCTTCTTATACTGAAGCGCCCAGATGTAATGCAAACCAAGGAATGTTACAAATTTGAAATGTAATTATTTCAGATATAGCAATTTTAATATTTACTGTGGAGGATGGTTAACCAATGTTTTCTGTTTTTTCCTTCATGCTTCACTTTTCTATATAGTTCTCACTAGCTAATCAAAAGGCAAAAGGAAAACATCATAGGAAAACAGTGGTACATAGTGGAAAATACAATAAATTTTTATTTGTCATTTGGCAGATACATTTACATTGGTACAGAACATACTCTAACAGAACAAAATGTTTATTATATATATATATAAACCAATTTTCAACTCTTCAAAAGCCTGAATAATTAAAAGTACTAATCAGCAATGAGCATGTACTACAACTACACACACCAAACAGATAAATATTGTCAACTTAACGTTGAGCAAAAGAAGTTAAATACAAAAGTGAATATACCATACTAGCCCATTAATGAGAAGGTCATCCACACACAAAACTTACCCAGGGTGTTAGAGATTAGGAGAGTGGTTGCCCTATGGGTGGAAGTAATGCCTGGAAGGGGAGGTGTGTGTCTGGAATTACAATAATGTTCTGTTTCTTGATCTAGGTGCTGGCTTCCTTAGTGTGTTTACTTTGTGAAAATTTATTAATCTACGTACGCTCATGTAACATATACATAGATGTCCTATGAGATGTCTGGCTAGTTTTGCTTATGGTTTTCAGGTTGAATCCTGATTAATGGGAAGTGTGTATTCGGTAAGGATACACCAAATATTTTGGCTATATGTGAGTTATTGTTTTAAGGTCTATTAAAACTAAAACAGACAGATCTTAATACTTTACTTATTGGAAGCAAGCAGATGATGTGAATTCATGAACCATTGTCTAAGCTGAGTGAATCTTAAGTGAATGTAAACAACCTTGTGTCATAAATGTCTTCATGTTGTGAGTGGGATACTATGAGTTGGAATGGTGTTGCAAGTGGTCATTTCTAGTGGTTAACAGAAACCACATTTCGTGCTTCTCAAATACTGCTAAACTTGCTGTCATGTTTTTTTCCCATAACTTAATTGAAAGATGATAGCCAGAAGGTTATAATTAAAGCCCATAAATACAGTAGCTGATTTGTGTAAAAAACAACTTTGACACTTGATTACCTACCTAGGGCTATAATTTCATTAGAATCATGGCATAAATACAGTTTAAAGAATGCCTCATGAATCTCTTTGGATTACTGGGGGGAAAAATTATTTTTTCTTTATATCTTTTCTCACTACCTGTCAAAAGTGATAACAACAACAATAACAGAAAAAAAAGAGAAAAGAAAAGGAAAAAGACAAAAGGAAAATGACTTTTTGAAAACTTTTATGATTTTATAAATAAACATAATCAGTCAGTGTAGCACCCAATAGCATTTTTGTTTCTTAAAATGCCTTTCAGTCTTAGAAAATGTGGCTTAGTGCTCATGAAAATGAAAGATTCAAAGCAATGACTAATATAAAATTTTTTCCAAGCAGTTATTTGTTACCATAGAAGAATATTGCCTTGTGATTGAAAGCATATATATTGCAACTTTATACTGAACCATTGTAAACTTTTTATCTTTAAATGGACCATAATCTCAACCCCCAGGTCTAAAATAAGTAGTTGGCTATAAATAAGTTTTCAGAGTGTTGACAGAAATTATAATCCTGAGGTTACCCTCAGTGACTACTTTTCTCTAAAAGTTAAAATAAAAATAGATTTCTCAGAAAGACTTTTCCTAATCCAAAATTTCATTATTTATATTTATATTGGCCAATTGCCTACCATATCAATGTAATGATTTAGGCATTTAAAGAAGAATGAAAGTTCAGCAGGTTAATTTTATTAGTGAAACTTGAGAGGGTAATTGAGAGAAACGATTGATGTAAGGCAGTGGTAAAAATGGATTTATGTAGCAAGGAGTATTCTTAATTTTTACTTAAGTGGATAGAATAAATTCCTCATGCAATATCATTTATATTCTTTATTGGGGGAAGATGACTGATATAGAATTTGATTAAATAATAAATTATACCCAAAAAGCTACTCAAAAAAAGAATTCAGGCAGTGTGTTCCCCTGAATTTTGAAATGAGTGATATGAATGCCAATGCCACTGCCTGCTGTGTGACCCTTTAAAGCTCAGGCCATTTTCTGGATCTCAGATTGCTCATCTGGGAAATTAGCAGTGTGGACCAAATTGTAAAGTTCTCTCCACTTCCAGAAGTCTAAAATGCAATTTCATTATTTTCTTATGCTCAATCAATTTTAACAGAACACATACTTGAGCACATGGAGTGGTTTACAATATAATCTTTGGGAGCAGAGAAAATACTAAGTGCTTTCTTTCTACTTTCATGTGATGTTTTAAAAGAGAGACTGGATAGAAGAGTATACGGTAGAAAGCAGCATAGCAAATAACCAATCCAGGTGAGTGGTGTTTGTAATAACTTTACTCTCCTGCTATGCTTCTGCCATCTGATTATCTCTCCTTTGTCTTACAGCAAAATCTGCCATCTATGAATGAATGCATATATTACATATTAATATTTTATGTTTAAAATGATAATTTTCCAATATTTTCCCTTGACCAATTTACCCCTATTTTTTTAAACAGCTTTACTGAAGTATAAATGACATACGATGAACTATATATTGAATACTATTTTGAATGTACAATTTGAAAAGTTTGGGGTAGTTTCACTATCTTGATTGTGGTGATGGTTTTACAGGTGTAAATGTAGTTCAAAACTGGATTTCTTCTATTCTAATTTGATTCAAATATTCTTTCTACTCTAATAGTCTGCCTCCTTGCCTCACTAAGTGTACTTAATCTTGTAAAGTTCAATAAGAAAAATATTCAGTTTAACAAATCCACATTGGAAATGTATATAATCAATAGACAAGTTAGGGTCATCCATTTAAAGTTATTATACAATTATTTATTCTTTATTTGATTTATTCAACAAATATTTCTTTCATTATGAGCCAGGAACTCTGCTAGGCATCAGAATATTACTAAGCGATTACTAAACTGGATGGGAAGAAGAGACTGTATTCTCCGTGACCTTATAGTTTAATTGGAGATACAGGAGGTATACTTTAGTTGGAGATTGAAGCAATAGAGTGGGGGATGGAATATAAGATAAACACATGGTGCTCTGGGAATAACACGACAGTCCTTACCCAACCTTGTGGAAGCCTTCCTGGAGGAAATGATGTCTGAAAACAAGTAGGATTTATCCACTTAAGGGAGAAGTATGTGAGAGTGTTCTGAGAAGAGGGGACTGAATTTGCAAGATCCCCAAGGGGAGATAGACAATGAAACCTGGAAGTAGCCCAGCCTATCTGGACCAGGGAGTTAAGAGTTTATCAGGATTTGGAACATGGGGCCTGGTGGATCATGTTAAAACGCCTAATCCCCTGGTCTAGAAATGATGAGATTAAGATATGATTGTAATAAAATCTCAGTGACCATTTTGAGAGTTGTGGCTTGAGTCTGTGTGTGATGTGTTAGCTTAAATTAGATGAATGAAATTGTGATGCAGACAAGCTCAAGAAGTATTTATGAGATGGAAAGGGTAGGTCTTAAAACAGAGAAGATTTAAGAGGAGGGAGAGCTCTGATGAAAAACAAAAATCAAAGCTACTGCCCAGGTTTCTGGTTTGACCAAAGGGATGGATCATGATGTTACTTACAGAATTAAGGCTCGCAGGGGAAGGTGAGGGTTTGGTTTGTTTGATCCATTGTATATTCAAATTGACATGCCTGGTTGATAATTAGATACTTAGGTTTAAACCTCAGTAAAGGGATCAGAGCTGAACTGATTATTTCAGTCTTTCTTTTTATTGAGATATAATTGACATACAACATTGTGTGAGTTTAAGGTATACAACGTGTTGATACATTTATATACTGCAATATGATTACCACCATTGTGTTAGCTAACACCTCTATCACATCACATAGTTATCATTTTCTTCTTCTTCTTCTTTTTTTTTTGGAAATGAGAACAATTGAGATCCAGTCTCTTAGCAACTTTGAAGGTGACACAACAGAATTGTTGATTATAGTCACCATGCTGTGCGTTAGATCTCCAGAACTTATTTAACTACTAGTTGAAAATTTGTACATTAAATGACCTCTCCCCATTTCCCCCACCTCCCAGGCCCTAGTAACCAGCATTCTACTCTCAGTTTCCACAAGTTTGGCTTTTTGAGATTCCACGTGTAAGTGATATCATTCCAGTCTTTAGCTATATGCTCTGTGATCCTGTACTGGAAGCCTTCAGAATACCTTAATTGCAGAGTAAAATTTTCTACAGTTATACATTTTTTTCTTTCATATATGGTTCTGAATTTTCCAAATTCCACTTACTACAAATGTATTACTAAACAGAAATATCAAGCTTGAAATCCTTATACTTTAAGACTTTCAATCTTAAAACCTTTGCTAAAGGTCCTTGAATCTCTGTCCTCTTTAGGAAAATGAAGAAAAGACACATGATGCTTCTTTTTAAAAACAAAAAGAATCATGCAGAGAATTAATCAAATTAATATTAAAGTCCCCACACAGTACCAGGTACATGTGATTTTGTTTTTTAGTCTGTGAGATAAAAAGCATGATCCAAAATAGAACTATGTTTTTAGTTACATGTATGGTGACCTTTATGTATAAGATAAACAGATTTTTCCACATTTTATTTATAGACAGTAGTATTTTAATAGAAGGATTATTAATCTTCAAATAGTTTAATACTACAGGTAATGAAATAGCTTTATAAATCATGGATATTGATCTGAAAAAGTCACTCATTCAAGAGATTAAAAACAAAAAATTGAATGAAGTCGTAGAACAAAACTAATGTTTCAGTTTTTCACTTTTAGTGATGGAAAAGCCAGGCAATCAAATGAGGAGATACATTTTCAATCATATTTGTGAGTCTAAATATAACGTTACAAGAAAATTGGATGCCAGATAGCAATATAAAAAATAGATATTGATATGAGTGTTTATGTTCCTATGAATAAAGTTCTTTTATTATGACACAATTATTTTTATGTGACTATAAGACCCTGAGGTAGTGAAAACTGTTTTTCACAAAATAATCTGACAAAAATATCCCCATGAAAAAGAATAATTATATGATTTTTAATCTAGTTTAGATCCTGGTTTTGACTGATTCTTTTATCTGTTATTCTATGTATAGTATTTAAATATTTATAATTTTGATCTTAGCTCTTTTGTCTGGTCCTTATTCTAAGGTAAGGGGATATTTTTCTTCTCCTTTCAAAATTCTGTATTGTATTGTGTCAGTTACTGCTGTTGATAATAAATCACCCCCAAATTTAGTGGCTTCAAACCATAGAAAGTTATTATTTTACATGTGTCTACATTGATTTGATGGTTTCACTGAGTGGCCTGGGCTTGTCATGCATTTGTGGTCAGATTTCTGGGAACTGGCTGGTCTGAGAAGACCTGGGCTAGACCTACTTGACTCTGTTCAGATTTACATGGTCCCTCATGGTCCATGTTTGTCCAGTCTGGTTTCTCATTGTGGGCAGGGTTCCAAGAGAGACAGTAGAAGTGAGTATCTAACCCTAAGGCAAGTCACAAGATCAGACCAGATTCAAAGGTAAAAATTGCAAAGTCATGTTGCAAAGGATGAGGGGGCACACGAAGGCTTGGAGAATAGGGGCCATTTTTGGACCTCTATCCTAACACATATTGGATGCTTTATTTACTTAGTTGATTACAAACCACTCAAGAATTGAGAAGGGATTTTTTAAAAGATCGTTGTCATTGGTATTAAAGAAGACAACAAACCATTATATTAATATTTTCTTTATTGTTGATTCTTGCTGCTAGTTGCAAACTACATGATATCTTAAAGTACTTTAGATTACTTTTAGTTTTTGTATGCTATTTATTTTTGAACACCTGTTAAGCAAGATATTTCACAGCGCAAAGATGAAGCACCGTCTGCCTTACATTCAGTGAGTTCATTTTTTCGGGAAGACAGTAAAGCTGCAAGAAAAAAAAAATACATCATAGTTTTCTAAAAGCTGTGTAAATTCTCTATGGAAATCATGGCAAAGGAAGAACTAGGCCTTTCTATGGGAGTTAGGGGATGTTTTCATTAGATGGAAAGGCTTGATCTCCAGCTAGAGATGAACAGGAGTTCATTATGTAGAGGGGGAGGGCAGGATGTGCATGTTACATACAGGGACCAGGAAATAAATCAGTGTATCCAGCAGTCAGGAGGAGAGGGCTGAGGCTGAAGTCAGAAAGTTGATGGAGACTAGATGGTGAAGGGCCTTGTAGACCCTAGTCAGGAATATGGACTTATTTTATGAGAATTTGTAAAATCTGTGAATCCACAGGACATTCAAACTCTGATTTTTTATGTTTTGTGGATTCACAGATTCCTTTTTACATCCAGAAAGCATATCTTTTCCTATCCCACCATGCCTCCACCATGCTTTTTTTTCTCTTTCAAGTATTTGCTAATCTGACTTTGAACTCTAAGAAAGTGATTGAGCTGTATTTTCTTTTTCTTTCTTTTCCTTTGTCCCCTTTTCTTTTCTTTCCTTTCCTTCCTCCCCCACTGCATTTTTTTTTTTTTTTTTTTTTTTTTGAGAAACAGTATCTTTTCTATCTGCCACAACGACCAGTCTAGCAGCAAGATGGGTCAATGAACTCACTTATGACCCCTGACCTTCACTGCTTCGGTCTTGCATGTCATGCTGCTGACCAGAAAGCAGTAAGACCCAGTTTTGGATTTGGGTTTCAGAAATTAAGCAAAGACCATTTTAGGCCTATAGATGTATTCCACATTCCATAATTCTGCATTTGCCAAAGCCTAACATGGGAGTTTCAGCATTGGTTCCATTAATAAAAAGTGTTAATTTACTTCCAATTTGAAATTTCTTTAGTGCAGGTAGCTTTAGGAGTCTTATAGTGGAAGAAAGCTTGCACTAGGGCAGATCTGTGCATCCCTGGTTTTGGGATATTATATATAATATTATCTTCTTCAATACCGCTATTGCCCCGAACACATAAGTTAGCAGAATTTTAGGGCTAGAAGAGATAAAATTTCTAGATTGTGAGCTCCCTGATACCAGGGGTGGGGTTTTGTTTATTACTGCTGTTATTGTTGCTGTTATTATTATTTTAATTCTAGGTTTATTGTCCAGCTCACTGTTAGTGCTCAGAAAAATGACTATCACATGAGTCTAGTTCAACTTTCCTATGTTATCAAACGGGAAAATTTCCTTAGTGTCAAGGTCACCATTTTAACCATAATGTCATCTGTTGAGGTTTAATTGCTGTTTCTCCAAACATTTTTTCTCAAGTTTATTTGTAACTTTATACCTCTTTCCTCTACTATCATAAACAGTCTGATATTCTAATCCTGGTCAGTGATATCATTTATGTCTTACTATTTTCCAATGCTTTTTGGTAATCCTTACAAAAATAAGGCAAGAAAACATAGTTCATCCATAGGTATTTTCAGAATTAGGCTGTTTACTTTGGAGATCACAAAACAGTCCCTCATTAAGTAAAATAAATTAGCTCAATAGGTTTAAATTGATGGACCAATGGTCTCCTTTCTACCCTGAATCTACTTTACTAATTTTCATAGAGAAACTGATAATTGCTTCCCTATCTGTACCCTCTTTGAAAATAATCTGCAGCCAACTGAAGTTCCAACCATCCCTTTCTGCCTTTATTTACTTATTTTCTTGGTAACATGTAACTCCTTTAATGCCATTAACAGGGATGAAGTTTTGACTTAAGGAACCTAATCTATAAACAATGCTTAGTCTGATTTTACAAGAATTTGAACTAGAAAACTTAGAGTTGAGGTTAATTAAAGTATGCCAAGTGTTGAACTTGAGTTCAACCCTATGGATGTAAAACCAGAATGGATGATAGAGCATACTAAAGCCATTGAGGAAAAGGCATAACTCATTAGGAAGTTTGTTTTTGTAGAGAAGTAGGTGAGTGCATTAGATAATACAGTGAGAGGCAGAGATGAAAAGAAGGGATGGTTTCGGTCTCTAACTTTCAAATTCTGGATCCATGTACCTTGGGTGTGCATTTTTTCCTAGTTCCACAAATATTTAGAAGATCATCTATGTGATTTAACAAAAGACACTCTTATACCTATATCGGCATGTATGTCTTTCTGTTACCGCAATTAGGAAGCAACCTAAATGTCCATCGACAGATGAATGGATAAAAATGTGGTACATATAATGGAATATTACTCAGCCACAAAAAGGAATGAAATTGGGCCATTTGTAGAGATGTGGATGGACCTGGAGACTGTTACACAGAGTGAAGTAAGTCAGAAAGAGAAAAACAGATATAGTATATTAACACATATATGTGGAATCTAAAAGAAATGGCATAGATGATCTTATTTGCAGAGCAGAAATAGAGACACAGGTGTAGAGAACAAACATATGGATACCAAGGGGGAAGGAGGGGTGGGATGAATTGGGAGATGGAAATTGACATATATACACTATTGATACTATGTATAAAATAGATAACTAATGAGAAACTACTGTAAAGCACAGGGAACTCTACTCAATGCTCTGCAGTGACCTAAATGGGAAGGAAATCCAAAAAAGAGGGGATATATGTATACGTATAGCTGATTCACTGCCTACAGTAGAAACTAACACAACATTGTAAAGCAACTAAACTCCAATAAAAATTAAAAATAAATAATAACTAACACATTATAACTTTTGAAGCTTCTAAGTCCAGTATTAGAAATACCTTTTCTGAAATGTATTCCAAAAATATTTCTTTCTAAATTTTTTCAATATTGTTTTGTAGCTGAGATTAGTACTGCTAGAGATGACTTTCTGCAAGCCATTCTATTTTCCAGTTCTGAATATGACCTTTGGTTTCAAAGGGCAGCTGTTCCATCAGACTCTGAAATATTGATAAGGAGGATTGGCTAGCTGGTGAACCACCAAACATCACTAAGCAAGGGTTTGAAAGCAGGCTTCCTGCTCAATTTTCCATTCTGCAAATGCGTGTTGGCTTTAAAGGTCAAGAATGGTACCACAGGGATTTTTGATTGCATTAACCAGATTTCTCAGCTCTGAATCATTTTCTTTCCAAAGATGTAGAAGCAGATGCTTTAAAATAAATTTAGTCATTACTCTTTATGATATTACCTCCACTGTGCCTGTCTGGCAAAATGTCTAATATTGGATGACAGTGAAAAAGAGCTTTTCAATTCTGCCTTGGTAGAGAGGGGAAGAGAAAATCAAACAAAGAAAAACAAAATACAATGAGCTTCAGAATATTCCTTTCTATTTTCTGTTGTTTGCCAGTGACTGATTTTCTAGAACTCTGATCAAAGCTGCATAAAAAGGCCAAATCAGTGTTCTTACCCAATTTAATCTGTTAATTAATCAATCCATTTATTGATTTTTGAAGAGACATATGTAGCATTGAAATATTTCTTTATTTCCTCAAGGCAAACTGTTTCTTTGCTTTTAAGAAACTTATAGTTTATTCTAGGAAATATACACAACTAACCTGAAAATACCAAACACATACCTGTATACAGGCCTGTGTATAATATAAAATAATTATTTCATAGAATAGTTATTTAAACCATCAGTATTGTTTAGTAGACTTTAAGGAAAAACACACAACCATGGTGAAAATATAATTAATTCTCACATTAATACAAAAATGTGTTGGTTTCTTTGGCTTAAGGCACTCATCAAGAGTTTTTAACACCTCATGTAAAATCTGCACCTTTGATTGATTTTCTTCTTTTTAAACTAGACTATTTGCAGTTTTGTCCAAGTTTCTTTCATGTTTAAATATTAATCCTTAATATTCTGGGCTCCCTTCTTGTGTACAAGAATATTATTCCCCCATGATATCTTTCTAGGCATATATTTCTTGCAAGCTTTGCTATCATTTTTCCTGTTCCAATAACATCTTAATTTCAATGTGAGCCATCCTGGTCACGTGATGCTCTTGTCTGCCCATTATGTCTTTCCCTTTGTCTTTTATAGCTATCTGGCTATCCCCTTACAGAAATGCCCCTTCCCCACTTCATGTACTCCTGGTGGGAGAATCACCGAAATGCTCACTGCTCCTTGACCAAGGGATTGGCACCTAACCCAAGCCGGACTAATGAATGTATTATTTAGAGGTGCCTATGGTTTCAAGGGAGCTGTGACTTCACTGGTTGGGTTGGGATTGTAGTGGAGATGGGGGTGTGAACATCTATGTCACACATACTTTCCTCTTCCTGGACTTTTCCTAGGGTTGTCCTTTAAAAAAAGAAATGGAAAACAATGGGCTCTATTCAGGGGGTGAATTGAATAGTCCCTTCTGGTTGCTTTTGTTCTAAATCATTGTCATCCTACATAAGAAACCTCAAGTCAGGACTTTGAAAGACAACAAGTCTAACTTGGCACCCTACCCTGTCCCCCACCCACCCATGGAGGGGAATAGGAGAAAAGGAGAAGGGAGGCCAAACACACTGCAGGCTCTACGTCTCAAGTAATCGAGTCCCTGTCTTCCTTTTGCCTTCACACCCCTCTTAATAAAGAAGTCGGACTCAACTTTCTGTGCATTGTTGTATGAGATATTTTGAGTGACCCTGCAAATTAAAGCAAGTAAAATGCTACATATAATACATTTAAAAAGAGGAATATATTTATGAATGGACATGAAAATAAGAAATCCTCAGATCCCCCAAATATAGTGAAAGCTGAATCCCTGGGAAGAAAGCCAGGGTTAGCACTAACTAACTTTCACTCAGAGGGTTTCTGAAAACCTTGAATTTTTACTTTAATAGTCAACTACACCATATGTAACAGGTGATAACATTTAGGGTTGCCTTAATGTGGTGAAGCTAATAGGAAGAATAAGAGTTAGACCCTGCTCCCCAGCAGGGTGATCTGGATCCTCCTAGACCCAGACGAGCTCGATAAACAAAAGAATGAAGAAACTGATATTTCAGAACAATACAAATAAAAAACATAGCCCAGATTAGACACATTCCAGAGAAATTGTAGAACCCCAAAGCAAAAGAGATCTTAAAAAGTGGTGGGTGAGCTTAGAGCGGGGGTCATCTTCAGAGTAAGGCTAGACTGACTGCCTTTCCATTGCAACAATGAAGGTAGAGTTCCATCTGTATTGAATTACATCTGTATTGAATTCAAGGAAAATATCTGTTAACTAAGAATGGTATTCCCAACAAATGATCTTTTAGGAAAGAAGGTGAATAAGGATATTTGTAGATAACAAAACAGAGTTTACTACTAATCACCCTCCTCTGACAGAGGGAAATGGATAGTTTCTAACAAAAGAAGGAAGGCTGAATAAACATATGTAAACATATGTACATATGTTTTACATAAGAACATATGTAAAAATGAGAGTAAAATTTAGCAACTATTGATTGTATAAAAGCAAGAGCGAAAATGATGGAGAAAACCTTAACTTGTTGTAAGTTAAATTTAAAAATATGTGCATTAAATAGGTGAAGTAAATATAAAGAAATAGATAGAGCATCTAAGGCCTCAGCAAGTAGAGGAGAAAAGAATAATGTTTGACTAACACTCAATTCATACAGAAGTTGGGAAAGGTGAGGAGGATGAAGTGGGGTTTTAACACTGGTCCTGCTGGAATGACAGGTATTAGCAAGCTCTAAACAACTGTCAGGTACCATATCAGCTGATCCTTTGAAGTTATCAATAGAATACAGACAAACTGATGCTTTATAACTCAGCTCTTAACCTCTTGTCAATTCCAGGAAAACAGAAACTATGCACTACCACTCATCAAAATTAAATGATAAGGGCAGAGTTCACCTGGAATAATTTTGGGGGGAGGAAAGAGATAGTATTAATACAGGTAGATCTTATATGAAGTGGGGGGGGGGCTGTGAACCACTCTTTTATTAGCTGAAACTTTCATATTTTCTTTGGTACAATGTGTAGAGACTGATTTTTTTAATTGAAAATCATTTCCTATTGTAATGATGTATAACATCAGGTTATTTTATTCACTACAGGGCACATCTTATAAAATAAAAATTACTGGAATGGGAAATAAATTAGGAGTTTGGGATTAACATATATACACATATAGGAGTTTGGGTTTACTATCATTATTCTGATTTCTTTTTCAGGTAGACTGCCTATTTCCTCTTCATTTGTTAGGTCTGGTGAGTTTTAACCTTGCTCCTTCATCTGCTTTGTGTTTCTTTGTCTTCTCATTTTGCTTAACTTGCTGTGTTTGGGGTCTCCTTTTTGCAGGCTGCAGGTTTGTAGTTCCCATTGTTTTTGGTGTCTGCCCCCAGTGGGTAAGATTGGATCAGTGGGTTGTGTAGGCTTCCTGGTGGAGGGGACTGGTGCCTGTGTTCTGTTGGATGAGGCTGGATCTTGTCTTTCTGGTGGGCAGGACCACTTTTGGTGATGTGTTTTGGGGTGTCTGTGAACTTATTATGATTTTAGGCAGCCTCTCTGCTAATGGGTGAGGTTGTGTTCCTGTCTTGCTAGTTGTTTGGCATAGGGTGTCCAGCACTGGGGCTTGCTGGTCGTTGAGTGGAGCTCAGTCTTAGCGTTGAGATGGAGATCTCTGGGAGAGCTCTCACTGATTAATATTACGTGGAGCCAGGAGGTCTCTGGTGGTCCATTGTCCTGAACTCGGCTCTCCCACCTCCGAGGCTCAGGCCTGACACCCGGCAGGAGCACAAAGACCCTGTCAGCCACACGGCTGGAGGATCAGCAAGTCAGAAAGGAATCAGGTTTCTGACCCTTCTCAATATCTTGTAATACCATGTAATTGAAAAGAATCTGAAAAAGAATATGTATGTATTCATATATATATATATATATACACACACACTTATGTAACTGGATCACTTTACTATACCCCTGAAACTAACAAAACATTGTAAATTAACTATACTTCAATAAAAATGGATATAGAATTAAAAATTACTGAATTATATTCTTGTATATAAGTCAAATATCCTGCACTGTAAACCACAAAGCCTTGTTTCAGTGTGTTTCAATTTTATTTTCCTTAAAATAAAGAAATACTGTGCAAATACTGACCTTCTTCTGAGAATTTGTTTTCATCTTCAGTGTTACTATTTTAAAATATGGATTCTCCAAAAGTCAACAAAAATGTACTAGGCCAAAAAAAATATGTAAGAGTTATTTTCCTCAAAAATTTGCACTTTAAATATATAATTATGTTGTCTTAGAAAAGTTTCTAATTTTCATTTAAAGAACATATATCTAGTGAAATAAAATTACTAAAATGTCCTTACATATTTATTTGTTTCTGTAGACAGGTGACATTGATTATAATGAAAAATTATAAATTACTTCATAATTTAAGGGTCTAATCAAAGTAATTAGAACTCTGGGCTATTCAGTTACTTGATTTGATTAATTTGATGCATTATAATGTTTGTACTTAGAGAAATCTAAAAGTTTGGATGAAGCTGCAACAAGATAAAGGATATGAAAAAGTAAAGCTTAGTTTTCAGGGTTATGAAATACCAAAGTATCTTACATCTGGATATTGCATTAAATTTTTCCAAACTTTCTAGTATGCTGAATTATGTAAAATAGGGAATAAGAATTGTGTTTATGGGTATTTTTAATTAAATTAATTTATTCTTTATAAACTGAATTTCTCCTGTAAGTCTGCCATCTTTCTTATTTGGCCTTGTAAATAATATATACATATTTTTATCATGTTCATTGTGAGATATTTTTCTCTACACATTAAGCCTTATGTTAAGAAATGTATCTGTTTAATTTTAGAGTGTTTTAAAACTTCTTGTCATATGTTGTTTTCCTTAGATTAATTTTCATACAAGTCCCTGATTTTCTGAACTGTATCTATCATATTGCTATGTCTTTGATGATCAAATAGACATTAACAATTTCCTTTATAACTTTTGATTTCACAATGCACTGTTGTCCCCACAGAGCCATGGGCTAACTTAATGAGTGTATGATTTATTTATTTACTTCTTATATTCAGTCCCTAACTTCTTTGCTTCTCCTTTGACTATGTGTTTCAATAAAAAAAAAAAAACAAACAGGTTTGTTACAACTAAAATAAATTAAGTTTTGATCTGAATATACAAAATATTCTGCATTATTTAAAGATAGATAGTACACACGAAGTGTCTCTTTCCCTAAATAACTTTTATCTGGTTACATTCTGCTAACAGGTATAATATTTTGTTACCGTGTAAAAATGGTTTTATTCTTGAATTCATTTATTATTACGATGGTCTTTAAATGCTGTCTTCCCATCAAGAATCTAGAAGAACTCAGCTTGCATTATATGGCTGCTAAACCTTTATAGTCCCAAATGAGAATAAGATATCAACCAGACAGAGACAGATGACTCTGTGAGTATATGGAATGAGACAGAAACTAGGCCATTCCACAGCCACAGAAACGCCCAAACATCTACCTCTTCTGTCTGCCACAAACAATGTTTGCTATTTCAGCCATGACAATGCTAACCACACTTCACTCCTTGTGTCCTAGAGAAATATTATTAAAATTCATTTGTGTTATTAATACTATTGTGTTAATGATTGATCATGCAATGCTAATTTTATACTGTATATCATAATACACATAATATATATTCACATATTAATATATTTGCATATCATTATATACATTATAAAGTATGCATTATAATGTATAATAATATAATAAATATATAATTTTATTTATATAATTGCACTTATACATTTATATTACATAATTATATTTATAATATATTTCTATTTTTATAATTAACTGTATAATATAAAAGTAATTATTATTATTTGTGTTATTATCATAATATTGTCCTTCTTTTTTGACAGTTCTCATGCAGGACTGGTCCCTGCTTCCTTAAACCACTGTCCTTAGAATTACCCAGCATAGGTCCAAATATCCCATGAACCCCTTTCCAAGTCCCTCTTACTGAGATGCCCTACAGTTGCTCTGGAGTGTGTTCACCCTTGCTGTACCAAAATAAATAAACCTGACCTTGTGTATATAGTCATTTAAAGTTTTACTACAGGCATAATGTCATTCGTTTAATCCGAATCTGAAGATGAGCATCACCTGGAGCATATCTTTATTTCTTTGTTAACCTGGGAAGGGCAATTAGTGGAGCCCCTATGATCTTAGAGTATCTATCAATACATTGTGGGAATACAATGTCAACCACATCATTTGTATTGCCTTGAGGATAAAATGAGAAGATAATTGTGTATGAATTATAAAATGCTACTCAAATTTTAGTTGCTAATGTTATGATATTCCATTATCCTATTAGTTAGGCAAAATTCCATTTTTGCTCACCCAATGCCCACTGAGCTCTGGCCTCTTGCACTAGCTTTCACTGAGAGAAGATACTACTTTCTGCGCTGCATCTAGAGATAAGGCTGATTGCTTAATATGTGTTATCAGTACTTTATTAATTAAAGATGCAAGGCTTGAAAATAAATTTCTGTAGTTTCTCTACATATTTCCATGTTTTTTATGATTGACGTTTTTTGGTAGACTCCATTGACCGAGATTTTAAATAGTTTGTACGAAGCAGAGTATAATCGGCAAGTTCTCCAGCAAGAAGAATATTATGTTTCCTGAATACTGTTTGATGTTAAACTAGGTGAAGTACCCAAACATATCTGACTTCTGTAGTCATGGTTCTTAAGCAAGAGCAGGATTCCACTTCAGACCTAATAAATCAAAATCTCTAAGGGTGAAACCCAATAATCTGCATGGTTTAGAATTACCCCAGCTCCTGAGCCCACTAAAGAGATGTATTCCAATGGAAGTCTAGACAGCTATGCTCTTGACAAATCTTATACGTGTCTTAAATTTCTAAAAATGTTTCACCTGTGGCATAAAACCTTACCTGTCAAATCACGGAAGAAAAAAAAATCCATGAATCAAAACCATTATCAAATAACCTGAACATTTTGTCTTAATATTTCCAGAAATATTTCAAAGAAAAAAAAGTCAAGAGGAAAAGTCAAATTTTTCTTACTACAAAAAAAATGATATCATATTTAGAGAACAGACTTGTGATTGCCAATGGGGAGGGGAGAAGGGGATGGAAGGATTGAGAGTTTGGGATTAGCAGATGCAAACTATTATGATGTATGGGATGATAAACAACCAAGTCCTACTGTCTAGCACAGGGAACTGTATTCAATATCTTGTGATAAACCGTAATGGAAAAGAATATGACAAAGAATTATAGATGTGTATTACTGAATCACTTGGCCGTATAGCAGAAATTAACACAATCCTGTAAATCAACTATACTTCAATAAAATTGTTTTTAAAGGTGATATAAAAAATTATTTGGTTGTAATTTATGACATCTGTAGTAGATTTGAAAATTCTCCAATTCTCCATAGCCCTACCATGGTTTACACCAGCTTTAAAGATTATCATTAACATAGAATAGGTATCAGAAAGTTTTTCTGTAATGGGTCACATGGTGAATATTTTAGACTTTTCAGCCATACAGTTTCTATCTCAACTACTCAGGTCTGCCACTGCAGTGCAGAAGCAGTCCTGGCAAATATAAATGAATGGGTATTTATGTTGTTCCAATAAAAATTAATTTACCAAAACAAGCACAGACCTTAGTTTGCCAACCCCTGACACGGAAGTTAATCCCTTTTTTACTGATTATCGTTAAGAAATCTAGGCGTTGGTAAAATTTTTGAGACCATATGAGGGCTTGGCATCTGATGCAGTACCTAGGGAATCCCAGAATTTAAACATTATCAGTGCCTTATGATGCTTATTTTTTAGATTTTTCCCAAGAAGTGCAGTTTTGTTTTATCTTTCTGTTTCTTTAACATTTTAACTTATCTTAAATTCAGCTTACTATTGTAATTGCAAACAAACGTATTATCTAGCAGACAGAAGAATAGTTATTTACCAATACTTCTCAGTGTTCATGTATGAGCTAATTTAGTCATAAGCAAAATAGATCTTTCATTACCATTATTTGTTTATCCTATAATCACTCAAATGAGTTATTTTCATGGATAGATTTAATTCAGCATTAAATATTGACCTAAATGTTAATCTTTCATCTTACTTGAAATATTTTTAAATAATACACTGTGACATGGGATTAGAGCATGTAAATATTTATATCACATGTCCATTTTTATACTTTTTCATTTGAAAATACTGTCATCATTAAGAAAATGATAAAGCAAAATTAATTTCTTTTGGCTCATGCATATGGGCTATATGAGCATATCAATATAACCCAGAAAACACATTTCTGAAAGCCTTGTATTCAGAAATGTCACAAAGAGCTTTCTGAAGGTCTTAATAACAGGAACATCCTAAAAGCTATGCATTTTGACATATGCCATGATCAATAGTAAGAACTGGTTTTTAATGAAATTAACATTATCCAAACAAAAATTTTAGCTGCCATACAATAATCTGAATTCTAGATAATGCTTTCTTTTTCTGTTACAGAAGCTGGTAGCTCTTTAAATTGGACTCCCTTGTATATGCCTTATTACTGCAAGTAGAAATTTCACTTGTCATTATCAGATTATATTTTTCTTTTATAAGATCACTCACATGGAATTCACTCACCAGATCTGACTAAAGTACTCTTTGAATGTGATAACACAGAGTCCTGTGCTTTCCATGGGCTCCCAGAAATTGGTATGCAGAATTAAACTCTACTGACCCAGAGTGAATACCTGGTTGATAAAGCAAAGTTTATTAATTGCCTTTCCTTCCTTGTATTGTTGGCTCGAAATTTTGGGTGTTCCCCAGGTGGAATCTGAAACTGACCTCTGTACGTGGAGGGCAAAGAGAGACTGAAGAAAGTGGCAGATCACTCTGGATTAGTCGGTGGCAGTTTTAATAAGCAAGTGAACTTACATACCAGGCTTGCCTTGGGCACTGCAAGAGGGGTAGATCTCCACAACCAACCACCAGAATCATAGAAGTTTATAGAGAGGCTTAAGTGGGTTCAGTCACATAGACCATCCAGATGGTCTCAACAATGCACTGCTCTCTCAAGGCTGCATCCTTGAAAGGGCTCTGGCTGTGGGAACTGTGGGCAGAAGGTACATTCCAAGGACAGGGGAGGCTCAGGTGGGGAGCCTCTGATTGCTACAGGATCAGTGGTCACACCCTGTCATGACCTCCTCCAAGCATATCACTCCTCATCCCCCTGGTCTTAATTCCTTGGCTTCCCAGGTAAACTACTTGACCTTCTATCTTTGTTAGAGCATCTGCCTTTGGAGTAATTCAGTCACAGTGCAAAATTGATAAATGTCATCCCTGTGACAATTATTTTATCAACAGTGATTGTCTTACTTTGAGATAATCAAACCAAAATATAATTTCCAACATTTTGGATTGTTTCAAATTGATTAATAAGTAAACTTTGAGTATTTAGACACTTTCTAAGGGAGATTAAAATCTGTAAAGCAAAAAAACCAAAGTACTTGGTCACAGAGCAGTGTTTTGCTTATCTCTTCTTTTTCTATATAAAAATGTAAATTATAAATAAGAGAGTGAATTCAATGGATTTATGAGTTACTTATATTATGCTTAAAATTAGTATATCTTAAAACAAATTTTATATTTTATTACATGTTTTTCATGTACTTTAAGAACCTGCATATGCGTATTGTCATTATTAATCAAAGTGACTTGTAAATAATGAGAAATGAAATACTAACTCAGAAGAAAATTGTGCTTAAACAGAAGCAGAACACATTAATGTGTCCTGCCTGGAAAACAGATGTTCTCAGCAGAACACTCTCATTTCCTGAGAACGCGTTAACTTATTGAGATTTTGATATTAATCTTGTCATGTTCTTAAATTGTTTTTAATAAAATTTCCTAGCTTCTGTGAAAGGGAAAATTTGTAATAATTGTTGATTTTCTTCATTTGAAGAAATACTGTCTAACAGATTAATCACGTAAACAAGATGGCAACTATTTCTTGTCCTGAGGTACCTATGGCTTATATTCATCTACTGCTGCAATAATGTCTCCTCTGATAACTGTTTTTAACATTATCTTCCTCAAATCAAGCCCTGAATTAAAGGTGGCTGCAGAGTAACACCAAAGGCTGCCTCTAGAAACCCATGAGTAAGGAAGGATGATAAAATAAGTTGATATTAAAACTTAATATCAACTCGTATATTGTATATAAAACTTGTATATTTTCTGTATTTTTAAATAGCTCAACAAGGCAATGAAAGGCCTTCTTATCAAGAGCATAATTTTAATATGAATATGTTTCAGCTATACTATATGTTACAATTGATATAAATCTGTTCTAATCATAATTCACATAAAAACTCTAGCACCTTATTTGCTAGCAAACCAATTGTTAAGAGAATATTGTTTCTAGGAATAAAATACTTGTCAATGTTGAAAATCTTAACACATGCGTCATAATGGAGATTAGACAGTCTGGGAATTTTGCAAATGCCCTCACTGGTCTTAATAGTTTCTTACCCTCAGGGTAAGCATTAACAGACTGCATATTAGGGATAGGGTTAGGGTTTGTTGTATTTCATGCCCCAATGAGAAATTCTATTTGCCTCTATTCTGATCTTGTGGTATCTTAATAGGTAGTTGGTATTATTCTTTTGTTATTGCTTAAAAGCTCCTGCTACAGTTTACAAAGCAGAAGTTAAATCTCCTGGGAGAAAGAACAAATGAGACCAATTTCTTAGAACATTGGCAGAAAGGGCTGTAGCAAGTACTTCTCATGGCTGATATAGGAAATAGGGCCACAGGCTCAGGCCCTCCGCACCAGATGACATTGCTTCTGGAGCAGATGTCTCACATAGAGGGCCTGAGTCAGAATTTCCAGGCTTATTGCTGAAGCAGATGATTTCACGAGGTGAACTGCTGACTCAAGACCAGAAGGACAAGAATTATGTAGTTCTGGATGGAACTGAAGAGGAAAGTTAGGCTGCAGTTATTTGACTTAAAATATGGTTGCTATTGTTTTAACGTTCTATTTTCTGGTGGATCTGTGACACAACATTTTTAAAAATCTCACCATCAGTTTAAAAGGACTTGCTTGGGAAAATTAGAACGCTATGACTTTTGAATGGTGGCTTCTTCTAACTGATCTCTCAGAATTCATAAAAACTACTTTATGGGAAATTGTATATGCATTACAATGAGTAATTAAGAATATCTAAGAAGATGATTCTTTTGAAAATATGACATATATTGATAATTCTTGTCAGAAAAATGGTTAACCATTGATCTAAGTGATTTTTTGAGTCCTTTAATTTCATGCCAAATCATTATTTGGGTAGATAAAAAACAGAACAGAACAAAACCAAACCCCAACTTTTCAACTCTGGCTTTTCAACCTCTTTTCAACCCCAGAGAGGTAATATTTAAAGGAGAAAGCATTTGATTAGATATGACATCACACAATTAAGAAAATAAAGGCTATGTTTCATACATGGAGATTATGTGTCCAAATTCCTCCTATTAAACAAGTCTGTTGCTGCTCCGGGGCTTACAGAACCCAGCATTACAGGTACTGTACAATGCTATTTCCTGGCAGGTGCCTTGGTGAGTTTGGAGATTCCGGTTTGCAGAATTTTCCAGGCTTGGAATGAATGACTAGAAAAGGACAATGAAGCTATGTTTTCCATGAGAAGTACCATGAGTAAGTAATTCTAGGTACTTTAAACCTCCAGGTTTAGTATTTATAGTTTTAGATTTGTTAGCCATACCAAAAGGGTATTGTTTTATATTAATCAATATAATCGGTTGTCCTTGTATAAATAACATAGTCAAAATAGAACAAATCAATAGTTCTGGATAAGAAAAACCACTAACAAAATCCATGCCTTTGGACTTCCCTGGTGACGCGGTGGTTAAAAATCTGCCTGCCAATGCAGGGGACACGGGTTCGAGCCCTGCTCTGGGAAGATCCCACATGCCGTGGAGCAACTAAGCCCGCGAGCCACAGCTACTGAGCCCGCACGCCACAACTACTGAAGCCTGCGCGCCTAGAGCCTGTGCTCCACAAGAGAAGCCACCACGATGAGAGGCCCGCGCACTGCAACTAGAGAAAGGTTGCGCGCAGCAACGAAGACCCAACGCAGCCAAAAATAAATAAATAATTTAAAAAAATTATAATTAAAAAAAAAATTCCATGCCTTTGTGGATGACCACTACATGTTCCCGGGAAAGCAATTCTGCTATTTTGCCCTCAGCCTCACCACGCATTTGGCTGTAGGAGAACAAAAGTTAGGCCCCAAACAGCTTATAATTCTCAAAATCTGAGATAAACAATCAACTATAGGATTGTAAGCTAGTTGCTTGAAGAAAATCAACAACTACGCAAAACAACGGTTAACCTCAAAAAGAAACAGACTACTTTCATAGAAGAAATAGAGAAATAGATTAATACATAAAGTGAGGAAGTAGTTACAGAGCTTGTTCATAAAAAATTCCAGGCCCAGACAAATTCATGAAGGAATGTAGCAAAGATCAAGTAATCGTAATGCAACATAAATTGTCTCAGAGGCTAAGAAAGAAAATATCTAAATTTGGTTTATGAAAGTAGAATAACTTGGATCTTTAAGCCCCCAAAAGATTGTATTAAACAGAAAAGCTAGAGGCTGATCTTATTATGAATATTAAGGTAGAAAACTTGTGTAAAGATACTAGCGAACAATTCAACAGTTCATTTAAAATAGAAGACATTATGACTAAGCGAGGTTTATCCCAGGGATGCAAGGATAGTTTCAATATTAGGAAATTCAAAAGTATAATCCACTGTATTGATAGATCTAAGTAGAAAAAATACAGGATCCTCTCCATTGACGCAGAAAATGTGTGAGACAAAACCCAACAGGCTTTCTGATTAAAAACAACAACAAACACAGCTTAATAATATAGAAAATCATAAACACTACCTTAATACAAGGTATGTGTATAGAGGCCGATGGGTGAGAATGAATTTGTGTTAAGGAAATAATGTGTAGCTAGTATAGCTGGAGTTAAGGGTGTGAATGTGAAGAAAGGAGATTAGATAAGTGAAAAAGGGTTTGCATGGTATATTGAGAACATTTTATTTTACCTTGATGATATTAGGAAACCATATGGTCAGCAGGGAATTTGATTAATTTTAGGTTTTGTAAAGATCACTGTCTTCCATATGTATAGTAGAAAGAACAAATGTGAGTCAAGGAGACAGGGAAGTTGGTGCAATAAAGAACAATGGGGATCTGTGGACAATAAGTTGTTTATAGAACACTGAACCAAGACTTTGATAAATACAGTACTTAATTCACAGATAGAACAAAATAACCCAAATAATGTAATAGGGAAGAACAAATCTGACTCCACATTGGATCTGTTTCTTTTACTTTAACCTTTGTATTCTACTGCTTTTGCTACAAGTTAATCACTAAAGTGATGTTGCCTGTAGCTTAAAGTATACATAATGGCCCACCTCTGGGGACTCTGCCTCCCATGTCTGAAGGTTAAACTAAAATACTTTTGTTCAGCTCACAGGAAATATCCTGACCTGCTCACCTATGAATGGCTACAGGAAAGAAGAAATTAACGTATCCCCTTCTGCGTCTTATGGAACCAGGAAATATTTGCAAAAACTTATCCCCTTTTTTACTTTACCTCTTCACCTCCCCCTCTTTGCTCTGTAAAAGAAACTAGTATCCAAACCCAGGTAAGATGGGTCTTTGGGACAGTAGTCCACCACCTTCTTGGTCTGCTGGCTTTCTGAATAAAGTCACTATTCCTTGCCCTAACAACTTGTCTCTCAATTTAATGGCCTGTTGTGTGGTGAGCAGTACAAGCATGGACTCAGTAACAATGACATTTACTAGTCTTATTTTATTTAAAAATCTTTGATGATCTTGCAATAACAGGGGATCAATGTCATCGGTTACAAATATTATTTCACAATTTCAGAGATTGATAGAATATGAAGTAACAGGGAGTTTACTTCATGACTTCTATCTTTTCTGTTATTGGAGTCTAAGATGTTTTTTTCTTTTTTGTTAATATTTTCTTGTTTTTTTAATATTCAAAATGTTTTGTTAGACTTTTTATATGTATAATTTGAATAGGTGCAGAAACAACATACAGAAGAAGCTCTTTTAACTGAAAAACAAACAAATAAAGCTTATTGCACTTAGATATGAAAAAAATAAAATTTATAATATGTGAGGAAAACTTCTCAGGGGTATAGACTGTGTGACATGATTTTTTTTTTTCTAGCATCTGTACAGTGTTATTTTCTACCTCCTGTATTTAATGACAGGAAAGAAAGAAATCACATATGCAGCTTCATATATTTACATTTTAACACTTTCCTTACAAAAGTTAGCATGTTGTCATTCTCCACTAGACAAATTCTCTTATTTTCCTTTGATTGTGGACAATGTACATAATTTAGACTTCAAGTTTCTCATCATCTCAGTGGTTTCTACTATCATCAAAATCTTTAAAGAATGCAATTAGAGACAAATGCAAGAAAGTATGCTATGAATTGTTAAATGATAGGAAGAATAGTAGAATTTTAAGTGGGATACCACTGGATTTATGAGAGTGATGCAGTTACACTGTGTCTTGAAAGATGTGAAAAATTTGGCTTGGCAGAGATTAAGTGTATTCCAATCCTTTAGTTCACAGTCTGCTTAAGGTATCCCCCCAAGAGGAAGATTTATGCTGAATTAAAGTGCTAGTAGGGATTCCATTTTCAAGTGACTATTAATGATCCAGAATTTTTTATCATCTGTGTAATGTTGGGCACCAAAAAATTAACTGCTTATTTTTATATTAATTTATTTTGAATGCTTGAGACTTGTTATTACTGAATTATATTTTATATATAAAGGCTAATCTCTTTGTTATCATTCCTTATCCATAAATTAAAGAAATACATTTTCAAGGTCTGTCAATACGTAGAGATCATCTAGTTCCTCCAGTTTGTGTTTACAGAGCAAAGGAGCTTTCTAGAAGAGGGTGGTAGCACAGCCTGAAGTGTCCAGTTTATTGAGTAAGAGCTGAGGACAGCAGACAACCAGAGGCTCTGGTTCCTGACTCAGTGTCCTCTTACTTCCTCATCCAGCCATCCATTTAGGCAGATGCTTTGTAATTCCTCTGAGATGTAAAATAACTGAACATAACTGTGAAAGAAGTCTGAAAGAGTGCAAAAGCTATGAATTATTTTTTAACTAACAGCTGTGAGTTAGCAAGAGGTTCCTATTTGGCAGAAGGTTGGCATTCAAAAACATACTTTGAAACCTAATTTTTAGCTTTTACAATAAATATGGTTTTGTGGTAGGTCTTATTTTGATGAAGAAATATTTTGTAATTGGCAAATTCAGGTACAGGCTTAAGTAATTTTTCTTGGCCAATATTAATATAGATTGTATGCAAATGGAAAATTTTAAAAAGCTTGGAAGTATTGTCTCCCAAATATAAATAACACCTTTCAATAAACAATTAAAATACAATTTTAAAGATAAAACCTCTTTGACCCTTGAAATTTTCCTACAAAAATGGCATTATTAAGCTTTGTTTTCAAGATAAAGCAATTGAAGCCAGAATAATCATGTAAATTACCAAGATATACAGTCCAGTAGTGATAGTCCTAGATTCTAAATCCACCTGTGTGGCTCTCAGGTAAGCACGTCCACATTAATATTTCCTCATCCCACATTTTAAAATTAAATCTTACCTTTTGCTTCTGTAGATCAATATTGAAGTTCAGCTTGTTTTTGTCTAAATAAAGTAAAAATGTCAAAACAATGGATAAGCTAGATTATTTTTCAAATGCACATATTCTATATTTTTCAACTAAAGGAACTAAGCGATTGATACATTTTAAGGGAAATGACGGGAACAATGGGAAAAACTGTAATTCCATTTATTTGCAAGGTCATTGCCCTAAAATCAGAATCACGGTTTACTTAGACAGTATAAAAACTTGCGTTCTCAAAATTTTCAATTTAGTTTTTCCTAAGATATGATTGTCATCCTTATTCTACCAAAGCTTTGCATCATTTTACTACAGCAAAAGTTGAGATATTATCAACACTAATAATGAAAATGTTAATATTTCCAATATACTCAAGGAATTGTCTGGAGATATCACTTGTATGGTTGACTGATTTTAAACGGAAACTAAGAGTTATTTACTCTTCAATGAAACATCTCAGGGATTCACTTAGAGAATGGAAAATCTTTTTCTAAGCCATATAACTCCAAGTTTTAATCAACTGTTGCTAATTGAGCTCCACTTATACTAAAAATAACCTCTATTTCTATAATATTTGGCAGTTAAGGTGATTTCCTATAGACAAGGGAGTCCTTGTTAAGTCATCATACTAAGTCTTAGAATTAGTGAGATGACTACATTCATGAGATGAGCTGAGTATGTAAAAATACCCTGGGAATGAACAATGTTACCTATATCTGATCTTTTCATTCCAAACCAATTGGGGTTTTTTTCCCCCACTTCTTACCCCATGACGTAACTCATCACAAGTTTTACCTCTGTGATAAAAGTTACTAACCTTAAGATTTTTTTTTAATCCAATAAGTGAGTTGGGTCTACCACACATGAAACAATAAAATAAAAAGTGGAGATTTCCCTAGCGATTGCACTGGTTAGAGAAGGCTTAATATAAGATTCAAAACTTTGGGCTGTGTATGCCCTACACACTGTCAGAGAGAACTTTGGAGATTCATCTAGCTCAGTTTAATTTCACTCTTCACCATAAGGCTGCACTGTATTATTTGAACTTTAATATTGTACTCATCAAGGCTCACCTTCTCTCTAAGTTACATATGTTGTGATGGTTCTGAACTCAAATCGTTAAGGTTCCGGAAGGGCAGAGCCATTATCTATTTCCTCCCTGTATCTCTTATCATACCTATCAGAGTGGTCCTCAACAAGTTTGTGTGTTGAATTAAAAATGTATACAAGGTGGATAGTCAGGATCTGTTCTGATTTTCAGTGAGGGAAGGGAAATAATGCATTTAAACACCTATTGTGCGTCAGGCACTTGGCAAAGTGCTTTTCAATCTATTAAAATAGACATCACTTAAAATAGATGTCATAATCATTAGTATATTTAAAAATGAGTCAACTGAAGCTCTGCAACATTAAGAAGATTTTCTGTAGATTATAAGTGACTGAGTCAGTGAGCAGTCCAGTCTTATCTTTCTCCAAATACCTTCTGCTTTCCCCTCCCTCCTAGTGCCTTCCATCAGAGATATTCTTCAGTAACAAATGGTAACCCATACTCCAAATGGGAGCACCATGTCTGTAATTCGTTAGAAGTGTAGGGATCTCACATAAACCGTGTTCAGGCAATTCTGTGCTTGACTCAGGTTTCCACTTAGAATTTTTAGAATTGAGAATTTCACACTTAGTTCAGCAACAAATCATCCTGTCTTTAAGAAATGAATTTGTCTTCACGCATTCACCATGGCTCAGTTCTGGCTCTCAATTTTGCTAGGCTAAGGAATGAGACGTAGTGAGTGCCTCAGGCACAATCTTAGATAATGTCTCCAATTAGTCAATTAACTAAATAATATTGGAAAGCCAAATTCTTTCTTTTTCCATCCCTTCTTCCCTCCTCCTCTTCTTTCCTTCCTTCCTTCCTTTTCTTCCTTCCTTTTCTTCCTTCCTTCCTCTTTCTTTCTCTTTCTTTTTCTTTCTTTCTTTCTTTCTTTCTTTCTTTCTTTCTTTCTTTCTTTCTTTCTTTCTTTCTTCCTTTCTTTCTTTCTCTCTTTCTTTCTTTCTCTCTCTCTCTCTTTCCTTCCTTTCTTCCTTCTCTCTCTCTCTCTTTCTTTCTTTCTTTCTCTCTTTCTGTGAAAGATTAAATTGCCAGGCAAAGTCACTTACCTAATGCTCCAATTGGAATATGAAATCTTGAGAAGCCGTGAATTCAAAGGAAACTTGATTAAAACAATGATTTATTTAGAATTGTGTTCCATATGTTCATTCATAAGCATTTATTTATTAAGTACCTACTTTGTGGCAGGTAAGTTGCTCAGACATAGAGATATAAGCTAGGAGGTACTGACTGATCTGGCACGGTTCACAATCTACTAAAGTTACGATTGTGTGAATAAACAAGTGTTTGCAATATAATTGTAACACAGAAGAACAGAAGAATTTCAAAATTTAATGACATCAAGCTTTCCTTGCCTAAAATATTCTCTCCATCCCTTCACCACATTAAAAATACTCCTCATCTGTGCTTTTGTGACTATAATTTCACTATGTTTCTATTGATGACCAACAGCTCTTACAATTCAGAGGTGTTTTCTGGAATATGGCAGCTGTTCAAAAAACATATGTTCACCAAGCCTGCTACTGATGACAAATGGACCTGGAGGGGGTTGATAGATTTGAAGAAAGTAGCTTAATTTGAATAAGAAAGGAGATCCAACTGAGGCTAAGGGAAATGCAGACAATTCTTGTTTTACTCAGCTTTATCAGTGAGTTCCCACAATGCAACCTGCCAAAGACCTGCAAGATACTTCTCACAACTTTTGCACACTCATCTAGGCTTCCAACCAGAGGGAACCAAAAATGTATATGTGTTAATTTCTACAGGTATATGTGTTTAGTACTTTCTTAAATGGGCTTGTGCTACTGTAGCAATAAAATGGTTAATTACCTATGTAAATAACAAGTGAAAGCCATTTTGGGGAAAACTTTGATTTACTTTTAGTAGGGATTCCAAAAGTAAATGGTAGTGAAAAGAGAAGAAAATTTCATGTGTCTCTCTAGTGACGACATAAGAGAGCAAGAGAGGAGATATACAGGATTTCATTCTTTTAGAGATGGCACCCAAATTAGTGAGAAATAAAGTATACATTCTGGGTATAAGATTCTTGAGACTACATATGTTTTCTTTTTTTATTCGTTTTAAAAAAAGTATTCCAGTCTACTCAATACACCTTCTTGAGTATTGTAAACACTCGAGAACAATGATAAAACTTGTGAAGACAAATGAAAAGACTCAAGTTGACAGCTTGGATTTGAAATAACAGACTGTTGACTTTAGGCATATGAGAGCACCCATCTCAGAATATTTTAGAAACAGTTAAAGCAAAATTTCCTTCGGTGTTTGAATGGCACGAATCTTCATGTATAGAACTGTGCCTCACATTGCAGGAAGACGGTCATTCATGGGACTTTTGAAACTCTGAATATCAATGGCACTTGACCACCAAAATACTTCTCCCCTATTCAAACATCCCTAGAAGCCCAGTCTCTCTCCTGGTTGGAAGCCATTTGAGTAGAGAAGGGAGTTGGATGGAAAGAAAAGACTGATTTCCATCTTAATTAAGGTTTTCATGTTGGTAAATTGTGTTTTGTATTGTTTTCCCACGCAACAAAACTCAACTCTAGATCTCTGAGGGGAAAAAATAATGAAAGTGTATTTATCAGAAGAATGATTAAAGTCACTTAAAAAGTGAAGGAGGGTTAGAAACCAATGCTCTTCTAGAGTTTTTGGACCTTCTTACTATTTTGGGTTGCTACCTTATAAGATGATTTGTCCCCAACAAACTGGGTACCTGAGTATCTCTTATCATATTTCAAATTCCTAGCAGAGTGTGATTGGTTCAGTTCTGGTCATGAATCTCTCAGGATTCTCTCAGCTAATGAACAAGGGGGTTATCTCAGAGGGGCCACTGGAGAAGCACTGCAATGTATATATAGTGCCTTATAACTAATTTAGGTCATCTATAACTAGACATATTTTACTAAACCTTCCCAATATTTTAAATGGACTTAAGTGTCAATATATAAAAATCAGGGCTTCCCTGGTGGCACAGTGGTTGAGAATCTGCCTGCCAATGCAGGGGACACGGGTTCGAGCCCTGGTCTGGGAAGATCCCACATGCCGCGGAGCAACTAGGCCCGTGAGCCACAACTACTGAGCCTGCACGTCTGGAGCTTGTGCTCCGCAACAAGAGAGGCCGCGATAGTGAGAGGCCCGTGCACCGCGATGAAGAGTGGCCCCTGCTCGCCGCAACTAGAGAAAGCCCTCGCACAGAAACGAAGACCCAACACAGCCAAAAATAAATAAAAAATTTAAAAATTTAAAAATTAAAAAAAAAAGACCAGAGTGTTTCAAATAATCAGTTGGATACTGTTGATCTACTGCACCCACGCCAGGTTCTTTGCTCGGGCCAAGACCCCTTGTCCTGGCAGAGAGGTTTCTGATGGGATTTGCACAGCCAATAACGAAACCAGTGCAGAGACAGGGACAGCACAAGCTTTATTCAATGGCCAAAGAATGGAGAAGGGTGAACCTCATTTGAAAATCAACTTAGTCCAATTCAGGTGGAGATACCAAATATATAGGAGGGTGGAAGTAAAAGAGAGGGATTTGGAAAGAGTGGGAGGAATATTCATGACTTATCCAAGAACAAGTATGTGGTTTGAAACTGAAAGTGATGCAACACTCCTTTTCAGTCATTGTATGGGCCCTTCTGGTTGTTGTCATGGCAATTGTCAACTGTCAAGGTGCTGGTGGTTGTGTCATTTTGCATATGCTAATATATTACAATGAGCATATAATGAGGATCAGGGTCTACTGAAAGTCAAATCTTCTGCCATTTTGGGTCCAGTTGGTTCTAACCGGTTCTTTTTTTTTTTTCTGTGCAGCTTCCTTCTGAAACTTAGATAAGAATAATTGGTTTCCATTTGAGGGACAGGCAGGGGTATGATTCTGGGTCAACAGCCTAGGTAACAATACGACTTTGAAAACTCAATAATCAAGCAACATTGAGTCTATTTCCACATTTTCTCAAAAGACTAAAGCTCAAGAGGAGTTGCCCTTTAGATGGAGTACCCACTCCCTGTGTAGGAGTGTGTTTCTTATCTAATGAACTCCAGTCTCTTAAGTTACCTACCTGGTCCTGCCAACATCTGAGTGTGTGACTCCCATATGTGTGAGTGAAATGACTCTTAGAAGTGCCATTCTTCTGGGAAGGACACAGGAGCTCTCTAAGTGAAGCTAGCTGTAAATTTCATATTAAGAGTAATGCAAATTAGGAAAAGTAAAAAAAAAGTGCAAATATGATGTATAAAACAGGTAGCTTTAAGCTTTTCTGTGTTACCATTATTTCTCAAGATAGAAAAAATCTAACAATTTCTTCTAAATGTAGAAGGAAAGGAAAATATGTTGATTTTGAATAAACAGCCATCTTCTATTTATAAAGCCTTTTAAAAGGCAAGTGAGTTCCTGGAATTTGCTGACTACCATTTTTCCCAACTTCTCTGCTGTTCATTAGCAATTTCACATAAAGTAACATGAGAGTCCTTGCTGTACCTATTAATTCATTAGAGAACTGATTGCATTTTCATTTTCACCTTTTTGAACTATCAGATGCATACTTATTCCTCATAAAAATGCCTTCACTTGCCTACTTCTCTTTTGGCTTTTATTTTAAACAAAATACTGACTTTTTTCCCCTTTAGGTGCATTTTAACATGCTACCTGCTCAAATTAGCCAAGTAGAATAGTTTTTTTGCTGTTTTTTTTCCTATTTGTTATCAAGTTAAAACAGTTGATAAAGATATTTCTTTCAAGAAAGGGAATAACTTGGATATTTATCTTTGGATATTTCTATTTCCAAATGAAATAGAAATTCTTGAAAATTTACACTTCAATTCAGAAAAATCAGTGTAGTAATATTTATATCAAATCTATAACAATTAGATTTAATATTTTCTTAATGATAGAAAGAACAGTTGCATTGATTTTCAATATGAAGACATATTATAATGAGGGATAGGAAAAAGGGAAGTAAAATTGACATTTAAACTAGATGCACCCTCTGAAAATCTGGCTAGGCTCACCATATAAAAGTTTTCACAGACTGAACACATAGAATACTCCTTTAAATACTTCAACAAAGTTTTCATATTGCAGTGCTATGCTGAACCCATGAAGTATTCTATTGTTTAAGCCGGTTAACAGAAATACTGATGAAATAACAGCACGATCATAGTCACATGGTTAACTTCTGGAAATGAAATAATGGACATTATGATTAGAACCTTTGTTTTCTTTCATATCATTTATCTATATAGAATTGATTATAGCCATAACATTTTTTGGCTACTCCTATTCCTAATCAATATTAAGAATTTACTTCACATTAAACAGTGCGTCCTTAAGATAATCTTTGCCTGGTGAGCATGAATATACACTAAACCTGCTGGGACCTTGAAACAGCGCTGACTTTGATTTCTGTTTGGTAAGAGTTCCTTTTCTATGAAATCTTGCAATGAGTCTCTATTAATCCTTTAACCATCGGGGTGATATAAATACTGTTTAGGGATTAGCATAAAATGAACCTTTTGTTTGTCTTAGTTATCTGTGGTTGCATAACAAATCACTACAAGCATAGCAACTTAAAACTACATACTTTTATGGGTCAACGTCCAGGCATACATTCACTTCATTCACTGTTTTGGGTCTCTCGGGGAGTTGCAGTCAAGGTGTCAACCAGGGTTGGGAGCATTAGCTGAACACCTGGTTGTGGCAGGACCCATTTCCAAGTTTGCATGGTGTTGGCAGATTTCATTTCTTTTGAGCTGTTGGAATGAGGACCAGAGTTCCTAGCTGGTTGTCTGCGTGAGGCTACTCTCAGTTCCTTGCCAAATGAGCCTTCCCTTCGTGACGTGAAAACGTGTTACATCTAACACAGCTAAGGGAGAGAATAGGCTGGCGCTATGCAGATTCCAATCTCATGCATCCTAATCATGGGCGTTACGTTCCATAACTTTGCTATATTCTATTGGTTAGGAGTCAGTCACAGGTCCTGCCTATAGCCAAGGGGAAGGGTGTACACAAGTGTGAATACTAAGGAATGGGGATCACTGGGGCTATCTTAGAGTCTACCTGCCACACTGTACACTGTACATACTATGGTTCGGTCCTTTGTTGATCATCAACCTATTGCACCATTCAAGATAAAAGTTCAAAGCATACAAATTGCAAAAATAATGCAGGTTTTTCATAATATGAAAATTTACACTAAATAAATATAACATTCACACTTCTATATACAATACAGAATGAGAAATTTCTAGAGGATGAGATAATCATAAACAGATGTTCTAGTATTTCCTTTCCTCACCCTACTGCAGTGTTTTTCGTATTCAGTTTTAGGAATCTAAAACTACCTCATTTTAAATTTCCAACTGAAGTTTCATGTTTTCCTTTAGGGTTTATCCATGTTGCTTAAAACTCTTGCTCTACTTGAAGTTGTCATCAGTGGTTTTGGCGTTGAAATATATGCTGCCTTGCTCTGAAATATGTTTTCATAGGTATAAGCAGTAAACTATTAGAATATAATGTGATCCTTGTTTGATTTGATTCAGATCTTTTAAGATCTTATAATACAAAACATCATTATATACAACAATTATTATTACACTCCTGCTACGTAGGATGCTAATTCTGGTACATGCTTTACCTGAGGCAGAGTGTTATTCAAAGTTGTAAAATATTGTAAATATTATCTGATAAATACTTTGGTAGTGTCATGCTTGAGGTGACTTTATGTGGTAGGAATAGGCTCCCTGTTTCTCCAGCATACAGTAATTCAGGGTCATGACCTGTATTTAATAATCAAGATACTATTGAAATAAAAAGTTTTCCTTTATAATTCAGTTTATGTATTTAATACTTGAGTCCTATAATCCAGATCTCATGTACACAAACTGTACAAAATGAATTTCTTATTTCAAGGCTGATTTATGTATTTTAAAAACGTCAGATACACCTTGTTTACTGAGATTCAGTAAAATATTCATATAGGCTGAACAATACAGTTATAGAAAAATGCAGATAAAGCACTGCCACTTAACACATCACTACACTGGTTAAACTTTGAAACATTAATCAAAGCACATTAAGAGCTGAATTTGGTGTGTGTGGAAGAACAAAAGCGATCTCCACAAATTGATTGAAAGAAAAGTCTGGCACTAGAGACCTGTAATCACAGTGGCGCATGCTGCAAGATGCTGATCGTTGCCATAGCAACAGACGGTGTTTTGTTACATCATGGAAATAAGGAGTGTGAGACTTATGAGTGCAACATCCTACCCAGGGGACAGATGCAAAATTTTAAGAAATTTTAAATTTTAAGATGTAGTCGCAGGTAAAGCTGAGCATTTTGAAAAGGGTAATGACAAAAGTACATGAAGATAGATGTGCAGCTCATGAAAATTCTATTCTATGTTTATATTGGGGCTTTCTTTTGTAACCATTCTTAATCCCTGTTGTCACTGGCTTATTTTCTTTCCTCCTTCCCTCCCTCTTTTCCTCCCTCCCTCCCTCTCTTTCCCTCACTCTCCTTCCTTCCCTCCTTTTTCTTTCTTTCTCTCTCTCTCTCTTTCTTTCTTTCTTCCTTTCTTCCTTCCTTCCTTCCTTTCTTTCAACACAATAAAGTGCAGCTTCTAAAAGAAATTTCCAATTTTTACCTATTTTATTTCCTGAGGTACTGTACTTGATACTACTGTCAACTCAAAGAAATATATAAAAGATTTAATATTATATATGGTAAATATTACACTTATCCAACTATTAGACTGCATCTATAACGTGGGGAAAATATATCACATATTAAATATATATGTTCCCAACATATGTACATGTATTCCAATACTATGAAACATATTAGACTCAAATGTGTTGATACCTTATTAAGCACAGTGTTCATTTGTATAACACACCCATGTTTGTTCAAAACCTTATAATATGCAGAATTGCACTTCTCATAGTGATGGAGTAAGGGCGAAGTGGACTGATGTTGCCACAGAGAACAGTGATAAATACAGACATAATACAATAAGCAGCTGCCTGAAGGCACTAGGCAATGAAAAAGAGCAGGAGGGTGTTAGAATACTGTTTTGAGGGAAGTTGTATGGTAACTTCTCCATTGTTTACCCCCAAGAGCAATGCTCACATATGTTGCTGGGGAGTGGGGGATGGTAGAGGGACCACAGTATTTCTGGCCCCAGGAACCATATTTAGGAGTCATGGTGATTCAGCCACATTGAAGACAAGGCAAGGTACATATGACAACATTTGTGAATTTTCTCTGAAAAGGCCAGAGAAGGGGTCTCAGACTTCTGTCTGACCACATCTTTGGCTAATCCTTGAACCACTCCTGAATGGAGTGGGCTCAGAGAAACTCAGATCGGAACTGAGATTGAAGCTAATGTCCAAAAAAACAATTTTCTTTTTGTGGTCAACCAAGTTTATTGCCTGCTAAAACAGAAGAAATATTACTGACAGAGAATAATAATGGATTTTAGATTTCCCACATCTCAACATTCATAATATCTAGGACACTCTCAAAGATAATTTTCAAAAAAGAAAAGGTAAAATTATGAGCCTCATACAGGCATAATGATGAATACATTTGAAAGATTTTGTTCTATTTATTTAGCAAGAAAGGGATCAGATAGATGTTATAACCAGTTCAAAAGATATATAGCAGGGATATTGAAATTAGTATTCAAATGGAGGCAAAACAATTTTTTTCCTGCAGCAGGGAGGGAAGTCAGTTGAACTTTTTACCAGAGGGAACAGAATTTGCAGATTTATAAGTTACCTACAACTTACAAAGTTTTACAATAGCTCAGATGACAAAGACTTAAATCAGATTACCTGGAGAGTGTCTTCTAGACAATGCATAGTTCTCTATTGAAATACAATTAATTTTTAAAAACATAATCCAAAATTTTCTAACATAAAGAGGACCAGGAAATTGGGTAACATTCTCAATTGTCTCAAAAAGACAATTACACGGAATCAAGCTTGAAAAGACCCAGAGGTTGGAATAAGGAAATAAAGATTTTTGAGAGCCCTGATAAATATCCTTAGGGATGTAAAAAAAAATTGCTTAAATTTTTTTAAAAATAGGAAATCTCATCAGATAAACAGAAACAATAACAAAGGAAGAAAGGAAGTTCTAGAACTGAGAACTAAAATACTTGAAATAAAATACAAACAAATATCAACCAGATGGATTTAAAAATTGAAGAGAGACAACAGAGAAAAGAAAATCAGTAAACTTGGATACAGATTGCCAGTAATTATCAAAGAACAAAGTGAAAAAGCATTGAAAAAAAGAAAATGCAGAGACTCAGGAAGTTTCAGATAATATCCAAGAGTCAAAAATACATGAAATTAGAATCTAATATATTCATAAAAATGTTTGAAGAAATAATGTCTCCAAATTTCCCAAATTTTATGAAATATATCAGATTATAGATTCAATATTCTCAGTGAAAACCTAGAACAAACAAAAAAGTCACACATATGCATATCATAAGCAAGCCATTGAAAGCCAGATATTAATACTGTATCTTGAAAGTATTCATATCAAGAGAAAAATATCATAACAAACTGAAACAATGATTCAGCCAATCAGAAACTTACTGGAAGGAATCATGGAGACCAGAAAACACTCAAGTAATATGTAAAGTGCTGAATGAATAAAAAAATGTCACCCCAGGATTCTGTATCAAGCAAAAACTTTCTACAGAAATGAAACTGAAAAATACATTTTTGGATATAAGAAAGTTAAGAAAATTAATTGCAAGAATAATGTCACTATAAAAAATTTGTAAAAAGTTCTTCAGACTGAAGGGAAATTATGTTAGATTGAAACTTGAATCACCAGGGAAGTACTAAGAATATCAGAAATGATATATACAAAGTATTATTTCTAAAACTTTTGGTCTTTTTCCTCTTAACTTCTTTCTAATTTATATGAATATTTAATTAAAATATAACATTGTTCCATGAAGTCTATAACATATGTAGAGTTTTATATATATATATATACATATATAGTAAAACATAAGAGGGTATAAATGATCTGTAAAGTTACTTTTAATATTTTAAGGGAAGTGTTACAACATTAACTCTGAGTAATGTTATTCCTAGAGTGACCACTATAAAGAAAATGCAAAAGTTTAACTAAATATCCATCTGGAAAAAATAAATCAAATTAAAATATACTTTAGGCAAGGAAAGGCAAAAAAGAGAAACAGAGGGAAAAAAGCCAGCGACAAACAGAAAAAAATTATGAGGGTAAACTCAATTATCTCAACAATTACACTAAATGGCAACAGATTAAATCTCTAATTAAAGGGCAAAGTATCAGAATGATACATGGGACATAATTTAAATGTAAAGATACAGATATTTTGGAAGTAAACCAATGGAAAAAGATATGCCATGGAAACAATAAATAAAAATAGCTGGAGTGGCCACATTCATTCAGATAAAATAGATGTCAAGACAGAGTTGTGCTGGAAACAGAGGAGCATTTATTTGGTAATGATAAAAGTATTGATATATCAGGAGAAATTTACAATTATAACTGTTTATGCATTTAATAGTAGAAATTCAAAATACATGAGTCAACAATTGACTAAATTAAGGGAGAAACAAACATTTCACCAGCATAATTGAGGATATGATCACTATTGTCTCAGTAAATGAAAGAATAGTAGGGCCAAACATCAGTTAAAAAAAAAGGACATCTGAAGAACCACACCAACCACTGTGACCTAACTGATATTTTAGAAGATTACACAGACAACAATAGAATACACATTTATTTCAAATGCAGATGGTATTTGCACCACTATATAACATATGCTGGGCCATAAGACAAGTCTCAATACTAGAAAAAAGGAAAAGGATACAGACCATGTGCTCTGAACACAGAGGAATTAAATTAAAAATCAAACATAAGATATCTAGTTAAACACCAAGATATCTGGAAATTAAAAACAGGCTTTTGAATAATGAAAGGTTGATTAAAAATATTTTCAACTAATTGAAAATTTAAAAATTATGATATTCACCTAAAACAGTGAAAAATTTAAAAAATATCATGTAATAATCTAAGTTTTCACTTTAAGAAACTAGAAAAAGGACAACTTATTCTCCAAGAAAGTTGAAGGAAGGAATTAATAAAAGTAATAGCTAAAATCAAAGAAGGAAAAGGTGAGTAAATAATTGGAAAAATCAAAGAAATACAAAGTTATGAAAGATCAACAAAATTGATAAAGTTATAGCTGGACTGACCATGAAAAAAGAGAGAAAACACAAATTACGATGTCAAATCTGGGATTGTGAGTATCAGGACATCACTTAAATTCCTACAGACATTAAAATGATAGTAAGGTAATATTGTCAACAACATTATGACCAAAAAATTGACAACTTAGATTAAATGGTCAAATTATTTGGAACATGTAAATTACCAAAATGGAACCTTGAATATAAAAATGTGAATTGACCTATATCAACCTTAAAAATGGAATATGTAATTAAACACTTTCCACAAAGAAATTTTAGGTCCAGTTTCCTTCAGTGATAAATTCTACCAAAATTTAAACAATAAATAGTACCAATCGTACACAGATTTTTATAGAAACAGGAAGAAGAAACACCACAACTGATTTTAAAAAGAGATAAAAAGACATACAGACTGAAAAGAGGTAAAATTGTTATTATTAGCAGATGACATAGCTATATAAAATTCTAAGGGATCTACAGAGAAAATCTACTATAACTAATAAATTAATTTAACAAGGTTGCAGAATACAAGGTCAATATTCAAATCAACTTTATTTCTATATATTAGCTATGAGTAATTGAAAATGAAAGTAAAAACTTTATTACAATGACATAAAAATATAATGCAAATAAATTTAATAAAAATGTAGAAAAGCTCTACACTGAAGATTACAAATTATTGCTGAGGGAAATTAAGGAGAACCTAAATAAATCTGGAGATACTGTTTTCATGGATAGAAATATTCTACTGGGGTGGCAATTTTCCCCAGAATGATTTAATCACAGATAAAGTACTAACAGTCATTTTTGAAAAATCTGGCAGACTGTTAATAAAATTATCTGACAAAATAAAGGATCTAGAATGGACACAATAATTTTAGGAAAGAGAAATAATATTAAATATTTCAGCCCACTTGATTTCAAGAATTATTATGATATCTATCTATTTATCTAATCTATCTTGATATACATCTGTGTCTATATCTAGATATGCATACATATGCCTATGCATACACAAGTGTATAATTTCATTGAAACACTATAGGGTCCAGAAATAGACCCAGAAATTTATGTTCAATTCATTTTCAATAAAGGTGACAAAGTAACTCAATGGGGGTAGGATAATATATTCATTAAACAGCTCTGGAACTATTAGATATACACACGCAAATATCTCTTAAACAAGATGCAAAAGCACAAGTTATAAAAGAAAAATATATAAAGTGTGAAAGAGACTTCATTGATATTAAAACTTGCTTTTTGAAAGACATTATTAAGAAAATAAAAGGTCAAAGCCAAGACTGGAAGAATGTGTAATATATACATGCAAAATATATATCTCTTAAAAGTTCTATACCAAAAATGTGTACTCAGTTCTTTCAGCTCAATACTAAGATGACAACTTAAAATAAATAAGCAAAACATGCAGAGACACTTCACACAATAAGATACACAAATGGCTAAAAAGTATTTATGAAAATATGATCCATATTGCTTGCTCTTCATTAAGAAAATGGAGACACACCCACAAGAATGGTGAAAATTAAAAAGCCTGGCAATTCCAAATGTTGACAAAGACAGGAGAAATTGTAACTCTCATACATTACAGATGAAAATGCAAAATGGTTCATTCAATCTGGAAAGCAGTTTGAAAGTTTCTTATGAAGTTAAACATATACCTACCATATGACCTATCAATTCGACTCTGAGGTATTTATTCAAGTGAAGTGAAAACAAAGACAGGTATGTGAATATTCATAGCAGTTTTATTTATGGTAACCCCAAACTGCAAAGCAACCAAATGTCTATTAACTAGTGAATGGATAAACAAATCCTGGTATACTCGTGCCTTGGAATTCAATTCAGAAATAAAAAGAACGAGCTACTGAAACACACAAAAGCATGGATGAATCTCAGAAGTATTTTGCTAAATGAAAGAAGCCAGACACAAAAGACTACGTAGTGTATAATACAATTTCTATCAAGTTCTATAAAAATCAGTACTTGAGTGAGAGTAAACAAATCCATGATTGCCAGGGATTAGGGATGGAACAGTTTTCATCGCAAAGTAGAATGAGGAAATCTTTGGGGAGATATAGTCTATATTTTCATTGTGGTAGTGAATACACAACAATATACATTTACCAAACCTCAGCAAATAGCACGATTTAAAAGGGTGTGATTTCTTGTACATAAATAATACTTCAATAAACCTTATTTTAAAAAAATCTTTGCAGTTTTATGATGTGGCTGCTGAAACAATATACTATTTAATTATAACATTAAACACACAAAATTTGATGCACTACATTATGGAAATTATTGAGGAGTTGAATTTGTACTAAATGATTACAAATGAGATGATCTAAAATATTTCAAAATAGCTACTTAATATACTGGATAGTTTTAACATCCATTCCATCATTTTAATGATGTTTAGCTGAACACACACATTCTGCTTGAATTAGTAAGCAAGCTGAAAATAAGTACAACTATGTTACATAGGTAACAGTTTTATTCTACCATTCACCCCAGAAATGCATGTTAATCATTGAAACTTACTAAAACTCATGTATTTACTGTCCTCTATTTTACTTAAAATGAATAAAGTAATGCAGAAAAAATATTTTAGTACCAAACACACAGTCCAGTTTTCATACAATTGTCTTGTGGTGGTAACTGTCATAATTTAGCATATCTAATAAAAATAGCATAGTGTTTATTGTCAGAAAAATCTCATTTTGTATCCTGATTGTATTTACATATGATCTTAGAAAAATTACCTTAAAGTATAAAACCTGAGTTTATAACAGTAAAAACTTAAGATTATTTACCAATGCCTTAATTATTGATGTAAATATTTACCACAAAAATAGTGGCTTAAAACAACACAAATTTATTATCTTAGAGTTCTGGAGGTCAGAAATTTAAAATCAGTTTCCTTGTACTATAGGCAATGGTCTCAGTAGGGCTTGTTTATTTTGGAGTGATGTCAACTGGAAAAAAAAAGCACAACCAAAAGTTAAGAATTATGTTTTATTTGGCAGATTTTCTGAGGCCTTAAGCCCAGAAGGCGGCCTCTCAGATGGCTCTGAGGGACTGTTTCAAAGAGGCGAGAGAGGAACTAAGATATATAGGAGTTTTGCAACAAAAACCGGTAGTCAGAACATCAGTAGATTACTGTTAATTAAAGGAAACCAGATATCTCAAGTTCATGAATTTAGCAGTTTCTCTGTATGGGGAGATGCAAGAGTCTGGGCTCATTGAAATCATTCCTTTGATATGCACCTCAGCTCTCTAGGGCCAGTATCCTGTGCTTTCCCATCCTGAGTGTCCTCAGGGGGCACCACTGGGGGTGGTCGAAGTGGCTGAGGGCTTGGCAAACAGGCAGCCTGCTGGTCTCCATTCTGAGTTCCCTCAGGGCTCACAGTCTAGGGCAGCTGTAGTGGCTTGATGGCTGCAACATCCTTTGTTTATTGATGGCAGGCAACATTTTTCATCCACAGCAAGAATCCACTTCCTCCTGTCTTTTCCAGCTTCAAGAGGCCACCTGCCTTCCTCCTGGCCCCTTCTTCCACCATCAAAGCCAGCAGTGCACTTTTGGGTCTCTAGCTTTCCTTCCTCCCTCTTATAAATACCCTTGTGGTTACAATGAGTCCATTGGGATCATCCAGGATAAACTCCCCACCCCAAATCCTTAAAGCAGTCAGATCTGCAAATTTCCTTTTGTCATAGAAGGTAATCTATTCACAGGTTCTGGGAATTAGGACAGGGATATTTTTGGAGTGGCTGTTGTTTAGCCTACCACAACTGGCAGCCCTGAATTTTGCTGTCAGCTGGGCTTTCAATGGTGACTAAGAAAAATAAGGTCCTTGACCTCCAGAGCTTTACAGTCTAGTAGGAATTTTAGTAAATCCTAGCAAGGTGAGGTAGGACAAACTATAATTTATAGGAAGTGGCTGGTGCAAAACACTTAAATAGTTACAACATTTAACAAAGGAAAACTAATAAATATAATTTTTTAAATTATAAAAATACACATTAAAAAGTAGTAATAATTAAGAAATTATTTCAGAAAATGTGATTCAGAAAATGTTCCTGTAAAAACTGTAAGAAAAGATGTGATCAACAGCAAAGAGGGAAAGTCATTTCAGTAGTGATTTTTGTAATTTTTTCTAATTGTGTGTTTACGCAAAATAAAATTAAGTAAATGTATTTGATAGCTTTCTTTGAGCACTTTTACTGGCTGTATTTACTCTTCACTCAAAAATGGATATTTATTTTGAAAGATAGATCCACAGTTTGGTGGATGAGCCATTGGAATTGGGAGAGCATGCCCAAAGTGGTTAGTTAGTATACAGAACTTTTAGCATAAGTTTTGATCTCCAGGAGACAGCTGTGGGAGGTGGCTTGAAGCGAGATCTTAGCTCCTGGCCCAGGACTTGGATCTGGGTAGCCTGGATGAAAACCAGGAATCCTAGCTGCTAGACCAGCGAGGGCTAGAGGCTAGAAGCAAAGTTCCCCTGGCTCTTGCCCCGTTTGAAAGCAAGAATGTTTCAAGGAGGCAAAAAGTCTAAAAACAGGTACAAAGTTTATTAGAGACACAGCACAACAACAAGTGGGAGAGCACACAGAGAAACATTTTGTTTAGTTAAGACAGAAGCAAGGCAGGAATACACACCCGGAGTGAAAGGTGTGGGTCTCCTCCCTGATGAGGAAGGAATACAGTAAAGAGGTGGTTAGATCATTTACATAGGGCAGTTCTTCCAGGTCTTTGTTTACCCTTGGCCAATTATCTTGTTTCTTTTTCCACACCTGACCTGCCCTAGGACCCTCCCCAGCATGTGTGCACATCTTTCAGCTAAGATGGATTCCAGCGCAGAGGCCTGTGGGAGGCTTTGCATCACCTATTATGGGGTGGCGTCCCCTCCTTTTTGACACCCCCCCAACCCCCCCAGGAGCCTTCCTATGCATGTGTAGTCAGGGAGATCTCCTTGACCTCAAGAAAGAGAAATACGTGCTCTCTCTTTTATCTGGGCAGGACTCAGCTCCTCTCTGCCCTTCCATTACTGTTATCTTAAAGTGTCCACCAGAGGCAAAGTCCAGCTATTTACCTTGTTCCTGTTGTTATTTCTATCTGGAAGTGCAAACCGGAGGCTGGCTGTAAACGTCTAACCTGGAGCCCATCTATTTCTTGCCTCAAGAAATATACACGGGAGGCTAGTTGTAAATGTCTAGCCTGGAGCCCATCTATCTCCGGCCTCAGTTTAACTAGAGTCAAGGCCTTCTAGTACAGTGCTCTTTTAAGAACAAAAGTAGTTTGTGAGGTTCTGGGAGAAGACCAGGGAAGAAAATGTTAAGCCCAATGGAGTATCAATTAGCTGAGGAGTACATGTAATCCAGGTTGTCATGGTGATGGTGGTGGTAAGAGAGGAAAGCAGAGTCCCTAAGGAGTGCCACTGCCACGTCCCATCATTTCAGTGAAGCCATGATCTGAAGAGCTTTTTCTCCAGTATTGTATAAGGTGGTTTTCTTTGCCAGAGATATGTTTTTGACAGGAACCTGAGTTTTTAGTTACCTTATTAAAATATATAGGATAGGGATAATTGCACCTATACTTATTTTCGTATATGTTGTGGATTCTTAAGGGTAAACTCAAAAATAAATTCACTGCAGTTAAACATCATCACTTCAATGTTTCCAAATTATTTCTTTTAATATTTTTTTTTTTCTTTCTAACCAATCAAGAATTTTACAGCTACTACTTTGGAAAATTTGATGACATATGAATTTTATCCTAGTTTCTAGCTGGCTTTAATGTGTTAAGCAGCCAGGTAACATTGTTTTAAGATGTCTTATAGCCCTGGTAAGAATTCAAGTATACTTTTTCCCTATAACTTATGTTGAAAATTTCAAAGATAAAGAAAAAATTGAGTGAACAGTTTTATCAGCATACATGAATATTTTATTACCAAAATTATTTATGTTTGCCAGATTTAAAAAATCTTTTTAGATAAATATATACAACCATTTTTTTCTCTAGTGAACCATTTGAGAATAAGTTGTAGACGTAATGGCACTTCACCCCTAAGTACTATAGCATGAATTTTCTAAGAACAAAGATAATCTGTGATAAAACCACAGTACAATGATCACATTCAAGGAATTTAGCATTGATAACAAATTCATGTTTGCTCAATTCCCTAATAGGTCTTATAGCGTTTTAAAAACAGAATCCGATTAAAGATAATACACTATGTTTAGTTTTCATGTTTCTTTAACTTTCTTTAATCTAGACTAATTCTCCAGGCTTTTATTTCTTTCATAGCATTGATAATTTGGAAGAACCTAGGTCAGGTGTTGGGTAACTGGATTTGTCTCTTTCCTCATGATTAGATTTACATGATGGGAGCTTGTACCATCATTGGTGACTTTGAGTTGTTATCACTGGTTTTCTTCATTGTTAAAGTATCATTTCCTCTTTGTAATGAATAATCTACAAGATGATACTTTGTCTCATTATCTTACTTCTCAACAATTTTTACTTAGTGATTCAGTAGCCATTCCTGATCCTTGCCTCAACCAATTATTACTTGGATATTTTGTATTTATCATGTGGCATCTCTCCGGGAAAAAAAAAAAAAAAAGTTTTTTCTTCTCTCTTTTCTTATTTTTATTATAATTATGGACTCATGGGTTTTTTAAAAATGTATTATAATTTATTACTGTCATTACTCTTTAGAGTCTCAAATTTTCCAATGTATGTCAGTGGGAACCCATCAAACTGGTTCTTGTGCCCTTTTGAAATGTCTGTATCAGTTTTTTTGAGTTTCCTTATTTTCTGGCATAGTAAGATATTTTAGGCACTCCATCCATGTTTCCTTCCCTATATCTGGAACAGGTGATTTCTCCAAAGAACCTTTCTTGCTTTTAGCAGGAGATGGTATTATAGCCCAATATCTGGGTGTTAGGTGTGCTAATTGCTACTGGGCTATCATTGTTTCTAGGTAATTTCAATAGACTGAGCAAGAAAATAACACTAAATTTTTTTTTGGTTCCTACTGATACCTTCACAGCCAATTTAACAATACAGGGATAATTATCTCCTCCATCCACATTTACATCAACATTCTCCCACAATAATCACACTGACTTCTCTAAATATCAATATATTTATTAATTTATTTAATTTACTCAGTATAATAAACATACATTTATTCAATATAATTTATTTTAATATAATAATACATAAATTATATGAAAAGAGTTTTGGGAATCATTAAACCAATATTACTAACAATGACACATTTTAAATCTAGTTCAAGATCGCTTTGGAGTTCCTTTTGAAATCGAAATATATCCAACTGATGTTGTATAATCATATCATTGTGTTAAAAAATTTGATTATTTTTTTCTTGTTCTGTTTTCAATTTTATATACGTCAAGCTGTTCTGTTTATATTTAATCATATTCCCACCATTGTTCTTAATTCAATTTTATTTTATGAATATGTAAAACAACACTGTACAAATTCAAAACCATAGTAAAAAGTATGCTCAAAATAGTGTACTTCATTCTGCACAGTTAGATTGTTAATCTATTTTGGGTTACTTCTTCATTATGACATAAAGAATGGATTCAAATTTACCTATTCTCTGTTGGCTATCCAGTTGTCCAGGTACCATTCATTGAAAAATTCATCTTTTTTATTGATTTGAGATGCCAGCTATTCATGTATACATTCATATGGAATTTTGTTTATTGGGCTGTCTATTCACTGTTGGTACCAACATGCTTAGTTTCTTTTAACTTGTGAGTGAAGCCAAATTACATTTATGATGTACCTGATATCTTTAGTCTCAAACCAGTCATATTATTTTATATTTACTACACATATGTTACTGGTTTTGCATCTATTCTCCACATTGTCATTTTTTATATCTCTTTATCTATATATTTGTTAATTCAAAATGGTTTCGTGTTTTTTAGTCTAGTGGTTACCTTTATATTAAGACCTCATAAATGCCCTAAGTCCCAGTCTTTCTTGATTAGTTTTTTAAACTGGATTTTTCAGTGTTACCAGATATTTTTTGACTCCAACCTGTTATAGCTATGGTGCAATGAGACTATGCCATTTTCAACTTTCTCTAGACCTTATACTCACATCTTTTATTTCCTTTTTGTTGGAGCACAGAATATTTAATTATTATTCTTTTTCTTTGTCCCCATCTTACTTTAGCCCTAGATCTACTATTAGATAAATGCATTGCTTTCTATCAGTCCTTTTGCCAGAGTTTCCCCCGTCAAACCTTGGTGGCAAAGCTTGTTCTCTAGGCAATTAATAAAAAGTGTTCAAGAATGTGGTATTCCCTGAGTTACTGCGCATTTCAAACTCTTTTCCCAAGGTCTTGATACTTACAGCACAGCTTTGTTGAAAATGAAGTCCTTGGCCCATCCTTTCAGTTTTAAATTTCTTACAAATCTGATTCATTTCATTCTTGTGTTCTATATTGCTCTGAAAAATCTGCCGTCAAGTTAATTTTCTTTTTCTCCTCCTCTTTCTCCTCCTCTAATTTCTTTTTTCCTTTGTAAATGTCTTAGTATTGTTTTCCTGGGGATCCTGAGGTTTTCTTTGCTTGCTTCCCGGTTTGTTAAAGTCTAATCATTTTACTATGATAGAATATATTGCCAAGATATTAATTTCCACAGATATACTCTGGACACTTTCTATATGAGATTTGACTCTTTATTTCTAGAAAATTTTCTTAGATAGTTTAAATATATGTTCTGCTTCATTGTTTTGTTTTTTTTTTAAAGGACTCTGAATAAAATATAGCTTGTATTTTTGTCTTGTATATCAATCAATGTTTCCATTTACTTATTTTATTTCATTTTCCTATTCTTTATATCCCTTTATTTCATTCCTTTAGTCTTGATTATTGTCATGGCTTTCTTCACTGATGTTTGTAATTTCATGTTTATTTTTAACATTATTTTGAGTTATTTAAAACGTATTCCTTTATTAAACATAATACTTAGTTCACATCTTCCTTTTCCTTCTCTTCTGCCCTCAGTTTGTGACATTGTGACACAGGGATTTTATCACATGCAAATAATTATTTAAGGATTTTTTGGGTTATAATTTTCTTCTGCTTCATGCATGCTTTTTAGGGGGGAATTTTCATTAGCTGAAACGAATTATTTGTCATATTCTGTTTCTTCTTACAATATATTTGTATGAATGATTCCCCCCATCACCCCAAATCAGAAATAATAGTGGTATCACTAGTGGATGCTGAGGATTTGGGTTGGTTTATATCACAGGTTAGGTGCCTAAGCAACAGACTCTGAAATAGAATTTAGCCTTCAAAATATTTATTAAGGCACACCCTTAAGATCAACACCTGTGACAGGTAGTGGAAGAAAGCAATTGTGGGTGGCAGAGGGAGAAACAGAGTTGTGATACAGCTGTCCCCATGGAATGATCTGGAGCTACAGTGGTCTTTCAAAATTGTCCCAGTGAGGGCAGATGGCCAGGTCTTCATAAAGACTTATTTCAAAATCTTGAGTGTGGGGCTTCCCTGGTGGCACGGTGGTTGAGAATCCACCTGCCACTGCAGGGGACACGGGTTCGAGCCCTGGTCTGGGAAGATCCCACATGCCGCGGAGCAACTGGGCCCGTGAGCCACAACTACTGAGCCTGCGCATCTGGAGCCTGTGCTCCGCAACAAGAGAGGCCGCGATAGTGAGAGGCCCGCGCGCCGCGATAGTGAGAGGCCCGCGCACCGCGATGAAGAGTGGTCCCCACTTGCCGCAACTAGAGAAAGCCCTCGCACAGACACGAAGACCCAACACAGCCATAAATAAATAAATAAATAAACAAACAAACAAAAAAACACCTTACTTTAAAAAAAAAAAAAATCTTGAGTGTGAGCTCCCTGGGGAAGGAAAATCGCCTTTGATGAGGCAGCTCTCCACAGCTTGAGTAATCCCTGAAGTGGCTGACACTTGAATCTGTCTGTCAGTAGTATTGATATAGTAGAATATAGTTTCATTAAGCTGATTTTGTTCACTGGGGAAGAGAGGAATACTTTCATATGTCTGTCTCAGGATTCTTTATTGTTTCTGTAAACCTTTTACTTATTCCACCTGCATCCTTTCCCTTTAGTGTCAAATCTCCAAAGAGCATTTTTCATTCCAGTTTAATCCCATTCATCCCCAAAAACACTGCTTCCTCTATAATCTCATGGAATTTCAGGCCTCTTTCTTTCAATTCCCTAGTTGTTTTGGTTTGAATTCTCTGGGAAAAAAAAATAAAACCCTCCAAAGGAAGCTGGCAAGGAAGTTTAGAAAGGAAACTAGGAAAGGGAGGAGGCCAGGTGAGCTTGTGATATCTGGCAAAGTTCTGTAGACCCTCAGCATTGTCTCAGTCATCAGCAATGATGCCAGACTTTCATATTCCACACTCTGCAATCATTGGTTAAGGGTCACCTTTAGTTCTTTATGCCTGCAAGACAAAGGGCTCCACAAGCCTAGCAGAGGTCCTCTGAAAAGGCAGTTCTGATGTTGACTGTTGGATGGAGTGGAATAGAGATGCTAGTGCATAAAAATACCATAAAAGGAAGCTCAGAGGACCTTGGTGAAGGGCTGCCATTATCCACTGACATTATATACTATGATCTACCAGGGCTCAGAATGTTTTCAGATTTTCTACACTCGTGGTGGGGCTTTCCTGTTTCTTGGGGTGACCTTATCAGTGATTTGTCTCCTCCAGGTCCCTCCCCATTGTTGTGTTTTCCACAAAGTGCCTCCTAGACTTTCTTGCTTCTGAATGAACTCTGAAACGGACTTTGTTGGATTTGGGTGTTTACTTCCTATTTATATATTATTTGACATTTGGAATATTCTGTGTCTCCTAGTTATGCTATTGGCTTTGATCAAAGATTTTTTGTTTGATTTGTTTTGCTGGGTGAAATCATCAATTTTTGCTCTGTATACTTTGTTTTTGGAGTTTGAGAGGAGAGATTTGGATTTAGGCTACTTGATTTGGGGGGTGGCATATGTTCCTAACATGATATTTATAATCCTTGTGATTATTTCTTACATATATTTAGTGCTTTACATACTATAAAAACGTTTTCAATTCATTGTTTTCTTCAATACTCATTAGAAAACCTTGGTGTTTTTATAAATATCACTTTTTGAGAACCAAGGAGCTTGTAGATCAATAAGCTTAAATGAGTTGCCCTAAGAGGCATGAGTAAAACGCAGTAATTCTAGGCTTACTGTCTCAGGGATTAGAGTGACCTACTACTGAGTTACACATGCAGCCAAACATATGCCATATGCATCTAGAAGTGTTCTGATTAGTGGCTCCAATTTAGGCAAACATATGTGAAAACATCTAGTTAGTTTCAAACGGTCCATCAATAAATTTATTAATTCAAGTATTTATTGTCTATTATGGGTTTAACCACATTCTTTGAAATTTTGGAATTTTTTTGTGTTTTTTTCTAGCCTCACATACTGTTTTAGTCTTATTAGAAAGACTTTCTATTTATTTTGGCTTAATTTTGTAACACGATTGGAATTCTTGTTGCACTGCTCCTTCCTACAAATTTCTTAGCTTCACCCTTGTAAGAATATATTAGTTTCATGAAGTATTTATAAGATTATTTTGCCTAAATGGAATCTCTTTTCATTATATATCTAGCCATTGAAATTGTTGGTAATATTAATCAAATTCTATGTTTTCATATAATATGTTCTTACTATTTTTACAGTGAAAAAGAGATTTTAATCCTCCCACTAAAACCCATTAATTTCAGCTCACATTATGCTTATTGGAGATAAAAATTGGACTCAGCTTTAGATATAATCTTGGCTAAATTGGAGTTGGCCATTGAAGTTGACAAGTACTGTCTTTGGTCTTTAAATTTTAAAGGCCACACTTCTTTGAGTTAAGTTTTCTGCCATATACTTCAACAGATTGGGCTTTATACAATGTAGGACAAAGAAACATTTAACGTCACATATTTATTTTCCCTTTCCATCTAGTCTTTCTGTGCAGTAGTACAATGCCTACTACAGACACCAATCACAAGCCCAGGTCATCACCTGTGCTTCTGACCTACTGGCTGTAAATTAGAGGTTCCCAGGACCACCTCCTTGGGTTTGATTAATTTGCTAGAGCAGCTCACAGAACTCAGAGAAACATTTTGCTTACTAGATCACTGGTTCATTATAAAAGTATATAACTCAGGAACAGCTGGATGGAAGAGGTGCATAGGGCAAGGTATTGGGAGAGAATTTGGAGCTTCCCTGCCCTCTCTAGGCATGTTACTCTCCCTAAATCTCTATATGTTCACCAACCTGGAAGCTCTCCGAACCCCATCCTTTTGGGTTTTTATGGAGGCTTCATTACATAACCATGATTGACTAAATCATTGGCCATTGGTGACTGATTCAACCTTTTTAGCCCCTCCTCCCTCCCCAAAGTTTGAAGGGGTAGGACTGACCTTTCTAATCCTTTAATAGCTTGGTTGGTTCTCCTTGCAACAAATTCCCAGTCCTTAAGTGCTGTCCAAAGGGCACATCAAAGTGCACATCATAAACATAACAAAAGATCTTTTGGGTTCTCAGTACTTAGGAAATTCCCAGGGTTTTAGGAGCTCTGTGCTAGAACTAGTGATGAAGACCAAATATATATTTCTTACTATAAATCACAATATCATGGTACAAAATAGCAAATCTTAATGACTAAAAATATTGAAAGCATAAACACATAAATCCTAATTATGAAGATTTCACACTAATTAAATGGAACTTTTCTTATAGATGGATGAATGGGAAGAACTGTTTTACAGCGCCACACACACTGTTCTGTCAGGGGTGTGAATGTCTGAAGTGCAGAAACACTGGCTTTTCGTAATTCTAGGACTAATCCAGCAGAATGCATTGTTGAATGAATTTGTTGAATAAATGAATTGATTAATCTAGCCTGCTTCTTTATTGATTGAGCCTGTCTTCTAATATTTCATGAGAAACTGATATTTTTTTTTCCATTTTAACTGTCTCAACAATACTAATGAGATCTGAAATCTGCCAATTTTTCATGTGGAGTTAAATTAAACATAATAGTAATAACTCCATTTCCATTTTATCTATTTATTAATTCTCTTTTCAATCACAGTTTTGACAGGATTATTTTTCTGTTATAACAGATGACTTAAACATCAGTATTTAGCTACTTTATTGTATCAAATATGCAGTGTAAAGTGTATATGCTATCCGAATTGAATGCAACCATTCAAGAAAAAAATAAGTTTTGGATTATTAACAAATGTTTTTACCAAATTTCCTTGAATGAAAATAATTCTATTCAGCTTTAATAACCTTCAGTTTTTTTGACTTTTCTTTATAAGATGTTATATATTGATATTTTCATTGTTCTAAAAATATGGTTTAATTTTCAATGTCAAATCTCCATATATCTGAAAGAATATTAATTTTATTTTGGGGGGTATACATATATCTGTTTCAACAAATGTATTTTATTTTTGTTTAGGAAATGATATTCAACAGAATTAATAATCTTAATAGTTTTGATTTTTAATCTTTGGGATGAGTTTCAATTGTATCTGTTAATTATCCCCGAGTCTTGGTCCATGGCTCTTATGGCAATATCATTGAAATTCTTTAAAATGTTATAAAACAAACTAAGCTATTATGAGAAAATACAGTGTATTGGTTAAGAGCACAGCTCCTAGAATCAGACTCTTTGGCCTTGAATACTCGCACCCAGATCACCACTGGGATAAATCAAGTAGGAGAAAGCCCCAGAACTCATGCTCTAAACTGATGTTTGTGTGCATTAGAATCACCCCTTCTATTTTTTAACACAAAGAAGACTGGGCCCCATCCTGGAGCTTCCTATTTAGTAGGTGTGGTTTGGAACTCAAGGATTTACACTTCTAACATGTTTCCAGGGGTTGCAGCTGAGGCTCTTGGTGCAGGGACCACACCTTCGGAAGGAACTCTAAATCCAGGTGCTCTAAATAAGCTGTTCTCCCAGCATTACAATCATTATTGGCAGGAAGGAAAAGGAAGTTTGTGGTCTCTGAGTGCTCCTGAAAAGTCCCCACTGCATACTCTCCTTCAACAGTCATAGTCTTACCATCTCATCTGTCATAGAGACACCATGAAGATTAATCACCTGGGTGTCACGATAATAAGCTCCAGACTCCAGGTCAGCCTTCATCTCCTGCATTCCAATGCCTGGACACTTCTCTTTCACTTTCCTTGTCCTATCTTTCCTTAGCTCCTGAGACCTTTCCAAAGTGTCCTCTGGAACTCACTGTTTATCATCAACAAAATACTCTCTGTCCTCAACTTCTCCTTTTTGGCTTCTTGTTTTAACTAAAATTGGGCTCTTTGCCACAGCCATTGCCGCCTTTGCAGTCCCCTCCAGTAAGGGCTGTTTTCTCTCCCACATCGCCTACGATTTGACCTGGAGGTGGGGTAGATATCTGTCTTCCTCTTTATTGCATTTCCAAATCTTTCTCTCTTCTTTTTTCCTAAACTCCATCACCAGCTTTGAATCATATGTCATTGGGCTATATCATCTAATTATCCACTCTGCTGTGGTCCTCTCCTAATACTTGGTTAAATCATTGAAGATTTTATCACCTAGTTTATTTACTCTCTCTCCTGACTTAATTCTTGGTAATTTCAGTCTATATGTAGATGATCCTTCCAAAACACTGCACTCTGAATTTCTTGAATGATTGTGTCCTCCCCACTCTTTCAACCATTCGTTCTCAGGACATATCCCATATTTTGTCATTATCTGTAACAACAAACCTTTCATTTTCTTAACTTCAAGGCCCCTGTGCTGATCTTCCCTCTTTCATTCAAGCTCACTCACAAAATTTTCCACCACTCAGGGACCTGTGGTCTACTGATTCTAGAAAACAAACTTTAACTGTTTCTCTATTCTGCTCCTTACTCATGTTTCAAAATTTATCTAATTCAGACCCCTTCTCACTGCCTTCACCACTACTGTCCTGGTCCAAGTCAATATCATCTCAGTCTTCTCATGTCTCCACCCCCAGTGCTGACCCAGTGGATTTTCAACACAATAGATAGAGTTTAGAGTTTTCCTTTTAAAAATATCTGTCAGATAATGTCAGAAATAGTTTCCCAGCTGTATCAAAGTATTGATAAATAAAAGACAAAAGATTCCTGTTAATAGTCGATATTGCCAGAGCAATGACCTGCACTGTGTTTCTCAAATTGACCAGGAATATTTCTACCTCAGGGTCTTTGCACAAACTGTTTGCTGGTGATCTTCATTGCCAAAATATGCACATGTCTGGCTCCCTGACCTTCAGGTCTTTGCTGAAATGTTACCTTTCCATGGGATTTCCTGATAACTCCAAATAAAGTTATGATTCCTAAGTATTTTCTATAATTTTTTTATGTTTTTCTCCATGGAACATATCATCATTTAACATTTTTTTGTTTCATTTATAAGTTTTTAAACTGTGTAAAGGCAAGTAAAGTATACCATATTTAAGCTTAAAAAAATACAGTGAAAATGGTGCTCATAGAAAAATGTTAGTCATATTTTTTAAAATAAAAAAGAAAGTAAATGAATAATGTCTTCTATTAAAAAATAGTAAAATAATAGGATAAATATAGGAAAAGATAGGCACAGAACTTAAATACTACAATATAAATTTAATAAAATAGCAAAAGAATAGAAATTATGAATAAACTATAAATAAATGGTTCTTAAGGAAAAGAATAAAAGAGATAAACATTTAGATATTCTGCAGATTTAATAAAGGAAGAACTACAGAATATGGAAATCATAAAGGGGAATAATTAAAGTTATAAATACAAAGGAAATTCAAAGAATTACCAGAAACAATTTGCCAGAATCTATAAATAAATGTGATTGCACAAATTAAACAGATTAAAAGAAAGCTGACATAAGAAGAGAGAGAAAAATTAAGCAAGTCACCAGAACAGAAACCAGGAAAGTTGTCAAAAATCTATTTCTCATAAATATGCCATCATATTGATTTTCAATACTATTTCAACAAGGTAGTTGTTGGAGCTCTAGATATCACAGATATTCCAGGTTGAAGAAATGAAAATAGAAGAAGAAGGACATAAACATGGCAATTCACTTACATCAGTGTGTTCAAAAATTTTCCAAATTGCTAGGAAAGTTGCATAATATAGATTTTTATCTGAGAATCCATGTGCCCAGCCAAAAAATCATAGTTATGTTATGAAGGAGGAAGGGGAAAATGGAGGTTGAAAATGGGGCCAGTTAGAAATCTTTGCTCCAAGGGCACAAACTAATATCTGAATAATTACAGACATATAATATCATAAATGTATTAATACTCCCAAAGTATGGGGCTCGCCTTACCAGATATTAGCACAAATTACAAAGTCATGGAAATGACAGTAATATGGTACTGATATGAGAATTAAAAAATGAAGAAGAATTAATATAATTAGGGTGTTCAAAAATAGTTGCTCCACATTTGCGGCAGACCTTACTCTTTGGTGGAAATGCATCACAAAACTAGTAATAAGTGGGCTTATTGGGATTAATCACCTTAATTATATGGGGAAAAGTATATCTTATCTCACATCACATATAAAAACATGTCACCAAATATCAATGATTTAAATGTGAAAGTACAAAATATGAAAATAAAAAAATAATGTGAAAGAGAATGTTCATTACTTTAAATGGGGAAAAATTCTTAATCAAGATACTCAAACATTAAATACTTAGGTAATTATTGAATAATCATTGCCAAATGAACAACATCACAGACAAAGCAAAGTGACAGCTGACATAAAGGGAGATATTTTTGCAATTTATGGGACCAACAGAGATTAAATACGTACTGTACATAAAACACAACACCATATCATTGCCTTAATGGCCTTGTGGAATGAGACCTGCCCAACTACATGGCATGATATTTCCCCTCACCTCATTTGCAATGATTTTGTTTATTACTAATATCTTATTCTAATTTTCGTACATATCAAGCTCTTTCTTGTCTCAGGAATTTTCTCATTTGCTATTAATTCTGTCTAATGGTCCACAGTCTGCTCCTATATAGAAGCTGCTTTCCACTTTTACATATTAGTTTAAAATTTACCTTCTCAGGCATGCTTCTTTTGACCATTTAGAAGTACTCCACCTATTTAATTTCTATGCCAGCACTCCATTAATGTTCTCTACAGTTTTTATGACACAGTGTAATTGTGTTGTTTAAGGTTTATAGGATCACAGAGAAAATATCTTTGTGTTTCTGCACAGTTCGGGTTTTCTGAACTAATTTTGCTGAAACCTGGGATCCTGGTCTAACAGTAAGACTTAAAATTAATTCACAATTCTAGAGATTGTGAGAACTACATGGAGATTTACATAACTCTCCTTTTCAAGGAGGGATGATGACAGGGGCATTGGACACATCTCTACCTGGAGACACATAATTTATCTGGTTGCCATTTATTTATATATTAAAGAATTGGAGTATGGACCCCGCCCCACTACATTTTCAAGGAGACCTCTTCAGGAGGGAAGGAGAACAGCTGCCTCTCTCCTCTCTGTAAGCAGAGAAAACTCATCTTTTCTCCATTCCTTGGTTATGACACAGACATCAAATTTTTTATGTATAGGACATTTGCCCTGGCTTTTGTTTTGTTGACCCGGGAAAAAAATTTGGAGTGTGGGGAACCATGTGGTCACTTTAAAAAAAATTCATTGACTTATATTTGATTTACTATGTTGTATTAATTTCTGCTGTACAGCAAAGTGATTCAGTTATACATATATATATATTCCTTTTCATATTCTTTTTCATTATGGTTTATCACAATATATTTAATATAGTTCCCTGTGCTATACAGTAGGACCTTGCTGTTTATCCGTCCTATACAAAATAGTTTGCATCTGCTAATTCCAAACTCCTTGTCCTTCCCTCCTCCACCCCCCTCCCCTTTGGCAAACCATGTGGTCACTTTTTAAAATAAATAATTATAATCTGTCTCTGATTCAGAGCACTGCACATGCACAACAGAACAAAATTAATAGAGATGAATATTGAAAGCTGAACACCTGTACTGCTGATTAATATCAGGGAAATATCAAAGTGTATTTGTGTGTGTGCACGTGCACACCTCTTTGGGCGTGAGAGTGTACATGTGCATATGTATGTCCATAGATACTTGGTGGCTTAACCATAATTTCTCTCCAGTGACACAGATGATTCTCAATTGTTTTTGGCCACCTAGTTTCTCACCCCACATTGCCAAATCAATACCCCAATTTTTCATTTTAGTTGTTTATCTATTTATTACAAAGCTGTGATGTCTGCCTGTCTATGTGTTTCTCATTCAGTCCCAGATAGCCATCTTTGTCCATATCCTCACTACATAGGAAGGCAGAACCTTGTATGTTTATGTGTTGCGTTGCCATTATAGATTAGACACACTATGAATATATATTTAAGAAATAAATACACTTGCAAGATTCTAAAATGTTGAAAAATTGACATAAAGGCAATCAAGATTTTTGTGGCTTTCCACAGTATCTTTGAAATATATGCTTTCATTATACCTGTATGCTTTAATTTAAAAACTAAAATTTGTTCAATATTTTCTAACTGTGAAAATCATGAAAAATTATTGAAAGATGTTTATAATGCCTTCAGTGTAGTCTTCTATTTTTGAGACTTTTGTCTATTAATCCCATTTAACATATACTCGATGCTATTTCAGACTGAGACCAATCAAACAAATGGAAGAGATATTTGATTCTATGGGGAATTTACAATTTCCTAATGATTCTACATAAATAAAATTGTCTAAGTTCTGTAGGTATTGACAAATATTTATATCCCATCTCTTTTGGCAAAATGCTTTTGCCTTCTTTAAGGCATAACTCATACAGCATACTACAACACCATATCTTAGTGCTCACTCAAATTTATAATATTTTTCTTACCAAGCATATATAATTATTTTCATACATTTTCAATTGATAAGTGATAGATTTTTTCCTATAATGATGCCTATCTTATGGCAATAGCTCTTTGATTTGTGTTTCATTTTTCATGTGTTTTATTGGCAAGCACTTGAAAATAGCTTCCTTAAATATAAATTACAATGATTAATTTAATGCATCATACAAAGTGAAATAGGAATAAGCATTTGCATTGAAAAAGCCTAACATTTTAGTAATTTAGCACAAGGGCATACAAAGTGGTTTCCTTGACAACAAGAAATAGTAAAAATTTATTTGTGAGTTTAAAATTATGTTATCTCATAATTCTATGCATATTCTCATTGTTTTTATCTTACTGAGAGAAAATTCCTTTGTACTAAACATAAGTAGGTAAGATAATCTTGCCATTATAAAAGAACAAATCTTACCCAGATCTGGAGAACACAAAAGAAATGGGGATAAGCAAAATAGCCCTTGTTCAATTTAAGTTAAAAATAATTATAAAAATATTCACTTAGTATTTTTGAAAATACTAAATAGCTTTTAGTATGAATAAGTATTTAATAAAATGAACCCGGGATTAAGACTATTTACATCTCTTTGTTCCCCCAATGCATACCAAATGTACATGCTTTCATAAAAGAAAGAATCAGATAATGGAGTGTACGTAATTATTTAGATTATCTATCAATTATCATTATTACCTCTTATTTGAACATAATATTACTAGTTGCAAAATAGAAGCACCGCATCAGTGTATTAATCAGATTTCTCCAGAAAAATAGAACCAGTAGGATACATACACATTACGAGATGTAAGGAATTGGCTCATGTGTTTGTGTGGACTGGCAAGAGTAAAATCTGTAGGGCAAGCTGTGAAGTTGGAGAATTAGGTGAGAGCTGATACTGCAGTCTTGAGTCTAAAGGCTGGAAACTGGGGCAGAATTTCTATGTTTCAGTGTGGAGGTACAATGCCTTTTCCCAGAAACCTCAATCTTTGCTTTTAAGGCTTTCAGCCAATTGGATGAGGCCCATAAGTATTACACAGGGTCATCTGCTTTACTCAAAGTCAACTGATTGTAAATGTTAATCACACCTGAAAAATACCTTTCCAGCAACACTTAGACAAGTGTTTGAGCAAACATCTCATCACCCCAGTCTAGTCAATACATAAAATTAATCATCAGAGTCAATAAATAAGATTTCAGTTTCAAGTAACAGAAGTCCCAAATCAAAATGACTTGAATAGTAAGGATACTTACTGTTTCACATCAAAGGGAATCCAAAGTGGTCCCAGCATTGGTGGAAACAGATCCTTTCCATCCTTCGAATCTGGTATTTTCCAGGCTGACTTTATCCTCAAACTTATAGCAAGAGAGCTATAGCATTTTGAGGCCTCACAACCAGGAAATAAAAGAGAAAGACCATTGCTTCCTAGGTATTTTTCTCACCATTAAGATTAAGAAATGCATCTTGCGCCATTTCTCTTCATCTGGTGGTTCATTTGTATTCTTTAAAAAGAAAGAAAAGAAAAGAAAGGAGGAAAATCCCACTATCTGGCTTTCCCAGAAACCCCACTTTCAAACATCTCCTCACATCTCAATAGCCAGAATCAAATCACATGTTCATTTCTTTTCTTTCTTACTTTTTTTTTTTTGGCTGTCCCACGTGTCTTGCGGGATCTTATTTTCCCGACCAGGGATCCAACCCGGTGTCCCTGCAGTGACAGCCCTGACTCCTAACCATTGCACTGCCAGGGAATTCCCCACATGCTCATTTCTGATCTATCCTGTCAAGAAGAATGGCAAAACTCATCCTGGCTTGGTCTGATCATCTGATTAGGAATAGGTATTTTGGAGACAACCACAATGTCTGCCATAACCAGTTATATTTTTATTTTTATATATTTTATATTTTACTTTCATATTTCTTTAGGGTTGTGCCTATTCTATTTGCAGATCTTGCTGTTAATCTAAAAAAAAATTGCTGATGACTGAATAGATATGTCTCACATCTTGTACTTTCTCCTGCTTACTGAGCATTTCTACGAGGATGTGACATAGCTTCTTGAAATTCAACACTTGTAAAACAAGCTTCTAATCTTCTTCTCTAACATACTATAACATGTATTAAGTGATGATACCAAGCATCCACTCAGTTGCTCCACAGAGAAAGCTTAGAGGCAACCCAGACATCTTGTTTTCTTACACCTATACACAGTTGTTTACAAAATTGAGATTGTTTTGCCCAAAACTCTTGATTCAGGATTCTCTTATCCACTGCCATTGCCACTTCCTTGATCTAGACCTTTTCATTCAAAATTCTGAATAGGCACGGTCTTTTCTCTACCTTTGAAGCAAACTGCTATCACAGCATTTTTCTGAAATTCGAATCTGATCATTTTGATAGACTACTCAAAACTATTCAAAGGAATAGCTTAGCTTATGGGATAAAATCTTAAACACTTAAGATTAAATACATATATAATATATATATATATATAAATAAAGAAATCAAACGTGTGTCTATATATATATATATATATATATATATATATGCTTTCTTATGTTACCATTACCAACTTTCTTACATAAACAGTGTCTGAAACATATAAACTATTTATCACTCCTTAAAAAGCATGATTTGTCCCATATCTGGACCTTTTTCCTACACTACTCTTCACCCCAGAAGGAAAGTCCCTTCCCTTGAATTGTCTAAATTTTCATTTAGACAAGTTTATTTGTCTTATTTGTTATTGTATTTTCAAGTTTATTTTACCTACTCAGCCCGAGTAGATAAAACCAAGCTTCAAGTTCCTTCCTGAATCTTCCCAAGGCTCCTCTGTCTTGTTCCCCAGAGAAGAAAGAAACACCTGCTCCTTATTTATTCTTAGCTATACATATCCACTTAATTTTGGAGACTGTGACTAACTTGAGGGCTGGAACTAATGTTCAGCTTTGCTTCCCAGAAACTAACATAATAGTTGCCACATATGTGATGTCTAATGGATAGTTGTAATGATGTTTGGAAAAATGAGAATTTATGATGGTTTCAGAGACTTCCCAAAGATTTACCAATTGTCAAACAACTTAAATGGATTATGCTATCTACTAACCATAATAACCCCATAAACCAATGTGATATTATTACTTCTTTTACAGAGGAGGAACCCATGGGTTAAAGTCAATTGCAGGCAGGATTCAAGCTAAATTCACTGTTTATGGTCATAACCATGACCCTCTTTGTCACCATGAATAAATAAATCAGTGGATGAATGTCTCTGTCCTTTTCTTTTTCCATCAGGCTGAAAGGTTCTCTCAAATCTGCTATGTCTCACTTCTAATTTCTGGGCTAATCTGCTTGTTCCTTGATTTTTTCTAATACTATAAATAATTACAGATCTTAGATAATTATATTGCAGTTCTTTCAGCAATTAGCAACTTGTATGCATGCATGCATGCATTCATTCATTCATAAAGCGTTTGCTAAATCTATATGTTGTTCAAAGCACTGTACTTTGTAATTATCCTAGAATGACCTGGAGAAAAATTGTGATTAGGTCTTATATCAAGCTAGTTAAATGCCCGTGTTGCCAGGCTACTTGTATTATTATCTGGAGTCAGGGTTCTCCGGAGAAACAGAACCAACATGATAGTTATGTGTGTGTTTGTTTATTGTAAGGAATTGGTTCATACAATTTTGGAGGCTGACAAGTCCTAAATTCTTCAGTTAGAAAGCCGGAGACCCAGGAAAACCAGTGATATAGATCCAGTCTCAGTGCTGGAAGTCTGGAAACCCAGAATAGGTGAGGTTTCAGTTTGAGTCCAAAGCCAGGAAAAAACTGATGTCCCAGCTCTAAAGCAATCAGACAGGAGGAATTCCCTTACTCAAGGATGGACAGACTTTTGTTCTTCAGGCCTTTGACTGGTTGGAGGGGGTCTGCTCACATTAGAGAGTGAAATCTGCTTTACTTATTCAGTTGATTTAAATATTAAACTCATCCAAAAACACCCTCAGAGAAACACCAAGAATAATGTTTGACCAAATATCTGGGCATCCTGTGGCCCAGTAAGCTTGATATAGAATTAAACATCACACTGCTGAAAGGTATTTTCTTCAGTAATTTCTTATTCTTTGTACTCACTCTTCTACTCCCTACATATGAGTAGGTTACCACGGTATTTTTTCGATGATTTAAAATGACAATATCTGTGTGTATGTGTGTATGTCTATATGTTATTGCCTGTATTTGGATATCAGCCCATGCATACCTTCAAATAATAAGAAGGACTTTGTCTATTTTAAAATAAGAGCTGAATGCATAATGAAAAAAATCATACAAACAATTGAATAAATGCTGCTTAAAAAATGACTTCTGTGAATGAGCACTTTTATGGTGAGCATAATTTATTTCATTCTGGAAAATGAAGATATTATCCCCACTAGAGATCAACATTATCATGGGAAATGTGTCTTGATTACTTTTTCAAAGTTCAAGAAAGTTTGAAAAAAACTTATATAAAATAGTTGATTTGATCAAGATTAGCTAACTTTTTTTTTTTTTTTACTTTGAATATTCATTCAATACTTTGGAGAATGGATAAATAGGCTAAAATTATTTAGAAAAAAAATTTTCCCTGGAAGTGTATCTCTTATTGCATTATGCTTTAGTTATTAGAATCATAAATTAGCTTACATTATTGTCTGGGCTAAGAAACATACTTTGTTAGGTAAATGAGCACAAAGGCTCCATGTTTAAATATAAGGTTCAAGAGTGCCTAAATTACAAATGCAGGCTTTTAAGAAAATGGCAAGCAGGGCATGTGGGGTTCTTAGGCCAACAGCAGGAATCTTGTTCTGGGTATTAAAATAGTTGAGGGCATCTAGGTTCTTTAGCTGGCACTAGATTTGTGTGCAGTTTGCTGTGGCTTGTCTATATAAACATATATGCCAGCCTTAGTACATACAGAAATGAGCTGAATGGGAGCTGCGTCAGAATTATGTATTCAAGAATGCTTTCATTAGTAAAAGCAGCTAAGGCAGGATTCAGTTATTGGGAAAAAGGCAATCCATCAAAAATTACAAGGCACAAAAAGCAAAAGCAAAACATTTTCAAGAGCTATAACAATAAGCAGAACCAGACTCAGATGTTGGAATTGCCGTGCAGAAATTAGAAAATCTATAATTTATATGTTAACAATCTAGTAGAAAATGTGGACAACAGACATGAACAGATGGGAAATTTCAGCACAGAAATGGAAATGATAAGAAAGTGACAAATGGAAGTGTTACAAACACTTCCATAAATGAAAAATTCCTTGGATGAACTCATCTCAGAACTCTCCATAGCAGTGTAGCTGAGTAAAGAATCTGTGGAATTAAAGATGCATCAATAGACATGTCAAATTAAAATCCAAAAAGACATATATGGCCTTTATTACGTTGAGGTATGCTCCCTGTATGCACATTTCCTTGAGAGAGGTTGTTGTATATGTATGTTAAATTTTGTCAAAAGTTTTTTCTGCATCTATTAGGAGGATACAATCTCTTTCTTCAGTTTGTTAATGTGGTGTATCGCATTGACTGATTTGCAGATACTGCACAATCCTTGTACACCTGTGATAAATCCCACGTGGTCACGGTGTATGATCCTTTTAATGCATGGTTGCATTCAACTTGTTAATATTTTTTGTTTGCTTTTTCATTTTTTAATATCTTAATTTTATTGTAATATATTTGGTTTACAGTGTTGTGTTAGTTTCAGGTATACAGCATATTGATTCTGTCATACATAAATATATATTCCTTCTTTTTTAGATCCTTTTCTCATATAGGTTATCACAGAATACTGAGTAGAGTTTCTTGTGCTATACAGTAGATCCTGTTGGTTATCTATCTTATACATTTTGTTCAGGATTTTTTCATCTATGTTTATCAGTGATGTTGGCCTGTAATTTTCTTTTTTGTAGTGTCTTGGATTTAGTATTATGGTGACTCTGGCCTTATAAAATGAGCTCAGAAGCATGACTTCCTCTGCATGTTTTGGGAATAGTTTGAGAAGGATAGGTGTTAACCCTTCTTTAAAGATTTGGGAGAATTCACCCGTGAAGCCCTCTGGTACTGGACTTTGTTCGTTGGGAGCTTTTTAAATTACTGATTCAATTTCATTGCTGGTAATTTATAAGCATGCTACAAAGTGGTTACAGGAAGAAGGGGCTTGGGGGAGGGGAAATTGGATGAAGGTGATCAAAAGGTACAAACTTCCAGTTATGAGATAAATAAGACTTAGGGATGCAATCTATAACATGATTAATATAATTAACACAGCTGTATGTTACATATGAAAGTTGTTAAGAGAGCAAATCCTGAGAGTTCTCATCACGAGGAAAAAGTATTATTATTATTATTTTTTAAATTTTGTATCTACACGAGAGGATGGAGGCTCACTAAATTTACTGTGGTCATCACTTCATAATGTATGTAAGTCAAATCATTACGCTGGACGCCTTAAATTATACAGTGCTGGATATCAATTATATCTCAATAAAACTGTAAGGAAAACATTTAAAAAAGAAAAAAGAAAATATATATTGGCTTATGCTCACTCTCCATCTGACCACAGAATAAATTGTCACTACCCACATTCTCAAAACAAAAACAAAAACAACCCCCCCCCCCAAAACAAAGAGACAAATAGGATATCCAACACCTATGGGACAATGTAAAATGGTGTAATGTACATGCATTTGGAGTCTCAGAAGTCCATATTCCGAACCATAAAATAAACCTCAATCAGTTAAAATACTTGAAATCACATACTGTATGTCTTTTGATTACAGTGGAACTACATTAGAAATCAATAGCAGAAAGGTATTCAGGGAAAATTCACAAAGATTTGGAATTAAATAATAAATTTCTAAATAACTTACTGGTTAAAGAGTTAAGTAGTCAAAAATGGAAATTACAAAGTATTTGGAATTAAATGAAATTAAAAGGACTACCAAATTTTGTGGGATGTTGTAAAAGGAGTGTTTAGAACAATGTTTATTGCATCTAACGCTCAGAATATAAAACAAGAAAATTTTAAATCAATAAGGTAAGTTTCCTTCCCAAGAAACTTGAGAATGAAGAGCAAAATAAACCCAAAACATGAAGAAATTAGAAAATAATAAAGAGTAGGAATCTATAAAATTGAAAACAGGAACAAAATCAATGAGACCAAATGCAACTGATTCTTGGAAAAGATGCATAAAATTAATAAGCCTCTGTCCAGATGCACTGAGTGAAAATGGAAAGAGGAGCCACATTATCAATATTACAAAGACAAGGGGACATCTCTAAGATCTTACATAGACAAAAAGAAATAAGGGGAATATTATGAACAACTTTATACCAATCACTTTGATAATAATTGAAGTGGACAAATTTCTTGAAAGACACAAACTATCAAAGCTCCCTCAAGAAGAAATAGGTAATTTGAGAAGTACTTTTCAGATGGAATCACCACTCCAGTAATCAGTACCCTTAAATCCCTTCTATGGTCTTTTATGACACTAAGTATTGCTTTCTGATATTATAATTTTCTCAGGATAATTGCTGTCAGGGTGGGAGTCTGATATGTGCTTTAAATTTGGTTACTGCGGATCCTGAATTGGGAAAATAACACTTTTTTAAACCTTTGAACACTTTAAAAAGTGAACAATGCATCTTGGCTTTGAAATGTATCTAATTACATTTCTAAGACCATAAAGGATTCATCTTGGTCCAGTGAAATGCGGCCGGGCTGCAGTTGCTTTAGGACACAACCACCACCCAGGTATTGAGAGGGTTTCTGGTTAAGAGTGACTAAAATAAGAAAATGGTGGATGGGGGAGAATCTGTTTGTTTTGCACTTTAAGATAAATATTTTTACTTTGGGTTTTAACTTACAAGAATGAGATAACCTTTTTTTTTTGACTTTAATTTCCTTGGATTTTAACACCTTAAGAAGCTTTCATTATTGTAACTGAATTTAAAATGTTGGCATTTCTACATAGCTGTGTTTCATGATTAAATAAGCTTTTTATAGCATTCAAAGAGCAGGTCTCTGGAGGCTATGTACAACAATCTGGGATAAGATATAGTTTACGGAGTGAATTTTCAGTCTTGGGCGAAGAGAGCATTGGGATTGATACACATTTCAGAGCCTTTGGGGAATAAATAATTACTAAGCAACAGCAATTCCTGGAAGACACACAAAGGTGAACTGGTTAGTTTGCGGACAGTAGGGTCTTGTGAATGTAGGAACAGACTAGCAAGGATATGGTATTGACAACCCCTGAGATTGAAAAAAAATTATGTAAACGTAGGAGAGACTAAACCCCATGTTTATAAATGTTTAAGAGTATTGGCAAATGTTAGAATGGGGCAGTTTTCTCCATGCCTTCTTATATTTCTATGTCATAGTATTTTGAACACTACTGGCCTATGCCTTTGATACTTTCCCAGGGGAGAAAGGGTCCCTGAGCTGATTGGAGTGTTTGGTAGAAGCAGCTGGCCAGGTAGAGGCCAGCTCCTTCCTCTCTCCTTCTCTTGGTAGCCAGCTGCCTATGTGATTTGCTCTTCTATGAAACAAGTTCTTAGAAACACTTTGATTGTCTAACTGCCTAAGCATGGCTCAGTATAGCGCAATATTAGGAAGTCTGGTGTTAACTGCAACAACTATCAGCTTTATAAGTAATAATGCCAATATCATGTCTATTTGCCTTAGTGTTTTTCAATTTTCAATTAGTTCAAATCTTAGAATGTGGGGAAAGAGGACTGTTATTTAATATTTTCCCTTAATATCTTCCAACTCTTTTCCATCTCCAGGCCATCCATTACCAAGAGATGAATGTGAGATGGCAAACTTAACTTTGGATTCCATAGGTAACATTAATTGGGTTCAAGAAGAAATCAGTTAAAAAAAATAAATAAAAAAAGAAGAAATCAGTTCATTATCAAAGGTGATAGTTTGAAATATGCATTAAAGGAATGAATGTTTAATGTTTGGTTGTTATTATATGATTTATAATTCAATGAGCATTTTTCCTACATAATATAAAGCCAGTGTTTTATGCAATGATTAGAACGATTACTGTTCATCAACGTTTTATTTGTTGTCTTCTGTTGTCACGGCAACCTTTCATTCCCAATTACTAAGCAGTAGAAAAGAATGACAGTTTCTTAGTCTCATTTAAATAATTGGACTTGTAATATACATTTCCTTTTTAAAAGAGACTGTTTTCCAACCTTTATTAACTATAATTACTATACTTTAAAAGGATGCAAGATTTAATTTAATTTTAAGGCTATGTAAAAGAAGGGCACCATCATCTCAAACACTGAGAACTTTCATAAAGAAAGCAATTATAAAACTGTTTACTTAGTATGCTTGTAACATTAATAACACTATTATAAAAGATGCCATAGTGATGTATATCTATAAGTGTATATTTTAATGAGATAATATTTCAGTACGTGAGAGAATCCTACAAATAGCACATTTCCCTGAGTGAAGAAGTAAAATGTCATCAGCAATGATAAACTGTTTTGCTTTCCTGTATTAGGCTGGCTATGTCAAGGTCAATACTCTTACCACTCTCTTGCAAGTACCATTTATTAGGTAGTTTTCTGGTATAAGTAATTAGTGAATTTATTTGTGAATTATTTCTACAAATATTTTAAAATGTCTGTTAGGTGCTATGGACTAAAGGTAAAGCTATGATTAGGACAAATACTTCCTCTGTATCATGAAGCTTAGAGCTACCTCTTCGTGCACTTCTGGAAAAGAAAGCAAAATCCAATTACAGAGAAAATGTAAAAGCTTTACGACATTATGAAAACTTGTATTTAACATTCATTTTAGGCTTTTAAAATTTATTTGCCATATTTTAGATAAGATCATGTTTTCATGTAAAATCCTCAAAAATAAGAAGCCACATATTCTCATTCATTCTATTTCCGATTTCTTACATTAGACTTAAATATTCAACAACAATTTTTGTGTATCCTACTGAAAATTTAAACATGAAGAAAATATATATTTTAAATTTTAGCCTCATTACAATGAGAAACTGATTACTTTCTCCTAGCAATTTTCTATGTTAATATATATCTTAGAGCTATTTCCTTGTCAATTTATATGGCATTAATCATTTTATAACTGCTGTCCAGTTTTCCACAGGCTTATATAGTAGTCTCCTTCACTCTTGTAAGAGTAGTCATATATTGTATAGTATCTCTCCAAATATTTCTGTTGCAAAAAAATACCATAGAGAATGTGGCTCTACAGGTCTCTTTGTGCACATTGCAAGTAGTTTTGGAGAAATTCCAAGAAAAAGACTTGCCAAATCAAATTACATGCACAGTTTGGTGGGGGAAATGAGTTGTTCAATGGGTGTAAAGTCACAGGTGTGCTATATGAGTAAGTTCTTTTTTTTTTAAAGATTAAAAATTTTTTAAAATTTATTTTTGGCTGTGTTGGTTTTTTGTTGCTGCGCACAGGGGAGCGGGGGCTACTCTCTGTTGAAGTGCGCGGGCTTCAGTAGTTGTAGCATGTGGGCTTCGGTAGTTGTGGCTCACAGGTTCTAGAGTGCAGGCTCAGTGGTTGTGGTGCATGGGCAACTATGGGATCTCCCCAGACCAGGGATATGAACCTGTGTCCCCTGCATGGGCAGGCAGATTCTTAACCACTGTGCCATCAGGGAAGTCCCATGAATAAGTTCTAGAGATCTGCTGTACAACATAGTGTGTAGAGTTAACAACATTGTATTGTGCACTTCAACTTTGTTAAGAAAGTGGAGCTCATGTTAAGTGTTCTTACCATGAGGGGGAGAAAAAAAAGAGAAAATAAAATTAAAAGAAAAACGCCCCAAACCAAAGGGTTGCAAGGAAACCGCGGGCAGTTTTGGCTATGTTTATTACCTTGATTGTGGTAGTGGTATCATGGGTGTTTGCATATGTCCAGACTCATCAAATTGTACACATTAAATATGTACAGTTATTTATATATCAATTATACCTCAGTAAAGCTGTTAAAAATTATTTTACTAAAGATATGAAATTGCACACCAGAAAATCAGTATCAGTTTAAACCCTCTGCTAGCAATGTACAAAATGATGCATTTCCCATAACCATTTTCCATTCTGAATTTATCACATTAAAAATTATATGCAGGCAAGTGATTAGGAAGAGTCATATACTACATTTTGTTGAAATATACATTTTCCTGATAATTACTTAGGTTGAATATCTCTTCATACACTTACCGGACATTAATATTTCTGGTGTATTTAGTCTGTAAATTTGTCTTCATATTCATTGCTAGTTCTCTTATCATAAGTAACTATTTAAAATTCTAAGCTATTTAAAGTACTACAGAAAGAGGTAACAATCCAAATACCGCAAGTCAGGATAAAAGGCCTATTAACGTGATTTTAAATGTCTTTGTGTATACACACACAAATCAAAAGCGATCCTATTATGCATGTAGTTTTCTCAAGAGCCTTTTAAAAATCTAAACAAAGGATGTGGTCCTTTACTATGCCAATTACTATACAAAATCAAACCTTTTTAAATGCAATATATTCATCTCTGGTATAGATGTGCACAATTTATTTGACTAATGTCCTATGAGTGGACATTTTGAATGTTGACAGTTATGTGCTATTACAAGCAACATAGCAATGATAATCTTCATGTGTGTGTACACACACACGCACACACACCACATGCATGCACCTTCTCCATTAACATCTTAGAGTACACTCATTGACATGAAACAGCTGGGGTAAACAATATGCACATTTTAAACATTGATACATACCCTAAAAATTTCCTTTTTACAGAGATTGCACAAATTTACAGATTATTAGAGAATTTGTTTTCATATAGCAATAACAAATCCTGGAACTATATGGTTTATTTTTTCTAATTGGATGATCAGTTAAATGGCAAAAATATTTTATTATTGTTTTAATTTGAATTGGTTTATTAATATGCTTAATGAATATTCAATACTTATTGGTCAACTGTGTTTCTTCTTTTATGAATTACTTATTCATATCTTTACATTTCTTGGGAATTTTTCTTTTTCACACTGATTTTTAAGGACACAAATTTTTGCGTATTGTAAAATTGAATAAATAGTCTTCAGTTTATCATTTTAAAATATTTGCACTGTACAGAATTGTAATATTTATGTACCTTAAGTTAGAATAGTACTATTATTAATTATGTCTTTTTTTTCAGTCTTTTTGTCAGTTTTATAGTTAATTTTTCTAGCTCAAGATTTTCTAATTCATTGGCAATTTATATGCAGGTATATTTCTGGATTCTTAATTACATTTATCAGTCTTGTACTGATACCAACTATTTAATTAAATTTATTATAATGTATTTTGGTAACTGATTGGAAATCTTCCTATAGTAGTCTTTATATTTAGGAATTTTCCATTTACCAATGTTTTTCTTTCAAGGATGAACACTAAAATCATTTTTAAAATGATGGTAAAACTCACGAAATCATTTTAATGTGTAAAAATATTATTAATAAATTCAAACGAATATCAATTAAGCTTCAACAAATATTTTTGGATAGAAACTGACAAACTAATTCAAAATTTTATGTGGAAATGCAAAGTACCTGGAAGAGCAAATATAATTTTGAAAAAGAACAAAATTGGAAGACTTAAAATTGGTTAGCTAGTCTTAATATTGATAAGCTCTATTATAAACCAGAGTAATCAATGTAGTATTTGTATGACATAGACAAATAGATCAATGAAACAAAATAGGGAGTCTAGATTGATCCATGTATATATGGTTAACTGATTTTTGACAAAGATGTTAAGATAAGCCAATGGAGAAAGATATGTTTTCAATAAATGGTGCTGGATTAACCTAGATATTTTTTGGAAATAATGAGACTTTACATTTACTTCATACCATGCACAAAAAATTAATTTATGATAGATCATATACATGAACATAACACTTAGAAATGTAAAACCTCTTAAAACACATAGATGACTATATTTGCAAATTTAGTGTAGGCAAACATTTCTTGGAGAAGACATAAAAAGCCCAAACAGAAAACAAAAAAGGTAACTTGAAATTCATCACAATTAACAACTTCTGTTCTTCAAGAGATACTGTTAAGAAACAAATGCAACGCCACATACAGTGCCATCCCCAATGATCCTCACCTTTTCATATCCATGCCCTTGTATAACACCCAGCCTTGAGTGACTTCCTTCTAATCCATAGAATATGGCAACTTTGGAGTGATGTAACTTCTGTGATTACATTACAAGAAAAATTGCGACTTCTGTTTTGCTACCAGACCCTCTCTCTATCACTGGCTTTGACTAAGTGAGCTGTTAGTTCAGAGAGGTCTACAGGGCATGGAACTGAGGGCCGCCTCCAGGCAATAACCAGTGGGAAACTGAGGCCCTCAGTCCAACTGTCCTCAAGGAACTAGATCCTATGAAGAACAGCAAAAATTAGCTTAAAACTGGACCAATCCCATTTGAATATTTAGATGAGGTCCAATCTTGGCCAACACTAACACATATGCAGGAACTTTAACTTTCATATATTGCCAGCAGAAATGCAATATGATTTAGCCACTTTGGAAGGCTGTTCAGCAGTTATTTATATAATGAAAGTGTATCCACCATATAATTAACAATTCTACTACTATGTATTTATTGAAGAGAAATTTGGAGACAAATTACCATAAACTGAATGGCTTAAAACAACAAAAATTTATTTTCTTACATTTCTGGAGGCTAGGATTCTGAAATTACGATACCGGCAGGGCCAAGCTCCCTCTGAAGAATCTAAGGGAGAATCCTTTCTTGCCTCTTAGCTTATGGCTGTTGTTGGCAATCCTTGTCTTGTAGTTGTATCACTCTGCCTCTGTCATCACATGGCCTTCTGGGGGGTGTTTGTATGTCCAGATGACCCTCGATTTATAAGCTCACCAGTTACTAGATTTAGGGTCCACCCTAATCTAGTATGACCTTATCTTAAATTGATTCCAAAGACTCTGCAAGGACCCTATTTATGGGTCATAAATTATATTTATGGGTCATAAATATGACCCTATTATAGGGTCATATTTACCATTCACAAGTCCCAGGTAGTTATGAATTTTGCCAGGACACTATTCAACCTTGTACAGTTTTCTTCCTAAAAATCTATCACCCCGGTCTCATAAGAAAAAAAAAACAAAAAACCACAAACTGAAATTGAGGGACATTTTACAAAATATGTCACCAGTACTCCTCAAAACTGTCAAAGTAACAAAAACCAAAGATCAAAAAACTGTCACAGACCAGAGGAGAATTAAGGAAACATAATGACCAAATATAATGTGGTACCCTGGATTGGATCCTGGTAGAGAAAAAAGATATTAGTGCAGACACTGACAGAATCCAAATAAAGTTTACAGTTTAGTTAACAGTATTATACCAAGGTGGTTTTATTATTTTTGACAAATGTACCATGGTTATCTAAGATATTAACAATAGGGGAAATCGGGTTACATGGGAACTCTCAGTATTCTGTTTACCACTTTTCAATACATCTAAAATTATTCCAAAATAATTTAGTTTTTAAAATGCAAACTCTGGAGCGTACTCAGGGGAAACTTAGTTTGGATGATTTGAGATAGTGTTTTTGAGGACTTTGTATTCAAGCTTCAAGTAAAAACACAGGTACAACCAAGCCTGCCAATAGTGGGGAATGGAGCCTTTGGGGCAGCACACTACAGCCAGTGAACAGGTAGTGGGAGGAAAATGTGCTCCAGGTATTGGAAGAAATGAAAAACTTCAGAGTGACAAGGAATTAGAATTTAACCAAAAAATAAAGGAAGGAAATAAGAGAAAGAAGAAGAGAGAAGAAAGAGGAGGAGGAGGGAGGAGAGAAAGAAGGGGAGAAAGAGGGAGGGAGGAAGAAAGGGAGGAAGGGAGAACACTTCTATAGTACTGTCTATGGGCCAGGCATCATTCTAAACACTTTGCACATATGAGCACCTTTAATCATTGCCTCAACTGTATATGGTGTGTATTCTTACTATCTCCCATTTTACTGCTAGAAAAACTGGCTCCGAAAGGTGGTAACTCGCCCAGCCACTGCATGACTAAAAGGCAAAGCTGTGACGGTCTGGCTTCGGTCCACATTTACCTACCACATCATTGTCCTGAACGTAGCGGGAGCCTGAGTGCCACATCATTCCTCAGAAGGCTAACACCTCAACTCAGAGGAAAGAGGATAGTGATTTGGGCTGGGAGAGAGTGAACTGGACGGGTTTGAGGTGACCTCCAGGTAAAATCAAATGGAACTGTTGGTAGATTAGGTGCAGGTAATGAGGGAAAAGAAAATACCAAGAATGATTCTCCAACTTCTGGCTTGATTGGATTATTTACTAAAATAGGTAATAGCAAAGATGTTTGGTGAGAGATACCAAGAGTTTAGTTTTTTTTCTTAAAGTTTGAGATGCTAAAGAAATGTCCAAGTAGTTGCATCAAAAGCTCAGTGTTTCAGTGTTTTCATCCCTCTTTCCCAAGGTGAGAAGAGATACGTGAAGATCACCTGACTGCTGGTGAAAGGGAAGATGACCCCAGTGCCACGGCAGGTGCTCAGGCTTCCCTCCAGGTCACCCCAGGTCACTGACTCAGGTAGCTATTCAGGTGTGTTGTCTGAGAGCTCTGTCCACAGGGGATTATTTTCCTTGCGACTGAGCCATTCTTCCCTGCTGACTTGGCCCTTCTCCCTGTTATTTGTGCTGCAGACTCTCATGAGTATGTAGTGGGCATGTCGTCGGCTCACCCATTGGTCCTTTCTGTATCCTATGCAAGAACCAGCATCCCTTCCCTGTTGTGAGGGGATGGAATGGGGTCCACACATGCTTCATCAGGCCCTTGCTTTGCCTAATCCCAACACAGCACCTTTTACTGTGACGTAGTAAGCCTAACTGCAGAGAACCAGAGCACATGACAATTTTGCTGTCAGCTGCCCTCTCAGTCTATTTGCATCCCAAAGGGGAAAGTCAGAGCACAGGATGGCCCAAGTCCCTTCTCTTCCTCTTCTCTTTCCCTTTCCTCTAGGGATCAGGAAATTTAGCTTTTTCTCATTGCTCGATGTCTGGAACTTCCCCTACATTGTATGATTTTTCTTTCATAGCTGGTAACACTCATCCCTTTTTTTTATGGGATCATGAAGTTGGAATATCTTTGGGAGAACTTGGATAACTGGGAGAATGAAGATATACATTTGTGAAAAAGTTTAATTCTTTCAAAATAATTCTCCCATTGTTCTCCTTTACACCAATGAATCTTCACTATCATCCTCTCACCAGTCAGCAGGATTTTAGGTGCTAGATCGGGAAAGATGGTTTCTAACCATTGTCCTGCTCCCCCAATTTAGGTACAAATTAGGGAACTGGGCAGCCCTCTTCACTCCTCAGAGGAGTGAATGTTTGAAGGAGTTGAGTGAATTTTAGAGAGTAGATGCACTTAAGCAGCAAGGTCTGTGGTTTAGACTGAAGAAAAGACAAATGGTTCACATCACGGGATATTAAGAGAGATGTTAAATTAATTCAACGCAAAATTTCGCTGTTTGAAAATGCCTGTGTTTAACTGAGCGCCCCACTGTGCTTTGATTGAGAGACCCTGTCAGAACTGTTGTTTTCAAGCAGGAAATACACATTTAGAATCTGTTTTGTATGTTTGTGAAACTTCAAAGCGTGTGATGAGTTGCAGAAATTAGATGTGTTTCCAGTTTCCTTTTCCATACATGATTGTCAATAGAGTATCGTAGCATCTATACAGTGATCAGTTCAATCTTGGCTTATGTTTTATTTCTTTTAAGTTATGTTTTACATTCAAACATTAGGACTTAGGATACCTTTCTAAATAATTTCCTAGGTTGTGCTTTCACGAATCTTTTTATGTGACCAAGTTCTTGAGATCTTCATTAGTTACAATAGCCCACCTTTGTATTTCATGTTGTATTCATACGTTTTTCAGCTTCATCCTCTTTCCTCATTTTTAGTAAAAATAATTCCTTCTTAGAATTACAATGTTATATTATTTTCTCACATGCGTAAGAGTATTTCCATAAGAATCAAACAAACCAAAACGGGAAAAGTAGAAGATAGGTACTTGATTCATACTAATACTGCAGCTTTAGTCTCGATTGCTTTCCCTGGATCCTTAAAGCTGCCATCCTATCTGACAACAGGCCAAAAAATCTTAGTTCCTGAGGCAATCTCAATGGGATCACAGCTCCTGCCCCCCCAAATAAAACAAAAAAATAAGGAATTTCAGACCGATTCACTGTGTCTGGTTATAGATTCCCACTGCCATGGACTTGTTCCTATATTGAATCTTAGGTCTACCTTGCTGCCAGTCATTTCAAGTTCCCTCTTAATCTCCCTTTCCAGTTTGTCGATGAAGTCAAATGGATAGAGTTTCAGTTTAGTCCCTACTCTGAAAATGATTAACGTACTTTCTATGATGACGCATGCACTAATGTGTACTTTAGGTAGTTGTATTCTCCTTTTTTAAAAGATTTTAGAGACAGAAATGATGCCTCCTTTTTGTTTGAATGATTGTGATTATGAATGAGGTTGTATTTGAAGCAGTTCGATGTCCTTAGTCAATTATTTCTTTGAGTCTTTCTCATTCATCTAACCCCAGCCATTTCTGGGAACTTTCCCAAGGGTTCTGTTGCACTCTGATCTTCACCGTTAGAGGATGCTTTGCTCCAGGTGATAATTGCTTGGCTTCCTGCAAAGTGAGTCCCCTTGAGGTCAGAGGCTGTGACATCAAATCTGAATGGTGAACCCTAGCAATTGGGGTCTCAGTAGGTGCTGAAACAATGAGCAATGGATAACATAATCTAAGACTTCTCTTTCCCTTCAGTGTATGTGTAATTTTTTCTTAACATTAGACATATAAATACAGTACCTTATTCAATGCCAGGCAGAAAGTCACTACCTTTAATTACAATTTGTAGTACTGAAACATAAACAAATAAATAGAGGATAAATATTTGGGACACAATGAATACCCTAGATCGATGTCAGAAAATAGACTAAATAATTCTTAAATAAGTGATTTATGTGGTGATTTAGAGTATATACTCAAGAGAGAGAGCAATGGAAGCCTCTATTATAGAGCTATTAATTTATTAATTACTGTGGTCAATAGTAAAATCACTTTTCATCTTCATTGATCTTCCCCCGTGGGTACTAATTGACATAGAATTCTTTGAGAAACAGAATTACATAGGATCTGTGACTGTTCACATAATTAATACATTTTTACAAAGGTGCTTTGAATATTGCTCCATAATTTAAGAGGAAATTAGAACTTGTCATGAGAAAATTGGAAAATGGTATAGCAGGATATTTTCCTTATTAAATTTATTAAGTGGTAAGTTGGTACATATTGATAAGATATGGTTTTTATAGTTGGGCCATAATATGATTTTTAAGTTTTAATTCTGTTTTGAAAATAGAATTGTGATCTGTGTTTTGGCTAAGTATGTACACTTTTTGCTTAATGTAAAAATTTTAGAAGGTTTTCTACCGTTTATCTTCCCGGGATAATTGCAGTCATTTGATATACAACTCTTTGACTTTGGTAATTATGTGCATAAGACATATGATATCATTCTATATATTCTTTTTTTTCCGTTTTATAAATTAAATTTTTTATTAAAACTTTTTTATTAAATTTAAAGTTCTATTTGGTTTGTGTTTTTATTTATTTATTTTTTTTTGTGTGTTTTTATTTTTATTGTCTTTTTAAAAACTTTTTTTCTGAAATAATTTTAGCCTTACAGAAAACTTGAAAAAATAATGCAGCAAGTTTACATATAGCCTTTACTCAGCTTCCTGTGGTGTTAACAACATATTATACCCAGGGGGTAGCTTCCCGTGGTGTTAACAACTGATTATACCCAGGGTGTATTTATCAAAACAAGGACATTAACATTGGTACAATGCTATTAACCAAACTATAGACCATATTCAAATTTGACTAATTTTCCACTCATGTCCTTTAAAAAATTTTTTTTAAACTAAAAAAATTTTGTTTATTTATTTATTGATTGATATTTAATATATTCTTTGGCTTTTACATTTTTCTCACTGTCAGCACAAATATGTCTACCTTTCAATTTCAGTGCCTACTAAGTATTCCATGAATGGAAACACTAAATTCCTAACAAGCTCCCACATCTTGAATGCTTAGGCTGTTTTTAATTTTTCACTTTTAAATTATGTTGCATCAACTATCCTTAAAAGTACTTGCCCTTAGAAAAATATTCTGAAAATGATATCATGACATTGAAGCCTCAGCATGTTTCAAAATTTTATATGCCCCTGATTACCCTCTAGACAGGTTTTCCTTTTACACGTCAGCCTGAGGAGAAGGCGAGTACCTATTTCTCTGAGGAAAGCAACTTGAAATTCAGACCTGCAGATATTGCAGTTTGCACCCAAGTAGAAAAGCAACCAGCCTGACATATGCAGGAACAATTTATTTTTTAACATGATAAAATTTGAAATAACTGAATTTAAGTACAGTACAGGTTCTCCCTAACTTATAAGGCATTTTTATAATACCACTGTAAGGTATTGTTTGGGGAAGAAAGGGTGCAATTTATAGCAAAATTTCCCATAAATTCCATTAACTAAATTGTCCATATTTTATGTGCTGCTTATGTTTTCATATCAGCCCACAGACGCTACTTTACTAGTAATATACCTAAACCAGTGTATTTACATTACTAGACTGAATTTCTCAAAAGTGTATAGTATGAGGTGGAAAAGTCTCTTTTTCTATTCCTAGTCTATTCCTAAATAGACAATGTCCTAGATTTATTTCTGTAGTCCTTTCTGGCATTCTGGTCTTTCCAATACCCCAAAGACTACATCCAGTTCCATGCTCAAAATATATTTTCCTGTTCCTTAACCTAAAAAAATGGCTAATTTTGTTGATCTTAACTTGCTGCTGGGGGAAGGCAAGGCAGTTTAACTCATGTTCACTAAAATGTTATCAGACAGAGAAAGACAAATATCCTTTGATATCACTTATATGTGGAATCTAAAAAAATGATACAAATGAACTTATTTACAAAACAGACTCACAGACATAGAAAACAAACTTATGGTTATGAAAGGGGATAGTGGAAGAGGGTAATTCAGGAGTTTGGGATTAACATATACAAACTACTATGTATAAAATAGATAAACAGCAAAGACCTACTGTATAGCACAGGGAACTATATTCAATATCTTGTAATAACCTATAATGGAAAACAATCTGAAAAAGAATATATATATATATACACGCATATATACATATATACACATATATGTGTGTATATGTATAGCTGAATCACTTTGCTGTACACCTGAAACTAACATAGCATTGTAAATCAACTATGCTTCAATTTAAAAAAATGATTAATAAAAAGAGTAAATGACTTATGCCGTACTAAGCTTATTTGGAGAGTTACTTTTGACAGTAAGTGACTTGAATATATGTAGGAACTGTAACAAAGTGAAGTGTGTTGAACTGAGTCATGAAATAAACGTTTCAGACACTTTGAGTAAATTATTTTTGATATTTTAAAACTGAGACACAACATGCATGCAATAGAGTACACCTAGTACATTAATCTTACATGTACAGCTCAATGATTTTGTATATGTACACAGATTTAATCACTATCCAGATTAAGATATAGAACATACTTAGGGTTACATTAGAGTTCCTCGCACACTTTCCCAGTCTATACAGGACACACACAAACATGCACACACACACTCCGAAAGTAACTGCTATTTTGACATTCTAACTTTCATTTTTCATTAGATTCGTCTGTACTTGAACAATTCTTATTGTGTAAATATTCCATTTACCTCCTGATGGATGTTTGAGTCATCTAGTTTGGGCTGATAACAGTACTACTGCTATGAGTATGAGTTCTTGTGTAGATAGATATACTTGTTCATGTACAAGCCCTTGTGTAGACAGACTCATTCATGTACAAGTCTTTGTGTAGATAGATACACTCATTGCTTTAGGGGTAGGATTGCTGGGTCATAGAGTAGGAGTATGTTTCACTTTATCAGAACCCCCCCAAACAATTTCAAACTTAGTGGTACTGCTTTACAACCTGACTAGATATGTAAGGGGGTTTTTATTGCCCTACACACTCACCACTAGTTGACACTGTTAGTCATTTTAGCTACTTTGTTGAGCTTAGTGAAAATGTGCTTTTTTGCACACAGGAGGGCATAAAAACAAGAGTAGTTTATTACAGTCATGCAAAATAAAAGATCTCTCATAGTTCCTGAGCTATGTAATGTTCTATAAACATATATTTTAAGGTTATCATTGTTTTTCCTGTTTTTCAACTATTCTCAGACTTTTTCCCTACATTTTAGCATTTGTGTTCTTGGGATTTTTCTTATGACTGAGGATACTCACTGCTGTTATTAGTTAGGTGGCCATTATTTTATGGTTGTCATTGATTACATGTAATAATAAACTTGGTTCTACTGTTTGTGTTGTCATTTCTTCAGTTGCAGTTAAATTACATGCAGTGAGCTTAATTGCCTTTTGAAATATAGTCAAAAGATTACGCAATGACTTGGTACTAAAGAAAAGTTAGTATGTATAGAAAACAGCACAGAAATAGAGCAGTAGACACACATTTTTTAGTGACACAAATATTTATTGTAAGAGGAATATCTTCAATTGGCCAAACAATCTCTTTTGGGGGGAGGGGCAATCTCTAATTCATTTAGTTTGTATTTTAATTTTTGTCTATGAGTGAGAGAGATAAATGATAACAATCTTTGTGTAAATAATTCTAAAAGAGCTCTTTTGATAAGAACAAAATTGCAACTCTAAAATTATTAGAAAACATTGTGTCCTGGTTGTCACCTTTGTTTCCTTCTTAGTGCTACATCAAATAATGGTGCTGGTAAAATATATGGCATCTTAAATTCAATGAATTACAGTATTACTGTCTGTGCTCTTGTTTCTGCTTTTCAGTGCTTTGTACATTTCCCCACCCTCCTTTCTTCAGGGTCAACTTGGGCTGCTGTCTCAGCAGAGAAATGTGGCCTCTCTATCTGGGAATGAGATTGTCTTATCTGTTTTCTAGATAGAGGTCATTTAGTCAGTTGAGGACTGTCTGCAAACAGAATTTATGAAATTAAAAATCTGGAAAAATGGGAAACCTAATGACAATCATTCTTATTTGCTGCTTTTCTGGATTTACCCTGTCTTTTTCGGTAATTGGTTCAGTTACTATCCTAACCTCTTCTTACTGACTTCTTCAACTATATGTCAGTTGTTTTCTGCAGCCAGTATTTACACAACAGCAAGGGATCAATTTTGAAGTCAAGTTGCTAACATTTTGCAGTCAAGTTGCTAATATGTCTACTCTTTTACAATGAGTCTCATGAATTTTCTCCTTATGTCAGCCCACAGAGTCTACATGTCCCATGCGTCTGCACAGCTGACAACAAGACCTTTGGAAAGGTTTTTCCTATTGTTTGCCTGCATCCAGACCCATTTTGGTCATCAGGTAGCCTTTTATTAATACCTCCTTCCATTTTTTAGTTTGAAGGTAATACACAAAAATTGTTTTGATTGGCTGAAATTTATACAAAACTATTGAGAATGCATGTCCAGGCTTAGCATTTGATTGCTTCCTTGAAGAAATTGACACATCAGTCCAGAAACTATGTTTCATGAAATTTCCTAAGAGGCCAAAGATACTTTTCATTTTCAGAAAAGCAAATTAGCATATAATGGCCCTCATTATTGTTCTTTGGTGAATATTTTATAACAAGATATATTTTGGTCTTTAATAACTATATGTTAAAGGATGCATTTTTATCCATGAACTTCAAATTTGATCTATACATAATACACAGGGTTGAGATAGGCAGGGAAGGGAGATAGGAAAGAAGAGGAGAAATGATCTCTTTTTGTCCATCTTCTCCTCCTGAGCAGTCTCATCTAAATGGGATTCTTTATACTAAGATGTCTAAATTTTGGATACTCCATATACTCTTGATATCACATATTAGTTTGAATCATAATAAATTACTGTTCAGGTAGGTCAAGATTGGTCACAAATGACAATTTTACATGGTTCAACATAATACATAGGAATGAAAGCTAAATTCCACAAAAATGTACCATAAAGACATGATGTATACCAATGTTTTAACTATGATGATGGGGAACCAGAAATTAAGACATTATTTGATGCTCATGTTGATATATTATTATTAGATTTTATATTCATAATGTAAAAAAGGTGTATATAAAAATAATTTATTAGTAATTGGGTTAATACCTCTAAAGTAAAAAAATATATTTATATGACCAAATAATTACTGACAGAGTTGCGTACTTGTAACATTGGAAAAATCACTTAACTTTCTAGGGCTTATTTTTCCTTTTTAGTAAAATGATGATAATAAAACCCTACTTTCCTTATAGGGCTGTTGAGAGTGGATGATATCACAAAGGGAAATTAATCTAAAAAAGATTACGTAATTCAATGCATTATTATATTAGATTCTCCTTTACTTCTTATGTGAAGAAGTTTCATGCATTTAAGAGTTTTTTCTTTTTTTTGCTACCTAGAAAATCGTTTGATGCTGGAAAAAAAGGAAACACAATCCTCTTAACATTGTTCTATGCTTCCACATACACCCTAGGCTGATTCTGGGGAGGAGAAAACATTTCTCTAAAATGAGTCTGCCCCTTCCAAATAGCTATTTCGAGCCTGGTTTTGTGTACAGGAGAGAACTGCCAAGAAGAGAAATATACTTGAATAATGAGCCCATCATCTGGGGAGGAGGGAGCAGATTTCAAGGCAGAGAGGGCCAGGCAAACTAAGGATAGAGATTGTCACCCACCTATGTACTAATCTGAAGCACCAACTCCATTAGCTTTGGCAGGAGACCTCACACATGTACCAGACTTGTACTGTCAAAACCTGTGCTGGATTCGCAGAGCAAAATACCTAGACCACCCTGATACAACTGCACAGGAGATTTGGTCTAGATTAAGCAACTGTGGAAAAGTCATTCTTCTAAATCAGATCACCGGACAAGAAAAACCTCTATTATGAAGTGAAATACACTAGAAATGGGAGGTAGATGGTGCTTACTGTGGAGGCTTGAAGGAGGTACAGCTGCAGAGATGACATACTTGAGAAAGTTTAGCTTGGGCCATTGTAATTATAATTAGTGGTCGCTAAGATTTATCAATCACTGTGTATGTGCCAGATTTTGCTGCAAACAATTTCAATGTTTTATCCTCACAACAACTATATGATCATCCTGAATTTGGTGCTATTAAGATTCCCCTTTCACAGATGAGTTAACTGAGTCTCAGTGCAATAAGTAAATTGCTTAAGACTACAGAGCTAAGTAAGCACCAGAATGGGTTCTAATCCTGGACTCTTCTGACTCCAGAAGAGGTCCCTTTGACCCTTATGGCAGGTGGTTTCTCCTTTCTGCTTCCCATGCCATTTCTCTTCATATCTTATAATTTTAGCATACAATCTTACATTTTTCTTTCTTTAGTGTTTCCTTCCCTTCCTGTAAACCTTAATGACCCATGAATATTTGTATGCAGTTATCACCAAGGCAAGGGAAGTTTGATGGGATAAATCTCCCAGGACTGTTAACACCAATGCATTAGCCAGAACTTGCTGTCAATAGTAGCATTCACCTAGGGTGCTGTGTTCTCTGTGGTCCATGTGGCAACCAGCAGCAAGGTGATTTTAGGCTCACAGTTGAGCAATATGATGGGAGAAGATACGACAGACAAAAAGGATTGTGGGGTAAGTGGGAATGCTCCTTAACCCAGCTGCCCACTTCCCTGTCCCCCAAACTGATAAAAGACATGTAACTTTACATGGCCTGAAAGTTTCCTAATGAAAAAACATTTCAAGAAAGACAAAATGGCAAACTACCAAAAATAAAATCAGAGATGTATTATAGATTTTACTTCCTCATTTTAGATTACCTGATTAGCTTACCAACTTAACTGATGTAAACTGTACATTTAGTGATTAAAAATAATTATTTTCAGTACCTAATAATGATCAGGTCAAAAAAATTATAGCATATATAATAATCCAGTTTACTATTAAATTTCACATCTTGTAACTTGTACTCCTTTCCTCCAGCAGCTTAGCAAGAGGTTTTCATAGCTTCCTTCTCCATGTGAAACTTGTTCAGGATAACAAAAGCTACTGTCTTACAATCGACAATTCACAAAAGGGCATTCCAAGATTGAGATCTTGTGTGAGAGTGTTTCAACTCCTTCTGAGAGAAGAATGAATTTCTTGGCTGTGATAGTTGTTCTCAGGAACTATCACTTTTCTTGCCTGTAAAAAGTACCTAACTGATTTGTCACCAAATGCAAGCCATCCAAAGCCCTAACAAAGACAGCAGTACATGGCGTGCTTGATTGGAGGTATTATTTTTCACCCCCTGGGGACAATCCCATAACAGGTATTTTGCTCCTGTGACATTTTCAGCAGCCCCCTGTTATGAGTAAGGTCACAGAATTTCATTTTACTTTTAGTATAATTTTCAGCTGGAAGGATTTTGATTCTTAATCTGCAGGGCCCTCAGGAATGTTCCCTTAGATTGCATTTTAGATTTTTTTTTTTCTCCATTGATTTTCTCAGGTCCTTTGTAACTTGTGCTGTACTTCTTTATTCGTTGTGTAAATTTTAGGTAATAGAAATACAGTATTATAGGCACAACTTCCTGTGTCAATTTAGGTCTATAATTTCTCCTTTATTAACCTGTTTTTTTCTAATATGGTACTCTAATTGGTAGTGAAGAGATTGCCTAGATTCAAGGGCTAGATACTTATATGAGTATTACCTAGTTAAACTAAACTTCCCCTTAGTTCTCTCCAGCGTTAAATGCAGCTGTGTTGTTAAACTTCCTTCAGGCTATCACTTAAGGATATTGTAAAGTTAACATAGTTATTAAGCCAACTTAAGACCCAGAGTCTTGTCTTTTCAATAGAATAAAAATATCATTTGACTATATATCCAGTGATTAGATTCAAATTTTATTTAACATTTAAAATATTCAGTGAGCAAATTCTATGTCTCAGTGACCTATCTGGGAAAATCAGGATTCAACCATAAATACAAGAGATGAAAATCCTAGCTTTCACAGGGTTTAGTGACATAGGAATTGGCTTTTCTAGAGGTAAATGGACCGTGTTAGATGTTTGTAATATGCCTTCTCTGACCATAGGCGAATACTGAACAGTAATTTAATAAAATTCTGGAGGGAAACATAATCTAATCAGACTTTTGACGATTATAGAACATATCAAAGAATGGCATTACTTATCTAAGATTATCACAATGTGACAGACTTATGGTCATTCATATTTGAGAATGTTTATTTTTTGTTAAAAATTAATTTAAATTTTAGATGGGCTGCACATCCATTTTTAAAAGTTGCAATAAAATAGAGGAAGGGGTTGCACAATTATATTTTGAAATAATATTCAATAGTTTCACATTCTCAGTAATTAATTTTAGCCCACAAAGCCTCCACCTTCATAATTAGATTACGGAGTTGTATGTTGCTCTAGGAAAAGGCTGGCTACCTAAATGCTGTACAAAATTTGTGGCAGAACACGTACATGACTCTACGCTTACCTATTTGCAATACTGCTTGCTGAATGTATTTAGTAAAGATAGCTGAGTTATGTTAGCTGGTTCATGTGGTACCAAGAGAATTGTATCTAGATATAAGAATGGCTAACTATGAGACTTAGTGGATAGGTTGGTTGCTGTATTATGAGGCTAAACCACCAAGCATTGTCCCTCTGGCAGTTGCAGGGGAAGGTGTGGTCTAGAACTTATACCTGATATTTTTCATGAGCTTCGGATGAAACTACTATTTGAATGTGTGCTCTTTTGTATGCTTTGCTTCTTTTTCAAAAGTTAAATAAAACTATGTCTGGAACATATTGTATCACATAAACTTTTTCAATAATTTCAAATCAAGGACCAGTGGATACTGTCAGTGGTCATGTAGCTTGCAAGCAACACTCCCCTGCAACCTTCACCTTGTCTACATACAACCATTGTATCTGACCTAGAAGAACAAGATATTACAAAGCAAATGGAAAATGGCAGATGATATCTACAGCAAGAAGACAACAGAATATGAGAATTAGAACACCAGATCATAAAAATTGTCCACCAATACCAATCACTAAGAAGAAAAAATGTTGACACACTCTCTGAATCAGAATTAAGTATCCTTAAATAAGAAATTACAGGCATAATAAATTTCTTATTCAGAAATATTAAAAAAAACTCAGAAAATGAATGAACAAACTCAAAACAAACAAAAAATTAGGAAGACATTAATGAGAATTAAACAAATAAAATAAAGAAAAATATTTTTAATAATTGAAGAGATATTTCAAGAAAAAGAAAAACAATATTATTTTGGACTGAAATACAAAATGACCAGAGGGAAATTAGATTTGACCAAAAATATAATATAGTGAAAAAAATAATGAAGAAAATAATTTTTTTAATAATTTAAAATGGATCAGAAAAGAAATGATCTGTCTAGAAGACAGGAAAAGAAATCCATTATATTTTAATGGAATTTTGAAGAAGAAAAAATAATACTACATAAAAATATTAATACTAATATCCAAAAATTATGTCTGGAAACAAAAGAAGACCTGAATTTATTTTTAAAGGGGCCGTCATATACCAGGAAAAATTAATGGAGTTTTCAAAATCAAGACATATTCTGATAAAATAATGATGTTAATAATAAATGAAAATAAATTCTCAAGGCCTTAGACAAAAAGACCAAATCAGCTATGCAGGAAGGAAAATCAAGTTGGCATTGGACTTAAACAAAGTCTACAAATCAAGAGAGACTTCAGCATTTTCCACAAAATAAAGGAAAGAAAGTGTGAAGAGAGATTTTATATTCAGCCAAGCTGTAATTCAAAATTCAAGGCTAGAGAAAAGTTTTTGATTTTGAAAAATTCATGGAATATGGTACTCATGAAAAATACCATAGAATCTACTAGGAGATTGGTTCATTCAATCAAGAATTAAAGGGTAAAAATTTCCAAAAGAACTGATGGAGGTAAGTAAATGTATTTAATTGCACATCTCATACTAAAACAAATGTGGATTCATGTATAGAAAAACAATATTTAACAACATAGAAATATTGCAATATTAAAACTGTGATCAGTAGGGTAAACAAAAGGAGAAGGTGATATAAGCTTATTCATTGTCGCATTGTTAATACGTGGGAGTCAGATAAATCACATAAAGCTGAAACCCAATTAGTTGCCTAAATAAGGAAAAACAAGATTGAAGGCATTGTAACTATATTAGTACGACTATAGAAACCAGTAGACAAAATGTGAGCATCCATAAAGACACAAAATAAAACAATTAACTAAGTAAATTAGGGTCTGCATGGAGAAAAAAATCACATGGACAAAACATATTTTGATAGAGTAAGAACAATCAAATCAGTTATGTAAATAAATACTGAAGCGCTTCATTCAGGTACGAAAAAACAGAAATTTCAAATTAGCCTACAAAATACAACCCCAAACATGCTATATACAAGAGATAACCATAAAATGAAGGAAACAGAAAGGTTAAAAAATAAGGGCATAGGAAAAAAAAATAAAAATGGGAATAATAAGAAAGCGAGGGTTGTAATCATTGTATGAGAAAAAATTCAGAACTCAGACTGACAAGTATTAAATGTGACAAAGATCATAGGCTATCTGTGTTTGCTAGTTGGGGTTATCCAAAGAAAAAGTCAACTTTCTCTCTTGTATCTTTTTGACAGGCGTTAGCTTTACAACTTGGAGAGTTGGGTTCCTATCTGCTCCCATAGAGACTTCGAGTTAGAAGCTATGTCTTCCTTGATGGTTATATTTCAAAGGAATGGCTCCCAGGTCCTTGAGAAAATCATTCCTGGGATGTAGAACATTTATATCTCAGTGGGGAAGAGTAAAAATTTACAATTATAACTTTTCTAATGTAAGTACTAAGAAAAGGGAGGTCTGGCTTAGAGAGAGGAAAATACCTAAGTTTAGTCAAGGGAGAGAAAGTTAATGCCCTCTTGGTTATCACTTATATCAACATCAAATTAATTAGGGTAAAGAAGGTAAAACATGACCCAAGAAAGTTTTGAAGACAGTATTCTGTCTGCTCTCAGTTGGATATATTCTAAGCACGAATACAAAAGTAATCTTGAATTTTTCTTGGTTTGTTATAGGTACTGTTATGGATTTTGATACAACTCTGGGTTCATTGTAAGACTGAGTAACTAAATGCAAAGTGTATGCAGTAAGGGGATACTTAACTAAATCTTGGGGTAAGACTAGGAAGTTATCAAAGACATTATTGGGAAAACTGGGGACATTTGGATACTGTTCAACGTTAAATTTCTTGTACTTGATGATTTATTTTGGTTATGTAAAAGGATGACCTTATTTTTAGATACATCTTGAAATATTTATTTGTGAAATGACATGATGGCTGCAATATATTCTCAAATTTTCAGAATTGTGAATGAGAGAGAGAGAGTGGGAGGAAGGGAGAGAGAGAGAGATAGAGAGAGAGAGAGAGAAAGAACACAAATTTGGCAATGCTAATAATGCTAATAATTAGGTAAATCTAGGTAAATGTTACTTATTGTACTATTCTTTTAACTCTTCTGTATGGTTGAAATTTTCCAAAACTATAAGGTAGAGGAAAGCTAGCCACCCCAAAATAAGTTAGAAAACACATTCTAGACCAAACTGCTGAAATAATTATTTTCTAAAGTGAAATGACAAAAACAGTTTGTGCAGAGACTGTTATTCAAAGTTTGGTAAAACACAGAAATAACAAAAAAATAAATTATAGTCTTTAAGCTGCAAAATAGGCTATTAAAACTTATAGGAGAGATTGTAGTTTTAAAGAAAAAGGCTTTGCATTGCTGGAGAGAATGTTTTGATTTTGGAAAACTTGGCTTTGAGTTTTCCTACAGAACTTGATACATAAATGCTGTGCACCAAAGCACAAGTGTCATATTTTGGATTGCCCAACTTTATTAATGCTTGGGGCACCAACGATAATGTACGTATACCTTTATTTATAAATTATATGCACATAATTCTGTAGTAATATATTGTATACCTTGGAAATTTCATACAAAAATACAATAAAAAAGAAGATAAAAAGGTAAATAGAAATAGACGTTCAAATGTGGATCACTTCAACTGCTCCCTGGGCAGTATACCTCACACTTCGGCGACCTGTACTATGAGTGCTGGCTTTGTGAATACTACGCAGCAATGAAGGATTTTAGTTTACAGCTCCAAAGGAGAAAAAATTAAATGGCTGGTGAAAGACTAGGGAATTGGAAGGAGCAGCAATAGATTTAACTACAGATGGAAGTTTCTAAAAAGTGACTCACATTCCTCAAGACAGAACTTTAATGTGGTGGAGCTGGGGAAGAAGCGCCAGATAATTTTGACAGAATCCAGGAATACTTGGTCTTGTGCCTCTCTTCCAAAGATGTAGCTAAAAGGCAACAGTGGACCTCTTTCAGAGGCTGCAAATCCCACCCTGAGCCAGAGAATAGAGTACCTATGGCCAAGTGAACAGCATGGTGGCAACAGCTTGGTGGCTCCAAGCAGATGAATGAAACTGAAGGTAGAATCACAGCACCCAGGGTCCAGTGACTGAAGGCAACAGACTGAGAAATGTAGACAGGAACGGCTAGAGGAAGATGAAGATGTGAGAGTGTAGTGAGTTGATTGAATTTTAATATTCAATGGAAAGAGTTTCAATCTTGAAACAAATTTGGAAAAATATCAATTACCAGTTTTTCCTGAAATTAAATAGACCATTTTTCTGTTAGCAGGCAGAATGGAATCCAAAGTCAAAATAAATTGTTATAAAAAAGTTACATTTTGGATGGTTGACGTTGCAATGTGAAAATCCCCATCTGCTACGTAAAGAAAATTAAATTTTTCTTTACTCCTATCCCCAGAAATAATCACCAGTAATTTTATGAGAATGTCTTTCCACTGGTTGGAATAACAAAAACAAATGTCTTAAACATACCTCAAATAGGTAGTGTTTCATAAATATTTGTTGAGTGCTTATATGTTCTTGACCCTGTTCTAGGTGTTGGGGATACTGTGATAACAAAATAAGGAAAAAAATATGCCTGTTTTCTGTTCTAGCAGATTTGTTAAGAAAGCTTCAAGATTAGTACATTAATTCAGGTCAATTGTTAATATGTTTCAGCAAATAAGGCAGCACAAACTTAAAAAATCATGTGACTTCTTAGTCCTAGGCAATTTCTTGTTACCCTTGCAGCTCTATTGCTCTCCCTGAAGTAGAATAATAGGGTACATCTCCTTCACTTTCTCCTTCCACCTTAAAAAATGTTCTGGAATGTTCATGTCGGGCTCTTGTCAGCAGACACCAGTGCTCAAGGACACTGTTGCTCTGGTTACATATGGACTTGGAATGTCTGGGTTTGTTAAAGTTTTATTTTTATTTAAAACTTTTAAAATTTATTCTAAATGTAGTGTTTTAAATTTACATTCCGATTTTCCCAATGGTTGAGTCTATTTTAAAAATCATGGGCTAAAATAATTAGATGTAAATAATTCTTAAAGTGTGGAGTTAGCCAAAAAAAATTAAATAAAAGGCTTTTTGAGAATTCTATTATAAAACTTCTAATTTCTACAAGATGAATTTGAAGAATTGAAATAAAAGCAAATATGTTTAATTAAAGATTACATTGAATATCCAAAGAAAATAATTAACTTACAACTGTATAAATGGGCCATCTTGGATATTTCATATAAGGCTTCTCTAAGACAACAAGATAATATGAAAAGGAGAAAAGGGCCAAATGCAAATAAAACATCTGTATTTTCTAATGGAGGGATTATGTTCTCTAGTGAATAGATCAAGTTCTAAATGTCGGTCAGTTTCAGGCAGAAGTTACCCCTGGCCGTTAACACCCTTAGGAAACCTGTCAAACGAATTTAAAATAATTTTAATATGGTGTTGATTTAAGTTCCTTTCAAATCTGTATATTCTGTTCTCTGCTGCTCCTAATTTCTTTTATGGATTTTTAATGTGAATTTCTATTTTTCTTGGCAAACAGTTCCATTTTGCTCACTATCTACTGTTTGATCCTAATTTTAAGCTCTCAATTTATTGATTTATTATTTCATATTTTTAATAAGTTCTATTTAGAAAACAGGGGAGTTTTCTTCTGTTTCTTGGGCTAACTTCTTTCACTCTGGGTTACTTATCAGACATTTCATTCTGTGTTACTTTGAAAAATATGTACACATGCATGTATGCATGTTTGCATTCAGGCGTGTATTTATTGTAAGATTATGTGGTTAATTACTACCATTTCTTTTTGTCTTGATCAACCTTTAATTTAAGCATCTCATTAGACTTCTATTTGTCCTCATATAGTATGAGTGAATCTCACTTAATAACTTCCTGTCTTATTTTTATCTTGTTTCTCTTTTAATTAATTCATTCAGTTGTTCATTACAGAGTGCAGATTTGAGCACCTACTGTGCTCTGTGTGCCAGGAACCATGATCGATTCCTGAGATTCAGCAGTAACAAAAGAAGACAAAATCTTTGTTGTTGTAAAGGTTACCTTTCCGGTGGAGACAGAAAATAAAAAGACAAGTTAAACAGTTAATATACATAATAGATAGTGAAAATATCAAAGGGAAAAAGTAAAGAAAGAAAATGAGTTTGAAAGTGTGGTGAATGTTATTGAAATTTTAGAGAAGGTACACAGGATGCCACTACTGAGGATGTGACTTTGGAGTAGTGCTTTTGTAGTCTTACCTCTGGGCAATGATGAAAGGCTGGAAATGACCTCCGAGTAGTAGTGAAAGGCCTCAGCTGGGTCGGGACTGTCGTGTCTGGAGCAGTGGGCCTGGTTGTCTCTTTGGGGATCCTTATAATTAATCTGCCTAAAGGCCTCTCCACCCAGCCAGCAGTTTGTATCAGGTACGTAACTTGACCTCGCTTTCCTACATTCCTTAGCACAGAACTCTTGAAAATGGTCTTGGTTTAGAAACTATTCCTGGTAGATTATAAATTAAGAGTACTCCCCTGTGGTGCTTTTTAGGCTCCTTAGTAATTTTTTTTTTTACACACTTAAATCTTTCATCCAACTGGAATTTAGTTTTGTATGAGGGAACAGAACTTAAACTATGTGATTTTCTCCACTATATTAAGATACAGAAAAAAAATCTCTGTATAGGAAAGAAAATCTGCAAAATGTAAAACCAAATGACCAAATGAGAATCAATATTTGTAATATTCTTAGAGACAAATGGCTCTTTTAACCCATGTAGATGTTTTCTACACATTAATACAAAGAGAATACAGGGCTTCCTTGGTGGCGCAGTGGTTGAGAATCTGCCTGCCAATGCAGGGGACACGGGTTCAAGCCCTGGTCTGGGAAGATCCCACATGCCGCAGAGCAACTGGGCCCGTGAGCCACAACTACTGAGCCTGCGCATCTGGAGCCTGTGCTCTGCAACAAGAGAGGCCCGCGCACCGCGATGAAGAGTGGCCCCCGCTCGCCGCAACTAGAGAAAGCCCTCGCACAGCAACGAAGACCCAACACAGCCAAAAATAAATAAATAAATAAAATAAATTTATTAAAAAAAAAAAAAAAAGAGAACACAAAGAAAACCAATTAACATTTGGAAAAAAAGGCATCCATGAATAGACAGTCTACAAATAGAGAGAGATTTATTTCAATTAAATATGTAAAAAGATGCTATAACTCACATGGTTGAAGAAAAATGCCAATTAAAACCTCAATGAGAGAGCACTGGTTTTTTAGCTATCAGATTGGCAGCAGTCAAAAACCCTAATAATACATCTGTCTGTTGGTTATTGTGTGGAGTAACAGCACTCTCGCATATTTGATAGGATTCTAAGTTGGTCTATCATTGGTGGCAGCAGGACTCTGAGGTGCCCCTCATGACCCCTGCCTTGAGGTAACCAGGCCCAAGAGTAATCCCCTGGATTGTGGGTGTGACCTGTTAGCTTCCTTCTAACCAAAAGAATACAACAAAGGGGGCAAGATATACATGATCATATTATATGATTACATTATATAAGATGTAATGCCCATCTTCCTGAGAGACACTCTGGCTTGCTTGGTTTGATGACGCAAGTGGCCATGTTGGGGAGCCCACGTTGCAAAGAACCGGGGTTGACCTCCAAGAGCTGAGAGCAATCTGCAAGAAAGTGAGGCCCTCTATGGTAAGGTGCAGGATATTGAATTCGGCCAACAACTTGAGTAATCTCTGAAGAGTATTCTTCCTCAGTAGATAAGGTCCTATCTCCAGCTGAAACCTTGATTATAGTCTTACATGTACTCAACTAAGCCATGCCTAGACTTCAGTCCCATAGAAACTGTGAGAAAATAAATGTACATTATGTTAAGCCTGTACGTTTGCATTTGGTATTTTGGTATGCAGCGGTAGACACATAATAGAGCATCCATGCACTATTAATAACAATTTGATCCAGTAATTCCTATTTAAGGAATTTATATTCCAGTTTTACTATATATATGTCCAAAGATACATATACAAAAATAATTCATTATAGCAAGTTTTGGTAATAGCAGAGGAATGGAAAAAACTCTACAAGCCCTTCAATAAATGTCTAGTCAAATGCTGATAGATTATGGAATAACCAGTAAGGAACAATTTAGCCAAGGGAGAGAGCATGTATATTAAAAAAATCTCCAAGATGACTCTTCAGTGGAAAACAGGCTGCAGAATATTGTGTATAAGTAGGGTAACATTTGTAAATTGGCAAAAGAATACACAGAACTAAACTTGTATATATATAGATTATCTCTGGAAAATATTGATATATTGAGTTGGTAAAATTGGTTGCTTTTTGGAAGGACATAAAGACTGGAGGAGAGGGTTGAGAAAGTATTTTAGTATCCATTTTATTTTTTATCTTTTGGGTTTTTAATTATGTGAATTATATGTATGTATTTCATGTTCAAATAAATTGTTGTTTTTAAATGCTAAGAACTAGAAACAGATTTTTAGAAATAATGAAGTTATCTTACTAAACTTCTTCAAGAAACTATAGCTAACTATAGCTAACTAATCATACAACCAGAATGTATGATTACAGGAATAGTAAATTCTCTGATGGTTAACACATATTTGAATGAGTTTTGATGTTTTCTTCACTTTTTATGTTCTTGCTGCATTATTCATTTATTCAAAAAATAAATATTTGAGTACTTGCAAGATGTTCTGCTACTTACCAGAGTTTTAGGTTCTGAGAGGAATTCATAGATGAATAAGATAAGATCCCTAGTCTCAGTACTTTATAATCGAGCAAAGGAAATCAAAGAAGCAAAAATTTAGCAAACAAGGCAAAATGTGGTCAGAAGCATAAATGAAGCCCATGGAAAGTTTGTGGGCTCTTACAGAAAGTTGTGTCCTTTTGTGTATGTTTAGGATAAAGGAGAATGCATTTACTCTGATGTGGAAGTGCAGATAAAATATCAACATTTTCGATGCATTTAGGAAGGCATTTCAAACATATGGAACAGGTGAGTCAAGCCATGGATCTGTGGAAAACTGTTGGACATTTCCAGGAAAAAGGCACATATGCTTTCTGCTGGAAGGCAGAGTTCTTGAAAGCAGGTAGTGAAAGAGTAGTGTAAAGACAAATAAGAGAGTTTTAAGAATGACTTGTGGAGTTCCTTGAAAGTAAGAAACTTAATTCACTAAGAAATTATGAGCAGTGTAAGATTTCTGAACAGAGTAATAGAACTGTCAGAATTGTGAGCCAGGACTAGTATTCTGACAGTGATGTAGAGATGGCTTAAGAATGAGATCAATTTTGGTTGTCCTCAATTTGGGGTTTTGTTGTTATGTATTAGTTAAAATTTCATCAGCCATGTGGAAACATAAAGGGGGAACTCAGTAGAAAATTTTGGAATAGATAGGACTACTGGAAAAAAGAAAAAAAAAAAACAAGGATGGGGCTTAACTCATTATATTTGTGAAAACTCATTTGAGGAACAAAATGAGTCATAAAGTCATATTCCTTTGGGGAAAAATATGAGGAAGAATTTGAGATTTTACAGCATTAAAAGGAGATGAAAAATTAACAAAGAAACATGCACACATCATAATGACAACATTTTGTGGTCCGTGGTTAAACTTTAATTTAAAATTAAATACATTACACACATGAAATAATCCCACTTAATTACCCTCATTTTATTTGATTTTTAAAAAGTGATCAATTTCCTATGGAACATTGGAAAACATCTAATATATGCCTCAAATTGTCTTATTTTGAAAATTATTACTTTGACACAAAGTATACAATGTCTAAATAGATTTCTCTTTAGGGGTCTATGCAGAGAAAATTATTTTTTAATTCAAAATTTAAGAACACATGGTGGTCCCACTGAAATTTTTCACACAGTTGATTTCTCTAATTTTTACTTAAAATGCAAATGTAATATAAATTACTTGAATTTATTAGTTATATTATGGGAAAAATTAACTAAAGGAATATCAATTGTTAGCAATTTTAGAGCTTCTTCTAATAGTGAAGGAAAAAAAAGGGAAGATTAAAAAAATATCTCTCAGCCATCTGGGTTAATATTCAAAAGAGATTAAAGTTGAATTTTCAATGAATTTGGTACATTCATTTACATGTCGAGTTTTCACAGCATGAGGTGACTTCTTTTTTAACAAAAGATAAGCTGTACTTCAACCTCTGTTACTATTATCAATGTGTCCTATCACAGTTGCCAATGCTTTCCTTTCAAGGCAAAATGCCACGGTACTTATTTTCCCTTTAGAGATTATTTCTGGTCCAGTCAGCTCTGCACACTGTATAAATTCTTACTATGTGAAAGAAACTCTGGTAAGCATTTATTTAGCAAAGGAGAGTATAGACAACAACTATCAGTTCCAAGCACTCTGATGGATGTTAGAAATACAGTGTTGGGAAGGCAGACATAGTTCTTGCCTCATAGAATTTACGGTGTACTTTGGTAGACAGGCGTTTTTCAAATAACTCCTAATAAATTAAGGGCTATGAGAATTAAAATCTCAATTTGTTCTTGACTATTCTCAGTCAAGAATACCAGGGAGGAACTGAGGAACGCTGAAGTAAGACAAATCCTGACCTCAACAATAACATCTATCATTGGAAAGACTTCTGAAATAAGAGTTGTTTTTATACATGTTGGTGCCATTTAGGGAGACAGAAAATATACAAGAAGAAATTGATGGGGGAGTTGGTATGGAAAATTATCTCAGTAGTCACCCAAGTATACTATTAAGCAAGCTATTCTAGACATGATGAAACAGAAATGTTCGCAGACTAGATTAAGATGCTAAAATTACATCCTTTATTTAATTCCCAGGAAGAGACTGTAGAGAGATCAAATAGTCTATGACAAATTCTTGATGAATGCCAAGTTTTGTTGTCAAATAAAAAAAAAAAATGGCTACAGATTCAATGGGAAAACAAGGCAACTAGTTGTATAAATACTAACAGAAGAAACAGAGAAGGTGGTCAACTTCAACACAAAGAAAGTGGGCCCTTATGGCAAAAGAGTAAACAATGGATGATGAAGAGGCTTGAACAGTGTCCACTGGTTTCATTGTCATGATGCTTATGTTTATGCATAGAGCTACTTTAGCAAAATGACAAGCCCCCAAATAAAACTGACACTCACAGTTGTCAACTATAAATTGGCACTTACCATTGGCACTTGCCATCTACCGCTACAAGGATTAAATCATGAGCCGCTGCAGCTGCTGACTTTCAACATCCCCTGAAAGAGTTCAGGGTGGAGAGCAGAAACGAGGCACTCTGTGCTCTGGGAAAAACTGGCAGAACAGGTCTTCAGGTAGTTAGGTGGTTTCAGGAGCTGATTTTATGAGCCCAATTCTTGTATCTCCTCATATCTAGAAAAGCACTAAAAGCCTTCATGGTGATGACTGCTCCTGGTGACTAGCAGTAACTTTCATGAGACTAGCGGAAACCTTCTGCAAAAAATATGTGCTTGATTGCATGTACTCCCCCTTCACCAAAATCACATCTATACTGACCTTCCCCCCCTGCCTCTTTGGACCAGTTCCTCAGAGCTCTCTGAAATGCTGTCTCCCAGGCTATAGTCCTCTTTCTGCCCCAAATAAAACTTAACTCACAACTCTCATGTTGTGCATTTTTTTAAGTCGACATAGTTCTCATGTTGTATGTTTTTATTTTAGTCCACATTTCTTTAAATGGTTGATAGAACTCACAACTGAAATTATATGTCTTGAGTTTCATTTGTAAGAAGATTAAAAAAAAATCAAATTCAATTTAAAAAATGTAAAACTATTTTGATTTTCTGTCCCATCTTCTGTCTGCTTTGGTACGCTGTCTTTTTAGATGTGTTTGTCCATTTCATCCAGCTTGTTCAATGAGCTATAATAAAGTCATTTATTATTATCCTTTCCATGTCTGTAGGATCTATAGTTATAATCCCCCTTTTCATTTCTAATATTTACAATTTATTCTCTCTCTTTCTCTCTTGTTTAGTCCAGCTAGGGTTTTTATAGATTTTGCTGTTCTTTTCAAAGGATCTGTTTTGTCTTTTAAATTTTCTCTATTTTTTGTTTTCTATTTTGTTGATCCCTGCTCTTATCATTATTATTTCTTTTCTTCTACTTAATTTGGTTTTGTTTTGCTCTCCTTTTCTGGCTTCGTAAGATGGAAAGTATGCCACTTAATTTAGAACTTCAATTCTAATATAAGTATTTAAAATGATCAATTTCCTAATAATCATAATTTTAGCTGAATTTAACAACTTTTTACATGTTGTATTTGAATTTTCATTCAGTTTGTAATATTTTCTAATCCTCCTTATTATGTGTCCTCAGAACAATGCATTATTTAGAAGTAGGTTTTTGAATTCCCCAATATTTAAGATTTTTCTAAATATTGTTAGTGTTTTTGTTCAGAGAGCATATTATTTCAGTCCTCTTAAATTTTTTAATTCTCATTTTATGGTGCATTGAGTGGCCTATCTTTGTGAACATAACATGTAAATATGAAAAGAAAGTGTATTCTACTTTAGGGAGGTATAGTATTCCATAAATATTTCTCCCACATTCCTTTTTTCTTAATACATCTTTATCGGAGTATAATTGCTTCACAATACTGTGTTAGTTTCTGTTGTACAACAAAATGAATCAGCCATATGCATACATATATCCCCATATCCCCTCCCTCTTGAGCCTCCCTCCCACCCTCCCTATCCCACCCCTCTAGGTGGACACAAAACACCGAGCTGATCTCCATGTGCTATGCGGCTGCTTCCCACTAGCTATCTATTTTACGTTTGGTAGTGTATATATGTCCATGCCACTCTCTCACTTCATCCCAGCTTTCCCCTGCCCCCACCGTGTCCTCAAGTCTATTCTCTATGTCTATATCTTTATTCCTGCCTTGCAACTAGGTTCATCAGTACCATTTTTTTTTTTTTTTTTTTTTTTTTTAGATTCCATATGTACACGTTAGCATACGGTATTTGTTTTTCTCTTCCTGGCTTATTCACTCTGTATGACAGACAGAGGTCCATCCACCTCACTACAAATAACTCAGTTTCGTTTCTTTTTATGGCTAAGTAATATTCCATTGTATATATGTGCCACATATTCTTTATGCATTCATCTGTCGATGGACAATTAACATTCAGAAAGGATAACACATCAACATTGATAGCTCAGGCTAATTTTTTTTTCTCAAAGTGGATATCAAGATTTTGTTCACAGAGTGTGGAAGAAGTATTGGAGAACAGTTTTTGCTTAGCACATATGTATTTAACTTTTACCACTGAAACTAAACAATTATTTACCTTAAAACTCTCTTTTAATAGGTATAATTTATTCTTTTTGTCAGAAAAATGTATTGTAAAGACTGCTGTTAAAGTCCCCAAAATATCACTCAAAGTGTTCAGTGCAGGTTAATTCCCTTGGTTGTTCTCGTCTTCCATTTGTCTTTCTTGTAACCATAACACATTTACCAAGGAGAACATACCAGGAATGGAAAAGGAACAAATCATGAACCAAGCCTGCTAAACTTGATGAGATTAAGATATTCATGACATGTTCAGAGTTGTTTTCTTTATTTCACTGTCAAATCTCAATTTTACAAAGTATATTTTTATTTCCCATCATCATGAAATTGTGTGTATACTGAAGCTTCTTGGAGATTTTTTTTTCCTGTTAAATAAAGGTAAAAAATAACCTGTCTATTTTATACTTACACTGAGCCAAATAATATAATTCAAAGCATACTCTGAATTTAGATGATGAAAATAATTTAGTCATTCCAATCTCTATAAAATAGAAAATTTCACGCTGAGTTGGGCTCTGTATGTATTATAGAGGAAAAATGTTATCAGATAACCATAAATTAAAATCACATTCTGGCAGAGCATTCCAGTCTTTGAACAGCATCACATTTCTTTCTGAAATGGTTTTTAGTGTTGTCATTGAATTTGCATTTCTATACTATTGAAATAGCCTCCTTATGATTTAGAGGAACAAAAGCTTGCTATGGATAAATTTGCTATTTAATGTTTCGTTTGAATCTTTTAGCTCATCAACACTCAATAAAATGTATTTTTTCTAACTGTTGCAAACGATAAAAAAAATGTAGTGGACACGTTCATCTCACATACAGATATGGTACAACTTGAATCTCACTGAGAAACATCCTATGCATACTGATAAATAGAAAATTATTAAAACTCCTTGGAAATTTCAGCTTTAACTGCTCTTGCAGTCAGAAAATTCTAGATAAGAATGTCCTATGCACAAATTATTTATATTTATTTTAGGGTAAAGCTAATTAAAAAATACATTCACAAAAGGAGTAACTATTTTAGCAGGATTTTTGAGTCTTGAAAGAGAGACACATTCAAACTCATCAATAAAATATAGAGTTAAAATCTGAATAATAAATAGTGTATCCAGATGGAAAATTAGAGTGTAAGGTTACGTTTACTTGTATGTAAACTCACGGATTAAATAAGAATCAAATAAGTAGTGAAACAAAAACTAGAGCACATCCCCGTTGTTATTTTCTAGAATTTTGTTTTGGCATCATTTAGCCACTGCCTTGGTTACCACTGTCCATCCAAGACACGGTTACCTTCATATCGTCAGTTTATGAGTCATCAGTAGACTTCCCTGGGTCCAGTCTTTCCTTAGAAGTTAATTCATTTCATTCAAATTGTCTGTCCAAATTCGCTTTAGCAGGACGAGCTTCCCTGACAATTCTCTCTAAAATATCAACCCACCACTTCCTTATTTCACTTTATGTCTCATACTAGCACTTGTAACCACATTGCACATTATGCATGGATTTGCCCATTTAGTCATCGTTGTCTCCCCACACTGGAATGCAAGCACTGGGAGAGTCAGGTTTTTGTTTGGTTCTGTTCTATCTCAGCACTGCAGGACCCAGTTAGATGCTCAATAAAGATGAATGACTTCATTTGTGGTTGAATGAAGGATACAATTCTTTTCTCACCCAGATAGTAAGCTTCATTCTACTGGAGGACCGTGTGTAATTTAGCTTTTCCAAATTAGCAACACATTCTCCACTTCCTGGCAGCACTGACCCCATTGTTCCAGCAGGTTTCCCACATTCAGCTCTGGCTCTTAACCTCCTCACTCTCTTACTTCTGGTGACCTCACATTGACCAGAATCTTCTTTTCCTTGATAAGTGTCTTCTGTTTCAAATCTGCTTTACTGCATATCCGTTGAGATTTCACTGTGTTGTCCAGTAAAACCTCTCCTGTCAGCTAACAGTCCTCTTCTAAACCTGCCCAGCACTTCTGCATGTTGTTAAAAGGACCTCATGACCTCGCCCTGTTTGGTCTTGGAATTCCCTGCCAGTGTCTCCTCTGTGGTTCACAGTTTACTATGCTCTTGTGTCAGATTTTTAGTGTGCTTCCAGCTTCTGTGTCTATGCCTCTCCACTAAAGTAAATAAGTATAGTTTATGCCTTACTTTGGTATGGTACTCCATAGTCTGAAAGTACTCGTATACATTTTTTTCTATTTAGTTAAAAATAATACATTTCATTAACTGGGAAATGACTCTTGTTATTCCTAATGACAATTCCTCTTGCAGTCATGTTTTGGGAAAAGACACCTATTTTCTGACCCTAATAGTAAACAATATTTCCCCTTCTTGTGACCTCAAGGAACACCTCTTCTCAAAGGTGATAGATTCACCTTAAATTCCCTGAAACATCCCAAAGATTATCTTCCCAAATACCATATGCAAGCATCTCCTGCTATGGTTCCTATACCTCCTCAAATAGTCAATTATATTCCATCCCTAATTTAATTTAACCTACATTGCTTAGGCCCAGTCATGAATGGGCAACATTTTAATAATTAGAGACAATAATGGAATAACAATAATTAAACATATACTGTATACTCAATAAATTGCATGCTTTATGTGTCTATAAAGAATTTCACAAATGTTAACCTATTCACTTTCATTGTGCAGGGAATAATAACTTCACTGATAACTAGGGATAAAAGAATTAAGTAATTTCAAAGGGTGAGCAGTCCTTAAGTGGTTACTTGAGTCTAATTGCTCTTCTCCACTATGCTAATGAACCTTCCTTGCCCTGCTCCTGAAGTTCATTTAATCAGTGCAAATCTGAATGCCTTGCCCTTGTGTGTTCACATTCTAATGAGTTGCCCCAAGAATCAGAAGAGACTATGTATGTAGATAGGCAACCCGTGTATGGATGAGGACTAGCATTGGCTTTGGCCTTTGATCTGCTTCTCCATAGAAAAAAGAAAAGGTGTTAGAACACTTGCTCAAGCTTACTTTGCTCTTTTTGAGAGAGTTAGGGGGAGCAAAGCAAGTCCAACCACCATTCTTGTAAGTACTGGTTCCACTCATCTACAATGGTTCCAAATGGATGCATCTTGTCATTCAGATTCAATTGGAACATTGTAAAATGCTCTGGGTAAATCTAAAGAACACAACAACTTCAAATTGAACTTGTGAGAAAGGGAAGCACTCATTCTGGATGTTTGCCACCTGAGAGCAGACTTTCAGCAAAATCTTGCTTCTCTTTTTTGTCTTGGCAAAACACTAGTTGCACCACAGCAAGAAAGTTTAGCTAAGCCAATGCTTTGAACGATATTACTGGAAAAACTTATCAATAAGTATGTGTACTCGTTTTTTTCAGATACTGTAAATTTGGGCAGCAGGCACTAAAACGGATCATTTACAAACAAATCATCAATGGAGCATTCATAATAGCAAAAATAGTTTAAATACAGTAAAGTCCCCAAATCAGGGTTGCTACCTTATTAATAGGTTAGACTAGCAGTTTGATTAAAATGAAAGAAACAAATCTCTATTCAAGATCTTTTATCTAGCCTACAGGTTGTGAGTTATTCTCCAATAACTCCAACAATCATTTTTCAAGAGTTTGAATAATTTACTTCTTACAACCTGAATGTTAATAAATATATTTGATTAATGCAACTGACTTATTAAATAAACCCTTTTATTATTTTTCTATCTTTAGAATATTTTATATAAATAAGTTTAGATATAAGAATCACTTTGCCTCATTTGATTTGTAATTTAAGAGTTTGCTCATGAATTCAATGGCAATTTTTACTTATGGCAATGTGTCTGGTTTTATGTTCAATCATTAGAATACAAAGAATAGTAAGAAAAGATACCTAAACTCAAAATGCTTGAATTGTAGTGGGAGAGAGAGATGGAAATCAATGTGCCATATAAACTGTCGTGGGCGTATATCAGATTGGTCACGATAAACCTGCTTTAAGTTGAGTGTATTTGACTTACAGTTGTTCGGGACATCATGAAAACAATCCATTAGACAGGAATACGCTTGGGTCTTGCATAATTGTGACTAGAGGAACTGACTGTCTTAGGGGTAGGTCTTGATATGGGGGCTATTTTTCAATATCTATCTGTAGAGACTCAGCTTGTGTTAATACCCAGAGATTTACTCTTTTTTTTTTTTTGAATTTTTGAATTTTATTTATTTTTTTATACAGCAGGTTCTTATTAGTTATCCATTTTATACATATTGGTGTATATACTCTTGAAAAGAGCATGGCTCTGAAGAATACGGAGCAAGAGTGTTGTTTAAGTAACCAACATGCCCTTAACATTACTCTTACAGCCACTCAGTGTTACTTTATAGAGAGACAGTGGGTAGAACCTCAGTGTCACTCGAACTTGACCCAGTGAAAGACCATCACATCCCTCAGTCTGCACTATTTGGTGTAGGTTGTGTAGAAAAGCTCATTGTAGCAAAGTCTGCAGACAATCATCAGAAGTACCTCCTCATTACAGTGAAATAATGAGATGAAAGTGAAGACAGATGCTAGACAATGGAAAAAAATAACATTTAGTTACTGGAAGCCATGTGAGAAATGAGAAGTCAATTCTAGGGAGAAAGGAAGAGGTCAAGTCTGTAAGTATCATGGGAGCAGGAATAAAATTGTATACAACTTTAGTTTGGTGGCTTGTGAAGATTAGAAATGTTATGCAGCTTCTGTGGCATTTGCATTAACAGTTGGACGTGGTCACAGACAATACATTGAGTTCTGATTGAGTTGATTTGGACCCTTGACCCACACATTCAGCGCACAGGACTTGAAATTCTTTGAAGCATTTCAATAGAGCCTTAAATCAGCTTCTTTAATACCAAGGCTCAATGAAACGATTAAAGGACTGATGTCATTAGAAAATATATGGTACTTTCATCCAAAGAAATACAGTGCAGCTATTGATAATGATGTGGTAGAACATATTCACTTAATAATGACAGTGCATGGACGATGAGCATAAATCATTATGATATAAAAAATTGGAGACCAGAGCCAATGTGAAGTGTGCTGAGATTTGTTTCAGCGTGTACCAACTGTTCACATATAATGTGAAAACAGACATGGCCCCCCCCCCCCCGCTCCCCCCAAAGATTGAAGTACTCTGTATGGGAGGATTACATGTTCTTTTAACATTTTTATTTTTGTTAATGTGCATTTTCTCATGCTTTTACAATGAACATTTATTAGATCAGAAGAAAGTACAATTACAATAAATGTTACAGTGAACATTTATTAGATCAGAAGAAAGATACGGTGAAGTGAATCAGTTCTCTGTGTCTGTCTGTTTTTTAATCTTCTGATCAAGTGTCTCCCAGGAGAGGGAAGGTACAGCTGTTCCTTTATTTATTTATTTATTATTTATATTTCATTTAAAATGTTTTATTGAAGTATAGTTGATCTACAATGTTTCAGCTGTATAGCAAAGTGATTCAGTTATACATATATATTTATATATTCTTTCTCAGATTCTTTTCCATTATAGGTCGTTACAAAATAGTGAATCTAGTTCCCTGTGCTATGCAGCAGGTCCTTGTTGTTTATCTCTTTTATATACAGTAGTGTGTATCTGTTAGTCATTCTCTTTATAACAGCAAAGTGGTGTTAGCGTCAGCAGGCAAGCTAATGCACAGAAATAGTAGACTTCCCTCTACCTTTTCCCTTTTTACTTATCCTCTTCAAGCCTGGTGCCGCTCACATTCCCCTAGACCCTCCCCACCCTCACATGCAATCACATAAACCGATCCGTGATGCCAAGTACCATCAGTAGTCACCAAACTAGAGATACTGAGGAAAAGCAGTAATTAGTGAACCCTTTCCTACCTTTGCCCGGGAAGTGCCACCTCCTGGAAGAATGCTCCTGCAGAGTAGTGACCTGACCTATATATGGCTCTGGGTGTTCTATGCAGACCTTGGCACAGTAAGAAGGAATCAAGCATTTTAAATGATAAGGAAGATCATGGAATATTTTAAGACCTTACTCATCCAGAGAAATATTTAATTTCTCTTATGAGAAGGCAAGTGAAATTAGAAGCCAAGTTAAAGTGAAATAAAAGTGAGACTCCCTGTGAGGTAAAAACTAATGTAGATATGAGGTTAATGCATTTGGTTTCTTCTCTGTTTTAATTATATTCATCCAGTCTTTATCCTCTATGGGGACCCAACATGTTTCTTTTAAGTGAGGATAAAATCTCAAGTTTAAAATGAAACACTGGTTTTATTACACATTAATCTTTTGTATTTTATTAGTGACACTGTGTGATATGTCTTTTTTCTGAAAAATAGTAAGTCACTTTTTTCAAGGCACATGAATGTTTTTTAACTGATACTTTAAGAATCTGTTTCTATGAAGACAAATGAAGTCATTTTTTTCTAAGTCTAGGCTTCTTTAAATTTTTGTTCTCATCGCTTTATGTTCACGGAGGGGTTGCCGAGAAAAAAATTTCCTCAACTAAGTGCTGGTGGCATTTGGAGTATCTTGAGGATCCTATCTGGGATTTTAGTAAATGCTGTGGAGGAAGTTCCCAAACTGGGGAAGAAATGGGGAGACCATTGTCTATAGCAATTGTGTGGTCCTCTGGCTCTTCCGATCCCAGTATTAAATTAAATATGGGTTAATGGATGACACGCTTTTACACTAAAGTGTTGCATGCTTCTTCCTCTCTCACCCATGTGAGGTTTGTATATTCTTAATTCAATTTTTATTTTCAAATTCATGTCATTAATATATTAGCTAATTAAAGCATGCAGATAATATAGAATACTGGATAATCCCCTCAACCTAATTGGGACTACTGTTTGATAAATTTGATTTAAGTCTCTGGCATATTATCTCACTTAATCTTTATGCCCATTTATACAGGAAAGAAGTTGGATCTGGTGAAATTAATTACTTTGCGATCTTGCACACTTAGTTTATGGAAGAACTAAAAATACAGTTCAGACATGCCTTACTTTGGACCTATTTTACCCCCACTCTATATGAGCTGTTTCAGTGTTATACCAAACTCACATTTTTGATCTGCATAATATTCTTGGAATATAAAACATTTCAAAGACAGCCATGAACTCTGAGTTAAAAGGGGAACAAAAAATTTGGGGATTTGAAATCGTTAACAAACATTCAGAAAAGCTTTTCCGGGGGCGGGGAGGTGGGGAAGGGGAATGGGAAGTTAGTGTTTAATGGGGACAGAGTTTCAGTTTAGGAAGGTGAAAAATTCAGGAGATTGATGATGGTGAAATCTGCACAAGAATGTGAATGTAATTAATGCCACTGAACTGTACAGTTAAATATGGTTAAAATAGTATGTTTTATATTATGTGACTTTTACCACAATAAAGAAAAAATTAACAAAAAGAAAAAAAAGAAAAGCTTTTCCACATTCTAATTATTTATCTGTCTCCCCCTTTTTTATGCCCTGTATGGACTGTTATTTGTTTTCCGTGTGATAATGAACAACAACTCCCATAATCTTCAACAAAAGAAAAGCTACATGAATGTATGTATGTGTGTGTATATATATATATATATATATATATATATATATATATATATATGCACCTATATGTGTGTGTGTATGTTCACAGACATACATACACACACACTCACACACTCTCATAAAGGCATGCACCACACAGGCATTCACACGTTATACCTCTATAAACTTGGTAGACCAGATAACTATTGCTGTCTAGCAAAACAACAATAGCAGGGATAGATTGTTGACTACAGTAGCTTTTCCTTAAACAAAAAATTTATTCATTTTGCTTATGAATCTTCAGTTTGGCCAGGGCTCAGTAGCACTGGCTTATTTCTGCTCTGTACCACGTTGGCTGGGGTAGCTCTGCTGGGGATGGAAGAGCCACTTCCTAGATGGCTGGCAACTCAGTGTTGAACTGGGATGACCAGGTCAATCATGGCTGGAGCCTGAAGGATGCAGTTCCTTTCCACGTGGGCTTCTCTACATGAGCATCTTCTAGGCTGCTTGGGCTTCTTCACAGCCTAGTGACTTAGTTCCAAGTATGCACGTACCAGGAAAGCCAGACAGAAGCTTTATCAACCTTTAGACGCATCCTCAGATGGGGTTGTGATGACACTGTAGCTATAAGAACACCCAGATTCAAAGGGAGAGCATATAGACCCCACTTCTCAGTGGAATGAGTGATACCAGTTGGGCAGCAGAAAGCATGTGCAAATAAAACTAAATAAAAGCTTTTGCCACCCATTCTGATTGAGCTTTAAATAAGGAAATAAAAGCAGTAGTTGCCACAGACAATCTAAGATTGACTTTATGTTCAACTTGAGCGCTCTGTTATAAAATCATAAAATCAAGTTCTCCCTGGGTACACCTCTAGAAGGGTATATATTTTAAAGCATCTAGTTGTAAGTTGCAAACCTTTATGTTCCCAACAGCACACGTGTTACTTTTTTAAGGAATATGCCTGGTGGACTGTAAGAATTTTATTTCTCCAAATGTTACTTAAAATTATAATTTTTTTCTCTTCAAGACAGCATTGAACTGATTTCATACTGATTTCATTATGCTCTGCTCAGCACCCGACACACTGCTTTGCACACCTGGGTGCCTAATAATGTGATTTGATGATGAATTCCTATTATAAACCCTTCATGGGATTCAAAAATATTTCCCTGTATGATTTGGGTTATGGCATTTGACTAAAGTCTTTTTTTCTTTTAATAAATATTTATTGGGGCTTCTCAAGGTCAAAGTTTTTAATTATGGGCTTTGAGAATAGGATAGAGGGAACCTAATAAATACCAGACTTTTTTTTTGTTTTTGGAAATTATATAAGGTCCTGGTCAGATGATATAATTTAAATCTATTTATTCAACTTAAGTATATTCAAGGCTGTGCATAAAGGCCATACTCTTGGCCTTTGAGAGAGGGGCAATATGTTTAGGTCACTTTGGAATATAAGACAATTACCCAAATGGTCAATTCAGCAAGCACTGCTGCACAAATGTCCAGATGTCTCCTATGAATGTCCTTCCACCTCCATCTCGGGAGTCTATTGTGTTTCTCTGGTCATAGTTTTGTTTTATGTGTGCATTTAAAAATTCTGAAATACATATTAAGCATATAAAATTATTGTGATCCCTTGGACAACTTTAATTGTTCTTTCATTTACCTATTTAAAATGGATTTGGGCAGCAAACTGAAACTAAGATACTTAAGAGAGAAGTTTAAGTGTATTAAAAAAACACTTTTGTCACTCTTTTAAATCCACATTTTTTTCAATATCATGTAGAGACCAGCCCCTATGAGGCTGTAGATAGTGGTGTGACTGTTTAAATTATTCTCTCGTTAGTAGGTGATTTTCTAGGCCTCACACCTGGTTCCACATAGAGTGCGAACCTGAAAGCAATCCTGCTACATTTCTTTGGCTATAAATTGAATATTTCCATTTTCACGATCTCACTCAGACACTCACTCTTTCTCTCCTCCCCAAGTCGGTGATATATTTTTAATTTCTAATGAAATTCAAGTGTTGACCTTACGTTTCTTCCCAGTAAGAAAGGTAAGGTCATTTCCAAGAGGAAGAGTGCGTCACAGGTCGACCCGAAGTTGTGGGTCTGTCAGCAGCTGGGCACACGCACACTCTCCTGCCTGTGGACAGGGTCCCGCCTCCCTGGCCTCAGGACAGGGGCTATGGAGAGGCCATTCTGTCTCAGTGGTTCTAAGTGGATGGCCATTTATTTTACCTCAGCTGGTATGCTAAGAAGGATGTTCATTCCTCCTGTAAGCCTATTCATTTTATTCTCCAACTAAAAAGTGTTAATAAAATATATTTTATTGCTTGTTTTCTCTTATTCTTGTATTAATGTATTGTACTAAAAGAATATTATTGTGCATACCGGAGCAGAACAGGTACTGTTTGGGTGCAATTCTGTGTCCTCTGTTACGTGTGCATTGCTTTTTTTATGGCCTCTGTGTCTTTTAGTGGCAGAGCATTTATACAACTTGAGATGAAGTGAGATTATTAATATTCCTCTTCTTGGGTTGAAATGAGTTCTCTCAGTTCAAATACACTTTCTTTTCTTATTGCAACTCACTTGAATTGCTCTTCAGACACAAGGAAGGTTCAAATCTGTTTGATTTTGTAATGATCCACTTTAACCTGAAATGATAAGAGGAGAGCCTGGATTTTATAGTTTAATTAATTTGTTCATAAAACATGTTAGTTACTGAAACTTGTGTTGTTGTATGTTGAATTGTCTACTGCTATAGTAAACAACTTACATGAACTGACAAGGTCAATTGCCTTTGATGGAAACACATTGTCTCTGGAGAAATTAACCAGGGTAAAGGAGTTGTTATTAGGGTCATAATTAAATTTGGGTGAAATGGGTGTACTGACATTTAATACATGAAAAATGGAAGTTCTTGTAATGTTTATTCCTTGTAGTTAATAAATTATCATAATACTAAAAATCACTTGTAGAGCAGGAATTTGTTCATATCTTTCTTCCTTTTCTGGGTCCACCTGTCCGTATACTTTCCCTAATCCTTCCAGTTGATGAGCTAATGATTTCAGGTTTCAGCCTTTCTTAATGTCTGGCAGCAATTACACAGCGCCAACATCCACCTGAATTTCTTACAGTCAACACAGACTGTTTTGAAATAATTGGCAATAAATATACTAGACATCTAAATTACTTCTTAATGGTTTAGAATTGAAAAGGAAACTGTATTGACTCATTGACCTTGTATAACTCCTGGAGATCTTTAGAATGAGATATTTGAAAACCATTAATTCACTGTTACCTGGTAACATCAGACAAAGCAAGTCATTTATCCCTGGAGGACCTGACCTAAAATAAAAAAATTATAGTTAAAATCCTACTCTTCTCTCCAAAGAGTAATTAATGTGTCAGAGTGTAAGCTGGTATTTGTTTTCACACAAGCTGTTTTCCTTAAACTGTTTAATGTTTCCTTATAAATAGTTACAACTTTTAGCAGATATGCTAATCAGTTTTTTTGTGTCTGTATAAATGCTGTGTAAATAACTTATTGGATTATTTTTTCATTTCTAACTTTTAGACAACAATTACATTTTTTACTTCATTTTTCAAGGTGTAAGCTAGTGGATTGCATCAATTAAGGTTGTCATGAGGTGTGAATTTGGAGGAAATGTTCTAATTTTCTCTTAAAGAGTGATTAGCAAGTCAAACAATATTTTAGGATGTTATGGTTTCATCATTTATTTCTAACTTAAAATTAGAATAGAAACTACAAAGCAGAAAAATTATGTTCAATGGTTTTGTTTTTAATAGCATAACATATCTTTTTAACACTGTAAGTTTCCCTAAGAATATTAATTTGGTAAAATAAGACCACCAGATGATGACTGAATAACTGATTTTATTCTTTCTACATTTTTTGCATTAATGCCTCAAATCACAATATGAAACCACATAGCAAAATGAGTTGTAAAAAGAAGTGGCACCTGTTTTAGAGGAGTATTGCAACATCTTTGAAGTAATGCCCATCTTTATCCTGACTTGGGAGTAGTCTTTTCAACTGGTGTTGATTCATACTCAAAATAATAATAAATATTAGTGTGATTCATAATATTTGCATTTTAACTAGGGTTACAGTCATTAAGTTTGTTTATTTAGAGTTGTGAACATTGAACATAATAATAAATATATATTCCAATTTAATATTATGAACTAAATGTAAGGGATCTAAGCTAAAGGAAATAGTTTTGATAAGGGATTTTCAGGCTAGCAAAGCAGAAAACAAAACGAATTGCTAGAATGCTCCACTTCACTTCCGAGGACCATGCCTAGGTTGTTCTTTGTGCAGTCAAAGTTGAATGTGGATCAGAAATGTCATTAATACTTATTCATAGCTACTCTGAATAAAACCCAAACCAAAGAAAATGAAAAATGAGAAAAAGCAGTGTAAACAAAGGACAGATGAAAATATTACCAAGAGGGGGATTTTACTAAGATATGTATAAGGACTCAAGAGAAATGTTACTCCATAATTTTAGTGAAATGACAAACAACATATTTATTCCTAAAACAAACAAACAAGAGATCTGATTCCGATGTAAAGTTTTAAAAATATTATTATAGGAGATAGAAATTGGGAGATAAAAATTGGGCACCAACTTAAAAGGAAAAGGAGTAGTAAACCTTCACAGAATAAAAGCACTTTAGAAACAACATAATAACATCATCAGGACAGATGAGAGACTCAGAGATATGACCACAAAGGAGATCAAATTCCATTTACCGAGAAAGAACAAGGCTGTGAAACAATTGTGGAGAGCATCACGCACAAACCAATGGCGATACTAAATTCCAGAGCATTAAAAAAATAAAAGTAAAGACAGACTGGAATCTGAAGCTCAAAAGTCACATCATGAGGTGCCGATGGGTGTGTCAGGGAAAGGAAGATGGAAAATTCTGAAACAGACCTCCCAACAAAAAGCCAGATGCTGCTTAGATTATAAGGAATCCAAATATTGAGGAAACTATTAATATGGCCTCAGATTTTTTCCAATATAGATTTTAATACTAAAAGAGTAGGAAGAGTCTAGAAATTTCTGAGGAAAGTATGTCCAAAGAATTTTATATTCATCCCAATTATTGTTCAAATAAAAGTCCAAAGATATACCCTCTCAATTTTACAAGGTTTTAGAGGATTCTTGATAGTGAATATTGAGGCTAGAAATATAATAATAAGATGACTGATGGGAGACATTACATATTTTAATATAGAGAATTAAGGTTAAATAATTGTAAGAACTATTTTTATGTAAGAAAATGTAAATATTATAATGACAGGAAAATAATAATATAAAGTTTTGCAGTTAGGAAAGTTCAAAGAAAGTAGAAATGCAAACATTTCTCCATTTATCACAGCAGGGGAATGATCACCAAATGGTGCTTAAAGTCAGAAAAGATTCCGACCTCTTGATTTTTTTCATAATCATTTTTTTCTTAGCTCCAAAGGAATCTCCTGGTAACTGACATTAGATTTCATTAACATTAGGAAACCATTAATTATAAGGTGCACCACTATTTTTTGTAGCCCTAATGAAGAAAAATAAAGGATACAAATAAACTGTGACATATTACTGACTTCCTCAACTATAAGATCCATTCTGATTTCCAAGAGCTTAGAATGTGGAAACAAGTATCTTTAATTGGTGCAACACCATGTGTCTTTTGGTGAAGAAGCATTTAGCTGAACTTAAAAATTCTCTTTAACTTTAATATCTACATGTTATATTTAAGTAACCATAAGTTTAAGATCTTTATTCAAAAACATTATATAATACCATTTGCATTTATTCATATGTTCCTATATGTTAAATATGTACATAAATTCTCTCTCACCTTCCCCTGTATCTCTATATCTATCTACACATTCATCCATTCATACCCTTATATATATTTTTATCCATAGAAAGATGTATGTAAATGTCTCCATCACATAGTAACTAAGGTTTATTCATGTGGTTGAATTTAATGCATATATATGTGTGTTTATACATATATGGTTTTCTTTGTTGGTTAGTCCCTTCCTTGACATTTTTGCAATAGACATCTATCAAATTTGCAAACAATCATTATTCTTAGAAAAATTGCTTTCTATCCAGGAATAACTATAAAAAAAAATGTCTTGCAATTTTTCTTGGAAGACATTGTTGTATGACCAGCCAAAAGCAGAGATTTGTTCTGATTTCAGTAGGTGTGATCCTGCATATCTAGTTTGGTGTCTGGGTAATTTCTTTACTTCTTTTTGCCTCATAACGTTTTTGAGAAGTCAAATACATACATACATACATATATATAATTTTTTCACTGTTCTACGTTTGGAAAATTACTGTGGAACAATTTTTAGAAAGCTGGAAAGAAGTAGCTGAATATAAATATAAAGCATAGTGTTTTCAGGCTGCTGAAATGCTGGTGGACATTTTTCTTGCTTTATCTTCTTGCTGATAGATTGAGTTGCTCAGTCATACGGAAGATCATAAGGATCTTGTTACACATACTATACTTTATATATAACATGGTATATATTATATATACACATATATATGTATATATATAAACTTCTGTCTAAATGTATCAAAAGCAAGATAATGTTCTTCATTAAGCGAAGTAGCTCTAAGCACAGGGAAGGAGGGAAGGACAATAAAACTATACTAGGACCAATGATAGAAGCAAGGGACTGCAGTGGAATCCCCATCTTGAAAAAGTGGAGCTGTGCAAAAGGCAGAAATTGCCCCCAGCTGGGAACCAGACCAGGTACTCACTATCTTGCGGACACATTTCCATCAGCCCTCCAGAATTCGTAGCTCCCAAGCTGCCAATTTAGAACCTGCTCAGAACGGTGGGACACAGGTGATCTGGAAAATATAATTACAAAACAAACAGAGGAGAAATAGCATCCTTAAAGCTGTCTTCAAATACAAATACAAAACTTTCCCCTTGTATTTGCTTGTATACAGAAAACTAATACTATGCAACATAGACAGCAAGCACAACAAAGTTAATCCAGAAAGGAATGTAAACAATGGAAAATATTGGGAAAAATTGAAATTAGTATATTTCACAAATAGATAATGGAAAAATATTATCTAAAATGAAACAGTATCATGAAACTAAACCAGAATAATTGCATAGTAAATCTAGGCAACAATAAATGACAGGAAAAATCAAACAACACAAATAAGTACAACTCTGAAACATCATTTTTGTTCACAAATCTGTCCATGTGTAATAAAAACAACGTTCTTTGCACCTGGTGAATATGGCATTATTTTACTAATATGTTAAGCTCATGGGAGGTGATTCTGAGGAGGTCTGGAAGCAAATTCTGGATCTTCATTTACATAACATATAAGTTTGGGAAATTTCCTTAATCCCTACTACTTCAATTTCCTCATCTGAAGGTTAAAAGATAGCAACTCAGTAGTGAACATTGAAGATTAATCAGCTGATGAAGTGTATTTCATACTAAGCCCATAATGGTAACTTTAAGTACTGATTGACAGTGTTTAGCCTTGAAATGGGCTCTCTAAATTAGTCATTTAGTGAGTATTAATTATTTTGATGAACAATGAACTCATTATGTGTGGTTACTTTGTTTGTTTTACCCATAACTAAGACATTTTTCCCTCATGAGAGAGAATAAAATCAAATGCCAGGTTTAAGGTCCCTGACTGACACACTCTTCCAGGTGAGCTAGTGTATATTTCAAGGGTTTCACAAATCATTCTTGATTACACAACAAAATTGTCAAGGTTGAAGCTTGCTTAAGCAATTGTACAGTGGTTTTTAAATTTTTGTATTTGTTGCTTTGTTTTCACATTGCACTCCTAACTCCTAGCAGAGTAATTGATAGAAAAGGTGTGAAATCTTGTTGCTTTAATTAACAAATAAAAGAAACATCATGAGGAATATTGTATAAAATCCTTTCGTAATCTGTGATATGCTGATTTCTTTTTATTCTTTCCAGCTGCATTTGGAATTTTACACATTTCTTGGGCATAAGAATAGACAGAACATGGTTCTTGGAAGCTCTACTTTCCAGACCATTATTGTGAAATTCTAAAATTTGCAGAATATATATTTTTTCATTTTCAGTTGATTCAGTAGTTCTTTATACAAAGCTTTACACAATTGAAACAAATATATTTGTGGAATATTCTAGCCATGTCTATCTGGAGAATGTATTACTGTTTATCTGCCTCAAATATTATTATTTTTATATAAGTTGCATCATCTATACTTTAAAAGATTTTCATATTTTAGTTTTAGTTTTTTCACACCTATTATGGATATTCAAGGTACTGATCATATTAATGCAAATATATTTAAAACCAAATGGGAAGTTTTAATTTTAATCTCTCCAACAGATTTGTGTAATTGCCTGACAAAGGGCTGCTTTGGATTTGTTTTGAATTGTGAATTACCATTTATATCTCAATGGTCTTTAAAAACATGATTAGCGAGAAGATTTATGTTGGAAACTATGCACATATATATAAATATTACAATGTTAGGGATATATATGTGTATATGTATATATATATATATATATATAGTTTGTTTTTATTTTCTGCTTAAGTATGTGTATGTAACAAAGTACCACACAGCTGGTGGCTTAAAATGATAGACATTTATTTTCTCATAATTCTGGAGCCTAGAAGTCTAAAATCAAGGTGTCAGTAGGGCTATGATTTCTCTGAAGGTTCTAGGAGAGGAGCCTTCCTTGCCTCTTCCAACATTTGGTGTTTGCTCCCATTCATTGGCATTCCTTGGCTTGGAGATACATCACTCCAGGCACATGGTCATCTTCTCCCTATGTGTTTTCATATCATTTTCTCTCTGTGCCTCTTTGTCTCTTTGCCCCAAACTCTCCTTTTTATTGGATTAGGGCCCACACTAATGACCTCTTTGTAACTTGATTACCTATGTAAAGACCCTATTTCCAAGTAATGTCACAGCTTGAGGTACTGGGGCTTTCCACTTCAACATACCTTTGTAGGGTGACACAATTCAACCAAAATAGTGTGTTTATTTAAAGAATTTACCTTTGAGTAGTTCTAGTTTTCTCCCTTTGTTAAATGAAATTAGGAAACAAGATCAAAATGATTATCATCTTCCAACCAAATTTAATGATTAAAGAAATTTTCAAGTGAACCCAAATCTTGAAAAAATGGCCTCATTCACATTTCTTTTAAAATAGGTCATAGTGTTACTCTCATTAGATTTCTCTTTAAAATATAAACTGAGCACAAAATTCGTTTCAGATTAGATTTTTGGTAATTGGTTCGGCAGATCAAATTATACAGACTTTGTAGGGAAGGAACATTTTTATGCTTAAATTTTCATCACAAATTTATGAGAGTCGATTCCTTAGGGCAACATTGACATTATGTTAGTGCACTCTACTACAAACTTCTCAGAATAGGATATTCAAAGGCCAGCATCTGGCGTCTAGAGGTCTCACTCCCAAGGGAGAACAGTGCTAGTAGGGGACACAGCATAGCACTGTTTCCATTAAAATGGAAAGTCTTTCTTCCAAAATGGTCTTCCTCACAAAAACATATAACCTCAGTCTAATCATGATAAAAGCATCAGACAAATACATTTTGAGGAACAGTCTACAAAATACCTGCCCAGTACTCCTCAATACCAGTAAATGATTCCTCAACGTCATTAGAACAGAGTCTGAGAAATCGTCACAGCCAAGAGAGGGCTTGGGAGACATGAAAGTTAATCAGTGTAGTACCCTGGATGGGGTCCTAGAACAGAAAAAGGACATGAGGGAAAACCTAAAGGCATCTGCATAAACTTTGTTTATAATAACTTATCAATATTGGTTCCTTAGTTGTGACAAATGATCCATATTAACGCAAGCTGCTGATATAGAAGTGATGGAATGGCATACAGAAACTCTCTAAATGATCTATACAGCTTTTCCACCGATGTACAAGTATTCCAAGATAAAAAGTTTATTTTAATAAAACATGGAAGATGAAACCAACATTTGGCAACATCGGCTCCTCACATCCGTGAAGGCGTTACTCTCTTGGCTGCAGAAATCGATACTATCTTATCAAAGAAAAGTTGGGTCACCACTCCACAATGAAAGGAAGGAGGCATATGTCTGGAATATAAGATATCTTCTGGGATATCTCTTAGTATTCCCACGTGCTGGATGACAATCAATGGGAAACTACAGAAACATAAAGGAGCCAGGACTGGAGTGCTAACAGCTCAGAACCTTCAGAAAGCAAGAGGATTTGGGTCACCCCATCAGACAAAGAACCGCACCAAGATGCTTGCAAGTGGGGAAGAAAATAAGTCATGGATAATGAGAGAGTGAGGTTGTAAAAGCTATGACCCTGTGACCAATGGTGGAAATGAGGATTTCTTCCTTATTTTGGTATTGATGTATTACTATGTACTACTATTTACGTCATACTATGTAGTACTACACTGTTAACCAGTTTTCCCCCTTTTCCCATTTACCTGTCATCTCACATAGAAGTGTGAGTGGTAGATATCTTATATTTTAGTATTTAGGCTAAAGCATGTTAAGAGAGGTGAAACCCAGCTAAAAGAGGAGTGAACCTCACCCAAAGGTGTATAATGTAACTGTGTATCCTCTTTGGGGAGCAGTTCGAAAAGTTCTCAGTGTATGAGAAAAAGCAGAAACGTTGCAGGTGAAAGCACGATTCTACTTACTTGAAAATTAAGGATGGTTAAAAGAGATGTGCGTAGGTGCTGAGATAAGAGCTTGGCTGGTGGTGTTAAACTGTGTCAACTTAGCTCTGTTTCCCAGAGTTGTCTTTATGAGATGTGCTGGATTAGAGAACTGTGTGGAAGAGCCGAAGGGCAACCAGGGGCAGCAGTCCTTAAGCCTGAAGATCACCGTGGGAGACGGAGGCGCTGTCGCTCACACACATCCTCTCTGATCTCCTGGCTCAGGAGCTCTACCAGGTGCTCTTCTTTCACGTTCTCCCCAGCCTGGGCCAGGTACCCGTGGGAAAGTCATCAGATTTTTCTTCAGGCCCTTTCCCGGTCAAGGTTGGAGACAGTGAGAGATAGACACAAGCTTCCCTCTGTTCTTGAGCGTTTAGTTTGTCCTCATGGGTTTGAATTTGTTTCTGTGGTTCTCTGCCGCATATCCAGCTTGTTTTCTGAGTTCAGGACGCTGACCCCAGGCTCATCATTGTAGCTAGATGCCTTCCAAAGACTTTGTGAGCTCCCACAAAGGACTGTGTAAAGATTAATCACCACAGTCAGTGCCCTATATCATGTTATTCATCGTGGTTCTGCTTCTCTGATCAAGCCCTTAGTAATATAAAACACACAAAGAGAAGCCGTGGAGGTGGAAGTGGATGAACCAGAATGGGAAGCCAGGGGACAAACATCAGGGTCACTAAGCAGACAGAGAATTTGGAGAAGCAGCTGGTTTCTCCTTGCCCACCCCCCAGCACTGCTGGAAGAAGCAGAGGTTAGCAGGTATATCTGCATAAGAAATAAAGCAGCTAGCAGTGGCTGGAGAGGAGAGGGTTGTCCCAGGAAGAGAGTAGTGTCTTGAGGATACGGGGAACCCCAAGAAGCAGGAATCAAAATGCCAACTCACCCCATTCGGCAGCATGGCCTTCCCCAGTTAGCCCGCTCAATGACAAGAAACAAGATTCTGTAATCAATCACATCTGTACTCAAAGACAAATGAACACAGATTATCAAATTAAAAGAAAAGTAGAAAAATCAAACCTTACCAATTACTTGAAGGAAAGCGGTAACATGAATGAACCATCAACCTTAACCAACAGAATAATTCATTAACACAGGACTACACAGGAGCAATCCCTAAGCGTTTAGACATTTAAAATAAATGTATTTAGAGACACTGGACATGATTTAATTCCCACAAAGAATAGTTTTATAAAATAGGGAAAAACATATGTTAAAACTTAAAATATTACTATAACAAATTAAGAATGAGAAGAACATAGTATAAAGGATTAGAAACAGAATGAAGAGACCTGGGTTATCTATAAGCGAATATGAATTGGATGAATAATGAAATTTTCAATATATAGATTGAATGTGGGATAGCAAACAATATCTTAAATATACTGGGGGAAAATTAACTTGAAACTTGATTTCTCTGTCCAGTCATACTAGAATTTGTGGTTAAAGACAAATGAAAACATTTTTGTTTGGTACTCAAAGGCTCAGAAATTTTTACCAACTAGAGGATATGTCCGAAATAATTATTTAGAAATAAATAGCTTTAAGGAAATTCTAGGCTAAAAGAAATAGTAATACTAACTATAGCAGTAAAACTTAAGTATATGTCTAAATAATTGTTGCCATAATTAAGAAAAACCTAAATACGGAATCCTAGGAGATCTTAAAATGGGAATCGTGGTGGGTGGAAAAGTGAAAATATGCTAAGGTTCTTTTCTTATTCAGAGATAAGATATAAATACTGTTTAAGTCCAGACTGTACTGGAAAAATGTGAAACAAAAAAATTGTTCAAATCATGAAAAGAAAAAAAGAGGTAAAGGTAAGATAGAAAGCTGAACTGGAAAACATGAAATACGATGACAGAGATGCAATCAAGGAAATCAACCTAATGATAAGGCCAAGGTGGAGATAATCTCAGTGGTTCAAACAACCCAGCAAACAGCCCGTGCAATAGGCTATTTACAAAAGATGGTATTTATAGTAGAAAAATTAGAAAGTCTGAAAATACTGGAATGGAAATGCTGGTTGTACAAAGAAAATAAACCACATATGGTAACCCTGATGTCAGGTGAAATTCAAAGCAAAAGGGTTGCCAGGGATGAGAGAATGCATCTGAGCACAGTGCCTAGGCTGTGGTGAATGAAGGGACGTTCATTAGGTTTGTAAGAGGGATGCCGAGGAGAGAAGGCTGGACAGCCTACGGCAGCAGTGTGGACGGTACTGTTGGTATTATAAGAAAGTGGCTGAGAATAAGATGGACCCAGTGCGTAGTGAAAACAAGTAGATTTCAACTTCAAAGATTCTGGGGAGCTGCGTCTTCAGGGAAGAGTCCCATTTCAGTTCAGGTACAGAGTGGAACAAATATTTCCAAATCCCATGATGACAGAAGTGAGTTGGCAGATTATCAAGGAAGAGATGATTCTGGAAGGAAGCACTCCAGCACGTGGGAAGAAATGAGGATAAAGAAGCATATAGCAGAATGGAGCACCCGTCCAGGAGGGGACAGTCATCTGATGGGTTCGCCCTGGGTTGTGGGCATGCTGGCCTCAGAGAAATCAGCTGTGATAAGTCCGGGCTTTCCTTTCCCTCCCAATGGCTGGGCATCTGTCACAGAAGTAGAGGTGGGCAGAATGCCTTTAGGGAGGGCCGTGAAGACAAGGTGGCTCTTTCTTAGGGTTCTGAATTGACACTCTGCAGTTTTGGTGGCTGACAGTCTCAAAAGGAGGGCAAGAGTGGGTGGCTGGTGAGACCGTGAGCCTCTCTCACTAAGGCTGCCCCTCAACAAATTTGCTTCACCAAGTGTTCTTGAAATTTGTAAGTTTGTAACAGCATCCTTTCTCTGTGCGACTGAAGAGAAATGTAAAGAAGAAGAATTATGAGATTCCACTACAAAACATAGATCTTGGTGAAATAAATGTTCAAAAGGGAGAAATTAAAATGCAAAAAGTTGAAGAAGATGTGTTCCATGTGGAAATAAGGCATGAATTTTTATGCACCCACAGACACTTATACACACTCATACATGTTGATAAACCTTGAAAGTGTCCTTACCACATCCTCTGGGAGGGCAGAGGTGGCTAGAAACAAACACAGCTACATGTATGGAGGTGGGAAGAGGGGGCGTTGAGAGATGAGGGATTTCCCCTTTGGGGATATCCTAATAGCTTTCATCTGGTATCTCAGACTCTGGATACAGCCTGCAGGATGGGAATCCTGGGTCTAATTTTCATTTTGTGATACTTGTATGCAAAATTAGCATAATAATGGTATCTAATTCATAGAGTCATTGTGAGAATTAGCTCAGTCAATCTAAGCCATGTGTCTAGCCTTGCATCTGGCTCAGTGAATGTCCAATTACTGTTATTATTATAATCAGTCTTCTTTTTCCCTATTGGATTATTTGCCAGAAGAGGAAACAACAAGTACAAAAACATATATCCAAAATATGAAATCTGGCAAAATAGTGAAACTTTATTAGGAACTTCTGTTAAACAAATGATAGATACATAAGATACATATGTAGGAGGGCAGGTAGGGAGACGGGTAGATCTATATACAGACATATCTGTTAGGTAGAGGTGGCATATGTAGTCTCAGAAAGTTTTTCACCAGAAAGACACATTTATTTATCATTTCACCTCTTGTCAGATATTAAAATATATGGATTGTTTTTTTAATATACCCTCCAGTGTGTCTGTTTGACCCCTCCTCCTCTCCCTCCTCCTACTACTAAGTATTTCAAAACAAATCTAAGTCTCAAAAATTTTACATTTATGCTGAAAAAAATCAACCTTCAAAAAGTCTAGTTTGTACCTTAAAGTTGCCTAAAAAAAGGCTAGTTTGGGAAGCAAGGTTTTAAATATTTTGCTTATAAAGGTGATACTCAACAGCCAGATTTATTTTTCTTACTGGAGGTAAATATAATACACTTGGTTATTTTTCTATCAGAGGTATTATCTTATTTGCTTTTTTCCTGGGATAACAAATACCAAATGATTGTTTCTCTCTCTGTCTCTCTCTCTCTGTCTCTCTCTTTTTTTCCCTTTACTCCTGCTAACTTCTGCCTCTCTCTTTACATATATATATATATATATATATATATATATATATATATATATATAGACTTCTTACAGAATCTTGCATACTTTTTTTTTCTACTAGAGGAAAGGGGTAGATGAACGTCATGAGATATTTTAAAATGTGAGGTACAGACAATCTATTCTGAAGCCAGCAGTGAGGACATTTTTCCTTACTTTTTAAACTTTATTTGAAAATCTAACAAACATAAAGAGAAAAGTCCTTACTGAACAGCTCAATGAATTACCACAAAGTGATTAACCAAGTGCCGGCTATTACATTGAACATTTCAGCCCTCAGAGGGGGCTCTTGTGTCTCCCGCATCATTCACCCTTCACTCTTTCAAAAGAAGATAACTATCATTATTTCTTAAGATAAAGTTTTACCTGTTGATGGCTTGAAATAAATTGGATCATAAAATTGGAAAATTTCTGTGTCTGGCATTTCACACAAGATTTTGACATTATTTAAATTGTTTTATGTAGCTACTGTTTCTTCTTCAAATGCTCACTAGTAGGAAATCCATTGCATCTCTGATTAGCATTCAGTTGTTTTCAATGCTCGGCTACGAAGAGTGTTTCAGCTCTGAACTTTCTTGTACACCGATGAATACATTTCTGCTGAAAATACACTGAAGAGTGAAATTGCTGAGTCACGACATGTGTTTCCGTTCAACTTTAGGCTCCCCTGACTGCCACTGTCATTCAAAGTTGTTGTGCCAGTGTGCCTTTGCACCAGCAGTGGTGGGGAATTTCATCCTTCTGCAGCCTTGCCAGTGCTAAGCATAGTGAATGGCTTTTACTTTTAATCATTCTGGGGGGTGTGCAATGATAACTCTTACATAGTGTATTGATGACCTTTATGCTTACTCATTATAGGACATTTCCTTGAGTTAGTGATCTTTGGTGCACTGTCTGTTCGAAGTTCTCACCCTTATTTCCATTTGGTTGTTTGTCTGTCTTATTATCTGGCAGTGTTTTGATTATTCTGGATATGAGCCGTTTTTCAGTGCCTCCTGTAAATATCTCCTTTCACTCTGTGCTTGCTTTTTCAATTGTTAAATGTAAATTTTGATGAGAGACGTTCCTATTTTAGATAGTCCAATATATAAGTATTTTTCTCTGTAGCGTTAGTGTCCTTTATATTTTAATTCTTTTTCTTTACCAAGTTCATACATTTATGCCCCTATATTACTTAAAAGTATGTGTGCACTCACATACTTTCTTTTCTTCTAATGAATTATCAGAATTTTGTATCAAATCTATGCTAGAAAAAAGCTATTTGTATTTTCATTTTTTTCTTATTTCTTGAAGAATTGTCTTAGATTGACATGATTTATTTCTTAAATGTTTGGTTGATTTCACTAACAAAATCTAGATCTTGAATTTGTTTGTGGGAAGGTATTTAATTATATATTCTGTGTTTTTCAAAAATTTTTTTCTTCTTTAAGTTTTGATAGATTTTCTTAAATGTGTTGCTTTCTTTTCAGTTTTCAAATTTATTGGTCTATATTTGTGCATAATATATTCTTATGTTAACTTAATGTCCATAGATCTGTAGTGAAGCCCTTACCCATTCCTGATGTTGATTATTTGTACTTTTTTTACATTTTCTCTCAACTGGTCTTGCCAAGAATGTATCAAGTATATTAGTCTTTTCAAAAAAAACGATATTTGTTTTTATTGATCTCAAACTATTTTCTTCTTTTACTTTTATTATTTTTCTTTTTGTTTTATGTGGATATAATTTATTATCAATTTTCTTTCACAGAAGGATGTTTAACTCATTTTCAGCCTTTTTCCTTCTTCAGTGTATGCAATTAAGGCTATAAAGTACTCTTTAAGGATGGCTTTGCTGCATCCTACAAGTTTTCATGATTATATTTTAATTATTATTCAGTTCAAAGAATGTTTTCAGTTTCCATTGTGATTTCTTCTTGGAAAAACAGATTATTTTGATCTCTATTTCTGAATTTTTTAACCTATGAATTTTTTATCTAGTTATTCACTTATCTATTCCTAGCTTAACTGATGGTGGTATGCTTATGAATGTAGTTAATATGATTTCAATCTTTTAAATGTGGTGACATTTTAGCTGAGTGTATGATCAAATTTATAACAATTCTGTTTAACTATTTCTTATTGCCCTGACTAGAAATTCCAGTAGGTGGACTGACTTTACTTCTTTTACAAAGGAGTTGTAAATCAGTTAACTATATTTGTGTGTCTCTTTCTGAACATTATATTTTGTTCCAATGACCTATTTGTCTGTTCTCTTGCCAATATCATGCTGTCTTGATTAATACAACCTTATAGTAAGTCTTTAATTTGGATCATGTGAGTCCTCTGGATTTGTTTGTTTCTTCAGTATTATGTTGATAATTCTGGGTCTTTTAACTTCCTAAATAAAATTTAGGATTTATTTATTGATATCTACAAAATAACTTTCAGCTATTTTTATTGAGATGCATTTATTATTATGTAATGCCCCTCATTATCCCTGATAATTTTCTTTATTCTGAAGTAAGCTTTGTCTGTAATTAATATAGCTACTCCAGTTTTCTTTTGTTTAGTGCTGACATGGTATAGATATAGATACAGATACAGATCTTTAAGGGATTTCTTTTACTGCAGGTGGTAAACTGACCACAAGTCCTCTGAGACTTATATGGGAACAATGGCAGTGTTTCAGAAAAGAAATGATGGAAGCTTGGACTTTGGAGAGTGAAGTGAAGAAAGCAATCATGAAGAATCTCAGAGATATCTACCCAGAAAAATAAATGAGATTTGGTGATGTTTGCTTATTCAGTTATTCATTCATTCAATGCATTCAACAATATTTGTTGAACAGTTATTAAGTGAACAAGAGAAGCTGGAAGTTATAGAGTGGTTTAGATCTGTTACTATATGTTACTAGAAATTACACATGCAATTAGAATTATTAATATATGTTAATGATCGATATAATTAATAATAATCACTATAGTTTGTGTTACCCTAAATTCTAAAAATAACATTTTTAGGAAGTGTTTTAATAGAGAATAATAGAGAGTGAGAGGATAAGAGTCCCCTGTAGTATTAATTAGAATTCAAAGTAGGTGCTTTAGCCAATGCACAGATTTCTGGTGTAGCTGCCTTAAATTGTCATTGGAATCATGGAAGTGGTAATTGCTTCAGGGGGAGAGGGAAGATTCCTGAGTAGAGAAGAAGCACTAAAATGACCAAAATGATATCTGACAAAGGTTCCTTTCTCTCCCCTGGAATTCCTCCATTTCATTAGTAAATCAAGGGAAGTTTTCTGAGAAATACTTTTATTTCCCTGTTAGTGAAAGAGATTTAGATTCTCATTTGCCTTAACATCTCCAATAACAGAAGAACGCTGGAACCATGGCCCAACAGTGGAGAAAATCAGTACAATTGACCAGAAATGGAGCTGAAACTGGACCCAGTTCAGAATACAAATCCCTTGTTATGGTTTTCAGCCAGTTCTCTCTTGTTGTGGTGACCCCTCCACCATCTTCCCCTCAAACCCACCCACACCCACCCCCCAGCTTGGCCCAAACTGTTTTCAGTGCTCTGTGTCCAACCCCCATGGAAACAATAATATCCCCTCCCCCCTGGGGCAAATTTGTAGAAATGCTTGAAAATCAGTATGCTTTTATTCCGAGACCAAGAATCATTATGCATCATGTTCTTTTACTTTGATGGCCTGAAGACGTTGTGTTAGCCTTACTTACTCAAAAAGAGGAAATTGTTTAAAAATTATTATTGCTCTGGAGCCTTGAGAAGCACTGTTTGCCAAGTATTAAGTACCACCTTGCCTAAACTGCTGCGGAGGCAGAAAATATTTATTTAAAAGAATGCGTTTTAGAGATTACATAAAATGAATAAAAGGATTTTCTAGAAAATTCAACATACACCATTTTTCTCAGATGAAGCTCGCAGGATGTTGGAAGGATGCTGGACTTTGAAACCAGAGGGCCCTGTTCAACTCCCAGCCTGGCTACTCCCAGTCGTGTGAAATATGTGAAGTTGCTTAAATGCTCTGGGAATCGGTTTTCCCATCTGCATAACCCATAGTGGTGCTAGGAGGATGAAGAGGATGAGGCAAAATATGCATAAGTAGTGATGGTGATTATTATTGTACAATAGGAAGTGCTGTTACTTTTAATCAGGATTATTTTTTCCCCTTTCTTGTAGCTTTAATGTTTTTCTTTCTTTCTTTTTTAAAAAATTTTATTTTATATTGGTGTATAGTTGATTTACAATGTTGTGTTAGTTTCAGGTGTACAGCAAAGTGATTCAGTTATGTGTAAACATATATCTATTCTTTTGCAGATTCTTTTCCCATATGGGTTATTATAGAGTATTGAGTAAAATTCTCTGTGCTATACAGTAAGTCCTTGTTGATTATCTATTTTATATATAGTAATGTGTATATGCTAATCCCAACCTCCTAATTTAGTCAGGATGATTTTTAACGTAAAATAATGTTGCAACTATAGAACACAGTTGGCCAATGTTTTAGGAATTTTTTATGCCATTGATAGATTTTTGGTCCATCAAGATGAATTTGTTGGAAAAAAATGTCACACATCTGTGAGATCATTGATTGAGGATGCTGATTAACCTGGGACTGTGGAAGGCAGGCAAAATACAGTTGTTTTATAAAGAAATATATTGGAACATACTGTTATTGCCTTTACCTAGTAAGTTTATTAAATAGAGGTGATACAAGAAAATGTTCCAAATAAAATAAAAAAAAGAAAAAAAAGAAAATGATCCATTCTTACGTAAGCAATTAATGTCAATGAATATCATATATATTAAATATTCAACCAGTAAAGACATTTTTACAAGCAGAAACAAGAAAAGCATATCTTAACGCTTAAACTATAAACTTTATAAAAATTTCCTATATAAAAAAGCATGAGTATCAGTTATTTAAGGATAGATTTTTTTTATATGTAATGGGAAAGTTGATGCTAGCTGTAAACAGTTTCTACAAAAAATATGCTCAGAATAACAATATTCATAGATTTACAAAAATATACTTAGTGTTATATCTAAATGCTGCAGTAAAAATGAAAATCCATACTTGTGAAAACTTGCCAATGCAGACTTTTCATCCATAAACATTAAAAACAAAGCACGACTTGAATTACACAAAGATAATCATTCCCTTCAATATCAAAAAAAGTAAATAATAAATGAATGAATAATCTAGGATTCCTCATTCCCAGTTCTGCTAAATAAAATGTGATTCCACACACAGTACTAAACCCACTGCAGAAATAGATACTCCCTTTAATAGCTTCCTGCTTGTCAATTCCAAATTTGGTCCCCAAATTACTATGAAAAGAAATGACACATTTACAATGTGATTGTCATATATTATGGCAGATGAGTGAAAATTTTCCCAAAAAAATGAAACATTTGGCGTTATAGACATAATTTTAGGTCTTGGATAAAAATTTAATAATAGATAATTATGTTCATACACATGATATTTTCGTGCTTTATCTCCACTCTGATTAGTAAATTCCTCCAACAGTTATGAGTTTATTCAATTTCCTCTTAGTTTCCACTGTCCAGGATGGGTTCAGATTATGTACTCTGGTTGGTCTTCTAGCTATTCTCAGTGGGCTCAAATTAGTCTGGTTCAGTGGAAGAAATGCTTATTCAATCTTCATATAGTACCTATTAAGGGTTTGGGAATAAAAATAACCTATTTTCAAACTTAGCCCTTCACTTACTGGCATGTGTAATTTAAGACAATATGTCCTTTCTAAGCCTCGTTTTATTTTTATGTAAAACGATTGCAGAGTAATTTTCTCTCTGAAGATTAACTAAGATAGCATATGTGGACTGTCCTACAAGATATAAACTACACTTTCTTCCTCTTCCTTTGTTTAAAATATGTTTTAGACTCTGTCTGAGGCTCTGAGAATTCATAAGAAACAGCTCTACTCTTCCTGAAGCTCACATGCTCTGTACAAAAATTAGGTGATGCGTCTTGTTTTACTCCTATAGCCATGGATTCTTGCCCCGAGTCCCTGCTGGTGCATGCTGTTCTCTCTGTCTTATAAGTTGGAGTCTTCAAAGCCCGTTTCTAGTCTCTGGCTCTTCCCTCTCTGCATCCTCACGAGCCTTTGCATTCTCAAGGCTTTCATTAACCTGGGAATGTAATAGACTCAATTTCTACCCACACCCCAGAATTTTCTTTCAAAATCTGGTGTTATACAGCCAACACCCTATGTGACATTTGAACTTAGGTAAATCACAGAGAGCTCAGGTAAATCACAGAGAGCTCAGAGTTACATTTTCAGAAGCCTTGATATTGGCTCCTCAGTTGAGTTTTCCCTCATGCTTCCCCGTTTCAGTAAATGAAACTGCTACCCTCCAAGTGAATTGGTCCAGAAACTTTGCCCCTTCCTCATTTTTTCTGTTTCTATTAGCATCCACATCACAACTACCAGTCAATCTTCTCTCCAAATTATATATGGAATATCTTCATTTATCACCACCTTTGCTGCTATAACTTGAATGCAAACTGTTGTCATCTTTCGCCTTTAGTATTGTGGGAACTTCCTGCTCTTTTATTGGTCCTCTCAACTCTAAAACCCTCTAAATAACAAGAGTAATCTTTTCAAAATGTAAGTTAGATCAGGCACCTGCCGCTATTCAAATAGATGTCCTAAATTTACATAAAATTCAGGCGATATTACATGACACACACCAATGTGTATAACTCGGTCCCTATTTTCTTCTGCAAACTCATTATATAACACTTATTCATGTAATCAGTATTCTTCAGTTGCTTGGGTCCTCTGTCTTTTACTTCTTCAATTTTATGACTCTGTCTCATTCTTTGATTTTTTTAAATTTTATTTAATTAATTTATTTATTTATGGCTGTGTTGGGTCTTCGTTTCTGTGGGAGGGCTTTCTCTAGTTGCAGCAACTGGGGGCCACTCTTCATCGCGGTGCGTGGGCCTCTCATTATCGCGGCCTCTCTTGTTGCGGAGCACAGGCTCCAGACGTGCAGGCTCAGTAATTGTGGCTCACGGACCTAGTTGCTCCGTGGCATGTGGGATCTTCCCAGACCAGGGCTTGAACCCGTGTCCCCTGAATTGGCAGGCAGATTCTCAACCACTGCGCCACCAGGGAAGCCCTCATTCTTTGATTTTATCGTAAGCATTTCCTTATGGAAATCTACAAATGAAGTAGCTTCAGTAGATATAGGGTAGATTGACTGAGCATCCTTTTCAACCTTCTTTTAGTGTTCTTTCATATAAGGCAGAAAAAAGAAAACCCAAAATAATATTTTCCAAACTCTGTGTATCTAAGTGTGTCCATTAGATAAGTCTTAGCTAAGTGGAAGGGCTATTTGAGGCTTCTGGGTGGAACATGCAGGCTGGAATTAGGATGTGGTAATGTATCATTTTGGAAAATGTGGATGAAATGAATCACCTAGGGATGGTGGAATAACAAATGAAGGGATTTGTTCTCTGAAAATGTCTGGCTGGTACCTATCTTCTCCTAGACTGTATGTGAGAAAGGAAAAGATGTACATTTTTTTTCTCACTAAAACAGTTACATGGGGGTGTCTGTTATAGCATTTGCTCCTAAGCCTTATTAATACAGCCTTACCATTCTCTACCTGAGTCCTGTTTACTTCCTTCACATTTCATACTTATTTGTTTATTTGCTTGTCAAATATCTGTCACCTCTACTAGACTGACTATCAGACAGAGAAGTGCCGGAGCTTTGGTTGCTTTGCTGATTATTGGATATTCATGTCTATTCAGTCTTTTGTTCATAGTAGGCTTGCAATACATATTTGTGTATGTATAGATGAATGAGACTAGAAAAAGTATTGAGTAAATGCTTTGAAACTATCCTTCATATAGTTCCTTTATGTTAAAATCCCAGGCATCACTGAAGGAGATTGAATTCTGATGTAATTGATTGGGCCATGGATGGTTGCAGCTTGGCATCAGGAGATCCTCAAAGGATTCCAAAGCATGGCCAAAGTTAGAAAAGACTATTATGACTATTATGACTATTTTTCCTAGAAAAACACAATCACTCATCAAAAATGATAAGGCATTGTCTGCTGAGATATTTTGAAATTTAACATGAAATCATCCATCAGATATTTTGCATGGGCAGCAGGACCCAGGGAAGAAAAATTAATCTACAGAGAGATAATGTCATATTTATAGATAGTAAGGTCAGACATAAAAAGAAAGCCTGGAAAATAACTCAGAGAAATAACACAGGTCACAGGACTCTACAACTTGTAATCTTGGAGGTTCTATTTGGCTGACCTTGACATTCTGTCAAAGCTTCCGTTCTGATCACCTCTGCAAACTTCATACTCCTCACTGCATTGTCTGTTAGTGGCCAGCACATTAAGATCCTTATCAGTCGCTACACAAAAGGTTCTTGAGTTTTTTTTTAATTGAAGTATATTTTATTTACAGTATTATGTTAGTTACAGTTTGACACAGAATTATGGATCACATCATACAATGCATGATATAAATTTTCTAAGTAGTTAGTAAGCAACCACACATAGACATACAATATATAACAGATCGTCATCTTCAGGGTTCCTTGAATACAGAGATTTGTTGGAACTTCAGGGCAGATTTAGCTATGGAAATAATTTCTACCTGGACCTTTTTGGATTTTCCTGTACTTTCACATTTATGAGTCAATAAAATGTCAATATTTCTCTGCCTTCAAAGCTAGTCTCCTGACTACATTCATCTGCACAAAATAATTGTATCAGCACTTTTAACTAACTGCTACTCTGTGCTTATGATACAGGGCTACTTTTTTTCTCCTGTACCTTTGTGTGTGATATCAGAACTCAAGGAGGGTGACCACCTTCCAATGTGTGTTCTACAAAATTCTTGCTGTGATTGGTTAGAATGGCTTCTTTCTCCTCTTCTTTGGATTAATAAGAGTAGTTGAAAAGACAGTTGTGCCTTTTTGAGAGAAGAGAATCCCCTCTTGCCTGTCAGTTAGCAGAAAAACATACTCTGTACTTTATAAAACTCAGTGATCATGTTCCTCTGTATGTAACACTATTATTTCCTCCTTCAGCGATAACGTAATACTAGCTCTTATTACTGTTCCGATTATATGAGTAAGAGAATTAAATTATATATGCTGCATCACAGAACTAGAGATATTTTGGTATTTCACAATAGTTAAAGGGTTAGCAATATTAATTCAATTATATTAGCCAACAACACAGTTATGGATATTAAAGTTTTATGTAAAAACTTTACATAATTTCAATATGATTATACAAACATAAGCACACAAGTTACTTTCCCCCCTATCTTCTAAAATGAAATAATAAATCCTTTCCTAGGAAAAAGAATTAATTAACTGCAAAAGGAGTTGGAGCTAGGTATTTGTCAATTATATGTAAAATGAATCTTATAACTACTCATAAATCAGGAGTAGTAGGTGGTCCAAGCACGCTTTGTACCAAAGAAAAAATGGCACCATCTCTATAGGTGTAACAAACAGTTGATTCTCATGCATGTTTGTAGTCTACTAAATATGTATAATATACATAATATATTTATTAAAATACATATACATATATGTATATTATACATGTATACTTTTTTGTAAACATAAATTATTACCTTACATAAACAAATTTTTGAATATTAAAATGTTCTCAAAATTGTAAGAATCTTGGACAACTTTATAAACACTCCAAATAAGAATTTGATGTTTATAATATTATAATTATGTATTTGCATATAATATATTAATACTATAATTAAAATCATATATTTAATACATGCTGAGCCATATATTCAAATTCAATCATTGGGTGATTGGAATCATGGAATAAATACATAAGAATTTACAATCTTAAATTCATTGAGTTTATACCATATCTTTAATTCTGGTAAGATAAATGTAAAGTACATGAATCTTGGAGTCACAATGATGAACCAAACCCAGACATTGTTCTTGCAGATTTCAAGGATAAAGTATATAAACTGAATTTGGGAACATGCATTAAGCCTTCAACAAAATACACTGTGATTTTTACATATTAAGAAAAAAATTCTTAATTCTTAATTTCATGGACATGTGACACATGACTCCATAAATGCTATATACACAGAGATACATACAATTCTTATTGATGTAATGGGCCATGTATGTGTTTACTGAAATATAATTTTGTAAGACTCAGTGAAAATATTTATTGCATTGAATTTGATGGTGAGAAGCCAAGGGAAATGCATGGATCTGTAGTATCAAGATTAAATTTATTAAGTACTCATCATGCAACCAAACATACAAATGAAAACCAAGTATTTACAACTAGACCACGTGCCTTGGTACCACTGGTTCAGGCTGTGGAAAAGATATAACTTCAACCTTCAGTAAATCTTTCATTTTCAATGCTATGCAGACTAATTATCATATAAATTTTGAAGAGAAATCCCCGTAGCCCTCCTAAAAATAGTTCTGGGTTTTCAAAAGTGAAGCATTTGTGAAGGTTCTCACCTCTCAATATGTCTAATTAGCTTTCCTTGAGCACTGAGACCTACAAGCTTCTTTCAAGATTCAAAGCTAAAGTTAGAAACTTAATTTCAAATGATATCAGAACCTGATCTGTTAGTACTTTGATTTTCATTATAAAATGAAGTGCTTGAGAGACTATAGGCAAATTATCATGTTAAATCATAGGCATCTGTCAATGTTTCAGCCCTTTTAAAACATTTTTATTGCAAGTTATTGAAATGTAGCAGATCACTATGAATTTTCATTTTCATATGTTTTTAATTTTTTATTACTTACATTAAAATATTACATTATTACTTACAGCATTTTAACTTGATATATATGAACTAAATACATATACATTAAAGTTGAAACTATGTAGAGAGAAATAGCTACAAAAATTTGTATCTGATTTTGCTTTAAAATAAGACTTATTCTTGACATTAAAAGAAGGCTGTTTCTGTACCTAGTATCATTTATTCATAACCCAAAAAATCTTCTTAACACATTCTCAACTTCTGGTAATTTCAGAAAAAATATTACTGAGGATATAATTACACAAAAATTTCTTCTTTGTCTGAAGTTTTAATTTAACTGGGCATCCTGCAATTTTCTTTGCTAAATCTGTCAAAAATCTATGATAGAGAAACTTTGGAAGCAACTTAAATATTCATCGGTGGTGTATTTCCATATAGCAAATAATTATATAACACATGTCAGGCACTATTCCAAGTACTTTCCAAATTTCTCTGATAAATTTCTTGTACATTTAATCCTATTTTGGTGTCTGCTTCTTGGGTGATCCAAACAAACACAGAGAGTATACTGGTTCAGGTGGTGCCGAATGTTACTGGTGACAGATGTGATGTTAGTGACCCTTCTTGAGCTATGAAATGACCATGGCTCTATACCTATGTCTTAGAATTCTTGAACAAGACAAACGTGTCTTCAAAGATAGTGGTATTTTTAAATCTTTTCTTCCTGTGATAATGATTTCTTCTTCAGGGAAATAAACTGGAATTAGCAGAGCACATTTTCACATGACTTGGGCATTCTACCAGTGATTTATAAATTATATATCATATGCCTTGAGATTTATGTCATGAGATTTTATGCTTGTCATCACTGCTAATCAACTCAGATGTAAAATAAGGAAGCAGGAAGGCAGAATACATGGGAAAGGCAAAAGCAGCCACCAGGTTTTCTTCACTCTGCCTTGCGTATGGATAGACTTCCAACACTAGGGGGCAATAAGATGGAGTTAGTCGTTTCAAACAGCTCAAGCCAGGGATGAAACATTGCCATTTGTGACAACATGGATGGATCTAGGGGATATTATGCTAAATGAAATAACTCAGAAAGAGAAAGATAAATACCGTATGATCTCAAACAAAGAAAACAAACAAAACAAAATGAAAATAGACGCATAAATAAAAAGAACAAATGGGTGGCTGCTGGAGGAGAGGGAAGTGTGTGCAGGGAGTATGTGAAATAGATGAATGGGATTAAGTGATACAGACCTCCCGTTATAAAATAAATAAACCATGGAGATGAAATATACAGCATAAAGAATATGGTCAATAGTATATAACTCTATATGGGGGCAGATGATTATTAGACTTATCATGGTGATCATTTTATAATACATGCAAATGTCAAATCACTATGTTGTACAACTGAAACTAATGTAATATTGTACATCAACTATATTTTAATTAAAGAAAAAGATTTCACCAAAAGATGGCCAAGAAAACGATTTTTATAACGTTTAGTTTAATTATTATTTGATGCTATCTGGTGTTGACAACTTTTAAAAAGTTTGAAAAAATTAAAAGTACGCTTGTGAATGGTTCTATCATTTGGATTATGGAGATTTATTTGATAATTTAAAAAATAATTTATTAATTGATTTGAAACTTTGAAAGCAGGAATTTTCTTTGATCTTTGACAGGTTTATTTTCAAAAAAATCATCTTTTCTTTAATTAAAAATTATAATTATAAAATTCAATTATATGACATTTTTATAAAGGCAAAATGATTAGGATAGAGGACAGATACGGTTTTTATGGGATGGAGGGAGGAGAAACTTTGTGGATGTTGAAACTGTTCTGTATTCTGACTGTGATGGTGAATGCACACTATGAATTTTCCAAACCTTTAGAATGAACACTAGAAAGAGTAGATTTTACTGTATGCAAGTTAAAAAATAAGTAGATGCATTTATGCTGTTTATTGCCTGGTCACTGTATTTTTAAATATTTATTGAAATATTACTACTAAATTATTGAAGAATTTATTGACAAAAGGATCACAGTTACTAGGTAGCCTTCTGTGTAATAAGAAACACAAGGAATTTCATGTTCAAGAAACAAAATATGACAAAGCAATATGAAAAGAGTTTAAAATAATTAAGATATTATTTGTATAAGAGAGGTTATTAACAAACAAAAAGAGGTAAACTTAAAGATAATCATACAGAAGTCCTGGAAATGAAAATATAACATTTGAAATAAAAAATAAAGTGCTTACTTTTCAGTCACTGTGCATTGAAATATCACTACTAAGTTATTGAATTTACTGACAATTAAATTCCAGGTGCTGTGTAGCACATTATGTAACATTTATTTAAAAAAATAATTTGGCTTCATAAACTTGTGGACTTGGTCAGAAGTCATAGCAAATCCATTTCATCGTGATGACACAAGAAGTCAGGAGTAATTGAAATTACCATGGAAGGTAATTCTTGCTGAATATATGGTCACTTATAAAAGTATAAAGCACCTAAAAAAGTCCATAACGATGTGACACAGAAGACAAAACATGGAATAGTTCATGCTCCCAAAATAAAATGTAATAGAGTAATATGGAAAGGAGTTTGAAATAGTTAAAACATTTATTTGTATAATGTTATTAAAAGTAAAAGAAGGTAAACTTGACAAAAAGCCACACAGAAATCTTGGCTGTGAAAATATAGTATTTGAAATAAATATATTCTGTGGACTAAATCATAAAGAATAAACACAGTTGAATAGACAATCAGTGAATTGGAAGACAGATATGAAGAATTCATTCAATAAAGCACTGAAATATAAAGAGAAAAAAGTAAAAAAAAGAAGATTAAGTACACTGTAGACTGAGAAGTTACAAAATATTTTCCAAAATAAATGACTCAGAGAATGTGGATATGTGCTGCTCATCAGGGTTGTTAGGAACTATTCCGGTTCTCCTTTTTCCTAGAATCTAGTAAGACTTGCTGCTGTTGATTTGCTTTGACTCATGTGATAAAAATTTAACACTTTTATTTCCAGCTACGACAGAGTACTTTGTGGCAGAATAAGCTCCCACTGAGAACAAGAAGCAAATCTGGGTATGTTTAGAAGGCTTATAACATTCCCAAGTCATCCAGGACTTGAGGAGCTATGATCCTGGAATGCACAGAGTGGTGAGCCTCAAATTAAGCTCTAATTTGCTTTTTGACACATTTATGAATTCCAAGCAGTTTTTGAAAGGCTGAGAAACTTAGCAGAGTTCTTGAGAGTATCATGTGTTTGGGAAGAAAAATCTATGAAGTCAGGGAAAGCAAATAAGGGAGGTCCCTGGCAAAAAAGCCAGGGTTTCTGCTGGGAATTTTGTAGGTTTACAACATAAGAGGAAGAAAAAATAAAAATAGAACAACCCCCCAAAAAATGAATCCCAACTATCAGTTCAGCTCAATTTCTGATATAATTAAAGTAACCTAACACAGCATTAATCATCTGCCAGAAGAAAAATAGTTCCTCTTTACAGAAATGTAATATCATCCACACCTTTAGTTTTTTTAATTAAATATTTTCTTTTGAAATATTTTTAGATTTACATTTTGTTGTAAAAAGTAAAACAGAGAGATCTTATGTACTCCTTACTCAGTTTTTCCAAAAGTAACATCTTGCAAGACTATCGTACAATAGCATGACCAGAACACATCCATCACCGCAAGGATCTCTCATGTGCCCTGAGACATCCACAAACATATTCCACCTGTCCCCACCTACACCTTAACCACAACAACCACTAACCTGTTTTCCATTTCTATAATTTTGTCATTCCATGGATGTTATGTACATGGAAACATACAGTAGTTGTCTTTTGGGATTGCCTTTTTACTTGACATAATTTTCTGAAGATTCATGCAAGTTGTTGCATGTATTGTAAGTTTGTTCATTTCTATTGCTTTGATTTTCCAAGGTATAGATATACTACAGTTTGTATAACCATTCACAAATTAAAGGATATCTAGGTTGTTTCCAGATTTTGGCTATGATAAATAAAGCAGCTATACACATTCATGTACAGAATTTTGTACATGAACATGTTTGAAATTATCTAGGTAAAAGGCCTAAGAGTTTGTTTAAATTGCTGGGTCATATGAGAGTTGTGTTTTGAATTAGTTAAGAAACTGCCAAACTATTTTCCAGTGGGACTGTACCATTTTATATTCCCACAAGAAATGTATAAATTATCCAGTTATCCACATCTTTGCCAGCATTTGGTCTTATTGCCATCTATATACATTCTTCAGTAAAATATCTATTCACGTCTTTTGTCCATTTTCTAATTGAACCTATTTTTACTGTTGTATTTTGAGTGTTCTTTCTATATTCTAGACACTTGTCCTCAGTCAGAGATGTGGTTTGCAAATATTTTCTCATACTGTACACCTTGTGCTTTCATTCTCTTAATAGAGTTTTCTATGAGCAAAAGAGAAAATCTTTCTTGGGTGATTCTATCCTCTCTGTCATTTCAGGGCTGGTATTTATTGATCGTCTCTTTTCATTTGATTTGTTACCTCCCTGGTTCTTAGTATGACAAGTGGGTTTCAGTTGAGATCTGGACATGTTGGGTATAATGTTGTGAGAGTCAGCATCTTATTAAACCTTCTATATTACCTGGCTTTTTCTGACACTGCTTCCCCAGGGAAAACGGTAGAGGTGTTGGCTTGTTACTGCAAGGCAAAGGTCAAAGTCTAGGTTCACCACTCAGCTCCTGTTTATGCCTCAAGTGGGTCGCTCCTCATCACTGCTGGGCAGACATGAGAGGTCTGGCTCCCCACTAGACCTCCAACAGATACCTCCCTGGCTTGGAGGGGTAGACATACCTCATTACCATTTCATATATGGCTTCCTTTAATGTCACAGTATTGGGTGGCTTTGCTACTGCTGGGCTATAGTGAAAGTCAACTTTCCACTAGGTCCCTTTGTACATCAACCCTGAGGGGAGGGGAAAGGATGTCCAGCGGGAGTGAAAATCCAAGCTTTGTGTGTGGTTTCCATTGACACCACTGGGGGACCTAGTGACCACCTGGTGTGAATAAAAATCCTAGCTCCTCCTATATGGCCTTCTCTGACACCAACCGGTCTCTGGAAGATAGAAATGTAGGATCACCACTCAGCCATAGTTGGTGTAGGCATAACTATACTTTTTCTGTGGTGTTTGGCTGGAATAGATCTGTTCCTGTCTTAAAGTTTTCTGTCTTGCTGGTTTGACTCTTTGCTGGTTCTTTGGCTGGAGCCAGGCCTCTTTATTGGGGCCTTTTCTTTGTGTCCGTTGGCATCTCCATGTTGCCAACTTCTTTAACTTCAGGTCTAGGATATATAAGGCAAAAAGCAAATTCAGGGAACTCACTTCCATGCCACTCCTTGGGTTCTGAGGTCCCTAGCCAATCTGTTTCTTCTCTTACCTTTGGATTCTTCCTATATTTGTTTTCTATATAATGCCTAGGGTTTTAAACTGTATTTGGATGAATAGGAAAATGTACGTCTATTTAATCTTCTTGGAAGTACTCTCCTAAACTTTCATTTTATACAAAAAGTTTAACATACAGTAAAAAAAAAATTACTAGGTGTATTAGGAAACAGAAACAAATTAAGAAAAAAGGATTTTCAAGGTAATAGAAACAAATCCTCAGGAGTTCCAGATACTGGAGTTTTGATATACACATTTTTAATATAACTGTGAGGTAAGTATTATACATACAAGTAAATAGATTATAGAAGGAGAATATCAGCAAGAATATCTATGAGAAAGAAAAACTAGATACATGGGAACTGAAAAATAACTAATATTTATTTAAGTGGAAAGAAGTAGAATTAATTAAAAAATTGAGATTAATTATAAAACTCTGAACATTTGGAATAATACAAAAGATCAACATTTAGGAAGATGAAACAGAGCTAAAAAAAAAAAAAAAAAGGAGAGAGATAAAAATATCCCAATAAAATGAACTCAATACTGAAACACAGACACCTATGCACACACACAAACATACTGACAGTTAAGATAATACTATGCAGAGCTACATGCAAAAAAATTGAATTAAGAAAATGGAAAACTTTCTAGAATATTATAATTAAAAATTACTCAAATTACCCAGGTTAAAGACTAAACATGATTAGACCACTAACATTACACAAATTTGATTGCTACTCAAGTCTCAACACTTTCCAGGCATAAGATCTAGATAATTTACAAGCATGTGTAATTGAAACTTCAAAGAAAAAAATATATATATAGCAACAAAAAAATTCTCTTCTAGAAATTGGGAAAAGCAGTAATTCTCTCTAATTCATTTTCTAAAGCTAGTTATGTAAAAATAAAAGCCACACTATTACATTCAGTTAAAATTAATATTATAAGGTAACAACATTTCTGCTTGTACGTAAAAAAAATTCTAAATAAAATTTGAGCAAACCAACTAAGATACTTCTAAAACAAAATATCACGAGTATTATGGTTTATTTTAGCCTTGCAAGTATGCTTTAATGTTAGATAATCATAACAGTATCAGACTAAAGAAGCAAAATCAAATGATCATTTCCACGGATCTATAAAAAAAGGCATTTCATGAGTTAATATTAAAAAAAATCTTAGCTAACTCGGAACAGAATTAAACTTCATTAAATTGGTAAAAGTTAATCTCTCAAAATCTTACAGCAAACAATGATGTACCTACTCATTCATAAAAATTAACCAAATATTGGAAATAAAGCAAGAGAATAGCTACAAATCCTTACAATTCCATTGGCTCACACTAATATTATTTTATTATCAAGAAGAATGCACCTGTGTTTGTTATTTATTTATTAATTAGAGTCTAGATACTGTGAAGTTACATGTTCACTTATAAGTTACTATCTATAGAAAAGGTAGTCCCACAAATTATACTGTTTTGACCATAGGATGTTAACCAGTTTTGTTTTCACTTGTAAATTCATTTTAATCTTCCTTGATTATATATATTTACCTAGGATCCTGACTTACCATTTGACAGTTTTTCTCATTAATTAATGAATAAAATTTTTGACACATATTAGTTTATATTTATATGAGTGTTGTGTTTTTAATTTTGAAAATTATACTTTATCAGTACTTAAATAGAAACCTTAGAGACATCCACATTAATGTATGGAGTAATGCATGCTCGCTACCATCACTTGTATTATACAAGATTAATCTGTAAATTTATAGTTCTGTTCATTTACAAAGAAACACATATAAGAAAAAAAACAGAAATGAAAACTGGAAAAGAGGGTATGGAAGTGTCTATTTTGCAATATACTGTCCTTCTAGCACACATGAAAAAAATGCATTAATCAATGGATAATTATTATGCCTTCATAATATGCAAGCCACAACCATTAGGTTTCATCCAAAGGGTATTTCTCTGCACACAGTGACTTTAATAAATGGAATAGCTTCCATGTTTTATAATATGTCCTGAAACAAGAGATGATACAATTTCACTCATCCTTTAATAAAAAGGACCCATTATATGTGGATGTTTTTATCATTCCTTAATTCATGTTACGGGTATTTATTAACCACTCTCTGAGCCAGGCACTTACTATCAATGTGGTGGTCAACCATAGGTGGGTCATCTAAGAAGGTCACTGTCCAGCTGATCATCCAGGGAAAGATTGCCAGATCAATTAAGACTTCAAAAAGACATGAAAACCACTGAATGTCTCCACATGTCCTAAAAACTTTACTTGTAGTGTTTCCTATCCAAAATGAATTGGTGAAATCGCCAACACAGAACCACAGACCTTAGACCTAGGAATCATATTTGACTCATCCATCTCCATTCTCCCCCATGATCCTCCCACCTTCTCAATGTTTCTCATATTTTTTCACTTTTCTACCATCCTGGCTTCTTCATCTGTAATCAGGACAACAAATTGGGTTCTAACAAAAAGCTGAACACAGAGCCATTGGAAGGTCTTTCAAAAAATAAATTTCTCATACTATTACCTTACCAAAAAACAAACAGCAGCAAAACAAATCAAGCAGAAAAAACCAAAACAAAAATCCAGAAGGTAGCAATATGTACAATAGTAATAATAAATTAAAACTTGTAGTTTTCTCATAATTATATCTTTCTCATACTTCTCAAGGTGTGGACCATGGACTATTCCTTGTCCTCACAATATTTATTAATCATATAAACTGCATAGGTAAACAGAAATTAGAGGTAAGATTTTAGAAATTATAGAGCAATTTGATATTACCAGGACAATCTATTTTATTTTATCAAAGTATCTTGCTGTACAGATTAGAAAAAAGTTTAAAAAGAAACAGTATTTCACCACAAATATTTTAAGAAGCGTTGTCTAGCTAGTCGGACTACTAAAATTATTAAGTTAGAATATATGAAAAATTGCCAGTTTGATAGTTTAATATGTTTTACAAACTAGCAATTCAATAAATATTTATTGTGACTCATATGTTCATATTTCATGTGGTATTATTAACAGCCTTGAGTATCCCATTTTTGGAAATAGGAAAAAACTAGATAAACACTAATTGCGTAAGAATTCTCAAAGTGTACTGGAGGTAGGCTTATACAATCTCTGTGTTTCCTTCCAATTCAGTCTTTCTATGTATCAAAAGGTCAGGTCTAGGCAGTATTTTCACTGTTTTCCTAACACTTCTTTCCAAATGTTAAAATTTTCTTTTCCTATAACTTAGATTCATATACATGCTGACTGCATATTTAGGCTTTAGTGATAGCACACAGTTGGATTTTCTTTGTTTTTTTTGCCAGTAAGGGCATTAATGGTTTGACATCATTTCTGTGAGTTCTCAATATAGTGACCCAATTGTTTTCACTCTTCTGATGAGAAAACTCTCAGGTGAAATTGTTAGGTTAGTTTGATTTGTAATATAGATGCCTGTTCACTGGGAAGAAGGCTAAGCATGGGTCAGGGAACCAATTTTTTCACCCTTTCCTCTTCCTAACCGCCAAAACCCAGAAATCTCTGACCTCTAATAAGTAAATATACATTTACCCAGTGTTTGTTGGGAAGAATTTATGATAGATTTCACCTTTGGCTTATCATTTTTCAGAGGTTTATATCTTATTACATTTTTCTAATTTTATTCTGAACTACTATTGTTGTTTCAAGCTTGAACGTATTTGTATTTTCTTACTGCTTTGAAAATGAATCTAGCTCTTGCCCTCTGTACCAGGAACAAGAATAAAATACATAATCAGTGTAGTGCTTTTTATTGCCCCCGTGGGATTTCTTTCCTGATTAAAAATTAAAAGTGGCAATAAGATTTTTAAGTTTCCGTTTAAGTGAAAATATTTTTCTGTATTGGATCACCGTCATAATGAGTAAGTATGGTCATTAAAGATTACAAATGAACTGCTTTAAAATAATTGAAATAGTAGTGAGGTTTAGAGGGCTAAGTTCATGTCACATGTTCTGAGGGAAGTCAACTTTTACATGCAAAGTTTTTTGATATGGACTTATACTGATATCTGTGTATATCTGTGAATTAATCAGGAAAAGTTTATGGGCATCCATTACGTGCACAGAACTGTGGAAGGCACACTGGAAGACATGAATTATGAAAGGCATCACCTAACACTCTTATTTGTAAAATGAAAAATACTTTAATTCAAATGAAAATGGATTTTGCAGGGAGTCTTCTAGCACTGTGCATGGAAAAAGCACATAATCAGATTTTGTAGAAGATAGAAATCAAGGATGAGGATGGTTAGGAAAGTTTCTGTAAAAGCTTTGAAGAAAGAGTAAAATTTATAAAGTAAGTGATTTTTAGTTAAATAAAACTTTGGGAATAACGCTATCAAAAAAGGAAATCCTAACGTATAATGTATAACAGCGAGTAAACTTGGTGATGTGTATACATATTAGAGATGCCTGAAGATCCCATTTTTGATTAATACCTACATTGCTTCAATAGACTCATTCTACCCTTTAAATAAAGTAAAATATGTACAAATAATAATATGACAAAAAAGTGTCAAATTTAGCCTTGCAGATTACCAATTTGACTTCCAATTTTGCTTGGTAAATTTGGTCAGTATAATAAAAACAACTATAATTTATTGAGTGTTTACCTGAAGCTTGCAGCAAAATCTTATTTGTTCATCACCAAATCTTCAGGTTTGATGTTGTTGCATCTCTTATGCTCTTTCCCTCCCCTTGCATATTTTATATAGTTGGGGAAGTGATCAGTTTTGTTGCATGTAAGAAAATGGTCACTGAAAGTAACTTTTTAATCTTTTTGCAAAATGCTGAGTATTTTTTTTAACACAATATGTTAGCATAGTGACAGAGTCAGTATACATGGTACTGTGGCTTTGAGGGAGATTGTTAAAGAAGAGGCTGACAGGAATATCTTTGAACAAACTAAGAGAAATTTTCTCCCATGTATCCTTGACATGGAGAATCTCAGCATCACTGAGAAATAATGGTCTGTAGAAAACAGGTCATAGAAAACCCATTAATATCTGTCATTAGATCTTAGGCCACTGGTTAGAAGTTTGTTTTTCATCTAGAATAATGTCATATAATTTTCCTCTTGGGAGAGGAAAAATGACTCAATAATTTAGTATGTATTGTTACATGTTGGTAAGTAGGTATGGCAGAATCTCTTGTCATTTAAAGTCAGCAGAAGAGTACTACTCTTAAAAATCTTGCTCACAAATTACACAATAAACAATATCTAGATGAATATGTAGTATCGAATTACATTCATAAAAATCAATATATTCCTAGGTCTCTCATGTTCTTGTGTTATATTTTTAAAATATGAGCATATAAGAGTATTTGTTTGGAACCTTCTCAAGAATAAAACCAGATAAGAAAATTATGAGTTTCCAAATATGTGGTATATATTGAGACCGGCACATACATGTAAAATGAGAAATGGCACTACATCTAAAAAAGGGCTCTCATAATTTTGGTTTTATGAGTCAAGTGCAATGAACTGGCCATATCCCTTTAACTATGATGCTGACACTTTCACCAAAAAGAGCTGTTATTTGCTCTAAAATCACAAATTGTATTTCAGTTTCCTAATTTAAAAATCATCTTATTTTGCATGGACTTAGCTATTTTCTGGATTTCTTCTAACTCTAATTTTCTGTAATATAAAGCCATATAGCCCATGTCTAAATGTCATAAAGAGATGTATTAATAGTATTCTATATGCCTAGTACTTTTATATACATTGTATCATATTTAATTATTAAAGAATTCAGCAATGTAGTTTTGCCTTTGTTTCTGTTTTTGAGTTGTTCTGCATGAGATATGTTGTTGTTAAGAGAAATATAGCATGTGCAGATTTAATTATGATTATGTGTCATTTGTTGAATGGCTTTAGGGCAACCGTTTGTACAAAGCTGAAGTCTTACGTCCCCATTTTGCAACTCAGACAAGCCAAGCATCAAAGAACGAGTTCCACACGTAGGATGTGATTCTATGCTGTAAATAGTCCCATAATCAGGTTAACGAAGGTACATAAGTGCAAGGAGAAGCAAACACTTTCATTTGTCTTGGAAGTCATTATATGGGTTTTCGGCAGCATATTTGCCTATCACATAATATTTACCATATTTTGCATTTCCTCCCTACTTACTCACTTGATGAAATCAGGAAAGTCTCTAAGTAGACTTCAGAGAGGCTAAAAGAATCCAAACTTGGATTCTAAGTTTGCTACAGATCATGGGAAGGAAGGAAAATGTAGATGAGTAATTGTAGAAGTGAGAATTTCCCATATCTGTATATTATAATGCATGATTTGCCAGACATTCATCTTCTAGTTTTGTAGAAGAGCCAAGAATACTTTTCAAATTCTCATCCACTCCTCCACCTTGTATCCTTCTTGAATTTTCTCCCTGAAAATAATGGAAGAATTTTAGTATTTAATATTAAGTTTTGAAAATGGTCACATTGGAATTCCGGTCACTTGTGGGCAAGGTATTAGAGTGAATCTTTCATTTCTCCGAAGAGCAGATCATGCAACTTCTGCTGTTAGAAATTTAGTTTCTCTGAAAGCTATCATTTTGTGCTGTGCTAATATTTCAGAAATACAACATTTTAGAAGTAGTCTTCCTTACTGACAGACAAATACAGCTCCAAGAGCATTTATTTATCAGGAGCATGACTCCAATTTAACTAACAGAATTGAGGTCCTCACTTTTTTCGGAACCATAGTAATATCCCTTTGAATGTTTACAACCTTAATCTAACTTTGCAATATTTTAAAGTTACTTTGGCTTATGATAAAGTGAGAGGAATATAAACAAGGGCCTGACAACCTTGGTTCAACTCAAGTCTCTACTTCTTATTAACTTTATAACCTGTGGGAAGCCATTTAGTTTCTCAAAGAGTATGTTGAGCTTTTTATCAACTGAGATTCAAATGACTTTTGACTGGTTCTCTCATGACTGTAAACTGGATCACAATATATGATAATGCCTATACAATTCTGCTCAAACCTGTAAGCTATATTGTAAATTTAAGATAATTTCAGTTCCAATGAGTACATATGAAGTTTACAGGATGCATGACAAAAGAATTATAACCAAAGTCACAGTTCCTGCTCGAAAAAGTAGTGTCTGTTAGAATTTATTAATCAGAAAAATATAACTGTGATAATTTTCTAGATGCTTTAATGGACTAAGCATTAAACAAACACATCTGTGCACACACATACACACATGCACACTACATGGTAATGGCCAAGAAGCAATTTACATTCCAGTCACAGGTGAAAGACGAACACTCAAATGTACAATATCCTATATATTTAAATGTTAATTTGAGCGGCATATTCAAACTACATGTGGTATGAGATTTCAAGGTAGAAGCAATTTCTGTGGGTAGTAGAGTGTCTTGGGCAATGTGAGAGAAATCTTCAAGCAACCATCAGAGTGGTTTAGGTTTGCAAATCAGTTTGGGCCTCTATATACTTACCCCTCTCCTCACCTGTCTCCTCCTTGCTCTCTGATCTCCAAGCTCTCCATCCCAAGGTTACTCTTGCCTGGTGCTTCTTCCTTCTGCCTAAAATACTCTTTCTCAAGAAGGCCCCATGACTCACTTCCTGGCTTTATTCAGGTCTCTGTTCATCTGTCCCTTGTGCATAGGTCTGCCCTGGACTTCCCTGGTTGAAACAGCTGCCCTGTCAGGAGTCAACTCACTCTCTGCCCTTCCCCCCCTCCATGGTTCTCATAGCACTGATGACTCACTTACTATGTGCTGTGCAGTTTTGCAAGCATTTGAGATATAGGTGCTATGATATGCAGATCCAGGTACTGAGAAATAGAGACATCAAGTGAATTTCTGAGGGTGGCATGTTTGGCAGTGGAGCTAGGATTTGAACCCTTTTAGACATATTTCAGACTTTTGTAATTTATCCACCTTTTCTAGCTGAGAGCAATGAGCACATAGGCCTGACTTGACCTATTTTCCCATACAAGCAGACACTTCTAATGGCATATTATGTTTAAGTGAGAAAAATCACTTCTGAGCTAATATTTGTAATTCTTTAAAACTCATGTTTGGGAAGAGCAGCTCAAATTTTTATCTCACATCTCAAAATTTTCTGTTCCTCCTTATATTGACTTGCTCAAACCTGTCATTTAGCAGTCAGGAGAAAAGTGCAATGGTTGAAAGAATGGACTATGGAGCCAGAAGGCAGCATTTAAAGTCTTAATGTTCTCTTTGGGGTGAGCACCTTGGGAAATTCACTTACTCCCTGGGCCTGAATTTCATCTGTAGGAGAATAGCAACTCTATTAGATGGTTGTGAAGGTACTGTAAGTGACATATGTAAGCCCTTAGAGCACGCTGTATAAGATGTTACAGTTATATAACAATTATACAACAGTATACACATTAATGTAACAATACGATTGTATTGCTTTGTACTGTATGTATTTGAAGTACTTTTAAATTGTTTTCGTTTTAGAATAATTTTAGATTTACATAAAAGTGACAAAGAGAGTAAGGGAATTTTCTGTATACCCATCACCCAGTTGCCCTTAGTGTTAACATTGCATGTAACCATGAGAATGTAGATTAGTGATTGCTAGGGGGTAGGGGATATCTGAGAGTTTAAGGGGTTGAAAATTAAACCATACAAGGTTTCTTTCTGAGGTGATGAAAATACTCTAATATTGACTATGGTGATGTTTGCCCATATCTGTGAACATACTAAAAAAATTTAGTTGTAAATTTAAGAAGGTGAGTTGTCTCTCAATAACACTGCTTAAAAAAAAAGTTCCTCCAAAAATGACTTCAAATATTGAGATATATGACCAGATCAGTTTAATCATATCTTGGAATTGGATAAAGCCACAGGGCTGTTGCATCACACAGAAACAGAACACACCTACTTAAAGTGAGTAGAAGAGAAAATAAGGATACTTATAGATGCACACAGTTTAGGAAAGTGATTATGTAACATTACCCAATAGTATGACATAGTATCACAACATGAGCAAAAGGGCATATAGGGTGGTGGACTTTCTGAATCCCGACCACCAGACAGGTGATTTCAGCCATATGCTTGCCGCAGGCTGGGGGTTCAAGGAAGAACCTTTGTCTTCAGGTAGAAGAAGCAAGGAAAAGGTGAAGAAGGAGGGATCTTTTTTAAAGGAAAGATTTAGTTTTAGCAGTGACTTAGAATGAGAAAAGAAAAGTTGATTCTCAGGCTAAAATCGAGTTATATATACAGGTTTTTCAGGTGAGAAGAGCCCTAACATTTACTGTGTGCTTACTTTGTTTACACATGGGCTCACAGAAGAGAGGAGGAGAGAAAGGTCAAGCATAGCTGTTTTAGGTTCCAGAGAATTGCCATCACAAATAGGTATTGAAAAAGGAAGGCGGTCAAGGAAATAGCAGCGTGAAATCCTCTCTTTACAATTAGATGTAAACGACTTAAGATTTACTAGCAGTTAGAGGAAGTACCAAGGGAACAAAGGGATCATTTAGAGTGGCTTGCTTACAAACACACTTGAAATATTTGGAATGTATTATTTTAGGAAATCACTTTTAAGTCATTCAAAAAATCATTGATTTCTGGTTATCATCTCTTTTAACTTCTTGGACCCAATTCCAACGTGTGTGTATGGGAGAGGGCGGTGCTTCCTCACTCTAGCAACAAGCAATTCTGGGACACCAGCTGGGTGTCCTACATTTCAACTCATTCTGACACTCTCTACCCAAAGATAGTCCCAGATTCATGTTAAGGGTTCAGTCCAAAAGATTGGTGAAGGGTTCAGTCCTTCTAGACTGCCCCCACCCCACCCCACTTCAAATGCCAGTTGCAAGCTGGGTTGTTACCTGTAATTCTGACCGACTGGCTATGAATCAGAGGTTCCCATGACCCCTTCCTTGGATCCTATTAATTTGCTAGACAGCTCACAGAACTCAGAGAAATATTTTTCTTACTGGGTTACTAGCTTATTATAAACGGATATGATAAAGGATACAGATGAACATCCAGAAGGAAGAGAGGCAGAGGGGAAGGTATGGAGAAAAGGTGCCAGGCTTCCATGGTTCTTGGAGGGCACCACTCTCCCCCAAATTTCCATGTGTTCACCAGCCTGGAAGCTCTCCAAACTCAGTTCTTTTGGGTTTTTAAGGAGGCTTCATTACACAGACATAATTTATTAAATTGTTGGCCATTGGCAATTGATTCTGCCTCTAGTCCCTTTCCCTTCCCTGGAGGTCAGGGAATGGTACTGAAAGTTCCAACCCTCTAATCACATGGTTGAATCTCCTGGCAACCAGTTCCCATCCTTAGGTGTGGTCCAAAAGTTACCACATTAACTTAACAAAAGACACCTTTATGGCTCTCATCACCTAGAAAATTCCAAAAGTTTTAAAAGCTCTGTGTCAGAAACAGGGATAAAAGTCAAATATATATTTCTTATTATAAATTACAATATCAAATGATCTCACTACTAAAGTAGTATTTTTTTAAACAGTTAGTTATAGCCATGTCATATTTATACTCTTAAAATTTATTGATGACAATGAGTTATCATCCAAAATATAAAAATGGTTAAACAATTCTGAAAACTAAATTTTTGAGTCACATCGTTGTTGGAAGGAATATACTTCATATGGTTGGTGCATTTTCTTATGGAAAATAGAAACATTAGGGGTAGGATAAAATTTGATATAGAATTAAAAGAGTTGTTCCAATACATTTTTATTTATTTATTTTTTATTGAGGTACAGTTGATTTACAATATTATATTAGTTTCAGGTGTACAACACTGTGATTCAAAATTTCTATAGGTTTTATTCCATTTATAGTTATTATTAAATATTGGACATATTCCCTGTGCTGTACAATATATCCTTGTAGCTTATTTATTTTATAAATAGTAGTTTGTACCTCTTAACCCCTACCCTTATCTTGCCCCTCCCTCCTTTCCTTTCCCTGCTGGTAACCATTAGTTTGTTCTTTATGTCAGTGAGTTTGTTTCTTTTTTGTTTTATTAGCTAGTTTGTTTTATTTTTTAGATTTTACATATAAGTGATAACATACAACATATGTCTTTCTCTGTCTGATTTATTTCACTTAGCATAACACCCTCCAGGGTATCCATGTTGTTGCAAATGTCAAAATTTAATTCTTTTTCATGTTGAGTAATATTCCATTATATATAATGGAATATTTTATATATATATATATGTATGGAATATATATATGGAATATATATGTATCACATCTTCTTTATCCATCCATCTGTTGATGGACACTTAGGTTGCTTCCATACCTTGGCTATTGTAAATAATGCTGCTATGAACACTGGGGTACAAGTACTTTTTCTAATTAGTGTTTTTGTTTTCTTCGGATATATACACAGGAGTGGAATTTTTGGATCATATGGTGGTTCTATTTTTATTTTTTTTAAGAACCTCCATATAGTTTTCCACAGTGACTGCACCAATTTACATTCCCACCAACAGTGTACTAAGGTTCCCTTTTCTCCACATCCTTGTAAACATTTGTTTTTTGTGTTTTTTTTTTCTTTATTTTCTTTATTTTTTTTTAACATCTTTATTGGAGTATAATTGCTTTATAATGGTGTGTTAGTTTCTGCTTTATAACAAAATGAATCAGCTACACATATACATGTATCACCATATCTCCTCCCTCTTGCCTCTTCCTCCCACCCTCCCTATCCCACCCCTGGTGGTCAAAAAGCACGGAGCTGATCTCCCTGTGCTATGCAGCTGCTTCCCACTAGCTATCTATTTTACATTTGGTAGTATATATAAGTCCATGACACTCTCTCACTTCGTCCCAGGTTACCCTTCCCCCTCCCCGTGTCCTCAAGTCCATTCTCTACGTCTGCATCTTTATGTGGTCTTTTTGATGATAGCCATTCTGACAGGTGTGAGGTGATGTCTCATTTTTTTAATTTGTATTTCTCTGATGATTAGTGATGTTGAGCATCTTTTCATGTGTCTGTTGGCCATCTGTATGTCTTCCTTGGAAAAAAATTCTCTCTTCAGGTCTTCTGCCCATTTATTAATTGGGTTGTTTGGTTTTTTTTATATTGAGTTGTATGAACTGTTTATATATTTTTTGATATTAACCCTTTAACCAATAGGTCATATCATTTGCAAACATTTTTTCCCATTCAGTGGGTCAATGATAATAAAACATTGTTTCAACAGCTGATAATGTCCAACACCTGATGTGGTTTTTCATGCACAAGTATTTAACATAGCATTTTTCACAAAAAGTGAGCAAACCAAATGGATCCTCAGGAATGAAATACTACCACTTTAATAGTTATTTAGCGGGGCACTTTTGAATTCCCCAAGGAACAGTTTATATTCAAACAAACCTATGAATTTGACCTCCTGATTTTCAGTGTTTTCCCCCTCATTTGAAGCAAGATAATTTCTCTTGAGAAAAGTCAATTTTAGTGTTAGAATTCTTACCTAAACTCAGTTATACAGAATATTATAAGAAGGTTAGAAAGATGGAAAATATCAAAATTTGCTTCATTTTCAATTGCTTTAATATCCCAAAGTGTCATATATATAAAATACACATTACTTTCTGTGTGTTGAGTAAGATGATGATATTTGTAATCTGATATAGTAAAAGATATTTTTAGACGTTTTACCTCTTGATATCTAAACAATCTTGGTTTTTCACTAATTAACTGGGTGACATAAGGCAACTAACTTAATCTTAATTACAGGTTAGGGCTTTCTTCTTATGCCTGTCAGCTGTGAACAGTAGAATTATGAAATATGTACGTATGGTGAAAATGAAAAACAGAAACTCATTGGCATAATTTGAGGAGAGTAAGTTATGCAGGGTTGCTTTAAGGTGAGGTATAAATTTGGAGAAATATACATACACAGGAAAGTTAATGATACATATATGTGAAATATGCACAGCTAAAATATTATTTTGTTGAGTAAAATAATGTATTTGAAGCCGATGTTCTGTAAACAAGAACAAAAAGAAAGACTGAGTTATTTACCATATGCCCTTTGGTACATGGTATAAGCTATTTAAATGAAAAATATCATGTCTGACGTCAGTTATATCTCCATGTTGTAGAATTAACTTCCTATATTTCATATATTATAAGTTTGAAAATAACATAAGATTTGATTGGAGTTTGCATCCTTTTTTGTATTGTCTATGATATCCAAGCTAATTCTGCTTGGGGCATTGGTGATACAGTATTATTTGCCATATTTCTTATTTTAAAGAGAAAAAAAAAATTTATTTCTTTGGCTTCTTTAAAAACTGACCTCATACTAATAATTATACATTGTTAAAATTTTTCTGGTGCATCTGTGCCAAAATTTTATACTCGTTCTCTGATATCTGTCCTATCTCTGTTTACATATGTTCCTTTACAAGAATTATATTGACAGCAGCATTATTACATGCTTCAAATGCACAGAAGAGCCCAGAGTGAATAATTATGACATGAACACAACCTTGTGATCTCCCCTGCACCCTACCCCCCACTCAGGCTGTGTAAGTCTGGGCTTCCTGAAAGCAGAGAGGGGTGCAAAGATTTGAGTGCACACGGTTCATCAAGAAGTGCTCTTCAGGAAAATCTGTGAGGGAAGGAGTGAAGTGTGAGAGGGACTTAATCAAGGTCACCTCTTAGGAAAAGTTGAGCCATGGCTTTATCAATAGGAAAAGGCTTTAGAGCACATACTGCCCCGCCACGTTTTCCTCTTTGAAGTTGGGTGCCTGGTTGTAAATAAAGGGGAAAGGTTTCTTTCTTGGTAGGATGGCTCCTTTCAGGTGAAAGCATGTTTCTATGTAGCTGGGAGAAATAAGAAGCCAATATTTCCAGCAACTGAGGGATAAGTGAGCCAGGATCTGGGTGGGACACCACAAAGTCCTATCCAGTGGTTAATAGGTAGAATTATTCCTGGAAGTGGTATTGGTCTTCACAACGTGGTGATTTCTGGGTAGCTGAAGCTGGCTTCTTTTAAGGGAAGTAGAAGCTCCAGACATCTTAAGTTTAGGTCCTGTATTGATAGTGTTACTTTCAATACACTCGATTAATCAAAGAAAGTCACAAGACCAGCCTTGATTTAAGATAAGTTGCATCCATATCAGAGCTGGGAGGGAGAAATAACTGCAACTCTTTACTGTTCTATCTGAAATATTAAGTATGGTCTTTATTGCAAATGTTTGGTAAGTAACTTTTTTTTTTTTTTTTTCCAGGTAAAAAAAGCAACCACACAATACATTGAATTGTCCCACAAAGCTTTACCCAAAAGATAATGTTAGCTTCCTTTCCTGCTGTGAATCTTGGTCAAACCCCATCAGTTGAATCAAAGTCCTCCCTCCCTCCATAGGGCTGGGTAGGATAGTTCCTCAAGGGCCTGTATGCAAAAGAGGCATTATAGTTTGATCCTCATCCCTCCCCAAGATTCTTCAACATACTGTACAGATTCTTATAACTTTTAGTTTCCTTTTGGGTCAAAGAGACTTTACCCCTAATCATCTTTTTCCTTAAGAAAGCTCACATCAGGGTAAAGAGGTGGAGGTATCGGGGTTGAGTCAGTAAGCAAATACTTTCAGATTTGAATGGCATGGAGGCTGTATGTGGCTAGAACAAATGAACATTCATTTAACCCATGAAAACTCTCTATCAGGTAGGAAGATCATCATTATGGTTTCTATTTCAGCTTTGGGGATACTTTTCTTCAACAATCACATCATGTTACTTTCTGGTTGGGCTTTGGGGCATACTTTTTGACTAACTCAGGCTCAATTCATATAGCAGGAATATCTTTTAAAAGAAGTGCACCTTAATTGGAGTCTTTTTCATGCAATTTGCATAATAACATCTCTTATATTTCCCCCATTTTAATATAAGAGTGAAGGAAGTTTTCTAAAGCAGTGAAGTTGACCACAAGTATTTAGCTAGATAGCTTGACTCAATTTCTCATCTTCCAGTAGGTAACCTTTGTTAGCATTGTAATCCTAATATGAGCCAGTAAGATCCAACTATTAGTCAATGTCTCACTGTTGTTTCGCACAGGAGTCTGTCTGTCCTAGGGAAATCTCCCCGACAAGGTCAAAGCTCCTTTATAATAGCTAGGACAATCTGAAAAAAAAAAAATCTGAGAACTTTTCATTTTTTCTATGAATAGATCTAAGATTAGCATGTGGACTGCAGGAGGGGTGGAGATGCATGTTGACCTGTTTCCATTCTTTCTTAACAAACATTATATTCCCTGGCCTCTGGTCTCTAGGCTCACCAGCCGATGTTCTAATGATTCACAAGGGGTGAGCTGTAGCTGCCATGAAATGAGTTGCTCAGGTTTCCCATTGTAAGAAGCATGATCGACTAATAATCCCAGCTGCTGCTTCTGTGAATCAACCGCTACATTCAGGCTGTTGCCACACCTCCAGGACTGCTCCAGGTAATGCTTGATCATTGTCGTGGTACTAAAACAGACCCATTGGGGTGAGGAGAAGTCTTCTTTTTATGGGCACCCTTGGCTCAAAGTCTCGCCATCAGCCTGCACAAACCTTTCTCCGCATTGTTCTGCAGCCATACACTCTTCTACCCAAGTCTCCTTCCTCCCCTTTCTTTTCCCACAGATGTTAACTTGCATTGCATTCTGAAGGCTCTTCACACCTATTCATACTCTGTCCCCTAATAATTCTCTTGCACATTTAATACAGTCTTGGAAAAAATTTCTCAGACCCAAACTAAGCCTATGAGATAGAGCTTTAAAAAGGTTTTTTGGTTTTTTTTTTTAATATAATGTAGAATGAAAGTAAAGAAACCAAAATCAGTATTTTGGAGGTGTTAAGTGGAGAATCAAAGCCAATGAATCCATGAATCTCAGTGCCTTAACAAAATCAAAGTGTTCTTTTGCTCTTAGATCTGTTCAATCTGTCCAATATGGGACTTCTTGGTCGGGTGATATGTTCCAAGTGTTGATCCAGAAATCGGATCTCTTCTATCTTTTTACTTCTTCATATTATTTAATGAAACCATATGACATTTCTATTTTAGTAAGTCAAACAATTGCCACTATCATTGTGTCTACCAAGGTAGCCCTGGTATTCATATCTAGTCCTAAGGATGATAAACATGGAGAATTACAGATGCGAGATTTTCATGTGATAAGCCTGTCAGTAGCTCACATAATTTCTGTCTTTGTTTATTGGCCTGTTACCCAATTATAACTGCAAAAGAAGCTGGGAAATATAGTCTGCCTCATTGTGCAGGAAGGATAAATAGGTTTGGCTGATCAGGCATCAGTGATAGTCACAATCTGGTAACAAACACCATTTCATCCTTCTTCCCACTCCCAGCGGTCATACCTAAGTCCTCTCCATCATTCCCAGATATGGAACTTTCAAATCTAGTGACCTATAAACTAAAGAGTTAAGTTATGTGTCCTTTCCCACCTTTATCCATATTAACCCAACATGGAATATTAAACCAGAGACAGTGTAATTGAACTAAAAACTTTTATTTCTTGTATTCCCTGGCTAAATAGTTTTATCTCAACTTAATGGCTGCTATCTTGAGGCTATTAGAAATAATGGCATTAGGTAAGAAGGGCAAGCTTATATATATGTCACAGGGTGAATATTAATAAGACTTTATCACTCAAAGCTCCTTGTGCCTTATTCCATACTTTTGAAATATAGAGGCAATCAGTTTTTCCAACACTTCAGAGCCCTAAATTACTATTTCTGTTCAATTTTATATCTTCATACAAATATACTGATTCTTTTCTGAGTTTATATTTTCTTGTACCCCTTGCTAAAAGCAGAGAGTAAAAGCCAAAACACATTATTATTCTGAATCTCTGCAGCCCTTTCACCTACATTTAGGCTTAAGGGTCTGCCTTCCATAAGCACTTATTTTGATAAACATTTTTGTGCTACGGCGTAAAGTCCTCCCCTATATTTCCATCTATCGATATCTTTTAAATTATTCTCCTTGTGTAACTTGGTAAAGTCTCTTAAGCAGGGACCAAGAGATTTGCTAGAAATTTCAACATATCTTCAGTCTTAAAAATTTCCCTGTAAAAATATGGTTTACCATCACCGTTTCTGAATATCTGATTTATTCCCATGTCAGTGATCATTGGAAGCATACAGAGGAGGCCACAACTTTATAAAAGGGGAATTGGCTTCCAATCCTTGAAGTGTGAGAATTGTATGCAGGTAGTGTCCCTCGGATAGCTGAGAGAAGCCAAAGCATGTCTGCTCAGGATCCTGCATGACGTCAGAAAGTGTTGGCATCCTGCTTTGTGCTGGTCTCAGCCTACTGACAGTGATGCCTGGGGGCTAGAAATTCCTAGGGGCATTCACCTGAGGCCCCTGCTTCCTTCCTCAGAAAAAGTGTTATGGCTGGACTGGCCTTGTGGTTCCTATTGTGAATGCAAAATGCCCTTAGCAATAAGCAACAAACCTTATTAAACTAATACACTTGTATTTATATAATTGTTTTATGAACTTAAGAGAAATGGAGAATAAAAAATGGTTTTCTTTCTTTTTTCTTTTATATATATATATATATATATATATATATATTTCACATCTTGCCTATACCAGAGTACAATGTAGTATATATATTATCTTCTTCAGTCATTGGACAGGTAAGAAAATTCGTGTGAAATAATCGTAACTTCCCTGTCTTCTTCTCAAATGGGCCAGGACTCCCCTGCAGGTGTCTCACCTCATGGGGTCTCCCAGTGTAGAGCAAAGAGAGAAGGGCCTCTGGCCCCCACTGACAGGTGGTGCTGCCTCAGCAGACTCCCTGACTTTTGGGCCTCTAGGCACAGATTGCCTCCTTTGAACTGCATTATCCACTTTTTTTTTTTTTAATGTACCAAAAAGAGATTTATATTTCCATTGTGGGGTTTGGGAATAAGTAAGTAATGGGTACACAGGAGAAAAATCAAACCCAAAATGTAAGGCAATTATCAAGTGCAGGAAAAACAAGAAGTTGTACAAGAAAGGAGAAGTAACTTATACATTTCTCAGCTCTGAATAGTATGTACAAAGAAAGAATAACACAGACACTGAATTCTGATTCAATGAAAATGTGTGGAAGGAAAATGTGTGTGTGTGTGTGTGTGTGTGTGTGTGTATGAGTGAGGGGCTATGTGTGAGGGAACAAACTCTCAACCCGCATAGCAGAAAGTAAGGCCTCTGAAACTCCTGGCCCTTTGAGTTATCATTGATATAAAACTTTAAATCTTACAAGTAAACTATGAAGTGGTATCTTCAAGGAATATATAGTCAAAAGCAAAGTCAATGAAATTTAAATAGCCAAAAAACAATATTGCCACTCTTGTATGTTAAATTTCATGCAAGGTAAAGGCCTTAATTGTCACCACAATTAAAAAATAATGTCTTTTTTTAAAAATAAGTCTTTTTTATTGATAAGTGCAACACGTAGTTTTTTGTGTTATGGAAGAGGACAAATTAAGACCCAAGTTAAAAGTTGCCCCTTTATCACTGTATACAGGTTACTGCCTACCCTGTGCAGTCTTTGATTTGAATAAATTATAAAGCAGACGTTAAAAAAAGCTAAAATCTGGATTTAACCTTGAAATATTATAACTTTCTTGTTTACATATTTTAATAATTTTGGATATTAGGTATCTCTATGTCCCCATTCCACATAAAATTCTAGAGTCATTTATTTGGTTTGAGCGCAATTAAGAGGGAAAACTTTACAATCCAAATAGGAATTAAATACATTGCTTAGCATCGTTGCTCAGAAAGAGTCGATTAGTGTTTACATTAAAGAAAAAAAATCATAAACTACCTCTAGAAATTTTAATCTAGAATAAAAATGATGTTAAGGAAGGCGCACCCAACTGGAATAAATTTCTTTTTGGAAAGTGGAAAGGTGAGAATCTGAGTAATAGCTGGAGGAAAAACAACACTGCTGGAGAAACAGCTGTATTTTAGAAAGCACGAGTCTAAGAGACAGTGAAATGAAATTATGCTATGTATTTTTATTTCCAGTTTTATACTGGGAATTAAAAACATAAAGTAGAAAGTTATTCAAACATACTAATTGTTTCCTGTGGAGGGTCGGGGTCCTGTTTATTTAATACCTCAAGTAGAACTATATGAATTTCCAATCTGAATTCAAAAGTATGAAAAAAAGATTAATACTTCTTAGTATTTGAAACAACTTTACTCTCAGTTTGGTTAACAAGTGTTAGGGAAGGATAAAAATAAATGAATTGCTCCTCTTATTAAATCCCTGAAGACACTAGATTACTAATAAATCGATTATTTCTTATGTATCAGACCATCTTATTTCTGCCACTTAAGACAGTATTTTAATGTGGTGTGAAAGTGACCTAGATTATTAAAGTACACAGTTTAAATTATTCTAGGTTTTTTTTTTTTTTTACTTAACATCTTCATTGGAGTATAATTTCTTTACATTGTTATGTTAGTTTCTGCTGTATAACAAAGTGAATCAGCTATACGTATACAAAAATCCCCATATCCCCTCCCTCTTGCATCTCCCTCCCACCCTCCCTATCCCACCCCTCTAGGTGGTCAAAAAGCACCGAGCTGATCTCTCTGTGCTATGCGGCTGCTTCCTAATAGCTATCTATTTTACATTTGGTAGTGTATATATCTCCAAGGCACCCTCTCATTTCATTCCAGCTTACCCTTCCCCTTCCTCATGTCCTCAAGTCCATTCTCTACGTCTGTGTCTTTATTCCTGTCCTGCCCCTAGGTACGTCAGAAGCATTTTTTTTTTCTTTTAGATTCCATATATATGTGTTACCATATGGTATTTGTTTTTCTCTTTCTGACTTACTTCACTCTGTATGACAGACTCTAGGTCCATCCACCTCACTGCAAATAACTCAATTTCGTTTCTTTTTATGGCTGAGTAATATTCCTTTGTATATATGTGCCACATCTTCTTTATCCATTCATCTGTCAATGGACACTTAGGTTGTTTCTATGTCCTGGCTACTGTAAATAGTGCTGCAATGGACATTGTGGTACATGACTTTTTTTTTTTATTATTAATTAATTAATTAATTAATTTATGGCTGTGTTGGGTCTTCATTTCTGTGCGAGGGCTTTCTCCAATTGCGGCAAGTGGGGGCCACTCTTCATCGCGGTGCGCAGGCCTCTCACTATCGCGGCCTCTCTTGTTGTGGGGCATAGGCTCCAGATGCGCAGGCTCAGTAATTGTGGCTCACGGGCCCAGTTGCTCCGTGGCATGTGGGATCTTCCCAGACCAGGGCTCAAACCCGTGTCCCCTGCATTAGCAGGCAGACTCTCAACCACTGCACCACCAGGGAAGCCCATGACTCTTTTTAAATTATGGTTTTCTCAGGGTATATGCCCAGTAGTGGGATTGCTGGGTCATATGCTAGATCTACTTTTAGTTTTTTAAGGAACCTCCATATTGTTCTCCATGGTGCCTGTATCAATTTACATTCCCACCAACAGTGCAGAAAGATTCCCTTTTCTCCACACCCTCTCCAGCATTTATTTTTTGTAGATTTTTTGATGATGGCCATTCTGACTGGTGTGAGGTGATACCTCATCAAAGTTTTGATTTGCATTTCTCTAATGGTTAGTGATGTTGAGCATCCTTTCATGTGTTTGTTGGCAATCAGTATGTCTTCTTTGGAGAAATGTCTATTTAAGTCTTCTGCCCATTTTTGGATAGGGTTGTTTGTTTTTTTGATATTGAGCTGCATGAGCTGCTTGTATATTTTGCAGATTAATCCTTTGTCAGTTGCTTCATTTGTAAATATTTTCTCCCATTCTGAGTGTTGTCTTTTCGTCTTGTTTATGGTTTCCTTTGCTATGCAAAAGCTTTTAAGTTTCATTAGGTCCCATTTGTTTATTTTTGTTTTTATTTCCAGTTCTCTAGGAGTTGGGTCAAAAAGGATCCTGCTGTGATTTATGTCATAGAGTGTTCTGCCTATGTTTTCCTCTAAGTGTTTTATAGTGTCTGGCCTTACATTTAGGTCTCTAATCCATTTTGAGTTTATTTTTGTGTATGGTGTTAGGGAGTGTTCTAATTTCATCCTTTTACATGTAGCTGTCCAGTTTCCACAGCACCACTTACTGAAAAGGCTGCCTTTTCTCCATTGTATATTCTTGCCTCCTTTATCAAAGATAAGGTGATCATATGTGCATGGGTTTATCTCTGGGCTTTCTATCCTGTTCCATTGATCTATATTTCTGTTTTTGTGCCAGTAGCATACTGTCTTGATTACTGTAGCTTTGTAGTATAGTCTGAAGTCAGGGAGCCTGATTCCTCCAGCTCCAGTTTTCTTTCTCAAGATTGTTTTGGCTCTTTGGGGTCTTTTGTGTTTCCATACAAATTGTGAATGCTTTTGTTCTAGTTTTGTGAAAAATGCTATTGGTAGTTCGATAGGAATTGCACTGAATCTGTTGATTGCTTTGGGTAGTATTGTCATTTTCACAATGTTGATCTTCCAATCCAAGAACATGGTACATCTCTCCATATGTTTGTATCATCTTTAATTTCTTTCATCAGTGTCTTATAGTTTTCTGCATACAGGTCTTTTGTCTCCTTAGGTAGGTTTATTCCTAGGTATTTTATTATTTTTGTTACAATGATAAATGGGAGTGTTTCCTTAATTTCTCTTTCAGATTTTTCATCATTAGTGTATAGGAATGCAAGAGATTTCTGTGCATTACTTTCGTATCCTGCTGCTTTACCAAATTCATTGATTAGCTCTAGTAGTTTACTGGTAGCATCTTTGGGATTATGTATGTATTGTATCATGTCATCTGCAAACAGTGACAGCTTTACTTCTTCTTTTCCGATTTGGATTCCTTTTATTTCTTTTTCATCTCTGATTGCTATGGCTAAAAGTATGCTGAATAATAGTGGTTAGAGTGGGCAACCTTGTCTTGTTCCTGATCTTAGTGGAAATGGTTTCAGTGTTTCACCATTGAGAACGATGTTGGCTGTGGGTTTGTCATATATGGCCTTTATTATGTTGAGGTAAGTTCCCTCTATGCCCACTTTCTGGAGAGTTTTTATAATAAATGGGTGTTGAATTTTGTCAAAAGCTATTTCAGTATCTATTGTGAATATCATATGGTTCTTCTCCTTCCGATTGTTAATATGGTTTATCACATTGATTGATTTGCATATATTGAAGAATCCTTGCATTCCTGGGATATACCCAACTTGATCATGATGTATGATCCTATTAATGTGCTTTTGGATTCTGTTTGCTAGTATTTTGTTGAGGATTTTTGCACCTATGTTCATCAGTGATATTGGCCTGTAGTATTCTTTTTTTGCGACTTCTTTGTCTAGTTTTGGTAGCAGGGTGATGGTGGCCTCGTAGAGTGAGTTTGGGAGTGTCTCTCCCTCTGCTATATTTTGGAAGAGTTTGGGAAGGATCCGTGTTAGCTCTTCTCTAAATGTTTGATAGAATTTGCCTGTGAAGCCATCTGGCCCTGGGCTTTTGTTTGTTGGAAGATTTTTAATCACAATTTCAATTTCAGTGCTTGTGATTGGTCTGTTTATATTTTCTATTTCTTCCTGGTTCAGTCTTGGGACGCTGTGCTTTTCTAAACATTTGTCCATTTCTCCCAGGTTGTCTATTTTATTGGCATATAGTTGCTTTAGTAATCTCTCATGATCCTTTGTCTTTCTGCCGTGTCAGTTGTTACTTCTCCTTTTTCATTTCTAATTCTGTTGATTTGAGTCTTCTCCCTTTTTTTCTTATTGAGTCTGGTTAATGGTTTATCAATTTTGTTTATCTTCTCAAAGAATCAGTTTTTATTTTTATTGATCTTTGCTATTGTTTCCTTCATTTCTTTTTCATTTATTTCTGATCTGATTTTTATGATTTTTTTCCTTCTGCTAACTCTGAGGTTTTTTATTCTTCTTTCTCTAATTCTTTAGGTGTAAAGTTAGGTTGTTTATTTGAGATGTTTCTTGTTTCTTGAAGTAGGATTATATTGGTATAAACTTCCCTCTTAGAACTACTTTTGCTGAATCCCATAGGTTTTGGGTTGTCGTGTTTTCATTGTCATTTGTTTCTAGGTATTTTTTTATTTCCTCTTTGGTTTCTTGGTTATTTATTTAGTATCGTATTGTTTAGCCTCCATGTGTTTGCATTTTTTACAGTTTTTTTCCTGTAACTGATATCTAGTCTCATAGCATTGTGGTCAGGAAAGATACTTGATATGATTTCAATTTTCTTAAATTTACCAAAATTTCTTAATTTTGACCCAAGAAATGATCTATCCTGGAAAATGTTCCATGAGCACTTGAGAAGAAAGTGTATTTGGTTGTTTTTGGATAGAATGTCCTATAAATATCAATTAAGTCCATCTTATTTAATGTGTCATTTAAAGCTTTTGTTTCCTTATTTATTTTCATTTTGGTTGATCTGTCCATTGGTGAAAGTGGGGTGTTAAAGTCCCCTACTATTATTGTGTTACTGTTGATTTCCCCTTTTATGGCTGTTAGCATTTGCCTTTTGTATTGAGATGCTCCTATGTTGGGTGCATAACTATTTACAATTGTTATATCTTCTTCTTGGATTGATCCCTTGATCATTATGTAGTGTCCTTCTTTGTCTCTTGTAATAGTCTTTGTTTTAAACTCTATTTTGTCTGATATGAGAATTGCTACTCCAGCTTTCTTTTGATTTCCATTTGCATGGAATAACTTTTTCCATCCCCTCACTTTCAGTCTGTATGTGTTCCTAGGTCTGAAGTGGGTCTCTTGTAGACAGCATGTGTACAGGTCCTGTTTCTGTATCCATTCAGCCAGTCTACGTCTTTTGGTTGGGGCATTTAATCCATTTACATCTAAGGTAATTATCGATACGTATGTTCTTATTACCATTTTCTTAACTGTTTTGGGTTTGTTATTGTAGGTCTTTTCCTTCTCTTGTGTTTCCTGCCTAGAGAAGTTCCTTTAGCATTTGTTGTAAAGCTGGTTTGGTGGTGCTGAATTCTCTTAGCTCTTGCTTGTTTGTAAAGGTTTTAATTTCTCCATTGAATCTGAATGAGATCCTTGCTGGGTAGAGTAATCTTGGTTGTAGATTTTTCCCTTTCACCACTTTAAATATGTCCTGCCGCTCCCTTATTGCTTGCAGAGTTTCTGCTGAAAGATCAGCTGTTAACCTTATGGGGATTCCCGTGTGTGTTATTTGTTGCTTTGTCCTTGCTGCTTTTAATATTTTTTCTTTGTATTGATTTTTGGTAGTTTGATTAATATGTGTCTTGGTGCGTTTCTCCTTGGATTTATCCTGTATGGGACTCTGTGTTTCCTGGAATGATTGACTATTTCCTTTCCCATATTAGGGAAGCTTTCAACTGTAATGTCTTTGAATATTTTCTCAGTCCCTTTCTTTTTCTCTTCTCCTTCTGGGACCCCTATAATTCGAATGTTGGTGAATTTAATGTTGTTCCAGAGGTCTCCAAGACTGTCCTCAATTCTTTTCATTCTTTTTTGTTTATTCTGCTCTGTGGTAGTTATTTCCACTATTTTATCTTCCAAGTCACTTTTCCATTCTTCTGACTCAGTTATTGTTCTGAGAATTTTTAATTTCATTTATTGTGTTCTTCATCATTGTTTGTTTGCTCGTTAGTTCTTCTAGGTCCTTTTTAAACGTTTCTTATATTTTCTCCATTTTATTTCCAAGATTTTGAGTCATCTTTACTATCATTACTCTGAATTCCTTTTCAGGTAGACTGCCTGTTTCCTCTTCATTTGTTTGGTCTGGTGGGTTTTTACCTTGCTCCTTCATCTGCTGTGTGTTTCTCTGTCTTCCCTTTTGCTTAACTTACTGGGTTTGGGGTCTGCTTTTCACAGACTGCAGGTTCGTAGTTCCTGTTGTTTTTGGTATCTGTCCCCAGTGGCTAAGGTTGGTCCAGTGGGTTGTGTAGGCTTCCTGGTGGAGAGGACTAGTGCCTGTGTTCTGGTGGATGAGGCTGCATCTTGTCTTTCTGGTGAGCAGGACTGAGTCCGGTGGTGTGTTTTGGGGTGTCTGCAAACTTAGTATAATTTTAGGCAGTCTCTCTGCTAATGGGTGGGGTTGTGTTTCTGTCTTGCTAGTTGTTTGGCATGGGGCATCCATCACTGGAGCTTGCTGGTCGTTGAGTGGAGCTGGGTCTTAGCATTGAGACAGAGATCTCTGGGAGAGCTCTCACCGATTGATATTACAAGGAGCTGGCAGATCTCTGGTGGTCCAATGTCCTGAACTCGGCTCTCCCACATCAGAAGCTCAGGCCTGACACCCGGCCAGAGCACCAAGACCCTGTCAGCCACACGGCTCAGAAGCAAAGGGAGAAAAAATAAATAAAGAAAGAACAATAAAATAACATAAAGTAAAAGTTATTAAAATAAAAAATTTTAAAAATATATTATCAAAATAAAAAATTTAAAAAGGAATAAAAAAAAGAAAGAGAGCAACCATACCAATAAACAAATCCACCAATGATAACAAGCGCTAAAAACTAAACTAAGATAAACATATAAATCAGAAACTAGTCAGGTGCATACAGCAAACCCCAAGTCTACAGTTGCTCCCAAAGTCCACTGCCTCAATTTTGGGATGATTCATTGTCTATTTAGGTATTCCACAGATGCAGTGTACATCAAATTGATTGTGGAGATTTAATCTGCTGCTCCTGAGGCTGCACAGAGAGATTTCCCTTTCTCTTCTTTGTTCACACAGCTCCTAGGGTTCAGCTTTGGAGTTGGCCCTGCCTCTGCATGTTGCTTGCCCTCTGGCGTCTGTTTTTCGCCCAGACAGGAGGGGGTTAAAGGAGAGGCTGATTAAGGGGTCCCTCTTGCTCACTCAGGCTGGGGTGAGGGAGGGGTATGGAATACGGGGCGAGCTTGTGGCGGCAGAGGCAGCGTGATATTGCAACAGCCTGCGGCATGCCATGTGTTCTCCCAGGAAAGTTGTCCCTGGAACACGGGACTCTGGCAGTGGCGGGCTGCACAGGCTCCTGGGGTGGAGGGGGGTGTGGATAGTGACCTGTGCTTTCACACAGGCTTCTTGGTGGCTACAGCAGCATCCTTAGCATCTCATGCCCATCTCTGGCGTACGCACTGGTAGCCGTGGCTCGCGCCCGTCTCTGGAGCTCATTTAGGTGGTGCTCTGAATCCCCTCTCCTTGTGCACCCTGAAAGAATGGTCTCTTGTCTCTTAGCCTGGGCCAGAGATTTTCCCAGACTCCCTCCTGCCTAGTTGTGGCACACTAGCCCCCTTCAGGCTGCGTTCACGCAGCCAACCCCAGTCCTCTCCCTGGGATCTGACCTCCGAAGCCAGAGCCTCAGCTCCCAGCCACCACCCGCCCTGGTGGGTGAGCAGACAAGCCCCTCAGGCTGGTGAGTGCTGGTCGGCACTGATCCTCTGTGCAGGAATTTCTCTGCTTTGCCCTCTGCACCCCTGTTCTGTATTCTCCTCTGTGGCTCCAAATCTTCCCCCCAGCCATCCCCCATCTCCACCAGTGAAGGGGATTCCTAGTGTGTGGAAACTTTTCCTCCTTCACAGCTCCCTCTCAGAGGTGCAGGTCCCGTCCCTATTCTTTTGTCTCTGTTTTTTCTTTTTTCTTTTGCCCTACCCATGTACGTGGGGAGTTTCTTGCCTTTTGGGAGGTCTGAGGTCTTCTGCCAGCATCCAATAGGTCTTCTGTAGGAGTTGTTCCACATGTAGATGTATTTTTGATGTATTTGTGGGGAGGAAGGTGATCTCCACGTCTTACTCCTCCGCCATCTTGAAGGTCCTCTCCAATTCTAGGTTTTTAAGACCCGTGACATTGTACTGATTTTCCTATGCCTCATTTTACCTCTCTGCCCCATCTTCAACTAAATTCACATCCACATACACACATGCATGCATATGCACACACACAAACACTGTTTGTTGAGTTGGGACATAAAACACTGGTTAATTAGATAGTTTTGAGAAGCATAATACATTGTTCTTTGGTATCGTTTTGATTTCGGGTTTAGATATTGTGTTCTGGGTCAGAATAATAATCAGTAATTGCACAGGAATGACATAGAAAAATTTAAAGGCTATAAAGTCAAAGAGCACCAACTTTTAAATTTTTAAAATACACCAGTCTTGTTTTAGCTCTGCTAAAATAAGCTGATTAGGAAAATATATTAAAATAGAGGATTCCTTTTTTACAGTTAATGACAAAAATATGGACAAATGCTGTATGTACTGAGAGAGGGAGTGGGCAGATTAGCGCCCCTGACACTGTGTCTATTGTATGGTTAATATTTTCAATAAAATCATCAAATATAAAAATATTTTGAAAGAGCTTTTGCTGTAAATGCCAGCATAATGGGTCAGCAGAAGTATAATTTTCATGAAGGCAAAGTGCTGCAGAACTCCAAGTTGACAGCTGTCCACACTATGAAAGACCAAAGATCTCTTTATCTATATAATAGCCTCTCCTGTCTGACGTTAGTTCCAAATTGTGCACAGACGATAGAAACTTATATTCCTCTTAATCAGCATAGTGAGTTTTCTCTAGAAAAGACATGTTTGGATAAGAACAAATAAGAGACACTTGTTCTTTAAAACTGAACAACACAGAGGATGGTATCATATATATTAGCATTTCTTAGATTTAATATTGAACATAATAGGATCCAATGTGCCATTAGTGACAAGAGCACGTGGCAAGTTGAGGTTTTGATGCTCTTCTCATATGTACTAAATAGGTTTTAAAAAGTCTCCAGTATGATAATTATTGGTGTTGCAAGCATTGGTTAAGACAAACCTTTTTTTCTGAGTTTAGATTCACAGATGAAAATAATCCTCAGCTTGCAGTTTTAATTCTTAATACCTAGATCATTGACATCTAACTGATTAATTCATTTGCAGTTTTATTTGTTTTAGATTTCTTACTCTTAATTTATGTTAGAGTACAAAATATCAGACTGAACAGTTAATTTATTGCCCTTTTGTAGGTTTAAACACTTGATCAGAAATTCTCTACTATTCAAACTAATACAGCTTAAAATCAAGATGAAATGATGACATTTGCATACTTCAGTATTGGTACGCTATGTGTTTAAAATAAAATGTTTGATTTCTTATGGAATATCTACGTTCCATTAAAACCTTTGGGCCATATATCCACAGTGGTCAAAAAACTGAGTGTTTGACAAGTAATATAAGATGTATAGAAAAATATATTTTTTCAAAATATTCCATAGAAATATTTTAATATTAATATTTGGTCAGTCTGTTTTAAAAGGATTCTTCCACACTCACATGAATCCAAACAACAATTATGGAATGACTTCTGTGGACAAATCATTCTTCTCAATCTTATGTTCCTTGTGTTATCTTATAACATAATCTAATAATTATGTATAGTTAGAGCAATTTTGGGTATGGAATTGCATATAGTTCGCTCTGCATGCATGTATATATGCTCTTTTCGTATTTTTAATAATCAATGAAATGCTGCTGAAATTCTGCAATGAAATATGATTTAAAAGACTGTAAAGAATAGTATAATGACTCAAAATGACTATTCTAACAATGCTACCCGTTAGATTTATGCTGCTAATAAGATTTTTTTTTAAATTTAGGACATTTTAATCAATATTTTTCTTTTTAAAATCTCTTTCTTTTCTATATTTATCAACATGTTGATATACATACAAATGTATATAAACATTTGTATTTGTATCTACCTACGTGTCTATATATTTAGCCATTATATGTGGAAGATCTATGTACCATTAGCTATGATAATAGCTCATACTGATAAATCAATGCACTCATCTTTGTAGGATTATAATGTTATTCACTCACACGCTTTATCTCCTTATCTTTTCCTTTTTGATATTTTGTTGTCATATTTCCTTACAATGTTTTAACTATAAACATAAGGGAAAGGAAAAGAAGTATTTAACTTATCAGTGACAGTATACCTCTTTATTAGGTACAGCAATGTCATAATTTGAAGTATGGAGAACTTTATCACTCTATTTAATTTCTGGAAATATTGAAAATATTTGAAATTTTATTTAATTAGCTTAATATTCCATATTCTCTTGTTAAGTGTCACATGGCAGAGTATCAAGTTTCAGATTGTTAGGATTTTTCCCCCCCAGAGGTCTATCACATGATTTCTCACTTTTTTTACTGAGAAGCTAATGGAGACACCTGTGTTACTTGATATTTTTTTCCCCGGAGATTTGTATTTTCTAATGGCATTGGAAATGCCACTTATTTTTTAATTAGAAAAGCTATTGCAATCACAGCATTTAGCATTGAAATATACTTGAAATTTACTGACAACTGGATATTGAGATGCATGTCCTCTGCCTTTCAGTGATGAACATTCCTCTTAATTATTAGTTTTCCATTTTGCTTATTTGTCTTAACTTTCTCTTTGTTGTCCAAGTCAAATTTTAGGTACTAAACTCATTATCTACACTTTCAGTTGAAGACAGTCATATCTGCTTTGTAAGAGAAGTGTCTGTTACTTTTACAAAGCCCAGTGAAGGAGTCCATTCATTCACGCAGTTGTGGATTAACCCAGGAAGAACCATGCCTTGTCTGTGACTCTTTCCCTCAGGCTTCCTACCCAGTGCTGGTCCTCTTCCAGCAATCTAAAGGGAGAAGAGGACACACGTTTACCGAATAATGTCTAAAAACATGTGGGAGGTGGGCTGACCCAATGCAGGCTTAAAATGTCAGAGCATTCCTTTCCCTAATGTGACCCAGTTACGCTCTTGACCTTGGAAAAGACTGGTCCCAATTTCATCTTTGGAGACTAGAATAAGATTTCCAGTAATAGAGCTTTAATTTCTTCTAGAAGTAGATGTGCTGCCAACAATAGTATCATATCAGAAACTGGCTGTGGTGGGCATGATAATCTATATTTAGTAATGAAAGAAGAGAGAAGATATGAAATTACGTGTCCTACTCTTGGGTATATGATTAAATGTTTGAAAGTGTCTCCTTTTCTTCTAATCACTTATCTGAGCAAGAACTAGCTTTGTCTCTGGGTTTATTTATTGAAAACTGAGATAGATTTCAATTCTAGATTTCAATTCTATCAAAATAATTTCTTTTATGTATATGGCAGTTAAAGTTATCTATTCAAATGATGATAGCAATTTTCCTCCAACATGCTAATGAAGTGAGGTATCGACTTTGAATAGACTCTTCAGGATAATGAAATATAGAATGATATTCCAAAGACTGAATTAAAACTTTAAAGTTTGATTTTTATTGTTTTACCATGAAAACAAGGGTGATTCACAGTGGACAAGTGTCTCCATGTAACTCTTTGTGTGATTCATCCCTTTTACTCTGCAAGATATTGGCTAAAATTTTCTTCTGACTTGCTTTCTAGTTTACTTATTCTCTTTAGTTTTTCTACTCTACTTTTAAACCTATCTATTTCTTAAGCTTCTAATTTTAGTCCTTGCATTAATCACTTCCAGAGTTCCCATTTTATTCTGTATGGCATCACATTTTCCACTGAAATTCTTGTTATTTAACTTCTTGAAAGTATTAAGCCCTATTACTTTATTTTTTAAAGCTTTTTAAAAAATTAATTAATTTAATTTTATTTATTTTTGGCTGCATTGGGTCTTCGTTGCTGCACGCGGGCTTTCTTTAGTTGCAGCGAACGGGGGCTACTCTTCGCTGCTGTGCGCGGGCTTCTCATTGCGGTGGCTTCTCTTGTTGCGGAGCACGGGCTCTAGGCAGGCGGGCTTCAGTAGTTGTGGCTCGTGGGCTCAGTAGTTGTGGCTCGTGGGCTCTAGAGCTCAGTCTCAGTAGTTGTGGCGCATGGGCTTAGTTGCTCCACGGCATGTGAAATCTTCCCGGACCAGAGCTTGAACCCGTGTCCCCTGCATTGGCAGGCAGATTCTTAACCACTGTGCCACCAGGGAAGCCCAGCCCTGTTACTTTAAAGTCCTTTCCTGAGAACTCCAGTATTTGGACTTCCTCTTAGTCTGTTTACATTGTCTCTTTTCCCCTTATCATTTCTCAGCCAGTCTAGTCTTTCAAATGTCCATTATTTTTTCCCTATGTATTGAGCATTGTGATAAAAAATTTTAAAAGTGATACAATGATTTGTATGATGTGTCCATTTTGAAGAAAGGGTTTACCATTGCTTTAGGTAGGCAGTTACATAGAGGCAGATCCCCTAATCCAATCTAAGATTAGGCAGGTCCAGGAAGACTAATTTGTTTTTGCTTTCTCTCTACTTTTAGTATATAGTCCTTTGCTATTTCCAAATAACATCATGAAATACGGACTAGCTCACCATTCTAAATTTATCCCCCTGTCCCTGTGAGACTGCCAAAAACTTGAGGTGAGAAAGTGATATCAAATTCTGGGTTTATCCTGCTGGACTCCTCTCCTCTTCTCTCTGAGATCTTCAAATCTTTTGTGACTTGCAAGCTTATCCATGTCTTTAAACAAGTGTGCATGTGTGTGTATACACATTTGCACATGTATGTGTATATTCTGTATTTCGTCCACCTTTTCTACTCTTTCTCTTTCAGAAGTTTAGTTTGTAATAGACTAGTCTGCATATCTAGGAAGACTTTCCTTATGAGAAATTAAGTTGTATTAAAGACAGTATGCCTGGAATTGTGCATAAACCTCAGAGAATTGATATGCAGTTATATGGTATTTTATCTATAATATCCTCTATATTGTTCAGCTTACCGAAGTCAGGCTATTTTTCTTCACATTGAGGATATGAGCAGAGGCTGTTTTCTCCTTGTCTCAGATAATGGAACAGAGTTTCTGAAATGATACAACAAATTCTTATATATAATGTATGTGAGAGAGAAAAAATAGTTTTCTTATCTATCATGTGATTTCACAATTATTATTACTTAAGATTATATTAAATTTGGGACTAACCCTATTTGATGTGAAATAAAAATACATTTCTATAAATACAGTCTATGGCTAGGTAGGAATTTGTGAAGATTTTAGGTTGAAGACTAAACTTTGTGATAGGAATTCTGGTTTTTCTACTGCTAAAGATTGGGACTCTGGTTAATTGGTCATCAGTGTACATTGATTCACAAAAGAGCTTTTGCTGGGAGGAATAAATTATGGAGCTGACATTAGGAGCAGCTTTGGGAGTGGGGGAAATCTGCTATAGTAAATATTATTGGACGATGCACAGAGATACCTGGCCTAAATTTCTAAGAGAGTGGTTCCCGGAAAGGAGGAGCTTTGTTTTTGGAAGTTTCTGGAAATGAGCTGAGGGCAGGAGCCGAGAGAGAGTACTATCTAAACACACAGTAGTGACGTTAGATTAGAATCCCTGCCACCGTGAATTGCAGTCTAGAAAATGAGGACCTCACATGCCCCTGCAGGAGTGGGCATACCAGGAGACCCTGTGTGCTAGGAGAAATACCTGCTCCTTCTGACCTGGAGTCTTAGCAATGGACCATCCTGGGCGGGGAGTGGCTGACTGCTCCAGGAGACGTGGCTGATCCTGTTCTACAGCCTTATGTGGAAACGTTTCCTCAATACATTGAGGCCCTAGTATGTCCCAAAGGATCATCTGGAGCTTCCACTTGTGAGGTGCCTTGGGCTAAGCAAGCTGAGGAGCTCTATGAGAATCCACATTCAATTACACATGGATGAATTCATAAGGAAAATGCTAGGCTATAGGAAGAAGTCTACGTGGGCAGTACATAGATATACACACTGCGTATTAGTATCACCTGTGACTATTTCTACATGCGATCCAGTATTTATTAATATGAAACTAAAAAGAGACAAAATGGACAAAATGATGATTGTAGTAATGCTAAAATATATGTTTCTATTTTGTCATTAATAAAACAATTTATTTAGGTTATTTACCAATAAGTACCACTGTATCTAATTTATTATCACCAATAGAGAGGTGCTCTGGAATAAAATAAGAATAATTTATAAAGCTACAGCTAACTATGCAGTAAAGAATGATTTAGGTTTAATAAAAATCAAATGTAATTATTTTATCAGCACTGGTAATAGAAAGAAACAAATGCACTCCAGTGAGTGCATATAGCAATTTTAAAAGCTACCCAATTGATATAAAACCAGGTTTTCCATTTGTATCTTTTAAATCCTGAAAAGCATCATTAAAATACATTAGAAATAATATGGATTGGCCAAAAAGTTCGTTCGGGTTTTTCTGTAACGTCTTATGAAAAACCCAAACGAACTTTTGGGCCAACCCAATATTTTTTGATGACTTCATTTAACACATATTTATTTAGTGAGCACCTATTATGTATTCTAGGCACAGAGGACATAGTAGTGAATAAAACAGATAAAATACCTGCCTAAATGAAGCTTATGAAGCTTACATTCTGGTGTGGGGAAATTGTAAACACACACACACACTTTATAGAATTAAAATTCATGTTTTGAAAACACTCAGTAGGTAACATGAAGTTATATGTCCATTTAAATAAAGCAAGGGTAGACAAGGAAAGCAGAAGAATAGAAGGGGTGCACTATAATTGACAAGGAAATGAACTTAGTTATGTTGCCTGGAGTCTTTAAATTCATGGTCATGAACCTCAAATAGTCTGCTCGTACTACTCAGCAAACGTGTCTCTTTTCTTCATGGTCCCATATTCTGTGGCTATTTCATACCCTACCCTCTTTTCACAGAGCTGCAACATCTTTTTTCCCCATCCTCACACTTATCTGTCCTTCTACTATTGCTTCTTCACTAAGTAAATTAAAGTTATCAGAAAATAAACTTTGTAGACTCAAATGATCCCCCTCCAACTGCATCCACATCCACATATGACACCCTCCTGCTTGATACTCCAAATCTATGTTTTCCAATCCAGTAGCCACTAGCCACATGTGGCCGTGGAGCGTGTGAAATGAGGCTAGTCCAAACTGAGAAGTACTGTTAGCGCAAAATCCACATCGGATTTCAAAGAGTGTATGAAAGATTTAATGCAGAATATCACATTTAATTTGTTATACTGATTAAATGTTGAAATATAGGTTGGATACATTGGGTTAAATAAGATTAAAATGAATTTCACCTGCCTCTTTTTACTTTTTTCAAATGTGGTTATTAGAAAATCTGAAACCCCCTGTGCTGCTCACAGCATAATTCTGTTAGGCGGACCTGCTCTAGAAGAACTTGGACTTCTGTCTTAGCCGATCACTCCCCTTTCATAGAGAACACGTATATACGTGAGAGAGTGTCTCCCATCTCTTCCTTACATCGCTAGTTTGTTTCCCTCCTTGTTCTGTATCATTTTCAGTAGCAGGTACCTATGGGGTTACTCTCCCATCTTTAAAAAGATGTCCACAGAACTCCTCTTCCCCTGCCAATTCGTGTCCCATTTCTCGGGTCTCCTTTTCAGCAAAACTTTTCCGGAGTATTCTATAGGCTGCGTCTCCATCTTCTCCTTTTCCCACGCTCTATCCCCCCCGTCCTCACACCTTCCCAACGACAGCAACGAACATCAAGGACAACGCACTGCTTTTCTGATGGTCATGATTAACTTTCTTATGATAAAAATCCACTGGTTAATTCCAAGCACGCATCTTCCTTAACCAGGCATCCTCATTGGCAGGGCTGGTTCTCTCTCTTTCTTGACGGAGTTCATTGACTAGTTTCCAGAACACTCCAGTTGCATGACTTCCCTCCATCCTCTTACGTTACTCCTTCTCAGTCTATTTCTGGACAATTCTTTTTCCTCTCAGCACTTAACGTATGATGTGTAATGACTTCGTCTTCTCTTCACACTTATTTTCTTGGTGGTCTTATGCAGCCCCGGAACTTTCAGCTTTTAGCTCCCGCCAGACCTCTGTAGGAATTCCAGAAGAAACTATGCGAGAGCCTATTAGCTTTTTCTTTTTATGCTTCTAATTAGCTTATCAAATTTGGCATTTTCAAAACTGATATTCTGACCTCCTCAACTCCAAACCTGCTCCAGTTGCTGTTTTTCTCATCTCAGCTGATGGCAACTGTCCTCCCGCTGTTCAGACTAAAAAATCTATAAGGAGGCATTTCTTAAGTCTTCTTTCTCACTCCTCACATTCTATCAGGCAGCACATCTGGTTGTCTCCAATTTCAAACCATAATAAACGTCCCAGCCACTTCTCATCACCTCCCCTGCCGTCACTGGGAAGGTACCATTCTCCTCTCCACCCCCAGCCCTCAAATAGCCTCTGAACTGTACTCTCCGGTCCTACTCTTGCTCATTGCTGTGTGTTTTCAACAGGGAAGCCGGAGTCATTCTTTTTGAACACGAATTAGATTGTGTTGTTCTTTTTATTTGAAACCCTGCAGTGGTTCTCCATCACATTGAAATAAGATCCAATGAGCTTGCAATGATATGCCTGCAAAACCCTGCCTAATCCCCTTCTCCCACAACAAACCCTTTCCCCTCATTTCTCTCTGTACTACTTTTCTACTAACGATTCTTCTTCTAAAGTCTGCTGAAGCCACACTGGTCTCTTTTCCGTTCCTTGAAAAGAAACCAGGCACATCTCTGCTTTAAAAGTTGGCACTGGTTGTTTGCTCTGCTTGAAAACTCTGTCCTCCAGGTTATAATGTAGAATAGTGCTTTTACCTACTTCACGTCTTTGTTCAAATGCCATCTTCTGGATGAGGCCACTGGGCAAATAAATAAGAGTCCCCATGCCTATGTCCACACCTTTCTAATCAACTATTCTCTCACTAAGATATGGAAAACTTGATCTTTCAAAATCTAAATAGGTACACTAAAGCATTTAGGTTAAGCAATCGTTAGTTTATCGCCCACTCCTCTGCCACCAGTGACAAGATTTCTCTTTGCTTGACTACCAACTTTCTCCTAGAAAGCTAGAATATATAATGAATATTTTCAGTCATGAAGTTTCTTTGAACTTTTCAGGGAATAACTCGAGAAGTAGGAGAAAATGAGAAAGAAAAATTGGGGATTTCATTGATAGTGGCATGTGAAGAGAAAATGAAGATTGATTACACTATAGGAAAACTTCTATTGGATTTTGTAATTTCTTCTAAGCCTGAAATGCCCAAAGCAAATTCTGTGCTTCCCTGGCGGATGTCACACTAGATGTGGAGTTACAGATGCACTTGGACACAGAGACCCTGGCTGAAGTCAGCAAGGTTTTTATTTTCCTGCTGTTTTAAAAGGAAAGTGCATGTTGATGAATACATGGTATCTCTAACTGTATAGCATTTTGCTATTTAAAAAAAATGAGTTTTATTCCCAGTAGGTTAAAGAAGTCACTTAAAAAAAATGAGAAGAAAAGAAAGCCTGAATCAGGAAGCATTGTTCACTTCATTAGCAAAAGTCACCTTTAAAGCATCTTGTGTTTCATTAGCGGAGATGTCCAGAACCTGTAAATAACACTCACAACTCGCTTTTTCCCTTTCTTTTTACCCCTTTGGTGTTAATTAAAACGTGCTGTCTCTTGTAGCTCATATTGTGGGGTTTTTTTTTCCAAGTCATATTCTATCTCTTTCTAAGTCTATAGTTTAAAGTGAAAATAAGAATCATGCAGTGATTTTCTTGAACCAATGCCAAGGTGAGAGTAACTTTTATATAATACCTTTAAATTCAACTGCACTAGACATATTGCGATCTTCAGGGGCCCAAAATATTTTATCAGATGAAAGACTGAATCAAAAGGCATGTTTTCAAAATTATCTAAATCTAAATACAGTAAACTGACTTTTTGGGGAGGATTATTTACTTTTTAAAAAGTTTGCTATATCAGCTCTTCCTATACTAGAATGATTTTTAAAAACCGTAAAATGGTAGAATTAGCTTCTTCTACATAATTTGACCATGCCTATTATCTGAACTTTATCTGAACTTTTATCAGATATTTGAACTTCAGTTATCTGAACTTTTTCAGGTGATGCTTTCACCACCTTCAGAATATACAAATCTCATTTGTATATTCTGCATATATCTTCTATATTTAAAAAATTTGTTTTATGGACCAGTGCAAATGTTGAGAGTAAGATTTGAGACACACTGGCCAGTGTATGTCTTTTTTTGGATTGTTAAATGGAGGAGGGCTTTACCATAATTTGTGTTAGTGTGTCTATTTTAGTTAATAGCTGTAGCATCTTTGGCATTGGTCATCTGTACATCAGAATGCTGCTGTTACACATACTTGTAATTAAAATTAATTGTAGTCTGAAAATAATTTTCTTTTAAAATAATATTTTACATCAGGAATTTCTTTGAAGTGTGAAACCAAAAATAATTTCTTTACATCTTTCAGTCTAAATGGAGATGTTTGTTATTGAGTAGAAAAGGGCTCACATTTGCCTATGTTTCCCCAAGTTCTCAGAATAAAATAAATAGTAGAAGCTTCTTCTACATCATCAAAAAATATCAGCAGACATTTATTATTCTGTACTTTTATTACAATCATTCTGTTAGCAAGATACAGGTACTCTGTGACTAAGAATAGACAGTTTAAAAAAGATAAAATGAAAAAACTTGTATTTGTAGGAAAGATTCTCAGCAGTGTCGACTTACATAGCTCTCAGGATGGGCATGAGGTACCACCAAGTTTCTCACATCCCTTATAATATCTTCCTACAAATATTATAGATTAATACAGATTTGACATACAGCCATATATTGGATATTTAATAAGAAATTAAATGGCTTTAATGACAGAAAGCTAGACAGTTTTATCTTTTTATACTGATTTTTTAAAAATAGAAAGTTAATAATTTAGTGTCATTTAGAAATTACAGAAGGGTATATAATTCAAGGTTTATTAATTTCATCCCTCATATTTCACCTTTTTTGACAATACACTGTATTATGTCATTTTATGTAAATATATATTATGGTGGGATAATTTATGTGGTTTCATAACATTGAGATCTTATTTATCACAGTTTTGAGTCTAGGCTTTTGCCTTGTTTATCAAATTCTTTCTGATCCTGACTTTAGAGGACATTTTCTTATTTTCTCCTATAACTCAAAGTTTACCCTCCTACATTTAACCCTTTAATTAATCTTGGGTTTATTTTTTGTATGATGCGCAATATAGATTTTCCTTAGCATATGTCATCTAATTTATGTTTTCCAATATTATACTATAAACAATTTTCAAGTTAAAAAATTGAAAGAATTTATGGACCATCTTGATTCTACAATTAATATCTTACTATATTGTTTTGTCAGACACTCAATTTATTGATTCTTCTATCTAGCCACCAACGTATTTTCTTTCTGAATGAATTTCAAAGTATATTGCAGACATCAATAAAATTTCCCCTGAATACTTCGGCATGCATATTATTAACTAGAGCTCAATATATGACTATGTATAGATTTTGTGTAAAAACCACGTGCAATGAAATGTACAAATACTGAATGTACTTATGAGTTATAGTTCTTTTAATGTTCCTGACTGATACTTACATCTCTAGGTCTGGTTATGCTGCTAGCTTTACCTTTTGAAAACAGGTTGTTTTTCTCTTGCTTTTTTGCATGTTCCATGATTTTTGGTTGAAAACCAGACACTATTTGCAAAAGAATACTGAGGAAAGTGACAATAACAGCCAGATTTTTTTTTCCTGAGTTCCTGCTTCATCTCTAGTCTTCATCAGTTCCTGAACACTTGTACCAACATAGAAATCTTGGTCATAGTCTCGCTGCTTCCCCAGCAGGAGGCTGCTCTTGATCGCTACTCTGGGATAGGTCCTTGACTGGTGGTGGTGGTGGACCCAGTTCTATTGTGTGGTCCTAGAACTCTACACCTGGGCCTCAAGAGTGGGACTTTCTCAGCATGCCCTCCTCCGCCCCTCTGTCTGGCATATAGATTACACCTTGTACCTATGAGAGCTCTTTGGAAAGTGAGAGAGTTTTCTGCCACTCCTCCAGAAGCAGAAGACTTTTGTTCTGCATTAGCTCAAGATGCTGTGCCCAAGACATTTCATACCTTTTACTCCCAGAAGGAAAGTTTTTGTCTCTACCTTCCACCAGAAGCAGTGAATTTTGTCCCAATTGTTATTTATTGAAAATAACCATGTGAGTTTTACGTATGACCAAAGAGAATTTTTAAAAACACTTAACAGAGATTATTATAATCTTTAAGTTTCTTAAGAACATATTTAAATATTGTATTACATTTATAATTTACCACATTGGCTTTTAAATTATGAAAAATATATCATTGAATTAAAGATAATTTGTAATGCTCTGTGTTCAGAGTCCAAAAATTGCTTTTAAATGTTTCTTTCAACAGTGTCTTCTGGTATCAAAAATTCCCATACTAATTGTGATTTGTGAGTACAGTTGGCCCTCCATAACTTTGGGTTCTGCACCTACAGATTCAACCAACCCCAGATCAAAAATATTCAGAAAGGATTTTCAGAAAATTTCAAAAAGCAAAACTTGAATTCATCACACACCAGCAACTAATTACATAGCACTTACATTGTATTTATAGCTGTTTACATAGCATTTACATCATATTAGGCATTATAAATATTCTAGAGATTAAAGTATATGGGAAGATGTGTAGAGGTTACACACAAATACTATGCCATTTTATATAAGAGACATCCACTGATTTTGGTATCTGTGGGAGGAGGTCTTGGAACCAATCCCTCACAGATACTGAGAGACGACTGTAGTATTAAGAAAATATTTGGAATGATGACTTACTTTCATAGACAAAGCTTTTGGTTGGTTGTGTTAGCTGCCAAATCTAGCAGATGATAGTTGTCCATTGCTTTCAGTCTTCAAATTAAAAAAAAAAAAAAAAAGAATTTATCTCACTCGCTGACGTATGCAGGCATGCATACCTCAGAGATATTGCAGGTTTGGTTCCAGACCACTGCAATAAAGTGAATATCGAAACAAAGGGAGTCACAAAATTTTTGGTTTTCAGGGCATATAAAACTATGATTACACTATATTGTAGTCTGTTAAGTGTGCAATAGCATTTTGTCTAAAAATAGTACATATCTTAATTTCATATTGTTTCATTGCTAAAAAATGCTAATCATTATCTGAGACTTCAGTGAGTCATAGTAATAACATCAAAGATCACTGATCACAGACCACCATAACAAATACAATAGTAATGAAAAAGTTTGAAAATTGAGAGAATCACTAAAATATGACACAGAGACAAGAAGTGCACAAATGTTGGAAAAATGGCACCAATAGACTTTCTTGACACAGGGTTGCCACAAACCTTCAGTTTGTAAAAAATGCAACATCTGCAAAAATAAAAAGAGAAGTGCAATAAAACGAGGTATGCCTGTATAGGATAAATGCACACACAGACAGACAGACAGACACACACACACACACACAGGTGTTTCTTTCAAGAAACAATTCTAGGCAATTTTAAAGGTGTAAACTGATCCAGCCAAACTGATAAAGCAGGTATGCATCTTTCTTTTCCAAGTATATGTGGATAAGTTATGGATATTAGTGACATGTCAAGTGAGTCCTGACATTATGAAATGTAATAGCACTTGACTGTCTGAAATACGATCTTTATTGGCTCACTTTAGCGCTTTCTTCATTAATTGGTATTTGTCAAGTTCTTCCCAAATTCTACAGCAACGAAGCCTCCTCTTTTAGTCTAATCAGCATCAGGGAATAGGAGATAGTGGATTTCCCATTCTACTTCTAGTACTGCTGCCAAGACTCAGAAGTTAAGGTTTTTTACACCAAACACCAGGAACCCTTTCTCTGACATTCCAGATGGATGGTAAAAAAAAAAAAGGGTAGAGGGCTTCCCTGGTGGCGCAGTGGTTGAGAATCTGCCTGCCAATGCGGGGGACGCGGCTTCGAGCCCTGGTCTGGGAGGATCCCACATGCTGCGGAGCAACTAAGCCCGTGAGCCACAACTACTGAGCCTGCGCATCTGGAGCCTGTGCTCCGCAACAAGAGAGGCCGCGATAGTGAGAGGCCCGCGCACCGCGATGAAGAGTGGCCCCCACTTGCCACAGCTAGAGAAAGCCCTCGCACGGAAACGAAGACCCAACACAGCCATAAATAAATAAATAAATAATTTAAAAGAAAAAAAGAAAGGCTACAACAGAAAACTTCTTTGAAAAAAAAAAAAAGGGTAGAAAAGATAGGGAAAGTCTTTTTCAAAGATGTTGCAGTTGAAACTTTAGAGACAGATTGGCTGTAGTCCAAGCTGTAGCCCATCTTATTAAAAATGGCCCATTTTAAAAGTAAATACTTTTTTCAGAGCAGTTTTAGGTTCTGCAAAATTGAGGGGAAGGTCAAGATTTTCCATATATTCCCCCCCCCCCCACACACACAGCCTCCCCCATTATCAACAACCACCAGGATGGTACATTTGTTACAATCGACAAACCTACATTGACACATCATAATCACCCAAAGTCCGTAGTTTACTTTGCGATTCACTCTTGGTTTTGTCTATAATTCCTTTTTGAATAACATGGCATTAATTACGCTTTTCCTTGTTTTATTTGTGTTGTGTGTTCAGAATGGCAATCTGAGGCCAGAAACAGCCTCCAGCTTGACAGTGTGGGTCTCAGCCAGCTGACTGACAAGTGGTGAACACTTGGGCAGGCTTTCTGAGAGTCAGGAGACCCCAGTGGGGAGGGGCCTCTTGTCCTATTTCAAGTCTCTGTCAGGCACGCAGCCATCCCTGAACACTGAAAGGCTCTCAGGATTACTAGCTGCCAGGTCCCATCTGAATCACATGAAAGGGGAGCTCAATTTAAAGCAGTGTCCGGAAGCTAAACTAAGAGCCAGTTTGCCAGGAAGCTAAAGTGTTCTCAGTCACATTCCAGCTCTTTCCATAAGACTGGCCACTCAGATTACTGACATCTCTGTGGAGCAGTCTTCTGTCGGTATCAGCTGGGAGAATCCCTCATATGTTGGGAGTTTCGCTTATTTAATTCATATGCCATTACGAATCCCATAATATTGAGAAGAGACCATTTATTTCCAAAAGTTTCAAAACCATGTTTAAAAATGCGGACTTGCCAATATTTCATGTCATTTAAAAGAAACAATTCCTCAATATTAATCACAATGGAGTTTTCACATCTGAGATCACCTAAAACCTCAGTGCCACCCAGCTGTTTCCGGTCTCTTGGGCACCTTACCCATCTTTCTGAACATTAATTTGTTCCAAAATCATTGTTTGTTCTAATGACATTGTTAAAAGGTTAAAATAAACCAAAATAATTTCAGTCATAAATGCATAAAACAGAACAAAACAAACAATAACTTCAAATCTTGTAAAACATCCACTATTTGTAAAGCAACTACTAATGCTAGTAGATGTTTGTTACTACAAACAGGTAAAATTTGGGGAAAAAAAGTAATACAAGAGATGTATCAGGTTCCTCAACTGCTTTCTATAAAAAGAAATATTTTATTCAGACTTCTAAAATACATACACTGGAAGTCGTTGGATGTATTATTTTATTGTTGGATGTTAACATTCATGTGGATATTATGCATTTATTTCCTACTAGACATAACTGATGTGTAACTGTCTCAGTAAAGACAAGTTACATCTCACTTATTTCCACAAGCTAGCTAGATTTTCACTAATTAAACTCTCAGCTTAATTGTCAGATATAGTTACAACTATAAAAAGAAGTAAAATCTATAAATATCATATGCAAAAAGAGATTTATATTTTCTCTTCGTAAAGTTAACTAAGCCTTTTATTAGGATGTGTTACATCTGCTTCCAGGAGATATGTCCAGATTAGGAAGCTCCAAAATAAAAACCTTACCCTGTCAGGTTTAATGCGAGAGCCAGGTATTTACTTTATATAGTACATATGTATACTTTATATGTATTTACTTTAAGCAGTATATATTCACTGCTTAAAGTTACCCAAGTATAGTGACCAGTCAGCTTCATAACTAGCGAGGTGACAGGATGACGTTACCCGTGAAAGTTAGGCTGTTAAGATTCTCCACACGATAACATTATGAGTTGAAGCTGTAAAAAATCTATTTGGTTTGGACAAGAAATTTCTCTCCTTTTGGGAAGCTGAGATTTCAAAGTCTTTTCCATGACTGCATCACTGGAAATTGACTGAATTCTAGGGTAAAAACATTTTGAGTTGAGACAATACTAACAGAAAAATTTTCAATTAATTTTTTCAGGATAACCTAGATTTCCAAATCAAGTTAGCTCTTTGTGTGTGATGGGCTGAAAAAATGAAGAAATAATGGGTTAAATTGTTTTTTGTTGATATATGTCGTCCAGTGCTCTACTAAATTAGTACTTTCAGGGACTTCCCTGGTGGCGCAGTGGTTAAGACTCTGTGCTCTCAATGCAGGGGGCCCAGGTTCGATCCCTGGTCAGGGAACTAGATCCCACATGCATGCCGCCACTAAGAGTTCACATGCCACAACTAAGGCGCCCGCCTGCCGTAACTAAGACCCAGCACAACCAAATAAATAAATAAAAATAAATTAGTACTCACAGTAAATTTTAAAAATTAAGTCAAATGTTATGTGTAATGAGAAGATACTTATAATTCCAAGTATTACAGCTTTTTCACTTGCAACAATTTCTTTAAATGGTGCCTTTAGTGTTAATTGTCACTACTTGGTGACAAGTAGTGTTAATTTAATTGTCAACAGCTTTTCTCTTCTTTTGCTCTAGGGTATTGGTTCCAACGGACAAGAACTGCAAAATAATTATTCCCATATTCCCCAAATAATTATTTCTAGATCAGGGCTAGTTTTTGTCCTAAATGTCATCAGATAGAAACTTCTTCATCTTTCTTTTTTTTTTACTAGGTAATTCTTTAAAAATGTTTCCACTGACTAGTTAAACATATTCGTAGGGTGTGTGTATATGTACTAAGAAAATATAAAAAATATAAATTAGTGAATAATTAAGTAATTATACCCAGGTAAGGAAAAATGATAAAAGCCTCAACATTTACTTCTTTAGCTGCTTGCCTATTATAGCACATCCAATTAGTTCTATCTATTCTTTGTCTAATTGTAAGGCATTAGGTTTTAATCCAATACCCAAAGGAGTTGAAAAACATAATCCTTGATGGCTATCAGCCAGGGATCACCCTCAGCTCCTTGAGGCCACCTGTGTCCCCCCCACCCCCAGTCCCTGACCCATCTGCAAAGCAGCAATGTAGTCTACTCCTCATATTTTGAAATTCTCTGCCTTTTCTTTGTTTCTCTGACTTCTTCTTCTACTGCCAGCTGGAGAAAGCTCTACACTTTTTGTTGGTGTTTTAATTGAAGTATAGTTGACTTACAAAATTATATTAGTTTCAGGTGTATAGCAGTGATTCAATATGTTTATAAATTATACTCCATTTAAAGTTATTACAAAATAATAACGCCCCTCCCCTTCCCTCTCTCCACTGTACCGCTAGTTTTCTCTCTACATCTACATGTCTAGGAGTGGAATTGCAGGCTTAGAGAATTTGCCAGTCTTCGTTTTTACTGTCTTCAAAGTGATCGTACTAATTTTCACCACCATTGCCAAGTATTTGAGAGTTCCCTTTGTTCCTAATAGTACTGACTAACTTTAAAAAGTTTGCCTATCAGTGAGTTAAAGTATCTTATGTGCTCTTAATTTTCAGTTTCTTGATTATTAATGCAATTGAATATCACTTCACATTTTATTAGCTATTTATGAATCTTCTTCTGTAAAAGACCTGTTCATGTATGTTTCCCATTTTTTCCCTGTTTCAGTGTTTGTTGATTACTCATTGGTTTGCAGCAGTCCTATATATATGTTTTTTTTCTGGTAATATCTTCAATATATACTTTCCTCTGGTATGTGGCTTTTTAATTTTCTTTGTGGTGTCTTCTGATGAACAAACACTCATTAACAAAATAAAATGTATCAATGTTTAAAAAAAAGTATAATCCTGAACTTTACGTGAAAGGTAACAACACGAAATTGTCTAAATTGTAAATCTAAATTACTTTAAAGTGTAGGAGGGCATACTGTACTTTGAGCTTTGTGTTGAAAAGGGAATAAAATTATAAAACGTGCAAATTAATGAATTACATAAAGCAAACACATGATTTGATTGAGGGTTTCTTCTATACTTTATTTTTCAACTGGTTTGAAAATTTGTCATCCATACCCTAATTTTTACATGCTCTCTCTTTCTTTTGACATTTAGAGCTTTTTACCAGAATTTACTTCCTTCTTTGTTAAATATGTCATTAGATATACATATATATTTGTGTTGGAGGTATTCTGACAAGCTTTCATTCTTCTAAAAATTGTTATTGTATTTTAAAAAAAATACAGTTCTAGATGGACATTAATTTCTTCTCAGAAGTTTGGTGATAATGTTCAGTACTTTTTTGGAAATAAGAATTACCATTTAGAACTCAGATGTTTAATTGTAATTCGTTTTTTGATTCGTATTTCCAAACTATCAAGTATTCCCTCTACCCTTTTACTTTTTCGAAGTGTCAACTAAATTTATTTAGGTTGTCTTTAATTTTTGTTTGCATATTTTTAGGGTTTTATTGTAGTTTTAAAATCTGTGGATTCCAAATTATCAGTTCTAGAAATTTCTCAGATATTCTTCTCTCAAGTTTGTCTTCTCCTGATATTCTCAGGAGAAGTTCTTTGTCTTCCATTCTTAAACTCAGTTACATATTTTCCATTTCTTTCATTGTCTGTGCTATTTTCTGGATAAGTTTTTCAGTTCTTTTTCTTCCTTAGTAAATTTCTCTTCAGCTTTTTCTCATAGTCATTATCATATCCATTGAATTTTAAAATTTCAGGTATTATAAGTTGTCTCTCTATATTTTTATAAAGATCCTTTTATTCAGATAGGTTTGTTCATGTTTATAATAGCTAGTTCCATATAATAGCTAGCTCCATACATGTATTTTCAGTTTCCTTTTTATTTCTTTAAATGTGTTACAGACGCTTATTTATTTATGTTTTGAACTTAATACTCTTAATAAGACTTTCTATTTCTAATAGTTCTTTTCTGCCTTTTTCTGTGGACTCCTGATAGTGTGCTTTATTTCTTCCCGTGTCTTGTGATTTCATATAGTGTGTTCATTTCATCTTTAAATTATTTGAGGGATGATTTCAGGCACTTTCCTCCAAAGAGTTTTATTTACTTCTCCAGTATATTATACCTGGGTTTCATTAAAAACATTGTTCATTTTCTGTTTTTTATTTAAGTTTTCGTTTAATGGTTCATTTGGGACCAAATCCTCATGAAAGTTGGCTTGTGGTCATCGGAATTCAGAAGAGACACCTCCTCCATCCAGTACCTAGGCCAGATCACACAGAACGTCTTGTGGGTTTTGAGTGTCTGTTGTGTGTCAGTGTGTTTTGAGATGGTGGTGGTGTGTGTGGGGGAATTGGGGACTTACTTACACTTCATGCATAACTGAGTGCTGGGTTGTGGCATCATAAGGAGACTTTGATCTGGTATCTCTGACTGAGATGTTCTAGAAGTGTCTTTGATCATTGACATGCTTAAAAAGAACAGGCTTAGCAAATTCTCTCAGGGCAACAGTCAGCTTTATCTTGTTTCCTTTTTCTTGATTCACACTCCTTCACTATGTATTTATTTATGTTTTACCTTTGATAATTTTGCTTATTTACAGCTCCACCATTCCATAAAAATACTTAAAATTATATATATAATTATATAACATATATATACTAGATGATATGTACATGATATATAATAGATTATATATAAATGCAATAAACATGCAGGGATGTATATAATGTTATATATAGTGTACACAATATATAATATGCAATGTATAATACTTATATAACTTATCTTCTACATTATATAAGATAAATAAAATATATTGTATATAAAATATTATAACATAATATTTAGTGTATTACATACATTTTATGCATTACATAGTGTATGTTTTACATAAATAATATAGCTATTATAAATATGTTATAAATACTATAATATTAAATATAATTATTACATTTGTTAAATATAAATCGATATATAAACTAAATACAATATTAAACTGCATTTAGGGACGAGTTTTCTTTTTTTAACCACAGACAATAATGTAATTTGTGCAGATATGTAAAGAAACTCATGAATCACATAATGTGTGATATAGTATACCCTAGAGTTGTCCATTATATTGGGTTATAAAATTTTATCTCTTCTTTTTTATTTCAGAGGCTTCTGCACCAACTTTTAGATTCTAAGGAGAAACCAGAGTGACAAAGCTCTTAGCAATGTGGCCTGGTCAATTTCCTTTTATAGTAGTTTTCTTAGAAATAAATAGATATATTTTTCATCAGTGTTTTCAATTTTAAAAAAATTAACTAATTAATTAATATTTTGCCTGCATTGGGCCTTCGTTGCTGCATGCGGGCTTTCTCTAGTTGCAGTGAGCGGGGGCTACTCTTTGTTGCAGTGCGTGGGCTTCTCATTGCGGTGGCTTCTCGTTGCGGAGCACGGGCTCTAGGCGCATGGGCTTCAGTGGTTGTGGTGCATGGGCTCAGTAGTTGTGGCTCACAGGCTTAGTTGCTCTGCTGCATGTGGGATCTTCCCAGACCAGGGCTCGAAGCTGTGTCCCCTGCATTGGCAGGCGAATTCTTAACCACTGTACCACCAGGGACGTCACCAGTGTTTTCAATTTTTAAGTTAAGGAATATTGACTAGCTATAGCTATAAATTTTAAGTGTGTAAAATCTTAATAAAAAAGTAGAGTATTAAAAATGTAGGAAGAGTAGAATCCATCTAAAACAATTAGCTCGAGGCTTTATTAAAACATTGCAAAATGAGAACAGCTCTAAGATGGGGTTCTGTGGAGGGAATGAGTATAAGAATTTTAAAGGATAGATTAAGATAATGTTCAGTTTTCTTTTCTGAAAACTGTTTACTGTTTAAATTCTTGTAAAATATGGAAGACTCTTGGGTTGCCAAAGACACAGAACAAGATGTAATGGGTAGCAAGACTGGAGCCAGGGTTTATCAGCCTTGGTTGGACAAGCTGGGTTTAGGCAGATGGGTGGAGAGGAAGAGCTGTAGGCTGTCTTACTATGGGGTCTTACCTGGGAGTCTTACTAGGGTCAATGGAAAATGATTAGTTCTTCTTTCATTCTTCTTCCATAATAGTATGAATTCATATGGTATGACTCTTATAATAAGAAAACAAACACTGCTGAATTTTAGACAACAATGAATGTTTAAAGCTGGACATGGGTGTGTAAATAGATATTAACATCTTTGAGAGTTGGGATAAAAATCTATTTTGTCTGTGTAATCTGGAACTTTGTCATGATAAGTAATGAATATCCCACCTTTTTATGGAAAACTGAACTGTTTGCTGTCTGAAAATACTCACTGGGGAGAAGAGAAAAAGATCCAAATTAATAGTCTGCAATTATTCAACTTATTTAAGGACAAGGGAATACAGAAGAATAAACATTTGGGGTTGAGTTTTCAAAAAATGATTAATTACTCTTTCAAAAGGTAATTTAATACGTTTGAAATTTCATTATTATAAAACAATTTCTAAGAAGTATATTTTCAAGTTAAAGAATGAAGTACCTCTGAGGCAAATTTTACCACTAGTTTGTCTGTAATGTCACTTAAGAATTTCGAGTGCCTGTGCAATTAAAGAGTTCTGAAGACCATAATTTAGAAGATCAAAGCTGTAGACATTATATCAAGTATAATTAATAAATTTGGGGAGTTTTATTGGATGATTAATCTTTTTGTTTTATTCTATGAGTTACTAAATATTTCTGTCTCCTTTGTTATAAACTTGTATGGAATTAATTTCAGATTGTGCTTATATGTGTATTTAATTTATTACGTGACCAAAATAGGATAAGAGAATTTTTGAAGAGATGGAGTGCCTCAAATCTGATAAAAACCAGAAACTAAAAAATAAAAGCTGCAATCATATGCTCTTGAAATTTAATATTGTTTTATAGTGCCCATAGTCTTTCAAACTATTTAATTCCTTATTTTTCAAAACTTTCACTTATTACTTTAAAATTTATGCTTTCAGCACAGAGAACTATATTCAGTATCTCATGATAAGCCATAATGGAAAAGAATATTATAAAAAGAAGGTATTGATACATATATGCATAACTGAATCACTTTGCTGTGTAGCAGAAATTAACACAACATTGTAAATCAACTCTGCTTCAATAAAAAATAAAGTAAAATTTGTGCTTTCATTTAAACACTTGTAATATAAAATGATCTGGAAAAAATGGTTGTTAAAACATAATTTTCATAGACATTTTAGTGCTCAGAATTTTAAAATAAATCAATTTATTCATTTGTCTAAATATATACTTTTGTCCAAATTGTACTTTCTTCAAAGGAAATTAACTTTTGAGAGACAATTAAATTAAAATTACTAATGGCCCTTATTTGTGTGTGAGGGAGGAGTGGTGAGGTAAGTGTGAGTATTTCTCTTTCTCTCTCAATGTGAACCTTAATAAGTCTTGAATATGTACCAGGGAAATTAATTTCATATAAAACATCTGGCATTGTATTCATAAAATTTACTCTAGTCGTTCACATAAAATACCATTTTATCTGTAGAAAATGCAAGCTCTGAGTGTGTTTCAAGGCTGTACATGTTGTTTCTAGCAGCACTTTGTAGAGTCACCATGGTCAGTCCCTCCAATGGCTAGCGAGTTCCTTAAGAACTGGAGAGGACCATATGGACGTATCCCCCACATGACATTTATGACACTGAAAATGCAGTGACATAACAATCTAAATTTTTGAATATTTAAACAATATATCTATTTGCACTCTAACTGCTTTTGAAGATTTTGACATGGCTTTATGGGGCATCATGTAAATGTGTGTGTGTGTGTGTGAAAATGCCAGTTATAGAAAACATATCTTTGGGGTTGTATATTAATTATAGAAAACATATCTTTGGGGTTGTACATTAATTATAGAAAACATATCTTTGGGGTTGTATATTTGGGTTGTTGTTTGATTCTATTCATTCAGATCATATGCGCATGGTTGTATGGGTCTATTTGATGCTGTGGTTCTTTGAAAATGCTCCGCAGGAAGACCTGGAATGATATATATCATCTTTAACAACTGTTAAATGGTCATGGCCTTGAAACTCTGAAAAATTCCAGCCTCCTCTTACACCACAGTTATCTTCTTTTAATCAGTGCACCGACTGTAAGGTGCTCTCTTCCTGCTTGATTCTGAAGAATAAATTGTTTATTTGTGAGATATTTAACCTCTTTTTAAAAGCATTAAAATATAGCTTTGCGCTGACACTTGCTGCCTTTCTGATCTTGAATATGGATCAATATGATGTGATGTCAGTGACAAAAGTGTTTTTATTTCATTTTTTTTTAAAATGAGGATAAAGTATTACTAGAAGACACTCCACAAACTGTGGGTAGCTGTTGTTGTTGTTGTTGTTGTTGTTTTTGAAATCTTACAAGCAAATCCTGTATTCTAGAGAAGAAACACTCTTGGTGAAGAGCCAGGTGTTAACACCCAGAGGCCATGGCAAGCCAGGTGTGGGTCCAAGACTCAGGCTGTGATGAATATCAAAGGGTGTTAATGGTTATTTGGGTCAGTTTATTTTGAAAATACCTGTGCATTATACATCTTAAGACATGACAATTCAAAACTATTTTTTAGATTAAAAACTTGCACATTTGAAAACTATACTTGAAGTTCGTATCTTGAAGTACCAACATCTTTCAGGAGGAGACAAATGATAAGGAAAGGCTGTGGCAGAAATCGAATCAAGTGAGCAACCTAATTAATCTTAATAGGATAGTAAATTTATGTCGTACTGTTTATTGACTCCTTGAATTCACTAAAGATGGTAACCAGGAATTGTTTCAACCATGACATGTGACATCAAGTCTGGAGCATCTTTTGAAATCTATAGATCTTGTAACATTATTTGTTAATTAACGTATTACCCCCAGATTAGCTGCTACGGAATAGGAAAAGTGAATGGAGCTACAATGAATTCAAACAATATTAAATACCTGACAATGTATGTCCAAGTTTCTTTTCATCATTGAGATGTTCCTGCAAAACATAATAGATATCAAATTCCATTTAAAGATGACATTTATATTAATTTGTATGAGATTAACATGTGAAAAGTCTTTTAAACCAGGTGCAATGTGTTCTGATTGCGAGTTTATATTTATAAAACATTCATGGTTTTTCAATCCTTCGATGAAAAGTAACCAAACCCTAGGTTAATTTTTTCACTCTATTAGTAAACTAACTTACTTGGGAAATGTGTGTGTGTGTGTGTGTAAACATTTGCTAACAATAACAGAAATAGAAACAGTAGGTGAATTTAATAGAAGATTAAAATCTATATATTTGTGATTTTGGAAAGAGAACAATCATCTCTTTAAGAATCAAGAACCGTCATGCAGAAAGATTCAATGAATATGTTAGCCCGCTTCAGGCTGATCTGGAAAGAGAGATGATAAAGGATAGGAAAGTAAAAAGAAATAAAGAAGAGAGAGAAAAGGAGCAAGGGTGGAAGGATAGGACGGAGAGTGGGGATAAAAGAAACAGGTGAGAGGGGATAAGAAAGTCCTTGCTAAGAGCAAGGATTTGGGCTTGGGGTTCCCAACTTCATACACCATGCATCTCATCTGTAAAATGGGAATATTGATAATTAACTGATATTTCATAATTGCGAGATTTTATTGAGATAATATAGTAAGTGCTATGCAAATATTATTAACAGTATTATGCTCTGTATCTTTGCTGTTGGGAAGATTACATGAGTTAACATGTATCAGACACTTAGGTAGGGTCACTACTGCTGTATATCATCTTTGTATAAAGTAGAGGAAGATGCCCATCTCAGGTCCCTTAGTTGGGACACCAGGTATAAGGCTTGGCTGCAAAGTGGCAGCTGCATTATAGTGACCAGTTACTACTCACATGGCAAATTTCTGATGGGTCCAACCTGTACAATCTCATAGGCTGACCTTGGGCTTTGAGCAGCCCAGCACAGAGTAAGTGCCAGCTGTTGGCTGTTTAGGTACTTATAACCCTATACGAAGATCACCCCTAGATAAGGGGGGAAGTTTCAGTACTTTTGACTTACCAACAAATAAGGATGACTCCCCCTACTCAAGTAGCAAAGGTTTTTCAGCACCTTCAGCCTTTTTGTCCCGTACCACTCCCCACTCTCCTCCTGAAGTCCTTGAGAGCCAAGGCCTCTCGTTCTTTTGTCCTCTTGTCCATTTCTGTACTGAAATTTACCCTTTTCTCCCCTCCCCTCCCATCTCGCCTTCTCTTTTCTTTTCTTCTCTTACATTCCCCTCACTTTCCTTCCTTTCCTTTCCCTTCTGATCTAAGCCAGCATCCTAACTGCCAATTAATTACAATTCAAGAGGTTGATTGGATGCTGAAAAACTAATGCGTCTGCAACATTTTTTCCTATGACATCACCCTACTGATGTTCACATGTAATTTTTAAATTAAAATTAGAAAAAATATTCAATCATATATTATTTTGGAAATCCTTTTGAAAGAGAAGAAAGACATTTTTCAATATCTGCTGCCATATACATTTCTGTTTAAGAAGAGCATATTGACCACACTGCATATATGACCTACTAGCTACAAAACAGTTTCCCAAGTGTGACATTAAAATATTAGGGACATTTTTTAATAAGATTTCATAGGATTTCCCTCTTCAAATATCAATACACAATTTTTAAAAGCTGTCAGTAGAAACAAATTGAAATGTAGATCAGAATACCTCCAATGATATCTATTTTAATAATGTCAATACTTATTAGAAAGAAATATTTCCCTTGACAATGTTATTTTACTCCAGCAGTTACAAAAATGCTGTCATATCAGAAAGATGGTAGTACTTTTTTTATACTAAAGAGTGGCTCCAACACAATTCTTAAAGATTTTCTAGGAGACCTTCAATATGGCGGAGGAGTAAGACGTGGAGATCACCTTCCTCCCCACAGATATATCAGAAATACATCTACACGTGGAACTGCTCCTACAGAACACCCACTGAACACTGGCAGAAGACGTCAGACCTCCCAAAAGGCAAGAAACCCCCATGTACCTGGGTAGGGTAAAATAAAAAAGAAATAACAGAGACAAAAGAATAGGGATGGGGCCTGCACCAGTGGGAGGGAGCTGTGAAGGAGGAAAGGTGTCCACACACTAGGAAGCCCCTTCGCGGGCGGAGACTGCGGGTGGTGGAGGGGGGAGCTTCGCAGCCACGGAGGAGAGCGCAGCCACAGGGGTGCGGAGGGCAAAGCGGAGAGATTCCGCACAGAGGATCGGTGCCAACCAGCACTCACCAGCCCGAGAGGCTTGTCTGCTCCCCCGCCGGGGCGGGCGGGGCTGGGAGCTGAGGCTCGGGCTTCGGTCGGATCGCAGGGAGAGGACTGGGGTTGGCGGCGTGAACACAGCCTGAAGGGGCTAGTGCGCCACAGCAAGCCGGGAGGGAGTCCGGGAAAAGGGCTGCAGCTGCCGAAGAGACAAGAGACTTTTTCTTGCCTCGTTGTTTCCTGGTGCGTGAGGAGAGGGGATTCAGAGCGCCGCCTAAACGAGCTCCAGAGACGGGTGCGAGCCGCGGCCATCAGCGCGGACCCCAGAGACGGGCATGGGACGCTAAGGCTGTTTCTGCCGCCACCAAGAAGCCTGTGTGCGAGCACAGATCACTCTGCACACTGCCCCTCCCGGGAGCCGGTGCAGCCCGCCATGGCCAGGCTTCCGTGATCCGGGGACAACTTCCCCAGGAGAACACACGGCGCGCCTCACGCTGCTGCAACGTCACGACGCCTCTGCCGCCGCAGGCTCGCTCCGCCTCCTCCGTACCGCTCCCTCCCCCCGGCCTGAGTGAGCCAGAGCCCCCGAAGCAGCTGCTCCTTTAACCCCGTTCTGTCTGAGCGAAGAATCAACGCTCTCAGGCGACCTACACGCAGAGGCGGGTCCAAATCCAAAGCTGAACCCCAGGAGCTGTGCGAACAAATAAGAGAAAGGGAAATTCCTCCCAGCAGCCTCAGGAGCAGCAGATTAAATCTCCACAATCAACTTGATGTACTTGCATCTGTTGAATACCTGAATAGACAACGAATCATCCCAAAACTGAGGTGGTGGACTTTTGAAGCAACAATATAGATATATATTTTCCTTTTCTCTTTTTGTGGGTGTGTATGTATATGCTTCTTTGTGTGATTTTGTCTGTATAGCTTTGCTTTTACCATTTGTCCTAGTGTTCTGTCTGTTTTGTTTTTGTTTTTGTTTTTTTAGTATAGTTTTTAGCGCTTGGTATCATTGGTGGATTTGTTCTTTGGTTTGGTGCTCTCTTCTTTCTTTCTTATTTTTTTTCTTTTTTTCCTTTTATTTTATTACTTTTTAATTTTTAATTTTTAATAACTTTTATTTTAATAACTTTTATTTTATTTTATTTTTCTCTTTCTTTCTTTCTTTTATTCTCCCTTTTCTTCGGAGCCATGTGTCTGACAGTGTCTTGGTGCTCTGGCTGAGTGTCAGGCCTGTGCCTCTGAGGTTGGAGAGCCGAGTTCAGGACATTGGCCCACCAGAGACCTCCCAGCTCCACGTAATATCAAACAGCAAAAGCTCTCCCACGGATCTCCATCTCAACGCTAAGACCCAGCTCCACTCAACGACCAGCAAGCTACAGTGCTGGACACCGTCTGCCAAACAACTAGGAAGACAGGAACACAACACCACCCATTAGCAGAGAGGCTGCCTAAAATTATTATAAGGTCACAGACACCCAAAAACACACCACCGGACGTGGACCGGCCCACCAGAAACACAAGATCCAGTCTCATCCACCAAAACACAGGCACTAGTCCCCTCCACCAGGAAGCCTACACAAGCCACTGAACCAACCTTAGCCACTGGGGACAGACACCAAAAACAACAGGAACTACAAACCTGCAGCCTGTGAAAAGGAGACCCCAAACACAGTAAGTTAATAAAATGAGAAGACAGAGAAGCACAGCAGATGAAGGAGCAAGTTTAAAACCCACCAGACCAAACAAATGAAGAGGAAATAGGCAGTCTACCTGAAAAAGAATTCAGAGTAATGATAGTAAAGATGATCCAAAATCTTGGAAATAGAATGGAGAAAATACAAGAAACGTTTAACAAGGACCTAGAAGAACTAAAGAGCAAACAAACAATGATGAACAACACAATAAATGAAATTAAAAATTCTCTAGAAGGAATCAATGGTAGAATAACTGAGGCAGAAGAACGGATAAGTGACCTGGAAGATAAAATAGTGGAAATAACTACCACAGAGCAGAATAAAGAAAAAAGAATGAAAAGAATTGAGGACAGTCTCAGAGACCTCTGGGACAATATTAAACACACCAACACTCAAATTATAGGGGTCCCAGAAGAATAAGGTAAAAAGAAAGGGACTGAGAAAATATTTGAAGAGATTATAGTTGAAAACTTCCCAAATATGGGAAAGGAAATAGTCAATCAAGTCCAGGAAGTGCAGAGAGTCCCATACAGGATAAATCCAAGGAGTAACACGCCAAGACACATATTAATCAAACTATCAAAAATTAAATACAAAGAAAAAATATTAAAAGCAGCAAGGGAAAAACAACAAATAACATACAAGGGACTCCCCATAAGGTTAACAGCTGATCTTTCAGCAGAAACTCTGTAAACCAGAAGGGAATGGCAGGGCATATTTAAAGTGATAAAAGGGAAAAACCTACAACCAAGATTACTCTACCCAACAAGGATCTCATTCAGATTCGAAGGAGAAATTAAAACTTTAGAGTCAAGCAAAAGCTAAGAGAATTCAGCACCACCAAACCAGCATTACAACAAATGCTAAAGGAACTTCTCTAAGCAGGAAACACAAGAGAAGGAAAAGACCTACAATAACAAACCGAAAACAATTAAGAAAATGGTAATAGGAACATACATATCGATAGCTACCTTAAATGTAAATGGATTAAATGCTCCAAACAAAAGACATAGACTGGCTGAATGGATACAGAAACAAGACTGATATATATGCTGTCTACAAGAGACCCACTTCAGACCTAGGGACACATACGGACTGAAAGTGAGGGGATGGAAAAAGATATTCCATGCAAATGGAAATCAAAAGAAAGCTGGAGCAGCAATTCTTGTATCAGGCAGAAATATAGATCAATGGAACAGGATAGAAAGCCCAGAGATAAACCCACGCTTCTATGTTCACCTTATTTTTGATAAAGGAGGCAAGAATATACAATGGTGAAAAGACAGCCTCTTCCATAAGTGGTGATGGGAAAAGTGGACAGCTACATGTAAAAGAATGAACTTAGAACGCTCCCTAACACCATACACAAAAATAAACTCAAAATGGATTAAAGACCTAAATATAAGGTCAGACGCTTTAAAACTCTTTGATGAAAACATAGGCAGAACACTCTATGACATAAATCACAGCAAGATCCTTTTTGACCCACCTCCTAGAGAAGTGGAAATAAAAACAAAAATAAACAAATGGGACCTAATGAAAGGTAAAATCTTTTGCACAGCAAAGGAAACCATAAACAAGACGAAAAGACAACCCTCAGAATGGGAGAAAATATTAGCAAATGAAGCAACTGACAAAGGATTAATCTCCAAAATTTACAAGCAGCTCATGCAACTCAGTATCAAAAAAAACAAACAACCCAATCCAACAATGGGCAGAAGACCTAAATAGACATTTTTCCAAAGAAGATACACAGATTGCTAACAAACGCATGAAAGAATGCTCAACATCACTAATCATTAGAAAAATGCAAATCAAAACTACAGTAAGGTATCACCTCAAACCAGTCAGAATGGCCATCATCAAACATCTACAAACAATAAATGCTGGAGAGGGTGTGGAGAAAAGGGAACCCTCTTGCACTGTTGGTGGGAATGTAAATTGATACAGCCACTATGGAAGTATCTTAAAAAACTAAAAATAGAACTACCTTATGACCCAGCAATCCCACTATTGAGCATATGCCCTGAGAAATGATTCAAAAAGTGTCATGTATCAAAATGTTCATTGCAGCTCTATTTACAATAGCCAGGACATGGAAGCAACCTAAGTGCCCATCGACAGCTGAATGGATAAAGGAGATGTGGCACATATATACAATGGAATATTACTCAGCCATAAAAGGAAACGAAACTGAGTTATTTGTAGTGAGGTGGACGGCCCTGGAGTCTGTCATACAGAGTGAAGTAAGTCAGAAAGAGAAAAACAAATACCGTATGCTAACACATATATATGGAATCTAAAAAAAAAAAAAAAGGTTCTGAATAACACAGGGGCATGACAGGAATAAAGACACAGAGGTAGAGAATGGACTTGAGGACACAGGGAGGGGGAAAGGTAAGCTGTGACAAAGTGAGAGAGTGGCATGGACATATATACACTACCAAATGTTAAATAGATACCTAGTGGGAAGCAGCTGCATAGCACAGGGAGATCAGCTCGGTGCTCTGTGACCACCTAGAGGGATGGGATAAGGAGGGTGGGAGGGAGACGCAAGAGGGAGGAGATATGGGGATATATGTATATGTATGGCTGATTCACTTTGTTATAAAGCAGAAACTAACACACCATTGTAAAGCAATTATACTCCAATAAAGATGTTAAAAATTTTTTTTCTAGTGTTGCCAAGCTCAGATTTTATATAATTCACTTGTGTCCTGATTAAGATACATATGAAGGAATAGAGAACAAGTTAAGACTTTGGAATATATACTCAGTGAGGAATTTATCTGAAAATAAAAAGTATTGTTAGAAAGATAAAGAGTGACCTTCTCTGTGAAAATACACAAACGAAAAATTGCGGCTAACTTGGTTCTTTTGTTATTATGTGCCAAACATTGCATATAATAAAATTGTTTTATGAAAAATTTGGAAGCCAAGTATAACTAACTTCTAGAGGTGAGTCCCATTTGCTTCTGTCGTGCACCTCTTAGGGACACTAGCATTGCGAGGCTGCCTAACCGCAATTTCAGGGACTGAGATTTGAGTTTGGGAGAGAACTGGTTCATCCTTATTTCTGGGGTGCAGTGTTTCAGGGCCGCCACCTAAAGTGCAGGCTGTTTAGCAGGGCTCCAACGTAGATGGTTCTGAATTTCAACTTAGAGCTTTCTCATCCTTCAAGACTGTCAAATATGCTGCTCATGTTCATAAGGTCTCCGCTACCTATTTCAGAATTGAAAATCAATTCTCTTTCGATTTCCATTTGCCAGATGTTGGCTTGGAGAAGCTTCATAGCCTTGGTTCCGATGCTGTTTATACTTTACCTCTGGTGCTGAGCAGAGGTTTGTTCTAAAATGTCTAGTTCATTTTACTGGGGACGGATGGTCCACATTTTTTTATAGTCAATAATTTGAAGTAATTTTCTGTTTCCTAGGCAGAATACATTTTTCTTGGAATTTTAAAGCTTGTGAATAAGGGTCAGACAAGTCACGGCTACCCACATCACATTGTCAAAGAAAACTAAACTACTGGTGAAATTTGTATTCATTATACTTGGACAGCAAACATTCTGATAATAATGACAAAAATTAGAGTGATATTAAAATATGAGGAGAAATAACCAGCAGTCCAGATCGTTTCATGACAAGGAAAACATAGCCATCGGGAGAAAATATTTATTAATTCATACACTTGTTCATTTACTCAGCAGCTTTTTATTGAGTGACTCACCTCTGCTGTGTTAGGTATTGAGGTGGGCGTTGGGGTTCAGCAGATAACAAGGGTAATATAGACCCTTGCTTCTTAGGTGGCTTAAAATCCCAGCATGTAGAGAAATGTGTATTTCATTTTCATGAGTAGTAAAGAGTCAGCAGTGATGAAACTTCAACTTTTAAATTTAAATTTAAATAGGCCTTAGAGATCATCTAGTCAAATTTCCTCATTTACTGAACAGAAAAAAATTAGAGAATGAGCTCCATTCATTTTCCCAAGGTCTCATAGGTTGTCAGTGAATGAACATAGAGCACATTTCTTTCTTCCAGCTCTCAAAAAGGTTGTTTTTGTTGTATCACTGTGGCCTCCTTAATCAACTGAGTACATTGGACCACTTTTATGAATACATTTTAGACATTGAAAATAGTGATGCAGCCTCTGAATTCATAGATCTAATGACTTGAAATGTCGTTTTTGTTCATGTAACTTCAAAAACTAACAATACTTTAAAAAAATTTAGACTAAGTTGGTCCACTATGTTCAGCGTAGTGTACCTATACACAAAGTTGAAAACAATTTTATCAGACATGAATGAGCATCTGAATTGTAATATATATTAAATATTACCTTTTAATCTACAACAGTTTTTTCCAAAAGTTATTTTCTGGACCACTTGGTTCTGCTAGCACTTTCCTATTTTTCTCATTGCTTTAGTTATTAAAATAAAATGTTAGTTTTATATTTATTTCCCTAGTGAATTAGCAATTTATGATATTAAAAGAAAATTAAATAATTACCATAAACAGCATGAAATTAGGATGTCATACATGTGTGTAATATTAGTTGTAAATCTATGACATTTTTCTCAACGTTTGTTTACAGAATCACAAAGTTCTATCAGTACCTTCCTAGCTAAATTCTGATTGTTTTTGCTTTTCTAAAAAGTAAACATTAAAACATTTTTATGATCATTTTACAGTATATAAATGAAACAAAATAGAAGTACCTTATCTATATTATCAAAAGCCATTGTTTATTCTAATAATATTTGCAAAAGTTTAATATGTCAAACTGAATATTGAACCAGTTTTCCAATCCTTGTTTGCTGTGAAGAAAGTCCCAGTATTTTTACAGAAATTAACAACTCATAAATCAGAGAAGAAAAAAACATAAAGTCTTACATTGAAGAGAAATGTTAAATTGTTGGAACAGTAATAGCTCTAGCTATTCAGCAGTAGAATTATCTTCCTAGTACATATTTAAGTGAGGAGTTCTAATGATGTGTGCATTTTGTTTTGTGGAAACGTTCGCAGTTTGCTAAAATACAGAAAATATAATGGCCCATCCTCATTTCTATCAAGAGAGTGTAAAGTTGCAATATTTGGCCTGCATTCATATTCCAAACAGCATAGTTTAAAAGGTAAGTGCCCAAAGTTAACTGGAAAAATTGAAAAAAAGTCTAAATTTAACTAGCTTTTGTACCAGGGCGATAGCTGCTAAGGACATTTTAAATAGAGAGAGAGGTAAATGCTCTTTGTATTGCAATCCCTAGTGAAATCTGAAGAAGTGGAGCTCTAATTACAATAATAAAATGAAAGCAAGGTCTGTGCTTTCCAGAATAAAATATACAGTCAGAGCAAAATGTAATAAATAGAAACTAGGATTTTAGCTCAAAATATAAAATTGATGTGAGCAGAGATAACAAATTATTTATACTTTGGCTTTTTATACATCAATGAATAATCCATTCTTTGCTCATATCCTCATGACCTTCACTTATTTTGGAAAAAAATGTGTCTTTTCTGGTGATTTAATTATTGAAACAATAAAGGAAAATATTACAGCCTCATCATGTTTGACAAAAAGAAATTTGAACAATGCATTATTGAGAATTCTCATTTTCTAAATCTCTCACTAGCCACTTGAGACTTCTCGCATCTTCATCTCTTTCTTTTTGTTCTCTTTTGGCAGATCCAGGAAACTGTGAATAATTTTTAGAGAAACTTCTTTTCTGTACACACATCAAAGTGGCAACTTTTTAATGATCCCTAAGTTAGAGAAAGCCAGATAGTTTCTTTGGCCTTTGTGAAACTATTAAAAGAAAACAGGGGATATTTTATTTCTTTTCTTAATTGCCTTCCCAAGTTCCCAAGGTAAGCAAAAGCAATTATATACCAAAAAAAAAAAAAAAAAAGAGAATTGTCAAAAGCTATTTGCTGTGGTAGAGACGTTTTTCCCTTTCTAAAATATATTTATGAAAGTATTATACCACATATGGCTTCACGTAACAAGGAATAGAGCAATGAAAAAAAATTTAAATACATTAATTTAAGTGAAAGATAGTATGGTAGAGTAGGAAAAGCATGAGAATTTTCCTGAAGGAGTGAGTCTTAGCTTTTGGGGTGTTTGGTTTTCTTCTTTTCAAAGGAAGTATTGTAAAGTCAGTTAAGCTAGTTTATGTAAAGGTTCTGCTAGCTTCCTTTGTGGATTTTTCGACAAAGCCACATCATTTTGACTGATTTACTTCCTTAACTATCTACTAATTTCTTGTCACTAAAAAGGATGTGTGGGTATGTGTTTTAAGCAGAGCTAAGAATAATCGAGAAAAGATAACATATTTTCCATTTCAGGAAAAGGGATGATGTATTTTCTATTAAAATTTTATCCTAGGCCCTAAATTTTTTTCTAGCTGTGAAGAGGTAGAAGGATGCAGAATAAAGAGAATGGATGGAGTTTTGAGCCTAAAATTTGGATGTAGCACTTACTATGTAGGTAACCCAGGACAATTAGATTCTCTAAAACTTATCTTCCTCACCTCTAGGAAAGTAGGAAAAGCCATGAGAGTTATGGAGTCCAGTCCCTGGTGCATAGATACATGCTTCCAATTGAGGGTAGCAACAATTATTGACAAAATAGATTGTTAATAAGTATATTATTAATATTTTTTGACCTTTGGTGCTACATAACAAACCACAAAACCTAAGGGCTCAAAACAACCATGAGCCTAGGGTTCTGCTGACCTGGGTCAGCCTTGTTGGTCTTGCTCATTGTCTATAATCATGTGGTAAGCTACTTGGGGACCAACCAGTTAGAAGGGTGTCATCTGGGAAAACTTAATTTTTGCTCCACAGGATTTTTTATCAGCAAGCTAGTCCAGTCTTGTTATCATGGTGGAGGGTAGAATTCTAAGCAACTGAGGTGATGTGCAGAGGACCTTGTGGTCCTAGGCAACGGATCACCACAAAGTTATTTTCATCTCCTTCTCTTGGCCAAAAGAAGACAAAGGCCAGCCAGAGCTTAAATGGCGGGGCAAATGGATCACTTATTGTTGTGAGAATGTGCAAAATCATAATGAAATGACAAAAAGGTGCAAAGAAACTTTTCATTTGGGTCCTTAATGCATTTAGTCTTCTACTGTTTGAATGCTAAATTAAGTTAAAATCTACCAGTGTTTTATCTGAAGGCAGACACTTTTCAATAAAGATACTGAGAATGAACTAGATTCCATATCACAAATATTCCATATCACAAGGAATTATTCAAAACTAGATGAAATAGGATGAAAAAGAAAATAAAATAATGGAAATGAAGTTCTTCGTGGGACAAAATACATTTTTGTAGATACTTTTAAATATTTAAATTATAATTTGATAAACATTTTATGTAGTATCAACGGGGTCAATAGAAAAGCAAATTGAAATTAAACTTACTCAGTAGTTTCTTTCAATAATTTGTTCTTCTAGCTCAAGACTAAAGATGCAGGGGTGGCTATCATTTAGCTTTCTTAAAATTATGTATCACCCAATTTTTCTTGTTCTACCATAGTTATTGGGTTCTATTTTTTCTAATATGTATCAGCTTAACATTTAAGAAACAGAGACGATCATTATAAATATTTCTCAACTATAAGACCAGGACACTATTTTTGAACACAATAAAGAAACGTTTTATATATATATATATAAATATTTTTTAGAATTGGTCTAATGGGCGTATTACAGCAATTGACTCTTACACAGTTATTGGAGAAACTGGAGAAGAAAAGGATGAAAGCTGGACTTGGAGAGTTAGAGAAGATATACAATAGTCACATGAGAAGCTGATGATGTAGAGGCACCAAATAGGACTGACTGAAGATGGCTGGTTGAGAAGTCTGTTAGTAGTTGTTAGACTAATCTTATTGTAGGTCTGCACCCAAAGTTCTGGTGATTGGTCTGCTGTCATTGTTGGTCAACAGGGGGTAGAGTCAGGAAGAAGAGATGGGCATGGTGTGGCAGAGAGAAAGAACAAGGTGGAACCTGCTGGCAACTCAGGGATCTGCCACCTCACAACCACACGGCAATGGTGTTCGGATAGGGTCCATGACTGTTTCACATCCTCATTCTAAACCTCATGCAAATCCTCTTTTAACCAACTCCAACCTGGGATCTTACAGATGATGGGATTCTGGGAAACATACTTCCAAATCAACCAAGTCCACTTGTCAAAGTTGCCTCTGTTCCTAATTCCCTTAATTGTTTTTCCTTTTTACATTTTAAAAATAAATAAGTAAATAAATAAAACATTAAAATTGATTTGTTTTGGTGTACAGTTCTATGAATTTTACCACAAGTATAGATTTGTGTAACTACCACCAATTAGGAAAGAGGATATTTTCATCACTCCAGAAAACTTCTTCACAGATACATAATCCCCTAGCCACATACTTGCCCAACCATGAACCTCTGGCAAACACTAGAACCACACTGAGACTGGATTCTTTCACTCAGCATAATGCCTTTGAGATCCGTCCAACTTATATGGGACTATCAATATTTGGTTCATTTTATTGCTGATTCATATTCCATTGCGTATCCATGTACTAGTCGAAGCATATTTTGGTTGTTCCAAATATGGGCTATTATGAATAGAGCCACTGTATACATTTGTGTATAGGTTTTTGTTTGAATATAACTTCTTTTCTAGGGTAAATACCTAGAAGTAGATCATTGTACCGTATGATAGGTGTATACAGAACACTGGAGGAAATTGCTAGTGTTTTTCTAAAGGGTTGTACCATTTTGCATTCCCAGCAGCCTTGTGTGAGGGCTTCAGCTGCCCTGCAGTTTCACCAGCTTTGGATTACTGGAATTTTTATTTTAGCTACTCTAATAAGTATACAGTGACATCCCATTAAAGTTTTAATTTGCAGTTCCCTAATGATGTTGTTCTTCTTTGCATGTGCCTATTTATTATCTGTATATCCTACTAAAGTTATTCTTCAACACTTCTGTCCATTTTTGGATTGGATTGTTTCCTTTTACTTGAATTTTGAGCATTCTTTATACATTCTGCATATAAGTCCTTGGTAGGTAAATGATTTGCAAACATTTATCCAAGTCCAAGATTTATTTTTCTTTACATTCTATTAACAGTGTCTTTTGAAACGAAATTTAAAATTTCAATGAAATCCAATAGATCATTTTTTAAAAATTATTTTTATGGATTGTGCTCTTAGTGTTAGGTCTAAAAACTTTTTGTCTAATCACAGGTCAGGAACATTATCTCCTCTATTTTATTTTCCTCTAAAATTTTTATAATTTCAGAATTTACATTTGGATCTATGACCTAATTTTATATATATAAACATATATATATATATCTCAATATATTTGACAACACATTTCCTCAGCTTTTGTTTATCTGAGAAAGTTCTTATTTCTTTTCCAGAAGAATATTTTCTATAGATATAAAATCTGGTTCTCAGATTTTTTCAACACTTGGAAGATTTCAGGGCAGTATCTTCTTTCTTGTATGGTTTCTAATGAGGCATCTGTTGTAATTCTTGTTCTTATTTATCTGTTAAGGGTCCTCTTCCCTCCCATCTCTGGCTGCCTTCAAGGTTTTCTGCATGTAAATTTGGCTTCAGTACTTTGACTATAATATACCTGGAGGTAGTTTTTGTTTGTTTGTTTATTTGTTTTGTTTTACTATTTATTCTGCTTTGTATCATCTGTGCTGTTTGGATCTGTGGTTTGTTGTCTGTAAAAATTTTTGCAAAGATTTTGGTAATTTTTTCTTTAAATAGTTTTCCTTCTAGAATCTCTCTTTCTTCTTTTGGCATTACAAAGATGTTAATGTTCCATTTTATTTTATCCCACATTTCTTGGATGTCTTATTTTGTGTTTTTGACTTTTTTTCTCTTTACATTTCAATGTGAGTAACTTTGACCAATCTTCAAATTCAAGTTCACTGCATCAAGCCTCTGCATGAGCTTGTTGAAGGTATTATAAATTTTTGCCACTCTGTTTTAATTTCTACCATTTCCTTTTGGTTATTTCTTATGGTTTCTGTCTCTTTAATGATAATACTCATATAGTCCTGCAAGTTGTCTGCCTTTAACTATTTTAAATTCCCTGTCAGATAGTTTTTAGTGCTCACGTCATATCTGAATATGGTTCTAATCATTATTTTGTCTTCTTATATTGTACATTTCTTGCCTTTTAGCATGCTTGCAATTTTTCTGTTTTGAAAACTGAGTATGTTGCTCAGAGGTGTAGATACCTTAGTAGATAGGACTTTACTGTGGGAGTTTTTGTTAATCTACCTAGTGCTTGAGCTGAGTTTGTTGTTGGTATGGAAACCACAGCTTTCAAACTTCTCTAGTTAATCTTGTTTCCAACTGCCCTTCCAGTTTTGGGGCTTCCCTTTTCTCCATGAAAGTCTACTTTTTTGCAGGTCTCCTGGCTATAATCTACTGTTATTAGTGGAGGTTTATAAACATGGTTATAGGATGTAGGAAGGGCATTCTTTAATCTCCTGATTAAGTCTTAGTCTTCAGAATACACAGTGGACCTGCATCATGAGGGTCTGACCCTCACAAGTGCTCCTGCTTGCCTTCAGGGCTAAGACTTTCCTCTGGTGCCCTAATCCCTTTCTGGGTTGCAGCAGCAATACCTATTCCTCCAGTATTCCCGGCCCCTGTCCTTTAGGCCCTCTTTTCTATAGATTATGGCTTTTTTTCATCCTTCAGTAAGACTGGAGGCTGGGACTGTACTGATTTCACGTCCCCTAATTGCAATGGAGTTTCACCATTATATTTGTTGATTTTCTTTCCCTTGCAGGTTGGACCTTTTGTCTCATAAGGGAAAGGTTTCTATGTATTCACTCATCCTCTACATGGGCTATGGGTACTTCCTGCACCATGGACAGTGGGCACTTTCTGCAGGGCCAAGTTTTGAGGGATTTCTGGGGTTCCTGTAGGAAAGATCTGCAAAAATGTCCCTATGTCCCAATTGCTTCTCATTCTCATGCTGGCCCATATTCAGCCTCCAGCAATTTGTCAGAATTTCCAATTTAATCCTCTTATTGGCTTATGTGGAGTCCTGTGGCTTCTGCCCAGGAAATAAATTCTTGGATCCTGTATCTCCCTGCAGGTGCCTGAGTGATGGTGATTGGTCCCAAGACCTCAGGGTTTATGAAAAGTCATTAATTTTCGGTTTGTTATGTTTTTACTATTGTTTTGGTGGAGTGATGGCTTTCTATCTCTTATCTAAACTGTAACTGGAAGTTTGAAAGATTTTTATTTTTTAATTTATAATCTCACTTGCTAGGTAAGTTCCTTGATATGTTATTTACTATAATTCATAAAACAGACATGATCTATGCCTTCATGAAGCATAAGGAAAAGAAAAAAATAGATTGAAGAAATTAATAGATCCTTGCTTACAAACATATAACATGGTACATATATTAAAGATACATTAGCTCCTTTTGTGCATTTCAAATGTTGGAATATTTTGGAGTAAATTTTTGAATAATAGAAAATACATGTGAATTTTTGCAGCACTGATCTCTTAAATACAAAGTTCTAAAAAAAAAGTATAGCTGAGGTAAGAATTCTTCAAGAAAAAATTAGATTGTTGATACCGACATAGGCAGACAATTTTTTTTAGCAGTAGTCAGCATTTTTGTAACACCCTATCATCAAAGAAAATAATTGCAGTCTAATTTTCCTTTAAAATTCACTAAACAACATTTTCTTTTGAAGTTTTGGCAACTTTTCAAAAGCCGTTGACGACTCAGAGACTATTTAGAAGCTCACTAATTTTCACTGTTCTATTTTGGTATATTTTGGTTATCTTTTAATTCTTAATAATTCCAGAAACTACTATCTTTTTTTACATAGATTAAAATTTACCAAGGAAAAGGATTTCCTAAATGGATTTGTTTTTTCTCCACAACATTTTTGCAGAGATTTGTAAGTTCAAATGGTGAGTTCTTAGCAATCTGAGTCACATTATGTGCCATAGATTTCTGCCGCCATAACTTTATTAACATAATTTAGTACTGTCAATAATCTACCCCTGCCAGAGGACAGGAATTGCTTTACTAAAAGAGCACATCACATGCACTCACAAGTGAATCTTATTGAAGAAGAAAACATAATACTTTTCCATTAGGAAAAAAAAAAACCTTAATTTCCTTAAAGTCAAGTAGAATAAAACACTGCTGAAAAACTAACTTTACTGTAAAATGCATGATAATTCTTTGCCTTGGGTGATATTATGGGCTGAATTTTGCTCCCCCATCTCATTCATATGTTGAAGTATTAATCCCTAGTACCTCGCAATATGACTGTATTTGGAGTTCTGGCCTTTAAAATGGTAATTAAAGTTACATAAGATCATTAGGGTGGGTCCCAATCCAATGTGATTTGCCTTCTTGTAAAAAGAGATTAGGACACAAACACATACAGTGGAAAGACCATGTGAAGACAGAGAAAAGATGGTCATCTACAAGCCATGGAGAGAGGTCCCAAAATAAACCCAACCCCACCTATGTCTTAATCTTGGATTTTTAGCCTCCCAGAACTGTGAGAAAATAAATTTCTGTCATTTAAGCCACCAAGTCTATAGTACTCTGTTATGGTAGCCTTAGTAAACTAACACAGGTGATTGCAGATAACTAGTTTTGAAATTATTGTACAGAATATGAATGAGGTCCATCTAAATCCCACTGGAAACAATCATCAGTCCCATTAATTTTATGAAGATAATTAAGAACAAACCAAAGAATAGGAATAATAAAATATCCTTACAAATACAGAAATAGGAAATCTGAATGAAACTAAGGAAATCATAGCCTGTTGATGAGTGAAGTTCAAAAACTATCATCTTTTTCTTTCACTTTCAAAATTTGTATATTCTTGGAGTTGACATTAGGGTACTAAATCAGTTTGGTTGATTATTCCTTACCAGGGAGACTACAGTCTATTTAGAAAAGCATTGGAGATAAGTGTGTGGACAAGGAGATTTCACAATTCTCCTCTGTGTTGACATGTTTAGATGTTGCTACCAAATGATGTTATACTATTTCACTGGAATCTAGATATGGTCCCTAGGTTCCTTCTGAACATAGCGTTCCATACCGCCAATAGCTATTGGTAAGATTCACTTAATTCAGTCACTAAGGAGATGATTATTTGAAGAATACCATGTGTTAGGCAATGCTATAGGCACCAAGGGAAGTAGCAGGTGGAAAGGAGTCAAGCAGGTGGCCTGCAATCCATTCATTTATCTTTGCCATGAGGATGCTCAGAGAGAAGGCAGCTGGCATTTTAATGTCATTATAAACACACTGGTAACTGATCTTTTGGTTAATAGACTAACAGTATTTGCTAGGAGGAGTATCTTTATGTAAAAATATTTCTAATAAGTTGTTTCTGGTTTAGCATTGCTACAGCAAACCAGCATAGGACCTATGGGGCATGGATCCCTGAGAAATTTCCTGGAAGTTCTAGCCAAGCATAAAATGGAGATGTTTTTTAACCCAAAATGCTGTGTGATGTGTCCCAGGTCGTGCCCTGGGACAGAGAGCACATGTCCAACAGAAAAATCCTGGAGAACCACATTTGTGTCCCAGATATCTAAACTTTGCCTGCATTTCTTGATTCTGTATCTTTGAAGTGATGAATGTTCCTTGAGACTGGTACAGCTTCCAATGTGTGAGTCTGATTTGATAGACCTATGCATTGTGTTAGCTCAATGACGTACAAAACAATAACACTTACACTGATGGATCATGTATTTCGGTGGATGAAGATGAAGCAAATCGGTCATCTGAGTAACAATGTGGGGCTAGTGAACAGGTGACCTTCATGGCCATGCACGTGAAATGTGTAACAATTACAGTTATTTCTTATGTATAAATCTGCAAATCTGAATGCAGTCTTTTTGAGCTACAATTATAATTACATTTCCTCAATTTCTCATCTGAAAACCTTGGGGCGAGACATGGCTTGGAACTCAGACATTTTTCAGATTTTTAGAAAGTAGTTTTGAAGGTAATAACTTCATGCTCAAAAATTTTAATATTTATTAAATAAAATATATGAATACACACAAAAACTGTCACAATACAGATTATAATATGTTGCTTCCCATCAGTACAGACTATGCCACCAAATGAGCTAAAGAACAACTCAGTTTTCAGAGGATTTGGGCTTATACCATTATAGGTAAGGATTTGTACAACTGCATTATCCTTATTATTAGCTCTCTACATTTTAAAATAAATAATTTTTCAAAGAATTTTTTTATTTTTTGTTTGAAATTAAACTGATTGTTTTCCCTGCCTGCTATGGAGCGGTCATCTAGGGATTTCTTGTATTATCTTCTGCATTTCATTAAGTGCATTGATTCATTGAGTCCATGGCTTCTTCTATTTTTCTTTTTTTCAAATTTGCTAAAGTACATGCTCTAGCAAATTTATCTTCAAAATGGATATGTGGGAATATATTTAGATGCTCTGGCAAAATAAAGAAATGTTTAAGTTTTATAGACCTAAATCATAATTTGGGTAAAAAAATTCTAGCATCAAAATAATTTTTCCTCAGAATTTTGAAGATATTTTTCAACTGAACTTTGAGCCTAGTGTTGCTGATGGGTTCAGGTGCTGACAATCGAGATTTTATTTCATTGCCAATAACCTAATCCTTCTTTTGGAAGCCCTTAGTATCTTCTCCTTAACTTTTATTTTTTGAAATTTCGACATGACGTTTCAAGGTGATAGCCCTTTTTTATTTATCTTGTTTGTTACCTGGCAGGGCACTTAATTACAAATACTTTTATCTAGATATAAGGTTTGGGAAATTTTTTTAGTACTCCGTTTGTTACCAAACCAAACTTGGGTCTGGTTGCTCGTGCACGGTAAAGCCAATCTACTGACACTGGATAGTGGTGAAGAAAAGTGCAATGTTTATTGCAGGCACCAAGCAAGGAGTCCAGGTAGCTTGTATTTAAAAGGCCCGAACTCCCCATAGGCTTTCAGGGAAAGGTTTTGAAAGACAGTGTGAGGGACGGGGGCTGTGGGGTGTGTGATCAGCTAGTGGACATTCTTCTGATTGGTTGGTGGTGAGGTAATTGGGAGTCAACATGATCAACCTTCAGGCTCCAACTAGTCTGGGGTCTACATGCCTGTGGGCAGCATACAGTTAACTTCTTCCACCTGGTGGGGGTTTCAGTATCTGCAAAACAGCTCAAAGGACATGGCTCAGAATATTATCTATAGCTCTTGAGGAGGAACTAAAGATTGCTGACTTTGTTTAATGGCTAAACTATTTTAATTTTGTCTTATTTGACTATTTTCCTTTTTTTCTGCATTTTCTCTCTCCTCTGATTAAATTTATTCTTTGGAACTCAGGGAAGGCCTAGGAGGCTAGAGTTTTTATACAGACAAGAGGCAGGAAGAGGACATTGGGGGGGGTGTCTCTTCCAGGAAGTCTCCATAGAATCCTGCTTGGTTACACTTTGATGTCATTCTTCATCTATGTTTTCTGTTCCCTCTTTCTAAAAAAGAGATTTTGTCATCCTAGTTTAATCTTATATATTTCTTAAAGTTTTGCACATCATTTTCATTTTTGTCTTTTTGGGAAATTATTTTATGGGAAATTATTTAATTCTAACATTTTTTGTTTAATTGCAGGTTTTCAGGTTTTTAAAAAACTTGGCTTTATTTTCAAATGACTTCTTTATATAACCCTATTATTTTAAAAAAATTTGAGTGCTTCTTAGGTGTCAAGTATTTTTTTGAGATATAAATGACATATAACGTTGTGTAAGTTTAAGGTTTACAACCTGTTGATTTGATATATTTATATATTGCAGTATGATTACTGCCATAGCACTAGTTAACAATCTATCACATCACATAATTACCATTTCTTTTTTGTGGCCAGAACATTTAAGATCTGGGCTCTAAGCAAGTTTGAAGTATATAAGACAGTATTATTAATCACAATGTTGTTTAATAGATCTCCAGAACCTATCTTCTACCTTCAAGTTTACACCCTTTGACCAACATCTCTCCAATTCTTTCATCCTCTGCCCCTGGTAACCACCATTCTAGTCACAGTTTCTACAAGTCTGGCTATTTTAGATTTCATGTATAAGTGATATTATACAGTAATTTCTTTCTCTGTTTGACTTATCTCACTTAGCATAATGTTCTCCAAGTCCATTCATGTTGATGCAAATGGCAGGATTTCCTTCTTTCTCATGGCTGAATAATTTTCCTTTGTGTGTCTGTACATCCTTTGTGTGTGTATGTATATCTGTATCTCACATCTTCTTTATCCATTCATTCCTTGACAGAAACTTCAGTTGTTTCCATACCTTGACCATTGTGAATAATACTACAATAAACATGAGAGCGCATATATCTTTTTGATACCCTGTTTTTATTTCCTTAGTATATATACCCAGAAATGGGATTGCTGGATCATACAGTAGTTCTATTTTTAAGTTTTTGAGGAACTTCTAAACTGTTTTCCATAGTTGCTGTACCAATTTACCTTCCCACCAGCAGTGCTCAAGTGTTCCCTTTCTCCATATCTTTGCCAATACTTGTTATCATTGTCTTTCTCATAACAGCCATTCTAACAAGTATGAGGCAGTACCTCATTGTGGTTTTGCTTGCATTTCCCCAGTGATTAGCTATATTGAGCATTCCTCCATGTACCTATTGGCTATTTGGACGTCTTCTTCAGAAAAACATCTATTCAGTTCCTCTGCCCATTTTTTTAATCAAATTTTTTCTTGCTATTGAGCTATATGAGTTTATATATTTTGGATATCAACCCTTTATCAGGTATGTGGTTTGCAAGTATTGTCTCCCATTCCATATGTTGCCTTTTCATTTTGTTGACTGTTTTGCTGTGCAGAAGCTTTAACCTATTATTTTTTGAGGATACAATGTCTTCTTATATATCTCTTGGAATATAAATTAAACTACAGATGGTCCCTGACTTCCCATAGTTTAACTTAGGGTTTTTTGACTTTACGATGGTGGAAAAGTAATACACATTCAATAGAAACCATACTGAGAATTTTGAATTTCAATCTTCTCCTGGGCTAGTGATGTGTGGTTCAGTTCTCTCTGGTGAAGCTGGACAGTAACAGTGACCTGCAGCTCCCGGTCAGCCACACCATTCCGAGGTGATACACTTACAACCATTCTGCCCCCTTACAATTATTCTGTTTTCATTTAGTACAGTATTCAATAAATTATATGAGGTAATAAACATTTTATTATAAAATAGGCTTTGTGTTAGATGATGTTGCCCAACTGTAAGCTAATGTAAGAGTTCCGACCACCCTTAAGGTAGGCTAGGCTAAGCTATGATGTTCAGTAGGTTAGGTGTGTTAAATGCATTTTGATGTAAAATATTTTTAATTTACAATGGGTTTATTGGTATGCAACCCCATTGTAAGTTGAAGAAGACCAGTAATTTGAAAGTTTGCTCCTGTTTCCTGAATTATTACTGTTTCCTTCAGCATTGATTGTGCTGTTTATTAATCTTGGGTTTTTTCCTTCCATGCAGTGTATTTTATTACAATGTTTTATGGTTTTTCTTCTTGTTTAGGGCTGGTAAAGCCAGTATCTGCTCCCAGTCAACTCTTGCAATACTCAGGTTCTCATGCACAACATTCGGTTTGTTATATCCTGTCAAGATTCTTCAAATGATGGCTGATCACCCTTTATAAATGAGTACAAATAAAAGACTCACTACAGTACAAACAAGGGAAAAAGCCACGGTACCCTATGCTGCAGTGTCTTCTGCAGCCACAATTGCTAATCATGACCTTCTTCTTCTACCGTCCATCTTACATCCCCCAACCCAAGGCCAGCACTTCCACTGGCCCATGGCTCTTCCCAGTGGGATAACCCCAATCTCCATGTGAATCCTCTTTACATTGCCCCTGTCAGGCTGAAGTTCTTAATTGTAGTAATTAAATAATTGTAAAAGTCCCCCATTTACAATTATTACCAGAAATGCAATATCCAAGAAATCCTTGAGTTCTAGACACACTCCTCCTTTGTCTCTTTATCAGTAGCACTTCTGTCACCTTACGATAATCATGCTCTGATATCTCTGCAAGGATAATGAATTCTCTATGTGCTTGGCTTACAAACATGAGGAACCAAAAATGACCAGGCAGTAATTGTAGCTTTACATTGAGAAGAACCACCATTGGCTTTCCTCATACAAGCATCCCTCGCTTAGGGACAGAAGTTGCTAGCAGACCAAAATTGCAGGCACTGGAAGCACAAATTCTCCTACTGCATTACTAGAATTAATGATGAGAGAAACCATTCTTACTTTCACACCTTGGTCTCCATGCTTATATATTCTGTCTATTGTGCCATGGCATTGCACAGTTGCCATTGGAAAAATATATACAATTACTTAAAAGACAGCCCTATAATCCAGTAGAATATTCCCCCAAGCTGATTCCTTAACTGAGCTTTTAAAAGGCTCTTCCAATGCTTTATAAGAATAGAAACTTCTGAATAATGTAAAGAATTGCAATTTTTTTCAGTGAATGTGACTCATATGACTTCAGCTCTCTGATCTTGATCATTTTGGGTAATATGGGTCAATCAACATCCTTGTTGTCTGCCCATCTATCTCATTCTTAGGAATATCATGGTGTGTCATATTTCAGAGCATTCACTTGAGAATAGGACTTTTTGTGGTCTTCAGAGAAGCAGGGGCCTGATATCTACCAGCAAAGTGAATGGGACGTTTCAAAAGTTAGGGGCTCTGGGGTTTCAAGCATATCCAGGGCTTTAGGTCCTACTAATTCCTCATCAAAACCAAAATTTTAGTGAAGGAGGCTATTATTTTTCTATTGCTGCAAACAAGATACCACAAATTTATGAACTGAAAACAACACCCATTTATTAACTCTATAGGTCAGAAATCTGGGCAGGCTTAACTGCATTCTCTGCTCAGGTTTTCACAAAGTTAAAATAAAGGTGTCGACTAGGTTGTGCTATCATCTGAAGATAACTTTCCTCTTTCAGGCACATGTGGTTGTGACAGAATTCAGTTCCTTGACATTGTGGCTTGAGGTATTGCTTCCTTGCTGGATGGCAGCTGTTAGCAGAGCTCAGCTCAAAGAGGCTTATCACATTTCTTGAAGAATGTGGACCTTCTACCTTCAAGGACAGCAATGGCTAACCTCTCTTGTGTTGAATACTTCTCTTGCTTTAAATATCTTTTACTGGGAAGAATTGTCTCATTGAGGGATCACCTGATTAGGCCAGGCTTACTAAGAATAATCTCTTTTTTTAAGCTCAACTTGCTTAGAACATTAAACACATCTGCAAGATGCTTTATAGCAGTACCTAAATTAGCGTTTGATTGAATACCTGGAAGAATGTGTATGCCTACCAGGAATGGAAATCTTGGGTGTCATCTCAGAATTCTGTCTACCACAAAGAAACTTGCCAGGGGTGTGAATTCAACTTTCTTTGTAATTTGTTTTCCTCAAAATGCAATCTTGAAATTGATTTCCACCATAGCCACTCTCCTAGATATAAGAAATGGGGTTCTTTTAATACTGTTCATAATAACTATACTGGGTTGAATAGTGTCTCTCCAAAGTTCGTGTCTACTTGGGACCTCAGAATGTGACCTAATTTGGAAATAGGGTCTTTGAAGATATAAGTAGTTAAGATGAAGTCGTATTGGAGTAAAGTGGATCCTAATTCAATGACTTGCATCCTTATATGAAGAGAAAACCAGGGAATTTAGGAAAATGCAAGGCAAGATCTTTCTTGAGTTTTCAAAGGGAGTATGACCTTGCCGACACGTTGATTTCAGACTTAAAGCATCTAGAACTATGAGAGAATTAACTTGTATTGTTTTAAGCCATTTAGTTTGTGGCACTTAAGAAAGTATTACTTAGGAAAGTAATACAGAGGTTTTCTGGCTGCCATAACATGCCCTGAGTTTATAGTTGTTTGACCAACACAGTTACTTTCTTCCATTAGCACTTCAAAGGCAGTAAGCAGCAACAAACCAATATGACGTTCCTCATAGTTAGCACTGCCCTGACGGAGATACTGCATAAACCGGCACACCCTCTTCTACCTATACTCCATCCCACATCACAGTGGTTGAGAATCGTGTTAATTGCATGCTATGCAAACCAGGGGATATCACCCCCTCCTGAAAATCCAGGGAAGAGTTGATATTTCAGCTTGCATCCAAAGACTGTCTGGAGGCATAATCCCTTCTTCCTCCGGGGATTTCAGTCTTTTCCTCTTAAGGCCTTCAACTGATTTGATGAGGCCCACCCACTTTATGGGGTTAATCTGCTTTACCCAAAGTCCATTGATTTCAATGTTAATTTCATCTAAAAATATTTCAGAGACATCTGGAATGTTATTTGACCAAATATCTGGGTATCATGGCCTAGCCCTGTTGACATGTAAAAGTAACCATCACAACCAACTGTAAGGGGTTTTTTTGCTACATAGTAGCAATTCATCCAATTCCAGAAACACATCTTTCTAGGTACCACCTGTGTTGCTGAAATAATAATAAATATAAATATTGTATGCTGGTCACACTTAATAATCACTTTATTAAAAGATTCATAAAGGATTTTTAACATTTCTTTTTAGCTTTTAAGCTGTATGTGATGAATCAGGAAATCAAAAAAATGTAGTACAGTAAAATATTATTAATCTTGGAAGAGCTCTTACAGCTATTTATTTTAGTCTTTATTTTATAGATGAGGAAACTCTGATAAAGAAAAAGATAACTAATAATCATTTATTAAAAGCTTTACATCATTTTATTTCTGGTGAAACAATTTTTCTAATCTGACAATGAGTATAATCAGTAACAGTGACCCATTATGAGGTAAAATGGCTAGATGTGCTTTGTTTTACACTTGTGTTATGTTTATTATGATTCTTATTACTGCTGTTATGGGGTGTGGAATATAATCATGTATGGGTCATAAGAGATGTGTTAAACATTTCCTGACTGATTCTAATAATTTCCTTAGAGGACTTTTCCTCTTGCTTCAGTTTCTTCCATCATTTGAAAATCACTGATATATTACAGTTTTCATAAATATCATAAATCATAATTGATGGAAAGTTTTTTGTTTCTGTCACATTAAATCTGACTACTATATACCTATTTTAGTTGATTTTCATAACACCAAATATTCAACAAAATTTACTGAGCCCTTAGTCCATATTTGACAAAAAGAAGGATATTGATTATTTAAAGGATTGACCTTGTCAAAAGTAAAGAGAAAAAAGACATTATTACTTATAATGATAATAATAGTAATAACAAAATAATTATTGTTTAAATACTAATTCTTATACTAATACTAATAATTGTAAGTAAAAAACATAAAAAATATAAATTGCATATGGGAAAAATGATCCAATTCAACAGTATACAAATAATTTCAAATTAAATCCATAAAGTTAATCATGTTTCTCCTATCAGAACTGTAGAAGAAATCCTTAATGTGCAAGTGATAGCTTGAATGCATTTTTCCTATATAACAGGTTATTATACAGTCAATTGAAAGTAATATTTTATTTATGTTGTTTAAAATTTCGCAAAGACAATTTATTTCAGCTTACTCTTATCAAAGTAACTGTATTCATATGTGTTTATTTAAAAATTTTATTTAGGCCTTAATGAAATCTTGTGCATAGATTATTTGATTGATTATAAGATGCATATATGCCAAGCTTTATTATTTATGTATATTGGTTTTGATGGCAGCATTTAGTTTGGAGCATCAAACAGTTCTTTTATTTCGAATGAACTGTAATGACTAGTCTATTGAGAAGAAAAAGAAAACATATCATATGTTGGTTTAAAGAGGTCTATGTTATACATGTTACATGGCAGAGAAAGTAAAAGAATGGTTTTAAGCCAGCGTCAGATGTGTTATTGAATGCTTTTAAGCAATAAATGTTATATCTTAATGAAACCCTAAGAGATGAAATTACCAGAAATAATTGCCTGTGAAATATTGATAAGGGGATAAGTATCTAAACTTTATTTCAGGCAAGATTAGCATCTTAATTCACATTTTAAAAATTAGCCCAAAACCTGAATTAGTTAAGGAAATGATTCCTTTTTTCATTTGAGAGGATTATTAAAGAGGAAATATTATTAATACATCTGAAGGAGATTTGGAGATGAAAATAAACAAAGTGGAGTTTATTCCAGGAATGGAAAGCTAGTTCAATATTCAGAGATCAATCAGTATAATCCACCATATGAGCAGTTAAAAGAAGAAAAAACATTCTATGAATTTATGGAGAAAATGCATTTGACAAAATCTAATATGCACTTTAACACTCTGAACAAACAAGTATTTGAAGGGAACTTCTTTAACTTGATAAAAAAGGCATGTACAAAGACTCCACACTTAACATCATACTTAATGGTGAAATGCTGAATGCCATCCTTCTGAGACTGAGAAAAAGGCAAGGATGCCCATTCTCATCACTCCTGTTCAAGAAGGTCAGTGAGATAAGGCAGGATAAGAAAATAAAATGCATAGATATTGGAGAGAAAGAGCTAAAACTGTCCGTAAATGTGTACGACAGTACTGTTTGTGTAGAAAATACCAAGGTATCTACAGAATCTTCTAGAACAAATAAGTGATTTTTGCAAGGTTGTAAGATGGAAGATCAACATACAAAAAAATCACTCCATCTATATGTTTTCATTGAACATTTTAAAACTAAAATTAAAAACTTAATATGATTTACAATTGTTTCAAATAAATCTAACAAAACATGTACAAGATCTTACATGTTGAAAACTATAAAATGCTGATGAAAGAAATCATAAGACCTGAATATATGGAATACTAGGGAATGCTTGGTTTAACTCATTTCCTGTCAAATCCCAGAGGAATTTTTGTACATAGAGTTAATTCTAAATTCATATGAAAAGGAAAAATAACTAGAACAATTGAAATAATTTTAAACAGAAAGAAAAAATTTAGGGGGATCACGACAGTATATGCTACTGTGGTTAAAAAAAAGGTGTAACTTTGCATAAGAATACGGAGGCACATGGATCAATGGAATAAATGGAGTTAAGAAACAAATCCCCAATAGTAGGTATAACTGAATTTTAAAATAGATATAAAGAAAAATGTGGTCTTTTTTCAAAAGTATGGTTGACACAATTGCTCATCCATAGGCAAAATAATAATTCATGACATAAGCCCCATGTCTTACACAAAATTCACTCGAAATTGGTTATTAGTATTAATTTTAAATCTAGAAATTTAATAGTTTTAGAAGAAACTGTAAGAGAAAATCTATGTGAACTATGATTAAGTTTGTAAATCCATAAAAGAAAAACATTGATAAATTAGACTACCTCGGAAAAAGACACTATTAAACAAGCCCCATAACGGGAGAAAATATTGACCAATCACATATTCAGCAAAGGATTTGTATTTGGAATATTAAAATGGTTCTCTAAGAAAACAATCCAATTAGAAAATTGAATACAGTTAACCAAAAAGGATGTGTTGGTGGGCAAATTAGTACATGAAAAGGTATTCAAAACTGTTAGTCATTAGGGGAATGAAATTGAAGTAAAAATTAGGTATCACCACACACCTACCAGAATGGGTAACATAAATAAATAATAAAGTTACTCTACCAAGTACAAGTGATGCTGTGAAGTGATGAAATCTCTCACACATTGCTGGTGGAAATATAAATGTGTAGTCAGTCTGAAGAAGAAGTTGATGGCTTCTTATAAAACTAAACATAGAGTTATCATACGTCCCAGCAATCTCACTTCAGCATATTTACCCTAGAGAAATGAAAACTTATAGTCAGAGAAAAACCCGAATACATATGTTCATATCAGCTTTATTTGTGATAGCCCCAAACTAGCAACTTCTTAATATCCTTCAAGGATGAAAGAACAAAGAAACTGTGATTCATTTATACAATAGTATACCACTATTCAGCAATACAAAGGAGTAATTGATTAATGCACACAATAATTTGGATGGCTTTCAAAGGCACTATGCTGAATGAGAAGAGTCCATCTCTACAAGTTATGCAGTACATGGTTCCACTTGTATAACATTCCTGAAATGATAAATAGTGTTGCCAGGGTTTAAACATGGAAAGATGATGTGACTGTAATGGGTTAACACAAAGGAGTTCTTTGGGCTGATGTAATATTGTCTGTCCTGATTGTGCTGGTAGCTGCAAGAATCTGTCCCTGACATAAAATATTATAGAATTACACACACGCACACATCAATGCGGACAGGTAAAAAATCGGCCAATATCAATTTCCTGGTTTTCATAATTGTACTGTGGTTGTGTAAGATATTACCATCTGGTGAAGCTGGGTAAAGGGAACCTGAGAATTTTCTCCTCTATTTCTGTGACTTTTAAGTGAGTCTTAAATTATTTCAAAATGAAAAAAAAATTAAACAATACATTCAAATGTAATACACACGTATACTGTGGCAGGAAGGATAGGGGGGTAAAAAAGGATTGGAGGATGAATAACTGTGCATATTCCAAAGATTTCTATATTTTGCCCAAAATGGTACAATATTGTAATATAGCTTTTTTTTTTTTTTAATTTGTCTTGAACTAATTTTGAGGCCCCGATCAAAGGACCATCAGGTTCCTCTTCTTGAGCAGCTGATTAAACCCACACTCCAACAATAACCATTAAATGGGTTCTCATATGCAGGCCATTAGGTGCCTGCCCTCATTGCTGCGGGACCAGGTACCAGACAGCTAGAGATAAACCCTATCCCAGGCAGCCCATACAATTATTCAGATCAGCCAAGTGTTATGGCCGAACTGTGCCCCTGCAAAATCCATATGTTGAAGTTCTAACCCCCAGTGCCTCAGAAAGTCACTATATTTGGAGATAAGTTCTTTAAGAAGATAATTAAGTTAAAATGAAGTTGTTAATGTGAGCCGTAATCTGATATGGCTATGGTCCTTATAAAAAGAGGAAATTAGGACACACATTCATACAGAAGGAAGACAATGTGAAGACACTGGGAGGAGAGGACAACCATGACCACCTTAGGAGAGAGGCCTCAGGAGAAATAAACCCTGTTAACACCTTGATCTCAGACTTCTAGCTTCCAGAATTGTGAGAAAATAAATTTTTCTTATTTAATCCATGCAACCTATGGTACTCTGTCAATCCATAGGGAGACCACAAAACCTAGCTAACCCAATTCTACTTGCCATACATGACCTTCCCCTACACTGGGGGTTTCTTGTAGACACCATATATTTGGGCTTTTGCTTGTTTTAATCTACTCTGACAACGTCTGTCTTTTTTTTTTTTTAAAGAAATTCACGTTCGTTTATTTATTTATGACTGTGTTGAGTCTTCGTTTCTGTGCGAGGGCTTTCTCTAGTTGCGGCAAGTGGGGACCACTCTTCATCGCGGTGCGCGGGCCTCTCACCATCGCGGCCTCTCTTGTTGCGGAGCACAGGCTCCAGACGCGCAGGCTCAGTAATTGTGGCTCACGGGCCCAGTTGCTCCGTGGCATGTGGGATCTTCCCAGACCAGGGCTCGAACCCGTGTCCCCTGCATTGGCAGGCAGATTCTCAACCACTGCACCACCAGGGAAGCCCCACGTCTGTCTTTTAATTGGTGCCTTTAGACTATTTTCCTTTAAAATGATTATCGATGTAGTTGGATTAACATACTATGTTTGTAAATGTTTTCTATTCATTCCATTTGTTCTTTGTTTCTTTTTATTCTTCATCTTTTTCTGTCCTCTCTGGTTTCACCTGAGCATTTTATATAATTCCATTTTATCTCCTTTCTTAGCACGTTCAAGCATACTTTTTATTTTAATATTTTTGTGGTTGCTCTGGAATTTCCCATATACATTTTTACCTAATAGAAATCCATCTTCAAATAACTGTAGTTGCCTCACGTGCAATACAGTACCTTAGTACAATCCCAGTTCCTCCTATTTACCCCTTATAATATTGTTGCCATTCTTTTCACTTATTTGTATGCAATAATTATCCAATATTTTTGACTTGCATCACTTTAAATAGACAACAGTTATTTTTAAATTAGTTAAGAGTAAATAAAAAAATCAAGGTTTTATTTCACATTCATTTATTCCTTCTACACCCTCTTCCATTACATGGATCTGAGTTTTTTAAAAGAAAAGTTGCAATTGGACATTTGTTTAAAACAGCAAGGAAGAAGTTAATTAAGACTAATGCAATAAGGGAGAGAGGTAGTGATCAACTCGGCTAAAACAATAGGGAGGGTTTTTAAATGCTGGGGTGAGCTAGGGGAGGACGTTGGGAAGGGAGTTTGGCCAGTGTGATTAGGCGTCTGTGTGTGCTGACTGCTGTTCCTCGGTCTCCTACACACCCACTGAGACTGGGAGACAGGGGCGCCATCTTTCTTCATGGCTACATTTCAAAGGGGTTCCTACTCCCAGGTCTTCAAGAAAGACGTTCCTCCTTTGCAGAAATTTTATATCTCAAAGGGTCAGAGGAAGAATTTACAATTGTAAGTTTTCTAAAGTAAATGTTCTAAGAAACGGTAAGCCAGGAGCCTATCCTCAGATAGACACCTATCTAAATTTAGTCAAGTTGAGGGGAAATTGAAGGCTGTCTCAGTCAGGTTCTAACTGTATCATATTACTTTTTCTTGAAGATTTTTTTTTTAACATTTCTTGCAGGTCTGCTGGAGATGGGGGTCCTTCGATTTTTGTTCATTTGAAAAACTATTTCTTCTTCACTTTTGAAACATAATTTCACTGGATATAAATTCTAGGTTGGTATTTTTTTTAACACTTTAAATGTTTCACTATACTTTCTTTTAAAACACTTTCTATGATTTTTTAGTTTTTTAAATAAAAATTATATATATTGAAAGTGAGCAATGTGATATATATATAGAAATAATTACCGTAGTCAAGCTAATTAACATATCCATAGCCTCACCATAGTTACCATTTGTGTGTGTGTGTGTGTGTGTGTGAGAGAGATGAGAAAACCTAAAAATCTAATCTTTTAGTCAATTTATTTTGAGTGCATGGTTTCTGACAGGAGAGCCACTGGATTTCTTATGCTCACTGCTCTATAAGTATGGTGTTTTCTCCTCTCCCTCCTTTGAATTATCTCAAGCTTTTTTCTTTGTCTCTGGTGTTCTGCAATTTGAATATGACATGCTTACGTGGCTTCTCCCCACACCCCACTTACCATTCTCTGAGCTTCCTGGATTCATGGTTTGGTGCCTGTCATTAATTTTGGAAATTTCTCAACTATTAATAATTCAAATATTTCTTCTACTCCATCCTCTCTCTCTTCTAGTGTAATGCATATATCGTACATTTTGAAATTGTCCCATCATTCTTGGCTGTTCTGTTTCTTTTTTATTTTTTCAACATTCTGTTTTTTCTACATTCTGGTTTTCCTTTTCATCTCATATTGAAAAATTTCTGTGCATTTGTATGCATTTGTCAAAGTACAATGACTGTACACTCAAGATGTGTGCATTTCACTTTATGTAAATTTTACATAAAGACAAAAATTCCTAATAAATATTGAATTCTAGTTAATAATAGGCATATTAGTTTTTAATGGGAAGTGATTTTTTTCAGCTATTTATTGTGTAATCCATTGAAAAATTAGGATAATTGATGGATTGACAGAATGATACATAGAGAGATATGGAAAAAAACAAATACAGTAGAATGTTATTTGTAGAATTTACATGGTGAGTATATCAGTGATCATTACAAAACTATTGTAACTTTCCTGTGCACCTGAAATTTTCCTAATAAAATATTTAAAAATGCTCAAAATCTTGAACAGTTTCTTGAGAAGTGGGGCTATAAAGTAATGAAAAGAATGTGGACCAGAGAACAGTTATCAAGCCAGCCCCTACATGGGCCATACTTATTTTTGTGACAGATTATAGAAAAAGATATTATTTGCTATTAACTTTAACACCAATATAGGGTCAGGCTAACCAAAGCCTCCTGCATTTGAAACAAAATTTTTTTAACTTGAGTGATAGACATTAAATCACCAGTGAGTAGGGTCAAAGATGTATTATGTCAAATATATCAATGGGAAGGAAAAAAATCAACTGGTGATATTAAAAAAACAGAACCTAATTGTGTGACAATTAAGGCTAATGGCTTCATGCCAGAGAGAATGGAATGATTTAACAGCCTATTTTGTGTTCTTTATCACATTATATATGGTAACAAACCACACATTTCAAAGGGAAGTATTCTCTTTTATTTTCTCTCCTTATCTATGCCATAAAAAATTGTGTTCTAGTAATGAATATTTTCTTCTTGATAAGGTGGCTAAAGAAGGTATTGAATTAAGTCTCAAGATAGAGCAGCATATATTTGATAAATTAATCAGTGTTTGCACTCTCACTCATGGATTTATTATCTGACTGTTCTAACCCCCAAAAGACATGTTTTTGCTGACTCTTCTTTTGCTGCTCTTGATTCTCCAATGCTCAGGACTTCTTCTCTGCCATTCACACCCGTCTAGCCTTGGGTGCATCTAATCACAGAGTTCCCTATGGCTGTTTTTGGTTCCCAATCTTTTTCATCAGTTTGGGCACTGCTTTGTTCTTTACTGTTCTATTTGCCTAGACAGCCACACTATCTGAGTGTCACAAGGTAAACAGCAATTCAAAGTCTTCACACCATCTTTTCTGCACAGCCTCTTCATTATCCTTTGAATCTCTTAGACTAGAAATCTTAGAGCCATTTTCAGTATTCCCTCTCTCTCTTGTTTTATTCTCCCTACCATATATATATATATATATATATATATTTTTTTTTTTTTTCCTTCAAAGTTTCTCTGGTATGTGAACTTCTCTTCATTTATGGTCATTGTGAAGTCGATTCCATGACCCTGGGAAAAGCAACTCTTTGAATTCTTGATCTGACTCCTCAAACTCACATAATTTTGAAAATGTATCCACTGAGCTTCTCTAAGATGCAGGACTAGTTTACACGAAGTAGAAAAAAATACTGATATTAGTGAAAACAAATACTGTGTATGAATGACAATGTAGCCCATAATGTATTGGTCATAAATAGTTTTAATAGCAAAATCTTCAATCATGACCTCAAGGTAGGCACTTCTACTGGATGACAAGAATGTCTTGGTAAATGTCATACTGGCTAATGGGAACTGGTACTATTTACACATGAACCTAATCAAACTTTTCTGGAATTAAACCATACTTCTTACACTTCACCATAGAAGAGACACAGAGATGTTTTCTCATGTGGTAATTCCTTGGGAAAATGTTAAAGCCAAAGAGGCAGCATTGTTTTCATCTCATGTAAAAGGAAACGATCTCTGTTTTAAATTTTTAAGCTAATTATAGAAACTATGACTAATGCTGAAAGGTATTAAAAAATTAAAAGGAAATCCAATCATAGTTCCAATGTAGATGAAAGTTATTTGTATCTTTTTCTTCGTATGTATTTGAGTTAACAAAATGGGCACATTACTGAATAATTTGGTATCTTGATCCTGTCAAATTTAATATATGATAAGAATTTCCCATCCATTAACTATTCCTCATAAACAGAATTTAATGATAAATTGTGTTCTATAGTTAAATTTATCTTGCTAATATTTTGATATTTTGACTTGTCTTCAATTTTGCAATATATTTAAAAGGTTTGTATATTAATTATGTCTTACATCTGACAAAGTCTTAGACTAAATACAGAGAGGGACCCTATGTAACAATTATTGGGGTGGTGCGTTGTTACTCAGGCCTTTATGAAAACAATACAAGCCTTTAATGACAATACACAGACCCACATCATGACATGAATAATAAACCTTAATGTTTTGGTACCAACTCTCAATTATTGCCACATCAATACACAAGTGAAAATACTTAGATCCTGTATATGGTAGGCAAAATAATAGACCCCTAAAGATATCACTCCCTAATTCCTGGAATCATGAATATGCTACCTTACATGGTAAAAAGGATAGAAGTGATTAAGGATAAGCATGAAATGGGAGAGTATTCTGGGGTATCTAAGTGGGTCCAATCCAATCAGAAAGCCCTTAAAGGTGAAAGGCAAAAGCAAAAGCTTGGGTGAGAGAGAGATGCAACAGAAGGAAAAATAAAAGGGGAGAGAGATTCTAAGTGTGAGTGAGATTCAACTGCCATTGCTGGCCTTGCAGAAGGAGAAAGCAGATTATAAACCAAGGAATTTAATGGTCTCTAGAAGCTGGAATGACCCTCAGCTGACATCCAGCAAGAAAGCAAGGACATCAGTCCTACAATGACAGGGAATTAAATTATGTCAACAAAATAAATAAGCATAGGAATTGGATTCTCCCTTAGAGCCTCCAGAATGGAAGGAAGCCCTGTCAACAACTTGATTTTAACCTGTTCAGATTTGTATTAAAATTCTGAACTGCAGAACTGTTGATAACAAATTAATGTTGTGTTAAACCACTAACAAGCTGATACTTTGTTATAACAGCAATACAAAACTAACACTTTACCAACTATGTTAATAATAGTAATGTAATTACAGTAATTGTAATATGGTTTAATATTTTAAATTAGCACATACTGTGTCCCAGTATGTGTATAATACATACATTAACTCATTACATATCTGTACTCTGTGACTTAGAGTGTATTGTTACCCACATCTTAGATAGAAGGGAACTGAGGTAGTAAATGGTTAAGTAACTTGCCCAAATACATTTTATTAAAGGCATCAATGTCAGGATTTGTTTTTTATTTTCTTCTGGATTTGGTTAATATTATAATTTTTTGTAAACAATTGATAACACAACATAATATATTTCCAGCTTTGAAATGTAACTATTAAACATAACAATGAGCTATTGATATGCATTATTAACTGAGGTAGATGGAGCTTTTAAAAATCAATTCAATATCCATTTCTTATTTTAATTTACTTATTTCTAAAGTCAGACTAAATTTAGCATTATTCTATTTCTTTGTATGTTTATTTCTGATTTGTTTAATTTTAAAATATATGCATGAAACTATTTGGAACATAGATTGAAACAGAAAAAAAAAAAAAGGATTTGTTCTGGCAATATTTCTCAATTCTTTGAGTTTCTCTGAGACTTGCATGCCCCAAATCACATAGCGATATATCACTAAAAAATTATTTTATAGATATATCTATTAACTACTTAATAATGACTTCTTCCAAGTTAGTGAGATAAAATAGTCTTGCAAGATATTTGTCTACATTGTGACATGTACAGACTTACTTGCTTTGAATTATGGTAAACAATCCCCACACAAACTCATTGGCTGAAGCCCTAATGCTCAAAACAGAAGCAAAATCACACATATTCTCCATCAGAAAAAGTCTGACCCATGATAGGCAGGTCAGGTTTTTGAGAGGGAGTGGACACAGGGGAGGAAAGGAGAGGAAGAACCAGCCTCTTTCCATGTCCCTTTGGTTTTGAGGGAATAGGATATCAGAGGGGTGTCTCCCAATATCCTCTGTCCCTAAACAGTCAGAGGCTTGGAGGAAAGGGAGGAGAGTATTGGATAAGTGATTCACATTGAGGAATGGGCGTGCAATCTCGCCACCCACATGGGGAGCTGCCATAAAACAAAGTGATGTGGCCAGGAGAAGGGGGACCTGCCGATTAGCGTTGCTGAATTGTCCCTGAGTTTAGAGTGTTGGGATTAATGGGAAGGGTGGTCCATGGCAGAGGTTGGAGGCGAGGGTGCTGGATGATTGGAGGATGGAAGATGTGGACATTGTCCAAGTGGATACTTCCAGGCGGAGACAAAATCAGACTCTGTATTACAGCAGCTCACCCTTCAGACCAGGGGGGTAAGCAGTGCTCAGGGGACAGAGGGATACGGCTCTAGAGGCAAACAGATGCCAGCAGGGCACACATAAGGACTAGAACAAAGTCAGGGTCAGGTCTGGCCACAGACATTGAATCTATTTTGGGTGTGTGTGTGGAATGCAGAGCTGGAGGACTTATTCTTTTTTCCATAGAAATTGATGCTTACCTAAAGATTACATTTAAAAAATCATATGAAAGACAAATATCGTATGATATCGCTTGTATGTGGAATCTAAAAAATGATACAAGGGAATTTATTTACAAAACAGAAAACAGGCTCACAGACATAGACAACAAACTTATGGTTACCAAAGGGGGAAGGAGGGGGAGGGATTAATTAGGAGTTTGGGATTGACATACACGCACTACTATATATAAAATAGATAACCAACAAGGACCTACTGTATAGCACAGGGAACTCTGCTCAGTATCTTGTAATAACCTAAAATGGAAAAGAAACTCAAAAAGAATATGTGTGTATATATATATATATATATATACACACACACACACACACACACACATATAAAACTGAATTACTTTGCTGCACTCCTGAAATTAATACATTGTAAATCAACTATATTTCAATAAAAATTTTAAAAAATCATGTCAGACTAACTTCAACTTGTATATTTATTTATTTTGTTTTGCTTTTTCTAATCTGTCAGTGTCAGCTCCGATGAAAAACCAGATGAGACAGAGATAAAATAGAGTAGCTCCCAATTTTCAGACAACTGATTTGCGGTGCAAGTTAAATTTGTACTTCTCTATTATATGAGAACCGGAAGTTTGTTTTTTTATCAGCTTAACGCTTCTTGTACGTGAAATAATACTTGCTCTGGGCTCGTGGAGGCAAATGCTCTTGGGGAAAATAATAATAGCTCACATTTAAAAAATCATTTACGATGTGCTAAGGACTCTTCGAAGTACGCATATTATCCCTTCAGATCCTTAAAACAACCCTCAATATTAGCGATCATATTGTTCTTCAACTGTTACAAATAAGGAAACAGAAGAACAGAGGCTGTGGGTAAATTGATGAGGATCACCCTTTTGATAGAAGGTGGAATCAGGATTCCAAACAAGGGGGTTTAAATTCTAGAGGCTGAGTTCTTAATATGTTATGCTAATTTCTCGGGATGTAAATCTATATCGTTCTGTTGTGGGTAGAAAATTTGGAAACGAGAAAAATGTTTACAAATAATTCTCACTTTTAACTGCTTTTGGAAAAAGAAAGAGAGCTGTTGATTGATTGATTCCCTTTCCCACTCATGATGTCTTATCAAAAATAGCTCAGCTGGCCGGATATGTGGAGTCAGTTCCAAAATATGTTATATTTCCCCCATTCACATGAAACTACTTACGCTGGTTTACTGCCAACAAATCAGAAATTGGTCTCAGACAGCCAGTCAGCCAGAAAAGACTCGTTTTCCTTTTTTTAGCCACAGAATAAGGGTATGGGATGTTGATTCTCCCGCACAATCTAACTAAATTATGTGTTGTAACAAAATGTAAAGATATTTCCTTTATGGACAGTATAGTGGTTCCTCAGCTGACATCAGAGTCATTTCCTTCAGTCGTTAAGGAAAGTGATATTTCAGCATCATTAAAATAGTAGTTCAGTTGTTTGCAGGATAATTATTAGTGTGGACCACTCACTTTTTGTTCTACAACAATTAATTGTCTGTGATACCAGCAGCTAAGACTTCACACAGCAGAATGCAGGAACTGAGCATTTCTCTAAAATATCCAGAGAAGGGTAGGGGGTTGTGGCCATTGTAGGTGGGGTGGGGAGAGAAAGAAAAAGAAAAACAAAAAGGAAAAGAGAAAGAAAACAAGAAACCATGACATATTCTCTCCCCAAAATCATCTATTACAGATGACATCCACATTCTTTTATAACGAACACTTTTTCAAGGCCTACTATACATCTAAAAGCTCTGTTGTTAATGTTGACTACAGTCTACAGTTGTTTTAAGTTTAAACATACAACTCAAACCATTATAAGAAACTTAGTACCATAGAATTCCTACTAAAAATAAAATTTCAGATAACAGTGCCTTGAAATTATTAGAAAAAGCTTAATGTCCATCTTTTAACATTATTGATCGTTACATTTAATGATATATTTTAAATCTCTAGTTTGTGGTGGATAAAACCATTAAATAAATACAGCAGTGTTTTAAAACTTCAGTTACTAGATAAATTAATTCTAACTTACAGACTCTCATTAATTAAACGGTGGCAGTTAAGTAGAAAATAAGGTTTCTAATAGAGAAAATAAATCAATTGTAAAAAGGCTGGATGTCTTCAGTTTTACTCACGGAAGAGTTTATATTTTCTCTTCATAACTTATTAGCAAAATTTTATAAGACGCGTAAAATTTACCCTTCTGAGACATACAAAATGATCACTGCCTTAAAAAGATGGGGCCAATGTGAGATCCACAGGAAGAATGACTTTCCTGATCATACATCGCAACTCATGTCAAGGCTAGAAGTCCCAGTCATAAGCACTTTACAGTGGCTGCTATCAGCACCCGAGGTAAAATGCAGATTTCAGATCCCCAGGCAGATATAACATTGTACCAACCCTAACCTAAGTGTTAAGATGTGAAGACAAACACTCTTGGCTGCTACTGTTCATGTGCTACCTTCTCCAAATCTTAACTCCATCACTTGTAAAATGGAAATTTGAAAAAGCTGAAAAATTTTCTTTGGGATTTAATTGATCCCACAATACTGCAAGTATAATTGAATGTAAAATGTAACAGTGAAAAAGGACAGTAAAGACCCAAATGAGTCAAGAGCTAAAATGTTCAAGAAGTGACTCACGTAGCATTGTTCCTGTTCCAGTGCTCAGGGATTTCAATGTCCCAAGCCTCTCAGCATTAGAATCATCTATCTCTATGTTAATGCTCTATCCTCCAGCCTACCTCAGCCCCTCAAGGCCAAGGTCATTATTAATAACTGCACGCCCTCATGAAGAAGTAGCTAGAAAGAACTTATATCAGCTCCTCCCACCACAGCTTCCCACCATCTGCATTTGTGTTTGAGCTCACTGCCTATCAGCATGGATAAACTGCTTTGGAAGCTCCTATCACAGACCAGCACCTCGGCTCTGGCTCTCAAACCCCCTCACCCAATCATGCACATGGTACCAACATCATCATTTTTTTTTTCTTCTCTACTGGATAATTTCCACCAGCATATAAACTGCAGTTATTTTCCAATCTTAAAAACATACGTGTCATTATATATTTTTACAATTCATAAGTCTTCCCAGTGCCCGATCATACCAGCTTGATGTTTTAACAGAGCCAAGTGGAAAAGCTCCAGTTATACTGAAGGGAAAGATAAAGTGCACCTCTGAATTTCCATTATCTGTGTCATTCCTGAGACTGCTTTCTGTTTACTCCATATCATAATCTTACATTTTGCTGGCAAGATACCCAAGGTTTAAGTCAAGACCAAGGGAAGTGACCCAATCAGTAAAACAGTAAAACTTGATTGATAACAATGAATAAGTAATCAAAAAAATTTTTAAAAGAACAAAAAGTATTGTAATGAATTATCTGAATGTCTGCTTGCTTAATTGTAAGTTGATATGCTCCAAATTGACCAACTCCAGTTCTTGACTTAATGTGCCTGTCTGCAGTCAACAAAGTGAAGTCAGACACAGAAAGACAAATATCATATGATATCGCTTATATGTGGAATCTAAAAAAAGGGTACAAATGAACTTATTTACAAAACAGAAGTAGAGTCACAGATGTAGAAAACAAACTTATGGTTACCAAGGGGTAAGGGGGGGAAGGGATAAACTAGGAGATTGAGATTGATATATACACACTACTACAGTATATATAAAATAGATAACTAATAAGGACCTACTGTAAAACACAGGGAACTCTACTCAATACTCTGTAATGGCCTATATGGGAAAAGAATCTAAAAAAAGAGTGCATGTACGTATATGTATAACTGACTCACTTTGCTGTACACATGAAACTAATACAACATTGTAAATCAACTATACTCCAATAAAAATTTTTTAAAAAAAGCAAAAAAACCCAAAGTGGCTATTTTATAAGGAAAATTGATACTGAGGCATAGACAAATCTTGACTACCTCTGGGCCTCCTGCTTAATTCCTTTCACTTTCCTAAAGTTGAATTTAATCTATAAAGAAAAGTATTTTCTCTATTTATAAAATATGGGTGAATCTCAAAAGAAATATGTTGAGGAAAGTTCCTCAACAGACAAAATAATACATATGGTATAATTGCATTTACATATAATTCTAGAAAAGCAAAACTACAGTGACAGCAAGCAAATCAGTGGTTCCCTGGAGGTCTGTGTGGAGGAGGATATTGTCTACAATGTGTCAGAAGTGAAATTTCTGGATGATAGAAATGTCTTGTCTTATGATTTTGGTGGTTGGATATTTTTAAAAAGTCATTGAATGATACAATTAAAATAGGCGCATTTTATTGTGTATGGATTACAACTCAATCAAAACACCAAAATAAGTGTTTTATCAATTACATGTTTTCTGTATAGAGTTTATCCTAAAGAGATTAATTTTACTCCAGCATTAAAAATTTTCCAACCATCAGGGTCTCATACTAAAAAACAAAACCAAAACCAAAACACTCATCTCTTGGTCAAATATCAGACATACATCTATTTCACCTCAAATAGCAGGTTACAAATGGACCATATTTTACAATTAAAAAATGATCCTATAATCATGACAAGGCAAATCCAGTATATAAAAGACACATTCATCATTTTAGTTTTTATTATATTTAGTAAAAATATGTTACTAGTTACCTCATAAAGTATCCTAAAAATAATAGGATTCATCTTTGTATTTCTCAAATATTTAAGATAAAACATTCATACAAATAATATACACCCAAATTTCTAAAATGCAGCTCCACTTGGCAACAGTAGAAAAAGCATTTGACAACGTCCAGCATGCAATAATGATAAAAATCTCTCAGCAAAGCAGGAATAGATGGGAACTTCTTCAACTAGATAAAGAGAATCTATGTAAAACTGGCAACTAACATCATAATACTTAATGGTATGCTTTTGCCCTAAGATCAGGAATAAGACAAGGATATCCCCTTTCATCATTTCTATTCAACATCATAACAAAAGTCCTGATTAATGCAGTAAGAAAATAAAATGATGTTAAAGATATACAGATTGTAAAGGAAGAAATAAAACTGTATTTATTTACAGATAATATGATTGTGTAGAATATCCAAAAGAGTTGACAAAAATAAACTCCTGGAACTAATAAACAATTACAGCAGGATTTTAGGACACAGGGTTAATATATTAAAGTCAATCACTTTCTTATATTCTAGCAATTGTTATTTGAAATTAAAAGTACAATACCATTTACATTAGCAACAAAAGAAATAAAATACTTAGGTATAAATCTAACAAAAATATACAATCTATGTCAGGAAAATTACAAAACTCTGATGAAAGAAATCACAAAAAATCTAAATATATCCCTTGATCATGGAGTGGAAGCCTCAGTATTTTTAAGATAGCAGTTATTCCCATGTTTTAATGTAGATTCTATCCAGTCCCAGTCCAAATCCCAGCAAGCTATTTTATCATACCAACTCACTGAATCTAAAGTTTACTATATGGAAAGGCAAAAGGCCAAGAATAACAACACAATACTGAAGAGGAAGAAAACTGAAGGATTATCACTACCCAATTTCAAGACTTACCATAAAGCTACAGTATCAAAACAGCATGGGATTGACAAAAGAATAGACAAATAGATCAGTGAAACTGAGACCCAGAAGTACACCTACGCAAATATAGTCAAGTGATCAGCCTGTAGGAGGAGCCAAGATTATTTTGATCAATAGCTAAATTGTGGACATACATGCACTTGGTATGTGAATGTTGCATATGCAGTTGTAGCTGGATTTCAGAAGAGAGTGCTTAGTTAGAGATGGATACATAAAGGTTATTTAGAACAATGGGAATAAATAAAACCTCCAAGGGTGAGATTACAGAGTGACAGAAAAAAAAAGGTTAATCCCCAAGTAACCCCCAAATTTGGAAATTGTGGAAATGAGCAGAAGCACACAAAATATAAATAACACTGACTTGAGAACTAAGGAGAAAGTAAGGAGAATGGGATATCAGAGTGTAGAACTGCTTATGCAAGACTTGGACCCCAGATATTCTTTCCGCTGAAACAGGAAAACCCACATTACCCTGTGCAGCCTGGAAAAGCTTCACTAACGTACAAGGATGTAGTGAACCTATAATTTATGCCAAATGTACTTGAAAGACAATCAGAAACTTCTTTCTTTTCAAAAACCCAATCCAATAGATAATTTTATCCTAAAGCAACATATGCCAATCAAAGCCTGTCTTAAATTTTCTCCTTTTACTTTCAAAAGCTCACTCTTCTTTGAAATCCTTTAAATCTCTGCCTGAAGGGAATTGTTAGTAGCTGACTCCCTTACTCTGGTAAGCTCTGAATTAAGAGTTTTTCATTAACTCTCTAATGTGATTTTAGCCCTTTTGACAAGAGCAACCAAGAAGGAGTGTGTAAAATTCTGAAGTGTGTGCACTGTCTTTTTTTAAAATTTATTATTCAATTTATTATTTTCATTTGAGTTTTTTTAAATTAATTTTTATTGGAGTATAGTTGCTTTACGATGTTGTTAGTTTCTACTGTACAGCATCAGCTATACATATACATATATCCTCTCTTTTTTGGATTTCCTTCCCATTTAGGTCACCACAGTGCATTAAGTAGAGTTCCCTGTGCTATACAGTATGTTCTCATTATTTATCTATTTTATACATAGTATCAATAGTGTATATATTTCAATCCCAATCTCCCAGTTCCTCCCACCCACCCCCTCCCACTTGGTATCCATACATTTGTTCTCTACGTCTGTGTCTCTATTTCTGCTTTGCAAATAAGATCATCTATACCATTTTTCTAGATTCCACATATATGCATTAATATACGATATTTGTTTTTCTCTTTCACTTACTTCACTCTTTATGACACTCTCTAGGTCCATCCACATCTCTACAAATGACCCAATTCTGTTCCTTTTTATGGCTGAGCAATATGCCATTGTATATAGGTACCACATCTTCTTTATCCATTCCTCTGCTGATGGACATTTAGGTCGCTTCCATGTCTTGGATATTGTAAATAGTGCTGCAATGAACATTGGGGTGCATGTGTCTTTTTGGATTATAGTTTTCTCTGGGTATATGCCCGGTAGTGGAATTGCTGGGTCATATAGTAGTTTTGTGTTTTTTTTTTAACATCTTTATTGGAGTACAGTTTCTCTACAATGGTGTGTTAGTTTCTACTTTATAACAAAGTGAATCAGCCATACATATACATATATACCCATATCTCCTCCCTCTTGCGTCTCCCTCCCACCCTCCCTATCCCACCCCTCTAGGTGGTCACAAAGCACCGAGCTGATCTCCCTCTGCTATGCGGCTGCTTCCCACTAGCTATCTATTTTACATTTGGTAGTGTATATATTAGTCCATGCCACTCTCTCACTTCGTCCCAGCTTACCCTTCCCCCTCCCCATTTCCTCAAGTCCATTCTCTACATCTGCACCTTTATTCCTGTCCTGCCCCTAGGCTCTTCAGAACCTTTTTTTTTTTTTTTAGATTCCATATATATGTGTTAGTATACGGTATTTGTTTTTCTCTTTCTGACTTACTTTACTCTGCATGACAGACTCTAGGTCCATCCACCTCACTACAAATGACTCAATTTCATTTCTTTCTATGGCTGAGAAATATTCCATTGTATGTATGTGCCACATCTTCTTTATCCATTCATCTGTCAATGGGCACTTAGGTTGCTTCCATGTCCTGTCTATTGTAAATACAGTTGCAATGAACATTGTGGTACATTGCTCTTTTTGAATTATGGTTTTCTCAGGGTATTGCATTGTGTTTTTAAAGTAATATTATGGGTTCACTTTTTAGCTTATGAAATGGTAAATTTCCAAAAACAATAGCCTTAGATATATTCCTAATTTTCAGAGTGTATATTATGTCTCTTATGGGAGTTATTTTACTTAGCTCTCTCAACTCATGGTTAGAGGCTAATTATTAAAAGAGGAGTATGTAAAAATTTACCTCCTGTGACCTATGTGGTAATAACAATAAGCAGAAAAAAAAACCTCACAGTTACATAAATATTCTAGTGAACAAATTATTTAAAACAACCACTAGTAATTCAAAGTTTAAAATGAGCCCTTTGAAATATTAAAAAAATAATAATGAGTGTTTCAGTATTACAGGAAGTTTTCTCAATTAAAAGGCTTATACAGGAACTTAACTTCATGGCACCACAAAACATACCAGATAGAGATTAAACTTCATTTTTTTAAACTGGTGCCCAAGAGATACAAGACTTATTCCTTAACTTTTCCCTCTAAATGATGCAAAATATTGAATACAATGTGTAGTATTTCCAAAAGCAACTCCACTGATATTTTCAAATCCTTATAATTTTCCAGAAAAACAAAACAGAGAAACCATGTAATCTCTGAATTCAACTAGATTTTTAATTAAACTTAAATCAAAGAGATTTTGAATTTTTGAGAAATTATTCCCACATCACTGACAAGGAGGCTTTAAATTGTCTTTAGATTTAACATGATGCCATTGGATTGCTATTTTCAATAAAAATTTCAATAAAATGGAGGAAATAGAAGGAAGACTGACATAGGAAGAGGATTGGAAGTGAGGAATTGAAGACTTCATGCTATTTTTTACTTACATATATTTCTGCTTTAGAGTTGAATAGACTGTGCTGTGACAGGAAAGAATGTAATGCAAAACATGTGTAGTGTTAAAGATGGAAGCTAGTTGAGCAGTGTGAGAGCAATGATTTAGTAGAAAAGTGGCCTGGGAATGTTGCAGGTCCATTATGGGTAATATAGCTCACCATATGGTCCATTGGGTAACATAGTTTTTGGGACACCAATCAGATCTACTGAAGGCCTTTGCCAGCAGGATTCAGCTACTTAAGGGCTTGCACATAGGATATAGGTGGTTGGGTAAGACTGCGTATTGAATGTGCAAATAATGGAAGAAGAAAGGGAAAATGTTGGAGGTATGCATTAGTTTCCTGTGGCAGCTGTAACAAATTACTACAAGCTTGGTGGCTTAAAGCCACACACATTTATTCTCTTACAGCTTTAGAAGTCAGCTGTCCCAAATCAGTTTAGCTGGGCTGAAGTCAAGGTGCCGGCGTGTCCTCTCCCCTTTGGAGGCTCTGGAGGGTAACTGTTCCTTGCTTATTCCAGGTTCTGATGGCACCAGACCTTTCTTGGCTTGTGGCTGCATCACTCTAATCTCTGCCTCTGTCTTCACATCTTCTGTGTGTGTCAAATTTCCTTCTACATTTCCCTTATAAAAATATATGTCTTTGCATTTAGGGCCCACCTGGATAATTCAGGATAAATTTCCCTAAGGATTATTAATTTTCTTGGCAAAAACCCCTTTTCTAAAAAAGGTTACTTTTACAGGAATTGGGACTTTATGACTTTGGGGGCCATTATTCGTGTATACGGGGCACTTGAAAAAAGTTTGTGTTAATGATGAATATTTGATGGAGCCCAAGGTAGATGAAAAACGAAGAGAGAAGAGGGTTGATACATGGAGAAGAAGCAAACTGTTAACAGTATCATTAATGTATTAAGGGAACTGAAAACCAGGCTCAAAACCACAGATTATTTTAATTTATGTTTAAAAATGTACAAATATTAATGTGTGTAGATGCATCTATAATGTATCACAAATATGTTAACAGTGATTATTTCTTCTTGGTGTTGTTAGGTTGATTTTTAGTTTATATTATTTAGTTTGTATTGTCTCTATATTTAGCAGAAACAAAATTAATTTTAAAGAGGCCTGCATTATTTTATTTCCTATATGAAGGCTTTTGACTCCCCTTGGAATCAAATCATATTTACTTAAAATGTTTAGAATAAAATATGGCAATGCAGATCAATCAACAGCATAGGGTCTGTCTTAAGTTAGGACAACACTAGCTTCTTAAACATAAGATTTGTTTTTTGTCTTTTTAGAATAAAACACCATGTAGTCCTGATTACCTGTGGGTTTGAAACTCAATAATCAGATAGCAGAGGGAGCTGGTGTTAACTCTGTCAAAACCTTGGCAATTTATTTTTCCTAACTTAAATCTCCTTGAATTGCTGGTAGATATTATTCCTCAGCTCTCTCTTGATCTCAGTGGGAGTCTCTGACCTGAGGCTTACATGGCGTTATGAAGTACTTAAAACTCTTCAGATGAAAGGGCTATTCGTGCAAAATACTAATAAGCATTTAAATTATAAATGATCTCAACATTTGTTGGCATCAGAAGCTGGGAACAGGCAATTTGAATATAAAACTATCCAAAACATATAGTTTGGGAAGCATTTTAGGAACACTGGTGAAAAGGCATCTGCTTGAAGGGTAGCTAGTCTATTCCTTTTTAAAATCATGAAAGAAATTATGCAATAACCCAACACAAGCAAACAGATAAGAATGTTAATTTGGAGCTCTATTGATCCAAGGGAATGAAATTGAATGACAGAAGTCTCTGTCAGGTAAAATACAACATAATTAAACTAATTTCCATGAGCCATAAGACGATGGATTTTAGTGAAGCTTATTATTGACATGCTGTATTTGGAAACAAGACAATTTGTTAGTTATGTCCTCCATCACGATAACATATTGATGATAATATGTTTGCTTTTCAAAGATGGTACATAGATGCCTAATGTCTGCCATTTAGTTTTCTCATAACTACAAAAATATTTGCACTACTGACTTTTATGAGTTTTATGTGGTCTTGATGCAGTTAGTTGCCATGAGATAAAGCTGTCAATGCTCACATTATTTTTTAGGGTATTATTGCCCTTAAAGGTTCTTATTTGCTGTTTCACAAAATGTTAACAGAACCTCAAAGTGACAATATTCTCATTATTTTTAAATAAAATGAAGGGCAGTTTCTGACGGCTCACAGGCTCTTGTCTCTGCCTTTACTGACATTTTAAATTCAAATGTCAAACTTAATAGTGATGCAAGAGAATTTTTCATAATGAATGGAATAGATGAACTTTTGAAAGCAGATTGTGGTCAGTGGGTTAATAAAATGCAAGAACATGGGGATGACTTTGGGCAATATAATTTTATGTAAAATAATCAGAAAAATAAAGTCTACTTTTAACATAGAAGAGTAACTTATTCTCAATTAATCCCGCCCAAATATACTGTCTCTGAAGTGACGTGACCGCATGAGATCGCTGTTACTTATTGCTAGCTGAGGTGTCAAGATACTAGCACATCAAATATTTCAAAGAGGAACAGGATTTTTCTCTACATTTGTGCCTGCAGCTGTACTTCTCAAACTTGAATGTGTATAGGAATAGCCTCCGGATCCCGTCTCTGATCGAATGAGTCTATCTTGGAGTTGGGCCCCAAGATTCTGCAGTTCTAAACGCTGCTACTGATTCACAGACCACATTTTTGAGTAGCAAGGCCCCACTGTGGATCAAAGCCAGCTGTCTTTGCTGAGCAGTTATTATCCGATGTAAAAAGCGTGGCAGTGGAAGCCTGTGACCCCAGAAAGCAAGTTAGAGAGCGGCTTGTCGTCAGTGGGTAGATTTTGCAGATGAAGTTTACAAAAGTGATCCACGTAATTGTCAGATTCACGTTTTTCCTATTTTTAGCTATAATTTCTTGATCATTGATGTTTACTCTAAATCCCTTTAAAACAATTCCCCTGGTAGAAATAAACAGAGTCCCCAAATTGTAACGGAATACATGCTTTCTGTTGCTTGTAAAGTGCCTGCATTTAGGTGTGAAAAAATACAAGGTTTCCGTTCTACACCTGCCAGTTGTAAGGTGGGTGATGCTAGACATAAATGTAACTTTCTTTTTCCTTCTGGGAACTGGAAAAAACAGATTCTATGTAAGTTTTTTTAAAACAATGGTCAAATGAATCTTTTAAAATTGCCCCAGTGTAAATGAATGTAAGCACTTTGGGTGTTTTAAAATGTGTCAATCACTAAAACCAATTAAAAATATCTCTGAATTTATATAAAATATACTATAATGGTAACTTTCTGGATGCTACTAGGCAAATACTATGATATATATATCTACATATATAGATACACATACACGCACACACACACACATATATATATGAAAATAAGTTGTTTTGAAATGAGAAAAAATTAAATCATTCACAAAGAGACACCATAATAAAATTGTTAAATGTGTGAGCTTTTTGTCCTTGGGCAAGTTATTTAACTTCTATCCCTCAATTTCCTCATCTGTAAAGCAGAGATATTTTTATCTGCCTCAAAGGGTTGTTCTGAATATTAATACATGTAAAAAACTAAGAACCGTGCCTGGCAGATAATAATTCCTCAGTAAATGTTAGCTATTACCATCTGAATTTTTGCTAGAGTTAAAATTATCTTTGTGAAGGATCAGTATTTCCAAACGATATTTGGGAATGTCAGCTGGAATATTTTATAGGCTCTTAAAAAATCAAAGTGTTCAAACCTGTACTTATTAGGTTCAGCATTAATATTCTTCTCTATGTACTACTGACTGTCAACTCTTCTTACCTAATAAACAACCAAGAAAATCTTTGACCAAGCAAAGCTAAGTTTATTAGACTTAATGCAGTAATGGAGAACACTACTTTGGCAGAATCTCAGTACAATCTCAGAATGGAGAGTTTGGGAAAAGCTACTGATATTGATTGAAAGGTAGCAAACTGATTGGGATGGACAGTTAATGACATGACAGTTTAGGATTGATGAGTACAGATAGAAAGAGGGTGGGTAAAGTGAGCCATGATAAATAAACTTCTACCTGATAAGCAAGCTCTTTGCTCAGGTGAGCAATCTATTGTCCAAAAAAGAGAGCTGATGACTCAGATGAAAAATTGTCTCAATTAATTTTCTGAAATTTTATGAAGCAAGCAGGGAAGATATTTATGGGGTACAGCTTTATATATCTGATGAAGAGTTTCATGGAACAAGCCATTTTGACAGAGGTAGTGATTTTAATTCTAATGTCTCAAATTCTATTCTGAATTAATGATATGTTTACCTCCCAGGTGACAGAAACAGAAGTGGATTATATTCCCAATTTTTTCCCCTGTTTTCATTCATATGCCTAATTTATAATCAGCTATCTACCAGCTTTTCCTTAGCAATAACCTAACCATGTTTTCAGATATCATGTCTGGACTACCACAATGTCATCATAACTTTCTCCTTAGTTTCAAAACTAGCTTCCCTTCAAACAATGTCTATACTATCTTTAGAATATAATTGTGGTATTATCACTCTTTTCCTTAATACCCTCCTTGTCTATGGGATAAAACACATTTTGTTTAGCAAGAAACAAAAGGTTCTGTATAATGGGTGTGATGCCTTTTTTTTTTTTTTTTTTTGCTTTGGAACTCTGTTCCTAGTAAACTAAGCTATTCCCCTGATGTGCTTAGGCTAGTAACTTGTAAATATTCATATCATGACAAATAGCAATGCTACAAGGAATTATGGTGTTTTGGCTGAGTTGAAGCTGAGAGTTGGCTGCTACTGTTGAGAAGAATTAGATGATGCTTTAAGCTCCTGTATCCATTTGTGCAACTAGTTTTAATAGAAGTTGGTCGGGGGAGGCAAATTCCATCCACCACTGGTGCCACATCTGACAGTCTTTTGTCACACAACAGAAACTTGGCTTAGAGAGCAATGGGGAACCATAAAAATGTGTGACCTTAAGGGAATAAATAATCTAGTTGGTCAATAACAACAGGTAGTGTTGAGATGAATTCATGGCATTCCATTGTCTTCATATAAGTATTGATGTCCCGAGCCACTGTTACATGTAAGAGTATGTATGAAAGGGTAATCACAAAAGTGGTGGGCAAAAGTATGTGTCATATTTTCAGATTCAGAGCTGTGTCTCGGCAAACCCATTTCCTATAATGTTTCCATCTATCCCTCTATCATTAGAAAAATTAAAATAATTTTTCTTCTGCAGTTGATCTAAAGTGGACACAGATGTTTAGTTGAATGGTAGTCTAAAGGTACCAGCTGATGAAGCCTGATGAAATCTCCTGTAGTAAACTCTAGTTCCATGAAGAAAGTCCATTTGGTGTCACAACTTTACTGTCTAATGCAGTCCTTAGGAATGAGTAGAAGCTTGATAAACATTTACTAAAGAATGGAAGGAAAAAAGAAAGGAGGAAAGAGAGAGAGAGAGGAACAGAGAGGGGGGGTAGAGAAGAAGGAAGGGATGAAAGAAGAAAGGAAGCAATGACATATTTGAGACCAGAATAGGAAAATAAAATTCAGAAGAGGAGCAGGAAGGGAGCTGGCATATTTAAAAGCCACTTGCATTATTGTATTTTATCTATTAAAAATTCCTATTCATCATATAAGATAAATTAGATATTTTAAACTTTTCATTATGTGAAATTGGTTCAAGATATGTGAAAATTGCTTTTGGTGAGAAAAATCTGAGACATAATACTGTAATTTTGGATTTGCACTAAAGTCTTTTAAAATGTTATTTATAATATCCAAGTGAGAATGTTTTAGACAAGAATAGCTAAGTAAATAAAATATATATATAGACTTCTGTACAAGTTAAAATTAAAGGAACATTTGAAAAGTATTTAGGTTGTTAAAATCAGTCAGGAAACCTTGCTGGCCTTCTTTTTTTGTTGTTTTTTCCCTTCATTCATCTTGATGATAGTAACAGGAACATCTAGTCTAGTCCTTGCCCTTCCAGATTGAGAAAGCAAAGCATTTATTATTGCAAAAACTCAGCATAAACTAGAATAATTTTTAACCTTTTAATAATTTCTCTAAGGTTGATATATTTGGTCAGCAAAAACACTCTTGACCTTTAATTTTCAAGGTCCTTTTAGGAGGTTTGCTTGGTGCAAATGGAACCATGTTGGAAACCATAAAGCTTTCATCTCTTTCTCTTTCTACATATAAGTTAGTAACCATCTACCCAAAACATTTCATATTGCAGTCATTGTCTACAGTTTGATAGTTTTTTATATAGACACCATTGTCTCTGGATTATGTTACAGAAGCAAAAGTGAAAATGGAGTTTTCTAGCTTCAAATGACCTGCAACTCAGTGATCTAGGTTTCTCAGAATTTCTCAACATTCTAGCCTGAATAATTCTTAGTAATGGGGGTGCTGATTTGTGCATTGTATGAAATTTAGCAGCATCTCTGGTCTCGTTAGATGCAAGTTAGCACCTCCCCCCATTGTGATAATCAAAAAATGTTCCTAGACGCTGCTAAATGTCCCTTGGGAGCAAAACCATCCCCAGTCGAGAATCCCTAATGCAACAACTGAAAGGCTTCATACATGTATGTTGGTATAGCAGTGGCATATTTTTTCACAGTGTAGCAGTATGGATATTCATTTTGCAGTGATGAGACCAAACATACATTGTTAAAAACCCGTTTTTGTTTTGTTGTGTTTTGTTTTGTTACAATGCTGCATGCTAATTTGACCTTCCATTGGATCCTGCTACGTCAAAACGTAATTGTAATTATGCCTTCTGTTGGGACATTTAGATAATATTAGGTGTTGATAGTAAAAGATACATTTTTGGTAATAAAGTAATTTGAGAGGACAATGTAGCTCTAGGCGCTAACTGAAACTTATAATCTATTTTTATCAAGTTGCATTGGCAAGAAGCTATTGAGCTTGTGGAATGGAGTAACTGAGCACTTGGTATATAGCGTGGTGAGAATAAACATCTGGTTCCTCAATATCGTACCTTACGATGGACACTTGAAGCAGATGATTACCCAGCTTCTGGTGAGGAAGTTAGAATGGTACAACCACTTTCACTAATGAAAGCCTAGATGATGGTCCTTGTTTTCTCACTGAGAATAGCTCATGTGAAATGACAATCAGTTCAATTCAAAGTCACCATTTCAATTTTAAGAAGGTGAGTGGTTTTGTGATGCTACACTGTTCCTTACAGAGACGACAAAATGATCAAAGTCAGATTTTTTTCTCAACTTAGTTTTTTCTTTGTTATTAAATTCTGATTTCATTCTCCTCTAGGAAGCACCACATGTATGGCTCTGTTACACTTGAGCTCACTGTAATCTGAAGCAACAACTAATGTGATGCTTACCTGGGATTTCCTTTTGTCAAGATAAAAAAAAAAAAAAAAAAATTGCCTCCCTGTAAGAATTTGAGGTTGGAACCAAAATAAAGAGAGTCCTGTAATGGAAATTGTAAAATAGGTTAACCAGGGGTTCTCAAACTTTGGTTTCCCACTAGCAGTACCAGCTGCTAGATGTTTGTTAGAAATGAAAAATCTTAGGCTCCACTCCAGACCTATCAAATCCAGCTCTGGAGGTGGGACCAGCAGTGTGTTTATTCAGCTGTCCAGGTGGAGTGATGATTGCCAACGTTTGAGAACCAGTGGACTTGTAAGCCTGTATCAGCACGATATAATGGATTCAGAATTTGCAAAATGACATTCTCTGCATCATCTCCTAGGGGAAATGGAGTAGGGTACTGTATTTAAGTACCAAATCATACAGGATGCAATTTGATAAGTTCATTAAGATTTTTCTACTAACCTCTCCCCCCAGTAATTCCATATTCTTTCACCAGACCCTGTCTTCTCTTTCCTCTCCCACTGGTGATACCAGGTTCCACACAAGTATATCCTCAGACCTGAAACACCAGCTTATCAGAGTGTTCATCTAGGAAAGCCAGTCTTTCCCTAAAGAGGGGCTGGATGCAAGAATTTCATAGTAGCTTCTGAAAGAATTAGACTTTTCTCCAGATGGTTACACAGCCACGCCACATCAGCCTCATCAAAACACTAGAAGGATCTTCAGTAATATTCTAAAGTAGGGGTGATGGTGAAAGAGGGCAGGAGACATGTATGATAGTAGGGCGGGAAGAGAGAAATTTAGAAGATTGTATTGACTTTTGCAGAAAAAGATTTAAGACAAGGCTAGAGCTTGGATTTGTTGGAAAAATTTGTCCTTGCAAATTGACTTCTATATCACTTTCCTGATAAGCATTCAAAAAATGCCCTCAGCCTGTTATCAGGGACCAGTTTGCAGATAGCCATCCCTAGAATGTCAGGAGGCATTCGGAAGGTGAAGAATCTACCCAATTTGAACAATGAAAGGAGATTGATGATCTAAGGTCCAGATGCCCAGTGAAATTTGCTACCCCTAAAGAGAAGGCTGTGGTGTTTATTACCTCATAGCCCTTTATAGGAATTTGTATCATCTATTATCATTACCTGTATCAAGGGATGTATGTTTCCTTGTGTCTATCACTTGGTGATAAAATGAACAATGTGTGTGTGTGTATGTCTTTGTGTGGGTGTGTGTATATGTGTGCGGTTGGTGAATAAGCTAGAGAAGGGGAATGGAGTCAAAATTGGATCCCTAGGATTTGTCTTGGAAAACTGGATGATTAGCCAAACAATTCACGGGATAATATGAAAATTATGAAGGAGGTCTGATCTAGTCCTATGAGTCTTAGAAATCTTGGACCATATTGTAATTACAGAACCAGCTCAAACAGGCTCTATTCTTTTATTAATAGTACACTAAATTGTTTTCCAGAGATAACAGAACAAAACCGTAAGTCATGCAGCTGAAGCTTGCTCAGAGGAGAAAATTTTACCTCAATAACACCTAAAACCAAAGTTTCTCCCTGCCATGAAACCAAAGGACTGGGACATGATCTGAACCCTTTCAGAAGGGAAAGGTCCGTTGTCTAATGAGATCTAGTACTGAAGCCTCCTTACCATACCTTACCATAAATGACCAAGTTCCAAAGCCCTTTTATGGAAACCTGCCCCATCAGTACTTCCACATACTAACCTTCCTCCCCTAGCTCATAAAAGCTTCCCTGAATGCCAGATCAGGGAGACAGATCTAAGCTTTGCTTCCTGTCTCCTTGCTTGGCCGTCCACCCTGCAATAAAGCCTTTTCTCTCTGCAAAAGACCTTTGTCTCTGTATCTGGTCTTTCCTTTGTGCAGCTGACAAGGAGCCTTTGCCAGGCAACAATATAAAATCAGGTGGCACTGATTATCAGAGCTCATATCTTTCTAACTTAGGATGCATGTGAAATTTTGAAATTTATCCACAGTATAAATGTTTTGAAAATCCTCAAATAGCCATTAAGTTCTGTATGAAAATATGCAATTAATACCAGCTTTATCATTTTTCTTTTTTCTACAAAGATTTGTTCTTATGAGTACAACCATAGCAAAAAGTAGGTCATTCATTTGACTTCTGTGAAAATCACCTTAGAGAAAGACCGATAGAATTTGGGTTTCACAGCTTGTAGTAGGACCACGTTCGTGATTTGCAGTGGTTTGAATTTTGTACTGTGTTCAGTACTATTTGGCTGTGTTCGTATCATCCTTGTCTGATCATTTCTGAGCATTTCATACAGGAAAATTTAGAGTCATACAAGAGAAACTGTTTTGAAATATGAACACAAGAATAATCATTCTAAGTTTGGGTCATTGCATCTTTAGAACCAGGCAATGCTGTTTAATGATGCAGACACACTAGAGTTACAACATTGAAAATAGTGCTCCCATCAAGTTGTAACCTCGATGACACTGCACATGCTGCAAATGTATATAATTTAGGAAGCCAACTGTATATAAAATAGCTGTATATAAATTGTTATTGGAGACTTTTTAAATGGGAATTATAATTCTAAAATTTGTTGCTTGGATACATATACATTCTTAACAACAATATTTTTGTTAATTTTTCTGCTTATATTCATTAAAAGGAGAAAACGTTTTCCCCTACTTCTAATGAAGTCCTCCAAATTATCAGATTCTACTTTCAAAATCAAGATATAAAATAGGGGTGGACTTTTCACATTTAAGGATTTTAATAATGAGATTAAGGGCCAAGAGCCAACTGAAGCAGCAAAAATCTAAAATATATTATTTATGTTAACCTTCCATAAAACCACTTTAAATATTTTGCATTATGGAAATGTGAAGTTTTATACTGATTACTGATGTGACTATTCATGCAGGAAAAATATGAATGTTACAGTTCACTTTTCCAAGGTGTGTGGAAATAAAATAGTGGTAAGTGGCTTTAAAACTGATCTAACAAAAGATACACTGAGGAGTGTTAATTTCAACAAGGACACAAGGCTCTGAGTCTTCCAATAGGTTGTATTGCTTTAACCATTTCATTTCCACAATTACGAATGCAATTGTTTTCAGAGTCGTGAGTAAAACTTCCTTACTTTTCTTGATGCATTCAATATTTTCCATTTATTAAAATAGTAGATTCTAATTTTAGAAAATCTAGAACATCTAGAGAAGCATAAGGAAGTATTAAAAATTATCTGTAAAATGTGTTTTGGTAGATGAGATAATAGCTGTCATCATATTTGTATATTTCCTACCAATATTTTTTATTAATTACTTTTATTAAAATGGCTCATATATAATATTATATATATATTTGTGTATGTGTGTAGATATATATATACACACATATATATTTGTGTATTTGTGTTGTGTGTATATATAACTATACATATGTAAAATTTGGATCATACTATATATACCCTGCTCATATTAATATTTTCTATATCTTTTTAAATGACTGCATAACCCAATGTAACGCCATTAATAACTAGACTCATAGGTTGATTCTAAGATATTTTTAGTGTAAAAATCGAGGTACATATGTTTAAACATTCTTCTTTGTACATTTTAAATATTATTTTCTTAAGATATTTGCTATGAGGGAAATTTAAGAACAAAGTAGCATGACTTTTTTGCAGGTCTCCTAAAACATAATACTGCATTGCATTTTGAAGTTTGCAGTAAACTGCTGAGTCATAACCCAAGATCTGTTCTCAACTGTCATACGTTAAAGGATATAATGTTTAAAGGTGTAACGACAATCAAATAGCCATAAAGGAAAATCTAGGTGAATCACAATTTGGCCAACTGACAACAAGACCGACAGAAACAGCTCTAACAAAAGTCACCTTCAGACGTACTCTGTGAGAAAAATAAACCCCTACCTCTTTTAAGCCTCTTTTACGGTCCTTTTTTTCTTGCCTTTTGCCTTTTTATTTATCATTGAACTGAAACTATTTGTAACTCATATAAAGGTGCTTAGTAGGGGCAAAATTCTTTTCATTACTTGATATGAAATAATAATCCTTATTTGGCATTAAGTCTAATGAAAATATCATCTTCCATGTTAGAGAAAACAAGTTGGTTCAGAAGGTAAGTATAATTTTTCAAAGGAAAAATGTTCTCCAACATTGTCTAAACCATTTAAAAGTATTTTTGAAATAGAGGTTCCTTCCAGGAGTGTTTTGGTTAGATTAGGTATGTAGACTCCAAAAGGTAGCTGCTCTTTAGATAACCATTCTCATTTGGGGAAGATGAATATAGATATATAGAGAGAGTGAGAGACTGAAAGAGTAAAATCCAAATAGAGAGAGAGACAGAGGCAGAGAAAGAGAGACTGAAATTAAAGGACCATGTTTACAGTGATTCTGAAAATGTTTTTGAAAAATAGCAGCGAGTTTAGTTTTCCCATTTCATATCACATGATGACCTTTACTCCTGTAAACAATTTTCAAAACCATATTTCTCTTCTTATGGAAAGAAAATCCTCTCTTACCTTGGCCCATCAACATATGTAAGCAGAATAAATCCTTGACTCCAACAATGTACAAATGTAATGAGACCCAACATTTTCAAATTTAAAAGAAGGGAAAATTTGCTGCTCTTGCTGCTATTGAAACGTACTCCATTAGAAATAATTTCTTGTCCTAAATTCTAGCTATCATAAGACACTGATAGTACTCACCTGGAAAATGTGAAGACATGTAACTGAGGGACAAGGCAGATAAAATGAAGTAAAAATAAACAATTCACAAATATGTGCATCAGCACTTTTCCATATTAGAATAGAAAACATTGCTGGTGCCAAATATTCAATAATGTGTAATGTGTTTCTATGAGCAATAGTGCCTTCCATATACTTTAGTTTTGTTAATAGCACAAATCCATATGTATTTCCTTCAGCAAATTCTTACACTCTTTTTCTGGGATCTAATCCAATTTCCATATGGACTTACAGTCTGAAATCTCCTCTCAGATGTTTTGTGTATATCTCCAAAACGTAACAAAATGTAACAGGGTTTAGGTCACTATTAGTCTAGATTCTTCTTAAATTCTAAATTCTGCTATCCTAACTGCAGGGTTTCTTCAAAACCAATACGAGTTCTGAAATCACTACTTTCTTCTGCTGTATCCTTTCATTTCCTATTTCTGAGTTCAGCTCTCTTTCCCCAAAATGTCTTAGTTTCATAAAAACAATAGTTATGTCAATTGTATTCATCATTTTGTCTCCCATGCCAGCTATGAAGAAGCCATTCTATAAATATTTTCTGAATCTATGTATATGTTAATTAATTTGCAAGTTGACTAAGAGATGGTGAGAATTCCAGGAGTCATATAACAAATGATAGTTCTCTCCTAAATCATACTCTAATTTCAATCCATAGAGTTAAATACCATCACAATTATGTAACACATTTTTAGAGCTATTCTATGCAGGTGCATTTATATATGCATGAAGATGACATATATGTACTTACTTTGCATAAGTAAAGCCATACAATGTTCATCTAACAATACATAATCTACTTCAACTTTTAAAGGGCTTTATAAGTGCTCCATTGTATGAATAACCTATAATTTCTTTAAATAATTCTTTAAATTAAATAAAGAAAAATAAAGAAAATTCCTCTCTTTGGCCAAAGGACTGTTAAAGGAGAAGCCCAGTAAGATTTAGTGGGGTTATCCACACCCAGTGGCAGTGGTGGCCCAGTCTGCCTATTGCATCTTTGCCAGGAGAGCATGGGCAGAACAACTTATCCTTTGAATCACACCCAGTGGTAATGTGAATGTCCTTCTCCCTCCAATGGTGATGTCAATGGAGACAGTGAAGACTGCCAGAATCTACGTTTTAAGTCTAAATAGGTTGACAGACTGTTAAATAGAAGATTTAAATGTGATCAAGAATGCCCTATCATGATATTCAATATGTCCAGGATATATTCAACTATCACTCATACCAAGAACCAGGAAAATCTCAACTGTAAGGAGAAAAAGACAACTTATTCAGTACTGAGATGAAATAGATACTGGAAATATTTGGCAAAAATTTCAAAGCAGCAGTACAGAATATATGTACTGTTCATGTACACATGGCCCATTTACCATGATAGACCATACTCTGGGTCATAAAAAACAAGAAAAAACAAACAAGCAAACCCCAAAAAACCCTATAGCTAACATCATACTTAATGGGAAAAGATGCAATACTTTCCCCCATATAGTCAGAAACAAGGCAAGAATGTTCTCTCTCAACATTTCTTTTTAATATTGTGCTGGAAATCCTAACTTATCGAATGAAAAAAAAATTAAGTACAGATTGGAAATAATGAAAGAATATGTGCCCATTTACTAATGACACAACTGTCTACATGGGAAATCCAAGGTTTCTACCTCTTGAACTTATAATTAAGTTCAGTATGGCCACACAATACAAGATCACCAGACAAAAATTAATCACATTCTATATGCTAACATTAACACTGTAGAAATGAAACTTAAAAATACCTAATACCACTTCTATTTGTTTCCAAAAAATGAACCATGTAGGTATAAATACATTTAATAATTTATGCTGTAATATACTTACGTAATAAATCAAAGAAGATGTATAAATGGAATGCTAAACCATGTTTATGAATTGGAAGACTCATCATAAGAAAGATGTCAATACTCCCCAAATTGATCCATAGGTTTAAGGTAATTCTTATAAAAATTCCAGCAAGGGTTTTGTAGGTCTAGTCACGCTTATTCTAAAATTTATGTGAAAAGGCACAAGCCCTAAAATAGCTAGAACAATCTTGAAAATAATAATAAAGTGTGAGGAATTGGTCTACTCCACGTTAAGGGGTATGTTATAGTAATGTATGTTACAGTAATCAAGACAGTGTAGTATTGACAAAGGTTTAGACCTATAGATCAATGAAAAAATAGAAATCTTACAAATAGACTCTCAAAAATATGCCAACCTGATTTTTGACAAAGGTGAAAAAGCAATTCAATGGAGGAAAGATAGTGCTGGAGCAATTGAACATTTATAGGAAAAAAAAAAGTGAAACTTGAAACAAGCCTTATAACTTACACAAAAAAGAATTCAAAATACATTACAGATGTAAAAATAAAATATAACATTCTAAAACTTTCAGATTAAAAAATATAGGAAAAGTCTGCAGAATCTAGGTCTAGGCAAACATTCCTTAAACTTGACAACAAAACCTTATTCCATGAAAGAAAATTTGACATATTGGATTTCATCAAAATTGAACACTTGTGCTTTGTGAAGAGGATAAAAATATAAACTATAGACTTGGAGAAAATATTTTAAAATGCTTATGTGGCAGAAGACTAATATCTAGTGTCTATAAAGAACTTTCTAAACTTAAGAATAAAATGCAAACAACCCAATTAGAAAATGTCAAATGACATAAACAGACATTTCTCTGAAGAGGATGTAGAAATGGCAACATAATGTTCAACCCCAGAGCTGTTAGGGAAATGAAAGTAAATCTACAATGATACAGCACCTACACATTTATTAGAATGACTACAATTTTAAAAATACGATAAGAACCCCAAATGCAGGTGAAATGCAGAGAAACTTCATAGGTTGCTCACGGATATAGATCCAAAGAAATGGAAATTTATGTTTACACAAATGTTTAAAGCACCTTTACTTGTAATAGCCCAAAATTTGAATGAACCCAGATGTCCCACGACAGATGAATGATTAAACAAACAAGTGTGGTACAAACAGTAGAGTATTATCAAAGAATGAAAAAGGATAGATAAATCCAACAACTTGGATGAAACTCTGGGAAATTCTGCTGAGGAAAATATCCAAATCCAAAATGTTACATCCTGTATGGATCCATTTATGTAAAAAATTATAGAAATATATAACAGATTCATGGTCACCAGAGGTTAAGGACGGGGTGGGGGAATGAGTAGTCATAGAAGGGTAATATGAGTGATCTTCATGAATTTATACTTCTACATGGGAATGTATATGATAATGCATAATATTGGTTTATATTCTTTCCAACTTTATGTAAATAAAAACACAGTGCAACATAGACTTCATTTTCAATTTTGCTAAGCATTATGTTGGCTACATTCATGAATTTATTTGTATGATATTCAATTAGGTTAATTCAATTAAATGGATATACAATTGAGATATTCATTTAGTTTGTTGTTGAATTCTTCCATATTACAAATAATGTAATAAAAATCTGGATTTTATTTATGCAGAGGTAAAATCCTCCCAAAGTGTCAAAAATTATATTTATGGGGTTTTAGTTGATTTTAAATAATGTCCATGACTATTTTAGCCCCAGAATATTCGTTATAAATCGTATATCTGTGATTATAATCCTTGAGCATCCTTTATATCTACTGTACTCTAGCATACTTACATCTTATAAACTTATTCAGCAGAAAAGTACAGACTGGCTCCTGTGTGTCAACATCTAAAATGGAATTTCATTTAAAAGCATGAAAGTATGATACTTTGATTTCAGGGTCAGTCAGGGTAGAACCAGGACTGCTAAATTTCCAGAATTTAATATTGCAGTTGTTGAAGCCCCTGTTACAGGAGAGGAAATTTAATCATTTCTGGTGAGCTCAGTCTTTCTCAAGAGACCAGCATGCAGGAAACATCCACTTGCTCAAGGGAAGAGATAGCTATTGAGGTACAACACCTAGAGAATGAGTCTTATGAAAGTGTGTATCACATCAAATACAGCGCTGGCTTTAAACTATCCTGAAATTGGGAAGAAGACTGAAGAAGTCACAAACTTGACTACATTTTCTGGTATTTGTTAGGTAAGCTGAGGTTAAATTAATGCCATTTAATAGTAAAGCCCTTAATATTCATGTCTAATGTACAGGAGGGGGAATCTCTGTTCCTGTCACTTTCATTTCACCCTGGTAGGAAAGCTAATTTAAAAGCAACGAATAGAGATTCCCATTGTTGTGAAAAACCTGATGCCAGCTTCAGAGGAAGTGGATGAGTACTAGTATTCTGCTGTCTTTTGTTAAATGGATACTTGCTTTCTCAAGGGAGAGTATGCATTTATCCCCGGGATATCAAACTTTTCATTGGATATTAAGGTTGTGAGACTGTACATCAATGAAAACTCAAATCCAGTTCTAGATGTTCAAATTAAATTTAGCCAGAATTCTTTCTCTCAGTCCGGGAAACCATCAGCTACCATTTTCTCAACGTAGAATTCTTGTGTAGTAGTGTCCTCAGGTGTTTGAAGGTCTGGGAACAAAATGATACAAAACAAAACATACTTAACCAAATATTCATATCTTCCTTCATGTAGCACCTGAAAAATCAACATTTTCCTCATCTAATAAACTCTCTTCTATAAGTAAAATTAAAGTTCCCAAACTAGTTTTCATAGAATATCTATGAGGATTTAGTAGCCATGCCTGGTTAAAATATATTTTAGAAATAACATTGCATCAGACAGGTCTGGGTTTGATATGCTGTCATAACAAACAAACCCAGACACTTACTTGCTTAACATCTACAAGTTCATTGCCACATGAACAAATTCCCCACTGGGTACAGAGTTCCCTTCCAAATGATGAATCAGGCTGATCCTGTCTTGGCTCCACCCTTCAAAGATTTGACCTTCAGGTTCAGAAAGAATTGGAAGGGTGTGCACAGGACTTTAAATTCTTCAGCCTGGAAGTTTCATGTGGCACTACTGTCAATAGCATAGGTCACAGTTAGTCATGTGGCCTTTTCTAAATTCAAAGGCCTTAGAAATGTGGTTTTCGTATGCACCTATGATGGAGAGATCATAGGTGCATACAGTAAAGGCAATAACAAACTCAACATCAACTATTTGACTCACTTTCCCCCAACTACACACAGCCAGAGCACACGCTCATGCCCTCTTGAAGGAAGACATCCTAGAACTTCATTCAATCCACCATGTCCTACATAGTGACCTCTCTGTGAACAAGCTGGGTAAAGATTCAGTAAACTGCATTTGGCAAATATTAGTTCTGTAGCAGCAGACCTCTGCATGTGATTTTGGTCAATAGAGTTTAATTACCTGTGTTTAAAGTATTTCCTAACATGTATACAAATCTCCCTTGGCAGAGAGTGTGTTGCATCAAAGCAGATTGACAGGGACCAGATGAGAAAATTGAGCAAAATTTGAGCAATACTGTAATGCGAACTTGTGGCAACATGACTGTAATATTTCTCCCTACACATTTAAAAATATTTCAGAATAAAAAGAATTGCGATGCTTCTGGGAGAGAGAATTGTATAGGTCAGGGAATATAATATGGTGGAGTTTAGCTTTCTTGTTAATAACTGCAGAAAGAGAGACATTTTACAATTCCGTCCATAATTTGATAACTTCTCTAATTAACTAGAAACTTCACAGATGTTATAGGCTGATTTATGTCCCTATCAACATTCATATGTTGAAGCCCTAAATCCCAGAACCTTAGAATGTGTCTGTGTTTGGAAATAGGGTCTTTAAAGAGGTATTGAGGGTTAAGAGAGGTTATAGGGTAGGGTCCTTACACAATATTACTGGTGTCCTTGTAAGAAGAGAAAGAGATTCCAGGGTGGGGCGAGCACAGAAGAGAAGCCTTGGGAGAACATAGCAAGGAGGGAGCCATCTACAAACCAGAAGAAGCCTCAGGAGAAACCAATCCTACTGGCATCTAGATCTTGGACTTCCAGCCTCCAGAACTGTAAAAACTAAATTTCTGTTCTCTAAGCCACCCAGTCTGTGGTATTTCTTTACGACAGCCCTAGAAAACTAATACAAGGGTCCCTATGTTTCCCTAAAACTTCTAACATTTGGCTTTATTTAAATTTTCATTTGTATATGGATATATTTTTAGGATGTCAAGGTTTCTATGAACTTTTAATTCTTTCCATGAAATATGTGACTCTTTAAATTAAAGTGTATTTTTCTTTACTAAGTGAGGCAATGATTTTTTATTATATCAAATGCAGTTTCCACTCTCCAAAGCTGGTTATATACAGCAGGTCATATTTTTATGTATGAAAAATACTTTGTCATTGCCCTTCTCCAAGGTTACCTTCAGGTTTCTTAATGAAGGGAAGGACAATTCTTTTCTCTGTTGTGCTTTATACATTTGAATTAGAATAGTGGCCTTGACAGAAATACTGGCATTTATTTATTTTTTTGTGAACATGAGTGTAATTTTTAATAAATATCTTGTAGAATGTGTTAACGTTAGATCTCCTTGTCATCGTCATTACAAGGAGGAGAATTGTGATGAAGACACTTGCATGTAGAAGTAATTTATACATTGCATCCTTTCCTGAAGAGAATATAAAGAAAGATGGCACAGTTACAAGGCATTAATAGCGAGAACTGATTTTTTTAAATGTTTATATTTGTAGGATCCAAAATATCTCCTTGCCAGAAAGTGAGACTAGTTAAGGCTGGTTATTACAGTTTTAATTATAAACTTTCCTAATGTTCAATATCTTGAAATTATTTAAAAGCAACTTTATTATTCTCTTTGAAAATAATATTAAAAAGTTTTTATATATATTTATATAATACACTATACAATAAAATGTTCATGTCCAAAAAAACTCTGAACTGATTTTGTACAGTTTACATGTATAATTCTTGTCTATGTTGTTTATTCAGTGTACATAAAAAAGAGAAAGAATAATAGAAAATATTTTGTCTAATTTCATTTTACATACAAAAGTAATTTATTAAAATTTTTCCCTATAAAAATTACTTACTGATTGTAACAATGATGCAGAAATAAAATTCTAATTCTTCAATTCTTAAGTTTCAGCTAAAGTTTATTAATATCACTTATATCATGCATTCAAAATAACTTTCTTTTAACCATAAATCAAAGTGAATAATATTTCTTCATTAGTATTCCAAATATTGTTTCATTCTTTCATACTAAGTCCTTATCATTTTCCTTTTGGCTAAATTTAGCATTAATATGAAAAGTGCAGTGTCTAAAATTTGAAAGCAAACATCAGAGAAGCAGCCGGTGATGGCAATATATTTTGTTAGTTGCACTTATCAATGTGAATCAGATGTCAGTTGGGACATGTCTGTTCCTTAATATATAGCTACTTTTGGCACTTTTGTGTTCTAGAATGTACAATACCATCAAATTTTGACAGTTTCCGTGAGGTTTATATTTTCATTGCCTTGGTGACCTCAACTTCTTGCCTTTATGATTTTCTGGTTCTTATAGCTCTTTCTTGGCTGTCTTGACTTTTAAAAAATAGGCTATCAACATCTCACCTCTTTGCCTTATCAAGTTTTTCATTTAAGAAGAGAAGATTTCTACCCTAAGAGAATTTCTTAAGTTGCTTTTACGGCATAGAGGTTTGTTATTCAACTGCATTACATTTAATATTCCATTTTCAGCCTAAAGTAGCTTAATAGGTTTTCTGCCTCTTCCCTTTTTCACACACTTTTATATGTCCTTTTCTAACGTATATATGGATTGCTCATGTCTCTGTGGTCCTCAAGCTTATCCTAGCCATGTTACCACCAACCTCATATTCTAGCTGCTGTCTATGAGTGTGCTGTAAGCATTTTTTTTAATAATGAAATTTTTCAGAGAGTTTCTGAAGATTAAAAAAGATTAAAGAAAGAAAAAAGGAAGTTCAGGAAAATTATAGCAAGCTTGTTTTGGTATAATAATAATGATAATTATGGTAGCAGCTTTGGTACATATGAAGAAGTATTTTCTTATAAAAATCATTTAAATAATTTTAGCTATCATTCATAGTACCTTGGTCAGAGGTTTAAATAGTACTCTACACTGATTACTGTAGAAATGGAATACTTTCTAGTTATTTTTTGCATTATTAAAATACTATTTCTTTCAAATTCATGTATTACATCCGCACATTTCACATGTGCATTTTTAACTTGTGTTGCTACATTTTTTAAAAATTAGATGTATTTACACAGTTGATCAACTAACTTTGTATTTAGAACTGTGCTTTGATTGTGTTACAACCAAATTGAGACATTGGGTAAGTTCTGAAAGAGGAGAGAAATAAGGGAGGTAAGAAGGGAAGTGGGCAGAAACAGGAAAGGAAGGATGGAAGCACGGGCATAGGACAAGAAGAAAGTAATCAAATTGAAGTCTGTATCAGTGAGGAAATTAAAACAAAGATGACTGTGATTGAGGGAAAAGATGATTGATAGAAGTGTTAAGATGGGAACGTGGCAGGGCATGTGATTTGGATATCTTCTGTCTTTCCATATCCCTCTCTACCTTATATGTCCTTCTCTGCCCTCCTGTCTGTCCTGGGAGACTGTCCTGTGGAGTCCAAATGGGCACTGTCCCAAAGGGGCACTAACATGAAATAGAAAGGCAGGAAGAGAAAATCATTGGGAAACACGCTCCTTACCTTCCCCTTGCTTGTCTATGCTTTGGAAATTCCTGTGTTTCTCACTTATGGCCTTAGCTTCTGCTAGGCTACAGAATTAAAAGAATAAGTGGTTTCTATTAACACAGATCTCTCTGTAATCACCTGCAGACCTAGGGCTGTTAATGACTCCCTATTCTGCTACATTCTGAAAGCTGTTCCATTCCCTCCTAATTTCCTCAATCTTGCCTATACTTTGTAAACAACCCCTTTATTAATTTTTTGAATTGCCTTTTTCGATGTGCCATCTGATTGGAGATATATATATATATATATATATATATATATACCAAAATTAATATGGCAATTGATACTAGAGTGGCCCTAAGGAGAAAACTCACAAAATTAGATTATGGGATAATGATGTTCATTTAATGAGGCCTCAGAAACTCCACACTGAAGGACACTGGGAATTAATAAAATGTGGTGTAGTGTGCTGTGTCAAAATTACATCATTATGACTGATGGTGTCAGGGGTGGAGTGCAAGTGAAGGGCAAGGCATTGGGAGACAAGTACCACTGATGCTCAGTTGCTATGGTAACAATGTTGATTACTGTGTTGTAAGCTGACAGTTGTTGATTGCACTAGAGGGTATACTAAAAAATGATTATAAAAGAAAACTCTCAATTTTTATCTCAAGACGAAGGTAGACCTCTGTCAGGCTATTTTTATGGCAGATATGGCCATGGAGCATATATGGCTGAAGACTGATGACAAGAACAATTGTAAGTGTTGCAAAGTTGCAAGACAAATAAATACTCAGTAAGGCACTGCCTGAGAAGAAATGGAGGATCTCCCAAGAGCAATACATATTTGGGGTTGAGGAAGCAGGATAGGCATAGGGAGAAATTGAATGCATTGCTTAGAGATTTTAGCTGAACTCATGGGAGTTCTGAAGCTAGGATGATCCTTCAGAGAGGTCCTGAACTGGGAAACAGGAGCCAGGTTTTTTACACTCATATCAACCAGCCACTGGATTTAGGTTCCCCCTGGGAGGGGTTGCTGTTTAGTCGATATATTGCTGCATTACAAACCACCCACAAATTTATAAGCTTAAATAAAAGTAAATTAATATTTTCATGATTCTGTACATTTTCTGGTGATTCTTGTTTTATGATTCTTCACTTGATGTCACTTGTGTGGCTGCATGCAAATGGTCATTTCATTGTGGCCGTACATCATCAAGACTAATTTGCTACTGGTTTTGATGCGTGACCAAGATTCTGAAAGCAAAGGTCCGTGTTAACATATGTAAAGTTTATGAGTTCCAAAGTCCAAGAGATGTATGGACACAGTCATTGTAAGCCACTTCTATCTTTTTTGTTCATTTTATCCATGAACTAATAAAGAAGGGCATCACAATATTAGTCATGGTACCAAGAAGAATTTGGATTGTTGCTGCTAAGTGGATGAATTCAGGAGTCTTATTGGAGTGTCTCTTAGAGTCCTCATATTCAATAATAATAATACCCAAGGGGCAATTGTATACATGCAGGACTGTAAATAGCTTAGATTATTTGGTTTGATTCATCACAACAGATTAAAAAAAGTAAAGGTAAGAAAATAAAATATCTGAGTTATTAGAAAATGTTCTAAGGAAAATGGAATATATGTTATCCATTTTGGCCTTCTTAACATCTGCATATGGAAGGACTGTGGCAGCTACTCTATGTGAATTGTTTGTATACCATCCTATCCTTTCCAAATACCATACGTCAGAGGGCTAGAGCGTGCTTTGTCATGGCTGGAAGGATTTGTGTATCTTTGGTACTTAAAATGTTAGTGACATAGTCAAGCTTTGAGAGTAATTTAAACTAAAATTGGGCAATTTATTTTACTTTCGTGATTTTACACTGACCTACATGAGAAAAATGTGCCCTGTTTATAAAAATTAAAAATTGTTCAAGTGAATTGGGCTTATATGAATAATTTTAATTTACTAAATTCACAAGTTCTATTTAAATACTTTGGACTATATTGCTGATAAACTAAGACTTGCCCAGTTACAGTTTGAAGAGTTTTAAATGACTATGGAATAGATTATGTTTAAAACTGCTTTTTAAATGATTACTGAAATTATATTAACTAAGTCTTAAATGTGACCTAGAATTCAGTCTGTTCAATCAGAGTTCATAGAACATTATTTAGGTTTTCCTAGGAAATGTCCTAAAATTATAAATAGAATAAAATAACTTGTATGTCAAGTGCAGAAGAAAAATCAAAACTCATGACTGTAGCCTAAAAGACCCCATGATGCAGAGTTGACTGCATTTCTACAATTAGGCCTCTTAGCCTTCCCATTCTCTTGACATCTAACCCAGCGTCTTGTCACCTTGGGCCCCAGGTGCTGACAGTTTCCTCTTCCTGTTGGGTTTTATCTTCACATCTTCACATGACTTGATCCTTCCCTTTATTTGTCTCAGCCTGAAAGCTGTCTTCTAAGAGAAGCCTCTCCTAAACCCTAGGTTCCCAAGCATTCTCTCCTCTAGAAGAACACCAACCACAAGATAATTTTCTCTGATTGGTGTTGGTTTCTTTTATACCTTTGTCCATGGGAAGTTAAATTTGGGGATGGTTAGTCTGTTGTCTGCCTGTTTCAGGGCTGCATTTCTAAAAGTTAGTCCTTTGATCCTGGATCACAGTACGTGCAGACTTAATATTCGTTAACTAAGGTAATCTCACCCCACCTTTATTAATATCCATCTTTTGACTCCAGAATCTGAAGAAAGGGAGGTATGCTGTCTATTGTTTTAAAATATAAATATTAGTTGGTAGTATTAAACAATACAACTTTATAAACCTGGAAGGTTCAGTTTCAGTCCACAAAAGCAAAGTACTATGCAGGTGATCAGGATATAGAGATAAAAAAGCCTAACATTCCTCCTGCCATCGTGGTGTTTAAAACCTCTATGAGAAGCAGGACATTGAACTACTGTCAAACTATGGTGCATCTAGCTCTCTTTGCTCTTATGAATCTACCCGTGCACTTTTTATCAGGATTCTTATTATTTAATCTATAAAATATAACTAATTAAATTAAAAAGCTTTTTGGCACTGTATGAAGCACAGTAAAATAATTAGGTACATTTTTTAATCTTCAGCATCATTTGATTTTAACATGTGTGTTGTAACAGAAAAGTTCATACTTTCCTCATGTTTTTATTCATTTTTGTGACTTTATTTATTGATAGGCTATGCACAATTTAATTTTGTAGAACTTAGTCCCTATAAAATTACAAAAATCCAAGCCAAATATAATGTGCTTTGATGATAAAAATCGAGAAAACCAATAGGAAATAATTTCAATAGGGATCAAATGCCTTGTCCCATGTCAGGGCTTGTCCACTTAAATCCTTATTATACTGGGACTTTCTACAAGGATTTTTCATAGAAACCTTTGTGGAGTACTTTCCCCTCATTTCATAATATCAATTGATCATTTCTCAAATATTAACATGATGGCTATGTTTGGTATTGTAAAAATTAAACAGTGAATGCCCAATAAAACTTTCAAAAATACATGATTACTAATTTTACATTAAAAATGGTGCAAGTAATGGTAGTCAAAGCTCTCCACCTTTTTCCCTAATGAATTTGAGCCACTTAGAAAAAGAACGCAGGCCGTGGTCAGATTTAGTAATGAGATAGGGTAATTGCTCCATTTTCTCACAGATTCCTGGTTGAATGTTATTAGAGGATGCTTCTTAGTCCTCAAGACAAACTGAAGCTCCCAAACAGACCATCTTTTCCCACCTCCCTGTCCTGTCTAGATCTTAGGGCCTCTTGATAAGAAACCATAACATTCTTGTAGTTTGTGGCACATATATTTGTAACCTCTCGCTTCTTCTTCTTCTTTTTGTTTTTTGGCCTTCCCGATTCTTATGGAGCACAGGGGTGATAAGTGTGTGTGTGTGCGTGCATGCATGTGTATGTGTGCGTGTGATTTATGTTTGACTATATGTGAAATCAAGAAATAAATAAGGGCCAAGTCAGAAATGTCTTTTCCATGTGGTAGTTCCAGCCCCTGATGAAGGTGACCCAGAAGTGTAGCTTCTCCCCAACTTTTCAATCAGATAAGAAGCAAAGGTTGGAGGAAGGAACTAAATGAGTTACCCCAATATATGCACATATTATCACTAGAATGGATTCTATTAACTAGGAAAAAAGAAAGCCTATGCCATGGTTATGGTTAGGAACATCTACCTGTTTTTCACAAGGACTGGCCTAAGCTGTAAAACAAGAAAAAAATTATATATATACTTTATCTTTTAACACCAAACATGATGGTACCAAAAAAATGTCAAAATGTGGAAATTTTTTGTTGTTGATGAATGTAGGAAGCACAAAACAGTGAATATGTACCTTCTCTCTTTCCATGTGAAAAATATAGTAGGGAGAATAAATTATTTTCATCAGAAAAGTTGATTAGAAAATCCCCGATTTTATGTCAATATAAAGTTCTTTCTTCAAGTATATTGCATGTTTGTTTTTTTTTGTTGTTGCTGTTGTTATGTGTGTTTTATTTCCCTTACATGCACACAGGTTTATAAATTGGTAGAATTGGTAACATTGGTAAAATCAAACATTAGAGATGATTGTTTTTTAAAAAAAAATTGAAGTATCAGTGGAGCCTTGAAGCATTGTTTGTGTCAAATCATGTTATCTACTACATATCAGTAACAGTTTTGCCTGTCATGAAAGATTTGGCAGCTTATGGAAATGTCGGATATCAGTAGAATTTCATTGCCAAGCAAAAGTTTGATTACAGTGGAGAAAAAGTTTTACTGTGTAAGGGTTGAAATACTTCTGAGTCTTGCATATGTGTTTGGCTTGCTTTGTTGATAAGAAAGAAACAAGACATGACTTTTTACATCAGCATGAATTGGCCTCAGGTATGTTTTCTAAGACATCTGACCTCAAAGAGAGGAAAATGTAATTCATTTAAAATTCATCATGCTGCTAACTTCTCAAGATTTGGGGCAGAGAAGGGGAGCCAACTACTTTAAGTACTTGACAAAACTTTAAATGATACTTTGTGTTTAAATATTTCTTGTTTTGTTTTTAAGAGAGAGATGGAGGAAAAAGAGAAGCTACTACTATCAGAACAATTTGACAAGAAGGAGTTTATCCATGGCTTTCCTTCCTTTTTGGATATTCTTAGCTATACAAATAAGGAAAATATTTCAAGTTTCAACAGGCACCATTAGGTATTTTACTGGGAGCGGGCAGGACAACTAACCAAACCAAAAAAAAAAAAAAAAAAAAAGCCCTAAATGGTAGTTTGGTCCAACTGCCACTCTTGAGAAGGTTAAAGTCAGAAAATGATGTGAGGCTTCTAATAGTTGGGGATGAGCTGCGGCAGGCTGGAGTCGACAGTGATAAATCCCTGTAAGTTCCTAGGCAGGCGGGACATTTCAGATATTGGAAATTACCTCAGCATGCATTCTGAAGGCCATTTTATGTTTAATGTTATGTTTTAAGTTTTTAAGCCTTCCTTTTATTCAGCCATTTGTTTATATGAACTGTTTCCTTTGCTTACCTGTGTGTGCATGCTTTACTTCTGGTTAAAAAGCCATAGTGTCTCCCATCCAAGTACTAACCAGGCCCGACCCTGCTTAGCTTCTGAGATCAGACGAGATCTGGTGCGGTCAAGGTGGTACGGCAGGGGAAGCTGGGACGAAGTGAGAGAGTGGCATGGACATATATCCACTACCAAATGTAAACTAGATAGCTAGTGGGAAGCAGTTGCATAGCACAGGGAGATCAGCTCGGTGTTCTGTGACCACCTAGAGGGGTGGGATAGGGAGGGTGGGAGGGAGATGGAAGAGGGAGGAGATATGGGGATATATGTAAATGTATAGCTGATTCACTTTGTTATACAGCAGAAACTAACACACCATTGTAAAGCAATTATACTCCAATAAAGACGTTAAAACAAAAAAAGCCATAGTGTCTGTTGTTAGTTATTATACAGCTTACCTGTATGCCTTGTGGAAATGAACAAATGTTAACCAAATGAGAAAAGCAAAGGCTATGTATTCTGAACTCACTACAGCAAGCGAGTGAGCCATTGACACGCGCTTTTTGGCAAAGACTCAAAGGCAGGCCGAAGAGTTGGAAGGCTTTATAGTGGGAAACAGGGAAAATGGTTTCACGTGTGTCCTGATTGGAGGCTCTTGCTGTGGGGGAATCTGGAGGCCGGCTCGCTAGAATAGGAGCATCCTATGTGATTGGTTAGGGGTGCACATCTAGCCTTCTCTTCTTGGGGACAAAACTTATGGAAGCTGGCAGTTATTAAGCACATCCTGACTATTTTTGGTTGATTGTTACAGAAGTTATTGTTTAGCTTCCTGGATCATCACGGGAGATAGCAATGCAGCTTCTTACAAGTCTGACTTAGAGCAGGCTAGCTTCCTGTGCAGTTTATTGAATAAGGGGTTGGTTTCCTGGGCACATTGCTACAGGTGTGGGTCAAGGTTCCACCTTTCTATATGGTCTGGTGGTTGTCCATTTGTATACTCTGTCTCTCAGCTCTCATGTTATGTTTCCAAATCCAGGTCCTCTATTCTCTAGTGCTTGATGTTTCCTAGAGATTCACTCTACCAGTGTCTTCCTTATTCACCTTGCTTGAGGTGCGATGGCCTCCCTCATCTCAGGCCTTTCCATTTTCTGTTTTTTTCTTATGAAACATTTCTTACAAAAATATGTCCATGGCTGTTTTGCACTCTTTGCTCTGATCCCTACCCAAATGTTACTTCTTCAGTAAAATTTTCCCCGATCAGCCTACACAAACCAGCCAATCTGAATCAGTCTACTCAGCTCAACTTCTTAGAGATTATCATTCTCCTGCTTCTACTGTTCATTTTTTGTTTAATGTTCACCTCTAGAATTTAATGTCATCATGGGTATTGCTTACTTTGTTCCCTGCTATATTCATTCTTAGAATAGTAAAGTGTACAAAGTCATTGGTCATAAAGTATTGGTTGAATGAATAAAACCTGTATTCCTTGATTTAACAAATTTAGAAAATATTTTTTCATCTATCATATGAGCTTTGAAAACCTTAGCTCATTGTTTCCCTACTTTGCCTTTCCAACATCTTCTCATAATTTTATGTCTTATTACCTTTAGTTTTTCTACATGCAAAGTTTCTACCTCACAATTATCCTGAATTTAATTTTAAGAAGAGAAAAATTCACTAAAATTCTGTCAATTAAAAACATTCAGGGATTAAAAAAAAGTATTGATGACAACGATTTAGCTCACCCTTCCCACCAAATCACACTTTGCTTCCAGATTGATAATTGTTATTGTCTTCTGTTGTATGGGTTGTCAGATAATTGTGTTTTCACTTGTATTAGTACTCTATTGATCATGGTAAATGAATATTAATTCTAGAACAAGCAAACCCAAACTATCGGGAACTTGAGATAGTAAAGTTTTAGTTTTCAGTAAGTCAGGGTCTGATTAACACTGATTGGTTCTCCAGAAGTCCCCTTTGAGGAAATATATCAGTAATCCAGTTTCCTATCATATTAGGCAATGACAAATTCAATACCAATGTGGCTCCCAGCATATCTGCACAAAGAGAAGAGAGATTGTAAATGAGTGTGAGGTATGTCTAGGCCCATAAGTGGTGCACATCTTTATGCTTATATTTTATTTATGATTCGATTAAGTGAACACAAAATTAGTATCAAGGGCAGTTGGGAAATATAGTCTTGCTATGTGTTCAATCAAAATAAACTGACAGGAGGATGTTATAGAGATAGTCCCCTGCCTAAATCAACTAAATCATAATTAGTTTTTGAAAAATAAAGTAACAATATTGAAAAAAATGTCTAGCAGATTGATCAGTAGAATGATAGAAAATACAAATTATTAATTGGAAAAAATGTAGATATCACAGCAGAGGTTAAATATATTGGAAGGAAAATAAGGAGACATCATTAACAAATGTACACCAATATATGCAACAACTTAGGAAACTGATGAATTCCAAAAACTGACACAAGAGAAATAGAAGATCAGAATTGCTGTACATATGGAAAAGAAACAGAATTTTATGTTAAAAACCAAGTTTTAAAAACTTCAATGTTCAAGGCTTGCTCAAAGTATTTATATTTGTATGTTATTGGAAATAATATTTTTCCATTTTCCTATTGTCTTCTGGTTTAAAAGAAATACATTTTTTTGCTTGTTGTTTATTGATCTTGCATTCTACAGCCTTTTTAAAGTCTTCATTTATTCTAACAGGTTTGTTTTGGTAAATCTCCTAAGATTTTGTGTGCACATATTCATGTCTCTTTGGAAAAAGAGAGTTTACATTTTTCTCTTCAAACTGTGTGATTTTATTTTATTTCCTTGTCATATGACTTTGTACTCTTGGCATAATCTCTAATTGGTCATGATGGTTTATTTCACATATGTTTCTGGATTATTGGCTAATAGTTTGTTAAAGATTTTTCCCATTGATGGCCATGACAATTACTGGTCTGTAGCTTTATTTTTTAAATTATATTTGTCTTATTTTGGTATCAGGGTAATTCAGGTCTCATAGAGGAGTTAGATATGTTCTTTTTGCATTTTTTAATGAGTCAGTTTACTAGATTTCCTTTACCTGTGGATTGTTCACTTAAGTCATACAGATCACTCATAAAACTCTAGTTAAAAATAGCTCCCTTAGGGACTTCCCTGGTGGCACAGTGGTTAAGAATCCACCTGCCAATGAAGGAGACACGGGTTCGAGCCCTGGTCCGGGAAGATCCCACATGCTGCAGAGCAACTAAGCCCATGTGCCACAGCTACTGAGCCTGTGCACCACAACTACTGAAGCCCGTGAGCCTAGAGCCTGTGCTCCGCAACAAGAGAAACCACCGCAATGAGACGCCCGTGCACTGCAACGAAGAGTAGCCCCCGCTCGCTGCAACTAGAGAAAGCCCACGCACAGCAATGAAGACCCAATGCAGCCAAAAATAAATAAATAAATTTATTTTATAAAAAGCTCCCCTAACCACCCCAGTAGAAAAGAGTTACCCATATCAGTGTATCTTCCCATATCTGACATATCATAGTTATATTTGTTACTTTACTAAGTGTCTTATTTCCCGCTTTACAATTCATGAGAACGGGGCTTCCCTGGTGGCGCAGTGGTTGAGAATCTGCCTGCCAATGCAGGGGATGCGGGTTCGAGTCCTGGTCTGGGAAGATCCCACATGCCGTGGAGAAACTAGGCCCGTGAGCCACAATTACTGAGCCTGCACGTCTGGAGCCTGTGCTCTGCAACAAGAGAGGCCACGATAATGAGAGGCCCGTGCACCGCGATGAAGAGTGGCCCCCACTTGCCGCAACTAGAGAAAGCCCTCACACAGAAACGAAGACCCAACACAGCCATAAATAAATAAATAAATAAATAAAACATTAAAAAAAAAAAATTTAAATTCATGAGAACAGAGGTGTGTGTGTGTGTGTGCGCGTGACGTTTTCATCACCACATGAACCTAGATCAATCCCTGGCACATGCTAATTTTTTAATAAATGTACATTGAATAGATCAATGGACAATTAATCTCCCCATTTGGCAATCTATCCTAAAGAAGTGATTTGAAATGTAGCCAAATATTTATTGAAAAACAATATTCATTGAAATATTATTGGCCATAGCAAATTATTAATCTGACCTAATGTCCTGGAACATGAAATTTTTTAGTAACTTTTTAGCAGAGACACATATTATACCTGGTGAAGTGTTTTAATGATATTATGAAATATGTATATAATGTTATCTATGTTGTACCCAAGATATGATTGAAACTGCGAAAGTATATTGGAAACTACATGGGGTTGAAATACATCAAGAATATCACCAGGGTTATGGAGAAATAGGTGATACTTTTTCCCTTTAAACTTTTCTAATATAAACATATCATATTTTTGAAATAATTACTAAGGAAGAAAACACCATTAATTAAAATCATCTGAGGATAAATAAATTAGGTTTTGTTTTGTTTTGTTTTTTAGAAAGTCAAAGTGATAAAGTCACAGATCTAATCCTCTCAAGCTTCTATTTTTTATGCCCTTTTGGAATTACTTTATGACCATGGACTATGTTTTTATGCTTAATTATACACCTCACACAATTGTTCTTTCAGTTATGAGAGAAATTAAATTATGAACCATAGATGGTTCATAAGTGTAATCGCATCACCCCAGTTATGTCAAAATTTGTTATAGGAATTAAATAAAGATCTTAGGTTTAGGTCTCCATGTGTTTTCAGTAGAAATCTAATTCCCAAGATGTTTTACTGTTAATACATCTGAAACATTATGTACTAAATGCTGTTCACAGTCACAATTAAATTGCATTGTGATAATTCTCTGCATATCTGAAGTTAAGAAATCAATTTCACCTTGTTTAAAATATCATTTCTCAAATTTATTTCATCATTGAACCATATTTAAATTTATGCCTGTTGCTCAAATGCTACTTATCATTCATGTTTAACTCAATCTTTATGTCTAATTATGCAGTCTTTCAGATTTTCCTCTTCTACTATAGCTTCTTTTCAAGATGGCTAATAGGCAAAAGATGATGTTACTTATCTGTTACTGGGGTCGGGGGTGGGGGCATCCAGTGACCATGGTGGTCCTTGGATGTTCACTATCTCCTGTTCTCTAAATTATGATCAGCCTGTTGTCTGCCTAAGCATTCTACTCCCATATTGGGCTGATTTCTGCAATCAGTGGCCTGCTGACACAGTATGTTTTGCTAAGCCATATCCTCTGTGTGACACTAGCCTAGGCTGGCCTCCTTGCAGCCTCTGTCACCTTTGTCACCACCCAATTCTCATGATCTGTTATGGATTGAATGTTTGTGCATCTCCCCCACACAAGTTCATATGTTAAAATCCTAACCCTCAATGTGATGATATTAAGAGGTAGGACCCTTGGGAGGTGATTAAATCATGAGGGTGGAGCCCTCATGAATGGGATTAGTGCCCTAAAAGAGACCCCAGAGAGATCCCTCACCCTTTCAGTCACATGAGGACACAGTGAGAAGATGGTCATTTATGAACCAGGAGGAGGGTCCTCACCAGACACTGAAACTACACGAGCCTTGATCTTGGACTTCCCAGCCACCAGAAATGTAAGAAATTTGTTGTTTAGGCTGCCCAGTCTATGGTAGTTTGTTATAGTAGCGTGAACAGACGAAGACATCATTTACACTCCAATACGGGAGGGGAATAAAAGTGATTTTGGATTTGCTATTCCTTTCCTCCTCACAAGGCATCAGCTCCACGCTCCCATTCTACTTCCTGAAGCAGGCAGGTGCCTCCACCAGCCTTCCTGAGCTTCCCCATAACATACTGGTGCAGAGGAAAGGTTTTTCCCTTACCTTCCACTCTGTGGTCCCTTGACTTTTCTCAAGAGTTTAATGATGTATATCTGAGAGGGTGTGAGGAGACAGAAGCTGTCACACTAATAAAATGTATACATAAGAATGTACCATAGGCATAGCATGTCTGTTACACACACATTCGTATCACATGGACAATCACTCCTCTCTCCTCCTTTATCCTACCAGGCGAAATCTGATATGTATCAACACTTTCCACACACGTTAAGCAAAATCCTCAGAACTATGTCTTTGTGAGCTGTCCCCCAGTTAATCCCTTTAACTGATGGAAAAATTGATTTAAAAAGTCATATGTAAATTGGGCTATAGCCAATAGAATGTCAATTTAAATGTCAGTTATCAATGTTCCAATCAAATGTTTCCTGTTCTCAATGAAAATTCCCCTGTCTACCCCTACAAGATAAAGATGTCCTTAAGATTCTGGAGAACTAGCAAAGTTCATATGTATTGCCCCATATTAGAGTACTCCTCTCATTAGGTGGTGATGTCCTTGACAGAAGGAGTTCTCACCTTAGGACAGGTATTTATAGTTGGTTGCATAGTCAACGACACCTTCCATATACTGTAAAAATTGTAAACAAATGTTTGTTCACTGAATTGATGGAAGCTAATGCCTATTCTTGAATTTAGTGAGAACCCTCTTCCCCCACCAAATAATTTTTGGATGAATGAATTTTGTTAATACTTTCAGAGGAATTGGCACTGTGTTAAAAAATAAATACAACTTTGGAGGTCATGATGCTGTTTGAAGCTTATGTGTGAACACACAGTAAAAATTTGGGATCAATAATACCCTGGTGCTTATCAGGAAATAAGCATGCCAACATGTCCTTTCTGCTTTTAGAATAGCCTCCAGAGGTTTAGTCCCAGGAACATAAAATATCAAGCACTGTAACCCCATTTCTGTGGGCTTTACCTTTTGCAAAACAGTTGCCATTGCAAATGACACTGACATACCAGTTCTGTTTGTGATGAGATTTATTTCTTCATGCTTGGCAATTATGAATAACCTTTGAAGGAAAAGGAAAACAGTTGTAGCTTGGCAAGTCATGTGTACCATTTCAGAAATTTCCTCTAAGTTCAAAGAACAAGTAAATATCACTTACGCCTACAGATTTAAAATTCTCTGCCAAAAAATAAGTGCTAAAAAGAGTTTTCTCTTGTTTTCCTATCAAAGATTGTTTTATAAGGTGTTTCTTTAGGAGAATGGGGTAATTTATGACCTCAAATTGCCTGAACTTTTTAGGTTCTTGAGAATTCTCTGCTTCAACAATCACTTTCATTTCCTGCTGCTGTAGTTGTTCAAAGTTTTTAAATTGATCATGTCACTTTGAAAAAAAAGCAAACCATCCTTTTTGGTGTGACTAAAGTCCATAGTGATACTTTAGGTCACTGGGAAATTGAAAAATGCAGTTCAGAAAGAGAATACAATGTCAAAAAGACTGTTCTAGCCTCTCTGGGGTATTAGACTGACGGACATTGATGGGAAACATATTCCATTGTTATTTTAAATACGCTCATTATTTTTATGATTCAGAATAGGTACATATAACAACAGATTATTTTTTCAAGCTCAACAAAAAGAAGAAAATACACATTTAACAGATAAGGTCAAGAAAAAATATCTGATATGTCAGAAGCACAAATATTTTTAGAAAATTGACAGAGTACTAAAATAAAGACCCGTAATAGAAGTGTATCCAACAAATATAAAATAGAGAGAGAAATCCATTCCACAGACTTCAATTTTGTTCTTTATCAGGCTTATCCTCAGGCTTACTCTGGTACAATACAGTGTATCTTTCTCAGGAGCTCCTGTACTGCCCATAGTTAAGAATACAAAGAGGTAAATCAGAAGCTGTAAAAATGTACTGTATTGGTACAAAGGAAGAGATCTCATTTTTTCCACCTCCAAACAGAGAGAACATAAGGTGCTTAAAACCTGATGGAAGACAGATATTTAGGTGACCGGCATTGTCAATTTCAAATCATTAGACCTGAAGCCAGTTTACTTATAAACTTTGTGCTTGTCACTACTGTTAGAATAACACACACAATGTAGCCTGTGGTCTGTCAGCCAGTACACTGTGATTTACAAAATTCAAAGAGAGAAAAATGATCTAGTAACAAAAGTATATTGCCGTATATGCAGGGAAATTTGTATAAGTACAATACATCTACCATGCTTTTCTATATTTGCCTAAGCAACTGATTCTTGACTTCTCTGTCGCTCTGGGTATTTTCCCTCAAACATCTTAAATATTATATCACCAGAGAGTGACAATTAAAATGGAACCTTTGTAAGTAACTTATTAAAATGGCAAAGACCATTTACAGTAGGTTGATCTGAGCATTTTAACCTACTTTAATAACATATAATTTTGAATATATTGTTAAAGAATATGCTAATAGCATATACTGGCAAAATGCGATTTTGCACATCTTCATAATGTTTGCTATGTACATGCATGTGTGTGTGTATGTGTGTGTGTGTGTGTGTTTGTGAAAGAGAGAGAGAGATGTGTACTAATATCTCCATGTATTAATGGTTTAGAGCATAATATGTTATATTCAGGGAATTGTAACAGACTAGTAAATCACTAAAGAAGTATTTGATACTACTTATAGTAATATTTTTTAAATAACAATTTCTTTAATCAGTGAATGGCTTCCATAAATCTTATCTTTATTATTTGCACATATATTATATGCATGTAAATAAGATAATACTGAACGTGAGAAAATTGAAGGTGTATCAGACCAGGCTTATTCACCTCTTATTTCCATGTATATGCACTCACTAATGTCATACTAATGTTAGGATAAAGAGCATGGGTTATGCAGCCAGACAACTGAGTTGAAATATGAGCTTTGCCACATACTAACAATGTGGGGAGAATTATCAGATCTCTATGTGCCACAGTTTTCTCATCTGCAAAATGGGATTAATAACAGTGTCTAATGCATTGGATTGTTCGGAGAATTAAATGAGTCGATAATGAAAACTGCTTAGAAGATTGGTTCTGCTACCTGTAACGATGACCACACTAATAATAATAATTATTCATATAATATTGTATTCAGTTTAGAGATTATTATCATTATTATTATTGATTTCAAGAGTTACACTGATTGCTTTTTAGTCATATTAAATATATATGATCAATGTGGAAGAACCAACGTTGCTGAAAGTTTTCTAATACTAAATACATATTGAATTGCATGAGGAAATAGATTTCTTTACCAAAATGCCATATTAATTCATATACTCATTTGCCATTTGCTTTTCTCACTAAAAGTTTTATCATGAAATTATGTCCAAGTCACCAAACTCTGTAGTGTACATGCAACATTTAGTTATCTGGTTCCTTTTTTTTTTTTTTCCTATTTTATTTTATTTTTTTTAAACATCTTTATTGAAGCATAATTGCCTTACAATGGTGTGTTAGCTTCTGCTTTAAAACAAAGTGAATCAGTTATACATATACAATATGTTCCCATTTCTCTTCCCTCTTGCATCTCCCTCCCTCCCACCCTCCCCATCCCACCACTCTAGGTGGTCACAAAGCACCGAGCTGATCTCCCTGTGCTATGCGGCTGCTTCCCACTAGCTATCTATTTTACATTTGGTAGTGTATATATGTCCATGACACTCTCTCACCCTGTCACATCTCACCCCTCCCCCTCCACATATCCTCAAGTCCATTCTTCAGTAGGTCTGTGTCTTTATTCCCATCTTGCCACTAGGTTCTTCATGACCTTTTTTTTTTTTTTTTCCTTAGATTCCATATATATGTGTTAGCATACTGTATTTGTTTTTCTCTTTCTGACTTACTTCACTCTGTATGACAGACTCTAACTCCATCCACCTCATTACAAATACCTCCATTTCATTTCTTTTTATGGCTGAGTAATATTCCATTGTATATATGTGCCACATCTTCTTTATCCATTCATCTGTCGATGGACATTTAGGTTGCTTCCATGTCCTGGCTATTGTAAATAGAGCTGCAATGAACATTTTGGTACATGACTCTTTTTGACCTATGGTTTTCTCAGGGTATATGCCCAGTATTGGGATTGCTGGGTCGTATGGTAGTTCTATTTGTAGTTTTTTCAGGAACCTCCATACTGTTCTCCATAGTGGCTGTATCAATTTACATTCCCACCAACAGTGCAAGAGTGTTCCCTTTCCTCCACACCCTCTCCAGCATTTATTGTTTCTAGATTTTTTGATGATGGCCATTCTGACCGGTGTGAGATGATATCTCATTGTAGTTTTGATTTGCATTTCTCTAATGATTAATGATGTTGAGCATTCTTTCATGTGTCTGTAGGCCATCTGTATATCTTCTTTGGAGAAATGTCTATTTAGGTCTTCTGCCCATTTTTGGATTGGGTTGTTGGTTTTTTTGTTATTGAGCTGCATGAGCTGCTTGTAAATCTTGGAGATTAATCCTTTGTCAGTTGCTTCATTTGCAAATATTTTCTCCCATTCTGATGGTTGTCTTTTGGTCTTGTTTATGGTTTCCTTTGCTGTGCAAAAGCTTTTAAGTTTCATTAGGTCCCATTTGTTTATTTGTGTTCTTATTTCCATTTCTCTGGGAGCTGGGTCAAAAAGAATCTTGCTGTGATGTATGTCATAGAGTGTTCTGCCTATGTTTTCCTCTAAGAGTTTGATAGTGTCTGCCCTTACACTTAGGTCTTTAATCCATTTTGAGTTTATTTTTGTGCATGGTGTCAGGGAGTGTTCTAATTTCATACTTTTACATGTACCTGTCCAATTTTCCCAGCACCACTTATTGAAGAGGCTGTCTTTTCTCCACTGTATATTCTTGCCACCTTTATCAAAGATAAGGTGACCATATGTGTGTGGGTTTATCTCCGGGCTTTCTATCCTGTTCCATTGATCTATATTTCTGTTTTTGTGCCAGTACCAAACTGTCTTGATTACTGAAGCTTTGTAATATAGTCTGAAGTCAGGGAGCCTGATTCCCCCAGCTCCATTTTTCGTTCTCAAGATTGCTTTGGCTATTCGGGGTCTTTTGTGTTTCCATACAAATTGTGAAATTTTTTGTTCTAGTTCTGTGAAAAATGCCAGTGGTAGTTTGATAGGGATTGCATTGAATCTGTAGATTGCTTTGGGTAGTAGAGTCATTTTCACAATGTTGATTCTTCCAATCCAGGAACATGGTATATCTCTCCATCTATTTGTATCATCTTTAATTTCTTTCATCAGTGTCTTATAATTTTCTGCATACAGGTCTTTTGTCTCCTTAGGTAGGTTTATTCCTAGATATTTTATTCTTTTTGTTGCAATGGTAAATGGGAGTGTTTTCTTAATTTCACTTTCAGATTTTTCGTCATTAGTGTATAGAAATGCAAGAGATTTCTGTGCATTTATTTTGTATCCTGCTACTTTACCAAATTCATTGATTAGCTCCAGGAGTTTTCTGGTAGCATCTTTAGGATTCTCTATGTATAGTATCATGTCATCTGCAAATAGTGACAGCTTTACTTCTTCTTTTCCGATTTGGATTCCTTTTATTTCTTTGTCTTCTCTGATTGCTGTGGCTAACACTTCCAAAACTATGTTGAATAATAGTGGTGAGAGTGGGCAACCTTGTCTTGTTCCTGATCTTAGTGGAAATGGTTTCAGTTTTTCACCATTGAGGACAATGTTGGCTGTGGGTTTGTCATATATGGCCTTTATTATGTTGAGGAAGGTTCCCTCTATGCCTACTTTCTGCAGGGCTTTTATCATAAATGGGTGTTGAATTTTGTCAAAAGCTTTCTCTGCATCTATTGAGATGATCATATGGTTTTTCTCCTTCAATTTGTTAATATGGTGTATCACATTGATTGATTTGCGTATATTGAAGAATCCTTGCATTCCTGGGATAAACCCCACTTGATCATGGTGTATGATCCTTTTAATGTGCTGTTGGATTCTGTTTGCTAGTATTTTGTTGAGGATTTTTGCATCTATGTTCATCAGTGATATTGGCCTGTAGTTTTCTTTCTTTGTGACATCTTTGTCTGGTTTTGGTATCAGGGTGATGGTGGCCTCGTAGAATGAGTTTGGGAGTGTTCCTCCCTCTGCAATATTTTGGAAGAGTTTGAGAAGGATAGGTGTTAGCTCTTCTCTAAATGTTTGATAGAATTCACCTGTGAAGCCATCTGGTCCTGGGCTTTTGTTTGTTGGAAGGTTTTTAATCACAGTTTCAATTTCAGTGCTTGTGATTTGTCTGTTCATATTTTCTATTTCTTCCTGGTTCAGTCTCGGCAGTTTGTGCATTTCTAAGAATCTGTCCATTTCTTCCAGGTTGTCCATTTTATTGGCATAGAGTTGCTTGTAGTAATCTCTCATGATCTTTTGTATTTCTGCAGTGTCAGTGGTTACTTCTTCTTTTTCATTTCTAATTCTATTGATCTGAGTCTTCTCCCTTTTTCTCTTGATGAGTCTGGCTAATGGTTTATCAATTTTGTTTATCTTCTCAAAGAACCAGCTTTTAGTTTCATTGATTTTTGCTATTGTTTCCTTCATTTCTTTTTCATTTATTTCTGATCTGATCTTTATAATTTCTTTCCTTCTGCTGGCTTTGGGGTTTTTTTGTTCTTCTTTCTCTAATTGCTTCAGGTGCAAGGTTAGGTTGTTTATTCGAGATGTTTCCTGTTTCTTGAGGTAGGCTTGTATTGCTATAAACTTCCCTCTTAGCACTGCTTTTGCTGCGTCCCATAGGTTTTGGGTCGTCGTATCTCCATTGTCATTTGTTTCTAGGTATTTTTTGATTTCCCCTTTGATTTCTTCAGTAATCACTTCGTTATTAAGTAGTGTATTGTGTAGCCTCCATGTGTTTGTATTTTTTACAGATCTTTTCCTGTAATTGATATCTAGTCTCATAGCGTTGCGGTCGGAAAAGATACTTGATATGATTTCAATTTTCTTAAATTTACCAAGGCTTGATTTATGACCCAAGATATGATCTATCCTGGAGAATGTTCCATGAGCACTTGAGAAAAATGTGTATTCTGTTGTTTTTGGGTAGAATGTCCTATAAATATCAATTAAGTCCATCTTGTTTAATGTATCATTTAAAGCTTGTGTTTCCTTATTTATTTTCATTTTGGATGATCTGTCCATTGGTGAAAGTGGGGTGTTAAAGTCCCCTACTATGATTGTGTTGCTGTCGATTTCCCCTTTTATGGCTGTTAGTATTTGCCTTATGTATTGAGGTGTTCCTATGTTGGGTGCATAAATATTTACAATTGTTATAGCTTCCTCTTGGGTCGATCCCTTGATCATTATATAGTGTCCTTCTTTGTCTCTTGTAATAGTCTTTATTTTAAAGTCTATTTTGTCTGATATGAGAATTGCTACTCCAGCTTTCTTTTGATTTCCATTTGCATGGAATATCTTTTTCCATCCCCTCACTTTCAGTCTGTATGTGTCTCTAGGTCTGAAGTGGGTCTCTTGTAGACAGCATATATATGGGTCTTGTTTTTGTATCCATTCAGCCAGCCTGTGTCTTTTGGTGGGAGCATTTAATCCATTTACATTCAAGGTAATTATCGATATGTATGTTCCTATTCCCATTTTCTTAAATGTTTTGTGTTTGTTATTGTAGGTGTTTTCCTTCTCTTGTGTTTCCTGCCTAGAGAAGTTCCTTTAGCATTTGTTGTAAAGCTGGTTTGGTGGTGCTGAACTCTCTCAGCTTTTGCTTGTCTGTAAAGGTTTTAATTTCTCCATCGAATCTGAATGAGATCCTTGCTGGGTAGAGTAATCTTGGTTGTAGGTTTTTCTCCTTCATCACTTTAAGTATATCCTGCCACTCCCTTCTGGCTTGCAGAGTTTCTGCTGAAAGATCAGATGTTAACCTTATGGGGATTCCCTTGTGTGTTATTTGTTTTTTTTCCCTTGCTGCCTTTAATATGTTTTCCTTATATTTAATTTTTGACAGTTTGATTAATATGTGTCTTGGCGTGTTTCTCCTTGGGTTTATTCTGTATGGGACTCTCTGTGCTTCCAGGACTTGATTAAGTATTTCCTTTCCCATAATAGGGAAGTTTTCAACTATAATCTCTTCAAATATTTTCTCAGTCCCTTTCTTTTTCTCTTCTTCTTCTGGGACCCCTATAATTCGAATGTTGGTGCGTTTAATGTTGTCCCAGAGGTCTCTGAGACTGTCCTCAGTTCTTTTCATCCTTTTTTCTTTATCCTGCTCTGTAGTAGTTATTTCTACCATTTTATCTTCCAGGTCACTTATCCTTTCTTCTGCCTCAGTTATTCTGCTATTGATCCCATCTAGAGTATTTTTAATTTCATTTATTGTGTTTTTCATCATTGCTTGGTTCCTCTTTAGTTCTTCTACGTCCTTGTTAAATGTTTCTTGCATTTTGTCTATTCTATTTCCAAGATTTTGGATCATCCTTACTATCATTATTCTGAATTCTTTTTCAGGTAGACTACCTATTTCCTCTTCATTTGTTAAGTCTAGTTTGCTTTGACCCTGCTCCTTCATCTGCTGTGTGTTTTTCTGTCGTCTCATTTTGCTTATCTTACTGTGTTTGGGGTCTCCTTTTCACAGACTGCAGGTTTGTAGTTCCCGTTGTTTTTGGTATCTGTCCCCAGTGGCTAAGGTTGGTTCAGTGGGTTGTGTAGGCTTCCTGGTGTAGGGAACTAGTGCCTGAGCTCTGGTGGATGAGGCTGGATCTTGTCTTTCTGGTGGGCACATCCACGTCTGGTGGTGTATTTTGGGGTGTCTGTGGCCTTATTATGATTTTAGGCAGCCTCTCTGCTAATGGATGGGGCTGTGTTCCTGTCTTGCTAGTTGTTTGGCATAGGGTGTTCAGCACTGTAGCTTGCTGGTCATTGAGTGAGGCTGGGTCTTGATGTTGAGATGGAGATCTCTGAGAGATTTTTACCATTTGGTATTACGTGGAGCTGGGAGGTCTCTTGTGGACCAGTGTCCTGAAGTTGGCTCTCCCACCTCAGAGGCACGGCCCTGATGCCTGGCTGGAGCACCAAGAGCCTTTCGTCCACACGGCTCAGAGTAAAAGGGAGAAAAAATAGAAAGAAAGAAAGAAAGAAAGAAAGAAAGAAAGAAAGAAAGAAAGAAAGAAAGAAAGAAAGAAAGAAAGAGGCTATAATATAGTGAAGCAAAATAAAGCTATTGTAAAGCAAAGCTATACAGACAAAATCTCACCCAGAAGCATATACATATACACTCACAAAAAAAAAGGAACAGGGGAAAAATTAATATATCCTGCTCCCAAAGTCCACCTCCTGAATTTGGGATGATTCGTTGTCTATTCAGGTATTCAACAGATGCAGGCACATTGAGTTGTTTGTGGAGTTTTAATCCGCTGCTTCTGAGGCTGCTGGGAGAGATTTCCCCTTCTCTTCCCTGTTCACACAGCTCCTGGGGTTCAGCTTTGGATTTGGACCCGCCTCTGCATGTAGGTCACCTGAGGGCGTCTATTCCCCACCCAGACAGAACGGGGTTAAAGGAGCCGCTGCTTCGGGGGCGCTGGCTCACTCAGGCCGGGGGGAGGGAGCGGTACGGAGGAGGTGGGGCGAGCCTGCGGCGGCAGAGGCGTCGTGACGTTGCACCAGCCTGAGGCGCGCCGTGCCTTCTCCCGGGGAAGTTGTCCCCGGATCACGGGACCCTGGCAGTGGCGGGCTGCACCGGCTCCCGGGAGGGGCGGTGTGGAGAGTGACCTGTGCTCACACACAGGCTTTTTGGAGGCGGCAGCAGCAGCCCCAGCGTCTCACGCCTGTCTCTGGGGTCCGCGCTGATCGCCGCGGCTCGCGCCCTTCTCTGGAGTTCGTTTAGGCGGCGCTCTGAATCCCCTCTCCTTGCGCGCAGCGAAACAAAGAGGCAAGAAAAAGCCTCTTGCCTCTTCGGCAGCTGCAGACCTTTTCCCGGTCTCCCTCCCAGTCAGCTGTGGTGCGCTAACCCCTTCAGGCTGTGTTCACGCCGCCAATCCCAGTCCTCTCCCTGCGACCCAACCGAAGCCCGAGCCTCAGCTCCCAGCCCCCGCCCGCCCCGGCGGGGGAGCAGACAAGCCTCTCGGGCTGGTGAGTGCTGCTCGGCGCCGAGCCTCCGTGCGGGAATCTCTCCGCTTTGCCCTCCGCACCCCTGTGGCTGCGCTCTCCTCTGTGGCTCCGAAGCTTCCCCCTCCACCACCCGCAGTCTCCACCCGCGAAGGGGCTCCTAGTGTGTGGACACCTTTCCTCCTTCACAGCTCCCTCCCACTGGTGCAGGTGCCGTCCCTATTCTTTTGTCTCTGTTATTTCTTTTTTCTTTTGCCCTACCCGTGTACGTGGGGGAGTTTCTTGCCTTTTGGGAGGTCTGACGTCTTCTGCCAGCCTTCAGTGGGTGTTCTGTAGGAGCAGTTCCACGTGTAGATGTATTTCTACTGTATCTGTGGGAAGGAAGGTGATCTCCGCGTCTTACTCTTCCGCCATCTTCTCTCCTCTCCTCTGGTTCCTTTTTGTTGGGCCTTCTGCTTGAAAAAGATTATCTACCACTCTGGCCCTAATTACCGTCTCTATCCTGATCATTTCCAGATCTACATATCCAACAAAAAATGCGACTGAATTAGAGATAGAGATAGAGATGAGAGAGAGAGAGAGAGAGAGAATGATGGATGAATAGGTGATTTGGAAGCACTTTAAAGAAAACATGTTGAAAATTCAATTTTCTCCTCTTTTTCCACCCACTATGTGCTCCTCCAGTTTCTGCTCATGGGTTAATGGCACCACATTTTGCCCCGACCTGGATCTCAGCCAATATTTTTTCCCCTCCTTTCTCTCTCGGTCCAAGTCCCTTATTAGGTCCTCCTTATTCCACCTCTTAAAGAATATTCAATTCTCCCTTTTCCCTCTTCATCTCCACTGATGTTTCCATGACTTAAGGGATGATTGTCCCTCAGATGGTCTGCTAAAAGGACTTTTTGACTAGTCTCCTTACATATCCCATGTCAACTGAAAAAAAAATGCACAACGTGAGAGTTGTGAGTTAAGTTTTATTTGGGGCAAAATGAGGACTATAGCCCGGGAGACAGCATTTCAGAAAGCTCTGAGAAACTGCTCCAAAGAGGTAGGGGGCGGGAAGGTCAGTATAGATGTGATTTTGGTGAAGGAGGAGTACATGCAATCAAACACACATTTTTCCAGAAGTTTTCTGCTAGTCACGTGAAGGTTACTGCTAGTCATGAGGAGCAGTCGTTAATGATTTTTGTGGTCTTCTGGATGTGACGAGATGCAAGAATTGGGCTCATAAAATCTTCTCCTGAAAATATCTAACTATCTAAGGGCCTGTTCTGCCAGTTTTTCCCAGGGCACAAAGTGCCTCATTCCTGTTCTCCACCCTGAACTCCTTTCAGGGCACATTGAAAGTCAGCGACTTCAGCAGCTTGTGATTTAATCCTAGTAGAGGCAGGTGGCAAATGCCAATTATTAGTTGGCACCCAGCTTAAAAACCATTCAAAGATCTTTGTTTTCTTCAATATAATAACGACATTCACATAGGAACAATTATGGATGTGCTGTGCACCAGTTAAATTACTTTAAATATCACATTGATTATCAGGAGAAAAGAAGTCTTTTGACAAACTTCCAGTTATAAAATAAATAAGTCATGGGGCTATAAAGTACAGCATGCTGACTATAGTTAAAATTACTGGATGGCATGTTTGAAAGCTGTTAAGAGAGTAGAACTTAAAGATTCTCATCCTAAGAAAAAAAAGTTTTGTAACTATGTATGGTGACGGATGTTAACAGACTTACTGTGGTGATCATTTTGCAATGTATACAAATATCATATCATTGTGTTTTCCGCCTGAAACCAACATAAGTTACATGCCAATTGTACCTTGATAAGACAAGAAAAATAGCACACACCAAAAATGTCTTAGAAGAAAGACCTTATTATTATATCAATTTATAATTGAGGAAGCTGAGAAATGGGAAGTTTAAATCATAGTCCTAGGTTATATAGTTAGAAAGTGATAGGTGAAATCAAATTGCCTAGTAGGGGCTTCCCTGGTGGCACAGTGGTTAAGAATCCACCCGCCAATGCAGAGGACACGGGTTCAAGCCTTGGTCCGGGAATATCCCACATGCCGCGGAGCAACTAAGCCCGTGGGCCACAACTACTGAGCCTGTTCTCTAGAGCCTGCGAGCCACAACTACTGAGCTCACGTGCCACAACTACTGAAGCCCATGCGCCTAGAGCCTGTGCTCCGCAACAAGAGAAGCCCGCGCACCGCAATGAAGAGTATCCCCTGCTCACCACAACTAGAGAAAGCCCACGCACAGCAATGAAGACCCAATGCAGCCAAAAATAAATAAATAAATAAATAAATAAATTTATATAAAAAACAAATTGCCTGGTAATATTTGGAGGCCCTTATTTATGGTACTGTCCATGATGAACTCCTATGTCCTATGTGTTGCTGATTACTTTGCCTCTGGTGAGTCTTCCTTAAACCCCAAGATTAGGCTAGGTCTCATAGAATTTCTGGACATCTGAAATCACAGCCTTCATTTAAGTTTTTGAATATCCTTGGCTATTCTTTGTGAATCTACTTCTCTCCCTAATACTATCTGCTCTGCGAGGAAGAAGACTGCCCAGGTCTCTTTTATTGACCACACCGCGGAGCAGGCGGGATCTTAGTTCCCTGACCAGGGAAAGTGAACCTGTGCCTCCTGCAGTGGAAGCAAGGAGTCTTAACCACTGGACCACCAGAGAAGCCCCCAGGTCTGTTTATCGTTGCATCTCCAGTGCGGATTATGTGTCTGACCATGGTGGGAGATAATTTCCGTTGAAATAATGAATCACTTGAAGTGACCCATGTCCCTTTTCATGGTGATTTACCAAATTTCCACCATTCTTTTCTATAACCATAACGCCTAGGTCATTGAAAAGAGAAGTGTTTACCACTATAGTAATTTCATGCTGACTTGGCTGTGAGTGGATGGAATACGGAAACTGTGGTCTCACACAAAATGTTTCCAAACATCTTTGTACAAAATTCAGGAAGGATCACCTCTTACCTCAGGCCCGAGGTTAATTCATAGCCATAATTGTTTATCTTCAGTTCCTGCCTTTGGCTTTTGTTATTATCAGGACAGATTTCTGTATTTGAAACTAGATATCTTTCCTTGGCAAAACCTTGTTTTCTCCTTTTACCTATTACAGATTACTTACCCCTTAAGCGGACTTTCAAAATACTCGTATTACCACATCCGAAAAGGGAAATGGTACTCTAACATTCCTGGGTATTAAACCTTTCTGCATAAAACTGCTAGCTGTGAAGATTTTACATATCATGTATATATTTCATATATCATATAAAATATATATATTATCACACATACAAATGTGTTTGCTTAAAATAATGATTTTAACCTTTCTTAAATTAAGATTTTTTTTAACATCTTTATTCAAGTATAATTGCTTTACAATGGTGTGTTAGTTTCTGCTCTAAAACAAAGTGAATCAGTTATACATATACATATGTTCCCATATCTCTTCCCTCTTGCATCTCCCTCCCTCCCACCCTCCCTATCCCACCACTCTAGGTGGTCACAAAGCACCGAGCTGATCTCCCTGTGCTATGCGGCTGCTTCCCACTAGCTATCTATTTTACATTTGGTAGTGTATATATGTCCATGACACTCTCTCACCCTGTCACATCTCACCCCTCCCCCCCCCATATCCTCAAGTCCATTCTTTAGTAGGTCTGTGTGTTTATTCCCATCTTGCCACTAGGTTCTTCATGACCTTTTTTTTTTTTTTTTCCTTAGATTCCATATATATGTGTTCGCATACTGTATTTGTTTTTCTCTTTCTGACTTACTTCACTCTGTATGACAGACTCTAACTCCATCCACCTCATTACAAATACCTCCATTTCATTTCTTTTTATGGCTGAGTAATATTCCATTGTATATATGTGCCACATCTTCTTTATCCATTCATCTGCTGATGGACATTTTGGTTGCTTCCATGTCCTGGCTATTGTAAATAGAGCTGCAATGAACATTTTGGTACATGACTCTTTTTGAATTATGGTTTTCTCAGGGTATATGCCTAGTAGTGGGATTGCTGGGTCGTATGGTAGTTCTATTTGTAGTTTTTTCAGGAACCTCCATACTGTTCTCCATAGTGGCTGTATCAATTTACATTCCCACCAACACTGCAAGAGTGTTCCCTTTTCTCCACACCCTCTCCAGCATTTATTGTATCTAGATTTTTTGATGATGGCCATCCTGACTGGTGTGAGATGATACCTCATTGTAGTTTTGATTTGCAATTCTCTAATGATTAAGGATGTTGAGCATTCTTTCATGTGTCTGTTGGCCATCTGTATATCTTCTTTGGAGAAATGTCTATTTAGGTCTTCTGCCCATTTTTGGATTGGGTTGTTTGTTTTTTGTTATTGAGCTGCATGAGCTGCTTGTAAATCTTGGAGATTAATCCTTTGTCAGTTGCTTCATTTGTAAATATGTTCTCCCATTCTGAGGGTTGTCTTTTGGTCTTGTTTATGGTTTCCTTTGCTGTGCAAAAGCTTTTAAGTTTCATTAGGTCCCATTTGTTTATTTGTGTTTTTATTTCCATTTCTCTAGGAGCTGGGTCAAAAAGGATCTTGCTGTGATTTATGTCATAGAGTGTTCTGCCTATGTTTTCCTCTAAGAGTTTGATAGTGTCTGGCCTTACACTTAGGTCTTTAATCCATTTTGAGTTTATTTTTGTGCATGGTGTCAGGGAGTGTTCTAATTTCATACTTTTACATGTACCTGTCCAATTTTCCCAGCACCACTTATTGAAGAGACTGTCTTTTCTCCACTGTATATGCTTGCCTCTTTTATCAAAGATAAGGTGACCATATGTGTGTGGGTTTATCTCTGGGCTTTCTATCCTGTTCCATTGATCTATATTTCTGTTTTTGTGCCAGTACCAAACTGTCTTGATTACTGTAGCTTTGTAGTATAGTCTGAAGTCAGGGAGCCTGATTCCTCCAGCTCCATTTTTCGTTCTCAAGATTGCTTTGGCTATTCGGGGTCTTTTGTGTCTCCATACAAATTGTGAAATTTTTTGTTCTAGTTCTGTGAAAAATGCCTGTGGTAGTTTGATAGGGATTGCATTGAGTCTGTAGATTGCTTTGGGTAGTAGAGTCATTTTCACAATGTTGATTCTTCCAATCCAAGAACATGGTATATCTCTCCATCTATTTGTATCATCTTTAATTTCTTTCATCAGTGTCCTATAATTTTCTGCATACAGGTCTTTTGCCTCCTTAGGTAGGTTTATTCCTAGATATTTTATTCTTTTTGTTGCAATGGTAAACGGGAGTGTTTTCCTAATTTCACTTTCAGATTTTTCATCATTAGTATATAGGAATGCAAGAGATTTCTGTGCATTAATTTTGTATCCTGCTACTTTACCAAATTCATTGATTAGCTCTAGTAGTTTTCTGGTGGCAGTTTTAGGATTCTCTATGTATAGTATCATGTCATCTGCAAACAGTGACAGCTTTACTTCTTCTTTTCCGATTTGGATTCCTTTTATTTCTTTGTCTTCTCTGATTGCTGTGGCTAACACTTCCAAAACTATGTTGAATAATAGTGGTGAGAGTGGGCAACCTTGTCTTGTTCCTGATCTTAGTGGAAATGGTTTCAGTTTTTCACCATTGAGGACAATGTTGGCTGTGGGTTTGACATATATGGCCTTTATTATGTTGAGGAAAGTTCCCTCTATGCCTACTTTCTGCAGGGCTTTTATCATAAATGGGTGTTGAATTTTGTCAAAAGCTTTCTCTGCATCTATTGAGATGATCATATGGTTTTTCACCTTCAATTTGTTAATATGGTGTATCACGTTGATTGATTTGCGAATATTGAAGAATCCTTGCATTCCTGGGATAAACCCCACTTGATCATGGTGTATAATCCTTTTAATGTGCTGTTGGATTCTGTTTGCTAGTATTTTGTTGAGGATTTTTGCATCTATGTTCATCAGTGATATTGGCCTGTAGTTTTCTTTCTTTGTGACATCTTTGTCTGGTTTTGGTATCAGGGTGATGGTGGCCTCGTAGAATGAGTTTGGGAGTGTTCCTCCCTCTGCAATATTTTGGAAGAGTTTGAGAAGGATAGGTGTTAGCTCTTCTCTAAATGTTTGATAGAATTCGCCAGTGAAGCCATCTGGTCCTGGGCTTTGTTTGTTGGAAGATTTTTAATCACAATTTCAATTTCAGTGCTTGTGATTGGTCTGTTCATATTTTTTATTTCTTCCTGGTTCAGTCTCGGTAGGTTGTGCATTTCTAAGAATCTGTCCATTTCTTCCAGGTTGTCCATTTTATTGGCATAGAGTTGCTTGTAGTAATCTCTCATGATCGTTTGTATTTCTGCAGTGTCAGTGGTTACTTCTCCTTTTTCATTTCGAATTCTATTGATTTGAGTCTTCTCCCTTTTTTCTTCATGAGTCTGGCTAATGGTTTATCAATTTTGTTTATCTTCTCAAAGAACCAGCTTATAGTTTCATTGATTTTTGCTATTGTTTCCTTCATTTCTTTTTCATTTATTTGTGATCTGATCTTTATGATTTCTTTCCTTCTGCTAGCTTTGGGGTTTTTTTGCTCTTCTTTCTCTAATTGCTTTAGGTGCAAGTTTAGGTTGTTTATTCGAGATGTTTCCTGTTTCTTGAGGTAGGCTTGAATTGCTATAAAATTCCCTCTTAGAACTGCTTTTGCTGCATCCCATAGGTTTTGGGTCGTCGTGTCTCCATTGTCATTTGTTTCTAGGTATTTTTTGATTTCCCCTTTGATTTCTTCAGTGATCACTTCGTTATTAAGTAGTGTATTGTGTAGCCTCCATGTGTTTGTATTTTTTACAGATCTTTTCCTGTAATTGATATCTAGTCTCATAGTGTTGTGGTCAGAAAAGATACTTGATACGATTTCAATTTTCTTAAATTTATCAAGGCTTGATTTGTGACCCAAGATATGATCTATCCTGGAGAATGTTCCATGAGCACTTGAGAAAAATGTGTATTCTGTTGTTTTTGGGTGGAATGTCCTATAAATATCAATTAAGTCCATCTTGTTTAATGTATCATTTAAAGCTTGTGTTTCCTTATTTATTTTCATTTTGGATGATCTGTCCATTGGTGAAAGTGGGGTGTTAAAGTCCCCTACTATGATTGTGTTACTGTCGATTTCCCCTTTTATGGTTGTTAGTATTTGCCTTATGTATTGAGGTGCTCCTATGTTGGGTGCATAAATATTTACAATTGTTATAGCTTCCTCTTGGATCGATCCCTTGATCATTATATAGTGTCCTTCTTTGTCTCTTGTAATAGTCTTTATTTTAAAGTCTATTTTTTCTGATATGAGAATTGCTACTCCAGCTTTCTTTTGATTTCCATTTGCATGGAATATCTTTTTCCATCCCCTCACTTTCAGTCTGTATGTGTCTCTAGGTCTGAAGTGGGTCTCTTGTAGACAGCATATATATGGGTCTTGTTTTTGTATCCATTCAGCCAGTCTATGTCTTTTGGTGGGAGCATTTAATCCATTTACATTCAAGGTAATTATTGATATGTATGTTCCTATTCCCATTTTCTTAAATGTTTTGGGTTTGTTATTGTAGGTGTTTTCCTTCTCTTGTGTTTCTTGCCTAGAGAAGTTCCTTTAGCATTTGTTGTAAAGCTGGTTTGGTGGTGCTGAACTCTCTCAGCTTTTGCTTGTCTGTAAAGGTTTTAATTTCTCCATCAAATCTGAATGAGATCCTTGCTGGGTAGAGTAACCTTGGTTGTAGGTTTTTCTCCTTCCTGACTTTAGGTATATCCTGCCACTCCTTTCTGGCTTGCAGAGTTTCTGCTGAAAGATCAGCTGTTAACTTTATGGAGATTCCCTTGTGTGTTATTTGTTGTCTTTCCCTTGCTGCCTTTAATATGTTTTCTTTATATTTAATTTTTGACAGTTTGATTAATATGTGTCTTGGCGTGTTTCTCCTTGGATTTACCCTGTATGGGACTCTCTGTGCTTCCAGGACTTGATTAACTATTTCCTTTCCCATATTAGGGAAGTTTTCAACTATAATCTCTTCAAATATCTTCTCAGTCCCTTTCTTTTTCTCTTCTTCTTCTAGGACCCCTATAATTCGAATGTTGGTGCGTTTAATGTTGTCCCAGAGGTCTCTGAGACTGTCCTCAGTTCTTTTCATTCTTTTTTCTTCATTCTGCTCTGCAGTAGTTATTTCCACTGTTTTATCTTCCAGGTCACTTATCCGTTCTTCTGCCTCAGTTATTCTGCTATTGATCCCGTCTAGAGTATTTTTAATTTCATTTATTGTGTTTTTCATCGTTGCTTGGTTCCTCTCTAGTTCTTCTATGTCCTTGTTAAATGTCTCTTGCATTTTGTCTATTCTATTTCCAAGATTTTGGATCATCTTTACTATCAATATTCTGAATTCTTTTTCAGGTAGACTGCCTATTTCCTCTTCATTTGTTAGGTCTGGTGTGTTTTGACCCTGCTCCTTCACCTGCTGTGTGGTTTTTTGTCTTCTCATTTTGCTTATCTTACTGTGTTTGGGGTCTCCTTTTCACAGGCTGCAGGTTCGTAGTTCCCGTTGTTTTTGGTATCTGTCCCCAGTGGCTAAGGTTGGTTCAGTGGGTTGTGTAGGCTTCCTGGTGGAGGGGACTAGTGCCTGCGTTCTGGTGGATGAGGCTGGATCTTGTTTTTCTGGTGGGCAGGCCCACGTCTGGTGGTGTGTTTTGGGGTGTCTGTGGCCTTATTATGATTTTAGGCAGCCTCTCTGCTAATGGATGGGGCTGTGTTCCTGTCTTGCTAGTTGTTTGGCATAGGGTGTCCAGCACTATAGCTTGCTCGTCGTTGAGTGTAGCTGGGTCTTGATGTTGAGATGGAGATCTCTGAGAGATTTTCGTCGTTTGGTATTACGTGGAGCTGGGAGGTCTCTTGTGGACCAGTGTCCTGAAGTTGGCTCTCCCACCTCAGAGGCATGGCCCTGATGCCTGGCTGGAGCACCAAGAGCCTTTCATCCACACAGCTCAGAATATAAGGGAGAAAAAAATAGAAAGAAAGAAAGAAAGAGGATAAAATAAAATAAAATAAAGCTATTATAATACAAAATAAGAAAAAAATTATTAAGAGTAAATGTATACAGAAAAAATTATTTTTTAATTTTTAAAAATAGATTTATTAATTTTTTATAATAAAAAATAAGAAAAAAATTATTAAGAAAGAATTTATTAAGAAAAAGAAAATTTTTTTTTAATTTTTTAAAATAAAAAATATGAAAAAACTTATTAAAATGTTTTTAATTTCTAAAAATAGAAAATAAGGAAAAATTATTAAGAAAACATATATTAGGAAAAAAAAAATTTTTTTAAGTAAAAGAAAAAAAAAAAAATATGGATGGACCTAACCCTAGGACTAATGGTGAAAGCAAAGCTATACACACAAAATCTCACCCAGAAGCATACACATATACACTCACAAAAAAAGGAAAAGGGGAAAAATTAATATATCCTGCTCCCAAAGTCCACCTCTTGAATTTGGGATGATTTGTTGTCTCTTCAGGTATTCAACAGATGCAGGCACATCAAGTTGTTTGTGGAGCTTTAATCCGCTGCTTCTGAGGCTGCTGGGAGAGATTTCCCTTTCTCTTCTCTGTTCGCACAGCTCCTGGGGTTCAGCTTTGGATTTGGACCCGCCTCTGCAAGTAGGTCGCCTGAGGGCGTCCGTTCCCCGCCCAGACAGGATGGGGTTAAAGGACCAGCTGCTTCGGGGGCTCTGGCTCACTCAGGCGGGGGGAGGGAGCGGTACGGAGGAGGCGGGGCGAGCCTGCGGCAGCAGAGGCCGGCGTGACGTTGCAGCAGCCCGAGGCGCGCCGTGCGTTCTCCCGGGGAAGTTGTCCCCGGATCACGGGAGCCTGGCCGTGGCGGGCTGCACAGGCTCCCGGGAGGGGAGGTGTGGAGAGTGACCTGTGCTCGCACACAGGCTTCTTGGTGGCGGCAGCAGCAGCCCTAGCGTCTCCTGCCCGCCTCTGGGGTCCGCGCTGTTCGCCGCGGCTCGCGCCCTTCTCTGGAGCTCGTTTAGGCGGCGCTCTGAATCCCCTCTCCTTGCGCGCTGCGAAATAAAAGAGGCAAGAAAAAGTCTCTTGCCTCTTCGGCAGCTGCAGACTCTTTCCCGGACTCCCTCCCGGCTAGCACCGAAGCCCGAGCCTCAGCTCCCAGCCCCCGCCCGCCCCGGCGGGGGAGCAGACAAGCCTCTCGGGCTGGTGAGTGCTGCTCGGCGCCGAGCCTCCGTGCGGGAATCTCTCCGCTTTGCCCTCCGCACCCCTGTGGCTGCGCTCTCCTCCGCGGCTCCGAAGCTTCCTCCCTCCGCCACCCGCAGTCTCCGCCCGCGAAGGGGCTCCTAGTGTGTGGACACCTTTCCTCCTTCACAGCTCCCTCCCACTGGTGCAGGTCCCGTCCCTATTCTTTTGTCTCTGTTATTTCTTTTTTCTTTTGCCCTACCCAGGTACGTGGGGAGTTTCTTGCCTTTTGGGAGGTCTGACGTCTTCTGCCAGCGTTCAGTGGGTGTTCTGTAGGAGCAGTTCCACGTGTAGATGTATTTCTACTGTATCTGTGGGAAGGAAGGTGATCTCCGCGTCTTACTCTTCCGCCATCTTGCCCCTTAAATTAAGATTTAATGTTAGGGTTGTTTTAGAGAATATTAGGTGAAGAGAACAGAAGTGAAGAGATGTGAAAACCTAGAAGGAAATATAATCATTTTCATTTTGCAGGCATGGGGAGCAAGTTCATGAGAGGAGACACAAGGGAACGCTACTTACTGCAATCAGGCATCCTGGGCTCCAGGGCAGGACCTTACTGACAGATCACCCTGCAGCCCGACTGTGCAGTTCCTGGGTCCACTGCGTCCAGCTCCCAACCTTCCCCTGTGTGCTCAGCGTTGCCGGTAGGGTTCTGACCATGGGATGCAATGGTAGGGAACTGGGGGGTTGAAAAAATGTAATATTTCTCTTTCTCCTGTTTTGAGTTCTTTCACATCTGTGACTTCAGTTCCGGGCGTTCCCTGGTGACTGCAGCCCCAGCCTAATGTCCTCCCTGTATCCCTCCAGCCTAAGTGTAAAGGATGCTCCCCTGCTGTTTGTTTTCTGGTGTCTGGGTTGCTTCATTGTCCTCCTGGCATTCCAGCTCTTTTACCAACTTTGTAACCAATTGCCTGTAGAAATTACCAATGTTGTAGATAACCCTCAAGTGGGATTATTTTCTGGTTGGACCCTGATGGATATCCCCTTCATGTACAATTTGATTTGCATTATATCGGGTAAAGTCTGAATTTGTTCAAGGCCGTTCCAACCGACAAATCAATTGTCAAGTTTTGATGGGCTTTAAATATCAAAAGAGAAGCCAGTCAGCATGTACGATCCAGTTAGAGCCTGAGGGTGTTAGGGCAAACCTACAACGTGCAAAAGGTTAGGGAGGTATAAGACCAGACTCCCCAACTAGGAGTTGTGATACCATCACTGCCACTAACAGACTTGGTTAAAAAGGTTGGCAACGGAATCAGAATAAAGGGATGGAAGTGGCAATGGGTGAGAGAGAAATAGGGCATCTTTGTAGGCAAACAGAAGTGATGCCAAATTCTGACTCTCCACTTAAATCCTGTCAAGTGTGGTCATGTTATTTAAACTTGCGGGCAAGCAATTTATTCATTTGCTATATGGCGATGACATTACCTACCTTCAGGGTGTTTTTCGGAATTAATTTTATTTGTAAAGCACTTAGCACAGTTTCTCACACATGATAGATGCCTGGATTTTGTGTTTAGTTTGGTTGCCATTTCTACTGTTAATACAACAAATGCCACTCTTATTATATATAATGTAAAATGTATTTTTAAGAAGAATCAGTAGTTTTGATAACCGAATGGGTACCAGAAAAATGAGAGAGGCAAGACTGAAACAGTTCTTAAAGATTTGAAACCAAGTTTACTGCACTAATCATGTAGCAGATGTTAGAAATGAGGAACCCCAAAAATGAATAGAGAAAAAATATTTTTACTGGGTAAAACATAAAGTAGTTTAAAAATAATGCCATTTCTAGGATACCTTTATTGAAATGCAAAGGAGAAAAAATGTGTTTATTTGTTGTTTTTTTTTGTTCATCTTATTATTACTTCTAAGAAACCTTTGGTCAACTAGTAGATTCTGACTAATCAGTGTGTCAGAAAAGATTATACTTACATTTTAAAGGACATTGAAAAATTAAAAGATACTAGGAGGTGAATAATCAGTGTGATTAAGAATGTGAAATCATGTTACAATATAAAATATACTAAAAGTAATTTTAAAAAGAACGTGAAATCATGTCACAACAAAAGTTGAAGGCACTAAGGACATTAGCTTTGAGAATATAAGTCTAAACCAGGATTTTTCAAGTTCAGCACTATTAACATTTTGGATTGGATAATTCCTTGTTTGGGAAGAGGTGGCAATGGCTGTTCTGTGCACTATATGATGTTCAAGAGTGTCCCCGCCCTCTACCTTCTAAATGCCACTATCAACACCTTCCTTCTACCTATTGTGGTAAACAAAATTCTGTAGACTTTGGTAAATTGCTCCCACTTCAGAATCAGTGGTATTGCCAAAATTTTAAATATCTTTTTGATAAAAATATCTTTTTTTTCCTTGCCAAGATTGCCTGTGTTCTAGAAGTAGATTTTCTTTTTTCTGAAAAGTGTTCCTTGTCTTCCCTGTTGAATCTCCATATCCTACTCCAACTGGGGATTCCTGACTTGAAATGTTTAACGTACCATGTCTTCTTCACATAAGATTGGTCCAGGAATGAACACCTGACACAAGGTTAACTAATAATAACTATTTTTGTATATAAATGTATTTATTTTATTTATTTATTTTTGTCTGCGTTGCTGCATGCGGGCTTTCTCTAGTTGCGGTGAGCAGGAGCTACTCTTTGTTGCAGTGTGTGGGCTTCTCATTGCGGTGGCTTCTCTTTGTGGAGCATGGGCTCTAGTTGTGCGGGCTTCAGTAGTTGTGGCTCGTGGGCTCAGTAGTTGTGGCTCGCGGGCTCTAGAGCGCAGCCTCCGTAACTGTGGCTCACAGGCTTAGTTGCTCCGTGGCATGTGGGATCTTCCCGGACCAGGGCTTGAGCCCATGTCCCCTACATTGGTAGGCGGATTCTTAACCACTGCACCACCAGGGAAGTCCCAAACTAATAATAATTCTTTATCTTTCTGGGTCCAGTTGACTTTTCCAAAGGTTAGCACTTAACCCCAGTTGGACTGACAAGAAATCCATAGTCAAAGTTTTTAAACTGGACATCAAAAAATGGAAAAATATTCAAGTTTTCTTAAGTGGTAAAAGCACTATGATGTCCCTTGCCATAAACTCATATTCTTATTAAACTCTTATTTTCTCGATCTCCTGGTAAATAAGAATGGCTATTATTGTGTCATAAAATGCCCTTTCTAAGATGTCAGTGCAGTTACATGTTAAATAACTTGGGACACTATAATCTTATTTTATGAATAGGGTATTTAATTCTGAATCATCACTGTAAAAAGGGAAATTTAACTGGTTCTATAACTGAAAAGACAATTTAATGTGATTTATAGAAATGGGGGCATCTGGACATGCCAACCCAATGCCAGCCAGAAATGCTCACCAACATCCTGAGTGTGGATACTGAGCTGTAGAGCCAACAATATTAATAACAAATACAGGTACTGTTAGTATATAGTGGTCCTGAAGGAAAAGTTCATCCAGATAATTATAATATCATTGTTGAAATGAATGCCGCATTTCTTAGAAATGAGACTTCTGATGCCTGATGACTATCAAAGTAAAAAAAGAAAAAATTGCACTGGATAAAGTTAAAGGAAGACTTTATTCAAGACTATTGCAATAGGAGAGAATGACTAAACTCAACTCTGCTGAAACAAAAGGCAGAAGGGTTTCTAAGCACTGGGGTACGCTAGCAGAAACGTACTGGAGGATCTTGGAGGGAAGGATGAAGAATGGGATGTGTTCAGGAGTAGAGTTGGTCCTGAGTTTGTAAATGTTTTTCTCTGCTATTATGTCACCTGTGTTGGTTAACTGGTGCCCATTAAAGTAAAGCTGTGACCCTCTCACACAGACTGGAAGATGGGAATGCTAGCTTCCTGGATGATTACATTTCATAAAGATGGCAACCAGGTCCTTGAGAAAAACATAACTGGCTTATAAAACTGGCAAGAATTTTTTAAGGAGATTTAAGGCTCCTTAAAGGGCAAAGAAAGAATTTGCAATTATAAGTCTTCTAATTTAAATAGTCTAAAAGGAGAGAAATCAGGAGCCAACAGTCAGGAAGAAATCTGTCCAAGTTTAGTGATGCCAAAGGGAACATCAAGGCCCTCTTGGTCATGACTTTGGGAAAGACAATAATCCTCCGTTCCACTTTGTTATGTCCTTTTCTAAATCTTTAAATGGTTATTTTCATCTTGAAATAGCATAATCTCATTTGATGTTCAGTAGAAATCAATGATTATATCGAAGATTAATTTTTAAAAATAAAGATTGATCTGTTTTGTGGATTATGTCTCTATTCTTGATTATCATCCCCAGATAGAACATGAAAAGTCTATACTAAAGATATGATTCTAGTGCTGGACAAGTCTTACATTTTCAAGGGTAGTTAACATTAGAGTTTATAAATGGGTTACTAAAACATATATTTATATAATTAATCTTGAAAGCATTTTATTACAAAGAGTTACATGGGTTAGTTGATTAATTTAATTGTTGTAGTAGTTCCTTTGGTATCTTTTAAAAGCTTATACTGACCATAGTAACTGGCCCTGTCACATATATGGGTCAACCCACAGTTATTAGGTGCTTTGCTTTCCTATAACCTTGTAAAACAAGAAAATGTTGAATGAAAACATTAAATCAACTTTAATTATTTGTTAAGATATGCTAAAAATAGTTTAAAAGATATATGTTTAATTTCATGTTATTTGATTCTCATTTAACATTTTTCCTAGATAGATTTATATTTTCTTTCATACACTCCTCCTTATGCTAATTCCAGTGAAATTCAAAGACATGTTACTGACATAAGTTTTTAGATATTTAGTTCAACAACTTGATTCAAGATACAATGTGTTATATTTATTATGCATATTTGATATACCTGAATAATCCTTTATTACAGCATAGGTAATATTAGCCACTAAAAGACTACTCAAAAATTACCATGGAAATATTCATAAGGTAGTAAGCATTAGTTGTTTTATAACATTTTTACTGAAGCAAACATTCTATTTTTTTCTTTATACATCAGTGGAAAAGAAATTATTTTAGGTAATGTGTCCTAGGATACAACAGAATCACTAATATCTTGATTTGATGGTGACCTTGAAATCCCAGGTTTAATAGTATTATGACTATCAAATGAACAGAAGATACCTTTATCTGAGAACAAGCCTCATAATATCATCAGGCACATTTGATAAATGGGCTGTATTTGGTGCAAACTGGCTTTTCAGATCTGGACGAAAGTGTTTCTACTTCATGTTTAATTACTTACACAGCTTCCAAAATGCAACAAAATGAATAAAGGAAATTTTCTTGGGGGAAACATCTCCAAAAGTTTTTTAAAAATAATATTATTTATTCTTCTTCATATGTAGCTCAGTTTGATACTAAACATGCAGCAGGTACTCAATAATTGCTGTATAAATCATATGGAATTAATGATGATTTCCCTTTATTTCTTCCTTTGCATACTTGCATGAGCTTTTCCAAATGGTCTAAAAATCATAGTAAGCAACTAATAAATCTATGACTGAAAATGATAAGCTTCAGCATGAAGAGAAATTTTTGATGTGAGATTTCTAGATTTTTCAATTTTCAGGGAGGATACTGAAACAAAATATACTGATCGTTCAGTTTAGTAAACTTTGCTCTTAGCAAACTATGTTTAAATTAGACTAAGACAGGAGGGAATGTTTGATGGGGGATTAATTATTGGTCATCACTTTTAATTCCTGATAAATAATATCAGATCTGATAGTGTGTGTGTGTCCCCTAGTTTTTGTTTTTCAATTAAAACAAAAGAAAGACCAAATTCCTACATACAGTAGCAAAAAAAGAAATAATCCAATGAGATCTGTTCTTGAACAAGGCAATTCCATCATCTATATTATAGTTCAACCCTTATAGAAATGCACTTAGGAGAAGAGGAATACTTTTGGAAACTAACATGATAACAAATATGGCACTCTGGTAATATGACCTCCACCAGGACGTCCAGTCAGCTCAACTTCCAAAACATATTTAGTTCCATCCACCTCTTTCTGTACCACTGAGAGAGAAACTGTTTTCTGTGGGGTTAAGGAAGGTCAGCCAGTTGTTTTATTTTGAGGTGTTCAGGGTGAGATGCCAACTGGATACGGAGGAGGAGATGTCAAATAGGGTGCTGACACATGTGCTTGGACTTCAGAAGAGAGATCAGAGCTGGAGATTGAGAACCGAGGTCTTTAAAGAGTACATATATCAAAGTCCTGGCACTAGATGAAGGCACAGAGCTAACACATGGATACAGAGAAAGAAGATCAGGCTCAAGCCCTGGGAACTTCTCACATTTAGAGCTGTGAAAAAAATAGAAGAGCCCACCAGAAGACTGAAAAAGGATGTCTAATGAAGGAAGAAGTAATCCAGACCTATGTGTTTCCTTAGAAGCTGAAGGAAAAAGGAGTTTCAAGAAGGAGAATTAGATTAATGGATTAAATTAGCTTTTGAGTATTCAGGTAACAGAAAGATGTGGCCACTGGATTTGGCAAGAGAGGTCATTGTCTACCTTGAAAGACCATATTCAATGGATTACAGGGGACAGAAACATAACTAATGTGTACAGATGGGATAATGAGAGGGGGGAAAGTGGAAACAATGCATAAAGTGTACCTTCTTGATATAATAACATGGATGCGATTTTGACTCTCTCATGGGCTTTCCAAATATAATATAGTTTTACTCTGCTGTGTGTATTGAATATGGTGAGATATTTTTATCATTAGATAATTCTGAATCACCGTTATGATAATAGACCACATTTCAAGGTGATCGTTAGTTAGAAGTTGTCAACTTTAAATACTTTTCTTCATTCATGAAATATACCATGTCTATTTATCCTTTTAATCAGTTAATTAACCCTCATTTATGAAGCCTGTATGCAGACCACTGGAGTAAACGTTTCGAGAAATACCAAGCTAAGGAGAAAGTGAAAACACCCATCAAGAAGCTAATTCTGGTAGATGTGGAGCAGCTAAAACTGATACTTATACAACTATAATAATATTAAATATAAATAACACAAGGGAAACAACAATAACAATCTTTTTGAAATTAAAGGTTATCTAAGGAGGTAGATTACATACCTGATGTAAATCAGGAAAGGAAATGTACGTACAGTTGAGTTCCAAAATATTTCTAAGATATCAAGAAAATTAGAGCCAGAAGAAAAACAAAACATAACAGCAGTAAGAATCATTGATTATACTTGAGGAGGTGAGTCTCATTTGTGAATATAAAGTGCATCACAGGAAATAGAAAAATTGCTGTCAAGATTAATTTGAGTGGACTGGGTAGAGTGTTAAGCTTTACTATTTTATGTCCCTCTCTCACTCTTTCTATGTTATGTTGTGAACAAATCTTTTTATTAACTTTTAAAATAATTACTTCTATAAAATTGTGTATTTTACCAGAAACAGTTGTTCTCATTTTATCATATTCTGAGGATTCATCTTGGTTTTGTTGCAATATTATTTTTTAGAATCATACTTTCAAAAAGTGTCTTGCATGGGAAACACTCTCGGTCATAATATGCCCTCCTATGTAAATATTAATTTCACTTCAAATTAAATGGTAAGTTCAAAATTATCTTATTTTAGAAATTTGAAGATATTCCTCTACTATTTTTCAAAAAATAAGCTTTATTTAATGGGAGTTTTAGGTTTACAAAAGAATTTCAAAGATAGTGCAGAGAGTTTGACATACTTCACATCGAATAATATAGTCTTCTGTATGTATAGTACATTTATTACAATTCATATGCAACTACTGGTACATTATTATTAATGCAACTTCACATTTTATTCAGATTTCCTCGGTTGTTCTTTAATGTCTATTTTCTGTTTCCAGGCACCCATTAGAATACCACATCACAACTGAGTCATCATGTTTCTTGATGATCCTCTTGGTTCTGCCAATTTCTCAAACTTTTCTTGTTTTGATGGGTATGGGTTAGAAATTTTGTAGAATGTCCCTCAACTGAGATACGTCTGGTAATTTTCTCAAAGTTATATTAGGTTTATGTGTTCTGGGGGAGGGATAGCAAAGAGGTAAAGGGCCATTGTCATCAAACCATATCAAGGGTATATATTATCAACATGGTTTATGACTGTTGATGTTGACCTTGATCATCTGGCTGAAGAAGTGTTTGCCAGGTTTTTCCATTGTGAAGTTATTATTTTCCCTCTCTCTTTGCTGTATTCTTTAGAAGAGAGTCACTCTGTGACTTTAAGGAGTGAGGTGTTATGCTCTACCATCTTGAAAGGGGAGTATTTACGTAAATGATTTGGATTTTCTTCAGCTTTATTGAGGTGTAACTGACAAATAAAACTATGAGATAGTTGTAGTGTACAGTGTGGATTTCCCCACTGAGTAATTTAAACATCTATCACCTCACATATTTACCTTTTTTTGGGGGGGTGGGAGATGAGAATATTTAAGTTCTACTTTCTAGCACATTTCAATTTTGTAACACATTATTATCAGCTATAGTCACTATGTTATATATTAGATCCACAGACCTTATTATAACTGAAACTTTGTAATTTATTACTTTACTGTACTCCCCATTGTTCTCCTCCCCCACAGCCCATGCCAACCACCATTCTATTCTCTGTTTCTATGAGTTAAACTTTTGTTTAAAGTTTCACGTATACGTGATAACATGCAGTATTTGTCTTTCTCTGTCTAACTTATTTCACTTAGCTTAGTGCCCTCCAGTTTCATCCACATTGTCACAAACGACAGGATTTCTTCTTTTTTTCAGGCCAAATAATACTTATTGTATATATAAGCCACTTTTTCTTTATTCATTCATCCATTGACAGAAACTTAGGTTGTTTCCATACCTTGACTATTATGAATAATGCTTCTGTGAACATAGAGGTACCGCTTTCTTTTTGAGATAGTGATTTTATTTCCTTTGCAAAAATACCCAGAAGTGGGATTGCAAGATCATAGAGTTCTATTTTTAATTCCTTGAGGAAGCTTCACACTGCTTACCAGAGTGGTAGTACAAGTTTACATTCCCATCAACAGGGTATAAGGGTTCCCTTTTCTCTACATCCCGGCCAACATTTGTTTTCTTTTGTGTTTTTGATAATAGATAGGTGTGAAGTGATATCTCATTGTAGTTATGATTTGTGTTTCCCTGTTGATTAGTAATGTTGAGCATTTTCCTTCCTTCCCTTCCTTCCTTTCTTTTCCTCTCTCTCTCTCTCCCCAATTCTTTTAAGGTTTTTATATATACCAATAAATATGTTAGCTGTATCAACTGTGTAAGTATCCACCTGCTCAGTCAGATAAAATGAAGTATGAGAAATGCTCAGACACACATTATAGTAAAACTTCAAACAATAACACTGGCTACTAGTTTATGGAACATACACTTCAATGAACTGAGAGGGGAATTGTGTGAAAAAAGTTCCTAGACTTCATCTGTCCACTACTATGGGGGGGGTGGAGCAGGGGCGGGGAAGCATTCCCAAATCCATATGGTTCTTTCCATGTAGAGAAAATTGATCTAAATATGGATCTCCCTTCTGGATGTTTTATTCACTCTATCTAAGTTTAAGTCTAAATTTTTTTATCTGATTGGAAAACTAAAAAGGAAAGAAAAACTAGACAGGCATAGTTGTTTTGCCCTTCTTCCTCTTAGGAGAAAACACCACACTTGGCGGGAGCAAGCGACTCAGCTATCATGTCAACAGGCAGCCTCATGACAAGGAGAAATCTGGCATTTCTAAGAATGTGCATGGGATTCTGCCTAACTTTCCCATTTAGATAGCATGTCCATTTGTTTTCCACACTAAGTTACGTGCTTCAAATCAACTCCTATTAAGAATAAAGGTTATCCTTCTTCTACCATTCTTTATACTATTTTATAATTTCTTTAGAACATGGGTAGGGAAGAGGGGTGTTATTTATTGAGTCCCTCAGAATTTCCCCAAACAACTTCAGCATCCTCTTCATCATTATCAGTCAACTGAAAATCTGAAAATAACATTATTTTAAAAATTTAGCCAATAATTATCCAGTAATGATTGGGAGAAGGAAGTGGGGGGTACAGATAGAAGTAGCTGACTCAAATATAAATAATCATATAATACTAATTATGGGAAAAAACAGCTGAAAAAAATACTTTATTATCACAGAAAAAGTTACTGATAAGATGCTTCAAAAATTCACTCTATAAGAGAGTACACTTTGTGGTACAAAGTTTTGAGGCATTACAGATACTCAACAAAACATGAGCAACATGAACTAAAATGATATTTAGAATACGTTGAAGGCATACTTGTTAGAATAAAGAAAAGAAAGCAAGGAGGTGACAATAAAATTGAGATATTTAATATTCTTTATAGGGGAAAACGAAATCCTGAAAAATGGATTCTTTAGATACAACAGCCATAGGAACAACAATGGGGACATAGGTTAGAATATCACAGAGGAGGGAGAGAAAGCAAACAGGTAAAAATGAGTTTCAAGAAGATTATTTTTCTGGATAGAGGCACTGCAGGTATAAAGTGCACATAATTGATGTATTTGAAAATGTATATGTAGACCAAGAAAATGATACAGAAAATATCCAGAGTAAATATAAGAACATTTCCTATAATAAAAGAAAAACTGAATAGGCAGTTCAAAACACTCACTGTATGTCAGTGACTCAAAAAAACATTAACAAAGATAAAAAAGACTGAGACTTTTTTGGAAAAGTCATTGATCTTCAAGTTTAAAGACGAAAACCTGCAAGCATCCAGAGAAAAGAAAAGGAAGTCACTTAAAAAGGAAAATCAGATGATTTTCAATTTCTCAGCAATTTTAGATGACAGATAACATCAGAGAAATATCTATGATGTATGAAAAAGAAATGAATATAACCCCCAAAATTCTATGACCAGTTGGCATGTCATCCGCTGTACAACACAAAATGAAGATGAGTTTGACAAACCCAAGACTTCAGGGAGTAAAACATTCGCCTACTCAAAGTTAAAAAATATACCTGTGAAAAATGTTTATTTCAGTAGAATTGCAGGTAAAAAACCATGGAAAAGATAAATATAAGATGGAATGCAAAAAATATATTTTTAAAAATAAAGATGTTTAATACGAATAATAATTTGACTCTAATACACTCATTCGAAATGTGTCTAGGTATTTTACCCAGTGTATTTAGACCAGAAAATGACTAAATAGTTATGAAGATATATTCATTCAAACATTCCTAGTATTTTAAGAACGTATTCATTCAATGATTACAACATGTCAGGAAACTTTCTGGATACTGAGGCTACTTCAGAGAAGAAAAACAAGAATCCCTCCTTACAGAGCTTACATTCCAGAGGGATAGACATAAATTCAAAAATGATTAGGTAGATACATAGGATGCTAAAAGATAATCAATGCTTTATAGAAAAAAGGAAAGAAGGGGCATAAGAATTGATGACTAAAATTGAGGTTACAATTTTAAATGGGACAGTCAATGGAGACCTAAATAAGGTATTATTTGAGCAGATAGCTGTATGAACTTCAGAACCTGTGCCTTGGACACCTAGATCCCATCATTCTTAAAATAGCTGAGATAGGGTGGAGAGAAAGGGGAGAGATCAGGAGCGTGGAGGGAGACAGTAGCTCCATGCTAGGTAGCAAAGCTTGGCATTTATTTTCAGTTTGGAATGGCTGCATACTGGGACAAAATTTTGTCGATTCTGGACAAATTCAAGTATCATAATGCAAAGAGTATCCACCTCATCCTCATACCACACACACTTTACCTCTCACCCTGGGGCATTGTTGTTGACCCTGAGGCAGGAGAAGCCACAGGACTGACAGATTTCCATGCACAATGTTGACTTTTGGGTGAATTAATGCCCTATAAGGCAAAATCTAAATCAATATGAGATAAAACTGGTGAATACATTTTTCTTCCTTCCACCTCCCAACAGGCCAAACTGACAATCATTTGCATGGCTTCTTAGGAGAGGATCTTGCAAGACTGAGCAGTCAGTAGTGCTTGATACCAAGTGATGGCTACTTGCATGGCTTTCTATCCTTCCTTGTCTCACTCCATTTTTCCTTGTCTTTTTTTGTCTGAGGTTGTACTCCCTAAAATACAGTAGAAGATAAATATATGCCACAGGATCTGCTTTGCCCAGGGTAAAATACTCTTGATAACTTTACAAATTATAACAAATATAAATTCATGGGTCACTAACTGTCACCTTTCAGTCCTTATGTTTAGTGAACATAACTCTCTCATAATGGCATTGTAAGTCTCTAGTGGGTCAAAATTGCCCCATTTTTTTCTGGGAGACTAAGTGTATACAGGTCTATTGAAAAATGGGTTACCCCATAAAGAAATGTCCTGGAGATAAGGGTGTTAGGATCTTGGCAGAACTTGTAGGACACTAATCAGCATTTCACAAAACCAGATGTTTTATGAGTGACAGGCTGTCCCTCTTTGCACATTCCTTACACATTTCATGGAAGGCTCTTTATTCTCCCTCTCAAGGATTAAGGTAAATTTTTGTTACAAATGAATGCATAACAATATAATTGTTCTTTGGTAAGGGAGTGATGACACAGATGAGACCAATGCTATATGTCCCATCTTCTGAGAACACCTCTGATTTCAGCCGCTGCTGTAATGGGCAATTTCATGCAAGATCAGCTTGTGCTGATGGCATCCCATCTAATGCCTAGACTATAAATCATACAACCTTCTACTCCAAAGCCTTTCTAAGGTCTTTTCCAATACATACAAGGAATGTAGGAGAGCTGAGATACCCAGGATCATCCTTTAGGCATATGGATATATTCCCCAGCTTCCCTGTATTTCAGGAGGAAAATTCTCAAGAAAATTTTTTGTACGTTGCTTGGGAGGTATCAACAGAATCAATCCCATTTTCTACAACTGTGGTCTGGAGAAAGCACTCCCCTCATTGGCTTCTCCATCCTCTGTGTGACTGTCTCCTTGCAATCTCCCTCCTCCTTCCTGCAGTTATTTCCCCATACCTCCACCTATGTCATGGCTTCAAGCTCTGCTCTGGGGAGGGAAGTTCTAAGGATATAAGAGATTTTATTGCATAGGAAAAGATCCACTTTTGCAAGAATTACATTTATGGTGCAGGAAAAGAGAAGGTCTAGTGGAAAGTAAGAGGCAACTATAAGAGAATAAAATGTTTTACAAAGGTAGGGGATACTGAGTAAACCACTAAGACAGACCTGTGTGGTTTTTTTTTTTTTAAAGGAATTCCTTATTTTTATTATTTATTTATTTATCCATTTATTTTTGGCTGTGTTGGGTCTTCGTTTCTGTGCGAGGGCTTTCTCTAGTTGCGGCAAGTGGGGGCCACTCTTCATCGCGGTGCGCGGGCCTCTCACTGTCGCGGCCTCTCTTGTTGTGGAGCACAGGCTCCAGACGCGCAGGCTCAGTAGTTGTGGCTCACGGGCCTAGTTGCTCTGCGGCATGTGGGATCTTCCCAGACCAGGGCTCGAACCCGTGTCCCCTGCATTGGCAGGCAGACTCTCAACCACTGCGCCACCAGGGAAGCCCGACCTGTGTGTTTATATAGTTTTATGTAAGGACAATCTTACTCATAGGATCAAGGATTTTCATAGATATTTCAAATTGTTTTTCTAATTAAACTATAGTTTTCATGACATAGATGATCAAACTTTCTATATGCTAAATAAAAGCTGCTCTTTGGGGGAAAATTTTTATATAATTTTTAGATAATATAACATAAGCAGGCAATTTAAGAGACCAACTCCCAACCCCCAAAGACTGGAAATAAAAAAAAAAAAAAGTTTAATAAAAAGTGCCTCTGAATGTTGGGAATTAGAGGTAATACAAATGTTTTTTCAAAATTATTTTAAGATCTAATGACATCCAGAGGAGCAAGATTTTAATATCACCAGATTGAAGGCATTGTACACAAAGACAAGCAATTCATTAGAGTTTGTGCAGTAAAGAGACAGAGAGAAAGAATCCCAGGGGAAAGAAAACCAAGTCTCAATTATTGTTTTAATCACATTGTGGGAATGCACACATTAGATTATTTTCTAACTCTTTTTATTTTTACTCCATGCTCAAAACATAGATATAGCTTTGGGATTTAAGTGTGAGAGAGAATTGAAAAAAGAATAGATTGTCCTCATGAATTAGCAGACAAAAAATATTGGGTTACTATACCGAAATATGATGAAATTTTTAAATATCCATAAAATCAATAATATAAATTTGTCAGACATAGGTGACAGTTTCATTTACTCTGATCTGAAACAACTTAGAATTTTTTATCCATTTAGATACCAATGTGAGATATTTAATATCAAAGAGCAACAATTGTAGGCTAAAAGAATTTCTTGGGTTTAAGAGAATCATAGTTTCTGAAGATTACAGATTTAAGAACCTGGTTTTCCTTTACTTTTTTTTGTTTGTTTGTTTTTGTTTTTATTTTTTGTTTTTTTTCCCTTTACTTTTAATTTCAAGTTAAAAGACAAGAGGGTTTCATATAAAGTCAATCACTTTATGGGGGCTTTGATTAATGTTTACATGTGCACATGTCTTATAAATAAATTAGTTCCACAATTAAAATTAATTCATTAATTTCCTTTAAGTATTTTACACTGCACTTATTAATTTATTAAGCTTGATTTTATTTTAAACAATTGCTGTCTGATTGAACAAAGTTGAACAAAGTTATTTAAACAACATATGTAAACCTAGTAAAGTAAAGCTATAAATATAGTAAAAAGTAGTTTGCTAAAATATTCAAACACTCTGTGCATTAACTAAAAATATTTTATATCTTTCAAACTAAAATCATAAACCTGAAATCAATTTTATATTTTTAGATTGAGATCATAGGTCTGATCTACCGGGTTCTCTAATAAGTCAAAATCTTTCAAGCATAACAAATCCTTCAAATGACAGATTATTCCTAACTTTAAAAGTGGTTAGTGTGATATATTTGATCTATTTATTTACCTTTATATTTATCTCCCTTTTAAAACAAACCTAGAAAATCATGTATCCCCTAGGAAAGCAGCTTTTCCATATCAAGTAGTTGGAATTACCAGTTCAAATATTTAGGACCATGTGATGGTTAAGATCTCAAGTGGATGAAACTTTCAATGAGGTCCTGGAGGCTGCATTTCTTCAGGTGACTCATTTCCTGCTACACATGAACACTCTGAGAGATTTTTGTCATTTTCATGATACAAGGCATCTCCATAGCTAAAGCTTCCACCACTACATCGAGATTGATTTCAAGCATTCATTTTCCAGTTCTAATTACTTCCATATATAATGTGTTCATCTGATTAGATTTAAATCCACACACACTCTTGCAGGTAACTAATTCTATAACTTATTTGAATTCTACATTACATTAAAGCTTAATATATTTTTCAATATTTAAAAATATTTTAATGGCCTTCTCTTGAATTCTAAATACCTCTAACAACTTTATCTGACAATCTTTTAACGATTTGGATGTCAGGCAAATGAAGTAGAAAATAGAAATAGAATTAGAAAATCAGATTCTCCCTCTGGGTTCAGTAATGCTGTACTAAGCTGTTCTCAATCATTTTAGACATGATATATCTATGCTCTGTAATCAAAATTAGAGTAATAATTTCCATTCTTATGTAGCCTTCAGAAGGAAAAGAATAGCAGTATTATAATTGTCAAAAAGAAATTTAAAAAGCCATTCCACTTTATATACCTCAACCTATTGTGTCTTGTGCAGAATCTCTGAAGAGTTGAAGCAAGTGAATTATATGATCATACTTGCATATCCCATAGTTGCATATCCGAAAAAAAAATCACTGAAACTATATAGAGGCGAATGGAAGGTATGATGTCCCTGGAAGCAGGGAGATTCCTTAGGAGGCTCCTGCAGAGAAGTAGGCATGAATAATTCACTTAAATGTGTTTGGAAGAATGGGACAGACTTGGTAGAGGTTTAGGAGACAGAATTGTTGGGAAATGTTGATTTAATAGAAAGGGTGGAAGATGGGTGTTTGTATAATAAAACTGTGGGTGTTTTGGCTTGATTTGATGAGGATGTTGTCAAAGAGTCATCTTAATTTTGTGTTTTTTGTGACAATTTCCAGCTCTCCGAAGTGTCTAGTGACAGGAATTAGGAGAGATGAAAGGAAGGAAGGACAGAAGGAAGGAAGGAAGGGAGAAAAGGAAGGAAAGAGAGTCAAGCTCTAGATAGATTGAATTGGACATTCTGTAACCTACCCAGGAGGCGCTATTGAAGAACCTGTAAACTATGTGTCTTTGGAGCTCAGAAACAAGTTCTCAACAAAAGAGGATAATTTAGTAATCACAAGCTATGGATAAAGTTGCAAATTCCAGAAATAGTGCATAGATTGTTAAGAGAATACAGAAAATTGAAGACAGATATTTAAGGGGAGGGGATAAAAAGAGCACTTTAAAGAAACTAAACAAGAGCATAGGAAGGGGAGGGGGAAATACCTACCATACGTTAAATGATTTGGTAGAAACAGAGAGAGGAACACTCAATATCGCTACCAACCCTGTTGCACTAACAGACTTTCTCATTCCACAAGAAGACTCGTGAGACTACAGAATGAATGACTTCTTTCAAAATGCCCATAATCTATCTATATGCATCACCCATTAATGCCTTTGCTGTGTCATATTTCACAAAGAAAATCAAGGAAACACATGTATCTATTCCTCTCATAAACAAATCTGCACATCACTCTGTATTTGTGCCTTTTTCTCTTTCTTGCCTCCTTTTGCAATGAAGGAACCAATGATCATCTACTTCACCCTTTAAGTTTATCAACCCCGTATTGTTCAGGTATTTGATCCTCTTGTAACCCTTTCTGTCCTAGATCATCATTCTCTCTCTTTCTGCTGGCTGGATATATATCCCATCACATTTTTTTCCTTTTAAATGCCATCATATAACCTATCTTATAGTTACAATTTTTTAGGTCCCACAAAAATGTCTAGACTTAGAGTAGTTTAAATAATGGTGTGTTTTTCTTACAAACCAAGAGTTCTGAAGATGAACTGTTCTTGCCATGGTACTGTGGTTACACAATGCCTGGAACGTTGTTTCTGAAATTCTTTTGGGCATTCCTTAATTCTTGTATCTCTGCGATCACAAGATACATCACACAGTTCAGAAATCATTTTTATATACTCTAAGGCATGAAGAAGGGTAAAGATTGGATCCAGAACACTAACCTCTCTTTTGGAGTTGTTATGAAGATTCAATGCATAAAATTTTTATAGCTCTTAGAACAGTGCCTGGTCTATAGTAAATACCACATAGGATAGTAAACAAATGAAACAAACCAACAAACATAGAAGTAGCAATCTGTACTCCACTCAGCTTTCAAAGTTATTTCTATGACCCATTATTCCATTCCCTTTCACAGACTAACTTCAAAAATAATTGCATAATTTTCTCTGCATTTCCTCACATCCCTTTTCTCTGTTCATCTCATTCTAATTGACCTTATGTTCTAATCAGTCAATTAAAATTGCCTCTATCAAGGTTTCTGATGTACATGTTTCCCTCCTCATTTTTCTTAGTCCCTTATTAGTAGTATTTTCCAGGGGTGACCATGTGCTCTTCTTCACCCATGTACTTCTTGGCTTTCTTAAGACCACACAAGAAACTTCCTTCTGTCTCACAAGGCACTCTTCTTTAATCGCCTGTGCTTCTGTGTTTGACCTCTAATTATAAATAGATATTTTTTGGACTTGGTCTTATGCTAATTCTCTTTTCTTTCTACAGTTTCATAATTACCTCCAGATAAACCTCAAATTTGTCCAATTCTCTATTTCCTTACTCAATTATACAAACTAATACTAATCAGAATTTGAACTCACTCCTCTTTATCCACTTATCTCATGCTACATGTTTTAGGTACAGTAGCCTCCTTTATGTTCTCTTAACATGGTTAAGTCCTTATAATTCAGGGCCTTTTTTTCTCTTGTAGTGAAACTTATTATTTGACCTTAACTTAAAAGTGCTTTATAAACCATCTGCCCTTCATTAATTTCTAGGTTAACATCCTATTTTTTTCCTTTGTAGTCTATGTCACAATTTTATTTATTTGTAGTTTTTCCCTTGTTCCTAATTCTAGACAATAAATTCCATGAGATTATTATTGCTTAAATTCTAATTTGACCTTAGACAATAAGTTCAGATGTTATTTGCCTAGAATACTAGTTAGTAGAAGAGGACAACTAAGGGAAAGGTCCCTAATACTCAGTCTGCCCTTTTCTTTAGTCCTTCCTCGCTACCCGTAGGTATTTAATATTTAGGGGAGTGGATGCTGCAAAAGTTAATAATGGATTATTCTAACTCTTTCAAATTTGACATCTGAATATTTGGATTCCCACACATAGACCATTTGCAACTCCAGTGCATTGGGGAAGGGGAAGCTGTAGGTGATGGCATTAGAGAAACACATAAATGCTTCTCATTTTTATCCACCATTTTCACTCTTTCCTGTATTGCATTTCATATTTTATCTTATTTGTATGTAACCTTTCAAAATAATCCTGATCATATTTTAAATATGATTTTGTGGACTGTATGAAAATCACACAATGTAAGAGCTGTGAGTTGAGTTTTATTCAGGGTCTTGCTGAGGACTATACCCTGGGAAACAACCTCTCAGGTAGCTCTGATAGACTACTCTAAAGAGGTGTGGGAGGAGCCAGTATATGCGTGAATTTTTTTGGCTAGGGAAAACACGTAGTCAAGCATACATCTTGGTAAAAGATTACTGTTTATCTCAAAGACCAGATATTTCAAGTTAATACTTTTAATGCTTTTCTATATATGGGAAGATGCAAGGATCTGGGGTCATTGAAGTTCTTCCTGAGGTGCACAACTTGACTACCTAGGGGCCCATTTATCCAAAGCACAGAACGCCTCATTTTGTTTTTCTCCATCCTGAATTCCCCTCAAGGTGCACTGTCAGTGGGTGACTGCAGTGGGTTGCGATTTAACCCTTTATAAGAGGATGTTACCGAAGCAAAGGTGGGTCTGCTTGCCTGATGCACAGCAAAGCCAATCTACCATAATTGGGTTGTAGTGAAGGAAAGTACAGGAAATCAAGCGAAGGAGAGGGAGATAAGCCTCCAATCCACTCCAACTTGGTCTTTGAGTCAAGCTTTTTTTTTTTTTTTTTAGGGGAAAAACAAAGAAGCTAGGATTAGTCCTCATCTTGTGACATTTGTTAATCATAGTTTTGGGAGTCAGGATGTCTCTGGTTTATGATTCTCTGGCCAGGTGGTCCATGGCTTAGAAATCTACCAGCTCATGTTACCTTGGAGGGACAACCTGAGTTTATATGTTAGCAATGATATCTATAATAACAATTTTAGTACATTACGGATGTTATCAACAACAGCAATTTTAGTCGTCTGATTGAGTAGTGTTCAGTTAGCACAGGATTGAGGGCAGAGGGGACAAGAAAGGGAATAAAGTTTTGGATAGAGAGATTAATCATAAACTCATAAACTCGGTAAGGAAAATTCCTTCTAGGGGTACTCAGTTTCAGGGATGGTGTGCTTTGTTCCTTTTTTTTTTTTTTTCACAATTTCATCCTTCATTACAGCTTTTGGAAGCTCAAGTCTCTATAAAGACAATTTCATAAACAATTTGTTAGGGGCAAGCAAAGCTCTCACCATACAAATTGTATATTCATAGATATTCTTTATGGTCTACAACTGTATTTATTTTGTATAAGAAAAAGAAAAGCTATTGTAAATATATAAAGGTAACAATAGAGAGAAATATAAAAGCTACTACCTTATAATTTTATGCTTGTATTACATTGTATGTTGACTTAGGAAAATGAAACAATTTTGTTTAAATATGTGAGTGTAATTTAGGTGATATTATGACCATTGAGGAAGTGAACTAAGGAATTATTTAAATATCTGTTTTTTTCAAGAAAATATATTTTCTTTTACTGCTTTATTATTTTGGCTATAAAATTTCATTATGTGACTCAGAGGTATAATGTTAGATTTTATGTATTCCTTAGAGACTAGCATTGAATTTCCAGATTATTTAATGAGCCATTTAAATTTAAATTTTCATATTAAACACTTCCAATATTGACAGAAAAAAAGTGATATGAAACTTTCTTTTAATAGAGATTTGTCCTGAATTAATGACAGTGCTTATATTTGGAAGTAAACTCACCATATAGTCATGAAGCTTGATCCACATGGAAAACTGTTAATTCTGAGAATTAAAGGCTTGACCTCCAATGCAATGCTAACACTGCAATCCACCAGAAAAGGTAATAATTATTTATTATGAACTTTTGTTTTGAATATATTCTATGCTCATTTCAAAGATATTAAGTCAAATTTGAACAAAATGAAACACAATTGTTTTCAGTACTAAACAGACAATGTAGTACTGATATCATCATCATGATTTGAGCCTCTGTTTCTGGTCTTTACCATGGATATTATACATAAGTGATTGTTTTGTTGTTGTTATTTGTCTATGATTTAGTTTAGTTTGGTTATCTGTAGCATGTAAACAAAAACAACAACACACAAAAATCATGTAGGACGTTTGCATCATGCTCAGCAGGAGTTTTTTCCTGCATTGTGTATACGGGAAGAGAAATGTATACACTGGGCAGCTAATATATAAAAAAGAGCACAAACTAAAGAAAGATTCCCAAAGGTGCTCCAGCATCTCAATCCAGCACTTAAGTGTCTATGATATGCCTTCTCAAAATTTCTAGATGAATCTTCTTTCATTCTTTAAACTAACTTATTACTACTTGTAAAATTTTCCTTTTTACTGAGTTAATGTTGAATTTCTGTTCTTGGCAATCAAATGACCCCTAACAAATTCAAATAGGTTGATAAATACTTTACTGGGTCTTTTTGCCTGTCTTAGGCTATCGATAATCAACGTTGTGACTGGATCGGCTCTTGTAGTTCTTGTTACGATTTCAGGATGCCCTCAGAAATAACCACTAGGAAACTTTGAAAGAGACAAAGCTTGTTACTTACAGGTCCTGAAAATGACGTGGCACACCTGGGGCCATACTGTGAAGTCACGGGCAGAGAGGGTCAACTGAAAGAAAAACATACAATGTAAAAGTCGCGAGTTAATTTTATTCCGGGACCTTACTGAATACTGTAGCCCAGGAGCCAGCCTCTCAGATTGCTGTGAGAAACTGCTTCTAAGGGTTGAAGAGGAGCAGGATATACATGAACTTTTGTTTTTGTTTTTGCCGGGAAAAACATGTAGCTAGCATAAAAAGATTACTGCTCATCACAAAGAAAAGGCATTTCAAGTTAATGATTTTAGTGCTTTTCGTTGAATAGGAAGATGAAAGAATCTGGGTTCATTGAAATTTGTCCTTATATGAGCATCTTAACTATCTAAGGGCCAGTATATCCAAAGCATAGAAAACTTGCTGTTTTTCTCCATCCTGAATTCCCTTCAGGCACCCTGTTCCTGGATGAGGGCAGTGGCTAATGGCTTGCTCCTTGTAGAACTGGACCAGTGGGCAACATTTTTTGCTTTACAAGTGTTTGAGGGAGATTTAGAGAGTGGGCTTGAGGTTCCCTTCTGCTTTTATTGGGGTTGAGGGTGGGGCCCTAAGGTTTCACAACCCACTCTTTGTTAGTGAATTTAAAACAAGTATGGCCATGTATACACTGATGTGTATAAAATTGATGACTAATAAGAACCTGCTGTATAAAAAAATAAATGAAATAAAATTAAAAAATTAAAAACAAAAAAAAGTATGGGAATTTAAAGTGTGGGAAGAGAAAAACAAAAACAAAAACAGAAGCACAAAAAACCAAGAGGCCCAAATTGTCAGTTACCCAAATCAGCCAAAATCTCTACAACAAAGGAAGCCGGCAGGGTGGTTATGTGGGTAGTGTGGGGCAGGGGTTCTGGTGGCTGAGGTGGCCTGGTTTTTTTATCTATTCTATTGGCTGCAAATGTATTTATTCTAAATAGCCATTTTGCCTCCTTGAAGTGGATGCCTCCACAATCAAAGCTTAAATCAGCCATTTGCATTACAAAAAAGGAAAACCAACTATCAGGGCTTACACTACACCAGGGTAGTTTTTAAAAGTTCATATCAATGAATTACATATAAATGAATGGCCTTATAAAGAAACTGATAAAAGCAGCAATTAGGAAAATTGTGACTATAAAGTAAAACAATAAAACAGGGTGTGTGAAATGTATTTTTAATTTCATCATATCAGAAAAACTGGATAATAAAATATCTCTGAAGGTACTTATGATATAAGCTAATGACAATCTGTGATGATTCAAGTTGAAACATAGACCAAGGGGAAAAGACCAAGGTTTTTAGACCCTGTATTATAAAAGTAGATTGTGATCTCAGAACATGAGACAAAATTTTGAAATAATACTGTTTTACGGCTCTACCTGTTAATATAATCTAGCTTGCTTACTTGACAAATAGTGAAATTAAGATTTTGCAATATATGACTATACTATTATTACAATTAGTTTAAACAAACCAATATTTGGTGTCAAATATTGAACTTTAATAATGTAAATTCTTCTAGAGAAAACCCAATTAGTCCTTTTACTGATTCAATGGCTACCAAATTCCACTCTCATAATAAATTCAGTATGTGGAGTAAACATACATATGGCAAAGGGATATCCAGCAAAGACATTTCCAAATGAGTGTTAAATTATTTACAACTGAAGGTCATACAAACCTTAAGTTTTGTCAAGTCATTCCAGCTATTAGTATTAAGAAAGAAATTATTGAGTAAGAAGTTAATATGTAATAGCATACATCAGTAAATCTACAGTGTCACCTTTTAGATTGGAAATGAAAAATACACATAGATGCTAATTTCATTTCTTTGGTTTTGTCTTGTCATAATATAGAAGAGAGACCGCTTCAATATTAATGATAGTTTCTCCTCAGAACTATTTTGATATGATCTTGAGAGACCATAATACTTTAACATTCATTTAGATAGTAGATAATATTTCAATTATTCATATACCTATTATATCCAGATGAATGTAAAGGGCACACTAACACTTTTAATAATGTCAACTAGAAGTATGTTTCTTGTAATTGAAGATTTATATAAAAATATTTAACAGGTAGCTGATACTTTTATGATATTTAAGTACACAATTTCTGTTTAAACTTCTGCGCTCTAGTCTATATTTGAATGTCAGTTTAATTATGAATTTAGATTGTTGAAATTTCTTAGAAGTCCAACGAACACCTGTGTCTTAGTCAACATATAAAGTAAAACTTCAATATGAAATAGTTTTATTTCAATTGAATATTTATTATTAAGATGTTATTTGAAAATCTCAAAGGCCATAGGATATTTCAATGCTGTATTGGATAATGCAATAGATAATTATCTCAATCAAGAGTCTGGTTCTCAATATTGCTAAGACTTTCAACACATTTCAGCCATTAAGATGTGGATTGTTGGATCATACGAGAAATTTAAGGAGGGCAGTTATGTCTTCCCTGATTTAAAGAGAACCTTCTAATTTGAAAGATTAAGTAAACTATGCATGTTTTCATTTAACAAGTTACAGTTTATCATTACATAAGGGCATTGATGACGGTTCTTTCTTTGGGGACAGCTTGGTGCCTACTGGTGACTATATCCAGATTGCTTTATTATTGCTGCTGCTCTTCTCTCTGATTTCAATTCCTGGCTCTGTCACTGAGCTACCAGGGCATGGGTAAGTTACTTCAACCATTTTCCCTTCTCTGAGTGGTGACCAGTATCTATTACAGTATTATATATTAATATATGAGCTAATATGTATTGGTAACAGTAATATTTTCATTGCATAAAATGTATAATATGATGTCTCCTCTATTTTCATAGTCAGAGATGTGTATTTTCTCTTTCAATTTGATTTTATTGATATTATTTCTTCTCTATTTAGCTTACTCTTGATTCATCTGACATTTTGTCGAAGATAGCAACTCCTGCCTTTGAATTTCTCTTAAGTTATTTTAAAGTACAGCGTGTGTGAGTAGATCAGGACATACATAGGACAGCATAAATTTTTCAATTTTACTCTTATTAAGAAATTGCCACATATGCCATGCCTGATTAAACTACACTTATATAAAAGATAATTACTTCATATCCTCAGGTTCTGAAATCCATACCTTTATGAATCCGTTAACTCAGATGCGACGGTGATGATGATTATTGGGGGTGGAGTTTGCATGCAAGAGAAAACCATTCTTTCTTATTATTTGAAATTATAAATATAAGTTAATCTGCTTCATTTTTATTTTATTTAATAGTGAAGTTATTATTGCTTACATATTTATACTTCAATCCAGTCTATTAAATTCAAACAAGTATTCCTTACAGACCAGGGTTTAATAATTATCTGTAGAATATTAAAATTTCCTAATGCTGCTTTTGAAGCTAGAATCATAAATATAAATTTCCTACTTAAATTACTACAAATCAACATTCATGAGTCATATAAACTTACTTTTAACAAGGAGTAATATTGAGTTGATAAAGTCCAACCATCAGAAAGGATCTCTCAAACAATTTTATGGCTAGCCCTGTAATTATTAGTTCTTAAAGAAATCCCACACCACCAGCAACAAATCTCTATACACTTACAGTGTTCTAATCTTATAAGAATGTTGTGTGTGTGTGTGCTTGTGACAATTAGGAATTATCTAAAAAATTCAATGTCTTTTGGTTTCCAAATATTGGATACTTTGATGAAAAACATTATAATAATTTTTAGTGGTCTCAAATGTTGCATATTAAGTTAAAACATCTAAATTATAGAGATGTTTCTCCTGCTTGACTGTAAGTTATCCGAATGTTTTTATTGTGTTCTACTATTACTTTGCATAGCAGAAATAGTTCTTGCTAATACTCTTCTGAGAAGAAGATAGGGGACTGAACGATATTGGGCAAAGTAAATGGAAAGTTAAATGCTACTTCATATGGACATTGGATAATTAATTTTGTGAATTCATAGTTTTTAAAAAATTTACCATCCAAGGGCCTAGATTAATCACATTTATTGGTACACTTGGAGACTTGGGCAAAACTGGTGTGTGCATGTGGATTTGTGTTTACAAACCACAGGACTTCACATGTCCTCATTATTGTAGCTGGTCTAATGAAAATTTTTATTCTGGCAAACTACAGTCCTTGATCTGTCACAAATTCTTATCATGGGGACCCAAAATGCAGCTGGATTTTCTCATCAGAGTTTTCATGAGACCACATATTGAAGTCACATTCAATACGTGGAATTTTGGTTTTTTGACCCTCTGCTCATGAACATTTTTTCCATTTTATCTTAGCCACTCCCTCCAAGTCAGATTCAAAACGTTTTCTTTTCTTTTCTTTTCTTTTTTTTCATTGCAAAGTATTACAGAGCCTTACTTGCTACGCCCACCACTAGAAGTCTAAGATGTTGGAAGCTTCTCTCACTCTTGTTAGACTCTGGGTGCTTCACCAGCCTTTGCCTTTGTCTTTACTGGGATTACTCCTCTTCAAATAGGTTGCTGTATTAAGCACTCTTGAATTATCTTGTTTGAGGACATTATTGTTTTTTGCCATGACCTATTCTTGTGATTCTTCTTTTTATTTTGGTTCTTGGAGCAAGAATGAAGAAATGGCATATTATATTTAAAGCTATGGGTTTCCTTTTGAAAGATATCAAAAAATACTGGTGGCTTTTGCAAATAATGTTTAGAGGAATATGTATACTTGCAGGGCTTTAAAAAGTGATGTTGTTTTTCTTCTATTAACAGTAATGGAGGGTAAAATTGTATGTTCCTGGTAGTGGGGTATTTTTTAATTGGAATTCAGCTCAATAACGTATCTCACTGAATCATGGAGCTATTAAATACGATGCTTTAAACTTACGTACAGTCAAATCTTGATAATGACCCCCTTTTTTAAAAATAACAGCTTTATTGAGATATTGCTCACATACCATACAATTCACCCGTTTGAAGTGTATAATTCAATGTTTTTTAGTATATTCACAAGTATGTCCAACGATCACTGCAGTAGATATTAGAACATTTTTATCATCTCATGAAGAAACTCTAAACCCTTTAGCTATCACCTTCTGAGATCCCTATGCCCTCAGCCCTATGAAACCATGAATTTACATTCTATTGCCATGGATTTTCCTATTCTGGACTTTTCATAAAAAATGGAACATGTACTATGTGGTCTTTTGTGACTAGCTACTTTCATGCACCATAAGGTTTTCAAAGTTCATCTATGCTGTAGCATACATCAGTAACCCTTTCCTTTTTATGGCCAAATGATAGTGTTATATGTGTATGTCACATTTTGTTTATCTATTCATCAATTGACAGACATTGGGTTGTTTTCACATTTTGACTATTGAGAATAATTCTGGCATGTAAATGCCAGAAAAACATGTAAATACTCTACAAGGTTTTGCAAGGATTTAGTTTTCATTTTCCTTAAAAATATATCTAGGAGTGAAATTACTATATCATATAATAAATCTATGTTTAACCACCTTAAGAACTGCCAGACTGCTTTCTAAAGTGGCTGTACTATATTACGTTCCCACCAGCAGTGTATGAGAGTTCCAAACTTTCCACATCCTAGACAACCAATATTTATCTCATTTTTTATAATTACAATGATATAATTTTATAATTATAGCTACCATAGAAAAACCATCCTATACACACACACAAAGTGCATGCAAAGTGGTATTTTATTGTACCTTTGATTTGTATTACTCTGATAAGTAATGAATGATGTGGAACATTTTGCCATTGTACAATATATCTAATCACACCCTTTGCTCATTTTAAAAATTAATTTATTTACATTTTTTATTACTGAGTTATAAGGATTCTTTACATATTCTAGGTACAAATACTTATATGATTGTGATTTGCAAATATTTTCTTCCGTTCTGTGGGTTGTCTTCTCATTTTCTTGATAGTGTCCTATATAGTTCCATGTAAACTTTAGGACTGGCTGCGTTTCTACAGGAAACTAGTTGAGGCTCTGTTAAGGATTGTGTTGAATCTGTAGATTAATTTGGGAGGTATTGTATCATTTTAACAATATATAGTCTTCTGATTCATGAGTGTGAGATTTTTTTCTGTTTCTTTAGATTTTCTTTCAACAATGTTTTATAGTTTTCAGGCTGTAAGTTTCACACTTCTTTTGTTAATTTTTTCATAAATGTTTTATTCTTTTAACATTATTTTACATGAAATTGTAATTTCATTTTTATATTGATCATTGCAAGTGATAATCATACAATGGATTATTTTATAATCATACTGTATCTTGCAATCTTGCTGAAATTGTTTATCAGTGCTAATAGTTTTTTAGTGAGTTATTATAGGTGTTTTTAATGTTCAAGATCATGTCACCTGTGAATAGATATAGTTTTACTACTTCCTTTCCCATATGCATGTCTTTTATTTGTTTTCTTGCCTAATTACTCTAGATTGAGCTTCTAATACAGTGTTGAGTAGAAGTGGCAAGAATGAATATCCTTGTTTTCTTGCAGATCTTAGAGGGAAAGCATCTAGTCTTCCACCACTAAGTATGGTGTGGGTTTTTCAAAGATGCCTTTTATGATGATGACTTCTTTAGCAAAGCGTTCTTCTGTAATACTATATGATAACATTAGGGGCATGAAATTGCCCAGTTTCAAAGGTCAGTATTTTTGGTTTGTGTTTTTTTTTGGTTCAGTCTTCTCTGAGCCTGCCATTGGGTAAATAAGTCAGATCAAGATTTGCATAGCAGACTTTCCTGGTGGCGCAGTGGTTAAGAATCCACCTACCAATGCAGAGAACATGATCCCTGGTCCGGGAAGATCCCACATGCCACGGAGCAACTAAGCCTGTACACCACAGCTGAAACCGTACACCTCAGATTGGGACTTGAACCCATGTGCCAGGACTTGAACCCGGCCAAAACACAGATTGGCACTTGAACCCCCATGGCTGGGACTCGAACCCGGCCACTACTCACAGTCTTTCAACTGAGATCACATACCTGGTTTCAGGACTTAATGAATCTCAGGGTCTTGATGTCCCATCGCAGAAAGAATTCAGTGAGACAAAGTGATAGGTAAGAAGTTGATTTATTTAGAGAGAAACACTCCACAGAGTGTGGACCATCTCTGAAGGTGAGAAAGGTACCACGGTATGGGGTTGTCAGTTTTTATAGGAGTGGTTAATTTCATAGGCTGAGAGGGAGGAGTATTTCAACTATTTTAGAAAGAGGCGGGGATTTCCAGGAATTGGGCCACTGCCCATTTTTTGATCCTTATGGTCGGTCTTGGAACTGTCATGGCGGCTGTGGGTTTGTCATTTAGCTTGCTGATGTGAGTGTATACTGAGGCTCAAGGTCTAGTGGAAGTCAACTTGCCTGCCATCTTGGACCCATTTGGATCTAATCAGTTGATATTATGTCCTCAGGCTATGTCATTCTTTCAAAGGTTGTGTCCTGACTCCTTCCCTCCTGTTTCACTACTACTGAGCCTTCACTCTAGAGCCCTCGAGCCACAATTACTGAGCCCACGTGCCACAACTAGTGAAGCCCACGGACACTAGGACCCGTGTATTGCAACTACTGAAGCTGCATGCTGCAACTACTAAAGCTCGCGCACCTAGGCCCCATGCGCCACAACAAGAGAAGCCACCCCAATGAAAAGCCTGTGCACTGCAACGAAGAGTAGCCTCCACTTGCCACAACTAGGGAAAGCCCATGCGCAGCAATGAAGACCCAATGCAGCCAAAAATAAAAAAAAAAAAAAGATTTGCAGAGCAAAAGTGGTCATTTTGTCTGGAGGGAGAGAAAGGTCAAAAAGTATACCAAATGCACTCAGACCTACGTGGCTTTTTCCACTACAGCACTTATCAGAACTGTGCGTGGGAAGGGAAGAGAGGGGTTCATATATTTTCCAGCCATGAAGTCAGTATTTCCGTTTGAATACTGTTTCTTTCTTTTCTTTTTTTAACATCTTTATTGGAGTATAATTCCTTTACAATGTTGTGTTAGTTTGTGCTGTATAACAAAGTGGATCAGCTTTATGTGTAATATATCCCCATATCCCCTTCCTCTTGTGCCTCCCTCCCACCATCCCTATCCCACACCTCTAGGTGGTCACAAAGTACCAAACTGATCTCCCAGTGCAGTGCAGCTGCTTCCCACTAGCTATCTATTGTACATTTGTAGTGTATATATGTCAATACTACTCTCTCACTTCATCCCAGTTTACCCTTCCCCCTCCCCATGTCCTCAAGTCCATTCTCTACATCTGCATCTTTATTCCTGTCCTGCACCTAGGTCCATCAAAACAATTTTTTTTACATTCCATATATATGTGTTAGCATATGGTATTTGTTTTTCTCTGACTTACTTCACTCTGTATGACAGACTCTAGGCCCATCCATCTCACGACAAATAACTCACTTTTGTTTCTTTTTATGGCTTAGTAATATTCCATTGTATATATGTGCTACATCTTCTTTATCCACTCATCTGTCGATGGACACTTAGGTTGCTTCTATGTCCTGGCTACTGTAAATAGTGTTGCAATGAACATTGTGGTACATGACTCTTTTCGAATTATGGTTTTCTCAGGGTATATGCCCAGAAGTGGGATTGCTGGGTCATATGGTAGTTCTAGTTTTAGTTTCTTGAGGAACCTCCATACTGTTCTCCATAGTGGCTGTATTAATTTACATTCCCACCAACAGTGCAAGAGGGTTCCCTTTTCTCCACACCCTCTCCAGTATTTATTGTTTGTAGATCTTTTGAAGATGGCCATTCTGACTGGTGTGAGGTGATACCTCATTGTAGTTTTCATTTGCATTTCTCTAGTGGTTAGTGATGTTGAGCATCCTTTCATGTGTTTGTTGGCAATCTGTATATCTTTTTTGGAGAAATGTCTATTTAGGTCTTCTGCCCATTTTTGGATTGGGTTGTTTGTTTTTTTGATATTGAGCTGCATGTGCTGCTTGTAAAATTTGGAGATTAATCCTTTGTTACTTCATTAGCAAATATTTTCTCCCATCCTGAGGGTTGTCTTTTTGTCTTGTTTATGGTTTCCTTTGCTGTGCAAAAGCTTTTAAGTTTCATTAGGTCCCATTTGTATATTTTTGTTTTTATTTCCATTTCTCTAGGAGGTGGGTCAAAAAAGGATCTTGCTGTCATTTATGTCATAGAGTGTTCTACCTATATTTTCCTATAAGAGTTTTATAATGTCTGGCCTTACATTTAGGTCTTTAATCCATTTTGAGTTTATTTTTGTGTATGGTATTGGGAAGTGTTCTAATTTCATTCTTTTACATGTAGCTGTCCAGTTTTCCCAGCACCCCTTATTGAAGAGGCTGTCTTTTCTCCACTGTATATTCTTTCCTCCTTGATCAAAGATAAGGTGACCATATGTGCGTGGGTTTATCTCTGGGCTTTCTATCCTGTTCCATTGAGCTATATTTCTGTTTTTGTGCCAACACCATACTGTCTTGATTACTGTAGCTTTGTAGTATAGTCTGAAGTCAGGGAACCTGATTCCTCCAGCTCCGTTTTTCCTTCTCAAGATTGCTTTGGCTATTCAGGGTCTATTGTGTTTCCATACAAATTGTGAAATTTTTTGTTCTAGTGCTGTGAAAAATGCCTTTAGTAGTTTGATAGGAATTGCACTGAATGTGTAGATTTCTTTGGGTAGTGGGTAGTATAGTCATTTTCACAATGTTGTTTTTTTTTTTTTTTAAACTTAGGCATTGACACTTTTTTTTTAATAAGCTTTTTTTTGTGTGTGTACATGACACTACAGTTACTCATTTATTTATTTATTTATGGCTGTGTTGGGTCTTCATTTCTGTGCGAGGGCTTTCTCTAGTTGTGGCAAGTGGGGGCCACTCTTCATCGCGGTGCATGGGCCTCTCACCATCGCGGCCTCTCTTGTCGCAGAGCACAGGCTCCCGACGCGCAGGTTCAGCAATTGTGGCTCACGGACCCAGTCGCTCCGTGGTACGTGGGATCCTCCCAGACAAGGGCTCGAACCCGTGACCCCTGCATTGGCAGGCAGATTCTCAACCACTGTGCCACCAAGGAAGCCCCCACAATGTTGATTTTTCCAATCCAAGAACATGGTATGTCTCTCCATCTGTTTGTATCGTCTTTGATTTCTTTCATCAGTATCTTATAGTTTTCTACATACAGGTCTTTTGTCCCTTTAGGTAGGTTTATTCCTAGGTATTTTTCTCTTTCTGTTGTAGTGGGAAATGGGAGTGTTTCCTTAAATTTTCTTTCAGATTTTTCATCATTAGTGTATAGAAATGCAAGTGATTTCTGTGCATTAATTTTGTAGCCTGCTACTTTACCAAATTCATTGATTAGCTCTAGTAGTTATCTGGTAGCATGTTTAGGATTCTCTATGTATAGTATCATGCCATCTGCAAACAGTGACAGTTTTACTTCTTCTTTTCCAATTTGGATTCCTTTTATTTCTTTTTCTTCTCTGATTACCATGGTTAAAACTTCCATAACTATGTTGAATGATAGTGGTGAGAGTGGGCAATCTTGTCTTGTTCCTGATCTTAGAGGAAATGGTTTCAGTTTTTCACCATTGAGAATGATGTTGACTGTGGGTTTGTCACATATGGCCTTTATTTTGTTGAGGTTGGTACCCTCTATGCCCACTTTCTGGGGAGTTTTTAACCATAAATTGGTGTTGATTTTTGTCAAAACTTTTTCTTCATCTACTGAGATTATCATATGGTTTTTATCCTTCAGTTTGGTAATATGGTGTATCACATTGATTGCTTTGCATATATTGACGAATCCTTTCATTCCTGGAATAAACCCCACTTGATCATGGTGTATGATCCTATTAATGTGTTGTTGGATTCTGTTTGCTAGTATTTTGTTGAGGATTTTTGCATCTATGTTCATCAGTGATATTGGCCTGTAGTTTTCTTTTTTTGTGACATCTTTGTCTGATTTTGGTGTCGGGGTAATGATGGCCTAGTAGAATGAGTTTGGGAGTGTTCCTCCCTCTGCTATATTTTGGAAGAGTTTGAAAATGATAGGTGTTTACTCTTCTTTAAATGTTTGATAGAATTCGCCTGTGAAGCCATCTGGTCCTGGGCTTTTGTTTGTTGGAAGATTTTTGTTTGTTTGTTTGTTTTATGTTGAAAGATGATATTTTATTTATTTATTTATTTATTTTTCCACTTGTGGCAGGATTCATAGTTTGTTTTTTTTTTTAACATCTTTATTGGAGTATAATTGCTTTACAATGGTGTGTTAGTTTCTGCTTTATAACAAAGTGAATCAGTTATACATATATTCCCATATCTCTTCCCTCTTGCATCTCCCTCCCTCCCTGTTGGAAGATTTGAAATCACAGTTTCAATTTCAGTGCTCGTGATTGGTCTGTGCATATTTTCTTTTCTTCCTCATTCAGTCTTGGAAGGTTGTACTTTTCTAAGAATTTTTCCATTTCTTCCAGGTTGTCCTTTTTTTTTTTTGGCTTATAGTTGCTTGTAGTAGTCTCTCATGATCTTTTTTATTTCTGTACTGTCAGTTGTTACTTCTCCTTTTCCCTTTCTAATTCTGTTGTTTAAGTCTTCTTATTTTTTCTTTTTTTTTTAATGAATCTGGATAATGGTTTATCAATTTTGTTTATCTTCTCAAGGAACAAGCTTTTAGTTTTATTGATCTTTGCTATCATCTTCTCAGGGAACCAACTTTTAGGTTTATTGATCTTTGCTATCATCTTCTCAAGGAACCAGCTTTTAGTTTTATTGATCTTTGCTATCTTTTCCTTCATTTCTTTTTCATTTATTTCTGATCTGATCTTTATGATTTCTTTCCTTTTGCTAACTTTGGGTTTTTATTTTTTAATTCTTCTTTCTCTAATTGCTTTAGATTTAAGGTTAGGTTGTTTATTTGAGATTTTTCTTGTTTCTTGAAGTGGGATTGTATTGCTATAAACTTCCCTCTTAAAACTGCTTTGGCTGCATCCCATAGGTTTTGGGTCGTCATGTTTTCATTGTCATTTGTTTCTAGGTAATTTTTGATTTCTTCAGTGATCTCTTGGTTACTTCCTGCCATCCATGTGTTTGTATTTTTTACAATTTTTTTTTTCTGTGATTGATATCTAATCTCATAGCGTTGTGGTCAGAAAAGATAGTTGATATGATTTCCATTTTCTTAAATTTACCGAGGCTTGATTTGTGACCCGAGATATGATCTATCCTGGGGAATGTTCCATGAGTGCTGAGAAGAAAGTGTATTCTGTTGTTTTGGATGGAATGTTCTATAAATAGCAATTAAGTCCATCCGGTCTAATGTGTCATTTAAAGCTTGTGTTTCCTTGTTTATTTTCACTTTGGATGATCTGTCCATTGGTGAAAGTGGGGTGTTAAAGCCCCCGACTATTACTGTGTTACTGTCGCCCTCCCCTTTCATGGCTGTTAGCATTTGACTTATGTATTGAGGTGCTCCTATGTTGGGTGCATAACTATTTACAATTGTTATATCTTTTTCTTGGATTGATCCCTTCATTATGTAGTGTCCCTCTTTGTCTCTTGTAATAGTCTTTATTTTAAAGTCTATTTGGTCTGATATGAGTGTTGCTACTCCAACTTTCTTTTGATTTGCACTTGCATGGATAGGTTTTTTCCATCCCCTCACTTTCAGTCTGTATGTGTCCCTAGGTCTGACGTGGGTCTCCTGTAGACAGCATATATATGGGTCTTGTTTTTGTATCCATTCAGCCAGTCTGTGTCTTTTGGTTGGGACATTTAATCCATTTACATTCAGGGTTATTATCGATATGTATATTTCCATTACCATTTTCTTAATTGTTTTGAATTTGTTATTGTAGGTTTTTTCCTGCTTTTGTGTTTCCTGCCTAGAGAAGTTCCTTCAGCAATTGCTGTAGAGCTGGTTTGGTGATGTTGAATTCTGTTAGTTTTTGCTTGACTGTTAAGGTTTTAATTTCTCCATCAAATCTGAATGAGATCCTTGCTGGGTAGAGTAACCTTGGTTGTAGGTTTTTCCTTTTCATCACTTTAAATATGTCCTGCCACTCCCTTCTGGCTTGCAGAGTTTCTGCTGAAAGATCAGCTCTTAACCTTATGGGGATTCCCTTGTATGTTATTTGTTGCTTTTCCCTTGCTGCTTGTAACATGTTTTCTTTGTATTTAATTTTTGATAGTTTGATTATTAAGTGTCTTGGCATGTTTCTCCTTGGATTTATCCTAAATGGGACTCTCTGTGCTTCCTGGACTTGATTGACTCTTTCCTTTCCCATATTAAGGAAGTTTTCAACTATAATCTCTTCAAAGATTTTCTCAGACCCTTTCTTTTTCTCTTCTTCTTCTGGGACCCCTATAATTCAAATGTTGGTGCATTTAATGTTGTCCCAGAAGTCTCTGAGATTGTCCTCAATTCTTATCATTCTTTTTTCTTTATTCTGCTCTATGGCAGTCATTTCCACTATTTTATCTTCCAGGTCATTTATCCATTTTTCTGCCTCAGTTACTCTGCTATTGATTCCATCTAGAGTATTTTTAATTTCATTTTTTGTGTTTTTCATCATTGTTTGCTCTTTATTTCTTCTAGGTCCTTGTTAAACGTTTCTTGTATTTTCTCCATTCTATTTCCGTGATTTTGGATCATCTTTACTATCATTACTCTGAATTCTTTTTCAGGTAGACTGCCTAGTTCCTCTTCATTTGTTTGGTCTGGTGGGTTTTTACCTTGCTCCTTCATCTGCTGCATATTTCTCTGTCTTCTCATTTGTTTAATTTACTGTGTTTGGGGTCTCCTTTTTTGCAGACTGCACGGTCATAATTCCCATTATTTTTGGTATCTGCCCCCATGAGTGAGGTTGGTTCAGTGACTTGTGCAGGCTTCCTGATGGAGAGGACTTGTGCCTGTGTTCTGGTGGGTGTGGCTGGATCCTGTCCTTCTGGTGTGCAGGGCCTTGTCTGTTGGTGTGTTTTGGGGTGTCTGTGAAATTATTATTATTTTAGGCAGCCTCTCTGCTAATGGGTGAGGTTGTGTTCCTGTCTTGCTAGTTGTTTGACATGGGGCATCCAGCACTAGAGCTTGCTGGTCGCTGGGTGGACCTGGGTCTTAGCTTTGAGACAGAGATCTCTGGGAGACCTCTCACCGATTTATATTATGTGGGGCTGGGAGGCCTCTGGTGGTCCAATGTCCTGGATTTGGATCTCCCATCTTGGAGGCTCAGGCCTGACACGCGGCCAGAGCACCAAGACCCTGCCAGCCACATGGCTCAGACTTAAAAGAAGAAGAAGAAAAAAAAGGACAGATAGAACCCCAAACCAAATGGTAAAAGCAAAACTAAACACACAAAATAACAAAAAGAAACTTTCACACACTCACTCATAAAAAGAAAACAAACAAACAACAACAACCAAATGAACAGACAGAACCCTAGGACAAATGGTATAAGTAAACCTAAACAGATAAAATCATACAAAGAAACATACACATACACACTCACAAAAAGAGAAAAAAGGAAAAAGAAATGTAAAAAAATTAAAAAATAAATAATATTGAAAATATTTAAAAATTTAGAAAAAAATTAAATAATTAAAAACAAATAAATAAAAAGGAAGAAAGCAACCAAGCCCATAAACAAATCCACCAATGATAACAAGCACTAAAAACTAAACTAAGATAAACATGAAACCAAAAAATCAGATGCATAAAGCAAACCCCATGTCTACAGTTGTTCCCAAAATCCACCGCCTCCCTTTTGGGATGATTTGTTGTCTATTCAGGTATTCCACAGATGCAGGGTACATCAAGTTGATTGTGGAGATTTAATCCACTGCTCCTGAGGCTGCTGGGAGAAATTTCCCTTTCTCTTCTTTGTTTGCACAACTCCAGGGGTTCAGCTTTGGTTTTGGCCCCGCCTCTGTGTGTAGGTTGCCTTCAGGTGTCTGTTCTCACCCAGACAGGAGGGGGTTAAAGCAGCTGCTGATTATGGCTCTCTTGCTCACTCAGGCCAGGGAGAGGGAATTGTATGGTAGTCATAATTGGAATGCGGCATGAACCTGTGGTGGCAGTGGCCAGTGTGACATTGCAACAGCCTGAGGCACATCATGTGCTCTCCCAGGGAAGTTGTCCCTGGATCATAGGACCCTGGCAGTGGCGGGCTGCACAGGCTCCTGGAAGGGGATATGTGGATAGTGACCTGCGCTTGCACACAGGATTCTTGGTGGCAACAGTGGCAGCATTAACAGTTCATGCCCGTCTCTGTGGTCTGAGCTGATAGCCACAGCTCGCACATGTCTCTGGAACTCACTTAGGCAGTGCTCTGCCTTCTGTGGGCACGTGGAGGAAGAATTCCCCTCTCCTTGTGCACCCCATAACCATGGTCTCTTGGCTCTCTGGCAGGTCCTGACTTTTTCCTGGACTCCCTCTCGGTTAGCTGTGGTGCACTAGCCCCCTTCAGGCTGTGTTTACGCAGCCAACCCCAGTCTTCTCCTGGGATCTGACCTCCGAAGCCCAAGCCTCAGCTCCCAGGCCCCACCCATCCCGATGGGTGAGCAGACAATCCTCTTGGGCTGGTGAGTGCTGGTCGGTACCAATCCTCTGTGCAGGAATGTCTCCGCTTTGCACTCTGCACCCCTCTTGCTGCACTCTCTTCCATGGCTCTGAAGCTTCCCCCCTGCCCAACCCCTGTCCCCAGCAGTGAAGGGGCTTTCTAGTGTGTGGAAACTTTTCCTCCTTCACAGCTCCCTCCCAGAGGTGCTGGTCCCATCCCTATTCTTTTGTCTCTGTTTTTTTGTTTTTCTTTTGCCTTACCCAGGTGCATGGAGATTTTCTTGCCTTTTGGGAAGTCTGAGGTCTTCTGCCAGTGTTCAGTAGGAGTTGTTCCACATGTAGATGTATTTTTGATGTATTTATGGGGAGGAAGGTGATCTCCACGTCTTACTCCTCCGCCATCTTGAAGGTCTCTCTGAATACTGTTTCTTTTGGGCATTGTTTCTTTTAGTCAAGAGCCTCAGGTGGAGAAAGAGGAATAGTAAAATTTATAATAATAACGACAAAAAATGAACAAACAAATAAGAACAACAAATTTAAAAAGTTATTAACAACAACCAAACAGTAAATATTTAAAATTCTTTTTGTGTTTAGGAAGCTATAGGATTTGATTGAATGTGCTTCAGATTTCATCTGCATTCATCAAAAAAGCCAGATCATCTCAAACTCTGCATTTTTACATTATGTTAGCATAATTTGATTTGCACATATTTTGTTCCACAATAAAATGAATTATGTACCAAGCAGAGCAAAGATTTCCATTTTATTTATGACCAATATTTCATTCTTTCAAAATTTTATGAGTGTTTTATCACTTACAAAACTTTACATATGAGTAGTTTCATCAAAATGAATTTGGGGATCAGTTTAAAAAAAAGTATGGCACACTTGTGAAAAAAAATCAAACACATAAGACAGATTCAGTTTTGCTGTTTGAGAACTTTTTTACACTGTCACTTTCTACAGAGTCAAAGAGAATCATAAGGGGAGGTGAAAGTCTTAGAAATTTTATCTGAAATATTTGAAGGAGGACATGAAGTCTGAATAAATATTGTATTTCTCATTAAAGCACAGTCTATGCATTGGCTTATTCTAATTAGATTTTTGTTTCCGTTTGAGTATATACAATGCTAGTCTCAATAATGTGCATAATCTCTGGAGATAGAGGAAAAATAAAAGATAATGATTCACTATTGTCAGGTGAATCATTGCAGTGTGGCAACTAGATTACTTGTGCGAAAGGCACATTTCCTCATGAGAAATGATGTATTCCTCATAGCAATAATATTTTTTCTTTCCCTTTCTTCTGTACCCATTTTATTCTCACCTTCCCAAATGCAATTTTTTTTTTTAATTTTTTTTTTAAGTTTGCTGTTCTTTTTTATTTATTTATTTATTTATTTATTTATATATTTATATTTATGGCTGTGTTGGGTCTTCGTTTCTGTGCGAGGGCTTTCTCTAATTGTGGCAAGTGGGGGCCACTCTTCATCGCGGTGCGCGGGCCTCTCACTATCGCGGCCTCTCTTGTTGCGGAGCACAGGCTCCAGACGCGCAGGCTCAGTAGTTGTGGCTCACGGGCCTAGTTGCTCCGCGGCATGTGGGATCTTCCCAGACAAGGGCTCGAACCCGTGTCCCCTGCATTGGCAGGCAGATTCTCAACCACTGCGCCACCAGGGAAGCCCCCCAAATGCAATTTTAATTTTAATGTTGAATGCGCAACCTGGTAGAAAAAGTACTTTAAATGGCATTCTTATTCCTAAACTTTCATGTTAATTAAATAACTCAATTTCTGTCATGTATACCTCCCACAATAATGTAGAATGATTTTGAGCATTAAAATCTATTTTTTAAAATTTGTCTTCCCATTTAAGCTCAATTGTCACAGTTTAGGTGTCACTGATGAACTGTCATGTCACCAGGCTTAACTAATTTGTCTTTAATATGCTAATTGAAGACCATGTACATTCTACCATACTAAGATTTATTAAATTGAATTGAAATTCTCTGTATCATCCATTAGAATGAAAATTGTTTGGGAGGTAAAAATCATGTGTGATTAATTATCAACCTCATTAAATGTCACTGTTTTGACATTGGATAGGTATTCAACAACAGTTCATTAAATGTCACTGAATAGGACTACACCAAAAGGTTATTTCCTGTTTCTTCATGAATCTTAATTTTTATGATATCCCCTAAAGGAAATTTGGTGTAGTAAAAAACTTAATAAAAGCAAGAGTTAACTATAAAATAATCGTTAACATTTTTCTAATTTATCCACCTTTCTCAGTTTCTCCAAAACCAAACTGGTGATATAAATTGAGCACTGGTATAAGTAAGTAATCAAGGAGATAAATTGAGCGCTGGGCACTGGTTATAATTGAGTACAGTTTGGATGAAGGAGAAGTGGTCGTAGGCCTGTCTGACCTATTTTTTAAAGGGAGAAGTGCTTACACAATGTCCCACTATTCTTACTGTGGCATCATAGGTGTGTTTTGCTTGGTTTTGAATTTTATATTAATGGAATCATAGACATTGTTTTGTCTCTTTTTTTCTAATTAATATGTTTGTAAAATGTACCTATGTTCTTGCATAAATACATTTGTTCTTGCATAAATGTTATATAATGTTGCATCATATGGATAGGCTGCATTATATTCATTCATTCCAATAATGATCATAATTTACATGTTCCCAGGTTTAGGGTTTATGAGTACAGCTTTATCTTCCTTTGGTGTAGTAGACAGGAAGTCACCCCATGTAGTTCTCTCTTCAAGGAAGGGTTTTATGTCATCCTTCAGGGAGTGCAGTCAATGGACTTCTTCCTGCTGTCAGTTCCTTCAGGGCCAGCCTCAGAGGTAAAGCCACCTTTCCCAAGGTTATAAAAAGCTTGGCCAATTTGGTCTGATGTGAAACAAAGATGAAGGGCAATTTTAATCCAGAGTATCCTTCGTGGTTGGCAGAGGCTTTCCTGGTCCTGCATTGTAACGTGTCATTGTTTCATTCTATTTCCCTTTATTCATGTTGATTAAAAACAAACAAACATTGTATATATGTACCACAACTTCTTCATCCATTCATCTGTCAATGGACATTAGGTTGTTCCCATGTTTTGGCTATTGTAAATAGAGCTACTATGAGCATAAGGGTGCATGTATCTTTTTGAATTATAGTTTTGTCCAGGTATATGACCAGGAGTGGGATTGCTGGATCATATGGTAATACTACTCAGTCATAGAAAAGAACAAAATAAGGCCATTTGAAGCAACATGGATGCAACTAGAGATTATCATACTAAGTGAAGTAAGTCAGAAAGAGAAAGACAAATACCTTATGATATCACTTATATGTGGAATCTAAAATATGGCACAAATGAACCTATCTACAAAACAGAAACAGGCTCACAGACATAGAGAACAGACTTGTGGTTGCCACGGGGGAGGGGAGGAGGGATGGACTGGGAGTTTGAGGTTGGTAGATGCAAACTATTACATATAGAATGGATAAACAACAAGGTCCTAATGTATAGCACAGGGAACTATATCCAATCTCTTGAGATAAACCATAATGGAAAAGAATAAGAAAAAAAATGTATATATGTTAAAAAAAAAAACAACTAAAAAACAAACAAACTCACACTCCAAGCTCTAACACACTGACTTCCACAGACAAATCATTTGTTTAAGAGGAGGGTTTTGTTTCTCAAAAGGGAAACTAATCTATTGAATAAATAAAGCTCTGGCATTTATTTTATCCATAAGAGAATTAGAAGATGATTGATGGTTTCCTCATGGCTAACACCCTGTGGGTGAAAGGAAGAAACACTTCTTAAATTCTTATATTTTACCTTCAAACAATTGAAGTGCTGTTGGCAACTGACTGATACACAACTTCCCTTTCCCATTCTTGATTCTGTTGATTGGTATATGAAACTAGAGCCAAACTCTCCGCCTTTGTCTTGCTTAGAAACCCTCAGTATAATCCTTGACAATTCAGAAAATAATGCTGAGGCTTGGAAGAATTCATCAGTGATTCATGTCTTTTAATTTCCACTTCATAGTATAGTCCAGGCTCCAAGTACTTTGATAACTTGGATGACCATTTAAGTTACATACTGGTAATAATTTTATTTTAAATGAAACTGGTAAATTCTGTTTGATTTTCTATTTAGAAAATGGCCTGTGGTTGTCTTCTCTAATTCAGAAGACTTCCTATTTATTGCCCCAAATAGATAGGATTAGAACTACGGTAATCTGCCTGTCTGTAATTAATAAATGGACATTGCAGTGATAATTTTTCCTCTTTTATTAACTGAGAATACATGAAACCAATAGAGAACTCCATACTTGACCTTAATGAAGTCTTGTGATGCTTTGAATATATACACAATGCATGTGTATATGTACGATTTGCTGGTCCAAAGCGTTTCTGAACCTCAAAATGCAAAGAATCTTATTAATACTGGATGCAATTTGAAAACACAAAAGCAAAACTTTGTTACCAAAATTTCAGGTTAAGCATCCCAAAATAGTAGGATCAGATGAGATCTCACAAGACAGTCGAGAGCTCATATCCTAGAGGCAGAAAACCATCACCCTCACACACACACACACACACACACACACACCATGACAATCATATTCTGGATTCTGGTGTTATGTTGATGGGAGGTATTTGAGTCATACATAACCCTAAGTGCATAAGTTTTGTGCACATAGGGTTAATATAATCTTTTAATCTTCTCTTTTTCAAATGTCTGTAGTTCTGAAATGAGAGTCCTGTTACCAATTAGGTAAACGTGGTGATTACTGTTTTGCACAATTGGTATGTGTGGAAAATGTGGATATCCAAATAAAAGTGACAGCACAAAGTCTGCAATGCCAAAAACAATCAGAGGAAAAATAGGACATGACTATTTCCCATGTCTTTAAGAGAAAAATGTTTTCATTTGCCAGTAATATTTGATGTACAATTGTGAGGTGAAATTTATGATTCGAGAACAAGCAAACATTAAAAATGACAAAACAACCTTTTGATATATATGCATGCTTTTACAAATAATAAATATATATATTTCCATGTAGTAGCAGTTAGTGTTAATAATGCCCTCAATCTGTATTCTATGACTGACTTTTCTATACCTTGCAAGGTAGCAGTGGGGAGGGAATCACGTGTTGTCTATGAAGCTTGAAAAGTTTAGAATATTCATCAAGTAATGAAAGAATACAGTGACATCCAAAGTAACAGTTCAAATCAAAAGACCACGTCATAACAACCACCACCACCAACATGTAGTAAATATTGGTTGTGCCACTTCATGAAATTGCCAACTGGAAACGGACAATTCCTGCAGTGATTAATGTGTTCAAACAGAACATGAGAGGAAAACCACAATGTTCTCAACTGTTGATGTTATCCATACTTAACAAATCCAATGTTGATATGACTTTGGAAAAATACCCAAGGCTCTGAGTAATATGCATGGCATAGAACAGGTGATTTATTCATGAGTCTGGCACAGCTCCTGTAAATTGACTTTCTTCCCTGCAAAAGAAGTTAACCACTCTGTGTGAAAATTATATGATCCCTGAGATTTCCTTTAGTCAAGATAGACTTGATAATGAGTAAGATGACATACAGTACTTGCAGGATTAGTAATTCATTGGATATTGCTGGAGCAAAAGCTCTAGGACGTCTTTTCATAACAAGGAGATCCACATGGACAGACCATGTGTTCTCGCAGGACACTCTTTTACTCCTAAATGCAAATGAAATATTTTAAGAGCCTGGTATTTTGTTTCTTTCTCCTGTCACCATGTCCAATGACATGAGCCACTGATCATGATTCTGTTGTTTACCATCTTCCTCTGAATTCCTTTGTCTAAAACCAAATGTGATTTATTTGTCTAGTTTGAAATTTTCAATGTGAATCTATTTGTTTTTATATCCCACTCATTCTAATTCAGTTAGTGGTGAAGCAGGAGCATTTTGAATTTAGAACGTATTTGTAACATTATTCTTTGGAAAATAAATCATCCTGACACAGAGGATATGTAAATCCCATGAATACCAGTTCATTTTGAATTGCTACTTTGTAACGTATATAGTGACTATATATACTATGTGTATATAGTCAGTCATCATTTGCTGTGATTATAAATTTCAGATTGGTTTATGCTAATGTTTATTATTTGCAAATATTCATGAAAAAATCTCTTAAAATTCTACCCAGTAACTTCTGCAGTTAACTGTTCTCATTAGCAATTCCCAGTCCGTAAGAACGAAAAAAGTTATCTGTGATCTATTATGTAATTTGTAAGTTTCTTCTCATTGATAATGATGTACCTTAGAGGAAAATAGAGTGATGCATTTTGTTTTATTTCTTGTCAGAATTAATTAATATCAACAACTGTCCCAAAATAATCATGGGAGGAGTAAGTTGTTACCGCCAATTCCAGTTTATTTGTAGTATTTATTTATGAATTTTAACTGATGACTCAAGGATTAACTCAAATCTTACGTTATTCACAATAGATCTTTAATGTGAGGAACACCGACTATATTTGTCTTGCATCCTTCTAAGACCTAATAGGGTGCTGAGTTCCATATACAAAAACCGATGAACACATTAATTGATATAGATGTAATTACAGAATTTTCCATCTGTAACAATAGTCATGAATGATAGGCTCTCATTTTATTATAATGCTTTATGATTTTAATCTTAAAAACAACTGAAAGATATGTTGTTCTTATCAGGATCTACTGCACAAAGACAAAAGAAGATATTTTTTAAAAGAATTACATTCTACATGTTTACCTACAGTAATCATGGGGATATTTTTGCATTGAAAAATGTTTTTGTCTTTATATTTGGAAAATCAAACCAATCTAATATCATTAAGCATTTAAAATGAATAAATGTATTAGAATTGCATGCAAATTTACATAGCAAAACCATTTATTGTTGGCATAATGTAACTATGTGAATGGAACAATGAGTTTCTACACTTAAACATAGAAATAAGTTTTCTATACCTCTAAATCAATTTCACTTCAGATATATACTCACCCTTAACCTCTGTGGGACTCGGGAAAGGAGAATAAATGGAGGTGTTTGTACCGCATGTCACAATTTCAAAGTTGTAAATCAAGCTAAGAAACTATTAAATAAGATATGTTTTCTCTTCCTATCTTGACAGATTAATCTTTATAACATTAAAGTTGAAAAATGTATGTCAAGTGATCTGTGCATCTGACTGCTAGTTATCCACAATCAAAGACGTTTAACTTTAAATATTGTTGCCCCTGTCAGGCCTTCTGCTGATTGGCCAATATCATGGTGGAGGACATAATTAATAAATCATTTTATATTTATTATAAGAATCATTTTTCTTGCATTTCTTTTAGCATAAATGCTAATTAGGTGGTTAAATCAAATTTATTTTCATATGTTTTATTCTATTTATAGTATTAATATGTTATTAAAATATAACTGTGTTAAAAGTGTTCACAGTTTATCTTCCTCAAAAATATCAGAACTAGATTTTATAGAATAAGGAATCATTCTAGAGAAAGTAACAATTTCAGGTCAAATTTTATGTATGTACGTACAATTTAATAGCTATCATCTCAATAGGTGGTAGTCTTGATTTAATATTTATCCTGATTTTTTCTAATTCTTTATTTTTCTTCACAAGAAATTGAAATTGCAATTGAAATTGGCTTTCTCTTTGCTTCTATTACCTCAAGACTTCTGCTTTGTACTCTCTATTCCTTGTCTTCACTTCAGTCTTCTTCTTGTTTGACTCCTGGTGTGTTTCATGTTGGATTGATGGAGGTATTGTTCAACACGTTGGGGAGAGTGGTCATCATAGGTTATGTTTAGAAGTAGGCTTGACTTGGAGATTTGCCTATGGCTCATTACTGTTCCATAGTCTATCAGCTCTTCCCAGAAAAAAAAAAAAAAAGTCACCATAGATAAAGGATGGGAACAAATGTGCAAAGAAACATTTCAACCTAGTTGGAGCAGTGACAAGACAAGCTCTAAAAGCATCAGAGTCATCTCCACTCTGGGTACAAAATATACTAAAACATCCCAAGACTGAAATTTTCTGTTCTTAGAAATGTTTCCACTGACCTGTTTGCAAACATCTTTACAGCTATTGAAGTATCATTTCTCAAAACATGCTCTTCTATCTTTGGGGGAAATTGATAACTTTACACACTTTGCAACATATTTTGTATTGTATATGACTTTGTTTACAAGACTCAGTTACATATATTGCGTGTATGATATTTACTGTGTATTTTTGGCTAGTTAGCTTTTCTCAGACTTTAACTTGGAATTGAATTATGCAAGTTTTCACTTCTTGAGCTTTTTTCCTAATGAGCTTATTTCTAGTGGTCAACTTGTAGTTTACAAAAAAGTTTAGGTTGTGATATCTTCTGAATTGCTGGGAGCTTGTTCTTTAGTGACATTTTTCTTTATTCTGCTCTTTTTTTTTTTTTTAAAGAAATTCACGTTCTTTTATTTATTTATTTATTTATTTATGGCTGTGTTGGGTCTTCGTTTCTGTGCGAGGGCTTTCTCTAGTTGCGGCAAGTGGGGACCACTCTTCATCGCGGTGCGCGGGCCTCTCACCATCGCGGCCTCTCTTGTTGCGGAGCACAGGCTCCAGACGCGCAGGCTCAGTAATTGTGGCTCACGGGCCCAGTTGCTCCGTGGCATGTGGGATCTTCCCAGAACAGGGCTCGAACCCGTGTCCCCTGCATTGGCAGGCAGATTCTCAACCACTGCGCCACCAGGGAAGCCCCTATTCTGCTCTTTTAAATTAATGAGTAGAATAGTCATGACTCTGATTTTAGATCTTGGATGCAAAGTCTACAGGTCCCCTCAAGTAGTAACAATTAAAAATACATGTGTTCTTTTACATGTGGCTGAACACATGTATTTTTAGTTGTTACTGCTTGAGTGGACCTGTAGATTTCGCATTTAAGATCTAAAATCAGAGTCAGAAATTAGAACACTCCCTAACACCATACACAAAAATAAACTCAAAATGTATTGAAGATCTAAATATAAGAGCAGACATTATAAAACTCTTTGAAGAAAACATAGGCAGAACACTCTTTGACATATATCACAGCAAGATCCTTTTTGACCCACCTCCTAGAGAAGTGGAAATAAAAACAAAAATAAACAAATGGGACCTAATGAAACTTAAAAGCTTTTGCACAGCAAAGGAAACCATAACAAGAAGAAAAGACAACCCTCAGAATGGGAGAAAATATTTGCAAACAAAGCAACTAACAAATGATTAATCTCCAAAACATACAAGCTGCTCATGCAGTTCAATATCAAAAAAACAAAAAATCCAATCCAAAAATGGGCAGAAGATCTAAATAGACATTTCTCCAAAGAAGATATACAGATTGCCAACAAACACATGAAAGGATGCTCAACATCACTAATCATTAGAGAAATGCAAATCAAAACTATGATGAGGTATCACCTCACACCAGTCAGAATGGCCATCATCAAAAAACCTGCTAACAATAAATGCTGGAGAGGGTGTGGAGAAAAGGGAACCCTCTTGCACTGTAGGTGGGAATGTAAATTGATACAGCTACTATGGAGAACAGTATGGACGTTCCTTAGAAAACTAAAACTAGAACTACCATATGACCCAGCAATCCCACTACTGGATACATACCCTGAGAAAACCATAATTCAAAAAGAATCATGTACCACAATGTTCATTGCAGCACTATTTACAATAGCCAGGACATGGAAGCAACCTAAGTGTCCATTGACAGATGAATGGATAAAGAAGATGTAGCACATATATACAATGGAATATTACTCAGCCATAAAAAGAAACGAAATTGAGTTATTTGTAGTGAGGTGGATGGACCTAGAGTCTGTCATACAGAGTAAAGTAAGTCAGAAAGAGAAAAACAAATACTGTATGCTAACATATATATATGGACTCTAAAAAAAGAGAAAAAGTGGTTCTGAAGAACGTAGGGGCAGGACAGGAATAAAGACACAGATGTAGAGAATGCACTTGAGGACACGGGGAGGGGGAAGAGTAAGCTGGAATGAAGTGAGAGAGTGGCATTTACATATATGCACTACTAAATGTAAAATAGATAGTTATTGGGAAGCAGCCGCATAGCACAGGGAGATCAGCTTGGTGCTTTGTGACCACCTAGAGGGGTGGGATAGGGAGGGTGGGAGAGAGATGCAAGAGGGAGGGGATATGGGGATATATGTATATGTATAGCTGATTCACTTTGCTCTACAGCAGCAACTAACACAACAATGTAAAGCAATTATACTCTAATCAAGATGTTAAAAAAAAAAATGCATGTGTTCTGTTGACCAAGATGTCATTAGTTGTTAGCTCCTCTATGCCTGTTTAAACTTAGAATTAAAAAGACTTGGAAGAAGATTCTCTTTTCTTCTCATTGGTGGTTCTCCATTGTCTCTTCTCTGGAAACATGTCTTTTCACATGGGTGGATCATTACTGAATGTGTAAGTCACATATGCATGTTTTAATATCCAATTTTCTCATGAAATCATGACTTAGCAATGTTTGGGGCAGAGGTAAGCAAGTATATACAAAGGTTTAAGAAGTAAAGAGTTTTAGTAGTGTGTTGTGAAATCTATACGAGAAGACAAGTGATGAAAAGTGGTAACAACCCAGTGGGTAAAATGCATCAGGTGGAGCTAGCTATCAGCATAGCTGAAAGAATTCTGCTGTTATCTTCTACATGATCAAATTTATGAGAATATTTTGAACATGTTGTTCTAAGATTGTTGTCAGTTACTGCACTCTTTTTTTCCTGAAAGTACCTCCTTTGTTACTTTCTCATGTAATTCATGGGAATTCAAATGAAGAAATAAAATATTTAAAATCCATCATATTTTGAAAAATTTTAAATCAAATATAGTTTTATATTCCACTCCTCTCTGAAATAGAGCTAGATAATTTTGGTATTGGTTGCTTGTTATGCTTTTATTTTTCTGATATATTGGAGGCAATGACCTTAATACTAGAAATCTAAATTGTTTTATAATTAATGAATCCTGTCTTGCCATAATTTGGAAATATCAAAAGACAGATCAGATGTTGAATACTACAATTATGAACAATATAATAATTTAATATACTATAATGATTTCAGCTGAGGGCATAAGTCACGCCTTATCTGTTTTTGCAGCTTAAAAATATAATATGATGCCTGCCAACCCTTAAGAGACCTTGTAAATAGAGAATAAGTTAAAAAACAAACCAATAAGAAAAAAGAATTAATGCATTATCTTAGCTTTGTGATCACTTTTTTACATTTTAAAATTTCATAGAGCATCTCAAACACCAATTTACTAAGATATTGAAATATAGGATTTCTTAAGAGAAAATTAAAAATGGTACTGCACCTATTTTATTTCAGCATCTAAGACCTACTGTAAAGAAATTAGTTCTTCTAGCAAATTCTCTTTTACAGGGAATATTAATATTGGGGGGTTATAAAGTGTTTTCTCTTATAGAAGCACCAAATATAGCTAAGCTTTCAAAGTTTATTTTATTTTATTTAGTATTTAATTAAAATCCAAATTAAAGGCTATATTAAAATTAAAAGCTATACTAAATACACTGTGTTAAATATGAAGAGCAATAGTAACACAATACACTATGAAACATTTGCTCTTAATATTCAATAGGCATATAAATTATTTTTCTTGTTTTAAATAAATATGTAGACAGTTTTAGTCATTAGGGAAAATTTTCCTATGAGACAATATAGATGAGATATAAATGACATTACATTTAAAATAATAATTGATCATGGATACCTTTTAGGCCCATAGTTATCAGAAAACGGTATGAATGAATACAAAGAGACAAGTTGGAAAGCCACCGTAGGAATCCAAAGCATACATGTTTTTCACTTGGTACTTACGGTGCAGATGAAAAATAAATGAGATGATATGAAGGTTATTCCAGAGAAAGATATAGCGAGGTCTACTGATTGGCTATGAGAAGAATAAATAAGTGAGTAAATCAAAGTGACTGCCAAGTTTTTGGCTTAAACAATTAGATGATTAATGGTATCATATACTGGAAAATATGGTGTGCAGGTTAAAACCTGAATGCTTACAGCATGGGGTAGCACAATTTTAGTTTTTAAAAAACTTGCTCTCTCGCCTTCTCACTTCCAAGATGACCAAGAAAAGAAGGAATAATGGTCATGCCAAAAAGGGCCGCGGCCACATGCAGCCTATTCACTGCACCAACTGCGCCCGATGTGTGCCCAAGGATAAGGCCATTAAGAAGTTAGTTGTTCGGCACATTGTAGAGGCTGCAGCTGTCAGGGCATTTCGGAAGCGAGTGTTTTCAGTGCCTATGTGCTTCCCAAGCTGTATGTGAATCTGCATTACTGTGTGAGTTGTACCATTCACAGCAAGGTAGTCATGAATCGTTCTCGGGAAGCCCGGAAGGACTGAAAACCTTCACCCCAATTTAGACCTGCTGGTGCTGCCCCACGACCTCCACCAAAGCCCATGCAAGGAGCTAAGTCCCTAAAGACTAAAGAAATACAGTCCCCTGGGAAGACAGTAAAAAAGAAATTATACTTAAACAAAAAAAACTTTAAAAATGATTTAACATTGTAACAGATCATGATGAATGAGTAGAATAGTTTTTACTAAAATAAATTTTCAATGGATGTAGAATTCTGGATTGACATTTTCTTTCAACACTTAATGTTGTTCTTTATTTATTTTGTTGCATAGATTCTGAAGGAAAAAAGCAGGATATAATTCTTATCTTTGTTCATTTTTATATAACGTATTTTTTTCCTCTAGATGCCGCTGAGATTGCCTCTTCGTGCTTTGTTTACAGGAGTTTGAATATGATATGCTTGAGTGTTTTGTTTTTATTTTGTTTTGGAATTTATCCTGCTTTGTGTTGTCAGAGTTTAGAATCATTGTTTTGCTCCCTGGTGTCTCTGGTATTAATTATGGAAACTTCTCATTTCATATTTACTAAAATATTTTTGATGCCCTGTACTCTTTCTCTCTTCTTTTGAATTCAAGCTATTTATGTGTTAGAGTGCTTAATATTGTCACACAACTCTTGGATATTCTGTTGCACTTTTTTTTTCAATAGTAAATCTCTCTTTGCTTTATGTTACATTCGGATAATTTTTAGACTTATCTCCGAGTTCATATATTCACGGCAGTTGTGCCATGTCTGCTAAGCAGTAGAAGGTATTATTCATTTCTCTTACTTTATGTTTCTAGCAGTACCATTGGCTTTTACAATTTTTATCTCTCTGTACTTTATTATTTCTCTGATCTTAATTATTGTCCACTTTTTATGATAGATCCTTTAACATATTAATCAGTTATTTTAAATTCTCTCTCAGATTGTTCCAAAATCTGTGTCCTGTTTCAGTCTAGTTCTTGTGATTGTTTTGCCCTTTGTGAGTGTGTTGTCTTTTTTGCTTTGCTTTTTCTTGTGTGCTTTGAGTTTTTTGTTGAGCATAAGACATCTTGTCTAGGACTGTAGAAACTGAGGTAAATAAACATTATTCCAGGAACCTATACTTTGTAGTGTTTTGTTCTCTAATTTATTTTTATTCCTTGTGAAGTGTTATATTCACGTGTTGGATCTTTTTGCCTATAGTTGATATTTGTTACTTTCTCTTAAATAATTTTATCTCATTCATTTTTTAAAATTTTATTTTTTACTTAACATTTCTCTTAAAGCATTACATTATCTTTTTTTCTAGTAACTCATTTGTTTTGCTTTATTACTTTATTATTCATTTCTAAAGTAATTTTTAATTTTATATTTCTAAATCTAATCCTTGATATCTGTCACCTTATTTATGTTTTTCTAAAATTGGATTTCTTTTTTTCTTTCATTTTGTAGGGATGGGGGCTATTTGTTTGCTATCTAGTTAATCAAATTTTTTTGTTTGCTCAACTTCATTTTTCTCCCTCATCTTCTGGATGATTAAAAACTATGCCATCAACATCTTTCCAGATTTAATTCATGTACTGATATTTTGTGCTCAGAGATCAGAAGAATTAATATTGTTAAAATGTCCATAATTCCTAAACTGATCTGTAGATTCAATGGGATCCATATAAATTTCTGGCATTTTTCACAGAAATAGGAAAAACAATCCTAAAATTTGTATGGAACCACAAATGAATCTCAATATAGCCAGAGCAATTCTGAGAAAGAACAAAGCTGGAGCTAACACAGGTCCTGATCTCAAACTGTATTACAAAGCTATAATAATCATACTAGTGTCGTACTGACATAACAATAGACACATAAACCAATGCAACAGAATTGAGAGCCTAGAAATAAACCCTCACTTACATGGTCAACTAATATTTGACAAAGGAGTCAAGAATACTCAATGGGGAAAGCATGGTTTCTTCAATAAATGGCATTGTGAATAACTACAGGCAGCAAAATGAAATAGGACCCCTATCTTACACTGCACACGAAAATTAACTCTAAATAGATTTAATATGTAATGTAAAATCTGAAACTGTAAAACTCCTAGAATAAAACACAGATAAACAGCTTTTTGGCATTGGCCTTGGCAACAAGTTTATGACTATGACCCCAAAAGCATAAGCAACAAAAGCAAAAATCAGCAAGTGGGACTATATCAAACTAAAAACTTCTGCACAGCAAAAGAAACAGTCAACAAAATTCCTACCTATGGAATGGGGAAAATTATTTGATAAAACATCTATCTAATGAGGTGTTAATAATCAAAATATAGAAGAAATCCATACAACTCAGTTACAAAGAACAAACAAAAAAACACTCTGATTTAAAAATGGACAAAAGAGCTAACTAGATATTCTTCCAAAGAAAACATACAATGGCCAAGAGATACATGAAAATAACACTAATCATCAGGGAAACGCAAACCAAAACTACAATGAAATATCACCTCACAATTATTAGAATGGCTATTATAAAAGAGAGAAGAGACAACAAGTGTTAGTGAGACTATGGAGAAAAGGAAACCCCTGTACACTGTTGGGGAAATGTAAGTAGGTACAGCCACTATGGAAAACAGTATGGAGGGTCCTCAAAAAAATTGAAAATAGAACTAACATATGACCTAGAAATCCCACTGCTGGGCATATATAGAAAGGAAATAAAATCATTATCTCAGTGAGATACTTGCACTCCCACATTCATGGCAGCATTGTTTATCAGAGCCAAGATATGAAAACAACTGTGTCCATTGGCAGGTGAATGAATAAAGGAAATGTGGGATATATTTATCTGTATTCATATCTATATCTATATTTACCACATTGTGTATACATACACATTTATACAATGAAATTTAGAGTGGAATATTATTCAGTCACGAGAAAGCAGGAAATACTGCCATTTGTGACATTTGCAACAACATGAATGGACCTTGAGGGCATTATGCAAAGTGAAATAAGTCAGCCAGAGAAAGAGAAATACTGCATGATCTCAATTACATGTAGACTCTAAAAAACAAACAAAAAAAAACAACCAAAACTGAACTCAGAGAAACAGAGGATAGAATGGTGGTTGCCAGGGGCTAAGGGCTAGGGAGAGATGAGAAGATGTTGATCAAAGGTTGCAAACTTCCAGTTATAAGATCCATAAGTTCTAGGACTTTAGTGTATAGTATAGTGACAATAGTTAATGACACTCTATTATACACTTGAAAGTTATTAAGAGTAGATCTTAAATGTTTTCACCACACACAAAATTTAGGAAATTATATATGGTAATGAAAGTGTTAACTAACTCTATTGTAATCATTTCACAACATATGAATGTATCAAGGCATCACATTGTACACCTTAAAGGTACACAATGTTGTATGTCAATTATATCACAATAAAGCTGGGGAGAGGGTAAAGTGTACATTTCTCTTCCACATTTTCTTCATGGAATATATCCATTTCTCTTAAATAAACCACATTCTATGCATAATTATAACTCTTTTTTACTTGTGCTCCATTTTTCATTTATCAAGACTAAAGGAAATCAGACTTTAATTTTCAAGGAAACATTGTATTTAAAGAAAAATAAGCCTTTATTCATCGTGTGTTGTAATTTATCTCTGTCATTGCAAAAAATTATACCTTTCGATACCTTACAAAAAAGTTATGGAGAAATTAGAAATTGCAAAAGGAAGTTAACAAATTGCAGAAGAAATTAAAAATTGCAATATTTTCATGTGACTAAAAAAAAATCTCATTTTGTTGCATTTTCTTCTATTTTTCTAAGAAATTAAGTTAATTTAATTAGGAAAAATGTGTAATTAAATACTCATATTGCCTCATAAACAGCACTTGACAGGATTATTTCCCCAGCAGCAAGAATGTGATAACGTTAATACAATTCAATAGTTGATTATTGCTATCTCCACTTTAATTTTAATTTTAATGGTACAGGTCTTTGCTTTAAATTTAATTTGTATTGATTTTTCCATGTTTTACTCATTAGGAGTGTGTTTCTGCTCTTGGGTTCTGTTTTTCTAAGTTTACTTTCTTAAAAATAGTCCATTTAACAAACACAGTAAGTTTATGAAATCTTTGAACATAAACAATAATGAAAATATTAAAATTGCTGAAAAGACTGTGTTCAGTTTAGAATCAAGTAAGACTTCCACACTTTGAACAAAATACCTCTTTGGAATAACTACACTATTATTATAAATGTCTTCACCTTGTAATATTTTGTTTTTATATCTAGGTATTAAATAGCCCACTAGTGTCTCTGTTGCATGAATATGTAAGAACAGCATAAACACTCCCATAAAACAACAACAACTGGGTTTCCAGTTTGTTTCCAATAAACTTTGAAAACAGATAATCATATATCTATGCTTAGCGACTTTTATTTTGAAACCATTCTATTGATCGGTTTTTCCTACATTTTAACTTGGAAAAGATTCTTTTCAGTAGTTTGGAGTCACTCAGTAAAAATTCATCAACCTTGATTAACTGAATGATAATGGCAGTTTTGGAGACATCCTGCTTTGTGACTGCAAGGTGAATTTGTAATTAATGAGGACAAACTTTTAATAGTCATTGCCAAGATAAGCAGTACATACTGAAGTGCAGAGACCCAGACACCTGTTTTAGATTTCCCTAAGCTTCTCTACCCTGATCTCACTACTTCTCTCCTTTGAGATTCTCTATCAAGCTCTTGTCAGTCTCCCATTCTGTTCATCACTCTTTCTAAGTTTTCTAAAAGTTTATTTAAGTTCTCTATTGTTGGTACCCACTTGAGATGTCTTCAAGACTGGATTTGGGTCCCTATTAATCTCTATTTATCTTCATTTGCATTAGGCAAAGAAATTTACCTTCAAAATATTGGCTGAAAAAAATAATTTAAATAATTGAGAGATGTTTGGTTGGATATATGATATTTGCAATACATTTGCTTCTGAAATTTAATAGATTTAAAAACAAGGGTAAGAATACAGTATTCAACTGAAAGATAATACTGATAAATCAACATTTACTTACCATCTGTTACTATGCTTGTCACTATAAGTGATTCAAAATATAACATTTAATCCTTCCTCAAAATACTAATTTTCTAGGCAGGAAGATAATATATACCCATACAAGGTCAGCTGATATAATAATGTTACTAGTTTTTTTTTGTTTTTGTTTTTTAATTAATTAATTTATTTATTTTTGGCTGTGTCGGGTCTTTGTTTCTGTGCGAGGGCTTTCTCTAATTGCGGCAAGCGGGGGCCATTCTTCATCGCGGTGCGCGGGCCTCTCACTATCGTGGCCTCTCTTGTTGCGGAGCACAAGCTCCAGACGCACAGGCTCAGTAGTTGTGGCTCACGGGTCTAGTTGCTCCGCGGCATGTGGGATCCTCCCAGACCAGGGCTCAAACCCGCATCCCCTGCATTAGCAGGCAGACTCCCAACCACTGTGCCACCAGGGAAGCCCCTGATAATGTTACTAGTTTATACATAATAAATATCTAACTGACATGTGACTTTAAGTGTTACAGAGTTTTGAGTAAAGAAGAGTCTACTATACTTTTAAAAAATTTAAGTCATTGTTATTAAGACATATTTTTCGATTGTCACATAACCATTTACAGAGGAATAGAAAGAACTTCTAAATTCTCAGCTTTCAAAGTTGGTTTTGTATTTTATTTTGTACAAAATTCCTAAGAAAATCTGTCTTTCAATAGTATTGAAAACTTCTAGAAATGTAAGTAATGAATAATCAAAACAGAGCTTTTAAAACAAGAATAAAGATAGACAACATAAAAGTTACCATTTCTAATTGTTCTTCCACTCCAAGTTTGGTGCTAGAAAAAAATATGCTTACAAGGACTATTCTTATTAGTGTCAATGCTCTTATTTAAATAAGATGTTAGGGAATAATAAATCAATCTGTTACGTTTTCTTATTTTCATATATCAGAAATAACTTCATAATGGTGTAGTGATTTAGAGCACTAGTTATGCAGCTAGACTGCTGAGTTCAAAATTGAGCTTTATTATGTACTACCTGTGTTACTTTGGGTGAATCACTTAACCTCTGTGTGTCATGGTTTCCTCATCTTTAATAATAGTGCCTATCTCTAGGGTTGTTGAGAAATTTAATGAGTTAATATATGAAAGTGCTTGGAAGATTGTGTGACTGACAATAAATGTTTTTTAGTTTGGGTTAAAAAGTTAAACTGATTACTGATTTTTCCTACTAATATAGCTGAAACATTTTTAGTGCTAAATATATAGGAATTATATGGAAAAATATTTATTCAGCAAAATGCCATACTAATTCACACTTATTTGGCATTTACTAGTCTTACTAGGAATTATATAATGAAGTTATTTTAATTTCACTGAAGTATGTAGTAAACATACTATATCTAGCATTTATTCCCGATTGTTGGTCATTTAAGGTATTTCAAATTTTACAATATTATAAGTAATGTTTCAATAAAGAAGCATTTATATTTAAACATTTGTAAATAGTCCCTAGTATTTCCTTTTCAAAAATTCATAGACGGAGAATTGCTGAGAGAGGACTATTTTATAATTCATATAGGTTTTCAAATCATCTTCTACAGACCATGTATCATATCTTTTCTTTCTTCCTTCCTTTCCTTCTCCTTCTTCTCCACACCCTCCTCCTCCTTCTCCTCCTCCCCCTTCTTTTCCTCCTTCCTCTCTCTCTCTCTCTCTCTCCCACACACACATACCCTTTATGTTTTCCTCTCTCTTTCAAGAGGATGAATTACTTGTATAAAAATTGAATGCATGCCAGATTCTTACTAACTGGAGTATATTTAATCTAAATAGAATTCTGTTTTGTTCTTATGGTCAGCTTTTCTAGAGAGCAACTTTTATATGAAACTAAAATTGTCATTAGATTAGACAGCTATTATATGGCTAATGGTCTGAAAAGTGAAACAACTAGAATAGAAAAGTCTTCATTATTTAGCGAAGAGGAGAAACTATTTCTCACAATAATATTTCAGAGGCAATGAAAAGTAAACCAGGAACGCTTGAACGCTAAAGAGATGTCACAAATCAAAAGTGATTCCTCTGGGCAATATATCACACATAGTAGATTGTCTCACAAAAGTCACAAAAGAGAAAAATGAATGTAAATTCCATATGGGATTCAGAAAATTATGTCAAGATTTGTATATAGATTATCATACACCAATTAAAGAATCACCAGAACCCAATATGTTTTTCAAAATATCATAATAAAATTATGATTTAACATGCTGTTCAGATGCTTAAAATATTTTTAAAGGACAGAGTTTACCTTTAATACATATAACAAAGGTAGTATGTATAACAAAGTTAGTGTAACAAAGCAGACAATGATAAGGTCATGTATCAAATTAAAAATAATGGGTAGACTATTTTACCCAGAATGAAATACTCAAATGCATAGAAAATGATTCTCCGTTTGACAATTTCAGTGACAAAATGACACTAGAATATAATTTTCCAGGAATTAGGTAGAAAGTGAAGTGAAGTCTCATTATCTATAAAACCATACAGGTTATGACAGGCAGTGTAACAATTCAATAGTTGAGACTGTCTGTTAAAAAACATTAGAGAACCTGCAAGGGGAAAAATTCAAGAGATAATATCTGAACCCTAATGTGTCCATTTTCTTCACTTGGAAATTGAACACAATGCCTAGAATGACATATGCTCACAATTTGAATTATATTTATCTTGAGGAATTGTAGGTACAATATAATGTATGTTAAGTAGACTATGATTTTAAAAATATAGCAAAATGAATAAAAGTCTGAGTTAAGAAAATGAGCTATAAAAAGTGATGATTAAATAGGAGAATTTACCAGAATCATAAATATGAGTGAAAAAATAGACAAAAATAAGATCCATCAATAAATTTCTCCCCCAGGGAAAACTAACTTTTAATTACTGAACAGGACAGTGTATCTTTGTTTAAATCATTTTCAATCTCACAACCTCAGGGTTATGCTGGGAGGATGTTTCTATATAGATTTGGGAGAATGTTTTTGCATGGAATTTTGCAGCTTCTTTACCCTATTTCTGAACTAGAGAGTAATAGTGGGTGTATATACACGTGTATATGTGTATTTTAATCTAGATTCCTCTAGGAAAAGAATGGTACTAAGTCTGAAATGAAAGTTCTGTCAAGCAGAGCAAAATTATTAACAAAAAATAATACACAAAGAAAAAAAAATAGGAAAATCATTTGTAAAAATTTCAAAACAGCTTTATTTGGAAATATAAACAGACTCAGAGTTGCAAGAATTATAGAATATTTTCAGAGTCCTATTAAAGGCATAAGACCATGTACTTACTACAATAAATGTCAGCTTACTTTTTATATTAAACTAATATGTTAAGAGTGGTAGCTGAAAGCAGGCCATGGAGACTTCAATTATATGGCCTTATGGTAAATAATAAATTCAATACATTTGATTATTTTTAAAACTTTCTGAGATTTATAGGTTTTATGAAACAGCTAGTTACATCAAATTGACAGAAGAATCTGTTCATGTAAAAATACTTAAATACATTTAGCTTTCAATGTTATGTAATTTTTTACTTGGAAAAAGAAATCTCTACATTAGAATTTTAAGTATTTGAATTAAATCACCATTAACAATTGAGTTTTTTTCCCTAAGTTGTTCAAAAATGCACTGGGGGAAAAATATCATAAAATGTACGTGGGTGAGAGATAAAAGATTTTGTATTAGTTACCAACTTAAGAAACATTGCCTCATTAGCAAACTTTGGCAGCATAGAAATTCACAAATACAAAGCTGAATAATCAGCCTGAATGTCTGGTGGTTGCATTCAGGACTCTCCTTTATTATCCAAATAAAGGAAGATGAAAACACTATTGGGTGAAGATGAAATGATTTCACTTCCATAAAGTTGAAGTATTCCAAACATGTAGTAAACACCAATAAGTGTTTGCTTTTATAATTAATGTTTTATGTATTATAATACGGAGATTTCAGAAAAAATGTTTAGAACATGGTTCCCTAGAGTTAACAATAGTGTTCTCTAATAAGTCTAGTAATTGGTAAGTTAATCAAATTAAACTGATCTCTTTACTCCAAACTTCCATAGAATATATGGGACAAATTTTAATTCAGGTACACATTTATTATTATTATTATTATTTTACATCTGAAAATCTGTTGACATATAGCACAGCCTACATTCCATGTTGCACAGAGTAAATCCTTGATTATCCAAGTGCCGGTTATTAATCTCTGCAATATTAATCAAAAGCTTTGAAACACATGTTTACCTAAGGACTCTATGTTCGTTAGCATTGCAAAGGAAAGAATGTAAGTTATAACCCTGATATAAACACTTGTATTCTCAAACATGTAAACTAGCGGCTATATATAATTTGTTATTTTTAATTTAAAAGGAAATGAATGGTAAAAGCTCCTTTTTTTCAGTTTGTGGAGCCTCAATTTACTTAAAGTCTAAACCAAACTTGAACCAACATAGCAACTCTTTTTCATGAATAATGGGAGAGTTCAAAGGAATGACTCAGTTATGGATAAGGACAGTCTTTAAGTAAACTAGAGAATGAGCCAGACCTCGTTCTTGTCCTCAGGCAGGTGCATGGTAAATGATTCTGGTCAGATATTATCACACTACAGCTTTCAGCTTTACAGTAAGTCACTCAAAGGGTACACTCAGACCATCAAAATGATGTAATCAATTCAAAAATCCACTTTTAATTTTCTAACTTGATTTCTTTGTCTATAGTTACTTTAATCAGAACAGGATTTTAAATCAATTTCAGAAAAATAGTAAGGAGGCCACTATCTCATTCTAAAATGTAAATCACTTCTATATAAAATCTACTGTATCCTATAATGTGAATATTAAATCGGGCTGTGTACAACAGGGGTGTACACAGTTCATTTGTTGCATCTTTACTTTTTTAACAGTCTCTTATCTTTATAATGCAGTATAATGTTAAATACAATTGGATCTTTTTCTAAGCAAGGAATAAGACAATAAACTGCAATATTTTGAAAAAAAAATTTAATTCAAAGTCTGGCTTACCCTCATCAATACCTGTCTGCAATTCAAAATTGTTTTAAAAGCAACATATGATATTGTTGTCTGTATCAATAACTGAGCATTCATTTGGGATGCTGATAATCTCTTGTTTTTAAATTGCCAATATCTAATTAGGAAGATGCAAACGATTTTTGCTTTGTGTTGTGTTTGTTAATGTTTGTGGTATTACAAATACTAAATAGAAAGTGGGAAACTCTTACAATATTTGCTCTTTTTTTATTTCCTATTCATTCCTTGTGATTCTATTTTCAGTAGCAGTCTTGCAAATATTTCTAAGTCTATAATCTCAAGTTTTAGAGGGAGAAATGCAGTGACTATACCAAATTATATGAGGAAAATTTGTATTAGTTTCATTCTTCATTTAAATATATTTAGTAATTAATTACCCAGAACATGGTAGGTATTAAACTCTGAGTCAATACGTGAATGAATGATCAATGAAACATGGAATTTTTTAATGTATTTGAATTACCTAGTGCTGTATTCTTTATTCACTTACATTTCCCATTATTCTCAGTTATGTGTAAATTTTTTTTTTTTTTTAGTTATGTGTAAATTTTAAGTATATATTAAATATCATCGATCTTCTTTTTTAACATTAAATAGTCAGCATATGGGTTGTGCTGAGCCTAAAAGGTAAGTGTTCAATAGACTAAAAATAAAATTGTGTTGCATCATGATTTTCCTCATGGGAGTGTGGGCACATCAACAACTACACATCCAGATGCATCATTGTGTCAGTCAAATCACTTAGTTTTAAAAAAAATTCTTTGTCCTCACAAAAAATTAAAGGCTTTTTAAAGGCAATAGAAAGATGTAGATTTTTAACATTATTTGTATTTTAACAGATGTTTTGGATTAGCAGATAAAGTAATTAAATTAGTGGGGCACCTCTGTGCATTTCTCTTTTACAACTACCCTCTGAGGTAAATCAAAGCAACTTCAGTGCATGTTTCATGGCTCTGAGAAGGAGTATCCTATCTTCTTTAACTAAACAACTTAGATTCCATGATTACCATTACAAGTAAGAGCTTGACAAGGTGTTAAAAGACTCTCTCCTTAATGTCCTTATACATGATCTGAGAAAATATCAGCTCTGGTTTAATACACTCCTGTAGGCCTTTTCCGTGTTTGAGAATTGCTGTCACCCTATAGACTCATGGTGAGGACCAGAGTTGGAACCTGCACACTGCTGAATGGTCTGGTTATGTCTCCTTTGCCAGAGTTCTAGCTACCCAACATTTTCACTTTAAAAATTCCACTAAGTTCTGCAACCTCTAAATAACACAATCTCTTTCCACTCAGACCACATAGAAAGAAACAACACATACAAATGTGCTGTGCTATTTCCTAGTCTCGGTTGTGACATCAGATGGGTTTTCATGGTGGCCACAAAACTCCGTGTAGCCAGGAGAATTCTAAGGTTGGGTTTGGAAGTGAGGGCAGAGGGAAGTGCTGTCCTCTGAATCCATGATTTTGGTCTCCAGCCCATCTGTGGTCTCCAGGCCACCTTGACCTCTGAGATCTGTACGTTATGAGGCATGAGGCCTCTCTTAATATTGGGTTGGCTAAAAAGTTCGTTCGGGTTTTTCCGTACGATGTAATCCGTGATTCCCATTATATCTGCTGCTTCTTTCATATATGCTGGGAATTGCAGGAGAGGACAGATGGTTGTTACCAACATAGTTACCAAATCATTACCAAATCCCTTTAAAAAATGCTCTAAAGGCCAAAAGTTAAGAGCTTCTGGTTACATAAACATGAGCATTTCAAAAAGGAAAATCTTGAATTGCCTTCATTACCTTCAAATACCTAAATCTACTCTTGATTACATACAATGGAATGAAATCAACCCTAGAAGCTCATCACTGTTTAGAGCTTCTTTCTTTTGGTTTTTGTTTATTTTTACTTTTTCTATATTGCTTTCTTGCTCATAGTTGGATGTGGAAAACATTTTACATGCGAGACCTCTTGTAAGTAGCTTGACGTGCTACTACAGATAAAATGTTATGCAGTCATTGTGTGACCAAGTCTTAGAAAGCCCTCTTGTGAGTAAATGTGTATGATAATGGGACCAAGAAATCCTAGAGATTCCATGTTGACAAAAATATAAATGATATGAGTTTCTTAAATAATAGACCTGATAAATGTGGATCTCTTTACCACTTTCACATGAACCTCAGAAAACAGATAACTCATCTGGAACTGTTGATTTCTAATTTAAAGAAGAAAACAAAAGCAAAGCCATTTTATTTCCCATTTTTAATGGCTCATTAATGTCTAATTTGGAAGTCCCATTCTACACCATATCAAAGAGAATGTACACTTGTGCTCGCTAAATTTTAGAGCCAGTATAATTTTCTTTTGAACAATTGCATAGGATTTTGAAAAGTTCTTTCTTTGTCCCTAAAGTATCATGGCTAAGGTGCTTAAAGTATAAAACATACTGGGGTCAAAACCATGGAGTCCCCAGGAAAGTGGGGACAATGTGAGGAGCTGCACTTTCACCTTCTTGGGGATTCCATTTGAGGTCCAAAATGGCAGTTGAGTGCCTCAATAAGGCAAATGATTGTGAGGTTCTGCATATAAGAAAAGCTCTTTCATGACAACTACTGTTTCCACATCAAATACATCACTGGTCTGTAAGAAGGACCCTGTCTCAAATGCAGCACACAAAGTAGTTCTCTGCTGTCAGTGTCAGGAAATTAGAAGCCTATCTGAGCACTGGTGGCTGTACATTTTAATCTTGGATCTGTCCACAATACACCTGAAACAAATTTGTCCAGGACATTTATTCTACTTCCATTACGTATATTAGTGATTTGGGGTGTATTTCTTACTCACTTTGGAATACACTCTTTTGAAATACCATTTGATTATAAGTCCTAGAGCATATGTGAATTTATCTATGTCAACTCTAAAATTAGAGTATTTACATATCATTTATATTTTATGATTTATTTCTAAATTATTATGAATTGTGTTTTAAATTTATATATGTACATATATATGAATTTAAAATACAATTATATAAAATATATTATAGACAATATAATATATACTATATAATATTATATTATAATATATGTAGAATATATAGAATATATACATATATATGTATCGGTAAACTGCTAGGGATATTTTGCCTCTATGCACCTATTTTACTACTTACACTTTCCCTAAAGAGTTTATTAGATGATAACAACATAACACAAAATTTAAAATATACATTTAAAAATATACGCAAGGTAAAACATGATAGAATTAATTCTTTTTTAGTCAAACCTTTCAATGTTCCCTTTTTAAACTACTAGTATTTCTTGCTCTTCATTTTACTCTCTTTGTTCTCTTCTTATTCTTTTTTTTTTTAACCATTTCTTCCTGCTTCAATTTTCTCTTTCCAACATAAAATATATTGCAGAAAAAGTTTACTCTTGAACCCAGGTCTACTCTTTGTACCCTTTTATTCAAAAAATGTCATTCATTTTGACGGCTCTTCATTTATTGCTTCAAATTTCTGTATCTACATCTGGCCTCTCTCCTGATTTCCATTATTTCAGACTACTTGTAGGATATCTTCATTTGGATGCCCTTCTATCAACTTGAATCCATCTTTCCTCCAAAACATGCTATTTCTCTGGACTTTTAAATTTTCATTTTTGAAGTGATTATTGTCCCATCTTTCAAGGTTAAATTTTTGTGACCATCCTGGACTCCTTGCTAGTTCTCATTTTTACTCTCATATTTCTACTTGCTAAGCTCTTTTCAATTCCCTGTGAAACTAGTCCAATGTAGGATCCTCATACCCTTGCACCTGGAGATCTTCAATATTCTTCTAAATGCTTCCCTGCCCCTTTATTCAACCCTGCAAAGAAATTTCAGGAACATATTATTGGAAGATGGCTTTGCACACTTAGTTCCCTCAGCCCCCATACCAAAGCCTTCAAGAACAATTCAGCCAGTGCCTGGAACCTACTGTGCTTTGTGCTGGTTGGTTCGGTACTTGTATTCTCAGACCTCTGCAAATTTTCCAAGTTCCTCAGGAATCCCTGTGACTTTTCAGTTCATCTGAAACTTGATAATAGTTTTCTATAAGAGGTTAATTAAATGCCTATTTTTACATTTTTTTCTTCCTGTGTGCTCATGTTAACTTTCAAAATTTGCCAGTCTTTAAATAAATATACATTTTAAATTTTATTATGTTTTAGCATGCCATTAAATACTGTCAACATTTTATTAAGACTTCCCTGACATTTAATACATGTTCCCATAAGCTGTTTTCCTAATATTTTCTCCTTTTCTTTAACTAGCAATTTAATCCTGATCTGTACACCCTGACGGTGTCAGTGGGATCCATATAATTTTTGCAATCCATATGGTTAGCTACAGGCATACCCCATTTTACTGTACTTCACTTCATTGCACTTTGCAGATATTATATTTTTTGCAAAATTGAAGGTTTGTGGCAACTTTGTCTCCAAGAAGTCTGCTGGCCCTATCTTTTCAAGTGAGCATTTGCTCACTTCATGTCTCTGTGTCACATTTTGGTAATTCCTGCAATACTTCAAAATTTTTCATTATTATTGTATTTGTTATGGTGGTCTGTGATCCGTGATCCTTGATGTTACTATATTGTAAACATTGTAATTGTTTTGGGGCACCACAAACTGTACCCTTACAAGACAGAAAACTTACTCCTTAAATGTCGTGTGTGTTCTGACTGCTACCCCCCATCCCATCTCTCTCCCTCTCCTCAGGCCTCCCTATCCTCTGAGACACAATAATATTGAAATTAGGACAATGAATAACCCCACAGTGGCCTCTTAAGTGTTCAAGTGGAAGGAAGAGCCTCATATCTCTCTTTTTAAATCAAAAGCTAGAAATGATTAAGCTTAGTGAGGAAAGCATGCTGAAATCCAGGACAGGCTAAAAGCTGGGCCCCTTGTACCAAAGTTAGCCAAGTTGTAAATGCAAAGAAAAAGTTCTTGATGAAAATTAAAAGTGCTGCTCCAGTGAATACATGAATGACAAGAAAATGAAACAGCTTTACTGCTGATATGGAGAAAGTTTTAGTGGTTTGGATAGAAGATCAAACCAGCAGAGCAAGGCTCTAACTCTCTTCAATTCTAAGGCTGAGAAAGGTGAGGAAACTGCAGAAGAAGAATTTGAAGCTATCAGGTGTTGGTTCATGAAATTTAAGCAAAGAAGCCATGTCTGTAGCATAAAAGTGCAAGGTGAAGCAGCAAATGCTGGCGTAGAAGCTGTATCAAGTTATCCAGAAGATCTAGCTGAGATAATTCATGAAGATGGCTACACTAAACCAACAGATATTCAATGTAGAAGAAACAACCTTATATTGGAAGAAGATGCCATCTAAAACTTTCATAGCTAGAAAGGGGAAGTCAATGCCTGGCATCAAGTCTTCAAAGAACAAGCTGAAAATAGGTAAATATGTGAATACTTCAATTTAGAAATTACTGAAAGTGTGTGACTGTTGCTGGCATTGTAGAATTTTAATAAAGAACTGTGGAACATCTTCTTCTTTCTCCCAAAACACAATTTAAAAGCTTGATAAAATTGAAGAAAAAATATATTGTTTGGAGGCATCGGCAAGCAAAGATCAATAAAAGATCAACATTTCAAAGAGAAGCAAACAGCGGTTGTCCCCACTTTAGCCTTCTTTATCCCCCCCTTGAGGCATTTGTCTATTCAATGCAGGGATAATTTAGGATGAGCAGGAAGTGGATACTTTGAGTTGCTAAAAATTGTATGGGTCTGAGGAGACAAATGTTGGAGTTCGAAGCTGCCAAGTTGCTGGGAAGGGCTGAAGTATCTAGGGAAAGACAAGGCAACAGGGAAGTGAGCCTCAAATTCCATGTAATCTACTCTTGATTCACTCGGTGGGTGCAAAATATGAGATGCCTAGAAAGCATACAAAAATAGTGGAAAGGAGTCTAAAGAGTTGAGAGGAGATTTGAGCAGTTACATAGCGCTAGGCAGGCAAAGATTTGAGTTCATGATAAATGCCAATGAAGTGACACTCTATTAAACACCCTAAGGCTTCAGCTGAGAACACAGGAATTCCAAACTCTTGGAGTAACAGCACAGATAAACTAGACCAGCCTTAACGATGCACGTGTAATTTATTTAATGCACAGTGTCTGGTATTCAACTAAACTTTTGTTTGTAAAAAAGAGGAAAGAAACACAGTATTAGAGGCAAACTGGATCACAAAGAGACATATGGAACACAGTTAAGATTTCTAACATATATGTCCTTTAGGTCAAAAAAAGGATAAGAAAGGAGGTAATAGGAAGCAATATTTTTAAAAGTATTGGCTGATCACTTTCTAAAACTAATAGTAAGTTCAAGCAGAAAGCAAGATTAAAAACAGCCCACCACCACCACCACCAGAACAACAATAACAACAGCAAAAACAGTGTCCACTAAAGAAAAAATGAACAACTTAAAAGTTGTGAGGGGGCTTCCCTGGTGGTGCAGTGGTTGAGAATCTGCCTGCCAATGCAGGGGACACGGGTTCGAGCCCTGGTCTGGGAGGATCCCACATGCCGCGGAGCGACTGGGCCCGTGAGCCACAACTACTGAGCCTGCGCGTCTGGAGCCTGTGCTCCGCAACAAGAGAGGCCCCGACAGTGAGAGGCCCGCGCACCGCGATGAAGAGTGGTCCCCACTTGCCGCAACTAGAGAAAGCCCTCGCACAGAAACGAAAACCCAACACAGCCAAAAATAAATAAATAAATAAATTAAAAAAAAAAGTTGTGAGTTATATTTTATTCGGGGGACTTACCCAGGACCCCAGGAGACAGCCTCTCAGATAGTTTCCAGGAACTGCTCTGAAGAAGCAAGGGAGGAGCAAGGATATACAGGAGTTTTTGTTGGAAAAAAAGAACATATAGTGGAGCATCAAAAGATTACTGCTAATCACACAAAACAGATATTTAAGTTAAAGATTTTAGCGCTTTTCTATGCATGGGAAGATGCAAGAATCTGGGCTCATTAAAATCATTCCTTAGACATGCATCTTAACTATCTAGGGCTAGTATCCTGTTTTTCTCCATCTTGAATTCCCCTCAAGGTGCTCCCCCAGGGGCTGCTGCAGTGGCTGATGGCTTGACTTGGGCAACATACATTCATCATTTACTGGAATGGCAGGCAACATTCTTTGTTTACTGAAAAGGCAAGTGACACTTTTTTGTCTGCAACATAAACCTTAGAAAATGAGAGTTGAGTTTTGAAAAAAAATGAGATATGAAAATATTTTGAAAAAGAGAAAAATTCAGATTACTTATAGAGGATCATTGATAAGACAGAGTTTAGTTCTCAATAGGTGTGATGGAATCTTTTTGATGACAGACAGTGGAATAACATTTTTCAAGCACTGAATGATAACAACTGCTAGCCTCTAATTTTATATCCAGTGAATATATTTTTTCAAAAAATTAATTCAAAATTAACATGTATTCATAGATTTAAATATGAAATTCAGTGGTCTACAGTGCCATAATAAGGAAATACTACAGATAGTTCTTTAAGTTGAAAATACATTATCATGGATGGAATCATAAAAACAAGAAAATATAAAATATTACAATGGTAAATATGTGGATAAATGTAAATTAATATTAACTAGTAATGTAGTTGGAGACCAAATATATGTAGAATTATAATACATTAAAATAATAGCATAAATGCCAATCAAACCACAATGAGATGCCCCTTCACCATCATTAGGATGTCTATTATCAAAAAAAGAAAAAGAAAGAAAGAAAGAAAAACAAAAATAACAAGTATTGGTGAGGATATGGAGAAATTGGAACACTTGTGCATCACTGGTGATAATGCAAAATGTTCAACTGCTATGAAAAACAGTACTTCAATTAAAAAAATTAAACATAGAAGTACCATGGGATCCAGCAATTCCACTTGTGGGTATATACCCAAAAGCATCAAAAGCAGGGACTTGAATAGACATTTGTTCATCAACATTCATGGCAGCGTTATTCACAATAGCCAAAAGATGGAAACAACCAAAGTGTCCACTGACAGGTGAATGGATAAACAAAATGTGGTCTATACATACAATGGAATATTATTCAGCCTTAAAAAGTGAAATTCTGATACATGCTACAACATGGATGAACCTTGAAGACATTATGCTAAGTGAAATAAGCCAGTCAAAACAGGAAAATATTGTATGGTTCCATATATATGAAGTACCTAGAGTAGTCAAATTCATAGAGATAGAAAGTAGGTTACAGGTTACCAGGGACTGTGGGATTCAGAGAATGGGGAGTTATTGTTTAATGGATACAGAGTTTCTGTTTGGGATGGTTAACAAATTCTGGATATAGATGGTGGTGATGGTTGCATATTAATATGACTTAATACTTAATACTAATGAAATGTACACTTAAAATGGTTAAAATGGTAAATTTTATGTTATGTATAGTTTACCACAATTAAAAAATAAAACACAGCACAAAAGAAAGGACCTGTGCAATTGGGGTTAAACTGCTCTAAGTTCCCCTCTTCAACTAATAAATGGTAAAATGTTGCTCTAAGAAAGGTACTAAAAAGTCAAAGATGTGTTTAAGTTCAGGATAAACACAAAAATAGTAATAAAAATATTTACCCATCAAGGTAGTAGAAGATGAATTTGACTATTAAAAAGGAAATAAGTGTGTGAACCAAATAAGCCATTTATGAAAAAAAGAATAAGAAAGGAAAATTAAACAAATGAAACAACTAGAAAGTAGAATGATGGTTTATTAAACTCAGGTATAATATTTAGATTATACATAAATGGAATAATATAATATTCTGAGTAAAAGACAAAATTGTCAGACTGAATATATGAATAAAAGAAAACCAGATCATATACACATACTGATATCAAAGAGATAAAAAAGATATAGTTTTGCAAACACTAACAAAAGGATAAAGGTGTAACTTTCTAACATCAGAAAACATAGAGGCTAAGATAAGATATAGTAAGAGATCTAGACCGGGATATTTTACAGTAATAACAAATCTAAGTGTAGAGATATAGGAGGGCCCTGTCCATGCTGCCCTTTCTGTGGAAACCAGGAGGCCTAATGATAAAACCTCAGGGCTCAAACCATGGAAGCGATCATATCTGGACCGTGCTGAACGCCGTTGCCCACCAGGACCAGACATCACACAGTGCCCGACAGCAATGAACCAAGGCCTCCATGGGAAGCAGGTGTGTGGACCACTGCAGGGTAGCCTGGCAGTCTGGTGCACCAGACCTTAATAATGTAGGTACTAGGAGGGAGAGAGCTCTATGCCAGACTGGTAATATTTAGAAGACATTTCATGTTTAACCCTTGTTTGTGTGTGCATTTTATTCCTTGTTTCTGTGTATATTGACAATGCAATGTCCTAATGTCCAAAACATTTTAGAAGGACAGATAATAAAACAACCTCTTTATAAATGTTCCTTTGTTAGTTTGTTAGGAAGGATTGCCTTCAGAGAGCGACCTTTGTTAATTCTCCTCTTGGAGCTGGACTCATTTGTGTACTAGTCATTGGGGTGGTAAAGGAAGAAGAGGAGAAAGTGTGGAGGGCAGGATGTCCCAGGTGCAGTTTTTGGTAAAGTGCATGTATTTATTGTGGACAGAGTTCATCCTTCGTTTTGTAACATCTAAGCTTTTAAAATATCTTGAGTTTACAATGTATGATAAAATGTAGAGCTAGTAAATAAACAAACCTGGAATATCCCTTTTGTTACAGTTCATAGAAAAGAAACATCTTGGATAAGGCATTTTTGGACCACCTTTGAGCAGTATACATTAGGAATTGTTCACTGGGTTGGCAGAAGTGGGACAGAAAGAAGCACAAGGGAAGTGAGACACTCAGACGTATTCATACTTACTTTCTGATTTTAATCGTTGTACGTGTGTATTTCTTGGCTGCATTATATAAATATATTACTAAATAATTCAATTGAAACCTACTTTTGCTACTATTTTAATAATATATTTGATAATTTTCTTGGAGGCATTATACTTACTATATTCTAGTTCTTTATGTGTCATTTGAAATTGAGCACTGAAGGAATGCAGTAATTTGTTGTAACTCAACCAATATCTTTGTCCAGATGCCTAACACCATACTATGAATTTTTTGCCCCAATGAGAGGCAGGATTATATTTCTGCCCTAAGTAAATTGGTATAGTATATTTTTAGTTATCAAAATACTCATTGCTTTCAGAGCTTTAAGTATTTTTGATGTGTGGTAAAGCATGATATACTGTACCGTCTCAACCACATAAAAATGTATGCTCAATTGTGTGTTTATACACACAAGGGCTAAGCCAGATGCTTCAGTACTTAAACTACAAATAGCTTATGATTACAAATTATTTTTCTTATTTTTTTTAAAACGCACATATTGACTTTTTAAAGCTTGGGGTAATGTTATAAAAAACAAAAAGTTCATCAAGATTCTATAGCATTTCTGAATTTATATATACCCAGTAATATAACGTCAACATGCATAGAGTGGAAATGTGAAAAATAAAAGGAAAAATAGACAAATCCCTAAAAATATTGGAAGGTTGAGGATACCTTTCTGAGTAAATGAGAGATAGTAGACAAAAACAGCCAATAGCAAATGGATGGATAGACTGAGTAAAGATCACTTTTATCAGTGTGCGAGAGTGTCATCCAACCTGCTGAGGTGCTGAACAGAACAAAATAGCAGAGGAAGGGCAAATTTTCTCTCTCTACGTGAGCTGGGACATCCATCTCCTACCCTCAGACATTGGCATTCCTGGGTCCTGGGTCTTTTGTCTTTTCTGTGTAGTCCCGTGTTTAGACCTTTGTGGTTTGTAAAGGATTCTGCTAAGTCAGGTAGGCTCTGACCTATAAAGTCACCTGTTACTATTCTAACCTTATGTAAAGGGTCTTCAGTCTTAGGTTATACCACATTTAGACATTGGTCAGAGGACAGCTGCTTGTGGCAGTTTGATCACAGCAAGAGGCTTTCGGTAAATGCAGTGCTACAGGCATTAGTTATTAGGAGTAGAATACATCAATTTCGAAGCTACCTGCCATCTCCAACCTCTTCTTTTATATTTAGAACACTTCCCCCCCTCCACGGGCAGACAGTGTAGGAATGTAATGAGGGCAGTAGATGCTTTGATATCTGGGAAGGAAAGGTAACATGGAAGCAACCGGTTTGAGGTTGGACGTCAAGAAGAAGAGAATGATGAAATAAGAGAGATGAGTGGAAAAGTAAAGGATGAAAAAATAAGATACCTAATATTAAAAATCTTATGAGTATCAGCTAATATCCTTTCTTTAAGGCAGCCATGCTAACCTCCAAATGACTTCAGAGGAAAATGTGAGTCAAATAATTTATTGACAAACATAGTTTGAAATAGGGACACGAGCAGAACAATAGCACGTCTATGCATTCAGTAAACATGGGCTTTATATTTTTCAAATGTACTTTTCTTGGAAACAAACTGCATCAAGGTCTTCATGTTGCTTTTAATGCCAACTTTTCATTTCCCATAGACCTGTCTGGATCACTCTATAGTGTAATATTTTGTGCCATTCTTAACATGTCACTGGTGATGATTACCTTTTTAACCTTCATTTTTCCTCTCAAAACTAATTAGACTTACAGTTAGAAGTAGTGAGAGAGCAGTAACTTTTATAAAATATCTGGTATTATTTTTGTAGTAATGAGTGTTAGTTTGACCCAGTGGGGAAACTTTGAGGCAGGTGTACGTTGCAGCCAATGTTTCAAATTCTGAATGTTTATTTTACTCCTTGGGTGCTTATTGAAATAAAAAAAACTATATATTTGGTTGGTACCTTTGAATCCTTAAATTATGCTATTTTAAAACATATGATTCGATCATAATTATGAGAATCATCTTTCTGTCCTTTATAAGAATTACCATTTGATTAGAATTGCACTCAGTATTGAAATGTACATTGTGACAAAATTTAAACCAATAGACAAAAAAATGTGCAAGATGGGGGTTTTTCAATTTTACTTTGATTTCATGATTATCTGTTTGTATCTTATGACAATGCACTGTAGGTTGTACAGTGGAGAAATGATGTGAAAAGTCAAACTGATAGCATTGCTTCTGTGAGAATGAAACTCATATAGATGTATTGCAGTTCTTGCAGCTACAACCAATTTAAGAAAGGTGTTTGAGAAGAGTCTTTTAGGGGAAAAAAAGCATCAGTACCATCTTTATTAGGAGCCTGAGCACCACTAGTAAGTGATTAAGTCACAGCATTGAGAAGTCTTAAAGCAATTAACCTTACCAAATATTATGTATGTGACCACTATTTGTCGTTGTTGCTGCTGTCTCAATAAGAGTGCATCTTAAATCTCTGGGGTAATTATGGTAATAATAATAATAATAACTTTTAAATAACATTTAATATCTTCCAGTCACTACTATAAGTGATTAACATTCTTTAACTGATTTAAACTTTAAAAATTCCCATCCTGTAAACAAAACTGTTGAGATGTAAAGAAGTTCAGAAATTTATCCAAAGTCACGTTGCCTATGACATTTTGTATCCTGGTTCTGAGACCAGGTAGTGTTGGTCCAATTTCTCATTTACCTCTAAATGTGGGTCCACAGTCAGAATGGATTGTCAGTTTTTTTCTACATAGAACATTTTTAACATTTGTTCTCGTTTACTGGGTTTCTCATATTTTTGTCATAGTTTTAACTTTATCTGGTCCACATATCTCAAGCCATCTACTGAGAAATTATGAGCCAATATTTTAAATTTGAATATATGATTCTTTCAGCATGAAGATACAGAAGCAGACTCAGATAAAGTGCAGAAGAAATTCTAGATATGTGGTGACTGTTTACAGTGAATCCCACATATTATGCTCTTAGTGTTGGCAAATAATTTGTAAAAGCCTTGATTTTGCACCACACGGAAGGTACACAGGGGTATTAGGTGCCACCATTTGGGTGGAGTTGAAGCATAAATAAAAATTAATATTAGAGAGCAGCCTTGGATGGACCTAGAGATTATCATACAAAGTGAAGTAAGCCAAAGACAAATATTATGTGATATCACTTACATATGGAATCTAAAAAAATGATACAAATGAAATTATTTACAAAACCGATATAGACTCACAGACATAGAGAACAAACTTACGGTTTCCAAAGGGGAAAGTGGTGGAAGGGATAAAGTAGGAGTTTGGGATTAAGAGATACACACTACTATATATAAAAGAGATAACCAATAAGGATCTACTGTATAGCACAGGGAACTCTACTCAATATTCTTGTAATAACTTATAAAGTAGAGAACGTAAAAAAAAGAATATATATATTAATGTATAGATGTATAGTGAATCATTTTGCTGTATCTTTTTTTTAATTTTTAATTTAATTTTTAAAAATTTATTTTTATATATATATATTTATTTATTTTTGGCTGTGTTGGCTCTTCGTTGCTGCGTGCGGGCTTTCTCTAGTTGCTTCAAGCGGTGGCTACTCTTCGTTGTGGTGCGCGGGCTTCTCATTGCGGCGGCTTCTCTTGTTGCAGAGCACGGGCTCTAGGTGCGTGGGCTTCAGTATTTGTGACTCGCTGGCTCTAGAGCGCAGGCTCAGCAGTTGTGGCACACGGGCTTAGTTGCTCCGCGGCATGTGGGATCTTCCCAGACCAGGGCTTGAACCCGTGTCCCCTGCATTGGGAGGTGGATTCTTAACCACTGTGCCACCAGGGAAGTCCCCATTTTGCTGTATCTTGAAACTAACATAACTTTGCTGTATCTGACACTAACACAACATTGTAAATCAACTATATTCAATAAAAATTTAAAACAAGACAAAACAAACAGAAAATCCTTTATATGCATTATAAATTCAGCGGGTATATGAAAACCTGATCTTAACAAATGAAGGAAAAACTGCTTCAGTAAGCAGATACCAAATGTGTTCTTTCAAAAAGCATAATTTGGACTTTGTATCCTGTTCTGCCCAGTAAGGAACAACGAGAGATACATTATCCTGAACCACATAGAGCTGTTAGGCTCTCAGCTATTTGCCTCAGTCACTGATGGGTTTGTAATGAATTAAATACCTTCTAGAATGTGGATCTCTCCTACCTGGGCTTTTTCCAACTTTTTATGATTAATAAGGCTCAGGAACCAATGATCATGGAATGGACAGGACCGTTAATGTAACATCAACAAACCTAGATAGGAGGCTAGGACCCAGATAACACCACCATGCTGACACTGCATGTTAATTTATTGCTAAAAATATCTTCTTTTTTTGACACATCCAGGATATTATGAGATATCATCTGTCCTATACAGATGGCCTCTAGGCATACTGAGAAGAAAAATGTGTACATATGTATATACGAGAGATCTTTTTACCTAGGAATTTGGCAAAAGTTTTCAAGAACGACAGTATAGTAAAGAACTGATTTAATTTTTGTTCAAATAATAATGATAACATATGTTAAACAGCAGAAAAGTATAGAGAATAATATTTTTAAAAATATCTCTATGATCACAGACTAAATACTACAGATTTTAACACGTTTCATGTTTGAATTAATGTTTTTAATGAAAAGTTTAGATTCAATGGACCATTTTTATCTTCCATTCTCTTTCCCTCCCAAGACGTAATCATAACCTTTAAATATATACTTATACTCTCAATCTGTCTTCTTATAATGCAATATATTTATTAGTATCAATAAATAATTTTTTTATTTAGTCGTAATTATTAAAAATATGAAAAGTGTAGTACATCTACAATGACACATCTAAATATAGTTTATTTATTGATTTACAATTGTTCTCTGTATTCCCATCTACTTTATTTGTTGTTGTATTTTCTTTTCCTATTGTCATATATGTTTTAATATTCCCCCTTTGAAGATTATGTATGTGGGTTCTTTATTTTTCTCTATTAAAACAGATCTGCAGAAAACATTCAACAGTTATTTATTCTAGTGATATGGCTCTGGAACTGAAATTGTTGGTCTTGGAAGACACACATCTTCTATTGCACTGGATGGTGTGATAGTAATATTCAAAGTGGTTGTAACTGATGACATGTTTATCAGTGAGTCAATATCATTTCCTTTTTCATAGTCAGATAAAGCAAATGAAAATAAAAACAAACAACTAATTTAAATTTTAAAACTTGAATTGAGTCAATGGAAGTTGTGAAAAAATGTTCTATATTTTCTTTTGTTCTCTTACAAGTGAGAGCGAACATTTTTTCCTATGTTTATCGAAGTATTAAGGTTCCCTTTCCTTTGAATTAACTGCCCATTTCTCTTTTCTTTTATTGAGTTGCCTAAATTTACTTATGGGTTTAAAGTGTTGTTTATATATACTGGATACCAATCCTTGTTCCTTATAAGCTTTCAAATATATTTTTACACACAATCACTTACCTTTTAACCCTGCATAGTGTTGTTTTGTAATACACATTTTTGTTTGTTTTTCTAATTTTTATTGGAGTATAGTAGCTTTACAATGTTGTGCTAGTTTCTACTGTACAGCAAAGTGGATCAGCTATATGTATACATATATCCCCTCTTTTTTGGATTTCCTTCCCATTTAGGTCACCACAGAGCATTGAGTAGAGTTCCTTGTGCTATACAGTAGGTTGTCATTAGTTATCTATTTTATACATAGTATCAATATTGTGTATATGTCATCTCAGTCTCCCAATTCATCCCACCCCCCCTTTTCCCCTTGGTATCCATACGTTTTTTCTCTACGTCTGTGCCTCTATTTCTGCTTTGTAAATAAGATCTGAAAAAATTGGTATAGATTATCTTATTTAGACGATCTTAAATACACAATTTTAAAAAGCATTTGTTTGATACAAATCTATCATGATTTTTAATTTTAGTGATTTGGGTTGTTTATAACTTGTGTTATTATTCTACTGCAATACAATAACTAGATTATCCTTTATTCATTCTAAAAAATTGTTCTATATATTTAAGTCTTTTTATCCATCTGGAATACATTTTTTTTGTACATGGTGTATAATAGAAATATAACTGTAACTATTATATGTGACTATATAACTACACACGCATTTCCAGTATGGAGAGACTTTGTCTAGAACCATATATTGACTAGCGCATTATTTTCTCCACTGATTTTCAATACTTCTTCTGTCACATAGCAATGTTCATATAATCACATGCCTATAGTTTGGATCACCAGTTTATTCCAAGTTTCCCATGTCATCCTCGGGCTCAAGAAAAATTAAATGGGAAACAACAACAAACTTTAGTACATTAAATTATCCTTATAACAAAGTACAATTCCATAAGTGAATCTTAAGGAATAGATTTTTCAAATAGATATAATAGACTAGGTTCAGTGGCCGAAACAGTTGAAGAAACCTTTCTAATCGATTAAATCAAGTCAAAAAAGCCAACTTAAATTATTGAAAAAGTATTAACATGAAACTGAAAATGAATCACAGTTTAGAAAAATGCTCTAACCCACTAATCAGCAAATTGTGGATTTATCTAGACAATATAATTTCTGTAGACGAATTATGAAAATTCACACATTTTGACTGGAGTACAATTTCTATAGCCATGTTGAAGAGAAACTGGGTACTTGTAGTAAAATGGAAATCGGCATGGTTTACATTCTAGCACGTCCTCTTCTTGATAAATACCAAAGTGAAGGAGATGCACGCAAATCCAAGTGGCGTGTGCAAGCATGCATATCCAACATTGTTTTCCTAGTGGAAAATTCAAAACATCTTAATTGCTTATCTATATCATATAATATTTTGTAACAATGTTATATAAAATGGCTTCCTCTCTGTTTTTTCCTCAAAAAGTTTTGCACAAAACTCCCAACCTCCTCCCCGCCCCCCACCTGCTTCTTTCCCTGGGAAAAAGACCTCAGAGGCCATGACTCCACGTTTATCAGAGATGACTTTCCTTCAATTCCTTTGTGCTTCCCCTTCAACTAGGTCAGTGAATTTGCCTGCATTCTTACATACAGTATATAGAAAACATTTCTGAGAGTTTGTTTCAAATATATGAATCACTACAAGAGAAAGCCAACGTGTATATTTATCAGAGATCCAATCCACGTTCTCTGATTTTGCCAGATAATTGTTTACTGTGGTCTCTATTTTTCAAGCTTGTTAGTCTTAAAATACACTAATGCTTTATTTGCCCTTTACCAGTTTCTTGTCTTTATACACAATTAATATCATGGGGATATATTCCAAACGTACATCTCTAAATTCAGTTGGATTTATCTATCCATTTTCAAGGACACTGTTGAAGGTGGTTGTCATTATATCACCTAGGTGTCAACTGCAAATAGCAATCCTCCATGGTTTTCCCCAGCCAAAGGCAGTCGCTCTCCTCAATATGCCTTTATTTATTCTGTTTAGCAATATTTTTGTGCTCCTGCTTTTCTAGCATCATTATCATTCCATGAGATCTTCCTCTTTACTGTCAGGATTGGGAGTGTAGCACAGAAGGCAAAATACAGTGAGAGATTTTGCCAGTATTCTGGTACCCCCATCCCTTTCCAGTTAAATGGCATGGGTATACTTCCTGGCTCTCTTAGTGGTTGGGTTTGTCTGTGTATCTTGTTGTGTCTGATGAGCTGGGAGTGAAAACAAAATGTGTCACTTCTGGGCTGGTGTGTTTCATGCTGATTTAAGACATCTAGAGGGCTCTTTACCTCTGTCTCTGCTTTATGAGGATGTTTCAGTTTATTGGCTGATCCATCAGCATGCGTCTTGGAGGGAGATCAAGAACAAGATGGGAGGTGAGCCAGCCCCCAAATGATCTTTGAAGGTTATGGTGTGAACAAGAAATAAACTTCTCTTGTTTTAAGCTGCTTTATTTTTGATGTAGTTTGTTACTGCAGCGTAATTTAGCTTATCTATACTGACTGATACACAATGACTGTGCTTTTAGTTCACTATCTCTTGCTTTTAAGTTAGAATATACCTTATCAAAATCAACCAATGCCCTTGGATATCTACAAAAATCAATTTCCAAAATTTCTATCTCTTGAGGCAATTTTTAGTCAGGTTTTCTCTGATATTCTTTCAAGCCTTGGACTTTAGTTTCATAACACTTTGGGACTTTGAGACAGATTGGAGTCTGTATGACCTGTATGACCTAAATTCCCTTTCTGCAAAAAGAACATGTACAAAGTTATAATTATCAATACATTACCACAAACACCAGGTTGGGCATGAAAATAAATATGGGAAATGAAATAAGAAGGAACATCTTGATATGGCTTTCAATGCCAAGTTTCCATCTTTAAGTGATGCATATGTTTCTTTCTTCCTTTTTTTTTTTTTTGGTTTTTCAATCTTCAAACCTATCTGGGTGAAATGTTTTTATCAAACTATATCAAACTATAATTAGCTATTTATCCATAACTTCTCTGAATGATAGCTAAACCAGGAGTGCATTAATTCTTCAAAGGACTGAGTGTGGAGAACTGAGGAGCTCTGATAAAAGATAGGCAGGAAATGCCCATAAAAGAAAAACTTGAGAAAAACTCCCATCAGTACAGTATGTTTAGAAGAGCAGGGTGCTATGTTTCAAAATTAAAGAAACAACGTTATAGATTCATTAAATCTCTCTCTCTCTCTCTTTCTCTGGTCAGTGCACTCATTGCCTTAGACCCTCAGATACAATCCGTTGATCCATTGCTAACTAAGCAGACCCCAAGACAATAGGACCAAATAGTTTCACCTCTTTATTATCAGAACCAATGTAGTCAATATACTTCTAGGGTCTTGATCACCACGTTAATTGAAATAATGATCTTAATCTTGGTACAGATCTATGACAGCAGTGTGAGAATATGGAGAGAGGGGTTAGAAAATTATCTTTATAGAGATACCTGGAGATTCCATGTTTTATGGTTTATTTTTCATCAACCACGAGTATATTTTCACTGAAATAATTAGTTTTGGTCATATTTTAGTAGCTACTAGAAGCACTGATTTATAGAAGAAAATAAAGAAAATCAAGTTATTGAGTTTAAAAAAAAAGAAGTAGGGATTTTTCATAATCCATCTCATAGGTTTTGACACCAGCCTAAATTCTATATTCTTCAAATATTGGTAAAACATAACCAAATGGAGTCACTGAATACGTCCTACAGATTTAATACAGCTTTCTAGTCCTACTTTAAGGTAAGGAATCAGCTTATATAATATTGTACAGTTACTACACTTCAATTAAAAAATAACTTTATTTGCACACAAAAAAGTTGTGGAGTTGGTTTTATTTTTAAGGTTGATTCCAATAAGTTTGCAGTATATATTAAAATAATACAAGTGATTTTACGCATTCATATTAAATTGCTTAAGGCCAAGTAACCCAATTCATTTATTATCTCTTCTTAGTGGTAATAATTACATTTGGGGGCAAACATTACATTTTGGGAACTAACTTTTTCTGAGAGTTTCTAAAATTATATTTTTCTATAATGAATCCAAAAAAACATGTAATAGATTATGTAATATAAGGAATTCCATCCACACAAAAAATGTTTAGGTTTTAAAATTTTCTTTAAATAATTAGATGTAGATGTATATTGGTTCTTTATGAAAATAACTACTACCCTTGCATCGGTTGGGATTTTAAATACTGAGTTTTTTAACCACATGAAATGATATGATTAATTTATTTAAACTCAAAGATAGAGTCATTTCTTTGGAAATAAAATAAAATACTTTAATGATAACCTGGAGTGAATCATTTCTGGAGTGAATAACCTGAAATGTAGTAATCACAGTTTGATATTTCTGTTAACCTTCTCAAAAAGATGCGACAGGAGTTCAATAGAAAGAAAATATCTGTTCTTGGGCAGTTCTCTGTGAGTTAGGTGATGTAATGATCCCCAAAATTCTTGAAGAAAAGCAAATATACATGTCTGAGCAAAACATATTTTTAAAGCCTTCCAGACAAAACCAATACACGTTCACAGTTACACCACGGAGACCTGTCAGAGGCTGTTTAATGAACAGCTAAAGAGGCTTTGTGTTTTGGTCAAAGGGCAAGCACTCTTTTCTTTTAAGATTATGATATCATGTGCTGTGGATTTATTTTGTTCGGGGAGATTCTTATCATAAAAATAGTGTCACTGGTTTCTTTCTGGAGTCAATGTATTACAAGTCATAGGGACTCCAACAGGGAGACCTGAGGATACAAAAAGCCTGAAAAAATTACAAGTCTAAAAACACATTCTAGAAATTAGGGTAGCAAGGTATTGTCTAGAAAAGGATGAATGTTTATGGATAAAAGGGTCAGGCTTTCAAGTATTAAAACACCTTCTAGAAATAATAGTCACAACTTTGATTCCTCAAAAATTTTTTTTTCCTTTTTCTTGTTTTACCTGATGTTTTCCTCTTTTGAACACCCTGGATGACACCAGAGGCCTGGATGGGTGGGTGGAGAGTGGTGTTTCCCGGGAAGGCAGACAAAGGGCAGTGGGAGCCCACGGGGTGCGCTAAGAAGTTTCAGGTGTGTGGGCGGGGTCAGTGCTGGTGGACCAGCAGGGGTGGGGCAGGGGCAGGATGGGCTGGGATGCCCTGAGCTTCAGGGGCTGCTCAGAGAAGGGCAGAATCAGACCCTAGGCTGGGCCTTGTGAAACGCAGCAAGAGGGTAAGATTTGACTCTGACTTTTTTTCCGGAAGTGGTCATCATAGTAGCAATATCTAATTGCCTTTGCTGTTGTGTGGTAACAAGACTAGAAGAAGGGAAGGAAATTAAGGCTAAGAAATTATTGCTAAGGTACAATGGGCAAGGAAGTATGATGGTATGGATTAGAGTAGTGGCAGTGGGAATGGAATGAAGTGAATAGATAGATTCAGAATATATTCTTGAGTTAAAAATGGCATGATTTGCTCCTTACTTGGATGTGAAGGATTGAAGAATACAGAGGAATCCAATCCTATAGTTCAGGCTGGAAAACAGTTTAACAGCAACCACTAACCTTGAACCTATACATATGACCCAACAACTTTAAGTGTATACTCAAAAACTATGCATGTATAATACTCACCAAAACACTCATACTGGAAGTTTTATAACAATACTATACAAATGAGACCTAGACTGACTGAAAACCACCGTAAATTGTGGAATACTCACACTTCGGAACCCTATTCTGCAAAGAGAAAGAACACTGCAAAACATCATAAATAATTTTCACAACCAAAACATTAAGCAAAAAGGAGCTTTATGCCAAAAATATATATGTGCTGTATGACCTCATTTTTATAAATAATACGTACATAGTCACAATATTGGTGATCCTTGGAGAGGTAGTGACTTAGTGATGGAAAGAGGGACAAAGCTGGGAAGTTTAGGGGTGCTAGTAACATTTTCCTTGGTTTCAGTGATATTACATGAGTCTGTTCATTTTGTGTACACACAAAATGTGTGTTCATTATGTGTGTTTCATATTGTTTAAGAAAAAGTAAAAAAAAAAAAAAAAAAAGAAAAATTAAAAGATAACAAAAACAAGGTGGCCACTAAAGATGCATCATATCTTTATTGGCCTTTCCCTGGTCCCTTGAATGTTCACTGGAGAATGCAGGTTCTCAGCTGTAAATGACCTGGAAGAATTGAGAAATAGTAGAGTTACTGTGACATCATTGCTCTTTTATTCTCCTGGAAGAATTAAAAGTATTATTTCATGAAAGTATGTGCTTCCATGTTAGGTACGGTGTACATAGGTCAGACTCTCTTGATTCTAGAACGGACCACAAAATCAGTAAGGCTGTATAGTTGCCTTATGCAAGAAAAACAAAGCACCAAGGTGTTCAAAAAAATATACAACTCTTCTGAGATTTCCATAAAACACATTTTCCACAAAGAATGAGAGAGAGAGGGAGAGGGAAAGGGAGAGAGAGAGAGGGGAAGAAGGGGTGAGAAAGAGAGAGAGAGAGAGGATAAATATATTAAAAGGGAGAAATGGAGTATAAGGGATAGTAACAAAAATAAAGTTCATTTTTAATGAGAATAGGTGCAGTATTAATATAAATTTCCTTTTTGAATTTCCTTACCATTTTATTTTACACTATTTTTAAAAATTTTTATTGGAGTATATTTGATTTACAATGTTGTGTTATTTTCTGCTGTACAGCAAAGTGAACCAGTTTTATATATATATATATATAATCTCCACTCTTTTTAAAATTCTTTTCTCATATAGGTCATTACAGAGTATTGAGAAGAGTTCCCTGTGCTATACAGTGGGTCCTTATTAGTTATCTATTTTATATATAGTAGTGTGTATATGTCAATCCCAATCTCCCAATTTATCCTTCCCCCCATCTTCCCCTCTGGTAACCATAAGTTCCTTTTCTACATCTGTGACTCTATTTCTGTCAACCATAAAAAAAGACCGAAATAATGCCATTTGCAGTGACATGGAGGGACCTAGAGATTATCATACTGAGTGAAGTAAGTCAGATAGAGAAAAACAAATGTCATATGATATATCACTTATATGGGGAATCTAAAAAAATGGTACAAATGAACTTATTTACCATTTTTTTTCATTTTGTTATTTATATTGTGGTAAGAACACTTAACATGGGAACTAAACTCTTAACAAGCTTTTTAGTGTACAATATCATACCATTAACTATAGGCAGTATGTTGTACAGCAGATGAATAGAACTTATTCATCTTGCATTGCTGAAACTTTATACCTGTTGAACAACTCCTTATTTACCCCTCTCCCCAGTAGCTAGCAAACACAATTCTACTTTCTGTCTGCTTCTATGGATTGGAGTATTTTGGATAACTAAGTGGTATTATCAGTTTTTCTCCTTCTGTGACTGGATTATTTCATTTAGCACAATGTTCTCAAGGTTCATCCATGTTGTAGAATATAGTCTTGTTAAACTGAGCTATTTCCATACTGACTTTCTTTCTGGATGATCTATCCATTGTTGAAAGTAGGGTATTGAAATGTCCTACTCCGTTTGTATTGCTGTATATTTCTCCCTTCACTTCTGTCTATGTTTGCTTTATATATTTAGGTTTTCTGATGTTGGGTACATATCTATTTATAATTGTATCTTCCTGATGAATCGATCCTTTTACCTTTATACAATGTACTTTTTGTCTCTTGTGTCAGTGTTTGATTTAAAGTATATTTTGTCTGATATAAGTATAGCTACCCCTACTATCTTTTGGCTATCATTTGCATGGAATATCTTTTTACCATCCCTTCACTTAGAGCTCACAGGCATACCTCATTTCATTACCCTTTGCTTTCTCGTGCTTCACAGATATGGTGTTTTTTTACAAATTGAAGGTTTGTCACAATCCTGAGTCAAACAAGTCTACTGGTGCCATTCTTCCAATAGCATTTGCTCACTACATGTCTCTGTGTCACATTTTGATAATTCTCACAATTCCAAACTTTTCCATTATATTTCTTATGGTGTCTGTGATCTTTGATGTTACTATTGCAAAAAACTTGCTGAAGGCTCATATGGTAGTGTTTTTTAGCATAAAATATTTTAAAATTAAGGTATAAACATTGTTTTTTAAAGACAGAATGCTATTGCACACTTAATAGAATATGGTATAGGGTAAACATAAATTTCATACACACTGGGAAATCAAAAAATTCGTGTGATTCACTTTATTGTGATATTAGCTTTGTTGTGGTGGTCTGGAAATGAACCCAAAATATTTCCAAACTATACCTGTATATATGTACTTAAAGCTACAGTGATTCACTTTTAGAAACCATAGAGTTCGATCTTGTTTTATTCAGCTACTCTATGTCTTTTGATTGGGAAGTTTAATTCATTTATATTTAAAGTGATTATCAATTGAGAAGGAAATACTGTTGTTTTCTGCCTATCTCATAGTTCATTCGACATTTTTTTCCCTCTGTTGCTGTCTTCCTTTGTGTTTTGTTGATTTTTTGTAGGGTTATGTTTTGTATTGGTGTCCGCGAATTTACAAAAGATCACCTCTTCCCATCTTTATAGACAGGCTTCGACAGGGAAAGACCTTCACCAATCAGCCCAGCTAGAGATTCCTGGGATCCCTTCCATGTATGCACACCTTCATTCCTCTCCTTCCCTTCTGGGGGAGATGTTTCAGGGGTGTGTGCCTTATCCGGATCTCTCAGAGCTGATTTGGCAGCAATAAGCCACCACTTGTTTTCCCTAGGGCAGTGCAGTGAAAGGTTAGGGTAGCTGGATAAACATTTAACCAACATTGTCTCTTTTTCTCCCATTTCAATGCGACTGTTTTCTGTGCTTGTCTAGGGTATTGTAACTTCTTAACTAGAAACAAAATCTCTCATAAAGATATTTTAGTCCACGTATGATTATTAAATTAGTATTTCTGTGGGGTATGAGTGCTGGGACCTCCTATGCCACCATCTTACTGACATGGAGAAAAATTTATCTATTTTCCCAGTGCTATACCAAATAATTTTTTGAAAAAGATCTTTCATACTTCACAAATACATAATTAGCATTCTCAAGAGATGTGTTTTTAACATATGTTTTAACATGATTGACATAATCATGATTTATGTTATGAATAGGATTATAAATTTTGAATATAGTTTCAAAATTCCTTAACATTGTATACAGCTGAGTATTAATATATCATGGCCAATGACAAATTGAATGGTTTTTTAGTATGTTTTTTCATAAATTCTTCAGTAACAATGAATTAATTCAGGGATGAATGTTTTTCATTTTGGGTCTGTTTCCATATATTTAACCCTTGAGTTAAATATCTTTGTGATACAGAAGATTAGAAGTAAAATTAATGAAGATCCCACCTGGATTCATGCATCTCCACATGCAATGAGTTTACAAGTCATGTGGGAATCTTTTCAAAATAAAGATTCCAATTCATTAGATCTGGGAATGGACCCAAAATTCTGCCCTTCTTATAAGTGCCCATGTACCAATGTTGTTGGTTCATGAACCACACTCTAAGTAGTAAGGTTCTAGGTAAAGATTCTTCTGAGATCCAAGTATGTACTTGGAGACTTAATGTATTTATTTATTTATTTTTCTATTTTTATTTATTTATTTTATTAAAAAAATTTAAAATATTATTTATTTATTTATTTTTATAAAGCAGGTTCTTATTAATCTATTTTATACATATTAGTGTATACATGTCAATCCCAATCTCCCAATTCATCCCACCACCACCCTCCCCAACCCCCGCTTTCTCCCCTTGGTGTCCATACGGAGACTTAATAAATATATTTAGTTCTAAGGAAACAACAGTTGAAGGTTGACAAATAAATTTATCAAAATAAATTATATCAAACACTCATCAGGTAAGATGAAATTAGCCTAAATTTAGCTATAATCTTATGCTCAGAATATAGTGTTATGTACTGGACAGCTCTTCTCCATCACTTCTAAATAATTGACCTGGCTTTCTCTCTTAGTCAAGGCATCCCTGCAGTGACTAGTTTTGCACAGCTTCCCTCCATCTTCACACAAGTGGATATTGACAGTACTTTGACACAGGACGGCGTTGTACTTTTTCTTTTGCTCCTGTGTTCAGGACTTCTCTGTTATTACTGTAGTATGGGCTTCTGAGAAAACCTATTCAGCACCTATAGGAAATCAGCAGAGTTAATGCCTTATTGGGTAAACTTTTGCACAGTGAGTAGTAGGAGCTAATGGATAAATGCATCCCTAATTCTGTCTCCCAGTGTTGGATCTAACCAGTAGTCACCCTCAGCAGCAGTCAACTTGATAATGCTTCCTTTACTGTATCTGCTTCCTTCCTTACATTTCTCTCTCCTTCGTCCCTTAGTCCTGCTTTTGGGATCAAATTCCTCAATAAAAGGACTTATAAACCAGTCTTTGCCTCAGTACTAATTTCTGGTTGATCCTGGGCAGAGAGGTTAAATAATTTACTTTTTTTCCAGGATAAAAAGGTAACTTACCTAGATTACTTCCATATTTGAACAAGGAAAATCAATATTTCTAAGGAAATTGTGTCCAGACAAAAGGGTATTGCAATCTACAGTAAATCCTTTTAAATACAAGCCACGTTTAGCTAATTAGAAAATAAATAATTAGTTAAATTGCACTGTATTTTCCTATACTTTTAGTTTTGGCAGTGCTTTCAAATTAATCCTCCTTATTACTTTGTGACTTTACTCTTACAGTGGGATAAAACTGTCCGGCATAATATATTTAAGCATTTTATTTTGCGCAAGTTTGGAGGTTTTTTTTGTATTTTCTGGCATCAAAGTCTTCCTTTTTCTTATAACACTGAGTCCCATTCAAACTCCACTTCAGTTTATCTTTATTGATAGCACTAATATTGCTATTTTCCCTTATCAATTGTATTGATTTATTTTGACTGAAACTTAGTCATAGTGTATGCCAAAAAAAAAAAAAAACAACCCTGCAAAACAAAGAAGATAAAGAACAATTTTACGAAACAGTGTTTATGTCCATTAAAATTCATTGATAGGCATCTTCTATATATTGATACATGTTCCATTAACCCATTTATATTGTCTTTAAATAGCCAGAATCTTCTTCTAAAGCTATTTTTGTTTTGCTTTTGTGTTGTTTCTATATTTTCCTATGATCCCTGTATACATAGTCCATCCTGGATTGTCAGGTCATTGTTAACAATTTTCTAGATGACTAAGAACTTTAGACAAAGTTAAAGTTGCATCACTCTTTTCATGCAATTGGCTACCATCCAACAATTTCCATGTCCTTCTGCTGATACAAGATATTTCTTGCTGTTAGTCTGGTTTTTTTCCCCTTAGCTATATAGCAGGCTTTGCATAGATCATCTGTTTAAGTCCATCAAATAGAATGTCAAATGTAACATCTCAATAACTTTTCCAGCTTTCCTAAAGTGGCAGCATCCATTATACATAATAGCATCCTTTCAAGCACTCAAACACAATGTATTTAAACCATAAACACATGACTCAAAACAGGAAATGACTTGAAAATACTCTCTATTAAGTGTACACAGTTAAAATGTTTAGCACTATTGCATAATTATAAAGTTTTACTGAAATAAATAATCAGAAGTACCAAATTAAATTTAGTTTTCACATTTATACTCATTCTTGGCTTTCTAAATATTATACTAGGCTTTGGCTATACATTTTATCTTTAATGTGAAAATGACATTGACGTTCGGCACCAAAAACTGTCTTCTGCTACCCAAAGTCCTTCTAGGGTATTTTAAGTACAGGTTTCCCCCACTATCTGAAAGCAGAGCATTCCTGAAATGGTGTAAAGCGAAGAAGTAATTACCTTAGGACACACCTTGCTTGATGCACAAAATAAATCTGGGTAAAGCACAGATGCTCACAGACAGTTCAAAGCTATGGCATCTTGATTCTGAGAGTAGTTCCCAGGGAAGGAGCTTGGAGGTGCCGCTCTTGCTGTTTGGGGTGCACACTGCCTTTATAATGGTTTGCTGCAAAACAAATGCCTTCTGGCTACTTTTGCTTTTTGACTTGTTTTGGTAAAAGTGAACATTTTCTTTGGATTTCTTTCAGTTAGCGAACACCGGTACTCATGTAGGTCTTTTGTAAAAGTGAAGTGATGTAAAGCAAACTTTCAAAAACCAGGAGATAGCTGTATACCCATGTTTACTTCCTAACTGATTGCATTCAGGATCAGAGCTTGGCTGTCTGTTGATTTCGAGACTGAATTTCGGATGCTTTTAATACAATTATAGAATTAGGGAGCTGAATCACAAGAGCTAGAAAGTCACATAAAAAATTAGTCTGTAAGATGAATGGATAAAGAAGATGTGGCACATATATACAACAGAATATTGCTCAGCCATAAAAAGAAACAAAATTGAGTTATTTGTAGTGAGGTGGATGGACCTAGAGTCTGTCATACAGAGTGAAGTAAGTCAGAAAGAGAAAAACAAATACCGTATGCATATACACATATATATGGAATCTAAAAAAAAAAAAAAAAAGTGGTCATGAAGAACCTAGGGGCAAGATGGGAATAAAGATGGAGACCTACTAGAGAATGGACTTGAGGATACGGGGAGGGGGAAGGGTAAGATGGGACAAAGTGAGAGAGTGGCATGGACATATATACACTACCAAATCTAAAATAGGGAGCTAGTGGGAAGCAGCCGCATAGCACTGGGAGATCAGCTCAGTGCTTTGTGACCACCTAGAGGGGTGGGATAGGGAGAGTGGGAGGGAGGGAGACGCAAGAGGGAAGAGATATGGGGATATATGTATAACTGATTCACTTTGTTATAAAGCAGAAACTAACACACCCTTGTAAAGCAGTTATACTCCAATAAAGATGTTAAAAAAAAATAACTAGTCTGTAAACAAAATTCTCAATACATAAAAAGATAGTCAAGACAATCAAACCGAAAATTATGGCATATTTTTCAAATATGTCAAAAAATGAAGAGATAGCATTATATGAAAGCGTAAGAAAATGTAAAACATATAGGTAGAAATAAAAAAACAGTAGATAGAAAAAGGATAAAACAGATAATATAATCTAAAACATATTTATTACAGTGAAAATATAGCTATATGGAAAATATTCTAGTTTGGAAAAATATAAGAGAATGTTAAAATTCTTCTGTGAATTCTCTAGGAACAAAGCTCAGATATCAAAAAATTTAAAATATATAAAAATATTAAGTTAAATGAAAGACACATTTAACAACTTGAGAAAACATCTAATAAGATTCCTAGAATGAGACACAAGGGGAAAGAGTGACGCAGTAAAATTTGAAGGGATAATTGCTGAGAATTATTCAGGTGTGAAGAAAAATCATGAATCCTAGGGAAAAAATGAGTTCTGAATACAAACTAAAAATTAAAAAATAATCCATACCTAGACACAGAAGTAAAGCTACAGAAATTGTTTAAAGACATTAGTTAAAGATACCAAAGAAAAACACCAGATTATAAAAAAAATTACAATTAGACTGATAGTTGACTTAGTGTCAGAGACAAAACAACACACAATAAAATTATATGTTCAAAGTGAAAGGGGAAACTCTGCCTTACTACATGTTCTTACTTAGCTAAGCTATCATTTAATTGACAAATACAGACGTATTTCAGTATCAGAAAAACTAAGAGTTAAAAACTGTAGCATCTTCATTAAAACTTTAACCAGCTTTATTTCACCAAGAATTACACACACACACACACACAGACACTTGGAAAGACTGCAAAAAATTTGTGATCTAAGGAGTGTGTATGTTTCTCTATACACAGGTATATACATATTAATTTAATTAATTAGGTGAATTACACTGACTAATTTAAAATTGATACATGAATTTTGTATTTGGTTTCTGAAGATGAAATTTGCTTTTTGGTGAAAATAAGATGTAATATATACATGGATAATTATAGATTTCTAAATTTGTTTTATTTTAAATGGTTACACATATGTTTTAAAACTTTAAATATAATAAATATATAAAATAAAGTAAAATAATGATCTTATAAACAAATAAAATAATATTCAAGATTATAGGATACTATTTATCAAGAATAAAGTAGCAAATAAAAAATAACTAAATTCAGCTTTCATTCACAAATGACAACAAAAAAATGATTTCCCAGAAAACCAGGAAGAGAGCTGAACTGTTTAAACTGTTAAAATATATATATCAGAATCTTAAAACCAGGTTTTTCCCCTAGGGAAATTTCCCAGTAAGGTTAGGAGCAAAACAAGTATGCCCTCTGTAATTGTTTCAGTTCCTCACAGTACATTTGGATTAATTCAATGCTATAACATAGAGAAATAAAATAAAATCATTGGGACTGGAGAAAAGAAATAACATCATTTTTATTCAGAGATAATATGATTGTACACTGAAAAAAATCAGACACTGTATAAATCAACTAACAATTTGTACTGTGTATGATTCTAGATCAACATATAAAAAAATCTATAACTCATATACAGATTTGAATTATAACTGAGTGTACAATCTACTCATAATACCAGGGAATAGAAACAGTATAGATTAATCCATGTAAATATGTATGTGGTGTATTCACTGAGTAGTAAGAAAACATTTTAAATTTCACAGAATTCTTGAATAAATATAGATGTATACAATATTCATGGATAGGGAGATAAAGTATAAAAAGGACATCAACCGTCTCAAGTTAATCTATAATGTTTTGCTATGCCAGCAGAATATCACACAAAACATGGCATCCCAAAATTCACATAGAATAGTGAGTGAATAAATATCAATACAGTTTAAAGAACACATTTTGTGGGGTATTTATTATAAAGAAGTATAAAAATGTAATGTGTTATACTACATAGAAGGATATATTACAAATTAAAGCATAGAAAAATAGGCCAAAGAATAGAGATCAAACAAATAGACTTGAGACTGTATAGAATCACAAATTATTATTATGATGACATCATAAGAGGATGTTTAGATGGACTTTCAAATAAATGTTACAGAGGAAATTGCTTATCATATAGGGAAAAAAACTAAAAATAATAATAATAATAAAAAATAACCCCAAAACCCTACCTCATAGTGTACACTCAAAGAGTAACTGAATATAAAGTTTAAATTTTTTATTTTATTTTAATATTTTTTCAGCTTGTACGAAACAGTGTCCATTCAGGAAAACAAAATCCTGGCCAGGTATCTTAATCCATGCAATTTAATGTGGTAACTGGTTAAAAAACTGATAGAGAAGCTAAAAAGGGTATATTAATGACAGAACTGTGACATTAATAACAGCAAAATAGAATTTAATGGGAGAATGGAGTAGTGGATGAAACCAGATATGAGGATTTGGAGTTGCTCAACAGAGGAAAGAGTTACAGTGGGGCTGCCCAATGGGAACTCAGGCCATAAAGGGAAGAGCTACCTGAACAAGCAGCTATTGGAGAGGTCACCACCCATTGTCCAATCTTCTCTCTAGTTATGGAAGAAATCAACCTGGCTGGGCCTGACCTGAAGCTAGAAATTTGGTGGGGAAAGCGTCAACCTTCTGCAAAATGAAACAGCATAGGAAAAAGGTGGTGAGGAGTATAAAAGCAACGTGACACAAAAACGAAATGTCAGAGTATAAGAAAAGATTAATAGATACATATAAAAGAAAGGCAAAATAAAATATTTTATAATTGACTACATTTATGTTTTGGCAATTTTATTGAGGTACAATCTAATATTCGTAAGTAAACAAATTCTTAAATATACAACTCACTTAAGATATAGAGCATTTCTAGCACAATACAAATTCAATTCAGTATATTTACTAATGCAATAAAATTATACTATGTACTCCTTTTACTTCATTTAACAAATAAAAATAATATGAAATACAACATAGTTCATTTTAAATAAATGTTTTCACTAAGTATGGGGAGATTAATTTGGGAATTACTTCCCCTCTCAAAAAAAAAATCTCATTTGCTGAAATGAAACAATAGAACAGTGCAGTTTAAAATTCATAAATATAGGGAACTTTGGCCAAAAGAGAGAAGAGTACGCATCTGTGACTACTGAGTTCTGTGAAAGTTTTATTTCCTGATGTAAAATTCTAAAGCACTTGGCTTTTGTTCAGCCACAATCCAAACAGCAACACTAGCCAAGCTTCACATAAATAACATTCAGTTCCCCAGAGCCTCATGTCAGGCAATCCACACAACTTTTTGGATTTTCTTGCTAAGTAAAATTTGTAGTAAAAGCTTTTTATGCTGTTTTTAATATATTTCCCTGCAAAATTTGAATGATAATACATTCGAATCTGAAAATTATTACCATTAATATTACCCCTTGATTTTCAGAAAGATTTATGTTTATAAACACTACAAAGATTCTAGAATCTTTCCCCCCACCCAGTATTGTTTGAAATTCAAATAGTAGCTCTTCTATACTTATTTTTGTTGTTTTAAAATAAGCTCACGTAATCAGGAATTCAAAGTGTGACACATTAGTCTATATGTATATGGTTATTGAATTTACTTAATATAGTACAGTATAGGGTCTGTGTTACAATTTGTAGCATCAAACCAGCAATTTCCCTAACAGGTGGCACAAAGTTCTATCTGATGATGTCTGATTATCAGACTAGCTCCTTTACAGATATCAATAAATACTTTTATTTTAAGAAAATTTAAGTTCCCTGGAAAGAGCTGAAAGAAGGACAAAAGGAGAAAGGAAGATGTTTTAGTAAATGTAACAGGGAAGTGTGATAATATTATAGTAGCAACATCCTAGATGTGCAGTCTCACTCCATGAGGCAAGCCTATTTAAGTTATTCTATTATTAATTGAAGATTCTTGTGCATATTTGACCCTGTTACCAAATAAATAGTAATCTAATATCAAATTGATGGTTGATTCTGTAACCTTATTAATGTTTCTAAGGTCTCAACTTTTTACATTCTATCTTGCTCTAGACAGTTTCTGTTCCCAAATCCTCTTAGGAATCAGCAAACTAGTTTCATTTCTAGAATTATGAGAGGAAATATAAATTCTATTATACAGGACTGGTAACAAAGAATTAGAAAGATTCATGTTACTGAAATTCATGTTACTAAAAGATGGCAAATAATGTGTTTTCACAAGACTTTTTTTTTTTCTCGAAGGATTTGATGGTAAATAATCTCTGAAATAAATATATCAAATTTGTCACTGGTTGGATATAGTTCATATAATGTTTGAACAATAACAGTTAAGTTTTTCACTTGCATAAATAAAGGCTTATACCATTACACCTTCTAATAAAGTAAGAATATACTTTAGAATTGAGATTGAATTTAAACAAAATATCTTTCCAATAATCTAAAATGATTCAGTTTTTAGAATTTCAAAAATAATGCCAAGAGTTTAGTTTAGCTTTAGTAAAAAAAAAATTTTTCCCAGAAAACACTGATACTTTGCAAGAAAATTTGGGCATGAGAAAATTTAAAAAGCTTCCTTTTCCATAAACCCATATAATCTAAATAAAATATTCCAAGAATGAAAATGTCAGGCATTCAAAGGTACTGCTTTGTTGATAGATAGGGACAATGTCTTTTTATTTAAGGAAAAAGAAAAGACTAAGAAAAGAGGTTGCTTTAAACAGCACAAGTTCTACTTAGTAAATATAAATTAAAATAGATCATTTTATTTAATATGTTGTATAAAAATTTATCAAGAATAAAATAGAGGTTTTATAGACAGTGAGGTGAGAATCTCTTTTATGAAATTGCTTCTGTTAAAACTACAATGTGCAAAATATGTTAAAATGAAATGTATAATCCTAAGAACTTTTTGAATTCACTAAATGTTAAACTTTTATTCAATCTTTTAGCTACTGTCTAATTAAGCTGTTACTTGTTGGTATCAGATTATAGTTTAATGCTGATATTAGACCATGAAAGACTAGAAAAATACCTTAAAGTAGTTTTTTTTTTTAGATCACTTTAAGAATAAAATTAAAAAATGGCAAACTTGTATACGGGTTATCTAAATATCAAATATCTAATAATGAGTGACAGAGGTGGGATCCAATCCCAGCAGTCTGTTTCTAAAATCCATATTCTTAACCAATACTGTAACAAAAATATACATGATATGTAATTTAAAGTAAGAATGGTAATTGTAATTATTTGTTCTTCCCATACCAGTGGGTTGTAGTGAGGTAATTCATTAATTCATATCAGTGAAGAAGAAACTCCCAGACTGATTCTTTCTAGATCTAAGAAGGGGGAAGCAAAGAAAGCCTTATCCAGTTTTCCTATACTCTTACATACTGAGTTTCCAAGAGATGGGTATTTGTTTAAACCTAGAGCTGATTAAGGAGTCGAGACGTTGACTCTAACTCAATGGCATGATAAAATGGAAGATGTAAATATTAAAGATGTTGCCTAGAAAACAGAAGAGTAAGAAGAGCAAATCAAGTTGTGAGAAGGAGAGAGAGAGAGAGAGAGAGGGAGAGAGAGAGAGAGGGAGAGAGAGAATGAATATCTTATGATCTAACAATTCTATTCCTGGTATATACTCAACAGAAATGCATGTAAATGTTTGCCAAAATATATATATAAGGAAGACCATAGCGGCAGTGTTCATAATTTTCTAAACTGTTAAGTTACTCAGTGCCCATCAATAGTGGAAGATATTTAAAAATTATGATACCTAAGACACTGGAAAACCATATAGCAATAAAAGACAATGAACGAACACTGCATTCAACAACATGGATAAACCTTACAAATCTAATATTAAGTAAATAAAGTCAAAGACTTCATTATATAAATTTCAAAGCGAGGCAATGTAGTCTTTATGATTAATAAGCTATGATCATATTTCTTCTGGGGTGGAGGAGTGGTAGAACTGGATTTGATCCAATAATGGTCTACTGTTGCCATTGTTGTTCATTTCAGCCATGATTGCACGGTTATAATCATTTTGTAAAAAATTCTAACAGCAGTATACTTATGATTTGAGCTTTGTTTTTCACGATTGTTGTATGTCAGTAAAATGTTTATATAAAATTATCATCCAATCAAATATTTCACAAAATTAAAGAACCACAAAAGACCAAGGGACTATGATTCTGGAGTGGTGGGAACCACGGGGAGCCTGAATGATTTGAATTTTCTTTTTCCTTGGGGTTTTGCCAGTTCCGAGACACTGCAAATCGGGGCTGTATCAAGGTAGTCAATACTGGGGTCAATACTGGGGTCAATACTGGGATAGAGAAATGGAGTGTTTGGCTTTAATGGCTTACAAAAATTCATTAATATTTCCTCTCGGAGATGGAATCATTTTATCTTAACATATTTTTGTGAATTTATTACCATGATATATCGTTCTTGATATTGCAATGATATTTTCAGATAATCACTGTTGCTGGATGTCCACTAAGTTTTATTTTCTTTTAGATTCATTTGCATTTTATTCCTGGAAATTTTGTTTTAGGGATTTATATTTTACTCTTTGGAATGTTTTCTCTTATGGAAGGTATTCTTTGTTTTTAGAGCTTTTTGTCTTTCAAAGTATTTTTATTTTATCTACTTGCCAATTCCTGTGCTTATTTTCTTTGCTTGCTATTATAGCATTTTAACAAAATTAAATTTCACATCTTGAACACTAATATTTTATTATTTTTAATAACCTGAATACTTCTCCATCAAAAATTTTGCTATGATTCACAGCCTGTCTAGTAAATGACATAATATAAAGACAAATACTTTCCTAAGTCCTTTGTGTATTTCAATTTAAAAAATAATTCTTCTATGTAAATGTCATATCACTCTAGAAAATATGATATCCAATTCCTTCAAAATCCTCAAATATCTTTTTATATTTTAAGAAAACATCATTTTTGTATTTGATTCTACATGAATTATTTATATTTTCACCAAGAGAAAGGGCATAGAAATTATCAAACATTTTATGTACTAATAATTTCATCATATAAGATTGGAAATAATTTTTTGGGTTATACACACCAGTTCCAAGAACTCGTGTGTGTGTGAGAATCATTTACTTCTGTGCTTCACTATAGACAGTTTTTGTATTTATAATCAGGGGTTGAAAGTGGTTTTCTGCATGTAATACAAAAAATTTTTCTTCTTATATGGTAATTTACAGTATTTTGAATATCTCTGTCTAACTGAATAATGGGGAATAAACATAGAATTATGATTGAGTTCTACACTACTATATACTATTAGTATATCTTATAAAAATAATAAGCAGACAAATGTTGCTTCCAGCTCTGAGTGTGCAATAGGGTTCAGAATCACATTTTTAAACACACTCCAAATTGAACAAAATATCAGAAACTTTCTTTCTGAAATTAGAAATTAGGAAGCAGTGTAGAGATATGATTCTTAAGCTATAGGAAGCTAACAAAGTGAGCTCCACATTTCCCCAGAGTTTTGGGCCATGGAAATATCTACATAGTGGTTGAGGGAGGAGGAACCCACATAAAACCCAACAATCAAGAGTCCAAAAATCTGCATAGGTTTGGCCTTGAGCCTTTGGCATGCATAAGGTGAAATTCTATAAAAGAAGGCTAAGCGAATCCTGAAAAAGAATTATGAAGCAACTGTAACCCAAACAATTCCCAGAGCTCACAAGTGGCAACAAAATTTTCAAATCTCCATTAACTAGAGTCGATTAGCTGTGTTAAATACGGCAACACTCAGCAGAGATCACTATGCTTGCAAAAGGAAGCTTAAAGTATTATTATCCCTTCAAAAATAAGATTTATTTAAAACTGATTCTCTTTCATATGATCTTTACTAGCTTTTGGATTCAATCTGTAATCTTATATAAAATTTTGGAGAGTACTTTTTATCATTCAGAAATTTTTACAAAGAAAGAATGTTTACATCTAGAATTTTGAAATTACCCATCTGTAAAATTGTCTGCAACTATAAATTTTGATTTGATTATCTTTTAAAGCAAATCTATGTATAAAAATTCTGGCATCTGGTCTTAAGATGTTCACTTTAATAACATTAAATAAAAGATGAGAGTACCCCACATTTATGCTCTTTTCTTCAAAAATTCTTTCTAAATAGTCGTACAAAGCAAATATGTTTTTCAGATGTGTTAACATGTTCTAAGATATACGACTAGACTGTTATAGTACAAATTGTATTTGTATATTCTCTCACTTTAAAAATATTAGCTGTTTAAAACAAAACAAAACAAACAAACCAACAAACAAAAAAAACCCAGCTCGTAGATACAGAGAACAGATTGATGGTTTCCAGAGGCAGGAGTTGGGGGTTGAAGAGAAGCAAAATGGGTGAAGGTAATCAAAGAGTACATGCTTCCAGTTATAAAATAAATAAGTCATGAGGCTGTCATGCACAACATAGAGACTATAGTTAATAATCCTGTGCTGCATATCTGAAAATTGCTGAGAGTAAATCTTAAAAGCTCTCATGACAAGAAGAATAATTCTGTAAACTGTATATGGTGACTGATATAAACTAGACTTATTGTGGTGATCATTTTGCAATATATACTAGTATCAAATCATCATGTTGCACACCTGAAACTAGCATAATGCTGTATGTCAATTATACCTCAATTAAAATAAGGGCTCTTTAGTTTCTGTTTTATACTTGTAATTAATTTATGTATTAAAACATATGCAAATACATTTGACAATAACCATTCTTTTTAAATAGTTTTCTACATCACTACTTACATTTTCAGAAAGATAGGATAGGTGACAACATACTAAATTCCTTGCATATGTGCTAACTTCTTGCTTATGACTCAAGATAATACTTTTACCTTTGGTTTTCTTTCTAGTTCTGTTGAGGTGTATGCATTTGTTCTTCATTTTAATTTGAAAAATTTTTAATCATACATAATTAGGAAGGGATTATAACAGACACTCATGGATAGTCTATCAGGAATGAAATACAATGTTAAGTTTTAATATGTTTTACCAAAACTGTTTATTTTAACATAAATTGCAAATTTTACAAATATGGTTGAAATATTCAATACTTATGTTTAATCCTCCCAAATTATGTTCCTCATTCTTCCATGCTTTCCAAAGCTTCACTGTTCTTAATCTGATATGTTTATTTACAATTCATGCTGTTAATTTTTACTCTATCCATATGGATCTATTAATGATCAACATTTTGACTTTGTAACCTAGCCAGTGTTAAAAGTGCAGTTCATTCCTTTCAACTGTTTCTACAATAAACCAAGTTATGATAATGCAATTTATTCATTCATTCTCCTAGTTTTGGACATTGCTATTTCTGAATTCTTCTACAAAAGGATGTTGCAATAAAAATCTTTGAATGTGTCTTTAATGCATGAAACTAGAGTTGAATTGTTCAATCGTTGGATATGCAAAAATTGAATTAGATTGAATATTGCTCAATTATTTCCAAATTATGTGTAACAAATCATGCTTGCTCAAGCAATGTATGAATATTGCCCTTAACTTATTATTCAATCTGGTATTGCTCAGTTTTTTTCTCCCTTTTCTCTCAAATCTGGTAAGTTGAATGAATACTGTACAATAAGTATATCTGCCCTTGATTATGTCAGTGTTTGTTACATGTATTAAGAAGCTTTGCTATCCTATAAAAGTATATTTATTGCTATATCTTATGAATTGATCCTTAGTCTTTTTGAAATAGTTGCCTTTATCTACGCTAATATATGTTATCTCTGAATATCTATCTTGACTGAATTTAATGTGACCACTAGTGTCTTCTTATGCTCAATTCTTATCCATCATTTTACTTTAAACTTACCTGCATCTTTATTTTAGAAATTCGTCTCCTGTGGATTGCTTATAGTTGGTCTTGTTTTATTTTAAAACAGAAGGCAATCTCTGCCTTGTAATTAGCATGCTTAGTCCATCTATATTTAATTTAGTTACTGTTATTTGGGTACTTAATATCCAATTTTCCTATGTTTTCTCCCCTTTAAATTTATTTCTTATTCTCTGTTTCAAATGTCTTGCTTTATTTTGGGATGATTGTTATTTTCAGTGTTCCATTAAATTTCCTTTATTGGCTTTTAGCTAACCTACTGGTTTGTTTGTTTATTTATATTTTATTGATTGCTCTGGGAATATAAAAGAATCACCATTAACTTATCATTGTCTATTTGGAGTTAATGGGTAACACTTTACGCAACATGTAAGAATCCTATAACAGCTTAATACATCTACTTCTTTCTTTATCTCTACGATATTGATAATCATTCTTTCCTTCATTGATCGTGCTGTAAGTTTCATCATTAAACTGTTAGCAGTGATTTGTATTTTTTTTCCTTTGAGGCATGTGTTGCCCATATCCCACATAGTTACTCGTGCCTCATCACTGCCTCCAGCATTTTCTTCCTAAAATAAATCTTATTACGTCACTTCTCTCCTCAAAAGTCTTGTGGATTTCTTTTTCCAATAATGTATTACTGTCTGGTCCCAATTCAATGAGTTGTCATATACAAAGCACATCAGGCAGCATCTGTATATAATGGGTGTTCAAAACATCAGTCCCTTGAGTAACTTTATCCCACGACACTTCACCTCGTATATAATTTACTCTGCCCATAGTGAACCCCTCCCAGTTAACTGAACATTATTCCAAGGGCAACCATTTTTACTGCTCTATGCCCTTGTATGTGTTATTCCCTCTGCTTCAAACGCCTTTACTCACCCTATACCCTTTTCATAGTTTCATAGGAAAGATCCACTGCCTTCCTGATTTGGAGCAGTTACTGCCTCCTCTGGATTCTTAAGTCGTTTATTTGAAAGATGCTGGAACATTGGTTTATGGGTCTTGTCATTCGTACATTTGCAACACCCAAAAAAGCGTTGCATGCATTAAGGTCTGTAAGTGATTTCTGAAATCACGGCATGGCAATAACACAGAAATTTATTTATGGAACTGAATAAATCCTGGTTAGCCTTTAGAAGTGGTTCCAGGGGGTTCATTTATAAAATATATATTTACCCTTTAAATATAGGCATGCCTACAGCTGGCACTGTAAACAATTCTACTGGCAAGAGAAACACAGTACTGTCAAGGAAAAAATGAGTTTAAGACGTAATTTTGATTGTATATGGTCGACTAAGATGCCGTGTGGCAGGTATTTAAAAAGTCTTTGCTTGACATTTTATACCAAAAGTCCGAATATCTTATAAGTGACTTTCAATAATGTTCTTCCAAAGACAGTTCCCAGACTGTGTGTTAGAAATTGTGAGTGGATAATCCTCAACCCAGGTGACACACCGGGACCTGGGGAATCTCAAGAAAGCAGGAGATGAAGAGGTGTCTCAGGTGTGTTTAAATTGTAAACACTTCAGTAGTCTTTAGGAGCACTTTAATCCTTCCTTCTTAGAGAACTGCCAGTACACTTAGGTTAACCCTGGGTTCTATTTTTAGCTTATTGAGAAATGTAACTTCCAGATGTGCTTTTGGTTATGCCAGAATTTTGCAGTCAACACATTTACAGGTGGTACAAAGGGCAGAAATGTGACTAACAGTTTTAAATGTCAAACTAAGAGTTTTAGCGTAATACGTACATTGTACTTAAAAAAAAAGTCATTCAGTACTAAATGTCTTATCTGGAAAACATCAGTTCTTTATTGTAATCCACATGCCCAGGCCCCAGTCTGTTCCCCAGAATTAGTGATTTTTACTACTTTATTTTGATCCCTCTGTTTTAGGCAGTATGTTAATGATTTTTTTTTTTTTTTTACATTATCAATTTTAGACAGTATATATCTTTTGGCTTTTAATCTATCAGCTAAAGGATTTCTCTTATTTACAAAATCATTCTCATCTCTGTTTTCGTCATTCACCTAAAATTCCGCTCCATTACATTGTTTGATTTTATGCTATTACCACTTTACATTATTATCATTTTGAATATCACAGTCTATGCTGACCCAAGTGGTCTAGTATGATTATTTCCTTTTTTGTGTAATTTTTGTTTTTCCTTTAATCAACAATGACTCGATTTAAAAAATTTTTTCTTCCTTTTGTATATAGCTGCTACTAAAAAACTCGGAGAGAACTGTCAATCACCTAGAAATTACTGTCCACACGTTTAAACATTTTAAATGATTTGTCAGTGCTGTGTTGTTTGTCTTGTAGCAATTCTCTCACAACGGATGCCACCCTTTTAATATGACTTGGTCTCTGGACCTTGCCTTTAATGTCCAATATGTCTCCAAATTATCAAAATAGCAAGTTAATGTGATCACTTGCTGCATTGCAGTATTTCGTCTGGGATCTGAACTGGAATGTGGATAGGCTTCTGTTCTTCCTGTGCTCAGTTCCACTACCTCCTAGAGGCCTAACTTTCAGACTTGGTCAGAATTATTGGGCCTATGGAGCATGCCTTCGATAATTTCCCCAGAGACCTGAAATGTTATGGAACCCACCCAAACTAGCGAGAGTCATGTCCTTATTGAAAAAAAATTCAATCCCATTATCAAGCTATTGATAAAAATGACAAAAGGCTATTATAATTATTGTTTCTACTTTAGATTGACACTGAGCTCCTCTTTAGCATAATCCTTCTATCATTTGGAAATCCACAAAGTTGCATCAGAGCCTAAACGATTTTTAACTTGATTGATGAGTAGATCATTTTAGACAGAATCAAATGCCTTTTTTTTACAGTTAATTTCACTGACATCTATTGATTTTTCTCAATAATATGGAACTGGAGGAAAATAGTCAAAATGTAATGCACACTGTTTGCTGCGAATAATGCAAATACACGCAATGATTGATGCCCTATTTATCCAAAGGTAGACATTTTGAAACATGCCCTCAGTAGTATGGTTGAAAAAAAAATCTACTGGTGTATGTAAGAAAACAAGGATATCATTTTATTTAATATTTAGTAAGTTTGAAATATGTTCAAAACTCCAAAGCAAAAAAAGACCAATCTCTCATCTCAGTCAAGGCCAGGTATAAAATAACATGTGTGGAGTTTTAACAATGCAATTATAGTATAATCTTAAAACATCTAGCAAGATGATACTTGCAAACATTCACGTAGTTTGAAAGCATAGGGACAAGGTTTTGGTTGCTATTTAGAAGTTGTATGATAGCTCTTCAAAGTGTATAGTATTAAAGATAGTAGAAACCTATAGCTTATTCCATTTTAATCCATGCCTCTTTAGTTAAAGCTAATATTTCCTCTTCTTTCAGTTACTGATGATTGAGACTTTATTTCAGATTTATTTTAAAAATAATTTTCTTTAACTAGATCTCAGTCCCTAATAAAGTCATGAAGAGACAAACCTTAAGAGTCCTTAAGCCAATATTTTGTCACTAATTAATAAAATATTTCCCAGAACATATCAGATTTCGAGCAGTAATGAATAATAGTGATTTTCTTTTTATTGTGGTCTCATTTGAGCAGAAATGTTTGTCTGATTTATGTAAGTCCCTCCATGGAGTTTTCAAGGTCCCTGGGGCTTTAACAATCTAAGGATACCTGTCAGTGTGTTTATGTCACATCTATAAATTGAGCACCCGCGTTCAAATATGTCAAAGCTTTGTTTATTCATTCATTTATTTTCAGCCATTCATTGATTTACTTGCAGATTAATTTTTCCAAGGCAGAGCTTTGGACAATAGGGAAGTAAGCTTTCTTGTTTCCTCCCTAGGTCAGAGAGAGAAAGTCTTCTTTAAGGAATAAGGCTAGATTCTTCCAAATTCCTATCTTGAAAAAGCTTTGATCAGTTCTACTTAACATTTTGATGTTGTACCTCATGCCTCTGTTGATAGACTCTCCCTACTTTACCTGCTCTCCACATATGGGAAGCTGACCTGTTTTGATAGTATCAAGGCTCTTCCTTGACTCCTGCCCTCTTTTTGTGTTTGGTCAAGGGCAAATGGTGTCAACAACTAAATGGGGAGAGGAGAGTGAGGTCAGTGTGATCGATTGTAACCCTGCATCCCCCTCTGCAAAACTGCCTTTCTCTAGCTGGCTGCCTCTGTAGCAGAATATCTCACCACCTATCAGGTGGTCCTTTCCACACAACCCTCTCCATTTCTGGGTCCAGGTAACACAGCCATCAGGCACAGAGTTACTAACAGCCCAACTGACCAACCCAGGGTACCCCAAGATCCTGTGTGAGTTTGCCACCATTTGTCCAAATCTACAAAATCAACCCTTTTAGTAAAATCTCCTCAAAGTCTCTTAATTTGAGTATACCATATATTTCTTGTTTGGACTGTGACTGACTCAAGAATCCTAAAGCCTGGAATTTATTAATACGGAAATGCATATTTTTTTATTTTGTTTTATCTGGTGAAGCATCACTCTCTCCGTGTGTGTGTGTGTGTGTGTATGTGTAGGTGTGTAAGCTGCAAGAGAGTGAGGACATTCCCTACCACCAAACTGACAGAAATTTACTACCTTTACATGCACTCTGTGTCAGTGGCAACATAGGTAACTGGAGCATAGAAAGAAAAAGTTGTATTATCTGTTTCCTAACTATGAAGAGTATAGAGCAGAGTCAGAGCCTGTGGACCAATGGGCTAATTCACATAAATAAATGAGAACATGGCCAAATCCATCTTAAATTATGGGGAATGAGTGATTCCTTATTCAATTAATTTGGGCTTTCCTTTTGGGGTATTCAGAAAACTTCTTATAATTGCTGCTGTGTTAGAAATTGGCTGAAACTGTCATAGTTAATTTTAATGGCCAATGGCCAGATAAATAAAATATTTGGCTCACAAATTCCTAGGTAAATTACAATTCATAGACTAAAGATGCATAAAGAGAGGGCTATAGTTGAGTCAAGATCAGTCGAGATGGGCAATTGAAGGAAAAGGCAGGAACATGGAAAAAACAAAACTAATGTATGACATTGCTCAAGTCACCCTACAAAGCCCAACACCTCTAAGGCAGTTCCCTGCCTTTGTGAGATACACAGGTACACAATTAGGCTGTAGGAGATCCAGATTTATATGAGGAACCGCTACTAATAATCCTGAAGTCTACGTTTTACTGAGCCAGGTCAGAATGACCTTCTGCAGATAGAAATGGTTCTTCTGTACCAGGTGCAGATAAACTAATCCAATTTTTATTAAGCCCTGCCTTAATCCCAATATTATTCTTCCCCATGTCATTTTAACTTTTATCGGGCTTCTTCCAGGAAGAGTTTACTGTAGCAATGATTCTATTTGCCTCTGTAAAGATTTTCTATTTTTCCCCTTCAAGGGAGATTTATAGAAAATTTCAGAACTTATTTTATAGAAGTAAGTGTACAAAAGAATTATACAGAGGGCTTTCTTTAAGTTTCAGTATGTGAGTCAAAGAAATATCAGCACACGATGTATTATTAACAGTGGGGGGTCTGACTCTCAGAAGGAAAATAAAGTTGAAAGATCTAGTAAGATTTAGTAGCAGGTCAAGATGAAGTGGAAAATATCAGTCTGCTCAGAACTGTATTTTAAAAATAGTAGTAATTATAGCTGAAATGAATTGACTGCTTGTTTGAGAAAGGCATAGGCATTGTTCAAAGAACTTTCTCTGTACTAATGCAGACTTTTTAATACATTTTCCACTCTAGTAACATACTAACCTGAGTACAGTGTCATTTTTTAAAAAATAAAACAAAGTAGGTAAAGATTCCTCGGTCCACATTTTCCCATGGACTTAATAATTGGCATCCATTTGGAATTTAAAAAAAACAGCTAGTTCTGATATTTTCTATGTCATATACACACATTTTTATATATGTTGAAATATTGTGATGTCTCTTTTGGCATGTATTTTTCTCTAAAACATTGTTTTTTTCTCTAAAATTATGTGGGCTATTGTTGACATTTCTACTCTCAAATTCCATGAAAATCCACCTGAGATTTTCATTATTTATTAACATGTTGTATTACTCAATTTATTCAGCTCTCCGTTTTGTGTGTTAAATACAGAGAGAGATAGAGAGAGAGGGAAGGAGAGAAATAATAATTCTCATGTTAAGATATTGAAAACTTCCTGTTTGGCTTATAAAAGAGAATGAACACATTTTTAGAAAATTCTCTTTTATTCTGAGACACAATATCATGTTGGTTTAGAATGTGGACTGAAGAGTAAATATTCTTAAATTCAGGTCGTAATTCTGCCCCTAAACTGGCTACTTATTAATATTTGTTTTATATTAACTGCATTATGAAATGAAGGCAAATATATTATCTAAACCAGTCAATTTTTGAACATAATATGTCATAATACAGTTAGAATAAAAAGGGCTTGTAAATGTCACTATTTTTATCACCATTCTGAGAAGAGTTAGTTTAGGTGACTTTTTAATCAGAAAAAAATTAAGTAGACAAATATGCACATTAGATCATCATCTTAAGCTTTCTAAAAAAAAATAGAGAACTTTTTATTTTACCTTCAAAACTTCCTGGGGTCATGATACAAAATGAAAAATTTAACATCTCAGATAGAAAGAACAGTAAAACCATCCCAAATTCTTCATTTCATGTATCCATAAAGATAATTAAAAGATGAGGGAATGGAACTTTGCTACTGTTTATATTTATAAAATTGATAAATCAAGATGCATCAAAGAAACAAAGTCAAATTATGAAAACAATATGATGATCAACTTGCTAAATAATGTTAAAAAAATGAAGTATATTTATAAAAATGACTTTTAAACAGCAGATTCAGCATTCACAAGGCATTTAAAATAATTAAACCATTATAGGATTATATATGTTTGTAAGCCATGTTAAAAAAAAATGCAAAAAAAATCTTATAAAGTTGTTTGTCATTTGTACTGAATATTGAAAAAATATTATTATACGTGATTTATGGTAACCATTGTGATTCTGGAGATGGCATGCTCAAATGGATATAAAAATTCACTTTGATAAGAAAAATTACTATACAATAAACAAAACAATGGCTTTTATCTGAGAGATACAGCTCTTCTGCATAAGAATGAGGTGGCGTATTGGAATTTCTTATTTTTGTAAAATTGTGCAAAGTGCAAAAAAGACTGGGATTTTCCTAACCCTTCAGACATATCGTAGCTGGTTAAAAAATAGGTCTCTCCAGGAATAGAAGATATACCACGTTTTAAACTAGCAAGCTTATAATCCTTCTAAGTATTCATGCAGTGCTTAAATTCCCATTTACTTGTTTTATTGCGAAAATAAGTCTTGAAAATTTCTAAACTCTCATTTAATGATATAATTTTGTGATTTTATTTCTATGCCAACTACTTCTCATTAGAGAGTACATGTTTAATTTGTATTTAAAGTGTAATAAAACATGGTTTTACAAATAAATAAACAGTTAATATAAGTGGGGATCAGTTAATACGAGTTTGAAATTAAGTAACAGAAAAGACAACTTAAATTGTTATGAAAGATTAGGATAATTCTTGGCTCATACAAATTCAATTTTTATATAAAATAGGTGTCAGAAGGTTCAGAAGTGGCCTAAGAGCCTTACTGACTCCTATTATCTCTGTGTAGTGATCCTTTCTTACTATGACTGGTGTCCTTGTGGTAATGGGATTACTGCAGTAAAATTCAGGGCAACATGCTTCCTCATTAAGTCCTGCCAGATGATAATGATGCTTCCTGAAGTCCAGAAAAGATAAGGCACTTTCCTTTCCAGAAGATGCAAACGTGCCTCTCTTCACATATCACTGGCCCAAGTAGGTAGACCACATGGTTTTTTTGCTCAAATATTGTAACAAGGGTTATGAAACTATCCTGATGCATTTTATCACGACTTAGTCCTGGAAATAGATGCAGAGTCATGTTATCTTAGAACTCATGTGGTGCATGGGAAAAGCATGAATAATGGAATAAAACAGAGTTCTGTTTGGAGGAAAGAAGTGGAAGGAAAAGAGTTGATTTTGGAGAAGCAACAAAAATGTTATACAATATTCAACAAAAAGATAGCTTGTTAAAATAATACATCTGACAGAAGCAAAACATATAAGCAAAACATCTCCACTTATAAGATGATATTATGGTTATATTTTTATAGTTAAATTAGTGGTGGCAACCTAAAGGTGAAGATCGCCATAAACCTCTACATAATCTTCCAATGCACTTTATACATCATATTAAACTATACAAAAAGTCATGCCTTCAGAAAAATTAGGAGATAGAATCTTATAAACCTTAATATACTGGTAAGTTGAAAAATAAACATCTATTTCTAGCAGAGAAAACACTTGAGATCCTGTGGCAAGTCTTTGTGGAGAGCTAGGGAATCAAAATAAAATAAAGACAGATAAAAAACAAAATCAACAAATAAAAACAACAGCAACAACAAAGCTGTATGGAAAAGAGACTTAGTGATACATGGACACAAGCGGGCAGTTTTGGGAGGCCTATGCTTCTGAAGGAGAACAGATATAAAGGAAGCCGGAGGTGAGCCCTGAAACAAGATGATGAAAAAAAAAAGAAAACAAGAGAGGGAAGTTCATGGTCCTGAAGGACAAGATGTGAGCAAAAGGTATTGGGTGAGCAGTAAGTGCATTTAATTGCAGATTTAATGACTCCAATATAGCAGGGACAAAAGCAGAAAAATAACATAAGTGTTCTACGTACTTTTACAATAGAAATAATGCAACTAAACAATGGGAGAGGAACAAAGTGGGATATAAGGAAGAAGAATAGACACATTAATAGTATAGCCAGTATGTGGGAGTGAAAGAAATATTTACCACCGACACAGTGCTAATAAAAGATTAAATAAGGAAGTAGGGAAGTAAGGGCATCAGAAAGGTACAAGCTCAAAGGTAATCACTAGAACAAAACTGGAACATCTTTAAATTCTAAAGCAATTTATAAAGAACAAAGAAAACACATCACATAATGAAACACAACAAGTATAATATGCATAGAATAATAAGACAGAGCAGACATCAAACTGATCGATTTTATCCATAAATGCAGATGACATTTTCCCACCGTTTAAAATATCTTTTCAATTTCACCTACAGATAAAGACCTAACTATATGCTGCATATGAAGCACAAACATTTAACACAAAATAATTCAAATGGCTAAAAATAAAGCATGATCAAAGTCATGACAGGAAAATAAAAATGAAAGAAAAACAGGACTTGTGATCTTCATATCAAACTAATTAAAATGGAAGCCAAAAATCACGTAAAGAGCCAAGGAAAGACATGTTTTAATGTTAAAGCCACAATTTAAAAAGAAGTTATAAACAGGAATATGCAAGCATCAGATAACACAGCTACTTTAAAAATCAGAAACTGCTGTAGATTCAAGGAGCTGTAGATGGAAATACACTAATAAAGATGTTTTAATATTGTAAGATATTAAGCCACAAATATCAGCATAAAACAAATAAAATTAACAAAATGTAAATGGAGGTAGAAGACCTAACTACATTTTGATAAGGCGGATTGTAGATGCATATGCCAAACGGTATATCTCAGTAAGACAGACTATACCTTCTATTTACATGTGTTTTGAGCATTCACAATAATTGCTCATATATAGGGTTATAAAGAGATCATGAGTAAATTCCATACAGTATACTAGAAATATTTTTAAAAAATCTCTAAAATCAATACATTAAAATTAAACATCTAATAAAACTCATAAACCGAAAGGCCATTTTGTGTCAATTTATCCTGGTAGGTAAAGCAAATGAAATATATTACGTTAACATATTTCTGATTAGGATAAGAAAACATTCATTCATTTGAAAGATCTTTTAGTGAATTCAAAGAGAAATTTTTTGAATGGTAGTCCCTTCTTAAAGACCACTGAAAAATTATGTAAATTTTAAACGTGCATGAAATGCCCATTTTAAAAAATGAACACAACAAACACTGATAATATAACAAAATCTTAACACAGTATCCAGCACCTTTATGTGAATTAAGATCACAGGATTCAAGCATGTTGTTTCTGGTGATTTAATAACACAATGCAGAGATACAGTTTGTCTCACCTAGAGGAATAGGGGGCAGCTAAGGACAAGTACAAGATATTAACATTAGAGGAATATGAGTAAAAGGTATATGAGAACTTTCTGTACTAGTTTTGAGACTCTTCTTTAAGTCAAAGATTATTTCAAAATAATTTTAAAGAGTTTAAAATTAATATTTTAGTGTGTTTATAACATAGATATTACTATCATAGCAATTTATTAAAACCAATTCTAAATTTTTTAGAATTTAAAAACAAAAAGAATTTAAATCTTCTATTCTATTAAACAGCTCATACTTGAAATGGGATATAGAAACTAAAATTACAGAATTTGTTAAAAATCATAGTGTTAAAGACAAAACATGTCACTATTTATGGAGTATATTTGAAGCAATGGAATCATATCTAAACCCTAAACACAAACAAAAATAAGAAAATAAATGAGTAAAAAATGAATTCAAGTCCAATCTCAAAAACAACGAAGAAAGTACAAAGATGGAAATAAATATAAAACCAGATGGGGAGGGATAAAGTAGAAGCTTGGGATTAGCAGATACAAACTACTATATATAAAATAGACAAACAACAGGGTCTATTGTATAGCACAGGGAAGAATATTCAATATCCTGTAATAAACTATGATGGAAAAATAATATGAAAAAGAATATCAGAATCACTTTGCTGTACACCAGAAACTAACACAACATTGTAAATCAACCCTACTTCAAAAAAAACTAGAAATTTATGAGATAGGAGATTTACAAAAAGGAACTAGTTAATATATGTCTCATTTTTGATAAAAATAATGGAATAGACAATCCACTATCTAATTTAACAAATGAAAAAAGGATAGGGTACACATGTAAAAAAAATAAGATAGGACAAGAAGAAATAACTATTGAAGTAAAACATAATAAAAACTAAGAGAATCCTTTGAAATCTTTATGGAAATAAATTTGAAAACAAAAACCAAATAATACAATATAATTTACTAAATTTGACCCATTAAAAATAAAAAGCTGAAAGAGATCAATTTTTGTAGATGAAAAATAGTTATTAAAAAACTGTACCTCGTTAAAGCACCAGTCTCAGAGAGTCTGGTCTTCAAAGATCACAGGCTCAATGCTCAATATATTGTTGTAGAGCACATAAAATGAAGAAAAATGTCCAAATTATTTTCATGACACAAAGAAAACATTAACACCTAAATCTGATAAGACAATACAAAGAAATAAATCCACAGGCCAATTCCAATCACTGTTACATAAGCCCATCTATATAAATGGTCTACTACTCAATCTATTCACATTTTTTAATTCTTTCATATAATCTTACTTTCTCTGTGAATGCCCTCTGTATAGAATAATTTCTATATGTTTTATAGTTTTTAATGCTATTGAGAATTGTTTTTCCTTTTATATGACTTAACCTAATTGGTTATGAAGGTTCAAGAGCAATGAGATTTTCTTCTTAAATTGATCTTAAATCTGCTGAACTCGAAACTGGCTCAGATATCACAGGTGAACTTCTTTCTTGTTTTTGTTGGTTTTCGTATGCAGATGTTCATATAATCAGAGACCAAGGGAACATCGGGATGAAACATTAAACAAAATACATATATACTTCACAGTAGACAAAAGCTTCTCAACTAGGGACTATTTTCTGTCCCAGCTCCACCCAGGGAACATTTAGCAGTGTGCAGAGACATTTTTGGTCGACCCAAAAGTGTTTGGGGGGTTATATATAGGATACCTATATACTATACGTATACTTATAATGCATATGTAACAATATGAAATTTCATTTAGAGAGCACAATGATTATACTTAGTCCTTAATCTCAGACAAATATAATTTCATATGTGCTTTATTTCTTTTGAGTATTTTAAGTAGAAAATACAGGGAAATAGTGAAAAGAAACTTTGCTACTTATATAAAGGGGAATTTGGCAATGTTCAATAAAATTACATACCTTACCCTTTGACCCAGGGAATGCACTTATAGGAACCAACAGGTGACAACAACTTACAGGTGAACATGCCTCCAAAACTACATAAGAGCATTTGAAAAGATTACTCAGTGCAGTATTATTTTTAATAACAAAAGATTAGAAACCACCACCGGTCCTTCAGTAGAGAACATATGGGCTGATTGTGGAGCTACAAAAATAATAGGGAACTCTCTATGAGTGAGATATGTATATATACACATAAAATAAAGTGGGTAAAGGAAAGGGTTGCTGAACAGTATTACGGAATGCTACATTTTGAGTATGAAAAATGGAAAATAGGAATATGTGTATGTGTGGGTCTATGTGTGTTAGATAGTATTGCACAAATAAGTGTAGTAGGAGATAGGCTAAAATCAATACAGATTGTGACCAAGGAGAAGTAAACACTGTTCACTGATGCAGCCTAGAAACTGACACTCCAAAAGCCCTGAGTGTCCCTGCTGTCCAGATCTATTTTTCCATATACTAAACGAAACAAGGCATTCTAGAAAAATGATTCCAGACCTGCAGCAGGAAAATGACAAGGTGTGCCTAAGACATCCTATTTTCCATAAGCAAGACAATATTCAAAGACCAGTGGAATTTTGTCAAGAATACAGATTGAAACAATTCCTCCTAGCTGATTCATTACAATTTGAGCTTCACAAAGATTCTAAAGCATCAAACAGGTAAAAAACCCATCAGCCCATAACGGTAATGATAACAAAGCATTGCAAAATGTCATGGAAATGTTAATCTTGTAGATTCAACAAGGATATTAAAATCTGTCTAAGCCTATGAACTAGTTCTTCACATGATAAGCTGATGTAATTAAATGACTACAATGATTTAAAAGCCAGAGGAAGAGTAAAATTAATGTTTATCACCAAATGTTTATCAAGGTTATCTGCCTCTTAACTTTTTCTATAGGGGTGGAATATGGCGTAAACGTATTTCTTAGACGTAAATTCATCTGATGCCAATGGTCATGGATCACCGTCTGGTTAACTGCATTTTTTTGGCCTACATTTCAGTTACAGTCATGTCATTATAGGCAGCAGAGCTGTGTTGCTCATCCTTTATAAAATTTTCAATTTAAGAGAAATTATTAGTTTATCATTCCTTTGAATTATACAGTAAATAGCTAGTGATTCTTGGAAATTTTTAATTCAAACACTTTTTTACATCAATAGTGATGATATATTAATGAGATCAAAACTTACATAACACCCAGCGTAGGCCTGTTTTTCTAAGTGTTTCGTAAGAATTGTCACTTAATTCTTGCAACAGACTCTGGGGTATCTTAAAAATAACCACCAAATTATAGTTAATTTCTTCATTTTCCCTTTAAACATCATAAACATGCATTATCTGAATCAGTGGAAGAACAAAGAAGCCATAATATTAGTGATGAGTTTAGCCCAGAATATTTTCCGAGAGTATGCAAAAATTAGAACAGCCAAGAATGGCATTTTATATAATGCAGTAATCAAAAAAGTACAATTTCATTTATATTTGTGTAATAAAAACTAAAATGATGATTTCAATGCAAAATTGTGTCTTATTGATACCATAAATACATTTAATGAAACTGTACTTAAAAGGTATTATGGTTAGAATTAGAAAATTCAAAACATGAATTTCATAAATAAAATAATCATGGTCTGCTATAGAGTACAAATAAAGACAATTTGCCATGATCAATTAAAATTAATTAAAAAGAAAATTCTGAATCAGTAACACAACAAATATTCATAATGAAATAAGTTAGAAAGTATTTATTCAAAGAATGTTGATATATATAAAATAAAAAAACATTTCAAAATTCCATCAGGATTTTTAACACTCTGTTTATTAGTTTAAAAACAATCAAGTGTTTGGAAAATATTAAGTATTTAATACAACTTCCATGAAAGAACTATATGAAAAATATTAATATAGTCATAGATTTATTATCTGCTTTGTGGCAAAGCACATATCTACTTGATGAGAAAATAGCTTAGAAGATATAAATTAATGATAATTGACAAATCTTCAACTCTGTCAAGGATAAGTGTTGTTTTGGATTACTTAAAATGTAAACTTCAAAGTTTAGATGATATATTGGGTTTTCATTTTCTTGAGGCCCTGGAAGGAACATTTGAAATAATATATAAGAAATTATGGACAGTGCTCAAGGACAATGGTTTCACTAAAAAATCCTACCGCATTTGTTTACATAAAATGACAGTGTAATGTTAAGTGCAAAAACCTGGAGCTGTGGCCAAATTTTTAGAAAAGTTACGGAGTGAAGGTCTCATTTTATCTCTAGGTTAGTCTCTTTATCTGTGAAGGTTAAATAAAAGATACAAATCAATTAAATCACATTAAGTCTCTTATCGGTGTATTTTATGCTTTCTAATCTTCACCAGAAAAGATCAAAGAGAAAGTTGGCTTTAAAAGTATAGAAATTTGGGGGTGGGGCATTGGGTGAAGTAGGTGAGGAAAATTAAGAGGTACGGACTTCTGACTATAAAATAAATCAGGGGATAAATAGTAAATATATTATGTCAAAGGGATGTAATATGCGGCATAGGGATTATAGTAAATAATATTGTAATAACTTTGGTGACAGCATACTTATGGTGAGCAATTCATAAGGTATATAAATGTCCAATTACTATGTTATATACTTGAATATAATATATAATATTGTATGTCAACTACATGTCAATAAAAACAAATAAAAAGGAAATTTTTTTTTAAAAAGTATAAAAATTAAAAAAGACTTAGTTTGATAGGCAGCTTTTGGTACTAGGATATTTAAAGCAGGGTGGAATTTTATTATCTGAAATATTCATTGTTATAGGAATAGGGTTAAGGAAGTATTTGAATATTTGACCAAAATAAAAAAGATTAAATTTCTTTTGATACATTTATTATATTACAAAAATGGAAACAGCTATTTAACATTACAAGAGATAGATATTTGACTAATTCAAGCTGGGATATTCATTGAACATAAAGAAGTGATTGAACATATAAGAACTGAATAAAGAAACCTATGAAAGAGGAGAAATTATGAAAGAAAGTAAGAATTACACTATTCCCTCAGACTCTAAAATTGACAATTTCCAAGACAAAACTCTTAGATTGTGTAATAAACTATATGAAATAATCTTGGTTCTTTGATGGCAAAAGTGATAAATAGAATGAAAATCTTTTAACTTTATTCATTCCTGGAACTTAATCAGAGGATGTTCATAAATCTTTGTGGATTGATTGTGCATAGAAATTGATAAAAGTAAAACAGCTTTTAACAATAAAATTTTAACAAATTTCATAATTTTTTATAAGGGATATTGAATATAAAAATTGTTACAAAAATTGATAAGTAGATTAGACTAACATGCATGAGGAGTTAAATTTTTTCTGATTTGGAGTACATATAAAGTACCTAGCTGACTATTTTTAGAGTTATCTCTAAGGTATTCAGACATTACTTTGTACAGATGACATTAAAAGACAGAAAAAAAAGAGTTGGTATGATTCTCACCAAATAAGTTAAATTATTTCTTTAAGTTCCGGCTTGAGCTAATAGTATTAGTTTTTATAGAATATGATGAATTTCAATTTTGACTGTACTTGCAAGTGAATACATTTATTTATTAGAGAAAACCATAACTTATTTTGGCCAAACCTTATGCATTCATTGTTGAGTACAAACTTGTGAGGCAAAGGATATTCAAACAAAACACTCACAATATACAAAAAAAAAAGTATATTACATATGTATGATTTTATTTGCAGTGTGAGGTTTTCTCTATCTATATACGTATGTGTGTATGTATATATCTTAGCTTTTTACTATTTAGTATTCTATCACCCTATGCACAATATCTTATGCTCTATTTTTAAAATAAATTTTCAAAAATAATATTTAAGTGCAATGTTTCAGCATTATGCTTACAATCACTATTCAATATCTCCTATTGCACAAGCCTTTGCATTTATAAATGTACAAATTTCTAATATATAAAGAATAATACATAATTTATACATTTTGCATGTATCATTTCTAATGATATTTAGGAATAACACTTTAAAATAAATATATAATGCATTTGCATACACATATATTGATGACTAGAAATTTTATCAGAGTATTTTAAGATGGAAATTGTTTTATTAAAAATTATATCTTAAAAAGTGTATGCTTTAGTTATAATGAATAAACCAAATTTATCTCAACTTTGGCACCATTGATATTTGGGGCTGGATAATTCTTTGTTGTAGGAAGTTGTGCTGTGCATTGTAGAATATTCAGCAGTGTCCCTGGCCTCCATCCACTAGACCCCAAGAACACCCTCCAGCTGTGACAACCAAAAGCGGCTCTAGATATTTTCAAACGTTCCCTGTTCAGCCAAATCACGCTGGTTGAGAAACACTGGAACATATGTTAAGAGTATATATTCTTTCAAAATGTATTTAGATTTATCTTATTGAGATATACTACCTATATATCCACTTTCATTTGTTGTATTGATTTTGAATATTAGTACTCAGAAAGACACATCACTGTTGTTCTCGTCTGTCCAGGCTGCTATAATAAAGTACCATAGACTGGCTTATAAACAATAGAAATGTATTGCTTACAGTTCTGGAGGGTAGAATCTGAGAGCAGGGTGCCAGCATAGTCGGATTCTCGTGAGAGCCCTCTTTGGACTTTCAGTATGCTGTCTTTTCCCTGTGTCCTTGCATGGCAGAAGGAAACAAGGGAGCTCTCTGGAGTCTCTTTTATAAGGGACTAATCCCATTTGTGAGGGCTCCATCCTCATTACCTCATCTAAATCTAATTATAAACCACACCTCCAAACACTTGTCACTTGGGGGATTAGTTTCCAACATATGAATCTGTGGGAGAGGAGAGAAGTACAAACATTGAGTCTATAACAACTGTCATATTTTATAACCATAGAACAACTACCAAATGTTTAAAGGACATGTATTACAAAGCCTGATCTATCTATCTATCTATCTATCTATCTATCTATCTATCTATCTATCTATATATATATAGTTTTTTACTTTTACCTAATAAAATTACATTTAGGGTCCACTAATCCAAGTTTTAAGGCCAAAATCTATTCCTATCAGGTCTAGGCAGTGTTCTAAGAAGCTCACACTATCAGTCCTTCCTTTATAAGCTTAGGTGTTTGCCTAGTTGTACCTATTCTTATACACCTCTTGCTCTTAAATAGATTCTATTCCTAAAACACAAAAAAAATCATGAAACCCTATTTATAAAACCTTTTCTCTTTAACTATCTGGTAATTATACCGCTGTTCCCCACTCTTTTATAATCTCTATGTTCATTACAATAATTTTGTCTTGTGCAAGTTTTATCTTGAATTGTTCACATTTTCATCACTCACACGCCTTAAATGTAGTCATATCTCAATAAATATTTGTTGAATAACTTCTAAATGATCAGTCACCTCTGTCAAAAGCTTTGCATGAATTCCTAACTAAGCCAAAAATGGATTGGCCTAATTCTGGTTTCCAAACAGCCTAAATTCAGTTGGAGCATTCTGCCTTGTGCACTGTTTTCCTTGTGTGGCCACAGGGAACTATTGAATGTACCTTATATGTGCTCAGCCCAGGTTGACTTAACAACATTTTTAAAAAGAAGAATGAAATTTATCATTAAATATATTGTAAAGCAGTTGACAAAAAAAAAAAAAAGATAAACTATAGCCATCAGATGTGATTGTTTTTGGTGATGATTTTGACACGCCACTGATTGGTGTGTCTCTCTTATTGAATCTTATCTCTCTTCCCAGATGTGTCATGGAAAAATACTACAGCCTCCTGCCAAATTGCCATATGACATTGATGTGAGGTTGTTTTTGACAGGAAAATGCACGTTCCCCAGTTACTGACTAGAATTGTTCTAAAATACAATTTAAATGTCTATGTTAAACATGATTTTATAAGCTATAATTGAAGGGATGGAAAAAGATATTCCATGCAAATAATAACCAAAAGAGAGCAGGGGTTCCTATAGTTGGTTCAGACAAACTAGACTTTAAGAACAAACTTATCACAAGAGACAAAGAAGGCCATTATATAATCATAAAAGGATCAGTTATCAGGAAGATATAGCAATTATATATATTCCAACACCAGAGCACCTAAATATAAAATACAAACACTGACAGATCTGAAGGAAAAGATAGACAGCAGTACAATAATAGTAGAAGACTTCAACACCCTACTTTCAATAATGGTTAGAATATCCAGACAGAAAATCAATGAGGAAACAGCACATTTGAACAGCACTATAGACCAAATAGACCTAACAGACTAATACAGAGCTTTCCATTCAATAGCAGCAGAATACACATTCTTAAGGACACGGAATAATTCTCCAGTATAGATCACATGTTAAGTCACAAAACAAATCTTAATAAATTTAAGAAGATTGAAATCACACCAAGTATCTTTTCTGACCACAGTGGAATGAAATTAGAAATCAATAATGGAAGGAAAACTAGAAAATTCACAAATATATGAAAATTAAACAGTTCACTCTTGAACAACCAGCAGGTCAAAAAAAGAACTTAAAAGTGAAATTAGAAAATAATGACATATTTATTTTCCAAGTCCTTTCTTATTTTCCCTCTATGCAAAAGTGGATTACCAGATATACTAATATTATTTTCTACTATAAAAGTTGTACATGATCAATAGATAATTTTGATGATATTTTAAATATAAATTAACAGATGACCAGTTATTATAGCATATAAATATCAAAGAGATTCATTAGGCCAATATCAGTGGGAAGCACTGTTTTTGCATTATGTCTTTTAATCTTTATACAACCCCATGACATATACATTGTTATTTTGTCATTTTATGACTAAGTAAATTCATAGAGGTTAAGCGATTTGCCCAACACCTCTAGCTCACAGGGGACAAAACTATCATCTATGTCACAGTTTCCCAGTCCAAAAGCCTGGTAAGCTTAGCGTATACGGAGAAAAGTCTGCTGGTAGCCCACAGCATACCTTACCTGCAAAAAAAATGCTCTTTTTTGCTACAGAAATAAAACTGAGGCTTCTGAAATGAAACAAGTAATTTGGTTGCTTCTTGAAACAGAACTCTTTTAAAAACTCCAATTTTTTATGGTAACTACTGAATATTCAAGTGTTCTAAGTCTTTAAAAGAATTTATGAGTATCATTTATATAAAATATTGTTTGAAATGTAATACTCAAATATAATCATGTAAAATAGTGTCATCTTATCACTTTTATTAGAGATTAAATTAACTTTACAGATAACCAGTTTTTATAAAATGATTCCCACATAGTAAAAAAATTAAAATTGTTGCAGATTTCAAAAATGTAATGAAAGAGGGAGTAATTTTCAGTACTTATGCAAGGGAAGAACAGATGCAGGCAGATAGGAAAGTAAATATTCTATGCTGATGAAGTGAAACTTTGCATAATGACATAAAAAGTCATTTATATCTGCTTTTAATAAAGTTTAAATTCTTACTTTCATTGATTTTTAATATTTTACTTAGATTTTAATTAAAATGTTTATTTAGTTGATTAACAATCTTTTATATTAGGTCAGGCAATGAATGTATACATTTCATTCTGTATTAAAGAAGTATGTTAGGATTTTGTGGTATATAGCCTATAAAAGCAAAAAATAACTCTTCATGTACTCAAGTGACGCATGTAACTAGAAAATAGTGGCTGAACTGAAAAGTTTGAGTCGTAGTGAATAACAAAAACAATCATTGAAAAAAGTCAGTGAATGTGGAGGGGAGAGATGGTCAATCCATTTTGGCACATAATAAGTTATTTTGATAAATAAGATCCCTTCTAGGTTGCTATTTTTTCTAACAAATTATGAACACATCACCTAAAATTTTAAGATCCAAACCTGCTACAAAACTTATTCAAATATATTTTTACAGATCACAGTTTGCCAGAGTATATCCAAAGGAATCTTGTTCTGCTAGATAATCTCTAAGACAAACAAAGCAAAACAAACCAAAAACCAACCAAAAAAATACAAAATGTCTGGGATCATGTATACTTGGAAAAGACAAGATGTTCTCCCTCTTATGGAAAATTATAAATTATTATAGCATCATACAATTCTCAAAAGTTCTACAGTAGTAAAATTATGTCAACTTTGTTAGAAAACCCATAAAAGTAGGCCCTCTATTGACTACAGGAGAGGAGTATCCCAGGAACGTACCGCTATGACTAGCTGCCTTCACTTCTCACTTATAAATTCTCCACTTTTAACATCATGACTAAAATTTCTTTGAGTGCTTTTTAGTTTTGCTTTTATCCTAAGAAGAAAAACTCTATACATATTTTTAAAATATGGAATTTTCTAATAAATATAAGCCTATACAGTTTGTTCTGCTCATGGGTTTGACCATCTGACAAAACATTTTTCATACCAAAGTTTCATGGTCATTAATTCAATCCCTGAGAGGACTTACAACACCTATATTCCATTTCAATAAAAAAACATTCATTATTGGTATTTGGTGCACATGTCCTTGGATACATATGTATACTTCAATTTCAAAGGTTATGTATTGCATGTATACAATTTAATCTACTAAAAGGTATTGTTATACAAATCTCATTCTATTTATATTCTTCACTGAACAGTATGTTTTATAATATGTTTGGGACTATGTAGTTACAGACATTGGTTTCTATATGCTGTATAAAATATACCATAATGATTATCAATGGAGTTTTACTTATTTATTCCCCTTGTATTGGTCACTGTTAGGTCCATTTGACTGCTAGCACAATCACTAATTTAAAAAATACAGATTCAGAAATCTAACAACTGTGTCATAATATATATTTAATTTTCATAAATATTTAATTTTTATTAACTTAACCTTAATAATTTTCCACTTTTATTGTATACTTTGTTCTTTATTTAGTGTCTCTCTGTCTCTTGTCTCTGTCTCTCTGTTTGATATTAACATAAATTCATGTAACTTCATATTTTTAAAGGATGAGGTTTTAAAGGAACACGTAGTGCAACAGTCAACCAAAGTATCTGCCTTTTCGTGCAACGGACTAAGTATCTATCATGTCCCTGTGTGGAAACTGTGCTAAGAATTACACTACCTGTGTTGTAATGTGTTTAACAGAATACAACATGCCTCTATCTACCGGCCAACGGCACACATGGAAAATAAGTATTAGGAGTGTGGCTTTTGTGAGTAGCTATGTAATAAGGATTTGTAATTACATTACATAGCACCAAATAGTCTTTCTCTTATCTTATTTAATTCTGTCCTAAATCTAATATATAGCTATATCTTCTATTGTTTGCCATAGATCCATGATAAATTAAAAAAATTTCATATAGGAAATATATGGTACTTAATTTGTTATGTGTCAGTCAAAATGTTGCTGACTCTTTGGTTGATGTTATTCTTTAGAATTTTAAAATTGTAGTGTCAAGTCAACATTGAAATCAGCTTGAAGATACTATGCAATAGTTCACCTATAACTGATAAATTTAAGCATGATTTTTTTTCACACACATTTAAAAAATAATATTCAACTTGCCCAATGACATTTGTTATCTTCCTTAAGCACTTTTAATTTTGTTCATATACTGGGTTTCATCCTTGTCTACTATATAATGTGAAGGACATAGAAAGACAATATTACACTCTACATCTTCTGTAGATTTCCTGCTGTGGCTTGTTCACTCTTTTCTCTGAGGCAATTTTCTTGCATTCAGATTTCGTGCATTACATTTTTTATGTTCTCTTTGTTTTAGCATTTGATGCCCCTACTGCCTTTCTGACTCTTTATTTGTCTGTGTACATATTCACTACTCTATTTAGGGTTTTTTTTTTCCCTTCTTGAGTGTATCTGTTATTTAAATACCACTTTCCCCTGATGGCTGCTATCTCACTTTAGTTTCTGACAGCTAGGGCTGTGCTTTTAGGTTATATGCTCTGGCCGTCAGTTTAGATTTCTCCTGGGCTATTCTGCCTCTTTGTGATTTCCCGAATGGGTTACATCCTGCTTGGCTGCTGTAGAGTTCTGCCTTCTGCTTGTTTGTTTTAAGGCTCATTGGATTTTACTCATAAATGAAGTTTGCTTTTCTGTTGTAAGGGAATTCATACCCTTTTTCCCCTTTTTGTATTGCTACTGTCCCTGTATCTGCAGACAATCATTTCATAAATATTAATATTTTTACAGATGTTTTCAAATATTTTTACAGTTTTATATTGTTTAAAGTTATATTTGTTTTCTTTAGAACAAATGTTAGTGCATAGACAGTGCTGTATTACACTGAAAATTGCTAAAGGAATAAAGATAAAAGCAAATATGAAGCAAAATTATCATTGTCCAAATGATAAATATGAAAGGGTGAACATTATTTCAAGTAAATGACATTATCATTTTAATTATTCATACTTTATTTTAAAATAGACTCTTTATAAACTGTTTCATCTTACATGATTTTTATCTCATTGTGTACGTAATTAAAAATCAAATAATGCTACACATTTATCATTAAAAAGAGCACTCCCTGTCTCCCATGCGCCATCTCCCAAATTACCAAAAACCTTATATATACATATAAACTTTTTTTCTAAATAATATGCTCATACCAATATTTATATATAAGTTTTCCAATTTACACAGTAATTATTGGCTAAAGAACATTAGGGTTAAATCTTATACTCAAATATCCATTATAGATGTTCCTTTTTCTTAAGCTAATCATATACTATATAATTCTCTCTCTTCTATATATAGACAGATACACAGTTAGCTGAATTATAAAATGCTTGTATGAGTAGAACAATATAAACAATATTTTCATATAAACCACACATTGTACCACATTTATACTTCTTTTTATGTAAAATATTTGGTCTTTTTTCTGCATTTTATCATTGCCTTATGCTTATTTTATTTATTTAGTTTCCTATATGGCTTTGATTATATCACAACCAGACTCTCTAACTGAAGTCTAAAACCTCTTTCAATATGGCCTTACACTCTGGTAATCTAACACAATTGTCTATAAATGTTTCCAAACCTATAGCTCCACTGACATTTTTTAATGTAGTAATAAATGTCATGGGCTATACATTGCCAGTTGGATGGAGGATTGGACTATTTATTGAAGACGTTTGGCTATATTTTAACAATTTAATTATTGTTTAAGCATGATGATTATTGATTTAAATAGCTTAAGTCGTTTTGGTTGAATGAGCTAGCTTCTCTTCACTAGATGTGATGACTTAGCTATCAGTTCACCTACTTTGCTATTTTTAGAACAAAGAATAAAATTCCAAACTTGACACCATCTACTATTTCATTCAGGACAGCTATGTTGACCATATGTCACATCTGAACATTCTTTCATGAACAGTCTGAAAAGGCCAGAAGTTTCTAAATTTAGAATATCCCAACATATTTTTATCATTCTAATTTGCCTTGAAATAGCCTATAATTAATAGAAAGGGAGGTAATTTAAAATACATATGCATATATAATTGCATTTTTAAAATTTTTATAAAATAGAATATTATTCAGGATAATCTGTTTTCCTTAATATTTATGGTACATCTCATTACATACCTGCATTTTATTAGCCTCATTTTACTTAAAAAGAAATTGGGATTTATTTACTTATTTTGTGTTTTATAACATAGCCCATAAAATACATAGCTGGAATTTAAATTTCTTCGATTTTATACCAATGTTCTTACATTATAATACCCCAGAATTTTGAAAGTACAATTTTAAACTTTTTTCAATTCCAATGTTCAGAATCTAGAGTTAGAGTTTAGGTCTGTTCTTATTTACCAGAATAATGTTTTTCCATCCAGTTTTACTGAGGCATAATTGACATACAGCACAGTTTAAGGTGTACAGAATAACGACTCAAAATATTTATATAATGTGAAATGATTACCACAATGGGTTTAGTTAACATTCATATTCTCATATAGTTACAAATTAAAAAAAAAATTTCTTCGTAAAGAGAACTTTCAGGATCTATTCTCATGGCGATTTTCAAACATACCAATACAGCATTGTTAACTATAGTCATCGTGTTGTACATTATACCCCCAGTATTTATTTATCTTATAACTGGAATTTTGTACTTTTTGACCACCTTTACCTAATTCCCCCACCCCCAACCCTTGCCTTTTTTTTAGATAGCACATGTGACATCATACAGTATCTGTCTTTCTCTGTCTGACTTATTTCACTTAGCATAATGGCCTCAGGGTTCATCCATGTTGTAACAAATGGCAGGATTTCCTCTTTTGTTAATGCTGAATAATATTTCTTTGTATATATATACACACACACACACATATATATATATATATATATATATATATATATACCACATTTTCTTTATCCATTCATCTGTTGATGGACACTTAGGTTGTTTCCATGTCTTGGTTATTATAAATAATGCTGCGATGAACAATGAATGAAGGTACAGATACCTTTTCAACATAGTGATTTTGTTTCTTTCAGATATATATTCAGAGTGAAATTGCTGGGTCATATGGTAGTTCTTTTGTTCATTTTTAAGGAAACTCCATACTGTTTTCCATACTGGCTGCACCTATTTATACTCCCATCAAAAGTGCACAAATGTTCCCATTTCTCCACTTCCTCAATGGCCATTTGTTTTCTCTAGTCTTTCTGATGCCAGTCGTTCTAATAGGAATGTGGTGATAACTCCTTGTGGCTTTGATTTGCATTTTTCTAATTACTAATGATGTTGAATACCTTTTCATGTGCCTGTTGGCCATTTGAATATCCAGTTTGGAAATATGTCTAGTCAGTGTCTTTGTCCATTTTAATTGGATTATTTGTGTTTTTTGTTACTGAGCTGTATGAGTTCTTTATACACTTTGGGTATTAACCCCTTATCAGATATATGACTTACAAATATTTTTTCCCTTTCCATAGCTTGTATTTTCATTTTGTTGATTGGTTCTTTTGCTGTGCAGAAGCCTTTTTAGTATAATATAGTCCCACTTGTTTATTTTTTTATTTTATTTCTTGTGCTTTAGGTGTCATATGCAAAAATTATTGCTAAGACCCATGTCAAGAAGCTTTTTTCCCATGTGTTCTACTAAGAGTTTTATGATGTCAGTTCTTACATTTAAGTCTTTAATTCATTCCTAGGGACATACATCCCACCAAGATGGAATCAGAAATAGAATATCTGAACAGACCAATTATTAGTAAGGTGGTTGAATCAGTAATCAGAATTCTTCCACACTAAGAAATGTTTACTTAATACTAAGGAAGCAGTAAAGGAGGAATAGAGGCACACACAAAAAAAGAGACATGGAAAATTTAGAAAACCGAAGAAAAATCACAGAAGTAAATCCATCTATGTCAATAATAACATTAAATGTGAATAGACTACACAATCAGATCAAAAAGTAGAAATTGTCAGACTGGATAATAAGAAAACAATATCCAACTACATGCTGCCTAAAGGAGATACAGTTAAATTCAAATAGGTTAAAATCAAAAGGAAGAAATAAAATGTATCTTACAAACAGCAGCCATAGCAAAGTCAGAGTGGCTATAAAAATCCTGGACACAGGAGTCATGGAAACAAAAAATATTATTAGATATAAAGGTAGACATTGTATGATAGAAAGATCAGTCTTTACATTGGAGAGTTGAATGCTCCATTGTCAATATTGGATAGAACTAACATGCAGAACACCAGCAAGAAAATAGAGGATGAACAAAACTAGACACAAACTACGCTTTGTGTCTTCACATCAAATTTTCCAGAGATGATTATGGTCCCATTGATTAATATTTTCCTTAATGGTTTGCGTTTGAACATTTTATGAGAAGTTTTTCATGACTCTTTTAAAAATATATTTTCTAATCTTTTTATTGCTGTCATAATCTTATATTTCTTGTTTCCATTTTAAAACAATCTTGAGTTCAGTTTTGCAAGAACAAGGGGGAATGACAGGCATATTCAAATTTATGACTTACATTATTATTCTTTAAATTTCACCTGTATTACCTTGACTTAGAGCCAGGTACTCATCCATAATTATTCTATCGATAGTAGCTAAATCAGTTATTATTTGTTTGGGTTAATTTTAATGTGGTTATTTTATATTATTCAAACATATATTAAATGAAAGTATGTGTATCTAAGTGAATCTTTTTCTAGGAAGAATGTTTTTAGTTTTTAGAAAAAATTCAGACGTTCATGTATAAATATTTTTAAGAAAACTTATGAATATGAGATTTGAAGCACATCTTATTCTTTAAACAGAAATATGTCAAAAAGAATTTAATGGTAATAGTGACACTCAAAAACAAGGCAAACGTGTTTTTAGACCAGAAACAAGTCAGATATGCAAAAACATAAGAAAACGTTGAGACTACAGGTCTTCTGAATTATTGACCTGAAAGAAAGCTGGGGAAGGTGAGTTTTTTCTCTCCGGGAGTTTGATACTAAACGTGCTTGATGTGAAATTTGGGAGTTCAGCCAAAATGAGTGAGAGAAGAGTTGGTTGTTTTGTTCATGAAAAAGTTTGACAAAGTTGTTTCCCTTTACTGCCTGGGGGCATGGCTTCATGAAGTGTGTAGTCCAGGGAAGATGCAGGGCAGAGAACAGCCTTGCTATCAGGAATTGAGTCAAACATAAACAGCCTGAGCGACTGGATTTTAAATATTATAAGCAGAACTCAAAGGTCTAGTTTTGAACTGGGCCCCTTGGAGCTCTCAGAAAATCCAATCCTCATGATATCAGACAAGAGTTAGGGAAGGCTGACAAGATAAAAGAAACTAAAAGCAAGTACATAGAAAGGCACACAAGATAAAGCTTCAAGCTAGAATTACATGAAGACATATAAGAATCAGAAATTGGATTCACTCTAGAATGTATAAAAAATTTACAGATATACAGAGACACGGGGAATATACACATCCACAATCATACCCTCACAAAAAGAATTATTAAAGAATGCACTTTACCAAGAAGAATATGTAAGCAAGTAGAAAGAATAAGAATGGGCAAATAAATTCACTAATGCATGAAAAAGTACTAAATTATTGACCTTGAAAACATATTAATATTTTTAAAATAATTTTAAAAGGAAACGAACACTGTAGATTTCACAAAAAGACACATTCAGGGGTGTGGGTCTGAGGTTTTGTGGTGCTAGTTAAAGTAAACTAAGACATACAAACAGGAAAAGGGTAGAGATTTAGAAATATTTTAAACTTTTAGAAAGTATACTAAAATGTGAATTTTAACAGTTTTATGTAGACCCTATAGAGATGAAATATGTTGTATAGCTCCTAAAACAGCAGAGGTGATGGACGCTCCAGGGGAGAAGAGTATAAAAAGAAAGAGGTAACTTTGAGAAAACACACAGTGAAAGGAAAAAGAAGAAACATGGGGAATTTAGCTTCCTGGAAGAAAAAAAGATACCAAAAACAAAATAAAACAAAGCAAAACAAAAAACATTCTTTTATGCTATCATCAACAGAACGGAAAAAACAAAAGTCCCCATACTTCACCACGCTGACAGCTCACTCTAAAGAGAAATCCCATAAATGAGCTGAAAGTACCTCCCCACAGACATCTTTCTAATTACAAAGGGAAAGATAGTAATTTACAATGGAAAAAGCGGGCAGATGCTTCTTTAACCAAGTGATTAAATTTAATGTCACCACTAATGAGGCCCATTAATACAATGTATCCCCTGTTCTGAGGCACTGAGAACACAAAATCTTGTCAGCAACATTCCTGCAAAAAATACATTACCTGCATCAAATCATGAAGATCGATCAGAAAAATCTAATTAAAGGATATTCTATATAAGATAATGGTATCCCTTCTGCAACTCTGCAACTTGTTGCCAGAAAAATATAGAGGGTAGGAGGACAGAGAGAGAGAGATAGAAGAACATAAGAGAGTTCAAAAGCCACAGCAAATTCTGTAGAATACTTGACATTGGGGGAAGTGGGTAAAATATATATACAGGGAAAAAATTGTACTATACTTGTAACTATCCTGTAAGTTTGAAATTTTATCAAAATAATTTTTTAATTTAAAAGGAAATTGTAAAAGTGATGTTAGAAGTAGATCAGTAATTATAATTTTTAAAAAATATTTAGACTAGGAATGTAGTAGGGTTTTTCTAACAAGCTATTTTTGGGTAAAAATTAAAATAAAATGACAGGAAATGTAATAACTAAAGAATGGAAAGTATAAAAATGAAAAGAGCAAGTAATTCCACAAGAATGCAAAATAACCATGGACTTTTAGGCATTAATATACACTCAAAAAGTAAATTGGCAGTAGTAGAATTATAATTCTATAAAATATGATACTATTGGTAGGATTAACATATTTAGATCTTCCTGAATCAATTATAAAATGAACCTAGTTTTTCAAAAATGAAGTGAACATTTTAAAAAACTGTTCATTAATAAGTCACAAAAAAGTATTGATAAATTTAAAAATGTAAATGTAACATTTTCTAATCAAAATGAAATTAGTTTAAAATTGATAATCAAAATTAGACAAGTCCTAGTATGTTTAGAAAAGTAAACATACATTATTTTATGAATTTACTCTATGTTCACATTAAAGTTATTTAAATAATTTAAAAAAATAAAATATTATAGACCTCTTCACTTATAAACATAAGTGTAAATATTTTGAGTTAACCATAAATTTATCAGTTTGGAAAACAATATATATGATTACTACTTAAAAATCCATCACTAACGTCTGGCTTCTGGTCCAATATGTAAAGTCATCACTCCTATCCTCACAGAGATGAAAAAAGCTGAAAACCTGATAATCAACAACTCTTCTTAAAGGATCAGAGAATTGAAATCACAGGGCAAACACCCACCTTGTAAACTGAAGATATGGGAAGAAGAAGGGAATCATAGTTTACTGGGAGAAGAAACCATCACTGGAGCCAATATTGAGTAGGGATACTTAAAGGCTAATTTACTAATTGCTGTATAATAAACATGGACAAGTTTGAGGTTAAGAACTCCTGGAGGAACAGTCTTTTAAGGATCCTACACTTTCATAAGTCTTACTCTCAAAATTCCTACCAGATGCTAATTGTGTGAGTTGGAGAAAAATCCCCTCATGTTTCCAGCAGAGAAAGAGGAAAAGTAACCATTTAGAAATATGCTTAGAGTGTTTCATGCTGTTTAACAAAGGCCTGACCTCAATGGAAACTATTACACTGAATAACTAACATAAGTTTTAACTGAGCCTAACTCATGTGCGGGAAGGAAACCACCCAATTCCAGCCCCCTTGAATATTTCTGTCTCACATAAGACTTAAAAAACAAACTAAATAAACAAACCAAAAATGTGGGAAGCAGTTGTGGAGGTCACAGCACCGTGGCACAGCAGCTCACTCAACATTAAGAGCTAATCATGGAATTATGGAAGGTTTCTCCTCCCCTGCATTTTACAGAAAGTAACTCTGTGAGGTGATGGAGGTTTAACTTGATTGCGGTAATTATTTCACAATGTATACATATATCAAAGCATCATGTTGTACTTTTTAATTATATACAAATTTTAGTTGTCACTTATACCTCAATAAAGCTTTTTTAAAAATCTCACAGAAACATGCATTTAAGAATCCCTTAATGGTATGTCTTGAGTGGCATTTGGAAGAGGCTGTCTACCATCCCAAAGGCAGAGCTCGCTGACTTGTGAAGGCAGCGGGAAGACTGACTATTATTCTGGTCAATAAAGGCAAAGGGATGGATTCTGAGGCTTCTATGTGTGTTTGTGTTTGCATGTGTGTGCATATGTGTACGTATGTAATTTGTAAAGAGAAAATATATCAATAGTATTGGAATCTAAATTTAACACTTTAAAAATAGGGTGGATTATTTCCGTTTACTTTTGTTTTCTCTATATACAAAATCTGGTATATGTTGTGCATAGTACAAGAATAAGTAACCAAAGGTAATCACTTTGTGAAAATTTATTTTCATTTAGTTCCTATTTATATTGTTAATAACTGATGTTAAGATATATATACAAAAATAATTTAGTGGAATTCTACCTTTTATTTTTAATTTAGGGTCAATTTATAAAATTATGTTACATCTCCCAAAGTTTTGCATACTCTCTAAAAGAGAACTAAAAGTTTCTATCCAACTTAAAAAGCTTTTAAGTGTGTTTTTAAGAGAGAAGGCTTAACATCTATCTCTAAGTTTATTCACATACACATGCTTTTGCAATGTCCACAGTTACTCCAACTACTTAAGGTTTATGGGAGAAAATGAAAACAAATCAAAGTTTAATTTTCACCACCCTGAAATTACATTTACTCTGGACCTTTTGATAACAATTCTCAAAGAGAGTTTCAGGCTTATATCCTTTCATTTTATATTTTCTGGGGAACATAAGAATGTGTCTACTTTAGCCCATTGTTCATGAATTTCTCTAAATCTATTTGCCAAAATCTTAAACACAATAAAATAGAACTGACCTATTTCTCTATCTTTTAGTTTATTACTCTTTGCCTCCAAAAGAAACAGCAATAACAAGCACCCATAAATGGGGAATGTTAAAACGTGTCAAATCATCAGCTTTCCATTGTCTTATTTTTATTAAACTGAAATCCAAATGGAAAGAGAGCACATTATACTACCATGTAATTTAACATGACAAAGTAAAAAGCTCTGAAACTGGTAATGGGAAAATTGATTGACCTTTAAATAAAAATCTCAGGCTATGTTTCTGTCTATAAGGCTCATACTGACAGGACAAGTCCTGAAACACTAGCAGCTTAAAATGCTGGCATCAAGATATGATAAATATCGATTTATGAAAGCATAAATACAACATTCAGTTTGGTTACAGATGAGATTCACGAGTTACTGTTCAATTACCTCCACCTTTATTTTTTAGTCAATATGCACTTCACCTCTTGTCACTGAAGGCAGAGATAAAACCAACACATTAAAACACTGCTGTGACATCAGAATGTATTTATTGAGAATTATTTCAATAAACTTTCAATAACTTATCTTTTTTCTACATTAATTAAAATGCTATCAGATGATTATACTTTTGATTGAGTGAAACATAACAAGAAGTCTCTATTTAGAAAAAAAAAGAACTCTATTTTTGGATGCAAGATGGTATTTATTTTTGGAAGGGATTGTTTAGAATCAGGTTTTTAGGTACAAGGTGTCTTTATTTACCTGGATAGCATTACATTCATTTAGAAGGCAACTCTCATTTTTATGGACATGTCTCATAAAACTGTAAAAGGCATCTTACTATGATGAAAGATTAGACTTGCTCATGAGAGTCTATCAAAATGTAGTTTCAGATTGAATTTTAAGATAATCAAGTCTGTGAATGTGTTTTAACAAGTCAGCTGGTGAAGCACTGCAGGATCTCAGGTGTTATTTCATCAACAACTTTGAACCTAACAAGCTACAAAGTATCCTAGTCAGTAACATTCCCTCTAAAGAATCCCTGGGCATGTTATACCATCGGGGTATAAATTCATAAAGCAGGTCTCGTTATACAATTTACTAAAGAAGAAGTTCTAAGTCTTTCTGAATTTACAGCAACCCATGTCACACAGCAGCTTCATTCACTTTTTGTGAATCTCTCACTCCTCTGACTTCTGTCTTTGATGCTATTTATATTGATCTTCCCTTTTGTCTTCTGGCGAGCATCCCCGTTCTTTGTCCTGGTGGCTTCCTTCTGTTATCATCTGTCAGGAGGACAGGAAATGATATTTCAGTTCAATACACTGAGGGGATGTATAATTCATTTTGAAAGTCTTGATGTCAAAAGCACTTTAAGAATCACATCAAATGATTTACTCAAGCAAAATCTGAGCCAATACAGAATGCCTTTTAAGATAAAATAGCTGACTTTGACCACCATCTATGGGGTAAATATGGCACATTTATGTAATTATAAAAATTATAATTAGAGATAAAAGCCACTAAATTTAGCTACTCTTTCTTAGATTTCAACTCTGATAATAAAATAATTACAGCATGATATTTGTAAGAAGAAATAGCCAATTTAAAGAATAATATTGTTTTCTCCTGAACTCCTGTATTATGTTTCCTTCCTTCCCTTCCTCCTCTTTCTTCCTTTCCTTCCTTCTTTCTTTCTTTCTTTCTTTCTTTCTTTCTTTCTTTCTTTCTTTCTTTCTTTCTTACTTTCTTTCTTTCTTTCTTTTCTTTCTTTCTTCCTTCTTCATCAAAAATTTATTGAATGCTTACTCTATGCCAGATACTGTTTTAGAAACATAAGTAAATAATAATCCTAATAATAATTATAATAATAAAAGATCTCTGCCATGTGGAGCTTATACTTGGTTTGGGATAGCAGAAACAATCTATACTAAATACTAAATGACATAGTATATTAGAAGATGATACGTGCTACTGAAAAAAGGAAAAGCAAAGCAAGTTAAGGCTGATTGATAGTGTGGGGCAGGCATGACTATTTGTAGTAGTCACTTAGGTGGTCAGGGTAAGCTTCATTGAGAAAGTGAGATTCGTGAAAGTACAAAAAATGAGATCAGTGAGTCATCCAGCCAGGTATCTGAGGAATATAGTATGTGTTGAGGATGCCCTACATGGCTGGAGTATGTGAAAAAGAACCAGATGATCTGTCATTCTGCTAGAAATGTTTCTCTCTTCGCATATCAATCATAACATTAATGAGTGGCAGCATGATATAGTGGCAAGAAAGTGACCTTCTGGGTCAGAGAGTCTTGGGTTTGCACACTTATTTTCCTACTTGGCAGCTGGTAAATGTAGACAAGTATTCAATCCCTGTGAACCTCTGTCTCCTTGACTATGTCACCATAACACCCAACTTCTTGGACCTTCAGGACAAGTAAATTATACTATATAGCTCTTTAAAACACTCAACATATAGCGACAGTGGCAGTACACCGCAATGGAAAAATATGACATGCTAATTCAAGCTTATATGATGCTAAGCCGTGTATGATGGGAATTGGAACAGAAGAAGTTACCTCTTTGCAATTTTTCTACATGATATTTACTACCCAGAAATATATATATACATAATTTCGTCACACAACATTAATCTGTTCTCTTGGTGTTTGCAGGATAATACGAGAGATCACTATTATGATAGAATCAATTTATTTACTGCATTTAAAATATTCATTCCCCAAATTCATAGTTTCAAGGAATATTTTCTGGGTCTCCTCTTTTCCTCCAGGTACCACAGATACACCTGGAGATGTGTGGCTGCCACTTCATTGATTGCACTGATCTTATTGTTATCTCCATTAGACACACCTCCACTGCGGGTACATCATTTCTCAATGTTTGTTTTACAGGTGCACCAAGTGAAGAGTCAACAGAAAATCTTCTAAAAAATCATACAGTCTGGCTGCAGTTACTTTTTCACGATGATCAATTAATTCAGGGATGGTGTTGACAAGGTTAATTTGTCAATTGTCAAGGCATCCTTTCCAAATTTATGGAGGTAAAAATGATTCAACCCATTTCCTTAATCATAATCTTTAAAATATTTTCTTTCAGTTCCTCATTTTCAATTTTGAACAAATAAATATTATATCTCTTTATTCTTGCTTCCTGAAGTTTTTTTGACTACAAAGCTCTCCCAGTGGTACTCCCCTAATGCAATTGTTTGCACCCTTATTCAATTTTGTTTTAATTATTCCTTTTTCTCATTCATTCTTTCTCACCAGTTGCTTTGCTAAAAGTACTAAGGTAATTCAATGGGGAAATGGCATTCATTTCAACAAGTTGTGTAGGAACCACTGAATGTCAATATGGAAAAGGACTTCAAAAATCTCTTTAAGCTATAAATGAAAATTTAGTTGAAATGAACCACAAACCCAAGAATCCATACTAAAATGTAAGAGTCCTAGGAGAAAATGCAGGAAAAAATCTCCATGAATTTTGGACAAGCAGAATTTCTTTTATTGAAGATAAAGAACATGAGCCAATAAAGAAGTTGATAAACAAATCAACATAATATCTTCTCTTTAAAACACCATCAGGAAAATAAAAATTAAAAATACACAAACTGGGAAATTATTTTTAGATTACAGGACTTGTACACAGAATATATTAAACACTTTTCAAATTTCAAAAAATAAGAATAAAAAAGCAAAAATGGACAAGATATTTGATCAGGCATTTTGACACTATCAATAGCCAATAAACACACAAGCAAGCATTCAACCTCATTTGCCATCAGAAAAATGAAAATCAAAACTTATGTTTTATATCAATCCATACTGTTACATACATAATGGCTAAAATTAAAAATGGATAATATCAAGAGTTGACAAATATGTGGAACATTATACATGGCAAGTGGAGATGGAAAATATTTCAACTATAGAAAACAATTTTGGCAATTTTTTATAAAGTTAGACATACATTATTCATATTACTCTGCATTTTCACTCCTAGGAATTTGTCCAAGAGAAAAGAAAATTTAATTCCATGTAAATTCTTTTACATGAATGTTCATAGCAGCTTTATTCTTAAATGTCAAAATTTGGAAATAGCTCACATGTCCATCAACAGATAAGTGAATAAACAAATTTGGATATATTTGTAAAGTGGAATACTACCCATTTATATAAAGACATGAACTACTGATGCACACAGTGTTATGGTTGATCTCAAAAACATGCTGCTGAGCAAAAGAAGCCAGCCAAAAGAGTACACGCTATATAACTCCATTTGCTTTGTCCTACCCCGTGAGAGCACAGCAGAGCTGTCCCAGAGAGGGATTGCAACTTCCTCCTGGATCTCAGCATGAGAAGACACATGAACAAGAGCCAAGCAAAGTTAAGCAGACCCGTAGGCATAGCAGTAAAACCACAGTTGCTGCTATGGACCGTGAATCATAAATATATCTATTCTATAAGTCGCTGAGATTTTGAAGTTTTTGTTATCACAGAAAATCTGACTAGCACAAGAAAATGCAAAAAGTTCAGGAAAAATGGATAGAATTTCACGAATGATTTCTTTGAAATTATGAAAAAGGATAAGATCTAGTACACAAATACCTGCCTCTCTGGAGGATATAATCCAGCAAAGAGGTGAATGCATACAAAAATAATAGACTACATAATATAATTATAGATACTGACATGTAGTAAGATGCACTGTCATGTGCATTAATACCATCCAGGAAAAAAAGTGGAATGACAAGTTCACTGCAAACATTAGAAGAACACATCCTTTAGAAATGTAGAAATCACAATGACACATTCCAACTACTAGATCCTCATTTTTTTGTGTGTGTTATTAACATATTCTATCTTCACTCAGAAAAACTTGATTAAATGTCTTAATATAAAGTTACACTCTTGTCTCTTTGTGATAATAGGGGTGTTATTTTAATTTGTATGTTGAGTGGTAACCACACTCCAAAGTAATACATTTAAGGGCCATCTCTTAGAATCATAGTGCAGAATATCTCCAACACTAAGGGCGCCTTACAGTACTTTACTTCTTAAAAGGAACAACAGATTCATCGTTTCTGTATTCTTGTGATGGGAAAAAGACATGATCTTAAACAACTACCTAAAAGTATTGTAGTGTCCATGGAAAACGAAGTAAAGATATTGGAATATGAGTAGAGTTATTATCTTGATCTGGAGTTTTGAATGGAATTTTGGGACACTGTAATCCATTTTTCTAATGTATATTTTTCTCATTATTCTCTTTCTATCCTACTTACAGAAATGACATGTGTCAACAAGTGATAATTGTTCCTCATTGTACTAAACTCATTTTTAAACAAATTTACCACAAAATAACCACTGATATTTAACTGAATTAAATATGGGTGCTGTCTCTTGGAAGAGTAGATGAAATTTATAGTCAAGCTTATGCTTGCAAAGAGAATTGGAAGGAAGCCCACCACCTTTTTTCACTTATAATAGAACTCATCAGAACCTAAAATTCTTGTGACCAGAAGTGGTATCATCCCAAATGCTGGGCAAAGTAATCTTCAGGACCCATGAAATGAATTGATGCTTTAGGCTTACTAAACCTAAAATAATAGTTGAGTTATACTCTCACTTATGAATTGTGTTTGGCTTATTGACTATTTTATTTATTTTTAATCAATGTTAAGTGAAGAGCTAAAACAAAAATAAGGATTTTCTCATTCACTGAAAATTCTATATCTATATATTGCAAATTGAAGAATATGAGTAATGCTCATGAATACACGTGAGCAGAGGTGTGTCTGTTACAGACATTTTCATCCATATTTCTGGCAAAAATTCAGTTTTCTTCTTATTTCATAGCTTCACATAGAAAAGTAATTACTTACAAATTTTTTAGTGGACCAAATTAATATGCTTATTCTACCAAAGCCATGTTAAATGCAGAAATAAAAATCAAAGCCAATGTTGAATGTGCTATTTTTACCTCTTAAAATAATTCCTGTGGTCTTGTCAAATAAGTCATGTTGTAACATCTTTAAAAATAACATGGCGTGTATTCTGAAATGGAGGCATTTATTCTGAGCAGCTCAGATCTATCTTTGACGTAGTTATAAGCTAAAGGGCATGTGAAGAAGAAAAAAAAAGTTGTAACTTTCCCTATATAACTTAGAGGCAGGGGAGATTTGAGAGAGAAATTATTTACAGGAATTAAAGAAGACACAGCAGGGCTTTTGTTGTTTATTAAGAGTGAGTGATTTTCAAACTTGGTTAAGTTATATTCCAACAGATTCTGTCTTATACTTTATTTCACCAGCATCAAGGTGGATGAAAAAAATGTTAAAAGTCTTTTTTGTCATTCTCCAGAGAAGATAATGGAATTTCCCTATTACTATTTCTTCCCTCATATCATACTGAAGCATTAACTTGTCATAATATTATCATGATAGATTACTAAGCAACTGATACAAAGTAAGAGCCATAATGATCAATTTCCTTCTGATACTCCTATAAGGAAATTTATTAAAAGTTCATAAGATGGATGGCACTGTTTATTAACAATATTAATTCATTTTATAGCATTAAAGGAAGAACAGAGGCAACTGAGAATGAATCTAGCAAATATATTCAGATCAGGCTGTGCCCTTTCTCTAGACAGTGAATTTCACCAGCTACTGTCAAGACCTTGGAAGTAGAAGCTATCTTCAGGGGTGTGCTAATAGAAGTCTAACAACTAGCTCTCAGAAGAAGCTCAGATTTACATTTTTTCTTTCAGTCTCTGAAAAGAAAATACATCACAGTCGATTTGAAGCTACCCATATGACATCACTGACCTCCGAGTTGGAAAGAAATGTGCAATTAGCCCTCACAGGTCACATGAGCCAGCTCTGACAGCACCATTTATCTTCCAGTAGTTGTAAAGTTGTAGTGTCCAAAGGGATTGGATGTAACATGTATGGTTCCGAAGGAGACAAGGATTAATAAGGAAAAAGTAACTAGAGGTAGATTTCCACCTCTATGGGAAAATCTTTCCAAGAGGAGCAGACCACATCTTTTGACTGATAGGAACTGGTGTATCAATACTTCAGCTCCTTGCCTTCCTTTTTGAGATAATCTGAAGCCTATGATCTCCACTGTCCGATGTGTTCTCCAGCAGAATTTAGCTTCAGGTGCTCTCAGTGGTTACGTGCTGGATAGTCACACTTTATCTATTGCTTTTCCTTCCCAGTGAGTCCTGGGATCCCTTTCCACATAAACTATTTGCACTCTATACCTTGTCTTAGTGTCTTAGTGGCTGCTATGGATACTTCTGAAGCTAGTGTCCCTAGAGGACTAGAGAAGAACTAGTTCTCATGGCTTCATAAACCTCAGAAAAGTCAGTAAGATTAAAAAAAAAAAATCAGTGAAATAAAGTCCCCAAATACATTTAATTCTGTGCTCCATGTAAGGTTAGCTGAAAACTCTCGCAAACTATAAACGTGAATTACAATATTTTAAAAATGTCTTCTTAGAAAAGTATTCTCCTACAGTATCATCAGAGTTCAAAACTGAAAAGAATTGCTAAAATTCTAAACATATTCTTGGAAACATATGAAATAAAACATGGTGATTTTCTAATCTTATTACAATTGCACTGGTGATTTGTCATTCATTCATCCATTCACAAGTTTATTCAACACTCAGCATCTATTAGGTATTAGATGCTGCACTAATCACTGATCTTAGAGTAATGAACAAAACCAATAAATATTCCTGTAGCCCTGAGTTCACGGTGCTTACGTTTTAGTGTGAAATGTTGGAAAATATGCAAAATAATTAAATACATAACATGTTAAATTATATCCAGTGCAAAAGATAAAATTAGGGACTGCTAGGCCAAAAGCGGATTACAAATGTAATCAGTCAGAGATTCATGTACTGACAAAGTGATACTGGGGGTAATTTTTAAAAGCTGAGGAGGGGAAACTTATACATATAGGAGAGAAGCGGTTCCAGCATAATGGATTTGAGATGGGCTCCTGTGATGCGTCCTCTAGAAATAGCGAGGGGTCCATCAGCCGCATCAGAGTGAGCTAAGGAAGGAGCAGTAGAGGTGAGTCATGCAGAACTGGAGAGAAGCAGATTTTATAAGATCTTGGATGTCATTTGTGCTAAAGGGCTCGGTCTTTACATACTGAGTTGGATGGGAGAGACTGGGAGAGGTTTTAGAGGAAGAGTGAATGTGACTGACTTACTTATCAAAGGAACGTGAATCTGACTTTCTTTAAAAGCAGTATCTGAAGGGAATTCCCTGGTGGTCCAGTGGTTAGGACTCAGCACTTTCACTGCCAGGGTCTGGGTTTGATCCCTCTTCAGGAACTAAGATCCCACAAGCTGCGCGGCTTGGCAAAAACAAAACAAAACAAAAACAAACCCCAAACAAACCAACAAACCAGTATCCGAATTATCATTTAAAGAGATAATTGGCAAAGGGTTGAGGTCTTGGGTGTGGTCAATAACAGGGAATCAACCAGAAAGCAGGAAAGACAGATAGGAGATGTATCGCAATCAGAGGTATAGGATGACGGCAGCTTCAATCAGGGTTAATAGCAGCAGAGGTGAAGAGAAACAGGCTTTGTACTTTTTTGAAGTTAGAACTAATAGGATTAGTATGGATTGAATGTGTGGTTGGAGAGGGAAAAATGGAACAAGGAGAAAGATAGGGATGCCTTTTAGAGAGATAAAAAAAACTCCTGGAGGAACTTAATTAAGGGGAGAAAAGCAAGGGTTTGGGTATAGTCTGCAGTTTGCCTTCCCAAATTTCTGCTTCCAGAATTTTCAGTGATACTCCAACAGTGATTTTGGCTTTCTCTTTTTCTCTGGGCTATCACAAGTAATTCTGCCTTTCCTGGGCTTCTTTTCTCATAGCAATGTAAAAATTACTACGATTCTATTTTATTCTCAGTTGCTCATGTTTTGACATTTCTTAGTGTTTGTTGTCACCTAATGTGGCAGATTAAACAGGGCTGCCAATTCTTAACAATATTTCCATCAAAAGAAGAGTGTACACCCTGCACCTTTAATTTGGCAGGTCTTGAGCACCTGGACAAATAACACACAGTTAAAGTGACATCATACCAGTCCGCAGGAAGCTGGTAGCTTGTACTTCTATCCGGAATACTCTATCTGGAAGCCCTGAGCCATCACGTAAGAAATCTTACTACCTCTCAATCACCATTCAGGAGAGTCCTCAAGTAAGTCTACTAGTGGGTAGTTTGAGCTAATCCCAGCCTTTCATTCATCCCATCCAAGGTTACAGAGATGCAAGGGATGCTGTGTTTAGCCCTTCAGACCAGACCAACTGTCAGTTAAATACCACTGAGAGATCTTAGTTGATGCCATGTGGAGCTGAAGAATTGTCATCATGATCCCAGCCTGAATTCCTGACCCACAAAAATGTGAGGTATAATAAAAAGGAGTTTTTAAGGCTCTTATATTTAAGGCAGTTTGTTATGTGGCAATACATAACTGGAACAGATCCAGGGGTTTTGCAGATATTTTCCATGGAGTTTTGGTTTTCTTATTCTAGTAACTTTGGGAAGATTTTCAACTGATCTCTATACTACCACAGTCTTCTTGGAATTCCTCTTATTTACTCTGGTGTCCTACACAGCATTGCTTCTCAGACAGAAAGCCACTGTACAGCGGTGTGAAAAGCACAGATTTTGGCTGTGGTAGCAAGAATGTGATAAATACTTTGAATCAGATAGTAGTAACATTTGGTCTGGTTTTTCCAAATGCCAGACTATATGAATTTGGAAATCAAGATTCCAAGTAGGAGTGGGTCCTCTTATTCGTATACCTAAAAATACCCTAATTTCAAAATTCTCCTTACCCTGTATTTCGCATTTTATTGGTTTTGATATTTTAATTCCAAGGCGTGAAATATTTCTTTCAAAGCTCAGAATGATTCCTTAAATTCAGCGTAACATCTGGCCATTTCAGCATCTTCATGGTACTGAACCAATAGGAAAATAAAGGATTACTGTATACCTTGCTGTGATTGACTTTTTCTATCTTTAATAGGCATTGAATTATGGAAAATTATTTTCTCCATATATGAAAGAGAGGAGAGGAGAAATATAGTGTCTTAGTGTGTTTCTTAGTGTGGGGAGAAATACGAATTTCTTTCTTAGTGTGATATATATATATATATATATATATATATATATATATATATACCTCCTTGGTCCTCTTTGGATCATCTTTATATTTGTGGAATATAAGATTTTTTAAACATGGTCTATTGAATATTTTTATCTAAAATTTATTAAAGAAGGTTGCTCTGATATTTGTCAAATTGTTTATAAAATTTCCTCCTATTGTGTTGTCACTGTCCAGAATTATTATCAATGTTTTGATAGTCCAGTGATAAGACTTGAAAAATTTTCTGTGATTTTTTGGCTATACACAAGAACTATTTGTATTAGAGAGCAATGACATCAATTAGCAGGTTGGTTAAGTCCAGTCATAAAGCCAAATGTTCTTAATATCTTCTTTATGAGGATATTTTTGATCACTATTATAGGATATTTTATCCTTATTGATTAATTCTGGTTTTCAACCTTTCCATTGTGCATCTTAAATTTAAATTTTTGATTTTGTATACATTTTATCTTGATTTTCAAGTAAATTATGCAGTGTTTTACATTTTATCCTCTTCCAATTTACTTTTAATTCATATCTCAGTACTACATTACATGACTTGCCAACATCATTTAACACAGTATTTTCTCAACTAAACTAGTGTTTCAATTGGATGGTAATAAAACACACTCTCCTTGTTTTTTCTCCAATTTGACTAGCCTTGTTAACCTACTCTGCCATTTTCTCCTTATCTTTTCAACCTCATAGGATATGTCTTGCAAAATCTCTATCCACACTTACTCTCTACGTGAATTTATCTTAGAAATGAATTATGAACTGGTTTCATAATTTTAAATATCATCTAACTGCTGATGATTTAAGGACCATCTACTAAAAAAAAAATAATATATATTGCCCAGGATCCAATTTCTTGTATATTTTCTGGCTGTGATAGATTTTCAATTCATCAGCATTTAACAAACTTTCCCAGAGTAGCATATTAAGCTACAAGACATATATGTTTATTTTCTTTGAAATAAACTGCTTCATAAAACAATTTAAAGTGTGATATTCATAAAAGTGTCATCAAATATTACTTTAGCAGGCATTCCAAATAATATTAACTAAAAATGTGCCTAGTACTTTAAATAACATTTAATTGAACCATTTCAAGAAATCTGTAGATATTTTCATTAATATTTTATAGACATTTATTACAGATATTTAACAAATTAAATAATTTATTCAAAGTAACAGTGCAATGATGTGTCTCTAATATGACTTCTCTGGTGCTTCAATTATAGCTTAAATAAATACTCTTTCTTTTCAGTGCCTAGGATTAAGGAAAATCAACCCATAAATTATATTATATATAAATAAAATATGTATAAATAAAATATAAATACAAATAAGTAGTGTATATTAAACTATAAGTTTATAATAAGTATTATAACTATAATAATTATAAATATGTGTATTATAAGTGTTATTAGTATATGATTGATTATAAGTGTATTACAAGTATAATATATAATTATGTATAGTGTGTATATATATGCATATATAGATAGCTATATTGTAGCCATTGTATAATTTAAAGACTTCTGTATTCTGCCCTGAAAATTAATGTACTCTTTTCTTTATTATATTATTTTATTGTGCAGAGTTCAGAATTTTTAGGATTTAATCTCTGTCTCTTTACCAGCTCAAACAGTCCCTTAGCTAGAGACAGAGTGATAATCTGGCCTGTGATGAGAAGTGAGCAGAGAATGGGGTCCTAGACTGTGGATCCAGGGTTAACCAGGGTAAGATAACCTGTTTCATAAGGTAAATCTGATGTATTTATTAAGTACTTAAAGCAGCTCCAGAAGCATGTTATATGCTGTATACAGCTGTCTAGTTTTGGTCATTTTACTCTGCTTCTGGAGAAAACATGGACCACACATATGCATAGATGATGAGTATAACTAAGTCTCTTGTTTATAAAAATGGTACTATTTTTAAAAGTTATTGAAACATTTTTACAATCTGGATTTTATAAATTTAATAATTTTGAATAAGAAAACCAAGATTGTGTTCATTGTACAAGTTTTAAAATATGGAGACACAGGAGAATATCCAATGCTTCTCTCAAAAATCTTTGCATGTAATTTTATCACTGCCTTGCTTCTCTGCATGAAATCATCAGTTTTTCTGTGAGGGCACCATTATGTGGCTAATAAAAGTAGCATTCTAATTTTTAAAATATGTAAAATTTCTATTGGCATTTTAACAAGCAGGTAGACATATTCTATTTCAAAAATGCTCCTACTTCTTCATAGAGCTATTGATTACCATGAAAGTTTTTGGTAACATGGGAAATCCTTAGATAAATGAAGTGAAAACTGGTGATGAATATAGCTGAATTCGGCACAGATTAATGCAGGCAATGCACAATTTAGACTCAATAATTTACTTTTAGAATATTATTGCCCTTCGATGTACATGTTTACTCCCCAATTTTTGCCTACAAAAAAACAAAACCTTAGTCAAATTTTTTCTCCTGAGAATGGCTGCAAGCATATGGTTGCACCCAAGGGTGCAGGAAACACCTAGGACACATTTATTGGTATCATGTCATTGAAGGGATATTTGTAACCTTTGGTGCCAAGTATTTTTTCATATCTTTGAATGAGAAGGGTGTGCTCTTTGACACTGTGATATCCCAGTGTCATATTGAAGAATTGTCTCAGCTTTACTGTAGCTGGATTCTTTTTCTTTTTAAACTTTTAATGCATTCAGCTTATTTATTATTTTTACTGGGATAAGAACACAACAAAATTTAAGTGCACAATGCAGTATTATTAACTGTAATTCAGCTCTTCTCATCTCTCTCTGTCAAGAGTTGTATTATTAAGTATTATATAATTTATTTTAGGATTCAAATCCTGCCTCTAGTTTTCATAAGCTATGTAACAGCAAACAAACCAATTAACATTTATGAGTTTCAGTTTACTCATCATTAAAATAAATATATGACAAAGGAGCCAAAAATATACAACAGAGAAAGTCTTTTCAATAAATGATGGGGAAACTGGTCAGCCACATGCAGAAGAATGAAACTAGACCACTATCTTACACCATACACAAAAATTAACTCAAAATACATTAAAGATCTGAAACCATAAAAATCCTAGAAGAAAGCATAGGCAGTACACACTTCGCCATCTGTCTTAGCAATATCTTTTTGGATATGTCTCCTCAGAAAAGGGAAACAAAAGCAAAAGTAAACAAGTGGGACTACATCAAACTAAAAGTTTCTGCTGCAAAGGAAATCATCAACAAAATGAAAAGATGACCTACCGAACGGGAGAGGACATTTGCAAATCATATATCTGATAAGGAATTAATAGCCAAAATTTATTAAAAAGCTCAAACAACTCAACAACATAAAGACAACAAACCACCTTCAAAATGGTCAGAAGATCTGAATAGACTTTTTTTCCGAAAGAAGACATACAGATGGATAACAGGCGCATGAAAAGATGTTCAACATCGTTAATTATTAGGGAAATGCAAATGAAAACCACAATGAGATACCACCTGACACCTGTCAGAATGGCTATCATCAAACAGACAAGAAATAACAAGTGTTGGTAAGGATGTGGACAAAAGGGAACTCTTGTGCACTGTTGGTGGGAATGTAAATCTGTGCGGCCACTATGGAAAACCGTATGGAAATTCATCCAAAAATTAAGACTAGAACTAAAATATGATCCAACTCTTCCACTCTTTTTTGTGTCTACCAGAAATCCACTTTTTAAAAATTGAAGTATAGTTAATTTACAATGTTGTGTTAGTTTCAGGTATACAGCCAAGTGATTCATATATATATATGATTCATATATATATTCATATATATGTATATATATATATATATGGAACAACCTAAGTGCCCATGGATGGATGAATGAATAAAAAATATACAGTTTATATATACAATGGAATCTACTCAGCCATTAAGAAAAGATGAAATCTTGCCATTTGCAACACAGATGGAACTTAAGTGTATTATGCTAATTGAAATACATCAGACATAGGAAGACAAATACTGTATGAGTTCATTCATATGTGTAACAAAACAAAAGAAAAAAAGAAAAGAGAGCAAACACATAGATATATAGAACACACTGGTGTTTACCAGAGGGTAACGGGGTTGGGAGGAGGGCAAAAGGGGTAAAGTGGTTAATTGTATGGTGATGGAAGGAAACTAGACTTTTGGAGGTGGCCATGCTGTGGTGTGTTGAATTATAATGTTGTGCACATGAAACATATATAATGTCATAAACCAATGTTACCTCAATAAAAAATAAACCTCAAAAAATGTAGATAATATTGCCTGTTTATACTTACCTGCTAGCTAGTATAATATCAAAAGAAATATCACTCATATGATTAGGTGGTAAACAAAGGAGATCTATGAATTTATAAAATCTTAATATTAACTCAAATTTTTATGTATGAGGTGTCTATCTATAGCCTCTGAACTATCCTTTGAAACAGGATGCACAATAAAATATTTATATTCATGTCAGTATTATTTCTCTTAAAACAGAATAAAATATAGAAAAATACCAAAAATTTCTGATTTTCTTTACTCGGTTGTTAAAATTCTCTAGAACATTTAAAAATATCTCTTGGCCAGACTCATAGAATCATGTACTCTGCTCTAATTATTCCCTATTCAAGAGAAATAAGAATTTCATTGCATTTTATGTAGAGCCCTGCAACTACTGAAATAGAAAATTTGGCATGCATTCCTAAGACAGGAGAAAGATATAAATAGAACACATTCAACTTCTTGGAAGCACAGTCCTTACAAAGGGAAAATATATATATTTACAGCTGTCAGGAGACACATGCTTTTGTTGATAAGATTTTATTCTTCTTACAATTATGCTTAGTTTATTGTCAGTCAATCAGAATGTGTACTTGAGGCCATCAATTTAAAAATGGGGCAGCCCCAGCTGCCATATCCACCTCATACTGATTATCTTTTCATATTATTTGCACAAGCAGCTTGGGTCATTCTAATAGATAAGTAGATCAAACAAGAATCATGATAAGGAGGTTAATATGTAGTTTGACAAGAGTCAACCATATTTATTTGAACTTTCATCAAGTTATTTGAATAAATGGAAAGAGTGATGTCAGTAATACCCCAGACTCTGTCTACTGACAAAGGTCAACAGACAGCTATACACACACAAAAAAACAAAACTTCCTGGGAGAGCTTTAGAGTCCAGTTAAGAAACTTCAGCAAAGTAGAACAACAACAACAAAACAACCAAAAAAAAAAAAAAAAACCTGAAAATGACCACACAAAAAGTGAAGGAAAAACACCTCCATTTTGCCTGTAGAGCCCCATCTTTCAATCCAGCATTACTCAGTGTCCAGAAGCAACTCTTCAACCAGAAGGAGTTTCTTCTACCAGAATAGGGAGAGCAGAGTGAGTAACCAGCTTCCCCAGCCTTTTGGGGCACCTCATGAAGGACCTGCTTCAGTTTCACCCCATCCAGAGACTGGTAAAGCTGAGACATATAGAGGCGGCTAGAAACAAGGAAGAAAAGCAAGGGATATCAGCACCAGCCAATGTATCAGAGCCATCTTAAAAACAGCATACTGACTGGTCAGAATTCCAAATCAGACAACATATGCAGAAACCATTCACAGGGTTTGCATGTAGAAGATGCTAAATAGAGATTAAATTCTTCAGTACCTATGCTCAACATTTTCTCTTCTGTAGTAAGTCAGCACCACTTGTGTGCTTCATGGCAGACAATACTATTTGGTTATCTAACAGCCATTTCTCTCCTTCTTTGTGAAAAAAAAAACCCCAAAAAGATAACATTTTTTCTGGATGACAACAGTAACCCTATGTCACTTATCCAGATACTTGCTTTCTCAGCTTGGTTTGCAACCTAGACATGGCCATAAAACCATACATACAAATATAAACATATTTGCTTACCACTCACACCATCTTTGGATTTAGGCATGAAAAGTTGTGTTGAATGAAAAGGCAGCATAATAAGATTCAGGGCAACACACACAGTGGTGAGGAATAGAATGATTAATTTGTTGACCTTCTTTAAGATCCCCTGGTAGTAGGATAATTAAGTCTTTGTTTCTTTAGCCACTGTTAGTTGGGAATTCTGTTATTTATAATTGATATAATTCTAAATTGAATAATAAAAAATTGCTGTGCTTGTATATACTAATTTTCTTCTGAAATCATGGTTATGAATGTGCACATTTTAAATCAATGCTGCTAATATAAATTATTCAATTTATGAATTTAATATTGTTTGGAAAATTCAGGAAATGAATAAATACATCAAGCCTGGTTCCTACTCACAGAGATCTTTCAATGTATTGTGGATATAAAAGGAAGATTGTATGTCACCTTTAAGACAAGGCTCTCTTACTTCTTCCCAAACCCTCTCCTTCTCCTCTGATCCTGAAGGATCACGTCAATGCCTCTAAAATGATAATCTGTGCATATTCTAATGTGCTCACAATATTTTTTTTCAAGAGGTAATATTACCCAGTATCAATAACACTATCTCATTCAATGCCTTGAACAGAATATTGTACATTCAGACACTTCATGCATGTATTCATACATTACTTAATTTGTTTATTTAATAGACATTGCTTGAACAGTAGTGATGGGCAGATTCTTTTTTGTTGTTGTTGTTTTTTTAAATTAATTTTTATTGGAATATAGTTGATTTACAACGTTGTATTAGTTTTTGCTGTACAGCAAAGTGAGTCAGTTTATACATATACATATAACAACCCTTTTTTAGATTCTATTCCCATATAGGTCATTACAGGGTATTGAGTAGGGTTCCCTGTGCTATACAGTAGGTCCTTATTAGTTATCTATTTTATATATAGTAATGTGTATATGTCAATCCCATCTCCCAATTTATCCCTCCACCACTTCCCCCTTGGTAACCATAAGTTTGTTTTGCTACATCTGTGACTCTATTTCTGTTTTGTAAATAGGTTCATTTATACCATTTTTTTAGATTCCACATATAAGCATTATCATATATTTGTCTTTCTCTGTCTGACTTACTTCACTCAGTAGGACAATCTCTAGATCCATCCATGTTGCTGCAAACGGCATTATTTCATTATTTTTTATAGCTGTGTAATATTCCATTGTATATATGTACTACATCTTCTTTATCCATCCCTCTGTTGATGGACATTTAGGTTGCTTCCATGTCCTGGCTATTGTAAATAGTACTGCAATGAACACTGGGGTGCATATTTCTTTTCAAATTATGAAATTCTCCAGATATATGCCCAGGAGTGGGATTGCTGGATCATATGGTAGCTCTGTTTTTAGTTTTTTAAGAAACCTCCATGCTGTTCTCCATAGTGGCTGTACCAATTTACATTCCCACCAATAGTGAAGGAGGGTTCCCTTTTCTCCACACCATCTTCAGCATTTATTGTTTGTAGATTTTTTTGAAGATGGCCATTCTGACCAGTGTGAGGTGATACTACATTGTAGTTTTGGTAATTATTGATGTTGAGCATCTTTTTTATGTGCCTCTTGGCCATCTGTATGTCTTCTTTGGAGAAATCTCTGTTTAGATCTTCCACCCATTTTTTGATTGGGTTGTTTTTTTTTTTTTTTTGATATTGAGCTGCATGAGCTGTTTGTATATATTGGAGATTAATCCCTTGTTGGTCGCTTCATTTGCAAGTATTTTCTCCCACTCTGTGAGTTGTCTTTTTGTTTCATTTATGGTTCCTTTGCTATGCAAAAGCTTTTAAGTTTCATTAGGTCCCATTTGTTTATTTTTGTTTTTATTTCCATTATTCTAGGAGGTGGGTTAAAAAAAATCTTGCTGTGATTTATGTCATAGAGTGTTCTGCCTACATTTTCCTCTATGAGTTTTATAGTGTCTGGCCTTACATTTAGTTCTTTTATCCATTTTGAGTTTATTTTTGTGTATGGTGTTAGAGAGTGTTCTATTTCATTCTTTTACATGTAGCTGTCCAGTTTTCCCAGCACCACTTATTGGAGAGAATGTCTTTTCTCCATTGTACACTCTTACTTCCTTTGTCATAGATTAGGTGACCTTAGGTGTGTGGGTTTATCTATGGACTTTCTATCCTGTTCCATTAATCTATATGTCTGTTTTTGTGTCAGTACCATACTGTTTTGATTACTGTATCTTTGTAGTATAGTCTGAAGTCAGGGAGCCTGATTCCTCCAGCTCCATTTTTCTTTCTCAAGATTGCTTTGGCTATGCGGGGTTTTTTGTGTTTCCATACAAATTTTCAGCTTTTTTGTTCTAATTCTGTGAAAAATGCTCTTGGTAATTTGATAGTGATTGCATTGAATCTGTAGATTACTTTGGGTAGTATAGTCATTTTGACAATATTTATTCTTCCAATCCAATAACATGGTTTATCTCTCCATTTGTTTGTGTCATCTCTGATTTCTTTCATCAGTATCTTATAGTTTTCTGAGTACAGGTCTTTTGCCTCCTTAGGTAGGTTTATTCCTAGGTATTTTATTCTTTTTGATGCGATGGTAAATGGGAATGTTTCCTTAATTTCTCTTTCTGATATTTCATTGTTAGTGTATAGGAATGCAAGAGATTTCTGATTATTAATTTTATACCCTGGAAATTTACCAAATTCGTTGATAAGCTCTAATAGTTTTCTGGTAGCATTTTTAGGATTTTCTATGTATAGTACATGTCATCTGCAAACAATGATACTTTTACTTCTTCTTTTCCAATTTGGATTCCTTTTATTTCTTTTTCTTCTTTGATTGCTGTGGCTAGGACTCCCAAAACTATGTTGAAAAAAAGTGGAGAGAGTGGACATTCTTTTCTTATCGATGGGCAGATTCTTGAGAGGCGTAGGCATGTTTTTAAAGGTGAAGAAGACACAATTCCTGTCCTCTAGGAGCTCATGGTTTACTTTTACAAGTTAACAAAAATGCATTGTATACTTTTAAAGTACATTATTACAAAATTAATGAAACAAAAACGGCACCACCACCACCACTACCAACAGTAACGTAATTAACTCTAATTAACTCGAGCAGAAAGACTTGCAAAGTAATTCATAACAAAAGATACATATAAGCTTAGTTGTGAATATCGTGCTGCCTTTGGAAGACGAAGAAAAAGATGAAAGAAGACCTTAATCATATGGAAGAAACTTGAAAAATCCAATTAAGAAAAAGTATATATTTTTATGGTGTTTTAAGGACATTGGAGAGCTGTGGGGAAAAAAATAATCAGAAGAGCTAAAATTCCAGTTGAGAAAAAGCCATTCCTGGTGGAACTGAGACTGTTGACCATTTTCAACCCTGGGCATATTTGTTGGATATGAGCTTATTTGGAGGTTTTTGAATGTCAAGGGTTGAGCTAGTTCACTAGGCTTTCCATAGGAAGAGGAAAAGCTTGTGATGGCCCTTTAGGCTGGCAAATTTTTTAACAATCTATAAAAGTAATAGATGCATGGTCAGTTTTAATCATGGGACATTTACAAATGATGGAAGAGTGTATCAAGCTGGGAAAGGGTGAAAGAGTCTGGAAGGGTAGAGTTAAATCATATGTAGTCCTCTGATGTTTAAGAGACAAAGTACTAATAAAGGAAGAAATTGACACCAAAAACATGACCCTTAAGTATTCAAAACCAAATAGAAGTGAAACGTGTATAATTAAGCTGTAGCCCAGACAATGTCAACCCAGCTAAATCAGTGCTCCTCATCCTACAGACCTGTCAGGAGTTCAGCTGAGCTGGGAGAGAGAGAGCTGAGCTGTCAGTTATTGGAGTAGCTCATTAAAGCAACAAGCCAAATTCTTTTCCCTTATAGGTTATTACATTACTACAAAATATTGAGTAGAGTTCCCTGTGCTGTACAGTAGGTCCTTGTTGGTTATCTATTTTATATATAATAGTGTGTATCTGCTAATCCCAAACTCCTAATTTATCCCTCCCCACCCCCTTTCCCCCTTGATAACCATAAGTTTGTTTTCTATGTCTGTGGGTCTATCTGTTTTGTATATAAGTTCATTTTTATCTTTTTTTTAGATTCCACATATAAATGATATCATATTATATTTGCTGTGCACCTGAAACTAACACAACATTGTAAATCAACTATACTTCAATTAAAAAAGCAACAAGCCAAAAATGAAAGAGTTGAGCTTTTAATCACTTACTATGATGTTATAAGCAAGAGGCTAAAACTGGAGTAAGCATAGACTCCCGTATTCTATTTTCTTAACAAGGAAAGGTGCATGAGTTGGTGCATGGAAGCTTCTGTTAGTCAGTGCAGACGTGGTGGTCACCTCACTGTTGAGGAAGCCCTGAACCAAAGTCTCAGAGAGTTTTTATGGACTGGGGGGCTGAGGGGAAGGGTGTTGAGTCAGGGGGTAAGTGTCTTCAAGTTTTCTTCTCTTTTCCCCATAAAGAGGCCTCAGCAGAGGTGTCTGAAGAGGACTTACACCCAATGCCTCAGATAAAGAGACTTAGAAATGAAGGTCTCAGGTCTAGAAATGAGAATATGTGAAGGGCATAACTGGACCAAGGAGCTGAGTCCTTAAGTAAAACTTGGATGCATTCTCTGTGCCCCAAGTCTGATGTGGGGAGGCAACTTCCCAGCTGAGGTCTGCCAGGGAAAGCCTTTTTAATTGCCTATTTTCAGGCTTGAAAAAATCACACATATGTTTTAAGCCAGGAGCTGGACTCCTCAGACTTGATATAGAAAAAATTATGAACAAATTTTGAGGGTAACATTGTCTTAAGTTTTTACACATTTAGAACATACATAATAAAAATATTACCAGATTTACAAATGTGACTAATAAGAGAAATTTTCTAAAATACACACAAACACACAGATAATGGTGTCAGTAATAAATAACTTTAAACTACTATGGATGTGTTAAAAGAAATAAGAAGAAATGTAGGAAAAGCTGGACCCAATGGATGTAAAGACAGAGCATTTCAAAAGACTATTAAAATATCTATAACAACCACAACAATAAAACAAACTGACAAAAACTGACATTTTATAATTGAAAACTGAGGTATTTGTAATTAATAACTCATTGTTTGATAGCAATGTGAGTGCAGCAAAAGATAGTATTAGTGAGTTGAAAAATTGGCTATTAAGAATAATACTACAATGAACATGAGGGTGCAGATATCTGTTTGAGATAGTTATTTTGTTTTCTTTGGGTATATACACAGAAGTGAGATTTCTGGATGATATGGTCATTATATTTTTGTTCTTTTGAGGAAACTCCATACTGTTTTCCATAGTGGCTGTACCAATTTCTATTCCACCAACAGTGTATGAGGGTTCCTTTTTCTCCACATCCTCACCAGGACTTGTTATCTTTTGACATTTTCATAATAGCCATCCTAACAAGTTTGAGGTGATATCTCATTGTGATTTTGTTTTGGTTTCCTGTGACGATTAGTAATGTTGAACATCTTTTCATATACCTGTTGGCCATTTTTAGGTCTTCTCCGGGAATCCTGCCTCTGGGTATTTATCCAGAATAATTTAAATCAGGTTCTCAAAGAGATATCTGCACTCCCATGTTTATTGCTGCATTAGTCACAATAACAGAATGTGGAAACAACCTAAATGTCAATTGAACAGATGAATGGATAAAGAAAATGTGGTATATACATACAATGAAATACTATTCAGCTTTAAAAAAAAAAAGTAAATCATGTCTCCTTTCATGGATAAACCATTTATCTTTATATGAATAAACCTTAAGGATGTTTTGCTAAGAAAAATAAGCCACTCAGAGAAAGACAAAACACTGTATTATTCTACTTATATTTCTAGAAAAGAATCAAACTCCAAGAAGCAGAGAGTAGAATGGTGGTTGTCAGGGGCTGGGGGGAAAGGGAAATGGAAGTTGCTAGTTAATGGACATAAAGCTTCAGCTATGCAAGATAAGTAATTTCTAAAGGTCTACTGTACAACATTGTGCCTATAGTTAATAATAGAATTGTGCATTTCAAAATTTCTTGAGAGGGTAGAGACATTATATATACTTATCAAATTTAAAAAAATATTGAATAGCATAATTCTCTTGCTTTACTCTCTAGATATCTTCAATAAGCAGTTTGTGGTTGATTCTCCTTCTAACATAGACTCCTAAATTCCATTATAGAATGGCTAAATCTGAGACTCTAGTTATTTCGAAAAAGTACTACATGAAGTCCCCAATGAGAGAAGAGAAGAGATGTGCATGAGATATTTTATGTAAACTACGTATGTCATGAAAGAGCTTTCCACTTGTGTAATTAACGTTTCCACTTGTGTAATTAACATTTGAACAAGCGTGCTTTGAGTTGTATGGCATCTGGTAATCAATATGAAGTCTACTTTAATAAAAACAATAAACCCAACAATTAAGAAAAAAGTGTATTCTGGGCTTCATAGAAATTTAACTACAAGACAAAAGGACAGTGAAACATTTTAAAAAGAAGACTTAATGTGATCCTTTCTCACACTGTGTTATGACTCAGAGTGATAACAGTGTTGTAATGACAGTCAAATGAGCTCAGAGATGTATGATGCTAGGGAGATCAGGAGAAACACATAGGCTCCTTTGCATTTAAATTTTTAATAGTGAGTGTGCAGTTTGAGACTGCTTGAGTTTTTGACGCGAAGTGAAACTCTTTTATTACATCACTCTCATCTCCATTTATAAAGTTTTATAACAAAAAGAGTGGACATAGAGACTAATAATAATCTTTATTATAATATAAATACCCAGCTGAAATTTGTTGGCTCTCCCTCAGGCCCAAGATATTATATTTGCTTAACAAAGTATCTCTGTGTTAGCCCATGCTTTAATTTGGAAAAATATAGATAGATGGGTAGATTAAAGAAATAGATGGATAGATGTAGTTTTATTGGTTTAAAATAACTTTATATTTAAGAGGCAAAACAGTTAAAATAAATACTCTAAATGGATAATTTGCCTAAATTCTTAAACATTAAAATATCAAGTTTAGCTTGTTACATATAAGCAAAACTTTACTGTATTTTCTTATTTAATATTAATTTGAGTGTAATACACTGAGGAATAATCTTTTTTGAGCTAAAAACAGACAGAGGATTTGTTTTACTTTTCTATTTTGCTTGGAATGTTTCTATCTTCTGTATAGTCTTGTTGAGGACTCCAAAATAAAATTTATCAAAGTCGAGCTGATTTGGTTAGTGAGATGGAGGAGAAAAACTCTGATGTATATCTAAGAAAATATAGAGCTCTACCAAACACAGGTTGAAAAACTTCTAAATTAACCTAAGCTGTCCATTTTCAGATGAGGAAAGTAAAGAAAAGGAAATTAGCTGAGGTTTTAGGGCCGATTAGATTCTTATCCAGGACTCCAGCATTTTGCAAAATTTCCTGTTATGGCAGAGACTACATTGATTCATGATGTTGATAAGATCTTTTTGCAGTAAGCATTGATCATTTATATTTTCATAGAATATGTTCCATTTAGCCATTATAAGTAGTTGAGTTTATCTCATTTACTTCTTTTAACATGATGAAAAGGAATAATGAGACATAATAATAACGGACTTTTTTCCCATTCTCTCTACTGAGGACTCCTGGGAAGAATGGGTCACTTTGACCCAATGACCTCTGATAACGTTCCTTCCTAGGTCAACATGCTATTAGTGCTCACTAGTAGAAAGACCATGGGGAGTCATTATGCAGGATGTTTCTAATCTGTCTACATTTCATATTGAAAATAAAACTGGGAATTATGGATTATGGAGCATGCCTGACTAGGGAGTGGACTATTTTTTTTTTCATTTAATGATGTAAGTAATAAATTTCAAACAGAGATCTCTTTTTTTGTGGGTGAGCCTATCTCCCACATATATTACTCAGAGTGGAACTTGTGTGTGATATCTGAAACTAAAAATTCATCTAAACGTGGGAACAAATCCACACTTTTGGAGATCTGCCTCTGATGGTCTTAAGATCAGACTTTTCCTGAGCTTGGAGTTTGTATACACCTTTTGAATTTTAAAACAATTTGGAATTGAGTTTTCTAATTGATCTGGGCCTGAGTTATCAATTCAACTCTTTTTATTTTTATAAATATCAAAGTTTATGCTATAGTTTCTATTTTAATAGCTGTTTAAGACTTACTATATCATATATGAATTTTCTTTTTAAAACCCCATTTTGACCAATTGACTTTTTGATTTCTGTTTTCAGTTTTTCTGGGATTTACTTCTATAATTATTACATTTATGCTATACTCATTTAAGACAGTATTTGTCAGTACACCATTATGTGATATGATAAAATTAGTACATTAGTTTGAATTGTCTCTGGAGAAGTGCATTTTCCCTTAACAGCAATCTAGTTACTTGTCTCCAGATGAACTACAAACACTAAATAGGTGAAAATAAAAAGACATGGTGGTCACAGCAAGAATCAATGATTACATCTTTTCAAAATCAGGAAAGAAACATCTCCATTTTCAGATTTTGCCCAACATTTTCCCAGTCAAGCTTCCATTCTGTGTATCATAGGATAATATATCATGCTCTGGTAAGTAATATTCTTAAAGTGACCCCTTTGGATTCTTTCCACATGTTTTATGCTTTTAAATGTATTAAACATGTTAAACTTCTTTGTTTAGATAGTAACAGTATTTACCATTAAGAACTACGTTTGTCAAACAGTAACAAAGAACCTTCACACAATAAATAACAGTGGCTTCAATATGACTATATTTGGAGACTGAACCTTTAAAGCAGTAATTCAGTTTAAATGATAGCATATAGATCTTAAATCAATCTGACTAGTGGCCTTGTAAAAGGAGGGAATTTGGACACACAAAGGATCACCAGGAATGTATGTGCACAGAGGAAACACATGAACACACAGGGAGAAGGTGGCCATCTACAAGCCAAGGAGTGAGGCCTCAGGGAAACCAAACTTGCCAACAACTTGATCTTGATCTTATAGCCTCCAGAACTGTTAGACAATGCATTTCCAATTGTTTAACTCACCGAGTCTATGGTATTTTGTTAGGACAGCCCTAGCAAACTAGTACAAATACCTCGATCTGAAGTAGAGGAACCAAAAGGCCGATGGAAATGATTATGAAGAGATAGAAATACAGTCTTCATTACAGCACATGCAGGTTAGGTCCACATCAGCCAGCAATTAGCAGAAATGCTGGGAAGAGAGAAGTGAGTAAGACAGACACAGTCCCAGCTCTTATCAGTCTTGTCTGCTAAAGAACACAACCCATTATTTTTAATGTAAATACATACATATTAACACGTGTTGTGCCCCAAATCTCTTATCCTTTCACTTAAGTTATCATAGATCTATTCTAATTTGGCAAGTCTATAGGCACATCACTATTTTTAATAGGTTCATTTTATGGGTATATAATAGTTTGATTAAAAATACTACTTTTTGGCAGTTAGATTGTTTCTAAGCATCACTGTTATAAAAGTTTCAAAGCATCATTGTTATAAGAGTTTCACGGTGCAGTGTTTAAGGTGTTAGATTTATTTGTGTTCAAAAATTTCCTTCTGAGAACTTTACTGCTACCAGGTTAATGTGCTTTTGGTCTATGAAAGTGGAATTGGGAAGTTTCAGAAAATGTTCAGAAATCAATCAGTGGACCAATCAATCAGTGGCTCTACAGTGAGCCAGCAGTTTTAAGATGTGACACGGCTCTTTTTAAAAATTTACTGTGAGAATAAATTTAGTCAAATATTGTATTTTTTTATGAAATATCATAATATTGCCCATTTAATATTAAGATTGTGATTTCTTATATTTTATACAATATTAGTAGTATTTTTTCCTCGTTGATTAGTATACTGAAATTCAGTACCAATGCAAAATGTTTCTTTAAATTTTTTAGTATATGTTAATAATTTTATACACAATCAAGCGTTGATTGCTACATATAAAAAAATGTCAAAAGTCTATGATAGTAGATAATTCTCTGAAACTATGTCATAAAATGTTTATATACTTATTAGGAAATCAAGAAAACTTTTTCCCTTGCTTTAACCAGTGAAAAAGGGTAATTTTAGCTAAGTTTATAAAAAGCAGAAAACAGATTTTATACATTATAAGTTGTTTCTGAATGGATTCAATTTCCTCTCTTTCTTTTCATTTTTTAAAAATATCAGGTTATATTCATTTTCAGTTAGGAGAATAATCCCAACTACAGTCAATTTTATTTACTAGTTCATGAGCTATTCTATTAAAAAGATCTTCAATTCTTCTGCCATATATATCTTGCCATTAGAGTCTTTAAATACATCATTCTTCTTTGAAATGTATTTCTATATATCTGACTAAAGCTTCCTGTAACAATGCAATTTCTTTTGAATATGATTTATTCCTCATGTGAACCTCTGATATGGCACACATTAGATAGGCTTTGAGAGAGGGACTGGAAACGTAGAGTTTATTGACATTTTCTTGGATACATTTGTGCTATTCACCTCTGGGTGTATTTTGAGCTGTGTCATTTTAAGATACCTTTTTTTTAGTGCAGCTAAATAATTCAGGTGAAAAAAAAAGATGTAATTTGCAGAGGAACAGTGCTTGGTCTCCTTATTTTTTCCTAGTCTTTTCAAAAAACAGCAGATGTACCAGAACAAAATATACCAAGGATTTTATTTGTCCTTTCCCAGACTGGAAAAATTCAGAGTATAGTCAAGAGACTCAACAGTTAGTACATAATTAGAAAGGAGAACAAAAAGCAGACATGCAAGAGGAAAACATACAATGTGTATGAAAAATTAGTTCTGTTATATGCTTTCTTTGTTTTTGCTAGGTTCTTAGAATTAGCCAAGGAGCAGATGAGTAAATCATGACGTTCTGCCCAAACGTGTGTATATGCCAGAGAAGTTCAAGGAGGAGGAGAAGAACATAAAAAAGGTTTGTTATAAAAATACCATCAACCTTGTTCTGAAGTGGCTTGTTATGTGTGGTGGCGTGTTTGTCTTGCAAATGGACCTCAGGCTTGTTAGCTGAGCCTCTATGCTCTGTCCAGTTCTGGAGCACTGTGGACAATTCGAGGGAGTTCAAGGAACTCTTACCGTCATTCTTGAGTCAAAGCAGGGATTGGCTGTCTCAGCGTGTTGTGCTAGGTTTTTAAAGTTTCAGGCTTCTACCTGGTATCTGCTGTCTTCATCTGCCTGTCTCTTTTGGAATCCTGGCCAGACAAGAGTTCCTTCTCCACAGAATGAAGGAGGTCCAATTCCAAAAAATAGGAAGTTCCACCTGAGGCCACCCCCAGAAGAAACAGTTCTTTATTTCCCACTTCAGGTCTCCAAAAATGAGCAGGTGCAAATGAAACATAGAACAAGTAACCTGGACCTGAAGGTCTTTGAGCAAAACTGCCCTGCGATCCAGGGCAGGGGCTTTTATAAGAAAGCTCTGTAGACCCAAGGCTTTGGCTCAGCCTTTTGTGAGTGGAGTTTTCACACCAGGGATGCGTGGGTGCCTCTGTGATGCCACATGTTCCAGGAAATCTTGACGGAAGCAGGGGGTTTCCCTCTGGGAGGTTTAGGTTTACACTCCAGCATGTTTTGTGTGAAGGTGTGTCTACATGCGTGTTCAGGTGTAGGTGAACCCGAGGGTGCATCTGAAGGTGATTTAAACCACAGTACAGATGCTTAGGAGTTTAGGGTCTTGAGCCACTGTCAAAATCTTGCTTCACAAACAGTATCCTAAGAAAGCAAGCTTAATGGGCACTAGGAAGAGGGGAATGTGGTGAAAGAAAATCCCCAATGTAATAGGGTAAATCTTTTCATCTGGGAAATTTCTCTAACATCAAAGCTGAAAATATAAATGAGCTGGAAATCTACTGAGCAGTATGAGGGAAATTAGCACTCTCTTGACTGTGCTGTTAGGAATTCTCCAGGTCCAAGGAGTGGTCACCTTAAAATAGGTAGTGTTAAGATTAAGATTAAGACAGCATTTGCCTTTATGCTGTCTTTCTGAGCCCCCGTATTTCAAACTCTAGGTGTTTTTACTCATTCCATGTTAAGATACTGACAAGTCACCCCACAAAAAAGAGTGTGCACAGTTGACTAGAAAAAGTGTTTGAAGATGGAGAAAACTGTTTCCTGAAGCAGAACAAATAGTGTATTGAGATGCTGAAAATATAAAGATCAAGAAAAAAGTGTCAAAACAGAAACAGAAAGGTTTAGCAATAAGATGGACATGTGGGCATAACGGCGGAAGGGGAGGGTGGGACGCACTGGGAGATTAGGATTGACATATATACACTATCATGCATAAAATAGATAGCTAGCAGGAACATGCTGTAAGGCACAGGAAGCTCAGCTCAGTGATGACCTAGATGCGTGGGATGGGGGGAGGTGGGAGGGAGGTCCAAGAGGGAGGGGATATAGGTATACATATAGCTGATTCTTTTCATTGTACAGCAGAAACTAACACAACATTGTAAAGCAATTATACTCCAATCAAAATAAAATAAAATAAAATAAGATGGAAAGTGAATATAATAATGAGACATCAAGGAAGAAGGGATGACGAGTGGCTCTATATTGCAAATGTGTAAATGCTATAAAGAGGCAGGAATACTGACAGCCACTCCGCAGAGAAGGGGCAGTAGCACATTGCATTGCTGGAGTGACGTGGTTTGGGATAGGCTGTTATTATGTTCAACTTGGAGAGAAGATGGAGCTCACCCAAAATTTGGCTTGGATTTTGAAACTGATGACAACTCACGCACACATACACACACACACCAAGATGGTATGTAAAGGTTTGTTACTTACATAACTGACGTCTCCAGGGAGAGCAGGACAGGCACCTCAAGCAAGTATGACATGTCTTGAGGGAGCAAGGAAAGGAGACTGGCCTGGGACTTGATTGTGGTTAGGGGCTGAGGTTGGGGTGAGTGGAATTTCAATCCAATACATCCCCAAAGGAGGGAGCACCCAGGCTTTCTTATCAGCTTGCCCCAGTGGGAAAAAATATAATATACTAGACAAAAGATACCAGAAAAATATTCACAACAAATTTACAGTTAGAAAGAAAACAAAAGTAGTATAAACCAGTTTTATTTCCAAACTTTTTAACAAGCTGTTAAATGTACATAATGGTGATAAAGTAAATAAAATAGTAAATATGTAACTATACATAGCATATAAATTGTATATCATAATATTAAATACAAAGGTATTAGTATTATATACATTATATTGATAAAATAGATGTGGCTGATTATAGAAATTAGATTACCAAGGTTTATAAATGTTTGATCAAATTTTGTGTTAGCCAATTTGTCAGGACTCAAGCAGTCCCACACTCTACTTGCTTCTGGCAAGGAAAATGAGAATAGTCTATATGAAGATCAGTTTGACAATGAAGTCAAATAAATTGTAGAATGACTGATTCAACCATTAAGAAATAATCTGATAGATTTCAAAATTATGGATACGTGGCTCTGTCTAAATTGGAAAAATATTCAAGGGTAGATAATTGGCTAGATAAAATATACGATCATATTAAGGGATAATATTCATTCATTAAAACTATAGATTACCTTGGGCACCAAGTATATAGACACTGAATTTAAAATTGGAGGGGTAAATATAGGTAGATTTGGTTCATTTGGAGGGGGAGTAGATAATTAATTTTGATGTCAAATTCCAAGCCTATGTCTATGTAGCACCTGATGTTACAAAAAATAAATACTTTCTGTAGATTAAACCAATGGAGTCAACATAGCTGAAACTATTCTCTGAGTATAGTGGTTTAATTGATTTTAATACTTGTTAGTGTAAGGGAATCTGAATTTCTTTCTAATGAAGACATGATGATTTATCCTAATCTACCATAAATTAAGGAATCACTACTGCTAAAAATAAAGAATGTGAACTTTTTGACTTCGTATTTTTTAAAAGTGCTGAGGAATTTTCTTAAATCAGTATTAACAGATTTTTTTCTATTTTTCAAGATACAAAAGAAACTATCAATGGAAAATATTTAGTTTTTATAGTAAAAATGTATACTTTCTTTTTTTAGTAAGCATATTTCAAGATAAACACCATATATTTACATTTATTTAAATATTTGTAAGCTCACAGAAAGTAAACCTGCTTTCTGGGTAAATGTGAATTTTGCTACCTCCCATATTGCGTTGTTTAGAGATTGAATCTTCTGGAATCAGATAGTAACAAGCCCCTAAATATGGAGAACATCATGGTATCTAGTCTTTACCCCTCCTTGAAAATTCAAAAAGAAAAAAAAAATGATGCTATATATGCAGATTTACTTGAATTTTTGGCTTCTTTCTCTGTTAGTGATATTACATGCGACAACTTAATTAACTGGAGAGAACTGCCTTGGATTTTGTAAATGCAGCACTGGGACCACATTTTGTACAATTTTATGAAAGAGATAAATTGCAATTAAGCAAATGTAGTTTTTATTACAGTGCCAATTTTTCACACTGATGGAGTTAAGTTTGCGCCAACATGCCCATTCAATTCCTTCTTTTCAGGAATTTCAATCCAATACATCAAATCTGACTTTTTCCAGCACTTGGCAAACAATGTCTCTGGCAAGATGAAATTTGCTCAGTATGATTTTACAAAGAACTTGAGGAAGTGGAATTGGAGACTGAAAAAACAGGATGTCAAATAAGATAAATAGAGGTGCTGAAGTCATTTTATATAAATGCTATAATTTTAAAAGAATTTTTATAATTTATAATATACAATTTAAATTTTATATTGTATACTTTTATAACTTAAACCTTTATATGTGCTTAATAGAATTTTTGGGTATATGAAGCATATGTCTTAAAGCTATTTAAAAATGTAATAAGACAAAAAAAGCTGACATTTCATGTGTAAAGTCCTAGAAAATTAAAAATACATTCAGTTATTAAGCAAATAAGTAGTGTTCTGCTTCAGGAAACAGCTTTCTCCATCTTCAAAAATTTAAATTTTTAAATTTAAAACAAATAAAGAATACTTTCAGTTTTGTTATTATTCATAGAATCATATAATCCTTGTCCCTTCCAATCCAGGGACCATAGATATATGTATATAGAGTAAAATGTTGAATATTAAATCCTTTGAAAATTTTAAAGGAAAAATACTGTAAAGAAAAATAAGAACTATACACTTTGGAAGAAAAACAAAAATCTGAAGTTACTTTAGTATGAATAAAAGCAGGTAGATTCTAGAAAGAAGTGGAAATTTGCTAGAACAGAATAGCTGAAGGTGGCCGTCTTGTCTTTAGCAGCTTTTTGCCTGAAGGCACACTGCAGTTCACTCCACATGCAGCAGCTAAAATTCTGATAGAATATCCACGATCATACTGGCTTAAAGAAATAGAAGAGAGAGGTGGGATCACCACAGATTCTTCAAAGGACAGGCAGTACCCCAGAAAACAGAGAGTTGGAGACAGGGAGTCATGTATTCTGTGTATAAACTCTGTAAAAGTCTAATGTTCTTTGGCTAATCCCTGAACCACTTATGCATGGGATGTAGCCAAAACAGCTCAGCTATGGATAAAATATCTAAATTGTAATTTAAGTTGTTGACCAAGAGACAGCATTTCCAGATTAAACCAAATCAATTCATTTGCCTGCTAAAACAAGCAAACAAATGAGACTACCAACACTATTTAGTGAACTATAACAGAATTCACAGAGGTCTAATTCACAAAGTACAGGATTCAATTTAGAATTACCAGGCATAAAAGAAACAGAAAAATGTGTCTTACTCTCAAGAAAAAAAGACAACATATATCAACAATACAATAACCCAAAGTTGGAATTATCAGATTAAGATTTTTACACATGTACATTTAACTATGCTTAATACTGTAAAGGAAAATATGCTCACCATGAGTGAAAAGGTGTGAAAATTCAAAATTCTAGAAGTGGAAATACACCTGAAAAATATTACTGATTGAGCTCAAGAGCACAACAGGGATTGTATTAGTTTGCTAGGGTTGTCATAACAAAGTATCCCAAATGGGGTGGCTTAAACAACAGAAGTCTATTGTCTGCGAGTTCTGGAGGCTAGAAGTTCAAGATCAAGGTGCTGTAAGGATTGGTGCCTCTGAGGGCTCTGAGTAAGAATCTGTTGCATGCCTCTCCTCTAGCTCCCCAAGTTACCAGCAATTTTCACATTTCTTGACTAGTAGTGGAAGAATTACACCCATCTGCCTTTATCTTTCCTGTATGTGAGTCTGTGTCCAAAATTCCTCTTTTTATAAGGACAACATTCATATTGGATTGGAGCATACCCTAATGACCTCTAATTATATTTATCACAACCCTATTACCAAGCAAGGTCACATTCTGAAGTGCTAAGTGTCAGGACTAACACATAAGGATTTGCAGGGGGACACAATTCAACCCATAAGAGGTTTGATGGAGGTAAAAATCAAAAACATAAAGATAGATTAATGGAAATTATCTGATCTGAAAAAAAGATAAAATGTTGGAAAGAGGAAACATAAGAGAATAACTCCTCATGAAACTTTTGGACAATATCCAAAGATCTAAAAAGAACTAAGCAAACCCCAAGAAGAATAAAAGCAAATGAAACCAACATATGTATGATGCTGAAAAACAAGGGTAAAGAAAATCTTGAAAGCAGCGAGGTTAAAAGAGCACACTACGTGCAGAAGAACAATAATTTGAACAACAAATGACTTGAATACAATAGGTATCCATCAGTGCACACTAACCTTAACAAAAAATGAATACATAAATTAAAATATTAACTGAGAAGATAAAGATTTTCCTTAAAGTAGAATTCCAACTGATATTATATAGAAGATGATAGAAATAGTTCCCATTTAGACATCATTATAGTGATAGATGATACAGTTGAAAACTAAAGTTAATGGATATAGGCATGCCAAAGAACATGTATGGTAGAGGCGTATCTATATATCTATATTGATTTATTTATTGCCAAGGTTGCATGGTGGTAATGGACCATCATTTTGGGGGAAGGTATAAACTAAGACATATTAGGGTGATACTGCATAGACACACATTATAGATGATAGGGAGAGAGAGAGAGAGAGAGAGAGAGAGGCGTTGGAACAAATATGGCAAAATAGTAACAATTTGGATATATAGGTGAGAGAAATTTGAATTTTCTGTGTACTGAACTTTCAACTTCTTGTAGGTTGCAAACTATTTTTTAAAAGAAAATTAATTTTTCCAGTATCATGAATGAAAAAAAGGACCTCACTATAGATGTTCAAGATATCAATAGTTTTTCACAAAACAATTCCCTCAAAGAATTATACATATACTTTGAAAAATACAGCCCATAAAATCTGGCAGAGGAAATAGAAATAAAATAAATTTTATAATTTACAAAGAAATTAATTCCATCAATTAAAAATCTTTCCACAAAGAACATCTCGTGGCTAAAGGGCTCCTTTGAGAACTTCTTTTAAATATTTAAGGAAGAATTGACTCTCACCTTACAAAAACTATTTCAAATAATAGAAAGTATGGAAGACTTTCTAAATCTTCTTGTGAGTCCAGCATAATCTTCCTACCAATAGCCGATGAAGACTTCACAAGAAAGAGAATACGGGCAATCTCTATCACGAACTTAATTATAAAAATCCTTATAAATTAACAAATCAATCCAATGATATAAAAAGTTAATACATTATGATTAAATAATATTTATTCCACAAATTCAAGAGACTTCAACACTGAAAATTTAATTAATATAATTAATCATAATAGCAAAAGAGGAGAAATTGAAGTAAAATTTTCATAAAATTTAGCTTTCTCAGTAACTTATTAATTTAAGGGAATTATCTCAATCTGATAGAGAATATCTATAAAAGTAGCAAGCTCAGTGGCAAAATAATTGAATGTTATTTCTTTAAATTTTGTTACAGTGATCTCATCTAACAAGAGTAATATGAAGAAAGGAAAACAATACAGTTAAATTAAATTATATTCATTAACAATATGAGAGTGAAAGAAGTAATAGAGACAGCAGACATAACAATTCTTGATGCACAACATCTGAAAAAAGACTCCTATCTCCAATATATAAGAATACATGTACCTAAATTAAAAAAGAGATAATCCAATAATGTTCAAAATGCATGAACAAGAACTTTACCACAAAAGCTCAGCAAAGGGCCTCGGAAATGTTGCATAAGGTACTGATTGGCAGGAAAATACAATTTAAAACCAAATTATGATATCATGTGGTTAAAATAGAAAACACTGAGTATTTGTGAGGAAACAGAGTAAGAGAAGTTCTAACTGCCCCCCACACACGGCTGCGGGAATGCAGATTGGTACAACTGATTCTGGTAGTGTCTCTTAAAGTTTGTGTGTGTGTGTGTGTGTGTGTGTGTGTGCGTGCATTTATCCTAAAATTTGAACTGGTACCTCATAGACTGATTGATTATTTCCAATCCTTTGCTGTTATATGCAATGCTTCAATCATCTTAAAAAGATACTACGCCTGTCCTTAAATGTAAAGGTAAAAGTTATGTGTGTGTGTGTGTATGTGTATATATCAGACTATTGATAGAAATATATTTAAAATGTAGTCTCCCAAAGGAAGAATAAGGATCTGCTTAAATCACCAGGTTTTCAAAAGCCTTTGGTTTTGTGTATGAGCACAGAAAGAATATTATACCATGATATTAGAGAGAATTATAATTTTCCCAAAGGGTGAAGATAATGCTAGGTCAAGTAATGAACATAGTAGTAGATACCATACAGCTTAGGTAAGCAGAGTGAAATGGAGTGAAATAAAACCAGCTCACCTGGCTTTTTATCACTTCTCCTCTAGTTGGGTGTGTGATGTACTACTTATTCTTGACGTCATTTCCCGCATCTCTAACATTAGAGGATGCGCTCACAGACTTTGGGATGCCCCAATCTTTGTTAGTCTAGAGCTCTTTCCACTGTCTACCTAACTCCCCAGCATGTAGACAACAATGAAAGTCTGCTTTGGTTGCAGCCAGTATGGGTCAACAACAAAACTTGAAGGGTTTGCTCTTGTCCCATCCCTGTATCTGCAGACCCTACCTCCCCTAGGTGAGCTCCAGTAAACTGCTAGGATTACAAAGGTCCCTTGATAGATGTGCCAATTAGCTCAATGGTGGTAATCATTTCACAATGTATACATACACTGTCATCACATTGTACACCTTATCAATCACATTGTACAATTTAAATATATACAATTTTTATTTTTCAGTCTTACCTTAATAAAGCCAGAGAAGATTTAAAAAGAAGAAAAGAAAAGGTCATAGTTTGAAAAGCACTGTTGTATTAGCTATAGCATGAATGTTTCAGTATTGAGGGACTATGCTATTCTCCCCCTAGCAAAACATTTTTCAAGATGATCCTGAAAAGTTTGTCTTTGCACTTCTTGTGTATGTTTGTGACCATGACAATTAAAGATTGAATGTATAAATGTTGGTCTTGCTGCATGGACTCAGTTTAGTTTGCGACATCTGACTTTCAATGGTTTGATAGCTCGGGAAAGCCTTGGGTTCAATTGCAATGACAGTTTACTAGTAAATGTTCATACAGTGCTACGTTTGCTCTAAAATGTTATGGTTTCAGCTGCAATTCCATGCAGTAATCAGTTTTGCATGTTTAATAGCATCTTATATAAGTCATTTAGATGCAACTTCTTGCAAATATAGGCTTGATTTAGCATAAGAGAAAACCTGTAATGTATGGAAAGCTTCATGATAATGCAGGGCAGAGGAAAATCAAGTAGAGGCAGTTGTGTGATTGCACAGCAATGTGTTGATTAGTAGGAAAACAAATTAAAATACACTGTACCATAAATGCTTGCTTTGCATTAAAAAAACTGTCAATTTTCCTACAGTCGTTTCTGAAGTGATCTTACTTCACTTGGGTATTACAGGAAAAAAAGGGCAAAAGTGTAACTTGAGTTAAGTTCTTCCTGGCTATGCTTTTTAGTAATAACTTAGGTAGTTATTATATCCTTATATTCATAGGACTTCCTGATTTATAGTTAGTGCATTTATTATAGTTTCTTATTTCCTTGAAGCAAATTAGATTCATTAGTTCAAATAAAATTGGTTATTTTTGTGAATCTAAGAAAAGAAAAAATAAAAATAAATCAAAACTAAATTTCCTCTGCAGATCAAAAATGTGCTTGTAAGCTTTAAACCAAATTGCATGGGATTATAAAATGTGTTTTATAATTTTAAACTAGCTTTAAATTTACTTGCATGCATATGGTAAACATTAAAATATGTTCGAGAAAGCACACACACACAGAGAAAACACTTTCCTATTCCTCTAAATCTTCATTTCTTCTCCTCAGAGCTGTTGTAATGTTTTTATAACATTTACCCTTAAAAAATAAAATCTGGAGTCATACTGAATAGGTTTTAATTCAGATAAAATAGTAATAGTGATAGTTATACTAATGTAGTAATATCAGAAGCAGCATTCAAATTATATGGATCCTGTAGTAATTTCCAAAGAACTATATGAAGTTTACATAGGTGACAAGCAGTATTTAAAATTCACAAAGTAACAAACGTAGGATAGCAAGGATATTGTTCAAAATACCCAGGACTTGAAATCATTGTTGTTTTACCAAATTATTTGATCAATTTTATTTTGATTATATAAAATAAAATATTTCTTATACGGAGAAGTTGCTTTTCTCTATCCCCGGTTAATTCCTGTACTCCTTTCTCGGTAAGGACCACTGCTTGAATCTACAATATACTGTCCCGGGCCATTTTATATCTTTACAAGTAGAGTCTAGATTTGGGGGAAAAAGAAAAATGCTTTGCTGGTCCCATTATATGTTACGTGATATTTTCTTAATTCACCTCTCGTTGTTGGATATTAATAATGTTTTAAATAAATCTATTCTCACAAATAATGCACCAGTAAGCATTTTGTTCAGTCTCTCCTTGTGACTATGAGCTAGAGTTTCCTTGGAACTGGGCTGTTCGATATAGTGATTTTCAGCCATATGTGGCTTTGGAACAAGAGAAATTTGGCTACTATGAATTTAGAAGGGCTTGTAAGTATAAAATACAAGCTAGATTTCAAAAACTTCATACAAAAAAAAGGCTATAAAAATCTCATTAATATTTTATGTTGCTATGTTTAAATGACAATACTTTGGAAACATAAGGTTAAAATACATTATTAAAATTAATTTCACATTGTATGCATAGTGTATCTATATACATGTATATATGTGCATATATAATATATTCATGAATATGTAATATTGTATGTATACATGCATACATTTAGCTAGAAGAATGTATGTCATATTCGGAGCTCAATTTATTTTAGCTATAATTATTTTGCCCCACATTTTAAAATGTTATAGCTTTAAAAAAAATTTGAAATTGGCAGATTGAAACTCTAAATTTATTTTCTTTCTTTCCCTGTTAATCATGCCATTATGTCTTTCCTATTGATGGAACTTTTTTCCATACATTTTAGAAAATGTTTATCTTGTTTCCTGTAAAAAAAGTCTTTTGTTAGTTAAAATGTGATAGCATTTCCTTAATAGATCATTGTAGTCAATATTGACTCTTCATACTGTGTATGGTGTAGCTCTTTTGTTCAGATGTCCCCTAAAAATAGTGATTTTTCAAAAATAACTTATGCATCGTCAGTAAAAATATTAAAAAACACCTCCGGCACAGGTATTTTATAATATTTGCTCTTCCTATTAATACATGAAACGTGAATCCTTGAATGGTGACTTGTACACATATATCCTAAACTTATAGGATAATAACGCCAATGAGGTATTTTTTTTTTTTTTCCCCAGAAAGGTGATCTCTTTGCTCAATGACCTGCCTCACTGTTACAACAGAATTGACAGAGATTCTTTCCAAACTAAAATATCAAAGTGTTAACCTGTCAAGGTCTTTGTTATTTAAGAATATGAAGAAGGGGCTTCCCTGGTGGTGCAGTGGTTAAGAATCCACTTGCCAATGCAGGGGACATGGGTTTGAGCCCTGGTCCGGGAAGATCTCACATGCCGTGGAGCAACTAAGCCCAGGCACCACAACTACTGAGCCCGCGAGCCACAACTACTGAAGCCCATGCACTCTAGGGTCCGCGAGCCGCAACTATTGAGCCCGCGTGCCACAGCTACTGAGCCTGTGCACCTAGAGCCCATGCTCTGCAACAAGAGAAACCACCACAATGAAGAGTAGCCCCAGCTCACCGCAACTAGAGAAAGCCCACACACGGCAACAAAGACCCAACGCAGACAAAAATAAAATAAATAAAATAAATAAATTTATTTAAAAAAAAAGAAATTGAGGAAATAAATCCTGTGTGTGAGCCTGCCTCCCTCTCCAGGGATAATAAACAATAGAATGTTTTGTTGACTGACACACAATTAACACTCTACGTTATAGCTCTGGGGTCTAGAAAATCATGATGCCTTCCTTACATGTTTTGAAAATAGAGCAGAGTAAGACGTAGGAAAATCTAACACATCCTATGTTGCTCTGTGATGATAACTTTAGTACGTTTTTAAGTATCAAATATCAAGTAATTTCTCAAATTAAGACTTGTTTTGGTGCTTTGGCTTTACTGATGCCTTAAACTCATGCTTGGGTTCCTATCAGTCAATGGATCAGTATGTGTGACAAGATGTGATGGTCTGAGGCTGATAACTTCCCTGACACAAGAAGATGTTCAGAAAGGGACTTGAACTAGACTTCTCATCAGATGTGGATTAAGAGTATACATAGTACATTAAATTCAGAAGAGTTTAGTGAGAGTCATTTAATGTAGTTTTAATAATTTCGTATAGCTGAATGTTGTCTCGTGTCTTTCTGGTCATATTCCTTGTCAGGTTTGAAACAAACATGGCTTGAGAATTTCCCTAAGAGATTTTTATTGTTATATTCCTGCAAATGATTTTTAACATTATCATATTAATACACGGATATTATACTTACTTTATTGCATGAGATATTTTTGATGGCAAACACAAATATTAATTGGCCACTGACATTTTGTCAACTTCACAAGAATTACTGTTCTTCACAAGTAATCTCTATACAAAAAGAAAGGATTTTTTCACTTCCATGTTCTCTTTCAGTTACTGATAAACTAGGTATAACTTGCCTTTGGCAAGATTTACTATGTCTGCTTGAGCAGTCTCTCTATATAATGTTAATAGTTTTTCTTTTTTTTTTTTTCACAAATGCCATGACAGAGAGTCCCAAAGATGAAGCCTGGCAAATTAGAGTCTGATTGTCCACAGGCAAATATGCCAAACAAAAATAACTCATGACAAGTTTCTTGAATCATTGATTTTTAAATACCATTTTAGTTATAATCCAAACATAAATATGATGCAAAGAAAAGTTCCATTGGCGTTAAACACTCGACATCAAAGAAAAATCACACATGAATCACACATAAAACTTTGTAACCTCCACACCAGCGTTAGCAAGGAAAGCCACACACTCTGCTCACAGAAGAGCACTAAGCATGTTTCCCTGAAAATATTTGATAAACATTTGCCAAAATGTCAGAATACTATAAAAGTATCATTTTTATTTTTTGAGGTATTATTTACAAAGGGTAAAAATGCATTAATTTTAAAGGCAAATTCAATGAATTTTACACCCATGTAACAATATCCAAAACAAACTGTAGAATAGAAATGTATAGCTTGAATTTTTTTCTCAAATTAATGTTTAGAGATCCATCCATGTTCTTGCATAATTCATTTTGTGCTACCGTGAGGTAATTGGAAGAATGATATTTTATTGTTGTGCAATATTCCATTGTATGAAGATACCACATTTGTTTTCCTTTATCCTTTTCATAGACATTTAGTTTGTTTACAACTGTTTAATGAATAAAGCTGTTGTGAAGATTTTTGTGGACTTGTGCACTCATTTCTCTTTTTTAAATATTTTTTAAACATCTTTATTGGAGTATAATTGCCTTACAATGTTGTGCTAGTTTCTGCTGTATAGCAAAGTGAATCAACTATACATATACATATATCCCCATATCCCCTCCCTCTTGCATCTCCCTCCCACCCTCCCTATCCCACCCCTCTAGGGGGTCACAAAGCACTGAGCTGATCTGCCTGTGCCATGCGGCTGCTTCCCACTAGCTATCTATTTTATATTTACTAGTGCATATATGTAAATGCCACTCTCTCACTTCGTCCCAGTGGCCACTTCGTGCCACTCTCTTACCCTGCCCCCTCCCTGTGTCCTCAAGTCCATTCTCTATGCCTGCGTCTTTATTCCTGCCCTGCCCCTAGGTTCTTCAGAACCACTTTTTTTTTTTTTTTTTTACATTCCATATATATGTGTTAGCATACTGTTATTTGTTTTTCTCTTTCTGACTTAACTTCATTCAATATGACAGACTCTAGGTCCATCCACCTCATCACAAATAACTCAATTTCGTTTCTTTTTATGGTTGAGTAATATTCCATTGTATATATGTGCCACATCTTCTTTATCCATTCATCTGTTGTTGAACACTTAGCTTGCTTCCATGTCCTGGCTATTGTAAATAGTGCAGCAATGAACATTGTGGTACATGCCTCTTTTTGAATTATGGTTTTCTCAGGGGATATGCCCAGTAGTGGGATTGCTGGGTCATATGGTAGTTCTATTTTTAGTTCTTAAGGAACCGCCATACTGTTCTCCATAGAGGTTGTATCAATTTACATTCCCACCAACAGTGCAAGAGGGTTCCCTTTTCTCCACACCCTCTCCAGCATTTATTGTTTGTACATTTTTTTTTTTTTTTGTACATTTTTTGATGATGGCCATTCTGACCGGCATGAGGTGAAATCTCATTGTAGTTTTGATTTGCATTTCTCTAATGATTAGTGATGATGAGCATTTTGTCATGTGTTTGTTGCCAATCTGTATATCTTCTTTGGAGAAAAGTCTATTTAGGTCTTCTGCCCATTTTGAGGTTGGGTTTTTTGTTTCTTTGATATTGAGGTGCATGAGCTGCTTGTAAATTTTGGAGATTAATCCTTTGTCAGTTGCTTCATTTGCAAATATTTTCTCCCATTCAGAGGGCTGTCTTTTCGTCTTGTTTATGGTTTCCTTTGCTGTGCAAAAGCTGTTAAGTTTCATTAGGTCTCAGTTGCTTATTTTTGTTTTTATTTCCATTTCTCTAGGAGGTGGGTCAAAAGGATCTTGCTGTGATTTATGTCATAGAGTGTTCTGACTATGTTTTCCTCTAGGAGTTTGATAGCGTCTGGCCTTACATTTAGGTCTTTAATCCATTTTGAGTTTATTTTTGTGTATGGTGTCAGGGAGTGTTCTAATTTCATTCTTTTGCATGTAGCTGTCCAGTTTTCCCAGCACCACTTATCGAAGAGGCTGTCTTTTCTCCATTGTATATTCTTGCCTCCTTTATCAAAGATAAGGTGACCATATGTGCAAGGGTTTATCTCTGGGTTTTCCATCCTGTTCCACTTATCTACATTTCTGTTTTTGTGCCAGTACCATACTGTCTTGATTACTGTAGCTTTGTTGTATACTCTGAAGTCTGGGAGCCTGATTCCTCCAGCTACGTTTTTCTTTCTCAAGACTGCTTTGGCTCTACGGGGTCTTTTGTGTTTCCATACAAATTGTGAAATTTTTTGTTCTGGTTCTGTGAAAAATGCCATTGGTAGTTTGATAGGGATTGCATTATATCTGTAGATTTCTTTGGGTGGTATAGTCATTGTCACAATGTTGATTCTTCCAATCCAAGAACATGGTATATCTCTCCATCTGTTTGTATCATCTTTAATTTCTTTCATCAGTGTCTTATACTTTTCTGCATACAGTTCTTTTGTCTCCTTAAGTAGGTTTATTCCCAGGTATTTTATTCTTTTTTTGCAGTGGCAAATGTGTTTCCTTAATTGCCCTTTCAGATTATTCATCATTAAGGCATGGGAATGCAAGAGATTTCTATGCATTAATTTTGTATCCTGCTACTTTACCAAATTCATTGATTAGCTCTAGTAGTTTTCTAGTAGAATCTTTAGGCTTCTCTATGTATAGTATCATGTCATCTGCAAACAGTGACACTTTTACTTCTTCTTTTCCGATTTGGATTCCTTTTATTTCTTTTTCTTCTCTGATTGCTGTGGTTAAAACTTCCAAAACTTTGTTGAATAATAGTGGTGAGAGTGGGCTAACTTGTCTTATTCCTTATCTTAGTGGAAATGGTTTCAGTTTTTCACCATTGAGAACAATGTTGGCTGTGGCTTTGTCATATATGGCCTTTATTATGTTGAGGTAAGTTCCCTCCATGCCTACTTTCTGGAGGGTTTTATCATAAATGGGTGTTGAAATTTGTCAAAAGCTTTTTCTACATCTATTGAGATGATCATATGGTTTTCATCCTTCAATTTGTGAATATGGTGTATCACATTGATTGATTGGCGTATGTTGAAGAATCCTTGCATTCCTGGGGTAAATCCCCTTTGATCATGTATGATCCTTTTAATGTGCTGTTGGATTCTGTTTGCTAGTATTGTTTTGAGGAATTTTTATCTATGTTCATCAGTGATACTGGCCTGTAGTTTTCTTTTTTTGTGATATCTTTGGCTGGTTTTGGTATCAGGGTGATGGTGGCCTCATAGAATGAGTTTGGGAGCGTCTCTCCCTCTGCTATATTTTGGAAGATTTTCAGAAGGATAGGTGTAAGCTCTTCTGTAAATGTTTGATAGAATTCGCCTGTGAAGCCACCTGGTCCTGGGCTTTTGTTTGTTGGAAGATTTTTAATCACAGTTTCAATTTCAGTGCTTGTGATTAGTCTGTTTATATTTTCTATTTCTTCCTGGTTCAGTCTTGGAGGGTTGTGCTTTTCTAAGAATTTGCCCATGTCTTTCAGGTTATCCATTTTATTGGCATATAGTTGCTTGTAGTAATCTCTCATGATCCTTTGTGTATCTGCAGTGTCAGTTGTTACTTCTCCTGTTTCATTTCTAATTCTGTCGATTTGAGTCTTTTCCCTTTTTTTCTTGATGAGTCTGACTAATGGTTTATCAATTTTTTTATCTTCTCAAAGAACCAGCTTTTAGTTTTTTTGATCTTAGCTATTGTTTCCTTCATTTCTTTTTCATTTATTTCTGATCTGAGTTTTATGATTTCTTTCCTTCTGCTAACCTTGGGGTTTTTGTTCTTCTTTCTCTAATTGCTTTAGGTGTAAGGTTAGGTTGTTTATTTGAGATGTTTCTTGTTTCTAAAGGTAAGATTGTATTGTTATAAACTTCCCTCTTAGAACTGCTTTTGCTTCATCCCATAGGTTTTGGACCATCATATTTTCGTTGCCATCTGTTTCTAGGTATCTCTTAATTTCCTCTTTGATTTCTTCTGGGATTTCTTGGTTATTTTGTAGTATATTGTTTAGCCTCCATGTGTTTGTGTTTTTTCAGTTTTTTTTTTTCCTGTAGTTGATATCAAGTCTCATAGCGTTGGGGTCGGAAAAGATACTTGATACAATTTCAATTTTCTTAAATTTACCAAGGCTTGATTTGTGACCCAAGATATGCTCTCTCGTAGAGAATGTTCCATGAGCACTTGAGAACAAAGTGTATTTTGTTGTTTTTGGATGGAATGTCCTATAAATATCAATTAAGTCCATCTTGTTTAATGTGTCATGTAAAGTTTATGTTTCCTTATTTATTTTAATTTTGGATGATCTGTCCATCGGTGAAAGTGGGGCGTTAAAGTTCCCTACTACTATTGTGTTATTGTCGTTTTACCCTTTTATGGCTGTTAGCAGTTGCCTTATGTATTGAGGTGCTCCTATGTTGGGTGCATAAATATTTACAATTGTTATATCTTCTTCTTGGATTGATCCCTTGATCATTATATAGTGTCCTTCTTTGTCTCTTGTAACATTCTTTATTTTAAAGTCTATTTTGCCTGATATGAGAATTGCTACTCCAGCTTTCTTTTGATTTCCATTTACATGGAATATCTTTTTCCATCCCCTCTTTTTTCACTCTGTATGTGTCACTAGGTCTGAAATAGGTCTCTTTTAGGCAGCATATATATGGGTGTTGTTTTTGTATCCATTCAGCCAGTCTATGTCTTTTGGTTGGAGCATTTAATCCATTTACATTTAAGGTAATTATCAATATGTATGTTCCTCTTTCCATTTTCTTAACTGTTTTCGGTTTGTTCTTGTAAGTCTTTTCCTTCCCTTGTGTTTCTTGCCTAAAGAAGTTCCATTAGCATTTATTGTAAGGCTGGTTTGGTGCTGCTGAATTATCTTAGCTTTTGCTTGTCTGTAAAGGTTTTAATTTCTCCATCAAATCTGAATGAGATCCTTGCTGGCTAGAGTAATCTTGGTTGTAGGTTTTTCACTTTCATCACTTTAAACATGTCCTGCCATTCCCTTCTGGCTTGCAGAGTTTGTGCTGAAAGAACGGTTGTTAACCTTATGGGGATTTTCTTGTATGTTATTTGTTGCTTTTCCCTTGCTGCTTTTAATATCTTTTCTTTGTATTTAATTTTTGATAGTTGGATTAATATATGTCTTGGCATGTTTCTCCTTGGGTTTATCCTGTATGGGACTCTCTGTGCTTCCTGTACTTGATTATTTCCTTTTCCGTATTAGGGAAGTTTTCAACTGTAATCTCTTCAAATATTTTCTCAGACCCTTTCTTTTTCTCTTCTTCTTCTTGGACCCCTATAATTTGAATGTTGGTGCGTTTAATGTTGTCCCAGAGGTCTCTGAGACTGTCCTAAATTCTTTTCATTCTTTTTTCTTTATTCTGCTCTGTGGCAGTTATTTCCATTATTTTATCTTCCAGGTCACATATCCTTTCTTCTGCCTCAGTTATACTGCTATTGATTCCTTCTAGAGAATTTTAATTTCATTTATTGTGTTGTTCATCATTGTTTGTTTGCTCTTTAGTTCTTCTTGGTCCTTTTTAAACATTTCTTGTATTTTCTCATTCTATTTCCAAGATTTTGGATCATCTTTACTGTCATTACTCTGAATTCTTTTTCAGGTAGACTGCCTATTTCCTCTTCATTTTTTTGATTTTGTGGGTTTTTACCTTGCTCCTTCATCTGCTGTGTATTTCTCTGTCTTCTCATTTTGCTTTACTTACTGTGTTTGGGGTCTCCTTTTCCAGGCTGCAGTTTCGTAGTTCCTGTTGTTTTTGGTGTCTGCCCCCAGTGGGTAAGGTTAGTTCAGTGAGTTGTGTAGGCTTCCTGGTGGAAGGGTCTGTGGTCTGTCTTCTGGTGGATGAGGCTGGGTCTTGTCTTTCTGATGGGCAGGACCACGTCCGGTGGAGTGTTTAAAGGTTTCTGTGAACTTATTATGATTTTAGGCTACCTCTCTGCTAATGGGTGGGGTTGTTTTCCTGTCTTGCTAGTTGTTTGGCATGGGGTGTCCAGCACTGGAACTTTCTGGTCATTGAGTGGAGCTGGGTCTTAGTGTTGAGGGGGAGATCTCTGGGAGAGCACTTGCCAATTGATATTATGTGGGGCTGGATAGTTTCTGGTAGTCCAATGTCCTGAACTTGGCTCTCCCACCTCAGAGGCTCAGGCCTGACAGCCAGCTGGAGCACCCAGACCCTGTCAGCCACAAGATTCCAGAGGTGGGTTACTGCATGCCATACACGGCCACAGAGGAAGCTCCAGGTTTCGTTCGGGTTGCAAAACAGGAGCAAGAGGAAACTCTCGGCCAGAGCCTTTAATGGGGTTTCTGAACTTGAGTTTACTCAGGAATATCAGAGGAACTGCAATTCTAGAAGGCACAATGTTGCACGTTAAAGGCCAGTCGGTGGAGAGTTCAGGATGATCTGTATTTATGGGGAAGGAGCCCATTTCTCTTAAGTATATACTTAAAAGGGAGATATCTGGGTGATGGGGTAGGCTTAAGTGCAGTACTTAATTAGAAAGAGCAAAGCTTTTTTTCCAAACTCTATTAACAGTTTTATATTAACACAAGCAATGTGTGAGAATACATTTGCCCCAGATTCTCTGCAAATTTGTTTGCCATTCTATTAATCAAACCTTTGCAATTGATATAAAATGAAGGATTCTTATTTTAAGACAGTTTTTAAATTATGACAAACATATGCAACTCTGTACATACAAACAAAATCAAGAGAATGAATATTTCATCACCACAGAAGGATACCTGTGCCCCCATATGATCCAGCAATTTCACTTCTGGATACATGGCCAGAAGAATTGACAGCAGGGTCTTGAAAAGATATCTGTATACCCATGTTAAGAGCAGCATTATTTGCAATAGTTGCAAGGTAGAAGCAACCCATGTGTTCACAAATGATGAATGGATTTTTAAAAGGTGGTATATACAGAAAACAGAATATTATTCAGCCTCAAGAAGAACTGGAATTCTGACAAATGCTACAGCATGGATGAACCTTGTGGGTATTATGTTAAGTGAAATAAGCTAGTCACAAAAAGACACATACTGTATGAATCCACCTAGAGATACCTAGAGTAATCATATTTATAGACAGAAAGTAGAATGGTGGTTGCCAGGGACTGGGGGTAGGAAGCAATGGGAATTTGTAGTTCATGTGTACATAGTTTTAGTTTTGCACAATGAAAAGCGTTCTAGAGATGAATGGCAGTGAAAATTGCACAATGTGTATGTACTTAATGTCACTGAAATGTACACTTAATAATAGTAAAGATGGTAAGCTTTATGTATGTAATATGCATTTCACCTCAACTTGGAAAAATAAAAATAGTAAAAAGATACTTGTGCTCCATTTTAGGCAATCAAGTCTGTACTCGTTTCATAGGCTTCTGTAACAAAGTACTACAACTGGTGGCTTAAGACAAGATACATGTATTCTTTTACTGTTCTGGAGGGTATAAGTGTGCCATCAAGGTATTGTCAAGGCCATGCTCTCTTCAAAACCTGTAGGGGAAGATCCTTCCTTGCCACTACCAGGTTCTGGTAGCCCCAAGCATTCTTTGGCTTGTGGCAGCATAACACCAACCTATGCCTTCATCTTTCCAAAGCCATCTTCCCTCTGTGCCTCTGTATCTTCACATGACATTCTCCTTCATATGTCTCTGTTTTCTCTTCTTTCAAGGACACCAGTCCTATTGGACAAGGCCTCACCCTAATTGAGTATGACCTCATCTTTATTTGATTACATCTGCAAAGATACCATTTCCAAGTAAGATCATATGCATGACTACTGGGAATTAGGACTTCAGCATATCTTTGAAGTGGGGGGGACACAATTCAACCCCAACATACTCACCACTCAACCCCAGGAAACCACTTTTCTTACTCTGTCATTATGGACTACTGATGATTTTTCTAAAGTTTCATATAAATGGAATAATAGAGTATGTACTGATTGAATCTGGCTTCTTTCGCTCAGCATGATAGTTTTAAATAGTATCCATATTTTCCAGTGTTGTTGTAGCAGACCCACCAGTTATGTGTGAAAAGATCAGTGTTCAATATCTTTGCTAATACTTGGTATCATTGGTCATTTCAGTATTAGCCATTCTAGTGGGTCTGAAGGGATGATGAACTTTTAAAGATTTATTGACATTTACTTAATGAGGAATAACATTGAACACATTTTCATGGGCTCATTGGCCTCTTGTATATCTTCCTTTGTGGAATGTCCAAATATTATGTCTATTGTTTATTGGGAAGGTATTTTTTCCCATATCACTATAAAATTGATCCAACTCTTTTTGTTGAAAATGTTATCCTTTCTCCTTGGATTTTCTTGAGCATCTTAGTCAAGATAAGTGGATCATATATGTGTGGGTCTCTTGATGAAATGTATTTGATTCCAATGAGCTAATACATATATTATGTATATGATGTTTGATATTAACTCACAGGTCTTGGATGTAAGCTCTAGAGAACACCATCTGTCTTCTTTCTGGTGCTTCTTTCCTCAGCTTCCAATAGTTTCTTCACATGCACACGCTGATCAGTATTCAACTAAACACTCAAGGGGACACTCTCTCAAGGTCTCTAGATCTTTCTTTCTGTACAATTCTCTCTCTCTGTAGAGCATTTTCCTTAGTACTCAGCCCATGATTCTGGCTGCCTTCCCTCTGCTGGTATGTAACTGTTTTCTCTACTCAACAGGATTATTAACCTTAATTTAGGTTTCTCTATTTCCCTATGTTGTGGCTTGAAAACTCTCTCCAATCTGTAATCTGGTGCAATTGTAGGCGTCATATTTTTGTTTCCTGTGTCTCAGGGGTAACAGTCTGGTTTGCAAGTTCTCCAATTTCTGAAAACTTTGTGTCGTATATTTGGTAAATTTTTTAATTGTTTAAGGTTGGAGGGTAAATTTAGTCCTTCTTGTTTCATTCTACCTGGAAACCAACATCAACAGTATTTCAGGATCACATTATTTAAACAAAAACTCTGCTCACAGGTTCAAACATAAACTTATTTAAGGCAAAATATTGAATATTCATCTTTTAATTCCATATTCATTAGGTCTTCCCTTGACATGATGTAATTGCTTAATAAATGTTGAATGACTGAATGAATACAAGAAATACTATATGAATCAATGAATACATATGTTGACATTAACAACATCATTGTTTTTAATGACAGAGAATAAACTCATCAAGACTCAAGAAAAAGAGAATAATTTTGAAATCAAATGGAGAAAAAGAGAGGAGAGAAACATATGGATTCAGACAGAACTGTTCACAGAGTGTTTCAAACAGATGCCCAAATAGACATCTGCCCTGGTTTCGGTCACAAATGCCAACTCTCATTTGAAAATTATCACTTTAAAAATCCAGATGATAGCATTGAGAATATAATCTGAAATTATTTGAAAATAATTTCTGGTAGAAAATTTTCTTTCTAGAAGTAAGAAGAGAACCATAATTACATATAACTTTGACAACATTTCCATGTTAGAAATAAATCCACAAATTTCAGTAAAAGAACTCTATATATAAATAATAAAATGATTTTAAAGATTATCTCCAATAATATGATTTAGCAATGTCAAATTTTATGGACTGTTGCTATAACTAAGGAATATGTCCGAAGTGCAAACCTTTGTAATGCTCAAAACTGTGCTGCATTTCCTGAGTGGAGTCCTAAATTCTACTTTGCCAATAGAGATACATCAACTTAGTCATCTGTCATAAATTCCCTCAGATGTGGATATTAGTAGAAAACTCTGACTCAACCCAACTCTAAGTCAAGATGTAATTTGCTACATGATGTGTTGTGATGGGAAAAGAGAGAATCAATTTTCATTTTGGAGCAAATGGAATAAATCTGCACCTGCAGTTGACATGGAGGCCACAACCTCATCCCAGCAATGCAGAGCAAGCCACAGATGTTCTTAGCTTTATAATTTCTAGATTTGATTACTATAATTCACTGAGTTTACACACCTGAAACTACTCACCCAGTGACTTCAGCTGGTATAGAATAAAGTGGATCAACTCTATAAAACTGGCTATTGTCAATAACACTTCAGTATATTTTCATAGACATTGTATCTACTTAAACGACACTCCACCATCGTTTCAAATGACCAAGTAGAGGAACTTGTCATAAAACATTTGAAATTATCTATGAACCTTCACGTGAACTAGAACAAAGGTAGAAAATTATCCTTTACTGTACACTTACTATATATCAGATAGTGAGATATAGGTATATAGAAACCAGCACAACTATCTATTTAACTTCATGATTACAACAATCCTGTTATGTGGCCTTTATTATTTTCACATTTATATTAGGGTTTTGAAATGTAAAGAAAAACTTGGCAAATAGTACTAGTTAGAAAATGTCATGGCTGAGTTGAGGCTGATTGATTTTAAAATCAAACTCAATTTTCTAAAAAGCATGGGTACATGCAATTTTTAAATTATTGTGGCTGTAATTTCAGTGCTTGAGGACAGGTTTTTTAAAATATGTATTTTTCTATTAGAGTAACTCTCATAGCAATGTAGCTTTTTATTTATCTGTATCATGTCTTTTTAAGTTATAGCTTGTGTCATAAAATATTTTGTTCTTCCTCAAACACATAAATAAAAAGTGGGATAAGAACCATGTCCAAATAGTAATACCTTTCATGGAAAGCATGTCAGCTATCATTATTACCATTATAACTAAAACACTTCTTTTTCTGTGAGAGAGGAACTTTTAAAATACTAGGGAAAGAAAATGGAAGGAAAGAAAATGGCAGGACCACTAATAGTCCTCTAGATGTCTTCTTTTTTTCATACTGCTCAATAGATCTATTCTGAAATGACAGATAAATTATTTGGTGATTACTTAGTAAAACCTATAATGAGAGTGCTTCATGGAGGGGCCATAAATCAGAATGGGCAAGATATGCGTTGGAGAAAATGGTCCCGGGCAGACATGTTTCTAGAAGTTGGATATTTCTTTTCCAAATGGTAGTAGAGAATTTGGCCATTATTGTTTAATTCGACTCAGACCTATGAGTAAGCACACAGAATTAGATTTATAGGTATTTGTCATCAGGCTGAATAGCTCTCCGGTCATTCTATATGATGAGTCATTTTGCAGAGGGTGCCAGGCTGTGGTCAGGTTTATGGGAGCAGGGTCAACTCCTGGATGATAGAGGAGGCATATGGGAGGCAGATTGTTCAGGGCTGTGGGACAGGTGCCAGGAGTGAAAGCAAAAACAACGTCGTTCTGACTGAACCAATGCAATGGTTAGGAATAGAAACCAGCATCTTGATGGAGAAGCAAAGGCAGGGCTTACCCACTAAAAGCAGGTGCCTTCTGACTTGTAGGTTTGAGGCTGCGAGTTTTCTGCATACCTTAATTAAAACTGACTGTTATCAACCCTCCTACACTGTTGGTGGGAATGTAAATTGGTACAGCCATTATGGAGAACAGTATGGAGTTTCTTTAAAAAACTAAAAATAGAGCTACCATATGACCCAGCAATCCCACTACTGGGCATGTACCCAGAGAAAACCATAATTCGAAAGCATGCATGCAACCTGATGTTCATTGCAGCACTATTTAAAATAGCCAGGGCATGGAAGCAACCTAAATGTCCATCAACGGAAGAATGGATAAAGAAGATGTGGTACTATATATATAATGGAATATTACTCAGCCATAAAAAGGAATGAAATAGTGACATTTGCAGAGACATGGATGGACCTAGATACTGTCATACAGAGTGAAGTAAGTCAGAAAGAGAAAAACAAACATTGTATAATATTGCTTACATGTGGAATCTAGAAAAATGGTAGAGACGAACTTATTTGCAAAGCAGAAATAGAGTCACAGATGTAGAGAACAAACTTATGGTTACCAAGGGGGGAGAGGGGGTGGGATGTATTGGTGGGTTGGGATTGACATATATACACTACTACGTATAAAACAGATAACTAATGAGAACCTACTGTATAGCACAGGGAACTCTACTCAATGCTCTGTGGTGACCTAAATGGGAAGGAAATCTAAAAAAGAGGGGATGAATGTATAAGTATGATTGATTAACATTGCTGTACAGCAATAAACTAACACAACATTGTAAAGCAACTATATTCTAATAAAAACTAATTTTAAAAAACTGACTGTTATCTGGAGTGTGTGTATGGAGAGCTGTAGGGCTGGGCTCTTCCTATAGATTAAATTACTTTACAGACTATTGATGAGTGGACTTGGAGAAGATTGTACTAAAAACTTTAGTGTGAACTGTTATAGAGAATTCTAATGAAATGAAAGAACATTATAGTGTGAGTGTCTAAATTTGCCCTGAAATATATCTGGAACTGAAGAGAGGGAAGAGACAGGGAAGTATTAAACCATGTTATTTAGGGTGTATGCCCGTCATGCTAGAGATTCAGCAAGGATAGTTGAATGGCATTTTTATCATAGCAACAAATACACGAGGTGGGGACAACAATCGCCATCTTGCCTCTGATAAAAGTGCTGCTTAGGAAAGTTAGGTAAGGACTATGTCACATTTATAGGAAGTATCATATTCACTGTATGAACTAAGGTTTGTCTGACAAGCTTTGTCTGAGGAGAAAATTCATGAGCTTTCAGAGAGATTATCACGTCTGATGTGCCGTTTCTCCACGTCTGCTTCTCTTTCCAATACTACTGATCTCTCCTAGATTGACTTGAAGAATGCATGTGAAGTGCATTTAGCACATGAAAATGCATTCCAATTATCTGCATAACATGAACAGTAGAATTATGTGTGGATAAAAAGGTTTTTGTGAGAGCCAAAAGGACTAAATGGTGCTAATAAGTGAGAAATACTTTTTTTTTGTTTTTTTTGGCTAGAGAAACAACTTTCAAATGCATCATTGAATTATACCCTCAAAAATGCAAGAAGGGATCATTTATGTTGTATATTAACTAATTTTTAAGAGCTGAATAATAAATCTTTTATCTTTATATCATAAACAGAATATATGCTCCAAATATTACTAATGTTTAATATTTTATTAGAAAACCAGTATCTGATTATGACTGTCAATTTGAACATTTAGAAAAGTGTAATAAATGAACAATAAAAATAACATCATTTCAATACTAGCAACAGGGTTCAGCAGACCATGGTCTGCTAGACAAAGCCTTAAATATTTATTGTCTTGCCCTTACAGAAAGAGTTTGCAACCCTTGACTTAATAGATACTGCTTTTTACAGTTGATTCTATTTTTCTATTTCTCCGTGCACTATATGTTTTCATTTGCCAATATAATTTCAATGTTATTAAATATTCTATATTCTAAATATCCTATATTTATTTATTTTCTTGAAATGAACTAAAAGTATGTGTTTTTATATACATATATAAAATAGGTTAATAAACTACTTTGAAATTCTAGTGAAATCCAGTGAAATAAAATCCTGCCCAAATTGTATAATACTAACCTTGCCCAAATGTATGTGGCAAACCTGAACTTATTTGATGCCATAATCAACACTGGCAAAGGAAAGCCATGGACAAATACTATGAGTAAAATTATCATTCAGAATTGTTTATATCAGAGTGAAAAAAGAAGAAAAATCAAATACTACATATTAAAAAGTCATTCATACATACACATTTGTATGTTAACAAGCATATACAAAATGCAAATACACACATCTATAACTAGTAAATGGATATTAAATAGAGAAAATCTTCAATCCTTGCCAAACAGCTTAGTTGTATTTAAATATACTTGTGAGAATGTATAGGTAATATATTTCCTTCTTAACCTGTATTTCTATTCATTCACCCAATCCATATTGCCCAGTGTACCAAGGTTTGGGCTAGTACTGGGATTATTGTAGCCCAGTTTTGGAAGTTTTTCACTTGCAATGCTTAACAGACATCTGTGGAGTTATACAGCAGGCTCTTAAATTAATGAATTTTGACTTTAATTGAGTCTGGATGGGGATTATTTTGATCACCTCCTATTCACCCTGTTGGAGAGTGAGGAATTCTCATCCTAAGGTTACGGGGGTCAAACACCACCACCCAGCATGGAACAAATGTAATCCACCATTGTTTACTGGTAATATATACTCACACCCTGGGGTGAGTATATATTACCCTTCTCCTGGGGGAGAAGACCCATGCCGACCAAATGGAGTTAATGGTAAGAAGGAGACCTACTTTGGACCAATTAGAAGGAAGCCCAGGAATTATACTCTTAACTTGTTGGTAACTTATGCCATCTTCACGTCTCTGAATGTGAATAAGAAACATGTGATCACCCCAGATGTTAACAGTCAGGTAGCTACCAAGTCAGTCTGAGAATGGAGTCAACACACAGAGAGGATTACAGAATAAAGACCCCCAGAGGGAAACAAACTTAAATTGAAGTCTTATTTGAGGCACAGCATTTTGATGATATTGGGGACAGAGTTCCTTTATTGCTTAAGCCAATTTAATTTGGTTTTAAATTACAAATCGTAAGTTTAAGCATTTTTCAGAAGCTGTACGTTTCCACCTAGAAACTTTAATTTCTTCACAGGAGACCATTTTGAGAACTGAGAAAAACAACTAGTTGTTACATATTTTGAGAAACAATAAATACCAAGGAGCAGATGATTGCAAACAGGTTCTATGGACCCTCCTCAACAGGAGTTGGCTGGTCACAAATTCACAGGAACTGTTGAAAAATTACATGATGTATGACCACCCTACCATCTGGGTCAGCGAACTGGTTCTCCCAGTACATTTCCTCTCTGGTCCTTGTTCAGTAAAAACGCTTGCTCCTCACTGCCTCCGACTGCAATAATATTTAATATAAAATCCTTGCCTTCACCACTAACTCACCTTCATTTCTGTTCTGAAACATTCTTTTGAATATTCATATGGATCGCACATATTTTCCAGTTTTGTAATTGTCTATATTTAAAAATTATCATATATGGATTTATAATTTCATGCAATTTATTCAGCCAATTCTTTGTTATTATTACAGGTTCTGTTCTTTTTTGTGACAGAAAAGCTATATCTTACACAATTTATAAAATGTTTTGTGTGTGTTTTCTAGAGGGAAATTTTTTTAGATATTGCTGTTTTAAAAACTCAGTCATTTGGAATTTAGTTTCATAACTAACGTGAAGAAGAGATATGAAATATTTTTCTTCTAAATTCATAACTTAGAGTTCAAACCCCTTTTCTGATAGATTTAAAAATACTACATTTTTCATGTAATAAAAACTTGTATATTTATGCAATTGTCTTTTTATATTTGCTATTGTTATATATATTCACTCTTTGTTCCCTGTGAAGAAACATGACAGTTTTAACTACTATAGTTTTGTAGCACAATCAGATGGAATACAATATAATTAAGCATCTTTAGAAAATATTTTAGATCTTCTCACATATTTATTCTTCTCCATGGAATTTAAAATCAATTTGCCAATTTCCCACCCAAAGGAGAATGTTGACACTTCTTTTCTTTTTAACATGAAATTTATTTATTATTTGGCCTGTTTTATGTGTTTTGTGTCACCATTTATTCTTATTTTAAAAGAGTGAAACTTTTTATGATTTTCTGAATATGGACTTTTCTAATTTCTTATAAAGTCTATTTCTACATAATTTAAAGTTTTATGGCTTTCGTGACTGGAATTTGCTTTTCATTATATTTCCTAATTAGTAATTTCTGTTACACATTCAAGCTATTGATTTTTGCTTATCTATTTTAAAAAACAATGCCTTTACTGAAATCCAGGTGATGTAATAAATTTCCTAAAGTTTTCAATGTAGATAATCTTCATACAATACAATATTTTTGTTTCAATATATACAGCTCAAGTCAAAGTATAAAAAATAACTTTTGAAAAAATAGCCATATATGTGATTATTTACATCAAAATTATGCTTCTGTATATATTTTGTATATGGATATTTATTTTGAGTTTTATATTTCTAATCACTTTGAATAAATATCCTTTTATTTCATTTATATTGATTTTTTTTAGTTTTGTTGTGTGTACAGCACATTTGGTAAAATAATGTATTTGTAATTTTAAGCATGAAAATAATGAAATTAAAATACTTTCTAATTGTGAAGTTTCCTAGTGTTCCTGAAACAATCCTATTCAGGACATAGTGCTTGTTTCATTTAGTGCTGGATTCTATTTATTAATATTTTGCTTACTTTTTTTCATTAAAATGCATTGATGAATTTTACCCACTATTTTTTTCTTTTTCATGTAATTTTACTTGAAATCAGCAACACTATTCTATACAACACAAACTATAGAACAGATTTACTAGTACCATGGGCTTTGGATTCATACATTTCCAATGTTTGAATCCCAATCATGTCATTTTCTAGCTTGATCATCTTAGTTAATGTGGTTATGTCTAAATTTCTCTGTTCTCTCTTTCTGCATATTAGAAATAGGGCACCCATAGTGTTTTGTGAGAATTAAATGAGGTAAGAGATAATGCAGGCAAGTTTCTTATTACACTGGTTGAAACCTCAATATTAGTCAAAAAATATCAATCATAATATAATGATAATAATACTATCTCTACATTTTTCTTATTAATTTATATGTAGAGGGCATGAGTTAAGTTAATCAGTTATTAGTATTCAAAGCATTCTTTCTTGGACTTAGTGTGGGTCCCTGCTTCCAGGTGTAGAACACGAAGAAGGCTATAACATTTCAGATATCCATCAGCTTGTTAGAAAGAAGGAGGTAATCACAATCAGTATGGTTTCTTTCCCCTTTGTAGAGTTTATTTTCCTTGGTTTTATAGCTGATGTGGATTAACGTGGGTAGAGCTGCCATTCTTGGCTTATCATAGCTGCTCTAGCCAGTATCAAGCAATCTTAGACATCCCACATTTCCACTCCCAGCTCTGACTACCATGGCTGCCCTCACTTTTTCTATCACGAGTATATCCACCCTGAAGTCTGGGTAGACTTCCTAGAGATGCTGTAGGGATCATAATGAGCCCCAACTCTGAATTTTAACCTCCAGCCCTTGACACTCTGAGTTTATTGCTTTTGCAGGGGAATGTTCCACTAACTTCCCACATATGCAGAAAATCACATGTTAGTCTGATTTGCCTTCATTTTGATTCATTATGTAATATTTCTAAGATATCTTCTCTGATGATGAACTTCATTTTCTTTTAAAAATTAATAATTCAGATATTCCTCTTTGTTACATATCCCATTTTTCATCTCAGTGGGGAAAAAAATTGAAGGATATTAGTAGGTTTTCCATCCTTCTCTTAGTGAGAGTCACCCGTATGTTTTTGACCAACAAATACTCTTTCATATTTCATTGTTAAAATTACTAGGTTATGATGTGTTTCCTCAGAGTCAAAAATAAAGAAAACTAAGTAACACTTGAGATTACAGTATCTACTTTGACTGATTTAATTTCTCCTTAGTAACTATTTAGGGAAAAGTGTATTATGCTTTAGAATGTTTGGAGAACAGACAAAATATATCCCTGTCAACGTTATATCTTGATGTTAATGACTGTGTTACCTGACTTATAATCTTGTGCTGAAAACCTGTTAATAGCTATAGCAACAACTCACACTGAGGGAACATATTTCCATAGTATATTACAGCATAATAACCAGAGGAGTAAAAGATGACACATGGTAAATGCTTTATAAATACATCTTATGACATTTATTGAGCAGTGGGTAACAATATGGATTAGTAAAATGCATGTGTAATATAAATATTTAAATATATAAGGTACAAGTTTGACCATAAAAGTGTGCAGAAGATGGGTTTAAAAACAAAAGACAAGACAAGAGAGGAAACCAGAAACAAAGGTAGTTGATGGGAGTCTTTGTATCTTCACTATATAGGTTTTCACCTTTTTAAGACTTTTTAGGAAATATATGATTATTGATACCCAGATAGGTAGATAGACAAAGATCATCAAACATTTTTCCATTAGAGAACATGAGGACATACACTTATTTTATGAGGTTAAAGATATATACACACACACATTTTATGTGTATGTTTTTACATACATTTTAATAAAATGTTTATTATGAGCTTTATCATAATTTACTCTGTATTTACATTATTTAAGAGTAATAAACTCTGCTGATGGCTCATCCAATATCAAAAGTTTGTATTAGATACAGACACTTCCTTAGCTCCATGGCCTATTTAATGTGTGGGATCCCTTTAGAATGATTTCCATTTCATTGAAATGAAGGTTAAATATATTACTGTGGCCTATTGGTAAATACTCCCACCCCAACTAAGCCAAAATATTATCTTTAACATTTGGCTAAGAAATCACCTTACTTTTCCTTTCTTCCTTCCTCCCTTCCTTCCTTCCTTCCTTGCTTCCTTCCTTCCTTCCTTCCTCCTTCCTCTCTCTCTCTCTCTCCCCTTTCTTTCTTTCTCTCTCTCTTTTTCTTTTCCTTTTGTGTGTGTTGCATAAATTCAACACCATAATCTGCATTATACCTAATTACCCTGAATTTGATTGAATACTTTTCTGTTGTTTTGTACTAAACCTCTAAGTAGCAGCTTGTTAGGAAGTGTTTGGAGTAAAAAAATGCCCTCAACCCAGGTCTTTTCCATTACCTAAGCAATTTTTTTAGAGACCTTCTTCACCAGTTCAGAAATCTTATGAAGATTGTGTGTTGTGGTATGGACTTTTGTGTATGACAGTCATCAATTTAGGTGAGTAGTTATTTCTACATATTATTTATAATCTGATAAAAGGGGCATTACTGAAACTTGTTAACCTAATTTCGAGACTGCAATAACACAAGGAAAAAAATAATTCATGATTTTGAATGAAGACTGTTTTCCAAGAAAAAGGTCCAAAGTACATATTCCTAACCCTTCATATCTCACTTCTCTTGTACTTAGAATATTTTACTATGACCCAGGGGATCTTGGCCAATACATTTCTCTAATCTTCATTTTATACAAATGTCCTAACACCTTCCATCATGCTGACTTTTTCTCTATGCCAAATATCTGCCAAGAAGTTTATCACTTTAGGACCTTTTTGTTCAATTCAAAGATCCTTTCCTGGCCGTTCATATTGCTGGCTCCTTCTCGTGAGCCTAGATTCACAACTAAGTCCACCTCCTGGAAAGGGCTGCTCAAACCCCTTTGTTAAATACCTTCATATGTTCTGAGACAGTCAGAGCTGATCTCACTTTGAAAATATATATATTCATTAAAGGGAACCCTCTTACACTGTTGGTGGGAATGTAAATTGATACAGCCACTAGGGAGAATAGTATGGAGGTTCCTTAAAAAACTAAAAATAGAACTACTGTACAACCCAGCAATCCCACTACTGGGCATATACCCAGAGAAAAACCATAATTCAAAAAGATACATGCACCCCATTTTTCACTGTAGCACTGTTTACAATAGCCAGGACATGGAAGCAACCTAAATGTCCATCAACAGATGAATGGATAAAGAAGATGTGGTACATATATACAATGGAATATTACTCAGCCATAAAAAGTAACAAAATTGTGTCATTTGCAGAGACATAGATGGACCTACAGACTTTCATACAGAGCGAAGTAAGTCAGAAAGAGGAAAATGAATATCATATATTAACTCATATATATGGAATTTAGAAAAATGGTGGAGGTGATCTTATTTTCATAGCAGAAATAAGGACACAGACATAGAGAACAAATGTATGGATACCAAGGGAGAAGGGGGGGATGAATTGGGAGATTGGGATGGACATATATACACTACTATGTATAAAATATGTTACTAATAAGAACCTACTGTATAGCACAGGAAAGTCTACTCATTGCTCTGTGGTGACCTAAATGGGAAGGAAATCCAAAAAAGAGGGGATATATGTATACATATGGCTGATTCACTTTGCTGTACAGCAGAAACTGATGGAGTAGTGTAAAGCAGCTATACTCCAATAATAAAAAAAAAGAAAGGTTGGCAAGAAACAGAACAGACAAACAAAAAAAACATAATGGAAAAGAATATAAAAAGAATGTATATACATGTATAACTGAATAATTTTGCTGTACAGCAGAAACTAACTCAACGTTTAGTAAAGTTATAGTAAATCAGCTATACTTGAATTAAAAAATAAATAGTGCCTACTGTAGACAACATTTATTTGGATCTTTAAAAAAAAAAAATATATATACATATATATTCACTTATTTTATTGTATAGTTCATCTCCAGTAGAATGTAAGCTCTAGGTAAGCAGTGTACACTTTTCTCTCTTGTTCCAGTCTTTTCACAAATGTCTGGAAGACACAGTAAGTACTGAATAAATATATGTTAAATGAATGGATGGGTAAATGAGAAGATGAGTGAGGGCAAGTCAAAATGTCTGTGGGGGGCTTCCCTGCTGGCACAGTGGTTGAGAGTCTGCCTGCCGATGCAGGGGCCACGGGCTCGAGCCCTGGTCTGGGAGGATCCCACATGCCGCGGAGCGGCTGGGCCCGTGGGCCACAGCTACTGGGCCTGCGTGTCTGGAGCCTGTGCTCCGCAGCGGGGGGGCCACGGCAGTGAGGGGCCCGCTCGCCGCAACTGGAGAGGGCCCATGGAGAGGGCTTCGCAGAGGCGAAGACCCAACACAGCCAAAAATAAATAAATAAATTAATTAATTAAAAAAAAAAATGTCTGTGGGAAAGAGGTTGGTAGCTAAAAAATCTCTCGGAAAGTAAAAAAAAAAATCTCTTTTAAATAAAATTATTTTATTCAGATATAATATTAATGCACAATAGAACACAAAATAAAGTGTACAGCTGGCCCAAATTTTACAAACTGACCTCATCCATATAATGAGCACATAAATTAGAAATAGAATACTATTAACACCAAAGACCTCATTCATCCTCATTTTAGTTATTACACTAGACATATCATGAATCGCAGGTGTATTAAGTATTAACCTTTTAAACAGACTGGATATGTCCTTGTAAATATCTATTTTTGTAAACATAACAACTCTCCAGTACTATTCCTTTAGCAAGTATTTACAAAGAGGTCCATCTGTTTGACTCAATCATTCCTACAGAGTCCACTAGGAGCGATAAAGGAAACTACTACAGTGTTATTAAATCTTTGTTTCCCATGACATAAACATTTGTGGAAGAAGAAGGTCTAAACACTAACCAACATGTTGAAAAAAAAAGTCTTACCTCAGTACCAAGTCATTGCAAATTATAATAATGACATCCTAATACATTAACTATTAAATTAATACTTTTGTTTTTAATTATAATAATTTGTGAAAATTTAATATAATGCTAGAAAACACTTTGAAAATTTGTATAAAGATTATTACAAATGTTCATAAGATCTAGCCCAATAAGTTTGCTCCTGTAATATTACCAGAAGGAATTACCAGTAATATGTTAATAATGATAAAATATTCAAACACAATCTTAACATTTAAAATCATGTGTCAAAAACAGCAGAATGGTTAAAAATACCCTAACTTTCTCTAAAAATAAATTTTACCGCCTTTTAAAATGTTATAGAGATTGTAAGAAATACAAGAATTTGCTTATGGTATAGTCTATTTTAAAAGCCTTAAAGACTCTCATACCATTAAGCCAGCAATTCAACTTCCTAAAAGTTACCTAAGAAAACGCAGAAACATTGAAATATATTAAAATACTCCAAATTTTGCAAGCAGTAAAAATAATGTGTCCAAGTGGGTAATTAAAAGTATAAAAATACTAATTCTATACATGTAAATATTATGCAGCTGTTATCGTTGTGTTAAAAATAATTCCATTCCTGTTAGAAATTGCTCCTATTAAGGTTAAATTTAAAAATATGCAAAAATACACAACACACAAAAAAGAAACTATAATTTTAAGATAAAACCACATGATATTTTTGTGAAAATTTTGAAAACTGAGAAAATGGATGATTTTCTAGTTAAATGTAAATTACCAAGTCATTCCCGCATAATAACAAGTATACTATCATTATTACTATTCACTGTAGAATATACTCCAACCTTCCTACTTTATTAACATCTTGCTTTTTCTACATAATAGCTTTGCAATTACTTTAGAAAATAGTGTTAATTTATTACATTATTGTCAAATGATCCTTTCTCACCACTGTTAGAGTATGAAATAAATGAAATCATATGTTGTTTATGTGTTCCTTGATACTTACATAAAAGATGATTTATTTCCTTTACAGAAGCTCATAAAAGGGTGGAGGTAATTATGCTAAGTGAATATGTAAATTCCAGTAGTAAAAGTAGATCCGTTGTGCCAGTGAATTTCAATAAGTTTCTAAATTCTTACCATTGTAAAGCAATTATACTCCAATAAAGATGTTAAAAAATAAATAAATAAATAAATTCTTGCGAGATGAGATATTCATTTCTTTGTGTATAGGTTTATAAAATTTACTCAACTGGCATAATGAAATATCAATTTACATCCCATTAGGAAATTTTTCCTTATTTTTGTTTCCTTCATAAACTAGCAGGTTGTAAAATATGAATCCAAAATGGACATAGATTAATGTGTAAAATGTAATAAAAATCATTTATCTAAAAATCCTAACTTCTCTATCAAATCTTATATATTGTCATTTAAATATAAAAATGATTTATATACATAATATTTTAGATAAATCACTTTATATTTTTAAACAAGAACCTACACATTATTCAAGTATTGAAACATGTTCATGTACATGGCTTAAAAAATAAGATAGTAATAAATAAGATCCAGAGTTTCATAGCAACATCCAAGTTGCCCAAATTTCAATTGGAAATCACTCACCAAGAACTGGGAAGATCTCACACTGAACAACAAATGACAATAAGCATATGCCAATAATAAGATGTCAGAGATGTTAGAATTATCTAACAAAACCTTAAAGCAGACATCATAAAAAAGTTTCAAAATGCAATTAAATCCCTGAAACAAATGCAAATATAGAAATCTATGGCAAATAAATAGGTGAAAGATTCTCCAAAAATAGATGACATTACCAAGAAAAAAAATCAAGCTTTGAAGACTGAATAATCCAAGAACAGAGGAAAAAAATACCTAGTGGATGGACTCAACAGTAGAGTAGAAAGAATATAGAAAAGAATCAGTGAACTTGAAGACAGAACAATAGAACTACCCCATTTGAAGAGTAGAAAGAAAACAGAAAAAAAAAAAAAATGAATAGAGTCTCAGAGACCTATGGGACTATAACAAAAAATCAAATATTTATGTCAACAAAGTCCTTAAAGGAGAGAAGAGGTGGGGCTAAATAACTAATCAAATCAATGGTGGCTGAACACTTCCCAAATTTGGCAAAACACATAAAACTACAGATTCAAGAAACTGAGTGAACTCTCAACAAGATAACGTCAAAAAAATCCATACCAAGATACATCACAATCAACTCCTGATAACTAAAGACAAAGGAAAAGTATCTTGCAACATCAGTGTAAAGGGCACAATGATGACTTCCAAAGATATTTATATTCTAATCCTGAGACCTATGGATATATGACTTTATATGGTAAGAGGGACTTTGGCAGCTGTGATTAAGTTAAGGATGTTGGTCTCATCTTGTATTGTCTGAGTGTACCCAATATAATCATAAGATTCCATAGAAGAAGGATGCAGGAGGTGTGAGTCAAAAGTGGACTTGGAAGAAATGTCATTTCTGGAATGGGGTCAAGGAATGTGGGCAGCTTAAGTAATCTGGAAAGGACAAGGAAACAGATTCTTCCCAATAGTCTTCAGAAGAAACACAGACTTGGTGACCTATTTTGGACTTCTGATTGCCAAAATTGTAAAATGATAAATTTTTGTTGTTTTTGGCCAATACTTGATTGTGATTTGTTACAGCAGTAACAGGAAACTAATACTATTAGGAAGAAGAAAAGAACACAGTGGGTAAAAGATGGGCAAATACAATAGGTGTTTCTTCTCTTCTTGAACTTTCTAAATTATTCTTGTTAGTGGAGGCAAAAATTATAATCTTGTAAAATAAAAAAAAGAGTCACTTAACAATATTCCAGTTAAATCAAAAGGGAATGTTAAAAATACATACTCAAGAAACAAACAAAGAAGCAACCTAAATGTCCATTGACAGATGAACGGATAAAGAAGATTTGGCACATATATACAATGGAATATTACTCAGCCATAAAAAGAAATGAAACTGAGTTATTTGTAGTGAGGTGGATGGATCTAGAGTCTGTCATGCAGAGTGAAGTAGGTTAGAGAGAGAAAAACAAATACCGTATGCTAACGCACATATATGGAATCTAAAAAACGGTACTGATGAACCTAGTGGCAGGGCAGGAATAAAGATGCAGACATACAGAACGGACTTGAGGACACGGGGTGGGGGGAAGGGGAAGCTGGGATGAAGTGAGAGAGTAGCACTGACATATATACACTACCAAATGTAAAATGGATGGCTAGTGGGAAGCAGCCGCATAGCACAGGGAGATCAGCTCGATGCTTTGTGACGAGCTAGAGGGGTGGGATAGGGAGCGTGGGAGGGAGACGCAAGAGGGAGGGCATATGGGGATATATGTATACAGATAGCTGATTCACTTTGTTGTACAGCAGAAACTAACACAACATTGTAAAGCAATTATACTCTAATAAAGATAAAAAAAAAAAGGAAGCACACAAAAAAGCAAAAAAAAAAAAAAATTTAGGAAACATGATACAAAACAAAACAAAAAAACAAAAAAAATGCAGGTTTAAGGTTTAAAAGATCAATGAACATATGAAATGTAACCCATCCAAGTATACAAATTGAAAGACAAATGGACAAAGTGGGTTTTAAAAATTGACCAAACCATACTCTGTATACAAGACACTCACTTTAAAATAAATAAATAAATAAATCGTGTAAATAAATAAATAAATTTAATAAACAAAAACTTCTTAAAAAGAAATATCCAGACCTATATTGTTTCACCAAAGAATTCCACAAAGATTTAAAAGAGAATTAACATCTGTTCTACACAATCTCTCCCAGAAAATTAAACAATTCCCAAATCATTTTAGGAAGTTAGTATCATCCTAATATTAAAACCAGACAAAGACACTACCAAAATGAAAACTACAGACCAATATCCCAAATGAAAATAGATGCAGATATCATTAACAAAATATTATTAGAAAATGTTCAGGAGTACATAAAAAACTATTCACTGTGACCAAGTGAGGTTTATTTCCAAGAATGCAATGTTATGTGAATACACAAAAATAAACCAATTTTGTTCACCTTATTAACAAAAATAAGAAGAAACAATGACATGGTCATATCACTTGATGTAAAACAAGTATTTGAAGAAAAATAAAACAAGCATTTGACATTATTACCACTGTTTCATGAACAAAAGCACAGAAAAATAGAAATAGAGGATCTTCCTCAAATTGCTAGAATATTTACAAAAATCCTATAGGTAACAGTATATCAAGTGATGAAAGACTTAATGGTAAAGGACTGAATATATTATCCCTAAGAGTGGCAGCAAGGCAAAGGTGTCTGCTTTCAATATTCTCAATAAACTTAGATCTAGAAATTCTAAACAATTCAGTATGGCAAGAAAAAAGGGGCACACAGATTGGAAAGAAAGAGTGAAAACTATACCTATTTGCAGATGACATACTGTCTCCATAGAAAATCTTAAGGCATGTACAAAAAAATGAGTTCATCCTGGTCAAAGAATACAAGATAAAACTACAAAAATATTTTGTATTTCAATATGCTAGCAAAAATCACATGGGCACTAAAATTAAAATTACTGTACCATTTACAGTTACTCACACACACAGAAAGAAATATTTAGATGTAAATAGAACATGTAACTGACTTATACACTGAAAATTATAAAATGTTGATTAAACAGATTCAAGAATATCTAAATAGATAGAAAGACATACTGTGCTCAAGAATTGGAACACTCACCATGGTAAAGATGCTACATCTCCTCAATTGATATACAGATATAACACAATTCCTGTCAGAATCCTAGAAAGATTTTTATAGATACAGACAATATTCTTCTAAAATCTATATGGAAAAGCAAAATAACTAGAAGAGCTAAAACAATTTTGAAAAAGAAGAATAAAGTAGGAGGAAACTTTCATCCTTTTTCAAGGCATTATATACCTATAGTAATCAAGAGTGTGTTATACTGGAAATATAGATCAACAGAGCAGAAGTGACAATCTAGAAAAAGACCCACACAAATATGTCCAACTGATTTTGAAAACGGTGAACAAGCAATTCCACAGAGGAAATACAACTTTTGCAACAAGTGGTGTGAGGACAGTTGGACACATCTCACGCCTCACACAAAAATTAACTCAACATGATTACAGACTTACATGTAAAATGTAAAACTACAACAAAAACAAAACAAAACACGTTTGAAAATTTTCAGAGTTTTGCATCTATGTTCATCAGTGATATTGGCCTGTAATTTTCTTTTTTGTGTGATATCTTTGTCTGGTTTTGGTATCAGGGTGATGGTGGCCTCATAGAATGAGTTTGGGAGTGTCTCTCCCTCTGCTATATTTTGGAAGAGTTTGGGAAGGATCCGTGTTAGCTCTTCTCTAAATGTTTGATAGAATTTGCCTGTGAAGCCATCTGGCCCTGGGCTTTTGTTTGTTGGAAGATTTTTAATCACAGTTTCAATATCAGTGCCTGTGATTGGTCTGTTCATATTTTCTATTTCTTCCTGGTTCAGTCCCGGAAGGTTGTGCTTTTCTAAGAATTTTTCCATTTCTTCCAGGTTGTCCATTTTATTGGCACATAGTTGCTTGTAGTAATCTCTCATGATCCTTTGTATTTCTGCAGTGTCAGTTGTTACTTCTTTTTCATTTCTAATTCTATTGATTTGAGTCTTCTCCCTTTTTTTCTTGATGAGTCTGGCTAATGGTTTATCAATTTTGTTTGTCTTCTCAAAGAACCAGCTTTTAGTTTTGTTGATCTTTGCTATCGTTTTCTTAATTTCTTTTTCATTTATTTCTGCTCTGATCTTTATCATTTCTTCCCTTCTACTAACTTTGTGGGGTTTTTTTGTTGTTGTTGTTTTATTGTTGTTGTTCTTGGATCGTATTGCTATAAACTTCCCTCTTAGAACTGCTTTTGAGAAAAATATATAAAATCTGGGTAAAGAAATTTTAAACGCTGCCCATTTTAAATCCAGTTATTTGCTTTGAAACCTTTAAGTTGTAGGAGGTTCAATATGTTTTGGATATGAACCCCTTATCAAATATATGCTTTGCAAATATTTTCTCCTATTCCAAAGGTTGTTTTTCAATTCGTTTATTGTTTCCTTTGCTGTACAGAAAGCTTTTAGTTTGACATAGTCCCACTTGTTTATTTGCTATCATTTCCTGTGCTTTCATTGTCACATCCAAAAAAATCATTGCCAAGACCAATGTCAAGGAGCATTTTCTCTATGTTTTCTTCTAGGAGTTTTATGGTTTCAGGTCTTACATTTAATCTTTAACCCATTTTGAGTCGATTTTTATGTATGGTGTAAATAAGATTCCGTTTTAAAGTGAATATCCAGTTTTCCCAAAAGCATTCACTAAAGAGGCTATTCTTTCCCCATTTTGTATTCCTGGTGCCCTTGTTGAAGATTAGTTGACTGTGTATACATGGGTGAATTTCTAAATTCTCTATTCTGTTCCACTGGTCTATATGTCTTTATTTTTGCCAGTCCCATACTGTTTTGATTACTGAAGTTTGTAATAGAATATGAAATCAGGAAGTACAATGCCAGCTTTGTTTTTCTTGCTCAAGATTGCTTTGGCTATTTGGGGTCTTTTGTGGTTACATAAGAATTTTAGAATTGTTTTTCTATTTCTGTGAAAAATGTCATTGGGATTTAGGTAGGAATTACATTGGTATTTCTACAAAGAAGACATGCAAATGATCACCAGGTATATGGAAAAGTACTTAACATCACTAATCATCAGGAAAGTTCAAATCAAAACCACGCTGAGATATCACCTTATATATACTTGTTAGAATGGCTATCATAAAGAAGACAAGAGATAAGTTGGTAAGAGTGCATAGAAAAGACAACTTTTGTGCGCTGTTGATGTGAATATAAATTGGTTCAGCCACTGTGGAAAACAGTATGAAGGTTCCTCAAAAAATGAAAAAAAAAAAAAAAAAAAAAAAGAAAAATAGATCTACTATATGATCCAGTAACTCCATTTCAGGGTACATATCCAAAGGCAATAAAACCGGCTATTGAAAATATATATCCACACTCCCATGTTTATGGCAGCATTATTCACAATACCTAAGATATGAAAACAACCTAAGTGTCCATCAACAGATGAATGGATAAAGGTATAATGCGTACACACACACACACACACACACACACACACACAATGGAACACTATTCAGTCATGAGAAAGAAGGAAATCCTGTCATTTGCAACAACATAGATGGACCTTGAAGGCATGATGCTAAGTGAGATAAAGTCAGACAGAAAGACAAATACGTATGATATCACTTACATGTGGAATCTAAAAAAGACAAACTCATAGAAACAGAGTTAGAGTGGTGGTTCTCAGGAGCTGGGAGGTGGGGGAATTTGAAGGGATGTAGACCAAAGGGTACAAATTTTCTAAATTCATTTAGAAAATGAATTCTGGAGATCTAAGTCACGACATTGTAAGTAAAGTCAACAATACTGTATTACATCCTTCAAATTTGCTATGAAACCAGATCTTGCTACATTGGGGATCATCTTAGTATTTTGCTTAGTATTTTTTTTTTTGTTAGATGTTTTCACTCTTCAAAAAGTGTCAAATTTATAGGATCACAAAAAAAAGCAAATCCTTCTTGATCTAATAAAACTCTTCTTTAAGGTGTTATGCCAACTAACATACTATATAGAGGAAATGATAGTTAGAATCATCATAATAAGAAGTGATTGATTTGATATGTATTGATGGATGTTCAACCATTAGATGAAAGTTTGTTGAAAACAGGATCAAAATTGCTAGCCATAAATTACTCACTAAATATTAAAGGAAAAAAGAAACCTTTGAATGGAGAAATCTGGTAGGCTCCACCACATCAAAGTTACCACATTGATAAAGGCTAAACTGATACCAGATGCAATAAAGGCATAAATACCAAAGACACTGATACCAGATGCACTCTGATGTGATGCTATGAAAATGACAGAATTTCACATATGTTAGGCCCCTGTCAAAAATTCATTACCTGGATCTAGTTATGATGAAATATTCAGGGAAACATAACTTGTGGGACCTTCTGCAAAATTCTTGACCTTTATACTTCAAAAATATCAATGTTGTGAAAGGCTGAAAAATTGTTTCACAAAAAAGGTATGCTAAAAGGACATTATAACTAAAGGCAAAATACTTTTCTATATTGGAGTTTGGTTTGGGGAAGAGTGCTATAAATGCCTTTATTATTAAGACAATGGACAACATTTAAACATGAATTGTACAAGAGATATTGTATCCATGTGTATCCACATTTCCTGAATATGATAGCCCTGAGGTTTCATAAGGGAATGTTCTCTGTATTCCTAAGATATTCATACAAAGTATTTAGGAGTGAAGAATCTTGTTATCTACCATTTAAATTCACATGCTTTAATATAAATAAAAATTGCTACTGTATGTTCAGATTTATGAAACAGTAGGAAAAATAAAGATATGTTAGAAATTTGTGAGCCTAAGCAAAGTTTAATCCATTTTTTATTGTACTATTCTGCAGCCTTTCTTTAGATTTGGAGATTTTCAAAATAAAGCTTAAAATAACAAAAATCTATTTAAATGCTTTAAAGTATTTCCAAAACTTCATTAATTCCTTTCTAGTTGAAATAAGAGTTATTTCTACCTACTGTGGTAAGTATAAATAGAAGAAAGAGTTAGAAAGTGACCCTGAGAACCCCTAAAAATGTATGTTGCCATGTAAGAGAACAGAATTAGAGAAAAAGAAAAAACAAACAAAAGAAACAAAACCCACAAATGACATCAATGCACCTGGAAAAAATATTAAAGAACAAAGTGCATAATATAATTATATGATTCATGTTTAAAGGTAAATTTACCTCCTTGCACTATGAATCTCTCACCAATACATCAGAATTTATTAGCAGAGTAGTTGATATATTTTCATGGAAAACACATATATGACAGAAGGTTTGTATATGCCTCAGGCAAATTCTGCCCCAAAGATAAAATATAGCATCTGTTTAACTACACATTGAAGAAATTCAGAACAAATGAAAAAACGTGAGGGAACGTATTATATTCTTTCAATCTATTTAATTATCATTCCTTGCGGTTTCTTTAAATCAGTAGACTACCCACATGTGGGTATGGTGACACAGGAAACATGTATACACCTGATATATTAATATTTGTTCAGTCACATTTCAGAGTACGGGCTATGTAACTACAATAAGGACACTGTAAAGTATTCATAGAAATCAATTAGAGACTTCCAGTCTTAAGTAAATACTGGTGTCTAATACATCATCTCATTATTATTATTAATTTTTTGCTTGCTCCAGAAATTTATTTTCTCACTGTCCTGGATTCTAGAAGTCTTGAGATCAAGGTGTCAGTGGGGCTGGTTTCTCCTGAGGCCTCTCTCTTTGGCTTGTAGACAGTTGTCTTGTCCCTGTGTCTTCACTTGGTCTTCCCTCTGTACTTGTCTATGTCCTAATTTCTTCTTCTTATAAGGATGCTAGTCACCCTAAATGACCATATTTCAATTTAATTACCCCTTTAAAGGCTCTGTCACCAAATACAGTCACATTTTGAGGTACTGGACATTAGGGCTTCAACATATGAATTTTTTTAGTGAGCTATAATTGATATATCACATTATATTAGTTTCAGGTGTACAACAGGTTGATTCAATATTTGTATATATTATGAAATGTTCATCATTGTCTAGTTAACATCTGTCACCACACAAAGTCACAACTTTTTTCTTGTGCTGAGAACTTTTAAGATCTACTCTCTTAGCAACTTTCAACTATACAATATAATATTATGAAATATAGTCATCATGCTGTACATTATATCTCCAGGACTTATTTCTTTGGTAACTGGCAGCCCTGTAACTATTGACCCCTGTATGATCAGGCCCTCAAGATGGCTGTTCTCTTGCTCTTTGTACATGCCCTGCTGAACCAGGCCCTGCTTCGCCTGCACCCTTCTCGCATGAATGTGCTTGCCCCCTGCCCCAGCTAGTGACTGTTCTAATCTTTAGGCCAAAACAGCACAAGCTGCTAGATTATTAAAGGGAAACATCTGCCTTCGTGATGGTTGTTAACCTAAGGGGCTGTGAGGGACCTGCCCCAGCTGCTGGTTTCCTTTGTAACTGACATCAATTCCCAGTATACACGCTTGTCTCCGTCATCCCTGAGGAGCGGAGATTGCTGCCATGTCCTGTCTGCCTTCTGCTGTCCACAGCGGGATGTTGCCCCAGGACCTTTGGCTTCAGACATGAAGGTTCCCCAGCCAATAAGCCATTGATATCTCTGTCACTATCTCCAGGCTCTTTCTTCAGTCTTAAGTCTGGGCAACGACAAGGCGTGAAGGCCTGTGGAGAACAACCTTCTTTGCACATTTCCTCCATGTCCAACCCCTGCCTTCTCTGGTAAACACCAATCTGTTCTCTGTATCGATGACTTCAGTATTTTTGTTCTTTTTCTCTCTAACTTATCTCATTTAGCATACTGTCCTCAAGGCCCATTTATGTTGCAAGTGGCAAGATTTCCTTTGAGAGCATAAAGAATTGCAGAGACTGACATGAGGCTCTATACCTGTTGCCTACTGCCAGTTTATAGATAACCAGTTGGCTGAGCTGAGCAGGGTAGAGCACGGCACAGATGATCAATATCAACAGCTACCATAATATAAAGAGAAGCTGACCAGGATGTGGCAGAGAAGTGTGGAGTCAAGGCTACTCCACCTGAGGAAGAATGAGCAGAAGAGAAAAGGTGGGTGTCTGGCAGGTATAGCAGGTATAGCAGGTGGGGTTTGGAAGCAGCACAGATACTTGCTGGTGAGTTGGCTAGAGGAGAAATGCCAGGTGCTGTGGACTGAATTGTACCCCCCTCCCCAATTAATGTGTTGAAGCTCTAAGCCCCAGTGGATGATATTTAGAGATGGGGCCTTTGGAAGGTAATTAGGATTAGATGAGGGCATGAGGGTGGGACCCTCATAATGGGATTAGTGGCTTTATAAAAAGAGGAATGGAGACACAGCTCTGAGGAGACGGTAAGAAGACAGTTGTTTTCAAGCCAGGAGGAGGGTTCTCACCAGGAACCAAATCGGTCCACATCTTGATCTTGGACTTCCCCCAGTCTCCAAAACTGTGAGAAATAAATGTCTGTTGTTTTAAGCCACCCTCTCCCCCTGCAATGGAACCTTTTTAGGACTAGCTCTAGATGTCCTTCTTAGAATTTTATATCCTGAGTTATTTGAGTTATGGGAGCATGCCCCTACACCAATGTTCTTATATTCTTGGCTTATATTCTAGGCTTCCCAGTTCCTTACCATTAAGACTCATCCCCACACATTTTCCCTGTTTCTTGTTTACAAGAATCTACATTTGCTAGGTTCTGAAGTCATTCTGGTGAGTAATCTCCTTCCTTCTGAAGCAGAGACGCCATTTGTTTAATCGATTCAACTGATTCATCCTTCACTAATTAATTATCTAGGTGAAATTGGAGCAGAGTCTTTTAATAAATTTATTTTATTTATTAATTTTTGGCTGCATTGGGTCTGCGTTGATGCATGCAGCCTTTCTCTAGTTGCAGTGAGCGGGGGCTACTCTTCATAGCTGTGCACAGGCTTCTCGTTGCAGTGGCTTCTCTTGTTGTGGAGCACGGGCTCTAGGCATGCGGGCTTCAGTAGTTGTGGCATGTGGGCTCAGTAGTTGTGGCTCATGGGCTCTAGAGCGCAGGCTCAGTAGTTGTGAAGCACAGGCTTAGTTTCACTGTGATACATGGGATCTTCCCGGACCAGGGCTCGAACCCGTGTCCCCTGCATTGGCAGGCGGATTCTTAACCCCTGTGTCACCTGGGAAGCCCAGGAGCAAATTTTAAGGATATAAAATATCACCTTGTGAGACACGTACTACAACTGAAGTCTTCATGTGCCTTCCATTCTGCTACCCCTATCAAAAGAGAAAGGAGTATTTTTTCTGTCACAGATAATGACTGCAGGAAACTGGGTGCCAATGACTACAAAATTAAGGCCAAGAGTGGTAAGGACCAAGGGAAATCTGGAGTTTGGGGTTTGAAACTACATCCACTCTGATACTAGCACTCTAGTTTCAGGCTCCCCTAACTTCCCTATCAGACCCCCACTAACATAAAACATAGGCTGCTGCATATTTATCCTTCTTTTTTTTTTTTTTTTTTTTTGGAACTCTGATACACAATCAAATCCTGGGATTTTTATCAGCACAGTTTTCTCCTGGCTCAAGGAAATGAGCACCTTGCCACAGACACCTTATAGCTTTCACCCCAAACCATGAGTTCCTAGTTGCCTAACCTACACCTGTTATTTGCACAGTGGCCCTTTGCAAAACCCAACAACTCTACAGTCCTTATACTTACTTTTATGCATCCCAAGCACCGTGGATATTGCATTGACCAGTGAAGGCTTCCAATTAGATGCCATCCCAATCCACAATACCTGATAGTCTTAGAAATTGTGATGCTATACACCACCCTACTTCAAACCAGCAAAGGGACCCTGGTTGCCATTTGGCTAGCATAGCAGCCAAAGCCAGGATCCCATCCTGAGGATCTGCTTCCTAGGACAATGTCTGTTACCAGTTGTCTTGGTTTAAACTCTCCAAATCATACCCCAAAACAAGGTTTCAAGTAGAAGTAGTTTATTTAGTAGTTAATTCTAGGAACCACTGGTATAAAATAAGGAAGTATGACAGAAATCAGAGGGCATAATCAATGAATTTCATTTATCAATCACTGGAGCTGAATGCCACTAAAGAACTCTAAACTCCAGTATAGAAACACTTGCCTAAAAGTAATCCCACCTGCAATAGAATGATTTATTCATTAACTCTTGTCAGTCATTGTTTGATAGCTACCGGAGCAAGGTTTCAGGATGGTGGTCATTAGCTTGACAGCATTACAAGCATACTGTGTACGAACGCTAATCAAGCACCGGTGGACGGAGAAAGTTATCCGGCAAAGACATCCAGATGCTGACTCTTGGAAACTGGACAGGATCATTAGAATGGTAAAGACCAAAGGATTTGAATGTGGTGCTGACAGCTCCTGCTCCAGCAATTCAGTATAGAAAAAATTGTATAAGTTTTCACTCCAATCATCTTGCGTCTGTAAGAATATGGAGTTCACTCAAGAAGTCCAGATTTTTATTGGTTTTTGGCATTGATTATAATCTAAATATTATATTTGCTACGTCATTTTTGGTGTTTGAAAACCAGGCACAATATACCAAAATATCTATTGCCATGCTCCATTCAAACCACATATATAATTTCATTATCATCAGGGCTGCAATCTGCCAACATATTTCTGTAGTTGAGCAATCCAGTAGACTGTTTCTCCTTAAACTTTAGCAATCTCATGATTACCCCAAGATTTCAAGACATGCAGAGAGGTGGTGTTAGATTAGCTGAACCTCTTATGTAGCTCAACAGACAATTTGGTCATTTTTAAAATTTAAATACCTACATAATTAGTACTGAATCTATTTAAATGTATAGTAAGATAATAAAGGTAGATTGTAGTAATAATAGAATCAGTCACTGTTTGGAATTACAAAATATTTTTTTTAATCAGGAAGACACTCTTTTTTCCTATTGAGTCATGTGATTTATAACAGGTAGCAATCAAACTATCGATTACTCCTTTTAGTCATTACAAGTAATTAAAGCCTAGTAATTCTAACAGGAATCCAATTTATTATTTTCTTATTTCAACATAGAGCCATCTTTATTTTGACAAAACCAAAGAACTTTATATGCCTTATTTATGTACAGATTTACTAATGTACTGTAAGCCCAAATATAAGGTAACTATAGGTTTGTTTCAGTTCCTTTCCCTAAAATATAATTTCACATTCTAATGGTATATGTATTATAGTTTAGATTATTATTATTTTTTGGCACTGACTATAATCTAAATATTATGATATTTGTTACACTGTTTTTGATAATTGAAAATCAAGCACAGAATACCAAAATATTTATTGCTATGCTCCCTTCAAAACGCACATAAAATTTCAATATTGTCAAGCAGCAATCTGTCATTATGTTTCTGTAGTTGAGCCATTCTATAGAATTTTTCCCCCGAAACTTTAGCAACCTGCATTTTCTTGGAAACATGAGCAATAGTAAAAGGTCCACATTTTTACAAGTGGTGATTAATAAGTGTGTGTGAGTGGTAGAGGTGACCCAAGAATAGCTGTGTGTTGATGTTTGTTGGATGAGAGCTCTTTATACTCTTACTTTTACTATTTTATATATATATATATATATATATATATATATATATATCTCAGAAATTTTCCATAACAATAAGTAAAGCTCTATTTTGCTTTTTTTTAAGTAAATAGCTTACTCCCATTTTAAATGTGCTGTTCATGAGATGATTTCCTTGTCTTATGGTTAAATATAATTTTAGAGGTTTCTGTGTTCAAAACATTTTAGGTTATTTTGATGTAACCTTGGATATAAGGACCTCATGGAAAACTTTGGGGTATATATTATATCTATTTGACCATAGATAAGCTGAGAATGAAACACTTGTTTTAGAGGTAACGTCAGTCTGAAACTTAATGTAGGGAACACTATTATACATTCATTTTTCACCTTCCTTGCCTGCGGTTAGTACTTTAACATTGATTGCATGGTCTCCAACTGAAAATAAGAGTGAGATTAAAAATGAGAACCTACAATAGTGTTTTCTTAGTGTTTCAATAGTGTTAAAATTTATTTTTAACCATACCAAATTAATTTTATTCACATAATTTTGAAATGTTTTTATGTTTTCTAGTTTTTTTAATTTTTCTATTTTTATGGTATCGTACATTGGATTTTTTTCTCTTGTATTCTTTCTAGTTTAATCTTTGTGCATAAAATATTTTCTTTAATTTTCATTTCTTTTTATGAGTCAGTAAGATTTTTTCAAGTATTTCTTTTGGCCAATTTTAAAAAATTTCTAATATTTTGTAATTATTTTGTATTTTGTATTTTATAGTTTCTTTCATTCTATTAATATATGTAACTGTTCTTGAAATATTATTTTAAAAATTTTATGTATTTTGTGGATATGACTTTCTAGTCATATCCTAGTGTGCCTCCTCTGTACAAATATTATTCTGTACCTGTGAGCTTCCAGGGATACTTAGCTCATAAATCCAATGCACTGCTTATTTGCTGGTTTAATAGGAAACTAGTGGGGAAACAACATAAGCCCCGTAATAGTCGTCATTTACCCCAGTCTTTGAAACTGGAGAAGCTAGGTCCTTGTGATTTTCTCTAGTTGATTATTTCAGTTGACTCATTAAAAAAAAAAAAAAAAAAAAAAAAAAATACTAATCCCTTAAAAAAAAATCCTTTTCTTAGCCTAAATACTTAATTTCCATGGAAACACACTCATAACCTCTGTAATATTTAACCATGAGTAGAACATGAAGTACAAAAACAATACGCACACTTAAGAATATTCATCTGAAAACATGGCATCTTAGGTCAGAAGTCAAGTTCTATCAATAGTAGAAGCAGATTCTTTTTTTTTTCCCCTCAAAACAATCTACTCTGAAAGAAGAACAAAGAGAAAGAAACCCACATAAAATGCTAAATAATCAAATAACTTTATAAAACTAACCTGACGGTCTACTCAGATGTATAAGCTGAACTGATTTCATGTATTTTTAATTATTAATATAATGTTCCTTTGTTTTCATTTTTTCAAAAAATATTTTCTGTAGGAATCCTTTATGAATGCTAGATAACTCATGTTTTATCTTGTGGATGACTGAAAGCATTTCATTTTATAATATGTAAATCTGAACTCCTTCCAGCTTTTACCAACAATGCAAAAGTTCAAGGCATTTTCAACATTGAACTGAAGCAATTATATCAACATAGCATTTATGTCAATTGAAACACTATAAATATGATATCAGTTCAATGGGAGCCATAGATTACAGTTAGTTAAATGTTAAAGAGTGTATGCTTTTCCTTTTTTATGTGCTGGTATACATATTAAGATGTCACAGCCTTGCATTTGTTTGAATAAACTAGAGATATGAAGGTTATAATTTTAATTACCAATTTGTTGAAATAACTCTGTGCTGTTACCAACACATGGAAATGACAGAAGTTAAATAGATAAAAAGATGTCTATGGTTCTGAGACTGTTGTACTGCTTAAGAAACCACAGACCTTGGCAAAAAAAATATTGTTTTGATCCTTACGCATACAATCTCTCTAGAAAGGAAACAGGCTGGGAAAACCATATACAGTCTATGGAGGACTTAACTCATTAATGCTCTTCCTGTGGGACCAAAGAGGATAATAAACAGGCAGAATCTCCTAGACCAGATATGGATTCAGATGACCGTGGAGAATGAGGGACAAGAATGTTCCTTCCAGAGAATAGAATGACTGCCTACTCATGAATGTTCATACCCTCAGGACTGTGGACCATCTCCAGATGTGATAAAAGTGATTCAGAACTACTGTCGGCCTATGTCTTCACTGCTTCCTATTTCAAAATTGTGTGTGCATGTGTGTGTTTGTGTGTGCATGTGTACTCTAGAGATAAGATAACTTGATTTACTAGTTCACAGCTTCCAAATTCAGAAAAGGAAGTTTGAGACAGGATGTAGAAAATTCTGTGCATCAACCAGAAATCCTAGACATTAAGCTGGATGCAGTGATGCATTTGAGGCTGCTGTAATGAAATACCAAAGACTGGGTGGCTTAACCAACATTTATTTCTCGCAGTTCTGTAGGCTGGCAAGTCCAAGTCCAAGGTACTTGCAGATTTGGTGTCTAGTGTGGACTTGCCCCCTAGTTCCCAGACAGCCTTCTGCCCCTATGTCTTCACATGGAGAAAAAGGGAAGGTAACTCTCTTCAGGGCTCTTTTATAAAAGGGCATTAATCCCATTCATGAGGGTCTCAGTACCTCCCGAAGTTCTCACCTCTTAATGCCATCACATTGGGTATTAGGTTTTAACCTATCAATTTTAGGGGGATTCAAACATTGTCTATAGTAGATGGAATGGTACTTTTGGGCTGCTTTCCTTGGCAGGGATATAGTCAGTTCTATGTGTTAGAAAAAGAAATGCAAAAGGATATTTAAAGAACAGGAGGAAGACTCTTTCAGAGATTGATAATGTTTACTGATGCAACGATGTGTTTCCTGCATTTCTCAGTAGGCTTGAAGAGGTAGGCTATGCTGTATAACTACTAACTGGCCAATCGTCTGTAGCTAGAATGAGCACATTTCATCTAGACAAAAATATTTATGAGCCAGTGATTTGATTTCTATGCTCCATTTTATGAGTCAGCAGTTGTGAAAAACACTGTGAAATAGTACAACTGTCAGGTTTGGCCTCTTCATAGCAATCATTTGTTATGTACCTTGAGTAAGATAGCAATCTTTGTCATTATAGGTGCCCGAGAGTGGGTGGCATTATTTGTTTGTTTGGTTGGTTGGTTTTGTTTATCTCACCATAGTTTATTCTGACTAATAAATTGTCATAAGTTACCAAACATTTTATAGTTCATTAGCTTTGTATATGGATTTTTATTTAGGTTCTTATTATTTTTTAAATATGCATGAAAGCAATTTCTAATCAGCCACTTTCCTTCACGGTTTTTTCTTTTCATACAATTGTTTAGATTACAAGTATAGATAAGTAATAAAGATACCAGTAAAAAAAATCAGTTTTAATTTTCATCATATTTAAATCCTGAAAAAGAGGAGACATGTAAGGACAATTTAGCAAGTGACAAAAATGAATTTTGAAATCATATATTTTAAAATGTACAGTAATAAATTTACTAAATCATGACCTTTATTAAATAAAAAGTAAAATACTCATGTCCTTACTCCATTACTAGATAACACATGCGCTAAAATCTTCAAATACATTGGTGATGAAATTTAACTCTGTAAATTGAAAATGTAGTTATGTTATACAATCAGGTGTACCATTGCTATATTACTTTTTTTTTGATTAGATGTGTCTTCAATTTTATGTTCAATGTTTTCTAATACCACTCTTAAATCCATCACTGTCATTAACTCATAAAACTTCACCTTTGCCATAAGACAGTTTGCACTTACTGCAGTTCCTGGAATTAAACAGCATCATTAATGGTCCAGAAAAGTCACCTTTTAAAAAAGTTCTTCATTGACTACTTGTGTTTTTCATCTGGCTTATTTTAGTGCCCAGTACTTACTTGATCAAATTATTGGAAGACCATAGGAGACAGTGCTTGATGCCTTACCGACAACGACATACGAGGAGGTACATGTTTTCCTCGTTACATCAATTATTTGGAAATAATTTCAAAACTAAGAACTTTCTCTTTGGAAACTGCCCAGTGGTTGGGTCTCTCCAGCCAATGACATGGTTTTGTCTCTCTGCTCCTCACGTTCCCAAGACAACTTTGCCTACGCCTGACAGAGCACGAATAAATAGAATACATATTTTCTCTACTGTTAGGAGGAAAAATCTTACACTCTTAAATAACTAGCATTTTAGGAACATAGACAATAGCATATTCGCAATGCACCTCACTTCACACCTCCAAATTTGAGTTATCCTAATGCTGTAAGAGTAGTGGTTTGAGTGTATGGGTGTGTGTGCAAAATCCTGTGAAACAGACTTATTTGGCCTCATCAATTTAGTGAATATCAGTTCACTAGAAAACAATTGAACAAAATTTTGAGATACCAAATCTTTACATATGTTAACTGTGTATATAAGTAGAAAAAGATATATTATTTTCAATCTCTTAAACGTTTTATATATCTCTATATTTGTCTATCATATCCATCTATCTATCTGTCTACCTATCTCTTAGTCATCTATCTATCATCATCATCTATCTAACAAATACTGAAGTTAAATAAAACTGAAACAGAAATTCCCAATATAAGAGCAGGGTAGATGGCTCTCCAGATATATCCAGTGAGACAGGTAGGGGAATTAGAGTTCTTGCAGTTCATTCAAGGTTGAATAGGCTCTTGGTTATGATTTTACATAATATGAATACGTAAACAAACAGGCCAAAATTTACTCTATACACCAAATTTCAATTTATTAATTGCCAAGAATAAATGTTTTTTCTAAGACTTACTAAGGTGTCTGTAATTCAGAGCACCATTTTCTTGATTTTAAATAAGACCATTCCTTTAGTTAATGCTTGGAGAATTGAATGCTTTTCATTTAAGTGTTCACCTCTAGACCCCCCAAATTCTATTACAGAGTCTGCTACCAATATACCATATGATAGCATCTGCTAATTAGTAATGAGCAGACCCTGGGAAGGCCAAATACACAAGTTCTTCCTCCCAATCATATCTCTCAATTGTCACAGTCCTCATACAGTCAAATACTCTCTCTAATTTCCACACAGTAATGAATAAATATGACAAAAGGCTTTACTCTGTGACATTTCCTACAACAAGTACTGATCCTTTCAATCACTTATATTTAGTCATGCCTGCATATGATAATTCTCAGGTTCCCTTAGTTTGATTTCTAATGTTTCTTTTTCCTTCTCTTTGTTTGAATTTGCCTGTGTATCTTTATTTGCCTCTTTATTTTCAACCTATTTTAAATTAATTGCAAATATGTTGTTATTCTAAGAGACATAAATATTTTGCTGGTTATCACATATTAGTTTTTCATGATAATCTGTCATAGGGGAGTGTTTAGAACAACAACATATAAGTGTTAACATCTATGCTGTGATTTTACAAGCTTATTTTGTTCCATTGTTTTCTCCTATTTCTCTGGTTAGATAACATTGCTTTTCATTTCAAAGCTTCCCATGTAAATTTGAAAATTGTTTTTCATTCATATTTGTAGATTACTTTCCTTTTCATGATTTTGTAATGCAATGTATGAGTTTGAATTATTTGCTAAATCTTACTACTTTACTTCAAAAAAGAAAATATTTTTCCTTATTTTATCATTATTTTCTCCATCAGTTATATTTTATATTTTTATGCTATGTCTCTTTTATATCTTAGTCTTTTCACCTTCTGTCTAATGAGTTCCATTTCTTCAAGTTTTTTATTTATGCTTAGATTCATGGAAATCTGGAAAAACCTGGAAAATGAAGGGAAAGCAATATCTCAGATATTTAATTGATGAGTGGGAAACACACCCTAGGGTAACCCCATGAATAACACCTTCAGTAACTCCCTCCCCTTTAGAGCAAGTGCAAACTGATATTTGCTTTTAGCCAATAGTATATGGCATAGCATATGGGAAAGAAATTCCCATGATTATTTACATTATGTAAGATTCCATCTTAGAAGTCTAGGGGACAGATTCTCTTCTGGAACTTTAAAAAGTGAGCTGCCAGATGGCCTGTGAGAGGGCCATGTAGCATGGAACTGCAGGTAGCCTCTAGGAGCTGAAAAAAAAATCCCAGCTGACAGCCATCAAGAAAGCAGGAACCTCAGTCCTACAACCACAAGAAACTGAATTCGGCCAACAGCCACTCAATTTTGGAAGAGAATACTGTGCTCCAGAAAGGAACACATACCACCAGATGCCTTGACTGAAGTTCTGTAAGACTTTGAGCTGAAGACCCAGTTAAGCTGTGCTCAGACTCCTGACCCACAGAAACTGTGAGATAATAATACATGTTATTTTTTGAAGTCCTTTGTTAAGAAAAAATAGATAAGTAATACATGTGGACCATTTCTTCTTATTGTTGCTTTTATAAATTATTACTTTCCTTCAATCTTAGTGCTCTAACATTTAATTAATTAATTTTTATTCTTTTTCACCAGCTTTACTGAAGGATGAATGACAAATTAAAATTGTATATGTTTAGGTTGTATAACATGATGTTTTTATTTTTAAGGTGTGCAATGCAGTTTAATATATGTATAAAATGTGAAATGATTTCAACAATCAAGTTAATTAACACATCCATCACTTCATATAGCTACCATTTTTGTGTATGTGGTAAGAACACTTATTATATACTCTCTTAGAAAATTTCAAGTATACAATACAATATTATTAATGATAGTCACCATGCTGCACATTTGATCCCCAGAAATTATTAATCTTATAACTGAATGTTTGTACTGTTTGACTAACATCTCTCCATTTTACCCAAGATCCCAGACCCTGGCAACCACCATTCTACTCTCTACTTCTATGAGTTTGACTTTCTTTTAGATTCTACATATAAGCGAGATCATACAGTATTTGTCTTTCTGTGTCTGGTTTATTTCACTTAGCACCATGTCTTTCTAGTTCATTCATGTTGTCACAAACAGCAGGATTTCCTTCTCTTTTTTTGTGTAAATAATATCCTTCTGTGTGTATACACACACACACACACACACACACACACACATAATATTTTCTTTTTCCACTCATTTGATGGGAATGTAAATTGGTAAACACACCATGGAAGACAGTAAGGACCTTCCTCAAAACACAAAAATACTACCGTATGATTCAGTAATCCCACTTCTGGGTGTCTATACAAAGGAAATGAAATCAGGATCTCAAAGCTATATCTGTACGCCCTGTTCTTTGCAGTACTATTCACAAAAGCCAAGATGTGCTGTGACTTTTTAATTAAAGCTTTCATAAATTTACTCTGGCAGTTCTGTTTCCTGGGTCTGAATTTCGACCATTCTACCTCTGTGTTCTGGGTTCCCTTAACTGAGTTTTCAATTTCCTGTTCTTGTTCAATTCTTTTTACTAAGGTCTGGTTATAAGAAAATGTTAAAGAACAAAATTTCCACAAATTATTAGAGAAATGTAGTCTTTATTAACATGGCAATGAGATATAAACTGTGGCAGGCCATGTGACCTGGTCAAAAGACCTTTCCTCTCCGGTGTGATGGTTCTCTTCCAGCTCCAAAAGAAGAAAGACTCAGCTTGATGATCACATTCTTAGTCTTTCTGGGTCGGAAATCCCTAGCACATATGATATTTTAAAACTTTTATGGGAAGGAGTTTGGTATCCATCAGACTCAAATCATCAATTTCTCCCCCATATCCACCCCTTTCTGACACTGTTATCTAGGATTTCCTCAGCCCATGAAGTGAAAATTGTGGACAAATCCCCTTAACTAGGATGCAGAGAAAGACCACGGCTTCACTGACATCCAGATGTCTGGGTCTCAGGAGCCACTTGGCTCTAGGGATCTGGCATCACAGAGTTGGCAGAAAGGAGTTTAGAAGCAGAATCTGTGCTTTATATTCCCAGAATTCCCTCTGTTCCTATGTCACTTCTGCCCCATCACCTCACTCAAGACCCTAGGCACCTTTCTACTTTAACTTGGGATACGTCCTATACAAATTTTTGAAAGATTCATGTTTTAAGAATGAACTTTATTATTTTAATGCTAAAAATTTCAACTTATCCCTAAATGTATGTAAAAGAATCAAAACAGGTCCAATAAATATAGACAATACTGTTCTTAATCAAATTAATATTTTCTTTTGAAAAATCTTCAAATAATCACTTTAATTTCTTAGATGCAGAACTTCTAGGTAGAAGACAAATAATACATGAAAAGAACTCAGTATTTTATAATCTGAAAATCTTTCTGTTATCTTTATATGAACTGAGAAAGAGGGAAAATTCAAACAGTTAATTTTTTCAAGTTCATTTACTATCATTTGCTTTCAAACTTTAGTAGACAAGGATTAACTCTCTAATTAATGAATGACAATACAATCTAAATCCTTCTGTGTTTTCCTTTAATATAGAATACTTTAATGTACCAATCTCTTTTGAAGTAGACTCAAGAGATGTGTGGTCTTTAAAATTGTGATTCTCGTCTCACACTTAACACACATACACACAGAATAAAGTGAGAACAATATTTCTGAAAAAGTACTTTTAATCGTTTCATATTGGACACATCCTCCATTTACATATCTACTGATATTTGAAAGATAACTTCAAGCTCTAAAACCAATTTATGTTTTCATCATATTTGAAAGTTCTCAGATACAAATGATATTTAGAATTTTCGTTTAATATATTTATAAATTGTTGTCTTTAATCATTAATTTGAACTTTCTCTTGCCCTATCGCCTAGAATTTTGCCACCTATACACACTTTCCTCTATTATTCTAAAAGAAATTAAGAGAAGTTAAAAGATAAAAAACCTGTTATATATATATATATATATATATATATATATATATATATATATATCTTTTTAAATAAAATGAATAAAAATTACTATACTTAATATAATATACTTTATTTAAAATAGTAATATGAAAGTGATCATTTGAGAAGGTAAACAATTTTATATATTTTGTGTAATTTCATTTTGTTGTGTTTTTTTTCCTTTAACAGTTTGTAATATATATATATAATAAAATTGATATTGCTTGATCGTAGAGAGTAAAGCAGGCTGGTTATTATTAGAACACAGAGTAAAAAGAGTATGATTTATTCATTTTGGACTAAACCATACTTAACTAAATTTTGCAGCAGCTAATTTTAAATTTATACTTGTAGAAGATAGTCTGAATGACAGATCAAACGGTGATGTACCCAATCTATGTTTCTGCCAATATTACATTAAGGGGGACAGTGTTTGCAAACTAAGGTAATCTGGTGAATGCATCCTTTATGTGATTATAGACATGTTATTTATAAATAGATAATAAATACAGAAACAATTAAGACTTCTAGTCAGATACTATCTTGTGTGTGATTTCAATAACTTTCTATTTACTGAGCCTTGTTTATGACACAGTGAGATATCTTTTATATTCAGAAATATTATATATATAATATTATATATATATATATATAAATGTTATATTTTTCTTCAAAAGCAGGTTTCATACATCATTTTGAATCTTTCTTAATCGATTTAACAGCATTGTTCAAACTGATTGATTTCTTTTTATAGATTTGAAAATTGGGAAATTTACTCTTCATTTTAGCAATACCGCCTACCTATTCAAAAATGAAATGCCAGATGTAATTTAGGACATGAAATTTTTTAAATGTGAAGGAAAGGCACAAAGTGATATTCCCATGAACGACCCCAGTGGGAACAGACGAAACGAGCAACAATTTTGGCTCTAGTTAAATTCTGGATGTATCATTCCACAAGCAGAATTATTTTGTGAAAATCTACATTCTAAGGGCCCAAAGATAAGCCTGGGTAAAAATATTTTTCAGTGTACAGCTGTTACTACATCAATATGACCTTTCTGAAAATGAGTTTGACTAGTCTACCCTGGGGAAGCCCTGATGCTTTGATTCTTTGTAATGTGCAAAAATCTTCAATCAGCCAATTCAAAAACGTGTAATGGAGAATGCCATAGTGTATCAGATAAATATTAATTTCTCAGATTACCTGAGACTATCTGCTGCCTGGCTCTTCATAAAATGGCTACATTTTGTCTTAAAATATAATCTCTTTTTAACCTCCATAGAATAACATGGCATGTTGAGCTACAGTTACTAGACTCTATAAATGCTACTAAAGCAATATTGGGAAATGTTTCCTAATAAGACAGGCTTCTATCAGGACAATTTCAGTGTATAACATGAGGTGTCTGTTCAGAAATCCATACATCAAATTAATACTGTTCGTGATTTTGACCCCTTTACTTTTTTTTTATTTTAGTTTTGACCTGTTAATTTTTATTGGAGTAAAGTTGCTTTACAATGTTCTGTTAGTTTCTACTGTACAGCAAAGTGAATCAGCTATACATATAAATATATGTCCTCTTTTTTGGATTTCCTTCCCATTTAGGTCACCACAGAGCATTGAGTAGAGTTCCCTGTGCTATACAGCAGGTTCTCATTAGTTATCTATTTTATACATATTAGTGTATATATGTCAACCAAATCTCCCAATTCAACCAACCACCCCCTGATACCCCTTGGTATCCACACGTTTGTTCTTTATGTCTGTGCATATTTCTGCTTTGCAAATAAGATCATCTATACCATTTTTTCAGATGCAACCTATATGCATTAATATACGGTATATTTTTCTCTTTCTGACTTACCTCACTCTGCATGACAGTCTCTAGGTCCATCCACATCTCTACAAACGACCATATTTTGTTCCTTTTTATGGCTGAGTAATATTCCATTATGTATATGTACATCTTCTTTATCCGTTCATCTGTCAATGGACATTTAGGTTGTTTCCATGCCCTGGCTATTGTAAGTAGTGCTGCAATGAACATTGGGGTGCATGTGTCTTTTGAATTATGTTTTTTTCTGGGTATATGCCCAGTAGTAGGATTGTTGGGTCATATGGTAGTTCTATTTTTAGATTTTTAAGGAACCTCCATACTGTTTTCCATAGTGACTATATCAATTTACATTCCCACTAAAAGTGCAAAAGGGTTCCCTTTTCTCCTCTCTCTCTCCAGCATTTATCATTTGTAGACTTTTTGACGATGGCCATTCTGACCAGTGTGAGTTGACACCTTATTGTAGTTTTGATTTGCATTTCTCTAATAATTAGTGATGTTGAGCATATTTTCATGTGTTTTTTGGCCATCTGTTTGTCTTCTTTGGAGAAATGTCTATTTAGGTCTTCCAGCCATTTTTTGATTGGGTTGTTTGTTTTTTTGATGTTGAGCTGCATGAGCTGTTTGTATATTTTGGAGATTAATCCTTTGTCAGTTGCTTCATTTGCAAATATTTTCCCCCATTCTGAGGGCTGTCTTTTCATCTTGTTTATGGTTTCCTTTGCTGTGGAAAAGACTTTCAGTTTAATTAGGTCCCATTTGTTTATTTTTGGTTTTGGTTTTATTACTCTAGGAGGTGGGTCAAAAAGATCTTGTGGCGATTTATGTCAAAGAGTGTTCTGCCTTTGTTTCCTCTAAGCGTTTTATAGTGTCTGGCCTTACATTTAGGTCTTTAATCCATTTTGAGTTTATTTTTGTGCATGGTGTTAGGGAGTGTTCTAATTTCATTCTTTTACAAGTAGCTGTCCAGTTTTCGCAGCACCACTTATTGAAGAGACTGTCTTTTCTCCATTGTATATTCTTGCCTCCTTTGTCATAGATTAGGTTGGCCCCTTTATAGACCATTGCTCAGGAAGTGAAACAAAACACCACGTCCTTTCCATGGATACCAAGATATACATTCATAGGCCTGTTCATTCCAATTTTACTGAACTGGTTGATATAGGGTAGGCTTAGATGAGGAAGTTTTTCATCTGCAGTATATTATCTATTTTGCAGGACCATTTATTTCTTTTTTGTTTACATTCTTCTTCCATAAATGAGGATGCATCTCAATTGAAAGAAACTCAAAAGACAGAAGAGAATGATATTTTCTCACAAATATTACCTGTAAAGAAGTGAATATGTCCCTAAAACAGAAATTTGAGCAGAGTCAAATGTTGGTTTATTTTCTGAATATTAATATAATGAGAAGATTTTGTTCCAGGCTACAAAACAAACTTAGACAGCAGTAAGTGTATTTTTAAGAGATGCTCTTCTCTGTCTCTCTGGGCCCAGGGTACTCGTCCCTCACATTGATGTTGTGCTGGACCATGTGGCTTCCTTTGGCCAATGGAATATCATTGCGGGAAATATGAATCCAAGGCTCTAAAATAACTCACCTGCTTTGGCTTGCTTCTTACACTTGGGTCATTCTTCCAGGGACTTGAATTTACAGGTAGCCTGGACTGTTGCAGTAGGTGAGCCTAATTATGGTCCCCAAATAAAACATTTAAATGATTGTCATAATTATCCTAATCCCCAGAACATGTAAACATGTCACCTTATATGACAAAAGAGACTTTGAAGATGTGATTAAGTATCTTGAGATGGGAAGATGATCCTGGATTATGTGGGTGGACCAATCTAATCACAGTGGCTTTTACAAGAAGAAAGCAGGACAGTCAGAGAATGAGAAAAGAGAAATGTGGTGACAGAGCAGACTTTGGAGAGATGCCAGGAAGGGGCATCTAGCCAAGGAATGTGAAATCCGAAAAAGCAAGAAAACAGATTCTCCCTAAGAGATTCCAGAAAGAATGCAGCCCTGTCAACACCTTAAATTTTGGGCTTCTGACCCGTAGAACTGTAAGATCATAAATTTGTACTGTTTTAAGACAATAAGCTGGGGTAATTTGGTAGAGCAGCAAAAGGAAATTAATACACTATTTATGAACACACACGACACAGACCTGAACCCAACCCACAACCTGGGTGCTGGACAGCAGTTTAAGTCTAAAACAGAGCCATCTGAAGTGAGCCTTAGAAGTTTGTTTTTGAAGTAGAAATTCTTTTTCTTTCTTTGCCTCTCTCTCTCTCAAGACAAGCACATATTTTTATTTTTCTGTTTTAACTAATATAGAATTATAGGCTGATGGGTACATAGATTCTCTTTTGAACTTGTTATCATTACTAAAGAATGTATCCTGTATATAGTTTCATATCTGCTCACATAGGTATATTTATTATTTTAATGGCTCTAAATTATTAAATGTTACACTATGTTTAACAAGTAGCCAAATGAGGACTAGAATTCAGCCCAACTGTTCTTACTATGTAATAAGAGAATGTTGACTGTTGGTATACTTGGTAAATGTTACAGTGAGGAGAGAGTGCGTTAGAAATTGTGGGGAATTTGTTAAATACACATGAATGTTAATTCATGCTAAATTATCAACCTCACTTCTGGCCTGAGTGGCAGGAATTAAAATTGAGATCATGAATCATACTAACTTGAGAATTATATGCAGCTTTATAATTTTTTAAAATTAATCAGGCTGAACTTTCTCCTATACTTATAAAAACAGAGAAATAGGCCTTTCAATGTTAGGGAAAAAAAGATTCTTTTTGTATTTCATGTTACCTCATTATACACTAAGTTAAAAATATTTTGAAAAAAATAAATTTTGAATTATGTTTTCTTTGAAAATCAATATAGACTATATGTCATATATATTTAATTGATTAAAGAGAATGTAGGTAATTTGATACAAAAGACAATTAAATAATTGCTTATCAATTGAAGATTGCGATTAATCTTTTAAATTCTCAGAGCTATGGTTTTTTGCAGAAATCAAAGAAAAAGATAGATAAACAAGCATTTAAAATTCAGAGCTACATCCAATCTGTTGTTAATCAGCTAATATTCTTATTTTGAGGTGAACAGAAAAATACCTGGAGGCCTTGTTTTATTATGTCATCAAAGAGTACAAAATAAGGCTTTGATTTAACAGTTTAGCAGCAATAAATCTAAATTGAAGATGTGTATGTATTTTAATTATCTTCTTGAGGAAGAAAAATACTTATGGGTCTATCTAGCTTTTATCATCTGTCTATAAAATCTTTAGAGAAATTAAAAGCTAAGATTGATGTACAGGGCTTAAGAATGAAAGTAGAGAATGAAGCATCCATAAGAAGTCTTGCAAAGTGTGTAGAAAGGTAGCCTTTCCATATGGAAGTTTCTCCTCTGTGTTGTCCTGACATACTGATGGGGATGGAAGTTCATCATGGGTGGCCCCTTTTTGTATATTGGTGCTGTAATGTTATGCTTTCACAACACCAGTTTCTTAGGTTGTTCTGTCTGGAGCACCTGTTCAGGCATAGGACTTGTTCACAAACACATCAGCAGATGTCCACAGGGACTACTTTGGTTTAGGGAATAGCCTGGGAATAGCATTCACCCTGCATAGTGTGTAAATACCAAGTGATATTTTGACATGCTTAAAATTATCTGAGTTATTCCAGAAGGTGTCAGGTGCTGACAGGATGAGACAATTAACTGGCCTTGGATTTGCGTACAAGTACTGGGAGATCATCATGCAAGTGGAGACTATGTCATAGTGTCATGGGCAGATTAGGACTCCATGTAACTCTTTACTGCAGAAGCAACCTTGCTTGCATTGCCCATTGCTAGGTCAGGTCTGCTTCTTCTATCTTCTCAAGCACAGGACCCTGTCTTATTAGTCTGTTGGGGCTGCTATAACAAAGTGCCAGAGACTGGTAGTTTATAAACAACGGAGATTTATTTCTCACAGTTGTGGATGCTGGGAAGTTCAAGATCATGAAGGCAGCATGGTCAGGGGCTGCTAAAGGCCTTTTTCCTTGTTGCAGACTGCCAACCTCTCCCCGTGTCCTTACGTGCCTGAAGTAGCTAGCAAGCTCTCCAGGCCTCTTATAAAGGCACTAATCCCATTCTAGATGGCTCTGCACTTATGACCTAAGCGTCTTCCAAAGTCCCCACTTCATAATACCATCATCTTGGGGGTTAGGATTTCAACATATGAATTTTAGGGGAAGATAAACATTCAGACAATAGCAGACTCTCTCGCATTTTGATAAACTTTTCCAAAATAAGCTGCTGTGTCTAGGGATCACTGTCTATTAAGTTACCTTTCTTCTACTCTCTCAATCCACTCTCTGGTCTATACCACATCTACTCGATCCCTCTATGTCTATGCCTCATTTACCAAAATGATTTTCTTCCTGCTCTTTTCTGATAGAACTTGATGGGTTGTTAGACCCAATTCTCTAGTTGTTGGTGATCTTTAAACAAATGACTTTTTTTCATAGAAAGAAGAAAGGACTTAAACAACATGCACACCCTGAAGGTGGGAGGGGCAGTAAAGGCTTGCTACTCTTTATAAAGAAGTAAAGAATAAACAAGAACAGTCGGTTGATCATTGATTTTTTTCTTTGACAATTAATTTTAAGTGTTAATGACATAAGGGATGTTTTCTAGCAACTTCCTGAGTTGTTTTTGTTTGATATTCATAAAATGAAACTTGTAGATAGTGACTAGTACTTTACCAATTCAGTTTGCCTAGGAAGCCCATCAACCATGCCAAAATTCCCAAGTCCCTTAGCGAATGGGCATAGTTAGAAAGTTGGAATTTCTGTAGTTTGAATGGAGGATATTTGTGACTCTTGTCTTGATTATGTGTATTAATCACTGTGCTTTTGTTTTCTTTTGTTTTAGATAGTTCATACCCCTATTAGTAAAGAGTTGTTTACATAACAATGTATTGATATTATCCTATACCAGTGACACTTGAAGTGTCACTTATGAATGGATGCAAGTAAAATAACACACAACTTGCTATCAATGTAATTATAGCAAAATATTTTGGTAATATTTAGGAACATTAGAAATTTTCTTTAAAATAAAGAAAATGCAAGTAAAATAACACACAACTTGCTATCAATGTAATTATAGTAAAATATTTTGGTAATATTTAGGAACATTAGAAATTTTCTTTAATATCTTATCTTTACTTAAGTAAATAATTTAAATCATTTAATATTTAATTTAAATATTATGCATTTAAATATTTTAAGGAACTCACTAACTGGGAATTTGTATAATTTCTTAGCAGTACCTCTGCTGAAACTTTCTCATTCTGTTTGCTCTTTACTTTTGCTAAACCCTTTTGCTCTAGAAAGTGGAAATTGTTCCCCACGGAGTTCTTTGTACTCCAAAAATGTCAAAAAAACTTTGACAGCTCTCCTCCAATGAAGATAAGATTAGAATAACATAGCCAACAAAAAGAAAAAAAAAATAAAAACAACCATATAAGCATATAATTGTTCATTGGAAGCTTGTGAGACAATGTTTCCTAGGCAATTATATCATTGCTTGGGATGCATCAGATATTGCTGTGCAGCATGATCAAACTGCAGATGACAATCCTGCAGTCTGAACTCCTCTGTGAAACGTGTAATATCAATGAAAGAGTGAAACCAGCAGTTACTCAGTGTCGTTTACTGAAATAGTTCGAAAGAGCTAAAAATGGCTGACAAGACTGGAAATCCAGCCAAAAAGAGATCTCTGTGAACTTGCTAGTTGGATTTTGTTTTTGTTTGTATGTTTTAATCTGTTGAGTCCATTGCTGCTGATGGAGTTTTAATGGACGTACCAGCAAAGGACAAACCGAATCAATGAAATAGTCTCCGGCTTATCTAGAGGAGACATAATTATCTGTGATTATTTGTAATAGTAATAATAACTCCAATAATTAATAACAAAATAATCTTAATATTTTAGGCATTTGTATTTGTGTATTGCTGGGTTTCTATCTTCCTGCTGCATTTTGATTATCAGGGTAAATATAAGGAATATTTCAATTATATACAGTTGAGTCAACCCCTAAACCATTTGAGTGGCTTTCTCCTCTTCACTGCAGTCTGCTAATTTATATTTACTAGAAACAAGAAGCAATGTGTATAACATATAAAAGAAAATAACATATAAATACATTTTTCTTTCAGAACATCTAAGAATTGGAAAGTATATTTCATAAAATGTAGGTCACACATACCTAAATATTTTATTATACCCTAATTATCTATACATAGGAGGAAATTAGCCAAATGACAATAATAAAACATTGAATGCTCTGTTTTACAAATTCAGAATGATTTCTAATGGATTTTACTATTCCACAGTCCAATTATTAGTGCTTTTGTTTAGCAAGTAGATAGCTAATATGATTATAGGAAAGCTCAAATTTATTAGCTTTCTTAGAAAATTGCCTACTTCAGAGGGAAAAGTACATTAACCCTCCTAATTTTTGGATGGCAAAGAAATATTGCCATGGAGGTACTAATGAGTGAATAAAAAATTACTTTTTAAAACTGTTTAACTCTTGATACACAGATTTTATCAAGAGTGTTGTATTTTAGTAAAGTAGAAGGATTTTTATGTAATTTATATATTTTCCCACACAACATGAGTACTTTTAAATAACAAATTAAATTTCATGATCTAGCTTACATGCTTACATCTAGTTTACATTTTTTCCCGACATGATAATTTGCTTAACTCAGTCATTCTGCATATCTTCAAAGAACGTGACTCTTTAAGAAACAGAGGTCTCAAGCCTAGCAGGGCCATCACCACCACCCAGAAGAAAGGACTGCAGCTCAGCCCCTGCTGGAGACGGTCCTTGCCTTGCTCCCCTGCTTCTTCATCTGAAAAATGGGGCTTCCTTCAGGGAGGCGTGAGAATTCCGTGAGCTGAGGTCCCGTGCGCTCAAGGTCTGTGGCAGCCAGATCAGCATCTCTCAAGGACAGCAGCGAGGGCCAGGGCAGGACAAGCTCTGAGATCTGAGATCGAGTGACGACACCTCGTTCTATCCCGGGAGGAAGGGAGTGGCAGAAAGGCCAGTAAGCCAAGGCCACAGAGCAGCAAGCCGGGCCAGACCCGGGGCCACTCTCCTCCTTCCCACCTAAACCAGGACCAGGCGCGTTTGGGGGCAGGAAGAGCAGATGACCAGCCCTCTCGGCCGCCTCAGGCCAACTTAGCAATCTTTCAGGGCGTTTGACCTCCAATGTTGATTTCTACCCAGAGGATGACGTGAGCATCTTTAGTTCCCAAGGAATGTCAATCAGCCCCGGAGGCTGGGCTGCCTTGAGATGGAGTTGCCGGTTTAAAACAAACGAAGCTGCCTATACAAGGACCAGACGGCCACCGGGCAGCAGCTCTGCCGGGAATCTCAGACCCCTCTGTCCCTAGCCAGCCGAGGCCACGCCCTCCCGGGCACCGTCTGCGGCCTGGCCTGCAGCTCCTCAATGTGGTCTGGGTGGACTTGACCATGGCAGGCTCCAGCTTCCTGAGCCCCAAACCCCAGAACGTGCAGCAGAGACAGGAGTTCAAGTGTAACAGGGAAGAGCCGAATCTGACTACGTGTTGGATCTGTTTCTTTTGCTTTAACCTTTGCTTTCTGCTGCTTTGTTAAACCGAAGGGCCTTTGTTCAGGGAAGCATCTGGACCCTGTTCCACCTGTGGACGGCTACAGGAAAGAAGGAATTAACACATCCCCTCCCCGAGGCTGGCCATTCCAGGAGATATTTGCAAAATTTATGGCCTTCCTACTTTACTTCCTCATCTCCTCCCCTTCTCTGTACTATAAAAGAAACTGGCATCCAAACCCTGATAAGATAGTTATTTTGAGACTGTAGTCTGCCATCTTCTAGGTCTGCAGGCTTTCCTAATAAAGTCGTATTCCTTGCCTCTACACCCGTCTCCGCTTTATTGGCCTGTCGTGAGGCCAGCAGAGTGAGCTTGGACTTGAAAACACAAGAAGGCGTCAGCCAAACTGAAGGCCCGGGCCCTGGAAGGCTGGCTCAGCCCCGAGGTCAGAAGTCAGGTGGAAGGCGCAGAAAATGAGCTGGAAATCCGGTTCAGCGCCCTCTTGGATGTTGGGATCAAGCTGTCAGGGGCTCAGTTCCACCAGCACGGTCAGACCCTGGGGAAGTTTCTTCAGGACGTACTTTGGGAAGAGGCCAATGAAGCCTCTGGCTGACAAGTGACTGGCCCTGAGACCAGCCATCTCTCAGTTCTCCCACCCTCAGAAGCGTTCACCTGGCTTCTAGAACGTTTCCAAGACCACTCCTAGCTCTTGGGGTACTAGCCTAGGAGGTGAATAAATGCTCAAACTGGAAAAAAAGAAAAAAAAAAAGAAAGAAAGAAATGAGCTCTCAGCTAAATGGCAAGAATAAAACAACTGATGTTCAAATGACTATGTTTGAATAAAGTTTTATGTTATATAAAACATCAATTACATTCATTTGTTTCTCATAAAATGCTTGGAGGAATGTTTCTCAAACACCTATACAATCTCTGTCATAATTGTAAGTTTTCTTGCTATTGTACAAATTCTATGAAGGATGTTATCTTTTCTGTTATCCGCAGAACTAGAAAGAGCAGACTGGGGTCCATTTTAAAACCTCGGATTTTAAGCATCAGTTAAGTAGTTACCTGATCTGTCTTAACTGGTTATTGGATATGCTCAGTTTCACTGTATACTGAAATAGCAATGTAATAAGACAAACAGAATGAATGTCTATCCTTCTTGCTATTGTCAAACTGTCCTAAAGAAGTTATTTGCATAAAGATACCTTTTAAGGGACTTGTACTTAAATGAATGATACTAGTGATTGTGACCTGTAACTCCTAAAAATTTGCACTTTAAATTAGTGTTTTATTTAATAATGTATTGTCCTTCTAATAATGAATAAATGGATATATCTGCTTTTAAAAGTAATAAATGAGGGCTTCCCTGGTGGCGCAGTGGTTGGGAGTCCGCCTGCCGATGCAGGGGACGTGGGTTCGGGCCCTGGTCTGGGAAGATCCCACATGCCGTGGAGCAACTGGGCCCGTGAGCCACAACTACTGAGCCTGCACGTCTGGAGCCTGTGCTCCGCAACAAGAGAGGCCGCGATGGTGAGAGGTCCGTGCACCGCGATGAGGAGTGGCCCCTGCTTGCCACAACTAGAGAAAGCCCTCGCTCAGAAACGAAGACCCAACACAGCCATAAATAAATAAATAAATAAATAAATTTTAAAAAAAGTAATAAATGAATATGCAGTTTATTTGTGAAGACAACAGAAGGGCATTTCTAATACTCTGAGAGCATTTATATTCATGATATTTTGTTTTTGAGGGTGCTTTCATGTTTCTTGAGTCTAACATTTTAAACATTCTTCTAAAGTAAAAATACTTTTTAATTCATTATCTCTCATACGAGTAAAGGCACCAGCAGTTAATATATACTTACCATATATAAAAGTACATATGGAATTTGAATATTATATATGTCTTAGAAATATGCCAGCTAAGGCTTATATTAGATTTCCTTATGCTCCTTCCTCAGGCATTGTATCAAATGTGTCTTTATTCACTCTTGTGATAATGTTATCTATCCTCATAGCTTTAAGTATCATGTATATGCTGACAAATTCCAAAATGTTATCTATAATCCATAACTCTATTTAATTTACACTACAATCATTAGATAATGTTATAACTAAATTTACATCTATATTTGTCAACATCATCCTGAAATCTACTCTTGAAAATTAAAAGACAAAAAATAAAATAAAATATTTAACAGAAATAAACACTTGCATTCCTTGCTTTGCATAATACCATGCTGACTACAACCTGTACATATTCATTCTGAGACCTCTATTTGCAAGGTTCTGTGGTCACTGAAATTCAACACTGGTCACCAAAAATCGTACAAAGTGAGCACAGCCTGTAACTTGTAATGACTCTTCAGGAGAAATGTTTCCCCACGCTCCACCCGCACAATAGATGCTTATGGTACTCATTTCCCAGATGAGGAAATTTCGAATGAGTTTGATAGAGGTTTTCTCCCCATCCTTCCAAATAAACAATTAAATATATTTATATGTAAAGTTTCCCTAGAACAATGTGTTAACTGAAGTTTAATAATGACTAAATTATCTTAAATTTTTGTGTTTATCTTTAGATCTTTAGTGCTTAAATTTAAAAGTGTTTTAAAATCCTGAATGAAATTATTTTGCCATATGGAAAAATATACTTGTTTTACTCACACTTTTCATTTAAAAAACTAAAAGTCGTTTTAATGAATTTTATCAAAGTCCACTCCTCAGATAACCTCTATAGGCAGATGTGTTAAACTGAAAAGAACAAAATTTATAGATTATAAAGTATTTAATTTGTGTAATACCCTATCAAACTAAACAAAAACAAAAACAGCATTCATTTGATGAGGAGGAACTTCACCATTATGGTCTTCCTTCCCCAAAACACTAACTCTAGTCTAACAAAGACAAACATCAAACAAACCCAAATTGAGGGGCATCCTATAATATGTCAGACCAGTATCTCTCAAAGTTATCAAGATCATCAACAACAAGGAAAGTCTGAGAAAAAGTCATAGACCAGAGGAGGTTAAGGAGACATGATTCTTAAATGTAAAGTGTCATCCTGGATGGGATCCTGGGACAGAAAGAGTACGGGAGGGAAGAGGCAATGAATCTGAATAAACTGTGGAATTTAGCTAATAAGAAAGTACCAGTTGTTTCCTTAGATCTGACAAATGTATATAAGAAGTTAACAATAGGGGAACCAAGTGTGGTGTATGTGGCGATTCTCTGTACTCTGTTTACAACTTCTCTGTACATCTAAAATTATTTTAACAAAGTTTATTTGCATAAAATGTATCATCCAGAATAAGGTTAACTGATTGTACAAATGAAGTCATAAACAAAACTTATTCATTTCAAAGAATGGATTTCTTTATATCCTTAATGATTTAGTAGGATAGAAATTCAGAGCATGGTGAAATTTATGAGAAGTCCCCTCCCCCCAAAATGACATATTTTCTAAGTAGAATTAAGAGATGTCTATAAGGGAACACACAAATTACAATTAAAATTTAGGTCTTGGAAAAGTACAGCTGTATCTATAGTATTTGGAGAAGTTACAAATTATATGAAACTAATGACCAGAAGACAATATGAATATCTATTATAAATTTCACTTTCAAGTAATTTACTTTGTGCAGCCTAGAAAATGTATATCACTTCAACTAGATTTTAATTAGATGAGGTAGATGCCCTGAAATCAAGTCATACAACAGAGGTTTCTAGAAGATGAAATCATCTTGAACTGTTTTCTGAGTCTCACCAATTCTCTGTCTCCATTCTTGATGAACCATCAATCACATGGCCTCATGGGATCAATCACACTGTCACCATGTGGGGAAACAGACAAGTGTTGCATACAGCCAAAGGAAACTAGTTCACGTTTTTAAAGGACAATGTAACACAGATGCACATATATATTCTAACTTCACCTTAAAAATAAGGATTACACTCTGATAAAATAGTATAGTTGTATTTGCAGCAGGGGGAAAGATATTTCCTACCCAGGAGAAAACACAATCTAACCTTTAAAAAGATGGGGGAAATATACTGGCATCTTTCTCACCCTTGGAAAGAAGCAACAAATACATGACCATCACAGGGTCTGCATTTAATTTGTCAAGCTGGGCAACCATGGCAACTACTCCCGATGACAAAATTCAGGGAGGAGGGAAAGGAGGATAAAGGTCCTTGACTGGTGGACCAAATTTATTTTTTGTCCAACTCTTCAGTTCTGGAGAAGGTGGAAATACTCTGACATTTCTCTCCTCCCACCAATTTGTACAAACAAACTCCAGTGTTACACAGAGAACTCATTAAGTCTCATGCAGGGATCACTCAGGTCTCACAGAAAAGGACTTTGTCATAAATTAGACACTAGTTCAAAATGACCATGCCCCTATGAATCAGTAAGACACAGAGCAAGTACACAATTTCTCACTCAGTTGGAAGTCCCTTGAAAAGGTTATGGATTAAACCTAATGGGAAAGAGAAAACACAACTGTGATAAATGGTGCTCTTCGAAGGGCTACATTAACCCAGGCGCTGTTGTCAGGAGTCCAGAGAGTAACCTCCCTTAACCTAAGCGATGGTACCTGATGACCTGATGGTACATCTATGGTCTTTAATATGAGAGAATATTCAAGGAGTTGATGGAAACAGGAATGTCATTTGAATGAGAGAAATGACTCCCCATACAACATCACACAGAGGTGAGATACAGTACGTGTCTACAGCATTTAAAAAACAATGAATGGTGTCCTGTGATTTATGACACATCTCACAGTTTCAGTTTCCTGAAGAGTCAACCCAGAGAAATGACCATAATGTTCAGGGCCTTTTCTTCCTGAAATGTGCTAAATTTAGTAATCTGACCCTTTGAAAAAAAATAATAAATTACCACCCTGCCACACACAGGCTTCAAAGGACAAGTGTTCTGATATAGGAAATGGCAATATAAACAGACCCTCCATCCCATATGCAGCTGGCATATGTGTGACATAGGTGGCAAATTTACCTGCTTAGTACTGACTGGGAGAAGTTTCCATTCCAAGATTTTCACACCATACATGTGTTTAAGTTTTGAAAACCATTCGGAAACAGATGGCTCTCAAAAACCATAAAAAGAAAATCCCTTGGAAATTTAAATTCAGTAAAATAAGAAATGCAGGCTCGCAAGGCTATAGTCTACATAGTAGTAAAACATAGTATTATACTGTGAAAAAAGTGCAAACTTGGAAAATTATTTCATTTATCAAATAAATATAACTTTTGAAATCATATGCTAAGTAAGATGAAAATGAGAAAATACAAAAGGATAAGGGAGAAAACAATGAATGCAAACCATCGTGACACTTCTGGCTTCATTGCTGCAAACCATTATATCAATATTTTAATGGTCTCAAACCCCATCATTTTGGGATTATCAGTTTGACAAAAATAGTAACTTACCCTGAGTAAACCAAAGTATTTAGTTGATTATCAGACATTTGGACATTATAATTATGCACATATGAGAATGCTGTTCAATTTTATGCAGTAATTTTGTTTTATGTTTAAGTACCATTGATCATTTAATACTGATATTGTTAATATCCTCGATTAGGGGATCTTAAAACATAAAGACGCATCTGGAACTACTGCATATTTAATATTTTATATTTAATTGAATGTTCCCTCTAGGTAGATTTTCTGGAAATAAAATGCATAGGACACTTGAGTACTGTCTGTAAACTAGTCACCAGGTAGTCCCCATGTACACATTTGAGCACTATAATTTAGGTGAAATATTTAAAAATCATATTGCTGTGTCAGAAAGAAAAGTAACTTAGAGAATAAATTTTCAACAATTTACAGAATGAACTTATGGTAGCTGCTTTTAGTAATAGGGGAAATGTTCTTGTGCATTATAAATTAATAAAAAATAGTATTAAAATCTTTTTAAGTTTTTTCATTGATTATAGTTGATACCTTGCTATGTCACTATTTAATATTCTAAGTCCTAATCCTTTTGATGCCACATTTTTCCTTGTGGACGCTGTAGTGAACTCTTGATATATTTAGTTTGAAGAACTCTCCACACTCGCTACCGTTTCCTACAGACTTTTTTTTTTTTTTCATGTTAAGGGTGGGTAAGGCAGGACTTTTCCATAATCTGCCAGCTCAAACTATTTTTAAACTTTCAGGTTGTATGAAATTGTAGACAGTGTATTGGATACCTTCCCTAAAGTTTATTTATTTTTTGATAAGTATGACCAATGTTTAAGTATGTTTTATGTGAAATGTTACCAAAATACAAAAATGCTCATTAAGAAAAAGATGCAGGCAGGTTAGAAGATTATTATAAAGTGAAAATGAATGGAACCATCAACCAAAGAAAGAATAAAAAACTGTCTGAAGCTTTCATGAGTGTTATGGCATTTAGCTACCTTCTTTTCCCTGAATTTTAAGATAATCACTCACTATATTATTTTCCATTTATTTGGATTACCACTTAAGTATGTGTTCCTTAATGTCCCTAGACCTTATGGTTTGGTCTTTCCAGTTTAAGAAATCTATAAATAGTGGAATCATGTAGAAAGCCTATTTTTGTTTCTGGTTTCTTTTTCTAAATGTCATATTTCTGAGGTTGTGCTTTATTTCTTTTCATTCCTGTGTCACATTACATTGTAGAAATATACAATTTGTTTATGCATTCTACAGAGATGGGCATTTGGGTTTACATTAGATTAGAAATAATGTGCTATTAACATAGTATAATATTAATGTAAAAATCTTGAATAAATTAGTATCAAATCAACCCAGGTACTATTTAAATAGTACAATAGATCAAAAGCAAAAGGCATTTTTCTATGTATGTAAATGTGATTCAAAATTAGGAGGTCTAATCATCTAATTTGTAGTATTTATTAAATATAAGTAGAAAAAGGTACCTCATATTGATGATCTCAAGATATTTTAAACTGGCATTAATAAAAATCAACATACAATCCCAGTCAAAAGAAAAATAAATTCTTAGTAAACCAGAAAATAGATTAATATAGCTGAAAGTCTGGCCTATTTAGTGATAAAATAGAAGAAATGGTCACATTACAGACAATAATCAGAAGTGACTGAATTCTTGTTATTACATAATTATTATTTTTTATGGAAGAATAAACCAATCTATTTAAAGAGGGAGGCATAACAAATGGTATGTAAATTGGTGAGGAAGAAAAATATGAATTATAATTATTTGCCATTAATGATTTGTCTACGGGAAACTCAAGAGAATCAACTAGCGAAGTTAGAAAAATAATAGGAAATAATAATAGCTTCAGAAAGCTCTCAGACTTTGTGAGATTCAAATTCTCTTCCTTTATTATACCATTCATAAACAATTAAAAATAATTATTCACTGGGCATATACCCAGAGAAAACCATAATTCAAAAAGACACATGCACCCCAATGTTCATTGCAGCACTATGTACAATAGCCAGGAGATGGAAGCAACCTAAATGTCCATTGACAGACGATTGGATAAAGAAGATGTGGTACATATATACAATGGAACATTAGTCAGCCATAAAAAGGAATGAAATTGGGTCATTTGTAGAGATGTGGATGGATCTAGAGACTGTCATACAGAGTGAAGTAGGTCAGAAAGAGAAAAACAAATATCATATATTAATGCATATATGTGGAACCTAGAAAAATGGTACAGAGAAACTGCTTTGCAGGGCAGAAATAGAGACACAGATGTAGAGAACAAACAAATGGACACCAAGGGGGGAAAGCAGTGGGGGTGGTGGTGGTGGGATGAATTGGGAGATTGTGATTGACATGTATACACTAATATGTATAAATTGGATAACTAGTAAGAACCTGCCGTATAAAAAAATAAATAAAATAAAATTCAAAAATTCAAATCAAATCAAATCAAATAAAACAGAAGCAATATTGTAAAAAAAAAGGTAATAATTATTCAAAGTAGCACTCCAAAAGCAACACTATAGAGCAATATGTAAGATTTGTATATTACTTATATATTTAAAATGTCATAAAAATCTATTTAGCAACATAGAAATGACTAAATCAGATTGATACACATAAAATATTTTATGTTCCAAAAGAATCTAATATTTAAAGTTGGGAAGTTATATCTAAATTAATTTATGAAGTCCATAAAATGGCAATTATGCAGCTAGCAGAATATTTAAAACTATTTAAAAGATTACCTAAATGAAAAAGATTTACATGAGGGTATGGAACTAAAATTTTTGATAAAAGAAAGGCAAAACACATCTTTGCACAGAGCTCTTTAATTCACCCATTTCTTCTTCCAATTCGATATTTGCATTTAGAAGTTTAATCAATTTGTAATTCATTTTCTATGATGTGAGATGAGGAAATCAAGTGACCTGACCATGAAATAGCTGCCCAGTGACCTTATTGACATTTACTTAACTGTTCCCTCTCTATTGGTTTTGAATGCCTCCAATTAAATTTCATTTTACAACTTAAATTTCCTATAAACACATTAATTTTGTGATATATAACAGCATTCACAATTTGATATCATTACAAAGCTATTTTAACAGGTTCCATGAGTGTGATCGTGTGAATAGTAGGGATAAACTGCAATAACTATAGAGCGCCGTGTGTTGCCTTGCTGCAGAGCAATACCAAGATTTGAAGAGAGAGGGTTTAAAGCATTATATTGGGTGGGGAATCAGACCAAAAATTAAATATATATATATATATATATATATATATATATATATATATATATATTTATTTATTTATTCATTTTATATACTTTAGACTTCCTTAGCAGCTGGGACAATTCTTTTCCCCCTGCCGCTCCCCTTCTTCCTCTGAAGATCGCTGTTATGGAGGGGCAAATTATGTTTTTGGTTTTTTTTTCTTTCTTTGCCATTGCAGAAGTTGTACCTCCGTTTCAAAATTTATATATTAATATTTTTCTACTTGCAGTTATGTCATGGAATTATTTTTGAATGGTTAAGATGGTTAAAACAAAACAAAACAAAACAAAACAAAGAACTTCACATATGCACAGAGGTAAAATGGTTCAAATTGCCAGAAAAGAGGGAAAAAAAAAAAGACATTTAAAGTTGTAGTTAGATTTTTTTTTTTAATTGTCATAAACCAGATAAAATGATCTGCTCCTTCTGGTCTGACAAGATGAGTCACTGAATATCGCATAGTGCTTCACAACTTCCCTCCCGATATGCAACCCTGGAGATGTTTTACTTACACAAAACTGAGAAACAGCTCTAAATGATAAAAGCATCTGTGGCTTTCGTTAGGGTGCAAAGGCTAGTGCTGAGGGCTGTGGTGTAAGGACCGTAGTGGGCAGTTGGTGAGGGGAGACAAGACAACATAATTTGGAGGATAGCACTTGATGTATGCTCACCTTTCTTTTCCATGTTTTTCTGAGCCAACCTGATTTCTCATACTTTCTATTATTTAAAAAAAATGAGGTTTTGATTCATTATCCCTGCGACAGGTATGAATAAAGTGAGGTAGGGTATTTATAAGAGGAGAGGTCTATAATCTGTAGACCGGCACACTGGAGGCCCAGGGAAAAGCTAATATTGCAGGTTGGGTCCCAAGTTAGCCTGAAGGTGGAGTTCTCTCTTCAACTGATGAAGAGGGACCTCGGTTTATTTCCCCGAAGGCTTTCAACTGATTAGAAGACGTCCACCCACATTATGGAGGGTAATGTGCTTCACTCAAAGTTGACTGATATAAATGTTAACCACATCTAAAAAAATACCTTCACAGTAACATCTAGACTAGTGTTCGACCAAAAACTGGGTACCATGGCCTAGTCATGTTAACTAGTAATATTAACCATCACAATGTGGTTGAGTTGGGCAGTCTTTGCCCAGGAGGACTTCTCACTCATCCGTACTGAGTGGCTGATCCTTTCTTCTTGTATATTTCACCTGCTAATTTAGCTGATAGTTGAAGGGAATTTGAGCTCACAGGAGAACCATGCTAGTTTCCTGGAGACCACAATGGCCATTAAAGATGAATAAACACACTAAGAAAAGTAATAATAGACAAAACAAAAACAGTAACACAGAGAAAAAAATTCTTACATAAGCACATAAGCACCCACAAAAATTATGGAATGATAATGTAAACAGACATCAGTAACACCTGATATAATGCTGAATCAAATTCAAATTCTAGGTACGAACAATATAACAGGTGAAAGTAAAATTTCATAGATGAACTAAGTATCAAAACAGATAGTTGATGAGCATATACTTGAGCTGGAAGATGTGGTTGGGGAACTCTATCACAAGCCATAAAGAAGTGATAATGATAGAAAACGTATGTAAGTAAAGTTAAAAGACATTGGGGACAGAAATAGAAGAGACAGCATTTATATGATGGATAGGATCACTCACTTATTATAAAATTTAGTCCCCAAAGGGGAGAAAAAAATCAGAAGTATTTGAATGAAGGGTTATCAAGAATTATTAAGAAAGAAAGATGGAAGAATTCACATTTAATGGATGAAAGAATACTAAATAGGATAAGTAACTGAATCCTACATTGGGATGATAGTAAACTTTAAGGATATTAAAATTTGTATAATTTTCTAAAACCTTCCAGAGACCTATTATGAATCAATAGTTTTAATTTGCTGTTTATAAAAGTGATACCAAATGAATATAAACATGATTTAATATTTAAAGCAATTAAAGGGAAATCATGTGTTTGAACATATTTGATGATGTGTTCAAAGGATTTTTCTGTTTACTCATTCTTAAAAAGAGAGCTACACAGATTTAGTGATTCATGAGAAAGAACAAGAGAGAGAAAACGATTTGAGGAGCAGAGGTACGTTCAAGCAGATTGGGTTGTCAGAAAGTTTCACCGTAAATATCAAAGAGTATGCACTTTTCTCTAAGCAGTCATTTGAAAAGGGAGCATCTAGCATAATTTTGGAGAAGTAGCAAGACTGCTTAAATACAAGTCACTTCATATAATATTCCTTTTTAAATAATGTATAATTTAATACCCTCAAACAAAGCTCTTTAAATTCAAAAGATGGAAAATATACAAAATTAAATAATTTGGTAATAAACTTTAGGAAACATTTTACAATAAATAAATTAGTCCTTTATAAAAGTTTTCACAATTGTGATTCTTGTTACATATTCTTCACTGAGGGCTAGCAAATCATGTGAGCAAATGTCAGCTGCTAAAGAAAATCTGAGGCGTTTTCTGGATAGTTTTCATTAGGGTTGTTAGTTCATTTCATTGATCTCATCTTCTCTTGATAGATATATCTTAATATGAAGATATTATATGAACTGAAGGGACTTTTCATATTCCTCCGAATTTACAAAAGTTGAATTTCTAAACTATGCACGACTTTCCCTTTTGGCTCCAACTTGTACTATCCCACTGCTTGTATTATATTGCTTTTGAATCAACTGTATTCTTTCACTTTTACATATTCATGAATCGTATTGGAGAGCAAGATAAAAGATATTTGTTGGTTAGAGTGAGAAAAATTCACAACCCTCCTTTCACATATACTTTGTATGGTGCTTGGATCTGGTAATAAGACTGTATCTCTGATTATCTGTCAATATTTAGCTAATTGAAAATATAGATCATTCTAGGTCTCCAGCATTGTGACTTCCATGGTCACAGGTTCAATAAGCTCTTGCACTCAGCAACAAAATCCCTTCCAATAACCCCTTCCAAGGGCTGTTTGTGTAACCCTGAAAATTTGAAGAGGAAAGAATAGTTTTTAGCCAAAAAGAAAGAAAAATATGCATTGTTCTATAGTCCTATGCTACCTATACTTTCACATTCTTCCTTTTCCCTGAATAGCAAAAGAAAATACCCTTAATACTTTATATACATATTTTACTGCCAAGTTTTAGACCATTGTTACTTTAAGAAAAAATAAAGGCCATTCAGTAATACAAATCATTAAATTTCAGACCCATTGTATGTGGCAATATATTAGCAAATAGACACATGGAAGTTTAGAAAGTTTCTACTTAGGAAAAATCAGTGGTGAACATTGAGACATACTGCTAAACGTAAAATTATTTTTCTTTCATAATGAAGCCGTAGGAGAGACAGGATTTAAATTAATTAAAATGATTACATAAATCCATGCTTATGTGAAATGTTAGACTACCAATTGTCCAGAGGCAAAAGAGGAAATTATTCTTAATTTATTGTCATATAATTAAGCTCATAAACATATTTACTGCTGTTTCTCAGGATTCATAATAATATAATTTGCTCTGTTGTCAGGAAGAATTTTAACATCACACACTGATTTCTTGGTGGGAAAGGACGTAGATATAAGAGGAGTAGTCCTCAAGGATAAATGGCAGATTTTATGACTCTGACCTAGTAAAGGTTATGTTCTACAGCTCATATTTCTTGAACCTATTTTGAAGGGTCTATGCATTGTATGCGAGGATTATAACTTAATTATGCTGTGTTGTGTGGTAGGTTCAGAGAATAAAATATAGAGTTCAATAAACGAAGGACCAAAAACATAAAAGATGCTTTGGATTGTTAGGCAGAATAGTAACCAACATTGGTGGTAAAGATCTCAGAGAAACAGACTGGTTTTCACTTTATAATTCCTTAGACTCAAATTTAGTGGTCCCAGGTATGTCAGGAAAGAGGTGTGAAGGGCGTGGCTAAAATACCGAAGAATTGTAAACAACTCAGTAAATCCCCAGGTTCCATCACCATCTCTACCGTGCCCCTTCCCCAGTACAATAAAAGACGGAAGGTTTAATTTATCTGGCCTTTGGTAAACCAAAGGCTCTCTGAACCAACGGATAAAGGGGAAGCTGTGAATGAGGATGCCAAACACAAAATGCAGAGAGAAGTCCATTCTTATACACCAGACGGTGGAATTCTCAATCCACTTCTCCAACAGAACTCCCCGAATGGTGGAAGCCACACCTGTGGAAGTGGACATGAGGAATTCTATCATCAAATCACTCCAGTTTATTACTGAACTATTAAACAAATATCACCAGTCAGTGGAGATACTCAAATTTTTAAAGCCTCAGTCTTAAATGTGAACAACACAAGAGTGTCAGTGTACATGTGAGAAAACCTGATAATATAAAAGATAGAGACTAAAACACAAAGGTAATATACTAAAGAAAAAAGACAAGGCTCACATATAAATATAAGAGAAGATATAAAAAGTTAGATAGAAATAGTTTTTGAGAGATCAAACTCATACATGGTATATATGTATGTATTATGCTATATAACCGTATTTTTTCAAAGTAATAAAAATAGAACATCTTTTTTTTACATTTTTGCAAATATACTTCATGCTTGTTTAATCGATGGTAGCTGACATCTTATGTGTGCTTCTACCTTCAGTCTGTTTCAATATTGTTTTTTGAGGTATGCAAATAAAATCTGATCTGACCCAGGTATTTAGTTGGAAAGAAAAGAGTATTTTGATAGATTTTTCAGATAATGGAAAGTTTTCTGTGCTACTACAGCAAAACTCAACGTATTGTAATTTCTCAATAGTTAGTTGCACTGTGGAATTGGAAACCATATCAGTAAACATTTTGCACTCTGTTACATTAAAATCCATTGATCTATTTTGTATTTTGAATAGCTCTTCTGCTCATGCATGATTTTGCAACTTTATTTATTGCTAATTCAGAAAACACTGGATCACTGAGCATTTCAGTTCTTTCATATGTTGACACATTTCAATATAAAATATTTGCTTTTAAATCACATTCATTAATATAGCCACTGTCTTGTCAGAAAAGTCAAGTATTGGGAAGTCAGTCAAGCTTACAGTGGCTGTTACAAGTTTCCAAAACTTAATTTTGCTTTAATAGCTCAAATTTTGTCTTTGGCAACAATAAACATTGAATGTTTTCTCCTCCTCCTTCTTTTTGTAAGTGACAGGCTTACATCATTAATTTCAGAGACAATATTGGGTAAATACCCAAGTCTGAGTAACCAGAGTTATTGCAATTATGTAAACCATATGCATGCATTAGGCCCGATCCACAGCTTTCCCTTTCTTCCTGCAATAGAAGAAAGGGATTCCTTTAAAGCAAGGTCAGCGTACTTTTTCTAAAAGAGTATATATTTTAGGTTTGTGGGTAATATGGTTTTTGTCACAACTATTCTCTTTGCCATTGTAGCACAAAAGCAGAAAAAAATCACTTAAACTAATGATCATGTCCCTGCTCCTATAAAATTGAATTAATAGCTAAAGACATTAAAATTTCATGTAATTTTCATGCATCATAAAGTATTATTATTACTTTGATTTTTAACCATTTAAATATATATAAAAATATTTCTTAGCCTCCAGGGCATTCACAAAGAGGTAACAACCGTATCTGGCTTTGGCTAGAAGGTAATAGTTTACTTTGCCTTAAAACGAAAGAGAGAGAGAGAGACTCTATGATTCTCTTCCTGCTCCTTGAACTGAGAATAGAATGTTTAAATTTGCATTTTACATTGTGTATGCTCCTTGGAGGAGTTAAAAAAAGCTAAAACTTTGCATAATCTTTAAAATCACTGCTGTCATATAGCTACTATTGGGCTATGGCCACTTATCTCTCAATGCTTTTCCTTCATTCCATTCCATACTATAGTAGAGGATCATTTTCATGTTGTGGGTTACCTATGTCCAATGTCTCGTATTCATCTGATAATGAGGGTATCCAAGTCTTGCTCATCAAATATATGACCGATTTAATCCAAAATCCATTTTGAGATATCATTTCTGGAACCTATGTTAAATTACTGTATTAGAGTCTCAGAAGGAAACAGGTGACATAACTATAAAAATTGTTGTATGTAAATTAATGAAATACTTATTTAGAGAAACACGGACATACCTAAGGGAACCAAGTAGGAATGGTGAATAGCCATGGGACTAAGAACTTCCTTGGGTCTGGATGGGGGAAGTAGGTTCACCAGAACCTGGCAAGAGCTGTAACCATTGGAAAAGAAAAGCAAGCCCACAAGAAAGGAGCTCTGGTCATAGATAGAACAATTTAACACCATTAGAATTGATGCCCCTTAGGGAGAAAGCAGGAATAATAACATATCCTAACCTGTCTCTGCTCCCTCCCTTCAAATTACTGCTCGTTATTTTCCTTGGTCAAATCCAAGTGATACAGAAGGCAAAGGAACCTGGGTGATGGAGTTCATAGAGATCAAACTTGCGGGACACAGAGTAAAGCAGAAAAAGTGAAAGAAAGGATACTGAGGGCCATTCAGAAAGTAAGTAGCTCAAGCTATAACTCTGGCTACATCATATGTTATGGGTTCGTTTGGGGATAAGGCTGATGAGATGTTCCTGCCAGTGATTCCCTTTGATTATCTGCCAAAGTTCTCTTGGAGAATTGAAGTAAGGAGGTACAAAGGATGGTTCTTCTGTCCTGTTCAGAAAACTCTACTTATGAATTGCAGTCTGTGTGTACTTGAAAGATAGTGACAAATTGGAGAGAAGAGAAATAAAGGAATGAGAGAACATGAGAAGAAAGACAAAAGAAGAAATGGAGAGTAGAGGAGACAGGAGGGGAGGGAAGGATGGTGAAGAGAAAGGGCATGAGAAAGGAAAGGAAGGCGAAGAAAGGAAAGAGGAGTGTCAGTTGGCAAAGAAACAGCTGAAGTATAGATTTGCAAAGAAAAAAAGTTTAAAATCTTAGAATAATCTCTGCTTTCAGTGAACCCTAGACAGTTTAACGTTTAGATAATATATTTGGTTCTTTTTCCATGATACAATTGATTTTTATTTATTTACTTTGATACAAAGCCTCATTCAAAATAGTTTGGTTGGAGTAATACTGATGTTCAGCATTAGGTCAATTTGTAAAGATGGAAAATCCTATATTTAAAAAAAAAAAAAAAAGACTGGTGCTAAGATAACCCTTCACTATCCAACACCAGGATCTCTTTGTTAACAAAGAAAAATGATAACTCAAAATCAGCTTTTAGTGAACACCTTAGATAACATCTTAGAAATTATTCAACATGGTAACAAGATTTATCTGATTTCCTTACCTGTCTTGATGGAAGCTCTTTAATTCTCTGGCCTTGTGGCTCTAAGTGGTAGCATTTTTATCAGAGTTGCTATCTTGGTTCATCTTTCCCCTCTAACTTTTCCCAAGACAGGAGGGCCTGATTTAGAGGATTTTATTAATGGAATGAAAAGTGTATAGTGTAGTACCTTCTGAGTCCTTCTCTAAGGATATGTAATGCTTGTAGGAAGGGCATATTTTTTCATCCATGTGGTGAAAGAGTTGCTTCAATTGCAAATACTTTCAAAGCTCTTTTTAGCTAGAGAGGTTTCATTCTCTTCCATAACTACATCCCCTTATTGACTGACATATTGATTTATATCTGTTTCTCATGACCTATTTTTTAATGGATGCCATACATAGGTTTTCTTTTTGTTGTTTGTTTGTTAATTTTTTTAAGATATTTTATTGAACTATAGTTGATTTACAATGCTGTGTTAATTTCTGCTGTACAGCAAAGTGGTTCAGTTATACACATATATATATTCTTTTTCATATTCTTTTTCATTATGGTTTATCACAGGATGTTGAATAGAGTTCCCTGTGCTATACAGTAGGACCTTGTTGTTTATCCATCCTATATATACTATTTTTTTAAAATTTTGTCATCCGAGATGGAGAGTCTTGGATGCCAAAATTTGATCAGTAATTAGGTATTACCTTTAATCTTTCCACCTCAAAATCCAACAGTGCTGAATATTTATTTTAGTGTTTTATTGATGGCTTTACCAAATTTACTTAGGGGTTAAATTTTATTTCTTAAACTGAGTTTTCTCCCTCAAATGATGGATCACAGTAATTTGCAATTTATAGTGACTAAAAATAACTCTGTATTTTTTAAAACATTGTCTAATTACACTTTTAAGTTTTAATTAAGACATTTTTGGTCATTTAAGTGCAATGAATGTAACTGAAAGACATAAAGGAAATTTTATGTGACTTCACAGCACTCTACAAAATCCTACTACATGAATCCCTGTGATTAAGATTCAAATAATATCTTGAGCTAATGATCATGATTTTAATTGTTTGGAAGGTGAAAATTCATTTAAATGAATCTTTTGCTTTAAACAGTGGCCAAGAATAAGTTACTTTTTCTTCTTTTGAGAGCTATCTATTTTGAATCAGTCATTTTTAATTATGTTGGTGGTTTTATATTTATCACAGGCCAATGGGCATCAGATGATTTCTGGACAGCTATTAAGAAACTTAACTGGGCTTCCCTGGTGGCGCAGTGGTTGAGAATCTGCCTGCTAATGCAGGGGACACGGGTTCGATCCCTGGTCTGGGAAGATCCCGCATGCCGCGGAGCAACTAGGCCCGTGAGCCACAACAGCTGAGCCTGCGCGTCTGGAGCCTGTGCTCCGCAACGGGAGAGGCCGCAATAGTGAGAGGCCCGCGCACCGCGATGAAGAGTGGCCCCCGCTCGCCGCAACTGGAGGAAGCCCTCGCACAGAAACGAAGACCCAACACAGCCAAAAATAAATAAATAAATAAATAATTATTTAAAAAAAAAAAAAAAAAAAAAAGAAACTTAACTGCCCTTCTGAATAATTAAAAGAAAAATTATTTTTCTGGGATTCAATCATTAAGAAATTATTTTCTCTCTTTTATTTATTTTTTAATAATTTGTCTTGGTTCATTTTTTTCTACGACCTCCATTGTCAATGCCTTATTTATAATTCCTCAGTTACCAAATTTTCAGTGGTTGAAATACTTTTTTCTCTCTGACTTTCTAGAAGTAAACCGTTTAATAGTGTAGCCAGGAGCTTTATATAGTGATGTAATTTACATTAAAAATTAACTAATTAAAATAAAATACATTCACAAATTAATTTCTTAGTTGACCATGTTAAAATATCTTGATATAATGGTTTGTCGAAACTGTGGTTCCGACTGAAAATTATTTGGAATATTTTGTTAGATAGAAAAGGAAAAATGTGTAATATATATTTGCCCTAATTAAAAGCTGGCTCCTATATCAAGTTATCTGTAATCCAATTAATTATTTTTACCAAAAATATTCAGTAAAGTCCAAGTGGCAGGCACAGAGAATACAAAGGTAGAAAAGCAAGGGCTTTGTCTTTAAGTTGAACATTTGGGTGCTTTATAAAATAGTGTTGATGCAATATGGGTTTGTGGTAAGCTGAGGGGCTAGGGGAGAGAAGGGCCATAAGTGAATTGAACCCACTACCCTGGACACGCCAGCCAGCAGTATATGGTGGGGCAGAAGGGGACTTGATAGAGCTCTATAAATAGCTTTCATATATTTATTTATTTTTAAATGTATTTCAAATGTGTGTCTGGATGACAAGTTTAAGTGCCAGAAATGCACCCCTGAATAGCAAACTCATAACCCTTATAACCTCCTATGATCTTGAAAAATATGGCACTAAATTAATAGTATGGCTTTTGTTCGTTGTGGTGGATGGAAATCAGGCACTTTACGTACTTCCCACTGCAGAAGACTTTAGTGTCGTATTTTCAAGATGGTCTGCATTGCCAGAAGTTCTCAGCTCTTATGTTCCACTTTAAGGTTGGATGAGCAGTGCTATCCTTATGCATACAGTTTTATTGACCGTGAATAACGCCTGCAATTGACTAGTAATGACGCTTTAAAGAAAGGGTTCAGGAACAGTGAAGTGGTCCACATTGTAAGGACTACAGAGGCAGACATTGCAAGAGAAAGAGAGGAAGAGAGGATACCAGGAGTTGGGAAGTTTAGAATAAAACAGCAATAATGTGTGCATATCGGTATATTTTGAGTCTAAAGACAGTCCATGTGAACATTTTGTGTTATTTCCATTTTATGTTTCTGCTATAGATACATTGGAAAATGTATTTCTTCCAGTTAACCAGACATTACTCTGCCAGGTACATCTGTCAATGTCCATCACAACGATAGAAATAAATGTTTCATTCCAAAAATTCTTAGATAATGAACTGGCTGGTATTTGATAGCCTTTCATTCAGATGTCTGCTGGTTGAAGTCATGCTGAAGTCATACTCTCTAGGCAGAAGCTGAGACTAATGTCTTTTCCCTGAGTAGAATGTAAAAATTGAGTAGGAAATTGTTAGAGAAATATTGGATCATAGTATAGCACCGTAAGTACTTAGCATTATCAACTATTTATACAATAAAGAGTATTGGCTTGGATATGAATATACCTATGTTTTAAAATTCAAATAATATGTGTGTTATTTATGTAATAACATAAAGTTCCTTATTGAACTAAATATATTTACTAAATCACTATATATTTACTAAATCATATTTTATACTTAAAGTAATTCTTACTCAATGACTAATAATAGACATTTTATTTTTTAGACTATTTTGGTTAACTATTTCCAATTCTTTGTGACAGAGAAAGTCTGTAGATACATGTTAAGACATGAATTTTAATACATTATTAAATATATATATATATATATTTACATATCAATTTAAGATTTTATTACTCTTTAATATATGAATAAATTAGCTGGCAACTCATTGTGCATTTTTTGAAAAGACAGAGGACTACAATTTTGGCAGTTTTCTTGTGGTTAAAAAACAGTCAACTGTAAAAGTGCTTTTCATATTCATAAAAGTGTAGACTGACAAATCTTTAAAACACTTTCTTAGTGTGACTATCAACAGGGAACTGAGTCCAAATTCTCTATATTTTTGGAGCAATGTTATGCCCTAGGATACCCTTAAATTTTATCACTTCAGACTTCAATATTCACCAATGGATTGAAACGATTCTTTCTGAAGTAAGGTTGTGACTCAGGATTCTGAGATCTAACTGCATAGACCCTGAAAAAGCCATGAATGTAAATGAGAAAGAAGTGCTGAGTTAAGCAAGACATCTACAAACAGCCTTTTACTTTGAAGAAGCTGTTTAACACAGAAGTGTGTCTGAAAATAATGAACTTTTATTTTGCAAAATGAAAATATTTATTTTATTAATATTAGTTATTTTCATTAATATTTCTTCATATTAGTTGGCAAACAGCTCTGAAAATACGGATTAGTAAATCCAAATGCTGAGTGACACATTGGCATGGTAATGCTTATATCATCCTTGTGCAAAATAACTAGACTCCAAACACCAAGAAGTTAAGAAAAATATTTTATCGACACCTTAATACAAATTAAATAATGTTTACAAACACTTATCATTTCAGCAATAATTTTTACATGTCAAACACCTACACTCAGAGGATGCTGGAATTATGTATAGGATATATGGTCCCGTATTCAAGATGTTTGAATCATAAAATGGTGTGCTGCCTCACACAAAATCAATCAAAATTTGACAATTTTTTTTAGTAAGATTGATGATTTCAGTGGGGAGATACCCACAAAGCCTCTGCAGGTACAAAAATAACATGAAGATGGTGTGTAAATACTCTTTGGAAGGTTGCATTGCTAAGAAGCAGACTCTAAGCCAGACTACTGTGCAGAGTGTTTAATAGAGCATGCTCTCAGGATCACCATTTTGAATGGGACACTATTAGGCAGAGTGAGAAGTTGGTCTCAATGCAGTCTCTGCAAAGACCTCAGCCACCCCGTAGTGAACTCTGAAGATGAAGTGGCCTTTCAGAATTTTCCGTGGTAGAGCTAGGATACTGGGATTTGTACCAGAGATGACAGGTAATTTGTTCCAGAATGCACTGGGAAAACACATGCCTTTGGATGAGGAGAACTCTTCAGACAGTTCCTGAAGAGTCTGAGAACTAGTGCTGTCACCTGCCACCTTTCCAGGAGCTGTGATTAACAGAAGATACAGCACAATTTCCACCATCAGCTCTAAGAGATTAAATGTATACACTTTTATAGTCCAGGATATGCAATTTTCTAGTAGTATGACTTGGACCAAGAAGCTCCTTCTTCATGAAAATTAAAGTTAATAAGGTTTGGCTTATATGTTAATTGAAAAGCAAAAATGGAAAAAAAACCTAATTTTAAATAGTTTATTTTATCACATAAATATTTATAACATATACATATACAATAGTGAATTTTAGTTATCATTCCTAAAATACTGTGTGAGTTTTTAAAACCTTCATTTTGCTATTATCAAATAAAGTAAGTATTGTATTGAAGTGACACACAGATCATTTCAACCTCTAATAAGCTATTGGGTTGGCCAAAAAGTTCGTTCGGGTTTTTCCCTAAGACGTTAAGGAAGTCTATATGAGTTAAAGTCCATAGTGCTCTACTTGCTTATGCTAATTATTGCAATGTATTACAAGAAGGAGCGGACAGTTCTGCATATGTTTAAAGGTAAAGAAACGTTTAGTCTAAGGGCAATTCTGAAAAACTTTCTTCAGCACAGGGGGATCATCCAAGTTTAGTTGGAACATAGGTGCGATGACTAATTATAATGAATTACTCCTGGAAATTTCAGGCAGTCTAGAAGGTCTCTAGGAGTCTTTTACTTCTTCAGACTTCTTAATAATACTCTTTTCTAAGTTGTGAGTCTCAGAAATATGGAAGTGGGAAAGAGGACTGACAGAATATGTAGTCTAGAGGAACAGCCTTCCCTCTCAGTCAAAATTAAATCCCCATGTCAGTAATTTTAAGCCAAGGACACTGACGCATCCCCCAGTCATCCAAGACCTGTAGATTTCCTCTGAAATCTACCTGACCTACCTTCCCCGGGTATTAGAGGAAATTTGGCTGTGAAGAGAGTTGAAGAGATTAGGTGTGGAACATCAGCTTACCTGACAGAAGCAAAAAAAAAGCAAAAAAACAAAAAGCAAAAAACACCAAAAACATCCCGAAGTATCCAGGACATAGGGCACAGTCGGAAAGCAATATTTGCAAGTCGAACTTTCAGAGTGCTACTTTCACCTCCCACCAGGAGAAATGAAGGTGTGGTTGAGCATTGAGTTGGAGAAGAAATAAGTACAGCCAACAACCTGAAATGGAGAAAGTACCTGAGGTTTAAACACATTTTTTATATTTTGTCCTACTCCATGAGGCACACGGAGGGAGAATTTGGGGGACAGATGCTATGTTCAGAAATTGCAAATACTTCCCTAGAGAGAGATTGAAATGGGTGGGAAAATAATTACAACAACATCTGGCCCATAAGTCTTGTTAAGGACTGGAGAGTCTCTGTTTAGCAAACTATTCCAGAAATCCTTTAGTAAGGCGGTTGACAATCTTTTTCTGTAAAGGGCCACAGAATGAATATTTCAGTCTTGCCGTCCATACCATGTCTGTTGCAACTACTTAACTTTGCATTTTTACAACAAAAGTAGTCATGGGCTATACATAAATTAATGGTATGGCTGTTTTCCAAGAAACTTAAAAAAAAGGGTACAAATGAACTTATTTACAAAACAGAAGTAGAGTCAGGCTGTAGAAAACAAACTTATGGTTATCCCAGGATAAAGGGGGGAGGCATAAACTGGGAGATTAGGATTGACATATACACACTACTATATATAAAACAGATAACTAATGAGAACCTGCTGTATAGCACAGGGAACTCTACTCAATACTCTCTAATGACATATATGGGAAAGAATCGAAAAAAGAGTATACATATGGGTATACGTATATGTATAACTGATTCACTTTGCCGTACACCTGAAACTAACACAACATTGTAAATCAACTCTACTCCAATAAAATTTTAAAAATAAAATAAAATAAAATTGAATTAAATTAAATTAAATTAAAAAAAATAAAAAATAGGTGCTGAGATGTATGTGGTCAGCCAGCTGTAGTTTATCCACCTCTTGTTTCCAAATGAGATCAGAAGGGCATGTGTTATAAGAAGACTATAGAACAGAAATAAGGGGTAAATTATTACATATGTAATAATTCTGTAAAATCAGAGCTTTGTTCTGTACATCAGAACTTTGTGGGTGTGGCAGGGAGGAGAAGAGACAGGAAGTGACAGAGGCAGCAGTCTCAGGCAATGAGGCAAGAGGCTTAGACGTGTGGCAAAAAGTGGTGGAAAGGAATTCCTCCTGATACGCTGACCAAAGAGTGATCTATTATCCAATTTTATGCTATTTGAACAACTGCAATGTAAGCTCCTCTACCTCCTAAACCCTCGGTAAAATTTGCTTTATAGACCAGCATGCTATAAAATGAATATTTTGTTAGGATATGTTTGCTTACTTGTTTACAGTGGAACTACTAAGAAATTGAGATTGATTTTCAAGTGTGGTTGACATAGATCAAAGAGATAAGAACTGTGTAGGCATATAGTGAGAAAGACATTCTGAGTTCTGTGGACACTATAACTGAGAACCACTGAGATCTTTAAGCACTTAATAATATGCAGAAATCCTGGGGAAAATAGTAGATTATTGGTGTGAGCTGAAATCTGGGTATAAGAGAATCTGTAGTATCATTATACCATTGCAGTAACTAAGGATATTTCAATTCACCGTCTAAAATGGTTACATGCATGATAAGTCTCAAGAAAATATGTATTTTATTGTATTCTTTGCTGGAAATTATTATTTTATTGCACATGGCATTTTGAAATCAATGTATCCTCAATATGGTGCAAAAATTGGTTGAAATAGAGTTTATTGGTGGTGTGTTTTTTTATTACAACATTAATAGACACCAATATTGAGATTTTGATTTTAATAGATCTAGATGGGTATTCTGAATGTTATTTGTAAAATCATCTCAGAGCTTTCTCATACACCACCAAGTTTGGAGATCACTAGATGAGTCTGAACATAATTTGAATAAAAAATAAATGACCTATTATTGTCAAGAGAAATATTTTTTACCTTTCAGGGTCTTATTCATAGGAAACAGGGATCTGTGGGCTGGTTTGACTCCAAGTAGGAAGTGATCTATTTTATGTCAAGGGGGTTTTGAAAGTCATTTGTCTTACCATAGCACACATAGAACACTGATTGGGACAGAGAGAATACAGCTGTCAAAAAGAATACCAACCTATACTGGAAAGACAGGAAAAAAGAGAATTGTACTGATTAAAAGGTCAAATTTTTCTATCATACTGGAAGGTTTTTAGAATAATTGAATTGAGTAATTTTTATACTCTGTTTCACCTGCATACACAGATCATAGCAAAAGACCATTGAGAGAGACTTAAATGAGCTACTATAGTCCTAAAAAGATTATTTAAAGTCATGCAGACAAAATGACACACTTTATTTTTATTGTTGGAGAAAGTATCTATGGGATGGCTCACTCTGTCTACCATGAATGATAATTATATAACTTTTTAGAGTAAAAATGAACTTTTAGAGCAAAGTTTATGTGATCTTGTGTGTTTTAATTTTCTGGAATTGAAAGGAGAAGATGTTTTACTGAAATCTTCTTCTTAGTTAGCATTCACCTAGCATGACAATAAAGGTCCAGATGACGGGCATTATAAAAGAAGACATAAATGTACACGGTAAGTGACTCGACTTTGGGGCAAGGAGAAGTAATCAAAATTTTGTGAATGAACAACTGATGACACAACGGTATTGGGGATGACAGAAAATGAAATTAATATCATATAACTGATTTAAGCGTAGGTTGATTTTGAGGTCATGGCTTGCACATTTAAATATTCAACATATTATTAGATATTTATAATTCCAGTGTGCAGGACGACAAAATTGTTAGGATGTCATATCCTTGGGTCTGTTTGTTGTAATCATGAAAGTAGTGGGCTCCAAAATTAGAGTAACTGAATTCAGAATTTCAGAATGTAAAAGAAGACATACTCGGGAAATTCCAACTTTAGGAAATAGGTGAATGCAATGTACAAATGTTAATTTTAAATAAGAGGATATTTAAAATATTTAAAGTAAATTTTTAGATCAATTTAATATCTGCAAATATATTCATATTATGCATGGAATACTCTCTAAAGCTGTTCTAACTTTATTTTAATTTTTGTCATGATATCATGAAGGATTCTTAAATTTCTAAACAAAGTATTTATAATCAAAAATAACTTTTTGGGGCTTCCCTGGTGGCGCAGTGGCTGAGAATCTGCCTGCCAATGCAGGGTACACGGGTTCGAGCCCTGGTCTGGGAAGATCCCACATGCCGCGGAGCAACTAGGCCCGTGAGCCACAACTACTGAGCCTGCGCGTCTGGAGCCTGTGCTCCGCAACAAGAGAGGCCGCGATGGTGAGAGGCCCGCGCACCGCGATGAAGAGTGGTCCCCACTTGCCGCAACTAGAGAAAGCCCTCGCACAGAAACGAAGACTCAACACAGTCATAAATAAATAAATAAATAAATAAAAGAAAGTGAATTTCTTTAAAAAAAAAAATCACTTTTTGTTTTTTTAGCATTATTTCTTAATATATATATATTTTTATTAAATCTGTATTTAAATAAATCTATTTTAACATGTGATGTATACAAAGCACTTTGTAACATGTTAATAATAAAAAAGATGAGTAATACATTATATTTAGACTTTATTATCTAAATGATGATTATATCAATAATAATTTGATCATAAAATAACATCATGATGCTTACTATGTGCCAGTCACTTTTCAGGACAGGTTACTCATATTGTTTAAATTTCACAACACTCTATTAAATATGTACAATTATTTTGTAATAGTTTGCAAATCAGGAAGCTTGGTAAGTTATTCAAGGTCACGGAACTAGCAACAGGCAGAGTCAGGCATAGACCTCTGATCTCTAAATGTTAACATTTCTTACCATTTCAATATATAAAAATATGGTGGGGATCATGCATATTCAATAATATGTTACAATTCTATGTGAAGAATACACTTTATCTGGCGAGGGTGCCTGATGAAATCGATTTTTGGAAATATTTATCTTGAGATGGATTTCACAGGAGTGTAGAGGCGGTGAAGCTGACCTCTTGAGTTGTTGACGTCATTCAAGTGCGAGGCAATTAACTCTTGGATGAAGTAAATTGTACTTGTTTCATTGTGAGAAGCCAGTGTCTCTTGATTTTCACATAATTTTATCTACTGCCCTTCAAAATAAGGGTATATTTTACTCTAGCCATTGAAATTATTATGTCACAAATTGATATATTCTCTTGAGGCTTTTATCAATAAAACACACATAATAATCAAAAAATATATCATAATCAACAATAAAACCCTACTCTCTATCCAAAGAGTTAATAGGAGGCTCTCTACATGCCTTGAATGTCTACATAGGTTCATATCTATAACACACCTCCAAGATTTTCCCTTCTTGGTTTATTAAGGTGACTAAACATCCTAGTTGGTGTGTATAAAAATAGAGTTTCATTCTGTGTGGTTTTCTTTACCTAAAGCAGAAACTACTAAACTAAGTGTCAGAATTAATTCCATTTCAAAAGTATATCTTTAATATCAGACAACAAAATCTTAATTGAAAATACCTTTTTAAAGCATGAAACTAAAGTTCTGCAATCCAATTCCTGATAACATTAATGGAAGGCACATGAAATAATATCCTTTGAGAAACTACAAAATTTACAGCTGACATTATAAAGTGTCTCTCTGAATTAGAGGCACTAAAGCAATTTCTTCAGTTATTGAATAATACATTTAATTTGCATAACTGCAACTCAAGTATCGTTATTTTTCTTTAATTAAAATGTACTCTGTATGGTACATCTATGTGAATAAAGAGATCAGGGTATATTACTTGAGCTTCTCTTAACAGCCACAGATAAAAGCCCTTTTTGTAAATGTTTTATGGTTTACAAAAGATAGCAAAGCTTTACTTTGAAAGAAAAGAAATCTTCCAAACGCCATAATTTTAGAAATGGGCAAAGAAAATAGGTGGTTTGCCATGATAGTAATTTAAGCTTGATAAATTAATGGTACTTTACTCATAGTCAATTTTAACGTTATACTTCTTTCTAGAAAGGTTATATATTTTATCATAGCTTTCCTAAAATTGTACATGATTCTTTTTGTATTTGTGAATGCATATATTTAAAATATAATTTAGATAAAAATAGTGTGGAAATATGTGGGAGAATCTGGACTCTATATGTGACACATATTTAATCTAAAAGCATATTTAAATTCTGCTACAGTTTTTGAGTTCTCTTACAATCTTTCTTTACATTTTCATTACCTTTTTCAGCTACACACATTCTCTTTTTTATTCAGTTTTTAAACTTCCTTATGACTTGTTTTCCTTTTACATCTCAAATATAAAATTATATTTTCCCAATATTTATTTATTTCTGTTTCTACAGTCAATGATTTTAGACCATTGCCTTTTTGTAGCCCTCTGCGTCATCAGAAAGTGCTTGAATTATCGCTGGTCTCCAGTCTTTTCTTCATTCCATATTTGTTGTTTTATTACCCACTCCCATAACTTCAGATTGGATAATTTCCAGCAGATTTTTTAAGTAAGAGAGATTCATCACATGCTCTTCCGTTTGGGTTGTATCCACATCATATTCTCAAATCTGTATCTGAAAGGCACGTTGAGTTACAAAACTCTAAGGAATGTCTCCATCATTTGTTTCATTTTCATTGTGCAGGTATGTGAACCTGAAAACAGCTTATCTTCTTCCTAGCTCATCTGCCTTTCTGACATTTCAAAAATCATTAACAGAAGAGGAATTGCTGAATTCTTCAGCACAGGGTTCTCTTTATTTGTCTTGACTCAGAGCCTCAGTACAAATAACCTGTCCTGCCTGCCTGAGCATTGAAGGTATGACCCAACATGCAGACATACGGAGCAAAGTCTGGGAGAGAATGATCAATTCCAGGCATTTAAGGAAATCTCTGTCTAATTGTTGCTGACCACTATGTATATATGTATATATACGTGTGTATATACTTTTATTTACTTATTTATTTATAAATGTGTATATATATTTAGGAGGTTAGGGATTCATAGAATGGAATGCAGAATGTATACTGGAAATGAACAATTAAATAAATAGATGGCAAGTGATGGGAGCCAGTTTTCTCATGTTGATTTGGGAAGTTATAGATAAGCAAGAAGAAAAAGCTAGGATAAACAAGTAGTAAAGGACTATAGTTGGAGGCATAAGTATAAACTATTGTTTAACTTAATATAGACACATATGGATACATATAGAAGTATTTGTAGATATATGTGTATACACAGGTTGGTATGCAAATGTGTCCTTGCTCTGTTGGCTGAGAGGACTTATAAGCAGCAATTCCTCAGTAGCAACAAGCACATCTAGTTCCCAAACCTTATTTCTAATAATATTTTCCCATAAAAAGTACTGAGAATCCTTAGTAAAAGGCTGACGCTAGGAATGAGCAGGAAATATAGATTTGTAGTACCAAAGGTAACAAGTCTCCCTCTCCCTCCCAGCCCCCCCCTCTCTCTCTCTCTCACACACACACACACACACACACATACACACACACGACAGCATGACAAAGGGACGCAAATGGAAAATATTTCCAATGGTCCACGCTGGAACAATTTGAATACCAAATGAAGATGTCAGGATTATAACCTGACATATAAAATATCTATGAGTCCATACAGATACAAATATATGATTAACTATATAAATGAAATGGAGAGAATAGACAAATTTCAAGTGCAGAGTGTTATTAAATATGAACCTACTTTGCAGGTGATGCAAAGACTTTTGAACTCCACCCAGCTCCTTAACTTTGGACTGGGCATAGTGACTTCTATGCTTCTATGAACATCCTTGTATGTGATTCTTTTGAACATGTGTTTGCACTTCTCTTGAGAATTGCAGGAAGTGGATAGCTGGGTCCTAGCTTATGAATAATTCAGCTTAATTAGATACTGCTGAACAGTTTTCAAGAGACTGTAGCAATTTATATCCTCACTAGTTGAGCATTCTGGTGACTTCACTTTTACAGTTAACGCTTGGTATTGTATTCCTTTTCTTTTTTTTAAAAAAAGGTCTTCATTGGAGTATAATTGCTTCACACTACTGTGTTAGTTTTGGTTGCACAACAAACTGAATCAGCCATATGCATATACATGTCCCCATATCCCCTCCCTCTTGAGCCTCCCTCCCCTCCTCCCTATCCCACCCCTCTAGGTCATTGCAAAGCACGGAGCTGATCTCCCTGTGCTATGCTGCTGCTTCCCACCAGCCAACTATTTTACATTCTGTAGTGTATATATGTCGATGCCACTCTCACTTCGTCCCGGGTTTGCCCTCCCACCCCAAGTCCTCAAGTCTATTTTCTATGTCTACCTCTTTATTGCTGCCCTGCAACTAGGTTCATCAGTACCATTTTTTTTTTTTTTTAGATTCCATATATATGCTTTAACATACAGTATTGGTTTTTCTCTTTTTGACTTACTTCACTCTGTATGACAGACTCTAAGTCCATCCACCTCACTGCAAATAACTAAATTTTATTTCTTTTTAGGACTGAGTAATATTCCACTGTATATATGTGCCACTCTTCTTTATCCATTCATCTGTCAATGGAAGTTTAGGCTGGTTCCATGTCCTGGCTATTGTAAATAGTGCTGCAATGAACATTAGGGTGCAAGTGTCTTTTTGAATTATGGTTTTCTTAGGGTATATGCCTGGTAGTGGGATTGCTGGGTCATATGGTAGTTCTATTTTTAGACTTTTAATGAACCTCCATACTCTTTCCCATAGTGATTGTATCAATTTACATTCCCACCAACAGTGCAGGAGGCTTCCCTTTTCACCACACCCTTTCCAACATTTATTGTTTCTAGATTTTTTTGAAAATGGCCATTCTGACTGGCATGAGGTGATACCTCATTGAAGTTTTGATTTGCATTTCTCTATTAATTAGTGATGCTGAGCAGCTTTTCATCTGCCTCTTGGCCATCTGTATGTCTTCTTTGGTGAAATGTCTCTTTAGGTCTTTTGCTCATTTTATAACTGGGCTGTTTGTTTTTTCTGATATTGATCTTCATGTTCTGTTTGTATATTTTGGAGATTAATCCTTTATCTGTTGTTTCATTTGCAAATATTTTCTCCCATTCTGAGGGCTGTCTTTTTGTCTTGTTTATGGTTTCCTTTGTTGTGCAAAAGCTTTTAAGTTTAATTAAGTCCCATTTTTTAATTTTTGTCTTTATTTCCGTTATTCTAGGAGGTGGGTCAAAAAAGATCTTGCTGTGGTTTATGTCAAAGAGTGTTTTTCCTATGTTTTCCTCTAAGAGTTTTATACTGTCCAGTCTTACATTTAAGTCTTCAATCCATTTGGAGCTTAGTTTTGCGTATGGTGTTAGGTAATGCTCTAATTTCATTCTTTTACATGTAGCTGTCCAGTTTTCCCAGCACCACTTATTGAAGAGGCTGTCTTTTCTCCATTGTATGTTCTTGCCTCCTTTGAAATAAATTAGGTGCCGGTATGTGCATGGGTATATCTCTGGGCATTCTATCCTGTTCCATTGATCTATATTTCTGTTTTTGTGCCAGTACCATACTGCCTTGATTACTGTAGGTTTGTGGTATATTTTGAAGTTGGGGAGCCTGATTCCTCCAACTCCGTTTTCATGTTTATTCTATCTACTGGCATACAAGAGTCTTTTCAAAGCATCTACAGTATTTTCTACTTCCTATTCATCAAGTCCAACAGAGTGATATCATTAGTATAGAAGACTACAATGGTATCATGTGTACAAGAGGATAATCAAAACTCTTGTAGACCAGATTATTACAGAGGGTTCAAGAGTTGGCTGTATCTGTTTGGTTAAATCAAATGTTTGTTTGTGGTCTTTGCTAACAGATATAAAGAAAGAACAATGCCCTAGGATTGCATACAAGTATCAAGCTCTCTTTTGATCTGCTCTGGAAGAAGTTCACACTTAGAACAATATTTACAATTATAACCAATAATGATTTGGTTTACAATATTCTACTCTCATTTCCTAGAATTTACCAAATATGCTAGTTAAATTATAATGTGATAATAATTCTCACCTTGCATTTTCCATGTATCTGATAAGGTGCAAACTCTATAATTCCTTGAAAAGTGTGATAAAGTTTTTCATTTACTATTTTGATAAGGATCTGGTCTGCTATTTGTCCTTTCTACCATGACAACTTTGAGACTTCTGCTATCATACTGTAATGCTGAAAATGTTTGTTTTCACCATAGATACAAGAATTGAGGAAATGAACAACCTTGATTTCAAAGATTCACTGGGACTACTACTTGGGCAAAAAGACTGTTCATCACCTGATTTATATAGGCTTTTATTCTGACTGCTGGAGTGCAATTGCATTGGTCTAGCTAACTGTAAACAGTAAAAGTAGATAGAGGGGAAAATTTTACATATATATATATATATATATATATGGCAGAGAGACCCACATCTGTGTTTTTTCTTCTCCTTTTGCTGCAAGACCTCGACTTGTGAATGAATCTGCCCCTGTGCTAGGAGAGCTGTTTTGGGAAGCTGTGCCTTGGAGTTTTCCAGATCTTATAACACCCTTCTGATCTCTCAGGAAAGAGGGTGAGACTGACCAGGATGAGTCCTAGCGTAATTATTAATACAACCCCCTTTGCTGTTCAAGCTGAGGCGGGGAGGGTTGGAGGTGTGATGAGGGAAGGTGAAATCTGGAGCTTAAGTGACCTACAAGAGAGGAATGTCATCATAAACTATAACTAATAAAAATATATTTAGGAACCCTCAAAACAAATACCCAGAGATTATAAAAACCTTTAAAGCCATTAAGGCCCTGAAATCCTGTTTGGGGGAAGCAGGGAGTTGAGTTTTCTTCCTCTATCATAAAAAATAATACAGGAACATGTCCTCACAGGAAAAACAGCTCAAAAATTGTCACCCATGACTCTGCCACCAATAACCTTGTCATAGATTGAATGTGTTGGCCATCACTTCTTTCCATGTAATAGCATACTGTGTCCCTGAATGTTTACCAAAACTTAAGTTACTTAAATTCACTAACTTCATGAATGTTTGTAATTAGTTTCAACCCCCTATTTTATTAATGATACATGTAAGAGAGGCTGGGGAAGAAGATGCATGGGGTATGTATTGATTATTATGTTTAGCCAGTTTCAGCGTCCATTTACAAGTCCAGGAATTTCCAGACTCACACTTTGGGTGTTCCCTGTCTCCTGGTGATCCATGGACTCCCAAAATATGTGAAATACAAAATTATTAACTATCTAATTTAGCTATTATCAAGTCTATCCCCAGTACTGCATTGTGTGTGTATCTTTATCCAAGATTACTTTATATACAGATTAAGAGTCAAGCCATCTCAAGCACACATTTTTGAGGGGGGTTGCTTATGCTTTATAGCTATCTACAGAGCACATTTCAAATCCTGAGTATAACCTCCCTATTTTACTTTCCTCAAATCTTCATTGAAAAATCTCTACTCCTCCTATTCACATTTTTTGTCTACCTTTTAATTTACCCCATTCTCATTTTTTCTATGTATTCTCAATAGTGCCATGAGAATTGTAGCTCTTGCACACTGGTACCCCATTTCTATGGAATATGATAAAATAAACAGACATAAATATATGAAAAAATCTGTAAGAAAGGAACTCCTTCTTTGCCAAGAACTATTGTGTAACATTTTTGAGTGGAATTATTTTTTAATTAAGTAGGATAAAATTTTAAGTGTCTAATAACACAATGCAAATATAGAATGCAAACAAGCCTGAGTGATGAAGTAATTGAACTTGTGAGTATACTATTCAGCTGGGGAATTTTCAAGACTGGATTTAGATGGGATAAATAGCTAAATTCAGGTTAGGCTGAGGTATAACTTGAGGATGGTTTTGATTTTTTTCAAAGTCATTTATCCTAGTATGAGAATTAGCAACTACATCAGGAATAAAGGAAAACAGGGCACTAAACTCTTAAGACTGTTGTGAGTAGCCCTAGACAGAAGCCACATACTCTGTGAAAGTATTATCAGGTTTGGTTGCAATGGGCCACAGAGAATTCCAGCTGGCTAGTTTTTTTTAATTCATGTGATCCTCAGTTAAAATTTTCTAGCTCTAATTTGGTTGAGGATTATTAAGTAAAATGGAATAATGCTCTTTGAGACTAGCTTTTATAAAGGTGACTCTTGCCATCAATGTCAGTGCAAGTAGATTATATTTTTAAATCCTGTAGCCAGATAATGACCTTCAGTTTTCATAGACCAAACCATCACTTCATCTAAAAAGTTGCCTCAAATATTTTTTTAGGAAAAACTATGTCCAAACACTTACAAAATACCACAAAGCATGTTTATTTCTCTTTAGATTTAGTATCAGAAGGATAACAGCATTACAGTATATCAGATATGCCATGAAAACACTGCTTTTCAGTGATACATTCTACATCCTAATTTATATTTCATTACCTTTTCTGCAACAAAGTAATCCTAGTGTATGCAAAACTCCATTAGGATGATTCCTCAAAGGGAATAAAAATATTTTAACATTTTCTCGTCCCTGAGGTATCTAGTTTAATGTGCTTGCTCTGAAACTACAAAGTAGTATTTTTAACTTTAACATAATTTTCTTCAGATCAATAAACATAATCAGATTCCTCACTTCTGATTCTCCTACTAAAAAGGCATTTAGCTTCAAAATTATGGACTGTAATCAACTTATTATACTGTACTTAAATTAGAAAATTAAAATATGATTTTTAAGTTTAAAAAGTATTAAGATTTGCAAAGCATTTATAATAGCTTCAGTTTATTTTTGTTGTAAATATTGATATGTAAGGTTAAATGTTTTAGTTAGAATTTAAAATTAAAGTGTTTCCTTTATTTTCTATGGCATAAATAGAGTCAATTGCAAAGTATACAATATGAAATTGTCAAAATGATTTTATATTCTCTTTTTTTCCCCGTAAGTGGACTCCCTCTTTATTTTGTATTATTACTAGAGTGATGCAGCATAAAATCAATAACCAATTGTCATGGTGCGGTCATGACATTCAGAGCTTATTTTCCCATTTATTTTTAACTTATTTTAACAAATATCAGACACAAAAACACTGGAAAATATCTATGGATCAAAATAATAATCTAAACTGAAATAGACTTAATATCAACACAAAATATCTGTAACCACCTCATTCCTGATTTTTCTTTATTCTAGCTTTCACTAATATTCAACAAATTACAGACAGTGGACATTTCTACAATGAACAAAAATATAATTATTTTACTACTCTAAGTAAAATCTTAAATGAACCTTAGTTGCTCTATTGATAGTAAACCAAACCTTTCATGAAGACACATCCCACAGTACAGAATTTAGATCATACTTCCTTTATAAACTCATCTCTCAGCATTGAAATCTTATGTAACCTCTTATGCAACCTCTTCAGGTAGCCCACCTTCTCATGCTACCCATATATTTTTCTATTTATCACAGCAAATTTGCGTTAAGTATTATAATACTTTCCATTACAAAGACAAAACAGTTCAAAATTTGAACGACATGTCCAAAAGGTCACACTACTAAGAAATTAGAACAACTGGATTCTAATATCTTTTTCTTGCCTTCTTGGTCACTGAAGAAGCAGTTCCTTTATATTCTAGATATAAACACAAGTCATCTTTGAAGAGGTAGCATAGCAAGTACTCAGGGAACATTAGCGTTCATGAATCAAAGTTATTTTGATACTTTCTTTCCGGCGTATAACTCAGGGTTTCTTGAGCTGAGCCACTGCATACAACTCAGTAAAGCTAAGTTCTTTTAGAGAAGAACTCCATCCCTGCCTTTTCTGGAATTCCATCTCACTGAGCTCAAATGGTAGACATAACCATGGGAAAAGGATCATCATTTGATATATGCAAGTGTAGAAGAGATTTTATAGTATTTTTTTGCCCCGTAAAAAGTCATTTATATTTTGTCTTTTCTACAACTCATATGCCATTAGTTATCTCTCTCTCCCTTCCACCGTCCCTCCCTTTCTCCTTCCCTCCCTTTCTTTTTCTTCCTTCCTTCCTTTCTTTCTTTCTTCCTTTCTTTCTTTCTTTCTTTCTTTCTTCCTTCCTTTCCTTCTTTCCTTTCCTCTCTCTCTCTTTCATTCTCTCCCTTTTTCTCTACCTTTCTTCCTTCCTCCTATCATTTTTCTTTATTTTTCAATTTTTTTCATATATATATAAGTGAATTTTCATAACAGCCTTAAAAGTTAAATATCCAGTGTGCTATTATCTAAAAGCTATTGAACAGGGCTTAACCCAAATTTTCTACAAACTTAGCTGTAAGATTTTGGGTAACTTAACCTCCTCAGGTAGATTTTTAAAAATTTTACATTTTTTGAATGAAGAGAAGAACTAAGTTAGATATGTTGGTTTGTGGTTAGTTCTAGTTGTAAAGTTATATAATGGTAAATTACTCTTTTAAAATAGATTTTATGGGCGATATTTTATCTCTGTCAATGTCCCTACAAACTGACATTTTAAAAAAAGCATTTATACCTTCAAGTAATTGGACTATTTGACATTGTTGAAAGATTTTGAAATTAAAGAAATTATATGTATTCTTGGAGCATGTAGTTAGAATGCAGAGAAATAACACTCTTGATTATTCTCAGAGTATATTCTGTCATTCTTTTCCTAATATTGGATGTATTTCTTTAAAGTTGAGGTAGTAACTAATAACAACCATACTATTTTCTTTCCAGTGACTGCTTGCTGTTTTACTACTACAATTTTTAGTATTTGGTTTGGGTTTTCTGCTTTATCTTGCTTTAACGGTGTAGATTATTTCTTAGGAGAAAGTTCTCTCTTCCTATCCTAATCTATTGTCATGAAGTTATTTCCTAGAATATCCTTCCATAGGAAAAGTTGTGCTTTGCTAAGACTAGGTCAGAGTGTGCTTTCTTTCTGATCTTCCTTCTCTCTGACTTCCTATCTTCTCCTCTCTCCCTTGAGGTAAGGTCTATAAGGCATGAGCTGCTGTAACCAAGTTCAATTCAAGGGGAAATATATAGGAAGTTCATCTTAATTTTTGGTCCAAACAACATTTTCTAGTCAGCTGTACTGGTAATAAAGATATTATTTTGTTCAATATCATACTTATGCACTCTACTTCTCAGATGAAAAATCTAGAAGGAAGACACTATGATACAATCATTTCATCAGGTCACAACAAATCTCAACACAAGACCCAATGCTTTTGTGACCCAAGAGCTTTTTCAAAGGATTTACTGTTTAAGAGGCTAAATTCCTTAAAAGACTACAAGTTCCCTGAATAATACATTATTTATTAAAATGTATTTCTAAGCCCAACGTGATTCTTTCAGTGTCTTGTTCATTGTAAATAATAAAAGCATATTGGTGAAGTAATTAAGAGAAATAACAAAAAGCCTCTTGATATAACTACCATGTATTCTGTAATATACCTGGCCAAAGAAAGCTAACAGATGGTGTTTCTGTCTCTGAAGAGACCTCAAATATTATTGTGATTATTATATATATTATTTAACTGGTATTTCCAGGTTAATATGACATTTGGTTTTAGTTTAGAACACACATTATGTTATAATCATCTTTCCATTACCCTACCACATATATAGAGCATAAAACACAATAGGTACTTAATAAATAATTGCTGAAATACAGATACCTCTATTTAAAACAGGACTGCCCAAAGTAAACTTCGTATTGGATACACATTAATTTTCTTCTGTAGTTCATTAAAAAATCATGGGTAGAATATAGACCCCACTTAACCTTTAAGAATTCTGGCTAGAAGCAAACTTTATCTATGTCAGTCAACAGAAGTCCACAAAGGGAACAAAGTTATTCGATATTTAGATACTTTCTTGTGCTCCAGTTACACAAACAAAGGGCCAGCAGCTGTTTATAAATCTCTTTAGCATTAGATTCTGTCTTAAGAAAATCAAATTTCTAATATAGAGAATGTAGCCCAGCCCTTGGAGATCACTTAATCCAATAGGAACTTGGCAAGAGCAACTGACTTCAAGATTTAGGCCTCAACATGTGCTCACTCATCCTGGAAAATGTTATAAGAATATGGGTTACGATACATGCACTAAATAGTAATTTGTCTGGTGAACAATTAGAACAGACTACTTGTTAGAATCTTGATATGACTCCCCTTCTGTTATATGAAATTGGAGGACCACATCCTTTGGATACTGTTGGGTGGTAGGTTTCTATTTTTATATTTTTCTGAAATATTATCAGATGTCATTTACTTCTATCTAAAAGAATCATCACGACTGGTCATCATCAAGGGCTCTGTGGAACACTTATATCAGCACCCCACGCACATCTTTGTACAGCTCATCATTCATAATTACCCAAGCTCTGTATAACACGTATGTTTGCAGTTTTGATATTTCCTTGTTCAATGAGATTTCCATCGCTTAACAGGCAGCCATGACTTTACCCAAATCACAAGTGCCAATCGCATCAAGTCCACCAGATTGTAAGCAAAATTACATGAACATATGGAAATTGATCTCTGAATAGCTTCCCAGCCCAGCACTCATAGATTTAGTATTTATTCTTGTTTTGTAGACTACCTCAAGGGGAAAAATGGTAACAAATCCAAAACACAGTTTCATGTTTTGAAAGTATAGTGCTTTCAGTAGTCTTAATAACTCAATAGATGTATTCCGTACATAGTTACATAGTTTCAAGAAAACATTTACAAGAAGCCTATGCGAGAAAAAAAATATAAAAGGAAAACTGTTTATGATAAATTGAAGTCACTTATTTACTTCTCTTTTTGTTATGTGGAGGAAAGAGAAAAAAAGTGTTAAGACAACAAAATGAATAATGTAACATGTTTCTATGACTACAAGAACAGACATATTGAACAGGTCCTGTTACTAAGATATTTGACAAAGTAATAGATGAAGGAAAATTCACATCTTAGGTATAAAAAGTTTGTGTAAACTGTATAGATAGCATAGTGCACATTCTGAACACTTATGACTCCATTTTGAATAAAGTAATATTCTAAGTACTGGTAGCTACATGTAAAGACTTTTCTGTTTCATTTCATTTTTAGCCACCAGGGAAGCCCTAGGCTCATCTCTAGATAAGTTAATGAGAGGAAGAAATAGGAAGAAAGAAGGAGTCCCAAACTGTTTCTATAATACAGGCCCTTCTACTTCACTTAGGTTTGGTTACCAGCAGGAATGGAAGAATAGAGAAGATGCTGCAATCATTCTTAATTCTCATCTCTGTGGCAGCAAGTTTGATAGAAAATGCAGCACATTTCCGGAACTTGAGGTGCATTAAATCACCCATTTGAAGAAGCAAATTTCCTCAAAGTGTATCAGACTCTGTCCAAACTTCACACTTGCCCTTACATTTAAAGAGCATAAGTTAAGGGGGAAACAAAGACTGAGGATAAGAGAAAGAAAGGCTAAATGTGTTCCTTCCAATAACCCAGTATTTGGGAAGTAAGTGGCTTCCTATGTGCTAAGGAAGGAATATTGACTAGGAAAACAAAACACTACCTAATCCGAATATATAATTAACCTTACAGTGCAATTGTGTAACTTTTTTGGTTAAAGTGAATGTTATTTTTTCTCAGAGTTGGACAACATTTGAATTCACAATGAGGTCTTCTATATTAATAAAATTTACATGCAGTGTTAAATAGTAAGGTAAATTTGGTACTATACTACTCAAATTAGTAGTATAATATTTTAGAGATTTATCTGACATCACCCAGAAAGATGTTTCCTCCTTTTGAAACTAATTTATGAGCACATGAAAAGCTAATCTTGTATTTCTTATATTACATATTCAGCTCCCCTCTGTGAACAGAAGATACTGTTTTTGAATGAAATTCTATGGAATTACTCATATAAGTACCCAAAAAGCAGAACAGCTGTGCATGATTAATGTTATTATAATAAATGCTATGAGAATTTATAACAAGTTGTCAACTGCCATTATCTGCTAACAAAATAATCTATCACTTTTTAATTTAATGTATAATTACCAACCTAATTAATCCCTCTTAAGTTTACTCAGTTCATTAGCTGATTTGATTTGGTTCATTGGTCAGACTCCAATATACATGTAAAAATTGTATTTTAAGTCTTCTCCTTTGGGACAATGGACTTATGACTTAATATGTTAATCAGGTAACATTTTATGTATATTCTTATGAACTTTAATTAACCTTACTGAGATCTAGGGATAAAAATTAATGATATCTTTAGCCTAATATCCAATAAGTGGGCATTCCAGAAATTTTTGTCCAGAATGCCAAGGAGGATATTTCACTCTTTTTCTGATCTTTTTATTTTCCTTTTTTTGATTCATAGAAACTGCATTTTTCTGGCTTATGTGAGAGGTGGTAGTTGAAAGAAAGGTGTTTGCACTGTTACTTACCTCTTTGAGACATTATATTGTCATTTGACTATCAATGCTGAATCTTGAAATTCAAATATCTATAATATGTACCAGGGTAAAACATTTTAAATGTGTAAGCCTTCCTTTATGTATTCGTGACTAAGTTATTAATTTAAGAATTTTCATTTAGTCACTCTCATCCCTCCTCACAAATAATATGTGCTGTGGGCCACTCATTTTTTTCTTCTGTATTTTGCAAAGACATATCTACCCGTATCAAAACAGACTGTTTTTTTTTTTTTTTTTTTTGAGGCTTTTGTGATAAAAAATGGAGTCAAAAGCAGCCACTAGTACAAGTTTGTACAGAAGAGGAGTACAGAATAAAATTTCAAAGATTTTTGATGAGAGCTCGGAAAACTTGCTACAGGGTGTAAAGGAATTCTACAAAACAAGGAAAGAATGTTAAATAGTTCTCTGTTTCCCTATGTATACAACATTTGAACTCTAGTGTAAAATTCCTAACGTTTAAATATGATTCTATTGCTCCTGAATTCCAAGTTTTCTGACTAAAACTGTTCTGTGGTTAGATCATGTATTTCACTGCCTCTATGTGTTGCAATCTGAAGATTTCCAACTGACATTTGATTTTCATTATGGCAAGGAATTGTACTATATATAAATGTGTTACTCCCAGGTGAGGGGTTGGCAAATTGTGGGACCCTCCACAGATCACTAAAACCATATCTTTATTCTTTCATTAAACTTTTCCAACATCTAGAAACACACAATCTTTGTGAAGCTCCAAAATAACAAACTAGCTGATCCTGTTAGACCTAACATGTTAATTGGTTGGCATTATAGCAGGAAATCCCAGAAATTAGAGTTGGGCCAGCACTCTGTTAAAACACCCCAGCGTGGTGGCAAGTAATTGGAAGGAAAATATGGTTGGGGTGGAGTGTGGCCACCGCTCTTTTCTTTTCCACCATGTCCTACTACACTCATCACGAGTTGGGTAAGAATATGAAATGATGAGATGCAAGAATGGTTTCTATTTGCTCTCCTTCTGAATCCATGAATTCAGGCAAATTGAAGACAAAAACAAAACAAAAACCTCAACTAGAGTGGAGAAGAAATTTAGTAGATCAAAATCCAATAGTCCTATTAAAATACTTGAAAATTAAACAGTCGTTTTTACCAATTATTTTACTTATTCACAGTCTAATTTTAAGACATATTTTAAAATGTATTTTTTTTCTTTTTGTTGCTGTTTATGTTCAAGTTAAAACATCTCTAAGCACTGCATCATTTCCCTGAATCCATTTGTTAATTTAAATTAATGTTTCTCACAATAAATTGAAGATGAAGATGCCTAAGCTTTTTTCGAGATATCACTAAACAGTAAGTTAATATTCTTGAGAAGAGTTAAAGGATTCTCAAGATACCGTATAGTACAATGCTGTGGAATTCCAGTTTAAAATCACGACCTTCCCTAATGTATTATGTTTCACATGCACACATGTGATCAGAAATCATATAAATCACGATTGCCATTCATTTCACTTTAAAAGATTTCTTCTGAAGTAAAGTTGTTATGGCCAAATACATCATTCTTATCTTAGTTCACAAAAGAAATAAAACAGAAATTCAATGGTAGTTGAGTGTGTGTGTGTGTCTATGTGTGTGTGTGTGTTTTGAGCAGCACAAATCTTAGATCATTCCTGATAACTTCTCAGGAATGGATCAAATAGTATTTGTTTCACTGATAATTAACATGCAAAATTAACTCAGGTGATCACAGATTTCATTGCCCATGTGTATTTAGCAACATTTTGAAACATCAGTTGCACTCAAGTGATACTTTCTATTTAATTTTTACCTCATTACAATTTTCCTTATAATTTTATACATTTTTAGTTTAATTTCTTCAGATGATGCAGAGAGAGGAGTTTAGTAAGAGCATATTTCCTCAGCTATAGGAAGATTTTAAATGTTGAATAGAGACAATAAAACCACTCTTCACATGTTCTGCAACTGTGCCATTTAAGTGTATGCAGTTTTCATTTCAGATCTGTACTCTGGAATTAGGGTGCTGCTTTTCTCAAACAGCATTTTTAAAATAGCATCTGGGATATTTTTCCCAGATGTTAAATTCTGATTCATGGAAATACAGCAATGAGCCAACTATTTATTGGTATGTGTTTGGAGGACTTTCAAAGATTTAAGGACAATAAGAAAAACTTCATATCTCAGGAAGAGTTATTACTGTTCTAATGACAAAACCATTTTGCCGTGAATTTGGTCGTGAATAAGAATATACCACAAATCTTGCCCTAGATAGAGAATGTTTGTTAGACATTTTTGGGCAAGTCTTTCATGCTCTTCGGAAAGACATTTGGGAAGTCAGACATTCATTTCTTGCTAGATGAGAAGGTGGAAGTTGTATGCCTTGATCACCACTGGTGGCCATCCTATAAGTATCAGGTGAATTTATCTTAGAATGAACCCGGCAATGCGGCTGATGGTCCCAGCAAAGGACAGCATGAATGAATAGAGGTAATCATAGATCCTGAGAAAGTTATAACATCCTGGAGCTATCAGCAATGGTCAAACTCTGAAGGCTAATTCTCAAAGTAAGTAAGTTTAACAATCCCTCACCTAGGAGGTAACTAACAACTTAGTTCTAATTCTGCAAAGACATAAATACATTTCCATTGCCTTCACATAAAGATCTTTGTACAATATTATGCTCCAATTATTATTTTGTATTAGAAAAGCATATTGTCTCAGCTAAAAATGGTTATCTTTTTCTTTTTCTTAGAAAAATGGAGGTGCAGTGGGAATAAAAGTGAAAATCCGTTTTGTTTTGTTTTGTTTTTAATACTTTGCAGGGTGCTGTAGCTGGCTTTGTTTTCTTATGTTATCCTCACCATGATTCTTAGCTAAGTTATCAAGTCTTATTCAGCATTAAGGAAAATAAATGTTCCCCAAACATTTATCAAGTTAGTGGTATTAATACAGATGTAGAGTGTATTTACATTTTCACATTATTTGCATAAAATAGCTTTCGTCTCAATGACTGATCATGATCTACCCTCCTCTGCCAATGACAGTGGAAAAGAACTCCGTGCTTGGTGAATTTTGTTCTACGGTTCTTATATTTCAGGGATTATTTGAAATGGGTAGTTATTATTAAATTTCCATTAAACCCCACACAATTCTGAACATCTCCATCCTATCATTTCAGCTCTGTTTTAACTTTAAATATTTCTCATAGTAAAAGTTATTAAAATAATAAATTCAGGAATAGTGATAATGTAAAAAACAGAAAATGAAATTTTGTACATTATTTAGGAAGCTTTTCGGTTGTCACAGAATTTATCATAAATGGAAAATCATTCAGTAGTTTAGATTTTAGCATTGTTTATTGTATGGTTTTGGAAACAAGTTAAGGGCCTAGAACTTAATATTAGTTAACTGTATCATAATAGAAACAAACATTGTAATATCATGTAGCCATTAAATAAAGTTAGTTCATATTTATTTTCATGGAATTATGTCCATGTTATATAGTTGAGTAAAAATGAAAGGCATGTTAATAAAAAATATGATAATAAAATATGTAAAATTATATAATTGATATATCATCATATATGTAAACACACAGAATATTATTAAAGATGGTCACCTCAGATGATGAAATATCATTTGGTTTTTATGTTTACCTTTAAAATTTGTATATGTATATATATAAACATGATTTTAAGGGCTTTGCTTTGTTTTTAAATTTATTTTCCCTAAACAATGGTTCTTTTATTTTTTTCCCCTCACACATCTCTTTGAAGATATAATGAAAGTGGCATAGCATTTTCCCAGAAAACGTTTTAAAATATTGCAGTGGGTGGAAATTATACATAATTGATTTACACCAATGATTTCTGATGTGAAAATAAATACGCCATGCTGTCTAATGGGAGACATATCACTCCAGAAGCCACACCAGAGTCATAACTTTCTTCATTTGTTTATGCAACAAAAATAACCAAGGGCTGAATATGTATCACAAAATATTCTCCGAATTAATGATAGTGAAAAACAAGGTGATGTCCATAACCTCATAAAATATTCTATGGTAGAGTTGAAAGTACAAATAAATAAATAAACAAAAGCAAGTGGTATAAATAAAAATAAATCTGGATGATAAGTGATTGAAAAAATAAGCGATTGAGAGTTTTGGAGGATTTTTTTTGAGAAATTAGTCAAAAAAGGAATCTCTGATTATGTGACCTATATCAAGTAACAGGCTGATCTATGGCAATGTTTAAATATGAAAATATTTTAATTCATGCTTTTGGGGTTTTTTCTATGAATAGCACCTTTATGAAAAGAAAAATTCCTATTTTGACCCCTGGACAAGGCATAATCTGATTTTTCCCTCCAGGTGGCAAGTATTTTATTTTCTAAAATAAAAACTTCCCTAGATGAAAAAGAAATGTATATACTTCATGAAGAGATGGAATGTCTTCAATGCTGAGTCATATCTCTCCTGCTGACCTGCCCATTCATGGCTGTGTTTTTTGTTTTTTAGTTTTTGTCCCATCCAATGTATCAGGATGCCTAGAGGTGAACTACATGTGTCCATTGCTCATCTTTGTTACTTAAGAATGTTGCTCTTTTCTTATTTTCTAAGAACACTAGTTCCATTGAAGCATCCTTTAATCCCAATTACTCCAAACTCATTGAAAATATTTTCTACCAACTTGCCGAATTTCTTTCAGTTAGAACTTTCACAACAATTTTGATGAGTTGATGAGTCACATGTATAATCTGTCCAACAATCTGTCTCTATTTCTTGAACTCATTTTCTGGCAATTTTTGCTTATTCTATATCAACCATTCACTTCTATGGGCCTCATATACAGCCTCCAAAAATCTTGACTTCAAAGTCTCACTCACTTAACATTATCCCCATCTTTACAAATAAATGTATGCAGACAAATTTCCACATGCCTCAGGATTATCTGGAGGGTTTGTTAAAACAGAGACTGCTGGGCCTTTCCACCCGAGCTCTGATTCAGTAGCTCTGGGTAGGACATAGAATTTGTTTTTCTAAAGGTCTAGGTGATGTTGATACTGCTAATTCATAGATTACATTTTGAGAACCACTGCTCTAGACAATGAGCTCCCCTCATCCCACAAACACATGCCTTTCAAACATCCATCACTCCCTTCAAACAGCCACAGCCCTTTCCTTTTCTATAAGTGCCTGGCATAATCTCACTCCTACTTAAATGTCAATACCTGTGTTCTCCATGCTTCATCTGAGCAGCATAAGATGACAGGTGAAACTGTACAGTCCAGCCTCAGTTCAAATTTTTCTTCTCAACTCACTATCCTACTTTTTAAAATGTTGACTCTTTTCCCTTTCTCAATCCCATCTTTGAGCTACTAATTGTTCTTGTAAAAATAAAATGATATTTGTCTTTCTCTCTCTGACTTACTTCACTCAGTATGAGTATCTCTAGGTCCATCCATGTTGCTGCAAATGGCATTATTTTGTTCTTTGTATGGATGAGTAATATTCCATTGTATATGATATCGCTTATATGTGGAATCTAAAAAAAAAGGTACAAATGAACTTATCTACAAAACAGAAATAGAGTTACAGATGTAGAAAATAAACATGGTTATCAGGGGGTTGGGGGGAAGGGATAAACTGGGAGATTGGGATTGACATATACACACTACTATATATAAAATAGGTAACTAATAAGGACCTACTGTATAGCGCAGGGAGCTCTACTCAATACTCTGTAATGGCCTATATGGGAAAAGAATCTAAAACAGAGTGGATATATGTATGTATATCACTGACTCACTTTGCTGTACACCTGAAAACAACACAACATTGTAAATCAACTATACTCCAATAAAAATTAAAAAACAAACAAAATAAAGAAAAGATTGTATGTGGGAATGAATGAGTGAATTAATAAATAAACAAAATGATATTAAGATTGCCATAGCTTTGAAATCTAAGAATGGTATAGTTCCACCATAAAAAATGAGTATAGAGACATGAAACCCCAGATCTCTGAGTAAAAAGATAAATGTAACATGGACCCCGAAACCACAGATATTTTTCTGACTGAAGACCCACTGTATCATTAGATACTCTGGGGAAAATCAAGTAACTTTCAAAAATCTGGAACCCTCTTTCAAATTGGGAGGAAACAATGAATCAGGGGCTGAATTTCTAAAACAATTTGATTGCATTTGATTCTATAAAGTAATTATTAATATTCAACTAAATATTTTAAGAAATTCTATGTCATTATTATCTAAGCATTTCAAAAGCTCTGATAAGAAATCGGCAATTTTTAGAAAGAGTTGGAATCCTAGAAAACAAGCCATGTGGATCACAATTTGTCCTTAAGTCATCCTGAAATTTTATCTGATGTAAACTGGTATATTTTCACAGTAAAATAATATATTTCGATCTCTCAAGATGTTAATACCTGATGTATACCAGATGTGAAGCCCTTGAAATATACTCGAAATCAATGTTAGTTACTGACAGTAAGAAAGTCGTTAAATTACAAGTATTATTTCAACCATCATTTCAAAATTCATATATGAACTTTGAGGAGTAGTGGACTTCAGAGTGAGAAAAACAGAGTTCTTTATTGATTGTCCCCTTTCTCTGTCTTTACTTCTTTATTTTTTACAGCACATTGAAATCATATACAGCCAATGATTGCGATTTACATTTTTGAACAATGAATCAAGGTCAGGGAACAAATTATTGATAATTACCTCGAATGTATATAAAATAGTGTGTGGAGTGACATGTAGTCATTAATTCATGTATTTTCCTAACAGCGACTTTTATTGCTACACTTGTCTCTGGTATATTAATACATAAAAGAGTACTCTCTACATTCCAGTTTACAAAATCCTGTATCTCTAATTTTCTCTGTAGAGAGAATATTTGGCAAATATTTTTACTCAAGTATTTACCACTACCGTACCAAGCATTGCATGTTCAGGGTCTCATCAAGCTCTACGTTTTTTCATGAATATAGTCTCATTTTTTCTGTCACAGGTTATGACATTAATATCATAGAACCACAATCATTCATTAGACAAAAGAATTTTCCCAAAAGCTTGGTTTTGCTGTTTGGCCTGAGAATATTTGTCATAAATTTTCAACTCATTTTAAAAGCCTCTCACCATAACTGTGGCTTTTTCCCATTTTCACAAAGGAGAGAACAAGTTTGAATGATAGCCCCCTAATTGTCTTCTCTTTCTCTTCTTTAGCTACTAAACTGAATGCTTATAATAAAAATCATAGTTTAACTCTTACCTTAGGAAAATTCAATAAATTAATGAGAGAGAAGCTTTGTTTGAGAGTTAGGAAAGATCTGAGGTTGCTTTTATAAAAGCTACTGTCATTTCAGACTTATGACAAGTCCTAGGGTCACTTTTCCAGTAAAATTTGTTTTTTCAGTATTCACAATATTTGCATATTTTTCTGCTTTTTCAACATATCTTTACTAGCCAGTTCAATTATCCAACAATTACAAATTTGCTTTTTGTCATATTTTAACCCTGTTTGTTTTTATAGTACATTGTAATTTCAGTAAAATTTAGTGATAAATAATGCTTTATTTCATTGACTTTAAGATGGTTTTTAATGTAAAATTTGTCACTACTTGAAAAAAGGTACCAGTTAAACATATATACAACCTAATATCATAAATGTTAGCATGAAATATGGGTCAAGAAACTCTTAAACTATGATCTACTTATAATTAATATTCAGAACATTGATCATATTTCTGAAAATACAATTACTAGTAACAAATGAATATTGAGCACATTTTTTAAAATTCCAATAATTGAAATAACTAAGAAGCAAAGCTTCATTAAATAAGTCTACAGAGATTAGCTGAAAAACACTGTTCTTCTAAGAATTTTTGCAGTCTTGAAGATAGTTATGTTTAGCATGAATATTCTGAAATTTCTATATAAAAACCTCAATTAATCTTTCATTTCAAATCTGTGAACTGTATAGAAACAGAAATACCAGATTGCTTGCAGACTGTTTTCAAGTCTACCAGTGATCAATGGTGGGCGGTCAGTATGGATCCTAAATTTGAACCCCTAGTAATAGAGCTGAGAAGACACCTAGCTATTCACTAAACTTGTTATTTGCCAATCCCAGAAAATACAGGTTTTAAAAAGGGATAGTCCCTATCGTCCAGAAATTTAAATCGTGATAAGAACATTGAAAATAGAGCAAATACCTCCAGAGAATCTATCTCCTTAGTGTTCTGGGTGTTTGTAGGTTGAGTAGCTACGTGCCATGCATAGGTCCAAATGGGAAAACCATGTGCAAGGGCAAACATTTTAAGAGGTTTTGATACTTTTGTGTATGATGAAATCAGATATTCAAAGGAACAAGAAAGCAAGTTATGAAGTGTAGTTTGGAGAAATATGGAACAAGATTAGAAAGTTGGTGCAACATGAATGAATTAGGACTTTTTCTGTGAGTCGTGACAATAAAGTATTTTTTTAGGTGCATCATGGGCATTTTTTCTGCAATTTAATTGCAGCCTCTCATCACTGAAGTCGAAGGTTAGTGAAGTTAGCCCAAGAAATAATGGCTCTAAGCTGTAGACTTCCAACATGCCATAGGTGAAGTTGTTCTAAGTGACTTTACAAACCAAGTTAGAGGTCCTTTAATATATGTGGCACTTGATTGCTAATATAAATATACATGGGTATATATGAGAAATGAGACAGTTTTGTTTTTAATTTGCTATGACTTCTTTCCATTAAGCCATTTCATTTAGTTGGTTTTAAATATTATTTCGAAGTGTTTCTCATCTTCCCAACAGTTATCTAAAAATAAATAGGAGGGGTGCATTTTGTCTTGTTCTTGTATCAATATTCAGAAAAAAGTGTTTAAATAATCTTGGGAAGCAGGGAGAGACTTACAAAAAGTAATAAGCTGGGTCATACCAGGAAGCATTATAACTAAACCTTTCCTTGCTATTTTGATAGATTAATAAGTGTATTCCCATTTTCCATTCTGAATAATAAATTGAAGTTTCACGATGAATTTGTGTATTGGCAATTCCAAACTTGGCATTTGGGAAAAACATATGCTTAGAAAGGGGTTTGGCTGAAAGTCAAATGTAAGCTTTTCTGAGTTATTAGAGCCCAGGGATCTGTTCTAACATATAAAGTGCTTATGGGAAAAAACATTCAAATAAATATCTCAAGAAGCGTGGGAAGGTTAAATGAATCTCCTTGGGTGACCTATCCCTGGAGTATACCAGTCATGGTGTTTTAGAACCTGCAAGGTGTCAAGGGGAAACTAGAAAACTGTGAAGAAACAAAGAAAAAGAGCACTTTTAATACCAACATGAAATCCAAGTTACAGTATCAAAATCGGTTGTGCATGAAGCGTTAAATTATACATTTTTCTAAAGTTTCATGATGTGTAAAAAGCATTGATTTTGTATGTTTGCTCACTTGCCAAGTAAAAAACAGCCCAATTGTTTTAAAGGTTAAAACTTATAATTTATGTACATTTCAAACTGAAATATCAACCACTTGTAGACTACCAAAGATAATAACTCTTAACTTTATTTTACTGTATATATATGAAATATTTTGTCAATATACTTTAGTCATAAATGTCCAGAACTATAACTTTAAGAGTATTTTATATTAACATTTTGGCTGCACACACATCAATTACTAATTTCACTTGCTATTGCATTTCTCTGAGTATAAGTACTATTATCAATACTTAATTGAAAAAGTTCCACATTTGTTAGAATGAAGATATGCCTTTAACTCAAAAAAGTTAAAGGGTCAGTTAACTAATTGATCAATAGTCATTCATTTAAGACATTCAAATTAGGTGAATATAGTTCAAATTATTAGAATAAAAAAAACAGGAAAAAATTATCAACTACACATTTAAGTTAAAAAATTGCATAGAAGCAGAGATAAATATTCAAACCCGAAACTTCTATGGGTATTCAATGACATGTATGAGTTATATGAAATTCAGACTGAAAGATCTTCTACTTAATGACTTTGTTATGAATATTGAAGAAGTGTTGGGAATTGTTTTATATAAGGTCATATTATAAAAGAAAACTTTAAAATTGTACAGAAGATGAAGATGGAGTCTCTTTCTGCTTCAGCTGTAAGTAACAAATAGGAAATTTATCTCTAAAGATTGCAGAGGATTCAAGTATGTTTTTTGCATGTAGACTGATTTAATTTGCCTAAGCTAAAATGCCTGTGAACTTACAAGCACATGAATTACCTGAAAACTCAGACTCTTTAATCAATGAAAATGCTATCACAATACACAAACCATCCCTCAGAGAAAGTATCAGGTATGTCCTCTTTTGATATAGAAACAGGGTAAGAGCCTTAGTGAAATAGCAGATGAAGTATAAAATGACCAACGTTGGGAAAATCAGAACAAAACAAAATAGGTGTTATTGTATCCTAGTTACGTCTCTGTTTGCCATGTTTTCTTACTGTAAGAGTTCTAAGTATGTATCCCTGTAATTTTTATACAGAACCTCATATAGATTGGCAACTTGACTCACTGTGCTTATATTCTAGTGTCCTATGGTAATTTTAAAACACACCTGCAAATTGAAAATCCCCACTCCCAAATCTGGAAAGGTTTGAAACCAGCATAACCAATAGAGTATAAGGAAAATAACACAAAAAAGATTCCCAAGCCCAGGTTAGAAGGGATCATGCTGCTTCAACCTTGTTTATTTGAATATTTGATCCAATAGAAGCCAGTTGCCATATCAGGAGGAGTCTGACTCTCCAGCTTGAGAGCCCATGTGCTTCCATTACATCTTCTGGATGACGGCCAGCAACAATGTCGCCATGTTGAGTAAGTCATCTTAGGTATCCAGCCCAGGCTAACCTTCAGATGACTGCAAAGAGCTGACGTCTGTCTGCACCCTGCACCACAGGAGAGACCCAAACAAGTAAGAACTGTGCAGACAAGTTCTTCCACAATTCCAGATTGTTGGAGACAGAATTCTAAAGTGGTTCCCAAGTACATCCACTCTGGAGTACACACCCTGTATATTCTACTCCTTCTGAGTGTAGGCAAGAATTGTGAATGTGATAGGATATTCAGTCCCTTGAATATACCATGTTATATAAGACAGAATAAGATAGTCACTCTTGCGATTATGTTACATTTTTTAAAATTCTGTGGTAGCAGAGCAGAGAGAGATTTCTTCTGCTGGCTTGGAAAATGGAAGCTGTCTTGCTTGACCCTGAGCAGGAGCCCAGCTATTTCATGCCCAGACTCCTGACTCACAAGAAGTTTGTGATAATAAATGGCTGTTGTTTAAAGCCTCTAAGTTTCTGGTAATTGCACAGTAATCAAAATGAATACAGTAGTCCACAAAATTATGAGAAACATAAACTAGTTGTTTTAGGCTGTTCAAATTTAGTAATTTGTTACAACCATTAGTAAACAGATTGAATTGGGAATGATTTGTCATGCAGCAATAGTAAAAAGGAGAATTTATTTTGTTAGGCCTTTCTTCCATTGACAAAAGTAGAAATAGGTCATTCACCAGTCTCCAACACTAAGGGAAAAAGGGATAACTTGGAGTACTGCTGTAAGATTCAGATTGATTCACGGAACTATAGCATAAAGGTTAACGCAGGAGAAAAATGCAAGTCACTTATTTGTCTGTGTATTTGCCATAGAAACTCCTGAAAATATCTTCTGAAAGTTTATGACCAAGATGACAGAGTTCCTTATCTCAGGGACTTATGCCCTCTAGTTCCATCAGCTCTGCCAAGTGTCTCTTGCACTGCTGTACATACAATGGCAATCTCCATGAGGATACGGAGGTCCTAGAGATTTGCTATACCAGAAAAAGAGCAGCTTTCTTCTTCTCCCATTTCTGACATAATCTTATTATTTTTCCTCTAGACTTGCCCCAATGGGCTGCTTCCACAACTTCTGTGCTCAAAGCAACCTTGTTTTTATCCTCGTCATCCCAAAGGTGTGTTTGTTATCAAGCAAAATCTCATCAGGCTTTAAGCAAGTATCTATTCAACAAATGGGCTGATTAATAATATGTGAGACATGTATATTATCTCAGTGGTTTAAATAGATAAGGTTGTAGGATATTTTAAAAGATTTTTGAGTTGAATTAACATATCAAAATTTGTGCTTATCACATTCATTTCCTATGGCAGTTATAACAAATTACCACAAACTGAATGGCTTAAAACAGAATAAATGTATTCTACCACATTTCTGATGCTGGAAGTTCCGAATCAAGATGGCAGAGCCTGGCTCTCTCTCTAAAGTCTCCAAGAGAAACTGTTGCGTGCCTTTCTCTCAGCTTCTGCTGTTTCTGACAACCTTTGTCTGTAGATATATCATTCCTGTCTCTGCCTTCTTTGTACACTGACGTTCTCCCCGTGTGTTCACATTGTCTTCCCTCTGTGTCTCTCTCTTTTTATGACTCTTCTCTTCTTCCTATAAGGACACTAGTCATATTGGATTAAAGTCCCACCTTATACCAGTATGACCTCATCTTAATTAACATCTTAATTACACCCGCAAAGACCCTGTTTCCAAAAAAGTTCACACTCACAGGCACCGGGGGTATGGATTTTAACCTACCTCTTAGGGGGATATAATTCATTCTGCGACCCATGTAACCATTAGACATGTTGCTAGTTGAAGGACAGTGTTAAGGCTTAGACAACACTTTGAATAAATGGTCTGTACCTTCAATGTGGGGGAAACTTGATAACTGGAGGATAAAGGATACCAGCAGCATTTTAACTTAATCAGTACTACACTCTGTCAAGTACATATCCTCTCACCAGGGAGCCCTCTTTGTTCCTCCTAAGGCTGCCTCATAAAGTCATTTGTATAGTATTAAATTTCACTCTTATTACTGATTTCCTAAGAAGCCATGCATAACTTCTGACGATAATTTCTTGAATATACTTTTGAAATTTCTACAATAAAGTAGGAAAAAGCAGCAGAGTGCATGGTAAAATGGACAAAAACTGTAAAAATCACTTGGAAACAAACAGTGTCAAAATGACAAACGTATATTCATGTACTCTGCTAAAGGAAATACACATTTTTATTAATAAGGAAAGCTATACTCAATTTAGTATATATGAATTTTAACCCTTATAACTATTCTCATCATTATTAGTTCAAATTCTCATTATTTTGAAAGAAAATATTTTAATTCATGAGAATAGTACATATACAAGCATGCCATTAAAATTTCTCACTTGGTGCATTTTCTTAAAATTTTCTGAAATTAAAATATTTGACAATATGGAAAGTATGTATACATGAGATCACTGGGTAAGTCTTAATTTCCTCATGGTGGAGTTTGCCAAGTCAAACCACTCCTTCTGAGCCAAAGAGAGGGAAATAGAAAAACAGTGCACGTTAAATTCTAACAATGGTACCTGGGTAAACGCCTGGATTGTGTGTGTTTCATGCACCAAGGACTTCAGCAGTTAGGGGTTAGTGCCATTCCTCTGGTCAGAAATATCCCTGCTTGCCTGAGGGAGCCTTGGCAAATATATAGTCTGGTGCTCCATAACTATTTTTGGATATGAAATGTTTTATAGCAAAGGAAAAGTGTGTTAGTTGATGTCTGTTTATTTAAAGTGGAAATGCAGAAATACATAATTTAAGCTGACTGGGATGTTTTATGTGTGCCCATAAATATTTGAGAGGAAACTGTCTTCCCATCCTTATGCACAAATATACACACAAAACCACAATACGTAAATAACTTGCTAGAATTGTTGCCATCTTTATGTTATTGCTAATCTTTTCAGGTCATCGTTTTCATGGTGTCAAAGTTTATCTTGACTTTACAGCTTTAGCAGGTGTTCCGTCTGCCACCTTGTGTTATTGTTATGTGAAAGCTGCAATCATAATCGTTTTTGAAGCACCTTCCCCTATGAAATCTGTGATGGAAAAACAAATTGTATTTACTTCAGTTGTATTCTCTTCCTCTATTAACATTTCAAGCTGTTAAATCTCTGATAGAGCTCAACTTTTAAAACCTGCCGAAAGCAGTATTTAAAAAAACAGCTTTTCCCTTCCAAAGTGCTGCTATAGTGTATTAAAGAACTAAACTCATTTTCAGATAATTGAACTTTAAATGTTAGATGGAGCCATCATTTTTTTTCTAGAGGGAAATGCTATTTTTTCTTCTTCTTCTTTCATAATGATTACTGCCCCATCTTTGCACAGTTAATGAGGTTTTACTCTGCAGCTGTTATGTGTATTGATTTAAAAATCTTTAATTGCTGCCTGTTAAGAACAACTAAGGTGACATGTCTTTTCTCTTTCTTCCATGTTTTCTTGCCTTGTATCTACTCGTGAATAACGATTCCATGCAAGATGACGGATGACTCTAAAATACACTACGTATTAAAATTAGTGGCATTTTGTCAATATAGATTACCTCTTTGCTAATATAAGAACTATGAAAAAATGACTATCTTAAACACGAAACAATATCCAGGATCAGATATGGAATTAGTTCTATTCAATCTTTGATCAGAAAATATTTTTCTTGCCTGCTCCCACAGAATGAACTTTTCATGCTCAGATTTTGACTTTTTGTTTGTTTGTTTGCTTGTTTTAGTAATGGGAGCATAAATATCTTATGGATTTATTATAAAATAGGGAAAACCAAACTTTAGCAAGGTATTGTTCTTTTGCATTCCACTTATTTGGTAGAATGGAGATGGGAAGGCAGAAACTAAAAACTGTAAGTTTTCTTTTGGGTGTATTAGAAGGAGAAAAATCAAATTCCCTTTATTTTCCTGACCAAATCATATTTTCCTGTCTATCCTGTGTCACATCCTCTTGGTAATCTATCTTCCTTAGGATTGGAGGGCTTCATTCTATAGTTTAACTAATTACAGTACCAACTGGAGTGGTCAAATAATTGCAATGATCATAGACCTATCCATCATCTTCATCTTTCTTTATGTTTAAATTAATTAATTAATTAATTTAACAATGATTTGGAGGGAGGTCCACATAATTCTTTTGCAATTTTGAAAATAAAAGTATCAAAAATTTTAGATTTTTTTTTGGTAATTAATTTTTTAATTGAAAGAATTGGGTTTGCCTTCTAATGAATTAAGATGGCTTTGCAGGGAGGACCTTCAAGATGGTGGAGGATTAAGACGTGGAGATCACCTACCTCCCCACAAATACATCAAAAATACATCTATATGTGGAACTGGCAGAAGACGTCAGACCTCCCAAAAGGCAAGAAACTCCCCACGTACCTGGGTAGGGCAAAAGAAAAAAGAAAAAACAGGGACAAAAGAATAGGGACGGGACCTGCACCAGTGGGAGGGAGCTGTGAAGCAGGAAAGGTTTCCACACACTAGGAGCCCCTTCGCGGGCGGAGACTGCGGGTGGCAGAGGGGGGAAGCTTCGGAGCCACGGAGGAGAGCGCAGCCACAGGGGTGCGGAGGGCAAAGCGGAGAGATTCCCGCACGGAGGCTCGGCGCCGAGCAGCGCTCACCAGCCCGAGAGGCTTGTCTGCTCACCCGCTGGGGCGGGCGGGGCTGGGAACTGAGGCTCGGGCTTCGGTCGGATCGCAGGGAGAGGACTGGGGTTGGCGGCGTGAACACAGCCTGAAGGGGCTAGTGCGCCACAGCTAGCCAGGAGGGAGACCGGGGGAAAAGTCTGCAGCTGCCGAACAGGCAAGAGACTTTTTCTTGCCTCTTTGTTTCCTGGTGCGCGAGGAGAGGGGATTCAGAGCGCCGCCTAAACGAGCTCCAGAGACGGGCGCGAGCTGCGGCGATCAGCGCGGACCCGAGAGACGGACATGAGACGCTAGGGCTGCTGCTGCCGCCACCAAGAAGCCTGTGTGCGAGCACAGGTCACTCTCCACACCGCCCCTCCCGGGAGCCGGTGCAGCCCGCCACTGCCAGGCTCCCGTGATCCGGGGACAACTTCCCCGGGAGAACGCACGGTGCGCCTCAGGCTGGTGCAACGTCACGACGCCTCTGCCGCCGCAGGCTCGCCCCGCCTCCTCCGTACCGCTCCCTCCCCCCGGCCTGAGTGAGCCAGAGCCCCCGAAGCAGCTGCTCCTTTAACCCCGTCCTGTCTGGGTGGGAACAGATGCCTGAGGGTGACCTACATACAGGAAGGAACCAAAACCAAAGCTGAACCCCAGGAGCTGTGAGAACAAAGAAGAGAAAGGGAAATTCCTCCCAGCAGCCTCAGGAGCAGCAGATTAAATCTCCACAATCAACTTGATGTACCCTGCATCTGTGGAATACCTGAACAGAAAATGAATCGTCCCAAAATTGAGGTGTTGGACTTGGGGTTTGCTGTCTGCAACTGACTTGTTTCTGATTTAATATTTATCTTAGTATAGTTTTTAGTGCTTGTTGTCATTGGTGGGTTTGTTTATTGGTTTGGTTGCTCTCATCTTTTTTTTATTAGTATTATCATTTTCTTTTTTATTACTTTAATAATTATTTTAAAATTTATTATTATTATTATTATTTAAAATTTTCTTTCTTTTTTTTCTCCCTTTCCTCCTGAGCTGTGTGGTTGACAGGGTCTTGGTACTCTGGCCTGGTGTCAGGCCTGAGCCTCTGAGCTGGGAGAGCTGAGTTCAGGACGTTGGACCACCAAAGACCTCCCAGCCCCACTCAATATCAATCAGTGAGAGTTCTCCCAGAGATCTCCATCTCAACGATAAGATCCAGCTCCACCCAATGGCCAGCAAGCTCCAGTACTGGATGCCCCATGCCAAACAACTAGCAAGAAAGGAACACAACCACACCCATTAGCAGTGAGGCTGCCTAAAATCATACTAAGTTCACAGATATCCCAAAACACACCACCAGATGTGGCCCTGTCCACGAGAAAGACAAGATCCAACCCCACCCATGAGAACACAGGCACCAGTGCCCTCCACCAGGAAGCCTACACAAGCCACTGAACCAACCTCACCCACTGGGGGAAGACACCAAAAACAACAGAAACTACAAACCTGCAGCCTGCAAAAAGCAGACCCCAACACAGTAAGTTAAGCAAAATGAGAAGAAATATGCAACAGATGAAGGAGCAAGTTAAAACCCACCAGACCAAACAAAGGATGAGGAAATAGGCAGTCTACCTGAAAAAGAATTCAGAGTAGTGATAGTAAAGATGATCCAAAATCTTGGAAATAGAATGGAGAAAATACAAGAAACTTTTAACAAGGACCTAGAAGAACTAAAGAACAAACAAACAATGATTAACAACACAATAAATGAAATTAAAAATTCTACAGAAGGAAACAATAGAAGAACAAATGAAACAGAAGAACGGATAAGTGACCTGGAAGATAAAATAGTGGAAATAACTACCACAGAGCAGAATAAAAAGAAAAAAAACAATGAAAAGTATTGAGGACAGTCTCAGACACATCTGGGACAATATTAAATGCACCAGCATTCGAATTATAGGGATCCCAGAGGAAGAAGAGAATAAGAAAGGGTCTGAAAAAATATTTGAAGACATTATATTTTAAAACTTCCCTAACATGGGAAAGGAAATAGTCAGTCAAGTACAGGGAGAGCAGAGAGTTCCATACAAGATAAATCCAAGGAGAAACACACCAAGACACATATTAATTAAACTATCAAAAATTAAACACAAGGAAAAAAATATTAAAAGTAGCAAGGGAAAAGCAACAAATAACAAAAAAGGGAATCCCCATAAGGTTAACAGCTGATCTTTCAGCAAAAACTTTGCAAGCAGGAAGGGAGTGGCAGGACATATTTAAAGTGATGAAAGGGAAAAACTTACAACCAAGATGACTCTACCCAACAAGGATGTCATTCAGATTCGACAGAGAAATTAAAACCTTTAGACAAACAAAAGTTAAAAGAGAATTCAGCACCACCAAACCAGCTTTACAACAAATCCTAAAGGAACTTCTCTAGGCAGGAAACACAAGGGAAGGAAAAGACCTTCAAAAACAAACCCAAAACAATTAAGAAAATGGTAATAGGAACATAGTTATCAATAATTACCTTAAATGTAAATGGATTAAATGCTCCAAGCAGAAGACATAGACTGGCAGAATGGATACAAAAACAAGACCCATATATATGCTGTCTACAAGAGACTCACTTCAGACCTAGGGACACATACAGACTGAAAGTGGGGGGATGGAAAAAGACTATCCATGCAAATGGAAATCAAAAGAATTCTGGAGTAGCAATTCTCATACAAGCAAAATAAACTTTAAAATAAAGACTATTACAAGAGACAAAAAGGACACTACATAATGATCAAAGGATCAATCCAAGAAGAAGACATAACAATTGTAAATATTTATGCACCCAACATAGACGCACCTCAATACATAAGGCAAATGCTAACAGCCATAAAAGGGGAAATTGACAACAAAACAATAAGAGTAGGGAACTTGAACAACCCACGTTCACCAATGGACAGATCATCCAAAATGAAAATAAATAAGGAAACACAAGCTTTCAATGACACATTAAACAGGATGGACTTAATTGATATTTATAGGACATTCCATCCAAAAACAACAGAATACACCATCTTCTTAAGTGCTCATGGAACATTCTCCAGGATAGATCATATCTTGGGGCACAACTCAAGCCTTGGTAAATTTAAGAAAATTGTAATCGTATCAAGTACCTTTTCTGACCACAATGCTATGAGACTAGATATCAATTACAGGAAACAAACTGAAGAAATACAAACACATGGAGGCCAAACAATACACTACTTACTAACAAAGAGATCATGGAATAAATCAAACAGTAAATCAAAAAATACCTAGGAGCAAATGACAATGAAAACACAACAACACAAAACATATGGGATGCAGCAAAAGCAGTCCTAAAACGGAAGTTTAAAGCAATACAATCCTACCTCAAGAAACAAGAAACATCTCAAATAAACAACCTAACCTTACACCTAAAGCAATTAGAGAAAGAAGAACAAAAATCCCCAAAGTTAGCAGAAGGAAAGAAATCATAAAGATCAGATCAGAAATAAATGAAAAAGAAGTGAAGGCAACGATAGCAAAGATCAATAAAGCTAAAAGCTGGTTCTTTGAGAAGATAAACAAAATTGATAAACTATTAGCCAGACTCATCGAGAAAAAAAGGGAAAAGACTCAAATCAATAGAATTAGAAATGAAAAAGGAGAAGTAACAATTGACACTACAGAAATACAAAGGATCATGAGAGATTACTACAAGGAATTATATGCCAATAAAATGGACATACTGGAAGAGATGGACAAATTCTTAGAAAAGCACAACCTTCCCAGAATGAACAAAGACGAAATAGAAAATGCAAACAGACCAATCACAAGCACTGAATTTGAAACTGTGATTAAAAATCTTCCAACAAACAAAAGCCCAGGACCAGATGGCTTCACAGGCAAATTCTATCAAACATTTAGAGAAGAGCTAACACCTATCCTTCTCAAACTCTTCCAAAATATTGCAGAGGGAGGAACACTCCCAAACTCATTCTACGAGGCCACCATCACCCTGATACCAAAACCAGACAAAGATGTCACAAGGAAAGAAAACTACAGGCCAATATCACTGATGAACATAGATGCAAAAATCCTCAACAAAATACTAGCAAACAGAATCCAACAGCGCATTATAAGGATCATACACCATGATCAAGTGGGATTCATCCCAGGAATGCAAGGATTCTCAAATATAGGCAAATCAATCAATGTGATACACCATATTCACAAAATGAAGGATAAAAAACATATGATCATCTCAATAGATGCAGAAAAAGCTTTTGACAAAATTCAACACCCATTTATGATAAAAACCCTCCAGTAAGTAGGCATAGAGGGAACCTACCTCAACATAATAAAGGCCATATATGACAAACCTACAGCCAACATCATTCTCAATGGTGAAAAACTGAAATCATTTCCTCTAAGATCAGGAACAAGACAGGGTTCCCCATTCTCACCACTATTATTCAACATAGTTTTGGAAGTTTTAGCCACAGCAATCAGAGAAGAAAAAGAAATAAAAGGAATCCAAATCAGAAAAGAAGAAGTAGAACTGTCACTGTTTGCAGATGACATGATACTATACATAGAGAATCCTAAAGATGCTACCAGAAAACTACAAGAGCTAATCAATGAATTTGGTAAAGCAGCAGGATACAAAATTAATGCACAGAAATCTTTTGCATTCCTATACAATAATGATGGAAAATCTGAAAGAGCAATTAAGGAAACACTCCCATTTACCATTGCAAGAAAAAGAATAAAATACCTAGGAATAAACCTACCTAAGGAGACAAAAGACCTGTATGCAGAAAACTATAAGACACTGGTGAAAGAAATTGAAGACGATACAACTATATGGAGAGATATACTATGTTCTTAGATTGGAAGAATCAACATTGTGACAATGACTATACTACCCAAAGCAATCTACAGATTCAATGCAATCCCTATCAAAGTACCAACGGCATCTTTCACAGCACTAGAACAAAAAATTTCACAATTTGTATGGAAACACAAAAGACCCCAAATAGCCAAAGCAATCTTGAGAAAGAAAAACAGTGCTGGAGGAATCAGGCTCCTTGACATCAGACTCTACTACAAAGCGACAGTAATCAAGACAGTATTGTACTGGCACAAAAATAGAAATATAGATCCGTGGAACAGAATAGAAAGTACAGAGATAAATCCAGGTACATATGGTCTCCTTATCTTTGATAAAGGAAGCAAGAATATACAATGGAGAAAAGAAAACCTCTGCAAAAGTGCTGGGAAAACTGGACAGCTACACGTAAAAGAAAGAAATTAGAACACTCCCTAACACCGTATACCAAAAGAAACTCACAGTGGATTAAAGACCTAAATGTAAGGCCAGACAGTTTAAAACTCATAGAGGAAAACATAGGCAGAACGTTCTATGACATAAATCACAGCAAGATCCTTTTTGACCCAACTCTTAGACAAAGGTAAATAAAAACAAAAATAATTAAATGGGACCTAATGAAACTTAAAAGCTTTTGCACAGCAAAGGAAAACATAAACAAGATGAAAAGACAACCCTCAGAATGGGTGAAAATATTTGCAAATGAAACAACTGACAAAAGATTAACCTCCAAAATATATAAGCAGCACATGCAGCTCAATATCAAAAAACCAAACAACCCAATCCAAAACTGGGCAGAAGACCTAAATAGACATTTCTCCAAAGAAGATATACAGATTGCCAACAAACACATGAAAGGATGCTCAAATCACTAACCATTAGAGACATGCAAATCAAAACTACAATGAGGTATCATCTCACACCAGTCAGAATGGCCATAATCAAAAAATCTACAAACAATAAATGCTGGAGAGGGTGTAGAGAAAAGGGAACCCTCTTGCACTGTTGATGTGAAAGTAAATTGATACAGCTACTATGGAAAACAGTATGGAGGTTCCTTAAAAAACTAAAACTAGAACTACCATATGACCCAGCAATCCCACTACTGGGCATATACCCGGAGAAAACCATAATCCAAAAAGAGTCATGTACCACCATGTTCATTGCAGCACTATTTACAGTAGCCAGAACATGGAAGCAATCTAAGTGTCCATCAACAGATGAATGGATAAAGATGATGTGGCACAGATGTACAGTGGAATATTACTCAGCCATAAAAAGAAACGAAATTGAACTATTTGTAGTGAGGTGGGTGGACCTAGAGTCTGTCATACAAAGTGAAGTAAGTCAGAAAGAGAAAAACAAATACCATATGCTAACACATATATATGGAATCTAAAAAAATGGTTCTGATGAACTTAGGGGCAGGACAGGAATAAAGACACAGAAGTAGAGACAGAAGTAGAGAATAGACATGAGGACACAGGGAGGTGGAAGTGTAAGCTGGGACAAAGTGAGAGAGTAGCATTGACATATATACACTACCAAATGTAAAACAGATAGCTTGTCAGGAGCAGCTGCAAAGCACAGGGAGATCAGCTCGGTGTTTTGTGACCACGTAGAGGGGTGGGATAGGGAGAGAGGGAGGGAGGGAGGGAGATGCAGGAGGGAGGTGTTATGGGGATATATGTATAGATATAGCTGATTCACTTTGTTATACAGCAGAAACTAACACAACACTGTAAAGCAATTATACTCAAATAACGATGTTTAAAAAAAAGAAAAAAGAAGAAGGCTTTGGGGGATAATTTGGATGATCCAGAGTTTTATTTATTTATTTATTTTGAAGTATAGTCGATTTGCAATGTCATGTTACTTTAAGGTGTACAGCATAATAATTCACATAGATAGATAGATAGATAGATAGATAGATAGATAGATAGATAGATAGATATCTTTTTCAGATTCTTTTCCCTTATAGGTTATTACAAAATATTAAGTATAGTTCCATGTGCTATATAGCAGGTCCTTGTTGGTTATCTGTTTTATATATATTAGTGTGTATCTGTTAATCCCAACCTCCTAATTTATCCCTCCTCTTTCCTTTCCCCTTTGGTAACCATAAGTTTGTTTTCTATGTCTGTGAATCTCTTTCTGTTTTGTAAATAAGTTCATTTGTGTGTATATATATATATATATATATTTAGATCTATTATTAATAAGCAATTTGTTTTCTTACTTTGAGCTATTATAAATAAAGCTGCTGTGAATATTTATTGTGGATATATGTGCAAATTTTTTAGGTAAATACATAAAGATACAATTGCTGAGTTATTATTATTATTTAATTTTCAGCTCTATTAGAAATTGCCAAGTTATTTTACAAACTGGTTATAATCATTTCCACTTCCTCCCCCATTCCTACCCCCCCTCCAGCAAGGGGTGAGAGCTTTAATTGCTCTACATCCTAACCCACAATAAAATATAATAGACTTTGCTTATCTGCTATGCGTTGTAGTAGTTCATTGACGTTGTAATTTATATTTCCCTATTTTTATTAAGGTGGCACTTTTTCATTAGTTTAAAGGCAACTTAACTCTTTCTCTTTGGGAAGTGCCTATTCAAATCTCTTGATCATTTTGAAGTGTCTTTCTCATTTTGAATTGTAAAAATCTGTACATTGTGCTTATTATTGCCTTGTCAGCAATATATGTGCAAATTTCTTAATTTCTGGTGCTTGTCTTACCATTTCTCTGTGAGTTCCACTCCCAATACAAGAGCAATCTTCCTCAAGTTACTCCACTCGGTCTCTGGATCTTCAACATTTTATCTACTCTATAAAGTTTTCTTCATTTAAGTTAGCCATTCTCTTATGCATAATTATTCTCTTCCTTTTTGACAAATCATTTCTTCAGTTTTCAAACATGTTGCAATATCAAGATCTTTTCTGGTCTCTGTTGAACCTAGTAGAACATGTAGAAAAATGTTTCAGTTGAAATGGTTTCTGTCAATCTCTTTAGAAATTAGATTGCGACTAATGTACTCATGCGGTATTCCTTCTTTCTCATCTATTTAAATATGTTTTTGCCATTTTTGTTGTTGTAGGTTTAAATCTGAAAGTGAATATATAAAATTTGAAAGTCTCATATTGTTGCAAGAGTCTAAAGTAAATATACTTGTGAATGAAAAATATCGCCTGCCATAACAGTAAACAAAGGAATTTGCAACCATCAAGCCATCACATTACAGCCACCAGAAGGTGAACCCTGTTGGAACTCAGGATTAAGGCAGGACCCGCCCCATCTAGAAATCAGCTGCTGCAGCCACCCCCAACAGTGCACCCGAGGAAACTCAGAATGAGAAAACAGAGGATGCTGGCCCCAGATAGTTGAGGTGCATATCAAAAGAATGCTTTCAGTGAGCCCAGACTCTTGTGTCTTCCCATACACAGAAAAGCACTAAATTCCTTAACTTGAGATAGTTGGTTTTCTTTAATTAACAGTCATCTTTTGATGTTCTGACTACCTGGTCTTTGTTGCAAGAACTCCTGCATATCCTGGCCCCCCACTTGTCTCTTTGGAGTGGTCCTTCAGAGCGATCTGAGGGTCCTGTCTCCTGGGCTTGAAGTCCTCAGAATATCCACTGAATAAAACATAACTCAACTTTTAGGTTGTGCTTTTTTTTTTTCAGTTGGCATACTGAATTTCATGAGATAACAGAGAAAAAGTTACACTTAGTGTTACATACATATACATTTTTTTTTTCTGGGTAAGAATATAAGGTATCAGATTGCAGGGTCCATCTTATTCATTTTTTTTCTGTTTTAGTATATTAGAGAATTTATAATTGACTATCTATCATTGGTAAACAGTATGCTTAAACTTTGGGAATGTGAAAATAATGATCACACCATCGTCTGCCCAGAGAGTTACAGTTTAGAGGATGGAGAGACTGTGGCTAACAGAAACTGTAGGACAAGAAATTATGTATAGGGCTATGCACCAAAAACTATAGGAGTCGGGAAACTGGAGAATCTTCGGAGTAAGAAAAGATGTTCTGCAAGTGAGAGCATCTGCAAAGTCTAAATGATTGAGTTGAGGAATTTAGATGAGTAAAGGTTGCAAGTCTACTTCAGGTAGAACAAAACAAGCAGCGTAGGTGCAAGAAGCATGAGTCTACGAAGTGTGTGTACGTGTCCTAGATTTTATGTTTTAGAATAACTGTTCTCAGACTTTCGACTATATTAGAATCACAGAGACAGCTAGTAAAACAAAGACTCTGGACGCCACCCCTGGGGTTTCTGATTTGATGGGTCTAGGATAAGGCTTGAGGTTTTCATCTCAAGTAATTTCCCAGTTAACTATTGTACTGCTGGTCTGTAGACTTACTTGAGATCCATTACTGTCTTTTTTTTTTTTTTTTTTTCATTTTATTCAGCTCAATCTGGCAGTGTTTTAAAATGTGGATTTGAAGGGGACAAAGGAGAGAGGGTGGCAAACTCAATCTGAATTGTTACAAAGGGTCTGGAAGAGCCTGAGTAGCATCAGTAGACATGGAGGTGGTAGAGTGGATTGAGAAGTGGAGGGGATAAGAAAAAGGAATTCTGGCTGGTAAGAAACAAGGATGAGAGAGAAATCTAGGATAATCTCAAAGTTTCTGCATTTTATGTGCAGATAATTGTACCACATTCTAAAAAAAATGAAATAAAGGCAACTGACCCATTTCAGAGAGAAGATGGTGAGTTCAAACTTAAGTGTATATATATAGAAATGTGTAAGCATATTCTCGGTAACCATGTCCTTCAGGCATTTGGATATTAAAATGTAAAGTTCAAGGACATCATGGGAGGGAATTATATATTTTGGAGTAATAAGTAAAGATGGCACTTGATAATTACCATAAAGAAGAGGGGAGGTGAAATATGTTTAAAGAGTTACAATAGAAGGGGAAACTTGAGGGAGACAGAGAAAGCTTAGAAAAATAATGAGTGTCATTGAAGCTAAATGAGTAAACAACTCCACATTGAATGGGTAGTTTCAAAGTGTAGGAATATAGTGGTCGTTGCTGAAATCGTTAGAACAATTTCTGAGGAAGTAAGAGGAGACGTCAGTATTTGGAAATAAGGAAGAAGAAAGAATTGGGAGAATCTCCTAAAGGCCTATGACTGTTAAGGAAAGCAGAATACAGGACAGAGATATTCTTCAAAGAAATAGAATGGTTCTTGAAAATATTAGGTGTTCCCTCTATACTTTATAAATATCTGGTATGGTGGGTGTTCAAAGACTTGTCTTTAAGCAGGGGCATACTGAGAATCAGGCTCAACACTCTACATTTGATATTGCATACATTTCTCTATTTATGGTGAATTTGCATGCAAAGTACTTGCAACAATCAGCCTTCTGAGAAACTCGAGTATGCATGTTGCAAACGCCAAACACCGGAGTAATTTCCATACAGTCTGCAATAGATTACTCTTGGATTTCATTCAATTAAGTTAAAACTAAATTGGCTTCTTTCCGCTTTGAGATTCTTCTGGAGGTAGGTTATGGGAATTTTTATGATGTTCTTTACTTACCTACTTTACCTCCCAGAGATGGTACATCAAGATTCTTTGTTTATCTTAACATTTAAAAAGAAGATATATATTTCCTACATTTGATTATGGCAATTTGCTCACCCTGCTTTGACTCACTTAAGCAAAATTGAGAAGGATGACAGGGAGACCAGAAAGAGGTAAGTCAAAGTTGTATTTATTTTTGCATGTACATTTTCAGTAGCTCTGTTGAAGCAAAATTAGCTATTTGTACAAATTGATTTCTTTGTGTTATTTTGTAGTTACTTTTATTGTTGCCAAAATCCTCAAGATGTTAAAGACTTCACTAATTTCTAGGAGTCCAATCTGCACTTATGTTTTACTGTCACCAGGTGTTACAGACACAAGTGTTTTTCTAACTGTCTAATAACCCTGGAGACATTGGGATTTGTTTGGCCCAGGTGCATAGAGATTATATAATTAGGAATAAAAACATCTAAACCCTATGCAGTTTATGTAAAAATTAATAAGCTAGATAAGAGAGGTCTGTATAAATTACTCAGGCTATCAAATCACAGTATAGGAAAGGCATGTCAATTTAATAACAGCAATTATTGTCTAATTAAAGGACATTTTATTAAAGTTCTTAAATATTATCACATGCAATATATTTTTATTTGCCAATGAAAAAAACTTGTGAAGAGAACTTGGCAAAAAGCATATAACTGTTCAATCAATAGAAATATATTTATAAATATATTTCTAATTTGTATATAATGAATGTGCATTGTTTAAAATCTGAGTTACTTCTATTTAAAGTTTCTTCTTTGTTCAACTTGAATAGAATAATGTGTAGCAAAACTATGCCCTGAAATTATATTTTAAATAAGCTAATATTCATCTTTTTTTTTTTTCTAAAGAAGACCTGACATAGGAAACCAGTTGATTGGCCATGTTGCATTCTAATAGAAGAGAGGTTGATTCTTTGCTCTTGGTTGAGCAACTCTCATGGTACTGAACATCTCAAGACATTGTAGAGAGGTTATTTTAATGATAAAAATAGATGATTTTAAGGAAATTTATATTTTGTATGAGTTTGTGAAAATTTCAGTAGAGGCAATAAAAATAAGAAAAAATAAAATTTAAAGTGTATAATATACTTAGTAGAACAATGAAGAACCAGGACCAAATATTGACTCATTATTCATCAGACGGATTTAACCTGTGTTATTTCCTTACAGTTTGAGCCCTGTTCTACCCAATACTCCATTACAGAGACTTTAAACACCATTCCTTGCATGGGGCACTGGGGATCCAATGGAAAAAAAGATATTCTTTGTCTTGTTCATGATATTTTCATGACATTTGCAAGTTAGTAAGGAAAGACAAAAGAGTAAATGTATAATTATCACACAGTATGATGGGCTTTCTAGTAAGAATAATCATGGAAAGGGGGGCTTAGCCCAACAAATTAGAAAGACCATGGGATCTTTCACATTCCTAGGACTAAAAAAGGTTTTCTGAGACAATGACTAACCACATTCTGCTCTAGTCCAAAATTGAGTCCAGAGGATGATAATACAAGGGTGAGTAGTGTGGGCTAATCAGGTCCTTCTCGGGAGTTAGAGAAACAAGGCTTTGGCTTGTCTGGATGGTCTCCGTGGAAGCTGAGCAACTTCTAAGACAGAAGACTCAGCTTGGTGTCTGGAGCATAGTCACTCACTGTTTGAAGAGAAATGGTCCTTTTGGACTAATTCATTCACATCATGGCCCCCGCTTGCCACAACTAGAGAAAGCTCTCGCACAGAAACGAAGACCCAACACAGCCAAAAATAAATAAATAAATAGAGATGAGCCTAGAGGCTTGAGGTCCTCGAGTCTCTCTTGAGCTTCAAGTTTCTTCTGTTCATTGGAAAGGGCTGGACCAGCAAGGTGGGATAACCCTTCCTGATGTTCAGTCCTTGTCAATAAAATGGGAGGATAAAATTCATCTCTTTATAGCCTCTGTTTAAGCTATGTTATTTACCATACTTTAATACTGAGTTAGTATTATAAAACTGATTACAGAGATTTCTAACCTTGGGTATCATCTGGAGAACTTTCAATTACTTGCTTGCTTCTTAAAATTCAGATAAAACTTATTTGTGAAATCCTCTGGTCCAGGTGCATTTTAGCAAGTGAAATCATTTTTTTTTTTTTCTTTGTAAAATGATATACAGTCCAGAGGACTCATTGAAGTAATTTATATTTTACAAAGAACATTCCAATTATCTTCAAGTTTCCAACATGTCACCATGGGATTGGATAATAATAATTAGTGGTAATGCTCATGTATTTGTGGTAGATCTCTTTCAACATTCCTAAATTTGCTCCTTTTTACACACTCACATCAGGATCAACTTTGATTTCTCTAATAAATGATTGGTATTTTCAAAGGAACAGGTTATTATTTGTCCAGTCTACCATTTTTTGTGTTGGTCATTAATTTCACTATTTACTTTTAGTAGTTCCCTCATCTTAGTTTCCTTTACATTGTTCTGCTATTTCTAGTTTCCTAATATAACTATTCCTTTCTAGTTCTCATAATTAACCATTTCTTATGCAATAACATAAGATTGGTATATTGGAATTATTAAGTTTATTTTTCTGTAATCTTCTGTTAAGATTGGAAATTGGATGAAATAAGCTATGTGGCTCCTTTAGAAAAAGAAATATTAAAGAAAAACAAAGACACTGGGAAGCATCCAATAGCAGGCAGAAGTCAGCATGAGTTTGCTTTCACAAAAGTGCAACTAGAAGGGAAAGAATTAGGATTTTGAGGCTTTCCAGCCCAAGAGCCCCTGCCAATTTTTTTTTTCTAAGACTGTGGAAAACAACAGTGGAAACCATAACTTTAGTCATTCAAGGTGCCAGAGGTAGGTGGGGAATTTAAAGAGGGGAATTCTGGTAGCAGGGATATCACAGAACACCACAAATTTTGAGCATATATTCTTCACCAAATCTCTTGCTAATATATGAATTATGCACATATTTGGGAGACCCTATGGCCCAGCAGAATACATAGGGAGAGAGTGGGATCTTGAAAGATAGAGCAGTATGGGGTGAGATCTGTGAGAGTTTTGCTTCTCTACTTGAGTACATTCCCAAAGTCTGCAGCTCAGAAAGCAGAAGTCTTCTGGTTTTACAACGTCAGATGACAGTCTGAAGCTGGTAGAGGGTGTAAATAACACAGGAAGCAGGGAGACACCCCCAGAGTGTTGGGATAAAACAGCAATGGTGGGAAACCGTTAGAACAACATATACATCTGTTTCTGTAAAATGCAGGGAAGAAAAATTTTGCTGTTTAAGTCCAGGAAAATTAACTGCCTTCTAGAGCAGAATTTGCTAAAGTATATTCAACAATGTCCAACTTTCAACCCAAAATTATTAGACACGAAAAGAAATAGGAAAATGAGACATATATTGAAGAAAAGATGAAGTCAATGACAACAGATTCTGAGTAGTTCCAGACATTGGATTTAGCAAAGACTTCCAAACAACTATTATGCATATATTTAAAGAATTAAAGGAAAATATGGATTCAGATAAGGAATATCAAAATTAAAACACTTAAAAATTTTAAAGCTAAAAGTAGAACACAAAAATTTAAAAAATGCTATTTAGGCTTACAGCAGATTGGAGATTAAAAAAATAATGTGTAACCTTGAAGACAGATCGAAAGGAACTATCTTCTCTGAAGAACAAAAAGACAAAAATTGGAGAAATATGGACAGATTTCCATTTCCATCAACAATGTGATAGAAGAAACTAGATTTACCTTTCTCTTAAACAGCTAGAAGGCCAAATAAAATGTATAAAATGATGGTTTTCAGACCTGCACAAACAAAAGCCTAGGACGGTGATTGCTGAGAGGACTGCCCTAGACTGCTACCTAAAAATAGCTTCCTGACCTCAGCACAGAGCGAAACCAAGAGAGCCTTGTGGTCTTGTTGATTTGAACAAAAAGAGTTCATAGTCCAGACAGGTCGAATTGGCTTAATTTTCAGCCCAGAGTAGAGAGGATCAAGCCATAGAGGGAAAGAAATCAGAGATCTCTACAGGAGTTCCCTAGACTCTTTGGCTGAGAACTGATCTATACATTTATGGGAAGAAACTACCAATTCTGGAGAAAGAGCCACAGGATAGAATTGTGATGAGTTGAATAATTCCTAGAGATCACACAGGGCTAAGGATATTCTTGCACTCAGCAAGAAGAGTGAAATAAAACTAGTAAACTGAGTATTGAGTAAATTCTTCAAAAAGTTAACAGCTAAGTCCTAACCTAAAATCTGTTTCAGACTTGCTCTGAAAAGAGATTTTTAAAGCTCAGAAAAGATAATAGTTATTCCAAGTAACTTACACCCAAGAGTCATCTCAAGTGAATGATCTAAACGACCATTTTAAGAAACAAAAGCAAATTAAAACCAAACAAAGCATAAAAAAGGAAATAAGTGTAAAAGTGCAGACAACAATAACGTATAAAACAGAAAAAGTAATAGAAGAAAAGCAAGAATATCAAAAGACAATTTTTAAAAAAATTCAATAACATTGGTAAACGTCTTGCAAGACTGATCAGGAAAGACAAGATAGAAGAAACAAATCACCAAGAATGTAAGAGGGAGTAGCCCTTCTTAGTCACAGTTTGTACATTTGCATACAGTATTCTGCTTTTTCTGACATCAAGGTTGTGACCACTGATACCTTTTTTTTTCTATTTACCTGGTCAATGTTTTTCTTCATTCTTTTCTTTTTGATTTAAATCACTGGCTCACTTTATTTTAGGGGTGTCTCTTATTAACAGTATACAGTTGGTTTTATTTTGTGAACCAAGTTGATTTTTTTCTCCTTTAATATGTGAATTAAGACCACTTATATTGATTGGTATGACCAATAGGTTTTTTTTCTCAACTCCATAAAAATATCTATAATTGAATTATTCACTTCATTTGTATTTAATAAAATCACTGATATATTTGAGCCCAAAATACCATTATAATATTTGTCTATATGTCTATCATTTGTTCCTTTTTCTTCTTTTTCTTACATTTTTTCTTTTAGTTATTTTTATCAATATATTTCCCCTTCTCTTGGGTAGAGATTTTAAAACAAAAATCATCCTCAACTCATTAAAAGTAATGCAAACTAACACTTTTACCACATCCTGGACAGTAGAGTGCATTAGCTCCATTTACCACCCTTATACTTTTAAACATAATGGGATGTTAATCATTTTAATTACGTCAAAATTAATTTTCTCACATGTTCACTTTTTGTTGGGTTCCATTACTTTTGTCATCTTTATGCTTTGTTCTGCTAATTTTTTTTTTTTTTTTATTTCTGCTTTGCCAATGCCTTTCAGGCAAAGACCAGAAGGAATACACCTATGGTTTAAAAAGTTGGGTTTATTGTTTTTGCAGCAACAGGGCAAGTACATCATGATGAACCATGGGGCATCTTGGTAACAGGATATTTTTTAGAAAGGCTTATCAAAGAATTAGATGATTCGAAGAGGGCTTAAAGAAGTAGAGCTTTGCTCTAGATAGGATGTTACCAAGAAGCAGGGATAATTCTGTTACTGTATTTTAATAAATTTTATCTATAGGGAGGGGAGACTAGATTGCAGCTAAAACTATAATTGGTAAAAACAAAATAGGAGTTATTCATATTAACTGGGCTAGAAGTATGGTGGACTATATTCTGTTTGTGTTCAGATACGTGGTCTTATTTTTGTCATTATCTGAGGTTGATATTATGTGAAGTTTTTCATTTTTAAGAGAAGAAGGCCAAAACCTAGCCATGTATGCCAGAGCGTCTGGTAGTAACACCAAGACCTAGCTAATAACACACAGACAGATCCTGAAGCTCAGAGGCTGCTTTTGTTCCTAGTGTTTCCTTTAAAAAATCCTTAGTGTTTCTTTTACTGTTAACCTGTGATAACAGGTTACATCTCAGTTTTTGTTTCCATGAAAATGTCCTTTCATTTCATTTTGAAAGAATAAAATGAAGACTATTTTCTTGGTATCCAATCATTTAATGTATTTCAGGATTTTGGAAGATATTGTCACATTGTTCCTAATTTCCATTGTTTATAGTAACCATTCAGTTGTCAGAATTATCTTTGTTCTTTGAAGATTATATGGTTCTCTTTGGAAGATCTTACAAATTTTTAAATTATCCTTAGGTTTTCAGCAGTTTTATTAAGATGTTCTTCGGCTATGTTTTCTTTCTGTGTCTGCTGCATGGTACCTACAGTGTTCCATATATGAACTGGCTATCTTTCAACATATTTGGAAAATCTTTAGGGATTCCTTTTCAAGTGTTGAGTCTGTCCTATTTTCCTTCCTTTACTTCTTGGAAAATAAAAGCAAGAGCAAAAACAATGGCATGGGATATTTTACAGTACTGTATTTCTAAATTAAAGCATACTAACTAGACTTGCTTCATTTCCTAACTTTAATTAGATGCAAGTATTGCATTATTTTAATACATTTATTGGTATGTAATTCACAAACTATACACCCACTTAAAGTGTAAAATTCAATGTTTTAAGCAGAGTTTTGTAACCATCACTGTAATCTAATTTTAGAAAACATTCATCACCCCAAAGGAAACCCCACACCCATTAACACTTAATACCCATTCCCGTTCAACCAGCACAGCCCTAAGCAACCACTTACCTACTTTTTTAAGACTATATTTATTTTAGAGCCGTTTTAGGTTTACAGCTAGAGTGAATGGAACATACAGAGATTTCCTATATGCCCCCTGTCCCCACACATGCACAGCCTCCCCTGCTATCAACCTCCCCTCCAGAGTAGTACATTTGTTAAAACCAGTGACCCTACATCGACCCATCATAATCACCTGAAGTTCAGAGTTTACATTAGGGTTCATTCCTAGTGTTGGGCATTCTAAGGGTTTAGACACATGTACAAGGACATGTATGTACTACTATGGCATCCTATAGGACAGCTTCACTACCCTAAAAGTCCTCTGTACTATGCCTATTCCTCCCTCTCTCTCACAGCCCCCGGCAACCACAGATACTTTTATTAAATCCATAGTTTTCCCTTTTTTAGAATGTCATATAGTTAGAAATCTACAATATATAGTCTGTTTCAGGTTGGCTTAGTTCACTTAGTAATAAGTACTTAAGGTTACCCCATGTATTTTCATGCCTTGATAGCCCCCTTTTTTCTTTTTAGCACTGAATAATATTTCACTCTCTGGATGTACTACAGTTAATTTATTCATCGACTGAAGGACATCTTGGTTGCTTCTAAGTTTTAGCAATTATAAATAAAGCCACTATAAACAGTTATATACAGGTTGTTATGAGAACATAAGTTTTCAGTTCCTTTGGGTAAGTACCAAGGAGTGTGATTAGTGGACCATATGGGAACAGTACATTTAATTCTGTAAGAAACTGTCAATCTGTTTCCCGAAGTGGTAGTACCATTTTGCATTCCTACCAGCAATGAATGAATTTCTGTTCCTCCTCATCCTCACCAGCATTTGGAGTTGTTAGTTTTCCAGATTTTGGCCATTCTAACGGATGTTTAGTGGTACCTTATTTGTTACTTTAATTTGCATTTCCCTGATGACATATGATGTAGAACATCTTTTCATATGCTTATTTGCCAACTTTTTTGGTGAGGTGTCTATTAAGGTCTTTGGCTCATTTTTTAGTCAGGTTGTTTGTTTTCTCATTGTTCAGTTTTAAGGATTCTTTGTATATCTAGGATAATAGTCCTTTATCACATATGTCTTTTGCAAAAATTTTCTCCTAGTTTGTGACTCTGTTTCATTCTCTTGATATTGTCTTATAGCGGAGCAGAATTTTTTAGTTTTAATGAAGTCCAGCTTATCAGTTATTATTTTCATGGTCCTGCCTTTGACGTTGTATATAAAAAGTCATCACCATACCCAAGGTTATGTAGTTTTTCTCCTATATATTCTTCTATGCGTCCTATAGTTTTCCAGTTTACATTTAGGTCTGTGATCCTAATTTTTGTGAAGGGTGGAAGGTCTGTATCTAGAATCATTTTTTTGCATGTGGATACCCAGTTGTTGAAGCATCACCATTTGTTGAAAAACTATCTTTACTCCATTGTTTTGTCTTTGCTCCTTTGTCAAACATCAGTTGACTATATTTATGTGGATGTGTCTCTCCATACTTGCTGGCAGGGATTTTCCCTGTGTCCTCTCCAAGAAGAGTTGTTGATCTTTCAGTCTGTTCAGGTTTTTATTTGTTGAATGCAGTGATGACTCCCAAGTTCCTTACATTTGGAACCCAAATTCCACTAATCTACTTTTGGTCATACAAATCTGCCTATTATATGAACGTTTCACATAAATAGAATCATACATTTTTGGTCTTTGATGACTTTCTTCTTTCACTTAGCATAATGTTTGCAAAGTTTGTTTATATTGTAACATGTCTCAGTACTTCATTGCTTTTAAATGACAAACAATATCTCATTAGAATCATCCCTCAGTGCCCATGGGGGATTGGTTGCAGGACCCACACAGATACCAGAGTCTGCCAATGCTCAAGTCCCTGATATAAAATTGTATAGTATTTGCATATAACCTATGCACATCTTCCCATATACTTTAATCTCTACATTACTTATAATACCTAATGCAATGTAAACACTCTGCAAATAATTGTAAATACAATATAAATACTATGTAAATAATTGCTGGCATACAGCAAATTCAAGTTTTGCTGTTTGGAACTTTCTGGAATTTATTTTATATTTTTTGATATTTTTGATCCACGGTTGGTTGAATCCATGGATGAATCCATGCAGAACCCATGGATATGGAGGGTCGAATGTATATACCATATTTTGTTTATCCATTCATCAGTTAATCTACATTTGGATTGTTTTCACATTTTGGGTGTTATAAATAATGCAGCGACAAACATTTTTGAACAAATTTTTGCATGAGTGTATGCTTTTTATCTCCTTTATATATAATCAGAATTGGAATTGCTGGATCATATGGAAATTCTATGTTTAACTTTAAGAGGACTGCCAGACTGCTTTCTAAAGTGGCTGTACCATTTTACAATCCCATCAACAATGAATGAGAGTTCCAATTTCTCCATATTCTTTTTAACACCTGTTACTATCTTTAAAAAAAATATTATTTATTTTAGCAGTCTAGTGGGTGTAAAATGGTATTTCATTGTTTTTTTGATTTGCATTTCCATAATGACTAATGATTTTGAGCATCTTCTCATCTTCTGCTTGCTGCCAATTTGTACATCCATTTGAATAAAAGTCCTTTGCCCATTTTTTAGTGGGTTACTTTTCTTTGTATTAAGTCATAAGTGTTCTTTACATATTTTGTATACAAGTGGCTTATCCAAAATAATATTTGCAAATATTTTCTCCCATTCTACAGATCGCCTTTCTAGTTTCTTTTTTGATAGAATCCAATTTACGTATTTGTCCAGTGCATGTGTTTTGGTGTAATTTTAAGAAACCATTGTCTAACCCAAGGTCAAAAAGTTTGAGTCCTGCTATGGACAGAATGTGTCTCCCCCAAAATTTATGTTAATGCCCTAACCCCAAATGTGACTATATTTGAAGATAGGGACTTTCATTAGGATGAATGTAGGTTAATGTAATTAATGTTAAGTGAGGTTATAAGAGTGGAGCTGTAATCTAATACGATCGATGTCCTTATAAAAAGAGGAAGAGACACCAGGGATACACATGCACAGAGGAAAGCCATGTAAAGACACAGCAAGAAGGTAACTTAATGAAGGTAGCTTAACATCGCAAGTTAAAGAAGGAGGCCTCAGGAGAATCCAAACCTGCCAAGACCTTGATCTTGGACTTGTAGCATGCAGAACTATGAGAAATACATTTCTGTATTTAAGCCATCCAGACTGTGATATTCTGTTATGGCAGTCCTAGTAGACTAATACAACTCCTATTATTTCTTCTAAGAGTTGTTTAATTTAGCTCTTACATTACGATCCATTTTGAGTTAATTTTTCTATAAGGTGTGAGGGTTAGTCAAGGTTCTTTTTTTTTAAGGTGGGTGCCTAGTTGTTCTAGCATCATTAGTTTAATAGATAATTCTTTTCTCATTTAAATATTGTGACACCTCATCAGAAATCAATTGACCATCCAGTAAGGGTTTATATCAGGACCCCCATTAATGTATGTGTCTGTCCTTATGTCAGTATCACAGCGTCTTTATTCCTGTAGTTTTATAGTAAATTTATAGATATAGGAAAATGTGAGTACACCAACTCTGCCCTCCTTTCTTATTATTTTTTTACTCTTCCTTATCCACATTGTTTTGCCTTTTGATCCTTTGAAATTCCTATGAATTTTAGAATCAAATTGTCAATTTATCTAAAAAGGGCAATTGGCATTTTCATAGGGATCTTGTTGAACCTGTAGGTCACTTTGAGTAGTACTGTCATTACATGTATAATTCCTTTTATATGTGAATAGATAGGGGTTGCTAGTATTTTACTGAGGATTCTGATGTCTTCATTATTGAGATATTGGTCTGTAGTTTTCTTTCCTTGTGATGTATTCATCTGGTTTGGTATCCAGGTAATACTGGCCTTATTGTATGAGTTTAAAAGTACTGTCTGCATTTCAGTTTTTCAGAAGAGTTTTTAAAACATTGATGTTAATTCATCTTTAAACACTTGGCATAATTCACCGGTGAAGCCACCTGGCTGGGAATTTCTCTGTTGCAATTTTTTTAAAAATAATTTGTTCCCTTTACTTGTTATATATCATATACATCAGTTTAGATTTTCTAGTTTTTCTTTCATAAATTTCACAGAGGTCAATTACAGCAGGCAAACAAATGTTTAAACTTTTCAGAACAGTCTTGCAGAGATATATAGCACATCAATTTCAGTATCCCTGCTCCCCAGAGCCCTCAAAGCATTGTTAAAATCACACCTACTCCTCATATAGGTTAGCTATAAAATAGCAGAAGTCAATGTTTCTCACATTGAAGGACTTCCATTGGTTTCAGATCTAAAGCTTTGTCTCCTTTTATCTCAATATATGAGCATTTGCTACCAATTTTCTGTATGACATTTGCATCTTTACAGGTTCTATTCTTGTCCTCTATCACTGAATACCATGCATTGTATTTCAGCTTCTGAGAGAACTGAAAGATCTATTGTTTGAGAAAGTGTAATGTTAGTGTATTTGATTTCTTATTTTAGGAATGCAACTGTATGAGGATACAGCCATATTTTCAGGTCTTCAGAAGAATGCAAAGCAGGCCAGTCTCACAGAGGTATTTCTGTGCAGGAGTGTTGTTTGGCAACTATAGTTTATGACTACAAAGATGGATGAATCTGTTCTTATTCCATGCATACAAATTTTAATGTTATCTCTGGTCATGGAACAATGAATATGCCAACAGCTGAGGCTTCTCACCACTGACCCATTAGGGCCCTCAACTCTGGTTACAAAATATAAAACTTTCCAAAAGTACATTATAGCTGTGACTTTATATTAGCTGAATCCAGTGCTCAGACAGGCTTAGCAAATGACTTATAGACATTAATGTAAAAATATTGCTGATTTTAAGTGTGAGGGTCACACAATGATTTCATGTTCTCCCTCTTTGGACTCAGAGGCAACTCAATTTAATGACTTCCTTATGTGGAAATCAAATTCTGTTAAAGAATGCCATATTATTTCCCTTTTCTTATTAGACATTGTGATCAATAATTGTGGAGACCTCTGTTTATCTTATCTATTTTACATTTGCAGGCCAAATGAGTATCCTGAATGAATAATTAATTTTTATCACAGCTAGCTGTGTTTATTTTGGATCAGTTTAATGTTTCCAGTCAAACTCAGATTTATTTACTTGTTAAAAGGACAAAACATTTTAGAATTTCTTGAATATATTTATATATGGCCCTCCATGAGTCTCAATAATGTTCCCTTGCCTTGAGAAAAGGGGGACTTGCATGTCCCCATTATTTTTATTGCCAAATGCAAAATGATCAACCATCTGCCATTTAGAAAATTGATATGTGCATTTTAGTTCTAAGAAAACCATTTTCATGAAGAATAGTATGTATTAACTAAAAGTTAATATCTTAACCAATATATCTTCCTCTTCTAGGTACTTCTGTGTAGTTGTTTATGGTCTAGCAGTGATTAGCAGAGTGAAGTCAAAAAGCCTAACTCACTAATTTGGTGAAGTAGTGACTTGATGTTTACTGGCCCCAGTGACTCCATTTATTTTTATTATGTTTTTTGTTTGTTTGTTTGGAGGTAAGTTTCTAGGTTGCATAGGAAGGGAGGGCCAGCTCTCAAAATCTCTCTTGGTCATTTAAGGGTAGTACAGACATTTCTTTCATTTGGTACTCCAGACTTGACAACAAGGAGTGTCTGTAAAGGGCTTATGCCATTGCTATTTCAGCTGGCATCATAAACAAACATGGGAACTAATGAATTGAGATACTTGAGAGCTGTGGGGGGGACAGTAATTTAGTGATTCTTTATAAACCATGACACTGGAATTCAAAGCCTCAAATTTCTGCCCCCCATATGGACGCTGACCTTGGTCTTGTGACTGGCCTTAAGCAATGGAAAATAAACAAACATGGCATACGTGGAAGCTTGGTTAGCATTTTAGCCCTTGTACATTGGAGATTTTTCCTTTCGAATGTTCCTGGGATCTAACTATTTTAGAAAGAAGCCAAATATACCAGGGGGAGGGACCGCAAAGGGAGACAGAGAGTCACGGCAGGCTTCCAGCTGTTCCCACTAAGGTACAGACTCATCAGTAAGGCTGTCTCGGGGGCTTCCCTGGTGGCGCAGTGGTTGAGAATCTTCCTGCCAATGCAGGGGACACGGATTCGAGCCCTGGTCTGGGAAGATCCCACATGCCGCGGAGCAACTAAGCCCGTGCGCCACAACTACTGAGCCTGTGCGTCTGGAGCCTGTGCTCCGCAACAAGAGAGGCCGCGACAGTGAGAGGCCCGCGCACCGCGATGAAGACTGGCCCCCGCTCGCTGCAACTAGAGAAAACCCTCGCACAGAAACAAAGACCCAATACAGCCAAAAATAAATAAATAAATAAATAAATAAATAAATAAATAAATAAATAAATAAATAAATAAATAAATAAATAAAATTAAAGTAAGGCTGTCTCGCATGTTCCAGCATAAGCCATAATCTGACTGCAGCTGTGCAAAAGACACCAAAGGAGCCCGGAAGAAGGACCAATCAACTCAAAAGATACCAAAACAAAACAAAACAAAAAACTCTCCGTAAGAAATAATGTAATTTATCTTAGATTAAGCCTTTAAACGTAGGAGTGGTTTGTTACACCAACCACTGGCAGCTGAAATGAGTGGTTGTTTGGAAACTTCAATGTGAATTTGAGTCCCCTGTGTATCTTGACAGATGACTGACTATGATTCAGTGGTATGGGGCCAGGGCTGGAGCGTCTACACTGTTTACAAGCTCCCAGCTGATGACAGTGATGCCTGCTCTACAGCCCACACGTGACGTCACAAGGCTCCCGAGGACCAAGAATTAACCTTTCTAAGACCATCTCTTTGTATTAAAAACTCATATACACCTTCTTTTTGAAAGTTCTTTTTACTAAGGCAGTGAGTATGATAGATATGTCATTCTAGTAACATATATGGACAAATATGGCATTATATATCTGTGCCTTTATGCAACCCAAGTTTTTGGTGCCTGAAGAAATCTGTTTTAGCGGATCATTCCTTTTAATGTACAAATATAATAATTCAATTTCCAATAATTGATCATTCAAAAGGACCCTCAGAAGAATTATGCTCATTATTGTTATTATAAATTCCAATGACATTGAGTTCTGCTACATGATTGGCCTCATCGAATTTGGAATCTTTTTATGCCACTTTTCTCTACACTGTGCAATGCTTCTACTGCCACTGTCCCCGCACCCTGTTTTATGAACACACTACGTATTTATGAAAAGAACACTTATTGAACTGTGTCCTCTCTCTCTTTCATGGATAGAAATGTAAATTATTGGACAAGCGTATCCTCCCTTCCAGTTAATAGGCCTCAACTCTTATTGAACTTTTGGAGTAACAGAGTATGCAGGGTATATCATAATACAATCAACAACCTAAAACTAAATGTTATACCTTATTCTCAGAACTGGCTTTCTTCGTTTCTGCAAGCCCTTGCCTCTGTTAAGCCCTGGACTTATACCATCTTCTTCATTCACTTTTCCTGTGCTATGCATCCATCAGGCTTCACCCTAATATTGCTCTTAATTTTTTCAGAAGATAAATTTTCTTGCCATCATTTATCCACATTAGGCTCCTGATTTAACGTGTTGATTATAAACTTATTAAGGTATTTTGCTGAATTTACTGTTGTCCAGCATTTGCAAGAGTCCTGCATATGAGGATAATAAAGCTGCACTAATAGATTTCTGCCTTGAATAAGTTCACTTTTATTAAAACAACTGAAAATATGTATTTTAGAAAAACTACATGGAGTGATCGGAGGGTTAGGCTGGGACAATAGTCAAAAGAAGAGACACCTGCATCTAAATTTCCTCTTCTCTTTTGTTTCTAGAATCTGAATGTGTTGCCAGCTTCTGACTTTATCACATATTCAAAATTCCTTCTTCTCTTACAATAACTGATCACCTGATTTCTTTTTCTGCAAATGCATTTCTGCTCATTCTTTCAAATCATTATTCTGCAGTAACAGAAAGGAGAAAATATAGAAAGTCAGAATCATTCTACATTAATTAATATATTACCTAATATTAAGGTTCGTTTTTATTCCTGATAGCCAAATCCAAACTATTTTTTTATACATCTTTAATGGAGTATAATTACTTCACAATACTGTGTTAGTTTCTGTTGTACAACAAAGTGAATCAGCCATATGCATACATATATTCCCCACATCCCCTCCCTCTTGAGCCTCCCTCCCACCCTCCCTATCCCACCCCTCTAGGTCGTCGCAAAGCTCTAGCTGATCTCCCTATGCTATGCGGGTTCTTCCCACTAGCTATCTATTTTACATTTGGTAGTGTATATATGTCCCTGCCACTCTCTCACTTCGTCCCATCTTCCCTCTCCCCCACCCGTGTCCTCAAGTCCTTTCTCTATGTCTATGTATTTATTCCTGCCCTGTCACTAGGTTCATCAGTACCATTTTTCTTTTTTGTTAGATTCCATATATATGTATTAGCGTATAGTATTTGTTTTTCTCTTTCTGACTTACTTCACTCTGTATGACAGACTCTAGGTCCATCCACCTCACTACAAATAACTCAGTTTCATTTCTTTTTATGGCTGAGTAATATTCCATTGTATATATGTGTCACATCTTCTTTACCCATTCATCTGTTGATGGACATTTAGACTGCTTCCATGTCCTGGCTATCGTAAATAGTGCTGCAATGAACATTGGGGTACATGTCTCTTTTTGAAATATGGTTTTCTTAGGGTATATGCCCAGTAGTGGGATTGCTGGGTCATATGGTAGTTCTATTTTTAGTTTTTTAAGGAACCTCCATACTGTTCTCCATAGTGGTTGTATCAACTTACATTCCCACCAGCAGTGCAGGAAGGTTCCCTTTTCACCGCATCCTTTCCAGCATATTTATTGTTTCTAGATTTTTTGATAATTGCCATTCTGACTGGTGTGAGGTGATACCTCATTGTAGTTTTGATTTGCATTTCTCTAGTAGTTAGTGATGTTGAGCATCTTTTCATGTTCCTCTTGGTCATCTGTATGTCTTCTTTGGTGAAATGTCTATTTAGGTCTTTTACCCATTTTATAACTGGGTTGTCTGTTTTTTCTGATATTGAGCTCCATGAGCCATTTGTATATTTTGGAGATTAATCCTTTGTCTGTTGTTTCATTTGCAAATATTTTCTCCCATTCTGAGGGTTGTCTTTTCATCTTGTTTATGGCTTCCTTTGCTGTGCAAAAGCTTTTAAGTTTAATTACGTCCCATTTGTTTATTTTTGTTTTTATTTTCATTACTCTAAGATGGGGGTCAAAAAGATCTTTCTGTGGTTTATGTCAAAAAGTGTTTTTCCTACGTTTTCCTCTATATGAGTTTTATACTGTCTAGTCTTACCTTTAGGTCTTTAATCCATTTGGAGTTTATTTTGGTATATGGTGTTAGGTAGTGTTCTAATTTCATTCTTTTCCATGTAGCTGTCCAGTTTTCCCAGCACCACTTATTGAAGAGGCTGTCTTTTCTCCATTGTATATTCTTACCTCCTTTGTCGTAAATTAGTTGGCCATATGTGTGTGGGTTTATCTCTGGGCTTTCTATCCTGTACCATTGATCTATATTTCTGTTTTTGTGCCAGTATCATACTTTCTTGATTACTGTAGCTTTGTAGTATAGTTTGAAGTCGGGGAGCCTGATTCCTCCAGCTCCATTTCTCTTTCTCAAGATTGCTTTGGCTATTCGGGGTCTTTTGTGTTTCCACACAATTGTAAAATTTTTTGTTCTAATTCTGTGAAAAATGCCATTGGTAGTTTGACAGGGATTGCATTGAATCTGTAGATTGCTTTGGGTAGTATAGTCATTTTCACAATGCTGATTCTTTCAATCCAAGAACATGATCTATTTCTCCATTTGTTTATGTCATCTTTAATTTCTTTCATCAGTGTTTTATAGTTTTCTGAGTACAAGTCTTTCTCCTACTTATGTAGGTTTATTCCTAGGTATTTTATTGTTTTTGTTACGATGGTAAATGCAGTTGTTTCCTTAATTTCTCTCTCTGATTTTTTTGTTGTTAATGTATAGAAATGCCAGAGATTTCTGTGCATTAATTTTGTATCCTGCAACCTTACCAAATTCATTGATTAGTTCTAGTAGTTTTCTGGTGGCATCTTTAGGATTTTCTATGTATAGTATCATGTCATCTGTAAACTGTGACAGTTTTACTTCTTCTTTTCCAACTTGTGTTCTTTTTATTTCTTTTTCTTCTCTGATTGCAGTGGCTAGGACTTCCAAAACTACGTTGAATGAGAGTGGCAAGAGTGGACAACAGTGAGAGTTCCGAGTCAAAACCACTGGACTAACAGAGAACCTCCGACCCCAGAGAATATTCAGCAGAGTGAGGTCTCCCAGAGGTCCTCATGTTGGCACCATGACCCAGCTCTACCCAACAACATACAAACTCCAGTGTCGGAAGCCTCAGGCCAAACAACCAGTAAGACAGGAACACAATCCCACCCATCAAAAAAAAAAAAAAAAAAAAAGAGACAGCAAAAAGTATGCCACTGATGAAGGAGCAAGGTAAAAACCTACAAGACCATATAAATGAAGAGGAAATAGGCAATCTACTTGAAAAAGAATTCAGAGTAATGATAGTAAAGATAATCCAGAATCTCGGAAATAGAATGCAGGCACGGATTGAGAAAATACAAGAAATATTTAACAAAGATATAGAAGAAATAAAGAACAAACAAACAAACAAGATTCCTCTACCCAGCAAGGATCTCATTAAGATTTGATGGAGAAATCAAAAGCTTTTCAGACAAGCAAAAGCTAAGAGAATTCAGCGCCACCAAACCAGCTTTGCAAAAAATGCTAAAGAAACTTCTCTAGGTGAGAAACACAGGTGAAGAAAACGACCCACAAAAACAAACCCAAAATAATTAAGAAAATGGTAATAGGAACATACATATTGATAATAACCCTGAATGTAAATGTATTAAATGCCCCAAGCAAAAGATACAGACTGGTTGAATGGATACAAAAACAAGGCCCATATATATGCTGTCTACAAGAGACCCACTTCAGACCTAGGGACACATACAGACTGAAAGTGAGGGGATGGAAAAAGATATTCCACGCAAATGGAAATCAAAAGAAAGCTGGAGTAGCAGTACTCATATCAGATAAAATAGACTTTAAAATAAAGACTGTTACAGGGATAACGAAGGTCACTACATAATGATCAAGGGATCAATTCAAGAAGAAGACATAACAATTATAAATATATATATATATATATATATATATATATATATGCACCCAACATAGGCAAATGCTAACAACCATGAAAGGAGACTTCGACAGTAACACAGTACTAGTAGGGGACTTTCACACCCCACTTATACCGGTGGACAGATCATCCAAACAGAAAATAAAAAAGGAAACACAAGCTTTAAATGACACAATAGACCAGATAGATTTAATTGATATTTATAGAACATTCCACCTGAAAGTGGCAGAATACACTTTCTTCTCAAGTGCACATGGAACATTCTCCAGGATAAGTCACATCTTGGGTCACAAATCATGCCTCAGAAAATTTAAGAAAATTGAAATCGTGTCAAGCATCTTTTCTGACCACAACGCCATGAGATTGGAAATCAATTACAGGAAAGAAACTGTAAAAAACACAAATACATGGAAGCTAAACAGTGTGCTACTAAATAACCAAGAGATCACTGAAGAAATCAAAGAAGAAATAAAAAAATACATAGAAACAAATGACAACAAAAACACTACGAATGAAAACCTATGGGATGCAGCCAAAACAGTTCTAAGAGGGAAGTTGATAGCAACTCAATCTCACCTCAAGAAACAAGAAAAATCTCAAATAAAAAATCTAACCCTACACCTAAAACAAATTAGAGAAAGAAGAACAAAGAAAACCCAAAGACAGTGGAAGGAAAGAAATCATAAAGATCAGAGCAGAAATAAATGAATTAGAAATGAAGAAAACAATAGCAAAGATCAATAAAACTAAAAGCTGGTTCTTTGAGAAGATAAACAAAATTGATAAACCCTTAGCCAGACTCATCAAGAAAAAAAGGGAGAGGATGCAAATCAATAAAATTGGAAATGAAAAAGGAGAAATCACAACTGACACCGCAGAAATACAAAGGATTAGAAGAGACTACTACAAACAACTATATGACAATAAAATGGACAACCACGAAGACATGGACAAGTTCTTGGAAAGGTACAATTTTCCAACACTGCACCAGGAAGAATTTGAAAATATAAACAGACCTGTCACAAGTAATGAAATTGAAACTGTAATTAAAAATCTTCCAGCAAACAAAAGTCTAGGACAGATGGCTTCACAGGCGAATTCTATCAAAGCTTTACGGAAGAGCTAACACCTATCCTTCTCAAACTCTTCCAAAAAATTGCAGAGGGAGGAACACTCCCAAATTCATTCTATGAAGCCACCATTACCCTGATACCAAAACCAGAAGAAGATATCACAAAAAAAGAAAATTATAGACCAATATCACTGATGAACATAGATGCAAAAATCCTCAACAAAATTCTAGCAAACAGAATCCAACAGCATATTAAAAGGCTCGTACACCATGATCAAGTGGGATTTATCCCAAGGATGCAAGGATTCTTCAATATATGCAAATCAATCAATGTGATACACCATATTAACAAATTAAGGAATAAAAACCATATGATCATCTCATTAGATGCAGAAAAAGCTTTTGACAAAATTCAACACTGATTTATGATAAAAACTCTCCAGAAAATGCACATAGAGTTAACCTACCCCAACATAATAAAGGCCATATATGACAAACCCACAGCCAACATCATGCTCAATGGTGAAAAATGAAAGCATTTCCACTGAGATCAGGAACAAGACAAGGATGTCCACTCTCAATATGCTTTTGACATATTGAAAAGTGTCCAACCTTAACCATGTCGTGATTCCATTGCTTTTTCTTTCCCAGGAACACTAATACAAGCTTAAACTACCATTAACAGGAAGGTAATTTAATTTGAAATATGATTCAAATCACTCGCTTTCTCAGTCATCTCTACAGATTGCCACATAAATGAATTCAGCATAGTGCATTATTTTTAATTTCATTTTTCCCTTTTGTAATAAATGATGATGTTTGACAACATAGAAAGTAGTCATAACTAGATTTGCACTATTCAAATTAGAGTAGTTTCATTTTGGGGTCTAAGAAGGGTACAAACTGACATTAATTATAATAATTATTGGATTAATGCTCTCTTAGAGACTTAATAGTAATAAATTATTACCTAGGTATGATTTATTATAATGTGAAAAGATGGATTAATTTACTTTCTTTTGTAAAAGACAATATTCTGGTTATAAACAGAGACTTCATTTTTCATTAATTTGCTATTGCCTTTGAGGAAGTCCCCACCTTGTATATTTGCACTAGGTGGGCAGCCACTGCTGTAACATTTTCTGAGGGCTGAACTTGACACTATACCATGGGCTGTGTCCAGTGTCCAATTCTGCCTGCTGTGTGATGCCGGCTGGATCACCCCCTTTCTGGATGATGCCTGTGGAGTGATTAGGTTTGTGGACCTGTCTTCTCAGCCTCTCTTGACAAATGCTTGTTTTCCAAACTGGTTCTCCAGCCATCCCAGTTATTCTCTGAGCTACACTACACTTTTTTCATTACTACCTTTTCCTGTTTAATCCAAGCAGAGCTGGTTTTGAAGGGTGTGTTATTTCCTATGGCTGCCACAATAAATTGTTACATACTGGGTAGCTTAAAACTACAGAAATTTATTTTCTCATAGCTCTAGAAGCCAGAAGTCCAAACTCAAGGTGTCAGCAGGACCACACTCCTTCCGAAGGCTCTAGGAGAGGATGTTTCCTGCCTCTTCCAGCTTCTGGTGACTCTAGACTTTATCTGGCTTTCCTGTCTCCACGACTAAACCTCTGTGGTCGCATTGCCTCCTCCTAGTTATGTATCTGTGTCTTTCTTCTTCTTTGTCTCTCTTTTTTTTTCCCTTTTTTACAAAAATTTTAATTATGGTAAAAAATAAAACATAAAATTTACCACCTTAATCATTTTTATGTGTACATTAGTGTTAGGTAGAGTCACACTGTTGTGTAACCAATCTCATTTGCTGTATTTTAACATAGGCTCAAATTGACCTTTTAAGATTTCTTTCATTATGAATATTTTATTTTAACAATGTCACTCCAGAAATAATCCAAATTGTTTCATATACTTAAGAAACTTCATATCAAAACAAAAACAAATTATGTTTTCAGAAATTTTTTTTGAGTCTTTGCAAAATTCACAAAGCATTGTTTGTGGATGATGTTTATTAATGTTGCTTCAACCTATGGAAGGAGGCTTATTTCATACACAAATTAAATCTGGTTGTTTTACTTTCATTAACATCACTTTATCTGAGATTTTGCAATGTTTGAAAATGCACAAGTATAATTTGTATAATGTGAATTGTCTTTTTATCTGAGATATTCAATTATAAATAACTGAATGTAATCTTAATATTTCCCTTTCATATATATATATATATATATATATATATATATACACACCTGACTTCAAAAGAGCTGCTTTCCTCTGCTATCATCCATCAGCCTACTTTAGCCCTGCCTGGTATATGCGAGTGGGCTCTTGTCACATTTTGGTCTTACAAAGACATTAACCACCTTGCAGTGGCAATGGGTTCATCAACTGTCACTGCATGCCAGGTCAGACAGGTGCAAATATTTCCTTTGCCTTATGATCTTGCAAAAATGAGACTTGATCATTGAAAGGCTGGCCACTGTGACATGCAATTCTGGAAGACTGTTCAACATTTTTTGAGACAGCATAATTTGTAAATAAGGGGCATTTATTATTTCAGACAGCCTTAGGGTACACATTCATTTTCCCCTGACATGTAGTATACAGATTCAAAGGCTTCATTCATTAGCATTGTTCGCAAAATGTTATGCTATGCTTAAAGATAAGATAAATGTAGACACATCATAAAAATAGAATGATTTCATTACTTCAATTACTTCCTAACTTAGAAAGTGATTTTAGACAGAAAAAGTCTGCAGATGTGTAATTCACTTTCTATATTCAAAGATTTTAAATTTTTTGGATGACTTTAAAAGGAAGATGTGCTTATCAGTACTAATTTGGATTAAAGTGTATGCATGTGTTTAGTGTTTAATAAATAAGTGTTCAGACTTTGTGGAAATGGATTACTATTCTAACATGAAAAGAAATCTAAATACAAATTTTGTGAGAGAGTAATGTTGTTTTCCTCCATCTTACTTAGTATTACATCATTTGATATTACAAAAACTCAATGAGTCATGTATTTAAATGACCCATTGGCAGCTTTACTTTTCAAATCAGTTTCCATACATTCAATATTTATTTAACCGATTTAGAAAATAAAAATTTAAGAATAGACAAAGTTATTCATGAATATAGCAATATACTATATCATCATAATTATAGTTTTCCATATATGTTTATTTGATCAATAAATCAATCAAGTATTTTTTTATAACTAAACTAGGAAAGGTTATTCTTCAAAGTACTGTAACAATTGCATTGAATTAAAAAAAGCCAACATCCCCTGTCCTCATGTATCTTACATTCTAGAGTGAAAGACAGGGGACAAACTCAAAATTATAAAACTATATACTAAGTTAGATCACAGTGAGTGCTATGGTGAAATGGAATAAGACAATAAAAAGGGCTCTGGGGGGAGTGTGATTTCATATTCAAATACCTTGGATTGCATTGGTCTAATTGGGAAGGTGAATTTTAATCAAAGATTTGAAAAAGATAAAGATATTCATTAGATATGGACATCTGGGGAAAAGTGCTCCAGATAAAGGGCCTGTAGGCTCAAAAGCCCTGAAGAAAAAGCATTGCTTAGCATGTCAGAGGAAAGATATAAAGAAGCTGTGATGGTTAAACTAGATGAGTGGTGGAGTGGTGGGAGAGATAGAGCATTTTGAGCTGACAGACCTGATGTCTTTTCTATAGGATTATTCTGGCGGCTGTGTAGGCAGAGGACTGGGGTTAGGGGTGGAGGAGTTGAAACAGGAAGACAAAGTTATTTCAATTCACCAAATGAGGAATAATGGCTACATTGACTTGGGTAATAACAGCTGGATTGTTAGAAGGGGCTAAATTCTGACAATATTTTGAAAGTATCTTATTTCCAGGAAGTTTTGCTGACTGACTATGAGGTGGAAGGGGGAAAAATTAATCAAAAATGACTCTGATATATTCAGTCAAATCATTCCACTTATTAATAATGAAAAGCCTGTAAGAGGAAGAAGATTGAAGAGTAAGTTCACGAGTGCAGTTTAGAAATAAAACATATACATATGTATCTATAGATATATCCATACCCTGTCTTTATATCTACTTGTATCTCTAATTCTCTATCTACTTATACCTCTAATTCTCTCTCTCCATTTTCAACTATATGTCCAAATCTTACAACAGTGTCTGGACCTAGTGGACAAACTCTGATTGTTTGTTGAATAAATGTTGAATGCATACATCACATACAATTTGATTAGTATTGCAATTAATGTGTAGCAACATACAACGTAAATTTTAGATTATGTATAGAATATTTTAATACATTCTTTCAGAAACAACATTTTAATAGTTATTAAATACATCCATGGAAAATTTCCATGTCTTTATCGAAGTACTTATTGAGACCATTTTATTGCTTTGTATTGAAGAGGGCTGTCTAAGTCCCAGGTTATGTTTCTTACTAATTGTGTGAATAGATCAAATTATTTAATCTTTTTGAGATACAATTTCCTCATTTCTAAAATAAGAGTGGCAATATTGATAAGTTTTTCTAAGATTAGAGTGCTTATATGAAAAACATCTGACACACAGCAGACAACCAATAAATTATAGGTGTTACTAAAATGTGTATCATTTGAAGTATGATAGAATTGCGTTACTTCAGCAAAAGTTGTGGAATTCCTGGGTCAGTCATATATGTGTTTATCTGGGGAAAACAATAAAAATATTGTAAGGAAATATATCTTGGACTAGTAAACTTTTTAACCAATTGCAAAGATTCCTAAAAACAATACAAAACGGTGTTGACAGATCATAAGCTATAACAGCTCATGTCTCAGACTCCAATTATAAGACATTGAAACTTACCTCAAAAATTTTCCTGTCTGTAAGTAGTATGAATCATGAATTACCAAAATTGTATTGAAACATGCCAGCTATATGTAGCAATTGAATAGAACAAAATATGTATAGTTTATCTAGGAATTTAAAGATGAAAATACTTTATGTTTAAATTATTCTATGTATCATATTATCAAATCATTCTAATAGTACTTATTTGCTCTCATTAGTCAGATGTTGTTCAATTTTTTATGGCAGCAACTGTTGCAGAATGAAATTCAAATGCTGGTCCTGCAAGCAATTTTTATATGTACATTTTTAACATTATTTATTACAGTGTACTATTATTTTATAACATTATAATAATAGTTAATATATAATATTAAATATATTTATAGTAATAATAATGTTATTATTTTAAAATTATTTCTTGTAATAATTTTAAACAAATTATTTTTAACTTATTTTTTAACATTTTTATTGGAGTATAATTGTTTTACAATGGTGTGTTAGTTTCTGCTTTATAACAAAGTGAATCAGTTATAAATATACATATATCCCCATATCTCTTCCCTCTTGCATCTCCCTCCCTCCCACCCTCCCTATCCCACCCTTCTAGCTGGTCACAAAGCACCGAGCTGATCTCCCTGTGCTATGCGGCTGCTTCCCACTAGCTATCTATTTTACATTTGGTAGTGTATATATGTCCATATGTACACTACCACTCTCTCACTTTGTCCCAGCTTACCCTTCCCTCTCCCCGTGTCCTCAAGTCCATTCTCTAGTAGTTCTGCATCTTTTGCATCTTTATTCCCATCTTGCCCCTAGGTTCTTCATGACCTTTTTTTTTTTTTTTTTAGATTCCATATATATGTGTTAGCATACGGTATTTGTTTTTCTCTTTCTGACTTACTTCACTCTGTATGACAGACTCTAGGTCCATCCACCTCACTACAAATAACTCAATTTCGTTTATTTTTATGGCTGAGTAATATTCCATTGTATATATGTTCCATATCTTCTTTTTTTTTTTTTTTTTTTTTTTATGGAGACTATCATAGTATCTACATCACAGAGCTTTTTTTTTTTTTTTAAACATCTTTATTGAAGTATAATTGCCTTACAATGGTGTGTTAGCTTCTGCTTTATAACAAAGTGAATCAGTTATACACATACAATATGTTCCCATATCTCTTCCCTCTTGCATCTCCCTCCCTCCCACCCTCCCCATCCCACCTCTCTAGGTGGTCACAAAGCACCGAGCTGATCTCCCTGTGCTATGCGGCTGCTTCCCACTAGCTATCTATTTTACATTTGGTAGTGTATATATGTCCATGACACTCTCTTACCCTGTCACATCTCACCCCACCCCCTCCCCATATCCTCAAGTCCATTCTCTAGTAGGTCTGTATCTTTATTCCCGTCTTACCACTAGGTTCTTCATGGCCTTTTTTTTTTTTTTTTTCCTTAGATTCTGTATATATGTGTTAGCATACTGTATTTGTTTTTCTCTTTCTGACTTACTTCACTCTGTATGACAGACTCTAACTCCATCCACCTCATTACAAATACCTCCATTTCATTTCTTTTTATGGCTGAGTAATATTCCATTGTATATATGTGCCACATCTTCTTTATCCATTCATCTGTTGATGGACAATTAGGTTGCTTCCATGTCCTGGCTATTGTAAATAGAGCTGCAATGAACATTTTGGTACATGACTCTTTTTGAACTATGGTTTTCTCAGGGTATATGCCCAGTAGTGGGATTGCTGGGTCGTATGGTAGTTCTATTTGTAGTTTTTTAAGGAACCTCCATACCGTTCTCCATAGTGGCTGTATCAATTTACATTCCCACCAACAGTGCAAGAGTGTTCCCTTTCCTCCACACCCTCTCCAGCATTTATTGTTTCTAGATTTTTTGATGATGGCCATTCTGATCGGTGTGAGATGATATCTCATTGTAGTTTTGATTTGCATTTCTCTAATGATTAATGATGTTGAGCATTCTTTCATGTGTCTGTTGGCAATCTGTATATCTTCTTTGGAGAAATGTCTATTTAGGTCTTCTGCCCATTTTTGGATTGGGTTGTTCGTTTTTTTGTTATTGAGCTGCATGAGCTGCTTGCAGATCTTGGAGATTAATCCTTTGTCAGTTGCTTCATTTGCAAATATTTTCTCCCATTCTGAGGGTTGTCTTTTGGTCTTGTTTATGGTTTCCTTTGCTGTGCAAAAGCTTTTAAGTTTCATTAGGTCCCATTTGTTTATTTGTGTTCTTATTTCCATTTCTCTGGGAGCTGGGTCAAAAAGAATCTTGCTGTGATGTATGTCATAGAGTGTTCTGCCTATGTTTTCCTCTAAGAGTTTGATAGTGTCTGCCCTTACACTTAGGTCTTTAATCCATTTTGAGTTTATTTTTGTGCATGGTGTCAGGGAGTGTTCTAATTTCATACTTTTACATATATCTGTCCAATTTTCCCAGCACCACTTATTGAAGAGGCTGTCTTTTCTCCACTGTATATGCTTGCCTCCTTTATCAAAGATAAGGTGACCATATGTGTGTGGGTTTATCTCTGGGCTTTCTATCCTGTTCCATTGATCTATATTTCTGTTTTTGTGCCAGTACCAAACTGTCTTGATTACTGAAGCTTTGTAATATAGTCTGAAGTCAGGGAGCCTGATTCCCCCAGCTCCATTTTTCGTTCTCAAGATTGCTTTGGCTATTCGGGGTCTTTTGTGTTTCCATACAAATTGTGAAATTTTTTGTTCTAGTTCTGTGAAAAATGCCAGTGGTAGTTTGATAGGGATTGCATTGAATCTGTAGATTGCTTTGGGTAGTAGAGTCATTTTCACAATGTTGATTCTTCCAATCCAGGAACATGGTATATCTCTCCATCTACTTGTATCATCTATAATTTCTTTCATCAGTGTCTTATAATTTTCTGCATACAGGTCTTTTGTCTCCTTAGGTAGGTTTATTCCTAGATATTTTATTCTTTTTGTTGCAATGGTAAACGGGAGTGTTTTCTTAATTTCACTTTCAGATTTTTCGTCATTAGTGTATAGAAATGCAAGAGATTTCTGTGCATTAATTTTGTATCCTGCTTCTTTAGCAAATTCATTGATTAGCTCTAGGAGTTTTCTGGTAGCATCTTTAGGATTCTCTATGTATAGTATCATTTCATCTGCAAATAGTGACAGCTTTACTTCTTCTTTTCCGATTTGGATTCCTTTTATTTCTTTGTCTTCTCTGATTGCTGTGGCTAACACTTCCAAAACTGTGTTGAATAGTAGTGGTGAGAGTGGGCAACCTTGTCTTGTTCCTGATCTTAGTGGAAATGGTTTCAGTTTTTCACCATTGAGCACAATGTTGGCTGTGGGTTTGTCATATATGGCCTTTATTATGTTGAGGAAAGTTCCCTCTATGCCTACTTTCTGCAGGGCTTTTATCATAAATGGGTGTTGAATTTTGTCAAAAGCTTTCTCTGCATCTATTGAGATGATCATATGGTTTTTCTCCTTCAATTTGTTAATATGGTGTATCACATTGATTGATTTGCGTATATTGAAGAATCCTTGCATTCCTGGGATAAACCCCACTTGATCATGGTGTATGATCCTTTTAATGTGCTGTTGGATTCTGTTTGCTAGTATTTTGTTGAGGATTTTTGCATCTAAGTTCATCAGTGATATTGGCCTGTAGTTTTCTTTCCTTGTGACATCTTTGTCTGGTTTTGGTATCAGGGTGATGGTGGCCTCGTAGAATGAGTTTGGGAGTGTTCCTCCCTCTGCAATATTTTGGAAGAGTTTGAGAAGGATAGGTGTTAGCTCTTCTCTAAATGTTTGATAGAATTCACCTGTGAAGCCATCTGGTCCTGGGCTTTTGTTTGTTGGAAGGTTTTTAATCACAGTTTCAATTTCAGTGCTTGTGATTGGTCTGTTCATATTTTCTATTTCTTCCTGGTTCAGTCTCGGCAGTTTGTGCATTTCTAAGAATCTGTCCATTTCTTCCAGGTTGTCCATTTTATTGGCATAGAGTTGCTTGTAGTAATCTCTCATGATCTTTTGTATTTCTGCAGTGTCAGTGGTTACTTCTCCTTTTTCATTTCTAATTCTATTGATCTGAGTCTTCTCCCTTTTTCTCTTGATGAGTCTGGCTAATGGTTTATCAATTTTGTTTATCTTCTCAAAGAACCAGCTTTTAGTTCCATTGATTTTTGCTATTGTTTCCTTCATTTCTTTTTCATTTATTTCTGACCTGATCTTTATAATTTCTTTCCTTCTGCTGGCTTTGGGGGTTTTTTGTTCTTCTTTCTCTAATTGCTTCAGGTGCAAGGTTAGGTTGTTTATTCGAGATGCTTCCTGTTTCTTGAGGTAGGCTTGTATTGCTATAAACTTCCCTCTTAGCACTGCTTTTGCAGTCAGAGGGACTGGAAAATCGAGGAAGGAGATTGCCATACACGTAAGAATGAAACACCTTGTCAACTCCCAGAATTACTAAAAATGGTGAAGGGTCAATAAGAGTCTGAATTAAACAATCAGATCATGAGAAAGAGGAAATGATTGATAGTCAAAAGTAAGGAAGATGATTGTTTCCTTGATCTTTCTGGGTGGCAATGAAAAATTTCTGTCTTGAGATATGCTAATATTATCGAAGATAGCCAAATTCTCAGAAGCTGTGTGCTTGCCTAATGTCTCTTCACATTTAAAAGAAGCTGTTGTTAGAGTCTTCAGTGATTGTTATAACTACACAGCCCAGCATCTAGGGTGATCACAGAGCATGACATCTAAGAAAGAAAAAAAAGCAACATGTTGACATCATCCCTTGAAAATCCAGATTACGCCAAAAGCATTAATTATTCCAGAACTTCCCACATTCATTTTACTACCTGTTTGTTTTGTTTTCAGTGATATTCATAACAAAAGAATGATTTTCAGTAGCAATTATAATAATCAGAGATGTTGTTCTACAGTTATGTACTCATATACAATCAGACCACGTGAGTTCATACAGTAATGTTCACATTGATACCTGCTATTTTAAACATTTTAAAGCTATTATTGCTTTTTCCATTCAGAAGATTACATTAAAGTAAAAAATGCTTCCTGATGAGTAGGTATAGTCATATGGCCTAGAATATGGAAATAATTGACACACCATGTTTTCTGTTTACTTGTAAAATTAATATATTCAAAAATAATATATTCAAAAAATAAAAATGAGTAATATGTTCCAAAAAAGTAATACATTCCCAAATTATTATATTCAACTAGTTTTTTTATTGTTTGCTCATTTTGGTCTTCCTCAATAAATAGCAAATATGTTCATTTACTAAGCATGGCAATATTAATGTTATTTATTATATAACTTACTTCATTGATATCTCTCATCTGGTCCTAAATTTTAAATACCATCTATACATTGACAACCCTCAAATATGTTGTTCTGCTTGAACTTTTCCTCTGAATTCCAAGCATGTATATCCACCTATTATTTATATAATAAATAGAAAATATCTAAGAACTGAGGCTTGGGCACTTTGAAACTCATGGTCATGAGGAAGAGAAATGTCAATAAAGGAGGCCAAAAGGGGGTGTCTATGACATGGGCTGAAAACCAGGTATGCACTAACTGCAAGCCTCCTGAAGAAGGCATTTCAGCTGGAGGGAACAATCAAATGTTTCTAATAGGCAGGTAGTTAAATAAGACTGGAAGATTGAGAATTAACCGTTGGTTTTTCAACCCAGAGGTCATTGGTGGCCTATATAAGAATAGTTTTATTATATGGTGGGGTTGAAGCTTAATTAGATTGGGTTTACAAGTAAATGAGCAATGAAGAATTGTATGCTAAAATTACAGACAATTCTTGTGAGGAGATTCGGCATTAAAACGAGAAAAAAAGGAGTGGTACCTAAAAGGGGAAATTAGAGTCAGGAGTGTTTGTTGTTGTTGTTGTTTTTAATCTTTTTAAGAAGAGATAAATAATAGAATGTTTATAGGCTTATGCAGAAAATTAAATATGCAAGAGATAGAGCAAGAGTATAATTCCTGAGAAGAATTCAATTCATGGTCATATTTTTTAAACATGGTCTCCCTACTGCATTTCCAATTTTTTGAAATGCGTCACTAATATAGTTTTTGTTTTCTTCCTATTGGTTGCTTCCTAAACTTGAACCTGACTCCTCCTTTTATGGACAACTGAGGGAGACTAACACAATATTTAAGAACATGCTTCCACCCAGTATATTTGCCACTGGAGTTTCTCAATCACAGGCAGTTGCAAATCATATATGTTTGATTTTAATCATCCATCTACTCTGCTTATGACTGTCCTATTTCAGTTTCCTATGAAACCTGTCCTTGATTTTTTTTATTTCTGTGCACAAATTTAGTGCAGCAGCATATTATTTGGAAATTTCCCATCACCTAGCTCTTTGTGTAAATCAATAGAGAGGAGTTGGAAAAGAACCATCCTACAGAGAACATTAATACAATATTTTCTTACATATTAATTCTACTGACTAAATTAAGCCTTTGAAATAGTGCATGAAATCCTCTTAGGTAGATGATTATCTGAAGTTTTTGCCTCAAGGTGAGTAATTTTCATCAAATACATTCTTATAAAGTAACTTTATGTGATGCAAAGTTCACCTAGATTGGATATTACTAAATATTTTTGTTTTTTAACTCTGTGTGTTTGAGTATGTGTTCATATGTGTATTTAATTGTAATTGAAATAGTGTGTAGATGTATTCACTGGTGATAAATTCTAACCTTTGAGGAAGACTGGATTCTTGAGATTCAAACAAAAAACAAAAAACACAACCTCGGCTTGCGTAAGATTAATTTGTAAGTTTTGGAAGAAATTGAGTGGAATGAGTTGGTTATATCATCGGAGATATAATTTTGCTTAGGTCTGTGACATTTGATGAGTTGCTTTTATTTATACAAGAGAACTGTGACAACCAATAAATGCAATGTTTTCATTCGTACATGACAATGGCAGGCATTACTCTAAGCATGTCACACGTATTAAATTATTTAATGCTTACAACAAATCTATATATAACTGTCATTGATCCATCCCTGAAATCCCTTAGGGAAAATGTTGCTAGTTTCCTTAAAACAGGACCAGAGTTTCCTTCATTAAGATCCAGTTCTGCTCTCTGGGAATAGCTGCTAGAGTAGCTTTAATTCTTGAGAATCGATCCCTAATTCATGGCTCATCATGGTTTTTCTCCAGGGTGCTTGGCTCTGCCTCCCTAAATGATATGTTCTCTTACCAAAGAATTAGACTATGTATGTATGTGAGTTTGTATATGAGTAGCCCGGTTTCTGTATACATATACTTAGGATCCAGAAGGCTTTCTGCAATTTGAGCTATCTCAGACACTTTTAGTCTAAGTCAGTAGGGTTTTTACCCATGTACTACTCTAAAAATTTGGAAATTTTAAAATTCATTTTCTTTATATCTTTTGTTCTCTATTTCGTTAAACATTTTTGATTCCTTCTTATTTCTTTAGGTCTACTCTACTGCTCTCTTTCTCCAACAAATTTTTAAAAATTTTTATTGGAGTATGGTTGATTGACAACGTTGTGTTAGTTTCAGATGTACAGCAAAGTGAATCGGTTATACATATACATACAGTCACTCTTTTTTTAGATATTTTCCCATATAGGCCATTACGGAGTATTGGATAGAGTTCTCGGTGCTATACAGTGGGTCCTTATTAGTTAACTATTTTATATATAGTAGTGTGTATGCGTCAATCCCAATTTTCCAATTTATCCCACCCCCCTTACCTCCTGGTAACCATAAGTTTGTTTTCCACTTCTGTAATACTATTTCTGTTTTGTAGATAAGTTCATTTGTACCCTTTTTTAGATACCGAATATAAGCAGTATCATAAAAATTTTGAACTTTGTGTGAATTGATTTGAGTGAAGTTCACTTCATTTATCAAAAGCCACACTAGCATTTCCTTTCTAGACAGATAGCTACCATCTTATTTCAAAGACACCTACCACCATACTCTTGGTTTTATCTTTCTTCACAGGCCTTGTTTCACCTCAAAAGCTCTTACTTGACTTAGAAAACTAGACATTAAAAACACGATTTTCCAATTCAACACAACTAGCCCCAAATATTCCCTTTAAATTGTGCTTGAAAACTCTCATTCTTTCTTTAGCTCATCTTTCTCTTGCTATTCCTTATCAGACTCAGCTATATGCACCCAGTTGACACTTCCAATAATCTGCCTGGATCTATCTTTAGCCAAATCCAATTTCTTTAGCACATTTTACGTCTTCTAAGATAATTCAAGTAATAGCTTTGGCACTCGTTTCGCTACTATTAATGTCATTTTTCTGGGCTCCAGTTATGTAGACTATTTTCACCTATTTTGCAGTTTTTGCTAATAATTTAGTCATCGTTCTTCAAAGCCCACATGCCACTTGGTTTCAAAGTTAATTTCACCTTTTTAGGATTTTATTATGGCAAAGCCACACTTCTAATACTCAACTTCTAGAGGAGAACTAGTTCTGGTATGAAAGAACTTATAGTATGGAGAAGAAAACAGAAGATTACTGATAGGATAATACAAACAAAAAAGGTTTATACTTACATAAGGGCTGCCCATTCATTTGTCCCTGTAAAGTTGGAACAAATGCTTTCAGCGACACACTGAAAGCCTGATTTATGGCCCTAATGGGTTAGACATTTATGGTCAGTGACATAAAACAAGGTACATCAAATAAAATATATGCGTAATTTGATGTTAAGATGAAAATGCTAAAAGTAACAGGATGTGTATTCAAAATGTTCCTAAGACATGGTTTCAAACAAGATGAATTTAAAAGGAGCTACATATTTAAGTTCTGAACCTGAAGTAAATCTGCAACAGCAACAAGAAGAAACACAAAACCATAACAAAACAAAAATTAAAAACAAAAGATGTAAGACATACACATAGAGAAAAAACAAACCTGAATGACTACATGCTATTAAATATGTAACTTAGGACAATAAATATAAAAAAGAAAATAGAGCTATGTTTCCAAAACATGTTTGTGGAAAAAAAATCACCATTGAATTTCGAGGTCCTCAACATTCTTAGAATAGTGAAGTTTGACTAATTGTTGCCACAAAGACACTTATGTTTTTGTTTTTGTTTTTGTTTTGTTTTAACTAAACCTTCCCCAAATGTAGTTAAATTTAGAGCAGTTTTTATTGCCTAGGACAGATATATTGATGAATGCTTCAGTCATCATTTAATGGAAGAACTCTTGTTTCTCAGCTATGTATTTACTACTCTACATTAGTTCATTATTGTATATATATTTTGACATAGTAGTTTTTAAACTATGTTATGATTTAGAGTTTTTACAAACAAACCTACTTATTTTTATGTCACATAAATAAATAGGAGGCCAGTGATTTTGCACAACGTAGAGAAACAATTGTTTGGATGCAATATTCAGCATCAGACCCTGACAATTGCACTACAACTTTCAAGTAAGTGCACTATGGGACAATGGTTGAGCTTCCTTGAAAGAGGAATATTTTGTATACTAGTGTACACTGCAGGTCCTGTCATGATAGTAAACAAGTAATAGTTCTGTGGTAAATATTTTAAAGGAATTAATGAGCTTAAATATTAGGTCTTTAAAATTGACCATATAGTTTTACTTCAATAACTTTTAGAAGAGTTCTTTTTTAAGCTGTTCAAAGGTATTTTAAATAAAAGTTACTTTAACAAATGACTCCCCAGATTACATACTTAGCTTGATACAAGGTCTCAGAAAATAATTTTCTCCTTTTATATTTAAATGTCATCAGCATTACTTATGGCTCCTAACAAAGTCTTACAATCATGGTTCTATCACCATTTATTTCAGTTAAAATGTGCCTTGAACTCAAAAATCGGAAAAAAAAAAAAAAAAAGAAAGGTCCATTTGATGTGGATTCCAAATCTTTCTGAACACAAGAAGGAAGGAAGTTTGAACATTTTTTCAATACTGGATTATCAGAGGTCAGCATACTTTCGTCATAATATATATGTGTATGCCTAGCGTATCTGCCTCAGAGTGCAGGCTATTTTTATATATCAGCTTAAAAGAAAATTTACAACCACGAAATAAAATGTATTAAAAGTGAGAAGTGAGACTTTAGAAACTTCTAACTGATTTCTAAACTTTTTCTGTGTTTTTATGTAACCCACAAAAGTAACTATGAACAAGGTAAATGGATTGCTTAGATAAAATCAGGTTTTAATTCACATGGGATTTATAGTATTTGTTGCAGTGATTTTGAAATAACTGTTTCATAATGCATTCAGTTTCAAGGACAACAGGTAATAAATGTTCAAATTTGCCAGACTTGGTTTACCAAAGAAAATTTTAAATAAAGAAATCCATGGAATGAGTTTTAAGATTTTCAGGGACAGTTTAACAAGTCAGCAAGCAGAGAACAGTAAAACACTATGATTTCTCCTAGTAAGATAAACCTATGATATCGTATAAATAAACACAATGGTGAACTTTATTAATTATTTAAATATTGTACATATAATCTTTTTACTGAATATAAATGCTGTAAACTAAGGTATGTCTATAATACATATAAAATATACTTATTTTTAACATTTAACATTAATATTGAGATTATATTTAGTTCAAAAATGCATAAAATGTAAAAATATATATCAATTTCTTGTCTCATAATTTTTATATTTTTGTCTTTGCAGTGGAAACAAAAAATACTTCTATAATAAACTTTCTTGTTTTCTTTTCTGTAAAGTTATAAGGCAAATAAATATAATGTGGCATTTTGTATAGGATCCTGGAAGTGAAAGAATGTACTAGTTAAAATCTAGGGGAATCTGAAGAAAATATGGACTTAGTTAATAATAACTAAGTGTGAGAGTGTATATGGAAACTCTTTGTATTATCTTTTCACGTTTTCTAAGTGGAAATTTGCTCTAAAAATACAGTAATCAATCCTTTAAAAGTTACTTATGAGATGTGAAAAGTACCTCTACAATTTGCACATGTGCATTATTATTAACGATACTTTTATTGCTTTAACTTCATCTGCCCAACATTGGTGGTATCTCACTCAGTCTCAAATATTTCCAAAATATTGAGCAAGCATAGCTTTAAAGATTTGCAATAAATATACCTGATGTGATTAAATCATTTGTTTTGTCTGTTATGCTATAATAATACAAAGCAATACAAAGGCACTGGAAACCACATATTCTTTTTATCAAAGAAATACTTAAGTATAACTTTGTGATAAACAAAAAGTAACATAGACAATCACACAATGGTAAACACATTATATTCCTTTTTAGCTTGTGAATATCTTTGCCATAATAGTTGACTCATAGTAGCCATAATTGCTATAAAAATTAGAAACAAGATGTTCATTGTCAAAATAATGATTGGATGTTATTGCCAAATGCTAAGGACAATAATGTTTAAAAACAGTGATAATTCCACTGTTCTCTAAAGGAATCTCTTAAATATACACACATAATTAAAGACAACATACTGTCAAACCACATATTCTCTGCAGGAAAACACACAAAACATTCTTGACTAACAATAAGACAAGGCAGTAGTGTATACTGATTTATATTATATTTATTTATGTGCCTATTTTACATATCTATTAAAGATGCGTGCTTTCCAAACCAACTCCTCTCTCTGACCTTCAGAAATCCTTTTCTTGATATATACTTGTCCACCTAACCACATTCCAGGCATTTCCTGCTATCTGTGGGTGCCAAATGCTATCTTTACAATTTCTTTTTGGAGATGACCCTGTGTGTTGTACTTTACTGGGAATTTAGAGGTCACCTGATGGGAACGCTATAAATTTACTGCCTTTTTACCTTAAAATGTATTTTCAACTGATATTCATCTACATAAAAATGGCATTCTTTCTACTATCTGGGTTTACACGGCATGTGTGTGTGGCTTTGTTCTCCACCACTTCTGCAAACAATCTTGCTCTTTTATATGCAACCTCTAAGAAAACTGGGGTTTTATCTATTTTTTTAATTCTATATTCCTATATTTAGAACAGTGCTTAGTGTGTGGCCAAGGCTCTGATTTTTTAATGACATGGCTGTAATTATTTACTTATAGTTAAATAATTACAAAATTATTTATATATTTTAATGACATACCTGTAACATTTTCTTTGTTCAACCAACAATTACAGACTACATAATAAAAAGGCTTTTATTTCTTCTCTTATTTTAGCTCCTTTCTTTAATTGATGAGTTCCTTGAAATAGCAATCTGTATTCATTTCTGCATAAACATTAAGGTATTAAAGATTTGTAATCTGTATTTTGTCTTCTCTATCCTAATAAACTTTCTTGTAGTATCCTAAGTAGTAAATACCAAAGGGTTCTCATAGTTTTATATACTTTGATCTCTGCAGTTACGAAAACATTTAAGCAGAGGAGTTGTATAAAATAAAAATCTTTATGGTAGAATCATTTATGTAGTGAAATTCATTAGTCTTTTTTCTCTATAGTTCTGTCCTTAAATGGATAGAAATTTGTATTCTCTTTTTTATGTTTATAGCGAAGTTTTAAATTAATTAGGGATTTCTTTTGGAGTATTATAAAGTACAAATGTGATTTTGCTCATATCCAACTGGTTTAACTGTTTGTTTTTAGGATTAGTGTGACTATTTTACAGAAAAGAGATTCAAATACTTTTATCAATTAATGATAAGATATAGGCTTCATATTTTTAAAACCGTTGAAAAAAGAATTATATTTCTAACTAGAAACTATTCTATATTAACTCACATCTATTACCAAGAGATACTACCTTATATTTCAGCTTCATTAGACCGTGAATGGAAAATAAGATTTTATTTCTTCTATAAAACCCATCAGAAACTTATTTTCAATACAAATGGAGAATGACAAAAAAAGTTTCATTTTTGACATATCAAAAAGAGCTCTTCCCTGGGGTAGATACATGATTCAGTCCTTTTAGATTTCTTTAACTGAATGTCCACACTTTCCAAAATATGTTATTAATTATAGATAAAAGTATAATTAAAAACTATCATATTTAGAGCAGGAGGAAAGATAATTTTCTTAAACCAACAGTATAGTCAAACATCAAACAAAACTCTTAAAATTTTTAGAATTTGACACATTTTATTTATAAATATAATTTTTTATTCTTGTCTGAAAATAATTTTTATGTTTTTGTTAAAAATCATTGTCCAAAGATCAGTAAGTGAACTGATTTTTCTTTTCATGAGCTATAAAATTGAGTTTAAGCTTTTTGTACACTTCATTGTATTTTTGTTTCATATTTTTGAAAGATGATATTTTCAACATTGTTTAAATATAAATTTGATAAATAGATCATCATTTAAAATTAAGTTACCGGTGTTTATGGTTTTTATACACATATGAATAACACAAAAGTCATACATTATTAATAATATTAAAAGCATTAAATAATTATTAGTTCCATCACATCTTGCTATTATAATCTTAAAATACTCAAAATGTATACTTACACACATAGATACATATATAAAATAAATTTAATTACATTAAGCACGTGAAGTTTCCTTATTTTTTAATCAAATGTGTATATCAAAATTATCTTTTCCTTTTTTAATTCAAAACAATAAATATATAAATAACTGTATATAAAAAAAAACTGTGTATATATATAATATATATATATATATTTAGCATTTAAATACCCAGAAATGGCATATTCTTACTTTTTCCTTATTTCAATATATATTTGTAATCATAGTGGCATAGGGAGAGAATACAGAATTTTACATGCTGAAACTTGAACAACTTATCTCTGTACTATTTTTAGTGACTTTCTTTTACAATCCATATCTGTTTTATAGCAAAAATTCTGTGTTAATTTAATCTACTAGACACTGACATAATATATAAGTCTTTGCCTCATCTATAAGTCTCAGATTCTTCAGATTTGACATATTGACATATAGCTAAGGTTACAAGCAAGTACCCTATAGAATATGCATATGGAATAATAAAATATATGTTAATACTATTTAGTATACTTTTTCTTTACTTTAAATTTAATATTTCAGTTGCTGAGTTAGTGAAAGGGAATTTCCAGGGAACCCATGTGGCCTAATTTCCATGAAGGTCTGCTGTGAAATACAACTTTCTTTCAAAATCACCCCAAATGGCCAATGCAGCTGGTATCAGCATTGTTCATTGGGACAGTTTGGAAGTAGAGATTCCCACACAGTGGTCCATACAGAGTTAGAAGGGTGACACATGAGACATATCTGAATGCTTGTTGAATATATATAGTCCTTATCTCTGTTCAATGTTTCACATAAAAACTTTGAAAGTAATCATAATGTGTACTTATGGTAAGTACTTCTTGAGAAGACACATGTCTGCTTTGAACTATTATTTTCATTCCCTAATACATTTTTGTGTGTGTTGATGCATGTCATTTAATCTCATGTCTTTCTACTTTTTGAATCGTTGTTTTAACTTAAGCAGTGTCTTCAGTGACTCTTACGTATACCACTAGATTAAGCCCCAATCCAGTATGTTCAAGCCAAACTCTAATAGACCATCATCCTCTGGCAGTTTTAACACTCTCCCCTGTGTACAGGGACAAACAAATGACCATTAAGGAGTTTTGTTGTCTACTAATCCTCTGCACATATTTCTTATCTCCTAATTCCCTGGTACTTCTTTATTTCCCCAAATACTGCAGGTGGATTTTTAGTGTACTGGACACTATTATAGATTGACTAGTTGGGTGGTCCAAAGCATCATGATCATCCTTTATAAACATGTTTATAACAGGCATATTCATTTCATTCAACATTAACTTAACTATATGATATGACAATGGTATTCTCAGAGAAAAACAATTTCATACCCTTGAAATACAGTGATGAAAAGATTGCCAATCATGATCTATTGAAAGAAACAGAAGCTTCCGAAAATTAAAATACTGGGCTGAGAGTGTTTGTTAGAAAAGAGATGTGCAAAGATATATACACCTGATCTTCCCTTTCAAATTACTATGAGTAATCATTTGCTATGGAAATCATTTGCTTTGAATTTCCTACAGGAACTGAAGAAATCACATGCTTCTATACTTTTTTATATACAAAATAACATCCATACTCTTAATCTGCTATTTCACGACTTCTCCTCAGTCTTCTCTAAAATCACCTTTCCAGTACAATTTCTGTGCTATTTCCCTGAATTTACCTTTTTGTATGTCCAACACTGTAACACTGTTCTCTACATTCTTTCATTGGAAAACCCACACCTTAGGGTAACATGTTTCTAAAGGAAGTTCATCACATCAGGTCTGAAACAAATGGTAACTTTTCTTGGAATCTTTTCCCAATACACTGATTGTTACCAAAATTCTGCTAAATTTAGCTATGCTTCTCTCTTGACATTGCTCATATGCCTGTTTAGTTATAGGTTTCTGTCTGTATTTTTAATCCATCTAACATGGCCCTTTAATAATAATAGCATCACCTTAAAAACAATACCAGCTAATCTTTTTAAAAATATATTTGACATAACAGGGTGTAAACTTAAGGTATACAGAATATTAATTTGATACATTTATTATTATAATATGATTGTAGCAATAATTAGCTCCTCTATCACATTACATAATTATCCTTTTTTTAGGTGCTTGGAATCTTTAAGTTCAAATCTCTTAGCAAGTTTGATGATTATAATACAACACCATCGTCTATATTTACTAAACTGTGCATTAGATCTTTGGTGGGAATGTATACTGGTTCAACCGCTATGGAAAACAATATGAAAGTTCCCCAGAAAATTAAAAATGAACCTACCATATGAGCAGCAATTCCACTTCCAGGTATATACCCAAAGGGAATAAAATGGGAAATTGATAACTATCTGCACTCCCATGTTTATTGCAGCATAATCACAGTAGACCAGAGGTGGCAACAGCCTAAGTCCTCATCAGCAGATGAATGGATGAAGATGATGTGATATATATATACACGAAATATAATAATAATATATAATATATATTATTAAATATATATTATTAAATAATATAGATTATATGTTATTAAATAATATATATATATTAGTTAACCATGAGAAAGGACATCCTGCTATTTGTAACAACATGGTTGCAGCTTGAGCATCGTTTACTAAATAAAATAGGTCAGGCAGAGAAAGACAGATACTGTATGGTATCACTTATATGTGGACTCTAAAAAGCCAAACTCACAAAAAAAAAAAGAAAGTAAAATGGAGGTTACCAAGCATGGTAGTTTGCGGGGGGGTGGGGGGGTAGCACAAATGTTGTTTAAGGATTCAAGTCGGCAAATCTTGATTGAATACTTCTCATGTATGTGAAAATATTGTCCTTGGAATGTCTACGAACTCTGCTTATAAAGTTCTTAGTGTTTCTTTAGTGATGTCAGTGACCATTCACAATCAGCAAATGAAGGAATTGAGATAGGAGAGGTTAAATAGTTTATGAAAGTGACATGCCATCACTTTTGCCATTTTCTGTTAGAACTAATTCACAGCTTGCCCACCCATTTAAAGGAAGAGGATTGCATAGAGGTGTGGATACCAAGAGGTGGGGAGAGTTCGGGCCATGGTAGAGTCTCTCTGTCACAGTCTATTCTCTGGTCACCAGTGATCCATGGCCTTCCCACAGGAAAAATGCATTCACCACCTCCCCAGGTCCCTGAGAGTCCTAGCCCATTAAACTATCTGTTCTAAGTTCAGATACTCATCATCTAAATTAGATCCAGTGAGAATGAACCTCCTGGGTATAATTCTTCTCAGCCTGTCAATCTATAAAACTAAAGAGGCAAGTTGTCTGTTCCCACACACACCCAACGTACAGTGGGGGAAGATTCAGGATGACAGGTATAGACATTTCTGTTCAAAAAGGGTAACAGTAAAGGCCTGTAATGATTTTAAAATGGAGTCAAAAAATGTTAGATACACTTTCATTAGATTTCAAAGCCTGGGAATAATTCTGCATGGCTTTTTCTCCTACCTCTGTGTGCTTCTTCCCAGTCATCTTTCCTCTTCCATGAAAGGCAGCCTGATTTGGTGGCGAAGTACTTCTATCAGCCTGCTTCCTGCCTGTAGAATTTCAGAAGTCTGAAAGTCTCTTTTCATTTTCCACTCTCCTTGTCCTGATCAGTCTAAGCTGGCAGTGTTTTCCCTAAAATAATTTTCTCAAAAACTGTGTAAGTCTTTTGTGGATTTCATAGGAGTTCATTTCATTAGACGAGAGCTATCCTCACAAATTGCTTCTAGATAATTCCTTCTCCAACTAGGACATGGTGAAAAGACTTAGAAGCAAAGTGATTAAGCTTCCTAGAAGTCCTAATGTTCAACTGAGAGGTTCTGAGACAAAGCCTCAATCTTTTTAAAGGACCAGTTGATCTCTTGAGGTTTTAGGAAAAGATTGTACACTCAAACCCTCAGTGTTTTTTCCCTAGACCAATTTTTATCTAAAAATCATGATTCCTGACAGTTCTTAGAAACAATTTATTAATTGAAGGACCTCTTTTTATTTGGAAAAGCTCAGCATTTTCAAAATTATCAAGCTCTTTTTAACAGTTCTTTCCTGAAATCATCTTTCTCCTCCCAGGGTTTATAAGCAGAAAGAAGAAACCAGGTGACATCTTCAACGCTTTGCCTAGAGATATTTCTGTCTAAATTACCAAGTTCATGACTTACATATTCACTTTCCACATAACTGTTAAAGAGAATTTCACAAATTCCACTCTCTGCTGGTACATGGCAAGGAGCTCCCTTACTCCACTTTCTAATAAAATGTTCCTCACTTCCTTTTGAGCCATCACTGACAGTGTCTTCAAAGTTCTGATTGTCTATGCAAGTACGTTAAATCTTCCTCCATCATGCTTTTCAAACGTTTCCCATCCCCTGTCCACTGCTCATTCCAAAGCCACTCCCACATGTCTAGTTATTTGTTACAGCAGCACCTCACTTGCAGGTACTGCACAACAAACTACTACAAGCTTAGTTGCATAAAATAACATCTATTTATTATCTCAGAGTTTGTGAGGGTCAGAAACCCACAGATGGCTTAGCTGAATCATCTGCTTCAGGGTCCCTCACAAGAAGCCAAACAAGTTGTTGGCCATAGCTGAGATCTCCTTGGAGGCTTGACTAGGGGAAATATGTTCCATCAAACTCATGTGGTTGTTAAGTGCAGAAGAATGAATTTGGACGCCTATCTTACACCACTCACAAAAATGAACTTAAAATTAAAAGACTGAAACATAAGACTTGAAAATGCAAAGCTTTTAGAAGGAAACATAGGGAAAAATTTGCTTGACATTGGTCTGACAGCGATTTCCTGTATGACACCAAAAGTACAAGCAACAAAAGTAAAAATAAATAAGTGGAACTACATCAAGCTAAAAATCTTCTGCACAGCAAAAGAAACAATCAACGGGATGAAAAGGCCACCTACAGGTTACGAGAATATATTTGCAAATCACATATCTGATAAGAGGTTAATGTCCAAAGTATATAAAGAACTTATATAACTCTTTAGCAAAAAAAGAGAAAAAATCTGATTAAAAAATTGGCAGAGGGACTAAAGAGGCACTTTTCCAAAGAAGACATACAGAGGCCAACAGGTACATGAAAATGTGCTCAACATCATTAATTGCTAGGGAAAGGTAAATCAAAACTACTATGAGATATCACCTCACACTTGTTGAAATGTCTACCATTAAAAAACAAACAAACAAACAAAAAAAACCCACAAAAAAAGAGATAAGTGTTGGCAAGAGCGTGGAGAAAAGGGAACCCTTGTGCACTGTTGGTAGCAGTGTAAATTGTACAGCCACTATGGACAATATTATGGAGTTTCCTTAAAAGAATAAAAATAGAACCGCCTTTTTTTCTCTTTTTTTTAACTTTTCTAAGAGCAGAAACTGAACCCAAATCCTGCATCTATTAGCTGTGTGGTGTTTGGAGGTGTGGATCCTGATTATTAATATAGATTATCTGACTTATCTAACAGTATCATGTACAGATTTTTTTAAAGAAGATAAATTGATTTTTTAAAAAAGAGTGATATCCTTCCAGTGATTCACTGATCTTAAAGCAAAGAAAAGACAGAGAAAGCAAGAAAGAGTGAGAGAGATACAAGAGAGATGGATGGAAATATTCAAATTTAACACTCCATTATCAAGCTTCCCAGAATTTAGAAGTAAAACTGAATTTTTCTTAATGACGAAATATAATGCAATGGTCTTTAAAAATTAAACAACTCTTTGGCCAACCTAAATTTTAGTATTTTAAATAGGCAACTGAAATGTATGAATCAGCCATTACCCCCTATATTTCTGACCATTCTTATCTTTCATGCATTCATATTTTGCTTGCAATAGAGCAATAATTGGTTTTCTCCTTGACATGTTCTGAATACACAGTTTTATGTTAAGAGTTTGAACAATGGGGCACATATTTCCCTCTGCCCAATAAAACAAATTTATGGCAGAAAAGCTTGACTTTTAAGATTTCATAGACCAGGAAGGCAATTTATCTTTGGCTTCCATTGAATTCATTTTACATATTGGGGAAATCTGTTGGATAAAATAAAACCTTTTTTCCATCCACTTCCTCTTGGCCTTTTTTTTAATCATCGATTCTCCCTTTTGTTTTTGTTTTTAAAGCCCAGGGACTAAAAACAGATTATTTTCAACTATAGCCCCTCATTTTATTTCCCATTCATTGCCAATTATCTGTTCAAAGTAGTAGACAACAAACGCTCCTACTTCTTTATGCCCATTCAATACACTCTTATAATGAAGAAGAGTAATGATGACAGCATCAGCTCCTGCCATCCTTAACTTCTTGTACTATTTGATCTTCATGACCACACCTCTGACCTTAAAATATCCTCTTAAGTTTGATCTTTTTTCTAGCCTCTGTATCATGGCTCATTTATGTCAAATTGAATGTCAAGTTACTAATTTCTTCTACATATCAACCTCTCTCCACTTTATCCATACATTTACCTCTAAGTATCTCCTCTCTCTTTTTAATCGATTACGTGGTAACTCCCAAATCTGTGGATATCTCCACTTTCTGAGATCTAGTCCAGAATTTTCAATCTCCCCCCGGAAATTTCATGTAAGGTCCCCTTATCTCTAAGTTATTGTAAGGGAAAAAAATAACATGTTGTCAAACTCATCCTCGTGAGTTTCCCACTATGGAAAATAACACAGAGGTTATCACTCTTCCCTGATAACCACAGATACAAGTACTACCTGCATAATATCTCTGGCATCTTCACCCTTTTGACATATTCCAACACTTATCATTGCTCATGTAGCTAGCCACTTATTACTTCACTCTAGCAGGTATTTATTAAGTACCAACTCTGAGCAGGCATTGCTCCGGGTTCTGGAACATAAAGATGAATAAGATAGTGGTGAGACATGGTTGAAATTTCCAACAAGCCCACCTATTTGGCATTCATATTATTACATATAATATTTTCTGGACATTTTTCCTACAGTTTAAAGTAAAAATGACACAACGGTAAAATAACAAAGTAAAATATATCTCCACATTATTTGTCATCAACCTGATCAAGTACATTCTTATGTTATATTTTAACCAGTATATTTTGTTTTGATCAAAGTATATAACCAGCATATATGTTTTATTTCTCAAATCAGGACAAAGAAAGTTAGGTTTTGGGTGCTTAGTTAGTGAAGAATCTAAACTGATTTTGGGCTTGGGGTAGTAAATTAAAGAACTTGCACAAGATACCATATTGTAACATTGTCATGGAATTTTTTCTACATACAATTTTTTTCCTATATACAGGTCAATATGTTTATAAAATTTGGTTTATTTTTGTATAAAGTTATAATATCACATGAATTTGATTATATTAAAAATTTCAAATGATGTGTCCCACTTTCCATGGGGAAGTTCTAGGGTTCTTTGCAGGCGGAAGTGCATTATGGTGGATGAGTATATAATAAGAACAAAAAAGTGTTTCCTGTTATACAGTCGGAAGATTTAACAACTAAGCAGTTTGAGACCATTCCCTATCTCTACCCAACTCGAGTGAGAATTGGCAGACTGCACAAACTTCTCATATTTCATACCAAGAATTTGAAGGTCAAGAGCATTACTCCTTTGCCAAACACCAGTGATGGCATGATTACTGTGTGGATTTCAGATCATCCCAGAGGTAACTGATAAGACATGACTCTGCTCTCTGCTCCCTTCTCCACAAAAATAGCTCTCAGAGTCCAACAACTGAATACGTATATACAGCTGATTCAAGAAAAGTTTAGTGCATAAAATCATGAACCAACATTAGTAAAAAGTATCTGCAAGAGGATGTAGATTTATGCTGTTTTACCCATTAATGGACTGTCTAACTTACAAGTCTAGATGAACACCAGTAGGTTTGGGAAGAGATTAAAAATCCACACATGAGAGCACTCTTTTTCCACTGTCTTCAGTCATAACTGGGTTAAGTATTTAAAACCACATACATCCAAAGATAGTTAATTGCACCTGATAGTTAGGCAATGTGATAACAAATTTGAAAAATGATATCATGTACGTATTTGTATATTTATTATAATTAAATTGTATAATGGATAAACCCATGGATTGTTCTATAGCATAAATAGTTTGAGCTATATTGAGTGTTATCCATTTGAACAAAAGAAAAAGAAAAAATAGTGTAAGCGGTGGTGGGAGAGGAGGAGAGAGCAGTAACCTGTCACAATTCATCCATCCGTTCATGTATTCATCATAGATACATATGGAGCGCCTGCCAAGTACGAAAATCTTAAGGATTTTGTGAATATATAAATGAGTAAAGCAGGCTCGGTAGCTGAAGGAATTCAGTACCTACAAATACCTGCCTAGCACTCATCACATACATGTTCTACAAGCTACTCCCAAGGGAATGAATATGGAGAACAGAACTGCAATTTACCAAAAAATATTAATGTTTAGTTTGAAAATAAGCATATCTCTTTTAGCTAGAATGGCTTTCCTGGAGAATTCATAGATTTTACCTGTTAATTTAAAAACTTTTGCAGAATTCGGTCTTATTTACAGAGGCAAACTGACTGGGGAACACCAGCGGCTGGACACTTGCCCAAGCCTGCACCCTCTGGGGAGAGGAAAGCTGCCTCAGTGCCCACGTGGTCCATCCACATCAGACTCCTCCAGAGTCCCTTTTCATTGGAGAACATGAGAAGTCCCACAGAAGCCCTTCGGCGGGGATTCTCCTTCTTCTCAAAAACGTACATCCCAAATAAAGTTGGAAATATACTTTTTAAATGTCGTCATCTCCATATTTGACACACAGTGGGTACATTGGCTTGAATAATGTCCCCTCTCCTAACAAATTCATGTCCACATAGAACCCCAGAAAGGTTTTGAGGTTTGGAAAGAGGGTCCTTCCAGATGTAATTATTTAAATTAAAATGGGGTCATATCATATTAGGTGGGTCCTAAATCCAATGACTGGTGTCCTTCTAAGAAGAAGAAAGGACACCCAGGGTCACAGAAACATAGAAGGAGGAAGGCCATGTGACAATAAAGGCAGAGACTGGAGCGATGCAGCTGTAAGCTAAGAAAGGTCAAGGATTGCCAGTAACTACCAACTACAAGGACAAGGTAAGGAAGGATTCTTCCAAGGATGGAGGAAGGATGGTCATGCAAACAGTTTTATTTTGAACTTCTAGCCTCCAGAACGATGAGAAAATAAATATCTGTTTATTAAAGCAACCCAATGTGTGATGCTTTATGGGAAACTAGTATGGTGGAATCGGTAATTTTGGTTAAAAACTGAAATGAACAGTTGTGAATATTTTAACTAACAATCTTAAATGGAAAACTTTTACCACAAAAAGTAAATAATAAAATGGAATCCAGAAAGATCGTAGCTTTAATATATTTTTGCTTGATACAGCTAAAGCTGAAGTTATGCATTATGAATTTATTTCAAGCATTCCTGACAAAATCCTCCAATATTTTATCTATTTCCTTAGGGTTAAAAGGCTTAGCTACAGTTTGAAATACTGCATAAAGATAAGCTTATTGACTCAGCATTTAATGAGACTATTTCAGGAAAAAAAAAAATATATATATATATATATATAATTAACAGTATAAATCAAGACTTAAACCCAGCTAAAAGGATTTCTACTAAAAATCACACTCAATTTATGCAATTTTTCACTAGAGTTTAACACATTGAAGGTAAAAAAAAATGAAAAAAAAGAAAAGAAAACCTACAGAAAATGCTCATGCTCAAATTGCAGTAATAAGGAGAAAAGGAGATAGGCTTCTTATCCCATGAGAAAGGGTTTTGTGTATTTCCCTTTTTTGTTGTTGTTTAGTTTTTGTTGTTTAACATATCATGATTGGGGATCTCCAATACTCTTAGGCAATGAAAGATTCATGAGTCAAGTTTCCTAAATGGATGCCTCTTTCTGACAAGAGTGTGGTCATTTGTACTAGGAATATAGAGTGAGCTCTGCATCAGATAAATCAGCTGTCACCCGTGAAGGGCAAGTGAGAGGGTCAGTCTTGGACCACATATCGCTCTCTGCCATAAGGAGAAGGGCTGTGAGGTGCATTTCAGTCTATTCAGGAAAATTGGCTAAGTTTTTTACATTTGCTTACCTTCTATATGTCCTTTTCTCCTTCCTTCCTTCCTTCCTTCCTTCCTTCCTTCCTTCCTTCCTTCCTTCCTTTCTTTCTTTCTTTCTTTCTTTCTTTCTTTCCTCTCTCCTTTCTTCCTTTTTTCCTTCCTTTTTTCCTTTCTTTCTTAAATATTTTATCATCTTGTAATACTGCATTCCTTTCCTTATGACTTTATATTTTCTATATTCATAATAATTAGCATATGCTACTTTTATTTTATTTATTATAAAAACAATATTTGTTGTTAACAAGAAAAGGGGCAGATAATTCTTCTAAATGTAGAAGAAAACTATCCAATTAGACTACTTACTGAAGCACTTAGATGGTTATAGCTTTACCTTTCTCCTTGTTCAGAGCTCTTTTTAAAAGATTTTATAGCATTGAACTTGTAAAATTCTAACTTATTATAATTGAGTTAGAGTGCAAACTAACTTCTCTTTCATTTTCTTATAGCTGAAACATCACTTAGCATCTTACAGCCATGCCCAAGTCATCAAGTTACATAGTTAGTGTCTTTTATTTATTGGGTAGATGCCTAAGAAGAAAGAAATGACAATTTGTATGCTAAACCTAACATTTTAAATGTGTGAATTGACGTACAATATATAGTATGGAATAAATAAGTATCAAATGGTATAGTGATTAAAAGAATTTTTAAAGACCACCAATTGCTTATTAAGGGGTAAGAATGCTATTCTTATTGGAAAATGGATTACAGAGTTCTTAATATGTTAACTAAAAGTGTGACCAACATTATATTTCAATTTAATGACAGAGAAACTGTCCAAAAAGAAAAAAACAATACATGTCTTGTAAAATTAGTGAAGAGTTTTTGCCACTGTCAACATTAATACATAACCATCAAAGAATGAATATTTAAAAGATGATATGGTTAACTGTGTAATTGTGAATACTTGTTTTTAATGTCTAGCTAATCTTACATTACTCTAATAAAACAATAAAATAAGTCACTTTAGGTCATTTTGCTAATACTGCATGACATCCGTGTCAGAAGGAAATTGTTCATCACACCACCTCAAGGCAGATTCACAGGAATGATATTTTATTTCCTGTGATAATTTTAGGTATTATTTTCCAGCTTCTGACTGCATAAAATGTCAAGGAAGAAAATGCTTGTAAGTAAAATACAATATATATCAGCTCACAGAATTATATCAAAAATGTTAACTTGCTGTTTTCTCAACATGTATAATAACTTTGCTTAAGGGTACTGAAAGCAGAAATGGTATTACATGTTGTCAAGAAGGCAGAGATTGTTGAAACATGCTGTCTCATAGAAGAGAAAGAGAAATGTTTTACTTATAAAAATAGCTATATGAAAAGGGGAAAAAGAAATCTGTAAACTAAAATATCACAACATCTTTTTCCCTTCACAATTGTATTTTCAGGTGCCATAAGAAAATCATTATTATAGACTCAGACCATAATGATAATAGTTTAATTTTATATTTAGATTAGAATAATTTTACACGCTAAATTTTTTACTGTTATAAACAATAGTAATTAATGATTATTCTACTTTCTGGGGCAAGAAAGGAAATAGAGATCCACTATATTGTACCTAAGGGAGTTGAAAGAGATATGGTGGAACTCTAATTTAAAGAACTAGTTAAGTAACTAGATATTATTTATGAGGGGATAGTGGAGATCTATGATTGTTCAGAGGGGTCCAGACGAGGAGACTAGGTAAGTGATCATGTCATTCTCTGAGATTAACAAGAATGATATAATAATTATATATCTTATGTATAAGATAAGATGTATGGGCAAAATTGGGCTAAGATGTTTATAGAGGAAGCAGGAATGGATGACTGTAAGACACCTAAATGTGCAGGTGTGGAGCTATGGAGAAAGAGATGAGAAAGAAATGATCTCAGCCATTAATTGGAAAATAAGGGAAAGAGAGAGTCAGAGAGAGTCAGAGAGAGAGAGAGGGAATAAAAGAAAGAATTGGGTCAAAAAAAGCAATAATTCAAAGTCGTATTGATACTGAAGGTCATAGCTGAGGTCATAGATTTCATATAAATTAGTCCTTCACAGTACAGGAGAAGAACCTGAGAAAATATCAGAACACCAGAGTGGATGTACAAGAAAGAGAAAGAAAGTGAGGATGCTGGGGGCACTGGAAAAAGGTGAGTGGATACAGAGAATCAAAGGCTCTGGGCTGCACGAGAAAGGAATAAGTAACTTTGAGATCAGCAGACTAAGGAAAATGGAAGGATGAGGGGATCATAGTGTTGTTGAGTTTGAAGAACACCCTAAAGGGAACCGAGGAAGTAGCCGGCACAAAAAGATAGAAGATGTTGTCAGATAATGGTCTATTTCTTGTTGCATGTGGATTTAGAGAAGGAATGGTTTGGTCCCAATCCTTAGAACTATGAGAAGATACACTGTATCTGAATCCATCAACTGAAGTATCCCTACAACTAAGCCAGCTTTTGAATGGCTTTTGTATACCCAGCTATCTGGGGGCAAAAAAGATAATCAACTCTTGCTCCAGCCTTGGCATCTAAATGTATCCTTATACAATAGGGGGAAGTTTTGAAAAAGTGAGGGCTTCTCCAACTCCAGTTGAGCAAAGAAAAGAGGCAACTTTGGAGGTCTACTTTTGCTTCTTAGAGTGTAGGCGGGGAAGTGGTTTTCTAGAAGAGTCCAAGAGGACAAGTCTTGTGTGGTTTGTAGTTGTATATTCCAAGAATGTTTAGAGAAACAGTATCAACCAAATAGCAAACTCCTCAGAGAAAGATACAACAGACTAGCTCAGTCTTCTTCAGTTAGCAGCAGGATTCCAACAGAAGTGGGATATTTCCCAAATCTCTCCTTGCATCATGTTTTCTTCTGTCCCTTTGGCTAATCTGTGTGAATGGCACAACTCAAAGTGTGCATACATTTAAATAGAATCAAATGATATGTTACATATGAATAAACTTAACAAAAATTGTGCAAGACATCTACAGTGGAAACTGCACAACATTGGGAAATTAAAGAAAACTTAAATGAATGGAAGTGTATGCCATGTTCATGTTTTGGAAAGATTCAATGCTGTAAAATGCAATTTCTCTCCAAAACAATCTACAAAATTAACACAATTCCAATCATAACCCAGCAGGTTTTTTTTGGCAGAACTTTTGAAATTGTTCTTAAAATGTGTACAGAAATTCAAAAGACCTAAAATTTCCAAAATAATCTTAAAAGAAAAAGAAACACAATTGGTCAACTTGCACTACCTGACATCAAGAACTACTATAAATCTATACTAATAAAGATAGTGGAATACTGACATAAGCATTGAAACATAGATCAAAGAACCAAATAGAGAACACAAAACTAGAGTTATATTTATGTGACCACTTGATATCTGGCAAAGGTTCCAATGCAGCCCAAAAGGAAAAGGGAAGTTTTTGCAATAAATATTTTATGAAAACATAATGTCCATATAGAATGAATTAACCTAAGATCCTAGCTCACACCATACATAAAAGTAAAATGTAACCTAAATTTAAAGCTAAGCTATAATATGTCTAGAAGAAAAATAATTTAGTAGAATATCTCAATAATTTGAGATTGGCAAAGCTTCATTAAGATACATAATGTAATAACCCTAAAGAACAAACAGATAACTTACACTTCAGCAAACTAAACGCTTTTGCTCATCTAAATTCCCTCTTTAGAAAATGAGTAGGAAAGCCACATTCTGGGAGAAAATATATCACAATATGTGTATAAAAAAGGACCATCGTTTAGGATATAGAAATGAATTAATGATTAAAAAAAAGAAAAAACTCCACAATGGACAATAATTTGAAAAAACACATCATTAAATATGCAAGTCACCAATAAGCACATGAAAAGTTACTTGACAGCTTTGGTCATCAAAGAAGTGTAATTTAAAACCACATTAACCCACTAATGCTTCAGAAAGCTAAAATTAAAAATACTGAGATAGCAAATGTTGAAAAGGGTAACAACCAGAACTCTCATCCATTAGTAGTGGGAGTTCCATAGAGAGTGTAGAAATCATTATATGCATATGAAAACTCTTACAACGTACATAATTGATATAAGATCAAGAATCCTCTAACTTTACGATTAACATAACATTTTCACTTTTCTTGTCATAACTTTTCATTCTGATTTACTATAGGACGCTTCGGTGTCAACATCACTGGTTGCCTTGAAATGTAAGCACATATGAGTTGCCTACTAACCTAAAATCTTTCAATGATATTCAAAACAAAAGAATCTTTAACTTGGTTTGATTGTTAGTAGGTCTTCTGGGCATTAAAGTTGCTACTGGAAAAAATTGTATTTTATGTCACCAAACCTCATCCCATCCAGTTGAATTACTGGTAATTTTTCTCTCCATCCCAATGGTTTCTCAGTACTTTATCTGTATTTTCATGGCATTGTATACTCCAGTTTTGTTATTCAATTACTTATCAAGCTTCCCTGTTAAACCAAAAGTCCAGTTAAGTGTAGGATCCATATTTCTTCCACATTTCAATACTTTACCCCACAATGATTTCACCTACAAGAGTGAGCTTCTTAAAGACGTAGAACAATTCATATTCATCTGCCCTGATACCTTCAAATGGTGAACACACATATACTATATCTGATATATGCATGTTAGCCAAAGTTCAGCAAATATTTATTGAATGGATGAATTGTTGAAAAGATCCACAACTATTTGTATGGGACTAACTATTTTATTTTTCATTTCTTTGTTCCTATACACTATATAGCTCCATTACATAATAGATTGACTAGATCTATAAGATATGTGAGACTTAAAAAACTAAAATGTAGGTTAAATGAATTAGACAAAACTATTTACACTACATTCATAACTAAGCCCAAGTTTAGCAAAGTAAAAAAATGTTTTCTTTATTTTAAAATAATTGAATAACCTATTTAGATTGAGAGTCACAGTTCTGATAAAACAGCTTATGAGAAATTTCTTCCAAATAGTTGATCAATTTGATTGTTTTTTCTGATATAATGGTCTATGTTGATTTTATTTTTTTATATCATGAGAATGCAATCCCATATTCTTTTACTTGCCACTAATTAATCCCATTTCTTAATGGATATGTGTTATGTGCTTACCCAGAACTAGGTATCATACATGCTAGAAACTGGGAAGAGTTGATGAATGCAAACATAATATTTGTGCTATAGGAATCAGTGACCTCATGAGAAAGGTATTTTAACAATGATTCCACCACAAGACCATATGTAGTAACAGACCAATATATAGAAAGGTATCTGTGTTAGGTGGAATTCTAACATAAGCTCCCTACACCCCACCCCCTCATGGCTCAAGATTCCCTACCCTATTCCCAAGGGCTGTGAATATGATCAGATAGAACATCCTAATTATGTTGTGTTATATGGCAGGGGATTTTTTCAGATGCAATTAAGGTTACAATTGAGTTTTACTTAATCAATAGGGAGATTATGTGGTTGGTTACATAGATACTGGTTTACATGGAAATTATTCAATCTCCAATTACAAATGAACCCTTTAAAGGCAGAGAGTATTCTCTAGCTAACGATAAAAGGTGAGGCCAAATATGGGAAGGATTTGGTGTGATATTGTGGCTTGAATATGGAGGGGGGCATGTAATGAGGAATATGCATGGCTTCTAGAAACTGATAGAGGTCCTTGACGGCCAGCAAACAAGGAAAGAGAGACCTCTGTCCTACAACCACTGGAACTGAATCTGAAGGTGAAGGTGGATTGACCTTGATTTCAGCTGTGTGAGACCATAACAGAGAATCCAGTTTTATCCTGCCTTGACTTTTGCTTTACAGAACTATGAGACAATTAGTGGGTATTGTTTTAAGCTGCCTAATTGTGATGATTTTTCATTCAACAATTGAAACAACTACAGGCTCTGAGAGCACAAAATAGAACACATTTTTATTGCCTTTAAAGCCAAAATGGCTTCAATGCAGACAGAAGTCTTTAGATGTCTTAGATAAGCAGTATTTCCTCAGTTTAGAGAAGTCTTATCAATAAGACAGTATGATCAAAGGCATGAAGAAAAATGAGTATAGTGCATTCAGGAGTCATGAACTTCCATACTGTGGCAAGGATGCCTAGGGTTTAATGGAAGGTGAGACCTCTAAGGTTGGATCAGAATACTCTGTGAAGAGTCTCGATCAGTGTGCTAATAAACTTTGACCTCTCAGCAATAAACATTCATGAAAGGTTTATTTAATTCCTTATTTTGTAGAGGAGTGGCATAGTTCTGTTTGACAAAATTACCATTAGTGAAAAAGCAAGGATTGAAAAAATGAATGGTGTCATTTTAGACTAGGTCATATGATTTAGAGATTATCAACCATAAGCAGAGCTATAGACACTATAAATATTTTAGGAGTTTGTATAAAGCTGTGTATCTATTTGATTTATCTTTTCTGGGCTCTGATGTCTCTGTGTACGACTAGCATGTGGCCTTGAGAAAATTAAAATTAAGGTATGTGTGCATATAAGTTTTATGGTTATTATTTTTGCTGCCAGAGGTAGGTACACCGCAATTCAATGACATAAACAAGAAGTATGTATTAATGCTCATTAGTCTATGAGTCAGCTGGAGAAATCTTTGAGTTTCAACGGGGCTCACTCATACATCTGCATGCAGCTGTGGATGAGAATCTAAGCTGACAATGATTTGGCTCTGTCTCATGTTTGGCTATAGCCAATTAGACAGCCTCAGCTAAGAAAACTTAACTCTCCTTCAAGTTGTCTCTTATTCTCCTACAAGCTCTACCTGCCTCATTGAGAAGGCTAGCCTCATAAATGACAGAACATCACTACAGCCATGTTCTATTGGAAGAAATAAGTCACAAGTTTAGCTCACATTAAAGCCCTTGGGAAACTGATTTCACTGCTCGATGATAAGTGAGCAACATCATATGGCAAAGATTATAGATGCAGGAAAGTGTAATGGTTTGGGTCACAATCAATCTGTTATAGTATGTTTTCATTTTTTCAAGTAAACCTACCCACTGGTCATAAAGTCATAAAAGCAAATGCTTTTAGAATCAAGTAAATAATGGAAGGTATGAAAATACCTGAAAAATAGGGACATATTGTACATGGCAAACCGGTGAGGAGATGGTTATCTTATCACAAGGATAATTTCAAAGACTATTTTAAAAACAATGTTCCAGGCAAACAACTTTGAAAGAAAAGAATCAGCCTTTGGTTGTATTATCTCTTATTGAAGAAAGGCTAATTTTATTGTAGAATATTAATTTGAACTATACAAATTTCTGATCTCAATACTTAACAGTTTAATTTGTAATATTTCCCTCTACCAACACAATGAATTTTTCCGTGCAATAGTTAATTTTAATTATCTGCCAGAGCAAGCCCACATTTTACCCTGACCTGCTTGCCATTGTTTATAGTTTCATGATGGATTGTGAGACAAAATCTTCAAGTATAGAAATTTTAGTTCATTTCTTTTCAGAAATAAATTTTAAAATGTCAATATCAACATATTTCAAGATGTTTATCCAACATTCTCTTTTTCAATTTTATCTTTTCATTTCTTAATATAGTTTTTGCTGTTCTACTGCTGGCCAGTTTTCATCAGAATTGCAAAACGAAATGCTCAGGATACTTAGTAATATTAATGTTGACCATATTGCATCTGAAAGCAGTCACATAATAGATGATAATTCCACAAACCTAAATAACAAAGTATTTGGGTGTCAATAGGTCTATAGGAAAATTTCTTTTTAATATGTACCTGAGTTTGATGTAGTCCCACTTTTTGATTTTTGCTTTTGTTGTTTGTGCTTTTAGTGTCATATTCAAAAATATTATTGCCAAGGCCAATGTTAAGGTTATTATTCTCTACTTTTTTTCTAGTTTTGTGGTATCAGGTGTTATGTTTAAGTCTTTGATCCATTTGGAGTTAATTTTTGTGATTTTTGTGGTGTAAGATAGTGGTTTGATTTCATTTATCTTCATGTGATTATCCAGTTTTCCCAGCACCATTTTTTGAAGATTATCATTTCCCCATTGGGTATTCTTGGCTCCCTGTTGGATATCAGTTGACCACATATGTGGGGGTTTAATTCTGGGTTCTCTGTTCTGTTCCATTGTTGCATGCATCTATTTTTATGCCAGTACCATACTGTTTTAATTACTATATCTTTGTAGTATAGCTTCAAATCCAGAAGTGTGGTGACTCCAGCTTTTTTCTTCTTTCTCAGGATGACTTTGGCTACTCAGGATTTTGTTTGCTTCCATACACATTTTAGGAATATAGACAACAATACTGTATTATTATCATAAGACTGGGTAAGAGACTCGATCTTAATTATTTCCACCCCCCCAAAAAAATGATAATTATGTGACATGATAGAGGTGCTAACTATCACTACAATGGCAATCATTTTACAATATATAAATGTATCAAATCAAGAAGCTGTACACCTTAAATTTGCACAATGTTATATATGAAATACATTTCAATTAAAAAAATAAAAATAATAGGTACCTAGGTGAAACAAACAATACTATGTCTTTTTACTACAACAAAAGTTGTATAATCTAACATTAGCCGATGACTACCAGGGGTTATAGCCAAGAAAGAATGTTGCAAGTCCACATAAGGCAATAAGAACCATGTAACACATGGAAAAATATTAGATCTGTATTTAGATGTCACAAAGCCATTTTATTTATCTTTAAAAAAATCTAAGAAATCTGTCTTTGAGGCCTTCTTTGAAACTAAAACTGAATATTGCCATTAACAGTCAGGAAATTATAGCGAGACCTGGAGTAAAGTATTTCCCTCATTGGGAACTTACATCTTTCTTATTAATCAATTACTCTCCCTCACTCATGCATACTACTCTATTTATTGATTAATGTTAAAAGTAACATGAGTTTAATCAAGAATTTTCTTAGTGCAAGTCTGAGCCTTTAGCTATTGCAAAGCTGGAGAAATGACTCCATCCAAGACTGAAGAATTTTAAGAACGCCTATATGTCCAAATCTGTAGGTTCTTGACTTAGCATTATCATTATTTCAAATATTGCTATGAATACTTTAAAACAACTTTCTGTAATTCTACAGGATATCATTTTAACTAGAGGGTATATGGAGTACAGTTACCTAAATCCCTTAAAATGGTAAAAAATTAACATTTTGTCTCACATTTCTAGGACATCAGTTTATTTTGAGGGGATAGAGCAAAATCCAGTTCTCTACAGTTTTCATCTTGCAGTTTTTCCAATGCTTGGGAGAAACTATGTTGGTACATTGGGGAAAAGGTCATACAGTTTTCCTAATTTCGTCTCCTAAATCAGACTGAGGATTGCTTCCCATTGTTTAATTCAAAATGATTTGGGATGAAAAGCAAATGTCCCATCATAAGAAATTCATTTCTATTAAAAAAACCACTCATTTAATTACTGCTAAAATGTATCTTTGCTGCAGAATATGCTTTGATTTATCTAGACCTGTGACAATTTACTAATAAATTGTCACTATATTTGCTGTTCCAGTATCTTTCCTCCCACTTGCAGACTTTAAGATCTTACTTAATTATCAGTACACTAAAAGTGTAATGCTCTGTTTTAACTTCAATAGTACTAGACGGGGCCATTTTCAGTGGCCCCTCTGAACATAGCACCTTCTGTTAGGGGTACATACCTCAGTAATGTCCAAACACCAAGAGCTGTAATTTTAACATAGGAAAGTTATCCCTAGGAGATTATAAGACAAACACCATACCGTTTAGCAGAGCTGCTAGTTACTACCGTTGTTATGTTAATCATGCATAACACTGCTATAGAATCAGAAAATCCGGGACTATTTGAGAGAAAGAGATCTGTGAACTCATTTACCCCAAGCCAGTAATATTACAGAAACTGGAGACCAGAGATAAAAAGGGACTAGTCAAAGGGGACAAAGATGAGAACACAAGTTACCAGTTAAGAAGTCAAACCTCTATTGTTCACAAAATCATTTATGAGGATGATTTGAAGTATTTTTCCCCCCTTTTCTTCTGTTAACCTAGAAAAAAAATCATGTCATAAGACCTTTGGAAATTTCAAAAGTAATTGTATAATGCTCTCTGTGGAATATGAGCTCAGTGATATTGCTGATCATGTATAGTATTATAAATAAGGTGGTTTATATTGATACTTATTGTATATTTATTGATGTTTAATTGATGCTTTATTTGAGATACACAGATGTAAACCCTTTGTTATCTCTTAGGATATGCAACCTGCTGCAGATATAAGAATTCTGTCCCAAGCAAGGACATGACTGACTGCACCTCATTGTCAAATTTTGCCAAATGCGTAGTGTATAACCCACAAATACTATTTACATGTATATGTAGGAGATGACAGAATTCAAAAAATTATCTATCTTTTATTGTATGCTATATGTGTGAAAATTGTTTGATTTCTTGTTTGGCACATAATAATCATTATATTTTTCAACATTATATTCTCCTCTGGGGTGCCCATTTGCTAGAAGTTTATCTTTAATATATTAGAGACAGAGGGTTTTTTTGGGTTTTTTTTTACAAAAGCATACCCTCTGAAGAACACTTGTATTCACGTCAATAAGCAAATGTTTCATATTTCTTATTATTATATGGAACCAAAAATGTTAAAATATATTATTTTTAAAGTGTCTCTCTGATTAGCAAAGCTCAGTCTGCAATAACTATGTTGACTTCCACTGAGAATGCTGTCAAGTTAAGATATTTAAGTAATTCATAAATCAGGTTCTGTTTGACTGTAGTTTCTACTTCTTTTTTCTTGCAGCTTACTGTCTAAGGAAAGCAAATATTTCACCAGCATTATATGCTACAAACCTAAGACACATAAATGACACTGATTATAGGACATACACAACAAAGGGATATTGGGTGTGTCACTCTTATTCTCAAGACTGTAGCATGTACAGTTCACTTGTGGGAGTGACCACATCACTAGTTTTATACAGAGCCATCAATGCTGATAGAGAGAAGTCTTAATATTTCTAGACAGACACTAAGCAGTAACAAACCCATTTAATCTATTGTCATTAATTATTGTAACCCCTTTCTCTTTATTCCACCCAAGAATTTAAGAGCTCTCAATTAAGTATTGGGACCTGTAAGACAATCATAGCAGAAATAGGAAACTCTAGAAACCCTCATGGGACCATACGGAAAAGAAAGTAAAAGAGGGGCAGTTTAATTTAGGAAGGTGTTTGAAGGATGTCTTCCAAAGCCAGAGGAAAACCTATTATGTTGATAGTTCCAAGAATTCCCACCTTGGTTGCCAGCCCTAGGACCTCACACCTTACGGAGGACTTAGCCATGTGATTCACTTCACGCTGACATGAAATTCCATTCATTAGTTTGAGTTACTAAAATGACCTATTAGGGAAGAAGACTAAGCAACCTTAGGTGAGATTTGGATAAAATCCGTAGCAGCTATTTATAGCATTCAACACAGCTTTTCATCCAAAAATGTCAATGGCCAGTAACTATTGTCAAGCTCCACATACCCACAATTATTCTAATAAATGTCACCAGAATCAAGAAAACGTACACCTTAAAATACAGATTAGGGTCTCATACAGAAATTAAATAAAACATAAGTGGTTGTAAAGTCAAAACTCACAATTTACCACATCTGCAACACAGTAGTGATTTTAAACTTAGAGAACAAAGTGAATGGAGGAGAGGAATTCTGGTCTTACTGAGCAGTATAAATAAAAAAAGACTCGTACCAAGATACATCCTGGTAAAATTTTGAACAGCTATAGGAAAAAAGAAATACTAAAATCTTCCAGGGTACAGGCTACTACTGTGAGAGATAAATTTCAAAACTACTTACTTTTAGATGGCATTTAAAGCCTTAATACTGGAAAAGATCATCTACAGAAATTGTAGAGAAAGAAGAGCAGAGTCTGTGTCTGAGAGCTCTAGGGAACTCCAAAATCCAGAGCTTGAAAATATAAAATATAAATTATATAAACCAAGCCATACATGAAAGCTGATAAATAATATAGACAGTCAAACCAAGATTATATATTCAGTTTGTGTGAGTGTGCAGTGAATATGCAATTAAAGAATGATCTATATGTATAAAAGATATAAAGGATATCTATGTATCTATATCTATACCTATATGTTACTGCTGAAGAGTCCATTAATATGGAGACAAAGAATGTATAATTGGACAAAATTAAAAACTAATTTCACTGGACTAATGGCAATTCCATTCCATCCTGACTAAAGTAAAAAAGGGAACGAGAATTGAGCAAATAATCACTGTGAACTGACTGATTTGCTTCTGTTTTCCTATAATACAAACCTCTCATTTTCAAATACTTTAGGGTTATTTTATTCCTGTATTTCCAATAATTACAGTTTTTTCCTCCATTGCTTAATTATATTCACTAGAACTTCCACAAACACCCCAAAATTGTGAAACTGATAATCCAAATATTAATTCCAGTGGTTCGTTGTTAAGTACTTTGGCATAGATACAGCTATTTATATGTTCTCTGTGTTCCCCTGCAATCCCAGCCTCTGTTGGGGACAGTTTGGGGCCATGCAACAATTTCTGGCTAATGAACTGTACAGATTTGCAACATGTCACTTCAAAGCAGAAGCAGTTAAAAGTCATCCCTCTTCCCTCCTTCTCTCTTGCCACGGAAATCCCATAACCCATGTTTTGAAATGACTGCACCACAACATAGAAGGAGTGTGGGTCCCGGAGTCACCATCTGGAAGAATGCTTCGTGATGGATAACAAAGCAAACTCCAACTTTTGCTGTCTACAGAGACACAAGGAGAGTATAAAGACACAGATAGGTTGAACATAAATCATGGATTAATGCTGCATTCATTTCCCATTGCTGTGTAATAAATTCCTACGAACATAGCATTGTATTGCCACACATTTATCATCTCACAGTTTCGTGGGCCAAAAGTTCAGGCACAGCTTAGCTGTCTTTTCTGTTTTGTGTCTCACAAAGTTGGGTTCACGTTATCCACAGGAATAGGCTCTCTAGTGGAGGCTCAACTAGGAAGAAAAGTCCTCCGCAACAGCACAGTTGTTGGTACCATTCTTTTCTGGCAGTTATAGGGTTCAGAGTAGTTTTCTTCTTCAAATCCGGGAACTAGGCAAAGAGAGAGATGCAAGGTGGGTGCAACCCAATAAATCAAGTGCATACAGTCATATGCACCCCATTACCTATGCTGCATTCTCTTGCTAAGAAGCAAGAGAAAGGTTCTGCCTCTATCTAAGGGAAGGGACTTCCATGGTCTGTCTGCCACAAAGATATAATATAAAATCTGTAAACACAATAAGGCTGGAGTGGCTATGCTAATATCAGATAAAACAGGCTTCCAAACAATAGTTATTACCAGAGATAAAATGTCACTGGGGTGAACTACTCAAGATGATATAAAAACCATTGTGTATGAACTTAATAACAAGACTTCTAAATAATATTTAACAAAATTAAAGGGAAAAATTCTAAAATTCCACCAATTCAATTAGAGATTTTTAACACCACTCTAAGCCATTACGAGAACCAGTAGTCAAAAAATCAGTGAAATCACAGAAGACACAAATAACATTATCAACCACCTTGACCTAATTGGTATTTACAGAATACTACATCAAGTAATGTAGAATGTGCATTATTTTCAAGTGTACATGGTACATTTATTAAGATAGATTCCACCATGCCAAAAAATAAGTGTCAATAAAGTTAAAAAGGAATTATATCATACTCTGACCAAAATTAAATTTATTTTCAAATAAATATGATACCTAGGCAAACCTCAAATATATTCTAAAAACAAGTACTTCTAAAAATACATGTTAAGGGAGAAATCACAAGGTAATATTTGAAAGAATTATGAATTGAATGATAAAAAAGTCAGCTTAACAAATATTGTGATATTCAGCTAAAGCAGTACTTAATATGAAATTTGTAGTTTGAAGTGTCAATATGGGTAAAGAAGAAATGTCCAAAATCCCAGAGATCCAAAACAGTCAAGGAGCTAGGAAAGTAAGAACCAAATACCCTCAAAATGCATATAAGAAAGTAGATAATAAAGAGCAAAAACTGATGAAATAAAAAAATAAATATCAATTAAAAATTAATAACGCTAAAAGTTGATTTTTTGAGATTGACAAAGTTGATAAACCTAGAATAGACTGATCAAGAAAAAAGAGGGCACATATTACCAATACTAGGACTAAAAGAGGTCTTATTACTACAGATCATATAGACATTAAGCAGATAATAAGAGAATATTAGGAGTAACTTTATGCCAAAACATTAGATAACTTGTTTTATATTAAATATACATATTAATTGAAAAAATTAAACTTACCTCAAATAACACACGATGGTGGAAATAAAATGTGAGTAGCCCTAAATCTATTAAAAACACTGAATTAACTATCAACAAATTTTCTTCAACACAGCACCAAGCTCAGATGGCTTCAGTACTGAATTCTATGAAACATTAAAGGAAGAAATGGCACTAGTCTTCCACAAAGACGTTCAGAAAGTAGAAAAGGGAAGAACACTTTCTACATTGTTTTATAACGCCAGCATAACCATAGAAACAAAACCTGTCAAAGATATTAAACACAAGCAAGCAAGAAGGCAAGCAAGCAAACAATAAAGCAAAACTCACAAGACAATATCATTCATGAGAGTAGATGCAAATATCCTTAACAAAATATTAGCAAATTGAATTAAGCAATATAGGAATGCAAATAATACTATACAATGACCAAGAAGAGTTTATCCTAGTAAAGCAAGGTTAGTTTATACTTGAAAAATCAAAAAAGGCAGCTCACCATTTTAGTAGAGTAAAGGAGAAAAACTGTGTGGTCATCTCAAAAGATAACACTTTTTAAAAAATGGATCATTAAATAAGGAATATGAAGAAAAGTCTTCAAACTGATAAAGAGCGTCCTTGAAAAGAAAAGTAAGGACAACTAATCATACTTAATTGTGAAACATTGAATGTTTTTCACATAAGACAGAGGCGAGCGTTCTCAAGTTTGGATATTTTAAAGGACTCAAACGACCTCATGGAACATATTCACATAAGGCTTTCACTGAAAGGGAAAATATATGGTGTATCAAGAAAACAAGAGTACAGGCAGCATTTCAGGTCTGAGAGATACTCAGGCACAAATTCCTCAAGGTCCTTCTTATATGCACAAAGACAAGGAAAGTTCAGTCTCCAGGTTGAACCACCAAGAGTTGGGTGATGATCTTGTTTTATGCCTCTCTGGTTATGTAGCCAAACCAGGCTGTCTAACCAGTTATGTCAAGTAAAAAGCATCAAAAATAAAACAGGTCCTGGGATTACAAGGATACTTTTGAAATTTAATTACATGTTATAAATCCCATAGCCTTTAGCTTGGTCAACAGTTAAAGAGGAAGGAACACATGAATCCTAAATTAAGGGTAGTAGGAGGTAGTGACTCATAATTATGGTAACCTTAATTCTCCGTACACACTCTAATGGATGGTTTGTTTCTTATCACGCAAATAGTTTGTGATAAAAAGGTTGATCCTGTTAACAAAATGGGAAGTTAAACAGATTTAGGTTCCAAGAGGGCAGAGACTTTGTCCTGTTCACCGTGGTATTTTTAGCCAATGGAAGAGTACCTAGTTTAATGAGTCTTAATCGGAACAGTGAATGAACAATGTTCCTTTACCTGAAGACAGAAGACAAATCATTGCTTCTCTATTAGTTCTCTACCATTACTATGCTGCCACAATTTTATTTATTATCTCACAGTTCTATAGGTCAGAATTCTGACAAAGTTTTCACAAAGCTGAAATCAAGGTGTCAGCAAGACTGTGTTCCTTTCTAATATTCTGCGGATGAATCTTCTTCCAGGGTTTTCAAGTTGTTAGCAGAATTCAGCTCAATGTGGTTGTAGCACTCGGGTTTCTGTTTTCTTACTGCTTGTCACCCAAGAGTCACTCTCAAAATCTGTAAAACCAGACGTGTGTGTGTGCGCACGCGCGCGCGTGTGTTTTTGAAATCTGGCAGTTTTGTTCCACATTAAACTGGATAAATGGAATCTAAAGTTGAGAGATTGAAGATAATATTTTTAAAAGTTAGGTGTTTTATTAATAGAATACTCCGAGGTAAACTTTACATGTTAAGGTAGTTCGACTCATTTTTACTTGTGAATGACATAAAGTTTAGATTAAAATGGAATCCAATTGACTCTTTGGAGAGATAGTTTAATATGGAATCAGATTGGCCTTTTTCTCCATACTGCCATTTTCCTTTCCCTTGCTCATATTGGCTTTGCATATATACTGCTTTCACATTTAGTCCTTTTTCTGTTTATTTATGTTCACCGTGCCAGATTTTGGAAGATAATCCAGTTATGCACAGACGTTTCCCCTCTTACGTAGCAATATCAAAAGTTTATTCAAATACTGAATGGCACTGATTCAATTCATTGTTGCTGAAGCAAACCGAAGATGGCCATCAGGTAAATTTTGGTTTATAATTCCTGGTCATGGGAATAAAAAAAATAATAATACAGTTCAGGGAAATGGATGCAAGTAAAGACACACATTTTAAATATATGTTGTGTGTTCACAATTGATATGGTTCTTCAAGAAATTTCTTTTATATGGATTCCTGATAATAACCACCTCCTATAAATTTATGTGGTAAGTATTTGGATAGTACTGCAAAATGATCTTTGCTAACATCAGACACTTCTCACAGAAGGGCCCCAATGAGCACACGGTCACAGCAAACTGGCTCCGTTCCACATGCTGTTGATAAAACTGCATAAAGCCTCGTTAATGAGAATGGAGCTATTTTCCTAGATTTGTCTGAATGAAATAAATTTATTTGGAGTTATTATATCAAAATTTAAATGAAAAATACAGACTTTGGTTATTCAATTTTTTACATGTTTCAAAAACTATCTTACTGATCTTAAAATCTTTCTAATTTTATTGCAAAGAGATAAAAAAATAGAGAAAAGTACAATAGGATCTTCACATTCTTAAGGAATATTAAACAATAAAAACAAAAATAAATCATCAAAAAGCTTGTTAAACATACATAAATATGTCAATCATATGGTTACTTTGTTCTTTCTACAAACAATTATTGAGTGGTACTCTTCTGGGAATTGTGCATTCAGCATTTTTCAGAACAGTGGAAATATGCATATGGTGGATCAGAGCAACCGATAAGCAGAATTAATTAAAAAATTATAGCATTAGAGCATCCTAAGTACTACAGAGATATTGAAAGAAAAAGTAGGAGAACGGGATATGGATTATGCTTGTGCGTTTGATGGTGTGGTGAGGGCACAAGAGCATTGCAATTATAAGTAGGGAAGACCTGACTGAGGTAGTGACCTGTAGGTAGGAACTTAAGGTATGAAGATGAACTTTGTGAAATTCTGGGAAAGAGCATTCCAGGAAGAGGAATAGCAAACGCAAAGGTCCTAAGATGAGAGGTTGCCTATGAACAGCAAGGAAACATAAAATCTTTGCATACAGTATAGGAAGAAGAGAGAAGTAATATTCTGGTAAAATGACTCTCAAAATAAAAAAGCCATGATTTTTAGTATTTGTCAATTTCTTGCACCGTGATTGATTTCAAGTTACCACCCTGATGTTGTAGATGTGGACGTGGGATGTGGCGCACACAGCTGGCTCTCATGAGCCTGTTCCAGTGGCCACGGCACGGCAACCTAGCAGCACCCAACAGGTACATTGAAATGTGTTCAACAAGACTAGTCATCAGGGAAATGAAAATCAAAACCACAGTGAGAGATCACCTCACACCTGTCAACGTGGCTATTACCAAAAAGACAAAAGATAGCGGTGCTGATGAGGATGTGGAGAAAAGGGAACCCTTCTAAACTACTGGTGGGTTTGTAAACTTGTATAGCCATTGTGGGAAAGAGTATGGGGGTTGCTCAAAAAATTAAAAATAGAAACTATCAAAGATTCAGTAATCCTTCTTCTGGGTATATATACAAAGGAAATGAAATCAGTACTTCAAAAAGATATCTTCACTCTTATGTTTATTGCAGCATTATTTATAATAGCCAAGATATGGAAACAATCTAAGTGTCCTTGAACTGATGAATGCATAAAGAAATTATAATATATATAGAGATCTAATGCACGGTATAATGAACATAGAAAACAATATTTTATTATAATCATCAAACTTGCTAAGAGACTAGAATGTATTTATTCCAACAACTAAATAGAAATGATAATTATGTATTGTGATAAAGGTGATAATTATCACTACCATGGCAATCATACTGTACAGTATATAAACGTATCAAATTAATGTTGTAAACATTAAATTTACACAATGTTATCCGTTAAATATATTTCAATAAAAATAAAAATAAATAAATAATATAAAATAAAGAAATACTTTTGCTTAGGGTACACCATCCTTTGTGATATATATAGTCCAATCTCTTTTGTCTCTGCTGTTATGCCTCTTCACACTCACCTTCAATCTTGGAAATTGGACTGCCTGTGTTTCTAAAAGGCCTCTTTTATTGCTATTTACATTTGCTATTCCCATTGTCTGGAGAATATATCCTTCCCTTACCTACATGGCTAACGTTTATTTGCCTATGAAAACAGAAACTTTTTTCAAGAAAAACTACAAATTCTTGAGTATCTACTTACGTAATACAAACAAAGGACTCAGTATTTAATATAAGAAAAACGTACAGTCAGTACTTCACATGAGAGGTATATTGGAAATTTGTGCCTCTATTTTAAAAGGCATACTAAGACCCAGGTACTATTAATGTAAATGACTGTTTCCTATAAATACTGTGGTAAATGCTTGAACTTCAAAAACATACAAAAATTTTGAGCATCCAGACAAGATAAAAAATGAACTTACCCATACAAAAAAAAAAAAATAGGCTGGCTTTAGACTTGTTTTCAGTACATTAAGAAAAAAATGTATATAAATATTCTTAAATAGAGGCTTGAGTTTAATATAGTACCAGCAAAATGACGTTATTCATTAAATTATTGCTGAGATAAATATTTAAACATGTGGGAACCATAAATAAATAAAACTCTTTACCTATATCAAACACCAGGAAAATAACTGCATTTAATTTTAAAATGTAACAAGATTTATAAAAGAAATAAAATCTTACAGAAAGGAAAGACACAAGTGAATATTAGCATACATTTAGAGGAAAGAATTCTTTCAATATTGACGTGTAAAATGTAAGAAAGAAACGGCTGAGTTTGACCGAATAAAAATTGACATCTACATCATAAAAATAAACAAAATTAAGAGGCAAATTACAAATTACAGGAAAAGTTTGCAATATGTGAAGCAATGTGTTGATATAGCTAAAGAACCATTTACAAATAATTTAAAGAATAACATCTTGTAAAATTTGTCACAGTTCACATAAAAATACATTTCATAAAAATTTGATTTCAGCAAGTGTAAGAAAATTATATCAGGTTTCATTTCCCACAACACTCACCATAGTATTGTAACTGATTTAGCAGTCTCACAGCAACTACAGTAATGTCAATAAAAAATTTCTAGTTGTTTTCTATGCCAATGGTTTTGATGACAGTCTTCAATGATTTAACATTCACCTAGATGTGTTTCCACTTGCTCAGCAAAGTTAATGATTTTAGAACTCAAGTACATAAGTCAAAACAACAGCATGTACAAAATAGTATGCCCAGATTTAATTTGGAATTCTTTATTAACCACTTTACCTTTACTGTTGAACAAGGTGTATATATAAGCACAAGCTACGTAATTTTCAAAGTCTCAACAGAAATAAGTGAAATAAAGTTGCCACAAATGTAAAAGTCATTAATAGCCACAAGAAACATGTATTTTATTTGAAAAGGTGTTTATGGTAGGCTGAGCAATGACCCCCAAAAGATGTTCTTGTCCTGAACCCAGAATCTGTGAATATGTTACCATCAGGACAAAAAAAACCCTCTGAGACATGATTTTAAGTTTAAGTTGTCTTGGATGTGGGAAACTCCTTGAAAAAGATACGTTTGGGGGCTTCTGGTGTCAGCTTTTAAATGAAAAAAGCTTAAAAGGCATCACTTCCATTCTCAAAAGAAAACAAGATGAATAAACTGAAAATCGATGAATTTTCTCAGATCAACAGAGAACTTAGGTAAGAAGAGGGCAAGCTGCCACCTGTAATTTAGAGAGGGAGATAAATACCAAGAATCACAGCTAAGATCAGCTTACTGGGAGCAGAAACTTCTAGAGCAAGTAACTGGTACAAATACTTAAAGGTAATTTTGATGAATTGCTGGAGGCTGAGAGTGGGCTAATTTGAGAGTTAAGAACTCCTGTGGTCTCTGTCCTACTAAGCCCCCATATGATTATGGGTTTTACCTACAGGAGTCCCACTGAGTCCTGACAGAGAAGAAGGCAGAAAATCCCCTTGGGTTTCACAGAAGGGAGGGGAAAAGTAATCAGTTTGAAATATTCCAAGAGTGTTCTTCATTTCAGCAATGGTCTGCCCTCGAAGGGAAACAACTTTACCAGAGCCTTATCAGACCAAAGGGAGGTTCAATTAAACAACTCCTGTCCCCTCTTGACTTCTGCCCCATATATGGGGAAAAAAAGTCAAACAAACACTTCTGTAGGGCACATCCCCAGGACTCAGGGCCACTGAAAAAGGAAACCTAAAATAAATAATATTGGTATGTGCTTCCACCTTAGGAAACTATAGAATGAAAACAATATAAAAGTAAAGCCAGCATTTATTGTTTCTAGATTTTTTGATGATGGCCATTCTGACCGGTGTGAGATGATATCTCATTGTAGTTTTGATTTGCATTTCTCTAATGATTAATGATGTTGAGCATTCGTTCATGTGTTTGTTGGCAATCTGTATATCTTCTTTGGAGAAATGTCTATTTAGGTCTTCTGCCCATTTTTGGATTGGGTTGTTTGTTTTTTTTTGATATTGAGCTGCATGAGCTGCTTGTAAATTTTGGAGATTAATCCTTTGTCAGTTGCTTCATTTGCAAATATTTTCTCCCATTCTGAGAGTTGTCTTTTGGTCTTGTTTATGGTTTCCTTTGCTGTGCAAAAGCTTTTAAGTTTCATTAGGTCCCATTTGTTTATTTTTGTTTTTATTTCCATTTCTCTAAGAGCTGGGTCAAAAAGGATCTTGCTGTGATTTATGTCATAGAGTGTTCTGCCTATGTTTTCCTCTAAGAGTTTGATAGTGCTGGAGAGGGTGTGGAGAAAAGGGAACACTCTTGCACTGTTGGTGGGAATGTAAATTGATACAGCCACTATGGAGAACGGTATGGAGGTTCCTTAAAAAACTAAAAATAGAACTACCATATGACCCAGCAATCCCACTACTGGGCATATACCCTGAGAAAACCATAATTCAAAAAGAGTAATGTACCAAAATATTCATTGCAGCTCTATTTACAATAGCCAGGACATGGAAGCAACCTAAGTGTCCATCATCGGATGAATGGATAAAGAAAATGTGGCACATATATACAATGGAATATTACTCAGCCATAAAAAGAAATGAAATTGAGTTATTTGTAGTGAGGTGGATGGAGTTAGAGTCTGTCATACAGAGTGAAGTAAGTCAGAAAGAGAAAAACAAATACAGTATGCTAACACATATATATATGGAATCTAAGGAAAAAAAAAAAGTCATGAAGAACCTAGTGGCAAGACGGGAATAAAGACACAGAGCTACTAGAGAATGGACTTGAGGATATGGGGAGGGGGAAGGGTAAGCTGTGAAAAAGTGAGAGAGAGGCATGGACATATATACACTACCAAACGTAAAATAGATAGCCAGTGGGAAGCAACCGCATAGCACAGGGAGATCAGCTCTGTGCTTTGTGACCACCTAGAGGGGTGGGATAGGGAGGGTGGAAGGGAGGGAGACGCAAGAGGGAGGAGATATGGGGATATATGTATATGTATAACTGATTCACTTTGTTATAAAGCAGAAACTAACACACCATTGTAAAGCAATTATACTCCAATAAAGATGTTAAGAAAAAAAAAGTACAGCCAGTAGAAGAAATGAAATATTAAAAATAAGAGCATAAATCAATATAATGGAAACCATATAATTGAGAAAAATCAATAAAACCAAAACCTAGTTCTCTGCAAAGATCAATAACATTTACAAATCTATAGCTAGGATAACCAAGAAAAAAGAAGACATAAATTACTAATTCCAGAAATGAAAGAGGTTGTCAATACTAGAATATTATGAAAAGCTCTGTGGCTACAAATTTGATCATTTTGATGAAATGCACAGATTCCTTCAAAGACACAAACTGCCAAAACATACAAAGAGGAAAACATAAACTATTCTCTATGATACTGTAACAATAGGTACATGATGTTATACATTTGTCAGTATTCATAGCTGTAAAACACAAAAAGTGGACTTTATGTAATCTCTGAACTTTAGTTAACAATAATATATCAATATTAGTTTATTAGTTGTTACCAAATATACCACAGCAATGCAAGATGTTAGTAATAACTGAAACTATCTGTGCCCAGGGTGGTACATGTGATCTCTGGTCTGTACTGTCTGCTCAAATAGTCTGTGAACACAAAACTTTAGATTTAGTTAGGAACAGTCCCTTAATTAGAAAAAGAAAGTATGTTTCTGGATCCCCTTAAATTTGTCCTTTATTGTACAAAATAATTCAACTAATCAATTATTTGGTGATTTCGCTGCCCAAATTTTGATGACAGAAATCTTTCTCCTGTTTTAATGCACATGTGAATCCCATTCCATTTAGATTTTTTTTTAATCTTATTAGTTATTAAACCATTGGATTTTTTTTTTTTTTTTTTTACTTTCTCTACTCCCTGTTTTTCAATTTTTATTCTAAGAATGTAAAATATTAGTCCGTTTGCAACAGGAACACTTCTGCTCAGTGGATTACACTAATGTAATTCTGGCTACTACTTACTAGAAAAACTCAAAGGAAATGAGCCTAAGGACTAATTCCAGAAATGTATTGGGCAATTATGATTGGCTTGATTTGTGACAAGTACCGCGCTTAAGCTCACAGAACTTAATTCGAACCATACCTATAGATCGCAGTTTTTCAATCAATTGTGCTGAGCTGAAGCATCTGACCAGATTTCTAAACAAGGTATTGTCTTTTAGAGAGGCAGACAGTCTCCTTGGTCCTCCGGGGAATTATCTTTTGAAGTGGATGTGTCAGCAGCACTGAGGTAAAAAATTTAATGGAGGAAATGAGGCCAAGTTGGGAAAAGTAGAAACAGAAAAATGCTCTCCAGGCAAAGCAGCAAGAGGCATACCACAGTTTGAAAACAGAGAACTGCAGTGCTAGATTTCTTTGGACTTGCTTGTTTTTTCCCTCAAAATATGGGTGGCAATAGTAAAGTTAATATTAATTAAAGGACTTTTGTAACAGTCAAACATTGTTACATCCCAAAATGTGGAAATTTAAGGGTTTTTTAAAAGAACAAAGCCAAGAATCCATTGGCAAGTGAACAGAAGCTGAATTCATATGTGCAGTTAATATGCTATGTCAGCTGAAACTCTCCTAAAATGTGCTGGATCCTAGGATACCCAAGGGTAATGAGCTATAAATATGTAGACAGTATTTACATTCAATGTAATGCAATCTTAAAGCTTTTAACAACACACTTATGCCATTTATGTTTGTTTGAAAAAAATCTCATCTGGGAGTCCTTCAAACAAATGGCATACATCCAGATACAGCTGTCATTTTCTTCCTTTCATACCAGAAAAGGAAAGCAGAAGCTTGTTTATCAATCACAATGTTAGGAATGGCAAGTACCTAATTGCAGACTTCTGAATCATGGAATGAGTGATTTAACTAATGATTTTTTAATTAGACACTCTCCAGAGACTAAAGGTGTCACAATTTTAATCTAGAGAGATTAAAATTTTAAAATCAGAGAGATAGTATATTTCTTACCAGTAGCACAGAAATTTACATTCTGAGAGAAAATGATTTTGAGTGGAAAGTACCTAAGAATAGGTAGGGGTACTGAGAAGCATATGTGAAGGTTACAGTCTAGAGGCACAAGCTCACTAAAAGAATGAGACCTAATCATATGATAGTAGAATGCTTGCCCTTTCCCCACACCTTACTGACACATTACGAAAGGCCTATTTACCAGCCCCACTTTACCTAGCACATCATGTCTAGCTTTCAACAAAACATAACAACGCACACTAAAAGGCGAAAACACAATATGAAGATACAGAACAAGCATTAGTACCAGACTCAGACTGCTACTCAGTGCCATTCCATAGCGTTGCTGGAATTATCAGACCAGGAATTTAAAACAACCGTAATCTATATCCTAAGGACTCTAATGGAAAAAGTATACAGTATGCGAGAATAGATGAGTATTGTAAGCAGAAAGATGGAACGTCTAAGGAAAAATCAAAAAGAAATGCTAGAGATGAAAAACACTGTAACACAAATGAAGAATGCTTTTAATGGGTTTTCTACCACCAAGGAAAGAGTCTCTGAGCTTCAAGACATGTTACTAGAAACTTCCAAAACCAAAAAGCAAAGAGAAGAAAGATTGAAAAAAACAGAACAGAATATCTAAGGACTGTGGACAACTGCAAAAGGTAGAACATATGCATAATGGGAATATCAAAGGGAGAAGAAAAAGAGAAACTAACAGAAACAATATTTGAATCAAAAGTGACTGAGAATTTATCAAATTAATGTCAGACACCAAACAACAGGTCCAGAAGCGCAGAGAACACCAGGCAGGATAAATATAAAAAATATATATACACCTAGGCCTATCACATTCAAACTGTGGGTAAACAAAAATAACAACAACAACAAAATCTTGCCAAAGGAAGAAGCACTTGCCTGTAGAGTATCAAAGACAAGAATTTCATCTTTCTCCTCAGAAGCTAGGCAGACAAACACAGAGTGAGGTGAAACATTTAACGTGTTGAGAGAAAAAACATCATCAAGCTAGAAGCCTGTATCCTGTGAAATTATACCTCAAAACTGAAGGAGAAATAAAGAGATTCTCAGACAGAAAAAAAATTAAGAGAATTTGATGCCAGTAGATCTGCCTTGAAAGAAATGTTAACGACATTCTTAAGAGAAGGAAAATAACATGCATCACAAATACAGTCCTACATAAAAAAGGAAGAGATTTAGAGAAGGAATAAATGAAAAAAAAAATTTACTTGTTTATTCTGAATTAACAGATAACAGTTCAAAATAATAATAGCAACAGTGTATTTGATTATGCATTTGGGGATGTGTATATATATGTGTATATATATATCTATGTATGATTATGCATAAATGAAATGATGGTAATGATACAAGAGACAGGAGAAAAGAATTAGGAATATTTTATTATTATACGGTACTTGCACTATCTATGAAGTAGTAAAGTGTTATGTAAAAGTGGACTTGGATTAGTTGTAAACGTATACTGCGAATGCTAGGGCAACCACTAAAAAAGTAAGATAAATAAATAAATGAATAGATAGATACATAGGTAGATAGATAGATAACAAATCTATTTTAAAAAATCATCCACTGTTTATCTGAAATTCAAATTTAACTAGGCATTCATTTTGTTAATTTACTTACCCTGCTAATCATTGTGAAATAACTTGCAGAAAATTGCATGGGACTGCATGCTTTGGAATAGTTTTTAAGGAAGAGGATGAAGGAAACTGGACTTGTCAGCTCTATCTCTTCTCTTGTCTCTTGTCAAAATATTTTCCATAAAATATGTATGTCTCCATATTTCTGGACTATCGCCTGGCTCTTCTGGGCAGCAGCTGAAAGAGTCCATAACAATGGGACTGACAAGTTGCAAAGAACAAAAGCAAAAAAACTGGACAACTGGAAAAAGAGAAAGATTTTAGAGAATGAAAGAGTAAACACATTTAGAGTTTGACAAACATGACTTGCTAAAAATGATTGCAGGCTTCCAAAAAATTAGGAAAATAGATTCATGGAGTGATAGCTGCTAAGCAGATAAAATTAAAAAAATAAAAGTAAACAAGAAACCATGTTTACACGTAGAAGAAATGACCACAAAGGATTATATGGTTGGTGAAAAGTGTGGGAAGAAATAATCTTTTCAGCTTTGAAATTAAAATGAAAGAGAAGGTTTAGTTTTAAACAGTCTAAATAAATTAAACCATTACCTGCTCACTAAGTAAATTAAAGCATGAACTTAATTATTTATGAAGATAATTGCCATAAGTTTATATTTTACTGTAGTTCAATGTAACGTCTCTGTTACTTTTTGAGTTTTTGTTCTGGAAAATTGGACAATGAATTGTAGAAAACATCATTTCCTGGAAAATAAAATACTAAGTCCCTGGAGGATGTAAAATGGAACTTCTGTGAAGTCTGAGTGGGGACTGAGCTGTGAGTTTTCTGAGATAGGAATCTACTTGCTTTGTTTTTCTTCTTATCCCAGTAGTGCTATGACTTATGGAATTGTTAAGCAGATAATGAGGCTATCTTCACCTGCTAAGTCCTAATGTGTTCCCAGAAAAAGCTATATACAGCTGGTCCCCCTTATCCTTGGGTTCGACATCCATGGTGTCAGCCAATTTTAGATCAACTATATTTGGGAAAAAAATTCCAGAAAGTTAAAAAAAAAAAAAAAACACTTGAATTTGCCACATGCTGGCAACTATTTACATAGCGTTTACATTGTATTAGGTATTATACATAATCTAGAGATGATTTAAAATATATGGGACGATGTGTGTAGGTTATATGCAAATAGAACACCATTTTAAATAAGATACTTGAGCATTTGTGGATTTTGGTATCCTCAGAGGTTCTAGAACCAATGAATGTCCGATGGGTCCCGAGGGACGACAGTATAGGTGTGCTTTGAGAATAAAGCTCTAACCAGAACGTCAAAAAAGGCACTAGTATGTCCCGCAAACAAAGTTAAGAAAGGTCCTAAATCAAGAAATCTGAGACACAAGAATAAGGGTGCTACCAGAAAACTGGTGAATCTTGGAAACCAAGAAATGCACCTCTAATCCTCCACTCTTTATTTAATTTTATTTTTTAAGTACAGAGTGATAAATATGGTACAATTTTTACGTATGTTCTGAATTTCTTCGTAATATTACGTGTTTTTAATCAAACAATATTATACTAAGAAAACTTGCAGATGGCTGTGTTGTTTATTCAAACTGTTGACATTTTAGTACAAAATGCAGGAAGAGGAGGCTGCTTATTACATATCATACTATAATTACATATATATTACCAATATTTTATCAAAGAAATAAAAGTGACTAGTTTTATGTTACTTATTCTCAATTCACACTGAGAGAATAAGTAAACTCATAGTCATCCAAAAAGCAAACATATAAACATCCTTTCACTAAAATTTGTATACCTGTTATGTGCTAAGTAATGAGGCTACCATGGTGTAGCAAAAAAAAATGTGCCACGTAAATGTTATTATAAAAGTTATTATAATTACTGTTGTTTTAGTTAGTGGTGGTGATAGTAGTGTCAGGATCTTTATAACATGTGACTGTTTTTTCCTCCCTATGATTTGTTAATCCTCATCCAATATATTGTATTTTAGAAAATTAGAAGCAACATTCTGCATAAATCCTCATTTATCTTCTTAAGAGATCAGAGCACCTTTGGTAAGCCCCATGATATAAAGCCATGGAACTGGTTGATGGGCATGAATCTCACTCCTCTTCCTCTCCCAGGCATTAACAATGTCTCATGGTAGATAGATTGACCAGGTCCTTTTGATTGTTCATGTAATTTACCAGTATATTAGATTATCATTTATTTATTCCTTTACTCAATATGTGTTTATTGAGCAACTCCTATTAGAGTTACTTGGGATACAGTGATAAACCAGAGTCGCTGTCTTCAAGAGTAGGTAGGTCATGATCCTTCCCCTATTGAAAGAGCATCTTTTTGGTAGATACGCTATGTGCTACGTGATTGCATCACAAGAAATGTATCATTGAGCTAGTGACAGCATGGCTAACCCAAGAGATTTCAAAAGTTCATGGTCTGCAAAAGAATCTACACCTGACTTGCTGTGATGGGATGATCTGTGATTTAGTGGGTTGGTGTCTTCAGGTTACATTCTTCCTTCTTATGTGTTTCTTTAGTGGTATATCTTCTCCCTCTGTCCCTTATTTTGTTCCCTGGTGTAAGCATTCCCAATCCATCTCCTTGAAGCTCTCATACCTGTTGAATTGTGTTTTGCTTTATTTATTGTTGGTGATGTTGTGTTTTTTCCCCTTTAAGTGAGATAGGATTGGAGATGGAGCTGGAGTTAGAGGAATGCTCTTCCCACAAGTAGAATAAAGCTCCGTCAAATATTTCCCTTTGGAATATAGACCTTGGTTATGGAGAAGGCTCTGAAGCTATTTCACAGTGATTTTTCTCGACTCCTACCCCAGTCAGATACATGAGAGAATCTTTCTCATTCAGAGTGAGAACCTTACGATGTTCCCATAGGTCAAGTTTATATAAGTGCAGGGACCCCCTTAAGAGTGCAGTTCCCAGAAATGTCTCATGTTCACATATTTCCACACTCTGTCTCGAGCAGTTTGTCAAAGTTATCATTTCAGAGCTTCTTCCAGTTACAGATTCAACAACGTTTCTTCAAGTAGGCAGATCTCAATATGTGTCTCTAGATGAGCCTGTCTCTCCAGATGAACAGGTGGTAGTTTCCCCTGAACTGGGTTTTCTGATAGGTCCAAGGTAAGTCATTGATTTTCAATTTTCCCAGCCTTTGCTTATTGTAACGACGAAAGTGAGGATTTGAAAGCTCTTTATGGTTGGAGCTGAAATTGGAAATCCAAACATTAATATTATTAACCTAGCTATGTCAGTGATACATCATTCCACTCCAGACTTTATAGAACAATGGGCATGGCATAAAGGAGAAATATAATTTAACAACAGCCATAATGTGCAAAACCATGGCGATAAAACCTACCTCAAGGGGTGTAACGTAGGAACAGGAATAAAGTATCTGGATCTTACTCTGATAGAGAGAGTCTAGATGAAGAGCAAATATGGAATATGGACTCAAACAGCATAGAAAACCAAAGAGTTGAGAATTTAAAAGTGTGAGACAGGATGTAAGATTTCAGAAATCATCAATTTGAAGTCAAGAGGACAGACTTTTTTTTTTTTCATGAGTGTCTCTGTAGGTGTAGACTGCATGGAAAGTATCATAATAGATAAGAGACCAGTTCATTTGGAATAACGTCTCACAAAAACTTATAAAACTCATTCTTATTTTTGAGAATATTTGCAAGGAGTGGAATGAATTCAATGCAAATCAAAAGTAGACTTGATTGATTTACCATCTTGTCACTGAAGTCTAAATTCCCATCTGGTCAAAAGTGACTAGAGTCTTAGATACAAAAGGAAAGAAAGTTTTCACCCTCTGGTTATAGGGAAGTCATAGTTTTCAAAAGTTGTCATAAGTAAATCATGTGCCATTTTATAAAGCAAACTTTAATGCGCTGTCAGATTTTAAATTTGGGGGGGGAAGGAAGTTCTTGTCTGGGGCTTTTAACTTAGACAGCTTTTGAGAAATTAGTGTCACCTGGAAGCATTTTATTGACAATTTAATGATTGACTTTTCTTCTACTAAGGGCAGGAATTTAAGGTGAAAGCAATGTCACTAATATTAAAACAACTTGATCATTCTGAAAGGCAAGTTATTTCAGGTCTGAGTCTCTCTGAAAACCTTTGAGAAAAAGATCATTTTGATTCTGGAGCATGTTGATTTTATGCCAGGTTTGGCCAAAGATCACCACCTCTGATGTTGTAGAAATTGGACTGCATGATTGGAGTTTTATAAGAAACTATGCTTAAAATGTCCTAATTTATTATTCTATCATGAGGTGCTCACTGTATTCTAAGTTTTGTTCGGGATGTATTAATACTGAACATACTCACAATATGACATGAATACAAAATAGATTCAATTTATCACAACAACTAGGAATAGTGACATCAAATTTAAATGGATAAGGAGGGACTACTGTATTTTATTAATATCATGCCTACTGTTTATATGTTTTATTTTTTCCTTTACTTTCATATCTTTATTTGTATTAAAATTACATCTTCTTTAGGTACTATGTAGCTAGGTCTCCCTTTTTGAATTCATTATGTTAAAATGTGCCTTTTAAACAGAGTTCTTATACTATTAACCTTTAAAAAACTATAGAAAATATTAAATCAATATTCCAATTTTATTATTTATTATGTTTGTTCTAATTTTTATTCCATTGTTTTCCTTTCCTTCTCTTTTTGTGATTATTTTAATATTTTAATATAGAGTATTTTAAATCATCTACTGGCTTTTTGGGCAAAATTGTTTCTATTAGTTTTCAGTGGTTGCTTCTGATATTATTTTACAATATATATATCTAACTTTTCACAGCCTACTTAGAGTTAATATTTTAGCACTTCATATAAAACACAGTAAGTACAGAAGGATTATGAACCTATAAGCCTTTCTACCACTGTATTTTCTTTATTTTGTGTTTAGTTGTCCAGGGCTGCCATAAAAAATACAACATACTGGTTGGCATAAAAAAACAGATTCAGTCACATTTTTAAAGAACTAAACAAGAAAACACAGACTTTTATATTTACTGAGACACTTACCATTTCTGATGCTCTTCTTTGCTTTTAAATATCGAAATTTCTCTGCAGTATACTTTCCTTTTTTGCCTTGTTAATATCCTTTTGCACCTTCTGCATTTTGCATTTCTTGTGAAAAACTCTGGCATCAAACTTTCTTATTTTTTATTCATATGATACTGTTTTTATTTTTCCTTTCTTCCTGAAAAAATATTTTTACTAAATATAGTTTTTAAGGTAGGAGGGTTTTTTTTTTACCTTTTTTTCAACACTTAACCTATTTATTTTATTGATTTTTCTCACTGTTGTCCAGACACCACGATTTCTGACTTGAAATCTGCTATCATTTTAATTCTTGTTCCTCTCTATTTAATATGTCACTTTTCTCTACTTTCTCTGAGTTTTTTCTTTACGTTGGTTTTCCAGCCAGTTGACTTTATGTGAATAAGCTTGGCTATCTTTTAACTTATCTTATTCATGATTTGTTGAATTTTTAATCTATAAGTGTATGTCATTTTGAAAAATCTGAGAACTTTTCATCCATTATTTCTTCAAATATTCTTTCTTCTCAAATCTCTTTCACTTCTTTTTCTTGTTCTTCAATTAAGTATTCATTAGACCTTTTGATAGTTTCCCACAGTTCCCTAAAAATGTGCTATCTGTTTGTTTGTTTTAATGCAATTTCTTTCTCTTCTTCTGATTGGATTGCTCTAACTTTAAAGGTAGCTGATTCTTTTGTCTATCTTCTCCATTGTGCTTTTGGGTCCACTGAGTAAATTTTTTGGTTTAGACATTATAATTCATAATTAGCCTACAAATTCAATAACTTGGATGAATTGGAGAAATTCCTTGAAAAATACGACTTACCAAACTGATATAAGAAGAAACAGAGAATCTAAGTTGTTCAATACTAACAAAAATTCAAAAAAACTTTTAACAAAAACACTCCAACCAGGAAATCTTTAGGCCAAGATGGTTTTACTGGAGAATTAAATCAAACATTCAAGGAAGAAAAAATACTAATATTACTTATTTTATTTATTTACATAATAAATCATTGTCCTAAATGTTTTTTGAAGCTAGTATATGGATAATGCCAAAATCTGAAAAAGAGGTCAGAGAGAGGAGAGAGAGAGAGAGAGAAGAGAGAGAGAAAGAGGGAGAGAAGAAAGGAGGAAAGAAGGAGAAAGAAAAAATGAGAGAGAGAGTTGGAGAAATGGAGGTATGGAGGAAGGAAGGAAAGAAGAAAAGGAAAGGAAGAGAAAATAACATGTCACCGCTATCTCTGATTTACCAAATTAAGTTCACCAATATATACAAAGGAGACTCTATCATGACCAAACTCAGTTTTATCTCAGGAAATCAAGGGTACTTTTTTTTTTTTTTTTTTTTTTTTTAAGGGTACTTTTTAAAATACCTTTACTGATATATAATCCACATAACATGCAATTCACTCACTTAAAGCATACAATTAGATTTATGTGCAACCATCACCACAGTCAATTTTAAGACGTTTTCATAACCTGAGAAAGTAACCTTATACCCTATATATACCCTATAAATATCACCCTGTATTAGATTCCCAGACTGATATAACAAGGGGTTGACAGGACCATACTCCCTCTGAAGACTTGAGGGAAGAATCTTTCCTTGTGTCTTTACTTCTGTCCATTATTGCTGATGCCTATTTGTGCTCTGTTATTCGTTGCATATGTGTTTATAATTTTTGTATTCTTGATGGATTGAACTTTAAGCTTTATGAAATGTTCCTCTTTTTACTTAGTAACATTTTTTGTCTTAAACCCTTACCTAAAACACAAGATATGAAAATCATAATTTTTTTAAAAAAAGATAAAGTTAAGTTGGCCTCCCTCATGAAAATTAAAATTCAGGAAATTAGAAGGCAGACCACACACAGGGAACAACTCTCTAGAAGTAAAAAGAACTCTTAAAACTCAGAAATGAGTTCAAATTAATTAAAAGTAGTATCAATTATCTTTAAAAATTACACCAGCTGTGTCAAGATTTATTTACTAAATGGTGTTGATTTAGATACGAAATTTTTGCTTTCATTTACATCAGATTATTGAAGATTTATAAACAGATTTTAATCGCTTTGATTGAAACAATTCAGTAAGCCAACAGATGCTCACATATTACTGCTATGTACCAGTAGAAGCTCAGAGATTGTTTTTTTCTGGAGTCGGAGATGGTTGATACAACACATACACTTCTGATCTCATCCACAGAAATCAAAGTTCCTGATGTTTACTGCAGAGTTTGTGATGTGCCAACATCATTTCAAATGTGATACAATGAAAATAATTATGTCCAAGGTAAATATGGGCTTGTCATCATCTATTTTACAATGCATTTTAAAATGAAGAAATGCTCACTATTCCTGAGAAAGCTAACTTTTTGTTGTTTATTATACCCTTTAATAATTTATCCCCAAAGAAACCAAAGTGTCAACAATCATTGAGCCAGAAGTGGCAGCTTGTCAGTTCTCACTGCTCAATGAAAAAAGAGCAAACAGACATAATCCATCAGAGACAACACAGCTCTACTTATCAATTTTTATGATGCTTCATTTCAAAATATTTTCTAGAATCATCCAAATGAACACATATACTATACATTAAGGAAAATACTTCAATATCAATTAATTTATTCTATGAATCTATCATTTTGATGTCTACAAGGAAGAAAGGAGAACAACTTAAAACCATGATTATTCTTCCTAAACCATTACTAGCAAGCATGTATGTTGTAATCATTGAAGCTTCCTTCTGTAACTTAAATAAATTTTACCTTCGTGTTATGTTTCCATATTATTCTGCCTTAAAGTCTCACTAAGAATTTCAAAGTGATTCCAGATAAGTTTGACAACGCATATATTGAGAGGATGACAAATAATTACCCTTCAATAGCAGTAAGCTTTTTAAATTTGAAAACACTAATAACCAATGTTTCATAACGTATTTTAACTTAAAAAGGAATGAAATGTCCCTTTCTCTTCAGTCACAGTTCTCTCTACTCTTTACTGCTTTTACACTGGAATTAATATTATACTTAGGAATAACACTAACATAGGTGGTTTTGATGATTTATATAAAAAATACACACTTGCATACAATAGATCAAGTGAAACTGCTGAATTCATTCCAATATTATTATTCCTAAATAACCTATTAGAAAGCATTCAATTGTTAATGGATATTTTTAACATCTTTATTGAGGTATAATTGATTTACATTGTTGTGTTAATTGCTGCTGTATAACAAAGTGAATCAGCTATACAGATACATATATCCCCATATCTCCTCCCTCTTGCCTCTTCCTCCCACCCTCCCTATCCCACTGCTCTAGGTGGTCACAAAGCACCTAACTTATCTCCCTGTGCTATGCGGCTGCTTCCCACTAGCTATCTATTTTACATTTGGTAGTTCATATATGTAAATGCCACTCTCTCACTTCGTCTCAGCTTACCCTTCCTCCTCGCCATGTCCTCAAGTCCATTCTCTACATCTGTCTGCGTCTTTATTCCTCTCCTGTCCCTAGGTTCATCAGAACCTTTTTTTTTTTCTTCCTTAGATTCCATACATATGTGTTAGCATAGGGTATTTGTGTTTCTCTTTCTGACTTACTTCACTCTGTATGACAGACTCTAAGTCCATCCAACTCACTACAAATAGTTCAATTTCATTTCTTTTTATGGCTGAGTAATATTCCATTGTATATATGTGCCACATCTTCTTTATCCATTCATCTGTCGATGGACACTTAGGTTGCTTCCATGTTCTGGCTATTGTAAATAGTGCTGTAATGAACATGGTGGTACATGCCTCTCTTTGGATTATGGTTTTCTCAGGGTATATGCCCAGTAGTGGGATTGCTGGGTCATATGGTAGTTCTATTTTTAATTTTTTAAGGAACCTCCATACTGTTCTCCATAGTAGTTGTATCAATTTACATTCCCACCAACAGTGCAAGAGGGTTCCCTTTTCTCCACACCCTCTCCAGCATTTATTGTTTGTAGATTTTTTGATGATGGCCATTCTGACCGGTGTGAGGTGATACCTCATTGTAGTTTTTGATTTGCATTTCTCTAATGATTAGTGATGTTGAGCATCCTTTCATGTGTTTGTTGGCAATCTGTACATCTTCTTTGGAGAAATGTCTATTTAGGTCTTCTGTCCATTATCGGATTGGGTTGTTTGCTTTTATGAGATTGAGCTGCATGGGCTGCTTGTATATTCTGGAGATTAATCCTTTGTCGGTTGCTTCGTTTGCAAAACCGTACACATTCTTTTATGTTCTGAGCTAGATTTTTTTTTTTCAGTACAACTCAATATACAATATTTGGCCAATTAATTCATAGTGATCCAGCCTGAGATTTTAATAGTTAATGGAGGTTTATGCTCTCATCAGTGCCTTATAGTCCACATTCATGATGAAAGAACACTATAAACCAAAATGAGCAAGTGATAGGTCAACTTTCCAAAATGCATACATGTTTTTACACAGAATTTAGAGAGTGTCCTTCAATGGTATATTAGAAAAATCATTTAGTACCTTAACATAAATTTCCAGTAAAGTCAATAAAGCAAATGGCTATTTAGAAAAAAAAATATGGTGTAGATTATTGCTTTTTATTTCTTTAGTCAAAGAAATTTACTCAAGGAAAATATGTAAATAAATATAAATATATATATACACTTCCAGAGCAGACATATTTTTAAGCGTTTTGACAATTAATGGTAGGTGTTCAGGAAAAAGTTTTTATTTGAGTGACAGATAAGATCATAATTATTAATGTGTTTTTATGCGTAAAGTAGTTTCATCAATTTTATTAAACATTACCTCAGTGTTTTCATTACCATTTTGGTGTGTGAGGATTTATTTTAATATTACATGAGTTACTTTAAATAAATTATATATTTTCAAATGTTCAATGTACCAAAATCCAAAATACCAACAACACCAAATTCTAGCAAAGAAGTGGAGCAGAAGGACCTCTCATTCATCTCTAGTGGGAGTACAAAACGATACAGCCACTATGGAAGACAGTTGGGCAGTTTTTTACCAAACTAAACATAGTCTTACCATACCATCTGGCAACTTTGTATTTGTCTAAAGGTGTTGAAAACTTATGTCCACATAAAAAGCTGCACGCAGTTGTTTATGGCAGCTTTATTAATAATTGCCAAAACCCGGAAGCAGCTAAGATGGCCTTCAGCAGGTAAATGGATATATAAACTGTGGTACAACTAGGCAACGGAATATTACTCAGCTCTAAAAAGACATGAACTCTCAATCCATGAAAAGATATGGAGGAAACTTAAATGCATATTACTAAGTAAAAGAATACAATCTGAGAAGGCTATGTACTGTATGATTATAACTACATGACCATTCTAGAAAAGGTAAAACTGGAGACAATGAAAAGATCAATGGTTGCCAGAAGTTGGGCTTCTGGATGAATAGGTGAGGTGCAGATTTTTAGGGTATGTGAAACTATTCTGTAGGATGGTGGACTCGTGGCATTATATATTTGTCTAAACCCATAGTATGTACAAAGCCAAGAGTTAACTCTAATGCAAACTGTGGAGCTTGGGTGATCATGATATGTCAGTGTAGGTTCATCTGTTGTTATTCTTGTACCTCTCTGGTGGGAGATATGAATACTGGAGGAGGTTATGCTCGTAGGGGCAGCAGGTAAACAGAAATCTCTGTATTTTCTGCTCAATTTTGCTAGGAAATTAAAACGTCTCTAAACTAATAGTGTATTGTTTTTTAAAGTTCAGTGTTACTATTAGTTCATACTAGTTATTTCACGGTGCATATTATTTAATATGGTAAACTTTATGATTACTTCCTGATTTTTTGGAGTCTTGAGGAAATACATAATTATAGTAGGTGGGATTTGAGAAGACGTTAGAGAGAAAAAAGAAAGGACAAAATAAATTAGGGGGAATGGACTTTTCTCATTCTGCTAGACACAATACAGATGGCTATAAACATCCATTTAGAAAATAAAGCTCAGGAGGAAAAGCAAAATTAAACTGGAGTTCTATGCCTCACCAGTGACAGTGCACTATCATTCTTGGTCTTAATGCATTTTGCCACCACTGTTTGTCAAGAATGTATGATGTGCTGCTAGTATTAGCCAACTCTATGCAGGAAAATAGACAAGTGTTGACAGTATATTCAATAAATAGCTCACAAAATCAGCACACACCTTTATATGTCATTGAATTGGTCTGATTCAGGAAAAAATATGAGTGGAGAATTTAATGAAGTACCTAAAGAGTGAGAAGCCATATTTTCTTCTAAAACAAATAGGTTGTAGCTCAAGACATTCCAAGGTTTTAATAGGAGTAAATGCACTTTGTAGTTTCAAAATGTTTCCAAAACTCTTAGAAAGTAGTAAACTTAAGAGTACTAGTCTATGAATAAATCTTTGTTGGAGACAACAAAATGATGTTTTCAAAATAACCTTTCTTCAGTAAATGAGATACATGACTTTTACTCACCAGTGAAAGAGTAACAAGGCATCCATCCTTGAAAACAGATTCCACGTATAAACAAGCCTTCTAGAAAAGTCATAAGGATTGGGAATTCTTTAGTAATGGCCAGGAAAATGTAATATTTTTATTAAGTTTATTTTATATTTAATTGTGTTACCATGAACATACCTCATCACACTTGGAATGTTTAATAAAAAATTGGAAGTTTTACCTTTCCAATCAGAGAGGTGACCTACTGAAAATGTGTTTAAAATAGCATGGTCAGAAAAACCTCGCAATAAACCTGGTATCATAGAAGAAACTTTCTGTCTTGGCACAAGAATACCAAGGTTTGGGTCCTTCTTTTCCATCAATAACCTTTTCTCCATGGGCAATTTGTCCAATCCATCTATACAATTTCATAAATTGTATTTACGAACATGATAAAAATAAAACCTTCATCACTAGGCTATTCTATTGGAGAATTAAGAGAGATTATGTATGGGAAAATGCTAAGCAAACTGCGATATACTTGTGCAAAATTTAATTATATTAGGTCTGCTTCTCACACTAAGTATTATGTTATTATGTAACAGTAAATCATTAAATCTCTTTTTCACCATAAAATGTAGCATACAAGAAAATGTACATGAGATACATGTATATTTTAAAGGATAACAACTTTCAAAACACATTGTTTAAGATAAATGTTACCTACACTTTGAACATCTCCTTTTGCCCTTCTTGATAACATCTCCTCAAACACTTCAAAATCCCAAAATGTAACCATGTCTCTACGTTTTGTAATAATCATCTTCCTGTTTGTCTTCAAAGATTTACTCTACTAATCTGTATCCCTAAATACTTATGTCTCAAAATTGACTTGTTTAGGGAGCTCAGGGACCCTTAAAGTGGTTAGCTTAGACTTCCTCAAAACATGGCAGAGGAATTCCAAAAAGGAGCATTCCAAAAGGAAAATCCCCAGTGTGTAAGCACTTGTCAAGCTTTGTATGCATTATGCTTGTAAATGTCTTATTGGCCAAGCACAGAGTCAATAAGGGAAGGTGCTTCACAAAGACATGAATTCTAGAACATGCAATTCATTTGGAACAAACAAGGCCATAGTCTACCACGAGATCTAAGCAAATAGATTGACAGTATCACAGATATGTTTATCCAGATAGTGACTGCCTAAATGTCAAGCTAGAATTTAATATCAAATCTGTGCTACTTAGAACAGGGGCTATGAAAGGAGGAAAGTCCCCCAGTCAGATGGACAGGACAAAATCTGAGAAGTGGAACATAAAATCTGAGCAATACTAACAAAATTGAAATATATGATTCATAATTGAAGGACTCTTTGAACCAAAGCTCTGAAATACCTCCACACAACCTCAGAGAAGTGGAGCTAAAGTAGATTTGAAAAAAGAAAAAATATTTAATGATTTAATTATACTACTCATCCAATGGAGAAAAGAGGATGCAGAGTCTTGGAGCCAGGAAGTCACAAATTTCACCTCTTAGTTATGGCCCACTTTCAAAATATAACTCATATTCCCCCCAAATAGAAGCACATTTAGTAATATGAGGACTTCTTGGTGACTACTCTTAAAAAATACTTGATATTCTGGATTTTGTTTTATTTTATTTGTTTTGCTTCCTTCAGAAACAGCAATAATGACAGACATCCTCAATATCAAAGCTGTTTTCAAATAATAAACTTACATTGACAAAAACTCTAATGTACAGTGAGACTGAGGGGAACTGAAATGCTCTCAGTGGAGGCAAAGAAACTAGATGAGTACACAAGGCAACATGATTTCAAAGCAGTGGAATACCATGAAATCAAGTGATAAGAGAGCAGCTGCTGAATCCAGAACATTTAGCAATCAAACCAATTAATCAAACCAAGATCAGCAGCTGGTATAAGCTGTGAAGTGATAGACTTCAGCAACAGGCTTTGAAAATGTTGTCCATGGATATATATAGAAATGACTGTATTTGTCTTGAGGTACTGCAGAAAGGGCAATGTTCATTTCAGTAATTTTTGCAACCATGGACAGCTAAACTGTCTTAATGAGCATCTTTAAAAACAAAATATGATAGATAGAAAAGATGTATTGTCTGACAAGTAAGTATGGTTTAATCCAGATGTCTTGCTGACTATAGACTGATATTTTTTCATTCATTCCTTGGATGGATTTATTGAATCACACGTTATCCCATTTCATGCTAGTACTATACAAGTTATTTTAGATCACTTTGTGGGAGAAAACTGTCTTCTAAACGCTGGCTTTTATATATATATAAAATATCTGATTTCAGGCAACTTACTTTACTTATCTAGGTTATGGTTTTCTTATTTTTAAAATGAAAGATTGGTCTCCCCAAAATACAGAAAATAATTTCTGGCTCTAATTTTTTTTTTTTTTTTTTGGTTTCTTTTTATTATTGGTCAGACCCTGGCATAAAGCACTATCTTCTAGTGATTAATTAACTAATTGGAGGTCTCAGAGAAATACATAAAAATATAAATAATAATATATGCTAGCATGAGTGCACTCAAACATTAAAGGGCTTTCATAGTAAGTCCCTCAGGAATAGAGAGAAGGTTAAAATCACCTTGGACTGAATACATTTGAAAATATTTCAAAAGGAGATAGAAATAGGATGAAGGAGAAGTAGCTGAGTCTATATCAGGAAGGGGAGCTGAAGTGAGCACAGGTGGGAAGGCAGATTTTAACTATTTACTTAAAATAAGTTGATTGACACCACATGCAAGTACCCATACATAATTTCCAAAATGTTTAAATATTCAGTCCAGATGTGCACATGCTCTTTTATTTATGTCACTGTTTTAAATTTTTTTGCCACTCTCACCCCAGTTTTCCTAATGGAGAAAAGCCTAGAAGGCACTTCATACAGAAAGAGACAGCAATGCACTGTGTCTCAATTAAACAATGCATTTTTTTTCTATTTGAGCATTTTTCTACTTAGTATACTCTCATCTTTTTTTCCTCAAAAGCACTCCTTGCTAAAAAGGAAATAAACTACTCACACCTCTAAACATGCAAATGGGTCTGAGGTCATTAATCTATGTATCTAATTCCCATATGCCCAAACTCTCTGGCTACATAAAAATCACCTCAAACTGAATAATTCGGACAATCAAAGAACGGTTTGTTTTCTTATATAACCAAAGTGTAAATATATAGAATAATTCAAGGTGAGGCAGAGCGTATATTTTGTTATTTAAGTCACGGTAGAAAGAAGACATGCAAGTAACTTTTAATTGTGTGTGTGTGTGTGTGTGTGTTTGTGAGTGTGTAACCTGAACAGATACTCTTGGAGCTCTGCTTCTATCCCCTTAGCCCACCTTTACTACGGTGACCCACCTGCAGGGATGGTGGGCGATCCTGTGTGAGGTCTGATTCACACTGCAAGGGGCCAATCCCAAGCACTACGTGTGTTAATTTTACATACATATAAAGACATACAATGCTGTTGGCAGTGCCCACAAGGATGCTGAGACAGATGTTTATCACTGGAGATTCTCACCATGGAGGACCAGTCATCAGGAGGCAGCACTATGACTGTTAAAGATGAGAAGTAAATGTGATAACAGGTATCATACTGAAGTGGTCAGAATAGCAGAACAAAGAAAGACTGAAAACCATCTAACAACATTGTATTATAAACTTTAAAGTTGCTAAGCGATTAGACCTTAAATATTCTCACCACAAAAAAGTAATGATAATTATGTGACATTGATAGATGTCTTAGCTAACACTAGGGTGGTAGTCATATTGCAATATAAAAATGTATCAAATTAACACATCGTATGTACACCTTGATCTTACACAATTTTATATGTAAATTACATCTCAGTTAAAAAAGCTCATCAAACTCACCTCACAAATTTGTCAAAGCAGCTTTGAAATAAGAGGTGCAGCAATAAGAAAATGCACAAACAATTCACAGTTTGTATTTAAGTATAAATAAGTCTTTCACTTAAAACTAGCTGCCCTCTCACTTTTAATGGTATAAAATGCTATAATTTAATCAAGAAGAGAATTCAAATCCAGAAGACATAAAATATTGCCACTTTGTGGGGTTTAATTTAAGACTAGCGTATGAATAGATTTGGGTAAAATAGCTGTTTGCACATATTATGTGATGTTTCGACTTAAGATTGAGTCTTTTGCCCATGCAGCCTCTTTGAAAGGTGGCTACGTGTCCTAACGCTAATGCCTCACCATGCGCTGTAAAGGAGCAGAAAGACTCATTCCAAATTGAAATATCTTTTATAAAATGTGTCTATTTTGAACTGTGATCTTTCTCTGTAATTCTGCTTCTCCATATTATGGACCCGCCGTCTATTCATTTTTTTAATTTAACGATAAAAGCAAGTTGGAAAACAAACATATATACACACACACACACACAAACTGTAAAAACATTTTCCAAAGATTGCTGTAAGGGAGACAGTTTAGTGATGGAAAAATGGCTCTTTAGACTAAAAATATAGAATTTCTGATTTACATCAAGTATGCTTTTCCCCTTTAAACTACCAGTCAATACCACAGAACTCTTCACATGAATCTATTAAGCATCATGCACAAATATATTCACCATGACATTATTGCGGGTGACAGGGAACTGAAGGAAGCCCAGATTTCCCTGGCTTAAGAAATGTGGAACTGAATTGTACTGAGTGCACACTAGGGAGTCTATGAAGCAGCTAGAAGAAATGAATTATGTGGAAATAGAGTAACACTGAAAAATCATATAAACCAGTTTTGGGGGGTAAGGAAATATGTTTTAAAAACCGAATTAAATACAACAAAAATATTTGTCAGTTTAAAAAAATATTTTTTTTTGTTTTTTGATTGGAAATAGAATTTTATTGTTTCTGTTAACATGTGATGGGTTGCCACTGCTATTTTTAGATGGATTTTAAAAATTCTCATTTTGAATATGGTATATATTAATAGACATATCAACAGAGATAACCAACTAAACAGAAGCTCTTTGGGGGCTTCAATAATTTTTTTTCCACGTATTTTATTTTGTTTTATTTATTTATTTATTTTAACATCTTTTATGGAGTATAATTGCTTTACAATGGTGTGTTAGCTGTTACTTTATAACAAAGTAAATCAGCTATACATATACATATATCCCCATATCTCCTCCCTCTTGCGTCTCCCTCCCACCCTCCCTATCCCATCCCTCTAGGTGGTCAGAAAGCACCGACCTGGTCTCCCTGTGCTATGCGGCTGCTTCCCACTAGCTATCTATTTTACATTTGGTAGTATATATAAGTCCATGCCACTCTCTCACTTCGTCCCAGCTTACCCGTCCCCTTCGCCACGTCCTCAAGTCCATTCTCTACATCTGCGTCTTTATTCCTGTTCTGCCCCAGGTTCTTCAGAACCTTTTTTTTTTTTTTTAGATTCCATATATATGTGTTAGCATACGGTATTTGTTTTTCTCTTTCTGACTTACTTCACTCTGTATGACAGACTCTAGATCCATTCACCTCACTATAAATAACTCAATTTCATTTCTTTTTATGGCTGAGTAATATAAATACACATATACACATGCAGATATACACACACAAATATAAACACACATGCAAGACATATATCAAACATGTAGGACTGAATTATAGAGAGAGATAAAAGAGTGGGTATTGGGATGAGAGATCAAATGATATAGCTAGAGAAGGGTTTGCATGGAAAGCAAAAGAAATATATCAAGAAGAGAAAGGAGACCGAGGAATAAGTGAATTTAACTCAGATTTTTTTCCAGTATCAGGTGTGTCCGCAAGAATTATGAATGCCAGAAGACATACCATTAGAGAAGGAATTGTGGAAGACATACGGTATTTAAGAGATTTGGGGTATTTAATGGAATAATCTGAAGCTACTATAAACAGAAAGTTTATAAAACTGAGTAATAGCACTGTAAATTTTTATTTAATTATTCATAAAAATACAGTATGCAAAATATATGAATAAAAAGGTTCAATTATTAAAAATTATGGAAAAAAAGAAAGGAAATAAAAGCATAAGGAAGCTTACAATTATTAATGGGTTTTTATATTCTTTAATTTGTGAAAATTGCATGGTCACAGTTTATTTTTCATTTCATATCACATTTTTCTTATTTTCAAGGAATCCAATACTTTGCTTGTATTATTATATAATGTGTAATTCTGTTTTTAATATTTCTGTGTTTATAAAATATGACAATATGTTTTTAGCATGTTAAATACATGCCAAAGCTTTACTGGACTAGGGGAGAAGGTTATGCCTACATGCTCATAAAATGAGCACCCTGAGTGTCAAAGCTATCAACCCCAGCACCTGAACCATAACAGGATTTAAGCATTTAGTTTTATATCCTAGCTTTTGCTAATTTCAAATTGGTTTCCACAGAGAGAGGGTGTTTCAAAATTAAGACACAATTCAATTATCTGTGATACACAAGAAAGCCTATCTAGTGCATAATTCTGGAATTGTACTGAGCATGCGCGCGCATATACGCGTGCACACACACACACACACCCCTTTACTCACTCATGTGAAACTGTGCTCCAATCTCAGACTCTGCTAGCTCTCCTCTCCTTCTGTGGTAGTAGGACTCTAAAAGAAAGATCATGGACTTCTGATGACCCAAAGTTCTGAGGAGATAAGAGTTGTAAAATGTTTAGGTCACTGGAAGGAAGTGAGAGTAAGGACAGTGATGGCAGGACCCTAGCAGTAGAGCCTCTCATTACAACTCCATTTGTAGAGGAGTAGGGTCTACAGCTTAAAACCACTCCCTTCAGTTGTTCCATAAGTCAGTTCCAGAGGGATTGTGGGAAAATGCGAGGAGCCTTTCTTGGATCTCAGCTTGGAAGGGTTAGCTTAAAAATTGAAGCATTCTGCTTATGACTTATTCCAAATTCCTCAGCTAAGAGTACAAGAATGCAACAAAGTCTCAATGACATTGTCCATGAAATACTGCATTAGCGTTATTAGTAGCAGTTAATAGTTGCTCTCAGTTTTATCATTAATATAATTAATTAAATTATTATATCATAGAATAGAATTTTACTTGTATTATAGTATTATATTTGTATAATGGCTTTTGGTTACTGATACTATTATTATTTCATTATAAAATAGTCATAATAAATAATTTTTCTTATCATAATTAAGGGACTACAAAAAAATCTAAAGAAAAGTAATTTCTATACAAATTTCTTTTTTCCCCAGAGTGATCAGTTCTGCACCTTGATAAAAATGCAGTGTGTCACATTTTGAAAATCAGACATTGGATTTAAATAGAAAACGTGTGGCACATGCATTCTTGTTCCAATCTCTTTATTTGCATCTGATATGTCAAATTATCAAGGAACTCTTCAGACAAAGAATAGGACATGTGAATTAAATAAGTGTTCATAAGTTTTGATCTTTCAGATGTTGTCAGAAAGCATGAAAATAAGATCCAGGAAAGACTGATATTTAAAAGTCTCTGCTTGTTGAATGACTTCTCTGATTTTGGTTCCTTTACATTTTCTCTCTTCAAATTCTGGCAGGTATGTGATATCCCATGCAGCAGCTTTTGAAGACAGAACTTGAATGATAAAATGTTGCCAGGTGATACTTAAAAGGCTCAAAAGGGTTTATTTTTTAACTCCAGGTACAGGCAAATTAAGCTGACTGATGTTAGAGGTTTAAGATGAAAAAGGTAACAGGAATTGTGGATCACAATTAACCTAAGTAATTTCAAAAAACTGAAATTGTATTCATATGTTTATGGGAAATATTAAAATTAAGCAACCAGCAACATGACTGATGTATTGATACAAAAGAAAGTTATCACATAAAGAAACTTATCTGACAGAAAATATAAAACACATTTCTGTTTCTCTCTAAATCAGAATTTAAAAATTATTTGTGCTTTAACCTTTCCTTTTTCTTTAATAAAAATTATTTTAAAGGTAAATTCCAAAGATATAATTAGCTAAAGATCATTTAAGTTTAAGGAAAATGAATTTTATTCCAAGAAAGTTATCTAACCATTAAAATGGCATAAGATTTAATTATGAATATTATATAAATATTTCATTTTTCTCAATAAAACAGTGAAAAATCTAGGAAGAGGCAAGTATACATACTTTGATTCAAGGAAATAAGAAATTTGAATAAAAATGTTTTATGGCTAAAAACATATATATATTGTTTTTTTATTTACGTATGACAAGATTGTCTATTAAAAAATAACCTCACCCTCCCAAAAAAAAATCCTGAAAGTAATAAGTAAGTATAACAATGTTGCAGTATAAAATAGTCAAAATTCAATTGCTTTCTTATACTGCACAAGTGAAAAATTGATGTTTGAAATTTAAAAAATAACATTTACAATAGTACCCAAGAAAATGAAATAGGTATAAAATCTAACAGAAATATGTTTATATGCAGAAAACTATAAAACTCAATATCTTGAGTCTTATGATCTATGAAAACTAAGTATCTCTCCATTTATTAGATTTTTTTTTATTTCTCTCACCAGAGTTTGACAGGATCCAGCAATCCCACTCCTGGGCATATATCTTGAAAAAAACCATAATTCAGAAAGATATATGCACCCCAATGTTCATTGCAGCACTATTTACAATAGCCAAGACATGGGAGCAACCTAAATGTCCATCGACAGAGGAATGGATAGAGAAGATGTGGTATATATATACAATGGAATATTACTCAGACATAAAAAAGAATGAAATAATGCCATTTGCAGCAACATAGATGGACCTAGAGATTATCATAAGTAAGCCAGACAGAGAAAGACAAATATCATATGATATCATTTATATGTGGAATCTAAAAAAAAGATACAAATAAACTTATATACATAACAGACCCACAGACATAGAAAACAAACTTATGGTTACTAAGGGGGAAAGGGGCTGGAGAGGGATAAATTAGGAGTTTGGGATTAACATATACACACTACTATATATGAAATAGATAACCGACAAGGACCTACTGTATAGCACAGGGAACTATACTCAATATGTTGGAATAGGCTATAAGGGAAAAAGAATCTGGAAAAAATCGATATATATGTATATATAACTGAATCGCTTTGCTGTACACCTGAAATTAACACAACATTGTAAGTCAACTATACTTCAATAAAAAATAAATAAATGTTTAAAAAAGACTCAATATTATGATGTGAAAGGTTCACAACTTCTGGTGACCCAAAGGACTGAAAAATACAATAACTGAAATGAAAAATTCACTAGAAGGAATGAACAGCAGATTGAGTGATATAGAATAATGCATAAGTGATCTGGAAGATACAGTTGTGGAAATCACCCCATCAGAACAGCAAAAAGAAAAACAAATTTAAAAAAATGAGCATATACACACATTTAGCTCAATATTTTTGTAAAATAAGATTATTTTTCCATGTAGACATAAAGATTTTAGTTAACAAAAATTGGTGCCTTAAAATATTAAAGGAGAAATATAATAAAATTCTGTAAAAGTTCCTACTTTGTAACATTATTAAATGTTTTTGAACAGTTGAAGCCTTCATCTATGATGTTGAGAGCTTACAAAAGCTCTACCAGCTCTACCAGCCAATGCCCTGGACTCTAGAATAAATGTTATTATGAATTTTTCACAGGTACCTCATGTCAGAGCCCTTTGAGTGACCAATTTACTCTGAAATCACATGTCAGCTCGGTAAGTCAAGCCATTTAGCAGTTCACTCTAAATAGTAATAATAATGCTGGCAATGTAATAAATGACACTTAAATCTTCAATGACAATGAATTCTATTCACTTCTTTATTTAGACTTTAAAACCCAATATTTCACAGATAAAAACACACAGTCATAGAGGGTTTAAGTAAATTGCCCCATGCACCTCGTTATGCACTAAAGCTGAGGTTCAAACCCAAAAGTAGTGTTCAAGACATAGAGAACAGAATTGTGGTTGCCACGAGGGAAGGGGGAGTGGGGGAGGGATGGATTGGGAGTTTGGGATTAGCAGATGCAAGCTATTACATATAGAATGGATAAACAGCAGAGTCCTACTGTATAGCACAGGGAACTTTATTCAATATCTTGTAATAAGCCACAATGGAAAAGAATATGAAAAAGAATATATATATATGTGTGTGTGTGTGTGTGTGGATGTGGATGTGTATATGTATAACTGAATCACTTTGCTCTACAGCAGAAACTAACACAACATTGTAATTAAACTGTACTTCAATGAAATAAATTTTAAAAAAACAAAGGTAGAGTTCAGTAAGATTTTTTTCTATACACGATAGGTCTAGAAAAATTGTATCCATTAGTCAAGGACAGCAGTAGGGAAAGCTAAACCTATAGGTATGGGGAGGGGAGAAGCTGTGTGGAGAAATACTTGGCAGTGTTGGAAGTTGCAAGGTTCATGCTATCCACAGGGAAGGGAGATAGTTCAGTACATGGATTTCATCAATGATAGCAAATGCTTGACCACAATGGACAATAGCCATCAACCCAGAATTTGATACATAGCCAAACCTTGCTTAAGATTTAAAACGAAATAACATTTTTGGTTTGATTTTATGTTTGTTTTCAAATACTGACAATCTCAAGTCAATCCAGGCATATGTTCCCAGTCCCTTGATTAGGGCTCCAACCTTGTTCCTGGTGGTGGTTCTTTCTGCCTCTTGGCTCTGTTCTCTGATATATCTTTTCCATAAAAAGTAGCTCATGTTTTCAATTAAGTAGCTTAGATATTTCTGAGGTCTTAATAAACGGTTTTAGATCACACCCTTGATTTTATCTTTATTATATTTTCCCTGATAACAACCTAGATTAAATCTTTGTCTTAGAAGCTGTTATTTAATTTGAGAATTGTCTGCCAACTGAGGAGAATGGGAATGAAAAAGAGTTTTACTTCTTAATTGAAGAAATCCTGGCTTTTTTGTGTTTAGCGCATCTCTCTGTGTCTATATCTTTCCTACACAGCCAAAAGAAGTCAGTTCTGCCTGGAAATCTTCTTAGCTATATTTCAGTTCATTAGGTACACATTTTATTTTTCATGTTACTGCAGGATACATTGTTACCAAAATACACCACAAAATAACGAAGGTCTTCTTTCCTCCAACTTTCAGTTTACATTCTTATTACTTTCTTTCAATCCCTTGCTGAGATCAGCCTCTGTGTCTTCATGCTTTTAATACTCTGCTTGTGGTCTTTCCAGGTTTCACTAGCAGTTTCTTCATTTCCTCAAGGTTGTGTGGCCTTCAGCTTGAAATCCAGTCTGAAATGCAGTGCCACGTGTGACTAAAAGTTAACAAAATACACAATTTTTTTTCTGGATAATAGATTTTTAAATCTTTTTTCATGTCATATCATGTTTTGATCTTGTTATTTTAACCCTTCACAGAAATGTTTTAACTGAATTGCATTTTGTTATTATATTACTTCAACACAGGTATAAAACCTAAGGAATGATCATAAGAAAACATATTGCAGAATTTATGGTGATGATATATATGGCTTAAACATCTTTCCCAATACCTCATATTGTGTACCTCTCACTGAGCTATATCCACATTAAAAAAAAAACAAACAAAAACAAAAACAAAAACAAAACTCCTGTGTCAGAAATAACAGGCTTATATTACTTTTAATACCGTAGGCTTTTTTTTTTTTTTTTTTTAATTTGGAGCCTAGGAATCTTGATTGATAAATTTGCAGCCAGCTTCTAAGAACCAATGAAGTTGTTAAGGGATAATCTATTTCCAAATAAATCTTATCCCAGACTTCTTCATTAGTTCCTATGTATTTTCCATTTGCTTTCGTTTTCTTAAGCATGTATTTGTTCCCCTTGCAGAATATAGAACTGTGCAAGCTGATTCAAGTGATTTTAAGATTGCAGCTGACTCTACACAGGAGGTCACATATAGAATTAAAAGAAAAATGAATAAGCTCTTTCTGCCTTTGATATATTGAGATGGATTGCCACATTATCCCAGTTCTTCCATTGGGTCATTTCTTAGGGAAACGTTATTAGTATAACAGATGCTTTTTCTACTGCATTCTACTCAAAGCTCAATGACCCTCACCCATGTCCAACCTACTGGCAGAGAGCAACCTTAATCAGATCTTCCTAAGTGCAATTTGACTACAGTGCTGTAGATGTATGTTTCTCTCAGCCTTTAGTATGATTGGGGTCTGCACAATACCCTTGATTTGATTGATTGATCCAAATCAACTGTCAAAGTCTCTATCTAAGCCACTCTAGCTAAAGTATATTTTAGTATTTTCTAGAATTGAAGAGATTAGCGTTCTTGGAACAGGTTATACATACACAGCACGCCTGTCTCAATCCAAACGATGAATTCTTAGTTGTCGCATAGCTGCACAAAGTTAGCATTGTTTTTTATTTATGTCTACCTTAGGGGTAAAGCTCTGCCTTTAAAATGACATGTAACCTGCAAAAGGGGAAAATAAGAAGCAAGAGCTGATAGACATTGTTGATATATTTTAACTAAACGTGCAGGCGTGAGCATGCGTTGGTCATCCACGTGGGAAGTTGGTGTCGCAAAATCAGTAATTTGATGAATGAGATATGAAGGAGAAGCTGTTTCAATTGTAATTTTGAGAGTAGTTGTAGTTGCCTTAAGCCTTTCATCTGGACATTGCTTTAAACCATTAACTGTAATAAAGAATTCAGATTATATGTGTGTTCAGGAATTCCATTTTAAGAAGAGAGAACAAATTTAAACCTCATTTAATATTTGATTTGAAGAACTGACATGAGACAAAACTTGATACAAGTATATTGAGTAACAAGCATTGTATTAGCATGCAATAATCCATTTTGAAAGCATTCACAGTGACAGAATTTGCTTCCTTTCCACAGACACAAATGGAGAACATTCAGAGTAGTATTAAATGGAGACCCTCAAGTTGCAGTAGGATTATAGAGATGAAAATAAATTCCTGAACCTTCTGCTTAGATGTAATTTCTTTTATGCTTTTATGCATCCTACAATCCATACATATTTATTGCATACCTACTCTGTGTTATATGTAGTTATTGCATACTGACTATTCGTATGGTTCTCTACCTATTCCATGAATAATATTGAATAGTCCTTCATATCTGACATTCTGTTGTGTATTCAGCATCATAAGGCATTTAAGGAATCTATTTTTCCCAATATCTAAAGATTTTTTTTAAAATCTATTATTTAGAAAATAGTCTTCAGCCATAGAATCAGGGAAATCTATATATAAAAATTATGCTGCACATAAGACCAGACCCAGCGTAAGACTTAGAAACATGAAACTAACATGGCTCAAAAATGGAGCTAGGAAAAACAATCATAACTGATATAATTTCATACAGAATTCAAAATAATTAATAAAATGAATGCCTTTCATCATCGAGCTTAAATATACATCAGAAAATAATTGTAATAAAAATAAGATTACCTTATTAAACATACCAATAGGAGAATATAGGGCTCATAGGGCCACATATTACGGTAGTCTAAGTTTAGCTATCATAGAAAAAATTACTCAGAAATAAGCTTTTTTCTTCATCTCTCAAACAGAGTGCTACTCCAATAAGTGTGAGAGCAATAGAATGTAATGCAAAAAATAAAATTTTAGAGGATTAAAAGATACTTATTAATTTTTTCACTATTCAAAAACTAGAACTGTATCAATAATTGCTTAATTTTTGCTGGTGTATTTTTATCATAATTATTAACCTCAAAAGGTATATTTGAAATTTCCTTGTCCTCACAGCTGTACTAGTGTTTACACATACCAAAACATGCATTTAGCAAGCATTTAGGCATGTTAAAATTAAATATTTACAAGTTCCCTCCCACTATATTACAAAATAATTGAAAGAAGATACCAAATTTTATTACTATTTCTTTCACTACATTTAACACAGTGCCTAGAAAATAGAAAGCAGTCCATAAAATATTTATTTACATTGTTCAATTAGTTCTTTACATTGTTAATTACTATATAATACAGTGAGAGTGTAAGAACACAGGAGGAACAAATACAAAACACCCAGAGAGTAAAAACCTGCCAAGGATAATAAAATATGAAAAAAATGGAGAAATCATAGAATTTTAATATCTTTGTCTTTATAACTTTGAAAATACTTTTTCATTCAACAGTGATTAACTTTCACTGGCAAAGTCTCCATGGAAACACTCATCATTCTGATAAGTTGCTAGATGGAATTATTATTTACTCCACTTGTATAGTCAATCAGCAGTACTCATTCCTTATCCAAGTCATAACTAGCACATTACCATTTCCACAGCAAATATTAATCAGCAGGTATTCAGGTGCCTGAATACCATGAGCTAAATTGTGTTGAATTACAATACACATTAATAAAGTTGAACTCTCCAGAGATTGTTGATATATGGCTTTTACTGATCATACATTAAATTGTATTAAGTTGAGAAACACCCCTTAAATAAATAAATGAAAACTTACTCTGCTTGAATAATTTCAATTTAGAAATTAATGTGTTAACATGGCCTGTGAGTCACTGCCTGTCCTCTCCAAATAAACTCTTGTGATGGAGGCAGGATGTGCTCACTTTATATTCTACTGCCCTCTGGCTGATAAAACTTGCTGCCAGATAAGAGATTAGTTAACATTCAACATATGTTAATTAATGTACTTTATTAAAATGTGTTATTGTTGCCTTTATTCATTCTTAATACGTAATTCATTGCTGTAGGGGATACAATAAAACCATTAGGGCTTTCCAAACAGTCATCAAAACCTCACACAGCTGGTGGTGTGCCGAATTGGGCGATTGGGATTGACATGTATACACTGATGTGTATAAAACTGATGACTGATTAAAATAAATAAATAAATAAATAAAATTAATTTAAAAAAACCTCACACAGCTGCGTCAGATTTTAAATAGTAGGATTCCCCTATTCACCTTTTGCTGCTTAAAATAATTATTTTTTTTCTCACTGTGTGGCAAACCATAATCTAAAAGTTTATTATACCAAGTGAATAAGGGGAATTCATTTGCAAAATATGTGGGAGGTTTATCCCAAGAAGCTCAATTGAACATGTTTAAAATATTCTGTGTTAAAAAGATTAAATCTTGTAAATTTATGAAACTTGGGAAAGCCATTTAAATTAGTGGTAGACACACTCAGGCATACGACAGAACTTTCTTAATCAATGTAGTTTATTTCTTCTACAAACATGCTGTCTAGTGCCTGGGTAGGCTGAGAACTTTCTTTTAATGGGCTACTCTGAAGCACGTCAATGTACATCTATTCCCACCAGGTGAATTATTATCATTACCAAGAGTCAACAGTATTAGCTTCTAATCCTCTTATATCAGTCAGGGTAATCTGGGGAGTGTTGTGGAAACAACCCTAAAATCTTAGTAGCTTAACACTAAAGTCTACTGCTAACTTATTCAAAGTCAGCTGCATGTTGTGTCACACTTCAGTCCGCTGTATTCCATCAAAAATCTAGACTGATTCCACCAAGATAGCACAAGTTGCCATATTTGTGTTGTCTTTTCAACATGTGCCGTGGGGCAGAGAATGAGAAAATATGGAGAGGAGATCTTCTCTGCTTCCCACAGGTGTCTACACATTTTCTCCTACAAGTCATTGTCTAGAACTAATCACATAGTACCAGACAAACTGCAGGCGAGGTTGTGTTATGCAGGCAAATACACAGATATTTGGTGATCGTTACATGTTTCTTCTATTGTCATTATGTAATTTAAATCAACTTTAAGAAATATATTAAATAGGAGTGAAAAAATTGAGATATAGTTATTAAAACATGACCACTTTGGAACATCTTGGTAAAGTCCAGTTGATTAAAAAAGCACAGTACCCAGTTAAGTGTCAGTAAAATTTATGTAAAAAATAAATAAGTAAATCTAAGGAAAAGACACTAAAATCAAAGTGAGTGATTTAAACTTTTCATTAATTTTCTTTAAAAAGCAGATAATGGGTGCATTGTAGTTATTTCTGCGAGTTGTATGAAAAATAATAAACTTGCATAATCAGACTCAAATAGACTCATATTAAAAGAAAGGGCCTTGATCTTACATTATATTTGTGAATGAACAATATTTAAGATAAAATGTTTAACTTATGTTCATATAAAATAAGTTAAAGAATGGTGATATTATGCATGGTTAAGTACATTACTTCTGTGTGACTTTGATCAAGTTATTTAACTTTCCAATCTGTAGAACAGGTTAAAAATAGTACACATCTCTTGGAGTTGTGAGGAATAAAGGGGAAAATATATGGAAAGTGTTTACAGTGCATAAATATCACTGAATGCATGTTAACTATCATTAGAATAATCACAATTTTAACTGACTTATTTAATTAACAAGCCAAATTTTAGTATGATTTCCATTGGGGAATAAATTTTCTATCTCTAAAGTTTAAAATATATTTAGCTTTACTGCATTTTAGTATATGTAGTTTAAAAGTTAGCAGCCTTATAGACTTATTTTAAATTTAATAAATTTAACTTTATTTTAAGATATAGTTTCCAAAGAAATTTAACCTTAAAATTTTGATTAATTTATTAACTTCTTTGGCATTTTCTTTTTTCAAATAAATCTAATACATGAATTCCAAGTAAGGGAAATCATCTGCAGTAAGGTTTTATTTCAACTCTAAAAACTTACTAACATACATAAAAGCATATAATCAAACACTGTTTTTAATCCATCTGTTAGCATTTGTAACGCAATTGACTGTCAGTAGTGAAGAAACCTAAAGAGATAAACATGTCTTTAAAATAATAATTTGGAAATTCAAATCATTATATATTCTTAATAGTGCCATATTTTGAATTGTTTATTTTTCTGAGTAGTCTAGTTTTATATTCTATCTTAACACTGGAATTAAAACAGCATGCAATACAATACCATGAGATACTCTGTTACATGTTTAAGACAAATTCATATGTTGACATTTAATAATGAATAGATCTTATTAACATACATTACCATCACAAGATATGTAAGTATACAATTTATTTTATAAAATGGTCCTACATACACAAAACTCTTCTTCAATCAATGGCCGGAAGGATGTACATCTTAAATAAAATACAAAATTAATTTCCTTTTAGCTTTGTGTTCTTTTTCATTTTCTTTTTTCAAACTATGAGTGCAAAAATATGTAAAAATCCAATTTTGTAAATATTTAGAACAAAAAATGAAAAAAAATAAAGGAATATTCAGATTTGAATTTGTTTTTCTCTCTTTTGAACCAAATTACATGAAATGATAATTGTAAAAGTAATTTGCCAATGACCTTTTTGGATATTCCAAAGGCCCCCTTTTATCAGGGGAAATAATATACCAATTTTTCTCCACTCTATTCAAATACAAATATTAATGTCATGCCAATTTCAACACATTCAAATTCTACCTAGAATGAAGAGCATTTGAATTTCAAATGTTATTTGGAATACACATTCACAAAATAAGTTGAATTTATTTTGATCTCAACAGATACTTCGTCCAGGATCAAACATCCTGCCAGGAAGAGATAGTACCTTCAGTTCCATCTTTGATAAAAGCCGTTTTTGTTTGTTTGTTTTGTTTTGTTTTAGTGTGAGGCAAAATATTTGTTTGTTTGTTTTGTTTTGTTTTTAGTGTGAGGCAAAATTTAGTGTGGGAGAGAATGAATATTCAACCAAGATCAACAGCCTCTCAGTGCTTGGAGTTTGTGATTGCAAATTCATAGCGTCTATAACTTTGATGGGAAATTTTGAATTGCAAATATTGTACTGTAATTTTATAATCCAACAAAAGAAACATGTTTGAAAATAAATGATGTAAGCCTCACTTTCAAGAGAACTTCTTGGACATGGCTTGTAGTGCCAAATAGATTTGAACACTGCAGCTGCTTCCTGAGCGGGATTCCCTACGGTCTGGTGGATAGATCTGTTCCCAGTGGTTAGCAGAGTTTCCTTTTATTGTTTCTGACAAGCATAACAGTCTGGTCACAGGTGTGGAAGACGGTTTTTTTAAAAAGAGAAGAAATATCCAAATTTTGACTGACATTTTGATTATATTTGGGGAACATCTCATATATAACACAAATGCATAGTAGGCTCAAAGTTTTACACAATAACACAAGACATTACTAAACCATACACTGCATTGATTTGGTAGTTTGGGGAATCTGATATACTTTCTCCTTTAAAGCTGCTTTCAGAATAAGCAGGAAGTACAGCAGGTGGGTTGGGTAAAACATTTCCATCAGGAAATCACAGGTTCTAATTACACAAAAGGCTTACTTCTGGTTACCACGGCTCCTTTGCAGTTCTTATGGAAGTACTTATTTCTCTTTCCATAATTGTTCATTTCAGTTAGAGATTTTATATTATTCAGATCCAGTACTTCTTTGTAATGAGTTCTGCTGCAGGGTTTTTCTCAGTTATCACCATTCTTCTTGGTATTCATTATTCTGTCACTGTCTCTATCTCTTCAGAGTATTATAAAATTTTGTATATCAAAATAATTTGATCCTCCTCTACTGCTTAATTCCCATTTTTTTTAAGATTTTTAGAAATTTCATGTAATGTCTGAAACATTTATATTAACATATTTCCATACATATTTCCATACAAATACAAATATAAGATTTTTAGAAATTTCATGTAATGTCTGAAACATTTATATTAACATATTTCCATGCAAATAACCCAATGAAAGTTTAGTATTAGTTGTTTTTCATCATTTTTGATGATAATTCAGAGTCCTTACAATCTACCCATTTTTAAATATCAAAAAAAGCTCAAACATGAAAAAGGGCACATATTATAGAAAGACATATTTTTGCTCCCTTATTGAAAGTAGTTGTCAAATGTGTCAATTTACATACCGTAGAGAGTCTAAGCATGAATATTTAAAAATCAAAAACATAAACTCTCATAAATGCACAAAATATGTCATTAGCAATTGCTCATAGTTTATATTATAATATAAAATGAGAGTCAGGATTTTCACAAAATTCTAACGATCAGGACACTCACTGGTTGAAGCTGTCTCATGAAAATCACATGCTGATGAACATTGTGATAAGCCTAAATATATTGCATGCACAGATTCCTTTTCATATCTCACTTTAGTGTGATGAATTATTGGAATCCTACAAGTAGGAGAGAGGGGACAAGTCAACTCTGCTCTTACGCCACCAAATGTATCAATAGGTTGTGCTGCTTCTTCCTGCCTGAGATTTGTTTTGACCATCACAAGGTTAAGTAATTAATGAAAACTCTCGTTTCTTCCTTTCTGGATGCTGAAAACATTAAATATAATGCAGACAGCAGACTAGAAGCACTATATTACCTCTAAGGCATGGTCAACATACTAGAAAGATCAAAATATTAAAAGAAATAGTGCCTCCTTAATATTCTGATTTCCAAGGTGATTCTATTTCCATATCAGTTGGACCAAATTTGTTTTTTGAAGTCATTTGTGTTCTGACATTTTGTGTTTAAATTCTTAAATTTAAATGTATTACCTCCTGTAAATTACAGGAGGCAATACATTAATAGTCAATATTAATACTCCATTATATGTGGATGTAGATAAATTATAAGAAACCATATCCATTTTTAGAAGTAAAGAAAATGGTAATGGATCATAGACTCTTCAGAGTTTAGAAAAGACAATGTGGGGAAGAAGGATTGGCAGTGATTTTTTTTAAAAAGCATCTGAAGATAAAATGAAAATGTGTATAAAACCAGAATCCAATGGCAGTTTTAGTGAATCAAATTATTTAGTATGACTGTAGGATCTGACTTCACTTTGTAGAAAGATCAGATAATTTTCTCTTCCCATTCAATGTTTTTGTCCATTTTTACTTTTGTTGTTTAGTTGTCGCTGTGGCATGAGGTAGTGAAAGGTACATTTTTGTACACAGTAAAATTGGAAAAGAAAAAAATGACCCTGTGTACCTGTGACTATGATATTTTGGATTAGAAACAAATATAATAATCACTAGAAAACTTATGTAACTATCCCAATTTCTAGTGAAAGTTATAAACTCAGTCATTAGTAAACTTAAATACTAGGTAAACCTAAGTTCTTAGATAAATCTTTGAAAAGAAATTATCAATAAAAACTTAAAAAGCTCTTCCTTTTGAACGTCTTATGGTATTTCTAAATGACTCATAAATACTTACAGGATTATCCCAAGAGAAAAATTGAGGTGCTTGTTGGGTCCAAATTTTAAGAGTTCCTCTTGACTCTTTGAAAACTTATCCCACTTCCCTCCATTCTTACTTAATGCATGCTGATTTGCATTGTCCCACAGAAACTAAAATATTATAGTCACAGGTAAAGGCAAAATATGGCAGTTTTTGATAATATTGCTGTTGTGGTTTTAATCTTAAACTGGGAAAACCAGCAGTCTTTCTGCCAATAGACACAAAAATGATTTACAAGACTCTCTGCAGGTTCAGAATTAGGAGGCTTAAAGTAAACAAGTGAACAAATGTCCTGGATTCTCTATCTCTTGTCTAACCAACAATTCTTTGAATATTAAAAGCAATATTTAATCCCATTATGTCACACAAAATATCTTTAAGTTTGACTTAGATTGTTGTGTAAGATAAAAATTATGAACACTTTCAAAGAACATTTTACTCTGTGTGAACCTTAGGGTTCTGTAGAGGGGAATGTGCACAAAGCCAATTTTGTACTTTCACCAGTCTACCTAGTACCCGACCTCATTACAGTCACTTCAAACTACAAGTCGATATTTATCTATTCATATCCTGTTCTTAAAACATTCCCAAAGTGAGTTCAATAAAGTAAAAAAACCCAAAAGTCAGGAATAGCTTTTCTTCTAGAAGTTGTGCTTTGTCAATACTGGCCCTCAACTCTTTGGCTTTGCTTTGTTTTCCTACAAACCGTTAACGACTAACCAGACGCATTCAGTAACAATATATTTTTTTCTTCCTTGAACTAAAATATCAAGGATTTTAATAACATTTTTTGAGAGCAGACAATCTTCTTTTCGTCCATTTGTAAATAACAGAATATGCATCAAAATGGACAGGGCAATGAGCATGTTAACTGCCTGCGCAGAGAATTGGGAGTTCTGTCTTATCCTCGAATATTATGAACAGATGTATCCCATTTTATTATCATGCAAATTCATCTTGTTTCAGCAATCACATTTTGCTTTCCAGTTCTAGCTTTGGATTCCTTGAATAAACAAAGACCCTGGTCATCCCATAGACAGTCTTACTTTTATGTGCATTTCCTAATGGGCTTAACGGATAAATCCAGCAATTTAGCATATAAGCATCAACAGGGTTCAACCACCTCTTCAATGTTGTTTATACTCTTAAGAATATTGCCCAGGGTGTTGGAAATCCATTTTGAAGAGAAAAAATTGTCAAATCAAGTGGATTTTCAGAGAAGTAGGCAGCAAAAAAAGTAAGGGTGACTACTTAAACCACCAATAGTATGAACTTATGCCCTTTGGCCCTGTCAACTGGGTGTTCCAATTATCCTGGGCAGTTTTCACTGGCTTCAGGTGAACATAATTTTTTGACAATACCTATCTTTAGCAACATATGACCAGAAGAGTTAGTTTCGGATGAATTTGTCAAAGGACTTCAGAGAGAAAAAGGGGTTGTTGAATTCCAAAAAAACGAAGAAGGAGAAGGAGGAGGAAGAAAAGGAGGAGAAGGAGGGGGAGGAGGAAAAGGAGGAGAGGAAAAGAAGAAGCAGTGAATGCTATCTTCAGCGTATACATGCCTACACTTAAAAATATGGCCCTTAATTTGTCATTTCCCATTCACTCCTCTCTCTCTCCACTGCTGTAGGATGTCTGTCTCAAGCCTCAGAGGAATTTCTCTGCCTTAGTATTGAATACCAGGTGCCTTTCCCATGTTTCTGACCTGACTTCTCTCCCTGTTTTGACAGTGTTGACTGACTACCTTCAAATGATACACCCATCTGCTACCCTCTATGACAACAAACTTTTGTGGGGTCCTTCCAACCTCTAGGCTGCAGCTTCTCAGTATCCTTCATGGTAGGGTACTTACGTTTTTCATTTATTTTAGAAGTGAATAGCAAATACCACGTACATCAAATTTCTCTAGCAAATCATCATTATACTAGAAAAGTAACGTGGAGAGGTGTATAAACGCAAACATGGTGGAAGGACGCAAACATTGCGTGGAAGGTGTATAAACCTTCATGGTTTAGATCACTCTGTATCCAGACAAATTTGTACTAAACTTGTGTGTTGAACCCTGTAGAGATTGTAACCCTGATCAGTTTAGAATAGTGTTAAATGTGACTCAATTTTCATCATACTCTCTATTTCATTAAACTTCTACTTAGATCTCCAAAAGAGAGATCTCTGTCTCAAAAAAGAGTATAGAATAGTGGCTGAAATAGGACAGTTTCTCGAGCTGATCTGCTCAGGTTCACAAGTGTGAATCATAGAGACCTACCTTACAACAATGCTTAAAAGATTAAATAAGTTAACATTTGCACAGGTCCTATTCCTACATAAGTACTTTTAATTTATTTGGATTTACTTTATTGCTATTTCCTTGTAACACATAAAGTTAGATGCTTTGCTCATCAATTTTCACTCTTTCTTCTTCTCTAGTTTAATGCAATAAATTTCCATCTAAGTACCACTGTAGCTGCATTCTACAGGTTTTGACAGAAGCAATTTTGTCATTGATGTCCAAAAGAAATCACTTGATGTTATGTGCTTTCATGATTTTTCTTTTGCCTCACCACTCAGGGGCAGAATTACTTATGGATCATTAGATGAGGGAGGAAAAGACAAGTGGGTCTATTTTACTATTTTCCCTTAGTACAATTGTCCTTTTTAAGACATTGCTTACATGAAAAGCTAAGAACGCTATTTTTCTTCCTGATTTTTCTGCAGAACAGAAAAAAAAAAAAAAAATGGCCTTTTGGATCCATATTGTAGAAATCAGAATTTACATCTAACTACTAGGCTACAACTATGCAATGGCCGATAATGGGTCTTTTTCACACTGAAAGGGAAATTGGTGGTTTATTAAGTCATGATTTACAAGAGAAAAATATATATATATCTCCCAAATCTAATCAAGAGTGACCTCAGAAAGCTGTAAAAAGACAAAGGTAATGTTGAATCAGGAACTCCTGGTGACTCCATTAATTCTCTGTACACCACAGGGTCCATTGGCACCAATTTGTAGAAGGTTTTTTGAGCAGTTCCAAATATTTTTCAGTATTGCTATTTTAAAGCCTTCATTCTTTGTCAGAGTAATTAAAAGAAAAATTATAAAAATTACTTAATTTAAAAAATAAAAGTCATTTTACTTGAAAATACAATATAAATCCATTAGAGTTATTTTTATATACCTTATACATGTTATGGGGTATCAGTGACATTGTTTTCCTGTATTTTGAAATATTATTTCATTATAACTCACCATTACTCATAATTATTTCTAACCATGCTACCAAAGATTAAAAGAATAAGTAAACTTTAGAAGGATGCAGTAGCTACAGGGAAGAGAAAATACTAAAATAAATTGTTCACTTTCCATTTTTTATTATGTTACCCAAAGTATTGCATCATCTTTCAAGAAGGTATTAAACAAATTGGAAATGCCATCTTTGTAATCTATTTTTTAAATATATTGAACATAGCTGAGAATTCAGAATTTTACATTTCTATATACAATGGCAAAGAGAAAAAACTGATATGAGAAAACATGTTATTACTAGACGAATCAGGAGATTAACACAAAGAGACAAAGGGCAGCCCTCTGGACTCTAATACAGAAGGTCAAAGTTATCATATCAGTGAACTCAGACTGAATCTTCAAACGATAATATCCTAAATGAATTTTCCAAATTCAGGAGCCAACGAATGAATACTCTAAGAACAAAAAGAAAATAGAGCTTTCTCTCCAGTTAGAAAGAATGTTATCTTACTTCAGCTATATTTAGGATCATCACTGTCTTGGGTGAAGGCTTTAAAAAAATATCCAAATGCTTCCCCTATAAAATGAACTGTAGTAGGATCATTATTAGCTATGCTGTCATTTCCAATAATCTAATTCTTAGTTTATGTCATAATTTGGAAAATGCAGGAATTTTACATTAATCTACATAATGCACATTGAGAGGATAAAAAAAGCACCACTTGCCAGTTCTTACACTTTCATATATTTTCTGTATTAAAACATCCAATTTTATAGTGCCATGAAATAGAAAGCTCAATTTACACTTTTAGTTACTAACGTGTATAATATATAAATACGTATATTGAACCTTCAGGAAAGAATTGAAACTCCACTGAGCCTCTATTATTTGAATCTCACAAGGTGAATATTGGAAAAATGTAACTTTCTTTACCTCCATGACCCACAGCTGACACCTTCTTTTAAACAATTTTATTTTATGTAATTCAGAAACAGAATCAGATAGAAGAAATCATCAGGGGCTTCCCTGGTGGCGCAGTGGTTGAGAATCTGCCTGCCAATGCAGGGGACACGGGTTCGAGCCCTGGTCTGGGAATATCCCACATGCCGCGGAGCAACTGGGCCCGTGAGCCACAGCTACTGAGCCTGCGCATCTGGAGCCTGTGCTCCGCAACAAGAGAGGCCACGGTAATGAGAGGCCCGCGCACCGCGATGAAGAGTGGCCCCCACTTGCCGCAACTAGAGAAAGCCCTCGCACAGAAACGAAGACCCAACACAGCCATAAATAAATAAATAAATAAATAATCATCAGAATGTTTGTTTTGTATTTGGAAGATTGCTGATAAATTCAGAGTGTTGTTTTATAAAGGTTACTGAGATCAAGTCTGTCTCTTGCCAAATTACAAATATTCCTAATCTCCTACATTGTCTCTCACCATGTCAGCTTACTGGGAGCTATTTCTGATTATCTGGTCACCTGTGGAACTCAGTGCAATGATGTTGGAAGAGGCCCTCACCACAGCCACAGGTCTTGATGAGCTCAGAAGCAGGATTTAGAGCTCACAGGTTTGAAATTGGTGCATGGCCAACCCCTGGTGACCTTGATTCTCAGTTTCCCCAGACATGTAATCCCTCCCCGCCTTGGCCTTTGGTCATCTTCTCTGTCTATTCTTCCACTTCCTGTGTAGCATTTATTTGCTTTCCTATCCACTGATATCAGCTCCATTGTTCATTCTAATTCACTCTTAGGTCATGAAATTTATTCCAGCCCTGATGATTTCTCCACTATGTCCTAGGGAATGCTGATGAATTATCCAAGATGTTACCATTATCCCCATGTGAGACATTTGGATGGAGCCCCTTTGCTAGAGTTGAGATGCATTCCTAAAGGCAATAGTCATAGGGTTACCCCTCTTGCCTGATCTGATATGATGCCAAATCCTTGAATACATCCTGATGACCTGCTCACTTCCTGTATTCAACAAGCATTTATTGAGAACTATCTATACCAGGGCCAGGGTTAGACACAGTTTCTCCCTTCAAAGACCTCAAAGTGCACTGCAATGGTTCTAAGTCTTGACAATATATAGCGAGTGCTTTTAAAAATGCAGATTGCTTGGCCTTACACTCAGGCATCTCAATCCCATAAAACCAAGGAATCCCATAAGCCAAAGGAGGTGCATGAGAAACTGTATAGTAAGAGTTACTCCAAATGATACTGGTACTCATCAGATTATCTCATATATATGAATAAACACACAAACCAATAACAGTGGAGCCAAATATACATGTTAAGATAGTTTACTCATGGTAATTGAGGCACTGGAGGTTGGAGCCACCTTCAAATTAGTCTTGAACAGTTTCTTTTTTCACTAAGATGTAATTGACATATAAAATATATTAGTTTCTTGTGTATAACTGAATGATTCACTATTTGTATATATTGAACACTTTCTTGCATAGTATTTAGCTTGAGCTGAATTTTTCCAGCCTCAGCTGTGACTGTAAACAATTTACCATGACATTGAGAGGGAAAACATTGGAGAAATTAAAAGCATAGTCTCTGGGGTCAGCCTGCCACTTGCCAGCTCAGTGAACTTGAGTATGCTACTTAACTGTGCACTTCAGTTTCTCATCTGTAACTTGGGTAATAATTGTGCTCACCTTTTAGGGATGTTGAGATGGTTAAATACAAAAATGTATTGTCATGTTTATAATGATGTCCACTGCATAACCAAATAAACATATTAAATAAATGCAAGCTATTAATTTTTTCTAAGAGAAGAATATTTGTCAGATGACTTTTTGAAAAATGAGAAGGTTATTACTTAAAGCATCAAAACATTTTGTACTGTAATTTAAATATTTTTGCATAACTTTCTACCTTATTGATCAGAATAAGTGACTGTAGTTTAGCCTCTCCTGAAGGCTTAGGTTAGGGTCCTCTTTACGATAATTGATTGTGAAGCCCCGGGTTGAATAGCAGGCCCATAATTCACTGAAAGATGGGATTGTTTGGCCCATAGGAAAGAGATTCAGATTGCATTGATTTTCTAGAAGGTACTCTTGTTCCTTCATATTCAGTAGACATATTTTTACTCTCCTAAGGACACCGAATGCAACATCCTTTGCCTGCTGAAGAATACCAGATGAAGCACCTAAAAGAAGCTAGTTAATACAATTTCAACTTTAAAAACAATGTAAACTCAAGTGGAGTTAGATTCTTGCAGAGCAAAGTAAAGAAACTAATTTCCAGCTGTCCTTAAAAGCTCACGTACTTTTATGCTTATTTTTTAAATTAATTTTTATTGGAGTATAGTTGCTTTAAATGTTGTGTTCGTTTCTGATGTACAACAAAGTGAATCAGCTATACGCATACATATATCCCCTCTTTTTTGGATTTCCTTCCCATTTAGGTCACCACAGAGCACTGAGTAGATTTCCCTGTGCTATACAGTACGTTCTCATTAGTTATCTATTTTATACATAGTAGTGTACATATGTCAATCCCAATCTCCCGATTCATCCCACTCCCCCTCCTTTCCCCCTTGGTATCCATACGTTTGCTCTCTACATCTGTGTCTCTATTTCTGCTTTGCAAATAAGTTCATCTGTATAATTTTTCTAGATTCCACACATAAGTGATATTATACTTTTATGCTTATTTTAACTTGGTAATTTTGTGCTGTGAGCTTAAGTTGTGGAATTATTGTCGAATGATTAAACCCATATTTTTGTCTGAAATATAAATATTCCAAATCAATATGATTTTAGCTTTGCATCATGCCAAATACAAAGATGTTACACAATACTGGCTCCAGGGGCATTAGGTAGTAAGTCAGTGTATCAGTCAGAAAGAAACAGAGCCCACGTCAGCTATTTCAATAGAGTGAAATAGTTACAAAGCAGTTAAAAAGCTGAAAGCTTAAATGAGCAGACAGTGAGACAATTTATTAATAAACAAAAGCAGGAAGATGCTATCAGCTATTGGAAGAGGCAGAGTAACCCAGGCCTGGGATCCAGAGCTTCTGGTGAGAATAAGAACCACAGATGAGATCCAGCTACTTCTATAAAAACCCCTGAAGCAGAAAAAGAGGTTGAGTGATTCTCCCATCCTCTGATACTACAATTTTTTTCCAGTGGCTGTCATTCGTTAATTGGTAAGAAAATAGTTGATTAACAGAGAAGACTGGGACTTCCCTGGTGGCGCAGTGGTTAAGAATCCACCTGCCAATGCAGGGGACACGGGTTCAAGCCCTGGTCTGGGAAGATCCCCCATGCCGCGGAGCGACTAAGCCCATAAGCCACAACTACTGAGCCCACATGCCACAACTACTGAGCCCGCATGCCACAACTACTGAAGCCCACACGCCTAGAGCCCGTGCTCTGCAACAAGAGAAGCCACCACAGTGAGAAGCCTACGCACCGCAGTGAAGAGTGGCCCCCGCTCGCCGCAACTAGAGAAAGCCCCTGAGCAGCAACAAAGACCAAACGCAGACAAAAATAAATTAATTAATCAATTAAAAAAAAATACTGAACTCCAGATTGTTTAAAAAAAAAAAACAACACAGGAAAGACTGGATCTGAGAGCAAAGGTTGGCACAATGAGAGTATAAGGAAATAAATTACAATAAAATAATGACTTCCTGAAGCTCTATTATAGAAGAGTAAAGACATATGTGCTCAGATATGCCCAGAGACATGTTTTTTGTAACATCACCAAATTAATATCCCATAATTACTAGGCCTATGGTTTCTTCATTTTCTTTAAGTACTATTGCCATAAAAAATAAACATAATTAAATTAGAAGAAAATTTGATTCCCTTTATTAAATATCAACTCTGTATTTAACTTGAAAGCAAGATTAAATATGACTCAAAATTCCAGGTAAAACTAAATGTAAAAAAAAAAGAAAACTATTCATACATGAAGCATATGTTGATGAATTGTGGCTATCTTATGTTAGAATATCCTAGAACCTTGTACATCACTGTGGCTTGTAGTAAAAGTAGACAGCAACCGCCACAAGATTTTTTTTTCAATGTATTTTTCCTCTTGCACCCTGCAAGTAGGCTAAGAAGTGGAAAAATGATCCTAAAGTAACAACATATGTTAATAGGGAAGAAAATATATTGTAGCCTAATTTATTCAGATCGGTCATTTTCTCCAAGCTGTGTTCCACTTTGTGCATTCTGTTTTAATGCACTCCTGAAAGTATTGACATTGCTGGTGCTCCCTGTCAGCTGACAGGACCATCAAAGTTGAATCTGAACTGCCGGGTGAATTTACCTCTTATTCTTTAGTGAGACAAAGTTTAGGAATTCATTAAATCTCTCTAAATATAACTTCCCCATTTAAATACAGGAAAGAAAGTAACCAAAATCATTTACCTGGAACCACATTTAGGCTATTAGGAACATGTTTTAGAAATGTCACTAAACACTTATAACACCATGTGGAGTTATTTACCCCATTTCACAAGGAAGGAAGAAACCAAGGCACAGAGAATTCAAAGTTCCATTTGCCTAGAGTAACAGATGAGGAAAACCACAGTTTTGGCAAGATCTCTGCCCTATATCATAATAAAAACTAAACTAGCATGATTAGAAGGTGCCAGGCAAACTTCTAGGAACTGTCAGTAAATTAGCTCAATGAGTACTCAAAAAAGACTTTTTATACAGGTGAAGCATTAAAAACCCAAAGAAGTTAAGCAATTTGTCCAGGGTCCCACAGTTATTAAGTGGCAGAACTTGGATGCAGTTTGGCCCCAGAATCTCCACTGACAAACAGTGTTATATTTATTACCTCTCAACATACTGTGTTAGGGATGTTATGAAGATCATACAAAGCATTATATGTGAAAATATCCTTGAAGTACAGCATGCTATATGTACATAAATTATTATTGCAATTCATAACGAGAGGAGAAAATATCAGAAGATACTAAAGGTGATTATAATAAGTACCATTTGATATATTGTGATGAAAATCAATCTCAATGGCTGTCTTTGAAAAATAATGTTACACAGTAGATGCAGTCCAGCCATGTTGTACATCTGAGTAAAGATGTGCAGTAGTTTCCCATGGGATTTAGCATAATTTCTAATTTACACTAACCTAACAATCTCTACCTAAATTGGTACCGGCTACCTTGCCAATCTTACCCCTTAATATCTTCCCCTGGCCCACAGTTTTAAAAGCATTGGGGCATTAGGATTGGCATATATACACAACCATGTGTAAAATAGATGGCTAGTGGGAAACTGCTATAAAGCACAGGGAGCTCAGCTTGGTGTTCTGTGATGACCTAGATGGGCACAATGGGGGGAGTGGGAGGGAGGTCCAAGGGGGAGCGGATATATGTATACATATAGCTGCTGCACTTCATTGTACAGCAGAAACAAACACAACATTGGAATGCAGTTGTACTCCAATAAAAAAATTATTTAAAAAAAAGCATAAGGTTTTTTTGCTAGTCTTTAAAAATATAAGCTTAATCTGCCTTAACAACTCCTTCTGCCCATAAGGCAATTTCCATTGATCTCCTCTTGGGCGGCACTTTCTTGTATTTGAATCACTTCCTCAGAGGTTCTTACTTTACCTCTTAAGTTAGGCACGTGGTCAAGCCCTAGTCTATTGCCTTGTTTTTATACTTTGCAGGGCAATAATTTATATTTCGTGGTTTTTAAAAAATTTTTTGATAGCTAAAGACTTTCACACCCAATTAAAAGCAGTCTACATTTGAGTACAAGCCTTGTCTCTCTTCATGGACTGGCATATCGTAGGTATTTAGCAAATGTGGGTGAATAAATGAAAGAATGAATGAATCATAATTAAATAACTAATTGAATATAAATTTTTGAGTATAGAAAGCATTGTTATACTAAGACCAAGATCATGGGTTAGAGTGCTATGAAAACCAATTAGCATTAGCAGAGTTTCACTATTGAAAAGTAATTCGTCAACATGAAAATTCATTATATTAGTTAAAATAAAATCAAGGTACAGGTATAGATAGATAAACTCATATCCTCACCATTTAATGGGAATATAAGACATTATTTATAAGACAGTATTAATAGTGGCAAAAAAATGAAAGATGTTATATATAGCATTCTATGAATGCAAAATAATCATTTATTTAAAATTGTAAAAAAGAACAAACATGGAATTCAGTAAAGTTATTCTGTGTTTAAATATCCACAAAAAGTCCCTTTGGAGTAATATACTATCATCTTTGAAAATAAAGCAAATTATTGTAAATATATTTACCCGAATTTCTATTGTTCTTTTTATTTTTTCCAAAATTATTTTGGTTTTATTTCTCAGTACTTACTTCAAGTCCATTCCACCTATAAAAGTCTTACAGTTAGCTTTGCTTTATACATGTTCATTTATATTCACATGAAACACCTTTCTCTCAAGACTTATTTTCTGTTATTTGCCTTTGTCACTGTTGATGTATGAAATAAGCCACTTAACTGGAAGAAGTGTTTAAATTGAATAAGGATGACATTGACAATGAGGTGAAGTTTAAATGAATATATGTTTAAAGTAAAATGACTTTTCCTAAGATTTACAATAAAACATTTTATGTTAAGACAGCTGAGGTCAGTATGCTTGAGATCAAAGTTAGATTGCAGGATTTATGGTTAATCTTATACTCTATATTTTAGCAGTAAATTCTGACCCTGATGTATCATTTCTGTCTAGAATTTCAACCATGGCTGACATGTATATAATTTTTAGCTTAATTTATTATAATAAAAAATGGGTTCTTCCAAATCAATGTTTACAACCTATCTTTTCTTCATATTCCTTTATTTGTCTTTCCAAGGGTAGTGGACAGAAAAGATTAAAATTTTTTTACAAGGCTACTACTCTTATTCTGAAGTTTTCCAATAAGGAAAGATCACATTTTTAGAAATGAAACTCAGCATTTATAATGACTGTCCGAATTTAAAAAGGTATCTCTTGAAACTAATTAATTGAAGTAGAACTCCAAAATATGCACATTAAGGGACATAAATTCTATAGGATATTTTCTAAAGAATAGGATTCCATGAGCAAATAAACTCTGTAAATACAGTTTTATATCATACCTTGGAGAGTCAGTCACACTAATCAGTATACTAAAGGTTTTGAGGAATTCGGCTGTAATGGTATCTGACTATCTCATACATAATCTGTTTAATTCAGTTTTTACAAACTCACTTTATTACACGTGTCCTTCATGCAACAACCTAGTAATTTTAGGAGAATATACTTTGGCAAAAAATCACGTTGATGTTTTTTCTAAATTAATTTATGCTTATTTATGTTAAAGTACTTTTGCATTAAGTTTATTTTACGTCTATATTTACTAGAATATATTCTTCCCCCGGTCATTCTAGATAACTGTATATATGTGTGTATTCATTAGAATTGTTGTGCCTCTCTCAGGTAAGATTTTTACCAGCATCAATGTGAGCACACACACGATGTGCACATATGTTATAGAAATAAACAAAATCTGATTTCCGTGATGGCAAGTCAAAATTAGCCTGTGTTTTCACGGTCCGTCTTTGAATGATCCCTAGACTTTGGTTGACAAGAACAGTGAGCAGAGAACTCACCACCCTGCCTCTACTTTGGATAAGAATAGGAAAGAAAGTTGAGTTTCCTGGAGAAAGGACAATGATTCTATCAATTACAAAGAAACGGAGATAGATTTACATAATTTGGGAGCATGGACATATTAGAAGGGTCATGATTTGGGAAATTATAAAGTAGCAGCATCAGGAGATAAAGCATAGCTGTGAATATTCTACATATAGAAGAATGGCATGGGTGAGATGATGTTGGAGATAAAAGCTTATGCCCAAACCAACTGATATGTTTTAAGTGGAGAGAAGTGAGAATTGGAATAAGAGGCAGAGGGATGAACACTTGGAGGAAGAAAAGTGAGGGAGAGCAGGAGTAATGAACATTGCTCCTTGTGAAATGCAGATGGACTCAGAAGAAAGGGTGAGAGTCACTGTGACAAAGATACATTAAGGTGCTTAAAATGTTATCAAAATATCCTCCCACCCCATCCCCAAACACACACAATCCAGAACAAACCTGCACTCTAAAGTAAATATTTTTATTATTTACATTAAATAATAAACAATTGTTGAATGAATAACCATTCTTTTTAAAAAATGCCAATTGGCCAGGTTCAGAAAAGTAAGAATAATCAATGTAGACTGTAAATATAAAAATAGACTCGAGAAGATTGTTACCTTTGCTGACTGTCTACTAATTATAGGATTTTCCTTGAGTTATATGAATAATTATTAATTCTGCATTTGCTTTATTAGGATAAATAAAAAACCCAGTAAGCCAAAATGAACGTTATACATGTCTTATGTGATAACCAGTATAAATGCTTTTTAAATAAAAAGTGAAGGAGGAAATATTCACTAGTAGGATTATTATGGGAAACAAACAAGACTATGAATCTACTGATTATAAGATAGCATATTGTATAAAGCTAACAAATCATTGAATCTATATGAAATAAATAAATATTAATTCTGCTCTTTGTAGGATCTTCCTTGAGTTGTGTGAATAAGTTTTCTATTTGCTTTATTTGAGTGAGTATAAACTAAGTCACCCAAAACTCATGCCTCATAAGGTTTTATGAATTCCAAGGATAACTACTTCAAAATTTTGTCAAAATAAAACACGGAAATGTCACTGGTAGAATTTTATATGAAACAAACAAACACCACCACGAGTAGCCGTGTCTCCTCCCAAATATAAAATCACATTTTATAGCATCACTTTACCTTACTAAACATTCCACTTTGACATTCATTTATTTAATGACTATTTCTATTTGTGGAGTTCTTAAACTTCCCCTCTTAGTTATTCATAATATGTGATCATATACTATTTGACTTTGATAGAATTCAATAAATGTATCTAATTTTAGCTGTTAATAATTCCTGCTTGAATGAAATTCTTTTAAATTGTTTCCATCTTCTATTAAAAAGTTATCAATATTGAAGAAATGAATTTCCATAAATATATGCTGAATTTTCTTTCATATAAAAACACAATTGATCATATAAACTTAGAGGATCAGTCAAAGCAGATTGGACTAGATAAATGCATCATGGTATTTCTCCATGGAAGAAAGGGATTCTGTGCCAATAATTATATATGAAAATATTTAAATATTTTTTTTGTATGTTTTCCTTCTAAATATTGCTCATTAATTCATTCCTAACATTCTTAATTTCTTATCAGAGTGCTACGAATGTTTAACACAATGCCTGTGTCTTACTAGCTTTGGGTTCCTTTTATTGGTATGCAGAACAAAATTATTAATATTAGTTCAAGTTAACTTGTAATGTTAGGACACAGATGTTGAACAAAACATATGGCATTGAAAAAGCTGATGCTTAAATCTGAATATTTAAAATATGCCCTTTAGAGTGTTGTTAATATAAATGTTATCTATCTCATAGTGTCTTTGTAATAAGGAAGCAGAATAAGTCCTAGATTTGTCTTTGAATAGTCATTCATATGCACTTATTTTAATAGTTTACAAATCTAATTTTCCCTACTTGTTACTTTTGCTAAATTCAGTCCCCCTGAGATAAGTAATGACATAAAAATAGAGCTAGTACAATAACATCACTTCCCCAGGGAATGTCTACACGAGACCACCTTTGTCACCTCAATCACAAATGATAGTTGCTCTTATTTCACCTTCATTGTTGTTTTTTGCCAGATATTTTCCTCAGTCTAGCTCACGCCACTTTGTTGTACAATGAGGTAAGGGATGCATCTCTCATAATGTTATGACAATGTTATTTAGTTTATGGGATTTATAAAACAATAAATAAAACTAGAGTTCTAAATATGACCTAGAATGTTTTGGTATTTCTTATTTGTTCAATAGTAGACCTTAAAAGTAAATTTTAAATAGAAGGAAAGTGTTTGTGTACAGACACATACACAACTGTGGTACAAAAGAACTGAAAGCAGTTTTGCAACAAAAGTTAAAACAAAGTTTTGGAGAGTATCGAGGAGAAGCCATTGATTTATTCTGACTGAAGACAAGGGAAATTTCATCCAAAAAACGTTAAAATTTAGCTAGCTTCAGAAGACGAGTAAGATTTTGACAGATGAAAATGTGTGGAAAAGCCTACTAGATATTCTGATATTTTAAAAAATTGACAGTGCAACATTTTTGGCAGCTTCTCTTTATTAACTTTTTTTTTTCCCCCCGAGCTCTAGGCAGACATTTAGCAATTAATCTTCTGGAGCTACAGTGAAATAGGCAAGTGTGATGGGAATCATGAATAGCTCAGTGCAAGGATAAAAGATAAAAAAGACAGAAGTGACAAGTCTAAGATCATAAAAGCAATCACTCATCAGAGATTAGAATTCCTGAATTTTAGCCTTCACTATGTAGCCTTTAGTCCAATAGTAGATACCACTGGCATTCTTCCATTTACTTGCCATGATGGTGTGTCAGGAAAAAAGAAAACTCTAGGATTTTGGTCCTTTACCAACTATACTACAGTCTAGAAATAATCTGTTTCTCTAAGAGAGGTATAAAAATTATTTCAATGTTCAATGGAAAAAAGATGGTTTCCTAAAATGTACTTATAGATCCACTTGTTTTATGAAGAATGAATTCATCTTGGCTCAGATTTGCGTCAATGTTACTGATATATTTGATCACCATTGTCGTCATCATTTTCATTTTACTCTCCACATCATGAATCTCACCCATTCACTTACTTTCATGACAATATTTCAGTTTTAATTTTGTCACATTCTCTGTTGGTATCATTGTACATTCAGAATATACATATATTTTTTAAATCTGTCTTCAGAAAAAAACTATCCCTTCAATAGGGCAGATTTTCTTCCTGTCTTTAATATTTAGGAGGTGTGTAGGCTAATAAGTAAGAGATTTCCCAGGAGCGAAATGCATTCTTGATAAAAGTCAAAATATCAGGCATTTGTTAGAACCGGCACAATATTCTCTAGAATTAATTAAACCATAAAATTATATATATACAAAGCATGGAATGCTTTTTACTCGCCTTTACTAAAGGATCAAAATGCTATACACATTTTGAAATAAGAACTTGAAAGAGAGCCCCATTTTTGAAAACTGGAAGAAAATGACACAGTATGGAGAGTAAGTAAAAGATAGTGTTTCACATTCAGGCTACATAGATATTATATGTATGCATATATTTGTAACAACTTGGAATAAAGGACACAACTACTTTATAAGTTATAATAAGTAATTATTATTTTTCATTATTTTCATACCTAACAAATCCTATTATAAGTCCAGGTCAAGAAGCTGAACTTCACTAAAGAGTACAAATATGATTCATAAATTGTAACAAATATTCATAAATTTTAAACGAACTAACAAATATGATTCATAAATTTTAAATGGGAGCATAAGAAGTAGATCAGAAGAGATATAGGAGGGGTTTCAGAGTCACAGAAAACTTTAGTCAAGGAAGTAAACAAAGTTATGGTGGAAGGTCATGGGCTAAATCCAGGAATCGCTGATATAAAATAAGAAAGTGTCTTTATTGACCATGAGTCAAAATGGACTGTCCTATCTCTCATATTCAGACCCAAGTATAGAAAGCAGAAAGTAAATGTCAAATGGGTAGTACTGATTGTTAGAATGGAGAGTTGAAGGATAGTATACTAGTTAGTGTAAGTAAAACATGCTAATTTAGTAAATTCAGAGAGAAGTGCAGTATCAGAAATAGTTTGTAATGAAACCAACAAATGAGACAAAGAAAATCTTCAGAATGGTTTCTTACTTGCTAACAGAAGAGTGAAGTGAGTTGGGATCACAGTCTAAGTTTGATTAGATGCAGTAAGAATCCACTTGATATTGGTGCGTGCACAGTTCATCCTGGTTGTCACAAATCTTATTTTGATAATTTTAAAATTTAAAAGAAGTTCACATTTAAAGGACATGTAAAGACTCCCATTTTGAGGCAGACCGGTAGAATATTACAGAATGTATTTTTGCCATGGACAAAGAATGAGATAATGGGGGGGCAGTGGGAGAGAAGAATCTGGATCTTTTATAAGCTGTAAATTTGGTCTCCATGATCTGAAATTTTCTGGGAACTGTATAACGTTTAGCTCTCTTTGACTACGTATGTGGTTTGCTGCTTAATAAACTAAATATTTATAGTTCCACATTATATCACTTTTCATATCTGATTCCATTACTTCATGGAAGAAAATTTAGAGGGAATAGAGTGATTGAGTTAAAAATAAGTATTATAATACCTACAGAAATAGTAACATATAGCATTTATCTTTGTTTAGGACAATACTTACCTTTATTTAGTCATTGATATTCAGTTGGAAGATGGGTGGAGGTAAGGCTGTACATACAAAAAACATATGAGAAGATTTCCACAATATAAACATCTAATCTCTTCTGCCACGTTAAAATAATTTCTCTTAAATGTATGCCTATTGTATTGGTGAACGCATCACTATAAAACTTAGTGCTTTAAAATAATCCATTTATTTGCATGGTACAAGTAGAAATTATTATTATTAAATGCAGGGCTCAGTGATTGCATTAATTATCATTTAGAGCTTCCAGAGAGGGAGCTGAGGAAGGAAATACTGAAAAGAAGAAAGCCATATGGACATGATTACAAAAATATATATACAAACTACACAAAATCATTCGTTGGTGCTTAAACTCCAATTCCCCAAGGAACTCCCATGAAAACCATAGCTATAAGGCTGAAAGACAGGATAAAATTTTTCAGTAGCCACTTAGGACTAAGAAGACAGATTTTGGAGTTTAATCCTGCTAAGTAAGAGGGACTTCAGAAGTATTTTGTGCTTTATATTCAAACCCCAGAAAGTCTAGGCCTTAAGATTAAGGACTACATTCTAGAACCTAAGGAGTTTGTCCAAGATATAACATCAAAATAGAAATAGACTCACTTTAACAAACTCTAAAATCAAAACTCCACAAAACTCAACATAATCACCAATAGTTCAATTGCCTTCTAGATCAAAATTTAAAAACCCTTAAAAAAAGATAAACACCAGAGTCTATAAATATATCATCCACAACGTCCAGTATGCAATAAAAAATAATAAAAGACATATTAAAAAAAAGAAAAAAAATACAGGAAAATGTGACATTGAGTCAAGAGAGAAACCCATCGATAGAAACAGACCAATAGAAAACCAAGATTTTGGAATTATCAGATAAAGGATATAAACAAACTATCATTGATATGTTAATGAATCTTCAGAAAACTATGGGACTACTGGGTAAAGAGATTTGGACTATCAGAAGAGAGATGTGAAAACTCTAAAATATAGAAATGGAAGATATAGAATGAAAAATAAAACATCTCAAATAATGAATAAGCATTATTGTATCAGAGGAAATCTGTAAGAATATAGGTGATTCAAAAAACATAATTAACAATTTGGTCTTAAAAGATGATTATAAAATTAAGTATGCCACGACTGTAGAGTGCACCTGGTTTCAAATACACAAGTAATATTATAAAAATTAACTAAATTCTGGGCATAAAGTAGCTCTTAAATAAAAAAGCTAAACTAAAACTATAAAGTATATTTTTTTACCACAATGCAATCATTTAGACAGCAAAAATGATATGTAAATAACCCATAATTTAAGACAAAATTAAAAGAGAAATTAAAAAACTTTTGATGAATCATACAACTGGTGGGATGTATCTTAAAGTGTTTTAAGTGAAATTATTAACCCAAACTGAAAATATTGGAGAAAGGGAAAGATTTTTTAAAAAATCAATAACTAAATATCCATCTCAATATTACAGCTCCCCACTGCACTAGATATTCCTCTCCTATTATTTACCTATTGCTACATAACGATGTTACCACAAACAGTAGTTTAAAACAATACACATTTATTACCTCACAATTTCTGCAGTTCTGGACTCTGGACTCAGCAGGATGTTCTGTTGCAGAATCCACAGGCTGCAGTCAAGGTGTTGGCTCAGGCTGCAGTCTCATCTCAGATGGGGAAGGATCTGCTTCCAAACTCACATGGTTGTTAAGACTCAGTTGCATGCAGCCTGTTGAACTGAGGACCTCAGTTTCTTGCTAGCTTTTAGCCATAGATCACCCTGACTTCCCAGCTGACTGTTGGCTAGAGGACTGTTCTCAGTTCTTTGCCACACAGACCTTCCCAACATGTCCACCTGTTTTATCTAAACCAACAAGGGAGTCTTCTAACAAGGTGGACTTGAGTGTTATGCAACATAACCACCTTGCCCACACTCAAGGAGGTGAGAATACCCAAGGTTGTGAGTCCTGAGAGGCAGGAATAAGCAGGATCCATTTCAGAATCTGCTCACCACACTTCGTTGGTCTCTCTGGATGCACTTGCCATTTTTCTTCACCCAATTAAATGCTGTATAGCTTATGGTTAGTTACGGACACGGGAAGCATAAGAGTAGGCAATTGGAAGACTGGAAAAACACGATGTTGGAGTATGTGTTCCGCTGGCTCCCTCCCTTCCCAGGGATGGTAGGGCAGGGGCTGTTCTGTGCTACTGAAACTTAGAGCTTAGGCTTGTGGGCTCTCACTTACAGAATCAACATTTATCCAAATTCTGGGAATTGTATTGATACTTATCTCTTCACAACTTGAAGTTGTATTGGATCTTAGCTGTTGTTAGTCCATGGTGATGCAGCATCTCTTGTAGGGTTCCCTAAACTGAACCCAGTCTATTGCAAATAATCTCTTCTTTAAGCTCTTCTCAACTACCCTGGGTGAGCATGCCATCTGTTTTCTGAGAGACTCTGACCACTAAAACCACATGGGAAGATAATCTAGAAAATCATATAGCTTCAGTGGACAAGAAAAAGTATTTAATAATGTTCAACATCCAAAATTAACAATTTTAAAGAGAAATATTTTTTAAAACTAGGAATATAGGGACGCTAATATAATCTGATAAAGGATATCCTTCAAAATACCAAGCAAACATCATGTCAAATGGTGAGCTATTCAAAATGTTCCTTAAAGATTGAGAATGATTCAAGGATGTTTCCTACCCTGTTATTCAATATTAAATAAGAGGCATGTAAGGCAAGAACCATTGATTGGGGAACATTTCTTATTAGAAATTGATATAACAGAAATCAGGATTGTGTATTTAAAACTCCAAAATTATCTACCAAAAATTATCAGCATTTATAAGATAGTTTAGCAAGTTTGATAAATTAAAAACCACACAATAATAATTTGAAGTTCTATAACCTAATTAAGAAATCTGAGATTATGAAATTTATCAGCCTTAAGATAGAAAATCTATGGACTTAGTGCAATTATAATAAAAATCCCAGTTGTGTGTGTGTTTACAGGTGTGTGTGTGACAAGGAGAGACAGAAAGTGAGAGACAGAGAGAACAGGGATATGACATGAAAAACTAACCTTACTGGAAACACAGAGGACCATGAATAGCCAAGGTACTTTTGAAGAAGAATGCAAAGGTATAAGAAGTTGTTCTACCATATATTAGTATTTATTATAAGTCTGGAGAAATTAAGACAGTGTTGTAGTAGATAGATACATGGGGAAAAAAACAGGTATCTATATATAGCAGAAGCAGACACACAGATACATGGGCACTTGATTTAGGACAAAAGAGTTCAAAGAAAACTAGAGATATATTATTTTCCACAAAAGGTCTGAGTCAGCTGGATATCATATGGGGGAAGATGAATCTTAGCCTCAAACACATGATATATGGAATATGCTCAGTATAAAATGCAGTTATATTTTAATATAAAAGGCAAAATATTAAAGTTTCTAGAAGATAAAATAAAATATGATTATGACTTTGGAATAGACAAAGACTTAAGAACAAAACATTGGCCATAAATAAAAGACCACATTAAATTTTAAATGTCCTCAAAGTTTTTGAAAGGTTCCCCAAGGTCATCATTATTGCAGGCAGGATTGCAAGTGTTAGAATGAGAACAGTTGTCTGCAACACACATAACTAACAAAAAGTTCATATCTAAAATATAGTTTAATATTGGGCAAGCTAATAAGTAAAAGAAAGATAACACAAAAGAAAAGTGGGCAAGAAAAGTAAACAGACTTGAAAATATAGCTAATTCAAAATAGCAAATACATCTACCAAAAGCAATTCCTCTCACTAATAATTAAGGAAACACATTAAAAACTGCAGTGGTGTACAGATGCACTCACTAGAATGGCTAAAATAAAAATGACAGTCAACACCAAGTGTTGGTGTGGATATTGCACAAGAGCTCCATAATCTGTGGATGAGAGGGCAACTAGGTATAATCATTTTGGAAAAAAACGAAACAAAACAAACAAACAAAAAAAAAAAACACTGGCAGTATCTACTAAAGCCAAACATATGCATATCTTATGTCCCATCACTCCTACGTATAACTCAACAGAAGTGCACATATTTGTTCAACAAAAAACACATACAAGGATGTTCAAGCGTCACAAATTGTAACAGCTAAAATTGGAAACGACTCGGTTGTTCATCTGGTGTTCAGTAGAATGGCTATATCGTGGGATATTTATTCAATAAGACATTATTCCGATCACACTTTATGGTTACAAAATATGAAAATGTGCACAAGGAGACATACTAACAAGGTCAGAGCATCACTTCTACCATAGGACCAACAAGAACCAAACAAGATGTCCATAAAAATAAAATGGAAAATGTGCAGTATACATATGCCATAAGATATTATATAGTCACAATTATGAATGAATCAAAGCTACAGGAAACAACCTGGATGAATTGTAAAAGCCTATGGTTGAGTAAAAAATTTAAATACTATATGCTTCCACTTGTAAAATTCTATAATAGTTCAAATGGAATCTTATTGTAAAGTATAGAGAAAAACAAAGTGGTTTCCATAGAAGTCAAGCAGTTCCTGTGAAAAATATTTAGGAATATAACCCAAAAACTTAACACACGATCACAGAAAAAAACCCACAAACTTTGACTAATGCTTAAATAACAGCATCTGTATCAATAATACTACAGACAATGGTAAGGTTTCTAGTAGGTAGAGTTCTAGTTGAAAGAGAATCCTGGCATAGAGTAATAACTAACATTCTAGAATGCTTTAGAATGAACTAGGTTACAGGTTCTTACTGAAAAATTTGTTTAACTTGTTAGTAGTAGTACAAGAGGGATTAAATTATTGCACTTCTCACCTTAAATCTTGAGCTTTCATGGTTTCTTGATTTGAAATCTGAAGTCCTTTGACTGTAACGGCTAACCAGGACAAGACTTTTCAATTCCCTAGGAATTCTGGCCTTTTTTGGTTTAAAATGGAGATATTCTACTAAATGACCACAGCATAAATTTTAGTTTTAAAATTCTATTTCTATAACAAATACATCATATATTTAATTTTCTTTTTTTGAAATTAATATGGCATATTTGCTCAGTGACAAGTCAAGTTAGATGAAATTTATAATTGTCAAAAATGATAGCTTGAGAAAAAGTGATTTTATATTTTTGTTAAATAACTTAAAATAATAAACTATGATGATTCACCAGGAAGCTTCTTTTCCTATTCTAAGGATTTTTTTTAAGGGAAGATAATGCTTGAAGAAGACTTCTGAAATCTAAGAGGATGCAAAAAAAGAATGAAAATCAAATATATAGTGATTTTTAAACATCATTCAGAACCTAGGACTCATGTGCAGTGCCTGCAGTAAGACTGATTGGAAACATCACTCTTCATTTAAAGGTCACTCTCTATATGCAGCTTCATGCAAATCTTTGCTCCACTCTTAGTTTTACCTCTCCAGAAGCAAATGACTCCATCTTCTTCTTTGCCAATTAGTCAGAGAGAGAAAGAGAGAGAGAGAGAGTTAGCTCCTGCTTTATTTTTGGAATATGTCATTTTATGCCAGTTACTTCTGGAGATTTGTACCACAAACCTCTGAAATTTAATTAGAACATTCATCCTTTAGATCATATCACTGTGATTTGCCCCCTTGTTCATTTCAGATGCTATGTATCTGACACATGAAAAGGAAAAATTCATTTCAGTAGTGCAAATACAATTCTGTTGCCTTTTAGAGGTATGGAATAAGAGACAGCAGGGACATAATTGGCTGAACAAATACTTCACTTTAGAGAGTAAGCAGTCAGACTATAGGAAGTGAAGTGTCGCCTCACCAGACTCTAAATTTTCTTACAGTTAGCTGGTGATTACAGCATATGTAGTCCCGATTCATTACAACATGGCAGTCTTAGGGAAATTGTTGTTCATGTTCATATCTCTCAGTGACTTGAACGTAATTGTTAGAGAAGAAAATAACAACACAAAAATGTCTTTGAACAATTAAAAGAGATCTTAATAATTCACATCACAGAAGCAACCTGTTTTATGCTCAAGACTCCTTGATATCTGTTTAATGAATATTTTAAGTCTCTGTAGTCTTGTGAAGTCTGATCACAATTGAAGCCATAGAGCTATGGAAAAAACTGTTACTGTTAAACTCGACCCAGTGTAAATATTCATGTGATGTGATCTGTGCCCAGATTACCTACCTGCCCCTCACAACCTCAGTAATCACCTACCTAGATAAAGGCTCTTACCTTCATAGCTGAATGAAAGATTTAGGAGAGCCAACTAGAAGAAAATGGGCTATTTATAGTCCCTTGGTCTACAAGGAAGCCAGACAAAAGAGAGTGACTCCCAAGGCTATTAAGATTGACTTTTACAAAGTAGCCATAGAAGCAAAACACTGAGATGATTTGTTATCCGGGCCAGAAACTACTGAAAATGTTTAGAAGGGTTATACCTCTGAAATGACAATGAGAAACCTTGTTCTAAGTAGATACACCAAAGCTACCCCATCTCATTTTCTTGGGGGGGATTACATGTCATATTAAGTGGAATATCTTGGACTACTCTGGTTATTTGATTTATGAGACTGTTGTGTGCTGAAATAATTGGGAGAATTTCAAAGAATATATGGAGGCTTTGGGTAAAACAAATAAAGGAATTCTTCCCTCCTAAGTTATGAACATTAGAATGAACATTCATCATTGTGGGCATCTGCAGATAAATTTCTGAATCATAGACCTTCTGCTGTCTTAGGAGGCCTGTTGCCAGGGAAAATTGCAAATTTTGTTTCCATTAGAGTAAAATTCTAAGAATCCTAGGAATTTTTAGTATTATTAGGTTTGAGAAATACAAATATATGAAGATATACCTGTTAGCTTGTTCTCTTACACTTGAAGAAGACAGTATTACTACTAAAAGCAAAGAAGGCACCAACTGAGGGTCAGCACAATGTTTTAGGTGTTTGGCAGAATGACACTCACAGCCCATTTCTGAAAAGATGTTAATAAAATTAAATATTAGCTTCTGGAATTGCAAAATGATGCAAATTTTCATATTTTTATTTTCAGTCTTCTAAGCTTTAAATTGCACAATTAGAATATAAACATACAGATAAATATCCACTATGACTAGTGTTATATTTTTTGTAAAGGCATTATGCTTATACTATTACTGTGACTATATCCTGTACTGTGAGAAGCATTAGAGACCCAAGTCGTCAAAAAATGTAGCAACTTCTTTCATCAGAATTAACCAGTATACCACAGAAAGGAACTATGTCATTTAAGAAAGACTTCCAACACAAATTTTTAGGGGAAAAGATTTTTTGTTGTTTTGTTTTCCCCCAAAATCTAATAAGGAAGGTCTAGGCTATTGCATGGTTCAACATATGGTGACCTATATAATAAGCATGACAAGACAAGCCTCTTTCTGTCCCCAGCAACATCCTTATCTCATGAAACTCCAGCACTGACATTGGCAGCACCTACCATTTGATCAGAAATTCCCATCCCAAGTGTTGTTTGGGTGACTTAATAAGGTTGGAGAACAGAGGCTGCAATGTCATAGTCAAAAAATGTCTATGGTATAGGCTGAAGAAAAGTTTTAGTCATCAATCTTTTTCATTCCTTTTCCAGTGGAAAATTTCATTAAATTACCCTAATTTCACTTTCAAAGATCAACGCAGAAAGACTCCAAGAAGATGGGAGCTTAAAAATTTTATTTCCCAGGATAGGTGGTAAAAGTGATACCATTTTCATTACATGCTTTTGAATAATATTTTAAATAATAAAACACTCTAATTCTTTTCTCAGCTTTATTGAGTTATAATTGACAAATAAAATTATAATATATTTAAAGTATACAAAGTGTATTTGATATACATATATATATAGTGAAGGATCTCCACCAATGAGTTAACACATCCGTCACCTTACGTATATATCTTCCCCCCCCCCCCTTTTATTTTTTGGTGAGAACACAAGTTCTACTCTCTTAGCAAATTTCAGTTATACAATATGTTATTACCACCTGTAGTCACCATGTTATACATTAGATCCTCAAACATTATCCACCTTATAACTGAAAGTTTGTACCCTTTTTATTAGCTTCTCCCTGTTTCCCCCACACCTCAGCATCTTGCAAACACCATTCTACTGTTTCTATGACTTTGGTTTTTTCAGAATCCACGTATAAGTAATATCATACAGTATTTGTGGTTCTCTGTCTCACTTTTTCCACTTAGCATAATATCCTCAAGGTTCATCCATACCTTGACTATTGTGAATAATGATGCAATAAACATGGGAGTACGAATATCTCTTTGAGGTAATGATTTTGTTTTCTTTAGATATATACCCAGAAGTGGGATAGTTTGATCATATGGTAGTTTTATTTTTAATCTCTTGGGGTACCTTTATACTGTATCCATAGTAACTTTACCATTCATTCCCACTAACAGTGTACAAGGGTTCTCTTTTCTCCACATCCTAACCAGAATTTGCTAATAGATATCCTAACAGGTGTGAGGTGATATTTCATTTTGGTTTTGATTTGCATTTCCCTGATGATTAGTGATGTTGAACATTTTTTCATGTACCTCATGGCTATTCATATATCTTCTTTGGAAAATTGTCTATTCAAGTCCTCTGCCCATTTATAAATTAGGTTATTTCTTATTTTGTTATTAACTTGTTTGAGTTTCTTGTACATCTTGGATATTAACGCCTCATCAGATACTTGGTTTTCAAATATTTTCTGTCGTTCTATACATTACCTTTTCATTTTGTTGACGGTTTTCTTTGTTGTGCAGAAACTTTTGAGCTTGACATAATCCCACTTGTTTGTTTCTGCTCTGTTACTTGTGCTTTTGGTGTCTAATCCAAAAATTCATTGCCAAGACTGATGTTAAAGAAATTACCCACTATCTGTTCTTTTAGGAGTTTTATGTTTTCAGGTTTTACATTCAAGTCTTTAATCCATTTTGAGTTGATTTTTGTGTGTGGTGTACGATAGGGATCTAGTCTCATTGTTTTGCATGTGGGTATCTTGTTTACCCAACACTATTTATTGAAGACACTATCCTTTCCCCGTCGTATATTTTGTCTCCTTTGTCAAAAATTGTCAGTCTCATTTTTATTCTCCCAAAACATAACCTTGGAACAGATGTAGAATGGGGGTTCGAGCATGGAACATTCTCTATATTTCCAATAGTTGAATCATGGAATAAACTAACAGTTCACTTAAGTTTCCAGCCCTTCCCTTTGGGTCTGATCTTTGCCTTATGATATATACAGCCACTACCTAGGTCATCTTAGAAATAACCAAGGAAATTAAAACGTGTGCCCAGAGCATGCATATTGAAAACCAATCATCATTGACATTTTGCTCTTCCTCAGCCTTCTTCTGTCACCTGCTGTGTTAACCTTTTCCTCACAATCACCAGTGATCCTTGAGTCAAAGCCTTTTTAGGGTAAAGCAGTCATAAATATTGGGGAATCTACATCTAGCACAGCATTTATACATAACGATAGCACAATACAACAAAAGCAACATAATTCAACAATAGCAACCATAGCATAATACACCTAATCTTGTAGAAACCAATGAGAAATGGGGATACATCTAAAGAGACAACCAATGTTTAAGACCATTACATGTATCTTCATATTGTTATAACAATTATTTGCATCCCCTCTTGATCTATAACTATTCAAACTTTATAATAAATTTTTTCAAACCCTTTTATATAGTAATACTGTTGTTCAATATTGTGAACTAAATTTCCCAGAAACTTACTAGAACCCATCTACAAATTATCCATATCCAACCCAGATTCTCCCTAAACACTTGGTGATATTATAATACAAAAGATGACAGTTCCACAATGAGAAGGTCCCACAATGATAAAAGCCTGAATAGTTTTTAAAAAGTACCTTGTAGCTCCAAAGTAAAAAAGAAGTGGAATTATAAATGAAAATAACAAACAGCTCATGGGCAGGTACTTTGGGGGCACATATCCAGGTATGAGGCTCTTGATGTGCAGAGCCAGCCCTCTTGCCAAAATTAATACCAACACCAGCCCACCATACACACACAGCCTCTTGCTGTGTATTAGATTTTTATTTTCATTAAATATACTTTAATATGTTTATAGAAGGTTAGAGATCTAGTTCAATCAGCTGCTTTTTCTCCTATGCCAATTGAGTTAGTCTACACAAAGTAAACAAGATTCATGGGATGGAAAGAAAGGGAATAACTTTAAAAGCAAGAAATACTCTGCAGTTTTACGGCAAACTTGAAAACTCTTGCAATGGAATGTTTAAGGTAACAGAAAGTTTCAAGTGTCCTGGAGACCTGGGGATGAGAAACAGTTTTAAGAGAGCAGAAAAAGACATATGTTAAGTTATCAATAACAAACTTATCTAGTTTGAAGTTATACCTGGGATGAACGTGAAAGCTCAAAAAGTAGTGGAAAATCTTTTTTTATGATCCGTGTGCGATGTGGAGTAAGATTCCAAAAATTTGTTTGGATTATTCATAACGTATTTAGCTACTTTGGTTAAATAAGTACTTAAGGACTTTCTGGAACCAAGTCACCATGCATTGTATTGACTTTCTGTGTTCCTGGTTCCTTCAAAAGGATCACTGAATGAAATTCTGGAACACCAGTTATTCATAAGCTGGGAAAATCTTGTTTTGTGTCCCTAATAATTTTACTATTATCCATTGTTCAAGAGGTCAACCAAGGCAGAGACTGCTAAAATTCCTAGCACTTCAGCTCTAACCAATGTCTTCATGCCAATTTCAGAGTTTACATATTTAATAATCATGTATATATCAATTACTATCTGCCAAACTTTATGAATATTAATTTATTCAATATGTAAATGTAATCCTTTCAGGAAAGCACTGTTATAGAACACAGTATTGATATTAGGAAACTGAGATTCAAAGAACAAAGAAACGGTAGTAAGAAGTAAAGCTAATGTTCAAATTATTTCAATATGTTAATAATATAAAAAGTCATATAAATTAATGTAGTTCTTTAAACTCATTAAAAGTTATTTATAAATTTCAGAAGAAATATGGGAACTCTAGCCAAGTGTCATCCTTAGGGCTGACACATATTATAACAGATTTATTTTTAAATACCCAGTCTTATTAAAGAAGAGGTTTCCATAAGCACTGCTAAAATTTAAATGAATAATTAAGTATACTGTTATATAATAAATATGTAGAGGTGCTATGTTATATTTCCTTAGCCATTATTTTTATTTTGATTAATTTCTATGTCTATTTTCTAAGATGCAAAGAACTTTAGGTTTTAAAGGGCTCTAGTACTAAGAGAGTCATATTTAGTTATCTACTAGGCATTTTGAGCTATGAGGAAATATTGTGATATGGGTCCTCCTCTCAAGGGATTTACAATTTCCTTGGGGAGGTATAGACCCTGGAATAATTTTTTAAAAAAAGAGAAGAAACAAGGAAACAGAGCACAGCAATATTTTTTTGAAATAATATTTTTCAGATCACCTATATAGGATCACCTGTGGTGCTTACTAAAAATGTGGTCTTCTGGACTATACCCTAAGTCCACCTAATTAAAGATCCTGATCCTCGTGTGCACTATATATTGACAATCAGCATAAAATAGACTAATAAAGATGTAAGAGACATATTGCATAAAATGAGAGGTCATCATGGGGAAGAGATTAAAGAATGTTGCATAAGCAAGTATTCAATGGGGGATAGAGCATATGATTCTTCCCTAACAAGAGTACATAGCATTTGCAGAAAGAGCATTGTCTTTCCATTTGTAAAGACTAAAATACAGAAATATGAATTTCCTGATTATGAGAACCAGCATGTTTGGATATAAAGACTGGAGATTAAAGTCAGTGTGTTCTGGGACATAGATAATGCTCAATAAATATTCGTTGGTTGAATAAATTAACAAGACCTTAAGTGGAGGACCGAGGAGTTCAAAGATGTTCTCTGAAATAAACAATAGCAATCAATGTCATTTATTTCAAATACCTCCTATAAAAACACTTGAATTTTTCTTTCCCTTGATGCTCAAAACAACTCTCAGTTTGAGTAGGTAGTCTCGTAAATAACAAAATAGAAAATTCAGGTTCAGAAAGATTAAAGTAACTTGCTTGACTTCCTGTAGCTACTCAGTGAACCCAGATGTTCTTCCCTCCATTGGATATCGCCTCTTCACATTATAAAAAAAATCCCGGCAGTGGGACAACACCCTGTGCAAAATAAGTTTAATGCTGTAGTAGTCCATACTCTCTATCTGGTTGTTTGTGAATCTTATTTTCTAAGTGAAATTGCTTGTGTTCCTTTAGAATGCATATTGTTCTATATGAATTATTTTCTACTATTTTCTGGGAGAAAAGGTCTAGTTATTTCAATAAAGGCTGTATTTATTTTGTTACATATATATAGCAAATACTATTTGGTGTTTTTTGTAAGTTTATACTGTACACTTCAAGTCTCTACTTATAAACACGACATTGTTTTTAAAAGTGAAAAACTTCTTTTATCTTTCCAAAGATCAGCCCGTTGATCCTAATCCTGCACTAAACAGCAAACTATAATTATTTTCATGATTGGTTTGCTCAGAAGCCCAGAAATAACTCTGGGGTGAGGATGGTTAATGAGTACAACACATTAACCTATATTTAATGCTTCTTTTCAGAAATGAGATTGTGATTTCAGTTTAGATTACAATCACCAGGTCTGCACATCACTGAATCATCATCAATATAATCTACACTGATAGCCTCAATGGTATTACAATAACAACAATTCTAAACTGAGACCTAAGAGTCAGAAATAAAGTCAAAAATTCTCAAATCTCAAAACTGCAATTTTAAGAAATGAGAGGGGTTTAAAGCTTACTGTCAAGCTGAAACTTTGTAATTTAATTAGTCTGCATTGTGTTGGTTCTCAAAGTTTGTCCCATCATTTTTCCATGATTCTCAAAATTTTCTCCAAGTTAGCTATTGATGAGAGTCCAGTAGTTCTTATTACAAAGTGGAAGGAAGGAAGGAAGGAAGGAAGGAAGGAAGGAAGGAAGGAAGGAAGGAAGGAAGGAAGGAAGGAAGGAAGGAAGGAAAGAAGGAAGGAAGGAAGGAAGGAAGGAAGAAGGAAGGAAGGTAGGGAAGGAGGGAGGGAGGGAGGGAGAAATACTAATATATTTTTTACAATATTCAAGAGGCTGAATCATCTGGACAATTAATTTAATAGCTCCTTACTATCAATTCCTCTTTACAACTTAGATGGGTTGTAAAGAATTCACATCTCAAAAAATAAACAGAATTGATTTTTTCTAATCTAATTCTTCAAAACACAGTAAAAAATGATGTTTCTAATTACTGAAATATCTTACAGATTGTCATCTACTTTTTCTGTAAATGTATGTGGAATTAAATTTGGAACCATAGCTAAATTACCTGAAAGATGTTACCTCATGTATCAAGGGCGAGGAAATATGCACATATTGTTTTATCTCTTGGTTTTCATCATGACACACACAAAAAATCAAACTACCTCAAGGTTTCAGGATATTGATTAATTTGGAATATATCATATATAAAAGTATGTTCCAAGAATGTAGTGATTTACTGAACAATAAAAATAATAAACAAAACTTAAGACATACACACAAATTTTCAGTTTAAAGTCAAACATCTGTAATATTTTAGTGAGAGTATGGTGAATTACCCGGATTGTGGCTTCAAATCTTCATTTCAGTTTTCATGTGTAGATAACATACAAATTGAATTTCTTCTAAGTCATGATTGTATATGTGAATAGGTATTCAGGCATTGGTATGCAAAATCTGTACCCATAACCAGGAAATAGGGTATAAATTGAGGTATTTCAGTAATTAAATGAAGTATTACATACAAATGATTTTCTTAGATTATGTGACTAAGGTATATCAAAACACTTAATAGTCTATAAAAATAATATTTTAATAATAGTGAAAATGGAAAGATATAAATTGTTGAAGGCAGAGAAATGGTGAGATTTGCTTATAGACTAAACATTTAATTTATACTGGCACAAATCTGTTTAAAATATTTTATATTCTTTGTCTATTAAATTGAATAATATGTAGACATTACAATCTATGACAATATTTCAAAGGCCGAATTACAGGATTATGTTTATTTCACACACCTTAATGATCTACATGAGTATGAGACCCCTACAAATAAGAACAAAATAATCTATGTATTGTCAGTGCCTAGAAAGAAAAGAGGCCTCAACCAACATTTGCTGACAAGGATGTTTAGAATAGAACCCCAAGATGAGATAAACTCAGACTGACCCTTGGCTACATTATGCAGGACACGTAGTTCATCTTTACTGCCTTTCCTACATTCTTTTTTTTTTTTTTATTGTGGAAAGATGTATGTAACATAAAATTTACCATTGTATATATTAAGTATAAAATTCAGTGGCAGTGATGATATTCACAGTATTGTGCCACCATCATCACTATTTCCAGAATTTTTATCACCTAAACAGAAAGTTTGTACTCACTAGGCAATAACTCTCCATTTCCTGTACTCCTAGCCCCTGATAACTTCTAATCTAATTTCTATCTCTTTTAGGTTCCTGGATCCAATTTCCAGCGTGGAAACGTGGGTTTCCAAACATATAACAAGCAATTCTCTGGACACCAGCTGGGCATCCTACAATTCAACTCAATTCTCTTGCTGTCTATCTAGGGATAGTGTCAGGCTCCACAGGCTAAGGGTTCAGTCCCTCAAGACTGCCCATCCCCCCCACTTCAGAGGCCAGTGTTACCTGTGCCTCTGACTGGCTGGCTCCAGATCAGAGGTTCTAACAGCCTGGTCTTTGGATTTCAGACTCCAGTTGCCAGCACAGGTTGTCACCTGGACTAACCAACAAGCTATAAATCAAAAGTTCCCATAACCTCTCCCTTGGGTTTGATGAATGTGCTAGAGCACCTTACAGAACTCAGAGACACATTTTACTTACTGGATTACTAGTTTATTATAAAAGAATGTAACACAGGAACAGCCAGCTGGAAGAGACACATAGGGCAAGGGAAGTGGGAAGGGGCATGGAAATTCTGTGGCCTCTCCAGATGCTGCCCTTTCCCCAAATCTTCACCTGTTCACCAACTTGGAAGCTCTCCGAACTTTGCCCTTTGGGTTTTTATGGAGGCTTCATTACATAGGCATAATTGATTAAATCATTAGCCATTGGCTCTGGATCCAAACTCCAGCCCCTCTCCCCTCTTGGGAGGTCAGGGGTGTGGGACCGAAAGTTCCAACCCTCTAACTCCAGGGTTGACTCCTCTGGCAATCAGTTTCCATCCTTAGGTGAGGTCCAAAAGTCACCTCATTAACATAACAAAAGACACCTCTGCTGCTCTCCATGTGTAGGAAATTCCAAGCGTTTTAGGAGCTCTATGCCCTAATGGAAGACCAAATATGTATTTCTTATTAGAAATCACAATCATACAATGAATTCGCTATTCTAGATATTTCATATAAGTAGAAAATATATACTTTAAAATTTTCTGTTTCCCTTCCTTCGGCCACTTAGGTCCACATTTGATAATAGTTGATAAAATCTCCTCATGTATAGTGTCAATCCCATCCCATTGCCCAAAGCTCCAGATCAAGTAATCATTTAACTCGTATATTTGCCACAAGAGAATCTGTCTTCACCCAAGTTTTGTGGAAGACGGACGGGGCATTCTCTTAAACTAGTGTCCACTGAATTGAAAAGAAAATTAAATGTATTGTTTCTTCCAAAATTTTTAATTTGTTCAAAAAAAAAAAAAAACTCGTATAGATCCTTCTGGATGTGCTTGTGCCTCAATTCAAGAAATAAATTACTTTCTGTTTTGTTTTTGTTTTGTTGGTTGGTCTAGTCAGTGGCTTAATGACCCCATTGCCACTGAGTTTCTGCCCTTTTAGGTATAAGCATTGTTCTTATTGGAAGGTCTTATCATCAGGAACAATAGTGATTTTATTAGCTACGTCATCTCCCACTTCAGTGAATATTGTCCTGTTTTCTCTAAAGCTTCATCTTAACATCCTATCAACTAGAACCTAAAGTTAATGGTCTATGTCTCATTCTTTTTATGTAGTGACCAATGATGCATAAACTAAAAAACAAACATAAAAAAGATCTTCCTTTTCAATAAGGGAAATGTTTCAGCTTCTTCATCTTGTTTGACAGAATTCCAATGATACATTGCCTTGACAATCATTATTCCTGGACTTTTTTGCACATAGTCTTCAAATACCTACCTGCCACTTTAATTAGTTGTTTCTGTTCACACTACAAAAATTCAGAATGCAGGTGTTGAATTCATGCAGTTAATTAATAATAGCTATGATTTGGGGAAAGCAAAATATTTTGAAACACAAGCTTAGGAGGTAAATATGTACTGGTAAACAGTGGAACTAATATGGCACTGTTGTATAGCTGCCATAAAGAGGTTAATTTCTGTGGAAATTATTTCAATCTGTTTAAGTTTCAAGATCCCAAATACTCTTACTATATTACCTGAAGGCTTAGAATAAAGCCTTGCCTCATGATTACTAAATCTTTAAGTATTACCAATGAATCTGTCCTTTGATATTATTTTTAAAGGTTTATATTCATCCATAATACAACATGAAGAAAAGAAAATGCCATCTTAACAATTTTGCACTTTTTTTCCTCCATGCATATAGCCCTGAATTGGATTCAGTTACCTGAAGATTATTGAATTATTTTCTGAGGGATAAAAAGCATTTTCTCAGGATATATTACTTTTGAGATATAATAAAAACATCTGGATACTGTAACTACAATCTAAATTTTATATATATATATGTCTATATATTTTAATGTTTTGTGTACTAATGTATATTAATATATTATAGTATTATTGTTATAATTATTACCAATATAATAACATTATTAATATTATTTTTAACAATATATATGTTTAAATAAGTGAAATTCCAAAGTTTTCAAAGGAAATTTTTACAAATATTGGCTCTATAAGATGAAATGTCAGATCTGAGCTCACCTTTGTCAATTAAATTTAATTCTGTCATATATGTTACTTTATTTGCCTATGTATAGAAAATTATCATGGTCTAGTTGAGATATAAAATAAAATATCTAGTATTATAACAGCTAGGTAAAGGAAAATGTATACTGTTTTTTGTAAAACTTAGTGGAAAAGGCTTTTCAAAGAAAATATTCATTGGCTCCAAGTTTCTTATCAGAACACTGTCTTCTATTTCTGGGGCCAATCTATTGCAACTTAGATTTCCACATCAAGCAAGAAGTAAGCAATTCATAATAGGATTTCCTTACCAACTTAGAAAAGAAATCCCTGCAGCCATACACAAAGGAAGAAAATTGAAAGAGAAAAGAGAATTTTGCAAGAGCAAATTCTGAGATGGAGTGATGGAGTAATTTCATAGAGAGCTGTGTCTTCGTTCAAGATAACGGCAAAAAATGTAAAATTAGTTATGCTATTAATAAATATATCTGATTTTTTAATTCAATACAGGAAATATATAGTTTTTTGGATATAATTGATTTTGTTGACTATCATTACTAATATAACACTTATTAAATGACAGCGGTCATCATATAATGTCTATTTCTATTTGCCTTTCAATTTAAAAAAATCCCAAGAATTTATATTTAAAAGCTCAGTTAACTTAAATGACAGTTTATTTTATCAAAGAAATGCCATATCCATTTAAAAGTCTCAGGAATAGAAATAGTATAGACTAGAGCTATACTCTAGTATAGCTGGAGTTGGAATAACCTGGCATGTTTGTTAAAGCTCAGACTGCTGGGGCCCACCGCCAGAGTTTCCAATTCAGTAGGCTTGGGGTGGAGTCTGGGAATGTGAATTTTTACCAAATTGTAGGCGATTCTGACGCTGCTGATTCAGGCTTAAAACCTTAAGAACTCTGGACTAATTAAAAGTTTATCTTCACACTTTATTTAAAGCAAGTCTCTTTTTTTTTTTTGAGCAAGTCATTTTAAAATTAGACATTAATCCAGAATTGTAGTATCAGTGCCTGAGATATCTATGCCAGATGAAGTTTATGTTAGACAGGGAATTCTAACTAGTTTGGCCTTTGAAAACATTATAGAAATTTAGGTTTCTCTTAAGTCCCCAAAATTTTCTTTCATTCAATAAATGGATTTAATGTTTGTTCATGGGATTCTTTGAGATTTATGAGGAATAACGGATATATGAAAACTCAGATCATCCAAACCATTGGATTTAAAGCTGATATTTCTTCAAAAATACTCAAAATTAAGTTTTCTTAATCAGTCCTTACAACTTTTACTATTATATGACCACATGGACTCATTTGCGTCTTCTTTAATGAGAGCTTGTTCTCACTGAGAACTCAGGCACTTGCATTAACAATCATCTGAAAACAAGAAAGGAAGGAAAAGGAAGGAAGGAAAAAGAAGAAAGGAAGGAGACTGATTTTCATAAAACACAGAATATGTAGAAAATACAACACCAATTAGACCTCACGCCTAAAAATCAAACCCCCTTGAAGCATTTTTCCTTTCTTGACTTCCGTCCAGGTGACACTCAGGCAGAGCTGGCTTCATGGACATGTGACCTGTGCAGTCACATAGGCCTTTGTGCTTTGAATGCCCCTGTGCTTGGTTGAATATTCTGCTGTCATTGCCTTGATTGGAACTCTTAATAATTCTTTTAAAGGGGCTTCATATTTTCATTTTGCACTGTAGCCTGTCCTACACTCAGATAATAAAATTAATTCAAATATCATGTTTTTCTTTTCTCCCAATGTAAGCTTATACGTGGGAAGTATATGTCTCAAAATTTAAACAATAAATCTTGGTATAATTATTTAAAGCCACAAATACTTCTAAGCATATCTACACATAGGAAATGTGTCAAGTATGACAAAATAATCATATAGAGGAGGACTAAATATGGAGAAAAAGAAAAGAAAATGAGCATTTGTACAGTGGGAATAGATTTACAATGAAATTAATCAAAGAAGAGAAAAAAGAATTTGAACCTAAGGACTTCTAGGATTTGGAGGGTCACTTCCATGTCTGCCAGGGGAAGGAAATCAGATTCTTGCATATGAGAGGACCATATTGTTGAGCAAACTAGATTATCAGTTAGTCTACTGTGAAATACACACAGGCAGATCTAATACTTTATAATTTCTGCCTGGAGAGATTTCTGGCCTATATGAGCATAGATAAAATCTCCCAAGAGCAAGACAAATCCATGATAAATCCATTGGGCATGGATTCTATTAGGAAGTTCTTAGTAATTATTAAATTATTTATTTATTTATTTATTATTATATTAATTATAATATAATATTATAAATATATAATATAATAAAAATTTAATATAATATATTAATTATATAATAATCGATTATTATTTTTTTTGTTACCTACAGGAAAGAAAATATTTTTATCTGATTGCACAAGTAATCAACATCAAGAGACAATTTAAAAAATATTTGTGTTATTTTCAAAGGCTCACCTTAAAAGAATGCCTCCATGTGAGGGAAGGAGGTAGACTGGACAAATGTAAACAGACATTTTGTTTCCACTGTAATGAACTCTCAAGTCTCAGGAAAACAAAATGTCTAACCCTTTCAGTAACTCATCCTTTGTTTGAAATAACAGCATAGTAAAAATGTATTAACTGAGGAAGAAAAATTTCTAAAATAGAATATTGTGTGTCCCATCCAAGAAGGATTTATTTTCATTAAAAATATGTAAATAGTAGATACTGAATTAAGATTACTCTAGAATTTGAATAGCAAACCTATAATTGATGAGCTGCATAAAGGAAAAGTTATTCTAAAGCACATCCTACATTTCTATGTACATAAAATTTTACAAATAAGATTCTAAAACTTCTAATTCTAAGGCAGTAGTCACACAAAAAATAATTACTCTATTCATCTATATTATTGTTCCTTTGAATTATGAGACTGGAGAGCAGGGTATATTTTTTTTTATAAAATAAAGTAAAATGTACTTTGGAGCCAAATACTTGAGAATCAAGCTGCTAAGTTTTAAATCCTGACTCTCTCTTTGTAGCAGTTGAGTTTGGGAAAATGCTTAAATTCTCTGAGTCTCACATTTTCCATCATTTGCTAATGATAATGATAGCAAAAATCTCATAGGGCTTGTCTGAGAATTAAATGAATCAGTAGATATAAAGTGCTTAGAATGGTGTCTGGTATTCGGTAAAAAATAAATAAAAATAGGTATTATTGTTGCCTTTGTTATTATCATAATATAGCAGGCCCTGAGACTAACATAACAATTACAAAAGGCCACCCAGAGGAAGTGATTTTTGAAACTGATCTTAAATCCCCCAACGAATGTTACATGCACGTGTACTATTACATATGTTGCTTAACTGGTCTCATATATGAGTTGCAGAAAGCAGAGTCTGTGTTTTACTCACCTTTGCATTACTTATGCAAACTTCCATGCTCCAAAAATATTGCTAAATTGAAATCCCCATATGACTGCAACTATCTGCACACTTGTTTCCAAATATTATAGAAAGGCTATATTCTTTAAGAAAGGGTAGAAGAACAAGAAGTCATTAAAATTTCAGTGGCCTGTAAGAGACCTTCGACATCATGAAGCCCAGGCTCTTCATTAGAGAGATGAGAAAACTTGACCAGAAGTCAAACTGCAGGTCAGAATCTCTAGCTAGTGAAAGCTTACACCGAATGCTTACACTGAGACCACAACCCAAGTCTGTTAATTCCTTCATCAACGCAGCTCAAACTAACACTGGGGATCAGGAGAACTTTTAATCCCCATGTGTACAGGATATCACCTTATAACATTTATAATAATAGCCTTCTCTCTACTGTTGAAAATGCCTAATAAAGGGATAAATATCCAACTACGTGCTTTGTTGTGCTGATAGAAAATGACACTTTTATTCTCTCAGAGGTTATGATCTTTTTAACAAGGAGAATCAATGCAAACTTTACCTGCAGAGGAAATGTCATCAAATTATACTTCATCATTTTAAGTTTCATGGATACAGGAAACCAAGTACAAGCCATGAAATTTCTATTAAAAAGAAAAGCTAACTCTAAGCATTATTAAGTTACGAGTCAAGTGACTAGAAATGCAATATTATTTTTTTTCAGTAACAGCAATTGCATCTTGGCAAGGATCCAATTAGGGTTGGCCATGATGATAAACACGTTTGCTTGAAATCTCACATCTTTATGATGCAAGGTAGATTTTACTTTAGAGTCAACTTACATTTCTAAAACTATTTACTTCATTTTAGCACAGGTCATCAACTCTCAGACAAAAAAGAAAAATCTTTCCTGTGACTCATTTTGATATAAATGTACCCTGTTTTCAAAACTTGGCAAAATAAATTCTATAGTTTATAAAAGAAACATTTGGTACAAAGCCAATCAAATTAGCACATATCTGAAAGCTTTGAAATATAGTCCACATACACAATGAAATTTCTATTCTGCTTGTATCCATTTTCTTAAAATAAAAACAACATACAGTCATCCAACCCTTAGCAGTCTCTACTGAGAGACCATCTCTCTGGGGATCCAATTGGACTATGTTATACTGACAGCATAAAGCCTCTAGTTCCTCAGTATATTTCCAACTCAGTACAATGCTGAAAAATGGTGAGTATTCACAAGCATTGGATAAGTGAATGAATGAATGAAAAAGTCTATGGAGATTCTCTTGATGATGAATAATTTGCAACTACTGTGCTTAAAACAAGGTTCTTAAATAAAAGGCTGGTCTCAACTCAGCAGAAAGCCCCCCCCCCCCCATTTACAAATAGGGAATGAGCTTCAAGATTTATTTGAAAGAAAAAATCAAAAGGAAAAATAATATGCATAATATACTACAATTGTATTTAAAGAAAGAAATGGAAGCAGTTATAGTTGATATTTATTCATAAAACATTTAGAATTATTTCTAAGAATTTTTATAAATTTTGAGTTAAAAATTAATTTACAATAATAGTTTTATAAATGGAAATAAAAGTGTTCCCTGCATGTGTTAAGTGAGGGAGAGGAGGGATGTCTGTAGAAACACACAGGGAAGAATTATTGTACACAGCATTTAAATTATTCAAATTTGAACTTTGTAAGAGAAATGTCTATTCAAATAAATTTTACAAATGAACTCCTCAATTAGGATATATTGAGTTTGATTAAATTTAGGTGTGTTTCTAAGAGGAACACTTTTATAGATAAATTTAAGCTACCCTCTATTATTTGGTGACTCTCATGTACTCAGATTACCCCCAAGGCTCTCGTCCATTGCTCCCAGACACCATTCATCAATAGGTTTATTTTTTTGTTCTGATAAAAATACTTTCCCTCTGCTAAATTTTACCTAATTGCTTTCTTGTGGATTTCTACCAAAAAGTATCCAGCAGTCATCATATCTTTCTGATAGCTACAGACACATGCTAAGAATCATTGATTTTACTTTCCACACTGGAATCCTGAAATTTGAGTCGGAGAGTTTTGCATTACAGACCACAAAGTAGACCAGAAAATCAGATGGGAGTACCTACAGATTTCATATTTTAGGTAACAGAATTAACAGTTTTTACAAACCTCACTGAACTGCTGTTTGATAAATTACCTCTTTATGAATCCAAGTAGTACTTTTAACTGAGAAAAAAATTTGCTCAACTTGATTTACCATAATTTCAGAAGATGGCACGATTTAATGCAGGGTTTCAATTACATCAGGTCTTAGAAGATCGATTTGTGCAACTTCATTGACATTGTAAAGCATTTAGCATTCCTTGGGCCTGGAAGAAAAGAGACTTGGAAATATGCTCTTACATGGACCATAATTTCTTTTTTCTATTTTAGAGAAATTTTATAAGGAAAAGACAGACAATACTTATTGCTCACAATTTACTGCTCTTTGAGACAAATGAATTCACTTTATATTGATCCAAACAAAAATTTATTTATTCTTTCTTCTCTGGGACTCCTCTCCCCCTAGAAAAAGGAATCACGTTTAAATAGATTTTTGAGAAAACAAAACTTTTATATATGTTTTAAAAAACATTAATTTAAAAATAATCTAACAATATAGAAATGCCACTTATCTGTCTAGATCATCTGATCTAAAACACATTTTTTGACTTTAGGAACACTATATAATTAAAACATATTGAGGTTAAGAACCAAAAAGGACTTTTGTTTATGTGATCATATATGTTATTATCTACCATCTTAGAAATCAAAACTGAGACATTTAAAGACATTTATTCATTAATTCATTTTAAATTACAATAAAATATATTTCATGTTAATGTAAATAATATATCTTTATTAAAAAGTATAATGTTTTACTATAACCCTCTCAAAAAAATACAAAGAAGCAGGGAATCATTTTACAATTTTGCACATGTGTTTAATATCTGGCTTAGACAACAGCAGGGTTATCACATCTGCTTGTACATTTCATCTGTTTTTGTTTTTTTTTTTTTTACATTCCATCTGTTGACTCCCACTTATATGTACCTGGAAAGAGGAGTAGTATTTTAAAAGGATTTTTAGATAACTGTGGATACTCTGTTTTGCTTTTACAACAAAGTTTGACAAGTTGTGGTTTCTTAAAGGTTAACTGCAATGTAGAATCTGAATTTGATCAATGTACTTTTTTTACTCTGTTACATTAAAGTTCATTTTCTTGAATTCTGAATGGGTCATTTACCCATGTATGATTTTGTAACATCATTAATTGGTCATCTGAGATATATTGGTTCATTGAATTATGCAGATAATCAAAATGTTGACACATTTTATTATATAATATCAAGACATCACATTTGTTAATATCACCAATGATCTCATCAGAAAAGTATTTGAGACTCAGGAATCTCTCAAGCTCATGATGACGGATACAGGTTCTGGGAAATTCTAATTTTCACTTGAGATGTCCAATATAATCATTGGCAACAAATACTATCAGTTGTTGTCCTTGAAGTGACAATCTCACTTTGTTGATAATTTCAAGAAAATACCTTTCAAGTACACAAGTCTGAATAATTGGTGTGTCAGTCCTTGTTTAAAATAAAACTTGTGTTCATATCAATCATTGTTTGAAATAAAAGTATATTTTCATGAAAAAGCAGCTGGTGTAGCTCACATCTCAAACAGTTGCATAAATACTTCTACTCAAGACAAGCATCATATTTCATTTTGTAGTAAATGTGCTTAGTTTGTACTTCCCATTTTGTCACATAGAATTTTGAAAAGACATGTACTCAGAGGTCACCCAAGAGTTACTCTCAAGAATAGTAAAGAATAGTAAAAGGAATAAAAGGAAACTTCTAACTAAAGCAGAGTTATAAAATGGTAAAATGTTTCATAAAGTGAAGTTTTAGTTACATCTCACTTCATTACTTTACACGGTACTTTTACTTCCTATTTTGTCAAAATAGGTTTCCAAAACCTAGCTCCATACAGGAATATTTAAATTTTGAATTTTTCTCAGAATTGCTCAATCTTCTATCATGTTGATGGAATGAATACTCCATCTCTTAAGGTGATTTGATTCTTCTTTACTTGGACTATAGAAGGCACATCTGATTTTGATATTAGCAATTTATCACAAACATTATCATTTAGTCCTCTGGGTCATATTATACATATTTACATTGTCTCTACATATTTTTAAGACTTTCATGGTTGAGATTAAATGTTGAAAATGAGCAAAAGTTTCTAATTAGCATTACTTTCCTAGCTACTTTCAATTACAGCCAAAATTTATTAAATTTCATCAGTATTCAAAAAATTATTGTGTGGATATCTTCACAATGCTTTCACAATATATTTGATTTGTTGCTTAATTTGAATTCTTTTTTAATAAAATGTATAGAAGTGCTCAGATTTATGCTGAGATAAGCTGAGTACAATAAATGAATACAAATAAACATAAGATCATAGCCACTGGGTTAATTGGGTGGAACATGGGGCAATAGAGGTATTTATTATAACTTTGTGAATTGGTTCAAAATATCTGTTTATTTCATACAATGGTCAATGTTTCAGTTCAGAGAAAGTTTGTGAGAAAATTGCTAAATTATGCTCTTGAGTAAAAGGAAAGTGTTGAGGTCAGGTAATGACTTAGAGAAAAGTTGACAGATAAATTTTCCCAGGTAAGAAGTATAGGTGGAAGGGAGCTAAGATCTGTACAATTCCGATTGTGGATTGAAAGAAAAAAAGAAAGAAATGTCTACTACCATATTAGGGTTAATAGAAACAAAAAATAGGTGGAAAGTACTTTTAAAAAATGGAATCAAAAAATAATTTGATATTTTTCCTTAAATGACAAATCACACCACGTTAAATACAGAATACATTTCTTCGGAGACATTGCAGCAAGGGCGAACAGCTGCAGAGGTTATTTTAAGCTAATGGTTTTAAATCATTTATTATTTTACTGAATGGTTGGCTGGGGAGTTAATTTAGAATAGTATTTGTCTGTATGTGCAGTGTTGACGAGAATCCCTCTGGATGAATTTAATATAACAGGGTCTCACTGGGAGGCAAATGACTATTCATTCTCCAGCCAATCAGAACACTTCCAACAGCTTGAGCTCTGCTCAGTGCTTACCAGGAAGAAAAATAACAGTGGCATAGAACGCTTAACCTTCCTTTTGAAGCGATAATTAGTCATAAAATTCACACTGGAGGAAAAGTAATTAATGATCAGGAATTGTTACTTATAGGCTGCTTCATGTGGAAAGGGGAAACCAGAGCAAGATGCTGGATTTAGGATCTGTTTGCCAAGAGGTAGTCAGCCAATACCCAGCCCGCATTTGTCTTGGAAGACTTCTGATCATAGGTGCCTTTATCATTCTTTAGTCCTCAGGACTCCCCTTATGTCATGGTAATTGCAGTTCTTCCTCTGTCTCCAAGGTAGGCTCTTGAGAACTCTGAGAACTCCAGAAAGTTACCTAAAAGACAATCATCTCACAAAGTCTATTTAATAAAAACAAACAGCCTAAGGACCAGGAAAATTTTTTTGTAATTCTTATCAAGAAAACATAACTAAGTCTACATTGCACTCGCTTTATTAAAAGAACATGAACTCAAATTCTAAAAAATACAAATAACAATAATAATAATATGTTGTATCATGTATATAATATATATATATATTTATACTATATTTCTTCCTTGTTAAGGAAAAAATGCACACCTGGGGCATCTTAAGATTTTTGTTAAATAGAATTTTTGTTTCAATACACAACTTCTGTTGCACAATATCTAATTTTGTGCTGCTTAGATCATAAATGACCAGTAAGAGCATCAAGAAACATAGGTACCATAGAGTCATTTATGTACATACAATAGTTACAAGTGTGTATATATGTGTGTAAAATATATTATTGAAATATTTTTTTTAAAACTTCACAACTTACGTTCCTTTATGGGTAAGCTAAGTCTTTGACACCAGGCCTGTCTTTTGCCAAAGGCAGACTTCAGCCCCGGAATCTAAGAGAGTCCAGGAATCCCATCAATTCTCCTTTAAATACCAGCAAAAATCTAGAAAACTCCCTGAGGAATCAAAGACCTAGCTCCCTCTAAATGCCACAAGGTTCCTTAGGTCACCTCCTTTCTCCAAAATCCTGGATCCCATTTTAGGAACAAAAAAAGCAGAGAAAATAATCTTAAAGAGTGAGGTACTAAATCTATAAAAACTAATGATTTACTTAGCTGGGCTGATTAAAATACTCCTTTAAGCTTCTAAGTTTATTGGAATGGACTATGTTTACTTATTTTCCCTCTATTACCTATCAGGTAGGTGACTGAGAAAACAGGTAGACAAAGTTTCTTTACACATTCAAGTTGTAGTGCTATCAATTGTGTGATCATAATACATTTATAAGATAAATAAAACAAGAAGACAGAGATGAAAAGAAGGAAAAGGACAAAGAATAATGAATTGCATGGGTTTGGAGGTCTCTCACAATTCCCTTAGCTGACTCCCATCTCATCTCCTACAAATGCCTCTCTGCTTCTGTCCCACAGTTTGTGTTCTAGTGATTATGTTCATCTTCTTGTTACCTTGAAAGGCATCCTCTGCTGACCTCAGATTTCCCCTTATTTTGTCACCGTTGGGTCTCAACACATTCTAGAAATTTCTCCCCATTATGGTGTTCTTTTTGGCTTCCTTTCAGCAGCTCGGCTCTTCCCAAGTTCTGTCTCCAGTGTTGGTGGCCATTGATCAGGAAGTCTGTGTGGTGGCTTCAAGTTGATTATGTTCCCAAGAAAAAAAGTAGCAAGCTTTCTTGAAAGTAATTATGGCAATTTATGAGTCTGAGATCAAAATATGCATATAAAATATAAATTAATATAAATTAATTTTGAGTTACTTTTGATAATGCTGTTTCTCCAGTGCATTTGACTAGGGAATAGACACTATGGGAAAAGGATCAAAATGCCTTAATTGTCCATGTCCAATGTGCAGTTAGATAATTCCAAAATCCAGAAGTTGAGAGGTCACCATGAGTTTCTTTATTTCTTTTTGCAAGTTCTTTTCAATAACTGGCTAGCAACGTGTATAAGAAAACCTTGACACTCTTCAGTGGCCGTTGACACTACCCTTCACCCAAGACAGAAAATGGCAGATGATCGGCAAAGAGGAGCATGGAGTAAACCTGGAGAGATGAAAACGGCCAGGCTGTTATTTTAGTTGGGGGACTCTATTCTCTAGACAAAAAGGGGCTAGTGGAAGTATTTTAGAGGAGAGAAAGATATGATGATTTCATTTAAGAAAGAACACTTGATTGAAAAAAAAAAAAAAATAAGAAAGAACACTTGAGAACCAATGAGGAGGAGAAATTGGAGGAATTACCTTTTAGAAGTGGGAGACTAGGAGAGTATTTTTTAATTACCTAAAATCATTTAATTTAACAGAAGGTTAAGATCTGAGCCAAGGCAGAAAAACTGAGGATGAAGAGAAGGCTATCGCCATGAAAGATGTCAATGTCTTCTATTTGCGTTTAAAGGATTGGACTCAGTTTTGTTAGTACTGTTCCTACATTTCTGCCTGTGCTTATTTCTGATCATACGAATCATCACAGAAAATACAGGAAGAGAAACATACTTATCAAAATAATCATGTGGGGTCAGTTCTATAAACTTTGAAATGGAAATGGACATATTCTGTATGCAATTAGTCATGTTTGTATAAAACTCGGCTACAAAGTTCAAGTTATAAAATGTCATGTATGGAAAGTCATGGGGATGTAATGTACAGCGCGGCGACTATAGTTAATAACGCTGTATTGGGTACTTGAAAGTTGCTAAAAGAGTGGCTCTTACAAATCCTCATCACAAGAAAAAAATGTCTATGTATGGTTATGAAAGTCAATTAGACTTGTGTTCATTATTTTGCAATATATACAGATACTGAATCATTATGTTGTACATCCAAACCATTATAATGTTACATAGCAATTATAATTCAATACAGATTTTATTGTAAAGACAAACAAACAAACTTGACAGAACGATTTGTGAGCCACCAGAATGGAGTTCACAGTTGAAGTGACTGGAGTTGAGAATATATGAGCAAAGGGTCCAGAAAAAAATAACCATTTAAAAATCTGAATAACACTGAATTACACTAGTGCTAAGTAGTGATTTGCAAATTACAGTGCAATTTTGATGTGCTAGACACTGGGAGTAACATTAGCCAACACTTAGGGACAAATATCTATGCTTCAGACACTCTTCTAAATACTTTACATATATTTTTCATTTAATCATCATGACATCATGCTTAATTCATAAGTATTATCATTTTCCATTTTTTACTTATAAGGAAATTTTAAAATGTTTTAATTAATTTTTTCTTCCAGTTTTATTGAGTTATAATTGACATACCACACTGCATAAGTTTAAGGTGTACAGCATAATGACTTGACAAACATATATATTGCAAAGCAATTACCACAATAAGTTTAGATAATGTCCATCACCTCAGATAGTTACAAATTTTTTCCTTGTGTTGAGAACTTTCAGTATCTATTCTTTTAGCAACTTTCAAATATATCATACAGAATTGTTAACTATTGTTAACATTGTTGACTAGTCATCATGTTTGTATATTATAGCCCCAGTACTTATTTATCTTACAATTAGAAGTTTGACCATCTTTACCCAATTCCCCCTTCTGCCACATCCTGTCTCTAACAACCATAAATCTGGTCTTTTTTTCTGAGTTTTTTGTTTTGTTTTTTTAAGATTCCACATATAAGTGAGACCATACAGTATTTGTCTTTCTCTGTCTGATTTATTTCATTCAGCATAATACCCTCAAGGTCAATCATGCCATTGTTGGAAATGCCATTGTTGGAAATTTCCTTCAATTTTATGGCTGAATAGTATTCCATTGTGTGTGTGTGTGTTTCTGAGTGTATCACACTTTATTTACCCATTTATCTGTGAATGGACATTTAGAAAATTGCGGGAGACTGAATTTAGTAAATTATATGAAATGTGATGATGCTATGAAGTGGTAAAGCAAGCTTTAGACCCAGGCAGTCTAGCATAAGAAGCCATGCTTTCTGCTAGTAAGATTCTTGGCCAAGGGTTAGTCTCGCAGTGCTGATAAGATAAGCAGAAGATCCAGAAATAGAGCAATAAAGACATTTTGAGGAGGATGTAGCCAACTGTGTCATGTACACAGAAAATGGTAAAAAAAAAAAAAAAAAGAAAGAAAAGAAATTGGTAGGATTTGGCAATTAGAACACCTTTGGTGACCCAGGAGCAGAATATAGCCATTTGGAGGACTTCTGCTGATAAATGTATCGGGGAGGACTTTGCATAAACACTGCTCTACTTAGGATGCAAGCCTACAGAAAGTCGTGCACTTACATCACTACATGAGTCAAAGGCTGAGGGAAATATGCTATGCTTAGGTGTAAATTGTAGTTCCCCTAGGATTTTCAGTAATATTCTGTGCTGGTTGCCTTGGGATTTGAGCTTTATCTGGTTTCCTAATGCAAAAGGATGTTGACTTTCATAATAGTAAGATTTCAGTTTTGAAATATAAATCAGCATGACTGCATAATGTGTATGCATGTGGGCACACGTGTTGTGCACGTGTGCACATTTGTGGAGTGTTTGTATATATGTGCATGTGTGTGTAGTGTGTATTTGTGTATGTATATATGGTATGTGTGTGTGTGTGTGTGTGTGTGTGTGTGTGTGTGTGTTTGGGAAGGGAATGGTAGACCATCTATCTGGAAATCTACCTATGAAATCTTCAGTGAAGAGATTTCACTAGGTTTCTAGGTAGGGAATCAAACTAGTAAATATGTGACTTGACTCAAAGATAGCCAAGCCTTCTGTGTCGAGTATGTTTCTTGTTAAAATTTGACGCATGCTTTGTGTTTTCTACAGTACACTAACCGTTATCTTCAGCCCACGTGGAGAAGACAAGGGAAGGTTATCTTATTCTGTCCATGCAATTCTGCACTTTACTCTGGCCAAATTGGTTCTCAGCAGAAACCATTCAACAACACAGCCAAACAGAGGCTCTCTCAAAACTCAAGGCTAGACTTCAAGTACATTAGTGAGCTTGTGATTTCTTTGGTACAATTTCTCTTTATACTATGTTTGATAGTTAATGCTGTGATCCACATTCATGGGCTCTAAACCTTATGGTCCAACAGCAATAGCCTTCTCTTGTTACAGGCATGTGTACAAACTTTCCTAGAAAATAGTTGAACCCACAAGAAGAAGGAGAAAGAATGTTATGGATCTTTCTGCTGAGAGATGGTACAGAGAAATCTCTTCTACAGTTCCTTTTGGGAAGAGACTATTAATGTTTCCAGGTGAAAAAAAAGAAAAAGTAGTTGATAAAGCATTCTTCAACCCAAATAACGTGTTCTAAAATATTACACATTACAATGACAATAGGTAATGTCTAGTTCTGAAGTTTGGACTTGGGGAAATATAAATGCTCCCAGAATGACAATTTTAAAGCATGATCCAAAAAAGAATATAATTCACAACTTAGAGACAGTGGTGAGTATTGAGTGGTAAGGGAAGCGAGGGTGAAGTGCAGGTGGAATATCCTTTCACACCCACATTAAAATTACTTTTCACTTTTCTTCTAATCAACACATAAGAATAAAAATAAAACATTTTCTTCAAGTAGTTTTTGGCATAAATGCAGCCTGTTCTTATGGAAACATCACCTCTGTTCTAAATGTTCATATGAAGTATCAGAAACCCTGCTTTCAACTTGATGAGATTTGTGCTTAATTTTCTGCATTGAGAACTTGACATGTTTCTGGACGAAGTTTGATAAAGACCAAGTAAGTTCTTGTGAACTTTGTTTGCAGTGCCTCATCACATCTGAGTTGTTTGCAAATAAGAGTTCTGGATTCCTATGTCCCCATTTTCTTCTTCATTTGAATCCTTGATTTCTCAGTGCATTTGCTCCCAAGGTCTCCAAATACTACTGACCATACTAGGTCTTACCCAAATACTGCCTAGTGCCCGTATACCACATTCAACTATTCCAATGGGAAAAAATAATATTTACTTCTTCCTTTATAAGTGTTAACTCAGCATTGACCTGTGACAATATTCTCCATCATCTGCCTTTTGTATACCACTTGCATCCATCAGTAAATCTCTTTGGGATGAATCCTTACTGAACTGGAATATCACAAATACCTGAAATTCTATGTCTGCTATGTTTGTCATCCATTTCTCATCCCAGGCTTTACAGTTTACATTTATTCATGATTACTGTATTTCTATTAGTACTAATAGAAAAAATATACCATTTCTTAATGGGTCACTAGAGAAGACCATAAATTGTAGAATGTGAAATTGTTGTCATATTCAAATTCTGTCCAAATACAAATCCCCAATGGTTCACATGTCCTGTGATGATTTTCCTTGGTGACCCTAACTTAGAGACATTTCGTCTTTTCTCCAAGTGCAGTTTGCATTTATGGCTCCCAGAGTAAACTTAATCACATATATTTAAATTCCATAGCTGCTCTCTGTGTAAATTATTTCCCCAGCAGTGATTAATCTCCTTGTCAGTAGGACCTATATTATTTTTCCTCTGTATCCCATGAAGTGCCTAGAATACTACTCAGTAGTTACTTGAAAATGTGAATAGATTTGATTTAGTAATGTCATAAAAGGGAAATTATAAAGAATATTTAATCTCTTCAACTGTTAGTTTTCTAGACTTGAGTTCTAACTTGTAACTGTAAATTCCTGGAAATCAGAGAATGCATCCTGTTGCCACATCCCCCCTCAGCATCCATCTCAATGCCCTCGAAGTTAGAATGTAAGCTGCATAAAGCCAGGGATGCTGGCTCTTTCATTCACCTCTACAGCCTGACGCACGGAATGGGCCCTAGATAAATGCTTGTTGAATGAAGAAAGTGAGTTGTATTAGATAATTTCTGGAATGTCTTTCTAGTCCAAATTCCTTTTTTCTGCGAATCTTTCCTCCCTAACCAAAGGTAAGTCCCATAGGCAGTAATGTCCTTTCCATTTTTTGCCATAACCGATTGGACCTATACACACTTAGTACACAACTTGCCATCCAGATTCCCCTGTATTCTTGCTGAAATGTTCATTGGACGCACTGGAGTACATTACAACAACAAAGCTTGTGGGTGTAGTGAATCGCAGGGCTGGGACAGCCACGTGCTGCCATGGCTACAGATGGAATAACTCAAGCATGATGGCTCTGGGGAGCAGAGACATCCATCTGTGGAGAGAGACAAATGGAGCAAATGCCAAGAGGAGGAGAGTTAGAGGCAAGGATGGAGAAGCTTTGCCCCAGGGCCCTTTTCTGGCCCTGCTTCTGATCCTTTGAGAAGTTGGCTCATCTCCTACCCTGTTTCCATGAGTCTCTCCTAGGAATTAATAAGTTAGCCCTCAGGGTTTCCTATTATTATGTTACCAAAAATAATTTACCAATTTAAAATATTCAACAAAAACTGTGCAATAGAGGTTGAATTGAGAAGACATTGAGGGTATTTTAACTGATAGTCAGGGACCTTGGACCCCAGTTGCAGTTCTACCATAGGCTAAGGGTATCATCTTTGTTTCTCCATTGGTGAGTTAAGGATGCTGGACCAGATGATATCCATCAATGCTCCTATCCCCCAACTTTTGTGGTCCTGCCATGGCACCAGTCACTTTGATAAAAACTATAATGTTCAATTAGCCTAGTATTTTCAAATACCCAGATATTTTATCACACACGAGGGACTTATCTAGATATTTACAGCATTCTTTAGCTTTCACCTAGATAATTTAAGTTAAATTGGTGCAGTCCCCTTTCAAATTCACTTTTTAGCTCTTCACATTCATACAACACCAGACTTTATTTCTTTCATTCTGAGATCTTTCCAAATAACATTCATGAAATCAAAATAAAGCTTGAATAGGCTTTTCTAATTACTGTGCATGGAACACCTTTTTTTTTTTATATTTAAAGAAGGCTCTCTCTCATTAAAAATTTAGTATCACAATTTTATGTTCTTTTGTTCTGAATATATTAAAGTAGCTCTCCCCAACAAATTTACAAAATTTCCTGGGCATATGTAAATATAGAAGACTCAGTACAGGCCTTGTATCAATCAATATAGACCCAAGGGACAGAAAGGGAAAAGATAGCACATTGCAAAGAATCCAGTAAACATTTATCATTACATCTTAAAAATCCTTTCACACTGGCTTCTATGTAGTTGCATAATAGTTTTTAGATTAAATTAAAGTTGTTACAGTTTGAAAAGAAACACATTTTAAACTCTTAACTCGTTCTGTTCTTTTCCTTCTCCCATTAAGCAACTGCAGAATACATCTCCTGACTCAAGTCAAATAGTATGCATAAAATCATACTTATGTGACACAGCAACATTAGCTGCCCAAAAATGCTTTAAACAACCTCTCATAGCTTAGCTCAAAATACTAATTTTGTGCATGCAGTTATCTATCATATGTTTTTCCAGGAAAACTCATGTTAAAAAGTTGGAAGAATGATCTTTCTGACCCTGAGTTCATCACTAGAACCACAGCATTAGCTCAGTGACCTAATCCATATCATGCTACCATCCAGCTCTGTGCCTAGACATACACAGTCAGTTAACAAGCCTAGGAAAAAACATAAGCCAATTTCTACCTATTGAGAGAACTGGTTTGAGCACCCAGACTGATTTTAGTGCAGCAGAATAAGTTACATGGGTAGCTGACAGGAAGGGTGTGGGAAGAGCCAGCTGACTACCATGTATGAGGAGGAAAACCAAGAGATAATGTTAAAATGAGGATTCAAAGAAATCATAGCAAACATGTACAAAGAACACCAAAATAGTTTAGTTTGACTGAGTTGATATTGCACGAAGTAGGAAATAAATCTGGAAATTCAGATTGGAACCAGATTATAGATGGCATTGATTACCAGGCTAAGGAAACCAAAACTCAAACTATTCATAAGACACCACTAACGATTCTCAAGCAGAGAACTGACTTAGAGCAATAGAAACAGAGTGACAATATTAACTTCAATTAATATGTCATAATTATCTATATTGGACATGGTACTGCATGGAAAATAAAGACTGAGGCATAGTACCTGCCTTTAAGAGAAAAAAATACACACACATACAAAGTAAAATAATCAATAAAATATACCTATACTCTAAAGCAGAAAAGGTTAACTCCTATAAGAAAGGATCAAAATGCTTTGGTAATCTTATCAGCCTCATACATTCTTTGCCTCTGTATCTTTTTTCTTCTAGTCACTGATTCCATTTGGTTCACTACCAATTCAGAAACAAATATGACTTTAGGTAAAAATTATCAAATTACCTTTAACCCAATATTCTGAGACTTAGCAAAAATTAACTTTACTACTCATGCTTAATAATAGCTAACATCCATTGAACATACTGTAGATACCAGGCATATTCTTAATCATTTTACAAGACTTATATCATCTAATCGTTCCAAAAATACTACATGTTAAGTTTTATTTTCAATTTCTGAGGCTGAGAGATATTAAAGAATTTGGCCAAGGCTACACAATTTATGCTTTTAGCTCTTAGCCAAGACATATACTGCATACTATGTAATTTAAAATTTAACCTCAAACCCAAAATCAAGAGCCCTCACATTGTCCATAGTCACTACCTTTTCACTGAGTTCCCATCTCTCCCTTGGGCTCAGGTTCCTTATACAGGATCTGTCTTGTCTTTCCTGCTTTAGTCCCTGTAGGATGCTGAATCACTGCTCATCAATCTCCAATACCCCACTTCATGGCACCACTCCCCAAGGGACCACCACAGTGTAGAACTCAAGCATGGTCACGTGACAAGCTTTGGACAATGATATTTGAATGCAAGTAACAGATACTCATTTGGTGAAGGATCTTGAAGAGCAAGTAACAGTTCTCCATCACCTCTTTTCTTTGCAAGATGGTCAATACCTGATAAAGATAGTTCCCACAGCCTGGGTCCCAGAATAAGAACTGATAGAGCAAAAATAAAGCTGACCTGCAATAGACCCTTCTCCAAGGAGAGCCAGATTCAGATGCCTTCTTCTCCTGTTCTAGATGCACTTCTTGCCCTTTATCAGCCCCTGAGGTTAACACTCCCCTCACAGCACTGATTTCCACCACTAGTGTTGCTGTAGGTCATGTTCCACAGGAAAAAGAGGCCAAGACACTGAGATTTGTGTGCTGGAGGTTTGTTGAGAAGTAATCTATGGAAAAGCACCTGTGACAGATAAAGGAAGCAGGACTGAGCAGTTGGAAGAATTGAGTTGTGATGCATTTGCAGTGAAGTCTTCAGGTGAGGTATGTAGAGATCTGGATCTGCAAGACCCTTCAGAATTTTCCCAGGTGAAGCAAGATGGCTGCAGTTTCATATGTTCCTCCCACCCCTGTATTGACCAGCCTTTGAATACAGGCTGCTCCCTTGAAAAAGGCAGCTTCTTTGGCCTATTTCTGGACAGGGACTTACCCATGAACAGTCAGAGTTGACACTCCCCAGCTGGGACAATGTTTGCACCATTCTACAGAGGTCTCTTCAGCATACCACCATACCCACTCTAGCCAGCCATAGTGAGTTCCACCCATCTGAAAATAGCTTCCCTGAGATTCTGGTTGGTTTATTTTTCCTAGGAAAACTTACACAAGGAAGGTTGGTGAGTCAACTACAGCCACTACCACTGCAGCTGGTCTTAAGGCCACAATAGGTACTCATCATCTCTCCTCTACGCCCTATGCCCTACCTCCCACATCCTTCTCTAGGGCCTCGAATGGCCTTGGGGACTTATCAAGTGTGGTGAACCAGAGCCTCATCTCCAAGGGCTCTGTGCACCTGTCCACATGTCCTTCTCAGGGTGTAAGCCAGTACCATAGCCCAGGATAAGACCATACATGTAAACCCTTACCAATCCCATGTAAAGGTAAACTGCTTCTGACCCTCCTTTAGGGAGGTGAAAAGCAAGCGTTCACCATATCAATGGTTACATAGCAGGTAACTGCAGCTCTACTAATAGGCTTTATAGTATTACCATATTTGCCACTGTTAGCATTATGACTTGATTGAGTTACATTGGTACACGTCTTCCTCCAGGATCTGTCTGGCTTTTTAGTGCCAGCTTGGTAAATTAAATGGAGATATCATGGGAGCCATCATCCCTGCAGCTTTTATGTCTTTAAGACTGACAATACTCTCTGATAGTCCCCCCAAACGCAATACCACTTGTATTTTATCAACTTACCCAAGAGACTGGCAGTTCAGAGGCTCTCCTGATATTTTCTAATCGGATAGCTCTTATCAATAGGCCCAGTGATTCTTCATTCCATTCAGACATACAGGAAAGGAGAAATGACCACTGGCTAAGTCTGTGAGCCCAGTGGATCCTCTATGAAACAGAACTAGGTTGGGGTTCTATTTATTAGCTCCGTTATGCTGCCTCCCTAAAAGGGAACCCATGATGAATCTCAGGGTTCCCAAATAAAAATTTCAAGATGGACTTTTGCCTAATAAATCTCAAAATATCTGGGTATTCTCCCTTTCCCTAGTGTAAGGTTATATAAGTAAAATCTGTAGGTCACTTTGAGGAGAGGCTGGGAGATCATTACCACATTTTCCTCATTTTGATCCAGATTTTCTTTCAGCCTAAAAGTTCAATATCTGAGAACTATCTTAGGTCCAGAAATGGTGCAAGGAATCATGGCTTTTCATTGATATGCTTGCCCTCTGCCTCCTGATCATCTAGCCTTTATTTATTTTGGTTATAGACTGAATATTGTCTTTGTGGTTTGCCCGTACATTATACTTTTGTTCCTGAGAATGCTGTGTTCTATTAAGCACATCCAGAGCTCTTTTGGGTCAAGTCTCCCAGATGCCATTCTTACCTAGCTATTCATTATGAATATCATGTCCTTCTTAAAACTGGTGAATAAGCACTGTGATATGACCTTTATCATTTCAGTATCCTATCAATCACCTCCATCTCTATCAGGGAGCCCAGCATTTGCTATTATCAGAATGTTTAATCCTATTTGACAGCTGTTCCTTATGCAACTTTATTGTCTATCCTTCTTGATCCAACACTTTCACTATCTGAGTCCAAATCCATTCTCTCTGCTCCTGCTGGAGCATATTGCTTAGGCCTTGCAACAATTTGGCATATAGTCCCTTTCTGTCCTTTATAGGTCCAGCTCTTTCCCAGTTGGGTCAGGAAAGAAGGTGGAATTAGATCTTGCTGTGACCTTGCTAGGTAGAAGCCTCTGCAATGTCTTGAAGATAGGGAAGAGTGCTAACCTCTCATAGGGAGGAGTGGGATATTTCTGCAGAAGTTTCAGGGGAATCTAACGACTCAAGCCTATGAAGACATCAATCCAGATGTTCTAATTCCAAGTATAATGGTCTCATTCCTCCACAATCAAGGTCCTGACTTTGGCGTACCAGATCTACAAATGTTGAAGATTCAACCAGCTCTGGAGTTCTGCCACTCTCATCAATAAGACCTGAGCCAGATCTCCATCTTTTTCTGCCTTCTGACTACAGGAGTTAAGAGTCAATGGCTCTCTGTCCTCCATGTTTTGTTTTATGTAGGAGTTATTCACCTTCAGCCTTTGTGTTTCTTTAATGCATTGATGATCTTCAGCAATAGCCATCCTATTTCATACAATTACTACTTCCTCCAAGCCCATCACACACCTGCAACCAGCACATTCCCTTCCACTACTATTCCATCCCAATGAGAGTTGAATGTTCGTACCACAATCACATGCCATGACCCATCAGTGTTCCATCTTCCCCGAGGAATGAGATTTCCACTGCCAGCCAATCACTGGGTAATCCAGCTTGAAAACTCTATTATAAAATTCACCTTCCTATGCCAATAACTGGCACCAACTGTCTTAATAAGGCCCAGGAAACAGATGCTGAGTCTCTAAAGTTTACATACAATCGGTTTATAAAGGAGAAAGCAGTTAGGGGGGTAGGACTGGGCAGATAGATTGAACTGTGAAAAACTTTCAGCAGAGGACTCAACTGGATATTATGGGAAACTGGAGCTGGCAAGGTCCATGCCTTGTTTCAACTGAGGCAAAGATGCCATGACTTTCTGCTGCTATATCAAGTCGTTGGATACAGGCTGCCTCCAGGAAGTGAACATAACTTGGGCAAAGCAGCCTCCTTCAGCTAAGGGCAGCTCCTAGAGAAGAACTGCGCTCTGAGCAGTCAGTAGACAAGACTACCAGCAGCTGTGAGAATGCATTCCTAGTTCCTAAAGAAAACCATGTACTGGGATAACGTCCTCAGCTAACTTCCAGGAAACTTCCTCTAAATTTGGTATTGATTAGTCATTTTGCTAATGGTTAAGCTCATTCAGCCCCTTTAAAACCTCTTATGTATAACTCATATCACTCTTTTGCCCCAAAGCTGTCTTGACAGAATTAAATACAAGTTTTTGATCCCCTCCTGCCCTCTCTTGGCAAAACTGGACAAATAGAATGTCAAGAAAATGCCAAATTTAGTCCCTATGATAGCTCCAATAAAGGACATTAGCTGGTTACAGATTTAAGGGACTTCTATTACTTGAAGTTTTGTGTTTTAAGGACAATCTCATGGTCTTATAAGCCTTCAATTTAAAGTTTATTATTCATATCAGACAAGGAAAACATATTTTGGAGGAAAGAACTTACTTCTCAAAAGCAGAAATTAATGACCGCTCATTTAGAAAGCCAGATCACTGTAAAGTTTCCCAATTTGAGTCATTAGATATTTACTTATTGGCCACAATGCACAGGATACTATGGGGAGACAGATAGCACATGACAGGACACTAGGTCTTTGCTTTAACAAACTTCATTACATAGAAACAAACCTCATTATATAGAAGAAAAACAGTAATTTACCCATTCAACCTTTGTTGATAAATGCCCAAATGCCAGTCACTGTCTAGGCAATTTAGGTGATACAGAAATAAACAATGTTTGACCCCTGAGTCTAAGTTTGCAATTTAATTGGGATAGCCAGAAAAATATAAAACTGAGTACGCGAAATGAGACAAGGAAGTAGGTAGTATAGAAAATGTGCAAGCAAAGTATTTGGCAGAGGTGAGAGAACCAAATTCGTTTGAACTTTGAAATCTCTGGGACATATTTCACAGATGTTATCAGCACCCTTCAGAGAAATTCCTAGATAATAGTTATTCATATAGAAGCGTACAGAGAACTAGGAATGCAAGAGCTAATGAAGCTGATCATACAGACATATGGGTAAGCTGCTCATAAAGGCTGTAATCAATAACAGAAATTGAAGTAAATATGCCTAGAAAAGAATCCATCGGGGAGTAATGGGAAAATAATGCTTCTTCCAAAGCGAAAGGAAGCTATTACCTTTAATATTTGTGCATGTATCTGCTTGTTTTGTTTTGACTGATAAATGTGTGGCAGTTTTCAAATGGATAAAGATACCAACCATATGAAATATAGGTCACTGGCAGTAGGTGAACCAGAAAATCAATACCCTACATCCAAGGAAGTATTGATTTGTTTAACAAAAAGGGGAAAATACAATGCACCCAAAAGTTTAATAGAAAATAAACCTTAGACTGCACTCCAAAGATGGCAATATATGAACTCTCAAACCACAAAGAAAAACTAACACCAGATAAATTTTAGGCAAGTCAAAGTCTCAGAAATTCATATCCAGAGACTGATAATGAGTGAATTATGTTGGAATTCATTTGCTTATTGGCTAATTGTTACATTCCATCTTCACAAATATTTATTAGTGCAAGAGAGCATAGATTACTCTGCTGACTATAGTATTGTTACAAAGTGTGAATTTTAAAGGATAAAATAGATATATCTGTGAAAAATATGCATATTCTTAACATCTTTAAAATGTTGCTTTCATGGCTAGACAGCCTTTCTAATGACAAATAAAGGTGTGTGTTCTTATCTGTTGACGTAATAGTATTAACTTTGCCTAGAAAGTCAGTCAACATTTCTTTCTTTTTGTTTTCTGAGCCTTTATTTAGTTTCCTTTTACTTAAAAACTTCAGTCTTGTCTGGCCTGAATAATCAAAACCTCCTTCAAACACTGGGCATATTTTAGTTCTTGGTATAGATGGAGGGCTCATGAGTATCCAACATGTTGATAATCTAAAACCAGGATTTCATATATGTATTTCCCTACTGAATCAAAAATATTGGAATATACAATAAAAAAGGAATAATTTTAAAAGAAACAAACATGAAATAAATTGAGTCTGATTCTGTTTCTTTTGGTCTTCTAACCAAATTTACCCATATCCAAATGTTCCTGGTCACATTTTTCTCTCTTAACGTATTAAAACATCCAGAGATTCCATTTTGGTGCAAAACTTAAGAGACAATATTTGAGCAGGCAGCCCAGCTGGAAAATACAATAGAGTACAAACTGTACTTCTCACTGAGAGTACCTCAATTACTCAGATAACTTTTAAACATATGTATAAGAGTGTTTATTCAAGGTTAAATGTCAAGAAAGAAGAGAAGTTAGCATGGAAATCACTCATCTCATGTTTGACATTTCTCTAGTAAAGGATGATTATCCTTGCCTTTTTTTTTTTTTTAACATCTTTACTGGAGTATAATTGCTTTACAATGGTGTGTTACTTTCTGCTTTATAACAAAGTGAATCAGCTATACATATACAGATATCCCCAGATATCCTTGACTTTAGAATTTGTATCTTGATTATAACTTTCATAATGTGACTGTTTAAAAAGTTCTCCAAATTAGCAAGTATTCTCAAACTAATCCAAAACTTGAATACTGTACTGACTTCATTTGAGTGTTCTGATTATAGTCAGTGAATCTCAAATTGGGACCTCAGTTCCAGTTTGAAGGTGACATAAGTTTTACAATAATTGTAACTGTAATACAAGAGCTGAGTTAAAAAGACAAACAAAATGTAGATCTCATTAAGTTTTAATTGAATTTTTTGTTTATCCTTCCCTATACCCACTCACGCTTGCTGAGTTCTGAGGAATGCATTCACTCCAATATAGTCTAATGGGGAACCGAATTTAACGTACACAGTTTTGCTTTAAACGTGTATTTTAGAAATCTAAACGTTATGGAAGTTGATTTTCACTGTTCTTTTTCATCAAAAAGAAATAACTCCATTCTAAAGCTGATCTAGACTCTCTAGGAGAAGGGTCTGCTCTACAAAGCCACCCTTTTATGAACAATGCATAAATGTGGTTGTTATTATTAAAGAGTGATCAAAAGTCCTTGGTGCCAAGACTGAAAAAACAAAATGCACAAATGTGTTACATTTATAGCAAAATTAGAAAACTTAATCCTCTTAAGCCCTGGCTACCTGAACAAGAGAAAGTTAGCATTGTTCTATGATGGGTGGGAGTGTGCAGGGAGAGTAATAAACTATTTTCCAGAAAGCAGCGAAGTCACTATTCCTTCTCATGATACACTATTTTCTAGAAGTTTCCAACTACAGAGATGATAGTTACCTAGGGATACAGGTCTTCCTTTTAAATCATGAGTCTTTGACTCACAGATCATATAGTCATGATAGACGCAGTGATGAGTTATCAGTAGGAAAGCCTGGGCTAGGGGATGGTCAAGCTCAGTGGCCCCCTATAACTTTTGCTTCTGCCTTTGAATTCTCAGGTCTAGACAGTTTCTATCACCTCCAATAACTTGACAGATTTTTCTTAAAATCATTGTCTATATAAAACTACTCAATGCTAACCAAATGTCAGCCAAGAATTTATTAAGAACCCACTGGTCAACACCTCTGTGTAATCTTTAATCTACTAACCTTAGATCCTGATTACTCATCGCCTTAATGTCTAACGGAAATTTGAAAGTAATCTTCACTGAGCAATCTCTTCGTTATTCCAAACTCATGCTTTCTGAAAATTTACCTCTAAGTGAAGGAGGTAAAGACATTATAAGTTAAGAATTTCTAGTGTAGTAGAAATTTTAAAAAGAAATTGAATTGTTGGAAAATGATCTATGACTACCCATACCTATGGTTATCTAAAAAAAGATGGATGGGTGGATAGATATAGATAAATAGATGATAGATAGATAGATAGACAGATAGAGATATCAGCCAGGTCTTGGTGTTCCTGCAAGTTGGTCTGGGATCCACTGCTAGGTGTTGGCGTTCTCCTCTTGAACATTAACAATTTCACAGAATATCAATATCATACAAAGCCACTTTGTGACCTTAATGAATCAAGAAAAAAATGTGATCCCTCCATAATCATGTCTGCACACAAACAAAAGATGGATGTTGTCCAAATGACCAAAATGACCAAACACCTCCTTATACTGGTTGTTGCTTTTTATCAATTACATGTAAGTTTCAGTCTAACCTTCCTTTCTTCTAGATAAAGTTTATTAAGATACCCAATCACAGTACTACCCTCACCTCATGACAGCATCCAATCCATAGCAAAGCCCTACTTGCTTAAACCCTCTCAAAGATCATCTAACTCAAGCCCAAATCCATCTAAAACTTTCTTGTTGAGACACCCCACAGTTGCCCGTGGTGTGTGTTCTCCCTTGCTTCAATTTGTAATAAACCAGCTTGTTCAATTGCAGGTGAGTTCATGGTGGTCTTTCAGTTGGAGGGCATTGACATAGCCATTACCCATCCACCTCACTGCTGCCTTTTTCTTTGCATGCTAGGTGACATGCTGCTACTTTTAACATAGTAAAAATAGAAAATGTATAATCTTTTCACATCGAAACCTGGATACAAAGCATCCCCCTTGAACATACACATTGTTGTAACAAACAAGAGGTAAAGTGAAAATATAAAACTAAATAATATTAGGGAGAAAAATGTACACCTTTATCTAGGTTATTTCAAATACAGATCTAATGGGAGGCACATCCATAACCATCTATCATGATTGTCTCCTACATTTTTACTCTCAATGTGCCTAGTGGATTTTTAAAAATAAATTACAGTTTTAGTCACTGAAAAATGATCCCTTTCTAGGGAAACTTTATTGTCATGCTTGTGATATATATTGTTGTTATTTCTCCTTGAGAATAGAAGAAAATTACTGTACATTCTTTAATATGGAATGATTTATTTCTTCATTTCACTAACCAAAATATTTTGGGATTGAAAGAATTATTCTACATATTGCTATACCAACCTCCAATAATTCATGTGCTTTTTTATGCTGAACCAATTGATCAATTTACATATTTATTTATCCTTTCATAATTATTGTTTGCTTCTGAATTTACCAATGTAATGTCCAACAAGATTCATTACACATACTTTACAAATTGTTACTCCTTTGTGTGAATCTCAGATAAGGGTCAGAAGAGAAAATAATATATTTCATGCCTAACAGAGTTTGCTTACTTTTCTGCATTTCCATATATTCCTACCTAAGCTTTGCTGGGCTGTAAACAAACCTTCATTACATTTCGAACATATGTTGACATATTATCCTAAACTAACAATCATGTATTTAGGCTTACTGAATTCAATAAACCACTCATCTCGCTTACATATAACATCACATCAACAATTTTAAGTCACTCAGAAGTCAGTAAGGCTGGTCCTTGAAACTTTACAATTGATACATTTGAGACAGAACCACAGACTTTGACATAATCCAGAATACAAGATATAGCAGGATATTAGTAATTAAATTTAATTTCTTTCATCTTTTTGAAATTGGCACTTAGCAAATCCTTTGCCAGATAGTAGGGCTTTAGAAATGGGAGAAAACATAAATAATTATGCTTTCTATAACACCTTTATTAAATACCATGCAATGAAGAATGAAGATCCTTGTTAAAGCCTGTGGAAAAACACTATGGGAGTTCATCAAAAAATTAACAATAGAACTACCATATGATTCAGCAAATTCACTTCTGGGTATATTTCCAAAGAACTGCAATTAGGATCTTGAAGAAATATCTGCATTCTCATGTCCACTTCAACATTATTCACAATAGCCAAGATACAGAAACAAACCAAATTTCCACTGACATTTGAAATGGATAAAGAAAATGTATTATAGACATATAATGGAGTATTAGTATTAAGCCTTATAAAAGGCTGAAACCCTACCATTTGTGACATGGGTAAACGTGAAGGACATTATGCTGAGTGAAGAAGACCAGTCACAAAAGGGCAAATACTGTGTGATCTCACTTATATGAGGAATCTAAAATAGTCAAAAAAATAGAGAGTAGAATAGTAGTTGCCAGGGGCTGGGAAGAGGGGGAAACTGAGAGCTGTTCAACAGGTATAAAGTTTCAGTTACGCAAAACTGAACAAGTTCTAGAGGTCTGCTATAAACCTAATGCCTGTAATTAACAACCCAGTATTTTGCACTTAAGAATTTGTTAAGAGGGTAGATCTCACATTATGCATTCTTACCACAAGAAGAAAGGACAGCAATATATATATGTAATTAATCTTACCGTCATATTAAATAATATAACGTATGTATTTTTAAAAAGAGAATGAAAATCATAAAATCCACCAGAGAAAAAAAGACTTATTTCCTGCTGACTATTGGCAGACTTTTTGTTAGCAACAAAGAAAAGTATATAATATTGTCTTCAAAATTCTGAGGGAAATAGTCTCTTAACCTAGAATTTTATATGAAAACAAACTGTGATTTAATAGTGAAGGTATAATAGTATTTTCAGATATACAATGACAAATGATATTAGTAATCAGCAACTGTTCTTCTAGAGGTAAATAATTCCCGTATAGTTCCCTTTCACTGATGAATAAAGGGAGGTATAAATGAGTTAAGTAACTTTCCCAAAATAATATAGTTATAAATTTATTTATTTATTCATTTATTTATGGCTGTGTTAGGTCTTCATTGCTGTGCACGGGCTTCTCATTGTTGTGGCTTCTCTTGTTGTGGAGCACGGGCTCTAGGCATGTGGGCTTCAGTAGTTGTGGCACGTGGGCTCCGTAGTTGTGGCTCGTGGGCTCTAGAGCACAGTGGCAAGGCAAGAATTTGAAGCCACATATTTTCCAGATGCAGAGTCTATGTATTTAACATAACACTAAAGGATCTATTAAAGGATACTTATCAGCAATAAGCAAAGTCAATTTGGAGGTAAGGTGTTAAATGCAGGATGATCAGGCTATCTTTGTGGAATGTTTCCATCTAACTATCATCTTGCTGATAAAAATCTTTGTAACTGAGCACTATGTTTTATGTCTCATTTCAATAAAATATCCTGTATATTTCCCTCTGAGCCTTTAGGGTTCTTGCTTATATTATATTCTCTATGAAAATCTATGAAAAGTGAGCTCTAAAAAATGGTAAGTAAAAGCTAGTCTTTTGAAGACATAAATAACTGTAATAAAACCTGGGCCCCCATCTGGTCAGTCTCTGCCTAGAGACACCTTCAAAGGAAACACACAGATCCTATTCCAGAAACCTTAAGGCATATTGTTCACCTACAAGGTGGGTTTTCTTTAAAAAGTCCAGGCCAAGTGTTTTACCTATTTTAACAGAAAAAAAAAATTTCCAAAAGTCTTCTCTATACCTCATTGTTGTTTGATAAAGAGAAGAAAATTTTAAACATATGTAAAGAAAGAAACAGACATAAAAGACTACACAAAACAAGATATCGACAGAAAGAAATCCTGGTCACTGATGGTTTTCAGGTTCTCCAAACCAGCCTGTCATGTGGTCTGGCTTCACTCTCTGCCCCTGTGTTCTAGGGAGATACTCAGGTAGCCTGTTTCATGGGTAAATAGAGATAATTCATTGGAGAAAAATGGCTCTGGGTATAGTCAAGCAATGGCACAGACACTGAAGGAATAAATGAAGATCAAGAGACTTTTGTGAAAGTTAGAAACAAGGCGTTTATGATATGAAAGATCCTGTAGAAAAGGAGAGGCTGACGGTGCAAGAAAAATGCTAATAGCCAAAGGAGCAAAGTCCTTGAAAAAGCCAGAAGGCAAGAGACTTGGTCTTTCAGGGAGGGACTTGCTTCCATAAGAGAAGACATCCAGGCTAAAAAGAGAAGATGGGTGAGAAGGTAGGACATGCAGATATATTTCGATCTGACCAAGGGAAGAGGAGAGAGCTATTTCCTGGTAGCATCTATATTCAACAAAACATCATATAAGTAATTGGCTGCAATATGGCAGCAGTAGGTGAGATGAATGGGATGTTAGGGGAGAGAAAAATAGATATAACTGTCATGATACAAAGTGAATTAGTGTGTTTACTATAAAAACATAGATGGCTTCTGTCCTATCTAAGGTAAGGTATTATAAAGACATAGTAATAAAAATCAATACACTTACTATCATTTCCTCTGGAAATTCTTAACTACCGTTTTAAGTATGAAGCAGACAATCAACTGTATTGATCTAGTTTTGTGCGGTGGTAAGGGAAAAACGGGCGAGAAATTGAGGAACATATTCAAAAGCATAACTCTGATGAGGGACTATGGAATCTGAGCTGAATGAGGAGAGGCAGGAAGATTAAAACTCAGACACCTATGGATCAATAGCGTGATGACCCCAATGAGATGAAGCGGTTTGCATGGGGTTGTTAGAACAAGGAAGGAAAAACTATATTATTGGTGTGGACAGAAAGCAGAGCTACAAGCACATATCTAGGGGCTTCATCTGGTCCTCCCGACTATGAGCTCACTTTGAACTTGCTCTCAGTGCTTTGGACCGTGGTCCAGAATTTGATTCCCAACTTTTTTTTTCAACTTTCCAAATATTTTATTTTTTTATTGAAGTATAGTTGATTTATAATGTTGTGTTAATTACTGTGTACAGCAAAGTGATTCAGTTATACATATATATACATTCTTTTTTCATATTCTTTTCCATTACAGTTTATCATAGGTTATTTTTTTTTAACATCTTTATTGGAGTATAACTGCTTTACAATGTTGTGTTAGTTTCTGCTGTATAACAAAGTGAATCAGCTATATGCATACCTATATCCCCATATCCCCTCCCTCTTGCATCTCCCTCCCACCCTCCCTATCCCACCCCTCTAGGTGGTCACAAGGGTGATCTCCCATAGCAGTGCTATGCGGCTACTTCCCTATCATAGGATATTGAATATAGTTCTCTGTGCTATACAGTGAGACTTTGTGGTTTATCCATTGTATATATAAAATCTTACATCTGTTAAACTCAATCTCCCACTCCATCCCTTCCCAAACCCCTCCGCCTTGGCAACCACCAGTCTGTTCTCTATGTCTGTGATTCTGTTTCTGTTTCATGGATAGGTACATTGGTGTCATATTTTAGATTCTGCATATAAGTGATATCATACAAGATTTGTCTTTCTCTCTCTGACTTACTTCACTTAGTATGATAATCTCTAGTTGCATCCATGTTGCTGCAAATGGCATTATTTCATTCTTTTTTTATTGGCTGAGTAATATTCCATTTATATATGTACCACATCTTCTTTATCCATTCCTCTGTTGATGGATGTTTAGGTTGTTTCCATGTCTTGACTATTGTGAATAGTGTTGCTATGAACATAAGGGCGCATGTATCTTTTCGAAGTATAGTGTTGCCTGAGTATATGCCCAGGAGTGGGATTGCTGGATCATATGGTAATTCTATTTTTAGTTCTCTGAGGAACTTCCACACTGCTTTGATTCCCAACTTTTAATTAGTTCTTTTTTTTATTTGGGAGTGTTAAGCCTGACCTATACACATGCATACAGAATTCACTCAAATTAGTTCTGAAAGGAATAGATTTAATAAGAGATACTGAGAACTCACAGAACTGATGGATGACTGAGAAAAATGTTCTAGGCAGGCAAACATACTGTAATGCTACAAAACCCCAAATAATGCCACTGCCAGTCAGCTGCCACCACCACCCTGAACACCTGGTCCAGCACATTGGATGTACCCCACACTACTTCCTGTTTCCTCAGGTAATCGCACTTGATTTGTGGAAAATAAGCTGCCTGTTTGTCCTCTACAGACCTGGAAAGCTAAAAAGTGTACTACTTTGTGATTCCGTGTTGGGATTGACAATGCATGTGGAAACTACCAAAATGCGAGAAGGATGTGCTAGTCTTTGGGTGGACTCAAGAGGGACCGATGGGAACGACCCGGGTTACCTCCTCTAATACTAAAATTTCTTATTTTCTATGTTGTTTAAAGACTTTGATCTATAAATGATTGTATAATTATGTATACAGTACAGAAGAGTGTTCAATAGAAGTTTTTTGTGGTGAAGTTTCAAGAGAGAAAGGAGAGACTAATATATGTTATTTTGAACTTCCATCCACTCAGACTAGGTATACAGATTATTTTTAAAACTCATTACTTTGCCAGAAAACTTCTAAAAACTAGTTTCCTACTGTCAATTGCCTACTTATTTCATAATTTCAGTAGTTTAAAATATTTCAGTTTGAAATGTGTAGAAGTGCCATGGCATGCTCACTATGACACAGTCACTAGACTTCAGAAAGAATGATACCAATTCCTCATACTAACCTGGAAAAAACAAATTTCATATTCTAAAGCCAGGCCACCAAGTGAAAAAGGGGTCTGAAGTCTTTAAATTTTACACATTTCTTTTTCCGTACTTAACCAAATACCTGAGGGGAATGTGTATTTTTAGCCTAAATTTACACCATAATTATTTCAATTCTGGATCACAGCATCACTGTAAAACTGTTAATATACTACTAAAGAGAAGTTGGAGAAACATTTCTGGTAAAACATTTCTTTACAGAAGGTGGAGAAACCCTATAATTTTCAGTGAGATGATTACATAAAGTCCTACCTATAATTTTATTTAATTGTAGTTTTTTACTTCATTTTCTCATCCAGGATTCCCTTTCTTTTATTTCACCCTTGTCTCAAAAGGAAGACATTGAAACTATCTTCAGCAAAATGTTCATGGATATTTACATAGTTAATTATTCTCTATTTGTGTCAAAGATTACAGTATTTTCAAACTATTAGCAGAGAAGTTAAAACTCATTCTAGCAACTATTTTCCATAGTTACAGGTATAGACAGGACCTCTTTTTTAAACATAGACCATAAAAGTATTAGTCATGGGCTACATATAAGTAAAATTAATAAGGAGAATATATAATAATAAAAATAATATGCTATACGGCAACAAATACAAATATAACCTTACACTAACACATATAGTTGGCAATAATAATGGACTTATGCATTAAAATTCCACTAGGAAACTTTTTATTGCTGTTGCTACGTAGATGGCGTGTGAGAGTTAAGAACATGGATTCTGGAGCAATATTTCCTGAGTTTAAATCCAGCTCTGCCGATACTATGTGAATATCCCCAAGTTCTATACCTTCTCAAACCTCTGTCTCCTCTTGTGTAAAGGGTAACACTAGTACTACCTGATAGGACTGGTCAGGTGCTTAAATTTAAAAGTACAGATTAAGGGTATAAATCAGTGGTTGGCGATTGTAGTGAGCTGTGAGTTCCCTATAAGGTTAGCTTTTTAAATTAAATGCCTATATTATAGAAATATTATTGATTGTCTAGATGAAATGAATCAGTGATTCACAGATTTTTCCAATTATGTCTTCTAGTCCAAATAAAGATAAAACTATATCTTCAATCTATATTCAGTTAAAAACCTGAATATTCTATTCATGCTACTCAAAAAGTCTGAGATTTTGCTGAAGTTTAATTAATCATCTGGTTCAGGAGCTGGTACACTTTTTCTGCAGCCAGCAACTAGGTAATACTTTAGTCTTTGTAGGCCATATACTTTCTATCCCAACTTCTGAATTCTGTCATTGTAGCATGAAAGCATCCATGGACAGCACAAATAGGCATAGCTGTAATCACATGAAATTTTATTAACAAAAACACACAGCAAGCCAGATTTGTCCCAAGGGTGTAGTTCGCTGACCCCTACTCTAGGTGTTTGATAAAATGAACACAGAGTTCTCAAATATTTTAACCCAATTTAAACTTTCCTGAGGGAAATAAACTTAATTGAGCTACTTGAGTATCATGGTTCCACAGTCTGTGAGAATATGTATCCAAACCCTGAATTCTCTTTCAAATAAAACGAACATAAACAGCAGTCAGAAAGTCCAATGTTTCTTGTTAGCAAGTACAAAGAGGAGATATGACAGTTTACAAGACTTAAGAACTATGCTTGACTCACCAGTTGAATAAGGTTCAAGTAATCAGAGGAGTAATGCTCATATATTAATTCTTCTGCTTACCACGTGTAGGTAAAACACCATATATGTGATAAAAGTACTACTAATGTACAGTTGATCCTTGAACAACAAGGGTTTGAACTGCCCAGGTCCACTTATTTGGGGATTTTTGAATCCTTGGATGTGGAGCCGTGGATAAGGAAGAGCCAATGTAAGAAGAACGGACTATACATTATACTGGGATCTTCCACTGCTGGGAGGGTGGGTGCCCATAACCCCCGTGTTGTGCAAGGCTCACCTGTATTATTAACTTGAGAAGGTTCTAAATTCTAAGATAAAGGTATGATAAAAAGTCTTAATAATCAAGTATAATATTTTCTAAAATAAAAAGCAGGTGAATCTATCCAATCAGAGTCTGAGTGAGAACCCACGATCAGTGGAATTGTGAGCTCACCCAAGAGTTCACTGCCTTGTGTCCCTCAAGCAGTATGATTACAACTTAGTACCATCTTTAAAAATAAAAACTAAAAAGGAAATTGATGACATTCTAGAGAAATCAGAATATTGGCAACAGAAGCTGAAATATATATCCTCTGGGTCTTTATCAAATGTTTGAAGTGTGCATGTTTTGTTTTAGGTTACCTAGATTGGGGCAATCTAGGTAATTGCCCCAATTTTCCCTGCTTCATTTTACAGAGTGGGTCACAGTCTAAGCGTGTGAGGAAAATAAATAACTGGAAGGCTGGCTGTGGGTTTGTTTTGGTTTTCACTTTTTGAGGCACAGCACCTTTCCTGATTATCCACGTGTAGAAGACGGCAACTTTGTGTGATGGTGGCATGGGGTGTAGAATAGACAGTACATCCTCAAGCAGCTTCACTCCGTGATCCTCCGTAGATTGGTTCTGCACAGTGGAGCCCAAAGCCCTGAAAACAGCTGTGATGGATCCGCAAAGGACTCAGTCCGCTGGTGTGTCCATCAGCAAATACCCAGGCCTGTCAATATTTGAGGAAGAGAGCAGATTCCTAAGCCTTTTCTGTCCACACCAGAAAGGCTGATTATTATGCCGTGTGAGGACAGATAGCCATGGGTCTGGATGGACACCCACGGAGGACTGACATCAGTATCCATCAGGGATTCTCGTCTCCCAAGGTAAACACATTCTCTCGCAGATTTCTTTTTGTTTATCCAGTATTCCAAGCCCCAACACGCCTATGCATTCAGGACTGGTGCCTACCTCCCCCTGCTCTCTACATTCCAGTGACCATTCCAGAGGATAATACCTTCTGATTGTTGAAGGCCAGCTATTGGACCCCTGCCTGAGTCTCCCACTTTGATAGGATAGAACCAAGAGCCCGTTACAGCTCCTCCCTCCCAACAACTCTGTGTCTTTCACCTCATCCACGACCTCTAGTGGCTTCTCTGCACTCTTCTAGTTTTCCCTCAATCCGAGCCAGGTCTAGAGCTAGAAGCACCTGGCATTTCTGCCTCCTGTCCAAGTGACAGAGCACTAAGTCCCAGATATAATATATGTATGTGTATATACAGAGGGAAAGACAGAGGAGACAGACACAGAGAGACAGGGCTATATATATATATATAGAGAGAGAGAGAGAGAGAGAGTCCTGTGAGGAAAGTGCTGCAATCTACCTTGCATTTATGAAACACAGTACAAGACTGAAAACAAAAAGAGGAAGATAATTAATTACTCAATTTCAGACACTATTAATGAAAATCCAAGGAAATTTGTCTACAATTCCACATCAAGTTGAATGAAGGGCGGTTTTCCCCTCACTCATTCTCTAGTCATTATTCAGGAACATGTTTACTGAGGACATATTATATTGACATCTAGAGATATTTGAGCCTACATTTTTGTATATTTTCCAGTTGACTATTGCTTCTTTTTGTCTTAAAGCAAGTAGTATCTAACCCTTTTCTCTTACCTCCACTGCTCAGAATTAACTGCTGGTTCTGGATCCCTCACTCTGCTTTCTGTTTATCTACAATATTTGCAATAGACACATGTAAAAGAATGCTTTGTCATTTGCATTTAAAAAGTGGGGACTTGTGGTCTACATTTCTCTGGTTCTTGGATTTCTCACCTGTAAATGCAACAAGACACTACTTTGTGGTCATTTACAATATTTTAATGCCAAATGCCAGTTGACCTATGTGAAATGAAATCTAAAAAAAAGAAAAAAGAAGAAAAGAAAATCTTTCCACTTCGGAAAAAATATAACTCAAGTCCCTACCACCATTACACACACATAAAATTATTACATTTTAAGGAATGTCTTCCTTATTATTACATATTCATAGTTGAGCAAAATAGACATATAAAGCTAATTAAATTATGACTCACTTTATGGATAACAAATAAAAACTAGTTCTGTGTGATTGAATCCAGTGGTGCTTAAAAATGTGGCCCATGGACCATGGCTGGTCCACAAATTGTTACCAATTTCCAACGAGTTAAGTATAGAAATTGAGAATTTGGAAACATTTATGGTAATTTGGAGATTAATTTTATCTCTGTTGAGTCTAATGAGAAAAATATGGGCTTGTATTTATATGTTATTTTAAATTTTATTTCTCATGTGCAATAGTTTGGGAAAAAAAAACCCAAAACTTATCTTGCACCAAAGAAAGTGTGAGAAGCACCATTGCACAGCAATAGTCATTGTATCCTCACATATATACTACCTTTCACTCTTTTAAAACCTCTGTTGTACTCATAAAACAATTGATTATGAGATATTTATTAAGTGTGTGCTATATGTTGGGCACCATGGAAAAGCACAAAATGTGATAAGGCAAGCCTAAAATCTGGTTGGAAAAGTCGAACAAAGATCAAGGATATAGTTAGAAAAATCAGATAATTTGTCATGAAGCCCGAATGGTGGGCTGTGGATGAACCAGAATCACCAGAAGCTGTTAAAAGTTTTCCCAACATCTTGCTTTAACTACCTCTAGCCAACAAAGGGCCCAGAAAATTAATTGCTTTGATGTTCATTTGCCATGCCCTTTACTTAATCTAAGAAACTGTTCAAGCAGACATCAAGACTGTGGACATTTTATGAAAATCCTTAATACTTGTGAATCCTGCTTTTTCTTCTCTCTTTACCAACAGATCTCTTACTGCAGCAGTCACAGAAAAGCTGAGCTGAGGAGAACCAAATCATCTGCAAAGTTCAGATAAATAAAATGCACTTTTGGAACCTTTTACGACACCTCATAATAGACTTCACCTCATCAAATAATGAAACCCTCTTCTTGACAACAATTTGGACTCAGCGAGAATGTATTAAATCAACTGCCCTAGGACAAAAAGACATTTGTCATCCCTCAATAGATGGGAACTGACAGATCTTAGAGGATTAAGTAGAACTCTCTTATTGTTTATGCTTCATACCTCACATCTTTATCCTGAGACCAAAGCCACCTGGAGTCCTTTGCTGTACACACACAAGACTGACATTTGTTTTAATCTATGAAAAAGCATAGACACCATAGTGGCAATGAAGTCCCAATGGTCCTTTAGCTACTTTGACGCTTTTCTGACATTACCAGATAGTAGCAGATATATATAGATGTTCAAAATCAATTTCACATTTTAAAACATTCCCATCTAACTGTCAGCATTCTTCATGTTACCGTGATCATCACAGAACCACATGTAAGCAACATGAGATTTGAGAGTCTTTTTAAAATATGTGTGAAATTATTTTAATCATTTTACCAACACTCTTTCACTAACGTATTTTCCCAGTAAATTTTGAAGGGTGCTTTTCAGCAACAGAGAAAAGGTATAATTGTACATCATTTGTGCCATTTATCATGGATTTGGGTCTATACAACTGATTTTCCAGTACCTCTTGTTCTTCACTGAGTTATTTATTTTCAAAAGTAGAGTTGGGAATTTAAAATTGAAATGGCCTAAGTATCAACTCATAAGTTCTGTATAGACTTTGGCATTCATCCAAATGCTATAACCCTAAATGTGGTAAAATAAATGGAAGAAATAATAATGTGATGAGTGTTTTTGACATGGATCATGGTGAAGGCAATATAACTGGAAGCATGGATTTATGTAAAATTTGCAAGAAATGCCAATGTTATTCCTGAAAACTTTTAAAGCTAAGTTATTCCTATCACACTAATTCCAGAATGTCATTATCACAACACCTTAATCATTAATTGGAGAATAGTATACTCTAGCATAAGATCCATAACTGGTTTAACTTGACATCATATGTTTACAAAGTTGTATGCCAGGATCTTCCTTTGACACTTAGGTATCTTTCGGAGCAAGAAGAATCAAATACATAAAGGGAATTGACTAACAAAGTAACTTGACAATTTATATAAGTAGTATCCTAGTGAGAGAAAATTTTCCGAAGCCATCCTTGGTCCCCTGCCCCTATTCTCTGACGTTCCAATTGTGAACCTAGCTATCATCATCAGTAGGCTGTAAAAGTCCCTATTTATTTCTCTGTGTGTTCCTAATACTGTGTACAATGCCTCACTGGTATACAGTAGACATTTCATAAGTGTTTGAATGAGTGAATAAACTCAAGCTTTCTGTTTGAAATTGAATAGAAAAAAATAAAACTTTCTAATAATTGGCAAAGAAATAAGAAAACACAACCCACTGTACTTTGGGGATTTAGCTGAGGCCAGTAAATGATAAATTTGTTTTTTTTAAACTTATTTTTATTGGAGTATAGTATCTTTACAATGTTGTGTTAGTTTCTACTGTACAGCAAAGTGAATCAGCTATATTTATATATATATCCCCTCGTTTTTGGATTTCCTTCCCATTTAGGTCATCACAGAGCACTAAGTAGAGTTCCCTGAGCTGTACTGTAGGTTCTCATTAGTTATCTATTTTATACATAGTATCAATAATGTATATATGTCAATCTCAAACTCCCAATTCATCCCACCTCCCCTTCCCTGCTTGGTGTCCATACATTTGTTCTCTACGTCTGTGTCTCTATTCCTGCTTTGCAAATAAGCTCATCTATACCATTTTTCTAGATTCCACATTGAGTTAATATACGATATTCATTTTTCTCTTTCCAACTTACTTCACTCTGTTTGACAGTCTCTATGTCCATCCACATCTCTACAAATGACCCAATTTTCTTCCTTTTTATGGCTGAGTAATATTCCATTGTATATATGTACCACATCTTCTTTATCCATTCCTCTGTTGATGGACATTTAGGTTGCTTCCATGTCCTGGCTATTGTAAATAGTGCTGCAATGAACATTGGGGTGCATGTGTCTTTTTGAACTATGGTATCCTCTGGGTAGATGCCCTGTAGTGGGATTGCTGGGTCATATGGTGGTTCTATTTTTAGTTTTTTAAGGAACCTCCATACTGTTCTATATCAATTTACATTCCCACCAAGAGTGCAAGAGGGTTCCCTTTTATCCACACCCTCTCCACATCTATTGTTTGTAGATTTTTTAATGATGGCCATTCTGACAGATGTGAGGTGTTACCTCATTGTAGTTTTGATTTGCATTTCTTTAATAAGTAGTGATGTTGAACAAAATTTGGGACTAAAGACTTGGAGACAAAGCTAAGGATGCAAGTACTGGCCAGAATCGATAGAGACAAAACTAGAGAAATTTTATTAGAAAGACAACCAGTCTAGAAATATAACTGTTTCCAAATATCCCAGTTACAAATCAATGCGAGCTACTTTCTAGTAAAACTGTTAACACTTACAGAGGCAAAGCGTTAGAAGCACTCTATAATGACCTACTTTAAGGAAGAATTTGTGAACTGTCATTTAAAGGGCAGGAATTTGCCAGGATTTTATCCCTAATGAACGCAACCTGCCACCTGGTGGTGACTGCCCTGAATTGCAGATGTTTGATCTGGGCTGTCTTTAAGGAACTGTGCCGCAAATCCCACCAATATAAAGCAGTGGAGGTGATAGTTCTTGTGGTCCATAGGAACACACCACTACCACCACCATCATCTCGAAACCACACAAAAAAAGAAAAGATTAAAAACCAAGCAAACAAACAAACAAACCAAACCTGTTTTTATTATCCATCCCCAAAAAGAAGTCTAGGCTAAAATGAACTTTTGGAACAAATGAAGATTGAGTTCAGCCTTTGGCCCATTCTCGTCCTGTGCCACTTTTCTACATCTACCAGTAAAATCATTGCCCTTGTCCAGCCCAATAGCCCTTCTGACACCAGCTAACCTGAGCACATCCCCTGTGTGCTTGAAATCTTTCCGTCTACTCTAGCATAGCTACCACTAGGTGGAAGACTCACATGTCCAGAATTCCAGAAAAGTGATACAAGGTGCATCGTTTGTCAAAGTGCCAAGGCCTAGATAAGGCCTAGCTCAATGAAAGTGTACACAATAAATAAATTAGTTACCGTAAACTATTTTGCCTCTTTGTGTATGATGCTAAGCATTTTAGTAAAGGAGTCTCATTTTTCACAAGTGTGTTTCAAAATACTAATTGATGATGTGATGATTATGATGAGTTATGCTTAGTAAATATTATATGGAATATAAGCAGAAATACTTTCCTTACTATTTGTGATTTATGCTCTAGAAATATTTAAAAGAAAAAAACATTTATAAACTACCAGAATATAAGCACTATTCTCCATAGTCAAGGGTCCATAACCCAGGAAATCAAGCAATTGTTCAGTAGATGTGAAAAAGGTGGTTCAAGAGAAAAAGAATGACACTTTTTATTAAAGAAAAGGAGTCTTTCAGAAAATAAGTCTATATCTATCTAATGTCTCTGAGTTATAGTTTAGTCTCTGGATGGCTTTTAGTGGGAGATGCTAGGTTCTGGGCACTTGATCACTTTGAGGCATACCAGGCCTTCCATGGAAATAGTACGTGCTCTCCTAAGATCATTGACATTAGAAGAGATACCACTTTGCGTTCTCTAGTTTTAGTCTAGCTATTACTCTCAAGAATTATAATGACATGAATTATAGCCATCATTTATTTACACTACTTAAACGATTATGATTTGTGACAAATCCAGGTTCTTCAGCATTTGATGGAATCATCAAGTGTCTTTATCTATATGGAATTAGAATTGGGCAACCCTTAGAATAGATTCAAGGTAATTTTACAGTTAAAAATTCTGGAAAAGAACAGAGAGAGATGATCATTATGCACAATTAATAAAATCACTCAGCTGGAAGAGATCTAAAAACTAATAATAATAATAAGTCTAATTTACCAAGAAGCCAATCAAGTATCCATGGCACTTAGTTCCTATAAACAGTGCCTAAACATCTTGCCTCAACTGGGCAAGAACAACTTAATCGCTTTACTATTTCTCAGTGCAAAGCCAAGGTCAGCATTTTAAGGTCAAACTCTGGGACTTTTATTCAGTTACCAAGATTGAGGGTTCCTTGAGAAGTCCAGAAGTATGCCTCAAAATGGGATTGAGATTTTGAACAAGTCTTTGCCCTCACTTTCTATAGCATATTCAATCAAAAGTTTAGTGTCATCATATTTGATATAAAATTAAATAAGGTATATCATGCCTGAATACCTAAAGATAAGAAAAAAAATTACATGTATCAGAGAATGGAAAAAATGGAGAAATAGAAAGAGAGAGATCGAGGGAGAGAGAGATACAATTTTATAGATTAAATCACTACAGTGTTTAGGATTTTAAGCTGTATAAAATTAATGTGAGTAGACTTTTTTAATTCCTTTACAGTAAAAAGAAGCAAAAGCACTTATCTTAAATTCAACATCAAATTCTTATTTTTAGCTTTCAGTACCATACGGACACATCAGAAGAAATGAAGCTCTGTGTCAAAACTCCAAAGGAACAAAGAGGAAGTAGCCTTTTTCAAACCAAAACATGTCTTTCTCTGAAGAAAAATGGGAAAATTGAGTTAATATGCCATGACAGTCATCAGGGCTGATCACATAATATTCTTACTCTCCTTCCAGGTACATGGAAAGATTATAGTTTCAAAATAACATGAAGTTCGATGAGATCATGAGGCTTATGCGGGCCAATGAAATGTGACAAGTAACACTCCTATGACATTTGTACTTTCTGGATGGAAATTTAAGAGCCAGTGTGTGAGCTTTAACTCTGTGTGTGTTTTTTCCTTCTATATCAGTAACAAGTGATAGCATATAGAAAATAAGAGAGAACAGCTGGGTCCTGGAGTGAGGAAACAGTGGAGAAGATTTCCCCAGCCAACCCAGACTGATATTTAGCATGAATAATAAATAAATATTACTATTTTAAGCCATTAAGATTCTGGGCTTATTTGTTACAAAGCCTAGTCTATATATCCTGCCCAATACATACAAATAGAATATCAGGTTCAAGGCTGACAAAGGCACAGAATGCGATGGCCATAGAAAAGAGTTAGTTCCAGGTAATTGAAGCTTTATTAGAAGACAGTATGTTGTAAATGATACGGACTTTGCTCTTCTACTTCCTGCCTTTAAGATCTTGGATAGTTTATTCTCCCTAACATAGTTTTTCTGATGATCTGATGATCTCTTTAGTAAACATTAGGCATAAAATAGACAGTCAACATATTTTAATATTTTTTCTTTCCTTTCATATAATCATACAAGTCACCAAGGACTTAGACTTAAAATGAATAATTATTAATTATAATTATAATATTAAAAGGCCATGCTATGTGCAGTGTGGATCAAGTATAACCTATCTTTGGGAGAGCAATAAGACTGAGATTTCTGAACTACTATATTCCAAGTACAGATTTCCTAATATGGGTGCTACACAAACCAACCAGAGCAATAAAACAGATTATTATTCACAGTGAAATTGAGAGCCCAATAGTTTAAATAGTTTAGCCAAGTTGCCAGAAATAACTTCCTGAAAATAGAAACTCTTTAAGTTTGAGGATAGTTCAAGTTTTTGTGGGTTTTTTTGCTTTTGTTTTAATTCATTCCTGCTGGTTATACGTGCTATTAGACTAGTGTGGAAAACTCACGCTAGTGACTTGGACACTTAATAGGTTCTCCTCCATGTGCTGTAGCCACCCTATGTGTATATTAGTCACAATAGATTAGGCTATGCCTTGGTCAAAAAAACCACCTCTAAATCTTAGTGGCATAAAACAAAGATTCTTTGTGACATGTGTGCTACCACAGGCAACATACAGTGGGTCTATATATTAGTGATATGGCAATATTAAATATCATAAAGATGCTAATATTATATAACGTTTAACATCATATTTAGGATATTTGATATTATATGGACAGTAAAGCTTCATAACAACATAGCATGAAAGACTACAGAAATTTGAGTCTTTTCAATCACACTGTTGTTATATAGATTATCTTCAATTTCTGCCAGTTCTGCTAACCTGTGTAAACTAATGTATATAAACACATCCTAAACTAGAGTTCTAACTGGAATGATCTCATGATTCTTACATTAGTTTCTTCACGTTAAATCTGCAGCAAACATGTTCTAGGCTATAACACACTGAGTATTGGAATAAAATCAAAGGCTAGGCTCACTAGAATCATCAGATGAGCTCTTCTGACTAAATTTGTCAGTCATTTGGTCAAATTCTTGGCTTGGTGGATAATTAGGTTGATAAACCTTTTCACTGACTAGTGGTTAAATGAACTAAATTTACCAGCTACTTTGACAACATGGTGTGGAAAATATTCCAAACTCATTATTCATCTGAACTCTTTCCAGACCAAATGTAAAGTGTAGCACATTATTTTGGTTTCCTTGAACTGACAATGTCTTTTGAGACGTGTTTATTTTCTAGGAAGACTTTGAGAAATCCATTATTAAGTTTGGCCCTATCTATTAAAAGTAAGTACTGTTCTTAGATCAATGTGAGCAAGGTGGATTTAAAGTATGATTTAAGTGCAGTGCATAGTTTATTCTTTCAGCTGTTGCTGGGTACCTGAACAGATATCCGCGTAGAATGCTGAGGAATGTATTTTCGTATAAATGATACCACAGTCTTAAAAGGAACCCAAGCAGATCCGTACACATCATCACATCTTCCTTACCCTTTCCTCACCCAAGCAGGACCACGTGCAGCCTGGAGCCAACAATATGGTGAACATTAAGGTTGCCATATTTGGGACACATGTATCAATATGCTAAAAAAGCACTTATTTGTTATTTATCTGAAATTTAAATTTAACCAGCTGGTTTGTATTTTATCTGGAAATCCTGGTGACAGCGCAGTTCCTTGAGATACAGTAGTGGTCAGGTTACATAATTGTTAATATTTCTTCTGTTTTCTCTGCGTTGGGATGAATTATTCATCTGTGTTGAGCAGTGTGCAAACGATAATAAAGCCAAATCCACATTTTTGTAGCACTCCTGACAAACTACTGCAATATTAAAGAAATAAATTACAAGTCCTGCATTGCTTAGCTGCATGGCCCTCATCCCTGCTTTTGAGACATTTCAATCAACCTTACAATATTCACCAAGTTGCAAGATATTAAACATATATTTTATCTGTCCTGAAGTAGCATTGATTTTGAAACTGTAAGGTCTTCTGTTTTTTTTGTTTTTGTTTTTTTTTTCCAGATTATTGATGGTCAAACTGACTATTTGTGTTTTAAATTAGGTTTTCCATGGCTAACATACTTCACGTCGGCACTTATTATACAAGCAACAATTATGTCATCACAGGGCTGTGGTACAACATGAAGGGAGTGTAAATGTCAGGATTGATGACTATGGCTCAGAGCCAGCTCATTAAAAGCAATGGTGTGAATAGTACAACTGTGTTGCCTTTGAAAGAACCGAGTATGTATTATCCACCTATCAGTGCACCAAAGCAGCATCATAAACATAGATCTCTAACTGCAGCCCATTTAAATGAGGAAAGGGTGTATATTAATCTATGAAATTGATTTTACCCAGGGGGAAAAAATTGTTCTCTGTATTTATGAAAGTTAAAGCATTCAGTGCACAGAGAAGCACTTATCAAATGAGCATCCATGGTATGTAGATGTATTTTACTAATGCTTCCTGCTAAGATAAATAGGCAATGCTCATAAAAGATGCTACTATAATTTGCTAGAAATAAAAGAACTAAAAAAGAGCAACATGTCTACAGCTTTTTGGAAAGCACAGAGAGGAAATTTTCTAAATTACTGAGCCTCTATGTTTGATATATTTAATTTGAAAGTCATTGATAAAACATGACAGTAATTTTATATACACACACACACACAAATAACTCAATATTTTTTATATTTAGTATTCCCTACAGGTAAGTTAATAAATTGTTTGGTGATAATTGTATGCTTCAGATCCTCCTTTATTTTCAGAATTATAGGATCACAATAAAAATTTTTAGATTGGAAAAATTATTTAAATGTTGAATATTCCCTATTCTCTGCATTTGCAACAAGATTAGGAAATTTCAATGTACACGCATAACTTCAAAACTAAGCAAGATAACTCAGCAGGATTCTTTTCCATGATGTTTACCGTTCAGATATCTTTGAAGCTATATCATCTCGTCTTTAAACAGCATTAGCTAAGCCCGAAGGTACAAGATTTTTTTCCCAGTAGCCTCTTAGCAGATGTATCTGGACACATCTTCTACATGCTAATACCCAATTTACAGATTCCAGGGAAAAATGAAATTTCACATAGTACGAGGAAGTAAAGTAAGAAGTACCCACTTAAATTTCTGGGGGATGGGGAGAAGGTGGCTTTAAATATTCTCACACACACATTGAGTCTCTGAATCCCCACATGACCTTACGAGATTAGTGTACTTGTCCTCATTTTTCAGACTGAGACACTGAAAGTGCAAAAGATAAAGGTCCCAACACTAACAAATGGAAAATATTTGAACCTAGGACTTCCCATTTTTAGGTCAGTACTTTTCCACAGGACCCCTGCTGCCCCATGGGGTGGGAGGAGGGTGATGTGGAGGCGGCTACTGACTTCTGGCTAAGCCTGACCTTTTGTCACATTATCTTCTTCCTAAAAAAAAAAAAAAAAAAAAAAAAAATATATATATATATATATATATATATATATATATATATATATATATACACATATACATATATACACACACAATATCTCCTTGTTTCCCATCTTTGTTGGTTGAAATCATCCATGTAACACTTGGTATGAAATCCAGATGTCAGCTTTAATTCCAACCCCTCTCCACCAGGTAATCAGCATATTCTGTCAATTCACCTTCAGATGCAGTTCTTTGTCTCTGCCTTCAGCGCCACTGCTTCTGTTCAGGTCCTCGTTGTTAGCCCATCTGGACTGCTACTCGACCACCTTAAGTAGTCTTCCTAGTAACAATTTCTTCTTTCGTCACTTCCGATCCAGTCTCCACCTTTAACTCTTTCTAAAATTCAAATCGAATCATGCATGCCATTCCCCTGCTTTACTTATTTCCATGTCACCCAAATTGTCCATGAACGAGATTCAGACATCTTTGCATGGCATAAATAAGTCTTTTGATGATCCAGCCATCCTCTTGTCTTTTAGCTTTATTTCCCACTCCTGACCCAAATAAACTATTTGGAAGTATCACCAGTTTTGTGATCACCCTATCTATCCTTTTAATTTTTTAACTCTTGTCCTCTATAACGCTGTCCCCTTTCCCTAGAACAAGCTTGATCTCTAGTTCTAGCAAATAAAATTTTGTTCACTGCTACAGTCTGAATGTTTGTGCCTTCATCCTAAATTCATTGGTTGAAACTTAATGCCTAATGGGATGGTATTAGAAGGTGGGGTCTTTGAGAGGTGCTTAGATCATGAAGGTGGAGCCCTCATGAATGAGGTTAGTGCTCTTATAAAACAGTCCTCACGGAGCTCCCTTGTTCCTTCTATCATAAGGACACAGCGAGAAATTGGCAGTCTATGAGTCAGGAAGTGGGCTCTCACCAGAACTCAACCAGGCTGGACTCCAGCGTCCAGAACTGTGAGAAATAAATGTTGTTTATAAGTTAACAAGTCTAGGGCATTTTGTTACAGCAGCCCAAATAAACTAAGACACTCATTTTCAAATGGGTTCAAATAACATTTCCTCAAAGAACTGCAGCCTTCAATGAGAACCTTTCTCCCTTCCTCTCTCTCTCTGTCTCTCTCTCTCTCTTTCTGTGTGTGTGTGTGTGTGTGTGTGTGTGTGTGTGTGTGTGTGTGTGCGTATTTTCCCAAAGCATTTTGAGTAGTGGCACCATAGAAGATTTCCAAAAATAAAAAAAATGTTGCCTCTGTTTAAAACTCTTTACTAGTTCCTTATTTGCTTGAGGATAAACATGCTAACTTTTTAGAATAGCATGCAAGGCCTGACTCTGTTTTTCTAGTCAGGGTAATTCCTCATTAATTATTTCCTTTCATTTAGGTTTCACCAAAACCCATCTTTTTCTCCAAATATATCACCATTATCAGTACCTCCTTGGATTTTTTCAAGCTGTTTTTTTTTTCTTTTATAATTATATTAAAGAATTTTTAATAATACAGGTATTTGCAATAATGTGCTATGCAATTAAAAATCAGGCCACAAAACAGTTTGCATGACATGGATTCTGTTTTAAACAGATACTCAATTTAGTTTGGTGGATAAAATCATACTCCAAAAAGAGCACCAGCGGTAGGAAAAATTACTGTAGTTGTGATGGAAAATTTAGTAAGATGTGAAGTTGACAGTCTGAAAGGAACAGAAGTTGAACAGGAAAGTTGAAGATGGGATTAATGACAAAGTCAGGCAGTTTTCATGCAAACTGCCAATGTCTATACCAATTATAGATATAATAAAAATTAATTTATTTGTCACCATTGAGGGGGAGGGAGGTTCTTTTTTTTTAACATCTTTATTGGAGTATAATTGCTTTACAATGGTGTGTTAGTTTCTGCTTTATAACAAAGTGAGTCAGTTATACATATACATATATCCCCATATCTCTTCCCTCTTGCATCTCCCTCCCTCCCACCCTCCCTATCCCACCCCTCTAGGTGGTCACAAAGCACCGAGCTGATCTCCCTGTGCTATGCGGCTGCTTCCCACTAGCTATCTATTTTACATTTGGTAGTGTGTATATGTCCATGCCACTCTCTCACTTTGTCCCAGCTTACCCTTCCCCCTCCCCCTATCCTCAAGTCCATTCTCTAGTAGGTCTGCGTCTTTATGGGGAGGGAGGTTCTGGAGAAGGTCTCCGAATACCCAAGATTTACCTTCTTTTAGTATCATCATAAAAAATAATCATTTTTGGAGGAAATATTTTCAAAACGTATTCAGCAATTCCATATTTTCTTTAAAAAGGATACAAAAATGCATTTGTCCTGATGAATCAACATTACTATGATTAGTTTCCATTTATATGCCTAATACTGACTTGCTTATTTTTTAAAATCTGTTCATTGTAATATTTTGTTGAGTTTATTTGCCTCTTATGAAATACACTCTCCATGAAGTTTTTAATTGCTACTTGTTATCAGCTGTAACTGATAAAAAATAAAATTTTGATTGTAAAATTTCTATACATATTGAGTCAACAGGCAGGGAATAAAAGTCATACATACGAAGTGAAATTCAAGCACTATAGCATATAGCCTTTGTTTTCTGTTGATCAGTGTTTTCCTTCATTTCCTTCACATTTTTTCCTTTTGTCAATTAAGCTTGCCAAAAAAAGTAGGACAAGTTGTATGCTGAAGTAGATGGACAGGTAAATGAAATAAAATATATTTTTCAGAAAATCTAGAACCGTTTATTGTAAGGTACACCATTATTTTATCACCTTCTAAAAAAGAAAAATACTTTTAATTAAGCTTTTCTTATCATTTAAAATTGTTTCATTATAAATTCAATAGATGATCACTTAAAGACTTATTTACAAATGTATTTTTTATCTTCACAGTAAAAAAAAAGGAAGAAAATATACATGGAACAAGTTATGATACTCCTCAAACTGTTCAACTTCAATTTTGTGTGAATCTATTTCCTATCATCTGGCCTTCACCATGGGATATAATTTTCCTCAACTTGATTATGTAGTTACAACATTTTCCCTCCAGTAATTTTCATCAGTCATTTTATCAGTTTTCACTCATTAAGCAACTGAAACTCACCTATAAAATCTGAAAAGGTGTAGTACCATGCTTATTTTTCTGGTTTAATTGGGAGAAAATAACACTTCTGTGTGACCAGACTTTCACTGTGATTTCTCTCTAAAAACTTACAAATTTTCTTCTGATATATACCTCCTGTTTCCTTTATAGCATCATAAAACACAACACACACACACACACTTCTAAACAGAAGCTCTTTTTCCCTGGAATCTGAAGTTAAATGTTATATTATATCAATGTAGTTTAAAACTCATAGTAGAGGGTATTTTTAAAATTTTATTATTAATGCTGTTGAATACATAGCCATATGCCTGGGCCTCTGTGATCTGCCAGAGCCATTTTGCCTCAGTTGATTTACTGGATTTGCTATTCGCTTCCATGAACAAAAATACTTCCTTCTAGTACAAAAGAATATCCAGTTACTACGTTTCCTGGGAAACTCATTTTATACCAAGATGGTAGACAGGACATCAGTCTTCTGGGTTCTCAAAAATCCCTTCCAGCTTACTTTCATCTTCACTCTAAATATGACCTCAAGTGGCCTCCACAATAGCCATTGTGTGTTCAGCAAACACCTGTCTGTTTCAATTATAAAAATGCTTAGAGCAATTAACCTTGAAAGAAACAGTCTCAAGGATCCATCCCTCAGGTTGACCCATCTTGAACACAGTTTATTCCTGTCATTCCTTTGTTAATGTCACCTAATGTGTCTCTAAAACACAGTTTTATCTATTTTCATTAGGTGAAAGAGGTTCAATTAATCTCAGAATATGGTGCCTTGCAAACATTGTGGTCGGAAATTCACCTGCCTCATTAACAAGGATATACTCAGCAACCAAAAGGAAAAACAAAACACAAATGCAAGTGCTCTAGTCCGTGAGCATTCCCAAGACCCACCATGGCTGGTGTTTTGACTAAGACTCCAGCTGTGCATCTAACAGCCCTTGGAATTGACAGCACTGGTGGCTTTAAGCCAAGCCAGGGCAGATGGGACACTCTTGTTTTAGCTACAGTGGGCATAATGTTGGCTAAGAACTTCAGTAACAATCCTGCCTGTCAACAGGTCTGCCCTCTCTCAGAAAAGAACTAAGGCACAGGCATGAACTAAAGATGGCGGATAATGTGATAGTGTCTGTGGGGAAAAGAAACTCTCCGTTTAATAGACAGTATTATAAATATTATAATAGCGTTATTAGTGAGAGCAGACTGAAAACCAGCTGCATCGTAGCAGTCAAAAATGCTATAGCCTCAGGTTTGAATATGAGAGTGCACAGCGGAAGAAATTTTGCATCAAATGTTCCGTTCTGTAGAATCGATGAAGCTGGAGAAAAAGAAGAGTGTATTCTGCTAATGACTCCAGGAAGAAGGGCATATCATTATTCAGAAGGCCTTATCCACTATTTGCTTCTGAGGAACAGTAGTGATGATATCTGAGTGACTCTTTTGACAAGTGCATCTCTGGTTGAAATATTAGGAACTGCAGGACGCGTCTCTCAAGGGGAAAAGGGAACCTGAGAAATCTTAACAGTGCTTTCTGGGATAGAAAAATCCCCCAGGTCTCTCAGGACATAGCCGTGAGAGGATGAGCGAGAGACAATGTGGCATGATGATTTTGCATGTATGTTAGACTCACCAGCGTATATACACACACGTGTCATCATTGAGGAGTACTATCATGGAGAGGTCAACTGGTCTCATACACCTGAAGAAAGTTCTGCAGGAAAATTGTAGAAACTAAGTGCTATTCAAAACCATACTTACACTACAGGTTACTAAGCAACTTCAGACAAAGTTTCTACATTAATCCCTCTTAAGTTTTTTAGGGGTAATGGGCATCCACATGAAATAAAACATATTCTTTAAAAAGGATACAAAAATGCATTTTTTGGAAAATTAGAGACAGTGATCAGGTGAGGAAATGCGTGGCCCAGACCACAGAGCAGCTGGGCTCTGGTTTCTCCTGTTCTCCTCACCACGCTGCATCAGCTACGTTGGCAAAGAGAGAAGCATGAGCTCTCGGGACCGATTAGAGAACCATCCTTCCAGGGAACAAGACAAATCTTTGTGCGTGTTGGATGGCTCCATGGTATAATTTCAAACACAGTGATTCAGTGACCCTGGGTTTGGTTATAAGGAGAGTTCCAGATACCTGCAGGAGAATCAAGTACCCCAATCCTTGAACATTGGTCCCCTCCCCTTCCCAGGTGAGGCAGACAAGTCTTTGTGATGAGTGTTCGGGAGAGCAGAAGGGAGCCCCTGAGAGCCTCTGATCAGGGCAAGAGCCTTAGCTCTACCCTGTAAGATTGCAATGCTGTGCCCTTCTTAATCGGAGAAATACTGACTGAAACATCAATCAAGGATCATGTAGAGAAGGAAACTCTTCGAGTTTTCCAACGGAGAACTATAAGAAAATATTTTTGTGCCCTTATAAAAGAACAGGTAAGTAACACAGAGCTCCATTTATCCAATGTAGAAAGTCATGAGTATTGAGTGCCTGCACCTTTACAAGGGAGGAGAGAGTTGGGTCTGAACTTTTTCTTTTTAGTGTCTTATTTTTGTCTTTCAGAATCAAGGCAGAGACAGGACAGGTAGGGGGAAAGGGGGGAGCATTAAAAGGTTGATTTTGACTCATTTACTCCTGAGCTCTCCACGGGTTACTTACAATCTCCTCTTCCATGGGTTCCTATGGCCACAATCTCAGAGGGCTTTGGTTGGTAATATTGAATACAAGTCTTTCAATAAACAAAATGAAGCCCACAGCAAGTAGGATTCGTAGGAAGAGAATCAGAGCCTGAGATACATCTCAGATTCTCTGCTCTGCCTACTCATGGGAATGAATGATGAACTTGGGAAATGGGTGTTGCCCAAAAGGTGAATGTGTAAGATGTAATGGAAGAACTTTCAGCTGGGTTTGGAGGCAGACTTCTGGGTAATGTCTTTGGACAAGTTGCGCCATCCTCCCAGTTCTCACATTCCTCTGTGCGAAAACACCTGGGGGGTGTGACAGGCTCAGTAATTGTGAGACTCACAGGGGATAGACTTTGGAATCCACTGAGTCAATTACAAATTACTACACACACTTGAGCTCTACTGTTATTCTCATTGATCATTTTTCCTCATACTGTAATTTCTGGGGCTTTCTCAGAGTCTAAAGTAGACAGGGATCTGAAGAAGACACTACAGTTCCTGCCAAGAGGGTACAGGCTTATCTCAAAAGCCAATTTAGAACTACTAGGGTCCAGAGTTGGTTTCACTGACTTTTGCCCTAGAAGAAAGGCAAAGGTCCAGAAGGTGCCCTTCCAGACATCACTTCAGGGTCAACCTCTAGGCATGGTCCAGGTTCAGGTGAAAGCAGGGATGTCTCTATGGGCAGAAAAGATGCCAAATTTGAGAGAACAAGAAACCCACTGGGCTGATGATAGAGAAGAAAGTGGAGCTTATCCAATAACATCAAGCTTGGGCTGCCAGTCAGCAGAGTCCAAGTGAAGGCAGATCGTTTAGATTCCTGCAGCCTCGAAAGTTGTGAATTTTCAAGACAGGAATTTCAGACACAAAGACAGACAACTCAGAAACCTTCTGAAATCCCAGGACCAATAACTATGGCCAGGGCATCCTCCTTCCATGTCCCCCAGGAAGCCTGTGTCCACAGCCAACACCACCAGTTTGCACCAAGGGTCCCAGGAATCTCAGGCCACTGTCACTATCTCTAGGGATATGTGCTTCATTGACAAACACAAAATGCTCCTCCATCCCTTCTTTTCTTTTAAATTTTTTAAAATTTTTGTGCGTTTGCTTGTTTAATTTTTATTGGAGTATAGTTGATTTACAATGTTGTGTTAGTTTCAGGTGTACAGCAAAGTGGATCAATTATACATATACATATATCCACTCTGTTTTAGATTATTTTCCCATACAGGCCATTACAGAGTATTGAGTAGTGTTCCCTGTGCTATATTGTAGGTCCTTATTAGTTATCTATTTTATATATAATAGTGTGTATATGTCAATTCCAATCTCCCAATTTATCCCTCCTGCCCTTACCCCCTGGTAACCATAAGTTTATTTTTACACCCATAACTCTATTTAAGTTTTGTAGATAAGTTCATTTGTACATCTTTTTTAGATTCCACACATAAGCGATAGCATATGATATTTGTCTTTCTCTATCTGATGTACTTCACTCAGTATGACAATATCTAGGTCCATCAATGTTGCTGTAAATGGCATTCTTTCATTCTTTTTTATGGCTGAGTAATATTCCATTGTGTATATGTAGCACATTTTCTTTATCCATTCCTCTGTTGATGGACATTTAGGTTGCTTCCATGTCCTAGCTATTGTAAATAGTGTTGCAATGAACATTAGGGTGCATGTATCTTTTCAAATTATGGTTTTCTCCAGACATATGCCCAAGAGTGCGACTGCTGCATCATGGTAGCTCTATTTTTAGTTTTTTAAGGAACCTCCATACTGTTCTCCATAGTGGCTGTACCAATTCACAGTCCCACCAACAGTGTAGGAAGGTTCCCTTTTCTCCACACCCTCTCCAGCATTTATTCTTTGTAGATTTTTTGATGATGGCCATTCTGACCAGTGTGAGGTGACACCTCAACCCTTCTTGAGAAGAAAATTTTACTAAAAATGACTGTCTCTGTCCAGTCAGTAACTTCATTAATTCTCATGGGGACATATGCTCTGATGGGAGAGTGGTGCCCTCGGTCTGTGCTATGGTATGGGTTGAGATTTGAAGCATCCCAGCAGCTTGAGTTGTGAGAAGGAAGGTGTCAACTTCAGCTTTAACTGAGTGCATTTTTAGGCTTCTAAAGGGTGGACAGGTGCCTGGAGGAAAGTTGAAAGGGGTTTTCCATATCTACCACCACACAGAGTACATTCAATCTGCTAAGATAACATAATTTTGAAATATATAATTATCCAGTATAACAGTCATTAGGAAAAAAAAAAAGGAAAATTAGTATAAAAACAGGGCTTTTGAAAATGAGAAAAACCAAGTAAAGACCCAGCCCTAGGACCTGGCCTAGCCAGTTCTTCCATTTCATTAATGACCTACTTTCTTTCCATCTCAACACCAGTGACCCTGCAAACAGCTCCGAGTGAGTAATACAGGTGTGTTAGTACATGTGTAGTAACTTTGGCTATTTCCTGGTGGGTGTTGTAGACCCAGGTGAGGTTAGGGGGTAAAGTAGTCTGGTAAAGTAGTCTCCTTGCTCTTACTTTCCCAGCAGGAAGAAGCCAAAGGGTAAGGAGAGCAGAGGAAAGAACTTGGGTGAGCAGGGAGGAGAAGGAAGGTATTCCATTTTTAAGTTTGGACAAGAAATCTTTATTTATTTCCAAGTAGGACTCAGGTCACACTCCAGACTCTGGATGACTATAGGATTCAAAGCCAGGGACAAGTTAAAATTGCCTCCTGACCTGATCCAGCTTATCCAACCTTCCACCATGGCAACCATGAGAGCAATGGCTCTGAAGGGGCTCAGGGGTGAGAACATTTTCCTGAAAACCGTTCCTGTTTTGTAGAAAATATAGGAAATACAGCCAATGTGACTGACTGACTTCACATAGTATGATAATCTCTAGGTCCATCCATGTTGCTGCAAATGGCAATATTTCATTCTTTTTATGGCTGAATAACAGTCTATTGCATGTGTGTGTGTGTGTCATCTGTCAATGTCTTGGTTTCCATGTCTTGGCTATTGTGAATAGTGCTGCTGTGAACATTGGGGTGCACGTATCTTTTCGAATTAGAGTTTTCTCCAGATATATGCCCAGGGCTGGGATTGCTGCATCATATTGTAACTCTATTTTTAGTTTTTTAAGGACCCTCCACACTGTGGAAAACATTTTGAATGGTAGTGCTCACAATCAGAGCTCACAGTTAGGGACCACCATTCATCTTATACAGAGCTTTGCTGCAGGGGGTGCTGCTGATACTGAATGCATTGGGCAATGGGGCTCCCTGAAGTTATGCAACACTAAGCCCTACACCTCACACCTAATATCAGTATAACCGAAATGCATGAATGTTTAGACATCTGTTACATATTCTCTCCAGGATCTCACGTGGAAGGAAATTTAGCCAGTTATTCCTGAGATGAAGCTGACAGGGGCTAAGGTGAATGCTGGGTTGAAAGAGGAAGAATTGTACAAGGTTAGCAAGGGCCCTGGGTACTTAAGGTAAAGAATGTGGAGATGGTTCAATCAGTGCCATTTTACGGTGTGAATGTGCCCACGGATGCAGCTGCACTTATTGAAGTTTATACCATGATAGAGAAGAAACGTTGCCCCCAATATTGACTGGTATTGGGTGTCATCTCACCCTAGTAAAGAGGAATATCAAACCTGATACAATTTAATGTTGAAAAATTAACTCACAGGATGCTTCTTTCACCTCAGCATTGTGAAGCATATTCATCCTTTTCTATTTATTATATCGTTCAATATTCACAACTCTTTGAATCAGTAAATACTATTTGTCTTGTTTTAACAGAAGAGGAATTAAAGGCACAGAGAAGTAAATGCATACTTAGCATACTGTAGACTAGCATCAAAGAAGGAGCCAGGGATGGGGAACCCTCTTTTATTGTGAGAAATCTCTTTTGACATAAAGTGGCAGAGAATATAAGGTAACTGTCTTAAGCAACACAAGGGACTGACTCAGGAAATTGACAAGTCTAAGATTAGAGCTGCATTCAGACACCAGGGTGGTTGCAAGAGCTTAACTGATGTCCTCAGGATTCAGTGTCCCTCTGTTTCTTGGTTCTATTCTTTTGCTCTTCTTCATTTTCAGGCTTTATGTGGTGGAAACATGCTTGCCAGCAAGTTCAAAGTGAAATCCTCCCTGGTTCAAATACAACAGGAAAGGTGGTGTGTCACCCATAAGAGTTCCTACCAGAGTCTCACTGTTTCTCGTAGGCTCTGTTGGGTCACCTATTCACTCCTGAACCAATCACTGGGGATAGGATGCTTTTCTCATCTGGGTCTATGTCACATGCCCACCCTTGGACTAGGGGTGAGGATGGAAGACAACCCAACCTACACGTGGACAGAAACTCAAGAACAGAGGTAGTTCTCATGCATGAATATTGGTACTTGCTTTCATGTATCAAACAAGTGTAAAACAAGGAGAGATTTTTTTCACTATATCACAATGAGCTGTGTTCCTTTAGAGTGATCACAAAATTCTAATTGAATTAAGTTCAAAATAGACATAATGACAAATGACTGACAAGCCAGATTCTCTGTATCCTCTCATCCAACCAAAAATAAATCTCTGTAATTCATTAATCCTTTTATAGAGATCACCGAATATTCAGACTATAAAACCAATTTCTAATCATTGCTCTCACCAATTGAGAATAACTTCCCCTCTATAAACAAGCCAATAATAGAAACAAAATCCAAAATTCATAGAGAGGGGGAAAATCTAGAGGAATAATTTGAGCAAAATTAAAGGCGTGCCATTCACGTTCACCTCTGCAAGCCAAAGAAAGACGTGTCTGGACTCAGTTTGCCTATGAAGTACAGTTTTTTGGCAATGCAGCTAACCTGGTTCTCTCAGGAGAATTTGTGCATCTCAGGAAATGACCTCCAAAACTGATAAGATTGTGAACAAGGTCATAATCATGACTCTCAAAATGAACGTTGTCAAAGTTTTATTTAACTCATTAATTAATGAGGTAACCGGTAAATGTTTCAAGTGATTCAAAAGAGACTCCAAAGCACAACACATATATAGGCAAACAAGAAATATTGAAATAAATGTATAGATATGTGTAAAATAAGTCTATCCATAGGGTAATAACCCTATTAACTGGACACAGCTAATTTACATATCTATGGTCAAGAATCATTTGCATTATCGGTTTTATACAACTTACAGAGGTTATAAAATAGCTCAAAGCTATAAAAGGCAGAGATAACATAAAAGGGATTTTCTATTCCAGAGGGAGTACTTTTTTTGTTTTCGCTTTGTTTTGATTTGGGCTTTTAAAAATTTTTTTAATTTTTTGTTTGTTTGTTTTTGTGATTTCAGACTCTTTCACGATATCCCATGACACAATATGTCCCAACAGGCATTCCAAAAGACATGTGATTCTATTATATTGAAAACCAAAGAAGGGGTTTCTCTCAACCTCCAAGCCTCACACAATTTTTAGTGAGATGGCTTTCCTAGTTTTTGTTGAATCTCCCCTCCCCAGAACTGAACTACAAGTCCATGTAGATTAGACCAAAATAGTGTAAGTCTACTGTAATATACTCAAAGCCATCTCTCCTCACTACAATGTAAGTATCTAAATTACATACATCTTTAATTATATTCTGCTTAATAGTTTCTTGTGTTGCAGAATTTATTTATAAAAGTCCTTTCAGTTACACTCTATATTCCATTTACATTGCACAGTGGCCACATGCAACTTATTCCATTCTTTTGCTCATTGAACATTTTTTAATTAATTTTTATTGGAGTATAGTTGATTTACAATGTTGTGTTAGTTTCTGCTGTACAGCAAAGTGAATCCGTTATACATATACATATATCCACTCATTTTAGATTCTTTTCCCATATAGGTCATTACAGAGTATTGAGTAGGGTTCCCTGTGCTATACAGTAGGTTATTAGTCATTTACTTTATACATAGTATTGTGTATATGTCAGTCCCGATCTTCCAATTTATCCCTCCCCTTCCCCTTTCCCCCTTGGTAACCATAAGTTTGTTTTCTACACCTGTGACTCTATTTCTGTTTTGTAAATAATTTCATTTGTACCATTGTTTTAGATTCCACATATAAGCGATATCATATGATATTTGTCTTTTTCTGTCTGACTTACTTCACTCAATATGACAATCTCTAGGTCCATCCATGTTGCTGTAAATGGCATTATTTCATTCTTTTTTTATGGCTGAGTAATATTCCATTGTATATATGTGCCACATCTTCTTTATCGATTCCTCTGTTGATGGACATTTAGGTTGCTTCCATGTCCTGGCTATTGTAAATAGTGTTGCAATGAACATTGGGGTACATGTATCTTTTCGAATTATGGTTTCCTTACCATTGAACTTTCATTAATGAAAAACACACTCACTCAACATTAACATTATGAGCTGGTACACTGAACTTGTATAGGCATAAAGTTAACAACTCAGAGTATCTTCTCAAGTTTGATCTGTTGAAACACATAACGTCATCTTTCATGGCATAACTTGCTTTTTTATTTTTTAAAACTGCATTGACTCTCTTGACCAACGATTTTAAAAAATGTTGTCCTTTGACAACAAAACAAACAAACAAGCATTAGTATCAATTTTTTAATCCCTTTTTCCTCAGTGCTACACATGAGGATACCACTGGTCCCCATGTTGGAAGAGTGATTAGTAACATCAATATAAGAGAATTAGATTCTTCGGGACTTCCCTGGTGGTGCAGTGGTTAAGAATCCGCCTGCCAATGCAGGGGACTCGGGTTCGATCCCTGTTCCAGGAAGATCCCACATGCTGCGGAGCAACTAAGCCCATGTGCCACAACTACTGAGCCTGCGCTCTGGAGCCCGCGAGCCACAACTACTGAGCCTGCATGTTGCAACCACTGAAGCCCACATGCCTAGAGCCCGTGCTCCACAACAAGAGAAGCCACTGCGATGAGAAGCCTGTGCACCACGTTGAAGAGTAGCTCCCACTAGCTGCAACTAGAAAGAAAAACCCGTGAGCAGCAACGAAGACCCAACGCAGCCAAAAATTTTAATTAATTAATTAATTAATTTAAAAAAAGAATTAGATTCTTCAACGGATGAAATCTATTTCAAATTATGGTCATGACAGTTGTCTTCAACTCAGAATGTCTTGTTCACTATAACGTACCTTTTAAGAACAGCCTTGACACTGAAAGGGATAAAGTTTTGTCATTTTTCTCTTTAACACATTCAACAAGTTCCCTGAAGCAATGAAGTTCAATATAACACTGTTTGCACTTCTTTCAATTTGCATAATTCTGTAGCTAATGAGGTACTGAACATTATGAGCAAGAAATAAATAGGCCTCCCTTAATAAATTATTTAAAAAGTCAACAAAATTTTTGATATCTTTTGTTCTGAATTAAAATATGATTTCAAAGCTTCAAATAAACTGACAATTTTCAGCTTCATTTGTTAAAGACACCAATGGTTTTTGAATGTGAAAGGATTGGAAAATGTTGAACTTTAATTGTTTTATAGATATTTTACCAAATTTTAAAGAAAAAGCTAATCTTGTGCAAGTTGTCTCATAAAACTTGCTACCCAGCTCATTTCATAAGCTAAAATAACAATTTCAAAACTAAATAAAGGCAATACCAAAAAATCCCTTGTAAACGTAGATGCAAGTATGCAGATAAAATATTAGGTAAGACAATCAAGAAATGAATTTTAAAAGCTATATTCTATTATTAGAGTATATGCCAGCAATGCAAGAATGGTTCCATAAGCAAGACTTGAAAATACACATTCCAAGAGATTATTGTTGCATATGTAATTAAATCTTCCATGGCTCTTTTCATAAAATGACATATGACTACTCTCAAAAAACATCAGAATTCTGCAAGACAATTTGAATTAAACTCCACTGTGAGAACACGTGACATCATCATTTGGTTTGCGAAATGACCACTGGGAACAGTGCTGCAAAAGTTGGCCAGCTGGAAACTGTAAGACTGAGATCATATGAAATAACTGAGAGTTGGTAATAGTTATAAGCATAAGTGATAATCTGCGATATCTACAACAGGTACAATGTGTAGAAAAATATACATGATTCCTGTTGATACCAGTACCACAGGTAATGTTTAATAGTATTGAGTTTTTGCCTATATTTGCAGTGAAAGAAAATGCTAAATTTCTCATAAGAAAATTAACCTTGCAGATTAGTGAAAATAAAGACTGGCTATTTTTCCTTACAAGTTCACAAATATCCTAAATTCTACCCTTAACCCCTTCACAGACCATGGACCAAGGTTAAGAATCACTGTGTCTTGACCCAGATAATATTGTAACCCAGGGTATTAATAGAACTTACACATATAATACTACTACTAACCACAACAGTAATAGAAAACATTTGAGTATATTACATATGTTTATTAATCCACTAGCATTATGAGATACATATAGGTGTTACTTTCATTTCACATTGAAGAAAGTGAAATTTACATGGAACAACTTAGCTTAAATTACACATAAAATTAGTGGAAGTCAGAGCCAAAACTGAACTTTACATTTAATATCAATGTCAGTATCAATAATTTACATGACTATGAAAATGTGAAAGACTATACAAACACACAGATGTTGGGTGTCTGTGTGTGTGGCGTGTATTTGTGTGTCTTGCAATAGAACCTCGTAATCAGGCTATACTGGATGATTAGATAAACTGTAGGAAAGTTTAGCTGGAGACCTCAGAGTAAGGAATCAGATATTATATGAAGACACAGGAGAATTAAGCAATTGAACAAAAGGGGGAGAAAGTTGGTTCTTGAGTCAGGAGTATAGATAGGGGTTGTGGGATAAGAACAGCAACTAAATACCAGTTGACCCCAAAATTGGGTAAGAGAAGTACCCAGGTGCTCTAACAGCAAGGCTAACATTTTCCACACTTAACTGTGGGTCACTCCTTTCCTAGATGAAGAACATGGGTCCAATCACTATGAAAATAAGAGACTGCATTTCCCTGTCACATGGTAGCACAGCGCTAATGAGCTGCCCTGACAACTTCGGATCAACATCGCAAGCTTCGGATGAAAGCTTTTTTGTGTTCCGTTTCACATAATGGTATTTATCAAAATAAGATAAATATGTAAGACCCTTCCTAGGTTTTTCCTACATGTCTATTATTTATGTGTTTAATGATATTTATTACCAAGGTGCTAGATAGTTAAGTATGTGCTAGAGGCCTTTCACATTTCACCACCTGCAAAAGATGTTCAATAAATTAAACTTTGGTGGTGTCACTTGGCAGTTTTCTAACTGAGGAGTAATCTAAAAAATAATTTCATTATATCCATCACTTAAGCTGTAAATCTAAGGCAATATTATTTGTTAGGGAAAAACAAGAATAATTTAACTATAATTATTGTGAGAACAGACAGTACACCAATCTTAACAGCATACAAATGATATACCTCTCTAGTTAAAACACCTGAGCTTGTTTACAGCTCTCTCATTATTGAATCTCCAAAGACCAAACAAAAATAGTGATGTTTTTAATTATCCTGACTGCAACCCACATTAAATAAAAATGTGCCCCAGAAGGGTATGCAGAATTTGTCATTTTTGAAGCCATGTAGAATATCCATTTTATATTCAGAGACCTGTAGCTTTTCTAGGAAAAAATAACAGAATCAAAAATATGTAATCTTTATATATCCTGGAAAATACTGAGTTTTGTTTCTTTTGTATAATTAATCTATTATCTGTATATAAAATAATGCAAGTTAAAATACAAAAGCAAAGGAAAGAGTATATATTTTATATATGACTTGTTATAATTTTCTGTGTACAACTATATTTAATAAATTTGAGGCATATTAGAAATAAAAATATTAGGCCTGCATTTTTCACAGCTAATTTCTAGACCTAAAACATTCTGCAAATAAAAGTTTAATGCTTAAAAAATTCCAGATAGTTAGGAGACTAGAAAATGGAATTATCTAGCACAATTATCCTCCACAGAAGATGAGTTGATAAGTTTCTGGATAAACACATTATTTATTGATGTGGACATAATCAGCAAAATAATTAAAATTTTAAAAATTTTAAATTTAAATGTTTCAGTCTGGGAATGGGATGAGTGTGGAAAAATGAAACTGAAAGGACATTTTTTTAAAAAATTCATTTATTTTTATTTATTTATTTTTGGCTGTATTGCGTCTTTGTTACTGCACGCAGGCTTCCTCTAGTTGCGGCAAGCGGGGGCTACTCTCCATTGCGGTGTGCGGGCTTCTCATTGCGGTGGCTTCTCTTATTGCGGATCATGGGCTCTAGGCGCTCAGGCTTCAGTAGTTGCAGCACGCTGGCTCCGTAGTTGTGGCCCGTGGGCTCTAGAGTCTAGGCTCAGTAGTTGTGGCGCACGGGCTTTGTTGCTCCACGGAATGTGGGATCCTCCCGGAGCAGGGCTCGAACCCGTGTCCCCTGCATTGACAGGCAGATTCCCAACCACTGCACCACCAGGGAAGCCCTGAAAGAACATTTAAACCCATTTGAACACTTAAAAATGTATAGCTATGTGCATTTGTTACTTTCAATATTATAAATTAAAAAATAATTATAAATGTACTGAGTTACTCTTCCTAAGATTTCTGTCCCAAGATTTCTGGCTCTTCTGGTGGTATGCACTGTTTAATAGTGTCAGCACAAATTATTATTTTCTTATACATAAATACCAATAGCTACAGTTAGGGAATATAAGATTTCTTAAATTGTCAAAGACATAAATTTTGACATCTTATACCAAGATAGTGGCAGTGGGGTAGTAGTTAGTAGATGTATTATGAATATATTTTGAAGGTATAGCTGACAGGATTTTCTGAGGTGGGCTATGACAATGAGAATAGTGAAGGATGCCTCCCATATTTTTGACCATGGTGACTGGAAGAATGATTTTCTGTGGAAGAATAGACTATACAAGGAGAAGACTTATAGGATAGGAAATCACAGCAAATTAAAGGCAACCAAAAATTCTTTAGCACTTTTACCGTTGAGAGGCAGGTCCATGCCTTTGCCCTTAAAACTGAGTGGGCTCTGTGACTGTTTTAACTCATGAATTATTGTGCATGTGATACTGTGCCAGTCTCTGAGCCCATGCCCAAGAGATTGGCAACTTTACTCTGTTTCTTGGAACACTTGCTCTTGGAATCTGAAGCTCCACATAAGAAGTATGACTACTCTGGTCTACTGCACTGTAAGAAAACCCAAGCCATGTGGAGGGATCATGAAGGATGAAGCCATATGAACCGTAATGGAGATAGAGACAGAGAGGAGACACAGAGAGACAGAAAGAAAACCATGTATGAAAGAGCAGAAGCCATCTTGGGAATAGATCATTCAACCCAGACACCCCAGTTGATGGTATGTGCCTCTCTCTGACTTTTTTCTCCTGTTCATCCTTTCTCCATTCCTGTTTTTCCCTTTTTTATCATCTTTTCAGTTCCTTTTCCCTTATTTCTCTCCCTGTTTTTTACTTCCAAGTTACTAAGAGTAGAAGTAAGTAAGAGGGCTTGAGGGAAGGGGTTGAGAGGGAAAGAAAAGTACACAGTTGTTTTTTTTTTCACTTCCCCTTTGGAGATGTGTGAACAAGGAATATGGCGCATTTTTCTCTTTCTGGGGATTGGAGCATCTCTCCACCCTCAGCCCTTCCGATTTTCTCAGCAATGATGTCTAAAACAGGGATTCTTAACCTTGAAAAACAGTTTCTATTTTTATTGGTTTCTTTATGATTTTGTAGGTGAGAGAAAACCTTGCCAGCCCTACAAAGTCAGTTCACTGTGTGATATTTTTCCATCAGAATGTTTAAGACAATCACTTTTGAGAACCATCTATCTGATCCCTTCCCAAATTCCTAACCCACAAGGTCCTGAGCAAGATAAAATGGCTATTTTAAGACATTAAGTTTAGGAGTAGTTCACTACACAGCAACAGATTATCAAATCAAGATCGAGTTGTTTTATACATGCTAATTTTTAGATGCCCATAAATAGTCATAGTTTCAACATATTCCAGCTTTGGGATATTTGATGAAATTTTTTCTGAAGGATTAAATGAAATAATATCTGCAGAGAGGTCTAGTTTATTTCTTTCCTGTTATAAGTTACTCAACAAATGTTAAATGGTTTTCAATTTTTAAAGTCACCTGATAGTTAAAAAACAGAGGAAATTAAATATGTTATGAATCAGAATGCTGTATAAGTTTTATGGCAATTAAATCATGCAGAGAGGTAGAGGGAACAAGAAGAAATGAAATCAAGAATACATACATTAGCATCATCCTATTTTATAGTGGATAGTCAATCGATATTCTTTAAATGTGATATTTCATTTTTTTAAGTTTATATAATTTAAGGCTTAAAAGTTAACAACTAGAATAACCTGAAAAAATGTTTCAGGGAATAGGGAGGGAAAAGCAGACCAAATTGGTGCTCTATTAAAAGCATGATAATTTGTTCTTTTTAAAGCAGAAAATCATATGTTTGTAGCAGTTTTCTACAAAGTGTGTGTGTTGGAGGGGATGTATGTATAATGGAAAACAATATGGATTATATAATTCACTTATAGAGATAATAGTGAATATATATTTCATATGCCAGAAATAAATTTTTAAAGATATGCAATAAATTCTGGATTGTAGGGGAAGGAAAATCTTCTCATTTTTTACTTTCATAATTTTGTAATTTCAAATGAAGACTACAAAATACAATGACAGTAAATTTCCAGTTATTACTCAACACATTTTTAAAGCATATGACACTTCTCATGTAACGAATAAAAATGAAAATGCCCACCTTTTACTTAAAATTTGAGGTATCTATATAGTCATTAATGTGTTTTTTAAAGTAATCCCCTCTGTGATAACTAGAAGCTTTTATTCTTCTGTCCTCTAAGTCTTTCTGATTCCAGTTTATCCAAAGTTATTTTAAGTCAGCATAAGATGAATTCTTCTCAATTAAAAAATAAAGAATATATTATGCTGTACTTCAGAATTCTATTCTTATACTTTCTGAGTAGACTGGACACCTCAAATCTGTCAGAACTAGAGATTCAGAGAGCTGTGGTTACCGTCTTCATTTTCTCCTTTCCCTTCCAATTCAACTCAAAAATTGACCTTTTGACCACAACTGCTACCTTTAGCCATGAGCAACACATCATCAATCATACTTTTAAAAAGGGAAAGCTTTCTAAAGGCTGTACTACTTTACCAAAACCAAGTCTCTACTAGTATGATGAAACAGAGAACTACTTTGATCATTCAAATCATGTGGGTCCCAAAGCATAATACTTTTCACTAAAATATTTAAATAACTGATTCAAAAGTGATATTGTTCTTTAAAATGCCTGAAAATTGCACACATTCTCTGATTCTCCTGCTAATAGAAGCTGTTCTGTCTTACCCCATATCTTAGTTCTATATAAGAATTAACCTCATGTCATAGTCTTCACTTTGCCTATGCAAAACCTGTATTTCATAATATCATTATTCATTTATTTTTGTCATAACTATTATTACTGATTATTTGGTTTATGTTTTCTAAACAGAAGGGACTAGAAACAAACAAACAGGTAAGTAGATGAATCTGTAGTCTTTATGGTGAAATATCCTGAGAGAAGAATCATTCAATAGTCCTTTTGTGGCACTGTCAGAATTATTTTTCAAAGAACTGAACCATAGAGAATTCTGTCACTAGCTCACAGCTTAATTATATTTTATGAAAAAAAATAGATTTAAGCAAAAGAAGGCTAAGGAATTATATTGTGCTAAAAAAAAGTTTAGTTTATGAAACTAATGCAGTACCATAAATGTTTTATTAAAATTCCGTCAAGCCCCCATTTTCTTTTTCTGCATTGCCTTCTTTATCTTTGCAGCATATGCATTATAACTTACTGTGTATAAAATGTACTTCATCTGTCAGAGGCCTTGGGAAGCTTTTGCAGTCTAATGTTTGAGACATTCTAATTTATCACCATGCAAGAAACTATGACACATTTAGTGCGTCATTTCCCTGGGGACTGTATTATGACTTGGCAATGGGGTAGAGAGAGTGCCTTGAAAGGTCATTTCTATCTCTTGCTTTTACGCTAAAACATTGAGAATTGGTTGTGTTTGCCTTCTCAGGATTATTAGGCATTTTAAAAGGTAGACATGCAGCCATATTGGTATAAAAAGAGGTGATAACTGACAACTCAATATATAAAGTAAAATATGAAAGCTGTATGAGATTCCGATAATAGATATCATCCACTTCAAGAATATTCGAGCATGACAGAGGTTCCATGACTTGAACCCTCAAGTTCAATTGCTGTACAAGTTAGGAAGACTAAGTACTAGGAAGGAAAAATAACCAGAAAGAGAGTTTGAATGGCTTTCATAATTCCTGCCATTTCAAAACAAACCACAGAACAATCGCCGCAAATTTACTAGTTTGAGAGTCCTGATGGGAGCTCTAAATGGAGATTCTGACAAGGAAGAAGAATCACACGTAGAATCACAGAGCAATTACAGGCATAACTAACTTGAAATAGAAAAATTGAGTCCAGCTGCTTTGTACAGACCACTGGGGAAAGATCTGGGTTTCTGTTGTCTACTGCAATTCTTGGCAAACCTCATCACAGTCTAGTACGTGTTTCTACGCCTAGTAATTAAAAACCAACACGTTCCAAGCAGTTGCACAGAGGCTGAGGTCAAAAGACCATGTTAGGTTAGGACAGCTGAACTAGCTCAGCTGCCTTTCCAGAGGACAATTGCTTTGCATAATTAAACTTTCAAGAGTGTAATTCGAAGCGGAACCACTCCTACCTCCTGAGGCCCATTCTGATACAGTCAAAATTTCTTCTAATGGTATGTTCTTGGAATGGACACAGAGTATCAGCATATGACCTGGAAGCCATATTGGAAAGGAAGTTACATTGGAAAATCTTTTGTTGATTTCTCTTTTACGTATCTTCCTTCCTCTCTCTCCTCTCATTTACTGGCAATCTTTATCTTGTAAGTAAAATTTAGGACAAGCATTCGTTACCACCCTTATTTCCACCAAGCACCCACATCTCTTTTGTTACCTAATGTAGTAAATCAATCAACAGCTACACTTATGTTGTATTCACCACGTGTCACACACTAGTAATACAAATGGTGAGAAGGGCATGATCCTTACAGATAGGACTGAGTACTCCCAGTGAGAGAGACAGAGAAGTCAGCAAAAAATTACAATATCATACATTTGGTACATATGTGTCATGGTGCATACAGGGATAAGGGCTCACACATTTTGAAGGTCAGAAACGGTTGTCAGGGAGAAATACAATCAACTCTGAGACCAGAAAGAAATGAGTTGGAATTATCTGGGTAAAGCAAGGGTGGATCTTTTCTTAAGCATTTGGAACAGCATGGGCAATATGCCGAAGGTGAGCAAGAATTGTCATGTTCCAGGACTTCCCATGGTAAAGCTTTTACCCAAATAACTCTGTCTATACTCTCTACCTTCACTCCTTTTAAAACACACCACTTCCCCAAGCTTCATCCATTGATATTGTCTGTATCCTTTTTCTTCTAGCCTTTTCAAGGATTTCTCTCTTGCAGTTAGCCCTTCTCCTTCTGTTTTCTTCTGTCCCTCTCATGGGTATCATTTAACACTTTACACATACATGTATTAACAATCAAAAAAATGAGGAAAAAACATTTATTGACCCCCATGCTGAGGAGTTTGGTGTTTTATCTGAAGCTATTGGACAACCAGTGAAGGGTATTAAGAGGAAGTATCATAAAGGTTGACCCCTTAAAAGTATCATCCTGGCTTTTGTGTAGTATCTATTGGAGGGTGCAAGGCAGGAAACAAGAAGACCTATCAGGAGGCTTGCTAGTGGCCTTATCTAGACAGAGACAGTGGGGAGAGACATTAGATGGATACAGAGAGAGTGACGAGAAGCACAAGAGAAGGTGTGGCTGGATCAGATGATTGGCTCAACCTGTTGAATTTGGGGGTCTGATGAACTTTCAAGTACAATTATTAGTTATCCAAGGAATAAACTGGTAGGAAGGAATATCCAAGGAATAAACTGGTAAGAAGTTTGAAATCTTTGGTCTATGAGGTCCAATCTTGAAATTCTGACAACTTAAACACACACACACACACACACACACACACACACACACACACACACACACACATCACCTTGAACCTACCAGGGGAAAACGGGGGAAGAAAGGGAGAAAGCCATATGAATAGTATCTATTAAGAGTGCTACTGTATTTCCCAACTTATATATGTTTGAAATCAATTTTTCTCAATTCTTATTCTGACTTGTTGCTAACTACTTCCTACCATTGGCTTCCCTGCAATACAATTTCCTTGAGTATAAAATAATCGGATTTCAATACAGAATTATAAGACCTCTATCACATTCCAGCTCTAAAATTCTAAGTGTCTGATTCTCAGACCAATTTTTAAACCTGGAGAAAAAATCCTGTATTTAATTCAAGTAATGTCTGAGCTCCTCAACATGAATCATCTGGCCATCCTTTGATTTTAAATTCCGGGCAAATCTGGGCCTTTCTTCTTAGGCAGAGAAGAGATTGAATTCACCTTCATAGATCTTTTTTAATTCACCCAAAAGCAGTACCTGAGACAAGGTTTTGACCACATGTCAGCTTTTTGAAAAGTAAGAAAAACGCCAGTGGGGGGAGAAGCAAATCAGAGAAGCAAGGAAAGAGACAGTAAAGGGTATGTTTTAAAGCCAGCTCCCACAGTGGGTTACTGGAACTTAATCGCACTGAGAAAACTTGGGGGGGTGAGAGAGCCGGGGAAGTTATACACTACCTTCTGTCAGTCACTGCTCCTGGGCTGTGACTATGGCACATCCAGCCAGATGCATACAAGCCAAAGGGCTCTTCTACAGCCATAGAAACTCTTCAGACAGAAAGAGCAGGTGCTGGAAGTCAGGCGGCAGCAGACTCATAGGGTGAGGGGATACAATTAAGGTCTGCTCTACTCCCTCAGCAGAAAAACTCTAAAACAAAATCTTCACTAGCCCAGAACCTCAAGAACCCCATGTCCTGAAGAAACTGCAGGTCGGTTCCTGTAAGTTGAAGACACTAAGACTGGCTAAAATGTTCCCAAGACTTTTCAGAGCCATTGCATAGTCTTGTGATTTACATATCTTTCTGGGCATTTACCTTTATCTCATATAAATAGGAATGTAGAGATCTGAATAGTCATTGAGGTAAGAAAGAATTATTATGACCAATATCTAAAAAAGAAAATAAGACTTTTTTGAATGATTCAAAAATTTAATGGATATTTCATCAGTTGTGCATTTTATTTCCTGGGAACTTGTTGATGGAATCATATTGTGATATAAATATATTTATTTCAAATTTACCTAATTTATAAGCCTAGTTTTAGAATAGAAACCTGACACAATAATTAGAAATGTCACTTTTACTTCCCAAAATAGTGAAGTTAATTTAGTCATTAAGAGTTTTTAAATAAAATTCTTGCTGGTCTTTCAAAAAAAAAAAAAAAAAGATAACAAGTCCAAGTTCTTTAGTAATTTTACTGTAATTAGTAAAAACTTTTCCTTGTATATTCAGGATGGGTAAATATTTTGTAATTTATTTCCTCTGATCTCTTAGAGTCTTCTCAGGATAAATTATACTTGGTCATTTTTCAGAAATAGGAAATAAATGATAGGCATGTTTCATTTTGAACTTTACTGCTATAATTTTTTTCTTTTTTTAAAAAAATATAGGTACATGACAGGGCATCTCTCTAATAATTCTTTTAAATATGTAAGGAGGGGATAAATTCTCACTTTTATGTATGTCCTAGGTGCTTAGCCTAGTGCCTTCTGAATGGCACTCAAAAGGTTTATTAAAATAACATTATTAATACTCTCAATTTCTTCCTCAATTTGGACTTTTAAAGGCTTATGTCCGTAGAGTGTCTTATACAAAAGCAACATTTCAGCTCTGGAAGGTCAATAATCATTTGTCCAAGTATAATTGAGGAAGGGCAAATTTGCTATATAACTCTTATTTAAGACAAGGATTGGCAAGCTAACACATCTGCCCAGTGTATGAGATGACTGTAATTGATGACATGTCCTATAGATGACCGATGTCCTTGAAACATTGTTTAAAAGACCTTAGTTCTGTAACTACAGTGGATTAAATGGTGCCACCCCCACCTCCCAAAAAAGATTTGTCCACTCAAAATCTGTGAATGTGACCTTATTGGGGACAAGGTTCTCTGTGGATGTAATTAAATTAAGGATCTCCAGATGAGATCATTCAGGATTATCTGGTTAGGTCCTTATTCCAATACATGCTCTTCTATGAGACAGAAGAGAGAAGAGACACACACTGAGGAGAAGCCATGTGAAGATGGAGGTAGAGTTATGCAGCCACAAGTCAAGGAACGCTGGAGCTCCCAGAGCTACAAGGGACGAGGAAAGATTCTCCCCCAAAGTGTTTGGAGGAAATGTGACCCTCCAATTGCTTGATTTCAGACGTCTGGCCTCCAGAACTCTGAGAGAATAAATGTCTGTTGTGTTAAGCCACCGAGTTTATGGTTATTTGTTACAACAGTCACAAGAAACTAATACTGTACAGGCATTATCTTTTCAACAAAAACTATTTTCAGTCTTACAAGTGACCTTTTGGCGGTAGTTTCCATTTTCATATCACCTGAAAACTACAAAAGGTTGTTACTGTGATCCTAGCTTCAACATTTTCAGTTTGAGCAAATATGGCAACATGACCCTTGTTCCCTGTATATCTGTTTTCCTTGAATTCTCAGCACATGGAGTGTGTCCACTTTCAGCAAGGCATGACTATTTGGCTAGTTCTTCTCAAAGAGATACAAAACAGAAAGGAGGTACCAGTTTATTTTATGATTCCCCGTGCTCTTTTTCACCACTCCAATGACCAAGAGCCTTAGCTGGCTTGACTAAAACAGAATATCACAGACGGGGTGGCTTAAACAAATATTTACTGTTCACAGTTCTGGAAGCTGTGAGTCCAAGATCAGGGCACTAGCATGGTCACATTCTTGGTTAGGGTGCTCTTCCTAGCTTGAAGATGGTCACCTTCTTGCTGTGTCTTCCCATGGCAGAGAGAAGGAGCTCTGCTCTCTCTCCCTCTTGCTATAAGGGCACAAACCCCATTACGGGACCCCACCCTCATGACCTCATCTAAACCTAATTACCTCCCAAAGGCTTTACCTCCAAATATCATCACATTGCGGGGTAGGGCTTCCACATGAATTTGGGTGGACACAAACATTCAGCCTATAACATCAAGGAAGCAAATATTGGAATTGAGGTGCCTCTAGATCAACACAGCAGATAGCTGTCCTAGAGAACACCCAGACCATAATGGACTTGACAAAAACAAGGAATAAATTTCTACTGTGTTAAACTATACAGAGTACTGTGATGTTTATTACCATGGTATAAACTAGATTACTCTAAGAGCATATATAAAGCTAGAATTAAGAAAGTATTATTTTTTAGTAAGAATTCTGCTTATAATCCAAGGGATTATCCAAGGGATAATGCCATCAGATAAATTTCCTGGGTTACAACTGTGTTATTTCATAGATTAAAATTCCATTTGGTATAAAGCAACTGAGTGAACATGCATTATCATAGGATTTGGCCCATTATACACACAAATTTCCAAAAAAGCACATATTACTAATTAATGCATAATGTGTAACATGTAGAAACATAAAATATGGAAACATTTAAATAAAAGCAAATAATTGGATACTATCTGGACCCTGGAAATTTTCTATTTCTTAAAAATATTTTTATTATCTGATTTAGTTTTTGGTTAACATATAATGTTTTAGAGAAAACATGAGTATTTCAACATTCTAATCCCTCGAACCTGTGAATATGTTACTTTATGTGGCAAAAGGGACTTTGCAGATGTGATTAACAATCCTGAGATGAGGAGATTATCCTGGATTATGTGGGTGGGCCCAATGTAATCTCAACAATGCTTATGAGGAGGATACAGAAGGTCCAAGAGAAGAGAAGATGCTATCTATGGTGCTGGCTCTGAAGATGGATGAAGGGGCCAAGGAATGGCTATGGTCTCTAGAAGCTGGAAAAAGCAAGAAAATGTCTTTCTTCACTAGAGCTTCTGGGAGGTCTACCACCATCTTGATTTTAGTTCAGTGAAACTCATTTTGGATTTCTGACCTCCAAAACCGAAGATAATAGAAGTGTAGTGTTTTAAGCCTCTAAATTTGTGGGAATTTTTGAGAGTAGCAATAAGGGAACTAATACGACTTTTTATCTAATTGTTTTTTTTTTCCTTACATCGATTTCTGTCTTAGAAAGTTCTAAATTGTTGCCTACCCTCACCTTCTCAGCAATCTGGCATTTCAGTTTGCTCCGTGGGCTTAAAATGTTTTAGGAATTTTCATTTTAAAATCCTTCAACTGACAACACATCGTGTAATATGCAAACATTAGTTTTAGGGTAATCTAAATTCCACATACATTACGATAGGAAGAACTGGATCTCTGCTAATATCACCCTGTCCTACATACACAGAGTTCATATTTTTCCCATTCAAAGCAGAAAACAAGGGGTCGGTGGAGAAATACGAGGCTATACTTTCAAGGGGGATTAAGATAATTTGATATAGCAAAAGATATTCCACTAACAACAATTCCTTATTTTATACCACGTTCCCCATCTTTATAAGAAAAGCACAAACTAAAAAGGAATGAGTTCTTCTTGTGAGTTTTAATATTTGATTATTATTTTTAAGGACTGCTCTTTTTTTTTAAATGGCCCCTGACAGAGACAAATTTCAATTCCTACAAGGAGTGATGCATTGGAACACTTTTTAAAAATCTTTGAATACAATGTCTTCTTTGGGGTGGGATAGGGAGGGTGGGAGGGAGATGCAAGTGGGTGGGGATATGGGGATATATGTATGTTTAGCTGATTCACTTTGTTATAAAGCAGAAAGTAACACACCATTGTAAAGCAATTATACTCCAATAAAGACGTTAAAAAAAAATTTTGTATTTTTCAGGCTGGGAAGCTACAGCCACTACTGTTGCAACCTTTGCCACTAGAGGCATCACTGGCGACCCTGCAGGTCACAATTTGAGACACTGCTTCTGACAATTCTAATGGCACCACCAGAAGCCAGATCAAATGTCCTCCTGCTTCCTCTGCCTTTCCTTTGCTTCGCTTTCCATTGGCAGACACTCTCAGGAAGCCAACTTGCAAGGCAGTCACTTTTTTCCCCAGAATTGAGAAGAAGTAAGGCATAACCAGTATCCTGCTACTGCACTTGAAGAAGAGCATAAAGTGTTTGGGTTATGAAAGCAAATTTATTTATATATATAGTTCGATTTACTGAGACATCAGGACAATCCGATTGTTTAAACCTAAGCATAGAAATCACAAATAAAAGCACAAATCAGTTCAATAACTGCCAAATCATTCATCATTTTTTCTTTTCCAATACAAGTAATACTCATAAAAAAGAATAAAATAGCGTAATTTGCAGAGATGTGGATGGACCTAGAGATTATCATACAGAGTGAAGTAAGTCAGAAAGAGAAAAACAAATATCGTATAATATCACTTATATGTGGAATCTAGATAAATGGTAGAGATGAACTTATTTGCAAAGCAGAAATAGAGTCACAGACGTAGAGAACACACATATGGTTACCAAGGGAGGAAGAGAGAGTAGGATGAATTAGGAGATTGGGTCTGACATATATACACTACTAAGTGTAAAATAGATAACTAATGAGGACCTACTGTATAGCACATGGACAGGGAACTCTACTCAAAGCTATGTGGTGACCTAAATGGGAAGGAAATCTAAAAAAGAGTGGATATATGTATACCTATGACTGATTCACTTTGCTGTACAGCAAGAACCTAATACAACGTTATAAAGCAACTATACGCCAATAAAAATTAATTAAGAAAACAAATAATAAATAAGTAAACACCTAGTCTCTGTTCAGTCATAAGAAAAATTGCCTCTATCTCATACATCTTCTTTGCTCACTCTTTAACAAAATCATATTCTGGATCTTAAATTTAATACAAAGTGCCTAATGTACCTCACCTGCCATTGGGCATGAAACAACTAGGTAGCATTAGCCTGAGAGACTTTTCTCTGGGAAATATTATTCAGTGATACTGAGGAGAAAGGGGCATAGACTTTACACTGCAGGCTCACCCAAGTATGCCCTCTAGTAAAAGGGGGCTTTACTTATGAAGGTATTTTAAAATACCCTTCTTACTTCCACAGTCCACAGAGAACACTAATTCAGTGGAAGGAACACACCTGCCAAAGAGAATGAAAACATAGCTCACCAATATCACTGAAACAAAGAGTGACTGGGTCCGGAAGTTGTTCTGGAGTTAACCAGAAAGTAAAACAATCTGTGATTAGTAAAAAGAGTCCTGTGGCTAGAACCTGGCATCCCATTACAGAAATCTTGAGACAAAATAATGTAGGACACCCAAGAGTATTTTAGAGATTAGAAAACCAACTTTTATTTCAGACAAGAACTCTTTGCCTAGCTAGTTAAAGAGAAGAACAGGAGAATGATTTTTAAAAACCTGAACATATATATAGCATTGTTTCTCAACACTTTTATCTACCTTCTTTGTGATAAATTAAACATCTCAGCCCCCCTCTAACAATGCCTGGATATTCTGATAAATTTAGTGAAGATGCCAGTTACAAATTATTGCTTTGTGTCTCCCAACCAGACAAGAATGTCTATCAAGCTTTACTTTCTGTTATTTGTATTAGGAAAACAATTTAAGTTTTCCATATACAAAATTATAATATTAAAATGCTTTTAGAAATTTCAAATATCCCTCTTTACCATGGCCCAATAAAGGCTTCATTTCCTAGATACAATTTCTTACCCAAACTTTTATCCTCAGCATATAGTGTTATAATACCTGGTCCCCATATAAGTTTGATCAGAGGAAAAAAGCACAAAGAATAGAAAGAACAGGTCAGAATACATGTGTTTTACTCCTAGCTTTGCTATTCATTATCTGCATGAAATTGGCCTGTTTACCCTTTGAAAAATACATGGATTGTACCATGTACAATCTTACAGAAATCTGTAAAATCTCTTTGACCACTAACAGTCTATGAGCTTGTGATCATTATTTATGGTTTTGATTCTGTGTAATGCATGCCTCTTTAGAGATGGGAAAATGTATACCTTGATAAATGTATAGAAGAAAATCTATAAAAATTAAAGAAAAAATTCTAGTTAAACACAGCAGATAGTGGACACACTTATCTTCTGACTCTAAAAACTTCTAAAATGATAGCTTAAAAACTACAATACATAAGTCCTCAAAAATGAAAAGAATGAAGCAAAAACATCAGTGAACAAAATATTTCAAATACTTGAAAGGCAGAAAGCTGATAAAATGGTGAACTTTTCAGAGATAGCTTACTTAAAGTACATTCGAGGCCAGTACTGAAGGCTTTTGGAAGTGGTCAGTTCCAAGGAATGTGTAGATGAGCTATGCATCTAAAAATAGAGGAAGTGATAGAAAATTCTCATATAGATATATTGGACTGCCCAGTCCCTTCTGGAAATTGCTGCCTTGAAAGTTGAGAAAATAATAAAGACTTACAATTCAAAAATGCAAACTATTTACTTTCCATGCATGTCATATTACAAATCAATTGAAGAGAAGCAAAAAAGGAAATGGAAGATTGATAATCTAGCAACAAGAGATTTAACAAAGCAAAGTGGCAAAAAAGAGGTCCAGGATAACAACTTGACAGCATTCCTCAAGAGAAACCAGTCTGCATGTAATTAGGAGCCTAGAGTGTTCCAGGAGAAGTTCTCCAAGGGGGGAAAAGGCTTTAAAAATTTATCTACTATGTTTGACTATATGGAGGAAAAAGTATAAACTGGCACATGACAGATTTTTATATAAGATAGATAAGAATAGGTACATAAACAATGATGTAAGTTAGAAAAAGAAACTTTATGTCAAAAAAAAGAAAATATTGAAAAAGAAAGTAAATAAAATCATAGCATATCCTTCTCTCTGCATTGAACACTGACATGATCACAATATAAATACTAGTTAGTTATTTGATTAAAAATTCTACAAAATATTTTGAAAGACATAAGTTATTATGAACAGAACCTGCTTCTAGAGAGAGATAATGGAGTAGAATTTGGAAAGGATCCTTTTAAAACATTTGCATATTTTCCATGTGCATGTCAGAGTCCCAAACAGGATGTCTCAGTTTTCTGTGCAGCAAACATGAGTCATAACCTGACCCTATTAACAATTTTAGGGCATGATGTATATCCTAGTTTTTCCTTGCTTAAAGGAAAAATACTTATGCTTCTCATATTTCAATTTATAATAAATTAAATACTTGAATAGTAATAAATAGATTGTATGGTTTGGAAACACGAAAAAACAACTTCCTTGAATGTTGCTTTACAAGAATGCTACACATTTAAGTTTGGTGCTAGGACAGGGGGAGGTTGACAAATTCTCGCTAGGCTGACATCTATTTCCTTTATACTGTAAGGAAGGAATGAAGGAAGGAAAGAAGGGAAGGAAGGAAGGAAAGAAGAGAAGGAAGGAAAGAAGGAAGGAAGGAAGGAAGGAAGAAAGGAAGGAAGGAAGGAAGGAAGAAAGGAAGGAAGGAAGGAAGGAAGTGAAGGAAGGGAGGAAGGAAGGGGAAGGAAGGAAGTGAAGGAGGGAAGGAAGTGAAGGAAGGGAGGAAGGAAGGAAGCAAGGAAGGAAGGAGAAGGAAGGTAGGAAGGAAGGAAAGGAAGGAAGGAAGGAAGTGAAGGAAGGAAGGAAGTGAAGGAAGGAAGGAGAAGGAAGGAAGTGAAGGAAGGAAGGAAGGAAGTGAAGGAAGGGAGGAAGGAAGTGAAGGAAGGAAGGAAGGGAAGGGCAAACCATAGTTAAGTATCTTATACTCAGGTTGTTTTTTGGTTTGTTTGTTTTTTAATAGTGAATGGTGCATGCAAGTGTGTATGTGTGCATTTGTTGTGTTGTTAATAGGCGTGGATCTACTCTCAGTTTGCTAGTAAATCTGTAAGTCAGATTTCTTCATTAATGTACTGCCATAAATGGGTGAACTCTGTTTTCAAAAAAAGACACATATTTGCAAATAATAAATAAAAAGTCACCAGCTCTCTAAGAAGAAAGAGACCACAATAATCTTATGAAAATATAAGGAAAATTTAGCAAATATATGCTAAATTTGCTCCATGATGAAACATGCTCCATGATGAAACACTAAAGTGTATTGAGGCTCCACACTGGACAGATGAGACAGGAAGAGGTAGCCTTCCCTGGAAAGGGTTACAGTGGAAACCCATTGGAAACAAAAATTCATGATGAGAGCATTTTCTCTTATAAATTGTTGTATTTTTGCCTCTGAATAGAAAGGAAGAAGCACAGACCTCCTTAAGAAAACTGCTTAGGATGAAAGAGGATTATTATCAGTTGGGGAAAAGCAGAGGCATGTCATAAAATGAGAAGGGAGGCATGATGTAGTAAGGAAACAAAGAGGAAATTCCACTTGTTTCTAATCACACAGAGTTTTATAAACAATCACTTACATCAGATTGCCTATTGAGGCATAGATAACAATAATGGAGAAACCACAAGAAAAAATAACATGGAAACTTAGGGTGGTATTTCAGGGACCTCTTTAAATACCGCATCAAATCTTCTCATCCTCCTTTGATCCTTGTCAAGCCTCAACTACTGTGGGGACCATGCTATGGACTGAATTGTACCCCCCAAAATTTGTATGTTGAAGTGCTAAACCCAAATGTGACTGCATTTGGAGATAGGGCCTTTAGGAGGTACTTAAGGTTAAATGAGACCATAAGGATGGGGTCTTAATCCAATAGGGTTGGTGGCTTTATGAAAAGGGGAAGAGGGGGACTTCCCTGGTGGCCCAGTGGTTAAGAATCCGCCTGCCAGTGCAGGGGACATGGGTTCAATCCCTGGTCTGGGAAGATCCCACATGCCGCGGAACAACTAAGCCCGTGTGCCACAACTACTGAAGACCAGACGCCTAGAGCCTATGCTCTGCAACAAGAGAAGCCACCGCAATGAGAAACCCGCACACTGCAACGACGAGTAGCCCCCGCTCACCGCAACTAGAGAAAGCCCACACACAGCAATGAAGACCCAATGCAGCCAAAAATAAATAATAAATTAAATAAATAAATAAATAAAAAGAGGAAGAGGAAAAGATGTCTCTATGCCACATGAGGACACAGCGAGAAGGCGGCCATCTGCAAGCCGGGAAGACAGTTTTCACTAGAACCCCACTGTGTCAGCACCCTGATCTTGGACTTCCAGTCTTCAGAACTGAGAAAATAAATCTCTGTGGTTTAAGCCACCCAGTCTGGTATTTTGTTATGGCAGCCTTAGCTAACTAATGACCAGCTGTTTGGGCTGGAAGAGCTATCACCCAGGGGCATCAGGAAGTACCTCTCTTCCTTCCTCTGCATATCTTACCTCCCACCCTGAGACATCCCAGTCAACACTGCACAGATTATGTGGCTTCTTAGAGGATGGTCCTGTACAATTAAGCATTCACTTTTAGTTGTAGCCAGAAACTTTGCTTTGGCTTTCTCTTTTCCCTTTGCTCACTTTCCTTATGACTCAGTCTTTCTTTCCTAGGATTACAATCCAAGTAGTAGCACAAAAGCCTTTCCCTCAAGCTTTGATTTCTAGGGAACCCAGGCTAAGCTGATTGATATTAGAAATGGCCCTAGAAAGTAGTTCTTCAGTTTTTAGGATTACTGGCTGGATTACTCACTCATGTGACAACAATAAGGGCCACTTGGGGTGGTAAATTGGGTGGAATAGCCCTTGTCAACCATTAGAATCAAAATAACTAAGACTTTTCACAGTAGTTAATGGGAATAAGGTATATGTGGACAATGAATTGCCAAGCTAGGCAATGACAGTAACTTTAATGGTATGAGGGCAAATAATAATTTAAAAATGTGGAAGTGGTCTGGCTATTTTTACCATTATTGGAACACCTTAAAAAAGAAAATAAAAGTATCACGGAATCAACTGCCAACTCAAGGCATTCTGTGTTAGCTAGAAAAGCTTCCATGGCAGCTTTTATGGAAAACTCTGTCCTCCTAAAGTCCCAGGAAAAATTTACTGAAAATCAGCCACAGGACTAAATTAAAAGAATGAGAAATCTGCAACAGACATGGAACTCACAATTTCTCTTCTTATTTCAAAGCAATAGAGAGCCTCAGTGCTCTTTGGGTGAAAACCCAAAGAAACTTAACACTCTGATTCTCCAAAACCTTCCAGGTCAAAAAAAGTAAACCCTTCTACTTTTCTACAAATGAACAGATTCTCTTTTCCTGAAGGCAATGAAACAACTTCACTTCAGGAAGCTATACCTCGTGATGCTTGTTTTCCTCAAAATCAAACAGACCACCCCCCAACTGTCATTTCTTTTCCAGGCTTGTAAATAGGTCAGGTTTCAGTATAGCCTAGGTGGGAAAGCCCCTGCTTTGAGTGGAAATAATTTACTCAGTGAAAAAATTGATATGTCTACTTAATATATATGTGGAGAACAGAGGAATGCATGTAGACATGGATCCTAAGGATGCTGGACTATAGAATACATAGCTGGTAGTAGGAATTTTATTGTCATATAGGGATATTCACTTTTGCCTTGCAATTCATTGTTCTGACACCTAAAGCAGCTCCTGATAATCTTGCTTACATGAAAATAAACTTCAATATTCAGGGTGGAAATACAGAAAGTTTTTTGATTTGGGTTTGAGCAACAGGTCAGAAGGTTCAGAGAGGTGAAAATATTAGAATGGATTTAGTGTGTATGATGGGAGAACAAGCCAACCTACTTTGATCCTTTAGGTGACCCAAAGGATACTTCCTCAGTAGGGCCATAAAGAATGCACTAGGCATTGTATCTTTAAGAAGCTCCATTCTCCTTATTATGGAGTTGATGGTGGGGGATATTGGCATGGAACTGATCTCTGTAGTAAAAATGAGGATGATGGGATTCTGGAATGGTAGAGCCCAGGTGACAATACTTAACTGTGAGAGCTAAAGTGATTTAATTACTTCTTTGGGTATAAAAAAGCCTGAGTGGGTATGTCTAAATTACTGTAATCTGCAGTGACAGCTGATAGGTCGTGATGTTCCTAGAGGCATGATAGACAAATAGCAAAATGTGGTGTTTCTCGACTTTATAATTTAAAAAATAATCAAGAGCTGAGAAGCAGAAGGTTGATGTCATCCATTGAAATAGAATATCATGGACCTTCATGAACCACATGCCCAAATCCCAATAATTGAAGTGGAATTTAATTTTTCTCGTGGAAACAACCTACAGTATCACCACAAGTATATATGGAAAGTTTTCTCTGATCCTTCCTTTATGGGATGAAGGTTATTGCTAAGGTACCTATGCACTAAAATTCTATGAGGCAATTCTTCACTACTGGCTCTGTATATAGAGGGAGCCATGTGACTAGGAATGTGGGTGGTCTCTAGGAGCTGAGAGCCAGCAAGGAAACAGGAAACCAGAAGATGGATCTTACAGCTGCAAGGACTGGATTCTGACAACAGCCTGAATGATCTTGGCAATGAATTCTTCCCTGGAGCTTCTAGATAATAATGCATCCCAACCAATACTTTGAGTGTGAGACCCTGTGCAGAGAACCCAGCAGAGCAGATCCGGGATTTCTGACCTAAAGAACTGTGAGATAATAAACACTAATAGCATACAGTTATTTTAGGCTACTAAGTGTGTGGTTATCTGTTTCACAGCAATAGAAAACTAATACAAGGTAGAATCAAAACCAGCTCATCGGGCTTCCCTGGTGGCGCAGTGGTTGGGAGTCTGCCTGCCAATGCAGGGGACACGGGTTCGAGCCCTGGTCTGGGAAGATCCCACATGCCGCGGAGCAACTAGGCCCGTGAGCCACAATTACTGAGCCTGCGCATCTGGAGCCTGTGCTCCGCAGCAAGAGAGGCCGCGATGATGAGAGGCCCGCGCATCGCGATGAAGAGTGGCCCCCACTTGCCGCAACTAGAGAAAGCCCTCGCACAGAAACAAAGACTCAACACAGCCATAAATAAATAAATAAATAAACAAACCCGAAGTTTAAAAAAAAAAAAAAAAAAACAGTTCATCTTCATATTGCAGAAGAGCCGTGTATATTCACTATTTGCCTTAGAATTATGTTAACTTTTCTGCTCTCTGTCATGTTATTCTACACAGTGACCTCAATTGCCTTGATATTCCTCAAACACAGTGATCTATAATATTGATAGCATTATGTTAAGTGGACCTGTAAAGCAAAAAGTAGAAAATGATTAATGCCATTGTCCAATTGCATTATGTTATCAATATGGCAGACTAGCATGATATTTTATGGAATGGAAAGACAATCAAGATCCTTGCAGACTAGAAAATGACAGAGGGCTAGAGAGTTGGGGTAGCTATAAGGTAGGTCAGTGAATAGCCAGAAAATTGAAAGCTCACTATTGGTTGTTGTCTTTACTAAAAGGCATAGAGAAAAGAGTTTTCCAGATCAGTAATTGTGTACTAGGTACCAAAAACTATGTTGACTTGTTCTAATAAAGAAAACACATCTAGTACACCATTTGCCATTGGAGTCATTACATGATAAAATTGATGATAATCCATTGTCATTCTCCAAGGTCCATATCTTTTTGCACAGACCAGATAGGTTATTAGAATAAGAATGTAGTAGAAATCACCTTCTCTGCATCCTTCAAGTCCTTGAAAATGACGCTAATCTCTGCAGATCCTGTAAGAATGCAGCGTTGGTTTTGGTTAACTAGTTTTCTAGGTAGAAACAGATCTAGTGGCTCCCCTTCAACTTCTTCTACCATAATAGCTCACACTCTACTTGTTGGAGAACCAATATGAGGATCCTGCTTTTTGCTAAGTGTTTACACTAAATGATGCATTCCGGAACTGGGAAAATAACCATTGGATATGTTCAGAAACCAAACAGACCTACCATTAGGTGAATCTCTGGAAAAGACCATTATTTACTTGGGCTTCTATGTCCCTAACCCTACTAGCTGACCATTCTGGATTTCTGGAGAGCTAGAATCAGTATAGAGTCAATTTCAAGTAATTCTTAAAAATTTGGGAAGTATATCCCTTTTCTCACTTCACAGTCACCCTATTAGTGACTAAATTTTGAGGCCAGGAAGCTGAAACTTCTCAAGTGGGTCCTTGAGAGTAATGGGTAGTTGTACCACTCCTACTTCCATACCTAGGTGTTCAGACCCATGTTCTATCTTTAATGGACACACCTTGAGATAATAGCTTTTGATATAGGATTTGTACTGTGTCTTAGAAAATGAAACCCAACCATGTAAGGTATCTCCACCAACCTTTTACTCAGCAATGCCTTCAAAAAGTAGTGTACTTCTAGTAGCTTTTGGGTGGTGTAGTAAGACCATTAGATCCCATGGTCCTAAGCCCATTACCACACTCCGTTTAAAGTATAGTGAGTCCCTTAGTTTAAAGCAATATTAGCCAGTATCTGTACCAGTGAATCAGTCCCTTTGTAAGCCTTGTATAGTGGTGCAGGTAGAGGCCCTACAGGCAGAAGAAGCAAACTGGTAGCTGGAAATGTGTTGTTTCTGGTAAAGATCAATGGCTGCTGCTTCCAGGATAGAAGAAGCACAGCAACACGGTGTAATCAATTTACCAGCAAGCAGCTGGTAGTGCAATGTCAAGTTTCAGCATTGGTCTCTGTTGCTAGTAGGTTACCTAGGTTAGGAAGCAGTAGTTGGGCCTGGGAGTCTTAGGGAGATAAGAAATGTTTTGACAACAAAGAGCATACTATGAATTTAATATATAATATTAATTATCTTACATCTAGGCAGTAATGATTCAGAACCTAGTAAGTCAATGTACTGCAGATGAGTATCCAGGGTTTCCAGAAATCCTGCTGTGCTATGAAGAAAAGAGGTTTATTGATAAAGCACGTGAGGCATATGTGTTGTGATGCTCATATTGGCCCCTCCAGATTAACTGCATCCTTCTCCACCTTGGTTTCTGAAGCTTCCCTCTATCAAATGCCTTAATGGACTTCTTTGCCCACATTGGCTTTGGCTAATAGAGATTCCTGGAAGAAGACTGGAGAAGCGGAGTGAGCTTGGGATTTTTATCCTCACAGATCCCTACCCGCAAGCTTTGTGTTCTTTCAGTTTTCAGGAAGAACTATCTCACTCCTTCAGCTTAGAGGAGCAAGGTATTTCTAGCATTAAGTTCTGTACATTACCAAACCTATGTAGAGGGTGCATTTATTAAACCCTCTCCAAAGTATACTAACTTGTGTGTGCTGTCTTTTTCCTGTTGGGACTCTGATACAGTGTATGAAAAAAATGGGGGTAGGGAACTTTAATGAAGTGAAAAAATGGAAACCAAGAGAGATTCTTTTCAATTAACAAGAAAACGGATAAAAGGTTTCTGGTAAAAGTGTTTTATTGGTACTGAAGTGAGAACCTGGGCAAAGGGTAAATCCCAACAGATGTAATTAAGTGATAATATGCAATTTCTTGTAAGAAAGACTTTAAGATTTGAAACTCCAGGAGCACTAAGTTAAAGTTAGATGGAATCTATTTTCCCTGATGTTGTTAAACTAGCTAATTGTGTATATTCATACCAGAGGAGTGATACAATTAATTTTTAAGTATAAATCCTTACTTTCCTCTACTCGACCTCAAATAGGCAAATATTTTCACTGTTGTCCTATTGTAATCCCCATCCATTTTACGGTTTATTTGTTATGTATTACTACAATAGTAATAGATAACTAACAATACAAAACATCACTGGTTTAAACAGTAACTGTTCATTGCTCATATGTATGGAGTCAGCTGTGACTAGACCAAGTAGCTCTGCTGATCTTGGCTGGGTTTGCACATGTGATGGCTGGCTGGCTGTTGGGTGACTCAGCTCTGCCCCACATGGTCTCTCCTCCAGTAGGCCAGCCATGGCAACTTCTCATGGCAGTGGAAGAACTGCAAGGGCAAAAGTGGAAACACAAGAGGACTCTTGAGGCCCTGATGCGGAATCTTACAACCCCATCAATCATATGCTACTTAGCAAAACAATGTATAGGTCCAGCCCAGATTCAAGAGATGGGGAAATTGTCTTCACCCCTGTAGTGAGAGAAAGAGCAAGATCACCTGGTAAATGAACTGAAAGTGGAGAGGGAAAAGTGTTGGGGACGTTAATTCACTTGATCTACCCTGTATGCCTTTTTTCACACCTAACCCTGAATATGAGGACCAGCTGTGCAGCTCTTTCCATTATCCAGTACTTATGTCTTCAAAATAGTCATTCCCATTTTAGACAATTAAGACTATAGGTTCTTTGGATTGCAAGGAACATAGATGTAAGAAGTGGAAGTTTACACTAACCAGGGAGTAGGAGAAAGTGAGTAATTAGCCTCAGGAAAAGCAGGGCCCATATACCCGGCACTGATGGCAGGCAGACTTCAGGATTATGAGCTTTGCATTCAGGGAGCTGATTGCCTGAACAATCTCCATCTCTTTGCTTCCTGCTCAGATCCATGATTAACCTGCTCTTCTTTTCAGTCAATGAAATATGCTTCCCACGGGTCCAACAAGTCCCCACCTCCCTGCACTACTCAGTAGACTTGATGGAGCAGAGACCAGCTGGGAGGAGCTCTCCTGAGCAGGGTGGAAAGAGTGTGTCACTGTGAGACTGCCAGCAGCCAGGTCTGGCTGGAGTCCTAAAACAATCTCCAGTTACAGAACAGGTGCTTTCCCCATTACTACTATCATTATCATAAAGACTGCTTTTCCCTTTTTACGACTCAAAAACTGTGCATGAAATGAGCCAAAGAGGAAATCTAAATTCCAGATGCATCTGTACACATGAGGAAATGTCCTCCCTTTACTAAATTGTTACTTACAATAACAATAGCAGCCGTTATGATGAAAATTTCACTTCCTCAGTGATTTACAATTTTTTAGAACATTGCCCCATATTTGTTTTAGTTTTCATCACTGTTTCTAGCCATAGCTCCTCTATCGCCCATCTGTGTAAACCTGGGCAACTTTCTGCCCTTCTCTGGGCCCAGCTCCCAGCCATGGGCCACATACCAGTCAGAGCAACTCCAGACTGGAGCACTCCAGTGGCAATCAAACCTATGTCCTCCATCTCAAAAGGAGAGAGTCCCAGGGTAGATTTAGGGAGGCTTGAGGCTGAGGTAGAGAATATTTTATTTTTGTATTCATTATGAACCTCAAATGTTATTGTTTATTAAAATGAGTAGGGTATTTGTTAAAAATTAATATTTCAGCACCTCCTCTGAAGTCTGAACGTGAAGGCCAGGAAATCTGAAATTTAGACAGTATCCCAGGTGATTCTGATGACTATTTCTATTCTATTTGACTCAGGCCACTACATACTTGATGGTGTAACTAGCCACAAAGGATATTCACTACTTATATAGGTCTTAGTAAGTACATCAAATTAGGGGTTTGGGATTAAAATATATACACTACTACATATAAAATAGATAACCAACAAAGACCCACAGTATAGCACAAGGAACTATACCCAGTATCTTGTAATAGCATATAATGGAAGAGAATGTAAAAAAAGAACATGTATATTTACATATATATGTATAACTGAATCACTTTGCTGTATACCTGAAACTAACACAACATTGTAAGTCAACTATATTTCAGTTTAAAAAATTTTAATGCAAAAAAAAACCTTCTGTAACAAAAATTGACCTCTGTTACTTGTTTTTCAAAGCACACTAAATTTTGTTTTACAAATGAAACAAGATAATCTAGTAAAATATAAATCATTATCTCACATTTAACTATAAAGTTTAATACACCTTTTTTTCAGCTTATTATTTCTATTCAGAAACTTTGGGGGTATAGAGCTAACATACAGTAAATGCAAAGGAAATACAAGCTATTATTGTCATTGTATAATTACAATCTCTATTCATTATTACTCAATGGGATATTTTAAGGTTTCTTAAAATTAAATTTACCTATTATTTGGCTTAATTAAGGTTGGCAAAAAAAAATACAGTACTAGTATATGGTAAATTGGCTTAAGACTGTATTTTTATTGTTATGGCCATTTTTTTCATCTATCTTTTACCTGAGTGGAAGGTATGATACTGCCATCAAGCTACCATCTCCAGACCCTACTTTATGCTATAGACTCCTCAAAGACCAAGTGATAAATCCTGAAAAAATTAATTCTGCTACTCTCTATTATAAAGAGGAAAATCAAGGATTCTCTCTTACCTTCTGATGAAAGATTTTTAGGATTAACTTCTTCGTGACTTGGTTTCAGTCTCTTTACCATGGAATACCTCCGGGGTAACAGCTATTTTGCATTTTAACTAGCAGCCTCCTTAACCTTCTGTCTGGCATTTGAAGATCTCTGGCTGTGACTCTGATAAAGGGCAAACACTAGGGGAAGTGAAGGGCAGGCCTTCCTTTGTCTGTATTTGTTACAGCCTTTTAGGAGGAGAACAGGGAAAAGGTTCTGCTTAATTGTGTACCTTCAAGTTTCAGCAATCCCATGACATACTGGAGTGCTTTTCTTTTATGATTTCAGCTTTGCTCTTGCATTTCCTTTACACATTCCTCCAATGGAAAACGAATTTTTATGCTTTTATAGACTGATCCAGCTCAGAGTCAAAGCAAAGTTGACAATCAAAGGCTAGGATGGCATTTGAAAAGAAGATCATACCTATGGGGTTCACAGTAGGAGTTCTCTGAAGCCCTTGAAGGTCTCTTTTGAAACCAGCTTTCTCTGCATATCATTTGTTACTAAAATGATAATACTGTACTGTTACTGCTGAAATTGTATTCCAATTCTCCGTGGGCTTTATGTAAACTGTCCTTTGCATTGTTCACAAACCTAATATTCAGATTTTTGGACAAAGTACTGAGCCTTTGCTCTGATCTGATAGCCACTCCATCTCCTTTAGGGCCATTTTACTGACTGATGTGTATTATGCAGCCAGAATGGGATTACCCATAATGTCTCTTCTTGCTTAAACATATTGGCAGTGAGATTAGATATTATAATGCATGCATTCTCCTTTCTCTGTGGAGATGAGACTGCTAATTCCTTACCTCTAGGGCTTTTAGATATATGGGAAAGTTTTGGTTTCTTTGATTTTTTATTCACCTATCTCATCTCCTCTCTGACTTATTCCCTTTGCCATTAGAGGCGTGTGAGTATGAAGCCATAGCATTCAACACTACTTTTATTAGCTCCATGTGCTACAAGTTCTAAACAGTTGCAAGCCTCTTTTTTGGAGGGGTCAGGAGGTGGGGGGCATAGGAAGAGGATATAAGACAAAAGTTGGAAGGTGCTTATAGGAGGGCAAAATTTTCTTTCTCTTTCATTCCTTATACAGAAAGGGTGTTTGATGATGACAGAGTAAAAAAGAGAGTGTCTTTGGTAACTTAAAAGTATATCAGCTTTATGCTCCTGGAGTGGATATCACTGCCATTGCCTATGCTCCACAGTGAAAAAATATGAATGACTAAAAACTTTAAGGAGATAAAGAGTTCCTAGTCCCAGCCTCCCCAGTGGAATCAGGGAGAGGACAGGCTTGCATGCTTTCTCACAAAGATTAAGCCTAAACAGGTTGCTGAAGGTAAGGCAAAGAGGGAGAAAAATATCTAGCAAATCCAATATGAGGAGATAAAACACCCACCTTAAAAGAAAAAAAAAAAAGAAAGAAAAGAGTATCAGGATAGAAAATGACTCTGATTGAGACAAATACAGAAATATTTGGTACCATTGTGTGAATTTTAGTGTATATAAGATTAACTAATAATGACCTTCTTTTATTATAACGGATTGTATCCACATGGCCAAAATACACTGTGGACCTAATAAAGGTGATGTTTAGAAACTAGGAAGCAAAGTGTAGTTGGACAGGCATTGGCCTCTACGTTAGGAGACTGAGATGTCTTGTTTGTTTGTTTGTTTTTGTTTTTTTTTTCCTTTCCACTTATAAATTCTGTGAGTTTGCACAACCCATATATGAAATGCTGAGAATAATCTCTTTCCTGTGTTCTGGGAAAAGAAAAAAATAATAACTTATTCAAAATGTTTTTTAAAATCTAACAGACCTCTACCAACTTACAGTAATATCAATATCATTAGGAAATTAATCCTAGCCTTCAGCAGACTGACTCATGCCACAAGCTGCCCTCCATCTAATTGCCATCAATAATTTATCTTCATTTCATCTAGCTCAGTGTATTTCAAACTGGGAACCATGTAACTTTAGCTCTAATTCTTTCAGCCTATGGAGGTTAAGCACTAGAGAATAAATTTTGCTTGTCACCATTTTGCTGATAGTCTCCCTGGGAATAATTCTCCTTTACCAGACCTTAACACACCAGGACTGAGAATGACCTCTCACTAAATTCCCTAGAACAGTCCCTTTATCGAACCTGGACTTAGGCAAAATAATTACTGCACACTCTTTTGAAAAGCAGAAAACGAGAGTCAGTCAGATCCCTGCATCTAGTTGATCGAGGCTGGCTTCTCAGCTTTTGCTAGGTGTAATCCAAGTTACATTTAAGAATTTGAGACTGGACTAAAGGAAATGTGCTTGGTGTGCTGAGTTTGTTCTGTAAACCCTGACATTTAAATGGAATGACCTCGGAAACTTCACAGCTGGGGCATGCAATCAGGCAGAACTTAAGGGGAAAAAATATTTACAACTATTTAATTTTGCCAATATGGAGGCTGAGTACTTAGACACTGCAATTGAAACATAAATAAAAAATAGTAATTATGTGACATGATGGAGGTGTTAGCTAAACCAATGGTGGTAGTAATTTTGTAATATATAAGTACATCAAATCAACACATTTTACACCTTAAACTTACACAATGTCATATGTTAATTATATCTTGATAAAGCTGGAAAAAACATAAATAAAAAACAAATCTGATTTTCATTGTTACCTGACCTCTGCACCAATTCAAATGGATTATGAGACCTGAGAAATATAAAGCAATGTAAAGAAACAAGATCTACAAATTTATGCTAATACTAATTTAAAATCTGGCTTTTAAAAAAGTTACAATGATATTTACTGCAAAACACACACACACTCACACACACACACAGAGCATAACTTCATGAAAATAAAGACTCAGACCATCATTTGGTAGCTTGCAGGATCAATCACAATAAAGCTTTTATTCTATTCTCTCCACTCTTTTAAAGACATGATTTGGAATTATAGCTATAGTCATTCCTTTCAAATGCATGTACAATTTCTTAAGAGAAAACTTTTATTTTCATTGATGAATTATCAGTTGTTTATGCTTAACACTGTTAAATCTTTTGGATTTTGACAAGGTTTTAAGACAACATTAACAATCAACCACCAACAGTTACATTGTGTTTGGACTCTGAATATAAATGCTAAATGCATAGGTATTTTCTTTATGTTTTTATGTAAAAGGTGTCTTTTGGGCCAAATAATTTTTTAAATTTTCTTAAAACTTTGAAGTGGGGAAGACCTCTGACATTCCTACAGCTCTGCAATTTTGTCCATGTAAAAAAGCACCATTGTTGGTTTGAAACCTTGAGAGTTTCCTGGGTGAAATCTGAAACATGGAGGGCAAGGAGAGAACAAAGAAAGAGGCAGACCACTCTAAGGTGGTAGGTGGCAGGTTTAACAAGGAAACTTACAAATGAGGATTGCCTTGGGCGTCACAAGAGTAGATCTCTGCATCCACGACCAGAATCTTAAAAGTTTGTATGTATAGAGACCTTAGACTGGGTTCAGTCACATATATCATTCAGATGGTCTCATCAGCACTTTACTCTCTCAAGGCTACATCCTTGGGACAGCTTTGGCCGTGGGGACGATGGGCCGAGTGTACATTCCAAGGACCAGGGAAGGGGTGAGGAGCCTCTAATGCCCAGATCCAATTCACAGGTCAACCAGCATTCACATCCTCTTGATGACCTCCTCCAACAATCACTTAGCATTTTTTTTCCTTTATTTAAAAAATGTATTGAAGTATAGTTGATTTACAATATTGCATTCATTTCAGGTGTACAGCATTGTGACTCAGAGACACTACAAAAAAACTACAGGCCAATGTCTTTGATAAATATAGACGCAAAAATTCTCAACAAAATATTAGCAAACTGAATCCAAAAAACTGAATCATTTAGCATTTTTTTTAACAGTGCATCCATGTAAGCTATTGCAAATCCTCTTTGAAGAAGAAGTGGGATCGAAATGAACTTTTTTTGAAATAAAATTCAAAAGATTTAGTTAATCTGCTATATCACTAGAGAGAAAGTATATCAGTAAGACACTGTTTTGAAGTAAATATAAGATATTTACTAGTCGGAATGGGCTAGGAATGTGCAGTAATAAACAACCCTCAAATTTCAGCGGCTTAAGCACAACCGTGGTTCCTTTCTTCTTCATGTTTCATGGCTGTCGGGTTAACTAGAGACTCTGCTCATCTCAGTGCCTCAGGATCCAGGCTAATGAGGCAGCCACTATCCTGAACTCTGGGGTCATTCTGCAGAGGCAAAGAAGTTGCTCTTGAGAGCCTTGGATCAAAATTAAAATGCAGAGCCCCAAAATGATTCACAGCATTCCCACTCTCAACTCATTGCTCAGAAATGTACTTATAGCTCTATCAACCAAAAGAAGTCAGAGAATGAACCAACCTTGTGCCCAAAAACTGGAGGAGAAAAAGATGTGCATAGTAAGTAAACCTAAACACCAGTACAGTCTACCCTTCTGTTCAACAAATATTCGTTCCAATCTTCATTTCACCAGCAAAATACACTTACAGCCTCCCTGAGTAAGAAAACCTAAAAACTGTCCAGCCAGTCATGGCATGAAGCTCAAAGACTTGGATCTGAGAGATGGACAGTAAGGTCTGTATCAGGGGATGTGCCCGTCATTAAGCTACAATCTCTCACCTTGAACTCCACCTTTCTATATTCCACTGGATGATACGGAGATTCTGCAGACCATATTTTCTCTTTTACTAGCTGACTCCTGGTTAGGCTTTGCAGTCAGGTTTCTGGAAGAAGACTGGAAAACTAGAAGAAGGAAAAAAAAAAAACCATGGTGCTTGCTTTATGATTCTGTAAAAATCACTCCAGTAATATTGCTTAAGTGACAGTTATCCCAGTCACAGCAGCTGATAACAGCTTGTAATTTTTCAACACTCCCCAAAGAGCCTCCCTTTGCCCCATCGGAGACAGCAGAACCAGCTAACTGGAGGTAAGTGCCACTCCATCAAGGTCTGCATGCCACCTCTAGAGCGTTCCCCCTCCAAGTTCACCAGTCAGAGGGCTGAATCCTATCTCAGAACCCAGCTCTATAAGAGTTCTAACTTTTCCTTTCAATTTCCAACCCCTGGGAGTACTAGCTGCTTCCATTAGATACTCTCCATGTGATACTTTTAGTGTTCCCTTCCTGCCTTTTCACGTAAGAATATTTTGTATTGAATTCTCTGTTAAAATAGCTGGTGTGTTTTTTATCCCCTGACTGATGTAGTGTCTGTTTCAGGTTGGAACCAGTTCCTCTTGATCCAGAGAACTGTATACTCAAAAGACAAGGTATTTATCAGCACCCCACTCTATAAAAAAATTTGGGGTCAGGGACAGGGTATCTGTAGTAAACACTCCTACTTAGAAAGTGGAAAGAATATGGGATACTAAGATTCAATTTTCTGAGGCTGGGTAGAAATTTCTAAGGGAAGGGAAATATTCATGATTCTGCCCTGGTTTTGCTCCCTCCTCATGGGAAGGGGGTCCCCAGTCCATTGCTTTCTTTAACCTTTTGTTTCCAAGGGCCAAAGTAAAGTCCTTCCTTTTCCATTATCCCCTTAGGCCACCTTTAAAGAAGGTATTGGAGAACATGCCTTTGGTGACAGTCTGAGTCCTGTGAGAAGCAGATGCCAAGAAAATATTAAATATGCAAAAAATTTATTAGGAGACATGCCTATGGGAGAAGGTGCCAGGGAGGCTGCAGATACTTCCGTTCAAAATTCAAGGAGAGGAGAAAAGGAAGGAAGTGAGGAAAGGGAGGAAGTGAGGAAAGACGAAAGGAAGGGCCGACTGAGCATGTTAAAATGCAGGGCAAGTCTAAGGAAATTTTGGCAAGGGCATTAGTGAGTCCTTGAGCCAAAGTCACTCATCAGAGTGGTCCTGCATCTCCCAGGAACGAGCCTGCCCATGTTCACTCATTATCTGGGAGCAGCCTGCGGGAAGTGTAGCCCCAGCACACATGTGGCGAGGGTTTCAGAGGAGGCACTGGAGCCATTGGTCATGGTCTCTGCTGTTGATGATCTGAGAAGCACATCCTCACGGCCGCCACACTCTCTTTTGGAATTGAACGCCTTCTTAGATTTTTTTCCTCCCATATAGATGTGAGAGTTCAAGGTTATTCAGTGTTCAAAACAGTGCAACTTAAACCAGAGGCTTGTTTCATTTTGTTTTGTTTGTTGTTTGTTTTGCCAGGATAGCCTTCTCAATAACTTCGTCTTATTCTAGTACGCAGCATGTCTCAAGAGCGACACCCATAGTTTTTCCCAATATTTTACTCCCTCTCTGGATATAATTCCTGCTACCTGGAGCCTATCAAGTTCCCAGGAGAAAGCAACACTCCTGTCTCTTTCCCCTAAGTCAACTGTCCAACTAAAAGGCCTAATGGGCTGTACCTAAGCCATTCAAAGGTTGAACAATGGATTTGAAAGCAGTACCCTTAATTTGATTCTTGCATTTAGACAGTGTTTAATCTGATTTTGTTGCTCAAAGAATTTCTCATGTTGTCTTTTACTGTTTGGGGTTGGAAAGCTTTTATTTTTTCCAAACTTACCAGTAGCTGAATATCTACACTCTCTATTTTCTATATTCCTGCTTACCGACCAGTTCTCTTTCTTTTACTGCCTTTTCAAGAGGAATGGCAAACATACCTAATATCCATCTGCTTTCCAGACTCTTTCACTAATACTTCGTGTTCATTAGGTACATCATGTGCTTTCCAAGTTTATTCAGGCAAGAGTTTCACCAAATAATTTGCCACTACATAACAATGATGATTTCTTTTTTTCTGAATAACCATGCATTGGCAATTAGATACTTGTCCTAGAAGGACACATCATAGGTCAGAACTATTTACATGTCTCCAACAAACCACAAGGAGTCAGAAATTCATTCCCGATAGGTACCTGGGGAAAAGAATAAGAATAAAGACTTTCATAATGGTTTATAAAAAATATAGATGCATCAGTACCAGGTGCACAAAACTTTGCTCTTTTTATCCACTCAAATTTCTTTTGCCATTAATATAAATGGAGCTAATGACCTGAGGATGATTAAACCAGATTTCCAAGATGCGACAGTATCACTACTAGTGATACTGAAGAGTCTGAAGAGTCTGTGCAAAGACAGCACAGGGTATGATCTTCTGGGTGCCTGCGGTCTGAGGAGTGTGGCCAGTGACAGAAAACTGAGAAAATACCAATGGAGAAAGAAACGTTTCCATTAATGACTCCGTCATCCTATTTGGGATAATGTAAACTTTTGGACATGTAAGGAAGAATAGCATTTAAGGTACACTGTAAATATAGGTTTTGCTAGTCACCTGTTTACTAACCCATTCTCTGACTATATGTCTCTACATGTTGGGGGAGATTTTTGCTCCACTTCTCCAAAATTCCTCCTTAAACTACAGAGAAGGAAACTTCTGCTGATAATGTCATCCAGTGTGGGAATATTGAGAGGGCAGTTTCTGTCCCTTTCTCCTCTTTATGTGCGCCTACAGAGAAGTGGTAAAGCGACTAACTAGACGAGAGGGATTAACGAGAGTCTGACTTTATTAAGGTATAAACATCATCAGTTTAATTGAGAGCATCATGGCTTTAACCTGTATCCTGACATTAGTTATTAATAGCATGTCCTTGCACTGATAAGAGCATCCCAGCATTGACAGAAAATTGTGTGGTTAAAAATTCCCCATGATACATGGTGTGTTTTTCACCTCTTGCTTCCTCTTGAATGTCTACCTATGATCTCAGGCAGCAGATTTGCAGCTTCTTCTCTCTATGCAGTAATTCCTTTTGACTGAGCCCTCTTTGTTTGCAGAAGGACTGTGTCATGGTTAAATTTTTGTGTCAGCTTGGCTAGGCTATGGGCCCAGGTGTTTGGTCAGACACTAGTCTAGATGTTGCTATGAAGGTATTTTGTAGACATGATTAACATCTACAATCAATTGCCTTTAAGTAAAAGAGATTACCCTGGATAATGTGGGTGGGGCTCATTCGATCAGTGAAAGGCATTAAGAGCAAAAACTGAGGTTTGCTGGAAAGGAATTCTGCTTCTAGATTGTAATACAGAAATCCTGCATGCATTTCCTGCCGGCCGACCTGCCCTACGAATTTTGTGCTTGCCAGCCCTCACGATCACGTGAACCAATTCCTTAAAATCTCTGTCTGTATGTAAATGTGTATATATACACATACACACACATAAAAAATGAGATTATATATATGTATATATACACACATATACACACAAATACACATGATTTTATATATATATAAAATTTATATATGTATCAGTCACATACATATATACAATATATACAATATATACATATACACAGCAGGCTGTATCAGTCAGTATTTTCCAGAGAAACAGAATCAATATAATTATATATATATATATATATATATATATATATATATATATATACACACACACACACACAAATGGGTCTTTTAAATATCACCTAGAAGGTACTCACCTAGCCCTCTATGAGGCTGCGCCAACCATACACAAGTGCTATGTGAGTATCAGTGTTTGTACTAGTGTTAGTGATATTTATTCCAGAGACAAGGAGAGTCTGCCTCACCCACTCAACCACATTCTCACATCCCATACAAAAGTGGTTCTTAAACTTATCTTCAAAAGTATTACCTGGGAATCTTGTTCAACATGCAGAGTCAAGCCCCAAGGTCCAAAAACTTGGATTCAGAGGGCTGGTGTGCAGACAAGAAATTCGGTGATTATCCCTTTTCTTTGAGGAAGCATGGATCTGGGAGTTATAGGACGTCGTATTTCTCTCTGTTGCTATTTTGGCATCCTGGAGGATCTATAATATGTGAAATAGGATAAATAGCCTCGATGCATTGGGAGAATGAAAATCATATAATTGGGTGTCAAAGAGATCTGAATGTAAAACCCAGCTCAGGCACATTCTCATGGTGGGAGCTTAGGCGATTTATTTCACCTTCTGAGACAGTTTCCTCATTTATAAAATAAATTTTTTAAAAAGCCAAACAAAAAAAACTATCTTGTAGATTTGTTGTAATAATTAAAGAAAATAGTCAGAGAGACAATAACAGTGCCTAGCCCATGGTAGACATTTTTTAAGTTTATTTAAATGCCTGCCCATTTCTCTCGTTACTTTAAGGCTTTCCATTTTAAACCTACAGGGTTGGCTTAATTCTACTAAAACTTGCTTTCCACTTAATTCACTTCTGAAGCAGTTCTGGAAAGATTAAAGTTGGCATTTTTCCTTGCTGCATGCAATTTTGACTGTCCAGTCAATTAGCAGCCAGACTCAATAGTGCATAAATTGCTCACAGTTATGTGTTGGGTTTTCTAACCACAAAGGCTGACTATAGCTCTTCTTTCAAAATGCAGCAAGAATGCTTTATGTGCTGAGGTACCAGTGCTCTGGTTTTTTTCCAGTGAGTGGAACTGTGATTGCCCTTCATGGATGAAACATTTTACAGAGTTATATTTTGCTTTCAGGGTGTTGTTGGAAAATAAACTATTTAAATTTTCTTTGGAGTCAGGCCCCTGATGGGTGAAGGAAGGCTAGTAATCGTGTGTATACAGGATAGTGGTTGGCTCAAGGGGATAATTGGTGCGGGAAAAGCAAGCCTTTCAGCTCCAGCTCACGAATTCTAACATACACAAGGTCAGCGGTGATCAAAGATGTGAGAGACTTTATACGTTCTTTTCTGGTTCCTGTTAGATGGAGGGTTTATGTCAGAAAAGCATCTCCAGAAATGACAACCTCAGCACAGAAGACACAATTTAATCGACATGGAAGAACAGCCATCACTTCATCATTATAGGCCGCCGGCCACAATCAGGGGGAAGACAATTCCATACAAATCTCTCTGCCTTCCCAGGGACACATACCATGCAATGACCAGAGTGGCACTTGATAAAAGGGAGCAAGTGTGTGTGATCCAGCAAGTGAAGACTGTCTACTTAACAAAGACATCGCTTAGATAATTAACACTCAGTGTTAAATCTTAGATAATTAACACTTAATGTTAAATCGTCCAACCGTGGGTCAACAGTTGTGCAGGATTTGAAGATACTTAGGTACAATTTCTTCTTCCCTCCATGCCCACCATTGTTAGGTACTTTTCTAGTCTTTGCTACCTAATTTTCTAAGTAAAGAAAATTGCTATCTAATTTCTCTTATAATGTTCTCCCCACAAATGTGGAGGATTTGTGTAATTTTGGCATTCCTACGATTATTGATCCTAGACAACATACCCTTGATGACAATATATCAGATAGAGCTCTTCTCCAATTGGAAATATTTTAATGTTAAATATTTTAGTGTTATTTTAGTGTTAATATTTTAGTGTTAGTAAGTGGCTATTATTTCATGGAAAAGACATTAAAGACCCACAGGCCTGGATTTGAATCTCTACTCAATATTGTGTCTCATATATGTAGAAACTTATGCAAACTACTCAATTTTTCCTTACCTGTACTTTCTTCACTTGTCAAATGGTCATAATAATGCCAATCCTACAGGGCCATTGTAAGAATTTGTAGTATCTTAAAAGACATATTTCATTAAAGATACCCAGGAAATGTCAGTTTCTTTTCTTCCATTAGTATTGATAAATGTAGAAATTACAAGAATAATTTTGCAGCTTTATCATGTATGGATCCATTTAAATATGTAAGACATTGCACCAGTGGCTCTGAGGTTTCCTTCTTTGTAGGGATTGCAAGCCTGTCCCAAAAGAGCAGTTTCTATCAGGTGAAGGAAAATGTCTTCTCATTGGAGAACCACAGAATAGAGAGATTGAATGAAGCACGGTTAGAAACCATGGGAAAGCAGCTTCCTGGGTTAGTCAAGACTGACATTTTGTGAATGATTGACAAAATTATAACAAGCTCTTATATTTCACAGTATATACATGTGCCATATTAGTCATTTTCTCAGTAATCAAGTACATAAAAGGAACAAATTCAAATAATAATCAGTTAATTCTCTAGACAGAGTCAGGAATAAATACCCCAGGGTTGTGGGTATCTTGTAGATAGCATGCTGGTACATGGTACCATGGTACCCTGTCACGAAGCCTTAGTGAACTGTTTAAATTATCTGTGACTAACATGTTAGATTAAATAAAGAATATTCTAAATCCTTTCTAGCTATAAATCTATCTGAATATTTGCTATTATTGATGGGAAATATACAATTAATTACAATTTTGCAACTTGCTGTATCATATTTCTTTTGCTGTGCTTGACTTAAAATTAATCTATTTCATACTCTAAGCAGAAATTTACTCAAGCAGAGGTATTATAGTCAAATTGTCTTATGTTGCATTATTTACCTTGCTACTAACATTGCCTAAAGATTTTCAATTTCAAAAATGCATACTATCAATAATGACAGTACTAGAAGAACACAGCATGGCGTACCGATGCCAGGTTGATTTTAGAGCACAGTCAATAAGATTAGTGATCACCTGACAAGTAAGCCCAATAAATTTTGACAAGAAACTCATTAAGAATAAATACATTTCCCCCATATTTATTCTATTCTGACTATAAATATGTTTTTAAAGAATATAGAACATTTTTCTTGACAACATCCTTGACATTTTAGCTACCAGTTTATAAATCATATAGGAATTTGACAGAGTTACAATACTGAAGTGTCTGTATAGCACGTAGAAATGGACCATCCAAACCAACCTTGAAACTAAAGATAATAGTTATATGAAATAGCATTATTTTTACTTATTGGAACTTTTTTCCAGTGTATAGGAAACTTCCAGAATCAATCAGGAGAGAAACAGAACATGTTCTCGCTCAGTGACTTAGATATATTTTTCCCTTCCTTTGTGTTACATTGTTTAGGCATTTCAATTAATTGAACACAACTTATTAATTTTAGAAACAGGATGCTTTTGGCTAACATATATTCATTCTTTAAATCAACCTGTATTAAGCCTCTATATGTAAAAGAGTCTATACTAAGCTTTAAGTATATTCTAATATAAATTAGACCCAATTCCTTGACCTGAAGGAATTTTGTATCCTTATTGATGAACACATACACTGTTAATGGATTTTTAGATTTACAGTATATGGCAGATACACCATCCATTGTCCATGCATTGCCCATGTTCACGTACACAAATACTTGAAAATATGTCTCTAGAGTGGGGTAGAAGAGAGAGTGCTACCTCAAGACCAAGAGATGCTATGATTGTGATAAACTAGTTGTATAATCTCATTCTTGGTTACCATTGATTTGTCTAAGTAAACCCGTGCTTCTGTTCTAATAAAATGTAAGAGAATATTTGCGGAGGAAACACGTTCCTGTTAAGTCAGAAACTATGGAGAGTCTGAGATTCTGCCTACTTTCAAGCTAAAAACTTATCTTGCCACATTTTGATAGACATTTTCTGACAGAAAAATGCAAGACCTCTGGGTCAGAGAAATATTTCATTTAATACTCATGTCAAAATGAAACAGCCAGAGAAATACCTTGCACCAGTTCCCCACATCCCAGGTCCCACAGGGCAATACCATGAGGACCAGATGTTTACATGTATATGTGGCTGGTTGCACCACAAGAGAGGAACTCCAAAATTTGAAACTTGGAATTTACATAAGGTAGGCAATGTGCCCATGCTCCAATCAGGAAGTAGAGAGAGAGAAGCCTTATCTTTACTCTGGAATGTGAACAGATTCTGTCTGGGAAGATAGGGGAAGGTCTCTAGGTTAATACCTTGGAATACAAACAAATGTGTCCAGATGAGACGGAGAAGGAAGATGGCCTCTGTGAGTCTCTAGTGATCAAGGCCTTTGCTAGTCAAACATGCCCTTTGGCAAGGAAGGCCCAGACATTGCAAACCTGAAATATTTATGGAGATTTGTCTCTCAACATCTTCCCATTTGCATAAAAAAACAAAGCCTTCCAAAATGAAGGTCTCTTCTTTTCTCTCTTTTTTCTGTGTGGCAATTGCACATAATCCCTGGAGATGCAAACACCATTTGGTGACCATGAAGCAACAAGCATGTTGGCAAAAGTCAACACACTAGGAATGACAGAAGAGAAATATAAAAACAGTTTGAACACTTCACTGCATTGCTAAGCAGTTGAATTAACGTGAGGTACCGTCTGCCTCTGCATTTAATGTTACGTGAGTAAAACAAACTCTTATTTGTTTAAGGTATGTTATTGATAATTTGAGTTTCCTGTTACTTGCAGCTGCATGCACTTCTAAATAATATGTAGCCTGTGAAGAGATTCATGAATGAACAACCACCTCCTCTAGCCTGAGTAAACCTATGGTAAAGCATAAGGAAATTCTGACTATAGTATATTTATGGAACACTTGTGATTCACATGAATTCTGTCATTCAATCCTTACAACTCTTGGAGGTATATAATTTCGCTGGTTTCACAACTGAGGCAATTTCAACTTAGCAAGAGTAGGTAACGGGATTTGGAGGAAGAGAAAACATGTAAACATGTGAAGTCCATGTTTTTACCCACTCTACTATGTGCAAGCATCTCCTGCCTCTGTCACAATTTACAAAAGATGTGAGTGCATCCTTCTCAAGCAGCAACCCATTCTCCAGGCTTTGTCATAACACCCCTCACTCTTAAAAAATACCTTTCTCTTTGGTATTGCCTCTACACTCACTTCTCTTCTGAGGAGCATTTTAGTTACTTTGATTCACTAGCCCTTTTGAATATTTATCACCTCCAGATAATATGTACAAAAAATACAGTCATCTTGAGGCAATGCTATAACCCAGAGGAGTTTATCATTGGTTGGAATTTCAAGCTGTGGTGGATAGATGCTTTGGGTGCATCTAAATTCACAGGACACAGGTGGTCATTCTTTGACTTGGCACAGAGAAATCTATTGGTTCTTATGCACTGAGTGGAGCATTGAAGAACCAAAAGGGTCAACTTGTTTCTAAGTAATTTGATTTCCTACAGGAAAAAAATCTCATTACAACAAGCACCTAATCTCTATATTGTATGAAAGCTTTCCAAATCCCACTGGGCCAATGGCTCATAGATTTCAAATATTTCTCAACATAACAGAATGTCAGTGAAACAAGAGAATTAATCCCCCCAAGTTATACATTTGTTAAACCAATAGAGAAGAAGATTAGGTGGATGCTGGGAATATCTTAGTTTGCTGAAATATATGATGATTGAGGGGACACAAATGAGTAACAGAGTCAGATACCAGTGATGTTTCCTGATGGCTGCCCTGGTTATCCAGCCAAATGCCATGAATCAGTTGTGTCTGGCACATTCAACTAGAACAGTGTTTGTTTTAAGGACACTTGACACTTGTTTGTTTTGATTTGTTTTTAATTTCCATTATGAACCAATGGTTTTATAAAATGCAATAAATATGAAGTACTAACAAATTAAAATTTAAAAAATAAGACTGTAAATCCCAAATTTTTAATACTAGAGTTAGTAGACAAATATCAATAAATGTAGAACAAATATACCATAGAGAAAAAAATAATTTAAATACCATTAGCCTTGTTTATTTAAAGTGTGCATAAAGACAATTAATATAGAAAAAACTGTTGTTACATGTAACTTTTTTTTCTACATCCATAATTAATCAGAAGTCATGAATGAAGTACTAATTTCCCCCAATTAAATACACACACACATTTATATATACATATATACTTTGAATGAACACTATGTATATCAATATTCATGTGACAAATAAACTTGCTTATTGCTTTTAGCCTAAATATTCTAAGTTAGATTGACAACAAAGCTATTTTTGTGATAATGTTTATAAGCTCCATTTTTTGTTTCAATTTAAAAAAAACACTCATTCTAGAGAATTCAGTCTCACAGAGGCATATTGATGGGAGCTAGGAAAATATTTTTAAAGCAATTTCAGTAAGCTCAAGATATCCATATTTAACTCTCATAGAACATAAAACAAGTGATTCTGTGTTTTAAAAACTTGTTCTTATTCCTGTATCAGCAGCCATTTCCAGTAATTTATTCTGTAAAGTTTTGGTTAAACTTAAATTATCTTTTAATGAAAAAAAATGGATTCTGGTTTTCATATACTTGTTAGCTACAGTTGATAAACTCATCTGAAAATATCACACACAGTAATGAGCTCCTACTGTGTGCAACAACTACAGAGTTTGTGCTATAAGCATCCTACAAGGAAAGAGCTACAACCCCTGAAATTTTCTATGTTTGTTCAAGGAACAAATCCACTGATCATATGTTAGATACTTATATCAAATTTCTATAAAAGTTTCTAAACTCTTTTGTTAAGGCTTCTATTTATCTTTTCAGGAGACCACTGCCAGCTCCACATCCACAATGAGAAGAACTGATCTAGAGAGATGCAATGGTCTAGCCAGAACTGACATTTCACAGAAGTGCATAATATTTAGGATATTACATACAGTAACAATAGTCTGTATTTTCTGCAATCAGCACCTCATTTTCCACGAGAAATGTCTCTCCTTTCTTCTTACTTCAATTTCACCTTATCTCTGTCTTACCCCAATTTAAACCGTTTATTTTATTTGTACTAGTATCTTAAAATCTAAACTTTTAATAAGGGACCATACATTTCAGCAGGAGAATGGGAGATTAGAACTAAAGAAATAACTCTTATTTACAGACCATGATGTGGCAGCAGACAAGATAGGCATGATGAAGACCAGCCATTCTCTCCAACTGTGTAAAGCCATCTTGGCTTTGATGGTTGCTGCCAGGGAATGGTCCCTTTACAGTCACCCTGGAGAAGATTTAGTTTTCCAGATGCAAGATAAGAAAACTACTTTTTCATTGTTGTTTCTTTTTCTTGGTCTATTATTCTCCCTTCCATTAATGTTGTCCTTCTAAATGCTCTAGGTGAGATGTGAGACTTCCTATTGCAGAATTTGTGACCTTTACATCCGTGACCTTTAATACAAGCTGGCTAATTGAATTGGCTGGGAGCTCCACGAAACTGGCTGTGCAAAATGAGTAGGTTCTTTTTTTATTTCTTTACCTTCAAAGTAATGGAATAACATGGCCCACAACACCACAAGGTTTATAACACCCATGTTTTGCTCTTTTAACTACTAACAGTAGCTCTGAGCTACTCATAGCTTAACTCAAGGCAAATAGATGTACAACTGTTTGATTTTGGTACAATTTTTATTTTGTTGTATATTTAACTCTTTGAAATAAATATTCAACCATTGCAGTGCTGGAGTGCAATATTGAGGGTCCTGGCAGATGGAAAAAGCCAAATTGTCATGTACAACATTGAGACAAAGCCAAATACTCTGGCAAAGATTTGGTGTCTCCATGACCTCACCCTGAAAAATACAGAGTTTAACCCTTTGGAATCTCTTGTCTGACTATTGTTTTATGTGAAGAGGTGTGGGCTGAAGATGATATAATTAATCCTAATTAACCTTGGCTTCAGAAATTAATCCCATTGGAAAGGAAGGTAGACCAGGTTTACAGTCTCTCATAATTATTCTTTCCGGATTCCATACATTCTGCAGCAGCTCTGTAAGCCCAACCTTTTTCCCCCTTATTTTCTGTGTTACAGAAGTGTTCTCATAGTGTTTAAAAGTTAGTCTCATTATTTGACAGAACGGACATTGTTAAAGCTAGCAAATTCTATGGCTCATGAGGAACCAGAGTGTTTTATTTTTTTTGTTCCAAGGTTAAAAATGCACTGTGAAGTAGATATTTGCATTTATTTTCACGAACACAATCATGGAATAAATTACTGCATATCTGTGAAGTACAGATGGGACTCCTGGCTTCAAAAGTTTCTTAGAATCCTTCTCTGGAAGCAAATAAATTGTACTTATTTTACATATTATTATTTCACACAGAGCATTGAATGAAAATACAAAGGTATTATGGTTTAATCTTTCTATATTTATTGCGTATATAATTTTAATCTTCATAAGAACAGTTGATAACTGTATCAAGTAAGTACTAATTTCTGCATATTATTTATATTATTTTGTTTTAATCATAACAAGTTTACTTCATGAAAGGCTATCAGTGTCAGATACTAGAGGGCAAGTATATAGCTACTCAATTATAAAAGTAAATGAAGCATTCAAAGAACAAGTATTTCTCATTTATGTATCAGCAAACCTACTAATCCAATGCTCATATTAAGTTCTCCATTTATCCAGAATTTCCCATCTCTAAAATACTGAGCCATATAGAAAGTAAAGCCACCTTCCTAGTATAAGAAAATAAGTGATAAAATGAAACAATGGCTCTCATTAGAGTAGGTCAAAAGAAGTAAACAGGAAAATTCATGGATGTTCAATATTAAATCCCCCCAAGCTACAAATATATACTTTGGGACTTCAATTAAAATTATTTTACCACTATGATTCTTTAACTTTCGTCACTCAATCCCTATTAACCATTAGTCCTAGGGAACTTTAATCAATGTTAATGGGAGAAAAAAATGGGAACTGTAAAATAGAAATTTTATCCTTCTTCCCTCATAATTATGAAGCCAAAAATGTACTGTGGCCAAGATGAGTAAGGGAATTCCACGTGTAGAAACATTTACAAAACTTGGTAAAATGGAATAACATGTGATAAAGGGAAATTCCTCAGAAGAGGATGCCAGTAAGCTTACGTACCAGACATCAACTCCTCCATGAAATAAAACAAGTAGAATTAACAGTTATCACAGATACGTGCAAAGGAATGAAACTGTACCACTTTCTTACAGGATATACAAAAATAAACTCAAAATGGATTGAAGTCTTAAATGTAACACTTGAAATCATAAAACTACTGGAAGAAAACATAGGCATTACACTCTGAAATCAGACTTAGTATTTTATTTTATTTTATTTTTTGGATCTGACTCAAGGCAAAGGCAACAAAAGCAAAAATAAATAAATGGGGCTACACCAAAATAAAAGTTTTTGCATGGTAAAGAAAACCATCAACAAAATGAAAAGGCAAGCTACTGAATGGGAGAATAAAATGCAAATGATATATCTGATAGGGGGTTAATATACAAAATCTATAAAGCACTCACACAACTCAATATCAAAAAAAAAATACAGTCTAATTTAAAAATGAGCAGAAGACCTGAATAGTCATTTTTCCAAAGAAGACATACAGATGACCAAAAGACCCATGAAAAGATGCTCAACATCACTAATCATCAGGGAAATGGCAATCAAAATGACAATATCAACTCACACCTGTTAGAAAGGTTATTAAGAAAAAGATAACGAAAAAACAAGAATTGGAAAGGATGTGGAGAAAAGGGAGCTCTTATTTATTTTTGTTGGGAAGGTAAACTGGCACAGCCACTATGGAAAACAGCATGGAGTTTCCTCAAAAAATTAAAAATAGAACTACCTATGATCCAGTGATTTCACTTCCAGGTATTTACCCAAAGCAAACAAAAACACTAATTGAAAAAGATACATGCACCCCTATGTTCATAGCAACATTATTTACAATCGCCATGGTAAGGAAGCAACCTTAGTGTCTACCAATAGATGATGAATAGATAAAGAAGATGTGAGATATATATACAATGGAATATTACTCCACCTTAAAAAAAGAATGAAATCTTGCCATTTGTGACAACGTGGATGGATCTCGAAGATATTATTGTAACTGAAATAAGTCAGAGAAAGACAAATACCTAATGATTTCATTTATATGTGGAATATAAAAAACAAAACAAATAAATCAACAAAACAAAACAGAGACAGACTCATAGATACAGAGAACAAACTGGTGGTCACCAAAGAGGAGAGAACTTGGGCAAAATAAGTGAAGGGGATTAAGAGTTATAAACTTCCATTTGTAAAATAAATAAATCACAGGGATGTAATATACAGCATAAAGAATATAGTCAATAATATTACAATAACTTTGCATGCTGACACATGGTTACTAGATTTATTGTGGTGATCAATGCATAATATATATAAATGTTGAATCATTATATTTTACACCTGAAACTAATATAATATTTTATGCCAATTATAGTTCAATACAAATTATATATTTTTAAATAAATTATATATATTATAAATAATAAGAAATTCTATCCACTGACTCATTATTTTACAAATATCTTTTTAAATTGCACCAAATGGTCCATTAAAACAATTAATAACAGGGTAATTCACTAGTTAACTAAAAATGAAAAATGCAGGTCAAGTTAAACGTATGCTTTTATTTTGCAAATAACTTGGTGAAAGACAAAAGATATCCAGGTTGGATGATAACTTTGTGAATATTAATTCAAGCACTGTCATACAGATAAGGATATTCAGGAGGTATGATAGCTAAATTTCTGTGTAAGACCTGAGGCAGAGCTAGATCACAGATCTATAACTAACTCTTCTAGTCCTATTTTTTTCTGTTTTGCCTTCTCTTTAAATCTCTGTTCTCCAATAAATTTGAAACAATGACTAACTCATGGGCTTCCCTTTCAGTCACCCCTGCTGCCTCTCAACCATGATTTAGATGCAAAAGTGAAGGAGAAAAGGAGTCAGTAAGCACTTACTGCATGCAGATATTGCACTAGGCATTCGTTCACATACTTTACATCATAAAATAATTACACCACCCTGTAAGTTATGTATATTCCAATTTTGTTTATTACTAGGGAATATTAGACTATGTTAACATTGCCCAAAATTATAAGGGTAGTAAATATCGCACCTAGGATTCAATTTAAGGTCTGATTGACTACAAAATACATCAGCTTTCCGCCAAAAAAAAAAGAAAAAAAAATAGAAAAAGGAGCTCATACAGGGATTAGGCTTTGTAAATTGATCTGTAATCTGAAAAACAATTTCATGGTACTTCCAAAGACAAATGTCGTCAGTTATAAAGTAGAACTAGAGTATACTGCAACCTGACTTTATCTCATATCCCCTGTTCATAAGACCAAAAACGTCTCAGGTTGGGAGAAAGGTAGAAATTATTTGGTCAAAATTCCTAACCCAACATATATTAAAAATCATGCAAACAATTACATTTATGTCCTGTGTCTGTCTAAACTGAGTCTATGATGACGCTGTATCAATAGGAGACCCCTGGTATTTTTGCCACTTGAACACCATCATTACCCCCATCAGATTAAATCATTATATAAAGGTAATTGTCATCATATGTTTAAAACAGTGAAAACCATAATAGCATTTGGGGCAACTGGAAAGTCATGCATGGGTATTTCCTCTCACTGTCTCTAACTCAGGCTAGAGCAGACCACAGAGGAACTATGCTGAGATCACCAACTCTAATCAACCACAGTTTGATTCTCTTTTGGAAATAATTTTTGAGTCTTAAAAGTTATTCAGTGATTTCAAGTGCCAGTAGGTAACAATGTAAAAATTATGTCTCCAGGGCATAGAAATATCCTTCAGGTGGGTCAGATGGCTGAAGTGTGTGGTTTAAGTGCTCTTATTTTCAAAGTACATAGCAGAGAAAAATAATAAATTGACTATAAATAATAAATGGACAAGTAATTGGCTACAATCATTTCCTAGGATTTCTACATTAAAAGTTCTAAGGTTTTAGTATTCTGTTTATATTTTGTAGTAAGATATTTCATCCAATAAATTTGAAGACTGAGAAGGACACAATTAAAGACTAAAAACTGTGCAGAACATGGAAGAAGTGAAAAAGAAGCAAGTATCCCCAGTGCTTAACAAATGCAGTGGAAGATCAAGAAAAAAGAAGTTCTATTTTATTTATAAAATCACTGACATTTTTAAAATTTATTGTGTCTTATGGAGGTATGGGCTGAATGTAAAGACAGGATCTAGTAATGTTGAAATAAATTTATGCTTTATAGATAAATATTATTTTGAACAGAAAAAAAAAAAGTGAGCTCCAGAGTTATGGTCTTAAATTTTGATACAAACAAAGGCCATGTTTTGTCAAACTGTGATCTTCATATTTCTACCAAAGGTAAAATTTGGGGATAAATGGAAAATGAATTTGATCTAGGATAGTATTTTAATGCATCTATTAAAATACATTGTTCATTAGAATGATAAAAGATATACTTAAAGCAAACCTCAAATGTAATTTAATTAGCTGACATATGTTTAAATCAATATCTCAGATTTGTTATTGGAGTTTTTGTTCTAACAGAAAGATTTCTGTTTTAATGGCATCTGCAGTAATAAGACTTGGATGCTAAAGATAATCTCTTAGCTTGCAAATCTTTATCTTAGCTATTTATTTTACTATTGTTACCATATTCAGTTCACAAAGTTGGTAGAGATATACACTTTGTGTCACAAATGATTCATAAATGTTGGAGCGTCTGTTACAAGAGAATGTCATTAAAATAGCCAGGAGGATAGCCCATTTTATGGGAAATGCTCTAATTTTTCAAAATTACCACTACAAGTTGTAAGGACAATATTAATTTTCATAAGGACATTGTAGGACTACTAAATTGAAGTCAAAATGTGTTGACTTTGTAGTTTTGAAGAGCATCTAAAATTAGGCTGGAAAGAGACATGCTCTTTATCTGAGCGATTTTCTGCAAACAGGCAAAATCTATTACTTGTCCTTCCATGAAATAGTAATGGCACCCCAAAACAAGGCTGACTCATCATTAGGAGTCTGAGTTGTATACACAGATGTGAATCTCATCTTTTGTGCCCCAAAGCTATGTGCACATACCCATTGCCTGTAAGCAACCATATACTAGTTTTAAGATTTAGTTAGTGCTTACGGTTTTTTTGTTTTTGTTTTTTTTTTTTTTTTAGTGGATAAATAGAAATGGGAGCAGAGAAAGATTAGAAGACTGTATTTCAAAATTATTCACAATTAAACCAAACTAATCATAAGACATTTTAAACTTTTACTTTCTTCAGTTCAACTCAATCAATTCAAATCAAACTTATAATAATTAACTAGTGAGATATTGTAGTAGGTCCTTTACTTCAGAAGAATGAACTAACTTTAAGTTATATTCAGTCAAGGGGAATAATTCTCCCAGGAAAGAAAGAAAAATAAATAAATAAATAAAAATCTTCCTTAAAAAAACCACACTATACCAATTTTTATGCTTTTTATATTGTGATAAAAACAGCATAAAATTTGCCATCTTAATCATTTTTAAGTGTACAGCACAATTTTGTTAACTGTAGTGCAACAGATCTCTAGAACTTTTTCATCATGCAAAACTGAAACTTTATACCCATTGAATGACTCCCTATTCCTTTTTCCCTCAGTCCCAGGTAACCACAATTCTGCTTTTGTTTCTGAGAGTTTGACTATTTTAGAAACCTTATGTAAGTAGAGTCATGCAACATCTGTCTTGTCTGCATACTTTATAATGTCCTCAAGGTTCATCCATGTTGTAGCATATGAAAGGATTTCCTTCTTTTTTAAGACTGAATAATATTTCATTATATATATATATATCAAATTTGTCTTATCCATTAATCTGTTGAGGAATATTTAGGTTTCTTCCATCTCTTGGCTATTGTGGATAAAGTAGCAATGAACACGAGTGTGCAAATACCTCTTCAATATCCTGTTTTCATTCTTTTTGATATATACCCAGAAGCGGGATTACTAGATCAGAGTTCTATTTTTAGTTTTTTGGTGAACTCCCATACTGGTTTCCATAGTGGCTGCGCCATTTTACATTTCCTGAAAAGAATATGATTCATCTTTTCCAAAACTTGTTATTTTCTCCTTTTCTGAGAGTGGCTATCCTAATGGTATGAGGTGATATCTCATTGTGGCTTTAATTTTCATTTCCCTGAAAATTAGTGATGTTGCACATCTTTTTTCATGCTTGTTGACCATTTGCATATCTTCTTTGGAGAAATGCAGAGTAAGTCATTTTCCCATTTTTTAATTGAGTTAATTGTTTTTTGTTAATAATTTGTAGGAATTCATTTTATACTCTGGATATTAACTTTTTATCAGATATATGGATTGAAATATTTTCTTCCATTCCTTAGGTTGCCTTCTCACCTTGTTGAGTGTTTCCTTTGCTACACAGAAATATTTAAGTTTGATGTAATCTCATTTGTCTATTTTTATTTTTATTGCTTGTGCTTTTGGTTTCATATTCAAGAAATAATTGCCAAATACAATGTCATAAAGTTTTCCCCTATGGTTTCTTCTGGGAGTTTTATACTTTCAAGTCTTACATTTACAGCTTTAATCCATTTTGAGTTAATTTTTGTATAGGATGTAAAGTATGAGTCCAACTTTATTCTTTTGCATCTGGATGTCAAGTTTTCCAGTACCATTTGTTAAAGAGACTATTCTTTCTCCATTGTGTAGTCTTGACACCCTAGTTGAAAATCAGTTGATCATATATGTGTGGGTTAATATTCTGTTCCACTAGTCAACATACGTCTTTATGCCACTAACATCGTATTTTGATTACCATAGCATTGTAATATTGGTACTATACTGTAATATTGATTACTATAGCTTTGTAACATTAATCAGGATAGCTTTGTGATATTTGATTTCTATAGCTTTGAAATCAGGATGTGTAAGGTAAAAAAAAATGCCATTGAGATTTTGATAAGGATTACATTCAAGCTGTAGATCACTTGGGATGGAATGGATATTGTAACAATATGGTCTTCCAATCCATTACCACAGGATGTCTTTCCATTTACTTCTGTCATCTTTAGCTTTTTTCAGCAGTATTTTTTAAATTTTCAGTGTAAACTTCTTTTGTCTCCTTGGTTAGCTTTTTTATCTTTTATACTGCATCCCATAAGATTTGGTACACAGTATATTAGCTTCATTCACCTCAACATATTTTCTAATTTCCCTATATGTTCTTCTTTCACCCATTGCTTGTTCAAGAGTGTGTTGTTCAATTTCCACATACTTGCAAATTTTCCAGTTTTCCTTTTACAATATCTATTAATTTCTAGTTTCATTCCATTGTGATCAGGAGAGATACTTGATATGACTTTAATCTTCATAAATATGTTAAGACTTGTTGTGTAGTCTAATATCTAATCTATTTTGTGCCCTTGAGAAAAATGCTTATTCTGCTACAGTAGAGTGGCATGTTCTGTAAATATCTTTTAGGTCCAGTGGGTCTATGGTGTTGTTCAAGTTCTCTGTTTCCTTACTGACCTTCTGTTATGATCTGAATGTTTGTGTTCATCGCCTCCCCCATAAAATTCATATATTGAAACCCAATGCCCAGTGTGATAGTATTTGAGAGCGAGGTCTTTGGGAAGTGATTAGGTGATGAGGGTAGAGCCCTCATGAATGGAACTAGTGCTCTTATAAAAAAGACCCTATAGGGATCCTTAGTCCTTTCCACGATGTGAGGACACAGTGAGAAATTGGCAGTCTGCAACCTGGAAGAGGGCCTTCACCAGAACTCGACCATAGTGGTACCTTGATCTTGGACTTCCAGCCCTCCAGAACTGTAAGAAATAAATTTCTGTTTCTTACAAGCTTACCTGGTTTGTGGTATTTTTTAATAGCAGTTGAAACGGACTAAGACAGAAATTTGACACTGAGAAATAAGAATGCTGTTTTAGCACGTACAAAAAAAATGTGGAAGTGGCTTTGGAATTGGGTAATGCGTAGAAATTGGAAAAGTTTTGAGGAGCATGTTAGAAAAAGCCTACATTGCCATGAACAGACCACTAATAGCAATTCTAGTGAGGGTTCAGAAGGAGAAAAGGGGAGTTGTAGCAAAATCCTCTACAGAAGTAGATTCTCTAGGTAGTCATGAGTAGAAAATTGGTAGAGATATGAACAATAAAGGCCATTCTGATGAGGTCTCAGGTGGAAATGAGAAACATATTATTGGAAACTGAAGAAAAGGTGATTCTTGTTGTGAAGTGGCAAAGAACTTGGCTGAATTGTGTTTCTGTCCTAGTGTTGTGTGGAAGGTAATACTTGCAAGCAATGGATATCTGGATACTTTGCTTAGGAAATGTCTAAGCAAAGTATAGAAAAAGCTGCCTGATTACTCTTGAATATGTATAGTAAAATGTATGGAAAAATAAATGAATTAAAGACAGAATTGTTGAGACCTTCAAGATGGCGGAAGAGTAAGACGTGGAGATCACCTACTTCCCCACAAATACATCAGAAATACATCTACATGTGGAACAACTCCTACAGAACACCTACTGAATGCTGGCAGAAGACCTCAGACTTCCCAAAAAGCAAAAAACTCCCCACGTACCTGGGTAAGGCAAAAGAAAAAAGAAAAAAGAGACAAAAGAATAGGGACAGGACCAGCACCTCGGGGAGGGAGTTGTGAAGGAGGAAAAGTTTCCACAAACTAGGAAGCCCTTCCACTGGCAGAGACAGTGGGGGTGGCAGGGGGGTAGCATCGGAGCCATGGAGGAGAGAGCAGCAATAAGAGTGCAGAGGGCAAAGCAGAGAGATCCCCACACAGAGGATCGGTGCTGACCAGCACTCACCAGCCCAAGAGGCTTGTCTGTTCACCCGCTGGCCGGGATGGTTGGGGGCTGGGAGCTGAGGCTCCTGAGCTCAAGCTTCGAAGTTCAGATGCCAGGGAGAGGACTGGGGTTGGCTGTGTGAATACATCCTGAAGGGGCTAGTGTGCCACAGCTAGCTGGGAGGGAGTCCAGGAAAAAGTCTGGAACTGCCTAAGAACCAAGAGACCATTGTTTTGGGGCGAGCGAGGAGAGGGAATTCAGAGCACTGCCTAAACGAGCTCCAGAGACAGGCACGAACTGCGCCTCTCAGCACAGACACCACAGACGGGCATGAGACGCTAAGGCTACTGCTGCCGCCACCAAGAAGCCTGTGTGTGAGCACAGGTCACTCTCCACACCACCCCTCCCGGGAGCCGGTGCAGCCCGCCACTGCCAGGCTCCCGTGATCCGGGGACAATTTCCCCAGGAGAACGCACGGCGCGCCTCCGGCTGGTGCAACGTCACGCTGGCCTCTGCCACCACAGGCTCGCCCCGCATCCATACCCTTCCTTCCCCCCAGCCTGAGTGAGCCAGAGCCCCCGAATCAACTGCTCCTTTAACCCCCTCCTGTCTGAGCGAAGAACAGACACCCTCAGGCAACCTACACTCAGAGGCGGGGCCAAATCCAAAGCTGAACCCCGGGAGCTGTGCGAATAAAGAAGAGAAAGGGAAATCTCCCAGCAGCCTCGGGAGAAGCGGATTAAAGCTCCACAAACAACTTGATGTACCTGCATCTGTGGAATACCTGAATAGACAACGAATCATCCCAAAATTGAGACGGTGGACTTTGGGAGCAACTGTAGACTTGGGGTTTGCTTTCTGCATCTAATTTCTTTCTGGTTTTATGTTTATCTTAATTTAATATTTAGAGCTTAATATCATTGGTAGATTTGTTTATTGATTTGGTTGCTCTCTTCCTTTTTTTTTAATATATATATATATTTTTTCCTTTTTCTCTTTTTGTGAATGTGTATGTGTATGCTTCTTTGTGTGGTTTTGCATAGCTTTGCCTTTGCCATTTGTCCTAGGGTTCTCTCTGCCCATTTTTCTTTTTTTTTTTTTTTTTTTAGTATAGTTTTTAGCACTTGTTATCATTGGTGGATTTGTTTTTTGGTTTGGCTGCTCTCTTCTTTCTTTCTTTTTTCTTTATTACTTTTTAATTTTTTTATATTTAATAATTCTTTTTTTTTATTTTAATAACTATATTTATTTTATTTTTTTCCTTCTTTCTTTTTTTTTTTTTTCTCCCTGTTCTTCAGAGCCGTGTAGCTGACAGGGTCTTGTTGCTCTGGACCTGTGTCAGTCCTGAGCCTCTGAGGTGGGAGAGCCAAGTTCAGGACATTGGTCCACTAGAGATCTCCTGGCTCCATGTATTATCAAATGGTGAAAGCTCTCTCAGAGATGTCCATCTCAACGCCAAGATCCAGCTCCACTCAATGACCAGCAAGCTACAGTCCTGGACACCCTATGACAAATAACTAGCAAGACAGGAACACAACCCCACCATTAGCAGAGAGGCTGCCTAAAATCATAATAAGCTCACAGACACCACAAAACACACAACTGGAGGCGATCCTGCCCGTCAGAAGGACAAGATCCAGTCTCATCCACCAGAACACAGGCACCAGTCACCTCCACCAGGAAGCCTACACAACACACTGAACCAACATTACCCAATGGGGGCAGACACCAAAAACAACAGGAACTACAAACCAGCAGCCAGCAAAATGGAGATCCCAAACACAGTAAGTTAAGCAAAATGGGAAGAAAGAGAAACACGCAGCAAATGAAGGAGCAAGGTAAAAACCCACCAGACCAAACACATGAACAGGAAATAGGCAGTCTACCTGAAAACGAATTCAGAGTAATGATAGTAAAGATGATCCAAACTCTTGGAAATAGAATGGATAAAATAAAAAAAAAACGTTTAACAAGGACCTAGAAGAACTAAAGAGCAAACAAACAATGATGAACAACACAATAAATGAAATTAAAAATTCTGCAGAAAGAATCAATAGCAGAATAACTGAAGCAGAAGAACAGATAAGTGACCTGGAAGATAAAACAGTGGATATAACTACTGCAGAGCAGAATAAAGAAAAAAGAAAGAAAAGAATTGAGGACAGTCTCAGAGACCTCTGGGACAACATTAAGCACACCAACATTTGAATTATAGGGGTCTCAGAAGAAGAGGAGAAAAAGCAGGGGACTGAGAAAATATTTGAAGAGATTACAGTTGAAAACTTCCTTAATATGGGAAAGGAAAGAGTCAATCAAGTCCAGGAAGTGCAGAGAGTCCCATACAGGTTAAATCCAAGGAGAAGCACTCCAAGAAACATAGTAATCAAACTATCAAAAATTAAATACAAAGAAAAATTATAAAGCAGCAGGGGAAAATCAACAAATAACATACAAGGGAATCCCCATAAGGTTAACAGCTGACCTTTCAACAGAACTCTGCAATCCAGAAGGGAATGGCAGGACATATATAAAGTGATGAAAGGGAAAAACCTACAACCAAGATTACTCTACCCAACAAGGATCTCATTCAGATTCGATGGAGAAATTAAAAACTTTACAGACAAGCAAAAGCTAAGAGAATTCAACACCACCAAACGAGCTTTACAACAAATGCTAAAGGAACTTCTCTAGTCAGGAAACACAAGAGAAGGAAAAGACCTACAATAACAAACCCAAAACAATTAAGAAAATGGTAATAGGAACATACATATCGATAACTACCTAAAATGTAAATGTATTAAATGCTCCAACCAAAAGACATAGACTGGATGAATAGATACAAAAACAAGACCCGTATATATGCTGTCTACAAGAGACCCACTTCAGACCTAGGGACACATACAGACTGAAAGTGAGAGAATGGAAAAAGATATTCCATGCAAACTGAAATCAAAAGAAAGCTGGAGTAGCAATTCTCATATCAGAGAAAATAGGCTTTAAAATCAAGACTACCACAAGAGACAAAGAAGGTCACTACATAATGATCAAGGGATCAATCCAAGAAGAAGATATAATAATTGTTAATATTTATGCACCCAGCATAGGAGCACCTTAATACATAAGGCAAATGGTAACAACCATAAAACGGGAAATTGACCGTAACACAATCATAGTAGGGGACTTTAACACCCCACTTTTACCAATGGACAGAACATGCAAAATGAAAATAAATAAGGAAACACAAGCTTTAAATGATAGATTAAACATGATGGACTTAATTGATATTTATAGGACATTCCATTCAAAAACAACAGAATACACTTTCTTCTCAAGTGCTCATGGAACATTCTCCAGGACAGATCATATCTTGGGTCACAAATCAAGCCTTGGTAAATTTAAGAATTTTGAAATCGTATCAAGTATCTTTTCCCACCACAACGCTAAGAGACTAGATATCAATTACAGGAAAAAATCTGTAAAAAAATAACAAACACATGGAGGATAAACAATACACTATTAAATCACCAAGAGATCACTGAAGAAATCAAAGAGGAAATAAAAAATACCTAGAAACAAATGACAATGAAAACATGACGACCCCAAACCTATGGGATGCAGCAAAAGCAGTTCTAAGACGAAAGTTTATAGCAATACAATCCTACCTCAAGAAACAAGAAACATCTCAAGTAAACAACCTAACCTTACACCTAAAGCAATTAGAGAAAGAAGAACAAAAAAACCCCGAAGTTAGCAGAATGAAAGAAATCATAAAAATCAAATCAGAAATAAATGAAAAAGAAATGAAGGAAACGATAGCGAAGATCAATAAAACTAAAAGCTGGTTCTTTGAGAAGATAAACAAAATTGATAAACCTTTAGCCAGACTCATCAAGAGAAAAAGAGAGAAGACTCAAATCAATAGAATTAGAAATGAAAAAGGAGAAGTAACAACTGACACTGCAGAAATACAAAGGATCATGGGAGATTACTACCAGCAACTATATGCCAATAACATGGGCAACCTAGAAGAAATGGACAAATCCTTAGAAAAGCACAACATTCCCAGACTGAACCAGGAAGAAATAGAAAATATAAAGAGATCAATCACAAGCACTGAAATTGGAACTGTGATTAAAAATCTTCCAACAAACCAAAGCCCAGGACCAGATGGCTTCACAGGCGAATTCTATCAAACATTTAGAGAAGAGCTAACACCTCTCCTTCTCAAACTCTTCCAAAATATAGCAGAAGGAGGAACACTCCCAAACTCATTGTATGAGGCAACCATCACTCTGATAACAAAACCAGACAAATATGTCACAAAATCCTCAATAAAATACTAGCAAACAGAATCCTGCAGCACATTAAAAGGATCATACACCGTGATCAAGTGGGATTTATCCCAGGAATGCAAGGATTCTTCAATATACACAAATCAATCAATGTGATACACCATATTAACAAAATTGAAGGAGAAAAAAAATATAATCATCTCAACAGATGCAGAAAAAGCTTTCAAAAAAATTAAATGTCCATTTATGATAAAAACCCTCCAGAAAGTAAGCATAGAGGGAACTTACCTCAACATAATAAAGGCCATATATAACAAACCCATAGCCAAACCATCATTCACAATGATGAAAAACTGAAACCATTTCCACTAAGATCAGAAACAAGACAAGGTTGTCCACCCTTACCACAGTTATTCAACATAGTTTTAGAAGTTTTAACCACAGCAATCGGAGAAGAAAAAGAAATAAAAGGAATCCAAATCGGAAAAGAAGTAAAGCTGTCACTGCTTGCAGATGACATGATACTATACATAGAGAATCCTAAAGATGCTACCAGAAAACTACTAGTGCTAATCAATGCATTTGGTAAAGCAGCAGGATATAAAATTAATGCACAGAAATCTCTTGCATTCCTAGAAACTAATGATGAAAAATCTGAAAGAGAAATTAAGGAAACACTCCCCTTCGCCACTGCAACAAAAAGAATAAAATACCTAGGAATAAACCTACCTAAGGAGACAAAAGAACTGTATGCAGAAAACTATAAGACACTGATGAAAGAAATTAAAGATGATAAAAACAGATGCAGAGATATACAATGTTCTTGGAATGGAAGAATCAACATTGTGAAAATGACTATACTACCCAAAGCAATCTACAGTTTCAATGCGATCCCTATCAAATAACCAATGGCATTTTTCAGAGAACTAGAACAAAAAATTTCACAATTTGTATGGAAACACAAAAGACCCTGAACAGCAAAAGCAATCTTGAGAAAGAAAAACGGAGCTGGGGGAATCAGGCTCCTTGACTTCAGACTATACTACAAAGCTACACTAATCAAGACAGTATGGTACTGGCACAAAAACAGAAATACAGATCAATGGAAACGTAAAGAAATTCCAGAGATAAACCCATGCACATATGGTCACCTTATCTTTGATATGGGAGGCAAGAATATACAATGGAGAAAAGACAACATCTTCAATAAGTGGTGCTGGGAAAACTGGACAGCTACATGTAGAAGAATTAAATTAGAACAGTCCTTAACACCATACACAAAAATAAACTCAAAATGGATTAATGACCTAAATGTAAGGCCAGACACTATCAAACTCTTAGAGGAAAACATAGGCCGAACACTCTATGACATACATCACAGCAAGATGCTTTTTGACCCACCTCCCAGAGAAATGGTAATAAAAACAAAAATAAACAAATGGGACCTAATGAAACTTAAAAGCTTTTGCACAGCAATAGAAACCATAAATAAGATGAAAAGACAGCCCTCAGAATGGGAGAAAATATTTGTAAATGAAGCAACTTACAAAAGATTAATCTCCAATATTTACCAGCAGCTCATGCAGCTCAGTATCAAAAATACAAACAACCCAATCCAAAAATGGGCAGGAGATCTAAATAGACATTTCTCCAAAGAAGGTATACAGATTGCCAACAAACACATGAAAGGATGCTCAACATCACTAATCATTAGAGAAACGCAAATCAAAACTACAATGAGGTATCACCTCACACTGGTCAGAATGGCCATCATCAAAATATCTACAAACAGTAAAAGTTGGAGAAGGTGTGGAGAAAAGGGAACCCTCTTGCACTGTTGGTGGGAATGTAAATTGATACCACCACTATGGAGAACTGTATGGAGGTTCCTTAAAAAACTAAAATAGAACTACCATACGACCCAGCAATCCCACTACTGGGCATATACCCTGAGAAAACTATAATTCAGAAAACCACAATGTTCATTGCAGCTCTATTTACAATAGCCAGGACATGAAAGCAACCTAAGTGTCCATCAACAGATGAATGGATAAAGAAGATGTGGCACATATATACAATGGAATATTGCTCAGCCATAAAAAGAAACCAAATTGAGTTATTTGTAGTGAGGTGGATAGACCTAGAGACTGTCATACAGAGTGAAGTAAGTCAGAAAGAGAAAAACAAATACTATATGCTAACACAAATATATGGAATCTTAAGAAAAAAAAATGGTTCTGAAGAACCTAGGGGAAGGAGAGGAATAAAGAGGCAGACGTAGAGAATGGACTTAAGGACACGAGGAGGGGGAAGGTTAAGCTGGGACAAAGTGAGAGAGTGGCATGGACATATATACACTACCAAATGTAAAATAGATAGCTAGTGGGGAGCAGCTGCATAGCACATGGAGATCAGCTCGGTGCTTTGTGTCCACCTAGAGGGGTGGGATAGGGAGAATGAAAGGGAGACACAAGAGGGAGGGGATATGGGCATCTATGTATATGTATAGCTGATTCACTTTGTTATAAAGCAGAAAATAAAACACCATTGTAAAGCAATTATAAAGGCCAATAAAGATGTTAAAAAAAAATTATTAAGTTGAGTGGCTGAGTCAGTTAAAAATTTAACAAAAAAATCAATAGCTTTCTTACGTACCAACAATAATAGTTTAGAAAATATAAAAGAGGAAATAATTTAGTACAGTAGCAAAAAAGTGTTAAAGTAGCTGGGAAAAATAAATGCTTAAATTTAAAGCAATTTTCATGAAAATTCCAGGGGTTTTTTGAAATTGGAAAATTTTATAAAGTTATCTGGAAGAATAAATATTCAAATAGAGATTAAAAATTCTGAGAAAGTAAAACTAACAAAAAAGGACTTGTCCTATGACATATTAAAATATATTATAAAATTGCATAAAAATGTAGTGATTTTGCTTCCAGAATGGTTAGACTGATCAATGAAATAGAAGAAAATGACCAGAAATGGATCCAACTTTATGTACGAATTTAATATATGGTATACATGTTGGGAAATCAGTGTGGCAAGTATGAATTGTTCAGTTAATTATATTGTGGCAGGTAACTTTTTGAAAACATTATATTCCTATGTCACATTTTATGCTAGAATAAATTCCATTTGGAGCTAAATGAAATAATCACTTGTATTGTTAAGAACTCTTAGTAAATTATAAATACAAGTAATTAAAGAAGTTCTAAAACTTATAGTTAAATATAAGTATTACTTAGGCTAATAAAGCCTTTTTAGGCTTAACATCAAAGCCAGAAATCTTGAAGAAAATTTTGATAGATTGTCCATTTAAAAATTATAGAAAAACAAGAAATTTTTACCCCTTTCTTCCCCCAATAACTGATCAACTGTGGGAAAAATTGGAAAATATATAAGAGACAAAGGTATGTTTTCCTTATAATGCAAAGAGTTCATAAATCAAGAAGGAAAAAGACAGATATTTTCCCTGACAAACATTTTCTCCCACCTCAGAGAAAAATGGGCTAAGGAGGTAAAAAGGCTATTCACATTAGAAATCAGTTAGTCATGTGAAAAACATTCAACCTTCTAATAATCAAAGAAATGCACATTCACAAAAAAAGGATGCCACTTTTAATTTTTGGATAGGCACATTCTAAAAAGAACAAATCCACTCTCATGAGTGCATAGGAACTACATACTGTGAACACCACTAGGGAGAGATACTTTCCCGTAGGTAATAAGTATCTATGTATAAAAATTGTAGCCAGAAATTCTACATCAAATACTTTATCCTAAGCAAATCATAGGATAAGTGAACAAAGATGTTTGCACAATATTATTGTGTGGTTTATAATAGTGAAAAATCCAATACAACTTAAGTGCTATCAGTGAGTAACTGGTTGAATAAAAGTTGGAAAGTTCATGAAATGGAATTGTAGGCAGTCATCAAAAATAAGCATGTGGACCTCTATTTAGCTGTATGAAAGATGTGCACAAAATATTCATACCAAAAGAGTAGAGTTCAAAGAAATAAAATAAACAATATGTTGTTTTATGTCTGTACATAGAAAAACTCTATTATACACCAAAATTTTAATAACAGTTATTTTGAGGTAGATTATGGGTAATTTCCTTCTACTTATTTGTACATTTCTGCACTATCTGAATCTTTTGCAATGATCATTATAAGCAGAAAAAAGAAAAACCAACTGTGAAGAAGGAGAGAATGAGAAGAATCAGGAGAAGAAAAGGGAGGAATGGTGAAAGGGAGGGAAAGCCATTTTCTGGGAGTTTTACCCTTGCTTCAGTTGCTTTTTTGTCTTCTGAGACTATGTTGTGAAAACATTCCTCTGTTTCAGTTTTCTACTTTCCTCGTAATCCAACTGGAGAGGCTGTTAAACCATGTATATTTAAACCAAAATCTTGTAATTTAGGGAAAAAATGATAAATCAATCCATGATCTTGATTTTGCCTAAGGAGAAAATGCAGTTCGATGGGATTACCAGCCACACAAAACACCTGTAAATCAAAATATGCCAGAATATTTATTATCTCAAACTGTTTGCTGTTCTACTTTAGCAAAACCTTTCCTAATGGGAAGGTTAAGAAGGACATAGAGGCCACTTATTTCTTCTTCTAGATACCATATGTAATGCTTTTCTGTGCCCCTTGAAGAATTGTTTTCATTTGGTTGAGATTTAGTGTAATGCCTTCAGCTAAAAGTTGGAGACCTTTTTCATTCATTCATTCATTCAACAAATATTTATTGAAACCTCTCCTGTGCCAGGTACTGTTCTGGAAAATTGGGACCTATCAGTGTCCAGCTTTCCTGGAACTTGCTTTCTATCCTTCTAAGAAACAGCCATATAAAGGTAGCTATTGGTGAGGCTGTCTGTTACTTTATTCAGTATCCCATGGAGAAGTTTCTTTAAGACATGAGAACTGGAAAAGTAGTTGAGGAATTCATGTATACTTTACTCATAAGCAAATAAAATTTGTTTGTTTATTTGTTTGGGTTACCAGGAAGCTTAGTCTATTGTTAGCTCAACTTGAGGAATTGCGTAAGATTTTACGTCCATCCTATTCTAATACAAACTTTTCCTCCTTTTAGAACTCCTTATCTTCCTATTTCATCTGTATTTTCACTGGCCTTGCTTTATACAAATTTGAGTTGTTTCACTGTATTCTAATGTATTTGTGAACTGCTTCAAATCTGGAATACCTTGTGGGACTTGAGGAACAAGATAACACCATGAGGAAACAGACAAATCCAGAATGTGGTACATTTTTCAAGACAACTGATTTTGTCTCTTCAAAAAGCCAACATTAAGAAAAACTAAAACGTGGAAGGGACTATTCTAGTTTGACAAATGAGGGAAAAAACATAATAATCAAATGCAATAAGTGAGCCTTGATTGGATCCTGGCTCAAAAGAATGTATCTGCTATAAAAGATGATTTTTGAGGAAAGCTGAGCAAATTTGAATATGATATGGGTAATAGATATTAGCAAGATTGGTTATTTTCTCAAGACCTGATAATAGTATTATGATTATGAAAGAGAATGTTCTTATTTTTAGAGGTGTCTACTGCAACATGTTTGGGTGGTGTGTCTTGTCTACAACTTTGGGATGATTCTGCAAAAAAAAAAATGTTTTACAAACATTTATATACAGATAAAGCATATATGGCAAAATGTTAATTGTTGAATTGTTGAGTCTGGGTATTAGATAGTATTGTTGAATTAGAGTGAGTACTGTAATATTCTTTCACATATTCTGTATATTTGGAAATTTTTATAATAAAAACTTGGAAAATTTTTTTTAAATTAAAAAATAAATTAATACCCTATTATAATAGTTGTATTCATTCTAACCACTTTGATGTCAGCTGACAAACAAAATCTTTGGAAAAAAAACAGTACATTGAAGTGTATTATTATTAAAGATAATAAATTTGCATTTGAGCTATTTTTCAGTAATTCCATAAATCCTATAATTTACATATTTTAATTCATGTTAATATAATATACAATCTTCAAATAAATAGTGCCATCAATTTGAAATTTCCCATTTTGTCTTGAATACTGACAACCTAGGGGCCTTACATAAAGTAGGTATTATTTGGCCAGTAGTAATGAGCTCACACTTCATGTCCTACATATCCTAAGCCAGTAAATATTCCAGAGTGTACAATAGCATTTTGGTTGATTCTTTTTTATTTATTTTCACTTTCTTTTACATCAAAACATATTTTTTAAAAAGGATCCACAACTTGTAAAGAAAAGGTAGCCACCATGAAGTATTTTAAGATTCACCCAAGGATAATTGACTTGCTAAGGGACTATTTCTTTGTGCGACTTGCTATCTACTAGTGATTAAAGTCCTAGATATATGAAGTTAGTTATTAAATTGTAGATTTTTTTCATTAAAAATGTAAATGTTATCTCTGAACAAAAAAGAAAACTACTAAGGTTATGTTGTTATTGTCTTTGGGGATGTTAACCTATAAATTATAGGAATGTCCTATAGAATAACAACATTAACACTCCTTTTCCTTTTTAAATGCCCATGCATACCCAGCCCCTCAAGTATTCTTTGAACCAGCTTTGAACATTCCTGTTAACTCTCTCATTTATGAGTAAAACAATTTTGGACACATTCATTTTCTACTTCTATAAGAGTCATGTTCACTTTTTAGCTTTCGAAAATTAAACTTTGACTCATCATTTGAACAACAAAAAATAATTTTAGAGAAAAAAACCTAATTCCTTATCCACCAGCCAGAGAAGGTGATTTGAAACTAGCTTTTTCAAAGAGAGAGTGTTTAAGATTCCAAGGCAGTCATAAAATCTCAGAAGACCATCCACAATGTCTAGAATTTAAATGCAATAGTCCATGGCTGGGTGTTATCTAATGTAAGGGGCTGAGACGTTCCATCATTTCGATAACCATAAAAATGTATTTTTCGATGAATTCTTGGTATTTGACAAATAATATCATTTAGCTGCCTGTGCTAGAGAGGTTTGACTTTCAAATCATAATGCCAGTATTTTATAATAGGTACCTCTTATGCTTCTTTTCCTTTAGCAAATTTTCTGAAAGAATTTTAGCCTCACAAATAGATCCTGTATATCAATCTAGGCCATGGCAGAGTCAGACAGGTAATAGTGGTAGGTAATAAACTAAAGAAGGTAATAATCTGAGATAGGTAATACCGTGGAGCTGGTGGACATTGTGTCACACATAGGTCACCTCGGCTATGTATATTATTAGATCTTCCCTTTGATGGGACCAGCCACACACATACTCAGGCTCTCAGTCAATCTATTCCAAAACAACTTTTGTAAAAACAAACAGGACCTCATCTGAGTATCATACTGATTTAAATCAGTATTTTGTCGGTTCTCTGGACCATTTTTAAAACTTGCTTAATGTGTTGAAATGAAATGCTTGTTTTTCTCATTAAATGCAGTTGAGAGTAAATAAGTCATCAGTGAAAGTTTCAGAAGTTCAGGTATTTACAAAGTTGATAATCACACACTCCGCCTATGTACCCTATTTCTCATCTTTTCTCCCATCCCAACCTGCTTTTCCCTAAAAGGTGATTTTGAGATTTAAGTTGAGGTCTGTACCTAATTCCATAGTTATAAAAATTTAATTATGGTCCTTCATGCTTGACTGCTAATAAACCTTTTTGTCCTGAGGCTGCCAAATAATCATTTCCTTATCAATTTCATTCTAAAATAAATCGCATGTATTACTACGAGGTTGTTGGGATATCTTAAGTCCATATGAGAAGGGGTGGATTTGGGAATTGGGACTTTCCATGACTTTCTGCTTCCCACTTGCCTACAATGATTTTTAAACTAATTCTTGGGGCTCTCTCTATTTACATTATTCAATACCCACCATTTCATTAAACCATTCATTGGATACATGAGGATGGGCATAAAATAGATGTCTTGTTTTTTTATTTTTCATGCACTTTTTCTGTGAGAAATTCTTCCAATTAAAAAATGTTAGGTAAGGGAAAATATTCTGGGATGTAAAATTACAAAGGATCGATTGACGTATAAAAAAAAAAAGGCAACAATTAGTGACTCTAAGATTGTTGGACAAAACATTATCATCTTCATCTGCCTAATAGTGAATTTGGGGCTTTATTCAACTTCACACAATTTGGGAGTAATGTCACTCCACTTCATGTTAGGAATCAGGAATCCAGATGTGTGAGTATGTAAGATTCTTCAGTTAATGTTTTTCAGATTGCTTCTCTCAGGGAATTATTGTCAAATAAAAGACATTACAGACACAGTAGCATGGGTTAGTGTGTTGTAACTTCCTTAGTTAATTCAATAAGATAAAAAGTACACAAAATAACTGCAGTTTTATTTAACAGCTGTACAGACTAAACTTTAGATGTTAGAGAATACGACTTATTCATGAAAAATTCAGTGTACAAAATGATAGCGTTATTATTGAATTTTAAAAAAAAAACAATGAAAGAATTCATATAAGTTTTATTTAGAGTAAAAAATTTCCTTTGTGCATTTGAAATATGCTTAGTTTTGCAGTGATCTAGCTCAAATAAAGAGAGATTTATTCTTTGGCAACATCTTTTCTAGAGGTCCTTTAGCCCATAAAGCAATGTTGTAATATTGTACAGGTTTCATTTCCTTAATGAAAGACAAATTCCTCCATCTACCCAATTAGAAAGCATCTTTTCTTTTCCTGGAAAGAACTCAAAAAACGAAATGGCTTTTTCATTGGCTTCTCCCATAGTGTGACATCCCAAATATCCCAGAGAGAAATGCTAGCTATTTAAGCAATCCTGTCATGTTTGAAAAATGAGGCTTTGCCTTAGTACCTCAAAGAAAGGGAAGGATTTGTCACCTACCGATGCTCTTTTATCTTGGTGTTTCTGTGTCATTTATCTTCTTGCTTGTCAACAGCTTTTTTTTAATACAGTCCTTTTAATTACCAAATGACAATTACGGTTTGAGTGTGGAGATGTTGAAATTCTGTTACTACAAATGAGTTGAACTTTTCCTGAAAGATCCATATTAGTTCTATTTTGTACAGGCAGAAGTATGCATGTGAATTTTGCACATTAAGTGTGGTCAGAAGCAAGTTACCTAAATAAGGGATAGTAATTTTTCTACTTACCTATTCCAAATCAAGCATGTATTGAGAGTTATGCTAATGAAAAGACTAATGATCAACAAGGAACTAAACTATTAAATTGACTTTGGTTAATGAACAATATCTTTCAGTAAATGACTAATTTAGGCCATTGAGACACGTGAAGCCTTGGAAAAATAAAAGCCATTGTGCAAAGTCCAGCTCCACCAGCTGTTGGCTATATGGTTTTGGACATGTTGCATACTTAAGCAATAATTTTCTGTCCCTTGTACCGAATGCCACGTGGAATTCTTTGGTTAGTTATCACCACATTATAATCACGACTGTATGTGAGAGCGGGATCTCCAAGAAGGGATGCCTAATGGTCTCTTCTGGGGAAAATGTAGAATTTGAGAGTTCAAAGGCCCTTACAAGGGAAGTGAAGGCCCCTATGACTAATTCTTCTCACTTGATTATCTGTCCTCCACCATCCGGTTCCTCACGCATGTGCCTAGAGCCTCCATCCTCACAGTACCCTGAATCAATTATTCCTGGTACTTACTAAAACTTCAAAAAATTTATGTGTGATGATTATTTGATAAATATTTGTTCTTCTTGTCTGCAGGGTTATAAGCCCTTTAAGAACATAGATCACATCTTTTTGTTTATTATCATATCTTAAATACCTACCAGAGGGCTGGATACGTTATAAGAATTCAATAGTACTTTTTGAGTGAGAAAGCAACTCAATGAATTACTGAATAAAAGTCAATGGCCTTTACTTAGACTTTGTGATATGAAGATACTTAATGCTCATCAATATTTAATGTTCTCATAAATCACAATTCTAACCCATTTCTCATCCTACATCTCGACATTTCTTGTTTGCTTACTCTTTCTATCTGAAAGGAGATATTTGCCAAAGATCTGCCTTACTCTTTATTTTACTGTCTGTCTACCCAGTTCCTTTCTGTGATATCGTTCATGTCTAGAGCTTCAACTATCTCCTCTTGCTGACGATTAATGAATATTTATCTGCAGTTGAACCTCCTAGCCTAAACTTAGTTTTGGTTTATTTATTTGTACTGTGATGCATTTGGACTGGATTAGGTCCATGATGTCTTTCTCCTCTAAAACCAAATCTCAAATTCAACATATCTAACATGGATTCCTTCTTAAAATGACTGTCACTTAATTTCCCTTTGCTCTCACTAGCAATGCTGTTCTCCGCTTCCTACCACAACTAAATCTGAGGCTCTCCTTTGATCTAATTTCTATTACTGCAGCAGCCTCCTAATTTTTCTTCTTACTTCCAGTATGCACACTCTCAACTTTCAATGATTGCCTGTTTAGCCTTTAAAAAAAATAAAAGAAGAAAAAACTTGTGAATGTATTATTTTCTTGCTCAAAACATTTTACCTGCTCCAAATTTCTTGCCAACTTTACAAACACCACAGCATGGTATTCCAAATCAGCCAAAATGTGGTTTCAATCTATCTTTCTGGTCTTATCTTTTTCCTCTTATATGTGTGTATCATATATTTTAGCTAATTTGTTCGGAATCATTTGTTGAACACAAGCTCTCTTCTCCACTATGATGGTTTTGTCATAATCATACCTCTTTCTAGAAAGCCATTCTCTATCCACTTGTTCATGTAGCTCTATGGCTTAAGGACATGCTTTAATTTGACCTCTTTGAAACTTTCCTTGGTAAATCCTTTCAATCAATCAAAAATTCATCCCTACCTCCTCTAGAAAATTTTAACTCTCGAATACCTATTTCATCTACGTAGAATATATCCTTGTTAATACCTAACATCTGACACTAAATTCTGTGCTCTCATGAGCAGGAACTGCATGTCTGAATAATTTTGAAATCCCTGGCTCAGGGATCACACAGTAGATCAATCGCATAGTAGACAGTCAATAGACAGTGACTGATAAAATACATGAATGATAAATAAATGTGACTATGTGTAAGAAGAGAAGGTTCTAATTCTTATTAAAAAATTATTGGACTGAGCAACCCCAAATTTTCTTTCTAATTAGTTAAGTAATCTTGGGGAAGACAAAGTAAATTAAATCAATTAAATAATCTTTAAAATCCAGTTCATAGTGAAATTTCTTTGAACACCTGTCAACCACTTTCAATAAGTACTAATGACTCATAAACATTAACAGAGACAAAGTTATTAGTAAGTTCTAAAGAGACTGACCTCAGTTGTCTTTGATTAATGAGTCAAATAAGTAAAAATATCCAAATCATTTCTTCTCTGTTGGATAACTTTTATATTCTCCTAGACCAAGGGGCTTTCTAAGTGAGTAGATAATCACCTCACACATCAGAGAAGACTCAGATCTCTAGAAAATCATACTGTAAATACCTGCAAGAATGATTTGTTCAAGATTGACTAAGTTTGCTTGGCTCTCTTCAAGGTAGACGCTTGACCTTGTAAAAAACTATAATCTTAGAGCTGTTGGCCAAATCTCCTTTTCCTTGGTTTGGTCTCTTCTGATAGTCCCTGATGAATCAGTGCTACACAGCTGCCCTGATATACAGATTACAATGCTCTGTTTCTCATGGTTTACCAGTCTCCCAAAGTATGGGTAAGTGCCAAACCCAATTCATTATGATTTTGCAACATCAAACCACAACCATAGTAAACTCAGTGTAAAATTACCTAGTAAAATATAACCCATAGATATATGTACACATATTTTAATGTAATATATCTTTTTCAAACTCTAAAAGTTCTTGAATGTAACACTAACACATGGACTTACCTGGATTTCAACATCTTTCCCCAAGCTTACAAGCTGAAGGAATATCTAGAAACAGATACCTACGGTGGAAGTATAACATCTTTTCTTTACCTATGTTGCTTTCAACCTAGGCATTCTATCTTTCTGGTGGGACTCCCAGAATGTGCTCTATTTTCAGACAGATAGAACTTTCTTGAACTTTACCATCTCTGACATTGAAATTCAGCAAAATATCCCAGAATCCTAAAACTACTCAAATTGCAAAGTACAAAATTGAACTAAATTTTAAGCAGTTATCTATAACGCCACATATGGCTAATATAAAATAAATAAGTCCAAAATTAAAGAATGTGCCAATCTTTTTTAAAGATTATCTTAAAGACCCTATAGATAATCTTGCATATTCATTCATGACTATACTACAGAAACTCAGGGTTTGGTGGGTCTCTGGAGAATGTGGGTATACTTCCAGAAAATTTTGAAAGGGAAAAAAAATAAGTTTGTAATTTACAAAAAAACCCATAATTGTTAATAAAATATTATCTGAAACTTAAAAATATGGCTAAAATGGATGTTTCTTCAATATTATACTGATGCCTTGTCGAATAGGCCCAAGTACTAATTATCTAGTGTAACACTGGTTGACTTACTGACTACCATCAATCAGTCAAGACTACATAAAGTTAGACTTGTAGAAGATTAATAAGTTATAAATGGTTTTGGCTGCTAGAGATGCAAATTATTGCCATCTGATAGAAAAGATAACAATAAAGGTTAGAATTGTATTGCTCTTCAGGGCATTGACAGCTTCAGATCTTATCTAGCAATCTTATTCCAGCATTATTTATTCTAGTGACTATACAGAATCTGTCTATCAAATTTACCTCTAAATTGACTTTCCCATCCTGCTGGTTTCTTCATTAATAAATTAAATAACAGTCTAACACATGTTTTCTATATATTGGAATGCAAATTAATTGTTAGATTTGAAATTTATACTTTAATACAGTTACTATAAAAAGTTCTCTAAAATTTAGACAATTCCAATGGGGCAAGCAAGTCACATTGGAGCACTGAGTCCACCTGATCACACACTCCCTGTACACACTCCTGCCATTTATTAGCCTACTATGAAAATAATTATAGGACTCTAAAGAGATTCCCATCAACTAGGCATGTTTTTGCAGGAACAGATTGTATTATCTTTGCAGCTAAGTTGTTTCTTCTCCTAAATTAATATAAGAATCAGTGACTTTTATATGAAATGAGTAGAAAGTGTGAATATTCCATCCAACAGACACACTGTTATCAGGTGATAGAAAGGAGAACGATGGTAATTTATGAGATGATCCAGGAAGTACCTGGAATCTTCTAAGATATGTATTTAAGCTCTGGAGAAACAACTGAGAGATTCTGCACTGGTTTTAAAGTTATAATCTGTTAAAGTGACATTTTAAATCTACAAAGATATGTATAGTCTTTGTTAACTAGTTAAGATAATTAGAACTACATTAGTGATGCCACTAATGACTAATCACAACCCACACTTAGTGGATAAATGAAAACTGATGATTGGAAAAGTTTATAAATTTGAGTGAACATAGTTTTTTATGATAAGCCTTTTTGTCTTTGTTTTTGTTTTGTGATTATTTCCTTTGTTTTTTTTTTCCTCTTCCACTTTCTTTTCCATTTTAACTGACATACAATTGACATATAAAATTGTAAGATATTTTCAGTGTACATCATGTTCATTTATGTCTACATTGTGAAAAGATTCCCGCCATCTAATTAATTAACATATCCATCACCTCACATATTTATCTTTTTGTGTGGGGTAGGGAACATTTAAGTTCTACTCTCTTTGAAAGTTTCAGTTACATATAACACAATGTCATCAACTATAGTCACCATGTTTTACATTAGATCCTCAACCATTTTCATCTTATAGTTGAAAGTTTGTAGCCTTTTACCAACCTCTCTCTATTTCTCCCACCCCAAAGACCCTGGCAGTCACTTTTCTACACCCTGTTTCTATGACTTTGACTTTTTTTCCCTTTGGTTCCACATATAAGTGATATTGTGCAGTATTTGTCTTTCTCTGTCTGGTTTATTTGACTTAGTATAATACCCTCAAGTTCCATTCGTGTGGTCAAAAATGACAGGCTTTCCTTCTTTCTTATGGCTGAATAATACTTCATTGGACATATATACTACATTTTCTTTAACCATTCATCTGTTGATGGACACTTAGGTTGCTTCCATATCTTGGCTATTGTAAATAATGCTGCAATGAACATTGGAGTGCATATATCAATTGAAATTAATGCTTTTATTTTCTTCGGGTAAATACTCAGAAGTAAGATTGCTGGATCGTATAGCATTTCTATTTTTAATTTTTTTGAAGACCCACCATACTGTTTTCCATAGTGATTATACCAATTTACATTCCCTCCAGCAGTGCACAAAGCCTCCTTTTCTCCACGTCCTCACTAACATTTGTCATTTGTTGTCTTTTTGATGACAGCCATTCTAATAGGTGTGAGGTATCTCGTAGTTTTGCTTTACATTTCTCTGACAATTAGTGATGTTAAGCACCTGTCCATGTACTTGTTTTTCATTTGTATGTCTTCTTTGGAAAAATGTCTATCCAGGTCTTCTGCCCACTTTTCAATCTGGTTTTTGTTGTTCTTGTTGTTGGATTTTTTTATTGAGTTGTATGATCTCTTTATATATTTTGGATATGAGCCCCTTATAAGACATACATTTGCAAATATCAGAATAGAGAGCCCAGAAATAAACCCACACACATATTGTCAATTAATCTACGACAAAAGAGACAAAACTATACAAGGAAAAGACAGTCTCTTTAATAAGTGGTCCTTGGGAAACTGGACAACTACATGTAAAAGAATGAAATTAGAACTATCAGGTCCTCTGCCCATTTTTTTAAATCAGATTGTTTGAGTTTCTTTGCTTTTGAGATGTGTGAGTTACTCATATATTTGGGATAGTAATCCCTTATCAGATACATGATTTGCAAATATTTTCCCCCCTCTTCCTGTAGGTTTCCTTTCCATTTTGTTGATGTTTTATTTTGCTGTGCAGAAGCATTTTAGTTTAATATAGTCCCACTTGGTTATTTTTTCATTTGTTGCCTTAGCTTTTGGTGTCAAATCCAAAAAGTCTTTGCCGAGATGTATGACAAGGAGCTTACCCGCTATGTTTTCTTCTCAGAGTTCTATGGTTTCAGGTTTATGGTTCAAGTCTTTAATTAATTTTGAGTTGATTTTTGTATATGGTGTAATATAGGGGTCTAGTTTCATTGTTTTGCATGTGGCTGTCCAGTTTTCCCAACACCATTTATTTCAGTTCTATATTCTTGGCTCCAATAAAACTTTTTAAAATGTAGGGGGTTTTTAATAACAAATGTATTTTAGCCTCAAGGTTAATAATTTTTATTATTAATTATCATTAATAATAATAATCTTTGTAACAATTAAAACAGGTCTTTTGCTACTATAAAGAAACTTCTTTGTCTTGCTTGGTAAACAGTCAGGAAAAGAACTCAAAATTATGATGACAAGATAGGCAACAAGTAGATATATACATTTAATTTAAATTTTATAAGACATCAAATGTTGGAGAATTACTGAGTCTATTTGATATAATAAAATGACTAACTCAAGGCTTTACTTCTCAAAGCAATGTGTCAACAATCTTTTATTTCTTTAAGATTATTTATTAACAAATATTAGGCTAGCTGGAAATGACAGACTCTGCTTCAACTAAATTTCTATACAAGCAAAATTAAACAATGTTGGAAAAAAATTTTTTTTGATTCTAAGCTCAAATACATAATATATTTACTATGAATTCTTTTGTTTCTTTTCTTGAAGAATATACTTTTTTTTTTTAAGAATATACTTTTTAAAACATTTTTATTTTATGCTCTATATAGTTGATTAACAATACTGTGTTAGTTTCAGATGTACAGCAAAGTGATTCAGTTATACATAAACAGAATACCAAGCTTACATATAGGTTTACTTTTTTTTACATGTCTAAATAGAATATCATTTGAAGACAACTTGTGTGAAGAAATCCATACCCTTTCTTGCTTGCACCGGAAACTCCTGGCATAAAAATCTGAGCTCTGATTCTTCTGTCCCTTTCCTAATGCTGCCTATTTCTTTTATGTATAAGGCCTCTACCAACTTCAGAAAAATATAGATGAATCATTCAGAGAAATAGAGAGGAATGAGAATCAAGTCCAACAGCACTGAAGAATTTACTGGAATAGTAAGTCGAACAAGGACGAGAGAGTTAAAACATCATTTCTTAGCATACGGAAATGAGGAAATCTGTGTTATTAAGCACTGTGAAATCTCATTTAGAAAAAATTAATTTGTTATTTATAGTTGAGTAAAGACTAAAGGAAGGTTTACCTTTGCATTATGCTTGGGAAAATCAACTCAGCTAGCAAAAGGATAGAATGAACAAGACTGGAAGACATTCAAGAGAAAAATCTTTTTCAAGCACATCAATAACATTCACCTTTTCCTACAATAAATGGTCTGTACCAATAAGTAAAGCATCGTACCAGTGACCAGCTTTGCTTACCTGCTGCTTTGATGTGTAAATCATGAATCAACCACTATTATTCATTCATTAAAGCAAGACCTTCAACAAGGTAGCAATTTGTTGCCATATAATCCTGACCCCTTGTCTAAAGAGTATGCAATTAACTTTTAAAATGGTGAAACCTAAATATAAACTCTTTTCAGTAGAGGTCCTAATAACAATATAAAATTTTTTGTAAGACCATTAACAAATACGTTTTTACTATCACCTAAATAATACATCTAATTGTATAAACATTTTAAAGAATTAAAAATATAACAAGAAAGGTGAAAATATCTGAAACTACACAACGCTGTGGCTTTAGTTATAATCTAATCATAAATATGTCCTTGCATACAGAAGTGAATAATCTGCAATTCTGAAATAAAAAGAAAAATTAAAAGCAAAATTTTTATGTAGACATTTGTGACAAATCCTGATAAGTCCTGACATAAACTAGTACAGGTTCATCATTCCTTCCATTATAATATTTATACATTTCACAGCAAAAATATTAACGTGTTTGATTATATTGGGTTGCCCCAAGCACTTCTTGAAGGGTGAAATAACATGGTATTACCTTTCTAAAATCTAAAACCTACAGAATTTTGAAACACATCTGGTCCCAGTGATTTCACATAAGGGATCATGAAGTGATATATGATCAGATATATAATTTTACATAATTGGATATTATTATACCTGATTCTTTTTACATTTTTATTCCTCTGGGATATTAATGCTAGTCTGAGCAATTCGTGGAAAGTCTTATCTAATATAGATAAATTTTTAAAATTTAAATGTTATTAAAATATTTGTCCCTCTAGGATATATTTAAATCTAGTCATTGGAATTATTTTTATCATTAATATACAACGGACAAAGAAAAAAATAACTATGAGACGTTTCCTCTATTAGAAATAAATGTGTGCCCTAAGCAAATTGTGAAGATCTTGTAGCCATTCTTCAAATGCAAATCCAAGATCTCATAAAATACTTATCTTTTCTTTAAAAGAAGTGGCTCAGGATAAAAATGGGCAGGGTCCACAATAACGATGACATAAAGAGGGCTGGCAATTCAACCATCAGGTAATAATTATAAAACTTGAACAATACTCAAAGAGGTAATTTGAAAGCAATGGAAAAATGACCACAGTGAGAAGAAACTTGAAAAGAGTTTATACCTAAAAGACACCGATTTCATGAAGAATTGTGGATTTATGGCTTTTTAGCCTGGAAGCACTCCCCATTTCGCCCAGCTGTGACAGCAGAAAACTGCAGTCTTATACTTTGAAGTGGTAGATGATAAAGCTCAGGGCATCAGAGCAGATGAATAGAATATGAAAGGAATCTTTTCTATAAGCCAGGAAACCTTACAAAAGCTGAGGTCAAAAATTTGAAAATAACAGCCCCGAACCCCAGCTCCCTGACCCTCCCCACCCACCCGACCCCTGACTTCTCCCTGAATGTTAAACGACTACAGATTTGCACAGGAAACTCAGAATGCCGAGCAATAAAGCAGACGGAAAGCAAAGAACAGTCAATCCTTTAAAGGCAGACCTGCTCCTGGTTATATTTACAAGTTTTTTCCAGTACCCAGCACGGTGCCTGGCACAATAGTTCCCCAGTGAATATCTAATGAATGAGACCATTACCAATGTATCCAGAGAACGTGAATTCTCCTGTAAACACACAAAAGAACTTGTACCAACAAAGCTATAAATAACAAGAGAAAACAAAATGTATATATACATATATGTCTGAATCACTGTGCTATATACCTGAAACTAACGCACTATTGTAAATCAAGAATACGTCAATTAAAAAATGTAAAAAAAAAAGGAAATGCGAATGATAATAACTATGTAAGAAACAAATAACATGTACTTGAAAAAATAACATAACAACCAAACCCAGTATATAGCATTTGTTTGGGTCCACAATATTAAGACAAAGCAGTTCCCCCTCCAGGTCTTTTTTATGCACTCCACTGACTAGTTAAAGGAACAGGGACACTTGTTCTTAGAATATTTCATATTGTGAATTTGTCTGTTTGTTTCCTTATGGTATGCTTTTTACTTGTTCTTCAGTTCTAGTATTTTCTATAAATGGGAAGTGAGTTCTGAAAGATTGATTAGATTCTGGTGTTACCAATTTTTAGCATAGCAGTTGCTATATACTTCATATTACATAATATCAAGAGGATTATGTCTAGTTATCCTACTAAAATTAAGATAAATCAGTAGCTTCATGTGAGCAAAGCCTTACCCCTTCATTATAAAATTCCCATTCACATTTCACAAGTGGCTTATCCATCCATGATCAAGGCCAAAGTCAAAATGATGATTTTCCAATTTGAGCATTTCTTTCACATTTATTAGATGAAATTGCTCTGTAAAGAGGTACTTTGCCTAATCAGTTAGACTATTTAGCCACTCTTACATGCAATTCTAATAGAAAAGCTAAGGCAAATGCTTAAGTCTTTCTCTCTGCAACTTTAATTGCCAAATTTCTAAGTAAAGAGTTGTTTTCCTTGCCTCTCAATTAATTTATTTGTTGTTCCATTTTTTTTCTGTGCCTATAACTCCTATACTAATCTGACATGCTTATCCCATCTTTTAGTTCAACAATTAGATACTTTCAGTGATTACCTCCAGAATTTATCCAAAAGTTTCTGCAGTTATTTTGTGATTGGTTGAAACTCATTCCTAGTAGAACCCTTGGGATGGTCTCACATGAAACTCCCTGAGTTCTTAATTGCATGTTTTCCTGTGATCTTTCTACTCAAACTTAAAATTGTAACTAGATATAAAATCTTTGGTTCACATTTTCTTCCTTTGCATATCTTCCAAAAATGTTGCTCCATTAGGTTCCAGCAGAATATTTTGCTTTTGATATTTTTTTATGTTACCTGATTTTTTTTTTTTTGCCAAAAGACCTGAAGATTTTTTAAATCTATAATGTTCAATATTTCTCAGTGTTGACCTATCTGGGACAATATAATAAATTCCTAGCTGTATCTTGTGAATATGTAGTTGTTTTATGCCACTAAATTTTGGTCTGGGCTGTTGAATAGGAATGGATATTTAAAACATGAGTTTGTACCTCAATGGGGTGCTCTTAGTATGAGAATTAAAGTAAAAAACAAACTTTTCACTTTTTAATCAGCATTTGGGGGAAGTGGAAAAGCTCTAAGACAGTCTTTCATTCCATCAAAATGTTCTCAAAGAAATAAATGGGCTTAGACTAGTGTTCCTCTACCTCAGTCCTACTGACATCTTGGGATGGATAATTATTTGTTGATGGGGACTGGGTACATTGCAGGATGTTTAGCAGAATCTTTCATTTCTACCTATTAGATGTGAGTAGCACATCCGCATTTGTGAAAACCAAAAATTTCTCCAGACAATGCCAAATGTCCTCCTCTTCTCCTCAGTTGAGGGCCACTGGCCTCAGGGAAACAGGGGTGTACCTTCAAGACACTTCATTAAGATCTCAAAAAAGTGTAAAGCAATGCCTCACATACAACCTCAGGAAAACAAAAAAGCATCTAATAATCCTAAGGATATGTCTCTTAGTCCTTCTGGTACAGGCAATACTGCTTCCAAGACTTGTTTAAGTTTACTGTCTTATAGCATCTTCACAGAGAACTCAAGATCTAGAAGGACTTAGAGTACACATTCATGGATATGGTTTTTGTCTAATGGAGTGGATTATAAATAGATATATTTCAGAAATATAGTGTTTTAAAATAATTGTACCAACTTGGATTGAAAGTGATTAAAATGTAATGAAATGAAAAGTAAAGAAAATGAAAACAAGCCTTTGGATCTGCAAAATTCTTCTTGTAGCAAGCAGACCAAGAAAACTACTGTTTCAAACATGAAAATGGAAGGAATAGGTAAACAAAGTCACAGAATTACAGGGCAGAACCAAGAGTCCAGAGGACAGAGTCAAGAACCACAGAAATCTTTACCAGGGAGCAGGACTAAACCCCAATCAAATAACTGGTAACATGTTCAGCTGGATTTCAGAATTGTTACAGAACAGTGACTTCTATGTGTCCTGGTTCTGCCCCCCTTTTCTCAGGAGTTTCTATAGCAGTTAAATTTTATGTATTCTATCATTGTATACTAGGTATATATGTGTGGCCAGAGGAAGATAGGGTCAGATAACTTATCTCCTTAGTTCATGGTCTTCAGATTGAGAGGAACTGACTCTGAGGAACCTCATTTGCTCCTGAACTTAATCTGTATGACGAGAACCTTGACATCAAGTTTGAGCTAATGCCATAATGGGATATAACTTGAGAAGTGGGGGGATATTTACAAAGAGTATTTGTATTTTGCATTTGGAAGAATGTAAATAATTTGTGGCCACAAATTGATTGTGGTGACTTTAAAACATGGCTGAAAATTTATTGCAATAGTTCCCACCCAGGGGTAGGGTCTAGGTCCCCTCCCCTTTAATACTGGAGAGTTTGTGACTGCTTCAACCAACAGATTATGGCAGAGTAATACTATATGACATCTGAGGCTAAGTTGTAAAAGACCAAGAAGTGTCTGTATTATTCGCTGAAGCACTCTCTCTAGGAAACCTGAACCACCAGGTGAGGTGTTTGACTCAGAGTCCTGAGGGCTCCATGCTGGAGAGACAATGTGTAGGTGTTCCATCAAAAGTGCCAGCCAAGCCAAATTTTTAGCCATCCTTGGCAAGAATGAAGCCATGACGGCCCCTCTTGACCAGCCCATAGACTAACTGAACACTGCAGAGTAGACTTTGCTGATGCCACGTGGTATCAAAAAATTAGTATGACTCAAAATTTGTGACTCACAAAATCACGACATATAATCAAGTGATCATATCTTATGGCCTAAGTTTTGGCAGTAGTTTGTTTAACAGCTATAAATCATCGAAACACCATAGATTCTGTCACCTATTTGTATAGAAGAGGTTCTTTGTAGGATTTTTAACTTTGGTATATATCCCCTGGTTGGTCTGCTTGGTTTTCAGGAGGAGTTTTAAGAAAATACAAAATTTATGCTGCTGTCATTTTCTTCCTGTAACCTAAGTTCTTCATTTTCCTTAAAAATTATTAATGATTTTGATAAAGATGGCATACTGTACAAATTTGCTGGTGACCCAAAACTCCATAAAAGGATCTAATGTACCATAGAACCTACATACAGAAAGAACCTGATGGAATAAAATGGTGCAATTAATCTTATGCAAAGAAACCTAAAAGAAAGAAGGAAAATTAGGAAGTCATTGGTAACTTCGAGGACATCATTTTAAGAGGTGTTAGAATGGTGTTCCAGAAGCTACATGTCCATGGGAATCAAATCTAAGTTTCCTGCAAGCTTTGATTCTTTGATTTTAGTTATAAGCAGTCATTCATTTATTTAGCAAATACGCTGAATGTTTTATAATAACAGAAAATAGGTGCCAGGCAACATATTAAGTGGTTTTTGTGTGGTGTTTCATATATACAAAAACTCCCTGAGGAGTAAACATTAGTAGCCCTATTTAAAATAAAGGTAATAGAGATAAGCTCAGGAAAGTAAAGGAACTTGCTTATAGTTGTACATCTGGGGAATATCTGAGCAGGGATTAAAGTTCCATTGGACTACAAAATTCATACTCTTCCTCTTACCCTATTCTGGCAACTAAGATAAGGTCCATGCTCTCTACAAGGTTATAGTGTTTTCTAAGGACAGATAATAAAACCAATAATTACAGTGCAGTGTAACGAATGCTAGGGCAGACTATGAAGCTTAAGTTGTGGGAGTGGAGGTGATCACACCAAACTCTGTTTCTCTCAGAAAATAGTCTCAAAGGAAGTGGAGGTGATACTTGGCCAAAGAAAACTAGGTGCAGGGCAGGTGGGGAGAGAGGAATGCAGAGCACAGGAGTTCCAGGCCATGAAATGCAATGTGCAAAGCCACCAAGGCCTGAAAAGTTTTCATTTAGGGCAGTTTTAGTAAAAAGAGCTTCCAAAACAGTTACAGAGAAAGAGAGAGAGGGAGAGAGTGTGTGTGTGTGTGCGTGTGTGTGTGTGGGTGGTGTGTGACAGGGTTGGAGAGGAGAAGGCAATAAATAAATCTAGAGAATGAAGTCAGAATTGGCTTACAAATGGCCTTGTATACTGAAGGAAAGGGTTTGAACTTTCTCCAAAAAGCTATGGAGAGCCGAAAAGGAATTTAATCAGTGGTCAGAGATGATGAGATGAGTATCTGAGTGCCAATATTCCCAGAAAAAATCATCTTCGTCTCAAGCCAACTTCTGAACTGATCACTTTGACCAAGGCAATGGGCTTGGAGAGTGTGTTTTCCTGGAGCTAGAACTGCAGGCAGACCCTTTAGAACTGCCCCGCCCACCAGCGTAAACAGGCTGTTGGGATTGGTCAAGACGGACTGGTTGTTGGGAAGACAAACAATCACAACATTCAAACACATTTTCACATGGCTGGATTCTGGGCTTGCATTTTAAACCTTTAAGTGCCTTCAGGTGAACAAGAAAACTAACAGTCTTTTGTTGTTAAAATTATCAAAACATTGTTTCGCCCTATCATAAAAAATGGAATATTACAATTTCCCAGAAAGACATAATTCTACTAATAGGGACTCTGAAAAGGCTATCAAAACAACATGATATATTTGCTATTTTAATTTGTAAGAAACTATAAGAACCTGTAGTTATACACACATATACTTATTTATGTGCATATATAGCTTAGTATATGTGGAATAATCATTAACTTAAAAAATATTAATAAATGTATTCAGTGTGTTTCAAGGAAATTAAAAACATTGAAGCTAAGGATACACAGCAACGTGTACTAAATGACTAATATATATATATATATTTTTTTTTATTAACCTACAATTATATTAAGGAATAAGTTAATTGAATTAGAAATGTCATTTATTAAGCTTGTTTGGAATAAAACTCTACCTGACAACTGAGTAAAAACATTAAGGACTTGCCAGAGGAAATAAACAAAAAACTCCAATACTTCTCATAGGGTTTACTGTGAGCTACAGGACACAGCAATTACGTAGACGAACTACGAACCCTTAGCTGGGGAACCAAGGTGAATGCGATGGGTTCTTTTTATATAATATGACAAAAGAGGAGGAAGCCTGAGGAACAGTGTTAATCAAGGATAATCTGACATAGGAGATGGAGAAGAGAAAAAATGTTTAACAAGTTAAGGGGTAAAAGGAACTGTAGCAAAAGAACTGGATGAGTCTACAACATTCTGTCAAGAAAATCTTTCCCCTGAAGGAGCTCTCCTCAAAAGATTAAAAAATTGCTTGGAGCACACTCAAATATGCAAATACTATCAACCCTTTTGAGAATCAAAACATGACTCCTACACCTCTTCACAAGAAAAGAAATTCACCTTTCCAACTGAATAGTGGCCAAATCCAATTGTTTCTTAATATTTAAAGAAGTAATTAGTCAAACGTGGATAAAATTTTGGGTAAAAGTGACGAAATTCCAATAACAGCATGAGGACTCGCTCAACTCAAGCTGCATTTATAAGAAAGCTACCAATCAGATACGTCTACTTTGAAATAGGTCTTAGGGAAATGCAGCACGCAACAGGGGACGAAAAAAAAAAAAAAAAGGATACATTTCAAATCCAAATGTGCCAGAGTAAATGTCCCAGATCTGCCTCACAGTAGTTTTGTGATCTTGGTTGTGTTACATAATTTCTCTAACTCAGACTTCTCATCTATACATGGAGAGAGAAGCCCTTGCATTATACAGTTGTCATGCGTATTTAATGAGCTAATATCTTGCAGGATCTCTAATATGAGTTTAGTAAGGAATCTTATTAGTTGTGGTATACATATGTATTGATTTTATATTTCCTCCCAGCTGTATTCTATTACCTTCTACCTTCTTGCTTTTGGAAAAAGCAAGCTCCATTAATGTAATTTCAAGTTATTTTTTTTAAAACTTTCTCAAAAACGTTTGCTATTAAAGCAGTAGTCACATCAGTATCTTCAGTGATGCTAAATTCCTCTCTTTTCATCAAATCCCCACCCTCCCACCCATCTGTGCCCCAGTGGGTGAGATTCTAATATCTCAGAGAAGTGGTCTATTTCTCTCATATATACCCCAGCCCTCTGGGGATCGTATTTGACCCCAAAGCAGAAGGGAACTTGTTGTCTATGGTGAATCCACTTTGTCATACCTGCTGACCCAGCTATATGTCAGGGAGGAATTTAGTGTGAAAGATCTGTTCCACTGGCTCCAGTAGACTCTACTAATGATAGACTCATCCAAACTGATCATCTAGACATTGTTCAACCCATGTAAGATTTGCTCATACCCTCTAGCCAATATCCCCAGGTGGATGCACCACTTTACATTTCTTTGCTGCGCTTTCCACTTTGCTCCAAGCTATGTTGCTGCCATTAAACTAAAAGCCTTAATCCCATGTGTGATGATTAATTTTATGTGTCAACTTGGCCAAGCTATGGTGCCCAGTTGTTTTGTCAAACACTTGCTGTGAAAGTACTTTTTAGATGTGATTCACATTTAAATCAGTAGACTTTGAGCAAAACAGATGACTCTTTATAATGTTGGTGGGCCCCATCCAATCAATTGAAGACATTATGAGGAAAAAAAAACTGAGGTTTCCCCCAAAAAGAAGAAATTATTCCTCAAGACTGCAATATCAAAACCCTGATGAATTTTCCAGCATTCTGCTATGAGGAATTTGGACTAAAAACTGAAACATCAATGCTTAGCCAAGTCTCCAGCCTGCTGGCCTGCTGTACAGATTTCATACTTGTCAGCCCCTAAATCATGTGAGCCAATTCCTTAAACTCTCTTTCTTTCTGTTTCTTGCTTTGTGTGTTTGTGTATGTGTGTGTGTATAATATATATTTTATATATACATATATAGGTAAATATATATATACAGATATACAGGTACATTTATATATGTATATAACATTTATATATATACACACACACATTTATATATACATTTTCCTCTCAGGAACTGAAAATTCAAGAGTAGAAGGGTGGTACTGCCCATCTCTGCCTGGTAGTATTCTACCACGATCTACCATACATTTTTTCTGAAACATCCCTGGCACAACCTCTCTTGTAGAAGAGGCCAAGTCAATCGGTCATTGATATCAAAAACCAGGCCTGGGAATAACATGCTTCTTCCCTCTTTCCATAATTACCAGAAAATATTACAAATCATTCTCTTGGTGCCTTCCCTCCCTGGGAAAGTGGAAGGGAGGAGAGAGTTCTCTTCTCAAGCAATCAGAGCTGTGCTTGGGGCATAGTAGGTGCTCAGTGAATATAAGCTATAATTATTGACAGGCACTACACTCCTCCAAAAAATGAGAGGTGGGGCAAGGGAGCAGAGGGAAAGGGTGTGAAGATGGGATGATGGTGGTACAGCTGGCTCTCTCTGAAGTGACACGTCTGTAATCTTCCTGGGAAAGATGCTGGCACAATCACCTGCAGTTCTCAGAACTCAGTATGTGGGATTGCTAGCATCTTTTCTCAGCAGCCAGGGTCCAAAGGTCGGTTTCCAACAAAGAGGGTCTCACTCATTCCCTAACACTACTATGCTACTGTCTTACTTAAAAACCAGTTTACAAGACCAGATTTGAGTGCTTGACCATCAAACACTTAAGATAATATCCCTTAATAGAAAGATTATTTGCGTTGAATTCTGAAGTGTTGGTTTTTAGTTCTGTCCATTGCCTTGGATACATTGCAGTTTGCAAGTCTTGGCTTTATTTTATAAATGAAAAAGAAGTACCTTGTAATGTTGCTGTGAGTATCAAGCAGACGTCATACCCCCAAGGGCTTTGCAAAGTACCATACAAGTGGTATGCAAAGCTTTACTCCCCTCCATCTCACTGAAGAAAAGATGAACTGTTTTGTATTGATCAAAAATCATGTCTTTGACAAGTTTCATAAGTTCAGTATAGATTCCAAGCTATTCATGATCCCTCAAATCCTGTACAGTGACATCATTCTTTAGCCAGACTCAGGATGAGTAAGATCAATGTTTTGACAAATAGAATCCCCATTCAAAATGCTATAAAACAGGGCTGAATTATAGCTTGCCTCCCCTTCTCTCACAAGTGCATTTGAATAACAGTCGGTACACTCCAGGAGCTGAATGGGTGACTAATTGTCATTACTTGTAAGGAGACAATTACTGTCTCTACTGAAAGTACCATAAAAAAGGTGCTACCTTAAAGAAGCAATTAAACCTTTTAGCTAAATGTTGTCAGAAAGAACAACTTAGCATCAATTACTTAAGCTATATTTTCATTCTTCAATTTTGTTTTTAATTTATGGCTGCGCTGGGTCTTCATCGCTGCGTGGGCTTTCTCTAGTTGCGGCGAGCGAGCGCTACTCTTGGTTGCGGTGCGCGGGCTTCTCATTGCAGTGGCTTGTCATTGTTGCGGAGCAGAGGCTCTAGAGCGCAGGCTCAGTAGTTGTGGTGCGCGGGCTTAGTTGCTCTGCGACATGTGGGATCTTACCAGACCAGGGATGGAACCCATGTTCCCTGCATTGGCAGGCGGAATCTTAACCACTGCACCACCAGGGAAGTCCCATTCTTCAAATTTTAAAAGGGCAGGGTTAAATGGTTCTGCAGTGAGTCAATTTATTGTGATTAACTCATAGCACATCAGGAGAATTGCACTAAGTTGCATTTGAAATTAGCAGTTCTTTGAGGGATATTTTAAGATTTATCATCATGGAGGCTCTTGTTTGCTAACGTGTTCTTTTGAATTTTTAATGCCAAATCAATGTTTCAAGTGCAATATGATTCAGAAACATATACATATGCCATGTCTTAAAACAGATTAAAATCACTTTTTTGATTAAAAGAAATATAGGTCCTATTTGCTGGTAATCCATGATCCCACCTTTCTATAAAAGTAAAATGGTGTTACTTTCAGGCAAGAATATTAAATAGGCTTCTTAATATTCAAAATCAATTACCAATTCTGTAACTCACGCATCTGATAAATAAAGCATATGGTGACTTCTCTCTTTAATGAAAATCACAGAGTATTAACAGTTCCAGTGCCTGTGAAAAATCAAATATGAGTTGTCCCAATATAGGACTTAACAACCTTTTTTCAGACATATTAAGATATACAGTAAGGACATAACAACTGTCCTTCTAAGCTAAGTTGTATCACTATATTAAAATACGAGAAATATATTTTCTTACATTTCTTCTATGGGTCTAATATTGTCCCTTTGTTCCCAACACATTAGGAAACCTTCAGTCACTTTTTATCATGTCAAAATCTCCTCCCCATGGCATCTACCCAAAACTTCTTACTAATCCAATTGAAGAACAATAATGACTCTTCCAGAGCTCAAGAATCCAAGTCTAAGGTAGGCAGATCTTTCTACCATGCAAAGCAAGAAGACAAAGGGGTTAGCCCATCCACAGCAGAAAGTTAAACTCAGAGAAATAAACACAAGCATTGAGACTACACAAAGACTGAAGAAATTACAATTGAACTGACTTAGCATGCAAACAAGACCAGATTGGGAATCAGATGAGCAGGGTACAGGTGAGCAAAGAAGCAAAGATGCTCTATTCACAGCCTTTGTCAAATTTCCTGGTAAATCACGGGGGCCCAATAAATATTTGATGAACGAAGGAAAAGAATGAATGCATAAGTGAATCAATGGAAGTTCAACTGGCTAAAAACGTGATGGTTATTCCCAGTCAGTATTTTATTCACCTGATCATGTCATATAAACACAAAATTGGAAAAAGTGAAAACAACAACACTAAGTTATCCCCTACTGCACTGCCTTTGGAATTACTCTTCATGAGTCTCTTTATGATAGAACCCTGTTTTTCAGCCTCTGTTTTTAGATTCTCTTTTAGACTTTGTCAGCCAGAGTCCTGGAAGAAGCTGCTAAATATTGAAATCCAGGATGTTTAGTCTTAGTCTGTGTCCTTGATAGTCAATGTCCTACTGCATTTGTGTAGCGCCAAAATATGGCAATTTCCTTTCTGACACTTTCGACTCTGCTCTCCTCCTGACTTTTACCTGAACATCTTTTTCCTTATCTTTAATGTTCCCTCCTCCTCAATTTTGATTCAATTTCCAGAAAACCCTCCCCCCTTGCAAGACTTGATTTATAAGGAAGATCTGGCAGGTAAGTTTCAAGAGTACTAAAGAGCTACTTCAGCCCCTTAGGTTCTTCTTACCATTGAACTCTTACATTTCCCAGCTATTGGAATATGCAAATCTCCTCCCAGTTTCAGCTGCCATTGTGAAATCCACCTGCTATACGGCCAGTGCATACCTGTTGATTATTTTGTGATTTTCCTGTTCCCAGGTTCATCACATGCCCCTGCTGCTTCATCTTCCTCATACGCACAGGCCAACACCATACAGGTCTTGGGGCTGAGGGTAATTTGTCTCCACTCATTTTTATCTTTGAGGTTCATAATGATATGTTGTATAGAAGATAATACATTCCAAATATGGCTGCACCAATATCTATTATTCTACATGCTCACACTACAATAGGGCTTTGACACCGTTCCCACCATGAAGTCGGGTCTTTGTCCTCTCTCCTTGAAACTGGACTGGCTTTTTTTGACTGAATTTTTAAGTCGAATATGGCAGAAATGTCACTACTATCTTCTGAAGCTGGGTCATAAACGACGGTACAGCATTCACCTTGCTGGATAGAATACTCTTGAAGCCTTTAGCCATAATGTAGGTACATAGTCTGACTTCCCATAGGATATCATGCTCTGAGGAAACTCAAACTAACTTACTTGGTGAGAGTTCATGGAAGGACCCTGACACCACATGAAGAGTGCAAATTGCCTGGCCCATCCTCAGCTGCTTCAGCATCTATCTCACTGTTCCAGTCCCAGCCACCACATGACTGCAGCCTTCTGAGACATCTAGAGCCAGAACTACCCACCTGAGCTGTTTCTAAATTTCTGCTACAGGTATCATGGGGGATAATAAAATGTTGTTGTTATTTTACGCTACTTAGTTTTGGGGCAATTTGTTATGCAGCAATAGATAACTGAAACACCTTGTCACCTAGGTTTTTTGCAAATATTGGCCATGGGTTTTTGGATTTGCTATTGAACTCCTCCAGCTAGTTTTGTTAGTTTTACGTGGAGATTTGGAAAGATTGTAAGACTATGCTACCACAGACACTCTCTTCCCAGAATCCCCATCCGAGAAATTTTAAGTTGTTAAGGTGACACTAATTTCCAGCCAGATTTGAGAACCACTTGCTTACATAAGTTGGCTCTCATATCTAACTCTCAATTCTTGGATTCAGATTTATATCAGGGATTTCCTCTTGGTTTACATGCCCCAGTCTGTCTCCCATGCATCATGAAGTGAGAGAAATTGAACTGATGAGCAGTAGAGTAGATTCTACACACCTCTGTGCAGTGTTTCTGTAAGTTTACCTGCTGAGAATTTGATTGGTACTTGGCATAATTTCTGTGGGCAGTGACTGGCCTCTTCTAGTCAATTTTCTTCCCATTGTTTTGTAGTTGATGGAGATCCCAAGTGAATTAATTGGGGGAAAAGTCCATAAATGATAATATAAACATTTCTCTTCAATGTACATATTTAGAGTGGAGTGCTTCCTGTTTATTTAAAATTATTCCACCATTTATAAGTCACACTGATGTGATAAATGAGTTCTCTTGTGCAGAATGTATCTAGGTCCAAAAAAAAAAAAAATAAGACAATAGTTAGGGGAGATTGTCATATCTTGTAACTCGATCAGGTATGATCATTTGGATTTTTCTTCCCCTAAATATTCACTTCTCTCCTTTTCTCATCATGGATCAGGTATGCTTTATCATATTATTTATGTTGAGTCTGATACTATGACTACTTTAGCCAATGGAATGTTACTAGACATGGCATGAACAGAGGTCTTACAGAGCTCTGGTTGCATTTGCCACTCCCGTGAACCCCATAAGCAGAGCCTGCACCAGATGATCATTACCCCTTCAACCTGGGCCCAGAACAAACACCTGTGTAGCAGTCCTGATGCAACCTGCTGCTTGGATCCAAGCCCAGCCAGCCCACATCTTGAAGCTGAGCCACCCATCCTAGATCAGCCAAACTGCAGTTCCTCTGCAGAGCTGTCAGCATAATAAGTGTTTGTTTGGGGAAAACACTGAGTGTTTGCATAATTTGTTACTGAATGTTGTTGTGGCAGCATTTGACCAAGATACCAGGTATCGTCAAATCATACTTAATTGGATATAGACCAAACCAGCAAACTACAGCTGGCAAGTCAAATCCAGCCTGAAGCCAGTTTTTGTAAATAGTCTTATTTTTGTATTGTCTATGGCTGCTTTTGTGCCTCAGTAGCAGAGTAGAGTAATTGTGACAGAGAGTACAATCCACAAAACCTAAACTATTTACTGCCTGGCTCTTTACAGAAAATGTTGGTCAACCAAACCTAGAAGAATCATTCCTCCCTGTACCTACCTTCTTTGCTTTCTGACTTTGCAGTTCTTACCACTAAAGGTAGAGAGAATATTTCTTTGCCCCTTGACTTTGGCCATGTGACTTGCTTTTGCCAATAAAGTGAAGAGTGAGTGACTGGTACCAGAAGTGTCTGTTCTGAGCCTAGAGCATAAGAGCCTTGCATCTTTCTTTTTGTCCTCTTGTTTGGCCATCATCATAGACAGCTAGCCTGCTGATCCAAGGGAGAGGGCAAGAGACACATGTAGCAAAGCTGCCCCAGCTAGGCTACACATTAGATCAACTGACCGCCCGTTCCACCAAGACTCAGAAGTGTGAGGCAAACAAATGTAAGGTGTGTTGTACAGCTTCATCGGGGCCACAGTTAACCGATTGTACTAGGCAAAATTTTAAGATGGCTTCTAAGATTTCTCACACCCTCATATACACCCACTGCATAATTCCAGACTCTGAATATGATTAATTTTATTTCTACAGTTAGATTATATTATATGGTAGGGTTGTCTTTAAGAAAGGAGGGTTATGTGGGTAGGATTAACCTAATCATATGAGCCCTTTAAATCTGGATCTAGAAGAGAATGGCAGAAGTCAGAGATTTGAAACATAAGAAGGATCTGATACTCTGTTGCTGGCTTGAAGATGGAGGGAGCCAGGTGGTAAGAAATGCAGGTGGTCTCTAGGAGCTGAAAGTGGTCCCCTGGCTGACAGCCAACAAGGAAGCAGGAACTTCAGTCTTGGAACCACAAGGAACTGGACTCTGCCAACAACCTGAATGAGCTTAGAAGCAAATTTTTTGCCAGAGCCTTAGGAGGAGAATTCAGCCAAGATGACACCTTGATTTCAACCTTGTGATATCCTGAGCCCATAGTAAACACCCAACTATTTATATTATTTTTAATCACATCATTAGTAGCTTGTAATCCAATCCAATCATCAGTGTTGAAGCAGACAGACAATGATAAACTCTGGAATATCCAATAAATGTTTGATGAACTAGTTAATTAATTAATGCATCTGGGAACTGGAAAGTGGGTCTGAGCCTACAAGAAGCAATAATTTCTTCCTCTGAGGAGGAAAACAGATGAAGCACCTAGAATCTAGCCTATGGTTATGGAAATGAGAATATTATTTGATGACGTATTTAGACTCCAAACTCTGGACAATTATAATTGTGAACGTCAACATAACTATATCTCTCATGTAATACATCTCAATTAATATTTATTCAATAGTAAGAAGACTGGAGTACAGTGGAAAAGTTTATTTCCACTATTCTATTTACAAGACAGTGCTATGGGTTAAATTTTATACCCCTCAAATTTCATGTTATTTAAAGCCCTAACCCCCAGGACTTCAGAATGTAACTATATTTGGAGACAGGAATTTTAAGGGGCCATTGAGTTAAAAATGAGGTCATTAGCATGGCACTAATCCAAAATGGCTTGTGTTCTCTAAAGAGGAGGAGATTAGGACACATATGCACACTGAAGGAAGATCATGTGACCACGGAAGGAGAAGGTGGTTGTCTGCAAACTGAAGAGAGAGGTCTTGGAAGAAATCAACCCAGCTGACACCTCAATCTCAGACTTCTAGCCTCCAGAACTGGGAAGAAACAAATTTCTGTGATTCAAACTGCCTGTTTAAGCCACCTAGTCCATGGAACTCAGGTTTAAGCAGCCCTAGCAAACTATACAGATTCAATTTAAGTGTATATTAGTCTTATTTGGGGAATTTTTCACCTAAAAAAAAATATACAGCTTTCTATTCTAATGGTAATGCCTAATTGATCCTTCCCAAGAGCTCTGCTTTAGAATGTTGAAGTCTCTTATATTTCAACTTGAATATGCCAGAATGGTAAAACTCTCCTAAAGAAATTTTCAATCTCTTATGTTGAGAGCCATATAACAACCCTCTGCTGAATATGGCCTAGCAAAAGAGTTCTCAGACTACATTAGATATGCTAAATAATGCTTTATCCATTTACATATATGCATGGATATATTACAGTGAATATTAAAAATGGAGCTTACTAGTTATGCATTAAGCTAATGGTTTTCATCATTTTTACACAAGAGCCATAAAAAAATATTTTTTCCAATCCAAGTGTCATATAATTAGCATATAATATTTGTGATCAGTTCCCTTTGTGTTCCTTTACTGAACTGATTCACCATCTGCTAGCTCACTAAAAAATCATCCATCCTTTCAGCCAGGCTACACTGTGCTTTCATCTTGCCATCACTTTGAAATACTGATAGTACAAATATTATATATATATATATATATATTTATTTTTAACATCTTTATTGGTGTATAATTGCTTTACAATGGTGGGTTACTTTCTGCTTTATAATAAAGTGAATCAGCTATAAATATACATATTATCCTCATATCACCTCCCTCTTGCATCTCCCTCCCATCCTCCCTATCCCACCCTTCTAGGTTGTCGCAAAGCACCCAGCTGGTCTCCCTGTGCTATGTGGCTGCTTCCCACTAGCTATCTAGTTTACATTGGGGGGTATATATAAGTCCATGCCACTCTCTCACTTAGTCCCAGCTTACCCTTCCCCCTCCCCACATCCTCAAGTCCATTCTCTACATCTGCGTCTTTATTCCTGTCCTGCCCCTAGGTTCTTCATAATCTTTTTTTTTTTTTTTGATTCCATATATATGTGTTAGCATACGGTATTTGTTTTTCTCTTTCTGACTTGCTTCACTATGTATGACACACTCTAGGTCCATCCACGTCACTGCAAATAACTCAATTTCATTTCTTTTTATGGCTGAGTAATATTCCATTGTATATATGTGCCACATCTTCTTTATCCATTCATCTGTCGATGAACACTTAGGGTGCGTCCATGTCCTGGCTATTGTAAATAAAGCTGCAATGAATATTGTGGTACATGACTCTTTTTGAATCATGGTTTTCTCAGGGTATATGCCCAGTAGTGGGATTGCTGGGTCATATGGTAGTTCTATTTTTAGTTTTTTAAGGAACCTCCATACTGTTCTCTATAGTGGCGCTATCAATTTACATTCCCACCACAGTGCAAGAGGGTTCCCTTTTCTCCACACCCTCTCCAGCATATATGGTTTGTAGATTTTTTGATGACAGCTATTCTGACTGGTGTGAGGTGATACTTCATTGTAGACTTGAATTGCATTTCTCTAATGATTAGTGATTCTTTCATGTGTTTGTTGGCAATCTGTATATCTTCTTTGGAGAAATGTCTATTTAGGTCTTCTGCCCCTTTTTGGATTGGGTTGTTTGTTTTTTTGATATTGAGCTGCATGTGCTGCTTGTAAATTTTGAAGATTAACCCTTTGTCAGTGGCTTCATTTGCAAATATTTTCTACCATTCTGAGGGTTGTCTTTTGTCTTGTTTATGTTTTCCTTGGCTATGCAAAACTTTGAAGTTTCATTAGGTCCCATTTGTTTATTTCTGTTTTTATTTACATTTCTCTAGGAGGTGGGTCAAAAAGGATCTTGCTGTGATTTATGTCATAGAGTGTTCTTCTTATGCTTTCCTCTAAGAGTTTTGTAGTGTCTGGCCTTACATTTAGGTCTTTAATCCATTTTGAGTTTATTTTTGTGTGTGGTGTTAGGGAGAGTTCTAATTTCATTCTTTCCCATGTAGCTGTCCAGTTTTCCCAGCACCACTTATTGAAGAGGCTGTCTTTCCTCTATTGTATATTCTTGCCTCCTTTATCAAAAATAAGGTGACCATATGTGCGTGGGTTTATCTCTGGGCTTTCTATCCTATTCCATTGATCCATATTTCTGTTTTTGTGCCAGTACCATACTGTCTTGATTACTGTAGCTTTGTAGTATAGTCTGAAGTCCAGGAGCCTGATTCCTCCAGCTCTGTTTTTCTTTCCCAAGATTGCTTTGGCTATTCAGGGTCTTTTTGTTTCCCTATAAATTGTGAGATTTTTTTGTTCTAGTTCTGTGAAAAATGCCAGTGGTAGTTTGATAGGGATTGCATTGAATCTGTAGATTGCTTTCGGTGGTGTAGTCATTTTCACAATGTTGATTCTTCCAATCCGAGGACATGGTATATCTCTCCATCTGTTTTTATCATCTTTAATTTCTTTCATCAGTGTCTTACAGTTTTTTGCATACAGGTCTTTCGTCTCCTTAGGTAGGTTTATTCCTAGGTATTTTTTCTTTTTGTTGACATGGTAAATGGGAGTGTTTCCTTAATTTCTCTTTCAGATTTTTCATCCTTAGTGTGTAGGAATGCAAGAGATTTCTGTGCATTAATTTTGTATCCTGCTACTCTACCAAATTCATTGATTAGCTCTAGTAGTTTTCTGGTAGCAAATTTAGGATTCTCTATGTATAGTATCATGTCATCTGCAAACAGTGACTGCTTTACTTCTTCTTTTCCCATTTGGATTCCTTTTATTTATTTTTCTTCTCTGATTGCTGTGGCTAAAACTTCCAAAACTATGTTGAATAATAGTGGTGAGAGTGGGCAAACTCGTCTTGTTCCTGATCTTACTGGAAATGATTTCAGTTTTTCACCATTGAGAATGATGTTGGCTGTGGGTTTGTCATATATGGCCTTTATTATGTTGAGATAAGTTCCCTCTTGCCTACTTTCTGGAGGGTTTGTATCATATATTGGTGTTGAATTTTGTTGAAAGCTTTTTCTGCGTCTATTGAGATGATCATATGGTTTTTCCCCTTCAATTTGTTAATATGTTTTATCACATTGATTGATTTGCATATATTGAAGAATCCTTGTATTCCTGGGATAAACCCCACTTGATCATGGTTATGATCCTTTTAATGTGCTGTTCTGTTCTGTTTGCTAGTATTTTGCTGAGGATTTTTGCATCTATGCTCAACAGTGTTATTGGCCTGTAGTTTTCTTTCTTTGTGACATCCTTGTCTGATTTTGATATCAGGGTGATGGTGGCCTTGTAGAATGAGTTTGGGAGTGTTCCTCCTTCTGCTATATTTTGGAAGAGTTTGAGAAGGATAGGTATTAACTCTTCTCTAAATGTTTGATAGAATTCGCCTGTGAAGCCATCTGGTCCTGGGCTTTTGTTTGTTGGAAGATTTTTAATCATACTCTCAATTTCAGTGCTTCTGATTGGTATGTTTATATTTTCTATTTCTTCCTGGTTCAGTCTCAGAAGGTTGTGCTTTTCTAAGAATTTGTCCATTTCTTCCAGGTTGTCCATAGTTATTGGCATGGTATAGTTGCTTGTAGTAATCTCTCATGACCCTTTGTATTTCGGCAGTGTCAGTTGTTACTTCTCCTCTTTCATTTCTAATTCAACTGATTTGAGTCTTCTTCCTTTTTTTCTTGATGAGTCTGACTAATGGTTTATCAGTTTTGTTCATCTTCTCAAAGAAACAACTTTTAGTTTTATTGATATTTGCTATCGTTTCCTTCATTTCTTTTTCATTTTATTTCTGATCTGATCTTTAGAATTTCTTTCCTGCTGCTAACACTTTGGGGGGTTTTTTGTTCTTCTTTCCCTAATTGTTTTAGGTGTAAGGTTAGGTTGTTTATTTGAGATGTTTCTTGTTTTTTGAGGTAGGATTGTATTGCTATAAACTTCCCTCTTAGAACTGCTTTTGCTGCAACCCATAGGTTTTGGGTTGTAATGTTTTCATTGCCATTTGTTTCTACGTATTTTTTTATTTCCTCTTTGATTTCTTCAGTGATCTCTTGGTTATTTAGTAGTATATTGTTTAGCCTCCATGTGTTTGGGGTTTTTTTTACAGATTTTGTCCTGTAATTGATATCTAGTCTCATAGCATGTGGTCAGAAAAGATACTTGATATGATTTCAATTTTCTTAAATTTACCAAGGCTTGATTTGTGACCCAAGATATGATATATCCTGGAGAATGTTCCATGAGCACTTGAGAAGAAAGTGTATTCTGTTGTTTTTGCATGGAATGTCCTATAAATATCAATTAAGTCCATCTTGTTTAATGTATCATTTAAAGCTTGTGTTTCCTTATTTATTTTCATTTTGGATGATCTGTCCATTGGTGAAAGTGGGGTGTTAAAGTCCCCTACTATGATTGTGTTATTGTCAATTTCCCATTTTATGGCTGTTAGCATTTGCCTTATGTATTGAAGTGCTCCTATGTTGGATGCATAAATACTTACAATTGTTATATCTTCTTCTTGGATTGATCCCTTGAACATTATGTAGTGACCTTCTTTGTCTATTGTGATAGTCTTTATTTTAAAGCCTATTTTGTCTGATATAAGAATTGCTACTCCAGCTTTCTTTTGATTTCCATTTACATGGAATATCTTTTTCCATCCCCTCACTTTTAGTCTTTAGGTGTCCCTAGGTCTGAAGTGGGTCTCTTGTATACAGCATATATATGCGTCTTGTTTTTGTATCCATTCAGCCAGCTATGTCTTTTGGTTGGAGCATTTAATCCAGTTACATTTTAGGTAGTTATCGATATGTATGTTCCTATTACTATTTTCTTAATTGTTTTGGGCTTGTTATTGTAGGTCTTTTCCTTCTCTTGTGTTTCCTGCCTAGAGAAGTTCCTTCAGCATTTGTAGTAAAGCTGTTGTGGTGGTGCTGAATTCTCTTAGCTTTTGCTTTTCTGTAAAGGTTTTAATTTCTCCATCGAATCTGAATGGAATCCTTGCTGGGTAAAGTAATCTTGGTTGTAGATTTTTCCCTTTCACCCCTTTAATTATGTCTTGCCATTCCCTTCTGGCTTGCAGATTTTCTGTTGAAAGATCACCTGTTAACCTTATGGGGATTCCCTTGTATGTTATTTCTTGTTTTTCCCTTGTTGCTTTTAATATTTTTTCTTTGTATTTAATTTTTGATAGTTTGATTACTTTGTGTCTTGGCATGTTTCTCCTTGGATTTATTCTGTATGGGACTCTCTGCGCTTCCTGGACATGATGGACTATTTCCTTTCCCATATTAGGGAAGTTTTCAAATATAATCTCTTCAAATATTTTCTCAGTCTTTTTCTCTTTTTCTTCTGGGACCCCTATAATTCGAATGTTGGTACATTTAATGTTGTCCCAGTGGTCTCTGACACAGTTCTCAATTCTTTTCATTCTTTTTTCTTTATTCTGCTCTGTAGTAGTTATTTCCACTATTTTATCTTCCAGGCCACTTATCCATTCTTCTGCCTCAGTTATTCTGCTACTGATTCCTTCTAGAGAATTTTTAATTTCATTTATTGTGTTCTTCATCATTGTTTGCTCTTTAGTTCTTCTAGGTACTTGTTAAACGTTTCTTGTATTTTCTCCATTCTATTTCCAAGAGTTTGGATCATCTTTACTATCATTACTCTGAATTCTTTTTCAGGTAGATTGCCTATTTTCTCTTCATTTGTTAGGTCTGGTGGGTTTTTACCTTGCTCCTTCATCTGCTGTGTGTTTCTTTGTCTTCTCATTTTGCTTAACTTACTGTGTTTGGGGTCTCCTTTTCACAGGCTGCAGGTTCATAGCTCCTGTTGTTTTTGGTGTCTGCCCCCAGTGGCTAAGGTTGGTTCAGTGGGTTGTGTAGGCTTCCTGGTGGAGGGGACTGGTGCCTGTGTTCTGGTGGATGAGGCTGGGTCTTGTCTTTCTGGTCATCTGGACTGCGTCTGGTGGTGTGTTTTGGGATGTCTGTGACCTTATTATGATTTTAGGCAGCCTTTCTGCTAATGGGTGAGGCTGTGTTCCTGTCTTGCTAGTTGTTTGGCATAGATTGTACAGCACTGTAGCTTGCTGGCTGTTGAGTGTAGCTGGGTCTTAGCATTGAGATGGAGATCTCTGGGAGAGCTTTTGCCGTTTGATACTACATGGAGCTGAGACGTCTCTGGTGGACCAATATCCTGAACTCGGCTCTCCCACCTCAGAGGCACAGTCCTGACACCCGGCCAGAGCACCAAGACCCTGTCAGCCACACAGCTCAGAAGAAAAGGGAGAAAAAAAGAAAGAAAGAAAGAAAAAAAGAAAGATAAGTAAAATAAATAAAGTTACTAAAATAAAAAATAAATTATTAAAAATAAAATAATTAAAAAGTAATAAAAAAAAGAATAAGAAAGAAAGAAGAGAGCAACCAAATCAAAAAACATATCTACCAATGATAACAAGCATTAAAAACTATACGAAAAAAAAAAAAAAAACAGGACAAACGGAACCCTAGAACAAATGGTAAAAGCAAAGCTGTATAGTCAAAATCACACAAAGAAGCTTACACATGCACACTCACAAAAAGAAATAAAGGAAAAATATATAAATATAGATATATACAAATAAAAGGAAGAGAGCAACCAAATCAATAAACAAATCTTCCAATGATAATAAAGTCTAAATACTAAACTAAGATAAAATTAAGACCAGAAACAAATTAGATGCAGAGAGCAAACCCCAAGTCTACAGTTGCTCCCAAAGTCCAGTGCCTCAATTTTGGCATGATTCATTGTCTATTCAGGTATTCCACAGATGCAGGGTACATCAAGTTGATTGTGGAGATTTAATCCGCTGCTTCTGAGGCTGCTGGGAGAGATTTCCCTTTCTCGTCTTTGTTCGCACAGCTCCTGGGGTTCAGCTTTGGATTTGTACCCTCCTCTGCATGTAGGTCGCCTGTTCTTCGCTCACACAGGACGGGGTTAAAGGAGCAGCTGCTTTGGGGGCTCTGGCTCACTCAGGCCGGGGAGAGGGAGCGGTACGGAGGAGGCAGGGTGAGCCTGCGGTGGCAGAGGCCGGTGTGACGTTGCACCAGCCTGAGGCACACAGAGTGTTCTCCCGGGGAAGTTGTCCCCGGATCACGGGACCCTGGCCGTGGCGGGCTGCACCGGCTCCCGGGAGGGGCGGTGTGGAGAGTGACCTGTGCTCGCACACAGGCTTCTTGGTGGTGGCAGCAGCAGCCTTAGCGTCTCATGCCCGTCTCTGGGGTCCGCGCTGATAGCTGCAGCTCACGCCTGTCTCTGGAGCTCATTTAGGCGGCACTCTGAATCCCCTCTCCTTGCGCACCCAGAAACAATGGTCTCTTGCCTGTTCGGCAGCTGCAGACTTTTCCCCCGGTCTCCCTCCCGGCTAGCTGTGGCGCACTAGCCCCTTCAGGCTGTGTTCACGCCGCCAACCCCAGTCCTCTCCCTGCGATCTGACCAAAGCCCGAGCCTCAGCTCCCAGCCCCGCCCGCCCCGGTGGGTGATCAGACAAGCCTCTCGGGCTGGTGATTCCTGGTCGGCAGGGACCCTCTGTGCAGGAATCTCCCAGCTTTGCCCTCTGCACCCCTGTTGCTGTGCTCTACTCCGTGGCTCTGAGGCTTCCCCCCTGCCCACCCCCCATCCCCGCCAGTAAGGGGCTTCCTAGTGTGTGGAAACTTTTCCTCCCTCACAGCTCCCTCCCAGAGGTGCAGGTCCTGTCCCTATTCTTTTGTCTCTTTTTTCTTTTGCCCTAACCAGGTATATGGGTAGTTTCTTGTCTTTTGGGAAGCCTGAGGTCTTCTGCCAGTGTTTAGTAGGTGTTCTGTAGGAGTTGTTCCACGTGTAGATGTATTTCTGATGTATTTGTGGGGAGGAAGGTGATATCCACTTCTTACTCCTCCACCATCTTGAAGGTCTCTCCCAAATATTATATCTTGAATGCCATTGAATCAATCATTATGCAGTGGCCCAGGCATTTGCCAGGTTTGAGGCATTTCACCAAATTTCTTGATAACTGGAAATACACAACTTTGTGTCCAACTCAATCTGATTCTTTGGTGCATGAGTCAGTGTTTATTGATATACTCAAGATCAACGCTGAGAAGGAACATGTCAGACTTGAAGCAAACTCCTCCATTTAAGTCTATCAACAACAGTGAGGCACATAAGGAAGGTCAGGAAGCTGAAGCCCAGGAAATAAGGAGAATGAGTAAAAGGCTGGGACGAGAATACACCGATGTTCAATAGCAACATACACACATATCTTTGCTTTTCTGTGCCTCAAGCTACATGTCTAAAAAATTAGAGATGTAGAGATGTTGGACTGAGATCCCATCCAGTCAAATGTTGGAGGCTTTCAGCATTTAGAGAATGGGAGAGGGTCAAAATAAAAAATGCATGTACTGGGTTTCCCTGGTGGCGCAGTGGTTGAGAATCCACCTGCCAATGCCGGGGACAGGGGTTCGAGCCCTGGTCTGGGAAGATCCCACCTGCCACGGAGCAACTAAGCCCATGAGCCACAACTACTGAGCCCGCGTGCTGCAACAACTGAAGCCCGCGCTCCTAGAGCCCGTGCTCCACAGCAAGAGAAGCCACCGCAATGAGAAGCCCACGCACCTCAACAAAGATTAGCCCCCGCTCACCACAACTAGAGAAAGCCGTGCAGCAATGAAGACCCAACACAGCCAAAAATAAATAAATCAAATAAATAAACTTATAAAATTTTTATTAAAAATTTATATATTTTTTATAAAAAATACATAAATTTTTTTATTAAAAAAATTTTCAGATACTTTTCTGGTTATGACCCAATACCTGGATTGCCTATGATAGCATATTTGTTAAACCCAGGCCCTTTAGGATCAGGCAGACCTGTGTTCAAATCCTGACTCTGTTATTCTGTTACTAACTGATTCTGGACAGATTACCAGTATCTCTCAGCTGCAAGTTCCTCATCATGAGGATGATAATAGTCCATGCATGCTTCATAGTAAATATTTTTTTAATATTAAATTAGATAATACACTTAAGTCCTTGTAAATATGTGTGCAATAATATTAAATATTGTCATTATTGTATTATTATTTTTGTTATGCCCCTTTTTTAATAATATTGATGTGAGGATGGCACTCAATTGGAATTAGGTCTTGTTAGGCACCATTTTATAAAGAATTTTCTTTACCCTTGGTTTCAGCTTACTGGTTCAAAAGACAATGATTTCACCCAGTTCAGATCTTCTCATAAATAAGACACAGAGCAATTATTCTATTGCAGGGCTTATAAAGACAGGAAGGTATTAGTCTAAAATGAACTTATTCTATAGAATTCAATACATATAAGGATCTAACCATCTACGCAATTGATTTAAACAGAGACATATAGGTAGACACACGTACATGCAACACACAGGATCACAGGAACTATAGCTATGGGCACATGATGATGCAGAGTGGTTCTGAAACGAATCAGCAATACTTCCCAATTACTTTATTAGAAAGTCCTTGATCGTGAAAGGAGAGGCAGAGGCTCTGTCCTTCTGATGTTGGTTTCTGCATCGTCCTCTGACTCATTACTGCAGCCAACATTAAAACGTCTATGTGAGTCACCCTACTTAACACAGAATCAGTCACTTCAATAATGAGCAATTGCACACTAACTGCAGGGGATCCGAGGTCCCCTGAGCTTATCCTGCACACACGTCTTTGGAGTCCTTCTCTGGCTCTAGATAGTTCTCTGTTTTCTCTTTCGTGTGTATGGGAAGCACTGGCATGGGGGTGGGGCATCAGTCTCCATCAATGTGCATTCAGGCTGTGGATTTGTTGTTAACAAAACCTACCATAAAAACTCCTAGAAAAAAATATCTACTATGTTTTTCTTGCTGGCTTTAGACATGAAAAAGGATAACTTTGAACCTGGGAAGTATTAGCACATGACTCATGTAACCTTTGCTTCATGGCGTTCCACCTCTTTCAGAGTCACCCTGTCTCACTAGGAGCAGGAACTTGGTTTAAAGATTATCCTTTGGCAGTCAAAGCAGGGGTTTTACTCTGTATCTTTTCTGTGGCCAATTACACATCAATTATTATGTATCTCTTTGTGTCAATCTTGTTTATGTCTGTTTTTCTTTAGATAAAAATTTTGTTCTAAAGTTTAATGGTGAGATCCAAGGTACCACTTTCCATTTAGTGTCTTCAAAGAATTAAGCAAGTGATAGGTGAGCCGTGTTGTCCTGCCGTGGCGAAACTAAAACAGTGATTATCCATAACTGTCCTTTCAGCCTGACCCGACCTGAACACAGTGGCCTGAAATAGTCTGCAAGCTTGCTTGATTTCCAGTAAATTACACCCATTGTTTCCCTTCAGTATACTCATCTAGACCACTGCAAGGCACCCACTCATTTTTGCTGAGCCATACTAGACACTGTCAATGTCTCCAGATTAGACTAAGATAGCTAGAAGCCAACTGGAATGGTATTCTATAGTTCTGTTATTCCCTGCTCAAAAGAGTATATGCAAGTCCATTTATTACCACACTGATCTTACCTCTTGTTTTAGATTTCCATTGCTGCTCTAACAAATTATCACAAACGTTGTGGTTTAAAACAACACAGATTTATTTATTTATTTTTTTACAGTTCTGCAAATCAGAAGTCTGAAACGGGTCTCACTGGCTAACAGCAAGGCGTTGACAGGGTGCATCCTTTCTAGAAGCTCTGGAGGAACCTGTTTCCTTGCCTTTTCTACCACATCCCTTGGCTCATGACTCCTCTCCATTTTCAAAGCCAGTAATAGTGGGCTGAGTCCCTGTCAAGTCTATGTGTCTCTAGTTCATTTCCTCTCTCTTCCCCTTTTAAGGACCTTCGTGATCTCATCAGACTAACACAAATAATCCAGGATAATATCCCTATTTTAAGGTCAGCTGATTAGCAAACTTAATTCTATCTGCAATCTTAATTTCCCTATGTCTTGTAATCTAACATATTCATAGGTTCTGGGGATTCGAATGTGAACATCTTTGCTGGGGGGGGGGGGTCATTGCCCACCATATCTTTTTGTGTGTGTGATTAATTATTTTAAAAGTTTCAGTAGTTTTGACACTCCAGTTCTAGGGAGAAGCAAACACAAAGAGTTTTATCTGAAATGAACAAACTATTTCAAAAAACAGTGCAGGGAAGCCTGAATCCCTTTATAATTGCCTTTGGATAAAAGTGATTTATAGAGATGAAGTCAAGTCATAATTTCATTTCCTCAATGATAGTGGATTCAACCAGCTGATTGCTCTCTCCCTATAGGAATATGAAGTATCAAGTTATCATAATTTTTTGAAAATGTTTTTGCAAAGGAACTTGGCAAAGTTTTAATGATCACAGTTTTATTAGTTGCACTAAAGTGACAGTCATTTTTCTTAAGAAAGTAACAGTAAGTTTGAGTGTGACTTCTCTGAGAACAATAGCTTGTCAAAGCTTATTCCTATCTTTTTTTGAGAAAAACATTTAAAACCCTTTACTGAGTGTTGAGTTTTCAGGGAGACAGTAAGACTCTACTTTGAAAGGTAGAGTTTGAGGGAGGGTCTCCCAATACAGAAGGAAAACTTTTAAAGTACTCTAAAATTAGCATAGTGCATCTGAATGATAGTACATATTACAGCATTAAACCTATCGGCAAAGACTGAGGTTTCTAGAAAGAAGCATGAAGTATATAACATTTAAAAGTCTGTATTCACTGGGAAACTTTAATTTTGAAAATAAAAAGGAAATTGCAAATGATATTAAAATACCAAGGACTGGAAATCTAATTCAGACCATAAGCACATGAAATTTAAATTTGACACTGCTAATCATTCTTTGTACGTATGTGTAACATGTTGTCATAGAATCTTCACGGTTTGAAGAGAAATTCGGAAGATTTGAAATTAAACAAACACTTGCTCATTTACCAACTTCCACCCTGAAGGCGTACAGCCTGGCTAATGAATTTGTGCTCAGTGGTTTGACATTTATCAAGATCCTGAAAGTAAAACCCTCTCTCTCATTATGATCTTGTTCTACAATTCGAAACCCACACGGGAACCATTGCCCTGATATCAGTTGGAATATTTTTTACTTTAAAGTAAAACCTTCAGAAGGGTAGGTAGCGTATCTAGAAAAAAAAAAATGTTTGTACTCTCTTCCTACTCATAATGTATGAAGTGATAGGACCCTTCTCACTTCCTCCCCAGCAGCTACTTCATCCACGCTTGATATCTGCCCAAAACTAATCTATGTCTTTGATCAAGTATAGTCCTCTAGGGAGTACCCTTTTTAACACGAAATATTCCTGAGGTTGTATGACACAATCATAAGATAAATGAAAATAAGAATTATAAATTAATAATAATAATAATTAAAATTTGCTGAATAGCTATCATTTAACTGGCACTGTGTTAACATAGTAATCTTGTCCTCAGATCTTCCCTATTTTCTCTGAGACAGGTTTCATTAAGGCTCTTGGCTGCAAACAAAAGAAATCAATCTGACTGTTTTTTGTTTTGTTTTGTTCTCTTTGGCCGAGAGGCATGTGGGATCTTAGTTCCCTGCGCCCCCCGCAGTGGAAGTGGAGAGTCTTAACCACTGGACCACCAGGGAAGTCCCACAATCTGACTGTTTCAAGTAGGAAAGCAATGTTCATAGAAACCACCCTAGGGAGAGCACAGCTGAAAATGCTGGGTAAAACTTAAAATATAAATATATATTTTTAAAATATTAATGAGCTGGTTGGAAGTAACAATACAGAACAAATTCATAGGTAATTGATCACACGGATTCACTGTTCATGACAGGATTTATGGTGAGCTATAGTGACTTAACGATTGTTTATGAAGGCACATAGGGAAAGAATAGAAAGTGAAAGAAGGAAGGGAGGGAGAGAGAGAGAGAGAGAGAGGAAGAGAAGAGGGAATGAAGGAGGAAAAGGATTGGAAAACACTTATTGGCCACTGATATAAGTGTCTTCATAACAAACCCAAATCAATCTACAGATTAATTTTCTGTAGACAAGTTATTAGAATAAATAAGATTTTAATGAGGCTCTGTAAAATGACATACTACCTTGACAACAAATGGTGTTGGGAAAACTGGATATCCATATGCAAAAGAATGAAGTTGAACCTTTACCTTACACCATATACAAAAAATTAAAATGAATCAAAAGACCTTAACTTAAAAGCTAAAACTATAAAACTATTAGAAGAAGACTTTAGGGGGAAATCCTCATGATTTTAGATTTGCAGCAATTTCATGGATATGACACCAAAAGCACAGGCAACAACAACAACAGCAACAAAACTAGGTAAATTGAATTACATCAAAGTTAAAAATTTTTGTGCATCAAGGAACACAATCAACAGAGTGAAAAAGCAACCCATGGAATGGGAGAAAATATTTGCAAATCATATATCTCATAAGGGATTAGTATCCAGAATATATAAACAACTCCTAAAATTCAACAACAAAAAACAAGCCTGATTATATAATGTGCAGAGGACTTACAAAGACACTTCTCCAAAGATAGACAAATGGTCAATAAACACATAAAAAGATGTTCAATGTCGTTATTTATTAGAGAAATGTAAAGCAAAATTATAATGAGATACAACTTCACATCCCCTGGGATGGCTGTACTTTTTTTAAAAACTGTGAGGATGTGGAGAAATTGGAACATGTGCCTTGCTGGTGGGAATATAAAATGGTACAGCTTCTGTGGAAAAAAGTTTGGTGGTTCCTCAGCAAGTTAAATGTAGAACTACTATATGACCCAGAAGTTTCCACTCCTAGGTATATCCAAAAGACTTGAAAGCAGGGTCTTGATCAATGTTCATAGTGACATTATTCATAGAAGTCAAAGGGCGAAAACAACCAACTGTCCATCAACAGATCATTTGATAAATAAAATATGGATAGACTATATATATATATATATATATATATATATATATATATCCCACATTTAATTTAATTATTTAATTATATATGTACTTATTTAAATTTATGATAAATTTAATTATATGTATAATGAAATTATATACATTAGTCTTTTTTTTTAACATCTTTATTGGAGTATAATTCCTTTACAATGGTGTGTTAGTTTCTGCTTTAAAACAAGGTGAATCAGCTATACACATACATATATCCCCATATCTCTTCCCTCTTGCGTCTCCCTCCCTCCCACCCTCCCTATCCCACCCCTCTAGGTGGTCACAAAGCACCGAGCTGGTCTCCCTGTGCTATGCGGCTGCTTCCCACTAGCTAGCTATTTTACATTTGGTAGTATATATAAGTCCATGCCACTCTCTCACTTCATCCCAGCTTACCCTTCCCCCTCTCCGAGTCTTATTCAACCATTAAAAGGATGGAAATTTTGCCTATTCTAGGTACCTCATGTAAGGCTATAAATGGAATCCTAAAATATTTGTCCTTCTTTGTATGGCTAATTTCACTTAGCGTAATGTTTTCAAGGCAGGGTAGAAGCTTAAGAACAAAGGAGGTTTGGGCTTTTGCTTTTCTTTGTCTTTAGTGGGGAATCATCTTTTCATTATAGCTGAAGACCTGTGGCTTTAAGGAGCCATATCTACTCCCACAATCACGTCTTAAGCCCCTCTCTCTTTACAAACTGGCTCCCATACATGGAGGGCAAGGAGAGACTGAAGAAAAAGGCAAGTTGCTCCAGCCTGTTAAGTGGCAGGTTTAACAAGAAAGGTAACTTACATAGGAGGCTTGTCTTGGGTGGCTGCAAGAAGAGTCAATCTCCACACCTGCCACCAGAATCTTAAAAGTTTATATAGAGACCTTCACTGGGTTCAGTCACACGGACTATCCAGTTGGTCTCTCAAGGCTGCAGCCTTGAAAATGGCTCCCACTGTAAGAATGGTGGGCAGAACATACATTCTAAGGACGGGGTAAGGGGTGAGAAGCCTTGACTGCCCAAATTCAGCTCTGGGGTCAACGGGCAATCACATCTGCTCGATGACGTCCTCCAAAACACACACACATACACACACACACACGCGCGCATTTTTTTTATTGTTTGTTTGTTTTGGTTGCCTGTCTTTTTTTTCCACAACAATAGAGACACTGCCTTTGGGATATTATTATGTGAAAACATTGGTTTCCTATTTACAACTCTTTTTTACATGTAGACACTTTAAGTGTTACTAATTATAGAAAATAAAATCATTTGCACTATGTATTATGCAATGTTGTATATATAGATATACATATATGTGCATATATAGGTATACATACACATATATATGTGTGCATGTTATCAGCACATATTGGGCCCAAAGTGATTAATGGTAGCTTCTAGATGAGTGTCACCTTGTTGATGGTAATGATGTCACCTTGTGAACATTGTGAAGCTGTACCAATTGTGTTCTCCTCAGCATAAACATATACATTAGAGGGCTGGTCCTAGCAAAGAAGATGCAGAAGGAGCCACCCTTGAGTGAGGGAGTGGCAGCAACCCACAGCCTCAGCCATGGAGGGAAGCCAAGCCAAGCAAGCCAAGACTTGCATGGAAACCAGTTGTTAAAGGCTCATGAAACTCAAACTGTACTCCAGGCAAATTCATATGCCAAGGTTAATACTCGGTGAAAAGAGACCCAAATCATGATACCTGCACCTTAGTGCAGACCAGGTATCATGATATAGCAATATTACAGACCACCCCGAAAAGCTCCCCATCCATTGTTATCCCCAGAAAGGAGAACCTGGACCATGTCCTCAGAAATGACTGCACAGCTTTTTTATTCCATTCTACATAAACATGGTGATAAAGGGCATGTCGTTCAATTATGGAGTGAGGACAGTATTGCACATCACTTGAGCAAAGCCTCTTGAAGTGGATTTATTATATTTAATTAGACTCAGAAATACCAAGTGGGTCTTTCTGATGAGTGTCGATTTACCATCTTTCCACTTAGACTCTGCAGTAACTAACATCTTTCAGTCATATAAAACGACAGCAGCTGAAACCAAAGCTCATTCTTATTTATGACAACTTCAGAAAGAAAAACTGCACAATATTAGAGTTATAGAAACAAACAAATAAATTCTATTTGAAGCTAATGTCACTGAAAATATTTTCAAAATGAATGAGAATATCAATACTTCTAAATATGCTCTAAAAAAGTAATGTAACAACCAGTTAAAGCAAGTACATTTATTTTACGCTTCTCATTAAAATTTAATTTATTAAAAACTACAACGCTAGGGAGGTAATTTTCTATACATATATACATATATTCTAAACTGAAATTTACCTACAAGCACTGTGTAAGAGTTTGTATCATGTTGAGAGGATTCTAGAAGACTTCATTTAGGTTAAACTATGTCTTCGGTTAAAATAATACACTTTCTATAAATTACAAAAATAATTATAACAAAACATAAGATCACCACAACCCTCTGAGTCTTCATGTCCCCACTCCTATAAATGTGTACATTTCATTAAATGTAAGTTTTACATAAAAACTGAAATGCAGTATGGCTCTGTCTCTTTGAAAATACAAAGCTTGGGTGTCTTCCTCAGGAATATATCTGATTTTCACTGATTTGGTGAAGAGGCAATGGAGAATCCTCATCCTATGCATGTTTCTAATTATTATCAGCAGCCCTCAAGGTGTGCAGCTCAGGAACTCACAGAACAGAGGAGGGAAACGTAGTTACATTGATTTGTCGCGGCGAGCATTCTAGCTCACCTGTGCTACTCTAGTGAGATGTGCTTAGCTGAGTCCTCTTTTGATCTTTACAAAGTGAAGATGCTTGCTACCTGCTAAAGCATTTCAGCTTTCCTGAAATGAAGAGTCAGGTAAAGATTTCAGCCAGCGTCTTATTCATCTGTTTCCAGAAAAGCTATCCGGTTAAGTCCTGGGTGGGTGAGTGAATCTAGATAAGAGTGAATACACAAAGTTTGGATACCTCATTCCTTCCTAGCAGAGAAGAGCGGACTGGGTTGTATAATTTTGAAAAGGCATCACTACTAAGAGTATCTTTTACACTATTGTGAAATATATGCCAAAAGAGGAAGCAGTTACAAGAGGGTAAGGCAAGAAGACCAAAGGAGGTCAACAGGCATAGTTAGAACAGCAAATATGGGAGGCAACTGAGAAGTAGACAAGAAATCCAGTCACAGAACCTTAGGCTGAGGTGCCACTTCCTTCTGCTGTGTTCTGATCAGCAGTGAGGTCTGTCATAAGCATGTGTTACCAACAGGAGTGACATTTTGAATGACTGACGTTTACATTTAAAGTAGACTCCTCTAACTCCCTCTATTGTCTTTGATAGAAAGTACATTTGGTATCACTGTCTTTAAGAGGAGAAACAGTGAACTTACTGAGAATTGCCAGCAAGAGATTCTCCCTTGGAAGTGCATCTGTCATGGGCACTCCATGGAGAAAAATATTGAGAATTTCTATTTTGGAGGACATATGCCCTGGGGCCCCCAGAGACTTCTTAGTTTTTCTGTTGTATAACCCCACAGAATGAAGTCATGTAGACCTCTACACACATTACCTGGCTATGTCAGCCTCTGTACAAACATATATTGCATCCAGATAATCATATGCATCTCCCAATAACCCACCAAAATGCTTTATCTTCAGTTTTGGGTATGGGGACGGGGCCATGGGAAGACAGAACTAAGGTATCTAAGGAGAGAGAAATGTCGAGTGAAAATAGGGGACCTTAAGGTGAGCCAAATTCAGGCTGAACAGCCTGAAATGAATGAACAACAAAGACAGCACATGAGCCTATTAGTGTAAGGCTCCGTTAAGCTCCATATTATGCTATGAAGCAATGCACTGTGAGATACTAGGTTAAAGCAAAACTGAAGATATCTCTCCTTAGAACTTGCAGAGGTGGGGTAGAATCAGAAGACGGAGAAGAAAAGATCAAAGTAAAGATCAAGTCTGCCTCATCCAGGGATTTTACATCCTTGGGGAAGCAAAACTCCATTACAGTTACATGGAGAATGTGAATCTTTAGAAATGCCTTTGTGAAAGCCTATGTAAGCGGGATGAGAGATTATAGGTAGAGAGATTTTTCAGGAAAAGGAGAGTGGCAGGGCTGGGAAAGAAAGTACAGTGCAATTAAAAGGGTGAGGATTGCAGGGGAAGGATGCAAACCAGGCAATGAGAATCTCAAAACTGGTTCATTGTCTCATGGAGTTGCTAATGACTTAGTGGTTACCTGTGCTTGACACATCCATTGTACAGGAGACAACTGGAGAGAGCAGTAATTAATCAAAATAAATTGTAACTGGATGCTACAATTTAAGGTGCAGGGGCACCTGGGACATATTTAAGCATAGAGAAGCCTTCCAGTTCCGAAGTTCCAGGCAGACAATTACCAACCCCCATTATACTTTCTGTCATCTTCTTCTCTTTCAACTGTTTCTGTTTTTTTGTTCTCATCACAGATCCACTTTCTCCCTATTCTTTCTGATTCCTCTCTTCCTTACTTTTTCTCTCAGTCAATCTCTCTCAAGAAATCTTAAGTTTTAGCAGATATTCCCTTAGAGCAATTTTCTACATCAAATTTTGGAGTGAGATGACAGAGAGAAGAGAACCCCTAATAACACCAGAGTGACTCACTGCTCAGTCCTGAGATGCTTTATTTGGAGAGTGGGCACTTTTGTCATCATTGAAAGATTGCCAGAAAAGGTTACATTTTGATTTATTCCAAGAGGAATAGTATTCTGGCACTGACTCGTGATGGAAAGCTCTACCCATCTATCAGACACAGAGTTCGGCAAAATGAGCGATCAAAGGAAAAGGAGGTCAGGTTGCTGGATCAGAAAGGATTCTTAGATGTAAATACTAGGATCCCCTCTCATTAGTTTAAGCAGAAAGAAAGTTACTAAACAATATTGGTAGCACGCAAGACTTTCCAGCAGGGTCAAGAAACACATCTGGAGGCTTACACAGCTACTTAAATGCCCAAGTCACACTGGCTGACTGGTGGTTGTCGTCAATATCATAGGCACTTGAACTAGCATTGCTAATACTGAGCAGGGGATTCCTCTAGCAGGACCTCTCCAGTTGCTGCCTTGAAAAGGTAGATATCCCCACCACATGAGTTCCTCCTTCTTCAGCTCACTTTCTGCTGAAATAAAATTTTGGTCAGATGCTTCTAAATGATGGAGCCAATGTCATGTGCTAAGCCCCAGCTGCAAAGGAAATGGGAAAGTGAGTTCTTAGCTCCTATCTTGAGGACATGGAACCCATAAGCTGGAAAATTTTCACATAGGAGAGACATTCAAGTAGTGCTATGCATCTAAAAACATATGCTAAATGTCCGCTAAAGTAAGGAAGGCTTAAATAAATACCGCACGACCCTCTAAACGCTTTCACAAAATATTAAAATGTGAATCAACTATCTGTGTATATCATTGCTTTCTAGTTGGTTTCTCTGATGATGTCCTATGCCTATATTTGATAATGTGTGCAAAATTTCTAACATCTAGTAACAACCAAAATGGTCATCTCAGAACTCCAGCCTATCTTTTAAAACTGTAACTAGGCTTAGAGACCCTCTAAATCAAGTTACTTCATTTGATACATGTGGAGACTGAATACATTAGCAAAGATGACCCAAATAAGCAGTTGCAAAACTAGAACTGGGATGATGCAATTATGCTGCTGAACGTGACCTTCACATTTGCTTTTCCCGTGTGCTGGTTGAGTCAGGCTGACTACTGGTGTTAGCGCAAGTTTGTGTGCCCGATACATAGTGAGGCCAAACCGATATGTTGGAATTTGGAGCAGAGAAAGGTTTATTGCAGGGCCACGCAAGGAGACGGGTGGCTCGTGCTCTAAAATACCCCCTGAGCTCCCCAAGAGTTTCAGCAAAGCATTTTTAAAAGCCAGGTGAGGAAGGGGGATGGACTCAGGGTATGTGATCAGCTCGTGCACAATTCTCTGATTGGCTGTTGGTGAGGTAACAGGGCGGTGTCCCAGGGGTTAACATTATCAATCCTTAGGATCCAGGAGGCCTGGGGCTATGTGCTCATGGTCATCAAATAGTTCACGTCTTCCATCTGGTGGGGGGTTTTCACATCTGTAAACCAACTCAGGAAATGTGCATCAGGTACTGTTATGTAGGTACTTCAGAGAGGAGCTAAAGCAGAGGATATGGGGGAAGGCCTGTCCTCGGAAGGCCCCATAGGGTCCTGCTCAGTTAAACTGGATTCTATTTCCATTTTCATCAGCTCTATAATCCCCGAATTCCCTATTACTTAGATGAAATCCTGCTCAACTTGTTTTTAGCTACACCATTTGCCTCTTGCGCAACCACTTCTTTCTCTAACCAAGTTTGGTTTGTGGACCCCAAATTGTCCACACACTTGTAGGCTTGCGAACCTTGGCTTATGCTGTTTCCACTCTCTAGAATATCCTTCCAGATTTTCTGATTGAAAATAATCTACTAGTTCTTCAAAGGTAAATCAAGTATAACCCTAAATATATTCCAACACGCCAGACCTAAGCATAACAATGGTTTACTAAATGTGTATGTATTACATTATATCTCCATGATTTATTCACACATATGCCCCTTTCGACAATGTTTCCGCGGCATTGCCTTATTCATCTTTGAATCCCAAATAATTAAAATTTGCTTTATCCATAGGACCTCATTAAATGTTTGATGACTGAATGATTCAATCCTTACATCCATCTTAAGTGCGACACACCTTCAAAATAAGACCCTGGCCATATAACTACATAAATATTAAAATATTAAATATTTTGTGAATGTGATTTTGAAAACCTCTTATTTTTACTAACTCATATGTCAAGAGGTGTTAGAGCAGGATTTCAGTATACCTAATTTTCCGGGGTACTTTAATTTGGGGTTCATTTTTAAACCTTGCCAATAGCATTGGTTGAGAAATTAAAATATAGTTGATTATGTAAATTTGAATTCTCTTAAGACTGTTTTTCAGTTCATTTTTTGAATAAAGCTAGTACCTATCCAAAAATCTTATCATGGAAATCCATATAGGCATTTGAAAACTGCGGTTTTGTATCCATATCATGAACGAAAGAAAAAATGAGTTAGAGATGCAAGGCTTGGATAAATCTTAATTGGAGAGTTTACTGGGCCAATTTTCCCATTCCAGTCTGATTCAATAGTCATATTGCAAAGTAAAAGAGATTGAATTTCCCAGGACCAAATTAAGATTGTATAGAAAATTACTGATATGTTCCTAATGTAGAGCTCTCAAAATGTGTTTAAATAATAACATTATGTCATAAGGCAATGATATATCAACTGTTGGGCATTAAACTTTGATGTATAAAAGTTTAGAAACATTACTGTCCTGAAGCCCTGTATTCCTGTAATGAATTTCTGCCATCACCTCCACTTTCTGCAGAATTTAGAGAATAAGGTAACATCTTCAGAGTGCAGCCCATTCCTATTAGAGGGAAATCTTTGAAGCCTTGGCAGGATTTCACCTTGATGCCTTTAACTCAAAAGCTGATTATAAGAGATTTCAGTGGAGCTAGATATTAAATTAATGACTGCATTCGTCACACCAAAGGGCTTTTTTCAATTAAGCAGAATTCAAGACTGGCTGGATTTTTTTAAGAGTACCCTTATTCCATCTTTCAAGGAAAGTCTTGTGTTTGCAAACCTTGTTAAGCTTTACTACCTTTCTAATATGAGAAGGGAAGCAACAGGCAAAGGATAAAATGTAAATCTGAACAAAAGTCAGTTGGCTCAGTTTATACACTGAGAAACAGAAAGTTATTCCTGTGCTTCTGATTTAATTTAGACAAAAATAGAAGCGTATAAAGGGGAAGGAGAAGACCTGGAATCTTTAAAGATCAAAGAGTCTAACATTTAAAAATAGGCACTTGAACTTACATTGCTAATACTGAGCAGGGGATTCCTCTAGCAGGACCTCTCCAGCTGCTGCCTTGAAAAGATAGATATCCCCACCACATGGGTTCCTCCTTCTTCAGCTTACTTTCTGCTGAAATAAAACTTGGTCAGATGCTTCTAAATGATGGAGCCAATGTCATGTGCTAAGCCCCAGCTGCAAAGGAAATGGGAAAGTGAGTTATATTAGTTATATATCAATAGTTATATTAGTTCGCTAGGGCTAACAAAATATCACATACTAGGTGGCTTAAACAACAGAAATATATTGTCTTGTATTTCTGGAGGCCAGAAGGCTGAGATCAAGGTGTTCCAGGGCTGGTTCTTTCTGAGCGCTGTGAGTGAGGTATCTGTCAAGTCTTCACTCCTTGGCTTGTAGATAGCCATCTTCCACTCTTCACAACATCTTCCCTCTGTGCATGTCTGTCTCTGTGTCAAGTTTCCCTTTTTTATAAGGGCACCAATCATATAGAATGAAGATCCACCCTAATGACATCATTTTAACTTGAGCTCCTCTGTAAAGACTCTATTTCCAAATAAGGTCACATTCAGAGGTAGTGAGGGTTAGGACTCAAACATATCTATTTTGGGGGTACATAATTCAATGCTTAATAATAGTTGCATGTGATAAGCACTTTGTCTACAAAGCTCTTCAACTTGAACTTTGCATTGTTTCTACACAATGAGAGCATAGTATTGTCTCCTACTCTCTCTTCCTACTGTTACAATCTTAGTGAAAACTCAAGCTCTCACACTGGTCACTACAGTAGTGTCTTATTTAATGTCCTTCCTTGATCATTGTATTTCCTCCAACTCACTCGACAAAATACTGCAACACAAATCCTCTTAATATTTAAACCTGGTAATGCCATTTTCCTAATAAAAGCAAAATAAAATGGTAAAAACACTCATAGCTCTGTATTGCTTATAATGTAAAGTCTAGATGTCCTCATTCCTTTATGATATTAAAGCATTTGAGTGATTCAACACCAACTAACTTTTGACCTTATCTTTTTCTTTGTCTTCACATCTATCTCCAGCTCTATTCAATTCTATATCCTGCTGTAATGGTCAGGCCACATTAGGTTTTGGTGCTGTAACAAACATATCTCCTCCCCCCAAAATCTCAGTGGATTAAGTCAAATAAACTTTATTTCTTTTTCTCACTTCATGTCCCCTGTGGATTTGTTCAGAGAGTCTGCTGATCATAATCAATCAGGAAACCGGGTCAACAGAGCAGTCACCATGGCAAACATTATTAAGAAAGAATGTGGAGAATCATGCAATTGCCCCTAAAGTTTCACTTGTTCATCACATGAGCATACCCACCTTCTGCAGGGTGCAGAATCCTACATGTGCAGGAAAAGCTGGAGCATTTATAATCAGAATTAATGACTTTCTTCCATCAGCCTAATTGAATTTCTTGCTTTTGGTTGTTGATTAAACATTTCCCTCCTTTGAAATGCCTGCTTTCTCCATACAAACCTCAAAACCTACCCATGAAGATACCTATCAAGTACTATCTCCCCCACAGAATTTCTCATTGAACTGCCTCCAATCTTATGTTAACTTCCCTTCTCCAAAGTCCTTGGTAACCAGAACCTCTCATAACACTCAGCACAAATTATCTTATGTTATAGTTATTTGAGTAATTTTATTTTCCCAACAAAACTACTTGCACTGGGGGCAGAATAAAATATCATTCACTGCAAAATTCATGGGACAAAAAACAAGTGTCATGCAACTTGCGTGCTGAGCACTCTTTAATTGTTAGGTGGTAGAGGCTACCTTTATCATTGGATAGTAGCATTAAGATAATTTTTATTTTTATTTCATTTTTTTCTGCTTTCCTAAATTTCCAAACTTTGTAGAAATATATTTTTTCTTATTATAAAAGTGCAATAACAAAAATAGCTCTTTAAAGTTGCATACAAGTGAGCAGAAGCAAAGTAAAAATGCCATTTTGAATAAAGCTTATTTGTCATAAGGAACTGAGAAGATATAGCACGATGAACTATGTTGGCCATCCTGTTGATGCAGTTCTCACCTGAACTCACATTGTTTGATATTCACATCCTTAAGTTATATAGTGTATATTTGAATAGTTCCTTAAGATACAGTTAGAGCTAGTTATACCTATTTTAGGTATACACAATAGACATATTAGGATCCCAATGACATCACTCAATTATTTTCATCAATTGTAAAATATGCTTTTTTAATATTCTAACTTCTTTGCCAGCTGGATGTGTCTTATGGTCAGTTTCTTCCAGTTGCTACTGTCTATGCAACAGCTGACGTTGTCTGTAAATGCTTAAACTTGGTCAGAGTGGTTCAGTTGTTAACTTAATTCAGTACTGTTCATTTTCGGTAATACCTGTATGATTTTTACATCCATTTAAAATGCATTCTAAAAAATTACATTGTGATTCAGCATTGAATCATGAGTTTACTACTTAAGCTGAAAGGCACAGAAGCAGAATAGTAGGGCATACATTCTGTGAAAATGAAACTGATCATTGGAGGAATGACCACAATTCCATATTTTCTTTTTGTAACTTTATTTTTTCAGTTTTATTGAGATATAATTAAAATATAAAATTCTATAAGCTTTAAATACAACACAATGACTTCATATGTGTATACATTACAAAATTATTACAAACTTAGTTAACATCCATCAACTCACATAGTATTTTTTTCCTTGTGATGAGAACTTTTAAGATTTACTCTCTTATTTCACACCTAATCTCCCAATGCATCTCACCCTCTCCGTCCCCCCTGTGTTCACATATCCGTTCTCTACAGCTGCATCTCTATTCCTGCCCTGCAAATAGGTTCATCGGTACCATTTTTCTAGATTCCACAGATATGCCATGTGTAAAATAGATGGCTAGTGGGAGCCTGCGGTACAGCAGTGGGCGCTCAGCTCGGTGCTCTGTGATGACCTAGATGGGTGGGATGGGGGGGGTGGGAGGGAGGTCCATGAGGGAGGGGATACATATATACATATAGCTGATTCACTTCGTTGTACGGCAGAAACTAACACAACATGGTAAAGCAACTATACTCCAATAAAAATAAATAAAACTTAAAAAAGAAAAAAGATCTACTCTCTTAGCAACTTTCAAATATATGAAACAGTATCATTAGCTATAGTCATCATGCTGTACATTACATCCCCAGGACTTATTCATCTTACGAAGTTTGTACCTTTTGACCACCTTCACCTGTCTTGCCCACCACTCCATCCCTTGCCTCTGGTAACCACAGACCTCACCTCTGTTTCTATGAATTCGGTCTTCTTAGATCCCACATATAATTTAAATTATGCAGTATTTATCTTTCTCTGTCTGACTTATTTCACTTAGTGTAATGCCCTCAAGATCCATCCACATTGTTGCAATTGGCAAGATTTCCTTATTTTAAAAGGCTGAATAGTATTGCATCAAATATATCTATATAGGTCACAACTTCTTTATCTATTCATCCATCATTGAACTCTTAGGTTGTTTCCATGTCTTGGTTATTGTAAATAATGCTGCAGTGAACATGGGGGTAAAAATATCTTTTCAGGATAGTGAGTTTTTTCATTGGGATATACGTTCATAGATATTCTCTTGCAAAAAAAAGGAAAAAAAAAAAAAAAAAAGAGCTTTATTGAATCTAAGGAGGACAGAATCCACAGGAAGAAAAAGCTTTGTTTTTGTACATAAGGACCGCCCAGCACACTCCAAGCAGTGCAACTGAAGGCAAGATAAATATCAGGTTACACCCCTCGAAAGGATCAAAAGAGATTTCAAACTAATGAGAGGCTGGTGTAAGCAGTTAACAAGTAAGTGTTAAAAAACTCTTACAAAAAGCATAAAAGTCTTGATGAGAAGGTATGATTGTGTCATAGTTTATTTGGAAGTGCTTTTTTTCTTTCTTTCTAAGTGGAAATAAAACAAACTCACTCTTATAATTCATGGCAGCTCAGATTGAATGAAATACAGTAACAGCCAACAGCTAAGGAGATATTTGAAGACTAACCGCCCTTTTTCTATTACTCTTGGAGGATGAGGAGTGTTCCAGGGCAGTATTCAGCATGCTGGATTCACCACAATGTCTCAAATTCAGCACGGTGAATTCTCCACAAAGGCTTCCTCTCCCTACTTCTCTGTCTTTGCTCTCTCTCATTTCTTGCTGGCCCTTTCTGGAGCAACTACTGTGAGCCCCAGTTATGAGCATTCAGAGATCTACTTACCCTGCCTTCCAGGTCACAGGCTACAACCTAGTTGTGCTCAGGGCTACCAAATATTGACTTGCAAATGTAAAACTGCCACCTCTGTTCAAGGGTCACGATTCTCTGGGTGCTTCCAATAAAAGTGGAATAAATATTTTTAAGTGACTGCATGATACTTTTCATCAAAAGACGATTAATTTTCAACTGACAGTCTGAATTTTGACAATTCACCAAATTTTAGAGAGTTTTATGGTTTCCCTTTCGTTTCCTCCGTGATTAATTAAATGAAACTTACTTAGAGCATGGGAATGTTCGTCTTTCATGTAGCTTCAAAGCACCAACAAAAAAGTTGCAATGCGTGGGCACTGATTGCCAAGAAATATACCTATCTCCTGAAAAAAGCAGTGTTGCTGTTTCTAATTTTTCCTTATCTTGTTTCCAGGCTTGGCTTACAAAGTACACACAGATGTTAAAATTACTGGGCTGGAAGAAGTGAGAGGTGGAAAATCCTACACACTCTATGTGCACCCTGCCTGAGGATCAAGGGAGAGAATTTGCTTAGCAATCAAATGCTTGGCTGTAGAACAAGCTTTGGAGCTATCACAGCATCACACTGGAGATCAAATGTTTAACTTAATAACTAGACCTGCAGCCTCAACCTGAATATTTTCTGCACCAAAACTTAATCCCCATTCAGTGCACTCAGTCTAATCATCCTGCAAACATTTACTTCTGACACAAAATCCTGAAAAGTAGAAGTGCAACAATCTCTCCAATACACATTCCACAAACAGACAAGTATCAGAGGGAGGAAGGTACTAGAAACACCTTTCCTCATAAGGATCTAAGTGTCAGAACACTGAAGGGGTGAATTTTATGTTGAATGAAAGTCAAAGAATGCAGTCATCCAAAAGATGAAACACAGATTGCTGATGCCGATTTTTATGCTGATGAAATTAAATACTCAGATCAAGTAAATACACATTTACTTTCTCTATTTGAATAGCCTCTGCTCTCTATCAATACCTTTCATTCCCCAATTTGAAGAAAGTCTTTCCAGAAATGGGCACTTGAAAAATTCTAAAAAATAAATCAAACTCCAAAAAGCGTTAAAGAGAAAGAAGATGATATTGTAGGAAAATGGAGAAAAGAACAAAATTTTATAGAATCCTTGTTAAGCATTTGCATTATTTCCCCAGATTTTCTGCCTAAGCAGCACCATTTCCTCTGCTCCTTGTCACCAGCCATGGTTCTTCTCCTCAGAAGCAGCCCACCATTCTTCTCATGTCCTCACGTTGCTAAGAATACTGACTGTGGTTCTATACAGATATGGGCAATAATCCCACATGCTTCTGCAGCTATAATATTTGTTAATATTAACATAAATAATAAATAATAACAATACCGTAATAACATGGATATCAACATAACAAGAATAACATAAAATGTAAACGTTTAAAAATAACCTTGAAAAAAGAAAAGATTGTGTGAGGCAAAAGACATCTGCCTCAGTCCAGCCCTACTACTTACTGGTGTATGATCTCAAGCAACCTATTTAACTTCTCTGAGGATATTTCTTCATCTTTCAAGTCAGGATGCTTCATGGAGTTGCAGGGAGAATTATATTATTATAAAATACTTAACAAACTAGCACATAACACACGTGTTCAATTAAAAAATATATAGTTAAAACACCTCCGTTCTTTATTCAGTTTTTCTTGTAAGGTATCTTTTCAGCTAAGACTTCTTGAAAAGCCCATCCTAGACTCACCTCCTTAGATGTGTCTATGAAATGTGTAATTAAGTTCTCTATTTACAAACATCCACTATCTCCTTTGGCAGAATCAGACCACAACAAAGGCAAAAGAGGGGGTAAGAGAGTAAAAAGGTTGGTCCATCTTAAAAACCTGATAGAGGATGGCTTTCTGCCCCTTCCCAGATTCTGATAAACTACCCCAAGATCCAACATCTAGGAAATGGAAGGAGTCTGTTCAGGTTGGGACACAACGTAGCTCTACCTGTGTCAGGGGCCCAGAATGAAGCAGACCTTTGAAAAGCTCTTCAGGTGATACTGATGTATTGTCACCCTTGAGAACCCCTGACTCAAATGAAGAGTTGGACACATGCAGAATTATTGTAGCTGATAATGACGATGCTACAATAGAGTATAAAGCAGAACACAGAGGAGAGAAGGGATTCCGCTGAGAGTATCCACAAAAGCTTCAAAGAGGAGATGACATTTGGGCTGAATTTCCAGGTGTGACCAGCCCAACAAGATATACCCAAGCAAGAAGTTCAGACTGAATAAACTTACCATTAAAGAAAAAAAAAACAAAAAACAGTCTAGCTGGATATGAGACCTTGGTGTTTAGAATAACATTAACAGTTTATTTTTGCATCGATGTAAGTTTCAAAGATATTAACAAGACGTTAAGGCATTGGCCTCAGGCAAAATGTAAACTCATTTCTTCCCAGACACCTGGCAAAAAAAAAAGATCATTCCCACTTATAGCTCTTCATAGAATACTTCTGTTTGAGCTTTAATGGTTTCGGTACTTACTATTGTAAAAAATGAATATTCTTGAATGCAATTAGGTGAATATATTATGGTCTTCCAGAAAAGCTATAAATTAAGTTAAAACCTAAATTCAGAAATTCTTCATTGCAATGTAAATAGGTATACATTAGGGACTTCCAATTCATGTAAACAATTTGTTCCCCAATAAATTCCTTTCTGGAAGAAGAATGATTACAATGGAGCATATACTTCTCAAAATGCATTGAGCTGGGGCAGTACCTTCATGGTGTGTGCAACATTTTTCAATAAACAAAGAGGTGTTACTGAAAGGACATAGTGGTAAGTGCTTTACTGGTTTTATGTATCTAAATGTATACCTATATCTAAATCTATTCCTATATATCTCTATCTATCTATCTATCTATCTATCTATCTATATATATCAACAATGTGGGCTGTTTTCAAATTTAGGCTGAATAATATGTAAATAAACTCAAACCACTCATCCAAATTGTCTATTTTCTCAGTAATAATATGTTTTTATGGTATCTGTGTAGTCTGTTTTATTGATAATAAACTACACAATTCATCAGACATTACAGTACCCCTCACCTATTTTAATTATTAATGTCACCAGCCTTATGATCAAACTTAAGCCCTTAGAATACGCCAAGGGTGCACATAGAAATGATATTAGCACCACAGTCAAGAAGGACAATGGGGGAGGAAAAAAAAAATGTAGCAATGGAAAATTTGCAAGAAGACATACTTCAGAACTTTACTTCCTGTGAATGGCTATAAGCAAAAAGACAGATAATAACAAGTGTTGGTGACAATGTGGAAAAATTGGAACCCTTCTAGATTGCCGGTGGGAATGTAAAATGGGCAGCTTCTTTGAAAACTATTCGAGAGTTCTGCAGAAAGTTAAACAGACAGTTACTATGTAACCCAACAATTTTCCTTCTAAATATATGTTATGGGCTGAATTATGACCCCTCAAAATTCATATGTTGATGTCTTAACTCTCAGTACCTCAGGGTGTAATCACTTTGGAGATAAGGTCTTTAAAGAGGTAATTAAGTCAAAATGAGGTCTTTATGGCAGGCTCTAATCCAATATGACTGGTGTCCTTATAAGAATAGGAGATTAGGACACAGATAACACACAGAGTGAGGGATGACCATGTGAGGACACAGTAAGAAGGTAGTAATCTGCAAGCCAAGGAGAGAGGTCTCAGAAGAAACTGAACCTGCCCACACCTTGATCTTGAACTTCTAGCCTCCAGAACTGTGAGAAAATACATTTCTGGTGTTTAAGACACCAAGTCTATTGTATTTTGTTATGGCATCCCTAGCAAACTAATATAGTATATATCCAAGATAAATGAAAACATATGTCCACACAAAAATGTGTTCATGAATTTCAAAGCATCATTATTCATAATAGCCAAAAGGCAGAAACAACCCAAAAATCCATCAACAGAAACAGCACAATTATCTATCAACTGATGAATGGATAAACAATATTGTATATCAATCCAATGGAATATTATTCAGATATAAAAATGAATGAGATACTGACATATGCTGAAACATGGGAAAATTGTGTTAAATGAAAAAAGCCAGATATCAAGCAGAAGATGACATACTATATGGTCCCATTTACATGAAGTCTCAAGAATGGGCAAATCTGGAGAAACAGAAAGTGGACTGGTGGTTGCTAGGGGCTGGGGAAGAGAGGAATGGAGAGCAACTCCTAATGGGTATAAGGTTTATTTTGATCAAATGCTCTAAAATTAGATAGTTGCACAACTTTGTGGTATACTAAATCCACTGAAATAACATGTGCATTTTAAAAGGGTCAATTTTAGTTTTATGAATTATGTATCAGTAAAGTTGCAAAATAAAAAAAGGAGAAGTAAAGGAGAACGGTCCTTGCTTCTCAATACTTTAGCCAGAAGGAAGATGGTCGTTTCAAAAGAGCTAAAGGAAAGGAAAAAATCACCCACTCTAACATTTGGAAGTGCAGTGCAAAATTACAATAGACTAATGAGATTATGACTTTTTATTTTATAAATGTAAAATAATATGTTAAGAGTTTTCTTCTTTTTGTTTTAACAAAATCACAAAAGTAAGTGTGAATTACTAAATGTACCAAAATGTACTAAACAAAAACAAACGAACAAGAACAACTTTACTTCCTGTGGATGTGAGATTCTGACACTACATAATAAAAGGAATTGAAGTAAGGGAATGGATATTTGGGGCAAAAGAAAAAGCTGTAAAACCGAAATGAGAATATCAATCACTTATTATTGCGAGAGATGGTGAGATGCTTGACCGGGCTTTGTCTTAACAGTAAAACACAAATCAGGTGCTTACCTTCGTCAAACTGGGAACTTCTGCAAAAGCAGTGACTTTGGAGTCATTTATGAGGGCTTAGCATGGCTACTAGACAGCATCACCTTGCCCTCAAGGTACCCAGACAAAATAAAGACCTGCAGGCTCCTTGAGGGACAATTAGCAGGAAACCACCAGTCTCTGTGGTGCTCCCATTACCATAAATCGATCCTGGGGATCCCAGCCCCCTCCACCCTGTCTCTCTGCCCTGGCATCCTTGGATAAGGTCATATTAGGCCTCTCTGTGTCTTCTCCAAATTTGGCTGCTCTGAATTCCTCCCACCAGGGCCAAGCATGTTACTTTCCTTGCCAATTAGACACTTCTTTTCTAGATGATGGCTGCCTCTTGGGGTCACTGTTGATGTTCTGGGGTCACGGCTGCCATCTTTGCCTCAGCCACCAGCAGGCATGTGGCACTGCTGTGACTGGCCTGGGACAGGGCCACTCTCTTTTCAGTTTGGGGGTCTTACTCTAGTCCAGAGTATCAGTTGTATTAATATCCCCAGCTCCTCGTCACCCCTGTCCCACTTCCGTATCTTCCTTTCTGGGGACAGCTTGCCCCACTGTCCATATATCTCCCTACTTGGCCCACCCTTCAGAAAAGACAATGGTTTCCTGCTTTTTCCTAGACTTCTACTTCTTGATAAATGTCCCCTTCCTCGCTTTCTTTCATGTCTCAAGAGCATTTCTTCATACATCTATGAGTGACAGTGCACTTAAAAACAGTAAGAAATCTGAAAATGTTTCATGAATCCAAAAATGGTTATTTTTTCTAATATTCCTATTAAAACAAACATTTCACTCTCCGTTTGCCAAAAACTAACGAAAATTAAATGTATGTATCAGACATCAATGCAAGGTGATTATAGCATACCCTAAATTTTTAAGAAATTCACAGGATATCTTTTATTTTCTTTTTGGTGTAGCATATGGTTAAATTGTGTCTTCTTTTTTGCTATTATTGATTTCTATTATAAGATGCTAAGGGGTGTTTATATGATAAGCTGCCTTATAAATGGCTTTGTACTCAGACAATGAAATGAGAAATGTTCATCTATAACCATAGTCCAGATGCTTTCTTGAAGATGCTGAAAGATGGTACATTTATTACTGTCAAAAAACTTTGTTTCAGGAAAAAAAACAAAACAAAACACAACAACCGGGACTTCCCTGGCCATCCAGTGGTTAAGACTTTGCCTTCCAATGCAGGGAGTGCGGGTTAGATCCCTGGTCGGGGAGGTAAGACCCTACATGCCTTGCGGCCAAAAAACCAAAACATAAAATAGAAGCAATATTGTAACAAATTCAATAAAGACTTAAAAAAAAAATGGTTCACATCAAAAAAAAAAAATCAAAAACACAACAAGCAATTTGTTCCCTTTAATTGACATACCTTGTCTTACGAAACCAGTGTCATACAAACTCTAAAACTGCATGAAAGAAAATGCAATTGCCACAGCAGGCGGGGGAAAATAAAAACCTAAGAGAAAATCCTAATATTGAAATATTTAAATTCTGATTTAAATTCTGGTTAATCAAATTTTACCCAGTTGTTGACATTAAACTCAGTGTTAGCACTGTGTAATTTACAGCCACCAATATAACTCCATATGTAATGCCCAGATACTTTGATGGCCAGAATTAAATTATTTTTCACTTAATTATTTGCCAGATCTCTTCTTGGATTATTTCAGAACTAGATGGATTGTTTAAGCTGCAGGTGCACTGAAAAGATTGAGAAGACTCTAGATCCACAGCATGCCATAACTTTTAACATTTTAAGAAATCCTTCCTCTTACAGAAACGGTGACCTCACCATGAAGAGCAGAATAGAGGAATTGGTTTGTCATAAAAAGCCTGCTTTTGTCTGAGAAAATAACCAAAAACAGTGAATCCTGTAGCTATTTGGCTATTATTTCACTTAAAAGTGTGTGAAAATCTATTCTTGTTTCCTCTTTTCATGGTCCAACACACTGAAAGAAGCCTATCCCAGGATTCTGAAGCACAATGATAAAGTGTATTGTCCAAAAAATGTAAGAAACATACCAAGTCCTCGTTTCTTTTCTAAAACTGAGAACCTTCCTACCATATACGGCTAGGTTTTGAACTGACAGAGAAAAGTAAATCATTGCAGATCTCTTCTTAATGGAACAAGGAAAGGACAAGGGAAGATGTGACTTAATAGAGGCTTGGTGTCATTTCCTAAAAGTGCAATTTCCTTCTCTATCTGCAGATCCCAAGGGATGACTATAATGCCAGTTGTGAGAGATGGAATAATAATAAAAACTAACATACAGAGTGCTCCATATACATTAACTAGTGCATTATTCATTTAATATATTTAATATAGAGAGGAGAAAAACTTAAATGAATTCTGAGTGAGCCAGTGGCCAATGTGTGAGAGCATATTAAAATCACACACAGGGACTTCCCTGGTGGTGCAGTGGTTAAGAATCCACCTGCCAACGCAGGGGACATGGGTTCGAGCCCTGGTCCAGGATGATCCCACATGCCACAGAGCAATTAAGCCCCTGCGCCACAACTACTGAGCCCGCGAGCCACAACTACTGCGCCCACATGCGAAGCCCATGCGCCTACAGCCCACACTTCACAACAAAGAGAAGTCACCACAATGAGAAGCCTGTGCACCGCAACGAAGAGTAGCTCCCGCTCGCCACAACTAGAGAAAGCCTGCGTGCAGCAACGAAGACCCAACGCAGCCAAAAATAAATGCAAATAAATAAATAAATTTATTTTTAAAAAGTCACACACAGACACATCCACACACAGACAAGCTTAAGGAGTGACAATGAAATGTATTATAAATTTCCTAGGTCCAGATCAAGGGCCCTCAAAAGATTGAATGATAATGGAGATTCTTGAGTGATATATGACAAAGAAGTAGGGAATGCTTGGTATGGCTAGAAGGCCTGGGCTCCAAAGAAGCAGCATGCAAACAAGCCTTGAACTACAAAGACAGTAGTTTTTAAAAACCTAAAAGTATAATACATAGTTTTGTAGATAAAAAAATAGAAGAAAATGGCAAAAACGCAGAGGAAGGGCAAATTTGCTCTTCCTGCTTGAGCTGACGCATCTATTTATTTCCTCCTTCCCTTGGATGCTGGAGCTGCTGGTTCTAAAGCTTTCAGACTCAGATCAGGACTTAACACCATCAGCCCCCATGATTCTCAAGCCCTCATACTTGGACCGAATGACACCACAGGCTTTACATCTCTAGCTTGCAGACTGCAAATCCTGGGACTTCTCAGCCTCCATAACCGTGGAGCCTATTCCTACAATAAATCTATATATGTGTATGTGTACATGTATATATAGATTTAAGCCTCTGGTTCAAGGTCTCCCACAAGGCTGCCATCAAGGGGTCAGCAGGGACTGGTGTTATCTCCAGGCTGACTGGGGAAGATTCTCTTCCAAGCAACACTCACATGGCTTTTGGCAAGGCTTAGGTACTCACTATCTATTGGCCAAAGACATCAGTTTCTTGCCATATGCGGCTCTCCATCGGACTACTTGCAACATGGCAGCTTGCTTCTTCCAGAGTGAGGGCACTGGGAGAGAGAGAGAGGAAGAAAGGACACGCAAGACAGAAGTCACATTCTCTTATAACCTAATCTTGGAAACTACTCTCAAACACTTTTGCTGTAGTCTCTTGATTAGGATCATGACTATAAGTGCAGACCACTCTCAAGAGGAGGGGATTACATAAGGTCATAAATACCAGGAATAAGGGATCACTGGGGTCCAACATAGAGCCTACTCACCATTCTCCTTTTGCTTCTCCCTCCTTTGCTCTCTTCTCTCCACTTCTCTTTTTTTTTTCCTTCATCTGGAACCAAGCAGGACCCTCTGGGGCCTTCCTGGGGACAGACCACTCTGTGTCCCCTTCTTCTTGTTTGTAGAAAATCTTTAGCTTCCTAGGACTTATCCAAGTTCCAAAGAGCAAATTAATCATAGAAGTAAAAAAATGCAGAAACAAGGAAACAAACAAACAAACAAAAATAGCCAGGTAGAACAAAATTGTAATAGTTTAGCCATTAAACAAAGTCAAGGACCTTTAGTTGCTCCTCAAGGTCTGTAGATAATATCCTGAGACACATCCTTGGGTTGTTTTGCAGATACTAAAACCCCAACCAAGTGGAAGAAGTTAACTGCATGCTGACCACCAGCACACAGACCCCGAACTGGTTGGAATCAGAGGTTGATAACTGAGATTCCGGAAACACCACCCTGTTACTTCACCACCAACCAGTAAGAAGGATGTCCACAAGCTGATCACACACCTCGCGACCATCTCCCTCACTTTGCCTTTAAAAACGCTTTTCTGCAAGCCATCAGGGAGTTCGGGTCTTTTGAGTATCAGCTGTGCATTCTCCCTGCTTGGCCCTGCAAAATAACGCTGTACTTTCCCCGGTGTCAACCCAGTGTCAGTAGATTGGCTTTGCTGCTCATCAGGCAAGTGAACCCATTTGTTTCAGTAACACATCAAGAATTCAAGTTAGCCCACTGATCCACACCTAATAGTGAATGAGTGTGTGTGGAAATTTGGCCAAGGTCCATTCTCTTAGGGTGAGTCTCTTCAAACCACCAGCTTTTTATTGTAACATCTCAACATTTTCCTTGTTGACAGGAAACATTTTCCTTGTTGAGCATTCTTGTTGACAGGAGAGTATGGAGTGAACCCTTCCTGAAACTCTTTATCAACTACTCTGTAACATAACATGTCCCCTGGGTGCCTACCCTAAAACTGCAACCTTAATAGGAAAGAAAGGGGAAGAGGGAGAGAAAGAGAGAAGGAGTCATCAATAGAGCTAGAGCTAGAAAGGGTTAACAAGTGAAGCAACTCCTTTCAGCTGCTCAACCAAAGACTTTTTTTCACTGTTTTTACAGACCATTAAAAATAATTACCTGCTTTAATATATGTCTCAGAAAGAGAAGGGACATTTTTGTACTATTTAATTTATGTGCTTTAGTATCCAATTTCCTATTCAACTCATCACTCCACAGTGTATCTCTGAGAATCTTCCAGGTCACAAAAATTTATATTAAATTAGTACATGTCCAATTTTTGTGACCAGCTGCCTCCTTGCAGCTCCTTGGGGTGTCATTAGCACCTCACTGCCCCACACTGATAGACTAGAAGAGGAACTTCAACATGGCCAAGAGCAATTTATATTATTGGCACTGTAACAGCTAATTTGTCTTCATGTTCTAGCAACTACCACTCTGGCCACCCTTCTCCTGTCTGGTTGTCCGGTATTGGCATTTGGTAAACATACATTTTTTTATAAATGATTTGCAATAAAGAACTGACTATTGAAACTAAAATCCAGTAAGTTTTTGGAGGTAAAATTTGGTGCTTAGCCTTTGGGAAGCCAACAAAACAGAGTGAGACATGTTAGCACATATTCAAAGATTTTTTTGAAAATATGCTAATGATAAATTTGCTAGTAAATAATTGCTGTTTATGATACAAAAACTTCTCTTAGTGTTTGCATGCACTGATAAATAAGTGATGTGTGAATCCTAATTAATATATCTGATAGGGAAGTTTATCAACTACTGAGGCATTTTTATCTGATGAATGGCATGAAATGTCGTGTATCCAAATATATTTTGGAGAAGACAAAAATTGTAATTAAGATTATTCTCCCCAATTAATCCTGACCAAATATTTTCCAGTGCTGACCTTGCCTCTCTAATCTTTTTGGTCCTTTACTAGTGAGTAGAAATGGAGGGAAATAAGGAAAGGCAAGAAAAGGAATGTGGAGCAAAGAAGATGAAAGAATAAAAGGGTAGTTTGTAAAGTAGAATTTCTTTCCCAGAGAGTAATCAAAACCTCTATGGGAAAAAAAAATGATGATTAAAATCCAAAGAGTTGCATTTTACTTCTTTTGCGCCTCAATTTTCAGTGCAGAATAATTACACTTAGATATTTATTAGGAATATCAAAATTATAGTTATAATTGTGAATCTTATGTATTATATAATAGATGGCCTAGTCCTGTTTCCACTGATTGTTATGAAACTCAGAAATAAACACGCAGCACACCTCTAAGAAATACACACATTTTGTATGGTATACATTTTATATATATTTTATTCTTACTTTTCCGCTGGATTTAGCTTATTTTTTTCTACCTCTATTTTCACCTGGTGGGGAGGGGGGCGGGGAGGGACAGTAAGAGAGGGCTTATATTGGATAACTTTTTTTGGAGCAGTTTTAGATTCCCAGCAAAATTGAGAGGAAGGTACAAAGATTTCCCATTTACTCCTGTTCCCACACATGAATAACCTCCCCCATTGTCAACATTTCCCGCTGGAGGGGCACTTTTGTACAATTACTAAATCTACAGTGACACATCATAATCATCCAAAGTCCATAGTTTACATTAGGGTTCACTCTTGGTGTGGTACATCTATTGGTTGGACCAATGTATAATGGCGTCTATCCATTATTATGGTATCATACAAAGCATTTTCACTGCCCTAAGATTCTTTTGTGCTCCACCTATTTATGTGTTCCTTTCCCCCAACCCCTGGTGACTGCTGGTACATTTACTGTCTCCATAGTTCAACATGGCTGTACCATTTTGCATTCCCACCAGCAATAATGAGAGTTCCTCTTGCTCCACATTCTTGTCAGCAATTCGCGTTTTCAGTGTTCTGGATTTTGGCCATTCTAATAAATGTATAGTGGCATCTAATTTTAATTTGCATTTCCCTGATGACCTATGATGTTAAGCGTCTTTTCATATGCTTATCTACCAACCGTATATCTTCTTTGGTGAGGTGTCTGTTAAGGTCTTTGGCCCATTTTTTAACAAGGTTGAGTGTTTTCTGATTGTTGAATTTTAAGTGTTCCTTGTGTATTTTGAATAGCAGTCCTTTACCAAATGAGTCTTTTGCAAGCATTTTCTGTCTGTAGCTTGTCTTCTTACTCTCTTGAAATGTCTTTTATAGGGCAGAAGTTTTTCATTTTAATGAATCCAGCTTATCAATTATTTCTTTCAAGGATAATGCCTTTGGTGTTAAATCTAAAAAGTCATTGCTATACCAAAGGTCATCTAGGCTCTCTCCTATGTCATCTTCTAGGATTTTTATAGTTTTCCATTTTATAGTTAGGTCTATGATCTATTTTAAATAATTTTTGTGATGGGTGTAAGGTCTCTGTCTAGATTTTTCTTTTTGCATGTGGATATCCAGTTGTTATAGCACAATTTGTTGAAAAGTCTATTTTTACTTTTGTTCCATTGTATTGCATTGCTTCTTTGTCAAAAATCAGTTGACTGTATTTATAAGGGTTTATTCTGGGATCTCTTTTCTGTTCCATTAGTCTATTTTTCTATCCTTTTTACAATACCACGCTGTCTTGAGTACAGTAGTTTTATAGTGTGCCTCGACTTTGGGTAGCGTCAGTCCTCCAATTTTGTTCTTCTCCATCAATATTGTGTTGACTGGTGTCATTCTAAGAAGGGGAGACTAGGACATAAACACGAACAGAGGTAAGACCATGTGAAGACACCAGAGGAAGACTGCCATATGAAAACCAGGGAGAGAGGCCTCAAAAGAAACCAACCCTGATGAAACCATAATCTCAGACTGCTAGCCTCCAGAACTGTAAGAAAACACATTTCTGTTGTTTAAGCTACCTGGATATGCTACACGTTCCATGATACTTTTTTGTTAGGACAGTCCCAGCAAACTAACACACCTCTTTCAAATCAATGCACAAAAATGGAGCTCAGATTGGGAATGATATTCTCCCTCTTGGGGTGTTTTCTTGAGGCTGCTGGCACAGACATGCCCCTGGCGAACAACTATGAGAGATTCTATATTTTATTCTCTCTTTGTAAGTTATCATAACAAACTTTGCTGTTACCAGCATCACGTGTTTGGGGGGCCTGGGTAATCAGGCATCTTGTGCAACAAGATAGATGTTCAATAGATCTTAATTGCATGGATAGAAAGACACATAAAAAAGGTAGTGCATAAAACTGGAAATTGGAAGAGGCCATTCTGGTATGTTGTAATTGATCAAGAAAATGGATAGGAAACTTTTCAGCTTTCCCAAAAGCAATATTTTAGTTACTTACTTGAATCCTGATTTGCTCTATCCTGCAAAAAGACATTTTTGATTTATGCCTTTAATGAAACCTGCACTGAAGCAGAAGAGTAATATCTCTGCATGAATTTTTAAAATCTGCTTCATAGGATAAAATGGAAAAACTTGAACCCTACATTTATTAGAAAATGATAGATAATCTTAATAGATAATATAATGGTACTATAATAAACTGGGGTTCTTCAGAAAAGCACGAATCAGATAAAATGTTTCCCATAGGATTAGTCATTGAACTAAGAGGAAGTACTGAATCAAAAATATACAGTGGAGTAAAGTATATAAATTATAGAAGAACATGTATTCTCCATGCTTACTTTGCAGCGAGGATACATACTGTAAAGTAGAATAATGAACTATTATTAGCTATGATTAAGTAGACATAATAGTGAGGTGTTATAGAAAAGCTTTAAAAAAATACCAGAGGGAACAAAGTGCTGTCATTGCGATTCCTCAGGAATAAACTCTGCAATGGCGATTTGCATGGAGGAATTTTATTAAGGAGTGTTCTTGGGAGCAGCATATGAGAGAGGGAGTGAAGGAAATAAGGGTAGACAGTGAGAGAAATCGAACACACTGTCTGTCACCCTCCTCGAGTATTATGACAAAAACCACAACTTATTGACAGATACTAGTCAATCATATAAGAGGAGATAAGTCATAACAAGGTAAGCATACTGGAAGGTGTGCTTGGAAAAACCAAAGCATAGCTTAAATAAAGCACCTAGTTTACACCTAGATTTCATAGCCTATGAAGGCCTTGAACTAAATCTAGCCCACACCCCTCCCATCATACTAGCATGAGCCAATCAAATAAAACATTCACCTAACATTTAAAGTATAGAGGATAGAAATTTAAATACTAATGGCGCTATAGAGAAAGTACCGTAAGGGAATGATGAAACATTAAAAGTAATAAAAAGCAAAGCTTACCCGTTGTACCATTTGCATAATGATTTAACTAGCAAAATTTTAACAAAGAGAACTTAAGTTAAACCACCCAAAACCAGACGAGCTACTTATGAACAGTTACTAGAACGAACTCATCTATGTGGCAAAATAGTGAGAAGATTTATAAGTAGTGGTGACAAGCCTAATGAGCCTGGTGATAACTAGTTGTCCAGAAAAAGAATGTCAGTTCAACGTTGAACAATACGAAGAACTGCTTATAAGTTTCAATGTATATTTAAACGTTAGTCTAAAAAGGTACAGCTTTTTAGAGATGGGTACAACCTTAACTAGAGAGCAAAAACAAACAGCATCATAGTTGGCTTAAAAGCAGCCACCAATTAAGAAAGTGTTCAAGCTCAACAATAAATATATCTTAATAGCAATATTAAATAAATTAACTCCTAGTCTTATTACTGGACTAATCTATAAAATTATAGATGCAACACTGTTAATATGAGTAGCAAGAAATATTTCTCCTTGCACAAGTTTACATCAGCAACTAATAATATACTGAAAATTAACAGTAAATAAATATAGCCTAACACTAGACTATCTATTAAACATACTGTTAATCCAACACAGGTGTGCACCCAAGGAAAGATTAAAAAGAGTAAGAGGAACTCGGCAAACACAAATCCCCCTGTTTACCAAAAACATCACCTCTAGCATCACTAGTATTAGAGGTACCGCCAGCCCAGTGACGACTGTTAAACGACCGAGGTATCCTGACTGTGCAAAGGTAGCATAATCATTTGTTCTCTAAATAAGGACTTCTATGAATGGCCACAGGAGGGTTTTACTGTCTCTTACTTTTAATCAGTGAAGTTGACCTCTCAGTGAAGAGGCGGGGAAAACAAAATAAGACAAGAAGACCCTACGGAGCTTCAATTAGTTAATCCAAAAAATAATTATAATAATTAAACCACCAAGGGATAATAAAATTTCACATGGATTGACAATTTTGGTTGGGGTGACCTCGGAGCACAAAGAACCCTCTGAGTGATTAAAGCTTAGACCCACTAGTCAAAGCATAGTATCACTTATCGATCCAAGAAATTGATCAATGGACAAGTTACCCTAGGGATAACAGCGCAATCCTATTCTACAGTGCATATCGACGATAGTGTTTATGACCCCGATGTTGGATCAGGACACCCCAATGTTGTAACCGCTATTAAAATTTCATTTATTCAATGATTAAAGTCCTATGTGATCTGAGTTCAGATCAGAGCAATCCAGGTCAGTTTCTATTATGTATTTCTCCCAGTACGAAAGGACAAGAGAAATAAGGCCCACTTTAAACAAGCGCCTTTAAAGCAATTAATGATATAATCTCAACTTAATAAGCAAACACTAAACAACCACCCAAGACCAGGGTTTAGTTAAGGTGGCAGAGCCCGGTAATTGCGTACAACTTAAGCCTTTATACCCAGAGGTTCAAACCCTTTCCCTAACAAAATGTTTATAATTAATATCCTAATGCTTGTTATTCCTATTCTTTTAGCCATGGCATTTTTAACATTAGGAGAACGAAAAATCTTAGGCTACATACAACTGCGAAAAGGACCAAACATTGTAGGACCACATGGCCTACTTCAACCCATTGCCGACGCAATCAAACTATTCATTAAAGAACCACTACGACCACCTACGTCTTCCACCTCCATATTCATCGTTGCACCGATCCTAGCTCTGACCCTAGCCCTAACAATATGAATTCCCCTACCCATGCCATACCCCCTCATTAACATAAACCTGGGGGTGCTATTTATACTAGCCATAACAAGTCCAGCCATGTACTCTATCTTACAGTCCGGATGAGCCTCCAACTCAAAATACGCACTAATTGGGGTTCTACAAGCAGTAGCACAAACAGTCTCATAGGAGGTAACACTAGCAATTATTCTTTTATCTGTACTCCTAATAAATGGGTTTTTCACCCTATCAACCCTCACCACAACACAAGAGATGGTTGATCTTCCCATCATGGCCACTGGCCATAATATGATTTATTTCTACCCTAGCAGAGACCAACCAAGCCCCGTTCGATGTAACAGAAGGAGAAACCGAGCTCTTATCCGGCTTTAATGTAGAATACGCAGCAGGCCCTTTCACTATGTTTTTCTTAGCAGAATACGCTAACATCATTATAATAAATATACTCACAAAAATCCTGTTCCTGAGAGCATTTCATAACCCACATACACCAGAGCTATATACAATCAACTTCATCATCAAAATACTGTTATTAACAATATCCTTCCTATGAATTTGAGCATCCTACCCTCGATTCTTATATGACCAGTTAATACACCTTCTCTGAAAAAATTTCCTGCCTTTAACACTAGCCCTGTGCATATGACACATATCACTACCCATCATAATGGCAAGCATCCCCCCACAAACATAAGAAATATGTCTGATAAAAGAGTTATTTTGATAGAGTAAATAATAGAAGTTTAAGCCCACTTATTTCTAGAACTATAGGAATTGAACCTACCCTTGAGAACTCAAAATTCTCCATGCTACCATATTACACCACATTCTATAGTAAGGTCAGCTAAATAACACAATGGGTCCATACCCCGAAAATGTTGGTTTATGTCCTTCCCGTACTAATAAACCCCATTATCTCTATCATTATTTTAGCAACTGTCGTCTTAGGGACTATGGTTTTAACAACCAGCTCGCACTGATTACTAGTCTGAATTGGGTTTGAAATAAATATGCTAACCATTATCCCCATTGTAATAAAAAACTTCAACCCATGAGCCATAGAAGCCTCCACTAAATATTTCTTAACACAAGCCACCACATCCATATTACTTATAATAGGAGTCATCATTAATTTACTCTATTCCGGCCAATGAACCATTACAAAAATATTCAACCCAGCAGCATCAACAAAAATAACAATAGCCCTGGCCATAAAACTAGGACTATCCCCATTTCACTTTTGAGTGCCCGAAGTAACACAGGGCATCCCATTAACGGCAGGCCTAATCCTGTTGACATGACAAAAACTTACGCCTCTATCAGTCCTTTACCAAATCTCGCCATCAATCAACCTAAGCCTAATACTATCCGTATCCATGTTGTCCATTCTAATCGGAGAGTGAGGTGGGTTAAATCAAACCCAACTCCAAAAAATCATGGTCTACTCATCAATCACCCACATAGGCTGAATAACAGCCATCTTACTATACAACCCAACTATGACAACTCTAAACCTAGTAATCTACAGTATAATAACTCTCACTATATTTGTATTATTTATTCCCAGCTCAGCCACCACTACATTATCACTATCCCACATATGAAACGATACCTATTATCACAACCCTTACCCTAGCCGCCCTGCTATCGATAGGAGGACTCCCGCCGCTATCAGGATTCATGCCCAAATGAATAATTATCCAAGAAATGACGAAAAACAGTAACATTATTTTATCCACACTAATAGCCATCACAGCACTACTTAGCCTGTATTTCTACATGTGACTCACATACTCCACAGCACTGACCATGTTCCCCTCCACAAACAACATAAAAATAAAACGGCAATTTGACTCTACAAAGCAAATAATCCTCCTACCAACCATGACAGTAATATCCACAATACTCCTGCCCCTCACACCAATACTACCAGTGTTGGAATAGGAATTTAGTTTAAACTAGACCAAGGGCCTTCAGAGCCCTGAGCAAGTATAATTTACTTAATTCCTGCCTACTAAGAATTGCAAGACTATATCCTACAATTGAGTGCAAATCAAACACTTTAATTAAGCTAAATCCTTACTAGATTGGAGCGATACATCTCCCACGATTAGTTAACAGCTAAATACCCTAGTCAACTGGCTTCAATCTACTTCTCCCGCCGCCCCTGCAGAATTGAAGCTGCTTCTTTGAATTTGCAATTCAATATGAACAATTCACCACAGGGCTTGGTAAAAAGAGGACTTAACCCCTGTCTTAGATTTACTGTCTAACCCCTACTCGGCCATTTTACCTATGTTCATAAACCGCTGATTATTCTCAACCAACCACAAAGACATCTGTACTTTATACTTGCTATTTGGTGCCTGAGCCAGAATAGTAGGTACTGGCCTGAGCCTACTAATTCATGCTGAACTAGGCCAGCCCGGAACTCTGCTCAGAGACGACCAAATCTACAATGTGGTAACAGCCCATGCGTTTGTAATATTTTTCTTTACAGTCATCCCCATCATAATTGGTGGCTTCGGAAACTGGCTGGTGCCTCTAATGATCAGAGCATCTGATATGGCTTTCCCCTGTGTAAATAACATGAGTTTTTGACTACTCCCTTCTTCTTTCTTATTATTTCTGGCATCGTCAATAGTTGAAGCCAGTACAGGTACAGGCTGAACTGTGTATCCTCACTTGGCCGGAAATTGGGCACATGCAGGGGCTTCAGTTGACCTTACTATTTTTCCCCTACATTTAGCTGGCGTGTTCTCAGCTCTAGGGGCCATTAATTTTATTACCACTATTATCAATATAAAGCCACCTGCTATATCCCAGTATCAAGCACCACTATTTGTACGATCAGTATTAATCACAGCAGTATTACTTCTTTTATCCTTCCCTGTACTAGCAGCCAGAGTCACTATATTACTAACTGAAACTTAAACACAACCTTTTTTGACCCTGCAGGGGGAGGGGATCCAACCTTTTATCAACACCTGTTCTGATTCTTTGGACACCCTGAAGTATATATTTTAATCCTGCCCGGTTTCGGGATATTTTCACACATTGTAACCTATTACTCAGGAAAAAAAGAGTCTTTCGGATATATGGGCATGGTGTGAGCTATAATATCAATCGGATTCTTAGGGTTCATTGTATGAGCTCACCACATGTTCACAGTAGGTGTAGACGTTGACACACGAGCATATTTTACATCAGCCACTATAATTATTGCTATCCCAACAAGGGTAAAAGTGTTTAGCTGAATAGCAACACTCCACGGGGGTAATATTAAATGGTCCCCAGCCATGATGTGGGCCCTAGGTTTCATCTTCCTTTTCACAGTCGGCAGGCTAACAGGTATTGTCCTAGCTAGTTCATCATTAGATATTGTCCTTCATCATACCTACTACGTAGTCGCACATTTTCACTATGTCCTCTCAATGGGAGCTGTCTTTGCTGTCATAGGAATGTTTGCACACTGATTCCCACTATTCTCAGGATATACACTCAACTCAACATGAGCAAAAATTCACTTCATAATCATATTTGTAGGCGTCAACATAACCTTCTTCCTACAACATTTCTTAAGTCTATCCAGCATGCCTCGACAATACTCCGACTACACAGATGCTTACACAACATGAGATACTACTTCATCAATAGGCTCATTCATCTCACGAACAGTTGTCATATTGATAATTTTCATTATCTGAGAGGCATTCACATCCAAACGAGAAGTCCTAGCAGTAGAACTTACTGCTACAAACTTAGAATGGTTGAATGGATGTCCTCCACCATATTATACATTTGAGGAACCAACTTACGTCAATCTAAAATAATCAAGAAAGGAAGGAATTGAACCCTCTTTTATCAGTTTCAATCCAACACCATAACAACTATGTCTTTCTCCATAAACGAGGTATTAGTAAAAATTTATGTAACTTTGTCAAAGTTAAGTCACAGGTGGAAATCCTGTATATCTCTATGGCATATCTTTTCCAACTAGGATTTCAAGACACAACATCACCCACCATGGAAGAATTACTACACTTTCACAACCACACACTAGTAATTGTCTTCTTAATTAGTTCTCTGGTTCTTTATATCATTTCACTAATGTTAACAACTAAGTTAACATATACCAGCACAATAGACGCACAAGAAGCAGAAACCATTTGAATGATCTTACCGGCCATTATTTTGATTTTAATTGCCCTGCCATAACTGCGAATCCTCTACACGATAGATGAAATTAACAACTCATCTCTTACTGTAAAAACTAGGTCACCAGTAATATTGAAGTTATGAGTACGCTGACTATGAAGATTTAAGTTTTGACTCCTATATAATCCCAACATCAGACTTAAAACCAGGGGAGTTATGACTGCTAGAAGTAGACAACCGAGTAGTGTTACCCATAGTAATAACAATCCGAATACTAATCTCCTCTGAAGATGTATTGCACTCATGAGCTGTACCTTCCCTAGGCCTAAAAACAGATGCAATCCCAGAACGCCTAAATCAAACAACCCTAATATCAACACCACCAGGTTTGTATGACAGACAGTGTTCAGAGATCTGTGGGTCAAACCATACTTTCATGCCTCTTGTCCTCAAACTAGTACCCCTAAAATACTTTGAAAAATGATCCACATCAATATTATAAACTCGTTAAGAAGCTAGGCAGCGTTAACCTCTTAAGTTAAAGACCTAGAGCTAAGACTCTCCTTAATGGTATGCCACAATTAGATACATCAACATGATTCATTACCATTTTATCTATGTTTCTAGCACTGTTTATTATATTTCAACTAAAAGTCTCAAAGTACACTTATTACTCCAACCCAGAGTCAACACACACCAAAGTGCAAAAACAGTCCACCCCTTGAGAAACAAAATGAATGAAAATCTATTTACCTCTTTCATAACCCTGACAATAATAGGTCTCCCTGTAGTTATTTTAATTATTATGTTTCCAAGTATTTTATTTCCAACATCAGATCGACAAATTAATAATCGCATAATTTTTCTTCGACAATGATTAGTCCAACTCACATCAAAACAAATAATAAGCATCCACAATCACAAGGGGCAGGCTTGATCATTAATACTAATGTCACTCATTCTATTTATTTAGTAGCCTTCTAGGGCTACTACTCCACTCATTTACACCTCCCACGCAGCTCTCAATAAATGTAGGAATAGCAGTTCCCCTATGAGCCGGCTCTGTGATTACAGGTTTTTGTAACAAAGCAAAAGCATCTTTAGCTCACTTCCTACAAGGAACACCCACCCCCTCATCCCCGTACTAGTAACTATCAAGACTATCAGCCTATTTATCCAACCAGTATCACTAGCTGTGCGATTAACAGCCAATATTACAGCAGGAAACTTGTTGATTCATCTAATCGGAGGGGCAACTCTAGCATTAATAAGTATCAGCACTGCTACAGCTTTTATTACATTCATCATTCTTATCCTACTTACTATCTTCGAATTTGCCATCGCTATAATTCAAGCCTATGTGTTTACCCTCCCAGTAAGCCTCTACCTACATGACAATACATAATGACCCTCCAGACCCATGCATACCACATAGTAAACCCCAGTCCTTGACCTCTTACAGGAGCCCTTTCAGCCTTCTTAATGACATCAGGCCTAATCATGTGATTCCACTTCAACTTGATAATATTAATATTAGGCCTACTAACTAATACTCTAGCAATATATCAGTGATGGTGAGACGTCATTCGAGAGAGTACCTTCCAAGGCCATCACACACCAATCGTCGAAAAGGGCTTCGATATGGGATAGTCCTCTTTATTATCTCAGAAGTCCTCTTTTTTTACCGGCTTCTTTTGAGCCTTCTATCGCTCAAGCCTCACCCCTGCACCTGAATTCGGCGGGTGCTGGGTGCCAACAGGCATTCGCCCTCTAAACCCTCTAAAAGTACCGCTCCTCAACACTTCCACGCTACTAGCCTCTGGCGTGTGTATTACTTGAGTCCACCACAGCCTTATGGAAGAAAATCGCAAGCACGTACTCCAAGCCCTCTTTATTACAATCGCCATAGGTGTATATTTTACACTCCTACAAGCCTCAGAGTACTATGAAGCTCCAATTACAATTTCAGACCGAGTATACAGATCAACTTTCTTCATGGCCACAGGATTCCACTGACTGCATGTAATCATTGGGTCTACTTTCCTTATTATCTTTTTCCTACGCCAATTAAAATACCACTTCACATCCAACCACCACTTCGGCTTTGAAGCCGCTGCTTGATACTGGTATGTTGTAGATGTTGTATGACTATTCCTTTACATATCTATCTATTGATGAGGCTCATAATTCTTTTAGTATTAATTAGCACAACTGACTTCTATTCAGTTAGTTTCCGTATAGCCCGAAAAAGAATAATAAACTTAATACTGGCCCTACTGACAAACACAGCACTGGCCTCATTGCTTGTACTCATCTCCTTCTGACTCCCCCAGCTGAATATTTACACACAAAAAGCAAGTCCCTATGAATGTGGGTTTGACCCCATAGGATCTTCCCACCTGCATTTTTCTATAAAATTTTTCCTAGTAGCAATCACATTTCTTCTCTTCGACCTAGAAATTGCCCTCCTACTTCCCCTCCCCTGAGCAACTCAAACAAATAATCTAAAAACAATACTCACCATAGCTCTGCTCCTAATCTCATTATTGGCAATTAGCCTAGCCTATGAATGAACTCAAAAAGGACTAGAATGAACTGAATATGGTATTTAGTTTAAAATAAAACAAATGAATTCGACTCATTAGGTTATGACTAAACTCCTAATTACCAAGTGCCTTTAGTATACACAAATATTATTATAGTTTTCACAGTATCCCTTGTAGGACTGCTAATACATCAATCCCACTTAATAGCCTCACTATTACATCTAGAAGGCATGAGGTTATCACTATTCGTCATGGCAACTCTGATGATCCTAAACTCACACTTCACCTTAGCCAGCATAATACCAGTCATCCTGTTAGTGTCCGCAGCCTGCGAAGCCACACTCGGATTATCCTTGTTAGTAATAGTATCAAATATATATGGCGCCAACTACGTGCAAAACCTTAACCTCCTCCAATGCTAAAATTTATTGTTCCTACGATTATACTAATACCCCTGACTTGATTATCAAAAAATAATATAATTTGAATTAATGCTACAGCCCATAGCTGCTAGTTTGCCTCTGTAGCCTGCTTCTCCTTAATCAGTGTAATGATAATAGCATTAATTTCTCATTAACGTTCTTTTCCGACTTCTTATCTGTACCGCTATTGATCTGAACAATATGACTCCTACCACTAATATTAATAGCCAGCCAATCTCACCTGCTCAGAGAATCACTAACCCTAAAAAGCTATACACTACTATACTAATCATATTACAAACATTTTTAATCATAACATTTACCACCAAAGAACTAATTTTATTTTACGTTATATTCGAGGCTACACTAGTTCCTACACTCATCGTCATCACTCGATGAGGTAACCAAACAGAACGGCTCAAGGCAGGGCTCTATTTTCTATTCTGTACACTAGTCGGATCACTCCCACTTCTAGTAGCATTAGTATATATCCAAAACACTACGGGGTCTCTACATTTCTTAGTACTCCAATACTGAACCCAAACATTACCCAACTCCTGATCCAACATCTTCATATGACTAGCCTGCATAATAGCTTTTATGGTAAAAGTACCCCGCTATGGCCTCCACCTTTGACTACCCAAAGCACACATAGAAGCCCCCACCGCAGGCTAGTCCTTGCAGCCGTATTACTAAAACCCGGGGGCTACGGCATGCTACAAATTACAGCAATACTCAATCCCCTGACAGAATTCATAGCATACCCTTTTCTTATGCTTTCCTTATGAGAATAATCATAACCAGTTCAATCTGTCTACACCAAACAGACCTAAAATCACTTATCACATATTCTTCCGTCAGCCATATAGCACTTGTCATTGCAGCTATTCTCATCCAGACTCCTCGAAGTTACATAGGAGTCACCTCTTTAATAATCTCCCATGGCCTCACATCATCTACACTATTCTGCCTAGCAAACGCAAATTACGAGCGAGTCCATAGCCGAACAATAATCTTAGCCCGTGGCCTACAAACCTTCCTCCCACTAATAGCCACTTGGTGACTGTTAGCAAGCCTAACAAACTTAGCCTTACCCACAACTATTAATCTGATCAGAGAACTGTTCGTAGTTAAATCGTCCTTCTCATGATCAAATTTAATAAGAACCAACGTTGTAATTGCAGCCTTATACTCTCTATATATACTAATTACAACACAGCACAGTAAATACACACACCATACACCCTCTTTCACACAAGAAAATGCCCTTATAGCCCTCCACATTCTACCCTCCTACCCTTGTCACTAAACTGCAAAATCATCCCAGGCCACCCGTATAGTAAATATAGTTTTAAAAAAGCACTAGAATGTGAATCTAGTAACAGAAGACTGAAACTTCTTGTTTACCAAGGAAGTATGCAAGAACTGCTAATTCATGCCCCCATGCCTAACAGTATGGCTTTTTCAAGCTTTTAAAGGATAGTAGTTATCCTTTGAGATTAAGTCACAACAAAGGACTCAACTGATCTTAGGGAGAGCTATGGAGCTAGGAGGGTCCTTAGAGTTGTTCCCCATTGATAAAAGGAGACAGAATTTTTATCTTCTCACAGTCACCGGACATAAGCTTCCCCTGGAGGTGGGGCATAACCTTAGAAGAGGCAGCTCCTTTGGCTGAGGGCAAGTCCTCAAGAGGGACTCAGATGTGAATCTTTGGCAAGCATCAGTCTCAGAAACTGGAGAAATGAATGCCTTGGTTCTGAGGAGGGATCTGGGCAGTGCACCATGTAGCCAACCACAGTCTACCCTGGCACTATTAATTGCTATTTGCCTCATAAACATCTTATCAAGGAATATCTTATCAAGGAATATCTCCTCCAAGGAATCAAGGAATATCTCCTCCAAGATTCAAATTTGTCTCTTTTCCTACAGAAAATTACAAGAGAAAGGATAGAGGGGTAAGCTACGTCTTCTGCTGCTGCTAGTCTATGGGGGCAATCAAAGGAAAATATTACAAAAGAAAATTACTCAGATCAGCATGTAAAGTTATTAAAAACTTGCGCCATATGTAAAGTATATAACAGGCAAGACATTCATACACAAAACAGATGTCCGCTAGATTCTGAGTTCTTTGAAAGCAGGGATTATGTCTTATTCATCTTTGTATGCCAAACACCTTCCACAATGCCTTGCAAAGAAGAATGCTTGATAAATATTTTATGACTGAGGGAGCCAATTAATTAAGGAATTGGTGAATATAAATTCTGTGCTTACATTCAAAATTAATTTCAACTGTCTAGTAAATGATTTGTCTGAGGTTGACTGAGATACATTTTAAATAAAGTTGCGAACATAAAAAGTATCCTCACAGGATTTTATCATATATAGTAGCCTGTGTTATTCAACAAATACTATTAAAGCTAGCATATATTGATTAAGGATAAATTACATGACAAGGTGCTGCTAGGTGTTAGGAAGTAGGATAAATAATGCATAATGCCTTCCTCCAAGGAACTTATAGTTTTCTAGTGATGGTAGCATTTATGTGAAAACTAATTTTGATCAGACAAAATAACATAAGATTTAAGTAGCAGTATGTGGTTGAGAGTGCTAATTCTTTACTCAGCTACCATTTTTCCCTCCTTGAGTGACAGAACCAATTTTTAGCTGGATACACAACCCCCCAGAGTAATTGTTCCCCAGCCTCCTGTATTGCTGCAGTAGCCATGTGTTATGGACTGAATATTTGTGTCCGCCCTAAAATTCATACTTTGAATTTTAACCCCCAATATGATGGTATCAGGAAGTGAGGCCCTTGGGAAGTGATTAGGTCATGAGAGTCAAGCCCTCATTAGTGCCCTTACAAAAGAGATCCCAAGAGCTCCCTCACCCCTTATACCCTGTGAGGACACAGTGAGAAGATGGTGGTCCACGAACCAGGAAGAAAGTTCTCACCAGACACTGAATCTGCCAGCTCCTCAACTTTGCAGCCTTCAGACTGTGAGAAATAAATGTCTGTTGTCTAACCGTCTCAGGTTACGGTATTATTGTTATAGCAGCTAAGCTAAGACACCATGTGACCAATCTCTGGGGGATGGAGTGTTAACAAGTGTTCTGTGAGATTCCAAGAAAGTCTTTTTAAAAGAAGCTGACTCCTTCCCTCCAGCTGAATCCCTAGAATGGGGACATAATGAGCAGAGTTCCAGAAACCGTCATGTACCATGACATAACCAACCGTGAGGAAGGAAGCCACATGCTGAGAATAGTAAACAGTAAACAGCCTGAGTCTCTGGTGATTATGAAGCCACCACACTATCAGTGGGGAAAAAAAAAGAAACTTCTGTCATTCTTAATCCACTTTATCTTGCTTATATTTGTTTGTGTACTTTATTAAATAAGGGCAAACCTAGGATACTAGAGGAGTGAAAAAGCAATCATTTATTCTTATAGGAGAAGTGGGAGTTTTAGGGAGGAGGTATCTTTTGAGCTAGACCTGGGAGAATGAGAAAAAGTTGTTCGTCTATAAATTCTGGATTCAACTTTTATCATTAGCCTGAAAAAAATTGGAGGTGTACGTTAAGATATTTGTGTACAATCCATTCTGAAGGAATAGTCAGTAATAAGAGATCTATTTATTGAGGTTCAGTTGTTCCAGGCTTCCTAATTAGCTATGGCTATATTGAAAAGTGTTCTTTGAATCCCTGAAATGAAATCTATAATTTATTTGCCTATGAAAGACAAAAGTATCATACAACAACTTATAATTTTAAAATCACACTTTAAAAATATACATAACAGCCAATTATGCTTTCAAAACAATTAATTTTGAAGGCAGAAATATATAAATGTATATTTTCATGTATATATGAAAATGAGCTACTTAGACACCATTAAATATAGAATGCATCATTTTTGCATCATATTAAATATAATAAGATGTGGTATAGAGTCTTCTGCAGATACCTGTGCAAAACTGATAGAAGAATCTTTCACTCTGTTGACAGTTATTTGTAGACTGCAGCAATTTTTGTGAAGTAGGTTACTACCTTCCTTGACATATATTCCTAAACATATGAATACATAGGTTGACATGCATTCCTGGAAAGAGTGCATATGAGGTTTGGAAGAAGGAGGAAGGAGAATATTGGGGAGCTATTGCAAATTACATAATATTGTAACTAACCTAAATATGTTCTTGGAAAGAACCTTGAAGTGAATATTTTGGTAAAGCAAATAATGTTTCTGTAATTTTTTGAAATTGTTTGTCAAAACCTATCAAGAACTGCGTAGAGTCTGAGATTTACCCTTCTTGCCAGCTAACAGGTTGCAAGGTAACCAGTTTCCTCGATGCTGATGGAAGAACCGACACTCCTGGTTCAGAGACAAAGGGTTTTATTAGTCATGGCCCTGAACCGCAAGCAACATGAGCTTCATGCTCACATACATTTCTCTTCCCTCAGATCCCATGGAGGCAATGCAGAAGGGCACAGGGGGATACTGTACACACAGTAAGCAGGTGTCACAGAACCCAAGTTCTTTATAAAGAAGTGAAAGCAAACTTTCCCAACGTTGGCCAAAGAGGAATATATACTGGACAGTAAACAAATCTGCTCTGCTGTGGAGACAGAAGTACCTGTGTCTTCCGAGGCTATATAAACATCCTTAAGAAGACAGGCAGTGCTTCTGGTTACAAGATGTGCAGAAGAACGAGCAACCCAGGGAATATTCTCAGAGAAGTACAAGCCTCTTGGAACACACAACAAAAGCCAAGTCTCTAGGAGAAGAATCAGGCTGCAAGTATAAGGAACAAAAAGAAGGCCAGGAAATCTCTATCTGGAGCAAGTTAGGAAGGAAGAAAGCATGGAATAAGACAAAGTTAGAGAAAGAAGCAAGAGATGGATTATGTTGGGAATTTTAATCCATGGAAAGAAAGCAGGATTTATTCTGAAGACAAAAGGGAATCACTGAGTGTTTTCAAGCAAGGGAGGATCACACTCGGCAATGTAATTTATATTTTTTAAATATTACATCTTAAAATATTACAAGTATTGGCCAACGTGTACAAAGTTTCAGTTCAAGATCAATAAGCTCTAGAGATCTAGTATACAGCATAGGGTCTATAGTTAACACTACTGTATAGTGTATACAATGCTTAACACTACTGTATAGTTTAAATTTTATTTAAAATTTTGCTAAGAGAGAAGATTTTATGTCAAGTGTTTTTATCACAAAATAATAAATACAAAAGGTGGGAGGAAGTAATGGGAAAAGATATTGCATTGGCTGCTGTGTTGGGAATCCAAGAAGAACAGGAAGAGCAGCAAGCAGATCAGTTATAAAAGGAAAAAAGACTATGGAGACAAGGACTAGCAAGGCTCTGTGGGTGGTGGAAAGATGGGATCAAAGTCTGTATCAAGTCTGAAGGTAGAGGGGCTTCCCTGGTGGTGCAGTGGGTGAGAATCTGCCGGCCAATGCAGGGGACACGGGTTTGAGCCCTGGTCCGGGAAGATCCCACTAAACCCGTGCTCCACAACTACTGAGCCCGTGTGCCACAACTACTGAGCCCGCGTGCCACAACTACTGAAGCCCGTGCGCCTACGGCCCGTGCTCCGCAACAAGAGAAGCCACCACAATGAGAAGCCCGCGCACCGCAATGAAGAGTAGCCCCTGCTCGCCGCAACTAGAGAAAGCCCACGCGCAGCAATGAAGACCCAACGCAGCCAAAAATAAATAAATTAAATAAATAAATTTTTAAAAATTAAAAAAAAATTTTGAAGATAGAAACGATAAACATTAGTGATGACTTTCGTGTGAAGCACTGACTAAGAGGAATAAATCAATAATGGTGCTTAGTTTTTTGCCTTGATAAAGTATCATAAATGATGACGACTTCGATTTGAGTGAGGGAAAGAACAAGGATTTTGGAGGGGATGGTGGGAATTAAGAGCTCTATTTTGAAAATATTAAGTTGGGGATCCTCATTGTGCTTTTTAGGGACGATTATTAGATGGACAGTTGGAAGCATCAGATAGATCAGGGGCTAGATTTGGGCAGAAGATATGTATCTACTGGGAAAGCATAAGTAATATAATATGTAAAGATATAGAAATAGCTGAGGACACTGTATACAGAAAAGAATAGAGAAGGGAACGCTTTGGCAAGGAGATTGACCTGACCAGCTAGGATAGAATAGAAGGAAAGAAAGACAAAGGAGCAAGAGAAGAGACCACAAATTAGGTAGATGGATGTGCAAAATAGCATGTTGTCATGGAAACGGAGAAGAGAATATTTCAAATACCTGTGTCACAAGCTTCTGAGAAGTCAGGTAACACAAAGATATAGATGTGCCCCTTGGATTTAGTAAGATGGAGTTTTCTGATTACCTGAACAAGAACAGTTTCACTGGAAGCCAAAGCCAAATTAAAATTTGACTTAATAGTCCCCACCACCAGAAGACATTATAATTATGTGACACAATAGAGGTATTAGCTAAAGCTACAATGGCAATCATATTGCAATATAAATGTATCAAATCAATATGTTCACCTTGAACTTATACAATGTTATATGTCAATTATACCTCAATTTTTAAAAGTGAGAAATTTGTTGAAGTTTAAAAATGAGCATTCAGTCATTCAAGGGCATTTCCATTTAATACATTATAGAATATTGCTTATTATGCTATAATCCTATCTATTTTATCAGTAAACTAAGAGATCTTGGAGAACAGAGGCAGTGCCTTCCATCTTGGTATCCAGGGATGTGTAATATGCATTTAACAAAGAATTAAAATAAACTGAAAAAAAGAGCAGATTGAGGAGAAAATGATAAGTACTTAGGTGCGGACTGAAGAATGGTAAGCATAGATGACTCCTTTCTGGGGATCTGCTCTGACACATGACAGAGATACAGGTCTAGAGGAGTGTATGAGGTCAAAGAATTTGTTTTTAATGGGAGATGGTGGAGCATATTTTATATTATTGGGAAAGAACCAAAAGAGGCTGTGATGTTGAGACCCAAAATGGAGGTCAGTCTTTGGAAAGGCAAAGAGGGCAAGTGGGGAAATGTATGTTCCAAGGGCTCAAAGGCAATTCTTCCACAAAATAGAAGGGTAAATGTAAAATCTGTGCATACGGGAAATCATATTCGTAGATTTGGCATAAAGAGAGAGGAGTTCTAATCTAATGAAACTTCTATTTTCTCAATGAACTATTGTTCCTCATGTTTCTTCTTAACAAAGTGTCTTATTTTTTCAGTGTAAGACGGAGGTCAGGAGTTGAATGTAGAGATGAGGGAGATATTGGGACAGGTTGGAGGATCTAGAAAAGAGGAAAAAGATAGGAAAAATGAACCTACTAGCAAGAGTAGCTCTTTTAGAAGGCTATGACTTTGTTCCTAAAGAATGAACATGAGGGACTTCCCTGGTGGTCCAGTGGTTAAGACGCCACGCTTCCACTGCAGGGGGCACAGGTTCGATCCCTGGTTGGGGAACTAAGGTCCCGTGTGCAAAAAAAAAAAAAAAAAAAAGAATGAACATGATTCTAAGAAGGCTGTGAGTAGTAGAGAGTATAAAGAGAGCGTGGTTCAAAGTGAGGAGTAATTAGGAGAAGAGCTTGATAATACAGGTTGTGTTCACAAGCCTGGCTACACTATGTTAGGTGCCTAGTGTGTATTATTTTAATGCTCGAAAATCATGAGGCTGTATTATAGCTATATACAACTATGTAGAGAAGACCTAAAGGAAACATATGAAATAGTTTGTAACTTATTTAAGGGTAGTGGGATTACATATTTCCCCATCTATTTTTCAACTATTCTGCACTATTGTTTTAATGCTTTAATAATATAAATGTTAATTCATAGTATTAAAAAAATCATGAGGAAGGTATGATTTTCCCATTTTACAGTTGAAAAGACCAAGGCTCAGAGATGTAACTCAGTTTTCTTAAGGTTAACCACGACCAATAAGTAGCAGAGTTTGGATTCACGATCAAGTCTGAATCCTAAGCTCATGTTCTTCTCCCAGGAGTGGAGGGCATTAGAGACCTTATTCAAGGAAGGTATGTGAAGAGATCTCTGCTTCAGGAAGACAATTTTTGTAAAAGTGTGGCTAAATTGGAGGAACAGAGACAAGAGGTAGCAACGAGCTTGGAGAGTATTGCAATTGGCCAGGTACTTGATCAAGGTATAAAGGGAAAGGATATCCTGATGGAAGGGTAGAGACTAGAGACCCATAGGTATGTTAAGTAGGTATTGAGGTGATAGACCCAACATCTACCTAATCATTTCCTCTCCACCAATTTACTTCTATTCTGCTATGGATGGCTTTAAAAAGGAGACGTTAGTGTCATTTTTCTCTCCCTTCCCTTTTCACCTTCTCCCGCAACTTCAGAGTAATTGGGGAGGAGGGAAGAGGAGGAGGTGGGGGGACGGATAGGAGGAGAGGACTTGCAAGGCACTAAGGCAAGCTCAGTCACGCTGTCCCAGGAAGTTTCAGGAATAGGTTAGCATGAGTGACCTGGAGTGATTCTAAGCTCTAGAAGGGAGATGCTGGCGCCCCAGGACGCTGGCAAGACAACTGCTCTTCAAAACCATCCTCCTTGTGGGCTTGTTTTGCTCGAAAAACACATTCCCCGTTCACTTTGTGTGTGTATGTGAGGACTATGGAAAACTGAAGAGAACATTATTTGAAAACAAATGATCCAATATTACTTTAAAACCAATTGCCTTATGTGGGCATATTCTCAATCTTCTCCACATGTTTGTAATAAGCAGAAACGTTTTCCTAACAGGTGCAGTTGCCACAATGAATGTCACAGCGGGCACACGAGGTGTTTTATCTACAGCTGGGTCATTGAAGCAAAGTGCAGAATAATGAAAATATATGCCTGCTCAGATGTCTTCAGAACAAATCATTTGCCCGATGGTACCTGATTCTCACTGAGGGCAGGGGAACACAAGGAAAGTGCTGTGACTCACTCCGTATTTCTGTTGCCACCCATATAGCTATTCCACAGAGTATAAATAAAATGTGAATTTGTCTTGGGGCAGCATATAATTTCATGTAATTTTTCTGCCTCAGGTTTTCTGTTATTCCTTTTTCACACAACAGCTTTCTTTGATTTTTCTTTTTTTAATGTGCCGTGTAGTATACATTTGTTTCTCTTTTTTCCCCTCATGGTGTGAGGGAATATCCTTGAACAGATGTTGTGTTAAAATTGCCAAACTCATTTTGCTTTTGATGTGCCATGTTCAAAGCTACTTTTTGGAGAACACATTGGAGGAATGTACTCCTTGTTGTGTACTGTACATTTAATAGCAGGAAGGCAGCTGGAAATGCATTGTAACACAGCTCTTGAAGACAGCAGTGTCCTTGAGCACTCCAAGACAGGCAGAAGGAAAAATCGGGCAAAGCGTTCACAGAATGAGACACAAAGCTTGCATTTACAAGTTTGTTAACGACTAAGCATAATATTACATATTTTTTAAAAGATATCCATAGTAATGAAACGCTCAGGGCAGGGAGAATTTTAACAACTCAAGGAGGCAGTTTCAAAGCATTAAAAATTAGAAAAAGTGCAGGGAAAAAGTAAACAACAAACAATTAGTAGCAATATTTCCCCTAAAACCAGTTGGCAGTGAAACTTCATAGGTTAGGTCCTCACCCTCTTAAACACAAACACACAAATACATACACACACACACACACACACACACACACATACACCATTTTCCTCCTACCTAAGCTGATATTTGATACGCAAAGCTGTGATAAGAATTAACTGAACTTAACCATTGTATAACCAGCTTATACATTGGTTTTTATTCTCTGTAGTGAAAAGCAGGAGAATAAAATGGAGCCATGTTGAAACACAGCCTATCCTTAAAAGGAGACCCTGCCAGCCTGGCCATTTTTAACCTGGAAGATGCTGACATGATGAATAGAGATGGGAGATATAGGGCTAGATTAAGGGTACCTACAGGTTTTATGGGGAAATGTATTATACACACAGGGAACTGAAAACATTGGAATAAAAGGAGATGATTACAGAATGCTTTTGAGAGAGAACTAATGGTATTCCAAAAGTACTGAAATGGTATAAATGTGCACTATAATAGTTTGCTAAGGCTCCCATTACAAGGTATTACAGACTGACTGGCTTAAACAACAGAAATCCATTTCCTCACAGTCCTCTAGTCTGAAAGTTCAAAATCAAGACGTCAGTGAGGTTGGTTTCACTTTGAGATCTCTCTCCTTAGCTTGTAGATGGCCATCTTTTCCCTGTCTTCACATGGTCTACCTTCTGTGCTGTATCTGCGTCCTAATCTCCTCTTCTTAAAAGAACACTGATTACACTGGATTAGGACTCACCACCCAGAACCTCATTTAGCCTTAATTACCTCTTTAAAGACCTTATCAGTCACATTCTAAGGTACTAGTGGTTAGGGCTTCAACACATTAATTTTTTTTTTTTTTTTTTTAGATTTTGTATCATTTTTATTATAGAAAGATAGAAACTCTGACTGGTATAAAAATTATACAAGTTTCCTGTAGACACTACCGCTCCCTGGCATTATCAGAAGGTAAAAAAGTCTTCTTGGATCTCCTACGTGTCATCAGAAAGTTATTTTTTGAATAAGAATGATATCTGTACCTAGAGTCTGTCATACAGAGCGAAGCAAGTCAGAAAGAGAAAAACAAATACCGTACACCAACACACATATATATATGGAATCTAAAAAAGAAAAAAAAAGGTTCTGAAGAACCTAGGGGCAGGACAGGAATAAAGACGCAGACGCAGAGAATGGACTTGAGTACAGGGGGAGGGGGAAGCGTAAGGTGAGATGAAGTGAGAGAGTGGCATGGACATATATACACTACCAAATGTAAAATAGACAGCTAGTGGGAAGCAGCTGCATAGCACAGGGAGATCAGCTCGGTGCTTTGTGACCACCTAGAGGGGTGGGATAGAGAGGATGAGAGGGAGACGCAAGAGAGAGGAGAGGATATATGTATATGTATAGCTGATTCACTTTGTTATAAGGCAGAAACTAACACACCATTGTAAAGCATTTATACTCCAATAAAGATGTTAAAAAAAAAAAAGAATGATACCTGTTGAGTTTAATGCACTGGGGTTCATTTTAATGCATTTAAAGTTAAAAAGAAAACTTAGATGTAATAACTTACAGAAATCTGACATATGTTGGCATTTCTCTGAGTAGCATTAGAAGAACTTGATTTTTGACTTGTAAATTTTCCATCTCTGGTCAAATTCAACAAAAAATGTTGTGCTTTCCCCCCACCCCCCAAGTCATTCCACAAGTATTTATTTGCCTACAGTGTTTCCAGCAAAGAGGATACAGCAGTTAACAAACCTAAGACCCTGCTTTCATGAAGTTTATGTTCTGGGGAGAACACACAAATAGTTGTGTTGTGTAACAGGGATAAGGGCGTGAAGAGAAGTGAGGCGAGGCAAGGAGACAGAAAGTGAGGAGGTGGACGGAGGGAAGGGGTCTTTCTATTTTATAAAGGAGGTCAGGGAAACTATCTTTATAAGGTGAGATGTGAACAAAGACCAAAATGAAGGGAGACACATGATGCTAAGGCCATGGTCCAGAGCATGATCCAGATGCAAGGCCATGCCCAGCGGGGTGCTCAGGAGCAGCAGGGGGTCTGGAGAGGGTGATGAGGGAGCCAGGAGAGATGAGGTCTGAGAAGTGGTCATGGGAATCCTGGTGACATGGGGCTTATGAGCTGTGGTAAGAATTGGCCTTTTATTGACTGAGAGAGCAAGCTCCTGAAGGGTTCCATCTGATCTATATTTTTATTTTTTATTTATTATTTATTTATTTATTTTAGACCTAATTGATCATATATTTTTATCATGCATCAGTCTTTTGCAAACATAAAAAGGAAAATGTGGACCAACCAAACTGGTAAGGCTTTTCCTAAAGCTTCTTTGTATTCTTTTTTTTTTTTTTAATCTCTCTCTTAATTCTTTTTTTATACAGCAGATTCTTATTAGTCATCAATTTTATACACATCAGTGTATACATGGCAATCCCAATCGTCCAATTCAGCACACCACCCCCAACCCCCGCCGCTTTCCCCCCTTGGTGTCCATACGTTTGTTCTCTACATCTGTGTCTCAAACCCTGCCCTGCAAACCTGTTCATCTGTACCATTTTTCTAGGTTCCACATATATGCGTTAATATACGATATTTGTTTTTCTCTTTCTGACTTAGTTCACTCTGTATGACCGTCTCCAGATCCATCCACGTCTCAACAAATGACCCAATTTTGTTCCTTTTTATGGCTGAGTAATATTCCATTGTATATATGTACCACAGCTTCTTTATCCATTCGCCTGTTGATGGGCATTTACGTTGCTTCCATGACCTGGCTATTGTAAATAGAGCTGCAGTGAACATTGGGGTGCATGTGTCTTTTTCAATTATGGTTTTCTCAGGGTATATGCCCAGTAGTGGGATTACTGGATCATATGGTAATTCTATTTTTAGTTTTTAAGGAACCTCCATACTGCTCTCCATAGTGGCTGTATCAATTTACATGCCCACCAACAGTGCAAGAGGGTACCCTTTTCTCCACACTCTCTCCAGAATTTGTCATTTGTAGGTTTTCTGATGATGCCCATACTAACTGGTGTGAGGTGATACCTCATTGTAGTTTTGATTTGCATTTCTCTAATAATTAGTGATGTCGAGCAGCTTTTCATGTGCCTCTTGGCCATCTGTATGTCTTCTTTGGAGAAATGTCTATTTAGGTCTTCGGCCCATTTTTGGATTGGGTTGTTTGTTTTTTTAATATTGAGCTGCATGAGCTGTTTATATATTTTAGAGATTAATCCTTTGTCCATTGATTCATTTGCAAATATTTTCTCCCATTCTGAGGGTTGTCTTTTCGTCTTGTTTATGGTTTCCTTTGCTGTGCAAAAGCTTTGAAGTTTCATTAGGTCCCATTTGTTTATTTTTGTATTTATTTCCATGACTCTAGGAGGTGGATCAAAAAAGCTCTTGCTGTGATTTATGTCAAAGAGTGTTCTTCCTATGTTTTCCTCTAAGAGTTTTAGAGTGTCTGGTCTTACATTTAGGTCTCGAATCCATTTTGAGTTTATTTTTGTGTATGGTGTTAGGGAGTGTTCTAATTTCATTCTTTTACATGTAGCTGTCCAGTTTTCCCAGCACCACTTATTGAAGAGACTGTCTATTCTCCATTGTGTATCCTTACCTCTTTTGTCATAGATTGGTTGACCATGGGTGTGTGGGTTTATCACTGGGCTTTCTATCTTGTTCCATTGATCTATGTTTCTGTTTTTGTGCCAGTACCATATTGTCTTGATTACTGTAGCTTTGTAGTATAGTCTGAAGTCAGGGAGTCTGATTCCCCCAGCTCCGTTTTTTTCCCTCAAGACTGCTTTGGCTATTTTGGGTCTTTTGTGTCTCCAAACAAATTTTAAGATATTTTTTTCTAGTTCTGTAAAAAATGCCATTGATATTTTGATAGGGATTGCATTGAATCTGTAGATTGCTTTGAGTAGTATAGTCATTATCACAATATTGATTCTTCCAATCCAAGAACATGGTATATCTCTCCATCTATTGGTATCATCTTTAACTTCTTTCATCAGTGTCCTGATGTTTTCTGCATACAGGTCTTTTCGCTCCCTAGGTAGGTTATTTCCTAGGTATTTTAATCCTTTTGTTGCAATGGTAAATGGGAGTGTTTCCTTAATTTCTCTTTCAGATTTTTCATCATTAGTGTATAGGAATGCAAGAGATTTCTGTGCATTAATTTTGTATCCTGCAACTTTACCAAATTCATTGATTAGCTCTAGTATTTTTCTGGTGGCATCTTTAGGATTCTCTATGTATAGTATCATGTCATCTACAAACAGTGACAGTTTTACTTCTTTTCCAATTTGGGTTTTATACTTCAATTTGTTAATATGGTGTATCACATTTATTGATTTGCATATATTGAAGAATCCTTGCATTCCTGGGATAAACCCCACTTGATCAGGCTGTATGACCCTTTTATTGTGCTGTTGGATTCTCTTTGTTAATAATTTGTTGAGGATTTTTGCATCTATGTTCATCAGTGATATTCACCAGTAGTTTTCTTTCTTTGTGACATCTTTGTGTGGTTTTGGTATCAGGGTGATGGTGGCCACACAGAATGAGTTTGGGAGTGTTCCATCCTCTGCAATATTTTGGAAGAGTTTGAGAAGGATAGGTGTTAGCTCTTCTCTAAATGTTTGATAGAATTCACCTATGAAACCATCTGGTCCTGGACTTTTGCTTGTTGGAAGATTTTTAATCACAGTTTCAATTTCATTACTTGTGATTGTTCTGTTCATATTTTCTATTTTTTCCTGGTTCAGTCTTGGAAGGTTATACCTTTCTAAGAATTTGTCCATTTCTTCCAGGTTGTCCATTTTATTGGCATAGAGTTGCTTGTAGTTGTCTCTTAGGATGCTTTGTATTTCTGCGGTGTCTGTTGTAACTTCTCCTTTTTCATTTCTAATTTTATTGATCTGAGCGCTCTCCCTCTTTTTCTTGATGAGTTTGGCTAATGGTTTCTCAATTTTATCTTCTCAAAGAACCAGCTTTTAGTTTTATTGATCTTTGCTATTGTTTTCTTTGTTTCTATTTCATTTATTTCTGCTCTGATCTTTATGATTTCTTTCCTTCTGCTAACTTTGGGTTTTGTTTGTTCTTCTTTCTCTAGTTCCTTAGGTGTAAGGTTAGATTGTTTATTTGAGATTCTTCTTGTTTCTTGAGGTAGGCTTGTATAGCTATAAACTTCCCTCTTAGAACTGCTTTTGCTGCATCCCATAGGTTTTGGATTGTCGTGTTTTCATTGTCATTTGTCTCTAGGTATTTTTTGATTTCCTCTTTGATTTCTTCAGTGATCTCTTGGTTATTTAGTAACATATTGTTTAGCCTCCATGTGTTTGTGTTTTTTATGTTTTTTTTCCCTTTAATTCATTTCTAATCTCAAAGCGTTGTGGTCAGAAAAGATGCTTGATATGATTTCAATTTTCTTAAATTTACTGAGGCTTGATTTGTGACCCAAGATGTGATCTATCCTGGAGAATGTTCCTTGTGCACTTGAGAAGAAAGTGTAATCTGCTGTTTTGGGATGGAACGTCCTATAATTATCAATTAAATCTATCTGGTCTATTGTGTCATTTAAAGCTTCTGTTTCCTTATATATTTTCATTTTGGATGATCTGTCCATTGGTGTAAGTGAGGTGTTAAAGTCCCCCACTATTATTGTGTTACTGTCGATTTCCTCTTTTATAGCTGTTAGCAGTTGCCTTATGTATTGAGGTGCTCCTGTGTTAGGTGCACCCAAACATATATAATTATATATTTATAATTGTTATATCTTCTTCTTGGATTGATCCCTTGATCATTATGTAGTGTCTTTCCTTGTCTCTTGTAGCATTCTTTATTTTAAAGTCTATTTCATCTGATATGAGTATTGCTACTCCAGATCTCTTTTGATTTCCATTTGCATGGAATATCTTTTTCCATCCCCTCACTTTCAGTCTGTATGTGTCCCTAGGTCTGAAGTGGGTCTCTTGTAGACAGCATATATATGGGTTTGTTTTTGTATCCATTCAGCAAGCCTGTGTCTTTTGGTAGGAGCATTTAATCCATTCATGTTTAAGGTAATTATTGATATGTATGTTCCTATTACCATTTTCTTAATTGTTTTGGGTTTGTTTTTATAGGTCCTTTCTTCTCTTGTGTTTCCCACTTAGAGAAGTTCCTTTAGCATTTGTTGTAGAGCTGGTTTGGTGGTGCTGAATTCTCTTAGCTTCTGCTTGTCTGTAAAGCTTTTGATTTCTCCATCGAATCTGAATGAGATCCTTGCTGGGTAGAGTAATCTTGGTTGTAGGTTCTCCCCTTTCATCACTTTAAATATGTCATGCCACTCCCTTCTGGCTTGTAGAGTTTCTGCTGAGAAATCAGCTGTTAACCTTATGGGAGTTCCCTTGTATGTTTTTCCCTTGCTGCTTTCAACAATTTTTCTTTGCCTTTAATTTTTGCCACTTTGATTACTATGTGTCTCAGCGTGTTTCTCCTTGGATTTATCCTGTATGGGACTCTCTGCGCTTCCTGGACTTGGGTGGTTATTTCCTTTTCCATGTTAGGGAAGTTTTTGACTATAATTTCTTCAAATATTTTCTTGGGTCCTTTCTCTCTCTCTCTTCTCCTTCTGGGACCCCTATAATGCGAATGTTGTTGCATTTAATGTTGTCCCAGAGGTCTCTTAGGCTGTCTTCATTTCTTTTCATTCTTTTTTCTTTATTCTGTTCTGCAGCAGTGAATTCCACCATTCCATCTTCCAGGTCACTTATCCGTTCTTCTGCCTCAGTTATTCTGCTGTTGATTCCTTCCAGTGTATTTTTCATTTCAGTTATTGTATTGTTCATCTCTGTTTGTTTGTTCTTTAATTCTTCTATGTTTTTGTTAAACATTTCTTGCATCTTCTCGATCTTTGCCTCCATTCTTTTTCCGAGGTCCTGGATCATCTTCACTATCATTATTCTGAATTCTTTTTTCTGGAAGGTTGCCTATCTCCACTTCATTTAGTTGTTTTTCTGGGGTTTTATCTTGTTCCTTCATCTGGCACATAGCCCTCTGCCTTTTCATCTTGTCTATCTTTCTGTGAATGTGGTTTTTGTTCCACAGGCTGCAGGATTGTAGTTCTTCTTGCTTCTGCTGTCTGCCCTCTGGTGGGTGAGGCTATCTAAGAGGCTTGAGCAAGCTTCCTCTAACATATGAATTTTGGAGAGACACAATTCAGCCTATAACATGTACCAAATGAACTGACGTCACACTGAACACTTGTTACTGTAAAGAACTGACATGCCTGTTCCTTGTCTCCAAGGAGCTTACAAATGAGTGTGACATATAGTGCCTATAGATCCCTATAATAAAGTATCCTTCACAGAGCACTAGAACATACATGTTAAAGGACTACAAATGATTGAATAACCAAGTCGATGAAATCAAAGGAGACACACAGAACACGTGACATTTGATCTGTGACTTGAAACATGATCAGGAATTCACTAAAAAGAGAGGTATTATGAAGACTATGTCCGAGGGGACCATGGCAGCCTGGCAAAGGCATAGACATTTCAGAGAGACTTAGTTAAGGCTTAAGATATCCCCAGGCACAAGCAGTGAATTAGTACAAATGTCATTAAAACTGCAACCTCTAAGAGACATAATATATTCCAGAAAATGAAGGGAAACCCTATATTATGTATAAAATTCAACTTTAAGATTGGGTTTTCATGGATTTTTGTACCAAGCTATTGCTCCAACCTTGGAGTCTTAAAACAGTATTCAAAATTTGACATTGGGAATTCCTGATCCCCCAGGAGCTTGGAAGAGAGATGCATTTAAATCCGAATTAGGGGGCTTCCCTGGTGGCGCAGTGGTTGAGAATCTGCCTGCTGATGCAGGGGACACGGGTTCGAGCCCTGGTCTGGGAAGATCCCACATGCCGCGGAGCAACTAGGCCCGTGAACCACAACTGCTGAGCCTGAGCGTCTGGAGCCTGTGCTCCACAACAAGAGAGGCCGCGATAATGAGAGGCCCGCGCACCGCGATGAAGAGTGGCCCGCACTTGCCGCAACTAGAGAAAGCCCTCGCACAGAAACGAAGACCCAACACAGCCATAAATAAAATAAAATAAATAAATAAAATAAATTTTAAAAAAAAAATCCGAATTAGGATACAAGCTAAAACAGTCACACATATGTGGGAAGGTGGCTTTATGTACACAATGGACTTATCTACCAGGGACTGTCATCACATTTAGATGCGGTTCAGGAATTTTTGTGACATTTTCTCTCTCATTCATCTTAGAAAACTCCAGATTTGACTGCCTCATTAACCAGAAAGATAATTCTTTTAGTAGGAATGGTGGATATGACCATCTTAAGTGACTGTGTACATTTTGTAAAATCATCAACTAAGGACATACTCATCTTTTTAGGTTAATCTATAACAACTCAGTTTATTTCTCTGGCCAAGGTCAATCACACAGTCCTTGGAATACTATTGATGTAGCTTAAATGGAATTCACAGAAGTGGAAAAGAATAAGCTTCCTGTTGATATGTGATGTACATCTGATTCCTGACTTAACAGTGCTCATTAATTCACACATTCTAGCTCAATCTCTCAAAAACCACAGTATTTATTTGTAGCACACCTTGTGTTGTAACACCCTGAAAAACAAAAAAACCTGGTTACTAATTCTAGACAAGGAGCTACCTAATTATTTGTCTATTCTGAGGTGTACAATCCCTAATTGTGTGCCTATCTTGTATCCATTCAATCCGTAGATAATAATAACTAGAAAGATCTTCTCGCCAGAACTCTGTGAGGTGACAAATAATAGGTTGAGAATAATTGAGACCACCGTACCCACAAAGATTCAAGCACAACAAACCAATAAGGATATACAATAGATTCTGATATTAGTCTCCATGTCTCTTTTAAAAAATACTGTGGCTAAGGAAAAAGTTTTGATGCTGGGTGTCTTCTGTTTTCCCAGTCCCAAGCCATCTAAGTGAGATACAAGCTTCTTGCTTCAGAACCTTTTACTGAAGTCTTAGATTTTGCTGATGTACTTGCTCAAAATGTAACTTTTGATTATTGGGTGTCTATCAGCTGATTTTTTCAGGATAGCTTGCTTTCATTTAGTAAACTCAGCAAACTAATACATGTGACGGTATGGTACCGTGGTGCTCTTTCTCTCACCCAGCCCAGTGGACCTGGGTCTCCTAGACCTGGCAACAAGGTTAGAAAAGCAAAGAATAAGAGAGAGTTGTAGCAATGAGGGGCAAAGGATGACAGTTGCTGAAAATCATCTTTAAGGTCTGACATTTTCTATGTGCCTCATTAAACATGTCACCGGAAGTATACCACAATTTCAGTGTTTAAATGTCTTGCCCAAAGTGAAGGGTCTATCTCAGCACTAAGGCTGAGTATACACTGTATTCAGCAAGCACAGACTGATTTTCTTTAGCTTTAGATATAAATTATGATGACTTACATAAAAAGAAGCATTCCAAATATTTTTTATGTTAGCAGAAAATCCTACCATCACCTAGCTAGTCTCTAATTGTCCAAACACAGGACATTTTAAAATGCTAAAAATATTAACGGTATTTCAAATGCAATATAAATATTTTACACACATGTATATGCACACAGGTAATTATGTATTTTAAATAGTAGCAATAGTTATTTTATTGATCAGAAGAATAATGCTATCTTGCTAATTAACCAATTTCCAGAAATATGGGGATTTTATTTTTTTCATTTACAATGTTACTAAAAATGATTAGAGATTAATGCTACTTAACCACTAAGTAGTCAAATCAACTATTTGAGAACATGGAATAGAAAATGTAATAACATCCCAACTACCTGTGTAAACGGTTTTCTGATTTGTGCTATTATCCATTTTTTGCACCCATTATTCTAAAGTTGCATTTTCACTTAAAAAATAAAAGAAGAAAAATGTGCAAACGGGTAAGCTGAATTAAAGGAATGATGCGATTGGGAAAGTTTCTAGTTGCTAGGGAAACCAGATTCTTTGTATGCCTATTTAAATGGCCTTCTTCTTGGTAAACTGAGACTGCTCTTGTGACATTTAGTAAAAAATAAAAGTTGAAATTATAATAGGTAAATACACATGTATTAAATAAATAATACAAAGTTGTACTTACAAGCTATGAGCATTTATATTCAGTCAGCACATTGATTAAATTATCTCATTGTTATTCATAAAGATAATACTAGTGGTCATAGTAGATAATACTACTGGGCACAGTAGATCATACTAGTGGGCAAAGATAATGCTACTGAGCACAGCTGAAAATATCAAAGCATTATTAGATGTTATTTTATATCAAAAATGGGTAAAATTTATTTTTTTCAAATGGCAAATATTTCTGAGTACCTATTGTGTGTGAGCACAGAATTAACTGTGATGTTCATGATTAATATTGCATTTTATAGGACCTTCTTTACACCAGCTACTCACTACCAAATAAAGTACAACATAGAAGAATTCAGGGCCATATAAAACCATTATGGGCATCGCCCCTTAAAGCACAGTTAGCTGTTGTCATCCCTATTTTACAGGCAGGAAAGCAGATGGTCAGAAGGATTAAATACCTGAACCAAGGGTCCCTCTAATCATTTTATGTATTTTAGATATTTTTGCAACTAGACTGTATGACTTTGGAGAGTATGAAGAATGACTTACACTGGAAAAAAAAACAAGAAAAGACATCACAATAATATTCAACAATTTGTTGCCATTATAGTTACGACATAAGTTGTGGCTTCTGATAGTATGTCTCCTCTGACGGTTGCATCACAGATTCAGTCTTGTCCATTCAAGACTGGAACTAGCCATGATCTGTTGCTTCTTCTCCTCCCTTAATTCCCTTCACATTTCCTATCCATTTAGTCTAGCTCATCCTGTTTGATTTGAATACATAACTAACACGTATCATCATTTGCTATACTTTTATTCTTCAGACTTTTACTTATTAAAAGGAACTGCAGAGTTTCACATTACATAGGTCTGCTCTCAGAAGTTTGAAGCAATAAATAATTCCCTCCTGGTGTTCTCTCCCCTTTTGCCCTAAGGTTCTTCATTCTCAGGGTGATGCGTCTTCTGCCTGATCCATAAAATGCTCTCCAAGCCAAGGATGGACTTCACTTGAATTCTTCACCTGAGATAAGTGTTGTTTACATTGATAATTTGGGTTTTCTTGTGAAGAAAAAAGCTTTGTATGATTTGAGGATCATTATTGTTGTTACACTCTATTCAAATGAAGTCTTACAATTATCAAATTAGATTTGGGGGAAGAAAGTAAAGGTCAGTCCATTTAGAACAGAGGTATTTGGGTCTGTTTGAATGACAAGTTTTGGCTCAAATGGACCAAGGTTCTAGTATATTAGATCTCTAGAGCTTATTTACTAATTATCACTACAATACAATCATACTACAACATACAAATGTATCTAATTAAAATGTTGTGCACCTTAACTTTGCACAATGTTAAATGTCAAATATATTTCAATTAAAAATGATAAATAAAAATTTTTAAACTTCTTCTGTGTGAGGGGTAAATTGTTTCTATCTGAGAAAAAAGAAAAGACTAGAGAAAAGAAAACAAAAAGAAAAAAGAGAAGAAAGTAATAAATAAGAAAGCCAGCGGTAGGTCATTCATACAGTGAAAAAATTGGCCTTATGTGGTAGAATTATTTCTCTCTTTTTGCTGTGTGACTTGTCAAGAATAAAAGGAGTTGTGAACAAGGAACTTGAAGGAAAAGAGAGAAACCTTTCTAAGAATAACTTGTAATCAGGAAATTGTCATGTTTTTTCTCCATGAGTGGAAGGATTTGGCACACTGAAATATTATTCTGGCATGCAGAAGGATTTGACAAAGAATTTGACAATTCAAGGTGAGCTGATACCTTCAAACTGGGGAGGAAAATGAAGAAAATTAAATTCTATAAAGCAGTAATTACTTAAAATATAATTTGCAATAGTAGTGTATTTTAAACATGTTTTCCCTTCTGCATAATTTTCTGTAACTGATTCATTCTTCTTATAACTGCAGTATTTTAATACTATGCTCATTTCTTAAATAAAGAATTATGATATGTTTTTCCAAACAATAATTAAGCAGTTAATTATTACGTTTCAGTTAGTTACTATGGGAGTGTAGTTGCTATACCAGGATGTTATGGTAAAAAATGTGTCGTCCAACCCCCGATAGCAAACTCTAATTATGGAACAATCAGAGTGGCATAAACTGCCTCAGGGGTACCAATGATTCAAATTCAAGACTGGGAAGTAAAAACAAACATTACACGGATCAAGTTCTGCTCTAAAGCTGAAAATGTATATGGTACAGAAAAATTGCTGTGCAGTACCTAAAAGCAGCAGAAGTACTGAGCATTCCTGGCCTCCAATGATGTCATATTACTGCACCTGGAGCATTTACTTGACCACTACTTGGGCATTTATGTAAACGCTAATATTACTTGAGCATTTACTTGACCTTGACACTTAAGGTGTCAAGGTCAAGTTAGGAGAAATGTATTTCTACAGCTATTAACATCTAATTAATGTTCAATGAACTTTGAATTACTTGTAGGAAATATTTTCTCATAAGAAAAAAATACTATTTTTTTTCTTTTTTTTTTTAGTGGATGCGTGTGGCACAAGCCATGTGCTAGTAAAACAGAAGACATTTTCTAGATAAAGGTAGCAGATTTAATCATGGACAAATGTTCTATGTCTCAAATATGACATGATATTATGAAAGATACTAGAGAGTTTTGAGGGACAGGTCATGGGTAACAGTAAAATTATTACTGGAGCCTTACAACATACCTTGTTTAGAGTTGTCAAAATCATTGGCAAAGAGTAAAGGTCCTAAGATCCTTCTGATTATTGAAACATTGCTTTGTGCCTCACACTTTGAAAAGTACCATTTTTTGTGAACCATGAAGTGCTTTACGCATAAACTACAATAACAGTAACAACCATCCAAGGATAATTTTTCTTAGTTCACAGATGTGGAAAACGTCCCGAGGTTTTCACATAACTAGGGTCATAGCCATATGCCTGGAGACAGAGATCAATTGTTCATTCTTTCCCCAGAGACCTTATACAATGAGGTCTGGTAAATTCCTTCATGTTCCACATCAATCAACTCCTTGCCTGTAATTTTGTCTTATGGTATTGTAACAGGGAAGAGCCAAATCTGACTACAAGCTGGATCTGTTTCTTTTACTTTAACCTTTGCTTTCCGCTGCTTTTGTTCACTAAAAGGATACTGTCTGTACATAATGGCCTGCTCAGGGAACCCTGCCCCCTGCCTGAATGTTAAACCAAAGGGCCTTTGTTCAGGGAAACATCCTGACCCTGTCCACCTGTGGATGGCTACAGGAAAGAAGGAATTAACACATCCCCTCCCCGAGGCTGGCCATTCCAGAGGATATTTACAAAACTTATAGCCTTTTTACTTTACTTCCTCATCTCCTCCCCATCTCTGTTCTGTAAAAGAAACTGGCATCCAAACCCCGATAAGGTGGGGTTTTTTTTGGAAACATTACTCTGCCGTCTTCTCTGTCTGCCAGCTTTCCAAATAAAGTCGTACTCCTTGCCTCTACACCTCGTCTCCCGATTTATTGGCCTGTCCTGTGACGAGCAGAGCGAGCTTGGACTCGGTAACAGTATCACCGTTAAGTATTAATCATAGTGATCTCTGTTTTCAGGAACCTCCCATCCATCCGCCCAGTACTCTACATCCTCCTGATCTCTCGATCCAGGTTTTTACTGGGAGGTCTGCACCTTTGGTAGAGCTTCTCAGTTCTGGGAGCTCATTTAACTTCTCTAGGAAAGGTTATGGTTACTAGTGGAGGGTATAATTCTGTGTCTGTGGAAGTGTACATAGCTGTCTGCTGCTACTCCTACAACTTTCCATTCTGAAGCATATAAATGTTTAGAATGTTTAGTCTCAATTGAGGCTAACTAATTTCTGGTGTAGTAACCTAAAGAACTGAGGAACTGGTTATTGCTGTGGGAGACTCATAAGAATGTATTATTTGTTTTCCATTATTCTGAAAATTAAGTTACCTTGGACAGAAACACTTTGCCACTTGGTGGGATTCTTGAGTTGGTAATAGCATCCTTGGGAATTCATCTGTATCTCCAAGAGAAGTGTCAGGGAGGAAGAAATATCCCTCTGCCCTTCTAGGTTCTTCTGGTTGGTCTAAGAATTAACTTGACATGAAATAGATTAACAAGAGAAAATCAAACAAAATTTTAATAATATGTATACATGGAAGAGACCCAGGAAAACTGAGTAACTCGTCAAAATGGCTGAAACCCATGGATGGACCTAGAGTCTGTCATACAGAGCGAAGTAAGTCAGAAAGAGAAAAACAAATACCGTATGCTAATGCATATACACAGAATCTAAAAAAAACATGGTACTGATGAACCTACTGGTAGGGCAGGAATAAAGACGCAGACGTAGAGAATGGACTTGAGGACATGGAGAAGGGGAAGGGTAAGCTGGGATGAAGTGAGAGAGTGGCATGGACATATATACACAACCAAATGTAAAATAGATAGCTAGTGGGAAGCAGCTGCATAGCACAGGGAGATCAGCTCGGTGCTTTGTGACCACCTAGAGGGGTGGGATAGGGAGGGTGGGAGGGAGACGCAAGAAGGAGGGGATATGGGGATATACGTATGCATATGGCTGATTCACTTTGTTGTACAACAGAACTAACACAGCATTGTGAAACAATTATACTGCAATAAAGATGTATAAAAAAATATATATATATATTAATGCCATCTTCAGCTAAAAACAAAAGAGGGCATTGGGGGTAGTGGTCTGGGACTTCAAAGGAGAGAAAGTCAATCCCTGTGGAGATTAAAAGCAAATGTTGGGTAAACAAATATTTGCTGGGCCTGCAGAGACAGTGGGACACAGAGTGGGCTCTGATCTCTAGGCCCTACTGAGTTTCCCTCACCACACTCAGCCCTATTCTTTGCAGATATCTCTGGTGGTAGCTCTATTCTGGGAATCGGCCTTCTATTTAAATTATCTTAGGCAGTTAAGGAGAAGGTCAAAGTTTCTTCCTGAGTCTTTTGGGCCTTGATTGTTTTCAGCTTGAAATAATCTGCACAGCCAAGAGACATTTTGGGGTGGCAAATTTTGCTCCCCTTTGAAAAGGAAATATTGTTCTGCTCCTGAAATTTTACCAGTAATTTTCTTACCAGTGGAAAGAGAAGTATAGTCATACAGACTGGTTGTACTATCCTTTCTTTTCTATTTCCTACCTGACCAACATTAAGAAAGTTACCTAACATCTCTAAAGTTCAGATTCAACATCTGTAAAATGATCCCTCCCTCACAGGATTAAATGATGGATGATATATGAATGAGCCTAGTACAGGCACTGTCATACCCTTTTTATAAGTGCATCTACAGTTAACAATTAATATGTTATTATACCTTGTTGACTAACCTTATTATTCCAGACAGATGGAAAGTTTATGGATAACAATCCATGTCTCAAAACTCTTTAATATCTCATGGGACACTGGGATACTGCTGGGTATAACGTAGGCGCTGATAAACTCCCAGTAATTGGCAAGTTCAAACAGAAGGCATCATAACAACTCAGAGTCTCCTAATCCCTCATGTATACCATTACTTTCTTCTGCATTGCTTCCATGGACTCCTGGGAAATGTCAAAGAAGTTACTGGACTATTCATATGGGAAAGAAATTTATAAGAAAAACTTGGAAGGGCAGAATCTGTAGAGTTGAAGTGATCAGCAGTTTAGGCTAACACTGTCAGTGCCTGTAGGAATAAACAAAAAAGAATCAGGTGTTTAAAACCTCCAAGATTAAAAAAAAAAAGCCTCCAAAAGACTAAGAAGGGTGATGGAAGGGCACCCCCAGATCAATTTTCAAGTATCACATAAATGTGCCCAGTACAACCCCAGCTCTGAAACAAGAGGCTTCTAGGGGCACAAAATGACACTTTTTCCCTCAAAACCTTTTTTTATCTTATTAGTCATATTCTTCAATTATCCTCATAAAAGCTGGTAATAGTAATCCCATTCTGAAAAAAAATAGTATTAATGGCAACATATTTTAAAAGAAATGGAGAATCTGAGGAACACTGATATTGCTTTCCTTCTTCAAGGTCACTGAAAAGTTGAGACTAGAACCCAAAGGGTTTCAGCTTTCTAGGTCAAATTTTTCGTTATCCGTTTCAGTATAAGCATTAGTTTGGATGACATTAGTACTAGAAAAGCAATTGCAAGATTTATAAATATCCTTAAAATTTTGAATATATATGTACACACACAAATATACACTTATATATATATACATATATACACACACATCTATATACATATACACACAAGTATATACATACATATATGTACACACATGCATAAATATATGATTAAAAGGGAATCAATTATGAGTTTCCATAATAAATATAATAGTCAGATGTAGAAAAATAATAGCCACTCTAAATCATATGGTGTCAGTATTCACTACTGTTTAAGTAGGTACTACTATTCCAATGAGTTATTTCATAGCAAATACACTCCACTGATTTAATTTTTGCATATTTGTTTCAAAAATAAGTTTAAAAAAAAGAAAAAAAAATCAAGTTACATACAAAACATTTTTCATACTAAAACACAAAAACAAAAATGTGTTTCCAATTAGCTGTTTTTCAAAAATGTTTCATTTTATTTTAGAATCAATCCAATTTACAGCAAACCACCCTTAGCAAATTTATGAATGTGACAAATTGTATTTTATATATAGGTGATTGTTATTTGATATATTTAAAATCACCTTTCAACTATACTTCTTTAAACAGAAAAAAGTCATAAAGTATATGAATCATAAATCAACTCTAAATTATAATTTCCCTTGGCATGTCACAATCTCAATTTTCCCACTTTTTCTTCCCCAGGAGCAGCTGATATGAATATAAGGAGAAGATTATCTCTCCTCTGCAGCTCAGTGACTACCACATGCTCACACCACCACCATGTCTTTAAGGGCCTCAAGTTCATGTACGTACATAATGACCAAGCCTCCTGGCTTAGTGCATTCCTGAAGTTGGTGTAAGCTACAACTGACTGTGACCATAACAAGCTAGTTAACTTCTCTGGACCACTTTGAAAAAGTTCCCTAGGAGTTTTGGGGAAAGAAGTAAAAGGCAGACTGGGTTACTTAGTCCCCAAACTTTCCTCAAACCCTTCAAAATTCACCGTTCCTAACTGAGGACAGAGCTAATGTCTGCAGAGAACCATTTGCTCTCTGAGTCAGGAGAACATCAAGAGAAACTTTCTGTTAACAGATGCTCTGCTGTTATAAATTCATTGCAAAGATAGCTAAAACCCTGAAAAAAAAAAATGTAGGAAATTTGCTAGCTTCTAAGAAGACACATGAAGCCAAAAGAAACTTCTCATTTGACTGGAAAAATTCCAAACACCAAGAGACATTCATTTTAATGAGTTGTCATGAGGTGTTAATAAGTATAGAGATCTGTGCAATGCCAAAATTTACCCTTCCTCCATATTTCTCCTTTTTTCCAGAGCTTGTTCTGTTGGGGATACAAGTTCTCTCTTTTAGACAGTTGTTTTTCATCTCGTTTTGGTAAAAAAAAATTCACTCCTCCAGAAAAAATAGTGTATCTCACAAGCTATAACTTAGTTATAAAAATCTCAAACTTCTGCTCTATACTTTTTGCATAAAATTTACTTCTGCTTTCTTCTTTTATGTTTTGAATAATAAATTTTATAACTACCCTTTTCCTATTTCCTATGTGAAAAACCAGACTATGTATTAAGATCCCCATGGAACTGAACTACATCCTTTGTGATTAAGTCCTGGAATTGCTTTGAATGTTGCCCATGTCATTCTCACTCTTGGCTCTTTTAACCACTCAACAGCATTTTTTAAGCACTTAGGATGTGGAAAGCACTATGATGGAGTCAGGGAAGTGCTTGCACTTAGAGGAAGGCCAATCCTGCAGACCACCATTGAACTAAATCCAAGAGCATGAAGGGCTTGCTTGTGCAGAACTCCAGTGGGAGACCAGAGCTCTTCCTGCTTCTGTCAAGTTGCCTCTGCATCCCTCCCTCCCCTCAGCCCTCATCACATCTCCATCACTCTGTACCTTGGACCAACTGGACCAATCTAATTGTGTGCTTTATTCCTGTTCATCTCAGTCACCACAAAAGATCCAGGACTCCAAGGTCCTTCTTCATCCCCCAAAGGTTAATCCACACCTGGCTCCATAGCTGCCTTTTCTGATTCTGTCTCCCACTCTCCACCTCCTGAAACCTTTCATTCACTGTGCCCCTGAAATACTAAGCCAATAACCAGTCCTTTCCCTTAACCTCAGCATCTTCCCCCAAAGTCCCCAGCACATTCTTAACTTGACTGAAACCTGGCTGCCCCTGAAGGCACTGATTCCCTTCCAGCCCTCTGAGCAGTGGCTGTTTGCCTCCCACTCTCCTTGTGCTATGGGGTCTGGAGCTGGAGTGAGTGTCCCCTTTGTTCCTCATCGTTTCCAGAACTTTCTCTCTTGTCCACCAAAACTCCCAGCACTGAGTCATTTCATCAGACACTTTGCCTCCCTGTTGCCCACAGGACTCCACCTCCCTTTCTTGCCAGAAGAGTTTAGTTTCTGGCTACTGTCACTCTTCCCAATATGCCATTATAATTAAAACCCACATTGGTCATCCTTCCAACAACCTGACCTCTCAATTCCCTGAATTCCTGTCTTCTAAAGATCTTTTTTTTCTTTTAACATCTTTATTGGAGTATAATTGCTGCATAAGGGTGTGTTAGTTTCTGCTTTATAACAAAGTGAATCAGCTATACACATACATACATCCCCATATCCTCTCCCTCTTGCCTCTCCCTCCACCCTCCCTATCCCACCCCTCTAGGTGGTCACAAAGCACCGAGCTGATCTCCCTGTGCTATGCAGCTGCTTCCCACTAGCTGTCTATTTTACATTTGGTAGTGTATATATGTCCATGCCACTCTCTCACTTCGTTCCAGCTTACCCTTCCCCCTCCCCATGTCCTCAAGTCCATTCTCTGTGTCTACGTCTTTATTCCTGTCCTGCCCCTAGGTTCTTCAGAACCTTTTTTTTTCTTTTTGGATTCTATATATATATATATATATATATATATATATATGTGTTGGCGTACGGTATTTGTTTTTCTCTTTCTGACTTGCTTCGCTCTGTATGACAGACTCTAGGTACAGGTATCATTCTTATTCAAAAAATTACCTCCTGATGACACGTAGGAGATCCAAGAAGAATTTTTTACCTTCTGATAATGCCAGGGAGTGGTAGTGTCCACAGGTAACTTGTATAATTTTTATACCAGTCAGAGTTTCTTTATTGGAGTATAATTGCTTCACAATGGTGTGTTAGTTTCTGCTTTATAACAAAGTGAATCAGCTATACACATACATACATCCCCATATCCCCTCCCTCCACCCTCCCTATCCCACCCCTCTAGGTGGTCACAAAGCACTAGCTATCTATTTTACATTTGGTAGTGTATATATGGACTCCTTGCTTGGTGCCTGCAATAAACGCTGCCCTCTCCCTCACCACAACCCAGTGGCAGTAGATTGGCTTTGCTGCATAAGGGTAAGTGGACCCAAGTTTGGTTCAGTAACAGTATTTGGAGTTGGGACTTTAAAAGGTAATTAGTTTTAGATGAGGTCATGAGAGTAGGGCCCCATGATGGGGTTAGTGTTCTTAGAAGAAGAGGAGAGACCAGAGCTCTCTCTCTCCACCATGTGAGGACACAGCAAGAAGGAAGGCTGTTTACAAGCCAGGAAGAGAGATCTCACCAGAAACAGAATCTTCAGGCATCTTGATCTTGGACTTCCCAGGTTACAGAACTATGGGAAACAAATGTCTATTGTTTAAGCCACCTAGACTGTGGTTTTTTCTTATGGAGGTTCAAACTGATTAAGACATCTAACAATTCTTCAAACCCACCAGGACCTACAATCTATTGATTCACCATGTTTTTACTTTTGCTCACCCATGATTTCCTCCTCTCTTCTTTCCTTATGCAGCTTAAGTCCCATGTGGGTTTATCATAAACACTTGCCTACGTACACCTTTATCTCCCTTACCCATCCCCTGCTTTTGTCACCAGTTTCTTTCCTCCCGTTCTTTCTTAAACCATTCACATCATGTTTTTGCCTCCACTACTCCATAGAAACTGTTCTTCTTGAGGTCACCATCATTGCCATTTTGCTAAATCTATTGGTCGTTTCTGGGTCCGTATCTGTCATGATCTATCAGCAGAATTTGACAGAATAGATCATGACATTATTTTTGAAATACTTTCTTCTCTTGGCTTCCAGAACATCTAATTTGCTTTATTGTTCTCAGATCTCTCTCCATCTCCTTTGCTATTTTTTCTGATCCTCAGTTTCAAAAGGAGGATTTCCCCAGGGTGTATCTGTTGGACCTCTTCTGTACACACTCTCCAGCTGATCTCATCCACCCTCATGTCTTCAAGTATCATCTATACACTGACGGCTTCTGATCTTACATCTGGAGCTCCAACTTCTTCCCTGAAATCCAAACCCACATGTCCAATTATCTGCTTGATATCTTTCAGATACTTCTAATAAGCTTTAATACTTCTAATAAGCTTCTAATATTTTGCCAAAACCAACTCCTCCTGCAGCTTTCCCCATATCAGTTCATAGTAGCTCCATTCTTCCAGCACACAAGCCAAAAACAGGTAGTTATATTTGTCAGGATTTTTTTTCTTCACCCTAGATGTCCATTCTGTCCAAATCTCCTGTCTGTTCTACCTGCAGTGTACATCCATAGTTTGACCATTTCTCATACCTCACTATCCACTTAGTCAAAGCCACTGTAATTTCTAGCCTGGTTTACTATAGTAGCTTCCTATTTAATCTCACTTCTTCCATCCTTTTCTCTCTATAGTCTATTTTCAACACAGTATCAAGAGCAGCCTTATTAAAGCTGTAGCAGGCCAGGTCCTCCATTCACTCTAAAACCTCAAATGTCTTCACGTCTCACTCAGAGTAAATAATAAAATTCTTATCACTTACAGGTTCATATACTATGTGACTCCACGTTACCTCTCTCTCTGATTCTCCTACTCTTTCCTCTCTCACTCTTCTCTCCACTACGAAGGACTCAATGTTCTTCAGATGTACTTGAGATGCTACAGTCTCATCTAAGGACTTTGTGTTTGCTCTTCCACCCACCTGAAACCCTCTTATTCTAGATATCTGCCTGGATATCTCCGTCCCTTCCTTTACTCAAGGTCTTCTCTCAGGGATGTCTTTTCTTGCCATCCTATATAAATTTCAATGCTGTCTCATATTTGTTTTCTGTGTCACCCCAGATTAGGGCACTTGACTTCCTTTCGGCAGGAGCAACCCTAGCAAGGGTGATGCTATTTACATGGTCATTGATGCAGGTTGCAGCAGTTGCTGCAGATCCAGGAACCCACTGCAACAGGAACTCCCAGTCCCTCCTGTTGCTCATGGCTACTGCCCATCAACATCTTGCCTTTTTCCCTCTTCATACACTTCTTACCTCCTGCCTTGCAACTTCTATGCAGCCACTAATGCCAGAGAAAGAACAGGAGCTGGTCAGTATGCTGCAGGCACAATCTTAAGCCATCAGCTAACTTCCTCTCCCTTTTTCCTCCCTGACATGCTGCTCAAAGACACAGTAGCTTCACTTATGCCCTCTGAAGAGGTGCAGGGAGAGCAGATGACTGCTTATCCACAAACAGTGGCAAGTGTGGTAACACTTTCTTATATTTGCTCTCCTAGAATGGTCCGTGTTATTGATATTTTCCAAAAGCATCATTCTCAGTGCATTAGTCTCCTGGTTTAAAACCTGTCCATAGTTCCCCTTTGCCTACAGAATAAACCACTAGGTTCTTAAGGTAGTATTAAAGTGTGGTAACAATCTGAAGTCTTGTCTGTTGCTTGCCCTATGTTCCAGCCAAAATAAACCAATCACCATCCCTAAGCTACATCCAAAATTTCCTAACTATGTGCCTTGGCTCAGAATTTCACCTCCTCCAGGAGCCCTAAGGCCCTCATTTCTTCCTATCAAAATTCTTTTTATAGTTTCATGATCCAGATCAAATGTTACTTCTTTCTTGAAGACTTCCTTGCTCCTCCCCAAATAAATGATTCACAGTTCCCTGTGTGACAACTTATCCCGGTATTCTTGTTATTTGTGCATTCATTTCTAATTGCTCCTTGAGGGCAAAGCAGTATTATCTATCTCTCTGTCTCCCCTGCAGTAATTAATTAAATGACATGAATGATTATATTTGCTCAAAAAAATGTTAACTCTAATCAAATAGCAGGGCAAGCTATCTGGCAATACCCAAAGAGACCAGTGTGTTTTAGACAGTATGAGGCCCAGGAATGCCACAGAGAATCAGAAAAGGGCAAGCGACCTGGGGTCGGGTTGAATGAATCTTGAGTCTGCCATTTAACACCCGTGCAGTCTGGGGCAAGTTTTCTTTCTTTTTTTCTTTTTCTTTTTTTAATTTTTATGAATCTCTGGCCCCTCTTACTACATGTAGTGTATATATATATTTTTTAGTTTTCATTGGAGTATAGTTGCTTTACAATGTTGTGTTAGCTTCTACTGTACAGCAAAGTGAATCAGATATACGTATACATATATCCCCTCTTTTTTGGATTTCCTTCCCATTTAGGTCACCACAGAGCACTGAGTAGAGTTCCCTGTGATATACACACAGTAGGTTACTTGTAGTGAATATAAACGTAGATACCACATGTAGATAATCGTATCTACCACATATGGTTGCTTTGAGGGTTGTGTGCCTTTTAAAGTCTCTGGCCTAAAGTCAAAGATTTGATTCAGAGTCCAGAGTACTAACCATTCCACTGTGGAACCGCCACAGGAGACATGATTCAAAGCCCAGGTCTCCCAGAGGTAAGAGTTTGGCTTGCGCTACTGTAGCCCTTATAGACTCAGAGTTTTCATTATAAAATTATAGAGCTTGACTTGATGTCCTTAAACATTTTTTAATTTTATTGAGGTGTGGTTAGTTTACAATGTTGTTTTGGTTTCTTCTGTGCAGCAGCGTGACTCAGTTGTACATATATATGTATGTTCTTTTTCATATCCTTTTCCATTATGGTTTACCACAGGATATTGAACACAATTCTGCAAAACAGTGCATCTGCAGGCTAGATGAGCCTTTACCAAACTGTATTTCCTGAAACAATGGCTCCATGAGCTGCTCTGTGAAAAATGTTTGATCATCAAATAATTTGGGAAAGTTCTGAATTCTCAAAAATAAAATAAAATAAGGTACCTGGACTAGGACCCCAATCCTCATGTCCTGATTCCGCATTCTAAGCACCAAAGGCGCAGGTCTCTCTGTGTTACCTCTGAGGAAGCAGCCTTAGGTCACGAAGGTGATGACACACAGAGGCTCTTCCCCTGTTGGACAGGGAATGAACCATGCTGGCTGGTGAGGCTCCAGGCAGTGTCTTTTCTCCAGACCCACAGGGGTCTCATGTCACAGGACTGACCAGTGACAGCAGAGGGTGGCTTGAGCGTGAGAAGCCCTTCTTATCTCTCCCCGTTCAGTTCTACATAGAACTGTATGTCCTGTGAGACGTGGAGCTGAAAAAAAAAGGATGTGGCTTTTGAGGCAATCAACTGAGCAGAGAGTGTGGAAAATAAACCCTCAAAAAGAGGAGGGTGACGTCACCATGTTTTCCATGTTTATTTCTCTCAAAATGGCTCAACACTCAGAGAATTATGCAGAATGTCTGGGAGACAAAAGGAAACTGAATAATGATGGTACAGAGTATGAAGTAGAATGAAAAGAGGAAGGAGTTATTTCCTTGTCTATAAGAAGAATAACATTAGACCTGCTTTTGCTTTCGATAATAATGTTAACATGCCAATATAAATGCATCTTGTCTTCAAGCTTGAGATTTCATGTCATAGTGACAGAGGTTTAAGCAGTGTTTATAATTATACAAAATTGCATGGCTGAGAGTGGAAAGAGCTAAGGCAGACTTCACCGACAACACAGAAACTATGCATTAGGAATCAATGCAACCCTCGTGAAATAGAGTGTTTCACACACAAGCACGCATGAACCCAGCCCACTGATGATATGCTACTAATGGCATGGTAAAGAACTGTGTCATTTTGTTTTGAATAAAAAAACACTTCTGTTATTAAACCTCAAAGATGTCGTTTTAAGTAAAAAGAATACTGTATTAAAGCAACTCAGGTAACCCTAAAATTCACTTCCTGAAACAAAGATTTTACCAAAAACAATTAACAGCACATTTCCCAAGTTACTTTCCTTTGTAAGGAAGTGGCTGACCTATGTGATTATGCTTTATAGACTCAAAAAAACCTGAAGTTGTTGCCCAAGAATAATGTTTGAGTAGAGAGAGAAGCTTAAGTATTTTTATTATATTACATTTATACATAGTTAGTATATATATAGATATATATATAGATATATATATAGATATATATATAGATATATACACACACACACCCATATACAGTTGCTCCTCGTTATCTGCAGGGTATTGGTTCCACGACCCACCAAGTATGCCAAAATCCATATATATATATGGAGGTATACTTATACCTCAGACTTGCTCAACCATGGACTGATATCACATATAATTTATGCCCTATTTATCTTCTAATCCCAGCATTCAGAACAGTATATGGAATGTAGTCGGTGATACATAAATTTGTTCCATTGACCTGTAATCTTTACAGGTTAAGTACCATTTTGGGATTTAATAGATTCAAATATACAAAATCTCTTAGAAAAATAAGATCAAAAATTCAGAAAGCTGACCCGGCCAAGGAAGAAAGAATTATATTCTTTTTTAAAGGAACAAAGTCTTATGAGAGAGCTAGGTAAAAAGCGAGTCCTAAATGTGCCATAAATATTCTTCTAATCTATTAATTTCTTGTTCAATAAAAACTAGCACCCAGAAAATATAGTTTTGCCACCCAAAGGTAAGCTAGATTAATTCCTGAAGAAACCAAGAGACAGAAGCCATACGTGAAGACCCTCAGTCGGTGTACAGTGAGCCCCAGACCAGGTATCATGGAAGGAAAACAACACCACCCATGATCCCTCCACTGGCTGACAGAAGGGGATGCCCGGTGGGAGTGCAGGTGTAGTCAGCACTCATGGGAATGGCCATAAAGGCAAAGTATTCACTCATTGTTCGGTTTTTGCATACTTATTATGTTCCAAGTGAGAGCATTAATAATCCAAATTCTCTGTCATTAGAGTCTAGTGAGGGGACACAGGCAATGAAATATAAATACAATCAATAGCTTAATTACATAGTGAATTAGAAGGTGATGATTGTTATGGAAAATAGAGCTGGGCAAGTGGAACCAGAAAGGAGGTAAGGGTGGGTGCAAACATCAATATCATTGTGTGATCAAGTCAATGTGCTCAAGATGGCAGCCCTGTGAACAAGCACATAAAAGAGTAACAGACCTGGGGATGAACTAAGCGTTAAGAGGAAATGATTAGCTAAAAGAGATGAACATTTGGATATAGACGTACAGCTATAGCTGGAGGAACTGGAAAATCAACAGAAGAAAGAGTTAAAGAAAAATTGGAGAGCCTTGAAATAGTGAAACCTGGAGCTGGAACACTGTACAGGAAGGATGTCCTGAGTTGCATGTCAGGAAGGGTGTGGTGAGATGGTTCTTATTTCCCCTAGTGAGACTCCCAGGACAGAGGACAAGGCACTGCAGGGGACCACTTAAACATTCATTTTGGTTTATAGTCCTATCAATATTAATTGAATACTTTGAAAATTATTGCAGAACTAACTTATATGTATTCTAGGAAGCCTGGATATGTCTGCACAGCATGATAATTAAAAGAGGAGGAAAATGAATACTGCTGAAGGCTGACCCTTCTAAAAGAAGTGCCAGCTGACTTTAGGGTGGAAGGTCAGTGGGTCTCAGGACCCTGGGCTTCTACGGACTTTTTATATCTCTCCATCCGTGTCCTTCATAGCAAGCAAGAGTAAATTCATCTGTTCCCTGCCTGGGCTGGTGTCCTCCATAATTTTTCTAGCAGTGTTCAAAGGTTAATTCTGTATCTATCATTGTGAGGCTCAGATGACACTACAGCTACTGTTTTCAATTGTCAGTGTGGTTATCATGGAGAAGGACAGAAGATGGTGTCTAAGGGAACCTGGAATCTACATCTTGTTAATGAGGCTCCCTTAAGACTAACTGCAAAACCATAACCGCCAACAGATCAAATGAAGGAAGGGTATATACTGACGTTGCTCTTTATTTTTGAGTATCACTTTCAGGGCCTAAGGGACAGAGATGCAATTAGCATCTGGCCCATCAGACAGCTGACTTATTTGTTATGTATTTGGGGAGGAGCTAAGTGTGGAAAGTTAGACACAGACCCATGCTTGATTTGTCACAATCCAGTGAGGGTGTTAAGAGTAAGCACGCGCATACGAGTACAGAATACTACAGAAGAGGTGAGTACAGAATACCACAGAAGAGGTATGTTCAGAACATCAACAGTCATAAATGGAGAGAGTTATAATGTGATAGAGGACAGGAGAGAGAAAAATGAAACAGAAGGTGGTCTTGATACGACTTGGAGAATAACTAGTTTACCAGACAAATAGAGAACATTCCAGAGTTGTGTCATTTTTGTTTTGAATAAAAAAACCACCTCTGCTACTAAACCTCAAAGATGTCTTTTTAAGCAAAAAGAACACTGTATTAAAGCAACTCAGGTGATCCTAAAATTCACTTCCAGAGACAAGGATTTTATCGAAAACAATTAGTAACACATTTCCCAAGTTATTTTCCTTTGTAAGGAAAGTGGCTGACCTATGTGATTATGATTCATAGGCTCAAAAAGACCTGAAGTAGTTGGGCAAGAATTAGGTTTGAGTACAGAGAGAAGCTTAAGTATTTTTCTTGTATTACGTTTATACAGAGTTACGTATATACATACATATATACTTGCATATATATATATATATATATATATATATATATACACACACACACACACACACACACTCATACACAGTTGCCCCTCGTTATCTGCGGGGGATTTGTTCCAGGACCCACTGAGGATGCCAATGTGTGTATGTGGGGCAGGGAGATTTTAAGCACAGAGACCAGAAAATGCATGACTGGAGAAAAGTTAAAGGGTTTAGTAAAACTGTTATTCATGTTTAGTTTCATTTCATAAATGTTATATAAAGAGCTTTGAATAGATAGGTGTTTGAATTTTATTTTTAAATTAGTAAAATATTTTTGATGCATGTTCAAAGACGTTCTGTGTAAGTGTTAATAATATGTTCCTCCAAAACGAGCAAACTTTCAGAATTTGGAACAACAATGTTTAGCACTGAAGTTTTATATCTCACAGAGCCCCAGCTAGTTAGAGAATGAACTCTGCTCCAATCCATCTTGTCTCCCACTTAGTCTGGTTGATAAAAGGCAAGACATCAATCAGGAAAGAGCATAACTATCTAGTGCTTTAGGGAGAAATATGGACACCTTAGCAAGAACATGAAACCATTACGGAATAGTTTGAGTTTGGATGAGCATAGGTCAAAAACATAATTTCTTGAAAAATGTCATTGGCATTGAAATCAGACTCTATATTGAAGGGGTATAGTTCCCTAAAAAGTTACAAACTTTCTTCCTTTTAAGATACCTTAAAAACTATGCTGTTTAGATGCACAAAATCAAAGTGTTCAATACAAAACAATTTCAGTTGCATAACACACATGCCCAACAAATCCATCTGTTCTATTCCCTTCTCTGTAACCGGTGTCAGCATTAATCCAGTTAATCAAGGAAGGTGACCTCCAGCATCACAGAATCATTCCTCTTCTTCCTACAGCCCTCCTACCTCCAACCGAAGTCTCTCCTCCTTTCCATTCCTTTTCAGGGCATCATCTCCAGGTAAGCAAAGAAGGCAACGGATGTGGAAAGCAGATCAGTAAGGTGGTTAAAAGCCGATGTTTCTGGATTCTGTAAACGTGCATTTGAATCTTCATCTGCTACTCACCCACCAGCCATGTGACCTTGAAAAGTGACACCATCCCTCTTAGGATGGGGATAAAAGTAAGCAGGTAAGGAAGATTTCATTCAGGTGATTTCAATGGGGATAGAACCTAAGGGAACTAACTCCACTGAAACAAAAAGCAGGAGGGTTTTTAAGCACGAGGGTGAGCTGAAGGAAAAGCCTGGAGGGCAGGCCTGACGTTGATCAAAGGGATGCCCTGAGCACACTGAGCTATTCCCAAGTTTGTCAGTGGTTTTCTCTGTAATTATGCCATCAGTTTGTTAACTGCACCCATCCAAGTTAAGCCCCTACCTCCCACACAGACAGGCGATAGGGACACAGAGGTGCTTTCTTACTTGATGTTTAAGTTTCAAAGACATGGTTCTCAGGTCCTTGAGAAAGACATTTCCTGGGCTGTGAAACTGGGGAGAAGCTGGGCAAAGATTTACATACCTGTCAAGTAGCAAAGAATTTACAACTGCTAGTTTTCTAAAGCACACGCTCTAAGAAAAGGTACATCAGGGGACTAGTGACAGAAAGAAATCTGTCTAAAGTTTAGCCAAGTGAAGGAAAACATTAAGTCTGTCCTAGACAAGGTTGTATCATTAGAACAGCTACAGACACAGACATTTCGGTCACTGGAGTTGCCGACTAGAAGATCCCATTATTGAATTCCTATTCTCATTTCCATAAAATCATCCACTGTGACGTGAATGTATTTGTGTGTGCATGTGTCTTTATAAAGTACCACTTGAGACTTTGAAAGGATTGTTGCTGTTTTTCCTGCTAGCAAGGGACTCAACATTTATGTCCCCCCCAAAAAATATGTATGTTGAAATCTTAACCCTAATGTGATGGTATTTGAAGATGGGGCCTTTTGGAGGTAATTAGGTCATGAGGGTAGAGCACATGATGGGATTACTGACCTTATAAGAAGAGGCCAGAGGCCTAGCTCGCTCACTTTTGGCCATGTGCGGATACAAGGCAGTCTTCAACTGGTAGAGGGCTCTGACCAGAACCCAATCATGCAGGCACCCGGATCTGGCACTTCAGCCTCCAGAATGGTGAGGAATAAATGACTGTTGTTTAAAGCACCCAGTCTACTGTGCTGTAGCAATGTTTTGTTACTGTATCCCAGGTAACTAAAACACTGCTATAAGCTCCAATGTTGCCTGATTTACAGTTATCTTATCTTCAATATTATCACCAACATTATCATTAATGTTATCAGTAAGTGGGCTCCTGAAGTGGACTAACAGGCTTCATTTAGTACTGATCCATAGCAGGAATTGCAAGAACAGCAACAAACCTTCCACTGAATCTCCTCTCCTCTACTGCACCGGACCTGTGTCTGTGCATGTTGATTGTAAAAAATCTCAATGGAATTTAGAAGGCTCTCCCTGGATCATCATAGGTCTTGCATCTCGTAAGACTACATTCAATTAGCTTTCTAAAATTGAAAAGTCACTGCCAATTCTGTAATTTAAGTAATTGAGTGCCTGAGGAAAGAAGGGACACTGCAATAGGAGGGGAATGCAGTGCTTCACGCTGGGCTATAATTTTGGCTCAGCCGATGCTCTAGAGATGACATAATTGTGATATCTGCCCTCTTGCTTCTTCAGAGAAGTCAGCAAGTTTGAGAATACAGTCTCTTGGGTTCACAGAGCACAGAACGAAGCCAGCTGAGACTTCGATTGCTGACCCTATTTTCTACCTACTCAATAAGAAAAGTAATATACTCTGTCCTTCCAAATTAATCTTCTAAGTCATTAAAAAAAATAAATCTCATGAAGGCATATCTTCAATGTAATGACAAAATTAACTGGATAAGCATGAGGGAGATAGGTTCTTAAGATCATAAGAAAGAAATGAAAGGCAATACACCAGTGGCAGCGATATATTGATATGTATACACACACATATATCTTTTCTTATAACCCCCAGCTCGTCATCAGTGGCAGTTAGAGAGAGCACTTTTCACCCATTAGCTAATTAATTCTCACTACATCCTTTTCAGAGATAACCATCCCCCCCAGTCCTTTGTACCTGCCCATGTGGAGACAAAGCTGGGTTTTCAAAATGTACTCTTAAAAAGGTAAGAACTGGAAATAGAATTAGATATTTATGTTTCCACCTCCTCATTGAAAATTCAGATTTTCATTTTAGGAGGTCTCCTGAAATTGGACTTTCCCAAAGCTTACCTTTTCAAAATCGTAAAAATTGACACCAACTGGCATGAACTGAAGCCACCAGGAAATAAGCTGCTTAACAACGATGTGCAGAATTTTGCTGAGTGTAGAGTTCCAATAGACCTTTTATCTGTATTACACCCCTTTTTGAAAATAATAACTAACCAGCTGCTTGTCAATACAATAGGCTATATAAATCTTCTATTTTCTTGCCAGTTTTCTTCCCCAATAATAACAGCACTTAAACATCAATTATACCATCACTTTAAATGAAGCAACAGCTGTGAGCAGCAAAGTTAGAACAGGTACACATTACGTATGGCTTTGGGGTCAAGATTTTACCTTGCCTAAAAATTGTTACCTTCAGATAATATTTACCAACTGTTGCAAGATACTAGCTTTCTGTTAAGCATATAGAATTATGTAAATCATGTAAAGGTATCCAACTCTGCCTGGGCTACCAAATTTAGTTTCTATCCTAAGTCATAAACTTTATATTAATTTTGTATAATTTTAAAAATTGGAATATAGTCACATCATTCAAAAATAGAAAAAATTTTTAACATCTTTATAGTAGTATAATTGCTTCACAATGGTGTGTTAGTTTCTGCTTTATAACAAAGTGAATCAGCTATACACATACATACATCCCCATATCCCCTCCCTCTTGCCTCTCCCTCCATCCTCCCTATCCCACCCCTCTAGGTGGTCACAAAGCACCAAGCTGATCTCCCTGTGTTATGCGGCTGCTTCCCTCTAGCTATCTACTTTACATTTGGTAGTATATATAAGTCCATGCCACTCACTCATTTCGTCCCAGCTTACCCTTCCCCCTCCCTGTGTCCTCAAGTCCATTCTCTACGTCTGCGTCTTTATTCCTGTCCTGCCCCTAGGTTCTTCATAACCTTTTTTTTTTTTTTAGAGTCCATATATATGTGTTAGCATACGATATTTATTTTTCTCTTTCTGACTTATTTCACTCTGTATGACAAACTCTAGGTCTATCCACCTCACTACAAATAACTCAATTTTGTTTCTTTTTATGGCTGAGTAATATTCCATTGTATATATGTACCACATCTTCTTTATCTATTCATCCATTGATGGACACTTAGGTTGCTTCCATGTCCTGGCTATTGTAAATAGAGCGGCAATGAACATTGTGGTACATGACTCTTTTTGAATTATAGCTTTCTCAGGATATATGCCCAGTAGTGGGATTTCTGGGTCATATGGTAGTTCTATTTTTAGTTTTTTAAGGAACCTCCATACTGTTCTCCATAGTGGTTGTATCAATTTATATTCCCACCAACAGTGCAAGAGGGTTCCCTTTTCTCCACACCCTCTCTAGCATTTATTGTTTGTAGATTTTTTAGTGATGGCCATTCTGACCATTGTGTGGTGATGCCTCATTGTAGTTTTGATTTTCATTTCTCTACTGATTAGTGATGTTGAGCATCCTTTCATGTGTTTGTTGTCAATCTGTATATCTTCTTTGGAGAAATGTCTATTTAGGTCTTCTGTCCATTATTGGATTCAGTTGTTTGTTTTTATGATATTGAGCTGCATGAGCTGCTTGTAAATTTTGGAGATTAATCTGTTGTCAGTTGCTTCATTTGCAAATATTTTCTCCCATTCTGAGGGCTATCTTTTTGTCTTGTTTATGGTTTCCTTTGCTGTGCAAAAACTTTTAAGTTTCATTAGGTCCCATTTGTTTATTTTTGTTTTTATTTCCATTTCTCTAAGAGGTGGGTCAAAAAGGATCTTGCTGTGATTTATGTCATAGAGTGTTCTCCCTATGTTTTCTTCTAAGAGTTTTATACTGTCTGGCCTCACATTTAGGTCTATAATCCATTTTGAGTTTATTTTTCTGTGTGGTGTTAGGGAGAGTTCTAATTTCATTCTTTTACATGTAGCTGTCCAGTTTTCCCAGCACCACTTATAGAAGAGGCTGCCTTTTCTCCATTGTGTATTCTTACCTCCTTTGTCAAAGGTAAGGTGACTGTATGTGTGTGAGTTTATCTCTGGGCTTTCTATCCTGTTCCATTGATCTATATTTCTGTTTTTGTGCTAGTACCACCCTGTCTTGATTGCTGTAGTTTTCTAGTATAGTCTGATGTCCAGGAGCCTGATTCCTCCAGCTCCGTTTTTCTTTCTCAAGATTGTTTTGGCTATTCGGGGCCTTTCGTGTTTCTATGCAAATTGTGAAATTTTTTGATGTAGTTCTGTGAAAAATGCCACTGATAGTTTGATAGGGATTACATTGAATCTGTAGATTGCTTTGGGTAGTATAGTCATTTTCACAATGTTGATTTTTCCAGTGCAAGAATATGGTATATCTCTCCATCTATTGGTATCATCTTTAATTTCTTTCATCAATGTCTTATAGTTTTCAGCATACAGGTCTTTTGTCTCTTTAAGTAGGTTTATTCCTAGGTATTTTATTCTTTTTGTTGCAATGGTAAATGGGAGTGTTTCTTTAATTTCTCTTCAGATTTTTCATCATTAGTTTCTAGGAATGCAAGAGATTTCTGTGCATTAATTTTATATCCTGCTGCTTTACCAAATGCATTGATTAGCGCTAGTAGTTTTCTGGTAGCATCTTTAGGATTCTCTATATATAGTATCATTTCATCTGCAAACAGTGACAGCTTTATTTCTTCTTTTCCAATTTGGATTCCTTTTATTTCTTTTTCTTCTCTGATTGCTGTAGCTAAAACTTCCAAAACTATGTTGAATAATAGTGGTGAGAGTGGGCAACATTGTCTTGTTCTTGATCTTAGTGGAAATGGTTTCAGTTTTTCACCATTGAAAATGATGTTGGCTGTGGGTTTGTCAGATATGGCCTCTATTATGTTGAGGTAAGTTCCCTCTATGCCTACTTTCTGGTGGGTTTTTATCATAAATGGGTGTTGAATTTTGTCAAAAGCTTTTTCTGCATCTATTGAGGTGATCATATGGCTTTTATACTTCAATTTGTTAATATGGTGTATCACATTGATTGATTTGCATATATTGAAGAATCCTTGCATTCCTGGGATAAACCCCACTTGATCAGGCTGTATGATCCTTTTATTGTGCTGTTGGATTCTGTTTGTTAGTATTTTATTGAGCATTTTTACATCTATGTTCATCAGTGATATGGGCTAGTACTTTTCTTTCTTTGTGACATCTTTGTCTGGTTTTGGTATCAGGGTGATGGTGGCCACACAGAATGAGTTTGGGAGTGTTCCTCCCTCTGCTGTATTTTGGAAGAGTTTGAGAAGGAAAGGTGTTAGCTCTTCTCTAAATGTTTGATAGAATTCGCCTGTGAAGCCATCTGGTCCTGGGCTTTGGTTTGTTGGAAGACTTTTAATCGCAGTCTCAATTTCAGTGCTTGTGATTGGTCTGTTTATATTATCTATTTCTTCCTAGTTCAGTCTGGGAATGTTGTGCTTTTCTAAGAATTCATCCATTTCTTCCAGGTTGCCCATTTTATTGGCATAGAGTTGCTTGTAGTAATCTCTCATGATCCTTTGTATTTCTGCAGTGTCAGTTGTTACTTCCCCTTTTTCATTCCTTATTCTATTGATTTGAGTCTTCTCCATTTTTTTCTTGATGAGTCTGGCTAATGGTTTATCAATTTTGTTTATCTTCTCAAAGAACCAGCTTTTAGTTTTATTGATCTTTGCTATTGTTTCCTTCCTTCCTTTTTCATTTATTTCTGATCTGATTTTTATGATTTCTTTCCTTCTGCTAACTTTAGGGTTTTTATGTTCTTCTTTCTCTAATTGCTTTAGGTGTAAGGTTAGGTTGTTTATTTCAGATGATTCTTGTTTCTTGAGGTAGGATTGTATTGTTATAAACTTCCCTCTTAGGACAGCTTTTACTGCATCACATAGGTTTTGAGTCATCGTGCTTTCATTGTCATTTGTTTCTAGGTATTTTTTGATTTCCTCTTTGATTTCCTCAGCAATCTCTTGGTTATTTAGTAGTGTATTGTTTAGCCTCCAAGTATTTGTATTGTTTACAGATTTTTTCCTGTAATTGACATCTAGTCTCATAGCACTGTGGTCGGAAAAGATACTTGATACGATTTCAATATTCTTAAATTTACCAAGGCTTGATTTGTGACCCAAGATATGATATATCCTGGAGAATGTTCCATGAGCACTTGAGAAGAAAGTGTATTCTGTTGTTTTTGGGTGGAATGTCCTATAAATACCAATTAAGTCCATCTTGTTTAATGTATCATTTAAAGCTTGGGTTTCCTTCTTAATTTTCTGTCATGATGATCTTTCCTTTGGTGAAAGTGGCGTGTTAAAGTCCCCTACTATGATTGTGTTATTGTCAATTTCCCATTTTATGGCTGTTAGCATTTGCCTTATGTATTGAAGTGCTCCTATGTTGGGTGCATAAATACTTACAATTGTTATATCTTCTTATTGGATTGATCCCTTGATCATTATGTAGTGACCTTCTTTGTCTCTGTGATAGTCTTGATTTTAAAGCCTATTTTGTCTGATATGAGAATTGCTACTCCAGCTTTCTTTTGATTTCCATTTGCATGCAATATCTTTTTCCATCCCCTCACTTTCCATCTGTATGTGTCCCTAGATCTGAAGTGGGTCTCTTGTAGACAGCATATATACAGGTCTTGTTTTTGTATCCATTCAGCGAGTCTGTGTCTTTTGGTGGGAGCATTTAATCCATTTACATTTAAGGTAATTATCAATATGTATGTTCCTATTCCCATTTTCTTAATTGTTTTGGGCTTGTTATTGTAGGTCTTTTCCTTCTCTTGTGGTTCCTGCCTAGAGAATTTCCTTTAGCATTTGTTGTAAAGCTGGTTTGGTGGTGCTGAACTCTCTCAGCTTTTGCTTGTCTGTAAAGGTTTTAATTTCTCCATCAAATCTGAATGAGATCCTTGCTGGGTAGAGTAATCTTGGTTGTAGGTATTTCTCTTTCATCACTTTAAATATGTCCTGGCACTCCCCTCTGGCTTGCAGAGTTTCTGCTGAAAGATCAGCTGTTAACCTTATGGGGATTTCTTTGTATGTTATTTGTTGTTTTTCCCTTGCTGATTTTAATAAATTTCTTTACATTTAATGTTTGATAGTTTGATTAATATGTGTCTTGCCGTGTTTCTTCTTGGATTTATCCTATATGGGACTCTCTGCACTTCCCGGATTTATCTGGATTAACTGTTCCAGTTCCTGGATTAACTCTTTCCTTTCCCATATTAGGGAAGTTTTCAACTATAATCTCTTCAAATATTTTCTCAGTCCCTTTCTTTTTCACTTCTTCTTTGGGGCCCATATAATTAGAATGTTGGTGCATTTAATGTTGTCCCAGAGGTCTCTGAGACTGTCCTCAATTCTTTTCATTCTTTTTTCTTTATTCTGCTCTACAGTAGTTATTTCCACTATTTTATCTTCTAGGTCACTTATCTGTTCTTCTGCCTCAGTTGTTCTGCTATTGATTCCTTCTAGAGAATTTTAAATTTCATTAATAAAGTTAAATAAATAAATAAAACAGTGTTGTTCATCACTGTTTGTTTTCTCTTTAGTTCTTCTAGTTCCTTGTTAAACGTTTCTTGTATTTTCTCCATTCTATTTCCAAGATTTTGGATCATCTTTACTGTCATTACTCTGAATTCTTTTTCAGGTAGATTGCCTATTTTCTCTTCATTTGTTTGGTCTAGTGGGTTTTTACCTTGCTCCTTCATCTGCTGTGTGTTTCTCTGTCTTCTCATTTTGCTTAACTTACTGTGTTTGGGGTCTCCTTTTCGCAGGCTGCAGGTTCGTAGTTCCTGTTGTTTTTGGTGTCTGCCCCCAGTGGCTAAGGTTGCTTCAGTGTGTTGTGTAGTCTTCTGGGTGGAGGGGTCTGGTGCCTGTGTTCTGGTGGATGAGGCTGGATTGTCTCTCTGGTCAGCCAGACCACGTCCGGTGGTGTGTTTTGGGGTGTCTATAACCTTATTAAGATTTTAGGCAGCCTCTGTGCTAATGGGTGGGCTTGTGTTCCTGTCTTGCTAGTTGCTTGGCATAGAGCGTCCAGCACTGTAGCTTGCTGGTCGTTGAGTGGAGTGGGTCTTAGCATTGAGATCGAGATCTCTGGGAGAGCTTTTGTTGTTTGATATTACATGGAGCTGGGACGTCTCTGGTGGACCAATGTCCTGAACTCTGCTCTCCCAGCTCAGAGGCACAGGCATAACGCCCAGCCAGAGCACAAAGACCCTGTCAGACACACAGCTCAGAAGAAAAGGGAGAAAAAAACAAAGGAAGAAAGAATGAAAGAAAGAATGAAAGAAAAGAAAGAAAGAAAGAAAGAAAGAAAGAAAATAAAGTTATTAAAATTTTAAAAATTAATTAAAAATTAAAATAATTAAAAAGTAATAAAAAAAGAAAAAAAAGACAGAAAGAAAGAAGACAGCAACCAAACCAAAAAACAAATCCACCAATGATAACAAGCACTAAAAACTATACTAAAAAACAAAAACAAAAACAAAAACCCAAAAACAGACAGACAGAACCCTAGGACAAATGGTAAATGCAAAGCTATACAGACAAAATCACACAAGAAACATACACATACACACTCACAAAAAGAGAAAAAGGAAAAAATATACATATTTGCTCCCAAAGTCCACTGCCTCAATTTTGGGTTGATTCGTTGTCTATTCAGGTATTCCACAGATGCAGGGTACATCAAGTTGATTGTGGAGATTTAATCCGCTGCTCCTGAGACTGCTGGGAGAGACTTCCCTTTCTTGTCTCTGTTCGCACAGCTCGTGGGGTTCGGCTTTGGATTTGGCCCCGCCTCTGCGTGTAGGTCGCCTGAGGATGTCTGTTCCCTCTCAGACAGGACGGGGTTAAAATAGCAGCTGATTAGGGGGCTCTGGCTCACTCAGGCCCAGGGGAGGGAGGGATACGGAATGTGGGGCGAGCCTGTGGCGGCAGAGGCCGGCGTAACATTGCACGAGCCTGTGGCGTGCCATGTGTTCTCCCGGGGAAGTTGTCCCTGGATCACGGGACCCTGGCAGTGGCGGGCTGCACAGGCTCCCAGGAGGGGAGGTGTGGATAGTGGCCTGTGCTTGCACACAGCGTTCTTGGTGGCTGCAGCAGCAGCCTTAGCATCTCATGCCTGTCTCTGTGATCCGTGCTGATAGCCACGGCTCGCGCGCATCTCTGGAGCTCATTTAGGCGGTGCTCTGAATCCCTTCTCCTCATGCACCCCAAAACAATGGCCTCTTGCCTTTTAGGCAGGTCCAGACTTTTTCCCAGACTCCCTCCTGGCTAGCAGTGTGCACTAACCCCCTTCAGGCTGTGTTCACGCAGTCAACCCCAGTCCTCTCCTGGGATCTGACCTCCAAAGCCCGAGCCTCAGCTCCCAGCAGCCCCTGCCCCAGCGGGTGAGCAGACAAGCCTCTCGGGCTGGTGAGTGCTGGTTGGCACCGATCCTCTATGTGGGAATCTCTCCATTTTGCTCTCTGCACCCCTGTTGCTGTGCTCTCCTCTGTGGCTCCGAAGTTTCCCCCCTACTACACCCTGTCTCTGCCAGTGAAGGGGTTTCCTATTGTGTGGAAACTTTTCCTCCTTCACAGCTCCCTCCCAGAGGTGCAGGTCCCGTCCCTATTGTTTTGTCTCTGTTTTTTCTTTTTTCTTTTGCTCTACCCAGGTATGTGCAGAGTTTCTTGCCTTTTGGGAAGTCTGAGGTCTTCTGCCAGCATTCAGTAGGTGTTGTGTAGGAGTGATTCCACATGTAGATGTATTTCTGATGTATATGTGGGGAGGAAGGCGATCTCCATGTCTCACTCCTCTGCCATCTTGAATCAGGGCCAAAAATAGAAAATTTTAAAAAATACATATTAAAAGTGTCCCTCTGACTCTTGTCTCAAATCCACCCAATTCTTACCAGCATCTTTCATAACAGGATAATTGCTATTATTAGTCCCTTTGTATCATACCAAAAGTTCTTTTTGCATATCCACTATTGATTTTAATTTAATAAATTCTTCTCTGCTTAAAAAGCTGGTGTAAAACAAAGAATAAAGCAAAATTTCAAGAGAAGGAAAAACTAATTTGATGACAAAACATTCTTTTATTAAAGTAGGTAAACTTTTTCCACACTTTTTTGCCTTAATACAGCTGAAGCTTTACAATTCTTACTTCCCAGTACTCCATTTTTAGCTAGTGGTTCAATCAAGAAACATGCCCATTTGTCAGGTAGAGTTTGGCAAATAATTGTGAGTCATACCTGAGAGATGATCTATTTTCTGGATAACAAGCATAAACAGAAAAGAAATGTGCAATGTTATTCTGTATTCTAGCATTGGTGTTTCACAGGGATCCTAATTAATTAGAGCGTGAGACCTTATCAGACCTGAAAAATTCTTTGAGATTTTGTCTCAAAATAGAGTTCTAACTTTCTCAGTTACTCTAGTAACTGAGATTGCAACTGCAGAGGAGGTTAAGAAATTATTGATAATTACTGGCAAAAATTATATAAGAAACAGAATTGTCATATAAAGAAAGTAGGACAATTTTATACTTCATTGTCAGTAAATTTTTTATTGGGCATTAATTTGATGTCCTATATTTGTTTAAACGCCACTCTTCAAATATTTTTCGTGACTTCCAAAGAATTACAATCTAGATCAAAGCAAGAAAAACTAAAATTAGTACAAAAGTCTAACAACTTGTCAAAATTAAAATGTGCCATAAAACCACATTGTTCACTCAATTAGTGATTGTATTAGTCAGCTACTGCTGTAATAACCTTGTGTAACAAAGCTTTCTCAAATTCAGTGACATAAGAGCATTTATTTTTCTTCCTTGTATTTCTGCAGGTTGGTTAGGATGGCTCAATTTAGGCTGTCAGTGAGATGAGATTGGCTCCAGCCTGCAGGTTGAATTCAGATCTGTGTCATTCATCTCTTCTTTGTCCTTAGGTCACATGGCAACCCAGGACATGTTCTTCTCATGGTAATTGGCAGAGCACAAGAAAGCAAGGCAAAATAACATTAGCATATTTAAGCCCTCAGCTTACAAGTCATATGGGTAGCATCAATATCAATGGAGCAGGAAAATATATTTTGCCCACAGTGGAAGGGCACTGTGAAGTTTCATGCAAAAGATGTGGGTATATAATTTATAACAAGATAGTGAAGAATTGGGGGCAATATGACAATCTACTACAGTGGTAAAGAGAACGAGCATTATATCTTCAAAGCTTAAAGAGTCTGGCAAAAGTTTGGGCAGACCTTGACTGTATAGCTAAAGAATAATACCAAGAATTGCATATAGGAAGCCAAGTTTAGGCTAAACACTACCTTTGATCTGAAGGTATATTTATACATTTATTTAGACACTTGCTTTTCCAGAAAGTTCCCAAAACAGCTATTGTTTCTGTTTGTTGTTGTTATTGCTCTGCTGTTCTCACTTTATATACTGATTTTCCTGAACTAACTATGTAAAGTCTGTTTCTTAGTCATATGTGGCCACTAAAGTCTCTGCTTAGTTAGCATAGTGGCTACCTAATGATTGAACAGAGATTTCCTCAAATTCCTGGAACCAGTAAGTTTCCCAACCTTTGCCAAGGAGCTCTGTTTGTGTGTGTTGAGACATGCCTCGGGTAGGCAGTTCACAACTCTACCTTAGCCCTCACTTCCTGCTTGCCAAGAGCCTCAAGGTCTGTCAGAGGTGAGAACTCAAGGCCTTCTCAGGTGTATTCTGAGCATACACATAGCCCTATATATGGTCATGGCCTTCCAGATTTTCCTGGAATATGTTGGAGCTTTGCAAAGCATCTAATTCCTCAAATTTTCCGTTAATTGTGTGTGTGTGTGTGTGTGTGTGAGCTTGTTGTTTGTCCCACTGTTATCACTGTTACAGGAAGCTGTGATATTAAACAATTGTATTCTTTTCTTGGCAAACACTCCTTAGAAAAAGGCTATTTGCATTAAGTAACTTCTGATTCAATTCAAATAAAGACAAGCCCTGCAAGTGGAGTTTCCTGGGGAAGTACCAGGAAGGTAAAATAATGACAATTCTCTGGAATTGGAGGTTAAAAGGAGGGCCAAGCCTCCTCTATTCTATTCCCTTCATGGTTGCTAGTTTTCTGGTTTTCACTGTGACTACGGAGCTGCTGGGTTTCAAGGTTCCCACGTGCTCGTGACAGGGGCATGGAAAGGGGTAAGTTAAAGCATCATTATTAATCAAAATGTCAAAAGACAAAGACAGTCATGAAAATAGCAAGAGAAAAGCAACTCATCACATGCAAGGGATTCTCCATAAGGTTAACATCGGATTTCTCATCAGAAATAGTGAAGAAGAGAATACAGTGGAAAGACGTAAAGTGCTGAAAGAAAGACTATCAGACAAGAATTCTATATCCAGAAAAAATATCCTTCAAAACTGCAGGAGAAATAAAGATATTCCCAGATAAACAACCTCTTGCCCACTTTCCAGAACTGAGTCAGTTTAGACCCAGAACCCATTACCTACAAGGACAGCCAAGTCTCCAGAAGAAGGTCCTTGCTGCATCACCGCAAGCCCTGCCATAAACTGTACTGATTGCCCTACTCTTTCCAAAAGGAGCCTGAAGCCATTTACTCAGGTAACTGCACTGAGGGAAAAAGAATACCTAGACATTTTGAGGGCTACTGGACACAGATTTTGAGTTGACAAGCTTCATGCTTGCCATAAGAACCTAGCCACATGAATGTAGTGATTTCCCCCAACTAAGAGGAAGTAACTGAGCTAATAATAATCAGATCCTGGTCCTCTGAGTGGGTCGTGGCAGGAAATCTCAGTGAGGAAGGGTCATTGCCTCTGATGTAATAGCCTTGGGAGAAGACCAGTCAGGATCAAGCCTGATTCCAATGGATATATGTGGAGGGAGGTGGAAGTGGAGGTGGGAGAAGGGTATAGTGATAACAGAGCAGGGAGGGAAAGTGTCCAGCTGGACACTCAATTTGCTTCTTTAGATGATACTCTGGGTCCCTATTTAAACCTAATGACTTTCCTGTATGAGAATTCAAACAACAGAAACAGAAAAATGACTGTAGCTAAGCTTGGTGTGAGGCCACTGACTTCTCATCCATTTCCAGACATACGCATTCTCAGAGAGGACTCCTAAACCGTGTGTTAACTAAAAAAAATATACTCACAATGTAAAAGTTGAGAGGTATGTTTTATTTGATGAGAATTTTTAGGACTTCAACCCTGGGAGGCAGCATCTCAAGTAACCCTGAGAGAACTGCTCTGAAAAGGTGAGGTAGGGGAGCAAGGATATATAGGAGTTTTGCAACAATGGGCAGGTAGTCTGAACATCAAACGATTACTGTTAATTAAAGAAAACCAGACATCTCAAGTTAAGGAATTTGGCACTTTCCTATGTATGGGAAGATGCAAGAGTCTGGGCACACTGAAGTCATTCCTTTTTTTTTTTTTTTAATTATTATTATTATTTTTTTTTATGGCTGTGTTGGGTCTTCGTTTCTCTGCAAGGGCTTTCTCTAGTTGTGGCAAGCAGGGGCCACTCTTCATCGCGGTGCGCGGGCCTCTCACTATCGCGGCCTCTCTTGTTGCGGAGCACAGGCTCCAGGCGCGCAGGCTCAGTAACTGTGGCTCACGGGCCCAGTCGCTCTGCGGCATGTGGGATCTTCCCAGACCAGGGCTCGAACCCATGTCCCCTGCATTGGCAGGCAGACTCTCAACCACTGCGCCACCAGGGAAGCCCCTGAAGTCATTCCTTTGATGTGCACCTCAGCTATCTGGGGCCAGTATCCTGTGCTTTCCCATCCTGAGTCTCCTCAGGGCTCACCATGGAGAGTGGCTGCAGTCTGATGGCTGCTAGATGGAAGGTATTCTTTTCCTTCCTGAGTTCCTTCAGGGCTCACCAGCTCACCATCTGTGGTGGCTGCAATCGCTGATGACTGTGATGTCCTTTGTTTACTGATATGGCAGGCAATATTCCATTTCTCACATGCAAGTAGCTTACTCTGGCCCAGGAGAAGGAAATACAGGTATGGGCAACTCATATCTTTTCCTTCTCTGTCTACAACATCCCAGAATATTCCTCCTTCCTTTAAAAAAAATGTTAAGTAGTCAGTCATGAAATTTCAGACATAAACTAGGGGGAATTTAAATAAGCCTGACTTGAATGTCAGAAGCTAGTCTTTAAGCAATTCTATTCCAGTAACTGAGTGAAACTTAAACTCTATTGGATTAATTTGGTTGTATGACAGACAAGAGATATTAGGATTTAGGTGCCAAGTAGATTAAATGCATCACAAGGTCCTACTTTGCCAAGTGGCCTGTCACCATTAAGATTCATCCAGAAACTTTCCATGTAGTGACTGGCACTTGATTTTGGCCTTGGGAAATGTGTAAGGTTTTAATGGGTGTAGAAAAGATGAATACCTTACATGAAAAGAGTAGGATATAAGCAAATTTAGAGTCAGGGAAGTCAATTAATCCCTGGACTGTTGGATAGGGATGAGGTATAACTGATAGGAGATAAGATTCAGGAAGGAAACATTTTTAATTTGATAAATATTAAATTTTTAAACAAATATTATTCTATTTAATTTTATTTAATCCTTACAACTAAGGTAGGTAATGTCAGCTCTCTTTTAAAGATAAGGAAACTGGGATTCCAAGAGACTAACTAACTGTTCAAGATCACACAACTAGAAGGTTGACAGGCTTGAGATAAAAACCTAGAACAAACAGCTAAATCTGCCCCACACATCCTCCATGAAATGAGTAGGGGATAAAATCATAAAACAAATTTAAGGCCACATAATAAAGATTTTCCTTTGCTAGATAAAGATAGCGAATTTTATTCCATGGGCTAAGGGCCACCAAATTTTTGTGTTTCAGGAGTGCTGATTAATGTGATATGTGGTTCTGATGGGAAAACAGGATGGTTCGTTGGAAATGAAATGGTGATTCTCAGGTGAGAGGTCTTCATCTGAAACATGGTTTCCCCTCTTGTCTACTCACTTCACCCTGTTCTTTTTACCCTTGTGGGGGAGATAGAAGCCTCCCAAACATGCAGCCCACAAATGCATTTCATTTCTCCACAGCTGTCTTTTTGTTTTTCTTCAAAAAAGGATAGACAAAAGAGACCTTGGAACTATATTTTTTGTCTTATCTCCCTAATTCTCTTCACTTGTGGAGTGTTTCTAGTGCCATTTATTTTGCATTGATTTCCAAGTATTATATTATAGGCTAGGAACTCTTCTTCTTAAGAGGAGTCATAAAGGATCTCTAGCTGTAGTTTGTCTCCAGAACATTTGACACACATTTGTGTGCAAATGTGCAAAAGAGAACCCAAAGGACACACTCATGTTCATCGTAGCATTATTACAATAGCCAAGAAGTGGAAGGGATCCAAATGTCCATCAATGGATGACTAGAAAAAGAAAATGTGGCATCTACATACAACGGGATATTACTTAGCCTTAAAAAAGAAGGAAATTCTATCAAATGCTACTACATGGATGTACCTTGAGGGCACTATGCTAAGTGAAATAATTCAGTCACACAAAGACAAATATTGTATGATTCTACTGATATGAGGTCTCTAAAGTAAAACTTCTAGAAGTGGAGAGTAGAACGGTGGTTGCTAGGGGCTGGAGAGAAGGAGAAATGGAGAGCTGTAGTTCAGCGGGTATAAGGTTTCTGTTCCATGAGATGAAAACATTCTGGAGATCTGTTGCATGATAATGTGAATATACTTAACACTACTGAACTGCACACTTTTAAATGGCTAAGACAGTAAACTTTATGTTGTGAGGGTTTTTTTTTTTTACCACAAGTAAAAAATTTTAAAGATTCAAATGGAAATAAAACTTTATCACAGCAGCATATCCTTGAATAACTATTTGATGATTAAACATCATGCCAAATAGGATAATAAAAAGTTCTTATTGAGCAAAAAAATAAAAATAAAAGGGAACTCAAAAAAGCTGTTGATGGAGCAGAACTTTTGCACCTCCCTTGGGTCCAGGAAGGTACCTGATGACAGACTCAGGTGTAAGGAGGACAAAGAGGTTCAGTCAGAGGTTAACAACCACCGCGCTTACTGTTGTGTCAGTCAAGCCTTCAGCGCTTTTCTTTGCTTTATTGCCTTTTTCCTTTCCCTAGACCCTCAGCCTAAAAGCAGACATGATGGATGCCCCTGTCATAATGTAAGCTGATAACTGTCACACTTCCCCTCCTGTTCTTACTATAATTTCCTGTAGGAGGTTTGGCTTACTACTGGATGAGTTCAGAGAGAACCATTCTTGTCAAACTTAGGAGAAAAAGACAGAGAAGAAATATGGATTTGTGACTCCAGTTTAAATGAAGAGGTGGCACCTTCCCTGGAAATATTAAATTAGAGGCTGTGATTCAGGCTTCCGGGTCTTACTCTCCTTACTCAGCTTTCTCTTAAAAGCAGGACTTGGAAGAAAAAAACATGATCTCAATATTTATGAAAAACTTTCTGGGAAAATCATTCCAGACCTCCTGAGAGGATTAACAAGAAATGGCATAAAAGTACATTTTATTTCACAGAATGCCAAGTATCTCAAGTGCCCAAGGCCTTTGGAACTATTCATTGTGAGCGTGGCCTTTCTAGGGGGACTATGCGAGCTTAGGAAAGAAATGTCCATAGGGTACGTTTGGCCAATCACAAAGCAACTGGGAACATCATGGAGGGCATAATTGATGGAACCAAACATAAGGCAAGTCTTGAAGGCAGATCAATCGATCTCATTGAGAGATGCAGGGCATCTCTGACAACCAGTATCAAACTGACAAAGTAGGGAAGACAAAGGTGAGTTTGATTCTGACCTAAAGATGTTCTGAAAACTAATCGAATGATGTTCAACCTCAACAAGTGCTTACAATTTGATGTTTAGATGCTACTGACACGTGTCTGTGAGAAGTTAACAAATGCAGAAGCTATGTGGACGGTCACTCCGATTCAACCGTATCAGAGGACCCTGCTTTAAAAACCTCAACTTATTCTGTTGCCTCAGAGGAAATGTCAGCTTCCATGTACCGAGACAGGAAATGCTGATCCTTTAGAAGGGGTAACTTCAAATCGAAGGGGTAATTTTAAAAGGCTCAGCGTGTTTGTCCAGGTTAAGCTCCAGTGAACACCATCTCCATCCCTTTGGAGAAATAAAATTAGGCTGCAAACCTCACCTAGAGGAAAAAAAAAAATCCCAGGAAATGACCTATCTTTCATTTTTTTCAAAACTTGTTCTGTTTCCTAGAACTGTACAGATTTTAACTCAGTGTGGACATAAAACACGAATATCAAAGTTGAGTTCTTAGAGGGGAGAGAAAACTTTGCTTCGTTCTCTCTGTGGCCCTGTGATATTGTTACACAATTAAACATTAAAGACGCTATCTCAAAGGCAGCCATTTTATTATGACTGCCTTTTGAAAGTTCACAGAAGGCTGCCATCATAAATGCCATTTTCATTAGAATAATGTGAAAGGTTACATGCCACACAGAATATGACAAGGCCCGACCATCAGGTACCACTCTTGGAATTTTCCAGTTTGCATAGATGTTCCTCAGACCCTAGAGCCACAGCACCTCACAGGCAAACCAAGCTGAATAGACATAAAAGAAAACTCTAATGGGCAGAAAACACAGTGTCTCAGCTGCAGAAATCCTCCAGAAGTGAAACAGTCCCTCAGTTTAAACAACAACAAAAAACTTGCCCAGTCCTCAGCATTATCTCAGGGAATACACACCTAAATCTGCAATATATTCTGAGCCAGACAACAAAGGACCAGCAAGAGCTCTCTTTTCGGAACACATGAGGTCATTTAAGACCACAGAAAAGACCATCTCAGGAAGGAAGGGGAAGTGTGTGTGTCTGTGTGTGTGTGGGTGTGAGTGTGGGCATGTCAATGTGTGCACACTCAGGTGTGTGTTGTGCATCTACGGGGAACCCTGAAAAATTTTAACTCTAAAATGTCACGCAAGTTTGATTTCTTGCTTATCATTTTAAACAAATAAACGGTACCAGGATTCCAGGGTGAAATAAAACTTCTGTGGCAGAACCAAAGTGAGGGAACGATGCTGGGGGCTTCATTGTGATGTTGAGAAGTGGAACTTCATAAATAATTCTGTCATCATTTTCTTTCTTTATACGATACTTTCTATAAAGCATTTTAAACAACCAAATGGCTTAAAGTACAAATCTCAAGATCTTAAGAGAAACTACGGAAATAGAGCGACTTACAAAAAAGGCATAAAATTATTATTAAAGCATAAGAAGATCCTTGCAAATGACAACCAATGTGTGTTAGATGCTCCCATCTCAAGGTCATTGCTCAGGCTGCCCCTCTCTCTGGCTATCTGTCTTCAGTTTCTGCATGTTCCCTCTTTCAGCTTTACTTGGATCTCAGCTCACATGGCACCTCTTCAGAGAACTCACCGATGATTCTTTAACAATAGAGATGTACCTCTCCTATGATGGCTACTTTTATGGATCAACCTGGCTAGGCTTTGGTGCCTAGTTGTTTGATCAAACGCTCATCTAGATGTTGTCGTGAAGGCATTTTGTAGATGTGATTAACATCTACAATCAGTTGACATTAAGATTACCCTTGGTAATGTGTGTGGGCCTCATCCAATCAGTTGAAGGCCATAGGGTAAAAACTGAAGTTTCCCAGAGAAGAAGGCATTCTGTAACTTAGAAACCCTGCCTGAGTTTCTCACCCACCAATTTCCCACACAAATTTTGGACCTAAGGCTGGGACATCAACTCCTGCCTGAGTTTCCAGCATGCCCCACAGAGTTCAGACTTGCCAGCTCCCACAATTCCACAGTTGTGTCAGCCAATTCCCTAAGGTAAATCTCTTATATAAATATATATGTGTGTGTGTGTGTGTGTGTACATCTCCTTTTCCACTCCCTTTCTCTACATCCTCATTCTTCATAACAATTGTCAGTACTACTTAAGATACACAAGTACTCGTTGGTTTATCTTTCACCAGTACCTAAAGCAGTATCTGAGACCCCAGGCACTCAACACACATTTATGGGTTACATCAATGGTGTGCTGAATTTTGCCAGTCACTGCTCTAAATGTTTTGCATAGAATAACTCATTTACTACTCCCAGCTAGCTATGTTGACAGTTGAGGTTGATGCTATGTTTTGCTCCCATTTTACAGATGCTGAAACTGGGCATAGAGAGCTAAAGGTACTCCGCAAAAGTTGTGCAGCTGGCACAAAGTGGAGCTGGTCATTGAAACCAAGCAGCTGGGCCCCAGGGTGCAGACTCACAAACTCCACATTCTAAAACCCCTCCTGGAACTTTGCAGCTTCATAAGGATATCATTTGGCTGGAGAAAACTCTCTTTTAGAAAGTATAACAATTAATAATATATAATAATAAAATTAAAATAATCTATACATCTGTGATCTTGTGACTCCATGTGATTTGGGGGGATGTTACAAACCACTCCATCAGACTAGAAACAAGGGATTTTTAATTTAAGGAAGAAAGAGGGAACTCTGCTCAATACTCTGTAATAACCTAAATGGGAAAAGATTTTGAAAAAGGATAGGTACATGTTTATGTATAACTGAATCACTTTGCTGTACACCTGAAACTAACAAAACATCATTAATCAACTAGACTCCAATATAAAATAAAAATTTTTTTAAAATAAGAAAGAGGAAAAGAAAGATAAAGAAAGGGAACACTGAGAATCATCAGATGTTTCATAGACTTTAGTAAAAATAGATTTCAAAAGATTCAAGTAGAGTAAACTGGTCCATTGCAAAGACTCTAAAAAGAAACACAGCTGAAAGATCATGGGAAACATTTTAAAACCACATTTATGTCATCACAAATATCCTCGTGAAAAAGAAATCAAAAAGGTAGTAAAGAGACCAGAGAAGAGGCAGAAGCACAGAGAGAGTATCGTAAGCCCCAGAATATGAAGCAGGATGGAAATAATGACCACAATTGGAACACTTTCCCTCAGGCCACAATTTCCACCGGGTCCTATAGCTCAGATCCTGGTTCTGAGTCTCCAAGCCTGGCTAAAATCTGCCTAGAGTTTCTGGGACTCTGTCCCCACCTAGAGGTCTGACAGTGAATAAAATTAGATAATAATAAAGTGCCCAGAATATATCAAAACAGCAACTGTAGCTATAATCATTGCTGTATGAGTCCTGATAAGGTAGCCTTTAAGTGTTTTGTAAGCACTTTGCAAAGGAAGGGGCAAAGCCGGGGAACCAGAGAGTTAATAATAAACATGTCAGCCTTATAGCTTTCTCTTGAGATACGAGGTCTTGATTTCAGCAAGATTTTCGACCAAAAAAATTACATAAATAGTTTTGTGAGCAATATAATGAAATATGTGCTTGATTATTTGATGGTTAGCCTGATAGCTAACGAAGCATGGTATACAACATTATGGATTGTATATGTTTACAAGCTGACACTGAATCTCAGTGGTGCTAGAGTGGTAAACCATGGACACTGCAAGGCTGCCACGGGATTGCCTATACCTGATTGGAATGTAACATCTTTCTTTACCATTAATAGCTGCTCACTCTGAATGCTTCCCCCTCTTCTTCCTCTTCTCTTGGAATTCTAATTCCTTGGGCTCCTGGTAGAAAGGGAGGGGAGACAGCCTTCGTCGGAGAGGCTTCGTCGGGAGGTTGCATATCTGGGGCACGTCCGCTTCTCAGATGATATCGAGCTATAGAGACCAAGGCTGTCAAGGCTCGCATGGCTGGTGTAATATTTGATAGTGGCAACTTAGGCCAAGACCCTCCACTAGCACTACCTATGAAGCCTTCTGACCTTGAGGGTCTACATGGGGGATTGGCGTGACCAAGCCTTCACTCCTAGCAGGGGGTCCACCCCAAAGCCTTTGAATGGGATACTTCTGTCTTTCAAGAGATTCAGTGAGGGCTGCCTGGAGATCCAGACTTGCCCTAGTGAATCTGTTGCCATGGGAAACCTAGGATTCCCCGTCTTGTCCATTAGTACCCACAGAAAATAGGTAGGAGATGGGTCTCTGGGAATGGCTGTGGCCCTCCCGTAACCAGCTCTGCCACTTTGCCATCTTCTAGACAAAGGACTTCCCTGATGCACTGGAGCTTGTCTATAGGTACTTCCACTGAACAACCACTAGGTAAAGTTGGAGCTCGAGCCCTACATTCAGAAACATCACAGTCTTTAGGGGAAATATGTCCAGTGGCTCTTTTCTCAGTGGAGAGAGAAAAAGGGTGACTCCCCGCACCCAAATATGCTCTGAACTCCCTCTATAAGAGTCTCTTCCTGAAGACCCTCTTCTTCTTTCCAAATCTCTTTTATTATTTTTTGTTTTTATTTTAATGTGGTAAGAACAGTTACCATAAGACCTACCTTCTTAGATTCTTAAGTGTGCAATACAATATGGTTGTCAAGCAGGTTTCTAGAACTTATTCATCTTGTAAAACTGAATCTTTTTTTTTTAAACATCTTTATTGGAGTATAATTGCTTTACAATGGTGTGTTAGTTTCTGCTTTATAACAAAGTGAATCAGCTGTACATATACATACGTCCCCATATCTCCTCCCTCTTGCGTCTCTCTCCCACTTTCCCTATCCCACCCCTCTAGGTGGTCACAAAGCATCTCCCTGAGCTAAGCAGCTGCTTCCCACTAGCTACCTATTTTACATTTGGTAGTGTATATATGTCCATGCCACTCTCTCACTTCGTCCCAGCTTACCCTTCCCCCTCCCCGTGTCCTCAAGTCCATTTAAAACTGAAACTTTACACCCACTGCTTAGCAACTGCTCATTCTCCCTCCTCTCAGCCCCTGGCAACCAGCGTTCTGCCCTCCTTGGAGTTCAGGAAGATACGGTAAGTCAGCCGGCTTATTCAGCAGTGTTGCCTCAGGTTGGCAAAGTCTCCTTGGAGCCCAGACATTCAAGTCAGCACAAGAATAGTCAGGAGAAGTGTTTAATGTCTTAAGTTATTGTTCAAAAGAGAAAAAAAATCCCTTTATAGCACCATGTTATACAACTTAATATAAGTCAGTGGTATGATATGACCTGGTCGTTAGTTTCATGCTGTAAAAATACTGAACTGCTTATAATCATCAAGGCTCTTCCACTCCCTGATCAGCACACAGTACTGTGTTGTATATGCCAAAATGCCTTTCCCATTAAGAAGAGTTCAAGAAAGCAGAGACTGGCACTTCCCTGGCGGTCCAGTGGTTAAGACTCTGCCCTCCAATGCAGGAGGCTCGGGTTCAATCCCTGATCAGGGAACTGAGATCCCGCATGCCGTGGGGTGTGGCCAAAAACTTTAAATAATAATAATAATAATAACAAGAAAGCAGAGACTAGTTCTGGATTGGGTGGTGCTAACAGGAAAGCAAGGCCGAAGCAATTCGGTGATTGGATCTTGGTCATTTTCACCTGGGAGTCGAGAGGATTAAAGTGGGCTCCAGCCCACTGCACTTAAAATTATACAGCACAAGCCTAAATCCTATAATAAGCCTCTTCCACCTCCATTTTACCTAGATGTCCCATGGTTTCTGTGATGTGCACTTTCCCACATTGTAACAAGCTAAATAAACCTAACCTTGTTTGACTCAGGTGTATCACTGTTGACAGAAGAGGATGGAAAGGAAGACAGTGTCAGTTGGGACATATTGATTAGAGAGGGTCTTTAGTCTTCTCAGACATCAATGTGCATATGAATCACCTGAGGATCTTCTTTAACTGCAGATGTGGACTCAGCAGGACAGAGGCGGAGCCTGAGATTCTGTGTCTCTAACAAGTTCCAGGATGCCCATCCTGCCGGTCTGAGGCATACACATACGATTTAAGTAGCAAGGCCCTGGTCCACTGGCTCTCAGAAAAACAGACTACCACTTAAATCATCCGGAGAGCTGCAAAAAACACTGAAGCTTGGTTTTACCCTCAGAGGTGATTTCAATATAAAGCAAAGTTTGAGAAATATTTTCTACTACTCTACAGTAGAGAGTGGAAGGCATTAAAGAGTTAAGTTCACAATTTTAAAGGAAACTGTACAGGTGAGCCAAGTTATGTCAAGACAGAGAGACAAACAAGGAGAGAAAACATGCAGAATTGGGAAATAGTTTCCATTCTTGGGATCACAGAAGCAAGTAAGGTGAGCCAGGAATAGTGGGACCCTGAGTAAATAAGGTTATAAGTTTAGGGCTAGCTTAGAGTTTGTTTGCTCCATTCTGTGCTACCCTGACATCAGGGGTCTTACATTATGATAATGATATTATAATGAGTCCACATGTATATTAAATAAACAGTAATTAGAGACAGAGTTCTAATAGTCTAGTCAGCTCCACTGTGGAGAGAGGTCAGGGAGGACAATGGAGGTTTTGAGCCACAGAAAAGAATGAAGACATAAAGGAGAAGAAGATAAATTATGTATGAAAGGGCTCGAGTGTGTTCCTGGAGAACTTCTGGGTTCTGCTGACCTATAGCTTCTCCCACTTCCTGAAGTCAAATCAATACATGTAATAAATTATGTAGTTGCGTGCCCATCTTTCTACTTATCACACCTGGGAAGCAAAAGGCATATGCCTCCCCGCTGGTGCCCAGCAAAGTTCTCTTGTTGACTTACTGCCTCAGTCTTTACCCTCACCCAGGGCACTGGGCTTGACCAGAGTAGAGACCTGAATCAGAAGTCAAGAGAACTATCATGAAATATAATGATGAATCCCCACTGCATGCACATTGGGACGGCTACACCCACTCATGCAAAAGCCCAGTAGCTGTAGGAAGTTTCACCACCAGAAGAGTCTATGAGTTTTGACTGTCTTTGCTTAGAGATACCTGTGCAGGGGCCCCAAAGTGAATTGAACAGTAAGGAGCCTGTATTTTGAATCAGACCATCCTGAACACACACTCCAATTGCAGTAATCATCGATCCTGATTACTGAACTAAATGAATGAATGAATACAAATACATGGAGAACATTTTTATGTTTAATATCAGATTCTGATAGATATGGAGAGTAGCAATCACCTCCCTCCTTCATGGGCCTTTCCTGGACCCTACCGAATCTTAAACCTGTGACTTATCCTTATGCAAAACAACAAAAACAGGATAGTCTCCTTCAAAGGTGCTTACTTGCTCTCACTGTAGAGCAGAATTCAGCTAACTAATTTGCAAGGACCTCAGCCATGGAAGGGATATTAAAGGTGACATATTTACTCTTTACCATTGTTCTGTTCTCCAGTTCTCATTTTCTCGACTGATTATGTGTATAATCCCAGAAATAACTCCCATAGCACAAAGAGCTCTGATCACAGCTGCCAAGATCGAGGCTTATTTGTCTTTGTGGTGCTGGCAGGGATCGGTCAGGATGACAAGACCGGCCTCGTGGGGAGGCACAGATTGCGGCTGCCTCAGGTCTCAAATCCTAGAGCGCCCAGACCTCTCAGCTCCTTCTGGTTCATCCCTTACATTCCATTCTTGAATGACTGTCCCTCAGTCACAGGAAAGCTCACATGAGTGCTGTATCCCTCTCTGTGAATTAAACATCTGAGCGTGTGTTTGGATTTTCAACTCAGGAAAGGGAAAAAGATGGGCAGGTGCAGATGCGTGGGGGACACGGAAGGATGACTTCCTCTCACAAAGCGCCCAACTCAAGATGCTCCCGTGTGCTCTGTACACCTCTTCACCTTCTCTCTCCCTGGGACCCCTCCCATTTCTAACCAGATAAGAAGCAAGCAGAAGGGCCAGCAGACACCCCAGACTCCCTGGGAGGGATGGCGCCCAAGAGGTTTGGCAGACAGAGGTCACAATGGTGACAGATGCTGCCCATCTTCCCAGTCCTCCCAAAGGGCAACCGCTCAGAGTGCGCTGATTTGTTCTTCCGTCTTCTCACCAGGCTTCGCGGCTTGTAGTCAACAGAAAGAGCAGGAGCCTTCAGAGCATAACCAGAAGTAAAAGTCTCGTCAGCATCTCTTCCTCAGCCCCCTATCGCTTCTCTTCCCCCTTTCTTATTGCACCCTGCTCACCTGGCAAGCCCTTCCCAAAGAGAACCACTAAAAATAGCAACAATTGTAAAGCCATGTTTTGTGTGTCATTCCAGATAAATATCTGTCTCAGAGTAAGAAAAGCATTTCCAAGCATAGAAAAAAAGAAAGAGAACATAAAGATTGATGGCCTTGATCACATAAAGATTTTAAATGTTTATGCAACAAAAGATGCCAAAAGCAAAATCCCAAAAGCACAAACTAGAAGAAAATTGGTGCACCATAAATAACAGACAATGGGTCATTATTCCTAATACATAAAATGCTCCTCTATAGAAGAGATGAATACGCCGGTAGGAAAATTGGCAAAATGTGAAAAGCTGATGCACAAAAGAAAAAATACACATGGACAAAGAAAATATTTCTTAGAGTTCAACTTCTGTGCAATTCATAAACAGGGGCTTTACCACCAGTGCTATTTTTACCCATCATAGAAGCAATTATTTTATGATAATATTCAGTATTAATGAAGCTATGAAAAAGTGAATATTTATAGGCCACTTCTGGGACTGTTACCTGCCACATTTTTAAAATAGGAAATACACCAATATGCATCAAAAAGCTTAAAAATCTATATAATGTTTACATTCCTAATTCTACTTCCAGGGATTTATTGTGAGGAAATAATCAAAGATATAAACAATTATTTATTAAGATGCTAACCTCAGTGCTATTTGTAAAGAAGAGAAAGAGATAAAAACAACTTATAAGTGTGACAACCTAAATGTCAAACATAAATATGATGAAATGTCCATAGCAAGGAATATTTGTCATTCATTATAATTTACATTTTAAAGAATATTTGATGACATGGACAAATAATCATATTATAAAGGATGAGTTAAAAAGTTATAAACAGTACAGACCATAAACTTATTTTTTGTATGTTTATTTGAATGTGTGTGTGTGTGTGTGTGTGTGTGTTTGTGTGTGTGTGTTTCCCGTAGAAAGCTCAGCACATACCCAGTGGTGACCCAGGAGTGGTAAGACCATTCAAGACTAAAGTTTTCCACGGGAGTTTTTTTTTTTCCTGTATTCTCCCAATCTACAATGAATATGTATTTCTTTTATGAATATTATCGAAAAAAATTTTAATATTTAGAATTACGTATGTGTTTTTAATCAATCGAAACATCATTCTTCATTGTATTCTGCAACAGATTATTCAATCCACTTTTTATTGCATTCATATCAAAATGCCCATCAAAGATGCTGCAACCCCGGAGGAAGAGAATAATTCGCTTAACGAACGCAGGAAACATTATGCCCACTGCCCACAGTCACACCAGCAGATAATTCTTGAAATAATGTTTGGAGCAGTTAGCATCCAGAAAAGAAATGTGTGCTGCCCAATATCCAAGTTAAGGCCTGTGAATGACCATTATAAAGATCTCAGGTATTTTTGAAGCATTGTCTATTTAAAATCAAGTTATAACTGTAAAGTTTTTAATATGTGGCAAAGGTTTTTAAAAATTACAATACTTAGAAAGCGTATTGAATTCTATAGGCTAAAAATACCCAAGGCAATCAAATTATGACTTATTTGTGTTTCCTCTTTATCTAGGATTCCTCACCTAGAATTGTCAGATTTAAAGTGGTTCTGCTGCTGGTGAATTTAAGGTTATTTCTTTGTCACCAAAGAATTCGGAGATGAAGTGATAGGTAAGACTCAGATTTATTTAGAGAGGAACACCCTCCACAGACAGAGTGTGGGCCATCTTGGAAGGCAAGAGGCAAGAGGCTTCGAAATATGGCATGGTTAATTTTTATGGGCTGGGTAATTTCATAGGCTAATGAGTGGGAGGATTATTCCAATTATTTTGGGAAGGGGTGGGGATTTCCAGGAACTGGGCCACCACCCACTTTTTGACCCTTTGTGGTTGGCCTCAGAACTGTCATGGCACTGGTGGGTGTGTCATTTAACATGCCAACGTATCACAATGAGCTTGTAATGAGGCTCAAGGTCTACTGGAAGTTGAATCTTCCGCCATCTTGGACCCAGTTTGTTCTCACTAGTTTTCGTCATGTCCTATGGCTATGTCATTCTTTTAAAGGTTGTGCCCTGCCCCCTTCCCTCCTGCTTCAGTTCAGAGACTCAACCCTCAACATGGTGAGGAAGCAGACTGTAAGATAGGTCTCGCATACACATGGTGTCTCTAAGCCGCATATGGCCAGGCTCAAATATGGCATTTTTTTACATCTGATCTGACTGAAAAATAGATATTATAAAATAATTCTACAGCTGGCAATAGCACATTTTCCACATGGAATTCTCCATCAGATGCCATTTAAGATGTAATTTCCCAGTTGGTCTAATTTAGTCTAGATTTCCTCTCAGCCTTTGTTCTTTCTAGAAATGGTAGTACCTTTGCAGTTTGTCTTTTACGGTGAGCTGCATCTTTTCCAAAGTGCAGCAGTGCGTGGTTCCCAAAAATGTGTTAATCTTGGTGAGATTTACCTTTCTCTCCTAGAGCCTTCACTAAATCACCACCTTACTTCTGGTGTTTATCATTTTAATAAGGAGCCTTGGAGAGTGGCTGGTCAAAACAGATTTTCAGTTAGCACTTTTAAAATAGCTAATGCCAATTCACTGATCCTTCAGTATTTAAAGGCATTTTACTGGGAAAGATTTCTTGAGCCATTTCTAAAACTGATGTAAAGGCCCTGATTTTTGTCTCACATTGACAAAAACAGAGTTGGTCTAATCTAGTCCCAGGCCCTCTGGGATTCATTTTCTTTCTCTTAAATATAAGAGACAGTGTCGTGTGTGTATATTGTGTGTTCTGTTTGTGTTGTACATTTCATTATATCAAATATATCCTAGGAGGATATATATCAACATGTCAGCAGTGATCCCCTTTGGGTAATGAGACGATGGTGATTTTTTAAAATATTCTTTTCACAAATATATGAAATGTTTAAAGAACTAAATAACAATAATAATAATAAATTTTAGTTTGCACAACTACCCTAGATCATAAACCCTTTAAATTATTCATAAATATTCAATGTATTCATTAAAAAATATATTGTTTTGTCTAGCAGGTTTTAAAGATGGATGATTTGATAAAATAATAGGTTATATACAGTTTTTATTGTCTAGGAATAATACAATATTATAATTGTATAAATTAGTTCCTACACATGCAGAGCTCTGAATATTGAACAAAAAAATGAAAACCTATATGGGTGGGCTAAAATTTAAAAAGAAAACAAATAATTATACATATTGTCCAGAGAGAACAAAAAAATTTTCTTTCTTTTCTTTTTTTTCTTTAATATCTCTGGTATAAGTTTTCAGAAAATCATCTCAAAGTAAAATCTGAATAAAGAAAGAATTTTTTTGGTATTATTCAGATTTAAGGGGATTTGACAAATTCTACCCCTCTTTCTTGACAAGTTAGGCACCAGTTTAAAACTAAGACAAAACAGTAAGGCAGACAGATAAGCAAATTATTACCGATACTGCTGATAAAGCTGATATTGGATAAAATGGCCTAAGTCTAGTGTAAGTAAATTTCTAATGCTGAATCCCAAAACTGGGCTGACTCACACCCAAGTCACTGCAGGACTCCTGGAGGCCAGGCCTGCAGCACAGGGATAGGGCTTCCCTGCTAAGCTAACTCATGGCAGCAATGATGGAGAATATTGGATCTCAGTGGACAGGTCAACTCCCAAGAGAAAAAGGAGATGAAGTAGCCAGTGTCCATGCAATCTCCTCCTCTTACTAAACTTTCCACTAAGGTACATTTAGGGAGAGGAATGGGGGAGGAGAGAAGGGGGAGATGTCATGAGTATTACACAGGAAATAATACAGCAAGGATTAATAAGTGTTCAGTATCCTGGCACCATTGATGATTAAAATATTCTGCCTCCATATATCTTCCATCTAGCTGAATCTTACTCACTTAATATATGGTTGGGGTATTACCCTAAAATGTATTTCTCCCTTTCCTGCTTTCTTAAATGGAGTTTAGCAAGGGTGATGGTAAATTCTTCTGTTCTGAATCCAAACTCCTGTCGACCTCTGTCATCACACTCAGGTTCCCATGTACTTCAGCCAAGTGGCTGTCCTTACAATACAGGAAGGCTTGCCTGTCATGATGGATGGGACGGGCCAGTGTTGAAACTTCAAAGTGGTCTTTACCTAGAGCCCAGAGAGGTTTGCAGAACCAGCTCCCCTAGAGCCTATTCCTTAGGGCCCAATCTAGCATGACCTCAGCTTTCTAGCTTCTACTTCCTTTGCAGAAGACAAACCAGCCCCAAACTGGACCCCATCTTAATATTACCAATTAAAAGAAGAGAAGAATAAGAGAAGATACTGGATGCTTTTTCTCCCTAAAAAGGTCCTTAATAAAGGTGCCTCCTCCAGGACTCCTGGATTCATATCATTTCACTCCTCCAGCCAAGGTCATAATAATGGACCTGACCGTGAAAAGGGGAAAACTCCTCTGTTCCCTGGATGGTGGAGTTTTTATTTTTCCTCCTCATTTTTATTTCTCTGGTGCCTCCATTTTTGCCCTCGTTACCTACCAGGATCCCTCCGCTTTGTGAGAGTAGGAGAAATAGGAGATGGTATAGGGTCATAGCCTTGTTGTTGTTCCAAGACCATTGTTATAAGCATCCATTACTATAATAGGTTATTTATGCTTTGTGACTTATAGAGTGAGGGTCTCGTGATAACACTGGGCAAATATTTAAATCCAGACAAACGTGGAACCAAATTCTTTCTCCGCAGATTTGTTCACGATGTGACCAAGATGAAGTTAACGCAGTTCTTTAAGACCTTCTTTCCTCTTTTACAAAATAAAAGCATCCTCCTGATGATTAAATGACGTGGCTTTGAGCGTGCAGTAGAGCGCTTGGCGTGGTGCCATTCTCCCCTCTCCTTTACTTTCAGTGGTTATCAAAATAAACAGGTTGGCTCTTCACATAACATGCTCAGCAGTACTGAATCTTTTATTCCTGCCTCTCCTTTTGTTGGCAGGTGTCACTTCTTGCCACTGCTGTGTGTCCCTTCAGCTTCTAACCAGCATCTCCACTCGACATGGCATCTGTTGACTGATGGCTGAGTGCCCCTGCCCTCCTCTCTTGGAGTAGAGGCATGGGCCTTGTGACAGCCTATCACTTTGTAGTGGATGTGGGTCATATCTGTGCTGTCCAGTGCCTTTTGAACATCTTTCCTGTGTTTCATTAATCCCCCTCACCTGGCAGTCGCTAAGGTAGTGTCTCAACTACAGATCAGCTCTCCTGTATTCTGTTTGGTGATGCAGAACCAGGACTCTCTAAACCAAACATCTGCTTCTCTTGCCGCTCCCTGTTGGGTTCTTCCAAAAGAGACCACAAGGTTTGAGGATTGGAAAGGAGCACTGTGCTGTCCTGTGCGACCCCTGCGCCAATGAGCCTCACTCAAGCAGCCTTCTTCACCACGGGAACAGTACCTCATTCTGCTTCTGGCGTTGGTTCCAGTTTGCAGTTTTTCCAACACTTGCACAGCTGGCCTCACTGCTCCCCTCAGGGACACAGTAAGCACCAGCCAGCCAGCATCCCCTCCGGACGTCTGGGTCCCCACCCAAAGGGACCCCTCCTCTAAGGATCTAAGTTTTAATAAGTCCAACTTCTTCCTTTGTTTCTCAAACCCTACGGGTGGTCCCCATTTCCTGCAGTTGCTACTCTATGATACATACGTGGGATTTTTTTGCCAACAATTCCTTATACCTAGTTAACAATTTTTTTTTAATTTTTATTGGAGTATAGTTGATTTACAATGTTCTGTTAGTTTCTGCTTTACAACAATGTGATTCAGTTATACATACACATATATCCACTCTTTTTTAGATTCTATTCCCATATAGGTCATTACAGAGTATTGAGTAGAGTTCCCTGTGCTATACAGTAGGTTGTTATTAGTTACCTATTTTATATATAGTAGTGTGTATATGTCAATCCCAATCTCCCAATTTATTCCTCACCCCCCTTTCCCCCTTGGTAACCATAAGTTTGTTTTCTACATCTGTGATTCTATTTGTGTTTTGTAAATAGGTTCATTTGTACCATATTTTTAGATTCCACATATAAGTGATATCATATGATATTTGTCTTTCTCTGTCTGACTTACTTCACTCAATGTGACCATCTCTAGGTCAATTCATGTTGCTGCAAATGGCATTATTTCGTTCTTTTTTATGGCTGAGTAATTTTCCATTGTATATATGAACCTCATCTTCTTTATCCATTCCTCCGTTGATGGACATTTAGGTTGCTTCCATGTCCTGGATATTGTAAATAGTGCTTCAGTGGACACTGGGGCACATGTATCTTTTCAAATTATAGTTTTCTCTGGATATATATCAAAATATCTCTGTTAAATTTACTGGTGTGATTGTTTAATCGTAACAGGATCCTGACCGATAAATCCCCACCAGAAGTCCCGCTTCTCTAAGGGAGGTCTCAGGACTCACTTGCCCCGGGGTCATGACAGCTAGAACACAGGCCTATGTTCATCTACCCACTGGCACACATGTCATCAATCCAATGTGCCTTGCAATAGTCAGAGGAGACCAATCAGGGATTTCAGTTGTAATTTTTCAGATTAGAAATAAGATATATAGAAAAAGCCTGGCACCCTTTATTTTTTAACTGCTCTATTGAAGTATAATTGATATACAGAAAACTGCACATGTTTAACATATACAATTAATGGCACACTTTAGTGCTCAACAAATACAGATATTATTCTTGAAATAATATATTAAATCTATGATGTAGGCTCCTAGAGGGTAAGACCCATATTCTATATGTACTCTGTATTCCCAACATGACTGTCTTAGTCTGCTCAGGCTGCCATAACATAATCCTACAGACTGGGCAGCTTAAACAATAGACATTTATTTTCTCACAGTTCTGGAGGCTGGAAGTCCAAGGTCAAGGTGTGGGAAGGATTGGTTTCAAATAAGATCTCTCTCCTCAGCTTGCAGATGGCATCTTTTCACTGGGTCCTCACATGGCCTTTTCCTTGTACACACATGGTAAGAGACAGATCTCTGGTTCCTCTTTCTCTTCTTATAACGACACCAGGCCTATTGGATCAGGGCCCCACTCCTATGACCTCATTTAACCTTAATTGCCTCCTTAAAGGCCTCATCACCAAATACAATCACATTGGTAGCTGGGGCTTCAATATATGAATTTTAGGGAGACAATTCAGTTTATGACATTGATCATAAATGAATTGAGGAGTAGGAGTGTTATCTAAAATCTGTGGAATTCTATCTTTAAATTAATTGATATGGAATGATTAGGAAAATCCTTATTTTCAAAACCCAGTTTATTTTCTACTAATTTCTGCATATTAGACCTTACACCTTCCTCCCCACTCCATACCAAATAATTTTTTTTCTTCAGAGATTAGTTTGGGATCCTTATCACTAACACCTGAGTTGACATCACTTTTCTGGAAGAGTGATAGGTTTCCAGCAATTGACTATGAAGTATTTTTCATACTCTTTTAGCTGGTTGCAAGTAAAATTTAATGGCTTCATGTAATTTCAATCCTCATATCATGTGTTCAAAATAAACAGCATGGGCTTGCCTAGTTGGCTGTGAATACCTGTCTTGAACAGTTCCTGAAATTACTGAAAAGTACCACTGTCTATTATGGGAACTGCTTTATTATGATTATGGCCTTACTTTAGGTGCCACTACATGGTACCTGTCAATGTGAAGTGTCTCATTAATTAATTCTTTCTGAGCTTTCAAATAGGTACCAAAGGATATCATCAGCAGGAAGAAGGAAAACAACTTACCTCATGTAAAATGGGGATAATTCCCACCCGTGCTGGTCTCATGAAGCTTAAAATGACAATGTAGACACACTAAAATCATTGGCTCATTTAAATTGAAGGTAAATCTTGGGGTATATATTTTGCAACTGAAAAGTGTGATGAAACTGCATTTCTGGCAAAGCAGGAGAACGAATGGTGGCCTAATTTTATTAATCATGTTTTTCTTAAAGATTAGGTTCTTCTTTTCATTATTGCAAAGTTGCCATGACAGTTCAAGAAAACTGAATCTCTTCAGGACTGAATGATTCATTAAGATGAGGGCAAAGCATAAAGGTAGTAGACACAGTGGAATCACAGCCCCAGGGCATTTCCATGTAGGAGATATGATTTGCCCATTAAGGATTTGCCCAGTGTGTTACCAACAGAAAGTTCTGACTGCTATAGTCACCAATTTCACAGCTATTGTCTCGGCAGGGACTATTGCAACCCAATGATCAGATTACAAAATTATGAGTCAGTTAAACAATTTACTCAACTTAAAATTACTAAAAATGCAGGTACTAAATATTAATTCAGGTCAAAGGGAGGCAATGCAAAACTGCATTCAGTCATTTGTCTGGCTCAGTTTCCCTGGCCTCTTTCAGCCTCAGCACACCCAGAGGTCCGTGCCTTGTGTGAGGTGGTTAACTACTATTCAGCATTGGGGTCTCAACTGAGATATCCCTTTCTCTGTAAAGATTGTTCTGGCAACCACAGTCTAGGAGAGGAATGGAGCCCCATAGTCCCTTATTCCATTCTCATTGTGGGTCTTCCTACTTCTCTGAATCACTCACCGGACTGGAAACTTAATAAAGAAAAGGAATATGTCTCCTTGCCCTCATTCATTCATTCATTCACTCACTCCCCAGACAGTCAATAGATATACATCAAGCATGTATTTTGCGCCACAATCTGTTCTGGAAACAGGAACACCACAGTGAACAAAATGACAAAGTCCCTGACCTTGCAAACCTTGCATTCTAGTAGGGAAGGCAAAAAATAAATACATAGGCAGTACAAGCGTTTACGAAATTTATGAAATAAGGTGAGAGAAAATAATGAGGGTATTATTTCATACAAGGTGAGTAACCAAAGAAGACCTCACTGAGGAAGCAGGAGAGAGAGGCATGCGATTACCTGGAGGAAGAGTTTTCCAGGCAGATGGAAAACTAAGATAGGAGCAGACTCCATGGGCTGAAGGCATAGCAAGAAGGCCAGTGTGATGTGAGAGCAAGAAACAAGGAGAAGTAGAGAGGAGCTCAGAGAACAGACCACATGGGGCCTTGAGGGCCATGATAAAGATATTGGATTTTACTTCAGTGGTGATAGGAAGCCCTCGTATATTTTTTACCGGCTGGGGATTAGGTTAAGAGTGGAGAAAGGAGACCCCCTCAAGAAGCTACTACAGGAGTTCAAGCAAGAGGGGATTATGGCCTGAAACAGAATGGTAAGAGCGAGACCCATGAGAAGCAGTCAGATATGGGATATATTTTAAAGGTAGAGCCAATGGCGTTGCTGATAAATTGATAAAGGGATATAAGAAACAGTAGGAATTAAAAACGGCTCCAAGATTTTGGGTTTGAGCAACTGGATGGACAAAGATGCCATTTACTGAGATGAGGAACCCTGGGGAGGGATCAGCTTTGGAGAGGGAAGAGGTAATCAGAAGTTCTGTCTTGAAAATGTTAAGTTTGAGAGTCCTATTAATAGATAGAGATATCAAATGGGCAATTGAATGTACATGACCAGACTGGGGAAATGCATGTATGAATCAGGAGAATTTAAAAGGCACTAAAAGCCACTGGTTTGAGATTACATAGATCAAGATCCACAAACTCTGGTTTGTGATCAAATCAGGACACCTCCCTGTTTTGATTAAAGCGCTTTATTGGAACACAGGCACATTCAAACATTCATGTATTGTCTATGGACACTTTTGTGCTACAACAGCAGAGTTGTGACAGAGCCTGTGTGGCCTGCAAAAGCCTGAAATATTTACTGTCTGGACATTTAAAAAAAAAATTGTCAACTTCTGATCTAGAGATTAGTAGAGATGAAGAGAGGAGGTCTGAGAACTGGACTGTGGGATCTTCCAACATCTAGGAAGTCAGTGAGAGCAGGCAGATGTAGAGAAAGAATCAGAAGGGGCAGTGGCGAGAGAGAGGAAAACGGCTGCTTATTTTTTTTCACACTTGTATCCTTCACACCTAGAACAGAGCCTGCATGGAGAAGATGCTCAATGAATATTAATGGACATCAAGATAATGGATAAATAAGGTAATAGAATTCATTTTTTTTAAATGATTGAAAATGTTTTGCAGTCTGCCAATACTTCAATATGCTTCTATGATAAAAGATTCTGAGGGTACCACAAAGTTTTCAGAGGAAAAGTAATATTTTTAAACTCATATACAGGTGAGATCAAAGCAGCAGACTCCAGAGTCAACTGTTGATCTTCTGTATTTCCCTTCTGATCCTAAAAATAGGTTCCGTATATTTTTATTGCAGGATCCAAAACAGAGAAGAGATTAAGCAAAATGAAAGGGCTCAGACTAACACTGCTCTTCACATTCTATCACTGGAGAAGATGGGCATTTCAAAAGCCAATTTGTGTAGTGTAACTTATTCCAGCTGCCCAACAGAAATAAGTAATACTCTTAGGCCCTCTCATATTGAAAGATTTAAGCTGGACAAGCATTTCTCACATTTTCAGCTACATTAGATATCTAAGAGAAAAATCTATCATCCTAGGAAGTTATGTGCTCAACTTCCCAGGATCAGGCTTATCGTCAGATATTCTGTACAGCAGGTGATCTCTCTCCCTGCCTTCAGCTGATAGCCTTTCTGAAAAGTGAAGCTTTATGAGGATCAGGGTCAATAAGAAGGAGATCCCAGTCGGGGACCCCTTCAATCTTTTGTAAGCTATCACTATGTAATATCCTACTAAACTTTCTATAAATTGTAAGGAAATATATTCAATGTCAATAGTAATAATCATCAGGTTGCACTGAGCACTTTTCTTGCCAAATTGTCTCAGGAAATCCTCACAATAATCTTTGGAAGAAGCGTTAGGTTCTCTTTATAAAGAAAGTAACTTGGGTTCAGGCAGGCATGATAAAATTATTTATTATAACCCAACTTGTAATGTAAAGAGCCAGACTTTTAGTCTAAAATTTTGTATTTGGATTGTTGTGGTTTTCTTTTTACATCACCCCATGCTTCCACCAGGCACATCACTGAGCTATAAATGAATGCAAAGGAACATAGACAAGATTTCTTTAGACGGAATTAAACAGTTTAGGTATCCACTCAAAGCATAGATCCCATTTCCTTCTGACTTGTGTTAAAAGATAAACTGAGGCACACTAAAATTTTCAAGTTCCTTTGAGCATGCATTGATTCAAATAAGACAATGCTAAACCAGAGGTTGCTGGAAGCACTCCACCAACAGTAGTTAAGGAAGAGGATTTTATTGAGATATGGAAGCAAAGGAAGGAAGTTATTTGATTGGCTATAGCTTAAGTGGTTGTCTTATTTGGGAAAGCCTGGTTGGCTGCTTGTGATGGGTTGTTCTTAAGTTTTATTTTCTCAGTTTCAAGTGCATTGACTCTGACTTAGGTTTTGGCTCGCTTATACAGGCAACCAAGTCTTTAGAGCCACCCCTATCTAATGGCCTCCTTGTTTAATTACTTTAACGCTTGCTTGGGTGGAGATAAAGCCACCCCAAGTCACAAGATCCAATGGCAATAAATTTGATGGTAATTAACTTAAGCAATTTTTGAGACCCAGACAAGCCATCATTCAGTTGGATTGGATAAGATCAAATAACAGTGTCTGATTTAAAAATCATACATGGTTACATTGATAAGCTTTTATTTCTACTGAAAGTCATGCCAAGTAAATATTATCAACCAAGAAACTTCAGGGTGCATTTCCCTAATCTTTACTAATTATTCTGTTTACTAAGCGAAAACCAAAATTCTTATCCAGAACAAGCACTTTCTAAAAAATATCTTGTTCTCTGCAGCGTCTTTCATGTACAGTAGCAGATGTCTCACCTGATAGTCTTTGACAAAACTTTTCATCTTTAATCTGCAGGTTTAAATCCTGCCATGCTGTTTTTTAATCATCATTTAACTTCTGTTCTTACTGTTTAATTTATCCTGCAGTGCAGAGTGGAGCTGTGAGATTCTGCAAATAATATTCCCTTGTGTGTATTCATTTTAAAAAAATAGGAAAAAAATACTTCCTCCTGTTCTTCCAACTTCTAAACTATTCCAAGGTACCTACTTGCTCCCTACCCTCAAGAAACACAATTTTGTACCTCTGTCTCTTAACATAATAGATTTTCTTCACTATTCCTCATGTATTTATCGGTCCAGTCAACAGTGGCTAAAAGAAAAGAAGCAAGGACTCTCTTCTCTCTTCTATATTCTGTTAGATTCTGTTAAATTCATTATAATTCTACAAGACTTTATCAGGAATCTATGGTGTACTTTGTACAGGGATAGGTAATTTTGTGGGTAAGAAATAGGTGTATTTCATATACACACATGTGTATATATTGCTATAGGCAGAGTTTTTGTCCTTGCAAAATTTATATGTTGAAACCTGATCCCCAATGGGATGGTATTAAGAGGTGTGGCATTTGGAAGGTGATTAGGTCATAAGGGTGAAGCCCTCATGAATGGGATTAGTGCCCTTATACAGAAGGCTCCACAGCACCCCCTCGCCCCTTCTGCCATATGAGGATGCAGAGAGTTGGAAAAGGAGAGAAAATAGATTCTTCACTAGGACCTGCAGAAGGAACACAGAGTTGCCAACACCTTGAGTAAGATCCGCTTCAGACTTCTGACCCTCAGAACTGTAAGAGAGTAAATTCATGTTGTTTTAAGCCACCAAATTTTTGGTAGTTTGTTATTGAAGCAATAGAAAACTAACACAGAAGCTCACTAGGATAATTTAGATGGATCTTACAAATTGTTGGTTTCCAAGGATAAATTATATGCTTGCTAGAGAAGTTATATAATAGCTATATATAAGTGCTTAGATTCACTTTGTATGCCAGTTATGTTTTAAATATTTATAATCTAATTTTGATTATATGAGAGCAACAGCAAGGCCATCCTAACTAGCAGATATGCTTTGCAGATCAGAGCATAGTGTATCTACTATTGCAGGATGACTTATTTGTTGATTGGAGGTAATCTTCCAGAGCAAATCTGTGCTTAACATTAAGATGAAAAATATCACACATCAACTGTGTGTATTTTGATTCAGTCAAACCAGGGCTCAGTCACTCCTGCATTTGTCACTACTCATGCTGGGTCCAACAGTAACAATTCACTCAACAAATATTGATTGTATTGTATGGTTCTAGATTCTGTGCTGGAGACAAACAATATTCTTGTCCCCATGTAGCTTACATCCCAGTAGAAGTAGACTGTCAGTGAAGGAAGCAGACAAATAACTGAATAATATTTGCCTCTCAGGCAAAGCGTGGTATATTAGTTTCCTGGGGCTACCACAACAAAGTAACACAACTGGATGGCTTTAACAACAGATATCTATTGTCCCATAGTTCTAGAGACTAGAAGTCTGAAACCAAGTGTTGACTGAAAAAAATGCACAACCTAAAAGTTGAGAATTATGTTTCATTCAGAGAACTTACTGAGGACTATAGCTCAGGAGACAGCCTCTCAGATGGCTCTGAGGATCTGCTCCAAAGAGGTGAGGGATGAGCCAGGGTACATAGCTTTTGTTAGGGAAAAAAAAAAGACATGTAGTCAAACATCAAAAGATTACTGCTAATCACAAAAAAACCCCAGACATCTCAAGTTAATGATTTTAGTGCTTTTCTATATATGGGGAGATGCAAGAGTCTGGGCTCAATGAAATTATTCCTTAGATATGCACCTTAACTATCTATGGCCAGTATCCTGTTTTTCTCCATCCTGAATTCCCCTCAGGGTGCATCATCGGGGGCAGCTGCAGTGGCTGAGGTCTTTATGGCTGCAACATCCTTTGTTTACTGAAATGGCAGGTGACATGTTTTGTCCACAGAAGGTTTTGACAGGGTTGGTTCCTTCTGAGGGCTGTGAAAGGGAATTTGTTCCATGTCTCTCCCCTAGTTTCTGTTAACCTCAGGTATCCCTTGGCTTGTAGATGTCATTATCCCTAAGTTTTTATATCATATTTCCTCCACACTTGTGTCTCTATATCCAAATTTCCCCTTTTTATAAGGACATCAGTCATGTTGGATTAGGGCCCACCCAAGTGACCTCATCTTTACTTGATCATCTGCAAAGATCCTATTTCCAAATAAGGTCACTTGAAGTACTGAGGGTTAGAACTTCAATATCTTTGTGGGGAGTGACGGGGGCAGAGGGGGACACAATTCAACCAGTAGCAGGTAGGAGGAAAGGCTCTGAAAACCAACTAACTGGAAGCACAGAGAATTTATCCTTGGGAATGTCTCCAGCCAGCCCTCCCGGGTGTTACACCAGCTCCAGCTGTTTTACCATGATTATTCTTTCACTTACTCATTCACACTCTCCCTGGCATGAGGTTCTCTCAAATTTTTAGAATCTCTTCTTCAAATTACCGAGTGGTCTTCGGCTTCCTTGATTTCACCATTATTCTGGATCTGCATTATAACCTTTAACCTGATCATCTTCCCCTGCAGGCAAGTCTTTTGCACCCAGGTCATTCAGATCACAATTGACTTAGGTTTGGCTTAAATTATGGTTGGCTTAAATTATGTTTTCTTTGAGCATTTACAAATAATTTTTGGTCATATCTGAAAGTGAGAGGACAATAAAATGACAATGCACATATTTCTGTATTGCTTTATAAAGAGCTTCCCCATAGATATTTCATATTTCGTCTGTCAACAACTCTATGAGATGTAAATTAATGTCCTCCTTCAATGCAGACAATTAGCCTCAAAGATCACAAACTCCTAAGTGGTAGGTGTGGGATTCAAAGTCAAGCTGGGACAATTTTGCTGCTAAAACATGGCTTAAGATCATCTGTCACTTGAAATTATTTGGAATTGGAAAATATGGTCATGATGAAGGGTGAGAAAATACAATAAAGTTACTGTACTATTCACGAGATAAAATTTTCACCAAAATTATTTATTCCTGGTGCATCACACTCTCTTTAGGTGAATTGAAGAATCACCTCTTCAGGATTTAAGCTCCCTCATGACTGTAGAGCCGATAAATCTTTCTTCCCTATGAGAGACACATGGTAATCAATATTTTCCTGCATTGAGCAACTCTATGTTTTATCACAAAAGATCTAGCTTCTAACTTAATTCCACTTAGTTCACTTTCATTGTCCTCTTATTCAGGTTTTAAAAAATACATATCGAACGGAGTTTTCAGAAGGCAAATTATCATTCTCACATGGGGAACTGCTCTAATGTGCTTCAAAGAGAGCTTGACGCTGCCAAAATCACTCAAAAGGCTAACCAGTCAGTAGGTGGTTATTAATTGAGAAGAATATTGTCTGTGTGCTCCAAAAAAGGAAGAAAAGGCTCACTTCTCATTAGAGCTCTATCCTCTGTTTTCTCCATGGCTTTTGTTGGAACTGCTAGGTGACAGGGCAGTGCATGGGCTTCAGGCAAAAGGAAGAGAATACTTAGCATGAATAGGTCAAAAACTACGCCCCCTCCTAATGAAATCTCAGAGAGGAGTACTTAATTCCAATGCTGGAAAGTTTGAAAAGGTTAATAGCAGGGAAAATCCATGACCAGCAGACAGTCAAGTTCACACCTGGAGAGTGCAGTGCGCTTATGTTATCTGAGCAGAAAGCTTTGTCTATCAAGCTACAGTGTGAAAGTGAGGAATCAAATCTCTGGCATGATTCATGCTTCTTCATTTCCTTGATTGTCGCCCAAGTTGAAAATATTCTTTGGCTTAGTTGGCTTCTCAGCACTCATTTTGACAAAATTACATGACTTCTACTCTGAGATTTCATTGGTTTCTCCATTTTTTTTATGTTCTGCCATGTCATGCTAATAAATCAGACAAGAACTTCTGACAAAGGATTTATTAGAAAGTTTTACAAGCAAAAACCTACTTGGCATAAAAAAACATAGCTGCACTGGAAGGTTTTCAAAAATGGCCTCTAGGTTTCCCTTGAAATTGTACTAAATAGATGATAGGAAATGTAATCTTGTCAACTCTATAGGAAGGAAAGCTGATCGTAAGCCAAGAGCCATGACTTGCAAAGATCTCCTCAAATAGTGTGCAAATCACCATGATATTTAGAATGTGACTTTTCAAGAAGCAACAAGGACATCCAGTTAAACTCTGGCCTTTAGAGAGCTAAGCAATTAGAGATAGTTTTTCAGAGTTCAACAACACTAAGCAGAGACTGTCTTATATCTCTGTAGCTCTTTACAGATTGCAAACGACCCATATGACATCCTCTGACTCCCCTCCCCCACCAACCCAAAAGGTAGAGAAGACCAGGGGCCTTGCTCTCCCCATTTTATAGAGTAGGAAACTGAGGCTGAGAAAGCCAACACAACTTGCTTCCGTTTCAGTTAGTCTGTCACAGCTGGGACTCTGGTTCTTTGTCTAGGCTACCTTGTAACTCACTGATTAAAAAATATTCTCTTAGCAAAAGAGCTAACACATGCTTCCTACATCATCTGTTGCTTCAGTGACCACATAAAGACTGATTATACCCAAGTCCATACCTGTGAGCAGACCTACACACTGGGCTTCCTACCGGATATTTACTCTTGGATACTCCACCAGCACCTCAAATTCAACATATTGAAAGCTAAGTGCAACACTAAATGGGCTCCTTCTCAGTGCTCCACCACTTGGTGAAGATAGATGCTGCAAAGGAATTGTTGCAGGAACACTAGCCAAATGCAACACATTCCAGAGCCGCGCTCTATGGTCTCAACGCTTACAATCTGTAGTATTTATAAATGCCATTACGTACCTCCCCACACGCCATTGTGTGCTTACATGTATATCCCCCTCAATATTTTAAAGTCATTGAGGGCAGGGACCATGTACCTATCATTTGGTGTGCATGCCATATATGTTTGCTAAAATTGATCTGAAATTAACATAACTTTTAGATTAGGAAGTCTTTTTTAATGAAGTTTTCATTTCAGAATAGTTTTAGATTTAGATAAAAAGTACAAGAGTAATACAGAGCGGCCTCACATGCCTCACAGTTTCCCCTATTGTCAACACTTTACATCAGTATGGTGCATTTGTCACAGTTTAGGCACCAACACTGATCACTATTAACGGAATTCCATACTTTATTCTGATTTCTTTAGTTTTCACCTAATGTCCTTTTTCTGTTCTAGGATCGCAGGCAGGATTCCACATTACTTTCACGTGTCATGTCTTCTTGGGCTCCTCTTGGCTGTGAGACTTTCTCAGACTTTCCTTGTTTTTGATGACCTTGACAGTTTTTAGGAAATATTGGCCAGGTATTTTGCAAAATGTGCCTCAATGTGGGTTTGTCTGATGTTTTTCTCATGGCTAGACTGTGTTTATGGGTTCTGGCAGGAAGACCAAGGAGGTATAGTGCTATTCTCATTGCATGATATTGGCACAGCAGGCAGTTAGCTAGCTATGAGCAGAGAAATGTGGGCAGGGGCTAGGTGTCGGGAAATCACGCATTTTATAAACAGCGGGGGTCCGTGGGCAAAGAAAAGCAGGAACCTCCAGACTGACAGGAAACCACACATTTTGGTTGTTAAGTGTACTGAAGGCAAAGAAGGGTGAGGAAAGGCCGGAATCTCCACAAATGTAACCTGTTGTTCATTATGCTCTCATTACAATAAAATTAGCCTTGCAGATAAGAAGTACCCATCATGCACCGACGCCATGAGACCTCTGATCTAAGCTAACTAAGGACAAAAATCCCTCCCCGGGGCTTGCCTGGTGGCACAGTGGTTGAGAATCTGCCTGCCAGTGCAGGGGACACGGGTTCGAGCCCCGGTCTGGGAAGATCCCACATGCCGCGGAGCGACTGGGCCCGTGAGCCACAACTACTGAGCCTGCGCGTCTCGAGCCTGTGCTCCGCAACAAGAGAGGCCGCGACAGTGAGAGGCCCGCGCACCGCGATGAAGAGTGGCCCCTGCTTGCCGCAACTAGAGAAAGCCCTCGCGCAGAAACGAAGACGCAACACAGCCAAAAATAAATTAATTAATTAATTAAAAAAAAAAATCCCTCCCCCCACCTCGGGAAGATGAGCTGGGATGAAAATCAGGGAATACGACCCCCAAACTCCTCCTTATAACCAGCTTGCCAAAGAAACACAGGGCAGCAGCTTCTCAGCTGTCTGCCCGCTCTCCCTCTGAGAGCGTATTCCTGCTTAAATAAATCCTCACTTTACTTTCTTAACCTCCCTACCTCGTCTCCGAATTCTTTCTGCAGCAAGGCAAGGACCTTAAATTCACTGGGAACAATATCAAGGGTACATACTATCCACATGACTTATTGCTGTTCACCTTGATCACCTGGCTGAAGTAGTGATTGTCAGATTTTTCCACCATAAAGTTATTCCCTTCTTCCCCTTTCCATTCTGTACTCTTTGAAGGGGTGTTCCTATGAGCAGCCCACACATAAGAGGGGGAGTTATGCTGCACTTCCTTGAGGGCAGAATACCTACATGAATTGTTTGGAATTCTGAACAGATCTGTCTCTTCTTTCCCATCTATTTATTAATTCGATGACTTATTTATGTCAGCATAAACTCATGGATATTTATTTAACACTTTGAGTTACAGTCAACACTTTTCAATTTATTTTCTTGCTCAAATTGTTCCAGCTTTGGCCACTAGGAGTTCTTTCAGTGGGAAGAAGTCTTTGTTCATAAAAATAAAAATGTCATATATGGATGCAAGCTGGTTTTTACCATTTGAGAAAATAACCTAGGCTATGTAATTTAGACGCTTAGGACCTGATTTTAATGAAGAAAAATATTTGACTTTCTGTTCTTTTTTCATTCTTTCCTCCTCCTTTTCTTATTTTAACAGTTGTAAAAATATACAACCCTTATTCATCTTCATATTGTACCTAACTAATCCCCACATCCAGCGGGGCACGATAATAAAGGATTTTTATCTCTGTTTTACGGATGAGAAACTAAGACACAGAACAGCTAAATGGCATGTCCCAAGGCTTTGCATGCCACACTAGGGAAATCAAATCTGTAATTCATCACGCCCAACCACCCTGCAGAGAGCTGGGTCACCATTGCCTCCCTCCCTTCTCCAATTATCTTGCGCTTTGCAATCAAAGAGGTGGTTATCATGCCCTTTTCAAAGACTCAAGCTCTCCAGCAAAGGTCAGCCAGTGTTGTGTAGTTCCTCCGGCATGTTTTGCCTTCTTCTGCATGTAAAGCCCAGCAGAGCAAGGAAATTTCTGCAGCTTCTCAAGACCACCTGGAGTTCTCAATTCCCAGCTTCCCCAAGAAGCTTCACAAATAAGCTCCTTGTTTTTGACATGATCCCACAAGACCTTTAGTTCAACATCCAGTTGCCTGTTAGGTTTAGCTTTCTTTTCAGAACAAACAGGACTCATTTCTGTTCTGAAAAGCTAAGCTCTCTTAAGCCACTGTCCAACACTGACCAGAGACGAGATTTTGCGTTCCCAGTGCTGGATGACACAGGGATTGAAAAGGAGGCTGAAGAAGAAAAATTGCACAAAAGTGGTAAAACAAAAAGTGCCTGCGGTTCTATTCAGGGCTTTGCCTGTAATTAGCTCTGTGACCTCAGGCCACGCCCTCACTCCTTCTGGACCTCAGTCTCTCCATCTGTAACATGAAAAGGTTGTGGAGATCAGAGCCTTCGTATCCTGGCAAATTACAGCCTTCACAAGCATGATTTCATTTTATACATACATAATTGAAACAAAAGTTTCAGTAGCCCGCCCTTTGCATGTGTGGCTATTCTGATATTTTACATTCTATTACATATCTTTTTTTTTTTTAATGTAGGTGATTTGGGACCCAGTAATGCTGATGTCCTGACCCATGAATGGATCATGGGCTGCTGTTCTAAAGATCCTGGGGCTAGATGCTCTCTGAGATGCTGCCCGGCACTTATTCACCAAACTTCTAAATCAGGGTTGGAAGGGATACTTATTGTCAGTCACTCGCCACATCCACAACCCTGTCCGCTTGCCTTGGATTTTGTCCTGACTCTGCATTACGCTGTGTGACCTGGAGCGAGGCGTTCAATTTTCTGAGCCTCGGTGTTTTCATCTTTAATAAGGCTTGTTGTTAGGACTATAGTCGATAATGCAAGTGGCAATGCCTCAGTATTTCATGCGAAATATATGGTGTTGTTATTATTATAAAAGGCTGGAGGAAAAAAGTCTTCTTATCTAGGATGAGGCATCTTCCATGAGGAAGGAAGGTGAGCAGTGCAGACTTCCCAGTGGAGGGATCATGGGGAACCAGGTAAATTCTTGTACACTTTTGGGCATAGTTCTCTCTCTCTCAGTTACGCCCATTGGCTGTATCTTGAAGATGCCGTAGGGTTTCATGGATGCTGAGAGCTAGTCAGACTCTTAGATACCCCTCAAGTGTATACACAAAGTTGCCGTCAAATTGCAAAAACAATATTTAATTTTATCATATAATTGTCTTATAAAATAGAGACATGTTCACAAAAATAAACAACAGAATCACTTTCAAATCCCTTTTTACTCTGCCTGGAAATCTCTCGCAAGGAATTCTTCACTCTGTGCAAGTGTGAATTCTTACATGTCCCGACCTGACCTCCGTATCCACCCACTCTACACCCAGCAACCTCCAGATTCCTCAGCTGTCCAGCAGTGTTTTCCAGCACAAGAACAGGCCAGCCCAACCAAAGCAACCAGGCTAGCTCCTCAGCAGGTGTCATCTTTAAATAACGTCTTCTACAAGGAACAAGGATTGTTCTTACTCTCCTGAAACATAGCAGATCAAAGGGCAAAGAAACTCCTCCCTCCTCTCTTTTCCTAGAGCAACTACTTTAGGGTAACTGTAAGCTCTTTATCTCTTTGAAATGTATGTAAATCTTTTTAAAAGCTAGATAGGCGTCTTAGCTTTAAGTCCCAGCAATTTCTTTCTCAAGGACCTGGGAGCCATGTCTTTGAAATGTGATCATCAAAGGAGCTAGAGCCTTAGAGCCACACCTGCCGGTCTGTAGGGAGGCGCCGGGAGGGTAGGAACTGCAGGGAAGGGGGGTGGGCATAACTGCACAGCTTCTCCTCTCAGTGAGGTGTAGACGCCCAGGAAAGTGGCCAGAGAAAAATCAACAAGTGCACTGATTAGCATCCTGCTATAGGAGCTAAAATCACCTGTGAGGAAGTGAGCTGGGTTTTGCATTAAAGGCCATTGGAATCCCTTTGAGAACTTTATCCAGTCCCTTATAAGCACATGAAAAGGAACCTCCCTTCTCCCTTGCCCCTTTTCCAGCCTCTTCTTTACCTGAGAGGGTGGCATCACATGGCAGGGAATGTTGACGGCTATGAAGAACTCATTTCCGAAGTGCGAGCAGACACAGAGTGTGATATCGATCCAGAGGTAATGCTGGGATCAAACAGAGATTCAAAGTCTGGGAAAAGGACTGCAATGGGCAGGTGCCAGTTCCCAGCTGGTGCCAGGTGCCTGGTAGAATAACGGCAAACAGCCATTGAATGCTACCTCTGTGAAATACGCCATGCTAGGTGTTATTTGATTGTCACAATAAACCATGAGATGGAACTGTTAGTTCCATTTTACAAAAGAAGAAACTAAAGCTTAGATCCCTTAAGCAACTGGTGTGAGTGAAGATTCTAATCCCAGCCCTGGTGATTTCAAAGTGCAGACAGTAACCTCTGTAGTACAGCACTAAGATTCAGAGATGTGGGTTCTTTCCTGCTCAGTGTGAACTTGGAAAAGCGTTAAACATCTCTGGCCCTCGATATGTTCGTCTGAAATGAGGTTTATTAACAAGAGTCCTGCTGCCTCTGAGAATCAAGGAACATGGCAGATATGAAAGTGCTTGGAAAGGTCTAAAATACACGATGCAAGTGCAAAGCATTGTTATTTACCCCGACAGTTAAGGGGGCAGGAAATTAGGAGAGAGGCCTGAAAATTTTATTAACACAAGGAGAAAACAAGAGTGAAGGATTTCCTGGAAAGCATCCCCTGGCTTCCTGGGCACTGTGGAACTGCAGAGCATATTCAACCATGGGGCCATGTCAAGTCCACAGCTCCATCAGAAGAAGCTTCCAGAAGATTCTTCGGTGTGCAAATCACACGAAAGATCTGACGGTCTGGGAAGATCAAGGTTGTCACCTTGTGACAGAGTCTCTCTTACATCTGAGACCTGGCACGTGGTTCCTTTTCAGAAATACAGGAGGACAAATGTGAGATTCCCAAAGGCACCAGTGCAGCCTGTTTCAGAGTAGTGAGAGGGTCCGATTAGGCCATGGAGGGAGTGAGGTGGAACTCGAGCAGGTGGCCCTCAGCTCAGAATTCTGTGGCCTGGTCTGCCGTAGTGTTTATTAATTATAAACCATTTAGTGGCTGACTTGAGATTGAAGGTGTTTCTTATCCATGGGATAGTCTAGGAGGAGGCTTTCCTCCATGGGGATCCAGCCTGGAAGGGCAATTCAACATAGTGGTATGCTGGTAAAAGCTTACAACCAGCACGCAAAAAACAAAACAAAACAAAACAAAAAATAAATAAATAAAACAAAATCCCTGATACATAGCATTTGCCAATTTCCATGGTGTAAATACTCCAGCACGACCAATGCCGAGATACCAACAAGATGCTACCAACTGCAGAGCAGGACGGAGACTGCACAGTTGGCTCCTGTGCGCCTTACCAGCCAGCTCCATCCCATTACTGCTCTGTATCATCATCTTCCAGAAAGCAGCTCCAGCTTCTGCTGTTTCTCAGGCGATGGAAGAGGAGTGGCGGAGAGTGACCGTAACTATCTTCCTTATAAAAATGTGATCTCAAAGTTGTGATCACACCCCACTGGCTAAAACAGGGTCACATGGCTGTGCTTAGCTGCACGGGAAGCTTAAAAATGTAGGAGTCTCCAGATGGAGGAGGTGTTGCTTGTACATACTCAGTTGAAAACAAGGGAATATATATTGCCCTCTTTTGCCTTAGCCCTAAATCCCCTAAAATGACAAGTTTCCTTCCCTTCCCACCCCTTGCTTGCAGTCCAGTGAAATTCTGTGAATGTCTGCCACGTGATGGAGAAAGCACATCATCTTACCTCCCCCACCTAAGGAGTGAGGAGTCCCAGGCTGAAATGAGTTTCATGGGCAGGATTATCAAGTGGCTCAAACAAGGAAACATCCATTTAAACATTGGAAGCTTTTACTTAAATTCACTGAGGTAGAGAAATATGGCTGTGACTATGTAATGTGAGAACTACAAAAAATACAGTCAAAAAAACAAATATGGCTCCTAATTTGGATGTTGGATAAATCTACATTTGAACCATTTTTAAGCCAGTGGTTTTCCACTTTTCCTCCCCATGTACTTATCTTTGATACAGGTTGAAGGTGGGTCCTCATAGAGAGATACAGTGTCACTTGTAGGTTAAGTTCACATATCATTCATTTAACAAACTTTTCAAGCATCTGTGGTATTCTGGGTTCTTAGCTGTGCACTAAGGCCATAGTGATAAAGATAGGGCCTCCACATCAGGTGTTCATAATGCCTTATGAAACTCAGGTGTGCAATAATTCATCAAGTCTGCTGAGAAAAGTCACTAAAAAATAATCAAATTGGGCAACATATGTTGAGGGTTTTACACGCAGTATTTGCCAGTGGAGGTTCTATTGACATTTGGTTGTTGTTATGGGCTGAATATTTCTGTCCTCCCAAAATCCATCCCCAAAGTGATGGTATTAGGAGGAGGAGACTCAGGGAGATAATTAAGTCATGAGGGTGGTACCTTCACAAATGGGATTAGTGCCCTTGTAAGAAGAGACATGAAAGTTTGCTCTCTCTCTGCTCTCTACCACATGAGGATACAAAGAGAAGACGGACACCTGCAAACCAGGCAGTGGGCTCTCACCAGACACCACATCTTCAGGCACCTTGATCTTACACTTCTAGCCTCTAGAACTATGAGAAATAAATATCTGTTGTTCAAGCCACCTAGTCTGTGGTAATTTATTAAAGCAGCCTGAACTGACTTGTTTTAGACCAAACTGATTTTATTTTTTGTTTTCTTTTTCTGAGTAACAAATTACCAGGAACCTAATGACTTAAAACAAAACACATTTAGTTCTCACAGTTTTCTCTGGGTCAGTAGTCTGAACACAGCTTAGCTTGGTTCTCCCTGGAGCTACAATCAAGGTATCAGCAAGGACTGGGTTCTCTTCTGAGGCATGCCTGGGGAAAGACCCCCCTCTAAGTCAACACGGTTGTTAGTAGCACACAGTTTCTTGCAAGTTTCCAGTGTGAGGGCCTCAGTTTCTTGCTGGCAGTTGACCAAGGCCACTTTAATTTCCTCCAACACATGGCCCTCTCCATAGGGCAGCCCATAAAATGGCAGCTAACATCTTCAAACTAAGGAGAGGGTTCCTAGCAGGACAGGTATTATAATCCTTTATAATATAATCACATATGTCTAGCCACATACCATCTGTCACTTTTGCTGTATTCTACTGGTTAGAAGCATGTCACACATCCCTCCCTCCCACACACAAAGGGTGGGGATTTCCTAAGACCGTGAATCCCAAGAGGGGTCACAGAAGCGTCTTAGACTCTGTCTGTCACAGGGTAGGACAATTATTCCTGGGGACTTACTGTCCCCTACACACAAGATGGTTAACATCCCACTGCCCTGCATACAAAATGCCAGAGTGCCCCCCCAAGTCATTTTGACAAACAAAATTGTCCCCAGGCATTTCAAAATACATGTCATATGGCTGAGAACCACTGTAGTCTCTGATTATCAAATTCACCACAAAATTGCCAAATTTCTCTTCACTTTGTATTTTATGGATGTGACCAATAACTAACAAGAAAAGGTGTCTTCATGTTTTCACCTCACAAGCAACATAGACAGTATAACCACTCCACCCAACCATGAGCTACATTAAATAAAATTTAATTAGAAGAGAGACCTTTAAATAAAAGTCAGCTTAAAATATATATATTGGTTATTTCATCATGAAAAGCATGGTTTTATGTAAGTGAAACATAAAAGATAGTACACTCAAAGAAGTCTTAATTCATGAAACATTCACAAACCTAGAACCACCGTTCTTGTGGTGAAAAGCCTCTGTAAACTTTTACTTGATTCTTTTGAAACTAAAGTATTCACTTCCTCCCACAGTATGGCATCACAGTTGGTAGACTACAGGTTTAAATTCCCCAGAGGATAGACTTCATTTAATGTCTCTCCAAACTTTCCTCAGAATCACTGATACAAGAAAAGATAATTGTGTCATTTTCCATTCTCATTACACTTCCAAGATCATTCTGACAATGGATTTATTTGATGCCTTTCAGAGCTCTCCTCAAAGATACAATCAAAAGAAGGAGAGTGCATCAAAGAATCTGGGGCATTTTTTGTTGTCCTTCATCCTTCATGATGAGACAAATTAAAAATAGAAAGAGACTCTAAATGAGATCTATTCTTGTTACCTTAGGATTCTTCTGGGACTGGTTTGCTAGTTATAAAAGCCACCTTTCTTTGTTGAAATCTAACTTCTGCACACGTTTAAGTTTTTTGAAAAAAGTACACAGGACCTCATGACCTTTTCTAAAAGATTGTTGCCCTGTAAATACACTTCATATAAGCTTTGCAAATTTAGAGGAAATTTAGGACCATCTTCATTTCAGAAACTCATAGAATCTCAAGCCTGATAATTCAACTTTAAACAAAGTCTTCTTCTAGGATAAGGTGAAACAAAGATTAAGACCACCCCGGTTTGAAAGTCTGATCTCTTAAGGACATCTCTCAAACTTTAATGTGCACACAAATCACTTAGAGATCTTGTTAAAACATAGATTCTGATTCAATAAGTCTGGGATGGGGCTTGAGATTCTGAGTTTCTAACAAGCTCCCAGGAGATGCTAGGGCTCTTGATCAGGACTTAGGATGAGGGAAATGAGGTACTTGCTTCCAGCACAAAAGTTAAGGATTTGCCCCAAACCTCTGCAATCAAAATAAAAAAAATTTTAAGGCAATATTTTAAACAGTCAAAATGAATGCAAAAGTAGCCATGATCAAAATATATCAAATATTTTAACAAAGACAGGCAGTAATATTCTTTACAGCCCTACACTATTTTATAGCAGGAACACGTATTTCCAACCCATGCTACCTTGCAGGCCTCACCACCCAAGCTTAGGAGGGATAACAATTGGGTGGAAACAGATTGGGTATCCTGGGGTTTAATATATTGTCATTTTTCTTTAATTGTAAAGATTTTATTAACTTTTTCCACTTGTTTTGAAATGTGGTAGGATATTTGACAAGTGTATATAGGGGCACATTTTTCCTTTGACCTCAAGCTCTACCATGGCTTGGCAAGGCATTGCTGCTGGTCTTCAGATCACTCTTGGAGCATCAAGGCTGCTATGGCTGTCTGAGAAAAGACCCTGACTCTCGGTCTACAGCTGAGACCTGGCTACTCAACATATGGACACCAGCAGCAACATGGACATCATCACTGGGGAGCTCTGTAGAAATCTGGACTCTTAGAACCCTCCCACTCCAGAACTTCAGAATCAGGATCTGCACTTTAACATGATCCACAGATGATTTTATGTATAATAAAATCTGAGAAACCTGGCTTTGTAAATTTCCAATCATCTCTCTCATCAAGATGTGAACTCTTATTTCTCTGTCCCCTGTGTGTGTCTTCTCAGTAGTTCTGAGCCTGTGTATTTGGGTGGTTTCTGCATGTCTTAGGTAAAGAAGAAAGCAAATTTCCTGCGGTATCCTTTTTATATTCCTTATTGTGTTTCTGAGCCAACAATGATAAACAGCCTCTAGGAAGAATCCTATTCTCACGTGGAAGGAAGAGAAGGGCTTTATGGCCAAAGGAATGTTTCACATCTACCCAGTACCAACTGTTCTCTTGTAGAGAGACAGGTAATTTTTCAAGAAGAATGTCAGGATTGACTGCATTAACCTTGAAACATCGGTCCCTTTGGGTTGTAAAATTCCTGCAATCTCACCTGTGAGGCTTTTTGAAAGAGAAGAGCAGAAGGGAAAGGGGTGGGGATGGAGGAAACAATCCTGTCTCAGAAGCAAAAAGGAAGGTCTCTGAAACTAAAATTTGGGCAGTCCCATGGCCAAAAATGGCATCTATCTCTACCATTCTCCTGAATGAAATGTATAGTATGTTCCTTAGGTAGAAATATGATCATCTACAACTCCCTCCAGGAAAACATGTCTTACTAGAAAAGTTTAAAATAAAAAGGCATTGACTCCTTTTCACCAGTGGGGAACTAATGTTCTGAAGAATTGAGCAACCTAAAAAATCATGGATTACAGAATTTTGGTGTTGAAGAATGCTTAGATAGCAATCTGCCCATGATTATTTTCAATCCAGGAATCTCCTGAAATAAAATCTTGGTGTGACGTTATAGAGGATCAATATTTCTTAGAGTTCATTGAGAAAAGTGCTATTCAAACAGTGAGATGGAATATTATATTGACTCCTCAATCCATACTGAGAGGACTAGCCACAATGACACCAGGTGAATATGTGAAGGAAAGTGAGCAAAGAAGTGAAACTAGATACATAAGGAAGCTGTGGTGTGGGGTGGTGTGAAATCAATGAGGTTTTGGATAGAATCTATTTCTCCTGATGAAGAAGTACTGGACATTGATGAAAAAATAATTTTATATTGTATAATGTGTCCCCAAAGCCACAATTCAATTGGTGCACAATTTTTAGAGATGCCCCCTCGCTGCTGTACTTGACACACATTGGTTCATAAAACTTGATATCAGAAAGTAAGAAAGTGTTAGCATAAAAAAATCATCTTCCACTTAAATAGCTGTCTGTCAAGGAAGGGTTAAGTTTCAGAAATCACAGCTGAAAAACACCACTTTTTCTCTTGACAGTTGAGGTCACTAGCACTGCCGTTCGGTAACTCCACATTTTAGACCTGTAAAATCATTTTTCCCCTCCAGTGTTCTTTCTTTTCATTGCAGCATATATGCCACTCAGTTTGCTTTGTCTGATATTTGCTTTGACTGTTATCCACTTCATTTCTGCCCTCTCCTTCCTACTTTTTTGAGGATTTTTTTGGTGCTTGCTGAAGGCGTTGGATTGACAGCCCAAGAGACCATAATCCTCTGTTTATCCAGAGAAAAGGTAAAGAGAAAAGCAATGAGATTGTTAGCTTCTCTGACAACCAGGGTGGCCTCCGTTTTACTGCTGAGCCCCCGGCTAACAGGAAGCTCATCCACTGGGCCCTCTGTGGTTCTCCCCCAAGGTACTGGTGACCTGTGGGGCAAGGCACAATAATACTAACTTCTAGGGAACTACCTGATATCTTGGTATTTAATGTGGGTGGTAAATGAAATCTGCAAGAAGATAACGGAACACATGGGTCTCTTAGCTGTGCCATTCCTTACGCCCAAACTGCAGTGGATTTGGCATAGTTTGTAGCAAGCTTGCAAAACTCAGTGAATGCATGTGTGCACAGGCAATGCATACAGGCATGCATGTGGGCATGTATGTACCTGTAGGGATTTCTCAAACTTTCCATCTATTCTATCACCTGGAGATCTTGTTAAATTTCAGACTCTAACTTAAATGTTCTAATATGTGGCCAGAAAGTCTGCATTTCTAATAAGTTCCTAGGGTGCTGCTGGCCCAGGGACCATATTTTGAGTGAGAGGGTTATATGTACTGGGGAAAGGCCAAGAGGTACTTGTCACCAATCAAGTGCCTCCCTCAGTTATTTCTAGAGTTGATTTCCTGATAAAAATAAGGAAGTTACCTTGATACCTAAACCACTAAATTCCCCCAGAGTGAACATCATCAACTTCTGCGTCAGTTCATTTCATTGTGGTAACGAACACTGACGGGATAAGGAATCCATGATTCAGGAAGAATCTACATTTGTCTAGTAAATACTCTATCATGTATAAAGCACTGGACTAGGAATACTAGACCCATAAACTTGTAGAGTAGAGAATGCTCACACACTGCCTTCATCCTTAAACTTGGGCTGTATGTTAATTGGTAAAAGCCCTCTCTGCTGCCTGGGAGCTTCCCCTAGGAGTCTCCAGCTGACATGAAACATTTATCACCCCACCTTCAACTGGAGACTAGATCAAATTTTATTTTCCAAAAAACTGTGTCCTTCTGCCTGCTTTTATCATAGTGGTTGATCACAATCTTCTACCACTTTACACAACAATGAGAAATATGTATACATTTTAAAAAATAACTAGAAATGACTCTTATCCAATAACTAAAGGTTCATTTTTAACTTTGGGAGAATTCAATACCTAGTCTACAAGTTCAAACTCAAGGCAAAACCCTAGGGCATTTGCTTATATAAAGATGTGACAAGGTCGATATTAGCATTCTCTAGTCAAAATTTTAAACGTGTTTCCTCATAACTGTGGGCCAGAACAGAAAGTCTGACCCATAATAGAACTATTCAGTGAATCTCCAAGGAATTCCCTTTCCAAAGTGGTATAAAAATCTATCAGTAGAAAACGCACATTGAGGAGAGAATGTTTCATAAGGAAAATTTTTTTTTTAGGGTTGGAAGTTGAGAGATTCTGAATGGAAAATTATCAAAGCGTATCACAGTTGGTGGACCCTTTTTAAAAAATAATAAGACACATTCTCTCTCTTCATGTCTATAAGCATCAGGAACCCTTACACATATTTATGCAGTGAGAAAACAAGATCAAAAAGTAAGCAAAATTTCAGGTCTTTTTCCCTTTATTTTTAATTTCTTTTGCTGTTATTCTTATGTTTTTTCAATTCACCATCAATTCAGAGACTGATCAACAAGACGCCAGTCATTTGCTTAAATCCTCCCAGTGCTATAGCTCACATCCCTGTAGTACCGCCTCTGGGTCTGTTCCTCCCCATTTTTTTATGCTCTCTGAATGTGACATTATCATACATTTATGGCAAAAGAGCTGACGTGGCCTTCTCTCTGCTCTAGAAAAACAAACATTACATTATTTTGTTTGAGGGTTTCTTCTCAAATAAGCAGACCAGATTTTTGCTCTTTAAATTCCTTCTAATTTTGTGTTTTAAGACTTTTTCGGAAAATTAAGAGAAACACCTTCTGACTTGTGCAACAAACCCTGTTAAGAATAAAGTGATGGGTACTTCCCTGGTGGTCAGGTGGTTAAGAATCCGCCTTCCAATGCAGGGGACGCGGGATCAATCCCTGGTCGGGGAGCTAAGATCCCACATACCGCGGGGCAACTAAGCCCATGCGCCACAACTACTGAGCCCATGCACCACAACTAGTGAGTCCATGCACCACAACTAGTGAGTCCGCATGCCACAACTACAGAGCCCACATGCTCTGGAATCCATGCACCACAATTAGAGAGAAGCCTGCGTGCCACAACTAGAGAGAAGCCCATGCGCTGCAAGGAAAGATCCCTCATGCCACAACTAAGACCCGACGCAGCCAAAAATAAAATAAATAAATAAATAAATATTAAAAAAAGAATAAAGCAAGGATCACTTTTCATATTCAATAAGCATAATATTTATTTTCAGAAACTCCAGGTTTGAGATCACTGGGTTACTGAGGTTGTAATACTCTACAATAAGATCATATTATACCAAAAAGGAGCTATACTCTAAATATAAATTGTGCTATCTTAGAAATTGTCATTCACTTAGGCCTAAGATCTCTAAGTCCTTACTTTATCTGCCTACTGCTCTAAAAAAGATGATGTATCTCAAAAAGTTGCTAAGAGGGATGCCTAGAACTATTTTCCCAAGTCGTGTTCCTCATAACAATATTAGCAATAGGTATTATTCTAAAAACTGAAAATTGTAATCAAGTAAGTTTAGAAAGCATGAAGCCAAACGTAGTTAAACAGATTTTTTTTTTGCAAGATTTCTCTGAGCTTTTAGAGTTCCGCAGCAGAGACTTGCTAATTGCTGTCCACTTATCTTTTCTATACCTAGACGGATAGGATTGCCACATTTCCCAGCTGCTTTATTATTAAGGTTGGGGCCATGTGACTGGTTCCATCCAATAGAACATGGTCAGAGTGATATGTGCCATTTCCAGGTCTGATCATCAAATGTCCCACCTCATTTTCCTTACTTGCTTCACTCCTTAGGAAGCTGAAGGCAAAGGGTCCATTAGGGACCCCCAAGAAAGCTGTGGATGTTGGCACCAAAAAAGGGAAGGAACCACATCTTAAATCACTACATGGAAGGCCACTTAGCAAACGTATAATCCTATTATGAACTAAGTGAAACATCGCTTGTATGAAGCCACTGAGATGTTAAGGATTGTTGCCTGTCTTCTGCCAAGAAATTAATATTTCATAAATTACTTTCATCTTTTACTTTCCTGTTCAAACATTTTTGCGGGCTTTGTGTTAACCTTCTGAGACATTTGAACATCTTTATTCAGCTTTAAAGGCCCTCCTCCATCTGGGTGTAACCTGATATCCTTCTTCTCTGCAGGATGAAACCTCTGCTCCAGCAGATCCACTGTAAAGCAAAAGGTCATGTCCATGCTCCTTTCCATGACTAAATCCCTCTACATCATACTCATCCATCAAGGTTCAGCTTGAAAACCTAATACAAAGGCATGGTTTAGAGCATTCTAGTTCATAGTGCTCTCTCTTTGCTTTAAGTTGTTTCCTTCCTTTCATTTTTCATATTCACGTTTTATTTTTTTTTAAATGATAATTTCCAGTGTTTGTTTGTTTGTTTTGGCTGCGCCGGGTCTTAGTTGCGGCATGCAGGATCTTTTTTCAGTTGCGGCATGTGGAAGAACTTTTTAGTTGTGGCATGTGAACTCTTAGTTGTGGCATGTGTGTGGGATCTAGTTCCCCAACCAGGGATGGAACCCAGGCCCCCTGCATTGGGAGCACAGAGTCTTACCCACTGGACTACCAGGGAAGTCCCTATATTCACATTTCAAAAATGTGAATATAGGGACTCAGTCAACCAATCAAAAAAAAACAAAAAAAAGCTTATTAAGCATCTATTAGGTATCAGGTATCATACTAGGTCCAAAAGATATAGTAGGAGACAAGGATCTGATCCCTGCTCCCCATGAAGCTAACATTCTAGAAATAAACTACAATTTCCCAGAGGGGACAATGTCTTATTGGCATTTTTTAACATCTAGTACGTACTATAATTCATTGACGGTACTCAAAACATTAAAGTGTCATCGCAGTATTGTCTTGGTATGCTAATGACTTTCCCTTAATTATATATTATCTTGCATATTTTCTTTACATTCTTGTATTTTTGCCCAGGAAGACTGTGGTAGTCACAAATCAAAAGATGTCTCCAGAAAATCCCCATCCCTTGGTTATTTAATTTAAACACTAATCTAGGCACCATTCTGAAGGATCTCTGCAGATATAATTAAGGCCCTGAACCAACTGACCTGAGATAGAGAAATTACCCTGGGCCATCCTGGTCTGCCTGGTATAGTCACACAAGCAGTAGAGGGCAGAAAAGCCAATCTGCATCAGAAAAGATGCAGCAAGGGGGAAGTTAAGGAGATTTGAAGAATGAGAAGACAGGACCTGCCAATGCTAAAGGCAGGCCACCTAAAAGGCAGGAAAAAGATGGTGGTCAGCCTATAGGAGCAAGAATGGGACCCGAACTCTAAATCAGCCAACGACATGAAGGCTCTTGGAAACAGTTTCTTTTCAAGAGTTTCCAAAACCCTGATTTTGTCCTTGTGAGACTCTAAAGAGAGGACAAAGCTGAGCCATGCTGTGCCTGGACTTTTGACCTACAGAGCTGGGTGGTAATACATCATGTTTTTAAGTCACTTGCTTGTAGTAACTTGCTATGAGTGATTGAAAACTAACACAGAGGTTTATACCATAATATATTTATTCCTTCGACCCACACAGGTGGAGTGACGAGTCTGAGCATGACTGTAGGTAGTAGAAACACAAAGTTAAAGAGACACAGCCCAGGGACTTTCATTCCCATAGCCATTGCCCCACCCCTGCGTGTCACAGGTCACCTGGCCATCCACCCTCCACTGGCAGTCATGAGGTGCCCCCTCTGTCCCTGTTGGGGTGGTGTCAGAGGAGACCTGGTGAGGAGTCAGGATTTTCCCCAAGAAAATCCTGCAGTAACGAGGCCACCGCTACTGTGGCGTTAGCAGTGACCCCTTGGGGATCCCAAGCTCCCAACTCCAGCAGTGGTGATGAGGAACCCCTTTCCACAAGGGGTCAGCGGAGACCAAACAAGAAACCTGAGCCAAGAGGAAGGTGAGCTTTATAGTAGAATAAAACAATTATTCATATATTGTACATGTGTCTATTTTTCAAAATTTTTTCCCATTTAGGTTATTACAGAATACTGAGCAGAGTTCCCTGTGCTATACTGTAGGTCCCTGTTGGTTATCTATTTTAAATATAGCAGTATAGAACAGGGAACTCTGCTCAATACTCTGTAATTACCTAAATGGGAAAAGAATTTGGAAAAGAATAGATACATGTGTATGTTTAACTGAATCACTTTACTGTACACCTGAAACTAACACAACATTGTTAATCAACTAGACTCCAATATAAAGCAAAATTTTTTTTAAAAAATAGAATAAAACTGTCCAATGTGGCAGAAAAATCAAGTGAAATCATGGCTTTAAAAAGTGTGCACTGTATGTTACTTGGAGACTTTTGATGACTTTAGACGTGAAGCAATCTGCAGGGGATAGTGAGGGGTGTAAGTGGATGATGTTGTAAGTGTAATGAATGTTACATGAAAGGTAAATACAGGATGTAAAGTGGTTTGCCTTCTTTTTTTGTTGTTTGTTTTGTTTTGTTTTTAGGGGAAAAGGAAAGGCATAAGGATATAGCTAGAGGTAGACAGAGGGATGTTTGTTAAACAAGAAGGAGGAATTTAAATATGCTTCCACCATGAAGAGAAAGGTTCTTTAGAGAAAAGGGGATGAACAACTGCAGAGCAGGAATGATTGATTGTAAAAGTTCTCCAGGAGACCATGGGACTCCAATTACCAGGGGATTAGCCTTGGGTAGGAAAAGGCTTCCATCATTTTCAATATCTCAGAGCAGAAAAGAGGGCTGAGCAGAGAGATATATGTTTTTAGTGACAGCAGGTCCAATCAACAGAGTGGCCCCTCGATGGTTTCGGGATTTTCTCATTAGGTTAGAGGTACTGTAATCTGCAAATAGTAAAGAGGAGATGTAAGTGTTTTTAGGATAGTCCAGGGCAGTTACACTGAACCAATATAATTAAGAAGTAATTCTTTGATCAGTAACTGTAATAAATTAAAGCAACAGTGTCTTAGGTTTTTTTTTTTTTGAGCATTCACATTATTTTGAAAAATCATTTCTCTTCTTCCTTTGTAATAAAAATAGAACATTAGTAAAATTGCAATGCTTTGCTAGTGGTTTTAAGAAGTGAATTATACATTAAAAGGATCATACACCATGATCAAGTGGGATTTACCCCAGGGATGCAAGGATTCTTCAATATACGCAAATCAATCAATGTGATACACCATATTAACAACTTGAAGAAGAAAAACCATATGATCATCTCAATAGATGCAGAAAAAGCTTTTGACAAAATTCAACACCCATTTATGATAAAAACTCTCCAGAAAGTGGGCATAGAGGGAAGCTACTTCAACATAATAAAGGCCATATATGACAAACCCATAGCAAACATCATTCTCAATGGTGAGAAACTGAAAGCATTTCCTCTAAGATCAAGAACAAGACAAGGTTGCCCACTCTCACCACTATTATTCAACAAAGATTTGGAAGTCCTAGCCATGGCAATCAGAGAAGAAAAAGAAATAAAAGGAATCCAAATAGGAAAAGAAGAAGTAAAACTGTCACTGTTTGCAGTTGACATGATACTACACATAGAGAGTCCTAAAGATGCCACCAGAAAACTACTAGAGCTAATCAATGAATCTGGTAAAGTTGCAGGATACAAAATTAATGCACAGAAATCTCTTGCATTCTTATACACTAACAACGAAAGATCAGAAAGAGAAATTAAGGAAACAATCCCATTCACCACTGCAACAAAAAGAATAAACACCTAGGAATAAACCTACCTAGGGAGGTAAAAGACCTGTATGCAGAAAACTATAAGACACTGATGAAAGAAATTAAAGATGATACCAACAGATGGAGAGATATACCATGTTCTTGGATTGGAAGAATCAACATTGTGAAAATGATTATACTACCCAAAGCAATCTACAGATTCAATGCAATCCCTATCAAATTACCAATGACATTTTTTACGGAACTAGAACAAAATATCTTAAAATTTGTATGGAGACACAGAAGAAGACCCCGAATAGCCAAAGCAGTCTTGAGGGAAAAAAACGGAGCTGGAGGAATCAGACTCCCTGACTTCATACTATACTACAAAGCTACAGTAATCAAGGCAATATGATATGGTACTGGCACAAAAAAAGAAACATAGATCAATGGAACAAGATAGAAAGCCCAGAGATAAACCCATGCACCTATGGTCAACCAATCTATGACAAAGGAGGTAAGGATACACAATGGAGAATAGACAGTCTGTTCAATAAGTGGTGCTGGGAAAACTGGACAGCTACATGTAAAAGAATGAAATTAGAACACTCCCTAACACCATACACAAAAATAAACTCAAAATGGATTCGAGACCTAAATGTAAGTCCGGACACTATAAAACTCTTAGAGGAAAACATAGGAAGAACACTCTTTGACATAAATCACAGCAATATCTTTTTTGATCCACCTCCTAGAGTAATGGAAATAAAAACAAAAATAAACAAATGGGACCTAATGAAACTTCAAAGCTTTTGCACAGCAAAGGAAACCATAAACAAGATGAAAAGACAACCCTCAGAATGGGAGAAAATATTTGCAAACGAATCAATGGACAAAGGATTAATCTCCAAAATATATAAACCGCGCATGCAGCTCAATATTAAAAAAACAAACAACCCAATACAAAAATGGGCAGAAGACCTAAATAGACATTTCTCCAAAGAAGACATACAGATGGCCAAGAAGCACATGAAAAGCTGCTCAACATCACTAATTATTAGAGAAATGCAAATCAAAACTACAGTGAGGTATCACCTCACACCAGTTAGAATGGGCATCATCAGAAAATCTACAAACAACAAATGCTGGAGAGGCTGTGGAGAAAAGGGAACCCTCTTGCACTGTTGGTGGGAGTGTAAATTGATACAGCCACTATGGAGAACAGTATGGAGGTTCCTTAAAAAACTAAAAATAGAATTACCATATGATCCAGCAATCTCACTACTGGGCATATACCCTGAGAAAACCATAATTCAAAAAGATACATGCACCCCAATGTTCATTGCAGCACTATTTACAATAGCCAGGTCATGGAAGCAACCTAAATGCCCATCGACAGATGAATGGATAAAGAAGCTGTGGTACATATATACAATGGAATATTACTCAGCCATAAAAAGGAACGAAATTGAGTCATTTGTTTAGATGTGGATGGATCTAGAGACTGTCATACAGAGTGAAGTAAGTCAGAAAGAGAAAAACAAATATCGTATATTAACGCATGTATGTGGAACCTAGAAAAATGGTACAGATGAGCCGGTTTGCAGGGCAGAAGTTGAGACACAGGTGTAGAGAACAAACGTATGGACACCAAGGGGGGAAAGCCACGGAGGTGTGGGGGTGGTGTGCTGAATTGGGCGATTAGGATTGACATGTATACACTGATGTGTATAAAATTGATGACTAATAAGAATGTGCTGTATAAAAAAATAAATAAAATTAAATTAAAAACTTTTTTTAAAAAAAGAAGTGAATTATAGCTCTTCCATCTTCCAGGTATTTTCAGCCAATTTCCGCAATTTATTTGGTAAGAGAACCAAAAAAAAAGCCATATTTTCAACTACACAATCGGGAAAGAAAAATCACTGACTAATAACATTTCTCTGTTTCAGTAAGTGCTAGGCTGCATCATTACTTATTTGTAATAAATGTCATTGTATTCACCTTTTTTACCCCCTCCTCATTTTCTTCCTTGCTGTTACAAACCAAGTGTGGATGTGCTTTTCTATCCTAGAGGAGAGGGTTCCAGCCCTATTCTCAGGAACTGGAGAGACACAGCCTGTTCTGCAAGTGTCTGAGAGGCAGAACCAAGACATGGGAGCTCAGAGACAGGGAAGGAGGGAGGGGGCGTGTGACCATCACAACAACCAGTCTTATCGGTAAGCCCCAGGAGAGGACTGAACGTAATAAAAATGTGACCCAAGACATGTAAGACAGCAGAAGCCTGGTTAGAAAGCCCTTTGACTAAAAAAGAAAAGGAAGTGCTGATGCTATGCAATAGCACAGAGGTGACTTCTGCTATTGCCCTGTGGCCTGGCTGTGCTTGAAAGCAATTCTATATGCATCTCCAAACTATTCTGTCAGCAGGATTAAGTACATCAGGCAAGTACTAAGATGTGCCAGACATGGTGCCATGCTTGGTACAATTGCTCTGTTTGTAACCATGGGTTATAATTGAACACCCACCCTGAAGTGAAGTAACGTGGAGAAGACCTAGAGGCAGGCTAGAAACAGGAAATTCTTGTGTGTTATTCCATAAGGTAATAGAGCACCTATTTGTATTATTACGCTTTCCACTTCACACACCAAAAAAGGAGTCACTGGATGATTCTGGAAAAGAGCCAAGTGATCCTTGCCCTAAGCCCACCACAATTTGGTTCAAGGCTTCTTCAAGTAACTTGGCCTCTTTAGAGCTCAGACTTTCTTCAAAGGGGAAATTAAACTAGATCTATGATTTGCTGAGGTCCAGACACATTCAAGAATCTAATGAAAGTGAGGGATCCCGCCGCTGAAGTATGAACTAGTGTATAGACCCATAGATTTCAGATATTTCATGAGCCACTGCAGTCCAGCTATGGACCTTATTGTGGGTTGAATTGTGTCTCCTAAAAAGACATGTTTAAGTCCGAACCCCAGGTACTTGTGAATGTAACCTTGTTTGGAAACTGGGTCTTTGCAGATGTAATCACATTAAGATAATGTCATACTAGAATGGGAGAGAAGAAGTGGTTTGTCCTAAATCCAATCTGCTGGAGTCCTTATAAGAAGAGAAGAGGCACAGATATACCATGTGATGATGGAGGCGGAGATTGGAGTGAGACATCTACAAGCTAAGGAATGCCAAGTATTGCTAGAAACCACCAGAAGCTGGAAGAAGCAAGGAAGGATCCTCCACTAGAGACTTCAGAGAGAACATGACCCTGCTGACACCTTATTTCAGACTTCCAGCCTCCAGAACTGTGAGAGAATAAATTTCTGTTGCTTTAAGCTGCCCGGTTTGTGGTATTTTGTTACGAAGCCCTTGGAACTAATACGGACCCCGCGCGATGTGAATCCCCAGACAAGGTGACTTAGTTCTCTGTCTCTCACACTCACACACATTCTGTCAGCAAATCTTGGTGGCTTTACCTGCAGATTATATCCAGAGTCTGACCATTTCACTACCTCCCACTCTAGTTTGCTGGTCCAAGCCTCTGTCAATCACCTGTTGCTTAGATATCACAACATTTCTCTACCTTAGTCAGTGCTAGGCTGCAGCATTTCCTATTGCTAATAAATGTCATGTTCCCCTTTTTCATCCACCCCTTCATTTTCTTGGCTCCCTGTTACAAATCAATGTAGACATGTTTTCCTGCCCTTGGCACTCGTATCTCTTTCTTCTCAACTAAAGAGTGGCGAACTAGGGCATATGGACCCTGCCCCAACTAGAGATTCTAGTTAAGGAGATTTTCCAGGGGAACTCCATGATCCACTTGGCTTTTATCTGCCATCTCAGCCAGTGTCAAGGCTCTTAAGAGGTTACACAAAAGCTGCTTCCTGGAACTCCTTGTGTTTACAAATAAACTTTGTTTTTGTTTTCTAATTAATTAATTAATTTATGGCTACTTTGGGTCTTTGTTGCTGCACATGGGCTTTCTCTAGTTGCGGCGAACGGCGGCTACTCTTCGTTGCAGTGCACGGGCTTCTCATTGCGGTGACTTCTCTTGCTGTGGAACACGGTCTCCAGGTGTGCAGGTTTCAGTAGTTGCGACGCACGGGCTTAGTTGCTCCGCGACACGTGGGATCTTCCCGGACCAGGGCTCGAACCCGTTCCCCCTGCATTGGCAGGAGGATTCTTAACCACTGCGCCACCTGGGAAGTCCCCAAACTTTGTTTTTAAATAAAGTGTTATTGGAACACAGCCATGTCGATTCATTGATGTATTGTCTATGGCTGCTTTCATGCTACAACAGCAAAGCTGAGTAGCTGCAACAGAGACTAGATGGTTCACAAAGCCTAAACTATTTACTATCTGGCCCTTTATAGAAAACATTGGCTCCCTGTTCCAGGCTATCTAGGACTTTGAAATGCTCTGTCCAAAAGGCTCGGAGTCCCCTCCCAGGGGCTGCACGAGCTTCTGCAGCTTCAGGTTCATCCTCTCAAGGACAGATTGCACCTCAGGTGAGTACGCTCCCGTGCTTGGCAGAAGCGGTCAAGGATTGGTGATTTGCTGGGGTGTGGATTCTTTGGGGGCATGCAAACTTCTGTATCCATACACGCAGGCTTAAGTTACCCACATTGGAGGATGGAGTGAGGGCTGGGAAGAGAATGGCTTCCCGACGCTGCCATGTTCCATGAAGAAAATTAAGGAGCCCAAGAATTCTAAATCGGAACTTTATCTTCTTGATTGTTATGAAGACAAATTTGTCAAGGTCGGGGGAGAGAACACAGTTTATTTAATATATTTTAGCATGATGTATAACTTTAAATATATAGACATGTGGGACGTGGACCTCTTTTTGACTTGTGTGCTGGTCCTGCCAAGTGTTAACGGTACTACATTAGGGAAAGATGCTGGTAAACTTGAATTTCCACTTTCTGTGGGTTAGTTAAACTGGAAGTTTCATTCAATAACACATATAGACACATATACATGTGCACAGATATTTTATAGTAACCATGAACTGGCCAGCTCTGGGCTAAGGAAAGTGAAACCCCACTATTTCATATAAGTTCAGGAATCATGCTACTTGCCTTACCAAAAAAAAAGTGTTTGTGATTCATGATTACAGATAATGATATCTGGCAAAGTTGGAAGATGTTTGATCCCAGAATTAGGGTCTGTTTATCTACAGATATTCTTTAATTCAACTGGTATGGATAAAGCCTAGGAAAAAGATGGTTTTAACTAATCTTCAAGTTAACTTCTTGCTTTGTTGAAACCAGTGGCCCTTCAGCAGCCCGTCAGAACTTGCCAGATGGTCTCCCAATTCTTGGTACAATAAAATCAGCAATAAACTATGAATATAAAGTCTGAAGAAACTTCATTTAAAATTTATTCTTTTTTTCACTCTGTTTCTCAACTAGCCACCAGGTAAAGTTAGATATAAATCATTGTGATTATTATGCATACATAAAACAAACACGTAGACTTTGCCAGTGGCTACCCTTACAAGTTGCTCTGGTGAAATATTCCTGACATTTGCTATGACAAGAGTCACTCTTGCTTTTTCAGCCATAGACTCTCACAACATTCATCCAACAGATTTTCAACGATGATGATATCCAAGCTGTGCACAAAAGTAGAATTGTTAATTATGTAGCAGTGGGGACATATCACTGAATGATGTAGATGTACTCCATGCTGGCATGAAGTGTACAGCTAAGTGGGTAACCCAGAAATCAAACAAACATTAGTATAAAAAATACTTACTTGAATTTTTCTTACATGCTAGGAAGGACAGTGAAGGGGCTGCAAAGCAATTAGAAGAGGTGAGCCAGCCTCAGCGGGCGGGGAGGGAGGAGATCACAGGAGCCTTCTTTGAGGAAATGACATTTAAACTGAGCCCAGTAGGATGCATAAAGGTTAGCAGAGCAAAGACGGAGCATTTGCCATGGCCCTGAAGCAAGGGAGAGCTTTGATAAACTGTAGGAAGACCAGTGTGGCTGGAGTGAGGTGGGCAAGGTAGAAATGGTGTTAGACTAGACTGAAGAGGCCTGCAGGTGTCAGATCAAAGACAGTCCTCTACACAGAGTTGGCACACTTCTTCTGTAAAGGGCCAGCTGGTTAGTATTTTAGGCTTTGTAGAACAAGCAGCAAAATCAAGGACATGATGCAGGTACTTGGTATCAAGGAGGAAAAGGAATTCTCACATTTTTATTGACAAAAATAAAAATACAATAATAATAATAATAATAATAGGGTACAATTTTTACTAATAAGAAGAATGGAATTCTTTTGGGGGAGGATATCATTTGGCGTAGGGCTTCAGAGTTAGTATTTCCTATGATTAAAATTGCTTAGCTTTTATGTGTTTCATCTCTGGGAACGTCTTTTCACACATATGGGTACTACCAAACACTGATATAAATCCCTGAGCATATGATTTCACTTGAGTGTGTCTGTCACTTGGAATCAGGCATTTATAGAATTCTATTAGATTCTTCTCTTGATATTTGCCTTTTAGCATGCCATTATGTTGCAGATTAATCAGTTCCAGCTGAAAGTTAGGTGGAGCCTCCTCAATTGCACGGTTAAATGGATTTTGAAATACAAAATTTCCTTTGCACATGCATTGAGGTCTGAACAGCACTTCTGGAATTGTAGATAGACCTGCTGAAAGGTCATTTGCTTTATTACATTAAATGATGCTGGATGATCTTTCTTACCAAGTTGTAAGGGGATAAAGATCTAAGATTCTAGACCACAGTTAATTGGTAGTTTTGTTATCTTATGTGATATGCAATGTTGTCTATTAATAAAATGTTTGCCTTATTCCCTCAGTAGAAAACAAAGCTTTGGCTTTCCACAATCCAATTTACATATTTGGTGTATTTGGTTTCAGTTAAGATTTTTGTATATATATTTACCAGTCCTGAAGACAAAATGATCAGGAAACATAGGATCAACAATTCAGTTGTGGAAGATTTGAACAGGAAATATGTAATCTCCTAGATCCACTTCTTTCTTTGCTATTCTTAGAGAGTTTCTCACCATAGGTGAGTTCTTAGTACAGATTATCTTTTACTCAAAATTCTGTTTCAAGAACTTCAGAGGAACTTTCCACCAAATTATTCTAAATGCTTAGACTGCAATAAAGACAGCAAGCAAGTGTTCATTGTAACAGTTTCACAGAACCCAGTCCTACAGACCATAATGAAGAAGAGAATTTAATGAGTTTTTTTCAGTCTGCTGAGAAATCATCCCACATACTGACATGACTGGGTGGAGAGATTTACTGTGATTCTGCTTCTCACTGCGCCAAATCCCGCTCCCTTCAAAGACAAGAAAAACCAACAACTAAAACAGCATTGGCGGATGGACTTAAGAGCTGAATGCTAAAGAGAGTGATCCTTAATAAATACATACCTGTTTTCATTTTCTAGTGCTGCTTAACAAATTACCATAAACTCAGAGCTGTAAAACAATACACAGTTCTGTAGAAAAACCTAGCATGGTGTGACTGGGTTCTCTGCTTAAAGCTGAAACTGATGGGGTGAGTTCTCATCTGGAGGTTCTGGGGGGAAAATCTGCTTCCAAGCCCACTCTTGTTGGCAGAAATCAAGGACTGCAGGTTGAGGGACCGAGGTCCCCACTTCCATGCTGGCTGTTAACTGGGGTCACTCCCCTCAGTTCATAGAGGCTGCCAGATCCCTCAACAGGTGACACCCAGTCAAGCCTATCCAGATAATCATTGATTGTGCCATAAAACAACCTAAGCAAAGGAGAGAAATTCATCAGATTCATAATCCTGGAGATCTTGAAGGGTATGTACACAGTGGGAGGGAGAATGTGGAGGGCCATCTTAGAATTCTGCCCATCACAACATCCAATGAGATTCCAAGAGAAAAACCGAAGTTCAGTACACATATAGGTATGCAGACACCAGGGTACAATTCTTTTTCCCTTTTGACTTTTTAGATTTCGTTTCTGAATCTCAAAAAGTAATCTTCGTACTAGAAATGGTTTTGCAGTACAAGATTTGTAGCTGAGTACTCTGATGATTCCATAAATAAAAACGATAAAATATCAGAGGGCAGAAGAGCTTTGTGGACATGAGAGCTCAAACAATAATTTCATTTCTAAAGCAAACATCACTCTTCTGTCAACCAAAAATTTCCTTCTCACCTAAACATTTTCCATTCAAGGATTATAGTAGTTGAGAACATTTAGCTACAAGTATACAAAGGTGAATATTTGTGAGTGTAATAGTCAAAATATTCAAATATTCATAAACTCATCTAATCCTGATATTTTTTCAGGAGAATAAATATTTTTGGAGTCATAAAAAGTATTCTATTATGGGGAATGCTGTGTATTGTATAAAGAGAATCTATTACTTCCCACAAAATACAAACTTTTAACAGAGAGAAAATTAAAGGTAAGTGATTTTTAAATTACTGGTATCTAACAATTTAGACAGACAATACACTTATACATGTACCTTCATTTTCAAGTCTGAATTCAAGGATCAGCCAGTGTACAAAGGATCTTCTTATTCATGTGCCACTGAAATTCTTATATCTCCTTTCTAAACTATGTGTCAGAAGAAATCAAAGTTACTTAATTTTACATATTAACTGGCTCATATTTGATATTCAATGTCAAAAATATTGTACTAATTTATTATTTCAGGACTTAGACTGTACCCAACACACTTCAGGTGTTCAAAGGTAGTTTTGTAGCTGAACAGAACTGAAGAGATTTTTTAAAATGGTAATCTACTATAAGACCACTAAGAAATTTTTGAAACATTATAATAGGAAACATATCCATATACATGTTTTAATCAATGGAATCAGTCAAAATGCTTCTTCATATAAAATACTGTACAGAATTTTTGCTATGATTATTCAGATTCTCTGGGGGAAAAGATCACGAAATCAGGAAACATAAACATTCAAATCAGAAAGAATTTATTTATAGAAAAAGAGAAAGATCAGTTAAAAGCAAAGAAACAGCGTATAAATCAATTCAAGACGATATGGATTGGCTGCAAGGCTGTTTTGCTTTCAGTGTGAAGTTTAAAAACAAGACATTATCTCAGCTGCCACGGAAAGTCAGCTTTTCCGTGCTGACATTTGTTTGCAATCTATTTGTTTTTCTGATTGACATACTCTCTGCTAATATAAGGAAAGTCTAAAAAATTAGCTTTTTGGAGTGAGAAAGAAAACTATTATTAGACTTCTCTAAATTGACTAGGATAAGTTATTCTTTTTTTCTTCTCCAGAAATGAAACCTATCCCAATCAACTGACTGCCAATTCCTCAGCTTCTAATCTGTTCCAGCTATCCACTGCTGCATAAAGTGTCATCCCCAAATTTAGTCATTTAAGAAATTAACACTTTCATTAAGCTCATGCATTCTGTGGGTTGGTAATCCAGACAGCATTTGATGACAGTGACTTATCTCTATTCCATTGTCTGGGAACTCAGCTGGGAAGACAAAAATGACAGGGGGTGACTCAACTAACTAAGGGATAGAATCATCTGGAAGCGTCTACACTCACTTTTCTTGTTCCTGGGCTGGAATGATGTGAAGGCTGGTGTCAGCTGAACTGTCTACACGTGGTCTCTCCATGTGACTTAGGCACCTTTCATAGTGTGGCAGCCTCCGGGTAGTTGGTTTCTTCTATGGCAGCACAGGGCTCAAAGAGACAGCACTCTAGCAAACGAGGCAAAAGTTATATAACCTAACCTCCGAAGTAACATAGCATCATTGCCTCTATACTTTATTGGCCAAAGTAGTCATAAGACCACTCCCCAAGGTCAAGAGGAGGAGATATACACCCATATCACAATGGGATGAGTGTCAAGGAAATTTTTGCCATGTTTTAAAACCAACTCGGGGCTTCCCTGGTGGCACAGTGGTTGAGAGTCTGCCTGCCGTTGCAGGGGACACGGGTTCGATCCCTGGTCTGGGAAGATCCCACATGCCGCGGAGCAACTAAGCCCGTGAGCCACAGCTACTGAGCCTGCGCGTCTGGAGCCTGTGCTCCGCAACGAGAGGCCGCGACAGTGAGAAGCCCGCGCACCGCGATGAAGAGTGGCCCCCGCTCGCCGCAGCTAGAGAAAACCCTCGCACAGAAACGAAGACCCAACATAGCCATAAATTAATTAATTAATTAATTTTTTAAAAAAAAGACTGCAGCCTTGGCTGAAGCCTTGACACAGCCTTGTGAGAAACCCTGGAAAAAAAAAAAAAAAAAAAAAGACCAACTCACTGTTCACCATTATTATTTTCCTATTAATTTGCCATTGCCATGATTGTGAAAACGAGTGCAAAGAATGACAGAGGTCTATGTTTATCAACAGTACAGCAAACACTTTACTGTTTGGAAGTTCCCAGAAGCCTGGCTAGGTCTTGAACCCACACAATCTGTTTGATTGCTTTGACTTGACTAAGTGATTCACGTGAACTGAAAACGATACAACAACTAACATCAAAATAAGTTAGTATGTGATAATGGATGGGAGAGCTCTTAGCATATAATAGGGAGATGAAAAGCAAATATTACCTAAAAGAAAAAATAGTAGGCAGTCAACAAATACTTGTTGAAATAAGATTCATATGTCAATATTTTGTCAGCTGTATTTGAACTTATTTTCAGAATGACCCTGGATCAGATGACAACTAACTACATTGTGACCTTCATCCTGCCAGTTCTGCATTTTCAGAACCCTTGCATGGCATGAAACTAATAGAAAGTGAACTAGATTTATACTAAGATATAGATCCTAGTCTGCTTCCATTTATTATGTGACCACGGTCATGTCATTTACCTCCTTGGGCCTCAGTTTTCTTATCTATAAACTGAAATAGCTGAACCTTGAAAACCTATGAAATTCCTTCTAATACTGAAAGTTTGTATTAAAGTATTTTTGTCTCTCTTTCATTGACTGGTTGTTATATAATTTTTATTGACTTGTTGTTATATAACGTTATGTATGGAAAGCTGGTAAATCAAAGCCATATTTTTGAAATGGGTTCACCAATAGAAATGATAGTAGGTAAAAATGGTTCCCAAGCTACCCCACTCAACCCAGTTGTATAGTATTACATTTCAGCCATGTTATGTGTATAATGGTTTATTCTGGTTCTTCCTTTTGGGGTAAAGAGTGAAGGGGCGTTGGTGGACTAAATGGGAAACCTACCCACCATTAACAATATGTGTCTTTGAGTGACTGTGCTCCAAGACAAAACTTAGGACACGTAAAACATACAACCTGACTTCCCAATCCCCAGCCATATTTGCATCAAGATCAGGATGTGGTTGCATGCCCTCGGATTTTGGTTAAAATTTGAGTAAGGCAAAAGCACTGAAAATGACCCTCAATCCAAACACTCAGATTTCACACAATTTAAGACACCCCCAAGCTCAAAGTCGTGTGGGAGGAATGGCTAACACGGGCACTGTACCACCACCTCCCACTTGTAGCATCTTAAACTGCAAACTGGATAAATCCAAATGCCCACTTTAATGTCTTCAACAGAAAATTTCGGCATGTATTTCTGGCAGTCCTTAAAACTGCCCCTTACAGAGGCAAATTTTGCCAAAACCATGAGAAACCCTAGAAGAAATAGTCTAACTATCCAGTAAAAATCACAGTCAATTATTCTAGGCAAACATACCCGCTAATTGCGCCTACTTCAATAACAAATCATAAAGTACCACCTTAATTGAATTAAAAGCATTTTGCTATCACAATGTAGAATAACACGTCAATATCTGACCCTTTCATCTAGTAGGAATTTCATGTAACAGCGTTAACATTATAGTGAAATGAAAACCACAGATGCATACTTAGTGTGTGGGTAATGCCATATTAGTGAACAGGTGAGACAGAGACAATTTTCTTTCTACCAACTTTTGAGCTTCCTCTCAAGTTCCTCTCAAGCTTCCTCTCATCTCAGTGAGTTGCCATTGCAATGTGCCTACCCATTAGGAACTATAGTTCCCAACTGCTACCCTGTCCCCACCTTGCACCCAGGTAGCCATGTTCACATTGCATATTCCAAGTCCCATCTAAGGAATACGAACCCAAGTGCTATGTGTCACTCTTGGGCAAAAGTATTTGAGAAGAATTTTTGTCTTCTCTGTCCTCTCTTTCCCTCGATGCCAGATGAATGCAGAGGACTCCGAGGCTGTAGGAGGTGACTGGACCACAGATGAGATAAATTTGGGTCACGGAGTCACTGCAAGTAGACAAACTGACCAGGAGCACGTACACTGATTTGTTACACAATGAGAAATCAACTTTGTCCCTGAAATCATAGGGGTTATCTGTTACAGCAGCTGGTGTTACCTTAACAAATAGATTTTTTAAATGAACACGATTGCCTTATCTCAATTTCCTTACCAGTGATGCAGAGACAATAAAATCCACCTTGGAGTAATGTTGTGAGAATAAACGAGATAATATATATAAGCAGGCAGCCCAGTTCCTAGCATACTATAGGTGCTCAGTAAAGAATAGTTCCAATGCCACCTGTGTCCTTAATTTTCCAACACTCTTTTTCCGATCTAGCTTAATAGAAATCCTTCAAAAATAATTACAATTAATTTTGTGAAAAAAATAGTGTTTAATTGCTATGATCCCTTGCTTTTCTCACATTAGGGAGAAATGTTAGTTTAATATAGCAGACCACCACCTGCTCATCCCACACACACACGTATATACAAACAACATCAGCATAAAACCTGCCTTTTCCTATAATGGTGTTTTCAACTGCGAAAGGTTTGAACTGAAAATAGGAGTGAAAGTTTAGAAAAAGAAATAATAGGATGCTCACACCTACTAACTCTCTTATTATTAGTTTCCCTCTCATTATTGTCACTCCAAGGTATTTCTGCCTAGGGCTTAACACTAAAACACATTCACCCATGCAAAAAAAAAAAAAAACCATGAAATAAAATTTCACAACACAACCACCAGCTGAAGATTGTTTCCTTCTTGGTCTTGATTGCTGTAACTACACCCATCTGTCTCAGTAGCTTCAATCAAGACAACTAGTTTTGTGAGAAAATTGTTAAAATATAAATTCTTAAGCTATTTTGAGAGGCTGTATGCCCAAGCAGAGTACTTCTAAATTTTAAATTTATGCTAATCAAAAATTTATCTTGCAACACATAACCATTATGGTATACAGAATTGGGTTTTTAAGTTGCTTTTAGTCAGTCCATTTTGAACCCAGACAATGAAACCCATAGACCAGCAGTAAAACCAGGCATTGCCTTGTCAGTCCTTTGCTCAGTTTACACCAGGCCTGGAAATCAATTGTCCCCTGCAAGGATGGCTCTTCCCCATAGGCATGATGGGTTTGGCAATTGTGATTGATCAAGGCCCAAACACATCTGGTTAGTCAAGCTAAAAAGGGAAGATACTATGTAAATTACACACAGAGCTGATCCTTATAAGGTATTTTAATTATGTACTATTTTCAATTTGACTATAGTATATATTAAGTAATTTCGAAAATAAAAAGATGAAAAATAAAATTTCCCACTCCAATGTCACTACTGCTAGTCTGTTGGAATTTTTTCTCACTATGTCCATGTTTGTAAATGTAGTGTATATGCAATTTTACACTGTGATATATACTTTAAAGTCACAATTAGGTGCTCTCCAAAGATCGCCTTAGCAGATGGTTTACAATTATTCTAAGAGTAAGAAATTTCCTTTCCAGAGTCACTTTGTGTGCCACCAGCAGAAATGGTATTACAGAACTCATGCTGTGTGGTTGAGGGTTTTCCATTTTTTGAAAAACCCTGCGATAGAAATGTTATATCTTCTGGCTTGGCATCACGCTGGGTGAGGTCAATTTCTCAGGCCTTTCTCCCCATGGAAAACTACCAGATACCATCCCCTATGGATTCACCTGAAAAATACATGTTTATATTCTCCCTCCAGACATCTTCAAAATAATTGTGTATGAAAGAAAACTTTTCAGAACAATTCTTCTTGTTTTTCAGGTTCTACGCTGGTAAACAAAAGAAAATGATGTTCCTAACAGTAATAAATGCCCAGAGAAGGAGAAAAATCCTCTGTGTGCAAAAACTTCAAACAATGGTAGGCAGTATCTTTAAAGCAAAAGAAGCTGAACTCTAATGAGTAGAAACTTAGGAACATTCTGCGTCACATAGAAATCCATTTAAAACTAGGGATATTGATTGAAAACCACTAAAAATCTGCAAAAGAAAACAGTATTAAAACCAAATATTATACGATTGCGTTGTACAAGATTACTGAAATAATTAATCACTTAGGTACAAAAGATTTTAAAAATTAAAGAACCCACATGTATTAGCTTCCTGGGGCTGCCATAACAAAGTATCATAGTTTGTTTTAACAACAGAAATTTAGTCTCATAGTTCTGGAGGTTAGAAATCTGAAATCAATATGTTGGCAGAATTGGTTCCTTCTGATGGCTATGGGGGAAAAATTTCTTCCAAACCTTTCCTCCTAAATGCTATTATCCTAAGTTGTTCCTTGGCTTGTAGACGGTATTATCCCTGTCATCACATCACCTTCTCTCTATGTGTGTCTGTCTCTGTGTCCAAATTCCCCCTTTTTATAAGGACACAATCATATTGAATCAAGGCCCACTTTAATGACTTCATCTTAACTTGATTATCTACAAAAAGACCCTGTTTCCAAATAAGGTCACATTCACAGGTACTGGAATTTAACCATTCTCACTTTGAGAATCAGTAAAATATCAGTAAAGAAAAAAAGGGGAATCAATACCCATGGCATCGCAATACCTGTTTTAAAGTATTATATCATAGAACTAGCACATTGTCTGCATCAGTTTATGTAATAACCCAAACCACAAGCCTTAAAAGGAGCTTACAGAACAATAACCTAAGACACTTTATGCTACTTTTTACCTGTTAGTTACATCACCTAGAGGACAAGTTTGCTGACAAGTTATTAATTCAGAAAAACACATGTATAACCTATCATAAAAGTTTTCTTCTTTTATATAGCAAGCTGAATTTTAAAATGATTTTCGTGGACAAACTGTCAGCAGTTCCTACATATAGCTTTTGAAAATTCAAGGTCTATCTGCTGTCTTTATCACAGCAATTATTTTACTAATACAAAGAAATGAATTGTCAAGTGGTTTTACTTCTACTATGGATCTGGATGAACAGCATTATTCTAAAAAGGGATTTTGACTTTGGTTTAGGAAACACAATATTGAAATGGGGCAGTCAGTTTCATTGGTGCTCAACAGTACTTAAACAACATCTATTATTACTCTCTTAGTTTATAAGCCAGCTGAATCCTCCATTAGAGCTTGACCCAGAACTGGAACACCAGGGTCTGGCAGAGTCCTGAGATCTCTGCTCTATGGGATCCTGAGAATACACTTCAGTGGGGAGCAATGAATTACAGTTTGTTTTTGTTGCATGCTGACCCTAAAATCTAGAACTTAGTACAGCTCTCCTAGTTTGTGTCAGTAAAGCCTGTCAAACCCTAGACAATGTGGTACTTTATGATTTGTTATTATAAAGGTTATTTTATAAGAGGACCTGTCTGAATAAACTTGCATCCTTCAGAGCTGCAATTATCTCAATTTTTTCATAAGCTGAAAATCGTCAGAGAAAAATCATGAATCATTTCTTCTGGAGGTGTTTAGAAATTCTATTATTTGTGTGTGTGTGTGTGTGTGTGTGTGTGTTTTGTTATCACTGTTATTACAGAGGCACAGGTACACACCCATATACACATATACAGCAAAGAAGAATTGAAAAGGATGGGATGGGAGGGAAGGGCAAGAATGGCAGACAAAATTCTGAGAAGGAGGCAAGACTTCCAGGACTGGCAGATTCGCAGATATAATCTCCTCTCCCTGAGTGAAGGCAGAATCCATGAATATGTTGGGATATCACCTCCATGATTAAGTTACCATACAGGACAAAGGTGGAAAAAAATTAGCAGATATAATAAAGGTCCCTAATCAGTTGACTTTGAGTTCATCAAAAGGGAGATTGTCCTAGGTGGCCAGACCCAGTAAGGTGAACCCTTAAAAGGGACTGGGCCTTTCCTGGAGTCAGATATTGGAAGCATAAGAGAGATTCTTCTAGCAGCCTTAAATAAGCAACTGACATGTTGGAGAGAGGGCCTGTGAGAGCTTCATGGAGGAGGGAATGGTGGCCAGCCTCTAGGAGCTGAGAATGAATCTCAACTCACAGCCAGCAAGAAGAGGGAAGCCACAGTCCTACAACTGCAAGGACGTGAATTCTATCGACAACGTAGGAGCTCGGAGAAGGACCCTGAGCCTCAGATCAGACTGAACCCCCGCTGACACCTTGATTTCAGCCTGGGAGACCCTAAGCTGAAAACCTAGTTAACCTTCATCTGGCCTCCTAACCCCTGGAAACTGTGCGATAGTAAGTATATGTTGTTGGAAGCCCCTCAGATTATGGTTCTGTTAATGCAATTCTGGACAACCAACACAGGATGTAATAGAAGGAAAGGGTCCTGGAGGAAAGGAGAGAGAAAATTTAATCAACAGATGAGGTTTACCTTCTTCTTCTACTCTGCTTTAAAATTATTCACTATATGGCAGACTTTATACAGCCTGGTCTGGAGGAACGCACCTGAGGATCTGGAAATGGCTTAGTGTCTCACTCCTTTTGTCCCCATGGAATTTTTCACAATGACTAATGTTGCTGTGGCAACCACGGGCTTCCAAATGATTTCTTCTAATTCACTGAAATAGTGAAATAAGGCATGCAGTGAGCAATGCTTAGGCTCAGTGAGAGCCTCCAGTCACTGGCTGTGATAAATCTGTTTCCATTACTCCACCTGCTACCTGAAAACATACCAATAAAAACTTCAAAAGACGGAATAGTTTTTACATGTACGAAAGTACCCATTTCCCACAGGAGAAATTCAACTGTCCATATTACAGGTAGCTAACTATAATCACGGAAATTATTCTTCATTAAAGCTCTCTTAAGACTAAACTCCAGTGAAAATCTTTCAATTCTGTTAACTATCAATACAGACACAAGTAAAAGTCATTCAGGTCTTTTGCCTTTAGCTAATTGTTTCTATTATAAAATGAGCATTTTTATTTGAAGATTTATTTAAAACAAAACGAATAAAGTTTGGCCATATTCAAAGGTTTAGAAAAGTTAAATGGAGCTCCCAAACAAATGAGGTGTCATTTTGGAAGGTGTTTGAGCACAATTTAATAATCGTTCAACCCTTCAAATGTCTCTAACCATCAGACTGGCAAGGAATAAGAAAGCTGGAAAATCTCTAAGAGCCTTCATGTAAGCAGGTACTACTATGTCACATACCAAATAAAACAGTAAATATTGAGGCCTGTGATGTGGGTTGCTTACCCATCAGTCACTGCCCACTCTTTCTGTAAACCAAATCCTGATTTTGTCCAGTGTTTTGTGACTGTGCACTTCTGGGAAAGCTGTACTTCTCCCTATCCCAGAGGGTAAATCGGCATTCAGTCTAAGCCAATGGTTCGCAATCTTTATCTCTCATCAGTTTCAACTGGAGGGTTTGTTAACACAGTTTGCTGGGCCCACCCGCAGAGTTTCTGACCAGTAAGTAGGTCTGGGATGGGGCCCAAAAATGTGCATTGCCAGCAAGTCCCCCGGTGATACTAACACTACTGGCCAGGGGATGCCAACGTAAGAACCAAGCCAACCAATTCTCTCCCGAGTGAATGATTTGTTTAGATGGGGGCCAATAATACCATTCTGAGCAATAAGCTGAGATGGGAAATCTGCTGAGGACTTTGGAAAGATTTTCAATGATTTTTTTAAAAAGTACACCTGAAACTAATATAACATTGTGAATCAACTACACTTCAAATTTTTTTAAATAATAAATAAATAACACAAAACAATATGAAAAAAACAAAAATAAAAACCTGAGATATACTAGCAGATTGCCTCCCTTTTCTGCTTCTCACCTTTTTGAACTTTATCCGATGCTAGAACATGGGTGATTATCTTACAGGTAGACAGCCTAAAAGAACAAGCCAATGTGACAGGTTGGAAAGTTACAAAGAACCTGGATCATGAAGCTGGTGAGTTGCTGAGCTAACCAGCCCTGGAGCAATCTCCTTCTGAACTTGTTACTGCACGTGGTTAATTAGCTTTAAGCCAATCTTGGTTCAATATTCTGTTACTTGGGGTCTAAATCCCCTTCACAGAACCATCAAAAGTTGGAACACTCTATTTGTCATAAGAGAGCTTGGATTAAATAAATAAGAAAAATATTATCATTAATAAAGAATTGTTCATTATACATTATTTGGGTTCTGGGTCTTATTGCCCTAGATATTGAAATAATTAGTCTCCTCTTATGAAAACTGGATAGATTCCAAACATTATTTTTGATAGAGAGTTGGAGAGTTGGAGGGGAGAGTTGGAGGGGAGAGGGTAAGACATGAGAGTTGGAGGGGAGAGGGTAAGACAAAAAAAATTATTAAAATGTAAAACTAAATTTATAAATATATTTCAAAATATTAGTATTCCAGTCTTAATTCTAAGCATTTGCATTATTGTATTATTGTCAATAGTGAGTAGGTTAAAATGAGTTAACTGATTAAAATTCAGTGGTTGAATAGTTGGCTTGTGAAAGGGTTTCTGTTGTCATTTCATTTTTCTTTTCTAGGTTAATTCTCTGTTTTATTCAGATATAGGTGAGTCAAAGGCTTCAGACAGCCTATTTTGCAGGAGAATATTTAGCATCTGAGTGTCTCCCTATCCTACCTGTTCCTGCAGATGGAACATCACCCTTTATGTCAAAATGGGGCTCTTCTCCAGGCTTTCATGTCCAGGTTGGGGCTGGCATCCCGGTTAAGGATTCTTTAGGCTGTGAAATTGACAACGAAATATTTGGCTTTGTACACTTTGGTGAGGACATCATACTGGGGACTCCAGCTCCTCCCCCTGGAGAAACCGATGTAGTGTCATGGCTGAGTTCTGCAGGATCCAAGGACATCTTGGTCAACCCCTCTGGTGGAGTCTTTCCCATCCAAGGAACTCCTTTCCGGAAGTAACAGCAAACACCACACCTTTCACTAAGGTGTAAACGGGCTTATCTTTGTCCTCCCTGCCACGGGCAGGGCGCGGCGACTGCTGGGTCAGGACCACAAACAGCTCCCCAGCCAGCGTTAGAGTCAGAGCCTGCGCCAGCACCAGGGCCAGCGCCTGGACAGCGACCTGTGGGGCCGGCAGCGCTGCCGGCTCCTGGGATTGAGACCCGCCACGGTGAGGCCACAGAGCCTGGTGACATGTGGCCTGGGCAGTGGAGCCCAACGTTCCCACCCGAGGTCCCAGAACCCAGCCCCACACACCTGTCACTTTGTCATTTTGTTTGAGCCTACTATGATAAAGCCTACATTGGCAATTCCAAGGCCTAAATGTTTGCAAATGAAAGTCCACTGGGAGATCAATTTATTACTTTAATTCGGTCAGAAAAGATCAAACCCCACCTATGAGAAAGAACTTACAAAGTTCATCATGAATCCTCCACTATGGGAAAGACAATGGAAACTTCAGCTTGAGTTCTGTCCCGGGTAATTGAGTTACTGCAATGCTACAAGGAACTCATTAGGGAGCAGCTGGAGGGTTCCCTAGAAGGCCTGGACATACTAGACATACTAATTACTGTCCATCTTTTTAAAGAAAGGAGCTTAGTCATCTTGTTTAACGTCAAAAATGATGCAAATACACCTGTCTAAAGACAGAGGGATGGAGGAGTTGATCTCCTGATATACATTTAAATCAAGTTCCATCATTTTAAGAAAACAATTTACGCTGAAGTTTTCTCCTAGACAAACTCCCTTTTGATCTCTGTCTATCATTGCTTCTTTATTCTCTAGTGCAGTTTATTTTCATAGAATTCCCTTTGCCATACGCAGAAGTACTGTACACAGTTATAAAGTAGAGTGAAACTAGAAAAAAAGAATAGTCATTTGAAACAGGAGATCAGTGGTTTTCCAGCTAATGCTCTACAGAAGAACTTAAGGTTTTCCCCAAAGAATAAAGTATTTTTCACCAAAAATGACTGTTTGAACTGCCTGAAAAGCCTACTCAGTGAGCCTACCATATTCATATATTAGGAATACGAATAAAGTTTCATTGATTTTTTAAGTCCACTGCTTAAAAAATGAAGAGAAAAGAAAACACAACCACAGCACCAAAGCAACAGACTATTAGTCTATTTGAACATTAAACATTTTAAAGAGAAACTTTCCTTTAACTCATTACTTCTCTGGACTCCAGAGGCTTAAAGTTTTTCAGAATGCACCTTATTTCCAGGTTTTATATTTGTGCCCCTTCTCCCAGTGACTTTGGAAAGTATTGATCAGTTATTCTTCTCTAGGGAAGAAAACTCCATGAAAAGTATATTATTAAATTTAATTTGTTTTAAAATAAAATGTACTTTTTAATTTCAGAAGCAATATCTATAGAAAATTAAGAAAAAGTGGGAAATAGAAAGAGAAGAGAAGCATTCATATTTTCAATGCCCAGAGACACACAGTACTGATTCACATTTTGATAAATTCCCTTAAAGTATTTTCTTCTTGTTTTAATCTCTACATTTTTCAAAATTTACAAACTTAGGTTTAATCTCTGGCAATGGTTTTTCACTGTCTTTAGCTCTTTTCTCTTATTGCGCCTGCCTGTTAAACTCTGGTATTCTTTCATTTCTGACCTTAATCCTCTTCTAGTCTCACCTGCTGCTTAATATAATCAATATGCCTGGCTTTATCCCATCTATGATCTGATAAATCCCAAATAAAGATCTTTTATTTACACAGCTTTCTGATGATTAAATCCATGCTCCATTTCCTTACCGGATAACTCCACCCTAATGTCTTTAACATTAAATATCTAAGCCTGCCCTTTCTTCTCTACTCTCTTAAGATTATTTTAGTTTCAAGTAAGAGAAAACCAAAGTCAAGCTTGTGCAAATAAAAGTAAAATGAAAAATAACGTATTGGTTCCAGGATAGGACTGGCTGAACACAGAAGCTCCAGCACTGATACCAAGTCTGACTGATCCTCTTCCATCTCTGTTCTCCTACTTTCTTTTCATTTATTTTCTTTTAAATTTCATCTTCAGATGGATAGCCATTTGTGACCACCAGATGGCTACCACCATCTCCCCGGTCTACATGCTTCCAGGTTCTAACTGGGCAGAAAAGAATGAGCAGAACTATGCAGCTTCTGCTTTCATTCTTTTCCCAGGATCCCCACCAAAGTTCTGAGAGGCACTCAGATTAGACTGGCTTAGGTCACATGCCCAGCACTCAACCAATCACGCTGACCAGAGAGATGCTATGGGCTGTTCTCTTTGGCCCTTGGTCTCACTCTTCATAGCGCTCCTGGGGACCTCCCATGGACTGAGGGTTGGGGAAGGGGAGACAGAACCTCAGACGAAACTCAGAGCTGCTACCAGAATAAAGCAGGCGGATGCCAGGCATTAACAAATACTATTGGACCCTCCTTTAGTTAATGACACTCACTTACCCAATTCCAGAATTTGACATCATACAAGACACCTGTATCTCCCTCCCATAGCCAAATAGTCAACAACTTTGTCACTTCTATTTCTGCAGTTTTATTCAAAGCCATTCTCTCCCTGCATTCCCACTGCTACTCCCTCACACTTGGCTTTCTCAGATCCTCACAACTGATTCTTCCTGCCACTAGTCTTATACCCACAACATTTATTGAGCCACTGTTGGTTTATCTAAAATGTGTATGTGATTCTGCTACTTCACCATTTTAATGGTTTCTTTCACCTCCTACACAAGGGTAGCACCTTTGCACCTCCCTTCAGGTGTGGCCTCATCCAGCCTAGCAGCAAGCTTTTGAATACATTCCGATGGTCACTCTTTCTTATAGATACATTGGACAATTTTAAGCTCCCTAAACAGTATATACTCTCATGTGTCTCTATCCATTCCAATTTCTATTTTCTTCCCTGGAATATCTTTCCTTCATTCCTCCTCCTTTACCACCATTTCCTACCACCAGCTGAGGCCATCTAATTTCCACTGGATTTATTTTCTGTTGCTCCTGTAAGAAATTACCAGAAACTTAGTGGCTTAAAACAACATAACTTTATTATCTTAAAGTTTTGGAGGTCAGAAGTTCAAAATAGGTCTTATGGAGCTCAAATCAAGGTGTCAGCAGAGCTGCATTTCTTCTGGAGGCTCTATGAGAGAATCTGTTTTCTTGCCTTTCCAGATTCTGGAGGCTGCCCGCATTCTTTGGCTTGTGGCCTCCTTTCATCTTCAAAGCCAACAATGGCATCACTCTGACCTCTGCTTCCATCATCACATCTTGTATGATTCTCCTGTCTCCTACTTTCACTTGTAAGGACCCTGAGATTACATTGGACTCACCCAGATAATCCAGGATAATCTCCCCACCTCAATAACCTTCATTTAAATATCCACACAAAGTCCATTTGGCCATACAAAGTAACCTATTAACAGGTTCCAGGGATTAGGAAGTGGACATTTTTGAGGAACCATTATTTTACCTTTCTTACCCACATTTTCCTTAAGAACCATGTTCAGCATGACCTGCTTTTAGACATGTGTTCTGGCCTTTTGTCTCTTCTGGGTTTCTCCTCTTTATTTGCTTACCACCCTATACCCTTCACTCTGGCACTCAATATCCACTCTGTCTCTCATGCAACATTAGGAGTTCCCCATGCAAAATGGCTTTGATTTATTCATTCCTGAGGGATAATGTGTGTCTGGCACAGCCAAGGAAATTAATAAATGCATTATAGTTCCATAGTCCTCTAGCAACCTAAAAGCTTGATAGTTTTTGATCAGCAAATCTCAAGCTAATATCAATGTGTCCCAGAGTGACTCACAATTCAACTATTGCACACTGAAATGGAACTTGACCAAAATTCACTTTATTTTCTAAATTTCAAACCAACAAATTTTATCTCTGAATTTTAGTGTTTTATATAATAATGTGTCATTGCTCTTGGTCAACTAAGAAACAGAAACACTAACTTCTTAAACAAAGCTTAAAGTTACTTCTTGGTTTCATCTTTTATAATGAAGTGGCAAGTGCTTCCTAGGAAAGAAGTTCTAGGAAAAATGAAAAAAAAAAAAAACTGTGGAAAGTACACAGCCACTCTTGAATACACTCACTGACAGGAGTATGCCTTAACTTTTATACTCTATGTCACATTGCTCTGAATGTTCACTCTTCAGCCAGTCTTGGAGCTCTATTTTGCCATGTGCCAGAGTCGCTTTTCAACTCTCAAGGCACACAGCCATCTGAAGATGCAATGGGAGCCCTGCCAGTATCAATGTGAAGCCTCTGGCTGAATGACATATCAGTAGACGTTCAATCACCGCCCCTGTGCCCTCCTTTTCAGTGGAAGCTGTGAAGTAATTGCACCCGTAAGGTAGAGTATAACCACAATTCACAGAAGGACACTTAGAGCTCAGTGAGCCAATTGTCAAGTAACAGGAGAATTGACCCAGATGGTTTTGAGTAAATGAGAAGTTGCTACCCCGGGGGTCCACAAAGAAGGGGATCTGCCAAAAATGTGCAAGAAAGCTGTGCAGATGGCCACCCTGATATTTCAGTGGAAATACACTTCCTTATAGGTTGAAAGGCTCAGTGTGCTTAACACTGGGGACGCTGCTGGGTGGACAGATTTCTGTAGTGCCCTGCCATCACCACACCAGGACACGGAGTCCACAAAACGGGATATGGTACAGTTGTGGGTAGGTACACATTTCTGTGATTAATCTGCTTGGAATTACTCATTGCCACAACATGAAAACATCTGGAACTCTTGTTTCTGGATTGTGATTATAGAGGCTTGAGGTATGGTTATCAGCTATTTGTTTACATTGCCTAATATTTGCTTCCACAGAAAACAGTAGATTTAGTGGTCTAGTCCTCCTTTGCTCCACTCATCAAACTAGCCAAGTATTTATCTCTCTAACGATGTGTATATGTGTTGTGTGTGTGCAGTGCTCTGGATTCAGCTCCTTGGCAATCAAGTAATACCTTATCTTATTTACTAGGATTCTGATCTATATGTACTGCCTCTTTAAACCTTCTACTTTGTTTTAATAGAATAGTATATATTTTTAAATGTGATTTGACTGAATTAGCTATCATTATTAAATTACATAACACATACAGGTAACAGTCAATTAGAACTGAACTACACAGTTGTAGGTAAAACTCACCCCTATTAATCTGTCTCCTTAAGTTCTTTGGATGCTAACTGCTCACCACCAATATGACCTGCTTTTCTCACTTTGAAAACACTTATTGATAAAAGAGGCAAGAATACACAGTGGAGAAAAGACAGCCTCTTCAATAAGTGATGCTGGGAAAACTGGACAGACAGCTACATGTAAAAGAATGAAATTAGAACACTCCCTAACACCATACGCAAAAATAAACTCAAAATGGATTAAAGACCTAAATGTAAGGCCAGACACTATCAAACTCTTAGAGGAAAACATAGGCAGAACACTCTACGACACAAATCACAGCAAAATCCTTTTTGATCCACCTCATAGAGTAATGGAAATAAATACAAAAATAAACAAATGGCACCTAATGAAACTTAAAAGCTTTTGCACAACAAAGGAAACCATAAACAAGACGAAAAGACAACCCTCAGAATGGGAGAAAATATTTGCAAATGAAGCAACTGACAAAGGATTAATCTCCAAAATATACAAGCAGCTCATGCAGCTCAATATCAAAAAAACAAACGGCCCAATCCAAAAATGGGCAGAAGACCAAAATAGACATTTCTCCAAAGAAGATATACAGATTGCCAGCAAACACATGAAAGGATGCTCAACGTTACTAATCATTAGAGAAATGCAAATCAAAACTACAATGAGGTATCACCTCACACTGGTCAGAATGGCCATCATCAAAAAATCTACAAACAATAAATGTCAGAGAGGGTGTGGAGAAAAGGGAACCCTCTTGCACTGCTGGTGGGAATGTAAATTGATACAGCCACTATGGAGAACAGTATGGAGGTTCCTTAAAAAACTAAAAATAGAACTACCATACGACCCAGCAATCCCACTCCTGGGCATATACCCTGAGAAAACCATAATTCAAAAAGAGTCATGTACCACAATGTTCATTGCAGCTCTATTTACAATAGCCAGGACATGGAAGCAACCTAAGTGTCCATTGACAGATGAATGGATAAAGAAGATGCGACACATATATACAATGGAATATTACTCAGCCATAAAAAGAAACAAAATTGAGTTATTTGTAGTGAGGTGGATGGACCTAGAGTCTGTCATACAGAGTGAAGTAAGTCAGAATGAGAAAAACAAATACCGTATGCTAACACATATATATGCAATCTAAAAAAAAAAAAAAAAAAGGTTCTGAAGCACCTAGTGGCAGGACAGGAATAAAGATACAGATGTAGAGAATGGACTTGAGGACACGGGGAGGGGGAAGGGTAAGCTGGGACAAAGTGTGAGCGTAGCATTGACATATATATTTTACACTACCAAGGGTAAAACAGATAGCTAGTGGGAAGCAGCTGCATAGCACGGGGAGATCAGCTCGGTGCTTTGTGACCACCTAGAGGGGTGGGATAGGGAGGGTGGGAGGGACACGCAAGAGGGAGGGGATATGGGGATATGTGTATACGTATAGCTGATCCACTTTGTTATACAGCAGAAACTAACACAACATTGTAAAGCAATTATACTCCAATAAAGAAGTTAAAAAAAAAAAAAAAACATTTAGTTTTTTGGAGAAGGCAACTGCATTCATCTCCATCCCAGTCACCTGCAAAAGACACTTATTGGATTGTGATTTTTACTCATGGCTGTCATTGTAGGAGACTGTAAATGGGGAAGTATTTTATTTGTTTGTTTGTTTTGTTTTATTCCTCAGAGATGGAAGGTCATTTGGTGTTAGTTTCTTACAAAGCTAAGCTGGTCGTACCATATGATCCAGCAGTCAAACTCCTAGATACAGTACTTACTCAAATGATTTGAAAATAAAAACTTGAGCATGAATGTTTACAGCAGTTTTATTCATAATCATCAAAACTGTAATCAAACAAGATGGCCTTTAATAGGTGAGTGGATAAAATATAATACATCCGTATAATGGAGTATTGTTCAGTTCAATGGAATATTATTCAGTGATAAAAAGAAATGATCTGTGAAGCTGTGTTAAGACACAGATGAATATTAAATGCATATTGCCAAGTGAAATAATTCAGTCTGAAAAGTCTGTGTACTACTATATGATTCCAATTATATGACATTCTGGAAAAGGCAAAATTGTAGAGCGGGTAGAAGATCAGTGGTTTCCAGGGATCTGAGGGGAGAGTGGAAGGACTGAATCGGTAAAGCACAGGAGAGTTTTTTAGGGTGGTGAAACGAGCCTGTATAATCCTATAACGTACCCTTGGCACTATGCATCTGTCAAAACCCATAAATCTTAGCATTACAAAGAGTGAAACTTATGCAAATTTTGAAACATCATTTGGGAGTTTGAGGATTCTGGGATGGAATGCAGAAGGCACAGAACAATGTAACTGTTACAAATGTATAAAACAACCTTACTGATTAGAGGAGGGGGGAAAGGTGCCAACCTAAGTAACACTGGAAAAGGGTAAGGACAAAAGAAACTTCGTAGAAACACTGTACTCCATAAAGTTTGTTTCCCATGGCGGGTGCAGATTCTCTATTATGATACTGCTACACATGTATACTAGAATTGAAAAATTAGATAACTGGACGGCATACAGTGGGAGTCAGGTTTCTCACTGTTGGAGTGGCCGGTGCCAGATAGACAAGAGTCTAAGTAGACAGGAGGCTACAATGACCCACGTGGTAATGCATTAGAGTCAGAGGTATTAGTATAAACTCACACTTGACTTAACATAAATACAGATTGTTACACAAAGTGTTTCTAGAGATGTATATATACACAGGTTAGAATACACATATACATATGCTTATTCTGGTCAGCTGAAAGGGTCTAGAAGCAATGACACACCAGCAATAATGAGCACACCTAAAACCCACATCTTAGTTTCTAATACTGTTCTCCAATAAAAGGAACCAGGACTCCTTAGAGAAAGGGCTGATTCTAGTATTGGGATAGAAATATACATGATGGCCCTGAGGCATCTTATAGTGCTGCAAAGTAGGGCAGTGCTTTAAAAAGTAAGAAGGAAGGACAGAAGGAAGGAAGGAAGGGAGAGAGGGATGGAGGGAGGGAAGGAGAGAGGGGAGGGAGGAAAAAAATACAAACGCACAATGATGGAATATGGCAAAGAAGTATAGAAACCAACATAAAAGCTCCCAATGGCAGCAGCTTAAACAATTTAAGCAACAAAATAAATTAAAACAGCTCTGCACAGCAAAATAAACAATAAAAAAATGAAAAAGCAACCTACAGAATAGGAGAAAATATTTGCAAACCATATATCGTCTAAGGGGTTAATATTCAAAATATATAAAGAACTCACACGACTCAATAAAAACAACAACAAAGCAGGCAATCTGATTAACAGAGTGGGCAGAGGAACTTAAAGACATTGTTTCCAAAGAAGACAGCCAAATAACCAACAGACACATACAAAGATGCTGAACATCACTAATCATCAGGAAAATGCAAATCAAAACCACAATGAGATATCACCTTGCACCTGTTAGAGGGCCATCCCCGAGAAGACAAGAGTTAAATATTAGAAAAGGGCACCTTAAGCTTACACAAGGTTATATGTCAATTAAATTCTCAATAAAAATAAATAAGTATTTATAACTCCCAAAATAAATGCCCATGAGTGTGTACTGATTTAAATAAATGATTAAAGAAATAAACAAAAGGAAGAGAATAGACACATCCCCCATACAGAAAGATTTTAAGTAATTTGTGGTGGCACTCCACCCTCAAAGAAGTAGAAAATAGCTCCCCACTTTGTAAACGTGACCTTTACATGGGGACTTCCTTCCAAAAACGTACATTATGGAAATGGGAGAAAAAGTAAATTTACAGTGGAGAAATCTAAAAAATACTACCTCAGTCAGATGATCAAAGTAAACATCAACAATGATAAGTGATGTTGAGAGTACATACTCATCATGTGATGAAAATGATGCTTCACCTCGGTGGTCTTCTCCAAAAAAATACATAACCCCAGTCTAATCATTTAAAGAAAAAAAATCAGGCAAATCCCAATAACGGAACTAACCAGTACTTCTCAAAACTGTCATGGTCATCAAGATCAAGTGAAGGCTGAGAAACTGTCATAGCGAAGAGAACCGTAGAGAGATGTGACAACTAAATGTGATGTGTCTTGGATGGGATCCTGGCATGGAAAATAGATAACATGCTAAAAACTAAGGAAACACAAATAAAGCAAGGACTTTAGTTGATAATAATGTATCAGTGTTGTTTCATTAATGGTAACAAATGTACCATTCTAATGTAAGATGCTAATAATAGAAGAAACTGAGGGTGGGGAGATGGGAATTCTTCATACTCTCTTTGAATTTTCCTGTAAAATCAAACCTGTTCTACGATAAAAAGGTTTTTTTTTTTAATATCAGCATTAAAATATAATTTACTTTCCTTCTTATCCTAATCTTTCTCAACTGGTTCAAACTCAGGAGTTTTATTCATCCCCTTGCCCTCAGGGTCATCAAACGCCAACATTCAGCTTTACAGTAGAATCTACTTTTGTCTTCGATATGCATGAAAAATCATTTGTCCAGAGCATCTATGAACTATTTGCATTTTCAATCAGTTGAACCATTAACTCAAACAGTTGGACCATTATATCAAGAATTTCTAGTCATTGAGCACTACAAATTAAAATGGAAGTTACAGATGTATGATGCAAGTCAATATAGGGTACAGAAATTTGGTTTCCTGAAACAATTCAGTGCATTTTTTATACCTGTATTTCATTTTAAAGGACTGGACAAAAAGCTGAAATTTTAATCATCAGTTTTGATACAACACAAATATTTATGACACTGTGGCTTATTTCCTAGGTATCCAAGGTTTTAAAAAGAAGTGCTTCAACAGAATTCCAGTACCTAGTTCATGTTAATATCTGAAATTTCTTGTATTTCATTAAAGTTGATGTGTCTTTGGTACTACTTCATGTTTATTAATAACAATACATGCATCATGGCAAAAACTGTGTAAGTCACTTGATGCTGAGTTTGTGGTTGATGGTTTGAGTTTCTTGTATAATTATAAATTATATAAAAGGTGTTTCTCGGCCTCAGTGGAGAGCAAATTCTGTAAAATTCTCCTGGGTATTTTTTTTAATGATATTATTGGACTTATCCTTTCTTTACAAGAGTCCTGTTGTTACATTTGTCTTGTGCCTTCCTTGATTTGCTTGGCCTGTTTTTTGAAAGAAAAGAAATTCATTAAAAACACATTTAAATTATGTATGCTAAACTAGAAAAATGACATCATTTTCTCTCAGATCTAGAGAATAGCACGGCTGCAGTTTATTTCTTGCTTCAAAAGCCTCCCTCATTCTTATGGACAACCACGTATCAGTTAAAACATTTGTCAAGAATTACTGATAAGGTATCATCTAAGCCACTGACTGAATGCAGATTCGTTCATTACTTAGTCATGGACGCAGGAATTTCAGCCTACTGGTGATTATTCAACCATTTAGTTTAGCAAACATCTGAGCATTTTCTTCTGTACCCTGCATGTATCAGAGAGTAGGAGTCAGTACACCCCTGTAAAGGGCCAGAGAGCAAATATTTCAGACTTTGTGAGCCTTAAAGAATCTGTCACATTTACTCAACTCTGTTGTTGTATTGTAGCATGAAAGCAGCCATAGAAAATGCAAATGAACAGCGTGGCGTGTTCCAATAAAACTTCATTTACATACAGGTATCCAGTGCATCATGTCAGGTTTGGCCCGTGGGCTGTAGTTTGCCAATCACTGTCATAAAGTGTGGGAGAGAAAATGGAGATGCAGAGACTGGTCACTCTATGAGACCCAGAATGTTCTTTGCTTCCTTCTCTGACTGGAAAAGCTCCTCTCACTTTACCACACCAGCTCACACGTCCTTTCTTCCATGAATTCATTCTCAGCTTCACCAGATAGAGTTAGTTTTCTCTTTTTTTTGCACTATACTATCATGACTGTTAATTTTCACATCTTCCATTCTTGCTAAATAATGGGAAAATACCACCTCTGTTGTCCAACTAAACTCATACTGTGCGTAACGTGGTCAGTTCCCCTGTAGTTGAGCATACCTCATCCATCTCTGTATCCTTGTACACTGCAGAATGTCATGACTTAATGAACACATTAAATACAAATATAAAGAAGAAAGTGATGAGTAAAACGTGTGCAGGACAAGAGCATGCTACCTGAACTCAGAGGAAGTAGAGAGTACCTTCAAAGGGAGGGATGAGAAAAAGAGGTACAGGAGGCTGCGTATTGACACAGGGGTATGTGAAGGAGGAAACAGCATTTATTCCAGACCCTGTGTGTGACAGGCAGCCTCCAGCATGGCTCACATCATCCCCAACTCCTGATATTCATGCCCTGCGCAATTGCCTCATCTTGCTTGTTGGCAGGACGTGATGACTCACTTCTAATGCATAAAATACTACAGATGTGGTGAGATGTGTCTTCCAAGTTCAGATCATAAGAATACTGTGGCTTCCATCTTGCTCACTTCTTCACTCACTCTGAGAAAAGCTAGCTGACACATTGTGATCTGTCCTATGGAAGGACCTCATGACAAAGAACCAATGGCTCCAGCCAACATCAAGCAAGGACCTGATCCACAGGAGGGAGCTTGGAAGTGGATCTTCACCCAGCCCGGCCTTAAGGCACCTGCAGCTCCGGTTGACATTTTGATGCAACCTTGTGAGGGACCCTGAACACCCTGATGAGTTGCGGCTGGATTTCTGACTCATAGAAAATGTGAGATAGTAAATGTATATTGTTTTAAGCTGTTAAACTGTGAGCTAATTTGTTATGTAGCAATAGATAACTAATATACAATGTCAGGTGTTCTAGATACATTTTCTCACTTAATCCTCTTAATAAACCTATGGAGTACCTATTGTAGTCAATTTTCCTGAAAAGGAAATAAAGCCTCAGGAGATTATGTGATCTATCCAAAAATTCATGGTTAGTGAGTAGCAAAAGTGGCATTCAGATCTTTGCTCCTTCAGTCATCACAGCAGTAAAAGCACGAACTAAATGAACAATACCGACAGAAGATAAGAATAAGGAAGAGTGCTCAGGAAACCACCATGCACGGTCTGTTCTATTTCAGTAGGTACTGGAAAACATAGGTGATCTTAGCCAGTTCTCCACACATGCAGGACTTACCGTCATAAAAGCGATTATTTTTCTTTCTTAGGGGGTCTCTCCCTGTCTCTCCAGATCTGCTCAGCTGGGCCGTCCTTCTGCTCTAGAAAGAAAACTCTGCTGAGTCTCATAATATTTTGGGTCACTCTTAGGTAATAGAAATGGCTGCTTTGTCCCAGACACAATCTAAATTCAGTGATTAAAAGTCTCCAGTCTAATACACTGATCAGCCCTTCAACCTTTTTCCAGGTGTAACATCCCGCCCTCCTCTCCAGATGCAGAAGAGCTGCCTGGTGCTGGCATGTGGCTAACATTTCTCTCTATCCCATGGACCTCTGCCCCCACATACTAGCTCATATTTCTGATCCTTCGAGGGTTGAAGAGGACAGGGGTTTGAAAAAAGTCTTGATGGCTGGAAGAATCCATCCTTGTCTTGTACCGTTGTGAGATGGCTCAGTGATTTCTGGACCTAGCAGCTACTTCATGTTGATTCTTCTCACAGCACTTTCTCCAGAATCTCCTGTGGGTCCCTCTGCCTGCAGCATCTTTGAAAGGAGCTGGACCTCACCTTCTGCTAGCCTCTCGCCATCCCCAGTCAGCCTCTATTCCTGGCAATATACTTCACATCATTTTATTTGAGCACCCACCCTCACATCTGTTCCCTTGGGCAGAAACCCTTTCAAACCATGCCAAGCTTACACTCCTTCTCAGAAGGACAACGGTATCCGTTCTGTGGTACCAGACTGCTTTAGCTTCCTCGCACAGGAGTCAGGCAGCATCCTGCTGTGTCCTCCAACTGCAGGGGACATGTAGCAGGGACTCTGAGTGGCCCCACTGAAGTACCACTCTTTAGCCTTGGAGGTCTCCCCATCTCTACCCGTTGCAGGAAGGTGGGACTCACAGCTCAGCTGTCTCCAATAATATCATCCTCAAAATCACCTCCCAACGTCAGTCTCTCAACTCATCAAAACCACCCTTAGGAATGGAGAATTTCAGTGTTGTGAAGCTGATTCTCTGATATTTCCTTTGAAAATCTGCTTATGGTCTAGCTCCTTGCTGAGGCTTCAATTTTAACATCAAGTTTCAAGACAAGCAGAGTTTTGCTTTAAGGGGATTCATCTAGTGTATGCAGGTGAGACTGAAGTCTGAAGTCACTGAAAGAGAAAGACTTGAAAAGCAGCTATTAAATAATCTAAGCTACAGAGAAGTGAGGTCCGAACTAGGGCAGTTGTCATGGGAATAAAATTAGGAAGAATGTCTCAACAGTCATGGAGGAGGTAGATCAATAGCAACTGAATGAATGTGAATAGAAGAAAAGACTTGAAAACTGGAAGAAAATTTTGGTCAATAATAGAAATCAGAATTCAGAAGGAATGCATTTAAAGGGGAAATGGGATGATCAAGCATGTGGCTCTTTAGGCACTGTGGCAATATTAGGTAGAGACGAGCATCAGGAAATTAGAAGACGGGTCTCGGAATTCATAATTGAAGTTTAGCATCATCTGCACAGAGATCATTATTGAACCCACAGTGGTCATAAGACTAACATTAAAAAGTAATAGAAAATGACTGAGAAAAGGAGGAAAATCTGCCCCTAGATATAGCGAGACCACTCAAAAAACTGAAAGCCCAGACAAAGGCAGGCCTTTAATGAAGGGTAGTCATTAGAATCAAAAGCCGAAGACAAGATATGAAAGGAACTACTGAATATAGCCTCAGGAAAATGTCCATCACCACAGATTTTTTCTGTAGAGTTGTTGAAACCAAGCCCAAATTCCAAGGGTCGGAGACTGAACGAACAGTTAGGAAGTAGAGGCAACAGGTATAGAATAATCTTGGGGAATTGGTCTATGAGCAAGAAAAGGTCTCTTGAGAAGACAGAAGGGTCTAGGAGACATTGCAAAATTTGGACATGTTTATAGGCAAAGGGGAAAGAGCCAGTGAGCCAAAAGTGATTCAGAGGATCAAGAGAGAAGGGAGGTAACAGGGAAATAAGATCCCCCCAAACATGCAGCAGGACAGAAGGACAAGCAAGGGAAATGGGCTGCCCTTATAATGACAGGGAAGCACGTCTACTAAACAGAAGAGAAGGAAAAGGAATATGGGGGGAAAGCCTGAGATGCAGAAGAGAAAAGTTGAGAGAGATCAAATTCGATGGTTTTAAACTTTTAATAAAGTACCTCACTCTTAGGGAGTGAGATAGATACGGGTTGGTTTCTTGCAAAAAAACCAAAAATTTTGAAGCCATTGCTTTGCGAGGCAGAATTTTAAGACAATCAATCAGATACAAATAAAGGATTGCTGATCCAAACTTAGGGTTCACCTGAAACTAAACTTTTCTTCCTCACTGCTCACTCCATTATTAATGTCCTTTTTCTTTAATGTTAACTAAATGGCATTGGGCTGTGGCTTTCTTCAGACATGCTTGCCAATTCAAGAAATGCAGGAAATAAGCAACAAGGATTTGCTGTATAGCCCAGGGAACTATATTTGATATCTTGTCATAACCTATAACGGAAAATAATCTGAAAAAAAAAAATATATATATATAACCGAATCGCTTTGCTGTACACCTGAAACTAACACAATATTGTAAATCAACTATACTTCAATTTAAAAAAAAAAAGTGCAGAGAAAGCAGATAGAGCAATTACCCTGGGCAGGCACTTGGCAAAGCCGTTGTGGATGTAGGTCAGGGTGGGGAGAGAGTCCAGGGTGAAGACAGGTGATCTTTAAGTGCTGGCCACTGGTCATGCAAGCAGACAAAAAGAAGTAGTGGGGTAGAGGGAATGGTGAAGATCACAGAGATGCAGGATGGAGGTGAAAAGGCAACAGGTAAGAACCAGAAAGAAGAGTACTGAAGGAAGGTGTCAAGTTTCCTCCTGTTGGTGGAATACAGAGATGCAAAACTAGCTGAGAGTTATCAAACAAGGACAAAGACCAAGAAAGCTGAATTTGTAGCTGCTGTTAAGGGGAAGCTTTTGCCCAACTCCTAATATTTTTGTCCAGGTGTTCTCTCCCATATGTATTCACTCTGCCCCACTGGAGGTGGTGTCACTTTCCTGATTGCTAAAATTGGGAAGAAAAAATTAAGAGGGCTTAGATCAGCTTCCATCTCCTTCCTCTAGGGCAGTAGCTCCCCATTAGAGAAACACCATCCTCGCTGCTATTCCATGGTTGGAACACAGCTGGCATCAAGCGTCTTCGGCAACTGGGCAAGTAAATGTAACCAGTCCGGGGTTCTGGTCCATTTGACTCACACTAAGCTACATCCTTCAGCTTGGCTGTTATCAATCATTTTACCCTCCACTGGTCACTCTTGAGGGAGGAGAAAGAAGGGAATTTTTTGACTAAAGCTTCTGAGAGACCATAACAGCCCACTGAAACCTCCTGATGTCTGGAAGGCTTCTGGTTTATTTCAGTTACAAACTGAAACTATGAAAGAATCCCACTTAAAAATCTTCCTTGTTCCTTTCCATGCCTACTTCATGTATGTCATGAGTTTAGTCTGAAAGTCATGACTGTTTAGTTTTCTATGAATGGCTATCCATTCCTGGCAATGCAGAATGTCTAATCTAGCCCTGAAGAGTAAGTTGGACCCAATTCTACTAGCTAAGAAAAGCTTACCAGTGTCAGAAAATTATAATTCCAGACTGGTTCTGGAGGGAAAAAAATGTATGAAGAATTAAAATTGTTCATATTTTTTAGATCAAAATAAAATATTGACGTCTTGAAGGTTAAAAAAATAGAGTAGACCCAAGAAATTTAAATTTGATGTAATAAATAAAAAGAAATTTTCACATTTTAAAACCTAATTCCCTTGTGCAGATTCCTCTTGGGCCTTTGCTTTGGATGCATGAATTTATAAACATGCAAAGATCATACTAGCCATCACCCCAGTTCCATATAAGGAAACAACTTCTATGTGATTGTCTTTATTTCTAACTTCAAAGGTATAAATTCCAATCCAATGCTTAAGTTAAGTTTATATTATATGTATGAGTCTTTGAAAACTCTGTTTCTGCCTATGAAATAGTTGCCATAGTAACTAATACACTTCCAAAGAGGGGAAAAATGTGCACCAATTTTTTTTCCACTTAAAAGGTAAAAATTAAACTAAATAACAACATATAATGACCGTGTCATTAAAAGGTTGTTCTCTCACATATAGTATTACAAGTCTCACACATTTCTTTGATGTAGAGAAATGATATTCTCTTCCCCACCCTTGTGTGCTCGCACTCAAGGACAAAGAATAAAAAGTCCTTGAATGGAACACTGAGAGATTCATGAAGAACTCACTAAACAAACTTAATGTGAAGTAAATGATTACATTGCATGCTGTACCTTAAATATCTTTTGTGAGATAGCTAATTCAATAATAATAATAATAATATAATGGTCACCCCATACATAAGAGAAATACATACACAGAATATTTAGGTGCTAAAATTTTATTAAGTTCACTTTAAACTCTAAATTTCAGGGAACTAAAAGAGATCTTGGACCACAAAAACAATTATATTCAGCATATGTCACTGAACATCTATAAATTAATCTTTTGCCTTAATTTGTTTGGCTGCTGTTTTTGGTGTAAAGAAAAGTTTTGATAAAATATTTTTTAATTGAGCTTATTAAACCAATTTTTTCTCTAGTCATGTTGAATCACTGTGATATGAAAGGTAAAAAGAAATTCATAAATTTCCACTTAATAAATTTTGTCTTGTTAAAGTTTACTGACTTGTATAAGATAAAATGAGGGAGCAAAGGCAAATGTCAGAATTCAGATTTTGGTCACCTGAATATGTCCTTCTCTAACAGCCTACAATAAACAAATAAATTTAATGCTAACCCTGAGATTTAAAAACATAGTCTTTCTAAAGCTCAATATTAATTCTTTCATTTGATGTCCTCACTGCTATTTTGTGTCATTATCTTTTTTCCCATTAGGAGATAATGTCTCCAATAAATATTGGAAGCATTATGCTTTATATTTTCTGTAAGCCACCTACTTTGAAATCTGTGCAATAAAGCTATATATACTCCCTAGTAATCATTCCTGTCGGCATATGCAATAGGAAAATAAACAATGTGAAATAAACAGAAATAGGACCAAAAAAATTGCACATCAAGAGGTGTGAAAATATCATCTTTCTTTCATTAACAACTCCAGAGTAAGAGACAGAGTTCTTTAAACCAAATATTATAGGTATAACTTCAGACACTAAAGCAATGATAAAATAACACAAAGAGAAATGAGATTTAGATACCAAACAGATGGATGGTACACAGATGTTCCTAGAATGGCCGCTATAACAACAATAGTTGAATAGTCTTTGGGAAAATTTAGGCGATTACTTTCCATTTATGGAATGAACTGTATTTAAGATTTAGATCTAATTAATACTGCTACCGTATGCCTGCATGTGCTTATTAGCCAAATCTGAAGTGCAGTGAATTGGGCATTCATTTCAAAATGTCTGCATCTTATAACAATAAAGACGTTCAACCTCATGGTCACTGCTGTCATTATCAGATTATGTCCCTCAATGATCATAGCTGGCCATAGCTTTCCTGGGAACGATTCTACTCCAAATGTTGTTGATTATTATATACAGCATTCATTTGGAATGATTGATGGCTTCTGGTGCCATGTGAAAGCCATGTACCTTGGCTCCACTTTGTGGCAACCCAATCCATCAGAAATCCAGCCAAGCCCAGAAGACACTTTGAGTTTTGCCATGCATGCTGGAGAACTGACAGCTGATTGAGGACCAAAGCTCCATTTTAATGAGTCTCTTTGGTCCTGAATCCATCACTGCCAGACTGACAAACGTAAAAACTTGACACCCTCCATTAGAAACTACTTAACCTTTAAGTCTGTATGGTGTAAAGGACCGCCAGCCTAAACTTTGTAATAATGAAAACTTGCTTAGCTAAGCTGCAAGATCAGGTGATACATCTGCCTCACCAATGAGAACCTTGAGGACTGAGGCATTAAACACTGGTTTTCCATATTTTTAACAAGTGTAGGTAACTATTAAAATTGTAGTTTTTACTATTGGGTGTAAGATAGGCTCAAGGATGTATTGTACAATACAAGGAATATAGCCAATATTTTGAAATAACTGTAAATGGAAAGTAACCTTTAAAAATTGTATAAAAAAATTAAATTTTTTAAAAGTTTTTTTCAAATATTGTGGGTCTTAAGGTTACCAGGATCTAAACACTGGGTACAGAAACAAAGCATAAAAATCCATACCTATAAACTATGTGTGTAGAAATTGGTATTTATAGAAACGAATGCAAATATACCCAAAACAGAGCACAGGCCTATCCAAGATAGCCTGGACGCTAAAGCAAACTTGACCCTTCACAGTAGAAACAACAATTGTGGATAGTCTAACGATGGAGTGAGATCACCCACTTACGTGAGGCATGGGCTCTAGGACATACGGAGAGAGACGTGTACTGGTCACCAATGTGCGTCTCAACATGACCCAGCCCCCTTGCAGGTGGCAGGAGTTGCGTGACTCTTCAGGACAAGGCACTACGTGTAGGAATGAAGTGCGCCACTTCTGGTTTGAGGCATGTAAGACTGGGTGTGGGTTTTCCACCCTCTTGTGCCCTGCTATAGTAAGCCACGTTTTGAGATGCCAGTGTCATAAAATAGTGGTGCTTCTGTGAGTCTGGGTCTCTGACCACCACCTGCAACTTGCACTGAATGTAGCTTAGGCAAGAAAAAATTTGTTTGTATTTCCAACTGAGACGTTGAAATCAATTTGTTGCTGCAGTATAACCTAACCTTACCCTGACAGAGACTGTTGAGAGTAAAAAGTTACCCTCAGGCCAGCAGTGCGTATCAGGAATGTTCTAGAAAATAGTAGTAGGTGATGTCTGACTACAAGTACGGCAATGAGCAGTCTAGGTACTAAGTGCATAAAGAGCTCTATGCTGATAAGTAGATGTAGGGCCTTAGTCATGGCACTTTCTGAAGCAAAACTTCATGAATGGGTGTATAAGACCTCATGATTGGAACCGGAATTGCAATGAGGGAATATGGTCACAGAAACAAGAAAGGTGCTAGTCTATCGGAATGGAGACACAATATAAGAATAGAACCATCTAAGCTACTGAAACAAGTCTCTGAAAACGGCCTGTGACTAAGGATAAGCCTTTTACCAAGGCCTGAGATGGGGAGAAAAGTAAATCCCAGCTCTGAACAAAGAAGCTTATTCTGTAGCGGAGAGCCAAGCTGGTCCTGAAAACTAATTCAAAAATGTTAATGGAAAAGTTTAAACAAGATGCATAAGATGATCAATTCAATGTTTGTTATTAAAAAGATCAAATTAAAAAAAAGAAAAAGAATTATTCTGTGTTCAAACTGAATTGCATCAATGAAAATGAACACAAATCCTGGTGTAAAACCCTCAAGCTACCCCGAGGCCCAGTGGGGCAAAGCGGGGCTACTGGAGATGTGTTTTTTTAACGATCAAATAAAATGATGGTGAGTCAGTCCTCTCTCGTGCTGTGTTGATTCTCATTAGGCCATGTGCCCTAAAAGGAAAGAGCTCAGGTAACAGGAGCTGGTTCAAAGCCAGGTTTGTGCCAAGGCTACTTCATCTGTATATTAGCATAAAAGAAATCTCTTAGCCCTCCCATCTAAAAAGCTTTTCATAGAAATTTAATGTCTTCTGTATCAATAATCGATTATATCTTTTGATGGCTTTAATAGAATAGTGTTCCTCAATGAAAATCAGTTCATAAAATTTCTATTTCCACATATTTTAAATAATGTATTTTCAAAAGCATATCTGACTGCTTTTTGAAATATAGTGAAATATAGCAATGTATAAAATAAAGGAATGTCTTTACCTATTGGCTTTGGCAAAGGCAAGTAGAAGCCTCTATTCTTGTGCAAAAATGCACAAATTTTGTTTTAGCCATTGAGCCTAAGCATGTCAAAAAAGAAAATCAGAAATTACAAAGTAAATTTAGATTTAGACTTTGTCCAGATACAAACTGATTTTGCTAAATTTGGAATCGTGAATAGAATTCAGCAAAACACCCATATTAGTCTTGGAAGTATTAAGTCAGCAATTTGGCAGATGTGTTTTCTTTACAAATTTGCTCTGTCATGTTGCAGATAGAACCAGATCTAGTTTTGCAAACCAGGTTTCAGGTGATTTACAAAAGAAAAAAAGGGTTGCCAGCAAGGAACCCCCCCACCGAGATTTATGAAGAAGAGGTATACATGAAAAGAAACTGGAATTTCATATGGAACTAAGTCTTGTGGTCAGTAGATTAAATATTTTCTGCACATATACTTTGGCCATTATCTTGGCCAAATAACCACCAAATGGTTGACTCAAATTGATCATTAAAGCAAATGTAAGAAGCTGTTAATCAGTTAGTTAAAACAATAATCAACTTGCAAATAATCAAGTATTTGATGTATTATTACACATAGACAACTATGTCTATGTTCAAAAAAATTGTTTGATTTGATTAACTAGTCAACTAAATATTTAAAGTCATTTAAAGTTCTTTCTTGTAGTGTACGTTCTCTTACTTAGTAAAAAAGCATTAAGTTCTTTTATTCTTTATGAATTAGTGCAATATTATATATCTCTGTCTTCTGAGCATAAACATTGAACTGTCACTCTGGTTGTTCAATAACCTGACGGCAAGTGCGTATACATGGTCATACACATCACACACACATGGAGCTTTAAACCAGCATCCCACTTAAATCAATAGTGTAAAATTTATTGATTTAATTCCATCTTGAAGAGATAGAAAAATGAGCAGTGGTGCTTCCTTACAATTTATCATTGTTCATACAGAGTTTCAAATTCCTTTACGGTTATAATGAAATTCATGTTCTTAAAGTCAAACTGATAAACAGGTAGGCCAGGGAAATTTCAAGGGAACCAGATCATTTTCAAAAAGTCTATAGATGAAAACATCAGAGAATATTTTGTGGTTAAAGAATTCAAGAACATTAAACCCTTCTACAACCATATATTTTACTTTTTTACTAATTATCACAGTATCAAAATACTTGGGATTTTATTCAAAGAATGGGCAAAAATATGTATGTGCATATATGTTGTGCATATAGACACACAAGCTCAATTATACACATTCCCCTGACACACTCTGTTGTCACAACTTTCTTAAGCACAGTTAATTTAGCAGATGTGTTCTAGAATATCATCAAATTATAAAATATATAAGTAAGATAAAATAACAATAATACAAAAAATCCAATTAACTACCAAGTAAAATACTGGGGTACCTGATATATGCAACCTTCTCACAAGGATCAAACTTCCCCCTGTAAGTGGGTGGCTTAGTAACCAGTTTTCAATGGAGCGTCACTGAGTTTATCCTTTAAGTCAAGACTAGATTCTCCACCATCCACGTGGCCTCAGAGTCCAAGGTTACAGATAGGTAGGTGGACCAGCTTGCCAGCTTTCCTGGGACAGGACTCCAGGTCTTGATACCTCCAGTCAGGAGCAACATGGGGCTGTGACCCAAGGGCCAAATAGAGAGAAGGTAGTAACCAGATGAGAAATATGATGTGAAATACAATATATCATAAGAAAAAAGACAAAAGAATGCTGGTTGAATTAAATATCCAGAAGAGGACGCAAAGGACCAGAATTGGTTACAGGCAGAGTCTACAAGACATCACTGACTTCTCTACTAGGAAGAAAATACATCACTCCAGGTGGGGAAGGATAGCCAGACTGAGTCCCTGAATTGAAGCTGAGAATCACGTTCCCCTTGGGAATCTCTCACAGTTCAGAGTTGTGTCTTTGTACTGAGTGTATAAGTGGGGTTTCTCCCTATTTTATATCATCCTAAGCGGAGATAAACCCCACCTTTCCCTTGTTTCCAGCTGAGACAAGGCTGGAGTTTCAAAGGTTTTATTAGGGTCTGAGTAGAAAACAAAAGGAAATTAAAATAGAGTGTCATGAATTTAGGCAATCTGACTTGCCAAGTAAAATAAGAGACTGAGTCCCTTAGGCCTTTTTAAGAATATGTGGAGTCAGGAATATTTATTTCAAAGAAGACTCTGATCTTGACCCACACTAGGTTCACCTGACCATCACAGACCTCAACAGGATTACCCCATCCTGTTCCATTCTCTCCTTTTTAAAGAAGAGCCAAGATTTAGTCTTTAAATGAATTCTGCTATAATAATTCAAATCTACATTGATTCTTTTGCCCTATGACTTAATCCATATATTATGTACATACTCATTTTGACGTTTAATTCTAGATTCTCCTAAATATTGATAATATTATAATTGATTAAATTTTTTGCAGCAAGCTTTTTAATTTGTCTGCACTGGTCTCAGCATATACTAGGCATTTAGTACACAATAAAATTGAATGTATATGAGATTTAAATTCTCTACAAAAATTTACTTAAAATAATCATTAGCTATATTGCATGGTTGAGCAAAGCTTGGCAAGAGGATACTCTTTCCATGTATATTAAAATTATCTTATACAAAGCATATTCTTAGAGAATATTCTTATAGAATGTAAAAGGTGAGGCAAGAATTTTTTCATGTCCCTAGGAGGGCTTTTAACTAAGTACAATGACTATATCAGGTTTTATAGTCATACTTAGGAAATCTGACCTAAAAGTGGCTGACCATTTTTGGTACCTATGCCATAAGAAGAGATGATTTCACTCCCTTACCTCTTACCCAATTGTTTTTACCTCGAGGTTCTCCCAAATCTCTGGGAAAACAAATCTGAGTCAATCTTCTTTGTGTTCGGTCATTGATTCTATGATTCATTCATGCTATTTTGTGCCAGACACATGTTATCATATTCTCATGTTATATTCTAGTGGTAGAGATATAATTAACATATGATAAATAAAAAGGTAAATATAAACTGTGGTGGGTTCTAGGAAGAAAACACCTGAAATGGACAATAAGATGGGGACCTAGTTAAGTAGGTGATCAGAAATGACTGCCCTGAGATCTGAATGTTAAAAATGAACAAGCCGGGCTTCCCTGGTGGCGCAGTGGTTGAGAATCTGCCTGCCAATGCAGGGGACACGGGTTAGAGCCCTGGTCTGGGAAGATCCCACATGCCGCGGAGCAGCTGGGCCCGTGAGCCACAACTACTGAGCCTGCGCGTCTGGAGCCTGTGCTCCGCAACAAGAGAGGCCGCAATAGTGAGAGGCCCGCGCACCGCGATGAAGAGTGGCCCCCGCTCGCCGCAACTAGAGAAAGCCCTCGCACAGAAACGAAGACCCAACACAGCCATAAATAAATAAATAAATAAATAAGTTTTTTAAAAAAAGAACAAGCCATGCAATGAGGCTGGTAAAGAACATTCCAGGAAGATATTGGTGTCCCCAAGGTTGGACCTTATCTTTCCTTACCTATTTGTACTAGAAGGGAAATCAGGAATACTTTAGCACATCAACTCTAATGATAGAACTTCAAAGAATTGGGTTGTTCTCTGAAAAGATATTTAAGTACCTTCCCAGCATTACTGAAATGACACCACAAGCCAATTTTGTACACATTTCCAGCCATATTCATATACTCATGTGAGTATACAAAGAAAAATACCTGCCTCAATATATTGAGAGTTAATCAGAAAAAAAACCCCACAGACCTCAATGATCTCTACATTATTGCCCAAAACAGTTTGATTAATTTTTCACTGAATGGACCAAATTTTTGTCTAAAATATCAGATATTTCCTTCCCACTCCAATCTAGACAACAATCTTCCTTATACTATTTATTTCCACAATTACAGTGACTAGCTAGCCCCAGGCCCTTCTTAAGGTCTCCCTCCTGAGGAATGACCTTAGGCCCTCCTGTTCTATGTCATGGAAGGAGCCTTCACTTTCGTGCCCCAGAGTCAGACACATGACTGAGCCACAGGTGGAAAGACACAAAGGCAGTGGGTTGCTCAGGGGCCTATGATGGAGTCCACTCCATATAGCCCTGCCTAAGCAGAGTAAAGCTGCACTTAGCTAAGTTAACCAGATTCTCCCTCTTGGAAATAAACTGAGAAATATATAAAGAATCAAATACTGAGCAGCAAGAGAGAAAGCTAAAAGTTACCAGACAAGCAAAAGTAATAAAGAGCCTGCAAAGCCCTATGGTACTGGGGGAATAAAAACAGAGAAGGTGCTGACACCAAATAGTATCAATAGGAAGACGAACATGCATAAAGAAGCAAAGACCAATGGAGCACATTAATGGTGGAACATTAGTATGGAGATCAGTCAGTCTGGCAGCTTAAAAATCCCTGGAACAGCCTCAGATTCAGTTCCAACCTCTGTTAGGCTTAGACACAAGGTTCCCATACTTGGAAACTGGAACATCCCAGATTCCCTTATTGCCAAATGGGTCCTCACAATAAACACAGCTTGGTCCTCCCCAGTTCACTGAGCAGGAATGACCAAGATTATTCTTTGACACAGAGGATGCCTAACAGAAATATGTCCCATTACGTCAGTCTTTTCCCCTTGGAAACAATGAGACAATGAACACACTATTTATGTAGTATCATTGCTGAATCTCCAGAGCCTACAGCAGTGACGGATACATAATAAGCACTCAATACATGTTTGTTTTATAAATGAATTAATGACTGAGTGAAAGAGATAAATAACGAGATATTATTCATCATTAAAAAATGACACTCCTCTCTTCTCAAACCAACTCCTCTAGAAAAAAATGAAGTTTTTAAAAAAACATAGAAATATCATTGTATATCACAATTTCTGCTAATAATGTACCTTCAGAGATGGAGAGAAACCTTAAGAAATCAGTTCAATATTTTTAAGTCTAAGCAGAGACACCAATAGTAAAAATGAGCCCCAGAGCAAAGTCTAATCTACTCCATTTCTATCATTAAATGTCCAAAAGATGTCCCTGACTTTCTCCAATGGTAAAATGTGGACTACGTCTAGGCAGGAAGGATGGAAGAAAGGGAGGGAAGGGGGTAAGGGAGACAGGAAGAGAGGGTGAGAGAGCGGGAGGGAGGGAGAGAGGGTAGAAGAGAGAGAGAGGAAGGGAAGAAGGAAGGATGAAATATCTCATATTTTCCTTTAGTACCTTCCCCTTTACCACTTGCCTATCTTTTTGACCTCCCTCCTCTGAGAGCTTTTGATTGCACAGAGCAGGGAAATTGTACAACTGCCTTTTAATGGAGGCCTCTCACCTCAGAAGCAGAGATGTGTCCCCTTGCCCCTCAAAACCCTACTCCTCTCAGACTGCCTCACTTTATTCCCCTCAGGCTCTGACAGTTAAGTCAAGGTTGCACCCTAATGTAAATGAGAACTATAGAAATTGGAAATGTTGAATTTAGAGTGTTCAGATTGGAACAGACACTGATCTTTCTTCCTTTCTTCCTTTGTTTCTTAAATAATATTTCTTTGCACACATTGGGTAAACTAAGAAGGAAATCTAACCGTGTTCACAGTGAAACAACCCTGAGTTTAGAAGCTACCCTTTCATGAGGTTGATTAAGCTAGGAAAGAGAATATTCATAGCTGAGATTCTTATGCTTATGAGTTCTATTCTTTAAAGAATTTTTAGATTAATTCAGCTGAAGGGTAGTATTTGACGGACAGAATTAAATGAAACCCACAAGGTATTCAGTAGTCCCTAAAAGATCCTTATGTCAAACTTGAGAAAAGAGTGGAGATTTGAGTCCATTTCATCTGAGCAATTCCTGCCAGAAGTTAACAGTATAAAAACAGGTGGGTAAATTAGCATAAACAAAATTGTATTGGTATACGAATTGTCATTTTCTTAGCCACACTCAGTCCTAGGTATCAGAGGTCTTCCTGTGGATGTTTAACATGATAATTAATAGCAGGTAATAAGTATTAGTTATGCCTTGAACTCTCTGTGACTTGCTCTAATTGTTTAATTCAAAAATGGAATCAGTGCTCTTTAGCTGCATCCAAATAAAAGATTTTAGCTATCAACTATGGATGAATTGTTTCCATAATATTTCAGAAAAGACAAAGTTGTTTGTTAAAAAACAACTTCTTGTGTTTGTTCTCTACATGGATACATAAATCATACAATGTAACAAAGCCATTCTTTAAAGTTGCAAAGGAACAGCAATTAAAAAAAGTCCTCCATATTTATTTTTTCCCCTTTGAGCTTAAAAATCAACATGGTCAAACTAATTTTTTTTCCAAAAACTTGCTCCTGGGCTTAACAGCTTGTGTGATAAGTTACATTTCAGCCTTGGAGGGAGATTTGACAACTGACCTATACAGTTAGAAAAATAATGCTATAATGGAGAGTTTGAAGTTGTTAGCTATGACTGTACTATAGTATACAACAATTATGAGCATTTTGTGTGCATTTCTTTTTTTTTTTTTAATTTATTTTTATATTTATTTTTGGCTGTGTTGGGTCTTCGTTTCTGTGTGAGGGCCTTCTCCAGCTGCAGCAAGCGGGGGCCACTCTTCATTGCGGTGCACGGGCCTCTCACTAACGCGGCCTCTCTTGTTGCGGAGCACAGGCTCCAGACGTGCAGGCTCAGTAATTGTGGCTCACGGGCCTAGTTGCTCCGCGGCATGTGGGACCTTCCCGGACCAGGGCTCGAACCCGAGTGCCCTGCATGGGCAGGCAGATTCTCAACCACTGCGCCACCAGGGAAGCCCTGTGTGCATTTCTTCAGTCAATTTGGTGAACAAAAATCATATCTATATGTGCAAATTATCAGTCTTTACAAAGAGCTCCTTTGGTTCACCTATATGTGCGTATACAATGCTAAAGTAAATACTGTGCCATGAGTATCACTCGTTAAATACATACCAGAGTGGGGGAAAGGAGAGGATAGGGCTAACATTGTACAGCATTTAATGTTTTCCAAATAATGACCTGTTGCTATTGAGTTGGATAAGACAAAGGTAAGACAGCTCCTTATATGTGAACACACACAAAAAATAATAACAATAAAGACAAAACTCCCTTGGAAGGACTCATACCCGGGATTAGTACTCATACTTCTCAATGGCAACCTAAAGTTAGATAAACAACCTAAATTGGGCTCGTTTATAGCCCGAGAAGAATTTCCCATACTGCTTCCAGAGTCTTGCACATAGTAGGCCAGACAGTGTCCCACTATGGCAGACTGTAAAAGCCAAAGGAGGTTGGCTACAGGTCACTGCCAATCAGTGTCTCGAGGCAAGGGTGCTATTATAACTAAGGAGTGCTGTGAGTAACTTGGAAACATGTTGCAGCACCCTCTAAACATCTCTAAAGTAACTCCCAAACTGTGGAGGTGAGTTTTCTCAGTAATAGCTTGTCCCCATGAAAGAGTAGAGCACAAGGGTCCTAACCTTGCCCTAGAGGCGGATTGCGCGGGGTCAGTTGTAGCTCCTCCACACTAACTCCCTGACTTTGTGCAAGTTACTTGAACTCTGCTTGATTAAGTCTTTTCATCTGATTATGGTTGCAGTAAAGCTATGATAATATAGTGATACAACTTGTTTGCCTGTATGGCGGGCTATTTAACGATCAAGACAAAGACTATAATGTTAAATCAGAAAAGCAAAATGTAGAACAGATCCCAAACTCACAAATATGTATATATTCTATGTGTTTATAAACTTTTTTTAAAAATATCTTGTTAAAAAATACAAAAAAAAAAAAAAAGGAAATCCATGGCAGTCATGTCTAGGTGATGTGCGTCCTGAGTGAGGGAAAGAGATGTCAGAGGTAGCAGACTTCATGTAGGAAAGAGAGGCGAGCTTCTGCTGGGAGGAAAGAAACAATACATACAAAAAGAAGCTCTTAGAGACAGAAAAATGACTTTGGCAAGCTAATTTCATTGTGCGGGACGGAAGCCTGGAGGAGTGGAAGGTGTGAAGAGTCACAATTAGAAAGTTACTGCGACGTCAAGAGAGAATTGGGTAGGTAAAGAATCACAGGAATTTCCAAAATTCTGATCTATTATTTACCGAATTCTCTGAATGCACCCTCCATTACCTCATCACCACCTACTCTTGTGTTTTGTTTCACTTACTTCCTCCATCCACGATGGTGAAGATATAAGTTATTTATTTTGTATGATGGGTTTTGTGTTTCTTTAAATCAGACACCAACCCCAAGCAGCCCTCCAAGTAGTCCTGATTTTATGTAAATCACATATGAAAAATCATATTTAAAAGGTGCATTTTTATTTTTTGCATAAACAAAATCATACTATTTATTTATTTATTACATATCATGGGCATCTTCCCATATCAGAACTCATAGACTTACCCCATTATACACTTTTCCTTACTGCATAGCATTCCACAATGTGAGTGGACCAGGATTTATTTACACCGTTGCTGTGTTTCTCTTATTAAAAACAATACCGTAATGTCTGTCCCAGTGAATGGACATCTGAGCTTATATGTAAGTATAATGAAGAGTCTAGCTCCACTTTTTTTTTTTAATTGAAGTATAGTTGGTTTACAATATTGTGTTAGTTTCAGGTATACAGCAAAGTGATTCAGAAGTATACATAGTTTTTTCAGAGTAAAGAGTCTGACTGCTCACAGCTTTCAAGCCTCACACCAGTCTCTTCTCCTGTCCACGTGTGGGGAAGATGATGGAAAGCCCATGCTTTCCCTTCCTGGGTACCAGGGGGAAGGTCACACCATGCAGCCCCTGGCTCACCCTCAAGAACCCTCTTCCCAGTCCCACCCACTAACCACAATAAAAACCCAAACTCACTTCGCTTTGCTCTCTCAATGCACTTCAGACTTTCCTGGGAGCCTGCCCTAAGTTCCCAGAAAGCCTCATTGTGTGAGTAATGAATTTTTCATACTCTCTCAGTGCATGTGTGGAATCTAGACATGTCACCAAATGCAGGTGGGTGGTTGATCCTCTCCCTCCACAGGGGAGTCACAAGACAGCAAGTGTTTATGTGAGACATATTTCTAGAAGTAGATTTACAAACACCAGCAGGCAGTATGATGTCCCATTTTCCCCATTCTTAATAACTGTAAGTGATTTTTTTTAGTCTTTTGCATACTGATAAGCCAAAAAGGGAAATAGAGATAGAATTTATCAATAATTGCATTAATTTGTAATTATCTGATTAACAAGGAGTTGAATATTCTTTTCATTTATCTTCTGGCCATTTGTAATTCTTTTACTGTGTACCGTTCGCATTCTGTTCTTATTTTTCTATACGTAGAACCGTTTTATTAAGAATACTAGTCTTTATCTGTGGTATATATTGCATATATATTATCTCATTCTAATTTTAATCGTTTAACTTTGTTTACAGTTTCTTTTTCTGTACACAAGTTTTTAATCTTATATAAATAAATTATTCAGCCCTTTTATCTTTTTGGTATTCAGTCATGTTTAGGAAAGACTTCTACATCTTAAGATTATAAATTTATCTTTCTGTATTTTCTTTTAGAATATTTATAGTTTTAATTTTTTTACATTTATACATTTAATTCATTTGAAATTACTATTTAAATAGACTATGATATAGTTTTTTTCTTAATAAATGCCTAGCTATCTTAATACCACTTAGTAAATAATCTGAATTTTCTTGGCTGAACTTAAAATATCAGTTTTATCATATACAAAATTCCCTTATTCCAAACACACACACACACACACACACACACACACACTCACATATTTCTGTGCTTTGTTTTGTTTCATTGATCTATGTAACTATGCATTGCTTTACCAAAAAAAACAAATCTACCTTTAAAATTTAATTATAATCTATTAGGGCATCCTCCCCTCTGCCACAGGATTTTTTCCCAAATTTTGAAATTTTCTAGAGTATTGTTTGCAATTTTAGCATTAGTTTGTCAGATTCCATACAAGTTTCTTTAGTTTTTATTTCTATAATATTGCTTTTTTAGATTTTTAAAAAATTGATATCATAATTATATTTCGTCTTTCCATCCAAGATATAGAATAGTTTCCTATTTGTTTAGGTTTTCTACAATTTCTGCAGTTACATGTCCTGGATTCAAATAGGTGCGTATTTACACACTTTACTGTTTCTAAATGCAGAGCATATCACATTTATATTTTTTATGGTAGCATTTCACATGTATATATTTATGGTAACATTTCTCTTTGTTTTTTCAAAGTGCCATAATTAAAATGTAGATAGCATTTTAGAGTCAAGAAAATGTTGTGCCTTTATAATAGAAAAAAACAACATTTCTTTACATATTTTCAAAATATTATTAGATATTTTATGTACTTTTTGACACTGTTTTTGGTTTCTATATGACTACCTTCATAAGAGTTAGAGGCTCTTTTACTGTACAAAATCTATTTCAAAAATTTGAATTGTATTTCTACTGTATTTGGTAATTAATATTTAAAATACTATGGAGAATCTTCTTATAATCTAACAATTATTTAGCAATCACTTGTTTTGTAAACTGGATGTGCATAGATCAGATTTTCTTAAATTAAAAATCTCCTGTACTCCTATATTAATATTTTTCTATCAGCAGTTAGCACACAAATCAATTTGTGTGAATCAGTTGACTCATTTGAATGTTATTAACCCTCAATATTGCAATCAGGGGCACTAGTGTCAGGGAACAACAACTGTTTAAGGAAAGCAGATGCTGTGATAAGAACATCTGGGATTTGATGACAGGACCATCTTCATTAACAGGCTATTTGTCCCCACGTCAATGAGGCCAAGAAAATCAGAAGCCAAGATTCTATTACTAAGAGCAGATAAGGCCAGTCAGTATCAATATATGGTAACAATATAATCTCTATAATGCAAGTTTATCATGCCGGTTTTTAAATTTAAAAAAAAATCTTACATGCCCTTTTAAAGTTTCTCTGAATTGATGCCATAAGGGAGGTCTAGCATCTAGGAAGTAACAATAAATCTATTAAACAAATGGCATTATTTCATCCTTTTTTATGGGTGAGTAATATTCCATTGTATATATGTACTACATCTTCTTTATCCATTCATCTGTTTATGGAATGATATTTGCAGCAACATGGATGGACCTAGAGATTGTCATACTGAGTGAGGTAAGTCAGGCGGAGACAGGCAAATATCATATGATATCATTTATATGTGGAATCTAAAAAAATGGTACAAATGAACTTATTTACAAAACAGAAATAGAGTCACAGATGTAGAAAACAAACTTATGGTTACCAGGGGGGACAAGGAGAGAGGGATAAATTGGGAGATTGGGATTGACATATACACACTACTATCTATAAAATAGATAACTAACAAGGACCTACTGTATAGCACAGGGAACTCTACTCAATACTCTCTAACGGCCTGTATGGGAAAAGAATCTAAAAAAGAGTGGATATATGTATAACTGATTCACTTTGCTGTACACCTGAAACTAACACAACATTGTAAATCAACTATACTCCAATAAAAATTTTAAAAATAATAATAAATCTATTATGAAGTATCAAGAAGTTGTCCAAGATCTCACAATCCAGGAGTACAAAGGAATTATGTTAATCACAATAACCCAGATATCTCAACCTCCTTAAAAATTCATCTACCTCTAAGAATTTCTGGAGCAGATCTCCCACATAGAGCCCATAGAGCCATGAGTATTAGAAATCCACTCAGTTACATGTAACTCCCACTGTTTCTGCTATCTGCCTTTGTGGGACTTTTTCTCCCTTCTCCCTCCAGGACTGCCCTGGGTGTGAGGGAGTTCCTGGAACCCTACTTGTATGCCTGAGGCTAAGCAGAAAGACTGTGTTAGTCTCCTGGGATGTAAGAGGTAAAACTAGTTTTCAGCGGGTCAAGGTCCTATACGTGAACAGGAATGATACCGAGCAGGGCCCTGTGGGGCTCCTGGGCACAAAGCCTTTCTGTACCTCCCATTTCTTTGATTACAGGAAATAGGCTTCATTCAGCCTCCATGACCTTCCCTGAGTTCCAACGGGCAGATTCCAGCAGTTGTTCATTAGGGAAGGGACGGGATGTGAAACCAGGGAGAAACAGTCAAGAGAAACAATAGTGCAGCCTTGGGGCAAGGTCCTGGTCCCCCATCAAGAGATACACACAACAATATCTTTGAGCTGTTTTGCAGATACTGAAACCCCCATCAGGTGAGAGAAGTTAAAACAGCATGCTGCCCCCAAGCACACAGACCCCAGACCTGTTGGAGCCAGAAGGTTGATGATGCCGACTCCCACTTACCTCCCCACCAACCAATCAGAAAAATGTCCACGAGCTGATCACGCCCCTTTGAACCATTACTATAAAACTTCTCACTACCCTCTCCAAGGGGGGACACACAGTTCTGAGGACTTAGCAGAACTGTGGCCCCCTTTGCCTTGCAAAGCAATAAAGCTATTCTTTTCTACTTCACCCAAAACTCTGTCTCTGAAATTTAATTCGGTGTCGGGGTACAGAGGCCGGATTCAGCTTAAAGTTCTTCTCCAGGCTTCCTTTTCTCTAAACCCAGGTATGATTTCTATCTAATAATGTATTGAGTATACACATGTGCCAGGGATTGTTCTAAGAAATACAGATGAAAAAATGAATAAGGCATAGGGTCTGATTTCCAGAAGCTCATGGTCTAGTAAATGCCTATTTTAGAAAAGAAATACAGTATAGAAATAGACCAAAATTGCCTGATTGCTTTTGAAATGTTTGAAGAAGTCACCTCATTTTTAATGACCACTGCCTCATATTGTCTTGGATATGATATTACTATTTCATCAATATCTGTTCTTTGGATCCGTGGGAGTCTTTACCAGATGTGGTACAATTCAACCTTCAGACTCAAATCCAGACTTGGGCTCTGTTAATGCAGAAAAGGGAAAGCAAGCCCCTCCCATCTGTACAATGCTCACCTCTCTAGGCTTACCCTGCAATCAGGAGTTGCCAGAGAAAAGAAAAAGTAGTTTGACATTTCCAACATTCCTATATTCTGATGTATATTTCCATTCTAAAATAATCCCTTGATTTTCACACATATTATGTGCCTGGGATACAGGTAAATCTTATCAAATAGGAAAACATAATATCACGCAAATAATTAAAGAATACTGCTTTTTGTAGCCACTTATTTTCTCTCTTTTAATGTAGTAGGGGGAAAAAACAGAGACAATTTTCTAGTATCCATTTCCACAGTAAGGACATAACTAGGGTTACCTAGGAGTCCATTCTTTACCACTCTTCAAACCAAGTTTAAGTGCTAACTCCAAATCTACTGCTAACATATTCAAAAACCTGGTCTATGGGGTTTAAGTTCTTGGCATGTGGCCTCCTCCAGATTCCCTAGACTCTAATTCCTCATCTACAATGCAACTTCTGAAGAACAACTGTCAAAGCTTCATACACATTGGAAAAGAGATTTTTCCATTCACTGCCAAATGAAAAGTTAAATACCTTATTGAAATGCATAGCAAAATCCTCTATCACCAGAGGGCAAAAGTTGCTTTCAGCACTTTATTTAAACTTACATATGTTATTACTGTCTGGCACATAAAGTAGCTCAAAAGCTTTTGAGATGTTTTCTTCACTTTATAGGAAAAAATGGTCTGTTAATGTTTTCTTTTTTCCACAGAAGCATCAGACTATAATTACACCAAATCTCCTTATGTTATAACTAGGGGAAAAGAATGGGGGTGTTTACATATTTAAATGAAATTCTTAATTCCTCCAAATTCTGCCATAATTTTTGAAAATCTGTTTACCTCATATTCCAAAGGCCCCCATGACATATGCTACCTATGAATAATATTTTTAAACCCACATATGCTAAATATACTGTTACTGTTCTCACATTATTAGTCAAGTAAAGTTCTTCACTAATTCTACATAACAAAATGTTCCCAACACTTGAAGACACTTGCAAATTATCATATTTTTTGAATTAATTTTTACCCTGAAGCTCACAAAATTAATTTTTAAATTCCTTGAGGAAAGTGTGAAACCAAAAGTAGATTTAAGTAGCAAAGTTTCATAACAGCCATTAGGCCTTTTAACCATAGCCCAAACTGACTATTTTCATTCAATCTCTTGTTTTATTGCTGCATCAACATGTATTCTGAGAAATGTTTTGCCTTCTCATTGGGCCTTTTTGCCTGCTGGCCTCAACTATATAACGGTCAACAACTTTTATTCCAATCCTCAAATAAAACTCTAAAGTAATCATGGCCAAGCTAAGTACGGGAAGATACAGAAATAGGAAAAGTCTTCAAATCCCCTCCTCTTTCTGCCATGCAATCTTCCAAAGCAACACTGCTTTGACCACCCCTTTCTGCCATTTTGAATACCTCTTATGACAATCTCGCCTCGGGCTATTATCTGAAGTTTCGTTGACTTTTTTTTTTGCACATTTGTTCTTTTTTTCCCCAAATATCTTCAGGTTTGTGCTGCTTTTTTTTTTTTCTCTTATTCTCTTTCTACTGAATCTATGTCATTTCCTATCCCCTGAGGATCAACCCTCATTCTTTGTCTAGCAGATTCACCTATGCTGGTAAACCAAGTGTTCCCCGGATGATTATTAGCCAGCCATCCACTTCAAGGTAAGATGTATTTTAATAATTTTCTCTTGCCTTTGTTCTAAATCAAAGGAGTTATTTTAATTTGGGAAAGTTGAAGGATGTGTGAAATCCTTTGACCCTGCAACATCTCCCCTAAAATAATGCCATGTTCTTATGTATATTACCTATACCTAGGGCACTGTGACAGATTCAACGTCCCCTCTTCCCTTCAAAAATAGTTATTGTATGCAAAGAAGATTAAGCCTTAATAATTAAAAACATTCGTTCATTGTTCAACAATTACAGTTATGATATGGAAGCTTGCATATACCAGTTGTAAAGCTAGGCATGAGGGATACAAAGATAAATAAAAGGTAGTTCCTGCCCTTAGGCACAGTCGAGTGAGGGATGCACACAGCACCATACGATCAGTGCTGTGACTGTGACCATCGTATCCTGTGATAGCAACTGGGAGTAAGGTACCTAATCCAGATTGGATGGAAGGAGTCCTGGAAGATTTCCAAGCGGAAGGGACAGCCAGGCTGGGCTGAAAGACCAAAATGAGACAGCCAGACATGAGAACGGAACTGAAAGAGGATGTGCCAGAAAAATGTGCAGTATTTACAAACATCCTGAAATTATGAGTTCAGATACTGGGAGCGGGTGCTATGTGTGGGGATGAGGGGAAAGATGAGGCTGGGAAAGAAGGAAGGGGCCAGATAATGAAGGGCCTTTCATGCCAAGGTAAAAGGTATGATTGTATCTCAAAGACAGTGGGGAATTACTGAATAATTTACAGCAGAAAAATAGCACATTCCTGTGTTAAAATATATTAAAGTTAGTGTTATGTAGGGGATAAAAACACCACGTTTGAGGACATAGAGATCCAGGTGTGCATTCCAGCTCCATTCTTGCTTACCTGTGTGCTCTTGGACACATTTAAGGTGTCCGATCTCTGCTTTCTCCATTTATAAATGGCAACAGAACCTGCCAGGTTGTGGGGATAGATTACAGAGGGAACTTACTTAAAACATCTACTGCGTTACCCTCCGTGCTGCTTATTCTCTGCCTGCCCTCCCCTTCCCCTGTCTCCATCCATTCTCCGCCCTTTGCTCCCTGCTCTATGCCCTAGAAGTCCGACCCTGAAAGACTGAACTGTCTTGGCTCCCTTGCTGTCTGCCTCTTAGCCAGTGGGAGGCACCAGCAAGAGATGGGAAGTGGGAAGACAAAAGGGCTGGTGCATTTCTTCTCTACTCTCAGTCCTTGCTTTGATGTTGTGGTTCTGATGGTGGCTGCAGCCTTTCAATACCAAGGCTTCTCCACAGCTCTCGTCTTCATGGGTCCCCAGGAATATTTTTTCTTCCCTTTTCCCTTCACGTTTCCCACTCTGATAGCCCCTAGGTGCCTCAACATCCTCTTTTGGTTTTCTTAACTTTGCTACAACTCTATAGTTTCTCATTAAAGTTTCTTTAGTTGATAATCTGAATTCTGTCCTCTGACAGAATTCCATCTGATATACCTTTTTTTTTAAAGGGCCAGTGGCAACAATTTTATAGAGGACTCCAGTACCAAAGAGTGACATGGGAACGGCATTCTTCTCATGTTAGCATGCTCTAAAATGTGCTATCCAAATAGAAAGCAACATGGTTATTTATTAGTTGGGGTATAACATGGATTGTTAATCCTTTTTCATTAGTATTATAAAAAACGGTAAGCAGTTGCTAAGCAGTTGGTATGAGGTTTATTCTTCAAAATCGGTTACTTCTTTAATTTTGAATCCTAGGACTTTTTCATGAAAAAAGTGGAACGACTCTACATGTGGGAGAGGTAAGAGTACATCTGCCATCATAGCTCTTTTGGTGCCAAAGTCCCCGCAGTGGGAAGACTACAGTCTGTTGTAGCTATTAATATTGCAGAAGGAAAACCTACAGGAGAAGATATTTGCAGTCAAACACACTAAAGTCAGAATATAAAAAAGTTAAGAATTTTTTAGCCATAGTGGCATACACATAATTTGATAGTGTCTTGGTTAAATATTAGTCCATGTTTAGATTATTTTCACCAGGTTTTTACAGCAAGGACATTTTTTTTTCTTTTGGTGGGGAGGGAAGCAAAAAAAAAAAAACTCTAAATCATTTAAGAGCTTATACATTCAAGAGAAATTTTCTTTATTTATCAGAATGTTTTTATTTCCTTACCTTAGAGTAATAGAGCATTTCACAAATTCAAGTATTACCTCTAAAAAGATGGAAGAATGAAACACAAGCCTGTCTTCCTTTACGTAAAATCTGCCCCAGGGAAAAGGATGGACCATATAAACAGGCAACAATATTTTTGAGGAAGCATGGTGATTAAAAATTCTTAACAATGTTGGAGACTTTTTTAAAAAGTAGGCAACTGATTAATAATCAAGTAAATCTGTTATAGTTTAAAATTACAGATATAGGCCAAGAAGGGTATTCTTTTCCATGTTATATCTAGCTTGAATCTTGTAAGTAAGAATATCTTAGTATCAAACAAATGTAACTTGTTTAAAAAAACAAAAACAACAGTAAAAACAATGGTAATCCTGATTGATTAAAAGGTCTATAAAACAGTTAAATTAAGGGAATTAAGGGCTTGTTCTTTATAATGCAAAAGGATTTGCCACTTTCCATAATGTTTTGCTTTCTACAATGTGTCCTAGTAGGTCATACAAGTGTTTTCTAGATTACTAACCACTTCAAACTTAAGCTTTTCTGGAATTAAACATAAGCTTTTCTGGAATTTAATAAAAATTTTGGTGAAAGTAGGCATCAAAACAACACACAAGGAGAAATTCTTCTGCACAATGTCTGGTAGCACTAGCAACTAAAGGGAGTATTTGAGTCAGATATTTTGGGAGAAAAAAAATAGGAAAACTTTCTATTCAAACGAGCCAACAGATCACACATATGTTTGCCCCTCTTTGAAACCAGGATCCCACTGATGTGACTGAAGTAAAATACAACAGCGGGTAAGTTAAAGCTGAATCAGAGAAGGGCTTCACCAAACCAAAACAAAGAAAGATTTCTCAAAGATATAAACCTGATGAAACCAAACTAATGATAAAACTCAACACAGAAAACTCAAAATGCAGGCGTATGATTGAACTAAGACGAGGGACATTTCCAAAGAGAACTGAGAATAACACCCACGGTCAGGGCAGAGAGCAGGGGAAGACTCTGAAGCCAGAACACCTGAATTCAAGGTGGTCCAGGTTCTACCACCTCCTGCTCCCTCAGTGTCCTCAGCTGAAGCGTGAGAATGAGAATAGTATTTACCTCAAGAACTAGGTATGAGGATTACGCGCGATAATGGATTTAAGGTGCTTAGCCAGAATGTCTGGCTCACAGGAAGTGCTCAAGTATTCAGAACTCAACAAAAATAAGCATACCAAATATCAAAACCTAAAGAAAGCAGCTAAAAATAAACAGGAAAAAAGTCATAACTTTAAATGCCTTGTTACTCAAGAAGAGAGACTGAAATGCATAAACTAAATTGCAGCAGATCCTGTGGGTTCCCTGCCCAGATTCCCAGGGATATGGTCTTAGCTGTGGAACGTGCTCCTGCTGGTGACCTACACCTGTTCACTTCCGCAGCGGATTGCCCTTGGACAAGTGCCTCACTGAGAGGTACCCGGAGTTACGTCCCAGCTCCCTTTGCTCTAGTGGCTGGTGCCAATGGCTGACTAATGCTGGAATGCAAAGGTCCCACATGTTTGCCTCAAGTTAGGACATGCTGTGGTACCATTTGCTGCAGAGCTCCCCACAGGATCAGGCTGAGGTTAGAGGTCCCCATGCCCTCTCTGCTACCTCACTCCTTACAGGCTCTCATGAGCACTTCCATAACAAACCACTTTCCCCAGAATGCCATCTCAGGCTCTGCTTCTGGGGAACCCAATCTAAGATGAAAGCCTTCAGTTCCAGAATCTAGAAAAAGTACTCTCCCAAAACTCAACCAAGATAACATATAAGCAAAGAATTAATAAAATGAGAATGGAAATTAATGAAAAGGGGAAAAATGAGAGCTTGATAAATTGAACAAGAACTTCTACTTCTGAATACTTTTGAAATAGACCTCTTAACTGACCTTCACTTACCTGAGGCACTGGATTAATCACAGATCTCTCCATTCATCTTATAAATCATAGTGCTTCGTATAAAAAATAGGTAATTTGGAACTCAAAATTGTTGATATATGCTCAAAGAAAGGCCTTGTCCCTAAACCAAACACTGTAAATGAATTCCTGTGTGTGCGTCTGTATTGTTAGAATAAAATGTTTCCAATCAAAAAGCATATCTGTTATGTTTTTGAACACTGTTTTTTTTTTCTTCAGTTTAATTAACCAACTGCTAGTACCAATCCCACTGGATTAGTATGCTTCTATTCTATTCAAAAAAGACTTCAGAAACCATAAGATAGGAAAGGAAAAGAAGAAAGTGTACACGTACCTGCTCATTTGTGGAAGAATAAACCAGAAACTAATATCATTGGTGGGTGGGTGAAAACAGGGTTGAAAAATGGTTTTAGGTATTTTTGCCATAAAAATCTTTGCCGCATAAGCAGTTTCCCTGTAAGCAGTTTCATCACACAAGTAATTGGCTGTAAAACAATTTGCCATAAAAGATAAATACTGAAAATAAAATAAAAGAGGGACATATAAAAAGCTACATTGAAACATGAAAATTAATAATAAATTTTTTTAAAGATTTTATTGTAAAAAATAAAAATACAAAAAATATTTGAATACGTTTAAAATGTGCTTAGATTCATGGTTACAGTTGTATTCGGGCATACAGTTGTCCCTCAGTATCCCTGGGGCATTGGTTCCAGACCACCCCTGCAGATACCAAATCCAAGGATGCTCAAGTCTCTTACATAAAATGGCCTAATTCAGTCCCATATCCACAGGTTCCGCATCCAAGATGGGTTGAATCTGCAGAGGCAGAATCTGGGAATAGGGAGGACAGACATAATCTTAGAGAAAGGGAAGATACTTCCTTTCTCAAAGTCAATCATTAAGTATTCAGGATCTAATGTTGGACGTAAGCTCTTTACAATATTAAAAAAAAATCTGTAAATCTCTTCAGATTTCCCTGAAAGTAAGACGAACAGACGAGTGGTGCTGCTATTTCACATTGATATATGTAACATATTTAACTGATAGTACATATCTAAACTACATTTAAATGTTCCATCACATTCCCCGTCCTTATATTTCACCGAATCGTCTAAGCCAGATTCTGGGCCAAATACCAAAAACCTGTCTACCTCATGTTCTCCACTATCAAAGTGCAAAAAATTGTTCACCATTTTCAAGAAACTTCTACTCATCAGGGATCACATAACCATTTCTTTGGGAGGCGTAGGAGGAGCTTGATTCCTCTTTTGACTCCAACGTCTAACGTTGTGTGATAAATTTGGTAAAGGTGCCTTAAGAGAACAAGCTGTTGTATTTAAGTTAGCTAAAGAATCGATCATTAATGATCTCAAAGACCGTTGTGAATTACTAGCCGCCTTTTGTATTTGCCATAGCTTGGTAAACTTTTGCTTTTGATGAGTGGGAGGGACGACTGCTCACGAAGGATTTGCAAAAACTGATATATGTTACCATTTTCTAGTATGGTATGCAATCTGGCTTTATACTCTCTTACTTCACACTTCCAGTAAGTTTTCTTATCACTGCATATTCTGTCAAGATGATATACGTAGTTGTTACCATCCACTATTTTAAGACCAGCACGTTTTCTTTTCACTGCACAGACCATGATGAGGCCTAAGATTTATATAATATAAAAAAGGAAGAATGTATGCCTCAATGGAGAAATGAAACCAAACTGTCAACCAGTTGAAACCAAACTGTCAAACCAAACTGACAACCAGTTATTTTATCTTTTATGACAAAATTGCCTAACGGCCATTAGATGTGTGGGTAAGCTGCTTGCAGCAAAGATGTTTAAAGGGAGACCAAAATACCAGACACGGAAAAAATGGGGGAATGGAAATGGGGTAAAAGAGTGAAGTGGAGTCACTTTCTCTGAGTGTACAGTTTTGTGCACCTCTGACTTTTAGAACCATTTTCATGTTTCACATGAATAAAATTAAATAATTGAAACTGAGCGGAATGTGTATGGGGGCTGGAGTGAGGGGGTCTCTGGTACAGGGTGGAGAGAGTCAACTGGGCTCCATCCTTGCAGGGTCCACCATGCCCAGGGCTAGGAACATATCTCTGCTGGCTCCTGCCTTCTGTCCAGTGAGGACAGTCCACAGAGCTCTGTCCCATAGGGTCTGAAGCTGAAATTTGGGCAGGAGGGAGAAAGGGGGCATCACTATGGCTTCTGTTCACCTCGAGTAGGGCAGGTAAAGTCAAAAAGTTTTCTGTCCCGTAGGAATTCCTCTTGGTCTTCTGGCTAGAAAGAGTGGGCTCTTCTGGGGCTTTTAATGTCTCCCCCCAAAGGCAGTCTGCTGTTCAGGTTGTTCTAGCACCCAGGCAGCGATAAATAGTAGGCAAAAGAAAAAATTCAAGAAATCCACTGCCAGGTCACTCCATAGGTCTAGAGATCCTTACCCAATATGCATACAGTTTTCCACCTTTCAGAATCCTCTGATCGTTCAGGGTTATAAGTTGTTCCTAGTGAGAGAGAGAGGCGATAGGGTATGCTTATCGCATACTACCTGGAACCAGAAATCCAAAAAACTCCCCATTTTTTTTCTTTCAGAATATCAGATTTCTGCTGTTTGGCTGTTTCTGGTTCTGTCTGACCATTTTATCTCCTCTGAATTAACTTCCTTGCTCTGTTCTTTCCTTTCAGTGGAGCTCCCATAGAGTAATATTGAAACTCTATTATTCCCTTCTCATATATTAAATGAAATACTTATCTGAAAAGAACTTTCTTTCAGCAGCTATTTGGTTCCCTTGAAATAGAGTATTTTTAGGAAGAGCCAATGAATATTTGATTCATTCCTTTTATTTACCATTTTTCAGAATAATGGTTTGTTGCCTTAACAACCTCCAATGATGAGACCAATGAAAGGGTTTTTTTGGGGGGGGACCCCAATGATGCCATAGATAATTACCTATTTGAATTCACTGTATTTCAATTCCTTGAATTGAATCCTATTTCAGTCCATCATAGGCATTATTTTTTTGATGTTCCCATTGTCCTACTTTTGGCTAGTAGGCAGCCCTTAAGGATGACTTCTTTATCCTTTTGACACAATCCCCAGCAGTCCTTGATACTTTCCTTGCTTTTTAATGCAGCAAGATCTTTTAGGTATACCTTGTGCCTTTCCTGCCATCAGACAATTTGTTATACATTTCCCCCCAAGGAGTCCCCCCAAGTTAACTTTAGGGTCATGTGATATTTAGGAACGGAGTTTAGATGCTAGGGGTGCTCATTGCTACTGGGTTGTTCACAACTTCTGTTGCTTTTCTCTGGAAACATACACGTGGATGAAGAAAGGTAAACCATGAGTTCACAGTGATATTTTTCATTTTATGATTGTATCTCTTTTATGCTGAAATTTTTGGTTGCTAAGGACATTAATACAATTATATATTTGCTTTGTCATTAATATATTTGTTTCTAAAGAACAAAATTTTATTTATTTATTTACTTATTTATTTTAGGGTTGGCCTTCTGAATTTTTAGTTTTTATTTATAGTTATGTGAAACATTTTTGTGCTCCCAAAGTCAAAACTATTAAAAAAAAAAAAAAAGATACATTCAGAAAAGTCTAGTTTCCATCACTCCTCTCTACTCTTTTCTCCTGTGTTAGTCCATTCAGGCTGTTATAACAAAAATATCATAAACTGGGTGACTTAAACAGAAAACATTTGCTTCTCACAGTTCTTGAAACTGGGAAGTCCAAGATCAAGGTCCCACCAGAATTGGTGTCTGGTGAGAGTTCTTTTCCTGGTTCATAGGTGGCCATCTTCTCACTGTGTCCCCACATGAGTGAAGGGATAAGGGAGCTCTCTTGGGTCTCTTTTATAATGGTACTAATTCCACTCATTAGGGCTCCACCCTTATGACTTAAGCACCTCCCCAAAGCTCACTTTCTAATACCATCACATGGGAGGTTAGGATTTCACCATATGAATTTTGGAGGGACAAAAATATTTAGTGCATAACACTCCCTCTTTTCAAATAAATAGCCACCACTGGTGTGGATTTTGGTCTACGTGTGTGTGTATATCCCCTTTCCTGAAATAAATGACAATATATTCTGTACAGCTTGTATGTCCATAATTTTTTACACTGACCTATGTACCCTATAGACCATACATATCAGTACAAGAAGATATCACTCATTTTTTTTACAGCTGCATCATGCATTTATTCAACTAGTCCTTTGATAGAGGTTTGGGTTGTTTTCAGTCTTTTGCTCATGAATACTGTTGCAATAAATACCTTTATTCAGATGTAAATTTGCATTTTTTCCTGTTTGTCTTCAGAGACACTAGGGTGAAATTTTTCATACATATGAAATTTCTGGGTCAAAGGGTAAATGCATGTGTACTTTTACTAGATATTGCCAAATTGCTCTCATAAGACTGTCTATTGTTTCATTCCCACCAGCAATGAGTGAACATACCTATTTCTGCTTGCCAACAGATGATGTGTCAAACTTGTAGAATTTGGTCAATCCGATAAGTGAGAAATGGTGTCACAGTGTAGGCTTAAATATTTATCCACTTTATAATGAGTGAGGTTGAGCATATTTTCCTGTTTAATGGCCATTTGCACTTCTTTTTCTATAGAATGTTTATATTTCTTGTTCATTTTTCTACATGGTGGTTGACCATGTTCTCCCCAAATTTTAGAAGGGTACTATATATTAGGGATAGTAACACATTTTCTGTGACTAAACTATAAACATCTTTTCCAGTTTGTCATTTGCCCAAGGCATTCTTAAAAGGAAAAAAGCAAACTGTACACGAGTATATAAAATATACTATTATTTTAGTTTTTAGAAAGTTTTTGTGTATAGATATAGTTATTCTATTCATATGTTATGTATAATATATTATACATCACACATTATTATAGTGTAAGCCCTGAGAGTTGGTTGGGTTCTTTTGTTTATTGTGTTTTGTAATTTTATTTTTTTGCCTGACTTAAGCTTTGATTGCCAAGGCATCTACTTCAAAGATGGCATCTACTTCAAAGATGGCATCTACTTCAAAGATGACATCTACTTCAAAGATGACTGTCTCCAATAAACACAATGCCAGCCACAGACTAGATCAAGAATCAGGGTGCCTCCACCTCCTGCCCCCTCCACACACACACATAGTCTCCTTTGTCTTAAGAGGTCTTGGTTGATTTCTGTAATTGAACATTTGAGCTGCTTGTTTGTTTTTTCTCTTCCTACATTTTAAACTCTCACTCCTATGTTTTAAATTCACCAGTAAAAAGTCAACCTAGCAACCCTAGGCCCACACCCTCGATCCCAATAAAGACAGAAACCCAAATTTCTTTTCTCTCTCTGTCTCTCTCTCTATTTCTCCCTTGCTCTGTGGCCCCAAGTGTGCCCTGTATCCTCCAGGATCTGTGAGTAATAAAACTTTGTTCTTTTTTCAAAATGTCGCTGATAGTTATTGCTGAGGGGGTCCTGCAATTATAATAAGAACCCCAAAGGCTGGTCCAGCCACAACACTGGTTATCAATAGGCTGAGACCATCATAAAACAATTATATGTCATAATAGATGGTATATGGCATATATTATATACACCATAAAATATAATACATAGTATATTATATATTCTATACCTAGAAGGATATACACTGAGCTGCTATTAGTGATTATCCTGGTAAATGGAAAGGTATTTAAAGGATGGAGGGGGAACTTCCACTTTTACCATATTAGCTCTGTTTTGTTTGAATTATTTTCAACAAGCAAGCACACACTTCTTTTACAGTTTTTGAACCAACCTAAAAGGAGAAGTAACTCTTAGTTTCTAAGTCAGTTTTCCTAAAATGCTTTGTCAATATCTAGTCCATTTATGTTGTTTAAGGAGAAAATTCTGCAAGTGAACACTCAATGTCCAAAGTTCAAGGTAAAGAAATGATGTAAGAATTTCAAAAGAACTGAGCGTTCCTCTTGACCTTGATTCAATTGCCTGAAGAAAGGAGAATTATATTAATTGCTTTCCTGACACGTTTGACTTCACCCCGTCTTTGCTGAACTTTGTTAGTACCACTTCCTCTCTGTGTATCATCTCTAATGGTTGCCTTCAGCAGTGAGTTGGAAATGGATTTTAATTCAGGAGGTCCATTTCCTCCCTGCTAATTTGATTTCATAAGGCACAGTAGGGACGAGTAATTTTTCTAGTGACAATATGAAGCTATGATGTATTTTCTCAAATACGTAATTAAAATGTTTCCCGTTTATCTTGGTAAACAAGCCAGGCCAACCAACTCAATCCAAATGATGAGGAATCCTTGTCTGTATTCGGGAAAGGTAACATCAGTAAAGACTTCATTTTGTATCGCCCCATGGAGACATAACATATGGGCATTACATCATACGATGTAATCTCTTAAGGACTTGCAACACACTTGCAAATGTTCTAAAACTATAAAAGAGTGATAGACGTGCTACTTGAGGCATCACGTCTAGACAAATGAATGGCCCATTCCTGTAGCATTTGTTTCAGAGATAATTAACACTCCCTTTGTATTTTCTGAGCTAGTTTGCAGTGTCAGAATTGTTTTACAGCATCATTAACAAAAATGACCAGGTCTTTATCATGTTATCAACTTGCATCACATCAACACTTTTGAGCTTAACAAAAACTCAGTGTAAGACTACACTAAGTTCTGCCACTTCGGTAGTGTTCGCTCCATTTATGGAAATATAAAATCACACCTGCACATCCAGGAACTATGGAAGGAATTACATGAATCTGGCATCCATCTCTACTATAGGACCCCAGAGACTAGCTTCAGGGGACCCACATTTGGTGTCTGGAATGGATATGTGCACACTGGAGGGTTGGAGAAACAGCAGCTCTCTGGAGATGCATACAAAGCACAAATCAAATCATGCAGCCCTGATGTTTATTAGGAAATATTTGTAGCTGACAAAGTCACCAGACCTGCTGCCAGGGCCTCAGTTATAATGTGCGAATATGACAAATGAGATACCAGGATGGTCTCAACCACTGCCTAAAAGTATTCTCCACAGCAGTTATGCACAATGCCTGCGGCTCCACCATCCTGGTCTTTCCTCCAGTTTCGACACAGGGCAAACACTCCTGGGACAGGAAACGGGACAGAAGTTTATCATTTCTTGAAGATTAGTATAAAAAAAAACCTCCAGGTTAACCTAACTTCCAGGTTAATCTATCCTCCAGGTTAACCTATCCTCCAAGTTAACCTATCCTCCAGGTTAACCCATCCTCCAGGTTAACCCATCCTCCAGGTTAATCTATCCTCCAGGTTAACCTATCCTCCAGGTTAACCCATCCTCCAGGTTAACCCATCCTCCAGGTTAACCTATCCTCCAGGTTAACCCATCCTCCAGGTTAACCCATCCTCCAGGTTAACCCATCCTCCAGGTTAAATTATCCTCCAGGTTAACTTATCCTCCAGGCTAACCCATCCTCCAGGTTAACTTATCCTCCAGGTTAACCCACCCTCCAGGTTAACCCATCCTCCAGGTTAACTTATCCTCCAGGCTAACCCATCCTCCAGGTTAACCCATCCTCCAGGTTAACCCATCCTCCAGGTTAACTTATCCTCCAGGCTAACCCATCCTCCAGGTTAACCCATCCTCCAGGTTAACCCATCCTCCAGGCTAACCCATCCTCCAGGTTAACCCATCCTCCAGGTTAATCCATCCTCCAGGCCAACCCATCCTCCAGGTTAACCCATCCTCCAGGTTAACCCATCCTCCAGGTTAACCCATCCTCCAGGCCAACCCATCCTCCAGGTTAACCCGTCCTCCAGGTTAATCCATCCTCCAGGTTAACCCATGCTCCAGCTGCTTTGAGTGTTGGCTCCTAATGGCTCACAGCTGCACCTTGTGCAGACAGTTCCCTCAGTCTTATGGCAGCAGCCTTGCCTGGGAGCTTAGGCAGCCTTCACCTCACCCCTGGGGCAGCCAATCACTGACTGATATGTGGTAGCAATGGCAGCTCTCATGCCTCAAGGTGAAGTGACCCTATGGCGCAGGTCATGCTTCACAGCATCCAGGCCAAGACCACAGCCATCAGCATTTTCCCTTCCCTAACCTGCTTCCTCACTCCCCTTCTCCCGAGAGCCTCCCCTCAATACATCACATGCCTCTGAATCCCTGCACTGCTTCTAGGGACCCTGACCTAAGACCCAGGAGTACAACCGAAGGAAGGAGAATAGAGAGGTGTGCCCATGGCAAGGGGGATGTGACTAGTTAAAGAGCTATCAACAGGTCTTTAGCCAGAGAATGATAACAAGGTGCTGGGAGAGTGAACCTGGAAGATAAAAGAGGAACAGAGGGGTAGATTCTGCCTTCTTCCCTCTCCTGACAGCAGCACACAGTGATCCCAAAGGAGAGCCACATTGCACAAAATAACACTGACAGCCTGAGAATGTGTGGAGCCGAGCCGTAGAGGGGTAACAGGCTTTGCAAACGCTGCCAGGAGCAGGAGGCAGGGATCCATGGCCACGTGAGTGAATGTCTTTGCCAATTCAGTTGCAAGCCCAGTACTTTTGGCTTCCATTGCATTCCAACGCTTTCTCCCCAGACTCCTAGCTCCATCTCCCAGACAAATAGCCTAGTGGCCTTCACCTCTCTAACGAACTCTTTTTTGATGGATTGGCCCCCTCTGGGAGTGTAGTTTCTGCACAGAGAGTAGATTTGTTTCACTTGTCATTCAAATCTGTAATTCCTATAAGCCTGAATAACTTTCTTTCTCTCCTGTCCTGAGAGAAATGGACCAGCTAGAGAGCACATCCGTGATGCAGACGGATGATACATTCCTGGTGGCTTTCAACTTCCCTGTCTCTTGTCTTTGCCATATTAAGATTGTGTCAGTGAGATCAAGAGACAAGAGAAATGGAAAACCTGTGTAAAGCTTGAGGAAAGTGCAATATATAACTAGAGGAGGGGGTCTCTGAGTTGGACACCCGCCCTCGAGAGTTTGAGTAGGGGAATTTCTTAATAATGAAAGCAATAAAGGATTACCCTGCAGGGTATTTTATTTAAAGTAGGATAACTGTAGAACAATAGAAATAATTTAAATGTGGTCATTCCATAGAACCATTCCTAGATCTTCCCCTCAGGGTCCCTTCCAAAATCCTTGCTTAGAGTTTATTAACCTAGATGTGTCTAGCTTTAAGAAAAAGAGAGACAGAGAGAGAGGAAAAGAGAAGTGTGTTTGTTTTTGTTTGTTTGTTTGTTTTTCTTGTTTTTATTCGGATTTATTGGATTTTAGCAACCACTTTCGATAGTATTTCTTCTATCATTTCTCATTTAATATTTGATCCTTCTTATATTTCCTCAATTCCATACACTAAATATTTAAGTTATTTCATGTTTAAAATAATTCTAACATTTTTGGATCTCCTAAAGAATTAATGTTTGTGAGAAATGTGTTTTTAAAATGTGAGTAAAAGACAAATATCATATGATATCGCTTACATGTGGAATCTGAAAACATGGTACAAATGAACTTATTTATAAAACAGAAATAGAGTCACAGATGTAGAAAACAAACTATGGTCACCAAGGGGGAAAGGGGAGGGGAAGGGATAAACTGGGAGATTGGGATTGACATATACACACTACTATATATAAAATAGACAACTAATAAGGACTTACTATAGAGCACAGGGAACTCTCCTCAAGATCTGTGGTGACCTAAGTAGGAAGGAAATCGAAAAAAGAGTGGGTCTATGTATACGTATAACTGATTCACTTTGCTGTACAACAGAAACTAACACAACATTGTAAATCAACTAGACTCCAATAAAAATTAATTTAAAAATAAAAATAAAATAACATTGACTTAAAAACTATTAAAAAATTTAAAAAATAAAATGTGAATGAAGTCATCCAATTCTCTTTTAGCTACTAGAAAGTAATTCCTGAATTAAATAAATCAAGGGAGTGATATCTTTGAAATGCAAATAATCACTCAGTTTTAATTTATGGAAGTTTAATTTTCATCCCTGGCTTGTGTGTTCTTGTTTTCAGATGATAAATGGGTTGTTTGTTTTTTTCCAGATGATAAAGTACTTTCAGGGCAAGTACTGATTCCATGGGACAGTTGGAGCTGAGACAGTCTAACTTGGTTTGGACAGTCTAACTGCCCTTTCTTGTTTTCACACCACAGGCACAATACCTTTCTTTATTACAATATTATTGTGTGTCTCTGGCACTTAAAAACCTTTCAGTGTCTTCTCACTGTTTATGGAAGTAGGATGGATAACAGCCAGGCGCCGCCAAAATCTTTCTTCACCTCTTAACTCCTGCTTCACCAAGACCCTCTCTTTCTCCATGTCATTCCCAGACACCTGAAAAACACCAAATCCTTTGTCAGCATCTTCTTAAACGTCTCCCTTCCGTAGCTTTTTTAATCACCCCATCATTTATACCCAGTGGTACTGTTATTCCAACTTACAACACCACAAAGACCTGTTAGTACACTCCAGCTTCTTCTAGACGGTAAACTCCCTAAAGGGTGAGTAGGTTTTTAAAATTGAATACTTAGCACTTGTCACAATATCAGGCGTTAGCTAGGTGTACAATAAACATTTGTGGAGTTATTAAATGAATTTCATACTAAATTGCAAAATATCTTCTGCTTCAGGGCGTCAGCAGGAATACAAGATTAAATTCTATTTAACCTACTCGAGAGCAAAATTCAGAAAGGCCAACTTCCTGCCACTAATCTTTCCAAGTTAGAGTCAGAAGACTCAAATTTCCCCCAAGAAAAAAGGTAAAAACTTGACATTCTGGAATGATACACTGTTTGATGTTCAATATCTTGCTGGAAAAAAAAAATCAAAGTTGTAACATCAAAGCTTTAGCTCCTTAATTTGTAACAAATCACTGTGCTTTCATTACTTTGTCTCCATGGCAGTGTTGATCTAATGTAAATTGTATACTGTAATTTTAAAGGTCAATTCTCAAGTATTTCAACCTAAAGGGAAATTGGGAGGAGAGTTTGTTTTTAATACCAGAAAACACCAGAGTTTGATTTTAGTGTTTCTGTCCTCTTTTAGGTTCTGTCATTCTTTGTTGTAAGAATTTGAGGCAGATTGTGCCCTGTGGTTTTGGACTCAATAAGTAATTGATTTGAAAGAATCTCATTGTTTTCCTGTCTGTTGTTGCCCAATACAATATATTCTGACAAAAATCGGGTCCAAGTAAAAAGAAAGCCACACAATATGTTAAGTCTATTTTCAAGCACTGCAATTTATTTCCATGCATACCATGAAATTCTAGCTACTTCAGAGTTTTAAGCATTGCTTTTGAAGATACTAATGAATCACCTGTCAGTATGTCTGCTTCAGAAGACTCATAATGCTGAGAGGCTCTTATTCTAGCTTGGAGACCTTAAATGGAAGCATGTGATTATGTTCCTCAATGACTTTGGAACCTGAACATGAATCCCTCACCACCTGTAACTAACTTGATATTAGGCCTTCCATGAGCCTGTGAAAATATAAAAACCCACTTTCCACCAATACTCTCAATAACTATGACGTTATGCAGACAAGTGCTCTGTGAATAAGATCAGAATAATAGTAGCTAAGATTTATTTCATTACCACTTACTATATACCAGCCACTGTACTGAGAGCTTCACATACTTTATCCCATTTAATTCCTCCAACAATCCCATACAGTAGATACTTTTAAGTCCATACTTTACCAATGAGGAAACCATGGCTTAGAGGGGCTGTGTATAACTTACCCAAGATTTTCTTTTTTTGTTTTTTTGTTTTTGGATTTCAGTTGAATACGGTAAGACAGAAGACTGATTCACAAAAATATAAATGAGGAAATCTTGTATTTTGAAAAGCTATGTATTTGAGGAAAGAAAAATGAAGAAGAGGAAAAGGAGGAGGAGGACAAATGCAGTACTGGGGTTCCCCGTATGTCCTTCTGACTAATAAAAGAAGTTTTCACATGTTGAGGCATGGGGAAATCATTCTGGCTTGTACGTGACTGGACTTGAAGTTTATGCTAACAAGAACAGCCTGTCTTATGGCCTGTCAAACAGCATTGTACATCTGTTTTAAACATTTATTAAAGAAAAGAATGCAGCTAAAAATCACAAGTGGAGTAACTGTGGTTCTGGCATTCAAAATGGAGCCAGGTGGGCATAGTGGATGTGGTTTAAGATACTTTTTCTGTATCACTGGGAACTTGAATTTTCTGAACAGTATCAAATTCAAGGGCACCACCAGCCATTTTCAAAACAATATTTGCTATGGTTTTCTCTGGGTATATGCACAGTAGTGGGATTGCTGGGTCGTATGGTAATTCTATTTTCAGTTTTTTAAGGAACCTCCATACTGGTCTCCATAGTGGCTGTATCAATTTACATTCCCACCAACAGTGCAAGAGGGTTCCCTTTTCTCCACACCCTCTCCAGCATTTGTTGTTTATAGATTTTTCTGATGATGCCCATTCTAACTGGTGTGAGGTGATACCTCACTGTAGTTTTGATTTGCATTTCTCTAATAATTAGTGATGTTGAGCAGCTTTTCATGTGCCTCTTGGCCATCTGTATGTCTTCTTTGGAGAGATGTCTATTTAGGTCTTCTGCACATTTTTTTATTGGGTTGTTTGCTTTTTTAATATTGAGCTGCATGAGCTGTTTATATATCCTGGAGATTAATCCTTTGTCCGTTGATTCATTTGCAAATATTTTCTCCCATTCTGAGGGTTGTCTTTTCGTCTTGTTTATGGTTTCCTTTGCTGTGCAAAAGCTTTGAAGTTTCATTAGGTCCCATTTGTTTATTTTTGTTTTTATTTCCATTACTCTAGGAGGTGGGTCAAAAAAGATCTTGCTGTGATTTATGTCAAAGAGTGTTCTTCCTATGTTTTCCTCTAAGAGTTTTATAGTGTCTGGTCTTACATTTAGGTCTTTAATCCATTTTGAGTTTATTTTTGTGTATGGTGTTAGGAAGTGTTCTAATTTCATTCTTTTACATGTAGCTGTCCAGTTTTCCCAGCACCGCTTATTGAAGAGACTGTCTTTTCTCCATTGTATATCCTTGCCTCCTTTGTCATAGATTAGTTGACCATAGGTGCATGGGTTTATCTCTGAGCTTTCTATCCTGTTCCATTGATCTATATTTCTGTTTTTGTGCCAGTGCCATATTGTCTTGATTACTGTAGCTTTGTAGTATAGTCTGAAGTCAAGGAGCCTGATTCCTCCAGCTCCAGACACATGCACCCCAATATTCACTGCAGCACTATTTACAATAGCCAGGTCATGGAAGCAACCTAAATGACCATTGACAGACGAATGGATAAAGAAGATGTGGTACATATATACAATGGAATATTACTCAGCCATAAAAAGGAACGAAATTGGGTCATTTGTAGAGACATGGACTAACCTAGAGACTGTCATACAGAGTGAAGTAAGTCAGAAAGAGAAAAACAAATATTGTATATTAACACATATATGTGGAATCTAGAAAAATGGTACAGATGAACTAGTTTGTAAGGCAGAAATAGAGACACAGATGCAGAGAACAAACACATGGATACCAAGTAGGGGAAGTGAGTGTGGGGTGGGGTATGATGAATTGGGAGGTTGGGGTTGACATGTATACAGTGCTGTGTATAAAATAGATAGCTAATAAGAACCCGCTGTATAAAAAATAAAGTAATTTAATTAAATTAAAAAAATCTTCTAGTAGCTGCCAGCCATAACCTTATGGTCTCAAGGTCTCCCCTTGTAATTATGCAACCGTTTTGGACCCCAAACAATCTTTACTTAATGAGCACCCTTATTACTTCTTGCCAACTCCAATCCTAATCCTTGCAAACAACATAAGTAACTTTGTGGGTTTTGCCTATATAAGTCTCCCCCATTTTATAGTCTGGTGGAACACAATTCAAGTGCTTCTTGAATCTGTGTCTCCAAGGCTATAGTCCTCTTTTTTAGTCCTATTATTGATTACTTGCATTGACACGACCAATCCCTTGAAAGCTGCGAGCCTTCACCCATTCAGCCTGAGGTGTAGGCAATCTAGCCTGCATGCCTGCCAGGAAGCTTGCAGGCTTCTGGGAGAGACTCAATGCTGTCTACACAAAATGCCTAACGGCAATCATGTACTTGTGTCTGAGTGTGTGCTGTGAACAATGTATCCACCCAAGCACCAGAAAAACATTAGTAAACAAAACAAAGTCCCTACACCCAAGTCACCTGCTTTCTGGAGGGGTTAGGCTTTCTGGAGGGGCCCAGGTTGTGTGGGCTTCTAACATATGCAATCTGGGGGGGACTTTCTTAAAATAAGAATATCAAAAATTGTTAATATAAAATTAGGTACAGAAGTGAATATTAACTTAGAATGAAAACAATTTGCAACAAATAACAACTTGTAAAGCCTGACATATAACACAAATATCAAAAAAATACATAACAGTTTTGAAAAGATAACATAACATTTTAATTAATTAGCTGCTTAAAACATACACATAGTATTTTCTCCTATATTTTGACTGCATACTTTTTGATCACTTCTCACACGAAGATTCTTAAACGTCTTTTTCTTTAGACAGAATAGGAAGATAATCTAGTCTTTCCTCAAGTGTGGTTGATACAAATTGTTTTTGTTATTGATATTTTAACCAAAGTTTATTTCAGCTTCAGAATTTGTTGTTGAGAATGTTATTTTTGTCAATTTGGGAAAGCTGTTATTGAATTTCTTTCATATATGAGCTGCTAGAGATAATTCTGCTACAGACGTGTGCCCTATGAATAGCAAAATTCTGAAAATGTCTACATTGTGTGATTCCCATCAAAGGAAAGAAGAAAATATATGGTACTGGTCATATTCTTGACAGGAGATAATTCTCATTTTGAAAATTGATGAGAAGCAAATCTCCCTTTGTCAATTTTTTTGATTTTTAAGAATTAGTAGAATTTTCCACTCACCTCTCTCTTCACACATTTCAACCCACATACTAGGTGCCACAAGACATGTTCATTTCAGGACATGACATCTGACCTTAACATCTGTGTGCCTGTGCCAGATGAGCCAGAACAATGGGCTGGAAAAGCAGTACCGGTAAAAAACCTCTCCTTCACCAGGACACCTAGAAATAACTTCATTATTCAAGGAAGGGACTCAACACCCCTCTAAGCTCAACAAAACCAGTTTAAATCTCAAACATGCCTATGGCCACTCCAACACAACCCACCAAGTGGGGAAATGAAGGAAAATTAGTAGTGGAAAGAGACAGCAGTCTTAACCAATTATGGTTAAAGTTCTTACGTTTGGAAATTTCACACACACACACACCCGTGTGGACACAGTGTAGGACCCCTCCCAGGGCCTTGGGAAAGAGCAGCTTTACAGTAAAGCTAGATTTAACATGGGTCAGACAAGTTCTCAAGAGGAAGGGAGAGTGGAATTTTCCCAAGGGACATTTGACAATGATTGGAGACTTCATTTTTGGTTATCATAACTGGAGTAGGGGGTGGGAGGATTGCTGATGGCATCCAGTGGGCTACAGGCCAAGGATGCCACTAAACATCTTACAATGCACAGGAGAAACCCCCTCACCAACAAAGAATCATCTGTCCCACAATGTTAATAGTGCTGAGATTGAGAAACCCTCAGTTAGACAAATCAAACACAAGTAAGGAAATGAAAGAACAAAATCATTCAAATAGACATAAATGCTATAGAGGCATCAGGTCACAGAGTGTGTCTGGGAAAGGAGTGTGTCTGGGCTCCTCTAAATAAGTGGTAAAAAAGGTGTTACCAATGAGACAGAGGTGGCTTTTGAGCTGAGCTCTAAACAGATGAGCCAGGGTGAAAAGATGTGGAGAGAAAGCATTCCAAGCAGAGTGAAGCACAAAGGTCCAAGGTGGTGAGGGGCTTGGTGCACTAAGAAACAGAGAAGACGAATGTAACTAGGTCCTAGTGAGCAAATGATGGAACCCCAAAATGCAGAGCCTTGTAGACCAGGGTAGAGTTCAAAGGGAAAGTGAAGTGATCTGCCTTAAGCTATAAAAGGCTGTGCTGCTGCCATGTGGAAAAAGAAGGGTAGAAGAGAACAAAGGATTCAGGGAGACAGATTGGCAGGCAATTGCCATAGTCCAGGCAAGTGACGATGGTAGCTTGGACCAGGTGATACAATGGAGAGGAGAGTAGTGGACAGAAGAGGGATTTACTCTGCAAATAGAGCTTAAAGTTCTTGCTGAGAGATTGAGTGTAAGGATGAATAAGGAGAGGACTAAAGAATGACCGTAGGTTTTGTGATTGAGTAACTGGTTAGATGTTCTTGTGATTTTTCTGAGTTGGGGAATAAAGATTTTGGAGGTTGGAAAAATCTAAAATTTCTGTCTGGTCATTGTACATTCAAAATGCATATTAGGCATTTAAATGGAAATAATCAAGAGGCAGACAATTGGATGGAGGAGTCTGAATTCAATGAAGAGATCAGAACTGGAGATATAAATGTACGAGTCATCAGCATATAGATGGTATGTAAAGCAATAAAAATTCTGTCAGCTACATAGGCTTAAAACTTTCATTCCAATGAACATTAACTACGATTTATTACATCTTATGTTTCATCTAAAAGGATTTGAACTGTGCTTAGTCAAAAACTGCCAAATGACTCTGAAATTCCAAGGACTCACAATTCAGGGACAAAATATCTACCAAATGAAATGATACTCATATTGCCGAAGACCTCACTCCACTCTCAGGAATCAAGAAGCTGAAAACCCTGAAGACCCCTAAGCCTACACCTCTATTCCAGAGCAGTTCCTTGAGTTCCAGACCCTCAAGTCAGACTGCTGACACAACACCACTCAACATAATTGCCATCTTAGAAGTCTTTCAAAATCCTCCGAGCCTGGGTCCATTCCTATGTGTTCCCAAAATTGTCAATGGCATTATTTAGAGTAACTCTACTTGCTACTAGAAGAAAAATTTAAAATGTCAGTGTTGGCGTCCTGTTAAGTGGGAGGTGGGAGATCTCTACTCCAAATAGTCCTTTAGGATTCAGACTATGAAAGACCCTGCCATTGTAAATACATGGTTTCCCAAGTTACTCGAGAACTATGAAGCCTACAGGAGACAAGGGAGGAGAGAGAGTAGAGAAACCACATTGGCCAAGAAGCAGCATGCATCCCATCCAATCGCATTCCATTGATGAGAACAAGCCATATGGTCTTAACAATTATATATGCAAGGGGCACTGGGCAATGAAGTCTCAGGCCAAGAACCCACTTCCCAGCAGCAACTCTGCACCATGGGAGAGGACATAGATCTCTGATAAAGACGTACGGACATCTCCCACCTGTTTACTGCTCAGTCCCTACCTCCAGAGTGTAAGCTTTCTGAGAACAAGGACCATATCTTGTTCAGCATTGTGTGTCCAGCAGTTAATATAATCACAAAGAATGCCCTGATACACTGATACATGTGGATCCCAGTGATTACCTAAGCCCTAAATTATTATCCTATAGGGGCAGTGCATGAGTCTTTTTCATGGTTATGTCTTTTTTTGTGGTCATGACTAAGACTAGGGAAGAAGACGACTGCCTGCTTGTATCCTGAAATACCTATCATGGCTGAGCCCAGATTATTCCACCAGGAGCACTGACTTCAGCAAAAAAATTTAAGATTAATTAAATGGCATTATTATTCATAATATTAAACTAGGAGTAAAGGAATGACCAATAAGGAACTCAGGAAAACGGACTGGTTTGCAAACTGTAAACAAGAGCCCGCTCCCATGAACGGTGCCTGTGTGAAGCATGACATTGCTTTTCCAAAGGGAAATTGTCACATTACCTCTGCCCTTCTAGCCCTCCATGTAGCGTCTCTGTGCATAAAAGCCTCGGCTGCAGGAAATGCCTGATGGCCCATAGTGATTTTAACACTGAAAAGATTAACGCTGTGTAACACAAGACAGGATAGGCAGCATCTAACCAAACACATCTGCTTTCCTATGGTAAGTAGCCAAGCTGTGTTTCCAAGGGTCCATATGGTCCTTGTAGAACCATTTCAGAGAACAACACATTGTTTTTAAGAGACTACTTGAACAGAGACTACTCAGTTCCGTTCCAACGCACAACCTTACCTTAGTGATTTGCTAATGTGACTTGCCAGACAACACAATCATATAGCAGGTTTCATTAAGTTTGAGAATCTGTGGGCAGAAGCTTACAACAAACAAGAGACAGGAGAAGAAAGAGACTGGAAAGTCTTATTACCCTCAAACAAATAATGAGCTGTAAGTTTAGGCAGACATCGGAAGGTGACTTGAAACAGATTATTGAGTGAGATTTGTTAAAGATGTTGGAAGTCTTGGGCATGGCGAAGAACAAGAAGCTAGTCCTGGTAGAGGCTGGAAAAATCAACAGGGTATAGAGCCTTTACTTGGAAAATTGAGACACAGCTAAGGCAGGCATGAGTAGCTGGATACCCAATAGATATGATGCTGACGGCATCATGACACCATTTATTTATCAAATAGAGATAACACATTACAGTGAAAGTAGGTCCTTCCATCCATAAGGGATTATGGTACTCCTCTGCTCAAAGCCCTCCAATAGCTCACCAGTCTACTCAGGTGAAAACTAACGTCTTATCAAAAGCATCTAAGGTCCTGCCAGGTATGAACTCATCTCCTTCAACTTGGGCCACGCTGCCCTCTGCTAGTCTTTAAACTTGACAATCAGGCTCCCACCTTAGGTTTTGTATGACCTGTTCTCTCTGCTTAAAAGGTTCTTCTCCTTCATGGCCTGCTTACTTCCTACCCCTTTAATCCAGGTTTCCACTTGAAGGTCACCTTCTCAATGGGGTCCTCCATGCCCATCCTTCCTAAAATAGCAGCTTCCTTCTACACACACCTCAGCACTGACCTTAATTTACTTTTGTCCATAACACTTGTTAGCATCTGACATACTGTAAGTTTTCCTATATATTTGTTCATCTTCCTCCCGCCCTAGAATGTAAGTCCTGGAGGGGAGGGACTTTGTTTTGTTCACCTGTAGAGCCCCAGTGTAAGGACAGTGTCTGAATCGGGGTAAAGAACGTCTGCCAAATGCATATGGAGGGGCCATAGCCATTGGGCCTCAACTGGTTGTGAAGGTGACTTCTGCATAGGAACAAATAGTGGAGAACTAGTCAGAACAGAAGTATTTATTAACGTTTGTACTGTCGTGGTTAGGCATTGTTCCAGATATTATTCCAGGTGGGGCTTCCACAAATTCAATGAAGCAGGCATTATTGTACCTATAGTAAAGATGGAAATATGAAGTGATGGAACTGATAGGAAGTTACAGAGCAGGACTGAATCTCAGGCCGGCATGACTCCATGGTAAAAAGCAATCTTAGATAAGGAGGCAAAAGCTGGGCAATTAAAAATGCTTTTTATCATTGTTCCTTTCCCAAGCCCCTAAAATAAAAAAGAAAAATTACAAAAAGAAGGTTTAAAACCTACCCAGATAAATAGAAATTAAAAGGAAAAAGGCAGAAAGAGAAAGAGATCAACACATTTTGGGACACAAAGTGATACCGAGTCTGGTAGATGTGTAAAAGCTGATTTCTAAGAGACAGCAGAGGACGAAGCTAATGATAAGATAACCAGTTTGAGCCTCAGGACCCAGGACAGGCTCAGGTGTTGGAGGCGTCAGGTACCATGGAGGGCGAGGGTAAAACGAGGGGCTCAAAACACATGAATTAGTGGAAAGTCTGTGTAAGGAGAACTCACTTCCGGCCCTCCTCCCGCCAACACATCTTCCCACCATTGCTACCTTCCCTCGGCCTAACAGGAGATGTAAAGCTATTCTGTGGAGATACTGTACCAGAACAGGCTTCAGAAGAGCCTTACTGAAAACAGAAACACAAGTTAAGGGAGTAGTAAGAAGGGAGGTCTCCGGGCCCTTCCCCTTCTTGGCTCCCAGAGAAGGCAGCTGGCTGAAGACTGTCCACTGAACAGTCTCAAAAAATGTACTTCCAAAATCTGTATCTTCTACGATAGGAAGACAATAGATAATTCCTAAAGTGGATAAACAGGGGAAGAGCAAGCATAGATATTTTCTTTAGAAACAGAAATAAATATCAGGGTGAATAAAGCAGGACTGATTTAGAAATAATTTGCTCTTTGGAATGGAACTCAGGGGTGAGAAAGGGTAGGACAGGGGACAGCTGTTTTTCATTAGATCTCCTCTAATACAACTTGACTTATTAATCTTTATACTCATATTACATCAACAGACTTTTTTAATTAAAAAAGACAAAGAATGACAGATAAATCTGCTATGTTTGTTATCACCCAAAATGTGCTTTTCAACAGTTCTATCAAATTTCTGGTGAAAGTAAGTTTTGAGTATTAGACTAAACCGTCCAGAAACAGTTGTCATATGCAGACCTGACTTCTCTGCCTTAGTTCCTGAGCATTTGTGCTACAGTAATTAGTCCATGCTGAGAACTAAAGGAGGGGCTTTTCTGCCACTGGAAATGTTGCAATATCTCCTCACTTGTTGGGTGGCCTGAAGCTGTCTATTTATAAGTAAGATTGAGATACTAAAAGTCCAATTTGAAGCTTTATGGACCGAGTGAGTCATGTTGATTAGTGGCTTTTCTGTTTCTTTGCCTGTTATTCCAGATTCTGATACAGACGGGTCTGTGTGTCATCTTTATTTTGACCCACGGTGACAGGACTCTGCCCAGCACAGCATGACAATAGCAGAAACATCAGCTGAAGCCCCTAAATCATTTTGTGCTGAATTCCCATCCATAACCACTGAGGGCTCACAGAGGTCTCCTTTACCCAATAAAATGGACCACAGTTTTGTAACCCCTGACAATTCTGATGTGAGGACTGCTCATATTTTTGCACCCAACACAGAAGCAATCTCAAAACAGAGCTACATACGTAACGCTTTCTCACAGAAAGAGTAGTAGGAAAACAACAGGAACTATGCTTCAAAGGAACAGTTTTATTTCATTTGAGGCACTGAGGTTCCGAAGCGTGTGAAAGGCTGGGGGAGAGGAATACAGGTGGATACTTGAGTCTCTTTGGCATTTAATCATAGCTTTTGCTAAAGGTCTACTCTTGTGTCCCCTGTTTACTGTCACTGCTTGCTGTCACCCCACAGCCAGCAGAAGAGAAGGTGACAGTTTCTGAGGCCCTGCCAGAACAGAACTTCTCTTTCCCTTGCTATTAAGAGTTCGCCGAGAAAATTTACAGCATCCGTGGATATTAAAAATAGGCGTTGTTTTGTCAAGTGCTCTCATAGCAGGTGAGCTGTGTTCCACACCCCCATCTCTTTTGAGGAGAGATGGAAATCCCATGGCCCCCATTGCTGGCTGCCAGAACAAAAGGAAAACGGGGCACATTACCTGCCTGCCACTGTTGGAGACCAAAAGGCAAGGTGGCTGTGAAGATGGGGGAAGAAACCCTTTCGTCAGAATGAAATTGAAGCATTTCAACATGCTTTTTACTCTAAATTTCTTCCTCTTCCTAGAAGGTTGCAATCAAATCAAAACTATTATTTTATGAAATAATCTTAAATTAAGTAGGAAGGTTTGAAAGAAGATGGCGTTGTTCAAACTTCTACCGAGAATGAAACTCTTCATCGTCATTATCACTCTCACTCTGCACAAAGGCGGCGCCATCATCTCTAACTTAGAGATAAGGAAACAGGATCAGGCGGATGACGAAACTGCCCTCAGTGGTGCCGTCTAAGGGTAACAGGGGCATGGAACCATCTGACCTGTGACATATCCAGAATGCAACTTTACAGAACGGTCCCTGCCTTAAGGATTGTTGACTTAAGATTTTTCAACTTTGCGATGGTGTGAAAGCCATACGCATTCAATAGGAATTTCAAACTTTGAATGTTGACCTTTTCTCAGACTAGCGACGTGTAGTAGAACACCCTCGTGATGCTGGGCGGCTGCAGCTTCAGCTTCCGGTCAGCGCTGTGATCACAGGGCAAACAACCGATATACCTACAACCATTCTGCAGTCACCGTATTCAATTACATGAGGTACTCAACATTTTATTATAAAATAGGCTTTGTGTTAGGTAATGTTGCCCAACTGTAGACTAATGTAAGTGTTCTGAGCATGTTTATGGTAGGCTAGGCTAAGTTATGGTGTTGGGTAGGTCAGGTGTATGTATTAAATGCATTTCGACTTATGATATTTTCAACTTCCAGTGGGTTTACCAGGACATGACCCAATTGTAAGTTAAGACAGATCTGTATTTTTGTCTCCCTGTGTCCCTTTAAAATGGATGAAAGGTTGGACAGACTCAAGACTTTATTGGTCACGCTGAGGAAATTAAAGTCACAGCCAGTTCACTGTCACAATTTGGTAATCACATCTGATTGTTTCCCCAAGCAGAAAGCCCAGAAGGCAACCTCAGTCTCCTTGCCTGGTTGCTCTTTCACCTTCTCCCTGACCTGTCCAGCCCCACCATGCTGCCTCTAGGTTTCCTCTTCATCAGATAAAGGAAGGGAAGAGGGGGAAGGGCACAGAGACTCCCTACCTTCTGGTCCTGTCTATGCTGACTGCCTGCTAAGGGGCTGGCACATGAGAAAGCTGACTCCATCTCTTATGGGCACCTTCATGGACTCTCTGACAACAGCTCCCAAGACCCAGGAGATGCACAGATTTCCCCTGCATGTCTCTTGGCCCTCCGGCTTGGTTTCTGCTTGTTCACTCCATAGACGTGCTCTTTCCACTGGAGTCCCATCACACTCCAAGGAGGTCATCTCAGGAAAAATATCAGATGACTCCAGGTCAGCTCTTTTACATTTGGCCCACAGGAAAAACCCACGCAGGACCCAAGACAGCCCCTATTCCATCAATGAAGTCCTCAGAACACACCACCAGCCATCTCTCTGGGGCAAGAGATTTGTTCAAGCAAGAGATAATTTCAGGCCATTGTGCCCATCCTCAGAAGGAGAAATTCAGCCTATTCAAATGGCTTTCTTGTTAAAGCTCCCAAATGATCTCATTAATAGCTTGTGGAGGGGAGATAAGACTCACAGAATTCCAAGAACTCTTTCAAAAGGCATCCTTCTCTCAAATCTTCTCTCTGTATTTTTTTGAACATTTTAAAAAACTTTTATTTCGTATTGGATATAGTTGATTAACAATGTTGTGTTACTTTCAGGTGTACAGCAAAGTGATTCACTTATACATATACATGTATCTATTCTTTTTCAAGTTCTTTTCCCATTTAGGTTATTAGAGAATAATGAGAAGAGTTCCCTGTGCTATACAGTAGGTCCTGTGGTTATCTATTTTAAATATAGCAGTGTGTATATGTCAATCCCAATCTCCCAATCTATCCTTCCCCCCCCCCACCCTTCCCCCCTGGTAACCATAAATTCGTTCTCTAAGTCTGTGAGTCTATTTCTGTTTTGTAAATAAGTTCATTTGTATCATTTTTTTAAGATCCCACATGTAAGCGATAACATATGATACTTGTCTTTCTCTGTCTGACTTACTTCACTTAGTATAATAATCTCCAGGTCCATCCATGTTGCTGCAAATGGCATTATTTCATGTTTTTATGGCTGAGTAATATTCCATTTATATATGTGCCATAGCTTCTTTATCCATTCCTCTGTCGATGGACACTTAGGTTGCTTCTGTGTCTTGGCTATTGTAAATAGTGCTACGATGAGCATTGGGGTGCATGTATCCTTTCAAACCATGGTTTCCTCCAGATATGTGCCCAGGAGTGGGATTGCTGGATCATATGGTAGCTCTATTTTTAGTTTTTTAAGGAACCTCCATACTGTTCTCCATAGTGGCTGTACCAATTTATATTCCCACCAACAGTGCAAGAGGGTTCCCTTTTCTCCACACCCTCTCCAGCATTTATTGTTTGTAGACTTTTTAATGATGGCCATTCTGACTGGTGTGAGGTGATATCTCATTGTAAAATGGATTAAAGACCTAAATGTAAGCCCGGATATTATAAAATTCTTAGAGGAAAACATAGGCAGAACAATTTTTGTCTAGTGTCTCTTGAGATCCCTCACTTAGGAGTTACAATGAACCTTCTGTGACATGGGTAAAAGACTGAAACCAGGATTGAAACCCAGGCCTGGGGATTTCAAACTTGTCCCCTTTTCTACAGGACCATACTGATCCCACAAACACTGCTGCCATTGACCGGACCACAAGGAATCCCCATAACTGTCACAAAATTTGACAGCACAGCCTCTATAGAGAAAACAAATATTCAAGGTATTTTAGATACAGAGGCCAAAGTAAGGTTGACATTTTCCATAATATGAGTTTTTGATAGACATAGGAGGTTGATAATCTGCAGGGAAACCTCTCATGACCATAAGACACCAAGACAATCAACATTCTTGGTAGTGAATACACCAAATACAGCCTCATCTAACAAAATGCTCATTGGCTCACCCACAGGAGTTCAGCAACTCTAGTTGTGTTATTTCATGAATTAACAGAATTGGAATATCCCTTAGAAGCCACCTATGCAGCACCTTCATCTTACAGTAGGGAAAACTAAGGCTCAGAAAAGTGAATGACAAGTCCAACTAGCATACAGTAGATCCAGAACTAAGATTCAGGACTCAGGATGCTTTTTCATGTCTTCGTTTCTTTCACTTGACATTTGGTGTGGGTTCCCAGAAATTAAAAAAAAAAAAAAAAAATCAAATGATAGTAGATATGTTTTGAGAAATTTCATTTGCAGTAATGAGGCTCAATGAAATTCTAAAATGTCATCTATGTTTCCATTGAGTTTTGCATTATTAATATATGCTGCTTTCTTAAGACCAGAGTATAGGAAAAGACCAGAGGTGATGCTTATTAGATTCCATTCATATGTCATCTTTCCATTTTTTATGCCAAAGCATCCCAAACTATGTGTTCTGCTGCAAAGATAATTTCCCTAGGTGTACTGAAAAATGAATCTGAATGGTCCAAAGTATCATTTATGCTCAGCATGACACACCAATATTGCACAGTGCTTAGTTTAAAAATAATACTTTATTGAAGATTTTATATTTTAGACTTCATTTACATATTTGTTTCCAGTCTTTGAAATATTTGCCTTTTTAATATTGACATTTTCCAATGAGCCAAATTCTTCTGAGAGCTAGACTAAAACATACAGTTGGGTCAAAATATGTGTGTTTCACACAATGGGAAGCAAGGAAGACAGTGGTCCCTCCACCAGGTCCTGAGGTACCTAAGATGCTCAGAGAAAACAGTCTTCTCTTCACAGGGTATCCTTGGAAGAGAGCCAGCTTTCAGTCAAGAGGAAAAGGGTGAAGGAAACATTTCAGAAAGAGGCTGTGCAAGAGATCATAGTGAAAGAGTTTGAGAAAGTGGGGAGGGCATGAGATAGGGCCAGATTAAGGGGTGTGCAGAGTAGGTAGGGAAAAGTATTCTTATTCTGGCAGATGGTATGGAAGGTGTAAACTTATAATGGTGACTGAATGCTTAGGGCTATGAGGCATGATGGGTAAAATATAAGAACATTTTCCTCCTTAATAATTTGTACACATTCTATATAGTTCTGGGACAATTAACGGAGGCAGGATCATCTCCCCCCACTTTCCCTTATACCTATCCACTTAGGGGACACTTAGTTCCCTTCTCCTGGAACCCTGGCCTGTGTTAACCTAGAATAATTGAAGGTAGTCTTTGACGAGAGAAAGAAATGAGACAGACATTCCTTAGTATTACAATCACCCCCTAGCTTTATGCTTAGAGGTGGTGAATATTTGCAAAGGAAGAGTTAGTTTTGTACACAATCTACATAAGGCTGGATGAAGTAGGGCCAATTTTTCATCCCCTCGCCCTACTCATAGGAACTGAGGAAACCACATTTCTAACCCACTCTACAGAGGCTAAATCCAGATGGAAATGGATAGGCAGAGCCAGAGGAAGAGAAAAAATAAGACCAGGAAGACAAAAAAGTGTTTTTTAAAAGTACCAAGAGGACCATTGGGACCAAAAGGACAGGAGAAATGGGAGAAAGAGAGAAAGATGAAGTAATAGAGGAAAGATACCCTGACACTTGTCTGAAGTCAAATTGTCATGAGCCAAAGGGCACTCAAGGAGCAATGTTTTGGACCATCAACTGGACTTTGTGTGATGCTTTATTAACTAATAGTAAGATTTAACTTCTACTAGCAGATTGCTTATCCCTCAATAAATATTTACAGGTGTTTATTCATTAACTGTTATTATTATCCATTATTTGTTAGTTGCCTGTTAATGTTAATTGCCTGAAATACAAAGATGAATAGGACAAGGTCCAGAGCCAACTTTAAAACGTTCTCAACTTGGTTGGGGGAAGGCAGGTAAAACATAAACAAAGGTAATGCCTTGAGAGTAAGCGCTAACAGAGAACGGAGAAAAGCGCTATCCGTTGAGCCTGGGTAGCATCAGATCCCACTAACCTCAAAAGCTGGTGTTTTGATCAGTTTGGGGGTCAGTTTTCCAAAAGGAAAAATGAGGGCAAGTGTTTTCTAGGCAGAGGAACCTGCAGCAGTTAGGAAGACCTGGGAAGAAATCATAGCACATCCAAAAGGCAGAAGTCTTGTGGGCATAGGCAGGGGCAGTGGGTGGAGATGGCAAATGTCAGAATAGATACAAAAGTTGTGTAGGGGCCAGACTATGAAGCACCTAAAGTTTTGATTTTATCCTCAGGTTTCTTGGAATTCCTGAAGGATGTACATCTGAGGAATCAGCAGGCAGTGTGATGAATTCACCTTAGAAAAAAATAACCTGGCAGAAAAATGGGATGAATTGGAAACGACAGATAGAAGGACATAGGGCAACTCAGGAGGCCAATGCAAAAGCTAATTAAAAGAGGGAGACAAAAATCCAGCTGTGATAGAAAAAATCTGATTGCAAAAAATACATACATGGTTTCAAGTCAGGGTTTATGGTCATTTCATAAACAGTTAAGTATCAGGTTCTTCAGTGGGACCATACCCTTTATTTTCACGTTGTTTCTATGGAGACATTTGATCCAACTTACATCATTTTTACTTGTAGAGTAAGTATCCAGAATTAACTGCTTGGAGCATGAGAACAACCTAAACTAATTTTCTGTCTCATGACTGAGAAGCCTCACATACAGCTTGGGCTCCTCTAGCATTCAGAGTACAAGAACTGGGCTTCCCTGGTGGCGCAGTGGTTGAGAATCTGCCTGCTAATGCAGGCGACGCGGGTTCGAGCCCTGGTCTGGGAGGATCCCACATGCCACGGAGCAGCTGGGCCCGTGAGCCACAACTACTGAGCCTGCGCGTCTGGAGCCTGTGCCCCGCAGCGGGAGGGGCCGCGATAGTGAAAGGCCCGCGCACCGCGATGAAGAGTGGCCCCCACTTGCCGCAACTGGAGAAAGCCCTCGCACGAACCGAAGACCCAGCACAGCCAAAAATAAATAAATAAATAAATAAATAAATAAATAAAGTAGCTATAAAATTAAAAAAAAAAAAAGAGAAAGGCTTCTTTAAAAAAAAAAAAAAGAGTACAAGAACTCACCACCCACAAGTCCTTGCTAATGTGATTACTTAAGGATTTACTTCAAGGAAAAAAAGTGAAGCTAGAAGGTTCACAATGACTATTAAATATTTTGATATATTTAGTTAACTATTGATTACTTTGATAAAAAATAAGTTTGCATTTCAAAAAAGTGCAACAAAATTCTAGACAATAATAAATAGAAAAATCATTAGAGTTAAAGCAAGCTAAAAATCTGTTGTTAATTTCAAAATCATTAGAAAAAAAATGCACTTTACTATGTATACTAAAATTTGGGGTCTGATGGCCAAAGCTGAAACTAATTGAGCAAAGAAATAACACAAAGAGTCAAATACATATCCAGCAGTTCACAATGGTTTTAAAAATGATTGACTAAATAAGTAAAATGGGGAGAATAAACATATATCCTGTCCAGAAGAATTCCAAATAATTTATGTATAAACTCTGGAAGAGTATTAACTCCCCACCTCTTGAGGGTAGGCTATGCTTCTCTTTCTTCATTCTGGTGAATTTCTTCCAGAAACACAGTATGAAAAGAGAGAGAAAATGAGTAACTTCACAGTAGAAAAACCTGGCAACTCAGCCTCTGCTTTCACGTGCTGAAGGTCAACATTAGCCGTGAGAGGTCATGTTGATAGTATGTACCCTTGATGTGATGTGATGAAAACCTGGCAACTCAGCCTCTGCTTTCACGTGCTGAAGGTCAACATTAGCCGTGAGAGGTCATGTTGATAGTATGTACCCTTGATGTGATGTGATGAAAATGGCACTTTATCCCTGTGGTCTTCCTCCCAGAAAACCATAACATCTGACGAATAATGATGAAAACATCGGAAAAATCCCAATAGTGGGACATTCTACCAAAAATCTGACAAGTATTTCTCAAGACTGTCAAAGTCATCAGAAACAAGGAAAGTATGAGAAACTGTCATAGCCAAGAGGATCCTAGGGAGACATGACAGCTAAATATAATGTTGTGTCCTGAACGGGATCTTGGAACAGAAAGGGATTAGGTAAAAACTAGGATATCTGAAAAAAAATATGGTCTTTATTTATTAACAGTGCATCAACATTGGTTTATTAATTATAAAAAATATATCACAATAATGTAATATATTAATAGTAGGAGAAATTTGTTGTAAGATACATGGGAAATCTGTGTTAGCTTTGTAATTTTCTGTCAATCTAAAATTATTCAATAAATAAAGTTTATTTTAAATTTTTTTTAAATTTAAGTACTTTCAACTCCCCAGAGAAAAAAATAATAGGAATAAGAAAACTATCAATTATCTAGTTAATGACAAGAAAAGAGAATGAAAAAAGCAAAAAAAAATATGGTAAACAGAAAAGTTTAGAATAAATCCAAATATATCAATAATCAAAGTAAGTGCAAATATTTTCAACTCATTAAATCATAGAGTGTCAGGGGACACTTTAGGGCATTTAAGATGAAAGAGGCAGATCTCCATGTATTACATAAATAGATCTCAAAAGTATAATGTAGTATGAAAAACATATGCAGCAACATGGTGACATTTATGTAGGTTAAAAGCACACACAATAATTATAATACTGTCAATAAAAAAAATATGTATATAGTAGAAATATGAAAACATAGCTAGAAATGATACACACAGCTTTAAAGAGAGTGATTCCTTCTGGGGTAGAGAGGGGAATGGGATTGTGATAGGGTACAAAGGAGTCTTTAAGTATTTTGCAAGGTTTTATTTCTCTAAAATAAATCTGATAAAACCAAAAATAAGAACTATAGTGAAAATTATATTGTTTTAAGGTTATTTCTGGATTAAATAAAATAAATCAGAGCAAAAGCCTGAACTATATTAATTAACCTGTATTATTCTCATCACCCTGGTGTTTATCTCATTATGTTATGTAAACTATGAAGCTACGAAGTTTTTAACTTACATGACACAAAAGTTCATTCAGCATTAACACGATTAAGTACAATTAAAGCCATATATTGACTTTTTCACATAATGTTCAATTAACTCATGACCTGGTGAAATAAGACAAAACATGACAATGAGCCTATTGAGGAAGTTAGTCTCTGTTACAGGGATGAAATTTAGAATAGAGTTAAATGGTTAAGAAGTTCCCTTGAGATGTAACTGAATCAATCTTTCCATTAATTCCCAGGGAACAGGAAAAAACCTATAATTAGTACCTGTTTCTTTTCATTTGTTTTGTTTTGTTTTTAAATTCCATTTTTTTTTTTTTAATGAAAGGGGAAAAGAAGAGAATAAAAATGAAGAGAAGAAAGGAGGGCAGAGAAAGGAGGGGGGAAAGGAAAAGAGAGAAGTAAAGAGAAGAGATGAGGGGCAGGGAAGTGAGTGGAGAAAAAAGGTGGAAATGGAGCCATAGAGCCTGGAGAGGAAGAAAGAAGAGGGAGGGGAGGGGGAGAGGAAGAAGGGGGGGAGGTAGGCGAGGGGAGGGGAGGGGAGGAAGGGGGGAGGAAGGAGAAATCAGAACCTGAAAAGGAGACTTCCTTACCTGAGAAAGCATGACGCAAAAGCACCAGGTCCTTGCTTAAAAGAGATTCCCAGTGCTTAATAAAGCTTGGTTTTTCCTTTAATGAAAGATTTAAAGATGAGTTGCTGGTACCTGGAGTCAACAAAAATTGGAACGAGCTCTACTCTCTACTCGTAGCATTTAATTTGGTCAAAAAAGAGTTGGACAAAATTAAATAGGTCAAGAGAACAGTTCAAAATGATGGCTTTATAACAAATGTATAATCCTAACGACTTGTTTTACATATGTTGGTACATTTTTAGGGCATCACAGGGAAGTTCTCTAATGTTTCATGTCATTTTCAGAACATTATTTCTTACTCCGATCATTTTTTATTCCTTCTCTGTGAGATTTGTATTAGAAACACCTTAATTATTAAAAATTATAATAAGATACATGAAAGGACAAATAGTATAAACAACTGTTTTAGAAAAAGAAATTTTCCTCCAATTTGCACAGTTTAAAAAATTATACACACTTTGTGGAAAATAGTAGGCATAACTGACCAAAAAAATGTATTTTAAATTAAACTTTCCAACTGCTTTTATTTTGTAATGTAAAAATGTTACTTTCTCTTATGATAAAAACAATGCATTCTCATTCACAGACTATGCAGATTAACAAGAAAGTAAAGAACACGCATAACCCCAGCCATTCAGAGACACCACCATCAACACTCAAAAGTGTCTTAACATCCCAATAATTGTTTCCACACACGTAAAAGAGATTGACCAGATCACCTGGGGCCCTAGCCATTTATATTCAATGAATGCCAGCAACAATTTTACCCATGAAAGACTTATAAATTGTTTCCTGATTTCCTTTTCAATCTATAGTTTCACGTTATTCCTGGAAGCACCAACTGGGTTCTGATTTCCACCCCAGGAGCCTGGTTTCACAGCACGTAGAGCTGGCAGTGCATTTAACCAGCCCCCTGCTGGGCAGTGCCAGCTCATGAACCAGCTCTAGGTGACCGCTACAAATGCTTTAGCTCTAGGAAAAAGTAAACTTTCACTTAATTAGTTATTTTTGCCCCTTATGAATTTCAGTGTAGTCTCTAGTAGCAAAGACTCTTTGGGGAGGAGGGGGAAACCTCAGGATCTATTTTTGTGCTAGAGATGAACAGATGGCACTCTACCATGGATCCAAGAACCGAAAAAAGTAAGAAATGCAGATGTGAGGAACTGACAATAGAACCAGGAATAGAAGCAAAGTAAACCTAATAAGGGTGAACTGGAAATCACCCAATGAAAGCCAAACTATGCTTTGACTACAGTGTGCTGACAGAAGACCCTGTATAATCCCCCATAGACCATAAATTTAGACCATCTCCAGGGGGAGAGGTATGAACACTGTGGTTGTTTTAAATAGGACCAACGAAAGCAAAGCATCCTCTTGGCTCTGTTCTCCAACCAAAGAAAAATACATAGAATATCCGATATGCAGCTGAGGCCAAGACGTACATTCCTCTGAAAATAATGCTTCAAATTCAGCAAGGTAGCAGAGTCAGAAGTTCTCAGGATAATACTCCTCCATGCATGACTCTAATCGCTGAAAACTGTAGGTCACTCATTTTTCCAGCTTCCTATATTTATTAAAGCAAAAGTCAGTGACAAGATACCTAGATTCTCTTAAAAGGGAAAGCAGACTAGAAAATTTCATCAGAAAAGTCACAGAGGTGTTTCATGGAGTCATCCTACACCAAAGGATAGGCCAGACTTCTCCAAGTCTAATATCAGAATTTTTTTAAAAACTGTGAGAACACTTTAGCTTTCAGTGCTTTTTTCCAGGTCAAATATCTGTGATGATGGTGACAATAGTTAATAAATTGTATATTTGAAAGTTACTAAGAGAAGTCTTAGAAGTTCTCATGACAAGAAAAAACTTTTTGTAATTATGTGTGGTGATGCATGTGAACTAGACTTATTGTGGCGATTAGTTCACAATATATACATGTATCAAATCATCATGTTGTACAGTGAAGACATACAATGTTATATGTCAATTGTAGCTCAATTTAAAAAACAATCTGTGATGACTTACAGCAACTTGTTCATGAGTGATGCAACTTCTCTGTGCAAGCATTCTGTTCCCCTTCCCTCTCTGTAAACTTGGAACGGGAGAGTGTTGAGTCAGCACCTCTGACTCAGATGTTATGCACTTCCTGGAGTTATATGTGCATCTCCTGCCCCCTGGATCCTTGTTGGGGCCCACTAGTCCTTTGCCCTTCATTGCCACCAGCAGCCTGGCCCACCAGCCTTGGTTACAGGGTGTGGCCTGCCTCTGCTTCCAAAATTCAAACAACAAAGTTTAGGTTAGGCCACTGGCAATATGAAGGTTGTACAAAACAAAGAAATAAAAAGAATGCCATCCCCACAGGATGGCATTTGACATTCTTAGCGGCCAAGGCAGAGCTGAATGATGCAACCCCAAAATACAGGGAAGCTAGCTCTTTGTGGAGTAAACTTTGACCAATGGTCACCAGGAGACAGGAGGGAACCATCCTCTCACCAGCCATGGACTGCTCTATTCAAACAGACTTCTTTGTCCTCCCCTGTGCTGAGGAGATGCACCTGTGGGACCCAGCAGTGTCTTTTCCCAGCTCTTTGTGATGGAGCCACCGGTTTGGTAAAGTTTGGTAAAGCATCCCTTCACATCTTCGCTTACCTTTTTCCTCACTCGTACTGCCTTAGACTTGCATCTCCCAAAGAATACATTAGTACTTTAAATCTTTGCCTCAGATTCTGTTTTCCGAGAAACCAAGGCTAAGACTGAATTTAAGAAGTTTCACCTAAACTTGATTTTTGAGTTATTTCATTCATCCAAGTTCTAGATTTAAAATGTAAGTAAGTTCAAATTAAATGTGTTAGGTCCTTGAGGAAATATTGAGATATATACAAACTCATCAATTTTAAATTAAGAAAACATTCTTGGAAATTTTTTAAATTAGCTATCCTCCTTTGAGCACTCCAAATAGTGATAATAAAATAGTTACTCTATAAAAAAGGTGATATGACTATAATTGAAGATCTATGAAACTCTGGGATGAACAACCAAAAATTTGTCAAAGATTATTACTTATCCTTTTCATCCACATTGTAAAAATAAATATAGTATAGGCGACAAGTAAAATTCCCATTACAATGAACTTCATGGTCTAGACAAATTGATTTCTTATGGCTCAAAACCTGCACATTTCTCAAGTGGCTGGAATTCATATCCTCAGGCAGCTGGAAATAAAAGAGTTATGTCCAAACTCTCTAAAATGAATTAGCAAAGATAAACATGTGCTCTAAACACTGTTAAGAAAATGAAAGATAACATGAACTGTCCAAGAAAGTAACCCTTTGTACAGACTGTATAATTCCTTTTGGAGGGTGATCAGGATATTTGAGAGGGAAAAGGATGGTGAGAATCAGCTGTGCAGTGAGTTGAGCCCTGAGGATTCAGAGATGAATAAGATACTGTCCCTGCTTTTGGTAAACTCACAGCCTGACAAAAGAAGAGACAAATAAAAATTCACTGCGGAAGGTATTACGAGAGTAGTATATTTCATGCTTCAGAAGCACAGGTGACAATTGCTAATTTGACTTGTAGGAGGTCAAAGATACTGATAGACTTTCTAGTTAACAAGCTACTGTTAACTGAGATAGGAATTGGTTTGAGGAGGGAAAATAATCCGTTTGGTTTGGGACTTGCTGAATTTAAGGTAGAACATCCAGGTGAAGATGATCTGTACACAAACAGAAAATCAAGCCTGAAGTTCAGGCGATACTTCCAATCTAAAGAAGAGATGAGAGGCAGGAGGGTACAGGTTATAGTTAAATGCAGGCATGGGGAGGTCCAGGGAACATGTACCAGGAAAAGAGGGAGATGGATTGAGAGGAGATAAGAAGCTCAATTTTGGAATCCCAGGGACCATAGGTATTTAGGATGAAAAGGAAATTAGAGGAAGAAAACAAGAAAAGCAGTCCAAAATTAGGAGGAAAAGCCGAAAAAAATTATCTCGTATGAAAGTTAGGAAGTTTCGAAGAGAAAAGTTACCATTGACTTTGGCAGTTAGCAGGTCGTGCTGAGAGGAATTTTTGGAGTGGGATTGACCAATGCCAGATTGAAATGGGCTGAAGATAGAAAGGCATACAGGGCAGTAGAAAGGGTGATAAGATACTAGCATACAACCCTGGCACTGCATCATTACATTGGGTCAGAAAAAGTAAATTGCATAAAACACAATTGCCGTGTGTGTGCATGATAGCTTGTCGAAGCCCTTTCTGGGGTCTGCATCATCCAAATGTATCTGGTACCATCTGCACCTTGGTGCCATTTTTTGGTTCCAACATAAATATCTTTAGGGGACCATTCTGGTTTCTGTGTCTCCCTGGGGTTTATGCACTTAGCTCCCTTTTCATAGGCTTGAAGCAGGGAGACTGGGTTGGAGAAAAAGACATGGTCACTCACCTTCTGCCTCAGTTTCCCACAAGAGTTGTCTGCTATTTCCTGCTTTGCCCCACATTCCCCTCCAGAAGTTAAAAACTATAGCTACCACCACACTCTCCCTTTCCACAGCCCCTAATCCCATTTATTTACACAGGAAGCTAAGAGGGTCACTGACAAGAAGAAATAGCAGCTCCGACAGAGAAGAGGGATATAGATTTTGTTGGGCAGAACAAAGGAGTCAGTCATAATTTAAATACAGATTTTTATCCTTTGGTTTCATCTCAGTTTCTTTTCAGTTTTATTATTCTCTAGTCTCTCATTTACCATATAACGGCATATAATCAGGTACCTTGATATAGAGAGTAACTATTGCTTGGATAGAAAAGAGCAACTTCATACATTATGAGATTATTCTTGTACAGAAACTGCCCGTCAGGTCTCTTTTGCTTTCAAATCCATTTTCCTCTCTTTCTCTAAGGAATTGCATTTCCAAGGCTCCCTTGTCACCTGGATTTTACATAGGTTCAACCAGTGAGAAGCACTGGAAGAGACCAGAGAGCAGGAGGAGAGAAGTCAGGAACTGGGGAGAAGCCAGGGAAGTTTTCCCTCTCTGGCTCTGCTTCATGCAGTGTACCCAGCAATAGCTGGTCTTCCCTGTAAGTCCAGATTCCACCATGTGCCTGCCATGATCCTCACTCCCTGAAGATGACCCTGCTTCCTGGGTTCTGGCAGCACTTCTGCCTTCCATTGTCTCTCCAGGCTTACGAGTGAGCACAGATTCCTCCTGTTGCTAATCTTTTGAGTGCATCAACCACCCTTATTTGGCTTCTCAGACCTTCCATTACCCAGGAATAAATTTTCTGAAATTGAACTCCCTCTGTTGAAAGACCTAGCGTGGTCTTCTGATTGCAACATAACACATAAACTATCATAACCAGATCTAGGAAGCACAGTTCTAAGAGGATTATTAGCAAAGACAGGGACAAATTTATCTATATCGGTCTTCATTATCCATACTTCCTTACCCAACCCTCAACCAAAAGTGGTATAGAGTTAACAATGTTCTTTCTAACCAGAAAGTTAAAATGTGTTTAAAGCAAGAAAATATGGGTACAAAGTGAAACAATATCCTGAAGAATAGAGATGCTGTGAAATCAGGACTCTCAGACAATGAGGGCTGATGGTCCTAGAGGCAAATTAGTTGAAGAAAAAGGGGGACATATTGGACTTGAAGAGCTACTAGAAAGGGAAGTGATGTCAAGATGGGATGCATAGAAAAATGTGCTGGGCAAAATCAGAAGAACTGGAGAGATCAATTTGCTTAGTAAAGTTGAAATATCTGAGATTTGTCGGGTGAAGGGAAACAGTGTTCCAGGGGAGAGAGAAAGAAAGAACTGCGCTAGAAAATAGGCGGAAGAGGGTGGGAGGGAGACGCAAGAGGGAGGAGATATGGGGATATATGTATATGTATAGCTGATTTACTTTGTTATAAAGCAGAAACTAACACACCATTGTAAAGCAATTATAGTCCAATAAAGATGTTAAAAAAAAATAAAAGAAAGAAAATAGGGGGAAAATAAGAATGTTTTAAATCAAAGAGAAACAACAAGTATACTAAATAGTTTAAATCTCTGCTGACATAATAGTACAAATAAAGTCTTTGTATATATAACTCCTCTCAAGGGCTAAGGACCATAATGTCATGTTTTCCATATTAGGTTTACCTGGGGGAATTCATCTGAATCACTCATGGAACCTTAAAAATAAAATAAAATGGCAAATTCCTGGATCCCCCAGTCTAGAATTATGGAAACAAACTCTCTAGGGGGTGAAGATTTTGAACCTGATTTTTAAAGAGCTCCCCACTCAAAGTGTGAGAGCCCCAGCTGAAGGAGATACCCTGTAAGGCCTTGTAAGCAGGACAAACACCAGCATAACTGAATAATCTCCTGGTATGCAGGAGTAGAGGGATACATCTTTAAGAAAAGTGGGGAAATTTGTCTGATATCAGAGATCCCAAGATTTAGAAGAAAACTTTCAAGATAAATGTTTTTGGATACTCTGGGCAGTGACAATTAGAAGATTGTTTCCAGCAGACCTGGGTAAGCCTTCTGTTGGAGGGTCTCCCTGGGAGGATCCTGTCTCATCATAGACCAGAAGGAGATCTTTATTTCTATGCATGTTTTATGGTTTAGGATGTAAATGCACACCATTTTCTTTTTCCTGCATTTTGGCTTGGTCCTAAAGTAATTTTAACCAACTTTAATTTTCAGTTGGAAGGTTCTGGGACATTTAAAAAAACAAAGCAGAACAAAACAAAAAAAGAGTCTTTTAAAAATATTATTTTATAGAGCTATTTGCTGCACTTATTTTTTTTTTTTTTTTTTTTGCTCTTGCAGCCATTTCTTTTTATTTACAGTTTGTGTTTAATACAAATCAATTCCATAACATGAGAAGTTACTATGAATCAAAGCGTAAATACACAAACACAATATACAATCCAAAATAGATGTACAGCATTCAGGTATGAAACAAAAGAGAATGTTCATTCACACACACAGTAACTTGAGGTCTGTTGGATATGGTTGTTCCAGTGTAGATTTCTAAAGATGGAAAAAAAATGACTTTGGTTATCAAGACTACTGTGGCCATATTAGATTTTGGAACATCTAAGCATCAGTGTGTGACCGTGCAAACAAAAGACTTTAGGGAGGGTCTATTTTTAAACAGGTCTCTGTGCATCAAGGCAGTTGTGAAAAGATTTACGTTCCAAAATCAAGCCTACTTTAGGCTTAGGACCAGGTTCTAACTATCTAAAAATATTGAATGATAACAGAAAGTGTTCCAAATGTGGCTGCTCTGATTCAGTTTAAAAAGAAGTATTTACAGAAAAGAGTAAAGAAGTTTTTCTGAATTTAATGGAAGCAAGCTTCCAGTCTTCCCTTGCCAAATATATTTGGTTATAGTTTAGCTCCTTCACATATTTGCCTTTTTAATTTCAAGATTTGTGAATTTTACCTTCAAAACAGATCATTTTTTAAGCTGTAAAAAGTATTCGACATATGCAGAAATAAAAAGCATTTTGAAATTAGTTGAGATCAATGTAATTCTACTCTTTATCTGTTTAGCTAAATGAATCTAGTGCTCTTTTTGAATAAGAATAGTTGATAAGCATATAAGTGAAATGTACTCATTATGCTTGGATTTGGGGTAGATTCCAATCCATTGTTGCCTTGGTACATATCAATGACTATATAAAAATTCAAATGCAATGTCAAACCCAAACCCCAAGGGAAAGAGTTCAATTCCCAAGAGAACAGTGATAGCTTAACATAAAATTTTCTCTGGAGTACATCAGCATTAAATCAGTAGTGCTGAAACAACACACTGAGGATTTACAGTAACACCTGGAAGTTCCTCCTAATGTACATATAAATAGAATCACAGAAGCTTTCTGTTTTACCTCATTGTTTTATGGCCTTACAAATTTAATGAACCAAATGAAAACTGAATCTCTGTTCCACATCCCATTCTTTATCTCTAAGTAAGATAAAATCTATTCTCACTTTCAAGGTAGAGTTTTATGCATCCATACTTCTTAAGCCACATTTAAGGAAATCACCTCTTAACCAATTTTGGATGTTGTCTCTCTTCATCTTGTACAGGAAACTCCGGCAGATTTAATATTGGCATTCATCATCTAGTCAAACCCTTCACATGCTCTTCAAACCAATCAGATTTGGGATCCTCAACAGTTTCTGTCAATAAAATAAGGTGTGGAACTTGCAGATTCATTCAATGAAGACCTGTTTTTTTTTTCCCCTTGTCACACTGGATGTCTGAATGCCATCTGAATTGGGTTTAGAGGATGGGGAAGTATAGATGTTTCCTGGCCTGAGTCTCTTAACAGTAGAGATGTAGAAGGGAGACCGAGGTCACCAAGAGACTGGCTGTTGACTGCAGAGCACCATCACTTGCCTTGGTGGTGGCATTCGCTGGATTGGGGGCAGCTGACGTGTGCTGGGAGGAGTTACTTGAAGGTGTTAGAACAGTTGTTTGATTTGAATAAATCTGCGTAGGTAAGAGCAGTGCCAGAAGCAGCAGCCCCGGTCCCAGCCTGGCCACCATCGCCCTGCCCATGTCTGCTCCGTCGGTGCACAGTGCGTCTCACTGCTGCACTTATTTTACACACAACATGATAATTTCTTCGCCAGGCTTTTTTTTTCTCTTTGTTTAGAGGTGACTAGATAAGCAGTTTTTAGGAGACAGTCACAGACACCCATTACTAATGCCTAGAACATTTGGGGACTCTTCAAGACCATTTGTAACACCACTGAAGACATTTTCAATAACTGGCAAAATTTTGAAATGGAAATTGCTCTTGATGTTATATTTTAAAAGCAATTTTGTTTGGAAACATTAGTGCAGTCTACAAAGAAACATCAAATCATACTGCTAAAGGGACTAACAGCCGTTGAAGCTTTAGCAGTAAACTGGAGATTTCTCATTCTTTTCTTTCTGTTTGCCCTCCTTTCTTCCTGCCTTCCTTCCTTTGTTCTGATATATGTGGGATACAATACTGAGGAAAAACAGTCATTATCTGCGGTAATCCAGTGAGACAATCAGATATTAAGCAAATAATTATACAAAAAAAGTAAAACTTTAAAATAGGTAGAAATATGTGAGCATCTGACAAGGGATTTGACATAATCAGGGGGTCAAATGAGAGTTTTCAGTGCCTTTCAGACATCCAAGGAGAGTTGGATAGGTGGTTGGTTGGATGGTTAAAGTCAAAAGATTGGTTGTAGTTAATAGATTGATTATAGGCTAGAACTCTCCTGATTAACACTTGTTTTCTTTACATGATCATTTGAGATGGCCTGGATGAAATGTATTCTTCCAAGTAATAATTCCCAAGCATGTGGCACAGTGGTTGCATGAATGTGGTCTTCACTGAGCTGGATTTTAGTCTGATTGAAGGGGAAAGATAGGTGTGCTTGCAACAGTTATGTGGAAAGCCCTATACAATTCAAAGCCAAAATGAGAACCAAGACAGTGGCTGATGCAAGAGCCCAAAGGAGACAATCAGGGGCTCCAGGCATAGGGTTAGGAAAGGAGAAGGAGGAAGGGAAGAGAAAAATCATTCTTGTGAGGGATCAACTATATCAAAGCAAATATCCACATAGAAAGAAGAAAGATCTTGGCATGTACAGGGATGCCATGAAATAGAATAGTTGTGAAGTTACTCAGGTTAGCACATGCAGGTTAGGATTTCAACATATGAATTTTGAGGGGAAACAAACATTTAGTCTATAACATTCTGTATACACCTGAATTGAAATGAAAACAATATATGTGAGTCATTTATATGATCAACATCAACTAGTAGCCACCAAATGAAGAATAAAACATTAGAAATATATCTAAATGTATTAAATACCCTTGTCATCACAGAAATAATCCATTGTTAAGAAAAGTCTTTTGATGTCATACATAGAAAATGAAAAGCTGCTTTCTTTTTTTGTAGCATATTTAAATACTTGCTCTTTTGTGATTATATGCCCCCGAAGGCAAATTATTCCAGAAATAAACAAGGTAGAAGGCTTTTCTTAAACAAATGATTCTTGAAAATGACAAACTTCACAGTTATTTAATTTTTCATTGTTCTTCGTTGTGCTAATCAGCCCCTTTCTCTTTGTTTCTCAATGAAGAATTCACTTTCCAAAAAGGAAAGGAAAAAACGGTTCTCTAAAAAGGCACATAACCTCTCTGAACAAGGCTTTACTCCTGTGTAAAACAAGGACAGCAGGGGCTGGCGTCATGACTGCTACAGCCAGATTTTTCCCCTTCCATGTGCAAATTCTTAATGAGTATGATCAACAGCATTTGTTTCTCTCTAGTTTCCCTGTCCTGGATTTCTAGGCATCTTAATATATGTAACAAATTCCTTTAAATTGGATGAGAGAGATGTATATACGTGGAAAAGGGCTCAGAAGAGTCAAGATATCCTTGGTTATTTATAGCTATTTATAATTATATGGATAGTGGAATTATGGATATTTTAATTTTCATATTTTTGCTTTATTTATTGCCTGCTTTTTCTACAATGAAACTATAGTGATTAGAATTGAGAATCGGTATTTTTTATCTGAATTTTTTAAAGGCCATGGAACAATTTAGATGTCTCTTAGAAGTCTGTGTTTGTTTTTTCTGAAGGTACCATGTAGAAAGCCTTAGGCCAGGAATTTAATTAATGTACTCCTCATGAAAGAATTGCAAAGTTTATAATTATAATAATTAATTGTACCTTGCTTATGTTCAGGGGATACAAGTCCCACTTATTCCACCTCAAGAAAATGATGGGTGTATTCTTTACAGAGTTTCAGTAACTTCCTATAGTTATTGAATTAAACATCACCATCACCACAACCACCATCATCATAGCTAATTATAAACATTTCATATGCGAGATTCCATTTTAGGTACTGTATACATATTTCACTAATCCTCATAACAACCCTGTGTGATATACACCCCATCTCACAGATGAGAGCATTGACTTGGGGAGAGGTTAAGTGCCTTGCTCTTTTGGATCACACAGCTAGATAGTGCTGGAACCAGGATTTGATCTCAGATGACAGACTCCAGAGCCCAAGTTTCCAACTCCCAATCTTTCTGTTTTGCAATTGTGTGAAGCATGTGAACAAAAAGGAGAGCTGGAATAATGACAGCTAATGTGAAGGACACACACTTAAAACCAAGCAGAAATGGGGAGCACTTCTCCTCCCCTGCATACGAGTTTACATTTATGAGCTCTACATCTTTCCCACCATGAATACCTGAAAGTGTGCACATAAACCTTGCCCTAGAGGTTTTCTGTTAGGTCATATTTCTACATCAGACCAAATGGCACATGGTTAAAGAATGCTATGAATCCTTGAGCATAAACTTCGTGTACAATATAGGTACAAGTGGAACAAAAGTCCAAATCTACTTTCAGTTGAGGGTGAAGGTGGAGCCCATGGTCAGGGAGCACCCTGGGATTTTAGGGCATATCCTGCCTTCACAACCCACGTACTATCCCTCTCCTTCTCTACCTTGTAGGCTCATTTTCAATCATTTCCACAACCTACTCAACCATGACCACCTTGTCTTTCTGCCATGTCCACCTTACCATTTACCAACCCTGGGGAAAGCTGACCATCTGTTGTTGTTTATTTCCTACTCCCACTTCTGAGCTGCAAAGAATTAAAAGAAAAACAAAGCCAGGAGAGTTGACTGTAAGTTCTCATTATCTATCTCAACTTGGGCTTGCAGAAATATTCACTAGCAATTTTCTTTCAGTTCTGTATTATCTCCCTTTCCTTCCGTCTCTAACATCACAAAATTTTCCCCCTCACTCCATCCTTCCATCTCTACTCCCTCCTTCCCTCTCAACAAACTTTCCTGAATCCTATTCTTCTTAGAAGGTTGAGACTGTCCAATATGAGTTTCTTCCATATCCATCCTAGCCATTACAAGATCTCTCTGGGTTCAATCTCTAGGTATTTTCATTTCTGCTCTCAAGAAAAGCACATCACTCCCCTTGACTACAGCAGTTCCCTCTAACTCAGCTCTTTGCCTCTCATCTTTCTGCACTTCCTTGCTTCATTCTTTATTCTTTTGCTCTTGGAAATATTTATTATCTCCCTCTTTACTTAAGCTTTCAAATTTGGCCATGATTCCTTGCTATTTAAACCAAATAAGGATTACCAGCTTCTGGCTCTCCATTATCTGAGCCTTAGTATTTTCCCTCCACATCTTCCTCCTTCAACCAGTTCTTTATCACATTTATTTATTTAACCAATATATATGTGCATGCCTAGTACCCAGCTCTATTCTAGTAATAAAATAAGCAAAAATACCTGTCCCTTAGAACTTACATTCCGAGGGGGGAGGGGGAAAACAGGCAATAAAATGAACTTAAAAGCAAAATATACCATGTGTTAGATCATGCAAGGAAGAAAACTAAATAAGAGAAAGGAGATATAAAATGTCAGGGGACAGGATGTTGAAGTGATAGAAACGGTGACTAGGAAAGAAGCACCGGAAAGAGGATTTTTGAGTAACAGCCTAGAGGATGTGAAAGAACTTGCTGGACAAACATTCAGGGCAAGAGAACTCCAGGTAAGGTGAAGAGTAAGTGCAAAATTCTGGTGGCTGGAGTGTACCTGGTGTATACAGCAAAGAGGCCATGGGGCTGAAATAGAGTATATGCAGGAGAGAGTGGTAGGACACAGTTCAGACAAGTATTGGGAGTGGAGGTGGAAGAGGGAACCAGATCCAGTTGGGCTGTATCCAGCAGTAGATCACTGTAAGCACCTACTTGGTTCTGACAGTCTGTTTCAGTTAGGATAGAGAATTGACCCAAGAAAAGAGTGCTTTGGCAAAATAAGGGATTCATTTTCTCATAGTTAATATGCAGATCAGAGATAAACAGTCCAGGACTGTCAGTCATTATAATCCAAGCTCCATTTATATTTCTGTTTTGCTTTCATTAGTCTGTGGCTACCATCCTCAAGTTTACCTCATGGTCACAAGATGGTTGCTGGAACTCTAGTCAGTGCCTGCATTCCAGGCAGGGAATAGCTGAATAAACCTCTTTAAAAGACATTCTCAAAAACTACCTCCTAAAGACATGTTCGTACATATCACTGGCCATCCTTATTTTATAAGAGGGGCTAGAAAATGTTGAATTTTAGCTAAATACATTGCCATCTTCCCAAATTAAGAGTTCATTAAGGCAGAGAGGAGCATGAGTGTTGAGTAGGCAACTAGCTACCATAGATGGTTAAAATTTTCATAGCTTTTAACAAGAAAATGAAGAAGTTGGATAAGTCTAAAAGTGGAATTCTTAATTTGGTGGTCATTTTATCCACAAAATAAATGCATATGATGAAGAAGGCTATTTAAAATAAATAAGTAAACCAATTTGGGGAACTATTTCCATCAGTATTCCGTCAGTAGGAACATTTTTTCTAAACTTGGAAAGCTCTTTTATTTTGGTATGGGAACACAACTGAAATTATGACTCTCCAAGATAATTATGATCAAAGAAGTACTCAGGAGAGACATGGGTACCCTCTATAATTAATATGGCAGAGAAAAATATTGCCATGATGACAAACCTGTCCACAAAGTGTGAACCCAGTTGATATCCTCTGAAACACTGGTGTCCAGAAATCCTTAGGCGAGATTGCTGTGCTTGAATATCACTTTGCCAACTTTGAATGTTACTCACATATATGTGTGGCAATATTATGTAGAGGTCAAGAGAGAAAAAATAGTTACAAGGTATAGCTAAGTATTCATAAATTAAAAATGTAGAGGTGATATGAAAAGAAGAGAAAAACCTCCAGTACCTCTGCTGGCACGCTGAGTAGAGACAGGAGGCAGATACATCTGCAATTTTAAGTTCTTCTAAAATAAGAAAACTCATCATTTCTAGACTCTTTATTTTTGAAATCATCTGTTGAGGTCATAAAATCTACTGAAGCCCTTTCTGTTCCCATTTCTAAGGGTGATTTATTTCATAAAACTATTCCGGATCCTGTAAGGTGGTTTTCACCAACAAGACGACGATACAACCTTGAAAGGGAGGGGAAGTTCCGTTTCTGTCTTCAGGAAGCAGTAAGCCAGAGTCATTCTCTGTGGGTGCTACATGAACATTAATTAATAATGAATGGAGGATACTTTACCATCTGTTCAGCACTGACTCAAAATATACTGCTGTTACTTAATTGGATTATTTTTAGTCCTGTAGTTTTCAGCTGGGTGAACATTAATGGCTGGATCTGTGAAATGCCCGGCAAATCATAACTCCTGTTTTGAAATCCTTGTCTAGAGGGGTGGCTAGTTATGGAATGATAAGTACATCCGCATAGCAATAAAAGAAGGTCTTTTCTAACATTTGGTTTTCTTAAAGTGATAAAGCATTCCCTCCTCAGTAGAATAATTCAAGTCACGTATAACAAGTGACAGCCTGGAAGACTAGGAGCTAATGGAAGAAAGACAAGGAAAAAAATTTTAAGGAAAAGAAAACAAATGAGATTTACATATATGGTAAGTAGCACAACATTGTCTCTCTTTTTTTGTCATTAACCCACCCCCAGCACTTCCTAGCACGTTTGTATCAGAGTTGCCATGCTGTGCTGCCCTCTGTATGTGCTATAGTATGCAGAGGGACCAGCAAATAAAATTTCAATTCAGATATAAGACGTAATCATAACATGATAGTCATTTCTTCATGCAGGAGAAATTGAGCTGTTTTTTAAATTACTTAAGGCAAGAGGCTTCTGAGAGGTTACATTACTTTTTTTTTCTAACTTTCAAATTAGAATTAAGAATAAGAAGTAAAGATATTTACTTAGGTGCCCAAGGGGAGCTGTTGTTCAATTTTAGTGTACTCTTTTTCAGTTCGTGGATTGCATGCTAGAATAATTTATCAACAGCCCCAAGTGCTTTATTTGCCCCAGGGAAGGACTTTATTAAAGGTGTGATTTCCCCTAGTCCATTTTCAGCTGCTCCAATGCAGCATAACCATCTTAGACATTTAAGACACCCTATTTAAAAAACAATCAAGGGGCTTCCCTGGTGGTGCAGTGGTTGAGAATCTGCCTGCCAACGCAGGGGACGCGGGTTCGAGCCCTGGTCTGGGAAGATCCCGCATGCCGCGGAGCAACTGGGCCCGTGAGCCACAACTACTGAGCCTGCGCGCCTGGAGCCTGTGCTCCGCAACAAGAGAGGCCGCGACAGTGAGAGGCCCGCGCACCGCGATGAAGAGGGGCCCCCGCTTGCCGCAACTAGAGAAAGCGCTCGCACAGAAACGAAGACCCAACACAGACCAAAAAATTAATTAATTAATTAATTTTAAAAAAACAAAACACTTATTAAAAAAAAAAAAAGACAATCAAAATCATGCTTCCACGAGGCATGCTCAGATTAGCAGAGTGTATTACAGAAGCCAATTGCTAGAGTTCCAATCCTAGTTCCACCCCATATCAGATATGTGACCTTAACCTCTGTAAGGCTCAGCTATCCCTCAAAAGACAAGTGAACATTTTAATAAAATCTGCATCACAAGGTTGGTTTGAATATCACATTAAATAATGCATACAAGGTGTTTTGTACAATACCTAGCATTTCCCATGTTTTCTAAAACATGTGTAATACAGAAGTTGCGAAACACACCTCTTGTGCTGTGACAACCCTAACTGCTGTCACTCACCCAGGCCCTTCTGAAGGGTCATTTGCACATGGATCCCATGACTTGAAGCCCGGCCAAGGTGGATTTGACCAGGGCAGGGAGCCTGGTACAAGGACAGGTAATCTATAGGCTGATGAGAGAGCCGTGAGGTGGCCTAAGGCAAAATCTTTGCTCTAAAGGTATGACTGCAATTAACTAAACCAACCAAAAAACGCTCTTGGGCAGGAAGAATGAGACATATCAGAAGACTCCAGTGGTGGCTATGGTAGAAGCTAAATGGCACATACGTGGGGGACAGTCAGTAGAAGCCATGAGGGAACAGAAGGTACAAATAAGCAGAAGCACGAGGCAAGGAGAGAGTCAGCCTGTAGTGGCAACTTGTAGGAGAGGGCCAGGCAGTGAGAACAGGAGTCAACACAGTGAGTGTAGAGCAGGACAAAATAAATGCTGGTTGCTAAGGAGGCCACAGAATACCCTGGCGTCTGTGCCGTTCTCTCCAGCTGGGCCCATCCTGCCTGCACACAGGCAAGGGCAGAGGGCGTATGTCTGGCTGTCTGTTGCCCAGATGCTCAGAAACCAGGTCAGCCAGGTCACAAGGCACCAGGGCGGTGAGCCTTCACTTCTCCTTAGTCCTCGGCCTCCAGGGTTTCCACACAAGCAGCAACGCTGAAGAGAAGCCACAGTGTAAAAGCAGAGCTGCCTGCTTTATTGCCCATGTGGGCTTTGGCAGAGCCAGCAGGAAGAGCTGTACTTTTCCAGTCCCCAGAAACTATCCGAAAAGCGCTGGCTCAAATCAGCCCTGTGTACAGAGTGTCTTGGTCCCTGACTTTCTCTGATTCCCCGGCTCCCTCATCCAGACCTTCACTTCCTCGGTTCTTCCTACATTTGTATGTGCGCTAATTGCTACAGCAAGCACCTCATTCCCATAATATTTTCAGTTATTCTGTTTTCCTGACTAATACTACTTCTAACCCTAATTAATAATAATTTAAAGGGCTGATGGGGTTTTTTTTTTTTTTTTTTTGAGTGTTTACCTTATACCAGATGCTGGTCTGAGATTGCTACATGAATTAAATCTTTTATTCCCCACAAAAATTAAATCAGTTGGTATTGTCACGATCTCCATTTTATAGGTGAAGAAATTACACGGTGGCAATTCTAAGTAATTAGTTCAATATCATTTCCCCTAAAGTTTATAAGTATGGCTGTTCATGTCTTATTTGCCTCTCACTATGTCATTACAATAAGTCCAAATACCCCGTTTAACGTGTATGTGCGTTGGTTTCTTGAAACCTTAAAAAAAAGCCTGACTGAAATTCTTTAATCTATTTTCATATGTATGTGTCCTTACATATTTTTTCTTTGAAAGTCAGAGTCAGTACAAAGAGATTACTTATTGGTGCAGATTCATAAAGAATCACACTTATGTCCAATACAAATGGCATTGATGTAATTAAGAAACAGGGGGCCAGTGTGGCATTACAAACAGAAGCAGGGGCAAAGTGATAGGAGGTGAAGTCAGAGTAGTAGCTGGTGGCAAGATCATATAAGGCCTAGCAGGATGTGGTGGGGATCTTGGTAAGGCCAAGAGGATGGCAATCATTTGCAGATTTTGAACAGGGGTAGGGCATAACACAATTTGTGTTTTAAGTGGATAACTCTGGCTGCTATTTGGAGAAAAAAAACAGTTGAGATGTGAGGGTAGAAGAAGGAAAACCAACTAGCAATCTGTTACAATCATCCAAGCAATAAATATTGGTGGCTTTGATTAGAGAAGAAGGGGTGAGCAGGTAAAGAAGTGATGAGATTCTGGCTATGTTGAAGAGGTAACCGTCAGGATTTGCTGATGGCCTGGATGTGGTGTGTGCATTAGTTTTCTATTGCTGCACAACAAATTACCACAAAATTAGCAGCTTAAAACAACAGCCATTTGTTAACCTGCAGTTTCTGTACATCAGGAGTCCAGGCATGGCTCACACAAGTTCTGTCTTCAGGGCCTCACGAAGCTGAAGTCAAGTGTTACCTAGGCTACGTCCCTATCTGAAAGCTCAAGAAGGGAAGGATCCACTTTATAGCCTCCTCAGGGTGTAGGCAGAATTACTTTCCTTTCAGCTGTAGAACTCGTGGCATCCTGCTTCTCCAAAGCCAGCAAGAGAGATAAAGATAGACTCTGTTATTTGAATAATTCTCTGTCTTCAGGGAACATTCAGGTCCTCTAATCATAGGCTCGCCTAACCAGGTCAGGGCCACCCAGGATAATCTCCCCTCTGATTAGCTCAAAGTCAACTTCTTAGGGATCTGATCTCTTGACTTTTACCACACAACATAACATAATCGTGGGAGTTATATCCCATGCACTATGTATGCCATATTCTACAGCATAGAAGCACATCATGGGTCCCGGAGGCCACAGCATGTTATTTCCCACTCACACTCAAGAGTAAAGGATTTCACAAGGATATGGATACAGGGGGGCAGAATCATGGGGTGCACCCTAGGGTATGAACACCAGAAATTGTAAGAGAAAAAGAAGGGGCCTGGATGGCTGCAGGTCTTTCACCCAAGCAACTGTAAGAATTGAGCTTCCATTTACTAAAATAAAGAAGATGGAATAGAAGGTTTGACATGGGAGTGGAAAACCAAGAGTTTGGTTTCAGGAATATTGTACTTAAGATGTTTATTTGACATCCCGGTGGAGATGTCAAACCGGGCATGTGCAAATTGCAGGTGACATGGGAAGACTGCATGACTGTCCAGGCAGAAACTGACATGTGGTACCTGCCTGGCTGAATTATCCACATGGCAGATTCCTTGCCTTCCATCTCGATAGTTCTGAAATGTGATTGGGCCAGTGTTCCACAACTGATCAGCCTGAGTCTGCTCACTCATAAAGGACTAAAAAGAACAATAACAAGAACATATCAATTCTCTGTAGCAAATGTCACTATAAAGCAGACTGGATATTCACATAACTATAGTGAGCACTTCCCCTATACAGGTCTGGAATGGATACTGCTAATCTAATGACTCCCATTTTTCTGTGAATAGACTATGACTGACTACCTCCCCTACCAATGGACATATTCCTTCCTTAACTCAGAACATTTCCCCCTTTCTTTTCTTCTTACCAACCACTCTTGAAATATGACCTACTTCCATAAGAAGTAGTGGCTCATTACAATGATAATTTCTAAAAGGATGGAAAGGCTTTTTAATAGAAGGATGGAAAGTATAGGAATCTTGGAAAAGCCTCACCACTACCACATATCATTCTGAAATGTGTCCTAAGTAAGATGACTCCCTCTTGAGAATCCCCGCTTTGGTTTTTAATAGGATGCTGCTATTAAATGTTATATATCAATTTCATAACTCTCCAAGAACAGTTTATCACTTTATTTTAAATTTTCTTGAGGTTCACCTAATTGTAGCCACGTAGTGCCCATACCTAATAAGGTATACATAATTTCCAATTTTACAGATGAAAATTGAAGCTCAAAAAAGTTAAACAACATCCCTAAATCCCACATCTAGACAGGATCAGGGAAGTTCAAGCTCAAATCTAGAAAACCTCAAAGGCACACATTCTTTCTTAAACAACTACAATTTTAAAACTGTGCTCTATGGAGGCTAGGGTATAAGGGAGTTATGGTGGCGGGGAGGTGGGGAATAAGTTTAAAAAGTTAGGAAATTCTTCCTTCCTGTGCAGAGTAATCAGAAGTTAGTTGAATAGTCCCAGAAGACAATTGCCTATCATTCTTCCAATACAGTTTCAATAAGTGGAATAAGCAGATTAATACATCTCCAAATCCTTATTTCCTCCTGAAATCACTATTGATCCTTCAATATCTAAGTTCAAATGACTCTTTAGTAAACCCCAGACAAAATCAATAGCCCTCTCATAATGTGCAAGACATGCATCTATTTTAGTACTTACTATATTTATTATAATTATGTCCCTCTCTGGCTGTCTCCCTCACTAGTCTAGGAGTATCTTGAAGGTGGATGGTGTGTCTCAAGAAGCTTTATATCTTCAGCACCTAGGACAGTTCACCTGAGCCTAAAGGGACTGTTGAATGGATGAATGAAAGAATGAACAAATGAAAAAGCAAATGAACAATGTTTTATGACCTATCACTGTCACTATTATTGCAATAATACAATGCCAAGGACAGAATTCTCCAAGATGGAATTTTCTTCTATTTGATTAAACCTAACAGTAAACAACTTAAAATGTAGATTCCAATTTACATCCTGAAATATGTATAGCTTTAAATAAATGAAATGGCTCTTAATTATGGAGTATAAGTTTACTCTGTCCCAAACACTGCACTGTGCCCTTTACATATATCATCAGTTTTAATATTAACAAAAGTATGAAGAAGTAGGTATTATTATCTCCATTTCCATACATAGTAACTGATTCTCAGACCATCCTGCAAAAATCACACATTTAGCACATTATACAGCCAGGATTTAAACCCAGCCTGTCTGATTCTAAAGTTCATACTCTTCACCACTAGTTTATAATACCCTTAAAAATGCTGCTAAATAAATCAGGGTCTGTGGTAATTCAATGTGGAAGAAAAGATAAAACAGAACGAAAAGCTTATTGTTTTGCTTTAGTTTCTTTGACTACTTGTTCAGTGCTTCTGGGTGTGTATACCTTGAATAGCCATTTTGTTGGGGAACATTTAGAGTGACTCTCTGGGGAAGCTCTTTTATCACTGTAGCGTCTCAGTGTGGCACTGGTTCCAGTTTGTCTGTCTGCTGTTTGTCTGCTGAAGCTGTTTCATCTGAGATTTCTTTGCATCTAATGTTCATGTGTGTTTTACACTGTGTCCAACCATTCTGGTAGTAGCATATGGTTAGTTTTGTTAATTGGGTTTTTTGTTATGCTGTGTCTGCAAAGCTTCTTTTAATTTATATTCAAATATTTGTCATCCTCTGGCAGCCTGTTTTGTGATGTCTGTGTTTGTTGTGTGACCCATGACTATAGCATGTTTTTCAAGCTGTGTTATGACACACCATTTGAAGATGCCCACCATGTGCTAGCTTCTTACTACAATATAATTCCTGCTCTGCCTCCTTAACTATCCAGTAGAGTTGACCTTCGGAGAGGGTAGGGAAAGGCAAGAGTCACTGTTTCAGCCATTCTAGGCAACTAGATTGTTAGGAATGATACAGATGGGATGAAAGTTGGATTGTTTTTCAAAGACAGAGCTCTAGATGATTCATGTAGCATCAAACATCTATAAAAGCCTACCTTTTTAAGGAACCTCCATACTATTGTCTGTAGTGGCTGTATCAATTTACATTCCCACCAAGAGGGCAAGAGGGTTAAATTGAGTTATTTGTAGTGAGATGAATGGACCTAGAGTCTGTCATACAGAGTGAAATAAGTCACAAAGAGAAAAACAAATACCATATGCTAACACATATATATGGAATCTAAAAAAAAAAAAAGAAAGGGTTCTGAAGAACCTAGGGGCAGGACAGGAATAAAGACGCAAACATAGAGAATGGACTTGAGGACACGGGGAGGGGGAAGGGTAAGCTGAGACGAACTGAGAGAGTGGCATGGACATATATGCACTACCAAATGTAGAATAGATAGCTAGTGAGAAGCAGCCGCATAGCACAGGGAGATCAGCTCGGTGCTTTGTGACCACCTAGAGGGGTGGGATAGGGAGGGTGGGAGGGAGATGCAAGAGGGAAGAGATATGGGGATGTATGTATATGTATAGCTGATTCACTTTGTTATAAAGCAGAAACTAACAACCATTGTAAAGCAATTATACTCCAATTTAAAAAAAAAATGTTAAAAAAAAAAAGCCTACCTTTTGCCAGGCTCTGTGCATGGGCCAGGCTCAGGAGATTTAGTAAAAAAGAAGATAAAGTAGGGACACCACCAAGAATGGTACTAATTCCAGACTTTTGAACCTAACTGCCTGCATTTGAATCTCAGTTCCACTAATTACCAGCTGTATGCCCTTAGACAAGATACTTTACCTCTCTCTGCCTTAGTTTTCTTGTCTATATAATGTGGGTGACAATAACATATATTTCATAGGATTGGTGGAAAGATTAATGAACTAGCACCTGTAAAGCACTTAGAATAGTGCCTGGGACACAGTAATACTCAGTAAATATTACCCATTATTGCTATTACTTTTTTATACAATTTCTAATAAATATAGAAATCTGGTTAGTACAAGGGCTGTTGCAAAGCAGAAGTAAAAAGTCCAAAAGAGTCTAATCAATATTTTCTAAACTGCATTCTGGAGCAAATTAACAAATTTAAAGAAAAATGGTCCTGAGGTTACATACACATGGAATATTCTGAGTTGAATAGATGACTGTACACATCACAAAGTCTGCAATAGGCTGATGTATATTGTGACTCTCCAAGAGGAAAGAGAATATGCAGCCCCCAAGTTTTTTGAATACAGGAATTTCATCTAGATGTACATCTTAAAGGACAAGTTTCCATATAAAATCCTTTGGGAAGTTCTGTTCTGGGTAAAAGTTATTAACAATTACAGCTAGCAATTAGAAGGAAGTTAGAGTTGCAGATATTAACCATATTCGTAAATATTTAAGATTGAATTCTTGGATGTTCATGTGAAATTGCAATTATGCAATTATGTGACCACACACACACACAGAATTAATCCACAAAGCAGTCTTCAGTATTGCCACAGGAGACCAAATCCTGTGACATTTTTGGTATCTCATTCTTTCTGGAATGACATTTCTCAGAGGAGAAGCCCAAGAGCCCCCAAATCTCCAAAATAAAAGAGATAGAAAATGCAGCTGGGATTCTGCAGACTGCTGGCACCTCTACACTGCTCACGTGAAATCATGAAGATAGACAATATTGTCTCCTGGCAGAGAATGTAAAAACATATTGATTTGCTTGTTTGTCCTATAATTTATCAAATGTTTCTCTAATTATGGGGGAGTTGAAGAAGAAAGAGGGTAAAGAGAGGACCTAAGGGAATGTAATGACAGTAGCCAGAAAGTAATAATGTCTGGCAGACATCAATATATAGAAGCATTTCCTCTTGGCTAAGGAACTCTTTTATTCATCTTTTTTTTTTTCTATAAGAAAAGAGTTTGTATGGAAATATTTGACCAGTTTTAATGCAAATATAAATCTTAAGTATTCTTTCTACGCTGTGATAGATGCTAAGGGGAAAATGAGTGTGACACAATAGTCTCATACCTCTCCTCACAGGTAATCACACAATTTCAGTTCATAGCACTGAGCAAGGTAGTTTAGGAGCTGGGGAAACACACGGATGAGTCAGTTAAACTCAAGCTGGCTGGCAAACAGTCAGGGGAATTCTTCCAGAGGAAGTGAAAGCTAAGCTGAGGAGTAAATAGGAGTTAGCAAGGTGATGGTACGTGGGAGGAAAGATGAGTTTTACAAAAGAGAAAAGCCTAAGGGCAAGAGAAAGAAGAACGGGGCTGAGAACTAGAAATAAGCTTCCTATGATTGCAGTGCAGAGTGTAAAGGAGCAGAATGATGAGGGATGAGAGGGAGAGTGAGCCCTGGGTAGATAATGAATGATTTCATGTCAGGTTAAACAGCTTGCTTTTTCTCTTGAAGATTATAGGGAGCTATGGAAGTGTTTTAAACAGAGCAGGGACATGATCAACTGCCCTTTAGAACAACTCTAGCTGCTATGAGGAAATGAGTTTGGTTGGGAACAATATTTGTAGCCAGAAGACCATTTAGGAGACTGTGTCTGTTTAAAAAAAAAAAAAAAAAAAAAGGCAAGAATGGATGGTAGGAGAGATGTGAGAAATTCAGGAGTTAAAATGTGTGATTGGTTTAAAGTAGAAGATGAAAAGGGGAGGAAGGATTAAAGGATGGCTCACAATTTCTTAGAAGTGGATGCCACTCATTGATTTTGGAGGACAGAGAAGCAGAACAAAGGTTGAAGACAGTTCGTTTAACATGGAGATGACCAATGGGCAGTTGGAGATGTGGATCTGGATCTCAGTTGTGAGTCATCTATGCTGGAGACACACTTGGGTGGTGCCTAAAGAGAGTGTATTGAGAGAGAATTTCTAGGGTGATACCCTGAGGGAGAACCAGAAGACAAAGAACCACCAGAGAGACTGAGAAGTGATGAAAATAACTGAGAAAGGAAAATCAGCAAGAAGAATAAAAGCATGCTCAGCTGCATTGTGTGATGCCAAGAAATGAGACAGGTTAAGCCTGGGAAGCATCCTTTAAGTGCAACACCATTTCCACTGTTTCTGTAAACCAGTAGCAACTGCAGAGGGAGCTGAAGACTGAGCAAAGACAAGGAAACAGGTTGAGGATGTGCTCTCCAGAGGCGGCTGTGAATCAAGGAAGAGTGATGCAACAGGGAGCTGTAGGAAGATGCAAGATCATGCAACGAGGGTTTCTCCTGGGATCAACTTCATTTAGAGAGGAAAGCCTTGGATGTTTAAATACTGATGAGAAGGAGAGAGTAGATAGAAAAAAAATTGTTTTTGGAACAGTAGATTGAGTAAGGCCTCTGCAGAGACAAGAAGGGATAAGATCCTGAGGTCAATAGCCCTTGGTTTTGTATTCATGTCAAAAAAATCACAGACGTACATCTATCATATCACCGTTCCATGGACCTCTTAAGTCTCCTTTGTAACAGTTGTCTGTAGTGAGCTACATGCAGACAAAAACTGTAACTACCTTACTCATCATTGTACCCATCATACCCACAGACGATGCTTGGTAAACATGTAGTTAGATATAACAGGTAATTTTTAGTACTTCTATAACGCAGGGTTTAAGAAAGAGGACTTGGTATAAGGACCAGAGGCCACAGCATGTTATTTCAGGACCTAAATGTTTCCCAAACTTACTAGTAGCTCAAAAATGTCCTTTGCTAACTCAAACCTTAAGATGCTACCAAGAGGCAACATGGCTTAGTGCATGTTCATTCCACTGCCTTTGGACCCAGTAGGCCTGGGTTTGAGTCCCATACTCTACCAGTTATTCGGAGTGGTGGACCTCAGATGTAGTGTTCAACATCTCTTAACCTCAGGTTCTTGTTCAGCAGAAGCTAGGAGGAAGATAGGCCTGGCGGTGGGAGAGACAGGAGCTGAAGAAACCCCAGAGCAACAGAACCCTCCAGTGGGCTGTCAGGGAGCAAACATTCAGAACCAAGGACTGTATATATTAGCATCCGAAAGTTTTCAGGATTTGGTAAAGAAAACTCTAACAGAGCTCTACCAAATAGCTATTTTTAGGAACTTGCTTTATTCATAACTAAGGATGATTTTTAGTAGCGTTGGAATTGTACATAAGACTGTTTAAAACATTTGTTCTCTTAAGCTCCTCTCCAGTAGACTGATGGTCCCAGCCCAGCCTCATATCACACAGCAAGTAACAAAGCTAGAATTCAAATCCATATCTAACATAAAACCTAGATCTCAAATCCCTCTTACAAATCTACTATGAAAAGATAACCAATAGAAAGATGGGCAAGAGACTGAAAAGGCACTTCATGGAAAAAAAAAAAAGATATCCAATAGGTAATAAATATATGCAATGATGCTCAACATTATTGATCATCAGGGAAATGCAAAGTAAATCCACAAGGAGATACCACCAAACCCTAACATAATGGGTGAAACTTAGGAGTTGCTGGAATAGTCAGGCATCTTATCTTTAGAACACAGGAGTCTTCTGGGGTTACTGTTTGGTTTCGTTTGGTTTGATTCAATTTATCTGTTTCAATTCTCAATTTTCCCTTCAGAGTCTAGCTGCCAGTAGGGCAAATGTTATCTTTACTGCTATGTATTTATATATTGCATATTAATATATACATATGTTTATTTATTGAGTTCTACACTTATGATATGTGCACTTTCTTGAAATATTATATCAATACTTCAATAAAAATTCTCTAAAAGCAAAGAAATAAATTTTCCTGCTCCTACTCTGCTTCTCTTCTCTTTGTCTTACCTGACTTGTGGTCTACATACCCCACTGCACTGCTGTCCCTTTCTAGCTGGTGGACACTACCTTCTACCCAAGCCTTCCTCTGGAATGTGGTTGCCCTCAGTCTACACATCTTCCCTGAGAAGCCAGCTCCCCTTTCCTCTCCTAAGACCTACCCTCCCCCTTCCCACAGGGAACCCCTCTGACTGTGCTGGGTCTTCTCACAACCCCTTACTATGGTCTCTTTAGGAGAGGGGAAGAAGGAGCATGTATTTCACCATAGGTTAGCTTTCTACATATTGGATCTATTTGCCTCTTATACTTTGTATATTTCAAAATGATGTTGATATGGACCTGGCTGTTTATTTCAGAAACTTTCCAGCTAACGTTTTACCATCTGGGCCACTTAGAGGATGATAGATAGATATACACATGCCCACATATATCTTAACATCTTTTGATGACATCATAATGCCTTCTTTTAGTGTTATCCAGGTACACAAATACCCTGTTTTATTGTGATGTGTGACACCATGAGGCAGTATTGGCCGTCTATGAGATATTTCAGAATGGACTTTTTATTACATGGGGAAAAAGAGGAGAAAGCAGCTTTCTTAAATCAGGAAGTTTCTTCTTTTTAAATTGTAGATACACTAAAATAACAACTTGCTCTGTAAGCAGAAAAGTTCTTATAATTTACCTAGAAGTAGTTATGAAGCTAATATGAGAAGCCCCTGTGATTATTTTTAAGATTACTTTGCTGACACCTACTGGAACATATAACACAAGTGAAGCAATAAAGATTCCCTAGTGTAACTGGGATGCATGGCATCTTTTTTTAAATAATGAAATGGGTGGGATTAACTAATTAGATTAATTTCAATTCCTTGTGTGGTCTAAATTAATTTGCTTTCCTTTCGTTTTCTTTCTTTTTTTATGGGCAGGAAATGTATAAAGATCAAACATTTCAAATTTTTCAGCTTGGAAAGAAAAGATATCACTTTTCTTTAATACAATAATGAATTGAGAAAATCTATTTATACTTAACACGCTGTATCTAAATTGTCATGTTCCTGCTGGTAGATTTCCCAGTTTAACAAAACAGATGAGATGAAACAATATTATGTAATTAATCAGTTGGTATCTCATGAGAAGTTAATATGCTCTCTTCAGTCATTAGATAAAGTCCTTTTAATCCCATCCAGGTGATTATGGACATGAATTCCAAAATAAAAATAAAATTTATTTAATGGTTAACTAGAGGTAATAAAGCCATAATTTTTAGAGATATAATTTTAAAACCCTTAATAAATTTACAGCTACAATGGAACTTAAAATTTATTTAGTCTGAACATTTGATTTTTTAATTGTACAGAGAGGGAAACCAGAACCTAAATCCCAGACCACGGCTTCATAGAGTTTCTACTGTATCATTGGCCCTTAAATATTGCCTTGTTATTTATCCCTTGATATCAACTCTTTGCATTATATAATGGATTAAGATCATTCATTCAACTCCTTGGTTTATCAGATGCTCACAAGGGAGCAGATGATCTGGTGACAAATTTAGAAAAAAAGGTATTATCTACTGATGCATAATCAATAACCACAAACATAGCAGCATAAAACAACACATTTATTATGCATAGTTTCTGTAAATAGTATCTATAGTTTCTGTGGGTCAGCAGTCCAAGCATGGTTTAGCTGGGTCCTCTGTCTCAGGGTCTGACAAGCCTGAAACCAAGATGCTGGTTGGGGCTGTGGTCTCATCAGAGGCTCAGCTGGGGGAGGACCTACTTCCAAGCTCTCTCAGGTTATTGGTAGAGTTCATTTCCTTGTAGCTGCAGGACCAAAGGCCTCATCTTCTTGCTGTTTGTAGGAAGGAGATGGCCCTTAGCTCCTAAGCACTGCCTGGAGTTCCCCGTGTGCGGGCTTTCCCAACATGGCTGCCCACTTCTTCAAAACCGAGAAGGGAGAGCAATACTCCCACAAGACAGTGTTACAGTTTTATGTAGCATGACCACAGAATCATGCAGTACATGTAATCACAAAGATCCATCACCTTTGGCATGTTCTATTGGTTAGAATCAAGTCACAGGTCCTGCCCACATTCAAGAGAACACTAGGAGGTGGGGATCCTGGTAACCACCCTAGAACCTGTCTCCCCACAAAAGACATCCAAAAATACTAAACTCGGGTTCATATCCATCTGGCATTTAAAAATATGAAAGTGGCCACGTATACAATTTTGCCTGGAAAGTGCTAATGTGTGTATGTTTAATTTAATATAGAATAACACCCGAGTGCTGCTGGTCCCTTCCACAAATGAAACAGCTCCAGAGAAAGGTCCTAGAGAGAAGCAACCTCTGACCAGTCACCACCAATAACTGCAGGAAGATTCCATCACTCCGAGGAGGCTGTGAATGCACTTCAGGGAGAAATGATAGATGCGACAGAGGAAAGCTTGCCTCAAAACAGCCACAAAATAAGCAAAAAGAATGAAATAAATCAATTTGCATGAACCCTACATAACACATAACTATTTTAAGTTTTAAAACTAATTCTTCTGGAGAGTGTACAACCTAAATATTTATTGCTGACAGTATACCACATTTTTCAACACCTCTTTCGACTGTCTTGTTTATAGTTTTAAAAACACATTATTTGAGAGGCTTCTGCTATGAGCCAAGCAGTTACAGTTTTTTTCAACTTATTTGTCCTTCATTAATTCTCGGAGTTCATGGACTTGGATTTGAGTAGCACCGTAGACAGTACTAGAACAGATGTAGGGAATGTTTTACTGACATGAATAAGCAATACTTAGTTGTCTCCTATACTGCAAGCATTTGGCTATGACAATATGTGAGGGTAATTTTGTGGCTTTAATGATGAATTACAACTAACTAAGCACCGACTCAGCAAGTTAGCATACTACCAAATTGATAATGGCTATTCAATAATTCTTATTTAATCTTCAAAATAGCCTTGTAAGTCACAGTATTACCCTTACTTTATAGATGAAGAAACCAGTGCTTAGAAGTTAGGCAACTAGCTCAAAGTCAAGCAGATAATGAGTAGGAGTGTGCTGACTTCATATCCAGCATTATTTCCATCATAGAATAAATACCTAATGTTCTTATTTTAAATCAACTTAATTCCTATGTCTTAAAATATCTAAAGGAAATGTCTTTGCTCCCAACTGATACTATTTGCTGTAGTTGGCCAAAAGGCTTATACCTATGTCTGTTTTAAGTTGATTTGAAAAGTGTGAGTGTGTACTTCACAATTATTTTTTAATACCCATTGGATAAACAAATGAAATGTATAAAAAACAGAATGTCCTTGATTATCCAAACGCTGCTATGACAGTGGTGTGTAGAGAGGGGAGATCTCAGGTTGAGCTCTGGGCCACTGAGATCCACAGATTGCTTGGGGGCTGTGAGGCTACCAAGAGAAGCTGTGGAGATTTCATGACAAGAAGCGCATTGTAGCAAATAGTGGAACTATCAGTCCTCTATGTGCCCTGCACCTATATATGGCAGTTTAGATTTTAAAAACCATACCTCTTAAAATCAGGTGAGGAAGGATGAGTTATTCAGTAGGTTTTGGAAATTGTCTATTTTAAAAAATAGATTTACTTCACCCCAAAACCCAATTTTTACTGCATTAAATATAATTGTAAAAACACCAAAAATATGATACTTTTGTGTTGGGAAAAGTTTTTCCTAGTGTATCACCAGAGTATACACAGACACACACACACACACACACACACACACACACACGACTGTAGACGTACTCTATTGTTCTGTCCTGCCAGCATCCGTTGCCTCCTTTTTTCTAGTAAGAGAATTCGTCTGATGATTTCAGGAATCATCCCTTCCTGTTGCTTAGTCCTTGTGACTCATCACCTCTACTCTGCAGTTTCAGATCAAGACCAACCCCTGGTCCATCAGAGCCACATCCTTCAGGACACTTCACATTCATGGAGATGTGACCTAAGCCAGGCCAGGCAAAGCATTTTAAGGGTTCTACTAAAAGTCTGGGAAAAGACTCTCTCTCCTGGGTCTTGGGAACTAAAGATCCAGTAAGTCTGAACCTGCTGAAGGGGTAAAGAAGGATAAGGAGGAGAGAAGTGTTGAAGAGGGGAAGGAGGACAGCAGGAAAGATAAGAAAGCAAATGCAAGATGAAGGAGAAAAAGGAAAAGAAGACAAAGATGAAGACTCCTCCCTCTGCAACATATTTTGAAATAAATTGTTTTAGCCTTAGGATGGTATTTGAGCCCCGAAATTACTTTGAATTATGGAATGGAAGGGAATTACCAATTTTCAACAGTTGAATTTCTTTAAATGACTATACTCAATCTTGCTGTTTTGGGAAGTCCTTCAAAATTAAAACAGGAAAATGGTCTACTGATGGAAGTGAAAAATACTTTCATTAAGAAAGGAAGCTGTGAATGTGTGTGTTTTCTATTTTGTTTTATCCTATACAGGAGTTTAACTAAGAACCTTTTTCATTTCCCTTCATCGCTCGCCATTGAAATTCATGGGGTTTGAAGGAACCTAGGGATAATGAGGAGGATATGATTCATTATTATTCAGAAAATTTTACTGATCAGAGAAATCAAGAGCTTATGTTAGCATAAAATACTTAACATCACATTCTGTATTTACCAAAATTAATGCACAATTATGTCAACTAATTTATACTTAAACCGTTGTTGGAATAATTTATCTATGAAAATTAACTTGAATAACATTACAATCAGTGGAAGGACTGGGAGGGGGGAAAGCATAAATAGCATAAATAACTAATGAAGTGAAATAAGCAATTGAAAAGGGACTGTAGTTCACACTTAGAAACAAGTTAGGGCTGTGTGTTTTCCCTTCACGTGGAAGATGAGTACAACTGATCAGGTGTGCAAATGTCACTGATGGTGGAATGGCTGAACTCCTGGGTTTCAGGGTATGGCTTTACTTTAGACCAACCACTGTCTTCCTACGTGCTTTGTCCACATTCTTGTCTCCGCAGTTTCCAATATTTGTGGAAGATTCCATCTTTTCCTGGTCATTTTCAGTTTTGAGAACAACTTCATTCAGGTAACTATTAAAGGCACTTATTCTCACTCCTCACATATACAAGTAGAAGAACATTCATTGAAAGAAGCTCTCGTCTCTCTTTTGTGCCTCCCTCATTACTTCTTTTTTTTTTAAATATTTATTTATTTATTTATTTATTTGGCTGTGCCGGGTCTTAGTTGCGGCATGCGGGATCCAGTTCCCTGACCAGGGATCGAACCCGGGCCCCCTGCATTGGGAGCAAGACGTCTTCACCGCTGGACCACCAAGGAAGTCCCTCTCATTACTTCTGGAATAGTAATTGTCCAACTCTGCTGTGACTGGGTGAGCAAGTTGATTCTAGGATAAGGTTTTAGCTGAGTTGTATCAGACACAGTAAAAGCCTTATTCTCCAACCAGCTTTATCTGTCAAAAGTTGAAATGATGCTGTATTTTAAATTTCCCTCTTTCCAACTCCTAAATCATTCAGTTGATTTAGATAAAGATCAGGCAAGGAAGAAGGATGTTAACTGCTGGCTTCTTGAATCCCAATGATAAGTGAGATGCCCTTTCAGTCATGAGAATTATGGCCTAATATTATATTTAATTCAAAACTTCTCCTCTTCCTCCATGCAGTCTTGACCCGTTGTCCACGTACCTCCAGTGGGAAGAGGGGTGTGGTTCACTCTTTCACTCTTCTGATCTCCTCTATTCACTAGGCAATGCCCACCCTTCCAGGCCTCTGTGATGGCCCTACTCAGCTCTCCTTCCTCACAGCCAAGGGTTCCCGCACCACAGCAAGCTGCTGTCTTGGGTGAGTTCTTTCAAGATAGTTTGCGCCCAGTCACCCATCAGGGAGGCAGTAGGGCAGCCAGACTCACAGTATTTAAACCTGAGTTTTTCGTTTACCATCCAAGTGACCTTGAGCAAGTCTCAGTGCCCCGTACATAAAGTGGAAAAGCTAAATTACCAATATCAGATGGTTGGTTAAGGATTAAATGAGTTAATATACATATAAAGTGTTTAATATAGTGCCTTGCATTTTGTACTTGTTATGTAAGTGTCAAATAAAAGTAAGATGCCAGGGTCCCTTTCCAGGAGGTGCTCCCAATCTTTCCAGTGGTTCTCTCGGTGCCCTTCACTTGCCTGGGATCAGAAACAGATCCTCAGCACTATCCCTAGGCTGACCATCTCCTTCTCTCAGGGATTCCTCCCATGAACTTCCATTTAGAGTCTAGACTTCTGCTTTTATAGGTTAGATGAAGTATAGGGGGAGTTTCAAAGCACCAGCTTGGCTACCTCTTAGCAAGTCCTGGGATGGGGGTATCTGGCTATGGTCTTTATGATGTGAAATACTAAATGCCAACTTACAAACATAACCAACATTCTGGACAACAGTCAAGCAATTATTTATGGAAAGCTTTCACTACATGCAGCAGAATGTAACACAGTGACTGAACTGAAAACCCTCAAACAATATGAGTCAGCTCTGGTTAAACCACATCAGATTAGGGAGGTAGAGTATGAGACACCTAGTTAACAGAGATGCATGTCTCTCTCTACCTTTCTAGTCTCTCATCTCAGCATCCCTATACTCTTTCCCTCTGTTCTCACTGAACTATTTTTAATTGCTTAAACCTCACTTTTCACACCTCTCTGCTTCCCTGCAGCTCCTCTGCAAGGCGTGCCCTTTCAATCCCTCTCTTAAGAAACCTTATGCTGCTGCCCAGAAAGCAAGTCATTCCTGTAGCCCCTGCATGCACCCCCTACTTCGTCCTTCGCACACAGTTGCTGTGAGTTATTCCCATGTCTGTTTCCTATAGGAGACAAAGAGGCCCTCAGGTGCAAGAACCGTCTTCCTGTCTTGGGGCCCCAGCACATGGCATGGCGCCTGGCTCCTTCACAGCCATTCAGGGTTTTAGTAAATAAGTGATATAAGATCGTACATCATGGAGGAATCTAAAAAATACAACAAACTAGTGAATATAACAGAAAAGAAACAGGCTCACAGATATAAAGGACAAACTAGTGGTTACTAGTGGGGAGAGGGAAGAGAGGAGGGGCAAGATAGGGGTAGAGTATTAAGTACAAACTATTATGTATAAAATAAGCTACAAGGATATATTGTACAACACAGGGGATATAGCCAATATTTTGTAATAACTATAAATGGAGCACAACCTTTCAAAATAGTGAATTACTATATTGCACCCCTGTAACTTCTATAATGTACAGCAACGATACTTCAATAATTTTTTTTAAAATTTTTAATAAAAATAAAAAAAATATATTGGCTATTAAAAAAAGATCATATATTATGGGATAAAATTTTGTTCATCTGAGACCTGGATTGCAGAATTTGTCCTGGGAGAAAGGAGCTAACTTGACTCAGTCATCACCTTAATGGCCCACTTTTGTCTGGAGAAGAGGAGTAGGGGTAAAAACAACTAAATTTTAAAAAAAAGCAAGAGTTGTTTGGGATCAGATAAAAAGCAAGGAAGGAGAGGAGAGGAAGTCAGGCAAGAGAGAGGCTGAGCAACTGCATGATGGGAAGCCGGAGACTGAGTAAAAGAGATGCCCAGTAAAAACTGCATGGGCAGGCAGGACTTCCGGAATGGCCACGTGACAGTGTGTAACCTCAACACAACATCCATTTAACTGGGGAGATTATTTTTTTAAAAAAACCGTGTATAGTGTCTGGAAATTGTCATAAGCAAATAGCATACAGCAAATGGAGAAACGTGTATTAAAGAAAATTCACTAAATCTCAGTAAAGGTAGTGAAAGTGTGGCATTGAACTACGATGTGTTCCCACCCTCACCTCCATCTGTGTGTTATGAAATCCTTACACCAGGAAGGTTCATTCAAGAAGATGGGGCTTTCTCTCCGCTCTCTCAGCTCCCAGTCTAAGGCTAAGGTTTCACCTCAGGAGGGCCAGGTTACTGCTGTTTCTCAACACCCCAGTTCTCTGTTATAAAAACTCTATTCCCAGTGGGCATGGTGGAGGGAATTGAGGCTTCCTACCTTCATACTACAGTCACTTTGGGGCAGAAGCTCTATCCCCGGAATGGCAGGTCAAAAACATTGGGACCCCATCACCTCCTCCTTGCTCATAAAGCAGAGTTTGTACGCTTGGAAAAGCAAGACAATAGACCAGGGGTGCCCTCTTGCAGAGCAGGGAGTGTCACTTGGGTTTTGCCCAGAGAGAGAGGCAGGACTTAAGTACAAAGAGCTGTACAGCTCTGCCTGAGGGAACTGAATTTATCTGGAACAGAGTATGAAGAATTGCATGCCTAAGTGTCAAAAACAATAGAGATATTGGTGGTAAGCAATTAAGAAAGGCAGGTAGTTCCATAATATCAGTAGTAACCAAAGAAATGGAAGAGCAGTAGAGCTTTAACAAAGGAAGCCAAGGAAAGAGATGGCCAAGAGAACCTTCCAGAGGTTGCAGTCAACTCGGGAACACTGTGTCAGCATTCGACTGCCTCCATTCAGGAGCAATAAGAGCAGGGCGTGGGGTAAACTTAAAAGCAATCTCTAAGCCACACAAAGAAGCATCAGCAAGGGGCAGAAGACTTAATGTCACTACAGGCTTAGTAGGCACCACATGTTTTCAAAGCCTGTCTAAAAAGTAAGTTGTTCTAACCCAGAAGCAACTCCTAGGAAGCCAGGTTTCAAAATAAAATCATACTCATCCTTCGTAGTCTGGAAGACTACATGTCTTCAAAACTGCACCGTCTCAAGGGTGATTAGAGAAGGAGCTTGCAAACTACTAGTCCCTGGTTGAATGTGGGACAAAAATCACCAAATCCCTAAAATGTGAAAGCAGTCTCAAAGCTACGCCTATATAACCAATGAAAAAGAAGGAAATTCTAACTGGTTAAGAAGCTAAAGCACAACTTTTGACCAATGACACAGAAGCTGACACAGGAGCCACACCTAGGTAGCTAGGCTATAAGACAAAAACAAAGGGGGAAAAAATCTAAGCAGGGACATCTGAGCCTACTGACTGCTACTGTTACTGACAGAACTAGTTCGGCCAAGTCTCTAAACAAACAAGTGATGAAACAAACAACTAAAACAAGCCCTGTGGGGGAGGAGTAGAATCAGTATCCAGACTGACTACAGTTTATTATCTAAAACTGTCCTTTTCAACAAAAAATTACGAGACATTCAAAGAAACAGAAATTTGACCCCATGCCCAAGGGTAAAAAGCAAGCAATAGAAATTGCCTTTGAGGGGATCCAGATGTTGGACTTAACAAAGATTTCAAAACAGCTATTATAAATATGTTCAAATAACTTTTAAAAAGCCCTGTTTAAAGAATTAAAGGAATTCATCAAGTAGAGAATATTACTGAAAAGATAGAAATTTTAAAAAGAATCAAACGGCAATTCTATCAATAGAATTGAAAAGTACAATGCTGAACTTTTTATTTTAGATCACTAAAAGAATGTGTATTAGTTTGGTAGGGCTTCCATAACAAGGTACCACAAACTGGGCACTTTAAACAACAGAAATTTGTTGTCTCATAGTTCTGAAGTCCAGAAGTCTGAGATCAATATGTTGACAGGGTGGGTCCCTTCTGAGGGGAAAATCTGTTCCAGGTCTCTCTCCTAGATTCTGGCAATCTTTAGCATTCCCTGACTTCAGCATCACCTCAATCTCTGCCTTCATCTACACATGGCTTTCTCCCTGTGTGTGTGTCTCTGTGTTCAGATGTCCCTTTTTCATAAGGACACCAGTCTTATTGGATTAAGGGCCTACCCTACTCCAGCACGACCTCATCTTAATTAATTTCATCTGCAACAACTCTATTTTCAAATAAGGGCATCTTCTGTGGTTTAGGACTTTACACAGTCCAATCCATAAAGGAGTGCAAAAGTAGATTTGACTTGACATAAGAAAGAATCAGCAAACTTGAAAATAGATCAATAGAGATTATAAAATCTGAAGAATAAAGAGGAAAAAGAATTAGGGGAAATGAACAGAGCCTCAGAGAAATGTAGGCATGATTAAACACACCAACATATGCACAACAGAAGCACCTGAAGGAGGGGAGAAAATATATTCAAAGAAATAATGCCTGAAATTGATTGGAACTAGAGGGTTGGAAGGGGCAGCAAGAAAATAAGTGGGAGGCTGGAGAGTAAGTGGGGTAGAAAGTAGCTACAACATGTTTTATAGCAGCAATATCTACTCAATTTTAATTTTTACTATCTGTGGTGCTTTGTTATTTTGTTACCATATAACCCAAACCTTCAGCAAAAATCTACTATACACAACAGCCATGTGCAACTGGTGTTGGGAAAATTAAGGAAAAGAACCACTGAGATAGGAAAGAAAGCACTGGGCACAAGTAGTAAAATGGAAGGAAGATCAAGAAATCAAAGCCAGGGCTAACTGAGCCAAAGCAGCCAGGAATCATCTGAAAAATTGCAAGAAACGTTGGGCTTCCTCTTAAGACTGCACTTAAGATGGGGTTTGAACCAGTTTTAACGGAACCTTCAGGGACAAGGATAAAACCAGCCAGGTTGCAATTTTTATTATAAGTTCAAAAATGGAGAATATAGTTATTGCCCAAATGGTATAAAAGGTCTATGGAAAAAAGACTTGGTCTTAGTTGTTTTTTTATAACTTAACACATGGTTTCAAAATATGTCTAAACAATGAGTTGCAGAGCACATGAAATCATATGGCTTTCTTCTTGCCTCAGATAAATGTGTGTGTGTTTTTCTTTTAAGGGTGATTTAATTCACATCACATTTTCACATACTTTGGGGCATGGGAGTAAGTCGAACTTACAACCGTAATTTCTGCTGTAAGATCATTTCCCCATCTTTCAATATGAATCTTCTCACCAGTGGGAAAGAATTCCCAATGGCTTGGCTGCAGGCTCACTTCATAACGCATCAGAACTTCAGATGTACTCCAGCAGGGAGTCATTCCAGAAGGGACCCGCCATTCACATCATTTCAAATCTCTTCCAAAATTGTGTACTCATTTTGTTCAAGGCAAACCCTTTTGTGTAAAAAATAAACACATTTTAATAAAGATTCTGTAAATCTTTGATCTGAGGAAATCTGTGAACCGTAAACAAATATATATGAATGAAGAAAAGAGTGAAGTGAACTAAGAGGAAAGTCTTCCTTTGAGTGCAGAGAATGTCAACATTGGGGTTTTTCTATTTTTAATGACATGTACCATGGCAGCTGTCCTCTTTTCCTCTTTAACGCAATAAAAACAGCATTATTCTTGAATGAGAAAGACTAACATTAATGTCATGCTTTTCCTTGGAATAGAAAATTATTTTTCCTAGTGTTAAGCAAACCTGCGACTTATATTTAGCAAAGCGAAAGCACTGCTGGGAAATGCGCAGTGGAAACTCCCCGACCTACAGGTCGAGGAATAACTGACAGAGAATGTGTTGTCTCCAAGCTGAATTTCAGGGTGAGCTGATAAAGACTAGTTGAGATTAATGAGGGGGGATACAGCCCTGACTCCCAAGCACTTACAGGAAGGAATGTAAGCACCGCAGCCAGGAAGACATCATTCACAGGCTGTGTGAACTTGGCCCCTGGCCAAGTTACCTTTTTTTGCACCTTGTTTTCCTCACATGTCAAAGTAAGAATACTTTTTAACCTCACAAGGTTTTTCTGGGGCATAAACGAGACACTGCGGATAGAACACCTATATGCTAATTTCGTGCATATAGTTTTTTTTTTCCCTACTGTCATCCCCAACTTATAACATAGGTTTAAGATAAAATCTTTACAATCAGAGCTCTAAGATAAAATCTTTACAAATCAATGATCAAAGGATTGATCATTCTTTATAAATATTTGTTCTAAGAAGAGTACGTTTGTTGTTAATAAACACATCATGCAGAGAATTCATGACCATAATTTAGAATGAAAGGAGAGTTGAGCTGAAAACAATGTTCGATGCTCAGATAAAGGAAAGTAAAGAGACAACTCGTGTCACCTAGAAGCATCACACCTAGTAGCACTTCCTGAGAAATTCTTAATTTAAATCAGCAGACGTGAAGTTATTAGAAGACAGAAAATGCCACAAAGCCCCTGTAACCCTTTCATAGACTCTTAACAGGTCTCTACTCTCCTGCAATGCAGCGTCTACTTGTCAGTTTTTTCATCTATGCAAATAAACAGGAGACAGATGGTAAGGGTTATACTTGTGTTCTGGTTCTAATTGCCTTATTTTTTTTTAATTTTCTGCAAAATAGATTCATTTCATTAGCCAACATTCAGGCAATTGACTAACTGATCCTTTTAGCAATCTACAGTATTTATCTAGGACAATATTATTTAGAAATGCTGTCTTTAGGGCATCCTATAGGGCTGATATTGAGTAAATGACTAGCTTGGAGAAACTGAGAATATACTATAAACTCTTGGGACTTACAGGGGCTGCTGGAAAGCAGGTTTCCCTGTGTCCTTAGTGAGCCAACATCCACTGTTTGCTGTATGAAGAAACAGAGCATCATAGATGCTTAATGGCACATCTGGGAAAAGGCAGATCTGATCCAGATTACAGGCTCCACTCCTGGTAATTAAGTGGCTTTGAGCAAGTTACCCAAACTCCTTCAACCTTGTGTTCTTCATTTGTAAAACAGGTGCTGACAAAAATACCTGCATTATAGAGTATTTATGAGGTTTGAATAAGTTAATACCAAAAAGAACTTACTCAAACTTTAATGTTCAGGCAAATCAGTAGGAATCCTGGTAAAATGCAGATTCTGATTCAGTAGATGTAATTCAAGACCAAGATCATGCATTTCTACAGGATCCCAGGTATTTCAATGCTTATGGTCCTCAGACCATCTTTTCAGTAGCAAGGCTTTACAAAATCTGTCTCAGGTCTGGCACATTGTAAATACTCAGTAAATATTTGCTTTATTATTATGATTATTATTAATTAAGGACCCCAAATCAAAGAACTCTGCATGCAGCCCTTCCTTTCAGCTATGGAATGCCTTCATAATTCCCTACTAACCCACAGAAATAGTGTTTTTCAAGAAAAGTTTGCATACAGTAAAATTAAAATAACATTGGGGTAGTAGGCTAAATAATGGCCACCCAAAGATATCATGCTATATCAGGAACAGATATGCAGATACCTGGAACCTGTAAATGTTACTTTATAAGGAAAAGGGGGTTTTGCAGATGTGATTAAGTTTAGAATTTGGAAATGAGGACATTATCCTGGATTATCTGGGTGGGTCCTAAATGCCATCACAAGTGTCCTTGTAAGAGAATGACAGAGGAACACTAGACATACCTACAGAGGAGAAGGTGACACGAAGAAGGAGCTAGAGATTGGAGGTAGGTGGCCAGAAACCAAGGAATGCTGGCAGCTGCCAGAATCTGGAAGAGGCAAAGAAGGATCCTCCTAGAGCTTCCAGAGGAAACAGAGACCTACTGACACCTTGATTTTGGACTTCTGGCTCCCAGAACTGCAGCAAAATTTATTTCTATTGTTTAAGCCACCAAGTTTGTAATACTTTATTACAGCACTCGTAGGAAATGAATACAATTGGTTTAAGTAAAATGTTTATATGTATGCAAGTCAAGTTGCTAATCACTAGAAAGCTAAGCATTTGTACAGAGTAAATTTTTTCTCTTTGCTTAAATAAAGGTTCTGACCTTCATGAAAGCCATAAAGAGATTGATGGCATATTAACAATGAGATTTTATTTTAGGAAATAAGAAAAATCCTATATTCTGCTTCCACACAAAATGTACAAAGTTTCAAAGCAAGTTGTCCCCATTCTAACGGTGAGAAAAAGCCAGAAACTATAGAATTATAACTTGTATTAGATAAAGACCTAGAATTGAAGAGGTCTCTGTTTTGTATGCTTCACTGGCCTAGATTATTATTTCACCTCTCAGGAAATGCTCCCCTAATTTTCACAGAAGCATTTTTGTGATGTAGAAGGTGGTTGACCTAGAATACGTCTGAGGCCCTTCCTGTCCTCCAGGCCCTGGAAGAGGCCCTGACTCGGCTATGTTCAACCTTTCACATCTGAGAGTACCAGATTTTATCAGAAGATACCCCGCCTGCCATCCCTGAAAGAAATGGAAAAAGGAAATGGATGATTTGGTTATCACAGTTTTGTTTTCAAATTTAACCATATGTTAAAAGGGTTTTAAAGAAAAAAACTGACAACCCAGAACTCTATACACCACAGAAAAGTTTAGGTGAAATAAAGACTTTGCTGGACAACATAAGCTGAAAAATGCCAGCAGAAACATTCTTCAAGTAATGTTCGAAATTCATCAAGCAAAAGCACTATGATAGCAGATGCAAACTCACATGTACACAAAGAAAGGAAGAGTGAAGAAAATGGGGAAAAAAAGTCAGATAAATACATTTTTTCTTACTTTTAATCATTCTCAAAGGTAACTGACCAAGATAAGATTGTTACAGTTATGGGGCTTATAACACATTTAAAAGTAAAATGTATACCAATTGTGGCAGAAAGGATGAGTGAGAGGGATTGTAAGGTTCTGATACCTGAAGTGATGTAATTTGAAAGTAGACGGTGATAAGAAAGAGTATATATTGTAAACCCTTGTGAAAGAAAAATTGCACTGGACAATTGTTAAAAAACAGCAAGGAAGACTTTATTGAAGACTATTGCAATAGGGGGAGAGAGATTGAACTCAACTCTATAGAAACAAAAGGCAAGAGGAGTTTTACACACTGGGTGAGCTGATGGAAATCAGGGCAGGACGTGAGGGGAAGATTTTATTGATGTGAGGAGGCAGTCTGTGTTGGCTAATTGTTGCTTATTGAAGTTAGGCTCCTACCCTCCCACAAAGACTAGGAGGCAGGGTCCTATCTTTCTTGAGGATCACATTCAAAAGGGAGGGCTCCCAGGCCCTTGAGAAAGACTTACCTCTCAAAGGCTCAGAGAAAGAAATTACAAGAGACGGGAAGACAGGGCCCTGTAGTCAGGAATTAGCCTGTCTACACTTGGGTCAAGGTGAGAGGTCGGTAAGGCCATCTTGGTCACCCTAGGACAACCATCAGAAAGAAAGGAAAATGAATGAGTTGTAACTAATAAGCCAATAGTGGAGATAAAATGGAGTCATAAACAATACTCAATAAAAAAGTAAACAGAAAAAGAAAAAAAAGGAAGAAGAGATGGAACAAACAGAAAGCTAGTAAAATGGTAGATTTAAATCGTCATACCAATAGTTACATGAAATATAAATGGTCTATACACCCCAATTAAAAAAGACATTACCTGTTTACATTAAAAAGAACAGAACTATATAAGAAACCCATTTTAAGTGGGAGGTTGGGTTAGCAGATGTAAGCCATTATATATGGAATGGCTAAACGACAAGGTCCTACTGTATAGCACAGAGAACTATATTCAGTATCCTATGATAAACCATAATGGAAAAGAATATACTAAAAAAAGAATGTATGTATATGTACAACTGAATCATTTTGCTGTACAGCAGAAATGAACACAACGTTGTGAATCAACTATACTTCAATTTAAAAAAAGAAATCCATTTTAATTGTAAAGGCACAGATAGGTTGAAAAGAAAAGAAAATGGTGGGAAAATGTAATCAAAAGAAATCTGGAACGGCTAGATTAATATCAAACAAAGAAACATCAGGGGAAGGAATATTACCAAGAAGTATCACACGATAATAAAGGAGTCAATTCGCCAGGAAGACACAAGGATCCTCGACGTGTATGTATGTAAAAACAGAGCTTCAAAATCCACGAAGGAATATCACATAGTGTCTTGTCAACAGCATTGGTACCACCTAGGAGCTTTGCTAGAAATGCAGAGCCTCGGGACCCACCCCTGCCCTACTGATTATAATCTGCATTGATAACAAGATCCCCAGGTGATCTGAGCAAACAGTAAAATCTAAGAATACTGATATAGTGCATCATGTCACATTTCTAATAAGGAACTCCGATGATATGTTTTCATAGCACTTCTCCCAACCAGAAAAAAAAGAGGGTAACTATGTGAACTGATGATTTGTTGATTAATTTGACTGTAGTGATTATGTCACAATGTATACATATACCAATCATCAAATTTCATACCTTATATATATACAATTTTTAATTGGCAATTAAACTTCAACAAAGCTGGGGAAAATAGTCAATTAAAATATATATTCCTCCACAAACGCTGCAATAAGATAAAACAAATCTATAAACCTATACATAACTCAGTCCAATAATTTCAATTACCTTAATTTTTAAAAAAAATAATCTTTTAGACTTGTTTTCAAAATACACAAAGAACTCTTAAAACTCAACAACTAGAAAACAAACAACCCAATTAAAAAATAGGCAAAGGATCGGAAGAGACCCCTCACCAAACAAGACATACAGATGGTGAATGAATGTATGAAAAAGTGGTGTTCATCATATGTCATTAGGGAATTTTAAATTGAAGCAACAATGAGATATCACTACTCCCTTATCAGAATGGCCAAACTCCAAAACACTGACACGGCTGGTGCTGGTGAGGCTGGGAAGCAGCAGAAGCCTCTCCCGCTGCTGGTGGGAAAGCAGGATGGTGTGGAAGACAGCTGCTCACGGAGCCAAGCCGTCTTCCCGTGTGATCCGGCAATCATGCTCCCAGGTATTCACCCAAATAAGTGGAAAACTTATGTCCACACAGAATCCTGCACACCGAGGTTTATAGCAGCTTTCCTTAGATGTCCTTCACTATGTGAATGGATAAGCCAACTGGTGCATCTGTGCAATGGATGTTATCAGTGATAGAGATATAAAGAGAAGTGAGTAATCAAACCTTGAAAGGAAATAGAGGAAACTTAAAAGCCTATGACTAAGCAAAAGAAGCCCATCTGATGGCTACATACTGCAAGATTTCAACTATGTGACATTCTGGAAAAGGCAAAGCTACAGAGACGGTAAAAGAATCAATCGGTGATTTCCAGGGGCTTAGGGCACGGGGGTGGGATGAACAGGTGGTACACAGGGCAGGAGATGAAGCATGTCTGTATGATACTGTGATGATGGCTACATGACAAGATGCATCTGTCAGAAGCATCGAATGTACAACTCAAAGAGTGAACCCTAATGTAAACTCTGGGCTTTAGTTAATAACACTGTATTAATACTGGTTCATCAATTATAAGTAATATACCACACCAATGCCAAATGTGGTATATGGAAACTCCGTGATTTCAGCAAATTTTTTTCTATAAACCCAAAATGAATAGGTTATTAAAACATTTTAATTAGTTATACAAAGATCAAAACTATATATAGTAACAGAAAACAAACTGATATTTGTTGGGGGAGGAGTAGGTGGAATGGGCAGGATTTGGTGATTTTTAATAAGTGTAGCCTTATGTCAAAACTTATCAAATTCTACACTTTAAACATGTGAAGTTTACTGTGTGTAAAATATATCTCAATAAAGCTGCCAAAAATATTTTTAAAAATAATCTTTTAGTTTCATGGGTTCATGGAGAATACAGAGTTCAGCAACAGTATTTTATAATAAAGTTTTGGAAGTTAGAGTCTGAAAGATTGTTAATATGAGAAGCATACTGTTGATGAAAAATTAATCGGTCAATCTAAGAAAGAATTGGAAAATTTTATTTGAGCCAAATTTGAGGATTATAACCCAGAGAGAGCATCTCAGAAAGCTCTGGGTACTGTTCCGCCCATTAGAGGTGAAAGCACAGTTCTACAAGTTTTCTGAGGCAGAGGGCTGTACATCAAATTACATACTATTGACAGTTTACACAATCCGGATCTAAGTCATTGTGGTGGGTCATGTGACCCCTCGCAAGCTCAAGAAGGAACGCTATTTTTAAGGAGTTGTCGTATTGGTGCCAGGAGAATGTTGCTCTTTACGACGGAGCAGGTATTCCTACCGGTGGAGGAGGTCTGGTCGATGCATAATGCAGACACACAATGCACAGTGGGGGGAGAGAGGTGGCCAAAGGGCAGAGAAGAATTTCTACGTTTAAATTTTTCTCATCTTGCCATAAAATATGAATTTTATTTCACAATTCCAATACTACTTTCTTAAACGTCATTTTTACCATCTCAACTCTCTTTAGTTATACAATTGCTCAAAGATGTTTGAAACACAAATATGTTTCCCAATTATTTTAGCGGTGAGTGGCTTTCATAGTCCACACTTTTTGTACTTTAAAGTAGTGGTTCTCGACCTTGGCTGCTTTAACAGATGTTTTGACTTTATTAGACTACAGTGGGCCCTTAGCATCAATATTTTTAAAAGCTTCCCAAATGATTCCAATGTACAGCTAGGGATAAGAGCCATTATTCTAACAAATTAAGATTTTTAATTAAATCAAAGTAATAACTTTGATTGCAACCCCATATCGGTTGTTCATTTTACCTCTCCCTTTTGTCATCTCGCATAGACAGTCACCGGTTTGTGATGAAATAATCTGCCTCACTAGTCTGCACAAGCACAATGGGAAAGCAATATCATTCGACAACTTATGATGTGAAAATCAGCATCAGACACCAGCATTAAATGGATATTAGTGTATATACTTAAGATATTCACGACACACCATGCAGAGAGAAACTGTTGGAAAGCTTTGGTTTGGAATTGACTTCAAACACACTCACATCAAAACAATAAAAACAAAAGGAACCTCAAGAAATCAGTGCTCTTTTAAACTGAAAACAAGGAGGGAATGGTCCTGATGGAGATAAAGCTGGGCTTAATGCTCTATGGGGAGAAGTAGAAGGACCACACCCACTGATCATCAGGGCCACCTCTTAAAGAAGGGTCCTCACTCCAGGTGGAGGCAGCCTGCCTCTCTCCTCCTTACGTGACTTGACCTGTAACAAGGTAGGGGAAGGAAGTGACCCTGGCTGAGCATTCCTTTGTCCTGGGCATTTTCGTGTTGTCTGTTTCTATTGTTTCTCACAACAGCTTCACATGGAAGGTATTGTGTACCCATTTCGCAGATGAGAAAACATGTCCCAGAAACACTAATTGACTCAGCCAAATTTACCCAGCTAGTAAATGGTAGATCCAGAGTTTGAACCTGTCTGTGGGCTCCAAGTGTTCCTCTTTCCTTGATTGCCCTGCTATCTCCCAGGCATCGTACTGGTCAAGAAAGGGTGTGGCCAGGCAGTCAGCTGGGCATAAGGAGCATCTCAGGGCGGAGGGAGTCAGCCAGGCAGGATCTCCAGAGACAAGAGTTACTCACACTCCCATTGCTATGGTCCCCAGATAATAACAGCCGCCACCACTAGGTGGCTGGAGCTGAGCAAGTAGATGGTAAAGTTGGGAAAACTAGAATCTTCAGCAGAGCAGGGCTGGAAGTAGGACTTGAGATGGGCGTGTGGATCTGGGGTGGGCCTTAGCATCCTAATTTAGAACTCTGATTTTTCCCATGGACATTTTGCTACAGAGTAGGCTCAGTACCTATGGCTAGTGCCACGATTATGTATAAAGATGTTCATGTTAGCAGAGCCTTTAGTGATCTGGTTGGAGCCTAAATAATGTGGCCAGATAGAGTGATTGATCAGGCCAGAAGATGCCAGGTTTACAACTATTGTCCTGGGGTGCCATCTGGTTTTGGCATTCCTGGATTTTTCATTTTATAACAAAAGAGTATTAATAACAATTCTATTGAAGTAGGCCAGGATGGGTATGAATCTGCAGTTTCTATGATCTCGTGTGTGAGATGCAAAGTTCCCCTTTTAACACGGGGTTAAAACCGATATCCTGTGTATCCTGTGACACCCGTGGGCAACGCCCCCGCCCATTGCAAAAATGCTTCGGTGAAAATTCTGGTTGTGCTTCTTGAAGGGCAAAGGAATAGTCTTTTGAAGTGAAGCGTAGCAGGCAAGGGTCTCTTTAAGTCTAGAACTCTATCTAAATTCAAGTATTCCTCCAAGGGGTCTCATCTTAAGCTCTGAGCAGTTCAGTCTGCTGAGAGTCAAGGATATGACTGAAGGGGGCGATGAGGTAGAGGAAAGGGTCTTTGGGCAAAGACACAATCTGAGGGCTTCACAACTTGACAAAAGTTTGTCCCAGTCTATACAATCCTATTAACCACCTTGGGATTTATATTAGAGGCTGCAGATTCCATACTGTAATGCCAAGGCTGACTATAAATGCTCTCCTGTCGCAGGGACTGTATGCTGTGGATTCTGTCCCAGTAGAACCACGAGGATATCATTGTGAAACGGTAGCAGGACCGTATGGCGTATGGCCCTTTCCCCCCCCCCCCCACCCCATGTCCTCTGCCTGCCTTTTGCTTGTGGAAAAACTTTAGCCAAAGAATAAGTTTCATCAGAGAAATGAGAAACTGCAGAAATAAAGGAAAATAGTCCAACAAGACTAAATAATAATAGTTTAGCCATTAAGCACAGTCAAGGACTTTTAGTTCCTCCTCAAGGGCTATAGATAATATTCTGAGCCCTATCCTGTGAGCTGTCTTATAGATACTGAGACCCTCACCAGGTGGAAGAAGTTAACTACATGATGACCAGGGGTAGCCATGACATAAGCTGCCACAATTCCGAGAACTGGCCTCAAGGAAATGGGAACAAACCGACCGTGGAACTGAAGATGAACTGTACTTAAAAATCAAGATGACACTGATCAGACCACCGATGACCAATTTTGAGATGACCGTCAGAGCTGACTGAGCTGTTTCTGCATGTAGCTCCCTCCTTCAGCTTATAAAAGCTCTTGCCCCCTGTTTGGAGCAGGAGGGGGGAGTCAGCCTTTGGACAGGCGTCCTCCCTCCCTCCGCCCCCCGACCCACGTTGCAGGCATCCAAAGTAAAGCAAACTTTCTTTTCCATCAACCTTCCCTCTTTATTGGCTTTTGAGTGGTGAGCAGCCGGACCCCACTTTCTGTTACAATTGCAGGGAGGTACAGACCATAGGCAGCAGCACAAGGCTCTGCTCGGTGTTGGATTTCTCCCATAAGATGTATTGTTATAAATTACAAAGAGGCTGGCATGAAATTATACTAAGGTCTATTTAATTCCCAGGTGATTTCTCATTCTCTTTTACAATTCACTTAAAGACCCTCTCATATTATGTAAAAAAGGGATTTAAATTTTTCTGAAATAAGCTATTTGATTTTCATTCACACACAAGACACAGATTTTAGAACATTACATATTTGTTCTTTGTGTTGTACATAATACATATTTGTATTAGCAGTAGCAAGCTTACATCTAAAGGCAAACATGTTAGTATTAGCAAGTTTCAAAATAACGAAATGTGCAATGATGCCATACCTCTAACATCCGCTAAGAAAAGTTGTCTCACCACTCCAAACACCATGAACATGAGAACGTACTCAAATGTATAGCTGACTGGGGCCTGATGGTATGAGATTCAAAGAATGCAACGCATTTTAGCAAACCCTGAATGAATCAGTAAATTATGGTATAGTATAACTGATGTTTATAATATCGAAACATGAGTCTTTAAGAAAAGATCAATTTACATTACAAGTACTGGTTTAAAATCAGTGATGCTGAAGGCAATGTGGACCATGTATTGGCTCTTGGAACAGTAAAAGAATCTTAGTGGGAAAACTGGCGAAATGTATATCAAGTCTGCAGTTTGGTTAATAGTCGTGCACCAGTGTTAATCTCCTAGTATAATATTCTGTGTATGATGGAACCTTAAGGGAGGCTGGGTGAAGGGTAATGGAAACTCTCTTTACTATCTCTGCAACTTCTCTGTAAACCTAAAATTGTTCCTAATTAAAAAGTTTATTTTAAAATATGTGACCCCTCCAAAAAAAATAAAATTCCCCCCCAAGAGAAAAGAAAAGTTGTATCATTATTCCACACTCAGCCCAAATTTATCAGTACATTCCCCACTCTTACATGGTATCCAGAAGGGTCAAATAATATATTCTGCTTTTTTCCACTGAAGACTATTGGTAGGCTTAGCATGGGGAAAACAGATTAGGAAAGCAAACAATACAAATAAAAACAAACCAAAGTAGGCTACAGCAAACCTGACATATTCATTAGCTATATTCTCCAATTAATACTTAATCTTCTAATTTCTAATATAACCAACATTTTTGTTCTCCAAGAACATGATTCAGCTTACAGCAATCATCTTTTTTTAAAGCCCCTCATTTGTGCCACTTATAAATCTTTGTGATCAGTGGTGTGATGTATCAGGGGTTGTAAGATGTGAACAATCGCAATTTATGATGTTCCTGAGACACTAAGAACATTTTCACTATTTGCTAGAATAGCAGAAAGTTTCATTGATGCATGCAAATGATCGCTTTTCAAATGATAAAACACTAAAATGTTTTATAAGCTCTTTATCTACAGGCCTCCTGGGATTTGCTGTAAGTACTTGCACAAATAGATTATAAATGGTTACATCACAGCAGACCGCAAGGAGCAAGGTGACGCTAACAGAGTGAACTTAAACTGCACCCAGCAGTATAGACGAGTGTCCAGCCTCAGCTGGATCACAGGTTCTGCTTCACGGTCCTTCACAAACCTCCCCAGCCCGTGACTTCCCACGTAATCTCTTCGGTGTCCTTCACCACGTTTAGTCTTTCTCCCTTCCCAACTACTCGTGAACGCTCTACGTGGTCATTAAAATCGACTCCAGCGCAAAATACTGGGGAAAACCTAATTGGCTTTTGTGTTTGTGATCGTATTTGATGTGAATGCTATGCATATTAGCCTAAGCGAAGAAATAAATGAAGAAAGGTATTAACCGTAATCATAAAACGTTACTAGAGCAGGGGCAAGCATCATGCAGCAAATATGTCCTGGCTGTACCCACACGACACACAGCAAGGAGCAACACGGTGCAGCCCAGTAAGAAACGGCGTTTGGCACGCAAACCAAAAGGAGGGCAAGTCTCCCAGGCTGGGCACTGCAACCACCCAACATAAACCCAAACTTGGGAACCATGAAGCTTGCCTATAAATCCTGAGCCTTGGGAAACTAAGTGGAGTTCTAAATCAAAACAGGCCCAAAGAAGGCACAGGAAGAATACACATGAGGCAACTCCACGTGGTGGTTTTACGGTGTTACTAAGAGCTCATAGGACTTTATAAAACTTCAGATTAAATCCTTTAAGGCATTGAAATTGTACTATTAGATCGTAATACTGTTGGCATTTTGTAACAAAAACTTTGAAATCCAGGGGATAAGCTATTTTTTAAAGGCTCATTTGAGGACTTTGGAGATTATTCATTCATCATCTGCTAGATCTGCTAGAGTTATTGCTAATAATTGAATTCTAACAGCGTCTGAAGAAAAGAAACGTGACTCTCCTTCTTATCCCCCATCCCGCCCTGCTCAGGATACATCCTTTCTGCCTTCTGGTTCCTTAGTCACTATATTTTCAGGATGCAACTTGTCATTACTGTCTATCTGGCTGCTCAGTTTTATGGTTTTCCAGGCTGAAGAACTGAACCAGAAAAGCCCCTCGGTTGCAGACGGGGTAGCAATGCATTCTGCTCTTGCACTGATAAGGTTCACTGTGTTTAAAGCGCATCACAGAATGAGGCTCCCATTTAAGACAGGTAAGGACCTGTTTGTGGATTCACAGTGTCTTAGCCAAATCTCATAGCTGATTCTAAAGCTAACCTTGAATTCTCTCCTATCCTTCACTGGAGGTATATGTGGACACTTAATACGCACATGTTGGATACAGCAAATGTCAGTCGATTAACCGGAGCGTATAAACTTCAAAGATTACTAGAACTCAACACTAGAGCAATTACAAGCCGAAACTACTACACTTCCTCATACTTTCACAACCTACTGGTTTGTTTATTGGCTTCACCCAATCTGGAGGACCATATTGTGAATATAAGCATACCTTTTGTTTTCCCTTAAGAGGCATTATTTTGACGTGTTGATGGGGGCTACTAATCAACAGTAATCAATTACACAATACAATTTAAAAAAATCACTCCTAATACCTGCAAGGGTCAAGTATTTTAAACGTTAAACCATCATGGACCTCACCAGGGCCTGACATGGGAGAAAAAAATTGTGTCGCTGATTTGGAGGTGAGGGGAAACTGTGTCTTTAAGATAAAATTACTCATGTATATATATTTGATTATTTTTATGATTACTAAAGACTTTTGTGTTGCAAAAATTTTATAAACTACGTTGTCAGGATGCATAAGTAATTTTTTTAATAACGCCACGCCTTTGAACACACATTTATCATTGACAAAGACATCTTTGATGCTGTGTATTTTGTCTAAACTGGAGAATCCTGCAAGCTACCTAATTATAACATTCATGGTTTGTCTCGTCAGGCCTCTTAACGTTGAATTATTTACAAGATTTTTCCACCGCAAATAGCGTTTAACACAAAGAAGTTCTTCTCGCTCCAGTGACTTAGAAACACGTGATTTCCATCAGCCACTATGCTGTAGTTGGCAGCAGTTAGAAAAAGGCTTGCAATTTCATTTAGAAAGCAGCTCTCCTCAGCCCTGTACTCCAGGCCGGTTTCCTGTCACTTTTCCATCAGGCACCAAGCATACCTCCTCCTTTTAGGCAGCAAGATGTGAGTCCCCAGTACTTGTGGGTCTGACGTATTTCCCCCCTCCTTCAGATCTGAAGGAGACGTCACCTCCACAGAGCTGCCTTTCCTTTTGTCCCAATCAAACTAGGTCCCTGCAGGGAAACATCATCCATGGTAGAGATGCTGCTCAAGAACTCCTGGGCTATGGCTCTGCTCTGCCCCCCACCCCCCGATGGGGACGGGGCCTCGCTGATGCTGAGTTGGTTTGATATTTGCCAACATGCCTTTAAAGGGAAGCTCAGAGAAGACTGGGGTAAGTTGCTGCGGAAAGGTGATGAAAACCCCAAGCGTAAAAGGTCAATTCTAATGCGACAAAAGGTAGTCTTCTGCCTCAATTCTGGGCGGACTTTACTTGCACAGCTGCAAGCTGCACAGGGGAACCTGCGGACCAGGAAGAGCCAGGTAAGGATGTGCAGCGGCTGCTCCATCTCAGGGGAGCTCCTCGCTACCGTTACGTTCTGTGTCCTTAGTAAAAAACAATACTACTACTACTACTAATAAATTAACAAATAAATGGGGACACTGTAGTGTGGCTTCTACCTGCTAACCCATGACCCCTGAATAGCTGCCATCTCCCTCATGGAATCCAATGTTTTCCTCATAGCACTTAACCCCCAATCTTTGTATCTTTTTCTATGTACTGCTCACACGTGTCAGGTTATCCAGTCATAAACTGAGATCATGTAAAATTACCTGCCTGAATAACTGCTTATTTTCTGTGTCTCGTCCTCTTATGTGAATTCCATGGAATCAGGGACTGTGGCAATTTTTTCCCCACCATCATTCCACCAGGGCGCCAGAGTGCCTGACACGCAGGAGGTGCAACATAAATATCTTTGATACATCAGTATTGAGACAGATGAAAAAGATGGCTCTAGCACCCTGCAATGGCAACGGGACCCTCACTGTAGTTTTCTCCACATCCAAGGCGGTCAGCGACTCTCTCCGTCAACTGGAAAATTCAGTCAGTTGGTCTTCCCTTGATCCCCTGATTCAGTAGGATACTGAGCACCCTTCAGCGGGTGGGAGCTGGGGAGCGGGGAGTGGAGGTGAAGCGGGAAGGGGCCTCTCACTGGCACCTCCATGCTTTAGTCATGTCCCTTGCTGAATTAGTTCCTAAAAATTTCTAGTTGTTTTCATGGTGTTCTTTTCTACTTTGGGTCTCCAAAACTCATACATATATACCAATGGAGTATATCACAAAATTATAGGAGTTATACATTTTCAAGTTATTTGATTAAAAAAGCCAGTTTTGAAAGCTTATTTCTGGTTACTCAATGGCACTCACCCCCTTGCTCATAAATAGCAATTACAATTCAGACATTCATTAACAACTTTTTATTAATCTGCATTATTTTTATATTTTCATTATGTATTCTTCGAAATAAAATGATTGTTTTACAGCAATTCACACAAATCAACTGATATATTAATTCAGACCAAAAGAAGCTACTCACATGAAAATAGTACTGTCCAGGATGGGTAGGTATCACATGAACCACTCAGGCCTAATTCTCATCATACTTAGCATAAAATGATACTTGTCACAGAGCAAATCCTAGTGAGAGGGACCCACACTGGTCTCCTTGTAACCCTTCCTCCCTATAAAAAACTTTTTATCATCAGAAGCATGAAGTTACACAGATCTGAAGTTACCCAATTCTAAGCTGCAATTCTAAGTTAACACTGACCAAGTTTCCTAGTCAACAGGTTATAGGTGAAACAATTTTATAATTTATAATCATAATTTAAAATAAAAATATGTGAAAAGTTCCTTAGGTAGTATTTTCCTAATTAATAAAAACTTATGTGAAGTTCCCACCCACTATCTATGACTCTTATCCTTTCTCTACTTTTTTCTTCCAGTCATTACATTTGTTCAAGTCAAATGAAACCTTTACCATTGGATCATACCTGTTTTTATTTTCCATGTTATTTTCCAATTTTTGTCCGCACCAGATACATTTTACAGTTATAATCACAGTGTACTTGATATTTTGTTAACTATGTCTTTCAATTAACAGTATGTGCTCACCATTTCTGTGTTATGAAATCTTCACTATTGTTTTTCATGATTGCAAAATACTTCTAATTTCCTTAAGATAGACTTATTTTTGAACTTTTAGGGTATTTATTTTTTATGCTATTAAATATATATATATATATATATATATATATATATATATATATATATATATATATATATATATATATATATATATATATATATATTTCTTCAGTCTTTTAAATTGTTTCCTGGGTATAGATTTCCAGGAGAGAAAATAAGGATCAAGGCATGGAATGTTTTTATGATTCTTTCTGTGCTTAGTTACTTAATCATTTTACAAAAAGGATGGGTCAATTTACATTGCTCAAGGAGGCTGTGAGTGTTATCACTTTTACAAAGACCTCACGACGATTCACTTTAGCTTTAATTTTTTAATTCTAACAAATATCAGTTAGTATCTCATTAATAATTATCAGTGGGGTTGAACCCTATTCTAAATGTTTATTCCACAGGATTACCTGAATTGTCTATTCATCTATTCACATTCTTAACCCACCCTTCTATTTCCTTCCATTTTTTTTAAAAGGTCTATTTAATTGGCTACTTGGGCCATGAAAACAAATCTCTTACCTGACCTAAATGCAAAAGGCAACAGAAGCAGAATCAGCACAAACTTGTCATGATACCTTAGAGAACTGGGCTGTCACTAGAACCACCACATTAACAGAAGAATAATCCCTTCAAGGGAAATACCATCTGTTTAGCCTAGTCAGTCCTTGGAGTTGAAGGAAGAAGAAAATGTATTATTGTGGATTTGAGGGCCGCACTTCATTAGAAAGTTGTAAATTTTACTTTTAAATCACCAAATAACTTTTCAGAAAAACACAGTGATTGGTCATGAACGATGAAACAGGCTAAATGTAATCAAGCATCCAACTAGAATAGGGAACACCGATACAGCTCTCATTGCATGATCAACCTGATTTACACACTGTCCACACAGAAGAAAAAGGTTATGGTACTTTAGATCCTGCATTTATTGGGTGAGAGACATGCCCCGTGTTACTTGACATCACAGAGAAGGGCGACCCCACGGAGCACCCAGTGTTCGGGGGCCTGGGCCGTCCTGAGGTCCACAGCAGCGATGTAGTTCAGATCTGTTCGGACTGGCTTCTTGTAGATGGGACAGGAGTACAACCGAGGGTCTCTTACAGCTACAAAAAAATTCATAAAAATACCTTGGTGAATTTCTAATTTAACCAGCCCCAAGCCCAAACAGAGTGCAGAGCCAAATCTGTGTACTCTGAAGGTCATTCCAAAGAGAGATGGGTTTAGTAGAAAGAGGGAAATTCTTCCTGAGGTCAGATAATCCCTAGATGCGACGCAGAGGCTACCACAGGTTTCCAGTGGGTGTGACAAGACACCCAGACGTCCTCACGTTTACCCCACTCACCCCTTGTCACATGTCCTTGACATTAACCCCTGCCCATGTGACATGACCGCGAACCTCCCATTGCTCCCTCCCTCTCCTTTCCACCTGTCAATTCAACACCCCTCCTCCATCCTGTCCCCTGTACTTCCCCACCAAATCTTGTGCCCACACACCCTCTCTATATTTCCCTTGTGACTTGCCTTTGTCTTTTAATCAGACATCCAGCACCAATGCTCACTATTATTTCACTATTATTATTGCAAAATCCCATCTTCAACCCTCTGTGCCATAGTCCAAACCACATATGAAATCACAGGACAGAGAATGTTCCCCACGCCTACCAGGTGTTGTGAGTTCTCCATGTGCATAGAGACATAAAAATGGCAGGGAAGCAGGGAAGCATGGCACAGTTCAGCTCACTAAGATTCAATCTACCTTTCTGGAGCAGGGGAACAGAGGGAGTCTCCAAAATCACATACGCAATGAAAGACAATCTGTGTGTCCCTTCTTCAAAGGTCTTCTCTTATGCATTCTGTCCAGCCTTGGAATCCCCATATCGAGGACAGATGCAGGTCTTGTGGGGGCCTCAAACTTACACAGTTTGGGGGAGGGGCTTCTTTTAAGAAAAAAAAGTACAATTTGCAAATATAAAATTAAGCTTTGGAAGGAGCCTCTGCATTGAGCAGCCCTAGAGTTTAAGCTTCACCAGCTTCTTGTTAAGTCCACTCTACCTATAGTAGTTTATTTGCACATCTTGTAACACCCATCTCGGGAAGCAGTATATTATTTCCTCTGCTCTCCCAGACTATAAATTATTTCAGGACAAAAGTGGTGTCTGCACTCATCCGTGTACTTCTCTGGAAGGCCAATATTATAAATGACCCTCACATAATTATTGAGATGAAAACATACTTAACTAAGAGGATAACTTAGCTTTGGTGAATTAGTGTAACAAACATGCAACTTTCAAAATGCAATATTAATATATTAATGATACTGAATTTATTTCCCCAAACGAACTTACTCAATAATTTAGCTTTTCCTAACACATCAAAAAAGTAAGGCACTATCAGAAATTAAAGTCTCATTTTTTGACCCAAAATAACCTTCAACCTGCTGTGCCATGTGTTTTTATACCTCCACTAAATTTAATTAATTTTATTGGAAGAAGTTAAACATTTGAATATGATAATATTATACAAAAGTTTCAATATAAGATAATCTAAAGCTGTAATTCTTAACCAGGTGTGATTTTTACCAGGGGACATTTGCCAATATCTAGAGACATTTTTAGTTATCACAACTGGGAAGGTGCTACTGGCAACAAGTAGGTCGAGGCCAGGAATGCGGCTAACATCCTATAATGCACAAGACAGCCCCTCACAACAAGAGTTATCTGGACCAAAAATGTCAATAATACAAAGGTTGAGAAATGTTGTTCTAAAACAAAGTCATGACATATATACACTAATATATATAAAATAAATAGCTAATAAGAACACACTGTATAATAAATAAATTAAATTAAATTTTTTAAAAAATAAAGAAAAACAATAAAGTATTTAAATATTAAAAAAAAAACAAAGATGGTTCAATGTCAGAAAATCTACCCATGTAATTCACCACATTACACAACTAAGATAGAAGGAGATATGATTATCTCAATGTAGAAAAAATCGTTTAATAAAGTTCAGTACAATTTATAATTAAAAATTCTGAGCAAACCAGGAATAAAAAGGAACTTCCTAAACTTAGTAAAGGTTATAATATTAAAATTTATAGCATATAATATACTTAGAGAAATTTTACATGGATTTTCTTGAGGCTCAGAAATTTGATCAAAAACATTAAGAAGAGAAAAATAAATAAAATTGGTAAGAATTAGAAGAGCAGAGAATCAACTATCATAATTTGTAAATGATATGACATCTCCCTAGAAAAACAAAATCAACAAACTTTTAGAACAATTAAGAATCTTCACCAACTAGTAAGGATCTTGCTGGATTCAAGATCAACCTGTGCTGGCAACTGCCAACTAAAAGTTTTAATAAAAAATAGGATACAGTTTTTAATATTGACAAAACCATAAAGTATCAGGGAATTAACCAAGAGATCTGTATAGAAAATACTTTAAAACTTTAATAAAAGATATAATAAGGATGATCTGAAAAAATTAAAAAATAAATAAAACAAAGTCGCAGATATTTTACAGTACATTAAAATTATGTATTTGCTTAATCCCATGAAATTATTAGAAACCGTCTAAATTAATGTAACACCTAATTTTAAGTCTAGTTGCTATTTTTTAATTACCATGAGAATGTCATTAGTGATAATAATTAGGCAAACATACAAAAAAATCTGATTAAATAACTGAATGACAGTGAATTTGAGGAGTGCAGTTAATGCTAACTACACTGATATATTTAAACCCTTTAATCCTAAGATCTGAACATATAACAAATATTTAACTAATCGTTCTTCTTGATGCACACTTGACCAACAATCATTTTATAAATCTTGACGTAAGCCCTTGGAGTTTTACATTTGAATCAAGTGATAATTATAATAATTGTACCTTGGGAAGTATTTGATTACTTGGGTTTTAATCCCAAAATAAAAATAGAATTGGAAAAAAGAGCATTCTTTTCAAGAAGCAGTAAAAAAAAAGGCAATTCTCTGAAATATTTATCCAATTTTATTTATTTTTAATTGCTTCACAAGGGAAGGAGCCCACACCAAGTCACAGCATGCAGCAACCTTCTGCAGCAGGATTAGAAACCACTGAAAATATGATTTCATGGTAAAAGTGCTGACAGATGCTAAACAAGCACATAAAGAGATGATTTGAAACCGTTACCTCTGGTTAGACAAATAACTTTGGAGACAAAAATAAACATGCTAAGTAGGTAGAACAAATTAGCTAAATATGTTTAAAGCCTTGGGGCTCCAGAAGGAGGAGCAGAGAGAAGAGGGTATCTAAATTGGCGAGCTATGTGCTTTAGGATGCTAAAGGTTTTAATAAAACGCCTTGAGGAAATTTCATTTTCTAACTCTATAACTTCCGTCTCTAGCCTACATTTTTCACCCAAATTAAGTATATCATTACATCATATATTCCTTCTAATATCCAAAATAACCAAGTTACATAGAGATTCCTTATGTCATTCCTTTATCTAGTCCCTCTTTTGCTAATAACATTTAGGTTATTAAACAGTGCACTCTTCCATGTGTTATTCCTTTTAATCCTTCAACAAGCATGAGAGTTATCGTATTAATAATAATAATTTTTTTATTGTTATCTATTGTATGCTAATTATGTGCTGGACATTGTCAGTTTAATTCTCTCAACAACCCAATGAGATGGGTACCATGATTAAATCCATTTTACAGATGAGAAAACTGGAAGACATAAGGAGGTGAGTTACTTATCCAAGGTTGCAGAGCTGTAGGTGATGAGTCAAACCAGGCCAGAATGGATCCAGAGCCTAAGTTCTTCATCTCAGCAATAGTGTGACGTACTGTGTGTATGTGTCTCCATATCTTTGCAGAAATATGTAAGTGTGGACCAGAGATAACTAGATACCTGACTTCAACTTGTGGCATAGCTGAGACTCCTCCAAAGCTACATGACTAACTGCTAAGGTGATAAAGCCATGAAAGCACCCCAAATATCCAGGCTCCTGGCTCACTGCCTTTTACCTGAGGACATGTGCCCCCCTATGGGGCAGGGAGGTGGCCACCTTAACCTTCAGCATGGGGAGAGGAGGCCACAGGGGGTGACAGCTCTCATCTGCATAGGGCAGAGGCCTTTACTGTGTCTACTTCACCAGGTACCTGAGAAATATTAATACATGACTTCAAAATGCAAGGAAACCGTCCTCATTTCCAATTTAGCCTTTATTTTCAAGCTTCATCTCTAAGTGCAGAGTCTTGAGTAGAACACCACCACAAGAATTCCCAGAGATTTGCATTCATCCCACAACAGACAAATGTGATTCTGAGAGTAGCTTTGGTAGCCAGGAATCATAGGCAAATTACCTAATATCTCTAAACCTTCATTTCCCCATCTGCAAAATCGTCATGATACCATCTTACAGAGTTGTTGTAAAGACTAAATAAGTTAATATATGGGAATGCCTGGCATAGTATAATGCTTGCAATGCAGTAGTTGCCCAAGATGTGTTAGATTTCTCCCCGCTCTCCCTGTACACAAACACACACACACACACACATACACACGCACACATGCATATATACACTTACCTTTTCACTAAAACAAATTCCCCAGTCTCAGGTTCCCCATGACTTTAACAGAGTTCAGGTTTACAAACTGAAAGTGGATTAAACGCTGCAGGGCTCAGGAGTTAGGAGGTCTCCAGCTCCGGGTCGCTGCGCGGGGCTATTCCCACCCCTGGCCCACGACTGCACAGTGTTGGATCAAGGTGGGTCCTAGGGCATTCTTAGAAACACTGTTCCTCTAGCAGGAAATAGCCTCATTAGCTGCAGGGACCCTGAGATTCTTCACATCTTACTTAGTGACCAGAGATACATGTAAGTCTTGCTTTGTTCCCCCAAAACTCTAACCACTGCCTTCCCATCACATGGGCTTCAGCACCGAAGTTATTAGAAGCATCACTCTCTCTCTATAGGAGACATATATTTCCTATAGCTGCCTCTTTTCAACTTCCTTTGAGAACAGAGGATCTAGAGTGGGTACGGGTGGCTTTACTCTCTTGGAGTATTTAGTACTATTTGGGTGATTCTCCCGTGACAAGAAACATAAATAAAATAAACATTTGGGGATATAGCTCAATATATCAATATATCAATTTTGATATATCGATAAACTCAATTTTTAGCTTTGAAATAAATATCTAGACTTCCTTTTAAACACAAATAAACCAGTCCTATATGTAAAATTCAATGGCGAATTATTTAAACTGAAATTGCCCTTCCTATTAACATAAAAAACAACCCATTACAAGAATTTTAATTTTAAAACACTACACTTTTGGAGCGTCCTCTAGCCATTAATGATGTTAAACCTCTTTAGCTCAATTAGAGCCCTATTTAGTCATCAAAATTGAATGCAAATTAGATTTACAGTACGAAAAGAGCAATGGAATGTTAGTTTTCTATCAGGAACAAAACACCTCTTCCACCACAAAGCTATTTGGCAAAAAGTTTCCACCAACTTCTACTGAAGCCAAAAAAAGAATAGAGAATTATAGTTTTCCTTCACTTTTTTCTTAGTACTTTGAAATGAGTGAGTCACTTTCTCCTTTGTTTATTTTTATTTCCTCCCCTAACCCTACAGCTAACGAGCGTCACCGCTGACTAAAGCCCAGCAGCGGGAGTACAGTTCTTCCACACCAACGTATCCTTGAATCATAAAGGATTGCCTTTATTATAAATTTATTGCTTTATTACTACCATGCTGAGATGTTCAACGTCACGTGGCAATGGATTTTTACAATTTAGTCACAAGAAATAAAGTAACACCTAACTGAACGTGAGAAAGATTTGTCTTTCACTTTATAAGGGAAACATTTTTCCAACAATGTTGACTAGATGCAACAAAATTTCTAAAATAGTACTTTTGGCTAAAAGAACATTTGATTATTATTTCTATAAAATAATCACTGTCCTGGGACTTCACACGACCGTAAGGATTAATGAACATGAAGCCACAGGCAGTGTGTTTGCCGAAGCCCAGGCAGACACGTGGATACCTTCAGACGCAGCTGGGGCATAATGAGCGACACCCTGTACCAAGGGGGATACTGAGCACCCTTACGTCTCTCTTCTGATGCCCAGCTCTCTTCATGGGCTCCCCTTCCTGCACACACCGTCTTTCTGTTCCTCAAACACAGCGCATTCGTTGCTACCTCTTGCCTCTGTGCTCTTGCCTTTGCCCCATGGATACTAGTCCAATGTTCAACGTTCTCTCCTCAGCAAAGCCTTCCCTGAACCCCTGAATTCTCTCACTCCCTGACGCACCGTGTGCGTGTGTTCTTTACAGAAACAAGAACTATCTGAAATCGGTATGTTCATTTACACTTGATCCTCATTATTCCTGGGACTTCTTATGTATCTAAAGTCTCACGGAGTCTGAACTACCGATGGCTGCTCAGGGAAATACAGGGTCAGGTTCCTGCAAGCCTCTGGTCACGGCATTTCCATCAACCCATCAATACGTAACCTTGTTTTATGTGTGTTTCTGTTTAAAGTCATCTTATTAATATACACTGTTGATTCATTCACATTGAACTCAAGGTCGACAGCACTATGACTCACGCCTGATCATAGCACGTCTAACACACATGTTTTCTCCATAAGGCACACCACCGCCTTCTTGCGCTCAGGAACACTAGACAACACTTCAGCACTACACACGGGGGCCATTCTCAACAATGAAAAGCAGAAAAATGTGAAAAACATAGCACGAAATAGACCATGAAAAGGACACTTGCTTACGGTCTGAGCTGAAACAAGAAGCAGAGCACAGGCTTGTTCAACCTCAACTGGGAACACTCATGTCAGGAGACTCAAATGTTTCACTGCTTTGTACATGTCCATGAAAGACCGTGAAAGTGCCACAAGGCATTGACACTGAGGTCACAAATAAATTTTAGAGTGTAGGCAAAATCATACAGAATCCTTGCGTAACAAGGATTGACTATATTTGCTTATTTTTTCAGCTACCTTCCCTCTTTGAGACTGAGCTCCTTGCAAATGGGGATTCTGTTTGGCCTTTTCCCACTGTTGCATCCCCAGCAATAGAGTAGTGTGTGTCAGGTGGTCAACACCAGATAAATATTAAATGGATGACCCAGTGAGCCAAAGCTCTTTCCCTTTGCCAAGAAAAGTCTAACTCTAATGCCCTCTCATGCTCACCCTTATCCCCCAAAACTCATCTCAAAAGCAGTCTCCACCAACCTCCCAGGCCTAGCTATGTTCTACTTCTAGATTCCCTGACCATCCTGACAGCATCTCTATCATAACACGTGTCAAATTCTACTTAAATTATTTATTGACTTAATCAGGCTCCCTCACCAGACGGTGAGTCCCTTGTGGGTGTGATCTGATTCATAATTATCTTTGTCTCTTGCGGGTAAGCTTGTGGCTGGTATAATTAGTCATGCAGCAAACATCAATATTTGTCTAAAAAATACCCAAAGTTTATACACTCTCTTCCCTTGACATATGTTTACAAATGTGGTACTTATCTAAGGGATGGAGATACTAAAAGCTCTCTTTTAAAGAGAGATTGTTTTATCCCTTCCTTGTTTAAAGAAAAGTCTTTTGTGCTTCTGTTGTAAAATTAGTACTTCCTTGGGATCCACTATCCTGGCTAAACCTCTTGAGTTTATGGCTTATAGTGATCATCTCACTGTGTATATGTATGTCAAATCATCATGTTACACACCTTAAATATATGCAATTTTTATTTAAAAAGGAAAATAAATAAATTTTTTTAAAAATAAAAAGAACAGGGAATCTCCTCATATGGTGAACGGTAGTTACTGCTGAGGAGATGTTAGCTGAGTGAAATGTAACAACAAAAACCTCTAGAAAACATCAAGCCAACAATGGAAAATAGTTAGGTGTTTTTAGACTTGTCAAACAGAGCTTTGATAACTTTGTCAAAGTATTCTTCTTTGACATGTGTGTTTCATAGAAGTGTTATCACATTCATAGGCTGATATGTGAACCCAGCGTTTTACCATTAGCTACTGGATTAAGCTGAATGTCCCTGAATTCAAACTGGATTTCACAACCTGGCTTAAATCTCCAAGCTGGTGGAGACACCACCTCCCGTAGCCCTGTGCAGTCCTGCCTGGAAAGCCTTCTTTCCACCACTTACCTAAGCCCCATCCATCTTTCCAAGCCCATCCATCCTTCCAAGCTCATCCAGGCTCAACTGCCCCTGAGATCCAGCCCCTGACTATTTCATCCCACTGTTATCTCACCGTCCTTTCTCACCACTTATTTACTATTCCAAACACCTGTTTCTTATCTCATTAGCTAATGCTATTTTATCTTTTTATCTGCTTTATTAGATAGGCAAGAACTATCTAGAACCATTGCCTCCCAGGAGCGTTCAAGAAAGAGTCCAGCAGTCCGTCAGTACTCATTAAACACAGGTGTGAATGTGAAGCCACTTGATAACATAGTATAATCCTTATCACATGGTAACAAAAATAACGATATCCTGTGTTTATAACATCATCCAACCTGATAATACCAACCATCCCTCAACGTGCAAGACAACTTACTGTTGTTTTCGGCATAAATTCTTATGACAGGCATTAACTCGAAGAGCACTTTCGGTTTGGACTCGATGAGTTTCATGTTCCTCTTGTCCCAGCCAGCACCTTCAAGATACAAGCCATAGACGTAGATGCCCTCTGTGGGAGGGGCAGAAATGTCATCCTTCATCCACTTGGTGACTTCGTTGCGGAGCACCATATTGTCCAGAGCCCAACCTTCGTTGGCCCGAGTTATTTCCTACTCAGGGCAAGAGCAAAAGCAAAGGATGAAATCAGCAACTAGAGGTTTGTCTTAATACAAAGAGCATTATCGTGATGACAGTGTAGCCCCAAATTATCCAGATTCAAAGAAGGTAGGATAGTATTTAAAGAGTTTTAAAAGATTCTCTTACAAGCAATACCCATGTCCTAATTTAACCCCTTGCACTTTAAAAGAAATATCAAATCAAATCAAATATAACAATAACAAATATTTTGAAATCCCAGCTAGCAGCCTGAGAACAAGCGGGATTTATGTTCAGGACAAAGTAACTGCTGGTGTCAGAAAGAGACAATCATTCTCTGTCTTATTCTACTCTTTGAAACTATAATGAAAGAAGAAAGCCTGGTAGAGGAAAATTATAATAACACAACAAGTGAAAATCAGAGCTATTACCTGTCGCATTGCAGTTAAAAATCCCTGGGGGTTAAAAAAGCCTGTCATCCAGAAGCAGAGGGGCCGGTCATTGAAAACCCAAGAGGTAAACTGGCAGTTTCTTTCAATAAGCTCAGTAAACCAGAAACCCAATGTACTTGAAACCCAAGATTCCTGAAATGCATACATTAAACCATGAATTAATACAGGTTTAATTCTGCTGTGTAACTGGCTACGTTCACAGAAGAAAACAGTGGTGAAATAACAATTTCACTCTTAGAATTTAGAAGTCCCTAAGACATAAATTTTCCTTGGGTTATGACATTTAAGTTTTCATATTATTCTTCCTCCTTAATGATATGAAATAGGATAGAATCAGCTAGTCATCACATGGATTTCAGATCAATCCAGTTCAGCACACTGTTCAAGACATCTGTTTTCAGTAGAATCTCCTTCCACATACAAATATAGTCATGACCAATTCTGCCATAAAGCAATGAAAACAATTAATTGAATTAAATTTGACAGGTTTCAACTATTTTTCCTTAGGCTACATTTTCAATAGATACATTACAAAATAAGATTTCTATTTATATAAATGTGCTCATGGCCTTATCAGCACTTTAAAATATATTTTGTGAATGATAAATCATAGAAGGCTTTCTCCACTTATCATTTTTTTATGAGGCAAACAACAGTTATTTTCTCAAGTTTTTGTCCCTTAGACTGCACTTTTATTTCCTCTGATGAAGGGGTAGAAATGGAAACACAGGTCTCTTTGCCACAAACAAATTAATTGCATTCATTGCCTGTAACGTTCTGCCTGAATTCACGTGTGGAACTCCTCCTACTACAACTGGCATGGAAATGTCATTAACGTCAGCAGCAGCCACACTAGAAGGTATCTCCAAATACCAAATATTTTATAACATTTTACCGTAACTGCAATATTTTATGTGTGAATAAATGTAGTGATCAACCTGGATAAACTACTTGAATTTCAAATATCTTAAGAATTGATATGCCTATTTTTCAAGAGACGGTGAGATTCCCAAAGACTGATAATAAGTAGAATAAAAACCTGTATAAAATGATTTTAATTTAAAAGTGAGGTAACTCGCTCTATCACATCTTTATAGATGTGTTAACTGAAAGAGGTGTGTTTATATGACATTTGATCTGAGGGCACAGGGACCCATTAATGAGGGGATGTCTCCAGGCAAGGGTGCCTGTTCCAGAGCCTGCAGGTGCTGACCAAGCTGGGTGAGCTGGTTTAGTGGAAAATGAGCCTGCAAGGGCCAGTGACCACGGAGGTTCTTTCTCTGTCATTGGCAATGAGAAGAGTGAATTCATATAGAAAACTCTCTGGCCTTGGCAATGAATTTTTTGAAGGTGAGGAGAGAAAGGAGTCTGGTCAAAGCTGATTCTGAGTTTCTAGGCTGCGTGACCAGAGGGATGGATGGTGGGTCACCAGATAAGATGGAGAAGACAGTAGAAGAACACTCCCCAGTTACCATATACTGCCTTTGGGACCCACGGCCTTGGAATCTGCCAAAGCCCTGGGTGAGATATCAGAGTCTCAGCACTAAGTGAATCTCTTCTGAGAGACTCTCAGTTCTAACCCCATCCTGTCTCACCATCCCATTTACCTAAGTATCTTCCAGAAGGTTCCAGTCACCCCAGGACCCAATATCGTCTCTATAAGGTGCCCTCCCTGGATAACCCCACCCTCCTGCCTCCCAGGTCCTTCCCCTGGACCCTCAGCATCTTCAGAGCCATGATCAGCAAACGCCTCTACAGAGACACTCAAATACTCATTTTACTTTTCCAAGTAAAAACAAAATGTCTTAAAACCACATCTACCATACAAACTGTTATATGTAGAATGGATAAACAACAGGTCCTACTGTATAGCACAGGGAACTATATTCAATATCCTGTAATAAACCATAATGGAAAAGAATTTTTTTAAAAAACCCACATCTTGGTGCATACATAGAATGGAATATTACTCAGCCATTAAGAAGAATGAAATAATGCCATTTGCAGCAACATGGATGGACCTAGAGATGATCGTATGAAGCCAAATAAGTCAGAAAGAGAAAGACAAATACCATATATCACTTATATGTTGAATCTAAAATATGACACAAACAAACATAGCTACGAAACAGAAAGAGATTCACAGACGTAGAGAACAGACATGCAGCTGCCAAGGGAGAGGGGCTGCGGGGGAAGGACTGGGAGTTTGGGGTTAGCAGATGCAAACTATTATATATAGGATGGATAAACAACAAGGTCCTACTGTAGACCACAGGGAACTATATTCAATAGATTGCGATAAACCGTAATGAAAAAGAATATGAAACAGAAAATATATATGTATAACTGAGTCACTTTGCTGTGCAGCAGAAATTAACACAACATTGCAAACCAACTATACTTCAATAAAATTTAAAAAACCCACACCTGTCATTTAGCACAATTAACAATACATAATCAATAAGCATACTGTTAAATTATTATCTTGTTATCTTGAGAGATACATACTCATATATTTACAGACAAAGCAAGGAAAAATGTGTCTCTTTGGTGTGACTTTTGATACCTGCATGTGTCTAGGAACGTTCCCTTCTATAAGACTAACATCATGAGCTTTGAAGTCCATGAGCTTGGGTTTACATTCTGATTCTTAGACTTCTAAGGTGTGCGATCTGGGAAAAGATTTAACAACCCCCCAACCTCAAGTTCCTCATCTGTAAAATAAGGGTCATAAATTGCAAGATTTAAATGAAACAGTGCATATAAATTGCCTAGCAGAGAACCTGAGATGTGGGAGATGCTAAATTATTTTCTTCCCTACCTACAATCCAAAAATACAGGGCTCTAAGGAGATTAGTCCCTAAGCAAAAGAACACTCTTAAATGCATTATTCTTACATGCTTTTCACTTGCCAATTACAACTATTCACAACAATAAAGTGATTAGGCAGAATAAGAGCTGAGTTAAACGTACTTTTTTCCACCGAGCAGGAATTCTGGCATCAAACATGCAATTCAGTGCGTCTTGTAGATTTTCGCTCATGATGATGGTGCCATCAATGGCAAGTTTTAGCTCGGTCAGGGTGCTTCGGACTAGGGTGAGCACCCTTTGCATTCTGTCTATCTCCTGCCTGAGGAAAATGTTCATCGGCTGGAATGGCCCCATCTTTTGCAGCCTCTCCTTTACCTGCCATGGAGACACCCAGCACGTGAAAAAGTAGGCAGCTACTAACGTTATGTAACTGGTACCCTAGGGCTTCTGAAAGAGCCCCAAATTTTACAGTTCCATAAACAGTAAGCTTTTATTTTTTTTCACTGCCAGAAAACAAAGAAGAAATAAAGAAGAAACGTCTGTTAAATGACCAGCTGATTTTTCATCCCATGTGGGAGAAGACAGGCCTCCATAAATTCACAGAAGAATATACAATCCATGTCCACAAACATGTAGCCTTCCAAACAGCAACTGCACTTACTGGGAAATATTCACTACTGCCACTCCAAGACTTGCAGATACACACATGGACACACACAAGTAGATGTGTACACATACACAACAATTTTTAAGGCTGCCTCAAAACACTAGACTTCTGTTTTAAAAGCTTTCTGTTTTTTCCATCAAAGCATCTATCCATCCACCCACCCATTCATTTCTGTCTTACAAGTATTTATTCAGAGTCTTCTGTGGATCAGATATCATGCCACGTTGAATTGCTTTATCCTAAGCAAATTTAGCAAAAGGAAGGTGTCTCTTCTAAACCCCATACTTACCATGTTTATTTATGTAATTATTATTATATTTTTAAGGCACTTTTATTGCTTTATAAATATTTCAACCACTGTTAGACATGAATGACCGCTTTCCTGATACTATAATGAAAGGTGCTTACGAAAGCTCATAGCAGTATTGATTTTCTCCGAGCAAGTGATCAGAGATTCTTCCAAGGGAAATGAGTCCCTTGGTGACAGTTCCTTGAGTTCAGACTGTAGTACTAGCATCCAAAATGGCCTGCTTCATGGAAAATAATAGGATGCTCAAGTAACAAAATGCTGCAGACTTCCTTCTGAAAACCAGGTGGAAAGGGCAATATATAAAGAAACATGGTGGTCTTGTGACAAAAATGTCACAAGGTTAGTCCAGGTCATCTCTTAAGACTACATGGATGGGACTTCCCTGGTGGTCCAGTGGTTAAGACTCAGCGCTTCCAGTGCAGAGGGCATGGGTTCAATCCCTGGCTGGGGAACTAAGATCCCGCATGCCGTGGGGTACAGCCAAAAAAAAAAAAAAAAAAAAAAACTGCATGGAAGTAAGCCACTTACTTTTGCGTTTCTCAAAGACTTAAACATGTTATCAGGGTAAACCTTTTCACAATATTTGCTAAAATGTCAAAAAAAATTAACTTTCACAATCATCAATTTTGCTTAGAAGTTACTTGCGTATTAAAAAGACAAATCAATTTTCCAAACCCATGAGATGAAGAAGCTGCAGAGTTAACGATATAACTATAGACTCCCTGAAATTAAGAAGGCCTGAATTACACAACATTTTTCTAAATAATCAATGCTTTACTCTAAGAATATATTTTTTTCCTCTGAACAAATGACAACGTGAAGTGCCTCCAGGGAACGTTTTAGAAAAGCAATCCTAACCCATCGGTCCACACTTGTAATTTAATTATGAAGATTAACGTTCTCATCAGGTTTCTTTATTATTTCTCTTTTGAGATGATTACATTTATAAATTCAAACACTTCTTTTTCTGGTTCTTCAAGAAGTAAGTTTTTTAAATGATTTTTTTTAATTTCAGAAAAATTATTTTTTGCCCTCCTCCCTTTGCCCTCACTCCCCCAGCCAACCAGACACATCCACAGCTGATGTTTTGTCAGGATGCCATCAACTCACTTCAAATGGACCATAGTCTGGGGGCAGCTTCTCTAGCATGTCATCAGCCAGCCGGGCCACCACCGCCTCCCGGGTCTCATCCCCTCCACCAGAGCTGTCCTTGGGCTGGATGCCCAGAACGGTGTCCAGCACGTCCTTGGCCAGCTTGCTCTGGTAGGTGATGTCGGCATTGGGGTGCAGCCAGAACACCTCAGGGCTGTCGTAGGTGGGCAAGCTCTGAACAACACAGACTGTAAGCACAGACTGCTGACACAAGTACCAGTTAAATTACACCGTCTTAGCAAATAAACACGTTTTTATTAGGATAAGCATTTACATGATATGTCTTATTCGTGGCAGGCTGCAACCTCAACAATTTCTCCAGGAAGGAATCAAAAGTTGTCTTGAAAAACAATTAACATAATAGGCTCATGGTTCTTTAATATCTGCGCTTCAAGCAAATTCAATCAAAAAGACACTATCTTGTTTTATAATATATTTGTAAGATGGAAAGGGAACTATGGATTGGCATTTTGTTTTTTGAAAGTCTCGTCTAATTCAAACCAATTGTTTAAATAAATAGTGTATAACTAATTGTTACTAAAAATGACAGTTTTAGCAATTATGGCCCAATCGAGCAGAGGTGGGAAATGTACTTTCCCAAGGAGAAGGACAGAGACTAAGAAAAACGAGAAATATTGAAAGAGCAACAAAGTTACAGAGAAAAACAGACAGCAAGAGACAATGAGAAGCAGAACTAGCAATTACTAGCAGGTAAATACTCCCCCAGCTACTTGAAAAAAAGAAGATTTACCTACAATTTGACATATAATTTTATGTGTGAATTGTATCCTTAACTTTATTCATGGTTTCCCTCTCTTCTAGTCCATTATTTTATTCCTTTTTACATAATGCCTTTTTATGAGCTACCTCAAATTCATTGTGAAATGAGGTGTATGTAAATAAATATAATGGGCAGGTATACCTAAATTTATACCTTCACAGGCATTCTCCTATTCAGTGCTAATGATTTAAAGACACATATAGTACAGTTAAGACAAATATATTTGTAGATTTGAATTAATAAAAGTGTAGGGGTGGTGATATATGATAAACTCATCACACTTATATATCACAGAACCTCTAAATATACTGATAAATTTAGCTCTTGGCGGGCTGTTGTGCTTTACTTTGTTCATCCGGAGATAAACTTTAGAGGCAAAAGAGATCGCTAAATGATGATCTAACGAATTCAAGGTACTGAGACAGAAAATGTAGTTACCTGGAAGGACAAATCAGATTTTTTCCCCAAATTTCCTGTCAAAATCCTATTCTTACTTAGAGCAGTGCTCCTCAGTTGGAGGTGATCTTGCCCCCGCCAGGGACATTTGGCAATGTCTGGAGACATCGTAGGTTGTCACAACTGGGTAGAGAGTGAAACTGACATCTAGTGGGTAGAGGGGAGGGATGCCGCCAGCCATTCTACACAAGTCAGTCCCCCACTCAAGGAAGCATCCAGCCCTGAACGTCAACGGAGCCGAGGCTGAGAAACCCAGTCTTAGAGGAAGCGCTTCTACAGAGCGCGTTCCTGAACATACTCATAAGCTGTCCATTAGGCCAGGATTAAGGAACAGATGTCACGGGATAAGGCAAGTGGATTGAAACAGAACAGATTGCGTCTAGAGGCTGCCTTTGGGTAGAGAGCTCCAGGGTATTTGTGTAGGTTCCCTGGTTCTAAATCTGCCCAGTCTATCACCTCTCCAAAGAATATTCCTCACTGGGGCATTAAAAGGGGAGGAAAGAAGGGAATTCACATAAAACACACCCTCAGAACAAATATAAACAGTTTCATCATTAGGTGACTATAAACATATGAAGACAGCATCTATGGTGCTTGGAACCTTCCACGTTCAGTATGCATCACCATTAAAATTTACTTTCAAAGAAGTACATACAGTATAAATAAATATCAAAAAAGTCAACTTGCTATAGATACTTGCTCTATACAAAAAATTCTGAAGATGACAAACCTGAATATACTGAAGATAGTTATCCACCGTGCTGCATTTTGGAATATTATATCCTTGGTAAAAGCTAAAATCCGGTCCAAACATATTTTCACTGAACCAAACCTTAGCAAGTGTGTTCAGCAATCTCTTGTCATAGTCATCAGTGACTCTGCCTCCGTACTGAACCTCTCCTATCATGTAGCGTACGGTGGTCCAGGAGACGCCCTGGGAAAATTTATAGAATGATTGTGGACTGACTACTGTCTCACCCCCATTTTCCCTGCCAAGTAACACCCATGTAATCACTGTCACCAATGTCATTTACTCATTCATTTATTCACTCCTCAGTAATGTGAAAAGTGCAGAAAGAAAATTAAATAGGCAGACATGAGGGGTAACTCAAAGCTCGTGATCATGACTTGAAATAGATTCTCTTGGTGCATTCATATGTTTCTATACTTTGATTTCAATAGAAAAAAGTTGTTTATTTTTTGAGAATATAGAGGCTGTTCTTTAAAAAGCACACACTCCAAAAGTAATCTAGACTCTAAATGGTTCATGTTTTAGGATTTTAAAAAATACACTTTTTCACCCATTCCTCCCTCCCTCCAATACACCCCGTTAGGTTGTCTTACTTGTAATGTCAACTTGTCTTTGAGAAGTAAAAACATAATCAAAATTTGTTCCTTTTTTTCCCTAAAATCAAGAGGCTAGTGTGACCCAAGCTGCTATGACTTAAAGAGAATGACTTTGCCAGCACAGAAAATCATCACTCTTACAGGATTTACGCCAAGGCTGGGCGGTCATGTTAGCTCAAGGACCCAAGCCCACAATCACCGGGGGCACGAAGCAGTGTGTGCACAGTACCTTTTTGAGATCCATGTCGTCTAAGTGGTTTTGGATGAACTGCACCGTGGCATTAAAGTCGGCTTGGTTAAACTCATAGGGTATGTTCCACCCCAGGGGGCCGAACTTGCGCCTCTCCTGGACCGTGGAGTGCAGGAAAGCCACGGCATACAGCATGGGCTTCCACTGGGCTACAGCGCTCACGTCCAGCAGGTCTTGGCTCACACCTGTTGTGGTCAGTTAGGTGAAAAACTATATCATCTCTCAAACATCTTTACTTTCTACTACTTTTATAAGCTATTAATTATTTTTGTAAATTCCTGATAGTAAACTTCACTTATCTTGAATGACTCTTACCATGTTCATATGACAATTATAATTTAACTTTTGGGTACCCAGAAGGCATTCCTCTCTGAAAAATATGCACAGAGATTTGAGGCGGTTGGGGGCTTGCTAACATGGATCAAGTTCTTGCCAACCTAACAAGACAATGTGGGGATAAAATAGAGATGGAAGAATAGTGGCAGTAAAATAAATATTGCTACTATTACTACAACTACTACTACTACTACTACTACTAATACCTACTACTACTACTACTACTAGGGGCGTGTACACAGGTTGCTATGGCTTCTATACACTCTGTTAACAATTTAATATTAAAATCGTGTATATAGAAGCCCATTGCTATTGAAAAGTATGAACTATTAGATGTAAAATAAGCTGCAAGGATATATTGTACAACATGGGGAATATAGACAATATTTTATAATAACTATAAATGGAGTCTTTAAAACTTGTGAATTACTATCTTACACACCTGTAACATATAATATTGTACAGCAACTATATCTCAATTAAAAAGAATAATAAAATATAATAATAAAATAAAAAAGAAGCCCATTGAGACCTGAGTATACTCCCCCAAAATAATTATGATTACTATATATGCACATATTATATTGCATACATAATTATAAATGTTTTCACTTGAAATCTTTTTTTACTGACATCATCCTTCCACATCTATTTTATTGGCAAAAATTTGAGACTTGTTGACAACTCCAAAAAAATTTGTAGATTTTTCAGATTGCTATGTAATAATTATTATATTGATGATTATTATTAAATACACTATTTTAAATTAAATTTATTCCAATTGCCCTGGATAGTTTTTATTATCACTATTTTAGGCACAAGAAAACTGAAACTCAGGTTGCTTGAGTGATTAACACCCAAGAGAACAAAGCATTTGTTCAGGCAGTATCAGAGCCGGGATTTCTAACTGCAAGTCCATACTCTTTCTGTGACCGTGAGCCTCAGACAGGGAGCTATGACACAGAAGGAGCAAATGAACAGAGAGTAGTCTCAGCCCCACTTGTGACAGGAGGGGCATTTTGGTCTGGTTTGGTGGCCGTTGTCGGATTTCTAACTTAGCTCACATTCTGACATCCTGACACACAACCTCATGCAATGAAAGCAGAGACCATAATTGTGACTCAGCCTCTCCTCTTGCAAGAGGCTACTGCCCTACATTAGGTATGGAGCACGAAGACCATAAACGACATTATCCATTTTAGATGTTAACATAGAAAGGCAAGTGTCTAGCAGAGAATAGCACAGGCCAAAGTAGAGCGATAGTGGGGAAATAGCAAAAATATAAGGTGGAAACCTGAGCTCTGACGCCCTAACACGGCCAGAGGATATTCCACATGGAGCAGGACAGGCGGGGCTATCCCCTCACCATCTTGTTAAGTCATAGCACCACTTGCTATAACTAATCCTAGCTAATTCATTGTTCATAATTTCTTTAGGAAAACAATTTAAGCACAAGAACTCCCGTAAACTTGGAAGTATTCCTCGACTCACCACCATATGTTCTTTTCAGTCCTGCCCGGAGTCCCTGGGGGGGCTCATTGGCAAATTTAATGGACATCTGAAGGAGGGTAATGGGAAACTGCTTATGAGCCTCAGTCGTCATCCACAGGCGGAAAGCATCATGTACAATCTCGGTTTCTATAATTATGTCCATTAGCTCATCCATGAAATCGAGTCCCAGATGGCAGTTCTGCAAAAGTGCCCATCCTCCCTACATCAACAACAGTACGTGAAATTAGTCAATTTTGTGTTTCACCCAGAGATTTAAATTAGTACGTTCTTTAGAAATTAAGTAATTAAAATTCAATAGAAAAGCATGCTAACCCCTTTAAAGTAATTTAGGTCAAATCTAAGGATATGATCATGTTGAACTGAGATAGGTTACATTTCTTCTTATTCCATGTATGTGTGTCACAGCATACTAGCATGCCACTTGTAGTAATAATATATGGTGGGGGTCATGAACATCACCAAAGTGAAACATAAAAAGAGATAACGGCACTTCCAAGTAAAGATGGTTGACTGAAAACCGTCACTTAGCTCAGCTGCCTCCCCAAATTCCATGAAAAGTACAATGAAGGGACTTTTTTAAAGGTATGAACTCTGAAGGACAGAGATAGTGAAGGTGAAGACAATGTCAATAACATTGAAAACAGACTCAAGAAAGCTGAACCGTAAACTGACCGTTCAGGGAGAGCTGAGACGTAAACTGATTTATACCATGTAACTCCCAAAACACTCAAGAGGAGGTGACGAAGGTCCTTCTGGAAGTGGGGGAAGGTGATGGCCTAATACAAGAAGATTGACAGTCCAGACCCCCGACACGTTTCCTTAATGAAAGATGGAAAGTTGATTTTCTTTAGAAGGCAAAACAGACAGGGTTTGCAGTGGAGGACAGCAGCCTGTTAAGAGTATAGGAACCTCACTGAAAACAGGTAAAGGAAAGCTTACCTATTGAATTTGGAGACCTATTACCTTCCTTCTCCCACTGAGTTCCCAGAATACGGACAGCAAGGTATATACCCTCTAGAATAGGAAGAACCTTCTCTGGGGAATCTGACCACTCTAACAGCAAGAGCCTTAGAAAATAAAAAGCCAGATCTCTGGTGTAAATTATTCTATGAGCATAAGAAGATTCTTGCATAAAGCAACACAGGCAAAAATTTAGGTCATGAAATAATAATTTATTCAATACCTAATCTATAGAACATTTTTTGCCAAAATCATCTACCATACCCAGATCATAAACTTGAGTTGTTTTCTTGACTCTCTGACTTTGGATCACTTAGATTTGATTAGTGTAACCTGAGATATTTTTCTTTCCAAGAAACAAACTAAGCACCAGATCTAAAATCTTAATCAAGTTACATGTAAAACTGATCATTCTGGAATGTCACATATCCCCTTACATTTTCTTCAGAAGTATATAGCACTGCTGAATAAATAACTATTTATTTATCCTATGAAAATTTAATTGACACTATCCACAATTCAAAAAAAAGGGAAATTAAATATAAAACATAACTACAAAAAGGCTTCAGATGCTCTCTTTCATCCAGCATACAAGTGACTCCTGATCTATGTTTCTTAGATGAGAACTTGGAAGGTTCAATCTTCACCCACGGAAAGGAATCTTTGGCCAAGGTTGTTTCTTTGGCATTGCCACACTCTGTATGAATGGTTTGTGTTCTTACTGAGCAGATCATCCATTTTGCTATTCCTGGGTAATTGGTTCACTCTGTCATAAAACACTATTGTCTCTGACAAGTTATAAGCATGCTAATAATAATAAAGATTTTAAAAAATTTTTACTTGAAATTAAACTACTAAACAAAAAACACAGATAAATTGAAGGCTAAAAATATTCCATTTAAATTCTAATTTAGTTGCCTGAAGCTATTAGCTACACCATTATTTATTTTAAATTCAAGTTAAATCCATGTCCTGTGAATGTTAGTGTTTTTGCTCTAAGTACAGTACCATGCAGAGGAAGGAAGTCAAGGGGGAGGGAGGATGAGGGGGGAGAGGCCAGAATGGAGGCCCACCAAGCCCTTGTGTCAGACCAGACCTAGGATTCTGAATCATGGATGTATTTTTTCATCTCTAAACATATTTAAATCAGGTGCCTTCTGCCCTCCCCCTCCCAACTACAAACTAAGTGCATCAGACAGAGCACAGCACACATGAGAGACCTCTCCCTTTCACCAAAGCTGGGGGCAGGGCACAGCTTGAGGGTGGAAGAGGTAAATATGGAGGTTCTAGAACCCAGTGAGCTCAGTTTTAGACCAGGGGGAGGGGACCAGGATGCAGCACAGTGGTAAGATTCTAGAGTCAGCAGCTGGGACCTAGAACCCAATGGTTTCAGGGTGAGCTTAGTGTTTGGTCTGCTCTGTACACTGTTGAATTTGCAAGCTGCAAAAGGCTCTAGGAGACCCACCTGGAAGGCAACAGGCCAGGTTTCCTGCAAACCTCTGGTACCACCACAGGATAACAGCAGATTCCTGGCCTCTGGGATTGGGGGCAGGCCTAGGGGACCCCAGGGCACAGATGATGCATTCTGGAACCCAAGAAAGGTATGGTGTTGTAGATTCTGGAGAGTTTTGGATTCCAAGAGCAGAGCTGGAGGGGTTGGAGCGTATGGCAGAGAGGAGGAACTATGAACCCTATAGAACGTTCGGGACCTGGAGTGGGGTTTAGCGTTATGCAAACTGGTCAGGGAATAGGATGTTCTGATTGGGCAAGTTTCCCATAAGTCAAGGCTCAGCAGAAAAAGTTTTAAGTGTGTCCATTTTTCCATGGAAATTTTCTAATAGATATCATGCTTTTCCCTGTTTAGTAAACAGAATACAATACATAAGTTTAAACTCTTAAGGATTCATAAGCTCTCTGCATCGTTATTCTATAACCTGTAATGTCAACATCATAACACAAAAGTAGACATCTGGCCTCACATTCGCCATGGTCTGCTGCAGGAGCTTGCGAGCGTGGACCTCCTGGCCCTGCCCCATGGACACGTAGCGGGTTTCTATTTTTAATCTCTTCCCCAAGGCGATGATGGAACCTGTGGGGTCTGAGCCCATAGACAGGACACAGATGAGTGGTGTCCGTGGATCAGATTCCTCCCATGTCTTTTCCAAGTCCAGGATAACACCTTCCGCATACTTTTCTCCCATGGAGTCCACGATGTACTTACGCGCCTGCCAAAAACAGTACACGAGTCACCAAAACTAGCTCCAACTCCTTCTTGTGCATAATTCAATGTGGTTTCCAAAATTCATTTTTGTAGATTATCTCAGTGATGTCTACAGTAACCCTGCCAGGAAAATAGGGCAGAGGCTTTTTTCTTGTTGGTTTATCTGTTTGTTTGCTTGCTTGCTTATTTGAATCCTCACTCTGTAGAAGCTGAGTTACTTGCCAAAAACACAATCACCCACTTAAAAGACTAGAACCCAGGTTGGCTGACTCCTTATCTGGGACCCGTTTCAATACACCGGCTGCTTCATGCTGTACAAAAGATTTAAAATATTAGGCAACTCTATTATTGAGGATGCTTTAAGGGAAAAGTATATGCATTCAAATAATCAAGTAAACAGTACAATGCCTGGAATTTAATGAGTACTTAACAAATAGATAATTACTGCTGAGTGACTACTTATGTAGTGAAATTTATTGCATACTCATCAAATTAATTAATTTTTAAAGATTTAATCCAATTGCATTTGGAGCACACGGTACCACTTATTTTTGTATCTCTTAATATTTTTTCAAGGTTGGCCAGATCCAGTATTGAATTCTCTAACCTAAGTATAAATGCCTGCACATTTTTTACAGCTTTCTGAAAGGTACTTTACAAGTTTGCCTGACATGTTCTTTGGCTTCTCCAAAAGTCTACTTGTTTACACATTCATCACAGCCACTGGGCAGTGTGCTTCGTGATCAGGAAGGACTTCAAAGGCTGGACGCTCAGGTGTTCCACAAATTGCAGTTGTTTCTCAGCCACAGGCACCTGGGTACCTGCCATCATTGCAGCATCTCTCAAGATCCCGGTGTTTTGTCCTCTGGCATAGCAAGAAGCTCAAAATGGTCAATCTTGCCATAGAACTCAGCACTGACCACACCTGGACATTTCCATCGAAGCTATGAGCTAACTTACTGTTACCTATACATACATCAGGGGCCAGGCGGTAAATATATTAGGCTTTCGTGGCCGTACAGACTCTGTTGCCCAACTCAACCTACCACTGCAGCATAAACAAATGATAGTTCATAAATAAATGAGCATGGCTATGTTCCAATAAAAGTTTATAGACACTGGACTTTGAATGTTATATAATTTTCACATATCACAAAATATTATTCTTCTTGGCTTTTTTTCAAGCCTTTAAAACTATAAAAACCATTCTTAGCTCACAGCTGTACATAAACAGGCAGTAGCACAAGACACCCTCTGATAGCATGTTCTTCTTGCAACCAGGCTTTTGAATGTCCCTGGACATGCACTCATGCTCAGCCAAAATGCTACGAACAAGCCTGATGTTGCTTGTGGGGAATGGGGATTAAATATGTCCACATTGTTGACCTTGTAATATGCTTCCCCAAATGGTGTCTGGTTGAAAATCACAAAAGGAATCTAATGTGAGAATAAAAACTTCAGAGGAGAGAACATTTTTCCAAGGGGCCTTCTAGATCTTGCTTAAGACTTGGGTGTTACCATAAGGGCCAGGGGAAGCCATTAAAGGAATACCATAATGATATTTCTGTTTCTTCTAGAATATACAAGATGGATTAGAGTGGGCAAGAATGAACTACAGGAGACCAGTTAGAAAGACATGGCTGTCATCAGCCTAAGGGTGACAGAGGCCAGAATGAAGATGACAAAGTTACAAAGGGGTGGGAGACACTTAAATTTCAGCACTGAACCCAATAAAGTGTTATATGAAAAAAAATAAAAAGGGAAGGAAGGAAGAGTGGGAGGGAAGGGAGGGAGGGAGGGAGGAAGGAGAGAAGGAAGGGGAAAAGAAAAGTCTACTTGAAACTTCTACACTCCCCTTAAATAAGGCAACTGTTTGACAATTCATTTGGGCAGGATAAAAGTAATGACACTGAGAAGAAAAACCAAAGGAAGGGTGATCTCAGTGCCCTGAGTTGCAAAACTCATTTTTCTTTTCTCAATAAATGATTGAATCTAGTTGTTTTCATGATTCCACAGTACCTAGGTGAACTTGGAGGTGGTTACTCCATATGTTTTTAACACTCCCCCTGGAGAGTGAAGGGGAAAAATTCCTACATTCTATTAGAAACCCCAGCCTACTGTTATTTTATGACTTATTTAAAGAAGTCCGTAAAAAAAAAAAAAAAAAAATCAATGTCTGTGAATAGTAGAGTTTAACTTTTAGCTGTGAAGGCAAGACACCTTGTACAAGTCTGTTTCATGGGTAAATTTCCATGACGGTAAGGCCAAAAGATTAAAAGTCTTTGAAAAGATGGATCTTGTGGAGGCAGGGTTTACATTTAAACCATATGTATCATTCAAAGAAATTTAGGCAAAACTTCTTTCTCACATCGAGGTTTGTGACACATCCTGGGGTAATGGCTATGGATTTGGGGATGCTATACTACCCTGTAGTCTTCCTCTCCCCTCCCCAGTACCTGAGCAGTCTTCCTATTTAAGAAACATCACTTTACTACTAGCAAAATGGAGTAGCCATATCTTTTTTGAGTTAATATTAAAATGATATGGAAAAACAATGCATTACCTTCACATTAGACCTATATAACCACCTTACAAACATAGTTTCCTCATTCACTCTTATTGTATCACTTAGACCAAAGAAAATCATTAAATTACTTAGCCCAAATATACACCTCCGTACACTTATTTGTTGTTTATTTTTCCATTTTTCACAATTGTATTGCTAGAAAATTACACAGAAGCCTACACAAAAATTCTCATTGGGATTAACATTTTAAATATTCTTTTAAATTTAAAAGGAAATGTTCCTTTAAAATATTCTCCTATTTTTAAAATATGTACTTTTTACCTGGGCAATGGTTCTGTCGGGACACCAGGATCTAATAAGGAGAAGACGTCTAAAGCAGTCTAGAGATTTATCATAGGCATTTGGAAGGGGTTCCTCCTCAGGGTTTTCCTTATCAAACCAAATTTTCCACATTTTCTCATTTCTCGATATCTGAAAATACCAGGGGATAAGAAAAGTGTCACACCACAGAAAAATCTTTCAGTAAGCATTCACAGATATTTTTCCTCTTTCTGACCATTCCAGGCATGGGTGAATGCTATTCCTTGAGTATTTTTTAAAATTTTATATCCTAGCACCAAAAAGTTGAGAGTCTAAAATCAAATGTGATTTGCTCTAAAGTCAGTCTGTACTAACAGCAGCCTCCGGCTCCCTCTTAAAGGAGGGAGAGCCCTGGGTTATGGAATTTCTTCTATGACTTTGTGGGAACAAATCTGCAAAGAATAAAGAAATCAATGGAAATTCATTTTCATTATTTTAAGGAAATCTGTTTTGCTCCATGAGATCCCTTATGATGAAGAACCAAGTCTCAGGCTTCCCTGGTGGCGCAGTGGTTAAGAATCCACCTGCCAATGCAGGGTACATGGGTTCGAGCCCTGGTCTGGGAAGATCCCACACACTGGGAAGCAACTAGGCCCGTGTGCCACAGCTACTGAGCCTGCACTCTAGAGCCCTCGAGCCACAACTACTCAGCCCATGTGCCACAACTACTGAAGCTCGCTATCCTTGAGCCCGTGCTCTGCAACAAGAAGCCCACTGCAATGTGCACCGCAACGAAGAGTAGCCCCCGCTCGCCGCAACTAGAGAGAGCCCGCGCGCAGCGAAGACCCAATGCAGCCAAAAATAAAATAAATAAATTTATTATTTTTTTAATTAATTAATTTATTTATTTATCTTTTTATTTTTGGCTGCATTGGGTCTTCATTGCTGTGCGCGGGCTCTCTCTAGTTGCGGCGAGCGGGGGCTACTCTTCGTTGCGGTGCACGGGCTTCTCACTGCGGTGGCTTCTCTTGTTGCGGAGCACAGGCTCTAGGCGTGTGGGCTTCAGTAGTCGTGGCTCCCAAGATCTAGGGCACAGGCTCAGTAGCTGTGGTGCATGGGCTTAGTTGCTCCATGGCATGTGGGATCTTCCTGGACCAGGGCTCGAACCCATGTCCCCTGCACTGGCAGGCGGATTCTTAACCACTGCGCCACCAGGGAAGTCCCAAAATAAAATAAATAAATTTATAAAAAAAAAAAAAAAAAGAACCAAGTCTCATTCACTTATGTTTCCTCATTTCCCAGGACCATTCTTGAAACAAAAGAAGACATTTAATACATGTTTATTATTGAAGTCTCTTGGTCAATACTCTATTAATCTAGAGTAATTTGAAATACGCCACTTAATATCAGCATCAAATGAATAATCACACTTGCTTCCTTTAGGCAATTGATAAAGGAAAAAAACACAGTCCACTATCATTTGAAGCTTAAAAAATCAAAGAGAGGCAAGCATTATATGGGCAAGCATCTCAAAATCGTAGAATAAATCACATCGCAGATAAACATGATCTTATGTTCTCTGGTATATTCCCTTTGATTAAAGCCCCAAGTGTATTCCTTGGAGATCTAATCAAAGGAAAAACCATTTGGGTTCATATTTAGAAAATATCATGTAAGAATAAAAAAATAACCTCTTTCAATCATGAAAGACTACATAATATGGAGGGATTTCAGGTATAAAATATAATCTCCAGAAGACAGCTACTTCAATAGCTGATAATGGTCCAGGAAAGGTCACTAGGAGTCATCCCATGGGGGAACAAGCTAGAATGCATTAAAATCTCCCCCCCAAAAAGCTATTTAACCCAAAAGAATGGCTTATACCCTAATTACATGGCAATCACCAGGTGTAAGCCAAAACATAAAAAATACAGCAGAACTTAAGCTTCCAGTCAACTTAAACTGGCAAAGTCAAGAACGAGCATTAGGACAAATACCATATGATATCATTTATGTGTGGAACCTAAAATATGATACAAATAAATTTATCTATGAAACAGAAACAGACTCACAGACATAGAACACAAACTTACAGCTACCAAAGGGGAAAGGGGGTGGGGGGAGGGAGAAATTAAGAGCTTGGGGTTAACAGATACAAACTACTGCATATAAAATAGATAAACAACAAGGTCCTACTGCATAGCACAGGGAACTATAGTCGGTATCTTGTAATAAACCCTAATGGAAAAGAATATATGTATATATATACACAACTAAATCACTTTCTTGTACACCAGAAACTAATGTAACGTTGTAAATCAACTATACTCTAATGATTAAAAAAAAAAAAAAAAAGAACCAGTGTTAAGACATTTTCTGGTGAAAAAGAGCCTTCACCTGGCAGCTGAAGAAAGCCACCTTGCTGCCCATGCAGCTTCTCGCTGGTCATCAGATTCTCAAGAAGCTATTTCCTGGCTTGTCCCAATTCAACTTTCTATACCCAAGTTCCACAATACCAATATATACACAATTCATCAGGAACTTGCTGCTTACGAAAGGACAACGACTTCTAAAGATAAAAGGCCAGGTGTTTGTGTTAGATTCAGACCCAGATGCCTAGCTAAGGCAGTATAACGAAGAGAGGAAGAAGAGAGAAACAAGAGGTAAGAATGGATGTTTATCACTTAGAGGAAGGGTGTTCTTATTACTTTTCATTTCATCTTTAGAAAGACGGCAAACCCTTTTAATCATATCTAATCATTTAATCTAATTGAATCTGTTTTCCCACTTACTTGTGGGTCTCTAACTGGTGATACTGACATATCATCCAGGTCAGCGTTGGTTAAACTTCCTGGGTAACTAAGTTCTTCCTGCGAGACCAGCCTGCCATGGACGGAGTGTGCTTTATCAGAGTATGAGTGAGCGGTGAGGAAAGTCAAGCACTGGTCATACCATTTTAAGAGTGACAAAGAAATCTCTCTCTTCCCCAAGTAGTGTAGCCAAATGATAAATCAGGAAGCTGCTCACTGTGACCTTATCATAAGTTTACTCAAAGCACAAGTTACCTGATCAAGGACATCAGAAAACTGTCTAAGTTTGCTCAGTTCCACCAAATTCAGCCAGGTCATGTCCAGAATCCATTTAGATGGTTTAGGAGGACAGGCTTTCAAGTCCAACGAGGCACCACCTTTCAAGTTAAACATATTAAGTTATTAAATTTTTCTTTCTTTACTGTAAAACAATCTCTTTATAAAAAACTTTTGCTGAAACTATTTTAATATCAATTCTTTTACTACCTGGACATTTATTAAACTCAGAAATAGAAATCATAGTGATGAACAAGCTTTAACATTTAATAAAGGAATAGGTGATTTTAGAAAAACACATTTAAGGATCAATAATATAGCTTTGGATTTAGGTAAGTGGTGGATTCTGTCTTAGCTCCACCTGGCCAATGTCTGGGACAAGCCAGCTCATCTGTCTGGAACTCTGTTTCCAAATATGTACAATGGGAATAATGAAGCCTAGGTGTTGTGCTAATGGCAGAAAATATATAAAGTGAGTGTAAAGCACTCAAAACAGGATCAAGGACAAAGCAGAGGGTCACTAAATGAGCAGCTATTGTCAGCATTAAGAATTGCCAAATATTGGCACAAGCTCATTTTAAGGAGAGAATTTATCTAGAAATGTTAGTAGCACTACCTGTGTTTGAAGGGTTCTCCTCTATAAATCAGTATATTATTTACATCCATTTTGAGCACACCCAAGGGCCCTGTGCTATGTCACTTATTTTTCATCAGTCTACCCACAACAAACATTTCCATTCGGTACTGACTCCTATCTTTTTGCTGATGATTTACCTAGGCTCACATAACTCATATAACTCTCACAGCACCATAAAATAAATGACAGTTTAAAAAGTTATTGTTGCCTATCCCAGAAGAACTAAATGTGTGAACAATCATATTTTAAGTCAAAGAAAGAGTTAGCAAGTCTTCTATAGGATAAAATATACTGTTTAATAAATAACATCTATTAAAATGTTTCAGGGAAAATATGCTCTAACCATAATTCTTAGAAGGATATAACCAATCTATTTGGCTACAATCTTTTTTTGAACAGTGCAGGTCATAAACAAGTAATAATACTCAAGATATTTACTGAGCCAATCTCTACTTTATTCAGGTACCATGGACCCCACGAAATTGCTGTCTTTTGCCGAATCTATCTTAGTAGACGTCCAAGGTAAGTGGAACAAGAGGTAAGTGAAGCCATTTAGTGAAAATATTAGCTCATAAAAGCAAAACAGATTGCTTGAACACCAGGAAGCAGTTAAAGAGCTAAGGACAATGCCACTGTGTTGAAAACTGTCACACCAATTTTCATAGAAACTGTCCATTTTCCAACAAACTGAAAAGAATAAGGTATTACCACAGGATTAGGGAGAAGCTTTTCATGGAAAAGAGTGTTCCTTGAAGCCAAAGATTATTCATTGTTTAACAGAGGGTAACACTGTCATGAATATCTTGCCTGCCTCAAATGTGTACTTTGGGCAACAAAGAATGTTGTAATGGTAGGGAGTGGGGAACATATTCCTGGATAACATGGCACCAGATTAGGTGGAATTTTGATGAATAAACTGCTGGGATAGGAATAATTCAAAATAAATTCTCAAGATGATTGAGAATTATGCCAGTCCCTTCATCCCTCAAACCCTTGTTTTGGGAGAAAGAAGGTTTAAATCTTTGTCATTATACCTTGTAAAAGCGAAACATGCTTACAATGATTTATACAAGTTGTACCTTGTACCATGAAGTGGCATAGCTAAGGCAGACTTAGAAAGTCATCCAGGCTGATGCTTTCCCATCTTAGAGATGAGTACATTGAAAAATCAGCAACAAAACACTGTTGCTATCTAAATAACATTTTCAAACAAGTGATTTTAAAGCCCTTACAGAAGGAGTTCATGTCATTGGGCAGCTTTCACCAACATATCTAACAAAGGGAAATCTTATGAAACTCTGTGTCCTAAAGGAGTACAAGAAATAAATAGCTGTTGAATGCCAAAGTCCCACAAAATCCTGTCCAACCTATGCAGGCCTCAGACTAATCGAAATAAACTAAAAAACTAAAGATAATATAACAATGCCTATCATCTGTTGAGCTATTCTATGTGCCAGGGTTTATATAAGTTGTGCGAATTCTCAATAATCCTATTATGTAGATTTGACTATCCTTGTTTCATAGCTGAGGCAACTGAAGCTTGAAAAGTTTAAACTGCTCAAAACCACTCATCCAGAAGGTGGCAAAGCCACTATTTTCCCTTAGAGTCTTCCCAACTCTAAATCCCACGTTTGTTTTGATCACGCCAAACAGTAACACACTTTACAGTATTTCTGGACACTATGTGCAATGTCATTTCCATAGGGAAATGCATCTCACGCCTGAATTGAGCGTGTCAGGAACAACTTTCCCACAGGAAGCTCCATCAGCTGCAGGACCAGAGTCACTGAGGCCAGAAATCATTTATATACGAAGGACTCGCTGAAGAAGGCAACTCCTACACCTACATGCCCACCTAAGGTGATGTCTCACCAGACCATTCATCTTCCATGTGCTCTGAATTAGGAAACTTGGACCAAAAAGAAACCTAAGGGGCAAGGGTTCAACGTTTAGAAACAAGAGAGAGAAAGAGAAAGAGAGATCATCCACAAATCATAATTTCTGAGTTTTCAAGTCTAACTAAATGAGTCTTTATTGCTACCATAAGATACATAGATATAGATATAGTTATAGATGCATAAGCATATGTATATGAACATGAATATGCATTTGGGTATGTATAAGTATGACTCTGACCTACATACTCCCATGTGTGCCCTTCTCTACTGCCCCCATTGGGATCCTCTTCAAGTTCCTCTGCAAATCTACTCTCCATGTAGGTGAAGTCAATGAAAATCCACCCCTCCAAAGATAAAGTTGTGCCTTATCTTTAAAGATAAGCCTTTGTTTAGAAAGTTAGAGTAGATAAAACCATCTCGAGCCCAGCATCATTTCCACTGTTCCTTTAAATACTTTTTGTCCAGACATTCAAGAATGTGATAGCAAATGTGTGTTTCCCAGCCTTCCATGGCAGAGGGGACCTGTCTGTGATCAACGCTACAATAGATACAGAGGAAATATCCATGGGATGAGTGGCATGGTCACCTCACCCACTCTGCTCCAGCCGCCCTGGTTGCTTTGCTTTGCCTTCATCATAGGACGCCCTCTCCCACTAGAGGCATTGATGCCACCTCCTCAACCTTCAGCACTTTCTCTAAACATCCCCAGGACCAACATCCCCTGGTCCTTCAGGTCTTGGCCACCTGCCCATCTCTCGGGAATCCCACCCAATTAGAGATCCCATTAAATATCCCATTAAAATTTTTAAACCTTACCCACTCCACATACTAAACATTCCCCAACTCCCTTATCCTTCTCCGTTTTTCCATAGTGCTTACTAGCTCCTCACATACTGCACAATTTACTTACTGTTTATTATGTTTCAAGTGCCTATTCTGTGTCCTGGCATGCAATAGTTGCCCAATAAATATTCATGCAATTAATGAACAAATAAAATATCTCAGACTTCCCTGGTGGCGCAGTGGTTAAGAATCCACCTGCCAATGCAGGGGACATGGGTTCGATCCCTGGTCCAGGAAGATCCCACATGCCGTGGAGCAACTGAGCCCTTGCGCCACAACTACTGAGCCTGCGCTCTAGAGCCCGCGAGCCACAACTACTGAGCCCGCGAGCCACAGCTACTGAAGCCTGCATGCCTAGAGCCCGTGCTCCACAACAAGAAAAGCCACCGCAATGAGAAGCCTGCACACCACAACGAAGAGTAGCCCCCGCTCGCCGCAACTAGAGAAAGCCCGTGAGCAGCAACAAAGACCCAACACAGCCAAAAATAAAAAGATTAATTAATTAGTTAATTAAGTTTTAAATGTTAAAAAAAAATCTCACATAAATGCAATCTTCAATGAAATGCAAGGAAACTGCTATTGCTAAGAAAAAAATGCACAAGACCTTCACTATAATTCCTACATCTGCACCTGTGCACAATGCTTTCTATTCTAATATTGACCTTTAATAAGGGTGAGAAACTCTTCATGCTTGACTCGGTTCCTCTGCATGTCAATCTTCAGGGTAAGCAGCAGGGTGAACAGAAATTTGTGCTCCTCGTACAACCCCCGAGCCGTGTACTTATAAACCTCATAGGTCATGTGCTCAATGATATTAGCGATCCTCTTGCTTGTAATTGGGCTCTTGACAGACCTGGAGAAGAGAACATTTAAATCAGGCTTGTCCCACCCTTTTCAATTGTCCCTAAAAACAACGTCTTTAATGGAAAATAAGTAACTCTGGAGGACCAATTCTTATTTTTTACACATCAACAGTAAGCCTCCTAAATCTAAAATAACAAGCACTCTCTCCACATGAAATAGCAGAATCCTCCATGTTGTCTGAATCAATTTTACCTGCGGAGTATTATCACTCACAAAAATGTCTGGGGAATTTTCTTGCTTAACAGAAACTTGGGGAAACCAAAGGAATCGATCAGTGGATGAATAGTTGGGTAGAGCTTTCTCTAAGCATAAAATGACAAATGAGAATGATTTGTTAACACACTGGTAATTACACTCAACTTAGATTTTAAAAAAAGAAGCAGCTTAGTTGCAAAGGGAAAATAAGTTATCAATGTAATGTCACCGTTCTAACCCACAGATACAGAATTCAGCTTGGCTTCCTGAGTACAGACGTACCTGGCCAAGGAAAGGTCAAACAAGCCAAGAAACTGGCGGAGCGAAGTCTGATACATCTCATTAACCAAGCACATCTCTGTGATGAGGAAGTAGAGGATGCTGCCCAGGGTAGCAACTAAAAGACAAAGAGCAACGTTGCACTTGCTACGAGCGCAGAAAATAAATGACCCAGGCACAGATCAGTCTAAACGCTAAATGAAACAAGTTTTATTTGTACGTCTTAGCAATGACTGTCTACCAACAATGGGAGTCTAGAGCAATGTCATCATATATATTTAATTCTTCTTTGTAAGCTTTGAACAAGTAGTCTGCTATTTGGGTTCATTAAATGATACTTTCTGTTTTAGAATCTCTAGATCCCTTATAAATACATTTTATTACACTTTTTCATAGGTAGAAAAGACAAACGGTGGGACAGCATGGGTTGTATTGTAACATCCAGCAAACTGTATAGGCATTGTTAAGGATCTCATTCTTAAGCTCCATGAGGAAGCCCTGACTAACCTTGGCCTCAAGTTGGTAAACCAAGGCATCGCAAAGATGACACCCCTGACTCTCCACCAGTAGATATTGTTTCAGTTATTTTTCCAGAAGGCATGATAAATTACTAAACGAAATTGAATTCTTTTAGCAGGTTCCCTTTATAACCCATGAACAACACTGATTTGCTGATCTGTGGATAAGGTTGAAGAGTTCCCATGAGACCAGAGAACTACCTGGATTCATGGGAACTCTACAGGACTACAAACAAAATACAGGCTTATTGTTACCAAATGATAAACAACTAGTGAACGGCCCACAAATGCAGCACAAATTCCTCAGACTTCACTAGTTTGTAGTCAAATGTCTTTAATAATTCTCCTCTTTACTTTCCGGTTTAAAAATAAGTTCACAGGAACCTTAAAGAATTTGCCAATAACATGAATTATAAGCACCCAGAAAATTTACACCACTATAACATTTCTTCATCTCAATTTTACTGAATATTTAAAGAAATGCCACAAAACACAAATGGCCACCCCACGTTGCATAGTTGTTCTCATAACATCCTTACTTCAATTTCTCTAATTCTCATTTCTCGCTTCATTTTCCTGTGACATTTGTCTTTCATTACCAAACTCACCAGGTCTATATTCCTCCCGGGCTGAGTTAATTTGAATTTCTGTATCAGCTGAAATTTCCAGCTTCTGTGTCACCTCCTCGGCTGTCTTTTTTGTGTTATTCAGCACAAGGATGAGACTCTCGTCTTCCACCAGGGACCCCTGGGTACTGGTCAGACAGTAAAGCAAATTATCTTCCAGCTCCTTCATTCTCCTCTTGTTTGCAGTTACAACTTCCATGAGATGAGTTCTTTCCTTCTCCAGTTCCTGTTAATTTGCATAAATATATTTTCTTCTTAATGAACACCTATGGTTTGGCCATTCCTTAAAAAGTTTACCTATGGGGCTGCTCTCGAGTTCCTGTACTGTGGTTGTCATGTTTGACTGCAGGAAATACGGACATCAAAATTAGAGGAGGAAAATTAATGGAGGAAAGAAGAACTGGTGGCAAACAATGTAAAATGTGCTAAAAATATTACCAGTATTAACTATTTACCATCTATTTATTTCCTAAAGTCAACTCATTTTTAAGGGACTTCTGTGATCATGTTTACTCCTGTTTTGAAACTGAAATTTATTTGAAGACAATATATGCGTCTCAGATTAAATACATTTACCTCTGTTTGGTTTCTTGTTTAAAAGAGCTCTATTGTGGTTTGAATGTGATTATTCTCAACTTGTGTGTTGAAATAGTATCCAACTCTGTGACAAGTAAGTGTCCAAAAGTTAGGCAAGCAAAATGTTCTGCTACTGCAGGTACATTTAAATTGAAAAATCATCTTGACCTGAAAAGAAAAGATGCTGTCCTCTCCAAGAGAACGGACGTTCTGAATCCTTCCTAAAAGACCTTTATGGGTAGCTGGGGAGAGAATGGCTTTGGAAGATTATTGCCCTTAATGGCTATTTCTTCCTTTTGGTAGTTTGGAGAGGGAGAGACAGTGAAAGAGAAGGAAAGAAAAGATGGGGCTGGTGAGGGTGAGGGAAGGGGGAAACAGCCACGACACTCAACAAGCCAAGGGCAGCAGGAAACCCAGAGGCTGCGAGATGCTTCCAGCACCAAGTCAAATTGTACATGAAAGTCAAGTTGTTTCATGAGAGACTCTAACTTGAAGTTAATAAAAGATTCAAAAGAGGAAAAGACAATGAGGAAATAGAATTTAAAATTTGAAAAGAAAGATACGCATTAGCAAGTTTGCTTGAAAAGCTTTCTAAATATAGTGTCCATTGACAAGGTACCTATGCTTACCTGCATTACTAAAGTTATGCACATTTCAGTGTAAATACAATATGGGGAAACGAGGGTTAAATGCAGGTGACTTGAACAGGAAAGCACGGTCGGCAGTTCCAGTTGTGCGGGTACCTGGGCATGTGAAACCAAGCTCACACTGCTAGAGCAGCTTCAGAAAGGTAAATACTCAGTTAGGTATTCTGGATATGGCTCAGCAGGTTTTGTAGATTCTACTCCTTATCGAGAAAACTAGAAATCTAAAGTTACATGCAGTGATGAATCACACAAAATCATATAAAACATAATAGGACTATTCATTAATTACGTGATTATTTACTTTCTTTCTAATATAACATATAAATTACTTAATAGTTATGCTCCAAGGATTTTTTGGTTCATTGATACATTCTCCAATTCTTAGTACAATGTCCGATACATAGTAGGCTCTCAATATTGCCCGGTGAATGATTAAATGCTATCTCCTTTTTCAAACTGACAAACTGAAACACATTAGTGTACCAGAAAATCTAGTCATGTCTTAGTGCCAGAAATACAGACATGAAAATTCTCCCTTTGTAACAAAAACCGTGAAGTTAAAAATAAAGGTCATGGTAGCAAAACGGCACGAAGGCAAAAAGCAAAGAGCACTGGCCTCTGCTTTACGTTCCAGCTAGTTAATCACCATTGGTTGAACAGTTATGGTGGGTGGGACCCTACCAGGCTCCCAACTCATGCTCTGAGCACAGTGAGTCAGGTCCGGGAACATTCTAGAAAAAAGAAAAATTCCCTCTTCAAGCAAAACAAAAGCTCAAACTTGCATCAATTCTTATTAATTCTCTGAGATACAGCAATGCAATTAAGACCTGCTCTTACTGTCTTCGCTTCCATGTGTTACTTGGTTACATTTGAAAACTTCCTTACTGGTCATTTTATTTTTTTTTTAACATCTTTAGTGGAGTATAATTGCTTTACATTGCTGTGTTAGTTGCTGCTGCATAACAAAGTGAATCAGCTATACATATACATATATCCCCATATCCCCTCCTTCTTGCATCTCCCTCCCACCCTCCCTATCCCACCCCTCTAGGTGGTCACAAAGCACCGAGCTGATCTCCCCCTGTTTATACGGCTGCTTCCCTCTAGCTATCTATTTTACATTTGGTAGTGTATGTATGTCCATGCCACTCTCTCACTTCGTCCCAGCTTACCCGTCCCCCTCCCCATGTCCTCAAGTCCATTCTCTACGTCTGCATCTTTATTTCTGTCTTGCCTGTAGGTTCTTCATGACTATTTTTTCCCTGTTTTTCAGATTCCATATATTTGTGTTAGCATACGGTATTTGTTTTTCTCTTTCTGACTTACTTCACTCTGTATGACAGACTCTAGGTCCATCCACCTCACTACAAATAACTCAATTTCGTTTCTTTTTATGGCTGAGTAATATTCCATTGTATATATGTTCCACATCTTCTTTATCCATTCATCTGTTGATGGACACTTAGGTTGCTTCCATGCCCTGGTTATTGTAAATAGTGCTGCAATGAACACTGTGGTACATGACTCTTTTTGAATTATGTTTTTCTCAGTGTATATGCCCAGTAGTGGGATTCCTGGGTCATATGGTAGTTCTATTTTTAGTTTTTTAAGGAACCTCCATATTGTTCTCCATAGTGGCTGTATCAATTTATATTCCCACCAACAGTGCAAGAGAGTTCCCTTTTCTCCACACCCTCTCCAGCATTTATTGTTTGTAGATTTTTTGATGATGGCCATTCTGACCAGTGTGAGGTGGTACCTCATTGTAGTTTTGATGTGCATGTCTCTAATGATTAGTGATGTTGAGCATCCTTTCATGTGTTTGTTGGCAATCTCCTTACTGGTCATTTTAATTCATTTATTTACTAGATAATAATCTCATATTTGAGATAAGTGACATTTAATGGTTACTATAAAATTCCTTTCCATGGGCAGTTATAATAAATGCACTCACAATATTGTTACACTAGGAAACAAAGTGATAATAAAATTAAATGGAAATAATTCAAATATTTTTTATTGCCATATTCTCAAATTTTACACACTCTTGCCATATTCTTAAATTTTACAGACTCTCATTATCGTTTCTGAGTTCCTAAAGGTGAGCCTGATAAAAGTCCTCACATGAAGACAGGGAAGGAAAGTAAAGCAGTGAGAAGAGTGAGCATTTTGACATCAGGAAGACACGTTTAAATTCTAACACCCAGGACTTATTAACTGCATGACCTTGGTCATGTTATGCAAGTCTTTAAGCCTCAGTTTCTTCATCTGCAAAATGGACATAAAACAGCTCAGAGAGTGATTGTGAGGATATCATTAGCAAAGAAGCTCAAAACCAGTGACTGGATCATGACAGCTGCTCAGAAGACGTCTCTTCTCTCTATCCCCTCCCTTCATTCATTTCCAGCATGGATTTTTCAGATGCATTGTAATATTTATTTGGAAATGAGTAGTTTGAAAAGTAAAATTATAAGTTGGTACAAAATAAATCACACTTTAGAATTTCACGTATCATTGTAAAAGCATAATAAAGGAGCTGAAAGGGATTTTTTTTAAAGGAGAACTGTCTAATCTTGCACTTACAATGCTAAGGATGCATGCTTTCATGTCTGCTGGAGATGAGACCATGGGCTATCAAATCCCAAATCTGCACCAAGTCTTACTGAGCCTTCCTGCATAAGTCTTCCTCCATTTTTTTCCAATTACATAGCAATTGCCCTAATCTAGGCTTTAATTATTGCTCGGGGGACCACACTAACCATAACTGTTCTCCCCGCTGATCTTCTGCTCTGCCATCACCCCCTTTTCTGCTCCTTGTCATTGAGGGATCTCCCTTTACTATTTGGAAAGGTCCAAAATTTTCAGCATAGTTTGCAAAACCTGTTACAACCTACATTTCCAATCTCATCTCCACTTGAGAACTACAGGATTGAGAGTAAAATTATGCCTCCATGTTGCTTATGAAAACCATTACTAAGAAAATAAACACACTTATTAGTAATACATACAATAAGGTACAAATTATTCCTTTCCTGATTTTAAAGATAGTAAGTAAAAGCTTGAACATTATTGAGTTGATTATGGTCAATTTAATGTCACTGTTAACAACATTAATTAAATAAAATTGTCAATTAAAGAAATGCTTATATTCCCAAAGGATTAAAATAAGGCTAAGGAGTACATTTCCCCCATAGTTTGAAACTGATGAAATAATATACTCTAAAGTAAATACTACAACCTAAAGTAATATTTGGAATTCCAAAAGCAAATTATTCATTAAATAGCACACCAGTGGCCAAACAGTAGAATAGAACAATAGTTATGGGGCAAGGAAAGATACCTCTGAAAGAAAATAGAACAATTGCTATTTGCTTTTCATTTGAGATTTGAAAATGGAAAACCTACTTTGGGATAAGGTTTTAGGCATATTTTCATTTCTTTGACAGATTTAAACATATTTCTGTTGAACTACAACTTTAGTTCCATAATATAGTTCTTTTACAAATTAATACGAAGGGGCAAAGTTAATCAAAATAATTTTGTCTATTAGCATTTTTCCCACCAAAGGGATTATCTCTTAGCACACACACACACACACAGACACACACACACATTTGTGCTATGTATTCCATATATTAAGACCACAACATAAAAATTTTATATAAACTGTGATAATGTGAAAAGTATCCCTGAATTGAATAAGAAAGTACATCAGTGATTCAGTACAACTTCATGAAATGTACTATTGGTTAATTACATGATCAAAAGTTAAGTGGCTCAACAAGGATGCAAATGAAAATTAAAATTCTTTGTGTTCATAAACTTCAACTATAACCAAAGTTTTAGAATCAATAAAAGGAAATAGATGACAGCCTTCCACAGTTCTCATTTTTAACGTATCACCCAGGCTTTATTCCCAAAGATTCTTTCTCTTCTGTACCTTGCACTGGTAATTAAAATGAAAGATTAAACAACTGAACTCAGAAACAGATTTATTTTTTCTCCACCACCAATGACAATGGTGATAACAATGTCTATTTAGTGTCTTTATTAAGTTATTTCCCATGTCAGTTCCACCAAGTTTAGGTCCTTCCAGCTCCAAAAGAAATAAATCACACACCTGTTTGTTCATTCGAAACTCTGAACAATGATGACCCTTGAGGCTTTGTATTGTGTGGCTAGTAGAAGCTGTTAATTGATATTAATATTTTTCTCCTAATAGTACTCTTTGAGATTCTGTCTTATTCTCTAGGATCAAGGTGAGAGTGACCCGAAGAGACTAGGTTTCTTTAAAGGAAAGTTTCTGGAGGGCTACTGGTTTGCTGCCTATTTAAAATGGTCTTGATACATCACCTTCTGATGAGGACAGCAGGCCGTCTAAATATACTCACAGGTACATCAGGTGAACAATTGAATATGACCTTGATATGAACCTGAACAGCCCATGCATTTAAAAAGACTGCCTTGAAGCACACAGAAAAGTATAAAGTCAGTTAAAAATCTGCCTTCCTTGCTTTCATATGCTCGGAGGTTTCCCTTTGTCTTCTTAAGCAAACAAACCTGCTCAGGCTGTACAGCTGAGCATTCATGAGACCAGATCCTGCATGATAATAAGGCTCCTCACTGCCTGTATTCCCAGAACACTGGACAGCTGGTGAATTTATGGACTCAAAGAAGAGTAGCCTTTCCCTTGTATCCTAAGTTACTGTTCCAAGCTGCCTTTCACAAGAAGAATCAGCAGACCAGTGAAGGCATAACTCATCCTGACTGAAGATGTTCACCATTTGTTTCAATGTTCCCTACATTTAGGGCATTTCTTAGATGCTTTCCAACATCAACTTCCTATCTGTGGGATCTTCCTAGCTTTCAAAAGCCCCCTCCTTGGCCCAATAACATTTCATATTGATATTTTTACCATCACCCAAGATGTGATCATAGTAAGAGAGACTTCATTGTCACTGAAGTCAAAGAAACAGTTTGGACTTAACGTTTTATATCTGTGTCCATAGGCACAGACATAGGCTCTTCTCAACTGAGTCACTAGATGATAAAAAAAAATGTCCTGAAAGCACCAGAGATCAACTCAGACCCACTTGCCACCACCCAGGCTGAAAAGATTCAGCAAAGTGAGCAAATTCAGGAGCACGGTGGGCAGAAAAGATGCTGCAAAAGGAGAAGCTGCTGGCAGAAAGTAGACTACTTAAGATCCATCACAAATAAGTCTCGCAGCTCACTTCGCTTTAGAGAAAAAAAACTACAGATTACGTGTTGTATTCTAATGTGGTTCAGGGTAAGATGACTATTATAACAGAATGAGTGTCATGTCACTCTGACCACACTTTTGTGAGAATCATTTCCTTTGAGCCTGGGACAAGTTCTGATAATGAGAGGATGGTAAGAGAATAATGTCTGAAGGCACCCAACTTTCCCAGGAAGTAAGGAAAAGCCTGGCCTGGAATCCATATTGGCTTTTCAAGGCTGTTCAGAATCTTCCAGTGAGCTTCACGTGCCCCTTACTTCATCTTAGAGCTCTGCTGCAACAATTACAGGTCAGTCCCGGAGTTGTTGTTGTGTTTTGTGGCAACCAAATATCTGGGAAGCCAAATTATTCTTTCCAAGGAGACTGTATTCATCTCAGCTGAATAGTAAGAAAGCCGAGGACAAGGATATTATTCAGAGTGCTATCAAAGCCCCTTATCTTCCTGAAGCCAGCACTACAGGTGAAAGCAGAGCCTACAATATGGGCAATGGATACTGCCCCGAAGACTCTCAGGGATGCCCCGGCTCCACAGATTTGCTGTTGATCAAGAACCCCTGTCCTGGGCTTCCCTGGTGGCGCAGTGGTTGAGAATCTGCCTGCCAATGCAGAGGACATGGGTTCGAGACCTGGTCTGGGAAGATCCCACATGCCACGGAGCAACTGGGCCCGTGAGCCACAACTACTGAGCCTGTGCGTCTGGAGCCTGTGCTCCGCAACAAGAGAGGCCGCGATAGTGAGAGGCCCGCGCACCACGATGAAGAGTGGCTCCCGCTTGCCACAACTAGAGAAAGCCCTCGCACAGAAACGAAGACCCAACACAGCCAAAAATAAATATAAAAATAAATAAATAAATGATTATTATTAAAAAAAAAAAAACTTTAAAAAAAAAGAACCCCTGTCCTTCCTGAAATAAGGGTGTGGCAGCGCTAAACTTCCTCAACCATCTCTACTGAGATTTCAAAAACAAACAAGTATATATTTGGAAGGATGTTACTTCTTCAATAGCCAGTCTGTGGTAGGAACGCTAGCATCGGTTCCTGCCATACTGAGGTCACCAACGATGTGAATTTATGAAGTTGGATTAAATGCTTTTAATGCAACTTCCAACCGTATAACTCTATGATTTATGTACAATAAATTAAAAAGTAAACAGAGAAGGTTCATAACAAAAGGAAGAGGGGAAGGAGAGAGAGAGAAAGAGATAAACATAAGGAAGGGCTCAGAAGAGCAAGCATGGTACGACATACAGAAAAGGTAAAAAGAACGGGAGGGACAGATTTCAAAGATTTTGCCAATAGATTTAACCTAAATAAATCTTTAGGTCAGTGTAGAAGGGAGGTATAAAATAAACCAAACTCCACATTGCCATCGAACAAAGGAAAAAAATCAATAGCAACTTTTAGAGTTCACGCAGTTTCACCACAGCAGTCCTATTAAAATCCTCCAGATTTCTTTCCTTAAGACTCGAATGTTCCCCAGAGAAAATGCTAACTCAGAACACGGAAGTTTATAAATTATTGGCCATTTTTCATTGAGAGAAAACAGATATGGAGTTATGCTTAGGGCATAATGAATCTGGTAGCCCTCAGAAGGTTCACAGTGAAACCTAGTGTCACCAACTTCTATCTTCTCACAACATACACAGAGCTCTCTTGGATAACAAATAAGAATTGGCAATGTCATGTTATCTGAGTAAAATGTTTTAATTTTATATTCCAAAAGTATAATAATCAATCGAATGAAAGAAAAAAATAGATGTGTACTAGAAAGCTAAAAATCAACAGGTGACTAGAATTAATAATAGAACAAACTTCAGAAAAATAAAGTAATATAACTCCAGAACAATCATGCTGATATTGAGACTGATAGTCCCATAGTTACATCAGTCCCCTATATAAAATCAATTGATGATCTATATGATTTATGCGATGCAGATGCAACATATGGGGTAGATAATTGGTTAGTAGTTATTTAAGACACTTGGAAATTAATAAGGGAAGAAACATAGGAATTAAAGGAGGGGACTCAATCCTATTACAACTTTCATCATACCATTTTTGTCAATGAAAAAATCGCAACATGATGCAGAAAGAGGGAGGGCCATACTTCACTCACCTGCTTCTCTGTGAGAATGACTCTCCCCAGTAACTGATCTTCTAGACCTTTCATGGTGACAGTGAAGTCAATGATGGAGGTCCGCGCACTTATTTCAGGGGTGTAGGCTGGATTGGGCAGCTTGGTGGTAATGTAGAGTCTGAAGCCATCCATCACATCTACCTCTTTGTCACCGACCTTCACCTTTTTTATCAAAAAGAAAGTTAAAAGTAATAAAACAGAGATACACCTTACTGTGTGCTTTTTGTATAGGATCCAGTATTGCTTTTAACAACTATGTACCTGGAGATCATCTGTATACTAAAAAAGAAATGGTCATTAGGCATTCACAGGGCTTTAAGCCACTAGGATGAAAGGAAAGAAGGATGGAAGTAAGAGAGGAAGAAAGGGAGGGAGGGAGGGAGGGAAGGAAGGGGGGAAGGAAGGAAGTTAATTCAATATACACCATACAATATATATAGAATTTATCACCAAAATTGTTATGACCATACTGCAGAAGTGAGGTGGATTCCCCACCCAAAATTTGGTTCAGAAGTCAAGACTGATGATGTCACTCACGTAAGAAAAAAATATGAAAATGTTTATTATTCACATGAGACTTTCTGGAAATATTAGGGTAGGCTCCCAAACAGGTCCAAAAAAGACCTCACTTGAGAGAGTAGGGAGGGGAAGCTGTTTTAGGGTTTTATGGTGGTTACCCAATGGGGCTGGGATGAAGTTTCCCAGACATGGTCATGGGCAGAGAGTTGCATGATCTGAACTTCCCACCAGTGCCAAAGGAGAGTGGACCCACGTTTTCTTACCAGCTTGCCCAGATTGGGGGTGGAAGGGGAGAGGGGCATGACAGGGCTTGAAAACTGTCCAAAGTCAAACAACACAATGGAGTCAGACTTTATTATACAAGTGAAGTAGATATCCCTGAAAAGACTGCTCTTGATCCCAACTCAGGAAGTGTAGAAGAGAAAAGCAAATGCCTCAAATTTGAATTGCTGCCTATTGAGAAACTGTCACCTATGTCACATTTACCTGGCGTCATGGTAATTATTCTGCACATTGTCATCTATAGGTTTAACCTACCTTAAAGGTAGACCCGGTCTTAATGAAGTTTCTCTCCAAAATATTGTCCAGGGCTGGATCTAGTTCCTCCGCAACATCTTCGATAAGCAAGGGCCTTCCAAGAGAAAGACTGTCTTCTAGGTGGTTTCTGAAGTACTTGTGATTTAGAGATGTGATCTAGAAACAAGATCAAAATGCTGCTCTAATCTGTTTCCATTCTTCACCTTAGCAAACCATCAATCCCTTATTTATTTTTTTTAATTGAAGTATAGTTGATTTACAATGTTGTGTTAGTTTCAGGTGTATAGCAAAGTGATTCAGTTATACATAATTTTTTTCAGATTCTTTTCTCTTATAGGTTATTACAAAATGTTGTGTATAGTTCCCTGTGCTCTACAGTAGGTCCTTGTTGGTTATCTATTTCATAGATAGTAGTGGGTTTATGTCAATCCTAAACTTCTAATTTATCCATCTCCCCCACTTTTCCCCTTTGGTAACCATAAGTTTGTTTTCTATGTCTGTGGGCCTGTTTCTGTTTTGTATATAACTTCATTTGTATCATTTTTTTTTACATTCCACATATAAGTGATATCATATGATACTTGTCTTTCTCTGTCTGGCTTACTTCACTTCGTATGATAATCTCTAGGTCCAGCCATGTTGCTGCAAATAGCATTATTTCATTCTTTTTTTATGGCCGAGTAATATTTCACTGTATAAATATACATCTTCTTTATCCATTCCTCTATTGATGGACATTTAGGTTGCTTCCATGTCTGAGCCATTGTAAATAGTGCTGCAATGAACATTGGGGTGCATGTATCTTTTTGAATTATGGTTTTCTCCAGATATATGCCCAGGAGTGGGATTGCAGGATCATATGGTAGCTCTATTTTTAGTTTTTTAAGGAAGCTCCAGAGCATTTGACTGCATCATTCCCTTTTACTGAGAAGCAAGTAAAGGTTGTATGGCAATGCTGCCTTTTCCTCACCACCACCACATTTGTGACAAATAATCATGGAATAATTATGAAGTGTCTTTATAAAGTGCTGCACACTTAGTGTGATATAGCTCCACCCTGCTCTGTTTATGAATGAGGGCCCTAGGCCCTAACAGAAGGGAGTCTGAAACCTTTGAAAGACGGCATTGGAGAGATCAACAAGAATGTAAATAATGCAATTTTTAGAAATCATTTCTAAATACTAATATCTAAATATTAATAATAAAATTATTTCTAAATATGAAATGTTTCTTTATTCTCAGAGACTTGTTGATCTGGGGCACTAAAATTGATTAGTAACATAGATAGACTCAAACCCAGATTACCTGGAGTTCATTTTGGTTTTCTTTATTTTTAACCCAGATCTTCCCTTGAGTCTGTGGATCAATTAACAAAGGGTAGCGAGATGCCTTTGTGACAATAATTCCATTCTGAATGGACAGGTCATCGTTTGGCAGGCCTTGGAGGTTCCATTCACTAATGGTAGGAGCATCAATCAACATCTCATTGAGATTTAGATTGTCTCCAAATGGAATTTCCCGGGCTTTCATTTCCTTCTGCCAGTCATTTAACAGCAGATTGCGAAATTCTTGGTTAAACGGACCAGAATAAGATAGGAAAGCTGTAGCCAACAACACATCCCCTAAAACGGAAAACAAAACATCACTGAAATACTCTGTGATCAGCCCTGTAATTCTGCAGAAAGTTAGAAATGAAAAGAAAAAAGACAACCATTCTTTCAAACTAAATTTCAGAAACCAAATTGTAACCACAAGTTGCTGTGTCTTGTGAATAGCAGTAGTTTAGTTCATTGTTAAAGAGTACACATGGTCCACCAAGTAATAGCTGCTCGTAGTCAAGCACCGGATTATGTTGACTCTTGTTGGATATGAGAGGATGATTTCTGAGTTTAAGGGATACACCAAAACCTCAGAAGACAGAGCCTCCATTCTAAGTGACCTTGATCGATATGGCCATTGACTCGTAGGAGAATTCAAAAATGACCTGATAATAAGAGGTTTAAATCTAATAAGCGTTGCCTAAGTGCCAGACCAATATTCATCCTTTTGAAATAGCTGGACACACACACACACACACACACACACACACACACACACAGACACACACACACACACACGCAGAGGAATTTGAAGTAAAAGAGCGCTGATGTGTATTCTGATTAAAGCTTAAGTTTGCTCACTCCCTATTATAGTCAACACATAATCTCATTAATAAAGGAATTACATACCTACAAGTCTTTTAGTTTGTGCAGCCAACTCCTTGCTTTGCTCTGTCCATCTTTCTTTTTCTCCTGCCAGCCCCCCGATCAGTGCGGAAGCGGTCTGCATTTTATGTCTGCACCTCTCTGCATCTTCAAGCAAGGTCTAAAAACAGACAGAACCAGAAGAAAACCTTTGTTCAGATAAATATAGCCTGGAGCTCAAAAACATAATTTTAAAACATCATATGTTATCTTCCTTTCTGAGATATGTAAGCCACTTATTCCACAGGAAGCGTAAGATTCCATTTCTGTGGGTGTGTCTCAGCCCAGCCTGTGTCTTAAGCCCTATCTGTGGAACATAGATGGATTCCTCAGGAGGGACCCTAAGCCAACGGGCAAACCCTCCCCAGATGTTAATAAACTGAGAAATAATGGAGATTTGCATCATTTATGATTTTTGAATCTAAAAATTAGAAATAAAATATCAGCATACATGCTAATATCACATAGCACAACAAAATGTAAAGAAACATATCCCTACTTAAAAATGAGGAATATTTCTCGTGTTAAAGTTCTAGCATCATTATTGCGTTGTCTAACTCCACATCTCCTTTTACTTTAGGTGAAACTTTAGATAATCTTCAGGTTGTGGAGTCTTGAAGTGCATTCATGAATTCCAGCCACACTGACTCAGTAGGTCCCTCCCTGCTGCTCTTGTGTCAGTAAAAGACCTTTAACCGGACTTCCACACACTATTGCCACTCAGGGCTTTGTTCTTAAAAACAAATGGTCCGGGCTTCCCTGGTGGCGCAGTGGTTGAGAATCTGCCTGCCGATGCAGGGGACACGGGTTCAAGCCCTGGTCTGAGAAGATCCCACATGCCGCGGAGCAACTGGGTCCGTGAGCCACAACTACTGAGCCTGCGCGTCTGGAGCCTGTGCTCCGCAACACGAGAGGCCGCGGTAGTGAGAGGCCCGCGCACCGCGATGAAGAGTGGCCCCCGCTTGCCACAACTAGAGAAAGCCCTTGCACAGAAACGAAGACCCAACACAGCCAAAATAAATAAATAAATAAACAAATAAATAATAAAATTTAAAAATATTTTAAAAAAACAAATGGTTCCATTTCTCTATGTTGAAAAGACAGCTGCTAATTCTACTTGTAAAAATGTATACTTATGGTACAATAATGGATATGGCTAAAGATTTAGCTATGTGACCAGTCACTGGAAGTTCTTGTATAATATTTATATATATTTATATAATGTACATATGGCATATATATGCTAAATGTCTAACAATAGAGGATAATTTACATAGATTACGGTATATTGTGAACAAGAATGCTCTGAAGCCATTAAAAATATAATCATTAAGAAAAATAATCATTAAGTTAAAGAAAAACAGTCATTAGTTAAAAATTCAATTTATAAAGCAGTATGTACTGAATTATCTGCTACAATTTTACATGGATTTTAAATATATGTAAATCAGGCATATGTGCAGATATGAAATGATAAAGAGGAAAATATTTTTAGGCTTCATCTCCAGGGTTACCTATGTGTATTTTCTATAAGGAACATGAATTGCTATTGTAATAATAATACAATACAGTGTTTTTCAGAAGCCAGATATTTGTTCCAGTTTGTTCTAGTCTGCTCTGTTTTCCTTCCCGCTAGAGTTAATGCAGAAAACCCAAAATCCCAGCTGAGAGGTGTACCCGCACATCGACACCATCCATATTTGTTTGTTTGTTTCTCCCCAAGAAGAAAGATGTCAGCTGGAAGTATAATACGACATCATTTATTTCTGCCTACCTTTAAAACAAACTTTTCATAGGACAGATATTTTTAATATTAAGTTATCCTCCCTAAGTTCCCCATCCCCACTGCCATGTGGCCAAATAAAAAATGGCCAACCCCTCCCCTCCTGGCTGTTGCTTTCTGGAAACCCAGGCTCCTTTGGGGGATTGGGAAATGGGGGATGGGAGAGGAGCAAATGAGCACACAGGAGTGAGAAGCAGATTTTCCCTCCAAGCCTGGCTAGGGGAGCGTGCAGAATTGCTTGCGTTCCGTGGCTAGTGCCCCTGGCCCTCTCTCTCCTAGCGCCCCAGAGTCTGACTAGGTGCCCAGAGGCCCTGTGGAAGTGGACCCTCTGCAAAGGCACCGACTGCCCTGTGCACAGAGCGGCAGGACACACACTCCTCCAGGGACGGCACAGACCTGGTTGTGAGGTTACCAGGCGTGACCATGAACTGTAGACTTGAGAGCCCTCCCCTGCCCCCTGTAGTCTATAAGCCCCTGGACTCTCACGGCGCCCCACGGAGGGAGAAGGAGCAACACAATGACTGAAAGTCAAGTTCACTCCAACATGTTGGGAGCAGGTGGGCACACAGCCAGATTTTGTTTTCTTTTTTTTTTAAAATTTATTTATTTATTTATGGCTGTGTTGGGTCTTCGTTTCTGTGCGAGGGCTTTCCCTAGCTGCGGCAAGCGGGGGCCACTCTTCATCGCGGTGCACGGGCCTCTCACCATCGCGGCCTCTCCTGTTGCGGAGCACAGGCTCCAGACGCGCAGGCTCAGTAGCTGTGGCTCATGGGCCTAGTTGCTCCGTGGCATGTGGGATCTTCCCAGACCAGGGCTCGAACCCGTGTCCCCTGCATCGGCAGGCAGATTCTCAACCACTGCGCCACCAGGGAAGCCCAGATTTTGTTTTCTTAATGAAAAACATTTGACATTTGTTGAGATTCAAGTTTTAAAGTTAGAGCCACACCTTTATAGTAGCCATTCTTACGTGGTCCTTATAATTGCTTACCTAACAAATAGTAGATATTCAAAAACAAAAAAGCTTATTGAGCGAACTAATGCAAAACTGTTAAAACTGAACTATAATAAAATGAGGCCGTAAAAATATTTTTACAGTATGTAGTAGTGCTTCCTGATATAAGTGAGTGTCTAAATGGTAGAAATTCACGTGTCTTCCTCACAGTTTCTAAAGTAGATGCCCAAATTGCAAAGTTAATTTTCTCTTCATATTATGGTAGTAAATTTCATAGAACATAAATAACAAACCCAAATAGGTGCTATATAATTACCTCTCTAAAATTTCTGAAAAGCTCTTATTTTGTTTTCAGGAGACTTATCTTTAAGAGGAAATACCATACATCTTGCATATAGTGAAACTGAAATGTTTATCTAAATTCCCTCATTGGGACCCCTATAAGGGAATAGACTAACAGAGCAGGAATCTCAATCCAGCCGAGTGAGGGCTGAGAAGAGGCAGAGGTGGGTTCCGTATAATCATCAAGGAAAGAACAGAGAGAATCTAGCTCTTATTTATCAAGCACAGGTTTTCTCAGAGGCAGATACAGATTTTGTGAGGCCAGATGCTTATCTAAGCTGGGGACCACTTTAAAAAACTCATTAAAGAATTTTTACAAATACAAAATACCAAAGTGAACATGTAATGAGAATTGGGGAAAGAAATCACTACAAAGTCCTGATAATTGAGAAATTCAGGTACCTTTCCTCTGGGATCTCTAGGTATTTTATCTGAATGCTTACACACAAATGCTTGTCAATCATGATCTGGTTTCCCCTCCCCACAGAACTCTCTACAACTCCCAGTAACCCCAGCATTCATGGGGCCTGTGCAAGTGAGGGGCCATAAAACTTACGCTACATTAGGTTTATGTTAAATCTGCCTCTAGTACCAGAACGAAGGAGGCCCCAGTGGAGCCGGAATGAGTATAAATCAACTAAACAGCTTGCTGCCCAGTGGAGAGGAAATATACGAGCCTTGATTCTGAAATGTGCTAAAGCTACAAACATGCATAGGTTGAGAAGGCTGTAGGTGGTCATTGTCACTGGGGCACAGCCACGTGGTCAGGCACGTTGGTCCAGCAGAAAGACCCGAGTAGACATCAGAAGATCAAGGTCTAATCCAGCCCTGTGACCAATGCCCATGACCGGGAGCCCTCCTCTTGTCCTCTCTGGGCCTAAGTTCCTTTCTTTAAAATGAGAGTAAAATAAAAATATCTACCCTGCCTACCTTGAAAGATTCTTTCAAATATTAAATGAGATAGAGGGGGAGGACGTGATTTGAAAAATATGTTTAAAATGCTGCACAGGATGCTGTTATCCTCACCGTTAATAAGGAAACTCAGAACTCCCGTGTTCCAGCAGTAACTTCTGTTTTGGCTGAATATCCTGACCTCTTACCAAAGGTCCTCGGTGTCCGTTAGAAACAAACTCCAGGGCTTAGCGAGGGAGTACGTGCCGTGTGTGTATGTATGTATATGTGTATTGTATTGTATGTCAATTAAATGAATCCCTGCTGGAAACCAAACCCTTGGAGAGAGAAAGCAGGAGAGGAAATGAAGGGCTGACCACAGCCAGGAGGGCCTGTGACGTCACCACCCGCCCCAAACCCCTATGGCAAGAAGACAGTGACCTGCTTTTCGGTCACGGCCTGTTCATACTCGGCCTGCACCACATCCAGCTCGGCTTGCCTGTCGTCCAGCTCAGCCTGGGCCTTCTGCAGATCCTGCATGGCCAACACGTAGCGATTCTCCTGCACCAGCAGGTTGGCCTGCACGGGACACACACAGGGTGAAGGGATGAGCAGCACACCGAACATGCAGCATGTCGGAGTCTGAGAGCTCAGCGGCCACGTGTTACACCTGTTCTTTGATCCACCCCTAGACTCCTCTCAAATCGCACGGTCAGGACCAAACCTTAATGTGAACTTGACATGCTTGTAAGCAGAAAATTAAAATTCATTAGAAGAGAGTGAGCAAATTTTTTCCATAAAGTGCCAGACAGTAAATATTTTAGGCTTTTGGGGCCAAGAGGCAAAATCAAGACTACTGTTCAGGTACTTAATTTAAAATTTCATGAGCCATACAAATACAGGTGGTGGGTTAGATTTGGCCTGTGGACCATAGTTTGCCAATCCCTAAATCAAAACATTGTAATATTAAATGTATATAGGCAAATTACAGAACATTTCAATATTGAGTTATAGAAAAAAAAATCTGAATATTTAGAACCATCTGCCTAGCAGGGCTGATCACCGTTAGTAAGGATGTTAAAACAAGACAAAGGATGAAACATGATTAACCACTGAACATAAAGATCTAGGTTTTATGGGTGGTGATGGACTTGATGGCATTCCTGTCATTTGCATATATTGCTTGCCATTCAGAAAAGAACAGATACTTGAGCTGTGACCAAATAATAATATTTGCTTTTAGGAAGCTACTAAAAGAGACTCAAAAGACATAATCAAAAGCAATATTGGAAAAAGATGAGGTGTAGAAAATAGTCCATGCTTGCAGGAATTAAAATCCTTTCGAAAAAAATTTGAAATCAGTGTTCTCCCTGTAAGTCTTACTAAAGTAACCCACTCATGTCAAACTATTGCAGCCCCAAAGATCTTGAATATTTTCTAGGACTTTACTCAAGAGGGAGGGGGATATACATATACATATAGCTTATTCACTTCATTGTACAGGAGAAGCTAACACAACATTGTAAAACAATGATACTCCAATAAAAATAATAATAATACTAATTTTTTTAAATGAAGCTCTCAAAAGCTACTAATCAAAGGGTATAAAATCTTCAAATCCAGCCGCTCACCTTAGGAGCCACAGGACTCTGTTAAGATTACTTGAACTCTGCAAGCCTCAGTTTCTCCATTAAGATATTGAAAAACTACCTCCTAGGATTTGTTAGTGTGTGTGTGTGTGTGTGTGTGTGTGTGTGTGTGTATTACATAAGATAACATATGTAAAAACCCAAGTCTGGGACCTGGCATATAACAAGAGTTTGATAAATAATACAATAGATATTATTATTGTTATTATCCGTGTTCGATATTTAAGACTCTACTGTTGTTATGTTTTGTTTATGTAAACTAACATGTACTGGTTATCACAGAGTGTCCAAGGAGAAATCTCATATGAATGAAATTGAATAGAATCTCAATTGCTACTCTTATAATTAAATTTGGTTAAGTGTACTCACTACTAGAAGTCACTTGACCCGTCTATAGGAATTGTAAGATGAAAGAAGAGTCCCTCACTGTCTCCTTCGCTAATTAGTGGTGAAGAGGTTCCCACAGGAGTTTAAGGAGTGTCCTCAATCTCTCTTTACTTGGGAAGCAGGAGTTCGCAAGTGAAGCCCCTCCAGGAATAAGTGAAGTTAGAGCCCCTGGTCTGTATTTCTTAATATATTGAGCAGAGCTGCCCAATGATAACCTGTCCTTTCTTTGTCTTCTACTTCCCTCTAAGCAGTGAATGTGTAGCATCTACATAACTACGTTTATTTTTCTGACAATGGCAATTAGGAGAGACCTGACAAACTGAAGACTCCCAGATTCTGGATGTTCCTAAGGACATAAGGGGCACTCCCAGAACAGGCTTCTCAGAAGAGAAGCATAGGTTCCAGGCACACGTAAAAGGTCCCCCCTCCTGACGGTGTTCCCTCCACTTCCTACTGTAGGACCTCTGTTGTCCTGGAACTGGGTGGAGCCTGAAATGTACAGAATGTAACGGAGGAGATGTCATCCTTCTTACGTAAACCTTGTTCAGAGCATCCATTATTTTGTACTGGTTTCAGCTCATTTTATTTAAAGGAACTACAACAAAATAAAAACTCCCCACTGTGAATTCAACTGTAATTCCCTTAAAGGCACTTATGTATGCTTACCCACTGGAAAAATTTGCAAAGCATGCCCTGTACTTTTCACTGGATATGGTTGTTATAATTCAGTCAATATCAGAATGTCCGATTGTGAGCTATGTTGGAGTCTTCAGTGGTCCCCAAATCCACAATGCCCGACAGCATGACATCAACTATTTGCTCTAAAAATCTCTGAGCCAAATGAATCCCTTCTCTTTTAAGTTGCCCTGGGACCCCAAGGGCCTCCACCACTGAATAAATGGCTCTGATATGGGAACAATGAGAAAATAAAATGGGACTTGCAACTGTATCCCTATGTTCTTTTCATTCTTGATTATTTTTAGCGTGATTATTAAGTTCCTTGGGTAGTTTATAAGTGTACGTGGATTTTAGTTGATGGTTGAGCGAGATCAGGCTTACAAAAAGCAAAATAATCAACAAAGCCATAACGTATGAGCTCTGAGGCATCGGTATTTCATTTTCAAGACAGCTACTTGCCTCTCCATCTGCTAAAGACTGAGTGTCACTGAATGCTGGGGGGATGTGGACAAATGAAGCTGAGAAATGCAATTACTCAAAGGGAAACACTGGTATGCTCTCAAATCACTTTAAATAAAGGATGATATGCAGTTTCTTTCCTGGGGGCAAAAGAGGGAGAGGGAATAAATACTATGTTGTCCCTGCAGCCAAGACCAGACACCAGTGACTGTGTCCACGCTGCCTCATTCACAGGAGTCCCTGGCAGGAGATCTTGGACATTGTTGGTGGATCCTATGCTAGAGTTTCCTGTGTTTCTTTTTTTCAAGTTGACATTGTGGGGAAAAAAATGTCCAGCAGCCCACAATGGACTTTGTACCCTTGTAGAGAGTCCATGCTTAAGGCTCAGACAATACCGATTGGAGATGGATTACAGAGAAGAAAGAAACATCCTATGCTCGGCTTGCCTATTGCTAGCTCTCCCCGTGGACTTGGGTACAATAAAACCTGAGGCTTCTGTGTTCCATGAAAGACAAGCCCAGTTGACCCAGAGACCCCCCTGCCGGCACACGTCCTGCAGTTCCACCGAGGAGGCTTACCTTCAGGGGCAACACCTCTCTGTTTATAGAAAAGAAGGAAGCCATGGCCTTGGTCCAGGAACAAAGCCCCGCTACATTCCCACATACACGTTTAGCAGTTTCGATGTTGTAGTCTGCCATCTCAAAGTAAGGATTCAAAAATTCTATCACTTCTTCATTGATTGTGTCTTTGGGGAATTGCTATGGAAGAATGGAGTAAAATAAAGTCAAAATACCTCTTTCCATGAAGGCATAATCACATTATGCTCACAATGCCACTGAAACAGTTAAAAAACTGTTAAAACCAAGAATGGATAAATGATATCATATTTTGTTGATATTTCAGGTTATTAGGCAACAATCATATATATTTAGGCATATGAAATGGTACATATATTTAGCATTGTATATAAAAATGTAAAGCATATATATTTAGACATAAATATTTAGCATTTAGCAGCAACCAAATGCTTAATACATTCAGAGGGAGGTTCTATTAAACTCACCTGAAATGTGAAGAAAATAATTTGGACATTAGGCCTTCAGGGTGATGAATTAACTTTAAATCATAGAACTATCAAGATTATGAGAGAACTGTTCTTTTCTGGAGGGATAAAATTTTAAAATAGTAGCAGAAATGGATTATGAGTGCCTTCTTGTATTAAGAGAGAAGACTGACCAAACAATGAAATTGGATCTTTGAAATGTGGTGTTTGATCATCTAACCGAGGATAATTAAATATTTTCCGAGTAGAAAGAAATTTAGCACCTAAATAATTCAGAGAAATAAGCCTTCACAGAACATACATAACACAGAGCAAAACACACTTTCATTCAGACCTCTTTAAATGCAAGTTTCTTTTATGAGACTTGAAAAATAGTGAAGCCAGAAGAATACCTGGGAACAATAGAAGGATGGTGGTGACAAAAGGCAAATAGCAAGGTAGCTTCCAAGAGCAGTGGCTTTGCACCAGGTATATAAGGCAAGTGCAATTCCACTGCACATTTTTCAGTGGACACTTTTTAAGCTCCGCCCCCAATGCCCAAGGACCACTGCTATTCACTTCTCTAATGAAGTCTGAGTCCCCTCCTAGCCCATCATTATTGAACTACCAACCTGTAAATTCTGTAAAAAGTTTCCTGCAGTCATCAGTTTTAAAGATTCCTGCCAGGAAGAAACTGTACAGCCTTTTTCCAGGTCAATTTTCACTGCATTGACTTTCCTCTGAAACAGCAGCAGCACGCAATCCATGATCCTCATGACGAGATGGGGGGGTCGGCCCAGCGTGCGGACAGTAGCAATGTCAGAAGGCTTGATGGTCTGGGGAGGAAAGGAGGTCATCACCCAATCTCAGATAAGAAAAGTGAAAACAAACCTTTACTCTCTAAAGGCTACTAATTCAACAGAGGAAAGCAAGCATTTTTAAGTTTGATGCAGTCATGGGAGCTAGATGCAGATTTAATCTCCAAGAAAAACCACACATCCCCCAAAGTTCACATTCTTACAATTCAAAGTGACAGCCAAAGGAGATATAGTGAGAGACGTGTTCGCAAGCAGATAAGGAGCTGTGACATCTCTAAAATTTAATGACAACTTAGCGTCAGAAAAAAACTGTTATCTGAAAGGAAAAGAATCGTCAGCACTTAAGTAGATTCCAGGGATTCTAAACCAGGAAAACTCCAGAATTTGCAGTGCTTTTTTTTACTCATTAGTTATGTAGGTCAAGAATCTGCCTCTCTCTCTTAAGACTTGTCACCGGGGTCTGACACTAGTTGTAGCCTCAGGGCTGCCACACTGAATAATTAGAGGTTTCTTCGCTGGGAACTAACCTTTAAATGATGGAATTTGAGCAATAGGAATTTCACTAAGCTCTTAGAACAGTTCTGTTCCATTCCTAGTACAGAGATTCTTATACAGAAAATTACTTAATAGTCACCTAGACTTGTTGTAGTCGATAACTGTTCTATCAAACTCTCTATGGAATAAACATTGGAAAAATATGAAAGATAAGCATATGACACTGTCCTATTTCTAGGACATAGTGTACATTCATTCCTTCCAGGTCTTGAAAAACCTTCCATCTGATTTGCATTGGCATCCCTCCTGTCAAAGAAAGGTACGCAACCCCCTTCACATCAAAGCTAATGATCTTTTCTCTGAGAATTGGGAAAAAAAAGAAGAAAACCACTGAACTTGGTCATTAGAAATGGAACTATCTACTTTGAAAAGGTTTGTTACAACACACTAGCATTTGTGAATTCTAGACAGCTGGAAGTGAAGGGGAATTTGTGGTAAAGAACTGGAAATTGCAGATAGACCTTAATTTGAGATGCTTGGCTATAAAAGAAAGGAGAGAAATATAATACCTGCCAATAGGGAAAGAAGGATCAAATTAAAGTGGATATAAAAGAGCTGGACATGCTTATTTCACTTTAGCTTCTTATTTGTTTGTTTGTTTTAAAATTTACTTTATTGAAGTATAGTTGATTTACGATGCTGTGTTAGTTTCAGGTGTACAGCACAGTGATTCAGTTATACATATATATGTAATAGTTTGCATCTGCTAACCCCAAACTCCCAATCGAACCCTTCCCCACCTCCCCCTTGGCAACCACAAGTCTGTTCTCTGTGTCTGTGAGTCTGTTTCTGTTTCATAGATAATTTCATTTGTGTCATATTTTAGATTCCACATATAGGTGATATCATATGGTATTTGTCTTTCTCTGTCTGACTTACTTTACTTAGTATGATAATCTCTAGGTCCATCCACGTTGCTGCAAATGGCATTATTTCATTCTTTTTTATGGCTGAGTAGTATTCCATTGTATGTATATACCACATCTTCTTTATCCATTCCTCTGTTGATGGACGTTTAGGTTGCTTCCATGTCTTGGCTATTGTAAATAGTGCTTCAGTGAAAATTGGGGTGCATGTATCTTTTCAAATTATAGTTTTCTCTGGATATATGCCCAGTAGTGGGATTGCTGGGTCATATGGTAGTTCTATTTTTAGTTTTTTAAGGAACCTCCATACTGTTCTCCACAGTGGCTGCACCAATTTACATTCCCACCAAAAATGTAGGAGGGTTCCCTTTTCTCCACACCCTCTCCAGCATTTATTATTTGTAGACTTTTTGATGTTGGCCATTCCAACCCCTGTGAGGTGGTACCTCATTGTACTTTTGATTTGCATTTCTCTAATAATTAGTGGTGTTGTGCATCTTTTCATGTGCCTGTTGGCCATCTGTATGTCTTCTCTGGAGAAATGTCTATTTAGATCTTCTGTCCATTTTTTGATTGGGTTGTTTGTCTTTTTGATATTGAGCTATATGAGCCATTTGTATATTTTCGAAATTAAGCCCTTGTTGGTCTCATCATTTGCAAACATTTTTTTCCCAGTCCGTAGGTTGTCTTTTTGTTTTGTTTATGGTTTCCGTTGCTGTGCAAAACCTTATAAGTTTGATTAGGTCCTATTTGTTTATTTTCACTGTAGCTTTAAAAGGGGGAATTTTCAAACAGAATTGGGCTCAATTATGTTAGGTACCCAGGTAAAAAGAGTCCGGGAGAGGAGTATATCTGAAGTGCAACCTATTTCAGCTAAGTATTAGATTCCTGTTTTTTTCTGCAGGCAAAGCAATATGGCTGTTATATATAAATACATATTTATATATATTTGTGTCAAGTCAGATAAGCACTGAGATAGGATGAGACACATTCTTTGCTGTTACCTTATTTGTTGTGTAGATTTATGTGGCCTGATGCCAAAAGAGAGTTTGGATGTACCCAGAACTTTCTTAGTATAAATTAGTAGTACCAGACTTCAAGATTTCAAAAGCTCATAAAGAGGCTATAAAATGGAGACAGAACCAATGAAGGAAATTATTGAAAACCTCTCCTATATATCCCCTCACCTTACCCCTGTTCCCACACATTTCTGCATTGATGATTATGTTGAATATTTTAGTGGTAGAGAGTACTAAATTAGAAGGATACTGGAAAATATTTTATAATATCAAAACAAATGCTAAGCTTTTTAAATCTTGGGAAAATGTAAACGTGTAAGAACTGAGATACCATATGCTCAGTTCGTATGATGCTGTTAGGTATCATGAGTTCAATAAAGGTTTAGAAGTTACACGATCATTGTCTTCTCTCTGTTGATCAGAGACTCTCGGTGAAGCCAGAGTACCTTAAAAGGGGCGGGGGGAGGATGAGGTCCAGGATCTTGAAGAGATACCTGCACCTCCATGTTCACTGCAGTATTATTCACAATGGCCGAGATAATGGAAGCAACGTAAATGTCCATTGACGGATGAATGGACAAAGAAAATGTGGTATTTACATACAATGGAATATTATTCAGCCTTTAAAAAAAAAATGGAAATCCTGCCATTTGCAACAATATGGATGGATCTGGAGGACATTATGCTAAGTGAAATAAGCTAAAAAGAAAGACAAATACTGTACCATCTCATTTATACGTGGAATCTAAAACAGATTCATAGAAGCAGACAGTAGAAGGGTGGTTGCCAGGGACTGCAGGAAGAAGCAAATGGGAAGGTGATGGTCAAAGAGTACAAAGTTTTCTACCATACGGCCCAGCAATCCCACTACTGGGCATATACCCTGAGAAAACCAGAATTCAAAAAGAGTCATGTACCACAATGTTCACTGCAGCTCTATTTACAATAGCCAGGACATGGAAGCAACCTAAGTGTCCATCGACAGATGAATGGATAAAGAAGATGTGGCACATATATACAATGGAATATTACTCAGCCATAAAAAGAAATGAAATTGAGTTATTTGTAGTGAGGTGGATGGACCTAGAGTCTGTCATACAGAGTGAAGTAAGTCAGAAAGAGAAAAACAAATACTGTGTGCTAACACATATATATGGAATCTAAAAAAAAAAAAAAAAAATGGTCATGAAGAACCTAAGGGCAAGACGGGAATAAAGACGCAGACCTACTAGAGAATGGACTTGAGGACACGGGGAGGGTGAAGGGTAAGCTGGGACAAAGTGAGAGAGTGGTAGTGTATATATAGACATATATGCACTACCAAATGTAAAATAGATAGCTAGTGGGAAGCAGTCACATAGCACAGGGAGATCAGCTCGGTGCTTTGTGACCACCTAGAGGGGTGGGATAGGGAGGGTGGGAGGGAGGGAGACGCAAGAGGGAAGAGATATGGGGATATATGTTTATGTATAACTGATTCACGTTGTTATAAAGCAGAAACTAACACACCATTGTAAAGCAATTATACTCCAATAAAAAGGTTAAAAAAATTTTTTTAAAAAGAGTACATAGTTTTCGTTATGCGAGATAAATAAATTCTAGAGATCTACTACACAGCATAGTGCCCATAGTTATCAATACTTTATTGTATACTTAAAATTTGTTAAGGGGGTAGAGCTTAAGCTGTGTTCTTATCACAAAAAAATAGTAATAATAATAAAGGGAGCAGGAGGAAACTTCGGGCATTGATGGATATATCTATGGCCTTGAAGACGGTGATGGTTTCATAGGTGTACACTCATCCCAAACTCAGTGAGCTATACGCATTAAATACGTACAGCTTTTTATACGTCAATCTTACCTTCATAAATTGGCTTTTTAAAAGTGGGGCGGGGGAGATGAGGTACCCACCAATCTGAGAGACTCAAGACCCTGGAGGACTTCAAGGATTAAGGAGGACAGTTTAGCCAGTGCAAGGAGGGATGGAGAAAAAATAAGGAAAGATATATCACATAAAAGAGTAGCGTGAAAATTGGAAAGATAAAAAAAGAAGGCAATATCTTCATTGTCTCAAAAGAGTAGAAATTCTCTTATACAGTATGTTGTATATTGACTCCGAAAGCTTAAAGACTTAACTTGGATCAAAAGCATTTAGAAGTGTTTCAGGTGGTGTGCTGAGACGGTGGTGAAAAATAATAATTACATTATCAAGTAATGATGCATGTTCAATGGAGGTTCTATAACTTGAATTAGCAGTGGACACATCAGCAGTGTTCCATTTCTTCAGCCACATTCTAAGCCAGGAATCAATAACATAAGGCAGTAGTTGAGTAAGACTAAAGTAAAAGCAATCGTGAGTCCAAAACATCTCAAATTGGGTCTTCAAAACTCGACCAGCCCTTGAAGGTGTGGCCTATTTCACTAAACTCAACATACTTTCTCTGAACCCAACCTCTTTCCTAATTTCACCATTTCTGTTCTTGCCACACAATCGCACTGAGTAACTGTGTTGGAACTCTGACATTAATGTGGTACGTTAGATCCGTAGTCCTTTATTTGGATAATTCATATACACACTCAGAGAATGTTGTATCTTACCAACCTACTCCAACGTCCGCAATGAATGAGTGAAAAAAAAAATGTTGTTTTAGAGATTTTATGTGACTTTCCCAATGTCACATAGCTTATTGGTTACAGAGTTGAAATGAGAACCCAGGACGCCAGATCACCATTATATGACACTGCCCATCATTCATGAGTGAGGAAGATGAGATGTGAAGAGCCATGTGCAATATCTAAAAAACTCAAATAACATCTCCAAGCAGAAAATATTACTTGAAATCATTCCAGTAGAAAGAGCTTTCACCTGAAGCGGTAGAACATTTCCTTGTTGTTATTCATCTTTTCTGCCTTAATCTTCCTCCAAGGCCCTAAAAGGTGGCATCTGTTATATCACAAAGGCATACCTGCAAGGCTGCTTCTGCTTCTTCTAACGCTGGCTTTGCTGCTTCCAGTTTTTCCTCAGCAATGGCTTTATCTTTAGAGATGCTGTCAACAATGGCCTGGGCTTTGTCCTTCACCTTCTGTACCTCAACTTTGACCTTTTCGGCAGCCTGTGCTTTCATTGTCACTTCTTTTAAGACCTAATTTAATATAAAACAAAAAAGTACATCAAAAATTACCAAAGACCCAGCTGGAAATGCACATTTTTGCCTTGATTTTGTCCACTTACACAATTCTTCGTGCATAGAATTAAGAGTATGGTATTCTAATGGAAATAAATAATTTGTACTTCCATGGTTATAATTTAGTGAAGGAGCATACATCATTAACATTTATGAGCTGGGAATTCAAAGTGAATACGGTCCACGTGTCTACTCACTGTGTCGGCTTTATCATTGGCCATTTGGAGCTCCTTTTCTTTCACTTCCAATTCTTTGCTCAGGGCTGCAACAGACTCCGAAGCTTCTTTTAGCTTTTCCAATCCAGTATTCATTCTGAGATTAAAAATCCAAGTGGGGAGTGTAAAATGTGTGGTTCTTGGCCACATTTTCTAAGCACTGGTCTACTGATGTATATAGTAATGGTCATATTTGAAGAATAATGTATATACAATAGCAAACCCGAGAGGGCTTGACAAAGAGAGTAAATGTCCAGGCTTGATTCCAGACTGAAGACACTTGTATGTTCTTCATAGACCATGTGTGAAAAGACTAAGTCTGCTAAGAACACTGCGTGACATGAGGAACGACAGTGTCTACAATCTGTCTCATGCAGGAAACATGCTTAATGAACTTCAGCTAAAAGACAATAGACTTCAAATGCTTGAAGTCTTATCATGGAGAAAGGGAAATAGATAACTTGTTTTTCTAACGAGACCAATGAAGTTAAAAGAAGAAAGATTTGGGATCAAGAAAAGAAACAAATTTAAAGCCATCAGAACAGCCTCGTGAAGGGCCCAACTGCCTGCCTGACTCTGAAATAATGTGATCTTAAAGACAGGAGTCCTCAGAGTCATTCAGTCCAATCACCCACCCAGAGGTCCCTTATGTAACAACCTTGGCTGATTCTTGGCTATATTCAGGCAGAAGACATAAGTGTTCAGAAAAGAGCAAGGCAGAGTAGGGAAATTGGGAACAAACTTCAGTGAATAGGGTTGTTTACTATGCAGAGAACATAAGCATCAAGCAGACTTTTCTATCCCAGACACTCAGAATGTGCAGGAAGAAAGAGATGAGTAGCGCGGGGAGGGGATGTCTGTATTCTCAGCTTTCCTCCAGGTCCATGGTTTCTATTATTGTCATGCAATATTATAGAAAGTGGGAGGCCACATGAAAACTTGGCAACATTTAATCCTATTGGGCAAGAATAAAGCCCCTAGCGACCAGGGAATAATCCTTTGAACAAACTTGAGAGGAAGGTTTCTCAGTCTCAGCACTAGTGGCATTCGGGGCTGAATAACACTTTGCAGTGGAGGGGTGCCCTGTACACCGTTAGGACGTTTAGCAGCATTCCTGACCCCTAACTCTTCTGATGCCAGTAGCACCTCTCCACCCCCTCCACCTTAGCTGTAACAAACAAAAAGGTCTCCAGTTACTGCAAAACGTCCACTAGGAGCAAATTTGCCCCTAGTTAAAAGCTGTTGCTTTAAAATAACTTTGTATTTGACCCTCACACTTACCTGTTGGCCAGAGTTTGCACTTCCACATGCTTTTCTCCATATATGAACTTATAGCCCTGAATAAAGGAGAGGTATGATTTGGGTGTCACATGGGTAGAACGTCGGAATCTCTGGAAATAATCAACACACTTCTCAGCTACCCCATCCTGGAAGGAGCCCATGCACTGGACCACTTCCTTCTTGGTTTCCAAACTGCAGTCAATATCATAGGAAGAGAGGAAGTGTTCAGACACTAGAAAGAATAAAGACAACAGCATGTGAAATATGAAAGAGAATTACCATTTTAAAAGTTAACTGGCTTGAGTCACAGATGTAGAAAACAAATTTATGGTTACCAGGGGTGAAAAGAGGTGGGAGGAATAAATTGGGAGATTGGGATTGACATACACACACTACTATATATAGAATAGATAATTAATAAGAACCTACTGAATAATGCAGAGAACTCTATTCAATACTCTGTAATGATCTATATGGGAATAGAATCTAAAAAAAAGTGGATATATGTATATGTATAACTGACTCACTTTGCTGTACAGCAGAAACTAACACAACATTGTAAATCAACTATACTGCAATTAAAAAAAAATTTTTTTTTTAAGTTGGGACTTCCCTGGCTGTCCAGTGGTTAAGACTCTTCGCTTCCAATGCAGGCAGCACGGGTTTGATCCCTGGTCGGGGAACTAAGATCCCACATGCCATGCAGCATGGCCGAAAAGTAAAAAAAAAAAAAAAAAAAAAGTTAACTGGATATTTTTAAAAACTTAAGACAATTCTTAGGAATGCATGCCATTTTTATAGCCTCAGCTAGGTAGATATGTGTCAGCATTTTTGGCCCCAGGCCTATGACATCAACAATTTAATTTTCCCTTTCATGTACAAAACCATAACAGACTTTAAGCCAATCATAATTCTTTGTTTTCTGGTACATGTACAAAGAAGTCTCTTCTACGCAGCTGCAGGTTCTGGTCAGCAGCCAGACTGTTTTATGGTTTACGTAAGGACAAAAGTGGTACAAATAACTCAGAAATCAGCGTCCACCTGGTATTCATATTTAACAACCCCATTTATTATTTTTTTTAACTCAGAACCTTCCATAACCTTAATTCCCCCAGGCTCTGATTGCATTTGGCATGTGGAATGTTCATCACTAAATTTTTTTATGCCTTGGCCATCTTATTCTTAAATGTGGCAGCTGGCCATCTGTAGTCAATTCTAATTTACGGTATCGTTTAAAAATGTATGAGTAAAAATCTTCTGTTGTAGACCTTTATCTTCCCAACAGTGCCAAACATGGGACCAATTCTAAGACAACATTTCTTATTATAAGAATAGCCCATAAAGTCAGAGCTAATCCATCATCACATATACGTAGAGTGTGTGCTAAGCACCCACCACTAGGAAACTTGGTCTCCATCCCAAGGAATTTACAAGGGTTATACATAACCCAGTTAAAAATTGTCACAACCATCTTTATTCATCTTAGAAGAAAATGGCCTACGGATTTCCTTTAAAAGTGCTAAAAGTATTGAAAAATGTACATAAGAGCTGCAAATACAAATATGGCCAATAAGGAGGGAGAGAAAGAGAAGGAATGGAGTGAAAAAACCTACCAGGTGATAGCTAGCAGAGAAATTAAAAAATGGTATCTTCTCACTGTTAGTAATTGATCACTAAATTAAGTTCTTAATGATGTAATTGTGGGGTAGTATTTACATCTATGTAAATAATAGAGACAATTTATCAGCTTGGTTACAAATATAGTTTACTGTAGACAATGAAAGGCAATAAATTAAGACACTCAGAAGTCATTTTTTCATATGAGTTAAGCAACCACTATAAAGAACAATTTAAATTCTAGGAAGTTTAAGTCTGGTTATTGGAAACCATATGAACTATGCTTGCCTATGACAAATTGTTTGTAGGTTTTAACCACAATGGCAGCAATATTTACTATGTGCCAGGCATGATACCAAGTGCTTTACCTGGCATTATGGGATATTCTCAGGGACATCCCCACTTTCTGAAAACTTTCTTGTATTTACCATGTTATGATTTTTATCCTTACACGAACAGACAGTATCAATAATGGTGACTTTTTTCTTTATTTAGCAAGTTGTCGTTTTGTGTCTCCAAAAAGTCAAAGAAAAAAAAATGGAATGGATTCTAAGTATATTTTTCCATGGACCCACAATCTCTAATGCAGGAAAGGTTACAAAAAGGACCAGTTCCTCTTAGGGTTACCCAAGCCTGCTGAGAGTCAGACAAAAGGCCACGGAAAACCCTTTAGTCATCTTCAATATCCAATCACCAAGGCAGCAATGCCAGTTTTGGGGCCCAACTTTAGGCTGATGTCTGAGGTTGGTATAGGTTATATACTGGTATTGTTTGTTCACTTCACTTGATGTAGAATAAGGTGATGGATGTGTGGGATAGAAGGGAGTACAATGGCCTCAGTCCCTGAATTTTGGTGCCCTCAAATTCCCACTTCATTTGGATTAAAAGAATTGAAGTAATAAAGTGAGAAGGGCACATTAGTTGCCTATCCAGTAGCCATACCCTCTCTTTGTTACTAAAAGAATCTTGATTTTGCTCAGAGTAACAATCTGCCCAACTAAAAGTCTTTGATTCTCCAAACTCTCATGTAGCTGGGAGTGACTCAGTTCTGGCCAAAGACATGCAGACAAAAGTCCCTGGGGAAGAATCCTGTCCTGACATAAAAGGTAAAGCTTCATGAGACACCAACAGACACAAAGCCTTGAGATGCAGCAGCCCTGTTGTGCCTATAAGAACAAGAGGCACACCCTAAGGATGACAGCAAGATAGGAGTAAGGTCCCCACTGGCTTTGTTCTAGGCTGCACATCTGTGCGCTTTCTTGGTAGCAGGAAAACGAAAAAAAAAAAAAAACCTACTTGTTTATGCTGCTCTGGTTTTCTCTTACAGCCAAACAGATTCTTAATTGCTACATTCAGAAGGCAAGCATATCTAATCCTGGCAGATCCTAAATCATAAAACTTTATTAATTAATCCTTAGGATATCCTTAAGTGATGGATATCACTATGTATATTTTATAGACAAGGAAAATGAAGCTTAGAGAAGTTTGCCTCTAGGTAGGAGAATTGGAATTCAAAGCCCAAGATGATGAATTCCAATGCCTACAGCACCTTGATTTAGAAATTCAAATACAACAAAACTATATAGAGTTTTTAGACTGTTAACAAACATTTTTTCATTGAAGCCCAAAGTTCAAAAATATCTTCTGATTAATGTGCTTCATAAACAAAACATGCTAGTTTTTCTGGGAAACAGTGGGAACTATATGGTTGGTATTACTTTCTGAGTGGTTATTGTGTGCAGTTGCCTCATTTCTCTTTATGATACACCATTAGTTGTGAGCAGTTGCAGAAGCAGTGGTGACTAACTCATAAGGCCAAAATCTTGTATAGTATAAATCAAGTAATAATTTTCAAAGAGGGCCAGTTTATTTACATAACTAAAATGGCCTTCTTTGAAAAGAAATATATGCCATATATATGCTATTGATTTTGTTGAAACTTTAGTTACAAATAAGGATGGCTCATTTTAATAATAATGTGCTGATTTAAAACGGAGTCTAGTAGAACATTATTAATTATCTTTACCTTGGAGAAATCTAAATGAACTTAATTGATTTAGTAGTGACTTTGGAATCACAGTGTTTCATTAAGAAATACAATATCACCAGAATAAAGATAATACAGATACTTAGAAGCAATTCAAAACAACTCCATTTAAAGATAAAAACAAAGATTTGCCAAAACGGAGATTACTAAATGGTGGGAAGGACAAGAATTTTAAGAAATAAAATAAAGCATATATTTCTTTAAATGTTTCATCTAGAGATTCAGTCCATTTAAATTCATACATATAAAAATCTCACTTTTTTTCAGAAGCAATATAATTACTACAAAATCTAGTATTTATGGTATGTGTGGAATAAAGAGGAGGACACTTGGCTTTTTCTGAGTATCTTTAAATTAGAAAAATGCTCTAAACAATAAGAATAAACTACCCAAAATTAAGAAAATAGTACCATTTACAAGAGCATCAAAAAATAAAATAAAATACTTAGACATAAACTCAACCAATGGTATGAAAGACTTGTACTGAAAACTATAAAACACTAATAAAAAAATTACAGTAGATATAAATATATAGAAAGACATCATATGTTCACAGGTTGGAAGAATTAATATTGTTAAAATGTCTATACTACCCAAAGTAATCTACAGATTTAATACAACCCTTATCACAATTCCAAAGGCATTTTATACAGAAATAGAAAATAAAAATGCTAAAATTCATATGGAACCACAGAAGACTCCCAATTTTGAGCAAGGACAAATCAGAATCACTTCCTGATTTCAAAATATATAACAAACCTACAAAAATTAAAACAACATGGTACTAGCATAAACACAGACATGTAGACCAATGGAACAGAATAGAGAGCCCAGAAATAAACCCACACACGTACAGTCATATGATCTTCAACAAGGGTGCCAATAATACACAATGGTGAAAAGATAGCCTCTTCAATAAATGGTGAAAACTGGATATCCATATGCAAGAGAATGAAACTGGACCCTTATCCTACATCATACACAAAAATCAACTCACTCAAAATGGATTAAACACTTAAACATAAGACCTGAACCATAAAAGTCTTAGAAGAAAATGTAGAGGAAAAGCTTCTTAACATTGGTCTTGGTAACAATTTTTTGGATGTGACACCTAAGGCACAGGCAACAAAAGCAAAAGTAGATGAGTGGGATTACAAACTAAAAAGCTTATGTACAGCAAAAAACAATCAATAAATGAACAGGCAACTTACGCAATGGGAGACAATATTTGCAAACCTAATAAAGGGTTAAATATATATATTTTTATATATATTTATGTTTTTTATATATATTTATATATATATATATATGGAACTCCTACAACTCAATAGCAAAAAACAAGCAACCTGATTAAAATGAGCAAAGGAACTAAACATATTTTTCCAAAGAAGATATACGAATATACATACCAACAGGTATATGAAAAGATGCTCAACATCACTAATCATCAGGGAAATGCAAATCAAAACCACAGTGAGAAACTCCTAGAGGAAAACATAGTACAGAGGATACTCTTTGACATAAATCACAGCAATATCTTTTTGGATCCGTCTCCTAGATTAATGGAAATAAAAAATAAACTAAAAAAATGGGACATAAACTTAAAAGCTATTGCACAGCAAAGGAAACCATAAACAAAATGAAAAGACAGCCTACAGAATGGGACAAAATATTTGCAAATGATGCAACCAACAAGGGATTAATCTCCAAAATAAACAAAGAGCTCATACAGCTCAATATCAAAGAACCAAACAACCCAATTGAAAACTGGGCAAAAGATCTAAACAGACATTTCTCCAAAGAAGACATACAGTTGGCCAAAAGGTATGAAAAGATGCTCACCATCGCTAGTTATTAGAGAAATGCAAATCAAAACTACAGTGAGGTATCACCTCACACCGGTCAGAATAGCCATCATCAAAAAGTCTACAAATAATAAGTGCTGGAGAGGGTGTGGAGAAAAGGAAACCCTCTTACACTGTTGGTGGGAATGTAAATTGGTACAGCCACTACGGAAAACAGTAAGAAGTTTCTCAAAAAGTCAAAAATAGAACTATCATATGATCCAGCAATCCCACTTCTGGGTATATATCCAAAGAAATTGAAATCAAGATCCTGAAGAGATATCTGCACTCCCATGTTCACTGCAGCATTATTCACAATAAACAAGACATGGAAACAGCTCAAGTGTCCATCCACGGATGAATGGATAAAGAAAATGTGGTATTTACATACAATGGAATATTATTCACCCTTAAAAAAAGAAGGAAATTCTGCCATTTGCAAAAACATGGATGAACCTGGAGGGCATTATGCTAAGTGATATAAGCCAGACAACAAGAACAAATAATATATGATGTCACTCACATGAGGAATCTAAAATAATCAAATCATAGAAGCAGAGAGTAGACTGTTGGTTGCCAAGGGCTAGGAGGAGGAAATGGGGAGGTATTAGTCAAAAGATACAAAGTTTCAGTTATACATATGAATAAGCCCTATAGACCTTCTTGTATGCCATAGTGCCTATAGTTACCCATACTGTATTGTATAGTTAAAAAATTTTGCTAAGAGGGTAGATCTTATGTTAAGTGTTCTTATCACAAAACAATCATTATCATCTTCATCATTCAAGTGAGGAGGAATCTTTTGGAGGTAATAATGGATATGTTTATGGCATAGGTTATAGTTTCACAGGTGTATACTTATGTCCAAACTTGTCAAGTTATATATATTAAATATGCACAGATCTTTTTATGTCATCCATACCTCAATAAAGTGGTTTTTAAAAATTAAAATAAAGTATATCTTAAGGAATAAATAAATAAATTAGAAAAATACACAATAATTTAATACTTTTATAGAAAATATTTATTATAATATAACTGAAATATGCTAAAAATGATATATTTTCTCATTGATGTGACTGGGGATAATAATTTAATTCAGAATCAGGATCATAAAAGCAATTTAAATGGTTTTTCTAGAAACCTTCCTGCTAATTTTCTAAAAAGAATATATAACACTTAAATCCCTAAATGTATTGAAGTACTTCAAATACCTACAGATGGTATTCTTTCAAAATAACATAAGGCAGGTTGGTATTAAGTGTAGATGCTGGTTTTCCCAACAAGATTTTATATTTATAAAAGAAAGGAGGTATGTCTCATGTCTTATAATTATTTTATCCACTACTGTGACTATCACAGTACTATATATTCATGTAGTATACTGGCTCTAAATATTTAGTAGACTAGATTGGAGGCATAGTCACAAAAGCTCACTGGTTAGCAAAAGGTTTGAAAAGATTGAAATGCCCAGGTGCATTATATAAAGTTTAAGTGCTAAAGATATAGGAGGTTCAAGAAAAGGGGGAAAAAATATTCCTAAGTGAACAAAGGAAGAGTGAAGGATCTGATGGGTCTTGATTAAGCTTTGGAACTTAGATAAACAAAGATGAGAGAGAAGATTCTTGATAAGGGGGACGATGTGTTGAAGAATAAAGATGATCGAAGGATGCTCAGAAATCAAACAAAAGATGTATATCTGAAAAAAAACAAGAGAAGGTTTGTGTTGGATTAGAGAAGACTGCAAGTAAGTTAGGGCCATATTATTGAAGGATGATGAATTTTGACAGTCTGATCCATTGGGTGAACACTGTAGGTGTTGAATACTGGTAGCTGTTGAAATTGTGAACAAAGATATGTAGTCCTTGAGCCCATGGAGTTTTAGTTTAGCAGGACAGATAAGCATTAATCAAATCATACAACTAAGTACTTAAATTGCAAACTGTGGTTAGTCCCAGGAAGCAAAAGTGCAGGGTGCTGTGAAATATATAACAGGGGAACTGGCTTTGGGGGTGTTGGGAGGGGGTGGGAACAGGGGAAGTTTTCCCTGAGGAAGTGACATTTAGCTGAGCCAGGAGTATCCGGACAGAGGGAGGAGGGCTCAGGGAGAATGGGAGGAGGAGGGCATTGCATGGGAAGAAAAAGGCCATATTCAAGAAGCAAGGAGAACAGATCAGGAGGAAAAAGTGACCTCAGGTAAGGCTGAGGAGGTAGGTGGGGTCAGCTCTTCCCAGCCTTGAAGGCCAAGCTAGAGACTGCTTTTTCCTAAGAGCGGTGGAAGGTTTTAAATAGAAAGCAACGTGACTGAGTTTATGTTTTTCTCACTGTTCTGTCGGCAGCGTGAGATGGATGAGAGACAGGTGAAAGAGGAGGAGGGATCATTAGAAAGCTATTTGAGTTTTCCAGGTGAGTTACAATGATAGCTTGGCCTAGGATGCCAGTGAAAGGGAAAGAGTTGGATAGATTCCACCAATATTTAGGAGACAAAGTTGACATGACTTAGTGATGGGGCAGACTTGAGAGTTGAAGAAAAGAAAGGTGTTAAAGACAAAGAGCTTTCTGTTGCCAAGTTTCATGGACGATCGTGGGACTTCCTGGGAGAGAGTGACCAGAGCTGAACCAATTCAGTTTTAGACATTCTGAGTTTAAGGAGCCTATGAAACATCTACAAGAACGTATCAAGCAGGCAGTTGAGTGCACAGATTTCAAGCCAGAGGACAGACGAGACCAGAGATAAAAATTGATGGGGCATATTACACAGGAGCCTGTAGATGAGCTTGCCAGGGAAGAGGATCTGGAGCAAAGAAATGAGTCTGCCTTGCCCTCCAATATGCCTGGCTCCATAAATGGCGTATGAAGCTCAATAATTATGTTCTGAGTAAACGAAAAAATAGATGCATGCATGAAAGTCAGGACACTTGCTAGGAACTGATGACACAGAAATGAAAGTTTCCCTGCCCTCCATGTAATCTTGGCTTGGGTTGATGCAATGAGATTTAAAAGAATGGAGAAGATTTGTGAGAAATCAACAAAGGAACAACCTTTTATCTTGTAATAGAAGTGACAATTGAAATAAAGACTTGCCAGGGAGGGCTCCGTTATTTAAATTAAGTCATCCTAATTATAGTATATTACAGTGTTTGTCACCTGAAATTATTTTTATTATTAATAATAATACCTTACATGATATTCTACAAAGCACTTGCGTACTAATTATCACAGTTCATAGTAAACTTAAAATAGCTGTTAACCACTGTGGTTTTGTGCTCTGCATTTATATCCTACTTCAAGGAATTTTAAAGTTTTACCCTTAGTTGTATTTATATTTTAACAGGACTTAAAATTTTAAATCATGAGTGTTTTCTCAAATCTTATAAGAGACAACACTGTACATTTGTACTTCAAATATATTAAAATATTTTGTGTTTAAAAGCCACAGATCAGAAAAACCATTATTATCAAGAGTAGTGTGCTGAGAATATATATATACTATATATATGTGTGTATATATATATATATATATATACACACACACACACTGGCTATAGCTATTGGCTTCTTGCACCTCTGATAATTACTTCAGCTCCACTGTCCCCAGTTCTCCATCTATAAAGGGCAGGAGACGGTTAATCAGTCGTTCTCCCACTGGGTACCACATAGCCGGAGGGGCAGATGTGGGAGTAGCAGCTGGCAGCACCGTGAAACGGTGAGGCTTCAGAGTCCTTCCTCTCCTCTACTTTTCACTGTTTTATCTATTAGGGCTACCTGTCATGTTTCACTGGAAAACAAGACTCTTCTTAATTATTATTACGACACAATAATCAGACAAAAAGTTTGAAAACTACTGCCCTGAATCAGGGTTCTTCTGAAGTTCTGCTACAATAGGTCAGAGGTGAGACCTAACTATCTCTCTCTTTTAAAACAACTGCAGATAATTTCTCACCAAAAGCTGAAAAAACCATAAACTTAAGGGATGATCTCTAACATCTCCTATACAACTTTCATGTTCAATTTCATGTATAGAATAAGAGAAACATTAATGTTCCACAGGATGGAAGATTAGACAGAAGCAGAAGCAGCAAGGGCTCCAGTCATAAAAGTCTCTGTTTAACATCCTTTTTCAGGCACAGAAGCCATCAGAGGATGGCTGATAACATTTTCCTCTTTGATTTTCAGCACTGCAGCCACAAGAAGGAAAAGTCCAAGAGATACTGGGCTTAAACTACTCTGAGGTTGGCCAACCCACTTAAAAAAGAACCCAAAAGAGATTAAAACCTCGGGGTCCTCCTGTGACGTCCCAGAACCTGCCTGGGGACCAACTGAGACAAAGCTTTCAACCACAGCGGAAACACTAGAATCATTCATTGTAAATTAACCCAAGGGGGCACAGACTGAAGATCTCATTCGCTGATAATCACGCTCTGGGAAGAAAATTGCTGCCAAAGGAGAAAGAGCACAGTCTTGCAAAAATCCTCAAACCTTGGACAAAGTGCCTTTTGGTTCAATCCAGTAGAGAGACAGCAAAGAGCACAGAATATAAATACATACACACACACACACACACACACACACACACAGAGAGAGTAAATACATACACACACACACACACACACACAGAGTAAACCAGAAACTCTGATACAAAAATTTCCACCACACTAACCAGCAACTAAGGCATCCTTAGGCCATCGGCTGAACCAGTCAATAGTGCACCCTGAAATAAGGGCAGGAAACTTCAAAGCTCGATTTCGAAATCTCTCCCCCACTGGCGAAAAGCAGAGCACGATGTGAAGGTTCTGTCGGACCCGGCTCATGAAGTAGTCATACAGGTTCTCATTCGTAGGAGGGCGCCTGGGGTACTCTATTTTCATGACTGATATGAGATCACTATTAATTTCATCAATTTCTTCGCGAGCAAATAGGTTGGAGACCTTAGAGAAAAGTGGACATTCAAATTCAATACAGGCATATGAAAACAGATCAAAATATATAGCTCAATATGTATAATCTCTTTCCTTCATTTGTGTCCTTAAACTCACCTTTAGAAAATCAACGAAAGTCCTCAAGATGAGATACACCGTGTTTTAAAGTACACAAATGATTCTATTACTAGCTGGAAAGTCATAGCCCGTTAAGGGGGTAAATGGACATATCAAAAATCCAACCAGCTTTCCTTGCAACCTTCTTCTTCCGTTTTTCCATTTCTCACTTGGAGCTTTCAGTAACATTTTCAATGCATAGCTCCACATTTTGATTGATAGGGAGTTTTATTCTTCAAAAACCCAACAGAAAAACCCATTCTTCATACCGATCACCTAATCCCAATAATAGCACTTATTCAGTACTTTAACGGAAGGAAATACAGAGAGCTCTAACATTGGAGGGAATCTGAAGAGGCAAAACACATCAAAAATAAATGAGCTCCTACCTCACCCGATGATAAAACATTATTCATATATTCCAAAAACGATTCATCTTTAATCTCATTGTCCGTGAAAATAAAAGTGATTCCTTTGCCTTGCTGACCAGCTGTTCTATACAAAATCTTCAGGTCTTCCATCAGATTTGATGCGTTGTAGGATCTAAAGAAATATTGTCATCGTGTCATCAGCTAAAATATGTTAATGGGAAGGAAAGACCCTTATAACAATGCTTTATGCCGTTTGTTTAACCAAAAAATGCTGATATTGTGCCATCAGATAGGTATTTTATTGTATGTAAATGTTACTTGTTCATTATATTTACTTGCAAAAATTAAAATAATTTTTAAAACTCCACATTTTATAAAACATTATATTTTTACACACAAAAAACATCTAGAGTGAAAACTCAACCTGAAGCAAAAGTATAATTTTTAACCACACCATAATGCCATCAGAATGTATATACATGTTTCATTTTGAAAATGTTCGTTGGTAAAGGTAAGAGAAATGTCAAATTCTAATATTTACTAAGCACCCATCTGCAATTGATATTTTAGAAGATACCTCATAAATTGAACTAAACTAAACTAAAGCATTTCAAGCCTTCATTATATGGGGTGAGGGAGATGCCCTACTGTAAACTGTACCCTCCTCATTCCCAACACAACTATTTTCATTGCATCTTTGGACGTCACTTGAAAGAGTCTTCTGAGCAATCATTGCACTGTAGTAGAATCATTAGAAACATTATTAAATATCCCACTCTAAATCTCTCACATCCAAAGCAATCACTTAGTGGAAGTCAACTTGCAATCATGAAATGTTAGACAATATAGAGTAGCCCATTACTGCCAAAAGTAAAAATGAAAATATTCCAGTCCTGGAGACTCAGACTCACTAAATTATTATTTGAATTTTGTGTCATTAAATAAACTCAGAGTTCAGAGCACAAGAGCAAATAAATGGCCTTCTGATTTTTAAAAAGCTACCAAATATTTAACTTCTATACTCTGCTTTTTTAACATTTAAAACCTAAACCCTAGAACCAGAAATACCACTATCATGCACCAATATTTCAAGAAGACTGCTAGAAAAGTGAGATCTGAGATACCAGAAAAAATTTTCAAAGACAAAGTCCCTTGAAAGAGAGAGAGAAAGAATAGAGAAAGGGAGGGAGGGAGGGAGGGAGGGAGGGAGGAAGGAAGGAAGGAAGGAAGGAAGGAAGGAAGGAAGGAAGGAAGGAAGGAAGGGAGGAAGGGCGGTGGGGAGGGAGGGACAGGACAAAGGAAAATAGCTCTCCCCAGCTTCTTGTGATATGGGGAAAACTTTCAGTCCAGTCCCCTGGATCTCAAGGACCCCCCTGCCTCAAATAATATGACCTGAGTCATCTAACAAATGGCTGTGCTTCCCAAAGGAGAGGCTCTTGCTTCCTGAGCCTTGGCCATGTGGCTATGCAAAGGCTAAGGCAGTAGGATCGTCTCTGGAAGGTTATGAGAAGCCAGAGAAGGCCCTGACCCTCCTTTTCATCAGTACTGGAGCAGTCCCAATATGACCTGCAGAGGAACCAATTTATTCACAAGGAGAGGATTCATAAGGTATTTTTTCTGAGGCAGCATGGTGTAGTGAAAGTCATGGCAGACCAGAAACCAGAAATCTTGTGGTTAATTCCCAGGTTTTTCTGGGACTTCAGGCAAATCATAGCCTCTCTGAACCTCAGCTGTGATATGTCCTGCTAACCCACAAAGCCACAAAGTTCTTTTGAAGATCAAATTAGCCTGTGCATGTAAAAGTGCTTTGAAAACTATAAGGTTTTATACAAAATGTTAAGAACAAAAATCTCAGAGTTCAATCCCCTTCCTGTACAGGTTATCTTTCATCTAACATTGCTTCTATCCACAAACTAGAAGAATTATACACAAAGCAACTAAAATTATTTCTCTCTGTTTCAGTACTTGAAAGACATAGTAACGTTTTAGATTGATTCTCCAAGCAGAATCCAGTAATTTAGACCAAATAAAAGGTGTAACAACAACAACTTGAGTATCCGGATCTCCAAACCCAATGTTTAATCATTTCCAACCTTTGTCCCAGCAGGTGGCTATGGCCCTCCATCAGTGAGATAGATCAGTAGCATGTCTTGCCCTACAGCTCCAAGCCAACGCTTAGTCAATGCCCGACAGGCAAGACTCTCACACCTAGAAATTAACTTCTAATAATATTCAGCCCAAATAAACTTCCCAAACTGGCCTCTTGCTTCTCGCCTTATCTTGGTTGATCCTGAAGTTCTGTTTAGCCTCTCTACATGTTCCCTTTCCACTTCCTAATTCTCCCCGCACTGCACACACATGTCCGAGGACAACTCTTCTGGGGTTCCCTACCCTGATGAGTAGCAGCGCCAACTATCCAGTATCCCAAGCCAGAACCAGGATGTACCAAGTCCAAAAGCTCCAGCTTCCTAAGGATCTCTTGAATCTTCCCTCTTTTCTCCTCTCTCACCTCCACCACTCGGGACACCACCATCTGTTGCTGAGATCCCTGAGATAGCCTTATAACCCTTCCAGCTTAGCTCCTTCCGCCCACCTTCTCTACATGCAGATGTGACATGCCTCCCCTAGGGGTGACATGTTAATGGTTTCCCACTGCTCTAGGATGAAGTCCAAATTCCTTATGATACCTTCAAAGACCTCCATGTCTCTTCCTTTCCCACTTCCCACCTTATGCTATATACCAGCCATATTTAACTGCTTCCAGGCCCTCAAACGTAACTTCACATGTGCTGATCCTTTTGTCTGGAACATTCTTTACTGTTTCTCTTCTCTGAGATAATTCTTACTCATATTCATGTCTCAGCTGAAACATCTCTTTCTCCAGGAAGCCTTTTCTGACCATCCCTTAGACAAGATTAGGAGTCCTTCCCTCATGTTTCAACAGACTCTGGTCTGGTCTGCATTTATTTCCTTATCAGAGAGAGCACCTACGTATCACATCTTATTGAGTGAGTTGCTCAACTGTCCCCACTGAATCGCTGTAAATTCCATGATGACACAGGCCAGGTTTATCTTGCTTACCGTGTATCTCAGCACTGAGTCAGTGCCTGACACACAGCTGGTGTTCAATGAATATTTTTAAATGTATGAATGAGTAAATCAGCATAAACTTCTCATCTGTTTTTCCAGTTTAATAACATTCTTGAAACCTGAATTAACATTTAGTAGGGACAAATTTCTTCTGAAATGCACTAAAAGGAATATACACAACACTCATATCAAGCATAACATGAAAACAGAGAGGCACCTGGTCACTGAAATGAGAGGCTAAAATGTTTCCAAAGTAAATCATTCATGTGAAATTTTCATGGTCTATGACAGAGGTTGAAAGGGGAGGATGATAAGTCAACATTCAAGAAGAAAAACGATTATGATTCCCTTATGTATAAAAAAAATGCATTCTTAACTCCAAGTGGCTTCTGAGAACCATTTATCAAAATCCATTTCAGGTTAATTAAAGTGAAAGCGTGTTACCTTGTCAGAATGATCTGGAAGGAAGTGTGGCCAGCAATGAATGAAGCCAACTTGGTCAGGCTCTGCTTTCCCGATCCACCCACCCCGACCAAGAGGGCATTTCCCCGGGGAGTACGAATGACACGTGAGATCTAGAATATGGAACAGAAAAAGCATGTATCATTTAATGTGCAAATATTCCACTTTTTTCCTATTTATTCAACACAGGCATACCTAGGAGATATTGCAGGTTCAGTTCCATACCATCATAATAAAACAAATATTGCAATAAAGCAAGTTTTTGGTTTCCCAGTACACATAAAGTTATGTTTACACTATACTATTAATTTTGCAATAGCATTATGTCTAAAAAAACAATGTACATACCTTAATTGAAAAATACTTTATTGCTAAAAAGTGCTAACCAGCATCTGAGCCTTCAGCGAGTGATAATCTTTTTTCTGGTAGAGGGTTTGAAGTATTGTGAGAATTACCAAAACATGACACAGCGAAACGAAGTGAGCAAATGTTGGGAAAATGGCACCAATAGACTTGCTTGACACAGGGTAGCCACAAACCTTCAATTTGTAAAAAATTGCATATTTGCTAAGTGCATTAAAGCAAAGGGCAAGAAAATACGGTATGCCTGTATAAGCATTTTGGAAGCTGTACATGTCTTAGGATCAGAATAGAAAGATATACTGGCTGGACTAATGAAGGCATTTCTGAAATATAACAATGTTTAAGAAGTATTGGACAGGGTGGGGAGCGGGGCATGTGCCTTTAGGAAACTAGGATAGGAGGAAACCAGTAGAGAAAAGTCATCAGACAGCCCAGTCTCTGGCTTGCTCTGGGTTTTCAAGGAGAGAAATAAAGGGGACTTTGAGGTTTCCTTTTAGTTTGCCAATCTACTTCAGTAGGATAGGAAAAAGAACAGAAATTTCAAAACAGTGTGTATCCTTGGAATACAGAACACAAGGTTAATTAGCGTATCCTCCGCATTTGAAAACTAACATAGTTTAAATAGAAGGCAAGAAAATTTCCAAAATATGGCACAGATGATGGAATTTAAAAAGAAGAAAATAAGCATAAACACTCTCCTTATTATTTGGCAAAGACAGTGATACCTGAGGTATCTACTAAGTGATTATGGGTAGACCAGAAGTCCACTCTATGCCAGTCAGTAGCCCCAGACCATTCCAAGTCATATTTGTGGTAAAAGTCCATGATTCTTTGGCTTTATTTGTATTTGATAAACTACTTTCACCATCAGGTCTCCAACCCCACCTAAAGGGGATCCACTGTAGAATTCTCTTGGATGCATTTTTCACCTTACATGATGACTGTCTTTCCCTCCTAACTGCAGTTTGAGCCTGCAGTTTTGCTGTAATGCCAGCTTTTCTCTAAACTAATGATAGAAAGCTATATGGGGGCTGAGAAGGGATCACTTCTCTGTTGCTGGCGGAAGCCTTCTGGCACAACCTGGGCTCTGCATTCTGACAAGGTTTGGTTAAACATCCTTTTTCAGGATTCCCTCCACTGGCAGGGGCTATACCCTATTCCTATCGGGACTACCACTGCTTTTGGATTATATCCCCAAATTTAGTGTGAGCCCTTGGAAACGGAGACCATTTTTTTGTTGTGGCCCTAAGAACCTGGTCCACCAATCCTGGTAAGATTGGTAGGTGATACACTCTGCTCTTCCAGCCTCCTACTCATCCTCTCCAAGTGATGCTCTCCTAAGTTGCTGTAGGCAGGGGAGGAGTGGTACTGGCAAGAATTCTTAGGATTTTGCCAGTGTCTATTCATATTCTTTCCCTGGTGTTACTTCAAGAGGCACAGATAGATAAGACAGGTAAGAAGCTACTGCAGGCCATCCTAGAATCGCCTGTGTTGTTTCTTGGTTAACTTTTTCAAAATATATAACTTTTTTCATAACCATTTCCTTTAGTTGATGCTGGTGATTATATTAGGGTTTTAAAAAATTGTTGTTAATCAAGTATAAGGAACTTTCATCCCAACACCTTTTCCTGCAACTGGGCTTAGGTCTCACACTAAAATTTTCCATTCCCAGTTTCTAGCACATGAGAAACCCTTAAAATATATTTGACAAATGATCATATACAAACAAATAGAAGACTTTAAAAGCAGACTCAAAAAACTCATCATCTAGTTAAAAACAGAAATTATAAGAGAAAACACAGTCAAGTGAGAACTTCAAATGGGACTATCTTGTCCTATTATCTACAGATTGTAACATAGAGATACTCATTTTTTAAATTTCTTTAGCAAATATTTTAAAACTTAATAATGCCCAACCTGCCTTACAGGTGCTCACATCCTGAGAGACCTATTAATAGAAACATGCAATAATGCCCCATGGTGAATGCTGGGGTGGATAGGAATGATGGCAACTGGAGGAAAGAATGCAAAGGAAACAACACTGCTTGTGAAGGCGAGTCTTAGGTGTGGAGCTGGAATTTGATCTAGATCTTGAACGATAACTAGAAGTTTATGATGCAAAGAAAATGGCACACTGGGCAGGAAGTGGGCTCAATTTTAAGAAGACGGAATGGGATGCACAAAGTCTCAGAATCAGCAAAAGGCCTGAGGTGTCCTCATAGGGATGGGAACTTCAGTACCAGGTATGGAAATATCGGGAAATAAGGTGCAAAGCGTTGTTTAGGGCCATACTGGGGACTTGGTTAAATTCTAAACCTATTTATCAAGCATCACAAGTGTGCCTGTCTCAGCAATACTCCATCCTGTGAATATGAAGGGGAATAAAGTGGGTGCCTGCCCTCACAGAGCTTACAGTCTGGCAGAGAAGACAAATACAAACAGATGAGTTCTATACAACACAAGACCTGCTGGGAATGCAGCATTGATGAGGTGCTCTGGAATCAGGATGTGTTTAAGCACAAGCAGTTGATTTTTCTGGATTACACCCTAAGCAGAGCACCACCCACAAGGGGTAGAGTGGTAGGCAAGGACTAGATCATGAAAAACAATACACACCATGATTTGAACTTTAACCAAAGAGGCAAAAGAGATATCGCAGAGATATTCTTGGTTTTAAAAGAAAATTGTTATTTTGATTAAGAAAGGAACTAAGAAACACACTTGGTTTCAGATCACATCCTGTTTTGCTGCAGTTTTCATCTTCAATCCTGTCTCTTGGCTTCTATCATGTCTTATAACTAGGTCACATATTTCAAGGCTCACACCCACATGACAGAGTTTGGATGTAACCGTACACAGAAAGCAAGAGGATAGAAGAGAGGGTTGGCCTAGAAAGCAGCGAGGAATGTAGCATTTTAGCTCAGAAACTCCAATCACGGATTCTTTGGCCAATCCCAGAGCAGGCACACTGGAGGCTGAGAATGAGGGAAAACACAGTCAAGGACCTGTACTGAGGCACACATGCCTTGAATGTCATACCCAAAGTGAAGAAATGCATCATCTGTGCTGCAAAACCCAGAAAAAAAGACAGCTCTAGGGAACATCCTCAAGCACAAGACTAACATAAATAACCTCATTTCAATTTAAGCTGTTATGGAATCCCAAGCCAATCAGATTTTGTCTCCATAGACACCTAGTCATGAAGTTGCCTTTGATATTATTTATTTAGAAAATGGTTATTCTTTTTGTCTTCTTCCTTTTACTCATTAAATATGATAGTATCTCCATTCTTCCTTTTGACTTTTAGTCAACTATAAATTAGGAGCCAATTTCAAAATGTTATTTATATTTGGCTTTGGAAGAACATTTGCGCTCATAATTCAGTAGATATCTCAGATTCTGAGAATTCAGTTTCCAAGCTAAGTGTCCTCATGCTGGGGACATCCAACCCCAGAACACACTCTCTGTTTTCCTCCTTCTCCCTGACTTAGTCCGGCCTCCTCAATTTTCAGAGGCAGAGTTGACTTACTAAGTAACCTCTAAAACCCTCTCCAGTTCTAAGATTTTGTAATTATTAGAGGTGACAACTTGTGATTATGAGGTTGTTCCTCATGGTTAAGCCTAAGTAATGGGAGACAGACTCAAATTGTCTTCTTTCTAATTAAAAGGATGTAGTCTGAAAAAATAATTGACATCAATAAAGTGAGAATATCAACGATGAATTTTAAATGGCATTATCTCCCACCATCAATAAATTAGGTCATGTACGTTATCAAGTAAATAATATATTTTACTTCTAACCTTTGAGGGTCAGTCATTACAGTGATTGGAAATTGTAACGACTCGTATGACAAAGTAGAAAGGCAACTGTACTTTCCTGGTGGATTTCATTGTAACAGAATTTTCATCCCAGCTCAAAGTCAACTGTTTATGCACTATTTTTAATTATTATTTCTAATTGTGGTAAAATACACACAACATAAAGTTTACCATCTTAACCATTTTTAAGGGTATAGTCCAGTGTCATTAAGTACATCCACATTGTTGTGCAACCATCACCACCATCCATCTCCAGGACTCTTCATCTTGCAAAAATAAAACTGTACCATTAAACGCTCCTCATTCACCTCCCCTCAGCCCCCAGCAACCACCATTCTTTCTGTCTCTATGAATTGACTACTCTAGGGACCTCATATAAGTGGAATCATACAGTATTTGTGGTTTTGTGACTGGTTTATTTCACTTAGCATAATGTCCTCAAAACTAATGCCCTATTTTTTATAGTTATCCTTTGCATTATGCAAAATATAAGCAGACTTTGTGCCTGTGCTTTGAACTCAGATGTCAACCACATTCATTCTATGTAGTGAAAACACTGAGCTGGAAGCAGTATAGCAACAGTGAATAAAATTATCATATCACACATCTGAAGTACACCTGCTCTGATTTTAAACCTATAGGTGTGACATGTTGCATTCAGTTCAGAAATTAAACTGGAATATAGCATTGGGTTTATTTTTAAACTGAATTTTCTCCTAGAAGAAGAAAATGAAAGAGGAGGGAAAAAATTCTGGTGTAAAGGCAAGTGTCTGTCATTTTGGGGGGTGCTACCGGGCGTGGCCACTGACCTTGACTAAGTGGACCATCGCATCTGCAAAGAACACCAAATCCATGCCAGCGCCACGGATGCTCTCGTTATAGAGCTGCAGGAACATATTCAAACGCTCCTTCAGTTGATCAAAAGATTCAACCGGCTCATAAATTTTGGGCATCTCAGCGTCAGCCTCCTCAGACGTTTCACCTGGGGTTGGGGAAGAAAAATCAATTAAGTTTCTTCAAATCACTGGACTTTACCACTTCCTTCAACCTAAATTAATACACTCATAGCTCTACAATTTAGCACTGAATAATACTGATTTTTATCCAAATGTCAGAGTATGTATTTTTAGAAAAGAAAAGAAAGCAAACAATAGTAAAAGCATTAGAATGTTTGTGATCATATGCAGTCCCAATTCTCAAATGTCTAGAAAAGGTCAATTTCAAATAATGTCATATACATTGAATTTAATTTGAATCCATAATAGACCATTGGCATTTCAAGGATCTTCCCAGAGATATTCGCTAATGAAGATTGAAAAAGTAGGGATTTAATGTCAAAATCAGCAAGAGAAATCAAAAATTAAATTATTTTTTAATAAGAATAAAAAGAAAAAGGTCACTGCATTTGCTTAGGAAAATTTTATGAGTCAGAAATTTTAAGCTAGTGGTGAGAATAGAAGTGAATTTGGGGGAATGGAGGTGAAGGGTTGAGAGAAAATAGAAAAAATGATTTCCTAAATAAATAAACATTGAGTTATCTCACTGGGAAAAGTATTAAAATCACTAAACTTTCTTAAAAATTAGAAACACATAACATACCAGTTTAATACTTTTCCAACTTTGACTATAAAGCATAATGCCAAAGAAAAAGCTAAATTGGGCATATATAAATTCACTATCAGTTAACATTAGTTGAATATACTGATACAGTAACAACTTCGAAATTCACTGGGTACTAGAAGAGTGAGTGGATCTTCCAAATCTAATAGTACATAATTACTTTCAATTGACCCTGTCCTAATATAAAGTATATTAACCTTTTTGTGACAAAGCAAGGAAATTGACTTAACATAATTATTAGGATTGGTCCATTTGCAAAGCTCCCACTAATTGAATTTCAATAGTCACTTCCTTATTTCATAAATGCTCATTTCAAGCTTTGACAAACAAAGTGCTTTGAAGTCACAAAAGGTTCTGTGCTTCCCTCTAGACTCATTCACCCCGCCCCCAACCAAACTCCCCACCTCCAGCCCCCGCTCCACAATGCTGCAGTTGCGCTTTGCTCCTTGAAAACCGTAATCTACTTACTTATCCTTCTGAATTAGAGGAAATAAAATACACAAATTCTAATTACCTTGTAAATGCTCTTACCTTTACATGATTTTTGGATGTGTGTGACCTGATTGAAAATAAACTGTATCAGCTTCTTTTTGTGGAAGGATCAGTCCAACTGCATAGCCAGCAATAAATCTCCTTTTGCAATTGTCACTCAGAAACTTAACAGATCACATACATCCTTATCTAATCTAGTAAGGGGCTGCCTGGTCATTTTCAATCATTTAGAAGATATAAATAGCATGTGTTTTAAACATGCCTTTTTGAATATGAAAATTAACTTAAAATTCCTCCTCAGTATTAGAAGAGGTTTCTAAAGGAAAGAAAAATATTCTACTTAAGCTCAGTTATTTCTGAAGGAAAAAAATAATTGGAGCCCTACCTCTTTTCATAAGTAAAGTAATATATCTCAATTTTTTATGGAACCATAACCACAAAATCTTCCCTCAACATCACCCACCCCTTTCTAATCGTATTCAATGGCCCTCTCAGAGGATGTGAGGTTTTTCTTTTTATTTTCAGCACCTGGAATACTCGAGTAATAATTATCATAGTTTTGCTATGTTTCATCTGGCAGTGAGTACAGGCCACGGACTGCCCAAGCCATCCACAGATAACATTTCACTTATCCCCCACAGTGCCCCATGACTCATATGTTAATATTTCCATTTTTATAAATGAGGAGAATGAGGTTTGAGAAAGTTCAGAGACTTGCCCAGGTAATGTGTGGGAGATCCCTTCCTTAAATCTACCTCTGTGTGACAGCTGTAAGCCTTCAGCACTGTCTTCTGCCATAGTATGCCTCCCAAATCTACCTTAATATCCAAGACTGATGTGCATTAAAATGATTAATCTTTGAACTCCATGAGCACACATTTATCTACTCATTCTGTATTTATTGAGCACCTAATATGTCCCAGGCTTGTCTCAGTAAAGTTTACTAAACAGAAATTCAACATCCCTGAACTGAACTTCTGTCTTCAGATATCCCTTTGGGGAATTTCAAATTCTGCTTCAATAGTTTACCTGTAGCTTCAGGTGCATCCCTCAAGAAATCCACAAAATAAGTGTCAATTCCGCAATTCACCAAGAGTTTTTTCTCTTCACCAAACTCCTCCTCCACCAAGTTTACTAAAGTCATATCAAACCAGGTCACATCATCAGACACCGTGAAACGATCGGCTATAACACGTTTACACTCATGCTTCCACAGCCTTAACAGTTCCTGTCAAAAACATCATTAAAATGTGTTATTAATTCCCATTATGCCAGAGTTGGGAATTCAAGTGGACGATATCATAGGGCAGCATCCTTCCTGATTTAAGATGCTACATTTTAAAAAGTTAAGATTAACCCTACTGGTTTCCTTTTAACATGAACAACAGGTTTGGGAGCACATTAGAAACAAAGTCCTAGACTAATGGTTTTCATTTGGTGTGTTAGCACCAAAAAAGGACATTTTGGGGTTGTCAAAATGACGTGGGAGACGTTACTGCTATTTGTACAAGGGATGCAAGGATATAAAACATGTTTTGCACAGTCTTAGTATACAACAAATTGTCTATGAATATAACTGTCCTTTTAAAAAATAAATTAAATAAGTTAAAATATACTTAACTTCATTTCAAGTTGGTCTCATTCAAGTATAGTAAATAGAGAGTAGTGTATATTCATTTTCAGCCTTTAAATTAAAACAAAAGCATTCCTACACAAAATACTAAATCACTCTGAACAACCAACAAACTAATACTCTACATAAAAGTCTTATGTTTGTGATCAATTAGTCTGTTTGGATAAGACACCTACATTCATGTGGCCAGAGCATAATATAAAAAGTTGCATAAAAACAACTCTCATGTATGCAACTGAGATAATTACAAAGATATATTTACTTAACACAGTGTGAAGGAAATTTATGGCAAAAATCTGGATTATCTGCATAAAGCAATCACCTAGTCTAGATAATCCAGCACCCAAAATTAACTGGAAGTTGAGAGAATTAATTGCTCAATATATCTGTTCCTATAGCAAGGATAACAAATGTTTGTCTAAGCTAATTATTTAATACGAAACACTGGTGGAAATTTCTTACCTTGGTGATGTTTTGCAAGTTAGAAGGCTTTTAAGCCATTATATTACTAATGATCAAATGTTCTTTGGTTGCCAGAAAATAAAATTTTAGTAAAATTTAATGATTCACTTATGACAAAAGTTCATGACAAACCAATTGCTGGACCTGTTTATGCTGATTTAAAATAAGCACCAAAAAATGGCTACTCAAAAAGTAATTTTGGAAGACTGCATTCCACAACACTATTAATTTGTCAATAACTCTGAGGGAAAAAAATCAAGTTAACATGTTCACTGCTGTTAAAATGACTCCCAATTCTCTGTAACAAGGAGAGTGAGTTTTCCCCAAAATGTCCTCTTGCAGTCAGTCAGTGTGGTTACCTACTTTGTGAGCATCTGAGGCAAAGCTGGGTTTTTTTAACAGTCCACATTTGATGCGCCTAGTGACAGTTTGGTTGATATCTCAACTTTTTCGGTGCGTTTAAGTGGAGAAGTCCCCTAAAACCTATTTGCTTAACTACAACCTCGGTTCCAGAAAAGGATGGAAAAACAGGCTGATGTTGCCTTAGCCTTATGCTTTGGCAAAAAAAAGGCATACTGCATTTTTACATACTACATACTTTACAATTTTACATATTACATACATAACTGCATTTTACATACTAGAATTCCCTTTTAGTTCGAAGAGAATTCTTATAATGCTAGGAACTGTTTTATTCGAGTGTATGTACAAATGCTCATTTTTCTGTCAAATGAACTTTCTACTCTTCTGTCTCTTTTCAGTTTTATCAATATATGTATTTCTTTTAGTACATCAAGTTATATGGAAAAGAAGGATCATGGATGATTAATAACAAAATGGTTTCATTCTTCAATTTTGAAAGTTTAATTATAAAGATAATTACTTTTTAAAGTTAAAATGTCAGGTTTATAATATGAATAATAGGAAGACTTATATAATAAGATCAACAGGGATTCTTTCCATTATTTAGTATAAGAAAATAATGATGAAAAAACAAAATCAATTTTTCCTTTTACTCTATTCATTAGAAAATAATTGTATATAATATTTCCTTAAACATAAACCAAATTTAATTGGAATTTTTTAAATTAATTAATTTATTTATATATTTTTTATTTTTGGCTGCATTGGGTCTTCGTTGCTGCACGCGGGCTTTCTCTAGTTGTGGCGAGCGGGGGCTACTCTTTGCTGTGGTGCGCGGGTTTCTCACTGCGGTGGCTTCTCTTGAGGAGCACGGGCTCTAGGCGCGCGGCGTTCAGTAGTTGCAGCACACATGCTCAGTAGTTGTGTCTCATGGGCTCTAGAGCGCAGGCTCGGTAGTTGTGGCGCACGGGCTTAGTTGCTCCGCGGCATGTGGGATCTTCCCGGACCAGGGCTCGAACCCGTGTCCCCTGCATTGTCAGGCGGATTCTTAACCACTGTGCCACCAGGGAAGTCCTAATTGGAATTTTTAAAGAAAAAAATTTTGGCATACTTTTCCCTTATTTATGTTCGTGAAAAGCAGCAAAGAAAAAAATATCCATGCTAAGACATCCCAAAATATTTTCATGATGCCACTAAAATTTGCATTACTAAGAATATTTAGAGTTTATAATAAATAACAAAGTTACTTGTTTTACTCTCTTATGTATCACTTACATCTGGTTCCTTGATAACCTCTGAAGTAGTGTTCAACATTCCCTGCCAGATCCTAGAGAGATCTCGAAGGTTAAAAATATAATGGAATTTTGCAGGGGTAGGGAGCATTTTAATCTTAGTCATCTGCCATAGTCGGCGTGTCAGGGGAACCAGTTTCGTCACTGAATCTCTCACTTCTTCTGAGAAGCCCCTTTGGGTACAGTAGTATCCTATCCCAATCACACCTGAAAGGGGAAAAAAGTCATAACATTTTGACTGACAGTTCAAATCACCTAAGTGAAAATGAAAAACATTATAATGCAGAGTACAAATATAATTAAACATTTTAATAGTTAACCACATATTAAAGAAATTTCTATTAATTAATGTTCTTTGGGGTTTTTTTAAACCTACAAAGTAGGTATAGGTTCAAGCAAGTTAGCATTTAAATACTGAAAAGTTGACTAAGAAATACTATAGAAAACTCTAGCTGAACTGATTCAGTATTATTAAATGGGTAACAATGATGAATATATAAAGTTGCCTTAGAAAAAGATAAGAAAAAGGGAGCTTTCATGAATCCTCTAAGATTTCTCCATTCTTTTGTTGCCTTTCCATGCATTATAAAATATTTTCATTTACTTTACAGGTAAAATTTTCCAGGCAAAGAAGAATAATTAAAAGCGATACTAGTCATTCCTTCTAGTCCATTTTACTTCTCCCAAGTTTAGATAATTCCCATGTCATTTGGTTTCCAAACCTTTGCCCACCGCTGTGATTGAGGGCAGATACTGCCGTACTCCACTACCCTAGGGCACTAAGAAGACATTCTAGTCTGCCAGAAATTAATCAGGGTAATCCTAGTTAGTGTGTTCTCAGTTGCGATTTCAGAAATGGTAAATTAGTACCTAACACGAATGCATGCATAACTTTATACTTTTTCTGAAAAGAGTGATTCCACCATCAGTTTCTAAACTCATTTTCATTTCTCAGTTAAATAATTATGGTTATCGATTGCGCTAGTGTTTCTTGGGTGAATTTATTTCTGAAACACTGCATATGTAATCAATCAGTAATTTATTACAACCCTATAAATTAGTCTGAGGATCAGACTCTGGCTAATCTCCACTCTGTGCAATATTATTTCTTTGGCCAAAATCATTATATGGGTTGGTTAGGTATCAGCTACATAAACTTTTGGTATGGCATTATATCAATGCAGACCTCAAATATGTGTACCCATGAGGAAAGCATCTCATCGTGTCTAAGACCATTTGATGTTTAACCTCCTGGCTGAAGAAGCTAGCGACAGTTTCTTAAAGAAATACATAGGCAGAAAAAATCTACTTAGCACCCAACTCAGTACACACATAATGAAGTAAATCTTTATATAAACAAAATACACTGCTTGAGAGTGATGAAGTTCGTAGACTAAGAAACCACCCAACGCTCTCTCTGTGTTGACCTCTAGGTGGATATATTCTCACTGGAACCCAAGCAGGGATTCTTCCCTCCCAGGCCCCACTGACATTCACTTTACCAAAGATCTTGTCCACAGAAGCATCAGAGGGCAACGTGCAGTTAAATATAGAGAACTGCCTCTTGAGCCTTTGGGGTATATCATTGCGTCCGCCCCCAGGATGGGTCATAGCTGCTAAAAACTGTATGTCCACAATGCTGGTAAACTCCCCAGGCTTCTCTAGGTTATAAAATCCATTCTGGTCCATCAGCTGTCGTACTATCTCATTAGTAACCTAAGAAAGACAACTTTCAGAATTAAAATGTCATTCCTTTATATCCCAGGACCTAAGTCTTTGAGTGTTTCCAAATAATGGACCTTATTGGAATTTAGGAATTGCAAGTTGAAAAAGTAAAAAATATTTACCCATCAAAAAATCAATCAATGAGGAATTAGGCAAATAAAGGGCACAATAGGATCGATATACCTGGTCTCCCCACTCGTTGATTATTGGCATATTCACATCATCAATAAAAACAGTCATCTTCTTTCCTGCTGGAGGGCCATATGTTGTGCCCATGCGTTTATCCACATAGCTCTCTATTGTCTTCTGTTAAACAGAAAAGTCAACAGAAACGTCTGTGAAAATATCCCCTAAGACATGGTTAATTATTTTAAAAATCCAGGAACCTTTGAAATGATAAAAATTACTCAGAAAAACCCCCAAATGTCCCTTAATTCTGGAAAGCAGGGCATGAGGTACCTAACTTTTCTTGCATAATGTTTATAACCTTTGAAAATCTGGTTTAATTTAGGAGTAAAGAAAATTCTGAACAATGTAAATCTTGAATGGGATGAGACTCTTCTGTATATTTCTACAGATTTAGTTTTGTCTTATTGTGCCTACGTTGGTGACAATATAATATAACCCTAACCCCCATTATTCAAAGGTCCAGCCCTCCTCAAAGTTTCCTTATAATCATAGACAAAGCTAAACAGGGCTACTGTCCAAGAGGCTTCTCAGGTCTTGCTCTGAGCTCCACGGGCTGCCATAACCTGAAGACTGTTCTCTCTTTGTTGAGAAATCTGCCAACTGGCTTCTGTAGCCTGACACAATCTGCTCTGGGCAGATGCAATCACACTGAATCACTTCTCTTCCCCTTCACAAAGTGGAGGACAGCTCCCCCTCTTTTCTATCCAATACATTCTGAGCTTAGGTGGTACAGGAGGAAACTGCCCTGTGCTCTATAAAAAAATGTCCTAGCAATGTGGAAAGGAATACTAAAACTGACAGAAGGGGTGTTGGAAGGAGTAAGGGGGACATGAGGGAAGAACCCCAGACTATTGACTACAGTATTAACATTTCCATGGTCATAGAGTGTAGTTTGGAAATCAGTCAGTTGTTCAGAATGTATGTACTGAGTAAGCAGAGCCAGCACTGCAAAGAAAACAGAAAGGGCTCACACTTCTCATGCTCCAGAAACTCAGTCTTAAAGACCTCATTTTATTCCCACTGATTCACGATTTAAGTCATGTTAAAGATAATGTATAAATATAAGAGAAAGTGGAGGTGTATTGAGATAAAATGCATTCTCATCCTATCCAAAAAAGAGGTTCCTTATTTCATGATGAAGAGCAAACCTGTTAAAATGACATTAATAATCCTTCAAGATACAACTATGAAATAAGGCCAAGATATAAACAAAAATCTATACATCCGTCCTTGAAAATTTCCCCAGTTTGGTAATTTCAAATTGTAATTTTCTGTCATCATTTTAACGAACAATAGCAAAAGATGTGAACATTTTTCACCATTTTAAAATAGAAAGATATATAAACGTATCACACAAATTTCCCATGACAACAGTACAATGGCAAGAAGAATTTCATATTCCCCTGACATAAAAGAAAACTGTTTAAAGTAATGTACTAGGCTAAATTTAGCTCTCCTCAATGAATTTAAATGGATAAAGCAATTAATAATCTCTTGACAACTCCCTATGGCAAACTAGAGCCTTCCAGATATTCCCTCGTCCGCTAATGAGAACTCATAGGCACATGAAGATTTTATGTCTTGGGGGGCCTTCTAAGAGCTGAAAGCCATAGGTGGAACAGGTGAAATAATACGGAGCAATTGCCACATACCTGCACTTTCTTCCCCTTCATTATGACCCTAATTTCTTTGAAATAGCAGGAAATTACTAGAAGGAATTCATTTTAATATATAAAATTATTACTTTTCTATATATATAAAATTAAAAAGCTAAGTTGATAGAAACAAAAACAAAGGAGGGAGAAAAATTAAATAGCTTGTGAACCTAGAAGCTGAGACTTCTTCCCGTGTTTAGAACTGCTGCCCATTAAATAGTTGCCGAATGAACTGGGGAGTTTGATAAGATCTCCCGAAAGCCCGAAACACAGTAACTTCATGTTCTACTCCATCATAGATCTATGTGTTTGGGAATATTTAGGAAAACCGTATACTTGGACTAGTGTCTCCAACTGGACTTCCCCACTTAGATTATCCATGGCATCACAAAATCAACATATCCAAACGCAGACGTCTCTGCCTCATCACAAAATCTGCACCCACCCCAGGTGCTCCTCTCAGGGATTAGCACCAACTACCTAAGTCTCAACCAAACATTTTCACATCCAACATCGATAAGTTCTATTGCAATTTAAATACTGCTTTTTAATGTATCTCATCCTCTCTGAAAAATGATATGCCCTTGATCAGTTATTTGTCTTTCTCATATGGATTAAGGTCACAACCTTTTAAATTGCCCTCCCTGCCTCCAGTCAGGCCTGGAAACTTCTTTATAAGTCATATACAATGTCTATATTGTGTGATTTACAATTTTGTCTAGACTCTTCTGTCTCCCCAAAGAAATCAGTTTAAAGAATAATTTATCATCTTTGTAGTATTCTGCCACCCACCTTCTCCCTGGTCTCCTTGATCTACCGTCCCACCTCATCCATCTTTTTGGTGATATAAACCATAGTCCAGTTAATAAAACCAAATAGGTATATTCATTGATTTGATTATTGTCTGTCTCTCTCCCACTAGAATGCAAGGGAGGCAGGCACCTTGTTTATCTTCTTCATCACTGCCTCCTCAGTGTCTAGAAAGGTGTCTGGTACAATATATTTATCAGTAAATATTTGATACATAGATCAATAAAGACAAGAAACTTGGGAGTCATCTTTAACTTTTTTTCTCTCTCTCTCTCCTATCCCTCTCCTCCAACAATATCCACTCAACCAAAAACGAGTCCTGTCTGGTCTGCTTCTCAACCATAATTTGAACGCATCCTTGTGCCCTTTCCATATCTTGGTCCAGGTCAAGCTCTCTCTGGAGGAATTACTGTAACCGCCTCCTTTCAGGTCTCACTGAGCACAGCCCTCTCTCTTCCACCTGCAGCCAGAATGAACTTGTTGAGTGCTGACGCAGTCCTGCTCAGTATTCCAGCAGTTCCACATCAGTGACCTACAGGGAACACCAGAATGCTCCCTGCTCACCCTTCAGTCTCACTTCTAAACATTCCTTTTCAGGCTCTTGGTTCCGGCCCATCACGGTCTTCATTCATTCATCGTCAGTTAACAATAAAACAATAACATGATGCGCCTCTCAGACTGATTTACAGTGTTCATTAAGAGACCCGTATTTACATATTCCTAAAGTAGCCATTTCTGAGCCAAAAAATCTCTCAGCATTAGTATCACCCAAACACAATTTGTGAAATATTGACTTAGATGAATGATCTTCCATAAAAGTCACTTCCCTCAACCCAGCTTATTGGTAAAGAGTTGAAATCTCTAGCAAGGGCCTGGACTAAGGGCAGTTTATGCTGTTCTCTGAGAATAGACAATGACTTGACTCTGAAATAGGAGAATGGTAGTCAGCATGACATCATCTGAAGCAATCTATGGCACCTAAACAACTTTCTGACCTCATTGTCTGTCTAGCTCACACACACATGGGATACTAGAGTGAACCCCAGTTGTGACAGTGACATTTTAGACATAAAAAACAGATGGTTAGTCATCCAGATAGACTTAGGAATGGGGTTGAGGAAAGCCATTCTACGCTACTCTTCTCCATTCCAAATGAAAAGCTCTAAAACTAGGGCAATTCAATTTTCTGAATTAGTTTCTTAATAGACAATTCAGCCTCTGTAATCCCTAAAATATTAACATTATATAAATATTAAATTCCCCCAAGTAACGGTCAACTCTTTCATTACATTTATTCCTGTAATTCCCTAACAAAATGAATCCCCTCCTCCTCTGGGCTCCAGGGTACTTAGATTACTCCATAAGTAGCCCTTATCACATCAGCTATACTTGGTTGTGCACATGTCTGTTTCCCCAGCCAGGGGGAGGAACATGTACAGTTGAGGAGGTTGTGCACTGCCCAGTTCTTGGGTTCACTATTCACATTATTTTCTCTGTGAATGGGACATAGCACAAAATCTGCCTTATGCAATAGCTCTGACTGGGTTTAAAGTTAGAAAAAAGGGGTTAAACTGCTACTTCCCCCACTTATTAGCTTTATGACTTATAAGTCATTTTAAACCACATAAGTCACTGAACCACAGCTCAAAAGTGGGACTGTATATAGAGATACATAAATCATGTATATGTATGTGTGTGTATACACACAACAGAATATTATCCATAAATGATATAATACATGTGAAGGCACTTAGTGAACTTAATGCATTATAAAAATGAAAGATGTGTTTTATTACTATAGGTATCTCTATATATCAGCACGTAAACCATTTTTCATACATATTACATCCAATCAAATTGAAATATAAAATATACTTAAGTTTAGGCTTCCATGTATCTGCTATTTAGCTAAAAGATAAAAAGGGAGAGCTTATGCTTTTTATTAAGAAATCTACTATCTAAAGAGTATCTTTCCATTTTATTGTAACTCATCAAAACCAAATGAAAACAGCCTTATATTAGTAAAGTTTAAAATTCTCAATAGCATATTATAAAAAGTAAAATTATATCAAAAATAACATGAAAAGATAATAATACGTAACTAAAAGCTAAAAATAAAACAAATGCACTGGGATAAATCAGCCATTTGAATATTAATAGGAATAAAGAAAAGCCATTGGAAAGATCAGATGGTTGAACTGGAAAAGCACAGCGGAAGACATGGGAACTTGGTTTCTCACCCAGGTTCTGCCACCAACTAACTATCTGGGAACTCAAATGAGTACTTCAATCTTCCTCAACCTGAGTGTGTTAATATTAACAGTGAAACCTGACATTTTTAGAGAGCTTTTTACCATAAAAAAACACTTTCATGTATTATATCTTCAGAGTCTCCTCTGGAAACTGGTCTTCAGACTATACTCTGAAGCATAGAAAGGATTTTCTTCAATCACAAGGGCCCCTACAGGAAGCAAGAAGGAGGTTGGAAGGGATTTCAGGAGGCCAGCTCCAATTCCATCAAAGCAAATCCCTTGTTACCTGTTTGACAGATTAGTCGTCTACATAAGATTTCATTAGGAAAAGTGGTTCTGAGTCTAGGAAAAAATGTGGAATTTCCTTCCAAGCTCTACAATTGTCATTTTTAAAAAACAAAACCTATTGCTACACAAGCATTTGTAAGATGGTTGTTGCATTCAAAATACTTCGAGATTATTTTTAGAACAGAGAAATCTTTTCAGAAATTCTCTTAAGAAATTTTCTTTTTCGTCTTATTTTCTGTATTGTTTACATTTTTAAAGGTATGTGTGAATTACTTTCAAAAATAAAAAAATTAAAACAATATTTGTTTTGAAAAAAGAAATCATCTCTCTTAAAAGACTGACTGAAATTTCCTCAGCCAAAAAGAGGGTGACCATATAATTTTGGTCCAAACTTCATACTTTGGATAGTAACAAGGATGCTATTCATTATTAATCTGAGACAACAGAAGTTAACTGGACAGTCCCAGGAAAAGAGGGACATAGAGTCTGTCCTCCTGCTGATAAAAGATGTGAAAGTGACACCATGGTAAAAACAAAGGAAGTTCAGATGAAAACAACCTGTCAAGTAACAGACGTGTGTCCTTGACACATGTGCCATCATGGCAACACGGGAGGGATGGACGGTATCTATTTTCTCATCTACAATTTCAATTTGGTTTGGATCCAAATAAATGGGACACACAGAGACAAATGCTCAGCTCCATCAGCCCTTGTTTAGCATGAACGGCTGAAAATTATAGTGAGAAAGTTAATTACAGCAGTTTGGCTAATTGAAAGTTTTCTAAAACTAATGAGTCTAGCTTAATTGAAAGCCCTGATGCTTAGCAGTCAAAACAGGCACTAAACAGACCAGATGATCCTGTGATGCTTCTGAACAGAAAAAGAAATAGTGAAGTGTTGAGACCACCTCCTTACTGAAGGATAGGAAGGATTTGGGTTAAACATCAATAGTTGTGAATCAGATAATGGAACCCTAAAGAATACAAGATGTTTATGTTTTGAAAACCTGTTTTTTTCTTCTTCTTCTAATTTATTATACTTCGATATGGTACTGCTTCTAGAAATTTATTACATGGTTTATGAATTTGTATATTAATAAACAGGATGTTTTCTAGATTACGTGTGCCTTTTTCTAGGAAATTAATAAGTATTTCATGCTATAGAGACATAAAGCACAGGTCTTTACCACCTGAGAGGGGTAAATATCACCAGGAGTTACTAGCAAAAATATGTGACAACTCCTTGCCATATACTAAAGAATTTGGCTAGCCTTTGTCCCTGGTTCCTAGGAGGGAGCCTTTAAACCCTTGGAATTTCTCGCATAATAAGAACGTCTGTGTTATTCATTGTGGGCCCCTCAGACCACTCATGCCAGAAAGACCAAACTATGATTAGAGTGTTAGGGCTTTAAACCACGTGATACCAGCTGACTTCCCAGGGGGAAGGGGTTTGGAGACTGACTTCAATCACATGGCCAACCAATCATGCCTATGTAATAAAACATCAGTAAAAACTCTGGACATTGAGGCTCAGGTGAGCTTCCTGGTTGCTGATATACACAGATGTGCCTGGAGAGTAATACATCCTGAGGACAAAGAAGGTTCACATTCGGGACCCTCCCAGACCTTGTCCTATGCATCTTCTTTTGGCTGATCCCAATTCATATCTTTTATAATAAAACCATAATCATAAGCATAGCATTTTCCTAAATTCTGTGAGTCATTCTGGTGAATTATCAAAACTGACAGGGTCATAGAAACCTTTCAGTTTGCAGCCAGTTGTTCAAAAGTGTTGGTAGCCTGGGAACCCCTGAGCTTCTGGCTGGTTCTGAAGTGACAGAAGTTTTGTAGAGACTGAGCTCTTCACCTGTGAAGTCTGCACTAACTCCAGGTAGTTGCTGTCAGAATTGCACTGCAGCCCTAAAGATTTAATCCACTCCCAAGAAATGTGAAGAGCTAGATAGCTACCCTACATAATGAAAAAAAACCTCACACTTTGATTTAATGCTTAACAATCTGCATCCACAAGTAAGGTTATATTATAACCTTTAAAGAGATGTTCTCCAAAAGTAAAACAAAGTTTTGAAAATATAAAATAGTATCAAGGGAATGTGTATAATGTTAGCATCTTGCCAGCCTAGGATAATCTAGTGTGCAGTTCCCCAAACACAAAAATACCACTGCTGAGTCACTGCAATTTGGGGTTCACCTTTGATCCAGACCTTCCCAACACAACAGTATGTAAATGATATTCATTAATGATAGAAGGCTAGCCAGTTTTGGAAATTCCATCTCTAACAGAGGAGCATAATGCTTTGACAGTCTTATTTAGAAACTTAATCAATGGTCTTAGTTTTTTGGCACTCTGTAGTCACCAATTACATTAAGTGATTAAAAAGTCATGATTTAGCCTTGTTCTCAAGAATTTTCATTGCTCTTTGATATTTTCATTCCAACAACTAAAGAACAACAAAGTTAATCAAAAATGAAGTTCTTTGGATTTGAATTCCCCTAAAAACTTCCCTTCCATTTTCAATTTATTAATGTACCTTTTCCTAACTCTTTTTCATATGTATCTTTTCAAGTGTACCATTTCATACATTTCAATTTATAAAATGTATCTTTTATTAATGTATTAATGTTCTAACAAAGGTATCATAGATTATTTGCAAACAATTAAAGCATGGACTGACATTTAAGATTTACTCTCTGGTTTCTTAAATAATTTAGGAATAGGAGAAAAAGAACCAGTTAGCCACTGCAAGCCCTGGTCAATCTTGGCAGTTCCATTGACAAAAGCAATGTAAACTTGAAAGTTCTTCTCTGTTCCTCCTCAATGATATCATAAGCAAAATCTTTAACGTGCTAAGATTCTAAGATTGTATTCCTTGCTGAAATTGATAATAGGAGCCATTGTGGAATGTTAAGTCAGTGAACAACAAGATAAATAGGAACCAGAGATTGGAAAAAGAGTAGAAACTAGATTTGAAGAGGATCAGACTTGAAGCAAAACCAGCTTCAAGATTCTTTGATGCTAATACCCTGTTGCGGAATCATGAAGTAGATTATGTAGAGGTGGATAGGGGGAGGGCAGAAAAAGGAAACAACATGAAAAGTATTTCCTTAGATATATTAGCAGCCCTTGACTCAAGAGAGAGACCATCAAAGATGACTCCAGTGTGTCTGTCCTAATGACTAGAATAATAGTAACACCCACAGAAAAGCAGACAGTAGGGAGAAGAAGTAGGTTTAGGTGGGGAATAAATAGTATTTCTTTCAATTTTGGATTTTGCATGTTCACAGGCTTTTCTACAGAGATATTCTAAACAGTGTTGAGGCTTTTAACACCATATATAATCTTTTTATTTCTCCATAATTTAAGATTATATGTTGTCATCTAACTAGGGGGAGATTCTATTGCAACAGAAAAATAGAGATAATGGAAGACGTATGTAGGGGATTTACTATGGTGGTGAAAGTGCACATGAAGTTCAGTGGGTACAGCAGAACAGCATGAGATTTGAGCCTCCAAAGCTTATCACAAACCTGGGCTGAACTTGCAGCACCAATGAGCCAGTACCTGAAACATCAGTGGGGTGGTTGCAGAAGAAAAGTTCAGACTCTTGATCATGTGGCTTTCAGGATCGTATTTTGACATAAATCCTTTGATTATGACTGTTTTGGCTGTTCCTTGTTCACCAATTAACAGCACAGCCTAAAACAGGAGTTGAGAAAGAAATCCAAGAAATACAATAAAATTATTGTCATGGGCTGAATTGTGTCCCCACAAAATTTATACGTGGAAGCCCTAACCCCCAGTACTGCAGAATGTGACTACGTTTGGAGACAGGGTCTTTGAAGGGATGATTACATTAAAAATGAGGCCGTTAAGGTGGGCTCTTGTTCAGTCTAACAGGCATCCTTACGAGAAGAGGAAATTTTGACACACAGAAAAACAAGGGATGCACACACAAAGACCATGGGAAGACACAGTGAGAAGACAGCCATCTGCAAGCCAAGGAGAGAGAGAGGGCTATCCAAAAAAACTAAACCCGCCAACACCTTAACCTTGCATTTCAAGCCTCCAGACTGTACAGAAAGAAATGTTCATTGATTAAGCCACTGAGCCTGTGGTATTTTGTTATGGCAGCCATGGCAAAATAATACAATGATCAAAAGAGAAGGATTTCTCTTTAGAAAAACAAGTCAAAATTCACTTTCTCTCAATATATGAAAAATCATTACTTAATTATGAATTAAAGCTATTCAACTCTAATATTGTTACTGAGGAATAATAAAAGGACTATATTAATTTGGGTAATACTTTTATTTATTCTAAACAGCAACATAAAACATTCTAAAATAAATGCAAGATGCTTCATGTTTTCGTTTTTCTCTTTGTAACATCTTTATTGGAGTATAACTGCTTTACAATGGTGTGTTAGTTTCTGCTGTATAACAAAGTGAATCAGCTATATGTATACATATATCCCCTCCCTCTTGTGTCTCTCTCCCACCCTCCCCATCCCACCCTTCTAGGTGGTCACACGATGCTTCATGTTTTCAAGGTACGTTTTTAAATATGTTACTTTTAATAAAAGTGAAAGAGCCATACCTTGCCCTGTTTAGCAATGGTTTTAATTAGGAAGTCAGTTCTCACATTGTCCACATTTGGCACCAGGATGGAGCCATACTCTGGGGTGACATCAGATGGATACACATATTCCTCAGTACACGTCTTCCAGTGGATCCATTTACCTGAGGTGAACAGAAGACATCTACATCTTCATATTCTTATTAATAACTTAATTCCTAATTATAATGAGCAGACTTCCTTGAATCTCACGAAGCCATCTTCCAAAAACTCCCCACAAAGTAAAATTCATTAAATTCAGACATCTAAGTATTTCAGTATGTGTTCGCTGAGTCAAAATTTCCCAAGAAACTATTCCCAAAGTGGTAATATTAGGAAATAGTAAGAAGTATCTTGGAATTTTCTTTCTAAACATGTAGGTTTTCAATAACAAAAAGTGTGTATAAAAATACAGGACAGGGGACTTCCCTGGTGGCGCAGTGGTTAAGAATCCACCTGCCAATGCAGGGGACACAGGTTTCATCCCCTGTCCAGGAAGATCCCACATGCCACAGAGCAACTTAGCCCGTGTGCCACAACTACTGAGCCCACGTGCCACAACTACTGAAGCCCGCGCGCCTAGAGCCCATGCTCCGCAACGAGAGAAGCCACCGCAATGAGAAGCCCGTGCACCGCAATGAAGAATAGCCCCCGCTCGCCGCAACTAGAGAAAGCCTGCGCGCAGCAACGAAGACCCAAAGCAGCCAAAAATAAATAAATAAATAAATAATTTATTAAAAAGAAAAATACAGGACAGTGATAGTCATATGTACCTAAAATCACTTTTCATTACGTACTTCCCTAACTGTAAAACCAGAAATAAAACATCCTAGGACGCCATATATAAATATTACGTATATTTGTACTTCATATATGTGTATATATGTACTTTATATATATGCATGCACATTTAAATAAACTTAAAGTATTGCAATACATGCATAGATACAGATGTATAGATATACACACCTATTTCATAAAAATATACCTCATACTTTGTCATTTTTTTATAAGTTGCTGATTACATCGAACGAATGGCTGAAATGGATCTGATTTGGTGATTTTTTAAATTTGTTTTTATTTCATTAACAGTTCAGTACACGATATATTTAAGAAGAAAATGTGCGTTTGGAACTCAATTGAAATAAATATTTGAAAAAGAAACAACTGACTCTCTTTCATACACACATAAACATTTCCATTTCAATTTTACAGCCAAGAGTTTTAATTACCATTTAGAAATATAGATGATAGCTAGCTAGCTAGCTAGCTAGATGATAGATAGATAGATGATAGATGATAGACAGACGATAGGTAGATAGAGTGTAAATATTAGCCATTTTGGAAAAAACTGGTCCCATGTGTGATGGATGGATAGAAGAGAGGGGCTCACCATCAGATGCGACGAAATAGTCAAACATGGTGTCGTCAGGCCCTGCTAGAGGCGGCAGGTCCAAGGCCAGCCTCTCCTGGGAGCGCAGCCAGTGCTCCATGCGGCGCCGGCCATCCAGTTCCAGCACTGCCCCAACGCTCCACATCAGGGAGAAGACGTAGAGTCTCCCCAGGTGCTCCGGCGTGACCTCCCCGCCTTGCTCCTGAGCACGAAAGAAACTTTTCTTTTACTTACTTAATTCTCAAACCAAAACTTGGCTTTGACATTTTAATGAAAATAGCAAAGATCTAAAAGGGATAACAGTTTTCCCCCAAAACAAGAACGAGGGAAAGATGAATAAAACTGGAGAACAAATGCAGAACTGATCTCTGGGAATACCAAGCTGGTCTCCAAAATAAATTTTGAATGCTTGTTAGACGACTGAGAACCCGCCCCTAATCCACAAATCTGTGGTTTGCTTTGTGGGAAAAAAAAAAAAAACAACAGAGAAATGAAGGAAAAACACAAAATATGCAGTGTCCATGTTTGAAACCTCCCCACTTCCCCATGGTTCTAAGAATCATGTTCAAATATCACAGACTCTGCACAGTACGGCTCAGCTAAAAGGAGAGAGAGTTCTAGAAAGTTGAGCTATTTACCTTGGAAGGGATCAGGCCTTGAAGCACGTTGATGCTTTGCATGATCACAAAGGCCTCCAGCATCTCCATCTGGTGTTCTAAGTTCTGAATACTGAAGTGATACAGGTCTGGAAACGACTCGGTGTACAGCTGACGAAGAATTTCAGCTTCTTGAGGCGAACGTTTTTTAAGAAAACCCTGTTGGTTGGCACATGAATGCATTAATTAAATTTATTAGCACACCAGAAAAATGGCCATTTTTGGACAAAAGTTTTCTAAATATCGGTTAACAATAATAATAATAATATCTAGTGATTATACTGCACTTCTGATGTACCAGACCTTGATATAAATTCTTTCATGTATTACCTCATTTAATGCTCAAAACAACTCTGTGAGGTAGGAACTGTTATTATCCTTTTACAGATGAGGAAACTAAGGCCCAAGGAGTTTAAGCAACATGCCCAGGATCCCACAGCTGGTAGATGTCAAAATTCAAACCCAGAGTCTGATTCCAACATCCCTACGTTCAGCTACTACACTACACATAAGCTCAGGTCTTGAAGCCAAGATGGAGGGAAAAGTCTTCGGCTCTTGATTAAAATATGCTAGGAGAAAATGAGGAGGCATATACGTGGAAATAACTTAGAAAAAGAAAAAGGAATGAAAGATGAACAAAGGAAATCCATCCCCAGATTTTTCAAACTAGGAAACAAAGATTTATGACAATTTTATTTCTTCTAATTTAATGAATAACCAATGTAGAAAAAATATCAAAGAATACTCAGGAAAATGGGGGATTTAGTCATTTGGAAACCCAATATTAGGAAACTACATGTGATTCATAACAAAATACCACTTAACACACAATATTTTCTTCAGGTGAGGAAAGTTCCCTTGGCATCAAGAGATCAGGTCATTCTTAGAGATTCTGAACAGAAGCAATAAAATGTTGATTCTCAATCATCCATCATTTCACGGATTCAGCATGATTGCACAGCGACAAAAAGGAAACATAGATAGCACTTTCAAGTTGATGGTGCTATGTAATCAGCGTGGCTCACAGAGGCTCGTGGATTCCCATGAACACAACTTCCCCATTGGTCTGCCCTCTAATAGTTCTCTCAGAGCTGCCCTGCCCTGCTCTAAACACCTCCAATCTTGTGAGTCTTGCTTCTTGCTAACCATTTGTAAGCAACTTAGCGTTAATGTAAAGGCCTTATTCAGCCTCAGCATGGACAGAATATAATAGAAGCTCATTTCATAAATAGCAAACTGTAAATATTCATTAGCTAATAGTGTAAAAGTATTGTTTAAAAGCCTTTGTGAATTTAAAGCATTTGGGGGAAAATCACAAATTCATTTTCACTTGGAGTTTGCCGCATCTGTGGTTACCAAGGCTGAATCCACTGTGGTACTTTAAAAAAAAAATTTTTTTTAAACAATAACTCCTGCACCTTCCTCCTCAGAGATTCTAAATTGATAGATTGAGGTGTGACACAGTCATCTGTATTTTAAAGAACTGTCATTGGTGATTATTCTTGCAAAGCCACGGTTGAGAACTCTTGCTCTGTATTCTTCTTAAAGGATGGATAATTTAACTGTGAAATCTGAAATCTTCAGAAGCATTTTTAGTGACATATCCAACTGTACTTCAGTATCATTTTGCCTTATAATCCCCTCCTTCTTCACATCTTCATCTACTTGATTTAAAATATGAATTCATAAGTTTTCAATCAAAATTATCTCCAAAAAACTTATGTAAATGAAAATAATAATTTGACCAACAATGTCAAAAAAGATTTTACAGGTGGCTTGTCTAATAAGCATTCTGCCTTACACTATAATATTTATTTAGTAAAATATCTAAGTATGCAAGGCATTCAATTATAATCTTATGATAATCAACATACTCTAACATACATTGGTAGTAATAAAATAATATACCTTATCATGAATTGAAAAGATATTATCTGAAATATTAATTCCAAGTGCAAACTTAAAACTAACGTTATGACTATTGAATCTCATAAAAATTCTTTATATGAATTTTAATAAATTGTCTTCTTCGAGTTAATATTCTAAGACAGTTGCTCCCAAATTTTATGTGAATGAGTACTTTTTTTAAATATCATGAATCCCCAAAGTGATACCATTAAATTTTCCTTATTCACTCACAGTTTGGTGGGATTATTTTTTTTTAATATTTATTTATTTATTTGGCTGCGCTGGGTCTTAGTTGTGGCATGCAGGCTCTTAGTTGCGGCACGCGGGCTCTTAGTTGCGGCATATGGGATCTAGTTCCCTGACCAGGGATCGAACCCGGGCCCCCTGAATTGAGAGCTCAGAGTCTTAACCACTGGACCACCAGAGAAGTCCCTAGTGGGATTATTGATTCACCTAGGCCTTGCAATTATTCCCCAGCCCACGGGGTGTAATTCACAGGTCTAAAATTATTAGAACTGAAGAACCCTGAGCACTGAAGAAACCTGTAAGGGACAACCTGGGCTGAGGGTCCCAGAGCATTCAAGGATCTTCCACAAACATCAGCATTAAAATGCAATTACACCAACAGGTCTGCAGAAAAATCAGCGCACACTCTAAAAGAATGCTAAAGGATCTGTTTCCCTCTTTAATTATACCAAAAAAAAAAAAAAAAAAAAAAAGATTCCAATCATACCTCAAGAATAGGACTCCAATCAAGGACAGAAGAACTCATGAAAACCATCCCATTTCTTGAGACAGTAGCAGGCGAAGCGTTGTCAATGTTATGAGGTTCGAAAACAATCTTGCAGTTTGGAGCCATGGGAATCCGATCACCATTGGCAAGGGTTAGAGTTTTGTTATCGTCCAAAACGGAATTCAGATTTTCAATCCAGATGGCATCTACTGGCCCGTCAAGAACTATCCAGATATGCTCCCCTAGAACATCCCACCAAGGGCAGGGAGAAAAGCATACATACACATATATGCATATCTACATAACTACTATGCTTGAAGAAGTACTATAATTTGATGTAATTTTCATTAATTTTTAAATAAAGCTTTGATCTAAATGATTATTGTATTTTGTCACCTAGGACTCTTCCTGTTCTTTATATAGCAGTTGTTTAAAGCCCATAATCAAGAAAAAGTCATTAGTTCATTGAACAGATATTCCTTGAGCACCTTCTCTGTATCAGCACAGTTCAAGGGATATTGTGATAAAAAAGACAACATCCTGCCTTCACAGAGCTGACTTCCTACGGGGTAGACATGACAATCAAACCAATATGCAAAGAAATATATAAGAAAAATTCAGCAGGATAAGAGGGCGAGGCATTTTAGATAAGGTGGTCAATGAAGTATTTCTGGAGGAGAATGAAGTGATGTAAAGATCTAGAGCTAGAATTTTTCAGGCAGTGGAAACAGTAGTTGCAAAGGTCCTGAAGTGGGTACAAGCTTGGGGTGATCATGTTCCAGGAACAGCAGGAAGTCAAACCTGGTTAGAAAGAAGAAGGGAAGGGGGAAAGGGATGTGAGTGATGTCAGAAAGGCAGAGCCACGGAACCCATTCTGGTCTGCACACGTTTAGTCTGAGATGTCCAACAGCCCATAGAGCTGTTGAGTTGGGAATTCAAGGGCTAGAGATTAAAATGTAGAAGTCATCAGCGTAGAGATGGCATTGAGAACCATGGCCTGGGTAAGTTTCTTCTGGATCATAAGTATAGATAGAGACAACAGGTCTGAGGACACAAGCACTTCAATGTTCAGATTTCTGGTAGGGTCTCCTCCACTGCTTCCTCCCTCTGGCTGACCTCTCAGTGAAACAGAAGTAGGAGGCGAGTCAGCCGGTAAGGTATCCCTGAAGTCAAGTGGTGGAAGGGTTTCAAGAATAAGACTGATTAACTGTGCCAGATGCTACTGAGAGCAGGGTTATACTGAGAATCGATAGAATGTCCAACAGAAACGCCCTTGTAAATGTAGGGATTCAGTTTAATAGTTACTCTTAATTTCTTAACCACTATTTACTCTTACTTACCAACACCATGACCAGGTTTGTAGTTCTAATTTTTATCTCTAATGTAATAACTGTGGAATATTCTAAGTCAAATCAAATGCTATGAAATTCCTAATCGTGCTCATTCAATTAGCAGTTTAAGTAAAATGATGATTTGATCACCAGAGTCCCTGTGATAGAAAAAGTATACGTTGCCTTTCTAAAAAGGACTTAAGAAAAAACCTCTCTAGGCACCTATTTTTTAAGGTAACATTTGGTTACTGGATCTGTGTTTACACAGGATTACTAGAACAAATCAGACACAAAATTTTATTTTATTCCCGTAAAACAACAGCAATTTCTAATATGAGCATGCTTTAGAAATGAAGCGCTTTCTTTTCTCTTTTAACAATTGGTGTCGGGTTGATCAGCCACATTCCCTCAAAGAGAACATCAGTGGTGCCACTTCAGACGTTTTTCAACAGAACACTGTTGCCCAAAGTATGGACTCGTGAAGTAAGCCCAAATGTCTTGTCCTCCTCCTATATTCTTATTTGTCCCTGCAATTGCTTGCACTGTGCCTTTCTCTTACTCATTCAGGAGTGAGAGGAGAATTGATATCACCTCTTCCATCTGAGCTTATTTTCTGGGACCATTGGGCTCAAGTCCCTAAGTAAGAGAATATTCAGAGTGAATCACTAGCCCTTAAGGAGTGTGTTTAAACAAAACACAAACACCCATGTATATCTAAAAGAGAATAATTTGTTAGACTTCATTTTTTGATATACACAATTTTCTTTCCAAAGAAGCCCATTTCCTCCCGTGATTTTATAGGAGAATCGGTTTTCTAAAAATAGGCCATACTTAAACAAGAGTACCATTTTTTAACTCTTCAGTGAAAACAGTGATGATGAAATCACTTGAATACAGTACTATCAATGTTCCTTAACGGCTTTTTCTATCTATTTTATCCTAAGTTTTCACAGGAATATAGAAATATTTTTTCAAAAGGAAAATAATTCCCTTTGTAACCAAAAAAAATAGGGGGGGGGGTGGTATTTTAAATACACTAATCAGTCATTTCAGTATTTCAACATTCACAAATATCATACTGATTTTATGAGTTCTTGGTCTAGGATAAGATATTATATGGAGACTACAGTTGTTCTACTAATTTTAAATAGCCACAAAGGATGTTATTTAGAAGTACATGTCAAAAATTATACTGGTAATTCATCTTCTACCTTTCTTAGCCCTCAATGTTTTCCTCCAAAGAGTAGAAAATATCCCATCGGTCCAATCATTCGTTGCCACGTCAAGCCGACCAAACATCTGTGGAGCCGTCATCGCTTTGGGATTCATCCTCATTTCCCTGTGTGGTTTTCCACAATCTATACCAAGTAAATACAAATTTTAAACAACTCCCATGTAGAATGAACCATCATTAGGTAACATTGCACCAATTTGCAGTGTACTGTCAGCAGGTGTTCAAAACATGAAAAAATGCAAAATTACATTGAAAATACATGTCTTACTGCATTCCAAGTTATCATAATTACCCTCATTATATTTTATTGACTAAAGCACTTTTTATCTTCTGGAAAAGAAAATTGCATGTTACATAAGGGGGAAAATGCTACCATGCTGGAAGTGATGAAGGAATTAATGTAGGATGGAAGTTCTTCAAATTTCACAGCTCAAAAATCTTTTGGTTTATGGTGTATTAGATTAACTCTTATATCTGAAATGTCCCTTAAAGATACCTGATTCTCTCCATTAACAGCTTTGATTTGCTGAGATATGGTCTTGCTCATCTGGAAAAAAATCAGCTAAACTAATGTTACAAAAATCAAGGATTTTTCTTCTGTGGTCAGCTTCAGAAAAGGTATTCAAATCTTTCAAACCCTAAAACTATTCTTAAATAAGATGGATTCTGTACATAGGGGATGGTAGTTACTACGTAAAAAATTGAAGAATAAGATTTAAAGTATATTATACGTGGAATCTAAAAAAATGGTACAAAAGAACTTATTTACAAAACAGAAATAGACTCACAGACATAGATAACAAACTTACGGCTATCAAATGGGAAAGGGTGGGGAGGGATAAGTTAAGAGTTTGGGATTAAAATATACACACACTACTATATGTAAAATAGATAATCAACAAGGACCTACTGTATAGCACAGGGAACTCTGCTCAATATTCTGTAATAACCTAAATGGGAAAAGAACTTGAAAAAGAATAGATACATGTATATGTATTAACTGAATCACTTTGCTGTACACCTGAAACTAATACAATATTGTAAAATCAACTGTATTTCAATTTAAAAAGTTTAAAGATTTAAAGTATAAAATCATAAAAATAGAGGCTAAAATATTACATACTGTGTGAAAGATTGACAAACACAGGCACACATACATAGATATGTAAACTGGAAAAGGTGTTACATTAAAACCTATCTAGAAAATTAGAGAATAGTTCTCTTTTTCCAAAATCACAAAAAGAATCAGGGTAATTATTTACAATGTTTTACAGTGCTGAAATTCAACTTGGTCACAGGTCAGCTTTTTCAATACATGATATCCGCAAGACTGGCAACATTTTTTTAAAAATCTAATCACACTTTACAAAAGGCCAGCAACATCTTCAAATGTATCATAGGTGAAAACTGGACTTGGTCTGTTGCCCATACAAGAGAAACTATCAAAAATTATTTCATTATGGTTGTAGGTAGAATTGTATCATTTTCATTTAAAATACGATACCATAACATTTTTATAAGAGCACTCTAAGGGAAAATAAAAAGGTTGACTTTTTAAATGTTGGTTAAACTAATTCCTCTTAATTCTTCTCCTAGGCATTTCTTGACTGTCCTGTTCACTCCACCTTCATGGACTCTGCCCCAGAGTAAGCACCCTTTTCTTGCTGTCACCTTCTTAGGACCTCCTTATGGAAGTTCCCAGACAGCCCCTCCGGTCCCAGTCTATTCTCTACGCGGCCACCGGATGGTCTTCTACACACAGGGCTAATCACACCACTCCCCAGCTCTATGGCTTCCCATCACCCACAGGATAAAATCTCGGTATTTATTGTGACTTACAAAGCTTCTCATGCCATGCCCTCTGTACTAATTTGAATTCCCCCTGGAAGCAAAGCCTGAGACAAAGACATGGGAACTGAGAGTTTGGATTCAGGGGAAAGAGAGAGCGAGACAGAAAAGGAGACAAAGCCAATAAAGGGCTCGTTGGTGAGCTGGTCACAGATGGAGTGTCCCTCTAAAAGACAGGGGGTGGGACATTTACCTTCCACTCTTTCCCTCATTGGTTAAGGGTATGGCTGTCTCAGGAGCATTAATTCTCACCCAACCCCTTCTTCCAGGCTGAGCCAGTTCTCTAGCTTCAAGGAAAGTCATAAGGCTGAAAAACCGGGGGACACCACTGGCATCTGGGGGAGAAACTCTCCAACAGCTGCATCTGTAGCAGGGGAGGGCCAAAGGGATGTGGCCCTGGGCACCAAGAGCATCTGCTCTACCTCCTCATCTCCCCCACTCCCACAAATTAGATTTCATCCATGCCAGGGAGCTTCTCCAGGCATATCATGCTCTCGCCAGCCCCTCCTGCCTGCTCAGCCTCTTCATTCTGCTAAGAATGCCTTTTATCCAGCTGCTACTCAACCCGCAAACCTCAGATGAAGTAGCACCTGCTCTGTAAGCCTTTCTAGAATCCCTTAGAAAGGTTTCTGATCTCCTTTGCCTCTGCTCACATCATAATTGTCCAAATCTTCCTCATGTCCAATCTTCCATGCTGAGTTACAATTATCTGTGTCACTACACTACACTGTAAACTCCTTAAGGACATGGCCCTTTTTTTTCATGCCTGCTTTCCCATTTCTAGTACAGAACCTCAAAGTACAGAACATCAAAGATATTTGATGAACAAATACATGATGAATAAGGGAACAAATAACATACATGGGTCCTGCAGAAGTTCAACCCAATTACTTTCTCAATCTTTTGGATAATCAAGGTTCTCAGTAAAAAACAATGTCATTTAATATAACAAATGTTTACCCTACATACTAAAACCAAGAACAGGTTAATAAACAGCAAATAGTCTAATAATTTATTCATCTTTGCAAAGAACTTCTCCAAAACCAATGATGCCATATTGATTACATCATTTAGACATATTATACACAATGTATCTCTATTGTTTAATATTTAGTACTCATTTTGTTCAAGTCATTGTACCCAGTGCATTTGTAGTTCATTGTTAACAGAAGGCAGCTTCATAACAACAACAAAAGTATCTTTAAGCATAATTTGAGAAGGAGAATACATCATTTTAATGCTATGTAAAAATCCCAAAGCAGAACCTTAATAGTACACATGAAAACTACGTGGTAACTTTTGCAGGTGTGACCTCTCAGTTTTGGTGGAGGTAGGTGCTAGCTGAGAGCATAAGCCTGTCTCAGTGTGAAGACCCCCTGGTAGAGTCCTGACGTACAGAATTCACTTCGTCCCATAGCTGAGGAAACTGAGACTAAATCTAATGCGTGCAGCACCCTAGAATAAATACAGACCATGGTCACCAACCAATATCAATGCATTGGGGTTCCATGAGCTGACTGGAAACCCAGTCAGGCAGCTTTTCCTTGTGGGACAATGTATGATGCATTCTAACAGCCAAAGTTCTGTGAAATTTTGGAACTGCCATGGCTAAGGGCTGCGAATACTTTTAAGAAGGAAGTTGTCAATGTCTAGTCAGAACCAGAGAATACAAGAATAATCACGAAAAAGGCAATGCCCATTATCCTTAGATAACTTTAGGTTAGGGACTTAGATGTAAAACTTAGGGACATCTGGAAATTAAATACGTTTATTTCACTTCACAAGAAAAATATCTGATTCTGGGTGGGAAATTAGTTTATAATTAGGGTGATTTTTCAATACATAGAATTTAAGAGTTGGGATTAGAATTATATTGATTGAGGGGTAGCATCTTGTGTTAAGTCATAATTGGCAAATGGTATGGTTTACGGGGAAAATTCTGAGTTTTTCATCAATGGGCCCTGACCTTAATTTTGAGTCTCATCATTTACCATCTTTTTGACACTGAATATTTCTGAAGTTAAATTTTGACTTTTTTGTACAAAATGGGGATAATGATAGCCACATCTCAAGATCATTTTTAAAACTAAATGGCATAACATATGTAAAACATATAGCACAGTCCATAAAATCACTTTAAAAAAATGTTTTCCCTGAAGCATTATTCAGAAAAGCCAAGATATGGAATCAACCTATGTGCCTACCAATGGATGAATGAATAAAGAAGATGTGGTATATGTACACAATGGAATGTTATTCATCCATGAAAAATAAGGACATCCTGCCATTTGTGAAAACATGGAGGGAACTTGAGAGCATTATGCTAAGTGAAATGTCAGACAGAGAAAGACAAATACTGTATGATATCACTTGTATGTGGAATCTAAAAATGTCAAACTCAGAGAAACAGATTGTAGAATGGTGGTCACCAGGGACTGGAGGTGAGGGAAACGGGGAGATGTTGGAAAAGGGTACAAACTTCCAGTTATAAGATTAACAAATTTGGGGATCTAATGTACAGCATGGTGATTATAGCTAGTAATACTGTATCGTACAATTGAATGTTTCTAGGAAAGTAGATCTTAAGCGCTCTCATCACAAAAAAGAGACGGCTATTATGTGATACGATGGTGGTGGTAGCTCATGCTATGGTGATAATAATTTTGCAACATATAAATGTATCAAATCAACACAGTGTACACCTTTAAACTTGCACATGTTATGTGTCCGAATTATATTTGTATACAGTAAAGCTGGAAAAACAACGTTTTTCTCCTCTGTTCCATTAATGTACTGTGTTATCTCTAAAATCTACCCAGTAGTCAAAAAAGTAACATTCCCCTCCTGTGAGAATATGCTAACATACATCTACATTTGTGTCCCTCTTGGGGCATTCACGTGTGTCACAACAGTTTAAAGGTGTCTTCAGATTGACTGCCCCCTTACCGGCCATGGCGTTCAGCAAGGCGTGGATGCAGGTGGTTTTCCCTGCTCCACTAGGCCCCAGGGTCATCGTTCCATGCCGTACTCTCTGTGTTTCAAACAACTGGATGACTTTCAGTTTCCAAGGAGGATGGTTGATCAAACCAGCTTCTTCAACCTGAAAACATAACAAACCGCCCACACTGGGCCACATGAACAGATATCTGGCCTTATCATTGTGCTCAAAATAAGTATAGACATGGACCGAGGTTAGAGAAACGGGGAATTACTGTTACTGCATATGAGGTTTCAGTTGGGAAAGATGAAGAAAGTTCTGAAGACAGACAGTGGTGAGGTTTGCACAACACTATGAATGTACTTAATGCCACTGAACTGTACACTTAAAAGACAGTTAAAATGGTGCATTTTATGTCATGTGTTTTACCACAGTGAAATATATATATACTTTTGGCTGCACCGCAGGGCTTGTGGGATCTTAGTGCCCCAACCAGGGATGGAACCCGGGTGCACGGCAGTGAAAGCCCGAGTCTAAACCACTGGACTGCCAGGGAATTCCCTATAAAAAATACATTGCATAAAAAATATATATACATAGGCAAAAGCAGTCTGAACATAATCAAAATGATATCCCAGGCAAACAAGAAACACCTACAGTTGACTCTGGGAATTAAATACACTTATATTAACATTTTATTGCATGTACGTATTAGGAGCAACTTAAGAATAAAGGCTCAGGTATCAAAATGTATTTTAAATGTTTAATTTAAAAGATGATATTTAATTTAAAAGATAATTTCAAGCATACCAAGTTGACTGATAGTCCATGTCAATGTCAAGCCATCTTTATAAATCTTCTGGATAGTTTTTATCTATCAAACACATGTATGGAAGCTACGCCGCCAAACGCTATTCTGAGTTTAATCTTCTATGAGATTAGTACTACTGGTGTCTTCATTTTATAGGTAAGGAAACTGGGGCACAAAGAGACTAAGCAATCTATCCAAGATTATTAGTTGTTAAGTTATAGAGTAGGGATTGGAACCCAAGAAATTCAGCCCTATGGTCCATGCTCTTAACCATCATGCTATGCTTAAATTCACTATAAATGATGCTCTTATTTTTACTTAAATAATTTTGGCTAATAATCATGTATCATTTTATGCCATGTATTTTCTCTTCAGATTTTTCTTATGCTATAAATTACTAATGTAAGTCACTTTATAAATTCGTTTATACTTACCTTTTTAGGCAATGCTACATTTAATTTGGCCATATGATGAAGAAGCCATTTGCAAAATGAATGATCACTTTTACCTGACTAGGAAATTAAGATCTTTATACACTGATATTTAAAGGGGAAATGGCCCTAAAATACTACCATATTGATTTTTATTACAAATATCTTCAAAGAATTGAAATGCATTTTATAAATAGGAGCTAATCACCATTTCTATAAACATTTTTTTTTCAAAACTCTTTTTCATAGGAAAGGAAGTTGAGGCACAAGGTTTTCATGATTCATTTCCATTCCTAGGAAGACTATAAAAAGTTAAAGCTGCACCAAGTATCATGGGAAATCCAGACACCTAATGATACACTTAACATGATGGATCCCCCCAGAGCCCAAGGAAGAAATCACAAGTGATCTTGGGCCTGGGGAAAAAGAATGACAGCTAAGGAGCCACATGAGATCACTGCAAATGACACTCAGTAGCTACAGTCCTGAGACCAAAGCAATGTAGTAAACACCAGGGCCACAGAGAGAAACAAAACAAGCATGGGCAATGCAGCCGGCCAAGCTCCACCAGCCCCTGCTGACCCATCACATTTCATTGGGGATCTGGTGTGGAATGGTCTCCATCAATAATGGGGCCACTAGCACATGGCTAACTGGACCTGTAGCTGAGTGATGGTAGGAGACCCCCTGGGAGGAAAAGCTCTATCAATGGTGAGCAATGGCTTCTCTTAAAACTGTAGTCACAGCCTCAGTGTTGTTCTCGGAACCTGTAGATTTAGTCCACAACAGCTCCACTTGATTCCCATGAAGTTCAGATGAAAGGGACACTGTACTTGATGTCCTGTGAAATATATTACCTGTCTACTTATTGCCATTTCCAGTTCAGGGTAACCGGCCTTGTCCAGAAGAATATTTGGGAAGAGATCTTCAATCAAACTCAAAAATAAGGGTTCGTCCTCATCAATCTCAGAAAGAAAATAAAGGGAAATCAGACCAAATCTTTTGGCATAAACATGGCAATAACAGATAAACTGAAAATGTCCAATACAGCCCAGATTACTTTGTCACAAACAGTAATAAATAAAATATCACCTCCACTGAAGTTGAGAAATATTTTCATCATGTTTACTAAATTAAAAATTAGTTTTTTAAAAAGGGGGGTGGGGGCAGAAGAGAAAAAAAAAAAAAAAAGGAAGGAAATAGAAGGGAAGAAAATATTGCCTACATGACAACCTTTCCATAAAACAACCAGATTGGGGAGTTTACTAAAAAACCTACAATTTCTCATTTAACTTAAAAATAATTTTTGTAACTGCGAATAGTGGCAAATTCATGAATTGGAATTTGGTTCATACTCTTATTTTGAAATAAAAATATATCATTCTGTCATCCCGTACATGGATCCACTGATACTGGACAACTGATTGTTCAGTCTCTACTGTGAAATCACAGAATGTGAAATTGTTACACACTTGTAAAATTCACATACAATTTCCTTCCAAGGTGTACTTTAACGAAGGTGAAAGGGATTTTAGCTCTACAGCACAAAAATTTCAAGGTATTTGGAAATGTAAGATGTGGATTTTTAAAAATCCATTTTAATTCTATTGGAATAGATATGTTAGACTAGAAATGAGTCACCACAAAAATTGCTCCTGAAAAAATGTAATTTAAAGTTATGCTCTATGTATTTATCTGATAATTAAGCATTTTAAATGAGCACTTTAAATAAATATTTCTAATCTCATTTGTGCTTAAACTGAAATTTAAATGGGTGGAACATTTCCATCTGTGACTCTTACCAGTTTGGAAAGATTCATATCTCGTAGTACACGCATGACAATTGTGGACTCTGTATCCGTGGGGTTGGCTCTTTTGGCTGCTCCCAGAGTTCGCAGAACAGACAGAATATTACGCAGACCAAAGTCATAATGTATCTGAAGAATATGAGGTACACTGGGCTTATTTTCAATATTAACTTACCCATAGAAACTGTACAAATTTGACAAAGGCATAATGAATGCTGATTTTTCCTTTAGAAAATTTGTACAGTTAGTGGGGCAATAAATTTTTTTATCAACAGATTATTTTTTTTAGCAAATGGAGAATACCCAAAAGAATCCTCTCCTGTACCATCATTAATTTAAGCCCTTGGATCAGAACTAATAGATCCTGACAGAGACAAAGGAATAAATTTCCTCCTGGAGATACATGACCCCTTGAGCCCTTCTTAACCAATCATCCATAAGAAAATTTCCTCATATCTTGAAAGCTAAAATTCTGAACCAGAATTAAACTGCGACCTCACTCATGAACATCATATACGTTTAAAAGACAGGGGTATTGAGGAGAAAGAAAAGTAGCTACATTCCAGGATTACCTAGAGGGGGAAACAATAAGGACAAATCAGAACGTCAAACCCCCAGCTTTGTTGTCCCCTTGATAGGTATTTATAAAAAGCTCAATCATGCCAAATTTCAGCACATATAAAGTGAATAGTTAAAAACCAATTATCCAACCACTATACGAGAGAGTATTCCTGGCAGTTGGTCAAACAATTTAAAATAAAACTACCATATCATACAGCAATCCCACTTCAGGGAATATATTCAAAAGAATTGAAAGCAGAGTCTCAAAAAGATATTTAAACACTCATGTTCATAGCAACACTATTCACAATAGCCAGGAGGTGGAAGCAACCCAAATGCCCATTGACTGATGAATGGATAAACAAAACATGGCATACATGTAAAAATAAGAATGTTTTTCAACCAGGAAAAGGAAGCAAATATAATACTATCACATGCTACACCGTGGATGAAACTTGAGAATATTATACTAAGTTAAATAAGCCAGTCACAAAAAGACAAATACTGTATGGTTCCACTTATATGAGCTATCTAAAGTAGCCAAATACATAGAAACAGAAAGTAGAATTGTGGTTACCAGGGAATGGGGGGAAGGGAAGAGTGGAGTTGTTTAATGGGTATAGAGTTTCAGTTTTGCAAGACAAAAAAGTTATGGAGATCTGTTTCACAACAGTGTGAATTTACTTAACACTACTGAACTATACGCTTAAAAATGGTTAAGATGATAAATTTAATAGTTTTTAATCATAATTCTAAAAACCTATAGGGAAAAAAAAACATTACCTGCTAATTGGGAGCAGTATGCATCACTTAATACCAATCGTTTGGAGGATAGAGCACATAAAAATATTCAGACCGAGTTCCTGCCTTCAAGGAGTTTAAATTCTAATTGTGGCAATAAAATAAAAATATGAGCAAGCTTGCATAAAAGTACAATAACAATGACTTGAAAGTACTGGTGAGTGGAATTAATTAAGGAAAACTTATCAGCATTAGACTCAGTTAAATCTGTGGGCATGAAGTGAGATTCACAGAATGCTCACCAAGGGATCGGCATGGGGCCAATTGTTTTGTACACATGGACTCATTTCATTTCCCTTGTGACCTTGTGACCTTGTGAACAAGGGCAATAGGAGTGAAGGAGGAGAAATGAAACTAGAGAAGAAGAGGGCAGGAGTCAGTGATGTGGGAGTTTCTCTACCTGCAAGAAACAGCAGGGAAAAGGGAAGAATCAGTGAGTAAAGGCTGCAATAATCAGAAGAAACCAAGAATGTTTTGAGTGAGAATGGAATATAGTTGAACCTGTGGGTATAACCTAGATTCAAAGAAGTTTGGATTGAGAGGTTCCTCAAAACCATGAGGACACATGACATATATTATGATGAATGAACAGGTGAGATAAAAAGCAAACATCAACATTCATAACTCTTTGGCTCTTAAGTCAGTTCAGATAGTGTTAACTTCATTTCTATGCCTTAAATGTTAATTTCTTCAAATGTACTTAGTAAAACTATGCATGTAAAATTGTTTTTGCCATGATACAACTTTCTACTTTGTATATATGAGGTACCTTGTCAACAACCCCAGTCCACAACTTTTTTTTAATTTTTATTTTATATTAGAGTATAGCTGATTTACAATATTGTGTTAGTTTCAGGTATACAGCAAAGTGATTCAGTTATACATATACATATGTGTATTCTTTTTAAGATTCTTTTCCAGTGTAGGTTATTACAGAATATTGAGTACAGTTCTCTGTGCTATACAGTAGGTCTTTGTTGTATACCTATTTTATATATAGTAGTGTGTATATGTTAATCCCAAACTCCTAATTTACCCCTCCCCCTGCCTTCCCCTTTGGTAACCATAGGATTGTTTTCTACATCTGTGAGTCTATTTCTGTTTTGTAAATAAGTTCCTTTGTATCATTTTTTTAGATTCCACATGTAATTGATATCATATGATATTTGTCTTTCTCTGCCTGACTTCACTTAGTATGATCATCTCTAGGTCCATCCATGTTGCTGCAAATGGCATTATTTCATTCTTTTTTTATGGCTGAGTAATATTCCATTGTATATATGTACCACATCTTCTTTATCCATTCATCTTTTGATGGACATTTAGGTTGCTTCCATGTCTTGGCTATTGTAAGCAGTGCTGCAATGAACATTGGGGTGCACGTATCGTTTCGAATTACAGTTTTGTCTGGATATATGCCCAGGAGAGGGATTGTTGGGTCATATGGTAGTTCTATTCTTAGTTTTCTGAGGAACCTCCGTACTGCTTTCCATAGTGGCTGCACCAACTTACATTCCCACCAACAGTGCAGAAGGATTCCCTTTTCTCCACACCCTCTCCAGCACTGAATAAAAAATTTAAATATGCCTAAGTACATAGGGACCTTCAGAATGTCACACCTGCTTAGAAAGCTGCTCCTCACACAGCTTGTAGAGCGTGAAAAACTTCCTGGCCAAAACAATGTTGTCAATGAAGCCGCAACTAGCCAACTTCACCCTGATGATAATCTGTCGGTCAGGCACCATCATGGCCACGGAGCGGAAGTTAATCTTCAAGTTTTCAGGGAGTTCCTGCCGCCCAGCATAGCCAGGATTCTATACAGAAAATAAAACCCAAGGATGAATGACACAGTCATGGGGTAACAAGCGCAACACATCAGCATGATATTAAAAGATTCATTATGCACACACAACAAATCTGGAATGACAACCAGAAAATTCATTTACATATCTCACTCTCCTTTTCACTGGAGAGACTAAGTCATGAGTTATTAATATGAGCTCTGTTTAGCACCAAAGGTTTTCAAACAGGAGTGAAAATTACAATCCCAATTTCCATTCATGGAAAATAAGTGACATATGACCAGGGACATGTGTGAAAACTGTGGTAAGAAGGCTGAAGTTCAGTAGCTCTTCTTGTGGTTCCTTACCATAGTTAGAAAAAGCCCAAATTCAGGGTTCATAGTCACATTATCTCCATCAGTAAAAATAAAAGACTTTTTACGCTCCTTTTTACATGTCAGAATAATGGAAATCTGCTGGGCTGCAACGGAGAGAACTGGTAGGTCGATACGATTAAATTCATCAAAACAACCCCAGGATCCAGACTGAGCCAGTCCTTAGAACGGAAGTTAAATAGAAAATCCAATTAGTACATAATTTTGGAAAGTCAAAGAAAAAGAGCATTATGCAACTGCCAGGTCAAGCCACAGATAAGTTTGCTCAAACATAAAGTTGAACAAATAGATCATACATTACATGCCTCCAAAATAACTCACAATGTGACCCTTTATCTGTAAACGCCCAACCTGCAGGGATAAAGGAACATTACAAAGGCAAGTGATATTGACATTTGACCCACACAACACTGGTAAGATTCAGGTTTCCCAAAAAGTTTTACAAAGTTGGAAAATGACACTAAGATGTAGCCAATTGTTGAAAAATAAATCTTAACAAGATATTCCACCTTAGCTTAAATTTCTCATCAAATAAAAAAATATAACCATCACCTTTAAAAATCCGTCCAAGTCCTCGGAAATCCATCTGGTCCGAACAATTGAAAACCACGACGTATTTCCCAAGACATCGTCCCATATCTTTGGTCGTTTCTGTTTTGCCTGTTCCTGCTGGTCCAGCGGGAGCTCCCCCCATGCTCATTCCCAGAGCTTGAGCCAACGTGATATAACACCTGGAGGGGTAGAGAAATCGCTAGAACCACACCACTGGCATCTGGAAGATACTTCTGAGACATCACAGTGACATGATACAGGCACAAAATTGAAAAAAGGAAGATCCTGACCATTACCCCTACATAACCTTTCCAAAACTGCATCCTAAAATACACTTATCCTTATGGATATTAACATGTGTTGAGGAAAAAGGAGGGAGGGAGTGGTCTATGGTCAAATACGTTTGAAAACTCTTAAAAAGGTTCAACAGGATTTTTTATGATAATGTATATTCACAATCTCCAATTATGAAAAAGAGTACATAGCATTTCCAAAACTTATTTGGTAACTTTTTCACAGAAATCTACCAACATCTAAAGAAGAGTATTCTAGGAAACAGACTGGGGGCCATTATGTAGATTAATCCCCTTTTGTATCTAAGAGTCGATGATTTGATGAACTTGGAAACCAATGATCACGTGAGATTCAAATCATACATTGCTAAATAATCACACATTAAATCTATTTCTGGGAGCATCTACTAAACCTGCAAATACCTTCTACTGTATCTTACAGTATGATATTAACAAATAAAAGATTCTGGTGAGAGAATACAAGAATGCCTGTGCAGGAAAACAGCCGATAACTTGCTGATGAATTGATCAATTTCCCAGCATCACCCAGTGCCATAACAGGAGGTAATCTATAATGTAATGCAGTTTAGGGCTTTCTTACAGCTAAACTCTAAAGCATTCATCTGGAATTGAAAAAATTTTTCAAAGAAAATAAAGTGATTATCCAGCATGAAGTGTGGGAATGAGAAGTGAGCACACCCATCCGGAGGCGCTGTTAGTGGGAATGTAAATTGGTGCAGCCACTATGGAAAATAGTATGGAGGTTCCTTAAAAAACTAAAAACAGAGTCACCATATGGTCCAGCAATCCCACTCCTGGGCATACATCCAGAAAAGACGAAAACTCTAATTCAAAAAGATATGTGCACCGCACTGTTCACAGCTGCAATATTTACAATAGCCAAGACACGGAAACAACCCAAGTGCCCATCAACAGATGATTGGCTTAAGAAGATGTGGTGTGTGTACATATACACACACGCACACACAATGGAATATTACTCACTCACAAAAAAAAAAAGAAAAGAAATAGTGCCACATGCAGCAACGTGGATGAACCTAGAGAATACTGGTGAAGTAAGTCAGAGAAAGACAAATGCTATATGATATCGCATATGTGGAATCTAAAAAAAAAATACAAATGAATATATATACAAAACAGAAACAGACTCACAAACGTAAAAAAAAACTTACAGTTACCAAGTGGGAGAGAGAGGGAGGGACAAATTAGGAATATGGGATTAGCAGATACACACTACTATACATAAAATAGATAAGTAACAAGGATTTACTGTATAGCACGGGGAATTATGTTCAATATCTTATCATAACCTATAATGGAACATAATCTGAAAAAAAAATAACTGAAGCAATTTGCTGTACACTTGAAACTAACACAATATTGTAAATCAACTATACTTCAATTTAAAAAATTCTAGGGCTTCCCTGGTGGCGCAGTGGTTAAGAATCCGCCTGTCAATGCAGGGGACACGGGTTCGAGCCCTGGTCTGGGAAGATCCCACATGCCGCAGAGCAACTAAGCCCATGCGCCACAACTACTAAGCCTGTGCTCTAGAGCCCGTGAGCCACAACTCCTGAGCCTGTGTGCCACAACTACTGAAGCCCATGTGCCTAGAGCCTGTGCTCCACAAGAGAAGCCACCGCAATGAGAAGCCGGCGCACCACAACGAACAGTAGCCCCCGCTCGCTGCAACTAGAGAAAGCCCACGTGCAGCAACGAAGACCCAACACAGCCAAAGATAAATAAATAGATAAAATTTTTAAAATAAAAAATAAAAAATTCTAAACATAAAAAAAAAAAAGAAAGAATGAAAAACAATAGTCATAGTAACATTATGAATGATGACTAACACTTACTCAGCGGCAGGCCCAGTGCTGGGTCCCTACCTACATTACCTCTAGTCCACACAATGATTCCAGAAGAAGGGACTCAGAAAGGTTAGCTGTCTTGGCCAAGACCACACAACCCAATGGCCAAGACCCAGGTATAACTCACGGAAGCTGTGAGAATATGTCAGAGAAAGAACACATGGCGTGAGGCCTGTCTACGTTTTTTTTTTTTTTTTTTGGCCACACTGCGTGGCTTGTGGGATGTTAGTTCCCCAACTGGGGATCAAACCCAGGTCCTCTACAGTGAGAGCGCAGAGTCCTAACCACTGGACCACCAGGGAATTCCCCTGTTTACATTTCTTATCAAGAAGAGGAGATGTCTCCATCAGCCTTCAATTTCTGCTGCCCTCGGTCTTAAGTGATAGCAGTACAGCAAGTCCCCTACATACGAACCTTAAAGTTGCGAACTTTCAAAGATGCGAACGTGCGTTCCATCAACATCAGGCATGAGTGGAATTGCAGCTCGCCCTCCGTCTCCTATCGCTGACGATCCTTCAGCTCTACCATCTCCCACCTCCTCTCCCTCCTCCAGTCAGTAACTCTATTTGCCTGTTCACTCGATGCCAGCCCCTGGATGCCAGCTGTTGTACTGTACTTTTCAAGGTACTGTACTGTAAGATTAAACATGGTTTCTTTATTTTTTGTGTTTGTTTGTTTTTTACGTATTATTTGTGTGAAAAGTATTATAAATCTATTACAGTACAGTACTATATAGCCGATTGTGTTAGTTGGGTACCTAGGCTAACTTTGCTGGACTTACGAACAAATTGGACTTACAAACGTGCTCTCGGAATGGAACTCATTTGTATGTAGGGGACTTACTGTAGTAAGAAAGATTCCAGACTTCTCGACTTGTGCTCAGAAGTAGAAGGAAGGCCTGGTCATGAAAAATACCATGAGCTTTTAGAAAAAGGCACTATATGTTTTTAGCATATTTATTGACTATTTTATCATCTGAAATATCTGCAACTCCATCCAAATGATGTCACGTTTCCCAGAGACTAGCGCTATCAACATTGTTGAATTTTCACAGGGCAGTCAGTGAAAAGCTGACAAGATGTCAAGGCCTCTGGCCTTTGTTTTATTCAAGTATTAATCTTAGTGAGGAATTATTTTGTAAAAAGGCAGCCAATCTTGCAATGCAATCCCAATGACCAGCAAAAAATGGTGACTCACTCCTCCCATAATCAACTTAGAGAAGAACAAACAAGTGAACATTTAGAGTGAAACAGGGGGAAACAAACTTTAGAATCACCTCCACTTACATACTTTGCTTTTAAAGTTCTCAAGGTTTTTGATACAGAAATATATACAAGATAATGAATACAGTGAAAGAATCAAGTTGCAAAAAAGTTTGTATAACCTGATACCTATATGTGAAAGTTAAAAAGAATTTTGACATATAAGCATTTGAAATTTCTTAGAAAATAAACTACTAATCATTTTGAAAAATAGAAAAATTTTCCCCTCATACTTTCAACTTCATATCTTTAGGTACTATTTAATTTTTTCACCACAAAGATGTGACTTTGAAAATAAACATTTCTTCATTCATTTGGGAAATTTTATTTAGTACCTATTATGGAACAGAACTGTTCCTGGAGCAGTGAATAAATCACAGGAAGTCTATACCTGAAAGAGCTGATATCCTAAAGGAAGGAAATAGACTATTTAAAAGTAGAAAACAGGAAAAATAAAGCTGGTTAGGAGGGTTCAGGAGTGTGGGGCTTGCTGCTTCAGACGTGTCAGGTCCAAAGACCCATGTGCAATGACATTCAATCGGAGACCTGGAGAAGAGGAAGTGAGCTATGCCAGTATCGAAGGGAAAAGGGTTCCCGGTTAAGGCAACAGCAAGTGCAAGGGTCCTGAGGCAGCAGTGTGCTGAGACTGTTCAAGGAACAGTCAAGGAGCAAGTAGCTGGAGCTCATTGAGGAAGGAGAAAGAGTAGCAGGGATCAGATCATGGCAGGTCTTATAGGCCAATGTAAGGACACTGGCTTTTACTTTGGGTGAGATGGAAAGACAGTGGAGATCAAGGCAAAGGGATGACAGGATCTGACTTATATTCCAGTGTCTGAATTGAGAGGCAATGGCAGAAGCAGGAAACCAGATAAAAGACTATTGCAGTCATCCAGCCTAGACATTATGGCGGCTTGGACTAACATGATAACAGCAGAGGGGAGAAAAGTGGTCACGTCCTAAGAGAGCTCTGAAAGTGGTGGTGACCAAACTTGATGATAGATTGGATAATAAAGTGAGAGAAAGAAAGGCATCAAGGATGCTCCAAGGATTTTGGCTTGAGCAGCTGAAGGATGGAATTGCCATTGGCCAAGCCGAAGAACAGGGCAGTTTTGTGGGGGGAAAATCAAACGTAAGTGTGAATTCCCAGTAAGCATCCAAGAAAACATGTCACATAGGCAAGTGAATGTATGTGTCTGGAGTTCAAGGGAGAAGCCCTGTCAGGGTGCAGAGATTGGGGAGTCCACATCGAGATGATATTTAAAGCCATGTGAGATCACCTGAGGAGTGAGTGATGGAGAAGAGCCTTGGTGCGTTCAGTGATTAGGGGTCAAGAAGATGAAGAGGAGCCAGTAGGAGATGGTCTGACGGGACAGCCAGAACAAGAGGAACTAGGTGAATATTGTGTCCTGGAAGCCACAGGAAGAAAGTGTATCAAAAAGGAGACAGCGATCACCTGTGCAAATGCCGCTGACTAGTCAAGGAAGGTCAGAACTAGAAATGACCATTGGATTTAGCAACATGAGGCTCTGGGTGACTGCCCTACCGGGGGAAGAAAGTGTGACGTGCAGAATAATGGTCCCCCGAAGATATCCACATCCCAATCCCTGGAACTTGCAAATATGTTACCTTACACAGCTAAAGGGACTTTGCAGATGCAATTAATGTGAAAGGCCTTGAGATGGGGAGATTATCCTGGATTACGCAGTGGACCCCATCTAATCTCATGAGTCCTTAAAAGGGGAAGAGGGAGGCGGAAGAGTGGGTCAGAGACATGAGACGGGAAAAGGAAAAGAGACTGGAAGCATGAAGGAGCCTCAACCCATGGTTGTGGCTGTGAAGATGAAGGAAGGGGCCACAAGCCAAGGAATACGGCAGCCTCCAGACGCTGGGAACAGCCCTCAGCTGACAGTCCGCAGGGAAGTGGGGACATAGGTCCTGCAACCACAAGAAAAAGAATTCTGCCAACAAACTAAAAAGCAAAAAGCAGATTCTCCCCTAGAGACTCCAGGAGGGACCACAGTCCTGCTGACACCTGATGTTAGTCCAGCAAGGTGTGCGTCACATTTCTGACGTATGCGACTGTGAAATAATTCGTGTTGTTTAAGCTTCTAAACGTGTGGTCATTTGTTATGAAAGCAACAGAAAACTAATACATAGAACCTGAACGGTGTGAATTCAAGGTAAAATAGACAGAAAAAACTGTGATTTTGAGGCGTTTTGATGGGAGTACAGAAATGGGAGGGAAACTAGAGGATTCACGGTAGGATTTCCTTTCTGGAAGCCATGATAGCACATTGTACGTTGATGAGAATGATCCAGTGGAAAGTGAAAATTGATGATGTTCCCAGAGAGAAAATAACTGTTTCAGTGGAAGGTGTTGGCTTTGGATGGCAGCACAAAACCCATCCCTGAAACCAGGAGAGAAAGTGGACAGCATAAGGATAGGGGGCTTGGTTGGCAGACATGATGGTGGGGAATGAGCGCAGGTCCTCTCCTGTGGTAGCATCTATCTTCTCAGTAAAACAGGAAATGGGGCCTTCGGTCGAGAGAGGAAGGGAGGGGAATGCTTGAGGATTGACAGGAGGGAAGGTGTGAAATAGCTGTTACAAGTGTTTCAAGGAATTCTCCACATTTTGTCATTATTCACCTCTGCACTTCAAAACAAAGAGAACTCCAAAAAAACATCTAAAAGCATCCAGTAGAAACCATCTTTTGTAGGAAATAAATGTATGGTTACCAGGGGATATGGGGGGAGGGATAAATCGGGAGATTGGGATTGATATACACACACTACTATTGACATATATAAAATAGATAACTAATAAGAACCTAGTGTGTAGCACGGGGAAGTCTACTCAGTACTCTGTAACGGCCTATATGGAAAAGAATCTAAAACAAGAGTGGATATATGTATATGTACAACTAATTCACTTTGCTGTACACCTGAAACTAACATCTGTAAATCAACTATACTCCAATAAAAATTTAAAAAAAAAATCATCTTTAATGAGACATAAGAAGGAATATGGAGTGTATGAAGACAAAGAAAATGTGAGGAGAAAAGGACAGTAAAATCTTCTGCTACTCCTCAATCCTCAGGTAAAAGTGAGCATTTCATTCAGTATCACGACTGAGCCGAAGGAAAAATCTCACAGACGGGGCTATTACGTCAAACTTTCATACTTTGTCCGATAATATTTTCAATCTAATAGCCCAGGGGTTCATCCTGTGAAAATGGTTGATATTCAGCTTTAGCTTCTCCTTAGGCCCAATGTTGATTTTAACACTCAGCCATTTTGTCTAACATTAAGTATTCAAAGCATCCCTGAACAGCACATATAAAATTAGCTGATGCCACAAAGCTCAAATTAAACTAAATGAATCACAGGCTATTAGCCATGGAGGAAGGACCCCTGGAGATAACCTAGTATGTCTTACAGATGAGGAAACTGAGTCCAGGGAAATTGCATGGCAGCTCTGGCTAACACAGTTGGTAAATAACAGGCAGAGGGCAGGACAGGTCAATGTCCACTCCATCACGGTTCACCAATGTTCATACTCAATTTCCTTCCTGCTAAAAAACCACCTTTATTGTCTCTGTAATGACAATAAGTGCCACAGTCCCCTAAAGCAGCCCTCAAAGCCCATGGTGATTTGAACCTACTGATACATAGCGATTAATTTGCTTTTTTCCCATTTGATGTCCACGGAGGTCATTTAAACTTAGACTCTATAAGACTGAAGGCAAAGGAAGCAAAGTCTGTTTTAGTCACAAACCTACTAAATCCCATGTGGAGACATGTGTGTAAAGCTAAACATACCGAATGTCGAAGACTTTAATACAAAAGAGCCTGTAAACCCTAAAGAGACCGTCAGCCAAAAATCCCTTGAGCACCTGGAGAGAATTAGAAGGTTGGGGGTGGAGGAGAGAGAGGTTGAGGAGTCACAGAACCCGTCCATCACCTGTCTGTGAGGGGAGTTATAACAAGCCTGTCAGTGCAGCCTAAAAACTCATTCTGGTATATGAACGGCACATCTGTGATGTGAATCATCATCTTGTCGGAATCTTCGTTAAAATAAAATCTGCACTGTTTCAGCCACTCAAAGTCTGTAGGGCTCTTGATATGCATGCGACACTGAAATGCAAAAGGTATGTGTTAAAACTGAGATGAGAACCGCTTATTAACTATACACATTAGCATTCAGGTAGATCATAATGTGAAGTTAATGGAACGCAAAGACAGCCCAACTAATTGGGAGATGTCAACTACATCACCATCCAACCCATTCATTTACTGATCAGCAAAAAAAGATACTTTCAAAGATATGAGAAAAGGAGAAGTCAAGAGAAACTCCTAATTGTGCCCCTCAATTTAAATAACGTGATCTATTTTAAGAGGAAGGCGTTCCTTTCTTAAATTTCACCCTTAAATGTCCAATACCACAGTCCTAACCATGAAATACAACCTATGAAAAAACACATTGGGCTTACAAAGATAGAACTAAACAATCTCATTAGGAAAAAAAGTCACCTCTTATGATTATGATAAAGTACATTCTTGGGTTTTTTTTTTTTAATCCGTTAATTACCCTTCCTAGGATTTGCAGCGGGCCAAAATTTCTAACATCTAAGTGGCAGGTTATTGCCCAGCAATGCTTTTGTCTGAATATTTTTAACCAAAATTTTAAGCCACTTTAATCATTTTTCTTTGACAAATAAGAAATCTCAAATTACCCTGAGCCCTTTATTTCTCATTGAGGCAAACAGTGTGCTTAACTATTAAGAGAGGAGATTAGCACATAACAGCTTGAATGCGTTGCCTTTATTTCCATTACATCAGAACCAATCTTTCATAATCTTTTTTAAATAATGGGGTGAGACACGATCCAGAAAATTATTATGAAAATAAGAGCTTCATGCCTGTTATCTAATGTTGTATTTTATAGTAGAGGACAAATTTCATTTCTTTTCACATTTCCTATTTTCTATAGCTACGAAACTCTCTTTTCCATCCCTGTTCTTTCTTTAAAGACAAAATCCGCATGTCTCCTGAATGTCACAAACTATATTAGGAAAGACCATTTGCAATCAATGACATAAAATGTAGCATAACTTGTTAAAGATGTGATTTATGAAGAGCCTTAAAGGAACTACTAAGCAGTTCTACTAGCAATATCACTTATTATTTCTGTAGCAAGAAACTGGTCATCTTCAATTTAATAACCAAAAGGAGAACAAGACAAATAAAAGCTTTTCAGGATGCTACATGACATTTCAGCATTAAAAATGATCACATAAAGAATTTTAAAATAAAATCTAATTGCCTCCATAACACCTTAGCCGAGATCATTGGAAAATAGCTGAAATTTCAGCTAAAGACTGAAAAGAAAGTCTGACAAACAATCTCTCATCATGAAGATGCTTCTTTGCCTGAATTTTATCTTTTCTTTGAATTCATTCAAACTATTCCCAGTGGGTAAACAAAGATAGTTTCTAGTATTTGCTTTTCTGTATATGCCACAGCATTTGTAAAGCATTTACCAGGTCATCAAAGATATCTCTTTGGTGCACATGAATAGTAATCAAAGTCTCATATTTAACTCGTTCCACGGAACTCAGATCCTTGGTTGTCATGTCTATCAATGTGTTCAGTAGCTCCAGGAAAGACTGATTGGTTTTCTGCATGATTTTTTTATCAAACTTGGCATTTCTAAGAGCCTCTTCTGAATCCCGTGTCCATATCATTTGAATTCCTAGTAATCCAACCTTATGGAAATAAAAAAGGCTTTATGACTGTGTATGGCATATGAATATATTTAAATAGAAATCACAATATAGTAAACAGCTGTGATTATTATGCAAATGTCAGGCCATCCTTGATTACATCAACTTGATGGGTTGTTTCAAAACCTATGGAGACTCTATTCATATTGTTTACCTGACAATTAAGTATATTCAGCCTCATGACATGTCTACAGTTTTTTTCTTCTCATTTTAAGTCATATTTCTCCCTAAATAGATTTTAAGTTACTGGTAGGGAAAGAATACGTCTTAAACCTACTTTCCCCAAACTAACACAGGGTTTACACATAGTAGACACAAAATCTCTATTGATCACATGACTAAGAAAACATCATTTTCTGTATTTTATTGCTGAAACATATTTCTCATTTTTCTGGTAAAACACACTCAGTACATTCTATGATTTATGTACTGAAGAGATTCAGTAGGAAAAAAAATATTTTAAGTTAAAGAAAACATATCAAATATCTCAATAGCACAAATATATATATATTTATAAATATATATGTATAGATACAGATAGATAACACCAAATAATCTGTAGTTGAAATCTTTAAGCTTATCTATATTTAACAAATCCTAATGAAAATCTTAATATTGGTCTAGAGTTAAATTATAGGCAGTTGTGTACTTTACAATAGACAACATCTGAGATCTAAAATGACTATTCTATAAAAAATACTTTCCAATTTCAATACACTGACCTGAGCAGGGAAGGAAGAAAGAAATTCAATCAGTTGGAAACCTGTTTCTTGAATATTTGCAGCTGCCTGGCGAATCACAAGATGTAATGAGGCCTGAGATTCCTCCAAGAGAGAATTAAGCCAAACTTCCACATTGCCCTCTGCCATCACGGGTTTATCCAATTCAATCGTCTCACCCTCTCGAGAGGAAACTGACAGAATGCGATCATAGATCTGTGTTAGAAGCCGAAAAAGAAGCTATATTTACACAAAGAATTGAATTCCTCCATTGCCCTCTTGTCAATGTTATCCTTCCTGTAGAAAGTTAAGCCACATTTTATAAAATAAAAGGCAAAGTATGATACAAAATCAATTCCAAAACAATTTTTTAAAAAGCTATCCATGAAATCGAAAAGGGAATACTAAATCAATTTCAAGTAGTCTATACCGGAGAGGGGAAAACTTGTTTTCGAAGAGAAATGTTCAATACAAATGTGATAATCAAAAAAATCTCTAAAGTTTCCCAAGATGAAATAGGACTCTCTAAGCCCCTGTCATCCACACCACGAGATTATCAAGTTGACATTAGCAATGACCTGGTAAAAATGATCAATGCAAACATCTCACAAGGTAATTCCAGTTCTATACGAAACACTGTGCTCTTTACAGGAGCTGTTGGCTGCACGTAATATATTCTAATGCAAACCCAGCTCCTAGTCTGGTCATTTCACTTCAATTTTCATGCAGTATGGCATAATGAGAATATGTGGAGTATTTGGAATTCTAAAATACGGTTCAAATGGTGCTGTGCTATTCACTGACCTTCCGATGTTGGAAGACACATCTCGGAGACTAAATTTCTTGCTTCTATTTAGTCATTAAAAATCATGCCTGTCCTACTTCCCAACTCACCTTACAGGCCACTCATGCCAGTTATACAAAATACAGTTGGCCCTCCATATCCACGGTTTCTGAATCCACAAACTCAACCAACCTCTGATCAATATTTGAACAAAAAAAATTCCAGAAAGTTCCAAAAAGCAAAACTTGAATTTGCCACATGCTGGCAACTATTTACATAACCTTTACATTGTATTGTATTATAAGTAATCTAGAAACCATGTGTAGGTATATCCAAATATTACAGTATTTTATATGAGACTTAAGCCTCCACAGATTTTGGTATCTGCTGGGGTCCTGGAACCAATCCTCCCCACAGACACCAAGGAACAACTGTGATGCAAACTATAAAGTAAATGCAAATGTTTGTTGTTGTTTTGTTCTCTAGTAAGTGGAATATTGTTCCCTTGGGCCCAGATTTAGTCTGTGTTAATGAAATCCTCCTTAGTTGTCACAGAAGTGATCTACCAAGAAGCTAGTGAGCCTTAAGTTTCAGGGCCCCTCACTTGCACAGACCCTTCTAGGTCCTGAATATAAATTCGTATGTATAATTTTATAAGATTTAGGACCCACAAAACCAGGATCTGCCCCTGGCTGTAGAAACCTTCTGGTAGGAACAGCAACTAGAAAAAAAAAAAAAAAAAAAAAGCAATGCTATTTATTTTTAAGAAGTAATTGCTATGAACAGAGGCTGAAAATGAGGAAGTTTCAATTATCTTCAATGTACAATCAGACAATAAGAAGCTTCACTCTAAGACCATTAAGTCCTGGTGCTAAAGCAGAAGGATTTGAGGAAAACATCAAGAAGAACTTCCTGGGTAATTCAATGCCCTCTTTCAACCCATGCATCCAGTAGATCTACAAGAAAGATCAATTTTTAAACCATTCAATCCATACGGTCTTCTCTTTCTCTCCACCCACCCCCTTTATTGTAGCAACTCAGCCTTTTCCATCCTGACTTTGCAATAACTTTCAAAACTGGTTTCCTTGCCCCCTTCCATTCTGCCTCCTACTCTGAGCCAGAGGCTCTTTCTGAAACACAAATCAGGTCACTGCTCTGCTGAAAACCTCCCACGCCTTTTGTCACGTTCATGATGAAGTACATTCCACAGTGTGATGCACTTGGCCTTCTGGAATATGGTCCATGCCTCCTTCTCCCTCTTTTCCCTTTGCTCATTACCCCATGTTGTGGGTTAAATTGTCTCCTCCAAAAATATATATTGAAGCCCCAACCCCTAGTACCTGTGAGTGGGACCTGATTTGGAAATGGGGTGTTTGAAGATGCAATCAAGTTAAGATGAGGTCATCTTGGATGCTGGTGGACCAGAATCCAATGACCTTAGAAGAAGAAGGAAATTTAGACACAGACACACAGGAGAATGTCAAGTGAAGACGAAGGTGGAGATCAAAGTGATGTGTCTGCAAGACAAGGAACACCAAGGATTGCTGACCACCACTGGGAACTAGGAGACAGGCACTAAACAGACTCTCCTGCAGAGCCTCCGGTCGGAACCAACCCTGCCAACACCTTAGTCTGGATGTCTAGCCTCCGGAACTGTGAGAGAATAATTTTCTGTTGTTTTAATCCATGGAAGCCCTAGGAAAGTAATACACTCCCTCACATACCCACACTTCTGACATCCTAGACTGCCCACACCTCCGGGCCGTTGCACTTGCCCTTCCTCTGGCCAGACGTGCGTCCCTTCCCCACTTGCCTGGCTATGTTCCACTCACCTTCAAAAAATCAGTTCAAACACCACATTCTCCTGCAGGAAGCTTTCTCTTACACCCCTTATACCCAGGTTAGGGCTCCCTGGTGGGCATTTCCATGCTCCTTGTGCATCACACAAACACAGCAAGTCAAAAATATCGATGGTTTAATTGCCAAATTTCTCTTGAATGTTGTACTGCATAAAAACAACTGCAGTATGGATTGCGATATATTCTTCCTTGGAACCCCAGGACTGGCATCATGCCTGGCACACAGCGAGGGGCTCGAACTTAAATGACTGGCATTTAATGGCCTCCAATGGACTAGCTCTACCACTGCATGAGCTGCACTCTGTAGACCCCAGCAGAGCACGAGATCCCTGAGGATGGTATATTCCCATTGTTAAGCACAACATCTAGTCCATGGTATTTGCTCAACAGATGCAAATTGCATGCTGGGATGAATAAATAAATGATACTAAGGTTTGTATGAAACACCACAAGGGGAACTGAATATGTTATCCAACTGGAAGGGTCACTTTTTTTAGGGAATTTGGGGTAAAGGGGTAGATTAGACAATATCTTTTGGCAGCTGGGCAAATGTAGTCTTCCTCATGTTGGAGAACTTCTTTTGGGTCCCATACAACTCCATGATTCTAGAAACTTGTTGGGAGTGTTTAAAAAAAAAAAAAAAAAGGAAAGAAAAGGTTTTCAATGGAGTATGATGAAAAACATGGAGGACCATCATGCCAAAAACATCCGAAGCCTGATTACAACCATCAAGTCACTGTGGCAATTCTGTTCAGTCAAGGCACTATTTGATGAGCAATTTGTTCCTTTGTTTTGTTGAATTTCTAAACAGTTAACTTGGCATGTGAATCTATGAATGCTACATACAAAGCATTCCTAATCACATTTAAACTATTTGTTATTCAAATCTACACTCTGGATATTAAGAAGTCACATAGTTCTGAAGGCAAATTGGGCCCAAAAGTATCTTTTTAGTCATCGGGTGATATTTAATGGACAGGGAAGTAAATCTTTGTAAACACTATCGGAGAGCAATTTAATAAAGACAGCTGAGATTCTAAGATACCTAAATTGCTGGCCAGCAATTAGAATTAGGCAAACCTTTTCATGGAACTTGACCGTTTTGATGTTGTCAAACACATTCAGCAAATGGGCTTGTATAGTGTGTGTGTCTGATGCCTGCCCCAGAATCTCCAGAAGAGCAGGGTCCGAGACGAAGAAGAACCGAGGAAAGCAAAGCCGTTTTTTCTCCAAGTACCTAAGTGGGGAGGAAAAGATAAACTTCATAAGCACACAAAACAGGTCTCTCTAGGAATAAATTAATCTGGATGGGAAAAAGGGAAAAGACTTTGAGAGAATCTAATTTTCCCACACTGTTCAATGTTTTTGTTTTGTTCTCTGTTTTTTTTAATTTTTTTTCATTACTAATTTTGCCAAGTGGGAGTCCATATTCTGATTGGGAGACTATTTTTTTCCAGAATTGATAGAATTTCCTCATTTTTCACAAGTATAATGTATACATTTGACTTAACCTGGAAATATTTGTACTTTCTCTGTAGAAGACAGGAAAATTTACACACAGGGAGTCTTTTGGTTTTGTGTTTGTTTTATTTTGTTTGCAAGCACAGTGCTATGTCAGCTAAAGGCTGACAATTCCAATTCTTAGGATTGTATCTTAAAAGAATCCAATGAATCTATCACTGAAGCAGAAACAAAATCCAGCTGCGTGGAAGGAAGGATCTGGACACTGTCCTCTGCCTCGAGGAGTTACAAAAACCCAGTGAATGTTTGTTCTTCCTATGATCACCCTACTTTGCTGCACTTTTGTTTCCATATTTAACATATTTCTACTTAGTGATTTTATCGTGATTAGCCAAAGGGCAAGAAAATTATTTATTACTCTTGGGAGTTCCTCCAGCCTCCATATATGTAAGTGTGGGTGTGGGTGTGGGTGTGTCAGTGTATATCGCTAGGTATTAGATTAGGCTCTTATTTGTGTATAATCTTGACTGCTTGTATATACTACACACTGTTCATATTGTTCTTGGTTGAGTATAATGAAATATTTTGCTTCTTCAGATGTTTGTCCAAGAAGGAGATCAGAAAAACAGGTATATTGATTTTAAAAACAAGGTCTGTATGAGAATATTTACAAGCTCCTGTCCCAATGATGGAAGAAGCCATAAATCCTATCATTTCAACATCAGAGGAAATCTAGTAACTGCTTGGAGAGACGATAAGGCTCCAAACTATCAGTTTTATCTATGCCACAACGTTAGACATGAATTGAGTCTAAGCAAAAGAACACCCATTTGGCTAATCCTGTCTCGTGTCTCCGGTCCCTTTCATCTCTAGGATGCTTAGAGTGAACTTACCCAGTAAGGGATTTCTGGCAGATTTCCAACTGGTCCAGCAAGTGTGGTAACAGCTGCCCCATGGTCTCATCTCCAACACAACACTGAACCACACTGGGCATCTCATGTGCCCGAGTCATGATCTTCACCCAGGATTTATCTATGTTGGAAAAGCGCTTGGCCTCCTATGAGCACAAGGTAACAAAGCACACTTGGACACGTCTGCGGTCCCAAGGACAGAGTGTCTCACATACCTCCCGCTGAGGTCAGACTTGTAACCGTTCTGGATACCCTGTGCATACATGAAATATCACACATGTTCTATTCCAATTCTCCTTGGGCCTTTTGCACCATAGCGGCCCCTTTCTTAAATAAGAATCTTTAGCTCAACCCTGGGACTCACATTATGTTAACTAAAAGCAGGAAGCAGGTATAAAAATAATAATACAAATTGGGAGATTGGGATTGACATATACACCCTACTATATATAAAATAGATAACTAGTAAGAACCTACTGTATAGCACAGGGAATTCTACTCAATACTCTGTAATGGCCTATACGGGAAAAGAATCTAAAAAAAAGAGTGGATATATGTATACGTATAATTGATTCACTTTGCTGTATACCTGAAACTAACATAGCATTGTAAATCAACTATAGTCCAATAAATATTTAAAAATAATAATAATAATAATACAACACAAGATAATTTGGGAGAAAAGCACCCTCCCAACTGTTTTCAATTACCTCCAAATTAAGTGAATCTTATGTTTTTCAAGTTTTCTACACTGAGCATTGAATTATTTGTGTATTTAGAAAACAAACATTTAAAAATAAGATACAAAATTAATTATAGTGTGACCCTAATATTCTGAAATTTTTAAAAATAGGTTTTTTAGGAAAAATGGAAAATGTGCAGATTAATTTGAGAGAGTAGGAACTGTGATTTTCTTCCTTAAAACTTTCTGTATTTTACCAATGAGCACATACTATCAAATATGAGAGCAAGAAACTCCACCTAGCTCCTTCAATATTGTATGTGAAAGTTTCCATTAAGTCCAATTTGAGACTCTTCACCCATCAAGAAGAAAAACACACCCAAATATAAAAGAAAAATAAATACCTAAAATTATAATGTATGGATACATTTCACTGGTAGCCAAAAAATAAATCGGCTAACGGGTCTGCCCTCTATAATTAAACTGAAAACTAACCAAAGAGAAAGCTAAGGAAACCTAAGTGAAGAGAACACTCAACATAATCAGGCTTCCAAAACTCAAATTTATCGTTAACACGTTATAATTTAGCAAACAATTTAAGGCAATTGGATAAGAATCCTTGAGTTTTTTCTTGCAGACTTCCACCCCATTTTACAGTACAGATATAATTGGGTATATTGTAGAGTGTGAGTTATTTTAAACTGTCAGTAGTAGAGAACAAATTATCCTACCACTGTCAAGATAACCACTCTATAATTCTGCACTGTTCCAAGTTCCACCTTCAAATTAGCTGAAGAAGTATATCAATTATGCAAGCATTCATTCTTTGTTTTTTAACCCTCCATTTCCTATAAAACTTCACGGTTTTGAAGCGTTCTTCCTCTCATTTTCACGCCCCTCTTTTCCACAATTACCCTCTCTCTCTCTGAAGAACAGCTGGACAGCAACAACCAAAAGATTGCAGAAGGGGTGGCTCGATGGAGGTTGAAATTTATTGCATTTTTAAGGGCATTCTGAGTTATTAGATAGTTCTCTAAGTTTAAAAACCGAATGAAATCGTAAAGAAATTTCGAAGACCTTGGGAAGCTGCTTGGCAATGTCTCCTCCTACAAAGACGGCTTCTAAGTAAATCCACAAGTTTTGCACCATCATCCAATTCTCAATGATGTCTGTTGAGTTGGAAAGGTATTGCACCCACTTTTGAATCTGGCCTTTGAATGGCATATTGTACCTAAAACGAGAAATACGTTCAGAATTTGTTTTTTTAGTTTTTTTGTTTTTATTGTTGTTGTTTTCAAACTAAAGAGGTTTTTAAAAAATCCTGATTTTCACCTATTTCTTCACAACTTTGATTATGTTGCTGGCTTTTAAAATGACGCTACCAAGTGATTCATTCCTCACCATATACTGGGCATTGTTAAACCGACATTTTCCCTCTTGACCCAGGGCATAGAGAAGTGGGAGATGTATCATCTAAGCGTTAGACTTGACTCCACCCAGCTGCTGGAACAGTATCATTCTGGTCATTGTTGCTGTCGTCAAGGGAATAACATTCTCTCCACTGAGCTTCTGTGCCTATTCCGTGGAGTCTCTTGTTTTTCATGTAATGTGGAGCCATTACAGAGCCGTTGGCAGGGACTGAACAACAAATTCAGTTTTCAAATATGATACTATCTGGACTCTCTCTTTAGCCTGCCCTCTTCTGAGCCTCTTTCCAACTTCCCATCCACTTCTGTCTACCCCACTCATGTCTGTGTGTACATGTATGCATGAGGCTTTCTGCATGGACACACATAAAGCCTGAGAGCCACTTTTCTTCCTCTCTCATAGTTAATCTATCTTCCCTTTTTCCTCGTGAGGCAGAAACAGACAGTGGTCCCCCAATATCTTTTTCTCCTTCTTCTTTAGATATAGAACCCCGTTTCTACCTAGACTCATAGCTGCCCAGTTAAAATACTGAATTTCCCAGCCTCCTTTGCAGCAATGTGCGGTCCCGGGATTAAGCTCCACATCAATATTTCTCAACCCTAGCTGCACATTCTAATTATCCGATAAATATTAAAAAACTACCAGTACCTTAAAACAAAACAAACAAAAAAAAAACCTACCAATACCTGCCTGGATCCCACCCCTAGGAACTTTGATTCGATCAGTCTGGGATGTGGCCCAGGCTTTGGGATTTTTTAAAGTTCCTTAGGTGTGTCTAGTGTGTAGCCAAGTCTGAAAACCACTCTTCCGGATGGGAAGTGAGCAGCAGCATTGGATGTACGGGGTAGAAGGAGGAGAAGGGCTACACCTGGTAAAGATGGAGAGTGAGCCAGACAAAGCTTGGGTCCCCGGTGATGTGGTAGAGTCCACACTCCTACCTGAGCCATCAACCTTGGGACATTTTTTTACTGGAGAAAGACATAAACTTCAGTCTTGTTCAAGCGACGTTGTATGTGGTGCTTCTGTTATTTGTAGACAACCCTACTCCTAAACGACTGTACTGCCTTTTGTTGTTTTTCCTCTTCTCCTTCTTCACCCTTTCTTGATCTCTCCAGTCCAACATAATACGGGCTTGAAGTCATCTCAAATATTAGTCATATTAGTGAATAAAATTTTAATTTCCATATTCTTAAGTATTAAGCAGATTGCTTTAATATTCTACACATCCTTCTGGGTTTTTTTGTTTGTTTGTTTATGCTTTTCACAAGAATATAGGTCCATAGCAACAGAGATCTTGGTTTTATTCACCCTTCTAACCACAGCACCTAGAAGCCCACATGGCATGCGGTAGGTGTTCTGTAAATTTCCGTTGACTATGCATTCCTCATACAACTCTGTCTGTGGGTTCAATGCCATTGGTAAGAAAAGTTTACCCATTCCTAACGCAGATGATATTTACTTAATGTATATGTGTACTTCTTCTACCTCCATAGGGTATGTTATCTTCCATCTGTCCTTAATTCTGGTTGGGTGTGACTAGTAACCAAATTCATTAAAACTCACCAAATTCTAAGTAGTTCAGACTCAGTGTTACCAATAGTCTCAATCTCTAAGACCTAATTTTATATTCTATATTACTCATTTCAAACACTTACACAATTACCATATATTTGAGAAAACCCTGGTGAACAAAAAAATTATTTCAAAAAGCACAAGAGGAAGCACTGAACCAAAGAAATCTAAGTTTATGTGTCTCTGGCTCGCACATCCAAAGCTTGACAGCTCTGCTGCTACCATCAAATAGAAATGTTAGGCTGGTATCGGTCTGTGCTGTTTTACTTCTCTTTATGAATTAACTTCATTCTCTAACTTAATCTGTCATCTCATTAAAGTATGTACACAACTAAGAGTTTCCAGTCCATAGGTGTTGACAAAAAGGTTTCCGAAGTAATTATTCTAAAATTCAGAATAATTTTCCTTCTGGAATCTAGAGCCTGTCGAGCTGTCAGCTGTGCAGTGAGGCTTGTCAGCAGCAAAGCTGAAATGTTCCACAAGATCCAAGTGGCTAATTACATGGTGCATGATTTTGTGCAACTGATGGTCTCAGACACATCCCCCAAATAGAGGATAATGAAATAAAAACAGTATTATCCATGCCAAAGGCTAAATTTAAAACGAGTACTTTTAATGTTGAATAGATTGTACGAGGGGTATTGTTGCATTTTTTAAATTAATTTCCCTTGAAATGTTTGTTATTATGGTTCTCAAACCTCAGGGGAAAGAAGGACGGTTTTCCTACCTGTTGCCCAGTAGGGAGCCCAGTAACATCAAGCTGTCCTCCATGTTGGCAATGATTTCCGATGTACTGTCTCCTCTCAAGAGGAGCTCTCCACGGGTTTTAAAGCTGCCAAATGTGAATGTTTTGTTGTCCCATTCATTAATCACTTGCTTCAGCTTTTGTTCAATGTCCCTCTCTTTCACCGCACTGATACAGATGTCCTATTAAAAGTGCAAGCTCTCATTTTATCACACGAAAGTCACACATCCTTCTCAAATAGTCTTGGTTCAACAGAGGTCCTGTCTATACTCTTTCCTTTATATGTATCTATAAATACTTACATTTCCAGATCTAAACTGCAGTATAATAAATGGTGTGTGTATGTGTAGATATAATATAGATTTATCCTAATTTGTAAAATTTCCCACCGAACTATTCCAGAAAGAAAGAAGACAGAAAAGATATACAGCAGTGGAAGATTTTCAGCCATGATGAAAAAGAAAATCCTGCCATTTGCGACAGCATGGAGGGACCTTGAGGATACTGGGTTAAGTGAGATAAGTCAGACAAAGACAAATATTATATGATAGCCCTTATATGTGGAATCTTAAAAAAACAAACAAAAAACAAAACAACAACAACAACAAAAACTTGAAAAAACAGAAAGTGGAATGGTAGTTACCAGGGGCTGGGGGTGGGGGAATGAGAGAGATGTTATATCTATTTACAGCTAATAGATACATAAGTCCTAGAGATCTAATCCACAGTACAGTGATTATAGACAACAAAACTGTATCCTAAACATTAAATTTTCTAAAAGACTAGATCTCAATTGTTCCCACCACTAGAAGAAATGATAATTGAGGTGTTCGCTAACACTACAATGGAGATTATATTGCAATATAAATGTATCAAATCACTATGTTGAACACCTTAAACTTACACAATGTTAAATGTCAATTATATCTCAATAAAAATTAGGATAAAAATGATATGCAATAACCTTTTAAATTTTGCAGCTTTCATCAAAGACTCAAAATTTAATGTGTCTCTGATTTAACTCTAAAGTCAAACCAACGCAGTACGAGAGGAGGGAATGAACAGAAACCTGACTTCTTCCCAGCTCTCTGACCACTCTCCCTGTCTTCTCTGCAGCCTTATCTTCTCCTGGACCATTGGTCAAACCCATCCTTGCCCTCTTCTTGTCCCTCTCTGGATGAGCATATCCACACCCGTGGAGTCAGCAACTTTTGTATCTCCAGGAAAGACCCACGCCCACTGCTTACTGGGCTTCTCTGTTTGGATACATCAAGGGAACCCAAAACACAATCTGTGAAATATCAAACTCATGCCCAAAATCAAGCGCATAGTCTTTGCACTTTGTCATTCCACCTGATCACCTTCCAACACTCCCCATCTCACTCATAAGCACCATCATCCACTTAGATCTCTCAGCAAGAACTCTAGGGTTCATCCTTAGCCCCTCCCATTTCCCTAGCATGTTCACTCCATCAAATTCTATCCAATTTTACCTCCTAACGATCTCTTCAATCTTGTCTCCCCTCTTCAGCTTCACTACTTGCCTCCTCATCTGACACATCATTATCTGTTGCCGGGGATATTCAAGTAACCTCCCAACTGGTTTCCCAGCATTCCCCCTTTCTGTTTTCCAATTCTTTCTCCTCACAGCTACCAGGGTGATCTTTACAAAATGCAAATTTAACCACGTCATCCCCCAATCAAAATACATCTCCCAGTTGGCTACCGACTGCTTCAAAGACTGAAATGGATAACACATTCTAGGCCCACTCCATCTCCCCAACCTTAGCTGTCTCCTCTCTCGCCCACCTCCACACCTCGGCCTTCTGGTCCCCTAAACACACCTCAGACCCTTCACATATGCTGTTCCACCTGCCTGACATTGTCTTCTCTGCACTTTCCAAGCCCCTTACCCCCTCACCACACAAGCACACCCCGTTCACCCAGCACCCAGTCTTCCTGACCTTCATCGCCCTCGTCCCACCCCCAGAGAGGTCAACCCCATTATTAGAGGCCCTCATAGAGCAGCATACTTTCATTTCAATGGTATTTACTGCAGTTTGTAACTACACCTTCATTTGTATAATTATTTAATTATACAAATTATTTAATGATCTATAAACACAGGAATGTACTCTTATGTCCCCAGCATTTAACACAGAACCTGTTACATAAACGTTTGTTGAAGAACTAATAGCTGAGTACCAGGAAAAGAGTTTTGATTGTCCTAGCATGATGTACTGCACCAACAGACCATGATGTAGGAGAACTCTCAAATCCCCTGGGACCTTCCAATCGCCCACCACATCATACGCTCAATCATTGTACCTCTATTTCCTCTTTGTATTTCAGAAGAGGTGCCTCCATGATATGTCTTAACTTAAAAGTTTCATTCCCCACATCTAGACTGTGCCCAGTGAGAGCAATTATCCTTTCCCAGTGCCTTTCCATCATGGCCTTACTGGCCATGCGCTCCAGCAGTGGACAACACTCGCTGAAATCATCAATGGTCTTCTTCAGATCCAGAAAAGCCTGCCAGCCCTTCAAGGCCCAGGGCAGCTTCCGACACCTGCGAAGAGGAGCCAACATGAAAGTTCATTCGAATAGAAGCCTGGAATGTCTCCAATCCAAGACTGTCTGCTAGCATTTCCATCAAAAACAGTCACCACAAATACCCACCACATTGTTAAATCTCATGACTCAGAGGACAGCTGTTAATGTAATACACTTTTACATTGCAGAAATTTGCTCCTCCCAATCAGGAATGACTTTTTTCAATTTCCTCATAAAAATTAGGTAAAAGGCATTATTTTATAGAATAGAGGTACTTCCCAATTCAATTCTCCAAACGTGTTTTGAGACCCTACCAAGTACAAAGCACAGCAGAGTGTTTCAGGCTGTCAACTGAAAAGTACAACAAATGACCCTCCATTTTTGGGGGGTTCAACACTTCAAGGATGTAGAAAAATCACAGGGCTCTTGCTTTTATTTCAAATAAATCCTCTAACATAAACTTCAAATGTTGGTAAGTGTAATATAAATAGAGATCAGCTCTCTCTAAGATGCAGGAAAGGCCCTGGCAAGATTCACCCAGGTTTAAAGGATGTGCTTGTCTCACCAGGCACACACAGGGGTAATTAATAAATCGCATTTGACGAGGCTGATGTCAGTGGACAACAGCAATGAAGCATGATGTGCTTTCGAAACATCTGGGTGAAAAAAGAACCCTGACAGCCTATCAAAGAAGAAAGCATTTGAGGTTCAATAGCTCTGGGCATGCTAAACATTAATTTCTCACCTGTTCTGGAACTCTAAAAGTTCACTGCTGATTTTTTCAATATTTACTTCTGACCACAGAATATCGTGATAGCTATTTACAGTTTCTATGACACTGTTGTACAGAGCGTATATTTTCTGTAGAAGATTCAGTTGCTTCTTGATTTCGAGAAGCTGAGGATACTGTGTGATTGGCAGACCAAAAAGCTCCTCTCCTCCAGTATAGGTGATATATTTCCGATAGATATTATCAAATTGATTCTAATAAAAATACAAGTGAAAACTCATCAAAAATGATTTACATGTGAATAAACATGCAAATGAAAAAAAAAGATTTGCCAATAAGCAAACATGGATGATGTAACTGAGCACATGTAAATGAGAACTAAATGAGTACAATTAATTACATAGAAACCAATGCTAACCATAATCAAATCACAGTTTTTAAAAGGTAAGTACATACTATATTCCACAATGGGCTTCTCTACATTAAGCGGAAAAAAGTATGTGTTTAAAAGACATTGAGGCTTTGGTTCTATAGAAAGTCAAAGAAACTAAAAAGATCACCTGAAATATGACAAGTCTATCACTGGCTTCCTGGGGTTTCAAGCCGCTAGCCATTGGACCATTCTGAAACAAAAAGTTAAAATAAACATAAAATAAAATGAAGCATTTGCATACAAATTTCATGAGCACTATGTATTTGAATATCAAATTTTGTTTATATGCATGTCACATACAGGATAGGAAACTTAGTTTTTTATTTGTAAAAAAGGACTCAGGAAAGTAACTCATTTGGAAATATTTTCAAGGCCAAAAAAAGCCAAGTTAAGGTCACAGCTTTCATATGTCAAGAAATTTTGAAAATTAAAAATATGTGCTATTAATTTATCAGGTGACATGAAGGGTAAATAACTATTCTGTAAGAAGCACAAACAGTGTCTGGTTTGAACTAGAACACTAATGCCACATGACACAGAGTTCACCACTCTAATATCTATTTGTAAAGTGACCTGTAATGTTAACATTCCAATCAGGTTTTCCGACATTAGACCACCTTAAATAACTGGATTTCTGTGCTTCTTCATCCATGAAGTTGGTGGTTTGGCGTGTTACCAGTTAATAAGTACAAATTTTACCCTATACTCTACACATTTCCCTTCTGTAGCACATTGTAATTGGCTGGAAATGGGTCTCTTTAAGCAACATATTCCCAGCAGATAAAAAGTTTTGGGAAGATGGAATTATGAAGTTGCCTGGAAAATGGCAGAAGGAAGTGGAACAAAAGAATGAATACGTTGTTCAATAAAGTTCTTGGTGAAAGTGAAACATGTGTCTTTTATTTTTATCTAAAAAACCGAAGGCACTTTTTGGCCCACCCAATATTATCTTTAAACAACTACACTTTGCATGCTGTAGTCACTCTTCTCCCAAAATACACAGAGAAAGCGAGAGTTGTACCAAATCGTAGTCCAAGTAGAAGTGGTGACAGTCTTGGAGGAAGACCTCCACGGTACTAATAAGCTCTTTCCTGAAACTGGGCTGCAGCGAGACTAATTCATTCTGCACTTCACTGGCACGTGCCAGAAGCTTCTCCCAAGCGTAACGCAGAGCATCCACTTTGTCCATCTCTTCCTTTGCTATCAGAAGCCCATATTTGTTAAGCAGGGCATAGGATTCCTACACAAAAGAAGAAAAATTTAATTTCTGCTAGTCAGGTGCATAAATGTATGCACAGTCATTTTTTAAAGCATTAGAATGGAAAAGATCCACATGACAGGGAAGCTGCCCAGAGAGTTCTAGTTACTCTACTTGCAAACTTGGAAAAGCTTAAGTGAGCAACTGAGCCACTTAGCTTCAGTTTCCTCATCTGTAAAACAGGAAAATTCCCTGGCTGCTTCACAGGATTTTCGTGAATATCAAAAAATATATATCAATTTAAATGCATTTTGAAAACTATAAATCATTATACAAATAAAAGGTATTTTTACTTAGGCCCCTAAATTGTATTTGAAGACTACAAAATTAAATCAAGTAAATGAAAAACATAAAACAATTTAACTGCTAATTTTAGAATAACAAAATGAATCAGAGTTTTAACTCTATCCTATTTCACTTTGTTGGTAAAAGGTTCCAACAGTAAGACATAAGAGGGCATTCTTGAATCAGAGCCTAAGCCAAGTTATTGCCCTCCGGACACAAAATCCTGGACTATTCTCTTGTCTAGAAGATTAAAATAAGGCAAAGTTTGGTTTTCATGAGAAAGGATTTTTCCTAAATATCCCTGGCCTCTTCTCCCACCATTACTCTTCCCCAAAGACACAGAATGAACACCTGATTGTTGATTTGGGGAAAAGATTGTTGATTTGGGCAAGCATAGCCCAGTGCCTCTCTTCCTCTTCCCTCTTTCTCCTTGAAGGCATGCCTCCAGTCTGCACCCCAGTACCAATCAAATCAACAAAGTAACACAGAGACCTGCAGCTTTCCAATGCTGCCTTTGATGGATGACTAAGTACAATTCTGGGACTTCGTGCTCACAAGGCCATAGTGTGGGTGAATAGGGTGGGGAGATGGGGAAAGTAAGATACAATGGGAATATGGGAGCTGAACACTAAATCAGGTCTTCCAAATAAGTTGTATCAGTACTAAAGATTGCATCTTGAGCTTGACTACTTGACAACAGTTTGTCTTAACTCTCACATCAGGGGGAAAGGGTTGGCAATTGTTGGACTTCCTCTTCAAACCCCTTCTCCAAACTCCCCTGGTCCAAGTAGGAGGTCTTTGCCTTGATGTTTCAATTCCAAAGAAGAACACAGTGGACCACGTGATTTCCCTGACCCAACACATTAGAGGTGCAAACCTTCAGTCATCTCTGCCATTTTCACGGTAATTTGAAATTTTTCAAAATTCAAAGAGACGTGCAGAAAATATGAGACAAGAGTATGATCCTGACCATCAGAGTTTAAGTCCAGACATTTAAGTCATGGTGTGATGAAAAGATAATGTTTCTATAACTGGAATTGTTCTAATGCTACAGTTCTACTAGTCTCGTTTAAAAGAATATAGTAACCCATTCCTGATAAAGCGTTTGCATCTAGAAAAGACAGTATGATAATAAAAACAAAAGTAATGTGCAACATTAATCAAACTGCGTGATTTCTTTGACCCTCAGTTTCCTTGTTTGGAAGTGGAGTGTTGTAGGAAGTATTAAACGAGCTAATACAGAGTAAACCCATGAATGGCCACTGTCAGTGCCCCATCCAGGTCCTGTTTATCAGCTGGTATTTGCAACCCAGATTGTTGGGTGTGTTGGCTATAGGAATCAAGCTGCCTTCTTCCCCTGAAAATTGTCCTCAGCTGATAGGAGCCTCCTCATGAGGAAATAATGGTCAATGACCAACTGATTTGGGGGAGTAAAGACAGTCCCCCCTTGCCTCAAAATGGGGCCAACTGTGTGGTACAATTCATGTTCCAGAACACTCCCTGTGGGATCAGGCCGAAGTTAGTCTACAGCTAAGATCACACCCTGGCTTAGCTTCCTCCCACCCCCAACCTCATTCTTTTCTGTTTCGTTCACTCTACTTCTCCCATGAGCACTCAGCAGTAAATCACTTACACAGAAATCCTCATCTCAGGCTCCGCTCTTCAACACCTTAAATGCTGTGTAAAGGACTAGAACTGCCCACACGAGGCACCCTACAGGTTAGGTATCATTACTGAAATCGTTGTTCTTGGGTTTAGCGGCCATTTGTAATTCCAGTCCAGATCTGGTCAACAGTTCATCTAATAGAGCCCAACATATGGAGATGTTTCTATAGAACAAGTGATTATCAGTTACCTCAATAGGTCCCACTTGAAAGTCAATGGAGATTTGCTGCTCCCTAATTTCCTTCAGGGCCACCATAGCAATTCGAATATCATCTAGGTCTTTAATTGGGCGATTCAGTTTCTTACTGAATTCTTCAACAAGTGTAAAAATGTTTTCCATCTCACTTCTGTATTTTCTGTTACAGTGACGGCCAATGACAACCATCCAGGCCTTCGTCTCAGCGGTCAGGGTGAACTTCAAGTCAGCTGTAAAACCCACATGTTCACCGTTGAGTTTGAAAAACTTGACCCAGTATAAGGAGACCCAGTGTAACGGTTTACCAACAGTAAATCCTTTGCAGCTGATAGCCCTCTAACACATGAAAAATCAAACTGGAAAAAAAATTAGTTTTTCCCAATCATTATATATTCATTCATGTTATAAAGCCTATTTGCAACAATTCAAAACACATTCCAAAATGGGAAAAAAAAAAAACAAAACAGTACCTATCAAAACTGTCAGAGCTAAGCCTCAAATCTTTGTTATTGTTATTTATTAAAGAAAGGGTACATTTTAATTCCAAATATGACAGACTTATCCCTTGTCTGAATTAGCATTTATTTTCAAGGTTTAGCAGCAGAGTGTTCAAAATAGTCCAGAATAAATAATTATGCAGAAGGAAATTAAAAACAAATCTACAAGTTGGTCTTAAAGCTTGAGGCCAATAAAAGGAGAGTCAATCTTTAAGATAGCTAGAGCTGTCTGGAATACTAATCTAGGTAAAGAGACAGAGTAATACGTTGAATTTTTATGACTGTCTGAAAGAAAACGAACCAACCTGTGTACAGAGCAATGGTACCCGCACAGATACACTCAGGCTCAGTGTTAATTTCTTGCTCTAGTTTTTGGAAATAGAGAATCTGGGATTCAAATTCAGAAAGCAAGGGGTTTTTCATAATAAACGTCACAATGGTTTCTTCTTTCTCCTTTTGCCAAACGTGATTGTAGCGTTTGAAGCAGTCGGTGGATGTAATAACTTCCTAGAATACAAATAACGTATTTGTGTAGAGAAGGAAGAATCAGAAACGGCATCATGATATATGTGAACATTTGCCAGTTGCTGGTGGTTCCCATGGATTTATTAAAATGTTTAATTAGTGAACCGTGTGACTAGTTGAAAATGCCACAGGACTGGAACTGGATACAATAGTGTAAATAGTAACCTGGGACTAGTAACAATGTAACTGGTACCATCCTACCAAAAAGAGAGGGGAACAGTTTCTCAGGAAAAAAAAAAAAAAAAAGAGAAAGAGCGTGAGTCCATAAAATCTCTTGTGGACCAGGCCCTTTTGATTGGAGCTGGACCTTAGGTCAAAAAACACAGCTCAAATCATGCCACAGAGAGGGTGGTGCTATGGGGGAAAAAAATACTCTGAGGTCACTTTTTCCCATTGCACAAACTCCTCCAAGACTCTCACTGGTGAAATCTACTGGAAGTCTCAATGGAAACCCATTGACTTGTTCCCTAAGGTCATAGCGTGGAGATTAGATCTAGAGGGACAAATAGAATATATCCAGCATCAAGCCCCATTGAAAGATTGCATGGAATCACACAAAATGTATAAATACATTAGATAAGGACCGACATCCATACAATATTAAATCTTCCCATGTGTTTCTAAATCTTCTCACCTCTTTTTCTTTAATTCCTTGTTAAGTTTTAGAGAACTCTTCATAAAGACCCTACAAACTTCTCATCATGTACGCTCCTAGGTATTTTTCAATGATGTTGTTATCGTAAAAAGGATCTTTTTTCCATTATCCTTATAACTGTATGGATGGCATATAAGTTTTTTTAAAAACTGGTTTTTTAACGAATGGTCCGCTTTGTTACAAAGTGTGCTTCTGTAAGATGAATTGGCTTTCTCGCAACTGGCAAATAAGGAATGATGTCAATATAACAGGAAGGTCACATTGTCAAATGCTGTTTTTCCTAGCACTTCATTTTGTACCCACTAAAGCAGCAAACCAAAGAGGGGGCACAATGCTTTTTGTCTCTTCTTTCTTTTGGGTTAATTTGTTCTCCACTTTGTTTTGAGAATGTTCTTTGCACAGTTAGACCTGATCTTTGTATATTTTATCCTTGTTTCCATAACTCAGTATTTTCAACTGTTTCTTACACCTTGTTACAACTTCTACCAAGTTTCTTTCACCTTTTGATAGTATGTAAAGTTCTATACTGACTATAGCGTTGTTCAACAGGTTAATATTTTACTATGATTGTTATTGTTTTGGGTATTACTCTGGTTACAGAATTTCCTAGGTTGTGTGTGTCTGTCTCAAGCTCTTTTTTCTCATAATCCCTATTATATGTGCAACTTTGCAAAACAGGCTTTTCAGGAATATGTTTATTGCATTACAGCAGAAATACCTATAGTTACCTTTCAACTGACTACTAACTTAACTCTTCTTGGGCCATATGTTTTTTTTAGATTAGCGCTTTTGGATTTACTTGATAGATAATCATATCATCTCCAAATAATTAAAATTTGTCTCCTCATTTCTAATGTTTATACCTCTTGGTAGTCAACTTTTTCTATTGGCTTACATTATAATTTCAGAGTTACATCTGCATGAGAAACAAAAATTTCAACTGAGATAGAGAGAAAAGTGGCATTATTTGAAAGCATAGAGCATTACCAACGGCATACTAAATGGTCTGATTATTTTAAGTAAATTTCACCAACCCATACCAAGCCAAGCAGTAGCTTTACTCTATCTCCCCACATGCAGCTAAAGATGCCCCTTGAAACCTCAGGACTAATGAGTGTTGACACTTCACACCCACTAAAATGCAGAAAGCTAAGCCTGCCCCCGCTTGTCCCAACTACACCTGATGCCCTGGCACGGGCTGAGATGTTGACATGCACACCCAGAATGCATTGCAACAGCATCTAGACATATTCACAAATGTATGATGGTTTGGAGAATGAATTACAGATTATCAAAGATCCCTGAATATGGGTAAAATTCCAGAATCCTGAGTTCTTTCAACACCCAAGAGTTTATAATATTAAGAACGTACCTGGGACTTCCCTGGTGGCACAGTGGTTAAGAATCTGCCTGCCAATGCAGGGGACACGGGTTCGAGCCCTGGTCTGGGAAGATCTCACATGCCACGGAGCAACTAGGCCCGTGCACCACATCTGCTGAGCCTGCGCTCTAGAGCCCGTGAGCCACACTACTGAAGCCTGCAAGCCACAACTACTGAGCCCGGGTGCCACAACTACTGAGCCTGCGCTCTAGAGCCTGCGAGCCACAAGTACTGAGCCTGTGTGCCACAGCTACTGAAGCCCATGAGCCTAGAGCCCGTGCTCCGCAACAAGAGAAGCCACCGCAATGAGAAGCCCGCGCACCGCAACGAAGAGTAGCCCCCACTTGCCACAACTAGAGAGGAAGCCCGTGCGCAGCAACAAAGACCCAATGCAGCCTAAATACATAAATAAATAAGTAGATAGATTTATTAAAAAAAAAAAAAGAACATACCCTAACTAAATAAGTTTTAGACTCTCATTTATTTTATCTGAGTCAATCTTTATTAAACTGGAACTTTTGAAAGCAGAGGTAACCTAAAGCCTAAAGGAAAAATTACTTGAACTACATATGTAGGGCTGATCTACTTAAGTTATTTTAATTGCCATGGTTATTTTGATTGTTTTGTCCAGCTCATCTTTTCAAGCCAGGCAGTGTTATAAGTTGACGGCCACACTATGTATGTGCTGAATGTAGGTCAGGTTTATATTCTGATCCAACCAGTTATTGTAAGAGGAAAGGGGCTGGGGTCAGAGGAGTTTCTGCGGTCGAGGAAGGGTCAACCACAGAAAATTCAGAAGGGTCTATGGCTGTGGAGAGCCATGTCTAGCACTACGACCAAGTGTGCATATAGTCTTCCAGAAACAATCTGGCCATCCTATCAATCTGGATAAAGTCCTTCAAGTTATTCTAAGTGCCAACCCTTTCTATTATCTTAAGGAAGACTAAGATCTATACATTTCCTTCACATAATATAAAGGCAAGTGCAACAACGACACAGACATAAGTATCTTGTTGCCTGCAGTACATTAATTTCAACTACTCTGTCTTGCCCTTGGATTTTCATAATAGTGGCTGCTTATATTCAGAGAAAGTAATGGACTTTATTATTGATCTATTTTATTGTATTTTCCATGATTACTGAGACATTTGAAAGCATACTTGAATGTTATTATCATCATAGAATACTCTACTAAGCACTAGACAAATATTTGTTAAATTGAATTATGTGAACGCAGTCCCTAGGGCAAAATTAAATACAAGACCTTCAAGATATTAAGAAAGGAAAATTGAAAATGCATAAATGCAAAAGCTTCCAGTTCCCTCAGGAATACATTGAAATTAAACTTAATATTTCCTCACATGGTTACAGCAAAGGCAGCTTTTCAAAACACTTTCAAACAAATGAAACTCATTCTATCAAAACTGAGTAATAATAGAAAAGATATATTTACTGAGTGACAACTGTTCCCTCAATAATGAGAAACATTTTTAAAGAGTCAGGAGGTCTTAGTGCCAATGTGAATATTTTCTTTTAAGTAGAAATTGACATCAGGATTTTGAGTCTTTTTAACCACAAAGACAGATTTGCCTGAACAGAAAAGGGAAAGTTGAGAGAAGAGCAGTTTGGAAGAAAAAATTAACCTGAATTTACATCCATGTCCAGTACAAGTATGTGCTGAAAATATTTTTGATATTCTCAGTATTATCTTATTTCCATGATATACATACATGTATACACAATATACATAAATTTTCATCTATTTTATAAGATTTGCCCAACTACACAAACATAAAGAACTGAGTGTAAATCTTATTCTATTTCAAATGATTCAAGTCAGTTCCAGCATCACTGACTCTCTGAAGGTGAACTGCAGCACCCATCTGACTTGGGGTTTGAGACATCTTGAATTTTTTAACAGACTTATCTGTACTACATAAATACATAAAAAGTTTAAAGGCATTAAACAGAAGACAATATAAAACACAGAAATAATCATTGTCTTTCACCTTGCAATCTAGAACGAAAAACCTTGAGTTAAACATTTGCTGAGCACGTACAAGATTCCATAAGCTGCTCACTGAGGGCACAGTGGGTGAGACCCAGGCTACATGAAGGACAAGCTTTAATGTGCAGCTTCAATCTTGTTGTAAAGCAAAAAACCCTGGCTGCAGATCCTCTTGGCCTACCTTTTTGGTGGAGCTGATGATTGTGCTAAGCACAGAGACTAATTTTAGAATCTCTTTGTTGTCGGAAACATTCTTATAATAGTTCCTGTTTTGCACAGGAATGGGTAAGTTCACAGATGCTATCTCAAAGGTATCTAAAAGCAAAAAAAAAAAGAGAGAGAGAAACATTTATATCAACAGTATATAGAACGTGCTTTAAAAAGATGAGCGAATTTCTGTAATGGTAAAGTAAGGACCTCTGAAAAAATCTTCTTTATAAAAGCAATTGAAAACACTGGGCAAATTTGTCAATAATAATTTTTTCAGGACTCTGGACATTAACCAAAGCTTGCAACAATTCAAGGAATTGTTCATTCGAGAAATATTTTGAAATTTGGGTAACAACAGTGAGTTTTGTCGTATGTTAACTGGTTCTACATACACTGCCCCCTGCTGGCTACGTGGCAGCCTCGAGAAACAGGAGCTTTGCAATGACCGTGGCTGTGAAAACCACAGCCAGCAGCAGGCAGCATTCACCAGAGGGACCAGCCTGGGCTTCAGGCTCCTCAAGAAGCCCCATAGAATTGGCCCTACTTGACTTGTCTGGAAGCTCCCTGGGCAAGCCCCATTCAAACAGTTTATCTTTATTTGACCTGACTCAGAACCCACTGACTGAGAAAATCCCTATCCCCAAGGCATTTGTCAAAAAACAATCAGAACAAAACAGAAGCAAACTCATAGATACAGAGAACAAACTAGTCCTTGCCAGAAGGGAGGGGAAAGGAGGATGGGCAAAATCAATAAAGGGGATTAAGAAGTCCAGTTATAAAATAAATTAAGTCACAGGATGTAGTGTACAATACAGGGAATATAATCAATAATACTGTAATAACTTTGTATGGTGATAGATGGTAACTAGATTCATAGTAGTGATCATTTCATAATGTCTAAAAATACCAAGTCACTATGTTGAAGTACATAAGTCACTTAGTTATGAAGTAAGTCAACTATACTTCAATTAAAAAAAAAAAATCAGTGACATTTAACTTCACAGCTGCCTGAGGCAATGATATCCATTGGGGCAGTGGAAAGGGTGGCCAAAAAAGTTAAAGATCTGGGGAATGAGATGTCCACAGAAGGCCTTATAAGGCCCTGACATATTCCTGGGGTTCTAGAAGGTCATGTGTATGTACAGAGCTGTGCACATGCCCAAGAAAGACCTAAAAGTGTCCCAATCGTTCATGCTGGCTCATGAATTGAGGTCTTGCACAAATAGTAAAAAAAGACTAGAGCAGTGTTGAAAACTTCCTGAGCTTTCAGGGTGCTCCAGTGCACACACAAACTCCCTAGGCAAAGGATGGAAGCCTTACTGGTTCGAAGCATTAAAGGAAATCTCTGTGCAATCACAGTTAACTGCTAAACTAACCAAGCACAGACTATAGTGGTGCAGTCCACAGGGAAGACAAGTTTTACAGAATTGGTCCAGGAAAGTCAATATAAAACAGTAATAACAACAACAACAACAGACCCTGGGAGAAAGAATCAGATTTGCCACATTATACTCTTTAACATATCAAGTTTTCAACAAAAAATAGAATTGTGAGACATGCAAAGATACAGGAAAGTCATGCCCACCCAAAGGAACAAAAACAGCCAGTAGAAATATACATGAGAAAGCCCACTATTGGAATTACTAGACAAAAAGAAATTTTTATTGACGTACAGTTGATTGGCAAGATTCTGTTAGATTCAGGTGTACAACATGGTGACTCAAATTTTTTATAGATTGTACTCCATTTAAAGTTATTATAAAATACTGGCTATATTCCCTGTGCTGTATATTTCCTTGTAGCTTATTTATTTACTTATTTTATACATAGTAGTTTGTATCTCTTAATCCCATACCCCTATCTTTTCCCTTCCCCCCTTCCCTCTCCCCACTGGTAACCTCAAGTTTGTTCTCTAAATCTGTAAATCTGTTTCTGTTTTGCTATATTTGCTATATTCTTTCCTCTGTTTTATTTTTTAGATTCCACATATACGTGATAACATAGAGCATTTGTCTTTCTCTGTCTGACTTATTTCCCTAACATAATACCCTCCAGGTCCATCCATCTTGTTGCAAATGGCAAAATTTCATTCTTTTTTATGGCTAATAGCCCATTGTATATATGTGTCACAGCTTCTTAATCCAATTGTCTGTTGATGGGCACTTGGATTGCTTCCTAGCTGTTGTAAATCATGCTGCTATAAACACTGGGGTGTGTGTATTTTTCAAATTACTGTTTTCATTTTTCCAGATATATACTCAGGAGTGGAAATGCTGAATCATATGGTAGTTCTATTTTTAGTTTCTTTGAGGAACCTCCATCCTGTTCTCCACAGTGGCTGCACCAATTTACATTCCCACCAACAGTGCAAGTGGGTTCCCTTTTCTCCACATCTTTGCCTACATTTGTTATTTATGTTCTTTTTAATGATGGTCATTTTGACGGGTGTGAGGTGACATCTCATTGTGGTTCTAATTTGCATTTCTCTGATGAGTAGCGATGTTGAGCATCATTTCATGTGCCTGTTGGCCATCTGTATGTCTTCTTTGGGAAAATGTCTATTCAGGTCTTCTGTCCATTTTTCAAACAGGTTGTTTGTTTTCTGATATTGAGTTGTATGAGCTGTTTATATAGTTTCGATATTAACCCCTTATTGGTCATATCACTTGCAAATATTTCCTCCCATTCAGTAGATTATCTTTTCATTTTGTTGATGGTTTCCTTTGCTGTGCAAAAGCTTTCTCACACCATGTACAAAAATAAACTCAAAATGGATTAAAGACCTACAAGTAAGACTGGAAACCATAAAACTAGAAGAAAACATAAGCAGAACACTCTAACATAAATCATAGCAATATTTTTTGATTTGTCTCCTAATGCAAAGGAAACAAAAGCAAAAATAAACAAATGGGACCTAATTAAACTTAGAGAAAATTTAAAATCAGCTATTAAAATATGTTCAAAGAACTACAGAAAACCCTATCTGAAGAATTAAAGTACGAGAAGTATGTCTCAGAAAATAGAGACTATCAATAATGATATAGAAATGTAGAAGAGAATCAAATACAAATTCTGAAGTTGAAAAAACAATAAATGAAATGAATATTCACTTGCAGGGCTCAACAGATTTTAGCTTGTAGAAGAAAGAATCAGTGACCTTGAAGGTAAGTTTCTTAAAATAGAAGGCTAGGTTATTGATTTGAGATATTTCTTCTTTTTTAGTATCAGTGTTTAAGACTATAAATTTCCCTCTAAGCACTGTTTTAGCTGCATTTCATAAATTTTGGCATTTTGTGTTTTCCTTTGCATTTATCGTACAACTATTTCCTAATTCCCTTTGTGATTTCTTCTTTGACTCATTGGTTATTTAGGAGTGTATTGTTTAATTTTCATGTATTAGTGAATTTTCCAGATCTCCTATCACTGATTTTTAATTTCATTTCACTGTGGTTGGAGGAGATACTTTGTATTATTTCAGTTTTTTTTAATTTCATTTCAATAGTCTCCAGATTGACTTACAGATTCAGCACATCCCAAAAATCACAAATCTTTTTTGTAGAAATTAACAAGCTGATGATTTCAAAATTCATACAGAAATAAGAGATCCAGAATATTCAAAAACAATCTTGAAAAAGAAAAATGTTGGAAGACTCACACTTCCTGACTTCAAAACTTACTTCAAAGCTGCAGTAATCAAGACAGTGGGGTTCTGGAATAAGGACAGACGTAAGATCAATGGAATAAAATCCAGAGTGCAGAAATAAATGCTTACATTTGCACTTGCAGTTAACTGATTTTCAACAAGGGTCTCAAGAAAATTCAATTGGGAAAAAATAGTCTTTGCAACAAATGGTGCTAGGACAACTGAATACCCACACGCAAAAGAATGAATTTGGACCCTTACTTCACTCAAAATGCACCACAGACCTAAATATAAGAGCTAAAAATATAAAATGTTTAAAGAAAACGTAGGAGTAAACCTTCATGACCTTAAGTTAAGCAATAGTTTCTTAAATACACAATCAAAAGCACCAAAAGGAAAAGTAGCTAAACTGGACTGAATCAAAATTAAAACTTTTATACTTCAAAATATACCATTAAGAAAGTGAAAAAACAACCCACAGAATGTAAGAAAATATTTCAAGTTACGTATCTGGTAAGGGATTTGTATTCAGAATATATAAACAACTCAACAATAAAAAGACAAATAGTCCAATTTTTAAAAACATGGGCAAAGAATAGACATTTCTCCAAACAAGATATATAAACGGGGAAAAAAAAAAAAAAAGCCACACATACAGACATGAAAAGATGTTCAGTATCATTGGTCTTTATGGAAATGCAAATCAAAACTGCAAGGAGATACCACTTCACACCCACTAGAATGGCTATAATCAAAAGGCAGACAACAACAACTGTTGGTGAGGATACAAGGAAAACAAAAAAAGAGAGAGAGACCCTCACACATTGCTGGTAGGAAGGTAAAATGGTCTAATTGCTTTGGAAAACAGTTTGGCATTTCCTCAAAATGTTAAGCATAAGTTGCCATATGATTCAGGGCATGACTATCATACCCAAGAAAAATGAAAATATATGTCCACGGAAAAACTTTACATAAATGTTCATAGCATTATCTATTCTTAACAGTCCAAAAGTGGAAATAACCCAAATGCTCATCAACTGATGAATGGATAAAATGTAGTATATCCATACAATGGACTATTATTCAGCAATCAAAAGAAATGATACATAAAAAGAAATGAAGAAATGATATATGCTACAACATAGTTAGAACTTGAAAGTTAGTTACAAAAGACCACATGTAGCATGATTCCATTTATATGAAACGTTCAGAATAGGCAAATCCATAAAGACAGAAAGTAGATTAATGGTTGCCAGGGGCCGGGGGAAGGGAATGAGAAATGACTGCTAATAGGTACAGGGTTTCTTTTGGAGGTGATGAAAATGTTCTAAAATTAGATAGTGGTGATGGTTGTACAACTCTGAATATACTAAAAACCACTGAATTGTATACTTTAAAAGGGTGAATTTTATGTTATGTAAATTATATCTCAAAGCTGTTATTTTTAAAAGGTGCAGCTTATTTCTTTTTTTAACTCTTTTATCATGACAAAAATATATGTATAATTTTTCATTAAACATTTTTCCTCTCAATTTAAGATATAATTCATGATTGAACATATTTCGAGTTTAGAAAATTCTGAATTTTAAGCTATTCTAGGAAGTTAAGCAATGTTTCCAAATAATATAAAAATTGAAATTAACACACTAACATATGATTTTTAGCTTAGATAAATAATATTGTAAGTTGTGGACAAAGTTGTTTTGAGCTGTCTTTAGCCTCCTCAGTAACAGACTATTTTAAAGAGGAACTTGTCTTAGTTTCTTCCTTGTGGTTAGTTCTCAGGGGATATGAGCAGTAATTGAAAATTACACACGCCCTGCTGTTTGCAGGGTTGCTTTAAAAGATACATTTATCATATATCATTAGCAACTTGGATGTCATATGCTACCTAATATTACAGAATATAAATGAAAACCATGAGATCTGCAGCAAAAATCACAGCATGTTAGCAAAACAGGACATATAATGGCTCAAAATACAAAATAGCTCTTAAACGTCAGGAAGTGTTCATTGTGATGATGACAAGTTTCTCTTTAAACTGTGAAACTAAAATCCTACTTGTCCCCTAGTATGCCTTGTGAGATACCCATTTAAAATACACTATTCATGATGGTGATATTAAAATACATGGATCTTTATATTTTATAAACTGGAAATTGGCTCATAGATTAATATTCCGATCTAATCTGATTGAGAATTGCGTGGAGGGAAAAAATACCTTTTAGCTCAATATATTTTGATTCAGAATGACTAGTTAGAAAGAACTAAAAGAACATTTACCCTGAGGTTCGTTTTCTCCCATTTCAACATCAGAATCACTGTCTTCGTTACTCTGCAAAGCAGCCATTTTTCTTCCGTGCATCTTTTTCTATAGTGGAAAAGGACGTATTATTTCAGTCATAGGTCCTTGAAACATAATAAACCACGCCACCAATCATATGATTCATTTCAATCATATGAAATGATTTCCTCATCCCACACCCACCTTGGACAACAGCTCACTGCTCCACTGTCTAACCCCCTTGGTGACAGTGACGATACACTCCACGGCTCTGTTCAGCGTCTGCTGTATGTCTTCTAGGGCTGGGGCCGTGGTGATGTTGGGAATGGCCAGAGTGACGCTGGCCCGGAAAATGGTCAGAGCTTTCTGCTGCATTTTAGAGGTACTGTTACTGTCTGAGTTAACACAAAACAGGGAGGATTTAATCTCTTTAATTTAAAGTTTATTAATTTAGTTAATAAATTTTTAATCTATTTCATTTTTAACCAGAAAAATTAAAGCACCTAGAACAAGACATAATAGGTATATCATTGGACAATACTGTATGTATTTGTTGAATGAATGAATGAATGAATAAAAATTAATGGAGGATCTAGTTTTGCTCAATGTTAACAGAGCAGTTCAGTGGAACCCAAGCCATTTTCTGCTGATTACAATTTACGGGTACACTCTCCATAAAGGAAACCCACTGCGTGGAGTCGGACTTAATTATATAAACTCTTGCCTAAAATATTGAAGATGATACTGTCCAAATAACAGGATACAACAAACTAAATGTAGAATAAGTAAGCAAGGAATGAAGAACAAGAATAACTATCGGAACAAGCCAAAGTCAGAATAAATAGCCAGCTTGGAATTTCAAATAAAACATATGTCTTTCCTACCACCGTGAGTATATCCACACTGGGTGCGGTTAAAGAGTGGAGAAGAAATAAAGTGTAATTTACCATTTATACTATACCCAAGGGGCTTTTTAAAGTTGGATATAGGTATAGGTGTCTAAATATGGATATGTGTGTGCGTGTAACTCTATATATACAGTTGGAAATACCTGTAACATATAAAGTTGGGGAAGACGTGACAATATTCAGCATATCAACAGTTGATAAGTTCTAATATTATCCCCATGTCAAAGAAAAGAACTATCCTCCATTCTGAAGTAAAATAAAGCTTAATAAGCCATGCCACCAATCAAAAACTTACGTTAATGTTTCCACTTTTATTCATCCACTTTTAATTAAATATTAGAGATACTTTCCCTTAAATGCCAATATGCAAAATAAATAAAAAGGTTTTGTTATCCTATTATTTTTTCAATTTTAATTAATTACTGTTACTTTATTTTTTTATATATTTTTAACTTAAAATTTAATTTCAGAATGTCTCTAAATTTGATGGATTTTTGTGGCCCCTCTGGGAAATGCAACACCTATTTCTGAATGGTGCCGAGGAGAGATGGTTGTACTGAGAATGAAGAAATCAGTTGGAAAGTACTAAATTGACACGAAAATAGTAAAAACAACTTCTGCTTTGGAGATCATGGCATTAATAAGATCTTTCTCTCTTTATAAGACTGGCTAATAATCTAATAATTTAACAGTGAAATTATCTTTCTGGATATCTTCTTTTTAAAGTATGTATTTTTTTCTTTCACTAATTAAAATAATTCATTTCACACGTTTTCACCTTATAACTAAAAGATTAAACGTGATGCTGATTATTATGTTATTAACAAGAGCTAAGCGACGTTAAGCAAATTACTTAACCTCCCTGGACTCCAGTTTTCTCAGTCTTAAATGAGAGGAATGATAGTGTCTACTTCATAGAATTGTTGGGATAATCCAAGTTCATAATATTTAAACTTACAAGGAGGCACTCAAGAAATGGTGGGGTTTTTTATTATTTAAATTTAACAGGAACACACACACACAACCAGCAACCAGGCTTGGCCAGCCAGGGGGCAAATGGTGTGGGATCATTACCCTGGAAGCTGGTCGTGTGGGAGGAATGAATGCGCTTGCGAATGGCCTCTAGCGTGTTCCTTGTAACTTTCAGCAGAGCACCCAGGTTCTGGTGATTGAAGTGAGAGAGCAACTCGCGGGCTCCTTCCTGTAACACCTCGGACTCTTTCTTCTTTCTCGCGACTGTCGTCAAAGGCAGGAGGCCCGCCCCAGCATTAAGAGAAGATGTCAAGGTGTCGGAATGTCCTTCTTCTCTTTTTGCTGTTACACAATGAGAGAAATTGAAAGAGATGGGGACGCGGAGAGAGAGAGAGAGACAGACAGACAGACAGAAAACCATCTATTGCAGTTAAAGAGGAGAAAATTAAGATAAATTACATGCAAGTTGAATAACACTCAAAGGTCACACTTCTTATGAAATGAGGCCATCAAAGGGTAGGAAGAGGAAATCAGGGCACCAGGCAGTCAGAGGAGGCCTCTCCTCCTCGATGTGCAGAAACAGGAGGAGAGGCAGGAGCTGTGGCCACAAAAGAAAGACAGGGCCTGGGCGCCTGGGTGCTGGTTCTCTGGGTTCTCTCTTCCACCAATAACCATAAACCCCTGGGGAATAGCGACCCTCCTCAGCCTCTCAGTGTCCTCGTCTGTCCTGCAAACCCTTTGCTCTGGTGTAGACGTACCTCAGTGGGGATTCCAATCCATAATCCATCCTACTCTACTGATAGTGAAAAAACACACATTTAGACCTAAATGCAAAGAGAGCTAACAAGGGCCAATGCAAAGTACATGCTTGTAGAGTTGAACAAAAAGTAATGGAAATGAATGACATGGCATCATTAAAATGTGCTCTGAATCATAATTTCAGATTTATAAATGTCCTTATAAAATTGGGAGGGTCTTTTTAGAGTGTGAAATTCATTGCCATGTAGAAAATTAAATTTTAGTTTTCAGTAATGTCCTAGAAAAACAAGACCCTTCCATTACCCCCTCTCTTACCCGAAATTTCATTTTTTGAATCAGTACTATTCATATTGGATACTTCTTCTCTGTCTTCCTTAGATGAAACTTCCACATCCAGCAATATATTTATTAGCTCATTGACTGCTTCCTCCACTAATGAGCTTTTAAAGTGTAATATCTGAGCACCATTTACACAAAGGTCCTATCAAAAAAAAAAAACAAAAAATTAGCGCCGTGTCATGTTTGTTTAACTAGCTCTTGAGGGCACATAGGTTCAGCCTCCAGATGAGATCTTGGTCCCCAACGATGCTTGGCCATGCCTCTCACACTAACCCAGGCCAGGCATCCTGTAAAGGAATGTGTTAAGGACAAGAGAACCAACTGGAGCATAGATGGACCAAAATTACACTTACTTCTCCAGCAATGGAGGAAATAACTCCAAAAGTCATGAATAGCCTCTCTTCCCATGAAGTTTCCTTCATTTCACATAAATCTGCTCTAGCCAGCCTTCCTTCTCTCTTCACCTTTGCCAACAGTCCATCATCAACCCCTAATTAATTTCAGATATTCCCCTGCCTCCAACTGGATTATGCATTTCTCAAGAATGAGATTTAACAAACATAAACGAATATACTGGAGCACTTTAATCAAGACAGACAGACAGATAGAGAGATAGTCAGTGATTTACCACCTAGTTGGAAAACAAGCCCATAAAGCAATAGACTGTGAGTAGGTCATAGACTCCAGCTCCATCCCAAGTTCCACCATGATTCATCTCAAGATTCTCTCTTAATGTGCTCATGGACCCTCCACTCCAAGCATTAGCTTCATGGTTCATTTACCTTCTCATTACCCATGACATTCACGTCCATTCCACTGCTGTAGGGCATATGGCATTTTGATATCATTAAAACAGGAAGATTCTGATGTGTTCTGAAACTATTAAACTTCTTTATCATCAAATAAAGTATAAAATAACTCCCAGCTCAGAACTTCACTTAACTAATAATCACCATCCTTAGCCTACAGACAGTTACGAAAAAGATGCAGGTCAGGGGTTGGGTAAGGGAGGGAATAGAGTTAGCGCCGCCCAGCAACAAGTACAGTAACAAGTATAGACTCTGGCACCAAACTACCTGGGTTCAAATCCTAGCTCTGTGTGATTCTGGGAGATCTTGGGCCTTGATTCCCACATCTGTAAAATGCTGATTATGGTAGAACCTACCTTAGATTGTTTCGAGAATTCCAAAAGGCAATGTATGTAAAATGATAAGAACAGTGCCTGCCACAAAGTAAGTACCCAAGAAGTGCTTGTTATTATTATTGACCGGCAAATCACATACAAACACAGGAGGGCGTTTGTTTGCGAAGCTTGCTTATCTCGTTCCATATAAACAATGAACTAACTCCTTGTTCTCTGAGAGATTGCTAACATTATTTAAAGTCTTCATCTTAAATCCTCTGACTCTACACACCCTCCCCTAAGGACATGATTTCCCACATCGATCATTCCTTTGCCAACAGCCTTTACTCCATCACCTGTTTCCACAGCCCTACCCAGGAGAAGCCCAACCCAAATGAACCAGGTCATCTACCCTCTCCACTTGCACACACAGGTCATGGCAAGGCAGGTGCTTGGTCCTGGAAATTCATGGTCCCCAAACTCAGGCAGGCCCCTAATGCTACCCAAGGATCATTCTACATGACTCCAGTCATGTTTCTCTACCAGGCCCCATAACTGCTGTGTCCTCAAATTCTTGCATCTTCAAATCCTTACACCATCCTCCCTCATCGTCCTCAGATAATAAGCTTGATTTCTATAGCACAAAGCAAATGGAGGCCACAACATGGCCCTGACCCCATGCCCTTATCCAGAAGACAAATCAGCCTCCATCATTAACCCCTTTTCCTCCTTTGTCAGTGAATGCAATGTTTATTCTTCTATTTAAGAATACATAGGGACTTCCCTGGTGGTGCAGTGGTTAAGAATCCGCCTGCCAAAGCAGGGGACATGGATTCAAGCCCTGGTCCGGGAAGATCCCACATGCTGCGGAGCAACTAAGCCTGTGCGACACAACTACTGAGCCCACGCACCTAGAGTCCGTGCTCCACAAGAGAAGCTACCGCAATGAGAAGCCCGCACACCACAGAGTAGCTCCCACTGGCCGCAACTAGAGAAAGCCCGCGCACAGCAGTGAAGACCCAACGTGGCCAAAAATAAATTAATTAATTAACTTTTAAAAAAAGAATACATAATCACACAATCTGAGTTCTAAGTCACACTCTGCTGCTTCGCCATAGACTATGCTTACCAAACATTCCCTTTTTCCTTCTCTACTTGATTTTCCCCCTCAGCATATGAACATACTCAATGAACTTCAACTCAACATCTTTCTACCATAAGGAGCTTCTGCCTCAGGGCCTTTGCACTTGCTGTTCCCTCTTCCTGGAATGTTTTTCCCCAAAGATATCCAGATGGCTTGCTCCCTCACTTCTTATGTTCAGATGTAATTACATAAGTCATCCCTGACCATCAACATAAAATCACAACTCTCTGTCAGGTACTCCTTTCCTCCACTATCCTCTTAATTTTTCTCCATTGAACTTATCATCACCTGGCATGTTGTTTGTTTATTGGCTTTTTTTGTTTGCTTGTTTTTCTATATCTTCCACTTGAAAGTGGGCATCACAATGGCAAGGATTGCATCAGTTTTTTGTTCACTGTTTTATTCCCAAACAGTGGTTCGCATAGGAGCTCCACAAAAATTGTTGAAGGAATAAATGAATTATAAGAAGTAAACATATTCAAAAGAAAGCATTCTTTTATATTGGTAATCATTCACTTTGGTAATCAAAATGAAAATTAAAATTTGAGAAATAATGGATTAAAGAAAGTTAACTAGACACCCCCAGGAGCCCTTCTGAAGGTCTTTATTCTAAAACGTTAATGTGAAAAGAATCTGAATGGGGAAAGGAACGTACAGTCTTTACCCCAAGCAGATTGAACACACACCCTGCCTTTTCCAGCTTTCCCAGCACTGGCTCCAGAACCGTGTGCCACAGAACACCAGTTTGGGATATGCTGCTCTACAGAAATGTTTAAAGAAGAAATTCTACCCAGAAGCTGTTTAAAACAATTATTTTATTAATTAACCCTAGCTTATTAGAAGCTCTTCAGCAAAATAGCTCTATTCTTCAAACACTATGGGAAATGAGAAATGTGTTCCATGGTAACTTTCCTCCTACTGATCTGAAAAGAAATGATTTGTTCTTCATGTCTACGTGACCCCTCAGGTACATTCCTCTTCATTTTCAAATTATCGTCAGAAGGCTCCTTGTTTGAATCACATCTATCACAGACCAGTCATGCGCAGAGAAAAAAAATTTAATTTACGCTCCCAAAAATGCCCTTTATAGAAAAATGAATCACAAAACAAAATTTAAATAAAAACATCAGTCTTCTAATAACCTTTGTCATTTGGAGAAACTCTTCACAGGTAAGTGGCTCCTCCGTGGGGAGTTGACAAAGAGGCGTGCTACTCATTTCTTCCAGGATGGCATCGATGCGGAACTCGATCAAATCACTGACCCTGTCAATCAGCAACTCCAGGGCCTCTTTGGAAAAAAATAAAAGCGAATAAAAGAGATTAAGCATTTTGTTTAAAAAAAAAAAAACCCAACATGATTAAATTTCAGTAGCAAAATCAAGATTAAAGTTGCTCCACAGAGCTGTTTCATACTTGGTTTTCTCGCACTGTTCTTTCTTTCTTTTTTTTTAAATTTTACTTATTTATTTATTTTTGGCTGTGTTGGGTCTTCGTTGCTGCGCATGGGCTTTCTCTAGTTGCGGCGAGCAGGGGCTACTCTTCATTGCAGTGCATGGGCTTCTCATTGCGGTGGCTTCTCTTGTTGTGGAGCATGGGCTCTAGGCGCGCGAGCTTCAGTAGTTGCGTCACGTGGGCTCAGTAGCTGCGGCTCGCGGGTTCTAGAGCGCAAGCTCGGCAGTTGTGGTGCATGGGCTTAGTTGCTCCACAGCATGTGGGATCTTCCTGGAGCAGGGCTTGATCCCGTGTGCCCTGCATTGTCAGGTGGACTCCCAACCACTGCGCCACCAGGGAAGTCCCAACACACTGTTCTTTCCTTAACCAGTTTCCCAGCTTTCTCAGCCTGCCTTACTCTGACTCAAACTTGAAGATTCAGCTCAAACACATCTCCCCCAGGAGGCTTTCTGTGAATCTGCCCATATTCGCATGGCCCCCTCCTCCTGTGCTGGCATTGACCCCTGAGCACCCCTCCATCCCAGAGGATCTTCTCCATTCTTATAACGCTATGGTTCATGCATTTTATATTATTCCACCTTCAAATTGTAATGAGCCTAAAACACATCTCATTCATATCCAAAGACCCCTTCACAATTTATCTTTGAATCTAGTCCCCAAATCTACAAAGCAAAACAAAGAGGGTAAGAGGGTTCAACCATAATTTCCTCCCTCCTCTACCCCACCTTACCCAGTACCTATTAATATTCTTGAGTACAGTGCACCTGGTAAAGTAAACAGGTGGACCATTCTGAGCTCTAAGTTACTTGGAAGGTACAGTGAAAACATACTAATAAGACAATCTCTTTAAAAATTAGGATATAAATAGACTAGGCACTACTTCAGCAGCCACAAATACGAGAGAAAGAGAGAGAAAATAAAAGGAGTTATCACGAGGGGTATGTAGAAGGGAGGCTCAGGAAGGAGTGACCCAGAAATGAGGTGATGGGATCAAAGGGTAGGAAAGGGGTTATGGAGAAGAAGAAATGTTAAGAGATTAACTATATAAAACTATTGCAATTATGAATCCATATGTGTCTGGGTGTCTAGTACAAACCCAGCTCAGAGTAATACAAAAGCATAAGAAAGAGCCTGATTTTCAAGCCCTTTGCAGTCAGTATGGGGAGAAAGATAGAACCATTAGAAGAAACCAAAATACAGATTCTTTAGTCCCAATGTAAAACAGAAGTCACAGGAAAAAGCGGTCCTGTGTGGTACAATAGTCTGAGTGGGCTTCTTGGGAGTGGGATGTACTCTGGGGTATAAAACATGGGGAGAATTAGGGCATGAAGAGCAGGTGGGGACACTGTGTAGGAGAGGAGAATGGCGATTTCTAAGTCTTCCTAGAACAATCCCTCTATCATCAAGTTCCAACCTGTGTTCCACTGTCCACCACAGAGGGTCTACAAGGTGTTAATATGCTTTCCTGGTAAGCAGCCAAGGAATTCTGGGAAATGTCACCTACAGGAGCCCACTTTGGGAGACCCACTAAATATTGGCATATCAAGGGCTCTGAAAAGTCCTCCAGAAGAGAAACCTGCCTGACTTTGTTTAACCTGGATTTCCCAGACTTATCTGAGCCTAGACATCTTTGCAGCATACTTGTACACATTCTGGGAAATTGTATTTAATGAAATACGCCACCTTACATATATTTTAAAGTGTATTATATCCCTCATTAGGAAAAAATGTTTGCTTAAACTTTTCCCATATATCCCGCTGTTCAGCAGTCTGCTGCATCCAAATCACATCTTTCAAATCAGGGTCTCAAAATACACTAACCTATTAATATAAAAAGCTGAATGACTCTGAAGTTCCTTTAAAGTCTAATGCCCAACAGTAAATATAATTTTAAAATGTAGTTAGCCTCTGGGGATAAAATTAAATAGTGAATATATACAGTTTCCAGGAAATTAATGACTTCATATACTTGGTAAAATTCCTTAGTGAACAGCTTAAGAATATCACTCCTTGTTCCATTATTTATATCACAACATCTATAAGAAATTATACAATAGACCTTAAAAACTGTCTTTTTTTTTTTTTTAAATGTAAGCACCAGATGGCAATTTTTTTTTTAATTTATTTATTTATTTTTGGCTGTGTTGGGTCTTCGTTTCTGTGTGAGGGCTTTCTCTAGTTGTGGCAAGTGGGGGCCGCTCTTCATCGCAGTGCGCGGGCCTCTCACTATCGCGGCCTCTCTTGTTGCGGAGCACAGGCTCCAGACGTGCAGGCTCAGCAGTTGTGGCTCACGGGCCCAGTTGCTCCGCGGCATGTGGGATCTTCCCAGACCAGGGCTCGAACCCGTGTCCCCTGCATTGGCAGGCAGATTCTCAACCACTGCGCCACCAGGGAAGCCCCAAAACTCAGCCTTTTGAACTGAAAAATCATAACCATTTAAACAGACTTACTGATCTTTGCAAAAGCATTTTTCAAGTACATCTTAATGTTCAGTGATGTCCAGGTCAGTGCAGCCAGGCCAGGCTGGAGAGCTTCATCCACCTTTGCCAAATGAGGGACCATCAGTTGCTCTATAATAAGAGGCATTTTTGACTTCACTCTCTGATATTCAGCCAGCATCATCTGCAGGGAAATAGGGGTGAAGTAATCAAATAATATCTCACTTTGAATATCTATTAATAGCTCATTTTTATCCAAAATGATTACTTTTATTTAGGGTCCAGTTGCAGGGCTCCAATAGCAGCCTGGCAAGTAAAGCAGCCAAAACATAATAAGAGTAGAACAGGCAAGAAATCTCTCCATAGATACAAATTCCTAATCTAATAAAATACGACTGAGAAGGAGAGAAAAAGAACTTAAGAGCAAGTTAAAGGACAAGAATGTTGTCTGCTTTGTTCGGTGTGCCTGAAACAGTACCTGGCACATAGAAGATGATCAATCAATATTTCTCTGATTAATTAACTAGCTGTTATTAGAACGAGCATTTGTGATCAGAAACTCATGGTCCTCCGTTGAAATTTACCTGCTGTATAATGTTGAATTGTATCAGTATTTTGTTCACATGTTACCATATTTAAATAAGACTGATAGTACTTCCAGCCTACCTTTTATGGCTATGTTAATATTAATAATAATTAATTATAAGAAAGCAACTTTAATGCACTTCTTAAATACAATTGTTTTTAAGCTCATCTTTGTAATGTGCGTGTGGGTATTACTTTGTCATTAGATCACTGTTTCCCAAGGTGTTTACGCTGAAATGCAAGCCACAAGAGATTCTATAAGAAAAATGGTCCCTGGGTGGATAAGTCTGGAAAACACTGTACACAGTATCTCCCTTCTTTGACAGTCACAATTAATAGTAATGATTCTGAGAAAATTGCAAGAAGGAAGTAAGAAGCCCAACAGTCTTTGTGAATTGTGTTAAACTCAACATTTCCCATTGGACTACATAATCCTTTCTTCATTTAATACTTTTCCACAATTTCTGTAATATCTTTTCAATTTCCATGAAACACCTAAAGTTGATGGTTCTATTAGCAGCTACTTATACATTTCCTGAACCGTTTATCCACTGCTTACCTTTTTTTCAATGTTCATCACTTATTCTATTTGGGAAGCAATTCTTAAATCAGCCTCCAGCAGGCCTTTTACTTCCTACCTTAATCCTTTAATCCAGGAGGTATTATTCATCCATTTTATAAATGAAAAACTGAGGCTTAGAAGGGTAAAGTAATTTGCCCAAAGATAATTCTTTGAATCCAGACTGACTTCAGAATCTCGATTCCTAAATATTAGTCTATGCTGGCTCATCTCTTTCTAGTTTGAACTGCCTTCCAAGGAATAGATGAAGAAAACAAACCCTCAGCTACTTCAGCATATCTGTAGAAGCCTGAAAACTGTTAAATATTCAGCACAATAACTCAGCAACACCTGAGATAGTCCCCGAAACATGTCAATAGATCTGCTCTTACCAGGTACCTGCAGTGAGTGGGAACCTTTAACGCTTTCAACCTCAAGATACGATAAATGTCACCCAGATGATAATTCACTTGTTAGAATTGTCATTTACAACTGTGGTGGTTTTAAAACATTCTTTGACCCTCCTCCCTTAATGGGGTGGGGTCTATGTCCCCTCTCCTTGAATCTGGGTGGGCTTATGGAGCCCAACAGAAGACAACAGAAATGATGCCATGAGACATCTGAGGTTGTCCAAAAGGCCACGTGGCTTCCTCCCTGCTCACTGTAACACCCACTGTTGGAATCCTGAATTGCATTATAAGAAATTCTACTATCCTGAGCCCTCCATCCTGGAATGCTCACATAGATTCTCCAGTCCTTAGCCCCAACTGAGGGAAACTTCCAGCCATTCCCACCAAAGAACCAGAGAATGAGTCCTTCTTGGACCTTCCAGATCAAACATCTGCCAGCTGAACTAAGTAATCTTAGTCAATGCCACATGGAACTGAAGGACCACCTAGCCAAGCCTTGCTTAAATTCTTTATTCACAGAATCATGAGGTATAATGAAATGGTTGCTTTAAGCCACTATATTTTGGGATTGTTTGTTACATGCAACAGATAACTGAAACAGCAATTCTGTGGACAAAATTACCATTAGTAATTTTATATTCTGATAAACAGTGTTTCTTAATAAAAATAACTACTTTCTTTTTCCTTTTTTATTTATTTTTTATTGAAGTATAGTTAATTTACAATGTCATATTAGTTTCAAATGTACAGCAAAGTGATTCAGTTATACACACACACACATATATATATATTCTTTTTCAGATTCTTTTCCATTATAGGTTATTACAAGATATTGAGTATAGTTCCCTGTGCTCTACAGTGGGTCCCTGTTGTTTACCTATTTTATATATAGTAAAACTAACTGTTTCTTTACAAATATGTAGATTGACTTAGTTATTTTTCTAACATCCAAGAAAAATCTAAAAGGGAATTCCAACATGCTGACTAGTACTTGATGAGCTTACATTTGAGGAATGTCTGTCCATTGCCAATATTAACTTTTTAATATAACACGGAAGAGTGGGAAAACAGTAGACTACAAGTTTGGGTTCTTGTCTTACTTCTGCCACTTACTAGCTATGAGACCTTGGCTAAGTCATTTAAGTTCTCTAAGCCACAGCTCCGTCATCTCTAAAATAACATAATACTACTCTATTCCAATTACCTAACGTGGCTGTGGAAAATATCAAATGGAATAATGAATATGAAAATGGTTTGAAATGTAAAGCATTATGCAAATGCATGGCCTTATTGGGCTTGTCCTATGACACTGGCCACTATAAAGTTGTAACAATGGTTTCCATGTTGTCAAATATCGTGGCAGCACCTCTGACCTCATCTTGAGCATCCTCTGGGCAGCATTTGTCACTGGTGACCATTCCCTCCATCATGAGGTTTTTCTTACCTTTGGCTTCCTTGCCACTTGGTTTCCACCTGCCTCAAAGGCCAATCCTTAATTTTACTAGCATATTTGTCCTCTTCTATCAGACCTGTTAATATTGGAACAACTCAGGGTTTAATGTAGGCCCTCTACTCTTCTTTATATTCTCCTCCTTGGAAATCTCATGCAGGACAATGGCTTTAAATAGCAACTGTATTCTAATAACTCTCAAAAATATGCCTTCAACTTTGACTTCTCCACTCAACTCCAGACTTACATACCTATCTGCATGGATAACACCTCTACTTTGATCTCTAAAAATCATCTTATACTTAAGATGGGAGCTATTGATTCCTTTCTGCCCCCCAAAACAAGTTAGTTCCAGTCTTTGCCATCTCCATGAGTGGAACTTCCATTTGGGGCCACTGCATGTTACTGAACATGCGTGCAGAATACAACCAACATAATGATTGAATAATTCCATTGAGTTGCTCACACCAAAAACAAAGGGATCATCCTTGAGTTCTCTCATAACCTACCTCTTGACATCATTCTCTAATTCACTGATCTACTACTCTGCTGCATCCTAGTTCAAGCCGCCATCATCTCCATCCTGAACCGGTGCAACAGATCACAAACTAGCTTCACACTGACCTTTCTTGTCCCCTTAAAATCTGTTCCTCACCCAGCAGAAAGAATGATTTTTATTGTAAAAGACATCATGCCTTTTTCTCCTGCTCAGATTCCTCTAATGGCTTCCTGGTGCACTCAAATGTGTAACCTTGGTTTACAAGCTCTATGATGACCTGGCCCTCGCCAACTCTACATTCTAGCCTCAGTCACTCCACTATAGTCGTCCTGGACACTTTCTACTTCTCAACAGTGACACACCACCAGATTTTTTTTAATGCACACTGGGGCTAGCCGAGAAGGGAAAAAAAATAAAAGTACTATACCTTCATGTTACTGAAGTTCTTTTTGTGTATGTCTCGTTTCCGGAAAAGGGCAGCTGCAAATGGTGAAACTTCCAGACCCATCTGTGACATGCACTCTGTTTCTCTAAATAAGGTTAATATCTGAGGATCAAAGTTTACAAACAATTCCCCTGTGCCGGGAGCCTTCACCAATAAAGAAGCCTCAAGTCCTACATGAATTTCTTCAGTCTGTGAGAAGAGATCAACATTATTACTATTAGAGAGTTCAGTGCAGACACAGGGTATCTAGCTTGGCCATTTCTGGGAATGAAGGTCATTACGTCTTCTTCCATGGATTTGAGCTTCTCAAACTAAAGACAATGGGGTCTCTCACTCTTCTCCTAACTTCACTCTCAGGAAAGAGTCTTCAAGTTCTTGGTGGTGATGTACAGTCAATTCAACAAAATGCTTGGGTCATGAATCTCTCACACCTGATAAGTGGATACTGCCAATAAAGGTGACTTCTCAAAAGCCACTTCGCCCCCTGATACCTTCACGCCTACTCAGTTATTTTTCCTAATAAAAGTTTCATGAAACCTACCAAGCTCAGTCTTCAGTTATCTAGAAAAGCAAGGTAAAACACTACAGAGACATCTCTGTCGTTGATTCAGACACCAAAATTTGAACTAGGAAAATGAGATACCATTTTAGAGGTCTTGTCAGGCTGAATTTTATCCTCCAAAATACTTCCTGTCAATCTACAAAGAAATACAAGTGTTGGTAGGGTATGAAATATAATTTGATTAACCTAGTATGGCCAAATAAAATTTAAAACTTTGTTTAACAGGCATACTAGTGTTCACGGACACAATGGAGAAAAAAAAAGAAAGAGAAATCCTAATCATCCAGGTACAGGATCCCTTAAACAGGATCTTCTTCCTTAGGAGTTTATAAATTAAATAAAAATGAGCTTCTGGGGCTTCTCTGGTGGCACAGTGCTTAAGAATCTGCCTGCCAACGCAGGGGACACAGGTTCGAGCCAAGGTCTGGGAAGATCCCACATGCCGTGGAGCAATTAAGCCTGTGCGCCACAACTACTGAGCCTGTGCTCTAGAGCCCGCGAGCCACAACTACTGAGCCCACGTGCCACAACTACTGAAGCCCGCGCACCTAGAGCTTGTGCTCCACAACAAGAGAAACCACCGCAATGAGAAGCCTGCGTACCGAGTCGAAGAGTAGACCCCTGCTCACCGCAACTAGAGAAAGCCCGCACGCAGTAACAAAGACCCAACGCAGCCAAAAAATAAATAAATAAAAAATAAATTTGTTTTTTAAAAAATGAGTTTCTGTTACCTGGCTTAAGATCTTTTTTCCAAAATTAATTATTGTTTTTCTTCAGGGACGTATTACACTCTTTGACTGATTACTTAGAGTCAACCAACCCTGTCTTATAAAATACCCACAAACTCAACTTTCTATGGGAATAAAACTGCCCAATGCTAGCAGTTTATAAACTCTTATGGAGACGTCTTTGAAGAGCATACATGCAGAGACTCACTTGCTGAAGCCATGCCCTGTGGTAGAGAACCTCAAACTCCAGGAGGACCTTGGCCACCCTGTTGTAACTGCGAATCACAGGCTTGGCTTCCGCCGTCTGGAGCACAGACGGGTGCTGCTGGAAAAGCTGCATTGGTTGCTGAATCCGGTGGAAGAGCTGTCGGGCCCACAGAATCTTCCCAGCAATGGGAGGCTGGTCTCGAGCCAAAGGAGGATCGTCTTTCTGCTTCGTATACAGCTTCGAGATCATATCAATGTCAGCCCCGTAGTTTTCAAGGATACGCCGGTATTTGTCATCAATTCCAAGATTAGGTATATTCAATCTGATTTTTTTTTTAAAGTGAAAGGCTTGAATTAATGGGATGATATTGAGAAATCTTATTTATTAAAATTTATTGTAAAAACATATGCTGATGGAAGAGAATGAAATATTTGTGTTAGCATATTAAAAAATCAAAATGGAATCAGTCTGTCAATCATATCGCAATAGAGAGGTTATGGCTTTTTGGTTTGTTTGTTTCTTTTTTTTTTTTTTTTTTTTGGTTTATGGGATCTTAGTTCCCTGACCAGGGAGTGAACCCGGGCCCTCGGCAATGAGAGTGCAAAGTCCTAACCACTGGACCACCAGGGAATTCCCTAGAGTGTTTTTTGTTTTTTGTTTTTTTTAAATAGTATCAATGCTTAAAACCTAGTCAAAACTTTTGGTAAGAGTTTCTTCAAATTACTTAAACATTAAGTGATATTATGATAGGCAGTCACAAGGTACTTCAAAGCTGAGAGGAAATCAAACAAACTCTTAATCCTCTGAAGAACTTTAAAACTGTGGCCTTGTTATTCAGATTGTCAAGAGAGGATTTCCTTCCCACTAGAATATGAAATAATAATAGCAATAATAACGTAAACTAAACCATGTTCATATTACCCCAATTTAGAAAATAGAACTTAGAAAACTCTTTCAAATTTTTACCTTTCAAATTTCTTTAACATACTTAGAGCTTGATTTGTGTTTTTAATCTTTTCAAACGTAACATCCATGAACTTCTGCAACTCATTCTAAAACAGAATAAAGTCTGATTATGAACAATGAATTAGCATTGCAAAAAATTATACCTAGCAACAAGATAAAAGAGCTTCCCATCTCTACAAACACATACAATATAGGACAAAATATAACAGAGAATATAATACTCATCTAAGCTTAAAGAAAGATAAATGTCCAGAAGCCAGAACAAAGAGGGACTTGAAGGCCAGAGCAGTCATGGGGTTTGGTGCCATGGCAGGCCCCAGGGATACTGGACTAGATATTTCTTCCACAAACATCACATCTTAGGATCAAGAAATCTTCTTGCACTGAAGAACTGTACAGTTAGCCTATCTAAATAAACACTCAAATTTTTTCAAGACATAAAAATATCTGAGTATAAACTATACAGAACTTGGGACACAGTAAGTCTTTACTGAGCCCTAACGCTTGGACCTGGTTTTCCTTGCTTTTCTAACTTATGGCTTCACAAAGGCCTACACTGAGCTCTTCGTGAACACCTAAGACCTCAATTTAGTCTTCTTTTCTCTCTGAGCCTTAGGTCCATTCTTTCAGTCTTTTGGAGTCTGGTGTGGAATCTTCTAGTCCTCTTAGTTCTGGGCTCTCAGGCCCTACTCAGTTTTCCCTAAGGCGGCTTGCCACCTCAAACGCTGGTCCTTTACTAAACAGTGTCTTACTTTGCCCACTGGAGACAATATCCTTCTAGACTTCCAATGGCCCACCTGGTTCTAACGCATTGCCTCTCTTTGATATTAGTATAAGCATGAGCCCGAAATCTGGACAGGATCCCAGGCCCTGATGCCCTTGACAGCAGATCCCTGGACACAACCCTGATCCAAATCACTCATGTACAGTATATCTCACGCTCCCACACACACACACACTCCAGTCTCACATCTTGGAGATGCCACAGTTACTGGTTTTCTCCATTCCACCTCCAAGACTCATCACCCCCGCTCACTACATCCAGAGTCATGGGAAGGTCAGTATACGCCCCCCAGTTTTACAGAAACAAAGGCTGAATTCATGACAGTGCGTGAACTATTTAAAGGAGAGAGTGTAGAAAGGTTAGTTAAGAGAAAGTGGATGGAGAAAGGGAAAAAGAAGTCAGAGGAAAATTGGTCAGCAAGCCAAAGAGAGAAGTGGACCATTTTGGAGATGGAAGACAAAATGAATAAAAGTGTTCAATTAAAAAAAAAAATTCAAGAAGAATAGGAATTAATATCTATAACTAGTGCTTAAAAACCAGCCTTTAAGACATAAAATTATATTCTCAGTATGATAAAAAGTGGCACAGTCTTGAAACGGTCTCCCCATTACTCTCATTTCCACTCCATTTACTTGGAAAACATAAATCGTGTTCTCACACCAAGCATGGCCTCCTCTCTGGAGCCTTTCCTAATCCCCGTCAAGCAACAGTACGGAACTGTTTTTCTCCTAGGTTCACACCCTACCTTATGGGTGGTAGCAATTCTCAGAGTCTATGTAATGTTTTGCAGGTCTGTTCTCCATATAAGTTTCTTTAGAACCTCTTTGGAATATGTCAAGTTATCTTTGAATCCTTACTTCCCAGTACAATATCAGAATATTATACTTTTATAATTAGCCATTTTAGCCACTATTTGCCCTTTTTTAATAATATATTCATTACTCTGTTCTAACATATATGTACTTATATTTCAATCATATCACATGTCTGATGTGATTTTTGAGGGCAAATCAACTTGATTTATTTCTGTATCCATAAGCTACAGCATAGAAGTCTAATACATAAATAATGTACAGTAAATGCACATCTAATTGCAATAAATCTAGTTCTTATTTTTTTGTTACCTTATCAGTAATTATCTTTCTTTTCCATTTTTTTCTTAAAACAAACATTGTATTGGGTCATTTCGTTTATGTTCCATTTAAAGTAAAACCTGTGCTTTTTTTCAGATCTGATGCCCCTGATATATGTGGGACTGGGATGTGATTTTTTTAAGGTTATACTCCATTTATAGTTATTATAAAATATTGGCTATATTCCCCATGTTGAACAATATATCCTTGTAGCTTATTTTATACCTAATAGTTTATACCTCTTAGTCCCCTACCCCTATATTGCCCCTCCCCCTTCCCTCTCCCCACCGGTAACCACTAATTTGTTCTCTATTTCTGTGAGTCTGCTTCTCTTTTGTTATATTCACTAATTTGTTGTATTTTTTTGGATTCCATATATAAGTGATATCACACAGTATTTGTCTTTCTCTGCTTGACTTATTTCACTTAGCAGTCTACTCCTTATTAATTCGCAACTTATACACTAATTCAGCAAACATTCTTTGCTCTCCAGTTACATAAGGTCCTATCCCCTAGGCCTTGGAGACATAAATAGGAATGAACACAATTCCTGCCCTCAAGGTGTTCACCATCTACCTATATCCCACATACAAACTACTGAAGTACCATGTGATCAGAAACTGCTAGGACACACAAATGAAGATTTGACAAATAAACACTGACCGTGGAGCACAGACTCAGGATCTGCCACCGCCCATCAACAAGAGATCAAGATCCACACTCCTTACATCTGAATCGGCCCCCCAAAGAGATCAGTGCTTAAATTATTACGGGCACTCTATCTTCCCATCACCTGAGACGTGTCTTATAGCATAATGGTTTAAAACTTGAATCCTAGAGCCAGACGGCCTACCACTTGTCATCTCTGTGACTTTGGGCAAGTCACTTAACCTCATTGTGCCTCAGTCTCCTCCTCTCCAAAAAGAGGGTAATAAGAGCACCCAATTTATCAGATTATTGCGAGTATTAAATTAATTAACATCTATAAAGTGCTTAGAACAGACCTGACACATAGAATTAGCTAGTTTTATTATGAGTCCTACACTGAACTCATCCCTCCAGAAATGCTTTGGAGCTCTTTTTCCCTTGAAGTGTATAAATTTATTTCAAACCAAAAATTCTGGAAAAGAAGAAACAGAATGACCATTTTCCTTTAATAATCAGAAAGGTGCACACTTTAGATCTCACTGGGATGGAAAGAAGTCTGCATGTTGATTATGGTGGACACCTATTAGGTGGTCTCCCAATCTTACCCTCCCTGGTTCTCCTCATCTGATAATAAACACTCCCAACCACACAAGTGGCTCTTATCCCCTCTGCTTTCACCATATGACCCCACAGTTAACAGGTCCAGGGCAAGGCACCACATTAGAATTGGCTAACCCAACCTTTTCCTTAGGAATTTGGAGATGGGGCTGGTTCCGTGATATGTTCTCAGAAGACGCTGATGGCCATACGCTGCTCCTGTGGGCTGGTCTGGGGGTGGGAGGAGGGACAGGAGGAGGAAGAGAGAATGGGGCTTCGAGACCAAGAGGGGTCCAGGTGCTGAGCCAGTCCTGGTACCACTGTTTCAAGGCCAGCTGTAACCCTGCCTTTGAGATCTGCCAGACACTGCTGATCATTTATTTGCTCAAGCTACCTCTGGTCATAATCATTGCTAAAGTAACAAACAAATGGAAACAAATTTCTATATTCTAATAACACTATGTTTCAACAGAAGATAAAAGTTAATTTTCTAAGACCTAAGATGGAACATATGCAGAAGTCTGTGATCACAGATCATTTTACCCAAAGCTATACTTATGACCCTTTAATCCATGAAAAAGAGCCTTCAGTCATTAATCTGAAATCACAAAATGCAGGCCAAGCTTGCTATCGGTCACCTCCATGATGAAGATGCCTCTCCCTTCTGAATGGGTAATGATAAGCAGCATTACACAGAACGGAAAAAATAAACACCAGACTGTCAACAGGAGCTTCATTACCCAACCTACATGAAGGTCATTAGTCTGCTTGCAAAACTCTTCATAATCCTGCTCAAAATCCATTTTCCGCTGGTCTAAGAAATTATATTCCTTTTTCTTTATGGTGGCAACAATACCCTGAAATGTTATGAAAGAATTAAGACAATATTTCAATATTCTTGCATTACTTAGGTAAATATGACCTTTAAATATAGAACCTGTGCAATCATTCCCCAAAAATCAACTTAAGAGGAGCCTTATTTCTTTAATTATTCTCATTGCTTCATGTATATTACAGGTAGTATAATATTGCCTAATGCATTCAAGTATATCATTTGGAAAGCATTTTCATGAGACTTTATGTATTTCTGAAGAAAAATATCAAATAAAAACCTCACCTGAAAAGTAGGAAAGATGTTCTGTCTAAAAATTTCTTACAAATTACACTGTAAGTAATAAAAAAAAAAAGAAGCCCAGGGAACTTCCCTAGTGGCCCAGTGGTAAAGAATCCACCTTGCAATGCAGGGGACGCAGGTTCGATCCCTGGCGGGGAACTAAGATCCCACATGCCGCGAAGCCACTAAGCCCTCATGCCACAACTACTGAGCTCACGCGCCTCAGCTAGAGAGCCTGCATGCCACAACTACAGAGCCCATGCACCCTGGAGCCTGCACGCCACAACTAGAGAAAGAGAAAACCCGCACACCACAACTAGAGAGAAGCCCGTGCGCCGCAAGGGAAGATCCCGCATGCCTCAACAAAGATCCCACGTGCAACTAAGACCTGACGCAGCCGAAAGAAAGGAAGGGAGGGAGGAAGGGAGGAAGGGAGGGAGGGAGGGAGGGAGGGAGGAAGGAAGGAAGGAAGGAAGCAAGCAAGCCCAAAGTAGAATTTACTAAAATATTTTTCATTGAAAAGTTTGTCTTCTCAGAAAATAAATAAGACTTTAACAGAATACAAACAACTTAGGAAGAACACAGTTATATTATAACATCTACAGATGAAAAATTATCTTCCAAGCCTCAAATGTCCTAAATAAAATATCAAACCATAATCTACTATTTAAAGAATATCTAGAATTAATTGTTTCCTCCAAAGCTGCAGTCTGTGACTCTAACAGTGCAAATTAGGTAACTCATCTTCTTGAAAATACTATTATCCAAAGTTTCATTTGCTCTGAATAATGAGCTCTAATTCTCTGTGATCATTCTTAACCAGGTACTAAGCCGTTCTCAAACTCGGGTGCCCACACTGTTGACACAGGCATATAATCTTTATGAAGAATGTTGGGCCAGCTTCCACAAATGCTTCTTCAAAGATATTTCCATTTAAACATCAACTCAAATCTCTCAATAGACAAGAGTGTATAAGCTGCATAACTTCTTGAATCAAGTTTACAAGTTAAAACAACCTACTCTTTCATGACATATAACTACAAAATTAGGTCTATTCAGAAATTGTATATATATAATGTTATAATGCTACCCATCATGTTACAGGAAATGTGTAAAAGAAGTATGGAAAAGCTACATTCCTACATTTTAAGGTGATATTTTAAAAGATTTGCGGCCCTTAGAAAATTCTGCTCTGTGATTGGATTTAACGGTCACTTAAGAGTATTAAGTAAATAAGCTGATTAATCATGACCTTTAAACCAACTAATCAAACTCAATCTACTAAATCATTTATTTGACAAATATTTATTGCACACCTATTATATGCCAGCAAACTCGGAAGATACAGAAATGAACAGAACAAAGAAACATCCCTGCCCTCGGGAATTTACATCCTAGGTTGGGGAGAGAGGGTGGGAATCTATGTAAGTCACAAATAAATGAACAGGATAATTGCAGACAGTGATAAAATAAGTAACACAGAGTGACTGAGGTGAAACAGAGCTCAAGGAAAACTTAACTGAGAGGGTCATTTAAATCAAGATCTAGAGGCCAAGGAGGAAATAACCGTGTGATGATTCAGAGGCAGAACTTTCCAGAAAAAAGGCTCTGCAAGCCCTAAGGTGGGCTGAAGTGACCTGTCCTGTGTCTGGAGTACTTTGAATGAGGAGAAGAGGGGCAGGGGAGGCAGCCAGAGGGGTGGCCAGGGCCCTGAACCCACACAAGGAGCCTGAGCTTCATTTCCATGGCCGCACTTTGAGCTTCTCACATTGGTTCTAATACACGAAAACCTCACCTTACACGTTCATGAACCATCTACATTCTACCTCACTACCTTCTGGTACATCCATTTTCATCAGTATTTCACTTTAGATTTTGAAAGCAATTTTTCTTCCCAGTATTTTTATCAGGTTAGAATAGTCTTTATCTGCATTTGGATGTACCGTTCAACTTCTCCTTCAAAAATAAACTTTGAAATATACTCCAAAGTTATTTTTTCATTAAGAATAAAAACTAACTAGATTCCAAACTGAAAAATAAATGGACATATTCCATCTTTGTCTTGCAGAACTGTCAGTTTCAAAGAATAGATTATCCACCTTGCAGATTACATACAGCTCACCTAAAATATTTCCCACTGTATAGAAAAGGTTTTTTCTTTTTCTCTCCCCAAATCTGATATACTCAGGAAATGAAAAGATTCCTTATATCGACCTAAACTGTTAGAGTAGAAAAATCAATGAGTGACAGTAAATTATATGATCCTTTTCAAATTCAAGTACAAAAAAAAAAATTAAGGTTTAGCGCCACTGTCCCCAAACAAGAAAAAACTGACTATATCCACATTAAGAATGTAAAGCACGTCGTGTTTGTAAATTGTTTTTTAAAAATCTTCGAAACATTATTAGATCCCTGTGCCCACTTTAAAAACTAAGATTAGTTACACATATATCCTTACAAGATAAAGCTGTCAAAAGTCAAAATAATTAAGAATAGTAGAGCTAAAATAAAATCCAATCCCTATTATTTTTTTTAACGAGTCCATATAAAATGCTTAACTGCAGATATAATCAGAGACCACTCAGAACTCAGTGTCAACGAGAGCCTGACACACAGTATATGCTTGATTAAATATTTCTTGCATGAATAAATGAAATCATAAGTTATATTTAAACATTTTTCTTGTGCTAATGAAAACGCTTTTGCTAATGATAATTAATTTTAGGCTATAGGGAAGTCATTCTCATAATCACATACCTGAAAAGAATATATTAGCACCATTACACAATTCTCAAATAGATTTAACTTCTTTATTGTTTAAGGGCCATGAGCTTATCTTTTACATCAGAGACTGATTATTTAAAGCTTTCTAAATACAGTCATTTGCATACAACATTTAAGTTTTATTATGGATAAGGGTAGCAAATTTAGTTTTGAAATACAGTACCTGGTATTTAGTGACCATGTTTTCCAGCCCTTCAATCTTAGAATCTTGTAGGACTGAATATGTCTTGAAGGTTGTAAAGATGTCCATTATCTTGGCAAGACGTCTGTGGAAAGTTTCAAATTTTCCAAAAATATACATCTCACTGAATTCAAATTGTTTTTCATTTGGATCTCGTTTAAGCTTTTGTTTGGTCTTGTGAAAGCAGTGCTGGTATTCCTTAAAGTAAAAACCAAAATACAAGAAAGGGAACACAACAAAGATATCAACCTTATTCTCTTAAGTGAAAGCGACAGCAAATTTAGGGTGGAATTACAGAACCTTTCAGTTTCATGCCTCTGTAGCTACTCCTTCATCAGCCTGGGATGTCATCTTTTCCCATCCCCCAACCTAGCAAACTCCTAATTTTTTTTTTTTTCTTTTTGGCCACGTGGCATGAGGAACTTCCCTGACCAGGGATCAAACCCACGCACCCTGCATTGGAAGCGTGGAGTCTTAACCACTGGACCACCAGGGAAGTTCAAACTCCTAATTATTCATAAGGTGACTCAAAGATGCAGCCTTTCCCCCTGGGTAACACTGTGTTAGTAGAAGCCTAACTCTTTGTGTATCTCTCCGTTCGTCTACAAGAAGCTTAAGGAAAACTACTTCATCTTTGTATCTCTAGTACTTAGTGTGGTGTTGGGACATAGCAGGCCCCCAAAAAGGGTAAAGTAAGTGAACAAATGTGGGGGACTGATGTATTAACATTCAAGTTTTCTTAACAGTAAAAGATTACCATTCTTTTTAGCAACCACTAATATGATAACTGCTAAATGATTTAAGATGCATTGGCAAAAAACAATGTAAAAATAATTAAAAGTCTAAATATATTATCAAGTTCACCGTTACCTGCTTAAGTTTAATTGCAGATAGTATTTTTTCCACAGCAACATCCTGTGGCTGGCTCCAGATCGAAGCAGTTCCATTGTTGGTAATATAGGCTTTACATGCAGATATCATCTGATTGGTCACCTGGAATTTTCCAATAAAATGATGTCAAGTACATTAAGCAGCCATCAAGGATAAACTGGGCTAGAGGGTCCTTAGCTCTCCTACCTCTCAGAGTGTAAAATCTGTAAATAAATCTTTGGATTTATTGTTTTTCCATCACAACTATGATCAAGCACTAACCCTCTTTTTTTCCAGCTATATTGAGGTATAATTGACGAACAAAAATTGTATATATTTAAGGTGTACAATGTGAGGCCTGATATACATATACATAATGAAATGATTAGCAAAATCAAGTATTAACACATCCAACACTTCATATAAATACCATTGTGTGTGTGTGTTGAGAAGACTTAAGATCTGCTCTGTTAGCAATTTTCAGGTGTACAATACAGTATTAGCCATTAGTCACCATGCTGTACATTAGATCCCAGAACTCAGTCACCTTATAACTCAAAGTTTGTAGCCTTTAACCAACATCTCCCCATGTTCCACACTCCCCCAGACCCTGGCAACCACCATTTTACTCTCTGCTTCTATCTGTTCAACTTTTTAAGTTCTACACATCTATAATCAAAATCATTTGTAAAATCACAGAGCTGGAAGCACTACAGAAAACTGCCAATTCAGACCCCTGTGTTAATGCAGGATGAACATCTTAACCAACCAAGAAGGGATTCACTTCCCTACTTAAAAGCTGTCAAGAGCTTCCCCCGTCTCCTTCTTCGGCAGCCTGCTCTAAAATCTAACTCACGGTTTCCAAGTGCCATGAAACGAATTGTCCACCCTGATCATTTCATGCCACCATGATCTGTAGCAGAAATGTCAAAAGCAGAAGGCAACAGAGAAAAGAGTAAAGATAATGTGTGTAACTGCCAACATTTTATTTATCCCTCCAAACTTAAAACAAAAAAAAGACTTCAGAATTCCTTTGGTGATTTTTTAATAAATTAAAAGGAAACCTAGAGGTCTATACTGTAGGTATGGAATGACATGATGTCTGGGATTTGCAGTGCAAAGGTTAGGTGAAACAAGATCGGCCATGTGTTGATAGTTGATGATCTAGGTGATACGTACATGTACATACAATCCTCTTTCCTTTTGTACCTGCTGCAAATTTTTCATAATGAAAGGTTTTTGAAAATGAGAGAAATGGTGGTTTCACAATTATGTTCCAAAACAAGCCTTGCAAAAGCATGAAACCTGGAGTAATAACACAAATTGACTTTTGAGTCTTCTTCTCAGGGAATACCCCTCCTGACCCCAACGTAACTTTAATGTGTGAAGAAGTAGGAAAAGGGTCTTGTGGATTCCCCTCCTTTCTACCTGAGTACGACAGCAGAAGGAAGTTTCCCATCAAGCTCTCAAGGCTGGATGTCCCTATTCCCAAGAAGAATCATGCCTCTTACTGCATTAGTATTCACAACACAGTCCTGATGAGCCGAAAATGCCTCTATTTTAATACAACATTTAAAACTTTTGCCTTGGTAATGAAAAAGTCATTCACTTCTTAGAGACTGTTCAAAAATGGGAAAAAGCAACCATAAACATTTATGAGTTAGGACATAAGGTTTAAACATCGTTATGTTTTTTGGCAGAATCATTATAATTGCTTTATGGATTACTGGAACGTTTCAAGTGGCTTTTATTACCATGATTACTGTTCTAATAACACCAAGTAAACAACTGTGGCATCAAATAAATTTGGAACAGTGGCACATAAAATATGAAACTGAAGATAGCCAGTTAAATATAGTTTTTCTTAATTAAAATTTACCCAATAGATAGAAATCATGTGCTAAATAAGGAAAGAAATTCTAAAAAGAATCTTTCTTTCATTTTTATTATATAAATAATACAATATTTATTATAATAATTACTTTGGGAAATAATGCTTTATGATTTGCTAGAATCAGCCTCCTCTCTCTATTGAGAGATTAAGCTTTTTTTTTTAATTGTAGGGTACATAGACATTGGATTGCGCCAATGTGGTAATTTCTTTTTAAAAAAAAAAGATTTATGGGTTTTTTAAAAATATTTATTTATTTATTTATTTTTGGCCGCGTTGGGTCTTAGTTGTGGTGCGCAGGCTGCTCTCTAGTTGTGGCATGCAGGCTCAGTAGTTGTGGCGCATGGGCTCTCTAGTTGTGGCCTGCGGGCTCTAGAGTGTGCAGGCTTAGTTGCCCCATAGCATGTGGGACCTTAGTTCCCTGACCAGGGACCAAACCCGCGTCCCCTGCACTGGAAGGCGGATTCTTAACCACTGGACCACCAGGGAAGTCCCATGGTAATTTCTAATTATTAAAAAAAAAAAAAATTAACCATTGGCAAAGAAATCTAAGTGACCATGGACTCTATGCTATGCACTCACCTTTACAAACAGGGACGTGATCTTCTCAGAGGTGTTATAGTAATGAGAGATACTATAGATCATTTTAATTGCATTTATAAGTGCAGGAATAGCATCAATCATGGACATCTGGAAAACATCACAAAAGTTTTCAGGGAAACAGATATCAAACTCAGCAAAATTCCAATAGGCTAATCCTTCCTACTTCATTAGAATAAAATTTAGGTAAAAGATTTTTATTTAAATTTTTAAAATATTATCTATCACTCTACATAAATAGAATATATTGAGGGGTAATTTTATTTTTATTATTTAGTCATACACAGTTAATCAAATTTTGTTTCAATGCAAGAAACACTAACTTTCTGTTATGGACAAGGAAGTTGTGTTAACAGTTAATTTTGTAATAAATAAAAACAGGTATACATCCTAAAGTTAAAAGATAAAAAAAAAAGAAGAAAAAAATCAGCCAATAACTCTTCCCACAGTTGTTTGAGTATAGTCCAGGATGTCAACTGCAATATTTAATGGGAAATGGAATATGCAATAAATGTTTTTAAAATATAACGTTGCATGTCCTGTCCATCTTATCTGGATAGATAAATAGATGCTAGATAGACAGATACATGATATAAATATTATATATATATGTATAGAGAGAGACACAGAAATAGATAGACATGTATATATATATATTATATATATATATATATAACTTTCTTAAGAATAAAAAGAAGTTTCTAAGACTTTTCCAACAGACTAATATTCACGAACCAAAACTCCACACTCAATTCAGTTAGTGCGAAAGGGTCATCAGTAGACCAAGGCGGTAGAAATCTCTAACTCACAGGGTCACTACTGTACAAGGGGTCACAGCATTTCTCAAGTGTGTACAGATATTTGACATTGTCCTTTGCTTCATTAGCTGCATCAGTGATTCGAATATCCATCTCCCGCCAAGTCTAAGCACAATACAGGAAAGAAATTTTAATGCAATTATTAATAGAGGAAATTCCACTATAACAGCTGCTAAAAGTCATCACAAGTCCCATGGGTCAGACCTTCAGTCTGCCCTGTGCATCTCACATAAAACTGAATCCAGAAGGGTGGGGGGCATTGCCACACTGAAGAGCAATTTAAATTTTTTGACAAAATTTTCAAAGGTATCTCTTCCAGGCCTTCTCTTATGACATCTATTCAATAACTAGGACAAAGCGTCAAGAGGGCAGCACCTCCATTTAAACCTACATCCTTTCTCCTCCAAAGACTGCTGAATCCATTTTGCACCTCACTCCCATGTCTATGGTAAAGAACTGAAGGAAGCCTCCAGCCAACAGCCAGCAAGGAACTGAGTCCCACAACAATCACATAAGCAACTTGGAAGCAGATCCCAGTCAAGCCTTCAGATGAGCCAACACCCTGAGTGCAACCTCAGGATAGATCTCAAGTCAGATGCTCCCAGCTAAGCTGCACCCAAATCCCTGACCCACAGACTATGAGATAATGTTTGTTGTTTCAGGTGGCTAAGTGTTGGGGTAACTTGTTACACAGGGATATAAAACAAATACACCAGTGCTAAAAAAAAAAAAAAAAATAGATAAGGTAAGGTTTCATTATTACTACTCCTCGTTGGTCTGAATTCATAATATATATATAATCATGTTATTATGTTACATCTTAATGACTTGCAATGCCCTCTAATAATACATATACATACATGTACACCAGCCAACAAATACCTTTCATTCAAAGGCAATTTCCACAGTATCCAAAATTATAAAAGGACAGTATAATCCAATCTTAAAGTTGTTTTCATAGAGGTAGAATGACATTTTTCTGTTCCTAATTACTCTATGACATATGCACAGAGAATTTTCATTCCCACTTCATAAAGCAAAAAAGCAACCTTCAGAAGTTTCGACCTGGAAGCAGCAAGCACTGCCAACACAGCCTTCACATCTGGGCTCTTCAACTGATCCAACAGGTAGTTAAATTTAGACAGTCTTTTTTTCCAGTACTCCAACTCTGCTCGGGGCCCAAGGTCATCCGCTTCCTTCCGTAGCTGATTGTTTTCAGCAAGGACCTGCAAATGCACAGAAGGCCCATGAACCAGTGAGCAGGGCTGGAGATATAAAAGTTATACATAAGCAAAATATAAGGAAAGAAGTAAATTCTGCTATCTGAATCATGATATATTTTTATTCATTTGCATGCTTCAAATGACAGCCTTTTACTAACCTAACATGTATCCATTTTTTTAATTTCAACAAAAATTTAGTTGACTCATTCTAACTGAAAACTACTTGTTTAAGGAGCTTTCATGAACTTTTGGAGGACGTGACCTCAGAAAGTTTCCTTGGCTATTCACTTAGAACCTCAGAGAAATATAACCTTGGAAAGCCCTCATGCCTTCAGCTGGTTAATTTCCATTATGCTTCCTTATTGATGTAACATCCAGCTTCACTTGGGACTTTTCTGAAAATATTTTTTTAAAGGTTAAGTCTTGCGCTTTGTTTTGGAGGACACACAGAATTAGAAAGCTTCTTGTACTTCTACAGAGATTCTCTCCAAAGTAACTTACACCCTTCAGAAAAAAAATTGGCCAAGTGCAGTCTTTTAGTTATATAAGTATATAAAGTTGTTTACTTTCATCTCCTAGAATTCTTACTATCTCTTAACTAATGACTATAAATTAAAATTGCATTGAACCTTTCACCTTGTTAGGGACTTGTGGTAAAATACTTAGGCAAATGGGAACGGGATGTGACATACCTTCTTCCACTGGCTGTTCAGTAACATGGCATCTGAACTAGTCAGTGTTCAGATAGCTAGTTTCTGATGTTTGGTTTCTGAAAATTACCTGCTCTGTTTGTTTGATCCATACTTTCATAAAACCTTCTATTTTTTCCAAAGTCTCAGGGTTATTAGCTAGAGTCAAGTAGTCTAGAGGTTCCTTCAGGGTTTTCAGTTCAAATATGTCACACTTTTGAAGGTTCACCTAATTGAAATGAAAGTTAAATAATCAGATGATGCTATTTTAACACACACACACAAACACACACACTTCTGACTGATCCAGAAGGATCTTAAGGGGATTCTCTCTAGTCTAAACGATCTGCTTCCTGAGACATGTCCTTGAAAACACAGTAAGACATATTGCATTGGGCACACCTGTAGAGGTGACTGGTTCTGAGGTCAAAATTTGGGTCAAAAAAAACCCAAAAAAACAAAAAAAACAGTGAACTAGAGAGACAGAGACATAATATCACAGAATTTGAGAATTGATAGGGAACTTGGAAATTAAGCAGTCAACTCATGAAACCAAAGAAAGTGGGGGGCCTTCAAAAAACTTGACTGGGGGGGGAGGGGTAATTTCTAATCTATCACATTCTTTTTGGAAACTAACCAGAGGAAAAGACGTTCATGTCAATCCTCATGGTTAGCAAGTTCAATGGCAAATACACAGATTCATTTCAGGAGGGCGGGGTGGAGAGGGGTAGGAAAAGAGGTGTGTTGGATTTTGACTTGACAAAGAAACCTAGGATATTTTTAAACACACAAAACCCAGAAACACCTCAGTATTTGATAAGGACATTTTCCTTCTGGTAAGAGTGCACCTGGCCCTGGGAGTCCCTAAATTCAGGTCTCAGCCCCCCACTCCTCACTCCTGACACTGCACCCTCCGTCTGCCACATCTCCTGACCTCTCCTTGGTTTTACGGGGGAGGCTTCCAGGCTTCATGAAGTGGCACTGTCTCTCTCCTGTGTGAGGACCCATCCCACATTTTTTAAAACCTCCACCACAGTATGAAGTGGAACCATATGAAAACATTACTCTTTTCAGTAGAACAACTATTTAATTTGGCTCAACTCGCATTTAGGATGGCCTGTATCGTAGTTAATTGCCAATAGAACTCAGATGTTAGCTGGAATCATCCTGCCCCTGTCTGGATCACATTTACTCAACTCTCCCAACCCACATCCTTTAGAAGGCCTATAGCATCCCTCCCTGCCAACATCTCAATAGGTCCCAAAAGGTCTCAGTATTCCCTGGAGAGCAGTGAGCGTTACATTGCCATTGGTCTCATGGGATCCATTTCTCTATCTCCCACTCATGCCTGATCTGGGCTGTCATCTATCACGGTTTTGTATCCACCACCGTCTACCCCAGGTAATCACTAACACAGGTTTACTGTAGGTGGCACAAATTTTATTGAAGCTAAATCCCGCAAATGCCAAACTGATTCTTAAAGGCCCTTTTGGTCACTGGCTGGACCACAGGACCCAACCCACTCTCTCTAGATATGTCCATTCGTCTCTCCTTCTCCCTCCTCTTCAAGACTTCCTCCCATCCCTACCCACCATCACCCACCCATCTTCCCCCAGCACACATCTATCCCTAACCACTCCCCCTCACACACATACACCACACACACACACACACACCACACACACACACACACCACACACACACACCACACACACACCACACACACACACACCACACACACCACACACACACACACCACACACACACGCACCACACACACACGCACCACACACACCGCACACACACACACCACACACACACACACACACCCCACACTCTGGCTCCAAATTCCTTTCCTTCTAGGCTGCAGAGCAATACCAGAAGCACTTCATACTCTTCTCTTTGCAGTCCAACATCTGACGTGACAGAGTAAAACCCTCCACTGCGGCCAACATTTCTTTGGAACCCCTAATGCACTCATCACTCCAAATTATAGGAATTTAAATCTAGTCACCACCACATCTTCAGGGGGCAATAAAAACACCCATAAAATATTTTCAAGATTTGCAAGTAGTGGAATCAAGACCCTCTAAGAGAAGTATTACACACTTACATATTGATTTGTTCACCATCAGATAATTTCTGAAGGAATAACGTATTTGTTCTTACCTTCTCCTTCAAACTCTCCTGTGCACTGACCAGGACACTCACGAAGCCTTCCAGGGAGCCCAGGAACTCCTGCTGAAGGCTGGAGGCCTCCGGAAGGCCCTCGAGCTCACCCCAGCCGTGGCTTGTGGCCCTGAGAGCAGGAATGAAGATGTCAGACAGCAGACGTCTCACACTGTTGAGCAAACCCCCGTCTGCAGTGTCAAGCATGTTGAAGCTCACCTCCTGCAAAACAATCGGGAAAACCGTCACGGTAAAAATTATCTTCAGGGGCTTCCCTGGTGGCGCAGTGGTTGAGGGTCTGCCTGCCGGTGCGGGGGACACGGGTTCGAGCCCTGGTCTGGGAGGATCCCACATGCCACGGAGCAACTAGGCCCGTGCGCCACAACTACCGAGCCTGCGCGTCTGGAGCCTGTGCTCTGCAACGGGAGGGGCCGCGATAGTGAGAGGCCTGTGCAGCGTGATGAAGAGTGGCCCCCACTTGCCGCAACTAGAGAAAGCCCTCACACAGAAACGAAGACCCAACACAGCCAAAAATAAATAAATAAATAAATTTTTAAAAAATTTAAAAATTTAAAAAAAAAAATTATCTTCAACTGCAACCTAGCTACTGAGTCATTTCTGATGGTGTTCATTAACCAAATATCCTATGGGAGTAAATGAAGACCAACCAAATGAGAAAAGCAAAGGCTGTTTATTCAGAGAAAGAATTGATTCCTTGCAATAGCAAGAGAGTCGGCCACCATCACTTGCATTTCGGCAGAGACTCAAAAGCAGGCAGAGGAGTGGGAAAGCTTCTTAGTGGAGAAAAGGGAGGCTCAGGTGGGCCCTGAGGGGAGGTTGTTGGCCTGGGGAAGTTGAAGGTGGGCTCACTAGAAGCGGGGCATCCTATGTGATTGGTTAGGGGTGCACATTTGGTCTTCTCTGGTTGGCCCCAAGGAAGTATGTTGAAAGTACAGACAAAAATTGAGGCTGGCAGTCATGAATCAAGTCCTGGCCATTTTGACCAATTTTTAGAGGAGTTATTAATTCATTTCCTAGCTGGCTTCCTACCAGGCTGACACAGCAGTCTGGCTACCTGTGTTGTTTATTGCAGGTAAGGGAGGTTGATTTCCTGGGCAGATTGCTGCGGGTTGTTGATCAAAGTCTCTTGGTAGATGGTCTGTTTGTATACTGTCTCTCGATCCAGTAAATTATTATTTTGACACCTAGTTAAGACATAAGCTTTATACTCCTCTAAATTGCAATCATCAAAGTAAAAGCATGGGGACTCCCCTGGTGGCACAGTGGTTAAGAATCTGCCTGCCAATGCAGGGGACATGGGTTCGATCCCTGGTCCAGGAAGATCTCACATGCCGCAGAGCAACTTAGCCTGTGCACCATAACTATTGAGCCCACGAGCCACAACTACTGAAGCCTGTGTGCCCAGAGCCCATGCTCCGCAACAAGAGAAGCCACCGCAATGAGAAGCCCGCGCACAGCAACGAGGAGTAGCCTCCGCTCGCCGCAACTAGAGAAAGCCCGCGCGCAGCAACGAACACCCAACGCAGCCAAAATGAATAAATAAATAAATAAATAAATAAATTTTGAAAAAGATTTTAAAATAAATAAATAAAAATAAAAGCATGAAATAAGTAGAATACCAGATGTTTACCAGTTTATTTGCTCCAAGCAGATAATGCACCCATTGAAGGCAGGGGAGACTTGTACAGATGCATTTTATTTTGCAAAGAAAAATAAAGTTATACAGAAGACCCTTGAGTAATGCTGGGGTTATGGGCTCCCACCCTACGAGCAGTTGGAAAATCTGGGTGTAACGTAGAGCCGGCCCTCCATATCCGCAGTTTCTTATCCCTGGTTTCGCATCCTCAGATTCAACCATGGACCATATAGTACTGTAGCATTTACTACTGAAAAAAAATCCATGTATAAATGGACCCACACAATTCAAACCTGTGTTGTTCAAGGGTGTATCCGCTGTAATAAATCTTATTTTAAATGTATGAAATATGCCATTAAGTAAATGATGTAGAGGAATTCTTTTTAAAAGGAAAGACCTCACTGTTTTACACACACGCACAGATACACACAATGTTACATCAATTTTTGTTAATAAATTGAATATTAAGTCCTCTTACTCAACAGATTTTAAGGAACTGTCCTCTTAATTGCTTGCTTTAAGTGCTTTTAAAATATTTCTTTGAAAGTAGTTTTAAATACTTAATGAATACGACGGTTGTTTCCATGGGAAGGGCTATTTTGGTAGAATTTACGTGATTTTTGGTAATTTGGGATAAAGGATTGCTGTTGCCTCTTACCTGATGAATGTTCTCAGGGGTGATGGCTCGGGAAGGGTTGGTCCTGATGAAGAACACACAAACCCCAGTAAGAGCAACATCTTTTCCCTCCGTCACGAACACCTTAGGTTTTTTAATCTTTCCAGAAATAGGATTTATTCCTCCTGGAGAGCCAAGTTGCCCTAAAAATGCAGAAGAATTTTAGTTTTATTAATACTATTTCCATGTGGTCGCCTCTTAGAATGAAGTTTCCTTGTTAAAATATTGATATGTTGACTCAGCCACGTGCCCTAGAAGCTCCACCTCTTGGACAACCTCTAGCCTGAGGCCTAAAGGGATCTAAAAGGATCTTCTTTATCATGGTGATCATTTTACGATGGGCAAAAATATCAAATCCCTGCACTGTACACCTGAAACTAATCTAATATTGTAAGTCAATTATACGTCAATAAAATAAATAAATAATAAAAAGTAAATAAAAGGATCTGCTTGATTGCAGACCACAGGTTCATTTCAAAACTGTTGCTCCAGGAAAAAACAGGAATGCAAGAAACCGGAGTAAGAGAGTTTGGTCCAGAGCAGATTCTTGCTGGAGCTACAAAAGTCATCATTCATGGGAGGAAGGGTGAGGAAGGAGACAGCAACTATTGGCATGTGTCCTGTGTCAGGCCCTCTGCTTGGTACCGTGTCTACATTATTAAAACTCCCTACAACCCTGAGAGCAGCTGTGACCCGCTCCAAGTCACACACCAACAGAGCCGACATCAAAAACCTGTTCTGACTACAGAACTCCAGGACCTCCGCCTCCTGCTGTCCTGCTCCAGCTGGCCCTTCAGTATCGCTAGAAGTCAGGAGGCTGCTGTAGAGGTAGGACAGCACAGTGATGGGTGACGTGGGCTCTGCAGTCAGTCTCCCGTGGTTTCCATCTCGGGCTGAGCTTCCGAGCCACGTGACCTGGAGCAAGTTACTTAATCTTTCTGTGCCTCAGTCTTCTCATGTGAGCAAGGCCCAGAGAATGCCAGGCCACTCAGCTCACGACAGGTGCCAGTCAAGTAAAAACTTTGCTGCTACCTCTTAGCTCTCATCTCTGCCCTGCTTCAAGCCTGACTCAGTCAGAAACTATGGTTAACATGATTGGGCAAAAGGGGTGGAAGGAGAAGTTGAGGGAGAAAAGGAGACCCATATGCTCCTCTACCACTGCAAATATTGACCTTCAGAGGCCCCTGCTGCAAGGGTGTTGGGGGATGGAAGGAAGGGGGAGGGCCAAGAGTAGAGAAGATTTAACTTTAGATCAACTAGTTTTGATCAACTGGATATTTTTAGTTTCTGAATTGAGACTGTGTTTGTAATTGGAAACAACCATGGGCACTTTTCTTATCTAAGACTATCCAGAAAAGTTCATGGGGTTGTCTGGATTTCATTTCAAGGTCAGAAAAAAAGCTACTCCTACCGAAAAGGTTTAAAGGGAGAGTGGGAAACAAAAACAAGCTTGCATTTATGTTTACATCCCATGAACCTTTCTTACTCAATGTAATATTGACACACAAAGGCCAGCCTCACCCAGCGCATAGTTCATGGGTGAACTTATTCACCTGAGCTTATGTTTTGCAATCTGGGATATAATTTAAAATTTTTGTCTTCTGATTTTTTCACTCAAAATGTAATGCCCTTTCTGACCACAAAACATAAAACGGATAATTTTGGGAAAATGCCAGGCACTTATGCATGCATAATTTCCTCAGTTTTTAAACAAAAACCATGGTCATACTGTATTCCAAGAGCGATAACTATTTTCCTTTTCTTCCAAAAGGTCATAAAGGGATTGACCCTATATATGATTTTAATATAATCATAATATATTTGTTTATGTCCCTAGTTTGGCTTTAAAATTGCATTAATTCACATAAAAGTAGAATGGGATATGCCAGTTGAATCCACATAAAGATTTGCAAGTTTTTCTTAAGTGAAAATGGCTAAACTTGTCGCTCAGTATTATTCCTTTGAATCACAGTCAGTAGAAAATGAACATGACATGATATTTAACTAAAAAACTACTGTTATTGGCAACAATTCCTAAGTTAAAAAGAAACAGAAAAGAAGCAGATGCCCAAAAGCAGTCCTAGAACATAACTGCACAGAATGAGCTAACATGTAAGGAAGGGAAGTCTCAAAATGTAAATTATTTTATTATTCTCCAGTTGCCAGCAAAGGAAAACAAAATACCCCAAATCAAGTTAGAACAACCAGGCTTCATACCCACCACCATTTGTCCTTTGCTTGGGGTGAAAACAGAACCTGTTGCACTGGGCTTCACCCACCATACCTCACCACTCCCCACCTGTCCCACCCCCCAAGGTAAAAGTGGTCAGTGCTCCCAGTGGCCTCCTGCTTCATGCCATACTTGGATCAATCTAACAACACATTTCTGGGTTATGTCACATCAAATTTAAATACCTGTTTCCGCTACCTCCACATCCTGATAGTAAAACATGAGGTGACGAAGACCTCCACCAGCAAAAAGCTGATCGATTCTTTCAATCTGGGAAAAAGGAAAGGCAAAGTAATGACTGAATCAGAAACCATGTTTAAATCAGCAGTTACTATCATCTTTCTTATCTGCATAGGACTTCAGCAAACCATACAGAAAGGATCCTATCTTTTTAACACAAAACCATGAAAGACTAAATATCTTACCATAATAAAGACTAAATTCACAGAAGTGCTTTGATTAAGCATAAAAATATTTGTGGCATACACACGTTTGAAAAAGACTGTCTCTCCATATTGGCTGATTTCCTAAAGTGCTGAGCTGTTAAAGGCAGACATAAATATTGATGAGTGTTTAATTTTTCACCCACTTGCAGATCAGAAAGAGAGAACAAACCTTTCAAAACCCGGTCTAACACACTACAGATAAGTAACATTCAATTCCGATAACTGCAGAAAGCCGCCATGATGAGAACATGTATGATCACGGAATACTCCATCCTATGGCAACTTAGTCCCCCCCATGAGGTTCGCTGTACATCTAGAGGTCTGCCAGCTGGCCTGCTACCAATGGGAGCACTCCTTTAAAACAGTCAATAGCACAATTTTGAATTCAAATGGGAAGAGAAATGATAAGATCTACATACCCATGGGGATGGCTACTGTCAATAAACCAAAAAATAACAAATGTTGGTGAAGATGCGGCCAGATTGAAACCCTGTGCACTGTCAGTGGGAATGTGAAATGGTACAGCTGCTGTGGAAAACAGTGTGGCATTTCCCCGAAAATTAAAAATAGAATTATTATATGATCCAGCAATTCTACTTCTAGGTATACACCCAAAAGAATTGAAAGCAGGGTCTTGAAGAGATATTTGCACACCCACGTTCACAGCAGCATTATTCACAGTAGCCAAAAGGTGGAAGCAGCCCAACTGTTCACTGACAGATGAATAAATAAATAAAACGTGGTATGTACATATGATGGAATAGTATTCAGCCTCAAAAGGAGAGAGATTCTGACACATGCTATCACATGGATGAACCGTGAGGACATCTTGCTAAGTGAAGTAAACCAGCCACAAAAAGACGAGTAGTGTATGATTCCACTTATATGATGCATCTAAAGTAGTCAAATTCACAGAGACAGAAAGTAGAATGGTGGTTGCCAGAGGCTGGGAGAGGGGAGGAAGGAGAGTTGTTTAAAGAACGTAGTTTCAGTTTTGCAAGATGCAAAGAGTTTTGTAGATTGGTTGCACAAGATGAATGTACTTAACACTACTGAACTGTACACTTAAATGATTAAGATGATAAATCTTATGTGTATTTTGCCACAATTTAAAATAAAAATTTTTAACAGAAAAAATATAGCCTGAAAATTTAAGTGTGAAAAAAAAGCCCCCTTCAGTTTCTACCATGTTACAGATAAAACCATCATTCGTAAGAAAAAGCAAGTTGCCCTGCTTTCTCTGCTTACATTTCCTTGACTGAGGATGCCATGGGGATGAAGAGGATGCACTCACTGAGATTACATTTCAAGCCAAGAATGTGACGGGGGAGCCACTTGCATCAAGGCCAGTCTTAAAACTCCCTCCCCGCCCTCCCCTCACCCTCAGGCTCAGTAAGCCTGAGACAGGATGTTGTCTTTAAGCCTCCAGGGGTCCTGACATTCCTGGGTCCTGAATACCACATAGAGTGTGACTTGGGATTCCTACAGTTCAGAGCTTTTATTCAGTTATTCCACCTGCATTATCCCAAATCCAGATGTCTCTCCAAGCCTGGATCAGCCGTATGAACTTGTCTCCTTCTATGCCTCCATTTGGGGGGAATAATTTTATCTACTTCCTGGTATTACGAAGATTAAATGGGATAATAGATAAAAATCAGAACAGAGACTGACATATGGTAAATATTCAATATATGTTAGCTATGAGAAGGAGGAGAGAAAGGAAAAAAAGGACATTTCCTCAACGCCTAACTGATTCATTCTGTAGTTTAACTATTTTAGTGTTATCCACCCTGAATTGGTCCACTGACCCCAATTAACCCTACCCAAGTGGCACTGCAGGAAGGGATAAAGCCAGCAGAGGGCTAGAGGCGGCTCGTACAGGCTTGGGACAGCCAACTGACCACAACTCTTCCCAACTCAGTGTTTAGTAACATCATGTTGGTAGTTCGGAATCAGCCATGGTGGGAATATTTATACCACAGAATCAGGAAATGCTCAAACTAGTGCCTTCCTCCTTCCCCTTGCCCAAAGCTGGTTGTCAAACATTTACAAGCCTATCACTAAAAAGTATTATCAACAATGTGACATCCCTGTCAACAAAAAGGGCTTCCTTCCTTTCTTCTCTTTATTTCTTTTTTAATGCCTAAAAAGTTTAAAAACAAAAAAACTTCAGGAAACATCACAGCTCCTGGTATGCCTTCCTCCCTGCCCAGGAAACTGTATCTTCCCGTATTTTGGTCTTCCCCACCAACTAAATCACGCCCCAGGCTTTGGAGGGATATCAGGGCAGAAGATGGAAGTCAGGTCAGGAACAAAAGAAACCAGATTCAGCTGCCAAATCAAAGTCAAAGCCAGAAAAGTATGGCACAGTTCAATCTCCCAGGCTAGAACAGGATAAACTCAAAAAAAAAAAAAAAAAAAAAAAAAAAAGAAGATAAATCAGCAGCTGAGACGAGATTCTGTTCTCTAACCTCAGGTTCCAAAACGATGCCTGAGCCCAGCTTCACTGGATGTAGAGAGACACAGACATCACTGTCAGAATCTTGGAACTCAAATGTCAATTCTAAGTACCCCATTCAACATGGAGAGCTGGAGAGCCCAAGCTCATTCTGCCACCACCCACACCAAGCCAGAATAGGGTCCTGAGCATGTTGAAACAGACACACTTCCCTAAGGCCCAGCACAGACCCTGCCATAGGACAACGTCAGCTGTGCCCTCCATAATCAAGTCAGTGAGAACTCAAATGCATCGCACCTGATTCCCCTCAAGAATGGCATCCTCCACTTCAGTTTTTTTGAGGTCCACACAGGCAGCTACAATCGCAAATAAGTAGTCATGTCTCCCATCCAGACGAGCCCGCTTGGCTTCCTTCTCTTCCTTCAATCTTTGCTACAAGAAGGGAAGAAAAATGTTATGTGGCAACTGCTGTTCTCAAATGGATTCATTTTGTAATCATTTCATACTACTGTTGCTTTTTCAACTCTTGGGTATTCAGATAACAGACAGCTTAATGGTACCAGTTTTTATGTACTATCTTCTGTTTTTAGAAATAATGTTATTTCTATTATGAAAATAAGATGTGCTCATTGTTTTGAAATTACATAACACAGATAAGCCAAAAGTAGAAATAAAAATCATCTGCCAACCAGAAAGTATTACCGTTAACATTTTGTTCCAAATCTTTACAGACTTAATTTTACGCATATATAAGCATTCAACAGACACACACCAAAATCAAAAAGATCTCCACTTTTGTAAACATTTCCTAGGCTGCTAAAGAAATACTTATTCTTGTACACTATCTCCTATGTTTCTTGTTTGTCTACAGGTTCATATCTGGTTTTGAAATTAATTTCTGAATACCATTGCTTACTTTTTACCTGTTGACTGTTAATTACAATAACAAAGCAAGTTCACTGTAACCAACATTGGCAGTTTGAAGCATATCTTTCCATATGTGCTCTGTTCATACAAACATATGCAAACACATATACACATTTCTATTTATATATAGTGTAAAAGTTTTTCATGCGTTTTTCCCTTAATAATACATCACAGACTTCTTTTTAGTTTAGTACAGACCATTCCAACTCCTGTAATAGCTGCAAAATATTCAACAATATGGATGTACCATAATCAACCACTTTACCATTGGTGGATATTCAACTTCCAGTTCATTTTTTGAATTAAGTGCATTATCTTTAATGCTGACCAGTAGCTCCTGCTAGGTAGCCCCTCTGGATCCTTTCTTGTATTCAACAGTCATTAAACCTCAAATATGTACAAGCACTCTAGAGGTAAACACTACCCAGTGACCTCAAAAAAACTCATAGCCTGGTTGGCAGAATGTAAGCAGAAAATGTAAATATGAGAGGATGGCATCATGGTTGCTACAGGGGCATCAGATTTATGCAGGGGCATTAATGGGTCTTCAGAGAAGGAGTTGAAGGGAGGATTCCCCATCTAGCCCAGGGCTGAGGAGGGGTGGAGGTACAGGAAAAGTTTCAGGAAGAGGTGGCTTGAGCTCGAGTTGAAGGAGAGTTGGCCACACTCCCTGGGATAGAGGCATTTCTGCACATGCAGAGGCCAAAAGACATAAGAAAGCTTAGCAAGTCTGGAAACCACAAGGCAGCCAGGATGGCTGAACTGAAAATAACTAGAAAGGCATAATAGGAGGGACTTCCCTAGTGGTCCAGTGATTAAGACTCTATGCTTCCACTGCAGGGGGCACAGGTTTGATCCCTGGTTGGGGAACTAAGATCCCACATGCCGTGCAGCGAGGCCAAAAAAAAAAAAGAAAAAGGCATAATAGGAAATGAGAAAAAAAGTCAGACCATAAAATATCTTATGGGCCATGTTAGAAAGTATAAATATTATCTGAAGTCCATGGAGAGTCACTGATGAGTTTCAAATCAGGAAAGATGTTTAGCTGTCTGTGCTGCATCAAAACATCAGTCATTCTGAAAGCAGTGTGAAAAGTGGATTGGAGGGACTTCCCTGGTGGCGCAGTGGATAAGAATCTGCCTGCCAATGCAGGGGACACGGGTTCGAGCACTGGTCCGGGAAGATCCCACATGCCACGGAGCAACTAAGCCCGTGTGCCACAACTACCGAGCCTGTGCTCTAGAGCCCGCAAGCCACAACTACTGAGCTCACGCGCCGCAACTACTGAAGCCCACACGCCTAGAGCCCATGCTCTGAAACAAGAGAAGCCACAGCAAGGAGAAGCCCACACACCGCAACGAAGAGTAACCCCCGCTCGCCGCAACTAGAGAAAGCCCACGTGCAGCAACGAAGACCCAACGCAGCCAAAAATAAATAAAATTAAATCTTAAAAAAAAAAAAAAGTGGATTGGAGTGATGCAAGCCTGAAGACAGGACGGCCAGGCAGGTGGATTGTGGCCGCGTTTCCCAGAGCCTGGGACAGTCAGACCATTGGGAATGTCGATCTGGAGCCCAAGGGGAAATTGCATTGCAGAGACAGATACAGATACTGGTTCTCAATACAGCACAATAGACATTATGGGCCAGATCTTTCCTGTAATTGTGTTTACAAGATGACTGCAGCACCCTCACAGCTCTTCTGCAATGTGGTTGCACCACTAACCTATCAAGAAATGGACTCTATATCCCCTCCTCTTGGATCTGGCTGGCCCTGTGACCAGTTTTCACCAAAAGGATGTGGGAAGAAGTGAGACTATAAAACTTCCTAGGCTAGTCCTTAAGAGACCTTTGGCTTCTGCTTCTGCACTTGGGAATGCTCCCTCAGAACCCAGCCACCAAGCTATGAGAAGTCCAAACCCATGGAGAGACCACACGGAGAAAAGCCAAGGCATTCTGGCTGACAGCCCAGAAGATCTCCTAGCTGATACCCCAGCACCAACTTTCAAACTGTCTTGGACATTCCAACCTAGTCAAGCCAACAGATGACTGCAACCCAGCCAATGCCACATGAAACAGAAGAACCATCCAGCTGAGCCCAGCCACCCACAGAATCAAGAGAGATAATAGATCGTTGTTAAGAAATAACAGATAATTGATAACAGATAGTTAAGCCATTAGTTCTCTTACGGTTTGTTATGCAGCAGTAGGTAACAGAGTAATCCTTGTTAGAATAATTCCATTGGTTGGACAGAAAGCAAATGGATTCAGACTTGAGAAAAGAATGATTGGTAAAAGAGAAATCATTCATGGAATGAATATCTCCACTTTTTTTTTTTTTGGCCATGCCACATGGCATGTGGGATCTTAGTTACTGGACTAGGGATCGAACCTGCACCGCCTGCATTCGAAGCATGGAGTCTTAACCACTGGACCGCCAGGGAAGTCCTATACATGAAACCTATATAATGTTATAAAGCAATGTTACCTCAATAAAAATAAATTTTAAAAAATAATAAAGGTACTGAATTCCTTCCAGAAACTTGACTATAAAGGAAAGAAATGTGGTTACTAGTAGAAAGAGGGGAAGTTAGAGTCAAAGGAGAATTTTTTAAGATACAAAAGGCTTAAGAAAAAGTACAGAGGAAAAAGTTGGGGATTTCCGAGTGATTGAAAGGCAATCGCAAGACATGTGCAATTTATGTTCTTTTTTCCAAAACTGAAGGGAGACAAATTAGTTGGGCTTGGGGGTGGGGATGCAGGGCAAGGTTAAGGTTTAAAAAAAATAAACAATCCACCTACCTTTTTGCCATTTCCCTGAAAAAAGAACACACAGGTCTTGACACAAAGTATACATTCCATAAACATCAAAAAGAAGTAAATTTAAATCTCTTTTCAACCGTGGCTAAAACCAGGAAAATGTCCTGTTCTTTGTTTTCCACACTCTCGGCAGGGAGGAATAAAGGCTTTTCTCAGAGTGATCTTTCTGGGTTTGTACTAAATGTCTTCAGCAGCTTGAAGACATGGTGGGCAGCCAGGGGAGCCAGGGATCCAGCAACAAATCAACCAGATGGCAACTGCTGGGCAGCCAAAAAGACATTAAAAAGCTATAGAACCAGGGACTTCCCTGGTGGTCCAGTTGTTAAGACTCTGTGCTCCCAATGCAGGGGCTCCGGGTTCGATCCCTGGTCAGGGAATGAGACCCCGCATGCCACAACTGAGACCCAGCACAGCCAAATAGATAAATATTAAAAAAAAAAAAAAAAAGACTAGAGAACTACAAAAGTCAGGATGTAAACCAGTTGAAGGCTTCCAAAGAATACAGAAACTTCTATAACATTCTGCCATGGCAACACATTATTCTACGAACTGATTTTACAGGACTCCAAAGGAAAAAACTATACATTCTAGTGGAGGAAAGGAGAGATTGGCCTCTAAAACAGAACACTAATTATTCTGTTTTTCCTTAAATATCACAGATGAAAACAACTTCCAAAGCAATTTTACATATAAAAGCAAATTATCAATGCGTTTTTAAAGAAAATGTTTTCAAAGCTATATTTAAAAGCACGTTAAGCATTGAATACGTTCTTACATAAACTATTCTATCTCCTGATAAGTAATATGAAGTGAACCCCAGTGCCATGTAGATGAAACAGCTCAATGTTTATCAATGTCAACTTTCATTGCCTTATACCAAGGTATGCTGGCACAATGAGGGACTTTTATTTTACTACCACAAAAAGTCAATAATGTCAAATAAATATTTGGTGACGGGATCAGAGCATTGTCACTCCCTAAACTTAAACTTGCAGCTTTCTGGCTGCCAGGGAACCGCAACAACAAGCACTCAGATGACTAGCTGGAGGTGGCTTGTCCCGTCGCCTCTGAAGCATCCAGGACACTTGGAGAGGGAGGGCAGAGTGGGATGACAAAGGCGAGAGGCGAACCATGGAATTCTTTTTTTTTTTTTTTTTTTTTTAAGAATTACGGTAAAATTGGCCTTCCCTGGTGACACAGTGGTTAAGAGTCCACCTGCCAATGCAGGGGACACGGGTTCGAGCCCTGGTCCGGGAAGATCCCACATGCCGCAGAGCAACTAAGCCTGTGCGCCACAACTACTGAGCCTGCGCTCTAGAGCCTGCAAGCCACAGCTACTGAGCCCACGTGCCACAACTACTGAAGCCCGCGCGCCTGGAGCGCGTGCTCCGCAACAAGAGAAGCCACCGCAACGAGGAGTAGCCCCCGCTCACCGCAAATGGAGAAAGCCCGCGCACAGTAACGAAGACCCAATGCGGCCAAAGATAAATAAATATTTAAAAAAAAAAAAAAAGAGTTACGTTAAAATTGTTTTGTGTTGCATGCACAAGCACCAACTGATGGGAGTGGGGAGGGTGGCCAGAAACCTATTCAGTGTCCAAGGAAATCTAGAACAGTATTTAACACATTTCTGCAACTTGGTAACAAGGAATGTTACTACCACCTTGGGATGAAAGAGGGACTACTGTGCTACCTCCCAAGAAACAAGTGGTGCTTTCAAGATGGGGCAACTTCATGTACACAAATGAGCCCTGGTGCCAGAGTGGGGTCCAGACCCAGGGCTGCCACTAATTGTAAGACTTTGCATCTGTCATTTAACCATTCCAGGCTTCAGGTTCCGCAACTCCAAAATCAAAGTGTTGGACTATGCGACAGCTAAGCTCTGTTTCTTCTCTGGCATTTGGGCTGCTTCTCATTGGTTCAGAAGTTAAGACAGACAAGAGACTTGAGGGGTTTTTTTGGTTTTTTGTTTGTTTTGGTTCTTGGGATCTTTTGATTGGATCGGGAGGTGTCTGGGGTGAAACTTGAGATTTTAAAATGTGAATCCCAACAAAGACCCAATGCCATGTGCTTTCATAATAAAGCTCTGTGACTTTTTCACATGACAAACCCATCCTTCCAATTTTTTTTAATACACTAACCTTTGCCTTTAACTCTGTAGAACCAAAGCCCAGGTCTACATGTTCATGTACGTAAACTGTGCATGAACCACACACGTTTCCTTATGGCTCCAGGTTAAAATCCCCAACTCCAACAGAGACCTTACCCTTGTCTGTAAAATGGGGATAAAAGTCCAAACTCGAAGGTACTTGCAAAGATTAAATTGGGTGTGGTTTGGGGATAATACTGAGGCAATCCGCGCATGAATTAAAACGGCACGACCGAGACTTTGACCCTGGACATCAAAATTCAGGTGACAAAACTTCTTAATCATGATATTTTAGTTGTACAAATGCTTAAACTCCCTCCACCATTAGAAAGCCCCGTCCTGTTGGCGGCATTGTTTCAGATCCAGGCCCACCCCACTCATGTCACTGGCAACGAGAAATGGATGGAGGATGGAGCTGTCGGGTCTAAGAAACCCTTTGTTGGCTGAGCAAGGACACCCTTGTCCCCAACCCTCCTGAAGATGTCAGGGTACATTTTGCTCTCTTTGCCCCGGTTGCATTGCTAGCTATGGATCAGCAAGTCATCATTTGCTTACTGTGCTTAGGTTTAATTGTCACAAAAGCCCTATGAAGCAGACATTATTATTTCCACACAAGGAAATCAGGACTATAGACCACAAACAACTTTCCCAAGAGCACACTGCTAAGTAAGTGGCAGGGCTGGGCTTCAAGCCCTGGCATGTCTGCAGGGCCAGGCCAAGACATGGGGTGTCCCAGGCAACTAAGAATTTTGCATCCATTCAAACTGATAGCCCACAAACATTCTCTAAATTTCCACTCGTTATCTAGAGCACTCTTGGGAGGAGACCCCATATACACTGCATGGGTTATAGAAGGATTTGTGGGTGGAGACTGGAGTTAACTGACACCACTTTCTGAATTACACTGGTAATATTTTAGTGCCCGGATGGACTGGTGCCCAGCCGGCTTCCAGCTGGCGTGCTCTGTGTCCAGCTCCCCTGCCACACTACTGTGTCTCAGCAAATGGTAACTCCCCACCCCATCCTCGCCTCCTGAAGTGCCTAGGACTCAGACTCCCTGCCTGGGTGGGCAGCCAGTAGGCTGGGCTCCCTGCTTCCCCCAACCTATTACTGGGCAATTGCACTTTTTATCTCTATCACACTGTTCACACCATGTCTTCATATGACACTTTTGCACAGCAAAGAGAGTGAGGCAAGGGATAGGTTCTGCAGCCAAAAAATATGCATATATTTCTTTGTTGAAAAAAAAAAGTTTTTCTAGGCGATATGATTAGCCTAGTTGCAGATCTGAATTTGAGAAAGAGATCTGTTTTAATGTGAGTCGGTTGCATATTTCTGAGCGAATTTATTTCCATTTTTTTATTTGGGGGTTTTGTTCTCTCATGTGTATGTGTGCTTATAGCAATGTAACAAACATAGCAGGGGAGAGTATAACAGAGATTTAAATCCCCACTGGAGATCATTGTAAATAATGTGGAGTCTACAAATTACAACTGAAACTCCTTATCTTAAATCACCAAAGTAAATACCTCTGAGACAGATTTCACTTTGGCTCTCAGTATCAATCTCAAGGCCAGAGATAATTAATCACCTGATGAAACAGTGCCAAAGAGACCAAGGACATGCGTTTGATCATCTTAAGCCAGTTAGCTTCACTTTATTCCATTTTCCCCAGCTGTGGATGAATCAGGGCAAACCCATGAGCAGAGGGAAAATTACTCCAAGTGTAGGCCTAAGCTAAAATGCCTGGTTATCGGTAAAAGATGCCTTTCTTTTTCTTTTTTTAAGAGAGATATCCAAATGGCCCAGGCTAGTTTAACTCACTTGTCTGATATATATATAACCTGATCCTTCTTGCCTCCTGAGAGGTAAAATAAAATAAATATCACCTGAATCTCATCATTCCTACAAGAGTATCAGCTCCACAGGGAGGGATATTTTCTATTTTGATTTTTGCAATATCTCCAGAGCCCAGAACAGTGCCTGGCACTTAGTGAAACCTCAACTGATATCTAATCCAGGGATGATTAACCAAGTTTATCATTTACAAGTCACTCTCAAGTAATTAAGGGCTGGTGCAAATTATTCTAGCTCCGTGTGAGTCCATGATTGCAGGCGCAGAATTCAGTCAACAAGCTCCTGGGTCTTCCATGCTGTTATGACTTCAGCATAAACCACCGCACGGAATTCCACCATTAGTATGGATTATGACTCTCCCTCAATTCACAGCAAATATAACCAACCTCACTTAGCCTCCATCCCATTTAAATGTGCTGAATTACAGAAACTGAGGGGAGCAGTTCTCCTACTCATTCCTACAAATCAAAGAGCCCTCTCCGCAAAGTTAACCCAATTTCCACGTCTTCAAACAAAGAAAAGCCTCCCTTTTTGGCTTCCAGCATTTTCCCTTTAACCCACAGGGCCCCGTTTCCTCTCTGGGAGAGGCTCCTCTGTGATGCTTCCTGGACCACCAAACCTGCTCGTTAATTGGCTGGAAGAACCACAGTTTAGCAACTCTCAACTCCTAACTGTACTTTTCGCGTCTTAACTTGCCTTGCGTTTCATTTCTCCAGGTGAAGGGCCACAGCTGCAGAGGAAGCACCACACCTCCTTCCCACACGAACAGCATTTGAGCAAAGTGGTGCCTGGAAGGGAAGACACTCCACGCTGGCTAATCCACTCACAGCAGGTGCTACAGTGAAGCCCTCTTTTATTTAACAAGAGCGCCCTCCCCTTCGCTCGCAAAGAGCTAGCACTTAAACGGAGAGGGCTCCATCAATTTTCTTTTGTGCTGAAAGTAAGCTCTGGAACTTTGTGTATGTTTGCTGGAGTTTTCAGGGCCCCTAAATCTCCCCATTTACCAGCTCCCTTATCGGTCATTCTTTCCAAGCAAATAAAAGATCCCTCTTTACCTTTCACTGTATGTGGATTTTTCACCCAGGCAGACCCAAAACCTGCTAAAGGGGTATCCCATTCACCACAACCTTCTCTCCCCCCAATATTACATTATCCAAACTCTAACTTAGAGCCCATTTTCTACACCCCAAATTTCTGGACCTGATCAAGACTTAGTGTGGGCCTTCACATGGCCATATATTCTATCTTCCCCCAATCCTACACTGGTTTTACTCTAAAACCAGGAGTAAATTCTTGTAGAATTCCAAGAGTCCCCTCTGGCAGCAGGGGCCATATAATTCAAGTGGTTTTCCCTCATCTGCTAAAAAGTACGTATATATAATGTCATCATTCACATTATATATGGCACAGGGGTGAAATTCCAAAACCTCCCTTGTTTATCACAATGAACCAGAGTGATTACAGCGGATGCTCATCAGAATCACCTGGGAACTTTAAAATGCTGATTCCTTTGCTTCCCAAGAAACTCTGACCCCTCTTGCCCGGCATGGGGACCTGGCATTGGTGTTTCTCAAAAGTTCCCCTGGCGATGATAGTGGCAGCCCAGCCTGAGAACGCCGCTCCAACGGAAAGCATTTTACGACTTGATCATGATTGACTAGTGCTACCACGTCCTCACTTGAAGTAGGAACTCAATAAAGTCCAAGGGCATAAATCTGGGATCCCTGCCACTCTAGACCTTTTTTGTTTCTTGTTACTAGAGTTGTGCAAAAATTGACAGGAAGGGCAAGTTTCAGCTCAACCCCACGAGGCCCGGAAGTGCTCTTCCCCACTGTACCGTGAAGCACAGCACCCGGCACAAAGCAGGCGTTCAACAGATACTAGCGGAATGGATGCGTCTGCACCTAGAGTCACATCCTCCCGGGGTCTGGCTACGGTGTAAGTACGAGGTGGCCCCATGGGGCACTGACTCCTTCAGGTTCAGAAGCCCTCACCTGGGCACTAAAAAGCAGCACCTGTCCCCTCCCCACAGCTACATCCTAGAGCCATTCACCTCCCAGCGCTCCAGGGAAGCTGTTTTGACCTGTGCGTGTGACATGTGTTCAAAGGACCAAACATGTCTGGGCCTGATTAAGAGGATTCTGAAACCGGTTTGGCTATTTTGCCAAAGAGTAACAACACTGACATCCTTTCAGCTTTCAAAACATATCTGAGAGCAAAGGCTCTTTCCTTGTCTTGGCTTCGACTGTGCACCCGCAGGGCAACAACGGCCCCTCCCTGGGGAGTTTCTCAGTAGGGGAAGGAGCTGCCCTCTCTCCCCCGCCAGTCTCTAGCCCCACTGCGAGAATCACTGTTTAGAGAAACCTAGCAATCTGAAATTCAAGGAGCAACAGTATTCTCTAGCATCAGTACCTCAGTGGAAACATGAACGATATACACTCCAGCAGCAGGGAGAAAACTTGTCTCCATTTCAAAACTAGCTTTGCAATTAGGTGAATTTAGGTCAAGAGGACTGTCATAAATCTTTCAAGTGTTTTTTTCCTCAAGCTCAACAAAGTCAACCAGCAAAATTATATATTTCAGTTTAATTTTAGGGCAAGAAAGAAAAACAAAATCCGTAAGTCTGGAATTCATGTCCATTGTATGCTTGGAAGTTGGTACTGAGCATTCTTCATCAAAGAGAAAAGCAAAAAAGAAGGCAGACATCATATCTGAGCCATATTTTTGTACATAAGTGAGTCAATATATACAGAATTATTTCAAGCTTTTTCATTGAGAAGCATTTGTGTTTATTATACAACAAAAAGGATATATGGCTTGACTTTTCTAAACCCAGAGAGCTTATGGTTTATTTGGATGTGTATTCTGAATACAGTCAATTACTATATTACAATAACCTAATTATAATATGGCATCATTACAGTAATATTTCCAGACTAAGGTTAAATAAAGAGAGATTTATAGTTTGTATGTTAAGTGGTTTTGGATTCTTTCTCATTGACTATTTTAGATGACAAAGTTATAATTTAATAAATTGTCAAATCGATGCACTAAACAAAAAAATGTGTAATTATTTACATAATACACTGCAACAGTATTAAGGTAATTCTGTTAACATCATACATCAGGGAGGTGAACAGAATCAGCATCCTAAATATATAGAAACTTCCAAAAAACATACTCCCAGAAGGTCATTCGTGCCAAAAAAAAAACCTAATTCATTAATTATACTTGAGATTTTATCTGCAGTTTTAATTTTTTTAGACTTGGTACTGAAGCATGGAAAAGTGAAATGAAGAATTGGAAACACATTCAGACATGTGAAAAGTTTAATTCACTCAACTGATTGCACAGGCATAAATTAAGGTGTGTTTCGTACCAGATTCTGTGTTACCAGAAGGCTGTTTAAAAATGAAGGAAGCATCATCCTTGTCCTCCAGGGACTCACAAGTAGACAAATGTCATCTCACTGCAGTGATGTGACGAGGGCTCTAGCCGCCAGGGGAGCAAAGCGCTGAGAGGGCCTAGGGAAGGGAGCCCCGGCCGCCTCCTCAAAGTGTCAGGGAGGCTTCTCAGAGGAGGCGACACTTGCATTCGGTCTTAAAGAATAAGTGTTTGCAGCCAAACAAGTTTAAGGGCTTGGCTGGAAGATGTTGACCTTGGGAAGGATGCCTCAGAATGGTGGGGCGAGGGGAAGTGGAGGGTGGCTGGTGGCAGAGTGCTTAGGAAATGCAGAGACAGCATTCCTGTGTCTTGTGGTGGAAAAGCAGGCTGCAAGACTGGCCAGAATCATCTGGCTGCCGGGGACGCATAAAAGATACAGCGATCAAGCCCTGAGGAAGCATGCCTCAATGTTCAGAACAGAGTTCTGGAGAACCCTCTATTTTCTTCTGACATTAATCAGCCCTGGGAGAGGCTCCAAACATCTCTTTATGCACCTGCGTAATCAAAAGCTGCTGATGAGTCCTAGGCTAGGGAAGCTCATTCTTCAATGTGACTCCAAAGGCACATCCTTGCATCTCATGATCTGTGACCACATTTCTGGGCCTTTAGAAGGCGGGGAGGGGCGTCATTTCAAAGGGCTTAGGAAACTTGCAGCCTAGAATCTGCCTTAATTATCTCTCATCACCAACAAAAGCTTACAGGTCTGGGAGAATGCAGTCACCAAAGCACTCTGAATGGGTTTTTTTCCAGCAGGCAAGCATCATCTCAAAAGCTGAAGCCTGTATTTCTACAGGTAGTTCTAGTTTATGTGGCAATGTGCAGAGAAGCCTAAAGATGCACTCCCCTTCTTTTTTAATTTGAAATATCAACATATAGCCTTATGGGCTATCCAAAAATTGGTAGACAAACTGTTTCTCACAAATTCATCTGAATATAACTTTGAACTTTTTTAAGGTATTTTTGCACACAGGTGAAAGAGATGATGATCTAAGACACACATGCAAGCTTACAAACAGCAACTCCTTACCGTTAAAACACAGGTGACGCTCTGCTTCCAGAACTGTCTCCTATCGATGCTAAACATCACAGCAATCTGTTCAGCTTATGGACTCTTCCAGAATGATCTTCTAACCCCTGGGAGCCCTAGTCATCATCCAACAGGCTTTCAAATGAAAAGTCCCTTGGAGGACCAGAAGTTCACGTTTACATGTCTAATTTGAAGGTATTAGTCACCATATACATGGAATAAAAATTAAAAGCCCATCTATACTCTCCTTGTTTTCATTCTACAGTCCCTCCCCTTTGTCCTCTCCTCTGTTCCAAAGCCTTGTGTTGTTAGGGTAATACTGTTTACCTGCTATACAGTTTAACTGTGCCTCTCATTCATGTTTATCAACCAATCAAAGCATTTGAACTGCTGGGTTGCAACACAACCTCTGATGTTCATTTAATTCTATACACTGCCCAACAGTAAACTTGGAGTCCATAGAGATATTTGAATCATTTCTTTGAACAGTGAGTAACTTTAAACCGTATCAAAATAGAAAGCAGAGAAGCCACAGCTCTGAATAAGTTGTACGAGAAATTCAGTCTGTCTTTGTCTAAACGGCTGTGTGGTTAACTACCAACGTTGTGACTGTGACCATCAGATAGGCTGCTTGTAACCCAAAGGAGCCATTTTCTCCCCGTAAAGAACAAGCAGCCTATTTCATAGGCAAATAGAAAATGAGGTCCATAAATTACTTGCGCTCACACAGTTGTACATACAAATAAGCCAAGGTAATTTATTCTTTGTGACTAAACATCTTGATCATCCTTACTGTAAAGATATGATGAGAAATCATAGGCAATGTGATTTGAGAGATCTAGTCTGTGTGATTTATCTCATCAAGATGAATAAAAGGCAGGACAGTTAAGGTTGGGCATGTTGAATCCAGGATTTAGTCCTTGAAGTTCAAGTTTCAGGAACTCAAATCCAATCAGGTCATCCAAGGATAAAACAGGAAATAGGGAACCCATCCCACCAATATCCCGCTAATTAACCTCACAAGAGACTGATTTGAAAGCCAGGATGCTAATCTGGTATAGACACCTACCACTAATTTGGATGCGAATTTGGCACCTGAACTTGGGAAATTCACCTGCTCAACAGCCAATATTAGGGCGTGGCCTCCATATGTAGAGTTAACAGAGAGGTAGCATTTAGACCTAAATATTGTTTGGTAAACAAAGCGCTAGAGCACAGGAAGTTAGAGTTTGTTTATGGAATACTTTTTAAATCAGCCTCTGGGTATTAGTAAGCAGCTGTTTTCTGTTCTAATGATGAATGAAGACAGTATCTAGAAGTAGTCATTCTCCTCTGTGCGGTGTTGAAAGGTCACCAGCAAATCGCAGAATTTTCTCATCCTCCTTGCTCAGCATCTAAGTATCAGTCCCAAGAATCCTGTGTCAACACATGACCTCAGGACAGAGGTCACAATTCATTACATCATCCATTCTCTTTCATCAGTTACATTGCAATTGGAGCTTCCCTAATGGTATTTTAGGCACCATCCTCATTTCATCAGCAGCCCATTTACAACGTTCTCTCTTGGGAAGAGTTACTTTCTGGGAAGACTTCCACAGATGGCTGACGGCATTCATTCTGTGTTTGTCAGGCGTCACCATGGCTCTCTCGAGGCTTTGCAGTAAACTGCAAAGTCTTCAACCTCTGTGGCTGAATTTCAGCCTCAAAGTGGGCAAGGCAGAGGCAGTAGGTATCTTAAGGAATCCCCTTGAGTAAAGGAAGCTCACCGAGAATTGTCATTCAGCAGCACAAACAAAGCAAAGCACAAGCCTGAATCTGCATCTGATCACCTGCCCTTAATTGCCAGCCTGCAATAAAATTGGTTTCTGGTCATTGAAGAAGAGTAAGACGCTCAGAGGGAGACCCAAGAGGGTTTTCCCATGAGTGGTTTCCACCAGGCAACAGCTTCAGCGGGCAACACTCCTCCTACAGGAACTTTTAAACTGAGGAGACCTCCAGCCCTATCTTTGTGGACGATGCATTGTTTCAGGCTGAGACTATTGGCCATTCCCAAATCTTAAGTCAGACATAATGAGAAAGCAAGAGCGGACAATGGGCCTCATGCAGGCAGGAGACTTCATCCAGAAATGCAAGTACCTTCAGGCAAAGTTTAAAGTTTCACTTTCATTCATTCACTCAACAAATGTGAGTACCTTTTATGGGGCCAGGCACTGTACTACATACTAAGCTAACCAAAACACACACTTAGTCAAGCACTAAAAAATATTAATTGTAAGATGGATAATTATTTTATAGAATACTCAAAGAGAAAAAATAAAATGCTGTCAATTACACTTAAATACAACCTCAATTTTAAGCTGCATTCTGAATTCACAGATGTTAAAATGTGAAAAATGGACATCTCAGAACCAATGAAAAGCCAACGTTCCTGTCTTCACTGGGGGAAGATATAAAATAAATAAATATAAATGCATACATAATTATAAATAAAATATGATTACAAATTGTGGAAAGTGCCATAAAAAAAGAAAATTTGGGGCAAGCTTCACTTGGATCTGTGTTTTGAATTATTGCCATTTTATGCTTACATTCCAAAGTGTGAAATTTCCTGAACTCATTCCTAAATTATGAAGAGTTACCTACTTTGGGGCTTGCAGCCCTGTATGTACAACCTATACCATGTGGTATAATAAAAAATTGCAAGCACTGGGGTCAGACACACCTGGATTTAAATCCCAGCTCTGTCCTCTTTTAGCTATATGACATCAGAGCTTTTGTTTCCTAAATGGTACATTAGAAATAAACCCACCTGCCTAACAGACTTGTGATGATTTAAATATATGTAAAACTCCTGGATCCTCACGGGCACATAATACATGAAAAATATGACTATATTTTTTATTTGCAGAACAGTTATGACTACAATTAGTGACAATACCAATGTAGGGTACAAACTCCCAAGGAATTTAACCTAACCCAATCTAGAGCTATCTGGAAATTTTGCTCTTGATTTCCCAATATGTCCTAAGAGAAAGAGTAGATCCAGGTTTTATTGGTTACCATCTACACATTTTTCATAGGTTTCTACTTCTAAATGTCCTACCAACACCCAGTAGAATTAAACACATTCATCAGTTTGATGGCCTTGTAAACAATGATACAGGGGCAGCATATAAAAATGGTAAATGAGTTCAGTGGGATGAGAAAGTACCATATTTCATCCATTCTGAGTTGCACATTTTTTTGCACCTTTTACCATATTGAAATTGGGTGCACCTGCTACGCACCCTTATAACTGTTGGTCAACAGCAATCATGACATAGTTGTCATTGCCAGAGTTTGCAAAGACTCAGTGGCACTCCGGACAGCACGACAAGGCCACTGCAGCACCTCAATATCACAGTCAACAAACTACTGAAGATCCAGTTGAGGGAGGAATGTGTGTCCTGGTTGTTTTCTGAAAATCTTCCACTGACACCTTCTGGGAAGATCAAGAAAACACCAGCATCACAACTTACAGAATGAATGACAGTAGACGGAAAGAAAATCCCAGGAGAGTCAGACCCTGAATGTGAAGAAGTTTTAGAAATTTCTTAACCTATTCATTGCACCTATTTTTGTATGGATGCATGAGGATGACATACAATTTTTTTAAATCTATGTTTAATTAAGTCTGAAAGAGCTTTTTTCGATTAAAATAAAGTTCTAAGAAAGCAGTGCATCCTAGATTAACCGACAGTTGTTTTTCTTAGTGGTAAAGGAAACAGTGGTGTGTCTTTTATCTGATAATGGCTTAGATCAGATGAAATAGTTTTATGATATCTAATGATCAAAGAAAACTTCTTGGAGAAGGTAGGATTTAAGTCAAGCTCTGAACAACAGTAAGATTCAAATAGGAAGAGGTAGGGCATAACATATGGGGAAAATATCACCAGCAAAGCACAGAGGTTGGAGTTCAAAAGAAAGCCTTTCTTGTGCTGCAGTTATGAGGAAACATGAGTGATTAATCTCTGAAAGGTATGCGGAGGCTGAACTGCCTTTGCTGGCATTAGGGAGTCATTGAAGAATAAGCTGATGAAAGTCTTGATTATAAAGATTATGCTGAAGGATGGGAGTAAAGAAAGATGGAAGTCAGAATCCTAGGCCCGAGGAAATAAAGGATTTGACAGAGGGGCGGAGGCAGTGGTCACCCAAGCCACTCAAAAACAAACAAGTAAATAAAAAAAGGCAAGTCCTCTTATCCCATCCACCATTTTGCCACCCCTGAGCTACTCCTATATAGAAATCCTGGTTGAAGCAGTGGGAAGGAACAGAGAAATGGAACTTGACAATTGGTAATGGGGGAAGTAGACACATTTGTCCAAGATGATTCCATTTTATCAAGCTTGGTAAAGTGAAGAATCATAATAACCCAACAGGAATGGGGGAATTTAGAGAAAGCATGCACGTTGAAGACAAGATGACTAAAGAAATGGAAATAAAGCTCTGGTTCTTTGCTCTTCCTATTGGTCTTTTCATCTTGAAAATGTGAAGGTCAGTGTATGAAAGACCAAAAACAACCAGCACCTTTTTCTTTATTTCTAAATTCATAATAGAAAGGAAAAACTCATAATAAAAAGAGAATACAAGAGCCAATCATATGCGAATTCAATAATTATTTGAGCTGCTTCCTCTCAAAAAAAATTTTTGAAAGCTTAAATTAAGTGGTGTGGTTAGTTGGTTTTGCCACCATTTCCATGAGTTGAAATTGCCCAGCAAAAGCAAAAAAAGATACGTAAGTTTTCTGAAAGCCTCATCCGCCAAAATTCAAGAGAGGAAGGAAGAAACACAGGTGAAATCCCAGAGGATGATACAGAAAGCTGATGCATTTAAAGTAAAGCATACACTAAACAGAACATCCAAGTTCTGCAGGTATACAATGAAGGAAGAGAGATGCTCGATGCTAAAAGCACATTCCAGGTGTTATTTTGTATAGTACCTTTCAAGCAGAAAGTGTAAGAATTAGGAATTTTTGGCACTGGGAGCGGGATATATACATATCAAGAAAATCTCAGGAACAACCTTCTGACTTCTTGTCTTCCCCCTGGTGACACTTCAACATATTCATAGAAACAGTGTTGTCCTGGCTTTGGGAAGCCATGTTTTTGATCTTGACTCCCACATACTAGGTGGTTGTGTGATGTTGATAAACCACCAGGCATACTGGTCCCATTTTCCCCGTGAACAACATACGGTAGGTGGCCAGATGACCTTACAAGTACTGTCCAGCTCTAAGCAAGATGCATGAACTAAGTGAGTGATCTCTGCCACTTGGATCCCAAGCACACAGCATCTTAAAGTAATCGAAACATTATTTTAACATGAATTTTACACATACAATCTTACAACGTGGCATACAAAACATTGAAAAAATTATGATATCATTGGAATCATCTGAAATGAGGCTGATCACTTTAACGGTACAGTGCTGTAACATCTTTGATATTATTGTTTTCCCCGTAGGAATTTTTTCCCATTCTAGATGCCCAATTTTGAACAAATGACATCCCCTGGACCATGACACTTGTTCTTTGTATATAAAGCTATAGTGCTTTCAATGGAATATTACTCAGACATAAAAAAAGAATGAAATAATGCCATTTGCAGCAATATAGATGGACCTAGAGCTTATCATACGAAGTGAAGTAAGTCAGACTGAGAAAGACGAATATCATATGATATCGCTAATATGTGGAATCTAAAAAAATGACACAAATGAACTTATTTACAAAACAGAAATAGACTCACAGACATAGAAAACAAACTTATGGTTACCAAAGAGGGAAGGGGAGGAGGGATAAACTAGGAGCTTGGGATTAAAATACACACACTACTATATATAAAACAGATAACCAATAAGGACCTACTGTATAGCACAGGGAACTATACTCAGTATCTTATAATAACCTATAACGGAAAAGAATCTAAAAAAGAATAGATAGAGATGTATATGTATGACCGAATCACTTTGCTGTACACCTGAAACTAACACAACATTGTTAATCAACATTTCAATAAAAATTTTAAAAAATAAAAAAAATAAAGCTGTAATGCTTTATAAGATTCTCCTCCCAAACCAAAGCACAAGCAAGCTCAGGGGCTCCAAATGAAGATATGGAAATCAAATTTTGGCTGCAAATCACAGAGTTCATGGTAGTAAGTCCACCCAGTATCCTGCTTTGGGGTTGGCTGCTTAGCATGGTTATAATTTTTCATATTAACCCTTTCCAGATCAGTTATCCCACTGGCTCTTTGTTTAAGACCAAAATTTTAGCATTATTTCACACACAACTGAGAAAAATAATATTTCTTTAACTAGAATCTTGTTTGTAGTTATAATCTAAAGGATAAGCAACAGCTTGGGAATGATCCTATGCCTTAATTACATGTTTTCTCCGAAATCCAAGGTTCAAACAAATATAAGACCAGTATTAATTAGAGAGATAGGAAGAGAATCCTTATTAATGGGATAGTTCTTGCTTTATAAAAGCAGCAGACACAAATGATCTTTACCTTTTAGTTGCTACTGTTCCACACATAGGCTTTCTAAGGCACCAAAACATGATCATTTTCCTGAATATAAAACAACAGAAACTCCAACTCATATTCCATCTCTTTTGGTTCTGATTTAGTTTATCGGGTATTTATTTAGGGGAAAAATATATTTCATTACCTGAGTCACTGCCCATCCCCAGATCTGACCTCTGGTACTGAAGACATCAGGGACCAGTGAATAATACTGAGAGGTCCCTCAGCTCCCATCCGCCTGCTCCCACTGACTCTCGCCAACAGATACAGACAAGCCTCCAGGAACCCAAGACTACAGCTTCAGGACGAGGACCAGGGGCCCAAGGTTGACTGGAGGACCATTTTAAGGGCTATCTGCTGTTATCACAGTTGTGCTTGTTTTGTTAAACAGGGCAAGAAAAAAGTAGAGAGTCAGGTTCACCAGCAAACATCAAAATTCTTACTTAATCCTGCATCTAGTTCCTCTTTGCTTTTCTCTTGTGCTAAAATGTCATGAAATGGTAACCTCAAAATCGTGTTCCTTTCCTTTAGAGAATGAAGTCACATGTCATTCAGTGTAAAAATCAAACCCTAATATTAGAGATGATTAGTTGATTCACTCAAGATACATCTTCTAAAAGCAATAAAGAAGAACACCTCCCAGGGCTTCTAGTACCACCCCATCAGAAGTGCATTAATTAGCCACCATCATGGGGAACCTCCCAATGTATGAGAGCTTGACTTTGCAAACCCTCATTTAATATGATATTTATCATAAATACAAACCCATGAAAATAACCAAGACATATTTATAAACACCAGTGGTTAGCACTCATACCCATGCCAGGGTGTCTGGCAGTAAAATGAGACACATTGATTCGTGAGGCAGAAAAACTTTTGATTACAAGAATGTGATCAGATACAGAAAATCTATGTATCTGAAACCAAGCAGTAATTTCTCGAAAGAATGTTTTGTCTCTCTTTGAAAAGCTTAAGGGTAAACTTGGGAAGACATCAAAGGAGGATGTGTCCAGTCAGAGCCAAGAATGATCGCTTCAGAAAGAAAGAAGCTGATAGAAGGTCAGAGTTCGAGGGGAGGCTCAGATGCTTTGCTTTTGGTGACCTCTGACCTCCACCAATACCACTGCAAACTCTGAGAGGTCAAGGATGGATCTGTCTGCATCACAGCTGTGTTTCTGGATCTTTGCACTGCTCACTAAGTGAATGAACAGTCCCATGTATAACCTCATCCAGGAGCTAATTAGGTCTTTAAACCCCAAACAACTTACAGTTACAAATAAGTTACTCTGCTACCAAGAGAGCAAAATTTATTTTGCCAATGAAGACAAAAATAACCCAGTTTATTTACCTGTTCATATTTTCTAGACTTCACCTTTCTTAAAGACCGTAACATAATTTGTAATAAATGTCATTACTGCCTATAGGTTTCACAAGGCAAATCTCAAACACTGCTGTTTCCTTCAACAGTAAAAGTGTGAAAATATCATTTGAGAGAGGAAACATAAACTCCATTACTGCATACATAAAGAATAAATTCATGGGCTTCCCTGGTGGCGCAGTGGTTGAGAGTCTGCCTGCTAATGCAGGGGACACGGGTTCGAGCCCTGGTCTGGGAAGATCCCGCATGCCGCGGAGCAACTGGGCCCGTGAGCCACAACTACTGAGCCTGCGCATCTGGAGCCTGTGCTCCGCAACAAGAGAGGCCGCAATAGTGAGAGGCCCGTGCACCGCGATGAAGAGTGGCCCCTGCTTGCCACAACTGGAGAAAGCCCTCGCACAGAAACGAAGACCCAACACAGCCATAAATAAATAAATAAATAAATAAAAATTAAAAAAAAAAAGAATAAATTCATTTTATTGCTAACAAAACTAAGCTATATAAATGCTATGCATCCCAAATGTTCTTTCTAAGCTTCTTTAGGATGAGTTTTCATGCTTACGACTTACAAAACCAGCATCACAACTTTCCTGACAGAGTGGTGATGAAAGGACACCCAATTAATATTAATATGTATACATGCGTTTCCTATCATAAGTACACTTAACAATGCTTTATAATGCAACATCTAGTTCCTGCTACTTAATTGCCAGCTCCCTGGTTTTTCCATCTGTTACTAAGTCTTCCACCAAAAAACAGTTGACGTTGGGTCTTGTATTCAAAGGCAGCTCCCAGGTAGATTCAAATATCCAAGTAAAATGGTACAATTAATTACATAAATAAACTTCCATTGATTAAGTCCATTATTACGGGGACATAAATGTACCAGGTATGAAAACGTGGAGGCCAGGATAAGGCAAGGTTTTTGACAATGTAGCCCTTACCTGGTGATTTAGTATTTGACATGAAATTAATCTGAACAATTATTTTCTTTGTATTGTTTTAACTTTCAAACATTACATCATCAAAAATATGGGAACGTTCTTGTTTAAAAGTAACCAAAGATGCAAAGAAAAACGCTAAGGATAAAACCTGGTTGTATAATTCCTTCCCTATTTCCGTATTTTAGGTGTGATTTAAGTAAAAGTGTTATATATTTTAAGAAAATGTTTTAGTATAGCTCATTAATCTCATCAAAGTCAACCACCATTATATTTATTGAGCTTCTCTGATACACCCAACATAACATTATTCAAGTATAAGATATAAAGAGTTTATAATCTAGCAAAGGTGACAAAACCACAATTAGTCAGTAATAAAGCACTAAATTATAAGAACCTATCAAGGTATATTGGAATCCAGGCTGCGATATCAAGTCGAGGTGTGTAAAATATACCCTTAATATGCAATAAGGTTTAAAAGATAAGAACTTTTCATAAAACTCAGTTTTGAGGGAATTCTCTGGAGGTCCAGTGGTCAGGGCTCTGAGCTTTCACTGCCAGGGGCCAGGGTTCCATCCCTGGTTGGGGAACTAAGATCCTGCAAGCTGCACAGTGCAGCCAAAAATTTAAAACGAAAAAAAAAAAAAAAAAACACGCAGTTTTGAAATTAGTCTAAATCACTTAACTAAAGTAGGAGCAATAGTACACTTAAAAACTACAGGGAAAAATTAAAAAGCTAAAAATTCTGTACCATTTTTCTTTCACAACAGAAGATAAAGGAAAATATGTTCTTGCAGTTAAGTGTTCTGAAAGTGAGCTAGAGCAGGCCAGGAGAAAATACTTTCTGCTTTTCCACTTCCTCCCCCTTTACCAAAGCAAAGGGTTAACATGTGAATCTGCTCCAAGAGAAAATTCTAGAAGGAAGACAGTGCCTCCCTGTTCCCCATGAAACCACCCCAGCATTCGTATCACTGCCATTTCCTGAGGGAGGCCTATCCCACCTTCTACATCTGGGTCTTCCTCATTCTCTCTTAACCTCCCCCTCTGCTTCAGTCTCCCTCCTTTCTTAACCTCAAGCCTAAAGGAAAATCACCTCTCAACCAAATCTCACGTGCTCTCTTGCACATCATCACCGATCCTCTTGCCATTCTGAGCATCATTTTGAAACAAATCAGGATCACACCATCAACCAGAAGACTAGGGCAGACCACAGAATCGTTGTTTGGCGAGTGGGTATTTCAGCCAAACAACAGAAGGAAGAAAACATGGTGTGCCCAACTGCTTATTACATTATAATAACAAAGCACAGAAACACAAAAATTGAAGGTGTTAATTCACTGAGTGATGTAGACTAATAGGAGAAAAGCTATTGCTTTTCTAATGCAGAAAATACACAAAGCCAAAAACAGCAGTCTCCTAAGGGAAAATGTGAGGCAATTACGAATATAAGAACTACAGGTGAAGGCGATTTTCCTCCCAAATGTTATCCTCATTGGGGAATTACATTTGACCTTTTTAAAAAAAAAAAAAAAATTAATGAAATGGAAAGCATTTTTAAGTCACAAAAATTTGTCCTGTAGAAAGTTTTCCAAGTGGTAAGCAGTCTATCAGACTTTATTTTTCTCTAATTAGTTCCATTCAACTCTTACAGAGATTCAATCTCATTAAAATCAGGTCAAAACTCTCGTTTAAATATTAAAATTTTATTCTGATATATAGAGAAAAGCAAGACTTGAAGGGGAGGGGAAGTCCTGGCCAAAAATGTGCAACAGTGAAGAAAGAAAAGAGCTTCAAACCATTTCCTTCCCTTTCCTACAAACCTCCCCCTTGGGCAAGGACATCACCCATCGCCCGCTCTCGCCAATGAGGGTCCAGGTTCTTCTCCAAACGAACCTTCAGAATCTGTCTGAAACCCACTTCCCTCCTTCTGTTCAGATTAAAGTTCCATTCATGTGTCAAGGGTCTGTCCCCATGTCCCTTCCTCTATGGAGTCCTTCCTGAATCTCAAGGTTCCCTGCTCTGAAATTCTATTGCTCACTCCTTGATTCAAATAGTTTTCATCCTGAATAATAATTACATTTTAGAAATATAATTTGTACTAGGATATTTTTTGAAATAAATAAAGGTTTTGAATATTGTGAATCGCAGCATCTCACACATAGCAGGTGATCATTTTTAAATTAACCTATAGTGTATATAGTAATAAACCAAAAATGATATTTCTTTCTGTTAAGTAGTACCTCTATTTTTTTAACCCTGTTGAAGGTGTTTTTCATGCCACTGTTGTTTTCCTTTTTTAATGTGTTGCATGGGTAGTAGTAGTGTTATTTGGGGTGCGCAGCAGAAGGAAGCATTGATACATGTGAAAGGCAATTCCAGCCCCGCCTGTGTCACTTTTTTTCCTCTGTGTCCCTAGTTAAATACAGGATGCATACTTACTTATTCTGCATTTCTACTTTCCTTAATTAGCCTAGACTGAAGCTTGAGGTTTACACCACAATCAACTCTAACATTTTTTTCTTGCACTGAAATATACAAGCAGGTGCTCTTTTTTTATTATCAGTTTACTGAGTGATTATCAAATGCGATAGAATTGCAGACTGGAATTTTGTGAACTGAATTATTCATTAGAGTGAATTTCAATACACTGAACATCAACTTACCATTGCTCGGAGCCATCAGCTAAAGTTTACAAATATTTTCCTTACAGGGAATTGTTGTTGCAATAGTATTTCTAGCAGGGGAATGTCAAGTTGGTAAAGCTGTACTATTAACAATGGATCTGTGGACACATGAAAGGAACACTGTGCCTGCAATCAACAGGCTTAGGCTTATCAGGCTTTTCTTTTTCTTTTTAAGAAGAAATCTTCAGAATTCCAGTTACAAGATTTACAGCATTTCAGTCTTATGCCCTTTAAGATCTTATGTCTGGAGGTTAATAAAATAGATTGATCCAGAGATACTACCTGTTGGGGTCTTTTCTTTTTTCCTTTCAAACGCAGTACGTTAGACGATGCAGTCTAAGCTATGGAAAGAGGGATATGGAAACAGCTGACTACTAGTGCATGTTAGCTGCCTGCCATCCAGCGGCTGGAAGTATAATTCACCCACACCCACTGCCCAACGAGCTAAGGAAATGATGAACGGAGCCATGTCTCATAAGTACATCAAAGGCTAACAGTAATATACATTTACTGTCTCATATTTATGTAAAGACAGAATGATGGGAAAATTATTGAATGCTTTAGTGGAAGTGAAGCCAAAGTCTCCTCCTTTATAATTCTAAGCCATAAGAAAGTTATCTTTATGTTCAAACTGTTTCCCTTTAAAAAATTCCCAATTTAGAAAATTTGCCTATCTATGTCATATGAACCAAACCAAATAACAAAATGATTACCAATGATAAAATAGATCTGACTGCATGGAATACAGCACATTGAAGGGGCAAAAATTTTGATATCAATCTCTAGGGAAGAAAAACATGCAAATATGTCCATAGTGATCCCAGTATTGTTACAGTTACATAGTGAATTCATTCTGAATGATTTTTATCATTTTCGCTCATGTAAAATGTAATACCATTCTCTTATTTTAAATCTTTAACCTCTGTTAAACAATTATAATACTAATGTTTTTAAATAGTTTTTGATGATTATTTATTATAAAAATGATGCACATTTATTGTAAAAAGGTAAAAAAAATAAATATCACCATAATCTGAGCATTATTAACAGTGTGCTTTCTAAGAGAAATGCTCTGATTCCCATCTCCTTTTTCTCAAAAAAATATTTTATATGTATATATACATATACACACATATATGTATATATGTATATGCATATGTACACATTTAATTTTAGTTTACAAGATATCATGAAAATGTTCTCATATTACTGAATATTCTTTGAATTATGATTTAATGGTTACATATCATATTATTAGACAGGCCTTAATTTATTTAGCCAATACTGTTTTTTTTTTAGCTTTTAGATTGGTTCCAATATTTTACTGTTATAAACAACAATACAATGAATATCTCTGTGGTCAAATCCTTGCATAGATCTCTGCTTATTTATTTCGATAAGTTATTAGAAAAAATTATTCCTTAAAAATTATATCCACTGGTTCCCATGAGAAATTAATTTTGTTTCATCTTTGCCTATATGATAGATGAGAAATGGCTGTTATGCCATTGCTAGTTTAATTCGCAAGTCTTTGACAATAGTGAAGCTAAACATTTCTTAAATATTTATTGGCCATTTGGGGTGGGGGATTTGTAAATTGCCTGTCCGTGTCCCTATTTTTCTCCTAGTGATTTTCTTTCTCCTGATTTATAATTGCTCTTTTTAAGATTGGATAAAGATAGCACACATACAGAAAATGAATAGCTGCTTCAATATTACTATCATACAAAGTAGAATTAAAGACAAAAGCCTAAAAGATTTGGACCAAGAAAAGCATTTTACTTTTATAAAAGGTATAATCCACTACGAGTATATGGTAGCTATGTACTGAATAACAGTCCTAAAGTAAAATAAGCAAAACCTGGTAGAAATACAGGCAACATTAACAGAAAAACTATAATAAAAGGCTGTTCTAAAAGAATGTCATAGAAATACCCTGACACTCCCCAAATAATATTAGCCTTTTAAAGTGCTGTAGATGGTCAACAAAAGTAATCATTTGTTAGAACACAGAAACCACACAAGTCACAATCTCCAACAATAATTTTGTAAATTGGAAATTAATCTTGAAGGAATTTTATTCTCTCAACTGCTTTAAAGTTTAGAAAATCTTCTTTTAAATTACTATTGGATTCTTGCAGAACTCCAAACTGCAAATAGAGGCCATTTGGAATGTAATAAATCCCACTAAAGACTCAAGAGAACTGAATAACAGAGAGGGAAGGGACTGCATTCACTCCCAGCATCCCGGGAACATAGGGCAGAGGTCAGGAGAGGGGCACCCCTAGTCAGGCTGAGTTGGCACCCCTAATTCAGGGATGGGGCTCTGCCTCTTCATGCCTTGAGCACAGGTCTTTCAGGACCAACCCAGAACCCACAAGTCCTTGGAGCCCCCCAGGTGCTTGGGAGAATAGATGGGGCCCAAAAGTGAGTCCAGGGCAGAGAAAACAGGTGAGAACTGGAGGTGGTATTACCACCTAAAGTCTCCTTATTCATTCTTTAACTGGTTCTCAGCTCCCTTTCTGGAATTCTAGGTGTGTTCTATCAAGATTCCTCATTCCTCTCTCCAGGAAAGGAGCTCCCAAATCTGGACTCACTCCGTGCTACAGCTGAATATGAAGGTCAGAGTAGAAAATAAGTGCTCAGATGAGGAAACACAGTCAGAAAGGTAAAGTGACTTGTCCAAAGCCTGTGGACAAAGTGTCCATGTTCATAACAGAGCATTATAAGTCCTCTTTTTAAGATGCTTCTCCCATTATTTCCACTAATCCTTGACTCTCAAATCCCTTGCCAGCTGACTCGCATCTTACCTCCTCCAAGAATGGTGCCCTGATTGACACTGACCCTGAGTACTCCTCTACAGAGAAATTGATCCTTAATGCCTTTACTATTTGTATCTGTAATATGTTTTACTTTGAACACAAAGCATGTGGCAATGTGTATAGATTCTTTTCTATAACAGATAAGCACCTGAATTATTGTGTGTAAACGGAATATTAGAAAATCAAATAATTGATTTGAACCAAGAGATGCTGGAGGTCAAATATCAGCCAAGGTCACACTATGTGACGTAGTCTCCAGATGCCCCGCTCTCAATGTTGCCTCAGCTACCACCACAAATAGGCTGTAAACACGCTTGACCTTGTTTCACTCCCCCTAGATTTCAAGTCCCAAACTAGGGCACCTGACTGAAGGCCCTGAACCAAGGCAGCAGCCACGGGAATGGAGATGACACAGAACTGGCAGAACCTGCTGGCTGAGTAGCAGTTGGGGATAAAAAGATCTGAAGGAGATGCCAAGATTTCTCATTTGAACAGCAAGGTAAGTGGTCAAGCTATTATCTGAGATAAGAATTCAGTGAAGATGAGCCGTTTGGAGGGAAAATTGATGAGTTTCACTTGGGGCATGTTGAATTCGAGGTCTCTAAGTGTTCCAATGAAAAGCTGAAAATGCAAATCTGTATTTCAGGAAAGAAATGGGGGCTTAACGATATGCATCTAAGAATCATCAGCATAAAAGGGATACTCATGCAATCACCCCAAGAAGAAGGTAAAAACTGAGAAGAGAGGTGAACGTGGGGCATCAGGGATGAGTGAGATTCAGCGTGAGTTGAGAAAAAGGAACAAATTATAGAAACTGAGAACAGTCAGAGAGGCAGCAGGAGAGGCAAGAAAGAGGAATGTATTGGAACTCAAGGCAAAAAAGAAAAATGTTTCAAAGAAAGAAAAAAAGGAGCCAAGAGTGTTAAAGCTCAATCCAAATGTCCCTCAAGAAGGGACTGTTTGAGTAAACCATGATGCAGCCACACAGCGGAGTAGAGAGGCACAGGGAGACCTCTGTATCCTGCTGTGTGTGATCCCTCAGACACAGGTGAAAAAAAACACAGAGCAGAGCAGTGTGTTGTACGCCACTTTTGGTGTAAAAAAACGGAACACACAAATGCAGGCGTGCACACGTATTTGCTTATATTTTTAAAATCAAACGATGGACGAATAAGCCAAAAACCTAAAATCAAAAAGTTACCTATAGGAGCTTCCCTGGTGGCGCAGTGGTTGAGAATCTGCCTGCCAATGCAGGGGACACGGGTTCGTGCCCTGGTCTGGGAGGATCCCACATGCCGCGGAGCAACCAGGCCTGTGAGCCACAACTACTGAGCCTGCGCGTCTGGAGCCTGTGCTCCGCAACAAGAGAGGCCGCGATAATGAGAGGCCCGCGCACCGCGATGAAGAGTGGCCCCCGCTTGCCACAACTAGAGAAAGCCCTAGCACAGAAACGAAGACCCAACACAGACATAAATAAATAAATAAAAATAATTCCTTACTATTAAAAAAAAAAAAAAAGTTACCTATAAGGGGAGAAGACAACGATGAAAACTAGAACTCCCTAAACGCACCATATTTTATAGTTTTGACTTATCACGGTTCAACACATAATCATAAAACACAGTATATCAAATTATTATTATTATTTTTTTTAAATCTCTAAAAATGGAAAGTAAATTGAAAAAGCAATGGCTCTGGGAATTCCCTGGAGGTCCAGTGGTTAGGAGTTGGCGCTTTCACTGCAGGGGCCCAGGTTCGATCCCTGGTCAAGGAACTAAGATCCCACAAGCCACATGGCATGGCCAAAAAAAAAGAAAAAAGAAAAAAAAAGAAATGATTCTAATTATTTCTCAAGTTGGTGGCTTAACCACAAACAGAAGAACTATTTTAAGCGACTTTAAAATGAAGTAATTTTTTGTGTATATCTATGATATATACTGAAGATTGAAAGAACCTCAAAGAAGTATTAAATTGTTTTCAGTAATCATCTTGTTGGTAATAATAATATGATTGTTATTGGGAATATATAATGGATAGTCTATATCCTACCATATAGTAGGATAAAGAAAATAAGCAACTAGGGTAATGTCATTAGGAACTAGGATTTTCAATATAAAAGAAAAGAAACACAAACATAAAAATCAAATAAGTAAAAGGTGGTTAATCCTTTTTTTTTTTTTTTAATTAATTAATTAATTAATTTTATTTTTGGCTGCTTTGGGTCTTTGTTGCTGTGCGCAGGCTTTCTCTAGTTGCGGTGGGGGGGGGGGGGCTCCTCCTCGTTGCACTGTGCAGGCTTCTCATTGCGGTGGCTTCTCTTGTTGCGGAGCACGGGCTCTAGGTGCGTGGGCTTCAGTAGTTGTGGCACGCGGGCTCAGTAGTTGTGGCTCGCGGGCTCTAGAGCTCAGGCTCAGTAGTTGCGGCACGTGGGCTTAGTTGCTCCGCGGCATGTGGGATCTTCCCGGACCAGGGCTCAAACCTGTGGCCCCTGCATTGGCAGAAGGATTCTTAACCGCTGTGCCACCAGGGAAGTCCCAAAGCTGGTTAATCTTAATTTTGATTGGAAATATCTTTATGAACTCAGATGTATGTTTCTCCTTTTGAAAACAATGTATTTCCTTGCTCTAGCCACTGAAATAGTGATAAACAACGATCAACTCAGCAGCAATGAACACCCCTAGGACCCAGACTGGAGTCTCTACATACATCCCCTATGAAATGGAGCCAGAGTTCCTTGGATTCCTAGAGCGGGGGCAGGAAATAGACAAGGTGAGCCTAGAGCATCTTCATACCAGAAAGCACGGACGCTGTCAGAGACAACTGAAGTCATGTCAAAGGACACAGGAGCCAACTTGCAGCATCTCCCACGGACCAAAGAAGAAACGTAAACAGTAAAAACAATAACGACTGCAATGGATTGAAACAGAAAATATGCAGGATCCATGATTTCATGGTGATATTTGAAAAGCAAAAACCAAAAACACTTTGGTCGTTTCAGGAAGTTGCTGTGGCACCAACTTACTTTGAAAACTGATAAAGGGAAAGGATCAATCATTGTTCCTGCTTTTCCAGAACAAACTGTATTTCACAGCAATCAAACAGCTTATGAGATGGTCGAATTTAAAGAAAAATCCTAGCTTTAAAATGCAGAATAAATGAGAGTAAGTCACCATTTGAACCCTTAATGAAGCAGTGAATCTAGGCAGCAAGTGTCAACAGATGCTAAAACCAGGACTTCCCTGGTGTCGCAGTGGTTAAGAATCCGCCTGCAGGGGACACGGGTTCGAGCACTGGTCTGGGAAGATCCCACATGCCCCGGAGCAACTAAGCCCGTGTGCCACACCTACTGAGCCTGAGCTCTAGAGCCCCTGAGCCACAACTACTGAGCCTGCGTACCGCAACTAGTGAAGCCCGCGTGCCTAGAGCCCGTGCTCCGCAGCAAGAGAAGCCACCGCAATGAGAAGCCCGCACACCGCAACGAAGAGTAGCCCCCGCTTGCCGCAACTAGAGAAAGCCTGCACGCAGGAATGAAGACCCAACACAGCCAAAAATAAATTAATTTTTTTTAAAAATAGATGTTAAAACCATTGGGTGGAAGATTGATGGAGAATTTTACAGTAGAAAAATGAGGGCAAATTCATTGATCAATCTTAACGTCACTACAAGTGAGATTACAAGACATTATGCCCCTTAATGCGATGTAATAAGAGCTACACAGCACTGCCTATGAAATATTCTTGTCAAAATAAAAAAAAAAAGAAGTGATTCTAATCAAGCTTCTATATCAAACTACCAGTTAAGGGAAAGGTGGGGACAGAGGAAATTGTTAAATGACACCATGATGATGAGGTCAGCCAAAATCACAACAGGGAAAACTCTAACAGTATAAATGACACTGTTTCTTCAACCAGCAAGAAGTGACACTTAAAAGGAGAAGGGGGGCAGGAGGCGCTGCTATAGAGTGAAAGAGATTTACAAGACACACCAACCGAGGGCAGTATACTAACCTTCTAATAAACCAACAGTTTCCAAATTGTTTAAATAAAAGGACATGGAATGAGTACTAAAGATACTGAGAATAGGTGGGTGTGATAAATGATACTGTGATTTTTTGGTCTTTACTTGTTAAAGATACATACTCATGTATTTATAGGTGAAATGATGTGATGTTTGGTATTTGCTTTAAAATCACCCAGCAACAACAAAGGAGAATAAATAAAACAATTCTCCAAAACTGTCAGAGAATGTGGCTAATTGTTGAGGTGGGTGATGAGTATCATGGAGGTTTCATTCGACTTTTTTGTCTACTTTTGTGTATTCTTTAAATTTTCCATAATAAAAAGCTACAAAAAAAAATTTTTTTAATGGTTTACAGTGTTTAAATTGACATGGAGTCCAAGTAGGAGAAGGATTGAGAAGTATCCATCTGATGTGAGAGAATAATGTGAACACTGTGAACAGAAATCACACTGTCTTGTTGCTTTGGGGTTCCAGGCTTCTTCCTCACCCCAAACCCCCTCTCTCTACACCCCTTTATACCATCTGCTCTAGTTACACCACAATGTCCAAAACACCTGTCTGGCCCCAGTCTTCCTATGTTGGGAAAAATGCCCTGTATCTTGTCCATTTGCTAAGTTCCTATTCTTTGCTTCCAACTTGCTTAGGACTCAACTTAGGAAAGATTTTCCCAACGTCACCCGCTGCTCTCCATCCTTACACCCTTCCATGCTTGCACACAGCACAATGTAGTGTAATCGTGTGTTCAGATAATTCTCTCCCCTCTACTAGACTGAGCCCTTCACGCACTTATTGTTGGGGGTATATTAATAATATTTAACAACCTATACAAGAAAAAAAATAAATATATAAACCAACATATAAATTGGATGTTTTAATACATTCCCTTTTATCTCTAGAGAAAATAAATTATATATATTATAAAACAACTAAGTCTTATAGCACATCAGCTTAAAATACATATCTGGTCTAAGGCATTATTTGATATAATCAATAATCTTCCAACAAATCTCCCCCATTGATTTGACAGTCATTAAGTGGCATAGTCTTGGAGAATTTTTAATATCAGCTCTATTATTCATGGGGCTGGATAGTCATCCAGTTTCTACTGAATTAATGGCAAATATATCCAAATTTTTCCTAGCCCTCCTAATACTGGGATTCTTACATATTCAAAATCTCCACTAACCACAGTGGTAGGCTGAATATCATTATTCAGCCCCCAAAACCGTCCATGTCCTGACCCGTAAACCTATGAATTATTGTACATGAAAAAAGTGACTTCGCAAAGGCGAATAAACTAAGGATCTGGGGAAAGGAGAGGATATCCTGGATTATCCAGGTGGGCTCACTGTCATCACAAGGGTCTGTCTAAGCAGGAGACAGGAGGGTCAGACTCAAGAGAGAAGTTGATGTGATCAAGGACGGGGTGTTGGAACAATGCCAGGAGGGGGCCATGAGCCAAGCAATGCAAGTGACCTTGAGAAACCACAAAAGGAAAGGAAATGGATTCACCCCAGAATCCGGACGGAATGCCTGCCAACACCTTGATTTTACCCAGTGAAATGGACTTTGGACTTCTGACCTCCAAAATTGTATGAGAAGAAATGTGGGTTAAGTCACCAAGTTAGTGGTCATTTGTTACAGCAGCAATAGGAAACTAATAAACAACTAAGTCTTCAGGGTGTTTGTTGGCATGTCGTATTTAAGGTCGAACCCAACCATTCAGGTTCTGTGAGAGATGGGGCACTGGTGTGGGTAAGAGGGATGGCTCTAGGCTGGGTTGCCTCCTGTAGAACTTTGGTGTAAAGTATCTTCTCTATGCTTCAGTTTTCTCCTTCATAAAATGGTGGGGGGAAGAGGATGCTAATTACGGTATCCAAATTAATTTTCTTTTAGAACATGTTTGGCACAGAGCAGCGAGATATATATATATATATATATATATTCGTTAATGCCTATGATAGGTTGGCATTGGCACTGAGGGGTTTTAATGAACTTTTCCAGGGATGTTGAAAAGCAACTTCCCTGGCCCCATACCACCCCCACAAGTCCCATGCATCCTCTAGGGCCTCTCTCCAGCTCAGGAGTACCCATGATGTCCAGGGAGACTGACACTCCAAATCAGTGCCTGGGTGGCCCCCATTGCTACTCACACTCTTTCCCTGGCTTTCTTACAGCCGAAGTCCTAAGGAGACCAGTTTCTGCAAGAATGCACAGCCACAGCTTCATGGGCCAGATGGGCACCAGGTGTTTGCCCATTGGGGTACCAATGCTACCACCACTATTCACTGTTTCCCCACCGCCTCTGAGCCCACTGGGAGAGGCATGTGGATGACCCAGAAGCCATGGAGAGCGTGTCTAGGTGGTTAGGAGGCTGGATGGCTGAATGGCATGCTCCCTTGGGACTTCCCAGGAGGTGGGGAGTATTGATGGAGCACAGACTGACCCTCTGGAGTCCACATGGGGAGGGGGAAAATAGCAGGCATCCAAGAGGTAGAACTTTAGGGGCACTGACGGACTTGGGCACCAACTAAAAGAAGAGATGCCAATCCACAGCTCTGTCCAGGCAGAAGTCTTTAAATTGCTGGATAATGGAGAAGAAGCATGGACTCCCAGTGAGGGGACAGAGAGTACCCAGGGCAACAACGGGGCCCTTGAGAGTTCAGAAGCAAGGGTTTACTTAGCATATGGAATGGAGGTACCCAACATTTCAACAATTAGTATGGCTGTACCAGTATGTATCTGCTGAATTTCAGCCTTGTCTAAAATTCCATCTTGTATCCTGCAGTGGATATCGAAGATTCACTCATTCAACATCCATGCTAATCCATTTCTAGTATTTGGTTTTTGTACTGTAGTAACTTGACAGCTAAAAACTACATTTCCCAGACCCCTTTGCATCTCCCTTGCAGCTAGGGATCCATATGTCATTTAGGTTCTTCCCATCAGGTGAACTTGCATGAGATTTTGAATCAGACCAAGCTCTGATGGGAGGTAGGGTGTTAGACATCCACTTTGCTAGTGCGAATTATGGCAGAGGTGATGTGGCCATGGGACCAGAACCAGGCTGGCAGTTCACTGATCAAGTAGACGCCACGTTTCCTTTAGTGGCCCAGCTCTGTGGTGTGGCTTTGGAAGCTCAGCTGCTTATTTTTATATTTTATACTGTTTATTTTGTTCAAAACTTCACACTCGATTCAGTGTGACAGCTGTACCCCTTGATAAAGTCCTTTGCACTTTAAACAGGAAAGCGGATGCTGATATCTATAGCTGAGAACAATGACCAAGCAAATGGTACCAGAAATGAAATTCAGGAAACAGCTCCCCACAGCAATGTGGAATCTGAGCTTGGCTACCTGTATCCAGATGCTTTCAGACACTGGGACACTAACAGTCACAGCACACAGTGGCAAAGCAGTTACTTAGATAGTCACTTGTGGTGGTCCGGAATGAAGTGACATGGAAGGCCATGGCCTTAGAAACCCCAAAGTCTCCTGCGATTAACGATTATGGGGAACGTAAAGAACACAGCGCTGTAGGGTGGCAGTCACTGAGCGAGGTAACTGCACTGGGGAAAGGAGATTCCCAGACCCTTGGAAATTAGTGAATCCTGCTCTGAGCTGGCAAAGCATGCCATTGTGGGCCACCAGTCAAAGCAGGGGAGTCTGGGGTTAGTGATAAACGGTGTTTGACTCCAAGTCTCTCTCCAGTGGACCCAGTGGATACACAGACTCATCCTGTGACCCAGTGGGCAACTGAACTCATCCAGTGGTTGCTTCCACAATGCCTAAGTGTATAATCAGAATAGACATCCTTGGCAAATGGCACAATCCTCCATTTTTTCAGGTATAGATTCTCCTGGAACAACCTCTCCCACTAAAAACAGAAAGCAGTGCCACCGTCAAAGATATGACAGATGCAGGTGGCAATCCCTACCACAAATCCTTTTAATTCTCCTCTTCTACCAGTACCTCTCTCAAGACAAATGACTCTGGAGCAGGGCTCCTCAATCTTGGCACCCCTGATATCTGGGGTGGATAAATCTTGCACTGTGGGACGGTCAGCAGCGTCCCTGGCTTCTAGCCACTAGGTGCCAGTAGCACACCCTCTCCAGTTGTGATGTTGTCTCCAGACATTACCAAGTGCCCCCTGCGGGACAAAATTGCTTTTGGGTGAGAAGCTCTGAACGACACGAAATAAGCTTAGTCAGAGATTGACCCTAATTACAGCTGCTGTTTCCAAATATGATTTCTTGAACTAGAAAGAAGCACAAGTTTTGTTGAGCCTCTTTGGCTTTTGGAAGCAATATATCCCATACTGGGGGGCACTGCTCCTGCCACGGACATAGTAATGTATAACGCTTCCAGCTCTGAGTCGGGGCGCGGGGAGGCCAGAGCAAGACACGGCTCCATCTGGTGCAAGCCCCTCTGACCCTCTGACCCAGCTTGAAGTTCCTGGGGAAGATGAAATGCTGCATAGAGGCCTGGGAAGAAAATCATAGCAGAGGCCCCCTGCCCGCTTTGGAAATAACTCTTCTCTTCCTGAAACAGCTCCTAGCTTGCTACTGAGGCCGGTAGAAACTCCAAGTGCCATGGTACCTGAAATTCCCCTCATAAACCCAGTGTTTTCTGATCCTTCAGGTCATAAATGTGGGCTTTTGCAATGACTGTCCACCAGATCCGGAAGGCACAGGTAAGTTCCGTGAGCAGGGAGCTCACATTCCCGGGGCAGCTACACCTGGGCACCTAGGCACCACCTCCTCTCTCACAACCCACACATGGGGCCTCTTGGGAAGCAGAGGTCACTTTCGTGTCTCCTCCTCAGCAGCGTGCAGGGCTTCTGGTTTGCTCCGACTCTTAAACCTGAAAGGTGGAATCTTACAAGATCAGTTTCCTCGCAGGACAGATTAGGAAACTGGTCCCTGGAGAAGTTCAGTCACTTCCCCCAAATGAGGGAGGCAGGTGGTGACTGGCCAGGATGAGAACTCAGGGCTCCTTGTTTATGGTCTTTTTGCACATTCGAAGGTAGAGAGTTGGTCTAAGATTCTCTAGTAATAAGTGATTCTGCATCCTACCTCAGCCTTTTCCTTACTATTAACCATACCTAGAGAAAGAAAATCTAGCCATCTGCTGCATTTCATGACATTGTTAAACTTCTAGAAAAACAGAGGAAGTTTCAACTACATAACACAAAACCTTTTCATCCGTCCGGCTCTGTTTCATTGCTCTGTCCTTAGATGGTTTACCCAGCCTCCTCGAGTTTATAGGAATCTTTATTCATGTCCAAGCTAATCATAATCATCCTTGATTTGCTTAAAATTCACATAAGTGAATGGAGTAGAATCATGACAATAATGCTTTGTGCAGGAAGTTAAAGGTAAGCCATCTAGACTTTTTTTAAGATATGAGTGCAATTAGAGTCAGTACCATTTGCTGAAGGGACTTCATCACCTATGAAAAATAACATCTATAGGTTTCACACAAAATGTACTGGTCTGATTACATAAAATTTCATGGTATTTTCCCAAAAGGGTAATAATATTAAAATTCAAATGCATTTTGCTTCAATTCCTTAACCTTGAGCAGTAAGTCACTGAAATATTTTTAGGCTTCTCCACAAGATGGGGCTACTCTCCAAGCAATTCTGTTGCTAAGCAGTGTGGCATTTTGAAAACGTTTGATTATAAAGTGTCACTCACGTTAGCTGTCTTGATAGGATGGCTCATTAACTGCAACTCTAGGAATCATTAATTAAGGTGAAGGATAAGGATTTCTAGCACCATTTGAGGAGATGTAACTTCTCAGTCTCTGCTTGTTCATGCAATGGTCTTCAAGTCCAGGCTTGCATTCTACAGCCCCCCAGTTCTCGACTTCACTAGGAAGGCCAGTGTGAAGGGCACTCTTCCATCTCTGTTCCCAGTGATCTGCACCTCCTTATTCCCTGATCCCCTCCGAACAAAATGCCATGCCTTCACGCAGACTATGGATGCAAACAAAGCCGGTCTTGAGAAAGAGAGGGACAAGAGTGAAGCAGACACCCCACGTGTGCAGAGATGAGAGTCCAGGGTACTTGACAGTCCTGACTCTTGCCCTTTTCTCAGATCCAGCCTCCTTGCTGCCCACACTGTGATTCCCCAGGGCAACCCTGGCCACTCGGGCTTTAACCCTTCTCTGCTTTCGTTGGTTTAGGTTTCTGCAACCAAAAGGATCCTAATCTATGCACAATATCACCATTAGAAGGAATCTTGCAGGAAGCATTTACTAGAAAATATATTAAAAGCCATAACCAATATTTATTTAGTTTCTTGATGGGCTCCCGTGAGCAGAATCTGGGCTAAGCACACTAAGCAAGGTCACTGAGTCCCACACTTTCAAGCACCACCTCTCATCCATTCAGCCTCCCCGGTCTCTGAGGCCCTGGACCACCTGTTCTGGCCCAGCTGTGGCTTTGTATCCAACTCTGGGTGGGCGCTGACCACCTTTGCATACACACGGCCCACAACAGTTCTTGCTTCATTTCCAGACTGTATGCCTCTCACCTCCTGCCCAGGGTTTCCCTGTTGCCACAAGACACCTGGAATCTGCTTGTCACCCATGACGCACAACCAGAAGAAAAAGGGAATTAATTAATGTCAGTGAAGCAAACGTTCACCAGTGGGAAAGCGCAGCACGAGGCAAGTTCTCCCTTCCCCCTCCTGCTGCATGGCCAGCCCCATGCACCCAGCGGCCTCGTGGCAAACAGTCCCACCACACTGCTACCTGGAAGCATCCAGCTAAACAACACACCCTCCTACTGGTTTTCCCTCCTTCCCTACCTCACTCCTCTTTCCCCTCAACGCTTGCTTTCCTGGGATTGCACTCCTAACAAATCGGTAACACAAATCCATGCCCCGGCTCTGCTTTTTTAGGGGACTCATTCCAAGATGTTCTTGATTTAAATGAGGTCTATGGTCAAGTTAGAAGCTGAACATGGTAGAGACGAAAAATTCCTGGCTAGTTTTCTTTTCAGTAACTGAAAATGCAATAGGACACTACAGTAACTGGACACGAGACATGAAGCAATTCATCCCCCTGTAAGTGGGTTACACTGAGCATTGCTGTAGTAACAGATCAGCAACCGATTTCCCACACAAGAGAATGAAGGGAAAGGTCCTATTAGCAAATGAACTAACTTTAGTGCCTCGTTATATACCAAATATGAGCGAATTTAATAAGATGCTTCAATGGGACTTCTCAAATAGTAACTACTTTGCCTGGAGAAAAATGAACACGTCGTGATAAGCCTGTTACACAGAAACCAGAACTGAAAAAGGCCAAATTCAAGGAAGCCACTTCCTGGGCAGCCACTAGATGGAGAGCTTAACCATCCCTTGGATTCTTTACCTAAAAGAGACACTCCAAGGCTTGGCTCTGCCCTTATTCTGGTTGTTAAGACTTTGCTGTTTGACAAATAAAGATCTACTTACAATAACCTGAGAATGCAAGAACTGTCTAAATTTTAAAAGTTGAGAATTTTTTTATTACAGATAATACAAAAGTAGGATAAACATAAAGCATAGAGGACGTTTTAGTTGTCCATTGGCTGTATTTTGTTCCTGCTGCCCCATTAGCCTCCTGCTCTTTGGAGGGAGGCATTATCATAGTGTCTGATGAGGGCTTTGGCGTTGTTTTACTTTATTTTGAAGGGGTATGGGTGTTTGCTGTTTTTTATTTTTTTAATATTTTAATTTTATTGGAGTATAGTTGATCTACAATGTTGTTAGTTTCAGTTGTACAGCAAAGTGATTCAGTTAAACATATACATGTACTCACTCCTTTTTAGATTCTTTTCTCACAGAGGTTATCACAGAATATTGAGTAGAGTTCCCTGTGCTATACCCTAGGTCCGTGTTAGTCATCTATCTTATATTTTGTAGTGTGTGTGTGTGTTCATCCCAAGCTCCCGATTTATCCCTCCCCCTAACATTTCCCCTTTAGTAACCATAAGTTTGTTTTCGATACATATAAACCTGCTTCTATATTGTAAGTAAGTTCATTTGCATTTTTTTATTAGATTCCACATATAAGTGATATCATATATTTGTCTTTCTCTTTCTGACTTACTTCCCTTAGTATGATAATCTCTAGGTCCATTCATGCTCCTGCAAATGGCATTATTTCATTCTTTTTTTATGGCTAATATTCCATTGTATACATATATACCACATCTTCATCCATTAGGTGTTTGCTGTTTAAATAAGGTGCTTTGATAACCAAAAAAAATCTCCTAAAGAGCATTTCTCAAATGAAGCCAGGGAAAATGGAGGCCTGAGAAGACAGAAAGTGCTGGGAGCAGGGGGTGCCAGTGGGTAGAGGACGTGAAGCCTGCAGATGGGAGCAGAGGCATAGGGTTATTGTGACAACAACAGCATATATATTTTTTTTAATTATTAATGTAGGAAATAGTTTACGACAAAAATCTTCCCAGCTTCATAATAAGAGATTCGTAAAATAACTTACTGTAGAGGTATACGATGGAATTCGACACAGCCATGAAAAATCACATTCAAGAGGCATTTTAATGAAATTGAGATATGTTTATGATGTGTCATAAAATGAAAAGAAATAGGGCTCTGAAAGAGTATGAATCAATTTTTGTAAAAAAATATTTTTTTAATTAGAAATAAATTACATATACATGTATGTGGGGACAGAGGGAGAGACTATTGACAGTGATTATTTCTGAGACTGAGAGGTTGGCTTAATTATTTTTATGGGTTTTTTTTGCTTCTCTGTACTTCCTAGGTTTACCTCTGTCTTATTTTTATTTTAATTACTAGCATTACTCTCTACCTGGCCCTGTTCTAAGCACTTTATAAATATCAACTCACCAGATCCTCCCAGCTTGCTTATGAAGTAGTTACTGTTACTTTCCCCATTTTTACAGGTTAAAACATTGATGCACAGGGAAGTCAAGTTACCTACTGGAGGTTACACAGCTAATGAGTGCTGGAGCTAGGATTCAGACCCAGGAAATCTGGCTCCAGATTCTGTGTTGTTAAACTAATTTTAAAAAGAAAGAGAGAGAGAGAGAGGATTTTTTAAAAAAGGAAGGAAGCAAAGAAGAAAGGGAGGAAACTGTTTGCCGCAAGGGAACAATACACATTTGCCTTAAAAAAAAAAAAAAAAATTTAAAAACCATTTAATGCCTCTAAAATTTTATTTTTAAAAGAAATCTGTTTTTTTTTAACATCCTTATTGGAGTATAATTGCTTTACAATGTTGTGTTAGTTTCTGCTGTATAACAAAGTGAATCTAAAAGAAAAACATAAACTGAGAAAAACAGATAACACTGAAGTGGCTAATCCTGAATAAATTCACTGCAGGAATTCAGAATCATGCAAGTAAACTGTCTTAAACAAGAGGCTCTTCATTTTCTTTTCTGAATACTTCGTGCTGGCAGCTCCCCTCTCAGAGCACAACCGGCGTCCAGGGGCTGGATTTACCTCTCTACCCTAAACAAGTCTGGACTCTGCCTCTCCAGAGCATGCCTCAACCTGACCAGCACAAAAGTCATCGTTTTTTTTTTTGAACCATGTAAAAGAAAACCAACTTGTAAAACAGGGGGAAAAGGCATAATACCCAAGCTGAAACTATGGCAAAGCTTAAACATGAGTTCACACTCTTTAAGTTTGTCTCCTTCAAGACCAAGGGCTGAAAATGAACCAATGACATCTTGCCGCCCAAACCAACCAGCCAGTTGGGAGCCTGCTCTGCTGGGCTCTGTGTAAGAAGGGAAAGCGCTCGCTCGCCTGAACTGTTCCCTTTCCCCTAGATGCATGCTTTTCATGGGCTTTGTAGGAGAGGAAGGAAAAGGGGGGAGGCGGAGGTGAGGGGAGGAAACGGGAGCAGGAAGGATCCTGGAGGGATGAGGAAGAGGGTGAGAGAAGGGAGGGGAAGGAGAAGACAGAAAAGAGACGGGCAGGGTGCGGGAGCTCTTCGTTTTCCTACTACTGTGGTTGACATGGCCAGGAAGGGGTCACAAACATATGCTGAAACTCACAAAGCCTAAACACAAGAAGAGAACTATTTCTTTCTTATCCTCTGTCTCTAGGTGCAGACTTCAGGCAAATATCATCCGCAAAAAGTGGTGAATGGGTCCTTATCTCTAAAAACAGTCAGGATTAAATCTGGTAAAGAAGTTTGAGTGTTATATGTAACAAGCATTCAGCAAAATCCTTTATTTCACTGCAATATCCTCCAGTACACAGAGCAGGAATTAACAGACTTTGTTAAAAAGTAATCTTACTATAAATAAAGCAACTGCTGTTTAGGTGATGAAGACCCAAGCCCCAGAAGCTGCAAGGTAGCGTAACAAACCCCCAAGGAATGCCACTGATGTTCATTTGCCCATTCAGCTCACCCAGGTACCTAGCTTCCAGGAAACAGGTATTTTTTAAGTAGTCAAGGATTAAGTTGTTTTCAAATAATTGTTCAAAGGAGCTCTCTACTCCACAGCACGAACGGTTTGTCTGGTCTGCATCCACCAAAGATTGGCTGGGTGGTGGTTGCTACTTGAGCTGCAGGAACAGGAATTGCTGAGCTAAACTAAGCAGCTGTGAAGAGCCTGGAATTCTCCAAAACCCCAATGTTCTGCACAAGATGACTGATTACCCCCACTCTCCCCCAACGAACACACTACTCCCACTATGTCCGTCAGACCTCAATCAGAAAAATCCACCCAGGGAATTCGCTGGCGGTCCAGTGGTTAGGACTCTGCACTTCCACTACAGGGGGCAACGGTTCAGTCCTTGATCGGGGAACTAAGATTCCGCAAACCACACACAAGCCATGCATCGAGACCAAAAATAAAATATCCACCCAATTCCCAGATTACCCACAACATTGCACACAGCACATTTAAGAAATCTAGAGGAGGATGGAGATAAAGGTGAGAATGAAGGAAAACCCATGATATCTCTTTTCAGAATTTCTGTATCACTGGTTTTTTAATTAATTAATTTATTTATTTTGGGCTGCGTTGGGTCTTCGTTGCTGCGCGCGGGCTTTCTCTAGTTGCAGTGAGCGGGGGCTACTCTTTGTTGCGGTGCGCGGGCTTCTCATTGCAGTGGCTTCTCTCGTTGCTGAGCACGGGCCCTAGGCACATGGGCTTCAGTAGTTGTGGCTCGCGGGCTCTAGAGCGCAGGCTCAGTAGTTGCGGCACATGGGCTTAGTTGCTCCGCGGCATGTGGGATCTTCCCAGACCAGGGATCGAACCCATGTCCCCTGCATTGGCAGGTGGATTCCCAACCACTGCATCACCAGGGAAGTTCTGTATCACTGTTTTAAAAGATCATTTGCACCTATCTTTGCTCTTAAGACTTTGTCCAAAACAGATAAATATTTAACCTAATCTCTTTATACTTATTCATTTACTGACCATGTGCTAGGCCCTGTTTTATTTCTTTGGTGCCAGTGGCCTTAAAACTTGACTTTAAACATCTATTTTGAAGAAATTTCACTGCAAGAATACGTCTCTCTATCCTCTATCTGGGGGGATTCCCTTGTAATGGAGCTGGACTTATGTAACATACTTAATAAAGAACTGCCAAGTCATCGGTATTCTACTGCCATCTAATGTTATTTCCCAGTACTAAAAGGAGATCAAGAAGGTAAGAATACATTATTAGCCATTTTTAAATCTTTATGGTAAATTTAAAATATTAGCTCACAGGGCTTCCCTGGTGGCGCAGTGGTTGAGAATCTGCCTGCCAATGCAGGGAACACGGGTTCGAGCCCTGGTCTGGGAAGATCCCACATGCCACGGAGCAACTAGGCCGTGAGCCACAATTACTGAGCCTGCGCGTCTGGAGCCTGTGCTCCGCAACAAGAGAGGCCGCGATAGTGAGAGGCCCGCGCACCGCGATGAAGAGTGGCCCCCGCTTGCCGCAACTGGAGAAAGCCCTCACACAGAAACGAAGACCCAACACAGCCATAAAGAAATAAAAAAAATTAAAAAAAAAAAATATTAGCTCACTGGGCATATATTACTACATAGTTACCAAAACATAACTAAAACTCCCAGGATGAAACTTAATCAGCCTCTCCTAAACCATCTATCACTATGGAGGTCGCTAGGTAATGACCCAGTTACTTCTTCAGATGCCTTAATTATCCCAGAAACACCAAAGCTCTTTTTTGAGAAGTGGAAATCTATTTCTGTTATTCATTAACACCCTTAAAGTGTATATAAGCCAATGATAGGGAAATGGGGAGTCACAAACACAGGGCATGATTAAGGTCCTCAATGAAGGGCCAGTGGGCGCCTACCTTTTTCCTTAGCGGTGTCTGTCTACACACGCTTAGCTTTAAAATGGAAATCTAGAATTCTAACAAAGATTAAATTAGGTCCCAAAGTCATTATGAAGTTAATGAACAAATATAACCATGATGCAGATGCTACAACAGGTTCCTAAAGAAGTTAAATAGGCTGTGCTTTCATTACTCTCTAAATTTTCTCTTTAAGCAGGTGGAACATATTTTCAAGGTAAATGAAGGGACTGGGAGGGGTTTCTCATTTTTAAGCTTCTAGGTCTCCGTAAGCCTGGGAATAGGATACTAAATACCCAAGGGTTCTGAGATGAATTTTCTCAGCAAAAGGAAAATCAAATATTCCACCCACTTTATTATCAACTGTGAAAGTAACAAAATAGAGATGACATAGAGTTTAGTCTCATGAAAAGACTACTCAGTTAATAAACCTTTATAATTGCCTAATATACTCAGCATTGGGCTAGACACGGCCAGACATAGGTGTTTCCCCTAAGAGCATAAAAGGGCAAAAATAAAATGACTCCTATGGTTCATCCTCAGAAAAAGTTTGCAAAGCATGAGCATGGCTACAAAAAGAGATTTGCTGCATGGGTGGTTCTGGAATCAGCTCTGCTAATTAACAGTCACACCCCCATGCAGTAAGGTACCCAGAAGCCAGCTGTGATGCCCTAGCCTCTTGAGGTCTAGATGAACCTGGCCGAGCACCCGTTCCATGCCCTTTCTAAGACTTCAGTAGACCCCCAAGGGGCTGAAGGGCTCAAGATAACCCCAGCTCTGAGGTCCTTCCTCTAGGGGTCCAGATGTACAACGCAGCACATTGCTCAAATTCTAGGAAACAACAAAGTAGCTTGTGAATAGAGCAGACCCCATAGAGCAAAAGGGGGAAGACAGTTTCCCAATGAACCCCAGGCATTCCCACTCTCAGACTCCCTGCTCATCCCTCGCCTGGGGGATTTTCCCATGACTCTTCCACTGCACTCCGTCCAGCCTCCATCTCTCCTCACCCCTCACCCACCCAGACAGTGAGCCTGCTGTAAGCTCCTCTCCTGCATTGTTCTGGCTTTGCCCTCAGGTCTCATCTCCTATCTCTAGTGACTTAACAAGCGTTTGTTTTTCCCAAACAAAGACAATTTCCTCCCTCAAAAGGAATTCCGCCATTGATATAATTAATTATGTACACTGGCCTCCCTGGAAAAGTACTATCATCCATTCTGAAACAGTCGAAACAATAGTATACGTTAAAGAAAGGTAGACCTTTAAAATCATGACTATAAGAAACTTCAGCAAAATAGTCATATCATGAAGAAAGACAGAAGAGTAGTATCCTGTTGTAAAATGACTCATTACGCATTACAAACATGAAAAGATACCTAACCCCAGACACAACAACTACGTATAATCAAAGTCTGCTATGACACGGAAAATAGGCTTAACCATTCTTCATCATTACTAAAAGGAGCCACCATAGGGCTGACAGTCTTCGCCACTTATAAACTTCAGTGGAAAAGGAGTCGTAACCTAGCTGGAGAGCAAGGACCTCATTTGAGAGCTCTTTGTCCAGCTCCGCCTCTTTGCTCACCTAATCCGTTTGTCTGCTGCCCTTACCGCTTTGCCTGGAACATCTCTTCTCCCTGCCTGGCTAGCTGTTCGCCTCCTTAGGTTCACTTGGAACAGCTGTGCAGGTCCATTGTCACAATCCGTCTTCAGCAGCATCTGTCCAGCACACATGAGTGGCAGCGAACCCGTATCAATGCAGGTAGGCTGACCACATGCCAGGACCTCCAGGTCGCACGCTCGTCCTCAGACAAGACTTGGAGTGGCTGATGGAGGCCAATTTCAGGCTTTGCCCACACTGATTCCCCTGTGCTCTCCATGCATTTTGAGTAACCACATGCACTTTTTGCTGAGTCGGTTTTCATTTTAACTTGTTTAGGATTTTCAGCAGTGTTTGGCATGCTTGTCTTCCCAATGAGATGGTTAAACCTTTTTGAGAACAAAGACCCGTACCTTCAGTTTCTTTTACATCCGCCACATTGCCTTGTAGAGCACAGCACGTGTAACATGCTTTTTTTTTTAACTTTTTATTTTATATTGGAGTCTAGTTGATTAACAATGCTGTGTGAGTTTCAGGTGTGTAGCAAAGTGATTCAGTTATACATATACATGTATCCTTTTTCAAATTCTTTTCCCATTTAGGTTGTTACATAATATTGAGCAGAGTTCCCTGTGCTATACAGTAGGTTCATTTAACAAATGATGCCCGATGCCCCACCACCCAAGCCAGCCCGAGAGAAAACTGGGACAAAGGCAAAATTAGTCTTTAGCCCCTTCCTTCCTTCCTTCCTTCCTTCCTTCCTTCCTTCCTTCCTTCCACCTCCTCTCTCCTTCTCCCCTCCCATCCTCCACCAGAGCCAAGAGCTCCCAAGTAACCCATTATAGCACTTACTTAGGCCAGTGTGGGGTGGATCTCGATTTAGAGGGGTCTGAGGTTTACTCAAATTGGGGGTCCCACATTAAGAAAGAGAAAACAGAATTATAAACACAAAGTTAAGCATTAAAGTGAATATTTACCTAGAAAGAAAAAATAAAATATAACAAATTACACATTTTTTAAGGCTGGTAACACAAAAGCCAGGAAATAAATAACAGACTATTTGTATTAATTTCCTGGAAGACTTTAATGTCAAAATAGATATACATAGAGATAGATAGAGATATGGTTTTGGCTGAAAACTCTTTGATTTCCTCTTCTTACAACAACTTTGCAATGTCTTCTATAGAATGAATACAAAGATAATTTAGTCCTTCCTCCAGCAGGGATGATTGAAATTTGTCTTTTATTATGGAGAGACGGGGTACTCAAAACATGCAAGCTCCCAGACAGATGTACTGGCTACTTACAGTTTACAGGTTTGCACCCTACAAACACAGGAATTTGATCAACTCTATTTTGCATAATTTCTATCATAAAGGAAAAAAATGTATACTGTGTTTACAATTATATTATTACATTATCAAGAACAGTCATGACAGAAGAGAATTTGCATTTTTGAACAGACATTGATGAGAACCCAATCCTCTGCTTTGGGCACATTTGGTGATTGTTTTCCCTAGACTAGCTTCTGGCTCATCCATTTCAAACCTGGTTTCTCCTCCATGGAGCCCATCCTTCCAAGCTGGGCACCACAGAACACCTTCACATTGAACAGGACCTCAGCCCTGGACCTTTAGGTCATGAATCTGGCCAAGTGGACACCACAGGAGGAATGCATAGCAGAGACATAGAGCAAAATATATTTGTGCTAGCTCTTTGATATATCCCCCCAAACCTGCAGGAAATGTTTTCTCAACTCAGCTTCCCCTTGCATCGTAAAAATGCCTGTTGCCATTCCAACTTCACCCAAGAACACGGAAAGTTGAATGAAGGTGAAGTTAAAATGTTAAGAGACTTACTCAGTTCTTCACCAATGGCAGTAAAGATATCTTACTTCTGCAAATTGTACAAAAACGTACATCCATTGAACACATTCCTGGGTCCGCCCCGTGCAAGTGGGGGGCCTGAAACCTAACCTTCATTAGTTTCACTGTAAACCACTTCTAGACTATCCTCACTCAGCTGGGAAAATGAATAACACTTATTAAGTGCCTTCTCTCACACTGTATTTTACATTTACTAACTCATTTCATTCTAAACATTATCTTGTGAGGAAGGTAATATTTCCATTTTATAGATGAAAACATTGAGGTGCATGGAAGTTTCTCAGAGGACATCCAAAACCACTACTGCCATGACTGCTTCCAGTGAGGGAGCTAGTAGACAGGACTGGGATAAAGACATGCTTTAAATTGTTTATGTCATTTGAGGGGTTTTTTCTTTATTTTCCATGACTATTGACTACTTCTTAAATTTAAAACTATATATTTTAAAGAAAAAAATAAGAATTCATACTAAAAGGGAAATTACTAATAATAGATTGATGCATTTTATCACTGTTATGTGTTGAATTGTGTCCCTCCCAGGAAAGGTATGTTGAAGTCCCCCAAGACCTCAGGATATGACCTTATTTGGATATAGGGTCCTTGCAAATTGTACCAAGTTAAGACCAGGTCATTGGGATGGGCCCTAGTCCAATAAAACTGGTGTCCTTATGAGAGGTGGGCATTCTTCCCATTGAGAGGTGGGGTCTCCGCCCTCAAAATGAGGAGGAAGTTGTGACTCTTTTGACCACAGCAGAAGTAACTCCCGTGTTTAGGTCATAAAGGTGAGGCAGCTTCTACCTTGGTCTCTGGAATTCTCCTCTTGGATGCTCTCGGCCACTATGAAAGCAGCCAGCTTCCCTGAGACCGCCTTGCTGTGAGGAAGCCTATTCAGAGAGACCAACCAGGCGGGGCCGTGTCTCAAACCAGCCGTGTCTGACCTAAGACACAGGAAGAGAGAGAGATGCCCGTACAGTCCCGGCTACACCAGCACCCCAAACGCCATAGGAGGGACCCCCAAGCCAGAGCCACCCAGCTGAGCCCATCCCTGGCTTCCTGACCCACAGAAATTGGAAGAGATAACACGATTGTTGCTATTTCAAGCCACTAAGTTTGGGGGTGACCTGATGTGCAGCATGATAACCAGCAGAACCTCCAACTTTCCAGAGCTTCCACTCTCATCTGAAAGGAAATGCTTCGAATATTGCTGCTTAGTGTCTATCTAAACATCATTTACTGGGAAGTAGGTGTGTCAAATCTAAGTCAAGGTTCCTCCTGGCCCAGCTGCTCCTTATCTGAAAGGTAACAGCCACCTTTCTGCCAAGACGTCTCCTGAGTCCCCAACACAGCCCCTGACACTTGGTCGACCCTCTTCTGGGAAGGCTGCTGGAGTCGGGGATGACTGCTCCCTCTGGGCTAGGCTTTGCTTTGCTTCTTTGTAATGAGCAATAACATGGACACCCCAGGACACCACTGCATCACAAACTCTTAGTCTTTACCCAAATAAGCTAAACAATGTTCAGAAGTGGCCCACCTAGCTTTCAGCCCTCCAAGAGTAAGATTTTTTTATTTTTTCCAATGTCCAAGCAGTCCAAGGAAGTCTATGACCACTCCCTTGGGGATGGGTGCAGGAGGCTTCGCCCACATCCCACAGCCAAGCCCTGTTGGCCCAACCTGGAGGCTGCTTCAAGAAAGGAAGACATTCTGACTCTTCATATTATCTCCCCTGGGGCAGAAATGTTGGCCCATGGGAACCCAATCATAATTCTACTACCCCATCTGGGGTAGGAACAATGGCAGGCTTTCTCTAAATGGCCTTATTAAAATAGCATAACCTCTGGGCAGGCATAAACTTTGTCAGGAATCTGACAAGCATCACATGTTCACCCTCCTTTCTCAATATGTATAATCCACCTCCTGCAAGACAGGCCCAAATCACTTACCCAAGTTACTCAAAACCAGGAGGCAGCAGTCACAATTTGTTCACCTCATCTGGTCCCCAAAGAAAAGGGGAGAATAATCATTAATTGTGTAGTGAGTGTTAGGGGAACTTCAAAATCATCAAGGGCAATTTGAGAAAAGGGTCCACAGGAAAGCATGCGATACATACTGTAGGAGGGGAAGTAGGGGAAGGGAGGGAAGAGGAGGGAGGGAGGAAGGAGGAGAAAAGCAAGAAGAGAGGAAGGAAGAAAGTGGGGGGCGGGGGGGAGAGGAAAAATGGAGACAGAAAAGAAAGTCAAATTCCCCAGAGCCCTTCCACAGTACTCCAAACACAGTAGGTACTTAAGGCAGTGTGTTTTCAATTGAACCAAACTGCTCAAGTATCCTCTAATTCTATCTTTCCTACCCCAGCCTGACTCTCGAAGCATTTTCTCTAGAGAGGAGTTAATACGGAAAGAAAGCATTCATTCAGATTCTAACCAACAAACCACCCATGGGACCTGGTGATGGGGTGGGCCTGGCCCCGAGGGGAGGGGACACCGGGATCCAAGCATCATCTCGAATGCTGACCTCCTCCCAGGAGTGTCATGCAATAGCCTGGGAAACCAAAATATCCCTGGTGGGCAGTTTACTCTTGAGCTGAAGCTCTTGATTTTTATTCGTAAACAAAGTAAGGAGTGAGCAGTTGTTCCGCCCTTTTTCTGCCTGTTTGTTAAAAGTAAGGCTACAAAGAGTAAAGCCAAATGCAAACAGCAGAGAGGTATAAATAAACAGCCTTGGTGCTCAGTGCCAGGAAAGAGCTTAGCGTGACTAAAAGAGAAAATGCAACAGGTAAACTTCCTCCTGACATTTCTCCTGCAGCAGGAACCAATTCCTCGAAATAGCCCTATTCATAGCAGCCTTTTTCTAATGCTATACTAGCCTCAGACAAGGGAGATGAACGGCGTCCTCTATCCTCCCCAGGGAATTGAAAGCTCCGAGGCCGTCCCATTTCCCAGCTGTAACAATGTATATGTCTCAGTGTCCACTTGCTTTTATTTTTCCTAAATAATGTAACCACAGAAATCCATATTGACACTGGGCAGGAACTTGTGGGGCCCTTCTGGGTACAAAAGACCCTCCGTGTCCCCCATTTCTTGTTTGTAGAAAAGGCTTTAGTCTCCTAGACCTTCCCTGAGTTCCAAAGAGCTGACTTAAGCAGTTACTAACTAGGGAAGTGAGGGAATGCAGAAACAAAGGAAAAGCAGTCAAGCAAGAAAAGTAATGATACCTTCAACAGAGTCCTGTTCCCCCTCAAAGGATACTCATAACCATCTGACACGTATCTTTGAATTGTTCTGCAGAAACTAAGGTGGAGGTGGGGGAAGATGGAGGACGGAAGATGGTGACTACAAGTGGACGATGGTGACGACATGCTGAGCGCAAGCGCAGATCCCAGACTGATCAGAACCAGAAGGCTGATGATTAAGATTCCCAAAACATCACCCTGTTACCTCACCACCAACCAATCAGAAGGAAATCCATGAGCTGCATCCCTCACCCCAAATGTTGCCTTTAAAAACCCTCCCCTGGGGCTTCCCTGGTGGCGCAGTGGTTGAGAATCTGCCTGCCAATGCAGGGCACACGGGTTCGAGCCCTGGTCTGGGAAGATCCCACATGCCACGGAGCAACTAGGCCCGTGAGCCACAACTGCTGAGCCTGCGCGTCTGGAGCCTGTGCTCCGCAACAAGAGAGGCCGCGACAGTAAGAGGCCCGCGCACCACAATGAAGAGTGGCCCCCACTTGCCGCAACTAGAGAAAGCCCTCGCACAGAAACGAAGACCCAACACAGCCATAAAATAAAAATAAAAAATAAATTTTCAATAAATATTCAAATGTCCAGTGTTCATTGCAGCACTATTTACAATAGCCAGGTCATGGAAGCAACCTAAATGCCCATCGACAGACGAATGGATAAAGAAGTTGTGGTACATATATATAATGGAATATTACTCAGCCATAAAAAGGAACAAAATTGAGTCATTTGTTAAGACGTGGATGGATCTAGAGACTGTCATACAGAGTGAAGTAAGTCAGAAAGAGAAAAACAAATATCGTATATTAACGCATGTATGTGGAACCTAGAAAAATGGTACAGATGAACCGGTTTGCAGGGCAGAAGTTGAGACACAGATGTAGAGAACAAACGTATGGACACCAAGGGGGGAAAACCACGGTGGGGTGGGGATGGTGGTGTGCTAAATTGGGCGATTGGGATTGACAGGTATACACTGATGTGTATAAAATTGATGACTGATTAAAAAAAAAAAAAAAAACCCTCCCCTGAAAGCCATCAGGGAGTGTGTATATATATATATATTTAACAATATGTTTGCATTTTACTTAACTATATAATTTAACTATATACTGATAATTTATATTTAAATATATAAATATAATTTACCATATGCATATTCATTATGAAAAATTTTTAAATAAAGGGAAAAAAAAGAAAACGAAAATCCTCTTTAATGCCACCAGCCAGAGATCAATATTTTGGTATATGTCCTTTTACTCTGTTTTCTATACATATTTACATACCTTTTTTATTTTTATAAAATTGGAATGATATTGTTTTAGTGGCCTACTTTTTTCAGTCTTAAAGTGAGCATAAGTGATAAAACATAATAATATGCTATAAGGCTAATAGCCATATTTTTATATTCTTACAGGGTTAAACTTGATAAATTTATGTAAGATTATATAATATATGGATTTTCAATTAAGGAATACAAAAAAGACATTGGTTTATAGGTATTAGCAGTTGCAATGCCATCTGTCATTTCAGGGTCTATTTTTCTGGACAGAAAATGGGTAAAAGAGTCACTAAAAAGATTAAAGTGAACTAACGAGTATTTGTCTTAATGAAACACAAAGTAGATATACCGGAAATTCCAAGTATTTATGACATAAGTTATATGAAAATAAGAATATTAATATGAGTCTACCATAGCAAGACGCTCACAAGAATAAAACAGGTAATTTTCCACAAGGTAAATATCTACAGAGGGGAGGAAAATGTCGAAGTATTATATATATAAACTATATACATTGCTCTTAATTAAGCCAGTAATACAATTTATGTTTATTAAATCATGACAGGATGCATATTTTATTGATTAGCATAATATATTCCTAAGTAATACAGTTAGAGATAGTGTAAATGATAAAATGTATAATGTAACCACACAAATCCATATTGAAACTGAGCAGGACCTTGCCAGGCCCTCCTGCGTACAAAAAGACCCTCCGTGTCCCCTTTTCTTGTTTGTAGAAAAGGCTTTAGTCTCCTAGACCTTCCCTGAATTCCAAAGAGCAGGAATCACTTTTGGAGATAAATGCAAAACAAGTACCTGGGGGCTTCCCTGGTGGCGCAGTGGTTGAGAATCTGCCTGCCAATGCAGGGGACACGGGTTCGAGCCCTGGTTTGGGAAGATCCCACATGCCGCGGAGCAGCTGGGCCCGTGAGCCACAACTACTGAGCCTGCGCGTCTGGAGCCTGTGCTCCGCAACAAGAGAGGCCGCGATAGTGAGAGGCCCGCGCACCGCGACGAAGAGTGGCCCCCGCTCGCCACAACTAGAGAAAGCCCTCGCACAGAAACAAAGACCCAACACAGCCATAAATAAATAAATAAATAATTTAAAAAAAAAAAAAAAAAAAAAAAAAGACAAGTACCTGGATTTTTTTTTCCACTCCACAATATTCATTTAAGAGAGCGAGCAAGGCCAAATGAAGCGAAAGCTTATTTAAACGCACAGAGTTCGTTTCCGGCCCTTTCTCACCTGCTGTGCACTCAGGCAAAAGTAAAAGACACCAGGAAACTGCCCAATGGGGCTTCCTCTGCCCCTCACCCCTCTCCCTCTCTCCAAGGAAACTAAACACTGGCTTTTGTCCAAACCCAAGGGCTAATGAGAGCTAGTTACAGCCAACAACTTCCCACAAGAGCTGCCTCCGCCACACCTGGACCTATTTGATGCTCGCTATGGGTCAAGGGTTGCTTGGGTCCCCACGCAGCCCACTAGTGGCCTTTCCGCAGCAAGCTGAGGATAAAGGGGAGAGGTGGTCCCTGAACCTAGGCTTTTGTATGAGTGCCCTGGCCTCCTGAGCAAAACACGCCAAACTCAGAACGCGGCAACTCTAGCCCCTCAGGCTCACGAAGGCGCTTTCAGGACCCACGCCCTGAAGCTGAAGCCCGCCCCGCCCGTGCGCGGACCCCGTGGAGCCGCGAGCCCCCGGCAGCTGGGAGGCCGCGCGTGGGCCGTGGCGGGGCGGGCCGAGCGTGGGAGCCGCGCGGAGCGAGCACGCAAAGTACCAGCTTGTCCATGGCGCTGCCCTCCGGCGCTCCGCGGGGACACGCCACGGGTGGGGGCCGGCCGGCCCGCGCTGCTCCCCGGCGTCCGGTCGGACTGCTTCTCGCTCCGCTCACCGGGCTGTTTGCGGCTCAGGCGGTCGCCGTGGCGACGAGCGTTGCTCCGCCTGGACCGGGTTCCCTCCTTCCGCTCCTGGTGCTCCAGCGCCTCCCCGGGCTGGGGGGTTCGGAGGCACTTACGCCGCAGCGAGCTCGCCGCCGGCTCCCGGAGAGCGGAAATCCAGAGGTTTCGGCTACCGAGCCCCAGATGCCATTTCTCGGCTGCTTTCCGTCCAGTTTCGGTTGGCTCTGAGCTGAATATTCCTGCTAGCATCAACCAAGTCCCCTTGTTTGGAATGTCTCTTCTGAATTTTATGTTGCTAGCATCGGGAGAAAAATTTTCAAAATGAGATTTAGAATGTTTCAACTTTAATTCGCACATCTTCCCACAGTCTTGACTCATACTTTGGTTCCTCTCGTTGTGTCCTTGTCAGGTATCTTCACAGCTGATTCTTCAGCCTAAAACTCACTGGAAATGTTTAACCTTGAGTTTTAACCTGAAGGTGACACAGATAATTTCCTAAATGCTGTCTGCCTGTCAGAACAGTAGCTGCATTGGCATGTGTGAAGATTCCAGGAACTTTGCCCTAAACGACTTTACAAAGGAGAATATAAATATTTTATCTCTGCAAATTGTCCTCTCTCAGTGGGACTGCCCGTTAGAAATATGTTTGCCACATGTGTCCGTTTATAGCTCTAGGAGCCACAGTTTTAACAAGTAAAAAGAAACAGGTGAAATTATTTTAGCAATGTTTCATTTAACCCTATATATCCAAAATATTATTTCAACATGTTATCAATATAACAATTATTCGTGAGATATTTTAGATTCTTTTTATCAACTGTAACCGAGCAGGACCCTATGGTGCCTTCCTGGGACAGGCCTTCCCCCATATCCTCTGCTTTAGCTCCTCTCCGAAGTACCTACGCAGCCGTATCTGATGCACATTTCCTGAGTTGTTTTGCAGATGTGAACCACGAACTTGTGTTAACTATACTACATCCTCAAATTTTTATGTGTATTTTACACAAACAGTGGTTTCAGATCAGACCGGTCTCATTTCAAATGCTCAATATGACTGCTGGCTACTGTATTAAACAGTTCAAATCTACTAGACTATAAATTCTAGGGAGACCAGCTCCAAATCTCCATGGGAAGGAGAAGATTGCATCTGTTCATAAGGGTTACTAAATACCGATTAGCTCTTGAACAACTGTTCAAATTCTTACTAGGAAAAAAACCATTAAGCAGTACAAACTTTAAACACTCTTCAGAAACTAAGAAAATTTTAAATGACTTTTTTTGGTTCTAGGGAGTGTCATTATCCTGTTTCTCTCAGTAGCATATTGTCAGAGTTCATTGTGCACCCAATAATCACCTTGGAAGGTTTGAAACCAGGCCCTCAAGAAAAGAGTTATTCTTTTAACAGAGATGAAAACTCAGCTTGGCCAGGAAAGACAGCCCAGGAAAAGAGGGTGTCGGTAGTGGGTAGGTCTGAGAAGGGGAAATGAGAGCTAACACTCTTCTAGGTCATGATTGTGAGTTAAATCATATCTTAAGACACCCTCTAAACTTGGCCATTATCACTATATTACAGAGGAGACAGAGAGTTACCCAGGACCATCACCAGAAGGAGATTGTGACCCCTGAAACTTGGCTCCATCTGGTGTTTAACCTCTGGACTATACAGGCACCTCAGATATATTGCAGGTTCAATTCCAGGCCACTGCAATAAAGCAAATACTGCAATAAAGTGAGTCACATGAATTTTTTGGTTTCTCAGTGCATAGAAAATTTATGTCTATGCCATACTGTGGTCTATTAAATGTGCGATAGTATTATGTCCAAACAGCGTACATACCTTAGTTTAAAAATACTTTATTGCTAAAATATGCTAACCATCATCTGAGCCTTCAGCCAGTTGTAATTTTTTTGCAATAGTAACACCAAAGATCACTGGTCACAGATCACCATAACAAATATAATAATGATGAAGAAGTTTGAAATATTTCAAGAATTACCGAAATGTGACACAGAGACACCAAGTGAGTAAAAGCTGTTGGAAAAATTGTGCTGTTAGATTTGCTCCACACAACGTTGCCATAAACCTTCACTTTGTAAAAAAAAAAAAAAAAACGCACTATCTGCGAAGCCAGATAAAGCAAAGAGCAATAAAACAAGGTACGCCTGCGTTGAGGTGACAGAAGGTGAATGTGAGGGGCTAGGAGGAGAGAGGGGCACCTCCAGAGATGATGACACACCAACACAAGTCTGGCTGATTTCAGAAAGAAAGCCAGGGCTAACACTGTCAGAACAGTCCTGTAGTTCCCTGGTCTGTACCATCTTAGGCAAAACTGTGAACTAGATATTTTTGTCTTTGGTCTTCTCTTCCTGCTAAAAATTCTTCTTTGCTTTCAGAGGGGTATACGTTGTTCAGGATCCCCAAGCTAGAGCAGACCTCCTTGGGTCTGGCCTGGGTCCCAGACCTTCCCTAGCTATAGGGGTCCATAACTTCCTGCTCAGGGCACCACCCTCAGAGGACGCCCTTCTGGCTTCCTAATAGTCTAGATTAATCCCAGCAGTTAGTTGTTGCTGGGCAGATAGCTGTCTCAGCCCGTTCTCCCGCCTCTCCTGTACCTGTTCTCTTAAACTTGACCTTCTGGAGATGGAGTTAGCCCAGTGATAGGAACCTTGAGTGAGATGACAGGGTGGCAGGGAAGATGCTTGAGCCAGAGGACACTGCAGGTTCCTTAGGTCCTGCCCTCTCTGACCATGGCTGGAAATAACCCCACCATTGAAGGAATTGGGCAAATCTGCTTTAAGGAAAATAATTCAATTTTTTTCCCTAAAAAATTTTAAAGTAAACCTCAAACTAAAATCCCCACTTAAATTGGTCTTTTAACAAGAGATCCATCCTTGGTGCTTCTGTTGCCCCACACACAGTAGGTGTTCAAAAAATAGCTCTTGAATTTAAGAAAACCAAATGAATGAACACGTAGCAATTTATTTATTGTCCACCCACACAGAATCAAAGACACCAAGACTAATTACATAGAATCATGAAATTTCAGATCCGACAATAACTAACGTAGATCACAATTTTATTGCATAGAAAAGATTATCACTGTATGGAAAAGAAAACAAAGACCAACTTGTCAGAGGCCACAAAGCTGTGTAATAACTGAGACAGGACTAGAAACCAAGTCTCCTTTTTTGTACTGTGTTTTATAATCTATTTTAAGACTTAAAAATTATACAGTTTTTTCCTCCACATGTGATTTTCAAGATCACAATGCTTTACAATGCTTTGTCAGCAATGTAGCATTCCACGAAATTGACTGTATTTGTCTGTCACTAAAATGATATAATGGTAACTTCTAATTTTAAAAAAAAATTGATTACTGGAGAGAATTTTGTTAATCATTTTACTTCCATAATTTGGAGGGGAAACTTTTGTTGCTGGTCACAAATTGTGGGCTAGCAAGCATCAATAGACAGTGAAGGAATTATTAGTTCACAAATCAATATTAAGTTGAATTATAGACTTGGCAGTGGAAGAAGTCGTCGTTGGTTGGCTAACCCACACATTTTTCAGTCTCATTAAGAAGAATAAGATTGGCAAAGAAACGTCTACCTCTCCTATATATGCAGGAAATGGCAAATATTTCCCAGGGTCCCTTGTAGTTATAGGTGGCTGTGTGGCATGATTCTGGCTGGTGAACCATAAAAGTCAGTCTACTAGAGCTCCTGGGAATGCCTTTGCTTTCCTCAGGAAAGAGACAGATTCAGCTGTCCCCTTCACACCTTCTTGCAGTTGGAATGCAACCATGAGTGCTGGAGCCGTTGCAATCAGCTCCATTATGACTGTCTTAGTCAGTTGGAGCTACTATAAAGAAGTATCATAGACTGGATAGCTTACAAACAACATAAACATTTCTCATAGTTCCAGGGGTTGGAAGTCCAAAATTAAGGTGCCAGCCTGGTCTGGTTCTGATGAGAGCTCTCTTCCAGGTTACCAATGCTGACTTCTCATTGTATCTTCACATGACAGAAATAGAGCTAGCTAACTCACTGGCCTCTTCTTATAAGGGCACTAACCCCATTTATGAGGGCTCCACCCTCATGATCTAATGAAGTCCCAAAGGCCCCACCTTTTAATAACATCATATTAGGATTAGGGTTCCAACATATGAAATTTAGGGGGGACACAAATATTCAGTCCATTGTAATGACCATCAGGGAACAGCCCTTTGAATTACAAAAATGATAGCTTTAATGTCTTTGAGTCTGAACCAACAATAGCAACTGCCACTTCCAGACCACTTGTTAGATGGGGAATTAAAGCTTTGTACATGGTGTTTTCTGTTCCCTGCAACTGAAAGCATTCCTAAGTGATATGGCAACTGCCAACCATTAGATTTTTTGTGGGTCAATTTTATTTTACAAACATGAATTATGCATTGGACAGTCTCACACTAGAGGTAACTTTCACCACTGTCCCAACCTGAGGCAAGGAGGTGCGGCAGAGGTGAAACAATCCACGAATAAAACCTCTAGGTGGTTTTATTCAGATCCTCCCAAATACAGCTGCTGGGCAGGTGGCATCTCTTCTACTCCGTGACCACCACCATCTCCCTTGGTGTCCAGAATCCCAACTCTGTTTTGCAGGCAGGGGTTAAAAGGACTTACAAATACCCTTGGATACTGAAGCAGGGATATCCTCCCTTTTGCTAAGATGAGCCAAGCAAAGCCTCCAGGCACAAGTGGGCATCAGTCCTGCTAGAAGTTGAGCCTGGAGGTGAGCCATCCTTTGGATGATGGTAATGAGAAGGGCTGCAGGCATGGCTCCTCTCCACAGGCATCATTCAGAGATGTTCCCGTAAGGAGCTGTGGGTGTTGGCCAAGCCACTCTCTGCAGATGCCTTTTTCCCCTCTGGTCCTCCATGGTCCACGAGGCCCAAGGGCACCATCCTCGGGGGCCCTCCAGCCACTTGGCTGCTGTACATGCTCTTTCCGGTCTCACCCAGCTCTGCTTCCCTGCTGGTAACAGCCAGGTGCTCCAGCATGACTGCTCCACGGAGTCTAGGCTGCTACATTCCTGCCAGCTTCCACAGAGGGGTGGTGCCCGAAGGCACTCTAGTGGGCATTTTTCCTCTTTGACCCCCATCCAAATCCCCTCCCTGTATTTGGAGAATTTCCCACCAAGCAGAGCTCTCTTTCCCATATAGAAGCCAAAAGTACCAAATATTCTCCCGACCTCCTTACCGCTAGGGCACCAGCAGGTGACCCAGGCATGTGACCCAATCAATTGCATCAACCTTGGACTTGGACCAGGAGCTGATGACCCAAAGATGTGGGACGGTGGAGAATGCATTCTGGTGGAGAGTGCCAGCAACAACCCTGAGTAAATTTCCTAGCCAGCCGTGGCAGCAGTGGCCCCCTAAGCAGTGCGTCCAGTAGCAGGTCAGGGAGGTAGCAGTATCCTCAACAGGCTGGTTTTGTGGCAGGTGTCTGAGCAGCTCCTGGCTGCGGCCGACAGATCCTCCGGGCCACTTTCCAAGCATCACCGTCCAACTTTCTCAGCTATTCTGAGCTGCCCAATTGTCCTTTTAATCCAGCCCTTTTTTCTTTTTCTTTTTCTTTTTTTGCTTCAGTCCAGTAAACAAAAAATTTGCAACAGTAAATTTCTGTTGATTGTGATTGAGAACCATGATTTTGACAGCCGTACATTTAATACTGCCCCATCCGCTAAGTCCTCTTAACAACATTAACTGGAGGCTGGTGTGTGCGTAATGACCTTTATTCAAGTTGGGAAATACTAATGAATAGAAGAATTACAGAAGTAAGGAAGGAAGAAGAGATTTAAAGTAACGTAGAAAATATAAACTTCTCAGATTTGGGGGGCCATTTTTTTTTAATCTTTATTGGAGTATAGTTGCTTTACAATGTTGTGTTAGTTTGTGCTGTACAGCAAAGTGAATCAGCTATATGTATACATATATCCCCTCTTTTTTGGATTTCCTTCCCATTTAGGTCACCACAGAGCCTTGAGTAGAGTTCCCTGTGCTATACAATAGGTTCTTGTTATCTATTTTATACATAGTAGTGTATATATGTCAATCCCAATCTCCCAATTCATCCCACCCCTCCTTCTCCCCTGGGGGCCAATTTTAAAGAGTTAAGCTCTTCAAAGGGAGTTTCTTCCTAGGGAAAAGGGGAGCAGTTTGCAAGTTCCTAGCCTTCTTTACCAATTTCAAAGGTGTAGCAGTCAGAGTTCTACCAGAGAAACTGAACCAGGAGAATACACACGTATATAAACATGTGCACGCACATATGCACACACACACACACCACACAAGTAAACTATATACATTTACATATAAAGAGATCTATTTCAAGGAATTGGCTTCCACAGTTGTGAGGGCTGGCAGGCCTAAAATCCTTAGGGCAGGCTGTCAGGATCAGGCTGGAAACTCCTGGGCTGGGGAAGAAGCCAGAGCCCACAGGCAACTCCTTCTTCCTCAGGGAAACCTCAGCTTCGCTCTAACGACCTTTCAACAATTATCAGTTGCTCAAAATCAATCTGATAGAAAACAAACATAAGGCAGATGTATTTTGCAGTGCATTCTTTGCAAAATTTTAGGGATACAAATACTTTTATAATTAAAACTTAAACTTTGCACTAAAAATAAAATCTTATAATATGGTAAGCAACACACACAGGATAAATGCTTTTTTTTAATCTGAGAAAACATAAAATTACGACAGGATTAAACTGAAAAGGTACGCACTGAAAAAGAAACAGAAAAGAATTTTCCATTGTATCATATATTTATAGAATCATGGTTTACCAAAATATTTCTATCTAAAGATGGAGAAAATATTACCTATAAAACCAGTAGACAGACCTCAATATCTAATAGTAAAATGTAACAAGTAGGGTGTGCAATTACAATGTGTTAAATGCTAGCATCGAATGTATGTAATAAAGCTACATCTATTTTTTGCCAAAGTGCAATGTTCTAATAAAATAATGACACTTTATAAAAAGAATTTACATTTTAATCAAAACAATATTTTCCACCTATAGCTGAATATAGCCAATTCATTACTTAAATGTTTGAAAAAAATTAACGATGAAAATCAAAAATGGTATAAATGCATGAAGAGTTCCTTGTTATTTAAATTGCCTTTACACTGTGTAGTTTAGTTTGGGCCTTTGGGTATGGCCTTAGATTATCAAAAACAAATGAGATAGTCTATCAAAGAAACAGCTGCTTTCTGGTATGTGGATGACCTCACTAATAATTTTTAATATTGAAGTGTTAAAGCAATTTCTTAGTCAAATTGAAAAGAGCATGTGTCAAAGTTTTATTTAACATTTTCCACAAGAGAAGAGCCAGCCAATTCAAAGATATCCCTTCTGTTAGAGATATTTATAGAAAAAAAAAAAAGTTGGCTGTTAAGAAAAATTTTCCAAAACTTGGAAATAAGAAAGAAAGAAGCTTGTGTGACTTTTCAGTCTCAGAGTAGAAAATCGTTTAATAACTGGTCCACCCAAGGATTATTTAATTCTTCAGAAGAATGCATCTGTGTCTGAATTATTACCATTAATTAGAGAGTAGACTGTGAAGTTACAGGTTAACTAGTAGGTTTCTGTCCTGTACAAATGAAATGATTTCTGTCTGGGAGAAAGTATAATCACAAAAGTTACCATTTTATTGTCATGTAGCACATTAACTAGTTTTGCATTCGTAAGTCAGCATTCTTCCAATTGATGATATTCAATATTTCCCATAATTTTTAAACTAGCTGGATCTCTCATTAATGTGTTAAATAAATCTGTGACACATGCTGTTTTATATTTATGTAAGAATTAAGAATCGTGCTTTTAGATGTTTTGAGTTATACTTCGATATGATACAATATAAAATATGCATGGTGACCTCAGACTCCTAAAAAGGCAGATGGTCAGTTGGGTGGGTAGGCACATAACTTTCCAAAAGGATATCTTAACCTCCTTAAAGTCTATCAGAAAATTGCTCCAGAATGCTAATTTTTTCCCAGGAGTTGTTATAAATTATGTCTGCAAAAAAAAATGTATGTACCAGATCTTGTTTGGGACAGTTTGCTTTCTGAGTTGCCTTTTTAAATTTGGAAAACATTGTGTATATCGTCTACCATCAATAGACAGAAATAACCATAGAATTACACTCTTTCACAGGATTATACTGGGGGAGGAATATCAGGAAGGACAATGCCAGAGAATTCTTAGAATTGGGCACTTAAAAAATTTCTCCTGCCAATAAAGAGGAGACTTTATCGCACGCCTCTGACATACTTCATAGTCTGTATTCTCCTTTATGAAAACTCAAGCCAGAAAGGCAAAGTGAATTTCAAAATGTCTCATCTTTGTCATGTTGTTTTGATGAAATGAACAGAAACCCACTCGAATGGGTTTAAGCAAAGAGGAGGATGAACAAGGAGGATACAGGGGTATCTCAGTATCCTGGGGCAGAATGGAAGCAACCAGCAGGCAACTCTGTCCCCTCAGTGGGACCTGCTCCCTAGCTCCTGCCTCTCCCGATAGCTCCCCCTAATAGAGCTTTGCCTCTCTGTGCACTCGGCAGGAGGTTGCTGCCCCAGGACTCTCCAGTTTACAAGTCCTTAATCCAAGCGCCCAGCAGAGACAGACAGACAAGGATGCCTTAACCCCAGTTCCTGGAGAGAGAGTTTTGGATCTCATCCCCACCCTGATCCAATCAGCTCTGGCCAGTGGGGTCCACAAGACCTAGAGACTGAAGGAAGGAAGGGCCTGGAATAAACAGACACCCAGGAGGGGTCACTGCAATCCAAGAGCATCCTCTCCAAGGATGTGAAAACTTTCTTCTCACTTTTCCAACCTCCATCTCACACCATAACATTCCATGTATTTCTTCATTCATTCATCAATCAAACATGTTGTGAATACTGGCCATGTGCCAGGAGCTGTACTAGGGACAAAAAAAGAATAAGACACAATCCCTGCCGGGTTTTTTTTACCGTCAAATGAAAGTCCATTAAATTTCTTGAACAAATAAAAACATTTCAGTTCAAGAAATATGTCTGTTCTTAACGACCAAACATACTAAAACTTCCGATTTCTCTCAAACCAGTTCCTCATTTGATCCGTGGACCCTGGATGTGGTCACTGCAGACCGGCCCACAGTCAGGCTGACATCATCTTCTTTATCCCAGGACTCTTAGATTAAGAAAATCAAGGTCAGTCTGGATAGAAAAACTTTTCTTACAGTAATTTAATTTCAAAATTGGACTTTAAGAGAAAGATTTAAGTGTAAATCAACTATACTTCAATTTTTAAAAAAATAAAATTTAAGGGGACTTCCCTGGTGGTGCAGTGGTTAAGAATCCACCCGCCAATGCAGGGGACACGGGTTCGAGCCCTGGTCCAGGAAGATCCCACATGCTGCGGAGCAGCTAACCCCATGCGCCACAACTACTGAGCCTGCACTCTAGAACCCATGAGCCACAACTACTGAAGCCCGTGTGCCTAGAGCCTGTGCTCCGCAACAAGAGAAGCCACCACAATGAGAAGCCCGCACACTGCAACGAGGAGTAGCCCCTGCTGGCCACAACTAGAGAAAGTCCGTGCGCAGCAACGAAGACCCAACCCAGCCAAAAATTAATTAATTAAATAAAATTTTAAAAAGAAAAGACTTAAGTAGTAGATAAAGACTTAAATAAAATTAATATTTTACCTTAATGTAATTTTTAAGACTTAAATGACTCACTTTATGCCACTTGTCATTACTACTATTGAGACAACTGCTGTTCATTCTTTTGAGTTTTGCTCAGCAGGGCAAGAATGGTGTGATAAGATCTTGAGGAATCCCTATTCCTTCTAAGGTGACAAATCCATTGTGTTTAGGTATACCTGGGGATAGGCCACCTCAAGACTTTAAACATACAAAGTCTCATAATTCAGACTCCACAAAACTGGACATTTGTGATAATACAAACAAAGGCTGGGCTCCTGTGTCTTTTCATTATTTGTAAAGAAAGGATTTGCTGAGTAAATGAATGGTGTATACAAAATTTATTTGAGGGGGAAAAAATAGCCTGTTGAATACTTCTGTAAGTAATTACAGTTTTCAAATATTTGTAAGCGTTCCAGGGAACTACATATTTATAAATCATTGATACATTAATTGGAAAGCATTCTTATATATTCATCTAATCTGATTCCCTCAGGACTCCTGCTAGGCAGTGCTTTGCTATCCCGAGCCTAATTGCTGTGTATAGTTAAAAGTAATAAACATTGTACTATTGGACTCAGGTCAGGCTGCCCCAAAATATGCCAAAGTGGCATATGGATTATTTTGAATTAAAACTACTTGAGAAAGAGCTGGTGCAAGGACACTTGGACCCTCCTCTCTGTCCTCATGAAAGCAGTAAGTAAATCTCCCATATGAAAGCTACATTCCCAGCACCAGAAGATGGGGAGACAGCCTTATCACCCACCAGAGGTATTCTGCTTAAGTTCTTCACTAATTAGTACCCAGGCATAAGTTTCTTTCTCTTGTTAGCTTTTCACAATTTATTGTTTCTTTGTTTAAAAAGTATGAAAGCTGTCTGCTTTGGTCATTTTTTTTTTTTTTTTTTGATTCTGATCTATGAGAATCCATACTTCCGTACAAAAGTAATTAAAATTGTTTTTTCTCCTGTTAATCTATCTTATGTCAATTTAATTATTAGGACAGCCAAAAGCACCAAAAGGGGTAGGGGAAAATTTTTTACGAGATATCTTAAATGAATGAATGCTTCAATAGAAATTCTCTACGTGACAGAACCACCAAAAAAATACAATAAAATACTTCCCTCTTGTTAACTCCTACCTTACATTTAGGTTTTCAGAAAGTTAAATTTGAGCAACCAAGACCTTGGTCATGCTCCTAGGAGGCTTAATGAGGCAGATGACATTCTCAGTTTAAGGCGCTGAAAGGAGAAATAGGTGAGGCAAACACTAAGCAATACACTCAACTCCATTCCATTTCCACCAGATCTTTCCTTGGTAGTGTTTGAAGAAGGTGGCCAAAACTTTTTTTTCTTTTTCAATTTATCCTTATTTATTTTATTTTTATTCTTTGGTGTCTTAAGTACATTCCCCCTTTTAAATTTTTCATAATAACCATTTATTGAATGAAGCCAATATTTGGGAAAAATTCATTGCCAGAGAGTAAACATACAATGTTCTTTTTGTCTTCATTTTTCCAAAACATTCATTTATTTCCCTCTAAATCATTACAGAGGTGGTTGTGTATATTTTATTTATTTATTTATTTTTTAGAAATTGTTTGTCCTTTTTTAAATTTATTTTTTATTTTTTAAAATTTTTTAAAAATTTTTTGGCCGTGCCATGTGGCATGTGGGATCCTAATTCCCCAACCAGGGATTGAACCTGCACCCCCTGCATTTGAAGCACGGAGTCTTAGCTACGGAACCCTCAGGGAAGTCCTGGTTGTGTATATTTTACAACATGAATCATAAACAGTGAGAGTTAAAATCCTGGGAAGTGTAGACCTACGTCAAGTTAAATAAAGGATCCGCCATCCTTAGATTCACTATAGAAATGCAGTGGCTGTATTACTCTTTTCAAAACTAGCTTTCATTAAATGGATTTTTGAAGAGCTTTTAGTTCTAAGAAATGCGTTTCTGTGTCCACCAATAACAATTTTATTACTACCACATGGCACATGTCCCTTAAACTATGGCAAGACCTATTTCCTGAATTCCACAGGCAGAAGGTACTAGAATGTGTATACTGGGTTCTCAATTTACTACAGCATGATTTAGTTTGCTTAAAAGGCTGTGGCACGGTATGGAATGTAACAACGAGGATTAACGTTCAAGCTACTCTGAGTGTGCATATTTTAACAAGATGTGATTTAAAATTCTGAGAAACACAGATGGTTGATCGAGTGCAGAACTGTGACGGATGGAAGACCACATATGAGTGCTGAGCCCAATTACAAACATCAAATACCTCTTGGATTAGCACTCATTATCATGTTGTTTTGGTTGTCCTGCAACAAGAACTTAATGGCTGATGACATTACAGTTCAACAATACATTACCCTATTTTGTGAAAGATTCATCCTCTCCACTTTCTTTCCTTCTTTTGGCAGAGTTTAACAGTAAAGGGTGTGAGAAGTTGAGTAGCATCTCCCCACTCCTTCTAGTGGATCTTTCCAAGACCCTTCATCATACTGTGATGTATAGTAGAAAATATATAGTTGTTCTTCATTCCTAAAACTCCTGGTATTTTCTGTGATGAGAGAGATAAAGATGTCTTTTGTTATGTTAACGAGATGACTTTTGGAAAACTCCTAAGGATCATGGTTGGTTGCCAGGAGAACTAACCAAGTGATTAGAGGGTTGAAACTTCTAGTTCCACCCCCCTGACCTCCAGGGAGGGGAGAGAGCTGAAGGTTGAGTTCAATAGCCAATGGCCAATATTTTAACCAATCATGCCCATGTACTGAAGCCTCCCTAAAAACCCAGAATGACAGGGTTCAGAGAGCTTCTGGTTGGTGAAGACGTGGAGATATGGGAGAGTGGTGTGCCCCCCAGAGAGTATGGAAACTCCTCGCCCTTTCCCCATACCTTGCCCTGTGCATCTCTTCCATCTGGCTGTTCCTGAGTTATTGCCTTTTATAATAAACTGGTAACCTAGTAAGTAAAATATTTCTCTGAGTTCTGTGAGTTGCTCTAGCAAATTAATCAAACCCAAGGAGGGGGTCAATGGAACCTCCAATCTATAGCCGGCAGGTCAATAGTAAAGGTGAAAATCTTGGCTTTCCATTGACATCTGAAGTGCGGGTAGAGGGTAGTCTTGTGGGACTGAGCCCTTAGCCTGTGAGATCTGATGCTATCTCCAGGTAGAATGTCATAACTGAGTTGAATTGTAGGACACCCAGCTGGTGTCGGAGAATTGCTTGGTGTGGGGGGCAAAACCCACACATTGTAATTGGAGTCAGAATCAGTAGACCCTTTCACACTCAGCTCTGGTAATGTGGTAGTTAGTCAACTATTAAAGCCTTAGCCATCCCTTGCAGTTGGGTTGGCCAGTTACCATCTTTACTTCCTGGACATTCCACCTCTTTCTACACCTTGTCTGCTACATTCCCTGCCTATAGTTACAGCCCACGTGTAGGTTTGGCCCTTTCCAGACCTTGAAAGCACTAGAAGGAAGCCTATAAAGAGTCCCAAACCAGAACTTAGTTCAGGGCTTCTTGGGCTTGACTCTTGTTCTAGACACTGGGCTTTTTCTCCACTCCACTGAGTGCCTTACCTTGTTTTGTGCAGACCGAGCTCCCAAAAGACAAGGATCCTCCCTTGTTCCTTCAGGCACTTCAGGACCTGGGCCCTTATACATCGACACAAAAGCACCTTGGAACTACACATCGGTTTGTGGGTATGTGTATGAGCCTATGAATGAAAGAAAAAAGAATCTACTGTTGAAATTCTTTCTTCTGTTTCCTGGTTTCTAGGAGATGCCTTTCAAAAAGAATATATTAATTCTATCTTGATTTCTGAACAGAATAATGTCTGTGAGTCCCTGGGTCCTCTTTGATATCATTCAGTATTTTTTTTTTTTTTTGGACACTAATTACACAACAGGAACGAAAATATGTAGGCACTGAGATACAAGGCAAGTAAGATAAATATGGCCCCCACGCTCAAAAAGCCACCAGTCAACCAATAGATATAATATAGTGAAATCCTTAAGTAATAGAAGTACATATGTGCAAGGTATAGGCATCAAGGAAAGTAGTAAGAGAAGAACATTCGCAAATGGTAAGTAGTTCTGAACAGATCTAAGTAACTGTAGGCAAACATATTTGAACATGTCTATATGTTGGGGGGCGGGGGTTATAAATTAGTGTAGGTGGGTGAGCAGTACACAGTGTATAAATGGAACCTATCGGTCTGATTTTTCTCGATTTCTTCCTAAAGTGACCTGAAATCACATGGCGTTAAATAATTATGCAATAAATGAATAAACACATAAACGAAGGAGTGAATCTTTGTATTTTATAAGCACATGGGATGCTCGTCCTCCCATTTTAAGTTCATTTACTGGAGTAAACTCCCACTCTGAGTTCTGTTTCAATGACCTAGGCATGGAGATTTTGGTTTCCAGTGTCATTGAAAGGTAAACAGAAATTACTTTATTTGAATTAAAATAAGGGGAATCATTTCATTCTCTGCCTATCCAGATCCTCCCTGTTCCTCTGGGTAATGCACCCATCATTTTTGCTTCCTGTGTGTCACCACAATTTCTGAACTCCTAACCCCCCACTGCCTGGGCTCTCATTTGCCCACTTTCTTGTCTCCTTAACAAGACTATAAAGTCATTGAGAACATGATATTCTGCCCTCATGCTTTGCACATTGAAGTCTCTCCAGAAATGTGTAGGAGGTGGGAAGATAAAGAGACAGAGGGAACACATGAAAAGATGCTCAACATCAGTTAGTCATTAGTGAAATGCAAATGAAAACCACAGTGAGGTAGCACTTCACACTAGGGTGGCTAAAATTTAAGACAGACAATAACAAGTGTTGATAAGGATGTGGAGGTACTAGAACCCTCATTCATTGCTGGTGGGAATGTCAGATGGTCCAGCCACTTTGGCAAACAGTCTGATAGTTCCTCAAAATGCTAAACACAGATTTATCATATGACCCAGCTATTCTACTCCTAAGTACAGACCCAAGAGAATGAAAACATATGTTCAAACAAAAATTTGGACACAAATGTTCATAGCAGCATTATTCATAATAGCCAAAAGTGGAAATAACCTAAATCCCTCAATAATATTCTGTTACCTGGAAATACCACATTATTCATCCAACTGATGAATGAATGAACAAAATGTGATATATCCATACAATGACATATTATTTGGTAATAAAAAGGAATGAAGTGCTGGTACATGCTAGAACATGGATGAATCCTAAAAATATAATGATAAATGCAGGAAGCCTGTCACAGAAGACCACATGTTGTATAATTCCATTTATGTGAAATGTCCAGAATAGGCAAATCCATACCAAAGAGACAGAAAGTAGATTAGTGGTTACCTAAGGTTGGGGAGAAGCGGTGGAGGAATGGTGAATGATTCCTAACAGGGAGAGGTAGCTTTCTGGTGTGTTGAAAATATTCTAAAATAGGATTGTGGTGATGGCTGCACAATGCCTTGAATATACTAAAAATCACTGAACTGTATCTTTTAAATGGGTGAATTTCATATCATATGAAATAAAAATACCAATAACGTTATAAAAAGAGAAAAGGAAATGCTTCATGTGACTTCAGGTCAAATCAGTGAGACACATTGTTGAATGGAAACACTAACATAAAAAATAACACTCCCCACAGAAATAAGCCTCATAAAAGCAGCATTTTCTGAAGGCAACAAATTTCCTTGTTTCACCCACTCTGGGAATTAGAATCTTGAATGATAAGTACGAAGGAGCTACTAAGTTCAGAAAATTATCCATAACAACACATATGGATTTGGTGAGAATGAATTTAGTCCATGGAGGAAAGACTAAATGTAGTTTGCAATATACTTGACTTAAGCATAATTATACACCCCAAAGAGTAATGATATAGAGTAGGAGGAAATGAACTTCAAGTTAGTAATTTCTGACTTCCCCATTAGGAATAATGTGAGGGGAAGAAAATGTTTTCTGTGCAGGTCCCTATTTATGCTGGTCCTAGTGGGTGTTTCTGTGAATCCAGTGGTGCTCTTGCCTTGAACTGGTCCGTTCTCAGATGTCACTTTCTTACTGCAGAACCTCTATTATTTGCAGAAATTTCTTAACCTCTGCTCAAACTTTACTTATCCTCTAGGACTTGATCAGTGGCATGCCCAAAATGATCTACTGATAATTTTTTACTGCCCCTGAAATGGTTTCTGTTTCTCCGTGGGCACAGACTGGACCCTCAGCTGGCCCCAGAACTCCTTTCTGTCCTTTTAGGTCCTGCATTCTACCCCATGCTGAAGCTGGTAATGTTCCTCTACTTTGGGCAAGAAGAGTGATTTAGCTCAACCTGCCTTGGAAGCCGTGATTGGGGTCTCCTTTCAAATGTCCCTGGAACGAAAATAACACAGAGGTTGACCCTAGGTGGTAATTGCTTGGGTTGCCCTCCAGTGCTTGGAATAGAGGGGACAATTGGGTTTCTTCCTCTTTCTCCTTCCTCCCACCCTCTGTTTTTTCCCTGATGCCATGTTTTCTGGGCTCTTGGTTCTCCAGAGCCGCCATGTTTGCCCCAACAATTCACACCCTGAATTTTGCCTCAAGTTTTTGGGACAAGAGCAGAGAACTGGGCAGTCTTACTAGTCAGAAGGAAGGGGAAGGAGAGTGGAAGTCAGAGGATCTATCAGGACCATAACACCTAACACCCCCAGAGCATAAGTAGACTCAAGAGTTGGGGTCAAGACAACATACTCTGCTCTGTAACTGCCTAAATGCTGATGGCAAAGATTTTAACTGAGCTGAGTGGTTCCACTACAAATCTGTTTTCCATCTCACAGCTGGGTTCTGAATGCTTCTTGACAATCATGTTCTTAATCACTACATGATTTCCTTTCCATCCCTCTCTGCAGCTGTTGTAAGCCTTCATCATTTCTCTCAGCTCCCCACCTCCACCCCTACCCTCCTCTCTCCCCACAGTGTATTTCACCTTCAGTGAAAAGGAGGCACTGCGGGCTGTGACCTCCATCAGCATCCCTTCCTTTGGCTCAAAATCCCTTCCCCTGCCCTGACGTGTGTCACCCTTTCTCCTTCTGGTCTCTCTCAGGGAAGAGTCCTGAACACCACCAAAAATCAGCCCCCCACCCCTTATAGGATAAATAGGTCAATGCACAGATGGGGATTTGAGTCCTGACACGACCCTTACCAGCTTTGCAGCCTTGAGCAGGTGTTAAGCTTTCTGTGCTTCAGTTCCTATAAAATGGGGATAATAAGAGTACCTAGCTTATAGGGCAATTGTAAGGATTTAATTCATTTTAATTTATCTGGGTAAAGAATTTAAGACCATGCCTGGCACATAATAAACCCTAAAGGTTCACTATTATTATCTCTGTCTATTAATAGGAGTGGGTATTATATTATATATATATTAATTAATGTGTAGTAATTAATGTGTATTAATATCAATTATAGTTAATTATTATTTGTGAATCTTCAAAAGGGGAATGAAGTGCCATCTCTACTTCCATATGCACCATTAATTCCTAGCCCAACCTGACTTCTGCCCTTTGCCTCTCCTGAAAGAGTCTTTGTCAACAGCCTCCTTGTTGCTAAATCCTGTGAGTTCTTTTCACATCTTCTACTTATCCTCTCCATAGTTTTTAATTCTATTGACCACACTCATCATCTTTAAATGGTTTCTTCTACTTCCAAGCCTCCATACTCCTCTAGTTCTCCTTTTATCTCCCTGACCTTCCTTCTCAGTTCCCTTGTGAGTTTCTTTTCCTCTACCTGTCCCATAAATGTTAGCCAGACTCCTCTCTTCTCTCTCCACATCTACTTCCTGGATGGTCTCATGTATGAGACCCATGGCTTCAATTTCCTTCTTTTGTCCTCTAGGCTCTAGGGCAGTGCTGTCCAATTTTGTGATTGTTATGGGTTGAATTATGCTCCCCAAAAAGGCATGTTCAAGTCCTAACCCCAGTTCAAGTGATGGCATCCTTATTTGGAAACAGGATCTTTGCACATGTCATCAAGTTAAGATGAAGTCATACTAGATTAGGGTGGGCCCTTAAATCCAATGGCTGGTGCTGTTATAAGGAGAGAAAGATTTGGAGACATGTCCACAAGGAAGAATTCCGTATGAAGACGGGAGCAGAGATTTGAGCAGAGACTGCACAGCTAAGGAACGCCAAGGACGGCTGCCAACACCAGAAGCTAAGAAAACGTGATGGAACAGAGTCTCTCCCAGAGCCTCTAGAGGGAGCATGGCCAGCTGACACTGTCATTTCAGACTTGAAAACCCTCCAGAACTGAGAGAATGAATTCCTGTTGTTTTAAGCCACTCAGTTTGTGGTAATTTGTTAATGACAGCCTTAATACAGCATTGATGGAAATGTTTTATATCTGCATTGCCCAACACAGCATCCACTAGCCACAGGTGGCTACTGAGCACTTGAAATGTGACTGGTATGACTAAAGAACTGCATTTATAATTGCATTTCCTCTTAATTTAAATTTAAATAGGAATATGTGACTGGTGGCTACCATCTTGGACAGCGGCAGCTCTAGACCCACATAGCAACTGTCTGCAGGACACCTCCTCTGGGACATCCCTCAAGCAACCCAAACTCTCTTAATATGCTCACGACAAATGTCTCCCCCTCAAACTGCTCCTCCTTCTGTCTCAGAAAAGATGCCTCTTTCACAACCCAAACCACGGGTGTCCTCCTTGGCTCCCCTTCTCCCTTGGCTTCCACATGCAGCAAGACACCAAGTCTATCTCCTATTTCCTCTCCTAGGACAACACAGCTTAACATGGCCCTTCTTGATCTGGCCCCTCCAGACTCCTCTGGCCACCATCTCCTCCCGGGAGTCCTCACTGGAACCAAAACTAGATTATGTGCCCCTTTTGTGCTCTTATAGTGCAGAACTCTCCTACTGCAGGAGGGTTAACAGTATTGAAATAACCCCTTTGTCTTGTCTGTCTGTCCATTATTGGCTATTTTTACATTACCTAGCTCCATGCCTGGCATGTGGTGGGCAACCTAATAAATATTTGATGAATTGATGAATGAGTGAATGAATGAATGAAGAGAATTAAACAGTGTAGGTTGTCAGGGGGAAATTGTTAGCATGGTTGCTAATTAAGGGTACTAGAAAAAAATAAAACACAGAATAGATTAAAAATTTGCTTTGGTGGCATCCAAGTGATACTAATTACAGTTATTTATGTGAAATCTAACTTTTTATGCCTAATTATCATGCAGCAAAAGCAAGGATTATGTATATCATTAGATGTGTCAGATCAACTCGGTTGGGTTTTATTTCATTATAATAGTGAATTATGCACATATGCTTAGACTACATAAATTACTGTGGATGGGCTGGCTGTCTGTTCCCACCCTTGAAAGAGTTTCTTTCCTCTACTGCTCACTCCATAATATCTGCAACTTCGGGGCACCGTGAAAATAAGTGATGGGAAGAGAAATAGGTGATGACTTGTGACCATGCAGAATACAAAGCAGTTATGAGTTGATTGTGATGTTGGTACTGTTGCTATGTTATCCATCATTATAATGCACTTGACAGCCACAGAGGGTTTCAGCGGCATCATTTTATTTAATCATCTCTTCAACCCTGTAAATAATTAAAATTCTCAGAGTTTTAGCGATTTGTTCTCATAAATGTCAGTGTCAGGAAAATAGCCCATGTTAAGACAGGTTCTGAAAGAATGGGGCTAAAAGATAACTACATTTTAAGTTATACTTACCAAGGTTTTTATTAAGCATTTTTTATACACACTTATCAACAACACCACAGTGATTTTGGTATTATTATTCTCTTTTTTACAGATAAGGCCATCGAGGGTCAGAGAGGTTGATCAACTTAAAGTCTCAAGGATGGTAAACGATGATTTTTGAACCCATGCTTTTTTCCACTCTACTTAGTTTATGCCTAATGATCCATGTTTTATCAGGAAAGTAGGAATAAAGACATCTTTTTAGTCAGGGGGTGCTGGCCTGTATCTGCAAAACAGCTCAAGGGATATGGCTCAGAATATTATCTACAGCCTTTGAGGAGACACTAAAGATCCTTGACTTTGTTTAATGGCTAAGCTATTGTTATTTCATCTTGTTTGACTGCTTTCCTTTGCTTCTGCACTTTCTCATTTTTTTCTGATTAAATTTATTCTTTGATTAAAGTTTTTCTATAGGCAAGAGGCAAGCAGAGGACATGGGGGCAGGGAGCCCTGTCCCCGGAAGGCCCCATAGGATCCTGCTGGGTTTTAAAGGCTTGAGAGAAGGAAGTGGAAAAGGTTTTAAACAGTTGCTATGGGGGTCACCGAAGGACCCCATCTGGGTAAAGCCTAAGCATATTTTTAAGCATTCCTGAAAGCCTGGCTGAAAAATCTCTCTCTTATATCATACGGTGCATTAAAGATAGCCAGAAATTCTTTGGTCCTCCTCCCACTGAGAGGCGGGATCTATTTCCACTTCCCTTGAATCTGGCTGACCTGTGATCAAATTTAGGCACTAAAATAGGAAAGCGATGCTGCTTGATTTCCGATGGTAGGCTGCAGGAAGCTTGACAGGTGCACCTTGGTCTCTGGGAGCCCTGTCTCTGGGCTCCCTGAGCCGCCATGCTGGGGGATCAAGTGTTGGCACCCAAGCTGACAGTCCCAGCAGAGTCCAGCCTTCCAGCCATCCCCACTGAGGTGCCAGACTCATGAGTAAAGCTGTCTTGGGCCCTCCAGGCCAGCCCATCTGCCAGCTGAATACCACCGAGAGGCCTCAGTGAAGGCCACATGGAGCAGAATAATTGCACAGCTGAGCCCTGCCCAAATTCCTCACCCACAGAATTGTTTCAAGCCAGCAAGTTTTGGGGTAGTTTGGTACACCGCAAAAGATAACTAGAGTATGCCACAAGTTCATTTTGTAGTTTCCTCCCTTCATAGTGCCAAACAAATAAACAGCCAAGGTCCAGGCTAATAAATAGTCAAAATGAAACAAACAAGCCCTCCACTCTTTCATATGGCAATTCACACACGCACACACGTACACACACACACACACACACACGATCCTGGCAAATTTGTATTTCAGACAAATAGCCTTTCAACGGATTGATTTGAAATGTCACCCATAAAATAATTTTTCCTTTGAAAGTTATCAAACAACACTGTTAAAAAGAAAATGTCTGTGAAAGCACAGCTGGGACAGATAGGACATTCTTTTCATAATTTCACCATTTCCATTTGTGGCACCCAACAGCTTTTTGAGTGTTCAACTCCAATTTGAAAAAGAAATAAGAGATAACATCTGCTTTCTCCCCTGTCTTTACACACATTTAATCACACCCAGATACGCGGGTTCTTCTCTCACGTTACTCCGGTTGACCCTCCGATGACGCTGACATGAACGTGGCATTTTCTGAAGATGCATCCCACAATGTGGGCCAGGAATGCAGAAGAGCTGAGTGGATGGGGTGGGGGGAACGACTCTAACCTCGGTGGGCAAAACAGTTACCCACACTGAGCAATGAGCCCAGCACAAAGGCTGCAGCTGTTTGCAAAGGCACCCGCAGTATTTCTGACACGGCAGATCCTACCGGTGATGTCAGACTTTTTTCTTAAACAAAAGTGAAATGTGAGAAGGTGAAAAATTACCCCACCGTTGGAAGATGTTTTCCCTTGTTTCGGGAACTGTATCCTTAAACGACTACGTTTTTCCGCACTCTGGATGTCCCCCAGGTCTGTGAAAGTCTACATTTCTTTACAAAAACCTACCCGTTGGCTCCCTGTGTTCTTGGTTATCTCACCACCCTGTCACGCAAGTCACTGAGCAGGGAAAATGAGTCACGGGCTCTAAAGCAAACCGAATTCATTGAATTACACGTTGGAAAAGAGCCGAAGTGAGTCACCGTCGCATCCCTCGCTCTGCCTGGGGTAGCACCACACCTAGACCACTCCGGCCAGAAGAGAAGGAACCGTGTTTTTTAATAAGCTGGTCAGAGGAGGATCATTTACAATAATAATCCTCATTCCTATATATACTCGTGTTCCAACCACAACAACTAAGCGCTGTAAATTTGGACCCCAAAGTATAAACGGAAGAGCAGAACTATGCAAAGCGGGGAGCCCAGCTCATGCAGCGCTTTTGCGCAAATAAGAAAAAGTGATCCCCAGGGATGAAGGAATTAGGGGAAGCCCCCTCACTGGGGCAGAAGCTGCCCTGGTCCTGTATGCAGAACTGGGGAAGCCAAGCAATAGATTCAACCCACTCACCACCGCCCCACACGCACACCCAACTCCCCACCCCCGGCTCCTGGGCAAAGAACAAGCCCAGGACCAAGTGCAGTGCCTGGGAAGAAGTAAATGCAACTTTTGGTGCCTCCCTCTCCCCCCTGTGAAAATCTATCTTTTCCTGCTTTACCTCCATGGTTCCTGTTGCTGACACTTGGTAACACTAATTCTTTTTTAATCTGTCACCGAATACATCTGAGAGCTGACGAGTAATATATCTTTATCCCACTGGGTACCGGGCAGGTGCTCAGTATCCCCTCACTAAAGGAATGAATGACTCTGGGAAAGAATGAACACAGCCTTCCCACATTCACATCTCATATTTTCCTCACTCTAACTAAAGGCAAGAGTACGACCTCACCTCCCCTGAGGGAAAATGACCAACCACATTTTGTTCTCCAGAGCAGAATTCCAAGGTGGAAAGGGGAATTCTTGAACACAGGGACCATTGTGGCGATGGGATCTGAATCCTTGCTGGCACCATTTTCCTTCCTCCCTCCTCCCGTTTGGATGTCATTCCAGAGCCGTCTCTCTCACCAAGTAGTGCCCTAGACCAGACCATCGAGAGGAGAGGAGGAGAGCATCCTTTCTAACCCCTCAGAGCCCTCTTACATAAAGAGAAGAGGCTGCCTTTCCAGTTCCACTGGTCATAGCCACCTTTCCTCTTGGGGACGATATTGGAATCAGAGCACTGCCACCAAAACCACTTACCCAGGGCAGACCTTCTGGACCACTCCCCAGCCTGGCATTATCAGCCTCCTAACAGGCCACAGAGACAGCTGCCAAATGACCCCATCACTTTGATGTAAGGGGCCACCTGTCATAGCCGGAGATCAGAAACTGAATGTCCAAGGGCCAGCCCAGTGGTCCACACGGTGTCTGTTGTTGTTGTTTGTTGTTGACATTTAATTGCACGATCCCATTTACATGAAAGATCCAGAATAGCTAAATCCATAGAGATGGAATGCAGACTGGTGGTTTCCAGAAGCTGGAGGTAAGGAGGAACAGGGAGTGACTCCCCAGTGGGTGTGGGGTTTCATTTTCAGGAGATGAACATGTTTTGGAACTAGATAGAGGTGGCGGTTACACAATACTGTAAATGAACTAAATGCCAGAGAATTGTCCACTTTCACATGGTTAATTTATGGTATGGTGATTTCACCTCAATTTTTTTTAAGTAAATACCAAAAAAAAAAAAAGAGAGAGAAAGAGAGACTTCTATCGGATTTCTGGCTTCACTTCAGAAACTAGAAGATCTGGCGGTGCTAGCCCTATCCCCACGTGGCAACAACCAGCTGGTGCAGAGCATGAGCTGCCTGACTGAGGGAGGGGCACTTGCCCTCCACGTTGTCCTTCACCCAGGCCTCATCTGAGTGTGTGACCCCTGCCCCTACCCACAAGGGAGCTACTTATTTTCTGCAGAGTCTAAACAGAGTTCCCACTGAGCTGCCATCTTCAGATGAGTGTGAGGTAAGATCATAAGTCAAGGTCTGAGAACACAGCTGGGAGACAAATAGGAAGAGGCCAGGAGGCCGTGACCAGGGAAAGAGATACAAGGACAAGCGAGGACCAGTGTGTTCCTGGTCACTCTGCCTGGAAGAGCATCTCCTCCACCCTCCCAGACTCTCCATCCTTTTACCCTGCTTTGTTTTCCTTCCCAGCTCTCACTACTACCTGATTTACTCTGCGTATTAGTTTCCTAGGGCTGTCGTAACAAATGACCACAAGTTGGGTGGCTTAAACAACAGAGGATTATTCTCTCACAATTCCAGAGGCCAAAAGTCCTAGATCAAGGTGTCAGCAGGGCTGTACCCCCTCCAGAGTCTCTAGGGGAGAATCCTTCCTGCCTCTTCCAGCTTCTGGTGGGTCCAGGTGTTCCTTGACTTGTGGCAGCAACACTCCAGTCTCTGCCCCATGTTCACATCGCTTTCTTCCATCTGTTTCTACGTCTCCAACCTCCCTCTCCTTTCTCTTATAAAGACGTCAGTCATTGGATTTAGGGCTCATCCTAAATCCAGGATGATGTCATCTTGAGATCCTTAACAATTACATCTGCAAAGATGCTATTGCCCAATAAGATCTCAATCACAGGTACCAAGGGTTAGGATTTGGACATAAATTTTTTTCGGAGAGGGCCACAATTCCACCCATTAGGCTATGTCCTTTTTTGTTTACTATGTGACTCTTGTTGTGAAGTGTCATGAGAGTGGGGAGTCTGCCCATTTGTTTCCATGTTGGATCCCCATGGCCTAGAACAACGCCTGGCACATGGCTCCTCAGTAAACACTTATGGCAGGAAGGAATGAGGCAGCTTGGTGTGTGGGATGATGTTGGCTCAAGCCAAGTCAGCCAATAGCCGGTTCAATAGGAAGGCACAATGATAGCCGACTGGTATGTGAACGTCAGCTACGAATATCAGGTAGACCCCCGGGATGAAGGTCGCTGGCTAGCCGGGAGCCGTCAGGGGAAAATGAGGAGGGCTCCAGTTGGACTAAGAGGTTTGTCATTGAAACCACAAGCCTGTGCCGATACTGAGTCCTGGCACACCAGCTCAGAGACACAGAACCCTGGTCTGCAGTGGTGGCTGGACAAAAAAACTTTGGGAAGAGTGAAGCTGCCCTCCCACCCCCACTGGGATATCTGCAGTAATTCCAGCCCAAGGGACACTCAGCCTGTGGGTACCAACCACTTGCTTCAGAATCACCTGGGCTGGCGGGGGGGTGGAATACACCGGCGGTCCAGTGGTTAGGACTCCAGCTTCCACCGCAGGGACACGGGTTAGATCCCTTGTTGGGGAACTAAGATCCCGCGTGCCACATGGCACAACAACAACAACAAAAAGAATCACCTGGGGATATGAGGTAAAACTGCACATTCTGGGGCCTTTCTCCAGACCTTCCCAATCAGAATTCCTGGAAGGGGTCTAGGTGATTGCTGAGAACACCAAAGTTAGAGAACCAATGAACCTCGGTCTCTCGTAATGGTCACCCCTGGGATTTTCCCCTCCTCAATTGTCAGCATCCCACATGGTTGCTATTTGCTATGACCACTGTCCTCACTTTAGGCAGTTGCCCCAGAATCGGTTGACCTGCCCCAATTTCTTGTCTCTCTATTTTATTTTTCATACTGTCACCAGAGTTAAAGCATAACAGAGATGGCACTATTTCTGCCCCTACACCCTTGAATGGTTTCTCCATCATATAGAGAATAGACACAGCTGACCACCCACCCAACAGCCATTTCTCCCTTATTTTGTTCTAATAGAACCCAACAGAACGCTGATTTCATTCAGGCACTGTGGGAAAATGTGCTCATGGAAAGTGGGCCCTCCCCCACCACAGGGGACTAATTGTGATGGGTCTCCAATCGGTCATCATAATACCATTGCCATTTGCCAGGGATTGGTTCAGAGAGAGACAGGTGACCCAGTTCTGTCCAGTGAGACATGATGGGTGCCTGCTGGGGTCTTCTGGGATTCTTGACCCTGATAAAAAGAGACAGGAAAGGAAAAAGTCACCATTTTCCCCTCTGTAGCCAATGCCTCTGGCTCCCTGTAGCGCATGTCTTGGCCCACCTTGATCTCACCTGCAGCCATGGTGGATGTTCTTAGTTATGGCTGTTTGAGCTCTTCACCTTCACAGCATTGGTGAGGGAGGCATTCCTACCCTAGGGTTCTGGGGATGGCTGAACACCCAACACTGGACAGATGAGATCAACAGCAGTTTATAGTCACATCTACTCATGCCTGGGTGGGGGTAGGAAACAGCATACCATGCAGGGCACACAGGGCTGCACTTAGGAACACAGTGAACAAGCATGGCCTTGGGAGGCAGGGTTTGTAGTATCCAAAGGAGGGGGCGAACCCCTTTGTTCTCCCAGGAGACTAGGCTAGGCTTGTTTGGATGACTCTGTGGTCTGGCAGGAAACTGAAGCCCTTACTCAGGGATAAGCAGCAGCAGGGCCTGGTCCTGGGATAAGGAAGGTTGTCTGGCTAATGGACCCTATCTGTGGGAGCAGGGTGGGGAGGAGAACTGGCCCTCCCAGCTTCAGATAACGAGGCAGCACATACTACTGAACCTTAATTTCAGGCCTAGCACCACCATGCTGGGCATTCTCAGGAGCTCATACTCACCCTGAGCTGACAGCCTCCCACCTCAAGCCCACACCCTGAACTCCTTTACATCTTGGCCTCTGAGTCTTCTCCTGTGCTGCTGCTTTCACGTCCCTTCCAGCCACTGGGGAAGAGGAGCAGTGGATGAAGATCCAGGAGCCTCACCTTCCAGGTGGGCGATCCTGGCCCCGCTCTGCACACTTCCCAGTAGATCCCGGCAGAACTTAGCCCCTGGCGCTCACAGTGGCAGCTCAATGACACGCTCTTGTATTGGTTTTTCCCCCTTCCCCATCTCATGTCCCCAGTCCCTCACTCCTGCTTCCTGGACCAGCTCCCAGATAAATGGTATCAGGCTCTGCTTTTCAGGGAACCCAGAAAACACAACTTCCCTGTACCTGGACATGGTTTTATGAAGAAATGGTGTCTTGTACTTTGAGGACAGAGCTCAGGATGAAAGCCAACATGCTCAGGATGATGGAATGGACATATGAGAAGAGTCGGGGCCTCCTGGCCTCCTGGTGACATCCCTGAGAAGCTGACCCCAACCAGCTCTTTCCCTCCATTCTTGTTGGAAGGAGATGATGAACCTCCCCATTCCATCATTTAGGCCCCTTTCACTGGAGCCCCCTAAGTGATCCCTAAGATGTTCCAGAACGTCTGTGTCAGTAAAGGCAAAAGAACCACTTTAATTTTAGACCAGCAAAGCCAGGAGTCTCAGATAGACGGTCAGCTGGAAGTGTCAGCTGTCACAGAACAATCTCTCGGGAATCCTGCAGAAGGAGTCCAAATGCATCATCTGCCAAAGCCCGTCCCCAAGTCACAATATGTGACGAGTGTAACTATTTGTCATAACTTTGTCCATTCTCGTTCCATCTTGCTGTCTTCAGCTGTCACTGGAATTTCACTAACATGATTCTAGCCACAGAACTGTGGAGGAAATTCTTTGTCAGAGTTGCACAAGCACAATTATAGCCACTAACGACTGAGTTTCTCATGACAACAGCCTCTGGAAATCAACCACATTCAAGCATCTCAGCTGCGCGTCAGCTACTGCCATGCAACTGGCATGTGGGGTTTTGCATGGAATCTGTAAAACATTAAATAAGACGGAGGCTCTGGAAACACGGTTCCCTGGTGCTCTCTGTGCTGAGCAATAATGTGAGTGATTAGAGATCTATTTTTACTCTTTGGAAGATACTACTTAGCATTTAGCTGATTTACCCCAATTAGACAAATAAATAGTTGTTTAATGAGAAATCTTCACAAGTTAGACGGCTCCCATTACCCTCCCAGAGGAACTAAAGAGACCTCCACAAAGTCTGGCGGAGGAGTGAGTGTTTCCTATATATTTATAGGGATTTATGAGCATGAACAATTAGCATATGTTGTCAGATTTTAGCTTGTTCTCTCTCGTGTTAGTAACAATACCTACAAAAGTTCTAGGCGCTCCGTAGCACTTGCTGAATTGTCTTGATTGCTGCCCTATGATACTCACTGAGCCTCTACCCTGAGCTGAACCGGAGGTACAATGACCTATAAGGCTGCCCTGTCGTCTAGCTTTTCAGCATCAGAGCTGTCCGACCGGGAGCAGGACACGGCCCCTCTGTGTCTTGGTATCCTCGTATGAAAATGGGGACAGTAACACCCAGCTTCGTGTCCTCCAGCCTGTGCTGGCACACAGAACCCCACTCTTAGAAGGGCCAGGAGCTTGCTTTAACGCAATGCAATTGCCATCTTGAGATTCTTAATACTTTTTGAACCGGGGTCCCACATTTTCATTTTTCACTGGACCACACAAATTGCACAGCCCAGCTTGGGGACAGGAAAATACGTTGCAGAGGTTTATAAGGATTAAATAAGGGAATGTATTTAAAGTACGTAACACAAAGCTTCACGTAGGATAAGTTCTCCAAATGCTGTTGGGAAATGGTGCTGATAGACTTGCTCGATGCAGGGCTGCCATAAACCTTCAATTTGTAAAGAACACAAGTGTCTGCAAAGCACAGTAAAATGAGGTACGTCCATATATAAATGGTAGTGAAAGCCATGGGACTAGTGAGAGTAGATAGGCAAAAGATACAAGTACCACACTCCAACATTAAGAAGTTAGAAGAGAGGAGGGGGCCAGTAGAGGGGACAGAGAAGAACATTCCAGAGAGGAAGAAGGAAAACCTAGAAAATGCATGTGCTGCAGGCCGAGTGAAGAAGTGATTTGAGAAGAGAGAGTGATTGGCAGGCCAAGTGCTGCTGGGTGTTCAAGTCCAATGACACCTGAGTATCAACTGTGAGATCTGGCAACATGGGGATCATTGGTGATCTCGACGAGAGCAGTTTTGGTGGCCTGGTGGGGGTGAGAGCCTGTTGGAAAGGGCTTAAAGAGAATGGGAGGAAACAATGCATGTCCCTCAACAGATGACTGGATAAACAAAGTGTGGTATATCTATACAGTGGAATACTATTCTACCATGAAAAGGAATGAAGTACTGATACATGCTCCAACATATATCAATCTTGAAAACATTACATTGAGTGAAAGAAACCAGTCACAAAGGACCACATGTTGTAGGATTCCATTTATATAAAATATCCAATATAGGCAATCCATAGAGACAGAAAGCACATTACTGGTTGCCAGGGACTGGGGGGCCCTGGGGAAAGCAGGGAATGGAGAGTGACTGCTTAACGTATACAAGATTTCCGTTGGGAGTGATGAAAAAGTCTGGAACTAGACCAGTGATGGTTACACAACATTGTGAATGCACTTAACGTCACTGAATCATACACTCTAAAATGGTTACAGTGGTACATTTTTGTGTATTTTACCACAATAAAAAATTAAGAGAATAGGAGGAGAGAGATTAAAGACAGCACAAGTGGAAACTGTAAAAAGGAGAGAAATCGAGTGGGAGCTCTAAGCGAGGTCAAGAAAAGTGTGTGTACTAATGGGAATGAACAAGTAAAGACAAAATTGATGATTCAGGAGAGAGAGGAAGGAGCTGTTGGACACTGACCTCCAGCAGAGGAGAAAGTGAGACCCATCACAGGAGGAAGGGGTTGGCCTTTGCCAGGAGCCCAGGCTTTTCATCCATGGGAAGAGGGGGAGGGAGAGAGTGTGAGCACAGATGCAGCCTTCAGGAGGATAGACGCAGTGGTGAGGACCTATGGAATCTCTCTCTGCGATACAGGGGGCAAGGTCTTCTGCTGAGCCTGAGGATGGGGAGCAGATATGAAATAGTCATCTATGAGCGGGAGAGTGACTAAACCAGGGAAATATAGTACAATCGCTGCACTTCACTGGGGGTTACTGATCTTTCATCTCCAGTGAGACATGGTGGGTATCTTGCTCCCACTGCCCCTACCTATGTGGGAGCAGCCTCAGAAGAGGCAGCAAGTGAGTTTGGCCACAACAGGGTTGTGGTTTAGCCAACAGTGATGGTGAATTTTATGTGTCAACCTGGCTAGGCCCCAGAGCCCAGATTATTGGTCAAACATTATTCTGGATGCTTCCGAGAGAGTGTTTTTAGATGAGATTTACATTTGAACTGGTGGACTTTGGTAAAGCAGATTGTCCTCCATGATGTGGGTGGACCTCATCTAATCAGTTGAAGGCCTTAATAGAACGAAGATTGACCTCCCCTGAGCAAGAAGGAAGTCGGCCAGCAGCCGGCCTTTGGACCTGAAGTGAAACACCAGCTAGGCCACCCTGCAGATTTTGGACTTGCCAGTCTCCATAATCATGTGAGTCAATTTCTTAAAATAAACCTCTTTCTATATAAACACCCCGCCTGTTGCTTCTGTTTCTCTGGAGACCTTTGACTCATACATCAACCAAGTACAATGAAATGAGAGAGGAGAAGGGTCTGGGGTGTTTACAACCAACTGAGGGTGGATGTCCAGCTGGATACGGAGGAAAGTGAGGGTGCAAAAGGAATGAGGCCAATGACTGCGGGTAAGTTCAGTGGATTGTGGTCCCCGTGTGTTTAAACAATTGTTGGAGTTGGGCATTAGAGGGAGTTATAAAGCCAATTCTGAATACTTCCAAATTAGCATTGTGCAAGAGAAACACTGAAATAGATGTGTTTCCATTTTTCTCTGGAAGAACAATTGCAAGATAGAGGCTCCAAAGGCCTGATGAACTGTGTCCCACTCCCCTCCTGGAGTCCAGGCAGGAGGCAGGCTCAGAGCAGGGGGAGGGCAGAGGGACGGGGACGGGCTGCGGTCAAGGAATGGCGACAGGGCAGGACTGGAGCGAGAATGGCCTGAGAGAGCCACCTGCACCTCGCCTGGCATGATGGCCACCCGGGGACATTCCCGTAGCCCTGGAGGGACCAGGCAGTAACTGAGAATCCATCACGGTGCCTGCCAGGGGTCATCAGGACTGCAACAAGGGGACGCAGAAGGCCAAGGTGACAGCCCAGAGCGAGGAGGAAGGAGGAGGCTGTGACCGGGTGCCCAGGCAGCAGTGGGGCGCCCAGCTCCCCAGCAGCCATCAGCACACACAGAAAATACAACGAGTTCCCGCCAAAGGCCAAGCAGGAAGACACGCATCTCCTAGGCCAGCTCAGAGAACCAGCCACCCGCCACAGTGCTCCAGAAGCTTCTCCCTGCCCTGGGGATTTCTTAGGGGGGAGGAGGGTGAGAGGAGAAATCATGCAGGTGGGAAAGGTCTGGTAGGAACTTTGAATCTTGAGGCAACTGAGAAATTTACTCAGGAAGGCTTTTGTTTTTAACCAGAAAATACAGAATTACCTTGAGTGGCGAGTCTGGCCTTTGGAGGGGAAATGGAGCAAGAATGTCATGGAGGTTGTTCCCACTGAGAGGAAAAGGCAAATTCCAGAAATCTGGTTGAATGGTGACCTGAATTCTGATGCCACCATGTGAAGGGGGTGATGTTATACAAAACAACTCTATAAGTTGAGAGCATACGACAGAATCACAAGATAATCTCTGAATGGGAAGAAGCTTTAGGTGGTCTAATCTAGAGGTTAGATGACCTTGCCCCCCTCCGCAGGGGACAGCTGGCCTCGGCTACAGACACTTCTGGTTGTCACAACCGGCCTCTAGTGTGTGGAGACCAGGGATACTGCTCAGCATCCTACAATGCACGGGGCAGACCCTCACAACAAAGAATTCTGTCAAGAGTGCCAAGGTTGAGAAACCCTAGTCGAATCCAAAATTCTCTCCAGACATGCGTGTCCTCAGAAAAACTCCCTCCTGGCTCAGCCAGGAACTTCCGTGGTCATTTGCCCAGTGACTCAGTGATAGAGGCAGGACCTGTTCCCAGCTCGGCCTGACCCCAGAGTCTGTGCTTTCTATACCTCTCTGTCATGAGCCAAGGCCAGTCAAAACAGGGACATTCTACTTGCGGTGCTCTATATGCCCAGATGGTGGGCTGTGAGGAGTTCTGCTGAAGGGTCCCCTTCCCCTAAATCTCTCTCCCACCACCTGCAACAGTGCCTGCTACTCCATCACTAAGAGTCCACCCTTCAGGCTGAAGCTCCTCCCGTAAGATGCAGGTACCCTATACAGGTTTGAAGAAATTACTCTACAATATAGTCTAAAAATGGTACTACTGGTTGACCTTGGCAAGGCACTTGACCTCCTGTGCCTCCACTTCCTCATCTGTAAAATGGGAATAATAATTATACCTACTTCCTGGATTGTCACACAGATGGACTGAGTGATTCTATGTAAAGCCTGACACATACTAGGTACAATTGGTGTGACTGTTAACTGTGTATTCCAGCTTTGGAGGGGAAATCTAGATGGTCCCTTTAAAAGCCTGGCAGGAACCCAGGTTTTAAAAAAAAACAGCAGCAACAAAAGTGCAGCTTCTGCAGTTTCTTTTCAAGTAAGACAAACTGTTCAAAACTGAACAAGCATTAGTAAGAAGTGAGTGACTGACTCTTCACTTGGTTGCCAAGGAAACACTCCAGGTTGGACAAAAGACTGTGGTGGAGGTTGATGCCAGCTCCAGAAGGAGCCCATAGAATTCCGTCCTTCTTCTCCCTCAGACACAGGAGGAAAACTGAGCAAAGAGGCGCACAGGGCATTTTAGAGCTAAACCCTGTGGTTCCAAGAAAGCCTCGCGTCTCAGCAGAAAGCTTGCTTATTTATTTCCGATGCCTTGGCAAATCTACTCAGGACAGACAAGAATAAGCCAGGCTTTGCTGGAGTAAGCTGCACACTTGTTCTCAGGTTGGCGGAGGTTGTCCGTGGGCTGTTTGGACACCAAGTGTATGTGGGAGAAAGCTAAATATTTCTCCGAAGAAAAAGAAGAAGAAAAGAGCATAGGGTGAGCAGGAGTAAGAAAGGTTGTGGTAGGACCAAGATGTTGCTATTTCTGGGAGAAATTATTTCCCTATTGTATTCCAGACTTGTTACGGACTCTTTTTTTTTTTCCCTGTGGTAAAAGACACATAACATAAAATTTACCATTTTAAAGTGTACAGGTTGCATTCATACTGTGGTACAACCATCACCACTAATTCTGTAACTGAGCAAGACCCTATGGGGCCTTCCCAGGACAGATCCCAGCCCCACCCACCCACCCATGTCCTCTGCCTGGCTTTGTCTATAGAAAAACTTTAGTCAAAGAATAAATTTAATCAGAGAAGCGAGAAAATGCAGAAAGAAAGGAAAACAGTCAAGCAAGACAAAATAATAGTAGTTTAGCCATTAAACGAAGTCAAGGACCTTTAGTTCCTCTGCAAGGGCTATAGATGATATGCTGAGCCATGTCCTTTGAGCTGTTTTGCAGATACTGAAACCCTCACCGGGTGGAGGAAGTTAACTGTATGCTGCCCACAAGCACGTAGACCCCAGACGGGTCGGAACCAGAAGGTTGATGACGTTGACTCCCAGTTACTTCCCACCAGCCAATCAGAAGAGTGTCCACGAGCTGATCACACACCCCACAACCCCCTCTCTTACCCTGTCTTAAAAAATCTTTCCCTGAAAGCCTTCAGGAGTGTTCACGCCTTTTTAGCACTAGCTGCCTGGGCTCCTTGCTTGGCTCCTGCAATAGATGCTGCCCTCTCCTTCACCACAACCCAGTGCCAGGACATTGGCTTTACTGCTTGTGGGCAAGTAGACCCAAGTTTGGTTCAGTAACAATTCCAGAACATGTTCATCCCTCCAAAAAGAAACCCCATCACCAGTCACTCCCCACTTCCTCCTGCCCCCAGCCCCTAGCTACCCTTAATCTGGTTTTTGTCTCTATGGATTTTCCTGTTCTGGATATTTCAAATACATGGGATCATACAGTATGTGGCTGCTTTCACTCAGCATGTTTTCTGAATTCCTCCATGTTTTAATACATATCAGACTTTTGTTCCATTTTTGGCTGAGTAATATTCGATTGTATGAATATAATTTATTTGGTTGTTCCACTCATCTGTTAATGAACATTTGGGTTATTTGCACTTTTTGGCTATTGTGAATAATGCTGCTATGAACATTTTCTACATGTTTTTGTTTGAACTCCTATTTTCAAATCATGTGGGTATATACCTAGGGGTGGAATCACTGGATTTTATGGTAATTCTATGTTTAACTTATTGAGGAACTGCCAGACTGTTTTCCACAGCAGCTGCGCCATTTGACATTGTTATGGAAATGATAACACCTCATACTAGTAAAGAAGCAATGCTGTCAGCCCCTATGGAAATCAGTCTGGTAACATGAGGAGCTGTGTAGCTTGGTAGAAAGAGCATCAGACTGGAAGCCAGGACACTGGGTTCAATTTCCAGCTGTGCCAACTACTAGTTGATGAAATACTTATCCTTCCAAACCTCAGTTTCTTTGTCCATAAATGGGAAATATCTGCTTCATAGAGCTGTGGTGAAGATTAAAGAGTTATATTAAAACACCTGGCATCTAGGAGTTCTAGCTATTGCTATTATAATGTATAATGTTATTATCGGATATTGAGAGCCATAAAAGTCATGTTATTTAACTCAGAAAGTCTGCCCTTGAAAATCTATGCCAAGGAAATCAAGTTCCCTATTCCTACTAAAAAACAAACCTTGAAATATATGTCCTGGGACTTCCCTGGAGGTCCAGTGGTAAAGAATCCGCCTTCTGGGACTTCCCTGGTGGTGCAGTGGTTAAGAATCCACCTGCCAATGCAGGGGACATGGGTTCCATCCCTGGTTCGGGAAGATCCCACATGCCACGAAGCAACTAAGCCTGTGCGCCACAACTACTGAGCCTGTGTTCTAGAGCCCTCAAGCCACAACTACTGAGCCCACGTGCCACAACTACTGAAGCCCACGCGCCTAGAGCCACCACAATGAGAAGCCCACACACCACAATGAAGAGTAGCCCCCGCTCGCCGCAACTAGAGAAAACAACAAAGACCAGACACAGCCAAAAATAAATAAATAAATAAATAAATAAATAAATAAATAAATAAATAATTTTAAAAAAGGAATCCACTTTCCAATGCAGGGGATGCAGTTTCGATCCCTGGTCAGGGAACTAAGATCCCACATGCCACAGGGAAACTAAGTCCGCATGCCGCAACTACTGAGCCTGCGTGCCTCAACTAGAGAGCCCGCTTGCTGCAAACTCCAAAACCCACGTGCTCTGGAGCCCGCGCACCACAACTAGAGAGAGAAAACCCACACACCACAACTAGAGAGAAGCCCACATGCCTCAACAAACGATCCCACATGCCGCAACTAAGACCCGACGCAGCCCAAAATATAAATAATTAAATAAATGCCCTATTAAGAATGAGTTAATAGTACCATTCTTAAACAAGAAGGAGAAGAAGAAATCCAACAATTCTTGAGCACCAGCTTGGCCCTAGGTTCTGGGTTAAGCTCTTGACATACTCATTTATTAAATGTGCATTTATTGAGCCTCTACTATGTACTACTTACCAAGCTGGGCGCTGAAAATACAGCACCAAAGAAGAAAGGCATAGTCCCTGCCCTCATGAAGCTTCTATTCTAACAGGAAAGAAAGAAATAAAATAATTCATGATAACAGCTAACACTTACTGAGTACCTGTTTTGTGCCAAGTCTATTCAAAGCCAGGGGTTGGCAAATTACAGTCCGTAGGCCAAATCCGGCCTACCACTTGTTTGTGTAAACAAAGTTTTATTGGAATATAGCCACACCCATTTACGTATGGATTACTGTCTATAATAGTGCTTTCACACTACAGCGTCAGAGCTGAGTAATTAAGTCAGAGAGCACGAAATCTAAAATATTTACTACCTGACCTTTTACAGGAAAGTGTACCAACCCCTGTTCTAAGTACAACAAACCTTAGATATAGGTACAGTGCTAATATTGTGCCCATTATACAGATGAGGAAACTGAGGGAGGGAAAGATGAAATAACTTGTTCAAAGTCACAGATGTAGAAAATGAAGGAACCAGATCTATATTACAGTCTGGCTACAAAACATGTGCTATACACTCTATGCTGTACCGACTATTAGATCAAATATAGGTTGATTTAACTATAACTGTAGGAAGTGCTGAGAAGAAGGAGAGTATGCCATGTATCACTGAGGTGCAAAACGGAGGCTAGGATCTGAAAGGTGAGGAAGGATTGGCTGGGTGGCAATGAGACATTCCAGGTGTAAGGAACAGTGAATGAGGGCCTTGAGACAGTAAAGAGCTGGCCCATTCGAGGGACAGAGAGAAAGTATAGCTGGAGGCAGAGGAGGAGAGAGTGGTACCTGATGGATCTCATGAGAGAGGCAGGAGGCAGATTATGCAGGGCTGAGTAAACCAGTGTGAAGATGCTGAACTTTACACTAAGAGCAAGAAGGGTCTTAAGCCAGAATGTGATAATATTAGATTTGCCTTTTTTCAAAGATGACTCTGGATATAGTGTGAGGATGAGCCTGGAAGGCGGGAACTGAGAGTGGAAGGAGAGACCCAGTAGAGGCTATGGCCACAGTCCAGATGAGAGACACGGTGGCTTGAGCAGGGCTGGGAGAGTGGGGGACAGAAGCAGACGGATTCAGAAGCTGTTGTGGCTGGGCAGGGGTGGGGGCAGAATCAGTAAGACTTGGTGACTGACTGGCTACAGTGGTGACAGAGAGAGAGAGGGTCAGGGCTGGCCGTGTGGCTTCAGTGCTTTAATGTGTATCACTTCTAGGGTATTGCTCTGGGTTTTGAATTGTAACAACGGACTCTGCTCTAGTTCGTTTGAAAAGAAGAGGATTACAAGGCAGAATTAAGTGCCTAAGAGAATCTTTGGAAGGAAGAGTAGATCAGGTCTAGGCTGAGGAACAAATCCCTGATGAAGGTGGCAAGGAGACCCTGGAAGGACACTGCCTGTGCCAGCAAAATGGAGATGCTCTATCCTGCCTCTTTGCTCACACAGTTCCTGATTCAGAGTCCCTGCTGGTGAATCTGATTGGTGGACTCTCAGTCACATGTCTGCATCCTAGCAGCAAAGGAGGCTGGGAGGTGTCCCTGGTTTTCGTTTTTATATTTTGATTTCTATGTTGGGAGAAAATCAAAATGTGAACAGCATGTTCCAAAGATTCTAGGCTGCTATGAAGAGCACTTTTGTGCTAGAATGGATGGTGGGCGGTAGAGTTAGGTCACTAAGAGAAAAGACCAAAGGAAAGCTGGCGGGAGAGGGAAAATAGGGGGTTCCTTTTTCGATCCGTTGAATGTGAGGTACCTTTATATCCAGAAGGTAGCTGGTGAGATCCTCCTTAATCCTCATGGCAAACTACAAAATCCTTCTTTTGATCCCTTGCCCTAATGCCACACAATCAGAAAGTGGGGAAAATGGGGGACATGAATCCAGGACATTTTGGCCCCCATGGCTGTGGGATTTTTCTACCTCACACACACTGTCTTCCAACTTTATTATTGGCCTTTTAATCTCTGCCTATTTGGGGGTAATATCATCAATAGTTTTAATTTTATTTTTATTACTCCTGAGGCTGACAAACACCGAGAGCTGGCCTGACAGCCTCAAGGAAGAGCCTATCAATTCCAGCAGACTTTTCTATAGAAATGCCATATTGATTCTACAGTTTATATAAAAATGCAAAGGACTTATAAGTCAGCCAAACAAATTTTGAAAACGAACAAAGTTGAAGGACTTACATTACCTAGGTTTCAAGACTACTATAAAGCTACAGTAATCAACAGTATGGTATTGGCAAAGGATAGTTGTAAGATGAATGAAAAAGAAGTGAGGGTCCAGAAATAGACCAACATATACATGGCCAATTAATATCTAACAAAGATGCCAAGGTGATTCAATGGGGAAAGGATGGTCTTTCCCCACAGAAATGCTGTTTGAACAATTGGATATCCATTAAAAAAAGGAAATGGACCTGTAATCTTACCTCACACCATATACAAAAACGAACTCAAATAGGTCACAAACCTAAATGTAAAAGCTAAAACTGTAAAATATCGAGGAAAAAAAGTAGGAGAAAATCTTTGTGGTCTTGAAGTAGACAAAAAGCTCTTAGGACACAAAAAAGCACAAATCATTTAAATATATATATTAATAAAATGGACTTCATCAAAATTGAAAGCTTTTGTTCTTTGAATGGTACAGTTAAGACAATGAAAAGTCAAACTGCAGATCGGGAGAAGCAATGGACTTGTCTCAAGAACAAAAAAATGTTTACAATTTAATCATAAGAAGTCAAACTAGTTTTTTTTTTTTTTAATGGGCAAAAGATTTCAAATGCCTTCACTAAAGAGGATATACAAATTGTCAATAAGCACATGAAAAGATTCTCAACATCATTAGTCATTGGGAAAATGCAAATTAAAAGAAAACCATAATTTAAAAAGAGTCATGTACCACAATGTTCATTGCAGCTCTATTTACAATAGCCAGGACATGGAAGCAACCTAAGTGTCCATCAACAGATGAATGGATGAAGAAGATGTGGCACATAAATACAATGGAATATTACTCAGCCATAAAAAGAAACGAAACTGAGTTATTTGTAGTGAGGTGGACGGACCTAGAGTCTGTCATACAGAGTGAAGTAAGTCCGAAAGAGAAAAACAAATACCGTATGCTAACACATATATATGGAATCTAAAAAACAAACAAACAAAAATGGTCATGAAGAGCCTAGGGGCAAGACGGGAATAAAGACGCAGACCTACTAGAGAATGGACTTGAGGATATGGGGAGGGGGAAGGGAAAGCTGGGACAAAGTGAGAGAGTGGCATGGACATATATACACTACCAAATGTAAACTAGATAGCTAGTGGGAAGCAGTCGCATAGCACAGGGAGATCAGCTCTGTGCTTTGTGACCACCTAGAGGGGTGAGATAGGGAGGGTGGGAGAGAGGGAGACGCAAGAGGGAAGAGGTATGGGGATGTATGTATATGTATAACTGATTCACTTTGTTATAAAGCAGAAACTAACACACCATTGTAAAGCAATTATACTCCAATAAAGATGTTAAAAAAAAACACACACACAATGAGTTAACACCATACACCCACTAGAATGGCTAAAATTAAAAGACTGGCTATGCCATGTTGTCAAGGAAGTAGAGCAACGGGAGGTGTAAAATTGTGCTTTGGAACACAGTTTGGCAGTTTCTGAAAAAATTAAACATACACTTAACATATGACCCAGAAATTCTGCTTCTAGATTTCTACCCAAGAAAAATGCAAACATATGTACTCAAAAGATCTATATATGAACGTTCATAGCAGCTTTCTTTAGAGAAATTGTGTGGCATTAAAATACTTCACACCATTATAAAGGAATGATATAGTGATACATGCGAAAACATGGATGAGCCTCGAAAACGCTATTATTAGTGTCTCAGTAATTTTTTCATGGCACCTAAGCCAAAATACCCAAGGTTCTATTTATTTAGAGGTTAGGTCCAAACAACTCCATAATAGGGGTTCCCGAGGTGTTGAACAGAAGTCTCGTGTTTCCCTCGGAAATTGTAAATGCCCATGGTGGGTTTGCTGTGGTGTCCCGGGGTGCCTCAGCACAGTTTAGGGGCCATGAAGGAAAAACGGTTACCTGAGGCTGTGGGAAAAGGGCATTAGTGAGCTTTCCGGTGTGATGGAACCTCCCTAAATTTTGATTGTAGTGGTGGTAACACATGTGTATACATTTGTCTAAAATGGATGCATTTTGTTGCATGTAAATTATACCTTACCAAAGTTGACTTTAAAATAAAGGCCAAAAATATTTTGGGTATGAAAATACATCTCATGTGTGCATATACACACTCATAAATACACACACTCACTCCTCTTTTTGCCTGTTCGTAGAATCATAGAACTACGTTTTGTTATTTTTGTTATCGGCCACACTAATTGACTCTAAGACTCAGTTTTCACCACTGAGATCTACTCCCTGTTGAATATTATAATGCATAATATAGATGCTTGCTTTGGTATTACTTTACAATGGAAATTAACTTATAGCTGAAAATATCTGGTTTAATGTAACACATGAAATATCATCAGCTACTTCAGATGATTGAACATCAGGATGATCAAGATAAACCGTAGTGCTGCTTGTTTTTTTTTTAAACAATATTTGTGAGTAAAAGCTGCTAGGAAAGGTTCCTTCTCGCTGTAATTCTTAAACCTTACACAGATAAAATGTGAGAATCATTTCTTTCTACCGTACCAATAGTCATCAAAATGTATGTTGGTTTTTTTTTTTCTTATTTTCTTCAAGGTTTGCACTTTAACAAATGTTTGCAACAAAATTTTATCTGGCTAAAACTTTTTCTTCATCTTTGGAACATTTCCTACAACCAATAGCTAAATCTTGTCGTGGGATCTAGTGCTGAAGGGACTCAGACATCCGCTAATTATTTTATCTTCTTTCTTTGCAGCAGGTCGGTCTTTGCCTTGGATAAAGTGAATTTTCAAGTCCCCAGAAGGCACTAGCCTTCTGCTTTTAAAGTCTCTAGAAGACACTAGCGTCCCCAGTCTCAGAAATGCCTTCTCAGCACCAGGGAGGTCTGCTTGGGTCGGATATAAATCTCACATTGTGCAGTTTAAGCTCATTTCCTCTTTTTTGTACTTGCTCAGTTGATTAGTGCCTCCTTCATCCTGGCTTAAATCACAAGTACTTTGCCCAGACGCTCCTCGATGCCTCGTCACTGCCTTCATTCACGTGTCTTCCATCTCTGCCCATCGGCCACCCAGGGCTACCCAGTGATTCCCACAGCAACCTTGGCATCCAGGGCCTCCTCTGATGGTAGTCTGTTTATAACTAGGAGACCACATGTCCTGGTCTGCCGGCTGAGTGCTAGTATATGCCTGTTGTCTGGCACAGCTTTTAAGAGTGCCCCCTCCTCTCATCCTAAACAGTGTCTTGGTTTGCTTAATAAATTATATGATCCCCTTATTTATAGGAGATGAAGAATCAGGGTGATTTCCCTGAACCTCCCAGATTATGGGGCCGCATACTCCAGTACAGCAAACAGAGGAGACCAGATAGAGTGACTAAGTATAGAGTGGAATTGCACTGGCCCATATGGTACCAATAGCCACCTGACATGTGTCTAGTTCTAATTGAGTTGTGCTGAATGTGTAAAATACACTCCAGATTTTGAAGCCTTAGTACCAAAAAAAAAAAAAGCAAAATAGCTCATTAATAATTTTTATATTGAAATTGTATTTCAGGTATGTCTGATTAAATAAAATATATTGATTAAAATTAAGTAATTAATATATACTTAGAATTCAAATATATTATTTAAATTACTTTACTTTTTTAAAGAATTATTTTACTTTTTAAATGTGGCTACTAGAGATTTTTTTTTTTAAATAAATTTATTTATTTATTTTGGGCTGTGTTGGGTCTTTGTTTCTGTGCGAGGGCTTTCTCTAGTTGCGGCGAGCGGGGGCCACTCTTCATCGCAATGCGCGGGCCTTTCACTGTCATGGCCTCTCTTGTTGCAGGGCACAGGCTCCAGACGCACAGGCTCAGTAGTTGTGGCTCACGGGCCTAGTTGCTCCGCGGCATGTGGGATCCTCCCAGACCAGGGCTCGAACCCGTGTCCCCTGCATTGGCAGGCAGATTCTCAACCACTGGATTACTAGAGAATTTTAAATGACACATGTGACTTGCCTTGTGTTTCTACTGGACCGTGCTGCTCTAGATACAGTAGGTCATTCCCAGGAGTGGTCCTACTTCTGACTTTCCTTTTCCTTTCCTACAGTAACACCAGGCAGCTGAGGGGTAGATAGCAACCATCTCAGGTATTACTCCTCCCAGATGGTATTTGTCTGACGACTGTGGTCACTGATTGTGCACAATCCCTACTCAACCAAGGTGTTATGGGGTGGAAAACGCAACACTCTCCAGTTAGGAGATTGGAGTTTTAGACCCAGCACTGCATCTGGGTGAGTTTAGCCAGAAACCCAACCTCAGAGGACCTTGGATTTCCCCTCTATAAAAACAAATGAAGGCATGGAGCTACATGACCACTGAAGCTCCTTCACGTTCTTTCCAAAAGGTCTAAGCCCATGAATGAACACTGTTGCTATCGCAGGGATACATGCAGGCTCAGTGGTAGAGCGTGATTTAGGAGGAGCTCTTGGGTTGCCTCATAAATCATGTGCCTCCCCCGCCATCAAAGCTGCCCTTAGACCCAGAATGCCACCAAATTACATCCCTTGCCACAATGGCCAACCCAGAAACCAGCATTTAGATAAGGAAATTTGTCACGTGCTAGTGAGAATGCAGGCTAAACAAAAATACATAAGATTAGGAAGGACTTTGAAATTCAGGGATGATGGACCCATTAAAGGTCACTTAAAAAGGTGAAGATTATTTTAGAGAAATAACAATCCTCCCCTTGCCCAACAACATTTTTCTGGAAACCGCATATGAAGAATAACTAAGGTAGATGGAACTTTCACATAACAGCAATATTGTAGTGGGAGTATCGTTTCTGATGGATGACTCCACATCATAATAATCACAGACACTAAAGCAATAACAACGTATAGGACCAATCCTCCCAGGAGGTGTTTCATTTTAAGAGAAAATTTATAAACGCAAATGAATTTCCAATTTGTGGCACATGGCAGCTAGGTGGGCTGAGGGGAGACCCTTTCGAGCAGAGAGCTTTCCGGTTATTATTTTCTAATAACCCTCATCCCCTCAGGGCTGCAGCCATGCCCCGAGAAGGCAGGTGAATTGACATCAGAAAGCAGGTGTTCTGCTTCTAAGAAGCCCGCCCTGGTTTAGCAGATTAGCTAACTGAGTCCTTGAAGGGCATGGAACAAAGTTTTGAAGAAGCAGGCTGGAAGCTAGATTATCATCAAAGCTCTCTGAGTGTGAAGATGGAGAACAGATGAACCAATCAGTGGGTAGCCAGGAGGCACCTGAGGGATATAGGAAACAGCCAGATGAAGTGGGACTCCTGGGCATCAGGGGCCAGAAAGGGCTAAAAGACCAGGGAGGATGGACCCAGGGCCATGGGGAAGGCAGAGGACCCCACTCCAAGGTCACTGGACTGCCAAAGGCACAGACGAACATAATTTACGTCTTGTCTTGCCAAGGGCCAGCCCCGCTGCTTCCTGTGGGTGTGCATTTCCTTTCATTCAAACCCTCAGCGAACTCAGAGGAATTTGAAAAGTGTGGTCAGTCTTTAGTGAGTTGTTTCTCTTGTGCTCTACATAAAGGGTTAATCTAGTGGGAAACAGTCCCCCATCCCTGCAACATTTGACTGTTCCTGGTGAAGGGAGAGGCTGCAGAAGAGAGAATACAGACTTCTCAAAATTATGAACACCTGACCAGAGGTCAGGTCAAAGTATGAATAAGGAGAAGGAAAAAAAGGTGGGGTGAGAAAAAGTAAAACACAGCATTAAAGAGAAGAAAGGGTAGATAAGGAAAGTGAAAAGAAACCAAGAAAAAGGGAGAGAGTGGGGATAGAGAACACGGGAGACCCAAGAGGAGAGACACAGCAGGTCCTGGGATAAGAACTAGAATTCTGTAAATGGCTCCAGTCCCAGCTTGCTATTGGTTGAGCTTTTGGACAAGCGTTATTGGAAACCCCTGAAATCTTAGCTGTTTTTAATTGCTCATCAACTGCTTTAATACTTAGGAACATACAGCCAGTCTCCACGTGAGCTAATTTTTTGTTCTACAGTGATGTGACCACAGCAATGCGACCCACTGATTTGGATTAAATCAAAGCAAGGGATTAAACCTTGAACCCCATTCTTCACATAAATGTAAAGGCTACCAGGCATTCAGTGTGGCTTGGGAAGCAGAACCTGCACTAAGGGCCATCGGCCTGACACCTCAGCCATCCTACCCCTCCGCCCGCGGGGTAGACGTTAGAAGATGCATGAGTGGAGGCGCCATGTTACGCAGTGAATGGCAGAGCTGAGATTCATTCTTAGTGTTGTCTGACTCCAAACACTGGCCTCTCAGCTCTACGTCACACTGCCTCATTAAGAGCCAGGGCTCTATGATAACAGCTACAGTTTTTTGGTGCACAGGAAATAGTTGAGACTTTATGAAACTTTTGGGTTAGTGATCAAAGCCAGACATGACCTCACTCTACCTGGTCTGTGCAAATGGGCCATTGTTTGGCTCTGAAGCAAATTCTTCTGTTCCCTGGTGGTAATAGCATTATATCTTCCTTGAGGTCACAGTATTTTTGTCTTTCCACTTTACTAGGAATCTGAGAAGGGCACAGAGGTTTGAGTGAGGGGTCTCCCTAAAGGCATTTTCCATGCATCTGAAAAGGGCGCCGTATTTCCACCAAGAGTTAGATCTTAGCATCTGAGCCAAGTAATAAATAAAAATGTAACCCAAGGGAAGCCCCCAGCCCCTTGAAACACTTGAATTCAGATTTCCAGCCTGGATGGGAACTTGGTTTAACACACAATCCACAACAGGAGAGCCTGGGGCTACTCACTGGACCCCAAAAGGCTGACCTGAGGCCTCACTGCCCAGACTTCCAGGGGGGCTGAGATTGTCCTGGCACCCAAGTCACCACATTCTCCTTCAAGCCCTCCCCACCCATCACATCTTTCAGGACAGCCCCCTCCTCTCCAAGGGAGAAAGCCCTTCCATCCAGCCCCTATATGGGTCTCACAGACACTGGAAGCTTCCTGCTGGCTCTACCAAGGGGAGGCACAAGCCCAACTCCTGGGTTACCCTGGGGTGGGGGGAGCCCAAACAGTGCCACTCCATCCAGCTCTGCCTCTCCTCCTCCGTCTGCCCCTCTGCTCCCCCGGTGGTGCTGGGGGCGGATTTCTCCTGAAGAACCTGAGGCAGATATAACTTACCTGCACAAAACTCGGTTTTCTTCCAAGAACCTCCCAGCCTGATCCATGTGAAGACCGTCAGCTCCTTCTTTTACCATGACTTTGACCCTACTTCCTGTGACGTAATTACTGTTTGCTTCTTTCTTGGCTTGTTTTCCAACCACTAAGGGTCCCTACATTAACTGACAAAGCTTCTTTAGTGTTCCTAAACTCTCAACAGATATTTGCTGTTGAGATTCAGGAATGAGAAATATGAATTCTCAGGAACTCCTAAAATCATATGCTATTATATATATTTTTTATAACATTTTGTTGACGTTTTTATTTTTTATTTTCTTTTTTTTTTGGCTGCGTTGGGTCTTTGTTGCTGCATGCAGGCTTTCTCTAGTCGCGGCGAGCAGGGGCTACTCTTCGTTGTTGAGCATGGGCTTCTCATTGTGGTGGCTTCTCTTGTTGTGGAGCACGGGCTCTAAGGCACGTGAGCTTCAGTAGCTGTGGCACACAGGCTCAGTAGTTGTGGCACGTGGGCTCAGTAGTTGTGGCTCACGGGCTCAGTAGTTGTGGCTCGCGGGCTCTAGAGTGCAGGCTAAGTAGTTGTGGCACATGGGCTTAGCTGCTCCACGGCATGTGGGGTCTTCCCGGACCAGGGCTTGAACCCGTGTCCCCTGCATTGGCAGGCAGATTCTCAGCCACTGTGCCACCAGGGATGTCCCCCGTTGACATGTTTTTAAATGAGTGGCTACATAAAAACAGTGAAACATAAGCTCCTTTCCTTTTTTTAATGCAATGAAACTATTGTCCATTTTACAAAGAACTGTAACCTACAGCAGATATTCAAACACGGGAAAACACCAAATACTATCTGATAGTATTTAAACGACTTAACGTTCGAGCCTCTCAGCCAGGTTTACAGCACTGCTCTCACATGTCAAAATTGCAGTTTAAGGGCCTATTTGGCTTCCAAACTTACTGTTTCTTATAACCCTACTCACAACATTTGTATAAAGTACACTATGCATATGGATTTATTAGTATTTCTTTGATTTGCAAGAATGAGTCACCATTAGCAAGAGACAGGGCCATGAACACACACACACAACAGCTACAAGCAAGACTGACTGAGTAGATTGTGACCACTTCCGTCCTAAGCGCTCTTGTCATTGTTTCCTGAAATGTCCTGACCCTTCCGCTTGTCATTGCTTCCTGCTCTTACTTTTGACCTGATGTCAGGGACTCCTAACTAGTTATGTCTCCAGGTTGATAATTAAGCTTTCATTCTCACAGGAGAATTATTGTTTTTCCCATTTTCCCAATTGCTTGTCTGATTTATCCTCAGGATTCGGGAATTTTGGAAAAACATAGAAATTTTCCAGGAAGTGCTGGGAAGGAATTCCTAGATGGGAACACCACTTCTTCCTTAGCCATCCAGAGGGAATGGCTACAGTGGACCACAGTTTCTTTCTAACACCCATGTGACTTAGCTGATAGCTGAGGAAGCAATTTAAGCCCTCCCACTACATAAAAACTCATAAATTTTTATTTTTGAGAGTATATCTTGCAGCATCTGTCCACGTATTGACTTGTTTATGCAATTCCTTGCCTATCTACTCTGTGTCAGGCACAGCTTGGGAGACAGGAAGATGAGAAGACAGTCTCCAGGGCTTCCCTGGTGGCGCACTGGTTAAGAATCTGCCTGCCAATGCAGGGGACACGGGTTCGAACCCTGGTCTGGGAAGATCCCACATGCCGCAGAGCAACTAAGCCCGTGCACCACAACTACTGAGCCTGCGCTCTAGAGCCCGCGAGCCACAACTGCTGAAGCCTGCGAGCCACAACTACTGAGCCCGGGTGCCACAACTACTGAAGCCTGCGCGCCTAGAGCCCGTGCTCTGCAACAAGAGAAGCCACCGCAATGAGAAGCCTGCCCACTGCAACGAAGAGTAGCCCCCGCTCGCCACAACTAGAGAAAGCCTGCACGCAGCAACAAAGACCCAATGCAGCCAAAAATAAATTAATTTATTTTAAAAAAGAAAGAAGACAGTCTCCAGCCAGGGCTCAGCCCTGGAGAGGGAGGCAGTGTAGGGAACCAGGCTCCCATCAGCTGGGAGTCCTTGGTTATGGAGCAGAGATGCCAGTGTGACCCTGCCTGGAGCCGGCCAAGGTTTCACACAGGAAGTAATGGTTTGCTGGACCCTAGAGGGAAGGGACAAGTGTTCCAGATGGAAAAGGAAGAGATAGAAACTCCACATTTGGAGGCCAGCCTGTGCAGAGCACAAAGGCACGTGGAGAACATGGGACCGTGACCTGGAAGGCGCTGCCTGCACTCCACACTGGGACATTTCCCTCCATCCTTTGATTAGCGGGAAGCCTTTTTTTTTATCAGCTTTATGGAGGTATAACTGACAAACAAAAAATGTATATACTTAAGGTATGCAACATGATACACATTGTGAAATGATTACCACAATCAAGCAAATTAACACACCCAACACCTCACATAGTTACCCTTGTGTGTGTGTGGTGAGAACACTTCAGATCTACTCTCTTAGCCAGGTGTCAGTATACACTGGAGTATTGTTAACTATAGTCACCATGCTGTACATTAGATCCCCAGAACTTACTCGTCTTATAACTGGAAGTTTGCCACATTTGACCAACATCTCCCCATTTCCCCCCCCCGCTCCCAACCCCTGCCAACCACCGTTCTCTCTGTTTCTCTGAGTTGAAAGCCTTTGAAGCATTTAATCAGGTGAGCAACATGATCAGGGCTATGGGTTAGAACAATTCGCTAGGAAAATTCCCATCCACACCTGGCTGCGCGGATCCTTTTGAATAACTCCAGAGAGCCAGAGCCCACTGACCAAAGGCATACTCCCCAACTAGTTGTTCCTGCTGGATTTATATTTAGGTGAGAGTGGGTTTTTTTCTTTCATCAAATGGTCTAGGTTACAGGATTTCCCTGGTGGTCCAGTGGTTGAGAATCCGCCTTCCAATGCAGGGGACACAGGTTTGATCCCTGGTCAGGCAACTAAGATCCCACATGCCGCGGGGCAACTAAGCCCGTGTGCCACAATTACTGAGCCCATGCACTCCGGAGCTCACGCGCCACAACTAGAGACAAGCCCATGCACTGCAGCAAAAGATCCCACGTGCTGCAACTAAGACCCGACAGAGACAAAAATAAAATAAATAAATAAATATCTTTTAAAAAACTGCGTAGCAACATAGGAAAATATTTATTTTTACAAAATGGTCTAGGTTAGCATTTGAGCTTTCGTCTAAAAGAAACAAGGGGATGTCAGCGCCCAAAGGCACCACACAGGAGCCTCTCCCATCTCAGTTCCCAAGCTGATTAGTAGAAACTGTCACTTCCCACTGTAAGCTCCTTCTTTAAAGACTGAGCTATAATACCCTATTCCAGTCAAGAGACACCTCCATAAAAAACTGGGGGCAAGCTATCTGCATCTAACTCTGAAATGGTGCAGGAAAGGCAAATGTGGCAAAATGTTAAGTGCTGGTGAATCTGGGTGAAGTGCACCCAAAAGTTCTTTGTACTCTTTTTGCAACTCTTCTCTACACTTGAAAGTATTAAATGATGCCTTAATATCTCCTCCCGTCCGGAGGCTACAACAGTCCTTTTGATGATGATCACAGCCACCGTCTCAGGAAATCCTGCTACCCTGTGTACATCACATTACAATGTCTCATTGAATTTTTACTACAATACAGTGAGGTAATTACTATTGTCTCCATTTTACTGATGAGAAAAATAGAGATTTAGAAAGGTTAAATGATAGATTAGATCAAATGATTACTCAGTCAATAGTCATACACGCACCCAACCTCCATGAGCAAAGTATACTTTCCCCATCCCATATTTGTCGGGCTTGGGCCATGGGACTTAATTTGGAAAAAGGTATGTTAATGGACAAGACATGAGTAGCAACTTAAAATGTAATTGCGTGGTTGGGCTTACACTCTTGTGCTTCTGCCATGACTATAAGAAAAACATGTCCTGGGTAGGTGATACTGGTCCAAGGAGGATAAGACACATGTAAAGCAGTCTGGACTTAAGTCACAGCTAGAAGGCAAGGCCAGGTGAGCCCAGACTAGACCAGCCAACACCAAGTACGCCCATGGAAGCATGTTATTAGATGTTACTGAGTTTTAGGGTCATTTATTACATAGCACTATGGTGGCTATAGGTAACTGATACATCTAACATGTCTCCAGAGCAAGTGATGGGCTTTAAAGCTGGGCTTTAACAGCATATGATTTCTCCTGACAAAAAAGGGAAGGAGGAACATTTCAGACAGAAAGAGTTTAAATCCCAAAGGCATAAAGTATATCACTGGAAAATCGGGTGACAGATGATGCTGAAAAGGCCAGTCGGGGCCTACTCATGTGCTTAAGTATCGGGATAAGCCAGACAGCACTGCAGTAACAACTAAAGTCTTAAATCTCCATGGCTTGTCACAGTGAGGTTTTGTTTCTCATTCACAAAAAGCCTGAAGCAGGCCAAGCAGCCTCCTCCATCCAGAAACTACTCTGTGTAGCACACTATATTAGTTTGCTAGGGCTGCTGTAAAAAAATGTATCATGAAAATCCACAGAGATGTATTGATGTATGCATACAGAGATGTATTGTCTCACAGTTCTGGAGGCTAGAAGTCTGAAATCGAGGTCTGGCAGGGCCATACTCACTCCTCAGCCTGTAGAGAAGGATCCTTCCCTGCCTCTTCCAGCTTCTGGTAGCCTCAGGTGTTCCTTGGTTTGTGACAGCATAATCCCATTCTTTGCCTCCACTTTCACATGCCCTTCTCCCCTCTGTGTCTGTCTGTGTCCAAATTCCCCTCTTCTTATAAGGACACAGTCATACTGGATTAGGGCTTGCTCCAGTGACCTCATGTTAACTTGATTCTGTCTGCAAAGACTCTAGTTCCAAATAAGGCCATTTTCAAAGCTACTGAGGGTTAGGACTTCAACACAGCTTTTAAGAGACACAATACATCCCATAACACACACATAGCTATGAAGCCATCCCAGAAGGACAGAAGAAAACTGGAGGATACCATGGGATGTGTTTAAGGGCCAGGTCTGGAAGTGGCTTCTATCCCTTTTCATCCGTCTCCCAAATGACCAAAACCTTGTCACATGATCCCAGCCTAACAGCAAGGGAGGCTGGGAAATGTGGAGGAGCACGTGGATATTTGATGGGCATCCACAGTGTCTTCTGTGATCCCCGGTTCACGAGTCCAGGCTTCGTTCTTCAGGCAACAAGAAGCCACAAAGCGTGGGGAGGGAGATGGAGGGAGGGGGTAAAATGAGTGGACAGAATAGAGAAAAGCAATTCAGGAGACTAGGAGATCTGTTGAGATGCCGTACAAATCACCCAGAAGGTAGACGGTGAAGATCTGCAACAGGGCTGAACTGCTAGGAAGGGAGAGGAGGAAACAGGTTTGAGGAAATTGTTGGAGATAGAGTTGTGCAGCCAAACAGAAGGGAAGGAAAAGGAATCATTTTCCCGACTTACAATCGCTTCACATCAGGACTTTAAAGGGTCTGAGCCAAAGGAACACGTTCCATTTCGGAGAAACTCTTCTGAATACTTTGCAACGTCTCAAAAAGCAAAATCTCTCAGAATTAAAAAAAAAAAAAAAAAAAAAGCGAAATCTCCAAAACCAGACCATTTTGCTAAAATTGTCTATATTGTGGATACCACCAGAGCTAATGAGCCCTTTTCCTGTTATTAAGCCTGGAAAGGAGATGAAGGGGCAAACTCAAACCAGAAACATCTCTTTGGGGACTTTCCCCAAAGGGGAAAGGGATCAGAGAGAAAGGAATGAATTTCAAAAAAATATCCTGGAGGCTTCATGCTTCCACTGCGATACCAGTGCTGCAAGATGGTGCCAGGAGTTCAGCACCACTCCTGGAAGAGAGAAAGAAAACAGCTCCCGGCTGCAAGGTCCAGACCAGAGCCTCGCTGGAGGTGCCAGCTTTTCACGGACACGCATGTAAGTTGCGTGCTCCTGGAGAAAACCTCCGCCAGGACGCCGATGCCCTACGATAAACAGCTCTCCCGGAGGAAGGAGGCCCAGCTCTCATGCACCATTTATACATTCCTTCCTGGGGACCACGAGCACTTATTTGCTTCCCATTTACTACCCACAGTAGTAAAGGAAAGAAGCAGCCTGTTACTTATCACTGAAAGGATTTTTGAAACAATGCGAAAAGGGATTGGTCCTTCCCAGAGGGACCATCTGGCCCCCTGAAGGGAGGCAAGGCGGAGGAGGAGCCCCTCCAGGTACGAAGCGTGGTGGGCAGAGGCGGTGAGGCTCTGCGTGTGCCGTCAGGAGGCTTGCTGCATGTGGCCTGGTCCCTTGTCCCCCTCTTTCGCTGTCATCCCGAACCTTAGCCTTCACTTCTACGTGACCTTGGTCGTATTACAACAATTCCCTCTATTCTCCCGCTGCTGCCTGGAGGAATTGCAGAGGCCTGACCTCTGCTCAGCGAGACAAATGTTCTCTTCCCCACTCACCACATTAAACACTGTTTTCTAAATTCGCCAGGAACCCCCCAGAGTTAGAGAAGCCAGGCAAGCTTGGGAGAGTGAACAAGGGGCTCTTAACACATTAAGAATGTTGGACTCAGCTAGAATGCCTTTCTCTTCTTTTCCTTTTCTTTTTCCTCCCCGGTCTCCCGCTCCCCAATTTAAATCTTCCTTCTCGCCCTCCTTGGGCTCAACTGGACTCCACCCTCCAGAGCAAAGAGAAAGGTTAGGAGAAATATAGGAGGATACAGTATCATGAGGTCAAAGCGAGTCAGACCAGGGAAGGACGGGAGAGAGCAGATTCAGCCAACCCCTCTCAGACCCCAGGCTTTGCAAGGATCCAAGGACTTCGGTCTTTTTCAGTGCCCTTCATCAGCCTACACCACAACATGCCTTGCGGGTATCTGCTAAGTGGCCTAACAGAATGCTTTCTGAATCGAATGCTTTCTGCATGCCTCGGTGACTTGCATGCAGTCCGTTGAAGACAAGAAAGGAAGCCTCCCTTACCAGGGCGCTGGGCCCCTGTGTGCACCTGCTGGAGTAGGTGTCTCTCGCTAGAGGGATTGATGGAACAGACTGCAAACCCGCTCGCCTCCCAGAGCTGCAGAAGTTGTTAACCTTTTCATCACACACACAAACACACATTCAAGGTTAATGATTTTTAAGATCTGCTTCAACTTGGAACTTACCTCCTTAAAACTCTTCAGGGGCTCCCCGCCGAATTGGTGAGAATATCTAAAATCCTGCAACGGGCAAAGCTCCACATCAGCAGTTCTCAAACTTTTTAATCGTGGAATCCCTTTACACTTGTAAAAGGACCTCAAAGGATTTTTATGTCTGTGGGTTACATCTACCAACACTCACCATATTAGAAATGTAAACCGAGAAGATGTTATTTTAATTATGAATGTATTTTTAAATAACAATAATAAAGCTATTACATGTTAATATAATTAATACAAATAACACGTACGATTAACACAAATCAGGTTATGAAGACTAACTCTATTTTCCAAAACAAATCATTTTTAGTGAAAAGAGTGGCACTGTTTTACATTTTTGCAAATCTTTTCAGTGTCTGACTTAATAGAAGACAACTAGATTCCCACATCTGCATTCAATCTGTTGTGATAGATTATGTTGATAAATCTGAAGACAAGCCGTCCTCACACAGACATGCAGTTGGAAACCAGAGGAATGTTTAATAGGCATTTCAGATCATTGTAGATATTCTTTTTTGATATTGCACCAAACCTCGGCATGTGGTCATTTCTTAGCGGTTAGTTGCCATGTGGAACACAAAATCGTATCAGTGACTTTCTCATATACTATTATATTAAAATCCACTGGACTATCTTGCTCTTTGAATGGATCTTTCACCCATACAAGAGGCTGAACCATCACACATTGGTCATTTGGAAAACATTGGCTGAGTTAGGCAGATCTTGCAAATGTTGTCACAGCATATTTATACAATATCACAAAACACTTCTCAATATCACCACCCATCTCATCAGAAAAATCTTGAAGTATTAAGGAAACTCTCAACCTAACTATGACAGAAGTTTTCCAAAAGTCTAGTTTTCACTTGGACGCTCACATTTTATTATTGGCAACAAAAAATATTACTTTGTTCATTTTTGAGAAAACATTTGGCAAGTATTTAAGTCTGAATAATCATAGTTAGATCATCTGCCAGTCATTCTTTCAAGTAAAAACAGCGCTTTGTGAAGCATGAGGCTAGTTCAGCTCACAACTCAAGTCAACCATTGGAGCTGGAGAACACAGAGCACTTTATGTGTATTTCCCATTCCATTACACAGAATTTTTAAAAAAACTATACCCAAAAGAAGAGCCTTAGTAAGAAGTAATCATTTTTACAGCTTCATCAAGGACATTTTAAAGTGAAACTCATATATATGTATGACTCCTAGTTCAGCCTTGATTTGTGCTAAAGCCCCACTGGTTTTACCCACCCTTGAGTAATTTGATAGGGATTGCATTAAATCTGTAGACTGCATTGGGTAGTATGGCCATTTTAACAATATGAATTCTTCCAATCCAAGAGCATGGGATATTTTTCCTATCCATCCTTGATTTCCATTTTGACAGTGACATATCACAATGGTGAAAAAGACAAATACCATCTTAGCACTGTTATGAAAACTTGATTTGACTTATACTTCCTGAAAGGGTCTCAGGCAACACCGGGGTTCCATGGACCATGCTTTGAGAATCCCAGCCCTCCACGCTCTGACATCTGCCTTCCTTTCAGTCTCCTCCTCCTTCCCTGGCTTCTGCTGGGCTCCCGTAGGAGCAGACCAGGAAACAAGGTTTCAAGGGCAAGTAGTTTATTTGTGAGGTGACCCCAAAAAGTACTGGGTGGGGACTGGAAGTGTGATATGAAGAAGAGAAGGAAGGCAGTGCATGATGTGTTCGTGAGCAGGTTACCCCTGCAGACGACTGGGGCTCAGTGCTGCTGGGAACTGTTAGGAGATGGAGTCGGGCGAGCCTCAGAGTTATCCCACCTGAGAGGTGAGGGAGCCGGGGCATTTATCCTCCAACTCTTGTCACTATTGGCTTATGGCTACTTTCAGCGACCTCCCCTATCCGGTGCTTCCCATCTGCCACCATGTGCAAGAATTCTGTACCTAACATGGAAAGCAGCAATGAAACCCAAAGGAAGAATGAATGAGTGATGTATAAGAAAGAGCACAGTGATGGTAAAAGAGAGCTTTCCTTTCTAGGTTTCAGACAGATTGGATTTTATTTTTCCAAAGCAAGCAGCTAAGACATTTCTTGGGCACTGCTTACTTGCAGTGCCAAATAGCACAAACCAGAAGAACAACTTAGAAAACTTACAAATCATCTCGTAACACATGATTCATTTTTGTCTATTAGAATCTTCAAATACCTTGTCTGTGGAATAGAAATCTCCTTAATCAAATCTATTTCCCTTGTCTGGCACTTTAAAACAACTGAGTTCTGTGACTGACAGTAGGGTTCACAAACCCTTTTTCAGCGTTATCAGATCCACTGCTGGGAAAACGCTAATTCCCTGAAGCCTTTTTTTTTCAAGCTCAGGTCTGCAGGAGATTCAATCCCAAATTTAAATGCCCAGGTGCATGATTTCATATGTGCTTTGAATAATGGTATCTGCTCTCAGAAAATCAAACAGAATTAGGAAAAGCAATTGCCCACCGGGATTTTCATTTTGTATTAGTGACATGAGATCATTCACAGGCCACGCCATTTTAACAATTCAGCATTGTGGAATTAGAAACCTTTCCACAAATCCACCATAGAATTCAAAGTGTTCATTTTCTTCCTATTATGGGAGGTGAAGGAAATAGGTGTTCTAAAATGCAGGCAGCATCAAGGTAAATGTGGTAGTCATTTGCTCAGTGAAAAATGCATGTATCATTTTTCCTACAGAAAAGAGACAATATTTGATTTTAATTATCCCTACAGCATTGCTGGTGTTGGGTCCAGATCAGGGAAGCTAAGGAACTAAAACAAAATACATCAAAGCATAACAGGTCAAAGAGAAGCAAACAAACAGAAACATGGAAATGAAACTACCAGTGGATGATCAAACATAACCTGTGGTACTCACTCATTGTACAAGTGTCTGAACATCAAAATCCAGATATTCTTCAAATATCTGGGGCCCCAGTATCCCAGGAGTGGTCTCCTTAGGCAGACTATAGACTGCAAAGCATCCCAAGAAAATACACAGGAGAAACCAGAAGGGATTGGCCAGTGGCTGAAGGCAGCCCCTGACCAGACTGTGTACCGTATCCCATATTCTTGGTCCTTGGGTTTAAGTTTGCACCTGGTTGCCCAGGACCTGCTGAGAGATGGTCAGGCAAGCCCACATTTGGAAAGCAAGGGCAAGATGTCAAGAGGCTCTCTAAAGAGAGACTACAGAATATTAGTGGATGGGGAGTCCCTTAAAAGAGTTTTTACAGCATCCCTGAGACTCACTGCCCTTGCAGAGCAACCCTACAGAGTAACCCTGGCATCTGCCTGATTGTACACTTAAGCCTGGTGAGTAAGACTTTACAAGCTCTGAGTCAGAGCGCACATTATAGACAGCATCTAAAAGCCTGACATTTGGTACCTTGGTCCCCCTTCCTGTTCACTGTCCTCCCAGTGGCTTTCGTCTTCATGAGTCCCTTGATCCTAATATCCCTGGGCCTAGCTCCCCTCACTTCTGTGTCCTCTCGGAAACCAGCTTGCCCACCAGTGGGGCAGCAGCTGGACCCTCCAAGAATCCCAGAGTTCCCAAGAGAAGGGAACTCCATTCCATAAACGTTTACCCTCAGCCCTGAAATATTTCCAAGCCCCAAAAGGCTAATTTAGTCCCCACTCTCGACCTCAACAAACAGCAGAGCTTTCAGCTATTTTTAGTGTTAGGACAAGAGCCAAAATGGGCTCCAAAGAGCAGAGTGCCCCGGGAGAGCTCTGGCATGTGTGCTGGTGCGTGTATGGCAGGTATGCTCCTATACTTGTGCTCGCCACATGCCAAGCTCGGTGGTGAGCTATCAACACATGTCTACTTACTTAAGCCTCACAACGTTATGGGGGTGGATGAACTGCTATAATGCCCATTTTAAAGATGAGAACATGGAGGCAGAGGGAGGTCAAGAAACTTGTCTAAATGGCACAATCAGAAAGGGGCAGAGCTGGAAATCCAAGCAGAATGGTCAGTCTCCATGGCCTGGACACCAGAGCTGGCCCAGGTTCGAGGATGATGAGGCGAGAGCACAGAGAGTTCATACTTCTGGTTTATATCCAAGTCATTTCTTTTTGGGAAATACTCCATATTTTAATCATTCATTTAAATCGTTAAGCATTTATCAAGCTCTTACGCTTTCTTTGGGGATTAAAAACTTCATGAAGTAAATCAAACAGGTATAAGCAAATATGCTGTAATTCTAGAACCATAAATGAGACGTTTAATTCTGAAAGGTGGTATTTGTGCATCTTTGTGGAACCTTCCCCCTCCCAAAGAACAGATGATGAACAGTGGCTGGGGGATTGGATCTGCACAGCAGGGCACCCTGCTTCCCCCACTCATTCTTGAGTGTGTAATGCGCTTTCTTGTTCAAACAAACACCCATCACCATTTTGAAGCAATATAATTCGTGATGAGTGATGAGGGTCTAAATTGGACCTAAGTGTTGCCAAAGTGTTGGTCTAAGTGTTGCCTGTTTAAAAAGAAATGTTTTGGGGGGAGAAAGAACACGATGAATATGTCGTATAATTGGATATTGGGGATAAAGGAGATCACCAAATTTCAGGTCAGTAGATATTTATTGAGCACTTTCATCCTGCAACAGCTGTAAGAGGTGGGCAAAGATCAGCTAGAGACATCCCTGATCTCAAGGTGTTACATAAAAATTGGGGAAGCAGAGAGATAAGACAAATATACAAATAGCAGTAATGTAAATTAGATTAATCATATTATGACAATTGCAGACAAAGTACTGCGAATAAAAATGTGCCCAGGATTCACCAGGAGGGAGAGGTCTCATACAGTTTGGGACTAAGAGATAGTATTTTAGGGACTTCTATGGGCACAGGAAAGGGTTGTGGGCATGTGTACATCTTCTCTCACCCTCCTCCCCTTGCCCAAGCCTGAGGTTGCAGGTTCAAGCCCCACCCCACTCTCACTGGGGGCTGTGGAATGATGCTGGTGGGTCACCCCTCCGTTGGGCCAGGGCTGGAATTCTCTGCTGATGCTTCTGGCTCCATCCGAGCACTTCCACTGTCCAGGTAGCTCTGGAGTCACAAGGAGAGGGTATGAATTATTTTCATACGGATTGTTTTCAGAGAGTTTTGTTCCTTGCGGAAGCCCAAGGAAACAGCCTCTGATTGTGGCCAAAGTGTTGGTCTAAGTTTTGCCTGTTTAAAAAACATGTTTTAGGGCTTCCCTGGTGGTGCAGTGGTTGGGAGTCTGCCTGCCAATGCAGGGGACACGGGTTCGAGCCCTGGTCTGGGAAGATCCCACATGCCGCGGAGCAACTAGGCCCGTGAGCCACAATTACTGAGCCTGCGCGTCTGGAGCCTGCGCTGCACAACAAGAGAGGCCGCGATAATGAGAGGCCCACGCACCGCGATGAAGAGTGGTCCCCACTTGCCACAACTAGAGAAAGCCCTCGCACAGAAACGAAGACCCAACACAGTCATAAATAAAATAAATAAATAAATAATTTAAAAAAAAAAAAAAAACATGTTTTGGGTGGGGGGGGAAATCCACAAATGAATATGTTGCATAATTGGATATTGGGGATAAAATAAAACTCTTCAGAGAAGCCAGCATCCTCAGGAATGTGGGTTGAAGAGGAGTGCCGTGTTTGACATTCATGGGAATGTAAACAGAATCTTGGTCTAGAAGGAAGGGCAAGTAGAAGGAGGAAGAAAAGAATCCGTTCATAAGCGACTAACCCACTGCCTACATGGGTTGTGTGATGAAAAAAGGCTGTTTGGTTAGTAGGAATGCATACTTGCTCAGTTCTTAACTAATGCTATCATATGAGTTATTTCTTCTAATATGTTCACTCAAGTTTCCATGTTACATTCAGACAGAGGACATCCTTCTCCTGCAACGGTCAAGACAATGTCTCAGATTCTTCACTGTATTTGATTGTTTGAGATTTTTTTTAAAAAGACTATTAGGGAGGGTGGGAGGGAGGTGCAAGAGGGAGGGGATGTGGGGATATTTGTATACGTATAGCTGATTCAGTGTGTTATACAGCAGAAACCAACACAACATGGTAAAGCAATTATACTCCAATAAAGATGTAAAAAAAAAAAAAAGACTATTGATAGGAATTCCCTGGCGGTCCAGTGGTTAGGACTCAGCACTTTCACTGCCACGGGCCTGGGTTTGATCCTTGGTCAGGGAACTAAGATCCTAGAAGCCGTATGGTGCGGCCAAAAAACAAAAAAAGCAAGGAAAACTATAAAAAAATTTTTAAAAATACTATTGACAGGGACTTTGGAATCTCTTTAACGTACACAAGATAACGGCAAACACAAGAATTGATGACTTCTTTGTCTCACCATTTATTTACATTTTTCTTCCCAGGTCGGGGTAGAAAAGTTTCCAGGAGTAAATGTCTATTATATGATAGTATGTATCTATCTTGTTTAGTGTGGAATCTGCAGGTTACATCTTTTTTGTTACAATGAATAATATTTATGTGTACTTGATGTGGTCAATTAATGAATAATGCAATTTAGGGGCATTAGTCAATTTAACAAATTATGATATTTGATAATATCATCAACTTGGAATTCTTATGTGAAAGTCAGTGAAACATCTTTGAGTGTAAAGTTCCTCAGAATGCTCATGATACTGTTATTAAGCCTGAGTTACTAGGCTTAAGGGCTACATTTTCATTTAATTAGTATGATTCAGCCTGAAGGCAAAGGAACGTATTAAAGTAGGGCTTCTTGGAGAAATGGCTAATTCTAGGACTGGCATAAGAAAGTACAACAGGAGCCTGGAACAACTTGTGAGGCCAGAAACTAAGGAAAGTAAGCACGGAATCAAACAGACATGGGAGCCAGCTTGAAGGGCCTCCTAAATGGCCAAATATGAGACAATCTGAGCCTCAAAATATAATAAAAATTGTGTATTATATCCTGTAATTCATGGAACAAAATTAAAATGTGCAAGTCCATACAGCTTAAAAAAAGCAAATGAGAGAGAGGGGAAAGTCATTCCTCATAATAGAATGCTAACTAACAAATGTGGAACAACCAAGAGTTAGAAAATCATCCTTTTATAACCATCATGGTCATAACTGACTCAAGGAAATATTATCAATGCTGCAGGATGTGGGGTGAATGTATGAAGAACAATAGGATATTTACATAGTTCCAATATTTCCTGACATAAAAACAACAAGGGCCTACCATACAGCACAGGGAACATATTCAGTGTCTTATAATAACCTACAATGGAAAAGACTGAAAAAGAATCTGAATCACTTTACTGTACACCTGAACCTAACACAACATTGTAAATTAACTATACTTCAATTTTTAAAAATGGTTATTGAAAAAATAAAGTATTTCCTGATAGCTTACTTATAAATTACAAAAGGGAAAACTGTGATTTCCACTGAAGAAACCTGACAGACACCACATTAACCAAGGGGCTGAAGTTAATACCACCACTAATAGGATAAGTGGACAGCAAGTGTCTCCTGAGGTGATGCACTAAGAAGAACACAGTACCAGTCATGCAGGATTTGCCCAGAATGCATAACCTAATATAATCACAAGGAAGCATCTGACAAAACCTGTATCAAAGAGCATTTCCAAATATGAATAGTGTTGTTAATCATAATGATAATTCATGACCCTGAAACTCCTAAGATATTTTCTGAATCATAAAATAAAAACTGATTATAGCAAAAATTGCAAATGTGTTTTATCCTCAAGTTTTAGTAATCGATAATTATGGCATATTTAATTAACCTTTCTGTTTATCAGCCTGATGAAATGGTAATATCATTTTTGAACTTCAATAACCATCAGAAATATTCAATATACATAGATTTTAAGTGGTATGAAGTAAAGGCATTGCTTGAATAATCACTAGTCTCTAATGTCAGACAGAAAAATCAATTCTGTAAAACCTGGAGTGAATTTTCTAGCAAAGGTTTTTACTCATCTGTGTGTAACACAAGAGAATAGGTTTCCTTGGATATTTTAACCCTCTGGTTTTAGTCTTACTCAGAACCCAAGATGAAAAATTACACCTGCTCTCAAATTTTAGATCCAAAGTGAATTTCCAATTCAAATCTAAAGAGAAGTTGTGTTTGTTTTTCCCAATTACTAAAAATATTCCTACACTTTTGCTAAAATATTGAAAACATTTTCTCTTACAATAACAAAGGAACTTTTTTCAGCCAAGGAAGATTTCTTTTTTTTTTTTTTAAGTTTCATTTACCTGAAGATGAAATGCTGTAACAAGAAGGTGCCTAGAATTACAGCACAAGTTGTGACTTGACTCTGTAACTGTCATTCAGTCATGAAACAGGGCCTGAATCTTTCCGCAGATCTACTTTGAGGAAGGCAAAGTCAAATTTTCTGGTAAAAGAAATAGCCCACCCCATGCTAATTCTCTTGGGACAGTGCTGTCAACATTCATTCAAAAGAGATAAAGAGGAAGAGGGAGGGGTGGGGAGGGGAAGGAGAAGAAGAATTAAAAATGGAAGAATTGTAAAGTTAACGCTCAGTCTGTAATACGCTATCGCATATACGCATGGTGTGGGAAATCTGTTACTATGAGAATTAGGGGGCTTGTCTCCTTTAAAATCTCTAATAAATATACATAAAACGCAACCTTATTTTCTAGTAAGAAAGAAAGATTTTTTTTCCTCCTGTACAAAAGAGGCAGATTATTTGCAGAAACTGAAGTTAAAAATAGCTCTGGTGATATTGTCTGCAAAGCTGAGAAATGCTCTTTTGTGTTTCATGTTCTCGTTAAAGAGAGAAGGCAAAGGGAGTGTGAAATAAAGGGTGAGAAAACAAACACACTTTCTAAAAGAACAGTATGCAAAAAAACTCTCCCACTGACTTAGCAAAAGTAAAGTCGATAGTTGAGCTAATTTCATAAGTGTGAAGCTTCAGTAAGTGACTAAATAGATAATTTCTTTTTAGGGGGTAGAAGTAATAGTCTCCTCTCATGAGCTCATAAAATATATATGTTCTTCTGCCACCTTAGCTGGAAAAAAGGACCCCCTCTTTAAAAATTGAAAGAAAACAATTGATCAGGGCCTGAGGAAGTTCCAAAGAGGTAGAATGTTCCATTGCTTCCCATTCTTAATGTGTCTTTGCAGCATGTGCAAGAAGCATCTTAGATAAGGAGCAAACAAACAAAAAGGAAAAAGGGCAGTAATTCTGACTTAATAAGAAGCTCTGATCCTAATTTATGGGCTCCAGTTTTTTTCCTAGTAAGACACAAGATCATTTTTATTTTTATAAGACAGGAAGTCAGTACTTGATTTCACAACCATTGCACTGGAATAATATTTAACAAATGTGGAAGCTGTAAATAAGATGTGAACCATACCAGGAGTGGCAGGGCAGCAAATGTGCATCTGTAGACTGCTTCATGAAGCAAGACGGCGGTGGGGGGGGGGGGGGGGGGGTCTCATTAAAAATTCAGAAAATACATGTTACCCCACAACGGTGTAAAATGTATTGGAAAAAACTCATCAACAAACCAGTGGAACTAATGTTATGCAGATTAATTTCAGAGTCCTTTGACATCAAAGAAGTCATACAGACAAGTCTACGAAGAAGAATCCATGATGCCATCTGGAATTCAGGTTTCTAGTTCCAAACCAATTGGTAGCATGAATTAATCTTTTCAGTGGAAAGAATCTGGCATGACTGATAAATAAAATGTGCGATAGTAGTCACATACGTAATAAACAACACAGACAACCCCCCAATATACAACGTTCTCGCTACGCTAAACCTTGGTTACCTCAACAAGAATATATATGTGTAATATGAATTGGTAGATATTTTAGCACTGCAATTAATGTTGCCTATTATGTTTATTATATACTATTAAGTGTGGCTTAAAGATCTATTCTTAACATTTTTAAGGTTTATTTTCCCTTTTTGAATTAGGATTTAAGAGTGGCGAGACACTGCACTCGCTTGTCTCAGGAGGCGATCCTCAGCTCTAAGATCACGTGTTGTTTTCTGAGCACTTACTCTATGCCAGGCAGCAGGCAGAGGTGGTGGAGCCACGATTTGAACTGAGCCTCTTACTCCACATCACCTCCCAAACATGCATTTAGAGAGTGTGATTTCACAGCTAAAATCCCCTCACCCTCATTGGCTGTAGCCAGCAGTGACTTTGAAGTCTTTTATCCCTTCCTTCACCGACAGACGCTGGGGTGGGGAAGGCGGTACAAAGTTAGAGAACAGCTGTGTAGACCTTCTACATCACGACTTCACTCCTCAGGGTTCTGGAGTGGGTGTGTCCTTGCTCCGGTGTGTGGGATCGGGAGACCAGCCACTGTCACTGCACCAGTAGGTTCAAACCAGCTTCACTTCATCTAGGCCAGTTGAAGGAAGGGCCATCACCTTCCACAGTCCCTGCTAGCAGACGTAGTAGCATCTATTTCTGGGAGGAGTAGGTCTCCAGTAACCCAGAGAGGGAGTTCACACACCTCAACAGATCTGATGCAGCTGTTCTTTCTGGCTCTCACTTTCCCAATGTCTCAATTTCTTCAAAACTTAATTTAAGTGGTATGAAATCCTTCCTGAAAGAAGGTTGGACGTAAATACATAAAGCACCTCTCTGAGGCAACAGAGCTGGTTTGCCAACCTCATTCGTGCCTCTTTTTATTTAGTTCCCAGGCTGAATGTCACCCAAACTCAGAGCTCATGAAGTTGGTTTCAAAAACTAGCTGACATAAACAGATAGGAAACTGAACATCAGATTGAAGTGGCTGAGATTCTCTCTGCAACTCTAAAAGAGCTTCTGTATTAACATTTTGCTAAAGATGACTTCATATCAAATATCAGTTGATTTTCTTTAACCAGAGTAGGTGGCAGTGTAAGGAATCGTTACTGATGCCTGAAGTTCCTTAACTGGAAAATGTCTTTATACATCAATCAGAGAAAAGTTTGAAATGCAATGTCTCTCAGCCAATAATACCATGATTTAATTCTGCACTGAGTATAAATTATTAGTAATTCATAATGAGAAAGAAGAGAAAGGACAGAGAAATTCTGGTGCCTGCAGAAGATGGGGAAAGTGAATACCATACTAGACAATTTCTTGAGTAATTTCTTAAAATTACTCTATCACTGAAGATAGGCCCAATAAATACTTTCTGAGTAAACAAAAAATTGAATGAAAAATGGAAAAAAGGTGAGGGGAAACTTTTTGAAAATGGAAACTGATTCTACTTCTTTACTTTACACAGGGTAGTTAAACAGTATTTTGGCAACAAACCAGGACTAGACGGGAATTTCCTCCAGCTGATAAAGGAAAGGTATGAAAAACTTCCAGCTAGCATCATATTTAATGTAGGCAAACTGAAAGCTTTCCCCCTAAAGCTAAGAATGAGACAAAGATGTCCACCCTCTCCACTCCTATTCAGCATCGTACTGGAGGTCCTAACCAGAGCACTTAGGCAAGAAAAAGAAATAAAAGATGCACAAATTGAAAAAGAATAAGTAAAAAGATCTCTACTTGCAGATCATATGATCTTGTATATACAAAATCCAAAAGAATCCACTAAAAAATGATTAGAATTAAACCAATAAACAAATTCAGCAAAGTATCAGTATACAAAATCCATATACAAAAATCAGTTGTACTTTTGTACACTAGCAAGAAACAATCCAAAAATAAAGAAAACAATTCTATTTACAATAGCATAAAAATAGAATATTTGGGCAAAATTTTAACAAAAGCAGTACAAAACTTAAACTCTAAAAACTACAAGGCATTGTTGAAAGAAATTAAAGAAGATCTAAATAATGGAAAGACATCTTATGTTCATGGACCAAAAGAATTAATACATCTAAGATGGCAATACTTCTCAAATTAATTTAAAAATTCAATGCAAGCCCTGCCAAAATCAAAGGTGGATTTTTTTTTCAAAACTGACAAATTGATCATAAAATTCATATGGAAATGCAAGGGATCAAGAATAGCCAAGGAATTCTGGAAAAGAACAAAGTTTCAGGATACACAGTTCTGACTTGCAAGTTTACAACAAAGCTACAGTAATCAAGACACTGTGGTACTTGCATAAGGATTGACATATGGATCAATGGAATAGAATTGAAGTCCAGAAATAAACACTTATATTTATGGTTAACTGATTTTTGATAAGAATTTCAAGACATTTCAATGAGGAAAGAGTAGTCTGTTCAACACATGGTTCTAGGACAATTAGATATTCACATGCAAAAAAATGAAGTTGAACCCTTGCCTCACACCACACACAAAAATTAATTCAAATGTATTCATAGACCTACATGTAAGAGCTAAGACTATAAACTACTAAAATAAAATATAGAAGTAAATATTTGTGACCTTGGATTAGGCAATGATTTCTTAAATACGAACCAAAACCACAAGCAATAAAAGAAAAAGTAGACAAATTGGACTGCATCAGAATTAAAATTTTTTGTGTTTCAATGGACACCATCAAGAAAGTGAAATGACAACTTACAGAATGGGAGAAAATATTTGCAAATCATATATCTGACAAGGGATTTATACCAGAATACATAAAGAACTCTTACAAACTACAATAAAAAGACATATAGGGACTTCCTTGGCGGTCCAGCGGTTAAGACTTCACCTTCCAGAGCAGGGGGTGCAGGTTCAATCCCTGGTTGGGGAACTAAGATTCCACATGTCAAAAAACCAAAACGTAAAACAGAAGCAATATTGTAACAAATTCAATAAAGACTTTAAATATGGTCCACATCAAAAAAATCTTTTAAAAAAAAGACATATAAACCAATTTTAAAATGGGCAAAGATTTAAATAGACATTTCTCCAGAGAAAATTATACAAGCACGTGACAAGAAAAAGATGCTCAATGTCATTAGTTATGAGGGAAATGCAGATCAAACCACAATGAAATACCATGTCACACCCACTAGGATGGCTAAAATAAAAAAGATGACAATAGAAAGTGATCACGAATATGTGAAGAAATTGGAACCCTCATTCATTGCTGGTGGGAATGTAAAATGGTGCAGCTGCTTTGGAAAATAGTTTGGCAAATGCTCAAAATGCTAAACATAGAGTTACCATATGACTCAGCAATTCCATTCCTAAGTATATTCCCAAGGGAATTGAAAACATGAGTTCACACAAAAACATGCATGCTTAAACCAAGATTATTCATAATAGCCAAAAGTGGTAATAACCCAAATGCCTTCTACTGATGAGTGGATAAAAAAATGTGGGTTTGTTTTAAATGAATATTATTTGGCAATTTTTTAAAAAATGAAGTACTGATACATGCTACAATGTGGATGAACCTTGAAAATATTATGCTAAGTGAAAGAAGCTTGTCACAAATGGTCACAAATTATTTGATTCCATTTATGTGAAATGTCCAGAAATGACAAATAGAGAAAGAAGCCAAGGCAGGAGGGAGGGAGTGGGAAATCACTCCTAATATGTATGAAGTTTGTTTTTAGGGTGATGGAAGTATTCTAAAATTAAGTTGTGATGGCTGCATGGCTGTGAATATATTAAATACTAAAAAACAACTGTATACTTTAAATGGGTGAATTTTACGGTGTATGAAATATATCTCAAATCTTATAAAAACATACTTTGGCATAGGATCTATTAGGAAGAAACAGATCAATCTATCATAGAACTTAATTTTCAAATTTGGATTAAGAAATTTTGGTAGACACCATGAGTTGGCAACCCAGCAACCATTCTCCTCTTGTTTCTGGGAATAGAATTCCAATTTTGTCCAGGTAAGGGGCAACAGCATGCCTAACCCCAGGTGAGCATTAATTGGCCTAATTAATCATGGTATCCTCATTTACCTTTGAAAGTGACTAGTTTAGGGTTGTCAGATGACCCAGTCCTGGCTTTTGACACAAAAGAGGAATATTCTGCTGAGAGTCTTCAAGGGATAAAAAGTTCTGGATTAAAAAAAGATCCCTCCATTCCCTGCTTTTTGACTTTATTTAGTAAAGAAGTGATACTTGTGAGGGCATAATCATGAGGACAGAGAAGCTGCCCAGAGCTGCTGTGTTAGCCGCCTCTGGAACCAATTACCATCAGAGTTCTCCTAAAATGAGATTTATTAATAAACCCCACTGTTTAAACTACATTCTGTCAGGTAGGCTGTATATTGTAGCCAAAAGCCTGCTAATTTTTTGTATTGGAGTATAGTTGCTTTACAATATTCTGTTAGTTTCTGCTGTACAGAAAAGTGACTCAGTTATACATATACATATATCCACTCTTTTTTAGATTTCTTTCCCATTTAGGTCACAGCAGATCATTGAGAAGAGTTCCCCGTGCTATACAGTAGGTTCTCATTAGTTACCTATTTTATAAAACATAAAACATATAAACATTTAGTAGTATGTTTATACATAGTAGTGTATATATGTCAATCCCGAGCTCCCAATTTATCGCCCCCACCCCCCAGCTTTCTCCCCTGGTAACCATAAGTTTGTTCTCTACATCTGTGACTCTATTTCTGCTTTGCAAGTAAGTTCATCTGTAACATTTTTCTAGATTCCACACATAAGCGATATTACGTGCTATTTGTTTTTCTCTTTCTGACTTACTTCACTCTGTATGACAATCTCTAGGCCCATCCACATCTCTGCAAATGGCACTATTTCATTCCTTTTTATGGCTGAGTAATATTCCATTGTATATATGTACAGCATCTTCTTTATCCATTCCTCTGTTGATGGACATTTAGGTTGCTTCCATGTCCTGGCTATTGTAAATAGTGCTGCAATAAACATCCGGGTGCATGAAATGGTGCTAATTGATACATTTTCTCTTAAGTGGGCTTACTTGTGAATTCTCCTAAAATTACATTTCAGTCCTACATCAATGCTCTTCTTTAGAAGATGAGATAAAATTGATCTAGATTGTTTCAGAAGACAGGCCTAGCACTAGTCAGTGAAAGGTATAAGAAAGGAGCATTTTGAAATAATGCCATTTGCAGCAACATGGGTGGACCTAGAGATTATCATACTAAGTGAAGTGAGTCAGACAGAGAAAGACAAATATCATATGATATTACTTATATGTGGAATCTAAAATATGATCAGGGACTTCCCTGATGGTCCAGCGGTTAAGACTCCATGCTCCTAATGCAAGGGGCCCGGGTTTGATCCCTGGTCAGGGAACTAGATCCCGCATGCATGCCGCAGCTAAGAAGCCCACATGCCGCAACTAAAGATCCCGCATGCTGCAACTAAGACCCGGCGCAGCCAAAAATAAATAAATAAAAATAAAATAAAATATGATCAAATGAACTTATTTACAAAACAAAAACAGACTCGCAGACATAGAAAACAAACTTACGGTTACCAAAGGAGAAAGGGAGGGGGGAGGGATAAATTAGGAGTTTGGGATTAGCAGATACACACTACTACATACAAAATAGATAAAAAACAAGGTCCTACTGTATAGCACAGGGAACTATATTCAATATCTTGTAATAAACTATAATGGAAAAGAATATGAAAAATCACTTTGCTGTACACCAGTAAGTAACAGAACGTTGTAAATTAACTATACTTCAATAGAAGGAAGGAAGGAAGGAAAGAAGGAAAGAAAGAAAGAAAGAAAGAAAGAAAGAAAGAAAGAAAGAAAGAAAGAAAGAAAGAAAGAAAGAAAGAAAGAAAGAAAGAAAGAAAGAAAGAAAGAAAGAAAGAAGGAAAGAAGGAAGGAAGGAAGGAAGGAAAGAAAGAAAGAAAGAAAGAAAGAAAGAAAGAAAGAAAGAAAGAAAGAAAGAAAGAAAGAAAGAAAGAAAGAAAGAAAGGAAGGAAGAAAGAAAGAAAGGAAGGAAGAAATAGACAAGAAAAACAACTTTCTCCACTTGAAATGGATCAGAGGACCCTCTGCCTTTGTTAGGAAGCAAAGGGGCTCGTGAAGATTACATGTCAAGAATGCTGCTAACATGCATCATTTGGGGTCTGGACTGGAGCATTCATAAAATTCCAAATTCATGTTTCTTAATTCTCACATGAAAAGCCCTAAGATCACAGACTCATTTTCATACAGAAGATGAAATCAAGCAGCTCTGCTTCCAGATTTGTCAATGTTTTATAACACTGTTAGTCTGATCTCAAACTAACAACCAGAAGCCAGATCTTGATTGGTTTTGTCTAATTCTTTAAGAAAATGTGAAGAGTATCTTACCATTTAAGAGAATTTTATAAATTATTTTAGAAGTGAATAAGAAATAAATCATGATTGAAGAACAGACATCTTAATAAGTCTGAAAAAATGGTCGTTTTTCTTATTTAAATTGTTTATCTTAATAGAAACTAGGAAATGTGTGAAAATATCTATAATTCTCATAATGGAATCTCTTTATAAACCTGTAGGCGTGGAATTTACACTTGTCTCATAATTGTGATTTAATTCTTTATATATACAATTGCTTTAAGCAATATGAATTGACCTAAATCAATGCAAAATTAGCTATGAAATACTGAGGCAATTGCATATCTTATTTAGTGATAGAATTAATGCCACAGAGGAAGATATTACCGTTGTTGCTGGGGATTTTTTCATATTCAAAAGTTATTGGGAAAAGACAATTGCACAATCCACTTAGAGAATAGTGATGTGAGCTCCATGGACCCACTCACCAATGTAACAACCATGACTGGTGAAAATTATTTTTTGAAAAACAAAACAACCATTTAAAGTCTCCGGAAATTGTACTGAGGAAATATACTAAGGAAATGAGGAATCACATATTCAAGAAAATCTACTAAATTTTGGTAAGGACAGAAAGAATCCATGGCACTTAAGCTACAACCTGCTCCACCCATCCAGCTCAGCATGATGGAAGCTCTATTCCAGGTGGGTGTGGCCAAGAAGATGGGGTTCTCTCTCCCCCCAATTCCCAATCAGTGGCTATAGTATCTCCCTGGCAGGGGTAGGCCACCAGCATTTCTCATTCCTGCCATCAGGTCTGTGTTACAGAGGCTGAATTACAAGTAAGTGTGGTTAAGAAGTCAAGGGCCCCTTCTTCCACCAAGCCGCACTCAGAGGGCAAAGGCTCTACCTTAACTGCAACAGGCTGAGAATATAGGAGCTCCAATTGCCCTCATCTCAGTTCACTCATAGGTTGGAGTTTCCACACCAACAAAGGCAAGCTGAGAAGATTAGAGGCTACTGCACCAACCCAGCACTCTGCTCCTAAAGCAGGGTGTCACTCAGAGAAGCATGCCTCGGTCCCTGCCTTCAGCTCTGCAGCCATGAATCAGAGATTTTGCCAGAAACCAGAGAGTTCTGAAATTCACCCCAAATAAATGACTTTATTTGAAACCGAGTATGGGAAAATAGAAGCCTAAGGGCACTGGAAAACAATGGAAATTTTTGGTGGTAAGCAATTAAGAGGAGGCTGGTAGCTTTATGAGAGCTAAAGCTAAGCCACAGGCTGGCTAATTTCCCAGAGAAAACCAGGGGAAGGTACAGTTAATAAGAGCACTTCTGGGGTTAGAACAAACTTCCAAAACTGGCCTCAAAAATTACCCCTGGAAACAGGCCTGAATTTAACTGGATTAGACTGTGGAGCAATTTATACCCAAAGGTGTGAAAAACAATAAAGCAATCAACCTGGCAATTAGTGGCGTCTAACAGCTGGTTGTGATACCAACAGGGGCAGACAGCTTGACTGAGTGATCAGGGAAAATGACAAAGAACCCTGATAAAACCCCTGTCATCTCGGTGACTCTGTACATGCCCAAGGCTGTGCCTTCTCACATCAGAGGCTTCACACAACAGAGAAAGCAAACTTCTCTCAAAAAGTCCAGCCAGAACACTAAGCAAGCAAGCAATAACAATATGCCCTAGGTTGGGTGAAGTCAATATCCAGAGTTGCTATAAAACATTAACTAAAATATTCAATTTCCAACAAGAAATTTGCGACATGCAGAAAAATTAAAAGTGTGACCCACACCCAGGGAAAAAAGCAGGCAACAGAAACTGCCTGGATCCAGATGTTACACATAACAGGCAAAGACTTCAAAACAGTCATTGCAGGGAATTCCCTGGCAGTCCAGTGGTTAGGACTCCACACTTTCACTGCCTAGGGCCCGGGTTTAATCCCTGGTCAGGGAACTAAGATCCCACAGGCCGCATGGCATGGCAAAAAAAAAAAGAAGAAGAAGAAGTAAAGACAATATCTCATCAAGTAGAGAATATTAATAAAGATAAATTATTTAAAAAGAGAAACAAATACAAATTCTAGAGATGAAAAGTATCATAACTTAAATTTTAAAAGTATTATAGTAGATTTGAGCTGGTGGAAAAAAGAATCTATAAATTTGAAGATAAATCAATAGAGATTATGCAATCTGAAGAACAGAGGAAAAAAGAATTTTTAAAAATGAGCAGAGCCCCAGAAAAATGTGGGACACCAACATATATATAGTGGGAGTACCAGAAGGAGAGAAGAGAGAAAGGAACAGAAAGCTAAAAACTTCCTATATTTGTTTTAAAAAAAAATTAACCTACACATCCAGGAAGCTCAACTAAATTTAGGTAGGATAAACAAAAGAGATTTAGACACATCATAGTAAAAGTGCTGAAAGATGAATAGAAAGAGAAAAGTCTTGGAAGCAGTGAGAGAAAAACAGCCTCTCCTGTACAAGGGAACCCTAACAAATTAGCAACTGACTTGTCATTAGAAACAAGGGAGTTTAGAAGGTAGTGGGATGATGTATTCAAAGTGTTGTACAAAAAAACCTGTCAACCAAATATGAAACAACCAGCAAAACTATCTTACAAAAATGAAAGCAAAATAAAGACATTCCCAGACAAACAAAAACTGAGAGAATCTGTTGCTAGCAGACCCATCTTCCAAGAAACACTAAAAGAAGTTCTTCAGTCTAAAATCAAGTGATGGGGCTTCCCTGGTGGCGCAGTGATTAAGAATCTGCCTGCCAATGCAGGGGACATAGGTTCAAGCCCTGGTGCAGAAAGATCCCACATGCTGCGGAGCAACTAAGCCCATGAGCCACAACTACAGAGCCTGTGCTCTAGAGCCCACGAGCCACAACTACTGAGCCCACGAGCCACAACTACTGAAGCCTGCACACCTAGAGCCAGTGCTCCACAGCAAGAGAAGCCACCACAATGAGATGCCCGCGCACCGCAGCAAAGAATAACCCCCGCTCGCCACAACTAGAGAAAGCCCGTGCGCAGCAACAAAGACCCAATGCAGCCAAAATTAAAATAAATAAAATAAATAAATAAATTTTAAAATAAATAAATAAAAATAAAATAAAGTGATGCCTGATGATAATTCAAACACACACACAGACCACACACAAAGCACAGGTAAAGGTAATTATGTAATTATAAACATATAGAGGCATATCTCATCTCCTTTCTTCTCACAACTGATTTAAAAAGCAATTATATAAAATAACATGTATATAGTTGGGTTTATAACACATAGAAATGTAATATATTTGAAAGTAACAGCACAGGAGAGGTAGGTGGGAGCAAGGAGTAAGGAAATTACACTCCATGATAACTTGAACCCACAGGAGCAAATGAAGGGAACCAGAAATGGTAAACAAGAAGGGAAATACAACACACTCTGTAACTATATGCTTGCTCTTCTTCCTTCTGTTTCTTTAAAAGACACAAAATTATATAAAATATGTTTTATATATTTATATTATATTAAAACATATTATATATATAACAATAATAACCCCATAAAGAAGGAAGAAGGAGGGACTTCCCTGGTCGTCCAGTGGTTGGGATTTCGCCTTCCAATGCAGGGGGTGCGGGTTCAATCCCTGGCCAGGAAGCTGGGATCCCACATGCCCCACGGCCAAGGAACCAAGGCATGGAACGGAGGCAGTATTGTAACAAATTCAATAAAGACTTTAAAGAAAAAGAAGGAAGAAGGAGTAGAGCTATATAAAAGTAATATTTTGATATCCAACTGTAATTAAGTTAGTATAAATCTGAAGTAGATTCTGATTAGTTAAGATGTATTTGGCAAGCTCTAGATAAAACACCATAAAACCCTCAAAATAGTGAAAAAAAATCATTAAAGTAATTAAAATGTTACACTAAAAAATATTCACTTAATGTTAAAGGAAAGAAAAAGACAGTCACATTCACTAATGCAAGTGGATGCTGGACAATCCAAACACTAAAAATATGAAAAACAATTAATAGGAAGATGCTTTCCCCCAAATTGGTCTAAGATCCCAATAAATTCAAGGATCTCCTTACAGTGGTAAGAAAAGTTCTTTAAGGGTTTATCCTTAAGAGGAGAACCTACTGATAATTCTCTTCTTCCTTGCCACCTAGGGGGTAATATAATTATGTAAATATCTCATGGTGACCCACTGACTGATGAGCAATGGATGTGGAATTCTTGAATAGGAAGTAAATAAACTGACTCAAAAGCTGCGATGGTATGGGGTCTATGTGACTCACAGCTTGTTCATACAGGATTCAGAACATCTCTCTTTAGTACACTTCACATGTCTGAAAATATGATACAATTTTCAGGGAAAAGAAGTTAACTCCATGCACTTTTGTGGAAAGATCAATCTGTTCAAAAGCAGGTAGTGTCCTGAAGCTCTAATTGTTTTAGAGAAAAGGGGGCAAGCGACTCCCGTTTAGAACGCTGACTGACCTTGATAGGCACTCTAACCTCAATAGAGCTTTTGAACAGATAAATAGAAACTACCACATTTCTCCCAGATTAGACATAACCAAAATCCCTTCTTGGAGTCATCGGTAAGGAATTTGCTTAATAACTGAACCTGTGGTCTCTGGACGCTCTGTCAATGGCAGGAATGAATAAGGACAAGGATACAGTCGCAGGCAAGAATAAAGGAGGATACTTTGTGCCTGAATTTACTGCTCTCTCCCTTTTTTTTTTAAATCTCTATCTTCTAGTTCTTCTTATCTATTTATAGAAAACAAAATTATTCCTTAAATCTGAATGCATGAGAGGAACATCTATAAATTCATGGCTTAAGCAGATCTTTATGTAAATGATTACAGAATAATAAAATCAGATGTCCAAAGTAAATGATTTCCATTACCACTAACCCATGGCAAGATTCCCTTATTCTATTTTAAGCAGCTTCAAATTTACTTGTGGTCTTTTATCTCAATTTCATTTTAATAACATATTTCCTAGTTTATAGGGAGCTTGCCTGAACACTGAAGGAAACAAAACAAAACAAAACAAAACTCCACTGTACTCACTTTTATTAACAAGACTTTATGGGAAATTTTGCCTACTGAGGAATTTTCTTTCAAATTTCACTGAAATAGCGAATCAAACTGCTCTTCAGATCTACTGTAATTCCCTTTACAATTTCACAGTTCTTATTCCACTTTCACTTGAAAAAGTTACTTTTTTTAGAGACCAAAGAAAACCTAACTCCGGTTTCTGAATAAAAGTACCAAGAATAGTGAAAACGTGGGCAGATCGAGGAAGCATTTGAAAGGTTTAATTGGAGAAATGATTGATCGATCTTTGCATAGCTCCTTATTATCACTCAGCTGTCTCAATTTTTCTAGTTTTATTCATTTTTCTTTATTTCCACTAAAATCCCAAATGTCTTTATTTTTCTGCAGTAAATTAAATCTATGAATGGAGATACACATTTTTACTTATCCATACTTGGTATACGTTATGCTTTCTGTAGATTGATGTCTTTCATCAGTTTTGGAAAATTCTCTAATCATTATTTTTTTAATATTCTCTTTACTCCCTTCTCTCCATTCACCCCTTCAGGAAATATGTGAGAGTCATACACTGTCTCCATCATGTCTCATTTTGCTTTGTTTAGAATAAAATCACAATTCTTTGTTAAAGTGGGTTTATTCACTTTATTAAAATAAAGTACGTTTTAATTATTAATTGACACAATTTAGAAATGACCAAATTACAGGTTAAGTACCTTGCTGAGCATAGTAACTTCTTATGCTTCACCATTTCCTAATTTTTAAGTAGACTTTATTGCAGTATAATTTACACACAGTAAAAATGGATAAATTCTTATTGGAAATGGATAAATTCTGACAAATGTGTTCACTCATGTAACCAATGCCCCATTTAAGATACAGAATATCTCCCCAGAGGGTTTCCTTGTTCTGGTTGGTATTCAATCAATACCTCCACCACCACACCCTAGTCAATCACTGGTCTGAATTCTATCAATATCAATTTGTCTGTTCAAGAATTTCATCAAATAAACAGAATCATACAGTCTTCCTGCTTTTCTGTCCAAATTCTCTTGTTCAGAATAACGTCTGGGACATCAATCTTAGTAGTATTTTTTTTTTTCTTTCTTGAATCTGTCTCCTCAGGCAAGGGAGACAAAAGCAAAAATAAACAAATGGGACTACATCAAACTAAAAAGCTTTTGCATAGTGAAGGAAACCAGCAACAAAATGAAAAGACAACCTACTGGGGCTTCCCTGGTGGCGCAGTAGTTAAGAATCCACCTTCCAACGCAGGGGACACGGGTTCGAGCCCTGGCCCAGGAAGATCCCACATGCCGCAGAGCAACTAAACCCGTGCGCCACAACTACTGAGCCTGCGCTCTAGAGCCCGCGAGCCACAACTGCTGAAGCCCGCGCGCCGAGAGCCCGTGCTCCGCAACAAGAGAAGCCACCGCAGTGAGAGGCCCGCGCACCGCGACGAAGAGTAGCCCCCACTCGCCGCAACTAGGGAAAACCCGCGCGCAGCAACGAAGACACAATGCAGCCAAAAATAAATAAATAAAATAAATAAATTTTTTTAAAAAAGGCAACCTACTGAATGGGAGAAGATATTTGCAAATTATATATCTGATAAGGGGTTAATATCCAAAATATATAAAGAACTCACACAGCTCAATATCAAAAAAAAAAAAAAAAAGCCAATCCAATTAAAAAATGGGCAGAGGACCTGAATAGATCTTTTTCCATAGAAGACATACAGATGACCAACAGGCACATGAAAAGATGCTTAACATCACTAAACATCAGGGAAATGCAATCAAAACCACAATGAGAGACCACCTCACACTTGTCAGAAAAGCTATTATCAAATAGACAACGAATAACAAGTGTTGACGAGGATATGGAGAAAAGGGAACCCATGTGCACTGTTGGTGGGAATGTAAATTGGTGCAGCCACTATGGAAAGCAGTATGGAGGGTCCTCAAAATTTTTAAAATAGAACTATCATACAATCTAGTAATTCCAATTCTGGATATTTTTCTGAAGAAAACAAAAACACTACTTCAAAAAGATACACACACCTCAGTGTTCATTGCAGCATTATTTACAATTGCCAAGAAATGGAAACAACCTAAGGGTCCATCAACAGATGAATGGATAACAAAGATGTGGTATAGATACACAACAAAATACTACTTGGCCATAAAAAAGAACAAAATCTTGCCATTTGCGACAACATGGATGGACCTAGACCTACTATGCTAAGTGAAATAAGTCAGACAGAGAAAGACAACTATCACATGATTTCACTTACATGTGGAGCCTTCAAAACAAAGCAAACAAAGCAAAACAGTAACAGACTCATAGATACAGACACTCTGGTGGTTGCCAGAAGGGAGGGGAGGTGGCGGCTGGGTGAAACAGGTGAAGGAGATTAAGGAACAAACCTCCACTTATAAAATAAATAAGTCACTGAGATGTAACATACAGCATAGGGAACATAGTGGATACCATAACAACTTTGTATGGTGAGGGATGGTAACTGGACTTGTGCTGATCAATTCACAATGTATGTAAATGTTGAATCACTATGTTGTACACCAGAAACTAATATAATACTGTATGTCTACTATACTTCAATAAAAAATAAAATTGGGACTTCCCTGGTGATCCAGTGGGTAAGACTCTGCACTCCCAATGCAGGGGGCTTGAGTTCGATCCCTGATCGGGGAACTAGATCCCATATGCCTGATGCAACTAAGAGTTCTCATGCAGCAACTAAAAGATCCCACATGCAGCAACTAAGACCCGGAGCAGCCTAAATAAATAAATAAATATTTTTTTAAAAAATAAAAATAAAATAACATTTTTAAAAATTCAGAATGATGTCTAGGAGATTCATCCATATCATTGCATAAATCAATAGTTTGTTTCTTTTTATAGTTGAATAGTATTCCATTGTATGAATATACCACAATTTGTTCATCCACATTCATTCATTACATATGAGGAATCTAAATTGTTACATTATGATATTATATATCTTCAGTATAAGATATGATATATAAAAATTTTGTAACCTCTAACTGGCTTCTCTCACTCCAATCTCCAGGACATTCTCACTGCCAAGATCAACTTCCCTTTCATCATGACAATCTTCTGTTAAACTTTGCCCTAGTCCACTGCTGAAAGTAATCCCTTTTGCTTTCTAGTTTCATTTCATGTGATGCACCAATTACTACTTTGGGTTATGGTTCCTTAGGTATCTATCTAATTTCAACTACTAGACTCTAAGCTGCTTGAGGTCAGGATCCAAGTGAGTTTGGTCTCTGCTTGTGCACAGCACTTAGCCAAGGACTAGCTTGTGGCACGTGGCCAACAAATGGCTGCTGATCAGAGAAATTAACAAGTGCATTCCTCCACTCAAGATTAGCTTCAGCGACTCTCCCCATTTTGCAGCTTGTTGTTCAAAACCTTCCACAGCTAGCTGTAACCTAGCTTTGCAGTTGCATTCATGTGGTTTTTCATACATAATAGCTCTTCTCCAGTTACGTTAGCGTATTTGCTGAGTTCCATGCCTTTTTCTATGATGTTTTTCCTGTCTGGTAGAAAACACACACACACACACACACACACACACACCTTTATAGTTATTCTCTCCACCTTCCTAACAAGAGTAGAATCCCAAGGTTCCCGTTTCCACAAGAATCTCCCACCGTTCAACATCTCCACATCTTTGTCGATTGGGACCACACAAATAAGCAGTTTCAAACGGTGCCCAGTAGGGGGAGGTGTGCCCATAATCTCCCACAAATTCCAAAGGTTTTCCGTAGCCCTGGAGATTTTAAAGAGGCTATGTGTTTACAGAAACTTCTCACGGATTAAAGAATAAATAAACAGCAGCTCAGCCATCTCCTTCGTCAAACCTCTCACAGGCTACGAGTGATCTCCACTAACCGAAGCCCCGTAACTGAGGTCCTAATAGCAAAGGCAAAACCATCTGACCATTTTTAATCTCTGTGATTTAAAACACAGCCAGTTCATTTTTCAAAGTTACATCTGGAGGACCTCACTCTATTTGCATTCTCACTTTTTTAAAAAAAATCAATAAACTGTATTAACAGAATGAGTGTTGAATCTGTGTGGTTGAATCAGGAGCCATTCTTACCTTTCATAAGCAGAGATTAGTTAAAATGAAAAAAACAGGCTCTGTACTGCCCACTTCTTCCCCGTCTCCACCCACTTCTTCCCTCCATGTAGATTTTTAAAATATGTTTTATATCTGTTTACCAAATGGCAGTTGTTTTTTATGTACTAGATTTAAGATACCACAGGATTCGGCTTGACTCAAGTGTTAATAATCATTGATTCACGCGGATCACAAACCAGAAGTGAACAGTCGTCGTGAAATACAGAAACCATGTCACATCACAGGGAGCAAAAGATGGCCCAGCCCGTTCTCACGCCGGGGCACATGGATCTCACAGAGAACAAATAAAGTTCAGTGTTCCATAAGTTTATAAATTAATGAAACTGGAAGAGATCATTGCATTTCATAGATGAGAAAAGTAAGATCCAGAGAGATCAAAGTGACCATTTCAAGACACCACAGCCAGTTAGTGACAAAATAGAGACTAGCATCCGACCCTTTGGACCAGTTTCCTGTAGGGTGCTCTTCATCCACATACACCATTTATTGTTCTTGCAGTGTCAGCAAGAGATGGTATCTTAAAAGGATCTTTTTTGTGCCCAGGACCTTTAAAGACATACAAAGAAGGCAATGCAAACACCGGGTTGGCTTGAATAACTCCCCTCTAAGGAGCCAGCCAGGCTCTCAGCTCAAGGCTGTCATGTTAGCACCTTTTTGAAAAAGTGAGAAGGATCAGCAAGGAGGAAACAAAATCCATTCTTAGTGTCTATTGTATATGTCAGCACACATCCTATTCATTTCTCCTGTAATTTATTTATTGGGTGGAGTAAGAGCCAGGATGTGTTATTATATTAGGAAGTTATTTGTCCCTTGAATCTAGAGATTATGCCTACGGCTCACATTATATCAGAGGTAGGATGGAAATGCTAAAAGCTACATTAAAATGACAGTGCTTAATAACAATGGCACTTGAAACTTATGACACCATTCAGGGTGGATCTCAAAGCACTTGGCAAATATTCATTACATTTCAACACAGTATGATGTCCAAAGAGCATCAGCTTGTGGTTTCCTTTTCATAAGTCAGAGGAACGAAAAATCATTGCCTTTCGGGCTTCCCTGGTGGTGCAGTGGTTAAGAATCCACCTGCCAATGCAGGGGACACGGGTTCGAGCCCTGGTCCAGGAAGATCCCACATGCCGCGGAGCAACTAAGCCCATGCACCACAACTACTGAGCCTGTGCTCTAGAGCCCACGAGCCACAACAACTGAAGCCTGTGCACCTAGAGCTCACGCTCTGCAACAAAAGAAGCCACCGCAATGAGAAGCCCACGCACCACAACAAAGAATAGCCTCCGCTCGCCGCAACTAGAGAAAGCCCACACGCAGAAACGAAGACCCAACGCAGCCAAAAATAAATAAATAAAATAAATAAATTTTAAAAAGACTTTAAAAAAAAATCATTGCCTTTCGAAAATCTGTTTTGTTTTTAGCCCTAACATTTTTATTTTTAATTATGCATAAATTACCTAATTAATTTGTAAATTACCTAAAAGCCTCTTAGCAATAAGTTTATATAAGTTCTAATTAAATAAATAAAGTGATTGACTTCATCGGGATCAGAACTTGAAAGTCCTGGGCTCATTCAGAAGAAATACTAACTTTTCTGGCTTCGTGATATAAAATTCATACAAAGAACCCTCACAAAACATCATCTGAAATTCCAAGGGTGGAAGGTATAAAGCAACCCACCATGGATTATAGCAACTTTTTAAAAAATTACAGAAGCTAAAATTCTCCCCTGAACTATCTTTATTAAAAATTAATCCAGGAATTCAGGTTTGGAGATGAGGTAGGAGGATGGGTGGGAGGGAATTAGAGAAGGAGGAGAAGCGAAGACTTTAAATATGTATGATTTTTATTTGAAATCAGAGAGAGATTCCCTACTTTGAAAACTTGAAGTGTCGTGATAATTAAATACTTCAGATATTTCATATTATATCTGATGGGTTTTGACTTCAAAGGAGCTAGGAGGGCAAAGTGTCCGCCAACACAGGGCTTTCACTGCAGCTCCCCGAAGCCTTCATTGTCATCACAGAAGGTTCAGCATAGTTCTTCCCAACACAGCACCCTGGGGACAATTTCTCCACTCTAAAATGGTTAATGAGATGTAAGTGGAACGTATTGGACAGAGTCCCAAGAAAAGTTTCTAAAAGAGGGCTCACTCAGCTAGGAAGGGTGCTTTTGGTTGATTACCCCCATGCCTCCTTATTCCTGCTTGGAATGGGGACATGATCGCTGGAGTTCCAACAGTCATTTTGTATCTCGAGGTAGATGTTGAAAAAAGGAGGCCACGCTCTGAGGGTGGTGAAAGAAAGATGAAAGGAACCTGCACATGTGATGACAGCTTTGATGCCATACCCTCCCTGAACTGCCTGCCTTGGGATTTTACATAATAGAAAGCCCCTTACTTGAGTTTTTCTTTATTTATTCACTAACACAGCCAGATCCATGACCTTTAGAGTTTAACTTTATTTCCCTTTTAAAACCGCCTTCAGGGACTTCCCTGGTGGCGCAGTGGTTAAGAATCCGCCTGCCAATACAGGGAACACAGGTTCGATCTCTGGTCCGGGAGGAGCAACTAAGCCCGTGTGCCACAACTACTGGTCCTGTGCCCTAGAGCCCGTGCTCCGCAACAAGAGAAGCCACCGCCACGAGGAGCCCGCGCACCGCAACGAAGAGCAGCCCCCGCTCGCCACAACTAGAGAAAGCCCACGTGCAGCCACAAAGACCCAACTCAGCCAAAATAAATCAATTTTTTAAAAATATTTTAAAAAATATTAAAAAGAATAATTATTTAAAAAACCTGCCTTCATTTCTTGAGGAAGTATGCTCAATCATGCTTTCCTTGACTTTTTAGAATAGGTCCACTAAGGCCTCAAAGTCACAACTCCAGAAGACACCCTATATACTGTGGGCCAGTGGACACCTCCCACCTAGACTGCAGTGTGAATAGGGTCCACTGGACCCTGTGGTCCTAGCTTCCCCTGCTTTCACTGAATTCCCTGATTACCTTTTGATTACTTGGGGTTTCATCCACAGGGAGATCAGTAAAAAGGTGATTTTAGATTCAAATACTGAGCCAACAATTGCTGATACAATCTGTGGGTTTATAATATCATTAGGTGCTAATTTAGATCAGATTTCTCAACCTTGCAAGCCATGGACCACTTTGGCAGGTAAATGAATATCATGAACTATCTACCATACCTCTTTCTACAGGAAAGAAGGAAGGAAGGAAGGAAGCAAGGAAGGAAGGAAGGAAGGGAGGAGGATTTATCACATTGAATGGAGAGTATGCTATCATTGATCACAAAACAAGAAGAGAAATAGAAAAACTATTTCCCAACAGAAACAAAATAATGATAATAACAATAATAATTAATAATATTTACTGTGACACAGCTTACTCTGTGTGTCATTGCTCCACGTCCTTTACACGCATTAACTCCTTTGATGTCATAACAACTCTGTGAAATCGGGATGATGATGATGATGGCGCCTACTTTGCAGATGAAGAAACTGAGGCACAGAAAGCTGAAGCGAGTTGTCCGCAGTCTCGCAGCTGCTAAGTGGCGGAGTCGGGATGTGCACCCAGGTTTAGCTGACCCCTGAACGCATGCAATTAACTACCACACCACATTATTCTCAATAGTTTAAAACGGTTGGCAATGTATTACTATAAACACTGATACCGCAGGCCCCATTAGGGAAGGGGATTTTGTGTTTTGTTCACTGCTCTATGCCCAGTGCCAACAACACTATTTGGCATATAATTGGCACTCAAGTAATTCTTGAATAAATGAAGAAATAGCTGAATGAATGAATGTGGAGAACTTTACAGGACCTCTAGCAGGGTTCTGTGATTATGGTCTAAGAACTGCTTCGTGGGGTGGCTATGAGCAGACCTTTCCAAGGAGAAACCCATTCATGACAAGCCACGTGGGATGGGGGAATGCACCATCTAACAAGTATTAACATCTGACCACCTGGAGGGAATCATAATGATACCTTCTGGGAAGGTCCATAGAGTGTAAAGGACCTTCATTTACACCGCCTTGTTTAATCCTCATTCCACCCTATGAGGACTGAGTTCCACTTTACTAGCGAGAAAGCTGAGGCTCTAGGTAACAGCCAGAAGCCAGCCTCCTGCCCGCTCAGCTACCACCCACACCACCGGGCATTTACCCTGGGGGTCTTGCCCTCTGTGGGGTCAGATGTCCCCTGACCACTCACATCCTACTACCCCACCGCCTTATGAGCCCAGGCCTGCATCCACAGCTCTCCTTGGCCCATAGTCTAACCCCTAATTTTGGTGTTCCAAATATCCATTGTTGAGTTTTAATAAACCACTGCAAAACGTAACAACTTAAATAACTATTATTATGTCTCACGGCTCTGTCAGTTGACTGGGCCAAGTGGTTCTTGCTCAGAGACTCTCGTGAAGACTCTCAGACATGCAGTCTGACACCAGGTCAGCTGGTGCTGCAGTTACTCCAAGACTCGCTGGGCTGGATGTCCTATGAGGTCCACTCACATGGGCCACAGCAGTGATGGCTCAGCTGGGGCTGTTGACCTACGTGAGCCTCTCCGTGTGACTTGGACTTCCCACAGCCTAGTGGCTGGATTTCCAGGGGAGCAATGCAGGGATGAGTGTTTCCAAGGGCCGGAAGCAGAAGTTGCCGAGCCATTGAAGGGCTGTGCTTGGAACTGTGACAGCGTGATTCCACAGTAGCCAGTGGGTGAAAGCAGCCATGGGGCCCACCCAGGGTGTGGAGCAGTAAATTGCCCCTCCTGATGGGGAGCCAGCAGGTCACATCACCAAAAAGCCTGTGGGATGAGAGATGAGGTCGCAGCCATTTTTGGAACAGATGATCCACCGCACACAGCTTTGTCATTAACCTGCAATGAAGCTATCCACCTGCAGATAAATTTCCATCCACACTGTTTTTCTGTGCTTAATTGGGCACAGAGTAATATTCAATTTATTTTTCCTAACTGTTGCCAAGGTTACATTTGGGGCCTTAACTGTTATTAGTCCATACCCGTTTATACCTTCGAAGGCTATTCTAATTCAAACAGGTATTGAAGCCCCATGATAAGAGCATCATGGGGAGGAGGGCATGGCTGAAGCTGCCACTGTTTGATTGACAGTCATGATGGTCCCGTGTACCCGTGGCGGTTCCCAGCCTCTCAGTGAGGACCAGGTAAGAACACGTAACTAGATCAGTTCGAATCCATCACCATCATGAAAACTTTTTTTTTTTTTTTTGGCCACACCGTGCGCACAGCATGTAGGATCTTAATTCCCCGACCAGGGATGGAACCCGTGCCCCCCTTGCTCCCCCGCAGTGGAAGCTCGGAGTTCTAACCACTGGACTGCCAGGAAAGTCCCCAAAACTCTTCTTATCAAGTTCACGATCCACCTCTCTTTCAAACCTTATGTCCCAATATTTCTCACCAGCATCCATGTTCCAATCCAACCAGACTTCTCACCCTGCGCTTTCCAGCCTTGTTTGCTCTGCTTTCTCTACTCCCACTTCTCCCCATCCCAGCTCAGACTCCACTCCCACATTCCCATTGATTGAAATATTACTTCTTTCATGACAAATTCAAATTCCACTTCCTCTAGACTGACTTTCCCGATTTCCCTGCCAAAGGGTATGATGTGACGCCGTTCTTCTCTGAACCTCTGGAACTCTCGCCTTGTCTATCTGGAGTCACAGTCATGTTGAGGCTTGTGTCTAATTCTCTCCCTTTACTTTTGCAACTGCATAACTCAGCACAATGGCTCCCTCACCATAGGTGTGGTCAACGTGTGTTGACTTGGGTTGAACATTCAGGAATGTCATTCTCATTATGGAGTCATTCCATTCACCCATTCATCCACTCATTAACCCAACAAAAAGTGACTGGGCATAATCCCCATGCTAAACCAAAAGAATGTTTTAACATAACTCTGCACTTAAATAAATATTCCCACTTCCACAGTCAAAATGACCTTACCAGAGGAGGTCATGTCACATGTTCACTTCAGGTTCAGCTCCTTAAAGACCAAAAGAGATGTCTCTCAGTGCTAGACCAAGGGCTGTCCACAAAGACCTGAGTAAAGTGTCTGCAGGACCCTGGTCTTCAACATCTAGTCAGCATGCCATTGGCAGCCAGACCTCGAACAGGCTCTCAAATGTTGCCTCTTCTGATCACGTTCACAAATGTGAGGGCTTCCTTGGTGACCCTTCTGATTCTGTTTTTACTCCATCCACACGGAGCTGGGGCAACCCATCCGTCCATGCCCTCCATGTGGCTCCTAACGTTTTCACTCCCTGGGCTGGTCTTTGCTACTTTCTTACAGGTCGGTATTGACACTCGGAGAATGGCCAGCAAGAGGAACTCCAGGCCCTTCATGGAGGACGGTCGGAAATGTCAGGGTGGGATGAAATCTTCAAACACAGAGGTGAGTTATTTAGCCACTCTGTGCTTCCGTTTCCTCAAGTGAAAATGGGAATAGTAAGAGCCCCTATTTCAATGAGATAATGCACGCACACATTACAACTGTGCCTGGTACATAATAAGCAGCTCATGAATGTGAGGTTTTCTTGCTGTTGCTGAATTAGTGTTGTCTTGGGTCATGTTTCTGAGACAAGGAAGGGTCTGATTTTCAGCAAAGTCACAGGGAGGGCAGCTTCAGCCAAATCCACAGGGGAATGGGGAGTCGGGGGGCACCCATTGTCAAGGGCAAGGGGCTTCCTGGGGGAAAGAATTTCCTGGCACTGCCTGTTCTCTTCGTTGACAGGCAAATCAGCTCGAGCAGCCCTTGGGCTGTTCTCTGAGAAGAGTGGCAGGTGTTGAGCTTTGAGAAACAAAAGTGCGTTGGAGCTTGGAGAACAAGCAGGGACATGGCGGGGACCCAAGGGGTCTGGGCGAGTCCTGCAGCGTGCGTCTAGCTATCTTCTGCAAAGTATTTCCTGCAATTCTTGTCTTTGATTTTCCTTTTCATTCTACAGCCCCATTCTCTGTCCTATGTTCCAGTTCATTTTACAACCTACAGTCTGTTCATTCATTCAGCAAATAAATACTTACCAAGTCCTACTATGACAACCTCCATGCCAGGACCTGGGAATATGTCACGGAAAAAAAAGGGCAAAAATCCGCGCTCTCATGGAAATATTCAGTGGTGGCAAATTTTACTACTTTTTAGAATAGATGTGAATTTTAGAAATAGCCAAAAAGGCAGAGAAGAGGTGATTAACTGCATAATAGCAATTTTTACCCAAAGTAAGTTGCAATTATAAATTAATAAGACTAATTTTCTCCTAAGCCTATTAAACTAATCTTTCCCAGGCTATAATTTTCATAGGACTTTTTAAAAATTACACTTTTTTTTATTACATAGGCACATAATCACACTGCTGGAAACTAAAAAAAGTAAATTAATCACCTGTAATTCCACTGGCTTAATACAACTACTTTCAGCTTTTGGGGGGATTTTCTTCCTGTCTTTTCTTTGTATCTATTTTTCTTTTTTTATAAACTTGAACTCATTAATATATATTCATATATTCCTTTCTCACTACATATATTACCATAAGCAGAGTCCCATGGTCTATATGAACAATATTTTAATGACCATATGAGATTCTTTACTTACTCATTCCCTATTATTATTTTGGGTTGTTTACAATGTTTTCACTATTAATTATCAAATTGATTCATTGGGAAAATAATTCCAAAGGAGGAGTTCCAATTATGTGTGAAGCACTGAAACCACAGTCAAAGTGAGTTCACTGATTCCTGGGGAACACTTCTGAACGGTGACTCTGATTTGAATATATCAGGTTTATCACGTTGGTTAAAAAAACAATAATCTGACCCTGCAGTTTCATATTTCGCATGCTTGAGGAGTTCTTTATAAGTTGACAGGAGGCCTCCAAAAGAGGAATTTTCGGAATTTGATTTTTATCTCCATCCGACTGCACCAGAAGCCATCTGCTAAATCTCCCTGAAAGTGCTCTGCTACCCTTAGCAGGAAGGATATGGATGCGGGAGCAGAGGCTGGGGGCATCCTGTGATTTGCCCGTGTTTTTCGGGCCTCAGCTGACCCCGGAAGGGCCTTGGCCGCAGTCTTCCCGGAAGGGGCCCAGGTCTCGTTGTCACTGGTTTTTCAGAAGGCTCTCCAAGGCCACCGACATCTGTTAGACACGACCCCAGACAAAGACAGCTGGGAAAACCCACAAGGAAGGAAATCCCACTGTGAAAGGAGCTGCCTCTGGGGCCCTCCAGGGCCATAGTTAGACATTCTTCAGTTACAAAAGGCTCAAGTTGAAAGCTGCTGCGGATTCCGGGTCAGTCTCTTGGCCCCGTGGCAGAGGAGAGTGGGAGGGGACACAGAAGCGCCTGTGTCCCCAGGAGGGCCTGCCACTGGCTGACGGGCAGCTGCGGGGCTGCTGGCCAAGAGCCGGGACTCTGTCTAGATAGGGCCTGGCCCCCGAGGAGACCAAGCGACAGGCACTGAAAATGGGCCATTAGCTCTCTGTGGTTTCTCCCCACAGCGCTGGCCTTCACCGCGTGGTCCACCGTCCCAGCTAAGAGCTCCCTTCGAACTGTAGTCAATCGTAGTCAAAACTTTCCAACAGCCAGCTGCATGGGCTCCCGGGGCTGGACGAAGAAGCAAAGAGTGGGACTTCTTTTAGCCACACACCCCCCATCTCCCCCCTGTAAGGCCTACGGAAAGGAGAATGAGTTTTTAAAGTATATAAACTGTTCAAAATTGGGAGTGCACTTTCACGGCTGGACAGAGTGGCAGTGCCCTTGGCAGATATCTGATATCAACATGCAGAGCGCTCTGGGTGAAGAGAAGAAGCATGTGGTAGAGAGAAAAGGGTGTCATAGGAGCATCAGAAAAGAAAAATCACCTCCAAGCTGCTGTCGACAGCTTTCTCTTACCAGTTTCTGCAGCTCCTCAAAAGCCTTCACGTGACAAGTGCTATGGTCCCTGAAGTGGGCCACTAGGGCAAAGGGTCAGGCTTGGAGGTTGGCATGGATGGGGGTCCAGCTCGCGCTCTCCAGGATTAAAACTGGAAATGACCTCATGCCTGAGGGGCTCAGCCTGACGCTCTTTATTTTGACTCAGGGCTGGGAGAGAGGGCGGGTCCTTAAAAAAATAACTTTTAAAAAGAAGCAAGGGAAATCAGGTTAAAACAAAAACTATATAAATGTTTCAGACATTACATGAAATTTCTAAGAATCTTATATGTTCTGGTATAATGTTATAAGTCATAATTCTAGTTATTACTTTAAAGTATATCTCAGAAATAACTAAATTTCCTTGTCAATTGCATTATTATGAACTTTCATCAAATCTTTAACCATGGTCATTTTTAAGTCTTTTGTCATTTACAGACAGTTCTGGGTGTATTCTGATGCTTTTGCAAAAATGTTCCTATAGAAGGGTTTCATCTTCAAGGAATTCATGGAAAAGACTCTGACAAGTACAGACTATACTGCTGAACTGAATGAATAAGCATTTTCAGAACTCTAATGGAAAACTGATGAACTCTTAAAACTGCTAACAAAAGATCAAGATGAAAAAAAATTAATTACATGGGACTGAGTGAACTGATGAGGATGATTATAATTTTTGTGACTTTCTATTGAATAAAAAAAAAAAAGAAACTACTAAAACTGTTTTGCAAAGTAGCTATACACATTTTACACACCCAACATAAATGTATGATTGTTTCTTCACATACTCAATAACAGTTGGTATTGTTAGTCTTTTTAAAAATATCCCTCTTCTCAGTGGGTATAGAGTGAAAAAGTTCTAGAGAACTTCTGTACGACATTGTGCCTGCAGTTAATAATATTATACTGCATACTTAAACCTCTGTGAAGAGGGTATATATCACGTTATATGGTTCTTACCATAATAAAAAATTATAATGATAAAAAATAAAATAAATAAAAATATCCTTCTTAGTGTGTAATGATATCTCTATGGAGTTTTGATTTTCTTTTCCCTAATGACTAATTGAGTATGTTTTCAGTGCTTATTGGTCACCTGTATGTCTTCTTTGGTGAACTGTCTATTAAAATCCTTTGCACTGCACATTTGGAGGGGGGAGTGTTTCCTCTTATTATTGAGTTCTTAGATTTAAAAAATATATTTTGTACGCACATCCTTTTTCAGATATAATATTTGCAAATATTTTTCCTTGTTTGAATTATTTCTTCATTTTATTAATGTCTCTTGAAAATAAAAAAATTTTCATTAAAAAAAAAAAAAAACTAACACACAAAACTTTCCTCTACTACCAAGGGTGGAATTCTAGCACTGACATATCTTGACATCTCCTCTAAGGAAACACAGTTAAAGGGAATTCCCTGGCGGTCCAGTGGTTAGAACTCAGCACGTTCACTGCCAGGGGCCCAGGTTGAATCCCTGGTCGAGGAACTAAGATCCCACAAGCCCTGCGATGCAGCCAAAAAAAAAAAAAAAAAAAGGAAGTACAGTTAAACAAACACATGAAGGCGATTGTGATAACAGAGTCTAATTTGCAGGCTGAAGAACATCTTAAGGTGAAAGAGGCTCACTAAAATGGAGATGAGCCTCTCCACTGGATGGAGATAAAAATCAAATTCTGAGAATTCCTCTTTTGGAGGCGTCCCTGAAGGCATGGCCATGGGCTTGTGTGCACTGTGAAGGGTGAAGGCCAAAGCTGGGTGTCTAGACAGTAGTAATTTGCAAAGGCATAAAGGACATTTAGCAAGGAAGAGTCCTAGCAGGTGTCCTATACAGGGCTGATATATGGAAAGTAGGCTCTACTGATGTTATATCTACTGTTAAAAAAAGGATACTATATATAAAATAGATAACTAATAAGGACCTACTGTATAGCACAGGGAACTCAGTAGAGTACTGAACTCAGAATACTCAATACTCTATAATAACCTATATAGGTAAAGAATCTAAAAAAGAGTGGATATATGTATATGTATAATTGATTCACTTTGCTGTACACCTGAAACTAACACAACATTTTAAATCAACTATACTCCAATAAAAATTTAAAAAAAACAAGGACATACTTCCATACTGGTTGGCAGGGGCTGCTGCCTCCACCCGCCCCCCCGCCAAGTGCTACTCCTCTTCCACTCCCACCCCCCAACCCTCCCAGCACTGAAAACCAAGGGTGGGTATCTCCAGGGGCCAACCTGGCACCTGCCAGCCTGTAGGTTCACCAGCCAGTTCACAGCAACTGCTACACATGAAACCCATCCCTGTGTGTCCCCCCAGCCAGGAAGGGCTCAGACCATAGTACTGGGGACAAGCCCAGTGCCAGGTGGCCAGAGGCAGCATTTTCCCAAGGCATCCTCAAGAAATGCAGCCCCCAAACAGTACCATCCAGACATTTGTGTGTATCAACCCTACTTCTATACATACTTAATGCCAGGACTTAATATCTCATTTAAGACTTCCTCAGACCTTAAGGTTACCAAAGTGCAGGTAACAGCATCTTGCTTTTTGTTGTGTAAAGAACAGTCTAAGGCAGAGTTATTTAAATAACTAAGAAATCGTAGGCTAAATATTAGCCAAGGTAGAGCGAAGACTCTGAGATCCTTCAAACCCATCGGGAAGAACTAGGTCTTCCATAAAGGGCTTTTTGGAAAATTTCCCTTCTTCTTTTAAGCTGTCTCCAATCAGTATTAAATCTCTTAACTGAGTTGGGGGTTTTTTTTTGTTTAAAGAAAGTATGGGAGAAATAATGTCTCCATACAGATGTGCCAAGCTGGATGCTACATGCTTTCCATATAACCCTCCTGGGCTCTGGCACTGGGTTATTGAGCCCTTTTACAGATGAGGAAACTGAGGCTTAGAAAAGTTATTTACTCAAGGGCCTAGAAGCTAGAAGGTGGCAAACATAAAATTGGAAGCCAGATCTGTCTAACTGAAAAACCCCATCTTATTCACTCTCTACCTAATACTGTCTCCTCTGTGACTGGCAAACAGTTTGCCCGTGGTGTTACCTGTATCAGGAAGTTACTTAGCTCTTAGGTTTGAAAGAAAAAAGGTTTGCGGGAAGTGTGATGTCAAGAGCACGTGCTTTGAGGAGAAAGTCAACTGTCACCCTTCTGAGAGAAGGTGATTCCCCAAGTATTGGGGAGACTCCTTCACCAGGTATGATCTGCCCACGCCCCCATCCACCTGCTCAAGAGAAGAGGAGCCACCATCTAGATGGTATCCTCTCTGCTGGCCAGACAGACACTGTTTCCTCCAAACTGCTTATCCTGTGTCAGTCACCACTTATAGCCTATTATTGGTTAGTACATATATTTTTTTCCCTCTGCTAGACTCTCATCTCATTCAAATCAAGATCCATGAATGATCTTTTTTTTTTTGCATCCCATACATGTTGCACACAACAAAGGTGATGCTCGTATCAGTTGAATGAATGAATGAGTGTGGAAGATAATCTTTTCTCTCTCTCTTTTTTTTCATCCTATGTAGATTGCACACAACATAACACAGTAGATGGTGAATAGCAGTGGAATGAGGGAGTGAATGAGTGTGGGAATGCAGAACTGGTTCTTGACCTGGAAGGATTCATATTAAAAGCCTCTAGGGATGTAACTAAGAAAATGACACTCTTAGAAATATGAGACATGGTTACGGCCAGAGGAAAGCACTAGCCAAGTTTTATTCAAAAGCTTAGCTTGGGAGGAATATCTTTCTGCTTCTATATGGACTTTCTGGGAAGCAGGTCACAAGGCAGGTCCCATTTTATGCCCTACAATGGAAGTGAAACGTTTTCCTATGTCTGTGACAAGATCACCAAGCAACTGTGATCAGTAAGAGATAAATGGGCCTCTACCACACCCATTAGATTGTAATCAATTTTTCTTGAAAGTCCTGCATTTCTACCATTTTTTAAATTTCAACAATGATCAAACGTATTGCCACCTAAAGTATCTACTTCAGACAGGAAATTCTCAGAATGTGTCTCTCCAATGATAGAACTCTAAGGAAGATGAAACCCAACCCCAGTGCAGTCAGCTCTTTTCAGCCCTTAGACTTACTTTATTTTCCAGTTTTCAGATAGTCATTCTTTGTTTTCATTTGGTCTTGAAGCTTGTTACTTTTCTAAAAATTAATTTTTATTGGCGTATAGTTGATTTACAATGTTGTGTTATTTTCTGCTGTACAGCAAAGTGAATCAATTATACATATACACATATCTACTCTTATTTTAGATTCTTTTCCCATATAGGTCATTACAGAGTATTGAATAGAGTTCCCTGTGCTATACAGTAGGTCCTTATTAGTTATCTATTTTATATATAGTAGTGTGTATATATCAATCCCAATCTCCCAATTTATCCCTCCCCCCACCCCCTTTACCCTTGGTAACCATAAGTTAGCTTTTTGTTTTTTTATAAATTTATTTATTTAGTTATTTTTGGCTGCGTTGGGTCTTCACTGCTGCACTCGGGCTTTCTCTAGTTGTGGCGAGCGGGGGCTACTCTTCGTTGTGGTGTGCGGGCTTCTCATTGCATTGGCTTCTCTTGTTGCAGAGCACGGGCTCTAGGCGTGAAGGCTCAGTAGTTGTGGCACACGGGCTCAGCAGTTGTGGCTCGTGGGCTCTAGAGCGCAGGCTCAGTAGTTGTGGCGCATGGGCTTAGTCGCTCCGTGGCATGTGGGATCTTCCCAGACCAGGGCTCGAACCCGTGTCCCCTACATTGGCAGGCGGATTCTTAACCACTGCGCCACCAGGGAAGCCCCATAAGTTTGTTTTCTACATCTGTGACTCTACCTTGTTTGCCAGTTTTCAGATAGTCATTCTTTGTTTTCATTTGGTCTTGGAACTTGTTACTTTTTTAAAAGAACCAAATTCAAATCAAATGATCACTCTTAATATGCCAACACCTGTGATTTCATGAGATTTTAGTGCTCTGAGTACAATCCTCACCTGCATATCTTTGAAACATAAAGTTTACCAATTTCAGTTAAAATATTTAAGTAAAGTGGATGTTAGCTGGCCCTAGACCGGTTGCAGAGACACATGCCAAAATATAATACTTGGAGCAGAAACTCTTACCTTGCTCTGAAACCAGCCTGCTGCAAGATGGGAGAAGAGATTTGTATTATCTCACAGGGGCATTGCTTAATTCAGACTTAATTTAACCTAATTTGAGGATCACATGATGGTTATTGCAACACAACTAGTTTCTTCACTTCTACCTTCATGTCTTATTTCCAGAGAGAGTGACATTTTACATCTGAGTGAATGGCCCCATACATCTTTTAGTTACATGAAGGACTGTCAGATATTTGTCAGCTGCAAGGCAGGCCCAATGATAGTCTCAGCCAACTTCAAGGAGCTAGAATAGCCCACCAGAGTTGTCCTGAGTTTGGCTGAGATGGCCAGGCCCTTAGACCCCTGAGTTGATCTGGACATAGGCTGCCACGAGAATGGACATGACCTTGGGCAAGACTGCTTTCTACAACAGAGGTACTCCCTGAAGAGGGTGACAGCTGCAGGCTGAGTTCCCAGCAGCTAGAGCAACACATCTTTCATTGAAGGGAGGTCTAGATGATGCAACACAGAGCCCACCACAAATACATGGTCCAGTTGGGAGATACATACAATGGCACAGGAAATTATAATACACTGTGATGGGAATAGGATAGAGTTAAATACAGGGCTCTTTGGGGACATCTAAGAGACTTATTGTACACACTTTGGGGGATGAGGGAAGCATCTCTGGGGAAAGGGAAATGCACATGCAAAGGACAAGAGCACAGTATCAATAGCTCAGTGTGATGGGGAGACAATAAAGATGAGGCTGAAGAGAAACATGGGCCAGATCTCATCTGTTACATTGACGATTAAGACTAGCAGTAGGGAGGGACTTCCCTGGGTGGCCCAGTGGCTAAGGCTCCACGCTCCCCATGCAGGGGGCCTGGGTTTGATCCCTGGTCAAGGAACTAGAGCTCACTTGCTGCAACTAAAGAGCCCGCATGCCACAACTAAGACCCAACACAGCCAAATAAATAAATAAATAAATAAAATTTTTTTTTTAAAGACTAGCAGTAGGGAGCCATGGGGTGGTGGGGAGGAAGGCCAGCCTGCTGCAGGCTCGGGAGAGAATGAGAGGTGAGCAAGTGGAGAAAACCAGACTATACAACTCTTTCAAGGAGTTTCGTTACAATGACTGCCCCAGTAGGGGGTAGGGCTAGTGTCATTTCATTAGCACATTTTAGAATAAGCCAGTCTTGAAAAGCTGAAATAACGTCTTGATAAAATTCCTAGAGAAAGATATGAGAAATAAAGCCATTAAAATGTCTTGTGAGGTTAGGGGCCAGTAGACTAGCAAGGAAACTACCTGGGGTCAGATCATGGAAAGCCAGTAAAAAGTTGGGCAAGAGATTCGGTGTCTAGGGCATGTGTATTTCTTCTCAAGATGATTCAGTGAGCCAGATTCATGAAATGGAGAAAAAGGACACGGTCCTTCAGAAAGAATTTAAGCCAACCAACCGACCAAATAAACCAAAAAACAACACTAAGTTGAAGAAAATATACATATTAGTCAAAAGGTTGTGCTAACAAATAGAGCCTTGAGTTTCAGGGGCTTAACAAAAGTAAAAGTGTATTTCACTCACATCCTGGTCTATTTCAGATTGGGTAGGTCTGTTCCATCTTGTACCTTTACCATCTCGGACATGTTGCCACCAAGGCTGATGTGGATGGGGAATGAAGAATACAGGTCCACAAACAGGGGTGTACATATCCCATTGGACAGAATATGGTCACATGGCCCCATCTAAGTGCAAGGAAGTCTGGGAATTGTAGTCTGTGGGCCTTTGAAGAAGAGAAAAATGGATGCTGGTGAGCTCCTGCAGAATCCATCACAGAATAAAATCTCACCTAAGTAAGTTGATTCCTCATTAGTCTTGAAGACATTTTTTTTCAATAAACACAAGTGTTTTCGTTAATGAAAGAAATACCACTGAAGTGGAAATTATAATTCACAGCATAAAATAATTAGAGGCACAATACCTATCACAGAATAGGGCTCAACAAATATCTATTGATCAGTTTAGCTAATGCCTGATAAGTCTTGAAACTGAACAGAGCAAAAGAAGATGACAACAACAATGACACAACAACAAACGTTTTCCCCCCAAAGACTGTTTTGCTCTCTTACTCAAGTTTTCCCACATCCTATATTTTTCGCTGTTGGTTTGGAAGCCATAATCAGGAGCAAGGAAAAGAGAGATGCTTAGAAAAGCAGAGTGGTTGAACTGGGTTCCAACTGTCCACCAAAAAGTCTTGGTCTAGTAGATTTTACTTTGCTCTTTTCTTTCTTTGTCAAGGGGAACATTAGGAAAGGAATGTGGCTTGCACACAGGGTCTCCACACTGATGTGGTTCCGCAGATCTGGGAAGGGCATCCAAGGCTCCTAAAACTCCTCGGCGCCCGCATATGTGGGAAACCTCTTTAGAACATTCAGTTGCATAATTGGAGAAAAGGTTTAAATCATCTTGTGGGAGGCAATAGCTTGACGAACATGCCTACTTAAAAATAAATGACGAAAATTAGATTGTGCAACTCATTATTTCAACAGGCATTTTTTTTTTGAACATTTACTAAATCTGTGAAGCAGTGCACCAGATACAGTGAAGGACACAAAGGAAGCCTGAGCTAGTCTCAGCTCTCAAGGAGCTAGTGGGAAAGACCAGCATTTAAATGTCTCATTGGATTATAAGGGGAAATGATTCTGAACAGAGTGATGAGAAAGCTGGTGTAGAGTTGGTGACGGGGGGTGGTCACCTCAGACCATCAAGAGCAAAGGCTCTGTGGTGAGCACAGATTTGGTGGAAGACTCTGGGACCGTGGGTGCTCTCTGGCTGCACCCCACCAGCCCCATAGGCACAGGTGGCCAAGGCCCTGGCCTGAATGGGTCCTGGCATTTCAGGGGCCTTCCTGCCTGGATCCTACGCCAGGTATGGATGGATATAAGGCCTTGGAACTGTGGAGCCGCCGGGATACACTCAGACATTCTGCTTGGGGCACGCTCCAAAATGTGGACTTGACAAAAAGGCTCCAGGAGATTCTGAGGTTTGGGACAATGCCAAGGTGGATCTTTAAGGTCACGTCAAGGAGTGTGAAGAGCATTCTAAAGGGCAGGGGATGAATCGAAAGTTTTTGAGAAGGAGTGGCATGGCCCAGCCTGTGCTCCAGGAAGATCACTGGGCTGGGGTCCAAGGAGCAATGGCTGGACAACGCTAAAGTGTGGAAAAGAGCAAGAGCCATGCCTTGAGATAGACCCCCCCCCCATTCTGCTTCCTTGTGACTTTCCCCCAGATGTCCCTGCCCTCAGGCACCTGCAGAGATAAATGACCATCCCATTATCATGAACATGTGACTCTCACCAGCTTGTTAACTCACCAGGATCACACAGGGGCTCAAGGTCTTGCAAAGTGACCCTCTGCCCCAAGTACTTGGAGGAGTTCCAAAGGCTGTCACAGCCATGTGCCCCTCCCACTAGGTCCAGTGCACCCACCTGATGCCATGGTCCCTCCTGAAGCACTACCCCTTGAGAACCAGCCTGAGCCCTCAGGAGGCAGAAGCCAAGCTGTGGGCTGTAGGAGAATGGGGAGAGATGACCACCCTCCCCATAGCATGAAAGGGTCTCACAGCTACACGTGACTTGAATCCCAACAGTTTTCACTTGTGGTTGTTGCTCTTCTTGGGATCCAGACTTTCACACAGGAGGCTGGACTGAAGCCCATTCTCTCTTTCAAATTTTTGTTCTCTGCCTATAGTTTTGCTCCTGGTCCGAGCTCCTCATACCTGGATCCCTCTCCCCTGTGGATGAGTCCTGACACCAGAGGCTCCTCAGATAGGCTGTACCAACAGGCCACCCCACCTGTATGGAGAGACACCCTAGCAGTAGGCACAGCTGAGTTCTCTTCCCAGGTGGTTCCTTTAAGGTACCCAATGGTTCACCAGTTATACCTAGACATGGCTAAGTGTCCCCATCTGCTGAAATCCATGTTGTGTGACTGTGTCGCACAGGCATGACATTTCTCTTGTCAAGGTTTTCTAGGTTATAGTAATAAAATTGGGGCCTTGAGTTAAGTAATCCTTTTCAGCTGTAAGATTCTTAATTCCAAGACAAGTTAGAAGGCTACTGTAATAGTCCAAACATAAGATGAAGAGTACATGGAGAGGGAAGCATCAAAGAAGATGAAAAAGCGGTCACATAACTGAGGAATAATAATGACCAATGTTCACTGAGCCTTTACGATGTGGTATATAGACCATAGTCAGCAGTTTACATGTATTATCCAACTGAAACCTCAGAACAACTGTATGATGTAGGAAATGCTATTATCCCCATTTTATAGATGAGGAAACTGAGGGTAAGCTTTTAATATTTACACAGATATAGTAGCTATTTGGAGTTTGCACCTGACTCTGACTCCAGAACCATACTCTTAGTTACTGTGCTACACAGACTCTCATGAAAATTTTGATAAAAATAGAGAGCATTGGATCCTTGAAAGAGGAGGTAAGTCCATGGCATAAAAGGAAGATCAGAACGGGAAGGAACTGTACTGGAGTCTACCTTTCCCTTACTCACAATTCAGTCCAACTGGTTTGTCTGTCTATCCATCTATTTATCTATATATCATATAACCACTGACTTATCCATCCATCCACCCATCCATCCATCCATCCATCCATCCATCCATCCATCCATCCATCCATCATCCATCCATCTAATCAGCCATCTATCCCCAACCTTCTTCAGAAAAGAACTTGAGGAAACTTAGGAGAAATAGAGAAGTAAAAACTTTTAAAATAACAATAAAAGAATAAGAGCCACGTAACAAAGGGGAGTAGGTTATTGTAAAACTGATGCAAATAGGAACATAACTTAATTCTGAGCATCCCATCTTCCACGGAATAAAAAGAAACACAGCGAGTTCCCTACTTTGCATTAGCTCCTAAAAGGAAGCACAACCATCTGTCAGCAGAGACAAACTTCCCTACTACCAAATCTTAAAACAGCTAACACATGGATCTTTATTTATTAAAGGGAAATTAAATAACATAAGGCCAGCATCTTCCAATGCAGATGAATCCCAATAAAGGCAGAACACATCATGTTAAAGCTTCATTATTTCTGTAGGACTCCAGGGCAAACTAATCTGGACATATTCTGTCCGGGGTAGTTTCTAGATTCTGGATTGGGGAGATGCAGTTATGTGTGACTTACTGCTCCCCTGTAGTTCAGTATGGTCTCACCTTCACCTTCCCATTGGCTTCTATCTCAGGAAAGATAAATATACAGGGACACCAATTAGATAATGTAGGAGAGAGTGCAGAAGACAGGAAGGAAAGAAGACCAGTGACACGGGAAGGTGTCACCAAGGTGGGGGAATGGGATGGAGGGAAGTGAATGAACAAAACACCATGGGTTCTAAATGGTTTCCAGTCCCACCATTTTGTAAAAATCCAGATAACATAGTATTTCAGGCAATACATATTAGCTCCTTTCCTTGCTTCCCTGAGGTTGTGAAGAGCCGGGAGAAGCTGAGCAGAGAAGAGAGTCTTGCTGAAAGGACACAAACCAGGGCTTCCTTCTGCAGGTGGGAGGTATCTTCTTCTTTTTTAAAATTTTTATTGGAGTATAGTTGATATACGATATCACTTATATGTGGAATCTAATTTAGAAACGATACAAATGAACTTTTTAACAAAACTGAAACAGACTCACAAATCTCAAAATCTAACTTATGTTTACCAAAGGGGAAAGGTAGGGGGAAGTGATAAATTAAGAGATTGGGAGGTATCTTCTTGAGTCTCTCCTTTGGGAAAGAATCTGTGCACCATGGGGCAGGATGGAAGGGAGGTGGGGGTAACGTCTCCTCCCACGTGGTGAGATGCTGGCTGCTAGCTCTTGCTGTAAAGGATACTGCAACAATAGAGAGGACAGCTGTTCAAAGCCAAGGAGACGTGTCATCAGACACATCTGACCTACTCCCAGTGTCCCAGGTCGGAGATCAACCTAGTCTATGCTAGGAAGCCCAGTTTTGCTTTATTCCACGTGCATAGTTGTATCTCTATAATTTATTAAAAGATCACATTGTATTTATTCTTTGTTCTTTGAGTCTTGGCCTTTGACCAAAAGCAATAAAATTCTGACCTAGGGATTCTTCCCTTATCACACCACTGCAAGGGGGGTTCTTACTGCTTTGAGTTCCTTAGGCATTGATTGTGTCTGCTACACAATTGAACACAAGTTCTTTTTTTTAAAAAATAGATCTCTACTGGAGTATAATTGCTTCACAATACTCTGTTAGTTTCTGTTGCACAACAAAGCGAATCAGCCATATGCATACACATATACATGTCCCCATATCCGCTTCCTCTTGAACCTCCCTCCCCTCCTCCCTATCCCACCGCTCTAGGTCATCACAAAGCACCAAGCCGATCTCCCTGTGCTATGCTGCTGCTTCCCACCAGCCAACTATTTTATATTCGGTAGTGTATATGTGTTGATGCTACTCTCACTTCACCCCGGCTCCGCCTTCCCACCGCATATCCTCAAGTCCATTTTCTATGACTACCTCTTTATTCTTGCCCTGCAACTAGGTTCATCAGTACCTTTTTTTTTTTTTAGATTCCATATATATGCGTTAGCATACGGTACTTGTTTTTCTCTTTCTGACTTACTTCACTCTGTATGACAGACTCTAGGTCCATCCACCTCACTACAAATAACTCAATTTCATTTCTTTTTATGGCTGAGTAATATTCCATTGTAAATATGTGCCACATCTTCTTTATCCATTCATCTGTCAGTGGATATTTAGGTTGGTTCCATGTCCTGGCTATTGTAAATAGTGCTGCAATGAACACTGTGGTACATGTCTCTTTCTGAATTATGGTTTTCTCAGGGTATATGCCCAGTAGTGGGATTGCTGGGTCATATGGTAGTTCTATTTTTAGTGTTTTAAGGAACCTCCATACTATTTTCCATAGTGGCTGTATCAATTTACATTCCCATCAACAGTGCAGGAGGGTTCCCTTTACACCACACCCTTTCCAGCATTTATTCTTTCTAGATATTTCGATAATGGCCATTCTGAACGGTGTGAGGTGATACCTCATTGTAGTTTTGATTTGCATTTCTCTAATAATTAGTGATGTTGAGCATCTTTTCATGTGCCTCTTGGCCATCTGTATGTCTTCCTTGGTGAAATGTCTATTTAGGTCTTCTGCCCATTTTTTAACTGGATTGTTTGTTTTCTTGATATTGCACTCCATGAGCTGTCTGTATATTTTGGAGATTAATCCTTTGTTTGTTGTTTCATTTGCAAATATTTTCTCCCGTTCTGTGGGTTGTCTTTTTGTCTTGTTTATGGTTTCCTTTGCTGTGCAAAAGCTTTTAAGTTCCGTTTATTTTTGTTTTTATTTCCGTTACTCTAGGAGGTGGGTCAAAAAAATCTTGCTGTGGTTTATGTCAGAGTGTTTTTCCTATGTTTTCCTCTAAGAGTTTTATAGTGTCTGGTCTTAAATTTAAGTCTTTAATCCATTTGGAGTTTATTTTTGTGTATGGTGTTAGGTAGTGTTCTAATTTCATTCTTTTACATGTAGCTGTCCAGTTTTCCCAGCACCACTTATTGAAGAGGCTGTCTTTTCTCCATTGTATATTCTTGCCTCCTTTGTCATAAATTAAGTGACCATATGAGCGTGGGTTTATCTCTAGGCATTCTATCCTGTACCATTGATCTATATTTCTGTTTTTGTGCCAGTACCATGCTCTCTTGATTACTGTAGCTTTGTGGTATAGTTTGAAGTAGGGGAGTCTGATTCCTCCAACTCCATTTTTCTTTATCAAGATTGCTTTGGCTATTCAGGGTCTTTTGTGTTCCCATATGAACTGTAAAATTTTTTGTTTCAATTCTGTGAAGAATGCCATCGGTAGTTTGATAGGGATTGCATTGAATCTGTAGATTGCTTTGGGTAGTACAGTCATTTTCACAATATTGATTCTTCCAATCCAAGAACATGGTATATTTCTCCATCTGTTTATGTCAACTTTGATTTCTTTCATCAGTGTTTTATAGTTTTCTGAGTACAAGTCTTTCACCTCCTTAGGCAGGTTTATTCCTAGGTATTTTATTCTTTTTGTTGCAGTGGTAAATGGGAGTGTTTCCTTAATTTCTCATTGTTGGTGTATAGGAGTGCCAGAGATTTCTGTGCATTAATTTTCTATCCTGCAGCCTTACCAAATTCATTGATTACTTCTAGTAGTTTTCTGGTGGCATCTTTAGGATTTTCTATGTATAGTATCATGTCATCGGCAAACAGTGACCTTTTAACGTTTTATTTCCAATTTGTATTCCTTTTATTTCTTTTTCTTCTCTGATTGCCGTGGCTAGGACTTCCAAAACTATGTTGAATAAGAGTGGCAAGACTGGACATCCTTGTCTTGTTCCTGATCTTAGTGAAAATGCTCTCAGTTTTTCACCGTTGAGTATGATGCTTGCTGTGGGTTTGTCATATATGGCCTTTATTATGTTGGGGCAGGTTCCCTCTATGCCCATTTTCTGGAGAGTTTTTATTATTAATGGGTGTTGAATTTTGTCAAAACCTTTTTCTGCATTTATTGAGTTGATCATATGGTTTTTATCCCTTAATTTGTTAATGTGGTGTATCACATTGATTGATTTGCATATATTGAAAAGAATCCTTGCATCCCTGAGATAAATCCCACTTGATCAAGGTATATAATCCTTTTAATATGTTGTTGGATTCTGTTTGCTAGTATTTTGTTCAGGATTTTTGCATCTATGTTCATCAGTGATACTGGTCTATAATTTTCTTTTTTTGTGATACCTTTTTCTGGTTTTGGTGTCATGGTGATGGTGGCTTCGTAGAATGAATTTGAGAGTATTTCTCCATCTGCAATTTTTTGGAAGAATTTGAGAAGGATCGGTGTTAGCTCTTCTCTAAATGTTTGATAGAATTCGCCTGTGAAGCCATCTGGTCCTGGACTTTTGTTTGCTGGAAGATTTTAATTATGGTTTCAATTTCATTGCTTGTGATAAGTCTGTTTATATTTTCTAATTCTTCCTGGTTCAGTCTTGGAAAATTGTACCTTTCCAAGAATTTATCCATTTCTTCGTGGTTGTGCATTTTATTAGCATACAGTTGTTTGTAGTAGTCTCTTATAATCCTTTGTATTTCTGAGGTGTCAGCTGTGATTTCTCCTTTTTCGTTTCTAATTTTATTGATTTGCATCCTCTCCCTTTTTTTCTTGATGAGTCTGGTTAAGGGTTAATCAGTTTTGTTTATCTTCTCCAAGAACGAGCTTTTAGTTTTATTGATCTTTGCTGTTGTTTTCTTTGTTTCTATTTCATTTATTTCTGCTCTGATCTTTATGATTTCTTTCCTTCTACTGACTTTGGGTTTTCTTTGTCCTTCTTTCTCTAGCTGTTTTAAATGTGGGGTTAGATTGTTTATTTGAGATTTTTCTTGTTTCTTCAGGTGAGATTGTATTGCTATAAACGTCCCTCTTAGAACTGCTTTTGCTGCATCCCATAGGTTTTGGGTCGTCGTGTTTTCATTGTCATTTGCTTCTATGTATTTTTTTATTTCTTCTTTGATTTCTTCAGTGATCTCTTAGTTGTTTAGTAGCACACTGTTTAGCCTCCATGTATTTGTGTTTTATTACAGTTTTTTTCCTGTAATTGATTTCCAATCTCATAGCATTGTGGTCAGAAAAGATGCTTGACACAATTTCAATTTTCTTAACTTTTTCGAGGCTTGATTTGTGACCCAAGATGTGATCTATCCTAGAGAACGTTTCATGTGCACTTGAGAAGAAAGTGTATGCTGCCACTCTTCGGTGGAAAGTTCTATAAATATCAATTAGATCTATCTGGTCTATTGTATCATTTAAAGCTTGTGTTTCCTTATTTATTTTATGTTTGGATGATCTGTCCATTGGTGAAGGTGGGGTGTTAAAGTCCCCTAGTATTATTGTGTTACTGTCAATTTCTCCTTTCATGGTTGTTAGCATTTGCCTTACATATTGAGGTGTTCCTATGTTGGGTGCATAAATATTTGTAATTGTTATATCTTCTTCTTGGATTGACCCCTTGATCATTACGTAGTGTCCTTCCTTATCTCTTGTAACAGTCTTTATTTTAAAGTCTATTTTATCTGATATGAGTATTGCTACTCCAACTTTCTTTTGATTTCCATTTGCATGGAATATCTTTTTCCATCCCTTCACTTTCAGTCTGTATGTTTCCCTAGGTCTGAAGTGGGTCTCTTATAGACAGCATATACATGGGCCTTGTTTTTGTATCCATTCAGCCAGTCTGTGTCTTTTGGTTGTGGCATTTAATCCATTTACATTCAAGATTATTATCGATATGTATGTTCCTATTAACGTTTTCTTAATTGTTTTGGGTTTGTTTTTGTGGGTCTCTTTCTCCTCTTGTGTTTCCCATCTAGAGAAGTTCCTTTAGCATTTGTTGTAAAGCTGGTTTGGTGGTGCTGAATTCTCTTAGCTTTTGTTTGTCTGAAAAGCTTTTGATTTCTCCATCAAATCTGAATGAGATCCTTGCTGGGTAGAGTAATCTTGGTTGTAGGTTTTCCTCTTTCATCACTTTATCCTGCCACTCCCTTCTGGCCTGCAGAGTTTCTGCTGAAAAATCAGCTGATAACCTTATGGGGATTCCTTTGTATGTTATTTTTTGTTTTTCCCTTGCTGCTTTTAATATTTTTTCTTTGTATTTAATTTTTGTTAGTTTGATTAGTATGTGTCTTGGTGTGTTTCTCCCAGAGTTTATCCTGTTTGGGACTCTCTGTGCTTACTGGACTTGGGTGACTATTTCCTTTCCCATGTTAGGGAAGTTTTCAACTATAATCCTTCAAATATTTTCTCAGACCCTTTCTTTTTCTCTTCTTCTTCTGGGACCCCTATAATTCGAATGTTGGTGTGTTTAGTGTTGTCCCAGAGGTCTCTGAGATTGTCTTCAATTCTTTTCATTCTTTTTTCTTTATTCTGCTCCTCGGCAGTTATTTCCACCATTTTGCCTTCCAGCTCACTTATTCGTTCTTCTGCCTCAGTTATTCTGTTATTGATTCCTTCTAGTGTATTTTGCATTTCAGTTATTGTGTTGTTCATCTCTGTTTGTTTGTTCTTTAGTTCTTCTAGATCTTTGTTAAACATTTCTTGTATTGTCTCAATCTGTGCCTCCATTCTATTTCCGAGATTCTGGATCATCTTTACTATCATTACTCTGAAATCTTTTTCAGGTAGATTGCCTATTTCCTCTTCATTTATTTGGTCTTGTACGTTTTTGCCTTGCTCCTTCATCTGTGACATATTTTTTTGCCGCCTCATTGTTTTTTTCCTTTATTTTTACGAGTGGGATTGTGTTCCTCTCTTACTGGTTGTTTGGCCTGAGGCTTCCAACACTGGAGTTTGTAGGCTTTTGGATAGAGCTGGGTCTTGGTGCTGAGATGAACTCCGTGAGACTTCACTCCGATGAATATTCCTTGGGGTCTGAGGTTCTCTGTTAGTCCAGTGGTTCAGACTTGGAGTGCCCACTGCAGGAGCTTCGGCCCGACTCCAGGTTCATGAATCAAGATCCCGTAAGCCACCTGGGGTGGAAAGAAAAGAAAAAAAGAATGATAACAAGTAAAAAATAAAATTAGAGTAGGAAACTAACAGATACGTTAGGAAGAATATAAAAATAAAAATATAGATGACAACAACCGGAAGGTACATCGGTACCACAATAGTAAAAAAGAGGAGGAGGGAAAAGAAAAAAAAAAGAGGGGGGTAAGGCCTTGGCTGTGGAGGGTAGGGGACTAAGCAAGGGTGAGTTTGGGTGGTGGGCGAGGCCAATGCTCAGGACCCACAGGGCTGGAAAAGGCCCTGGGGGCTGTGGGGGGAGGGGCTTAGGGTCAAGGAACAGAAGGGGCCCAGGCGTGCCCCCCACACCTGGTCTCAGAGGACAGGGGACCTCACCTGGGAGCCCAGCAGCCTTCCTGGGCTCTAGTGGGGGGCGGCAAACTCCCTCCTCTCCTCTCCTGCTCCTCCAGTCTGGGAGGGCCCCTCCCGCCTGCCTCTCCTGATCTCCCCGGCCTCCCTCCTATGCCCGCTGGACCCACGCAGCCTGGAGGGGGCTTTGGAGGGCAGGGCACCGGCCTGGGAGCTCAGCAGGCTCCCTGGCCCGAGTGGGCGGGGCAATCGCACTCCACTCCTCTTCTGGTCCTCCTGGATGGCTCCTCCCACTGGCCTCTCCTGATCTCCCCGGCCTCAGGGGCACTGAGCCTGTCTGGCCTCCACTTTTCCTCCCCCCTCAGTGCCCCTACTTCCTACCAGTTCACTTTGGGGTTCCTCCCGTCTCCTTGGGCATCAGGGTCCCCCACCAGCGGCCCACATATTCTCTTTTGTAATCATAATTGTCTTGTCAAGTGACTGGGTCTTATCCTTCCAACTATGTCTTGTCACTTAGAGCTCCATGCACAGGGTCATGCTCAGACAGGTGCCGAGTGTTGGCTGATTCAGGACTTCCAAATGCTGGAGCCACTTCATCATGTCGTCCTTTGCCCACTAGATGTGCCCTCTACCTTTCTTCACTCCTCTCTGTCCTCAGGAGTCTGATGGCTATGGACTCATCCACAGCCTCCCTTGTTCTCGCTCCTAGTCGGGTGCAGCCAATGGGAGGCACAGGCAGCAGATAGAGGGTGGGAGGAGAGAGACATTGGACTGTTTATTTCTCTGGCTTCCTCCCTGTTGAACTATGGGGTCACAAGTAAACCACTGTATCCAGAAATTGTACCAAGAGCCGCTTGTTTGCCTCTCATTCCACAGTCTCTAGGAAGGTCCACTCTTCCATGGGTTTTGCTATGATTCTCTCCTGGCACTTTGCAACTTCTTCGGTACTTGACCAAAGAGTGAATGAACCACTAGCTGCACACCCTTCATAAGACTGTGCAGTTCAAGGGAAGCAACTGCCACAGACACCTCCTTTAGGAAACATCCCTGAACCCCTCTGGCTAGTGAGGGAAGAGCACCATCCATTGTGGCTGCTCAGGGACAGCACCTGCCATGGGAGATTCCCAGCTGGCCCTGTGAGACCGGTCAGTTGAGGATGGTGGGGTGTATGGTCAGATCCCTGAATCTCATGGTTGTTAGCATATTTTGCCCCATGGGAGGAACCCCTCAAAGGTCTCTACTACTGCAGCAGCCTGTTTTGGACAATTTCACCTTTTCTTCCTTTATGTGAGGGCCTAAGAATTTCCCGAGATGCAGTCTTAATGCGTTTGAGCTGCTATAACAAAACACCATAAACTAGGTGGCTTAGAAACAACAAGGATTGATTTGTTACACTTCCAGAGGCTGGGAAATCCAAAATCATGGTGCCGGCAGATTCAGTGTCTAGCGAGGCTTTTCTTCCTGGATGGCTGTCTTTTCACTGTAACCCTGTGAAGGGGCAAGGGAGTTCTGTGGAGTCTCTTTTATAAGGGCACTAATTCCATTCATGGGGACTCCACCTCACGACCTAATCACCTCCTGGTACCATCACCTTGGGGGTTAGGATTTCAACATATGAATCTTGCAGGGATACATTCAATCCATAGCACCTGCCCTGACATTCTACTGCCTTGTTTTGAATTAGCCACGGTTGTAGCTACCAGATTCAATTTGTATTTATTTCTGTTGCAACAGCTTTCTTGAGATATAATTCATATACTACACAATTTGCCCATTTTAAGTACACAACTCAATGCTCCCTCCCTCAGCCCCTGGCAACCACTAATCTACTTTCTGTCTCCATGGATTTGCCTACTCTGGATATTTTTATATAAATAGAATCATACAATATGGGGCCTTTTGTGACTGGCTTCTTTCACTTAGCATAATGTTTCCAAGATTCATCTGTGTTGTAGCGGGTGTCAGTACTTCCTTTTACGGCTGAATAATATTCCATTGCGTGGATATACATTTTCTTCATACATTCATCAATTGATGGCAGTTGGATTGTTTCCAGTCTTCTGCTATCATGAATAATGCTGCCATGAACATTTGCATAGAGATTTTTGTGTGGACGCAAGTTTTCATTTCTCTTGGTTATATATCTAGGACGAGAGTAGCTGGGTCATATGGTAACTCTATGTTTAACTTTTTGAAGAACTGCCAAACTGTTTTCTAAAGTGGCTGCACCATTTTACATTCCCACCAACAAGGAATGAGATTCTAGTTTCCCTACATCCTTGTAAGAACTTGTTTCTGGATGCCTTTTTGATTACAGCCATTCTAGTGGGTGTGAAGTGGTATCTCACTGTGGTTTGGTTTGCACTTTCCTGATGGCTAATTATGTTCAACATCTTTTTCTGTGCTTATTGGCCATTTGTATACAATCTCTATGTCCACAATTCCCTATCTAAAACCTTAGGAACCAGATGGATTTCAGAATTCTGACACTTTCTGAAGTTCATTAAAAAAATTTCAGATATGGAAAGGTAACACAGTTTGTATACTGTAAGATGCTTAATACTCCCAGTAGACTCTTGGGCTTTATCCCCAAAATCACATCCTGCAGTATTTCTGCAGCAAAAATATGATTCACCCTAAATGAGGTAAAGTATACCCATAACCTCACATATGTTAAGTCAGTTTTTGCCACCAAAAGAGAGTTACAAAAGACATTGATTTTCAGAACTTTTGGATTTTGGAGTCACAGAGAAGGGACCGAGCACCTGTACATGCCTTTGTGTTCCATCCAAGGCTGTGTTGTGGGCAACGATCCTGTGGTGCCACCCCTGCTCCTCTGTGACTCCCATAAACATTGTCCTCTGTAGCGTGGCTCCTCGGGGGCCAGTTGAGGAGTAGAGTGCAAAGACCGGGTACCACGTCCCCTCTCCTCCCTGATCTGATTTGCATGTTGCCCCACCTCAGACCCGGGTGGCAGTCTCAGCCTAGCCCCATGGTTGCCTCAGGGTTGTTGAGGTCACTGTGCTTGTCCAGAGAGAGAGGTGTGGTCGGTGGTACTTTCAGGAGGGAGAAGACGGAAGTGGGGGGAGGGTTGTGATGCCTAGGGTCGGGGCGGGGGTTAATCCCTGCAATGGCCCTCAGATATCTCCATTGTACTTTCTGGAATCTTTAACTCTATTTGTAGAAACAGAGAAAGGTTGAGAATTCAGCCAATGCTGAAACTGGGCGAATCAACAGTGTACATGACCATTTTGGGGTTTTTACAGAAGTAGACTGCAGGCTCAAGGCTGGGAGGAGGGTAATTCAAATGCTTGGTCCTCCTCACCTTCATTTCCTCCTTTAAGTGGCTCTCTGTCTGAGGCTTTCTCTTGCTTCCAGTGGGCCCACAGGGTCCATCCTTGAGAAAGCACAGGGATAACTCATCAGCTGTCCCCAAACTGCTGACTATGGGCTTTACGGATCCTGTCCCAGGATGTGGGGAGGAGGGGCTCTATGCCCTGTCCCCAGTTCTGCTCCAAAGCCATAGCTCAGTGAGGGTCTGTGACCTAGAACTGTCCCCTGCAACTGACTCCTTTCCAGTGGAATGCTTTTAGCTAGAGACCCCCTCAGGTGGTCTTAGGAGAAGGGTTTACTGGAGGGGCTAAACCGAGGGGACTGGTGAACAGCCTGGCATCAGGGAAGTAGCACTGGGGGGCCTCCCTCCCATCCACCCCCTGCAGTTACTTCTCTTGCCCTGTCCCCTTGCCTCTTTCTCCAAGTTTCCCAATTCAAGTAGGAACGAGCTCAGTCTGGCTTGTCTCCAGGTACTTTCTTCCCCCTCCAATGAAGGAGGTAGGGATGGAGGAGGGGCAGACGGGGGCTAGCGGGTACAAGCAGTGACTGCATATGAGGTCTTCCTGGGGAGGAGGGCAGTTCCTGAAGGCCATGGTCAAGCAGGCAATGTTCATTTCTCTAGTTCACTCACCCAGGATCACACAGCTAGTCAGTGTCAGAAGTGGCACCGAAAACTAGTTCTCACTGGGACTTCTTTTTTCTCCATGATGCTATGTATCTGGCGTCTCTGGAAGAAGACAGTCAACTGTACTGGTTTTGAAAATAAATCCAATCCACTAATTGGAGTTCCTTGTTGCTTTGCTTAGCCCCTGATTTTACTCTGAGGCCAGAGATAAAGAAACAAGAAGTAAAAAGAGGCCCAAGGTTGAAAAGAATCTAAAAAGAAAAAGTGGATATACGTATATGTATAACTGATTCACTTTGCTGTACACCTGAAACTAACACAACGTTGTAAATCAACTCTACTCCAATAAAAATTTAAAAAAAAACAAAGATGCCTGAGATGCTCTCTAAAAAGTGGTTTTCTTGTTGTGTCTCTTCTTGTCTCTAGGTTCCTAAGAGCACACAGCTGGGTGGGAAAAGGAGATGGAGGTGCATGGGCAGGACCCCCCGGGCTGGTGAGGGAAGAAGTCCTCCGAGGTGCAGTTGCACAACACATCGGCTCCACGTTGCAGTGGGCGGCAGGGACCAGGCCAGTCGCCCGGGGCCACCCCAGCTTTCCCTCCACACGTGGGTGTCCCTGTGCTCCCGGTCAGCTCTGCCTGGCGCAGGTCCCATTAGTTGGTGTGACGGTCCTCAAGCATCTTCCAGAGCCTTTACCCTGGGGGGTGACAGCTGCTGGTTTCTAGCAGCTCTCTCAACGACCGTCTGTTACAAAGCTTTTTACAGATTTCTGCTTTACTTTCTAACATTCTGAGGAGTCCACACAGTCTCCAACTTTTGACCTTAAATCACTTAGAATCTTCTGATACAGTGATCCACACCTGTGATCTCATTCTGATTGTAAGGCAGGGTCCTTACAAAGGACCCATGAGGTTTTACATGATGAAGCTGCTCTGCTCTACCGACTGCATCTCCTATTCCCCCCGCACTCAGCCACGGTGGTCGCCCCTCCCTTCCTCACACAGCCAAACAGAACAGGCGGCCTCAGGGCCTTTGCTTGTGGGGTCTTCAGCGAGTAATCAGTGACCCCCCCAAATATAAAAATCTTCACTACCTCTGCCAAGGAACCAGGGTCAGAACTTTCTGAGGGTCTACACTAAACAGAAGCAGTAAGACCAGTCAAAAGCAGTCAAAAGCAAAGTAGGTGCTTTTTTTTAATTGGTGCCTTCCATCGCTCTTTTCCTTCTTTCATCCCTCTTATTACTCTTGCCAATGCTGGGTTAATCCACTAATCCTCTCTAAAAGGCATTAAGTGATCAAGGTTTAAGGTGTTAGCACTCCCAGGAGTATTTATCCGTTACAGAAATCTTGAAGACCAGAAGTTGGCCAGGATCAGAACGACTGAATTTCCCACCTGGTAGAATTTCAGATTCTGCATATTTGGGGCTGGGGGCTCAATTTGGAATTCTTTGAGTTACTGGACAGGGACAGAAAGTCAGCAGTTATTAAGTAATGAGCTGTAACATTGATCAGTTTGAAACCAAGGCAGCAAATATAGATATTGTCACTTCTCCTGTACACTCTTCTCATTAACATACCAGTAATAATAAAACCTTGCAACTTCCAAATCTGAGCTCATTTTAAAGCCAAATCTATCTTTATCTTTTCTTCATGTATAATTGGGTTTCCCTGCTACCAGAACTTTCAGATCTTCATCAGCTCATACCCTATAAATATGCATAAGCATGTATGCACACACGTGTGCATGTACATACACACACGCACACACACACAAACACATATTTTTTGTCCCCTGTCCACCTCAAATACTCCCAATTTCCATCCCCTGTTCCTTTCCCAGGCTTATTCCACCTAACTCTCTCTTCCACCTCCCACTGGGTGTCTTTGCTTACGGTGTATATTCAGAGCTATCTCAATGGCTAAAAAAAATACTGGAGTGAAGGAGCTCAAAAGACTCTTACCAATCAATCCACTAGGCCAGGCAGCCATTCCTGGGGTCCCATGCCTGTGAATACAGGTTCAGAGCAGAACAAGTAGGGCTCTGGCTTGGACCTTTCAGTAGCTTAGTGGAGGTCACCCCAAATCAAAGAAAGAAGCTGGGTCCATTTGTAGTGCCTTGTGAGCCAACTTAGCATGGCCTGGGCTGAATTAGATGCCCTGGTCCCTGTGGGTCCGCTTTTCTCCTTTTACCTGCTCCTTAATCTGCCCCAGGACCAGCTGGGGACTCTCAGGACACAAGTCACATCACACAGTGCTACCCACTGTATGGCATGAAAACTCAGCCCTCTGCCCTATGCCCTACTTACTTTCCACACTCATTTCCTTAGCAGATTAGTCAAGTTAAATCTCCAGGTATTTTTATGCTCTTTAGCTCAAATTTAGAGTTAGAGTTCCAATTCTGGCCAGAGGTCAAGCCCCATAGCTCAAGAGATCATCTGGACATTTCCATAGTATGTCCGTATTAACATCAATTCACTTCTGAAAACCTCTCAACCTGGAACTCTCCACATTCCTCTAGATTCTTTCTTTTTCTTTATCTTAAGCACTCATCAAATATTATCTATAAGATCAACGTATACATTTCTCTCTAGAATGACAGTTTCGCTCAAAAGTTTGGAGGGCGGGTTTAGCTTGTGAGTTTCCTAGGGCTGCCATAACTGTAAGAATCACAAACTGGGTGGCTTAAAACAATAGGAATATATTGCCTTGGTTCTGGAGGTTAGAAGTCTGAAAGCAAGGTGCCAGTAGGGCTGTGTTCCCTCTGAAACCTGTAGGGGAATCCTTCCTTGCTTCTCTGCTAGCTTCTGGTAGTTTGCTGGCAACCTTTGGTGTTTCCCGTCTTGTAGATGCATCTATAATCCTCCGTCTCCATGAGGCATTCTCCCTGTGCATTTCTATTCTTATATGGCTATCTTCTTATGAGGACACCAGCTGTATTGGATTAGGGGCCCATCCTACTCCAGTATGACCTCATTTTAATTATATCTGCAATGACCCTACTTCCAAACAAGGTCACAATTTAAGGTTTTGGGGGTTAAGACTTCAACATATCTTTTTTTAGAGGAGGACACAATTCAACCCAAAACAACTGGTAAGTGAGTTACGACATTGTTTATATATTAAAATAAATATAGATGTGTAAGGAGAAGGAAAAATTCACATGCATTTCTAAGAAAAAGCTGGCAGCTTTTTGAAGTTCATCTCCTGGTGGCTGCTTCGGTTCCTCTCCACGATCCCCAGTGATACGACTTTCACCCGCCTCTTCACTCTCCTCCACCTTTAGGGTTTCCTTGGTGGAAACATTTGAGAAGTGCTGATAAAGAACCATAACTGGTCTATCCGTCAGAGCTGGTTTGGCTGCACAAAACTAAACACCCGGGACTTCCCTGGTGGTCCAGTGGCTAAGAGTCCACGCTCCCAATGCAGGGGGCCCGGGTTTGATCCCTGGTCAGGGAACTAGATCCTGCATGCCGCAACTAAGAGTTCGCATGCCACAGCTAAAGATCCCGCATGCCGCAACTAAAAAAAAGATCCCGCAAGCCGCAACGAAGATCCCGCTTGCCGCAACTAAGACCCGGCGCAGCCAAATAAATAAACAAAACAAAACAAAACAAAACTGAACACCAACTTACAGCCACCTAATTAAATCAGGGTCTTCTTTTTCTTGTATGTTTCTATGCAATAAGAAGCCCAGAGAAGGGCAGCTCACTCATCCATCTGTACCATGTGCTTCTGTTCTCATGTTTACCTTCTCACAGTCACACGATGGCCTCGTCACCTCCAGCATTTTGTCTGTGTTCTAAAGAGGACAAAGGGCAAAGGGCTAAGTGCAATGCCCTTGCTGTGTCTGAACTCTTTCTTCTGAGCCCTGCCCAGTCCCTTCCACTCAGTGGCCAGCACTCTGTCACATAGCCCTCAGAGCTGGGAAATGGAGTATATTAGCCGGGCATGAGTTCTGATAAGAAGCAGAGAAAGGATATTGGCTCTGCAACTTACCCTGTGTCCCCCAGTTGGCTTTCTCCATTTCTTTTGCCCCATGGCTTGGGGACTGGTATGGATCTAGGCACACAGGAGACAGGCTGATGCTTGTGTACTGACTGCAAGGGATCTCCCCATCTTGTAGGCAAGACATTAAACGCAAAGGATGCAAATAATAAAATGCAGTACACGATCAAATGCCAGAACGAGGGGTACTCCAGAATACAGAGAAGGGAGAGGTCAATTCGAGTTAATGTACTGTACCAGCTTCACGAAAGGGGATGAAATTCGAGCTGAATTTTGAAAGTGGGGCAGGATCAACAGCAGCTGTCATGAAACCCTGTTTAGATCCCCCTACACATGCTCAGATGGCAGAAGGTAAAAAAAACCCTGTGTGCAGCCTCTTTCTCTTATTGCAGTCTGGGTGAGCCTTCCCGCACGTCCCACACTCAGACACAAAGCCTTCTATTGAGCTTTCTTGGAAATGACTCTACCTGAGACAGAAGAATTGGTCAATATCTGGGTCTCAACACTAGAGAAGCTCTTTTTGTCCAATCACACACCAGTCATTCCACTCTGATCCCAACACCCTTACCAGTCATTACCATGCAGTCAACGTTCCCTTTCAGGCCAACTCCCAACATCTAGAACTTGCCTCCACCCAAGAACTCTCCAGCAGAGGTTAGCTTTTTCCAATTGACACTTCCCAAGTACCACCACTAAGGGATGGCTGTTCTTTCTGTGATTGCATGACATCCAGTTTGCCCCCTGCCCCCCAGCAGTTTTGATGTTTTCAAATTTTTGAACTTTCTCCACCATTTAGGCAACAGAGGGGGGATCTGTATTCACTACCTGCAGGGCAGGGTACTATGGGAGGGATGCAGAGGGAAAGAAAGAAGTCGACACTTGGCTTCTGAATTTCAAGAGACACTTCTGGAACCTATGGCAGAGGGAAGAATTGGAGGGAAAGCGTTTATAAATTTAAAACGGAGTCTCCTAAGAACACAAAGGTTATGTCCCAAATAAAAGATTTTGAAGAAAGTATGTCAAACCTGGGGAGAAGTTTTCTTCCTGCAGAGGAAATAATAATTCTGCAATTTGTGGGAGAGGAAATGGATAGCATTAGACCCCGATGTGAATCTCTGAGGAAGGAAGTCTGTGCCCAGGTAGACTTGAGGGGTCTGGGAGCAGAGAGAATTTGGCCTCACTTTCTGGGGTGGGGTGGGGTGGGGGTGGGGGTGGGACTGAGCATCCCAGGGAGAAGCTGAATGTCTTCCTGAGTGCTTGGGAGTAGCTCGGGAGAGGCGCTGACTGCCGGCAGACCTACAGAGGCCCTGTGGTTGGGTGACCAGGATGCAACATCAGAAAACAACAAGGTCATGGCAATGCCTGTCGCAGGAGCACGGGGGAGGCAGACACACGTGGGACACACATTGGCACCAGTGCCAGCATGAACCCATGATGACCAAGGGCCGGGTGCAATCTCCCCATCCCCACCCCATGCTGTGATGTCACCAATACCTCTGAGAGCTTGGCTGCAACCTTGGGGAGAAGGCAGGAAGGGGAATGTACTCAATTGACAAAGAAAATTCCTGGAAATTGTTTTCCCTGAACTAGGATTAAGCCATGACGAGGAATAGGAGCTGGAGATAGAAATTACCCAACAGAAAAATAAGAAACATGGGCAGCACACCTGAGAAATTTGGACTTACTGAATTTTTTCTTTTTGAGATTCTACATACAATTAAAAATTAAAAAAAAAAAAACTTCTATTTTAGAATAGATTCAGATTTACAGAAAAGTTGTGAAGATAGTACAGAGTTCCCATATACCCCATGTCCAATTTTCCCATATTACTCACAAATAATGAATCAGTATTGGTAGATTATTATTAACTAAAGTCCATATATTATTCATATTTTCTTAGTTTCTACCTAATGTCCTTTTTTGGTTCCAGGATCCTTAAGAATACTCCATTACATTTAGTTGTCATGTTTCCTTGGGCTCCTCTTGGCTGTGACAGTTTTCCAGACTCTCCTTATTTTTGTTGACCTTAGTGGTTTGGGTAAGTACTGGTAGACTGTCTCTCAACTGGGATTTTTCTGCTGTTTTTCTCATAATTAGACTGATTCTGGGAGGAAGACCACAGAGGTAAAGTGCCATTTTCATTACATCACATCAAGGGTATATACCATCCACGTGATTTATCACTGCTGTTAATCTTGCTCATGTGGCTGAAGTGGTGTTTATCAGTTTTCTTCATTGTAAAGTTACTCTCCCCTCCCCCTTTCCATTTTGTACTCTGCAAGTCGCTAAGGGCAGCCCGTAGTTAAGGAGAGGGAATTTCTATTCCATTTCATTGAGGGCAGAGTATCTAGGTAATGATTTTGAATTCTTCTGCATGGGATATTTGTCTCTTCTCTCTCAATTAGTTACTTATTCAATCATTGAATTATATCAATATGGACTCATGGATATTTATTTTATACTTTGAGTATAATCAAATATTGCTTTATTTTGCTGTTCAAATTGTTACAGCTTTGGTCACTGGGAGCTCTTTCAGTTGGCTCCTGTGTCCCCATCATTGTTCTGGCTGTTGATTAATTAAAAAAAAAATTTTTTTTTTAGAGCCCTTCCTTACCTTCTGGCACAACAAGATGCTCCAGGCTCTCTTGTGTATTTCCTGCCCTAGTCCTAGAGTCAGCCATCCCCCTGAAGAGCCCAGGTTCCTTTTACTGAAGAATGGTGTTAATAACAAGATCTGAGTGCCTGTGCATCTTGCTACAGGAGTGTTATTTCTAAGCCCACTCAGCTGACAGAGCAAGGACATATATGTACATGTAATAGCCCCTGTAAATATACATATCTGTAAATCTTTCTATATAGCCACCTGTATCTATATCAAGCTAAACATGAATTCATACTGATGTCTCCAACTGTAATCCCGTACCACAGGGATCATTCTAGCCTCCCTCTCTAACAGTGAAAAACCTGGTATCCACCACCCACTATTTATTTACTCAATTGTTCATCTGCAGTATACATGTATACGGTTTCATCAGTATTCATCAGTTGTTTTTTTTTAATCACTCTTGTTTCTCCCTCTCCTTGTTTTCGGCAGCGTTGGCTCCTTTAACCTCTGACACCCATAACTTCTGCTCCCTTTGCTTGCAGCCACGTCATAGGCGTTTGTACCTGAATATTTGTCAAATGCTGGCTTGACACGGGTCTTCCGTAAAGCTGGATGTCACCTACCCCCCATGTCCTTTGGTCTCCTCAGCCACCATCACCTTCCCCATTCTCTACATTCTGGTGGGGTAGCTGTGAGTCCGCAATCCCATTTTACAGACGAGAAGACGTCCCCCAGGAGTTCAGAGGCTTGCTCTGCTCCCTCTGGGACTGGAGTACACAACACCCATTTTCACGATCTCTCTATTCAACAACTATTATGGAGCCCCGTCTACGTGCTGGCGCCCGCGCTGCGCCAACGAGAAACACACCGGTCCCGTGCCGGAGTCAGCCGGCCCCGCGGGCGAGAGCCGCGGTAAACAGCTCAAGCGCCCCGGGGACGGCCTCGCGCAGCACGAGCGAGCGCCCGGCGGGGGGCGCAGTGCTGGGCCAGGAAAGGGCCGCCCTCGCTGGTCAGAGCGCTCCTGCTCCTTCCAAGGGTTGCAGCTGCCCGGGAGAAGGAGCAAGGCTGAACGCTACCTCAGTCATCCGCCGGCTCTCTGGGCGACCGGCACCCCGGCGCCGCCCCGCCTCTCCCGCCAGGCCCCGCCCACCACAGGCCCCGCCCCACCCGCCGAGCCCACGCTCCGGCCCCTGACGATATTCGCCGGAAATTGCCGAAGCCCCTCTTTTTTTTTTTTTTCCTTCCTCTCTCCTTTCCCTGCTCTCCCTTTTCCGTTCACCCGGGTTCCCTCTGCCGTGATTTCCCCCCTCCCCCTCCTTCCTTCCCCATTTGAAACCAAGATGGAGGCTCGCGGCTGTCGCCGGCGCCCGTGATCCCGGAGCTCCCGCCGGCCACGGGCCCCCGCCCTCGCGACTGCGTGTCCGGCACGGTGCGCGCTGCTGCCCGCGCTCCGGCCGGCGCCGCCGAGGCCGTGGCTCCGCGCCCCCGCCCCGCGGCCGGCTCGCGGCTCTCGGGCGGAGTCCTCGTCTATGTGGGCGCGCTCCTCCGGCCGAGCCGCCGCCGCCGCCGCCGCCGCCCGCCGCCGCCCCGGGGCTCTGCGTCCACGCGCCGGGCGCGGGCAGCTGGGCGCTCGGCGCCGCCAGGCCAGGCGCGGAGCGGGCGGCGCGCGGTGCTAGGGGCGCGGGGCCCGAGCCGGGCGCGGCCGCGGGCGCCGCCGCAGCCATGAGCGGCAGCAGCGGCGGCGCCGCCGCCCCCGCCGCGTCCTCCGGCCCCGCCGCCACGGCCAGCGCGGTGAGCTCGGGCTGCGGGGGCGGCGCCGGCGAGGGGGCCGAGGAGGCGGCCAAGGACCTGGCCGACATCGCGGCCTTCTTCCGATCCGGTGAGTGCAACTGCGCCGCTGCCCGCGCGCGCCCCGCCAACCCCGCCGCGGAGGCGCGGTCCGCGGGCCCTGGCGCGCCCGGTGCTCGCCCGCCCGTCGGGCCCGGAGCGCGCTCGCCCAGGCCGCTGCCCCGCGCCGGGGCTCCCGGCTCCACACCGGCGGGTCCCGCTGCCTGCGCCGCCCCCCGTGCCGCGGCTCGGCCCGGACGCCGCCGGCTCGCCCTTCCCTGCGCCCGCCCCTCGTTCCAGAGTGAAATCTCCCCGTCGCCCGCCCCGGAGGCTACAGCTCCACCGGTTGGGGCGCCGGCTCTTTGTCTCTTTCGAGGGAGGGCCAAGGAGGCGGCGGCGGGGACGGCGAGGGCGGAGGCCCCTGTCCCGGAGGCCGAGAGGACGGGGGCGGCGGGGCCAGGCCCGGGAATGCGGGCTCTCATCTGGGCCGGTCTCCGGGGGTGATTTGTCCCTGGCCCCTCGTCGACCCCGTAAGCCGCCGGGTTTCTTCGCTCGGTCCTCTAGCCTGTCACCTCCCCAGACTCGATCTACACTTCTGGGAAACGGGGCAGCCATGGCACCCACCGCCCAGGGAGGAGGGGAGGTGGTGTCAGACATGAAGCGCGGCCGGCCGGGCAATGGGTGAGCCATTGTCTCCGGGGGTGGCCCGGGAGGGACATCTGGGAACGTGGTGACCCCGGGGGGGCGGCGCGGGGCCGGCACTCGCGGGGCACTGCCTGGGAGGCAGTGCCAGGTGGCCCGGTGTCTCTCGGGCGAGGAGGGGGGTGGCCGCGGGAGAGGCGAGCTTTGCGGCCGGCCCGCGGGGAGGAGGCTCGGGAGGCGTGACAGGGCGTCCCCGGGACCCCGGCGGCGGCGCCTCCTCCCGCCCGGGCCCAGATCCCGCGTGAGCTGGTCCCGCGCCCCGCGTCCCGGAGCCCAATCCCGTTGGCTGGCGCGTCCGGGCGGCGGCAGCCTCGGGGCCCGCAGCCCGGAGCGCAGCGCCCAGCGGGCCAGGTGCGGGGCAGGGAGGATGCAGACTCGGCGCTCGAGAGCCGAGGAGGGTGGGCCAGGTCGGGGCCGCGGCGGGCGGGCGGGCGCGGGGCGCGTGCGGAGTGCTGGCGGCGGCTCCCGGGAGGACGGCTGGGCCGGGGACGTCGGGGGAGCGGCCTGCGACGGGGAGCGCCCCGGAGGCCGGCGGCTCACGTTCCTTCGTGGCCTCTTCCAAAATCAAGTCGCCAGATTCGGTGAGATCAGTTCGGTAATCCGGGTCACAGGGAGCAATTTGCAGCGGGAGGGCCATGGTCGGAGGCAGAAGTGAGCAGTGCCGGTGCATCCCTGGTTTAGTACTGTCTTCCCTCGTTTTCTTGGTCTTTGTCAGGTGGGGTTACTTTTGAGTCATTATAAGAGGTTGGTTGTGGCTGGGAGTGACATACGCCGACTCAACACTGTCAGCTTGGGGTTAATATACTCCCCACTGCTCCCTCTCCCCGAGAGGTCCCCGCAGAAAGCAGAGGTTTAGGAAAACATGAATTCCTTCAAATGAAAGCCTTTTTTTGGTGCAACTAGCCCGATAGAGAAGCCCCGTCTTACCTCTTAATAGCAGACCTGGGACGTCTTCCCTTCATGCCCTGCAGCTAAGTCTAGCCTGTCTTCTCTCTGTCTTTACCACCTGTCACAGAATAATGGATTCTGTGCAGAATTCAGCTCCTTTCTCTTAGAAAGGCACCTGTGCCCTGGTGATGGAATTTTTGGTGCTTTCTGAGACCAGACTTTCTCATATCTTTATTATGCATAGTAGAGAAATCACTTCTTTCGCTCAGAAGAGCCTCAAAAGACATCAGGTTGGACTGGATGCTCCCAGAAAACTTGCTCCCAGTCAGTGTGGCTCTCCGCAGGCTTTACCTGGCGAGGTAAGTCTGTTGGTGGCCATGCCTAGGCCTGTGCTCTTGATCCTCTGCTCGGTCTCCTGTACATGTTCAGTTTGGGGCAGAGCCAGTCGGTGCTGCCCACGGGTTTATTCCTTTCTTCCTCCTTCCAAAATGATTGGGCAAACTGCCCCTTTAGTTATCTGACTTGGAATCAGGAACCAGAGCAGATTTTAAGTAGACAGCAGTTGTGCCGTCCCATCCCAGGGGTAGCCTGGAACATCTTTTAAAAGCACTTTTTCCTCCTTTGGGCAACTCTGAATCCCTGACCTAGATCTTGGCTCCAACATCTAGGGCAGTGATATCTAGCAGAGGGAGGGTGGAGAGGGACCATTCAGTTGGATTGGTCGGGTGGGATGGGACGAACGTTTAGACAGATGAAGCAGGAGGACCCTGGGTGGGGACCTCACCTGGTAGAATGGCTCAGGCAGGGGTCCTCCTGGGCAGTTTGGATTGAATGTGGATGGCTGAACAGAGAGGTCAAGTCCGTTAGTAAAATCGAACATTTTTTCCTAAGATGTAGAAACACAGGAAATAGGTTCTCGTTGACTGGGGGTGGACAGATCAGGGTGTGAACATTTTTCCAGGGTGTTGTGAGCCTGGTACTTAAGATTGCCAGTCTGACTTAGACAAGGCGTTTCTACTGGTTGCCTTTCATTTATTGGCCCTGGAACCGTTTGCTTGGCCACCTTATTTTCTTTCCTCCTTTTTGTTCCTTGTCTGTCCTGCATTAAATTTTATCCTTGTAGTCACCGATTGAAAACTGGTACCCATGGTTGGATGAAAGAAGGCGAATTTAGCTTGATAGAACTTTTAAATAATTAGAGCAGTTCAGGCATAGAATGGGCTGTCATGATTACTGGACACACTCAAGCAGGGGCACTGCCAACTGCCAGGGTTCGGAGCTGGGTGCTGGGGGCAGGACTCCTGCACTTACTTGGAGAGGGTCTGGGGAGATGGCTCAGGGGCTGTTGCCTCCTTGGATTCTGTAGTTCCCTCTCAACCCCCAGCACCTAGTGGTTATTCTTCACTTTTCTTTTAAAAAGGCATCACAAACCTGAGCTGGTCCATTAAAAATTTTTTTTTAAACGTTACGGAAGAGGAAGCAGGCTTCTAGGGAGGTTGAATGACTTGCTCAGAGTGGAGCTCCGGTAGGGTGGGGTCAGGGCCAGGAAACATGCCCCTGACTCTGGGCTTCTTTCACGGATGCCTGTCGTGGCCAGGACTTTGCCTACATTAGTTCTCAATCCCACCGGGACCAATCACTTTTATTGCCAGTCTCTTTTGGGGCTCTGTTCTTGTGGCAATAAGTCATTCTTTCAGAGCTTTCCCTGTAACCTTTCTGGAGTGTGTGTGGGGTACTTACATAAATGCATTATTTTTAACCTGCTTGGCATGTTTTAGGTTGGCATTAAATGAATGTGCAGAGAATCAGGGTTTGTGGTTATTATGAAGCGTCATGGCTCATCGTGCTGTGTTCCTTTCATTACTAAATCTTATTTTGGACTCCTGGCTGCTGCGCTTCTCTTTCCAATGGAATATGTGAAGACAGTCGAATCTTGTTCCTTAGTGAGGAAGCAGTCTGCATATCCTTCTATGTTGGTATAATGGTTTCCTCATGGAATATCGAGGGAACTTGTCTTTGTATTTATGCTTCTAACACCACGTAAGTAGCTGGCTTCTGAGCTTGAGTTGCTGCTGCTTTGTATACTTAGAAGCCTGGCGGCTTTGGTCTTTGTGAGCACCAATAATAATTAGCAGTTGGTCCTTGTTACCCTCAATGTTTTGAAAAGGAAAGTTGAAGAAAATGAAACTTGATAGTGAAGGTTGGTTTCCCCTTTCTCAGTGGCACAGTGAGGCTCAGTTTTAGAGGAGAGCAAAGAGATAGCTGAAAATATCCTGTAAGTGATTTTCAAGAAATCAAAGAGCAGTAAAACAATCATTGATGGAAACTTTCCATTGAGACCTTGTAAACTGACTTATTGACATGGAATATTATATTTTTTCCTTTGCGATTTAACCATCCAAGATTCAAATGAAGATTTAGATGAAGCCATTTAAACCATTTAAATGATTAACCAAGATTTAAATGAAACCAGTGGTTCTGTTTGAGATGAGGCATGTGGTTTAAGTATGTTTTTCAAATGTATATTAAAAATACGTGATTAGGATGGCCTTTTCAGACCTCTTAAATGTTATGATAGAGTTGGGATTTGTTTCTAAGTGAAAGATGTGTTTGGAGCTGTCATAATCTAAATCAGCTCTATCTGATATTTAAGTTTATTTACTTGACTCCTCTACTGAGAAAATTTTCTCTCATATCCTTGGTGGAATTTCAGAGAAAAGTCAAAGTCTTACTCAGTAGCCACACTTTACTGCCTAGTAAAGTCACTTATGTTGCTAGGTATGAATTGTGTTTTACTATGAAAAGCAGTCTTAACAACCCCCTTCTTTCCTCCTCGGTTCTATAATGAATTGGTTTTTGTTTCCTGAAGTGCATTGTCTTGACAGATTTTTAGTAGCGCCGCTGGCAGAGCAGTAGCTACTCTGTGGATGGTGAAGAAATGGTTTCGGGTGAGAACCCTAGTGCATTCCGCTGAAAGGTAGTGGTACCTCTGACGCCGCTGCTCGTTTCTTCCTGTCGCGAGTGTTCAGCTGAGTGGACTTGGGTGAACTGATTGGGGTGACTGTGTTGTTTGTCTTGTGGACAGAGATGCTGTCTTTTGTATCTTCTCCCTGCTTCTCAGCCCCGCTGAAGCTTCCCTCGTGGGCAGTGAACAGGATGGGCCCATGGGCGCAGAAGGGGTAAGAGGAATTAGATGGTACAGAGACAGAGTTGTCCTCCAGATTCTGCTGCTGAGCTGCCCAGCAGGCCATGGGCAAGGGGATGAGCATGCATGGGAATCTGCCCAGTGTGCCTTGCGAATGGCAATTCTGGCAGATGTATTGTTTATTATTATTATTATTATTCACCTGGAGCCATTCTGGGTATCGCTATCGCTGTGTCTCTGAATTAGGGCAGAGGAGCAGAAAGGAGCAAGGCTGTGTGGATCAGGACCCCGCAGGGCGCCTTCGACTCTGCCTGCTCCGCATGGCCCTGGGCTCCTGCACCCGCTGTGGAGGCACTGCCTGCCTGAGCCTCTGGCCCCTGCTCCTGCCACAGTGCTTGGCCCCGACCAGACCGCGATGTCACTCCGTCTCTGCCACTTGATAAAGAGGAGACCCTGGCTAGAGTTTCCAATGCCGTCTCCCAGCATTGTGACATCCTCGAGCCTTCCGTGCAGACGGTCTTGTTTATGGGAATTCTTGCTCCAGTGGTTAATGGTTGGCGAGTGCCTGAGTCTCATGTTCCCTTCTCATTTGGTAATGGAAGCACTCAGTTTGCTTATGGAATAGTTGTTACCTTAATTTCCTCTTTTTTGTTCCTTCTCCATGTAAGGAAGCCCCTGGAAACCCAAGTTCTGAACCACCTGCCCTCTGGGAAAGGTTATATATGTCTGGGGCGAGAGCGAGAGTGAGAGTAGGGTGTGTGGACTTTCCAAGCGCAAGGTGTAGGGGCTTGAGCTGGAGAAAGGCGTTTCTCTGGGGTTGCTGGGGTTTTTCCCTTGTGAGACCTTCTGGTCAGTCTGGACTATTTGATCTAATGCCAGATGTGCTCTGGCAATATGAAACCTCCCTTTGGTGATAAATATACTTGAATTGTAGATTACTGACTTTTTTGATCAGCCACACGTCTACTCTTCTCTGGTTGGGGAGGATTGCAGAGTAATCTATAGAGCAGATCTTGTGTTTTGGAAGCATCACACTATTTGGGCTCTGTCATAAATTAGTACATTTTAACAGTTACCCTGACAGGGGAAGCTTTAATGGAAACGTTAGTGAACACACAGAATAGGTTCTTGGTGTAGGGTACTTTGCGTTAGCAGTGTCCGCGTGAGTTCATCAGGCTTATTTTCTTACAGTTTGTAGCCCTGTTGTGGACAGCGATGAATTGCGCTCGGTTTCTGTTCAGGAGGGGTTTCTGCAAGGTCCTGCCAGCTGCATGGCCCTCCCCTCTTTTCCTTCAATCTCAGGAAGGTACTTGGTATGCTGCTCTGTTCCTGTCCGGCTGCTGGGAAGGGCTAAGGCCCTTTGCTGTCTGCTGTGGTTGTTAGCATTAAAAGGAGTAGGTGTGAACAGATAAACTGTGGTACATCCATTCAGCTGATGCCGAGTGAAGGAAGCCTGTTTCAGAAGGTTACATAGGATTCTACTTGTATGACATTCTCAAAAAAATAGAATTGCAGGGACAGAGAACAGATTGGTTGATTGCCAGGAATTAGGGGTGGGGAGAGCGTGACTACAGAGGGGCAGTGTAAGGGGCATTTTGAGGGATGATGGAACTGTTTTGTATCCTGGCTGTGGTGGTGATTCTATATATTAAAATTCATAGAACTGTATGTGGAAAAAAGAATCCAGTTGTACTGTATTATAATGTAAAACATAACATTAAAAAAAGGCTAACCACAAACTGGGGGAAAATATTTATATTACAAATCAGACAAAGAATTAATATACACGGTTAAAAAAAGGCTTCTTCAAATCAATAAGGAAGCAATCCAAAAGGGAAATAGACAGACAATTCAAAGTACAAAATGGCCAACACATATTCAAGGAAATGCAAATAAAAACTGTGAGATACCAACAAAAGTCAAATCTAATGGAAGTCATTTATCTAGGTAAACTTGAACAAAACTGAGTTATTTTAGAAAGATTTTTTATTGATTTTAAAGATAGTAAGAGTCAGACTGACCTAGATGGGACCAAACTTCCTGAAACTTCTAGGGGTCGCCTAGGGAGACTTTGAAGATAATTACGGGGAAGTAAAGATCCTTTTCTTCGATTCTGTAAGAAGCGTAACTTGGGAGTCCATGTGGCATATAAGTCAAGTCTGCTGACTTAAAAAAACTGTCTTTAGATACACACAGTCACCTGCTTCCAATTTTCCCACTCCAGTGAGTTTTGCTGCTGTCCAGATAGTAAAAGAGTAGCACATGCAGGGTGGTCCGCTGTGCCTCGACATTCCTGGTGTTGAAGAAGGAATTTCTGGGAATAAGTTTCATTTGGGGGAGGGGGTGTTGTTCCTGCATTAATACTTATGTGAGGTCATTTGCCCTCTGTTCATGGACCTTTCTGTGTGTAATTGACTCTGAAGCTCTGTATTTCACAGTGTTGATGGTTAACAAAGGAATTTATAAAGTGTTAGTTTCCCCGCTTGACTCATAACCATAAAATAAAGCTGAACTTGAGAAAAACACGATTCAAATTTAAAAGTATAATCCTCAAATATTTTTAGATAGGTTTTGTTGGTGTCTCGTTTCTCTTTGTGTGTGTGTGTGTGTGTGTGTATCTTGGAAAAGTCGTAAAACACCCCACTTTGGAATTCTGTGGAATGGGTGGTTTCAGTACAAGAAGAAATGAATATATCAGAGACTGAGTTTTAAAAATATTTATTTATTTATTTATTTATTTTTGGCTGCATTGGGTCTTCGTTGCTGTGCGTGGGCATTCTCTAGTTGTGGTGAGCGGGGACTACTCTTCATTGCGGTGGCTTCTCTTGTTGCGGAGCACGGGCTCTAGGTGCGTGGGCTTTAGTAGTTGCGGCACGCGGGCTCAGTAGTTGTGGCTCGTGGGCTCTAGAGCGCAGGCTCAGTAGTTGTGGCACACGAGCTTAGTTACTCCGCGGCATGTGGGATCTTCCTGGACCAGGGCTCGAACCTGTGTCCCCTGCACTGGCAGGTGGGTTCTTAACCACTGCGCCACCAAGGAAGTCCCACAAAGACTGATGTTTGAAATCTATTTTAAAAGAACCCATGTTTCTTAGTATATGTGAAGAGGCATGTATAAATGACGTGTGTTTTAATTTTAATTTGAAATTTATGCCTATGAAAAGTCTGTGAGAGGTTGGTCAAAACAGTATATATTTACAATTGTTTTCCATCGTTGATTCCTTTTACTTCACTTCCTCTTCTCGCGCTGATCCACATCTTCCGGGATTCCTTTTTCCTTCATTGCTGCTGCTGTTGAACGCCGTGTCTGCAAACCCAAGCAGGGTACTCCTGGGTCATTTGGATTCTGAAAGTTGTATGTTTTCTTACTTGCTTTTACTCTCAGTTAATCCTTGTCCTTCATGGCAGATGTGCTAGGATCTTCAGGAATAACAAAATACATGTTGTTTTTTGGATAACTTTATTAGTTTAGCTTTTAAATGATAAGGACCCAAAAGTACAATTCGTCTATTATTCATTCTGAAGGTGCACACAAATATATTGGGAAGCAATACTTTGATTAGAATGTTGCTGTAAGTATTTCTACTGAACTAGAGTCACTCATACAATGAAATCTCTAAAGTTTAAATTGTCTAATATTTTGGCATCCTAATAACGAACAGATTTTTCATGTCTAATACTAAACAAATAGATGTTTCTTGCTTGTAGGTAGCTTTATTTATTTATTTATTTTAATTCATGATTATGAGAAATACCTTCCAGCTCTCTCTGCCCTTTTCAGGATCACAGTGATGATAGCTGGCATGCAGGGGACCCTTACTAGCTCCAAAAAGCCAGATTGCACCGAGGCAGAGTATGTTTCACACATTTATTTCGGAGTTATTTCACCTCCATTGAAATGTTGTTGCACTGTCTTAATACATCTTGGGTTCAGGACCGTTGAGAACCGGTGCTAATTCGATGGTTTCCAGGCCAATCTGTTTCCTTCCCGTGACAGTTCCGTTCACGTGTCCCTGGATGGGAGCCTCCGGGAGAGCAGCTCCTGACGGGACTCGTGAGCTTCAGCCTTTTGTTAGCTGGCTGTGTACCTGTTTCTTTCCTGATATTTAACCGCAGTCCGAGAGATGCAGGATCTGCAGGGTTCGTTGTTGGGCATCTCTCGTCTCCATGGCATTGCTTATAGGTCCTGTCTCAGCTCTGCTGGTTGCTGAACACACAGAAGGGGACAGCCTGTTGGTGAGATGGGAACTGCCCCCCTGAACCAAATTACTGGAAACCTTTGACTGTAGACCCTATGCAGGATTAAGGTGGGATGATGGTAGATTTCCCGTGACAGCTTGCAGTGTGGATCGGGGGCTGTTTTAAGGGCAAGTAGGATGACGGGCAGTCTTGGAACAGCCCTCTGCCTCTCCACGAGCTTTGCGGTAACCTAAATCTTTAGCAGCAGCTGCCAGAGCAGCGTGGGAGGCAGGACCCCCAGCCGTCAGGGGTCAGGTAACACCTTTGGAATTAGGCTCCATAAGCGGGTAAAATAAGTGCATCCAGAAAGCAGTAACCTGCTTGTAAGATCAGAGGATGATATTTAAAATAGGTTTATTTTCTTGTCTCCACATGTTATTAATGTCAGTCCTGTCCTTCAAGAAAACCTGGTAAAGTCTTTCTCTTAACTATTCTCTCTACTGCTGCTACCATCTGAGTGCCTGTGATTCGAGATGCTGTGCAGGTGTTTTATATACGTTTTCTTATGTAAAATCAAATCCCCCTTCCAGCAGGTGGATGCTATTTCTGGGTTAGGATGAGGATCTCAGCCTCTGGGGAGGTTGAATGACTGCCCCAGTTTGCAGTGCTTGTAGGGGCTCAAGCTGGAATTTAAACCCATGGCTGCCAGACCACAAAGCCCCGACATGCCCTTTCCTTCCCTGATGGAGGGAGAGAGTAGAAATGACCCTCCCTCTGTACAGCATCCCACAAGGTACTGTGTTGTAACTTTCAAATCTTTAAAACTGAATATGTATATCCTTGTGTGTTGAGGACGGACGCTGTAATTTAGAAGTCTCACACCAAACAAAAGTGGAATGAAAGATTCCAGGATAGAGCAAGCATTTTTTTCACGTTGGTCTGAGCCCTATAATTTAGCTTCTGTGCCTTTCCTTTTGTCACCTAATTAAAAATGATGTTCCTTTTTACATAAATAACCCTGGTAACCCCAGCTTTCCCACTGAGGTGTATTGAGTTTTCCTGGCTCCCAGCTGTTTCTGTCTGGGGAGGACTCCTGTGGAAGTGCTGGTCCCTGTTTCCCTGGCTGTGTGGACTTTGCCGGGGAGGAAGTGTCTGCGGTGGTCAAGGTCAGCTGTCAAGGTTAGCGGAGGGAAGTTTGGGAAGGGTGGGGAGAGGCTGGCCGGGGAGGGAAGTTTTTTCAGCGGGTTGATGTGTGTGACACCTTATAAAGATTACTGGGGCTTTCTTTCTGACTGAGGAAGGGAGCACGGGTTGGGGAGTGGGGAGGGGCCAGAGGCTGTTAAGCTGCTTTGTCGGGGACAGTTTTATTATAAGGTGGGTGTGGTCACTCCTGGGTTCTTTCTGTGTAGCTATTTTGTTGCAGCCACTCATTTCTTTGCTGTTATTCATGGAAACGTGCCCATAGATGATGAATGTTGTGGTCATGGGGAATAGATTTATTTTCCACCATCCTCTTTTAGTGAGATAACTATCGGGCATGTGTTCTAGGTTTTCCTACATGTGGGGTGCATTTTCGTCAGTCACACCTCACCTGCCCCTCCCTCCCCAAACTGTAGCCTGATTTTATTCGATGCTTCAGGTTTACTGCACGTGCAGGTCCCAGCAGCATTTCCACACTGAGAACGTGATCTGTTGTCATGTGTCTCTGAGTAACTCCACATCTGCCTTGGACTTTTACTGTTTCAGTCAGAGGATGGTTGAAATGCTGGTGTCTTGGATGTAGACATTATATAACTGGAAGGTGTATTGTACTCTTAAAATCTGCTTTTCATTTCCTCCTGGTTTACTCAAGGAGTTTCTAAGTTTCAGGTTTTTTCATTTTTGTTTAATTCTCACTTTTAAAAAATTTCTAGAATTACAAAAGTAGGATTGGCCTGCTGTTTAATGGGAGAGTATGTGCTTTTGACATGCTGTTGTAGTTTATCTTTGATTTTAAACCAACAAAGGAGGTACAAGGCTGAAATTCATATCAACTTAGTCAAATTGAGATTTCACTGTATGTATCATTTTTGGCTATTTAGTTGCTTCATGTCTTCATTGTTGATTATATTTAAAGTTCGTTGAGGTTTTCTTTTTGAGGGGCGGGAGCAGGTAAGTTTGTTTTGAGAAGCCAGTATTCATGTTTAAAGAACTCAGATTCCCCAGTTGTTATTACTGTTTCACCTCAGGTGCATCACCTACCCCTCCCCTCCCCACGCCCCTCTAGATACACACACACATACACATACATATATATTTTGTATATATTAAATTTACATATTACTTTGTTTCTGAACCATTTGAGAGTAAGTTGCAAGGTGAGGGTGCCCTTATCTGTAAAAGGTGGCTTGATAGTATTGTCTTAAGAGCAAGGACGTTCTCTTACAGTAGTGACCCAAATCGTTAACTTTGATATAATATTATTATACAAATCTGCTGACTTTAATAACATTTTACCCGTTCTTCCAGAAACTGTTGGCGATTAAAAATATATTGGTGGCCCAGCACTCTATCCAGGACCACATATTGCATTTGGTTGTCATGTCTCTTTCGTTTTAATTTGGAACATCTCCCCAGCCTGTCTCTTTTGTTGCTTTGATATTTTTGAAGATTCTGGTCACTTCTGTGGAAGGCTGTCCCTTGGTTTGGTTTGTATGATTTCTGGGTTCAGGTCGTGCATTTCTGGCATAAGGGCTGTGTCCTTCCCCGGGTGCCCTGACAGGGACACAGCTGTCAGCTGCCCCATTGTGGGACGTTTGTTCAGTTTGGTCATTTGATTTAGGTGGTGACTACCAGGTTTCTCCACTGTATTTTTCCCTTGTAATTAGTGTCTTGTGGGGAGATAATTTGAGACTATGTAAAATCCTGTTCTTTTCCCGACTTTCATTTGCTGGTTGTCTCCGTTGATGACTTTTGCCTGAATCAGTCATTACTACGATGGTTGCAAAATGGTGATTTTCTAACTTCATTATGTCTTCTGTATTTCGTTGGTTTTCGACCGTAAGGCAGAGCCTCTCCTTCTGCCCTACTTATTTATTTATATAAGTGTGGCCTCATGAATTCCTGTCTTATTCAGTGGGTTATAATCCTTTGTTATCATTATTTAGTTTGATGCTCAACTTGTCCAAGATCTGGCCATGATGTCCTTTCAGACTGGCTCTTTTATCTTTTGTGACATGTTCCCATCATTTTTGGGGCACTTTGTTATTTTCTGACACAGTAAAATATTCCAGGCTTATGTTGTCCTTTCCTTACTCCAGCCCTGAAATCAGCTGTTTCTCCAAGGAGCCCTGGTTCATTTTAGCAGAAAACAGCATTAAGAAACTCAGTCTGGGCACTAAGTGTACTTATTGCTACAGGGGTTTCGTTGCTTCTAGAACCTCTCAGTGCACAGAGCTAGGAAGTGGGGAGTATGTGTGTACGTCCACACATACATGTATATGCACACACACATGGTGTCACATACACACATGCCGCTGTCTTTTTGTGCACCTGTCTGTCTAGAATAATAACCATGAGTTGATACTCATGCCTTCAATTCCAGTCCAGTACTACAAACTGCATTTCAGTCTTGCCTTTCCCAAATTTGTAATTCCCTTCTCTGACAGTGAAGGCTCCTTTTATCCTCAGTGTCTTTGCTGATTTCCTCAGTCCTAGAAAATGCAGTAAGCAGTTTCAGAGTGCTAAGCCATACCACTGTGATTAAAAGGAACCTACATCTTCAAGTTGAAACTGTTCAAATCGGCAGTCAGTGGTCAGCTTCTGTTCAGCTCTTTGCCTTGTCACTTAGTCACCCAAAGAAAACAGATGAAGTCATGCGCTGGAACTCCCCCGAGGCATGTTTAAGAAAAGAGCTGCCAGACTCCATCAACAGCTCACTTTCTGGGGATGTGGAAGTGCAAAATTGAAATATAAGGAGTTGCCAAAAAAGAAAGGGAGATTGATTTCTAATAAGTATGGTTTATAAAGCTGACACCTGTTGTGGGAAAAACAGTTTATCATCTTCATTTCCATATACTAATTGCTGGAAGAGAGGAGGAAAAAGGAAAGTGTTGAGATAATAAGAATGAATGATGAGACGTGAGGGATGGCCTGGGACCAGGTGTGTGTTAGGATGAGGATGGGGCAGGGGTGGTCTTTTCACAGGAATCCATCACATGCTCCGAGTAGGGGAAGGAGCTGAGTCCCTCTGGAGGAAGTCATGAGTCACGACTTGGGAGACCTGCTTGCTGCCCTTCATTGACCAAATGTTTCTTCCCAGAAACCACCTGCAGTAAATTTCATGCCGCTGTGTAGTGTCTGCTTTAGTGTGGGGTTTCTGGGACGTGTGTGTGTGTGCACTCAGTTCTAGAAACCGTAGACCACTGGGTGCAGATCTTTCTTATGTTACAGGCAAAGTGAATATTGACTGTTCAATGTTTTGCTCCATTAAATGATGACATAGAACATGGGCCCTTGTTTTGGGGAGACAGTCTCGATTTCATGTATTGTGTTCTGTATTTTCTGTGACTGTCCTCATGCTTGTTAGAGTGTGCTCTGGAGTATTTAGTCTCTGTACCTCTACAGGCCCTTCCTACAACTAGACATTTTAGCAAGAAGAATCATAATTTGCTTATTAATGTTTTAAGGGTGAAAGCCTTTTGGTTTAGAAAATTTGGAGAGTAAAAGGTCATGATTGCTAATTGGTCAAGCATTCTGGGGAAGGACTTTTGGGTGCTGAAGACGTTCTGGAATTAGCTAGTGGTGGTGGTTGCACACATTGTGAATAAACTAAACCCCACTGAATTATACACTTTACAAGGGAAAATTTTATAGTATGTGAGTTACATATCAATAAAAAAAGTTATGGCTAAATTGGCAATATTTCAGATTCTTAAACAGCTTCATTTATTGTGTACTTAAGCCACCAGCTGTTTAATTTTCATAGCCCTCTGCAAGGTAGGCAGTGACATCCAATTTTATACCTGAGGGAGGGGACTCAGAGAGGGTTTTTAACTTCCTGTAGGTTAGTAGCTATTAGGGGTGGCCAGGAGGATGTCGAGTGCAGTGGTGTTCTCCCCCAGGTGGGTGTCCCGGTGGAAAGCAGATGCCTGCGGATGGTTTCTCCCGCTGCGCCATGCATATCACACTGAGGTACGTGACGCCATTCAGGGAGCTTTCTATGTCCCTTTTTTTGGTGTCAGGGAGAGGAAAAAGAAGTCACTCTTCTTTGAAGGAGGGCGTTGTGGATAAGATCTGGTTGGGCTTCAGTTGTGATTTGATGGTACCTTTGGTAATTTCTTAGAAAACGTTGGATTAACTGTCCCGTTGAAAATTTCAGGGAGTCTCAGTCAAAAAGAAAAGGACGAACTTTGCTTCCCAGTAAGTGGTGTATTTGGGGACAGCGAAGGGCCCACCTGAAGTGGTTCAAGCTGGTGATACTTAGTCTCCCTCGTAGCGTCCTGGGGGAGTTGAAGGGAGAGGAGCTTGTGCTCTGCTCCTACTGAACGTGGCCTGGACATTAACAGTTGCACCCCGCGTTCTCCTGCTGGTGTGAGTTCTGTATTTTGCAACATTGGAGTCAGCTCTGCTCACTCGCATACACGACCAGGAGTACGTGTTAGACTCCAAGACCGAAACTGTATTAATTTGCATAAAACCGCATATGCTCTGTTCAAGAATTTTCATTGTGCCTGTTACAGAATTGAGTTGATACTTCATAGAGAGCATGTTAGCGTCACTTAAAAGGAGATGTCTCAGAAAGAAGAAGAATTTGTGTGGCTTTGAAATTACTTTTGGGCATGGTCCCTGAAAGAAAGGAACCACTGAAGGCTTTCGTTCTTTTTAGCATTTTGAAACTTTTTCTCCTGATTATATACATTAAAAACATGTAAAGCAGGTTGGGGTTTTGTCTGCTGTGTGTAGCATGCCTGCAAGGGGACCAGAGGTCTGGTGGAACGAGAGCCTTCCTGCTGGGTGGTGACCTTTTTATGATGTTTGGTCTGTCATCTTTGTTTCTCAGTTTCAAATGCCTAGCTCAGAATTACTTAGCACTTGAAGTGGTTTTCATCTTCAAAGGACTTTATGGGCATTATTTAATATACAGGGCACTGTGTAATGAATGAGCTGTTTATCCTTTGAGCAGTGTCAGTATGCCAGGTGCCATACAGCTGGAGAAGGCAAAAATAATATTCTGGCCAGTGGGAGTTCGTATTCTAAAGAGGCAAGATGATTAGGCAGATTCTCTCTTCTGGCCTCTTTTTAAAAATGTGCTGGGGAATAATTTAGAAATTAAAATTATAAGAGGTGATCAACTAGCTCAAGTCCACCTAATTGGAATTGCTCTCAAGGTGAAAATGAAATTTGAGATGCTCTTAAAAAGACCTAGTCTATTATCTCTCACTTATCACACATTTTTTGACATACATAGTATTTTTCCTGTTTACAGATGAGGATTTTGCTAAAGCTAGGGCAGAGTCATTTTTAATTCTCTTTATACCACCCCCAAATCCTGTTTTTCTTTACCTGGTGTAGGGATGTGCTTTGCAACCAAGGCTGCGTGTGAGTCACAAATGCAGTTTTCTGAGTTTCACACTGGGTCAGTCCATCCACCCTAGCTGGGCTGGCTGGCCTCAAGGGAAGCTTCTGGACCACTTGCCCCGTCAGCCTCTCGAAGGCCCATCGCACACCCCACGCTGTGTCTGTGTTCTTGCCCCTGTCTGTGTGTTTGGTGTTCCCTCCTCTTCCTGGTTTTCCTATAACTGACTGAGCTCAAGCATCACTTCCTTTAGGAAACCACCTGTCTGTCTTCTGGCCTCCCTGGCCATCAGTGTTGGCGTAGTACCTTGTGTAGACTGTGTTCTGGTTCTGGGTCTTTGGGTCATAATTGTTTCCTGTGAGTGTGAGCTGCTGGGCCTCTGGCCCTGGGCAAGCTCCAAGGAGAGGCAAAGTAAATGCCTGTTGTGATTTATACCGGTGGTTCCTTAACCCAGCCTGTATCAGAATCACCTAAAAAGTTAAAAAAAATTACAAATCTCCAGCAATTCTCATTTAGTAGTTCTAGAATAGGGCCTTAGAATCCGTATTTTGAAAAAGCCTTACTGGTAACTCAGATGCACAGCTAGGAAGAGGAACCCCTGGTCATGCCGAGGTGCACATATTGGTTATGGGTTATGGGGCCATGGCCAGTTTTGGGTAAGGTATGATACGTGCAATGTGCAGAATCATTTCACTTACATGCCTGGAGGGAATGGAGAATGTGAATGTGGTCCGTTTATGACGGGACATCCTTCCTGAAGGAGAAGACTCTGGCTCATTGAGGAGCTCACTGACCAGTCTGGTTTTCTGTTGTGTGAACAGACTGAGTGCACGATTGGCCCACCAAACTTGCATTTGTAGTCACCGTGTTGCCACAGAGATGTTATGTAGTATTGAAGGAGATTAGAGAAATCACATCGTAAATGATCAGAACAGATGGCTTGTAATTTAACACTCTCCTAGCTCATATTCTTTGTACTGGTACTTGAGAACACTTTAAAATATCAGTTCTTACTTTGTTTTTCACCTTTAAAAATGGCAGAGTTCATACCATGATTTAAAATGGAGATAATGTATGCCACACACACAGTATACAATGGCAGTGATGTAAAGTGGGGAGAATATTTGAAGTATTTTGGGAGTGGCCTCTTTACCTCTGCTTTTAGAACTCACACATGATTTGCAGCTTCTTTTTTTTTTTTTTTTTTTTTTTTGGTCCACTTAGAGATTTCATACTCTCCCTTATTATTTTGATAGCACTAGTCAGGGCTAATTTTTATCTCCTGGCTTGACAGTAAAAGGAATATTACGAGATCGTGTAGATTCAAGCAACATACTCACTTTCAAGGTGTTTTATATGTGATCAATAATGTAAAGGGTGTTTTCCACAAGAGGACCTCTTTGAAACTTTTTCTCTTTTCCTGTTCTACTCTATGGACTGATGTGCAACTCTTAAAGATTGCATCCCTCATCAAGGACAATTATTCTTTGTCTCTTGCAGGGAACTGCAGCTTGACTGGAGTTCTGGAGTGTGCACATGTGTATGCGTACACACACACACACACACATACACACATACATGCTTATAATTTACATTGTGTAAATGATCAGAGTGGATACATGTCTAAACCACTTCAAATTAGGAAATGATAATCCTATTGGTGTAACTTAAAAATTCAGTAAAGCTTACTTTGATTTTTAGGTACTTGTAGTTGCACGAGAACATAATTTTTAGATTTTTTTTTTAATTCTCACATTCCTAAAGTATTCAGGAGTCTTAACAGGCTATGCCTACATACATTTTCATGAGTCTCCTTTCTCATTTGCTGTATGTTAACAGTGATTGGCAAAAAAAATTAACAAGTAAGTTTTCTAGTCCCCAGACAATTCCTGACTTGCTTATATGTCAATGTGTGTTTTAAACTGAGTGCAGACATTAACAGTACAGGGCACTTCTCTTAGAATCTTTCTCTGCCTGCGTAAGTACGTTTTATGAGCCTGTGCTGTGCGTACCAGTGATGGTTTCTGATGCTACTCAGCGGTGGAACAGGTGGGTCAGTTGTGAACCCAGCTCTGTTGGATGTAGTAATTCCTTCAGAATGAATCATTCAGGTGACTTAAGTGTATTGACACCTCTGTGTCAGTGCTAGGGGAAAAAAAAACTTGTTAATTATATCAAAAAGCATCTGAAAAATAGTCAGAGGCCTCAGAGCCGTTATAGGAGTGAGGTGGGAAATGTGGGATTAAGCCCTGATTTCTTTTTTTTTAGTGCCCTAATATTGATTGATTAATTGATTGATAGATTGATTGAACATGTTTATTGGAGTATAATAGGATTAAGCCCTAATTTCTTTTTTTTAATGCCCTAAATTTTATTTATTTATTTATTTAACATCTTTATTGGAGTATAATTGCTTTACAATGGTGTGTTAGTTTCTGCTGTATAACAAAGTGAATCAGCTGTACATAAACATATATCCCCATATCTCCTCCCTCTGGCGTCTCCCTCCCACCCTCCCTATCCCACCCCTCTAGGTGGTCACAAAGCACCAAGCTGATCTCCCTGTGCTATGCGGCTGCTTCCCACTAGCTATCTGTTTTACATTTGGTAGTGTATTTATGTCCATGCCACTCTCTCACTTCATCCCAGCTTCCCCTTCCCCATGTCCTCAAGTCCATTCTCTACGTCTGCGTCTTTATTCCTGTCCTGCCCCTAGGTTCTTCAGAACCATTTTTTTATTTTTTATTTTTTTAGATTTCATATATATGTGTTAGAATACGGTATTTGTTTTTCTCTTTCTGACTTACTCACTCTGTATGACAGTCTCTAGGTCCATCCACCTCACTGCAAATAACTCAATTTCGTTTCTTTTTATGGCTGAGTAATATTCCATTGTATATATGTGCCACATCTTCTTTATCAATTCATCTGTCAATGGACACTTAGGTTGCTTCCATGTCCTGGCTCTTGTAAATAGAGCTGCAGTGAACATTGTGGTACATGACTCTTTTTGAATTATGGTTTTCTCAGGGTATATGCCCAGTAGTGGGATTGCTGGGTCATATGGTAGTTCTATTTTTAGTTTTTTAAGGAACCTCCATACTGTTCTCCATAGTGGCTGTATCAATTTACATTCCCACAAGCAGTGCAAGAGGGTTCCCTTTTCTCCATACCCTCTCCAGCATTTATTGTTTGTAGATTTTTGATGATGGCCATTCTGACTGGTGTGAGGTGATACCTCATTGTAGTTTTGATTGTCATTTCTCTGATGATTAGTGATGTTGAGCATCCTTTCATCTGTTTGTTGGCAATCTGTATATCTTCTTTGGAGAAATGTCTATTTAGGTATATTTGATTTTTGGATTGGGTTGTTTGTTGTTTTGATATTGAGCTGCATGAGCTGCCTGTATATTTTGGAGATTAATCCTTTGTCAGCTGCTTCATTTGCAAATATTTTCTCCCATTCTGAGGGTTGTCATTTCATTTTGTTTATGGTTTTCTTTGCTGTCCAAAAGATTTTAAGTTTCATTAGGTCCCATTTTAAAATTTTTGTTTTTATTCCCGTTTCTCTAGGAGGTGGGTCAAAAAGGATCTTGCTGTGATGTATGTCATAGAGTGTTCTGCGTATGTTTTGCTCTAAGGGTTTTATAGTGTATGGCCTTACATTTAGGTCTTTAATCCATTTTGAGTTTATTTTTGTGTATGGTGTTAGGGAGTGTTCTAATTTCATTCTGTTACATATAGCTGTCCAGTTTTCCCAGCACCACTTATTGAAGAGGCTGTCTTTTCTCCATTGTATGTTCTTGTCTCCTTTATCAAAGATAAGGTGACCATATGTGTGTGGGTTTATCTCTGGGCTTTCTATCCTGTTCCATTGATCTATATTTCTCTTTTTGTGCCAATACCATACTGTCTTGATTACTGTAGTTTTGTAGTAGAGTCTGAAGTTGGGAGCCTGACTCCTCCAGCTCCGTTTTTCTTTCTCAAGATTGCTTTGGCTATTCGGGGTCTTTTGTGTTTCCATACAAACTGTGAAATTTTTTGTTCTAGTTTTATGAAAAATGCCATTGGTAATTTGATAAGGATTGTATTGAATCTGTAGATTGCTTTGGGTAGTATAGTCAGTTTCACAATGTTGATTCTTCCAATCCAAGAACACGGTATATCTCTCCATCTGTTTGTATCATCTTTAATTTCTTTCATCAGTGTCTTATAATTTTCTGCATACAGGTCGTTTTTCTCCTTAGGTAGGTTTATTCCTAGGTATTTTTTTCTTTTTGTTGCAGTGGTAAATGGGAGTGTTTCCTTAATTTCTCTTTACGATTTTTCATCATTTGTGTATAGGAATGCAAGAGATTTCTGTGCATTAATTTTATATCCTGCTACTTTACCAAATTCATTGATTAGCTCTAGTAGTTTTCTGGTAGCATCTTTAGGGTTGTCTATGTATAGTATCATGTCATCTGCAAACAGTGACAGTTTTACTTCTTTTCCGATTTGGATTCTTTTTATTTCTTTTTCTTCTCTGATTGCTGTGGCTAAAATTTCCAAAACTATGTTGAATAATAGTGGTGAGAGTGGACAACCTTGTCTTGTTCTTGATCTTAGAGGAAATGGTTTCAGTTTTTCACCATTGAGAATGATGTTGGCTGTTGGTTTGTCATATATGGCCTTTATTATGTTGAGGTAAGTTCCCTCTATGCCTACTTTCTGGAGGGTTTTCATCACAAATGGGTGTTGAATTTTGTCGAAAGCTTTTTCTGCATCTACTGAGATAATCATATAGTTTTTATCCTTCAGTTTGTTAATATGGTGTATCACATTGATTGATTTGCGTATATTGAAGAATCCTTGCATTCCTGGGATAAACCCCACTTGATCATGGTGTATGATCCTTTTAATGTGCTGTTTGATTTTGTTTGCTAGTATTTTGTTGAGGATTTTTGCGTCTGTGTTCATCAGTGATATTGGCCTGTAGTTTTCATTCTTTGTGATATCTTTGGTTTTGGTATCAGGGTGATGGTGGCCTTGTAGAATGAGTTTGGGAGTGTTCTTCCCACTGCTGTATTTTGGAAGAGGTTTGAGAAGGATAGGTGTTAGCTCTTCTCTAAACGTTTGGTAGACTTCACCTGTGAAGCCATCTGGTCCTGGGCTTTTGTTTGTTGGAGGATTTTTAATCACAGTCTCAATTTCAGTGCTTGTGATTGGTCTGTTTATACTTTCTATTTCTTTCTGGTTCAGTCTCGGAAGGCTGTGCTTTTCTAAGAATTTGTCCATTTCTTCCACGTTGTCCATGTTATTGGCATATAGTTGCTTGTTGTAATCTCTCATGATCCTTTGTATTTCTGCAGTGTCAGTGGTTACTTCTCCTTTTTCATTTCTAATTCTATTGATTTGAGTCTTCTCCCTTTTTTTCTTGATGAGTCTGGCTAATGGTTTATCAATTTTATCTTCTCAATGAACCAGCTTTTAGTTTTGTTGATCTTTGCTATTGTTTCCTTCATTTCTTTTTCATTTATTTCTGATCTGATCTTTATGGTTCCTTTCCTTCTGCTAACTTTGGGGTTTTTTTTGTTCTTCTTTCTCTAATTGCTTTAGGTGTAAGGTTAGGTTGTTTATTTGAGATGTTTCTTGTTCCTTGAGGTAGGATTGTATTGCTATAAACTTCCCTCTTAGAACTGCTTTTGCTGCATCCCATAGGTTTTGGGTCGTCGTGTTTTCATTGTCATTTGTCTCTAGTAGTTTTTGACTTCCTCTTTGATTTCTTTGGTGATCTCTTGGTTATTTAGTAGTGTATTGTTTAGCCTCCATGTGTTTGTTTTCTTCACAGATTTTTTCCTGTAATTGATATTTAGTCTCATAGCATTGTGGTCGGAAAAGATACTTGATACGATTTCAGTTTTCTTAAATTTACCAAGGTTTGATTTGTGACCCAAGATATGATCTCTCCTGGAGAATGTTCCATGAGCACTTGAGAAGAAAGTGTATTCTGTTGTTTTTGGATGGAATGTCCTATAAATATTAAGTCCATCCTGTTTAATGTGTCATTTAAAGCTTGTGTTTCCTTATTTATTTTCATTTTGGATGATCTGTTCTTTGGTGAAAGTGGGATGTTAAAAGTCCCTTACTGTGATTGTGTTACTGTCGATTTCCCCTTTTATGGCTGTTAGCATTTGCCTTATGTATTGAGGTGCTCCTATGTTGGGTGCATAAATATTTACAGTTGTTATAACTTCTTTTTGGATTGATCCCTTGATCATTATGTAGTGTCCTTCTTTGTCTCTTGTAATAGTCTTTATTTTAAAGTCTATTTTGTCTGATATGAGAATTGCTACTCCAGGTTCTTTTTACTTTCCATTTGCATAGAATATCTTTTTCCATCCCCTCACTTTCAGTCTGTATGTGTCCCTAGGTCTGAAGTGGTTCTCTTGTAGACAGCATATATACTCTGGGTCTTGTTTTTGTATCCATTCCGCCAGCCTGTGTCTTTTGGTTGGGGCCTTTAATCCATTAACATTTAAGGTAGTTATCGGTATGTGTGTTCCTGTTACCATGTTCTTAGTTGTTTTGGGTTTATTATTGTAGGTGTTTTCCTTCTCTTGTTTCCTGCCTATAGAAATTCATTTAGCATTTGTTGTAAAGCTGGTTTGGTGGTGTGTATTTCTCTTAGCTTTTGCTTGTCTGTAAAGGGTTTAATTTCTCTGTTGAATCTGAATGAGATCCTTGCTGAGTAATCTTGGTTGTAGGTTTTTCTCTTTCATCACTTTAAATATGTCCTGCCACTCTCTTCTGGTTTGTAGAGTTTCTGCCGAAAGATCAGCTGTTAAGTTTATGGGGATTCCCTTGTATGTTATTTGTTGCTTTTTCCTTGCTGCTTTTAATATTTTTTCTTTACATTTAATTTTTGATAGTTTGATTAATAGGTGTTTTGGCATGTTTCTCCTTGGATTTATCCTGTATGGGACTCTCTGCGCTTCTTGGACTTGATTGAGTATTTCCTTTCCCATATTAGGGAAGTTTTCAATTATAATCTCTTCAAATATTGTTTCAGTCCCTTTCTTTTTCTGCTCTTCTTCTGAGACCCCTATAATTCGAATGTTGCTGAGTTTAATGTCCCAGAGGTCTCTGAGACTGTCCTCAATTCTTTTCATTCTTTTTTTTTTATTCTGCCCTGCAATAGTAATTTCCGCTATTTTATCTTCCAGGTCACTTATCTGTTCCTCTGCCTCAGTTATTCTGTTATTGATTCTTTCTAGAGAATTTTTAATTTCATTTATTGTGTTGTACATCATCGTTTGTTTGCTCTTTAGTTCTCCTAGGTCCTTGTTAAACGCTTCTTGTATTTTGTCCATTCTATTTCCAAGATTTTGCATCATCTTTACTATCATTACTCTGAATTCTTTCTCAGGTAGACTGCCTATTTCCTCTTCATTTGTTTGGTCTGGTGGGTTTTTAACCTTGCTCCTTCATCTGCTGTGTAATTCTCTGTCTTCTCATTTTGCTTAACTTACTGTGTTTGGGGTCTCCTTTTCGCAGGCTGCAGGTTCATAGTTCCCGTTGTTTTTGGTGTCTGCCCCCAGTGGGTAAGGTAGGTTCAGTGGGTTGTGTAGGCTTCTTGGTGGACCGGACTGGTGCCTGTGTTCTGGTGGATGAGGCTGGATCTTGTCCTTCTGATGGGAGGACCGTGTCCCGTGGTGTGTTTTGGGGTGTCTGTGACGTTGTTATGATTTTAGGCAGCCTCTCTGTTAATGGGTGGGGTTGTGTTCTTGTCTTCCTAGTTGTTTGGCATAGGGTGTCCAGCACTGTAGCTTGCTGGTCGTTGAGTGGAGCTGGGTCTTTGCGTTGAGGTAGAGATCTGTGAGAAAGCTTTTGCCGTTTGATGTTATGTGGGGCTGGGAGGTGTCTGGTGGACCAATGTCCTGAACTCGGCTCTCCCACCTCACAGGCTCAGGCCTGACGCCTGGCCAGAGCACCAAGACCCTGTGAGCCATATGGCTCAGAAGAAAAGGGAGAAAAAAAAAGAAAGAAGGAAAAGTAAAATAAAATAAAATAGGATAAAATAAAATAAAATAGTTGTTAAAATAAAAAATATATTGTTAAAAGTAAAAAAAATTAAAAAAAAGAAAGAAAGAAGAGAGCAACCAAACCAAAAAACAAATCCACCAATGAAAACAAGTGCTAAAAACTATACTAAAAAAAAAAACAAAAGAAAAACGGACAGACAGAACCCTAGGAGAAATGGTAAAAGCAAAGCTATACAGACAGAATCACACAAAGAAGCATGCACATGCACACTCCAAAAGGAGAAAAAGGAAAAATATATATGTATAAAAAAAAAAAGGAAGAGAGCAACCAAATCAATAAACAGATCTACCAATGATAATCTCTAAATACTAAAATAAGATACAGATAAAGCTAGAAACAAAGTAAACCCCACATCTACCGTTGCTCCCAAAGTCCACTGCCTCAGTTTGGGATGATTCGTTGTCTATTCAGGTGTTCCACAGGTGCAGGTGCATCAAGTTGATTGTGGAGCTTTAATCCGCTGCTCCTGAGGCTGCTAGGAGAGATTTCCCTTTCTCTTCTTTGTTCGCACAGCTCCCGGGGTTCAGCTTTGGATTTGTACCCGCCTCTGCGTGTAGGTCGCCGGAGGGCATCTGTTCTTCGCTCAGACAGGACGGGGTTAAAGGAGCAGCTGATTCGGGGGCTCTGGCTCACTCAGGCCGGGGGGAGGGAAGGGTACGGATGCGGGGCGAGCCTGAGGCGGCAGAGGCCGGCATGACGTTGCACCAGCCCGAGGCGCGCCGTGCGTTCTCCCGGGGAAGTTGTCCCTGGATCACGGGACCCTGGCAGTGGCGGGCTGCACCGGCTCCCGAAGGGGCGGTGTGGAGAGTGACCTGTGCTCGCACACAGGCTTCTTGGTGGCCGCAGCAGCAGCCTTAGAGTCTCAGGCCCATCCCTGGGGTCCGCGCCGATAGCCGCGGCTTGCGCCCGTCTCTGGAGCTCGTTTAGGCGGCGCTCTGAATCCCCTCTCCTCGCGCACCCGGAAACAGTGGTCTCTTGCCTCTTTGGCAGCTCCAGACTTTTTTCCAGACTCCCTCCCAGCTAGCTGTGGTGCACTAGCCCCTTCAGGCCGTGTTCACGCCGCCAACCCCAGTCCTCTCCCTGCGATCCGACCGAAGCCCGAGCCTCAGCTCCCAGCCCCCGCCCACCCCGGCGGGTGAGCAGACAAGCCTCTCGGCCTGGTGAGTGCTGCTCGGCGCCGATCCTCCGTGCGGGAATCTCTCTGCTTTGCCCTCCGCACCCCTGTGGCTGCGCTCTCCTCCGTGGCTCCGAAGCTTCCCCCCTCCGCCACCTGCAGTCTCCGCCCGCGAAGGGGCTTCCTAGTGTGTGGAAACCTTTCCTCCTTCACAGCTCCCTCCCACTGGTGCAGGTCCCTTCCCTATTCTTTTGTTTCTGTGTTTTCTGTTTTCTTTTGCCCTACCCAGGTACGTGGGGAGTTTCTTGCCTTTTGGGAAGTCTGAGGTCTTCTGCCAGCGTTCACTGGGTGTTCTGTAGGGGTTGTTCCACATGTAGATGTATTTTTGATGTATTTGTGGGGAGGAAGGTGATCTCCGCGTCTTGACTCCTCCACCGTCTTGAAGCTATCTCTGCCCTAGCTTTAATTTCTTACTAGGCATGGCACACCACTCAGCAAGGTTGGCTCAACCTCCTGGGAACCGTCCTCTGCCAGTCTACTGGCACTGGCTTGAATGAATTGGGGTGAAGTTGCCCAATTATTGAAATGGATGGCTTGAGGGCAGGTTATTTGGCTCATAAACCCACCTGTTACGGTAATGAGGAATAACGAATGGTAGAATCTGCCCAGGATCCGATTTACATCAAGGGCAGAAAGGCTCCTGCTGCCTAAGCCCAGGATCTTGTTTTCCTGAGATTGCTTCAGGAAGATTTGGACAGTGACCTCCCAGCCAGTGGGATTTGGAGAGTCACTGGGTAGCTTTCCATGCACTTATTCCTCTTTCGTAGGGAAGGCTAATCTTTTCCCTTTGATCAGAGTTGGAATGAATCCTGTTTTGTTCCTCTCAGCAAACCCACTGGCGTTGATGTGCTTGTCTTGTTCCTCTTATAAGCCTCTAAACTCATTCCTTTGTTTGTTGGTTGTATCTGGAGGAAGAGTTTCCTCATTGCAGTGTCTGCATGTTTAGCTCAAATTCAGCCATTTACACATAGTGTCCTGAAGTGTCACTGCCATTTTGCCTCTTGAGTTGCTTGTTAGGAGCACTAAGGGCACGTGTGGCCCCCAGAACCACGGGCAGCAGGACAGGCTGGCCCTTTCCAGTTGGCCGCTGGGTGTGCAGTGGCCGTGGAGCTCGCCGCCTCTCAGTGAAGGAAGGATGCTCTCAAGGAAAATGAATGAATGCAAGCAGCCCTTAGCCCTGTCACTCCTACCCTTAAACTTCCCAGTAGCTGTATGTTAGTTTGTTCTTACTGGTGACCGTCTATCTTTCTTTCCGAGGCTCTGTGTCTCTGTGTGTCCTTCAGAGGGACTTTCCTCTCTGTAGGGGAGTGACTCACCCAGAGGTCATTCTCACAGCCTTAGCCCTCCCCCAAGCAGAGCCCCATCTGCTCAGAAGTAAGCTTTTCAAAAAGGCCCCTGAACCCTATAAATAGCTGTCACCAGTGCCCTCATTCAGAGCTGTGTGAACTCCCACCCATGTATCATTCTGAACCCTGGGTTCATCCATCCATTCTGGGTTTTATAGCTTCCAGAGGAGGTCAGGTCAGCTAGAATGGGATGGATGGTGGCCACCAGGGGCACATGCCCTGATTCCAGACCTACTGAAACAACGAATGCTTTTCTTCACTAAATGGACTCTTTTATCTTTCTTTTCTAATCCCTGTTTTTCTCACTTCTTCCTTTTTTCTGCATTCCTCTTTTGTCTCTCCTCTGACTGCTTAAGAATGGCAGTGCCCTCCGGGCCATTGCTGGACTTGGCTGGAGGCAGTCAGAGACTTTGATTTCTGGGGCAGGAGTTTAGGGGGGTGCTCCCTGTGGAGAGTCTAGATGGCACATTGGCACTAAGTACAGTCTTAAGTGGAGAGGGGAGCGCTGCCCACAGAGCCCCCCGCCCTGTCCCCAGGCCCCTCACGTCCACGTCACCTTCTGTGTGTCCCCTCCTGTCTCCTCTGTGCCTCTTCGCTTGGCGAGGCCCCTGACTCTGAACCTCTTTCTACTTGACGCCTCTTTAACCACAGTTTTATGTAATGTAAAATTTGCATTTTATGATGATTTTTGCTAGACTTGGTTTAGCAGATAAGCCCAACAGTTCTTATTTTGGGGTGATTTGATTCCTTCCCCTAAACTATGGTATTATTATTCATCGTGATTCCGTTTGACTCAGTCACCCCAGCTTCATGTAATTTCTTCCTGATGTTTTATTTTCTAAGCCGGCATTCACATCGAGGCGGAACCTCACTCGTGTTTGTATCCCCAGTACCCAGCACACAGTCGGCGCTTACTACATGTCGGCTGGAGGAATGAGCAAGTGCATGCACATCCCCACGTCTGAGGGCAGGAGGCAGATGTGGGCTGGAGGCCCAGACATGTTCATGGATGAACGACCTCCCCCGTAGAAGACTGTGAGAGGAAGAGAGCCAGCTGGTGTTGAAGCTGGGGCGTGCATGCGCGAGTGGACACGGGCTAGGCGGCAGCGGAGAAGGGCGGGGGTGGTAGAAGCACCTTTCCTTGTGCGGCTGTGTGCACGTTGCTGCTACTCATCTGCTTACTGTTGTCACTGTTGAGAGTTAGCTGCTTCTCCAGACCCACGCCTCTCGCACTTGGACGTGTCTCCTGGGCACTCACCACCTCTACCTAGACTGGCCAAGCTCACCCTAATCTGTATTTGCTGGCCGATTGATTACTAGGTTTGATCAGCTGCAGAGGAGAGTGAAGAAGCATCTTTCCTCAAGGTTTCCTTTCAGATTTAAGATCTAGTTGCCTCTGAATGTTTTCATTTCAATGAGTGGATTTCCCAGTGAGTAGACTGGAAAGGTCGTGTTGGGGAGTGATAGTGCTAGTAAGATTTTCTAAGCTCTTGGGAATGTTTTCATAGGAGAGCTTTCCGTAAGCTGGTTAAGAATGTTTTAGGTCCTTCTCAGTCTTCCCTTTTGCATACTTTGCTACCATTTCTGGAACTTCCCCTCCCATCCCTTTTAAGGCTTTAGTTACATGAATCTGAAAACAGGCCACAGGGCCTTTTAAAATTATATACATCAATATGAGGCCAACCCAGTTTTTCATAAATAGGTCAAGATGTTTCTACAAAGTAGGGTTTCAAAAACACTCTATCCTTTAAAGAAAGAGGTATTTTAAGGAAAGACGACCAATGTTCAAAGCTCAGCTGTTGGCAGGGCCTGAGAATCCTGGCCACGAGAAGATGCTGATTTCTGGGGCCTGCCTTGGATGGACTGCCAGGTGCCACAGGCACTAATTACTAAGGGAGAGCCTGCTGTGGGCCAGATGTGGCGTGAGGCCCAGGCCGGGTGTGAAAGGGGAAGGCCAGCTGCAGACCTGCAAGGAGCTCTGGGTCCCGGAGAAACAGCTTGGTTCTGAACAGGGGCCGTGGGGAGCCGGCAGCCGCATTCCACCCCAGGAGGGTAGCAGAGACAGGGTTTTTTCAGTCGAACAAGTATTCTTGCTTTACTTAACTACAGAACGTTCATGTCTTTCTTATGGAGAGAGCGACTTAAATCTCTCCCCAAAGTTCTTTTTATGGATAGTTGTGCTTTCAATCTCTATATCAGAATCAGCCAATAATAGTGTGATATTGGGAAGGCCTCCAAACTGTAGCAAGTCAGGGAGGGGAAGAAACTGTGGTGGGATTTGCAAGGTGGTTCTTCACATTTATCTGAGAATAGATTCCCTTGAAGAATGGTAATAATTTCTGACATGATCCTTGGAAAAGTTTCTAGGACTCTGTCTTATGTTTGTAAAATTGAAAAGAAGTCTGAATAGCTGTGAAAACTGGCTGTGTTCACAGGTGTAAACATGCACAGCGTCATACCCAAGAATATTATCCTGAAGTCAGTGAAATGCTTTGTCACCCATTTCACGGGCCTTACCATCCATGAAGAGTGTATGTGCCATGTGTTCAATTCCCCACCAAATTTTCTGTGCTGTTAACATAGCCTCATGCAAGAGATGCACTTTAAGTTTACCCTAAGTTCCCCTGAATAGGGAGGTCCCACATAGGTGAACTAAGTAGAGAGTCTCCACAAATATGTTATTCATCACATTTTTTAAATAGGAGATTCTCCAGTGGATCTGAATATTTGGCAACAGAATATGACGTATACAGCCTGGTATAAATCTCTTCATTTTTCCCTTGTACTTGATTTTCAAGAAGGTTGATTTCTAATTTACTGCTTCCCTGTAGTGGATATAACTTCCTTTTGTGTTGTTTTGGGTCCTGCTTTCTAGCACTGGAAAGTGCTTGTGTGTGCATATCTGCCCCTGCTCCGGATTCAGGATGCTGTCCTTTGAGCTGGCCTTCAGTTTGTTGGACTTACTTGGCCTCTTTGACATAGTGGATGCCAGGGCTTATGAGTTCATGCTACTGTTTGCAGTAGAAGTGGTTAAATTCCTATATGTCCATATTTTTCATTTTAATTACTGGCCCTGTGTTGAAAATTTATTGTTGGAAGTGCCACCAAGAAACCCAGGTCTGCCTGGCATTCCTCTTCTGGGGCAGGCCATGGCCTTTGCCCCCAAGGTGGGACAAGAGAGCCTCAGAGCAGGGAGGCTTTTGCCAGTTTCCTACCCAGATCTGAGAGCCAACGCTCGGGGTCACTAGGTGACCTCTGCAGCCATTGTCCTTGGGGCTACTACTTAGAAGGTTCGGGTTTTGACTCCTACAGTTTGATTTTTACTTTTTAATTAGGTTATTTGAGGTGAATGCATGGATTAAGTTTCTTGTTCTTTGTGTAGGACAGAATTAAAGGGAAATTTAGGACACCCTGGTCTGCTTTTGTTCATCACTTCTGTTATAGTCTTAATGGATATTAAGACTGCCTCGTTCCATTCTTCTTTTATAGATGGGAAGGTCCCCATTTTTATTTTTATGTCATATTCTTCCATACACAGCTTTATTTGACAGTGTAAGTTGTATTTTTAAGAAAATATTCCCACATTGCCATGTCTTTTACTTTTGTAGGATGATGTCATTTCTGATGGTCACTAATTGGTATGTCTGAATATCTCTCCTTTGATTCCAGGTATTATTTATAGTGATTTTGAAAAGAGAGATTTTGTTTCAAAGGTGTAAAATTTGGGTTACTGCTCTAACTTTACCACTGAGTCCCAGGAAATAGCTTGCCCTGTTTCATAAATTCTTTATAAGTTGGCTTCTCTTATGGGTGATAATCAAGTCTGTGATGTTCTTTGCTTTATTCAGCTGGAGTGCTCGAGTTATTATCGTTAAGTGCACATCAGTGAGACGCACTGGGACTTGGCGTTTATTCTGTGCAGTGGTGGTAGTAAAATTGTCTTCTACACTTAATTATGATTCCTCATACTGGATTCATAGTGAGTTTTTAAAAAAAGGGTCACCCACTAGTAGATTGAAATCTACTGTTGGGAAACTAAAAGTGGTAAGTACTTAATGGTATTTTAGGATTAGCTTGAAAATATCTGTAAGTTGATAGTATTGATACTTGGATCATACGATTGTGTTGTCACCAGGTGTGGAGTGATTTGGTAATTAGACAAAGCACTTTAGAAAGGGCTTATTATTAATAGCAAGTGGTAGCCAGTTTTTATAGGTGAAAGAGAAGGTGGTTGAGAAGAGCAGGGTTCCAGGTGATTAAATGGAAAGCAGATGAAGCTGGGGAGAGGGAGAGGCGGACGAGGTAGGAGGGTGGGAAATCAGGCCATGTGTTAGGGATTTAAGGAAATGCTTTACAGAACTCATTTATATTCTTGGGGTGTGTTTTCCGTAGTTCCCTCAAAGCAGAGGTTCCTGTTGTGACATGTTTTGGATTTTTTTTAAAGTTTCATTAGATATATAAAAGTTCTTTGTGATATAGCTTTATGATGTAGATAATATTTAGCTTTTTCTTTTTTAATTAAACACATTCCATGGAGAGAGTGTAGTAATTTGTATATCCTGGGGTTAGAAAGCTTTGGCTTTATTTAAAAATTTGATATATCAGTACATACTTTTGGTAATCTTTAGCTAGTCACTGAACCCTTTGCCATTCAGTTTTACCATTATTTAAAACAATCTTTAATGCTCACTTATTCATTCATGCATCACACATTTATTGAGTACCTACTATGTGCTCAGCAGTCAGTAAAAGTAAAACCTTTCTTGGAATCTATTTGAAGTTCTTGGGAGATAATATTATATATGTAGAAATGTGTTTTATCACTTTTCAACCATTTGCATTAAAACTATTAAAATTTAAACACTTGTTTTAACTTGATATATAATTTCAGCATTAGCAATTTATAATAATGAGAAATTAGTTGGAATGTGACCCCTTTTCAGCATTCTAATTATTAAATTGTACCTAGCCTTGCCCTAAAGTCAAATACCATGAAGATATGTGGGGGAAGGATTGGAAATCATCCCAGTCCTGGGGCAGTAAAGATACAAAGAATGTCCAGAAGACCCAACCAAGCCTGATTTACCCCAGAAAATAAGTTAAGTCTGACATCTGGTTTGTACTTCAGTTTGTACGACCACAGAGAAAGAACTGATTTATGTTCAGGAAAAACTGTACACACAGCAGATTATTTATACCCTTTTAAAAGAAATGAAATATTTTATAATAGCTTGCCAAAAATATAGTGCCCATTATAAGAAAAGCCCATTGCTAAGTCTCTCATTGGTCGCTGTAAGTAATGATACTTTTGACTAAAACTACAGGAATGCCAATCCAAATTTTTCAGCATTTTGAAGGACTCTAAAATTGCACCATTTAAGGTAATGCCGGCTAGCTAAACTTTGTAACATTTGATTGTAGACCATAAGCTGAAGAGCCCGAGGTCAGAATTAGGCAATCTAAATTATTTGGAATAATGGAGGACAAAGGCAGGGCTTAGCCAGTAGCTGTTCCTCTGTCTGTCCTGTCTGTTTCATGACTGCCGAGTGCAGATACGGAGAGGTTGCTGCAGAATCATTGTTTAGTAGACCAGAAGTGTATCTGAAACCTGATGAGGTTTAAGGACTAGTTCGTTGCTGTTCCTGGGTGTCTCTCAGTCTGAAACAGTCTTCCCTGGTGATAAGATTAGAAAAGAAGAAAGAAATTAGCCTGTTGCTGATTAGTAGCAAAAATGCTGGCATCAAAGTGCAGAGGGTTTGTGTTATTTTTGTTTTGTTTTGCACATATAAATGAGAAGTGTCTGTCTCTGTGACTCTTGCCCTCCTGTCGTGGTCAGTGTAAGTCTAGAGCCTTGCTTGTCCTCTGAAAAGACAGCATGATGGTACAAAACCCCAGCCGTGAACACCAACGGCTACAAGTAAGGCTACTGCAGAAAAGTGAAACAAAGGAGCATGTCTGCTGACCCTTCAGCAACACCAAGGTGTAGATTCTTCATGTCCTTTGGGGAAAGATCCACTTTACAATGCTGCTGGTTTATGGGAAAACTAGCTCTAGTCGCCATCACTCCATACTGGTTTAATACTTAGTGACTGTGGTTTTTAGTAGTTTGCACTTGAGGAGTTGCCTCACAGTTTGGCATATATTGTACTTTAAGGGCCTGACTTAGTTAAGGCTCTTTTGGCTGCTGGGGCAACAAAGAGAATTTATCCTAAGTGTGTGGGACCCTTAGTCAGCCCGGGGGGAGGGAGATGACGTGGCCTGCCCCGCGGGGGGAGCTGCTGGGAGTGTGAGCTGGCACTCTGAAATAGCTGCTCTAAGTCTGTCTCTGTTTCCTGTTTCTCCCTCGGGTCTTCCTTATGTCTGTCTGTCTGTCTACCCAGCCAACTTTACCTCACTTTCATAGCTTAAGAAGGGATTGACTAGCAACTCTTGAGAAGTTGGTCGGCTACGGTCAGGGGTACACATGGCACACACAGGGCTGCCACCTGAACCTTTGCCTGAGAAAGATCCTGCTTGGAGTTTATGTTTTCCTGGTTACGAACCTGTTCTTCAGTGACCTTCTTAAGACATTCCCTCCAAAGGTAGAGCTCAAAAAGGCCAAGTAAGTAACACTGTGTCTAGCATAAGAGATTTTGGTCTGGAGTGAAGTCCCATGAACTTGGATGGGAAAGAAATTAATTACATCTTCATTTTTCACAGCTCTCCAACTAAATACGATATTTCTTTCAATTGTGAATGTAATGCAGTAGTTCTGGCAGCACCTGTGACTTGTCACCAGTGGACATCGCAGATATTTTCAAATTCCATTACGTTTGGTTACTGCAGATCTCTCAAAATTTCACTAATGTTCAGCACTGCCTCAAAATGACAGTGGTTACTGGACTGATTGCTAGATCTTGTTATTTCATGTGTGGTAAAGAAGCACATAATACTTTAAAATCTTTAGGTAACTTTAAAAAAAAAATGATTGGTTTTCTGTGTAATTTTCTGTATTTTATTTTATGTATTGGAAAACAGTATTCCGAGAAGAGGTCCATTAAGTTTCTCCAGGCTGCCACTAGTTAGAACTAAACTACTTCGGAAAAAAATCGCGATCTGGAATTGGACCACAGTTTTCTTTTTAAGGCTGTCAGGTTTCAAATGTTTTCTACAAGGAGTTTTCCAATTTTCTCCACTCTACTTAGAACTCCCTTTCCACAATTTTTACTTTTTTGTTTTAAAATCTTTTAAGGTTTAGTAATGGATTCCGAGTCTTGTTTTTCCTTTGCATAAATTGTATATTCTTTGGAGCTGAAGAGTCTAGATTGTTACAGTATTAAAATTTAGAGATATATCGGCATAAAACTAGATCTTGGTGTGTAACCTCAAGATGTGGAAGCAAGATGTGTTTTACAAACCTACGTTTCTCAAGATTAGATATGATGAGGCGCAGTTCACTTAAGTCTGCCTGGGCCTTTTAAGTAGAACTCATTTTATCACACTGACAATTACACAGATATTTGGGGAACTCCCCCATGTGATAGTGTAGCCTCTCTCTTGTGTAGTCCACTTAGTATGAGCTCAGCATAATTTGTGAGAGTCCTGAAAATATATAGGATACGTAGACTCCTGTGTGCTGGGTTGCGGGAGACAAAGCTTCTGAAAGAAAAGTTCACAAAGTACCGTGTGACAGTAAAAGTGTATCTTTGCATCAGAAATACTGATATGTGATGATATTTTGGAGGCGAATGCATTTTGGGATAATGAATATCTAGCATAGTTCTTATTTAAAAATATGTTTTACACCACTTCTTTATAAAACAGGCCTTATAAATTCCTATTTATGCTTTCAAAGATGATTTTAAAAATTTACACTGACCCTTTCGAAAGTAACATTTTTACTTAATGTCAAATAAATGGAGATGGCTAAAACATTTAGTTCTTCCTTAAATCATAGTCACTTGAGAACTGGGTGTTAAGTCTCATCTTTACGGCTATTGAACATTTTATGCACATATTTACAGAGTTGATACTGGATATATGCGTTTCATAAATGCAGCGGTCTTCTGAAACACTTGACCATTAAATTTAGTTTTCACAAGAGTATTTTCAGGTTAGCATGAACAACCCATTTCCGATACTTTGTTTCTGTGTCCCACTTTCTCTGCAGTAGATTTGTCTCATGGACCCTGCCCTGAGGTTTGAGAAAGACGCTCACAGTTTGACAGTAGTAAGCATACAAGTACGTCCCAGGGGACAGAGGATTTATTCTAGAATCCATTTAAGTGTTGACAACAAATTAATATTCATGTATTTAAAACTTTCTTAAGTAAATTGCCACATTTACAGTTTGTTTTCAGTGGCTTATATTTCACAAGTTTAAAGGTTTCAGAGTTTAAAGATCCCATTTTTTTCGTATAATAACTGGAATATGAATATTACAAAATTTTTTTATTATGGAAAATTTCAAACACAGAGATCTTTTTACTGCCATGCATTTCTGGCACTTGTGTGAATTTCATGTTGTCTTGTTATCTGGCTGCCCTGTAACTTGGGGCACTAGCATTGTACCTTCCTTGACAGAGCTCCTATTCCAGGACCTAGAGATTTGTAGGGATTCCGACATTTTAAAGCATGCTGCCTCTGGTTTACTAGCAAATAGGGAATTATAAAGAATAAAAATAGAAAAGATAGCTGACAGAGGGAGAAGGAGAAAAAGAAACAGAGAGAAAGAAAGAGGGTAAATACTGCTGGGCTAAGTGGCTTCCCTCCCTGGGCTGGGACCCAGGACCCCTGGGGGAGGAAGAATTGCTCCTGTCTCTGCCGAGAGCTCTTCTTCTGCCTGTCACTGAGTCAGGCACCTAGGGGTTCTTGGCTGAGTATTTTGGCTGCATGAAGGAGGCTGCTTTGCATCTGCCTGTAAATATAAGACTTTCTCTGGAATTGCCACAGGCCCATGGTTGCAAATTAAACAGAAAAAATCAACCCTGGCTATATACCATGGCTTGGCTTTGTTTCTAACTCACTGCAAGGGTTTTATCAGTGTTGTCTACTATTTTATATTTACTTACATTTATATCATAGGATACGTTAATTTTGTTTACTGTGTATGTGCCTTGTTTTGTTTTTATTTTTTACAAATACGCCTACCCAATGATTTTCCTAGTTCGTGAGGTAATTCTTCATTTTCTCACTTCTCCTAACCATTTTTCTCTAAAGCTACCTCTTTTAGGGCAGAGATTTTGTTTGGCCCTTATTGCTCTGTATTTGCCAAGCAGGAGCAGCCAAGTTGTATGTGTGGTGCTAGGACCACACAGCAAAGGCTTTCTTTTGGTGCCAGAGATCAAAAGAGAGGTCACTGTAGGTGATGGCTGTCGGCACAGGAATGCTGCCACTTAAAAGGGTAGAGAAGATGACTAAGTTCCAAGTCGAGGGAGGCACTTATTGCTCAGGTTCAACTTTAGAAGCTCTAGGTTACTACCTTGTGCTGCGTTGTGCTTAAAAAGCTGTGTCCCTGCTAGGTGTTTAAGAGATGACGGGTGTTGCTGTCAAATGTTGATGCTTCCTTAGTGTGACATTCTTCACTGATAGACTGACCATATAATTTATGATCTAAGCAGAGATGCTTTTGAGCGTGAAAGAGCGTATTACTGTTAATTATTCTGGAACAGTAGGTGTAAACTGGGACTGTCCCTGTCAAACCAGGATGTATGGTCACTCGACTTACTGACCACAGTTTTATAACTTCCATATACAGAGGACAAGAGTCATGTTAAGACAATCATGACTCCCAGTGGTGAGTGTTCTGTGGCTTATTCCTAACTTGGATGCAGTGATGTGTGATTCAGTATTGGACACATAAAGGCATTGACAGCTGGCCGAGAAGAGTAGTCAGGAGAGATGATGCTGAGTCAGAGCCCCTGTCAATAGTGGTCTGTTTAAAAAGAGACCTAAAGTACATTCAAAGTCCACCCCCACCCCCACCCGCCCCAGCTCCTTGAGTGGCTGAATCGCCCCTTTTATGTGTGAGCTAAGTGGGACTGGAGCCGTGAATCAGGATTTGTCAACACTCAGGGCCTGGCGCGTCCTTCCCTTCTTCACAGGAGCGCAGAAGGGGGTCTTTGTGCTCCCCTCCCTCCCCATCACAGAAGAAGGCTTTTTAACTTCGTCCTGTTCTGGGTGAGTGAAGAGTGTTTCGGTTAGAGCCTGTCCCGCTCCTGGCCAGCAACCCCCTCCCCCCCTCCCCCCTCTCCCCTCCCCCCTCCCCCCCAGGCGTGGGTCTGGTGTCCCAGCACGAGGAAGAAATCCTCTCCAGCACTTAGATTCCCTGACTGGAGCCCCTGGCAACTTCTTCACCACCTGTTAGAGGAGTTGTCCTGTATTTGTTCTTAATTGTTCCATAATGCTAGGTTAAATGCACCCTTTATTTATTGACTTATTTATTATTTTTTTAAAATAAATGCACATTTAAATGTGATTTTAAAACCACCTAAAAATAAAAATATATATATATATATTTTTTTTTTACTGTTTCTGCCCTCAGGATTCTTCAAAAGGACGAGCATTTACGTAAACAAATCAGAATTAATGTGTGTTAAAACATATTTTTTTCTTACAATCCGGAATTTTCTACATATGGTGTATGTATCCTTTAAGATCACCTGATTTTGGAAGGCATGTTGGGTAAAGTACCATTTAACTGTAATACAGACGTAGTCAAGCCTGTGCATTATATTCCCTAGTTTTCTGGTACATCCTTCTGAAATAACCTAGATAAAAAGTTGGTTACATGCTGATATTTTCAGTCTGTGTGGCCTGAATTCCAAACTGATCATTATATACTGCCTGGAGCTTCCTATTCTCATTGGACTAAAAAAGATTATTTTGAAGGGAAAGGGGCAAAAGAGGCTAACTGAATTTACCACTGTTTCTTTAACTGTGCTGAGAGTATTGAGTTAAATGGAAGCTGTCAGTATTCTTATTGCTTGCTTTAAAAAAAAATGTTACCTAAATTGGACTTTGGTAAGAATCTCATTTTTAGCTTAAAAAAAAAAATCACAGAAGTATGACGTGTTAGAACGATCTCATCTCTGAATATGAGAATACAGGTAGATGGCTTTAGTTTTCTTCTGGAGTTTATTATTTGAGTTGGCTTAGTTTTCTACATATGATAAAATATTTAATTTTATGCAGTGAAATTCTTCAGAAAAGAGCTAAGGTATAAAGATCATGCAAGAAAATGGCATTTGTACAGTTCACTTTTAGAATATTTTTTTGGCTCCGTTGTATGGATTATAAAAAAAATAACCAACATTAGACTATTACAGTGCATTTTTTGGTTTGATTCTTCTATTAGCACTGTATCTCAGCCTCCTACCTTTTCACAGGACATGCAGCTGACATTACAGCCTCTTTCTAAGTACTAGAAAAAGACATCTTATTTAAGGGGTGTAGAAGGAACGTTGATACTTTCTACAGATGCCGCATTGTTCTTAGATGCCTCAGAGTGTGTAAGAGAACCCTGAGAGGGGAAAGCCTTCCGGATGTTGGCCTGGTCGTAATTGTGTTAGTGCCTCTCCAAAGGTTCGGGCATCTGTTGAACCTGAAGTTGGAGCCCCGCTCAACGCTTTAGGGCCACTGCAGGACGGTGGCTGCTTCCTTCTAGCGCAGATGAGTCTGGGAGCTGGTCACCGCCCTTGTCAGCTGTCATTAGCTGCCCACTGATCCCGGTGCTGGCCCTTAAACCTCACGGCCCTTCTGTGATCCATCCCATCTGAGAATCTGTGCTGACCCCCGTGCCAGGCTGTGAATGGCTGTGGGCAGGCCTGTGACGGGCGTGTTTCTGGGCCGGGTGGTCTGTGAGGTGGCGCACGGGACTCCCAGATGGGACGTGTATCCACAGCCGCCCCAGGGCAGCTGCATTGCAGAAACCCCTTTCTGAGCGCCATTTCAGTGCACTTGGAATGCTCTGGCTTCCTCTCGCTTTGTTATATAGACCAACGTCAGGGGCATTTAAAATAGACAAATTAGAGAATTTTAGCCAAGTTTAGCATCTGAGTGTATAGCTGGAGAAGTAAATGGGCACAGTGGAAAGAACCGAAAACCCGAAGAGTTTCACGTTCTGGCTTCTCCACTTGCGGCCTGTCAGCCCTGTCACTGCCCTTCACTGAGCATGCGCTCTGAGTAGCCTAAGAGCCCAGGGTCCTTCTTCTGTGTTTTACGTCTGCGAGGGGTCCTGCTGAGCCTTCCTGTAGGTTATCTTACGGGCTCCTCCCAGGGCCCCTCTCACATGGATCCTGTTACTCTCTCCGTGTAATAGGGGAGGCTCGGAGACACTAACCCACTTAATTTGCTGAAGGTCACGAGGCTAGAACGTGCGCAAGGGTTGGGTTCGGGACCTGGCTCGCTCTTTGTCTGGTACTGCGTTGCCTTCCTTAAGTTTCAACGTCTCTTCCAGTTAAGCTCTCAATTGTGGGGCGTGTGTAGAGAGGCCTGACCAGGGTGTGTGGAACAAAGGAATCGGACCTGGAGGTGGCAGCCTGGTGGAGGGGGCACAGGAAGGACATTCTGAGTATAGAGCCAGTTGGGGGCAGGGGAACAGCAGTTCAGGGCTGGAAACAGGGGCCACGGGCCTAGCAGGGGGCAGGGGTCTCCTCCGTAAGCACAGCGTGACTTTGGTGCGGAGGACACGGCCCTCCTGCAGCCGGCCTGGGGCTGAGCACCCTTCCTGGCAGGGGCCGCTGGTGCGTGTCGGGAGGGAAGGGGGCACCAGGTGGAGACATGGTTCCTCTGTCAGTGGCTTCCCGGCCGCCACCTGGGGCAGTGCCCACCGGGAGGGCGGCCAGGGCGAGCCCCGGTCACGGCGCTGCAGGTCTCAGAGACCAGCTCCAGGCCCAGAGGAAGAACGCCGAAGGTGAGATCCTCTGGGGATTTACCTTATTCCTGAGTTATTAGTGGCGTCTGATTTTGCCACAAGAGTCTTTCAGTCCACAGACTTTGAACCGTGCATACGTTTTTTGTGATTATAGCCTTGTTAGGGAAAGTTGGCCAATGTTGGCTTCATTTTCAAGAAATGATGGGGCTTCCTCTTTCTAGCCATATCCTTAATGATTTTCGAGGGTTCACGACAGTTACACAGCTTAGAGATTTGGCAGCTTGAACACATGAGCCTAGTTTTCTTCAGCAAAGGCCTCAGGAGGTTTCTTACAGTGCGGGGCGGCGGAAAAGGTGGGCAGAAAGAGTTGTTGGACTCATTTTTGCAGGTCGCAGCGCTAGGCAGAGAGCACACCAGTGAAGCGGGGCACCTCTGGGTTCAGAACTCAGCGTCGAGGGTGCCTGCCACAGGCCACAGAGACGCCAAAGACTTCGCTCAAAGGGAAGAAACTCCTAACTGTCTGCACAGCCCTTGATTTTGAATCACCTTATCCCTTCTGTCCTCGTCCCTCCACCTCGACACTCTTTCGAAGGTGAAATCTCTTCCCCTGAAACTTCAGTTGATTCCAGTTTTGGCTGTTGGAGCCCAAGTGTCCAGAACTGCAAAAGATCTTTTCTGCTGAGCCTTTGAAATATTTGAAGATAGTGACCAGGTCCCTCCTGGCCTCAGGCTCTTCTTTAAACACCCACACTTTTCCTCACTTCCCCCCAGTAGCTTCCACACTTTGCACTGATGTGGATCACAGAATCCCAGGTCTGCTGTTTGTGACCTGTACAGGGTACACGCTGCCCTGCCCTGCCCTGTTCCTGTCAGAGATCCAGCTCGTAGAACTCTCCAGAACACCCTGTGTTTTCTGTTCCTTTATCTCCTTTTTTCACCCAGATCCTTCCTCACTTGTACTTAACAAATTAACATTTTGAACGTAAATGTGACTTTATATAGATTGTTGAATTTCATCTTATTACTTTTCAATTCTTCCTGTTCAGATTTTTGGATACTATTCTTTTTTTTTTTTCCCCCACTGACACACTAATGATTTCACTCAGCTGTGTGGTCTGAGGATTTGATAACCTGGACTTCTCTATCTTGTTATCTAAGTCATCGCTAGCAAAGTTCCGTGGAGAGGGGCCCATCTGTGAAATCTGTGGGCACCCAGAGCTGTTTGCTGTCTCATTACCTTCGTCAGGCTCAGTGTGAGGTGGGGACACGTTCTACCTCATGATCCCCTTTGACTTCTGCTGGTACCACCTTTAACCGAAACAGCACCATGATCCCTTGGTCTTAATAGCAGTTCTGGGATTGCCCAACAGAGATGCTTCAACCTCGGGGCACACTTGGATCTGATAGCAACTGTTGTCATTGTGGACTGAATAGTGAAATTTTCAAAGCAAGGAGACAAGCTTTGTTTTAGAAGGGACTGGCTTATCAAATACAATGTAGTTTCTACTTCTTTGCCTGTAGATAGGTCTAAAAAGCTCCCTTGTGATAATAGAAGCATGATTAAATGATGGCATAAATTCTCTGCCTTAATTTTGCTAAGGATTGAAATACAGAAATTAGTGAGAAATTTACACGTAGAAACTTGGTCTGTGAGAAAATGTCATTTATTAAAAAGGACAGTGTTATACTTTTTTCTGTGGTTAGTTATATGATTTTTCTACATTTTGTTTTTCGTCCTATGAAATTATCCATTGGAAAGCTCACTAGCATTTAAGAATTCACTTAACTTCTCCTGACAGAAGTGCTCCCTAGGTATGAATTTGGAGTTCTGATGATTTTTTTAATCCTTCCCTGATTTTCTAGAGGATTAATGAGGAAAATGGGACTAAGTACTGCTGAGATCCTCCGCTTTGCCATTACCTCCTCCTAGAGCAGGGATGGCAAAGACAGGCATGTGCGCTCCTCCTCCACCCCTGGCCGCAAGGCATCAGCCCTCTGTGCGCTTCCCCCTGAGCCGGGACGGTCCCCTGCTCCCCGCGGCCTGCAGGCAGCCCTGGGGTTGATGGCAGTGGGTCTCAGGATGGAGCCCAGATGTCCCCTGCTGTCTGGGGGTGTGGGGCGTCTTCCAGTAGGGTTCAGAAGGACCCCTGCGCCTTCCTGCTTTCCTGTGGCTAACCCCTTATCATGTCCAGGTTTGTTACTGCTCTCCTGCAATTTTCCTTATCTCTCCCGGCTGAAAGCCGTGGCTCAGTCTCCCGAACACCTGCGGTTCTGGGGTATTGATACTTTTGGTTGTGGCTCTGCAGTAATTCTTGTGATTTATCTCTCCATCAACCAGATTGTGACTTAAACAGGGTTGTTTTCTCTCTCCTTTCTTCAATAGTAGGAGTCCAGTAAATATAAATAGTAAAAAAAAAAAGTGCCTTGGAGACCTTGTTTTTTAAAAGGCTGATAAAAAGGCATCAGTTTACTAAAAAATGCAGTGCACTCTTTCGAAAGAATTAACGCATCCCTTAAACATTACTGGTTTAAACAGAGTATTACCTGTTAAGTATTTCTTTCCTTGACCAACTCCCCCCCCCCCCAAAAAAAAACCTAAAGAAACTCTAAAAAGAGGAAAACAAAACCAATTCAGCGCTGCTCCTTAACCATCAGTCTCATTTTTTTCCCCTCCTTAATGGGATCGGTTTCAAACTGGGGCTGAACAAAACGCGTGCAGTCTCCCCTCCCCGTCTTCTGAGGAAGGACGCACGGTTAGAGCTGCGCCCGCTCCGGGCTGCACGGCCCAGGGTCTCTGGTGCTGTGACCCGGGGTTCCGTGGGGCACTGCCAACTGTTAACCTTCGACAGACAGTGCCCGTTTTACTTTGAATTTATTTTCATGGCAAACGTTTGTTTTTCAAACATATTACCCCAGAGAACGTGGCTCGTGAGGGACGATGGATCTCGCAGTTCAATGCATGGTTCTCACTCCCGCGCTCCATGTGCTCTGTGGTTGGTCAAGGAGGGCTCCGCATTGACCTTCACTTCAGAGCCCTTCAGCCACACGAGCAGGCGTCCCGAGCCTGTCCACATAGGCGCTCCCACGTCTGCGGAAACCCCGGCCGCTTGCTAAGTGAAGGCCTCGCAGCCTTTATCCCGTGGGGATGTCGGAACGTTTTGGGCAGGAGAGCTTTGCTGCTCGCCTTAGCAGCGGCAGCAGCAGTGTTTGGGGACAGTGTTGAAGGGAATACCGCACGCTGTTTTCATGTCCTCTCAGCAGAAAGACAGCCGGCCGCTGCCGGAAACGCCGTGTCCTACGGCTGCGAGGCTGTCCCCTGCTCATGGCTTCTGTCCAGTCATCGGATCACAGGGCCTGGCTTCTGCAAGGTGCCTTTCACTGCCCTCTGGTCCACTGAAGGCACCAGATGATATTGTTGAGGCTTTGAACTTGTGATTTTGTCACATTGAGAAAATGATAGGGCGTCAGTGGTCTGGAACGTGTTTGCATCTGCTTAATATTAGCTGTGCGTTACGAGGCAGGACTTGACTGGTTTGGAGGAGTTTTATTTCCCTTGCAAACTGTTCTGTCCTTGTATGATTAACACGTGAACCTTAGAGGAAGGATTGCTTCTTAGCCTCTTTTAAACACTGCTGCAATAAACTCCCCAAACACTTGTGCCATCATGTTTCTTTTCAGTACATCCTATATATGGAAAGTTCCTGATGTTTCAGGAAAAAAACTTAGGTGAGTGAGAGCGAGAGCAGACACTTTCTGGGTCCAGTTCTCATCCTGCGTTTTGACACCCTTCAAGCATTGCTGTGCTTTCCCTGTGGTTCCCATGCTTTTCTACATCAATTGTCGTCTTGTTCATTACTAAACTCAAATCACCTTTGCTGTTCTGAATCCTAAGCAGAGATCAGACTCCTGGAGAGCATGCTTCCACTGAGCAGTGCACTCAGTGCCACAGGCCACAGCCAGGCCAGGTGCCGCTGTGTGCGGGATCCGTCCTGGTCCCCAGTGGCTCACAGACTGCGCTGGTTGTGAATGGACCTCAGTATCGAGTGATGTACATTATGTTTGTGTGAGTGCACCCTATGGCCTTTGGCTGTTCAACATTTTTACTTCATAAAGCTTGTTTGTAATTTAAAATACTGTAGATTTTTTTTGTTGACTTTTGGCTCTTGGCTTTTGTGTGTGCGTGTGGTGGCAGAAAGGACCTAAGGGGTCATGATGTATTAGATTTTGTCCTACTGGTGAGTGTAGCGAAGCGACCAATAGAGATATTTGGAAGGGGGAAAGACCATTTATTTAAAACCATTAGTGATAATTATTTGTAGTAGAACTTGCCATGATTTTAGTCATGATTTGAAAATTATGAGCTGCTTCTGCCCCATATACTTAAATATTTTTGCCCAGTGTTCAGAACATAGGATTTTTATACCCAGGATTCCTGTAGTTTAGCCTTTCACAGCTGTAGCCATTGAGTCATTGCTGTGAATTCCAATGATTATAAAACTTAGTCTGAAAATGTATCAGTGCTTTTATGAGCCCAGTATCTCTCTGTATCAGTACACGAGGTGATGAGTAACTATAGATACTGTAAGTTTCTGAAACCTTTGTGCATCTTCCAATAGAGACGTTTATTTAAAGTGTTACTATCTCCTCTCCCCACCCCCCCCAATTAAAAGCTGTTATTAAACCTTCAGTGTGATCTTAACAAGCTGTAGCATCCTGAGTCAAGGAAATTTAAAAAAAAAAAGATTTGCTGATGTGCTTTAGAGAAAAATGGAGCAATTTGTTTAACCCACCTTGGAATCGACTCTCAGGCAAATGATCAATAGACTTTGGTGGGGTATGGTAGGCATAAATGAGATTGTATGTGTGTGTGTGGGGTGGCAGCCAAGGGGCTGATTTTCTTAAAATGTAAGTGGCCTGCCAGATCCCAAAGGCATTTTAGTCATTTTCAGTGACTGGATCCAGAACACCTGGATCTTTCTACTTTCTCCCATAACATTAGGGCCGGCCTCTCTCTCTCTCGCTGGCTCCTTCCTCCCTTCCCTGCCCCCATAAAGGCTAATAGTGAGTGTTCTCAAACTTGAAGGCAAAACAGAGTTACGGAGGATCACAGGAGAGCCTGGTCCTAATGTTTTCTTCTGAGTTGAATCCTGAAGGCTGTTGACATCAACTGAAAGGTAAATACACGAAAACACTGACAGCACTTGTCCTTCCCAGCCCTGACTGGGGTGGACATTCTACTCATGGGGGCCAGCTCTGAGGAACATTTGAAAGACATGAGCAGCGTAAAAGTATTAAACACGGCAGTGAGAGCAGCTCTCCTGGGCTCTGAGCGGGCTCCCAGGCCCAGGTCGGCCTCCACAGCCTGGCGGAGTACCACGTGTACCCGCCGCCTGTGCGTACCTGCCGTGCTGCACACCTGCCCTGGGCGTGTGGCTGCAGAGAAGACTTCCCGGCCGGTGGACGTGCAGGGAGGAGTTGAGGGCATTGCTGTTCTCATGCCAGACACCTGGGAAAGCAGGAGAAGGGGTCAGAGGATATGTGGAAATGATTGGGAGAAGACAGAAGGGGTGGGAAATAGATGAAATAGATGGGAAGGTGGTGGGTGAGTAACTTCTGGGGCACATAGGGAAAAAATTTTTTTTAATATTTTGAAGCTGATTTGATTGATGAGAAGTAGGCTTCCATGGACTTGGCTAACTCATGGCGTGTATTTTCATAAAATAAACTTAAATGAAGCGTTTTCTTACTGCCAATGAAAGAAAAGCATTTACCTATTTATTTAGTCTTCACTTTTGCCAGGTAAGTTTTGAAGCCTTGCATTTTAATATCACTAATGTTTTATGTTGCCTTACTTAAAGTTATGATATATGTTGAGCTGTTTGTGGCCAGTGATAGAACTTAAAAAAAATTTTTTTTTAATTTATTTATTTAATTTATTTATTTTTGGCTGTACTGGGTCTTTGTTGCCGCGCGGGCTTTCTCTAGTTGTGGCGAGTGGGGGCTACTCTTCGTTGCGGTGTACGGGCATCTCATTGCGGTGGCCTCCCTTGTTGTGGAGCACGGGCTCTAGGTGCACGGGCTTCAGTAGTTGTGGCTCGTGGGCTCTAGAGCGCAGGCTCAGTAGTTGTGGTGCTCGGGCTTAGCTGCTCCACGCAATGTGGGATCCTCCCTGACCAGGGATCGAACCTGTGTCCCCTGCATTGGCAGGCGGATTCTTAACCACTGCGCCACCAGGGAAGCCCCAGTGATAGAACTTTTAACAGAGGATATAATTGTCTCTGATGTGTGTTTGATGGCTTTATAGGGCTTGTTCATAGTGGTCTTTAAATTGCTTTTTCCTACAGGTGATTTGATTTAGCAGAGGGAGCATTGGTGTTGCGTTTATATCTGACATGATGTATTTGGAATGCAGAATTGACAGAATAAACCAAACTGTGGACAGTTGGGAATCATCATAGTCTGAGAACACATCTGTAGACAGTCTCATGGCAACAGGCAGATCTGTCTCGCTCGCTCCTTTTACGAATGGGTTGACTTCTCTTATTTGCAAAGTGAAATAGACAACTGTTAACTTTCTTAATGATTCCGTGAAACTTCTCGAACCTTCTCCAGTGAACAGACCCCTTGTGGAAGGTGGACATGGGGTAGGAGATGGGGAGTGGGAAGGTTTTTCTTCGAATCAGAGAAGACCGATTTACTGTTTTGAGTACCTCGGCCTGGGAAGAACTGCTGGAAAGACTGATTCCTAGTTGTGCCCTAGTAAATGTTTTCAAAATATTTTTTTTGGCAACTTTGGGACCTGGGTGTTTTGAATAGCTTGTGTAAACAGACTTTTAAGAGGTGGACCCAGTTAGCACTACTGAGTAGTGTTTAAATGTTGACTAGATTCATGAGACTATACTGGAAAATAAATTGCAAACTTGAGTTATGTGACGTTTTAAACAAGACTTAGGCCCTTAAAATCACTTCTCCTAGGCTGGAGATGAACTGGCTTCTCCCTTGTTTTTCTTGCTTAGTCACCAAGCGTTAGAGCTCCAGGCTAGCCCCTCCAACCCTCCAACATATTCCTTTTTTAGAAATAAAAGTACCTGGCCTCTATGATACATAACTGTGAGTCATCCAGTGGATGGATATTAAAGAACTATAAAAACATGCTCCAAGTAAGTTTTTCACGTTGTTCCAGAGCACACTCTAAATTTGGACTCATTTGAAATTGAAGTGAAAGGCTGTATCGTTGGTGCCCTGATGGAACATTCTGGTTGATGCTACTTTGAGTTGCCTTTCGGGCGGGCAGGGTCAGCCTCAGCTGGACAGAGGCACTGGGTTTGCTTGCACTTTCTCTGAAATGGTGGCCTCTCCTTCGTATATCCGTAACAGTAACCAGTTTCTGATGTTTGAGACTTTTGGACAAAAAGCCTCAAGATTTTGCCATGTCAGTGTGAGCCAAACTCGGTGGATAAATTCAGTTTATTTACTGTTTTATATTAGTGTTTGGCAATATTTGGGCAAATTAGAGCATGAGTGCTTGCTAATACCAAGATGTGTAACAATGAGAAAGTCATGAGATGAAAAAGTTACTTGGCGGGAGCAGCCAAAAGTGACGAATGGGAACTTGATAGTGTTTTACGGGATGTCAGTTTCGGTCTGTCTTTCTTACGTGTCTAATTATAGTGTCACATACACTAAGTTGAAGTCCTGGAATGTACTGTATGCCATTTCTCCCACCATTTTGAAATGTAGTACATAGTATGAACAAGGGCTGCAAAGCTCATGCCCAGCCAAGAGTTAATAGGGGCAATAAGGATTTTTAAGAAAAAGCATAAGTCACCAGGTGTTTTTTGTTGTTTGTTGTATTGTTTTGTTTTGTTCATGGTCGAGACTCCAGGGTACAAAGAGGATGCCATTTCCTCTGTATTACCGTGAAATTGTAAATATTGGTGTCGTGGGCTTTGTCTGATTCAGTCTTATTGCCCACAGCCTTAGTATCAATATAATATCTGGCATATAATTGGCTCTCGGTCAGTCAGGATGTACCTTTGAATCTATGCTTTTGAAAATCATTGTGCCAAGGAGTGAGTATAGCAGTCACATTCAGTCCTGTGTAATCTGAATAAATTATGTTTCTTTTGCTGTTGGACTTTTTGAATTTATGAACAAAAATGAACATTTGTAATGGGCCTTGACTTTTGAATGTTTATTTAAATTGATCTCACATGGAACTCCGATTGAGTAAAAGGTGCTGTGAGTGTTTCATACAGAGTGCTTTAAGGGATTATTGTTACTTAGATGTTACATTTCGTGGGGTTTCCCGATTATTAAAACGATGTTTTTGCTTATAAAACAATGACAGAATGAGACATGGGCGAAGAGGAGGGGGAAGGAGTTATTAAAATAATGGAAGAAAGGCTTCTGTCTTTCTTATGGGATAAATGTGTTTTCTCATTGAAGTTTTCATTTATTCTGCGGCTGAACCAGCCCTGGCTGAGCTGGGAGCAGACTCTGCTCAGTTAGCTTGGCTGATAAGAAGTGTGAGTCTGTCTCTGCTCTTTTCGTAATTATAACCTCGCCTTTCTCCTTGTCAGCCGTGAAGCTAGACCGGAACATCAGCAGGAGGGACGGTGACTTTGGATTTGTGACTACAGATTTTATAAGACCACTGGTGTTTTATTCCTGGCGTCTGCCAGGTTATGCAAAATAAACGGGTTAAAAACATTTTGGTGAAAAGGACAAACTGTGCACTTGTTGGAGCTGAGTAAATATTTTGTGATTCAGTTTCAAGTGATCTTAGAGCAGTCACGATGCCAGCTCACCCGTCTTGGGTGCCGACACGGTGCCATCTGCTGTTCTCAGGGCAGTCTTCCCTGCCTGAATTACTTATTAAACAAGTATACTATTATCCCCACTCCACAGATGGGGAAACTGAGGTGCAGAGTCATTAAGTAGCCCAAGGTACACAGTTAGTTAAGGAATGGGTTGGTTTGAACCTAGATCCTGGTCCGTCCTCATAGCCACTTAGCTTTAACTGTTTTCAACTAAATAATTCAGTAGGCATGAGTATAAATTAATACAGTTTACTTTTTACATGGCTTATCAAATCAGACCCATTATTTTCCATGCCTCCTGCAGAATCTAATGTTATGAAAGCTGTTCCCTATACCTGAGTGAGTTTTCTGCCCTCATTCTCATCATTTTCCCTGGCACTGTGGCTTATGAGCTGTTAAGTAGGGACTTCTAAAGGGAGCAAGGAGGCAAGCCCGCCAATCACAGCTTTCCTCCTTAACCCATTGATGTTTTTCAGCTTTTCTGCTTTAATTCCTCACGTGTCCAGGTTTGTCCCGTGAATTGAACCCCATGTTGCCTGGGAACGTTTGGGTGGGGAGAATCTGGTGATGTAGTTCAAGTGGAAACACTGTGAAATGAGCCCGTGCGCTGTGTGCACAGTGAATGTATTTTTAGCAGTTGAGCTTTGGCTCATTGTTGTGAAGAAGTTTTTCCATGAATAATTCTTTAATGTCGGTCTTGGCTTTTTACTACAGATGTTGCGAGTCTGGCTCTGATTCCCCCTTTAAAAACTCTTACGAATCGCCAGCTTGGTGTCAGAGTTGCCGCATCACATTACTTTAGATTTACATTTATTTCTACTTTTAGTCTTTAAGTTATTTTCTGATATTGTATTGAAGAAACGCGTCTACATGTCAAGTTATTCTGCATGAAGCCCAGGCTTTAGTGAGGATTTTGGCACGTGATTTGTAGCACTTGTCTCCTTTTGAGTACCATGTAGAAAGAAGTCTGGAGCTTCTGCTCCCATGGTTTGATGAAGCACCCAGTACCCTTAATGGCATATTTATTATCACATTTGGATGAAAATCACTAGCCCAACTACACGTGGAACATTTTTGAGATTTTTATCACTTTCCAGACACCCAGTATTTCTGTAGAATTGGATTGGAGGGGCCAGGAAAGGGTTAATCCTGAAAAAGAAAAATGGCGGTTGCTCTTTATCACAGCAAACGTGTGGCCTGGGAGAATGTGTTGGATGATCCCCATCATAGATTGTACACAGGACCAAGGCACTGTATAAATTCATGGATGAGTGCAGTTCACTTTCATGCTCTCAGGAATGTATTTTGTGTTATGTCTGCCCACCTAGGTTTAAACAGGTCTGTATTTCATTTGCAGAGAGCCGAGGTGCTGCAGTTCTGAATGTCTTCAGAAGTGAGTTCGTATCTGGCACAGACAGTTGGCCTTTTTTGGTCAACAGAGCTAGTTTACATAGTAGTTAGTGGATGGATCTATGCAGAGAGAACGTTACAGGCTTGAATCTAGTGGAGGCTCCTAATTTTGAAGGGAGGGAAGGCATCCATGGAAAGGGGTTGCTTCCTTAGTCCACAGCGGCCACTGCTAACCCATGGCCCTGCTATGGGGCAGCAGGTGAGAGGTAGTGCTGCACAGGGCCGACCCGTCCACTCAGGTGTGCACGGAAGCCTACTTTGTGACAAAGGCAATATCACCAGATCTAGGCAATCTGAAAAGAAAAAGAAACATCATCCATAAAATCAACCACTTACGCAAATATTTAAAAAACAACATTGGTGACCCTCTTTGATCATACGAGATCGTTCTACAAATGTGTGTATGCAAAATAGTCTGTTCCTAAAGAAATTGAGCCAGTCAGAGGAGTGATTGCACCGGGCTCCCTTGAAGCGTCCTGCTTGCGGCTTTTCCGCAGACACACGTTCTTTGGTCGGCTGGGCATTGCGTTTTCTCGGTTCCTGCCCGTTTAAGTGATTGAGGCACGTGAAATAGCCGTATAAATATTTCTTTAATTTGCCTTCTCTCTCTCCCCCTCATTTATTCATTCGAAGCCGGACTCAGATGCTGGGGGCACTTCTAACCCTTTGCAAATACCTGGCTCCCCTGTCTTCCAAGAACTCACTATTTTGTTTAATTCCTCCTCAAAAAGAAGTGAATGGCCCACTTAGTCTGTTCAGGAGTATCTTAGGACAAATTTACATACACACCCCTGCATTTGACACCTGTGGCTTTTGAAAAGGAAGCCAGATAACGCTGCATAGTAATTTAATCAGTTGTATCCACACAAGTGCTTCTAGGATTTCCCTCCTAGAATTAGGTAACAATAGCCTTCCCCTGAGATTGATACATATATAATTAATTAAGTGGCTCAGCAGGTCCTCCTGGAAAGGGGAGAATGGCAGTACAGCACCCCTACCTTTGCCGTCCCCCAGGGGCGGGATGCCTGATACGGGAGGCCCTGGACCCGCAGGGTGTTGACCAGAGGCCTGTCCACTGTATGTCTGACTCTAGGGCCCACCCCGTGGGGCAGGGCTGGTATATTAAAGTTTTCACGGTATGCATCAAAAAAGCCAATTAGACCTACTTGGCGTATGTTGCACTCTGTGTCCGCAAACGTTGACACGATTTTTCTGGAAACTAGAAGTAAGTTATTGACTGCAAGTCCCTTGCCAGCCCTGCAGCGCACATGTAGCATTCTTTCACCCTCATTTGAGAATGGCCACAGATACTGTCCACTTATTTTCATCATTAACACATAGAATATACTTCATAATAATTATTTAGAAAAATGAATGAATCGTAGGTCAAATGAGTAGGGAAGTTCCTTATGATGATAAAGTAGACAGTAATCAGGACTTAGAGAATTAGGCCACAGTCAGGAAAGTTGCAGACTGGAAAAGATAATTATTAGTAGAGAATTCTTGTGGTTCTTAATATATCTTCCTGAAGCTAGTAGCTCTGCTTCTTCACCATGAAATCCTGACTGTGTTGATTAACCTCTGTATTCAATAACCCCGAACAGCTCATTTATTGTTAAATGTTTACACACACACTCTCTCTCTTTTTTTTTTTTACGCTAAACATATTAGGAGATGTTGGCATATCAAAGCTTTGACAAAAGTAGAAGGAATTTAGAAAGACTAGAATTAGTGTTAATGCATCCTAATGTAAAAAAAAGGAATTCAGAAAGAACGATGCATCTAATCTTTGGAGGTAATGTGGTTGTATTGTAAGGAGAGGAACATGTTTAGTATGAATAATAATAGTAGTGACAGGAATAAAGAATGCTTTCATTTATTGAGTGTGATGCATATATTATCTCATTCAGATATAAAAGAAGTGCCCCCAGTAACTTCTTGGAAGACTAAAGTAGGTTACCAAATAATTTGTTGTACAAATCAGAATATTTTTAAGAATGAAAGGGAGTGCTATTAATAACTGTGCTGGGACAACAGGTGTCAATCAGAACTACCTGTAAGGTAGTTAATTAAAAGAATGTAATAGGACCTACTTATTCACTAAACATAACTTTGGCTTTTCCATGAACATTTACTGGTCAAGAATAGAAGAGGGAAGGGTCTGCTTAATTGGAGGAGTACATCAGCTCACTGACTTTATCTGGTTTGTTATTACACTGATTAAACTAAAATTTCTGTAGACATTACCTATTCTCAGAGCAGAGTTTGGACTGCCCTTTAAGTCAAAGTTTTAAAATCGTGACTGTGCTTTACAAGTTAGAAATGGTGACTTTGCAAAGCCTAGTTTACTTTGAAGGTAAAAGTGTGATGATAGTTAAGGGAAAGTGCCATATATGGCATTGTTTTTAACAGCTTATGAGATTTGGAGAACTGGATATTTTAGAAAGCTTTCTGCTGGTGGTGGGAGTGAAATGGAGGCCCTGCTGGGAAATAATTCAGAAATCTTTGTCAATAATTGCTCTAATTTATAGGAGTTCAGGTTTGGAAATTTTGTCTGCAAAACTGCATTTCCATGCAGCTTCTCTTAGTAACAATTTTGAATTTATGTTTATTGTGTGATATATATTGTTGCATGGTCCTCAGTTTGGATCTGTGTGATATTTCCTCATGATTCGGTTCAGAGTGTGCATTTTCGTTAGGAAGGCAGTGGAAGTGATGCTGTGTGATCTTCTCTGTGCATTTTACCAGGAGGTACACAGTGTTGGTGTGTCTGTCCCATGACTGGTGACATTAACTGTGATCGCTTAGGATGGTTCCTACCAATCTCTGTTGTAAAATTAATAACTTTCCCCTTTGTAATTAATGCGTACCTGGTGGGGATTTTCTTTGAAACTGTGCAAATATCTCTTTTCTCATCATCCTTTCTCCCGTTGATTGTTTACCCATTGATGACTTTTGCCTGTCTGGTATTTGCCAAATGGTAATTTTCTAATTCCTTCACCTATTCTTTTATTAGTTGGAATCCTACCGTAAGAAAGAGCTTTCCCTTCTCATTTACTTATTTATTTATATCAGAATAGGATCATAGATTGTCATTTTGTTCTATTGATTATTATCCATTATTATCATTATTTTTGCTCCAGTTGTTACAGGTTGACCAGTGGGAGCCTGTTCAAGTTTCAGCTTGTCCTGAGTGCTTTGTGAGCACTTCGTAGTTTTCTCTGAGCACTCCTCTTTTGTCTTTTCTATTGTAGTTTAGTGGTGGAGTGTGTGCGTGTGCATCACTATTTGACTAGGTTGTGTGTAAACTTAAGTACATATCTGTGACTACATAAATTTTAAAAACTCTCAGTGAGCTTTATTTAAATGTTAGTGATAATTGCGTTTGGGTGGTGGAATTACTGGTTATCTGTATTTTTTTCTGAAAAAAAAAAAATTGGCCGTATCACATGTATGTTACTTTTATCAGGGGAAAAATGCTTTTTTTTTTTCCCCTTAAAAAACAGCAGAGTTTAGTTGTGATTAGAAATCACATATCTCTAAGGCTAACTGAAATCATGCTGCCTTTTATGCTTATCATTTGGGAACATTCGTATCCTTCAGGTTACGTTGTATGCGAAACGGAGCACTGCCACTGAATGCCAGTCTGGTGAGCTGAAGTGATTATTCTACCTTTAGAAGTTATGAAGTCCTTATAACCTATGCTCTGCCCCTTTCTCAGGACAGATGAGGCGTCTGTCTGCCTGGGAGGCTAAGTGACTTGCCCAGAGTCAGAGAGAGGAAATTAAGAGTAAATTTAACGCTCTGGCTCTGAGTCCAGTGTCCTTAGAACACCCTTAACGCTGTTTTTGTTTCTTTGTTAACCGCCTTCTAGCTACAGGGTACTGTATGAAGTGTTTAAGAGCCTTCGGCTTAAACTCGTCAGTGCCATTCACTGGATAACATTCCAGAGCTTTATATGCAAAAGTCATCAAAGACCATTTGGCTGTGGTTGGCGATTAACACCTTCAGGTGACTCTGAATCGGTTTCTTGGTGGACTGTAGTCGTGAAATGCCGGTGAGTCTACTGCCTAGCGTTCGTCTTATAATTACGCTGTTATTCTGTAATTCTGAAAACACAATTGGTTTGGTAGAACGGGGGCTGGTAAATTTGTGCCAGTTGTTTAGATTTGTAAACTTTTTCTAGAATGAAGACATGCCTGCCAGGAGAAAAAGGCGTACTTGTGCAGTGTTAGGTGACATCTGTAGAATGTCAGGAAAGCCTTCCCTGATCCCCCCGGACTTCCTCCGAGTCCCCTCTCCGTCCTCTGAGAACACCTGGTCCTGGCGCGCTCGCTTCCTGTGGTGCCGCTCGCGGGTGTGTGTGTACAAGGTGCTTCCTGTCTGCTTTGTCCTCGGCTCCCGGCACAGCACCCCTCGCAGGGCAGGGGCGCGGTAAAAACAAGCGTGCCCTCGCGAGAGGTGGCCCCCCTTGATCTTTATCCCTTCCTTTCTATTTTTTAAAGGACATTTAAAGACCTGATTCCTAAAGCAATTCTGTCATTAGTCAGGGCTTTTGGTTGCAAGCAATAGAAACCGTCTTTAGCCAATTATAAGCATCTCAGATGGTAACAATAGCACATATTTGTCATGAACTGTGGAGGGTCTGAGAGCTTTTTCCCCATTTGCAAGCTAAAAGATTAGCCTGCCACAGTTTGATAGATGCTGACAGAAGACACAAAACTCCTGGGTCAGAGACAAGGACTTTTATCACTCACGGTAGTAACCGTAGTCATGGTATCGGCATTTTCTTTTGGCACCAGTTCTAGAAAACCCAGTTTCTCCAGGGTGAAGTGCAGAAGGCCAGTCAACACTTGTGCACACAGTGGGTTGCATCACAGGACAGGAAGCCTGAATGTCGGGTGCCTGAACTTCTCTCCTGGGCTGTACACGTGGCTGCTCTTTGCTCGGAGGAGAGACCGTCTCTCTTCCTTCCAGGCCTGTAAGCAAACCTGCCCTTTGCTCTGGAGGGAAGAGTCACTGTCTCTTGTCTTCTCAGTCTGTTTGAGGTAAAATTATCCTTGTAATGATGATCTGGGACAAAGATAGTGCCTCTGCTTGCGTGACGTGTAGACTCTTGAGAGACCCCTGGTCCCTACCAGGGCTCTGCCAACAATATGCATTGCAGAAATTTAGAAAACAAAAGAAAAAAAATGTCACTGGAATCCTGCCATCCTAAGATAATCACTGTTAAGGTTTTGAAATACATACTTTTATTGTTTTATCTCCATAAATATAAATGCTTGTATATGGCATGTATTTCATGTATTGTCTAACTTATAACTGGATGTGGTGAAGCATCTGTGCCCGGTCTTCTGGGCCCTACTCTCTGCCTGGCACTTAGTTGTGCTAATTATGGAATCGGCATTTTAGAGAGTCAAGAAGTTTCAGATCATCTGGTCCAGCCCTTTCCCTGAAGATGTTAATGCTGTCGTTTCCCATAATTACATTTCATTGAGACCTTCTGGAAGCAACAACACAACCTTGATGTGGAACTATAATGGTGGGAGTTTGGGGTATTGTGAGAAATTGGTGCATTAGCTACATTGCTTGGGTGATTCTCCTGATGTTGTACCATAAGTATGGGGGCCTTGGCATTAGGCTCTGAGTAGGTTGTCTGAACCTGGGATCTAGCTCTCGGAACCCCTTGTAACCCCCTTGATCCTGCTGAGTCGAGCCCACTGTTGACTACTGTCAAAGCAAAGCAAAGGACCACCTTTGCTTATGCCTGTAACCTCAGAACCCCTCAGGAATCAGACTGGTTGTCTTGGAGTAAGTGGCTCGGAGTCTTGGGAATTGCTTGCCCAAACAAGAGTTAGTTTTAAACCTTATTCTTCCAATCAGACTCAAGTCTTTGTGAACAGTAGTAAGTTAGTTCATTTCCAGCATATACTTCTTTCAGTGTATTAAAGACTATGGAAGAATGTTTTCCTGAAAGGTATTCCCCCAAACCTGCAACTCAAGGTGTTAAATATTCATATTTCTAGGTTCCATTAAAGACAGTTACGAGGTATTTATATACATAAAATTTGCCTTGATTTTAAAAAATTTCAGTACTTTTAGATTTTGGATTATTAAGGCAGAAGTGCTAAATATTCTTTTCAATGGTGTCTTTCTTTGGAAAGATACAAAGCTGTCTTATCTGCTTTCAAGAAAATATTATTCTTTGTTGAATGATTTAAGCCTATTAGTTCTTGGAAAATTATAATGATACGCTGCCTTCAAACAATAAAACAAGTTCTAGCTTCTTTTACTAAGAACAGACTGTTGTTCTTAAGGATTATTTCTACTCCTCATGTCATTCTATTGACAGGACTTTATGGAGCAGATATCCAAGAAGCTTGTTGAGGCTGTGGCATTATGTATTCTCATTACCACCTCTCTTTTCTGTTCCCTCCCCCTCGCTCTCCCCTGTTATCCCCAAGGAGGAGATTTATGGAAGGATGCCGTACCACTTCCAGAGCTTTGCTGGCCTTGAACAGAGCCTTGTGCAGCTGGTGTCTTGAACTGTATTTTACCTTTGGTCTGACCATTCCCCTTGCTGGATCTTGGTTTCTTAAGTTAGATGTAGTGCTGTACCCTTGCCCAGAAAGGGAGTTGGGGAGAAGGTGTGGGGTGGAGCCTACTCGAATGGGTCAGGACAGACTTGAGGGAGAGAATGTAGCCAACGTTGGGGGTGGCCAAGTCAGTGGTTGCGATTAGGAGGCTCCCCTGAAATAGCATCATCCAGGGCGGAGGGCACAGTCCTCCACTGACTAGAGCAGGGCGGTGATGACAGTGCCCTGGCCACTAGCCAGTGATTCCCCTCCATAGTAGGGGAGAACCAGCCATGGCAGCAGTGTCTCCTGGGAGGCAGACACTGTGTCCTAGGGGCTTTGCATGTGGTGTCAGGCAGTCAGTTGGCCCTGCCCTTGCCCCTCCCTTCTCTGTGATCAGTTGGTGCCTCCATTCTGATCGTGAAGGACGCTTCTGCCCTTCTCAGGGCTGCCTCCCTCCCCCACCCTTCCCTTCCTTAGGTCACAGCTCAAGTGTCACTTGCTGCAAGAAGGTTTCTCTGACCCCTCAGATAAGGAGACTCCCTCTTAGACACTTTGCAGGATCCTGTCCTAAGTCTTTAATTGTACTTGTCAAATTGAGTACTTCCTGTGTTGATTATATGTTTTATTTCAGTCTCCTCAGTACTTCTTGAGGCAGGGAGTAAACATCTGTATTTCATATCTGGACTCCCAGGGCACATCCAGTATTACTGTGATTGTCCAATACCTGTTGACTAAATTTAGGCTTAGTATTTTCCTCACTGGGCCTGGGTCCACCTGAAAATTGGTGCCGGGATCTGCAAGCAGAGATTGAAAGACCTACCAGCTGTAGAGCCGCTGGGGGAGGCGCGTATAATTCCAATAAGAGGAAAGATGCTGCGCTTTTTGGGTTCATAGTGTATAATAAAGCCATTCATCCAATAAGAGTGCCTCCTCTCAGTTTCTGCTTTGGTGTGGTTACTGATGGTAGATAATATTTTCAGTTCCAGCGTATGAACAAACTGCCCATTTATTGAGTTGATTTTTCCTCTCTTTTATTAAACGACTGAGTTTTGCTTTTTCAAAGTTAGCTAAAAATTCTCTTTCCACGTTTAAGTGATGTTTTAAAACACCATTATTCTTTCAAAGATAATTGTATCCAGAAGGAAAACTTATTTCTGATCTGCGTTTATGTTTTGGAGTAACTTAAGATTTTGCTTCTGTTTACCATACAACAAAAGTATGATAAGAGTTAAAATTGTACCTAAGCCATAGCAGTTTTTAAACATTAAAACATGCTTGTAAATAGGACTTCTAACACTGAATTGGTTACAGGTAAATGCATTGCATTTTGATTGTAACGCTTTGCTAAGGTCACGACCTGTAGTTTTCAAGAATGTTTGGCTGCATTATTTGTTAACTTTGAGGGTTAAGTGTAACTACTCTGATAACAGAACCTTTTCATGGAGGGTAGGAGGAGCTGCGGTCTGAGATGATCCCTTACTTGGATAAAGGGAGAGGTTCTTTTTATTGCTTCGCTTAGTCAGATTTACTTTGAAAATATTAATGAATTAGTTCTGCTCACTAATTAACTCTGAATAGATTGTTCATTTTTCTTAAAGTATTGATTTTCTGCAGATCAGAAGACCTACATTAAATAAAAGCAGAAACACAGAAGTGATTGAAAATCTGGGCCCAGAGGTATAGGTGGGCCCAAGTGGCGATCGTCCTTACTTTGCTTTGACAGTTTCAGGAAAATAGATGAAAATGAAGGTCCTGTTACCACCTTGTGAAAGTCCCATAAAAGGCCAGCCCGGACAACAGTTCTAGGCTATTCTGAGGCCCTGTACACAAGTTGAAGTAATTTTCAGTATCAGCGTCCCCTGCTGTGAATACCAGTATATCTGTCCCAGTCATCTGTAATTTTTATTTATGATTTTATTTATAATCTTGAAGAACCACCCAGTCAACCCACAGACTCATGAGAAACCGGACGTCGTTGTTCTGGGTGGATTGTTAGGCGGTAGATACCTGATATTCCAGGTATATTCTTAACTTTTAAAAAGTGGAGTAACCAGGTTTCTTTATTCCACTCACCTGTGCATGGCACTGAATGATTAACTTATTTCCCAAATGCTACCCTGTTCTGAAAGAATAACAGTTTACTGGATTAAGAATGTTCCAGAGGATGTGCCCAGGGTACGTGGGCAATTTGAAAAGAGAGCTTCCGGATGCCTTTGAGTGCTGGCGGGTTTTCTGGAGCGTGTGCTGGAGTAGGTCAGGAGCATCCCAGGGTGATTCCTTTGAAGGTAACCACGCTAGAGGATTCATTTTGGCATCTTTGTTAAAGAATAAATAATAATAAAAGGAAAAATAGACAGCTCCAGTCCTTGTTTCCAGTAACAGGGCCCCTGCCAAGGACTGCCATGCGGACATCATCTTAGTTCTGCCAGTTTTCTTCTTTTTTTTTTTTTTTTTTTACATTTTTGTTGACCGTCCAGTGTGCCTCTCAGTGTCCTCAAGAATGTGAGCGAATTGTGGAGGGACACTGAGCCCCCCCCCCCCCAGAAGCATCTGAGGGTCCCTGTCCCGGCGTGGGAGGGGCTCCGGACCAGGGAGCCTGGTCCCTCCAGGCAAAGGCTCTGGACCTGCTCTGGGTTGGGTGGTAAGAGGGGGCGGGGTGCAGGCTGAGCAGCACAAGAAGCCGTGGACAGAATCCAGGGAGGAAATGAGCTCTGGCTGACTGTATAGTAAAACTGGTGTTTTTTCCCTTTTTGTTGTCTTGTCATTGTTACGTTGCACCTCGGAAGCCATCTGCTACTCACGCTGCAGCTCTCTCTCTCTGGGATCTTGAGGGATGTCTTGAATGATTCTGGTACAAAAAGCTGTCAGTGGAGGCTTTGAGTTTTTCTAGACTTTGATAAAAGTATTAGGACCTGCCGCTAGCTATAGACTTCAAAAAGCTGTTTATGCTTTTTATATTTTGGGAAATGCTTCTTTGGAATTGTATATCTTGTTTGAAGCCAAACACGCATTATCGGTGGTTGTGCTACTACTAGACTTCGCCTTGACCTCTTCCAATAAAATATTGACGAGGAAGGCACCGGCCTGTCTGTTTACTGCACAGGTAGTTTGGGAGCCGAGTGGAGGGCGTGAGGGGCTGGGGCCCTGGGCTGCCTGCCCTGTGGGGTGCAGGAGGGGAAGGAGAGCCCCTTTCTCCTTGGGCAGCGGGCACGGAGGAGTGTGACTTGCCCTCCTTCCTCTGCCAGGTCGTCCTCCGGAAGCGTGGGCCTGGCCCTTCTGGGCAGCTGCAGGTGGACGGCCATCGCATGGTCAGTGTACCGGAAAAGTGCCCTCAAGTTCAGTGAAGCACATCGAATTGAATAGCGATTTGGAGAAACAAACGAGAGAGTGTCATTGCCAACAAAAGATTTGGGGAAGGGGCTGTCTGGAACAAGACCCCTGTGGGGAGCCGGTCTCCTATCAAAACGTCCTTCCGAGTTTCAGACAGTGTAGTGTGGACGGTGACCCTGAGGGTGCTGGTGGGGAGGAGGGGCTGCGACCTGGGCAGGTCATTCACCTCTTTTGCCTCAGCGTCCCTGCTGTGGCGTGGGGACGGTAGCAGCGCTCGCCGGGGGCCATGCTGAGGAAATCACTTGGAACCGTCGGGGGCCTCCCACAGGCCGCATGGCACCGCATCCGTGCTGCCTGTGTTTCATTAATAACCGTCGTTACGGGTATTTGTCAGGCTTGCTGGAAGGAAGCCTGGGGGCCTGGTGTCGCCCCTCTTGAACGTGTGCAGGCCCAGCTTTTTTCCTGCTGTCTGTGTTCTTCTCTGGCTGTAGTAGAGGCTGACGTCAGTATTTGTGGTGCGAAGCGAAGGGCCCACGGATTAAGGAGGATACAGGATTCTGTCGTCCTGAATTATCAGCTATTGCCAGAAGGATCCAGAGAACATGGCTGTGTAAGCTGCAGCTGCACGAAGCGTCTGCTCTGGGGCCTGAGCTCCGAGGAGTTGGGGCAGACGGAGCTCATCCCTTGCTGCTCCCTCCGCTCCTCTTCTGTGGGGTGCACGTTCTTTGGAAAGTAGGATGTGTGATCCAGAGAAGCAGGAATTAAGAATTCATCAGCCTATTGAAGCGGCTCCTGTTTCACTCGGAAGTACTGCCAGCAGTGAGCAGTAGTAGGTCCTCCGCATTTGAAGTTAGCTTACAGTGAAACATACTGTTCATTACGTTTGGTTCAAAATGAAGATCTCTCTTGTTTCTGAAGTTCATTGGCCAAGGATTGAAGGATAAAAGCTTCTGGCCAAAATAGGAATCTTTCTGTTGTAATTAAACTTAATTCACGAAGAACTGCATACCACACTCCGTAGTAATTCACGAATTTTTATTATCTGGCCACTGTGTTGCTAAAAACTCAACGTATAACAGTTACTAGCATTCTAGAACATATCCTTTTTGCCTCTTACAAGGTACTCTTGAAAAAAAGAAGCTTCTTTTAAAAAATTGAACATGTTGCTTGGTTCATCCAGATTTTTGGCTACAGTCTTGGGAACTTTGCATTCTCTGCACTGAACTTGAGACCAGACTCTCCAGATGTTTCTCACCTCCAGAAGTTTAACTCAACTCTTTTTTCTAACCACGAGGCTCTCTGAGGTCTCAGCAACCCCTTTCCCTAACGTCCTCCTGACCTCCAGGATGTCTCCAGCTGCTGCTTCCGTCCTGGCGTACACACAGCCTGACAGTTGGCTGCCTGCTTCTGAAATTTGTCATTCTCTTTTGATGATATCTTTGCGTAGCTTGTGCATGACTAAAGTACATATTCACCGTCTGTGTGAGACAGAGCCTGCCGTTTGGAGTATAGCATTTTGAAGCCACTTTATTATATGTCATTCCTGAGTACTGCCAAACAAGAAGAAAATAAAACTCGCTAAAATATAAGTACCTATCTGCTGTTTTGGTATATATCCGTTTAGGCTTTTCTCTTTTTATGTATGTTTGTATGTCTTTAACTATATAGAAGCATACGTAATCATATTTTTTACATATTTTTCAAAGGGGTCATTTTGTAATACAGTTTTATTGCTAGTTTTTTCTCCACCAAGGAACAAGCTATGTAAATGTATCAGAAAACTAAATGTGAAACTGTAAACTTCTAGAAGACAGCATAAAGGACATCTTTGTGATTCGGGATTCAGCGAGATTTCTTAGAGGCGATGCAAAAAGCATGAGCAACAAAAGAAAAAGTTGATAAATTGAATATCAAATTTAAAAAATTTCGCTTTTTAAAACGTGCCCTTAAGAAAATGAAAATACAAGCCGCAGATCAGGAGAAACTACTTGTAGGTCACGTATCCCATAAAGGATCTGATTATATGAAGAACTTTTACAACTCAATAGTAAGAAAATAACTAAATTAAAAAATGAGCAGCAGATTTGAATAGACACTTCCGCAAAGAAGATATATGGAGGCCAAATGAACAAATGGGAAAATGTCCAATATCGTTAGTCACTAGGAAAGTGCAAATTTAAACCACAGTGAGATACCACTACCCGCCTTCCGGAATGGCTGCAATGAAAAGATTGACACTACCAAGTGTTGATGACACTGTGGAGAAACTAGAACCCTCGTAAATTGCCAGCAGGAATATAAAATTATACAGTCACCTCGGAAAACAGTTTGCAGTTTCTTAAAAAGTTAAACATATGCTTTCCATATGAACCAGCAATTCTACTTCTAGGTATCTGCCTCAAGAGAAATAAAAACATGTGCTCACGCAAAGACTTTCATACAAATGCTCAGCAGCATTACTCCTAATAGCAGAAATGAAACAGTCTAAATGTCCGCCACCTGGTGAACGGATAAACAAGATATGGTATATCATATCCATACAGTGAAATTCCCCAATAAGGAACAAACTTCTGACACATGCCCCCCAAAAATAGGACCCTCAACAACAAGAGAAGGCAGCCAGACGCTAAATACTGCATATTGTATGATTCCATTTGTATGAAATTTCTAGAAAAGGCAGAACTATAGAGACAGAAGCAGATCAGCGGTTGCGTTGGCCTAGGGGTAGGCGAGAGGATTGCCTGCAGAGAAGCACGAGGGAAACTTTGGATTGATGCAGGTATTCTAAAATCGATGGTGACGGTGGTTGCACGACTATAAATTTACTGAAACTCATTGAACAGTCCACTTAAAATGGGTAAATATTTTAAAAAATGGTGTGATCAAAATTTATCTGACAAATTGCAATTTGCAGAAAACCCTTTGCCGTTTGCTGTTTCATGCAATTCTCAGAGGTAGATGATATACTGATTTTCCAGAAGAGGAAACTGAGGACCAGTGATGGTAAATTCTTTTCAGTTCTCAGAGTCCGTAACTTGGCAGACCAGGTGGCCACATTTCAGGTGTTCTGACCACAGCACCCTGACTGCTAAAATGAGTGAATTTTGTGGTATATAAATTTCACTTCATTAAAACACCTCATGACATGTTTTAAAGAATATATCATGAAGAGCTTTCTGTGTTAGGAACTGTTTTGGCCATCACATCTTAAAATTTATGTTGGAACATTTTAGACATTCATAAAAATAGAGTTGGTCGTGACCACCCTAGAGTTGGAAGAGTACCACCCATGTACTGTTCACTTGGCTTCAGCGATCGTTTCATGGTCTGTCTTGGTTCATCTCTGTTCCCTACCACCTGGATCACTTTGAAGCAAGTCTCTGTCATTAATTCTGTTGTTTATTCTGTGGTTACTTCAGTGTATTATCATTGTTTGTGAATGAACGCTTGCTATTCTATTGCTTGTACCGTAATGTGTTAAACCAGTCATGGACTGTTGCTCATTTAGGGTGAAACTTACATAGTATTGCTTGGTAGGTGCTGCTGCAACAATCCTTGTGCCTGTTTTCCGGTGCAGCCAATTGACCTCCACGGCTTAGAAGAACCCTGTGTTGTTTGAGGGATTGTGTGGAAGAACCAGTTTATTCCTCAATGCTTTAAAGTGTATTTTAAAAGATTTAACAAAATTCACAGTAAAAACAGCCCTTAGGTAGTTTTGCTTGTCTAAGAACATGTGCATAATGAAATAGGCCAACTGTTTCGCATTCTTTTGTTTGCAGTTTGTTCCTTGGAAACAAAGACATTATGGATATTCATGTTCTCCCCCCACCCCAAACCCCGTTGTGCCCCCCTCTCCCTTTTTTGCTTGTGTTTGTGATTAAGTGTCTTATGAGCAGAACTGTAAGTTTTATGGCAAAGGTCTTTAAGAAAATACCTATCATACCTCCAAGCAGTATTTTAAGGGTGTCAGGAAATTTCATCAGACTCAGATTTAGGAAGAGAGGAACCTGGGAGGGGAGGAGCATTGCTGTGCCCCCGGCAGTCAGTCCCGATGGTGCTGGCTTACCTCTCCTCCCACTGGTGGGCACCCTGGGTCAGTGGAGGAGGCTAGCCAGGCGAGGGAGCAGGTGATCGCAGGCTACAGGGCGTGTGGGATGTGGGCACCCGAGGAGGAGGTGTCAAGTCCGAATGGAGGAGCTGGCGGACCCTTTACTTCAGTTTTGAAGGAAGATCAGAAGTTAGATGCTGGGGCCGTTTCTGTGTTGAAGGTCGGAAGCATGAGATGGCATCATATCATTCAAAGAGACCAAACATCGCTTCTGAGTATAAGACTTTGTCTCACTTCCTCACCTACAGGTGGAGAAACTGAGTCTAATGAGGCTGTGGCTTGCGGAAGCCATATACGTAATCGTTGAGTGAACCCTGACCTGAACTGGGGTGTTCTGGTTTCCCACGGTCCCCCGCCCCTTACTGGTGCCTCCTTGTTGACCGAGTGTATTAAGCCTCGGACACTGTCCAGACATCCTTTAACTTAGGCCCCCTTTCGTCAGGGCCACTGTCAGGCCTCACTTTTCCAGGCCTGTGGAGACAGGCGAGAGGAATATTAGTTTCTTCTAAATCTCCTTTCAAGTATTGGGTGGGCCAAAAAGTGCCTTCGGTTTTTAAAGTAAAAATACAAGACACATGTTTCATTTTCACCAAGAACTTTATTGAACAGCGTATTCATCCTTTTGTTCCACTACCTTCTGACATTTGCCAGGCAACTTCATAATTCCATCTTCCCAAAACTTTTTATCTTTTTGAGCCAAGAACTGTTCCACGTGAACAGTCTTCCAGGGAATTGAAATTTTTTTTCCATTAAGGGAATTTTGTAAAGACCGAAATAAATGGAAATCCGAAGGTGCAATGTCTGGTGAGTACGGTGGATGAATCAGAACCTCCCAGCCAAGCTGTAACAGGTTTTGCCTGGTCATCAAAGAAACATGCAGTCTTGCGTTATCCTGATGGAAGATGATGCGTTTTCTGTTGACTAATTCTGGGCGCTTTTCGTCGAGTGCCGCTTTCAGTTGGTCTGATTGGGAGCAAGTACTGGTTGGAATGAATCGTTTGGTTTTCTGGAAGGCGCTCATAGTAGAGGACTCCCTTCCAATCCCACCATATGCACAACATCACCTTCTTTGGATGAAGACCGGCCTTTGGTGTAGTTAGTGGTGGTTCATTTCTCTTGCCCCACAATCTCTTCCATTCCACATTGTCGTACAGTATCAACTTTTCATCGCCCGTCACAGCTTGTTTTAAAAATGGAACGTTTTCATTACACGTCAGTAGAGAATCGCATGTGGAAATATGGTCAAGGGGGTTTCTTTTCACTTAACTTATGTGGAAGCCAAACATGAAAGCGATTCACATAACCAAGCTGGTGCAAATGGTTTTGAACGCTTGATTTGGATATTTTGAGTCGGTCGGCTGTCTCCCGCGTGGTATGACGTTGCTTGCTCTCAGTTATTGTTTCGGTTTGGTCGCTACCAACTTCTGCGGGTCTACCCGACCGTGGAGCACCGCCCAGTGAGAAATCTCCAGCACGAAACCTCGCAGACCACTTTTGACACGTTCGATCAGTCACAGCACCTTCTCCATACACTGCACAAATCTTTTTGTGCGCTTCCGTTGCATTTTTTTCCTTTCTTGAAGTAACGAAGCATAGTATGCCAAAAGTGTTGCTTTTTTCCTTCCATTTTCAACATTAAAATGGCTACACAAAAATTCACCAATTTTGATAAGTCTTTTTTTAAAATGCACTCTGATATGACAGCTGTCACATACAATCTAACAAAATTGTTCCAAATGAAATGAACGACAACTGAGTGCTACTAGAAAAAACCGGATGGACCTTTTGGCCCACCCAATACTTTCTGAAACAATGTTTTCTTGTTTCATAATTGTTTGGAAGGAAAACCACGGAAGAAAAAGGAAAGAGTCAAATTTTTATTTCAATACGAACCATAGATATTACCACCCTCACTTTTTCATCAGTTACTATATGCTTTTAAAGTGTCAACTTATTCTGCTTAGCCTTATTTATTGTCCAGGAGCTCTAAATTAGATTAAAATTAAAATCTGAAGTCAGCGTAAGTGAGATGGATGTCAGAGAATGATGCTGGGGCAAGAGTGATGCACCCACCGGAGGCTCCCTGTCCTCACTCAGCCCTTCTGTTAGTGTTCTGTCCTTGGCAGTTTCCTGCATCCCATTATCCCCTTTTCCTCTCCCTTCTTGCCAGCCTCCCCACTCCTGCCCTCGTCAGTTCGTCATGAGCCCTCAGGCCAAATCTTGGATCTGTTCCCTTGGTACTTTTAGGAATTGCTCAGGTGTACTGGTGGCCACCTGTAGCCCTGCCAGTAAGGGAGTAGGCAGAGCTTTTGAGGATTCTTCATACACTTGAACTTTGAACAACACAGGTTTGAGCTGTGCAGGTCCACTTATGCACAGATTTTTTTCTATAAATATAGTACCTGTATTTTCATTTTACAGATCTTTAAGTGTGGGGATAAGTGTGTATTTGATGAGAGATCACAAAATGTGGAATCCAAAAAACTAGGGTTTGAGCCCTTGATTCTGTCCAGACTATCTCAGCTTCTGGCCTAGGGGTGAGTCCTTTATCAGTTTCTTTGTTTTTGAGGCAGAGATAGCAGTACCTGGATTTCCAGCTGCACAGGGGTTGGCACCCCTAATGGCTGCTTTGTTCAAGGGTCAACTGTAATGCAAAAAATAGAAAGTCATATTAATGTTACGTTGTGACCTTTTGACTTGGTTTTCTAACTTTCCAATGAGAACTGTAGGTTGTAATTAGACCAATGATTCATGTTTATAACAGCTACCAAAATCAGTTCCTCAAAAGGGGAAGAATCAAAGAGATGGATGTTTATTATCTCAGAAAGAACTATCATCTCAAAGATTTGCTACAGAAAGTTCAGATGTTAACATGTAATACTTAGGGCCTGCAAAATGCTTACTATGAATAGTGAGTAATATAAACCTATTTATAAACATACCTGGTATAAAGCCCATATTCTGAAATGGTTTACTATTACTAACTTTAAGTGTACTAACAACATAAGCAGTCATTATTACTGTAAACTTGCCCTGCTGTGAATTAGTCTATAATATAACATACTCACTTATACGATAATGTAAGATCTGAAACAGTGGAATATTTTGTCATGTGACTGAAAGATTAAACTATTAAAACAAGCATGTACCAGCTGAAGTGTATATAGGACTTTCCTTTGCAAACTCTGTTAAGTTCCATTTTGTTTATAAATTTAAAATCTTTTCTTTAGAAATTAGGTTTTTTTGTCACATATCCTTTCTGGGCTAGATCTGAATACAGATATGATTTTAAACAGGTTTTTCAAATAGATAATGTGTTTAAGAAACAGAATATGGAAATTCTTTTAGTGTTCTGATCAAATCAGTACGATGAGGGAAAAAACTTCTAAATGGAATTAAAAGTATAAAGAGAAATATAATAGACAAAAATAAAGTAGTGGCTAAAATGTATTAGTTATGCTTATTGTAGAGATCTCAGAGGGAGAGAATTAGAAATAGGTGTGGATGAGCTCCATCCTTTCAAGGACCAACGGGCAGGTTTCTGAGGGCCTGGAAGACTCCTGTTCACCCAGGTTGGCCCAGGGCCCACGCTGATTGGCGTGTGGGCTTGTGGTCCCTCAGAAGAGTCACACCCCACCCAGCACAGTGGGCTGGCTTCTGCTGAACCTTCAGAGCGCCCGGCCAGCTTCTCCAGGCCAGGGTGGAAACTCCTGGTTATCTGATTTGACTAAATTCTAAGAGGGTCAGAGTTGTACTGGCTTCATCCTTGGCCATCTTTTTGCTTAAATAAAGCTCTCAGTCAGTACATTATTTGTTGAATGCTAGGTTTGGGGTGTGCGTGTGCATAGAGAAGACTGGTACACGATTCCTGGAAATAGAATTATCATGAAACACAAAAAGGTGCTTTTGATACCTTTTTCTCTGCTGTCAGATTAATAATGCAGCATTGTTTCTGTGAGAAGAAGCTTGATATTACCAGTATAGTCCCTAATCCGTGATCAGGAAAAAAGGGGGGAAAAAACCCTTTTCCTTCTAGTTGGCTACAACCTTTATTCCTTTAAGAGCATTCTCTCTGACATAATCCAGTATTTGAATGTGGAATGCACAGGTATCAATTACTGACAGAAGTAATTGATACTTACAGAAGAGGAACAAACTAATTTTTTTGAATGAAAAATTGATATTAAAATAGAATATTAAAAATTTAAATATTTGAAAAAAATAAAGCAATTTTGAATTGCTTGTTTTAAATGAGGCTTTGCTTGCTACATGCTCTCTTATTTTCGTGTGCTTGTGATACCACTTTATATATAAATAAGAGGTGACATCTGTTCTTAAAATTGTTAAAAAAAATTCTTGCCCATGTCCCTTGGTTTGGCCTTCTCGTACCTTCATCTCGAAAGGAGCGACTACTCGTTATCAGAGCTTTGCACAGTTGTGAGAGTCTAAGGACGAGTCCAGTTGTGCACATGCTAAGACACACACATGCACTGCTGTCATTGAATCACGTCGCAGGCACGCAGGGTGTTTCACAAAGCCTGTTCAAGGTTTAAATGCTAGCGTGGGCCAATTACAAATAGCAGAAGTGCCCAAGGAAGGGCTGGAACAGGTAGGTAAGAATTGTTGGCATTATTGAAGAGACAAGAAAGATTTTTTTTTTTTTTTTTTTTAGTTTTCAGGAAATTTTTTACTTTTCCTGAAAGATTGGGAGAACAAAGCAAATGGTCCCATTCTGACTAGGGTACGTAAAGTCTGCTGAGTGTGGCCAGGAAGAGGGGGTTTGGTACCCCACTGCTTTATTTTTTAATTTACCTATTGTGTTTGATTTGGGTCAGGAATTTTGAGAAAGTGATTCTCATGTCGTTTATTCGTGCAGGACTCATACCAGTTCACTTATTTTCTAGCAATCAAAGAAACCCAACAGGGCAAGCTTTGATGAAAGCAGTATACAGTTAGTGACGGAGTTGAGACTAGTGGTCTGATCTCCTGATGTAAAAATTTATTGCCTCTAAGAAAGGTTTGAGTACCATGAGGAACACCAATGGTATATGTTAGAGGGATTCAGAACAGGTGAGAGGTTCTTCCTCCTAGATGTTTGTTTTGTGCAAATAACCTTACAAACACTGACAAGGATGAGAGTGAAACAAGTCTGCTTTGTACTTAAAAACATCAGCAATTTAAATTGGGGCAGAAGGATGCCTGTGAGTGCAATGAAGGGGAAGGAAAACACATTTCCCCCCTCCCCCCTCCTCCTCTTCTCCTTCTTAAAAACGAGTATCAACCTGTAATTAACTAGCTGTTGGGAGAGGAGAGCCTGTAGCTTAGCAAGCTAGGGCACTTGGTACTCACCTGTTGAGTAGTGCACTTAAGCCATGTTTGTTTCCAAACTCGTTTATGTCAGGTGTACTTTTACTATCAGTATATAATTTAATTTAAATGTTATCTAAGTGTTTAAGACGTGAGTGGGAAAAGAATAAATTTCTGTAAAAGCTAAAGTGAATGATACGGGAAGACTTGATAAAGGCAGTGCATTTAAAATAAACTGTCATATCAAGTGTGGGAGAGACCATTGTAAAAAGGGAAATTTTTGTAAATATCTGTAAGCACTTTGCCCTTAGCTTTCTTCTGGAGTGACTCTATATGCCAGCTCCGTTTGAGGACCAATACTAGAATTGGCATATTCGGGTTTATGCAAGTAAGCCAGTGAAGACGTCCCATCCAGGGATTCATACTCAAAGAAAAGACCTTAGCCCAGGTCCAGAAATAAGGGGCCAGGCTCTTAAAGTGGACTTGGCACTGTGTCATACTGAGCAGGAGGAGGAAAGAGACAGATTCTTTAATGGGTGTCTTTATAATGGCTTTCTGCTTTAACTGACTTGGTTAAAAATTAACTGACCAAACGACTAGTGATCACATTGAGAAAGAAGGCACAGTCTGACGAGCCCCAGACTATCTCGGCACGGTTGTAACCTACAGTGTGCTCCTGTGAAAGTGGTCAGTTTCCTTTTTCTTTCAATCACACATGTATGGAAAACTAGAGAAGGACTGGGCACCATCGCGAAGGCTGGCAATGATTTGTTGGCACTGGTGTCTTCTGGCTAACCTGGCAGACCACTAAGCCTTGGTGTTCACAATCGGACGAACCTCCAGGTCTTAAGGAAGGAGAGGCCGTGGGTCACCTAGGCAGGGCCACTGGAAGATGCGTCTCTCCTGCCTCATTTCACAGACAGGGAAACTGAGGATCTTGGTTCAAGTCTCAGAGGTGTCTGGCCACGCTAAAACTGCTGGCCAGCTCAACAGGCATCTCCTCCCCTGCTGCTTTCTGCAAGCCCATAGGGTGATCTCAGGGTGATTTGAAAATACAGGTTAACCTGACCGACACACAGCTTTTTGAAAAGGTTACGAATAATCTATTAATTTAAGTCTACATCTCCCATAGCTCGCTAGAAAGCTAGAAAGAATACAGCAGAAGGAATGAAAACCTATTATAATACAAATCAGAAATCAGTTCTATTGTCACTTTATTTCACGTAATGGTCTTTTAATGGATGGATTAAACTGAGTGTTATATTCCGGTTTGATGATGATATAGGACCTCATTGATTTGTCGATTGACATCAGTCGATGTATGTGTATAGACTAGGGTACGTTCTGTTTGCTTCTGACCTGCGTGAAGGAAACCCCTTAGGTAATGAAACACATCCTATCTTAGATCATTTTGCCTCACTCATTGATTTCAAATCAGCAGTATGGTGGGTTTTTTTTTTTTTTCTTTCTTTTCTTTTACATTAAAGTAGCTAGAATGCTTAGTTCAATAGTAAGAACAGAGAAATGAATTTACATAAGTAAAATAGCCTAGAAGTGTATTGCACTTTATTATGCTTTTATATTTTACTAGTGAACGTGCTAGTGATAAAAATTTCATTTTCTTTTTCCCTTCGGCTTTGTTTCGACCTGGATTCCTTATATGTGACCTTGGGAACTTTATTCACCTTCTCTGAACCTTGATTTTTCATCCATAAAATGAAGACTCTGCTAAATGACCCCTAAGGTCTCTCTAGCTCTGATGTAGTGATCTCAGGAAGTGTGTGATCTCATTTGTGTGCACAAATCTTTATTTGCGATTTCACCCATGACATGAGTTAATTTCTACTCCTCCATAGTTTTATATGTAGAAATTGAGAAGCCAAATCACTGGTCTTGTTCTTTCTAAATAGACAACTGGGTTTCAGTCTAGAAACTAGTGTTCAGAACTGGTTATTGATTTAGGCTGATTTGATTATTTTTTATTTATTTACACTTTAGTGATTAAGAACTTGTGTTCTGGAGTCAGCTTTGAACCCACCCCTCCCTTGATAGCTGTTTGGTCTTGGGCATCTAGTTTACCTTCTCTGTGCATCAGGAGTGATAAATGGTATCTGCTTCTTAGTGTTATCTTGATGGTTCAGTGAGATAATCCATGCTTGGCACATAGCAAGAGCTTAGTTGGCTGTTCAGATTGTGGTCATGACTCTTCATTGTCTTAGCTAGCCTGTAGAAAAGTCTTTCCTTCTATACATTTGTCAGGGTTCTCTGAATCTGCCCCGTGATCTGGTTTGACTATGGAAACACTTCAGGCACTGTTTTCCCTTCTAGAATTTATGAATGGGCTTGGTCCCCCCTGCATTAGCATTTGTCCAGTGCTGGCCATAGGGTCCCACTTGTCCAAACATTGGTGTTCATCTTGTGTGCCCGTTTATTTATACGATTATTTGAAAAGAAGAAGTGGTGTTTCAGACAAAGGTGATTTTTAATCTTCTTTCCTGTATTTGCTTCACCTTTTGTGGATGGCTGGGGTTTGGGCTGTATACCCCACCTATTCAGAGAGAGCTGAATGGTTGTTGGAGTATTGATTATTTCTTAGAAATAACCTCTGGTTCCGAATTCTCCTGTTACCAACACTGAGGTATCTTGATGACGAAGAGACTCTTCTTCCAATGTGTACTGTAAACTTCCGTATGGTGGATTTGAGCCATACCTCTTGGATTTTAAGGACCCTGTGCCTCATATGGCGTACTGTTTGTTGTCTGTGTAATTCCTTTCGGCACGTGCTAGTGTGGAAGCAGTGGTGTAAGTTGGCATGTTTATCTTTTAACATGATTCCATAATTTGGGGGTAACTGCCTGAGTGTGTCCTGAACCAGGTCAGTGCGTTTGTTTTCCCTCTTTTCTTATCACTGGCCCATTTGTCTTAGCCAAATCCTTATAATAACCTTGTGGGGTCGATGGCAGCCTGAGGCCCCAAGGCTGGGCAGGGGGAGCGAGCATTCGAATCAAGCAGCCCGACCCCAGAGCCAGGCTCCTACCTGCTTGGCCACACCTCTCAAGACCGTCGGATGCCACCAGAAACCCCCTGTGGGATGAAGAGGCCTCGGGGACCCCCGGCTTCAGGGAGTGGGCGCAGTGGCCTGGACGTGCGGACTGAGGTGCAGACGCGAGTGTGAGGTGGTGGGGAAACGCCTTAGGTTCTCCGACGACGCGTCTGTTTCGCTGTGTCCTACGTCCTCCATTCCTCTCATTTTCCAGTGGATGTTTGTTATTGAGATTACCTAGAGCCGGGAATTGAAAAAAAGCAGAACCCCGAATGCTAGCCCCCATACGGAGTGTGATCCCTGCCCCCTGGCCCCTCAGGGTCCACTGTGTCAGGTGTGTGACTCTGTCCTGTCATCGTCTCCAGGGGAGCACACAGTCAGGAAACACATCTCTGCATGTGAAGATGGACCCTTTTGGGGTCCCTTTCTTGCCGTTGGCCGTGGCCCTTCCGGGCACTCCTCCGCCTCCTCTTCTTCTCAGGACGCGTGAGGGTGGTCATTTAAGTGTCCCCATGTCATCAGTGTTTCTTCCTCCCCTCCCCACACCCCAAGCAGAAAGTGTGCGCAGGTGGGATCAGGGGTCCGGTGACGCTCCAGTGTACTTTGCTCAGTCACAGACACGCTTAGTTGCTGAAGTCAGATTTCTCATTTACAGGAAAATTGCCTTTTCTCAAAGATGACAAGGGCACGCTTGACCTAGTTAATGAGAAAATGGTAAAGGAAAACCACGAGCAGCTATTTCAAACTCAGGTCACATTCCAGAAGTGCGGGCGCCTGTGGTGGCCACGGCACCGGTCAGGGCCATGGGCCCTTTCTGTGGGCCACACGGCCACGACACTGCTCAGTTTCTCATTGAGAAGTCTGAAAATATCTTGTTCTTTCATGTTACTAATGCTAGTAATGTTAGTCTAAGGTTGGGAGTCAAAGGTTTGGGAAAATATTAAATGAATAACATTTTACAAGTTTGAAATCAAACATTAAAAAACATTCAATAGGGCTTCCCTGGTGGTGCAGTGGATAAGAATCCGCCTGCCAATGCAGGGGACACGGGTTCAAGCCCTGGTCCGGGAAGATCCCACATGCCGCGGAGCAATTAAGCCTGTGTGCCACAACTACTGAGCCTGTGCTCTAGAGCCCGCGAGCCACAACTCCTGAGCCCGCGTGCCGCAACTACTAAAGCCCACGCGCCTAGAGCCCGTGCTCCGCAACAAGAGAAGCCACCACAGTGAGAAGCCCATGCACCGTGACGAAGAGTAGCCCCCGTTCGCCACAACTAGAGAAAAAGCCCGCGCGCAGCAACGAAGACCCAACGCAGCCAAAAATATATAAATAAATAATTTTAAAAAAACACTCAATAACTTTTAGAAACAAGACTTTGCTTTTCTTATTAAAAGAATAAAGGTGTTTTTAACAAGCTGATTTTTAGTATAACTATAATTTATGTCTCTTGGGGAGGGGGAAGATTATCATTTACCTTCTCTAAGTAGGTTGGATTTTAAAATGACTTTTGAGAAGTAAATGACTCATCCACACGGACACGTTTTCAGTTCCTCACATTTGACCGCCAACTTCAGTAAGAAATTAAAAGGAACATAAGCACCATATTTTAATAAAGGGCATTTGGCATTTTCCTCCTTTAGTAGACTATGTAAGTAAAGATGTAAATGTGGTTTAAAAAAAAAGAAAAGCAGAAGAATGGACAAAGGAGTGCAGGACCCTCAGGGTGCCAGGGCTCCCAGCCTCCTGCTGTGTGATCTCCAGCAAGCTCTTGCCCTCTCTGTGCCTCAGTTGGTGACTGATCCGCAGTGGAAGGTTGTTGGATGATTCAGCGAAGTAGTCTCTGTAAAGAGCTTAGGATGGTGCCTGTGACCAAGGAGCGTCTCATGATTGTTAAAGTAATTTTCATTATTTAATTATGAAACCGTAATGACACATGTAAGAGGCTGGTGTTAAGGCCCCCAAAGAAACATTGTTTCAATGCTGTGACATGTTTTAATTTGAAACAATTCTTAACCTTTCCAACGATTAGCATCCAAGGACCTGAGCTTAGTGACTCTCTGAGAGTCAGCTGTATCACAAAAGGGCTATCAAAATACAAAAAATAGAGTCCAGTTGACCGTCGAGCAACAGTTTGGACTGCTTGGGTCCACTTATACGCAGGTGTTTTTCAGTAATAAATACAGTACTGCACGATCTGCATTGGTTGAATCCGTGGATCCGGAACCGTCCGTGGATCCGGAACCGTGGTCACAGAGGGCTGACTGTGGGACTTAAGCATCTCCAGAGGGTCCTGGAACCAAACCCCTGAGGATACAGGGATACTACAGTCCGCAAGGAAAAATAAAATCTCAGTCTCCTTTGAAGGGGGAGGTGGAGGGCGCTCTGGGCAGGGCTCTGCCCCTGGTGCTCACGGCAGTGGTGGCTGAGTCACCAGACCTGCCCCCTCCCCCCCGCCCCCCAGCACGTGGGAGAGCCGCAGGCACATTGATTGCACAGCGGCCCAGAACCCGGACCCCAACCCAAGCCCTGTCCGTTCCCCGGACCCCACGCCAGCCTTCTGCGTCCAACAGAACTCTGATTGCAGGAGAAACGTGGGAAACGGTCCCTGCGAAGGCTGATGCACTCTCCTAGATAAGTAAACCCCTGCAGAGAGGACTGGAGCTACTGGAGTGGGAGGCTCTTGCAGTCACCGCCGGCAGCAGTGCGTCTGTCTGTTCGCAGTGTCGCGCGTTGAAAGCCTGTCGGTGCGGCAGGGGTAGAGCCGCCTCACCCAGGGAGGCTGTGGCTTTGCGCTTCCGTGTTGCGTTTACAGGGTTGAAAAGGAAGTGCCTCCGTTTCTGATGCCGTCAGGGGTGAATGAGGAGAGAGACTTGGGCCGAGGTGAAAGCAGGTGGCCCAGAGTTTGTCGAAATCGGTCGTGGCCAGTGCGGTGACATGACACGGGGGAATGTTTGTTAAATGGAAAAGCACGACTGGGATTTTAGCAGAGCCAACGGCATATGAAGACTAAGTGTAGGGCCGGGTGCGTTGGGTGGGTGTGTGGGGTGGGGAGGGATGAAGAGTATTTGTTTCTTTTCCTGTAATTTTGGGGGGTTTGCTCTGTGAGAAGCTGACCCAGCAGTTGCTTTCCTCCTCCTCCTCTCCCCCGCGGAGCAGGAAAGCTCCTTCTAGAGCCCTCTTTGGCCTCTCTGGACGGGGCTTTGTTATTTAGAACACTCAGCCCTGGGGTCTTTATCCCCCATTTCAGTGCTGAGGAAAGATGTGCTTCCTTCTGCAGCGTCCCTAAGCGTCCCCCCAGCCCCCGCAGGAATGCAGTCCCCTTGCGTTTGGATTCTTCCATCAGAGGTGGTGGCTCTTCCAGGCTGTAGTCGTTGGAGACCCTCCAGGGTTGCGGCTTGACGATTTCCGTAGGTCTCCTCACTTCACTGTCCCTCACCTGTGATGCTGAGCTGCCTCCTTGGGCTGTGCCGTCCTTCAAAGAGTGCCCTCGACGTGGGCCAGGCCTCCTCATCCTGGGGTGACCTTACAGCAGCAGCACCCGGAGGGCCCGGAAGATGCAGCACCCGGAGCCCCACAGGGTGAGGCGCCAGAGCCGCTGGGATGGGCTCAGGGCTCCGTGTAATACCGGGATTCCTACGTGAGAACCAGACTGATGTCGAAGAACCATTTCTGGAGGAAATAAAATCGATTGGTATTGGCCTCTAGAAGCTGGAAAAGGCAAGGAAATAGATTCCCCAGAGAGGCTCCGGAAGGGATCACAGCCCTGCTGGTATCTTAATTTTAGCCCATTGAGATCCATTTCAGACTTCTGGCCTCAAGAACTGTTAAGATAATAAATATGTAATATTAAAAAAAGAAAATAAATGGTTATTTTCCAAGCAGTAGGTTGTTACCTACGCATCTTTTTTAAATTTTTATTTTGTTTTAATTTATTTATTTTTGGCTGCATTGGGTCTTCGTTGCTGCGTGCGGGCTTTCTCTAGTTGCAGCGAGCGGGGGCCACTCTTCGCTGCGGTGTGCGGGCTTCTCATTGCGGTGGCTTCTCTTGTTGCGGAGCACGGGCTCTAGGTGCGTGGGCTTCAGTAGTTGTGGTGGGTGGGCTCAGTAGCTGTGGTGCACGGGCTTAGCTGCTCCGCGGCATGTGGGATCTTCCCAGACCAGGGCTCGAACCCTTGTCCCCTGAATTGGCAGGCGGATTCTTAACCACTGCGCCACCGGGGAAGCCCCAGCATGTTTTAAAAATTAAAAGTTAGAATAGTATGGTAAACATCAGAGTTCACGGCACATACCAAGGGTTGTTTTGTGAGACTGTGAAGTCTATGTTTATGACATATGTGTTCTTATTTGGTTGCATTGTAAACTGTGTTTCTTACCGTGGGTCGAGGTCAATAAAGTTTGAAAGCCAGTAGACTAGACGGTGTCCCTGCGTTCCTTCTCATCACAGCGTCCTTTTGTGTTGTTTGCAATCTAGACTGTGCCCCAGCCAGTAAGTAAATCATCTACTTTGTTGTGAACATCAAAAATAAAAGAGACTGGGGAGCCTTTAACCTGTCCTTGCAGTGGGTCTCAAACTTGGGCATGCATTTGAATCCCCCAGGAAACCGAGTAAAACACAGCCCCACTCCAGACCTTCTGTCTCAGAATCTATGAGGCAGGCGTAGGATCCTGCATTTTAACCAAGTGTCTTATGTGATTCCGAGGCAGGGGTTTGTGGGCACCTTTAGGAAATTTGACCTGCCTGTGCAGGCACTTTACCTGTTATATGTTAAACCTTGTTAACAGTTCTGTGAGGTGACTCCTCCCCACATTTCACAGGTAAGTACACTGCAGCCCACACTGATTCGATTTGGTGACTCCATGGTGTCTCAGAGATGCTAAGATCAGGGCCTGGACTCACGCCTAGGTCGGCCCTCCCTCCTGGGTGGGAATCAGGTGGCGTGAAATGGGAAAGATAAACAGTCCTGCTTGAGGGAGCTGCCCTCACGGGGGAAAAAAATAGGATTGTTAAAAAATGACAGTTTTAGAGAGAAGCATTTTGTCTTGGAGGCAAATACTGTTACTGCTGCTTCTAGGGCGGCCTTTTAGACACGTGCCCTCCGTGAGCAGAGCTGGAGATGGAAGAAGGGAGAGCGCAGACGGTAGACTGGGTGTCCCGTCCTCCGCCGGGCTGGGTCACTTCAGGAGACTTTCAGTCCAGCTCTGCCTCCAGTCTTGGGATCCGAGGTGACAGCTTCAGCTGTTGGGCCCAGCTGCTTCCTCTGTAAAACAAGAGCGTTAACAGACAGCGTCTAGCCCTGCGAGTGCTTCCAGACTTCAGAACCTGTGATTTCATCTTTGAAAAAGCAGTGTTTCCTTCCCTCACCTTGAAAGAGATACGGAATGGCTAAACAAAATGTATGCAAGTGTTTTGAGCCCCCCAGGGAGAATGCTGTAAACAGAGTCATATACGGGGTGCTGGCAGCTCGCTTCAGGCTGTCCACTGATGCACAAGTCTCAGCTGCATACTCCCAGAGCTGCTCCTGGGGAACGAGCCCTGCTTTCCAGCAGGAGAGGGATGTCAGTTGCATTCCAGCATTTCCTTGGTCTCCCACCCATCAGGCAGAGAGACCCTGGAACTAGGTTCCAGAGCCTAGGTGGAGGCTAGCCGACCCTGAGACTGCATACTTTCTTTATGTAAAGAAAGGGAGAATGATTTTCTTTTGAAACTAGGCAACTCCTTGGAGCTGGTAGCGTGTAGGCAGGAAGTTATATCCAAGGGGATTTGTGAGAACCAGGGGAGATGCTCATGTTTCTGGGAAGCTGGGCTGGTGCTGGGTAGTTGTGCATTTTTGTGGCCCTAAAAAGGTACTTTATTTTTAATTTGAAGGTTATTGTTTCTCTCCCTGTCTCTCTCTGGCACATGTACTGCCTTCTTTTTTAAAATGCGTGACATTTTATGCTCAAATGCCCATCTAATTTTGGTCTTAATCTAAGTTGGATTACAGAGATACCCACTCTCTTAAAAATGCTGTTTTATAAGCATTCAGTGCTTAATATACCCAAACCCTTGGCTTGGATCCGCAGCTGATTAAATGTGCTGTCCCTCCTGCTTGATGTCCTTCAGGGCACCTGGATGAAGGCAGCATCCACATTTGGCCTAAAAGTAGTACTTGGAGGTAAATTTTTTTTTTGTAAACATTATTTATTTATTTACTTTTAAAATTTTTGGCTGTGTTGGGTCTTCATTGCTGCTCGCGGACTTTTTTCTCCAGTTGAGGTGAGCAGGGACTACCCTTCATTGCGGTGCGCGGGCTTCTCATTGTGGTGGCTTCTCTTGTTGCAGAGCAAGGGCTCTAAGTGCACGGGCTTCAGTAGTTGTGGCACGCGGGCTCAGTAGTTGTGGCTCGTGGGCTCTAGAGCGCAGGCTCAGTAGTTGCGGCCCGTGGGCTCTAGAGCACGGGCTCAGTAGTTGCGGTGCACGGGCTTAGTTGCTCCGCGGCCTGTGGGATCTTCCCAGACCAGGGCTCGAACCCGTGTCCCCTGCACTGGCAGGTGGATTCTTAACCACTGCGCCACCAGGGAAGTCCGAGGTAAGTGTTTTTCAGGCATAGGTTGCAGCCGTGTTTCTTTGATATTCTACTAAATCATATCTTTATTTTGAGAATTTACATGTTTAATCTTAATATGTTTGTCCATTTTCCACTTCTTAATTTTTTTTAAGGAAGAAGAAACTTGTTACATTTTGTTTTTCAGAAAGTATATGAAGCCAAAACCCCACATCATGTTCAGGTTAACCTTTATATGCATTGTTTGTTCTAAGCAGAATTTCTAGCGTCTGTCTTTTTAAATAATTTTTTAAATGGAGCAGACTGATGAGTTATAAGTTACTTTACAACACTGGGTTACTATAAGAGGAGACATAGCTAAGTTAACCTGTGGTCTTTTGAGGAAGACAGTGAAGTGAAGAATATGCTAGAAGTTAACACTGAGGATGCCCTAGTCTAGAATGTTAGCACCATCTGAAACATATTGACTTTACCCAGTTTTTAAAGGATAGAGAGTAACTTTGGAAGGCTCGGTGGCTGCTTGCTTTCATGGATGTGTGTTATAAGTTGCTAGCCAGCAATACAGAACAAATAATAAACGAGTTTTATAGAAAAAGAGTGGAAGGACTCAGAGCTGAAAAAATTTCAGCTGACAAAAAACGATTGTCTTTGAGTTGTTTTCTGGAGGCTTGACTCTAAATGGATATTGGCCTGGAAGTAGAAATGACAGGTTTGGAACAATGATAAAGAACTGAGAAATAGGACATACCACCCATGTTCAAATTAAAGAAAGAAGAGCATAGACTACCACAGTGTTAACGGTGTGTATAGGTTAAGTTCTGTAACATTATGTTAAATATATAACGTGTGTTACAAGTAAAGTGTGTGAAAATTAAAGGCTATCATCAGTCTTATTCGCTGGTCTCACCCAGCTCCAGGGAAGGGGATTATACGAGGGGCACAACTGGGCGTGGGTGTCATGGGGGCATCTTAGAGTTCTGCCTGCCACGGTGCTCAGTGCATAATGGCTGAACTAACAAACGGCAGGAAGGAAATAAAGATCAAAAGAAAAAGGGGGAATAGAAATTAAGTCAACTTTGAGTTCCCCCTTTAAGAGTCAGAGCTCTGCGACGTGTGTGACTGAATGGGGGCTGGGGTCAGGCAAGGGGAGGCAGCTGATCACTGCTGGGCGAGCCCGGAGGCCGGGCGAGGGGTCGGGGCTGGGCCTCGGGGGCACCGCACAGACCGGGAGACTGCTCCCGGTGGGCGGGTCTTCGCGGCATCTGCAGGGAAGGTTCCAGTCCCTCTGGCCTCTCGGGTTATTTGATGAGGCGGGAATGTTCTCTGACTGGGGTCCGCGGTCTAGGGGGAGGGCGCTTCTGGCCCTTCCTCGTGTAAAACGCTCCCTTGCCAGCTGCTAGTACAGGTGGATTTTAGGGCGACCCTGTGAAGGTTGAAGGCTGGGCTGGGCCGGCTGCCTGCAGCTGTCCGGTCCTGAGCAGACTCACCTGGGTGGCTGGGGGACGAGCAGAGTATTTTACCGAGGGAGCCTCAAGTTAGTAAACCGGAAATTGCAGCGTTATTTTCCAGGCTGAGTGTATCCAGATGGAAGGGTCTACATAAATAGTTTTCTTTTGCACAGTATTATTTTATTCCAAATTATAAATTTATGGAGGCTGCGTCTATAACACACAGAATTGCTGATAAGCATGAATATGAAGTCTGAAGCTGGTGAATCGAGAGGTCTTCATTGAAACAACTAACCTCTTCAGCCCATTGCCTTGGGCATCCAGCGTTCCGATGGGCTGACACGCACAGTGGACGCACCATGGGGGCGCTTCCAGAGCTCCCCGGGGAGAGCACCAGTGGGGGGACAGCTGGTTCCTAGCCATCCTGCTCCCTGGCCTCCGCATCCCCAGGGCTTAGGGGTGGGAGTCCGGAGGAGGGAGGGCGGCAGCGGGGAAGTGTCCTCAGGATGGGGGAACTCTCACAAACTCGTGGCTCCTGTGAGGCCAAGAAGTGAGGCGTGAGACGGCTTTGGGGAAAATGGGCAGAAATAGGAGATACTGGGTCATTTTAAGCTCTATGTTCAGGCCAGGTTTTTAAAGGTATTTATTTATTTTATTTATTTATTTTATTTATTTATTTTTGGCTGTGTTGGGTCTTCGTTGCTGCGTACGGGCTTTCTCTAGTTGCGGGGAGCGGGGGCTACTCTTTGTTGCGGTGCGCGGGCTTCTCATTGCAGCGGCTTCTCTTGTTGCGGAGCACGGGCTCCAGGCGCGTGGGCTTCAGTAGTTGTGGTGCGCAGGCTCAGTAGTTGCGGCACACGGGCTTAGTTGCTCTGCAGCATGTGGGATCTTCCCGGACCAGGGCTCGAACCCGTGTCCCCTGCATTGGCAGGCGGATTCCTAACCGTTGCACCACCAGGGAAGTCCCCAGGCCAGGTTTTTGTTCACACCCCTCAGTCCTCAAGGAATTTCAAGCATCCTGGTCATTCCGCCTCTAAAGCCTTCCGCTCCTGCTGTGTCAGAAAGGGAAGGGAACTGACTCTAAGACCACCGCTTGGAAAGTTAAAAGAAGGATGTTTTCTGTAAATCACAGCTCGAGGAGAAAGTCTGGAGACAACACCCTCTTGACCTTCGTGGTAAAGGACGGGGCATCCTTGGTGCTGTGTGAAGTGGAATCCTCCCCTGGATCGTTGGTTCCAGCGCGACCCCGATGCGGGCCCCACCCCCTCACTAGTGGGTTTTGATTACAGGTTTATTTTAGTACGTAGCATACCCTGGTTTTTGTGTGTAATGCAGCCAGTCAGGGAGGGCGTTCTCGTGTCTGTTGTGTGCTCAGGACTGCGCTCCTCTGAGCTGTGCAAGACAGTGTAGGACAGCTCCATGTGAGGGACGTGGCTGGGGAGGAAGACCTGTGTGTACGAGACCCAGAGCCCCGCGTGGTTTTCCCCTTGTATGGAATGTGATGAAATCGTACCGGGAGGGTTGGTTTTAAGTCATACAGTAACGATTCTAACACCTAAATTGTTGAGTTTAGGTATGAAATTTAGGGAAGTAACTTCAGCTTTGTTCTTCAGCCTCCATTAAGAAGTTACAGTATAAGAATAAAGTTAGTTTTTCAGTGTGATGGAAAAATCTCTTGAGTATAATTAAAATCCAGTTTTGCTAATATCATATATGTTGTATTTGAAACTCACAATGAGCACAGCTCATGTTAATACTTAGTAAAGTATTCTGTAACAGAGGCCCCTGAGAGTTGCTATCTGAGCTCCCCCGAATTCAGAGGGAGGGCGGCGGCCCATGTGAGAGCAGGTTAGTGAGAGCTGGGCCCCGTCTGGGTTTCTGATGGCCGATTCCTGAACGGATGAAACACCACCCCCTGCCTCCACCCCCAAAAAGGAAAAAGGAGAAAAGGGTTTGTTTTCATTACTACCTCGTTAGGTTTGGGAAGAAACTGTGTCTGTGTGTTTTAATGTGATTTCTCACACCCAGAGTTTTAATTCAGCTGTGTGTGGGGGGGGGGTGTCAGGGGCAGATCCCTTCTGGACAGCTGTGACCATGAGAAGACCGTCCAGAGCTGGAGACTATTTCCCGCTCAGTCTTCCCGAGGTCCACCCTGAGCTGGTGCGCAGAAGCTATTTTTGAAGTGGACAGATGATCAGTCTGCAGCTGTGAGTACGCGAGCCTGTGGCTGACAGAGCGTGTACTGGGAATCAGAGAACAAGTGGCTGGGGAATGCTGGAGAGAGAGTGCCCAGTGTGAGGGCAGCAGCACACAACCGTGCTTTCAGGGCCCAGAGTCTGGGGAGGACTGGAAAAACCTCACTCTACCGGTCTTGCTTCTTGCAGTCACGTGAGCTTTCCGGAGGTTGCGTGTGGATTTAACTGCAGGTAATTTACATGGGCACAAATCCCATCAGTTTGAATAAGCTCTTTAGAACGAAATTGATATCTGCTGTATCACCACTTGTTCTTATGGAACTCTTTTGACTTTAGAGGAATTTACCTGGTAGAAAAGTTTTCTCTCTTCTTAATATTGTTTGATGTATCAAATTATAATTGATGGGATCAAACCATTCTAATTGTAGGCTGTGGGGAACGAAAATCTGGACAGGAAATTTTAGATACATATTCATGAAATCAAGGAGACTAAAACTAAGACGTATTTAATAAGGAAGTTCAAACCATCCTGCTTATCTGAGACATCCCTCATGATGTTTAAACTTAAAATATTGATTATGATACATAGATTTTATATATCTAAAACAGATTTAAGGTAAAAATCAAACATATCAAGGTATGTTTGATCTAGAACAGGAGTGGGTACTTCTTTTGGTCAGTGCCAGATTGTGAGTATCCTAGGCTTTGTGGACCTAGATGGTGTCTGTCACAGCTACTCTGCCCTGTGGTTGTAGCTTAGAAGCAGTATTCAGGGAGAATGGGCTTGTCCCGTGGGTTCTTGTTTGCCACTCCCTTCCAGTATTGTCTTAAGACTTGGGAGGAGAAGCGGTCTCTCTTTTTTTTCTCTACTACTTTTAAATGAAGTGAAACTGTCAAACCTCAGCGGACAATCTCTAGAACCTATCCCAGGAGTTTCATTTAATTGATGTAATTTTCACCACCTTGGAACGGTCCAGGTAACCACACCCCACTTTGATGGGTTTCCTGTACTTTTAGGAAGACAGTGTTCAAGGCTGGATCCAGATGATTCTTCTCTTTCTTTACAGCAGTGGGTGGTTCCTAACTCCTGCAGACCCAGTTTCCCTGTTTCTAACATACTGTGTAATGCTCCGTGTCCTATCCTGAAATGTAATTAATGTATAATTTAAAAATCAAAACAATGCTTTAACTAACAAAAAAGAAATGAAATAAATGTAACTTACAAACATGTATTTAAGTACGTAGATGCTGAGATATGGCCATAGACTAGAACAGTGGTACTGGCAGTGCTGGTGTGCTGGGACAACGTGTCTGTTGTGTCTGTAAGTTCCCCAGTAACTTTCTTCACTGAGTTTTGCTGTGGAAAAAAAAGTCAGCCGAACAAACTCCTTATCTGAGTGCAGGGAAGTGCTAAGGAGCTTGTGGGCTTGCAGGCAGTCTTCAGATCACGCTGTGGTAGCACTGCTCCAGAAGGTGTGATGATGTTTGCAGCTGCTTGCACCCGTGTGTGGAGTCTCCACGAGCAGGAGGTCCACAGAGGACACCTGCTCCTGACGTGCTGTGTGGGTGACTCAGAAACCCTGAGTCACATTGCTGCTGGGGGCATGATTTCCGAAGTGAACAGCTCTTGGTGCGTTTCCAGACCAAAGTAGAGATCTCCTCCATCTACAGGGTAGCTGTTCTGCTAAAAAATGTAGTGTATAAGGACCATGCCCCCAACACTGTTTCTGTTTATGCATGAAATGGAGTTAGGTTGTAAGCCCAGGATTTTCGCTTCCTTAAATATCTGGCAAGACATTGGAAAGTCAGGCAAGATGCTTAGTGATGGGTGTGTGTGTGTGTGTGTGTGTGTGTGTGTGTGTGTGTGTGTGTGTGTGTTGGAGGGCTGTGTCACATGCAGTTCCTGTCCAGCATTCCTGGCCTTTATCCTCTAAGTACTAGTAGCGTTCCCCGCCCCCCAACCTTGCGAGAACCACAGATGCCCCCGCAGATTTCCAACTACAGGACAGAGCAAAGGTAGATGTCTGGATTGGCATCTTGCTGTGCTCTCAGAGGGCCGGTGGGCTGCGGGGAGAGGAGCTCACCCTCTGCCCAAGCCTCCTCAGAACTTCTTCTGAGCCTCTTCTCTCCCCTTCTCATGGTCTCCTTCTCGGCCTTTTCCCTTCTGCCTCCCTGCCTCCCCTAGTATTGCCCCATTTTACCTGGTCCTCTCTCTTTTGTATCATTCTCTAGGGTAAACTTTCTTGTCTTGATGTTTCAACATAGTGGTGAGTCTTATCATTTGTAAGATGTGTTGAAAATAATTTATTACTCATGGTAATCAAAGCACTGAAATCTGCAATTTACTTTTTCCAGTATCGCTTACTTCCCTATTGATTTTTTTTTTTTTTTACGTTGCCTTTTTTAAAAAAAAAATATTTATTTATTTATTTTTTGCTGTGTTGGGTCTTCGTTGCTGCACACGGGCTTTCTCTAGCTGCGTCGAGCGGGGGCTACTCTTTCGTTGCGGTGTGCGGGCTTCTCACTGCGGCGGCTTCTCTTGTTGTGGAACATGGGCTCTAGGCACGTGGGCTTCAGTAGTTGTGGCTCGCGGGCTCTAGGGCACAGGCTCAGTAGTTGTGGCACATGGGCTTAGTTGCTACGTGGCACGTGGGATCTTCCCGGACCAGGATCAAACCCGTGTTCCCTACATTGGCAGGTGGATCCTTAACTGCTGTGCCAGCAGGGAAGCCCCCCTATTGACTTTAAAAATTTTTTTGAGCTAGAGAGAAAGTGGTGGAGTGCAGGCTCCTGCATGTCGAGGTTCTACAGGTGGGCTACATTAGCACCTTTCACGGGAGGTTGCTTGAGGATTCAGCTTGCAAGATAGTGCTTTCGAATTACTTGCCAGTGCCTGCTCCATGCATGTAGTGGTAGATGTTACAAAGGAGGGAAGAACAAAGGATGGTCTTCCATGTTTCCTATTGTTTAATATTTTAACCACCCAAAGGTTTAGAAATGCAGTTTGCTTCTGCAGCTTCTCTCTCACTTTGTAATGTAACCCTGCGATGCTCAGTACTGATGAACAAGTCCATTTTCCAACAGTAGCACCTTGCCTTCCCTTTTCCCCCCTGCAGGCCAGACCCTTTGATGACCTGTGAGTCTGAGTATGAAAGTGTATGTTGGAAGGGGGACGTGTTACTGCTGTTGTGTCTGAAACAAGAGTTAAGATTACATTTTATGAAGCAACTTTGTCTATTATCAGTTGATTTTTTATGGATTTCACAGTTGAGCAGTAATGAGTCATAATCAGTAGTACTTAATTTTCTCAAACGAGAGGGTAGACGCATTTTGTTCTTGAACCTTCCTGGCTGTCAGTGAAGGGGAGAAAACCTTTCCTTGGGGTTAAGTTGAAGGTCTGTTGCTAACACCTGTTCCTGGGCCTGTCTTGCTCTCCTGAGCAGATCTCTTTTTGGGAGCCTCTCCTGCCTGTCCTCTGTGCAGTAGAGGTATAGAGCTATTCCCCAGCTTTCTTCTCTACCCTTACGAGTTTAACATGATAATACGATTAGAACATAAAGTATGCAAGAACAAAATGCCTTTCCGACACACTTATTTAAAGCTTTTATTGTGCAGAGATAGAGAAAGTAATAGATTTTATTGTGGACTCGGGGATCCTTTCTGATCCTGGGGACTTATATTACTTTGGAGAGTCTTATGTAGGCATAAACCTGTGACTGAATTAATTTTTCTGACTATTTACTCATACTGTCCTAGATCATTTTGGGGGCAGGGGAAGCACATACTTGTTAGGAAATCGACACGTGCAGGATCATTCCGGCAGAGGTTTAGTGGGAACGTGAGGATTTAATTACAGCAGCGCTGGCAGCAGCATCTACCGGTCCCCGCGGTAAGAGGTACGTCAGTTACCTAATCCTAACGGCAGTCATGCCGGGGTGGGTCTCGCTATGCTCATTTTATAGCGCGAGACATTAAAGATGAGAGATGCGAAATGGTTGTCAGGGTCACGTGGCTGCTAGGGGCCAAGTTTGTGTTTTTGTCACTGTCGTCCTTCTTGATTGCATGTTTCTGTCCTACTGGCCTTGTCTTAGGTCCTTGAATAAGACAGACATACCCACCTGCCTCTGGCCTGTGTTCCTTGTGGCTTCATGAACATGCCCTCCCTACACCCCTACCCCTTGGTTCAGTTCTAACCATCATTTAAGTTTTATCTTAGATGTTAGCAGATAGGCTATCTTAACCTCTACATCAACACCCCCCCCCACCCCCGCCCCCAGTATGTCCCCTTTATTTCCTGTAATCCCCAGCTTTCTACTTGATTGCGTTGATGGTATTCATAGTTTAATGTGTGCCTGCTTTCCTGGACTGTTAGCTCAATGAGGACAGGAACGGTCTGACATGGTTGCTTAACTTGGCATGTGGCACCTGGTGGGTGTGCAAGACATATTTATTAAATGAATGAATGGATGTTCATACTTTTGTCCCCCATGTCCTATGCAGCACACACAGAGTAGAAAGAGAGAGAGGTGTTCATCCTTCGAACCATGGGTAACACACTTATAAAAAAAATTGCACACTAAATCAGTTAAAAAAAATGAGTATTTTCAACATCTGTGTTTTTGTTTACTTCATATATGCTGTATACTGCAAAAGTTCACCAAATTGAAACTTTTTAGAAAGGATGGAGAAAATCTTAAAACATGGAGTTTCTAACATATTTTTCTATATGTCGTAGGATCAGCTGGTGTTAGGACCTGCTGTACTTGCAGCTGGGGAGCTCGGGCAGGCTCTGTGGGAAAAGGAAGTAACTAATCCAGCTTCAGCACCTGGTGGGATTTGGGACTGGGATCCGATGGGATCTTGGGACAGATCAGAGCTTGGTCTGGAGTGGGAAGTACCAGGCTTCCGCAGGGAGGGGTGAGTGATTGAACAGAAAGGTGAAGCATCTAGATCATGGCGGAGGGGTGGGGAATAAGATTCATCAGAAAGGCTGGGACTTGGCTGTGATTGAGGTCTGAGACCCGTTCAGGGTGTAAGACTTCACCATCCTGAAATGACAGCTTGTTAAGTTCTTGAGGAAGCAGATAACTGCACCCCCCCTTATCCTTTAGTAAATATTTTCCCTTCCCTCTCTTATCTCTGGGTATAGTAGAAATAAAGTGCAATTTATTCTATCACTTTATAAGATCTTGCTTAACTTTTTTTCCCTCTCTATCAGATAAACCTAAAAGATTTACTCTGTCACTATCATTGAAAATGCTGATGAGGTTACTTACTCTACAAAGGATGTAATGACAGCATGATGCCATGGACTGGCTACTTTAAGCCCATAGAGCAATACTGGTAGTATCAGAGGTAGAATGAGTGGCAGAGGATAAAAAAGTACAATTCAGCGTTGACATTTGGACGGGCTGGGCAGTGGATGTTGGGACCGGACAGTTGTGACCTTAGAAGCTGGTGGCCAGACCAGTGAATGGGTGAAATGCTTCTTCCTTGGCTAACCTGTGGGTAGGGTGGTAGCTGCCTTGGCATGTCTAACCTTCCATCTTGAGACTGCCAGTGATGCTGGTAAAAAGCCTGGTGCTGGTCAGAGGCGGATAGCTCCTGTGAGCCAGCTTGTAATCTCAGTATCTGTTTGGGGGAAGATTTACCCCACAACTGAGTTAGGGGGAAATATACTGAGATCTGTATTTAGAGAATCAATATTGAAAAATCACATTTGGTGTAGTGTAGGGAGTGAAATAAGTAGTGAAAATTATTTCTGTTCTAACTATAATATTGCATCTACAAATAAAGGGAAGCACTGTAATGATTGCAGATTGCAATGCAAAATGTATTTAGTCCGTTTCATGGAAGCAGATTATGTCAGCCCATTAAGAGGAATGTATGAATTGTCATATCAGGTCATTTAACAGAGCTGTGGGGCATTTAAAAGTACTTTATTTATAAAAAGATCTGAACTGGCTATTTAAAAAAAAAAGTCTGCTCTCATGTCCAAAGCTAGATTATTTTCAAGGAATGTCTATAATGCAGAATGTTGATAAGAAAATATTAGTTTGTTTTAGGTTAAAATGTATTATTTTTCTTTTTAAATGATAGTTCATAAAAACTATATAAAAGACAGAAATTTTACTTTGCCCTAAATTATATATTCCAATAATTTGGAAAATTTGATCTAAGTAAAGTATTAACGAAGACCTCTTTTTAGAATATTTGTTCTTTTTGAGGAAACTCTGATATATTAAGAAATTAAGGGGAAAATGGTATCTCTGAAAAACAAAGCAAAGCCAAGACAAAATATTACCCATTCTCACATGGCATTTTCAGAATATACTGGAAACCTAGGAAGTGTATTTTGCTACTTGTAAAACATTTCTTTTCAGATAATTTTTTGATACTTTAAAAGTATATTTTAAGCATCTTATAATACAACCTAAGTCATTCATACAAACCAATAAATTCTAGAAATAGATCAGATTTTTTTTTAAAAGCCGCTGGAAGACCTGGATTTGATTATGGCTTCGGGCTGTATTATCTCCAGTAAATGGTGATGTCTCATCTTTGACCCTCGAGTCCCTGGTTTCTAAAGTATAGACCATAAATGTTTTTATCTTACAGGTTGGGTTAGTCATTAGGTGAGCTAATTTGGTTTGGTTACATGCTTTGAAAACTGTAAAGAACTGTATAAAATGTAATAGTTTTAGCGATTCAGAGGTGGGATGTTGGCCAGTGATCATTCTGCTAAGTCCAAAGGTGGTTTAATTTATGGAAACTGGAGATCTTCTAAAAAAAAGGAAAACATTTTTTCTTCCGAAGCCAAAATGTGAAAACCATGAATGAAATTTAAGCACTTATGTATACTCATTCTAATCTACAAGCATGTATTTGTGGAATGAGTTCACAGGAAAGTTGTCAAAAGCTTTTGGATAGGGGATGTAAGCTCTTTGTGGTTTCACTGATGAAACTAAACATTTCTGAGGAAACATGAAAATTGTAACTGAAGGTTGAACTGACTGACCCGGTCTATTAGGTAGATCACCTATTTAACAAATTATTTATTTATGGTAGGAACCAAGCTAATTTTATTGAACTGTTAATTTCTCAGAGTTAAAGTCCAAATGATATGGAATTGTGGTGGTTTGTATTGCCTTTGGTGAGGCAGTTTAAATACAGCTTTTTGCCAGAGCATGAAAGGTCCCCAGAAACTAAAAATTTAATGGTGATTTAAGGTATTTTCTTTAAATGTGTTCAAAATCTTAAAATGTTTGTGCTTTTTAAATACAGCGACAAAAAATATTTTATGTAAAATAATTAGTCTTAATGTAAAAGCTGTGTGTTTATTCTTCAGGCCTTAGTCTGGTAATAAACCACTTGCCAAAGCAAAGGTAATGAATTCGTAAGCAGCCATCTTTCTGTTCAGTGCATCAAACAGAACTGTTGGGTTCAGGAATCCTTAACTTGAATATATGCACCTATTTCTTCTGAGGAGTATTTGGCCAAGGTGGGAAACATTACTACTATTTTAGTTACTCTTGTATATACCAAACCTTTGTGTGCTTTCAGGAGAGAAGAAGTAATCATACTGTATCTATTCAAAGTGACCTCTCTTCCATTCCGTAGGTATGTTTTTAATAATCAGTTACAGAATAATGTTTTATGAAGAATGTCTTTGTAACATTTCTAAACAACCTTTCTTTTTTTGTGTCAACTTTATTGGGATATAACCGACATAGTGTAAAAATCACCCATTTAAAGCGTATGATTCCTTGGCTTTTGAGTGTATTCACCAAGTTGTACAGCCATCATTATGGTCAATTTTAGAGCGTCTTCAACACCAGGAAGAAATCCCACAACCTTAACACTTGCTGAGCTACTTTGTTTCTTTATGGATTTGCCTATAAAACAACCTGTTTCATAACTTAAGACAGGTATTCAGAGGGAAGTTTCTAGGCCTCTCTCCGATTGCACCATGTGATAACTTGGTGTGATAAGCTGCTGAGAGAGGGTTGGAACCCCTGCCTGTCTGCTTGTCAGCATTACGGAGTGATTTTTCCCCCTGACAGCATCCCAGAGGTATTTGCCTTCCGTCCTAACGTGGCTGTGGACACGGTGACTAAGAAGTGCGAGGTGCAGCGATACGGTTGCATTGCTGTAGGTGTGGTGGGAAGTCGGGCTGGGAGGAGACGGCTGGCCTGTTGCTTCGAACATCAGAGAATCAGCATTAGTGCAGACAGGCCGGCGTGGCACGCTGGAGACGGGTGCGCACACATGGCGCACACACCTGCTGTTGCCAGCAGTTGTCGGGTGGAAATCGACAGTTGTAGCCTTGACACGCATGGAAGTGAACACAGCACAGTTGAAGACATAAAACCCTCTGGGCAGTCACTGAGCTCATTGACCAGCGTGGTGCTTAAAGTGTCTGACTGGTGCCTGAATTTAGCAGCTTCATCTCTGTCCCGGTAGACCCTTTGATTGATAGATAATTAGTTGGCCAATAATATTGGTCAGGACTTGATAGCTAGGTATTGAAGAGGGAAAACTGTTTCAAAGCTGAGCCCACACCTGCTTGCCTGGGTTTAATTTAGAGGTTGCTGTGATTTGAAGTAGAGTTCATGGCCCAACTATTTCTCTTCTTTCTTAGCATTAATGCTACTATTACTTGTTGGGCAAAATTACCTTAAAATATTACTTTGAATAGTTATTTTATTTTATTTTAGCCACTGTCCCTATCCTGCCTGCCTCTCATGAATTGAACATGTAGGAGTAGCCGTGTAAGATACATTTCCCTTTTTATTTTCCATGGCTTTCTTTTTTAACATTTTTTATTTCTTTAATGTTGTATCTATTTTATTTGTTTATTTTTGGCTGCGTTGGGTCTTCGCTGCTGTGCGCGGGTTTTTCTCTAGTTGTGGTGAGCGGGGACTACTCCTCGTTGCGGTGCGCGGGCTTCTCATTGTGGTGGCTTCTCTTGTTGCGGAGCATGGGCTCTAGGCACGCGGACTTTAGTAGTTGTGGCTGCTGGGCTCAGTAGTTGTGGCTCCTGGGCTCAGTAGTTGTGGCACGTGGGCTCTAGAGCGCGGGCTCAGTAGTTGTGGCTCATGGGCTCTAGAGTGCAGGCTCAGCAGTTGTGGCGCACGGGCTTAGTTGCTCCGTGGCATGTGGGATCTTCCCGGACCAGGGCTCGAACCCGTGTCCCCTGCATTGGCAGGCGGATTCTTAACCACTGCACCACCAGGGAAGCCCCTTCCGTAGCTTTTAAAGTGATTGTAACATTCAGATGAAGTCAGAGATACAGAGTGATATTTACAGCGAGAAAGTGGAGTTTGGGTCAGATTTCTTGAAATAATGGGCATGTCACAGATTTTAACAGGAGGAAAATCAGAAAAACGCTCAGCAATTTTGTTTTTGGAGGGGGTGTGGCAGGTGTTGAAGGTGTACCTACTCCCTTCGTGCTGGGAATGGTTTTCTGTGAGCCAGGAGTTTAGGTGTCGTGAAGAAAAGCACTTCAGTGTTTTCTTTGATGCCCATTTGAACCCCTTCGTTAATTCGCTCATTACTTTAAATCGTAACGTCAGCGGCAGGGTCTTTCCCTGTGGCGTGGCGCGGTAGGCAGTAACCTCTGCACGTTGTGACGCTGGTTCCCAGGGCCAGCGCTCTGGCTCTGTCACCACACGTGGACTCACGTGCGCCGCGTCCCGTGACTCCTGCAGCCTGTGGGGGGCGGGGCGGAGGCGGGGCCTGTGGGCACCCTGTCCCTCGTTCAGGTTCTAGATGAGGATCTCCATGTGCATATCATTCAGGACCCTAGTAAAGAGACAGTTCAGTGTTCACCCTTCTCATGTACCTTCTTACACTCTTTTTTCATTTAAATAATTCATGAAATGGTCCTTTAAAAGTTGAAGTCTTGCAGTGCAGTTTTGTAAAGAGCTTGGGAGCGCAACTGCAGTGTTTCCTGCTTGGTCCTGAATGGTGTTGCTTAGGGATGCGGGGTCCCGGCTTTCAAGTCTCTGGTTTAACCTGTGAAGTTAATTAGCCCCTGTAAACCTCAGTTTTCTCATGGAAGACAGGTAGAAAAACAGGCCCTTCGTCAGATGAGGAGATCTGCCAGCTGATGGTATCGATTCAGTGAATGGTGATGCCGAAGATGGTGATAATGATGCTTTGTCGTTCGCCTGATCTTCATAAGGATGGGAGGAGGTTACACATAACCTGGAGTTGTTGGCCATAGACTTGAGATACACAGCGGAATGCCCAGGGTGTTTTGAATAGTCAATAAAGTAAAAAAAATATTGATAATTCAACTGTTAAACTGCCAGGAATAATTCCAGAATATGTAAATGGCATTCTAACAAATTATGCCTATCCATTTGTTTTTGATGGAAAGTCTAACAGTTATTTTATAACTCTCTATTCTGATTAGCAGTACAGACCTCCTAGCCCCGTGTCCCCCCTGCCCTTCTCAGTGCTTGTGTGAGTGTTCTTCAAAATAAAGCTAGTATTCCTCCTCCTATACTTGGTTGAAATGTACAGGAGAAGAATTATATGCAGTGACTCAATCTGCAGGGGCAACCTTCATGGTCTCAAAGTTTGGATCCGTGTTCTCTCTGCTGAAAAGAAAGGCACAAGCACAGCAGTGTGGAAGAAATAGCGTTCATTCCCCCTACTCCCCTTCCCGGTCCCCCCAAATCCCTGGAGATATGGAGATGTCAGGCAGTGAATCAGCACGTAACTGGCTCATATTCACTGGGCGCTTGACCGGGAATTGATTTCCCTGTTTAATTCTCCCTGACCCCATGAGGTGCCACCCATTTCACAGATGGGGACTCTGAGGCCCAAGGCCACCCAGCTGCAGAACTGAATCCTGATCTGGTTGAGCCAACTCTAAAAACCCACATTGTTTCCACCATTGTCTGCCTTCACGTTTCGTGGAGGGGGAAGATACAGGAACATACATGACTGTGAAATTCCTAATGGAAGTACAGATTTCAGTTCAGCAAATGCCGAGGGGTGGATAGAGAGCTGTGTGGAGTCTAACAGGGGAGCAGTCCCCCCCCCCCCCACCAGTCCCTAGGGAAGGTCCCATGAAGTTGGAGACTTTGAGACTCTCCTTAAAAGAAGGATTTTTGGGGGAGGGGACGGTGATAGGAGCAGAGGGGATATTTTCCTGACTTTGAAGTAATTTACACATAATTGATAAATTGTTCGGGAATACCCCAGAGTTCCATCTTCTAGAACGTTCCCTAGGTTTCCCTGTCTCCTTAACCGTTCCTTCCTAAACTCTTTGCCTGGCTTTTCTTCCTGTGAAACCTAAGTTTTGCTATTTTTCAGGATTTTGTCTTTAGTCTGTGAGTAACAGGTTTTCAAATAGTAATGATACAAGTTAATAGGAATCGTACAGGTTTCTGGAATGAGGCTTTAGAAACTAAATGAAGCTTGAAATTTATTTGCTTTTATGAATGCGACGTGGTTCCATTGGTTTATTCTAACATAAATGATTTCTAATAATGGGGTCAGCTTTTATCTACTAAATGCAGTTCAGTAGGGAGATGCTTTCAAATCATGAGCTTCACAGTGGGGATAAATGAAGAAGAAGGGGTTCTTGGTGGCGGGAAGATCAGGAAGGACTGCTGTATTTATGTATGTGAAAATCACTGTAAAATTTTAGCTAAGCTGTTATCCTGAGCCCGTCCCCCCTCCCCTTTTTATATAACAGCAGATTTTCATTCCCCTCACTCTTTCCCTTGCTGTGAACAGTTGCATTTAAGCATTATCAGCATTAAAAACATATTTGGGAGGAAAGCCAAGCCAAGCATCTGTGAAGCAGCCAGACATTTTTCAAAACCCTTTCAGCTGCAAGCAGTGGGCGTGTGTACCACGTGCTTTGACACAGGAGGCAAGGCAGGCTGCGGGCCTCCTTTGGGGAGGGGTGTGTGGGCTTCTTCTGTAGGCTTTCGGGAGAGGGGGAGAAGAGAGAAAGACTACCTGTGTTTCACTGAAGGTGAAAAGTTCCAAGTCGTAGAAGACAAGACCCCAGTTATCGATATCTGATAAAATTCTGCAAGTCTACTAATTGGTTTGAATTTTAGAGGATCTTAAACTTGGATTTTTCTCCCTACTCCACCCCCTTCCCCTTTTATAGTTAAGATGGGATTTCTTCATTAAAGCTGTTGGCAAAATCTATTTTGGATATAATATGATAAAAACTTGAAATTTACATTATTTTCTCCTAAACTATGAAACAGAAGTTTGTAAGAGTAGTTCTGGGGTCCCCGGAGCTTGAGTGATTAAAGTACTGGTGATAGTGTTTTAGGGAAATAGCAGTGGGTTTCATTTCAGTACATTGAAAGAAACAAAAATGTCACTTTGAGTCTCTTTTTTTTTTATTGTTTATCATTGTTAAATCGAAGCTTTTCTTTTTTTTTCCTACTGAGCTTATTTTTGGTGAAGACTGCTACAACAGTTTGAGGGCTTCATTCAAAGAAGAATATTTTCCAAAGACCTCTCTTTCATATTAACTTACAAATATAGGCCTTGTTTTGGGCCTGTCTCATATACATTTAATTTATAGTTAATGTATAATTATCCTTTGAACATCATAAATTTGCCTTATAATAGGGAATTAAATGATACCAATTTAGGGAAACCAGGTAGAAATTATGAAGTAGGCAGATTTTGGGATGTTTTACTCATCATTTAGTATGTTATAAAATCTGTACATAGTAACACAAGTACTCAGTTAGGATGTTCTTTATCAGATGCCTTGTGAGCAGTCTGACAGGGAGTAGATAGAACCAGCTGTTGGTCCTGACTTTAGACTACGTGCTTTAAAAAAGAAAGTTTTTAGAACCTTTTATTCAATTGAAACTCGATTCCTATTATAGGCTGATTTTTATATTGTTGGATATAGAGAACTTTTCAGTTCCACAACTGATTTTTTAGCATTCTTTGCGTTCTGTTTTATCATTTTAAATAACACAGTTTGAAGAGGGCAAAGCAGTAACAACTAAGACATGTATTTGATCATTTTAGTTCTTGTTTCTTCTCTTAGCCCAGACACTGTAATTTTATTTGCTTCTACGTTAGCACATTAGGGTGTGCTAGTTATATGAGTAGTGAAGCCTCTTGATGCCACATGTGGGACAAATTATATTCCATGCAGGCTTGGAATATTTTTTGTAGCAGTGCAGTATATCTGAGCACTATAATTTTCACTAAAAAATTAAATTATAATTACATAATAAAAGTAAACTATATCATCCCAACAGCCTTCCTAATAACAGCAACCAACCACAGGCCTCACGGTGCTTAGCATGTGCCAGCCATTGGCCTGAACTCCTGACTTGTGTTAACTCTGACCCACACTACTGCACTACAAGGGGGATGTACTGTTTTACAGATGTGGAGACTGAGGTACAGAGAAGTTAAGTGACTTATCCAAGGCCACACAGCTCCTCAGTGGCAAAGCCAGGCTTGGAATCCAAACCGTGCTCTTAACCACCTGTTTATTGTTCTACTCCATGTTTTCAGCGGACGGATGGAAAGTTCTTTTCTCCATTACGTTAACATGGCCTTACAACGTGAGTGTATGTATCTGTGTATGCAATAAAGAGACACTAAATCACTATCTTTTCTCAACCTGTGTATCTTACATAGACTATGTGGTTAACAAAGAACACATAGGAGACCAATCCTATGTAAATCTGAAGTCTGGTCAATTTTTATGATTAAAAATATGATTAAAATTGGTACGGTTTTTCCTTTGGGGAATCCTCACAAGAGGAAAATAAAGTGTTGTCTGCCAGGCATGGAGGAGTTTCTGATTCTATATCCACAGTCTCTCACAAATGAATATTAGGAGGAAGACCTAATAACGTGGGACCTTTTCATCTACTTGCTCGGTCAGCAAACCCTTAAGTTCTCACGGTCCCCTGCCTTGTGGGAGAATAAACCAGAGATGGCAAACACAGCGCCACCCTCTGTGAACTCCCTCTCCACTTGGGAAGGTAAATTACAGGTGCGCTTTGAGTCACCTCGTCCGTGAGTTCCAGCCGAGGGGACTTTGAGGACAGACACGCAGGGACGAGCAGGGGGAGTCCCCTCCCTCGGCTGCACCCTCAAGTGCACCGGCGTGGGGTGGACGCCGTCTCCCCTCCTCAGGGGGGGGGGGGGGCGGAGCATGGGGCGGGGTGTGCCGAGTGAAGAGACCCGAGCTCTCTGGCTTCTGTGCTTCCTGTAGCGTTTGGGTGTTTGCGCCCCTGTCCCTGCCGCCGCCGTCACTCTCCTTTCCTCTTCGTTCACATTTACCCTCGTTCCTCAGCGTTCAGCCCATACCTTAGAAAGAAAGTGGTGTCTTTTTTTTTACAAAAGTTTAACTTTGGGAATTCCCTCGCGGTCCAGGGCTTCCACCACTGGGGACCCGGGTTCGATCCCTGGTCGGGGAACTAAGATCCTGCAAGCCGCTCTGTGTGGCCAAAAAAAAAAAAGTTTAACTTTGATTCGAGGCTATATTCCTCAATGCTAGTAAACTTCCTCCCACCCCCATTAAGTTGTTCTTAGCTTCCAGAGTCCTTGGTTGGTTTTTCTTTATCTTTGTAGCACTTGATTGAAAAGAGTTTCCATGTACCTACTATAATGGCCAGTTTCATTATGGGAATCTCTTGAATTAGAAAGTTTTGGGAATGATATAGCACTTCAGATAGAGATGATAATGACAAAACAGTGTCTTATAATAAATGTAATTTCTGGGTTTAAAAAGCACTATTCAGCAGGAGGCTATAAGCCAAACTAGTTTTTTTCCCCAGCGTTTACTTTTCTCATACATTTAGAAGGAAAACATATGTCATGAAAATAATTACGTGCCTTAAGAGACCGTATTGATGGTCTTTTGTGTGCTGGCAGATTTTTTTTTCCCTTATTTGTGTACATTCTTCGTTAGTTTTATGTCTTGTATGATTAGTATAGGCATGCCAGTAGCCTAGAGCCTCCTAATTCATCAAACAGAGGATATTTCTAAAAAAAAAATAGCAAAGGCTTTGTCTGAGCTTCCCATTGCTGTTCCACAAACTAGCTAGTACCCCATCACCACCTATGCAGCAGGGCTGCTCCAGGGAGGAGTGACTCAGATCCTGCACGGGGCCTGCTCGGCTGCCCTGCTCACTCACTGCTTGTCAGAGGGGAGTTCGTTTAGCATTTTATGCTTCGGGTCCATTAGTTAAAATAAAGAAACTAAAACATCGTGGAAAAATTTCGGGCCCTTTGGATAGAGCACTTTTAACACAGGGCTTGATGTTTCTTTCATGTAAGTAGATCCTAATACCTTAAAAAATATAACCTATTTCTCATAAGGGTGATTATTTTGCGTTTGAAGTTGCCAGTTTGGGGAATGCATCCTGAAGTTGTGTTTGCCTTTTTAATTGACAGCATTGGGTGTAGAAAGAAGTGCATAGGACTTCTGTCTTTGGTTCAGCTGTGTCTGCTGTAAGTGGGGCCAGCGCCGTAGAAAAGGCTGAGTTTCGTCTCTGACGTTGGAGAGGACGTGGGAATTGATGCTTTCTTTCACGGCTCTCAGAGATCTTGAGTTTTCACAGTAGTATGTAGAATACTCACAAGCTACTTATGGCCAACTTTTCTGAATTGGTTATTTGTATTCTAGAATATGCTTTCCTATAGAATTGATACTTAGTGACTAGGCTTTCAGGCCAGCGCCTAGAAATCAACCTACCCTGTGATATCGCTGAGCTATCGTTTTAAGAATATTAGAAGAATAAGCAGGGACCATTAAAATAGATTTGGAGTTCTGATGGGCCAGTGGGATCCCAACCACATTTGCTCCTCGCTGAAGCCCACGTAGCAAGAAGCAGCACGCTTGGCGATGGCCCGGGAGCTCTGTGCTCTGCTCCTTGTCCTCAACTTAGGGAGTAGCGATTCCTGGTGCGCCCCGGCAGGTCAGTCAGGAATGGGTCCGGCTCTTATAGCAGGTGGCAGTCACCAGAGCTGGGAGCGCAGGGAGAATGAAGTTCAGGGCATGTGCATGCCAGCTTGAAGGTGAGTATTTTACCGTTGAGGGCTACATGTTCAAGATTCCCTGCAGCAGACACTAAAATATTACTGACATGAAGTTTGTAAAAGCTAGTGCATCTTTTGGGTCAGTGACAAGAGAGCATTTGCTGCGACACAGTGTCTCTAGTATTGTTCCTGTGTAACCGTTCTCCACGTTCACCATTCTCAACTTTTAACATCCACGTGCCATCCTGTGGTAGATCCACTTGTCCGTGGTGTTTAAATTTGGTTATTGTGAAAGCTCGTTTGCACCTGTTGAAAATGCTGGCATAATTACTACATTGGTAAACCCCAGAAATCTGAGCCCTTCTTTCGCTGATGCTTCTTGTTTCAGCCAGAACAGTGTACGGTTTCAAATGGTTCAGTCTTTTTCTGCAACAACGAAGTTTCTGATTCGGGGGAGTGCTTGCAGTCCCTACACCCCGCCCTCCACTTTTGAATTAAGAAAAGAAGGGCTTAGATTATTTTTGAGGCAGCTGCTAACAAAAATCGTGTTTTCTTAAGAGCTGTGCTTGTCGTTGTGTAACGATGGTGTGTGTTGGCCCAGGCTGGGAACAGTTCTACTGGAATGAACGGGCGATGCCTCGGAGTAGAAGAGCTTCCCTGTGTGGATCTGCGGCCTTTGCAACAGACCGTTTCTGCGCCCGGAGCCGATTGTAAGGCCGTCTCCGCCTGTGCACACAGAGGCCATTGAGAAGAGCAAGTGGGCAAAGGGTGTGCGGGGCTGGGGGTTGCCTGGTGCTCCAGGATCCAGGATGACCGTGCTTTCCTTGTCCCCGCTGCCAGCCAGGGCTTTGACCTCCTGAAGCCCAACTTGCCAGATGATTCCCATTCTAATTAAATGATACAGCCTATGGAATCAGCTCTTTTTTTTTTTCCGTTGTGGTGGGTGCATGGGCTTCTCATTGCGGTGGCTTCTCTTGTTGCGGAGCAGGGCTCTACGCGCGCCGGCTCAGTAGTTGTGGCGCACGGGCTCAGTAGTTGTGGCTCGCGGGCTGTAGAGCACAGGCTCAGTAGTTGCGGTGCACGGGCTCAGTAGTTGTGGCGCATGGGCTTTGTTGCTCCGCGGCATGTGGGATCTTCCCGGATCAGGGATCCAACCCGTGTCCCCTGCACTGGCAGGCGGATTCTTAACCACTGCACCACCAGGGAAGTCCTTTGTCAGTATTTTAAAATAGCAAGTCTGTCCATAAAATCTCATTGCCACTTTAACTGAGCTGTCGGGACATGGGATGGAACAACAGGGACGGGCTGGCTTCGCCTCACATGCCTCCACCTCTTGCTAGCTTCTCAGGTAGGCCCGTCGCTGTCAGTCCTCTTCTGGGTTTTAGGATGGGGGTGCTCTGGGTATTAAGGGCCCAGACCAGTTTAACCCAAAGCATCACTCTTTCATCCAACTCCAAACTCATCTTCCCCAGTTCAGCCCCCCACCTCCCGTTTCTGCAGAGCAGCCAAAGGGAAGGGGCTGTTGGTTTATTCTTCAGCTCTCCTCTCTCCCGTCACCCCTCCACTCATCCCCAACACTCCCCTCCGCGTGACAGCTGGGGACCGGGGAAGGAAAAGGGTGACATCTGTTGGCTGTTACTATCACCTTGATTTTGTCTTTGCATCTGTCTCTCTTTTCGTCAGAGACATTCCCTCCCAGCCTCCGAGAATGTCCCTAAGTACTGGCGAGGCACACTCCAGGTGACCTTTCACAGCTCCCCTCCAGAGTCTCCCCTGGAGGTGCGCCCTGCTCCGTCCCCCTCTGCTGAGACCTCACCCCACTCCTGGCCTCTCCTTGGTCCCTCTGCCCACAGCAGCAGGATGTGTGTCCCCCCAAACTGAAAGGCGCGGGCTGCAGAGTCTGCTGCCCTCTCTCCTCCCCCCACCTCAGCCTGCTGAGCAGGGGGCTGGCGCCAGGAAACCCCACAGAGGTGCGCCTTCGGCCTGGCGTCGGAATGCATGGGCACTTCCCCCTTCTGCCCTTGGCTTCAGGCCTGAGCCAAGTTCACGACAATGGGAATGTCCTGTTACTGTCACCGTTGGGGATTTGGACTTTGCTGCTGTAATCCCTTGTTTTGATGTATGGGTATAAACCTCAGAATTATAGGGAAGATCAGTCTGAATTATGGAAAAATTTAACAATGTGCAGTTTATTTACAAATGTAGTGATACACAGCTTTACATGAACAGTTTTGCTAATTTGTGTATCCCGTTACGGTAAAAAAAAAAATAAGTCTTTAAAGGAATTCATTCGTATAGTTTAACTCAGAAATTGAAGTTACATTGAAGAAATTCTTAATCATTTGAACCTTGTTTCGGAAAGTGCACTGCATTTTGTGGTAGGTTTCTTATAGGACACACATGCATACACACACATATGCAGTGTAGATTTGTAATGTAGGAGTTTTCATTGTATTAATTAAAATGAATCTTGATTTTGTTTGAAGACTTGATAGTCTCTGCTGAGAGAGCATACAAAAGTTCATGAGTTAGACTGTAGACTTAGACATCTTACTAAAAAAGATGGACTACTTGCTGCCTTTTTGTCTTGCTTGGTTTTAACTTTTGAGTGTGGGAAATTTAAATGCATCTTCTACTTTGTAGTGTATTAGGAAATCATAGGGTTAGAAGTCGGTAATAAATGCACCAAGTTAAGATGATAAAGGAGATTTTGAAGGAATCATGCATTTATGTTATAGCCTCCCCGCCACCCCTTTAATTAGAAAGAAATAGAATGTCCTTCCTTAGGCTTTAGGTAACTGAAATCCTGTGTCATACCCTTTTGTTAAGACAGCTGCTGTTGAAGTGTGTTGAATGTATTTTAGTAGCGTTGACGGCCACTTCTAAGTGACATTGAGTAGATTAGGAAAGTAAAATACATTGATTTGAACCATTCATTACTTTGATAGTTAATTTTATGTTAATGGTAGATTGACTATAGGGGAGATGTTGGAGCCAGGGCCCCAGGCAGTGTCCTTGCACCCCGTGCTGTGCTGTAGGGGGCCGACAGAGGAGCCCCAGGTCCTGCCTGAACAGGGGGAGCTTGTGCTGTGCCTCCGCCCCTTGAGGGTGAGCCCCTCATTAGCGCTGCCCAGGATGGGTGGCTGGCCCGGACCACTGGGCACCTCTCCTCCAGTCTCCTTCATGGTCAGACGCTGCCGTTTTAGGCTCTCATTTGGAACAGATGAGCGTCATCAGAGCTGACACTGGCTGGACACTATTGGTGCTCAATACTGTGCTGACTTTTCCTTTAATGCTCTGCGCACGTCTGCACATGAGAAATTCTTACCCCCGTTTGATAGAAGGTAACCCTAGTGCTCTAAGAAGTTTATATTAACTTGCAGACGGTACTTCGGGGGTTTGATTCCAAGCCTGAGTGATCATCACCTCTGAAGGTGACGATCTCTCCCGCTACTCTGAGCCCCCTGAAAAATCTGCCAAGTGCCTGGCACAGGTGCTAGGCTCAACACAGGTGAGCAAGACGCGGTCCCCAGCTGGGGACTAGTCAGGACGGCCTGGACCTGCTAATAACCTCGAGGTCCACAGAGGGGCAGGCTGGCTGTAGGTAGTTGACCTGTGTGTTGTTTCTCAGAGGCAGACACGTGGCTTCTCCATTGAAGAAAGCAGTGGGAACGTATAAGGGAGCCTTGATGGTAAAGCAGATTGGAAGTGGAGAGGTTGACAATTATTTGCGATTTATTGATATCTGGGCTCCAGAGCCATCCTAAACGCTGTGTGAAAGATGCTGTCGTTCTGAAGCTCATGACAGTCAGACATTGGTTAGACTTTCCTGTTTCCTGCGCCCATCACTTCCAGCTGAGGCCAGCTTACAAAGGCAGGGGGTGAGGCGGGCACCCTCCTCATTACTTCGGCTTGAAAAACAGCTGAACTCTCTGGGCTTTAGACGAGGAGATTACTGATGAAAATGTGTCCTGTGGTTCAGGCTTCATTTGGCCCTTTGTGTGTTTAATTTGCATGTGTCGAGGTCAAGCAGCTGGACAGACCTCTCGGCACAGATACTTTGTCGCCAGGGCCGGAGGGTGAGGTTAGTGCGACCGTAAAGGGCAGGCTTGTTTGCTCACAGGACGCATTTTGTGAGCAGGGTTCTCGGTAACGTCATTCTGAGCTGACTCCTGGCCTGTCCGTTTAACAGAATCGTTTAAAAATGAGCAGAGCGGTTCTGGACCTGGTGACAACCTGCCTGGGGGCTTGTTGGGGGATGTGCAGGGACGGGCTTGGCTTTGTGACACCCAGAGCAGCTCCATCTTACGGCGAGAACGCCGAGACCGGGTATGAATCGGTAAATACGCCACTTTGCCCGGGATGGGGAGCTGAAGCCGATCTGGAATAAGAACAAATGTTTTGCCGATATCTTACCTAATTTAAAAAAAAAACTATTTTTTTCCCTTTCCAATTTTAGGAATTACCCTGTTAAGACACAGTGTGCTCCAGAAGGCACAGAGAAGTGATAAATATGAATTTGTTGGTGAAACTAAGCTGCCTGATTTTTATCATCTTGGGGGCATGTTTTATTTTTGACACAAAGGAGAAAGAAGGGAGATTTTTGCCAACGGAAACTGCAGCCTCCTCTAGCCCAGCTCTGTGTGCTGCTTAAACTAGCGAGCGGTGCTTCTCCCGCAGTTCATCTTTGCACAAAGGGGATGATGTAATCTTTTTCACTGCCGGCCACGTGGGCAGCATGCCGTCACTGTCTTCACGCGGACACCTCTGCGCTGCCCAGACGGCTGTGCGTTTGAAATCAAATTGCCTTCCTATCTCAGTGTCTTGTTCCTCTCGCCAAGGCTGGCCTTCACCTGTGTATACACGCGTGTGCCTTCGCGTACCTGGATAGCATGGGTGACTTTACTGCAGGAAAATGACCAGAGTAGCATGTTGTAGAGAGCGGAGCTGGCTGTGTGCATGCATTTAAGATTGGGGGAGGGGACTCTGTTGCCATTAGCAACCACTTGCCTCTTTATTACGAGGGTGAAATGCACAAAGCTCAGGCTTCCCCTTCCTTCCACTGCTTTTTCTCCTGAGCTCTGACAGCAGCTCACCTGAGCCTGTGCAGCCCAGAGGCCGTGCTGCGAGCAGCCTCACGTACATGGAAGCGCGTCCTTTCCAACTGAACGCATCCTCCCACGTGTGCTGCCTTTCGGCTGCCCTTCCTCCGTGGGCGTCACTCCATCCTGTTGATTTAGGGCAGTGACCGCTGCCGTGGACTGCGCCCTTGTTTGTTCAGCTCTGGGTTAAGCACTTTCCCTGCATGTGCTCATTAGGTTCTGCTAACAACTTCGGAAACACAATTACAGAGGAAACTGCAGCCGGTGGCAGGGGTGGGGAGCTTTGCCGCACAGAAGACGGAGACGGGCTGTGGGGCACCTTGCATTTCATCTCTGCTTATTTTTTCCCTGAAGGAAAGATTACGTTCAGAGCTTTCCTTCTCCTCACGCCGCCCTGGTGGTACTCTTGCCAGTTGTGACGAGTCCGTGGGAGTGTGAGCCCCTGGCCACTGGGGCATAGTGACCCCAGGACAGCTTTGCTTCTTTGGGCCTGGCGTTCTGGGTGATGTGATTTTGGTGGTTAGGTGCAGCTACCTGAAATACTTCAGCAACTATAAGATGTCCTTGATTTGGGGGCCCTCACGCTTCTGGGGACCTCGTTGTTAAAGCTGTGTCAGTACTGATTTTGATCAGCACTTACGGGCTGCACATAAGGTAACAGAGCACCTTAATCCCAGATTCTGCAAGTGCCTTATTTGGAGAATTTGGAGCCTGAGTAGATGGGAGCTGGAGAGGAACGCATGCCTGCCCGCCTGCCACGCACACCGTTTCCCCCTCTGCACGGCCACTGGCCACCGTGTGGCCTTGCTGCGCCACAGGCTGGGATGGCCTGGCTTTCTTCCCCTGGTGGTGTAGCTCAGGACTGGGGAGTGGGGAGCTGGGGTGTCCTGTCTTTTTATTTATCGAGCTGACGTTTGCAGAGCACCATTGCCGGGCAGTTTTTGGTGCTTTACGTGCCTCACCTCACCGGATCCCCGCAGTGTCCCTGGGAGGTAGGGACTGTCCCTGCAGTGGATGGCTGGGGCCTGGAATCCATCTGCAGAGGGAAGCAGAGGGGTCGGGGGGGCCTAATTAATGGATGAAGCAGGTGCCGACAGAAGCCCTGGGATCAGGGAGAGATTATTCAAGAAAAGACTGTGCCTGTTTCTTCACTAAAATCAGAAGGGAGAGAAGTTAGCAGTAGAGGCATTTGGATGTGGAAGGGAAGAAACGTGAGCTTGTATCTTAAAACCTTGCTTTTCTTGGCGAAATAAGAGGCGACTGCCTGGTGAAAGGGTGAGCCGAGGTCGAGGATTTGAGGAGACCAGGGGTAGGGGTTGGGGGACAACAGTCATGGCAGCTCAGGTGCCCCAGCGGCTGGCAGCTCATCACCACTGTCTGGTCACCTAGTAAACGGTTTCATTTATGGGGGTGACCGGCCTGTGAGATGACAGTAAAGCCTAATAAGCATGAGATTCTGAAGGAGCCAACCTTTAAGAGATGTTCTTCCCAAGCTGTTGTGACTGTAGCCTTAACCAGATCCTGCAAAATAAGACATTGAAATAAAAATACCAGTTTGGCTTTGTTCGTACTTATTTACAAAGGAAAAAAGGTCACTTTCTCACTGTATACTCAGTGGTGGTAGTTTTGTGTCTTGTTCAGGATTTCGTCTCATTAAAAATTCGGCATCTTTTGCGCAAGGCTCAGTGGGCCGTGGCTCCTCCTTCTCGTCTGCCGACAGATCCGATTGCTTTTCCTTCACGATCGCTCTTCCTCCAGCCCTTCCTCACTGTCCGTCCCACCGGCCTGACCCAGAGCCTGGCCTCTCTCCACACCACCCGCCCTCAGGCCCCGCTTCCCCTCCTTGACTTAAGCATATGTGCTGCTCTGCACCCGCTGAGGGCCAGGCCTGTCATTGTCCTGCACAGGATGCCAGAGTGGCAGGCAAGCTCCGAGAGGCTGACCTCGCTTCCTCAGGTGGCCTCACCTGCGTCACTGAGGGACTCACGTCTGTTCTTGATGCGGGGCCTGGTCCAAAGGACACCTGTGCTCTCTGTTGCCACCTCCGGAAGAAGGGACAAAAGATGACAGAAGAGCCCAGGGAACGATTTTTTAAAAATATTTATTTATTTATTTGGCTGCTCCGGGTCTTATAGTTGCGGCATGCGGGATCTTTAGTTGGGGCATGCGAACTCTTAGTTGCGGCATGTGGGATCTTGTTCCCTGACCAGGGATCAAACCCAGGCCCCCTGCAGTGGGAGCACGGACTCTTAAGCCACTGGACCACCAGGGAAGTACCCCCCAGGAAATGATTAAGCCATCGCTTGAACGTTCCTTAAAACCGACCTTTCCAGATCTGAAGTACGCCCCCTTAGACTGCGCTGCCTGTGTGTGAACCCAGCATAGGTTTTATTTTATTTTGTTTGTGAACCAGAAGGCGCGGTTCTTGCCATCCTGCCAAGAGAGCGGAGGGACGAGGTCCTGCCTCTCGGCGGGTGTGCAGCCTTCCCCACTTCTGCCAAGCTCGTGGGGAGGGGAGGAGGCCCAGCGGAGGGCAGCCGGCCCCCAGGCAGACTCCAGGCGGGACTGGCCTGCACACTCGGGGCTCCTGGACTCGGGGTCCAGCTGTGCACACCGCCACCATTTCACCCAGTGGAGGAGCCTGGCCTGAAGTTACAGGTAGCCATGTAACTTCAGGGAAGTTTGCTCACGGAAGCACCCTCTGTATCAGCATGATTTTTAGTCCCTGATGCAGATTATCCCGGTCAGATCACTGCCTAGCGGTAGTTAAGAGGAACTTGGCTGAAGAAAAGGAAATGCTGATTCCAGGGCGAACGGGAGCTCTTTGTTCACCACAGGGTGTGTGTGCATCAGGATCTCCTGAGTGTGGGAAGAAAATAGCAAAAGCTTTTGAAAGATAGTTATGTATAGCTTATTATTTTCAAATATCTATTTGGGGGTATACAATAGACTAGTACAATAGTACACTTAAACATAATTGGGGACATGTAGTAAAATTCTTTGGTGATGGAATTCTTGAGCAAAAGCATTTGAAGAACATTGCTTTAGGGCAGTGGATCTCACAGGGCGCTTCCAGGATCCCATGGGCTCCTCAAGGACTTTTCAGGGGATCTGTGAGTTAAAGCTGTTTCCACAGTAGGCTAATAGGGTCTGAGCTTTTCCTCACTCTCATTCTTTCCAAAGCGTATAGTGATGTTTCCCAGTGGCTGCCTGGCACCTAACATCACAGCAGATTAAAGGCAGAGGCAGATGTGAGAATCTAGATGTTCTACCAAGCATACATTAAAGCCAGTCTCAAAAGTGTAAAAACAATGCCAGCCTTCTTTCTGGTATTTTTTGGAAATACAGATTTTTAAATAGAAAGTCTTACTTATTTTAACATGTAATAGATTTATTATCATTATTTTCCTTTTTTTTATTAATATATATATATGTATATTTTTTGGCTGTGCTGTGTGGCATGTGGGATCTTATCCCGACGACCAGGGATTGAAGCCCATGCCCCCTGCAGTGGGAGCGCAGAGTCTTAACCACTGGACCGCCAGGGAAGTCCCTATCGTTACTTTCCAAGAAATTAATCTTTAAAATTTTTTCTCAGTTTTAGCTTTTAACGTAGGTATTAGGTACCTAGATATTATGCGGCTGGGCTGTGACAGGCAGACCCACAGAACCCAAAGCTCTTTGAGACCCGCAGTGGTTCTTAAGCGTGCGGAGGGGTCTTGCAACCAAGCCTTTGAGATCTGCTTGCTGTGTTAGAGGTCTGGTAGGCTAGTCCGGGCCGTGCAGTCCAGCAGAAGGCCCACAAGAGGAGCCTGGGGAGGAGGACCTGGCAGGTGGGAGGGCAGGAAGGCGAGGACCCCTTTGTGCCTTTGGCCCCATCCTCCCTGGGAGAGGCAGGGAGGTCTGTGCTTTTGGCCTCCACTCCTCCTCCCCAGTTCTGCTCCAGCCTACGCCAGTAGCACAGATGGGTTATTGTGTGTATTAAATAGGCTTCTGTTGGAACCCCTGAGACCCTAAGACCAACCTATGGCATTATTGCTGTGGGAAAATCCATTCCTGAAATCCAGTAACGGCGGACTCGCTAACTGAGTTTTGGAACACAGGCTGTTTGGTGGTTAGAGACCGAGTTTCTGTGCAGGTCTCCGCAGCAGTTCCTTTTTGGCAGTTATTCTTCAGGAATCTTAAATAGGAGGAACTATTAGGGGAATTCAGTTGAGATAGAAATAGAAAGGGAAACATCTGGGGTATCCTGTTCTTGCGGTCTCAAACTTTCAGGACAGAGTGTAAAAATCGAGTTTTCTGTTAGCTCAGAGAGGTTAGAACCTAAAAATAATTTCAAACTAATCTCTTGTCCAGTAACATGCTTGTTTTTGTTTCCTTGTTCAACTCATTTTGGTAAAAGGTACCAAATGGTTGGTTGCGTCCTTAAAAAAATATGCAGGCTCATCTGACAGACAGTAGACGCTTTAGAGAAGATGTGGAATCCAGCCATTTGGGAAAACATTTGGCATCACCTCATAAACTCTGACCCAGCAGTTTCTCCCCTAGCCGGTCCCTCTGCCCGGAGATGCTCTGAAAGTGTGTTCTGGGATACGTGGACACGGCAGTTCAGGCAGCATCATTTATAATAGCAAAAATGGGAGACAAAGCAGACGTCCATGAACAAGAGCGCAGGAATAAGTTCATGGTATAGTCACAGAATGGAGCGTTAAACAAAGCTCAGTGTGCAGATTAATGCAGATGAACCATCCAAACTGGATCAAGTCACAAGAGTATGCGTGTAGTATGATTACTTTCATATGAAGTCCAAAGACAAGTAAAAGAAGCAATATATCATATAGCAGTAGATTCATAAATGGCAAAACTCTAAAGAAAAGCAAGGGAATGTTTGTCCTAAAAGCCAGCATAGTGGTATGTCTGGAGCCAGGAGGTGGTACCATCAGGCCAGGGCGTGGGGAAGGCTTCTAAGGAGTTGACAGGGTTCTGGTTCCTAAACGGGATGGTGGTTTCAAATATATACATGTAACACACATACACACCTTCATACAGACCAGCCTGACATTCTCTTCTAAGTCTGGGGCCTATTTTTGCCTGGGCTTTTCATTCTAGTAGCTGAAAGAATTAGAAAAATTGATTAAAAACCCTTTTTGTTTTACCGTACAGTGAATAATTGAATATTTAAAGCCATCAGGGCTCTTGGAAGTTATCTCCTATAATAGCACCCCCTGCTCCTCTTGTTTTGAGGTTTCAAGGTGGTACCATTGGAGAGTTGACTGATGTCATGGTGTGAGCTTCCCTAGAGCCGTCTGGGCTTGCTTGTGCAAAGAATGAAGAAGGGAAACTTAGTGTGGGTTTTCGAATGAGTTTGCCTTCACCAGCGTGGGCCGAGGGGGTGGCAGCCTCGGACAGTGGACACAGGAAGGCCAGCATCTTTTGGGTGCACTAAAGTTAGCTGTTGATTGCAGTGCGTATCATCGGGCAGAGTGGGAAAATCCTGTTTTTTCTTGATCATCTATTAAAACGAGAGATGACCTTGTATTAAAAAGAGAGACCGAGGGTGGAAGATGAGGTTGGAGCGTGGTCTGTACCTTCTGGCCTCGGGCCTGAGCCAGGTAGCTCCGCAGGGGAAGAGAGCGACTGGATTCTTACTCCAGTGGAGAGGCTTCTGACAACAGAGGGATGTGAAGTGGAAAGATGTTGGAAAGGGAGCGCTTTTTTAGTTATTGAAGTGTTTATTGTCACCATTTTAGTTAGAGGAGGTGATAGCTCCCCCCAGAATTTGTTCATTTCATGTGACTTCTGGGCTCATCTGTTTTTGTTTCTTATTAATATTCTGATTTGCCCCTTTCTACAGATAGGACAGGCTGAGCAGGACCCTGAGAAGGCTCAGGTGCAAGCGGGGTGCCCCTGGGTTGGGGGAGTGTGACCAAGCGGTCAGGAAAAGCTGCAGCCTCTTAGGCGGAAGAATATTCTGACTTTTGAACTGCCTTATAGTTCCTTAAATTATTTATAGTCAGTCCCAGGAGAAGGAAACTGCCAAACTTAATTGTTGATTTTAAAAAATCAACAGTTTTTGTGTGTGTGTGTGTGTGGCTTTTGACAATAACTGCAGGTGATGCATCTCCTTATAGAATGCAGTAATTTCAGGTAAATGGGCAAAATTTCCCCAAACCCATTTACTTGAAAGCACTTAGCAAATGCGTATGTCTGAGAATGAGCTGCTTTCTCAGAGGTCAGTGGTAATAGTAGTTAACGTTCTCGGTGCTGTTAGTCCTGTGCGTGGTCTCGTTGGGATCCTCATCTGACCCATTTCACAGATGAGGAGTCACGGGTGCAGAAAGGCTCAGTGACCTCCGTGCTCTCCCTGCTGGGAAGTGCAGACCGGGCAGCCAGGTTCCAGCCCCGACTCCTCACTAAACACATTAGTCCCTCGACAGAAAGTTCCGTGTTGAGTCGTGGCACCGTGGCTTTCAGGTGATATCCATCAGTGTAACGCGGAGGAGAGGGGTGGTGAAGGGTAGCTTTTATACCCTCCTCCTGAACGCCCCTCCGCACCTCTCGGGTCTGCGCCATCTCTACCTTGGAAGGAAGTTGTCTGTAACCCTGTGCTGGTCCTGAGCACCTGGGCAGCAGGTGTGCTGAGGTCTCGGTGCAGTCCTGGGCAGGTCCTGCAGGTGTGGGCTGGGGAGTGAGTGAGTACGCACCCCTTCATTTAACTGTCCTTGCTGCGTTGCTCTGTGCCTTTCTATACGTCCATTTGCATTTCTTTATTAATTGTGAAAAAATGTTCTCTGGGCTTCCCAGTAGAGAGATACCGACTTGCTTCCTCGCTGTCAGGGACTTAGCAGTTAGAGGCTTGGAGAAAGGAAAACAGATTGCCCAGCCTGCATGGCCTACAGCTTTGAGTCTCAGCCCGCTCAGATGGGGTACTGCCGGGCACGTCTAAGGAAGTCATCTTTCAGGAGAGCTTGCCTCCCCCCACCCCTCCCTCAGTTATTTATTGTGGACCCCACAGCAAGCAGGAAGAGGCCCCATGACTCACGGTTGCACGGCCCCAGTGCAGGCCCAGGACACCTGTCTTCTCAGCCCCTTACATGGCAGCAGTTTCCCAGGTGGGATGATGAGTTTTATGGTCACGCAGCTGTAACTTCTTCCCGTTTTGTGAGGGTCGCAGCCCTGCCGGAGCACTTCTGAGCCGGTGCCGGCACCCACTTACTGAGCTCAGAGTGAATCAAGGGGAGATGCCGCTACACGTGGGCTGGTACCTCCTCAAGTTCACGGGGTCTCCAGCAGTGATTCCCTCTGAGCAAGCTTCCCTGCGGCCCCTCCCAGAGGGTTGAGCCCCTCGCTGGCACTTTGGTCCTCTGTACCTGGGGAATTGCATCTTTTTCTCATTATCAATGAATATGCATAAGAATCCCAAGTGAGAGAGTCGATCCACATTAAATCCATTTTTATGTCAAAATTTGTTTTCCCATCAGTGTATCTGAAATTATTTGGCTGAATAAACATATTTTAACAAGAATTTAAAAAACATACTTTTGTTGGTATGCAGAAGGGAATTTGATGTGAAGGAGGTGGCAGGAGAGGTGGTTAGAGAATTGAAATGAATTTTTTTTTTTGCATTAGTTTTCTCAGCTTCCTTTGTAGTTTCTTAAATTTCTTATTAGGAATTCAGTAGGAAGGCTAATAATAGGGACCTATTTGTTAGAATTTCTTTTCCCTGCTTGGAAATGAGGGTAAGGCAGGACAGCAGTACCTGAGTTAACATGAATGAAAAAGTTGCTTTAACCTTAAAAGCCATGAGTCCTAAAGGCTTTGGCTGCCCTCCTGGTGTAATCTCGATACAGGTCCCATTATCTGTGACCAGAGTCGGGCTGGCGTTTCTCCCGCAGGGCTGTAGCACACCTGTTGAGCCATCAAATCTTGTTATGCTAAATAGAAGGATCAGGAAGAAAACTTCCAACTTAACCATAGGTTGCATTTGGAATTCAGCCTTAAAACAAACAAGTTACAAACACTACTTTTTAAAATATATTTATTTATTTATTTATTTTTGAGATGTCCTTAGCGGGAGGGAATTGCTCCTCCTAGGTTTCTAATCCTGTTCCAGGCTCTCTGTCCTCCACTGGCCAGTAAACATCTAAAGGACAGGACCTAGCTTGCTCCTGTTCGTGTCCTCAAACATCAGATGTGTCACCATGTGTTTCAGATGTATTTCTGATAACATTCAGAAGCAGATAAAGTTGTCAAAGCAGAGTAGGTTAGTTGAAAAACTGAGGCACAGCAGCTATATGTAACCTATCGAGTGGGCTTCTAATGATTTTTTTTTCATAGATCTTTATTGGAGTATAATTGCATCACAGTACTGTGTTAGTTTCTGTTGTACAACAAAGTGAATCAGCCATACGCATACATATATCCCCATATCCCCTCCCTCTTGAGCCTCCCTCCCACCCTCCCTATCCCACCCCTCTAGGTCATCACAAAGCACCGAGCTGATCTCCCTGTGCTGTGCTGCTCCTTCCCACTAGCTATCTATCTTACATTCAGTAGTGTATATATGTCGATGCTACTCTCACTTCGTCCCAGCTTCCCCCTCCTTCCCACCATGTCCTCAAGTCCATTCTCTACGTCTGCGTCTTTATTTCTGTCCTGCCCTTAGGTTTTTCAGAACCTTTTTTTTTTTTAAGATTCCATATAGATGTGTTAGCATACGGTATTTGTTTTTCTCCTTCTGACTTACTTCACTCTGTATGACAGACTCTATCCACCTCACTACAAATAACTCAATTTCGTTTCTTTGTATAGCTGAGTAATATTCCACTGTATATATGGGCCACATCTTCTTTATCCGTTCATCCGTTGCTGGACATCTAGGTTGCTTCCATGTCCTGGCTGTTGTAAATAGTGTTGCAACGAACATTGTCGTACATGAGTCTTCTTGAATTATGGTTTTCTCAGGGTATATGCCCAGTAGTGGGATTGCTGGGTCATATGGTAGTTCTATTTTTAGTGTTTTAAGGAACCTCCATACTCTTCTCCATAGTGGCTGTATCAATTTACGTTCCCACCAGCAGTGCAAGAGGGTTCCCTTTTCTCCATACCCTCTCCAGCATTTATTGTTTCTAGATTTTTTGATAATGGCCATTCTGACCGATGTGAGGTGATACCTCATTGTACTTTTGATTTGCATTTCTCTAATAATTAGTGACGTCGAGCATCTTTTCATGTGCCTCTTGGCCATCTGTATGTCTTCTTTGGTGAAATGTCTATTTAGGTCTTCCGCCCATTTTTTAATTGAATTGTTTGTTTTTTTGATAATGAGCTCCATGAGCTGTTTGTATATTTTGGAGATTAATCCTTTGTCTGTTGCTTCATTTGCAAATATTTTCTCCCATTCTGAGGGTTGTCTGTTCATCTTGTTTATGTTTTCCTTTGCTGTGGAAAAGCTTTGAAGTTTAATTAGGTCCCGTTTGTTTATTTTTGTTTTTATTTCCATTTCTCTAGGAGGTGGGTCAAAAAGATCTTGCTGTGGTTTACGTCAAAGACTGTTTTTCCTAGGTTTTCCTCTAAGAGTTTTATAGTGTCCGGGCTTACATTTAGGTCTTTAATCCATTTGGAGTTTATTTTTTTGTGTGGTGTTAGGTAGTGTTCTAATTTCATCCTTTTACATGTAGCTGTCCAGTTTTCCCAGCACCACTTATTGAAGAGGTTGTCTTTTCTCCATTGTATGTTCTTGCCTCTTTTGTCATAAATTAGGTGACCATATGTGCGTGGGTTTATCTCTGGCCTTTCTATCCTGTACCATTGATCTATATTTCTGTTTTTGTGCCAGTACCATACTGTCTTGATTACTGTAGCTTTGTAGTATAGTTTGAAGTCAGGGAACCTGATTCCTCCAACTCCGTTTTTCTTTCTCAAGATTGCTTCTATTTGGGGTCTTTTGTGTTTCCATACGAACTGTAAAATTTTTTGTTCTGATTCTGTGAAGAATGCCTTTGGTAGTTTGATAGGGATTGCATCGAATCTGTAGATTGCTTTGGACAGTATAGTCATTTTCACAATATTGGTTCTTCCAATCCAAGAACATGGTATATTTTTCCATCTGTTTATGTCATCTTTGATTTCTTTCATCAGTGTTTTATAGTTTTCTGAGTGCAAGTCTTTCACCTCCTTAGGCAGGTTTATTCCTAGGTATTTTATTCTTTTTATTGCAGTGGTAAATGGGAGTGTTTCCTTAATTTCTCTTTCTGATTTTTCATTGTTGGTGTATAGGAATGCCAGAGATTTCTGTGCATTAATTTTCTATCCTGCAGCCTTACCAAATTCACTGATTACTTCTAGTAGTTTCCTGGTGGCATCATTAGCATTTTCTACGTATAGTATCATGTCATCTGCAAACAGTGACAGTTTTACTTATTCTTTTCCAATTTGTATTCCTTTTATTTCTTTTTCTTCTCTGATTGCCATGGCTAGGACTTCCAAAACATGTTGAATAAGAGTGGCGAGAGTGGACATCCTTGTCTTATTCCTAATCTTAGTGGAAAAGCTTTCAGTTTTTCACCATTGAGTATGATGTTTGCTGTGGGTTTGTCACATATGGCCTTTATTAGGTTCGAGTAGGTCTCCTCTATGTCCATTTTCTGGAGAGTTTTTATCATAAATGGGTGTTGACTTTTGTCAAAAGCTTTTTTTGCATCTGTTGAGATGATCATATGGTTTTTATTCCTTAATTTGTTAATATGGTGTATCACATTGATCGATTTGTGTATATTGAAGAATCCTTGCATCCCTGGCATAAATCCCACTTGATCATGGTGTATGATCCTTTTAATATGTTGTTGGATTCTGTTTGCTAGTATTTTGTCCAGGAGTTTTGCATCTATGTTCATCAGTGATACTGGTCTATAATTTTCTTTTTTTGTGATGTATTTTTCTGGTTTTGGTGTCAGGGTGATGGTGGTTTTGTAGAATGAATTTGGTAGTGTTCCTCCCTCTGCAGTTTTTTGCAAGAGTTTGAGAAGGATGGGTGTTAGCTCTTTTTTCTAAATGTTTGATCGAATTCGCCTGTGAAGCCATCTGGTCCTGGACTTTTGTTTGTTGGAAGATTTTAATTACGGTTTCAATTTCATTACTTGTGATAAGTCTGTTTATATTTTCTAATTCTTCCTGGTTCAGTCTTGGAAAATTTCACCTTTTCAAGAATTTGTCCATTTCTTCGTGGTTGTCCATTTTATTGGCATATAGTTTGTAGTAGTCTCTTATAACCCTTTGTATTTCTGCGGTGTCAGTTGTGACGTCTCCTTTTTCATTTCTAATTTTATTGATTTGGGTCCTCTCCCTTTTTTTCTTGATGAGTCTGGCTAAGGGTTTATCAATTTTGTTTATCTTCTCAAAGAACCAGCTTTTAGTTTTATTGATCTTTGCCATTGATTTCTTCATTTCTATTTCATTTATTTCTGCTCTGATCTTTATGATTTTTTTCCTTCTACTGACTTTGGGTTTTCTTTGTTCTTCTTTCTCAAGTTGTTTTACGTGTAGTGTTAGATTGTTTATTTGAGATTTTTCTTGTTTCTTGAGGTGAGATTGAATTGCTGTAAACTTCCCTGTTAGAACTGCTTTTGCTGCATCCCATAGGTTTTGGCTCTTCGGGTTTTCGTTGTCATTTGTTTCTATGTATTTTTTTATTTCTTCTTTGATTTCTTCAGTGATTTCTTGGTTACTTAGTAGTGCACTGTTTAGCCTGCACGTATTTGTGGTTTTTACAGTTTTTTTCCTGTAATTGATTTCCAGTCTCATAACGTTGTGGTCAGAAAAGACACTTGATACGATTTCAATTTTCTTAAATTTTCCAAGGCTTGATTTGTGACTCAAGATGTGATGTATCCTGGAGAATGTTCCATGTGCACTTGAGAAGAAAGTGTATTCTGCCACTTTCAGGTGGAATGTTCTAGATATCAATTAAATCTTATCTGGGCTGTTGTGTCATTTAAAGCTTGTGTTTCCTTATTTGTTTTCATTTTGGATGACCTGTCCATTGGTGTAAGTGGGGTAGTAAAGCCCCCTACTATTATTGTGTTACTGTCGATTTTCCCTTTCCTGGTTGTTAGCATTTGCCTTAAGTAGTGAGGTGCTCCTGTGTTGGCTGCGTAAACATTTATAATTGTTATATCTTCTTCTTGGATTGATCCCTTGATCGTTATGTAGTGTTCCTCCTTATCTCTTATAATAGTCTTTATTTTAAAGTCTATTTTATCTGATATGAGTATTGCTACTCCAGCTGTCCTTTGATTTCCATTTGCATGGAATATCTTTTTTCATCCCTTCACTTTCAGTCTGTACGTGGGTCTCTTGTAGACAACATATATATGGGTCTTGTTTTTGTATCCATTCAGCCAGTCTGTGTCTTTTGGTTGGGGCATTTAATCCATTTTACATTCAAGGTTATTATCGATATGTATGTTCCTCTTACCATTTTCTTAATTGTTTTGGGTTTGTTTTTGTGGGTCTTTTTCTTCTCTTGTGTTTCCCACCTAGAGAAGTTTCTTTAGCATTTGTTGTAAAGCTGGTTTGGTGGTGCTGAATTCTCTTAGCTTTTGCTTATATGAAAACCTTTTGATTTCTCCGTCGAATCTGAGTGAGATCCTTGCCAGGTAGAGTAACCTTGGTTGTAGGTTTTTGTCTTTCGTCACTTTAAGTATATCCTGCCACTCTCTTCTGGCTTGCAGAGTTTCTGCTGAAAAATCAGCTAATAACCTTATGGGGATTCCTTTGTGTGTTATTTTTTGTTTTTTCTTTGCTGCTTTTAATATTGTTTCTTAGAATGTAATTTTTGTTAGTTTGATTAATAGGTGTCTTGGTGTGTTCTCCTAGGGTTTATCCAGTATGGGACTCTCTGTGCCTCCTGGACTTGGGTGACTATTTCCTTTCCCATATTAGGGAAGTTTTCAACTATAATCCTTCAAATATTTTGTCAGACCCTTTCTTTTTCTCTTCTTCTTCTTCGACCCCTGTAATTCGAATGTCGGTGTGTTTAGTGTTGTCCCAGGGGTCTCTGAGATTGTCTTCAATTCCTTTTATTCTGTTTTCTTTATTCTTCTCCTTGGCAGTTATTTCCATTATTTTGTTTTCCAGCTCACTTATTCATTCTTCTGCCTCAGTTATTCTGTTATTGATTCCTTCTAGTGTATTTTGCATTTCAGCTATTGTGTTGTTCATCTCTGTTTGTTTGTTCTTTAGTTCTTCTAGATCTTTGTTAAACATTTCTTGTATTGTCTCAATCCGTGCCTCCATTCTATTTCCGAGATTCTGGATCATCTTTACTATCATTACTCTGAATTCTTTTTCAGGTATATTACCTATTTCCTCTTCATTTATTTGGTCTTATAAGTTTTTACCTTGCTCCTTCATCTGTGACATACTTTTTTGCCATCTCATGTTTTTTTTTCCTTTTTTTTTACGAGTGGGATTGTGTTCCTGTTTTACTGGTTGTTTGGCCTGAGGCTTCCAACACTGGAGTTTGTAGGCTTTTGGGTAGAGCTGGGTCTTGGTGCTGAGATGAGGAACTCGGGGAGACTTCACTCCGATGAATATTCCCTGGGGTCTGAGGTTCTCTGTTAGTCCAGTGGTTCGGACTTGGAGCTCCCACCGCAGGAGCTTCGGCCCGACCCCAGGTTCGTGAACCAAGATCTTGCAAGCCACCTGGGGCAGCCAAAAAAAAAAAAAAAAAAAAGGAGTACAGTAACAAAGTAAACAATAAAATTAGACTAGGAAAGTAACAGCTATGTTAGAAAAAATAAATAAAAATAAAAATGCAGATGAAAACAACAACCGGAATGTAGAACAGAACTACAGTAGTAACAAAGAGGAGGAGGAAAGAACAAAACAGGTGGAAAAGGTCTTGGCTGTGGAGGGTGGCGTCTAAGCAGGGGTGAGGTTTGGCTGGTGGGCGGGACCTACGCTTAGGGTCCACAGGGCTGGAAAAGGCGGCGGGGGCGTGGGGGGGGTTTAGGCTCTACAGAATACAAGGGGCCCAGGCGTGCCTCCCCACCTGGGAGCCCAGCAGGCTTCCTGGGCTCAGGTGGGTGGGGCAGACACCCTCCGCTCCTCTCCTGCTCCTGCAGCCCCCTCCCAGCTGCCTCTCTTGATCTTGCTGGCCTCCTTCCTTCGTCCCCAGGGCCCAGCTGCCTCTCCTGATCTTGCTGGCCTCCCTCCTTCGTCCCCAGGGCCCACGCTCCCTGCAGGGGCCTTTGGAGGGTGGGGGATCGGCCTGGGAGCTCAGCAGGCTCCCCGGACCCAGGTGGGCAGAGCAAACGCCCTCTGCTCCTGTCCTGCTCCTCCATTCCCGGAGGGCCCCTCCCGCCTGCCTCTCTTCATCTCCCCAGCCTCCCTCCTATGGCCCCAGGACCATCCCAGCCTGGAGGGGACCTCTGAGGGCATAGGATCCGGCCTGAGAGCCAGGCAGACTTCCCTGGCTGGTTGGGCAGGGGAAACGCTGGGCCGGCTCTCCCCTGATCCCAGCCCCCAAGGGTCCCTCCAGGCATGGGAAGGCATCCCTCCCCTCCTCTCATCCACTCCTCAGGGGCGCCAGTCCTGTCTGGCCTCCACTTCTCCTCCCTGCTCAGTTCCCCCACATCCTACTGGTTCTCTTGGGGGTTCTTCCCGTCTCCTTGGGCGTCAGGGTCCCCCACCAGCATCTGGCAGTCGCCCTAGTTGTGGGGAGACGCCAACTCTGAGTCTTCCCACACCGCCTTCTTGACTCCGCCCCCCCCTTCTAATGATTAAGGCAATCACAGTGTTACTCTTTGAATATGTTATAGTATTATTCACTTCTGTGCTTTGCGGTTTTAATCCCTATAGCAGGGGTTTCCAGCCTTTTCGGAATGGTCTGCAGCATCCTTTTCTGTGTCAAGGACTTAGTTTTAGTGCCAGTGATTGATACAAAATTTCAGTGACAAAAGTAATACTTTCAGATGGCTTTGTGTAACTAATCACGATAGCATCTACATCTTTTTTATAAATAACAGTACCTGTATTTGTAAGGCATATTTATTTGTCCATCAGACTTTGCTTGTTATGTACACACGGTTAAGGCCACTATTTGGTCTAATGTGTGTTTTATTTTGTTTTAGATCATAAGCTTCTTAAAATCAGGAACACGTCATTCGGGGGAACATCTCTAGGGCTTAAGAGAGCACCATGTGTAGATGTGTCCTTTATGAATGCCAGGTGATGAAAAACACAGTCCTACGCTTCATCCGAGGGGCTGGCTGGTAGAAAGTTCTTCCATACCTTTCTAGTGAGTTTATGTTGAAATTAAATCCAAATGGAAATAACTTTTCAGTCCTTCAGGTTCAGTTTTGAGTTGCATGGGGTTCACTTGGCTTGCTGTTTCCCTCATGTCTACTCTGCTTACAGAATCTCCTAATGAAAGCACTTTGGTGTAACTCGGAATTCTTGGGTGAAGACACTCCTGAGTGCAAAGGGGCGGGGCTGCAAGACCCGTGTTTCCTACTTAGGACCCACTTCCCTAGAGTCTTGCCTTCCTCTTGGTGGCTGAGGACGTGGTGTTGACTGAAAAAGAACACAAAGTGAGAGCAGTGAGTTCGTTTTATTCGGTGACCTCACTGAGGACTGTAGCCCAGGAGACAGGCCCCTCAGATGGTTCTGGGGATCTGCTCCGAAGAGGTAAGGGGGGAGCCAGGATACAGCTGAACTTTTTTTGCTGGAAAAACATGTGGTTAAGCATAAAAAGATCACTGCTAATTACGAAGAACGGACATCTGAAGTTAATGATTTCACTGTTTCTCTATGTGTGGGAAGATGCAGGACTCTGGGCTCACTGAAATTTTTCCTTAGGTATGCATCTTAACTCTCCAGGGACCAGTATATGCTCTACGGAACTCGAAGCCGCTCAGTGTTCTTCCCATCACAGAAGCTTTTCATAAATAATTTGTGTGTGTGTGTGGCTGGGCAGCAAATAACTTTTTAATTACATTGCGAAAATCCCAGAGCCAAACTTTTCCTCCTTAAAAATCTGAACGAAGAATGTTCGTTGATGTACTAGATGATGTACAGGATGTGAGATGAAGGACTCACTCGTGACCGTAGCCTCCTCAGAATGAGTGTTTGGAGCAAGTTGACCGCTTTGGAGCCGTTGCTGACTGTCTGGGATGAGACGGATACTCGGCGCTCGGAGCTGCAGATTGTCAGCTGCCACTTAAAATTTCCAACTGCTTGAAGCGCTCCGAGCCTCGGGGGCTACCTAGCTGGGGATGGAGCCCTTACTGCGGCCATAGCACTCTGCTGGGCAGTGAGATGCAGGACCGTCCCATCCCTCGAGGGGCTTCCCTTATCATGGGGCGCACCGATGGGTGTTGAGGTAACTGTAACCGTGCAGTGTGGTAAGGGTGCGGGGTGCTGTGGGAGTGCAGGATGGGGCATCTGATCCAGCACTGGGGGCCTCCGCCAGGCTTCACAGACGGGCTGGGTCTGGCCCGAGTCTCTCTGGAGGAGCTGGGCATGGGAAGAGTGCGTGCGTGTGCGTGTTCACACGTGTATGTGCACGTTGGGAGGTGCGGGGGGTGTTTCCGGCTGGGAGGGAGCAGTGTGTGTGGAAGTTCAGCCGTGAGCGAGGACGTGTGTTCCCTGCAGGTGATGAGAATTCCTGGAGTGGGTGTGGGAAGAGGGTACTGAGTCGGGGGGAACTAGTGAGGCCACAGGGGTAAGTGGACGTCAGGTCTTGAGGGGCTTTGTGCCACATCAGGGAGTTCGGGCTTTATTCGAGGGCACAGAGAAGCCAGTGGCGAATTTTAGGGGAGTGAAACTGTGAGATGTATGTTTAGGAGAGAGTGGCAGAATGGATCAGAGGGAATCATGAATGTCCATTAGGAGACTGTGGGAGTCCTGCACACGAGGGAGATGCTGGCCAGTGGACACGGTGCCCCTGGAGTCTGCAGGAGTGCAAGGGAGGACGGTGGGGGGCAGGGGGCAGCCTGGGTTCCTGGTTCGGTTGTGGGCGGGTGGTTTGTGGGACCAGGTGCTGCGCTGGGACCCACACAGTGCGGGGCAGGTCTGGGGGGATGCGGGCGAGTTCAGGGTTAGACGTTTGGTGGAGAAGCCTGTACCGTAGGCATGCAGGTGCCCAGTTCATGACCCCTCATGGTTCCAGTGATGACAGTCTCCTGCTCGGCAGCCAAGACCAACCATAATCAGCTCCCCCCCGCCCCCCGGCAAGAATCCTACATGTTATAGGACATCTCTTACTTTGATCCCTCCGGCCCTGGTTTTTCCATACCATGTGTCTGCACTGTACAGAACTGACCACTCCTGCCGCTCTGCCAAACACACTGGGTTCAACAAGGACCCTAGATTGCACTTGATGTTCATATCACCCCCAAATCAGAGGAAATCAGTGTACACTGAGAGAAGTTTTAATACCGTCAGTTTATACCACTTCTCTGTAATTGAAAGCCTTTCTGTATGTAATAATCAAAAAGATATTTATATAAAGGGAAAAAGTAGAGTTATAATTATAGCTGTATTTTCCAAAGCCTTTTATAGAGCTTGATTGTGATGTGCATTTAAAAAATTATACATGGGTATTAGAATTTTTTCTTATTTGGTAGAGGGTAAGGGTACTACCATTTATGGACTGTTTGATGTAATGATTAAACAAGTTTTCTTTTAGCAGTCAACTTAGGTTGATTGCTGTACAGTTGTATCACTGTTATTCATTTGCTACAAACTAAGTTTTTTTTTGTTTTTTGGTTTTTCTTTTGGCTGCGTTGGGTCTTTGTTGCCGTGTGTGGGCTTTCTCTAGTTGCAGCGAGCAGGCGCCACTCTTCGTTGCGGTGCGCGGGCTTCTCATCACGGTGGCTTCTCTTGTTGCAGAGCACGGGCTCTAGGTGCGCGGGCTTCAGTAGTTGCGGTGCGCGGGCTCAGTAGTTGTGGTTCACAGGCTTAGTTGCTCCGCGGCATGTGGGATCTTCCCAGACCAGGGATCGAGCCCGTGTCCCCTGCATCGGCAGACAGATTCTTAACCACCGTGCCACCAGGGAAGTCCCACAAACTAAGTTTTTAAACAACTTTCCTGAGAGGCTACTTCTTATGTAAAGCAAACCTTATTTGGAGTCTGTCAGCACACAGAACCATATGTATCAAAGTGTGTGTGTGTGTGTGTGTGTGTGTGTGTAGTTTAGGGTGAGTGACAGGTCTCAGGGTACAGCCTGGGTGAGCTTTCCCCAGAGGCATCTCCTGACAGGCAGTACAGGCACAAGCACAGACAGATGTCTTCTTGCTCTTGGCGTTAGACAAACACGAGGATAATGTTTCTCTACGCTTGGCCCTGTGCTGGTCCCTGGGGATGCAAAGATGAACGGCACGTCTGGGCACATGGTTCTTTTTAGATTTATGAGATTATAGAACTCCCTTTTATAACATTCCTCCTTTTTTTGACTATTGGAATAGTTCCTTTCATTGGTCTATTACTTAGGCTTTTTAATTAACCTCTAACACAGTTACTATGTAATTAAATCATCAAATGTTAAAAATTCTACAGATTGTCTCATTACAGTAAAATATATGTAATAGTTAAAAATATTCTTGCTCTGGTTTTGTTTTTGGTTTTTTTGGGTATTTTGGTTTGTCTTCTATGTTTTGCGCTCAAGACATTAAAAGCCAGAGCTATTTCAAGTTGAAATGCCCTTAAACTGCCTTGAATCAGTCAACTTATGTTGCTTTTTCTTTCTGCAAGGTATGATGTTACAGGCTGTTGCTTCTAAAATTATGTGAAGGAATAAATCAACCAGTCTGACAGTTATTATAACCATAAAGGAAATAAGTAGAAATTATAGTGCTGCACTATGAAACCCCATCCATAGTCCTGTGTGGTGGCCTGTGAACATGTTTAGATTCTTGATATAAATATTTAATTCACTTCATATGCATTTTATAATCATTTTATAAGGATGGACTGTAGTTACATATTTATGTAAAAATAATATAAGCATTGCATTATGTTTTGATTTTTTCATGTATTAGTAAAGAAGACACAGTACACCACTTGATTTATAACCCTGTATCTCCCCCCCACCCCCCCAAAACATTTTCAGAGAGGATCCATCCAGGCTAGAGAAAATGCTTCCTTCCTACGCAACACTGGTCTCAATGCTTGCCCAACTAGAAGCCTTGGTAGCGCAAACATTGTGCCGCGCGCGCTGCCGCTCCCAGTGATCCGTGACTAATCCCGCAGGCACTGCAGAGAAAGGTCCGGCAGTCGGAACTGCGGACGGCCTGCCTGGAAAGGGTGACGTCACCCCCATCTGCGCGTGCGCGCTGCCGCTGATGGAGAGGCTTAGCCCCCTGCTCTTTGTGCTGTGGGGTGCGCGCGCGCGCGCGTGCGTGCGTTTCCCCTAAATAAACTAATGAGCAAAATTCGGTAATTACCACCAAAGACTCCGTACTAATAGTGACCCTCCAGCTTACTACTTAATGTTGCTTTTCTTTGTTCTTTCAGAACGCTGCTTTCTTTATTACCACATTGTTTATTCCTGCTGCAACCTGTGTCTTTAGAAGGATGGGAATTTGTTCAGTCTCTCTGACTTTCAGTCTTCCCATTTAGTGAATACTAACGTAAGATAGCTGGCCGGCAAATGAGACCTCTGAAAACGAATGAGCAGACAGTTTGCCTTGTGGATTGTCTTTGAAGGACAGATCCCAGTGCAGGAGGTGAGGCGGACTGTTCAGAACAAGGTGCCGGTTCATTTGGTTCAGCTCAAATGGTGAAGAAGTGACTTGTTTTTCTTCTAACAAACACTGTTTTTATTCAGTACTTAAAAAAAAAATTGACTTGTTTAATTTGAGGATTATGTAAAATTTCAAATGGCTAGTATCCACCGGTACTCCTGAGAGAAATATGGGGGAAAAAAATTAACCTGTGTTTTGGTTTAGAATTCTAAAAATTTGGTTCATTTAAAAACTCATTTGATTTGTTTCATCTTAATTTCTTTTGAAACCAGCTATGGAAAAATGACTGCTGGGATAACGTGCTGCATAAAAGCTTTTTTGCTCATTGTAAAAATATTTCTGTGGTGCTTTTTTACTTCTTAAATAAAAAAGCTTGGGGGTGGTTGTTCCTTATCTGTTTTGTTGTTTTTAAAAAATCTGATACCAAGGAAATGACCAAGTGCAGGAGCATTCTGGTCAGCAGTGACTCGCTTCAAAAGGTATTTGTCAGCAGTAACAATATAGCACCTCCTTGTAGGGTCGAGGGGTGAAAAACGAGAGATTGATCTGACCAGTGGGGTATTAGATAGTTGAAGTTTCAGACCATTGATTCAACTAAAAGATTTTACATTGTTGAATAACTTGTGGAATGTTTTCTCTTAGGGCAGAGAGGTTAATTTTCCTCGTTAAAAATGCAAGTCATACTGTAGGCCATCTGAGCAATACTGAGCTTATAGGTTAAACAGGAAACAGGAAGTGCTAAGGAACATTGAGGTGCTTGCATGGGGGTTTCGGGCAAGAAGCTGGAGAAGTATGTGCATGTCTTTGTTCGTTCGTTCGTTCGTTCCTTCATTCAGCCAACCCACGTTTATTGAGCACCCTGTGCCTGCCCTGTCCTAGGCAGCTGGGACACAGCAGGGGACAAAACAGACCCGTCCTCTGGCTAGCAGGCGGATTTAGAGGAAGAGAGAGAAAAACTGTCCTCTTGATGGGCAACAGAATGTGAGTCACTTTAGGAAACGTGAATGATTTGGGAGCAGGGGGTTGAAATGTACCTCAGGTTGGCAGGTTACTGAACCAAATAGCAGTTTGAAAAGTGGTAACAGAATCAATTTTGGCAAGTCATGTCATGCTGAACCTGGGGGTTTGAGATATTTTTAAATGAATATGTTAAAACCTCTAAATATTCAAATGTGATTGCTTTAGGAAAAGGGGTTATTTGTGTTGACTGAAACCAGGAAAGAGGAAAGAAAATCAGCCACTAACTGCATGTTTATGTTAACAATGATAAAATCAGAGTTTTAACCCAAACCCTTTTCCCTCAGTAGCGTTCAACAAATATTAACATCAAGATCTAGAGTGATGGCAAATGTTATGTGAACATTTTTTCAGGTTTGGTTTAAAAGAGCAGCTGTTGACTTCCTTGTAGGACTCCCCTGGGACACACCCTTTGCACCTACGGAGGAGCTGGATGAGCCTCGGCTGACTGCATCCCATGCGGTGTTCACCGTTCCCTGAAGCTAGCATTTCATTAAACTTCACAGTGGCTTCTTTGTCTCAGCAAAACGTACTTTAAATCGTAACAAGTATCCAGTCCCTCGGCACACTTCAGCGTAGGCCTGTGTATTTTAAAAAGTATATAATTGACGAAATGGGTACAAATACATGTCCTCTGACTTTGGCCATTTACCTCTGTTATATAGTTATTGCCTTTCACATTGCTCTTCTTTTTTTGCCCCTTCTCTCCTAGTTTTACTGAAATTCTCTCTGTGCCACCTATTAAGTTTGGTGGCACTTAGAAGTAAAGTGCTGATGACTTCCTGGCTGTGGCACTGATGAGGTCTGGGGTCTCACAGGTGTCACTCCGAGATGGCATCTGCCAGCCCTTCCCCTCTCCATGAGTGTGGGAGGACAGGTGTATGCTTCCAGGGTAGTTGCTGAGTGTATCCTTTTGTTCCGAAAGTGTAGGACCCACAGCTAGATCCTTTAACGCACGAGGAAGCAGCACAGTAGTTGTCGTCATGTAATCTATCTGTCATGTAATCTAGAATCACTGGAATAGCACAGAAGCCATTTATTTGTAATTGTTTTGTAGTCACGCACTCTGTTTTCATAAATAGCTCTTCAGGGCATGGAACAGAATCTGCCATTTGATCTGAGGACATTTCATGGCTGAGTTCTTCTTGCTTTTTATTGAAAGTTATGTGATATATTTAATCTAGCTTTAGCATGTGTACAGGCTTCCTCAGTCCTTTGCCTGTTGGGTGTGTTTTTTAAAAATGGAAACGAGGTTAAACATAATAGTTAGGTGAGCGCCTAATAATAGCCACAAACTCAGTTTCTTTGTGTGGTTAGTTTTATTTTTTGTTTGTTTGTTTGTTTCTCTATTTTCTTTTATGTTTTAGACGTTTTCATTGTCAATTTTAATAAAATCAGAATCTCTTTTTTTCTGTGCCATATTCAACAAAAATATTACAGTAAAACTATTTAGAATTTATATTCCAGTCTATGTTCAGACATGTACATATATCGTAAGAGAAGTTAAACACATTTTCACACCAATTTAGCCATTGATTCATGCCTTTCTTCTTCTAGAAAAACTGTGAGTCTTACTTAATTTAGGGGAGATTGTCATTGTTAGTTTTGTTTCCTTCACTTTGTTTTCATATCAGTATGATATTCTTCCTGTGGGGTGACCTGGAACATGGCAGCTCTAACTAGCATCATTCACTCCATCAAGGTTATTAATAAACAGATGTAGTTCAGAGTCGGTGGGAATTGTCAAGAATGCTTTGGAATTCCGTTAAGTCACACAGGCCTCTCTTGAGGTCCGCGAACTGGAATGGGGACATTCTCCTTGTCGAGGGTGGTGTGAGAGGCAGCTCCTGCTTCTGCAATGTGGGAATCCAGGACCGCGGTGGTAGTGGCAGCTCTCTGAGGGCTCTGCTGTGTCCCGGCCGGGGCACGTGCGTGCACGGGCTATGGGGGGACGGTAGGAAGCGTGCATTTTCTTATCTGGTGGCAGTGGAAGGGGATCCTCTTTTCAAATCCCAGTAGATGGGGGTCCACAGCTGTGGCTTCCTCCTTCCTAGTATTCTGTTATTTGGTCTGCCTCCTCATTGCCTGGGTCCATTCGTGCTGCTTACAGAACTTTCCATCCTGTGCCTTGCTCTCTATGTGCTTATGAGCTTGTCTCTGCAAAGGCTGCTGTGGTGGCTGGTTCCTCTTTGCATTTGCCCGCTGCCATCCATGTCCGCCTCAGTTGGAACTGGGATGTCATCAATCTTTGTAGACACATGCAGTGCATTACCCAATGTCAGTCAATGAATTGCTGAGACGACATTGCATCCATTCAAGAGTTTTGAAGGAACCTTAAGGATGAAATTGCAGAGCCCTTGGCTCTCGTTTTGCCTTTTATAAATAGCCACTGTTCTAAAAGCTTGGTGGGCTGCCAGCACAAGGCATGGTGTATTGGAAAGCACAGTGGCCTGGTGATCTTGAGGCCTGCGTTGAGGTTCTGTGTTGAGCCATTTCACAACCAGCTGGGTAGTGCCGCCAAGCCCTTGGACCTCAGGGTCCTCGTCAGGATATGTTTGCTGTGGTCTTTGCACAGAAGTCTCTGGTGATCGTCAGTGTCATGGTTAGATCCCGTTAAACTGGGTTCTTTGTACATGTGTAGGTATTCTGTGGACAGGATTGTTATTAATCTACTCGTTCTTTGTTTCTGTGAATGATACATTGCAGAGACTAGATTCTGTTGGATTCCTCCAAAATGTGCTGGTTTTGTTGCTGTTTGGGTGCTTGTTTCAGCAGGCTGGACCCTGCAGCGGGCAGCCACTCCAGCCTCGGGTCCGGTCCTTAGCCTTAGCTTGGAGCTGGGGCTGCTTGGAGCTTGCCCTGAACATGCAAGCTCGGGGGGACAGCCAGAGGTTTGGGCCAAGTTTAGGTACAGAATTTGGGGCTCCCCTTCTCTTTTGCACGATTTCTTTTCTTGATTACAGCTGCTGAGGTTGCCCTGAGCTGTGTCCCGACTTGTTTTAGCAGCTCCAGGTGGCTTAGGCTGGGCCCTGCCCTCAGGCGGAAAGCCCTTATAAAGTCACTTCCTTTTTCCTGGTGTCTCTTCCTGCTTTTGGTCACTCTCCTGTGCCTTGAGACAGTCGGTTTTTGTAGGTTTAATCTGTGGCAGGGCTGGTCCTCAGGAACTGCTCAGGCTCATGAGAAGTGGAAGCTCCAATCACGTACCGAGAGCACTTTTTTTGCTGCTAATTCCAGGTCTGTGCCTTGCATTGGTTATTTATTACCAAACTCACATTTTTGGATCCTTTCCTTGTACTATTTTGGCAAAAACAAACAGGAAAATAGGGATGGGGCAGCTCTCTTTAATTCTTTCTAGAGATTGCTCTGCCGTGAATGATAGTTACTTGTTTTGATGAGTATGGCCAACATCCTGAAGCTGGATTTCCCCTGGTAGAGACCTCCAAGAGACAAATGCCGAGGCGTTATTACCATTATGAAGATTTCTGACCCCCAAAGTCCCATGTGGGCATTCGCCCTGGAGAGCTGGGCCGGTCGTGTTTGGGCTGCCAGAGTTCCCTTTACGGAGATGGGTACTGGCCTGGCCTAAAGTGCCCGCTGCGTGCTTCCTTGCCACACTGTTTCCACTGGGCCTTCTACGACGTTCGGGGCGTGGGGAGAGTTGGTTTGATGTGAGGAGAGGGACCTGGGCCACCCAGTGAAGCGGGTGACACCAGGCCATCTTACCACGTTCGCCAGTGACATTCCTCCAGGGGCGCATGACCCAGAAAGCCTGGAAGGACAGCGCCAAGTGGGAGCTGTGGCCAGTCCCCAGCTGTTTATAATTCTGCTCTCCTCCCTCACACTGTTTAACTGGATTCGGAGACAGGATGAGGCTCTGAGCTCCCCCTAGAGGTTTTAGTGTGCCATGAATCGCAGTTTTAAAACAACCGTGTTGCTGCTTTATTTGCCAGTGTTTATGTTAAATCTGTGGAATTAAAATGAAGATTTTTGAAACAATCTGGACTGATTTCATATCCCGTCTTTTTGGGACCAAACCTTTCTTTAAAACCAGAAATGATCGAGAGCCTGCTTGGTATGGGAGCCTCTGGGTCTGGGTCTGCAAATCATTCTTGCACATTGAAATAGAAGGTAATCCTGTGATCAGAGACTTCCCTTCATAGAATTCAGATGTTTTCAAATGATGGTATTTCTCAAGTTGATTTAATGGGTGTGAAGAAAGCAGCTGTGTTGGCATTGAGCTTAGGGTGGTTAGGAAATTAAATGACACTCAGGCAACCTGGTAATTTTATTTTCTCCTTATGTATTTCAGGGTTTCGCAAAAACGATGAAATGAAAGCTATGGATGTTTTGCCAATTTTAAAGGAAAAAGTTGCATACCTTTCAGGTAAAGTTTCACTTTCTAATCTGCTCTATTGTTCCTTCTGAGTGCTTTGATACAATGTCAGAGTCTGAAATGCTAAACTATAAACTAGCTCACCTGTCACAACATAAAAGCATTGGCATTTCGATGGATTTTTAACTGCTTTATTCTTGTAGTGTTGTCCTGAGAAATTAGTGCCCAAAGAGTTTTCTTCTAGCTGGCACGCACATCATAGGTCAGATAGCATCGGTGATTAAAGTATGTTCGTGTCTGTCATTCAACAAACATTTGGCTGTTTTGCCCCAGTCAGTTAAGTAAAAAAACTTTTTTTTAAAAATTGGAGTATAATTGCTTTACAATGTTGTGTTAGTTTCTGCTGTACAGTGAAGTGAATCAGCAGTATGTATACATATATCCCCTCCCTCTTGGACCTCCCTCCCATCGTGCCCATCTAGGTCATCACAGGGCATCGAGCTGAGCTCCCTGTGCTGTGCCGCAGGTTCCCACTAGCTATCTGTTTTACACACGGTAGTGTATATATGTCAAGCGTAATCTCCCAGTTCATCCCACCCTCCCCTTTCCCTCATGTCCACACGTCCGTTCTCCACGTCTGCATTTCTATTCCTGCCCTGGAAATAGGTTCAACTGTACCATTTTTCTAGATTCCACATATATGCGTTAATATACAATATTTGTTTTTCTCTTTCTGACTTACTTCACTCTGTATGATAGACTCTGGGTCCATCCGTATCTCTACAAACGACCCCATTTCGTTTCTTGTTATGGCTGAGTAATATTCCATTATATATATGTACCACATCTTCTTTATCCATTCATCTGTCGAGGGACATTTAGGTGGCTTCCCTGTCCTGGCTGTTGTAAATAGTGTGCAGTGAACATTGGGGTACATGTGTCTTTTTGAATTACGGTTTTCTCAGGGTAGGTGCCCACCATCTCAGCAGAAGTGGTGGGAACGAGACCATATGTAGATGTGTCCTGCCTTCCTTGCCTCTCTTTCTGGTGCTCTGGTCCTGGAATTCCTAGAACCCATGTCATGGACCTTGAAAGCCCTGGTGGTCTCTGCCAGCTGGTCCTCCACTTAACTCCTGGCCCTTCTGCAGCATGGGGACAGACTGGACCGGCCTCCCAGGCTCTGGGGCACTCACCTGCCCTCTCCTCTGCGCACAGAGGGTCAGCTTTGGGGCTTTTCTGGCTGTCTCCTCGGGGGCTCCTTCCTACATGAACAGAACAGCCGTTGGGTGTCATACCTTTTTAGCACCAGTTCACTTGTTACAGAACAAAGGTTTGCAGGAGTCTTCTGCTGTGTTATCGCAGGAAGTAAATCTGTAGACTGTCACGTGCTTTTAGACAGTCTTCCTGGATGTGTTTCCCTTGATAAATTTTTATCTTTCACAAACAGGCATACTATGCTGATCTGATGTCTCCTCTTGAACACATTTTATTTTAAATTTGTGACACTGCTAGCTGCTTTTGTATGTTCTGTGTGTCCTTTAAGCATGTGGGACGGGTATATATTTAGGATGCAGCTTCCTGTGGCCTTTTCGCTAGTCTTATCTTGCTTTGTGTCCAGTAGTGTTTCTTGGCTCGTGTTAAACACTGTTTGATGATTTTGCTGAAGTAAATCTAATTCAAAGTGACTTTGAGAGGTTAATAGAAGACTAAGTTCATGAAAAGGAGAAGGTGCTTTAGATTGTTGGAAAAACATGGTAAAGAAATGAAAGGGGACAAAAGGCCCTCCTGGCTTCTAATACACTGTTTTCAAATTGGTATTTGCTCCTTTCTTTTTTTTTTTTATAAATTTATTTATTTATTTTTGGCTACGCTGGGTCTTCGTTCCTGCGCGAGGGCCCTCTCCAGTTGCGGCGAGCGGGGGCCACTCTTCATCGCGGTGCGCGGGCCTCTCACTATCGCGGCCCCCCCTGTTGCGGAGCACAGGCTCCAGACGTGCAGGCTCAGTAGTTGTGGCTCACGGGCCCAGTTGCTCCGCGGCATGTGGGATCCTCCCAGACCAGGGCTCGAACCCGTGTCCCCTGCATTGGCAGGCCAGACCCTCAACCACTGCGCCACCCGGGAAGCCTGCTCCTTTCTGATCATTTACTAACAAACTATATAACATATGGACTCACGCCAGTTTCGTGAACCTCCTGACTAGTTTACAGGTGGATTTTAAAGTTAAAGACTCTACTTTAAAATATTACAGGCTTGCTTTCGTAAGAAAGGCTTAAAGAAAGCTGATCCCGCACATTCATCAGTGTTCTATTTTAAGGTTTGGCTCTGTGATGAGGGCACCTGCTCCTTCGGTCCCTTCTTCTGTTCCTAAACCTCGTCACTGCACTTTCTTCTCTTATGCTTGTGGTGATGGGTAGGTAAAGAACAGTAGAAGATTAAGAGTGATGATTGTTATATGTACTCACTCTTTTTAAAAAAAAAAATAGTGGAGCATAGTTGATTAACAATGTTGAGTTGGTTTCAGGTGTACAGCAGTCATTCAGTTATACATATGCATGTATCTATTCTTTTTCAAATTCTTTTCCCATTTAGGTTATTACAGAATATTGAGCAGCGTTCCCTGTGCTATACAGTAGGTCCTTGTTGGTTATTTATTTTAAATATAGCAGTGTGTACATGTGCATATTCACTCTGTTCTTAAGCATTTAATACAGAATATATTAATAGATGGCGTTTCTATCTAAGTTACTGTCAAAACTAAACTATTTCTCTTTCAACTAATCCAGTAAAATCAATCTTTCAGAGTTTATCATGAATCTTTGCTAAAACCTTAAATTCTGTAGGGTCAATTAAAGTTGGATGTCTTTAGTGGGGAGGGAAGTTTTGCATTGCAACAAATCAGTCCAGAACCATTTTTAGAGATGGTAGGACTCCTACCAGCTGTGTTAGCAAAATGCAGTCAGTAGGGGCCACCACAATTTCATGGTATTTCCTAACCTGTGACCAGAATTGGCCAGTTAAAGTAGCATGAGGTCCTTGCTGATTGCCTTAGGCTTGCTGTTATCTTGTTTAGGAAGGGAAAAGAAGAAAAAAAAAAAAAAACCATTAAATTAAAAACAAATTGATTACTTATGTGGTAAATTTTTTTTAAATTTCAATGAAGGAGGAAACTTTTGAAACATTTTTACCTCTGATCCTCTTTTTTCTTGAGATATAATTCACATACCATAAATCCACCTTTTATTTTTTATTTATTTTTAAAATTTATTTATTTTTTAAATCCACCTTTTAAAAGTGTACAACCTAGTAGATCTTAGTGTATTCGCAAGGTTGTGAAGCATCACCACTGACTGCCCTGATCCCAGAACACTTTGATCAGCCCGCAAAGAGCCCCATGCCCAGTCCCTGATTCCTCCACCCCTCAGCTCTGGCAATTGCCAATCTACCTTTTTGCTCTGACCCCATTTTAATAAATATCAGGGGTATTTATTATGGTAACTTTGTAAAAGCTCTCCATGTGAGTGGCTTTTAGTAAATTAAGGCTAAGTGGGATAGCCAGGGCTTTGAAAAAGCAGGCCAACGGATCGGTGATTCTGTGAGATACCGGTTAGCCCAAGATCTCTAAGAAACCGGTGTGGACTCTTTGAACTTCAGTATTTCTGATCATCAGTCCCATCTCTGGGTACCCTAACAAGTAGTCCTTTTGAATGAGATGAGTGACGTATCTAACTTCATGCATGACGTCAGAGGAGGGGCAGTAAAAGAAGTGTCCTGTAGTTTATATTTAATGTTACATCTATAAAAGTAGATATTTATGGTATACATAGTCGGTGTATTACATATGTAATGCTGTGCGTGTGTGTACGTTATATATATATATATATATATATGTGTATGTATATAATGTCAACCACTTCATGTGGCTCCTGTGCCACGTGTGGTTGTGGCTCCTGTGCCACTAGGGTTTGGTCTGAGCCGTGAAAGAGCTCACAGACAGCCACCAGAATTAAGAACACCTTTTTTCCCTTAACTTCTTATCATGGAACATTTCAACATCCAAAAGGAGAGAGAATAGTATAGAAAACTGCCGTGAATCCATGGGTCACCTCAATAATCTTGTTTCATCTCTATTCCTTGAAAAGCTTTAAAAAAACCTCAATATACCATTAATAGACATAAAAATGAATAATAACTTAGATATATAAAACGCTAATCAGTATTCATATTTCCGTTTGTCTCCTAATTTGTTTTCACAGGATGTATACTGCAATTGGTTGATGTGTCTGATGTATCTTTTAATCTTCAGCTTCCTCCTCCTCCTCATTCTTTTTGTGTTACTCCTGTATGTTTATTAAATGAGGAAACAGTGTTTTCCTGTAGATTTCCCTACATTTTGCTGGTTGCGTCCCTGGGGGGTCATGTCACATGTTCCCCTTGCCCCGTGTTTCCTGTGAACTAGGAGCTGGATCTTGACGCTTGATTTTGCAGGGAAGTAGGCAGAAAATTTTCATGCGTAGTGTTGGGTAGTTCTCCTGGGAGTTTTATTGGGAGAGTCTGGTTGTCTCTCTTTTATGACGTTATGATAATTATTGCTTCCATGTAATATTTTCTTAGGGTTACAAAATAGTGATATTCTAATTATATCCTTTTTTTCTTCATTTGTCAACTTGGGTATTCCATAAAGAGAAAAGTCCCAATCAGCTTCTTGGTTTCACTGAGAACACAGTTCATACAGGAAAGGAGGAAAAATGATTGATTCTTGTCCTTTATTAGTTTTCAGACTAATGAAAAATGATCATTAGTCATTTCAGACTAATAAAAAAACCATTGAGTTTTTTTTTAAGTGTCACTTTGAGCTCATGATTTGAAATACATTTGATGTGTTTCAATTGTACATTTCTTTTTTTTTCTTCGGCCACACCATACGGCTTGTGGGACCTTAGTTCCCCGACCAGGGATTGAACCCAGGCAGTGAAAGTGCTGAGTCCTAACCACTGGACCGCCAGGGAATTCCCCCACCGTATATTTCTTTTTCTCTTGCGAAGTTAAAATGTTCCCAGCCTTTGGCCAGTGGGAGCCTCTTCAGAGGGGCTCCTGGATCCAAGTACCGCAGTATTACAGCTTCTCTCTCTGCCGATGTTACAAGATATTTCAGGCCCATCTTGTCTGTTTCCTGCTCCATGTCTGCAATCAGCCATTTCTCTAAAGTGCCCTGGTTCTTTTGCATGGGGAATGGTGCAGGGTACTGGGGAAGCTTGCTGTTCTGGGTGGGTCACTGTTTCTGAGCCTCTTCAGTGGACACATTTAGGAAATCTGTATATATACGTTTTCTAAATGAGAAAAGATATCATGGCTTCCTAAAATTTCCAATTCAAATATAGAATTACAGATATTTTATTTTTCTTTGATTTTATATTTGCATCTCCTTTTCTTTTCCTTATGCTAAAAATCTTAGTGTCTACCCTCATCAACCTAATTACTTATTTACATTGTAATACTGATGTTATCACCACAGTATGACTACCAAATGTAATTTAATACTTCTGTTATTTTGTTGTCCTAAGGGTACATGCCACTAAGAATGTACAGCCCTCTTACTGTGTCTTAAAGTCACAAAAAATAGTTCCTCTCCACGTAGATCAAGTTCTTCCCAACCTGAAACTCAGGATCATTTGTCTTATTTTACTTTACATTTTTAAGGCTTAAAAAAAACAACCACTTAATCTTGCTTCAATATTAAGTAAAACGTGTACATCATTTGAGTTTTAAAAACTAAAAAAAAGTTAAAAGATAAGGTGTACTCAAAGAAATCTAGTTTCTCTCCTTGCCTCATCCACCCTGTACCTTCCCTCCCCAGTAGGTAAACTTTTTTGCTTTCGTTTTCTTTAGTCTTGGTTTATGGCTTAGACCTTTAAAACACAAGCACTCTCTCTCTCTCTGTCCGTCCACCTAGTCTCACCTCCCCGCCGCCGCCCCAGACCAGACAGTGATGTGCTTTGCACCATTTTCTCTGCCTTTCTGCTTTCCCCTTAAACAGTATTCTAGAGAGAGCCGTGTATAGCAGGACAAACGGAGATTCGCCATCCCTTTTACAGTTGTATGTAGCTGTGCTGCGTATGCACCATAGCTTATTCAGTCAGCTGTCTGTTGACGAGCATTTGGGTTACTCTTTGAGAATAGCTTTTTTGGGGCATGGTGAACACTGACCTTTGTAAATGGGGGAACTGACAGGAATATAGGATCTTATTGCCCAGAGGTTTGCTGTTAGTGTTGAGACCACTGACTCTAGTTCTTGTTTCAGTTTTGCAGAAAATTCCACGTTTCTTGAGAAGGGAAGGGGGACCGACCATTCATTTTGTGTATTCTGGTTAGCACCTAGCACAATCCGAGGCTGTAGTGACTGACTCGAGGGCTGGGTACTTCTAGAGACCTTCCACACAGAGTACAGAGTCCCCTTAGAGTCTTCATGCGAGACGGTGTGTAAGCGAGTTTCTGATTCCCAGGATTAGGCAGCGACAAGGTACGGGCGGTGAGTGTGTGAAGGTCAGGGCTGGCCTTCTGTTGGCCTCGAGCAGGGACCCAGTGGGCACCCTCTTACCAGAGTTTTGTTGGTCCGTAGCAGACTTAATAGATAGTAGCCATAATTTCTCTTTCACAAACTGCACTTTCTCAGAGCTTTCCTTTGGAAGAGTTTGCTTTTCATGGTTAGTGAGTTGCTGTTCCGCAGGGGGAGTGAAGAACCATTTTCAGTGGTATTGGAAACCGGAAATTCAGATGGGGACCATGCAGAGAACAATACAGTTGGTTCATTGAAATTTACATTCTACTTCGTAAAGTAAGAATGCCTTTCTTACAGAAGAAGTTTATTCTCAATACTGTAAATCACTATACTTCAATTAAAAAAAAAGAAAGAAAAAAATGTTTCTTCTACTTGGGTAAGAGGTGAGTTTTTATCAATTCATTTAAAGAAAAAGGGGCGACTCTGAAACTGGCTGCTTCTGTGGTCATTCCGGGCCACACTGCTCAAGAGACCAAGTCCCCTGAAGTTACCTTTCGTAAGAGGGAAATGTGTATCACTGGGTTTAGGAGAAGAAGTGTCACACAGACATATATAGCTATTACGTAGGACCTTCTCCAGCCTCCTTCTGATATTAAAATAAACCCCAGTTCATTTAGCATCTGCGTTTCTCTAGGAGTGTTCATCAGGCATTTCCGTTTTTAACTTCCTGATACCTGATGGTAGGTATTTTTAATTAACTTTGTTTGGAATATAAAAGAAGAATCCGTTCATTCAGTGAATATTTATTGAGTACCTCCTGTGTGCCAGCCTGAGAGGGTATAAGATGTCAGTGAGTGAACAGAGATGCCTGCCTCAGGGGGCTTCCTTTCTAGTGGGGAGACAGACAAACAGAAAGAATGTGTGACGTGTATCGTTTACTAGAAGGTGATAGGTGCCTCACAGAAGTAAAATGTAGTGGGGTGGGGAGGAATGGCAGAGAGGATGCCGTTTTTATAAGAATTGAGAATAGTGTCATTATGAACAAAAACTTCACTTTTTTTGCCTTGTTTTTCGACTAACCCAGCATTTGGATAGGCAGATAATCCTTAACGGGCTGTTGGTTTTTGGTTCCAGACACGTAGAGGTCCAGAGGCTGTAAAGCTCTCATACGCAGATATCCTGTGACGTTGGTAGGTGCAGGAAATGGATTTCCTGCCCTTTTCTTTTCATCATAGGAACTGAGGCGCTGAGTTTCCCGTCTATAAAGTGGGACTGACATCTGTCCCTCCCGCCTCACCGTGAGGCTGGGGGTTGACATCAGACACATAGGAGTGTGTGTCTAGTAGATGAAGCTTTTATGAGCCGCAGCATCATTGGTTTTATTAGTTCAGGAACCAAAACTGTGAACTTGTGGCTTTTCTGCTTCATAACTGGGTCAGTGTTTTCCTTTGTGTACCTTCTGTGACATTGGCAACCAAGTTAAATCTTGGGGAATATAATATAAACAAACATCTGTGGAGTTGATTTTTAAGCTCCTTTAAGGATCAGAGACTATATTCTTCTGAACTAATACTAATGGTTCTAAGATTTTTTTTTTAAACCTCACTCAGAGGGGTCCTCATATGGATGATTGACACCTGCCTGTCACTGACTGTGACACACCACAGATTGGAAGATGCACCCCCACGCAGGGAGGTTTGCAAGTGAAAAGATATTATTAAATTATTTAATGGAAAACAGGCCATCTTTACTTCACAAGTGATTTTTTCTTAAAATTATTTTTTTTATTTATTTATTTGGTTGCTTTGGGTCTTCGTTGCTGCGCACGGGCTTTCTCTAGTTGCGGCGAGCAGAGGCTACTCTTCGTTGTGGTGCGCGGGCTTCTCATTGTGGTGGCTTCTCTTGTTGCGGAACGTGGGCTCTAGGCACGCGGGCTTCAGTAGTTGTGGCATGCAGGCTTCAGTAGTTGTGGCTCGCAGGCTCTAGAGCGCAGGCTCAGTAGTTGTGGCGCACAGGCTTAGTTGCTCCATGGCACGTGGGATCTTCCTCGACCAGGGGCCGAACCCGTGTCCCCTGCATTGGCAGGCGATTCTTAACCACTGCGCCACCAGGGAAATCCCTCATAAGTGATTTTTGATGAAGTTCTAAAATGATCGTGGTGAGTTTTCTGAAACTCTTCTGGGAAAGGGAAAAAGACAAAATGATTTTTTGCCCCTCTGTCTTAAAATTCAAGTTCAGGTTTAGGTAAGCTTTTTTTAGGACATGAATGAAGGCCTGTTTGGTGGACGAGCTCGCCGGCAGTTCCCTGGGGGTTCCTCATCAGCACCACCAGCTCGGGGGCGTCTCTCATTGACAGTGGAGCGGTCACAGAGGCAGCCAGCACTTCGGCACACACCTGCAGCTTGTCGTCACTCCTGGAGTGAACAGAATGGCCGCGTGCACACCTGTTGACTCCCCCGTGACTGTCTTAGGTGGGCTGATTTTGGATTCTACTTTTCACAGCCGTGCTGGAGCCTACCTTGCTCGCGTTGTGAGATACGATGACCCCAGAGGGAGGACAGTCGAGCAGGGGTCATGGGCATTTAGTCTCCCTAATGAGCCACACATTACGTTGCATTTAAACTATTCAGAATGGTGGTCCAGAAAAATGTGAGATGCTGTTCTTTTTACCAAAAGTGAGGTGAATGTTTTAATACAAATATACTACATTTTCAAAAACTCACCTTTCTGTAATATGTTGATGTGTAATATATTTTTTTAATCTTTGAGTATAATTGCTTTACATTGGTGTGTTAGTTTCTGCTTTATAACAAAGTGAATCAGCTATACAGTTACATATATCCCCATATCTCCTCCCTCTTCCGTCTCCCTCCCACCCTCCCTGTCCCACCCCTCTAGGTGGTCACAAAGCACCGAGATGATCTCCCTGTGCTATGCAGCTGCTTCCCACTAGCTATCTATTTTACATTTGGTAGTGTATATATGTCCATGCCACTCTCTCACTTTGTTCCAGCTTACCCTTCTCCCTCCCCGTGTCCTCAAGTCCATGCTCTATGTCTGTGTCTTTATTCCTGTCCTGCCCCTGGGTTCCTCAGAACCATTTTTTTTTTTTTTTTTAGATTCCATATATATGTGTTAGCACACGGTATTTATTTTTCTCTTTCTAACTTACTTCACTCTGTATGACAGACTCTAGGTCCATCCACTACAAATCACTACAAATAACTCAATTTCGTTTCTTTTTATGGCTGAGTAATGTTCCATTGTATATATGTGCCACATCTTTATCCATTCATCTGTCGATGGACACTTAGGTTGCTTCCGTGTCCTGGCTGTTGTAAATAGAGCTGCATTGAACATGGTAGTACATGACTCTTTTTGAATTATGGTTTTCTCAGGGTATATGCCCAGTAGTGGGATAGCTGTGTCATATGGTAGTTCTATTTTTAGTTTTTTAAGGAACCTCCATACTGTTCTCCATAGTGGCTGTATCAATTTACATTCCCACCAACAGTGCAGGAGGGTTCCCTTTTCTCCACACCCTCTCCAGCATTTATTGTTTGTAGATTTTTGATGATGGCCATTCTGACGGGTGTGAGGTGATACCTCATTGTAGTTTTGATTTGCATTTCTCTAATGATTAGTGATGTTGAGCATCCTTTCATGGCAATCTGTATATCTTCTTTGGAGAAATGTCTGTTTAGGTCTTCTGCCCATTTTTGGATTGAGTTGTTTGTTTTTTTGATATTGAGCTGCATGAGCTGCTTGTAAATTTTGGAGATTAATCCTTTGTCAGTTGCTTCATTTGCAAATATTTTCTCCCATTCTGAGGGTTCTCTTCTGGTCTTGTTTATGGTTTCCTTTGCTGTGCAAAAGCTTTTAAGTTTCATTAGGTCCCATTTGTTTATTTTTGTTTTTATTTCCATTTCTCTAGGAGGTGGGTCAAAAAGGATCTTGCTGTGATTTGTGTCATAGAGTGTTCTGCCTATGTTTTCCTCTAAGAGTTTGATAGTGTCTGGCCTTACATTTAGGTCTTTAATCCATTTTGAGTTTATTTTTGCGTACAGTGTTAGGGAGTGTTGTAATTTCATTTTTTTAAATGTAGCTGTCCAGTTTTCCCAGCACCACTTATTGAAGAGGCTGTCTTTTCTCCATTGTATATTCTTGCCTCCTTTATCAAAGATAAGCTAACCATATGTGTGTGGGTTTATCTCTGGGCTTTCTATCCTGTTCCATTGATCTATATTTCTGTTTTTGTACCAGTACCATACTATCTTGATTACTGTACCTTTGTAGTATAGTCTAAAGCCTGGGAGCCTGATTCCTCCAGGTCCGTTTTTCTTTCTCAAGATTGCTTTGGCTATTCGGGGTGTTCTGTGTTTCCATACAAATTGTGAAATTTTTTGTTCTAGTTCTGTGAAAAATGCCATTGGTAGTTTGACAGAGATTGCACTGAATCTGTAGATTGCTTTGCGTAGTATAGTTTCACAATGTTGTTTCTTCCAATCCAAGAACATGGTATATCTCTCCATCTGTTGGTATCATCTTTAATTTCTTTCATCAGTGTCTTATGGTTTTCTGTATACAGGTCTTTTGTGTCCTTAGGTAGATTTATTCCTAGGTATTTTCTTCTTTTTGTTGCATTGGTAAATGGGAGTGTTTCCTTAATTTCTCTTTCCGATTTTTCATCATTAGTGTATAGGAATGCAAGAGATTGCTGTGCATTAATTTTGTATCCTGCTGCTTTACCAAATTCATTGATTAGCTCTGGTAGTTTTCTGGTAGCATCTTTAGGATTCTCTATGTATCGTATCATGTCATCTGCAAACAGTGACAGTTTTACTTCTTCTTTGGCGATTTGGATTCCTGTTATTTCTTTTTCTTCTCTGATTGCTGTGGCTAAAACTTCCAAAACTGTGTTGAATAATAGTGGTGAGAGTGGACAACCTTGTCTTGTTCTTGATCTTAGAGGAAATGGTTTCAGTTTTTCACCATTGAGAACAATGTTGGCTGTGGGTTTGTCATATATGGCCTTTATTATGTTGAGGTAAGTTCCCTCTATGCCTACTTTCTGGAGGGTTTTTATTATAAATGGGTGTTGAATTTTGTCGAAAGCTTTTTCTGCATCTATTGAGATGATCCTATGGTGTTTCTCCTTCAATTTGTTAATATAGTTTATCACATTGATTTGCGTATATTGAAGAATCCTTGCATTCCTGGGATAAACCCCACTTGATCATGGTGTATGATCCTTTTGATGTGCTGTTGGATTCTGTTTGCTAGTATTTTGTTGAGGATTTTTGCATCTGTGTTCATCAGTGATATTGGCCTGTAGTTTTCTTTCTTTGTGATATCTTTGTCTGGTTTTGCTATCAGGGTGATGATGGCCTCATAGAATGAGTTTGGGAGTGTTTCTTCCTCTGCAATTTTTTGGAAGAGTTTGAGAAGGATAGGTGTTAGCTCTTCTCTAAATGTTTGATAGCGCTCTTCTCTAAATGTCTGATAGAATTCGCCTGTGAATCCATCTGGTCCTGGGCTTTTGTTTGTTGGAAGATTTTTAATCACAGTCTCAATTTCAGTGCCTGTGATTGGTCTGTTTATATTTTCTATTTCTTCCTGGTTCAGTCTCTGAAGGTTGTGCTTTTCTTAGAATTTGTCCATTTCTTCCAGGTTGTTCATTTTATTGGCATATAGTTGCTTGAAGTAATCTCTCCTGATCCTTTGTATTTCTGCAGCGTCAGTTGTTACTTCTCCTTTTTCATTTCTAAGTCTGTTGATTTGCGTCTCCTCCCTTTTTTTCTTCATGAGTCTGGTTAGTGGTTTATCAATTTTGTGTATCTTCTCAAAGAACCAGGTTTTAGATTTGTTGATCTTTGCTGTTGTTGCCTTCATTTCTTTTTCATTTATTTATTTTATTTTATTTTATTTTATTTATTTATTTATCTATTTATGGCTGTGTTGGGTCTTAGTTTCTGTGCGAGGGCTTTCTCTAGTTGCGGCAAGTGGGGGCCACTCTTCATCGTAGTGCATGGGCCTCTCACTGTCGCGGCCTCTCTTGTTGCGGAGCACAGGCTCCAGACGCGCAGGCTCAGCAATTGTGGCTCACGGGCCTAGTTGCTCCGCGGCATGTGGGATCTTCCCAGACCAGTGCTCGAACCCGTGTCCCCTGCATTGGCAGGCAGATTCTCAACCACTGCGCCACCAGGGAAGCCCTTTTTCATTTATTTCTGATGTGATCTTTATGATTTCTTCCCTTTTGTTAACTTTGGGTTTTGTTTTTTCTTCTTTCTCTAATTGCTTTAGGTGTAAGCTTAGGTTTTTTATTTGAGATGTTTCTTGTTTCTTGAGGTAGGATTGTATTGCTATAAACTTTCCTCTTAAAACTGATTATGCTGCATCCCATAGGTTTTGGGTCATCGTGTTTTCATTGTCATTTGTTTCTAGGTATTGTTTGGTTTCCTCTTTGATTTCTTCAGTGATCTCTTGGTTATTTAGTAGTGTATTGTTTAGCCTCCATGTGTTCATATTTTTTACACATTTTTTCCCTGTAATTGATATCTAGTCTTATAGCGTTGTGGTCAGAAAAGATACTTGATACGATTTCAGTTTTCTTAAATTTACCAAGGCTTGATTTGTGACCCAAGATATGATCTATCCTGGAGAATGTTCCATGAGCATTTGAGAAGAAAGTGTATTCTGTTGCTTTCGGATGGAATGTCCTATAAATATAAATTAAGTCCATCATGTTTAATGTATCATTCAAAGCTTGTGTTTCCTTATTTATTTTCATTTTGAATGATCTGTCCATTGGTGAAAGTGGGTGTTAAAATCCCATGCTCTGATTGTGTTACTGTCGATTTCCCCTTTTATGGCTGTTAGCATTTGCCTTATGTATTGAGGTGCTCCTATGTTGGGTGCATAAATATTTACAATTATATCTTCTGCTTGGATTGATCCCTTGATCATTATGTAATGTCCTTCTTTGTTTCTTTTAAGTCTTTATTTTAAAATCTATTTTTTCTGATATGAGAATTGCTACTCCAGCTTTCTTTTGATTTCCATTTGCATGGAATATCTTTTCCCATCCCCTCACTTTCAGTCTGTATGTGTCCCTAGGTCTGAATTGCCTCTCTTGTAGACAGCATATATTCGTGTCTTGTTTTTGTATCCATTCAGCCAGTCTGTATCTTTTGGTTGGAGCATTTAATCCATTTACATTTAAGGTAATTATCGATATGTATGTTCCCATTACCATTTTCTTAATTGATTTGGGTTTGTTATTGTAGGTCTTTTCCTTCTCTTGTGTTTCCCGTCTAGAGAAGTTTCTTTAGCATTTGTTGTAAAGCTGGTTTGGTGGTGCTGAATTCTCTTAGCTTTTGCTTGTCTGAAAAGCTTTTGACTTCTCCATCAAATCTGAATGAGATCCTTGCTGGGTAGAGTAATCTTGGTTGTAGGTTTTTCTCTTTCATCACTTTATCCTGCCACTCCCTTCTGACCTGCCGAGTTTCTGCTGAAAAATCAGCTGATAACCTTATGGGGATTCCTTTGTATGTTATTTTTTGTTTTTCCCTTGCTGCTTTTAATATTTTTTCTTTGTATTTAATTTTTGTTAGTTTGATTAATATGTGTCTTGGTGTGTTTTTCCTAGGGCTTATCCTGTTTGGGATTCTCTGTGCTTCCTGGACTTGGATGACTATTTCCTTTCCCATGTTAGGGAAGTTTTCAACTATAATCTCTTCAAATACTTTCTCAGATCCTTTCTTTTTCTCTTCTTCTTCTGGGACCCCTATAATTCAAATGTTGGTGCGTTTAGTGTTGTCGCATTGGTCTTTGAGACTGTCTTCAATTCTTCTCATTCTTTTTTCTATATTCTGCTCTGTGGTAGTTATTTCCACTATTTTATCTTCCAGGTCACTTATCCGTTCTTCTGCCTCAGTTATTCTGCTATTGATTCCTTCTAGAGAATTTTAAATTTCATTTATTGTGTTGTTCATCATTGTTTGTTTGCTCTTTAGTTCTTCTAGCTCCTTGTTAAACGTTTCTTGTATTTTCTCCATTCTGTTTCCAAGATTTGGATCATCTTTACTATCATCACTCTGAATTCTTTTTCAGGTAGACTGCCTATTTCCTCTTCATTCGTTTGGTCTGGTGGGTTTTTACCTTGCTCCTTCATCTGCTGTGTATTTCTCTGTCTTCTCATGTTGCTTAACTTACTGTGTTTGGGGTCTGGTTTTCACAGGCTGCAGGTTTGTAGTTCCTGTTGTTTTTGGTGTCTTCCCCCAGTGGCTGAGGTTGGTTCAGTGGGCTGTGTAGGCTTCCTGGTGGAGGGGACTAGTGCCTGTGTTCTGGTGGATGAGGCTAGGTCTTGTCTTTCTGGTGGGCAGGACCGTGTCCGGTGGTGTGTTTTGGGGTTTCTGTGACCTTATTATGATTTTAGGCAGCCTCTCTGCTAATGGGTGGGTTTGTGTTCCTGTCTTGCTATTTGTTTGGCATAGGGTGTCCAGCGCTGTAGCTTGCTGGTTGTTGAGTGGAGCTGGGTCTTAGCATTGAGATGGAGATATCTGGGAGAGCTTTTGCCGTTGGTTATTACATGGAGCCGGGAGGTCTCTGGTGGACCAATGTCCTGAACTTGGCTCTCCCATCTCAGAGGCTCAGGCTTGACACCCGGCCAGAGCACCAAGACCCTGTCAGCCACATGGCTCAGAAGAAAATTGAGAAAAAAAGAAAGAAAAAACTAAAATAAAATAAAATAAAGTCTTTAAGATAAAAAATTTAAAAAATTATTAAAAATAAAAAAATTAAAAAGTAAAAAAAGAAAAAATAACGGACAGAACCCTCGACAAATGGTAAAAGCCAAAGTTATGCAGACAGAATCACACCAAGAAGCATACACATACACACTCACAAAAAGAGAAAAAGGAAAAGAAAGTATATATCTTTTGGAAAGTCCGAGGTCTTCTGCCAGCATTCAGTAGGTGTTCTGTAGGAGATGGCCGCATGTAGATGTATTTCTGATGTATTTATGGGGAGGATGGTGATCTCCGTGTCTTACTCTTCCACCATCCTGAAGGTCTCTCTTATATTGTTTATCAAGGAGATTGATTCTGTTTTGAAAGGAATGAAAGATGTTGGGAAATAAAAAATACTGTAGTTGTTACTGGTCTTATCTTGGGGACAAGAGGTATTCCAAAAATACTAGAGCCAATGATTTATCCCTAAAATTACTGTCTGGTATTTTAGAAGATTACTTCATAATGTTGTTCTACCATTTACAACAATACTGCTTCTCACTTTTTTTGTTTTTTCAGTGTTTAAGTTTTTTACTCTCCACACGTGATACAATTCTTCAGCTAAAACAAGAGTAATGAGACAAAATGGTTCTGAAAAGTACAATAGAAAAATATTGTCTACTGGTTTATTTTTCCAAATGAGTAATAGGCTATTTACAAATAAGTAGATCTCCAATGATGTATATTAAAATGGCAAATGGTATTACTGTTTGAAATCTAAATAAATAAAAAATTTACTCCTTCTCACTTTTAATAGTACCTTTCATTCCTTCTGATATATTTATTATTTAGAAAAAAGTAAAACCACTCGTTTGAAAAATTATGCAAGTTCTTATCAGGGCGAAGGGCCCAATTGTGATATGCTGGCATGGTCCCTTTGTCTTTATATAAGCTCTTTGAGCCTCAGTATCTTTCATGATAAAGCCGGCGTGAGGAAATCTCCTAACAGGATCATTGTGATGATCAGATCAGAACGCGTGTGTCAGGCACTCGATGCCATACCTAGCATGTGTCAGCTGTGATGTAGCGTTGTTCCTATTTAAAACCTGGGTTATTGGACTTGTAAATAATTTAATATCTTCCCGGGCTTTGTAACTTAACAGTACATGTGGGTCAGTTTAAGTGTTCAGAATCAGCATTTAGTTTCATTACTGTTTAGAGGAACTGTTAATCATTTTAGGACATGGTAAAGACCCGTGTTGGTAAAAATGTGTTTTTAAAATGCCAACATCTTCTGCTGAATATGTTTTTGGTATTCTAAAAGTGAAGAATTTGGTTTTCTGTTGTTTGTTTGCTTGCTTGCTTTTTTTTTTTTTTTTTGCTTACTTTTTCATTTACCTCTGCTGACAAGGTAAATAATTAAGATGAGAAAATAGTTGTTTCATGTTGTGGCTTGAATTTGGAGATCTTATTGCTGTACTGCTAGAAACAGATGACCAGAGCTGTAAAACTAAATGAAGCATACACTTTGGAAAACAAAATTTTCTTTCTCTGTGTTCTTTTCTGAAAACCCTAATAGAAGTAATAAAGTAAATATAGTAGTTTCACCAGAAATGTTCAGTGATCCCCAGCAGACTTCCTTAGGATTGTATATGTGTTCATGAGAAGTGTTTCTGCCTTCCTGTCAAAGGCCAGTCACGTGAGATCTGTGCTTAGTGTGTAATGTAATTTTTCTAAAGTTCTTAAGCTAATTTAGTTCTATTTGAAAATTCTTGTGTGCCAATCTCTCCCTCTCTCTCTCTCTTTTTTTCTTTTGTGTGTGTGTGGCTTTGTGTGAGAGAGTGGGGAAGCTTGACCACAGGGGTCAGGTACTGCCCTTGAGAGGGGAAGGTGCCCTGGATCCCAGATTATATAAAGTAGCCATCAGCGCAGAGTTTGAAGAACATTCCTGTCTTTTCCCTTTCATGAATTAAAGCCCAATTTGGTTGGTAGCAAAGAGAGAGCTGAGAGTGCAGGGGAGGGAAGGAGAGGGGACAGTGTGGAGGAGCGAGAGAGAGGGAGACAGAGAGAGAGGGCTTGAGGAGGTGGTTTGTTTTTTTTTTTAAATATTTATTTATTTATTTGGTTGTGCCAGGTCATAGTTGCAGCACTTGGGCTCCTTAGTTGTGGCCGGCGGGCTCCTTAGTTGTGGCCGGCGGGCTCCTTAGTTGCGGGTGGCAAGCTCCTTAGTTGCAGCATGAATGTGGGATTTAGTTCCCTGACCAGGGATCGAAGCTGGGCCCCTTGCATTGGGAGCGCAGGGTCTTATCCACTGTGCCACCAGGGAAGTCCCCGGAGGTGGGAGTTTAAGGTGATGGAAGCACGTATACATGAAACCTTTTTTTCTCTCCAAACATGAAACTGAATAAAGGAGGGAACAAACACTGGAAGAAAGAGCCAAGGCCTTCTGTGATACCTTGCATGTGGTGTGCAAAACTCAAACTTTGTCGCCGGCGTCTTGGGAGGGATGGCATTGCCGCCTGTCTCAGGGGAGCCAGGGGCGCCGGCCTTTCACGGGGTCCTGCCGGGCCAGGAGGGCTGGGGGCACAGCTTCGCAAGAGTGGGTGGGTGGGCGGGCTGTGATGCTGGGTGCCCAGTGGCCTATAGAGCCCTGTTTCCTCTTACTTCTGTCTGAGCCTCTTCCACATGTTTGTTTCTAGGTGGCAGAGATAAACGCGGGGGTCCCATCCTAACCTTCCCGGCCCGCAGCAATCATGACAGGATACGGCAGGAGGACCTCCGGAGGCTCATTTCCTACCTGGCCTGTATCCCCAGGTGAGTCCCGCGTGGTCGTGGCTGGTCCCCGTCCCAGAGGTGCAGCGCTGCACACACTCCCCAGGAAACAGCCCACGGGAGCCTGGATTCTAAGCAAAGTGCTGTCAAGTTAAAATCGTGACCTTTCTCCGTATTTTCCTGTTGTGACCCTCCTGGGTGCGGGGCTGAGAAGAGCAGTGTTCTGAGTGAGGAGCCTTGTGTGGTGACGATGGGGGTGGCTTGGCCACTGGGCTGGGACCTTGGGACGTGGTGCCCGAGGCGGAGCTGAAGCAGAGACGGTCCTGATCACCGAGGCCCAGTCCTGATAACCGAGGCCTGGCGGGCTGGAGGCTCACCAAGAAGTGTGGTTTCCGAGAGGACCTTTCTGGCTCTGTGCTGTGCTTCAGTTCTTGGGAAGTATTCGGTTGATTTGTAGCGTGAACTTTGCAGGGCATTCAGAATCCCTACCAGCTAATGTGCCAGGACATCGAGTGTGGGAACTCTCATTCAATCTGCGACCCGCTACTGACAGCCAGGGGGATTTTTAGCGTAGACGCCGAGGAACACAAGGAACAGGCAAGGCTTTATTTTCTGGAGAGCCCTGAAGTGAGGAACAGTTAACAGCAGTTGGCCAGTGTGTGTACTTGAGGAGTCTGGCATCTTCACTTCTGCTCTAGAAACATATTACTGAGGTTTTACCTACCGAGTGAGCTGACAACTGGTAGAGGAAACCCTCCCCTTCCCCCCACATTGACATCTCCATTTAATGGTTAAGATTAATTTTTGGAAAACAAAATACTGCTCTGATACAATCCAAGCATACAGCCAGGCCTGGCATAAGAAAGAGGCGGCTGTGTGCCCGGGGTCAGAGCGGGACCCCCTGTGAGGAAGAGGTACTCTCACCCCAGAAGGGGGTGTGCTAAAGCAGGGCACGACGTGTGACAGGGAAGAGGGATTTCCTAGGAGACTAAACGAGCACGTGAAAAAGAACGCTCGGTCATAATATAGACTAAAGAGTAACCGTAAGGAACATGTTATGCAAGAAAATAATAAAAGATGGTCAACAGCAGTGTAATGGATTCTAAAGTTTGAGGTAAGTGTAACAGATCGCCCACGGTGCAGGTCTTGTGACTTACCCCCAACCTCTTTGGGTTGACACCAGCCAGGGAAACAGCACTGTCCTCTGGCAACCCATCCTCACTGTGGCTGAGGAAGGTCGGCTTTGGTGTCGATGGTCTGAGCTTCAGAGGGAGTTCTTGGGTTTTTCTGTAGGGTATCCTTTGTGGGAAAGCTGTTACATCAAATCATCAGTAACATATTAACAGGCCCCTGCTTAAATATGTGGAAAAGTTTTCCCTTTCCTCTTAACTGTGATATTTTCTTGGCCTGTTGAACTGTTGAAATCACAGAGTTGGAAAGAGTTTTAGAAGTTATTTACTACTCACTGTCACATAAGTAACAACACAGTTTACAGCCACTACTTACTGAGCTCTTACTATGTACCATGTGCTGTGCTAATGATGAAAAAGAAATAGATACAGACAATGATGTGAAAAAACAAATCCCTGCCATCCATAATGATGCTTGGTGTATAGTTTAATGAAACACAAGTTGAATTTCACCCAGGTGATCTTTTAGAAAACATTTACATTGTTGGAATTCTGTATATAACTTTGGCAACTTGCTTTCTGGTTTTGAAATCCATATTGATTATAAATATAAAAAAATTACTTTTCTTTTCATTGATATCATAAAAAAAATCGATTCAGGTATATTTTGAATCATCTGGATGACCTACTGAAAAAAAAAAAAAGCACAAAACTTTGTCCTGGGAATCGTGAGTGTAACCAAAAACTAGAGAGAAGCAAACACCCACGGGCCCATCATCCAGCTCCAGTGATTATTGGATTCTGCCCATCTTGTCTACTTTCCCAAGAAAATATAGCAAATCCCAAATATTCTCTCATTTCTCTCATAAGTTCTTCAGTGTGTAGTGTAACCCTCCAAGCACTGAACACAGTCAGTTCATTTCATTGCCTGGATTTGCTTTTGTATTTACAATTTCAAGTGACAGGCAATGCCAGTTTCTTGTTCTTGGTTAATGAGCAAATGAGAGAGACGGGATTAATTTGTATGTAAATGATGCGTTTGCCAAGTGATAGTGGAGGAAGGTTTCACAGTGGTCCAAATAGAAGTGGCCACAAAAAGAGTCCTCTCCAGGTCCACCGCAGGTCCTACAGCGACTGACAGAGAGCCTCAGTGCCTCCAGGGAGGCTGCAGAGGTGGGAGCACTCTGGTTTAGCCAAACAATGGGATCGGTGATCATCATCAGATTAATGGTGTGTGAATTTTTTGGGACTTGTGGGTTCACTTGTTCTTTATTTGAGTCTATAATTTGTTGTTACAGTTTCAGAGTGAAATACACAGTCCTGGGCAGTGGGAGGGGCAGGGGGAGGGTGTCCTGTGGGACTCCTTTCTCTGTCCACCACTGTCGATGTTTTCTGCGATGTGATGATAGCCTTTGGCTGCCCCTCAGCCAGACAGTTACAGGGCTACACATTCCCAGGTTTGGAGAAGTGTGCCATCCGGGAAAGCTTGGGGGTCAGAGTCAGACGGACTGACCTGCTTACTTAATTTTATGGGTTTTCTGATCTACGAGATGTGATAGTAATCTGTACTTCTCGGATCACTGTATTAAGTAAGATTATTTATGTACATGCCCAGCACAGCTTCTGACTCATGGTAGCTGTCTCAGAAGTAGTACAGTAATGTCCATCTTTCGTATTTGCTTTTCGACTTTCCTTCAGTTGTTTTCTTTTTGCCATGTGTTCTAGAACCAGATCACCTTGTTTGTTTTTTTCTGCGTGGCCTCCTGATTGTCTTTGCCTCTTAAAATGTGGCCCCCAGAGTTAAACATAATGTGATCTGAGAGTGGTGACTAGTTTTGAGTACTGTTGTTTGGGCCACCTTCCCTCTCCTCTCCATTCCTTAAAAAACAAACAAACAAACAAACAAACAATTAGAATAATAGATTGGTTTTCATATGATTAATTTGCAAGGGAACTTTTCCTTAAATGTGTAGGAGAAAAGTCATAGCGGAACTTCTTCATGGTGTAATTGGGACTCCTGCACAGAAATGATAATCACGTTAGTCTTGGTGCATCTCTAGGTGTTTATTGCTCTTTTGAATTATACTCATTATGTTCTAGAACGTTTTGGCTTCTTTAGAATGATTTATAGCAACTAAATGGATAAACCACTCTGGCTCTCTTTTGTCACCAATGAAATAATGTGAAACTTTTGAGTTGATTCATTCATGAACATTCATATAAAAAGGTACCTTCTTCATCTAGGAACTGAAGAAAGGAGAGTTTTTCTTTTTTAGACACCTGAATTGACAAAGGACCTTAATTTTATCTACATTTTAAAAAATCTCACAGCTAAAATGAGGCTCTTAGGTAAAACTGCTAAAATACCTGGTTAATAAGTCACGCTTTCCAGTGAGCAGTGTCTTGAAGGAAGAGCATGGCACAGAGCCCTTCTGTAGCGGCTGTACTTGTTCATTAGATGCTCAGAAATAGAGCTGGCTTTGGTAATGTTTGCAAGTCACTGCTTTCTTAATAATGCGTGGCTTTTAACTTGATAAAGACAGATGGGTGCAAAGGATGTGCACTCCCAGCCCAGTTGGTGTGCTGCTTGCTTTACTTGGAAGTCACCGGTGGGAACAGTTGGATGGCGGAGGCAGGTGACTGGTTAATCCTTCCGTAAACGGTGTAAACTCAGGGCACCTTTTGCTTGTGTCTCTCTCCAGCTTGTTCCTCTTGTTAAGCCTGGAGTTATTCAGGATTCCTTCTAAGCCCCGTCAAGTGGAGGGGCTTTGTAGTTTTATGTACACACTGTGTAGGGCTATGTGAGGAGAAAGGCTGCCGGAGAATTTAGCTTGGTAGGGGAGGACCGATGCTTAAAGCACAGGCACCAAACAGCAGCTCATACAACAGCAGAACCTACTGCTTGACAGCCTGCTGTCTTTGGTGCATGGCAGCAGACCGTGAGAGTCTGGAGCACGAGGTCCCAGCCGGGCAGCAGACATCCGACGTCCTCCTGCTCAGGCAGGTCCAGCCCCAGGGAGCTCTGGAGCCCAGAAGTTTCTACTGAATGGACTCTTGCAGGATGGCAAGCTCCTTTAGAACCCGAGGAAGTTCAGAATGCTTCATTTCAGTGACCTGGGGGATTTTAGGAAACATTTCTGGGAGTGCCCAGCTACCTCTAAGGATTTTTGAAGGAGACCCGAGACGCTCCCTGGATCGTGGCCCAGGACCTACTTGAGACCGGAGGAGTGACAGCACGAGGGGTGTTGAGCCAAGTGTTAACTGTTTTTCAGTTCACGTTCATACAGAAGTTAATCAGATCACTCCTCGCAGCTTTCCACACTGGGGTGATAAGCCGGTGTGTTGGATCAGTCTGTTTTCTCCTTAGGGCTTTTAGGACTGTGTTCCTAGGACTGTGAACCGCCATCTACTCGGGTTCTGTCCCCACGGGCTTTTTGGGAATGTTTTTGGGAGTATGCCTCTTACACTGATGCAGTTGTCATAGGAACTTGGAGTGTCCGTTACTCTACTGGTGTGAATCAAAAGATAAGGAAAGGAATGGCGTGTGAGGGAGTGGGGAGGGCAGGGAGGCGGGGGAAGGGAGAAGGTAGGGGAGTCAGCTCATGCGAGAGAGTGTGAAATGGGTTTTAATTTCGACTTAAATTTAGGTGAGACTATGGATTTTTTTTTCCTGTCTATAATGGTCTCACTTTATTTTTAGACATTTTTTATTAAAAAATTTTTGAAGTGTAGTCAGTCGCTTTACAATATTGTGTTAGTTTCAGGTGTACAGCAAAATTATTCAGTTAGGTATATTTTTTTCAGATTACTTTCCATTGTTGATTATTACAAGATATTGAACGTAGTTCCTTGTGCTAGTAAATCTTTGTTGCTGATCTATTTTATGTATAGTAGTTTGTACCTGCTAATCCCAAACTCCTAATTTATCCCTCCCCCCGACCCCCTTCCCTTTGGTAACCATAAATTTGTTTTCTATGTTTGTGAGTCTGTTTCTGTTTTGTATATAGATTCATTTGTATTATTTTTAGATTCCATGTATAAGTGATATCATATAATGTTTGTCTTTATCTGACTTACTTCACTTAGTAGGATGATCTCTAGGTCCGTCAGTGTTGCTGCAAATGACAATATTCCTTCATTTTTATGGCTGAGTAATATTCCATTGTGTGTATGTACCACATCTTCTTAACCCAGTTTGTCTGTTGATGGTCACTCAGATTGTTTCCGTGTCTTGGCTATTGTTAATTGTGCTGTTATGAACATTGGGAGAGATGTATATTTTTTAATTAAAGTTTTCACTTTTCACTGGATATATGCCCAGGAGTGGGATTGCTGGGTCATATGGTATTTCTACTTTTAGTTTTTAGAGGAACCTCCATACTGTTCTCCATAGAGGCTGCACCAGTTTACATTCACACCAACAGTGTACGAGGGTTCCCTTTTCTCCACACCCTCTCAGGCATTTATTATTTGTAGACTTTTTGATAATGGCCATTCTGACCGGCGTGAGGTGATACCTCATTGTAGTTTTGATTTGCATTTCTCTAATAATTAGTGATGTTGAACATCTTTTCATCTGCCTGTTGCCAGCTGTATGTCTTCTTTGGAGAGATGTGTATTTAGGCCTTCTGCCCTTTTTTTTTTGATTCGGTTGTTTGTTTTTTTGATATTGAGTGGTATGAGCTGTTTGTATATTTTGGATATTAACCCCTGTCAGTCACATCATTTGCAAATATTTTCTCCCATTCTGTAGGTTGTCTTTTCGGTTTCTTGATGGTTTTCTTTGCTGTGCAAAAGCTTTTAAGTTGGATTAGGTCCCATTTGTTTAGGTTTTTTTTTTTTTTTATTGGAGTATAAGTTACTTTACAATGTTGTGTTAGTTTCTGCTGTACAGCAAAGTGAATCAACTATATGTATAATATACATATATCGCCTCCCTCCCAGATTTCCTTCCCATTTAGGTCATCACAGGGCACTGAGTTCCCTGTGCTATACAGTAGATCCTCACTAGTTATCTGTTTTATACATAGTAGTGTATATATGTCAATCTCAATCTCCCAGTTCATCCCACCACCGTTTTGCTTCTGTTTCTTTTGCCTTGGGAGATTGATCTAAGAAAATATTGCTACAATTTATGTTAGAGAATGTTTTGCCTCTGTTCTCTTCTCGGAGTTTTATGGTGTCATGTTTTACATTTAAGTCTTTAAACCATTTTGAGTTTATTTTTGTATGTAGTGTGAAGGGCGACTATGGATTTTTAACCCATGTTTATGAACACTCTGACTTCTGTTTTTTCTTTATTGCAGATGTGCTTTCTATATATTTCCCGTGTACTCAGAGGTTGAGATATAATAAAGTTAATAATTTTTATTTCTTCATCGAGGACATTCTTAAGAGAAACTGGCTCTTTTGTTTTAACAGCTAGAACGTGGAGAGGAAGAATACGTGACTCCTAGTCCTGCCTTGACTTGTGCTAAGAGCCAGCAGTGTCCACTGTGGCCTGTGCGCCACCAGCTGAAAAAGATAGACAAGTCTCAGTATTACTAGATTTTACCCCACAGACCCCGCCAGAAGGGTGCCAAGGATCCCCGGGGGCGGGTGGACCACACCTGAGAACTTCTGAGGTAGCTCAGGGGCCTGGGACAAGTTCAGGGGAATAAACTGGGACATTCAAAAACTCCTGCTATCACCAGCACGCCGGTGGAGGTGGTGTCAGCTCCTGTGACCCCGGAGTCTGCGTGACTGCTGTTCACTGCTCTGCGCGTGCTGCTGGGGTTCTGTCCCTGCTGTTTAGTGGCGCTGACAGTTACTAGACAGCGTGTGTGATCAGTTAACGCACAAAAGACCAGAGAAATGGGCGGGATGGTCACTGCTCTTCTCCTAAAGAGAAGGCAAGATGCAAAACCGTGGACACAAGAGAAAATGTTTGAAGGTTTTTGAGGTTGAACCCTGTGCGTGAATAGTCAGTCTGCTCTGTTAAGGTACCAGGGAGGGTGAGGACCACGGGTGAGACCTAAGCTCTTTCTGTAATGATCTCTCGTCCGCCAGCTCCCTGGGCACAAGTGCCGGCCAGCCAGGCGGTGGGTGGAGGGAGGTGCCCCGCAGGCAGCAGGAGGACGGAAGCAGAATCGGCCTTGCCCAGCAGGACTCAGACCAGAAAAAGTGGTGTGAATTGCGTGGTTTCAGCCTGTCCTTTCTTTCTCTGCAGTGAAGAAGTCTGCAAGCGAGGATTCACGGTGATCGTGGACATGCGTGGGTCCAAGTGGGACTCCATCAAGCCTCTGCTGAAGATATTGCAGGAGTCCTTCCCCTGCTGCATTCACGTTGCACTGATAATCAAGCCAGACAACTTTTGGCAGAAACAGAGGACTAATTTTGGCAGTTCTAAATTTGAATTTGAGGTAACTTCCCTGTGTAGCCAGACCAACTAAACCAGTAGGTGTGGTTTATTAACAGCTTTAACGTCATCATTTTAGGCTGGTTATAGATTTTTAAAAACCACGTATTCAACAAGAACTGCATATCTGACGTACATATGACATGCAAAATTAGTTATTGTGTAAAATAACACAATTAGGCTTGTTTCTCGCCTTATCCCAGTGGGTGTTTTGCCCATGGAGGGTTTAGGTTCCAGGCCTCTTGTTTCTGGGTAATGGGGCTCCTGGGGTGTAAAGCATGTGTCCTAGAAAGAGAAGCCTGTTTCCTTTTACTTCACGGGATAAAATAGCTTTACCGTTCAGTGCAAGTGGCTTTAGGTGGCTTCAGAGTCATCATCGTTACCTCAGCCTTGGAAATAAGGGAATGTTAGGGAGAAATGCCCAACTTCACATTTCCTGAGGAAAATGTGTGGGAGAGACGGACTTTTCATCGTGTCCTGGAGAGGACGGTGTGCCATGTATTTCACACGTCAGGTCTCTTGTTTATGAAAAGGGAGAGGTTCCTTGAAAACCTATGTGGGGCTCTGGATTCAATTAGCACACAAGGTCGTTGTCTTTCAGATAGTGTGTAAAACAGACCTCAACCAGCTGACTTACTCTCCTTTCCCCTGGAAACTGCTCTCCTTAAGCTACCAGGGTTCTGACAAGGCTTTGATGCAATTGGGTTCATCAGATGGTTATGGGCAGAAAGTATTCTGGCCAGCTGGAAACTTGATTCATGCCATATTCTGTAATAAAATCTAAGTATTTTCTAACAATAAATTATAATAAGTTTTAGTTGAATAGATCGCTTCTTCTAGCCACTTTGCCCAAACATTAGGTTTCAGTGAATGTATTCACGTATTTCAAGGTTAACAACAATAATAGTATTAAACATACCACACAATATTAATTCTTAAACTTTATGTTACATGTTACACTTTTCAGTGTCTTTTCATGGGTACATTACTTGCATTTTAAAATTTCTCAATCCATGGTACTGATTTGCAACCTGAAATCTGAACTTAGTTTTAATTTGAATTTGAAACTACACCCAAGAGGTTTAGATGAAAGGTGAAACCAGTAAGCCCTTATCTTCACACACAAGAAGAAGTGATTTTGGAGGACAGTTTGTTGGATATTATTATTAGTTATTCACTTGACGCAGAATGTAGAGTGTGTTGTATTTAATGATACACGTTTTAAGTAGAAATAACGATGTGGTGGTATAATGTATGCAGGTTTTTGCTTGTCTAATTGTGATCTTTCCCTCTGGGCCTTTAAAAGTTTTTCCTGCACTGGCTTTTCTATTGAACTTGTCTGTACGTTATCACGTGCTTCTGTCTGTGAAGTGATTGTCTCCATGGACAGTATTGAAGTCTGGGCAGACGAGACAGGGAGGAACCTGCAGTCACATTTCAGGCAAAAGTGCTGGAGTAGGAGCTGCCCCTCCTTCTCACTCTGCTGCCTTTTGCCATTTCTTATGCCAAACAGCATAGAGATACAGTTGTAGGTTTCTCTAAGGCTGGAGGTGACAGAGATGGGGCTAAACGAGCCTTTCTCTGTTTTATCTTTTGGTTCTAGGCCACACATCTTTTTCCTTTTCCTTTGTCTTCATATTTAACTCCCCCCGCCTCACCCCCAGTTATGTTTTCCTTGAGGCATAATACTAATATTAACTCTGCGTCATCTTCTGATAGGATGAGATGAAGATTTCTTGCTCAGGTTGTAATTGACTAAAACTTTGTTAGATTGGAATGTAGTCGATGATGTTATTGAATACAACACTTGTACTGCTCAGAATCGCTGCCGATTATTGCAGTGAATGAAGCGTTCCCTCTCTCCAACTTTGAGAGCAGAGCTTCTGCCAGCTTTCTTGCTAACCCTTGTGTATTTTCTACATTTAAAAAAAGCCATTCATATTCTAATGTGCCTAAGATAGTGGGTTAATTTCTGCATTCTTGGAAAGAAATCTAATATCTTTAGCTGTCCTGAAATTCATATGATTCTATAATTTTAGGTATTGCAACTAACATATATGTGTTGCTCTAATGGATTTGTCGTTCACTGACTGTACTAATGCCTCTTTCATTTACATTTGTTTTTATGGGGCCAGAACAAGGTATGTTACGTTTTCTATAAATGGATTACTTGCTTTAAGTTTGAGAATCTGTGATTAAGCATTGCAAACTGCATTATGATAAGACGGTATAAGATTGGTTCATCTTCTCATACATGATTTTTTTTCCCCTTAAGACAAATATGGTCTCTTTAGAAGGCCTTACCAAAGTAGTTGACCCTTCTCAGCTAACGCCCGAATTTGACGGCTGCCTGGAATACAACCATGAAGAATGGATTGAAATCCGAGTTGCTTTTGAAGACTACATTAGCAATGCCACCCACATGCTGTCTCGGCTGGAGGAACTTCAGGACATCCTAGCTAAGAAGGAGTTGCCTCAGGATTTGGAGGGGGCTCGGAATATGATCGAGGAACATTCCCAGCTGAAGAAGAAGGTGATTAAGGCCCCCATAGAGGACTTGGATTTAGAGGGACAGAAGCTGCTGCAGAGGATTCAGAGCAGTGACAGCTTTCCCAAGAAGAACTCGGGGTCAGGCAACGCAGACCTGCAGAGCCTCTTGCCCAAGGTGTCCGCCATGCTGGACAGGCTGCATTCAACGCGGCAGCACCTGCATCAGATGTGGCACGTGAGGAAGCTGAAGCTGGACCAGTGCTTTCAGCTGAGGCTGTTTGAACAGGATGCTGAGAAGGTAAAAGGCGGGGGAGGGATGCTGAAATGCGCCACGGAGGGAGGCTTCCTGGATGCTTGGGTCTCAGCAGCCGAGGCTGGTTTGGTCAGGAGAAAGGGCAGAGTGAAAGGGCTGGGGAAGGGTAAGCTACTCGCGTGGCGTCGGGGGGAGACCAGCAGTGTCGGTTCAGAGATCAGCCCTCAGTCTGCTTTCCGGTGCTACTCACTGTGCAATGCAGAGCTCTTCTAGAAACTTAGAGTTGCTTATTACTAATAGTTTGGTTTAGAATGCCTGTAAGATAGACGAGAATATTTTCAATTAAAAGAGTGAAAACTTAGTACGATATATTATTGAAAGCAGTAGTTGTCCATGTGAGTATTTTTCTAATAACTGCTCTTCCACTCATAAAAGCCAGTGCGAAAACACCCTTCAGATCTACTGTTGAGTATGTTTTTACAATAAAAGGCGAGTAATGAATTAAAAATAATAGCTTCTGGGAAATAGAGGCAATAATTACTCATGGTTTCATGTTTCCTTATCGTGCTCCAGTCAAACCAACTGGCCAAAGTGAGCTCTTGTCTGTCTCAGCAACGTGAAAGCAGGACGCTTATTTACAGGAATACGTTGCAAGCCGTGAACATGAGTGAATTGATCCCTCTTAATTTGAGCTCACTGAATTTTTTTTCACGGACAGGAAGATTTTTTGTAAAGTTAAAAAACATTAAAAATCTTTGATATAAAAAGACCTTTTGAAAGGTGACAATCCACCACTGTTTTCCAGTAATATTATTTGGTAAGCTTTTAACCTCTCTTTATGTTTAAAGTACAGCTGACCCTTGAACGACATGGGGGTAGGCATGCTGACGCTTTGTGCCGTTGAAAATCCAGACTGCTCTCTCTGCCTCCAGGACAAAGGAATTGATAAATGACTCACCCGAGGACAGCAAGCTGGAGCAGTTTGGATAGAATCAGGACTCCAACTCTAGTCCTTTGGATTCCATATGTCGTGATCTCTAGTTGAACACAACTTTTCCCCACACTTAGTTAATTTAAAGATGTGTAAAATGAAAATATAGGTACTCATTTGTTGAAAAGTATCTGCGTATGAGTAGACCTGTGCAGTTCAAACCCGTGTTGTTCAAGGTTCAACTGTAGTGCCTTGTCAAAGACACTAGAAAATCTTCCTTTCAATTACTAGACAAACAGGTGACTGTCCCTGGAAGTCTCATTCACATCACAGAAGCAGTGCTAATTGATAATCATTTCTTTTTCCTTAAATGTTTTCCTGGGAACAGTGAAATTAACATCCTTTTCCAGGTAGCATCTGTATTGAATCTTAAGAGAGACGTCATTGTTAAAGTTTTCCCCATTTCTTTTTATTTTTACGGTAAATTTTATTGTTTGCATTTGCACAGGGATTTTTTTTTTTTAATTCTTGCACTAAAGGGCATAATCTTTTAGTCATTGGAATTGCTGTCGGTAATCTGTGGTCACAGCAAAGCCCATCCAGAAACCTGTAAGTTTGTAACTTCGCCTAATGGATCTTCTTTTTTTGCAGAGCAGTGTGCCTAATGATGTAGTTCAGTATAGCAGAGAGACTGTGTTGAGAGCCAGAAGATTAGAGTTTTAATTAGCCTGGGGGATTTGACTACCTCTCTTTACTTACCTGCTCCTTAGTCCCTCATCTGTCAAAGGAACGCACTAGATAAGATTTCCTTGTAGCTCCTGCAAGTTCAGAGCTGCTGACTGGCCAGAAGTCGAGAATCTTCTGGGCCCTGGCGCCTGGGAGGTTGTCAGAGGAAAGACGCCGCTCTTTCTTGGTTCGGTCCCGTGCTGGGAGCCGCGTCAGTCATTCCTTTTTCTGGAGTGATTCCAGGTTGTCTTTCTTCTTTCCGGTAGATGTTTGACTGGATCACGCACAACAAGGGCCTGTTTCTGAACAGCTACACTGAGATTGGGACCAGCCATCCTCATGCAGTGGAGCTTCAGACACAGCACAGCCACTTTGCCATGAACTGCATGGTAAGATCCTGTGGGAACAGAGGTATCCTGCCTGTGAAAGCATAAAACGGGAGGTATTTACGCAGATCATTCCCAGCACAACCCTTTGCCATGAACCGCATGGTAAGATCCTGTGGGAACAGAGGTATCCTGCCTGTGAAAGCATAAAACGGGAGGTATTTACGCAGATCATTCCCAGCGCACTGCTGGGAGCCCATGCAGGGGCTTCTGACAGTTCAGCGGCAGCGGCTGCCCTCCAGGTGCGGGAAGTTCTCTGTGGGAGCAGTGTTTACGTAGCTTGTTTTAAGTTTTAAGCAAACAAAAGCGAAAACAAGCAAACAGACAAACCAGTGAAACTCAAACCAATTACTTGGCCCGTTCCACGTGCATGGTTTTGAGGCTGGCTTCTGTGCTGTACCTTCTGGGAGCCCGCTGGGGCTCCGGAGAGCTTTTCAGAGGCCGAGTGAGTCTCCCGAACCAACGCACTGTCAGTTTGCTGGCTGCCTGCCCTTCACGATGAAGAAATAAGCCAGTCTACTGCTCACCTCAAGGGCATCCTTCATTTCTCCTCAAACATGAGCGGTCCTCCCAAGATGAACGGAAGGCGTCGGGTCTGGATGTCAGCCGTGCCTGGAATCCTTTGGCTCCCTTTGATGCCCTGGGCCTGTTGTGATTAGACAGGGGTTGCTGTGAGACTACAGTGCAAACAAACACCCCAAGAGAACCCAACAATGAATTTTAAATAACAGTCTTACTACATTTTTGGAGTTAATATAACTACAGTAAAGCTATATGTTGTTCTGTAGGGTATATGGTTACTTCTCTAGAGAGTTATTCTAGAAATTTTCACCTTAGAGACAGAGTTGTGGTGTGGACTTTGAGCCAGAATTATGAGAATTCACCCTCTTAGCCTTGTAACGTGCGTTAAAGAGCATTGAAACGATATGAAGGCGGGCTCTTGGTTTAAATTAGTTCAGTAAGATGCCATTTAATTAAAGTTCAGTCCACAAAGTGCTCCACTTTGGGTAGTTTCAAAGATAAGATTCAGTGATAAAATGTTTGTAATAGACACTATCCCAAAAGTTTGATACTGTTCTTGTGTTTGAGGTAAGAGAATTTTGGGGTTAAATGATTCAGCCTGGGGAGAGGTGAGGAGAACGCAAATGTGGGCCTTTGGGGGAAGCGTCTTAGAAGAATTTCTTCCTAAAAAAATTCCTATCAATTTCTCAAAATATTCTGAAACTTCTACTAATGTTGAAAGGCACATTCAGCCCACCATATCACATACTTTAAAAACTTGAAATGTTAAAATATATTTTGTAAAAACTAGAAATGACCAGAAAGGGTCCTCTCCCTCCCCCCAGCATTACTATGACACATTTAGGAATCAGCAGAAGAGGAAGCATGTGTGGAAGACAGGCGCGTGTGTTATGAATGTAGAGGTTCTTAATTCTGACTCTTGTTTACCACATGACCTTGGGCAGTCTGTTTAATCTCTTTGAGCCTGGTTTCCTAATCTCTAAAGTGGGGATAATCTCTGCCTAACAGGGTGTTATATTATTTTACTTACTCTGTATGTGTAAGACACTAAGTAGAGTGCTGAACACAAAGTAAGTACTTGATAAATGGTAGTTATTATCAGTGATGTTATCATCTAATTAAAAATACTGTTAGTATTTTTAGTATATTATAGTAAGTAAGAAACTCTTAAAAGTATGGGTGATTTTTTTTTTAGGTTTAAGTATATTTTCTGTTTTTCTATGATATACTTTTATCACTTCTCTAAGTAAAAATTTTAATTCAAAAAGGATGTGGTAACCCTGTGCACGGCTTGGTGACAGCTATTGGGAGCGCGTTCCAAGCCTACCAGCCCCTGGTTCTCAACACCTCCCTGAGTCCTCAGTATCTGTCTAGGACGTTATTTATTTATGCAGAACCCCGGGGCCTGTTAACCTTCAGCCCTTTCTTGTGCTATCTACAGTGTTTTAAACATTTTTTGACAAAGAAAATGAAAGTACTAGATATCAGTTAGCAAAGTTGATAATCTTTTAAGAAAGCATTTTAAGGGACAGCAACAGTTGTGCTCATTCTCCTGTCACAGGTACTTTTAGAGGCTGTGACGTAAGAGTCTAGGTGGAGGTACTTCTAACGTAGGGAATTGTACGTTTGTATGTTGCCATGCTTGTGTACACAGTCATTTGGGCTGTGTGCCACGTGGTTTCTTCCTCCTGCAGTAAGTGACAGAGGTATGGACGAGGCATAAAGCATAGAGCAGTCCTCTGTGTGCGGAGCACAGTGTGTTTGAGGGGATGAAAGTAATCCAGGGCCCTGAAACAGCATCAAGGTGGGAAGGACCCCCCTCCGTGGGCCCCACAGTGGAGCCATCCAGATGGGCAGCTCTTCTCTGGATGCTACCAGAGGGCATCTGCTGAAGCTCTTCCCAACAGACCTTTTGGGTGGATTGTCCTCTTTAAGGACACAGAGAAAGCAAAACCTAATAAATGTGGTCACCTGTCAGCAGAGAGGGAGAATGCATATGAGAAGGGCAGGCACTGCTCTTGACCTAGAGGACGCTAGTTAGAGCGTTAATGCCACATGAGGCAGTGAGGCCAGTTCCCCATGGACTGTGGTCCTGACTGACTGTCACAGCCTCACAGAGTACCCCCTCTCTGCCGCTGCAGACACCCGGACGTGTGGTAGCTGATTTGAGCCTGCAGCCCAGAGAAGTACCTCGGAGACTGGCGCCTGGCTTTCTAAACCCAGATGAAGGCGACTCCACCTAGTTTAGGTTTAGGTCAGAAATGGAGGAAAGGAATGAGTAAATGAAGGTACAGAGGCAGAACGACAAGTGCATTCTCTAGGACGCTTACTTGGGTGGGCTGGAGACTCGGTGACAGTGACAAGGCTCATGTAGGGGTCCAAGTGCGAGCCAGTGGAGGACCATGGCAGGAAGGAGGAAAACTGTAGAGGAGTTTGGGCAGGTTGGATAATTAGATTTGATTTAGGGGCAAGAATCGGAGGAGCCAAAGGTAAGTCTACGGTTTGGGGAGACCCATTGCAAGGTGCAGTGTTGTGATGCGTCACAAAAAATAATAAATAATAAATACATGAAGAGCGACAACCTGAGATTTGTTGAAGGTGTGCATTCCTCACTCTGCCTTTGCTGCAGTGCGACCCTTAAAGAAGATTGAAGGTGGGAAGGGAAATACCACAGTGAGAACTCCTTTTGCAAGAAAAATACTTTTTTTTTTTAAACCTTGCACCTTATTTTGCAGCAAGCTAGTGGACTTGAAGACAGAGATTGCAACACAGTAGAAAAGTGTGATTTAAAGTTTGAACACAGCACTGTTCTGTTCGTACCCCAGTTCATATTCATTGGTGAATGTGAATCCATTTACAGATTTTCTATTGGCACCAGAAAGATGACTTGGGCTTATGTAGAAAGGAGAGCTTGTTTTCACACAAAATAGCCTCTGGTGGCTAAGTACATAGTTTGTAGTTTCTGGCTTCTAGTTGCAAACTGCAGTGGTGGGTTCCTGCAGTTCTGGGTAACGGCTTGCCATCTGGACCCTTTTCAGGATTTGAGGCCAAGAAGTGAGTCATGGCGCATTTGTGTGCACCCACTTGTGTGTGTGACTGCTTTGTGCCTAACAGTATCCCTCCCAGCTAGTTGATCTGTAATTTTGCAGTTTTAAAAATAGAAACTAAAACCAGTACCTATGGCTTATGGAAATCCAAATAGCAAAACACATGTCCTGTTACCCCCCAGCTGATTCTGCTGTTAAAATGTAACTTTTCAGCAAGCGCTCTCCGCATTTCTTGGAGAGACGGCCCGTGCGCCTTCCCCTGACTAGCCCCTCTTTCTGCCCCCCTCGCAGAACGTGTACGTGAACATAAACCGCATCATGTCGGTGGCCAACCGCCTGGTGGAGTCGGGCCACTACGCCTCCCAGCAGATCAAGCAGATCGCCAGTCAGCTGGAGCAGGAGTGGAAGGCGTTCGCGGCCGCCCTGGACGAGCGCAGCACCTTGCTGGACATGTCGTCCGTCTTCCACCAGAAGGCCGAGAAGGTCAGTGCCTGGGACCCACCACCACCGCCCCCCCCCGCCACCCCGGAGCCCTGTGTTCGCACGGCAGAGCCGGGAGGACGCTGGGGCCCTGAAGTCCACGGCTGCGCTCAGTACCCAGCCCTCAGCCCGCTGTGCGACCTCAGGCACGCTGTTCCACCTCCTCGTCCCGTACTTTCCTCATTTGTAAAGTGGAGATAAAAGTATGGACTTGAGGGGCCGTTTCATGGTGTAATGAGATCATTCATATTAGCTGCCTTGCACAGGGCCCGGTATGCTGTAGGGACTTGTAAGTGACAAGTACGCTGTAGGGACTCGTAAGTGACAACTGCTGTTCTTTATCCCCTCCTGTCCCTCCTCCTCATCACTTGAGAATTCCACTTAGGATGCTTTGGCAGCAAGTAACAGAAAGCCTGACTCTCAGGTTTAGACATCAGGGGTTGTTGAGTTCTTTTCTCACAACACAGGGAATTGCAAAGTATAGGGAGTTCCAGACGCACAGTGGTGTCAGGGCTGGGTGGGCTCCTGACTGGGCCTGGCCATCCCCTTGGGCTGCCAGGTGTGTGCCGCAGCTCCCAGCGCTGGCCCCTCTACTGTGGTGTCCCATGCATGCAGGATAGCGGTGTCGTGTCCTCTCACTTTCTCGGGGCAACAGTGTTTGCAGAAGGTCCCTCCAGCCCAGCCCGCTTCCCTGCAGTCCCCTCGGCCAGGAGGGCGGTGCCTGTCCACACCCTGGCTTCAGGGGCGCGGGGAAGGGCAGGTCTGGGTTCTCAGCCTCCGCGGCAGGGGCAAGGCTCTGCCAGCCGGGGCTGCGGTGGGAAAGTGGCTTTGGGGTATGGTTTCCAGTGTCCCTCACAGTTACTAAGTCATTTGTATGGGTTCGGCTTCATGTCAGCTTCATCTGCTGATGTGCTGGGCACAGTACCTTATTTCAGAGGTAGCGTGTGATGTGTGCCCTTAACGCTATCCACATGCCCACAGACAGGCAAACCTGCTTCAGTGAACACGCTTGGAAAACAGCGAAAGGTAAGTGAATTGCTGTGACTCAGGTGCTAGTGGTGGAAGCCTGGGTGGTGAAACACCTTTTCAAGACATAGAGGAAGAAAGCTCAGGAACTTCGGGCCACTAGGAAGACACAAGTGGTTGCCTTAATTGAAAGGAAGCACACTACTAGAGCTTCCTCAGGGATAGTTATGGGAGGAAACCGACATTCGTAGGGATTTGCACTGACGCTTCTAAGAAGGAAATAGTATCCCTTTAATCTAGAAACAGTCTCTGTTGAGGAGTGAAGGCAACAAGGGAAGGTAGAGGCCCCAGCTTGCCTGGCATCTTGGCAAGGCAGCTGGAATGTTGCACAAGGTGCTAATTATGAGTGATCTCAACTCTAGAAACCTTTAAAGTGTGAAGCAATTGAGGAAACAGAGTGGGATAGAAAGAGGAGAAAGTCTTAATAGTCTCATGTGAAAGCTGTGAGTAGGGACTTGTAGGTTTCAGCGGTCAGAGTTTTCTGCTAACTTTATGCATTTCGGTAGTTTGATGATAAAGGAGAAACAAAGCCGCCCACCCAGAAACAGTTTGAATTAAAGTAAGAGGAGCCCCCTTCAGCCTAAAGCAGCGCTGTCTGCACTTCTCTGTGGCCACCTCTGGTCCCTGTCATTGTCAGGGTCGTGGTGTGTTGTTCACTGGACATTATCGTGGGTGGGAGAAGAGCTGTGTGGCCCCGCTCGTGTGCCATCTGGAATGGTAGCATATAGTGTGGGCTGCAGCCACCCCCTGGGCCGGGAGGTGTGTGAGTTGCTTGTGGTCCCCGAGAAAGGTCCTTGAAGATGATGTGAATAAAGTTGAACAAGGACAGGCTGCTTGGGGGAATAATGGATAGTCTGAAGCACAATAACACATAGGGAAAATCTCTCTAACCATGGCAGGTTTCAGAATTGCAAATAAACCCAGAAGATTAATTGCTGCTCTGACCTACCTGAAAATAATGTAGAAATGTGGGTGCCATGGGGTGTTTTCCCCCCAGTGTTTTATTATAAAAATTTTTAGACATGCAGCAAAGTTGAAAGAGCCTGAGGTGTTTTTATTTGGATAAAATAATGACTGTCATTTATGGATTTGAAGGAAATGCAACTAGATTGAATACATTGCGGAACAGAATTTCGTGGGATCCTGCGTGAGCTCTAACAGTGCTTGCAGTCCCTGCATATCAGTGGCCAGAGAAGATGCCAAACATGACCTTAGGGACAGAGAGGGCAGGTGAGAAAGGCTGGCATCTCTCACGGGCCCGGACTGAGGCGGTGTGGCCTGCACCCGGCAACCGAAATGTGCGGATGGGACCGACCATAGGTCGGCTTCTGAAAATGTTTCCTTACCCTCAAGTGCAGGTGTAATGTGTATCTTCCCCTCCACTGACATTCAGAGGCGTGGAAGAAGATCACACCTCCTAAGCAGTTTTCCTCTTCCCAGGAGAGGGATCTCCGAATAGGTTAACTTTGTTCCCTTTTTAAATGCTCTGTCTTCTAGTTATGCTTCAGCTGTTCTCATACACTCAGTAGGGAAAGGACCAGAACCTGGACATCATAAATAAGGTTTCCATCACAGCCACCCCTTTGACCCTCATCCAGTTCTCATTAAGAATTTAAATCTGATTACGGTGACAGAGGGCTCAACTCTGTGACCCTGTGGTTAATGGTGTCACTGAAGGAAGCAGCCTTCCCGGAAGGATGGCAGCTGGGCTTTGGAGGGGTGTGTGCTGCGTGCCCAGCCTGCCCCTCTGTCTCTGTGGGCGCTCTTCTGTTGGTGTTCGTTTGTGGGTTTTCTTGTCTTTCTTTTAAATTTTTGAATTTTATTTTATTTATTTTTTTATACAGCGGGTTCTTATTAGTCACAAATTTTATACACATCAGTGTATACATGTCAATCCCAATCTCCCAATTCATCTCCCCCACCCTCCACTTTCCCCCCTTGGTTTCCATATGTTTGTTCTCTACATCTGTGTCTCAATTTCTGCCCTGCAAACTGGTTCATCTGTACCATTTTTCTAGATTCCACATATATGCGTTAATATACAATATTTGTTTTTCTCTTTCTGACTTCCTTCACTCTGTATGACAGTCTCTAGATCCATCCACGTCTCAACAAATGACCCAATTTCGTTCCTTTTTATGGCTGAGTAATATTCCATTGTATATATGTACCACATTTTGCTTTATCCATTCATCTGTCGATGGGCATTTAGGTTGCTTCCATGACCTGGCTGTTGTAAATAGTGCTGCAGTGAACATTGGGGTGCATGGGTCTTTTTGAATTATGGTTTTCTCTGGGTATATGCCCAGTAGTGGGATTGCTGGATCATATGGTAATTCTATTTTTAGTTGTTTAAGGAACCTCCATACTGTTCTCCATAGTGGCTGTATCAATTTACATTCCCACCAACAGTGCAAGAGGGTTCCCTTTTCTCCACACCCTCTCCAGCATTTGTTGTTTGTAGATTTTCTGATGATGCCCATTCTAACTGGTGTGAGATGATACCTCACTGTAGTTTTGATTTGCATTTCTCTAATGATTAGTGATGCTGAGCAGCTTTTCATGTGCTTCTTGGCCATCTGTATGTCTTCTTTGGAGAAATGACTATTTAGGTCTTCTGCCCATTTTTGGATTGGGTTGTTTGTTTCTTTAATACTGAGCTGCATGAGCTGCTTGTATAGTTTGGAGATTAATCCTTTGTCCGTTGATTCATTTGCAAATATCTTCTCCCATTCTGAGGGTTGTTTTTTCGTCTTGTTTATGGTTTCCTTTGCTGTTCGAAAGCTTTTAAGTTTCATTAGGTCCCATTTGTTTATTTTTGTTTTTATTTCCATTACTCTAGGAGGTGGATCAAAAAAGATCTTGCTGTGATTTATGTCAAAGAGTGTTCTTCCTATGTTTTCCTCTAAGGGTTTTATAGTGTCCAGCCTTACATTTAGGTCTCAAATCCATTTTGAGTTTATTTTTGTGTATGGTGTTAGGGACTGTTCTAATTTCATTCTTTTACATGTAGCTGTCCAGCTGTCCAGTTTTCCCAGCACCACTTATTAAAGAGACTGTCTTTTCTCCATTGTATATCCTTGCCTCCTTTGTCATAGATTAGTTGACCATGGTGCGTGGGTTTATCTCTGGGCTTTCTATCTTGTTCCATTGATCTATGATCTATGTTTCTGTTTTTGTGCCAGTACCATATTGTCTTGATTACTGTAGCTTTGTAGTCAGCTCCGTTTTTTTCCCTCAAGACTGCTTTGGCTATTCAGGGTCTTTTGTGTCTCCATACAAATTATGAGATTTTTTGTTCTAGTTCCGTAAAAAATGCCATTGTTAATTTGATAGGGAGTGCATTGAATCTGTAGATTGCTTTGGGTAGTATACTCATTTTCACAATGTTGATTCTTCCAATCCAAGAACATGGTATATCTCTCCATCTGTTGGTATCATCTTTAATTTCTTTCATCAGTGTCTTACACTTTCCTGCATACAGGTCTTTTGTCTCCCTAGGTAGGTTTATTCCTAGGTATTTTATTCTTTTTGTTGTAATGGTAAATGGGAGTGTTTCCTTAATTTCTCTTTCAGATTTTTCATCATTAGTGTATAGGAATGCAAGAGATTTCTGGGCATTAATTTTGTATCCTGCAACTTTACCAAATTCATTGATTAGCTCTAGTAGTTTTCTGGTGGCATCTTTAGGATTCTCTGTGTATAGTATCATGTCATCTGCAAACAGTGACAGTTTTACTTCTTCTTTTGCAATTTGTATTCCTTTTATTTCTTTTTCTTCTCTCATTGCTGTGGCTAGGACTTCCAAAACTATGTTGAATAATAGTGGTGAGAGTGGACATCCTTGTCTTGTTCCTGATCTTAGAGGAAATGCTTTCAGTTTTTCACCATTGAGAATGATGTTTGCTGTGGGTTTGTCGTATATAGCCTTTATTATGTTCAGGTAGGTTCCCTCTGTGCCCACTTTCTGGAGAGTTTTTATCCTAAATGGGTATTGAATCTTGTCCACAGCTTTTTCTGCATCTATTGAGATGATCATATGGTTTTTATTCTTCAATTTGTTAATATGGTGTATCACATTGATTGATTTGCATATATTGAAGAATCCTCGCATTCCTGGGATGAATCCCACTTGATCATGGTGTATGATCCTTTTTTTAAAAAATTATTTTATTTTATTATTATTTTATTATTTATTTTTATTTTCGGCTGTGTTGGGTCTTCGTTTCTGTGCGAGGGCTTTCTCTAGTTGCGGCGAGCGGGGGCCACTCTTCATCGCGGTGCGCGGGCCTCTCAGTATCGCGGCCTCTCTTGTTGCGGAGCACAGGCTCCAGACGCGCAGGCTCAGCAGTTGTGGCTCACGGGCCCAGTTGCTCCGTGGCATGTGGGATCCTCCCAGACCAGGGCTCGAACCCGTGTCCCCTGAATTGGCAGTCAGACTCTCAACCGCTGCGCCACCAGGGAAGCCCTGGTGTATGATCCTTTTAATGTGTTGTTGGATTTTGTTTGCTAGTATTTTGTTGAGGATTTTTGCATCTATATTCATCAGTGATATTGGTCTGTAATTTTCTTTTTTTGAAGTATCTTTGTCTGGTTTTGGTATCAGGGTGATGGTGGCCTCATAGAATGAGTTTGCCAGTGTTCCTTCCTCCTCAATTTTTTGGAAGAGTTTGAGAAGGATGGGTGTTAGCTCTTCTCTAAATGTTTGATAGAATTCACCTGTGAAGCTATCTGGTCCTGGACTTTTGTTTGTTGGAAGATTTTTAATCACAGTTTGAATTTCATTACTTGTGATTGGTCTGTTCGTATTTTCTATTTCTTCCTGGTTCAGTCTTGGAAGGTTATACCTTTCTAAGAATTTGTCCATTTCTTCCAGGTTGTCCATTTTATTGGCATAGAGTTGCTTGTAGTAGTCTCTTAGGATGAGTTGTATTTCTGTGGTGTCTGTTGTACCTTCTCCTTTTTCATTTCTAATTTTATTGATTTGAGTCCTCTCTCTTTCTTGATGAGTGTGGCTAATGGTTTATCAAGTTTTTTTATCTTCTCAAAGAACCAGCTTTTACTTTTATTGATCTTTGCTATTGTTTTCTTTGTTTTTATTTCATTTATTTCTGCTCTGATCTTTATGATTTCTTTCCTCCTGCTAACTTTGGGTTTTGTTTGTTCTTCTTTCTCTAGTTCCTTTAGGTGTAAGGTTAGATTGTTTATTTGAGATGTTTCTTGTTTCTTGAGGTATGCTTGTATTGCTATAAACTTCCCTCTTAGAACTGCTTTTGCTGCCTCCCATAGGTTTTTTTGTTTTTTTTTTTAATGTTAAACCCCACTTTACTAGAGTTAGTTTCTTGACACATTAACTCATTTTTATTATAGAAGAGGGACAATGAATCTCAGTTGGCTTACAAGCTAGGAGATCACTTTGAATTCTGCATTTCTTAACAGCAAACAGATATAGCACTGGCACAAAAAAAGTAGTTTTAAGCTTGTTTGCATAGTTCTTTTTTTTAGAATAAACATAAAGCATTTATTTTTTACTTTATAGGAACTCCACAAGTTAAGGTCCCATTGTTCTTTTGCTGTGATTGTTGTTACTACTGATGTTGCTGTTTTCTGTCTTTGCTGGTTCTTTCTAATCTACCATTTGTCATTATTGGCATATGATGATCTCATGGTCACAAGATGGCTGCTGTAAAACCAAGTATCATATTCTCACAAAAGAAGGAGGAAGCAGAAAAAGAGTCCAAATGGTCATTTTCCTAATGCATATTTATCTTTTTTCAGAGAAAAATATCATTCTCATAAGCACAATAACAGCCTTCCCCTAATTACTCATTTGCCAAAACAGATTGATATGACCATTCATAAGACAATTCATGGCAAAGAGGGATATGATAATGATTGTCTTAGCCTAACAAGGATTTATCCACTGAAGCTGAATGCTTCACTCCTCAAAAAAATCATAAAGTTCTATGAGCAAGGAAGAACTACTAAGTGACTGTTAAGTAAACCATCAGAGTTGTTTGTCCAGGACCATATGATTCTTTTTTTCCATTGGAAATGGAATTCATTGCCTCCCATAGGTTTTTGATCATCGTGTTTTCATTGTCATTTGTGTCTAGGTAATTTTTCTTTCTTCTTTGATTTCTTCACTGATCTCTTGGCTATTTAGTAACATATTGTTTAGCCTCCATGTGTTTGTGTTTTTTACGTTTCTTTCCCTGTAGTTCATTTCTAATCTCATAGCGTTGTGGTCAGAAAAGATGCTTGATATGATTTCAATTTTCTTAAATTTACTGAGGCTTGATTTGTGACCCAACATGTGATCTATCCTGGAGAATGTTCCATGTGCACTTGAGAAGAAAGTGTAACCTGCTGTTTTTGGATGGAATGTTCTAAATATCAATTAAGTCCATCATGTTTAATGTATCATTTACAGCTTGTGTTTCCTTATTTATTTTCATTTTGGATGATCTGTCCATTGGTGTAAGTGAGGTGTTAAAGTCCCCCACTATTATTGTGTTACTGTCAATTTCCTCTTTTATAGCTGTTAGCAGTTGCCTTATGTATTGAGGTGCTCCTATGTTGGGTGCATATATATTTATAATTGTTATATATTCTTCTTGGATTGATCCCTTAATCATTATGTAGTGTCCTTCCTTGTCTCTTGTAACATTCTTTATTTTCAAGTTTATTTTATCTGATATGAGTATTGCTACTCCAGCTTTCTTTTGATTTCCATTTGCATGGAATATCTTTTTCCATTCCCTCACTTTCAGTGTGTATGTGTCCCTAGGTCTGAAGTGGGTCTCTTGTAGATAGCATATATATGGGTCTTGTTTTTGTATCCATTCAGCAAGCCTGTGTCTTTTGGTTGGAGCATTTAATCCATTCACGTTTAAGGTAATTATCGATATGTATGTTCCTATCACCATTTTCTTAATCGTTTTGGGTTTCTTTTTGTAGGTCCTTTTCTTCTCTTGTGTTTCCCACTTAGAGAAGTTCCTCTAGCATTTATTGTAGAGCTGGTTTGGTGGTGCTGAATTCTCTTAGCTTTTGCTTGTCTGTAAAGCTTTTGATTTCTCCATTGAATGAATGAGATCCTTGCCGGGTAGCGTAATCTTGGTTGTAGGTTCCTCCCTTTCATCACTTTAAGTATATCATGCCACTCCCTTCTGGCTTGTAGGGTTTCTGCTGAGAAATCAGCTGTTAACTGTATGTGAGTTCCCTTTTATGTTATTTGTTGTTTTTCCCTTGCTGCTTTCAATAATTTTTCTTTGTCTTTTATTTTTGCCAATTTGATTACTATGTGTCTTGGCATGTTTCTCCTTGGGTTTATCCTGTATGGGACTCTCTGCGCTTCCTGGACTTGGGTGGCTATTTCCTTTCCCATGTTAAGGAAGTTTTCGACTATAATCTCTTCAAATATTTTCTCTGGTCCTTTCTCTCTCTCTTCTCCTTCTGGGGCCCCTATAATGTGAATGTTGTTGCGTTTAATGTTGTCCCAGAGGTCTCTTAGGCTGTCTTCATTTCTTTTCATTGTTTATTCTGTTCTGCAGCAGTGAATTCCACCATTCTATCTTCCAGGTCACTTATCCGTTCTTCTGCCTCGGTTATTCTGCTATTGATTCCTTCTAGTGTAGTTTTCATTTCAGTTATTGTATTGTTCATCTCTGTTTGTTTGTTCTTTAATTCTTCTAGGTCTTTGTTAAACATTTCTTTCATCTTTTTGATCTTTGCCTCCATTCTTTTTCCGAGGTCCTGGATCATCTTCACTATCATTATTCTGAATTCTTTTTCTGGAAGATTGCCTATCATCTCCACTTCATTTAGTTGTTTTTCTGGGGCTTTATCTTGTTCCTTCGTCCGGTACATAGCCCTCTGCCTTTTCATCTTGTCTCTCTTTCTGTGAATGTGGTTTTTGTTCCACAGGCTGCAGGATTGTAGTTCTTCTTGCTTCTGCTGTCTGCCTTCTGGTGGATGAGGCTATCTAAGAGCCTTGTGCAAGTTTCCTGATGGGAGGGACTGGTGGTGGCTCAGTAAAACTTTAATCTGCTTGACTGCTGATGGGTGGGGCTGGGTTCCCTCCCTGTTGGTTGTTTGGCCTGAGGCAACCCAACACTGGAGACTACCTGGGCTCTTTGGTGGGGCTAATGGCAGACTCTGGGAGGGCTCACACCAAGGAGTACTTCCCAGAACTTGTGCTGCCAGTGTCCTTGTCCCTTGGTGAGCCACAGCTGCCCCCTGCCTCTGCAGGAGACCCTCCAACACTAGCAGGTAGGTCTGGTTCAGTCTCCCCTGGGGTCACTGCTCCTTCCCCTGGGTCCCGATGCACACACTACTTTGTTTGTGCCCTCCAAGAGTGGAGTCTCTGTTTCCCCCAGTCCTGTCGAAGTCCTGCAATCAAATCCCAGTAGCCTTCAAAGTCTGATTCTGTAGGAATTCCTCCTCCCGTTGCCGGACCCCCAGGTTGGGAAGCCTGACATGGGGCTCAGAACCTTCACTCCAGTGGGTGGACTTCTGTGGTATAAGAGTTCTCCAGTCTGTGAGTCACCCACCCAGCATTTATGGGATTTGATTTTACTGTGATTGCGTCCCTCCTACCGTCTCATGGTGGCTTCTCCTTTGTCTTTGGATGTGGGGTATCCTCCTTGGTGAAGTCCAGTGTCTTCCTGTCGATGATTGTCCAGCAGCCAGTTGTGATTGTGGTGCTCTCGCAAGAGGGAGTGAGAGCATGTCCTTCTACTCCGCCATCTTGGTTCAGGGCCCTTACAAAGACTGAAACCCAGTCTTGTATTAGCTCAGTCCTTTTAGAATCCAGTCATTCCCTTACAATTTCTTCATCCTTTGGAGGTGTTTTCTCCTTTTTCTTCCTTTCCAGGTATTTGCTTTGAGTGAGAGGCCGACAATTTCAGCAGTTATAATCTCTTCACATCTTACTCATGTTTGTTTGTGGTTTTATAAACACAAATCTTGGGATTAAAACTAGATGAGAATGATGTTTTGTAGACTGTGCTTCCAGAGATGTCTCGGCCATTCATTCTCTCCCAGCCTCGTCCCCAGTGAGGGTGTGCACAGGATCAGAATGTCAGTTTGCAGAAATGGAGACACGACCACAAGGTTACTGATTTCACCAGTAGACAGTGTCTTCGGCTCCAGCCTCCACTTTGTTTGGTCATGTGTTATATCCCTTTATATTAAGAAGCTTCATAGCAAGCTTGTTAGAATTACCTTTTTATAAATCAAAGAATTAAAGTGACTTGATTTTACTACGCCTTAAAATCTCCAATTTTCACTATTTAAAAAAATTATTAGAGCTGCACTGTCCAGTATGTTAGCCAGTCACCACATGTGGCTATTGAAATTACTTAAAGGTAAATAAAATTTATTAATAAAATAATTTAAAAATAGAATTAGGGACCTCCCTGGTGGTGCAGTGGTTAAGAATCCACCTGCCAGTGCAGGGGACTCGGGTTCGAGCCCTGGTCCAGGAAGATCCCACATGCTGCGGAGCAACTTAAGCCCGTGCGCCACAACTACTGAGCCTGCGAGCCACAACTACTGAAGCCCACGCACCTAGAGCCCGTGCTCCGCAACAAAGAGAAGCCACCGCAATGAGAAGCCCACGCACTGCAACGAAGACCCAACAGAGCCAAAAATAAATACATAAATAAATAAATTTATAAAAAAAAAGAATTACACTTCACCTCCTTAGTCACAGTATCCACATTTCAGATGCTCAGTAGCAGCGTGTGGCTGGTGGCTGGCGGCCTCAGCAGCACAGATGGGCGTTTCCATCACTGCAGAAGTTCTGTCAGTGCTGATAGTGGTTTACCTTCAGAGTGAGCCATAAATCTGATCACCTCGTTTTATCCATGACTGTAAGGGCCTCTATAACCAGATAATAGCCAAAAACAAAGTAACCAGGACTTGTATAGCTCTTTGAAATTTACAGAGCCCTTTAATACAAAATCCCATTTCATCCTTAAATCAGCCCAGTGAAGGACATGGGACTGATGGTGTTAATGTCCTTATATTCCGTTTGGGGAGTGATTTGCCCAAGCTGGGACTTTCTTCAAGGTCTAGGAGAGTCTTTTGCTCCTGACATGACAGCACACTGTCTCACAAAGTGCTTAGATTTATTTTCTTATAGAATTTCACGTTCCATAAAAAATTTCAGACGTAACATTTACTTTGAATGTATCATAGTTATCATCTGGATAATTTTATCATATGTCTGGGTTGAAATTTAGAGGAAAATATTACAAATACTGAGCCAGTATTCCCTTTTGAGTTTTTAAGGCAAGTAATACACATGTAATTTTTCCCATTTTAATGTCATTTCACTTTATTAAAAGCATAGTTCTAATTCTTGGCTTGTAGTAAAACAAAAACAAGATTCTCAATGTAGTAGAAAGGGATTAGAATATATATCTGTATATATGAAAGAAAAAGATACTAATGAAAACAGGTGGAAGGTACTTAGAGTGATCATCGGCATATTTTGGTTCAGGTTGAACCTGTCTTCTCCAGGTTACTCTTTTGGAGCCATCGGACCTGGTTTCACAAGTAGAAAATGCATGATCCCTCCTGTGACTTTGCTGGGCCGAGAAGGGAGCCCATCTCCCTTAAAGGAACTAGGAGAGTGAGTGTGTTTTATTAATACTCAGGGAGTAGAAATGATGAAAGAAAAAGAAAAATTAGGGTAACATCTCCTAGGAATGAAAGCAGAAAATGAGGAAATTAGAAATAAGAAAGGAAACTCTGAAGTTTGAATTCATATATGTATTATATGTATGAAATTCAACCAGTCTTAATTTTTCCAGAGAGGAGAAAATCCCCCTAAATAAGTATTTTAAGCATTTACCTTTTAGGAAGTTTCTGTCCCTTTGTCCCCTGAATCGGTGTAACCACCTGCGCTCAGCTGATGCTCCTGGTGGGCGTGAAGTTCACTAGGTTGGGTGATCCCAGCAAATTGGAAGCCCCTGCTCTCAGCAGATGGACAGCAGTGGAATAAATGCTTCTGAAAATAAGTTTGCTCATTAATTATCCCGGCTCTCCTTTTTTTTTTTTATTTTTTAAATTTTATTTATTTGTTTATTTATGGCTGTGATGGGTCTTCGTTTCTGTGCGAGGGCTTTCTCTAATTGCGGCGAGCGGGGGCCACTCTTCATCGCGGTGCGCAGGCCTCTCACTATCGCGGCCCGCCCTGTTGCGGAGCACAGGCTCCAGACGCGCAGGCTCAGTAATTGTGGCTCATGGGCCCAATCGCTCCGCGGCATGTGGGATCCTCCCAGACCAGGGCTCGAACCCGTGTCCCCTGCATTGGCAGGCAGACTCTCAACCACTGCGCCACCAGGGAAGCCCCCCGGCTCTCCTTTTAAAGCTTTTGTATTAATCCCTCTTCCCTTGTCTGCCTGCCTCACTTTTGCAAACCGGTCACCTTCTACTCGGCAGCCCTGAAGTGACCATTCTGCTGAGCATCACAATCCCCAGCTCTGAAGCCGGTTCCTCGTTTGAATCCAGAGAAGCACTGAATTCCCTTGCACTCTCCTGCCTCTACCCCCAGGCTGGCCAGACACATTTTGGTCCACATTTGAGCATTTAAAGCATCAGAGACTCAACTGGTGCTCTGATCTCGCTAGAGTACAGCGGCCACTTTCTGTTGTCCTTCAGGAAGTGTCAGGCTCTGTGCTGGACATTCCCCTGGTGTTCCAAGCCCAAAACATATGTGTCAGGATGGTAAGAGAGGTGTGTGCGTGTGTGTGTAGGGGGTGTGTAGTAAAGTGGTCAGATAGGTTTCTAAGCAAACACACCAGCGTCCCTCCCCCTCCCATATTCACAGGGCACATTATATTAATAGGCTCTAGGAGGTTCTATTCTATAGGTACCTGTTGAACTTGGACAGCAAACTTGATTCTGGGATGCTTTTTCTTTGTGGAATGCCTGTTAACATCCTCTTCCTTGGCTCTCCAGATAGGGATTGCTGCTCTGGCTCCGATCTCTTTCGGGTGTTGAGCCTTTCAGAAAGCATTCAGGGACTGGAGCTTGCCCTTTAGAGTCTAAGGTTGCCATCTCATAAATAAAAGACAAAAATTGTGCTTGTGCAAAAGTCCCTGTAAAACCATGGCCAGGTTTATTTCTGTCATTGGGGTATTTTAATCGAGTGAATTTAGATGTGCAGAGTCCTTGTTCCACAAGGTTTCTGTGTTACAAGCTATTCTGCCCTATGTTTTTAGAACTGGGCTATGTTTCTGCAGGTAAATATAATCAATACTGCTCCGGATACTTTAAGAAATTATAAGGAAGTTAAGTAGCTACAGGCATACATAAAACTGCTCGAATGTTTCTCTTTACCGATAGCTTCAAAAACTGGGGCTGAATATATTTTAGTGGTCTTTTTGGTACAGTAATATATTAGTCTGACACTTCTGCTTATTGTGAAGTGTTGTGTAACCAAAACTTGTTTTCACCTTGTTACATCAGAAGCATTTTATCCTCTCCTTAAGAATATGTTCACCTCTGCTTTGTTTTGGGTGTTTTGTAGTGGCCAGTGTGCAGGAGCAATTGATTGCTGACTTGACCTGGTGATTTATTAATGTTGATGGTTAACCTCAGTCAATTTCGTATTTGAAAAAGGTTTACAGTAATTTAAGAGTCGGCGTTAAATGCAGTAATGGAAGAAGATGGAGTGAAATAGAGATCAAGAATGCTTATAATCATCAACTTGACCTAATTGGCATTTGTAGAATACTCCATCCAAGAAATACGCCTAAGAAGTCATAAGTGTATTCATGCAGAGGGGGAGAGGTATAAAGAATTTTATTACTACCTCCATTGCCATGGTGATGTTAGGAGGGACTGTAGAGGAGGGTACTGAGGACCTTCCCCTGGGCCTGCATCAGTTTAGTCATGTTTGAAGCCAGAAACCACATGCTATCAGATGACACTTAATGCCCCGGGAATTAGTTTCGAGCCCTAGGATTTGCATACAGGTGTTTTTTTGAGCCAATACATTAATAATAAAGGGATTTTTATAAACAATTATTATTCAGGTGACTTGTCTATTTTAAGTTCCTAAAAATGTCATAAGTACCTGGGAGGTTATTCTCATATATACTTTAAGAGAATTATAGCATGTTTCTTATCTGGCAGGTCAGTTACCCTGTTTTAAATAGTCACCCTCTGCATTGCTTGATAAGTAGAAAGACGGCGAGGAACGAGAGTAAAAGAGGTGAAACCCAGGCAAATATGTCGATGTCTCTTTGGCTTAATTGAAGTAGCATCTTTACTTGGGCCTTCTGCTGCTTGCCTGTGATGCTTAACCGCGACGGATGCTGATAGGATCTCCCTAGGAAATTTGGCAGTGATTTCTCAGCTATTGATGAGTCCTGGGATGTGGTGGTGGCAGTGGAGAAGACAGGGTAGGTAGCAGCAGCGACCCGGGATGGCAGCCTGCAGCCCAGGCTCTCCTCGTTTACGTGCCAAGTGGGAAGAGCCCAGTGATTCCGCAGCCTCCCTTCCATTCAGTGGGCACAGCTGAGGCGTTTCGGCCCCGTTCGCTTGGTCTCCTTTGATTCCTGTGTGTATTTGCTTTTGAAAAGGTAGACAAATGGACCCCCTGCTCTTCCTAATGATAGGTAGATGATTTCAGGAATCTTCTGTTGCCGTTTTAATGTAAGAGGAAAGCAGGAGGGCTGGACTACGGCTCCAGGCGTAGCAGGAGGCTGAGGGGGGCAGGTGGACGAGGCACCTGTGCTTCCCATGGCTAGCAGCGCGGAGCAGTTGGAAACACGGATTCACACGCGCAACGGGAGAGTGAACCAGGATGCCCCAGACCGCTAATGCAGGGCAGAGGTGCTCCCAGGGGTGACCGCAGAGCCACCCGAGGCTGTCATTTCAAATGCAGCTTCCTGGGCCCAGCCCCAGTTCTGCCAGAGCCTAAGCTGGGGGAGGGGGGGGGGCGCAGAGTCCAGGAATCTGGTTTGAGAACTCATGTCAATGCCATTTGAGATGGGGGCTCAACCGTGCTCTGTTCTTAGACACTCAACCACGCTTATTTCAAAACCACGTGAAAAAATAGCTACTTCTCAATATCATTTGCTATTGGTAGACATAATCCTTTTTTTTTTTTTTAAATACCATCCCAGTATATGAGCAACGTGGACTCGTGGTGCAAAGCCTGTGGTGAGGTGGACCTTCCCTCTGAGCTGCAGGACCTGGAGGATGCCATTCATCATCACCAGGGAATATACGAGCACATCACCCTTGCTTACTCTGAGGTGAGTGGTCAGATCTACTTCAGCTGTAAAGCAACACCATTTTTGTGTCATAGCACTGAAAGTTGAAAAAATCAAATTTTTGGCTAGTCTAGAAGAAACTTACAAGTTTCGAGTTGAATTGCAGTTTCATTGTAACTTTTGAACCGGAGTTGGGGGTGAGGGCTAGTGAGTAAAACAGGATGAGCAGAGAGCAGACTCTTCATGGCCCTGTGACGTTTGTGGATTTTCTTCAGAGTGCTTAGATTGTCAGCTGCTAAAATAAATGAAACCGTAATCTGCTTGATTACATGTATTTAGGAAATGGTATTTTGTGTGCTGTTCGGTCTAGTCAAACTCAATCTACTATTCCTGAATGAAACTTTCTAGAAAAGAGGGAAACCTGATGTACCTCATGTTCTGGATTACAAAGCATACACAGTTTTTTCAAGTGTGTAAAGCCACTTGCTGTTCTAGGAATCTAAGTGGAGTGTTTTCTTTATTAGTTCAAATTAATTATTTAACATATTCCTGCTTTATTTTCTGCCACCTTCTGCGCCAGGCTTTGTTGTAAAGACATTGTGTAATCACTTGTTTCATGCCTGCAGCTCTGGGGCAGGGACTCATACTGACCCGGTGTTACGAATGAGGAAAGCGCGGTATGGAGGTCAGGTGACTTGTGCCTGGTTAACAGCTTGTAGGAGGTGGAGCGGGGCCCGAACCCAGGCAGGCTGCCTGTGTGTTCTCAGCCACTACTGTGCTAGATGCGGTGACAGCGACAAATACACATAGGTCCGGGCAGGTCACTCTTGTCCACGTCGTGGTCATCTGGCCCTTCTGACCAGTCTGCCTTTATGATACTGGTTAAGTTCCTGGAGGTGAGTGGGGAGTGGGTAGGAGTTCTGTGCGTGCTTGCTTTCAGCGTCTGTGGTGAGCATCTGTAATACTATATGCTCATAGGAAAGATTACCGTGAGACTCCAGTAAGAAAATGTTTCAAACCACCTGGCAGAGGGCTGAGCATGGAGTAGATGTCTAGGAAGTACAGTCAGCCCTCTGTAGCCGCAGGTCTGCGTTCTGGATGTGCGGGGCCACCTGTTCTATGCTGTTGTATAAAAGAGACTTGAGCATCCACTGATTTTGGTATCCATGGGGGGTCCTAGAACCATTCCCCCTTGTTACCAAGGGATGACTATATTTAAATCCAGATCTTCCTTGATTTGAGCCGCATCCACACCTGTCAAAGTTGTTCGGCCATTTGATTTTCAGTCTGACACGTCCTGTTTCGCCAAACAGCTGTCATTCTCGTGCCCTTGGGCCCAGGTCTCCTGACCCCACCATGTCCGCGGGTGAATTAAATGAACGTGTGATGCGCTACAATATCTGCTTCACAGAGTGGTCCGGTCTCCTGCCCGTGAAAGTTGATATCTACGTGTTTGTTTCTCTGGACACCTCTTTACTTAACATGACCCCTCTTTAACACTCTTTTATGTTGTCATTGCAATTAAAAAATAGTCAACTCTGTATTATGTTTCTTAATTTTGCATCAGGTGTTTATAAGCTGATTTGGTTATCTAGTTTATTAGAAACTGTATGTCTTTCTCTGCCTGTGTCTTAGACAGTCTTAGAGTTCAGGCCTTTCCTTCTGTAGGATGACCCTCAACCTCCCACCCATGCAGTTTTCTTGGGGAGCTGACTGGGCCGAGTGTCAGAGCAGGGGCACAGGATGCTGACCCCCTCCCACAACTGACGGTGTTAACCTTGACCACCTGGTGATGTTGGCGGCGTCTGTAAGGTTTCTCCAGCGTAAAATCACCCTTTAAAAATTCGTCTCGGTTGAGCGTGTTGTGGAGAGAGGTAGTGACGTAACACGATGTCTGTGCCTCCTCACGGCCTCAGCGTCCCTGGTGCCTCCTGCCCACGACAGCGCCGCTGTGATGCCATCGGGCGGTGGGGACCTATTTCCGTCATTCCTTCTACATTCATTAGGTGACCTTCTGCTGGAGGAAGGACTTTATTTCCTTTCTTCCCCATTTTTTAATTTATTTATTATTTCAGTATGGATCTATGAAATCCTATTATATTCCATGGGTTAAAATTCAGTACTCTGTTTTGACGCCTAAATTGTCCATGTTCGGACAGTGGGACTATCTAGGCCTCATGTTTCTGTGTTTTTCTGATCTGTCCTTATCGTTATTTGAGCATTACTATCTAGCATAACAGGATGTTCCCAGGCTCATCTTGTTCTTTTCCTGCCTCATCCCTGAGATCAGGCGTCTCACCAAGAGCTTCTGGTTCCTTGTAGTGTTGCATGGTATTGAGAAACAAAGACCTGGCTGCTCAAGAGTGCTCACTTGCTTGCGGGGTGTCAGTGCTTCTAGGCCGTCTGAGCAGAGTCAGGAAGCATGTGAATGTAGATACCCACCACCCACCCACCCACCCATCCATCCATCCATCCATCCACGCATGCATGCACATACATCTACAGCTATTGCTGTGTCCGTGTCTGTCTCTGTTTTAAAACCGCACATGTTCCTACTGACACTTCTGTCTCTAATCCAGTACCAGCCTTTCCCTTTCTGTTTATAAATCCCCTTTCAGATGGCGAGAAACCTGACTCCCTTTATCCTCGGTATATTAACTTATTTGTTCGGTAAGTGCATTTGCTCCGTCTTCCCAGTCTCCACCGTTCCCCCAGCCTCTGATCACCCCCAGTGCCCACTGCCTTAGGAAGCCCAGCACGGGGTCGCTGTGGCACCTCCACCCCTCACTGCTGCAGACCCTGGGTACCAGTTCCTCCATGCTAGGAGGGGAGGGGGAAGGGGGATGGGAAAGCAAGGATCACTCTTGTCTTTTCAGTGATTTTTTCTTTTCCTAAATCAGTGGTTTTCTCACCTGAGCCTGCTGGTTATAAGTGCGGCTTCTCGTACTCCACCCCCAGAGATAGTGAATCTCCATCTTTAGTGGGTTTCCCAAGTGATCCAGGGACTCTGATGCAGATGCTTTACAGCCCACACGCTGAGAGATATTCCCTGCCTGGCTCTCAAGAGCTGCCGGCCTGCCCAGGAGGCACTCATCCCACAGAAATTTATTGCGCCCCGCCATGGGCACAGGTCACTTAGGAGGAGGATATTGGTAAGCAGGGCTTGTGCTTCCTTTTTCTTTCACCTAATTTTCCTTTCCCTTCCTTCCCTCCTCCCTCTCTCTCTCCCTCCTTCCCTCCTCCTTCCTTCCTTCCACAATTTTTTTCTTTAAATAGTTACCTACAGCTTCTAGTCTCCGATGACAAAAGTTTGCAGTGGAAACTTTCCCAGCACTTTTTTTCCCCCCAAGACACAAACACCTGCTTTTCTGTGCTTTAATTAGACCTGTCCCATGTTCCTGTTTGTGTTGTAGCAACAGGAGCCTGCCCGTGCCTCGTCAACATGTGCTTGCTTCAGCTTGCCAGGTTTGGGGCTAATGCTGTCTGATGTAGTTGATCGCAGGAGAGTGAAGCAGTACAAACATCTGGGATAAGCTGTAGTTGTAGAAACAGCACAGAGAGTAGTCATTTTCAACATTTTATTTTAAGCAGACTTATCAACTACTTTCTCAACAAGCTAAATTCATAGAAGTGATTTTTATCTCAGTACAGTATGCCCGTGCCATCTGTAACCCTAACCCCCGCCATCTGGACTGTGACGTGAGCCTGTGTACCAAGCGTCCAGCCACCTGCCCATGGTCTTCGCCGCAGCAGTCACAGGCGGGGGTCCTTGGAGCAGAGGAGGTGAAATGCCACGTCCACCGTGGCCCACCCTGATCCAATGTGACCTCAGGGTTTAGTTTCTGCATCAGTTTCTCAATTTAACAAACGTTAAAATGTCAGTTTAACAATTTAACACATTTCTCAATTTAACTTACTGCACACTTCAGCAGGACCTTGTAGAAGTGACTGATAGGCCGCCTGAAGAGCTGGTTGAGCTCCTTTTTCAAGGAGCTGTACAAGTGGGTGATGGCACGATGCGGGTTATTAGCTTAAAAGAGAAGCAAACAGAAAAATGAGTCACCTCGATAGTAAACATCCTAAAATCCTGTCTGTGATGGGTGACGGCTCGCCTGCCTGGCTGTAGAGCAACTTCTACAGAGCAGTTATTTCAAAGCCTCATTAAGTATTGCAGCACCGCTGTAGATGCGCAGGTGCCGTAGTCAGTGTTGGGCACAGCATCAGAGCCAACAGACCATCCGGGGGTCTCTCTCTGCTCCCCCAAACTTCAGGCCTTGCAAGGGCTTGAGATACAGGAGCAACAGAGGTCAAGCCCACGTGGAATCTGTAGGACATGTGTGTTCTGTGCATACAGTTGACTTAACTGGCTGGGCTGTGCCATCCGGGTCCTCGTCTGGGTCCTGTTTTGGTTTTCCCTTTCTGAAGATCCCGGGTAGAGGTGTCAGCGAGCCAAACATGGTTAGGTTGATCTGGTTTTGAGTAAGAAATCTAATAGCTGGAAGAAATGGAAATAGGCTTTCAGAACTCCATCCTAAGAGCTTTGCCTGAAGAAAACCATCTCAGCGGGGAGTCCCAGCCTCTAAAGGCAAGGATGTTGGGTGGCCTCCCTGGGGTGTGGGAAGCCAGCACGCAGCCCTTCAGAAGGTCACTGGCCAGTGTTAGTGGCAGCAGCTTCTTTGCGGAGCCACCTTAAGACAGGTTTACGCTCCTGACTCAAAGACAGAGCGTTTTTCTCTTTGGCTGCAAAATAAGCTGCAGAATAAGCTGGATGCTCACATGCTCCCATTCGTCACTCTTCCCTGCTTTCCTAGAACCTGGGCTTGGGAATAACTTCGTGAGAGTTGGAGAGGGTAGTGGGGCCCTGAAACATTCTCAGGCTCAGCCTGGAGGGCTGCGCTGCAAGCTGTGATGAGCCCCGCCCTGCGAAGGAAGCAGAGCGGGTGATGCTGGTTTGAGTCAACGCATAAAAGATTTGAAGAAGGACCACCACTTCTTTACGACATGCTGAGTATAGTCATTTCTAGCCGTGCCTTTATGCAGTTCATGTATTTTGCCTACAAGGGTCATATCTTGGGAATACTGTCCGAGCACTGTTAGATCTGATATAGCACCACATTTGGACCTAACTGACCTTTCACAGGTCATACTTGGTCCTTGGGTGGTGGTTTGCCACCTTGAGCAATAATCTCCAGGTACTGGTCTCTTTCTGTAGATCGGAGCAACAACATTCTGTGTGTGAGTGAAGAGTATTCCTGCTGGAGGCTCTGAGCTCTAATCTGATCTAGTGGGAAATGTAGAGACACAAGTACCGAAATAAGAACGGGCGAGCCTCTGTGAGGTTTGGCGGAACATTTTGTAGGGTGGTACGCAGGAATCCAAGTTACAGATCTTATGTGAAGTTTTGATTAAAAGTAAATAATCAAGAACCAGACCATTGTTCTTGATTTTAAACAGTTAAGTTTCCTCTTAAATATTAGGAACAAACATACCTATGATACGGTAAAATTTTAAACTTCAACCCCTTTTTTTCCTTTTTTGCATTTTTCTTAACTCATTTAGGTATTAGAGTGTATTAGTTCATATATTTATAAAATGTTACTCTTTGTAAAATGTTACTTCCACTGCCTTTCAAGTCCCTGAGTGCTGTATTCCAAGAGGAACAAAGAGCAGAATGTGAAAAAATGGCCCAATTCGATGTTTTCAGAAATTACAGCAGATAAGTCCTGCTTTTTGATAGTAAAGGTGGATTTCCTTTTTTTTACAGCTGTGGTCTCTTTGTGGGACAGGGTTTGACTGCCTGAAAGCTAAAAACACGTTTTTAGACAAAACATATAACTTAAGTAAATTAATTCACTTGGTTCTATAGTTAAGAAATTCAGAACTATATCACATACCATAAACTTATATATATTCATTGTTTTAGTACTTAAATTATATATGAATAATTTGCTATTTTCAGTTTTTTATTTCATTAGTTTTCTGCTGGTTATTCTGTACCATGTAAAAATCCTTATTTTTATACAATAGAACAGTCCTCTTTATAAAATTCTAACATATTTTCCCCTATATAGTACTACTGTACTTATAAAGACAAAGACATTTTGCTAAAATTTACTAAAATTTATATATGTATTCTTCATGTGCTTAAATAATAGCTTTTAAGTTGACAAATTTGTGAATGCTACACTGAAATAGAGTAGAACTATTTCTGAAAGCTTTATTGGAGAATTGCTACATATGAACACACATTTGGAGTTCCATGGGGTCTAGTTTTGGTGCAACAGGTGTCCTCTTGACTGGGATTTTTTTCTAGCCGCTTCTGCTGGCACACTCTCTACCCACAAGTGACAGTACCAGCAGGGGCACCAACAGAGACAGTTTAATCCCTGCTGAGGGGTACCCAGAGGGCAGAGCTTTGCTTAATGTGTTCCCTTATATTAAGGTGATTGTGTGTTCACGTACTCAGTCATTCCCTCCCGCCCCTCCACCATGAGCAGGCATGTTGTTCTAAAGCCAGTAATAATATCTGCTCTCGAGCTCTGTCAGACAGTTGCAAAGACACCCAAGAAAGATTAGTTGGAATATTCTCTCTCGGATTATTTATTTATTCTCAGTAGTAGAATATTAATGGTGTCACATGGATGCCTTTGGAAACTTGGTGAGGGCTGGGAACCCATTTGTCATTTTGTATTGTGGTTTAAGATCCAAAACAACGGCTTAAGATAGAGGTTTACTTTTTACCAGTGGGAAAGTCCCAGGGCTTGTGTCCCAGGGCTGGTATGGTAGCTCTGTTAGTAAGAGGATCTCTGAATCCTTTTGTCTTTTTACTTTGCCTCTTTTAGCAGGTGGGCTACCATCCTTAAGGTTGCCTCAAGGTCATCAGTAGCTGCTGAAGCTCCAGCCATCTTCACCAAGTTATTGGCAGCAGGGAGGAGAAAGAGGCAAGGGGGGAACGAGCATACTCAGCCTCCTAGGCAGCTTTCCTGGAAGCCCCATTCAGCATTTTTTACCTCTGTTACGTTAGCCACTCCTACTTGGAAGCGAGTCTAGGAAATGCAGGTTTATAGCTGGAGTATTGCTGTTCCTGACTGTGGGGTTTGGCTATCAAGGGAGGGGCAAGTGGACTTTGGGGACGCAGCTCTCAGTTTCTGCCACACCTTCTGATCTATATCCTTCTGGCACATGTTCACCAAGTCATATGCTCTGGTGTATGTTTCCTGACTTACGCATATTAAAAGGAGTAAAACTCAGAGGAAATATTTATAAGGAATTCTTTCTAGGCTCTGTACAAATGCGAAATGTGTAACTTGGAGTATTGGTCCTCAGTCCTAAGAAATGCTGCACCCCCATTGTTTAACTCAAATTTTAGGGTACCTGCTCAAATAAAATGTATGGGTAATTATTTTCAGAAAAAATTTATGTTTGTATATATAAATTACTTATATGCTACAATATGAATGAGAGACAAAAGAAAGTGATTTATGATAAAATGTGTTTCAGTCTATAATTGCCTAAGTACATGCAAAATGGAGGAGAAAAAAATTAGATATTCAGGTGCTTGCCATATATATAAAACCATTGTGAATATGGCAACTACAAATGCAGGCTGGACATGTGTTATATTAATACTTGTGACTCAAATACTGTGAATGGTATTATTGTGCTGGTATTTTAAAACAATAAGCAACTCTTGTAAAGTTTCAAAGAACACCAAGCACTGCCTTCCTTTGATTAACATGGTTAACTGCATTCCTGGAAAAATCAGTGTATATTGGAGTAGGTGAAAAAAAGAAAAAGAAAAAAAAAAAACCTTCATGTTTATATGTCAAATAGAGCCTAACTCAGATTATTACAAAAAGCAGGATGATTTTGAGGTAATATCCTGCCTCTGTGAATCTGTCGCAATAAATCCCTTCCCCCAAGTCAGTCACTGTGCCTCCCCTCCCCCAAATCATTGTATCAAAAGTGCCCACGAAAGTTTCAGTGACTCCTGGGGGCAACTCCCTGCTTTGGAAGGCTTGCATTTCCTCTGTTCTTGTTTGTACACGTGCCTGACACAACTGCTGTGGTTCAGTTGGTTCCTTTTTTTCCCCTGTTCTCTTTGGTTATGTCAGCTTGGTTTGTTTCTGCTTCAGTTTTTCTAACTTGATGTGTTAGATCAATTTTAATCGACAAAGGCTGGTAGCCAGCCTTCATAAGGAATAGTCAGCACTTCCAGCAAAGGTCTCCGATTCAGGTATTAGGAAACAAACATGTTGCATTCCAGCAAGATTTAAAGTTGTAAGAGGATTAAAGGAAGAGATTAGAAAATTCCACAGGCCTCTCATTTGCCACCACTTTTTGGTTGCTAAAGGCTTCCTTTGGCCTGTCCCAGTCACCCAGTGCCCCCCTCTCCTCTGTCCTAAGGGTTTGCCCCTGAACCCTGTCTGCGTCTGTTAACAAGCCTCCCTTTCGGGACTTCCCTGGTGGCACAGTGGTTAAGAATCCGCCTGCCAATGCAGGGGACACGGGTTCGAGCCCTGGTCTGGGAAGATCCCACATGCCGCGGAGCAGCTAAGCCCGTGCGCCACAACTACTGAGCCTGTGCTCTAGAGCCTGCAAGCCACAACTATTGAGCCACGTGCCACAACTACTGAAGCCCACGCGCCTAGAGCCCGTGCTCCACGGCAGTAGAAGCCACTGCAATGAGAAGCCTGCACACCGCAACGAAGAGTAGCCCCGCTCACCGCAACTAGAGAAAGCCCGCACGCAGCAACGAAGACCTAACGCAGCCAAAAATAAATAAATTAATAGATTTATTTAAAAAAAAAACAAGGCTCCGTCTCTCTCCTCCTTCCCGTGGAAACCCAAGGAGGCTTTCAGGTTCGGGAGGGTCTGAGCAGAAGGGTCACGGTGGTGAGGACTGGCTTAGGAGACGCCCTGCATCACACACACAGCCCGGCTACGTTATGCGCATCTCATCCTTCTTTTTGTCCGATCTGATCATATAGTTCCTACCACAACGGGCGTAGTCATTCACAAGTTTACATGTAAAAAATACATAATGCTTTTCTTTCCATATTCTGCCCTCACCTTTTCTTACTTTTTTTGGTTTAGTCTGATTGCTTTCATTTAATTGTACTTTGATAGTTAACTGCTGTAATACAGCACTGAAATCTCCTTTAAGAAATGATGGCATTTTAATTAAAATTGCTTCTTCTAAGTTAATGAACCAAATAAAATGGCACTTTTTAATTTTCTTTTTTATTTTGAGAGGTAAAATTGCGATCCAACTGTGTCAGAAAGTGAAAGTACATAGTCTTTGCCTGGTGCTAGATTATTGATTTCTTTTTAAGTGAGGTTTCAGATTCAGCATTAAAATTTTGCTCCATTGTGATTGTTGTATTCTCGCTAACGTAACTCAAGAAAAGTATTACTTTTAAATTTTAATTTGCAGATATCCCAGCAATGGAACTTTATGTCAGCCCATATGTCATTTAAGGCAGAATACCATGTTTATTTATTAAGACTAGCATCTACTACAGTGTTTCATGATGATGAATCTTCTTTTAAGTCCGTGTTTTACCATATTTGGTTTTGTGATGTAACTGAAGTAACTGATAGATTTGTTTTCAATTTTATTTTGTTTTTTATATAACATGCCTTTGAATGAAACTGTGGTTTATGTCTGTGTGTGTGTGAGCATGTGTCTGTGCAAGTGTGCACACACGCACTGAGGACAGGTTCTGCAGCATGGCCTGGGCAAAGCCTCGGGTCTGGAATAGTTGCTGGTTTATAATCGCTCGTCTGTCCTGCCGGCAGGTGAGCCAGGACGGGAAGTCACTCCTTGACAAGCTCCAGCGGCCCCTGACTCCCGGCAGCTCCGATTCCCTCACGGCCTCCGCCAACTACTCCAAGGCCGTGCACCACGTTCTCGACGTCATCCACGAGGTGCTGCACCACCAGCGGCAGCTCGAGAACATCTGGCAGCACCGCAAGGTCCGGCTCCACCAGAGGCTGCAGCTGTGCGTTTTCCAGCAGGATGTTCAGCAGGTGAGTTTCGTGGAGCCCCTGTCCTCATGGGGGTGACTTGTGCTGAGCTGAGAGCGTAGGTGAGTGTAGCGTCATAGGGGGCCTGTCTGTGCTGATGAAAATAAGCTAGGCCAGATGGGAGAGAGAAACACACACAGACACGCACGCACACACCACACACACACGTGCACGTCTTCTTTCTTACCATGAGTGAAAGCGGCGCTTCGAGAATGTGTGTTCAGGCTGCTGCCTGCCACGAGCTAATAGGCCTGGAACACAGGAGATGATGCAGCGCCTAACCCGGAGCCCCTCTGTTTTGTTCTTGAAACAGGTCATCCTTAGTTATGTTTATTTGTGAGAATAATTTCCTCTGGTGCTTATACCGAGGTGCTGTTACAGTTTAAGATTTGTCTGCTCTCCAGTTATTTAATAATAAGCTAATCATGCTTCTCTTCCCATTTGGTGGATAGTGCAGTCCGAGGGGCACAGGGGGGCTTAATAAATAGTCGTCTGATTAATGAAAAATGGGCTTTTACAGTCATTCATTTCTAAGCAGTTGACATCTTTGTTGTTGTTAACAAAAATAAGAGTAAGCCCAGTCCCGATACCATTTATTTCCTTGTTACGAAATACGGAAGATTGTCCTGCTTCCAGGGTTTTGAGGATTAACGCTGTGGGAGCTTATGAAATATGATAATAGCTTTAGTAATAAATAAGATAAAAGTTGTGTCTTTGCCCTAAAACAGAGGAGAAAGCAAGGGTGTGGATGAGGTGTCAGTCTGGATGAGGAATTCTGGGAGTGCAGGGAAGCCCGTGGCATCCAGGGGAGTTGGCGTGAAGCCACAGTGATGGGTCGGGAACAGAGCCTACGTCCCCTCACTGGGTGTCCCAGAGTCCGGGAGCATTGCTTAGACAGGTAGAGGCTCAGACTGCGCTCTGCCGAGTATCACCTGCCGCTGAGGGGGTTGTCTGCCGCATGGACGGAGGCGTGGAAGTCGTGCCGTGTCCTGACGACACGTAGGTCCTCCATATGCACTGATCATCATTCTTCTAGTAATGGGAATCTGGTGAGTTCCAGATCCTTTTAATTGCTCTATAGTTTTTAATTTTCACATAGTATGCTTTGATTTTACTGATGGTTTTTGAGTTCTCTGAAGGTTGCATGTACAAAGCGCCAGAGGAATAATCATTTTGATACTGTGCACGCATCTTTACGATGTTGTTTTTGTCGAAGAAGGTAATTGCCAGGGAAGGAAGATGGAGGAGTCAAGGTCTAGAAGTTACTGTGAGAACTGAAATTGTGAGGCTGAAAGCACCAATATCAGTTTTTCTTAATTGTCCAAAAACTCTCACAAAGTGTGGAATGTTAATAGCTTAAATGTAATTATTAAAGGATTTCCCCCCCTACCTCCGTATCCCTTGGATCAGCTGTTCATTACGTGTCCGCGGGCCAGCACACTTTCTGGACTTGGGTCTGGAGCAGCAGCTGGGCCCCCCCTTTTCTCCCCCCAGCTCTCACGGCTCCTTGGGGCGTCCAGTCACATAAGAATAAGGCACTGGGCTGCTCACGTCAGGAGAGGAAGCCTTTGGGAGCAAGCTGATGAGAAAATCATCTAGTCTGGTGCCAGGTACTTACTGTGCTTGCATTTGAAAACAGCAAACATTAATTTTTTTTTTTTTTTTTTTTTTTTTAACATCTTTATTGAAGTCTAATTGCCTTACAATGGTGTGTTAGCTTCTGCTTTATAACAAAGTGAGTCAGTTATACATATACAATATGTTCCCATTTCTCTTCCCTCTTGCATCTCCCTCCCTCCCACCCTCCCCAGCAAACATTAATTTTTATAGGTAGAAAGGTAATTTTGATAATTACGAGGCCAGTTCTTTAAGCTGTTAATTTTTTTTCTCAAGAGCCAGAACGCGGTTGGATGTCGGCAGGAGAGAGTGTTTTGCAGTCTATGGCCCTATTAGCATTCTGAAGAAATAATAATTGCTGTTTAAGGGAAACACTTTGTCGACTAAATGATCGGGAATGGTTTGGACTCATTATGCAAACGGGAAACTGCTCTGTCAGCTTGTGAAGCCAGGAGCTGAAGTTGATAAGATTAAGCAAAGCAAACACTTTGCTTAGGAGGAGTCCTTAGGATGTCAGAACTGAAACTGTGTTTCTGAAACTCAAGAAATTAATCACACACAGGGAAAAATGTTGCCGTCTTGAGCATAAAGGAGGAAAGGTAAGCTGAGGATAAGTGAGGAAAAGAAAATAGTACTTTAGAAAGATGTTGTCAGCAGAAGATAAATTTGTAAAGACAAAAACAATCAAACTCCACAGAAACATAATAAGCCAATTAGAGATACCACAAGTGGTTTTTGTTTGGCTGCTTTGGGTCGTGAAAAGGCATCTGTAAATACTGAGGAAAAAGAAAAGCAGCTTACCACAAAAGAGGTAAGGATGATGGCATTCTTGTGAAGACAGCCCTCCAAGAAGAGTGTATGCTTGTCTGTGGAAAAATACTTGAAAGAAAAGATGTGAGACCATTAATAGCGCGTGCCCTTGAGGAAGGGAGGGCTGGGGGGATGGCATGGGGGATTTCATTTTTAAGACGCGTAAATTTGGTTTAGCGGTTAGTGGGTTTTTTTTCATAACAAGCAAAGGCAATTTCGTAATTTCTGGATGGACAGTGGTTTGGATAGGAGTCAGGCACTGTGGGGTAGGGGGTGTGAAGCTGCCGTCCCAGAGCACTGAGCACGGGTCCAAATCAAAGGTTGGGGGGCGCGGGTGGTAGGAAGACTTGCCGGAGACTTGCCCAAACACATGTCCTGCCTACTGGATAGCCTTAACCTTGGTCATCGTTAGCTTAAAAATAAAATTAATACCATTTGTCCTATTTCTTGGTGGTCAAATAATATACCTATTCCCATTGTCTTTTGTTTACTGTTAGAGCAACCCCCGGTGGATGTTTGGTTGAATTAGTGAATGAAGAGTTGTCTTACTGCCAAGCGGTGTTTTCCAGTTTAGGGTATGCTTTAGTTTACTCTAACAGCATAATTTATCACTGCTGCACTCATTCAAATGAGATGACAGTTTTGGAAGCAGTCCATAGCAGGATGCCATCAAACCCGTTCTCCTGCTCACTGGTGCAGTCTGCCTGCCTCTTGGGCTGGTGGGATTTAGCTGCTCCCACATGTTGGGTGAGGTGAATGGGCCCCGGAAATCTGCTTTCCTGAAGCAGGCTGACTCCCCGCAAAGAAGCCCCTCAGACAAGGAGACCTTCTCCTAAAAAAGCCTCTGGCTCCCCCCATAGCCTTTCACCCTCGCAGAGTTGTCTCTTGGAAAAACTCCCTCCAGGTTGGTGTTGGGCCATTAGCTAATATTCTGAAAAAATGGTCAAGCAAATCTAGTCCGCTCTAGATTCTTCTCGTCCACACTTCATTCTTTTTTTTTTTCCAAATATCTCAAATTGAATGCGTGGTATTCCGAGAGGCACAGAGGTGAATATGTTGACGAGCTCAACCTTCCTTTTCTCGAGGGATTACAGCCTAGTGAGAGTGGATGGTTTAATAGCCTCATAAATGAGCCCGTAACATGCTCAGAGTTGGCGTGTGTGTCTTTGGTTGTTGTGAGGTGTCATTTTGCCCAGGCATGAGTTTGAGTCATGCCTGTTGAGGTGCTGCCCACATGAGGGAGTGAATAAAACTAGCCGCCCTCGTCGGTGTGGTCTGCCTGCCTTGCACGTGCCATCTGAGGGGCATGTCTGTGCTGTAATGACTTGTGCAGATTTGGGGGTTCCAGGGAGCCTTGTCCGTATCCTCAAACATCAAGGCTGCAGCTTATGAGGAAGATGAAGACTCCTGTAACAGAGGTGCAAGTCACAATTGCCAGGGTGCCAGGAAAGCCCTCCTGGGAGATGCAGGTTTCCGCTGGTCTTTGACGGGTGGCTGGAAAGTCAGGAGGTTGAGGATTGTGCAACAGGGCTTGCGGGGATGGTGGAGACACAACGGGCGGGGCCTGTCCGGAGCAGCAGGTGCCCGGAGTGGACAGCTGGGAGTGTGGAGCCTGAGCTGGTGCAGGTCTGGAAGGACGACCTCCGCGATGAAGGCTTGGGAGTTGTTTCTGTGAGCTTTGGGACACACTGAGGGGACATAGTGAACCTGAGCACCGTGAATGTTTCCTTCCTCTCTTAGTGCTCTCGGCCAGCCTGTGGTGGAGGGGTTAGTGTTTTCCCCGTTTCACCACATTGAGTTCAAACCCGTAGGCCATGTGTTTTGACTTGATGCTGCGTGAGTAGATGACAGGATGCACTCGTGTTGGAAAGATTGCTCTGGTTGCAGGATGACAAGTGCGGTATGAGAGCAAGATTCCAGGTGAAGAGACAGGCTCGGGCCCCACCGTGGACCAACGTGCAAGTCAGCGGGGAGTCCTGGAGGGCAGAACTTAAGGTCCATCGGGGCAGTGGTCTGTGTTTTATTCTCTGGTGTTTCCCAAGCGTCTGGGATAGTAGATGCTCAGTAGTTGCTGAATGAATGAATGAATGAGTAGATGAAGAAATTTAAGGAATTCCCCAATTTTGCTAATTAAAGATTATTTGGAGTTAGTCTCTTTGTTTATTCTGGAATGGGGGAGGATTGGCCCTACATTGCAATGAAGTCATCTAACTGGGAGATCTTCATGAAGGGACCAGGAGCTTCGATTAAGGTTGGGGAGTTAGGGGTGGCTGAGGAAGGAAGGGGTAATTTCATTGCCTGGGAATTTTGCCAGTGTGTGAGATCTTTAAAATATTGACGATTTTGGCCTCTTGAACATAAAGAAATGGGTTTCAGGTCCACGGAGAAGCTATTTCACAGTTCTGCCTTGGGTCCTAGGCTGCTAGCCATTTGCCAGTAAAAGTCATCCCTCGGTGATGCCTGACCCAGAGGTTCCACCTACACTGGACCTAGCTCTTAAGGGAAGGTTCCGGAACCTCATTTGTCCTGTGCTCATTAATTTAAGTCCGAAGGATGGGGTTTTCTCCTCAGGGTCGTTATACAGCCCTCGCTATGTAGTGATTTAACGCTCTCTTCTGTTTACATTCCCAGGCTCACAGATCTTATTGTGCCTCCTGATAAGAATGGTTAGAAAATGGCCATCTTTTCTGAGAGCTTCTCAGTGAGAATTAGGGAGTACTGGAGGGCGAGTGTTTGATTAGGGATTGGGAACCTGCTGGGAGCAGATAGAGGCTAACTGTTGACCTCTCTGGTGGATCTGGAGCCAGCTTTCATTACCTTTTGTCGTAGAAACAGAGAAGAGACTTGACTGTCAGAGTAATCTTAGTAACCGCAGCTCGGAAGGAGCCGACTGCTCAATGGTGGGGTTAAAAGGGTGGGAAAAGGGACGCATCTCTTCCCCACAGTGGATGCAATACAGGAATGCAGGGCGCGGGAGCTGGCGCTGTGAGCCAGTGGGGTGGGACGTCGAGGACACATTCACTCAGGGGTCGGGATGACCAGGAGCGGGCAGAGCCAAGAACAAGCCCCAGGCAGCTTGGTCTCCCCATCGTTGAGTGTCAGCCAAATTGCCAGGGTCCCCTAAGAGGAAAGTGCCCAGGGATTAGCTGACAGGGAAGACCGCATGCATGTGTGTATGTGTATTTCTGTAGTTCAGTAACTAGACTTAAGGTATACATAAGTCTGGACGTGTTTCCTAGATAACATCTAGACATATTAAGATTTTTCTTGGACAACTTTGGACTATTTCATACTTATTTCCAAATTAAGAATGAGAAAAGTAATTTTTAAAAGTTTAGAAAATTGCTAAAGGTGTTAACCCGTGTTGGTAGAGTGATGGTTTGGTTGGGGTATGATGGGAGTATCCAAGGTGAGACTATATGAATAGTAACCTACTTACCTCCTTTCCTCCCTCCCTCCCTCCCTCCCTCCCTCCCGTCCTAAGGTTCTTTGTTTTCCTTAAGAAAGTTAATGTACTTATGTAATTAAAACTACGGTAATGCCAGGAGAAGTGATTTAAATTTTTTTGGAAGATGGATGGATGGATGGTGTAAAAGTTTAGAAGCCTGCCAGCCTCCTTCTGAGCCCTTCTTCCCTGATTTCGCCCAGGCTCCCTTCCAACCAAGAAAGTGTGTGTGGAGCACACGCTCCTGGCTTTTCCTGTGCTCTCATGGGAGTTAAGCAGAAGGAGCTCTTGCAACGCAGGGCATTTGGTGTTCTGTATCATATGTTTGCTGTGTGTAACTTGACTGAGGTTTTTTAAATAGCATCTTTTTCCAAGTGAGCATTAGGTTTAGTGTACTTTGAAATGTTCTAGAAACCATTTTTTAAAAAAAATATATTTCCGTATTATGAGTAATTAGAAGATGTGGTACATAATACAATGGAATATTACTCAGCCATTAAAAAGAATGAAATAATGCCATTTGCAGTAACACGGACGGACCTACAGATTATCGTGCTGAGTGAAGTAAGTTAGACAGAGAAAGAATATCTATTGCTTATATGCGGAATCTGAAAAGAAATGATACAAATGAACTTACTTACCAAACAGAAACAGACTCACAGACTTAGAGAAGGAACTTCTGGTTATGGGGGTGGGGGAGGAGATAGGGACTTTGGGATTGACGTGTACACACTACTACATTTAAAATGGATAACCAACAAGGACCTGCTGTGTAGCATAGGGAACTCTGCTCAATATTATGTACCAACCTAAATGGGGAAAGAATTTGAAAAAGAATAGAGACAGGTATATGTATAACTGAAGCACTTTGCTGTACACCTGAAACTGTCACAACATCGTTAATCAACTATAGTCCAATATAAAATAAAAAGTTAAAAAAAGAGTAGGGGCTTTCCTGGTGGCGCAGTGGTTAAGAATCCGCCTGCCAATGCAGGGGACAGGGTTTGAGCCCTAGTTCGGGAAGATTCTCACAAGCCGCGGAGCAACTAAGCCCGCGAGCCACAACTCCTGAAGCCCACGTGCCTAGAGCCGTGCTCTGCAACAAGAGAAGCCACCGCAACGAGAAGCCCGTGCACCGCAACGAAGAGTAGCCCCTGCTCGCGGCAACTAGAGAAAGCCCGCGCGCAGCAACAAAGACCCAACGCAGCCAAAAACAAATAAATAAAATGAATTTTTAAAAAAGAGTGATTATATTTTTAGAACAAACTTAATTCTAATTTTGAAATACAATGATTGAAGAAATGGAGAGTTCTTGGCTCCACTGGAGAGAAGAAATGTGTGGGTGGAGATGGTCGTTACTGTCAGGCAGCGGTGAATGCTGGACCTAGAACGTTACTCTTTCTTCACTCAGTCCCCAAGAGCCCACAGATGCGTGTGGAATTTTGTGTCTGTTTCATTTCACTGTAAATGTTATGCCACGCACTTTACAGAATTTAGAGCCAGAGGCCCTTGTGATCATGTCAGGCCAAGCCCCTCATTTTCCAGGTTAAAAAACCCCAGACTCCAAAAACTCGAGCGTCTTGGCCGAAGCTGCAGGAAGCCTAGTGGGTTTTTAACTGCGTCACTGCTCTTGACCTGGGGAGAATGCTTCACTCTGAGCTAATCAAAGAGCCAAATTGACATCTTACTTAAGAAGGAGTATTTAAGTGGGGCTTCTCAGGCTCTGGGGAGGGGCTTTCATAGAAGCTGCAGTTGCCCATCACTGCAAAGGAAAATAGCTACTGAAGGAGACTTTTTAAATTTCTTCACATTTTACTTTCTCACTCACTGTTTGCATTCACCTTAGGAGTGGATGAGGGGAAACGGAGGCTGCAAGGGAGAGAGGGCGCTGACTCCCAGCCCCCAGCAGTCCCGAGCCCAGCTATTCCCAGCTCACAGCTTCGTGTTCTTCTCTGAGCAGCTGATGGCGTAGCCTGGCCTCCGCTGGAAAGGGAAGAGCGTGACTAGGAGGCCGGCTTCAGGAGTAAAGTACGCTCTGAGCGCTGGGGAAGAAAGTGTCAGGCAGGCTAAGATGGCAGGGGTGTGTGGGTTCCCTCACTTCTGATTCTTAGCTTCGTGATGAAGTGTCATTAACAGCGTAATACTGGATGTCCTCCTTGCGGCAGTGGCTGAAACACTGGCCTTTAATAAAAGTTATGTTGTCGAAGAGCAGGCCTCCTTTTTGGTCCCCCATTTGAGATTAGCAAATTTCAAATGATGTGGCTTAGTTGTTCGGTCATCCTTTGTTATAATCACTAAAATAGCATTGATTTGATCATCAAGAAAGCTCTGATCTAAATGCTTCTGTCAGGAACACTTATTTAAAAGCAGAACTAGAACCATAATATGTGTCCATTTCTAGATTGGTATCCTGATGATTTAAATAACAGCCAGCCTGTTGAACAAGGAAGTAACTAAAGTAAGTGAAACTGGGTTAGTTTTGGTTTTATAGGGAATCTAGGGTAGGGCTGGGAGGAAATTCATATTTTGCCACTAGAAAATCTGATTTTATATAACAAAGAACAAATTCAGAATATTTTAGAATTACCTTTGTTTTTCATTGGTTTCATGTAACCGTAGTTTTTAAAACTGAATATAGAATCAGCAGAGTTAATTGTTTCATTTTTGTGTGCTTAAAATGTGACTTAGAGCAGCGGTCCCCAACCTTTTTGGTACCAGGGACCGGCTTCGTGGAAGAGAGTTTTTTTGCACGGACTGGAGTGGGTGGGGGTGGTCAGGCGGTAATGCGAGCCACGGGAAGCAGCAGATGAAGCTTCGCTCACTTGCCCGCCGCTCATCTCCTGCTGTGCGGCCTGGGTCTTAACAGGGTTGAGGACCCCTGACTTAGCGGGAACTCTCGTTATTGTGACAGAAAACACTGATTCACTAGGCCTTGTCTCTTTAAAAACAGTAACTAAAATTGACAGATGTTTGTATGCTTTCCCTGAATACCATTTGCATGCAGAGTTCCCAGTAAAAATAGATAAGCTTAATGTGCTCTTGGTGGTTTTATGTCAGAGGTCTGGTCTAGTTTTTACAAACAGTAAATCTTAGCGCTGGAACTCTAATGTTAGAAATATTTTAAAGGTTTTCATATAGTATTTACATTTCATAAAGCAACACAATATAATGAGGGGTAGGAGCCTATGTTTGGAGTCTTGAAGTCCTGTGTTTGTTTCTCTTTTTTACTAGGTGTTCTTTCCTGGGCTCTTAACTTTCCGGAGCGTCCAGTTCTTGCTTAATAGAGATAATAATAAAAGTCTTCTGTCTTATTTGTAGCCCTTGGGACAAATATGTTTTGGAATTAAGAATCTCTCAGAGTTGAGAAAGAGAACAGTGTGTATACACTATGATACACACTCTGGTGAGGTCTGGGCAGCCCCCCGTAATCAAGCACATGGAGATTTCTGCAGCCAAACGTTCAAGAACTCACACCAAAGGGGTCAGTAAAGACTATTAGTAGCCTCAGGTCAGGTCTTATCGCTAGTGACTTTTTGTGACCAAGTTTTGAAAAAATATTTGGAATTTCAGAGCTGTTTTTAGCTTTTTGTGGATAAGGGGTTATGGACCTGTATTGCCCTCTCAAGCACAGCACAGAATAATCTCTCAGTAGATGATGCCAGAGGCAATGACGTGGTGCATGGTGATGATAGAAGGCTGTTCTAGTAAGTATTTGAAATAAACACCTCTGCATTTTCAAAGGAGAATGTCATTACATTGGTCTTTATATTGCATGTTGTTGACACATAGGCCCTTGAGAATGTCTCCTCTCTGACAAGGGTTTAGTATTTAGTTGTAAGTTCTTAAATAGTAATTACTTAGAAATATTAATCCACAAAGCATAGTGAATATTAGGTAGTAGGGGCTTATGGCAGAAAATTAGTTTAGAGCTAGATAGATTGTACAGGATGGCCAGACCCGGCCACATGAGTGAAGGTAGAAAAGGCAACAGTGGCCAGTTCCTGAGGCGTGGTGGTGTTTGCCGGTTCACCTCCCCCCATTTTGCTGTCTATTATAATAGTGTCACTTCATCAGAGGTCATTTACCCAATAGCCTGAACTGTTCGAAGCAAAGCAGCTCTTTCCTTCCTCAGTTTGCCACCTGTGTGCCAGCTGTGCCAACTTGAAGAGGCAGTGGAGACTAGAGGTTAAGAGAATGGACCCTGCTTCCTGGGTCCAGGTCCACAGCCTGGCTCTTCCACTTGGTAGCCGTTGGTCCTGTGTCTTCATGCGTGAAACAGAGTCACGACGTGCCCGCATCCAGCTCTCCGTGAGGACTGGTGGTGTAGTGGACGTCAGGGCCGGCTTCAATAGCAGGTGCTCAGACAGCAGTGCAATTATTCGTTAAGAGATGGGCATCATCATACTGCCATCGTCACGTTCAATCTCATAATTACATTACAAACAGGGAGTTAAACAATCTGTGAGATTGTCTGCACAGCTGACATCTTGACTTAGATGCTGAGAAGAGTTATCTGTGTTTTAAGTCTTGGTGGCTCACTTTGGAGCGACCTTGACCTTGGGGCTATCATGGTGCCTGTTACAGGACTCTGTTGTACAGAGAAACGAGCTTGCCCCACATTCCCCGAACAGGGAGGGGGCGCTGTCGGCCTCCCAGCCTTGTTCTTCTGCCTGTGAACCAGGTGCCCGTGGGAAGGACCGGCTTCTGCCCTTTTTCCTCGAGCCGGCTGCAGAGAGCAAGTTGTTCCTCAGGTGAAGGTCACAAGGCAGGGAGAGGGCAGCTGCCACCACGGCTGAGTCAGGGAGGGGGCCGGCTGGACTAGCTTGATGGAGCCCCTGACTTGCAAATATTTTTATGTTTTAAATGGAAAGGTTCCACAAGCTTGTCTTTCAAATGCTCCTTGGGCAGGTACATTCATTCAGGATTCCTTGGCAATCTGGCAAACATTCTCAGTTGTAATGAGAAGCAAAAGCCTTGTGGGGAAGTTTGGTTTTGAATATGAGCTGGATTTCATAATTGTCTGTGACTGTTTTTAAAAAGTGCTTGGAATTTATACAGTCTTCTTTAAATTACTGTCATGTTTGTTGGAAATATAATTTCACTTGGTATTTACAATTCTGTGAAAAGGAACCACTAATAAAAGAAAAATTGTAACCCATTTGTAACCCTGAGTGGTTGGTTCATAATAGCTTTTATTTCCAACTTATGCTTTCTGAAGCAACTTTTCTTGGGCTTGAAAAAACAAATTCTTATTTTTTAAAAAAGACTATATTTTGCTCCCTCCAGCTCTTTCTACCAAATAGTTTGTCTTTTACTTTTAGACAAATAGTGTTTGTCTTTTACTTTTTGAAATTGTACCCTTACTTCAAGTCTGCATTGAGTCATCAGTACTCATCAGGTTTGCTGTTAACCAAACCTCGATTTTTCTTTTTACACGATGTTGAGGAATATACAGCAGATACTGTAGCTGTGGTTTAAAAAAAGAGTCTCCTAGTCTTTCATGCAGATCTGATAGGCAAGTGGAAGTGGCATAGGTGTTACTTACATATCTCTCAACTCTTTTCAAGCTTAATATAGTTGATCCTGGTCTTCTGCCTGGTGCTGGCCTCATACCCAAAGGCACATTCCATTAACTGTATCCATTCTTTGAAGTTGAGACATCTTGAAATTCTCATTGGGCATTTCTTTAGGAGTGAGACAGGACCTGTGTTCTGTAATATGTACTAAGAGACTGTCATTTAAACAGCAGCTTGATATCAGGTGGTGAATGTGGTATTACCTACTAATGGTGATACTGAAGGTCTCTCTCTTTTTAATCTCAAGAAAGAAAAATAATGTACTAAGTGCACTGGTTAAAAAGCAATGGAATATTTCATAGCCTGTGCTACCAAAGAGCTTGACATTAGATGGAAGCTGTCTCTGGTGACAGTTTGTGGGTGGGGTTGGCTTGTGTGCTGTATACCTGCCACGCCAGGATATTAAGGTGCTTGACAACTCACAGACCCCCATTATTATCCCCACTGAGCAGGCGGGAAGCTGCGGCTCAGAAAGGCTACCCCGTGTCTGTGGGGCAGGGGGCTAGAAACGAAGGGTAAAGAGGGAGCTTTCAGAAGGACTGCGAGGTGGACAGACAGAATACAAATGGATCCAGTAGGAATCACTTGGATAGTGTGACCCCGGGTGACTGGCAGAGCGTGGTGTTGACAGGGGGGTTCAGGAATGAACTATGGTAATAAGGTAAGCGTGTACCTTTATCCTGAGCAGCCGCTGCGAGGCTTGACCTCTGTACCCCACCCTGTCCTCCCACATGCGTGTGTGTGCGTACACACACACACACACACACACCCCTGCTCCTTCTACAAGGCTCTTTACAGAGGACCACCAGGGATTTATTCATGTTCGAGAGCCATTTTATTTATATGCACTACTAACTTCGCTAAGCCCTATGCAGAAAGGACCCTCAGTCAGACCAGAAGGTCACTGGTGTAGAGCGGAAGATGACAAGTCCGGTTGTCCCTGGACAGGCCTTTAGCTGCTGCCTCTTTTTATCTAGATGTCTGTCAGCACAACTGATCTCTCAGTGGCGGAGGTAACAAAGGGCAAGGGATCACTTCTGTAGCCATGAACCTCAAATTAACGCCCCTTGTATTTATTTACTTTAACTGAAATATAGTTGACATGCAGTGTTAGGTTAGTGTCAGGTGTACTCTGTAGTGACTTGGCATTTGCGTACATTGTGAAACAATCACCGGATAAATTTAGTGCCCACCTGTCCGCACACGGTACTGCAGTATTATCCACTGTCTTCCCCAAGCTGTGCATTGCATTCCCCACCCTAAGGCCCCCTTAATTTTGCAGTTAGTGGAGGGCTGTGACTGGTCCCCTTCCAGGTTGCCCTCTAGACCACTGTCCTAGCTGTGCGGCTCCAGGCAGATCTTTAGTCCAAGATCGTTTTGATCTGCATCCTTAGTTACCATGGTTAACAATTGCAGAATCCGAGGTGGCCTTCAGTACTTTGCAACACATGAACAGATGTCTTCAGATATTTAAATATCTTTTAGCGAAAGTTTCTGGCTAAAGACGTCACTGACTTAGTTTTTTGCTGGTTATCCCCTCTCCATCGGAAGGAGACAAATGTGTATTTGATGTAGTCTTAAATATGTTGTTTGATGATGTCGGCACTTTGCAACTTCTCAAGTACAGTAGCCAGTGAACTACTCAGCCCCAGCTGTGACTTAAAAACGTTGGGTTGCCCAGCTTTACTTTTACTCTTTTTCTTTAGTGTGGTGGATTTCAAGTAGCAAGAACTTTTATGTATTTAAATTCATGGAATGTTTAGCTTTCACAGCAGCTTAGTTTATAGAATAAATTATCCTCGAAGACCAGGACCGAGGCATTTAACTGTTTTGTTTTTTTGGGTTTTTACTTACACGTTTCAAGTCTTTTAGAAGAGACAGAAAAACATGAACTCTGTAGTTAAACTTGAACTGTCTGAGTTGTGAAGCTTTGAGCCTTATAAAAATGTTAAGTTAAATTGCTCCTCTGTGACTTGATGACCACTGTCTCACACAAAACCCAGGCAGTTTTGTTGGCTCAGTCATGCATAAACTGAGGTGAGATTGAATTTAATCATTATTGCATGTAATATTTATATATGGACAGACTTGCACTATTAAAGTAAGAGCTGATTAAAATCGTGGTGGGAAAGCTGACAGAAGATGTAATTCTCAACGTGTTAGATTACTGTCCAGTTACTCCCAGTTTTTTTCTCCTTTGTTTCTTGTTTCTTATAGAATTTAGATAAGAGACTGTATCGTTAATGGAGAGCCCTAAAACTGATGGAGGCAGGGGTGGTTTTTATGGCATATATATCTGTATTTCATTGTAGGTGCTGGACTGGATTGAGAACCATGGAGAAGCATTTCTGAGCAAACATACAGGTGTGGGGAAATCTCTCCATCGGGCCAGAGCTTTGCAGAAACGTCATGAAGATTTTGAAGAAGTAGCACAGGTAAAACACTGGTTTTTACTGTTTTCTTCCATAAATACCTAAGTGGTTGGTTTTGAATTACAGTTTTAACCCCATCTCTGTTGAGTTAGCTTTAATGAGGTATGTTTGAAGGTGATTCAGAGATAATGCTCAGATTTCAGATGAAGCTGTCATTGCCTGGGCAGAAAGATGATTTAGACAGTTGACCCTTTTGTAAATGCGAAGTTCTTGAAACAGAAAAATGTCTTGGATATTTTTGCCATATTTTTTGTACAAGTGTCTGTTGACTAATTTGTAAAATTCCAGTTCATAATCAGAGAATAACAGTCCTTGAATTTCTGTAATGATGGGCCAGCATTTCTTTTCCCTTTTCTATTTCTTTTAAAGTCATGTGCTTCAGAAACAGGAGGCAGGGGTGTGGTATGTTAAGAGCATGAGATTTGTGGAGTTGGAATGTTGGCTGTAATGTAATGCTCACCAGCTGTGTGGCTTTGGGAAAGTCTCTTAACCTTTCTGAGGTTAACTTTTTTACCTGTAAAGGAGGCACAGTGAGGGCTGCTGGAGAGGAAGTAAGGTGTGTGTGACAGTGTCATGTATGGCATCTCGCCCAGGTCTTTCCCACATTGGTAAATGTGCCTTTCATTTTGTTTTGTGTTTTGAAAGAAAGAGGGGTGAAGGAGGGAGAGATTACCATGCCATGATATATATGTGGAAGCTGTAGGAGCTAGGGTAAAAGTTGTTTTAAAAAGAAATTGTAGGATGAATCCAAACTGAGACACATTATGGTAAAACAGAGGAACACCAAAGGCAGAGTCTCAACAACAAGAAGAGAGAAATAACAAAATCACAACCGTGAGAATGACTCTTAGCTGACTTCTCACCAGTAACTGCAGATTCTGGAAGACAGTGGGATGGAGTCCTGAGGGAAAGGAACTCTGAACCCGGCATTCCACACCCAGTGGAGCTATCATTCAACAGTGAGAATAAAATGTAGACCAAGACCAAGAGAGTTTACCATGCACTTACTTACAGGAGAACTGAAGTGTGTAGTTTAGTCAGAATAATGGAAGCACCCACTGTAATTTAAACTCCACGAGTGCAGGGATTTTGTGTTGTTCACTTCTCTGTCACTAGCGCCTAGAACAAGGCTGGCGTGGTGCAGCTAAGCATCCAGCAGTATTTGTTGAATGAGTTAATTTAATGAATAAAAAGGAAATATGAGAAGAAAGGCTTGAGGTCAGTAATGGGCACAGAAATTGGTAAATATGTTTGTAAATCAAAGGATTGACCATTTAGACACAAGACAGTAGAATTGGGGGGTAGTTAAAAATAGGACGGAGCAAAGCCCCGGAGCACTTGAACACAGAAGGTGGAGAGGTGTCCTGAGGGGATGGCAGGAGGTGTTGCTTATCTTAGATTTGTAAAGACAGGGGTGCGTGTGAGCATTTTTGAATGACTACTAAATGCAGGGATAGAAAGCACCGCTTCCCATAAGTATAAAGAGAAAAGAAATACAGAAAACCAGATAAGTAAAAACTCAGGAAAATGGATCTAGTGGAAGCAAAAGAAAGGAGAACAACAAAAATCATGTCGGAAATCACAAAATAAGATGTAGCAATTTGTCCCCAAATAGCAGTAATTACAGTAAATGCAAAATAGATTATACCAGTTAAAAGAAAGATTCTCTGATTGAATAGTTTTTAAAAAATCATACTGTGTATTGTTTTCAAAGGGCAAACCTAAAACATAAATACTCAGGAATTTTGAAAGTACGTAAAGTGTTAGAAGAAGATCCACCAGGCAAATAATAAGCAAATGAAAACTGGTATAGGACTATTGGTATTAAGCAAATAGACTTGAAAGCATAAAAACATTATTAGAAATAAAGAGAACCTTCAATTATAAAAGGAAGAGTATCAATATACATCTAATGATTTAGTCTCAAAATCTATAACACCAAAATAAGCAGGAGTGGGTGCGTCCATGGGTTTCACATGACAGAGGGTTCAGTTGTACCCTGGAAACTGATGTGAGATAGAGTCATGGGATAAGAAGGCAAACTGCACTTCAGTCCTGTTCAGGGAAAATGCCTTTAAAAAGTTACCTCCTTTACACTGTAAAAGTCTCTGTATGTAAAGTAAAAGTGACAACCCAGCCTTCTGCATTCTTGATCTTAGAAGCGGGATGGAAGAGGCTCTGTGTTCATCAGCGGCCTTGCCGCATCGGGATGGGTCTCTGGATTTTTCTTTTCTGCATTACGTGTGATGTCCCTACTTTAGGTTGCTGCAAAATATTTTGCCTTCCTCTCGTAGCAGAAGAAATGTGGGAAATGTGTTCCATCTCCCCTTGATTTTTCCATAAGATAAGCTACTGTTGTAGCCATGTGGTTTGAGGATGGATGTGAGATTTGGATCCTCTGAGCAAAGACTTCAGGCACCAATGAATCTAAGAGGCGGGACTGCAAACAACCAAACCCAGAGGAGACTCCTGCCCCAAGTAGCAAGTTCACCCGTGACCGTGGGCTCGACCGCCCCGGCCCCCGCCTCGCACCTTCCCGAGCGTGTTCCAGTGTGAAGGCGCTGGCCTGCCGAGTGTCCTCCTGTGGATCCAGCACCTGTTGACCCCTCCCTTTAATTCCTGTGGTGCCTTCTGTGGCGACCCTCGCCCTATCTTTTCATGGTAATCTTACTTCTTCAGATCTAAGATGACAATCAAAGCCGTCAACACAGGGGCTCAGGGGGCAGCAAGAGGGAGACACTTTCTTTGTAGGACACGTTTGCGTCTTGAGGTTTCTAGGGCGAGCCCCAGAGCGGAGGGAGGACTGCCTTTACCCCTGGTTCAGAGAAAGGCCAGGGGCCTGTCAGCTCCCGCTGTTCCCCGGCCGAGTCTCGCTGCTTTCTTATCATCTTTGGCACATTGACCCTGGGACTCTAAGGGGTACCTGGCCCTCTTTTCCTTAAATTGAAAGTCCTTAAGCCCGAGTCTGAACTGTGCATGAAAAAACAAAAACCTTAAATGTAGACACGTTTTGCTCACTTTGCAAACATCTGCACCCAGTTTCCCTCCCTCTGGTCTTCATACAATCACCAGTCGTGTGCCAGGGGTTCATTGTGCCAGGGCCTGGGGAGCCACGCACAGACACCCAGCCTCCCCTCTCTGCAGGCCTCCCTCCTTTGCAAACCCACCGGGGGGCAGGTTCTGAGCGCTCAGCCCTGGACCTGGCCCTGTGCTCATTTCCACCCCCTGCCGGGACCTGGCCCCTCACTTCTGGCCTCTTGGCCCAGCATCTCCAGCTTCTCCTTCTCTTAGTTCTTTTCCTTCTGGCATGAAATGTTTATAGGCCCTCCCGTCTCTTGGAGAATGTCGCTTGATGCTGGTGCATGTTTTAGATACCGCTGGTTCAGAGGGAGTGCTGTGCACTTTACCTCCGCATCGCCCCTGGCGCCGGCCGTGCGGTGTCTGCGTCTCTGGCTGATGAAACTGTAGGCAGGAGGCACCCAGGGACGTGCCGTTGCCCAGAGTGGGCATTCAGCAGTCTGTCGTGGTTGGCTGTGAAGGGGACCAGCCCCTCATGTATGACGAATCCCCTCCACTTGCCTTAGGGCGAAAGTCTCTGATCTTTTCTGTCCACAGACACGCGTCCACCTCAGTGTGTGTCGTGTGACAGGTCCCGAGTGGTCCCTGATGGGCTCTGGAGTCCGGTGCTCGCCGCCCGTGTACCTGCAGATACTACGCATCACAGATCCGCTTCAGGCTGGTTCTGAAAGGAACGTGCCCTGCCTTAGAGTACACCGGGGGGCCACCCTGGACCCCTCTACGATAAGAACAGATTAAACGTAGTAAGCTGGGAGGGGGCTGTAGACCTGAAGAAATAGAGTGGGCTTCTCTCTCTAGCCCCCCCAGCTTGTTTAATAAAGATTCTTTGAGGGGCCTAAGAGGGAGGAGGGTAGCATTTTAAGCCAGGAGAGGTCTGGCCCGTGAAGTGGCTCCACAAGGAGCCGCGCTTTATTAAGACCACGTGCAGCAGATCTGGGCTAGACAGACAGTGGCCTGGGTATCGAGCCAAATCACGCTCTGTGTTTGTAGCTTCATTCATGGAAAGCCGTCTGCCTCTTCCCAGAGAAGACGATGACATCAGTCTTGCTCTGGTGCAGGGGGCGAGGCCACTGGAGGGAATGCCTTCCCCACCTTCCCTTCTCCACCCTCCTGTCTTCGATTGCTTTCTGTCAAAACAAAGTATAATACCAGTCCTATGGCAGAGGGAGATCTACGGTCATGCTTTAGATGTATGTATTTTTTGGACAGAATGGCCTTTGGAGGCACCTTAAAAATAGGAACAGAGGCATCTTTAGTGCTTAATAAAGAGCCTTTTCTCATTTTCTGAAACGTACTCACAAAGGTAAAACACATTTTGGGTTTAGGGAAAAGAAATTTCTTTTTCATGGTTAAGTTTAAGGTGAGTTAGTGTGTGTCTTGGGGTTGTGTTTTGAAGGGTGCTTTGTAAAATGAATTCTAAATTGTCTCTAGACAATCTTTAGTTTCAAGATATTGAATTAGCAGTTTATTTAATGAATTATTCTTAAAGTCAGCTTCTTCAAAACATGACATGATAAAGTAACATGACAGAGATTCAGAAAGGAAGTGTCAAAAGTCTTACGGTTGAATTCATTTAAGACCTACTAAATATAGATTATTCTGTAGAACAGTTCTAGTGTTCTGAGAAGGGGGAACCCGAAAAGAGCCTCTTGTGTACTTGGTGGCAGCGAGTTGTGCAGCCGGTGTGACTTCTGCAGGCCCTCGACTTCGCTGCGAGGCCCCTGGTCTCGGGCTGTTTCAGACACTGCTAGAGCCACATCAGGAAGTGTTGGACCATTTTGGCACACAGTTCGGCAGACCCGAGAACCTCCTCGTGACTGATCTGAAGATCCATTCCCTCTTTATGTTGTACCGTGATTGTTGAGTAGATAGATCCTATCCAATGACTCCGTGCTAATGAATTTCTAGAGCGTGGCAGATGGAGCCACGGCGCATGCTCACGCAGGAGCTTTAAAAAAGAAATTAGCAATGCTTTCCACGTGAAGCTTTTTGCAAGTGACTCTGGGAAAGGAAGGTGCTCTTTGACAGTCACCTGCTCTTTTACCTTCTAAATAATCGTCCAAGTTTAATGTCCCTTCTTAGATTTAAAAAGCTATGAGTACAGCAGCCAGGAAAGCTGAGAACATTCTGGTTCAAGGAAGAAGCTGGTTTCAAGAGCACAGAAGATTTCTCTAATAGGAGTCGATACATCTCTGGCGTAGCATCTTCCCGTAGGTGCCTTCTCTCATGTCTGCTTGTCCCCTGGGATTCAGATCACCTTCCAGAGACGTAAACATCTCGAAGTTGTTCTCCAGGAAGCCATTTCTGTCAGTAACTTTTTTTGTGTGCGATATAATTAACTTGTCTTCCAGGATAAAGAAGTGTGGCATTCAGGAAAGCAGGAGACCTTAAACATTCATTCTGGATTTTTAGAAGCGAATCAGGCCAATTCTCTAACCCCCGGGGTCTCTCCTGAACTCATGCATCTTTTGCAGGGAGGGTGCCCCGAGCACAGCACGTGGGCACTTTCGGCACACCTGCAATTCAGGCGTGACATGCTTGTGTTTTCCTCCTTTCCTGTCTTTCCTAAGATCAAGAAAACCCATCTGTTTTTTTTTTTTTTACCAGTTTCTAAATATAGCCTCTGGCCATCTTGGGTAAGACCCAGGCTGTAGCTGCTGTGGATTGTAGGGAGGAGAAGGTCTGATCCTCCTTTGAAAAGGCTCTTGTGTTTCTTGAGACCTAGGACTTTGTGCAATTTTAATTTACTTCTCAAGAAAATAGGAAACTCTTTGGGCCCACCCTGGCCTGGCCCTGCGGTATCTCTTTCAGTCCTCGCTGCAGGGATTGGTACCCCACCCCATGGACCAGGAACTGGGCCCCGGGGGAGATACCCTGGGGACAGGGCAGTGGGTGGAAGAGGGGAGTCCAGTCTCTTCAGACTCAGAAACAGCCTGCTTTACCTGACACCTCCTCCCTGCTGTAAGTCTAAGATTGAGTGACTCAACCTTCCCTTCTGAGAGGACCCCTGGCCGAGGCCTTTGTTTTTGGGACAGTCCCAGCTCTCCTGACTGCTGGCTGAGTTTCTGCACCTCTTTGTCTCGGTGTCCTGGCTTATAAAGTAGAAGTGAAATCGTGTCCTTGTCACAGGGCTGCTTCGGGGCACAGAGCAAGTGCTCCAAAGCTAGCGTTTCTCATCCGTACGTTTATGAACACACGGAGGTCTATTTCTTCCATGGCCAAAGGATCCAGGGTAGGTTCTGTGCACAGGGAGGCCTTGGCCTTGGGTTTCACAGAGGCCGTGGGCTGACCCTAGCTCCGCCAGCACCTACTGCTGTGCCGAGGGAGAGTCACGGAGTCCCTCCTACTGGCTCAGGGTCTTCAGGCGTAAAATGAGAGGTGAGACGAAATGAGTGCTGTTTCGTGTCCCGGATCAGTCAGAAATGCGCTTCTTCCTTTGGGACGTTGATTGTTGTAACTGTCTTTACCTGCTGGCCAAGAGGCGGAAAGCTTTCAGAATTGGCATGTGTTGGGAGGCTCTGTCACCTGCAGATCCGCTTACTAAACTCGAGAGGGAAGCGGCTTCACGGCTGTAGCGACAACAGATGCGAAAACAGGACTCGGCTCTTAGCAGGTGTGTGCGTGCAGCGTGCAGCGTGCTACGCTGTCTGCTCCGTCCAGCACCGAGGCCCGTCGTGCCTCTGCTCAGAGCTGCCGAGCGCGGTCCTGGGAGGCCCCGCAGGGAAGCGTGGATCCCCCTAAAGCCACCGTCCCCGGGAGTGTCACCTCACTGTGCGGCCTCTGATGAGCAGAGACCTCTGGGGGCAGCGTGTATGCAGAACCTGCCCAGCAGGAGCCTTGAGGCTGGTAGCTGCCCATCGCGAGGAGAGCTTTCTCTGTGCCCAGGGGCTGCGCTGAGGGGCCGGGGGCCAGCCTCCCAGGAGGGAAGGACTAGGTCAGGGGTCCGCAAGCGGTACCGGTCTGCGGCCTGTTGGGAACGGGAGGTGAGCGGCGGGCGGGCGAGCGAAGCTTCCTCTGCCGCCCCCATCGCTCGCGTGACCGCCTGACCATCCTCCCTCCATCCCCCCGCCCCGTCCGTGGAAAAAGCGTCTTCCACGAAACCGGTCCCTGGTGCCACAAAGGTTGGGGACCGCTGGACTAGGTGACAGAATCTGTGGACAGTGCTCAGGACCTCTTCCCTAGGTGGAGGCTGGTTTTCAGAAATCTGCTCTGTGTGTGTGTGTACATATATACGCATATATCTTTTTAATAAACTTTTTTAGACAACTTCTGGATTTACAGAAAAATGGTGAAGATGATACGGAGAATTCTCATACCCTGCACCCAGTTTCCCCTGTCATCAAAACTCACACCGTTCATTAGTGCGGTACATTTGTTATCATTAATAAGCTAACGTTGATCTGATATCATACTAATAATATATAATATTATACAAATGTAATATTGAACCGATACTGTTAGGATTAGTAACTAATACTGATGAACTGAGGTCCGTACTTTGTTCAGGTTCCCTTCGTTTCTCCCCGTTCGGGGCCCCGTCCAGGATCCGCGCTGCACGTGGTTGGGAGCCCTCCTGAGGCCCCTCTTGGCCCCGACACTTTCCGTCGCTCTTTTTTGTGTCGATGGCTTCCCCATCCCTCCCTCATCATTACCTGGCTTCCCCATCCCTCCCTCATCATTACCTGGCTTCCCCATCCCTCCCTCATCATTACCTGGCTTCCTCATCCCTCCCTCATCATTACCGCATCGCTCTGATTCTCATTCATAGTTTAACCCCTCCCTCGTCCTTCCGGCCACGAGGAGGGGTGATCCTCTCCAGCCTGGGGCTGCGGGTCACCACGTTGGCGACACCCAGGTACTGACGTGACAGCCTTTCTGTCCTGTCCCGCGGAATCTCCCAGGTGGTTTGATAATCTGCGTGAAGGGCTTCTTGTCACAAAGTCACCACTGGCAGGTTGCCAGACTGCCCCGCAGGGGATGTGGAGGCCCAGAGTCGCACAGGACGGAGAGTGGACTTTTCTGAAAAGTGCTTTTGTTGTTCCAGCGCGCTTTTGAAGTGGGCAGGTTCACTGTCTGCTCTGTGCAGGAATCAGGACAGCTTAGCTTCCCAGTGGGTCACGGTGAATATACACAAAACCCTTTAACTGTGCTTTGAAGCTCTGCAGATTGGGAATGACTGTGCTTTTCAAATGATGCCTCATAATTGATTTCGAAGACTATGTAAAGTGTGCACATAGGCATTTTCCAAGTCTGGCCATGTCGGTCATTCTTACGGGGTTCTTTGACATCTCTCCCATCATTTCTAGGAGTTCTGAAGGATCCTTTGTTAATTGTGCAGAACGTTCTCGTGAGACTTGGATAGTACCAAGAAAGAAAAGTCCCCTGAAGATGGTTTTCCAGAGGGACAGGGAGACAGGGGTGACTGTCAGCCCTGCAGTGTGTGAAGCAGGGCTGCATGAACCACCGTTGTGAGGGGTGAGCTGAACAATACACTGGGTTGTCGAAAGCCAGGGCCCCTGAGTCAGACCTGGATGCGTCCCGCTTCACCACCTGCCAGCCTTGGCCTCTGAGTCTTGAGATTGCCCTCCTGGCCTCAGTCTTCTGACCTGTAAAAGGGGCTGTGGTTAGGATCAGACAGCTCAGTGCGGGGGAGGCCCTTAGACCCACGCCCAGTAAGTGCTCGTGCCAGGGGCACACTTGGGAGCCGGGAGCCGTCAGCCTATGCTGGTGACGAAGAGCAGACCGCCCTCCAGCTGGTCTTTATTGTCACGTTTAAACCCCCTGTCGACACTGTACCCCCTTAGAGCCTGCCCAGGACGGGCTGCTCCACCCACCCCAGCCTGACGCTTGGGCCTCGCGTGCTCTGTAAGTGTGTGTCAGCGTCAGTTTTGAGATCACCTCATACTTGTCACACTGAATGTTAACTCTGTTGTAAAACTTTTTTAAGCTCGCAGAAAAGTTGGAAATACAGCACAAAGAACCTACCCTCCACACTAAACCGTTGACTTGAGTGTGTGTTTCCTACCAAAGAGGACATTCTGCTATACAGCCATAATACCGCCATCAAAATCAGGAAACTAACACTGACACATGACTACCTGCTAACCCTCAGACCACGATGTCCTTCATAGCTAATGGATCCAGTGTAGAACCACCTGTGACATTTGGTCGTCACATCTCTTAGTGTCCTTCAGCCTAGAGTCGCTCCTTGGTCCTTCCTTAAGTTCTGTGACGTGACATTTTGGAAAATCTGAGGCCCGTTGTTTTGGAGAATGCCCCTCACTTTGGGTTTGTTTGATGCCGCCTCATGGTGGTACTCTGGTTATATGTCTTCGGCAGGTGTATCCGGGAGTGCTGCCGTGTCCTCCTAACTCCGTCCCTTCAAGGGTTGCACAGTTTAATCTGTCCTGTTACCTGTGGTGTCCACTTTGATCCCTGGGTTAAGGTGGTGTCTGCCAGATGTCTCTGTTGTAAAGTGAGTCGTTCCCCCTTTGTAATTAGCAAGTACTTTGTGGGGAGGTCCTTTGAAATTCTATAACTATGCCGTCCGTCATCCAGTTTTACTTTCTGTGTCAGTCGGGACTCCTGGTTTCCTATGGAGTGGATGGATTATCCTCCATCGCCATCACTGTTTCCTCTGATGCTCAGCTTGTCCCTCGTTTGGCCAGCCTCCACCTCCTCAAGCTGGCTTCTCTCTTCTGTCCGCATTGTTCTTGGGCTTCTCCTTGCTTTGGGGCCCGGTAAGATGTCTCAGACTCATCTTGTACTTTGTCTCACCCCAACCCTGGAATCCACCATTTCTCCACGGAGCCCTGGTTCCCTCCAGAGCAGAATGGTGCTTACCAGTGGAGATCTGGGTACCTCCATGCTTAGTGCTGTTGGGCCATTGCTGTTGCCAGGCCCTCTCGGTGGATGGGGGGCGGGGGAGGGACGTGAGGGTACGTGCACATTTACACACGTGTCTCTTGAAAACCGTGAACTTACATGGATCCTCCAATTCCAATCCAGTACTGCAGGGTTGACTCAAGTGTTCTCCTTCTTCATATTTGTAACTCCCTTCTCCAAAATGAGGAACCTGCCTCTCATTATCCTCGATGCATTGGCTTAGTAGGTTAATACCCCTGGAGGTCACCAGTCTCCACCTGGGAGGCTTCCCACTGCAGGGGCACCCCGTGCCCCATCAGGCTTGGACTCCCCACAGGGGCGCCCTCTGCACACCTGGGGCCACCCCCCGTCTCAACCATGAGGTGCCGACCCTGCTCGGCTGTGGGACTGAGATGCTGGGGAAGGAGAAGGACGAAGGGCTCAGCCAGTGTCTCACGGGGAGCCGCATGCCTCTTCTGGACGTCTCGGGGCCCTGAATTCTGATCTTTCCTGCACTGAGGTCCCCCACCTGGCTGGACTGCTCCCCATCCCCCTCGGCAGCCCTCTCGCTAGCAGGTCCCTCGAACGCTGTCGGGTCTCTAACAGACCTGTTGATTTGAGGAAGCCATTTGCAGCCTCATTTATCAAGAATTAAAACAGAGTAATTTTCAGAGTATTTTAGACACCCATTGACACTCAACTCTCGGCTCTTTAAAACTCTGGCTACTTTATAGCCATTGTAGTTATTATTTCCTTTTTCTTTAAAAAAGTATCCCCCGAAGCAAAGAAAAGATAAGCACAGAATTACTGATAAGTAGAAACATGTGAAAAGAGGCAGCAGCTTATGTTTGTTTGCAACGTAACTTTTTCACTTGATCTTGGGGAATTATCCTAAAGCGGTATATCATACTGAAAGACACAAAACTGGAACTCTGCACTCTGTCATAAAACCAGGGAAAAAAGTGAAGTGGGCATTTGTGGCTACGCGCTGTCTTCTGGCTGCGCGGCAGCAAAAGGCCCAAAGCCCTTTATGAGTCACGAGACGGCCAGCAACTGCCTACAGATACCCCATCCCTGCCTCAGACGGAAGGGCTTTGCTGTGAGGTTCACAGTTTAACAACCTCAAGCGAGAATGGAAAAGGCTGCTCATGGAGATGTTCTGAGCTCCTAAAATCATCTCTTGCCCTCCCCTTTTTTCTGTTTGATTTACAGAAAGGAACATCACACGCTGACTCTGTTCCAGTGTATTATGGCTCCCAGCCTGGCCAGTTTGTCTTTTATTCACCTTCTGTGTCTCTGAATGTTCTCTTGCACAGAACACATACACCAATGCGGATAAATTATTAGAAGCAGCAGAACAGCTGGCTCAGACTGGGGAATGTGACCCGGAAGAGATCTATCAGGCCGCCCATCAGCTCGAGGACCGGATACAAGATTTTGTTCGGCGAGTTGAGCAGCGGAAGATCCTCCTGGACATGTCGGTGTCCTTTCACACCCACGTGAAAGAGGTGAGGCATCCGGAGGCAGAGATGGAGCCCCGTCTGGAAGGGCCTTCGGACTCCGGGGGAGGAATGAGGATGGGCGTGATGTGAGAAAGCGGACCGGAGGTGGCCGTTTGCGCCGGTGGGGACAGGGCTGGCCTCCTTGCTGGCCGTCCTCACCACCCGGGCACACGCGTACCATTGCAGGGGGTGGCATCTGCCAGGAGCGGACCTGTGAGGGAGGGCGTGGCTGGGAGCTGTGGGCCAGGAGGGGAGCGGGGAAGACAGGAGCTGAAGGGGGTCCTTGGCGAGAGGCAGGGCGCAGCCATTGTAGCAGAAAGAGACGACCTGCCTTTTGGGCTCAGAGCTGTGAGACCTCCTTTCTGCCTGTTAGCCTGTCATGTGGCTTAAGTCCTGGCTGCCTTCTGATTTTATCAGGCTGTGCGGCTGCTCTCAGATACTCGCAGAAGTGCATTTTACATAACGTTGAATTTAAACATAGCAAAGACAGCATGGCCTGAATAATATTCACGTTACTGTCACAGGTATGCTGTTCTGATAAACTTTGTCTCAGGATAAGAGGTAATGTGTTATTTGGTAAATGGAAAACACGTTGGTATTAATTATACCTTGCATATATGTTATTCTTGTGAAAATCATAGTCCAAAATAAAATAAAAATGAAAAAAAAGAAAATCATAGAAAGTTACAATTGAAGAAACTATTATGTAGCTTTTGAGATAGAAGGATGTGTAATAAAAACTAAAGTTTTCGGTAGGACTACAAATTAAGATGTCAACTTACTACATCTTATTTCTAAGGTGAAAAAAATTCTTCACTTCACAGCTCTTTATAAGTTGGAAATGAGGGGCCCTTTTAGGTAATTTGAGATTGAGTGCATGAAGGCTGTAGTAACAGGCTAGGAAGAAGGATCTGGGAGGAGTTAGACTATGAGAGACACTTGGAAGGGGCTAGGCCTGGCTTGCCTTGTTTCAAGGCATCCGAGATCAGGAACCAATGAAATTGTTTAAAGGAAAAGAACTTCACTGCCGGGTCCGGGATCTTGGGCAGTCAGTCCTCCACCAGGCCGTTTGTTTGACTTGAATGTTTAACTTCAGGACAGCCATCCTCACTTCCAAGTCTGAAACTTCATGAGCCCAGGAAGATAGTGTAGGGGGCATATTTGGCCAATGGCCGGGACCCTGAGCAGCCCTTTCTGCAAAGGGGCTGGTGCTTTGTGGACCCTGGACAGTTGTTGTCAGAATAGAAAACTGACAGGAGTGGCTTCTTTTCCTGGTTTAATAATGCCACCACTGAAAAAGACTTCACAGTGTTTACAAAGAGACTGTTTTTTTCCAAGGAGACACGTTAAGTGGACATCGGTCCATGGCAGTTTCTGATTATGGGTGCATGTGTCACCAGTTCCCCACTTAGCTCGAATCAAGCCACAACCACCAACTAGTCTCCCTGGCTCTGCAGCCCTGCCACCAAGGCATATGAATTTGATTAGGTCATACCCTTGCTTTTGAACCATCAGAGATTCTGTGTGTATCTGGATCACCAGCCTGAATCGCCTCATCCTCATGCTCTGGTCCCTGCAGTTATGTACTGCTTCCCTTCACTTCCCCAGGCAGAGTCAGCTGTTCCCCCTGCACTCTAGAACTCTCTTTACACACACCTGTTATAGCACCTGTTTTGGTATAGCTGTGTGTTACCCTCTCTTTCCCATCAGGACTCGTATGCCACCTCCTCTTTCTCTTAACGCATTTTTACACCCTAGCCGAGAGGGAGAGAAGATGATGCCTGTGAAAAAGCAGGTTGTGCCTTTGTTCATTAAGCTGTGACAGACAGAAAGCAGGCGAGGGGCTCTGGGCAGCCCGGACCTTCCCGAGGGAGGCGCGGTGGGTGGGTATGGGGGCTGGCGTTCCTTATTCGGGCCACAGGGAGCGCCGTGGGCCTGGACGGGCCCAAGAGGAGGGGCAGGCCGCTGGGCAGTGTTCACAGACTGAGCAGAGGGGAAGGGCAGCAGTGGCGGCAGGCCTGGAGTCTGGAGATCGAGAGCCAGTGCTTGTATCCTGATGTTTGTCTGTGTCACAGGCCTTAGGAATATTCTTTAGCAGGATTCATGAAGATTTAACTTGCAGTTAGGACAAAGAAAGGCTCCTTCCATGAAGCATTATTTATGGCTTCGATCCCCTTTTCAACTTTGTTATGGTTCTCAAAAAGCAGGCGTTAAAGGAAACTAGAAGGAAAGCCTTTTACGAAAGCTGCTCTCCGGAGACTACGTTTGGGTTCACTGGTTTTTGTAACAGCAGCAGCAGTTTTAAGGAAAAATCTTACAGTAGAAGCATTCCAGTTAGCAAACTATGGAGGCTGTTTTGTCACTAGGCTTGGAAATTTATTGAAAAGTGAAAATACATTTTGTTTTCTTCACTTACGCTGTAGGAACTTCTGGTATGTGTGAAGTCTGTAGACTGAGGAGAGCTTAAAGCTGCTTTAAAGGTTAAATGGTTCACCTTCATAATTGGAGAATAGTCAGTCCATTCATTCTTTCCTTTTTATATGGAAGACCATCACAGTAGCAGAGAAACTGGTATTTTACTGTGATTTGGTTCCTCTTAATCTCATGTGACCCCGAAGTGACCCGGGTCAGGGAAGGATTCGGTGACAGTTGGAGGCGGGGTACCTAGCAGGACACGAACACAAACATGCCCAGGTGACTGGGGGGGCAGAACTTGAGGGGAACTGGCCACACACAGGCATGGAATGTTGTCTGATTCTTCCCCTCAACGTGCTTGGACTCCATTTTTAGCCTCAGCCATTTTCTCCGTAGATTTATTTTTTCCTGACCAGCCCCAGAATCTTCCTTGGTCTCGTTTCTCTGGGCTGCACAAATGCCCTCGGACCCACCAGGACACTTGGTAGGTTTTATGCAGGAAGGGATGGCTTCTTCAGTTGCTGTGTTTTAAAACTTCATTTAGAACAAATTTCATTATGTGTCTTGAAACCAAATTAACTCCTTTTTTAAAAAAGTATTTTATTATTATTATTTCTTTATTTTTTGGCTGGACTGTGCAGGCTGCGGGATCTTCGTTCCCCAACCAGGGATCGAGCCCGAGCCCCTTGCAATGGAAGTGCGGAGTCCTAACCACTGGACCGCCAGGGAGTTCCTAAACAAAATTAACTGTGAGAGGAGGGCCAAGAGGAGGAAATCATGCTAATTAAATGTGTGTTTGCATCAAGTCACTAAGTGTTTTAGCATATCAGATGAATGAAAAAGTGCTAGAAGATTTAAGGTATCAGAATTAATTTTCTCAAGCAGATCATACAATTTCAAATTACTTGGAGGGAGATAGAAAAAGCAAGTGGCCTTTTTCATTCAGGCAAATACGTGAAGCTTTTTAGAAGTTAACTGTCAAAAGCCCTCCTGACGCGGAGGTTAACCTTCCTCACTCCCAGATGTTCGGCAGTGGTTTTAAGTCTCGCTTTATCCGGAGAGTAGCCCTCTAGCCCTCTCTTTTTTTGCAGTAAACTTCTGGCTCTCTGATGAGCAAGTAATACAAAGGTGATCTCATTAACAACCAACTTTGAAAAAGTGCCAGGTCAAGGTGATATCTGCTCAGTGTTGACTCAGAGATTGTTTTTAAGAATCACACCTGGGGGAAGGTTGGTGGTTTTAAGTCTCGTTGCAGACCAAGCACTTAGATTCAGCGTGGAGACCTTGGGCTCTACTCTCTTACCCCAGAGGACAGAACGCAGATGCTTGTTCCCGGGAAGAGAGAAAAGAGGAACCCCCAGCTGACTCTTGAACAACATGGGTTTGAACTGCACAGGTCCACATACACGTGGCCGTTTTTCAGCAGTAAACTCTACAGTGCTACACGATCTGCGGGTATAGAATCTCAGGTGTGGAGGAACCTTGGACGTGGAGGGCTGACTATAAATCCTACATGGATTTTTGACTGTGCGGAGGGTCGGCGCCCCTAACCCCAGCTTTTGTTCAAGGGTCATCTGGATTTTCACATGGGTGGCAAATATTTTATACCTTGAGGTTGAATACAGAAGGTGGTTGATAGAGGTTTCAGCCCAATTTCACCCTTAAACCCAGATTTGGAAGCATCCTGGGACCCTTTCCTCTTCTTTCTTTTTCTCTGAAAGAAGCCATGAGATGTTTAATCTCCTCTCAGAAGACCTGAAGACTGATAATCTGGCCTCTTTTTTTTTTTTTTAATGTCTTTGAAGTAGTATTGTAGTATTTAAAAGGAATGCTGATTTTATTTTAGGAGAGTTTTTGTCCTCCTGTATTTTGTCCTCCTGTAATCCCTCTCTTCCCTCCAGTGTTTCTAGCATTTTATTCGCATCCATTCTGATTATAATTCTCCCGTTATTAGGCCTTTGTTACCTGTCCTCCTTTCCTTTTCAATGCTCTTTGCACTGTTTGTTCATTCATTCATTTACCCTTTCACTTACTCCTTTCAACGTGTCTCCCACAGCCAACTGTAACATACAGGGAGGGGGTATAAAAATGAATGACCAGTGGAAGAACATACTTCTGCTTCTGTGTGCATCACGTAATTTAGACACCTGTTGGTTTCTCTTGATAGAGGTTAAGCTACTTGAAGGCTGGAACCCTGTCTCACTTGTCTTCGTAGCCTGCCTCCCAGACTTAGCAAATACTCAGTCAGCTTGTGGGACAAATGATGTCTATTTCTAGCCCATCCTTCTGAGACTTAATGACAGAGGGACATAGTTCCATTTTCAGATATAGCAAAGGCATAATTATTTTCATCCATTCGTTCTCTTCAACTTCATTCTCAAAATTAGGTCCCGAGTTAATTGACAATTACCTTTGAAATGTGCAGGTTATTTGAGGCAACCGGGTGGTGACACTGAGTTCTCAGCCAGAGTTTATTTCTGGAATCGATTCAGTGGCCTCGAGCTGGTTTTTCTTCACTTGATTCCCAGAAACCATGGTTTCCCAGGAAAGATCATTCCCACTTGAATGGGGCTGTGATTCTTGCTGGGTTACGTAAAGAAGCCTTTTGGTTCTGCTTCTGCAAACTTACACACTGAACTGGGACAAATTTTTGTTTGGGGTGATGCCTGGGAAAAGAGGAACCTTTCATTTTATTCAGAAGTCAAAAATAAAGGCCTCCCAAGCACCTGGAGGTTTTTTGGTCACAGCATACCAGCCTGGCTTCATTTTCATGCCTAACGGTTAGGCAGGCAGACCTCTTTCTTTGCGCCCGGGCCAGCGCCCAGCTCTCCCCGGGGAGCAGGGAGAGCGCCGTCCGGATCTCGCCCTGTAGTGGGTGGCGGGTTACGAGGTGCTCGCCGCTCCTCTCCTCCGGGTGTGGAGCTTCCCAGCTGCGTCTCCCGCCATCCTCACTGAGTTTGAAAACATACCCAGTGCCTTTTCAACCAGCCACCACTCAAAGGGCCCGGATTCCTTTTCTCTTCTTCCCCCGTGGAGCTGGAGAACCAACCAGTCAGGCATCTGCCAGGTAAACTAATTCAGGAAACTTGACTACAGGTAGCTGGTGCTCCCCGTGGAGACCAGCTGCCCTCTGACGGATCTCGGGATCATTGGCAGTCGTGATGCAGACCTGTTCAGGACGCCCAGCTTTCCAGAGGAGCCCTGTGGCTGTTCTGCACGGCACGACTCTCGGCAGGGGGGGGGGGGGGGACCCCAGCCTCCTCGGGGTGATCCCAGCCTCTCGGCATCGGGTTCTTCCAGATCCCTTCTGTCTCCTATGCAAAGATCTCTAAAATTTGGTTTCCAACTTTCAAGCCTTTTACTTTGACCTTCTCAGCTGGATGTTACTGATGACTCATCTCTCTCTATTCTCTAAAATGATTTGGTTTTTTGTGCATTCCTATGTATGGGTGATACCTTTAAACATATTTCCCAGCTTTTTTTAAAAAAAACTATTTATTTTGAAATATTTATAATCCCTGAAAGTTGGGGAAAAAAAGAAACAGACAAGGAGGTCCCTGCACCCTTCTCCCAGCCTCCCCCCAGGGGTCACATCTCGCATAACCACGGGCACTGTCAAAGCAGGAAAGTGGCTTTGCCACACTCCCCAGAGCTTATTCCTAGATTCTACTTTCCCCAGGTGTGCAGTGCATGCACTCACGTGTGTGTGTGTGTGTGTATGTGTTCGCGTGCGCACGCATGCTTAGCTTCGTGAGATTTTATCGTGTGTAGATTCGTGTAACCACCAGCACTTTGAATGTACAGGGTCAGGCAGCGTCATCCCATCGCCAGCGGGCTCCCTTCTGCCGCCTCCTTATACCCATGCCTGACCCCTACCCCCTACCCTCCAACCGCTGGCAGCCACTAGTCTGTTGTTCTCCACCTCTGTAATTGTACTTCAAAAATGTTCCATAAATGGAATCATACGATATGGACCTTTTTGAGATTGGCTTTTTCTACTCAGCAAAATTCCCCTGAGACCCATGCCTGTTGTTGCGTGTGTCAGTACTTTATTGCTGAGTAGTAGTTCATGGTTTGGGTGTATCACAGTTTCTTAACTATTTACCCTTTAAAAGACAGTTAAGATATTGTCAAGTTTTGGCTTTTCCAAAAAGAGAAGCTGTGGACCTTCATGTACAGGTTTTTGCATGAACTTAAGTTTTCATGTCTCTGGGATAAATGCCCAAGAGTACAACTGCCAGGTCCTTTGGTAAACGCATTGTTTTAAAAGAAACCGCCAAACTTTTCCAGAATGCCTGTACCATTTTACACTCCCAGTAGCAGTGTATGAGTGACCTCTAGCTCTTTAACATCTCAGAAGTCCAGTGGGAAAGGTTAAGATCAAATGCATAATATTTTAGGAAGTAAAGTTCACCTTCTATGATCAAATCTCGATAATTTTTATGTTAATATTCAGTTCCTTAGATGAACTCTCTAAATACACTCTTAAATGTTTGATTTCTTTAGCTTGTTTATCTGATATAGACAGAAACGAGCAATTAAATGGCCACAAGCCAGAGAAAGCAAGAGGAAACTCAGGGCCTAGAACCATCTACTACATCATCGCCCCTTGCAAGACTGAGCATTGGATTTGACTTTGGTTTCAAAGTCAACATTCAGTTGCTACCTACTGCTTTGGCAATTATGCCTTCACATAGATTGTGGTATCTGGTTTTTTTGTTTTTTTTAAACTTTGGGTTTGTTTATTTATTTATTTATTATTTATTTTTGGCTGTGTTGGGTCTTCGTTTCTGCGCGCGGGCTTTCTCTAGTGGCGGCAAGTGGGGGCCGCTCTTCATCGCGGTGCGCGGGCCTCTCACTATCGCGGCCTCTCTTGTTGCGGAGCACAAGCTCCAGACGCGCAGGCTCAGTAATTGTGGCTCACGGGCCCAGTTGCTCCGCGGCATGTGGAATCTTCCCAGACCAGGGCTCGAACCCGTGTCCCCTGCATTGGCAGGCAGATTCTCAACGACTGCGCCACCAGGGAAGCCCGTATCTGGTATTTAAAAAAAAAAAAAAAATAGGTGGTCTTCCCATAGGTGGGAATATCCAAAAAAATAGATCTAATCATTTATGCTTTCTTTCTGTAAAAATATAATCTTTATTAAAATAATTACGAAAGTATACTATAGTGTAGCACATCCCCTTACTTAACTGGCTGAGTGATCTGGGACAGGCTGCTCTGTGGTGCCTCAGCTTTTTTTCTCTCTGCAGAATTGGGAATAACAGCGTCTCTGAGGGCTGTGGACCAATTGGATGCAATTACACACTCACCATCCTAGCTGCCAATAAGTGCCCTTGTTTCTCCTCCTCACCTGCCTTGTTACTCAACAAATGATTGAAATATAAGACACAGAGGTATAAATACCTGGGTGTGAATACTTGGGTATAATCCTGATACCTTCCTTACTCATCTCTGAGCAACAGGAACTGCTTAATCTGCTTCTGTTGCCCTTTCTCAGGGTGAGCGCCTCACTCTGAGCCTTCAGATCAGCAGTCGAGCCTTGCTGGGTGTACAGCCCCAGCGCTGCGTCCTCAGGGCAGAAGAGGCTGTGACAGAGAATCTCTGCTCATGGTTCCGTCACATTGGCATACACTGCTTTGGTCACATCACTAACGACTTTTGTTCCCAGCCAAAGCTGCAAAATAAATGAATTTTTTCACCAAGTAAATATCTGTAAAACATTTGGGTTGGCCAGTGGGGAAGAGAGATGTTATTATCTAAAAGGAAAATCCTTTTGTCAGTTTAGTTTAATTCATGTAAAGCTTTTTTTTTTTTTTTCCTAGAGAATGGTTTAAATTCATGAAGTTTCTGTTTCTTCTTATCGACCCAATATTTTGAGGCAGAGAAAATTTTTAGATCAAGAGAGAAATTAGAAGTTAGTGTGTAGAACTGTAGGGAACTCTAATATACCTGACAGAGAATAGTCACTTAGTAGATGATTATTAAATGAATGAATTAATAATATACTATTTTATCTTTATTTGTAACTCACTATTACAGCGGGGACTAAACATATATCCCTGTGCACTAACTCCAGATTTTATCATTTCTTCTTGAAGGGAGAGACTAAATGTCTGCTTCTAAATGGAGAGTCGCAAACGTCTGCTTTAATTAGTTGTTTGTAGATTGGCCTCAGTTAATGTAACCAGGAGGTGAGGTGAGGCACTTGTACAGAAGTTCGGGGAATACAACATTAGGTCTTAAAATGCCCAGCTGAAAGTGGATGTATGTGTAATCGTCTTTACTTGTTAGACTTCTTTTTAGAGGGCATTTTAATATTTTGATACTCAGCTTCATAAACTAAATGTGATAGGGCTTCGGTTAATTGAGAGAAGTAAACTATCCATGTGTATTTCTGTCATGTACTATTTGTTACTGTTTATTGTTCTTATTGAATAAGTGGTAGGAAGATTGATCACCAGCAGTGTTTTGTCAGAAAGCTTAAAAGTTCTAGGTGAGCTGGGCCTATAGAGACTGAAAAGGCTTTTTTGGTTTTGTTGTTGTTTGTTTTCTCTTCCTTTTTATAAAGCACAAAATGCAGAACCACAAGATCAAGGAAGGGTTGGGCTTTCTGCTTGGGGCCCAGGATGTTGATGGATACAAGCTGATGACCAAAATGGGTGAAGATTTTTATAAGAACGAACTTATTTCTCCTAAATGATTTCAAGTCTGTATTCCAAGACAAATTAGATCCCTGGGTAGTGAAAGAACTTGATAGTTAGTTCACCAGATTTGGTGTATTGCTCTCTAAGGAACTGTGGGAAAAGGAAGAGATGCCAGAAGGCCAAAAATGCACTTGTGCATTCTTAAGAGGGTAGATTTCACATATTACTCAGGTTGAGGTCACTCCTAAGCAGAGTTCTGTCTAGTTTATAAACTGCCTTTTAAAAGGGAAGAAGTGAATGAACAAGTTACGTCATGTGAACTTTATTTCATTCTTTACTAGGTTTCTGATTTGATGCAGAGTATGCAGTGGAATTAGTGAGCATTTAACCAAGCATTTGACATTTAATTTGTACACAGACAGAAAAATATGGGCTGAATCACTGTGAAAAAGAATCAGTTGAGGGTGTCAGTTAACACAAGACCAAGACTGTCCTTATCCTCCCTTACTGATCTCTGAGTAGACCATGCCAGGAAGAAAGTGTTTGTGATGGGAAGACATTGCTCATACCCTGCCTGTGAATGAGGAAGTCATTTCCAGCCCAGACCCACAATTGGATCAGCTTTCTGATGAAGGGGGTGATGGGAGGTGGTAGACCAGTCATCCCAGGTGGACCTGAGGCCCCACAGACAGATGGTTTTAATCCCTGGTGTCACCTGCTGTAGGGGAGCAGCCTGTGCAGTTGCCATGTCTTTGAACTGCCTCCACCCACCTATTCAGAACTTTTGCGTCCATCTGGGACATCTGGAGAGATTGTACATCCAAGTCCAGGCACCCTGAAAACTTGCCTTTGTTGTGTTGAGAGCATTTTATCTTGAAAGTGGTCAAATTGCCATAAAGCCAGGACAGACTCGGTGCTGAAGCAGAAGTAATCATGGCTGCATTAAAAACCTTACAGCTGAGGCTGGCAGTGGGAGTGTTGGTTAGTGGATGACCTCAGCGGGGCTGGAGGTGGTTTGCACTGCAGACCTCTGTCTCTAAGCACGAGGCCTGTGAGTGGGTGGATTGGCACGGAGGGCAAGTTGATCAAAGTCTAGACCAGGGGCTGCCAGATATATCAGATAATAAGATAGAATCAGAAAAGATCCCAGCAAGAATAAGTCCAAATCTATGACAGAAATTTCATTCATGGGTTTTAATTCATGAGTCTGTTTTGAACCAGAAGTAGGCGGGTTACAGAGGTAACGTAAGCCACATAGGTGGCAGCAGCATGTGTTAAACAAAGAATATTCCTACCTGTGTTGATGGACAGTGTCCACAGTAATTCCTCCCCCAGGGTGACGTATCTGGCTGTAACGAGTGAAGGCAGAGTCACGGCGAGGGGGCCAGTCGTCCCGCCCGCCCGCTCGCTGCTGCTTGGGTCACGTCTGGTGCTGCCTTCAGTGCTTCAGACCCCAAATTGGGGTGCGGGGAGTTCAGAGGAGAGCGAGCTGGTGCTGCCAGAGCTGGCCGAGTGCAGGGAATAACGTGTTAGTCTCCGGAGAGGGAGGCCAGGCTGCAGGAAGAGGCACTGTCTCCAGAGATTTGAAGAACTCAGGAGCAAGTACACCCGGACCAGCTGCGCCCTGTTTCGGGGAGACGGGGTTGCGCTCAGAACGACCCTGGGTGGCGAGGCACTTTCGCCCAACTTGATGCCTCCGGGAGCGACAGCTGCTGGAGGGAGTGTCTTACCCGCTGGGGATGTGGTGGAACAAAAAGCAGATTTAAAATTCTAAATCTCCAAATCTGTTTTTAGCAAATTAGACTTCATGGAAATATCTGGGAGGTTGAGGTTCTGGCACCGCCCCGATCTCCGAGTCGGCCGTGGGCCCAGCTGTGTCACCTGTGCCTCACCTTATCCTCGCATCCACCACAGAGCCCGATGCACCCCTTAATGGTGCCCCTCCTTAATGTGTGGGCTGCCCTTGCCATGCTCCTGGGGTTTCCTCCTTTTCTGTCCCCCCTTACACATATTTGCCTTGGTATTACTTCATGATACTAACTTTATTTGCCCTCTGCCCCTCCCTCCATACATCCTTCATACATTTCATTTCATCATACGAAGGGATCTTTTATCACCCATCCAAGAATAATCGGTACTCCTGAAACCCTTACTCCTCAGTCAGGTGACAGGCATGTGCCCCCAAATCACAGTTGGTCATTTCAGGCTAAAGAACATGCTGTTCGTGGCTGGAGCAGTTCCCCTTTGATCCCTGCTTCCTCTGCCTGAAACGGAATCACGTTCTGTGCTCATAGCAGGTGCCCCTGAAATTCCCCCTGCAAGTTGCTGCCTGCTTCTGTTCCCGGCTTTTTTTTTTTTTTTTTTGGCTGTGTCAGGTCTTAGTTGCGGCAGGCGGGATCTTCGCTGAGGCACGCGGGATCTTTCGCTGCGGCGCTCGGGCTTCTCTCTAGTTGTGGCGTGCGGGTTTTCCCTCTCTAGTGTGGCGCGCAGGCTCCAGGGCGCATGGGCTCTGTAGTTGTGGCACGCGGGCTCCAGGGCGCATGGGCTCTGTAGTTGTGGCACGCGGGCTCCAGGGCGCATGGGCTCTGTAGTTGTGGCACGCGGGCTCCAGGGCGCATGGGCTCTGTAGTTGTGGCACGCGGGCTCCAGGGCGCATGGGCTCTGTAGTTGTGGCACGCGGGCTCCAGGGCGCATGGGCTCTGTAGTTGTGGCACGCGGGCTTCAGGGCGCGTGGGTGCTGTAGTTAGCAGCACGCGGGCTTAGTTGCCCCAAGGCATGTGGGATCTTAGTTCCCTGACCAGGGAGCCAACCTGCGTCCCCTGCATTGTAAGGCGGATTCTTTACCAGTGGACCACCAGGGAAGTCCCAGCTCCTCCCAGCTTTTACACTGCCCACGCCGGCCCTGCGGCTCACCCATCCCCACTGGTACCTGAATGACTGTCAAAAACAAGAGTAGGGAAATGGATACCAATGGTGGTAGCTTCTGTTTACAAAGTGCTTGTGGTAATTGAGCACTGCCACACATTTGTGGTCATCTCACTTGATCCTCAAACTCGTGGTAAAATGATCCCATTTCATAGATGAGAAAACTGAAGGCAGAGAACTCCAAGGACTTTTCCCAAGGTCACACGGGGGATAAGGACCCCCCCCCCCCAGCTGGTGTGTTGCGCTCCTACCTCCAGATGGACCAGGCTTGTAGCCTGCGTTCAGACTGTGCATCTGGGAGCGATTGCAGCTAGAGCAGTCCCCAAATCTCGGGGCTCCCATCTGACCACCCACTGAACCAGCTGGAGACTCAGTGCTTTCCTGGGATCTCCACCCCAGTGAGTTCCTCTCGGAACCCTCTCTAGCGAGGAAGGGGCTTTTTCAGGGGCTTTCTCCCAGCAGAGCTTTGGCTCCTTCTTTAGGCTCCACCCAGCACAGGCAGTGAGGGGAAGGGACTGGGATAGGGGACGCACAGGGGTCAGACCCAGCCGGATGCTGCATCGAGGACCAGGCTCTCCCACAGCTTATCACAGGAGCTTTCTTCCATGAACTCCATGGGTCTTTCTAAACCAGCCTTCTCTCTGGATCCTGGACCGTGACCCAAGTCTGTACGCACCTGCACCCCATTCTGGGCTGGGTTCAAGTTCTCCTGCGTGGAACGCTCCTGGCCAGAGCTCGGATGGCCTCTGGGGGGCAGCGTTGCCTAACTCCGGCTGCCTGGCCATCACCTGGCTGTGGGCACAGTTCTTCTCTTAGAAGTGGATTCCATGCTGCTGAGAACTTGGATAAAATACAGCTCCTCTCTCACTGTCGGGCAAAGACTTATCTTTTCATTGTAAATTAACAGCATGCACAGAAGTACAGTTTTTTTCACTCTCAGGAAGTCTATGGTAAAAATTTCACAGGCATCCTAGAGACTATTTCTCATTCCTTTATTCAGACGTTATTTTGGGCGTCACATGTACCACTTCGAAAGCTTAAAAATAGACTTTGTCTGACTCATATTGTATCATGATATGCATCAGTTCATCATCGGTTGGCATTGGAAATGACCTTTCTCTGAGACTTTTTCCTCCAAAATGAATGAGCATATTTCCTGTAGGACCCGACAGAGAAATTCTAAAGGGGCAGAGGAACTTTGGGCGTTTTAATCATGGACTTAAATGTAGTCTCGCTCCTTCTACTTAGTTATTTTCCCCTTTTCAACTGCGTGAACCCCTCCACAGCTGGGCCCTTCCCTGGCTCCGCGGCCGGCTGGGCGGCGTGCACCCTCCACCATGGATGCGTGTCGAGATGTCCAGGCTCTTGAAGGAGTTAGCTAGTTCTTTCAGAACTTACCAGGAAGAAAGGAAAGGGTTTGACCCACACATACTTGTGGCACTTTCCCCAGAACCAATGGGAAGAGAGTTCTGTAGGATCTGGACTAATTCCAGCACCTCTTCCCTCGTACTGCACTGTTTTTAGGTGTAAAAAGATTTAAATGCGGCACGGTATTAAGTTTACCAGACTAAGTGACATATTTTGAACAATTGGTTGGAACTTGGACGTGTTTTGAAAAATACCCAGAGAAGGAACACTTCTAAAAACTTTGTGATTCTTATCATCAAAATTTCTCTTACAAGAACAAAACTATAATAGTGGCTAGCATATGTTATTTTGAAGAAATATGTATCGTCTTGTTGAATCTTCTCAGTAACTCCCTGGAGTAGGCATTATTACCATGTCCATTTTATAGATGAGAATGCCGAGACATGGATCCAGGTAAGTTGCCCTAGGTCACACCCTAGGAAATGTTAAGTCAGGATTTGAACTTGGGCAGTCTGGCTTCAGAACCCATGCCTCGTAATCGTTATTCCATATTACGAGAAAAGTGTTTTTTAATTATTTGTGGATAAAACGCTTTTTAATTGAGATAGAATTGACATATTATTAGTTTCAGGTTTACAGCATAATGATTCAGTACTTCTATATATTGTGAAATGATCACCTTCCCGTGGAAGGTTTTTCGTGGGAATTACTAGAGCAAATTGGGAGATTCTTTATGGTCATAATGCTTTCATCCTTCCTGTTATTTATAACTGCAGCAACCAGTTTCATGAGAATTTAGAGAACAAAACAAAATGAAAAACAAGAGTATGTTATTGATTGGACCCTTAATAGATGTGCAAAGTATCAGTCCGTATTTGGTCTGTCGATGAATGGCATTTTGTCATGTTGAAATGCAGTATCCATGTGAAGTGTGACCAGGTCTGGAGGCCTCCTTCCTGATACTGTACTGGCTTTGCTCATAGGTTGGCGCTGCTAATAGGTTTGCCCATGTTGTTCAGGTCACTTCATCACCTCTGGCCTCTTTTCCTTAATCTGTAAGATCACAGAGGTGAACCAGCCTCTGTCTAAAATGCCTATAATTAAAATCCTTGGATTGTATGAAATTTGATATCTTACAAAGGTGGGTAAATAATATGATACAAGTTGACATTTTAACATTTTTAGTAAAATTAACTCTTAGGACCCCAAGTACTTGACTAAAAGTAAGTTCTTTGCCAACACTTCCCTTATTTTTAAATTTACCTGCCCTATTTAAAATACTTATTGACCTGACAAGAGCCAGCTGGCAATACTTTGTTTTCAACTGAACACATGTTTAACAACAAAAGAACTCTTAAAAGGTTAGTTTGGATTTGCCATCATTAGTCATTATGGAATTGCTAAGTAAAACCATAATGAGATACCCCTCATTTTGAATGGCTACAATTAAAAAGACCGACCACCGCCGTATCCATAACGATGTGGAAGGATTGGAGCTCTCATACACTGCCGGGGGCAGCGGGGGCCGGGGAATGTGAAATGCGCCACTTTGGAAAACAGTTTGGCATTTTGTTAAAAAGTTAAACATACACCTACCATATGATCCAACCACTCTGCACCTAGATGTGTACCTACAAGAAAGGAAAGCACAGGTGCATACGGAGACTATACACCAGTGTGCATAGCGGCTGTGTTTGTAATGGCCCCAAACTGAAAACAACCCAGATGTCGTCAACATCTGAGTGGATAAATTGTGGCGTTGACACAGAATGGAATATTACTCAGTAACAAAGAGGAAAGAACTGTTGATACACACAGTAGTACGGATGAAATCTCAAAATAATTATGCGGAAAGAAGCCAGACCAAAAAAGAAGAGGACCTACTGTATGATTCCGTGAATGTAATTCTTTTTTTTTAGAAAATGCCAGCTAATCTATAGTGGCAGAAAGCAGGCTGGTGATCGCCTGGAAGGAAGACAGAGGGAGGGATTACCCAGGGGCACGGGAAGACTCTTGGGGTGATGGAGCTAGTCACTGTCTTGATAGCATTGATCTTTTCATAGGTTTACATGTGTCCAAACTTATCAAATTGTGTATTTTAAACTTGTGCCGTTTCTTCTGTGTCCGTCAGGCCTCAGTAAGCAGTGGTGCTCTGTCAGCCACAAGCCCGCGTGGCCGGCGGGGTCGGGGCCCCCTCTCTCCCCGCAGCCGGGGCAGCCATCTGTAATGTACACATACGTTACGGTACGGGAGGTGATTATTCCATCCCCCGGGAAGCAGGAAGCCTTCTCTCCACGCACAAACCGCTCCCAAGCCACCAGGGCCCTTTCAGTTTAATTAATTGTCCTTTCAGTTCGCTGAATGGCTACCCAGGGACCTGGAAGAGGCAATGGGCTTCCCAGAAGCGGGCGAGGTGCTCTGTCCCCGCCAGGCTGGAAGCAGTCCTTGTCCCAAGTTGTCTTTGCCTATCCCCGTGTGCGAACACCTTGTTAATGGTCATGGCAATGAAAGTGATCAGGTGTTTCCAGTATGTACTCCTGTCATCGAAGGACTGACCTATGTCCTGGTTGACCGTGGCCTGTGTTGGGAGCGGGGACCTGGCAGAGCCGCATCCGAATCTCCCGCCGGGCGTGGTGACGGGTTGATTTTACCACGTTATATGTTTCCTTCTTTTTGAGGGATGTAAAGCCCCCCTGTCTGAGCAGCAGTTTAATAATTAATAATGGACTGTCATGCTCTTGCTAAAAATAAAACTATCCATCTGCTAAGTAAGAGTCAGAAGACGCGTAGAAGAATGCCCGTTACGTTTAGCAGACGTTCCAGCTGTTGGAGGGTTTTTCTGTTTCCTCTTGCACTTGGGTTGGGTCTGGGAAGAGTCACTGCCCTCCCCTTTCCTTTCTCTCCTTTGTGACAGTCCCCTTGGGCTCTCTGCCCAGTTGTTTTTTCACCTCGCGTCCTGCTCTGTGTCCCGCTGGCCGCCGGCCCCCCTGCTGCCCGCCTCCCTCTCAGCTCCCTGGGACCTGCTGCCGCCGGTCCCCTCCCGGCCCGGACCCCCCAGCCCCGGGGAAGCGGGAAGGGCCGGGCTCACAGCGCTGTCCCCGCAGCTGTGGACATGGCTGGAGGAGCTGCAGAAGGAGCTGCTGGACGACGTGTACGCCGAGTCAGTGGAGGCCGTGCAGGACCTCATCAAGCGCTTCGGGCAGCAGCAGCAGACCACCCTGCAGGTGACCGTGAACGTGATCAAGGAAGGGGAGGACCTCATCCAGCAGCTGAGGTGGGCCACGCCCCGTCCCTGTGCCCCGTCCCCGCGCGGACGCTCTGAGGTCTGCGGGGGACTTCCCCTCCCCCTCACTTTTTGGAACAATTAGCTATAATTCTCTGTCCAGCTAGGCAGAGAACGAGTAACATCCATGCGTGCAAAGGAGACTAACATCACTCTCTCTTTTCTTTTTCTCTCTCACAGTTTTTTTCACTCTTACGATTCTTCTCATTATGGCATTGACTAATACTCCTCCCCAGGATTCAGGTCTTATTAATACTTCCTTGTCACACCTACCTAGAAATTACTGAAATTTCTTTACAAACCAGATGAACTTAAACCTCCCAGGACCGTGTCCTTTGGGCCCTGAGCGATCTGCTTTTCTACAGTGTGGTGGGCGTCCCTCCTCTCAGGGTCCAGGCTCGGCAGGCCTGGCCTCGGGGGGCACCAGGTGGCACTCAGGTGCTCCTAGTGGCAGGAAGAGGGGAGGCAGACTGGGGCAGAGAGCATATCCCTGTCCTTGGGTCACAGGGAACGGTCACGTAAATGCAGTGCCCCTGCTGGATCCCTCGGGGTCGCTTATCTCATCGCCCCTGACAACTTCCCATGATGCTTGCTTTTCTGAGAGTCCGGCAGACTTCCTCGATAAAGGCTCAGTTGGCTGCATTACAGCTTAACCCCACAGCTGACGTGGCTTCACCATTTGTAGTGAACGGGTGCCATCTGTTCTCTACTTACGGAGAAAAGTGGCTGAAGATGAAACTCTGCGACATGACTCACGTGACTGTTAGCCTTCTTCTAAGAGAGGGGCTGTGAAAAAGTGCGGAAGGAGTTCCTCAGCGTATCCTGAGATCCAGGGAGGAAGGCCCGGCTGGTTTGGCGGGAGGGGCGGCTGATTCCGTGTTCAGAGCGCGGCAGTCCCACTTCCCGCCGGCTTCTTTCCCGAGGCCCCAGCCGCCGGTTCTGGCCCCCGGCAGGGTGAGGCTCTCCCATCCAGTTCCTGTTTGTCCCTCTCCGCCCCTTCTCAGGGACTCCGCCATCTCCAGCAACAAGACCCCACACAACAGCTCCATCAGCCACATCGAGACGGTGCTGCAGCAGCTGGACGAGGCCCAGGCCCAGATGGAGGAGCTCTTCCAGGAGCGCAAGATCAAGCTCGAGCTCTTCCTGCAGTTGCGCATCTTCGAGAGGGACGCCATCGACGTGAGTGTCCCCCCCGCCCCGCCCACCCCGGCCTGCTCCCAGAGCTCCAGCACCCCTCCTCTGCCCCTCGCCTACTGCCCCAGCCTCTGCGCCGGGAGGGGGAGGGGGAGGGGAGGGGAGGGAGGAGGAGGGAAAGGGTGGCTCCTCCCAGCTCGGCCCTGGGAGAGGGGGCCTGGCTCTGGGGCAGGCAGGTGGGCAGCGGGACAGACACCACACACCAGGACAGCAAAGCGAGCAAGCTTTGAGAGTGGATCCGGGCAGGGCTTCTGCAAACAGGGCCACCTTGTCACCTGGCTTGTTCGTCCCTGATTGGACCCCTCACAGCAGCCCCCTTGTCCTGGAAGCAGGGGCACAAGCTCAGGGCAGTGGTGCTCTTCCTCCCTCCTTCCCTCCCCCCCCCCCCCCCCGCCCCCGCCATTCCCCTCCCTTCAAGAGTGAGTGTTCCCTGAGCCCGTGGTCATAAGGTTGTACTTCCCAGGAAACCCCATTTTTTTCCCACAGAAATGTTCTCGGGCGATCTGTAATTCTTACCAAAAAAATTGGCTTTTTCACCTTATATGTGACCGGGAGAAAGAAGGACAGGTTTCTTTTCTTTTTCTTTTCTTTTTTTTCCGAAAAAGGTTTCTTCTTCTTCTTCACAGAAATGTTCTCAGGTGATCTGTAATTCTTACCTAAAAATCAACTTTTGCACCTTATATGTGACTAGGAAAAAGAAGGACAGGTTTCTTAAGAGGGCGGTTCTTAATTCTCTGCCAGGCAAGATCTTTTATTTTTGAACTTGATGAAGTACAAGCAGAAGTAAGTATAATTGGATGACGCTGAATCTGTGTGTGAAATATGGTAAAAGGAGCCAGAACTCCCTGGGTGGGCCTGGCTTCCTGGAGCCGGTGGGCTTCATGCCGCTGCTGGCAGGGACCTGCTGCGTGTCCAGATACCTCCAGGCATCCCAGGTGGCCCGGGCCTGGCGGCCAGGATCTGTAGAGCCTGCTGTCTCCATGTCTATCACTTGTCCTGCGTTTGGAACCGGGCCTTGAGGACAATGGGGTCCAGACCGAGGTGCCACCGAAGGCAGAGGGATGGCAGGGCTGCCACAGCTGAGGGGGACCGTCTGCCTGAAGTGGGCCTTGGTGCTAGTCCCTCGGTCCCGCCCCGAGTGGTGGTTTGGTGTGTGTGCCTCTCACAGGGGGCCTTTGGTTGCCTGCTTGTCTGAACTTCCATCAATGTTTTCATTAAAGAAAGGCCGTCTTGGCTGTTTCATTGTCATCACTGGTTGATGACAAGAAGGGAGTTAAACCCTGCACTTGTTGCCTGGTAACAGCTACTCAAGGGCTCTGGTCTTGACCTTCCCATCCACGTGGAGCCACATGAAGAAGAGGTGCGCTGGTCTCAACTCCCGGTGCCGCACCACAGCTGCCAGGTTGCAGCGTTTGAGGGTAGCCAGGGTCAGGGTGCATCGTTGGTGGGTAGCCAGGGTCAGGGCACATCATTGGGGGGTAGCCAGGGTCAGGGCGCATCATTGGTGGGTAGCCAGGGTCAGGGTGCATCGTTGGTGGGTAGCCAGGGTCAGGGCGCATCGTTGGGGGGTAGCCAGGGTCAGGGTGCATCGTTGGTGGGTAGCCAGGGTCAGGGCGCAACATTGGGGGGTAGCCAGGGTCAGGGTGCATCGTTGGTGGGTAGCCAGGGTCAGGGCGCATCCTTGGTGGGTAGCCAGGGTCAGGATGCATCGTCGGTGGGTAGCCAGGGTCAGGGCGCATCGTCGGGGGGTAGCCAGGGTCAGGGCGCATCGTCGGGGGGTGACCAGGGTCAGGGCGCATCATTGGGGGGTAGCCAGGGTCAGGGCGCATCATTGGTGGGTAGCCAGGGTCAGGGCGCATCATCGGGGGGTAGCCAGGGTCAGGGCGCATCATCGGGGGGTGACCAGGGTCAGGGCGCATCATTGGGGGGTAGCCAGGGTCAGGGTGCGTCATTGGTGGGCAACCAGGGTCAGAGTGCATTATTGGTGGTCAGCGAGGGTCAGGGTGCATCCTTGGGGGCTGGCCAGGGTCAGGGTGCAGCGCTGCACGAACAGAAGAGCCAGTGTGGCTGCCTTCCTCTCTGACCTCCGCCTCATGGGAATTGCTCCTGGTGACTTAGCTGCTTACTGAATAGTTTCGATCAAGGGACACAGAGCAATCAGAAGCATTACTGGAAGTTCTCCTTCCAGGACATTTTGATAATTTGAAAAAAAAGATTGGCTTTACTTGTATTAATGTTATCGCAAAGGGAAGAATTTTTGTTGTTGTTGTATTTCTACTTTCATAAAACTGCTGTTTTAAAACGTAGATCAGGAACCAAAAACATACATTTTCCCCACATGATAGCCGCAGAGTTCCACATGGCCTCAGCAAAGCCCCCGCCCTCGGCCAGGGAGAAGCGCTCTCCCAAGCTGGGAACGTAACCCCGCAGTTCGGTCACAGACCAGCTAAAATACAGTTTAAAAGCTTTTAAATGTCACAGCCTGAGAGCCTCTGTTCTCTGGAGTAATCCTGAAAGTGTGAAAAACCTGAGCAGTTTAGGCTCTGCAGGGATTTCCTCTCCTGTCTGGGAAGATGGCCCCTCTGACTGCCCATAGGAGGCGTGGAGTTACCTTTGTGGTAGAAATTCATCTGTTACCTGGTCGGTTCGAAAACTCCCCCATATCACTTGTATTTCAATTGAAATAGCATTTCCATCTCTCAGCAGTGCGGCAGGGTTTCCTATGGCTTAGAATATCGCTATTTCAGTCTCCAAATGGTCCATATGAAATCTGCTCTGTTGGTCTAAAAAGAACAACAAAAGCCTTACAGCATCTTGTGACAGTTCAGTTACGGAGAACAGTCATAACTATCTGTGCATTTAGAAAGAAAAACAGACTTTCCAAAAATTCGGGGCTACATTTTAAAAAATTGTGTCACAGTTCTTTCTTTAAAGAATCCCTGTTCAAAAAAAACCTTCCACTTTCTGGAGCTTTGTTTGTGCCACAGATTTCTTTTCTTGGCTTGTGTGGTTATTAACAACGCTGAACGGAGAGGGCAGGATTTTTCCTGATGATCCTGGATCCTGAGCATCGCCAGCGTTTCTTTGTGCTCAGTGAGTGTTTTTGAATCCTGCTGCTTTTAGCACGTTGACCTTCGTTTATTGTCCATCCCTTGAGTGTTTTTTGAGCCTCATGTTGTCTCTATGAGGCACTGTCGCTGAGTCTGTAACTCACCACCACACCTCTCTTCTCCCTCAGTGTCAGAAAACAAACAAACGTTAAGAAAGAAAATTCCCGGACTTACCTGGTGGCGCAGTGGTTAAGAATCCGCCTGCCAATGCAGGGGACACGGGTTCGAGCCCTGGACCGGGAAGATCCCACATGCCGCGGAGCAACTAAGCCCGTGCGCCACAACTACTGAGCCTGCGCTCTAGAGCCCGCGAGCCACAACTACTGAGCCCGCCTGCCACAACTACTGAAGCCTGTGAGCCTAGAGCCCATGCTCTGCAACAAGAGAAGCCCGCGTGCCGCAACGAAAAGTAGCCCCCGCTCACCACAACTAGAGAAAGCCCATGCACAGCAACGAAAGACCCAGCGCAGCCAAAAATAAATAAATAAAATTAATTAACTAATTTTTTAAAATTCCCCTTAGAATAGAAATAAAGATTAAAGTTATGGTAGTTTTCTTCCTTTTAAAAAATATTTTTTCTCGTAGCCTCTTGGTTTGTGTCTAATTTGGTGTTGTTTAAAAATGATCACTTTATAAATTGATATAATTTAATATAATGTGCACATGTATTATGGAGACCAAGTAATAAAAGGAAGAAATCAGGAAGATTTGGGCAATAGGAATTTAGAGAAGCCTTAAGATGTTTATTACTTCCCATCTCCCAGCTGGATTCTGTGTGAACTCTCTCACATTCTCAAATTCTCAAACTAATTTCCTTACAGCTCCTGTGGACGAAGTAAATGAGGGTCCATGGGAAATGCTATTTCATTGAAGCGTAGAGTATAATATTCTTTCACAAGAAGTTTTTCTCCTCCTTTCTGGATTTCATAATTTTTGGTCTTAATTTTTAAAAAGTATACCGTGAAAGTTTTCAAACTACACTGAAGTAGCGAGAACAGTACAACGACCTTCCAGATGCCTGTCCTGTAAATTCAACATGAGTTTCCCCCTCTTGCGTCAAGTATCCTCTTGCTATTGCTGTGCTGTAGTATTTCAGAGGAAAACTTTGCCAGCTGATCATGTTTCAGTCCTAAAGGCTTTGTAAATATCTCTAAAACAGAGGCCATTTTCTTGCATAACCACATCCTAAGCACCTCGCCGTTAAGAGTGATGCTTTGTTGTCTGCTAATACCCAGCCTCTGTTCAGATTTCTGCAAGTGCTGCAGAGAAGAGGCACGTGGGGTCTGCTCCTGCGTTTGGTGGTTAGTCTTTTCATCTAGAATCCTCCCACCATCCACCCTTCTCTTTTTCCCGTGTTGTGACTTGTTGAAATAACGTTCAGTTGTCAAAGGAACCAGGTCCCACATTTTGCGTTTTCTCGCTTGGTCTCTGGTAGGCTGTTTAACTGCTTTTCTTTCCTCGGCATTTCCTGTAACCTTAGAAGGCAGATGGGAAGACCCAGTTAGGTTCAGGTTTATTTTGGGACCAGAAGCTGCGCAGGTGGCTCAGCGTGGTTCCTCCTGTCAGGAGGCGTGTGCTGTCTCGTCCCGCATCTTCGGGGATTCTGCGGGCGGCCTTCGGGGCAGGAGGTGCAGCCTGGGCCCCGTCAGCCTCTCCCGTGATAGTTCACTGGGCGCTGATGACCTTTACCTGAACAGGTGTTGTACTAGGATTTTCTTTTTGGTTACAAAGAGGTTTTCTAATTTTATTATTTCTACATTTAATAGCTAGATTTAACCGTAAAGAGGAACTTTTCCTTCATCGTTGTGTGCTTAAATAATTAATTTTCTCCTTTAAGAACCAATTTTGAGGATAAAGGTTGGTTCCCTTTAATCAAAACCGAAGAGCTTTTCATTGAATTTTTGGCTTTTTAGCTCTTCTTTTTTTAACATCATTAGGAATTAATGGACTTTTGTATATTCAGTGTATCTTATTCAAGGTCTCATGGTCCCAGTCACCTGGCTCCCGTGTCCTTTTGACACAGTCGCCGTAACTCTTCCTTCCCTACCTGGCACAGTGAGATGTCACAGCAGATACTTATTTTTTAAGCCTTGGTCCTAAGCAGATGCTCTCCTCTGTCAGATCATCTCAGACCTTGAGTCCTGGAACGACGAGCTTTCTCAGCAAATGAATGACTTTGACACGGAGGACCTCACAATAGCAGAGCAGCGCCTGCAGCACCATGCAGACAAGGCTCTAACCATGAATAACCTGACCTTCGACGTCATCCACCAGGGGCAGGACCTCCTGCAGTATGTCAACGAAGTGCAGGCCTCCGGTGAGCAGCGCGTCCCGCCCTGGGGCGGGTTTCGTGTCCCCCGCAGGAACGCGTCCGGTTCCTTTCAGGGTGACGGCTACGCAGGTCACTTACCCCTGTGATTGAGGTGTTATAAATACCTGCTCTCTGAAAGGAAACGTTTTGCTTTCTTTCACCCACATGATATTATCACGTTTAACATTGGCTAGTGTACTTACCCTTCATATTCCTGCATGTTATTTCAAGTGGCACGAACTTTAGTTTTACAAATTTTATATTGTTGGATCTCCATGAATGAGATGTAAACCCCAAGAAAATATTTTCATGTCCTTTATTTTTTTCTTAGTTTATATTTTACCAGCAGATGTCACTCTAGGCTCAAAAACATAGAGGGAACTGTAGTGTTAGAAACTTAGCAACAACCTGTGTCCTACGTTACTCATTTTACACAAGTCAAATTAAATGCTTCCTCAAGAGTGAACGGGTATACAGTGGATAACAACAGAAACAAACCGAAGTTTGTGCATTTAAAAAGGACTCACTTTCACCAGATATCAGTGTAGGAGCAGAAGTAGATTGATAGGAAATGGGTTTGCTTTGATTAGCTGTACGTTATATTTGGCTTTGGACCACATCGAATTTATCCTCTGAGACATGCTCGGAGGCAGGCATAAACCTCCTCTGCTGCCTCTGCCCTGCTCAGACTTGGCCTTCACGGTAATGGCTTGGCCCGGCGCCAGGCAGGTAGTTCACAAATGCAGCATGTACGTCACGCTCCCTTAAGAACAGGTTGAGTTACGGTGTTCTCAGGGTATATGCCCAGTAGTGGGATTGCTGGGTCGTATGGTAATTCTGCTTTTAGTTTTATAAGGAACCTCCATACTGTTCTCCATAGTGGCTGTATCAGTTTACATTCCCACCAGCAGTGCAAGAGGGTTCCCTTTTCTCCACACCTTCTCCAGCATTTATTGTTTGTAGATGTTTTGATGATGGCCATTCTGACCAGTGTGAGGTGACACCTCATTGTAGTTTTGATTTGCATTTCTCTAATGATTAGTGATGTTGAGCATCCTTCCATGTGTTTGTTGGCAATCTGTATATCTTCTTTGGAGAAAACCATAATTCAAAAAGAGACATGTACCACAATGTTCATTGCAGCACTATTTACAATAGCCAAGACATGGAAGCAACCTAAGTGTCCATGAATGGATAAAGAAGATATGGCACATATATACAATGGAATATTACTCAGCCGTAAAAAGAAATGAAACTGAGTTATTTGTAGTGAGGTGGATGGACCTAGAGTCTGTCATACAGAGTAAAGTAAGTCAGAAAGAGAAAAACAAATACCATGTGCTAACACATATATGTGGGATCTTAAAAAGAAGAATGGTTCTGTCGAACCTAGGGGCAGGACAGGAATAAAGATGCAGATGTAGAGAATGGACTTGACGCAGACGGTGGGACGAAGCTGGGACCACGTGAGAGAGTAGCATTGACATATACACACTACCAAATGTAAAACAGGTAGCTAGTGGGAAGCAGCCGCATAGCACAGGGAGATCAGCTCGGTGCTTTGTGACCACCTAGAGGGGTGGGATAGGGAGGGTGGGAGGGAGGCTCAAGAGGGAGGGGATATGGGGATATATGTATGCATATGGCTGATTCACGTTGTTATACAGCAGACACTCACACAACATTGTACAGCAATTATACTCCAATAAAGATTCAAAAAAAAAAAAGAACAGGTTGAAGTGCTATTTGAATTCCGGGCCTCCCTCCAATGTCCGCAGGCGTGGAGCTGCTTTGCGACAGAGATGTAGACATGGCCACCCGGGTCCAGGACTTGCTGGAGTTTCTCCACGAGAAGCAGCAGGAGCTGGATTTAGCAGCCGAGCAACATCGGAAGCACCTGGAGCAGTGTGTGCAGCTCCGCCACCTGCAGGCCGAAGTGAAGCAGGTAAACAGAGGGCCGGAGAGAAGGGGGCCCAGCCGACACGCAAGCGCTCGATGAGTGCTCTCCCGGTAACTCGCACGTGTGAGCCTTGGGGCAGATTGTCCCTGATCAGAACACAGCTGTCCTGGTGTAGAATACAACACACCCCCTGACACACCACAGCTAGTGTGTCAAATTGAGCCAGTGCCTGGGCGGCTCTGTGTTTACTCTGTAGTGGAAAAGCCTTCGTCACCCAGCAGCTGGTCCCTTGAGAGTCACCTCCACTTAGCTTGTTTTGTTATTGGTCGTCTCTTGCCTGAAACCCTGAGCACATTCCTTCCCGGGCTGAATAACTATATGATTTTTTTTTTTTTTCCCAAATAGACTGTTAGCAGTCTGGCCGGGATCACAGGCTGTGTATGGCTGGGGTCTTCTTGTGTTATCAGGATACGATACTGCCATCTCCCGGATAGCATGGCAAAATAAAAATGGGACATTTGGAAGAGATTGCTTTTGGTTCAGTGCCAATGGGATTCCATGCATATGTATACTTAGCATGTCCGTGACATTTTATCACGTGAGCAGGGAAACCATGGAAGGATGGCTTTCTGGGATTCTTGTAGATGTGTAGAAAAGCATCTGTTTGTTTGATTGGAGGGGACTTAATGGTTGCCAAATGGCTGTTGTAGCCCCAACTATCACCTCCACATTCCAGGTATCAGGAAGGGGAAAGCATATCAAGAAAGAGGCAGCACCTGGATCAGAAAAGAAATGTGTTCCCCAAATGGCCCAGAAGCCCCTGCTTTGATCTCAGTGGCTAGAATTGTGTCACATCTGCAACCAAGCTGTCATAGGAGCTGAGAACTGGCTTTATTTTAAGCTCTTTCCCAAGTTGGGATTTTCTGAGTAAAGGACATGAGGAAAATAGGTACCGGTTAGGTAACCAGCAGTTTCTGCCACACATGATTACCCAGAATGACCTTCCACATCCCTGTGGCTTCCATGGTCAGAACTGACTTCTCATTCTGTGATGCTGAGAATCTGGTGCCGTGGCCCTGAGCGTTAGCGGACAGCTAAATTCACCCTTGGGTTAGTGTGCTCTCTTAACACTGACTCTAAAGTGGAAAATACGTTAGTGAAATAAAACAGTTCCCTTATCAAGCAGTTTGCTAGTTCTGCATGTTCACGAGGCCTAAAAGGAGTGAGAGGTACATATTTTTGAGTATCAGGGAATTCTTTGCAATTGTAGGTTTTCTAGTGTGTGAGCCTCAGTCTGCTTTGACCTGTGGACTCATGATCAAACCTCCGGACCCTCCACCTTTTCCAGCTCCCACTTGAAAATAAACATGACAGAATTAATTTTAAAATGCAGCACTTAACGATCAGATACCATGGAAAGGTAGCAGGGTGTCGCCCATAGGATCATGAGGAAATCACTGCTTCGTAGCGAAGTGAGCAGCTCGACCGCTGCGCACGCGGCCTGCGTCACTGCTGGCCCGCGGCCTGGATGCCCCGGAGGGGCTGCTGCATGGAGTTCCCTGTGTCGCGTTTCAGGTGCTGGGCTGGATCCGCAACGGAGAGTCAATGCTGAACGCCGGCCTCATCACGGCCAGCTCGCTGCAGGAGGCGGAGCAGCTGCAGAGAGAGCATGAGCAGTTCCAGCACGCCATCGAGGTGGGGACGCCCGGCCACCCGTTCAGTCCCCTCACGCGGCACTGACCCTGGGAGCCCAAGGGGGTTCGGTGGAGCCCAGAACAGCTGCGCTTACGAACCTGCAGTTCGTTACCAGACGGGGAAGCAGTCTGGCAACTGCAGTGATGTGAGGCTGTCCATGCCCACCAGGGCGACCTCACCGCACGGGTCCCAGAGGCCGGGGGTGGCTCTGTCCCCTTGCTGTCAGGGCCCTGGCAGGATGCACCTCACCTGTCAGGAACATCTCGGCACCAGGGAGCCCGAGCTGGGGTCTCGGCTGAGGTTTTTCACATTTTGCTAATCTTACAGGCACAGTTGCTGCTGCGTAACCAGTCTTGAAAAATCAGGGCATTCGGGGTGGCTCTTCAGGACCGGGTGCCAATCGCCAGTTCCCTGTTCCTCATAAACAGTTCTGTGCACATAGCTCCTGTGACCCTAGGGAAAAGCAGCGTCCCTCACCATAGGGTTTTGTGCCTTGACGGGGTCAGTGCTGTGCCGGGACTTGAGCAAAATGGCTCGGCCAGTCACTCTCACAGCATATGGATTAATTCATTTTAGAGTATTTTTGGAGGGGGGATAGTTAATGATTGTGATGGGTGGTCTCAAGGCGCAGTCAAGGGAAAAAGAGCATTTGATTATAGAAAACTTGTTTCTTGCTCTAGTTATATACATATTCTCAGCCAGAGATGAAAACCAAAGAAATTACCATTAATTTCTTCCCTAGATTAATTTACTCTCAACTATTCAGCGCCAGTGGACAGACACACTTCTCCCTGAAGCCCAGACTCTGGGTGAATCTTGTGAAAATCGTACCCTGTGCCAAGTGCCTTCTAGTAATTAAATCACTGATGCGCCCCACCGTCTGGGTAACGGACAGGAATACGCTGGGTACAGTGTTTTATGGGGCCATTAGTACCACTTCAGGTGGAACGCAAAATTTTGCCATCGTTTAAAAAAAGAGAAAACTCTGTGTCCACAGAGACCCATGTGCTTCCCCCTGACGGCTGCCCTGCCGGGCCCTCTGGTTTCCCCGAGGAGCCTGGCCTCAGCCCCTCACAGAAGCTTCTAGTGAGGATACAAGAGCAGGGGTTGTTACTGGATTTGCCAGTTTGTTTTCATAGGTTCATTGTCTGGCATGGACCTCCAGAGAACACAGTTGGTTCATTTTTAGCTTTTAACTGTGTTTCTCTCTTTCTCTTTTTTTAAATCAGTAGTTTTTGAAAACCTTTTACTTGAGTCCAGAGTTTAAGGTAAAAGTGAAGTAAAGGGCATTCGCTTAGGCCGCCTTTTTCTCCACTTGTTCATCCGCCCCTGGCTGCTAGTGTAAGGAGAATCAATAGGAGTAATAAACTTGGAACGTTTCAACAGTGTTTTTAGCATATTGGCTGCTAAGGGTTTTTCCTGCCATTTCTCAAAAGCTGGAAACTCCACAACCAAGACCCATTCTGCAAAGTCCTAAGGCATGTCATCCTTCCCTGGGTAAATATAAATAGCTGTTGGGAGGCATAAGAACTTTTTTTTTTTTTAACTAACCTGTCAGCTGTGTTTTTCGAAGCGTCCTGATGAGTATTAAGTGAAGTCGTTTCCATAAGAGCAAGCAGACAGGAGGGCTGCGGCCTTCCCGCTCCTTCCCGGCGAGTGCGCGGCACCCCCGCTGAAGAGCTCTCCGCCCTCTCCCCTCAGAAGACCCACCAGAGCGCGCTGCAGGTGCAGCAGAAGGCGGAGGTCATGCTGCAGGCCAACCACTACGACGTGGACATGATCCGCGACTGCGCCGAGAAGGTGGCCTCGCACTGGCAGCAGCTGATGCTGAGGATGGAGGACCGGCTGAAGCTGGTGAACGCGTCCGTGGCCTTCTACAAGACCTCGGAGCAGGTGGGCCGCCGCCGGGGCTGCCGCCGCGCCTGCGCACGCGGGCCGGCGCGGCCGGTGCTGGGCCAGTCGAGCAGAGACGGGCGGCGTGATAGAATTAAGATGATTCCGGCTTCCCTTACGTATCAAAGCATGACAGGTTGGAAAGGATCTGAGGAGACGTCCCTTTTCCCCTCATTTAAATGTACGGCCTGACACAGGGCAGAGAGAGGCGGGAAATTCACCTTTCATTTTGCCCTTGTTCCAAAAGGCCTGCGTGGCCGCGCGTCAGGGGATGGTCTCGGTCCTCGGGCCAGCACTTGTCATGCCATCGGTGCCGAGCGGTCCCTCTGAGCCCGGGATTCTCTCCTGCCGCAGGTCTGCAGCGTCCTCGAGAGCCTGGAGCAGGAGTACAAGAGAGAAGAGGACTGGTGTGGAGGGGCCGACAAGCTGGGCCCCAATTCCGAGACGGACCACGTCACCCCAATGATCAGCAAGCACCTTGAACAGAAGGAAGCGTTCCTGAAGGTACGGAGCCGGCCTTCCGGTTCTGGTGCCTCAGTGGCGGGGTTCGCAGCCCCCCGAGGGTCCACCTGAGCCAGTGGGGCGTCCGGACCGTCAGTCCCACAGCTGCGGCCACTCCTCCATCCCCTCCTGCCTCACAGCGCCCCTGCCCTGGAGAGAGATTGGGGTGACCCTTTCTCAGCCATAAGTCAGCTGATCGGAGAAGATCTTAAAATCTTTTTTCAGTTGTGATTTGTACTCTCCTTCTAGTTTTCACAGAGAAAGAGCTAGATAGAAACCTGTGTGCATAAAGAATGGGTAGAAGTCACAATACCAAGTGATTCTGAACAGACACACGCAGAGAGATTGATTTGGGGGAACAAAAATGCTTAGAGCTTAAAATAATCTTCCTTTGGAAATTCAGCCTTTTTAGGAATAAAGACTGTCTCAGAACATGTGTGAGCCCAGTGTAGAGTGGACACAAAGCAGGAACACCCCTTGTGGTTCACAGGACCAGTTACTAATACTGCACTTATTCAGGAAATGTTTCCTGCAAGAGAAATTTAATCCCATTCAAGGCCTGGCTGGAAGTTTTAACTCTGAGAAGCTTTAAATGAGGCACTTACCAAGCCTGCTTTGTCATTTGTATATATAGTCATAGCTGAGTTACTGGTGTGCTTTGCAACAATTAAATTTTAAAAAGTGGTCAGAATGTTTAGATACATTGACTTCTTTGAATGTTTCCACGTTGCATTCTTTCACTTGTGAAAAAGATCTCAGGTTCTGCTGGTGGCCACTCAGACCTATGAAAAATAGTTGTGGTGTTTACTTTCCATGTTGCTTGGTTTAGTTTTCCTCATCTCCAGCATCCTGACCTCTCTGACACCATTTCCTGTCACTTTTAATCATTTCTGTTTCTGTTTCATTTCTGAAGGTGATCCTCTGAGCTGACAGAGAGTTATTGTTTAGTCTGTGAGAGAACAAATTGTAACTCTTTGAAAATTCTTACCTGGTAACTTATTATGAGCTTCCACCACAGAGATTTTCTTTTTAAGCAAATCAAGGTGGGAAAACAGTTGGAGCTTCCCAGGGTCATTAGTTGTAACTATTCCAAACAGGACTTGAAAGCCCCACCCCTGCTTGTCGCTGCTGTTAAAGTTTATGAAAAGTCCACCACTATTGGGATGTTTTGAGGTGGAATCGTTAAAATTGCCTCTCTTTCTCTGGAATCCATTTAGTATAAAACAAAATTACATACTACTCAGTTAATATAATTAAGAAAGATATTTAGGTAAAATTACAAAACAAAAATAATCACAGACCTGGTCAGATTCTTTCATTCAACTAGGATTATGGCTTTGGTGTGTTGGATATCTTTAAACTTCTTATCATGGAAGTTTAAAAATGCGTATGGAAATTAAGAGAATGGATAATGAACCCCCATGTACTTCTCACCAGCTTCAATAATTACCAACATATGGGCATATGCCCACCTTTACTGGATTATTTTAAATTCTAGATATTACACCATTTTATTTATAAATACCTCTGTGTGTATCTAAGCATTAAATTCTACCTTTCTAAAACCATTCTACAACCACAATACCATTATTGGACCTGAAAAATTAACAGTAACTCTTATTTTATATAAAATCCAATGGTGTTCACATTTCTCTGATTGTCCCATAAATGTGTTTTTATACGTGGTCTTAATCAAAATCCAAACAAGACCATGCATTGATTTGATTGGTATGTCTCTTAAGTCTCTTTTAGTCTAAATCCCACCCTCCCTTTTATTAGCATTTGTTAATTGAAGAAATAAGTTATTCATACTGTGGAATTTCCCTCATTCTGGATTTCGTAATTGCATCCCGTGGAGTCATTTAGCACCATCCCGGATTCTCTACATTTCTGTTAGTTGGGTTGAGGGCCTTGATCCGGTTCAGGTTTAAGTGAGTGTGTGGGGTACACTTAGGGTACCTGATGGGTGGTGTTACGTACTTCCAACGGCATTGCTCCAGGACACACACAGGTCTGCTTCTCCTGCTGTCTCTGTGATATGAGGGCTTTTCAATGCTTCAGACGTCGTAAGTCCACATCATCCATTGTGTACTTCCCCATCAGCCTTTCACCCACTGGGTTTAGTAGCCAGTGGTGATATTGTTTCATTAGGAGTTGCAAAATGGTGGTATTCTATCATTCTTTCTGCCTTGATTAGCTGCAGTTATTCCCTCCTCAGCTATTTGGTTATGCTAAAATAGAGGTTGTCCAAAAAAAGGGGGGGGAGATAAATGCTTGATTCCTTCCCTTTGTTTATGATTTTCAGAATAATGATCTGTTGCCCTAGCAACCTCTGCATATGATTAATTTGTTCTTTTAGTATCATCATGGATTTTAACATTTGGTGTGTTTCAATCAGTTACAGTCATTTATCTTTTTATATTCAACTTGTCCCACTAGTGGGAGCCCCTTCAAGTCAGGTTGGCTCAGATGTCCTTTTGGTGTAACTCTAGCAATCTTTACGGCTTCCTTGCTGTTTGGTATGACAACTTATTTCGGTCTTATCAGTAGAGACTCATGATGTATTTTTCTCTCAATTTAAAAAAAAAAAAAAAAAAGGTATTGCAGCTCCAACTACTGAAAAGGCCTAGGAACGATGACCAGCATCCCTGACATATGATAGCAAGCATCCCTAGTGCCCACATTGTGGGCTTTCAGTGCTATTTACCACAAGAAGGAGATGGAGCTCCTTGAAAAAAAAGATTGATTCCAGATCTGGGCTAGGAAATGTGCAAGATATTTCCAATTCTATTATAATTAAGGGATTTTTTTCCTGAACCATTTTGATTTTATATTTGTATCTCTTTTCTCTTAAATAAAACTCTTTTTTAAATACATTAATGAAATTACTTACTTGGTTTACAAACATGGAATTTCAGTTTTCTGTTACCACAATAACACCATATAACAAACCACCCCACAATTCAATGGCTTAAACCAAGGGTTAGCAAGCTAAGCCCTGAGGGCTAAATCTGGCCACTCCCATTCACTTAAGTATCTTTCGAGGCCGCTTTCATCTACAATGGGCAGGTTGAGTAGTTGCAACAGAGAGATGGAGACGACATGACTCGGAGAGCTGAAAATATTTACTGTCTGCCCTTTATAGACATCCCGGTTCAGCATAGCCGCCAGGTCCTCTAACTGAGGGTTTCTCCCAAGACTGTGATCAAGTTGTTGGTCAGGGATGTGGTCACCTCAAGGCTCGACTGGGGAAGGGCTTTACTTCCTCTCGGGCTGCAGGCCATGGGTCACCCTCAGTCCCTGCCCACCTGGACCTCACCATGGGGCAGCTCTCAACATAGCAGCTGGGTTCAGCAGAGCAAGGGCTCCAAGACAGAGATTTTTTTTAAAGTTGAAATAGGATTTAGCCTATGTATTCTCCAGACACAGATTGGCCAGATGAACGCTTTAGATTAGGACCTATGTTAGAGCCACGTGATGTCATCCATATACACTGAAGATACATGTCTGTATGAGTCACATGAACACATTGCTCTGCATTATTTCTTAGGCTTGCACGCTTGCTAGGAGGAATGCAGATGTCTTCCTGAAATACCTGCACAGGAACAGCGTGAACATGCCTGGAATGGTGACACATATCAAAGCCCCTGAACAACAAGTGAAAAGTGAGTACACCTGGGAGTCAGCTGACTGATGAGCTTGACAAGACATGTTCTAAAATCTTGGTCCAGGGCTTCATTTTGAATGTCCTTTTCATATCATTGAAGTTCTCCTAACTTATCTTAATAATAAAATATTAAACAAATATATAGGTTGATAATTTATTGAATAAAGTTGAAGAATATAAACAGGGAGAAAATACAGCATGTTCAGGATATTTATTGGCATCGACTGTTTTGTTAAAAGTAAGTGAAAATATAAGTCGGGAAAAAAATGAAAGCCAGAATTATCTACAGGCAAAATACTTTTAAAAGTTTAAATCACAAAAATTGTATACCCATTTCATTGCTATAATGTATCAGTTTTACATACTTAAAGCATTATTAATAAAAGCAAATTGCCGAAGAATGTTATATAGATAGATGGGTATCATTTGAGTTTAAAAATGTACAAAACCGTACACACACACACACACACACACACATATATATAAATGCATAGAAAAAGACCTGGGAACAATTATACTAAACTGTAAGTAGGGTTGTTATGGGTGGAAGTTAAGGGTACTGATGATTTTTATGCTGTAGAATTCTGATTGAATATTTTGCAGTGAAAATGCATCCAGGTGATACATCATTTTAAACTTAATCATAATTTTTTTTAAAAGTTTAATTGAAATGACATGGAAGTGGGTCCTCAGAAAATGATGAGAGTTGTTTAAAACAGTCTCGATATTCAGGCCCTATTCTATCAGCTTTAATCCTCACCTGAGCTTCAGTCCTGCCCCAGGCAGAGACTACGGAAATAAGAGACTAGAGAAGACTTACGCTCATTTTCGTTTCATTTAAGTGGTAGCTTATTTTTTGGCAGACTTCAAATTTCAGTGCTAATTTGCTTCACTAAACTAGTCCACTTTTCAATCGAGCAAAGATAGTGTAACAGGACCAACCAGTGAGCTGGCGGGTGCATGCAGCTCGCAGGCTCCTGTTTCTCACGAAGTACTCAGCCTGTGAGGAACTCGGTAGATATTTGTGGAGAGGTTATTACTTTTAAAGTTTTCCAATAAAGTTATATTCCAGGTACCACTTATTTGATTTGCAATTTCAGTCAGGGAATCTTTTTCTGAAGTTTTTTTATCTGTTTACTTTGTAAACTTCTAGAGTAAAACAGACTCGCTGTAAAGAATGTTTAAAGTGTACAAATGTATGTAAATTATCTAAATTCCTTTGCCAGTGGTAACCACTGTGAAGACCTTTTTGTGCATCCTTCTATGCACATAAATGGAAATATGCAGAGAGATACAAACATGGGTAGCTTCAACTCACCCATCTGGCTTTTTCATTTTTTTATTGAAGTGGGACTATATTCCCCTGCAGTTTTCTTCTTATGCTTAGTAATAATCTTATTCTATATCAGAATTTGGAGATCTGCTCTGTTACTTTTAACGTCCAGTATGGTGACTTTGTAATTGATTTAATCTGACCCCTAATCGATGGGCTCGTACGTTGCTGCCAGTTTTTCCGAACAGCACCTCAGTGTGCGTGCATCTGGGTACAAATTGTGTTGAGAGCTTGTGTCAGCACCGTGTCTGAAAGACAAATTCCTGGTTCAAGGGTGCGCACCACTCAGTGTCGTTACCCGTCACCAAATGACCTCTGCAGGGGTTGTGCTCCATTTTCCTCCCTCAGTAATACAGACACACAGGTTTCCTCTGTCCCTTCTAGCCCTGGGCAGTGCAGTCCTTGCCAGGAAATGGTGTAAACTGATCTCATTGTTTGAGTGAGACGAAACGTTTCTGTATTTTTAGTGGCCATATTTCATTTCATATAATCATGACCTCCACGTTTATATGCTTTGCTCACTTTGCTAACAGATTATTCATATTTTCCTGTTGACTATTAAGTAAGTTAGATCCATCTTCTATGTTCGCAGTAGTTTTTCCTAGCTTTTTATTTGTGTAATATTTTTATGGCGGTTATTATTTGGTTATGAGATTTTTAATTCTCATGTAATCAGGTTGCTGTTTTAACTTTTCCTTTCTAGCTTCATGCTTCTCAACTTCATTTCCTTCCCTCTCCTAAGGGTTTATGTTTTTGGTTTTGTTTTTAAAGCCCGTCATTTTCTTCTAGTACTCCACTGTTTCATCTGACATCTTTTGATGTATACTAAATTCCTTCCGCAGGAAAGTTCTCATGGTCTTGCACAAAACATCTAATACTGGTGTTTTTCCAGCCATTGTCAGATTGCCCCAGCAGGGGACTCAGTAGCTATCCCACCGACCCAGCCGACCTGAGGGATTAGAGGCCAGCTCGAGTGTCCAGTGATGTCAGTCCCAAGAGTAAACTGGAGTAAGAGAACGAGGAGAGGTCTGGACAGGCGTGTCAGGAAGGCCAGGCAGGCAGGCCGTGTGGCTCAGTGACTGATGCTCTGGCTCACAATGGCATTTGCGTTAAAATGTCTTTAAATAAAAATGAACGGGATTTTGTGGGTGTTTAGCTCGATGGCGAGCACCAACGTGCGGCTTTCTCTGCATCCTCTCAGATATCTTGAATGAACTCTTCCAGCGGGAGAACAGGGTGTTGCATTACTGGACCATGAGGAAGCGGCGGCTGGACCAGTGCCAGCAGTACGTGGTCTTTGAGCGAAGCGCCAAGCAGGTCAGCCATCCCACGGGCCCCCCCGGCGCCCTCCTCCCCGCGCTCAGGCCTCCATCGTCAGACGGGCAGCTTCTGACATGGCAGCAGATGGGAAACCACTCCCTGATGATCAAAACAGCCTTGCCTTTTGCTTAACAGTTTGTTGCAAAAAAAAAACCCCCCCAGCCTCGTAGAAATGTGTTACTCAGTGATTTTGGCCTCAACAGGTGTGCCATTCAGCTCTGCCCAGCTGCCGTCACCCCACAGTTAAGACAGCAAAGTACGAGCAGTCATGGTCATGATGATTTAAGTCACTGTAAAATAATATGGTGGGCAGTTTTCCATGTTGGTGTACTTATATTTTCAAGACAAAATTTTGTTCTTCGGATAAACTGAGCTAAAATTAAGTTAAGAAATGTGGCAGAATTTCTCAGAATTCAGTATACTCAAAAAAAAGGTCATGCATTTGGCTAAGACAAGAGGGTACGTTTGCAGTGTCGTCCCCCCCCCTCCCCCGCCCTGGAAGTCATTTTGGGATCGATGGCCAGTCATGGAGATCATTTTATGGTAAAGTCTGTCCGACTGTAACTCAAACAGGAAGATGCCTGTCACTTCTCTCTGGCCATAACAGTAGCATAAGAATCCGTGCCCATTAGTCCAGAATTCGGAGGGTCAGGAGGGAGTGGAAGGGAGAAGGCTTGTTCTCAGAACCCCCCGCGGGCACCTTACATCCTCCACATCCCCAGGCCCTCCTCAGGGCTGTCGGTCCCTGGTGACCACGTGTGACCTGCTCTGTCTTCTGGATCCACCTGGAAACCTGACACGTGCCTGACGCAGCGTAGGCATTCGATAAAATCCTTTTAGCTCAAGAAAGATTACATTTTCCTCAGCACAGGTTTCTCACGTGGGGAACATATTTTCTTGAATTTGGTAAATGTCAGTCTCTCATTGGGCAACTTGCTGCCCAGAGCAGCTGGGTGTCCCAGGGCGTGAGCAGGAGTTCGTGGTCCCTGGACCTGGCGCCCTGACCCGGCCTCTCCCTTGTCTTGACTGACCTTCCCATATGCAGTTATCATATTCCCAGCAGGGGTGGCAAGCAGTAGTATTTTTTTAATGTTTAAATTCCATTTTCTTAACATTTTATTTAAGGATAATCTAACCATATTTCAGATTTATGGGGGCCTGATTTTATTTCTAATTAGAGATTATTTCATAATCTTTTCTCACATCTTTGTTTATCTCTCTGTTGAAAGACAAGGAGTCATTCAGCTACGGAGAACAAAATTGTAAATAATTCCCTTGACAGAGAGAAATAATGGAATATGCTGTTGCTTTTTCCTAAAGTCAGTTCACGTGCCAAAAATAAAATCATTCAGTTTCTGCCGTTACAGATGATGGCCCGTCAGCCCCGCGGCCCTGTAAGGTTGGCTTCTGTGCTGTACAATAGCAACAATCCCACAGTAAATACCGAGTTGCGCGTGGGGTGTGGCAGGTGACTTCCAGCCGCTGCTCTGCTCTGGGCGCCTCCTGCCTCTGGGCTCTTCCTCCCGGGCTGTCTGTGCCCCCTCCCCCCCCCTTATCTCTGCCTCCGAAAGTTGGCTTTCAGTTCAGGGCTTGTTCTTGTTTCTCTTTCCTCTCTCCTTAGCTCTCACTGTTGGTGTCTCCCAGCCCTGACCTCCATTTCTGGTCTCCAGACGTAGAAACCCCAGCTCCCTCCTTGCGTCTCTCCACTTTGGCCTTAACCAAAGCAGAAGTGGACCCGGGACTCCCCGTCCGCCGTGTCCCCGCCCTCATCTTACCTGATTCCTGCCTTTCCCTCATCTTCCCAGCTTCACCCCTTCACCTGGGCCTGATGCAGCACATCTGCCCCCTCCTCCGCCCCTCGGAGCCATCACGGGTACCAGCCCAGCCGTGTCTCGTCTAAACCCCTGGACCGGTTTGCTAACCGGTGTTGCTTCTTTCGCTCACTCTCCACTCCAGTCCCTTTTCCATGTGGCAGCCCCATTCACTTCCAGACCAAAGTCCAAAGGCCTGTGGCCTGCGAGGGCCCCCTGTCGCCCTCCAGCCTCGCCTCCAGCCTCCCCCTGTGCAGGGCCCCTTTCCTCCCGAGCCCATCCCTTCTCAGCCTGCGGGTCCCTCCTGGTCACAAGGGCAGGGCCCAAGCCTCTCCCACCCCAGCGCCCCCCTCAGCACCTGCCTGCGTCAAGGGCGCTTGGGCACGATTCGCTGTGTGAACGGAGGAAGTAGGGACCTTTGAATAAACTGACCAAAATGCCTTTCTGCCTCGGTGCACTGTCATTGTCAGCATTGTGTCAGAGATGGGATAGCCATGCTCGGGCAAAACGGAAGTAAATTCCCAGCCCGGAAGCTGCACGGTAAGTAATCTGGGTCGTGGCTTCCTTTTCATTTTTTTCTTCTAAAATGCCATAAATGCTGTGAAGTATCTAACAGAGACGGTGACGTTTCTGGTCCAAGACCAGCAAATCACGGCGGACGACTCAGATACTGTGAAGGGCAGATATGAAAGCTTCCGTGTTTTTATGTTTCTTTTCCATAGTGTTGCTTTTTCAGATGTGTATGTTTTAAGTAAGATTTCACTTCAGATATATGCACATAGAAGGAAAAAAATGGCTTCCATCTGAAAACATGAAAGAATAGGAGTCAGAATGTGTCCTTCTGTTGACATCTGGACCTTGCCGGCCCCCTTTCTTCCCAGGTGGGGTCATCTCTCTCCTACATCTGGGAGGTTAAGCCACTTCTGCCGGCATCTCCCCAGAGCATCTTTATGCATGATGATGTTCTGTAGGAGCCCCCCAGAAGGCAGGTGAAGTGGGTGCACACCTGAGTGCTCACTGAAGGCAGGAATAGGAAGAAGCGGCTAACATTGTACATTTGAAAGCTGGGGATTTGCATCTGCTTTTTTTTCCTTTTTTAAGTCAGAACACCCCAGGAAGGCTGTCAAGTCCCTCTGACGTGAATGTCTCATTATTCAGCAATGCGAGGGTCTCAGACTTCCCCTTCCCCACACTTTCTCAGTATTCTTGAGGGAGGCTATTCATTGGACTCCTATTGTCCTTTAGGTTCGTGCTTATAAGAAACTCTTGAGCTTGTTATCGTTGATGCCTAAGTGACATGATTACAGTTTCCTAGAATGTCAACTTTTAATTTTGGAATTAAGATACATGTTTCAGAAGCTCATCTCCCTTTGAGGGAGTGTTTCTTGATGCGCCTGGGCTTGTGACTTAGCGTTTAAATGAGATCCTGAGGTATTGGGACTTGCTTCACCGATGTTCAGCCGTGAACATGTTTCCATTCCTTCCGTCTCTAGGCTTTGGAGTGGATCCATGACAGTGGGGAGTTCTACCTTTCCACACACACCTCCACGGGTTCGAGTATCCAGCACACCCAGGAGCTGCTAAAGGAGCACGAGGAGTTCCAGATCACGGCAAAGGTGAGCTCGCATTGGGTCAGTGCCTGCGTGCCTGCCTGGGTGCTTCCGAGATAACCTCGAACAGGATGCTTTGTGTAGAAGAGGTCTTTCTTAAAAATATCACTGAAGAAATACCTTATGCAATTGGAGGAACGGGGTGAGCCAGATGGACGGTTAGACCCTAATTTAGTGGTAATTCTGAGGCCTTTCACACTGTCCTCACTTGTCCGTTCGTTTATCTGTTTCCTCTTGTTCCTCTGATTTCTGGAAACGCCTCCCACCTCCTTCCTTTATTTTTTCTTTCTTTGTCCTTTGCATTCTTCTCTTATTTTCGTTCTGTTTTATTTTCCAAGTATTTTCTGAGTACTTGCTATTTTTATGGAATACTGGTGTTCCCAGCCTGACTTAGATGGATCCTGTGCATGTTTCCTTTCCTTGTCTTGAACAGTGAAAACTGCTGCAGTAGCATCACGCCCAGTTGTCCAGTCACGAAGCTGTCTGGGTTTTATAGTTGGCAGAGTTTATGTCAGTGGCTGTGCATAGGCTTATAAAACTGGAGGCATTTTCACTTTTCTGCTGAATTAAATACATCTTTATGGCATATGCAGTACACGTGACTGTGAATTTTTAAGCAGATAGGTAAGAATTCACACGTGGACACGACTGTTTTCTCAATTAAAATATTTGCAGGGGCTAATCCCTTCTTTTACCTCAAAACAATTTTGAGGCTTCTAGGCTTCCCTTCTCAACCTGTGGTGTTTTTGGTTTTGTTCTTCAAAGTTTCGAATATACATTCTATGTACTGTTTTCAGGAGCACCTCTGTTTTTGATGATAGAGTTAAGGTTTCAGAAAAAATTGGAAATTAATTCACATTTAAAAGCAGAAAATAAATGATGAACCTGCATAATAATTTTTGGGTAAAAAGACGTGTTCCTGAGGAGACACCTTCAAGATAGTGGCGGAGTAAGACGTGGAGATCACCATCCTCCCCACAGATACATCAAAAGTACATCTACACATGGAAGAGCTCCAACAGAACACCTATTGAACGCTGGCAGAAGACCTCAGACCTCCCGAAAAGCAAGAAACTCCCCACGTACCTGGCCATGTGGCTGACAGGGTCTTGGTGCTCCGGCCAGGTGTCAGGCCTGAGCCTCTGAGGTGGGAGAGCCGAGTTCAGGACATTGGACCACCACAGACCTCCCGGCCCCACGTAACATCCTTCGGCAAGAGCTCTCCCAGAGATCTCCATCTCAACAGTAAGACCCAGCTCCACTCAACAACCAGCAAGCTCCAGTGCTGGACACCCCATGCCAAACAACTAGCAAGACAGAAACACAACCCCGCCCATTAACAGAGAGGCTGCCTAAAATCATAATAAGTTCACAGACACCCCAAAACACACCACTGGACACGGTCCTGCCCACCAGAAAGACAAGATCCAGCCTCATCCACCAGAACACAGGCACTAGTCCCCTCCACCAGGAAGCCTAGACAACCCACTGAACCAACCTTAGCCACTGGGGGCAGACTCCAAAAACAACAGGAACTACAAACCTGCAGCCTGCGAAAAGGAGACCCCAAAAACAATAAGTTAAAAGCAAGATGAGAAGACACAGAAATAAGCAGCAGATGAAGGAGCAAGGTAAAAACCCATCAGACCAAACAAATGAAGAGGAAATAGGCAGTCTACCTGAAAAAGAATTCAGAGTAGTGATAGTAAAGATGATCCAAAATCTTGGAAATAGAATGGAGAAAATACAAGAAACGTTTAACAAGGAGCTAGAAGAACTAAAGAGCAAACAAACAATGATGAACAACACATGAAATTAAAAATTCTCTAGAAGGGATCAGTAGCAGAATAGCTGAGGCAGAAGAACAGATAAGTGACCTTGAAGATAAAATAGTTGAAATAACTACCACAGAGCAGAATAAAGAAAAAAGAATGAAAAGAATTGAGGACAGTCTCAGAGACTTCTGGGACAACATTAAATGCACCAGCATTCGAATTATAGGGGTCCCAGAAGAAGAAGAGAAAAAGAAAGGGTGTGAGAAAAAATTTGAAGAGATTATAGTTGAAAACTTCCCTAATACGGGAAAGGAAATAGTCCAGGAAGCACAGAGTCCCATACAGGATAAATCCAAGGAGAAACATGCCAAGACACATATTAATCAAACTATCAAAAATTAAATACAAAGAAAAAATGTTAAAAGCAGCAAGGGAAAAGCAACAAATAACATACAAGGGAATCCCCATAAGGTTAACAGCTGATTTTTCAGCAGAAACTGCAAGCCAGAAGGGAGTGGCAGGGCATATTTAAAGTGATGAAAGGGAAAAACCTACAACCAAGATTACTCTGCCCAGCAAGGATCTCATTCAGATTCAACGGAGAAATTAAAACCTTTGTAGACAGGCAAGAGCTAAGAGAATTCAGCACCCCCAAACCAGCTTTACAACAAATGCTAAAGGAACTTCTCTAGGCAGGAAACACGAGAAGGAAAAGACCTACAATAACAAACCCAAAACAATTAAGAAAATGGTAATAAGAACATACATATCGATAATGACCTTAAATGTAAATGGGTTAAATGCTCCAACCAAAAGACACAGACTGCCTGAATGGATACAAAAACAACACCCATATATATCATGTCTACAAGAGACCCACTTCAGACCTAGCGACACATACAGACTGAAAGTGAGGGGATGGAAAAAGATATTCCATGCAAATGGAAATCAAAAGAAAGCTGGAGTAGCAAATCGCATTTCAGACAAAATAGACTTTAAAGACTATTACAAGAGACAAAGAAGGACACTACATAATGATCAAGGGGTCAATCCAAGAAGAAGATATAACAATTGTAAAAATTTATGCACCCAACATAGGAGCACCTCAATGCATAAGGCAAATGCTAACACACATAAAAGGGAAAATTGACAGTAACGCAGTAATAGTAGTGGACTTTAACACCCCACTTTCACCAATGGAGAGATCAACCAAAATGAAAATAAATAAGGAAACGCAAGCTTTAAGTGATACATTAAACAAGATGGACTTAATTGATATTTATAGGACATTCCATCCAAAAACAACAAAATACACTTTCTTCACAAGTGCTCATGGAACATTCTCCAGGATAGATCATACCTTGGGTCACAAATCATGCCTTGGTAATTTTAAGAAAATTGAAATCATATCAATTATCTTTTCTGACCACAATGCTATGAGACTAGATATCAATTACAGGAAGAAAACTGTAAAAAATACAAACACATGGAGGCTAAACAATATGCTACTAAATAACCAAGAGATCATTGAAGAAATCAGAGAAGAAATTGGAAAATACCTGGAAACAAATGACAATGAAAACACAATGACCCAAAAACCTATGGGATGCAGCAAAAGCAGTTGTAAGACGGAAGTTTATAGCAATACAGTCCTACCTCAAGAAACAAGAAACATCTCAAATAAACAACCTAACCTTACACCTAAAGCAATTAAGAGAGAAGAACAAAAAAACCCCAAAGTTAGCAGAAGGAAAGAAATCATAAAGATCAAATCAGAAATAAATGAAAAAGAAATGAAGGAAACAGTAGCAAAGATCAATAAATCTAAAAGCTGGTTCTTTGAGAAGATAAACAAAATTGATAAACCGTTAGCCAGACTCATCAAGAATAAAAGGGAGAAGACTCAAATCAATAGAATTAGGAATGTAAGAGGAGAAGTAACAACTGACACTGCGGAAATAAAAAGGATCAGGAAAGATTACTACAAGCAACTCTATGCCAATAAAATGGACAGCCTAGAAGAAATGGACAAATTCTTAGAAAAGGACAACCTTCTGAGACTGAACCGGGAAGAAATAGAAAATATAAACAGACTGCTCACAAGCACTGAAATTGAAACTGTGATTAAAAATCTTCCAACAAACAAAAGCCCAGGACCAGATGGATTCACAGGCGAATTCTATCAAACATTTAGAGAAGAGCTCTATCAAACATTTAGAGAAGAGCTAACACCTATCCTTCTCAAACTCTTCCAAGATATAGCAGAGGAAGAAACACTCCCAAACTCATTCTATGAGGCCACCATCACCCTGATAGCAAAACCAGACAAAGATATCACAAAGAAAGAAAACTACAGGCCAATATCACTGATGAACACAGATGCAAAAATCCTCAACAAAATACTAGCAAGCAGAATCCAACAGCACATTAAAAGGATCATACACCATGATCAAGTGGGCTTTATCCCAGGAATGCAAGGATTCTTCAATATATGCAAATCAATATGATACACCATATTAACAAATTGAAGGAGAAAAACCATATGATCATCTCAATACATGCAGAAGAAGCTTTCGACAAAATTCAACACCCATTTATGATGAAAACTCTCCAGAAAGTAGGCATAGCGGGAACTTACCTCAAAATAATAAAGGCCATGTGTGACAAACCCACAGCCAGCATCGTTCTCAATGGTGAAAAACTGAAACCATTTCCAGTAAGATCAGCAACAAGACAAGGTTGCCCACTCTCACCACTATTATTCAACATAGTTTTGGAAGTTTTAGCCACAGCAATCAGAGAAGAAAAAGAAATAAAAGGAATACAAATTGGAAAAGAAGAAGTAAAACTGTCACTGTTTGCAGATGACATGACACTATACATAGAGAATACTGAAGATGCCACCAGAAAACTACTAGAACTGATCAATGAATTTGCTAAGGTTGCAGGATACAAAATTAATGCACAGCAATCTCTTGCATTCCTATACACTAATGATGAATAATAGGAAAGAGAAATTAAGGAAACACTCCCATTGGTTACCACTGCAACAAAAAGAATAAAATACCTAGGAATAAACTTACCTAAGGAGACAGAAGACCTGTATGCAGAAAACTATAAGACACTGATGAAAGAAATTAAAGATGATACAAACACATGGAGAGATATACCGTGTTCTTGGATTGGAAGAATCAACATTATGAAAATGACTATACTACCCAAAGCAATCTACAGATTCAGTGCAATCCCTATCAAACTACCAATGGCATTTTTCACAGGACTAGAACAAAAGATATCGCAGTTTGTATGGAAACACAAAAGACCCCGAATAGCCAAAACAATCTTGAGAAAGAAAAATGGAGCTGGAGCAATAGGCTCCCCGACTTCAGACTATACTACAGAGCTACAGTAATCAAGACAGTGTGGTACTGGCACAGAAACAGAAATATAGATCAGTGGTACAGGATAGAAAGCCCAGAGATAAACCCATGCATATATGGTCACCTTATCTTTGGTAAATGAGACAAGAATATACAATGGAGAAAAGACAGCCTGTTCAGTAAGTGGTACTGGGCAAACTGGACAACTACATGTAAAAGGATGAAATTAGAACACTCCCTAACACTATACACAAAAATAAACTCCAAATGGATTAAAGACCTAAATTTAAGGCCAGACACTATCAAACTCTTGGAGGAAAACATAGGCAGAACACTCTATGACATAAATCACAGCAAGATCCTTTTTGACCCACCTCCTGGAGTAATGGATATGAAAAGAAAAATAAACAAATGGGACCTAATGAAACTTAAAAGCTTTTGCACAGCAAAGAAAACCGTAAGACGAAAAGACAACCCTCAGAATGGGAGAAAATATTTGCAAACGAAGCAATGGAGAAAGGATTAATCTCCAAAATATGCAAGCAGCTCATGCAGCTCAATATCAAAGAAACAAACAACCCAATCCAAAAATGGGCAGAAGACCCAAATAGACATTTCTCCAAAGTAGATATACAGATTGCCAACAAATGCATGAAAGGATGCTCAACATCAGTAATCATTAGAGAAATGCAAATCAAAACTACAATGAGGTATCACCTCACACCCGTCAGAATGGCCATCATCAAAAAATCTAGAAACAATAAATGCTGGAGAGGGTGTGGAGAAAAGGGAACCCTCTTGCACCGTTGGTGGGAATGTAAATTGATACAGCCACTATGGAGAACAGTATGGAGGTTCCTTATAAAACTAAAAATAGAATTACCATATGATCCAGCAATCCCACTACTGGGCATATACCCTTAGAAAACTATAATTCAAAAAGAGTCATGTACGACAGTATTCATTGCAGCTCTATTTACAGTAGCCAGGACGTGGAAGCAACCTAAGTGTCCATCGACAGATGAATGGATAAAGAAGATGTGGCACATATATACAATGGAATATTACTCAGCCATAAAAAGAAACGAAATTGAGTTATTTGTAGTGAGGTGGATGGACCTAGGGTCTGTCATACAGAATGAAGTAAGTCAGAAAGAGAAAAACAAATACTGTATGCTAACACATATACATGGAATCTAAAAAAAAGGTTCTGAAGAACCTAGGGGCAGGGCAGGACAGGAAAAAGGCGCAGACGTAGAGAATGGACTTGAGGATATGGGGAGGGGGAAGGGTAAGCTGGGACGAAGTGGGAGAGTGGCATTGACATATATACACTACCAAATGTAAAATAGCTAGAGGGAAGCAGCCGCATAGCACAGGGAGATCAGCTCGGTGCTTTGTGACCACCTAGAGGGGTGGGATAGGGAGGGTGGGAGGGAGACGCAAGAGGGAGGAGATATGGGTATATATGTATACGTATACCTGATTCACTTTGTTATACAGCAGAAACTAACAACAATGTAAAGCAATTATCCTCCAATAAAGATGTTAAAAAAGTAAAATAAAATAAAAGGTTATATTGAAAAAAAACAACAAAAAGAGAAGTGGTGTATATGTACTACTATATTTAAAAAGGATAACCAACGAGGACCTACTGTATAGCACAGGGAACTCTGCTCAGTGTTATGTGGCAGCCTGGATGGGAGGGGAGTCTGGGGGAGAATGGATACATGTATATGTATGGCTGAGTCGCTTTGCTGTGCACCTGAAACTATCACAACATTGTTAATTGGCTATACCCCAATATAAAATTAAAACTTAAAAAAAAGAAGTGTTCCTGTACAGTAAAAAGATTGGATTTCTTGTGTGGCCCTTGACTTGGCTTTGAAAACGTATCCATGGGGAATTTTTAAATCGTTTAGAATGACAACAGCTACTTTGTATTATGTTTATTTTTACTTTTTCATACATTCTGTAACAGTTTCTGACTCCTGCTGTTCTTCCTGGGGCTCTCTTCTCAGCTCCCCTCCATCCCAAGCTGTACGTGTACTTTTTCCATTCAGGCTCTCGGTGCCGGGCTGTGGGAACCGCTGGTCTCTGTTCTGGAGGACACACAGTCTAGCGGGGCTCAGTGGGGAGGCCTGGCAGCAGGAGCATGTGGGTAGGGGGAGCCACACCCAGAGGGGCCATGAGCGCTCCGAGGGGGCCCCCGCCCGCTCGGTTGAGGGGAGCTGGCCTGTCGTACCTCTGCAGGTAAGGATCATATCTTCTCCTTCCTCTAGCTGCAGCACATGTTTGGCCGTATAATTCTTATTTTTTGTTAATAATTGGATAATAAATACAGTTATTATGTGCCTTATATGATTTATATTTGTTTCATTGAATGTCCTTTGGTTATAGATAGTAAGAAAATGCCTAAGATACCACTCAGGTAGATTCAAGCTTTGCTCCTTTGCACTGACTTAAATTTCCATGGAGGCTTCACTCTGCAAGCCACGTGTACAGCCACGCAGCTGTTCACTGCCCAGCTCCAGGGGGCGCCATGCCATGCACACAGGTTCTGGTGGGAATGTCGTCATCTAGAGCTGAGTAGCGTGGCAGCTTTGTGCCACCAGTGGAGCACGTACAAAGGGATTTTTCCATTATTTCTAGTTTTCCCTTTTCCTCAGACCTGGGTTGTGGTTTTTGGAAGAATGAGCAGTAACAGGCATATTTTTGCCTGTATTTTATAAAAAAAATAAAGCATCTAAAATCATAGGTGACATCTGATCTTTCTATTTCCCAAATAGAGCTGTTTCTTTTGTTGGGTATATTGAATCAGTTTTGCTAAGAGGAACTGATAGGTTTTGAAAAGAACACCTCTCAGGTTTTTTTCTTAGCATTTTTTCTTTGGTTTCTGGCTCCTTTTCTTTTAATCAGAAAGCACCTGCTTCGGTGCTTGGAGACATCATTTAGTTTTTCGTGTTGAAATGATGCTCTTGTTCACCTTCTGTCCCTCTGTCTTAGTGTCTTCTAAGAAGTCATTTTTCTCTTGTTATGTGGAGAATCCTTCGTTCTGACGTGACATCTTCCGATTCAGTAGTTACATAATTAATATTGTAACATTTTTAGGGTTAATGGAAATGAAACCTCTCTTCACTATCTGATTAAGACTCAGCTTGATTCCTTTGCAACTCAAGGCAATAATTTCTCAAAATGCTTTTAAGCACCACCGGCATCCAGGCCACGGGTGTTTACTTAAAAGCAGATTTCTGTCCTCACCAGGCATGTACTGCCTTGGACTCTCTGGGGGCAAGGCTTGAAAAGGAGCATTTCTAACAAGCCCACCAGGTGGTTTTTATGCACACTCAAGTTTGAAACCCACTGCCTTGCTAAGACCTTCACAACTTTGTCCCCAGTGCCAAATGCCTTACTTTGCTAGAAAGTGTCTGAGACCATTGAATGTGCATCCTTTCTGGGTTTCTGATTACCTGAGAACATGGTGAGTAAAGCTCTTGTGAGCATGTGGACGTAAACGTTCAGTCTGCCTTTATTTTTCTCCAGCCCCTTGATTATGCCTAAAGATGAGGTGGTTCAAATTACATTTGCATTCTTCAAAAATGAAAATCTGCTTTCATAACAATCTCTTATACAAGCAAGGAGGCAGCTGTGTCCTGATAGTGAAGGGCAAGCAAGAGTTGTTCAATGAAAATGCTAGGTGCCAAGCAGTGCTTATCGTAGGCATTTATGCAAAAAAGGAAAGGGAGAAAAATACACACATATTATACATACATGCACTTGCTTGTATGTAATAAAACATCTCGGGGGTGATACCCAAGAAGCTGATACAGGTAACAGGTGAATGTGGAGTGAGAAGGCTTTTCACATTGTGTCCTTTTGTACCTTTTGAATTTTGAATTCTGTGAATGCATTTAAAAAATACCAGTTAAAATAAAAATACACCGTTATAAAAGGTTCATAGATTAGCAGGTTCATCCTACTTAATTTCGATCACACCATTCATTCACTCAACAATTATTTATTGGCCTCTACAGTATACCAGGAACCACTCATTGGTGCAGAGCTCGTGGATTGCACGTTCTAGTTAGAGAAACGAGCAATAACATGATCAATGAGTAAATATATATATACATACATGTTAAATAATAAGAGAAAAAGCCACGGGGGAGGGGAGGGTTGTCATCTTTGATAGAGAGGCTACGGCAGGTCTCCTCAAGAAGCCTCTGACTATCGGATGAGCATTTTTGTTTAAATGAAGTTTACAAATGGAAGATTTATAGATTTACCACGCTTTGCCTATAGGAAACCTTTTGTTCTGTATCTAATTTCATAGAATCAGCCTATTGGTGGTGTCACATGCTTGCAACTAGTCGGTTTTGTGATGTGTTTTTGACATATATGAAAATCTTCCTTTAGTTTCTTGGTGGCTTTTGTTTTCTGTTTAATGTAGGTAAGATGCATTATCTTTTTTATCTTCACTTCTATGTCTCCACTGCTTAAAGCATGAAATAACTTTCTTAACCCCTTTAAAGATTAAGGGGCCCTTGGACAACACGGAGTTGAACTGTGTGGGTCCACTTATACTCAGATTTTTGTCAACAAATACGTACTGTAGTACTGCCTGATCCCATTGAAGCCTCGGATGTGGACTGCATGGGGGCGGGGTGAGAAGTGAGGTGCAGGGGTCAGCACCCCAACCCCTGAGTTGTTCAAGGGTCAGCTGTTTGCAGTGCGCTCCACTGATGTCATTCATGACAGTGGAAAAGAAATGCTTAAATGGTGGTAAAACACAACTTCCCTGTGCTTTTCAGAAGGTTAACATCTTGGTAAACAGCAAAACCTTCTTTAGGCAACCTGATTTTTTAAAAATCCTGTATCAGCCGTGTTAATTCTCTTTGATATTAAAATTTAATAATGTTTCTAACTTAAATCCCTTTTGGAATTTATGCTTCCAAGTCTGAAGCTTTGATTTCTTACTTCCTTGATATATAATTAGGCTTGTCTTAACCAGAAAGGTATTGTGTTGATCACAAGTCAGAAGGTTTGTTTGACAGATATTTTCCTTTTAGCTCACTCTACTTGAGTTCGTTTCCACACAAGATGAAGGCCCTAAAAACTTTCAGAGTGTTTTGTTCGGCTGACTTTCTCCAATAAACAGCTTTTACACAATTTGCAATAGCAGTTCTTTTCACAGAGCGATTAATGTCTCTGGAGTTCTGTTTTCCTGTAGTTTTTTTGTAAAGTATGTATTCATGCCAGTTAAAAGTAACTACCACTCCCATTAAAGTTGCAGGTGTATACACACTTGCATAAAGGATCTAATGTTAATTTATTATCTCAATAAATATTTGGTAGATGGCCACCACATGCCAGACACGTAGAAGGTGTGTGAGATACTAGGGAACAGAGTGAGCAAATGTCCCTGGCTGCTGGCAGGTGCATTCTAACCAGGAGAGAGACAGGCGGCGATCTGAGCAAGTGAATTCCACCTCTTTGGAGGGCGAGGCGTGCTGTGGGGCAGAGCAGAGCAGGCAGGGTGAGGGAGGCGCGTGGCAGTCGTGAGGGTTAGGGAGGCCGGTGAGAAGTGGCCTTTATTCGAGCAAAGCGTGAAGGAACCATGGAGACGTCCAGGGGGACAGCATTCCGGGCGGAAGGGGCACAGGGGCACCGGTGCACAGAGGCGGAGGCCAGCAAGCCTGGAGGGATGGTGGGCAAGCTGGACCCTGTGGAGGAGCCCGGGGTGGGGGCGGGGGGGCGTGTAGAGTCTGAGGATGCTTGCAGCTGGCTCTGCAGGCTGCCTAGTGAACTCTGCTCAAAACTTTTACTGTACAAAGTAAGATAGTTTATCCAGGTTTTGAACCCTGACCTCCTTCCTTTGGGGGATTTTTAAAGTCAATTTCCTGAGTGTTAGTCATAAAGATTTTCTAGTTAAAGCCTAAGTGAGAAAAGCAGGTTCCATAGCAGAAGAGTAACTGTACTCTTATGAAGTGCCAGTGGGAATGTTGAAGGAAGCCTAAGGACTAAATGAAATGTTAACAACTAATGATATAAGTAGTAAGTCATAATGAGTGAAATAATAAATGAAACGGATGTGACGAAAAATCTGTTGAAGAATCAGATTTGAGTGAAATCACTGCCGTATGTATGTATGTATCTATCCATCTATCTTTCGGACCAGTGTTTTATGGTCATCCTTGGCTATAAAAGTAGGAAAGTCATACTTAAAGATCTTTCTGTGTGCATATAAAATGAAATAAATGTATTTCTGAGAGAGAGTTTTAAAACAGGGACTAAGTTTAAAATACCTCTATGAAGGCAGCTTCCCTAGTCGTGACTTTTCCTCCGGGTCTACTGAGAATTAAAGAAGAAACAAGCGCATGCTGTGATGCCGCGGCATCAGGGATTTGGTTGAGTTATCTGTGGGGGGCGGCGGCGGGGGCTTAGCCACATAGGCTCCAGGAGAACGAAAATCTCAGACGGCTGCTGCCCTAAAAGGGCTTTCGGTCTAACTGGGGACACAGAATAAACAAGCGTAAGGCGGGAGGTGTCTGTAAGCAGTACCTCCGGCCTTCACAGGAGGAGCGTCGTGGAATGTAGAGGCCGTCCCGAGTGAGCACCCACCTGTTCATTCTGCAGAGTGACCGAGCATCCACCAGGTGAAGACACCGTCCAAAGACAGTCCAGGCTTTTTCCTCGAGGTCATAAAAATGCCATTCATTGCGGAAGAGCTGAGGAAACGGAGCCAGTCTAGGATCGGGGGGATGAATTGGGTGGACTGAGGGTTTCAGTCTGAGTTTCTGTCACCAGCAATTATTTTCCTGTTCAGAGCTCAGAGTTGTAGGCAAGTTGCCACTATGTTTCTGGTTTCTGGCAGTTGGGTTCATTTGCTTCACAATACTTTCCTGTTGTTTTTTTGCAGCAAACCAAAGAGAGAGTGAAGCTATTGATACAGCTGGCTGATGGCTTTTGTGAAAAGGGGCATGCCCATGCGGCAGAGATAAAAAAATGTGTCACTGCTGTGGATAAGAGGTACAGAGATTTCTCTCTGCGGATGGAGAAGTACAGGACCTCGTTGGAGAAAGCCCTGGGGATTTCTTCAGATTCCAACAAATCGGTAAATTGCTTTGTGCAAACTGAATAAATGACTGTTTTCTCCTTCGTGTACTGTTTGTCGATTTAATTAACTGAAGTTCATGGACTCCCTTGTTCCACAGAGTAAAAGTCTTCAGCTCGATATCATTCCGGCCAGTATCCCCGGGTCAGAGGTGAAACTCCGCGATGCCGCTCATGAACTTAATGAAGAAAAACGGAAATCTGCCCGCAGGAAAGAGTAAGCTTGTCTTTAAGAACCTGCCAGGATTCATTGAAAAAGTGAAGAAAATGTCACTTGGGCAAAGATGCTTACTTCTGTGTGTGCTTTGAAATCAAGCAGTGTTAATACTTTTCATTGCTCTGAATGTGCTTAGTTTTTACAGCAAAAATGCCACCGTGTCCACTGTCCCCTTGTCACCCGACGCAGAAACAGTATCCTGTTGTTTTTGTCCATGCGCCCCCATTTCATATGTGGTTGACAAGTTGTTTTAGTGTCATTTGTCATCAATAGGTCATGAGTAATAATACTAAGGAGAAGAAATTAATAACACAAGTGCAGCTGTTTGGAAGTTGCTAATTAGTAAACTGTACTAGATATTAATAAAGACAAAAGATTGCCCTAAACCAGTGGTTCTCAGTCGGGGCCGGCTTTGTCGCCCCGGAGGGACATTTGGCAATATGTGCAGACGTTTTTGGTTGTCACCCAGTGGGGAGGGGGGAGGGCTACTGGCATCTAGTGGGCGGAACCAGGGATGCTGCGAAACGTTTTATAGTGCACAGGACAGTCCTACAGCAAAGCATCCTCCAGCCCCAAACGTCAGTACTGCCAAGTTGAGAAACCATGACCAGTAGGTACCTTAACAAAGTTTTTTCCAGAATGTTTTTTCCTTTGAATTGGTTACTGGATACTGTTAATTCTTCTATCTATTCTTGCTTTAATTCTCCAGAACATATCACTGACTAATGCTTTTTCAACCACCTTATTATCTCATAGACCCTAAAAGTAAATAGTTAAAATAAGCATGTATCCTGACTGTGAACCAAACTAGTTGCTGTCTTTTCCTCTGCTTTAAGGTTCATAATGGCTGAGCTAATTCAAACTGAAAAGGCTTACGTAAGAGACCTCCGGGAGTGTATGGATGTAAGTAAGTTTTTCTGCTTATTTATTTAGATGGAGTATAGTGTTGCTGTTTATTCTTACCTGTTGGCAGTTCTTAAAATAATCACGTTTTGTTGTTATTTTTGAGATTTGAAGTGTGCACGAGCCGCCTTCTGTGCATGTTTCTGCACTTCTGTGAAGTTCTAGGCGTGTTTTTGCTCATTACAGAGATGATACAGCACTAATCCTCTCATTCCATTTACCACATGATGGCCTGGCTGACATTCTCTCTGTGTAGAATTTTACAGCAGCTTCAGAGAAATGTGCCTACCGATTATGATTGGCAACTGATGCTCAGTAGTTTAACGAATATTTGCTGTACCTTGTGGAGTAGGTTTATCCCAAAATTTGAAGCTGGGAATACATTTAGAGCTGAAAAGTATGGAAACTATTCTCAAGTATTAATAACAACTGAGATTTTAAAAAAATAGTTCCTCATGTTTTTTTTGCAAAAGGTTGTATGGTTAAGATATATTTTCAATTATACATTAACTCTGGGTACGTATTTACAGAGGTCAGGAGTACCTGTTTCTTGAAGGTGAGGTATGGGTTTTCCTCTAACCCTCTCTGTTTCCCTCCCGGCCAGACCTACCTGTGGGAAATGACCAGTGGTGTGGAGGAGATCCCGCCGGGCATTGTGAACAAAGAGCTCATTATCTTCGGGAACATGCAGGAAATCTATGAGTTTCACAATAAGTGAGTGGCTTTATCTTTGGGGACCTCATTAGCTACTCTGGAAATCTGTGCTAAAGTTTCATGACAAATGAAAGTTTCCAGTAAATAAGCATAGATTCCAGTAATTTTGTTGAAATTTGAAGGAGGCCTGCCAGACTTGCTTCACAAGGACAGACATTCTAGAGACTATTTTAGCAGAGACTCAACTTTGTATTTACTTTTTATAGAAATGAGATTAGGAAAACTGAAAGCTGCTTTTTTAGGAACCCTAACTTCTCTCAAGCCTTTGTCATCAGCTGCTGCATCAGTTACTTCTTAGGGTTAAAAGAAAGAATTGCCCTCTGTGGGCTGCCGGCTGGTGTTTGGTCTTTTCTAAGAAGAAGGAGGAAGGAACTGAGGACTGAACAGATGTGTAGTGTGACCAAAATAAAGTGCACTTTCCACAGGCCATAGGAGGCACATGGTTTTATTTTCAAGATCAAAAACAAGGCAGCAGAAGCTCCTCTAGGTGGAGTCTTTGCAGCCCAAATAGCCTGTGGAAAGATGATGCTGGACCAGAGCGGGTGGTGTCTTCCTTGCTTCCCTGCCCCCGACCCCAGCAAGGACGCTAGCATCTAAACGGGTTCTCTAGGTTGAGTGTTTACCTCCCTAAATTACGTCCTTAGCTACTAAACATACCACTTCCCCAGAAGTAAGCTACTGTTGAAAGTGTTCAAAGGCTAAACTGGTTAACTCTTTGAAAGTCGCAATAACTTACCCTAGTTCAGAGCACTTGCTCTACATTTTGTTAAGTTAAAATCTAGAAGTTACAGTTTTCACTGCATTTGATTAAAATGATGAAGTTTGACATCGTCTGAATTCACAGTTATGCTTGGTCTAATTCCCGGCATATCGCGCTAGTCAAATGTTTTAAAACACCGTAATCATTTAGTATCGTTTTCTCTCTCTGCAGCATATTCCTAAAAGAGCTGGAAAAATATGAACAGTTGCCAGAGGACGTTGGACATTGCTTTGTAACTTGGGTAATGAAACCTCAGCTGCTTGTTCTGTCACAGTTGCTTTGAGGGAAGTTGGAAGGAATACTGTTCATTTCTCAAGTGTCGCCATTTTCTCCTGGTGTCTACAGAGAGAGAAGTAGACTTTACCTCAAAGAATTACGTTCTCCAGCTAGTTATTAATGTGGAATAAGCTTTTTATTGATAGTCGTGATGGTTTGAAATAGAATGTTGAGTTAGTGTGCCAGGCCTCTTCGTGGCCCTGGGGATTCGCAGGTAAATCATGAGTGCCCAGCCCTGCCTGGGAGGATTGTGCGGTCGGGAGGGAGGGAAGGAGGCAAGTGACCTGGTGATCAGGCCCTGCTCTCTAAGTGTGACACTCACGTTTGCACATAGCATCATGGGAAGAGGGGCCGGCATCCAGCCCCGACTCTCCAGGCCAGGGGAGGACGTGTGTTCTATTAGCAGGATGTGTTTCTTATTTTAATAGCTTTCTTTATAAAGTAGGGTTTCTTAAATTGGGGGCTTGAATTTCATTTATACACACAGCTTCTTTTCTACACAGAAGTTTATCAGAATTTGATTTATTGTCATTTGAAAGAGATAGTCTAATTTTCTTTTTGTTTATATAGGCAGACAAGTTTCAGATGTATGTCACATATTGCAAAAATAAGCCTGATTCTACTCAGCTGATATTAGAGCATGCAGGATCCTACTTTGATGTAAGTAATAGATTACTAAAGAAGCTGTGATATTTTCTAAGTTGCATTTCGTGTACATAAAATGCAGCATGACTCATAACTTTCACCTAATGGATGGCATGATACCATTTTTTTTTTTTAAATGTATGTCTGTATTATTTTTTTAATTTTTATTGATTTATTTATTTTATTTTTAGCTGTGTTGGGTCTTCGTTTCTGTGCGAGGGCTTTCTCTAGTGGCGGCAAGCGGGGGCCACTCTTCATCGCGGTGCGCGGGCCTCTCACTATCGCGGCCTCTCTTGTTGCGGAGCACAGGCTCCAGACGCGCAGGCTCAGTAGTTGTGGCTCACGGGCCCAGCTGCTCCGCGGCACGTGGGATCTTCCCAGACCAGGGCTCGAACCCGTGTCCCCTGCATTGGCAGGCAGATTCTCAACCACTGCGCCACCAGGGAAGCCCCGGCGTGATACCATTTTTATCTGTCACATTTATAATGGGATATTCTTATATTCTGTTTTTAAAAGATGCTTCTCAAATACTGCAAGCTGTATATCTGTAAAAAATTCAGATTTTAATATATACATGTATATATATGTCATTACTTACAATTTATATATAGTCATTAATTTTTTCCATGTAATATCATGTAAAAAGTATGAGTATAAACTATTAAATTAAGCTTCTTTTCCCCTCTATAAAAAAAATAACTTTGAATCATTTTTGATCATTTGTTTTTCCCATTTCAATTTCATGATGTTATTAACTTCCAAAAGTGGCCTATCAGTAAAATTTTACAGATAGCACTCTAACAGCTCAGACCATTGGGAGGTTCATTAATTATATTCTCATTGGTGTAAACATAGTTCATCTTTATTGGGACCATGTTGCAGGGAGGTTATTTAGTACGAAAGGTGATGGAGCCTCATGATATAATATATAGAGTGATTTGGGGGTTTCCAGAACAGAGTCAAATGTGTGCCAAATAAATTTTGATTAAAAGACAAGGTACTTTCGAATTTTACGTATAATTTGGTGCATGAGGCCACGAGGGTATCAGACTTGTTTCCGTCTTTACGTTTGTACATGGCCGAGTGTGGTCATCTGCTCTTCTCCGAAAGTCTGGGAAATTAGGATACATTTTAGCTCCTGTCTTTTGAGGTGGAGCCCTGCCTGTAGATGCCCCTATTTTCGTTGCCATTCTCATGACCAGTAGTTACACGTCACTGCCTGGGTGCATATGAAGCCTGCTCCCAGCCCAGGGAGGCCTTTTCTTTCCGGTATTTCACACGACCCTGGGTCTTGGCCGTTATGTGGAGCTCAACACTGTGGTTCCGTGCAGTTGGGATTATCGAAGGCCTTATTGAGCGTATGGCACGTGTGCTGTTTGGAATCACAAGTCATTAAAAAAAACCCATGCCCTAAGGAGGATGCCAAGAGCTAAGATACTGCAACTACAGTAGGTTGGTGTGAAAATGAGAGCAAGCAGGAGAGAAGACTTCCTTATAGCGAGGACGACGGGAGCCTCCAGTAGGGAGGGTTGCGATGTGGTCTGTGACGAGGGTGCGCACGTGGCCCAAGCTTCAGGAGCCGCAGTGGGAGGGTCTGACTGCCGGGCGGGCGCGGTGATGCCGGCACCAGGAGTGGTTGGCTTCCCTGCTTGACCTCTGCACGTGAAGGCCTGTAATACAGGGGAAACACTGTGTCTTTAGTATTCAAAGTGATGACCGAGATTTGTTATTTTTACGTTGAGCTTATTAAAAGAAGCAATAGTGATTTCTACTTTAGAAAAAGTGGTTTGTGTGTATTCATCATGGGGGTAAATGAATGTAAATTTTTAGTTCCTGTTATCTGACTTACACAGTGGTGTGTGTGTGTGTATGCTTTTTTTTAATTCAGGAGATACAACAGCGGCACGGATTAGCCAATTCCATCTCTTCCTACCTTATTAAACCTGTTCAGCGAATAACAAAGTATCAGCTCCTTTTAAAAGTATGTATGAAGCCTCTTCAACCTGAAAAATTTTATGCACTGTGCATTATCATTTTGACATTGTTTTATGTATGTAAAGTACCCTGAGTTTTTGAAATAACACCTAGCAAATTGTTATTTTATAACTCATTGCCATTTATTGCCCCGACCGATTTGTCAATGTATCTGGTAAATAATAGTATGTCTCTTGATTACGCACCTGAACTTTGTTGACTGACCCTAGTCCCTAACATAAAATGAGAAAGGAAGGAAAAATTGTCAGTTCTGGATGATTTAGTACCATTGTTCCCAGTATGACTTGTATCAGACTGACCTCTGCTGTTTCTTGGTTATGAATGATTATAGTTAAAATCACACTTGTAAAAATCAAATAATGATTAGTTCTGACAATAGAATGATGAAGAAAACTTAGAATTTGTGATAAGAGTTGTTACAGAATTCATTATATATAATTGACGCACGTTTTCTTGACTACAAGAAAAATAATTTACAAATTCTATCTCATGGTGTTTACCCCACCGTTTCCTTGGCTGGTGAATGTTATTAAACATTAGAACGTACCCACATCCATTCATCCCAGTAAGAACATTGCATGAACCCAACTAAGTCCCCAGTTCGGTCCTAACACAGCAATAGGAGATGATCATGTAATTTTTCTAGATATAAAAGAAATACAGAAGATGAAGTTATGAATGCCTGAAACCCTTATTTTTACCCTTTTTGTTAATACAAAAAAATCTAGAAACAGTAAAAAGTGGCTACATTCTTTTGTGACGGGATACCATTATGGCATTCTTATATTGGAAAAGCTCTCCTGCACTTCGGTATCAGAACCCCATTAAGTGATTTTATGACCACCACGGCAGAAATATGTGGTTGCTATAAACATGAAATAAAAGTCAGGAGGCTAAGTTGTTTATATTCACGTTTGCCCTTTGCTTTCTAATTCTGCAAAGGCAATTTACCTCTTAGTGTCCTCAGGATTGATGGGTTTTGTTTTTAGCACGTGGTTCTAGTAAAGATCTCTTCCTCGGTGACCTCACATCTAGTCTTTCACTGTTAAACCTCTGCTTTAATTTATAAAACCTGACTTTATTCTGCCCAGGGGTTCTTCAAGAGAGCAGTTACGAGCTATGCTGGCTCCCCAACGAGGAGGGTTTTCTGACAGTGAAGTTAGTCTCAGCCCATTGCAGTTTTAAGGCACTTTTTGCCAAGCTGCTCAGAATAATAGGTGCACATCATCTGGCCATGAGAAGAGGGGCCTGTCAGGCAGCTGCATTGCCCGAAACCATCTAGGGTATGGCCAAAGCTGACTGCAGGGCCACGTCCCTCTTGTTGAGCACCAGGACACAGAAAGCTGTTGTTACTGTTACTGCCTGATAAAAATCATATATGCGCTGGTGAGAAAATATCTTGGAGCCCACCAGAATGTGAATCTGTTGTCCTGCTGTCGCTCATCTAATGACAGGTGTTCCCCTACGCAGATCTGAAATGTAATTATGCCCGGGGAGGCGTGCTGCAATCACTAGAGCTTTCTGAATGTCCCAGCACAGAGAAGAAGCGTTTCCCTGTAGGTAACTGTGCAGCAATGCTGTTCCCACTGTGAGACAGGGCAGCTCCAGGGCAGAGGGGACGTCGTGTTCACGGCACCAGAGGGCTCAGAATCATGCTGGGGTCCTGTGCAAGCAGAGCAGTGCTAATTGGACTCTGGCTTGACCTTCGGATGTAACCACTAGCTGACTGTGCTTTGCTACACTGATTAACTATTTTATTTGTCATTTTTGAGGCTCGGTAGTTGACGAGTACACTAACTTCGTTTTAATCTCTGACTGCATCTGGTTTCCTCTGAACTGAAGAAACGTCCTGATTTGAGCAGGACAAACCCTTGCATCCATTGGATTAAGAGGCAGTTCAGGTTTATCATTCGTTCTCTATGCGAATCCCTGCCCAATTGACCACAGTCTGTTTTTATCTTGAAAGTCATGGATTTTCACAAACTCTTTCATTTCTGCAAAGACCTCCGTAGCGGAGCATTTTGCTCTCTTGGGCTCGTTCACGGTGTTGGTTTCCCACAGGAGCTGCTCACGTGCTGCGAGGAGGGGAAGGGGGAGATTAAGGACGGCCTGGAGGTGATGCTGAGCGTGCCAAAGCGGGCCAACGACGCCATGCACCTGAGCATGCTGGAAGGTACGTCCCCCCGCCTCCCGCCTCCCGCCGGCGCCACGTGATCAACCCCCCCACCCCCACCCAGCGTCCTGTGCCTCTGTGTTTAGTTAGCAGTCATCGGTGCAGGTGCAGGTGCCTTCTTTGTTCAATCATTGGTCTCGTTGCTTCCCTTAAGGAGTACATGACATGCTTCGACCTCATCACAAGCCTGTCCTTGTCCCCTCACTGGAGAGCAGCCGCCCCACACTCTGAACCCCGGGAGCACCTTCTGTCACTTGCCTTCAGCTACCTGGTCTCTGTGTTAGAAGGACAGGTGGAAGGATAGGTAGATCCATCCCCCAAGACTGTAAAATCGGTAACAGCGCTCGAATCTTCCCCATCTCTGCATCCACTGCACCACTTGCCAGAGCCTTGAACCAAGCAGGTTCCACGTCGCTGCCCGTGCAGCCAAACAGCGCGTGGAACGTGGCAAGAAGAGAATCAGATAAACACGCCTAAAAATGACCATCGCCAGTATAATTTCCATGAATGCTTCTGTTTAAGAAAGCTATTTCTGTGTTACAGCTCAACTCTCATTATCAGGTTACACAGAGTTATTTTAAGAAGTAATCCTGCCCCAAACGCTTTAGCCAGCCTGTGTGGTCACCACTGGTCACATTGAACAGTTTCCCAGTTAGGGCAGAGGTGCTGCTATTTGTTAGTTACAGAGACCCCCCAAATCAGAGGCCAAGCCGGAGCACCTTTTCCCCCTCTGATGTAAAATCCCGAGCTGGTGGGCAGCCCTCAGGGCGTCACCAGGGACTCAGGCTCTGTCCAGCTGGTCTCTCTCCACTCCTTGGACGTTTTGCTGGTTGGCCAGCTGCAGGGTGTGTCAAGGCCACGTTAGCCTTCCATCTAGCAGGATGTGGGGAAAGAGCGGGGAGGGGACAGCTCGAAGGGCAGAAGCCGGAAGTTGTGCCCGAGTCTCCCCGCGTGGCCCGGGCGTAGGTGAGCGTGCGTGTGGCTGCTCCTGGCCGCAGGGGGGGCTGGGAAATGTAGTGCTGGCTTGAGCGGCCGCGGAGGGGCTTCTGCTCATCGAGGAGGGGGCCCCTGGAGGCTGGCACATGGCTAGCAGCCCCTGCCCGGGTGTCGGCCACTTCAGGAAGAGACAGCCGCAGTGAATGGCAGCCAGTGACCAGAGCGCGACGGACGCGCTTGAAGAGCTTCGTGTCCAGAGGAGAGAAAACCCCCCAAGGAAGGGTAGCCAGGGACGTCTCCCAGAAGGAAGGCCAGACCAGGGCCTTGAAGAAAGGCTGGGACTTCAGCAGAATGTCCGGGGAGGATGTTCCAGGCTGAGGGAGCAGAGGGTCGAGACGCAGCTGGAAGTTGGTGGCAGGTGGGGGGTGGTCGGTGAGCGCTTCTGGACGGAGCAGGCTTGTGTGCTGGAGCGCTGTGAGTGACGCTGCGGGCCGGGCTGAAAGCAGATCTCAGGGGTGAGGAGGTGGGACCCACAGAATAAGGCTGCGTTTGTTTTGAACACGGGAAAATATATGCAAAGTTGTATTTGAGGAATAATGATCCTCTGTCAGTGCCGGGGAGGCTGGAGCCAGAGGCCCAGATGGGAAACTTTAATCGGAGATGTAACCGATGGGCGTTTTGCAAATGTTTAAGTAGCCATAATGCTACTACTGCATCATTTTTCATTTTCTTTCGAATTGACCGTGCCTCCTTTTTTTCGTGTTCTAGGGTTTGATGAAAACATTGAGTCTCAGGGAGAACTCATCCTGCAGGAATCCTTCCAAGTGTGGGACCCGAAAACCTTAATTCGAAAGGGTCGAGAACGGCACCTCTTCCTTTTTGAAATGTCCTTAGTGTTTAGTAAAGAAGTGAAAGATTCCAGTGGCAGAAGCAAGTACCTTTATAAAAGCAAATTGTTTGTAAGTATAGGCCTTCAGAATTGTAAGTTTAAAGGTGACACAGTTGCAGCTTCTTGTGGTCAGAGAAAAATTACTGTGTGTGGCCTTCAGTTTAACCTCCCAAACTCCTGAAGTGTGACTCTGAAGCAGCTTCTTCAGTGAAATTCTAACAGCCTTGAGTCCGCTAGAGGGCGCTTGTGAGTTTGAGTGTCCCTAGACTTAGGAAACTTGCTTTTCCTAAATTCCGTAGAATCCAGCTGCAGGGTAAGAAGACACTTTGTAAGTGAACTTAAATTATTTCTCTCCTGTGTGCCTTAACTAGCTTTATAAATAAATCAATCATGTTAGACTACGATTAAGTAAGGTCTCGTATCCTTATAATTAATATTTCATTCACCGACATTGGAATTTATTGAAGCAGCCTACTGGGTGGCTCACTGTGGGCTCTTAATGATGAAGTTTGATGTTTTCGTTAAAAATACAGATATGAAAAACAGCAGCAGAATACCATTATTAGAGAAAATGTATGTTGTAAGCGGAAGTCGTTTTAAAGATACACAGCCCCACCTGCCTGGAGACAGCCTCCCTTGAGCGCTTGGTAGATAGAGTGATGCATCTGAATTCTTCTTTAACTTGTCGGCGTACTTCCGGGCAAGAGAAACACACCTGGTGCTCTTTTCCACGGCTGGCAGCCCCACACGAGTATCTATAAACCACAGGTCAACGCTCCGAAAAGTCTCGGGCGGGTGTCATCCTCACCTTGCCTTCGTGGGCGATATCTCAGAGGGCTTTCAACACAAAATTGCTGGGCGGGGGAGGAAAAAAATCACAATCAGAGAATAGAAAATACGGTAGAATTTGGTTTCTTCACAAGATACGGCAGATCACTTATAAATATTGGTAGATGTTTGGACTTTGGACAACTTATACGTTATACGTTTTTATGATATCCACGTCTTAATCAAATTCCCAAAGTAATAGAATACTACCAAGTGTAGAAATCATCTTAATAATAATCTGGAGTTTGCAAGTTCAAGCTAATGATAGGCATACCATTTTCTTTGGCTTGTTTCCTGTTTGAGATTGTCTTTTGGATCACAGCCCACCTTACGTCATTTTAGATCATATTGTAACTGGAAAGAAAACGTGAAGCATTGCTGGCTAATAATTTCACTTGCTGGCCTTAATCAGTCCCTAGGGACCAAGCTAGTCTGTTTTAGAAGCTGATACATCTTCACTTAATTTATCTTTTAAAAGTTAAGGTTCCCTCAGAGGCCACAATTATGAATCGCTTCCTTTGCTGGGAGGGAGAGAATGCATTGGGGTGAACCTGATTGCGGGGGAGGGTGAAGATGTTGACCTTCATCTACGCTCTTCCGTGTTCTGCATCTCCTGCAAATGCATGTATTATAGAGAGAAAGTTTGTCTCTTAGCCCTTAACGTGATTGGCGAAATAGTAAACATTAATGCTATTGATAAACACATTGGAAACGAACTGCGTTTTAAAATATCATTTAGCTTCTTCTGTGAAGCTAGCTCGTTAATGAAGGTGCATGGTAGCAGCTCTTTTGCAACTAGGACAGACTCATTTTATTGTTTATAAGGTTGAAAATAGTCAACTCTTGATTTTCCAGATAATAGGAAATAGGACTTTCTAGATATTTTGGTTTTCTTCTTCTGGATTTGCTTGTTGACCTGCATCAGGATTTCCAGTGGAGGTGCTCAGAGGAAGCGAAAGAGATGAAGCCAATCGTGTGTAGCCTAAGAACAAAATTTCCTCATTTTAACTAAAGTGAGGTCTAAGGAGTATGTATCAGTGTGAACAAACTGTGTCATTACAACCTAGCGTGAGCACAAGTCACCAAAAACGGTTTCCTTTGTCTCTGTTCTGTATCCTGCCAGAATTTTACTGTTGCCTAATCATGTAATTGTCTTTTTATCCAGACCTCAGAGTTGGGTGTCACAGAACACGTTGAAGGAGATCCTTGCAAATTTGCACTGTGGGTGGGGAGGACGCCAACTTCAGATAATAAAATTGTCCTTAAGGTACGTCCATCCGAAGCTTGGGAATGTGCTTTGTGACAAGATTACCACGTCTGTGAGTGCTTTGTCCTGTTGTTGAACCATATTGGTTTTCATGTCCTTTTATTGTTCCCTTTGTGTTCTGTAGAGATTGGTGATTACCACAAAAAGAACAGTAAGTAGAATAAATTCAGTTTGGTATTCTAGTGGTGAAATAACTCGAGCTAAATTTTTGCTTGCCTACAGAAGGTCACTTGGAGAAAGGTCTTTCTAAACTTCTCCATTCTTCCAGTCTTGCAAAGAATTGGGTGATTCCATAAGAGATGCAAGAAGTTGAGGTACAGGAGGAGGGAGATATGGACCAGTAGCTCCCATTGTACACTTGACCTCTGGTTTCCAAAGGAAAACAGGCACCTGATGAGTCTGTGAGGGCCTTTGACAGTTTCAAGGCTGAACGTGCCAGGAGTCTTCATGGGGTCCTAGACTCTTTTTGGCTTTCCAGTTTGGAGGCAGAGAAAAAAGGGGGGTCGGTCATGGTCAGGTATAGGGTTTGGTAATGTTATCATTTAAAGTGTTCAGAAACACTAAGGGTGCTTTGGAGTATGTAGTCTTTGAGGGAGGAATATATCTTTGAATATTTAATTTGAATGCTGTTTTGAGTACACTAACCTCTCCTAGGAAAGTTGGAGGGCTCTAAGGGTGTCTTGTGGACTTCCCTCCTCCTGTGTTTGAGAAAATGCAGATGGAACTGTCTTTCTCTGAGCTATCTGGAAAGACCATAAGCGACTTCAGATGTAGCTGAAGATTTGTAGAATATTGGGAGACGAGCCAAAAGCTTAATGGGCCTCTGGTGTGTGGACTTGCATGTCAGCAATTTTGTCCCTTACATTCCTTTTGAATCTCTCTACGGTATTTCCAGCAACTGTGAGTTATTTAACAGTACGGCGCTCTTGTAGTGCCTGTACTTTAGTGACCGCTGACTGTGGAAGCCATTGTGTCCCTAAGGTCTTTATTCACATGGAAATGATGGATTGTTTTGCAATGAATATATGACTACCAACCCAGTGTATTCTCGTCAGTACTGGCGTAAAGCCCTATAAAATATAAATTGCACTGATAGCTCGATATTAGATAGCTGAACTTTTCTAAGGGATAAAGTTTTGAAGTATACTCAAGACCTTAAAACTTCCAACTTATGAGTATTTATCCAGATTAGCTGCAGTGACACATGCCAAAGGGTACATCTGAGAAATAGTGCCAGATATTTTAGCCAGATATGGACTACTTTCATTTAGGACATAATAAAATACTCATGATGCAATTGAAGAATCAGATTTCCTCGCAGGGTTTACCAAATGAAAGTTTTCTAGGGAATTTGGGGTAATATTTTTCTGACTTCTAATGAGAGGCTAAAGGAAATGATGTCCTTATTAATTTTAGAGACTGCTTAGTGGTGGTGGTGGTGGTGTTGATGGCGTAGATGGTGGTGGAGGTGGAGGTGGTGGATATTTTAGCAGTGGCGATGGTGGTTATGGTGTAGATGGTGGTAGAGATGGTGAGGGTGTAGATGGTGGTGGAGGTGGTGGTGATGGTGATTTTAGCAGTGGCGATGGTGGTTATGGTGTAGATGATGGTGAGGGTGTAGATGGTGGTAGAGATGGTGAGGGTGGAGGTGGAGGTGGTGGATATTTTAACAGTGGTGATGGTGGTTATGGTGTAGATGGTGGTGAGGGTATAGATGGTGGTAGAGATGGTGAGGATGTAGATGGTGGTAGAGGTGGTGAGGGTGTAGGTGGAGGTGGTGGATATTTTAGCAGTGGTGATGGTGGTTATGGTGTAGATGGTGGTGAGGGTATAGATGATGGTAGAGATGGTGAGGGTATAGATGGTGGTAGAGATGGTGAGGGTATAGATGGTGGTAGAGATGGTGAGGGTATAGATGGTGGTAGAGATGGTGAGGGTGTAGATGGTGGTAGAGATGGTGAGGGTGTAGATGGTGGTGGAGATGGTGAAGGGTATAGAAGGTGGTAGAGATGGTGAGGGTGTAGATGGTGGTAGAGATGGTGAGGGTGTAGAGATGGTGAGGGTGTAGATGGTGGTGGAGATGGTGAGGGTGGAGATGGTGAGGGTGGAGGTGGTGGATATTTTAGCAGTGGCGATGGTGGTTATGGTGTAGATGGTGGTGAGGGTATAGACAGTGGTAGAGATGGCAATGGTGGAGATGGTGTAGACAGTGGTGGTGGTAGAGGTGGTGACAGTAATGGTGGTAATGACAGTGATGGTGATGGCCTAGTACTTGTAGAACAAAATTGTGACCTTTTTTTACTTTTATAGTCTGGAAAGGAGAATTTTATTTCTAAATCCTTTCTTGAACAGATTGAGACTACTGAGAGTATGAAACAAATTATTCCCTTCTCTTAGCCAAGTGGGGCCTTTGCTTAGTACTCTAGCTGGGATACCTTTCTTTTACTTTTTCTGAAAAATTGGTGCCTTTTTTTCTTGTTTTAATTTCTTTAAGGTTAGGAGAATTGCTCTCCATAAATGTAATGGTCAGTTTGCTCTACTTAAATTATGAGAATTTTCTTTATTTCTGAACATGGTACAGATCTCCAAACTTTGCCAAATGTCCTTTCTTTGTTTGTCCTTCCCTTTGTTTAACGTCCCAAACATTTGTATCAGGCATTTAAATTCCAATAGTTCTGTGTTGTTCACAGTTTTCCACCCTGAGACGCTTAGTTCATGCACAGCCTCCCCTGTTCCCTAGTCACCCTGCCTCCTACCCCAGGAGAAATCGGTTTTACTGCTCTCCAGGCATCAGATCTGGGGAGAGGAGCAGGAGGCCCCTTTTATCCTTCACTTATTTCTCTGTTACTACCTCTCATTAACTTTGAAGACACATCCTCCAGTGAAAGCATTTTATTTAGAAAGAGAGTTCTCAATTTTAATTTCCTTTCCCAGCATGGGCTTTGACTTTGTATTTTCAAAAACAAGGTCCACCATGAGAAAATGCTGGATTCCCCTCCCTGCGTGATCTCATCCATAATCCCACTGACGATTGTTTTAATCATTCACAGGGAATTATGCTTATATCATAGGAGGTTGATGTTTTCCGTAAGGAAATTAAAAACTGTTACTAAGGCCCAGAACATGTAAAAAGGAAAAAAAAAAAACCACCTCCTTTGAGGCATAGTGAAAGAAAAAAATCTGGAAAAAGTGATGCCATATGTGTTCATTCAACCGATGCTTGTTGAGTATCTACCATGTGTCATTTCCAGAGAACCTTTCTCCAGTGTTGCGGTGGAGTTGAGCGAAATCCACCATATGTAACTGGCAGTAGGCTACCCTGGTTTGTCCCAGTGGTCTAACCGGAGGTGGATACAGGCAGAGGTTGGGGGGGGGGGGCTGGGGTGTCCACCCGCCAGGAATCCCGGCTTCTTCACCTGCTGGCAGTGTGGCCTGAGGCACATTTCCAGTGTGTCCACACTACAGGTCCTCAGTTATAACAGGAGGATTAGGGAGGCCCCGACTGCATAGCGTGCAAGTGGGGATGGGGAGCGGACGCAGGTGGGGAAACGGTGCAGCTGCACCTGTTGATCGTGAGTCCAAGGGGGCGAGGTGGCAAGGTCTGGGGCACTGGTTCAGGCTCCTGCCAATGCTCCGCGGGCCACTGGCCACTTGTCTGCCTAAAGGGCCTCAAGACCCTTGGGTTTGGGGGTGGCTGTGTTTTCATATTTACCCAGAGCTGCTTAACAGGTCTTAGGGCTGGAGAATGATTGATTACTAGAATATTCAGAGATGTGGAATAACATGAACGCTATAGAATAAAAACGGTCTTGATGACAAGATATTCAAAATTAGAGTCATTTATTTGGTGGGAAATTAAACACAGGAGCTGGTTGCTTTTCTGCTGAAAAGTTATTTTTTAAATGGGCAATTCCAGGAATGCGGGGACCTGAGTGTGGTTAGTGCAGGTTCTGGAAAAGGCCCCTTCTGTATCCTCATTGATTCTAACACTTTGTCAAGGCCTCCAGTATAGAAAACAAGCAGGACTGGATCAAGCACATCCGGGAGGTGATCCAGGAAAGGACCATTCACCTGAAAGGCGCCCTGAAGGAGCCCATTCACATCCCCAAAACAGCTCCGGCAACGAGACAGAAGGGGAGGAGGTCAGTGCCTGGGGGTTTTTTTTTGTAAGTTTGCTTTTATTGAAGGAAAGGAACAAGGCAATGTTAACTTACTGTTTTTCAAAAATCATGTTTCTCAAATATTTTTGAGAAATATTGAGGAGTAATTTTTTAAAGAATACAATTTATATATAACATCATTCTTAGTAATGAAATTCCTTTGTCAAGACAACAGCCTCCTTCAGCTTAAAGTAAATGAAAGTCTATATACAAACCCCTAATTCTTTTCCTTTTCCACCCCAAATGTTAATCTGTGCTCATGTGTAAGTCGTGCATGTGACCTTGGACAAGTTAGGTAGCATCTAGACGTTTTTGCTTCTCATTTCTAAAATGGTGGTGACCCTATCAACTGGATTTTATTACTGTGAGAACTCAGTGCAGTGGTCGATGTTAGACTCTCAGCCCAGGGCCCAGCAAAAAGCCTGTTCTCAGTGAAGAGTCACCTATCGTCATTAATACCGTGGTGGCAGCCGTAATCACAGAGACCGATCTGCACCTCTTTAAACAAATCTGTTCTTCCTCCAATGGCTGATAGCCCATCTTTACCATTCTTGAAAAGCAAATCCAGCCATGTCAGGGCTTTCTCTGTGTCTCCAGGGATGGAGAGGATGTGGACAGCCAAGGAGATGGCAGCAGCCAGCCTGATACAATTTCAATCGCGTCCCGGACGTCTCAGAACACGCTGGACAGCGATAAGGTGAGCCTGAGCTGGCCCACTCTTTGGGGCGGTGCACGTGGCCGGTCTCCGGTCGGTCGATAGATGGCAGTTTGTCATCAGCATTTCAGACAGCTGCCATGGCTTAAAAGAGGTGCCCGGACATGGTACCAGGAGCAAAGATCTGCAGTGTCAGGGCTAGCAGACTTGAACCCCGAAGATTCAGGAAAAAATCACTCGCCCTTCCCAGTGCCGTTACATGGTTTTCTATGCGCGTGTTCTAAGACAGTGTGTTTAAGCTTTTTTATTTTATATTAAGCAGAAGACCCTATTATTTTAAATTAAATCTTACACAGAGCCCTGGTGTGTGAAAGCGGGGTGCTCTGATCGAAGCCGGGGCGGCGGCATCTGCGGGTGGGCCCTGCGGCGCCCGTGCACTAACCGCCAGCAGGGAGGGTCTGATTGGCAGCAGAGAAGTCTGTGGTTTACCTTCTGCAGCAGCGGCCTAGAGCGTCCTGTGGTTCTGTCTTGATAGAATCCACAAACCTACGAAATAAACTGATGGGAGAAGTTGGAACCCTGGGCTTACGTGATGCACAGGTGACCAGAGTCCCCTGTACAAGCCGGTGGAGGCATTGATATCCGCAGTTCCTACTGAGATGAGCCCCTCTTCTGTTCTTTTTCTGGAAGGCTAGACCAAGCTCTTAAAGCAAGTTTTTGACAGCAAGTAGGGGTTTCACTGAAGTTGCTGTTGGTCCAGAATTCCTGGGTTTCTCAGTGCCTGGCACGGCTGGACTTCCCCGCGAGAGGCCTTAGTCCCGAGGGGATGGAGAGGTCTGCCTTTGCAGGGTGTCTCCGCAGCCACTCACTGTCCTGACCTCCCGTCACTGGAGACGGCCGCTGTCACAGGAGGGGGCCCAGTGTCAGGGTTTGCTTCAGGCGGCAAGTCTGGGTCCCAGGCTTCGGTCTTTTCTCACTTGCTTTTGCAGAATTCACAGTGTTGAATGTTGTTTCCAGGACAGAAGTAAGTAGGTTTAAAAATACTGGTTTCCTACACTGATTTCATTTTCAGAATCCTTCTAATTTGAGTAATTAGCTCTTTCTCAACCTCCTTTTTGACTTCACTAAATAATAAGTCCTAGAACTTACAATGCTTAGAGTAACAGGACTGGAGAACAAAAAGAGTGTCTCGTGGGATTTTGTTCGGAGCTCAGTGTATTACGTTCAGCAAATATTTCTCGCCAGTAGTAATAATGAGGAATAAGATAAATGACATGTTCAGTCATCTGGTCCCTAATAGCCTCTCTCCCCGAGGCCCCCCCCCCCCGCCCCATAGTCATTCAGTGAAGAAAATAAAGTTTGAACTTGGAAACATTTCAGTAGAGTAATCCCGATTATTTTCTTTTAAAAAAGTAGTAATTGAGGTGACTGGGTTATCTTAATAGTTACACAAGACTTCCACCTGAAGGAAAAGTCCACAGTAATCGTGGCTTCCGCCGAGGGGACCAATTCACAGACTCGCCGAGGCTGAGCATTGCCGCCCCAGCTGGAGGTCCACCAAGCCCCAAACTCACAGTCTTACCAGGTGTCCTCTCATGGATCTGGTCTGGGTTTACCTGAGTTTAAAAGTTTATTTAAAAAACAGGTTATTTGAATGAAATTGCCAGAGAAAAATAAATGTAAAAAGTTCTGTCTTTTGGAAGGGGTGTTAAGATTTTTCTGGTGGTTGGCCCAAGAAGAAAGGGTAGCTTTGCTTCTTGGGTGGTTTATGTATAAATGGGTGGTGGTGGGAGTCTGGAAACGCCCCGTGCATCTGGGAAGGGGCTCCTGGCTCTCCAGCCCCCGGCTCTGAGATGGAGCTGCCTGGTGCCAGGTTGTGCCTCTGGCCCACAGAGAACCGTGTGCTAGTGCCCCCGGGCGCCCTGTCCCCTGACACTGGGGGCTGGCAGCTGCGGGGCGCCGACCGGGATTCACAGGAGGTTTGCCCCAGAGAGAAGGCTCTGCCCTGGAGTTAGGAAGAGGCAACTAATTCTACTTCGAATCTATTATAGCAAAATAGGCTTATGTGAACTTGGATTTGAGTCTGTACAACTCCTGTAGAAAAATAAGGCATTATCCTAGGAACTGTTGCTTTTAAGATGACACATTGTGTACCCAGTGAGAGAGAAGGGATACATCACTAACAACAGTATGGGTTTGAGGAAATTAATCATTTTACACTGGGGATCTACTGGGATATTAGAATTATTAAAGAACTGCCTCTTAAATATTTTATCTGTGAAGGTAACTCACCAGTTTCTGTTTACCTCATCTCATACCTTACCACCGAACTTCATTCCATAGCTCAGAAATCCCGCCAGGGCCCCTTCTGCATGTGCCGCCTTGCCTGTGCTCCCGGGTGAAGCTGTGATAGCAGCCTCTCACTCAGCCGCTCTCAGCCTACCTGATGTTCTCATGACTCTTAACCATCTCGCGTAGTGACGTGCCAAAACTGTTTTCTTAAGTGGATGTGGCATGTATTTAATACCCCTCATTGAGGCCATAGGTCCTTAATAGGAAGTACACAAAAAGGATGAAATGTCTTCCTAAGACCGTAGAATTGCAACGGGTTGTCTTCTTCCGTTCTTGTGTTCTGTATTTGGTAGGAAAATAAGCAGCGTGTGAGACTTAATATGGATAAGTCAGAATGTGGAGTTTGGAGGGGCCATACCCGTGAGGCCTTGCACAAAAGAAGGCCCACGTTTGCAACCACACATATGCCTACACGTGTCTGTTCTCTGCTTTGGGGAGGTTTTCTTGTAGCCATCTCCTTTTCTGTGCTTCTCTGGTAGAACATTTCAGGGTCAGTAGATGATTCAGGAGAATACACTGAAGAAACTGCATCCTTTATGGAGTCAGTTTGTAAAATGCACTGTTCCTCTGAACTAGGCTTAACCAGAAAACCCTGTTATCTCTGATGGCAGTAACTTTTCATATGTCCCAAGGTTCTTTCCACCCTACATATTTCAAGTTTAAATAGCCTCTGATGACATGGGCAGATAGATCTGGCAAGGGAAATTACTTAACCATATTCTGCCTGTTTGACTTAATTTATGATGTCTGTTATGAGTTAGTTGTTATCATGGAGTTTGGTTCCATTTCAGAAACTGGGTGGGGGGATGTTTTCGGCTTGGCCTCTTGGAGAACTCTTGAGGAAAAGTTGTCTGCCCAGGGCTGTAGTAACTCTCAGATGAGGCACAGGGTTTTAGAAGAGTCGGTTAAGGAGGGGCCTGGAGACACCCTCTCTCCAGGGACACTGTTAGCAGATACAGACCACAGGACCCCCGAGCACCTTTCCTTCTTCGAAAAGGTCGATTTTAAAATCTGCCATCTCTTTGTTCCAGATGTAAGTGTAGCACTGATTCTTGCCCATATTAATGGTGCTTGTGCTGATAAAGTGATCTCATGAAAATATAATTTGGGTTCCAAAGAAATCAAATGCTTGCCAGATTCTTGTCTCATTTGTCCTGAGCTTGTCTCCCTGATGTTGGGAGGGGATGCCTCCAGGTCACTGCGGGGACGAGGGAGGCCAGGTGACCCTCGCAGGGCCACCCAGAATAGAGAGCGGAAGCCAGAAACGGAATGTGGATCTAATTACCTGGCGGGGTCTAGACCCTGTTATTTCACACTAGAGCTGAGGAGGAGCTAAATATTTTGGCGTATTAAAGAAGCATTTTTAATACTTTTTCCTTCTGTATGCATTATTAATCTGTGGTTTGCTTCATATAACAAAAATTTATATTCTAAGGAAAATAGAAAATATGCGAATCAAATATAGGCTACTACTATAGAACAAACCATCTTGAGGTCAGGATGAAAAAAATAACCAAGGCCAGACAGGGCAGGCTGTGGAAAAGCGGCCCAAGCCAGCAGGGGGCCAGGTGTGAGCCTTCTTTAGGTCTGAAGCCGTGCCGTGCTTATTTGTAATGAACGAGAAATTCAGTTGAGACTGATACTTGGCACGAATTGCCCCTAAGCTTGTGATGTGAGTATATGAATTCACACATTTAAAAAAACATAAATGGTTTCAGCTACTTTTCATGAAGTATATATAGCACTTGTTGGGGATATGAAATTTATGTAGTTTAAAAAGTCAATAAACCTCTGTGAAGTGGCAGTCTGCACTGTAGGAACTTGGATGGATTTACATAAATTGCAACGCTGAGGTAGTATATAAAGTAATTAATGCCAATACGTTTTAAAATGAGGCTGGATTCAAGTTTTGGAGAAAGGAAGCCTGCATTCAGCCTACTTAGGAAGTGCCTCACGCTTGCATTCAGCCCCGTTCCTCACATACCTGGCCCTGTGTGCCACGCGCCTAAGCTCACACTCCGCTCTGCCTGCAGCTGCCAGAAGCAGGAGGGATCCTTGGCGCCAGGAGCTGCCCAGCCTGCTGCCCTCGCCAGGGTGTCCCGGAGCCTCGTGCAGGTCTGCCCGCGTGGGCGTGAAGTTGAGTCGCTTCGTTCAGAAGCCTTTCTGGGGACAGCACATGGTTTTAATCCCGGGACGTCAGTTACGGGTCCCGACTCTGCCCAGAGGGTAACAGAGTCGAGTAAGCAAAGTGTTTGGCGTCCAACAGCAGATGGTTAAGAGCAAGGAGGTGCTCCCCAGCCAGGCCTCTGAGCTCTGCTTCTCAGCAACCTCTCCGTGCCTCAGTTTCCTCATCTGTAACAGGGGACAGTACGACTCCCCACTCCAGGGCTGTGAGCATTAAAAATGTGCGTTTGGAACAGTGCCTTACACGCCCTGAGCACTGCCTAGATGTCGACTGTCACCGTGTCTTCATTTCAGAAATTGCCTCCTCCTCCCTCACTCATTACTGGCTGTTGCCGACCGCCGTACATCGGCCTCTTAGCGCTCCTGACTGCAGTGCACTTAGAAGCTAATTGTGTTCATTAGGAGCTAGAAGCTGTGCTAAGGGTAAATTGCTCAGACTCAGTTCCTGAGCTTGCACGTCCTGGGGGCTCAACAGCAGAATACTGATCGCGTGTTGAATGGGCAGCCTCTGAAGAAGCGGGAGACTCTCGCTGGAAGCGTTTTCCCAGCCACTCCCCTGTGATCCTGCCGCATCAGCCGTAGGATGAGTCCGTGCTCTGCACGAGGCTGGTTCGTGCCTTCGCAGGTGCAAGGGCATCCACGGGAACAAGCAGAGAAAGCCCTCCCCGCCGGCAGCCTGGCGAGGCTGGCTCCTGGCATTGGCTCCCTCTGTCTAGGCGACTGTGGCTTTTTGTAGTGTTTAACAAGTGTCTTAAGTGCTCTCATAAAGCCACAGGATGAATGCAGTCTTTGCTGACTTCAGTTCCTCAATCAGAAACACAAAATCCCCCACGCCAGAGCAGAGAGCCTCAGTTCTAAGAAAAGGCAGATTTTTCAAAACTACAACTGTAGGTATGACTGTAGCAAAAGTGTTCCTAAAAATAGCGGTGCATCGAGAAGCGCTTTTCCATGTAAATTTTACAGTCCTGGTCAAAGTCACTGTTGACAATGACGGCCCATCTTCGATTCAGACTCGAGGCTGCTGGTTTATTCCGGGGGTTCTTCCTGTGGGTGAGGGACCCAGTCGGCCGGTCACCTGGCTGTCATACCTTAGATTTTCAGGGGGAGAAAAAGAGGCCTTTCAAATGGACTTTTCTGGATAAGGGCTGCTTACTCAGGAAACACAGCAAACAGGCTCCTTTGGGCTCAGTTGTCCCAAGAGGGGTCTTGCTTTCCAGGACCTGTGATTGAAAGTAGTACAGGTGGGGTCCAGCCGACTGCTTCCCGAGCCTCGTTCATTTTTCCGCTTTTCAGCCAACGCAGCGTTTCATTCATGCCCCGCGGCTCAGCCCTCGGCGCCTCTCGTTCTAAAATGTTCAGAGTGAGGGCAAGTGTGGCATTGGTTCAGGCCAGCTTCTGCTGAGCCTGGAGGCCTGGTACCTCGGCGCTGACCTCTCTCTGATCTGCCTGGCTTTTTACACTTAAAGTTTGCCTTTTCAAATATATCTTTTAAATTTAGCTTCTTGATGTCTAACTTTCCGTTGCACCTCATGTGTATCACAGTCAAGGAAGGCTTCCAGGGGATATTTTCATGTGTCAAAACCAGCATGTGATCACATTAGCAAAGAGTAGAGGATTAACCTCCCTGAATATTATACTCAGTATTTTTTTTCTGGGTAAAAATGTTGGGTAGGGTAAGCTGCTGCTTTTGAACAAGTTTTTTCTCACAGATTTTTATTTTCTTTTCTTTTTCTCTGTTTCCTTTTGTTTCGTTCTTTTTTTTTCTTTTTCTTGGGGGAAGGGTGGTGAGAAACAACATTTTTGCCATCTTAACCATTTTTCAGTTCTGACAGATTTCTTTTTGCACCCCAATCTGTGAGAGATTCACAGTGGTCCTCTTGGAAACCCAGCAGCAGATTTTGTGACGGCTTCTCCTGTGAACTTGGCCTTGGGTTTGGGGTGAGCAAGGGGCCTGATGGTCCCGTGGTTAGGACGGCCGCTGAGAAGCCCAAGCCTCCGGCCTCCGCAAAGTTGCCCAGGGAGAAGCTGGGGTAACGCGTTTCCTTGGGGAATTGTTCTGGCTGCTGGTGGCGGCCTTTCTCTTGTAACCACGGAGCTGGTAATTAATGGAGCTCTGTTTTCTAGTCCCCTTTAACCGAGGAACCACTCTTTGGTCTGCTCTGTGTGAAGCCTGCACAAAACCGCAAGGCCCTTTTGTGAGGTTTCTAGTGCCTGCAACCGTGCTGGGCTGTAGGATGTGACTGTGGGTTGGTACACTCTGTTCCATAGGGGAAGGTGGCTTTTAGTAGAATGCTTCCCCCTCTTCTTTTGAAGCGCTCTCGGAAAGTTGGTCAGACACCCACCTGCAATTGATCTTAGCTTCTTGAAGCAGATTCATTTACAGAGAGGACTACACCATCCGCGTGTCAGTCGTAAAGAGCCCCTGTTCCTCTGGCGGAGCCCGCCCCAGAACTCACCTGCGAGCCAGTCATTCAAATCAGGTGTTTGCTGTTGTCTCTCAAGAACTGTACGTTCTTGTAAAGTAGACATGCCTCATTACAGAGCTCCAGGGAGGGGATGCCAGAGCCCGAGCGGTGGGTGAGAAGCGCCCAGCCACGGCCCTGCTTCAGTTACTGTCTTTAACTGGGTTCAGGCAAAGCAAAACAGTATACCGTGGTTTCTCCAGAAAATGTAAAAAGTAAAGTTCTGTCCCGTGTGACGGTTTTTTGAAGGTTCACGTGCCTGCGACCAGGTGAGTATTTCATTCTTTTGGGTGAAACACAGCAGCTTGTTCATTTGCAGTCATTGAGGGAACTCAGGCAAAGGGGCCCTGGTTTGGTTCTGCTAATTGTCTGTGCATCAGCATCACAGGAGTTCCCCCGGCAGCCCTTTCAGAGGGACATGGCTGGTCTTGGAGGAGGCACTTCATTATATAGTATCCATGGTCCGTGCTCCAATTAAGGCCATTTTACTGTCATGCTTTTTAGTCACCACATTTAATTTTTTTAAGGTGAAAAGCAGAAAGATTGGGAAAAAAATATCTTCTGATGAGAATGTCACAAGTGTTAATGTGAGTCATGGAAATTGAGATTTTCATAAATTGCAATCCTAAACCAAATGCTTGTGGTAGGGAGCCCATGATACAAGTCCATAAAATATATAGATGCGAAAAAGATAATGTGAAAACTTCCACAAAATATGGTTGGAAAGGAAAAGTGAATTTTTAAACTAGATAAATGGAATTGTAACACTTTCAACATAGTGATGAAATTGTGTCACTAGGGGTAGAAGTGTCACTGTAGATAATAGAAAGGATAACCCAAACTTTTTCTAATTAGGAGTTTAATTCTACGTAAAAGGCTGTAATGACTTGCATTGATACTCCAAAATAGTTATTTTAAGTCTTTTATACAAAAAAAAAAAAAAAAAGTCTTTTTAATTAACAAGCCTGGTTTTAAAGACAAGCTTTGGAATAAGTTTAAAATATTCAAATGCGAACATTGAGGCAGAAATCCTTGGGTTGTCTCCTCTCTGGACTGGAAAACGCCCATTTTAATCCTCCCCGTATAGATTTGTGTAGGAGATTCTCATGGGAAAAGTCAGTTTATTCTTAGGGGTAGAGCCAAGAAGATACGGCTTTTTTAATGATAATTCTAGCACTGTTTGAAGACATTCTTCTGGTACTAGATTTTGTTACTAACTCTCTAAAGGCTTTGGAAAAGAATTTTGACTCAGTATGCGATTCTTTGTCAGAACAGGCTTGATTTTCATTTCTCAGGCTCTGTCAAGTGCACAGATGTTTCCAATAGTTCTGATTACTCTGTGAGGGGCTGAACGCTCAGCGCCAGAAAGCAAGTCTAGCTTCATTCCTCTTGGCAGCCGCTTTCTCCCTTCCCACCCTTCCCCCACCCACAGAACACACCGCGTGGCTCTGAGCAGTCTGAAAAGTTCCTACAGCGGGAGAAGGAGACCAGCAGAGGCTGGTGATGAGGGAGCACGTCTGAAGCGGAGCTTCCCAGGGCCGGGGGTGGTGACACGCGGGGACCACGTGCGCAAGCGGGCCCCGCAGACGGGCGGCTCGGGCCGAGGGAAGGCTCCGTAGGGGGTGCAGGCCTGAGGGGCCTCCGCAGGCTGGGCTCCCCACGGGGCTTGTTCACGGGTCACGCTTTCCCCGGGATGGGAAACATTCCTCCTTTTCGTTACAGGGATCAACCACTTCCATAACGTGGGGTTTTACGAGGAAGATTCTTCTCCGGGCTGGGCCTCTGCTGTTAACCTTTTAACATTAGCATCTTCGACTGTTCACAGAGAAATATGTGAGATATGTGAGATTCAGCATAGTAACATTTAGAAGGGGGTTAGTCACTTGGGGAAAATGTCCTTTGTAGCCCAGCAAAGACAATTCCTTTTGTCGATATTTATGCTTCATTTTGGAAGAGTTTTGTTTTGTTTTGCTTTCTGTGGTTGTCAAGTGGACATGTGTTCCTTATTCTAAATATCTGAACTTTCTCTGGAAAGACCAGGAGGGCAGTGGAGAGCATGGAGCGTGACAGAGGGCCGGCAGGCAGCCGAGGACACTGCAGGGCTGCGAGCCCGGGTAGGGGTCAGTTCTCTGCCGGGGGTGGGGCTGGGCGGCCTCTCTGGAACAGGATGTTTCCCGGCAGCGGGCCCGGCCGCCCCTTCCCCCTGCACGTCGCAGCTCAGCCCAGCAACCGTCTTCTCTTCTCCTGTGGTCTCCGTGCTGATGCCCAAAGGGGGGGACAGGAAACACACAGGCAGAGTTCACTCCCGAAGTCACAGAGGAAGAGCCCATGTTTTGTTTTGGTTTTCAAGCAGCTCATTTTTACAGCAAACCTATCTTACCTTTTTCACTTCAGCAAATGTGTGACCGCTTGCTGGGTACAAAGCACCGCCCGAGGCAGCTTTGGGAGAGGCCTGCTGCTAGCTTCCTCTTCTTACAAGCTGTGCGCCCGGCCCTTGGCACTTGGGGGCTCACACACTGGGCATGGGAAGGTTGCAGAAGAATGACGCAAACCTGCTTTCTGGTGCCGAGGACAGACACACACACACACACACACACACAACCCAAAGCCTGGCTGGTGTCAGACTTGAGACGTAATTTGTTTAAGGACAGAGTGGTAAGGACGGTAGACAAGAGCAGTTTCTCAGAGGGATTTGACGGGGGCTGAGACGAGACCAACTGGGGAGGTGGGGGCTCCAAGCAGAAGGGATCAGCAGGACCCACCTCAGAAGGAGGACATGGCCCCTCTGGGCCGTGAAGCACGGGAGAAGCAGCCGAGCCTGCCCGGGGAGGCGGGCTAGGACCCGGTTACGGGAGCTTTGCGTCTTATACCTAAGGAATGTGTGTGTAAGGTTCTTGCATAGGAGGATGGCATGTGTGAACGTTTTAAGAAGGTAACTCTGGCAGCGGTGTTCGGGTGGTTTGGAAGGAAAGCCTGGATCGGGCAGGGCACTCAGGAGACCAGTGCAGAAATCCAAATGATGTGATTGGTGTGGGCGTGCTGAGGAAGGGAGGAGTCAGAAACACATTCTAGAGTCCGTTTGACCGCGTTTCGGGGGTGCAAAGGAGTGCGGTTGACTGTGATACCGTTTACCCAAAAGGCAACGCTGGAAGAGAAACAGATGTGAGGGCGAGTAATGAGTCACGTCCCAGACTCACTGCTTTGAAGGGCTGGGGAAGCAGCAGCCCCGGGTGCCTGCTTGGAAGTGCCCAGCACGGAGGGTACGGTGTGAAGCCTGAGCCTGGGGCTGCCCGGATTGGAGGGCCAGAGGGGGTGGGCCTAAGACGGGGAGCTGGTCACAAGATCCTCCTGTGGGAGGGGCGATAATGAGCATCCCTGTGAGCTGTCCCCAGCGAGTGTACAGTCTAAGGGAAGATGGACGGCAAGCGGTCGCGAGAAGGCCCTGCACCTGTTTTCCAAGCAGGATCATGGCGTTGATGCTCTTCACGGACTTCCTGGGTGTGCTTCAAAGGGCCGAGACTTAGAAGAGTTCGGACAGAAGATGGGAGTGAGCGGAGAGGAGAGGAGGGAAGGAGGGCAAGGCCCTTCAGGCCAGAAGCCACGTGGCACATGAGGGGTCAGCCGGTGCCCATGCAGCGTGTGGAGGGACGTGTTGAGGCTTGGGGCGGGGAGGGAGCCCGGGAGGAGCTGGGGTGGGTGGCAGAGGGTCGGGAGGGTCGCGCTAGGGAGTATCCTGGGGGCTGGCGAGGGCTCTCGAAGGCTTTCGGAGAGAGAAGGGCGTGCTCCGCCCGTGTTTCCGGATGCCGGGCTCTCTGCTCTGTGGCTGCTTCTGCCGATCGGGGGGGCACAGGCGCTGAGGAGCCCGCAGTGCCCCGGCCACACCACTCTCACCAGGCCGGAGCTGGCCTCCATCTGATTTTATCACCGTATTTCACAACAATCCCCCAAAAGGCCTACAAGCAGAGTTCTTACTAGTTTGCCCTAAGTTTAAAAATGAGTGCAGTTGACCTTTAAACAGACGCAGTGCCCTGGTCCACTCATACGTGCGTTGTTTTTCAGTAAGTACATATATGTGCTGAAAATGTATTTTCCCTTCCTCATGATTTTCTTAATAACATTTTTTTCCAGCATACTTTATTGTCAGAATACAGTGCGTAAAGCATATGACATACAAAATACGCGTTAGTCCACGGTTCACGTCATCGGTGAGGCTTCTGGTGGACGGTAGGCTACCAGTCGTTATGTCTGGGGGGAGTCGAAAGTTAGATGCAGATTTCTGACCGTGCAGGGGGGTCGGCGCCCCTAGCCCCCCACGTTGTTCAAAGGTCTGTGGCACTCTTTGAGAAGGGATGTATGTCTCAGGCACAAAAGTAGTCGGACACTCTCATGGAAAACCATCAGATTCTGACAGTGTAAGACACAGAAAATCATTATTGTACGCTAGAATGTGAAAAAGCAGATATTCGAGTGTTTTGCAAGGGACGTAAATTAAGGGACAGGGACACGGGAGAGCCCTCATTCGGCTGGTGCCCAGCGCTCTGAGCCAGCTGTGGAATGGGAGCTGAGCTCCCGGCCCAGGCGCCAGCCTCGCCTGCTGAGGGCCGGTGGCCTGGGCTCGCTGACCTGTCCCCTCCCTCCCCAGCTGTCCGGCGGCTGTGAGCTGACGGTGGTGATCCACGACTTCACGGCCTGTAACAGCACCGAGCTGACCATCCGCCGTGGCCAGACGGTGGAAGTCTTGGAGCGGCCCCACGACAAGCCTGACTGGTGTCTGGTGCGGACCACCGACCGGTCCCCCGCGGCGGAAGGCCTGGTGCCCTGCGGCTCCCTGTGCATCGCCCACTCCAGAAGTAGCATGGAGATGGAGGGCTTCTTCAACCACAAAGGTAGGCGTTGGCGGGCGGGCATGGCGATGACGGCCCTGCTGGAAGCGACACCGGTGCTCTGTCCCCGCTTCCTGCAGCCTCATGATAGGTACGATGCCTCCTGGTCACTCGTGCCCCAGCCCGTTATCCCTGTGTCTCCGGGCCTTCTTGATCCATCTGGAGCTGAGATGGAATAAGGGTTTCACCTGTCACTCAGAAATGACAAAGCATCGCCTCGTTTCCCAAGGCCGCGTAATAAGATAGCGGGTTGGCGAAGGACAAGGGGGCTGTTGTTTTGGGGGCCAGTGTCATTCATAAGTGGAGAAGACCGAGAAGGCACTGTTCTCTTCCAGGTGATGTTGAACACAGGTAGGGGAGGCGGGGCCAGACTCAGCATCTTCCTAATCTTGGGTTTTCACATTGTGGATTCTTTATTTTGTTAGTGTTCAGTGCTAGACGGTCAAGCATGCAGGTCCTGAGAGTTTGTCTTTATAGCTTGGCAAAGTGTCTCGGGGCATCCCAAACGCCCCAGGTTCCCTGCCTGGAGAGGGAACGCAGCTGGACCCCCGGTGGGGAGGCTGGCCGAGTCAGGCAGGGCTCACTCAGTGTCAGGGGTCTGCAGCTGTGACAAGAGAGGTGGCTTTTGAAAAAAATGCTTTTCAACTGAAGTAACAGGGTATTGGAACAAAACGGCATTTGGCACTGGGGACTCCTTTAGAGGCAGGCAACTGTAGCAAGGCCGCTTTTCCACGTGTGTCTGGATGGGTCAGTAACGAGCTCCCCGCGAGAGTACGAGAGTATGTTTATCCTGAATGTCCAACGTGGTCCCTGTGGGACTGATGTGGCTTGAAACGGGACCTGTCTGGATTGAGCTCGTCTGCAGGTGCAAAATACACACTGGACTGCAAGACTTGCCATGAAAAAAGAATGTGTAAATTATTTTATAGTCATTGCAAAGTGGTATGATAACATACTTTATAGGGTGGGTTAAATAAAATGTATGATTCAAATTAATTTCACCTGTTTCCTTTTACTACTTAAATGATGGCTACTAGAAAATTTTCAATTACATACGCAGCTTGCACTGTGTCTGTTGGACCGTGCTGGTTTAATCTCTCATCTCACTGAGGAGCTAATTGGAGGCTGTAAGACCTTTTCAGAAACACTGAGCTGTAGCTTCTAGAAAAATGCAGAGCGGGTAGAGTTTATATGCTTCGAACCGCATTAGGTCAGTCTTTGTTTTTCTGCCATGTTGGCAGATGGCCGATTCTTCCAGATCTGGGGGTCTGCGGTTGGTTTACCCTTCCTGAGAGAACTCCACTATATTCTGCATATTCCAGTTCTTTTCTGTTAATTTTGGGACATTCCAGTTGCTCCCTCCGTTGGTCAGCTGTGCCCTCTTTACATTCATTCTGACGCGTCCTGGAGACCATCCTCTGGCTGCTGAGGGGTCAGTCCTGGCGGTGAGCTACGTGAAGCTGCACAGGAAACAGCCGGTGACTAGCCCCCTCGGGAATTACAGGCCCAACCATGTTCCGGATCCCTCGGGGCCTGAATGTGACTGTATCGTCACCTCAGTAAGCAGCTGGAAGAATTAGGCTACGGTGTCTCCAGGGATCCAAAGAGAAAGGCAGGGAATTTCCCGATTTTGCCCCGAAGCTGAGGCATCTGCTTGCATTTCCCGGGGAGCCGCCCCTGAGTGCCGGCAGCCTTGGTTGGACCTGCCCTGCTGTGGTACCGAGTTCTGAGTTCAGATGGCGGCGTGTGCTGGGCCACCCGTTGGCCTGGGTGTTTCCAGAGTTGCACAATGTATTTAAGTCCTTGAGTCTGAGTTGAAAATGAAGTACAACGTTTTCTTCAAGTTCGTCTATTATGTGCAGAGGAGCCCCGGTGAACTTAAGCTGCAAATAACGTTTGTTCTGAAAGATTGCTTTTCACATGTGCCTTTCCTGTGGTGTGTTCTCTACTTCCTGGTGTTCGCAATTGCAGGCTAGCCAAGCAGAAAGAACGGTGTAGTTATCACACTTGCCTTTGTCCTGCAGACTTCCTACAGAGGTTGGGTTTGTGCTTGTCTTTTGGCCTAACTACCATTCTGTCCCCTGAGCCTTTTTCCTCTGACATTCCGTGACTTTCCGGCACCTGAGGCGTCACTCCTGCTCCTCACAAACCCTCTACGTACTGAGAAGGTGTCTCTTCGTTGAGTAAAACCTGTTGTGAACTGTCAGTTCATAGATTGGGGCTCGGAGCCTTAGGCATTGTTTTCCTTCTGTTCCGAATTTTTGTTTTTCCTATGGTGCAGGGAAGCTCTTGAGGTGGTCTGTCCCCGGCGGTGTTGGGACTTGGGTGGCAGACGGGGGAGGGAGGATCCTCCTTGGGCTCTTGGACAAGCCTGTGCCAGAGCCTCCTGTGCGCGGTCAAGTCCAGGGAATCGGGCAGTGACCAGCGCCTCCGTCTAGGAGAACAGTCTCCATCGGGTGGTCGGGACAGCAAGGGGTGAGGGTCCAGAACGAGCCCCAGGGACTGCGGGAAGGAGGCCGCCGCCCCCCTGGGGAGCAGGCGGTCCCCAAGGCCTCTGCTTGGGCAGAGCTCCCCTCCCGGCTCTCGTGTGCAGGGGACCGCGGGCTGTTCGCATACCGCCGTGCGCTGGGCCGGCGTCTGCTGGCGCGGCGGTGCACTCTGAGTCCTTTCCGGTTTGAGAGCCGGGCTGGGCCGCAGGGCCGCTGCGGCGAGGGCTCCAGTGCGGCCCCTCCTCCCGCAGAAGTGGGTGTCCCGCACCCTCTGGGCCTCCTTCGCAGAGTCGCACGCGGGGCCGTCTTGCCCTTCACACGCTTCAGAGCTCCGGAGCGCCGGGGGGGGGGGGTGTCGTGATGTCTCGTCCCTGGTCACTCGCTGTTGACCTCTGGTTCCTTAAATGTCTGTGATTCTTTCCGCTCTGACCTTCCAGGTGGGGGAACAAGCACATTCGCTAATCTCTAGTCCCCCAGTTTTCCCAGCCTTAGTGCCTCAATTTGTTCGCAACTCCCCAATCCAAACACCTTAAGTTTCCAGTGTGAAAAACATGCCTGTTGAGGTTAAATGTCTGTGTATTTGGTCGTGTGTGATATTTAAGAATTGCAGTGTGGCTGTGAGGATCAATACTCAGGTCGGCCCCGAAGGGCCCGTTACGCACTGTGAGTGCCGCCCGGGTCGCCGGCGCTCTGAGGCATGGCTGGAGTGGGAAGTCTGCTGGGCCACGCGAGGACTTAGGATTTATGAGCCCCGGGCTCCTTGGATCATGCTGTTTCGCTGGGTGATGTCGGGGGAGGATAGAACATCACCGATTTAAATGAACAAGAAGTATAATTGTACAGTTTGTTCTTCAAGAAGCTATTTTTGGGTCTGAGGCTGGACTCCAGTGTGGACATGATCCGGGGGAGAGGTCCGGGCGGGAGGGCTGCCGCGGAGCGGTGTCTGTCGACGGGCAGCCTTGGCATCTGGCATCTCGCCCTCATCTTGCCCTGGCCGCCCTTGTCCCCGCTCACAGCCTCTCAGTCACAGGTGGCAGCCGGGCATCAGCCACAGCCCTCAGAACGGGGCCCCAGCAAGTCCCTGTGCCCCTTCAGCGCGTGTGTGTGGTTCACAGCACCTCCCGCCGCAAAGCTTCTCCTGGTCTGGGGCCCGGCAAGTCCGCCGAGCCGCCGGATTGAGAAGCACTGGCCCCCAAACCCCCGCGTGTGATCATTGATTGACTGCTGATACAGGGTCACGGAATTATCTTTAGTCCCTTAGAAAATCCAAGGGATTTTTCTGTCCTACTCTCTCAACGTGGAAAGCTGCCACTGTTCTCTGTGTATTTGCTTAGTCTTGGGCCCAGAAAGTAAACAGGAATATCAGAAATGTTTATATTCCCGACGAGGCCCGTGCACCACATCCCCTTTTTGGCGCTACCCTGGACTGAGTGGGTCAGCTGTCCTCTTTCTTCACAGCCAGAACTACCATATGTGATAGTGTTTGAGAGCTTAGCTCCATGGTTCGGGGATAGCCCAGCGAGCATCCCTGGAGCAGTGCAGGGGCCCTGGATGGGCAACAGTGCCCAGGGTTGGTGGTGAGCGGGTGGAAGATACTCAGTAAAAGTAGGATTGTCTCGGTCAGTAACCGGACAGAGTCGCATCCCGAGCTTCCTGCAGGACGCATGCCTGAAGCGCGTCGTGGCAGCCTTTGGACTGTATTTGCTTTTTTTAAGGGTAAAGCAGTAATCTGTCATCAGTCTTAAGGAGGTCCTTCCTCTCTCCTCACACCCAGATTATTGCATCTGAAAGACTGCCCATGTGACTGTCATGGCGCCACTTGTCGCTTGAGGTCTTCCGCTGCCTGGCCTGGCCCAGTTGGAGTTGCGCTTTTAGCCACCACTGAATTGTTTTTTGCTAAAATTCAGCTTTAAGAGGAGACGTTTCGGGGGTGAGAGTGACATTTATGGTGGAACATTTAGAAGAGGTGATGTGTTGAACTCGCAAGGTCTGTGCTTTGTGTCAGGAGGACCCGCATTCTGATTCCACCTCTGTCTTTGGTGACGTTGCAACCCGGGGCCTGAGGTGGGTGGAAATGGGTGGTCCCTGAGGTCCTCCCCAGCTCTGACGTTCTCAGGTTATATTTCTCATGAGGCCTTTCTGAATGAAGGCCAATTTCCAAACCTCCCCCTTTTCCTTATGCTGACCCCTAATGAGGTGGCCAGGTGGTGTTTTTGCTAGTTTGTTGATGTATTTAGGAGAAAATACCCACTTAGGAACCTTAGCCTTAATCTCTCTTAAAGTTGTTTATAAAGTTTTTCTCTCTGGGATAGTGTATAGGTCAATACTTGCATTTCACTTTGAAGAAGTTAAAAACATGATTTTTTTCGCTCTGAATTCTTCATTAGAAAAACAGAGGAACAAAAACATGAGAAATAAAATTTGTTGCTTGCTAACCACTTGGGCCTCTTACACCCTGGGGCTTTGACTCAGCACACCACACTTACTGAAAACGACGTTCCAGAAATAATCCCCTGTGGTTTCCGGTTTACCACATCACTTACAGAAAAGTGGGTGCCATCAAAATCAGGTAAAAGAGAAGACCCAGGAATTATCTTTTATAAATGCAGTGATGCGTGATTGATATCAATGAAATGGGACGTTTTCTTTAATCCAAATGAAAACTAGGAAAGTGAGAGATTTTTCATGAGAAACTACCTGAAATGTAGGTTTTTCTCTGGGTTCCACCTTGGGCTGCCTCCTTGTCTCTCTCAAAACTCTCTGCCAGGGTTTTGCTATCCATCCTTCTCTCTGCCTGAATATTTGACTCTCTCAAATATTCAGTCACTGGACTGTCCTCCCAAGTTTTTGTGACTGGTTTGTTTCACTTAACATAATGTCTTCCAGGTTCATCCGTGTTGTGGCCTGTGTCAGAATGTCCTTCCATTTTAAGGTTGACTCTTAACTCCATTGTAGGGATAGATGACAGTTTGTTATCCATTCACCTGTCGATGGGCACTGGGGTCTGCTGTGAGCAGTGCTGCTCTCTTCAAGTCTCTGCTTTCCGTGCACTGGGGAGGAAGCCCTGGTCCGGGAAGATCCCACATGCCGTGGAGCAACTAGGCTCGTGCGCCACAAGTGCTGAGCCTGTGTTCTAGAGCCCGTGAGCCACAACTGCTGAGCCCGCGTGCCGCAACTGCCGAGACCCGTGTGCCTGGAGCCCATGCTCCACAACGAGAGAGGCCACCGCGGTGAGAAACCCGCGCACTGCAACGAAGAGTGGCCCCCGCTCACCGCAACTACAGAGGGCCCGCGCGCAGCAACGAAGACCCAACACAGCCAAAAATAAATAAATACATTAAATAAATTAAAAAAAAAAATAATAGCCCTTCCTGCCCAACCGAGGCTTTAAAAACAAACAAACAAACAAAAAAACCCAGACGTGGAATTGCTGGATCATGATAGTGTTGTTTTTAATTTTTGAGCATGCCTACCACATTTTGTTACCTTTATCTAAAGCGTATATTTCAAGCATATTCTCGTCTTTCCATTGCCACCGTTGCCTCCTTCCCACTAAGTCTCCCAGCCTCACTTCTCACCCTCTTCTTGCAGCTAAAACACAGATCCGGTCAAACTGTGCTCCTGCTTAAATTTTTTCAGTGTCTTGCTGTTGGTCACGGAATAAAATCCAGTTTCCCAACATGTGCCACAAGGCGTTGCCCCTCATGCTCGTGTGCGCAGGTACACACACGATGAGTGCACACATCCCGTCTTTCTCCCCCTGGTGTGGTCATCAAGTAACGGGGAGCAGGGGTTCTTACTCCCTTGCCCCTGCCTGACACTCCTGTCCCTTCTCACCAAATAAAAAACCCTACAGGAAAAAATGAATGTATCCAGTGAGTCTGGGGGGGTGAGGGTGCAGTTAACAAGTATTTCAACACAAAGGCTAACATCAGGGTAACCTGAGAAAGGCCCCATGAGATGATGAACTCCAGGGACCACTAAAGACACACAAGGAACCTCATAGGAACTCACTGAAAGAACTTTAAAACGTTTTAGTAGGAGCGATGGGTGCAGTAATAGTGCTGAACTTACAAATGTGATGGAGGAAGTACAAGTAACGCAGGCTTTAAACAGCAGGGTTGATGAGGGGCAGAGAGCCTCCGCCCACAGCCGTCGTGGAGAGAAGGGACCCTGAACGGTGGGCACGAGGGCTTTAAATCGAGGCCTGGGGACCGGGACTTGCCTTGTGGTCCAGTGGGTAAGACTCTGCACTCCCAACACAGGGGGCCCGGGTTCGATCCCTGGTCGGGGAACTAGATCCCACATGCATGCTGCAACTAAGAGTCCACATGCCGCAACTAAGAAAAGTCCGCAGGACACAACTAAAGATCCCGAGTGCCACAACTGAGACCCAGCACAGCCAAAAAAGAAAAATCGAGGCCTGTAACTTGGGGGGGAAGGGGTCTCAGCAGTGTTCACAGGCAAATGAGTACAGTTCATCGTAATCCGCTTTGTCCAGTTCTGTTCTGTGTTTTTTACTTTAAAGGTACACACCTTACATAGAGAAATCCATGGAGCCACTGCTCAAAGTTGTGACAAATGGACATACCATTTATACCACATGCAATCTCTTAGAATGAACGAATGGATGAAGTGCCCTGGTCCCAGACCTGGAGGTTATAAACTCCACATCTGATTCTCAGGGTAACCACTGGCACGGCCACTAGGTGAGGGTAAAATTAGGGCACCCAAGTTGCAGTGCGTCTGAGCCCCTGTTGCCCTCCCTCCAGGGCTGTTCTCCTCACCTGGCCCCTTCAGCCTCCCTCTCCACGGCGGGGCCCTGTGAGGTCGTGGCTCTGCCTGCTTGCTGGGTGGCGCCCACCACTGCCCGCCCCGCAGCTCCCGTGCCCCTCGGTCCCATGCCGTACAGGTGAGACCAGGTGACAGGACTTGGCAGAGGTTTGCATATAGTGGAAAAGTAGGACTCAGATGGCCACTGGTGCGTCTTCCCGCAGGAATCCCAGGCCCTGGCCTCACCACCTGCGTCCCCAGCCTGTGCCCAACATCTGGTTTCGGCTGGCCCCCAGCTCAGGGGCACTTTAAAGCGGTTTCCCTGCTCAGAATACAAGCAGTTACTAAGATTCCTCACCCCCATCCAGACCACCTTCCCAATTCCCGGGACGGCATCCGCTGCATACAGCCCAGCCGGCAGAGGGGCGCCCCATCCTGGGAGAGGAAGCCTGGCCTCTGTGCCTGGGGCCAAGGCCTCATCCTGTGCTCTCTCCCCAGCCCCCCTGCCACCCAGAAAAGCAGCAGCTCTGCAGATGCTCAGGTGCTTCTCTACCTTCGATAAGAAATCTGTGCAACCAGAAATGGAGCTCCCGGTCGCAGGCCTCTTGCATTTCCCCAGGGACATTGGGGACAACTTGGTTTAAATTTGTTCAACCCAAATATTTCATCTTTCCCAAGTCATGAAACCCTCCTCCCCAAGGATGAATCTAAGTCTCCTACCACCGATGACTGCTGATGACTTTTAAATGACATGTATGTTTTTGGAAAACGTAAGGCATTAAAAAGGCTTTAATAATGTTAAAATTTTTAGTTGAATATACTGTGATTCTGCTGTGTTTAGACATTTGCTTAGTGCCAGGTTGTCCCCGTTAATCAGAAAACACATCCACCCCAGGCCCACCAATGCATAGACGTTCGAACCTGTATCTGCCCACACGTTCTTTAAGAATATATATAATGGAAGATCTGTATTTTTTTTTTTTTAATTAGCTTGGAAAAAAGAGCACTTTTTCGTCTGTTTGAACAGCTGCTAATGTAAATCCCTGTGGGAAGAAAAACCGAGGAACAGACAGTTGCACCAAGAACAAAGACTTAGTCTCTCTCCCCTGAGCCCTGTGGATCCGGGGCTCGGGGATCAGCCCGAGACCTGTGATTAAGGAGCACTTTGCATGCAGCGTGTAATTACGGAGCCCCATAAGCGGGCCGTAGCTCTCTTCAGTGCTTCACGTTGGAGGTATTTTCATGCTCCAACTGTACGTGAAAGTGTTTATTAAAACAGGAAAAAACCATGAGCAGGTATTGACGCCATCCATATTAGCTGATCACAAAAAATTATATATATAGCAAAGCCATAAACAATGAATGCGAACACCGTCTTCCCACAGCCGGTCATGACACAGTGTTCAGGGAAAGGTATGTAATCAGGGGAGAGGTGATCCCAGGGAGAATTGAAACGTGTCTTGTTCAGGGTGACTCGGGCTGGGCAGGGGGTGGCTGCTTCCTGCCTCTCTGGGGACTCGATGGTTTTCACTACCTCCTTTCTGACGTGTACGCATACCAGACTTCGCAATTTATTAGGCAAACTGGGGTTTCTCTTTTAAATGTACTCACTCTAACTAGCGCCTGCAGAAACTGAAAAATTACAGGGAGATGATGTGTTTGGTAAGAGGTTGTTCAGTAGTACAGTGAGCTGGTTTTCTTAAGTATTTTGAAAATGAATAAATGCTGTACCTGGAGGGGATGTTCAGGTATGTTTCAGTCAGAGTCAGTTGGCACTTGTTTCCTGATAGTATTTACTAGATCGTGGTTCTGAGGACACCTGATAAAACAGCACCTAAGCGCCCATGGGCAAGTGTGTGCCAGAAAAACTAAAGTGTGTTTGGCTTTGGCTTCTACGTTCCTTTCTCTGTTCTGAGAAACGTGAGATGATCTTGTGATTGTTTTGTGTGCCTAGAGCTTACTTTCCCATCAGCAGTCAGAATTTTGAAAGATTTGACTGTAGATGCTAATAGTTGAGCTGCAAATGGCAAGGAGAAGGGAAAATACCTTCAGAGATCCTGGCTGATTCTGAAGCAGCGTGCCCGGAAAGCTTTAGAATCATGTGTCCCTGATCAAATCTGATGGAAGCTGTGGTACCTAGTCCCAGAAAAACGAACATCAGTACAAAACTTTTACATACAATTTCAGCGGCGCCACATTCAGAACTTCTTTTCTAAAGAAGGGAAGAAATACCAAATTTTAAAACTTATTTTAGATGTTTTGCGTGGTTCAAAAATAAAACTGAAAAGGTATAAACTGAGAAGTCTGGTTCCCACAGTCCCACTGGCCATGTATAGTTCACCATTTTTATTCATTCCCAACTTCTACATCTGGTACTTTGTTAGGCACAGATAAACATGTATTCAGTCATTCCTCCTTCCGTTTTCCTACATAAAAGGTAGTATTTTGCCCCTGGCTTTGTCACTCAGCCATACCTTTTAGGAATGACTTTAGTACATGGAGAGGTGCATGCCTCATCCTTTCTCACGGACAGGAGAGCTTCCCATGTGCACGTGGCTTAGGTTAGTAGCTGGTACAAGGCTGAGCACCCCAGGTCGCTTCTGGTCTGCTGCTGTTACAAAGAGAGTCACAGAGGATCGCTGTGTGTGTGTGTCTTTTCCTTCATATGCAAGCTTGTCTATACAGCGGAATTCTACAAGTGGGATTGGTGGGTTGAAGGGTAAATGCATTCATGGAAAACAAACTTTTGAAGAAGAGTCACCTGAATCATAAATTAATCACATCAGAAAAAAAATCACAGTAAACATGCTATTTAATGACATTTGCTTTTACGTATTTTTAATTCTTGATCAGAGTCGTGATATTTGCACTGTACCGAACCCCTTGAGCTCTCTAATTTCACCTTACCCACCTAGGAAAAACAAAAACTGTCTCCTTGAGTAGGAGTACTCTTTAAAATCATTCATGTAAATGACATCAGAAGTTTCCGTGTGACTCCTGTGAGATGAGATTTTGGTGGACGTTCTCCCACAGAACTCTGCACAGGAGCGTGCAATATTAGTGCAAATAATGTTTCACCAGTGTCTGCATTTTACTGCAGATTCAGTCAAAGAGGTGCAAATTAGGAGTTTGACACTAAATGTAGAGTGGTCGTAGTTTCCAAAGAATGGGTAACCTCCCGTAGTGTGTGTCTAAAAATAGCTTTTTGTGGCGCTTCTGTTTTGCTTTCCACCTGTGCCAGGCTGCCTCGGAATCCAGGCCACCCGTCACCTGTGAGAAACACATTCAGGAGACGGTGCTGTCCGTGGTTGTAATGGGCTTTGAAGTCTCCATATAATCTCTATACTTTCTGAAGGCTTCACTTTCCAATGATGAACATTCCACAGTGAATTTTGAAACATGCTGTTTTTAAAACCCTCCCCAGTGTAACTTTTTTCTTTCTTTACTGACACTCTGAAAAGATTTTGGAGGGAAGAGAAGAGTACGGGAGGCTGGGGGTCAGTCAGAGGGTTCAAGAGGTTGACCTTTGAACTCTCACTCCGGACCCAGCTCTGTCTAGGAGAAGGGTCCTGCCCCCTTCCTGGTGCTCTCTGGACAGAGCGGGGCTGCCCTGGAATCTTCTGACATGCTTTGGTGCTTGGGCCTTCAAGGCGCATTGTAGCGTGGTCTGACCAGCGGTGGCTGGGATGCTTTGGACAGCTTGGTCGTTCCATGTGGCCAGCTATTCAAGGGGGTCGTCATTTTCCCAAAAGTCTTCCGACCAAGCTCAGGACAGGGGACCCAGCATGTTTGTTGTCTGAGGGCCCTTTCAGACATTCGAGAAGACAGTAAATAGGCTCATTCACCTTGGCTGTGTTGCAAGGCAGCTCTGGAATTCTGTATTCTTTTCCCTGTGTATTCAGTTGCACCCTTTTCCTCCCCCACCCCTTCTCCTGAGTCTGTAGAACCTTGAATTTACTAGAAGGAAAGAATATTAAGTTCTGTTCTTAGAGATAGATTAGCTTCCGCCTCAAAAATAATGGGACCATTTCAGTCCCAGATTATGGTGCAGATTGTTATCCGACGGGGGCAGAGGCTGCATTAGTCATCTCGGGGTGCCATAACAAAAACCACGGAGTGCATGGCTTAAACAACAGACGTTTACTTTTTCATAGTCCTGGATGCTCAAGGTCCAAGATGAAGGTGTGGGCAAGGTTGGTTTCTTCTGAGGCCTCGCTCCTTGGCTTGCAGAAGGCCACCTTCTTGCTTGTCCTCACGTGATCCTCCCTGTGTGTACACCCCTGGTGTCTCTCTGGGTGTCCAGATTTCCTGTCCTTATAAGGACACCAGTCAGATTAGATTAAGACCCACCCTTACAGCTTCATTTTAACCTGGTCACCTTTTTAAAGACCCTATCTCCAAATTTGGTTACATTCGGAGGTACTGGGGGTTAGGACTTGAACTTAGGAATTTGGGGGGGTCGTAATCAGCCTACAGCAGAGGGACTGTTGGAGCCTCAGAAGAGTAGCAGTAATAACAGGTAGGACATGTTGAGGGCTTGCCCTGTGCCAGGCACTGTGCTGCTTTTCTGTACATGTAATCCTCAGGATACCCCGATGGCAGCGTATACTATTATCATCCCTGTGTTAGGATAGGGAAATGGAGGCACAGAGAAATTAACTTGACCACGCTTAGTAGGTGATGGAAAATGGGGTTTTAAAAGCAGCGGTCAGCCTTCAGGGCCCAAGTTCTTAAGCACTGTGGGTCCTGCTCTCCATACAAGCTGGGAGGAGCCTTTGGTCCCGGAGGGAAGCTGTAGCCTCTAGAGACAAACTCAGTTGCCCAAGGCCAGGCAATATTTGTGGAAGAGCTGATTCCAGAAGCCGGTCTCCCAGGTCCACCACACTCGAGGCCATTTGCCTTCCGGGGGCTGTGGATGTTCCCAAGACCACCCCACCACCACCCCCAGCAGTCGTTTTTCTCTGAGAAGGATCCATTTTCAACCTTCTGATTTCACTTACAATATGATAATTCTAATTGCTTTCCACCACCTGAAGAAGCCACCTTGATGGAAATCTGTCTTTTTCTTCTCTTTAGGCCCCTTCCCTCCTCTCCCTCCTCTGTGAGTCAAGCACAGAACTTGACCCTCAGGGGGCTTGTTGTGAGTCAGTGAATGGAAGAACCAATAGCAAGAGCGAAAATGAATTTTTTTTTTTAAATCAATTTGCATCCAGGAGCAAAATTTTTCTCCTCCCTCCCTGCCTAAAAAAATAAAAAATCTGCCACTTGGCCTTCCTCGGAAGAGCTGGAGAGATAAGCTTCCTGTCAGGGCTTCCCATTCACCCTGATCCCTCCCTGGGTGCTTCTGTGGCCTGTGTCCTCGCTCTCTGACGCTTCACAGAATTGGGACATGAAAGGCGCGTATTGGCTGCCAGGAGTTGGCGACATTGCTCTAATTTTTTGAACACTATTGTTTTTGTTAGTTTTTTAGGGAACGTTCTTGTGAGGTTACCATCTCATATTGCCATTCTGCAAATAATCCACATGCTGATGCAAACAGAGAAGGTCACATAGTGAGTTAAAGTGGGAAAGAGGAGTCCTTGAATGTTGGTTTTGTTCAAGTAAGAGAAAAACTCCCACCGTTTGTGAAAAGATAGTAAGTAAAGCAGTGAAAAGGAGCCTATCGAATTTTTGGCACCCAGATGAAGAGTTTGAATGCCTCAATAAAGGTGCTTTTGTGGATTGGCAACTGCGCTAGAAAGCGGCAGGAAATAATGTGCTGAATGGGGCCCTCAGATGCAGGATTCAGTCGTCCTGTCCCCTCCCTCCAGAGCGGGAGGTGTTATCTGCGGGGTAAGAAACTGGACAAAACGTCCTCTGAACAGGAGTATCTTTGTGCGTGGAACCTGAGAAACTCGATCCCGGCTGTGCAGCTGTGCAGAGGCCAGCGCTGTGGGCTCGCGGGACAGAAAGGAAATGCCGGGAAGGGAGGGAACCAGGGCCGGGGAGGCAGGATGGGAAGCAGCCACGCGAAGCAGTGGGATCTCGGATGGTCCAGCTGCAGCGCTGCCTGCTTCTCCTAACAGTTGAGGTTTCAGGACTGGATAGAAGATACGACTACTGAAAACTTACCAGAATGGTCGGTAGTGTTTCAGGTCTCAAGAAAACACTATTCGTTTTTAGAGGAGATTATAAATAATATTCCTCATAGTTGTGTTATTTGAGTTTCCATCTCCAAATGTAGCTGCTGTTGTTTTACGGATCCCATCTTTGGCTTTTAAGATTTCGAGGACCTTTTCATCCTACATTAACTGCCTAATTATTAATGTCTGTTCCCTCTTCAAAAAGTGCTATAATCTTAATAGAAAGACTTTAGGTCCTTTGGTTCATCTGAATTTTAGTTTTACAAATAGCATTAAGTATATTTTTAGTTCTGATGTAATAAAGCACCATTTATATATGGACCTATTTTATTGGTGTGAGTTTTGGGGCTTTTTTGGGTGTTTTTTTTTTTTTTGAGACGACCTTTGACAAAAATGACCCTGTCTCATTTTTTTCTGAACAGATTAATAACGGGCACTTGAAATTTGAAGTTCTCATTTTAAATATTTGAGGATTAATTATCACAAGAGAAGCTTACATGAAAAGTAATTTGGGTGGTGGGGGCATTGATTTTGACCAAAAGAATTTCTTGCCAACCAATTTAAATAAAAATACCTTTATTTTCATGAGAATGAGATTGGCTATTATAATTTTACACACAGTTGTGCAAAGGATGATTTTATATTTCTTCAGTAGATTTTTTTCAATAAATCAAAGATCCCTCTGTTCACAGGTGATGAACTTGCCTAACAGGGTTGTTGTTTTTTTTTAAAATAAATTTATTTATTTATTTTTATTCATTTATTTTTGGCTGCGCTGGGTCTTCCTTGTGGTGCCCGGGCTTCTTCTTGCGGTGGCTTCTCTTGTTGCGGAGCACGGGCTCTAGGTACGCGGGCTTCAGTAGTTGTGGCTCGTGGGCTTCAGTAGTCGTGGCGCACGGGCTCAGTAGTTGTGGCTCGCAGGCTCTGCAGCACAGGCTCAGCAGTCGTGGCACACGGGCTTGGTTGCTCCGCAGCATGTGGGATCTTCCCGGACCAGGGCTCGAACCCACGTCCCCTTCATTGTCAGGCGGATTCTTAACCACTGCGCCACCAGGGAAGGCCCCCTAATAGGGGTTTTCTCCCCCCACAGAAGTTCTCTGACTTTGCCTATTTCTCTGGTAACTTTTTTCACACTTTCAATTTCTTTAGCTGTTTACGTATCTATAACAACATTCAATTTTTTATTTTTAAAAACTTTTCATTTTGAGATTTTTTTTTCTTCTTAATTTTTATTTATTTATTTATTTTTTGGCTGCGTCCCGTCTTAGTTGCGGCACGCGGGGTCTTCGTAGAGGCATGCAGGATGTTTCATTGTGGTGCGTGGGCTTCTTTCTAGTGGTGGCGTGCGGGTTTTCTCTCTATTTGTGATGCGCAGGCTCCAGGGCGCATGGGCTCTGTAGTGTGCAGCATGTGGGCTCTATAGTTGAGGCACGCGAGCTCAGTAATTGTGGCCAGTGGGCTTAGTTGCCCCGTGGCCTGTGCGATCTTAGTTCCCCCACCAGGGATTGAACCCGCATCCCCTGCATTGGAAGGCGGATTCTGAACCACTGGACCACCAGGGAAGTCCTGAGATCATTTTAGACTTGGGGAAAAGTTGCAGAACTAGTATTGAGAATTCCTGCACCCCTTTACCTGGCTCCCCTGGTGTGACGTGTCACATGACCCTGGTTCAGTGACCAAAACTAGGAATCCAGCCTAGTTAACCGGGCCACTGACGTGATTTTGGATTTTGCTTTAATGTCTCTTTTTGGCTCAGAATCCAGGACCCATGTCGTATTTAGTTTTCTCCAGTCTGTGGTAGTTCTTTGGTTTTTCATGAACTTGACACTTTAGAGGTATTTAGTCATCCCTTATTTTGTAAGATGTCCCCCAGTTAGGGTTTATCTGACGTTTTCTCATGATTAAGTGGAGCTTACGCATTTTTGGCAGGAACACCACAAAAATGATGCTGTGCCCCACTCGGTGCATCATCTTGAGGGTGCAGGGGGACCCAGATGTGTCTCCTTGCTGGTGGTGGTGACCTCGGTCACCTGGATAAAGTGATACCTGCGTATTTCTCCACTCTGAGGTCACAGTTTTTCCCTTTGTAGTTAACAAATACCTTGTGGGAGATGTTTTGAAACTGAGAATATTCTATTTCTCCTCTTGCCTTTACCCACTCGTTTCCATCCATCCGTGGGTCTTGCCTACAACAATAATTACTGTGGCGTTTGCCTACTGGTGATTTTCTGTTTTCCTCATTCCTGTTAAATTTATTCATTAGAATTCTGTCAGGAAGAGTGCTCCCCCTGCCTCATTTGTTTATTCAATTATTTATATTGGTACAGAGTCATGGATATTTATTTTATTCTATGAGTCATTATCCAGTACTGTCATTATTTATTTTGTGGGTCAAATTATTCCCGCTTTGGCCGTTAGGAGCTCCTTCAGGTTGGTTTCTGTGTACTCTGGACACGTCGCATCATTTTTGGAGCGCTTCCTTGCTTTCTGGCAGTGCACGGTGCTCCTGGCTCATCTTGTGTTTTCCTTGCTGCAGTGCTGGGTCAACTGTTTCTTTTAGGTCTTCTCAGCAGACGTGTATGTGCACCTACCCATGTGTGCACACATGTCTATAGCCATGTTCTGTCTCCCCCCCTCTCTCTCTCCATATATGTATGTGTGTGTGTAGACATAAAGAAACATACTTTCACATCACTCTGAAACCTCTGACCTCTGTCAAACAGCACAGCATTCATTCTGCTTCTCCTCCGCCTTTCCTTCCTTGGAACCATTTTCTCTGACAGTGAGAGACCTGCATCTCATTATCCAAAATATGTTTACTTATTTGTTCAATCCTAGTCCAGAAGCCCATTTTTTTTCCTCTTTGGAAATTAAATATTTTCTTTACCTAAAATGACTTGACTTTGAAAGACTCAACGCTACCTTTTCTCACTGCCAACCAATGACAGGAACTTACAATTCTTGTTGTCTTTGGTTTTACAGTATACAATCAAAATACTGTTTTTCAAAGTCGCTTAGTAAGCTCTTTTCTTCCCCACCTTCTGCAGTGTGGTTATGTTTTTCCCTGGCAATACAACTAGGTTCATTTGCTACTGTGTTTACCTTGCATTTAGAGGACACATCCCAATCCTCATTGATCTTAATTACTTCTTTGGGGGTGTGTGAAACATAACCATGGTTCCAAGAGTCAACACCCCCGGTTTTCTGACATACAGATACGTCTTATTTTTTCTTCCCAGCACCCCTTGCTGTTGAGCCTTACAGAGAAACACTGGGTTAATGCATTTAAACGCACTGTCTTCGGCAGTGCATCTTCTATTTCTTTTGTGACGCTTTTAATTATATGTCTAGCCATCAAATGAAAGCAGCAAAAATACCAAAAAAACCAGAATTTCTTGTTTTCCTTCACAAAGTCCACTTTTTAATTTCTACATTGCGTATCTCCTCTTTTGCCGCATGCCTAGAATGTTGTTCTTTAACCCACCCCATTTAGTCGGTTTCCATGTCTGTCTGCCTTCTTTGCAAAGCTCACCTCCATCTGTCCTACATGAGCTCAGTGCTCCGTCCCACTCCCGGGTCTCACACTGTTGTCGTGGTCTCCTGACCACCTTTCCTGCCCGCTAGCTCACACTCACGCTGCAGATAGACTCATTCTGTGCTGGAGCTTTAGCCCCACGCCACCCATTCTGGAGCTTCCCCGTCGCTTCCTTTCTGGTCATGGCACATTATCGCCTCTTTTACAGCCAGTCACCTGAATTCCCCAGCCTCTGTTCCCACCACCTGCTCCCTCCCGCCCTCAGGGCCGCGGTTCCCACAGGCTTTGCCCCCCAGCTCAGCTGAGGTCACCCATGCGTCTTTCTCACCTGAACTTGGTTCAGACTCTTGGAGTCCCGCTCATACCACCGAGGTAGAAACACGCCTTAGAGGCAGAACTTATTTCCAGGAAGCATTTGCCAATTGTTTGGACTTTCTTCCTTTTCCTCAATCCTCTCCCATCCCTTTCACTTATTCACATCAGCACTTCTGTTGGTTCCATGTTTGTCTGTCCAGCGGTTAGATTATCACCACTTCCAGGTGAGAGCCATGTGGTACCATTAGTTGACATAATTTATCTTTACTACTTTTTTCAAAATTACATAGTAAACACTCTGTAATCTCACACTTCCATGAATAGAAGGAAGGAGGAGATGGAAAAAGCTTCCTTCCTTCCTTCCTTCCTTCCTTCCTTCCTTCCTTCCTTCCTTTACTCCTGCTGTGCTACATTTCTCTGACAGATGTGAACTTGAAATTTGAAGAGAGCAGTCACTGAGGAAACTTCTCATATATCTTAGCCAAAATTATTTTATTCATTTTTAAGCATCATTCCCTGCCTCTTGAGTAGAGAACATATATTACACATAAAGTAATTAATTTCCCTGACAGCTCTTTTTTTTTCTGTTTTTTAATTAATGGCCCTCGCTTGGCGGTCTGTATTTTTGGAAAGGGACAAAGTAAAATATTTAATAAAGGTTGTAGCAAATGAAACCCTAGAATGTCAGTTAACTTGATTTCCTTTAGGACATAATTTTTACTGCTTTTTTTGCCAACAAGAGAGAGGGTTATTTATTCAGTAATAAAGTTTTCTTTTCTTGCATAAAAAGTGCTCTGTGCAGAATTCCGCCTCTTGCTTGGTCCTGGCATAAGTATGCCATCTGGATCTATCACGGGACCATTTATAAGGAAAAACAACCTTATGCTTTGTTTCTGGTCTTTTAAGAAGAATATGAGGCCTAATGTGGGCCTATAAATGACAAACCCCACTTTGTAGCAGTTTGTTTTAGGGAGGTATTACAGTGCCGGGGACAGCTTTCTTTGGGCGCCCTGGATTTATTCTCTTCTTTTCCTTTTTTAAATAGTTCTTAATTGTCCTAAAATGAGAAGGAAACTATTCAGTAATCCCCCCTCGGAGAATGTTGAGGAAACTGAGGGCCACGTCACAGTTTTAGATGTGTAAAGAGTATTCCAGGTGACTGCCTCACCGCAGGAGCTGGGCCATGAAAGTCGAGGTTGGAGAGCCGCGTGCGTGCTTCTCGAATTAATGAGAAACAGGAGAGGGAGTGCGTCCACTTAGCGTAGAAGTTGAAAAGTCCGACTTGGTGATTGTTAAACAATGGATACTCCCCTAAGAAGCCATTGTGCTGTGTGAGACGGGGAGAAGACACATGTAAACTTTCATAGAGAGAGTGAGGGTTTCTGTAGGCTAAATATCCAGTTTCTGAAAAGGACAAAAGTAAGCTTTTAAGATGCTCTACTAAAAACGCCTTTACAGATGACAAGTAAGGATATTTATTTTCACTCGTACGGCTGCTTTTTGTAAGGAAGGATGAAGATATGTTTTTAATAAGCGAGGCGCGGCATTGCAGTTCAGTGATGTAACCAGTTGGCTATAGACCGAATTACGTTTCTTTTTGTTATCAAGTCACATCAGGAGGCACTGTTTGTTGTGTGTCTCAAGAGAAGCCCTCCATCCAAAGGCACACAAAGCCCAAGTCAGAGAGCCCAGTGAGGGGAGGGCAGCTGGCACTTGACGTCTCCCTGAGTCAGGAAGTCGCAGCTCTGGCTTGTGTAGGAGAGGAGAAACATCTGGCTCCCAGCGCGCCTGCAGAATTTCCTTGAGCTCCAATTAGAGTGACTGTGGTAGAAAGCAATCCACGGAGGCGTCTGGCTCTTCCCACATGTGAAGCCCACTGCAAGGCAGTGCTGGGCCGCCAGGCAGAGGGAGCGGTCCCTCATGCCTGCGTCTGAGTGCCCGGGGCACTGGCGCCCGGTTCGCTGCCCCCAGGGTCGCTCTGGCTGCCTGGAGGCATAGGGAGGGTCAGGGTGCTGAGCCTTTAGGCTCGGGTCAGCCCGGCCGCACCATGCCAAACGGAATTAAGCCAGTTGATCCGCTGGACTCGCTTTCGGCCGTCAGCACAGCCTACCACAGCGGCGGGCAGCCCGGCACCTGCAAGTACTGGATCCTGGACCTAGGTACTCACCTCCCTGCAGCCCCAGCTGCTCTCCCCGGGCTGTGTTCTTCCAGGCAGCTGCCGCATTGGTGGCGGTGGGCTTGAAAACAGAAAGGGTCTGTGCTTGACCGCTGGGATGCGTAATCTGCCCACCGCCTTGTAAGAGGGACTGCGCGGGGAGGTTTTGCGGGGGACCTCTAGGAAGGGGATGAGAAACGGGAACTGGGCTCTGTGCAGTGATGTGTTGATTGATTGCTTTGTTGTAAGTTATTCTTAATATCTGGGGATTGCTTTGATTATCCCTTTTTTCTTGTAAATGGCATAAAACAGGCTAAAGTAATCTATGCTACAAATTGCCTTCTTGTGGTCGTATGTCTGTTTCAGGTTTAATTTTGTTTAGGGTTTTTCAAACTGTTCAGGTGTCCTGCATGTATATTTAGAGTCTCTCTCTGTTCCCTTCTCTTAAGAACTGCAGCCATATGATAAGATAATATAAAGTTATATGCGGGGAGCGGGTCTCCCAATAACCACCAGTCTATTTCAGGGGAGTGTGTGGGCCAGGCTGCGGTTTATACACAGAACTGGAGTCAAGACAACAAAACATGATTCCTGCAAAGGTCATTTGAGAAGCAGATAAATTCCACTTTGAGGAAAAGGCAATAGGATACAAAAGAATGAAGCCAGGGAAGAAGTCAGGTCTGTGGGTCGCAGAGAACCCCTGCCCTGCAGTGCTCCAGAGGAGGCTAACTTTCCAGCCATCGCCTTTGACATCTGTCCAGACTGTACAGCCATGGAAAGGAATTTCTCACGGGCTGTCTCCTGCATGCCAGCCGGGATGGCTTCTACCAGAACGTTGGTGCTGGCCTGGTGTGCATTTAATGTTTGCCTTCACTCTCCCACCCGCTGTTATTCACATGTGCACTTAGAAGTGGGCAGCAAGCAGGAGAGAGCCCAGGGGACCTGGCGAGACCTTTGGGGCACTTCAGTGTACTGTGAGCTCAATGGACAAGGTGGAGGTGGAGGGACCCACCAAAGAAGGGGGGATCCGAGGAAGAGGGAGGCGCAGAAATGTGCTTTGAGCATCTGAAGGGGACATGGCACTGTTTACATGTTTGTGCATGAAATGCCAGAGGAAAACAACCAAATTTCTTTGATTAACGGGCCCCAAAGGAGCCCCAAAGGAGGTGTTGGCTATGTGAATATTGACGTTGTTGGTGTGAACGTGGGTTTTGATAATATTCCTCGTATTTTTTTGTTCACAAAGCTATCAAAGCATTTTTAAGTCACTGACCATAACTTTTGTCATATTTATGTTAATTAAATTGTTCAAGAATGGCCTCCCTTTCTGGAGGGGTCCAAGCTGGGCAGGTCCGTTGGTGATTCTGTGCACCGGGAATCTGCCCTGGGGGTGGAAGTAGATGATCTGTAAGGTCTCTTTATTGAAAATAATAACGTCTGTGCAGTGAAAAGAACAACCGATAATGTCAAAAGTCAGATTTAAAGTCTCAGTCACCCAATAATAACTCTGGGACTCGAGTGAATGACCTTCTCTCTCTGAACTTCACTTCTTTGTGTGCAAAATGGGGAAAGCAATAGAGCACCCCTCTCAGTGGATCGTAAACATCCCCAAAGTGTAGACCAAAATATTTTAATAAACAATTTTGCTAAGATTTTAAGAAGACATGGCCTTCTTCTTATAGAGGGGATTTTGAATCCTAGTAGCATTTTAGGTCCTTAGGAATTCTTCCGAAGAGACATGATTAAACTAACTTTTTACATACAGGAGGATCGTTATGCTGTTGTAGTTTGGGTTTCCCCTGGATATATTTTTGTCCTGATAATTCTCAGACTATAATGGAAACTCAAGGTGATGTTATCCAAGCTGTCACACAAAAGTTTTAAGCTAACACAAATTTGGAAAGAAATAGATGTCCACTAGAATTTTCATGGGGGGAAAAAAAAAAAAAAAACTAATCTCTTCACAGTAAAGACTAGAAGAGGAAAGCAAAACTCTACTTTGATTTTTTTTTTTTCCCCTAGAGAAATATGACTGTCCATCTCTTTCTAAACCTTCATAGTAATTCCTAGGCAATTTCCTGAATACCATGTTATATCAGAGTGATATTTTAACACATTCTGATTCCACTCATTCAGTTGATTATGGGGACATATACATGCATCAGATTGGGAAATGAAAAATGATGATTCTGAGTAATACGCAAGAAATGAATCCCAAAGTAACTTTAAAATGCCCAACAAATCGTAGAGAGTGATTGCAAAGCCTTTCTTTATACCCGGCAGCAATCTGGGAGTTCATTTATTGGAGTACGTTGGGAAAAGGCAGTTTTTCTGCTTTCTGACGTATGCAGTGGGGCATTCTCCTTGTCCAAATGTGAATTAGTCTCGCTTGGAATTTTATTTGCAGATGTTGCCATTTCCCGTCACTCACACAGCCATAAGCCCTGAGAGTTTTACTGCTAAGCTGTTGTTAGGAAAAGGACTTAAGAGAAGGTGAGGTCAAGAAGAACGATAAATTATCTTTTAAGAGGGTTCCAGTGGGAGAGCCCATTCATACTGATAAGATAGTGGGACTATTGAGTTGGTTCTCATTCTGAAACGAGCATTCCCGTTTATGGGACACATGGAATCTATCCCAGTGCTGGAAAAACAGAGAGTAGTGATCCTCCTTAACGTTAAACAGACCCCTGGACACAGGGAGCTGTGTGCCTCAACATTCTTCTAGAACTCTCTTCAAGTCGTCTTTGTTCTTTTTCGATGAGGAGTGTGGATTCTCACCAGCGCAGTTTTTGTTTTTGTAAATTGAAGGACAGACCTTTCAAAGACTAAATATAAGAATGTGAAACTTGTTCTAAAAGTATGCAGGTTAGCAGCAGTGCCCACTTCACATCAAGGAGCCAGCGCACAGGCCATCAGTCTCCTGTGAGGAAGCGAAACCACAGAAGCACTCGGCACAATACTGTCTTGTTCCCACGATGAAGACTGACTGTTGCATGCAAGTACCGTGCAAACTAAATTCTATCTTAAATCTTTTTTGCTCTTTAAGTATTTTAAGTGAATCCGCGTTTAAGGCATGGTCTGCACGGTAACACAGTGGGAGTAGTGTGTATGTGCACAGCAGACCACCAGTCTGGGCTCCCGCCGCCAGAGTGAGCCAGATCCTTGCTCATCTTGCTCAACTGCAGTTTCCTCGCCTGAAAAATTTTTTTAAAAAAAGGAAGCTTGCTGCTGCTATGGTTATCACGCTCTTCAAAAACTACTACATTAAAGGTTATTTTTTTTATTTTAGGCAAACCACAATTATAATTTTAATTCGTTTTCTCACTTTTCACTAATCAAAGATGTATTTGTCCCTCTGAGCTTATGAGGGCAAGTTTGGTGGGGGGGAGGAAGTGTTACGTGCCGAATTTGTATACATGTATATTTCCAGCCAAAATGCAAAGAAACGTTAAGTTACTGGGCCTTATTTAAGGTGAATATACAAATTTTGAAATAGTAAAGCTTTTTGAAGTTCATGTGGAAAATAGGCTGAAAAGTTCCCTCCAAGTGCCCTGAAGATCCCAGGTTTGGAGCCTCCAGACCAAGCGGCCTTGCCTTGTCCTGGAATCCTTTCCTCTCTGCGGACCAGGACCAGGCCCCCTCCTCCTCAGCTGTCGGCTCCCTTCGGTGTGTGCTCTTTCTATCCCTTCAGCTAGGCTTCGTGGGGACACCCATTTATGGCGTTTTATTCTGAAGAATTTCCTCCACGTGCTCCAGTTGGCCTCCGGGTGGTAAGTCCGAGGACCCGGCGCCGTCTGCCTGGGGGCGGGTAATGCGCCTAGGAGTTCATCCTCTGAGGCTCCCGCCTCCCCTTCCGCCTCTGAGGACGGGCGGGAGAGGCTGGGCTGAGGGGCCACAGCCCAGATGCTCCTTCTCAGTTCTGACAGTTCTCACATAAAACCGCACAAACGTGAACACAGTGTACCAGCCCAACACAGAGTTGGTGTTTCTCTGAAACTGTATGCCAAGGGTTTAAAAAAAAAAAAAAAAAAAGGAAAATTCACAGACATACGGAGCAGCAGAGGGGAGGAGAGAACGCCCACAGGCAACCAGGGACAATGTTCAGACAAATTTTTAGGCTTTTTATGTGAAAAAATGATGTCTCTTTTATTGATACTTTTAAAATTTGACTGGAAGACATCATCTCTCAGTGCTTTCCACCGTCCATTTTCTCAAGTGCACGGTTCAAGAAAGTTTCTATTGTCACATCTTGTTAATAGTAGTAACGGTTCACACTGTCATGAAAATGGACCTGTTGCAAAAAGACCAGAGTCACGCTTCCTTCTAAGGATGGAGCCACTGAGAAACATCTGAGACAAAGGACATCGCCTCCAGGCAACCCCCCTTCCTCTTTTATCTCTTAAATAAGCTGATGGATTATTTTAAGAAATGGCCCAATGGCCAGAAGCACATGTGAAGTTGAAGAAGAGTCTTTAGTAACAAGGAGGGACGGTGCTCATTATGACGTAGAACTGGAAATTGAAGGTTTTTCCCTTTGTCTCTCTCGGGCACACAGCGCTTACCCAGCCCTGCTCACCCCTGCCCCGTGCGGAGGCTGTTTGGTTGTTTCCTACTGTTGCTTCCCCCACCCCCCGCCCCGCCTCCGCCGCCCCCACCCCCCACCGCCGCCCCGGTCCTCAGCAGTGCCGTTCTATCACACCGGGCACTAATTAAAGCCAAGCACAGGATTTGTGCCGTTAATTGGGGTTCAGAGCAGAGGCGTTCTTTTCATTCCCTTTGTCTCTGAGGTGGCTTTGTTCCTTCCTGGAATAACTCCAGGCCTCCCTTCCTTCCTTCCCACTGTAGTTGCTCAGCTGCTTGAGTAACACCGACGTGGGGAAGGTGCTAACAGGACAACCTATGCGTGAGGAGTGCGGGGGATGCTAGAAGGCCGCCCTGGCCTTGCGCGCTCCTCCTGGGACACATCACAGACGGAGATTTCGCCTCCGGTGTTGGAGACATGAAGAACTCTAGAAACAGTTGCCCCGATCCTCTTTTCTGTTTGTGTTTTGGCTTTTGTTGTTGTTGTGTTAGTATGTGATATCCTGGAGAGGGAGTGGGCAGTCCTCAAGAAAGTATGAAATAATAATTTGAAAAATAAAATTCAGTGCCCTTCAGTTCTTATAGGGGAGTGAGGGGGCAAGATGTCATAAAATCAAACGAGATAAGGTTATGGGATTGCAACCCTTAACCCTCTGTGTGCTTGGAAGTGGATTGTGGATGCAAGATGCACACACGCAATTGGGCAAAAAGCCACAATTGTGTGGTTAACATTTTAATCCCGTTTTCAAGTGCTTAGTTTTAGTTAGAGCAGCATTTTGCCTTTGGTAAAGGTGTTTCTAAAATACAGTCGCAAAAGGAATTCCTAATTGGTTAGGGCTTTTTGGCTCTCTGATTTTGAACCAAACAACCATGGACCCTAGAATATAATGTACTAGATACTTGCTTTGTGGTTTTGGGGTTGGGGGGATGGAATCGGCCATTTCCTCATTCTCCACAGCTGTAACTCTTTCTAAACTAATATTCTGCCCCTTGAGACCGAAACTTCAGCTAACCTGCTGGGTGGATGACGTGAAGAGTGATAGTGCTTGGCAAGCTGATTGCAAAACATTCCAAGGCCAGTTTTTGTTTCCTGATGCTGCATAAAAATGAGGATAGGGCTCTATGAATGAGTTACGTGGCTCTAAGAAAAGGTTTATGAGACTGTGTGGTTTATAGCATATTTTGGTTAGAAATGTCCTTGTGTACTACATGCATTTTCTGGAACGTAGGAAAAAGACTCACATGTTGGCATTCTGAATCTGGTCTCAATTAAACATAATAATAAACTTATATACGAATGAAGAGAAATCTGTCACCACCTGAAATAAATCAATCACGTAGTTTAAATCACTAACTGCATAATGTTCTCTTAAACCGTTTTGCAGCGGAATGTCTTTGCATGTCCCTGGCTTCACCTAGAGCCATGTCCAACTTAAAAAATCGACAAACTGCCCCCTAAAAAACTTCTTTGGTTTCCCCTTTAAGAGGGTAACCCAAGTTATTTTATCTTTTTCAACAATATGAAGACATTAATCGAAAGCATCAATATCCATCATGAAGAATACAGTTCCAAATGTCAGCCTCCTTCAAATAAGATTAGATCTTCCACTGACTAACACTTTGTGTTTGACAGCAGGGACAGTTTTGCCCACGGGTTAAACATTCATGTTTCTAATTAGCAGTGTAAGAACCTCTGAAAGCCAGGATGAGATGGAGGGAGTATTTTGTGAGCGCCATGTGATTCCTTTTTCCCCCGCAAATTAACTTTCTGTTCCCTTAAAAGATGATTATCCATTCAGGGCAATAATAAATACCGTATTGCCTTGGAAATAGCTTCCCAAATCAAGAAATTAAGAATCAACAACCCACCATTTTATCACAGAGAAAACCTCATTATCCCTAAGTCAGCAGTATACTAAATACTAAGCAATCTGAGAAAGACGCAGAAATTTTTTTTTTTTAATTATGTTTTCTTTGCATAAAGAAAAGAACAGCCATTTGACTTTTGCGGGGGAACACAGAGGATCTCAGCCTCCGAAAAAGCCGAACAAACAGAGGCGCCTTTCGGAGCTTTTCCGGTTTCTAAGCGTTTAAGCAGCCCTGGGCGAGAGCAGCGGGCCGCGGGATGTCATTCGTCGCCAGCGTGGCGGTGTGGTCACGGCGGTCCAGGGCAGCACCCTCTCCTGCAGGACCTCCACAGAAGCAGCCTGGTCTCGGGCTGACACCTTTCGTTTAATCACGTAGGAGGGGGCCGTGGAGCCAGGTGAGGTGTCAGAGGGCCTCCTTCCCCCACCTCTGCCCTCACTGGGTGTCAGGGCTGGTGTCATCAGTCACTTCCAAGGCCCAGGACTTCACCTGCAGCCAGCGCCGCGTGGGGCGCGGGGTGGGCAGCAGGACCACTCGCTGGCTGGAGAGCTTTCCACGTGAGGCTGCTGCTAACCGGCCTTTTACCCTTCAGACATCCCCGGGGTTGTGGGGGGGACCCGGGGGGGGGGGGACCCGTCCATTCGGAGTATCGGGGCTGGGTTGGGAGAGTGTCAGGATGGGGATGGGGGCATGGGGATGTAAACGTCTGCCGCTTGCAAGATTTGTGTGTGTGTGTTTCTGGTCTCACTTTTATGTAATTTTTTTTGGAAAAGTGTCTCTCTTTCATCCAGCAAGGATATCTTGAAACATCTGTTTCTGTCCTTGTATAAAAGTCAGGAATGAGCCCAAACCCCCTCCCAGCCCTCCCTGGCAAGATAGCCCTTCAGGAATTTCTTTTCCCTTCTGTGGCATCATAGAGTTTTGGTTGCAGGAAAAGCCTGCTGTTCATCTCCCCAAAAATATATATGTCAAGGGCTAGTCCACATTAAAAACCAAAACAAAAGAAAACCAAAAAACAGAGAAAATGGCCCTGTCATTCCAAGGAGACAGGAACATGGGCTAGAAACTCTCCTCAAACAAGGCCAGTGTTTGTCCAGAGTAGAGAAAGATCCCCTTAGAAGTAAGCCCCGGCATAACATTGGCATTCGAAAGAAGAGAGCTTTCTGGCAGTCGTCGTTTTGTGACGGTATGGTTTTAACCGTTCCAGGATGTCTGCTCCGGGCCAGCAGGTGACCCAGATGCTCCTGCCCCTTCCCGTCCCGCCCCTGGGAGGGCGTCAGGCCGGCAGGTCATAGCACAGCGGTGCCGGGGGATTTCGTCAGGCCCTCTGTCTCTGCCATGGCCCCTTTTGCCCCTTGGCACGCAGCTGCCCTCTCCCAGCGTTCTGGTCACCAGGCATGGCAGCTCCCAATCTCATCTCTTCCTGGAAGCCAACAGCCTGGTGATAAACAGTCACCAGCCGCAGACCCACTGATACCTGGAATGTTCCTGATCCCACAGGTGAGCCAGGTCCGATTTTGTTGCGGGCTTCGTAACTCAGTTCACTAGATTTGTATTAAATTCCTGACATTGGTCCAGACAACCCGTCCTTTCCATTATCCACTGTCGGTAATGACTCCTTCCTCATCGTTTCATTTCTGGGGTGTTTCAGCTTTCCGCTTTGGCAGTGTGTGATATCCTGATCATCTGATTAGCCAAGCAAAGGATTATGCCATGTGCTCTTATCTTTATTTAATTTCTTCACATTTCCTTTTTGGAAGTTCAAGCAGTGAAATTCGGATGGAGGGAAAACCTTTAAAATGAGATGGGTTTTGACTAGAAATTCTGACAGGTTAGCGTTTCTCACAGGAATGAATTTGAGGAGGAAAAACAACGCTTGAAGTTTTGTGTTTGTGACATAGCCACATTTTCCAAAGACTGTGTAATGTTTTAGGTGTTTTCAGAAACCACACTAGGAATAGATAGCATTTAGAGGTTCCCTAAGATTCAAAGAGCGAATTGCATGTGCAGCTTCTATTTGCATGTTCTGTTTGGGTAGGGGTTACAAGCTTTGTACCTCTCTTGCTCGTCACGTTGGTGAGAGGACGCTCTCTTTTTATGGCACGACTCGCTGAGACTAGTGCACCAGACGGGTCAGCTGCTCTGTGTGTGCACACACACCCTTGCCTTCAACCTTCACAAAGAAAAAGGTAGGGCAGTTGCTTCCAGTTGAGTCCAGTTGTTTCTAGTTGAGTGTTTTAATTGATGCCAGTAGTTTCGTTGTGTTCTTCCATTCAGGGGTCCCGGGAGGTGGCCTGCGAGTGAGCGCTCCCGTGGTGTGAGTTCGTGGAAGGGGGCTGCAGAGGGAACAGTGAATGTGTTGGTCATTCATGTGCATTTTCTCAGGCAGCAGAGACCATGTGTTCTTCATTACTGCGTGATCCGTGGCCATGCTATGCTGGACCTCTGGTTAAATCTAGGGATTATTTAAAAAAAAAAAAAAAAAAAAAGGCTGGGGAATTTATCTTGCTCCTTCATGTTTTTTGTGTTCACTTCATATGTGAAGCAAAGACAAAGTTCCCATTTTTGCACTGAGGACCCACTGCACCAAATTGCGAAGTATGTAAAACTGGTTTTTAATACTCTTAAGCCACATTTTCAGTCATTACCATCCCACATCCGTGCTCGGTGCCTCTGTACAGCTTCTAACTTTTTAAAAAAGATTGTTTCCCATGTTAACATGCATTTGCCATGACAGTGACAGCCCGGAGTGAAGCCCTGGACCACCTGAACCTAGGGGTGTGCAGAGGAGCAGATAACCCACTGAGGATGCAGTGTCCTATCCAAGCCTGTGTCTCGACCCCTGGGTGCATCTTTATTGTGCTGAGGAACAAATTAAGAACCAAGGACTCTTCGTAGACAGAAGATGAGCGAGGTGCCCAGAATGGAAAATTAGGAGTCTAGCAAGAAGAGTTTTCAGCTACTTATTCACAAATAGAAAGAGGATTTAAATTTGGGAAAGTATTATAAAATACTTGCTCTTATACTCTGACCCACCAAAAGTGTAACCATATCACCAGGCAGTCAGTTACTTCTTCTTAGTTACTTAAAGTTCTCCAAGTAATACCCCAGCTTCATCTCACTCCTCACTGTCGTGAATTAAGACACCTAGCCTGCCCAGGCAGTTGTAATCACTGTGTAAATCAAAGAGAAGATGTGATCCCGAGAAATGCATCTGGAAGAATGATTGGGGATGACCTCGCTTTTTGTGTGATCTTCAGGAGAATTTCTAGTGTGTTATCGTTTTCAATTATTATTCCCCCCCCAAAAAATTACCTTGATTCTAAAAGCAGGGAATTAAAATCCAGTTTGAAAACTGTAGAGACAGATGACAGTCGTTTACTCAGAAAATTTTGCTCTAAAATACGTTAACCAACCCAGTCAGCAATCATAAGCTAACAACTTACTCTCTCTTTGATTTATAAGTAATCTGTAGACCCGATTTCCACATGTACATTACAGCCTTCCTGATACAGTGGAAGAATTCCCTAAATAAAAGGTGATTTGCTGCGTTGAATTCATGACAAGACGGTGGTTTGAGAAACTGCCAGAGGCCAGGCATACCTGATCAAACCCTGCCCAGTCTGTTTTAAAATGGTCTGATGGAATTGTTTTCAGCCCCAAAGTGTCCTTGAATTATCTTTTTCTAGCCCATAGCAATAACGGCTAAATAAGCATTTCTTTAAGTCCTTACAACCAGAACTGTAAATTAGCACTTTGCTTTGGGAGGGTGCCAGGCTCTGAGTTCAGCTTACCCTGTTTGGAGTTTGCATCAAGACAGCCCTGCAAGGTTCGTTTGACAGATATTTTTGAACACCTACAATGGACAGAAAGATGGGAATGTCTTTCTTTAAAACGAATCAGCTAAAATCGCTCCGGGAGCCTCCGTGGAGGAGCGATTGAAATGTGAGTCAGCTGTTTGTTGGAAAGTGTCCCAGTGTTGAGTGTGCGCCTCTGCGCGGTGGTCGTGCCTCAGACGTGACCGGCCATCGGCGTGGGTCCCATGTGTGCACGCTTGGCTGATGCTGCAGAGTGCAGGGTGCCTGTCACAGCAGACGCTCGGTGACACAGCGAAGGCGGCAGCGCCAGCCGTCGGAGAGATCACGCTTTGCTCTCCAACTGCTCTTTCTTCCTGCTCTCAGCCCGGGGTGCCTGTCTTTCGGAGGGATCCTTACACATCTCACCACCCCACCGCATCCTGTTTTATTGCTTGTCTTTCGCAGTTTCTTTTTCTGTGTAAAAATGTGAGTACTGCCTCGTGTTTGTGTTAGGCTATATGTTTACAAAGACCGTTTTTGTTCCTTTTCCCTGCAGCAGCCTGGTAAGGAATCGCAGTCATTTCACTGTTAGGAAACTGGAGGACTTGTCAGATACCCACGCCCAGTACCTGCCAGGGAGAGGCTGGAACCGCTGCCCCATTGCTTTGAATGACCATTAATCTATCAGGCGCTCACTTGAAGGGAAAGGCAAACCTTATACTCTAGAGATACAGTCTGAACAAAGCAGCAGCGACCTCTGTCCTCCTGGAGCCCCTGTGCTGCTAGGGCTGAAATGAAGGCAAGCAGGAGGGCACGTTGGTGAAGCGTGTTCAAACTCGGACGGGCGTTTTGAATTCAGGGACAGCATCCTCAGCAGTCCGGTCTGTACTCTGGGACACTTAGGAACATCTTCACGCCTTCTTACCATCGTGAAAACGAGGAGAGGGTTAAAATGAAACGTGATGCTTTCCTCAGTCTGCAGCTAGCAGGATACGGTCCCTTTTCCTTTTTTTCTTACATTTTAAAAAAAAAGGCTTTATTAATCACAGATGTCTCAACTGCCGAGACTGGGACTCGAGGGCGGTTTCCCTCCTCCCAGCAGTTTGGGGCTGTGTGTGTTCCCATGGTGGAACTCTTCTGGGGCGGCCGGAGGGGCAGGGCTCCCGCTTCCCGCTCCTTTTTTTTTTTTTTTTTTTTTTTTTTAGATTTTTTCTTAATTTTAAGAAGAAATCTAGCATGGACTTTGGGTGAACTCTGACTTCAGCAAAGAACCATCTTTGTGGAGTTGTTTTCCCTTCAAAATAAGAGAAACTTTGATTTCCCCTCTTAGGGCTTCAGGCAGCTCACAACTGGCTTTCTCTTATACACACATGAGCGTCTTTTGAAATGAGTGGGACGTGCTGACAGTATCTTTATGCTACAGTTTACCCTGCCCTCTTAATAAGGGACAAGTTATTTTTTTAAATGGAAACAGAATGAAGTAATTCATCTACATTGCTTCACTCATCTTTCATAGGCCTAAAAATTATTCTGAGTATGTAGCTGATTACCACGCTAGGCCTGTGATTAGAAAATCATTAATCCACATCGCCGTTGTCTGGGTACTCACAGTTTGCATGCATGTAATGTAGCAAGTTCTGTGCTACCAGGGAGTCCGGGAGAAGCTTGCCTCAACCATCTTGTGTTTGCAAATAGCAGTTTACAATTTGCAAAGCTCGTTACTTCATGTAATCCTACCGTAGCCCTGGGAGATGAGAGAATTCAGGTGCCAGGATGTTGGCCTGGGTCAGGGCTGTGGCGTGGCAGAGCCAGTCTCAAACTCAGACCCTGTGACAAGTCCAGAGTCCTTCCGACATCCTCAGCTGATCTCCCACCTGGACCTTGCATCAGCGGAGTGTCCCCAGGCTGGGAAGAGGAAGGCACATCCCAGCAAGGCGTGTTTTGAGTGCCGGCATCCTCATAGACATGGACGGTGGTGACAGGGTGGAAAGGCAGCGGTACTGAATGTACTGAGTGTTGAGTCATTTTTGTCTTCCAAGAGAGTAGGAGTTGAGGGGAAGGCAAGAGATGGTAACTGAAGATGGGAACAGGAACAGTACAATTGCCTTGAGTGACAAATGAGTTTTCCATCGTCTTTCTCAGGTGAGTTCGGTCCCGACCCCTCTTTTTGCCGCCTCGCCCACACCACACGTGCTGGGGGGTGTTCACGTGCTCCCCACCCTCACCAAGGGCTCCTGGGCCTGGCTCTCACCTGCAAGAAGGCATCGCCTAGCGCAGGCTGGTACAGGGACAGCTGTCATCTACTCTCAGTTACCATCTTGTAAGTACATAGTTCATAGACTCACAAACTGGACTAAAATTAGATATGACCTGTAGCTCGTCTCCAGACTGGTGGGGTATAGCACCAAGTCAGGACGTCACCGTTCACAGGGTCAGCATAAGTTATCAGGCTCGTGAGCTCAGGCCAGAAAATAGCCTGTAGCTGGCAATCGATTCACTGACTCACCCGTTCGGTTGTTGTTTTTTTTTTTTTTTTGGCTGCATGCAGGATCTTAGTTCCCCAAGCGGGGATCGAACCTGTGCCTCCTGCAGTGGAAGCTCAGAGTCTTAGCCACTGGACCGCCAGGGAAGTCCCGACCCATTCGTTATGTATTCAACATAAACTGATTAAGCTCCAGGGATGTGCCAGCTGAGCACGTAGCTGTAAACAAACCAGACCCAGCGCCCGCCCACGTGTGGCCTGGAGTCTAGGTCACGGTGGTTTCCTGTCCTGACAGTTACCCAGCTGGAACTGCAGTCATGAAAGGGAGATGCAGAGCCTGGCCGTGGGGCCTCCGCCCTAGGATTACTGTTGTCATTGGCCTGAGCCACCCACAATCTGCCTGAACAGAGAGGGGGTCTTAGAGGGAGGAAGGGGGCCTTCCCAGCAGCGTCTGTGCCCGACCGTGACCCTTCAGACACAGCGTGTCACAGCCACCGGGAGCTCAGCTACGTGAGGCACCTGTGTGCAGACCAGTAATTAGGATCTTCCCAAGGAGACCGCCGAAAGCTCGTTTATCATGTGCGTCACGCTTACCTTTTGCCCAGTAACACTGGAGACCTTAATTCTACTAGATGTCATTAGGACATGTTATTTAATTTAAAATTTGCATCAGAGCAGTGGGTCTAGTGGTCAAAGTCTGTTCTTAAGGTAACGAAAAATAATAGGTCCTTTATTTCATTCTATTAATAATTGACTTAAGTTTAAGTAATTTTTAAGTGTTTTAAAATCTGATTTATGCATTATGTCACAGAGCATGTAAATGGACTGTTAAAATCCATTGATGTGGGCAAAATGAGTTTCTATGTTGAAAAGAAAAAAATAAGATTTTTTTTTTTTTTGGAAAGTGTCAAACAGCATGAAGAATTAAGTATTATTGTTAAAAACAAACTGGAGAGAGAAGGAATGTATCTGTTTGCTTTAGTTTGTGGTTATTTTTTTCATTGCTAATCCCCCGGATTGTGACTAATGTATCAGATCTGCACAACACGAAATATCTGTTAATCTTAGAGACAGGTGAAGAAATTTTCCCTCTACATTTTCAGACTTCTAAAACGGAATAGTTTCTCAAGGTAAAATTTAAGAAACGACAAAATTTTCTTCTTAGTTTGTAATTGCTGCTAGCATATTTTTAAGTCATGAATATTCCAGTAAAGTGAAATAGTGTCACTTAAGTGACGATAAATAGCAGCTCAAGAAGAGAACCGCTATTCCCTGAGAACAGCGATTCGTCTGCAGCACTGGTGAGCTCTGACCTTGGACAGCTTTGCCTCCCTCCTGGGTCTAGGCTGGACTGGTCAGGCCATGGCCATGTTTATAATGCTCAACCTGCCAACTGAGGGAAAAAATCTCTTTTGAACCTACTTCTCAAAGTGCAGAGAACCAACTCCTATGCAGCTGAGCACACAGAGAGAAGCTAGGCAGTGTCGTCTCTAATTTCTTTTTCTTTTTGAACCATTTTGACCACTACCATCTCCTTTCCTAAGCAAGGCAGGGATGCCCTGAGAATCACACTTGCAAAGCCAGCCGGGTCCCATGAGGCGTTGGTGATGGACTGCAGTTCATCGCCTCGTGCCGCCTGAGGCCGCTGGGGCTGCTGACCGGGGGCGAGGTCTGCGTGTCGGGGCGACGGCCCTCAGCTGCCCACCCGGCCCAGAGCTCTCACTTCTCCACAAGCCCGCACGTCTGGGGGACACAGAGACCGTGTCAGGTCTCCCGGTGGGCGGCCTCTTCACTGAAGGTTCGTATTATGAGCCGCGTTGCTCCCATGCTGCGTCCCCCCAGCTGCTCGCTTTTAGGCACCCAGACACGTGGAAGGTTCATTTGTTGGTTTAGGCGGTGTCCCCTCACTTGGGACGTGTGAGGGTTCTGCTGGTGACGTTAAGGCCTGCAGTTGATTTGGTTTTATGAAAGCAAGTCTGCCTCTGTCGTTTTCCTACCACGGAGCTCTGTCACGGATGCTCGTCACCTGTCAGGGACGCCCCCCCTCCTCCACCCGGGCGCCACCTTCGTGGTTCTCTGTCTTGTGTGCTTGCTCGGCTGAGTGACTATTCCTCGAAGAAACACCCGTCCCGAGAATAGGGCTGTGGATCAGCTTGCTCTGTCTCTCTGGGCTGGGATTTCTGCTGTTTCCAGTTGATACTTCATAGGTGCCTGCTGTACGCCAGGCACCGCGCCAGGCCCTGGGCACACCTCCAGAGACATGTCGGACGAGGCCCCCGCCCTCCTGGAGCTTATGCCCTTGTGAGCTCCTCCTAATGGGTTATTCAGGCCCAGCTCCTTCAAAGGCCAGCTTCAGCGTCACCTCCTTTAGGAAGGCCTCCGTGATCCCTCCACCTGATTCCCCTTCTTCTCAACCTCTACCAGGGTTTGTACTCGCTTACAGCATGAAGTGTCACAGTTCTGCCTGAATGATGGTTATGTGATCACTGAAAGCCCTGCAGGTGGATCCCCTGGGTAAAGGATGTAGGTTTATTCATCTCTGTCCGGTGGCTAGTACAGGGCTTGGCTCTGCATCCCAGCACAGTAAACGCACAGTAAACGACTATGAAATATGTCCCCTGCTGTGGCCAACACAGTGCCTTGCTAATACTGATAGTTGGTACTTAGAAAAACTTTAGCTGAATAAAGTATCATCTACATGTGGATTGTCCAACCCCTCCTCTTCCTTCTGTCCTTCCTGTTGTCACTGCAGCAGGAGTGCCCGAGGGTAGCGACCGTGCCTGCCTTGTTTGCCCTTTACCCTAAGTCAGCACCTGAGAAAGTCCCCAGGAAGCTCTTTACAGCAGGCGCGTTGTTAACTTCATGGCTTCGTTCTGCTACCTCTTCCCGCTGGTACCTGAGGAAAACGAGGCTGACGTGGGGACGTTTTAGTCACTCTTCTATGAAAAGAAATAAAATAAAAATATATGCTCACACACACATATATGCACGAGGAGGGGGGAAATGCTGTATTGAGCCTGAGTCTGCCTCTGAGAAAATCTAGACTTTTAAGAATGAGTGATCCAGCTTGAAACGCGTCATCTGTTTATGGAAGATTACACCCTCTCCCCTGCAAGGCTCGGCCGGGGAGGGAACGGGCAGCAGTCAGACGGCGCTCCGCTGTCTCGCCCGGGCGTCTGAGCGTGAGTGGGAAACTGCTGTCAGCTCTCTCGTACATGTAATCACAGGACTGGGGGAATTTAACTGTCTTGCTTTTTAACTGCAGCAGGTAATGGTCTCCAGTGCCACAGAGGTAAATACAGCTAATACAGGTAGCTGTATGAAATCATCTTTTTGAAGACTAATTTTAATTTATTTTCAAGACTTACTAAGATTTAAGAAAATAACAAGCATAGTGAATGATCTTGCTCTTCCGTTTCCTAAAGTGAAGCGTTTTATTCCATTTTGCTGTGGGAGGAGTCCTCCGGAGTCCAGTGCTCGGGAAAGGGCCAAGAAGTGTCCCAGGTCACTGGTCTTCTGTCTGTAAAGTAACGTCTCACGTAATTCCACAGATCTGTTGAGTGTCAGCTGTTACCTAAGTGTGTTTATATCTCCTTTTTTCTCCTGAAAAATTAGCAACTCAGGGCCGACTATATTTAATTTTTCAAATGCAGTGAGAAGATTCATTTGGATATATTTTCAAGTAACATTTTGGTTACTTGAGGAAGGTTTCTGCTACTCACATTTCTTTTTAAAATGTGTTGTTGTTTTGTTAAGTGTTACTGGTATTTTCTCCAACACGTGAAGTAACTTTGCTGAGGCTGAGAGCAGGGGCTGCAGATGCCTGTGTAGTTCCAGAGAACGGCTGGGAAACAAGGGGCCGTGAGCCGGATTTCCCAGTGAACCAGCCAGCTTTACCCTTCCACACTGAACTTTCTAGAAGGGTGCCGTTTGTCACAATGCCTGACCAGCTCACGTCTGTACTGATTTATACACCCACGCACGTATACATACATACAAGTATACCTCGTTTTATTGCACTTTGTTTTTCTGTACTTCACAGATGCTGCATTTTTAACTAATTGAAGGTTTGTGGCAACTCTGCATCGAGCAAGTCCGTTGGAGCCATTTTTCCAATGGCGTTTGCTCGCTTCATGTCTCTGTGTCACATTTTGTTGAGTCTTACAATTTTTCAAACCCTCCACCAGCAAAAAGATTACAGCTTGCTGAAAGTTCAAATGATGGTTAGCATTTTTTAACAATAAAATATTTTTTAATTAAAGTATGTACATTTTTTTAGACAATGCTATTGGGCACTGAATAGACTACAATAAGTGGAAACGTAACTTTTATATGCCCTGGGAAACCAAAAAATTTGTGACTCACTTTATTGCGATATTGGCTATATGGCAGTGGTCTGGAACCGAACCCACGACATCCCCAAGGTGTGCCTGTACTTGTGTTTATTTATTTATTTTTAACATTTTATTTATTTATTTATTTATTTTATTTTTGGCTGCGTTGGGTCTTTGTTGCTGCGCGTGGGTTTTCTCTAGTTGCGGCGAGCGGGGACTACTCTTCGTTGCGGTACACGGGCTCTAGGCACGCGGGCTTCAGTAGCTGTGGCTCGCGGGCTCTAGAGCGCAGGGTCAGTAGTTGTGGTGCACGGGCTTAGCTGCTCCGCGGCATGTGGGATCTTCCCGAACCAGGGCTCGAACCCGTGTCCCCTGCATTGGCAGGCAGATTCTTAAGCACTGTGCCACCAAGGAAGCCCATGTTTATTTATTGAGTGGTACTTTTATTCACTGGGAGTGAGTGAAACTGTACATTTATCCACCAGGATTAGTTTTTAATTTCCTTTAAATTCTTCTTTAAGCCATTCTTTCTTGGTTCTTGTCTCTCAAGAAAATGGGTGAAGATAATTCAAACAGTGTGTCCTCCAATGTCTGTGATATTTTAAGTGACAGTGACATTTTGAGCCTGGGCGATAATGATGCTGGTCTCCAGGATTGGTGACCTGGGGGTTTTTGGAGGGGGCAGTACACCTGGAGAAAAATCACCTCTAGCAAAGCTCCAGGTGGGGAGCCATTTGATGGGTGAGCATGTGGGTCGGGTCTCCCTGGACATTCCCCCCCAGGGCAGAGCCACCAGACACAGCTCCCGGCGGCCCCCGAACTTGGTGTTCACCTGGGTGGTGACGCTGTTCATCGGCGCAGTGGCACCAGCCAGGACTCGGGGGGCTGCCAGTCACACTTGTTTCTCTCTCGCCCCGCAGACTCGCTGTCCGTCTCCAGCAACGATGCCAGCCCGCCCGCCTCTGTGGCCTCCCTCCAGCCCCACATGATGGGGGCGCAGAGCTCCCCGGGCCCCAAGCGCCCAGGCAACACGCTGCGCAAGTGGCTGACGAGCCCGGTGCGGCGGCTGAGCAGCGGCAAGGCCGACGGGCACGTGAAGAAGCTGGCCCACAAGCACAAGAAGAGCAGGGAGGTCCGCAAGAGCGCCGACGCCGGCTCGCAGAAGGACTCGGACGACAGTGCGGCCACCCCGCAGGACGAGACGGCGGAAGAGGTCAGGGCCTCGGGCATCTCCCTCCGAGTTGTGGGAACAGTGAATTCACTCGTTGGGTGGTTTTCCCTACGTTCTGGGAAGGACCAGGGTCAGAGCCCCGCTCAGTTCCTCCAGCAGCGTCTAGAACCAGGGACCCACACGTGGCCTCAGGTCAAGAAATCAGAGGGCCTTGGGCAACCCTGCCTGTTTCAGGAGAACGTGGTGCCCGGCCACCTTAGCCCCCTCTCACCTCCATCACAGGCAAAGCCAGGGGCGCCTCCCGGGAGGCAAAAGATTTAAGTGACCCCTGAGGTTAGCAGTCAACCACGGGGGCAGCATTTTGCAAGGAAAGCACCAGTTTTGGACTTGGAAGGGCTAAGGGAATGTTTGCATCCTCCAGTTGTCTCCACCACCACCCCTGCCCCCGTATTCATACATATTCATGCTTATGTCTTGTCCTGAGTAGAAAGCACACAGTTAATATACTTTGCTAACCCAGCAGTAAACCCTGGATTATTCCCATGTCATCGAAGATAAATGTATGTAGGTCAGCCAGGAATTATTTTTAATTTCCCCTTTTTTGGAGGAGGTGGGAGCTTAAAATTATACTGCAAGGAACCGAATTCCTTCATGATCCCCAAGATGGGCCTTCAGCAGTGTGGTGTCAGTGAGGGGCCCTCACGGTTTTTAACTTGGACCCCTATCCCCCAGTTCCCTCACAGACTCAAAAAAAGGCAGAGAGAGAGAGAGAGAAAAGACAGGATTTGTATCGTTCAATTTATTTTGCAGATGTGGGGTTTCTGCTGCTTTTTTCCTGGGCGTGTTTTTGCCGTGGGTTTTCACTGGAGCGTGTGGTTCATTTATGTCCTCATCTATCTGTTTTATATACTGTGTCCTCGTGATAGAAATGAAAAGCTGAAATTTTTTTCTGAAAGTAAGAATAGGGGAAGATTAATGGGCATACTTAATTCAGATTCTTAAAATACACCTTGAATTCTATTTTTCTTTATGCCCTCCTGACGTCGGTGAGTTTTATATGAGCAAAGTAACAAAAAGTGAAATATGAGACTAGAGAAACTAAGGGTTATGGTTCAGATTTTTGAACCTTCTTTTTAAATTGGCTTCTTGAAGATCAGATGTGTTCAGAGCCTAACGGTTAACGTTGGCAGTCCCTTCCAAAGACGCTCTCAGTGGCCCTTCCCTCGTCCAAGTTGGCAAGCGAGGGAGCTTGGGTCGCTGGCGGGAGTGGAAGCTCCCGTCAGGGTTGGAAGGAGCTTGTGCTTGATTTCTGCTCTCAGTTTCGGCCGGGCTGTGCTTTTCCAGTTAACCCCTGAGGGCTCAGTTTCTGTGAACTGACATCAGCAGTCAGGGCCGGGCTCCAATGGGCGAATGTCGGTCTGGTTTCAGAGAGGCCGGAACGAGGGCCTGAGCAGCGGCACGCTCTCCAAGTCCTCGTCCTCGGGCATGCAGAGCTGCGGAGAGGAAGAAGGGGAGGAGGGGGCCGACGCCGTGCCCCTGCCCCCGCCCATGGCCATCCAGCAGCACAGCCTGCTCCAGCCGGATTCACAGGACGACAAGGTAAGGGGGGCCCACGCCCACACCAAGCCTCGCCAGGGGAGGGCCTGGCGGTTGCCTGCCGCTGTGCCCCAGCCTCCTTGCAGGGCGTAGAGAGCGACCCGGGCTGTGAAAAGGCACCTGGGAGATGCCTTTCACCCCAAAAGTATAGCTAGCAAAGGCCGTTTAGACCAAGCTGTAGGAACACGCGCAGTCTCTCATACACGTGTGCGTGTATAAATACGTTCAGTGCATTTTTCATGGATGCTTTCGTAATTGCTACTTTTCAAGTCATTTTAATTTTTCTCACTGTACTAACCAGGGTCCCTGAGAGGGCAGGGAAGTCGCACGCCACCTGCGTGATTGCGTCCTAAACGCACACGAGCCCATCTGGTTCTCTCTGTTAGGTGTCTGCACACAGGTGTGGTTTTTCAGGTGGGATGGTATTGCTGTCCAGTTCCTTTTTCCAACATGGCAAACATCTATCTGGGTCAAACTGGAGTTTGTCAAAGCGTAGGAATCAGTTCAAAGCCATGAATTTCCTCTTTGGATGTATGCAGAGGCTTCAAGCCAAGTAAATCTTATTTTTTGTTTTCTGGGTTTTTTTGAGTTCTTCCATAATCTAAAATTACTCTGTACAACCCTAAAATATCAAGAAGGAAACCTGGTAACTGTGGCTTATACATCCTCTCGCATTCTGGCCCATCCTGCTTCTCCAAACTGGCAGGTGTTGAAAACCATCCTATGGAGTCATTACTGGTGATTTTTTTTTTTTTTTTTTTTTTTTTGGGCAGAAACTGAGGTTTCTGAATAAAACAGATGTTTTCATCAGTTTTCCCCCTTCTTCCCCTTTTTCCTTCCCTGACTTCCCTCAGTGCTAACACAGTCACTCGCTGGATGGGCCCGTGCGTGATGACCCGGGGTCGCCCTGGCGCAGTGATCGACGGCCATGAGGCCGAGGCCGATCACGCGTTAGTCGTAACCTAAGGCGCCTTCTCTGTAGAACTCCTCCTCCCCCTCCTCCTCCGGGGCCCTCAGTGCACAGCAGGGGCGCAGTGGGCTTGGCAGAAGGAGGGAGCTTGGGTTCGAGTCTGGGGTTTGGAGGGCATCTGAGGTGCAGACCCCGTGCCATGGGGGTGGTGGGCAGGGTGGCCTGAGATGGGAGAGAAGCTCGCGCCCCACTGCCCAGAGCAGACCCGCCAGGAAGCCAGGCTCTGACAACTCCTCGGTTATTTCGTAGCGTTCTAAGCCATACCTCTTTAAAAGCAGAAAACTGGAATTGTGTAAATCTGGATGGTTAGCCGAAAGTGAGGTGCCAGGCCTGGTTGACTTATTCACCAAATAAGAGGGTATTTTTCTCCATTGAAAGAGTGGATTGCACTATATTCTTCTGTTTGCCAAAATCATTTATTGGTTATTGTGTTACCTCATTGGGTATTACCCATAGAAATTCTTCTTTTACAAAAGTCTATAGTGATGTTCCCAGAGAGTATATTATCTTGTGACTAATGTTTTGTTTTGTTCTGTTTTCTCTTTTTGTAAACTTTCACTGCAGCATTATGTTGATTTGTGTTCTGTGTCTGTTTTGGCTCAGTTTCCTTACCTCTCCATTTGAATTTTTTCCTTGTTTTCTTCACCTCATCTTCCAGATTTCATTAGACCAAGCCAACACTTGTTTTGCCAAGTGCATATCTGGATCCATATTGTAACAGCCTTGTTGTAAATGTATAAATCCCTATCTGTCTGCTGTGAGACATGCATCGTTAGGACAGCTAGCCGTGTGTCACATGCATCTCTGCTGTCCTTAATATGAAGCAAGGTTCATATTACACCCCTCTTCTAGTTTCCAGTAAATTAACGGTGCAAGTAATCCGCAAACACAGCGTGTTTGCTAATTACTGAAACTCGAGCTCAGTAGCCCCTCTCCCAGACTCCTTACCTGTCCACCCCTGTACACCCCAACTCTAGCCGTAAGTGGCATCTGATAGCTTGTGAGGCCACAGATCTCCTGTCCTCTGCACTAATCACTGGGGAAGTGGATGGCACAGAAAATGGTGAGCTTGTCCCCCTCTTCCCTGTCTGGCCGGTGCTCCCGGTTCCTTTCCTTTTCTTGTTTCTTTCTTTTAACCCCATCCACACAGTAAAGCCATTTTTAGTATCCAGTTTTGTTTCCCGATTTTTTAAAGGGTTCCCTCATTAGCCCTTAAGCCTTTCACTCTTCCGTTGATCAGATTCTCTGCCTTTTCCTCCTTAGCCAGTAGCCTAGTCAGCAGTTGCAAAAGTTAGAATTTTCCCGTGCCCAGTCACCTCTTTGAAAAACATTCTGATGGTACATGACTGCGGATTAGAAACAGACTTTGTCTGCTTTCCACGTGTATCCCAGACAGGTCCTATTTAGTATTTCATGTCAGAATATTGTAAATTTTAAAAGATGGCTTTAAATAAATGCAAACAAAGACAAACTTGTGGTCTTTTTGTCTGGAATTACTTTTAGAAGGAGATTGAGCTTGCAGGAGAATTCTGTCTGCCCAGTGACTAACACGAGGCATTTCCCTCCCCCTCTCTTTTTCTCAACTTCCTCCATAGGCCTCTTCTCGGTTATTAGTCCGCCCCACCAGCTCCGAAACGCCGAGCGCAGCCGAGCTTGTCAGTGCGATCGAGGAACTCGTGAAAAGCAAGATGGTAAGGCTTCCCAGAGACTCAGGCTGAGGGCTGGAAGTTGCTCCAGGGTGCTGCTTGTAGGCGGGCGGGCCCTCGTCCAGGTGTGGCTCTGGTCTGCAGGACGGAGTTCGGGAAGCCCAGGACCACCCTCAGGTTCAGTAATTGGCTTGAAGGACTTACAGAACTTAGAGAAGCCGCAGTTGCGGTTCATTGCCATGAACAGACACAGGTGAAGCTCAGCCAGGGAAGGGGTGCAGGAGCAGGTCCAGGAGGGTCAGGTTCAAGCTGCCATTGTCCTCTCCCAGTGGAGTCATGTGCACAACGCTGGCTCTCCCCGCCTCGCACAGTGTGTGGTGATACGTGCAGGGTATCACCAGCCAGGACACCCTGCCCCCGCCCCGCCAAGCCTTGGTGTCCAGAGTTTTTATTTGGGCTCAGTCACGTACACGAGGGTGAGCTCACATGGCTCACCCTTGTCCCCTGCCTCTCCGGGGATTAAGAGAGGACGTGGACCGAAGCCCTCACCCAAAGTCACGTTGTTAGCATAGACTATCTGTCTTAGCCCAAGAACCCCCGGTAAACAAAGACTTCATCAGGCAGGACATTCCACGGGCTTAGAGGGACCTCCCAGGAGCCAAGGTCAGTCCTTCCCTACACCCACATTGTCTGCAGTGCTGGGACCGTCATAGCCAATGTGGTCAACTCCAGTCTTGTCCAAAGTTGTGCACAGGGTCATTGGACTCAACAGGTACCACTGGAAGTCTCTCTTGCTGTCTCTGAGATCTTTCACTTGGGTTTGCAGTGTATGAGAGAGAAGGGTTTGCATTGCTGTATAAGGGCTTTATTCTTTTTGTGACCTCTCTGTTGCCAGTTGGTCAAGATGGATTCATTTAATAAAAGCCCCAAATCAAATGTTGATTCATGGAAGTTAGACAGGTTTGCATTGTTTCTAACTGATTCAAATCAATAAATTTCTGTGTTTCTTTAGTTTTCCTGTGAAACAGAAAAACCAGTAATGGTAACAACATTTTAGACTAGTATATCCTGCTACCCTACAACATCTTTTAAAAGTCGCACCTCCTAAAGTAAAAGCCCTTGGCCTCTCCCACATTCCATTCTCCGTAAGAGTTTGATGTGTTTCCCTCCAGACAGTTTCTTTGTATATACTCCCCACAGCAGCCCTACGAGGTAGGCATGTACTGTCCTATTCTCATTTTACAGATGAGAAAACTGAGGCATACAGAAGGCTTAAAAACTTGACCAGCTAGTAAGGGGCAGAGATAGAAATCTACTATAATTTATTTAAATAAATTCATAATAATATATATCTATTGTTTTCAGTTTTCACCATTGTAAACATCCACTGTCATTTATATGTGTGATTAAACCTGTAGGGTAAATTTCCAGCACTGGAATTGCTAGATCAAAGGGTATACAATTGATCCTTAAACAACCTGGGTTTGAATTTCATGGGTCCACTTTTATGCAGATTTTTTTTCAATAGTGAATACTCTAGTACAACACAGTCTGCCCTGGGTTGAATCCACAGAATCAGAACCACAGACACCGAGGAACCACGTGTACAGAGAATCAGCATCCCAAGCCCTGCGTTGTTCAAGAGTTAGCTGCACTTCTTTACAGTTAGGAATTTATCTTCCAGAGCCAGTGTTAACTAGGTACCATGTATATAACTCCAGTTGCTTCTCCCACCCACCCCTAAGCAGCTTCTAGTGAGGCTGGTTGACTAGGTCAAATGGGGAATTGTATCCAAAATTCAGACCGACAGGTATTGCCCTGCCGTAGCTGGAATTCCCCCTGCTTGGTGTTCTGTGCTGTGATCTGAGAAGGACGCAGTGGGCTTCGAGCTTAGACAAGACATTAGGCAGGAGGGCTGCCAGGACTTGGTAAATAAGTCAAGAACTTGACTCCACTGGTCAAAAATTCGGGATCATGTCAGTAGGAACTGAGCTAAACCACATCCTGGCTATCTTTTTGAGAGACAAGTTGATTAATGGTCTAAAAAGATGCTTAAATTATATCTAATGAGTTTTCAAGCATTCTTAAACATTTTAAAAACAGCCATTTATACACATCAGTTATATGATCATTAAAATCATTTTTGTCTAATAATTTAAGTAGTTTTCCCAAGGAATGTTGTGAGACAACACTTTGTCAACCTGCTAGTCATTATTCTGCAGGTATTTGAATGGATTCCATTGTAAGTGGGCTGAGATTCATGTGTAATTGATTCAGATGGACTTCAGATGGAGAGGAGTTCTATGGCTGGTCTCTCAGCTCTTACTGGTTTACTCCCCCTTTTAAGTTCTGAATAATTAAACTTTATCCATTGAAACTGACTTATTTCCACTCACTTATGTCTCTTCCGAAGTTAATGGGCATAAAGCTGTTGGCAGAGTGGAAAGGGCGTAGGTTTTGGAATCAGATAGATGTGGGTTCAGACTCTCCTACTGACTGCTTCCGCCTCTCTGAGCCCATCTCTCAGCTGGAAGCAGGGGATGGTAAAGCGACTGCTGTTTGTTAAGCTCCCAGCCGGGTTCCCTCCACCTGGGCGCTCACTCGTGCCTTCCCTCCCCGTTGGAGAACCATATTTAGGCTTTTTATGGTGAGCTCATCTCTTCTTCATTCTCCATGGAATGTAATCTAAATTCTGCCCTCTTTTTCTGGTTCAGGGGAAACAGAACTCTCCCTTGGTTTCTGGTCACTAGTCCTCAAACAGGAAGTACTTTTTGTCACTGAAAGCTCTGTGAACCATTTTACTATCCTTCACCCTGTCATGCTCGCATGACTCTGAGTTACTCCTGCATATTTCACCGTGTGCTGTGGCTCCTTGGTCTTCCTGTTCGTTTTCCTGAGGGCCGTCTCTTAGGCCCTCGTGACTTGGTGATCGGATTTGAACGCTGAATTATTATCCCTCCAAAGCTGTGTGTGCAGTGGTCTGGGGAGGCGAGGGGAGAAGGTGTCCTGCTGTCGTGCAGTGTGTGTTCAGGGAACTGACTCTCCTCGCCCTGAACCTGAGGATTCCGCCTGAAAAGGAAAAACCACCCTGCACACCTTTCCTTGGAATTTGCCTCTCTCTCCACCTCCACGTTCCTGATCAGTATTGGAAGGTGTGGGCAATGGCGGCTGACAGCTGCAGGGACTGAATCTGACTTTGGAGTTTTCTTCTCTTTGTTGATCTGAATATAAAGGGAGATACAAGAAAGAATGAAAATAAATAAACATGTAGCTCAAGATATTAGAAGAACAACAAAATTTTGTTTAAAAAAGCAGGAGGAATGAATTCACAGAGATAAAAGCAGAAATGAATGAGTTGGAAAACAGAAAAATAGAATAAGAAATAAAACCCAAAATTTGTTCTTTCAAAACACATGGACTTCAGGTAAGCTTCCGAAGAAGATAGCCCAAATTCACAAAATAAGAAATTACAAAGGAAAGATAAACTGAGGGAATTGAAACAATCATGACACGTTACTTTGTTCAACTCTTCGAAAGCCAATTTGAAAACCTGGATGAAATGGGCAGTTTCTTAAGAAAATATAATTTACCAGAACTAACCTCAGAAGAGCTAGGTCTGCACGGATAGTCTCTCTTCATGTAAGAAACAGGGAAAGTTGACAAGAACCTACCCACAAAAACCCGCCCAACCCAGAAGGTTTCACAGATTATTCATCCGAACCTGTGAAGTCCCCGCGATTCCAGCTCCGGGGCAGCTTTGAGCCTTTTCACTCACGCACAGTCGGTGGGAGAGCCGCTGGGCGGCCAGGAGTGGACGGCACAAGCGTGACTGCAGCCTGGGGGCACGCCTGCACCCCCCCCGGCCACCCACCGGGGTCCACACCAGCACGTCCAGGAGAGGCAGCGGAAGGAGGCTGGATGCCTCTGGGGCAGGTCCGGACGGGGCCTCCCCGCCCGCTCCTCCGCGTGAGCGGCCATCTGGAGCCTTTCTTGTCTCTCTCTTTGCTCACCGTTCAAGTGACCGTAATTAAAGCTAACGAGCTTCGGCTGTTTCCTTGCACATCTGGGCAGGAGACAGCGCCGCTGCTCCCTCCCCTCGTCCTCCAGCCTCCAGTCTCCTGAGTCTCCCGTCCAAGGCCTCCGGGGCCCACGCGCATGGGCCAGGCCCTGCTGCTACCACGAAACGTGCGCTTCCACTAGAGGTCAAGAGCTATTTATTTAAAAATCAGAATGCTACTTTCCCATCAAGCCCCGTTCCTTAACTTTTTCATAACTAAGAGCAAGAGTTGGTGTGTTTGCACAGCTCCGTGGGTTTGGTGAACAAGATTGCAGGAGCAGACTTGGTGTTCTCAAAGCTGTGCTCGGTGATGGCGTCAGCTTCAGCCTGTTAACTCTTAGGGGGGAAATAGGACAAGCATTAGAGGTTTTAATATGATAGGAAATATTAAGTGTTCTTGTAGTTTGTATTGGGCTTTTGTTTGAAGAGAAGTAAATCACATTTTCCCAGTTAAGTTGCTGAAATACCTTTTGATCATCTCTGTCCAGTCAGGGTGCTTTGAAAATTTTAAAAGAACTATCACCTATTTGCAAATGATGTGACTGACAAGGGATTAATCTCCAAAATATACCAACAGCTCATGCAGCTCAATATCAAAAAAAAAAAACCAATCAAAAAATGAGCAGAAGACCTAAATAAACATTTCTCCGAAGAAAACATACAGATGGCCAACAGGCACGTGAAAAGATGCTCAACATCGCTAATCATCAGAGAATGCAAATCAAAACTACAATGAGGTATCACCTCGCACTGGTCAGAATAGCCATCATCAAAGGGTGTGGAGAAAAGGGAATCCTCCTACACTGTTGGTGGGAATGTAAATTGGTACAGCCAGTATGGAGAACAGTATGGAGGTTCCTTCAAAAACTAAAAGTAGAGTTACCATATGATCCAGCAATCCCACTCCTGGGCATATACCCAGAAAAGATGAAAACTCTTAACTCGAAAAGATACATGCACCACAACATTCACTGCAGCTATATTTACAATAGCCAAGACGTGGAAGCAACCTAAATACCCATCGACAGATGAATGGATAAAGAAGATGTGGTATATATACACAATGGAGTATTACTCAGACGTTAAAAAAAAAAGAATGAAATAATGCCATTTGCAGCAACATGGATGCAACTAGAGATTATCATACTAAGTGAAGTAAGTCAGAGAGAGAAAGACAGATATCATACGATATCACTTATATATGGAATCTTAAAAAATTATACAAATGAACTTATTTACAAAACAAATAGACTCAGAGACATAGAAAACAAACTTACGGTTACCAAAGGGGAAAGGTGGCGGGGAGGGATAAATTAGGAGTTTGGGATTAACAGGTACATACTTCTATATATAAAATAGATAAACAGCAAGGACCTACAGGAAACTATTCAATATCTTGTAATAATCTATAATGGAAAAGAATCTGAAAAAAAAACATATAGCTGAATCACTTTGCTGGATACCTGAAACTAACACGACACTGTAGATCAACTATATTTCAATTTAAAAGAAAGGCAATATCACCTATACCCCTAGTAGTTTTATGAATTCAGGTTAAGAGAGAAAATTAATATGTACCAATTAGAAAGTAATCAGTTGCTGATCATTGTCACACTAACCCAGGGAGGAAAGTCATCAATATTCAAGTCACAGATTTATTGATCACTGAAAAAGCTGTGTTCAAGATTGGCATGGCAACCACTTCCTGAGGAAGAAGAAAGTTGCGAGTGTCACAGAGTTAGAGATTAATTTTAGCTGCATGATCTCCGTGCATTGAAGTATGAGTCTGTTTAATTAAACTATAGGTTTGCTAATGTTGCTGCATGGTCCACCAGCCAGGAATGCGGGCAGTGTGTCTGGGTACACCGGCCTGAACGAGGCGACTGCACGCACTTCCGACATGGTCGTGCTTTCATGTGGCAGGAATACAACTGGAAAGAAAAGGGCTAGATTTGAAATGGGTACGGTCTGTGGTACTGTTTCTAATTATTTGGTAACCAGGAGCAGAAAATATTAACGGGTATAAATCCACCGTTCTTTTCATTCTAACTTTCCTCTTTTGTGCAGCTCCTCTTACTCAATTTCAGAAATAATGCTGGGGGTTTTGTTGTTAAATGCGATGTGACTTCACACACACAGACTCTATAGTGTTGTAACCAGGCCTTCGGTATTTTCTGACGTGTGAGATTTTCTGGCCCTAATTTCAGCCTCACGCACTGTGTGGGCAGGAGGCCTGACTGGCGATCTGGTTTCTTGTAGGCGCTGGAGGATCGTCCCAGCTCACTCCTCGTCGACCAGGGAGGAAGTAGCAGCCCCTCCTTCAACCCTTCAGACAACTCCCTTCTGTCCTCCTCCTCGCCCATTGATGAGATGGAAGAGAGGAAATCCAGCTCTTTAAAGAGACGGCAGTAAGAAATGTTCTCATTGTCGTTGTTTGGTGGCTTCCCTCCTGGCTTTGTCACCTACAGAGCTGTGGCTGGGATTCATCCCTGAGTCACACGAGGAGGAGACCCAGGGTCTCTCGCCGAGCGATTGTATGTTTGTTTGCAAAGTACTCAGAACCTCAAGAGGGCGCAGTAAGCCATAGCTGCAGCTTTTATTGTTTTATTTGTATATTATACTTTACTTATAAACGAGAATGATACAAGAATATTTTTTGTCACTTCTGGTGAGAAACTGCCTTACTTTCTATTATATACATAGTTGTGAAGAAAAAAGAAGATAACATAAAATTAAATGCAGTCCCCAAAACTTGAAACATACCTTAGTGGTAGAGCTTTTCAGTTTCAGTTAAAAAGTCTCGAAGAATATTGCAAAAGGTTTAAAATTGCATTTGGAGAAGAGGAAAAAACTTACCAGCTGCATGAGTACAGAGACTTGGTTTTATTGAGTGCTGTATCCCAGCACCTAGAGTGGCATCGGGTGCATAGGAGGTGCCTGGCCAGTGTTGGCTGAATGAATGAATGAACAAACCGACCAACCAACCAACGAACCTTTTTAGGTCAACTGAGGTTGTTTGCTCTAACGGATCCAGGAATTGTCTTCTATCATCTGGAGTGGCCTTAAACGGTTACTGAACCTTACGAAAAGAAATACTTCTGAATGATGTGGTCAGACCCAAGGCTTTAAACATCTGAGTTAAATTTCTTTTGTATGTCCAACGAAGCTTAAAATGACTTTATCATGAAAACACAAGCAAGCAAAAACCCTACTTGCTTTAGCATCATGCCTTTATAACAGAGTTATGTCTGTGCTGCTTTTGTTCCTCGTACACGTGATCAGAGGCCAGTGGTGTGAACTCACCCGGAATGCGAGGTGTCTTGTGACCTCTGCAGCACCCGTGGGTCACCCGCATGAACCTGTCAGTGACTGGGGACACACAACAATTGGAGATCCACTTGTGCAAGTTTGAGAGGTCACTTCACAGCCGCCCCTGCAGAATCTGACCTGACAAAAGCAAAAGGGCGGATGAATTCATTCGGAAAATTCCTTGGATTGTAGGTGGTAAACACTGTTTTTTCTCTCTTTTTTTCAGCTACGTTTTGCAAGAATTAGTGGAGACAGAACGTGACTATGTGCGGGACCTCGGCTGTGTGGTGGAGGTGTGTGTTTCAGAGATGTGATAACCTGTATCCGCCCTGAGGGTTGCCACGGGGGTGTTGTACCGCACAATTGAAAGCCGATACCTTCTCAAAAGCTTTAAAAATATTTTTGACTAAAACAAAACACAATAACAACAACCAACAAAATATTTCTGAAAAATAAAATTTAGCCAATTATCTCAACAATCGGTATTCACTTTTTAAAGGCTTCTTTTTTGCATGGTGCATCTTGACATAGTCTCTTCTTTGTATAATTAAGTTTGTAAATATTATCTCCAACCATTGAATTGCTTATATGGAAATCCGGCCTTTAATTATTTTACAAGAGTGTGGGTATCACCACAGAAATGAGGACATCATTGGTTGAAAAGTCAATGTGACCAGCTATGGATTCAGTTACATCCTGCATCCAACCTGGGTTCAGAGCTTGGTCGGTGGCTACCACCCCAGGCCATTTGCTTGTAGTTTTCACAGAACGAATATGTCACCACTTTTCACTGACCAGAAGTTGATACGCACTTTGTACCCATAGCAAAACCACTGCCTTTCATACTAAATCAAGGGCTCTCTCTAGGCTTGTCCCTGCCATTAACTTTAGGGCATAATCATATTAATAAACTCAACTTATCAAAAAGCTATTTTTATAATATAAAACTTTTATCACTTATTCTTTCAACTTTGCAAATATGTACAGGGCAATACTTTTTGGATGTACATTCCATTAAAAGTAATGCCTATTACAGTTAGTTGCATAACATAAAGGATTAAACATGCTTGACATGTCTGTAATCATTACTAACGATAACTTGAAAACGTCAGAGCTTCTTGTACAGGCTGAATCACATCCAAGTTATATAGAAGTTTTAAACCACATTTTAGCAACATAGTTAATCAACTGTTGTTAAAAATCAATTTGTGAAAAGTATGTTGTTAAATGCTTATTTAACAAATTATGTAAATAATCCAAAAAGAAAAGAAAATCTGTTTATATCAGATCAGTACCAAGAACAGAGGAAATATGCTTCTGGCCAAATATTTAATCTTTACAAGCTGACAAGATGATTTGTTTTATGAAACCATTTACATTTATTTAAACTTTCCAATTCCTCAGAAGAGTTTTGATCTTTGAATGCTAAATAGTTGAGGCAGAGAAAATCATGTCAATGAATGTAACTGTATTTCAAGGGCCAGTTAAGGACACATTTCACAAAGGGTTTTTGTTCTTAAATAAAGAACTGGTTTACAAGACAGTGCGTATGTCTCTTTTATCCTTTGTGGCTCTCAGTCAGTAAACCATTACTTGATTCAAACATGTTCAATGAAATAATCTTATCTTTAAATATTTAATTTTAGGGCTACATGGCACTTATGAAAGAAGATGGCGTTCCCGATGACATGAAAGGCAAAGACAAGATTGTGTTTGGCAACATCCATCAGATTTACGACTGGCACAGAGAGTACGTAAAATACATACCATGCTCATTGGTGGACAGTCTGTCATCACCCGCTAAACTGCATCACGTCAAGCGAACGAGAAAGGATGTTTGTTGATTCATTTCATTTCCTTACCTATGTGGCCCCATGGAGGTAGCTGGTGTAAAGGAAATATTGGTGTTCCGAGGCCTTTTCTGGTTGCATTTCACAGCACGAGGAAGTCTCTTACCTCCTTTGTGCTGATCCATCCAGGTGCCTGTGTTGGGAAGGCTGGAAGCCCGGGCACCGAGCCTGACCGCCTGGGTTCACAGCATGGTCCTGACCCCGAGCCCTTTGCTTCCCCTCTCTTTGCCTCCATCCTTTCCTCTACACAGTGTGGGTCATGGTGTTACCCTCCTCGTGGGACTTTTGTGAAGCGTGACTGAGTTAATACATGTAAAGCACTTAGAATAACATCTGCATAGAGTGAGCCTCGATGAGTGTTTCTAATTAGAATTGCAGCCACCTCTTTAATAAATACAAATTACTGTTAGAGAGTTTTTTCAAGTCAGCTTTAATGGGGCAAGTAGACATGATTGCCCATGAAAATCAAATTTGATCCCACTACCTTGCCGCACCTGTCCTAATCTACAGTGAAACCTATTTTAAAAAAAGGATATTTGGTGCTATTATCTAGTCATCTGCTCCCAAGGCTGGTTTTAAGCTGTGACAGGGAAGGGGAAACGGCACAAGGCTCCTGGGACGACCAGACAGAGAAATTGCTCCCAGCAATGTGGTGTGTGCCGTGGTGTGCGCAGAACTAGGGGATATTGAATCCTCAAGTGCAAGGCAGTTCAGCGTAGCATTTATTGGCGTACTGGTTTGCAGGTTAGTAAAATACCAGATACAAATATCAGCATATGTAAGTGATAATTAAGGTGGGCATACATCTTACCAACTACTATGGCCCAGAAGAAGTGAAGAGTAGTTGTCCACAGCTGTTTTGTTTCTGCGGATACCTAATTCTCATCTTAATGGAAGCTAATATTTGCAACCTAGAAGTTGATTTTGATAATATTTGAGAAAACTTTATAAAGCTGGCCCAGGTAACATTCAGTATTTTGTATCTGTTATTGTCCAATTTGAGCCTCCTAAAAATTACCATGGAAAGAATATGAAACTCACAGGTACGAGGACCAAGTTTTTAGAGAGAAAAATGACCAGTTGCTTTGAATCATTTATTTTTTACCCCATATTCAGATGGGATATTATTGTTTGTGTCATTTAAAAACAAAAGGAGACAAAAAAGGTTGATTATCCAGAGGAGGGGAAGTTTGCCAGTCAAGGGATGTGTCACTCTGCCTTGCCTTGTAAAACTGTGTCTCTTTTTGCTTTCTGTCCTAACAAAATGTTTTCGGTGTGCATTATATTTGTTAAGCATATACTTTACACTTCCCAATTGTTTGTGTCAAAACAGAATATTTTGAAAATATAAATCTCAATCTAAAATTAGAAGGCCAAATTGGAAATGGTTCTAATATTTCTCCTTTCATTTCAGCTTTTTTTTAGGAGAGTTGGAAAAGTGCCTTGAAGATCCGGAAAAACTAGGATCCCTTTTTGTTAAACATGTAAGTACAATAGCATTATTTATATTCTGTTCTGTGTTGTCATATTTAGTAATTGGCTTGTCAGATTAAAGGAGAACTCCTTTGTAGGTTATAAAAGTGCTTATATTAAGAATAAAATCACACTGTACAATGTCAGCGAGTTGGACTCAAAATCCCCCGTTGCTATTCTACATTTGAATGATCAGCTTTCCCAGTCACCTGGCCCCAGTTGGCTGTTCAGCTCACAAACAGTACAGACTGGTCAGAAGGGGACCAGAGCCAGACCAGAAGGAGGAACATTTGGGAATGTCTGTAGGCAAACAAGTGTCTGGTGCAGGTGGTTATGTATCGAGACGTGCAGTGGGTTTAATATAGTAACCAAATTTTTGTGTGTATCTAAAGCATGTTAACAATAAAGGTTTGGGGGTTTTTCTAGGAAAAAATACTATATTTTCAAAAAATTAGTGACCAGGATTTTTGTATTTTTGCAGATCTCCTTAATGTCTGGCTTAATAGAAGACAGATGCATTTTTTTTTTTTTCTTATTAGGCATCAATTTTATACACATCGCTGTATACATGTCAATCCCAATCGCCCAATTCAGCACACCACCATCCCCACCTCACCGCAGTTTTCCCCCCCTTGGTGTCCATATGTCCATTCTCTACATCTGTGTCTCAACTTCTGCCCTGCAAACTGGCTCATCTGTACCATTTTTCTAGGTTCCACATACATGCATTAATATACGATATTTGTTTTTCTCTTTCTGACTTCCTTCACTCTGTATGACAGTCTCTAGATCCATCCACGTCTCAACAAATGACTCAATTTCGTTCCTTTTTATGGCTGAGTAATATTCCATTGTATATATGTACCACAACTTCTTTATCCATTCGTCTGCTGATGGGCATTTAGGTTGCTTCCATGACCTGGCTATTGTAAATAGTGCTGCAATGAACATTCGGGTGCATGTGTCTTTTTGAATTACGGTTTTCTCTGGGTATATGCCCAGTAGTGGGATTGCTGGGTCATATGGTAATTCTATTTTTAGTTTTTTAAGGAACCTCCATATTGTCCTCCATAGTGGCTGTATCAATTTACATTCCCACCAACAGTGCAAGAGGGTTCCCTTTTCTCCACACCCTCTCCAGCATTTGTTGTTTGTAGATTTTCTGATGATGCCCATTCTAACAGGAGTGAGGTGATACCTCATTGTAGTTTTGATTTGCATTTCTCTAATAATTAGTGATGTTGAGCATCTTTTCATGTGCTTCGTGGCCGTCTGTATGTCTTCTTTGGAGAAATGTCTATTTAGGTCTTCTGCCCATTTTTGGATTGGGGTATTTGTTTCTTTAATATTGAGCTGCATGAGCTGCTTGTAAATCTTGGAGATTAATCCTTTGTCCGTTGATTCATTTGCAAATATTTTCTCCCATTCTGAGGGTTGTCTTTTCGTCTTGTTTATGGTTTCCTTTGCTGTGCAAAAGCTTTGAAGTTTCATTAGGTCCCACTTGTTTATTTTTGTTTTTATTTCCATTACTCTAGGAGGTGGATCAAAAAAGATCTTGCTGTGATTTATGTCAAAGAGTGTTCTTCCTATGTTTTCCTCTAAGAGTTTTATAGTGTCCAGTCTTATATTTAGGTCTCTAATCCATTTTGAGTTTATTTTTGTGTATGGTGTTAGGGAGTATTCTAATTTCATTCTTTTACATGTAGCTGTCCAGTTTTCCCAGCACCACTTATTGAAGAGACTGTCTTTTCTCCATTGTATATCTTTGCCTCCTTTGTCATAGATTAGTTGACCATAGGTGCGTGGGTTAATCTCTGGGCTTTCTATCTTGTTCCATTGATCTATGTTTCTGTTTTTGTGCCAGTACCATATTGTCTTGATTACTGTAGCTTTGTAGTATAGTCTGAAGTCAGGGAGTCTGATTCCTCCAGCTCCATTTTTTTGCCTCAAGACTGCTTTGGCTATTCGGGGTCTTTTGTGTCTCCATACAAATTTTAAGATGATTTGTTCTAGCTCCGTAAAAAATGCCATTGGTAATTTGATAGGGATTGCATTGAATCTGTAGATTGCTTTGGGTAGTATACTCATTTTCACAATGTTGATTCTTCCAATCCAAGAACATGGTATATCTCTCCATCTGTTGGTATCATCTTTAATTTCTTTCATCAGTAAGACAGATGCATTTTTATATCAGTTTCTGTATTGAACCTATTGTAGTATGTTTTTTAGTTAAAATTTATGAAAAAAATCCATCCTCACACAGATATTTGGATGGAAAGGGAGGAGTGTTTTAATAGCCTTTTCTGATAATTATAGATAGTTTTCTTAGATACTACATCAAAACTCAACAAGTGAGAATTTCTTGAAGGTTAGTCGCAACATGGAATCTGAAAACCCATTGGTGAACTTCTCTCTTGCTGTTGCACTAAAAGCCATTGAACTGTCTCACACTTAAAGGCTCTTTTACCCCTGCACCAGCTTGTGACATCCCGCATTGTAAATTCTGGTTCACTGATTCAGACAGATCTTCCAGATGTTGAAACATTTCAATAAACAGTATCAAAAAATCAGATTTGTTCATATCACCACCCATCTCTTCAGAAAAGTCTTTAAGTATTGTCAAGTTCAAGGTAGCAGATCCATGTTTTCCAAAAGTATAATTTTTTGCTTGAAAGCTCAAGTTTTCATTATTAATAGACATTGCAGGTTGTTTGCCTTGAAACGACAGGCTTATTTTATTCATATTCAGGAAAGTGTCTACCAGATACCCACGTGTAAATAATTACAGTGTGTGTCCATCATTCTTTCAAGTAAAAATGGTCCATGAAAACAAGCAGTCGGTTCCGCTCATGGCTCAGCCACACGAGGGCTTTGCCTTGACTACTGTAGCACAGGGCACGAGTGTCACGAGCATCTCCATTTTGTCACAGGAACGTTAAAAAGATGTATAGTCCACGGTTGAGGTGGTGTTTTTTTTGGTATCTATTTATGTATGTGTGTATGTACGTGTACATATGTGTGTATGTATGTATGGCTGTGTTGGGTCTTCGTTGCTGCGCGCGGGCTTTCTCTAGTTGCGGCGCGCGGTGCTACTCTTCGCTGTGGTGCGTGGGCTTCTCATTGCGGTGGCTTCTCTTGTTGCGGAGCACAGGCTGTAGGCGCTCAGGCTTCAGTAGTCGTGGCACGTGGGCTCAGTAGCTGTGGCTCGCGGGCTCCAGAGCGCAGGCTCAGTAGCTGTGGCGCACGGGCTCAGTTGCTCCGCGGCATGTGGGATCTTCCCGGACCAGGGCTCAAACCCGTGTCCCCTGCGTTGGCAGGCGGATTCTCAACCACTGCGCCACCAGAGAAGTCCCCATGGCTGAGTTTTAATACAACGAATTTTTACCACTTCATCAAGGACATCCTTAGGTGAAACTGGCCTGCGTAGCAGTGAAAGATATTTGCTAAGATGCCAGCAGTTTCTCCCACCACTGGTTTTGCACATCACTGCAAATGGCAGCACAACGGAAAGGGAAGATGACAGCTTAGTATTGTTTGGAAAATAGTTTTGATCTAATGGGTCCCCGAAAGGCCTCAGGGGCCCCAGGGGTGCGCACACCACACTTTGAGGATCAGGGCGTTAAGGGATGGCTTGCTGCCTTCAGTATGTGAGACTAAAGAGGCTTTTCTAACGTCCTGAAAAGAGCCAAGCTTCCTGGGACCGCTGGCGGGGTTTGAAGGGGGGAGAATGATTCCTCGCTTAATATTAAGAACTGTGTCCTTTCACTGCCTCTCGTGTTTGCCGGGTGAAGTATGGGGTTTTAAGAAACGTGACTTTATGAATGAGCTGACACGTGCATGCGCGCCTGCATTCTAACCCATCTGTTTGCCTTTCATTCCTAGGAGAGAAGGTTGCACATGTACATAGTTTATTGTCAAAATAAGCCAAAGTCTGAGCACATTGTCTCAGAATACATCGATACCTTTTTTGAGGTAAGACCTAAGTTACAGACAAAGTATTTCTGAATCCTTTGTTACAGTTGATTTCAATAAATTGAAATATCATTTGTTTCCCAGGACATTAAGCAATCCTCAGGAAATTTAGCCTCAGTTATATGAGTTCTGAGCCTGTATTTCTTTCCTATAAATCAGAGAAACGAGTGTAAATTCAAGCTGTGATCGTATCCCTTAGTATCCAGAGGACTGGGGTCATGGTTAAAATAAGGGGTTTTAAAAATCAATTTCAAACTTAAGGCTTATTTCAAATTCAGGATAATTCATGATCTAGGCTTTTAGCCTAGAAATAAAATATTTGTTTGTGTGAATAAAAGAAAGCAATTGAGAGAAGGCCATTTTAGGCAAGCATAAAAGACTGTTTTGAAAAACAGCTCAGAAAGGTTCCAGTGTCAAACTTGGGCATTCTGAGCGAAGGCACAGCACTTGTTGGTTGTGTGCAGCGTGGCATCTTTTCTCTTTTTTACTCTTTTCTAGAAGTAGTTACTTCTACTGCAGTGTAGTTAGTTAGCATTTCTGACAGTTACAGGGACTTTAAAAGACAAAACGTAAGATCCTTCTTTCTACTTTGAAACCACAGGACTTAAAGCAGCGCCTTGGCCACAGGCTGCAGCTCACAGATTTGCTGATCAAACCAGTGCAGAGAATCATGAAGTACCAGCTGCTGCTGAAGGTGAGGCTTTGCCGGTGCCCGTGCTGGGGGCAGGAGCCCATTTGGCGGGAGGACAAGACTCGTGAGGGGATGGAAGGGTTTGGCAGGTGACGGGAATCTTTTCTATAAAAAATATGAAGCAGTCTTGTCATTTCTGATTTGAAATATTTGAGTAGATTTTTTAAAATTTAATAAGACACCTTACACTATCATTTACATCAGGTTCTGAACCAAAAGGTCCGTGAAGGTGAGCTTTTTCCCCACCACAGATCTTGAATACTAATGAGCTTTCTTGGGCTCTATCCACCTTACATATTTTCTAATCTTCTTGGGGCTCCAGATCAAATTAAATATTTAATCCCTGCCTATTCCTCTCTGTGGGCTCAGCAGTAGCCCTTGATTGATTCCAATTCCTAAGCACCACTGAAGGCAAAGTCACACCATTTTCCACGATAAAAGTGACCGTTAAAGGTGCTGAGATTCCTTCATGTATAAAACTTAGAACCTGGTTGTAAAGAGAGATGAGCGCTTGTCTTGGAGTGAAACAGGAACCATGACCCGCTTAGATAGATCTGGTCTGACTTTGCTCTACTGTGCCTTGAAATCCACAAAAGGATACCTTTTCTTTGTGTTACTGGGAGGAAGAAACGAGGATTAGCCCAGCGCCTGGCATCTCATGTGATCAAAAAGGTTACTGCCATGCGACCATCGCCCTTGTCATGCCCTTCTCTCCATTTCCCTTGCAGGACTTCCTCAAGTATTCCAAAAAAGCCAGCCTGGATACGTCAGAGCTAGAGGTACTTACTACACCCCCGGGCCCTGGGCTCCTCTCTCAGTCCCCGCGCTTCCCCGAAGCAGCCTGTCCCTGGGAGGGGCGGGGGCAGTGGGCGACGGCGGGTCTACCCAGCCCCGGATGTGCCCTCTGCACGCCAGCGGGTGGGGACGGGGAGGAACTGATCGAGGAGAGGCATTTGAGGGTTAGCGCTCCAGCCTTGCCCTCTGGAACTGAACGCTCACTCTGCTTTCCCCCCCCCCCCCGCCCCGCCCCGCCCCGCCCCGCCCCGCAGAGAGCCGTGGAGGTCATGTGCATCGTCCCCAAGCGCTGCAACGACATGATGAACGTCGGGCGGCTGCAAGGATTTGACGTAATGCGGCTGTTCTTCTTTAAACTCGGCCTCTGGCTGCCATCACTTTCTTTGGTCTCGGATTCTTTGTCTCCACCTGGAGAAAGCTGATCCTTTTTTGCTTGGTTTTCTGGCTTCTCTCACCGTCCTTCAACCTGATTGATACTTTCTTTCAACTTCTTTTGGTGCATTTGATTTGCTTTGGGGGGGGGGGACCTTCCTCTGCTCAAAGCCCAGTGCCTCGTGGCGGGAACAGGCAGGACTCTGTCTCTTGGGCCCTCTGCTGCTGCAGGAGCGGAGTTTCCTTCCCTGGCATGAGGCGTAGTGGAAAGCAGGGGGCCCGTCCTTCTGTCGTCTGTCAGCCCTGGGAGTTTGACCCCAGGGTCACTGTGCTCATCGTTAGTCTACAGACTTTTCTCTGAGTTGACAGTCTACTCAGATTACATATTACCTATTAGTATCCTAAAGATATTCAGAACCAGAAACCTTTTCTTTTTTTTTTTCAAGTTGACTATTAAGTAAGAAAACGGGAAGGTTTTACTTTTCTTGCCTACTGTTTTGCTAGAGATTTGGGTTTCACGTGCTGGTGCTGTGGTTCTCCAAAAAGCGCACACAGGCTCTCCTGGAGAGCCTCTGAAAACCCAGGCTCCTGTGCTTTTGTGAGTGGATCCCGCCAGGGGTGCTGGTGCCACCGGGCCGCGAACCGCACCTTGAGAAGCATTCTTCCACTGTGAACTAGATCCTTAGATCCACTTTCAGTCTTTGACTGTAACTGAGGCCAGTGATTTACACAGAGGTTGGCAAGAATTTTATTTAGATGATTTTTCTGTTTGGAGCTAAGACCTCGTTTTAGTGAAAGAAATGTTTATGCTGTATAAATTAATACAAGAAAAATATATTTAAAATGTAGCATTCTGTGGGAGGAAAGCTAAAAAACAAAAAACAGAACTTCCTGTGTCTTAACTTCGAATGCAATGTTTTCTTCTCCTATTTCTTTGCCCCCTTCTCCGTGTTCTAGGGTAAAATTGTTGCCCAGGGCAAGCTGCTCTTGCAGGACACGTTCTTGGTCACGGACCAAGACACGGGGCTTCTGCCTCGATGCAAAGAGAGGCGGGTGTTCCTCTTTGAGCAGATCGTCATTTTCAGTGAGCCACTCGATAAAAAAAAGGGCTTCTCCGTGCCAGGATTCCTGTTCAAGAACAGTATCAAGGTAACTTGTGTTTGCCTGTTTTCTCATGTGTTAACGCAGGTACCCATCATGCTGATAAACTGTTTCTTTCTTACGACATGTCCTGATCTTTAGTTTATTAAATATTTAGAGAATTTTCTAATACGTTTCAGAACCTTTAAATTCACTCCATCTGTCTACTGTCTGTATTCCCCAGTGGCTGATGTCTTACACATGTGGCTGCAGCATTCATTTTTACCACAATGAGAAGGCCTCATCTTGGTTAGTTTTTGTGTTCCATCTTCTCTAGGACCATGTAAAATTATTTAAGTTCAGAGGATAGCTTACCCAGGGTCTTTTTCTCTTCTCCATTCAACAAGGACCTACTCTGCCCTCAGAGCTGGGCAGGGGCTGTAGGGATGGACAAGGTAGGTTGGCTTGCTCTCTGATAGAAGAAAAAGACAAGTAAAATGACTGCAAATGGCCCTGAGTCTTGTAAAGGGGACAAACCAAGGGTGAGACAGAGGAGGCCTGAGGTCCCAGCAGGTTAACCTTTCTAGTTAACTGTTCAGGCTACTAGTTAAACCCCTGGTCATCCCCATGTACCTGGGTTAAAGGAGTCATAAAAAGGCAAGACAGTGATTTCTGAGGCAGTAAAAATGGCAGCTCAACCAAAAAGTGGTGTTTTCAGTTCTGACCTAGGATGAACTTCACTTCGCATTTGAGCAGTGGAAATAAATGTGGTTTAGTTTTTTTATTGTGGTACCTCGTAACATAAAGTTTGCCATCTTAACCATTTTTCAGTGCCCAGCCCACTGGCATTAAGTATGTTCTCACTGTCGTGCAGCCATCACCACCATCCATCTCCAGGACTCTTTTCATCTTGTAAAAGTAAAACTCACCCTCATTAAACACTAGCTCCCCATTCCGTCCCCCCAGCCCTGCAGCCACCCTTCTGCTTACCGTCTCGAGGAATCTGACTACCCCAGGTGCCTCATCTAAGTGGAATCATAGCAGCGTTGTCTATGGCTGGCCCACTTCACGTAGCATAATGTCCTCCAGGCCCACCCGTGTTGTAGCCTGTGACAGAGTGTCTTTCCTTTTTAAGGTTGAATAATAGTCCTTTGTATATACAGACTACGTTTTGATTATCCATTCACCTGTTGATGGACACTCGGGTTGCTTCTACCTTTTGACCATTGTGACTAATGCTTTAATTTTTTTTAAGGTGAGTTGCCTTTGCCTGGAGGAAAACGTGGAAAATGATCCCTGTAAATTTGCTCTGACATCAAGGACGGGTGACGTGGTGGAGACCTTCATCTTGCATTCATCCAGTCCAAGTGTTCGGCAAGCATGGATCCATGAAATCAACCAAATTTTAGAAAACCAGCGCAATTTTTTAAATGGTAATGTGTGTTGTTACTGGGCACGTGTTTTCTTTCCCTAATGTACACATTCCTATTTCTCGTCTCCCCCCTATTACACACGACTAGGAATGACAGGACTTACTGAGCACTTACTGTGGACCAGGCTCTGTTCTAAGCACTGTCCATATATATTGCTTCATTTCATCTTCACAACGACCCAAAGTGGCAAGTAGTGATATTATTCCCATTTTATAGACGGCGAAGCTGAGGCACAAAGTGGATTCGTAATTCACTCCAAGTCCCACGAGTTGCTGGTGGCAAAGTCGAGATTCAGAGCAGCCATGTGCCCCTCACCACTGTCCTTATTCACCCTGTCCCACAGGCTCTCGTACCACATGCGCCCAGAGCCCTGTCCTGGGAAAGAAATGCATGAGAAAAACTAAGGCAGCAGATGTAATTGGCCAAAGATGTTGGAGACATTCTTGCGTGCAACCTTAGAATTTGTGTTTGACCACATTGTACATCTACACCACCCTCCTCGTTATAAAAACAAGACATCTTTCTTCCTTCCCATTTCCATGACATGAGTGATTTTAGAGGAGCAATACAGTAATAATACAGTATAACACAGGACAGCAGTAAGGTGCCAGCCACCTCGGGGAAAGGTCTTCTCCACAGGGAGAGTGACCGCACTGACCTTACGTAGCAGACAGTTCGACTCTTTATATTCCCGACCTGAAACTGCTGGCTTCTCTTGGTGGCCACTGACTTGGACTCTGGTTTTAATTGTCATGTCTTTGTCCTTTTCTCCATGTCCGTGTTCTGTGTCTACACCCCGGTCCAGTAGGACGCTGTAATCTCTCTGTCACATAAAACCACTCCCATACCTCGAGTGACATTCAGGAGCCAGGAACACAGGCACTCAGTGAAAAGTCAAGGTCACGTGGCATTTTTGGCCAAGGGGTAATCAGCTGCCCGAGTGTTAACTCCAGGCTCCCGCCCAGACTGTAGACTGAGCATTTCTTCCATGTGCAGTTGGAACTGGATGGCTGGGGCTGGCCGGCTGGGGGGACGGTTCCTGTGCGTGGAGAAAACAGTTTTGCTCCCGTGACTGTGAGCGAATGCAGGTCTCTTTAAATGTGTCGTTCTTAAGTGCTGCACTGAATGCCAGTCCATAGCAGGTAACTACTGGGAAATCTCTAAACTTTCACCATCTTCTTTAAAATAAAATGAACCGCCTCCCAAATTGCAGGCGTGAGTGGGCCATGCTGTTCACGTTTCCTGGGCGCTCACTCAGCCTAGAGACCGATGATGATACTCTTCCCGAGGGTTGAAGGAGGTCGGGAATGGAGTGGGCTCTGGGCCTGCTGCCCCACTTTGCTCTCCCGTTCGCTCTCTGAGGGGGGGCCACAGCCAACACGGAGCTTGTCAAGTGTCGTTTGGCTCCAGAATGCTCCTTCACATCTGCCTCATGCCTCCCAGGCAGGAAGGGGCTACATCTGATTGTCGTACGTCTCAAAGGTTTTAGCTCTTTAAGAATTTGTGTTGCTGTTTCCATGTATCTTATCTGGCGTGTTTCCTGCATTTTCCTGCAGATGATGCCGTAACTGAATCACTAAAGCCCGGAGATGGGACAGCTTCGCAACCCACAAGGGTTTGTGGAGCTCATTCCCTTCCCGGGGTGGTCTCTAGCACCACCTCCGCGTGGGGTAACCCCCAGCCAGGTTCTTCTTTGCCTGACTGCTCCCTGGTTTAACAAAGACCTTTGCGGCAGCTGGACTGAGCTTTCCCAGCGCGGCAGCCAGCTGGGACCGGTGGAGTCCCGGCTGAATCTCCGCCGGCAGCCCTGGGCCTCACGGTTGACCCTGGCCATCTGCCTGGTATGCTCCAGGCCGATTCCACTCCTTTTCACTTGGCGGAGATGCTTAGGCTGTGCTGGCTGCTCCTGGGCAGTAAACTTCTCCCCACGGCAGCGCACCTCCTCCGTCACCCTGTACGCCTGCTCCTTCCCCCCCTCGCACACGCCTTGACCGGGCCAGTTTAGCTCCTTCATGAACAGGAGAGTAGTTAAATTTAAGAGCTTTTCTTTTGCCTTCCCTGATGGGTGGTGTCAGCCTGCTGCCTGGAGGTGGGTGGGGGTTTCTGGGTGACGGTGACAGGAAGTTGGTGGCCACCCTGTGACTTGACCCTGGGCCATTAAGCCAGCGCTCCCTTTCCATTCATCGTGCCGCCTTTTCCCTCCGCCCCTGTGACCGTCCTTTTCTCGGTGCCCTGACTGAGTCTCTTCTGTGTCTTGCAGCCTTGACATCACCCATCGAGTATCAGAGGAACCACAGCGGGGGCGGCGGCGGGGGCAGCGGCGGGGGCGGCGGCGGGGCCCCCAGCAGCGGCGGCGGCGGCAGTGGCGGCGGCGGCGGCGGCGCAGGCAGCAACCACAGCGGCGGTCCCGGCAGCTGCGGCGGCCTCCCCAGCGCGAGCAGAAGCAGGCCCTCCCGGATCCCCCAGCCTGTCAGACACCACTCCCCCGTGCTGGTCTCCTCTGCAGCCTCGAACCAGGCAGAGGCAGACAAGATGTCAGGTATGTCCACTCCCGGCCCGTCACTGCCTCCTCCCAGCAGCAGCCCCGCCCCGGAGGCCGGCCAGCCCGCCAGGGCGCCCCCCAGCGGAGAGCCCGAAGGTCCCGAGCGAGAAGCGGAGGCGATCCCCAAGATGAAGGTGCTGGAGAGCCCCCGGAAGGCGGCCGGGAACGCCACGGGCGCGCATCAGGACGGACCCGCCAAGGAGGCGCGGAGCGGCCCGGGCTCCCTGCCGCCGGGCAAGCCCAGGCCCGGGGCCATCTCGCCTCTGAACTCTCCTCTCTCCGCTGCGTTCCCCTCTCCGTTCGGCAAGGAGCCCTTGCCCCCCAGCAGCCCCCTGCAGAAGGGGGGCTCCTTCTGGAGCTCCATGCCCGCCTCCCCCGCCAGCCGGCCCGGCTCCTTCACCTTCCCGGGGGACAGTGACTCCCTGCAGCGGCAGGCGCAGCGCCACGCGGCCCCCAGCAAGGACACGGACCGCATGAGCACGTGCTCCTCGGCCAGCGAGCAGTCCGTGCAGTCCACCCAGAGCAATGGGGTAAGCGCGCCCGGCCGCCTCCGCCCGCCCGCCCCGCTGCCTCTGTCCCGCGGCTCTCCTGCTAAACCTCCCGCGTGGCCGCCGCTGTCCTCGTACTAACTCCGGGCTCCCGGCCGCTGCGCCGCGGTCACCAGCTCCGTCCGCCCTGTGCCCTGGCCGCGCGGACACGCGGGGACGCCTTCTAACCTCCTGCTCCCGCCGGCGGACGGCGCGCTCTCATCTCTACTAACTCGCTCCTTGCTTTGTTTGTGTCTCCTTAACACGGGGAAGCACATCATTAACCTTCCGAATGCAGCGTCTCTAAGCCTCTCACGTTTTCCGAGCAGCAGCGTATCTGGGAACTTCCTCTCTCGCCCCTGCCTTCCTCGCACACTTCTTTTAGGGGCGTCCGTGCCCCTGCTGTCTACCTCCTGCGTCAACTGAAACCTGTACACGCTAAGCTTTCTTCTCGTCGCTTGGTTGTGCCCTTTTATGCCTTAAATTAATCTTTGCAGCGTTTTTGACTCATGCTGAAAAAAGAAAAAAAAAAATCCCTCAAGAAATTTCCAACGGCAACTCAAAGCAAGCTGAGCTGACACAGTGGGGGGAAGGAATCTCTCCAGTGGAAATATTTCCCCCCGCCCCCCCCCCCAAAAAAAAAAAAAAGAAAGAAAAAGTTTCACTGTGGAAGAGAGAGAGACTGCTTTAGGGCCCCTGGATGTTGGGCTCTGGCCGGCGGCTGGGAGCGGAGGCGCAGGCAGGCTGGATTCCGAGCGCCCGCGCTCTGTCCGGCAGGGGGCGCAGTGCGGGCTGCGGGCGCCGCGAGGCATCGCCGGTCACCATCCGCGTTCTCAGCAGAAGGGTTACTGGGGGTCTTTGCCCCCATCCTTTGGCTTCCTCCCTGTCCTACCCGACTGCTTCCCACACAGCAGGTGGTCTGACCCGTAACACCTTCCTAAAGGCATGCGTGAGGGAATAGAACTGTTCTAATGCGTGTGTGTTTGATCGCTTTATAAATTTTTAAATACATTTCCCTAAAAGGGTCTGTGTCTCTCTTTATAAAAAAAGAAAGAAGGAAAGCAGTCCAGCTTTTGCACGTCTCTCTCTTTCCTCTGGACTTCCGTTAATGCCTTGTTTGGGTGGACATGGCCTTATTCGTTCCTCCTGTTTTTTGTTATGTATTTTGTTAACCTCGGCCTTTATACTTAATTGAGGAAGAAATTGAAAAACGGGTCTTGGTGCATGTACCCTGTAGTCTCATTCTCAGAAATAAGCGGTCAGGGCGGGCCTCCTCTGCGGTGGCCGTCACCAGCGTCCCGGTCGTGGCGCCTGCCCGTGTCCTGCAGAGGAGCCTGGCCCTCCACCTCCAGTCAGCTCTGAAATGCTGGGTGTGCAGGAGGGCGTCAGCACAGTGTCAGCCAGAGGAAGAGACGCGGAGGCCCAGTGGTGCTGCACCTGCCAGCACCTAGCTGAGGGTTCAGGGTGCAGGCGCGGCCTCGCAGCCGAGACCCCCTCCGAAACCGGCCGAGGGAGCAGCTCTTCAGCCCACCCTAACCTGGATGCTTTCCCCTAAGCGCCTGAGGAGTTCTTGGAGCCTGTGCTTCCGAGGGAACCCTCACCCGCCCCAGCGTGGGAGCCCGTGCTGGTCTCTGCGCCCCCCGTGAGCGTGCTCGGTTCCCGGCCCTGCCTGGCTCCCCCCGGGGTGCTTACTCTGAAGCCAGCACCGTCGCAGGCGGCACACCTCCTGGCAGGTTTTAGGTCGCAAAAGGTGCCTTTTATTTCTGCCTCTCACTGTTTCTTACGTGGTTGGTAACCTGGAAAGGGAAACTGCCAGTGAGTCCAAGTGCCTTACAGAAATGCCCTGGAGGCCTGGGAGGACCACGAGAGGCTTAGAATGGGCATGAAAGTGTCCTCGGGGACTCTTACGTTTTTCGGTTAAGAAGAACTACCGCCCTGCCTGCTCCCACCCATTCAGACTATCTTATCCCCCTGGCGGTCAGCTGCGGCCGCCTCCCTCCTTGTCTGCTTCCGTGAAGCTGTCTGCGGTCACAGCCCAGCAGCTGTGCCTAACCCACGGCCCAGGTCCTTCTTCCTCCTTCAACGCACACCTTCTGGAAAGTTCTGCTGAGAGCAAGAGTGGAGTGGATGTGGGTCAACCCAGGCAGTGACTGCGCCAGCCCCCAAACGTGGATGCAGAACCTCCATGCATCCGCCCACCCAGGCAGCAATAGAAGGACAGCCCTGCCTTTCTCTCAGAGGCCGGGTGACCCGTGCAAATTCCTAACCTCCACTCTGTAAGGGAGTGCTGATCGTGCTCACTGGCATTAATTGAGATCGATTTTTAAATGCCTCATACTTCGACTGGGACATAGGAAGTTCTCAGAAACTACTAATAGCATTATTATCGTGGCAAAATACTCGCATTACGAGACAAAGGGTGGTACGCTATATGATAAAAAAGAGCTGTGCCGCAGAAGTTGGTTTTGTTTACATTTTCTAGCAAATGTGGCTTTGTAGTCTCAACACCATTGGGTGTTGCTATGTAAGCCATGCTAAAAGGATAAAATTGCATGAAGGGGTGTGCACAGGCCAAAGCCCGACGTGGACATCCATGAGGGACGGGAACACGTACCAGACTCCTCAGCCGCGACAGGACCGAGAACCTGGCACTCCGGTGTATTTAACTTCACCACCCACTGTGGGCCTAGAGTCCTGGCCCCTGGAATTCCCAGCACACAGGCTCCTTGACCGTGGTCAGCAGTCTACTCCGGTGTGTCCCAGTACCAGCTCAGTAGCCCAGGGCTGTCAGGCGTATGGCAAGGCTTCTGACAGTCGCGTCTACACCGACCCAGGACCTGCCCCAGACATCCGAGAGACCAGCGGAGGGAAGCAGCGGAGCCCTGGGAAGCCGTGAATGGCCAGACAGCATCTTCGGTGGGAGCCCCTGAGAACAAGCCAGTGGGGCGCCTGACACCACTTCCACATCCCAGCTGTTGACAGAGGGGATTGAACAAGATGTAGCTCAGGATTTGGAGGTCTCAGCTTCCTCCTCCTCCCCTGGAACAGAGGGGTCACTTGGTAAATGACAGCTTGGGACAAACACCATCTGCGTTTCTTCTGCTCAGCAGCTAACACCACTCAGCTTGTGAACCTGAGTAGATGGTCTTGAGAAATGATCTGTGTTTAACTTTTGCAGTCTTGCCCCATTGAGTGAGTTACTGGACACGTATTGAGTGCCTGCTACGTGCCAGTCACTGTGATGGACACTAAAGGCACAATGGTGACCTGAAGACATTGGGTACCACTGGGACTCCAAGATAAGGGGAAGATAGGCTTTCCCACGCCAGGGGCTGTCCCCGAAACTTGAGTTGTGAGGCCGGTGGTGTCCACAGCTGCTCTGCGATGCTATGCCGTCCCCATGACGGCCGCACCTTCAGGACGGTTGAATCATCACGCTCACAGGAGGACCACCCACCCAGGGATACATACAGGAGGCAGAGCAGCTCTCCATGAGAGCAGAACAGTAGTTGGTCTGCTCTTCAGGTGTCCCGCATTCTTCCTTTAGAAGGGAAAAAAGGTGGAAATGGTTAGGGATGCCAGCAGCGTGACAGTCACAGTGACATGACTGTGACATAGATGGAACCCAGCATGGCATCAACATGAGAATGAGCCATTCCTCTGATGGTGCAAGGAAGATGGGACTGAAATAAGCTTCCAAAGTAAAGTGTCATCATCGCTGTGATTTATTTTTTTTAGATCGTTCCTAAATTGCTTTCTAGAGAAATCCTGATGGTCAGTTACTGAAAAAGAGGCACCAAGTTAGCTAAAGAGTGTGGAGGCGTCCGTCCAGTGGGCCCTGCTCTGGGCCGTCGTGCCGTGGCGCACGCTGACGAGCGACTTCGTGTCATCAGATCCCATTTCAGTTCCCCTCTGCCTTTTTGTTCATCTTTCCCTCTACAGAGTGAAAGTAGCAGCAGTAGCAACATCTCCACCATGTTGGTGACACACGATTACACGGCAGTGAAGGAGGATGAGATAAACGTCTATCAAGGAGAGGTCGTTCAAATTCTGGCCAGCAATCAACAGAACATGTTTCTGGTGTTCCGAGCCGCCACTGACCAGTGCCCCGCAGCCGAGGGCTGGATTCCGGGCTTCGTCCTGGGGCATACCAGCGCAGTCATCATGGAGAACCCCGACGGGACCCTCAAGTGAGTGCCTGGCGGGGCAGCCGTGGCGGGGCAGCCGTGGCGGGGCGGGGGGCAGGCGGTGCTGAGCACAGACGAGGCATAGAGGCCCTGGGAGGGTGAAGCCCGTTGAGAGAAAGCAGTGCTGTGGTCTGTTGAAGCAGGTCATCTCTATACACAGTGTGGAGCCCCACAGTGAAGGTGGGGCGGGTTCCATCTCTCAGACCTGTTCTGATGGGCGCTTTTACTAACCTGCATTTGCACACACATAGCTTTTTTAAGCCGCTAGACAGAGCATCGCGATATTCTAGTTCCCAGAGGTCTTGGGAGAGGGGTGGGGACTTTCCGAGGGCCCCTGACTCGTATCGGGCGTGCTGAGGGTGCATCATTGACGTCCTCGTTCCGTAAGCTTCAGCTAAAGATCCGTGTGATGCCACTGCCATCGTGCCTTGTGTACACTACGTTATTTCAGTCAAGTAACTTGAAACCAATTTTGTCGCGTTAAACATTACTTTAAAGAAAACTGAATTCAGGGGCTGGTTTCAAACTCGGCCCTTCCCTGAACCTCTCTGGCTGTAGGAGACACCAGCCAGATGGCTTCTGGCAGTGGAAACATCGCAAAACTGTGATTTTTAAGCCTCCAGAGGCTTCAACCCAAAAGACCAGACTCAAAGGCACAGGCGGTGGTCACGTTCCTCTCCAAGCATGGCAGTACCCCTGGCTGGTTTGCAGCCCAGACTGGCGACCCTTCCAGCACTGCCCCAAACCTCTGGGCTAAGTGCCTACACCCCATGGGGAGTCCAGGCTTGGGTTCAGGCTACAAAGAGCCCATCTTCCATGACGGTCCCTTGTCCTGTTTCTCCTTGATACACAGAGATTTTATTCTAGTACATTGTTGAAGAATCCCATTTTATACTTTGTTTCCTCAAGAATATTCTTAGACCCTGTATTAGGGTTCTCCAGAGAAACAGAACCAATAGGGTGTATGTGTGGTCAGGGGGTGGTTATTGTAACCATACAGTCGTGGAGACTGGTGAGTCCATACCTGCACTGTGGGCCAGCAGGCTGGGGGCCCTGGAGAGCCAGTGGTGCAGGTAAAGTCTGAAGGTATTCTGCTGGAGAATTTCCTCATGCTCAGGGAGGCTGGTCTTTTTTCGTTCGACTCAGGCCTTCAACTGATTGGATGAGGCCCACCACGCTATGGAGGGCAGTCTGCTTCACTCTACCAGTTAAAATGTTAATCTCATCCGGAAACACCCAGAATGATGTTTGACCAAATATTTAGGTCCAGTCAAGTTATACGTAAAACTAACCATCACAGACGCCTTTATATTTAATCCTTAAAATTTGATTTAAGGAACTTGGCTTTTATCTCTGGTCATTGAGAATCGCAGAAAAGTTTTCCTTCGCAGAGATCACTGTTGCTAAAGGAATCTCAGTCACCCTATATCCACGTAAATTGGACAGTCCGCTTTTCTCTGATGCTTTCAGGAATTGTTTGCTGAACACCAGGAAGGCGTAATACTGACAATGTGTTGTGGTCCCCCTAGGAAGTCAACATCTTGGCACACAGCACTCCGTTTAAGGAAAAAATCTGAGAAAAAAGATAAAGACGGCAAACGGGAAGGCAAGTTAGAGAACGGTTATCGGAAGTCTCGGGAAGGACTCAGCAACAAGGTATCTGTGAAGGTGAGCACGGGTGTCTCCAGGAACCTGTGCTCCTCGGGGAGCACGCGGGGCTGGTGCCGGCCCAGGAGGAGCCGTCGCGGACCTGGCGCCCAGCCTTGCCTGGCAGCAACCCGCCTCTCTCTGCCCTGTGAGCAGACCCGCAGGGCTTTGTAGGGGGCTCTCATGGGCGGTGTGGCGCAGGTATGCATACGTATTCCGAGGAACCGGGTGTACAGGTGAACCCCTGAGCGGGCACATGTGTAGCTTACAAAGAAGGCTGCTGGATTCCCAGAGGGAGCAGACACTAGGACCTCAGAAGCAGACGGGGCACAGAGCAGCTGTGGCTCAGACCACAGGGGAAGTGACCAGACACCGAGACGCAGGTTCACTGCTGCAGCAGATTCCCTCGGCGGGTGCTTCAGTCCACTTTACTCCTGTAATCAGATTTCCTTAAACCTGTGCAGGTTTTGCCTGGGGAGAAAGGAAATACCTCCTGAGGGGAACTCGAGGCCCCTGAGTCAGGGCCCTGGCCATTCTGCAGAAGGGGGCGGTTCGGGGACCTGCTGGACTCAGCCCATGGGATGAGTAAAGGGGACTTCTCTGAGTGTGAGCAGCATTTGTGCGTTTGTGCGTAGGAAGAACAATCTCTCCTCCATCTGTGTGACACGAAGCCTTCCGGTACATTCAAAGGCAGTCGGAATGTGGTCAGTTTTGATTGATACGCAGGCAAACCAAGTCGTGTTTCCTCTCATCTTTCAACAACAACTGTAGCCCTAGAATAGAAGCAGTATTTCTCAGAGTAGCTCATGTATCTGGTTAATAGCTGTGCGCTTTTTCCGTTTCAGCTTCTCAATCCCAACTACATCTATGACGGTGAGTTCTGTTCTTTTTCTTGTAGGCTTTAGAGGGTGGGTCTACGGGGCATGTCAGGACACTCGAGTGTAGCCTGTGGACGTGGGCTTTCTGTGGCGCTCTGGGCCTGGGCAGCATCTCATTCATTTGTTGGGGGAGGTTGGTGGGCACAAGAGGGGGGCTGGGTGACCAGCGTTACTGACTCCTTTCTCACGTAGTTCCCCCAGAATTCGTCATTCCCTTGAGCGAGGTCACGTGTGAGACAGGGGAGACCGTTGTTCTTAGATGTCGGGTCTGTGGCCGCCCCAAGGCCTCGGTCACCTGGAAGGGCCCTGAACACAACACCTTGAACAGCGATGGTCACTACAGCATCTCCTACAGGTGAGGGAAGCCCCCTCGGGGGTCAGTTTCACAGGTGGTGAGCATGACCTCGTTCCACTGGGACTGACGCGGCCGATTACCTGGGTCACCTCTGGCCCTGGGACGTCTCCCGTGAGGGAAAGAGTCATACCTGGGTGTGCAGCTAGGATTGAAATCCCACTTGAAATTGCCCATCAGCATTTGAGCTCCTTATTTCCTGTGACCCCGAAGGAGAGAGGTCGGGGGGCTGGCGGTGGGGAGAGCTGAGCCTTTCTGAACGCCGTGTGCCCTCCTCTGTGGCAGTGACTTGGGAGAGGCCGCTCTGAAGATCGTTGGTGTGACCACCGAGGACGACGGCATCTACACATGCATCGCAGTGAACGACATGGGGTCAGCCTCGTCTTCAGCCAGTCTGAGGGTTCTAGGTAAGCTGCACCCCGAGCCCCACACACCCTCGATGTGGCCTGAGATACGTGACAAGTCACTCGGGGGCTGCAAGGAGCAGGCCAGCCTCTGGGACACCCGGGCGGGTGCCCTCGGGCAGGGGAGGCGCACGGTGAGGGCTTCTGCCCACGGCCACTGAGCGTGTGAGCCTCTGGTCCAGCCTCCAGGTGGGAGCAAGGCAGCCTGTGCTCAAGATACATTCTCGTCTCCAACTTCTCACTCATCCGATTGTTCAGTTGATGCTTTAGCTCTAAGAGAAGCTATCCTCAGTCAGTCTCATGTAGCATAGAATGAAAAGAAAGGAAAGATGGGCGTGTGGGTGAGCCCCGAGCAGGCTCTGTACCCGTCCTAGACCGTAACAACCCTTCCAGAGGGTGTGTCCTCCCAGCCCTTCCATGAGCGCAGGGCGACCCTGGTGGGACTAAAGCCCTTGCTCTCTCCATGCCCAGCAAGGTCTGATCTCTCTCCTCAGCTAAACCCTGAGCTGCTGGCAGCAGAACTCGTATCTTAGGCCTTTTAGCATTTCCTGTAGATGCGCTTGACGTATGCAGATGCTTAGTGAGCAACACGTACTGGCTGATTCCCAGCTGCCATTTCACAGCTGTGCCAGCTGTGCAGCCCAGGGCTGCTGAGATTTCTCCTGGGTCCTCCAGCTGCACCAGGTGTAGGATGCAGCCTCCTAGAGTGACACTTAAAGAACTTAAATAAATTAAATAAAACCAATTTTTTAAAACTATGGTAAGTAAATAAATAAAAGGACTAAAAGATGAATTGAGTCCAGGAGTGCCCTGTGTGTAGACAGTAAACAGAATTGTCTTTAGAAGTTTTTATGCTGTATATCTTAATCCCGTATATTTTAACCTCATAAGTCAAAGAAGGGAAGGGTTCTGGTTTTTGGATCACAGCGCAGGAAAGGAAGATAATTTTGAATTTGACAGTAGAGAATCACCAATGTTCTAATTTTTAAAAGATGTCACAAAAAGTATACAGGTGATTTTTTTTTTTTTTTTTTTTTTTTTTTTAACAAATCCCTGGTGAAAGCAAGGGAGCTTAGGGAGACAGAAGGCTGTTCATAGGAATGGTCTTACAGAAGTGCAAATGGGAAAATAATGGAAAAGCAAGTGTGTGTTTATTTCTGTCACATAAATCCATCTTTGTCTCATACTAAGTCCCAGCGCCGTGTGGATTTTATACTTCTGGTGCGTCTCCATTTCCACGAGCCTCCGTTCAGATGCTCAGCGGCCCGGGCAGCTGCCACGTTGGACAGCGCAGGGCTCTAGTCTCCTTCCCCGAGAGGCGCCCCGTACGCCAGGCTCAGGGAGATGCTGCCTTTCTTGCAGGTCCAGGGAGTGATGGCATCATGGTGACCTGGAAGGACAACTTTGACTGCTTCTACAGCGAAGTGGCTGAGCTTGGCAGGTACGGTGGAGAACCCGGAGCCCCCCGCCCCGAGATCGCAGAGTGAGAGACACGACTCTGTAGGAGCCCACAGAGAAAGTTCAATGGCGGATTTTGCCAGCAGTTGGAAGTTAGATGTATTACATCCGAAATGTAACCTGTAATTGCCTTTTGGTATTAAACACTGAGGAAGTGAGGAGGAGATTTCCAGTGCAGGTTCCAAGAGAGAATTAAGGCTTAATACCGTGAGCCGTCCAGTGATGTGATGAATTCCCTCCTGCTCCGTGTCCAGGGCAGCACTAGCTACGCCCCATCCTTGGGAGAATCCAGGGAAGAGTCACTCAGACCCTTTCTCGTGGGACATTATTCTCTGGAACCCAGTTGAGAGGGGCTGAATGTGTCCTCCAGGTCTCAGCTGTGCCTGGAGATTTAGGGTCCCGCTGCGTAGACCAAGAGGGGGCTTCGACAGAGAGGGGCCGTTCCCCTCCGGACGGCAGCCAGGGCTCAGGCGGTGGCTCAGCGGCGCCCTCGGTCACCCTGCCCCTTCTGCCGCGGCACGGCACTCAGCCGCACCTCCTGTCACGTCCCGTAGGGCAAGAAGAAGGTCAGAAGCATGACAGCTGGGCTTGTCCCTGTTAAAAGGCTTTCCAAGAACCCCCCGCAGCAGCCTCGTACACTCCAGTGGCCATTCCTGGTCCGCTGGCTCCAGGGATCCACGCACACGCCTGCGTGGATCAGCCCGAAGCGCCTGTCAGTCATCTGTCGCCGCACGAGGCTCAGCCCTGCTGTCCGGAGCAGCAGAGATGTATCACTTTGTGCAACGTGCCACTGACCGGACAGTTATTCTCTTGGTCCCTCCTGGGCTCGGTCAGCTGGCACCCCCATGCCTCACCTGTGTGTCTGTGGCCTTTCTCCACGTAGACGTTCACCCTGGGCCTCCTCGTGTGATGGCAGATGCAGCCCGGGACAGCAGAAGCAGAGGCTGCAGCCTCTCAGGGCCCAGCTTCAGAAATTAACCACCACACTTTGTCCACATTCTGTGGACGCAAACAGCCACCCGCCAGCCCAGGTCCAAGGGAGGAGAAAGAGACTCCGTCTGTCCGTGGGAGGAGGGGCAAAGCAGTGTGCACACCTTCCTCCCCGCAGTCTGCATTCCCCAGCCCCCGAATCTCATCCCACCGTGGCAGCCGGCTCAGACTTGAGGTCCAGGATCTTGTTATCCGGATCCAGTCGAGGTGCAGCCGAGGCTTCCTGGATGTGGTTCGCTGGGTGCAGCTCTGGAGACCACAAACTAGAGATGAGTTACCAGCCCCCCGACTCACATCCTGCAGCGGCAAGACAGACACGGGGACGACAGTCGACGCTCCCGTCCGAAGTGGGAGGCATGGGGTGCCCAGGGGCCACCTAGTACTCCGTTCCAAGCTTCTTCGCGCGGTGAGGTTTCCATGAGAGCAAGGTGGAAGCCGCCTGGTAAATGTCACGATGTCACGGCTGCTCCGTTCAGCGGCGGGAGCACGTCACGTGGCTGTCCTCGGCCAGACGGAGCCCGCCTCTGGGAGGGGAGGGGAGGAGACAGGACAGGCACAGGCAGGCTCCCTCGGGGCCGTCGCGTGGCTGCAGCCCCTCCGCTGGTGCCGGGGAGAGCAGGGCCACCAGCTGGGGAGGCTGCCTGGGTCAAAAGAGTCTTTTCTCCGTGACACGCTCAGAGTCCTCTGAAAATGGTCTTCTCCACCTGTCTTCTAGGGGCAGATTCTCTGTCGTTAAGAAATGCGATCAGAAAGGCACCAAACGAGCAGTGGCCACTAAGTTCGTGAACAAGAAGTTGATGAAGCGCGACCAGGTCACCCACGAGCTCGGAATCCTGCAGAACCTCCAGCATCCGCTGCTGGTTGGCCTCCTCGACACCTTCGAGACCTCCACCAGCTACGTCCTGGTTCTGGAAATGTGCGTACGCGCCAGCTGCCTCTCCTCTTTCTAGCGCTCGGCCTCAACCCCAAGTGGTCTTGCTGTTTATTCTCCAAGAAGTATAGAAATCAGGATTTTAGGATTCACAGAACTTCTAAAGACACACGTCTGCTCTCAGAGACCACAGTTCTAGAGCTTTCCAGCAGTGCTAGAGGGAAGTATAGCTGCCTGACCAGGAAGCACAAACCTAGCATCAAAATGCTCCCCACCCAGGCTCCCTCGGGCGTCTCAGCCAACCTGGAGATGCCCCCTGGTTCCCAAAGGTCCCGAAGGGCCAGGCCTCTGCAGACCACACCCCTGCTCGTGCCCCCGGGCTGACCTGATCCCGTGTGTCTGCCCAGCTGGGCGAGGCCGGCTGGTGGGCGCCTGCAGCGGGCTGGCTAGACCCGCTCGTGTCTGACGCTTCGGCATCCAGCTCTGCCCCAGGGCCCATCCTGCCCCTCCAAGGGTGATGAGAACGGGAGCGTAGGTGCGCCCTCTGGAGCGGGGTGGATCCCCCCAGGGCAGCCCGCTGGTCCCCGTGGTGCTTACTGGGCCCTGTGTGCCATCTCGGGAAACATTGGAGTCGTTTAAAGATAGAGTGTGAGACCTCTGACCCAAGAGCAGGGGGCCTCAGCCTGGGGACATTTTGCCTCCCAGGGGACATTTGGCAAAGTCTGCAGACGTTTTGCTGGTCGCAGCTCGCCATCCCGCAGGGCACACGGCAGCCCTGCAACAGAGGACCATCGTCCCAAAGTATCAGTAACACCGGGTTGAGAAGCCCTGCCCTTAGAACATTCTGGTCTCTCTGGGACACCTCGTCATGTAGCTTTGTTGAAATTCCTAGTCCTCCTTTTCAGGGGGAGTCATTTCATACGTTTACTTGGATTCACGAGTTCGTTTCCATCGGCCAGAGCACCATCTTTTGTGCCATTTCCTAGTCCTTGACGCGTTGTTGGGAAGAGTGGGCCTGGCACGAGGACCAGCCGTGGAGCGCGCGGGGCGCGGTCACGGGGACGGTGGGCTCCTTGCTCGCGGGGACTCCCTTGAGGCCCCGCACCCGCCATCCCATCGGTCACGTTCGTAAGGAGTTTGGAAGTGTCTCCGTGTCACAGCCTTCACAGGTGCAGCTGCTGCAGGGCCCTCGGCGCCAGGTCCAGCCCCAGCCCCGCTCCCCGCCAACCCCGGGGAGGGGATGTTTCGAGGGTGTCCCGGCCCAGGGCTCCCGCTGGAGCGTCTCCGGGGGCCTGTTCAGCCCTCTCTCCGGCCTAACAAACCTCCCAGATGGCGGAGGGAGCAGGAAGGACCTCCGCCCTCCCCAGCCGCCCCCAAGGCTGGCCGTCGTGTGCGAAGGGCAGGTCGGCGGACCTGGGGCTAGTTTCTCAACCTCGGCTCCCGTGGACTCTCAGCTACTTGAAGGATCGTTAACGGGGCTAAAACGATGTCCAGGCAGAGGCCTGGGCCCTGTGGGCCCTCAGTACCGGGGAAGGCGCTTTCTGGCTCTAGAAGCTTGGTGACTAAAAGCCTCTGCTCATCTTCCCCAGGGCGTTGCAACAGAAAGAGAGTCCTAGAGTCCTTGTCAGAAATCTCCTGCAGGACCTCGGTTTCTGGTGTACATTTTCAGTGCATTCAGCTGTCATCTCTTTTCACTGGAAACTAAGTGGTTTGGCCTCATCGTTGCTGTTAATAGGGTTTATTTTCGTAACAAACTACTTACTACCAAAGTTCCCTTGATTGCTCGACATTACGAAACAGGTGGCTGATCTTTCCATAAATTTCTGTTTTGCAAAGAGGGTAGCCTAGCCCGGTGTTCAGGGAGACTGGGGCCAGACCACCTCATTGCAAGTCTAGCCTTCCCTTATGAGCTGTGTGACCTTGGGAAAGTTACATACCTTCTCTGTGCCTCCGTTTCCTCATCTGTAAAATGGGGACCATAAAACACTCTTCCCAGAGAGTTGTCGTGGGGATTACGTGAATTGATAGAAAGCACTTAGTCCCTGGCACAGGGCAGCTCTGTATAGGTGTTTTTTAAATGTTAAAAGCAATTTCACAGTAGGAAGACTTTGAGTCCAACGTGAAGCCCTCACTGTATTGTATGTGTCTTAACGTTCTCTCGTTCAGCCGTCACATGACCCGTTTTCCAGATGACGAGACTAAGGCTTGGGGAGGTGGTCTCACATTATCCCCTCCTCCAGCAGGTACCTGCAGAGCGCCTGCTGTGTGCCAGGCACTGCCAGGCAGCTTGCCCAGGTCTTGTGCTCACATCCAAGGGGCAGGGTTTGAGTCAAGCCTGCTGGGGGCGGGGTTGGGGAGCCTGGCTGCACCCATCTCCGCCTCCCAGTTCCCTCTGTGGGTCCAGATGCCTTGTTCCCCACTTGTGCCTCCACAGTGAGCTTAAAAAGAAATTGCCCCCTTGATCCCGTCCTGCCTTCAGGTAGAGGTATGATCCCCAAAAGCTGACAGAACAGTGACAACGGGGCACGGAGGTGACACGTATATCGCAGGAGACGGGTCTAAAGTGACCTGCACCGTAACGCGCATTCCTCCCTCTGCAGGGCTGACCAGGGACGACTCCTGGAATGTGTGGTGCGATGGGGAAACCTCACGGAGGGGAAGATCAGGGCATATCTGGGGGAGGTTCTGGAAGCCGTCCGTTACCTTCACAACTGCAGGATAGCACACCTGGACCTAAAGGTTAGTGGGGCCCCGGGGACGGGAAAGCCGAGGGACCCCAGCGCGGCCACGCGGGATGCAGAGCCCACTCTCGGCCTGTCCTCTGAGGCCAGGCCAGGAGCCCGCGGGGACTGGGGACCAACACAAGGGGTGGGAGATGGGAGCAGTGATTTCTAATCTCTGTTTTTAAACGTTGGATACACGCAAGCAATAAAGTACCAGGTAAACGTGTGAGGTCTTCAGACATTTCTTGCGATTTCAGGGGGTTCCTGTGAGTGTCGCTGGGTCGGGTTGGGGCTGGAGCAGGGTGACGGAGGCGGGACGCGGAGGCAGAGTCGGAGGCGGGAGGCCTGAGGCGGGAGGCGGAGGGTCGCTGCCGCCGCCGCCGGGAGGGAAGTGAATCCCCGGCTTCACTCACCGGCACGGTTTAACACGGCAGCTGTGCGTGAAAGTTCCAGAGAAGTCAGGGCAGCTTCTCCTCTGTGTGGGCTCTTTGTCCTCCCGAGGGCTTTGTCCCGTTTCGCACGTGGACGGTCGGCGCCGGTCGACCTCGTAGATGCCTGGTGAGCCTCGCACCTCAGCTTGAGACGGGGGTGGCTGGAGTGGATGACGGTTGTCTTGTCCTGTCTCCTAGCCCGAAAACATCCTAGTGGATCAGAGTTTAGCCAAGCCAACCATCAAACTAGCGGACTTTGGAGATGCTGTCCAGCTCAACACGACCTACCACATCCACCAGTTACTGGGGAACCCCGAGTTCGCAGCCCCCGAAATCATCCTGGGGAACCCGGTCTCCCTGACCTCGGACACGTGGAGTGTTGGAGTGCTGGCCTATGTGCTTCTCAGCGGCGTGTCCCCCTTCCTGGACGACAGCGTGGAAGAGACCTGCCTGAACATTTGCCGGCTAGACTTTAGTTTCCCAGATGACTACTTCCAAGGAGTGAGCCAGAGGGCCAAGGACTTCGTGTGTTTCCTCCTGCACGAGGACCCTGGCAAGCGTCCCTCGGCTGCGCTGGCCCTCCAGGAGCAGTGGCTGCAGGCGGGCCACGGCCACGGCCACGGCAAAGGCGCGGGCGTCCTCGACACGTCCAGACTGACCTCCTTCATTGAGCGGCGCAAACACCAGAACGATGTTCGACCGATTCGTAGCGTTAAGAACTTCTTACAGAGCAGGCTCCTGCCTAGGGTTTGACCTGTCTTGAAGTCCTTTCTCATTCTCTTTCACCTGCCAATCAGCTGTGCGTTTGAATTTTGAAGAGAAACACAAACCAACATAACTGAACAGCTGCCGTACGTTCATCGTGTGAAATTGCATTCCGAGTGAGCTGTGCTCGGCAGTGCCTGGGACTCGGGCTGCAAGCTGTGCTGGGGTGGAGGACCTTCTCGAACACTCTGCGAGGGCGGAGACAGCATTGCTGTGTCACAGTCTTTTATTCAGGTTTCTGCAAAAAAAATGAAACTTTTTTAAACGAACATGAGTAGAATTTTGCAAATTTAACATTTTCCAGGATTTCTTCAAGGAAGCGAAATGCCTATGTTCAACCACTGGTGTTAACGAACAAAACGGAGATACTGAACACCTCTGGGGAAGACCCCCGCCCCAGCGGCGGCCGTCTCCGCGGCCTCGTCCAGCTCGGGGTCCCCCTGGCTCTGAGCTTTTCCAGCTGCTTGGTCTGTGTGCCTCTGGCCCCGACGCCAGACTAGGCTTCTGAAACGTGCATTCAACCTCAAACTTTTGCATAAAAATAGAATGAATCGTTTTGCTCTGATGAAATGTAGGCCTTACTTGTATATAAGACTGGTCCTGCCTTCGGTCTGTCCTTTCCCCCCCCCCCGCCTTACCCCCCTGCCCCCCACTCCCCGCCTCCCGCCCGGGGCTTCCTTTGGGGGTCTGAGGGGTCTGCCCATCCACCGAGGACATCGGGTTGGCTCCTGCCCCTCTGCCCCTCCCCACACGTCCCACCCCCAAGCCGTCAATCAGATTGTTGAGCAGTATACAGTCAGATGAAAATACTGTAAATGCACTCATTGGGGTTTTTTTGGTTTTATTTCATATCATGTGCAATGTTGTGGCTTTAACATTTTATGCAACTATTTATGAAGACCTCTGTTGTACCTGTAATAAATATATAGAAAAAGCACATACTTCGTACGGTGAGCTTTATGGTTTTGTGCGTGTGTCGGGGGGGGTGGGAGGGTGGTCTTTGCCCTGTGCCATCGGTTCAAAGAGGCTTAACTCTTCGTGAAATTTGTCAGTTTTGAGGACTGTAAAAAGTGATTTCATACTCTGAATATAAAACTGGATAATAGGGTAATGTTTTAAATTTTATTATGCTATTATTCAGAATGCCAAAGTATTATTTTTTTTTTTTCCCAAAATCAGTCTGGACATTTCCTACTTTTTAGACTTTTTGACATTCAACTTTCTGTACAAAAATTGGCTGGATTTTGAGCTTTTGGTAAGAAATAAAAGCCAATTAAGCACTAGCCGCCTGGAGGCTGGCAGTGACGTCTGTGGCACTGTGGCAGAATTCACGCTGGTGTGGGAGGCCCTCAACAAAAGACGCTGCGTTTCTGGGCACGCTTGAATTTTTCTGGATGTCTTTTTATCCTCGTTGTGTGAAATACACTAAAAAAAACAAAAAACAAAAAAAACAGCCCGCTTCCCAAGCCAGCCAGACACCTGGGTCTTCAGCCATAAACTGGCATAGTTGAGCTTTGCAGCTTCCAATGTATTTTATTTATTCTTTTGTTGGGTTTTTGTTTGTTTCTTGTAAAATTGTACAGAAACTTTTTAAAAGAAATTGGATTCAAAACTGGATGTGTATTCGTAACCTCACAACTTTTATTTGTGTATTGTTTCTTTTATTATTTCAGTTAAATTTTTACATTATTTTGCATGTATATTTCTTTGTACAGAGACCTTACATGTTTACACAGTATGATGTGATGTAAATATTTTATTTTGCCATCAGTTATTTTAAAAAATTAAACATATTTGCCTGATTTTTGTGTTAGGCCTTTTATTCAAGTTGGTCACTATTGAATCAAAAAGCGAGATCAATGAGGGAGAGACTGAAGGAGAGGCCTCTGGTGGGTCAGGGGAGGGGCATGGGGAGGAGAATATTCTGGATTGGGAATCCACTGTAGGCCACCAGCAACGGGAGTCGGTCATACCCCTGCAGACTGGTGCACAACCCAGACTCAGAAGACACTGGCATATAAACCAGAACGTCGGCTGACTGTTTACAGAGGGGCTGCACCGGTCCTGGTTAGAATAACTAAGGTACCCCTGGTTCTTGATGTACACATAATCAGAGCAAGGGGAAAAGCTGTTGCAACTTGGCCACAGAAAAGCAAAATTAATGTTGTTCAGATGGATTAAAGCACATGAAACACTAGGTTCCAGCACCTGCGTTAGGAACAATCCCAAGAACCCGCACCTGCGAAGACCCCCCAGTGGTGGCTTCTGCCTGCTTCTGACAGTAGGTCATCTTTCCTGATGAACACTGTCATCTGTCTTGTTTTGATTCCTTTTTGCTTTCTTTTTTGACTTGTTCCCCCTGGGATCATGACTCTTTGCTCAGCACACTATAAAGGCTATATTTTTCATCTGTTTGATCCTGAAGTTAAGACAAGTGTGAGAGGATGACATTTGTGCTAAGACCCCCAAGTCCGGGCGTGGGAAGCTCGCCCCCCCCTGAGGTGTGTGCCTCCTCCCGGGTGCCAGGGCAACGATGCTTGGTGGGCCCTGGAGGGACGGAAGTGCAGGGTCAGTCCTAATACGCCGCAGCAGCTCGGCGTCAGGCCCCAGAGGGAGTCGTGTGGCCACCACGTGGCACGCCTCAGCAGCAGGAGGGAGGCAAGGCTCTGCTGTTTTTTAATCGGACACTTGTTGAAGGAAGTAGTTATGCCTGCGGGTTAGCAAAGCATCCCATGAGTGAAAAGTGTCCTATCATGATCACTACCTAGATTTCTCAAATAGCAAAATATTATTCTGCATGTTACTCTTTATACGTGTGTGTGTGTGTGTGTGTGTGTGTGTGTATAAAATTTTAATCCAGGCATTCTCTTTAGCTCTAAAGGAAAAAGGATGACCAGTATTTTTGTGCAATAAATTATGAGTATCATCTTATAGCAAGTCATATCCAAAGAATATTAGACCATCGTAGACCATTGGAAGGAAAGGCCTTTCAACTGTACATCTCTGAGACATAACTGTAAAGACAAAGAATCCGTGGGATTGATAGGTTGCTCTGTGTGTGAGTGTGTGTGCGTGATTTAACTTACAAAAAATAAAGTACACAAACCATAAGTAAATAGCTCAATACATTTCTATACATGTGTTTGTACCTGTGATCATCACCCAAAGCAAAATAGTCCAGTATTTCCACCGTCCCCCAGAAGATTCCTCCAGCCCCTTCCCAATAGGTCCCTACCTGCCAGAGCTGATGGCTGTTCTCATTTCTATCACCCATGAATTAGTTTGCCTTTGAACTTCACATAAGTAGGATCATCTAGTATGTGCTTTTCAAAATTAAGCTAAACTTTTTGTTGTGAGATCACTGTAGAGTCACATGCAGGTGTATGAAATGTACCCTTCACCGAGATTTCCCCAGTGATAACATCTTGAAAACCCTTAACACTATGTCACAACCAGGATTTTGACGTCAGTACAGTCAAGGTGCAGGGCGTCCCATCGCCACCAGAATCCCTCCTGTTACCCTTTTCTAGCCATACTCACCTCCCTTCTGCCTTTAACCCCTGCCAACCACTGATCCGTTCTCCATTTCTATATTTTGTCATTTCCATAATCTTAACATAAATGGAGTCACATACTATATAACCTGAGATGGATTTTCTCACTGAGCGTAATTCTCTGGAAATTCACCCAGGTTGCTGTGGGTATCGAGTCTTCCTTTTTATTACCAAGTGGTATTCCACAGTGTGGATGTACCATAGTTTGTTTAACCATTCACCCATTGAAGGACGTCTGAATTTTTTCCAGCTTTTGGCTGTCACAAGTAAAGCTTCTATGAACATATGTGTACAGATTTTCGTGTGAACATACGTCGTCATTTCTCTGGCATAAATGTCAGACAATTGGCAGATCGTATGGTAGTTGCATATTTCATTTTTGAAGGTTTGCTAAAATGTTTTCCAGACTCTACCATTTTACATTCTCACCAGCAATACATGAGTAATCCAGTGTCTTCAGATCTTTTCCAGCATTTGGTGTTGTCACTGTTTTGACCAGGGATAGAGGGGGCATTCTGACAAGTGCATTGTGACATGTTATTGTGGTTTTAATTTGCGTTTCCCTAATGGCTAGTGATGTTAAACATTTTCCATGTGCTTAATTGCCATCTGTTTATCCTCTTCTGTGAAATGTCTCTTCGTGTCCTTTGCCCATTTTCTCATTGGAGTCTTTGGCTTTTTATTGTTGAGTTTTGAGAGTTCTTCATATATTCTAGATACTAGTCCTTTGTCAGAGATCTGATTGTCAAACATTTTCTCCCACTCTGTAGTGTGTCCTTCAATTTTCCAAACAGGATCTTTCATAGAGAAAAAGATTTTAATTTGATGGAGTCCTACTCATCAGTTCTTTCTTTTCTGGATCTAGCTTCTTGGTATTGAGTCTAAGAACTCTTTACCTAGCCCTACATTGAAGCTTTTTCTCCCAAGTTTTTTGTTTTTTCTAAACGTTTTTAAGTTTTACATTTAAGTCCATGATCCATTTTGAGTTAATCTTTGTATAAGGTATGAAATATAAGTTGAGGGGTTTTGGGGTTTTTTTTGTTTGTTTTCTTGCTGTTGTTTTGCAGATGCATGTCGAGTTGTTCTGGCACTGTTTGTTGAAAAGGCTACCCTTCTTTGATTTTGTTAAAAATCAGTTGGGCCCATTTATGTAGGTCTATCTCTGGGTTCTCTGTCCTGTTCCACTGATCTAATTACCTGTCCCTCCACTGAAACCACACAGTTTTGATGACTGTTGCTATTCAGTAAGTCTTGAAATCAGGTAGACTGTACTGCTCCTCCCCCCACTTTATTCTTCTTTTTCAAAATTGTTTTAACTGTTCTAGTTCCTTTGCCTTTCCATATAAATTTTAGGATACTCTTGTTTTTATCTACAAAATATCTTGCTGGAGGTTTTATAGAAATTGCGTTAAACCTGTATATCAATTTGGGAAGAATTGACATCTTTACTATGTTGAGTCTTCCAATCCATGAATACACTGTAGCTCTCCATTTATTTAGATTTTCTTTGATTTCTGTCATCAGCATTTTGTAGTTTTAAAATTTCTTGTATATGTTTTGTTAGAATTATACCTAAATATTTCTCTTTTTTTAAACAATTATAAATATTGTATTTTTTCTTTTGGTGTCCATGAATTCGTTGCTACTATTCAGAAATACAATTAATTTTTTAATGTTTATCTTTTATTCTACATATTTGCTAAACTCACTGGTTCTAGGTGTTTTTGTAGATTTCTTAGGATTTTCTACATAATTATGTCATCTGCAAATAGAGAACAGTTATATTTCTTCTGTTCCAATTTGTATGCCTTTTATTTCTTTTTCTTTCCTTATTTCACTAGCTACAACTTCTAATATTATGTTGAATACAAGTGGTGAGAGCAGACATCCTTGTCTTGTTCCTCATCTTAAGTGGAAAAGCATTCCATCCTTCACCATGAAATACAATGTAAGCTATAGATTTTTATACATACTCTTTACCAAGTTGAGGATGTTCTCCTCCATCCCTGTTTTTCTGAGAGTTTTTATCATGAATGGGTGTTGAATATTGCCAGATTTTTTCTGTATCAATAGATATGATCATGTAATTTGTCTTCTTTAACCTATTAATATGGTGCATTATACTGATTGATTTTTTTGAATTTTGAGCCGACCTTGCATCCTTGGAATGAACCCAACTAAGTCATGGTGTATCATTCTTTCTCTGTTTCTGAATTGTCTTTACTAATATTTTGTTAAGGATTTTTATGTCTATATTCATAAGGAATAGTGGTCCATAATTTTCTTTTTTTGTACTTTCTTTGTCTGGTTTTGGTATTAGGTACTACTAGCTTCATAAAATGAATTGAGAAGTGTTATCTCCTCTTCTGTTTTCTGGAAGAGATTGTATAAAATTGGTGTTAATTCTTTAAATGTTTGGGAGACTTCTCTAGTGGAACCATGTGGCCTGGAGATTTCTTTATGTGAAATTTTTGCTTTATGAATTCACTTTCCTTAATTGTCATAGTTATTCAAATGATCTATTTCATATTGAGTGAATTGTGATAGTTTGTGCTTTTCAGATTGATCTATGTCATGTCTAGTTTATTCAATTATTGATAGAAGAATGTTGAAGTCTCCAACTATAATTATGGATTTTTCTGTTTCCTCTTTCATGTCTATCTGGTTTTGCCTCATACATATTTTGCAGCTCTGTTCTTTGACACACACATACTTGGGATAACTGTGTCTCCTTGGCAGGTTAACCCTTGTATCACTTTGCAATATATTCCATTCTTCTCTCTAGTAATTTCCTTTGCTCTAATACCCACTTCATCTGATATTAATGTAGTCACTCCTACCTTTTTTAAACTAATGTTTGCATCATATATCTTTTCCATCCTTTAACTGTTAACATAACTATATCATTATATATGAGTAGATTTCTTACAGACAGCATACAATTGGATCATGCTTTTTAATCCACAGTGCCCATTTCTTTTAGTTGGTGTATTTAGATTATTTATATTTAATGTAATTATTTGTAAAAGTAAGGCTTAAGCCTGCACTTTTATTTTTTGGTTTATTGTTCTTTTCTCTGGTTTCCATTTCTGTTTTCTTTCGCCTGCCTTCCTGTGGGTTGCTTGAGCACTTTTAGAATTCCATTTTGATTCGTCTCTACTGATTTCTTTGTATCACTTTAGTGGTTTCTCTAGGTATTATATATCCATGACTCATCACAGCCTACCGGTGTCACCATTTTGCCACTTTCTGTGACACTTCCCTCTCTTTTTGTCACATTACCCTCTCCAGTTTATAACTGTTGTAAATATCTCCTCCATTCAGAACACATCACACAATGTTAGAACTTTGCTTCAACTGTCAAACATAATTAAAAGGACTAAAATGTACTCTGTTTACTCATATTTTTGCTCTTTCCATCGTTCTTTCTTCCTTTCAGATATTCCAGGGTTTCTTCCTTTATCCTTCCCTTTCTACTTAGAGAACTATCTTAAACCATTCTTTTAGGGTAGTTCTGCCGGCAACATATTCCCTTAGTTTTCCTTCATCTGAAAATGCCTGGATTTACCCTTTCGTTCCTGATATTTTTCCTGGACCTTGAATTCTGGGCTGACAGGTCTTTTCTTTCAGCACTTAGAAAATGTGCCACTTCCTTTGGGCTTTCATGACTTCTGATGAGAAATCTACTGTCATCCAAATTTTTTCTCTTGTAAGTAAGATGTTTTTCTCTCACTTTCAAGATTTCTTTGTTTTTAGTTTTCACAAGTTTGCCCATGATGTGTCTTAGTGTGGATTTATTTGTGTTTATTCTGTCTGAGATTCATTCAGGTTCTTGAATCTGTAGGTTTATATCTTTTGCCAAATTTCAGTCATTTTTTTCCAGTACTTTTAGAGCCCTGCCTTCTTTCTTCTCTCCTTCAAAGACTTCAGTGACATGAGTATGTAGACATTTTTGACTTGGTCCCGCAGGTCTCTGAGGCAGTGTTCTTCCCCTCCCCACCTCCCCAAGCTGTTTTCTCTTTGTTGTTCAGATGGGGTAACTTCTATTTTTCTATCAGCCAGTACACTGAGTCTTTCTTCTCTCCACCCATACACTCCTATGTTGAACCCATACACTGAGTTTATTTTGGCTGTTGTATTTCTATGTTCTAAAATTTCATTTGTTTTTTCTTTATATCTTCTATTTGGTCACTGAGACTTTTGATCTTTTCATTTATTTCAAGCACGTTTGTAATTGTTCCCTGAAGGGTTTTTATCATGGCTACTTCCAAACTTTTGTCAGATAATTCTAACATCCCTGGCATCTCATGATTGGTGTCTATTGCTTATCTTTTTTCTTGCAAGTTGAGATTTTCCTGGTTGGTATCATGCATGATCTGCACTTGAAATGGAGACATTTTAGGTATTATGAGGTTGTGAGACTCTGAATCTCAGTTAAACCTTCTGATTTAGCTGGCTTCCTCTGACACCTTTCCAGCAGGGGGAGGGGGCTGGGTGCTGCCTCATTAATGGTGAACAGGGTTCTGGGTTCCACGAGGCCTCCCGAGACACCATGGGGAAGATACAAGTCCTGACCCTGCACTAGGCCTCCTCTGACACCACCCCAGTGGGGTAGGGGAGGGGCCCTGTGATTGCTTGGTGGGATGGGAGCGGAAGTGTAGGCTCCCCACAGAATCCCCACTGATAAAAGGGGTTGGGGGATCTTGTTACTGCCCTTAGGGGATGTAGGTCCCAGCTCCCTATTTGGCCTCCTCTAACACCACCTTGGCTGGGGGCAGGGGGTGCCCATTGTAACCTGACAAGGGTGGGGATCTAGGCTCCCCCCGCTCAGTCTTTGCTGCTGGGTGGGGTGATGGCCAGTGTCTTCTGTAGTGTCTGGCTGAGTGAAAAAGTTATTGCCTGAAAGTTTTTGTCTTGCAAGGCTGCCCCTTCCCTGGTCCTTTGTCTAGAGAGAGCAGGGCTGTGTTTGGACCTTCGTTGACTGCATCTATTGGCATTTCTAAATTGCAGACTTCTTCAGCTCTCAGACTGGGATATCCGAGGCAAAAAGAAACCCAGAGAACTCAGCTGGGTTCTCAGCTTTGAGCGCCCTCACTACTCTGCTTTCTTCCCTTCACTTTGCAGAGTCTTCTTAAGTTTGTTTTATATAAAATGTCCAGGGTTTTCATTGTACTTAGTTGGCGAGAATAGGAAAAGTATATCGAGCCCAGCTTCCCAGAAACAGAAGTCCAGAATCAGTGCTTCTCTTTTTATTTGTTAATTTTAAGATTATGTGACATTGGTCTCCTGAGAGGTACAAAAACAACTGCATAATCTTCTTTTCAAAAGCGACCAATTTTATCAATTATAAAAGGGGGGAACTACACAACCAGTAATGGTCAGAATTTAAGTTCATTGCACATTTTACTGTCTGTGCCTTTTCTTGACTCATTTCTTGCTGAAGCCTTATTTAACTACCAACACTGCTATTCTACTCCTATGCCACAATAACCAGACAGAGTACCTAGGCAAGGATAACTGACGAGGATGGTAAGTAATGGCCGGGCTTCTGAGAGCCAGTGGCCTGGACGGGAAGAGGTGGGCCCAGGACAGGGCTGGAGGGCCTGCAGAGAATGCGTGGCCAGCCCTGGTCTCTAGAAACATCTGGAGGGAGAGAAGGGAAGAGCGTTGCCTCAAGTATCTTCTAGAAGGGGGCATGCAATGAATTGTCCAACAGAAGTTCTGAAGGAGCAGAAAAGAGCAGGGTTTCCAGACTGGCCTCGGGTTGGGTCCAGGCGTCAGGTTGCTCCAGCAATGGCAAGGCTGGGAGAGAAGGATATGATTCTGCTGTAATTTACAGCAGCAGAACATTTGCTTCCTTAGAGATCTCTTGCTTCCATTGGCCGTTTCTCATTTACAAGTCAAAGCTTTTATAGGGGTTTGTCTTTGACTCTGTGGCTCTCATTCTACTGAAGCCCCAGTGCAGAGGCCTCTTCTCAGGACTGCTGAGTTTACCAGAGCATTTTCCTGCTTCCTCCTTCCATAGAATATAACAGGTAAAGGGCTTGCAAGGCAAAGCCTCCTGTGAAAGTCCAAGAAAAGTGGAGCCTTTAAAACTAATTGCCTCCTTTATAATTACTGCTTATAGAAAACATGCATCTCTGCTCCATTTTTGAAGATTAAAAAACCTTTCACTTGGGCTTCCCTGGTGGCGCAGTGGTTGAGAGTCTGCCTGCCAATGCAGGGGACACGGGTTCGAGCCCTGGTCTGGGAAGATCCCACATGCCGCGGAGCAACTGGGCCCGTGAGCCACAACTACTGAGCCTGCGCATCTGGAGCCTGTGCTCCGCAACAAGAGAGGCCGCGATACTGAGAGGCCCGCGCACCGCGATGAAGAGTGGCCCCCGCTCACCGCAACTAGAGAAAGCCCTCGCACAGAAACGAAGACCCAACACAGCCATAAATAAATAAATAAATAAATAAGTAATAAATAAATTTTAAAAAAAAAGAAAAAAGAGAAAAACCTTTCACTTGATATTACCCTATCCATCAGTTTCTTTATAACTAAGTTTACCTCATGTGAATGTGCTTATACAGGAAAGAAGAGGTCAGAACAGGTGACATTAAACAGATTTTTGAGACACACCTACTGATAATTTGAGAACTGCCTACACTGCTGGGTTGTTAAGCTATGGAAATGACCTGGTTTCCCTATTTATTTTAAAATGCTCACACCAAAAGAGAAAAGATGCAAAGCATCACTTTTTTGCAAACATGAAAATTACGTCATGGCACTAAGCTCTACCATGCCAGGAGTTATAATATTCCCCAAAGGTGGGAAGAAGTCAGTGTTCCTTTATTTTCTCTTTGAATTTCATGGCCAAGTGGGCAAAATCGGGAATATAAATGAGAGCAGGCGTTGCAGCTGCGCAGATGTTAAATTCACTTGCCTCCGGTCCCCTGGACCATTCCTTTTTTCTTTGATGCCACCTCCCCCCTGTGGGACTTAACAGGCGTCAGCTGGGAGCCACCTTCTCTGATGACACGGGCTCTTTTGACCTCAATTGATTTCATCCTTTTGTATAACACTGTGTTAGTTGCCTGTGGCATTTAACAAATTACCACAGACTTGGTGACTTAACACTAAAGTTCATCCTCTCGGGACTTCCCTGGTGGCACAGTGGTTAAGAATCCACCTGCCAATGCAGGGGACACGGGTTCGAGCCCTGGTCCAAGAGTATCACACATGCCGCGGAGCAACTAAGCCCATGGGCCACAACTACTGAGCCCGCGTGCCACAACTACTGAAGCCCACGTGCCTAGAGCCCGTGCTCCGCAACAAGAGAAGCCACCGCGATAAGAAGCCCACGCACAGCAACAAAGAGTAGCCCCCGCTCGCTGCAACTAGAGAAAGCCCGTGCGCAGCAACGAAGACCCAGCGCAGCCAAAATAAATAAATAAAACATTTAAAAAATAAATAAAGATCATCCTCTCACAGTTCTGGCGGCCAATATCAGTCTTACTGAGCTGAAATCAAGGTGTAAGCAGGGTTGTACTCTCTCCAGAGGCTCTACAGAAGGATCTATTCCTTTCCAGCACTTCCAAGGAGTGTCTGGTAGTTCCCAGCATTCCTTGGCTTGTGGCCACGTCACTCCAATCTTCAAGGCCAGCATCATCAAATCTCTCTCTGCTCCATCCTCACATTGCCTTCTCTTCTGTGTATATAAAAACCTTCTCTGCCTCTCTTTTATAAGGACATTTGTGATGGCATTTTGGGCCCACAGGGATAATCCAGGAGAATCACCCTAGCTCAAGGTCCTTAACTGAATCATATCTTTGCCATAAAAGGTAACATTCATATGTTCCAGGGATTAGGACATAGATGACTAATGAAGCGTCATTTTTCAACATACCACGCTACCTCTGTGCCAACAATTCCTAACTTTATGTCTCCAGTTTGGCAGTGTCTTACAAAACTAAACATACTTTACTATACAACCCAGCAATCCTGCTCCTTAATATTTACCCAAAGGAGTTGAAAACATGTCCACCCAAAAACATACACACAGATGTTTATAGCAGCTTTATTCATAATTGCTAAAACTTGGAAGCAACCAAGATGTCCTTCAGTAGGTGACTGAATAAATAAACTGTGGTCCATCCGTACAGTGGAATATTATTCAGTACTGAAAAGAAATGAGCTATCGATCCATGAAATGGAAGAACACTAAATGCGTCATACTCGGTGAAAGAAGGCAGTATGAAGAGGCTGTATATGGTATGACTCCAACTATATAACATTCTGGAAAAGGCAAAACCAGGGAGACAGTAAAAAGATCAGTGGTGGCCAGGTGTTCAGGGGTAGGGAAGGATCAACAGGTAGAGCACAGAGGATTTTCAGGGCAGTGAAACTACTCTGCATAATCCTATAATGGTGGATATATGTCACTATACTTTTGCGCAAACCTGTAGGATACACAACACCAGGAGTGAAATGAAACTATGGACTTGGGGGTGGTGATGGTGTATCTATGTCGGTTCGTCAGTTACAACGAATGCACCTCTCTGGTGCGGGATGTTACTAGCCAGGGTGGCTCTGTGTGTTTGGAGAAGGGGGCATGTGAGAAATCTCTACGTTCTGTTCAATTTTGCTGTGAACCTAAAACTGCTGTGAAAAGTAAGTCTGTTTTTTAAAGGGCATTGGCTCCCAGAATTGGCAGACAAAGGACTGCAATCCGAAGTCAAAGAGGATACACAGATGACAATTAGCACTGGAAAGGTAAGTCAACATCACTAGCCACTGGGGAAAAGCAAATTAGGACATGGTGAGTTATCACTACTAGTACCCCCATTACAGCAGCAAAAACTAAAAATAGTGATGACACCAAATGCTGGCGAAGACGGAGAAACTGGATCACTGGTTCCCACATGGCTGGTGGGATCCTAAAATGATACGATCACTCTGGAAAACAGTTTGGCAGTTTCTTTAAAAACTAAACATACACTTACCATACAACTCAGCAGTCACATTGCTGGGCATTTACCCAGGAATGCAATGAAAATGGACGTGCACACGCCAAGCTGTACACAATTGTTCATAGTGCCTTTATTTCTAATAACCCCAAACTGGGAACAACTACAGTATCTATCTTACAGTAGGTGAACAGCTAAACAAACTATGGTCCATCCACATCCTGGAATACTACTTAACAGTGAAAAGTAACAAACTACTGATACGCACAATGACTTGGATGGATCTCAAGGGAAGTACACTGGGTGAAAAAAGCCAAACTCAAAGGTACATACTGTGTGATTCCATATATACGTAACACATTCAAAATGACAAAGTTATGGAGGGGAACACAGCTTAGTGGTTACCAGGGGCTGAGGGTGGTGGTGAGAGAACTCTTATGAGGGAACCGTTCTGTATCTCGATTGCAGTGGTGGTTCCACAGATCTACACGTGTGATAAAACGGCATAGAACTGAGCACATCCATTGTACCAGTGTCAGTTTGCTGGTTGTGACGTTGCACTATAGTTACCTAAAATGTAACCAAACTGGCTGAAAGGTATAAGGGACCTCCCTGTTCTATTTTTGCAACATTCTGTGAGCTTATAATTATTTCAAAATAAAAAGCCCTTGAAAAGTCTTGTCCTTCTCATAGCCAGCCAGAGGCAGAGCTGGCCCAGGACTCATGTTTTAGGATGACCAGCCCACTTCCTCCCCAGACCACTAGTACAGACTTTCCTGGAACCGTGAACATCCCACAGACGAAGCTGCTGGGACCAGGGATTACCCCAAGAATACCCTTCCCTCCGATTCAGGAGCCGGAAGTCCCTCCCCGTGCCCCCTGGAGGCTCTCTGCAAAGCCCATGCCAGCCCCCTCTCCCGTCCAGCTCCTGCCTACCTCTTAGCTCTTCCCCTGCTAGGCCAGTGCGAGGCCAGGACGGGGGTGCCGAGGAGGGAGCCCATCCTCAGGGCCTTCCCCCTCAGCCAGCACACGCCAGTCTCAGCCCCAGGCTGCACCCCGTCGCTCCTAATCCCCTTGGGCTCCACACCCCAGAGACCAGGCCCAACCCCATTACTGCACGGTCCGGAAAACTTTCTCACTGGAAGGGGAAGCCAAATTCCATGGGCTGGTCCCCGAGGGCATCTGCGTCCCTCTGGCTAGTTGGGAAGGGGGTCCTGGGTACTTTCTGGCTTCAGCGGACTGCCAGCTGCCCTGGAAAGCTAACCACTACCTATGCGCCGTTACGTGCATAGGAAATTTTATCCATAACCCCGGTTTCCTATTGGACCACAGTCCAGCTTAGAAGTTGGGACCTGATCTGCTAAGGTGAAAGTGATGGGCCATCCTTATCCTAACATAAACCCCGTGAGTAAACGTCCTTAAACTATCTGCCAAAAGCCCGGGCGGCTTCTACCTCATATTATATGTTGACTCTGTGGGCACAGTGCAGGTTGTTTTTAATGAGGGCGCCAGCTTCAAATTTTTATATTTGTGTTTATAGGACTGCTTGCTTCTACGATTAATCTAAAATTCTTAAATGTTTGCTTAAAAAATTGCTGTGTTTGAAAAAAGACTTTTCATAAGGCTATTTATCATTTTGCAGGTGCCAGTAAAAAGAGAACATCGGTTTATTAATTTAAAAAAAAATAAGATATGTGACACTAAATGGAAAAGACCATTTCCTTGCATTGGGTTCCATACACCATTTAAATACATAACACTGTCCTTCACTTCTAAATGACATTAAGGAGAACTAATCTGTCCTAGTATTGACTTTAGGTGGCATTTGGTCTTTTGCCAGGGAGCTTGGCAGTCGTTTCTTTTAGGTTAAATTGCTGCCCAGGCCGGGAAGGAAAACAATGCCTGGAAGATAAGCAAAGTAATTATTAAAAAAAAAAAGCCTTGAGCAGATAGCTTTGCTCTCTCAATTAGAGACCTGGAAATAGGTTTCCATCTGTTGGAAGTTTGGCTGCACCTGCTCCTTGCTTAGTCTGGTCTCACTGCAGGGGGACGTCTTTGCTCGCTTCACCAAGGAATAGTAACTGTCAGCTCTGGCCCGTAATCGAAATTGACAGATTCTGGACTTGACATTGAGCAAAGCGGTATTGAAGTCCTAACTCTAGGCAAGAATTTCCAGTTCCACACCAGTGATAACCCACTTGCACCTCACAGCTTAAAGTGCTCCCAAATTTGGAAAGCAGGCAAATCAAACGTGTTTCCATAAAATAATTTCTAAGGAGGATTTGTGAAGCTGAGAAGCCAAGGATGACCGGACCATTGCATGTCCATTGGCGTGGTCAGAACCTTTCCGCTCTGCCTCTAACTTCCACAAATGGGTTCTATTCCACGGTTCTGTGTCTCTTTCTTGGTTGGGAGCATTTTGATTCCTGAGGAAACTCTAATTGTCTACAGCTGGGAATGATTGTGAAATCTTATCCTCCCTATCAATGGGTGCCAATGTCCCCAAGGCGTTCATGTTTCAGGGTGGGTGGATAAGCCCAAAACAAGGAAGCTATTGCTCAGTTTGAGTTAAAAAAAATTTTTTTTAAGCAAATGTAAATCATAGTCATGAAAGCAGGGATTTGGGGGGTGGTAGCCAGGGTACTTTATGAAAGAAAACTGACTCATTTCTCATAATATTTTTAAAAATAAAATACCTAGGAAAAATCTAACGGAAGGTGCATTAAATCTCTTTATGGGGAGGGGGAGGGGGAGGGGATGATTACTGGAGTTTCCCCCTCCCCAGGGGGGAAACTCCAGTAATCAGGACACTGGGATTGACACAGGGACAGACAACCCAGTGGGACAGCCTAGTTTTATCTTTGGTTGTTCTAGGCTATGCCAGGATTCAAAGAGACCATGATTGCTTGGGAGAAGATCCTGGAATTCATACCACCTAGTAAGTGGCTGGTACTTATGAGAAAGACCTGGGCTGGACCCACAGGTCAGAGAATCATCAGAATGTTGACGTCAGAGGTATTAAAACTTTCCTGTTAAGAAAAGAAGGCAGAGCAAGCGGTAAGTGAGGGAGGGGACGGAGGCTGGAGCCATAGGCCTGTCATTCAGAAAGTGATTTCACTGTTACTTTAAGAACATATTTTTCTAAATTTCCCTTTCATTAACTTCCTCTTGGGAGATGTATGGTTTAGGCCAACTGACTAGATTATCATCAATTTGTGTGACCCCTCACCCCAGGCCAACACTCAAGAGTTCCACAGGATGCCAGGCGAGCATGAACACGAGGTCTCCACTGGTCATTTTTGGGGCATTGAAAATGCTAATGTTCAGGGTATTTTGAAAACCTCCAAAGATAGATCTAAACCCAAACTAAAGGATCACTCATATTGGATCGATTGAATAAGGTACCTTCATAGAAGGGAATACTATACTATTTATTCAATCAATGAGGTCATTTCTCTGTGGATTTGGAAAAATCACCAGGATAAATTAAAAAGAAAGAAAGCACAGTGCAAGACAGTATGTGTGGACCCCTGAGTGTAGAGAATGTTATTTTTATTTAATCCTCATAGCCATGTATAATTAATCCTATTAACTGGTGAAGAAACAGAAGCTCACAAGTTATAGAATCTGTGGTCTACAGAACAATTATATGTGTTTAATTCTCCTGGAGTCTCATGAAGAATTTGATTGTTAACTTCATCCTGGCCCCCTAAATCCTGGGCACGTGTCACGCTCAACTCCATCACTGCTCAAATGTGGTCCCTGGGCCAGCTGCATCAGCATTACCCAAGAGCTGATTAGAGATGCAGAATGTAGCTTCCTTCTCGGATTATTAACCCCAGCCATTCTTCCCTGCTTTCAGCCAAAAGTAAAGAGTGCCATGCTGGTTTTAACTTGTGGAATGCATGTATAAGCCTAGTGGCCAATGTAAAACTCCATGTGGTGGAAAAGAACTTACGATTGCATCCTGCTCAAGACCTGCAATTCGCTGCTGCATGAAAGCATGTAAACCTATGGTAACAGAAGTAATGAGAGAAATCCATAGACAAAGAGAGGACTGATCTTAAGTCTTCTCATTACCTCATGACTTCTCATTACTTCATTCATGACCTAGTATTTCTGCCCATGCATATCTATGAGGAATAAAGAATTAAATCAGGGACTTCCCTGGTGGCACAGTGGTTAAGAATCCGCCAGTGCAGGGGACACGAGTTCGAGCCCTGGTCCGGGAAGATCCCACATGCCGCGGAGCAACTAAGCCCGTGCGCCACAACTACTGAGCCCACAAGCCACAACTACTGAAGCCCACGCACCTAGAGCCCGTGCTCCGCAACAAGAGAAGCCACCGCAACGAGAAGCCTGCGCACCACAACGAAGAGTAGGCCCCACTCGCCTCAACTAGAGAAAGCCCGCGTGCAGCAACGAAGACCCAACGCAGCCAAAAAAATCAATAATAAAATAAATAAATTTATTAAACTAAAAAGAATTAAATCAAATCTATTTCGGCCTAAAAAAATGCAGAATGTCAAGCCCCATCTCAGTCCCACTGAATCAGAATCGGCATTTTAGCAAGATCCCCAGTGCTGTGGACGCTCATTAAAGTCTGTGCAGCGCACATGGGGGTGAAAAGCTTTGCTCTGCTCTTATTGTATAAGCCTCTGAGCGTCAGTTCATTAGCATCAAAACCACAGACACAGAGATGAGATCTTTTCAACCGTCAATGCAGAGTTTTAAAAATGACAAAGATAAGGGTGGAAAGTTACCTGGGAATGACACAATGCATCTCCAGCCTCTATATCCTGGTATAAATAGTTGCGGTTATTTTGGAGCAGGGGTGAGGAAGAGAACAAAGTCAGAGAGCAGCAGCAGCGGTGAGTCAGACGGGCCTGTGCGTCTCGCTGCCTTTGTCCCTTCACGGTCCAGCCCCGTTCCTCCCAGTGAGTAAACACGCCAGGCTTTGTTAGTCTCGCATGATAAACAAGACAGAACGCTTGTACAAGGAGCATCGAACAACGTCCTGCAAGAGGAAAGTTTTTAATCCATAAATTACAGCAACAACTTGGAAGGAAATCGAGGTCCTTGGCCAGGCACGAGACTCTTAAGAAGTATGTTTCCAGAATATACAGACAGCCAGGGCCTTGGGAGTAAGAAACAAGGTGCTTTCACATCATCTCTTTCTGTATCCCTTCTTTGCTGAATTGGTGATAAAATTGTAATTAAATGTTTAATAATGAAAGCCCAGTGCCCAGTAACTTAAAACACTTAAGATTTGAATATCCCACTCATCAGTTTGAGTTGTACAAAAAATGTTTTAAGAATAAAATTAGAATTTGAGTTTTATGTTCTTCTTTTGGCCAGAAGTCCTATTAGCGGCAAGGTGTAATCTGGCGAAGGAAGTTTGTTAGTTAAGACAACCAAAGAATGGAGAGACCCTTCTGTCAAAAGAGGCATCAGTGGTTTTGGTGAAATCATACAGGGGGATCCAGGGCATTTTCTTTTTTCTTTTTTTTTTTTGGCCACGCTGCATGGCATGCGGGATCTTAAGTTTCCCAACCAGAGATCGAACCCGTGCCCCCTGCAGTGGAAGCACAGAGTCTTAACCACTGGACCTGGGAAAGGGGGTCATCTTTTCTGTCTTGGTTTCATATTAGGGTAGGACCAGTTTGCCTGGGTTTCCAGGTTTAGCACCCCGGGAACCCCCTCAGTCCAGGGCAAACCAGGACAACTGGTCACCCTCCTAACCTCTAAAGTGGGAACGATCAGTCTGTGAGTGGAGGAGCACCGGCAGGGGTCCTGGCACCCAGCGGCCCTCTCCAAGCGCCAGTTGGGTCTAAACCTGTGAGTCAGCAATGCTGGGCCGTTCGCTGTCTGCAGTCCATGCTTTGGAAGAGAAAAGGGTAGGGGGAAGGGGCGGGGGTCATTTCCCAAACATAGGCCCACTCGTCCCCGACGGAGAGTCTTCCAACCAGGGTGGTGTTTGTAAAACCCCGCTTTTATTTGGAGAAGGCTCCTTGAAAATGCTTCCTGGTGTTTTTTTTTTTCAAATAAATAAATTTATTTATTTATTTATTATTTTTTTGGCCGCATTGGGTCTTTGTTGCTGCACTTGTGCTTTCTCTAGTTGCAGCGAGCAGGGGCTACTCTTCATTGCGGTGTGCGGGGCTTCTCATTGCAGTGGCTTCTCTTGTTGCGGAGCAGGGGCTCTAGGCGCGCAGGCTTCAGTAGTCGTGGCATGCGGTCTCAGTAGTTGTGGCTCGTGGGCTCTAGAGTGCAGGCTCGGTAGTTGTGGCGCACGGGCTTAGTTGCTCCGCGGCATGTGGGATCTTCCCGGACCAGGGCTCGACACTTGTCCCCTGCATTGGCAGGCGGATTCTTAACCACTGCGCCACCAGGGAAGTCTGGAACATTTCCATGGGCTTTCATAGTGCCCTTTTCGTTGAGATTTTATTCTTTCTCCTCACACCACATCAAAACCTAACCCAAAACCAAAACATCACCCCCTGCACAGGGGTTATTCACGAGTTCAGTTTGAGACTCTTCCCCGAAGGGTAGGGTGGGATCAGCCAGCTTCCTAAGCTGCAGGCTCACTGGCAGGACGGCATGACCCGGGTCCCTCCTAGCCTCAGCAGAGGCACCACGTGGGCTCTTGAGGACGCAGGGCTTCCTCAAGCCACGGGGGCTTTAGGCAAAGGGTGCACATGCCTGGGAGTCTGAACCACCCAGCCTCCAGTGCCTCAGCAGCCGTGGAGGTGGACCTAATGAAACGGTAGCAGGACCCTAATGTCCTTGCCCAACCATGTCCTCAGCCTGCCTTTTGTCTCTGGATAAACTTTGGCCAAAGAATAAGTTTCATCAGAGAAGTGAGAAAATGCAGAAACAGAGGAACAGTCTAAGGAGACCAAATAATAATAGTTTAGTCGTTAAGCAGAGTCAAGGACCTTCAGTTCCTCCTTAAGGACTACAGATAATATTCCAAGCCATCTCCTGTGAGCTGTCTTATAGATGCTGAGACCTCCACCAGGTGGAAGAAGTTAACTACATGACGACCAGGCTGTAGCCGTGACATAAGCTGCCACAGTTCCGAGAACTGGCCTCAGAGAAATGGAAACAAACCGACTCTGGAACTGAAGATGAACTGTACCTAAAACAATCAAGATGACACTGATCAGACCACTGATGACCAATTTCAAGGTGACTGTCAGAGCTGACTGAGCTGTTTCTGCATGTAGCCCCCTCCCTCTGTCTATAAAAGCTCTTGCCCACTGGTTGTCGGGGGGGTTAGGGGGGAGGTGGCCTTTGGACAGGCATCTGCCCTCCCCCCTGGTTGCCAGCATCCAAGCTAAAGCAAACTTTCCTTTCCACCAACCTGGCCTCTTTACTGGCTTTTGAGCAGTGAACAGCCGGACCCCGCTTTCGGTTACGCTAAGATTCTGCACCCAGTTCCAAGGTGTGGGGTTTCTCCTACAGCACCAAGCAGTTCTCAGACACCAGCTGGGTGTCCTACAAGTCAATTCAATTCTGACACTATTTGCCCTCCACTGGGGATGGGCTGGCGCTGGGTTTCACGTGTCGAAACTTTTGAACGTCTTCGATCTTAAAGCTTGGCGCTCTAGCCACGCATTCCCCCATGGATTTATGAAGTCCCTGTTTATAAATTGATAAATAATTATCCCAACATGTTTTGTTCTGTCCAGTTTAACAGCAATGAGTCTGGGAGGAGTTGCTGTGCTGTCCTGGGTTATTCATACACAATAAATACGTTGACTTATATACGTATGGCCTTTGAAAACAAAGTATCTCATGACATGCTCTCCCCAGAGTTTGTATTTGTTATAGCAATCTCATTCCCCCAGGAAATGTGTTATAAATGATATGAAATGATCTATAAGATAGATAGGTAGGTAGATAGATAGATAGATAGATAGATAGATAGATAGATAGATAGATAGACAGGTATTTTTTTAAAGCAAGATGTAGAATGGGGTATAAAGAGCTCCTGTTTGTATAAAGAAAGAGGAGGAAATGGGAGACTATATACATTTATGTATGTGAAGCCCCTCTGGTGGACTATTTAAAGACACAAAACGTTGGGGAAGGAACACAGTGGCTGAGTGACAGGGGTGGGGGAGGACTCTCAGCTATATGTTCTTTACGTGTGTCTTGGCTTTTATAATATTGAAATCAATTTTAAAACTTCATGCTTTTAAATGTGGTCATTCTGGCCAAAGTAACTACTCCAGCCAGTGAGTGACTTTTTTTTTTAAATGAAGAGAATCAAGTTTATTTCTTCTAAATAACTGCTTATTTAATAGGCTCTAGAGCTAAATATGTCATCATTTTGTGGAACTGAATATTAATAACCTAGAATGTTTTTCTGTTAGTTTGTTTGTAAATTTCAACTCTTTTATCCGAGTTTCATTGTATGACTTCTGTTCCTTCATCTACTGCCATTTCTGTGTTAGTTTAATGAAGTTATTGTTCATCCTCGGCTCCTAAAAGTAGATAAAATAAATGCAGCTGACGATCACCATATTCCTATATTCTAGTGACCGGGTCTCGCTCACAGCCCGGGGCCAGCTGTCACTCTGCTCTGGCCCTCATCCCAGCTTGTGCACCTTGCCCTTCACACATAGCTGAGCCCCTGGGGTGGGGAGCAGAGCCAGGCCTGGCTCAGTGCCCATCCAGGCGATCCCCTTTCTCCTCCATCATGGGCATGATCCTGCACCCGCGGGGTGTTTGCTGGGGAGCCGGCTTTGCATCCATCATCCCTCGTGCCCATGCTCAGGTCCTGACGTCCCTACACGTGGTGGCTCTTCCGTCCCGCACATGACAGATTCAGAAAGATGCATCGTTAGGTTCCTCACCTGTCCTGGCTGTGCGCAACCCCAGGCCACAGGGAAGTCCCAAGCTTCAGCCACGTCGGTGGCCACGGGCCAGGAGGCGGTCCCACACGGCGGGTAAGAGCCCAAGCTCCACCTGGTCCCCCATCTGTAAAGCTGGGATAATGATAGTGCTCACCTCACAGGACTATTGTGGGAATGGAAGGAATTGTCACACAGAAAGTCTCTAGAACACTGTCAGGCACACAGTAGCTCTACTACTATTACTTGCAGGGGGCAGCAGAAGCTCTGCCCCATTGCTCTTAGAAGACATTAGTTCAAGGAATTTCGACAGAACACCCTGGGAGCAGAGAGGGACTTCCCCTCCCACATAAGGGAGATAGATATTCTGGTCATTTCTCTTGTAGGAGTGGACCAAGTTAGTTATGTGATTTAAAAAATGAAGGTGAGGGGCTTCCCTGGTGGCGCAGTGGTTGGGAATCTGCCTGCCAATGCAGGGGACACGGGTTCGAGCCCTGGTCTGGGAAGATCCCGCATGCCGCGGAGCGACTGGGCCCGTGAGCCACAATTGCTGAGCCTGCGCGTCTGGAGCCTGTGCTCCGCAACGAGAGAGGCCGCGAGGGTGAGAGGCCCGCGCACCGCGATGAAGAGTGGCCTCCACTTGCTGCAACTGGAGAAAGCCCTCGCACAGAAACGAAGACCCAACACAGCCATAAATAAATAAATAAATAAATAAATAAATAAATAAATAAAATATTTAAAAAAAAAAAAAAAAAAAAATGAAGGTGGCGTTTACTGCAGCTGGGTGTGGTCGGACAACTGTGTATATGCCCTATGTCTACGTGCATATCCACACAGGGAGACACACACACACGCCTTCAAGGCGGAGTAGACCTTGCAAAGAATCAGTGCTTTGGTTACTAAAGTCTTCGCAAGGGCCCACAGTTCCCTTCCAAGTTGTATAAGAAAGAAGCCGTTTCACCATCTGCTTCCTCATTCTCTATGAATTCAAGCCACTGTTCTTCAAACATGTGGGTTCTAGAGGGAGAAAGCAAGATCACCCTGGGTTTGTTCTGCTCCACGACAAGGACCCCCTCTCCCCTGGGCTCAGCTTCCAGCAGGTCAAGTAGGCTCCTGTGGGCAGCCCAGGGCCCGATGGCCGCTCACATTATTTCTCTGGTAAGATGTGCCTGGAGTACCAGATTTCCAGCCTTGGGCAGTTCATAGGTTAGGGATCTCCTTTGTCCCAGTAGATTTTCTCATTGTTTGTCTGCACTTCCTATGGTGTGCTGGTGGTTTACAATCCAGACTCTCTAGCAATTACAACGCAGGGGGAAACGCAGGCTGGCCACACCCCAAAGTCCCTAATTTGTGTGTTATTTATGGTGCGTTCCCATTCACATCGTGGGCTGAACTTGATTTCCCCTCAGGTACTAACATCAACAAGATATTTTATGTGGGATATATTTCTTGGCATTTGGCGTAAAAGGGAAAACCTCAGGGTCATGCTTCTCCCTGTGGAATGTGGAAGGAACTTTCCCTACCGTGTCTGGCAAGCCCTAACCATGCTTGTCTCACGTGGGAGACAATCTCAGCTCACATCCCCTACCCCGACCCAATGCTTCTGGAGCCTGGTTCAGTTCAGCTGCCCTCCTTACTCCCGTCGCATGTTTGCCTTCACTCCCAAAGATGATTTATGGTGAGAAACTACACCCTCAAAGTCAAGGAGTGTCCATCTGTCCAACGGCAAAGATGGCCATCGGGTTGCAGAGGCGATACTAAATCCTTCTGGAGTTTTCTTTTTTTTAATTCATTTTATTAAGGTATAGTCAATTTACAATGCTGTGTTAGTTTCTGGTATCCAGCACAGTGACTCAGTTATACATATGTGTGCGTGCGTGTGTGTGTGTGTGTGTGTATATATTCTTTTTCATATTCTTTTCCATTATGGTTTATTATAGAATATTGAACGTAATTCCCTGTGCTATACAGTAGGACCTCGTTGTTTATCCATTCTATATGTAATAGTCTGAATCTGCTAATCCCAAACTCTCAGTCCCTGACCCCCCCCCCCTTCCCCCTGGCAACCACAAGTCTGTTCTCTGTGTCTGTGAGTCTGTTTCGTAGATAAGTTCATTTGTGTCATGTATATATTTTTTTGGCCACACCATGTGACATGCAGGATCTTAGTTCCCCGACCAGGGATCAAACCCGTGCCCCCTACAGTGGAAGCACAGTCTTAACCACTGGACCGCCAGGGAATTCCCTTGTGTCATATTTCAGATTCCACATATAAGTGATATCATATGGTATTTGTCTTTCTCTTTCTGACTTACTTCACTTAGTATAATAATCTATAGGTCCATCCATGTTGCTGCTAATGGCATTGTTTCATTCTTTTTTATGGCTGGGTAGTGTTCCATTGTATGCATGTACCACATCTTCTTTATCCATTCATCTGTTGATGGACATTTAGGTTGTTTCCACGTCTCGGCTATTGTGAATAGTGCTGCAATGAACATTTGGGTGCATGTATCTTTTTGAATTATAGTTTTGTCCAGATATATGCCCAGGAGTGGGATTGCTATATCATATGGCAACTCTATTATTGGTTTTTTGAGGAACCTCCATACTGTTTTCCGTAGTGGCTGCACCATCTTATATTCCCACCAACAGTGTGGAAGGGTTCCCTTTTCTTTCTGGAGTTTCTTGACATGTCATCAGACACAACATAAATTTATATTTCAAAGTCTGCAGCACAGACTGATTATAGATAAGCAGGTCTTGAAGCAAATCTCAGGCAAGAACATCTATAGTCTTAAAAGCAATTAGAGAGTGATTATTTGCATTATGAATTTAATCTTCCTAAGAATTACTTAAAAGTAATACAGTATTGTGGAAACTAAGAAGGGATTCCATCACCAACATCACCCCTCTTGACATTTTGGATGTTTTATGACCTTTCACTATTTATCCTATGCAAATTTTATATAGATGGATTTACAGTTCGATGTCTTGTTTTCAAAAGTCTAAGTTGCTTCCATGTGCTTTAAAATGTTAATATTTATAACTATAGTGACTGCTTATTGTATTGCCTGCTTAACATTCCCTAATCTATTGTTCAGATTGTCCCAGCTCTGGTCATTGGGAGCTCTTTCTGGGAGCTCTTTCTGGTTGGCTCCTGTGTCCCTTTGACATACCCCTATCTTTTTTTTTTTGTACTTCCTTACTTTCTGGTACTAAAGATGCTTCAGATTCATCTTGTATTTTCCCCACCCCTGCCACTCCTCTAAGGCATCCTGGTTCCTTTTACTGGAGAATGTTTATTTAGAAACAGAGATCTGGGTGCTGGTTTCATGGACTTTTATCTAATGAAAGAGGTCCTGCAAACCAGGTGACACTGATCGTTTTCCAAATTTGTAGTATAGGATATAAAGATAAGAGAAGAAATCTATAACACTGAGAACAGAAAAAAATCATTAGATAAAAAAGAAAGGATGATGATGACATGATTTAAACACCAGACTCAGCCGTGTCTAAAACCAGAAACAACCCACATGTGTTCATAACGTGAGCCATGAATTCCCTTTTTTGTTAATGGCAGTTTTAGTTATGACTCCTTCACTCCCAGCTGCAAGAGTCCTGAATAGTTTGCATACTTAAATAAACAATAACTGGCACAGGTTATCAATGGGGTTCTGTTATAAATCAAACTGGAGGTCTGACGGCAACCATTGTGCCCAGAAGAAGACAGACTCTATTTTGGTCCAGTCTGTACTTTCTTCTCTATGCTCCAGACCACCTGGGTTGGCAGGACCTCTTCTCTCTTAACACTTGCATGGAAATTCTGTGTCACATCCCGGATAACACCAATAAGCATCCTCTCAACAGCAAGGGCACAAGGTGTGGCCGGGGACGTCAGCTTTCATTGCTACATGCCCAGTATTTTGTGGGCTACAGCGTTACCTAAATTTACAAATGCATTCTGCCATCACAAGAGAATCATTAAGCCGTACTTAAACTATAGATGATCCCCCTAGGGATGCTTTCTCACAGCTGGTTCCTGTATGTTCTGCCCTGTTTTGCAGACATCGCATGGCATAATGGCAATGCCCATCTGGAAATGCCAGCCAACACAACTCCCACCAGCCTTTCCAGGCTCCAGAAGTTAGGCTGGAACACTTGAGAAGCTCTGAACAGTGCCCAGAGCCCCTCCTGGTATTGTAACTGCTTACCAACAGTTAGCCCTCAAAGAGGAAATTCTACAGACGACGTTACAGAATTACTTCTCAGTTTTCTTTCAGTGGGACACTTGCCAGAAGGCTGGGGGCGGGGAATGCCCTAGAAAATCTGGAGAGACAGCTTGTCCTGACCACAAGAATAAACCAGCAGCTTCTAACGGGGATGGGGGTGGGGAGAGGAGTCTAGAGCAGGATGGGGTCCGTGATGGCTCTTTACTGTCTACAGTTTTTGAAGCTTCACACAGAATCTACTTTTGATCGTTGGCTGAAAGGGAAAGACCTGGGTTAGATGATGTCCCCCTCCTCGGTTAAGCACACGATGGTACGTGTTGGAATTCCACTCCTCATTCTGGGACTCTGTTACTGAGGGTCAGGGTGGTCAGTGGCTGATCCTTCCAGGTGTGGGGAGTAGGGGGCTTGTCCACGGTTTCCCCATAGTTACACTCGGGTGGTCAGAGTGGCGGTCGGTGCCTGGTCTCCTGGCCGAGCTGCCCACGGTGCTTTCCAGGGTGCAAAGAGAAAGACACAGAGCATTCCAGACAGAGGCAGGGCTCCCTGCTCCCTCCCTGGCTTGCTGACTTCTCCCTCAGCAACTAGGAGAGGAAAAGTTTCTATCATTATGGTGTAATGAGAAAGCCGTTTTTGAAATGCCGACTGATGAATTTTCCTCTTGGTCCCCTGGGTTGTTTCTCCTTTTCCTTCTCCTTCCTCTGGCAGCCTTGCCTCCAGGAGAAAAAAAAAGAGCAGCCCTGAGGCCAAAATAGGGAAGAAGGCTGATGGTAAGAGAAGTCCCAACAGACCGGAAGAGGAAGGAGAGAGACTTTGCTGCTTCTTGGGATCGGAATCCCATGGGGGTGAGGACGAGCTAGAAACACCAAGTCAGGGGCGGGAAGTGGGGCAGGAAACCCCCGAGCAAAAAGCTGGTTCCCGGAGGAGGCCTCACGCAGGCATCAGGCCACAGCCAACCTCCGTCAGCCGAATTAGAGATAGCTGGGCGAGCCGCCTCTCTGGGCCTGAGGCACTCGTGCGTCCCCCCTCCCACCAGGACCCCGCTTCCCAGCAGGATGGTGAAGGAAGCATCCAGATAGAAGGGTACCGGTGCCCCAAAGCCTGAGACATGCACATACCATCCCACGGTGGGAGGGCACAGAGCAGTGGAGCAGTGGGTCAGCGGACGAGCAGGGCAGGAGGGCAAGAGGCAGGGGCCAGGGCTCGGGGTGAGGCACACCAGCCCCGCTCCCGAGCCCCAGGCAGGGCTGGCCGTGAGGGGGTGGGGGGCTCTGGCGTCAGGACATCGACCAGTCTGCCTGCCGAGGAGGCCGTGAGAACATGGAGGAAGGGGCACAGAGACCCCTGGGCGCCTGGAACATCCCTGAACGTGCCATCTTGAAAGGGAGAAGAGAGAGCACGCCCTCAAGGAGGGAGAAACAGCCCTGGTAGAAGCTAGAACTTCAACTTAGTGCTTACCTCTAAGGAGAGTGAGTCAGCCTCAAAGAGAGAACTTCTTATGAGAAGAACCTGGGTCCCTTTTATTAATTCTGAATTTAGCCGTTCAACAGATATGTATTGCATGCCTACTGTGTGTGTGCCAGGCCCTATTCCAGGCACTTGAGATTCAGCAAGGAGAGACCAAGTCCCCGCCCCTGGGGGACTCACATCCTTGTGGGAGAGATGGAAATATATTTGGGAGGGTGAAAGAAGAGTGTTATGGGCTGAACTGGGTTTCACCCCCCACCCCCCCAAATTCACTGTTGATGTTCCAACCCCCAGTATTTGGAGTATTTGACTGTATTTGGAGACAGAGCATTTAAAGAGGTGGTTAAGTTAAAAATGAGGCCATGGGGCAAGCCCCAATCCAAGGCTACCAGTGAGTAACCTTATAAGCAGAGGAAATTTGGACCCACAGAGAGACACCAGGGGTGGGCACCAGAGGAAAGACCGTGTCAGGACACAGCAAGAAGGCGGCACCTGCAAACTAGGGACAGAAGCCTCAGGAGAAACCCACGCTGCCGACCCCTGATCTTGAACTTCTGGCCTCCAGAGCTGTGGAAAATACATCGCTGTTGGTTAAGTCACTGCGTGCCAGACACCACGAAACACTTCACTTACACCCTCTCATTTATTTTCGCAAGGACACTGTGAAGTGAGGGCTGTTACTGCCCCATTCCACCGATGAGGAAACTGAGACATGGGGGAGGGAACTGCCCACAGCCCGGCCGCTGGGAGGAGCTACACCTGGATGGATGCCCCTCCGTCTGGTTGTGGAAGGGCAGCTACTACTACCATCTGCCCCCCTTCAACCCAATAGCTGGTTGGCTTTGTTAACCCAATAGTTAGTTGTTGGAAAAACCAAACTATAGGTCTGGAGAGAACAAGGCAGGAGAAGTGGCCTAGAACCACAAGAGTAGCCAGTTATTGGAAAAGCTGGTTAGCGCAGGGAACTGAAAAAATGACTCGTGCATGGCTTCCACATCTTACCTTGACTAAAGTATGTACATGTCCATTCATTCCCCCATCTCTCGATGTGAGACCAAGGCCTTTGCTTTGCCCACGGGTCTGCCTGTGGGACTGTTATGTCACTGTTCTTAAATAACCACACCTGAAATGCACAGTCTTTTCAGGCTGTGATTTTTCAGGCTCTTTCTCCTTTAAGTGGTATCTGAATAGATTTGGTGGACTCTCCCTACCCACCCCCATCTTCTTCCATCATTATCTTGTTCATCCCTAATTAACAGCCTTTTGATTAATTAATTTTTCTAGCCAATAGCCTTCAACTTAGTTTTCATAGAAGCAACTCTCTTCTTGCAATCACATCTTCAGTGGGCTATATGAATTTTTCATTATACATTTGTGATAATCAGTTGCAACTGGTGGGGAACAGACAACACTGACTCTTGGGAAACGTGTAACTCAACTCAGCCGCTGGGGGCAGAAGTGCTGGGGGCTGGTCTCCGGGGTGGAGGGCCAGGTGCGGGCGCAGAGCGACCTGAGCAGCTGCTTATCCTGCTCACAAGTCACTTACAAGAGCTTCTGCTACGTTGGCTGGAGATGGTGACTGAGAGAAGCCGGAGAAGGAGGGCTGTATTACCCCAACCCGGTCTCCCAGCTCTACCCTCCTGTGATGCTGCCACCGGGATGCAGCCCCTATAAAGTCTAAAAAGACACACGCTGTTAGAGTGGGCTTGTAAGGGGCAATACCTGCCTGGGTTTGGGGGCACACTGGAATATTTACATTTGTATGTACGTTTTTGAAAACTCGCTTAGATAATGTGAAAATTCAGGCGAGAGACATTCCTAAACAAATAGTCAAACATAAGCTTCTGTTAAAAAGAAATTCGCTTGTCCTACTTCATCATGATCTTAAAGTTGGCCATTGTGGTGGTCCACGCTCCTCTGTTTGCACAATAGGGAAGGAGACTGGGTCTCTTTTCTTTTACGCCCCCCCCCCCGAAGCATAACTAATAAAATTATATTGATTTTGTTCTAATTTTTAAACATTGTGGTAAAATGTACGTAACATCAAGTTGACCATTTTAACCATTTCTGAGTGTACCATTCAGTGGTGTGAAGTACATTCACATTGTTGTGCAACCATCACCACCATCCATTTCCTGAATTCTTTTCATCTTGCAAAACTGAAATTCTGTACCCATTCAACAACTCCCCATTCTTCCCTCTCCCCAGTGCCTGCAGACTATTTTCTATGTCTATGAATTTGACCACTCTTGGTACCTCATGTAAGTGGAATCACACAGTATGTGTGCTCTTGTGACTGTCTTCTTTCACTTAGCATAATGTCTTCAAGGTTCATCCATGTTGTAGCATGTGTCAGAATGTCCTTCCTTTTTAAGACTGAATAATATTCTGTCGTGTGTATATATCACAATTTTGGTTATCCATTCATCTGTTGATGGACACTTGGGCTCTTTCCTCCTTTTGGCTATTGTGAATAATGCTTCTATGAACATGAGTGTACAAATATCTATTTGAGACCCCGCTTATAATTCTTTTGGGTATATATTCAGAAATGAAATTGCTGGATCATATGGTAATTCTATTTTGGGATCATATGGTAAATCTATTTTTTTTTTTTTTTGAGGTGAGCTCTAATTTTTGGAAAGCTGACATCTAGCTTTAGGTACGACTAGCTAGTGTTAGGTACACAACATGGTTTTTTACTGTGAGGATTTTGCTTATTAAAAACAACAGTTGGGGCTTCCCTGGTGGCGCAGTGGTTGAGAATCTGCCTGCCAATGCAGGGGACACAGGTTCAAGCCCTGGTCTGGGAAGATCCCACATGCCGCGGAGCAACTGGGCCCGTGAGCCACAACTACTGAGCCTGCGCGTCTGGAGCCTGTGACCCGCAACAAGAGAGGTCGCGATAGTGAGAGGCCTGGGCACCGCGATGAAGAGTGGCCTCCGCTTGCCGCAACTAGAGAAAGCCCTTGCGCAGAAACGAAGACCCAACACAGCTATAAATTAATTAATTAAAAAACAAACAAACAAAAAACAACAACGTTTAAAAAAAACAACAGTATTATCATCCAGGCTTGTAGGACAAACTCAACACACATCAGTCCAAGCATTCTCACCTTCCTAGGGGGACCATCAGTCCCTGAAACATTCATTTTAAATCTTCTACACAAAAATACTTTTTATTTATGGGGACAAACTTATACCCAAATGCCATACCCCAACGTATAAATCTTAATAACATCTTCTTTTTGAAGATACTCTCTTATTTATTGTATGTTATGCCTGTAACTTCTAACCAACAACAAGAAAATTTATGATTTTTATTTATGATGTTCACTGTTGTACTGAAGAGTAGATTATAACCCTTGGAGGGAATGACAGCCAAGTGATGCAGTGAGACTGGATTTCCCTGGTCTGTTCATCCTCCTTTACATGCCCAGTGTGTGTGCACATCTTTGTTAATCAGTTTATACGATCATCTCATAAATGTTGGCCTTCTACTTAATAGAAGTAGTCACCTGATTGACAGTTACCCAATTCTGGCTACTAACCTAGTAATGCCTGAAAAATAACCCATAGGAAAATAAACCATATCCAAGCTTTAGCCCACTTTCTAAACAGAGAATTTGCCCATCAGAATCACCTGGAAACTTTAAACCACAGAAACCTCAGCCCCATTCCAACCTCCATCTTAGAATCTCTGGGGCTGGTGGTCTGGAATCTGGTTTTGGTTTTCCAAAGTCCCTCGGGTGATTCCAATTTGGGAAGGACTTAAACTAAAAGACCTTGTAAATTAGAGCTCCAGTCCTTTCAGGATAACTGAAATAACGTAGCATTTAAATCTGGTTTCTCTGAATCAAAGGATCTACTACTGCCCAGCGGGGTTCCCTTGCTATTGGCCGGCAATGCTGAGGATTAACCCAGACAACCAAAGAGCAGGAGAGCGAAACACCTTCCGTCAGTGGGCAAGTCCTTTTCCCCCCTCAGGACCTTCTCCATCCCTCACAGTCATCACTTTGTACCCGAGGTGATTCAAGTGTGCAGCCAGAGGGGCAGAAAGCCAGGCGGTGTCCTAATGACCAGCACTGGTTATGGACTTGATTTGCCTGGTCCCCTCCTTTTCCACACAGACGCCTCAGTCTGTTCCCTGGAGATACTGCGCTTTTGCAAACTTGACTGGGGGAGGCGGAGGGGCGCCCACACCAGGTCCCCACCCAGCTCCCTCCCCTGGATGCTGCACCTTGGCTCTCTCCTCCCTTTTCCTCTTCTTAATCAGCAGAGACCAAGAAGCTTCAAGTCCATGCGGCTCTCCCAGGAAACTAACCACGTGGGGAGCTGAGTGACTCTCAGGCTCTCCCTGTTTACATTGAAGATGCCTGTAAATGACAGAAGCCGCCCATTTGCCTCTGACCTTCAAGTTTGTTTTTTTTTTTTTAGATGTACTTCTTTTTTTTTTTTTGAACATCTTTATTGGAGTATAACTGAATCAGCTATACATATACATCTATCCCCATATCCCCTCCCTCTTGCGTCTCCCTCCCTCCCACCCTCCCTATCCCACCCCTCTAGGTGGTCACACAGCACCGAGCTGATCTCCCTGTGCTATGCGACTGCTTCCCACTAGCTATCTATTCTACAGTTGGTAGTGTATATATGACCTTCAAGTTGCCCAAGTGAATTCCCACCAGAAAATCCTCAAATTGTAGTTGGGACAATCGCAGCGGTTCTAAATTTCAACCCTTTCATTTGTAGAGGTTTGGAGGAAAGCTCTTCAAAAAAAAATTTTTTTTAAGGAGGGCTTTAGAATACATTTCTGCCTGTGCACACTGATGTCTTGAGTTTTGTCTTTGTACACAGAGGGCAGCCTTAGGAACTGGGGGCAGAAGAATGACTCCAGGGAGTGAGCCCAGTTTGCAATAACAAGCCTCAAATCAACCCAAAAAAGCAAAGCTGAATTTCTATGGTCACTGACAGCTGTCTGTTATTATTATTTTTTTATTATTTATTTATTTATTTATTTATTTATTTATTTATTTATTTATGGCTGTGTTGGGTCTTCGTTTCTGTGCGAGGGCTTTCTCTAGTTGCGGCAAGCGGGGACCACTCTTCATCGCGATGCGCGGGCCTCTCACTATCGCGGCCTCTCTTGTTGCGGGTCACAGGCTCCAGACGCGCAGGCTCAGCAATTGTGGCTCACGGGCCTAGTTGCTCCGCGGCATGTGGGATCTTCCCAGACCAGGGCTCGAACCCGTGTCCCCTGCACTGGCAGGCAGACTCTCAACCACTGCGCCACCAGGGAAGCCCTATTATTTTATTTTTAAGGAAGCAAAGAAAGAAGAAAAGAAAAAATTTTCCATGCTTGACTCCAAGGGTACCCAGCAACAGGACAGGATAACGCTTATTCCATGATTTCTGTCCCTTCTGTCTGAGTGGCTGCTGAAGTGTTTTATGAGACTTTGCTTCAAAGCAGACCAGTTAGAGGCAGTGACTCCCCAGTGTGGTGAACTCAGTTCCTCTCTGGTTTCCTGTGGGCCCTGCAGGGTAAGACTGTCGCTGGCACTGCTACCTGCTATAAAACCATCTTTACCTTGTGTTTTTAGTCGGGGGTAATTAGGGCCCTTTCCTGCCCCACCTACCCATCTCCTCTGTTTGCCCAAGCTGCTCCCGGGGCAAACAGCAAATGGTCAGGGTGGAACCAGTAGCATAGTGGCTGCAGAGCAGGTGAAAGTGAACTTGCTGCCATGTGGGAGCCGGAATGGGCGTGGACATGCTTACCAGAAGTTCAAGCTGCCAGCCATAGAGTAAAAACCACATGAAACTTGGGATCTACACCGTCTTCATTCAGAATTCATTCAGGAGACGGCTGCCAGCCATCCTCGGTCTCTAGCTGGGACCAATGTCTCTTCCATCCTAAACGTGTCTGAAATGTGAACTGCTGAGAAATACCCTGACCTGTAAATGGGTCAGGAAAGCAATGACCTAATTTAAAATTTCTGTTTAGTTCTTCACAGGAATAAAGAGGACATGCGGAAGGTGGGAGAGAAGTAGGATGAGAGATTCAATTAAGTGAGCAAAGCGGGGAGATGGCGTTCTCCACCACGAAAAAGAAATGGCAATTATGTGAGTGATTGATAGACATGTTAGCTAATGCTATGGTGGAGATCCACTGCAATATATAAGTGTATCAAATCAACATGCTGTACACCTTACACTTACACAATGGTAGGTGTCAATTATATCTCAATAAAGCCGAAAAAAAAAGAGGGAGATGGGAAGAGGGATGGGGACAGGGAGATGGCCGACTTCACCTCCCTGAAGGATCAGGGATCTGGGTGTCTTTGAGCCTTGCTGTGTAGTATGTTGAACCAATTTAAATACTGTGATTATTTATGCATAACTGTTTTTATTTTTCTTTTTCAAGATAATAATTTCAAGATAGTATGTGTAATTATTGAGTCACTGACAATGCTCCTAAAGGGGCCAAGCATGAGACCAGTGACATGCAGATTCGAGAGACCGTATCCGGGAGGAGATTAAGTATTTCTGGAGCCTCGTGTCCTCATACCCTCACTACCCTCATCTTTGGCCTTAAATTTAAGCCAGTTCCTTTAGACCTAGCAGCAATATCCGAGCTGTTGGGTGTCAAGAAGGGCTTCCAAATATAAAACACTGGATTTGTTTATACTAAAACTAGGTAATATTCATTGAGCGATAACTCCAATTAGGATTCAGTCACTCAAAACCACGAGGTCCTCCCTTATACATCATATAAGCGGCACTCCACAGGGCGGATCCCACTTCTTATTCAGATCTTTTGCTCTGCTGTGATCCCGTGCGTGGAAGAGGTCCTCCTGGTGTAGTTAGAGATGGTGCTTCAGACCAGGAGTTCCCAAATCATACCCCACGTGATTCTGGAGCTCAGCCTGGGCAGAAAGGCAAGTAGCAACCCTCTCTCGTGGTTCACACAGCTCAGGGATATTCTCTTGGCCTTCAGGGCAGAACTGAGAGCATCACAAATGTCCCGTGCATCACTGGCAGGACTTTGGAGGGCTGGGATCGAAGGGAAAGGGTTGTAGGGAGTTAGTCCCAAGAACTGCAGCAAGAAAAGAAGTCTTGAGAATACTGAGTGCCTGGAAAATAGAAACTTTCTTCATTTTTCTCTGGCGCAGATACATGCCCACACTTCATAGCTGTTATTTTTAAGCTGTTGACCTTTTTATGGACTGAGCTCTCAGCCCTGCCCTTGAACATGGTGTGCTAAAGGGTATGGGGCCAGAGCCTGGCTACCTCTCTATTAGGTGGAGTTCCAGGGCCATCATGGAGATAAAGACCTCTTTTTGCATTGTTTTGTTGTAAAGATGTTGATTTTAATGAAAACCTTTTTCCTTTCCTTTTCTTCCCTCTATATCATTAAGTTTTACTGTATTCACAGAGACTTGTGTTTGAGGGAGGCATAGGACTTTATTTCTTGTGCTTATTTGCTGACATAGAGTAAGATAATGACCCTACTCACATTTATGGCTTCTGAGGGACTACTGATTATGTTATATTTTTTCCAAAATAAATACTTTTTGGAAATTTATATGTATTTAGTAAGAATATGTATATAACATAGTTGTATGTATGGTTATATATAAATACACATATTTACTGTACAAGTATTTTCTATTTTATATTCATAATATGTATAAAATAGTATGTATAACTTTAAAAACCACATAGCTTTTTAAAAATAATTTTTATTGGAGTTTAGCTGATTTACAATGTTGTGTTATTTTCAGGTGTAGAGCAAAGTGAATCAGTTATACATGCATCCACTCTTTTTTATTTTTTTTTAGTTTTCCATCTCTTTTTTTTCTTTTTCTTTTGTTTTTGTTTTTTTTGGCTGTGCTGTGTGGCCATGCAGCTTGTGGGATCTTAGTTCCCCAACCAGGGATCGAACTCATGCCCTCAGCAATGAAAGTGCAGACTCCTAACCACTGGACCGCCAGGGAATTCCCCTATCCACTCTTTTTTTAGATTCTTTTCCCATATAGATCATTACAGAGCACTGAGTAGAGTTCCCTGTGCTATACAGCAGGTCCTTATTAGTTATCTGTTTTATGTATAGTAGTGTGTATATGTCAATCCCAATCTCCCAATTCATCCCTCCCCCACCCTTCCCCCCAGTAATCATAAATTTAAAAACCGCATAGCTTTTAAAAGCTTGTAACAACAGCAAAACTCCCAAGCTTTGTGCTCTATAACTTCAACTCTTTTCCTAGTTCTTCTGGTATTTCTTTTCATATTTCTAAATAATATACCTTTTCTACTGTTTATCGTTTTAGACATTATCTTTTGACTTCCTGCTACAAGAGATGAAAATTTCTGTTACTCTTTCCCACATTTTTAATCTCCTCCCATCCCACTAGCATGGTATGTCACAATTTTCTAACCTTATTATAACGATGTCAATATTGCCCATCGATGAGCCAAGAATTATGATGTAATATATGTTTCCCTTCTTGTACAACTGTTTGTTCTTCCTGGAGTTCATTGCCTCACTTCATCTGCTTGCTTGTTTCCTATGTACTCATATTTTATTTTTTTCCAAGTGTGCCATCAGCTCCACCAGGTACCTACCGTATTACTTTTCAAAAGCTCAAATGCAGTAATACAAAACCAATTCCACAGTTCTCCCTGGAGGCCTCCCTTCTGGAATTCTCCAGCTTCCTGTCTCAACTGGTCTGATTGATCTCTAGACCAGCTGCACACAAAGCTGTCATCTAGGGACTTCCCTTGGCCACACTCAGTGGCATTACCAAGGCCGTCTAGCTCTGTCTCCATCTCCGGGGATGGCCTGCCATCACACTTGATACAGTAAGATGGCTGTGGCCACTCTGGCTGCAGATCCTCCCCAACAAAGAAAGGGTACCAGAACATGCCACACCCAAATTATTTTGAGCTAAAGACTTTTGAGGCACAAATGAACTTATTTACAAAACAGAAATAGAGTCACAGATGTAGAAAACAAATTTATGGTTACCAAGGGGGAAGGGTAGGGGACGGGAGGGATAAACTGGGAGATTGGGATTGACATATACACACTACTATATATAAAACAGATAACTAATAAGGACCTACTGTATAGCACAGGGAACTCTACTCAATACTCTGTAATGGCCTATATGGAAAACGAATCTAAAAAAGAGTGAATATATGTATATGTTTAACTGATTCACTTCACCATACAGAAGAAACTAACACAACATTGTAAATCAACCATACCCCAATAAGAATTGAAAAAAAAATAAAGATTTTGAGAATCAGCAGACACAGGAAGAACTCTAAAAACAGGGCACAAGTTGGCTTTTTTGGTAAAGGAAATTTATATTTTTAAAGTAAATTTCCATTTGTCAAGAGGTCTCCCTCTCCTGTAGTAGGAAGAGAAGGACTTTTGACTCTTATCAATGGAGAAGGCACCGATTTAAATCTGCATAACAAACCTTACTAAACAACCCTGGTTTAGCACAGCTTTCCTGGTCACCTTCTCATAGTGCCTCCCTTGTCCAAAAGCCCCAAACCCCTCTTCTTTGTTTAGCCTCAGATGGCATATAAGCCCAAATTCTAGCCACCTCTTCGGGCTACTCATCACTGGGTGCCCCCATGTAATGTGCCATGCACATGAGAAAAAACTTCTGTTTTGTTTTTCTCTTTTAATCTGTCTTTTGCCTGCCTAATTTATAGGATCCCAGCCGGGGTGCCTAAGATGAGTATAGGAAAAAGATCTTTTTTCCTTCCCCTCTACTAGCAACCCTAGTGAAAAGTGACTTCTTTATTTTAATGTCCATATTCCAAACCCAGGGAAGGCTCCAGTTGGCTCTTTGTGGGTCATTGACCCCTTCTTGACCAGAGCAATGAGGTGATCTAATGGTCCCTGTGATTTGCATTCCCTTTAAGACATCATAGAACCAGGGAGGGTGGGCATGCCCTGAAAGAAGGGGCCTAGCTGACCCACCCCACATGTCCACTGCAGTGCTGAACCAAGAAAAGACCGATGGAGGGGCATTCAGTTGGGAGCCAGGGGACCAGTGCTGTATTCTTGGTTGTACCTACTAAGTAGTTGCACGACCTTAGGAAAATTGATGGGCTTCTTTTCACCTCAGTCAATTCCCTTCAAAGGAGGGATCTAGAGTCGAGTTTGTGCTATTATCCAAGATACTAAAATCTTATCCTCTGTCCAATAAGAGCTTGTAATAATATAAAGGGTGCTCGGTCTTGGATGCAGGTGTAGATCATAAAACAATAATGGAAAAGAAAAGTGAAACTGGAAAGTAAGTGTTCCTTGATTAAACTTATACTCTGGGCCAGGCAATGTTGAATGTTTTATTTGGATTATCACATTTTTAACTTCCAAGAATTCTTTCTTGTTCTCTGATTAATCCAGTTTCTAAGCATCTTGTTACATCTCTGTGCCTCTGATTCCTCATCTGTAAAATAGGGACAATAATCTTACCTACTTGGTGAGATTTTGGTGAGGATTAAATGAGATGATGCATGTAAAACACCCGGAAGTACCAGGAATATAATAATCATTCAGTATATATTATCAAGATTATTTTTAGCTATCCTTCTTCTTGGTTTCTTCATAGTGGGCATCGAAGGGGGAAGCTTTCTCCCTCTGTTCAGTTATCCCTTCTCTGTCTACCTTCTCTCATCTAAAAATGTGATGCAATTTTTTTTTTACCTACTGGTGTTTCTTCTTTGATTTTCCATTTCCTTGTTTCTTTTCCTCTGGTCATGTTAGGTTAGAAGAGACAATGCCTTCAGGGAACCTGCCACTGTTAACCACCGTCTACCAATTTTCAACTTTTGGTAATTTAAGAGTTTCCTTTTTTTATCTTGTTTTATTTAACCCATGACATTTCTCAAAGGCTCACACTTAATTGTGTGAGCTTTCTCTTCCTCATTGATGAAGTGTGAATAATCATATGTAATCCCCCCCGGAGTATCTGGGACATAGTAAGGGCTGAATGAAGATTTGTGACGCTCCTCCGCAACCCCCATCTCTATCCTCTTTGTGGTAATACGTCTCCTGATTTCCGGCTCTAGGTAGCCACTAAACAAGCTTCATTCTGAACTGGGCAAGCTGGTGGAAGCAGTGCATCTCTTCTCCTCAGTCAAGGAAGATGCCCGTGAACAGGTAGGATTCAGCAGGGTTTAAATGATGAGCAGAGACAGCTGGTGAGCTGTGTGTAAGGGCTTTCTGTCACAAGGTGCAGCTTTCAACCACGCTTGAAGATTGGACAGGCATGAGTGAACCAAAGGGTTCTTTGTTGGTGTGTTATCCAGAAAAGGATAGATCATACCAACAATGAGTTTCCAGGAGGTCTTGTCATTGGCTCATTCATTCATTCATTCTGCAAATACTTATTAAGTGATTTCGGTGTGCTAGGAGCTGAGGATACCCCAATGCATGGACAGATGAAGTCTGTGCTTCCTTGAGTGGTCTGATCCACGGTGTAGGGTGAAATAGCTTTGCTTGCTCTCAGGAATTTTATTCAGTACCACATAAATGTTATGCCAACCACCAGCTCCTCCTAATTCCTGTCTCTATTGCTACCTCCACCTTAGAGGCTGAAAAAGCTAACGCTTTCTCTCCCAGCTTCCACTGAAGTCAGGGCAGTCACATGACACCATTCTGTAGAATGTCACTTAAGTGGTTGTCTGCTGGCGGCTTCTGGGAAGGATACCTATAGCTGGTGCTGTCTCTTCCCCTTCTCCCTTCCCTGAATTTGAACACGATGCTTAAAGCATCAACAGCCTTCATGTTAGAAGGACCGAGAGAGTCACAGGATTGAGCAGTGGATTCAGCACCAACAATGCCTGCCTCTGGACTTCCTGTGACCTGAGACTCTTACTCATTTTATTCGCCATAATTTAGATTTGTTGTTAGTTATAGCTGGAAACATTCCCAACACACCAAGATGGCAATCAATGTAAACCCCTTTACTTGTCTTTTCCTTCTTAAAATGAAACTTCAAAAATGTTCCCAACTCGAATATTCTTTTAAAAATTGGAATTGCCATTGGCCGATCATTTACCAAATATTTTTGAGCAATAAACTTCTTCCACTTAGGGATCATCACAGAGTAGAAAGCCAGTCTGGCAGCCATGAACAAAAAAATCCTTCAAAGTTCCATCAGCTTCAAGCTCAGATTCCAAAGTAGGGCTTGACCACCCCAAGAACTGCCACATGGCTGCTCTCTTGAGCAGAGGTGTGGGGATTCTGACTGTAACATAAAGGGTGGAAAAGCAGGAAGATTCCTACATGCATCTCAATAAAGGGAAAGAACACTAATGCCTGCACAGACACAAGCATCATCGACGACTCCCAAGCCCCTGAGATTTGCTAAAAAACCATGCCAGACACTGTAGGACTATCGTTCCTAATGGAAACTCCACCCAGAATGTCACAGACATTCAAGTTGAAGCAAAAGCTAGTGTGATGACAGAAATCCTATTACAGAGCAGGGGGTCAGCAAAATACATCATGCAGGCCCACTACGGCCCAGCACATGTCTTGTAAGTTTTATGAGCTGAGATTGGTTTTTACATTTCTAAATGGTCGAAAGTAATTTAAAAAAGAAGAATATCTTGTGACATGTGAACATTACATAAAATCTGAGTTTCAGTGTTCCTAAATAAAGCTTTATTGGAACACAGCCATGCTCATTCATTTATAAATTATCTAGGCCTGCTTTCATGCCATAATGGCAGAGATGAGTGGTTACCATGAAGAGTGTGTGGCTTACAAAGCCTTAACTATTTGCTATCTGGCCCTTTACAGAAAGTTTGCCCACCCAGGGCCTGAGCAGTGACTATTCCACAGGAAACATCAATAGTGTATGAAACCAACCTCAGATAAAAGGGCCAAAACAAGGAGGCAAGATTCTCTATAACACAAAAACGTCCCCCCAGTTTCTTAGGGGATCATGTGTTAAAATAACACTAAAAATTATACCAGTAATATATAATTTTGGAACATTTGAAAAATACTGAGAAGTAAGCAGAAGAAAATAAAAAATAGCCTTTAATCTTATCACCCATGATAACAACTGTTAATATTTTGGGGTTTATTCTTCCAATATTATTCTGTGGACAAATATTTTTTTCTACAAAATTTGGCTGCATACACTGTATTAGTATTATTTCAGTTGTGACCGATAGGAAACCTATCTTAAATAGGCTTGAGCTATTAAAAAAATAAAAATGGGAGTAAGGGGAGTTTTTTGGCTCATGTAACTGCAAGATACAGGAGTATTACTGCTTCGGGTATGGCTGAATAGAGGAGCTCAAACAATGTACTAGGGTTCTTTCTCCATCTCTTGGTTCCACTTCCTCCATATACATGTTAATATCATGCAGGGTTTTTCCTTATAGTGACAAAAGGGCTGAAAAAGTCCCCATTGCACCTTTAACCCACATAGTAACAATCCCTCCAGAAGGGAAGAAAGAGCGTTTCTTCCCCAAAAAGAAACAAATATGTCTTTCCAGTGTCAATCAATATCTTTGACACTATGAGTTTTATTTGCGTCCTGATATGTAATCATTTAGTTTTTAACTTTTTTTTTTTTTAAACTTTTAACTTTTTTAACGTTTTTTTTTTTTTTAATTTGGCGTGCGGGATCTTAGTTGCGGCATGCGGGATCGGTGCTCGGGCTCTTCGTTGCGGTGCGCGGGCTTCTCTAGTTGCAGCGTGAGGGCTTCTCTCTAGTTGTGCTGCACGGGCTCCAGAGTGTGTGGGCTCAGTAGTTGCGGCACAGGCTCTCTAGTTGTGGCGCGGGGGCCCTAGAACGCGCAGGCTCAGTAGGCGCACGGGCTTAGTTGCCCCACGGCGTGTGAGATCTTAATTCCCCGACCAGGGATCGAACCCGTGTCCCCTGCATTGGAAGGCAGATTCTTAACCAATAGACCACCAGGGAAGTCCCAAAATGCACAAGTTTTGTTTTTTTTTTTAAATTACTATTTATTTATTTTTTTTAAAGAACTCCTGACTTATTTATTTATTTATTTACTTTATTTATTTTTTTTGGCTGTGTTGGGTCTTCGTTTCTATGCGAGGGCTTTCTCTAGTTGTGGCAAGCGGGGGCCACTCTTCATCGCGGTGCGCGGGCCTTTCACTGTCGCGGCCTCTCTTGTTGCGGGGCAAAGGCTCCAGACGCGCAGGCTCAGTAGTTGTGGCTTACGGGCCTAGTTGCTCCGCGGCATGTGGGATCTTCCCAGACCAGGGCTCGAACCCGTGTCCCCTGCATTGGCAGGCAGATTCTCAACCACTGCGCCACCAGGGAAGCCCCCACAAGTTTTTAAAACAACCTGTTGGAGGAAATCTTCATCTCAGAATCATGATTATAGGATTAGATGGGATCTGAGAAATCATATCCAGTACATTCTATTCCTTTTACAGTAAAGGAAATTGAGACCTAGAATGGGTAAGCGATTTCCCATTATCTTTCAAGTAACTGATGATGGAGAGCCAGATCTAAATGGTTCCACGGTTCACTCTTTTCCAGCGGCTTTCTCTTAAATGTCAACCCTGAAGCAAAACGTCAGGCTGGAAAAGCAGTCAACTAACGGAGTGTGCGTGCCCAGGGAGCCTGAAAAATAAATGATTCAGAGAAAAAGAGCAATATGGTTTTCTTCCCTACTCCTGGATTTACTTATAAAAGTGAGGGTGGCATGGGGGTAGACAAAGCCACAAAGGCTGCTGTTTGTCTGTTCCTCTTTAACTAAATATAAAAATATGCTTTGTTGGCTAGTCAGAGCTGCAAGCCCAGTAACACATCTAAAAGTTTTAGAGATCATCCCTCTTCATGTATTTTCACTTAATCGTCAAATTTTACAGAAAAATTGTTTTTTCATTTGTATATTTCATGTGGCGAGGCTCCTGCTGTCTATGTAATCTCAAAGAGCTTACCAGGCATGAAAGAGGAAGTGTCAACCTTTAGGAGACCAATTCGTTGACAAGGACATCTGAGTACTCAGAGCCCATTTGCAGAGAAAGAGAAGGAATCGATCTGCAGACTCATTGAGCCCAGCCAAGAGGAGGCAAGTGGATGGCAAGCCCCTGAAGAGAGGCATGATTCCTACATTCTGTATTCTGCAAGAGCTCATGCAGTGTCCACCAGACTTTGAGCAGGAGACCCAGGGGAGACTGAGATCTTGTCCCTGGCCTTGGGAACTCATGGTCAAGTGTGGGGAGATGAGTACTGGATGCAGTGGGAACAGTGGGAACACATGAGAGGGCAGTGGAGCCAGGCTGCTAACTCATCATGGGGGTTCCAGCAGGCTTGAGCCGAATCTGGAAGGACCACCGGAGTCAGCCAGGTGAAAGCACACCCAGGGAGTGCAAACACCAAGGTCAAAGGCTGGAGACGGTGAGCAAGCCCCGCTCTATGCAAACTGCAGGCAGGGCAGATGTCAGGAATTTAGGAACAAGTGCAGCCATCTAATTTGCTGGAAAAAAAAAAAAGGAAACACTAAGTTCTGGTAAGTTCTGGTCTGGACGTACACAAAATTGTGAAGTTCTTCACACAGCACCCTCACATCCTTCAGTTCCCTTTATGGCTCTCAGCTGATCTCCTTTATCCCTCTCGCCAGCTCTTAGGCTCTCTTTGCACTCTCCTTACCAACCTCTGCTCTTGGTGGGAACCAAGGCTTGTTGACACTAAGGTGTGAATGACTGATAGGATAGTGTTGTAATTGAGTTGACTGATACTATTTTTACAGTAGACAAAATCCCAGATCAAGGAACACAGATTAAACTGTCGCATGAGGCCCCAGCTGGGACAGCTTAAGGCCTCAGTGTCGGGAGTCACAGAAGCTTCTGCCTGTGCCCTCTGGACAGCTTTAGAGTTCTTTAGACCTGCTTCTACTCCTGCCATGTTGGCCCCTCTCTCAAGGACTCCCCTGGTTTCTCTGCCGGTTTAGGCTTCGCACCTTGGCTTCCCCATTCCTGCTTTGACCCTCTGTGTTTCTCAGCTTTGGCTGTGAAACGCCAGCTTGGATCTTGGCCTCACACATTTGCTCTGCCTCATGCTGGGATGGGGGACATAGTGCATCTCAGCCAGGCCCAGGACTGGGCTGTTGCAGGTGGACCAGGGCTCTCTGAGCGTCAGCTCATTCGGGAAAAAGAACAGACGTGGCTTTCAGGGAATCACTGAGTTCCCGAGAAGTGATTTTTTTTTTTTTTTTTTTAGGAGATACTTTCCATATGGCCCCAGAAGCTGGGTTCAACTCTCCAGCTACCATTTACTAGCAGAATGACCTAGTTCCTCAGTTTCTTTGTCTGTATATTGGGAATAATAATAGTACATATCTCAAGTGGGGGGCTGAATTAGTTAATACATGTGGAGCACTTAATAGAAGCTGGCACCTCATGAGTGCTCAATTAAGCTCTACCATCATCATCAGCATCAGTACCTGTTAACCTCTACGCACTGCCCTCTGTTAGAAAAACTGACCCTACCTGATACAATGCAGAACCGAAGTAAAGATAAGGGTCTCTCAAATTTTAATTTTTATAGATATCAACAGTGATGGCATAATGTTTTCAAAGACAATAAGTAGTCAAGGGACTTAAATGACTTTCTCCAAAGAAGATGTACAAACGTGTAATAAGCACCTATAAAGATGCTCAACATCCCTAATCATTAGGAAAATGCAAGTCAAAACCACAGTAAGATATCACTTCACACCCATTAGGATGGATATTATTTAAAAAATTGAAAATGTGCTGGTGAGGATGTGGAGAGAATATAATCTTTATGCAGAATATAATCTTTATGGTGGGAGTATTTTCTGCTGTGGAAAAAAGTATGGCTATTCCTCAAAAAGTTAAACATAGGGGCTTCCCTGGTGGCGCAGTGGTTGAGAATCCGCCTGCCAATGCAGGGGACACGGGTTCGAGCCCTGGTCTGGGAAGATCCCACATGCCGTGGAGCAACTAGGCCCATGAGCCACAACTAGTGAGCCTGCGCGTCTGGAGCCTGTGCTCCGCAACAAGAGAGGCCGCGATAGTGAGAGGTCCGCGCACCGCGATGAAGAGTGGCCCCCACTTGCCGCAACTAGAGAAAGCCCTCATGCAGAGGCGAAGACCCAACACAGCCATAAATAAATAAATAAATAAATAACCCCCCCCCAAAAATTATAAAAAAAAAAAGTTAAACATAGAATTACCACATGATCCAACAATTCCACTTCTGGCTTTATATTCAAAAGAATTGAAAGCAGAGACTCAAACAGTTATTTGTACACTTAGGTTCATGGCAGCATTATTTACAATAGCCAAAAAGTGGAAACAACCTAAGTGTCCATTGATGGATGACTGGATAAGCAATATGTGATATACACATACAATGGAATATTTTTCAGCTTTGAAAAGGAAGGCCATTCTGACATGTGTTACAACAGCAATGCATCTTGAAGACATTATTATACTAAGTAACATGAGCCAGTCACCAAAGGACAAATGCCGTATGATTCCACTTGAGGTTGTTAGAGCAGTCACATTGAGAAAGTAGTCAAAGGCATAAAGTAGAATGAGGATTGTTAGGGGCAGGGGTTAGGGGAGGGGGAGGAAAGGGGAGTTACAGTTTAATGGGTACAGAGTTTCAGTTTGGGAAGATGAAAAAAGTTTTGGAGATGGATGGTTGGTGATATTTGCACAACAATGTGAATGCATTTAATGCCACTGAACGATACACTTAAAAATAGTTAAATGGTAAATTTTATGTTACATATATTTTACCACCAAAAAGAAAGACAATGAATTTGGATAAGGACAGTTGGGAGTGAGTACAGTTGGGAAAATTCCACGGATTCTTAGTAGTAAGTCCAATCATTGCCTTCACTCACACATTCACTCATTCTCATTCAATGAATACTGAATAAGTACCTTCCATGTGCCAGGCACAATTCTTGGGGCAGGAATTACAGCAACCGACCAGCAACTCCCTTTGCAACCTCCCAGCTAGAGGAGGATATTTAACTAGAAGCCTGTCAACCAAGCAAACTCTCAATAGAAATGAAGATTGCAATTATTGCCCAAAGGTGTAACGAGTTCCACTGTTCTCAGAACAAACGTCAACTTGTCCTAGCCTGAGGCTGATCCAGATATGAATGAGTGACCCCTGAGTAACATGAAAAGTTTGGCATAGCAATGGAGAATACATTTTGCAATGTCTTCAGTGGTTCTGGATATTCACATTCCATTCTCAGAGTTCAAATGGTCAAGAAAACTTTATGAAAACAAAAATTCTCAGAAAATATTTGCTATGCTTTATTGACCAGTGAGCCTCCCTCCTCTTCCCCCCCCCCCTTTCTTTCTTCTGATGTGGACCATATCAGGATCATCCATGTGACTAACTGGAGTAGCCGTTGTCCCTGGCCACTCAGTCCAAACTCTCCAGCATCACAATCAAGTGATGTGCTTCTAGGCACAATGCTAGGCACTGACTTTGTCTTCAGTTGTTCTAAGGTCAATATTTCCGTGAGTATAATAATATGTGTCAACATTTCAGCTGAGACAATTGCTACAGGCATCTTTGCTGAGTGCAACCTTTATGAAAGTATGGCCTCACCCATTCAAAAAAATTCAAGTTCTACATAATAGGTCCATGAAATATGATTTTATTATACTGGGCTCAATGATAGTTATTTTTCTAGTGCAGCACCAGCCAGATAGTTTTTTTTTTTAAGCCTATGTATTCAAGATGTGATATAATGTAGAAGGCAAGAATATGTGTTAGTAAAGGCAATAAAGGTTTGTCACAGTCTATATACAAAAAAAAAAAAAAAAATTCAATCACTGAGCTAGACACTAAGGATTCTAGATCAGAATTCTTGCCCTTAAAAAGCTCACAATCCATGTTGATAAAAAAGATCGATAGCCTCGTAACTGTTAAGACAGGTAGTAAAGCACACCTGGGTAGACCAGAAAGCCAATCAGAAATCTCTACGTGTAGTCACATCCTCTACTTGACTAATAGTTATGTGGTGTTTATTATGTGCCAAGCATTACTCTAAGGGTTTGGGATATATTTAATTACTTCATCCCCATAACAGTCCCATGAGGAAGATACTCATTTGAGCTCCATTTTACAGATGAGGAAACTGAGGCACAAAAAGTTTAAATTGAGCAAGTCCATATGGCTAGTATGCAGCCAGGCCAGGCAGTCTGGTTCCAAGGCCTAGGTCTGTAAGTACCACACAAAGAGGCCTTCCACTCAGCTTTCAGAATAACAGTGAACATTACAGCAAACCACGGAAACCTGATTGTGAATTAATTGAAAGGATTTTAGGCTGAGTCCAAACAGCTGTGTTCATAAATTTTCTCTTGTGGGAGGAGGGGAAAGTTACTGGCTCATTTGTTTTGTGGTTAAAGGACTCAAGAAAATTTTATTATATCACAAGAAATTAGTCCTGGTACTTTCAGCTTCTAGAATAGACAATTTGTACTCATCACAGCTCATAACTTTGTTTAGGTTTAATTATACACAGCAATTTTAAGTCATTTATTTTGTATAACATGGCTCTATACACGCAAATCATGGTTTATGGCTGTGGAAAAGTACCCCTCTAGGTTAAAATCTGACTTGGATAGAAGGGATTTTTGTTTTCTAAACATGGAGCAGAGTTTGGGAACGTTTCTTATTATCTTCTGTGAATCATGGGTTGCAGAATGGTGGGGTGATTGAGAGATCAGACCTAGGTTCAAACTCTGCACTAGCGTTTACTGAGCCTCAGTTTCCTCATTTGTAAACTGAAGATAACAATAGTACCTACCTTGGGACTTCCCTGGTGGTCCAGTGGTTGAGAATCCGCCCTTAATGCAGGGGATGTGGATTCGATCCCTGGTCTGGGAACTAAGATCCCACATGCCCCGGGCAACTAAACCTGGCAGCAACTAGAGAGAAGCCTGCAACGAAGAGCCCGCGTGCTGCAGTGAAGACCCAGCGCAACAACAAAACAACCAATAGTACCTACCTCCTGGGCCAGTGTGAGGATTAGGTGAAATAATACGTAAAATAATACATAAAAAGATTACCAAAGTGCCTGGCCTGATGTCAGCTCTCAGTAAATGTCCAGCATTATATTAATTGCTGTTGCTCTGATTCAGAACTTTCCTGAAGTTGCCAAAGACCTGTGGGATCCTCTAATCATTTGCTCTGAGACTCAGAGGGGGGAAGTGGTTACTTGCAGACATTGCCCTAAGTATACTGGAGCCACCTAAAATTCCAGGGTGTTTCCCACATCTTTCTTTAGTTATGGAATTTTTCAAAAGGTACCAAACCATGTCACATGCAAGTCTGTTTGTCTCTGGAATTGTGTATATTGGAGAAGGAGGAAGTGTTCACCAAGATTTTAAGTTTCTTCCTTTTTCTCGTGAAAAAAAAAGGTCATCTGACAAGAAAATCAGGGGTGAAAGGACCTTGTTGTGAGTGCCTTTTTATTGTTGGACTGTTTATTTTTACTATTCGCTACTGCCTTGTTTTTTCCTTTTGATAAACCACTTTAACAGATGATCAGCTTTGTCAATAACCGCTCCTAATTAAACTGAGTTCTAAGTAAGCACAACCCGGTTCTGCTGAGCCGGAGGGAAATCAAGATCAGGAAATCTGCCCGGTCTAGTGGAACAGGCCCTGGGTCAACAGCTGGATTCCAGTCTCGCCCACCCATAACGTTGACCGACCAGCGGTTTAACGTATGGGCCAGGGAAGGGAATGCTGTAACCTTGCCATGAGAGGAAAATGGGACCAGTCCCTGTCCCACACCATCCCACCCACCAGTCTTCCTTCCTTCCCACTCAATGGGCCTTCGATATAAAGTGCCAGGGAGGTCGTAGGACCCGTCCAGGTGGACTCCCCAGGATGTTTCCCGAGAAGCGGCGTTTGCATCCCAGCAGTAGCTTTCCCACCCCCGCCCCGCGGAGCACCAGCGGCTCTGCGCAGCCCGGGCTGGCGACCCAGAAGGCGCGGAGACCCCGCCCACCCTGCGAGGCCCGCCCGCTTGGCCCCGCCCCCGCCCCCGCCGCGGCCTCCCATTGGTGGCCCGGTGTGTCAGTCGACGAGCGGGCTCCCGGGGCGGGAGCGCAGGCTGCGGTCCCCTCCCGGCGCCTCTATCGCACGCCAGCCGCAGGGAAGTGAGACCGGGCGCCGGCCGGCGGCCGCTGCCTCTGACAGACCCACCGGTCGAGGCTCCGCGTCCATCAGCAGCCGCGGCCGCCATGGCGGCGCGGAGGAGCCCCCCGCAGGAGCGGGAGCGGCAACGACCTCGCGACCCCGCCGCAGGTGGGCCCGGGGCCTGGTGGGGCGGGGCGGGGGCCGCGGGCGCCCGGGACGCGCTCTCCCCCTCCGGCCGTCGGCGCAGCCCTGGGTTGGAAGGTTCGGGGCCCGCCATCCCAGGGGTGGGAGGTCCGGGGCGCCCCTGCCCGGGGCGGGGAGGGGGACGGGCTGCAGGGTTTGGGGGGGCCGTCGGGGGCGGGGGTCGCCCCTAAGTGAGGAACTGCGCCGTCGGGCCGAGGCAGCGAGCGACCCTCCGAGGCAGAGCAGGCGGGTTCCTGGAAAGAGAAAGCGGGTCCTGCGGGCTGGGATGCGTTGCGGCGGGGTGGGGTGCCCCGGCAGCGGCTGGGGTCGGGCCCTGGCGCCCACGAGCGCCGGTGTCCCCTTCTCGGTGTCCCCTCCGAGCCCTTGATTGTTGTCGGAGGGAAGTTGACGGGTTTCGCGCTTTGCTGGCAGAGGATGTGGCCCACACCTTCGCAGCAGTCGAGACTCGATGAGCAACAGAGAAAACTCTGGCTTTTGAAACAAAAATCTCACCAGGGACAGGAGCGGCAGCCCAGTATGGCACAGGTGGCCGAGGTCGCCGCGCGCCGCCTGTGTCGCGGCGTCTCTGCCCTCTGCGTGCGTAGCTGGGCCCTCACCGGACGAGTGAAGGGTGCTTTCCTTGCCATGCTTCCAGCCCCAGGTCTGAGGAAGATGATCTGCTTCTCAGCTTGGAGCACATTCCCGATTGTGTATTTTCCTGGAGGCCACCCCGCGGGTGAGAGCCCACGAGTGAATTTGGGGAGCACGCCTGTTCCAGGTGCCGCAGCGTCAATGGGAAGTTACTGGGACTGCTTCGTAGTCCGGATTCTTGGTCCCAGCAGGAGCTTTTGATTCACACAGCAAAGTGTCGGGTGTGGTGAAAACAGCCCGGTTCTAGGAGACAAGACATGAGTTCTAGACATCCTTTTGCCCAGGACTGCGGGCCTCGAAGCTTCTGGGTCCTGGTCCATAAAATGAGGGCACTAGGCTAGCTGATCGGTAAAGCCCCTCCCAGTCTAGAATTCTGTGATTGACGTATCTCCCACTCTCAAAAGTTTGGAGAATGAACTAATTTTCAACCTTTCTGCACCTTGGATTCTTATAAAATTAGCCAAATATTTCCTGGGGGTGTATCCATCTGAACTTTTTCATATGTGATTTTCTTCCCTTCTCCCTGTGTTGTTTCGGCAGAGCAAAGCTGGAAGCGGAGGTGGGGCACAGCTGGGAAAAGCTGGCTGGGGGGCGCCGAAGGGTGTCTACTCTGGGCTTAATGTAATTGTCAGGAATTTTCCCTTCCAGTGCACCAAGTTCAAGGTGTGCCAGCACTGTGAGAGCAGAGAGAATTCTTTCCTCAGCTCCAGCCTAAAGGGAAACATTTTCCCTCCTTAAAAAATAGTTTGAGGGCTTAGGAAAAGGAAAACCAACACTGCAATTGAAAACACATGCCCGCAACAGAGCCTACAAGAGAATGCTTACAACCAAGTGGTCCACAGTTGCTATTTTTTGCCAGCCGGTTTTGTCACTTTTATACTTCTACTCTTACGTTTCTGTGAGATGGATTAAATAGCAAATAAAGTGTAAATTTTGGCACCATGTGTTTTAGCTAAGTAGAAATTCTTGATTGGCACAATGACTGAATTTGAAAGTGACCTTTCACCTGGCTCCCCGGAGCGGGTGGGTGCTGTCCTATGTGTCTGCAGCCCCCAGCGTTGTCCCTGCCACAGTAACAGTGGGCACTGGAGCTCTCTTCACGGTGCTGGACACGGAGACACTGCCCATAGTCTTATGTAATCTCTACAACCACCGTCCTGTGATGCTCGGAATGGTCACGGAATTTCCTCAGAGTTTCCAGCTAGTAAGTGGTGCCGGGATTCAAGCCCTGGCAGCCTGGCTCCTCCCGCAGCATGTTCTTAACCATCGCCCGCTTCTGTCTCCTAAAACAGTCAGGCTTATACCTGGGAGCACTCTGGGTTCCAAAGGTACCTCATCACAGTTTTAAGCTGTTCTAAAGTAAAGTTGGCTTATCAACTTAATACCATCGTTGTTGCTCAAGGGAACTCACAGGTCTGTGTGCGGGAGAAAAAGTCATCATTATCGAGTTAAAACTTCCTACACGTGTGTTTCTTTATACGTGGCTCTGAAGTCTCTATGTACCATTTAAAGGAGTTAATGGACTATTGTATCTGACCTTTCTCTCCTGCCCACTTGAATCCTCTGGTCCATGTTCAGTTACTTAGGACAATCTGTTCTTAAGATGGAGGTTATATACACATTTATTGATTTGTAATTAATTGAATGGAAGAACACTTAAATGTCACGTTACAGTAAGTCAACAGGGAAAAGTTTTGGTTTATACACTCATTTTTCCAGTGATCTTTTGTTCTAGTCATACTCTATTTTTCTACTTTTTCATTTAATTGAGCCGGAATAGACAGAGGCCATCATGTTTAAAATAAGAGGATAATAAAATGTTTATGTTCATTTCTAGGAGACTAAGAACCCTTGTCTGTTAGTACTGTTGCTGGGATTCCCAGGTAATAAACAACAATCCCAGAAACTGTAGCACGTAAGATGCTATGCTCAATAAACCTCTGAATTAAGAATTTAATAGTAAGTCTTTCATTGTTGATTTAACCAGGTGACTCTGACTTTGAGTTTATGTGGAACTGTTGGATGTTAGTTACATAGTAATTTAAAACACCTTATTAGCTCTTTCTCTGCTTGCCAGTGTTATTGATTTTTATTGACTATTAGTTAGGGTTAGTCTTCTGGCAGAGGGAGTAATAATGTATCAATAATTGGAAGTTAGCTTCTCAAGAGTCCTCTCCCAACTTAGAAGCAGAATCCCAGCCCTCTTCCCTGGGCACCAGCAGCTGCCCAGATACCTGGGTTTGGCCTCTTGGGTGGGGTCTGAGTGCCTGCGGCCCCCAGAGCCACAAGATGCCTTCCCGGCCTGGCCTGGCCTGTGGGGCACCCGCACTCCGGGTGGGCTCCGTGCCGTGGGCCCACCTCAGAGGTCAAGCTGGACGTCAGACACTGAGGCCCAGGCAGCCAGAAGGGACCCAGAAGACCTGGGGGTCCCGGTCTCGGCCTGTCAGACAGGCTGTCCTGGAGGCACTGCCCAGATCTGGGGGGGCCAGGAGCCCAGGACCACCCCTACCCCTTTTTGTAAATCTTGTTAAATATAAATCAAAAACAGCTGTCTTTTTCACTGAAAAAAAAAAAAGTATCCTGCCTTCTCGTGTGCCCATTACAGTGGACCTGAGCTCCTGCTGCCCCCAGGCGTGGAGGACCTCGTGGGTACAGGCCAGTTCCCAAGTGGCTCAGGAGCGGAGGTGGGCAGGGGCGCGGGCTTTGAACCTTGTGTGTCTCTCCCCTCAGCCGGGGCAGAGAGGGTTCCCCGGAGCGTTGTGTCTCCCAAGCTGAAGTGGACTGAACTTCTTCCCTGTAAAGAGAGAACCTTTCCCTGGGTCTTAGAGTGAGTGACAGCAGGCACATCGTGGTTATATTTGTTGATCTGTGACAAGAAGACCTCAACTTTGCTGTGAGATCGCTAAAGTGACAGGAAAACTGAGTGCTCTGTGTCTTCCAAATCGCCTGCCAGGATAGGTTGAAATGCTGTGGAAGAAGCAGAATGGCTGAGAGGACAGGGGAAGTGGAAGAGATGGCCAGCCAGGCCGGCGTGGGCGAGGACAGTCAGTCACCATCCAGATGTGAAGGGCTGAGTGGCACTGAAGTCAGCGGACCCTATCAGCTCTGTGTCATTTCACTTGGTATTTAACAAATGAACTGGGAGTTCAGTTTGTAGCTAAGGCTGGCCTCGAACCGTGAAATGCAAACGTAGCCAATCGAATTATTAATATAAATGTTGGGTCCCTCAGTTTTGCACCTGAAGCAGTGCAAGACTCGGGTGCATCGATTCCTTCCTCTGAAATCTGAAATAAAGAGAAAAATCACTCAAACTGAGAGTTTATTAGATCAGTTTTATCCACGGTGTATCCCTCTCTTTTGTTTCTTAAACATTTGTTAAACTCAGTTTGGGGTACTCAGCTGATTGTCATGACAGAGGACTGGTACGGCCACTGCTTATAGACCTACCTTGTACTGCACTGTTCCTCATGCTTGGATATTCCAGCATCTTCTCCCACATATACCTCACTGATTCATTCAAAGTTTGGAGCCTGTAACATGTGATGGTACAATTCTCCTTTCCCTTCCCGCTCCCCCAGGCTCCTCAACCTTCCTCTTTTATTTCTTGCTGTCATTTAGAAACTGGGGTCCCAGACAAGCCCTTGCGGAAAAGGCTCTTTATCAGAATTCTGCTTTCAGGTCAGCTGGTGTAATAGACCTGCAGATCTAAGCACGCATGTCTCAGGGGTGGAGTATTTGCTGGCATTTGTCAAGGTCTCATGTATCTTCTGTACACGCTCAGGCATCTTTCCTGTAGGGCAAGTTTTGAGTAATGTTTTGAGTTTAGTTGAACCTCAGTTGTTTCACAACTACTTAAAATCCTGTGCCTGTACCAAAGCGTGACTATTCCACTAACATAACTCTGAAACATGTTAACATAAAGAGGCATTTGGAGGAGAACGGTGGTGAGTGGCCTGGCCTCCTTGTGTTTGTTTATAGGGGAGGAAGCTGAGGTCCAAGTTGCTCGACTGTCTAGGACCAGACCTGGAGCTGAGTTCCTGACTCCCTGGGGCCTGCTCATTCCACTACCCTGAAGCCATCCCACTAGGTGACCGCTTCACAGCCTCACTTCCTGCTTTATATTTACATGAGTGTATTTAAGGGAAGGGAAAACAGAGTGGTGGCTCACCATTTCTTTTTTTTCTTTTTTCTTTTCTTTTTTGTTTTTTTGCCACACTGCATGGCTTGTGGGATCTTAGTTTCCTGACCAGGGATTGAACCCGTGCCCCCTGCAGTGGGAGTGCGGAGTTCTAACCACTGGACCACCAGGGAATTCCCACACCATTTCTGACATGCATGTTAGAAGTCAGAAGGGACCAGCAAGAGAGAGGCCGTTAGGCAGGATTAGGTATGGTGGAATAACAGAACAACCCCAAATAAGTGAATTAAGTTTATTTCTTTTATGGCAAAGCTCAGACATGGCTCCCCAGGGCTGGAATGGGCTCCATAGTGTCAGAGGCCCAGGCTCCTTCCACTTTGTTTCCACCCTGCAGGGGTTTCACGCCCACAGCTACTTCCTGATCCAAGATGGCTGCTGAATGTCAGTTATCACACCTACATTCCAGCTAGGAGGGAGGAGGGAGGGCAAGGAGTACACACCCCTCTCAATAGAACCTTTTGAAAACTGCACATAGCACTTCTTGGCCAGAATTCACTTACATGGCTATACCCAGCACGTAGGGAAGGTGGAATGTCAGCCAAAGTCAGGATTCTATTCCTGTGGAAGAAGAGAAAACAGATACTGGGGTTGGCTGGCAGTCTCTGTCGTGGAGACATGTGGACTGGATTCTGACTACATCAATTCATCTTCTTTATTCAACAAATATTTATTAACTGTCTACCATGTTTCTAGGGACCAAGAAAGCAGAGAGAAAACAGACACAATCCCAGTCCTTAAGACATTTACCTACACAGGGAGACAGACACTAATCAAACACAAACACAGTTATATAAACTGTGATGAGTGCTGTGAAGGAAAAGGACACCGTGTGCTGTGAGAGAGTGTAGCAGGGATATGACCAAGCCTGGGGGTTGGGATCGGGTCAGAGAAGCTTGGCCTCAGGAAGTGACATTTGAGCTGAGAGCTGGAGAGTGAGTAAAGTGAAGAGTATTCCAGATGAGGGAAGAGCACGGGCAAAGGCAGGCCAGGAGGCAGGAGTGAGCCCTGATGGAGGAACTGAGGGCCGCCAGTCATCTTGGAGCAAGAGGAAGAGGTGGGAGAGTAGGGAAGAGTCAGGGTCAGACCAAGGGGGACCCTGGAGGCAGGGTGAGCACCTGTCCTGGTTTGCCTGAGACCAAGGATGTCCTCGGACGAGGAGCTTTTCAGCACTAAAACTGGGGGACCCCCAGGCAAGCCAGGAGGAGTTGGTCAGCCTCCCCGGAGGTCACATTAGTAGTTGGGTTCCTTTATTATTATTACTATTTTTTTTTTTAAATACCACAAACAGTGGTTTTTTAATTAATTTATTTATTTTATTATTTATTTTTGGCTGTGTTGGGTCTTCGTTTCTGTGTGAGGGCTTTCTCCAGTTGCGGCAAGCGGGGACCACTCTTCATCGTGGTGCGCGGGCCTCTCACTATCGCGGCCTCTCTTGTTGCGGAGCACAGGCTCCAGACGCGCAGGCTCAGTAGTTGTGGCTCACGGGCCCAGTTGCTCCGCGGCATGTGGGATCTTCCCAGACCAGGGCTCGAACCCGTGTCCCCTGCGTTAGCAGGCAGATTCTCAACCACTGCACCACCAGGGAAGCCCTGGGTTCCTTTATTATTAATTTCAGCAAAGTTCTTTTTTAGGTAGGCATAGATCCCAGCCTTGGAAAAATAGCAACTGACTAGTAAAAGTAGCCCCTCACCTTGGCCAAAGGGAAAGAGGCACAGAACACAGGCAGCACTTACTGGTAGTTGGATTACACGACCAATGAGACTTTTCTTTATCTGTCACGATTTCCCCGAAGGGTAGTTTTGGAAATCAATAGGCGTGTGATAGTATATTTGAGCTAACAGAAGCAGCCAAGGACGGAGGAAGCCCTGACTCCAGAGTAGTGCGTCTCTTCGCCGGTGATACATTGGAATCACCTGGGAACTAAAGACAAGACCGGCGCCCAGCCAATAAATAGATTCTCCACAGGTGGAGCCAGGGCAAGCATGGTTCCCTCTCGGTGGCAGCGCCTCCCAGGCCTCGGTTGCGCTTGAATCGCTGGGGATCCTGTAGAACACAGATTCTGCTTCCATGGGGCCCGAGGGTCGTCCTTCTAAGAGCCCCGCTGGTCAGGATGTGGCTCATCCGTAGACTTCGAGTACGATGCCCTGTAACGTTTGGCCAGTTTGTTTTGAAGCCTCTGGTTTCTTTTCAGAAGAGCAAATCTGAAGGACCACGTAAAGGTAGACGGGGCCGCGAGGGGTAGAGACTAGGGGAGGGGGACAGGGAGACCTCCGCCCTGGGCTCCCATCAGTGGTGGGCCCAGCCCGACTTCTCAGTTGGTTCCACCAGTGGCTGGGGTTATGTGGTGAGACCGGTTCCTGGTTATGGGAAGACCAGCTCTCCGAGGCCTCTGGCTGGGATGGTGCAATAGGCGGTGCCCCATCACTCTCTCACTTGTTTAGAGGCCTTTCCAGATGACTCCACTGGCTGCCAGGAGTGGGTCTTTCCTATAAGTAAGAAAAGCCAGAAAGATTTTTGAATAGGAGATGACACATCCATTGAATGTAAAAAAAGCTACAAAAAACAAACCAACAGAACACGCACACCATTGGCTTCAGAGTGGAAAATGGCGTTGGAGAAGGGAAGCCAATTAGAAGGATGAGTAACCAGTAGCGACAGAGGCCAAATGATTCTGGTTAACGGAAAAATCACTGTGTGGCGAAAGTGGCTTGTCTCAGGGTGTACCTTATTTCTCTCTTGGTCACGTGTTCATAAATGATCTATTTTGGGATGTGGAAGACAAGCTTAGTTTTTAAAGGTCTAAGAGTTGAGAGAGGGACAGAGCACCACGGAAGCCATGACAGGTCAGAGCAGTGAGCCAAGTCCAGTAACATGAAATTTAGCAGAGATGTGTGTGTCAGCTCCTGGATCTAAAACGCACAGAGCTTGCACACGCGATCTGGATAATCCCTTGCTTCCCTTCCCAGGTTCTGAACTAACTAAAAGGTAGACACGGAAGTCAGGGATTTTTTAAATATCGGCTCGGTGATAAAATCCCTATGTCTTAGTCATATGGCCAGATGGGCTTGCAGGCAGTGCCTGAGCTGTACTCTCCCCTCAAAGGTCAGGCCTCTCCCCCAGAGAGACAGCAGCCCCAAGGGCACCTCTCGGCAGGCAGGCAGATCTAGTGGAGAGGAGGGGGCTGAGCTGAGCAGAGGGTCTTACACCTGCCATCAGGTAAGTCTCCCTCCCTCAAGAAAGAGGAAGGGGAGAGGGGAGAGGGGTGGAGGCCAGTATCAGATCTCCAGGACAGTTCTTCCCCCTGGAGGTTTGAGGACAGTGGGATGAAAGCACCTTTTCTCTCTCCCCCTTCGGCAGATGGGGAGATGTGCTCCAGCAACAGGTCTAAACGGCTTTAGGTTGATGGCAGGCTGAATACTAATACAATCGCAGGCTGCATTAGTGTGAATGTATCATCTAGGCAGAGTCTGGCCAACCACGGCCCACGGGCCAGATCTGTCCCACCCAGTTTTTATATGGCCTGTGACCTATGAATGGTTTTTGCATTTTTTAATGGTTGGAAAAAAGATCAAAAGAAGAATACCATTTCCTGACATGTGAAACTTATATGAAATTCAAATTTCAGCGTCTTGTAGAAAAGTTTTCTTGGAACACCACCCCGCTGTGTGCTGTCTGATGGCTGCTTCCCCTCTGTCGGGGACGATCTGAGTGGATGGGACAGAGACCAGATGGCTGGCAGTGCCTAAAATACTCTCTGACCCTACACAGAAAACTTGCTGACTCCCGATGGAGCGTGAAGAAGTGGTCACGTGGTTGAATTCTCTCCTGCTTGGGTCACACTCAGGGCAGTGTGTTCTGACCTGCGGTCTCACTCTGAGTGTGGGGTGGGTCCCGAGAAGGGTGACCGGGATAATGAAGAGACTACCCCCCTGCCCCTCGCCACCAAATCATGTCGAGTGAGGCCTGGTGGAGAGAAGGGGGCGTGTCTGATCTAGAAGAGAAAAAGGCACAGTGGGAATGACAGCTGCCTTCTGAGTTCATGCTTGTTAATTGTTTTGCATTCTTGGAAGAGAATTACTCAGGAAGGGCAGTTGGGTAGTTAATTCAAAGGGCACTGACCTTGGGTCAGAACACGTGGGTTCAAGTTCAGGCTTCTGCTTGCTTTCTCTGGGCTTCAAAGATGAAGTGTGCGTGTGACATCTCATTAGGTGGCCAGGTCCACAGTGAATGAAGCTTCAGCTTTCACCTCAGAAATGCTTTCCAGCCAGTGGGGGACGCAGTCATGAATCCACTGAACCGGAACCCACCCGCAGTGTGGATGGCGTGTGTGTGTGTGTGTGTGTGTGTGTGTGCGCGCAGGGGGGAACCGCGGGAGAGATTCGTTCTGCTTGAGGGGCTGGTGTGACTCAGGCCTTGGAGAACCAGTGGGATTCCAGCCCCTTCGGCCCAAGCATCCCGTGTTTCTGTCAAAGATCTAAAAGGCTGTCGTGTGGAGGAAGAATCAGACACGTTCCTCGTGACCCCAAGCAGTAACGATTCAAGTGGTGGTGACAGCTCTGGTCACACCAACCTCTTGCCTCTTTGTTGAGACAAAGTGATTCATCTGAGGTTCTGCAGCTGGAAAATGACAGAATAAAGACTGGGTCCCAGGCTTGTTCCGCCAGCCCGCCGTCTCCACCAGACCAGGGACAGGGCGTCTGCCTGGCTGGGTACAGTGACCTGGAGTTCTGGGGTCCCCGGAGCCTATCCCACCTACTGCTTTTGTGCTTCTGTAGTTGGGTGGGTTTTAAACCTCTGCCACATGGTTAGAAAATTAAAGTGATGGGCGGAATTTTACACACCTAACGCTGTGCCCAGTACCTGAAAATACCCGGAGCTATGATGTTATTAAAAACATGCACCCAGTCCCCTCAGTGTTTGGCAAGGAGCATTTCCTGCTGTGTTTGCTGACTCTTGGTTGGCAGGAGCCTTGGGTGAAGCATGCCCAGTCCTATGGGATGTGGGATTGCGCGCGTAGCCTTGATAAGTTGGTTGCATGACAGGGCTACCCTTGTGTGTCTCGCTGGTCATGACTTTCGAGATAAAAACTTTCGCGTTGGTGGTTCTCTTCCTCAGTGATACTGATCTCGTAGTTGTTGGTTATAGAACTCTACTAAGTGGGAGACCATTGTTTCTTAACTGAGCAGGATTAATACCTGAAATTCAAAAGTGTAGAAAGTCTTTTGACCTCACCATTTCAAAGATTTATTAAGAGGATATTTGTTCTCTTTCCCACATAGCTGATACAAAAAAAACCCCAACTAACCTATGGTTTTGCATGAGCCAAGACCATTTAAACGCATCCTTTCACTCCACTGTGCTGACTTTTCTCTAGGAGTCTCCTCCCATTTGCTCTAAATTATTCAGAAGCCTTGATGACCTAACAGGATTTGTTCTGTATGTTTATCGTTCTGTTTGCTTATTGCTTAGTTTATATGTTTGGACGAATGTACCGTATTTTGCTTTATTCTCGAGACTCTGAGGTTCTCAGAACTCCCCTCTGAGAGAGATGACCCACCTGGGCATCCAGCATGAGGGCCTCGTGTTATTCTGTGTCCCGGCCGGACCCCGACACCAGGACGTGCTAACCTGTGGGCCTGGGCAAGCTGACCAGTAGCCTTTCCTGACAGCAGGGCATCTCGCACCAGACCAAGAGCTCCCTGGGGCCAGAGCATGTGTGTTTTCAGTTCACTGCCTGCCAGCGTGGCGCCCAGCCCAGGGTAGGAAGAAGTAGCATAACCGAAGGGCGAGGGGCAGGAGGGAGGGGGGCTTCCCGGGCCCCTCCCAGTCCACTGTGCCACGTGGCCTGTGTGTACTCCTCTCTGGGGCACCCCCCTCCCTTCACCACTCCTGCCACAGAGAAGGGGCACGGCAGTCCCGGGCCCTATTTGCTTCCTAACCCATCCATCTCTCTTGGCCACTCTTGCTACCATCTCCTGCTAATCAACCAGAATATGGCATTGAAGCTGATAGAAATATCTGTTGTATTTATTATATTAAATTTAGTATTTTTCACCTTAAAGCTTTTAACAAGGTGATTTTCCCGTGTGATGTGTCTCGCTGCCCCTGCTGTCTCCAATGTGGAAATTCGATCGCCTTTGCCGCCTGTTTAACTCAGGCCTAGGCTCCGCCCCGCGAAGCCCGCTCCTAGCCCTTGATCCGCCGCCTCTGCTTCCGGAGAACGTCAGTGGGCCGGACCCGGGGGCAGAGGAGCCGAGCGTGGAGGGAGCTCCCTGTGCCGCTGCAGCCCCAGGGGCGGCCTGTGGGGAGGCGGACGCGGCAGGGGCCGGGCTCCAGCCCGGGGCACCACTGCAGGTGTCGCGGCGAGCCAGACCCCGGGGCTCTCCCTGCGAGCCAGCCTGAGGCTGGGGCAAAGTGCTGTCAGGGTGATCACTCGGTTTCCGGCTCCTCTGGGTCTTTTAAGTTTTGTTTTCAGGTTTGTTTTTTTCTTTTTGGTTTCCTGTTTGAGTGTTTGAATTATTTCAGTTTTGGTACAGTTTAGAGAACGGAAAGAAAAAGGCTAAGTAGAGTTTTACCACAAAAAAACGGTGGCTTTTAATTTTTTCAGTTCCAGTCAGTGGTCTCATCTGCCACATGTAGTCTGAGTGATCGCAGATCGGAGTTTAGTGTCAGATGGCCACACTGCTGGCTTCAGGCGGTTCTGGTGTCATTACCCAAAGGACATCGCAACTACCTAAGTGTTACCTCGGATTGTGTGGGTTGAGGTCTCAGCAGGTGGTAATGGTGATGACTGGGGGGGTGTGTAAGACCTAGTTCATCCATTTTCCGCTGTCATAGGAATGCCTGGTGCCTCACGTATCACCTCATTTCAGCCACCACCCAAGCGGTCCAGCCCAAAAGGGTTAAAAAGAAATTTCATTTTTATCTCTTGATGAGCATTAAAAAGGATCAAATCCATAATTCCTGGCAACGCTTGTTTTCCGCCTCTTCGTCGCCAAAGCCACCCCTCGTCCCCACTCCCCTTGTTTCTTGCCCTTGTTCTCGCTCCTCTGTTTATTATGTTGAAAGACTGACTCCATGGTGGTGGGACTTCTCTCTTTTCCTGTTAGTCCAGGGGGCGCCCCCCAAGGCCAGCTCCCCGTTAGGCAGGGCACCGGGCAGGGGAGGGGAAGTTGGGCGGGCGGGTGCTGACTTCTCCCTGGCCGGTTGGCCGAGGGGGACCCCGGGAAGATTCTGACATGGAAGATCTTATCCCGTCTCGGCTGCTTTGGGGGAAATGAGATTTGACTCAGGAGATCATCAAAGCTGTGATCATGATAGTATTTTGCTGGGTGCCTTATTTATGGCGTTCTCCTCCATGTCTGTTGTTTTGAGTTGTAATCCAGTTATTGATACATGCAGGAGAGATTTTTTAAACTCTCTTTTTAAAGAGTCTGGATTCCACTTGCTGTAGCAGAGCTGGTTTGGGATTCACTCAGCTCCATCATTCAGAGGCAGGGTAGGCAAGTGGGACAGCGTCCAGCTTCCGCATCGCATTGCCCCGTGTGTTTGAATTCTAGCTCTGCGGCTTATTTCATCGTTCTCTCCCTCAGGAGAGTGTCCTCAGGTGATAAAATAATAATGAACATGTTTTGGGTACTTGCCCTGTGCCCGGCCACGAGCTCGGCACTTTTCCCAACATTTCCTTAAACCATCTCGCAGCTCCAAGGGGGCCTCCGTGTTACCAGCGAGAGGAGCCCCTGAGCCGCCCTGCGTCCCCGGCACTGGGCTGTCCTGCTGCCCTCCCTCCCGGGGTTAAGGGACAGGCACGTGGGGGCATGGAGTCACCCACCCCGTGTACTGCAGGACCAGGGCCTCCTTACGCCACTGCGTTTCTAGGAGCAAATGAGACAATTTCTGTAAAACGCTTGCCACAGGGTATGGCACATAGCAAAAGCTCAAACTGTAGCTCTTTTGAACTGTCAAAGCCCCACTCCTGATAATATTTTCATACGAAGTTATGTGAACACCTCGGGGTTGTCTCTGAGCCGCAGCCCACTCCCCTGTGACCTCCTGAGTCCCGCCTCCAGGCCGCTCCCTGGTACCCACACCAGCCCCCATGATACGCTCCCTGGCCCTTCTTGGCTTGAGTCACTTGACCAGTACCTGTGGGTGCACTGGGTAGACTGGATACAAGGAGTTTAGGCTCGTATTCTTGGTTTGCGTGGGAAGGGGGTGTTGAGCCCTCACATGTTTTTTTCTGAGAAGTTGATCATATCGCCCTTTCTTGGGTTGGAGGTGGGTTTAATTTCAAGGATTAGGGCAGTAGGCTAGGGAAGTGTGTGTGTGTGTGTGTGTGTGTGTGTGCGCACGCACGTGTGTGTAGGTGTGAGGAGACCATAATCTGCGGTGGGTCCCCATGGAGGCCCTGGCAGCTGTCGAGAGGCCTCACGCTCAGGAGAAGCCCCTATTTCAGGGGTCTCAAATCAAATGCCCCGAGGGGCCGGGCAGTATCTTTTAAGAATGCAGCACGTCGATTGGAGTCTGTGTGTGGCAGATGAGAGCAGTGCCCCGTGGAGGGGGCAGCAGCCAGCCCCCAGCCCTCCAAGTGCACACAAAAACCAGGACGACCCGGTGGGAAGCAGGCAGATGCTCTAAAAGGCTCTTCACAGAGGAAGAACTGTGAACGTGTTACTGCAGTGAGAAATCATAGCCGGTCCTGGGGTTTAGGGAAATGGAGGCTCGTACATGTGGCGGGAGTGTCCACTGTTTGAGGGGGCACTTTGGCAACGTCTGTAACATCTGGAAATGTGGACACCCTTTGACCCAGAGTTTCCTCTTCTAGAAATTATCCTAAAAGATACCGTGAGTCCACGAGGACTGTTGGAGGAAAATGTTTGTAAAAGTGAAAAACTGGGAAACAATCCAAATGCTCGTCAACAAGGCAGTGATTATGTACACATATGATGCTCTCTCTTTATACTAAAATATTATACATTCTTTAAGAAGAATAATGTAGACTTTTTAATAAAAGTCTGAATTATAGATGCAAAGGCATTATAGCTTACGTTTTTAAGCAATTCATTAAAAACTTTGTACTAAATATCTAGTAGATACATAATTAACAGCTAATCAATTGTTTTAAACAGGTAAGTACCTGCTTTTGAAAATGTACTTTTCCAGTAAAGTGTACATGATGTCTCTCTGCCTCTTACAAGCTTATTTCTCAGAGCTCCATATGAATGTACAACAATCTAAAAATAAATAGTTTAATTGAATAATAAGAAATGTACTTTTAAATAATTATAAACATGCATATTTTTATTTGTTGGTAACTTTATTTCTTTATTTGCTGGTAAATTCTTTCTTTATTGAGAGTATATGTATTTCTTTATTGAGAATGTATAGCAACTTTACTGAGATACACATATCAAATATCCATACGATCAAAAATGCTAAAATTGTAGATTCCGAATCCAGGAGGCTTTTACTACAGTTAATCATTGGAATTTTACTAAACCAATGTGCCAGGGAGGGAACTGTTGCACAATGAACCCCAGGAGGTTTGGCCACCATTCAAAAGTTCTCTTCCTCATTTGTACTTCAGCATTTTACGTGTTCAAACATAATATAATTAGGAATCTGCTGCACATAGTAAAATATTGCAAGTACGTAGTTTGGGCTCTCCTGGCCTGTGAATTTTCTCTCCTGTCACATCAGGAATCGTAGTGTACCCTGTAAGCTGCACACCTAGCTCCATCCACGACTATTCTAAGTGGCCCACTTTCTGGAAACGATGTCTCTGTGCCTGCTGTCTGAGTCTCGTTCTGTGCGTTCAGATGATGGCATGTGTTACGGCCCGTAATGACCTAAGAGTATCGCCGTGGGCAAAAGTGGGTGGTGGCCACACGGCAGGAGACGCCCCTGGTGTGACTGACTCCTGTGGGCTCGGTGCTGAGCAGACTCCCTTGGTCATTCTTGGATTTAACAGATATTCTACACGGTGCAAGGCGCACTGTGCTGGTTCTTAAATGATTTCATTCCATCTTTCTCCAGCGAGGTCGGTATTTTTACTCCCATTTTACAGTCAAGAAAATTCAGGGTAAGAGAAATGAGATGTCCCACAGTCAGACAGCTGAATAAGTAGGAGAAACGGGTTTTAAATTCAGGTCTGAGGGATTCCGAAACCCACGCTCTTTATGTGCCCTATTCCTCTTGAATTCCGTAGAACAAAGATATCCTCATGTGTGACACTGATTATAGGAGAACTAGGTGTTTCTTTAATTTTTAGATTGAATTTTCAAATGCTTTAAAAAATGTTTATATAAATCAATGATAGACTCTTTACAGGTAAAATTATCCAGTGTATCTTTTTTTCCCCCTTAAACAAAGCAGGCTTGTGTAATTGTGATGTATATTTATTTTATTTTTTATTGAAGTATAGTTGATTTACAATGTTAATTTCTGCCGTACAGCAAAGTGACTCAGTTAGACACATATATACATTCCTTTTTATATTCTTTTCCATTATGGTTTATCGAGTATATTAAATATAGTTCCCCATGCTATACAGTATTATTATTATTATTATTAAATTTTTGTAGGAAATGACCAAGTTCACTCCTGGACGCTCGTCACCAGCCAAGCCTTAGATGCCGCGTGGAGAGTAGCAAAGGGGTCAGTGACGTTGGCAGTTTCATTTCTGGTGGGCACCCTCTGCTACTTCAGAAGGCTACATTTATATTTAGGGCACTGGCTGAAAAGGTATGTGGCTCTGTCATCTTTAATTTTCAAAAATGCCCTTGCTGTTTAAAATAGAATTTTAATATTATCGTTCCCTTATCTTTTAGGTGGATTGGATATCTGCAGAGGAGATTCAAAAGTAAATATTTTCATGCATATGTTTCCTTATTTTTAAAGTGCAGAGAGGGTTCAAGAAGGGAAAGGAAAGGGAAAATTCACCACCTTGTATCTTTGATTTGGTTCAGGGAACCTCAGCGTGGAGGCAGAAGTTGATATACTCAGTTATTGTGCAAGAGAATGGAAAGCAGAGACACCCCATGCCAAGCTGATGAGGAAGGTGTGTCTGTTTATACAGCTCGTGGTGGGTGGAGAATTTGTGTGTAAAAATCGGGAAACACGCATTCCATTCTGCTTTACCAAATGTGGCACCAGGAACAACCGTGGCTCTAATTAAAAGCCAAACAGCTGCTAGACATTGCATTCAGGCCTTTCACCTAGAGCTAGTGCCTTCGAGGACTTGGGTAAATTAGGCCCGTAATTTCAGGACACTTGAGCGTTATACCCTTTTCAGCTCCCTCCTGGCCAGGCCTATGAACACATCTGCACATGCAGTGGAGACTTCTGTCCTTGAAGGGATTCAGGCACCTTGACATAAAACATTTTGAGGATTTTTAGAACTTTCCATCAGACCAATCTTGGTAAATATTCCCAGCAGTGCTGTCCAACCTTGTCACTAGCTAAAGCCAAAAAAAAAAAAAAGAGAGCGAGAGAGAGAAGGAAAAAGAAAAGTACATTTAAATGACACTTTAGCATGGGCTTAAAAGTATATATAGTATTTTTCACTGTGTTCAGGTTGTAGACATCATCTCCCCAGAATGACATTTCCCGGCTCTGGGCTTCCAGGAAGTTACCAGCTAAAATAGCACGACATGGACTCCATACACACAAAAGTCACTTGAAAATTACACGTGTTCGCATTCATAATTTATAATTGTTTTGTTTCTGTTGTCCACTTTATTGGGGAGTAACACCTTGCTGAAGATGCAGTGGATTTGCTTTCTTTACTCTCTCGTCCAGTGGAATTAACGACAGCCTCTCCTCTCGTGCTCATAGGCTTACAAGGAGCTGTTTTGGCAGCGGCACATTAAATGTGTTCGACAAGTAAGGAGAGACAACTACGACGCACTAAGGTCGGTGCTCTTCCAAGTCTTCAGCCAGGGCCTCTCTTTCCCATCCTGGATGAAAGAGAAAGATATTGCGAAGGTACGTTCTCACACCGGAAGTTCGGGAAAGGCCGCACTGACGGGGACTGCAACACAGGTGCTCAGGGTCTTCTGTGGGTGGCTTTGTGCACAGGGCATCAGGAGACTGAAGGTCCTTTAGCCCAGTCCTCTGTCTCTCATGTCAGTTTGCAAACAAATCATCTCAGAAGGATAGTCGCACTCAACTGTGTTTGTTTTTAATGCCGGCATCTTTTCTTGAGAAGGGCATCTGTCCTTTATAAGTTAGGTGGTCTGCTAAAATTCACTTTTCTACTCTATGGTTATTTGAGTGTTGACAAGCACAGTGTGTAACCTCAACCCCAGAGAATCCCTCGTATCCCTTTTTGTCAGTCCTTCTCTCACCCCCAACCCCAGGCAACCACTGATATGTCTTCCGTCCCTTTAGTTTTGCCTTTTCCAGAATGTCACATAAATGGAATTATTCGGTGTGTAGCCTTTTGAATCTGCCTCTTTCACTTAGCATAATGCATTTGTAGTTCATCCATGTTGTTCCATGGATTTGGAGTTCACTGCTTTTATTGTTGAATGGTGTTCCTTGATATGAATATAACATATTTTGTTTATGCATTCATGAGTTGAAGGACATCTGGATTGCTTCCAGTTTCTTTATTTATTTGGTTGCCCTGGGTCTTACTTGCGGCAGGCGGGCTCCTTAGTTGCAGCTCGCAGGCTTCTTAGTTGTGGCATGTGAACTCTTAGTTGTGGCACGCATGTGGAATCTAGTTCCCTGACCAGGGATCGAACCCGGGCCCGCTGCACTGGGAGCGCGGAGTCTTAACCACTGCGCCACCAGGGAGGTCCCCAGATTGCTTCCAGTTGTTGACAATTATGAATAAGGCTGTTATAAATATTCCCATACAGGATTCTGTATGAATGTAAGTTTTCATTCCTTTTGGGTAAATACCTAGGAGTGAGATAGCTGGGTCACATGATAGGTTTATGTTTAACTTTATAAGAACCTGGCAACTCTTTTCCAAACTGGCTCTGCCATTTTGCCACCAATAACGTATGAGTTCCAGTTGCTCCACATTCTCAGGTTTATTGTTTTGTTTTTTAGCCATTCTAATAGGGGTGCATTTGTGTCATTGTTTTTTGTTTGCATTCCCCTAATGGGTAACGATATTGAGCATCTTTGCACGTGCTTATTTGCCATCAACATTACCTCCTTGGAGAAGTCTCCGTTCAGATCTTTTGCCCATTCTTTATTAGGTTGTTTGGGTTTTTTTAATATTGAGTTTTGAGAATTCTTTATATATTCTGAATACGAGTGCTTCATCAGCTATGTCATTTGCAAATATTTTCTCCCAGTCAGTACCTTGTTTTTTTTCATTTTCTTAACAGTGTAAAGCAGCACAGTCTTATGAATAACCTTAATTTTTATTTGAAAGTAGTATGCCTAACCACAGATGTACATTTAAGGATGGAGGAGCAAAGAAATATAAAGTATTTGCATATATATAACTACACACGGTCTATTTCCTTAACATCTTTTGTTTGGAGCTGTTTTTATTGGTAGTTTAATTGCATCTAGCAGTTAAGTGTATGCTGTGTGCCAGCCCTGCTGCTAGTTGCTGAGGACAGAGAACTTAGCTGAGGCCCTGGGCTCCACAAGCTCGGCTGGGTGGGAAAATGTATCAGACACCCACAATGGATCAGATTCCTACGTATTCTATAATCTTATTTAGTCCCAACAAGAGTCCTGCAAAACGGCTAGTACTTTCATTGATTTCTGACAAGCGTCATTGTCTCCATTACAGTGGAGATGAGGCTGAGAGGTTACATAACCAGTGCTGGTTGAGCAGTCTCTCAGCAGGCGAGTGACAGAGCCAGGTTTGAACCCCAAAGTGCATCCTTCTACAATCCACATTTCCCTGATGTACTGTGTCACTCTAACAGTGCTTGGTTAAAAATAATTTCTAAAGGGATATACCTAGGAAGTTCGGGAAATGTTTTATCCAAAAAGGTTGTTTCTGTAGACGTAATCTTCATTTAGGTTTTCATCAGCTGTGAAACTGTGAATTAAGAGGATCCAAATCACTTAATCCACAAACCTAAAACAAGACTGTACGTTTTTACTTAACTGTTGTTACAGTCTTTTAAAATGAAGATTTCTGAATGAGATAAGATTATCTCCTGTGACATATTCCAAATTGTGTGTCAGACATGTTGAGATACTGATCACTGTTGGCATCTACTTCCTTTTCAAGCTTCCTGAAAAACTGCTCTTTTCACAAGGTTGTAATTGGATCCAGCAATACAGTTTTGGTCCTGAGAAGTATACAGGTTCGAATGTGTTTGGAAAATTACGTAAATGTGTGGAATTATTGAAAACACAGGTGAGTCTTTAGGGGGGAAAACTAGGAATGAAAGCATGCATCCCACACGCAGCCCCTTTTCTGCATGTCAGGCATGCCCCTTTATGTCCCGCAAGTCGGAAGTGCAGGCAGAAATAGTCTTCTAGTAACTGACCATTTCCTTTCCTGCTCTTCTTTCTCCTTCCAAGTGATGAACGAGAGCAGTGTTGTTCTACGTGATGATTAGACCTATTATGGGCTAAGAGGGCTTTTGTGGACTGGCCAGAAACCTTAACAATCACGTACCTTTGTTGTTTCCCCAGAAAAATGCGGTGCAAGGTCCAGACAAGGCACTGGGAAATGCCCTTCTGAAATGTGCCTATTAGTAACTTGGGGACTAATTTGACTAAGATTTTTTTCCCTGCTCTTAATAAACACAGATTTTTAGATCATTGAAATGAATCCTCCTTGGGAAATACCATTTTTGTGCCATGGTTTTCTGATCTGTAAAACTAAAATATGAATAGTCTCAACCCTGTACATTTATTGTAAGGATTTAATGAGAGAATGCACGTAGATTGCTTTATACCCCACCCTGGCACACAGTGAGTGGTAAAGAAAGAATACTAATTAGTACTGTTCTTCACTGGAATGTCCTTTGTGTAACCCAACACCCTTAGAGGCAGCTTTAGGAAACTGACTTGTTTAGTATTTTACCTAGTAGGTGGTGCTTTTTTGAAAAACTAGTTTAAATGAAATATTTTGTTATTGTAAAAGTAGTAAGTACTTAGGGTTAAAAAAATCAGTGTCAAATGATACAAAATGAAAAGTTAAAGTTCGACTCCCCTCTATTAATCTCTGGTTTGTTTTATAAGTACTTTAAAAATTATGCAACGGCGTATGTATTCACCTTTGCCGTTTAAGTTTCACTTTACATCTGTGTTTGCTTTTAGTGGACTGAATTTAGTGGAATTAAAGATTATCACAAGCGAGGAAGCATGTGCAACGCCCTTTTTTCTGATGCTATCCTGGAGTGTAAACTTTACGAAGCTCTGAAGTTCATCATGCTCTATCAAGTCACTGAGGCTTATGAACAAATGAAGACCACAAATGTCATTCCCAGTCTTTTTCGACTCCTGTTTACCCGGGAAACCTCTTCCGACCCTTTGAGCTTCATGATGAATCACCTGAACTCTGTAGGTGACACGTGTGGACTAGAGCAGGTAAATGGGGCAGAAGAATCGTGTGTGTTTGATGAAGGACGGTGCTGGCAACACCTGAGCACATAGGTGTTTGTTTGTTTGTAGTTTGCTGTCAGCCATGATAAATCCAGCTGCAAAGAGGTGGCGGGTGGGTATGAGTGCCCTCAAATGAGGAAACGAAGAGTGATAAACCTTCCTGGCCGGTGCTGGCTGCTGCGTCTTTGCAGCCCTGTGGCTGGCGGGCGGCAGTGCTGGGAGCGTTCCTGACCTTCCCGCTGCCTCTCGGGCGGTAACAGGCTTTCCCACAACAGAGGTTACCCAGGAGCAAGTCCAGCTGCAAACTGAGGCAACATCTGGGAGAGCATTTGGCTACTTAGTGCAGACAAATAGAAGTTATTGAAATTTTAAAAGAAGTCCAGACAATGCTTTTATTTCCCCATAGAAAAGGGCTTTCGTTTTGCTTTGCTTTGCTTTGCTTTCCTTTCCTAGGAGGTGCTCAAAATCATCTGACATTTTAATAAAAATTGATTTAAAACGATTAAAAAAAAAAACCGTTCGAAAAACAAACAAACAAACAGTGTAACTTTTACTGTAAGCATTCCTTTATTAGTTTTTTTTTCCAGGCAGCTTTCCCTGTGATTTCTTCACGCTACTCCCCAGAGAGAGACGTTTCTCTGCTTGTCCCCTGCCCTCCGCACCGCGGACGTTCGTCCCCAGCCCCGTGCCCACTCCCTGGTCCATGTGTGGGTCTGTCAGCAAGTACATCGTCATCTCATGAGCTGCAGAAGAATACTCGCCCTCCGCTGGTGAGAGGTGGGAATTTGGAAATGTGTATCTGTGACCTCTGTTTCATCTCTTCCCCAGATTGATATGTTTGTACTTGGATACTCCCTGGAAGTAAAGATAAAAGTGTTCAGACTGTTCAGGTTTAACTCCAGAGACTTTGAAGTCTGCTACCCAGAGGAGTCGCTCAGGGAGTGGCCGGAGGTCTCCCTGCTGACTGAGAATGACCGCCACTATCACATTCCTGTCTTTTAAGTCTGCCTGGACCGGGCACCAGCTCTCGCCAGTGACAGTGGTCACACTTGCAAGTAATGTTTCTAGAAAAGCAAAGCTAGTATTGCTGCCATTGGAGGAATCGGGACCTCCCTTTCCAGGATTACAGGTACACTGGACGGAGACCCACGTGCCTTCCCTTTGTTTCCAGTGATTTCCTCCAGAGCCCCTGCACTAACGTATTTGTGGGTTGGTGGTTTGACCTTGTTTGTAAGGGCTCTGGTCATTTCACCCACAACAGAGCACAAGGATATTTAGTTTGGGAAGAACAACAACAGGAAGAAAGCGAGAAGAAAACAAGTAGGGGAAAAGGACTAAAGGGAAAGAATTTCTTTGTCTATAATCTTTATGTTCTTTGTTAAGAATCTTATCTTTGACTGATTTTGGATCTTCATAAACATGGCCTTATTTTATAAGCATTACCTTCCCAGGAATATCTATGGTATATTAATTTTCCAGAACCACTCGATTAACTTTAAAATTGTGTGTGTGTGTGTGTTTGTGTATTTACACTCACACACACATAAACATGTATAATTTTATATATATATATCTAAACACATACGTACACATAGCCACTACTTTGTAATGTTGTACAATTTGTTTTACATCTCTTTACTTTTTTTTTTTTTTTTTTTACTATCGCATCTGGCTAGTTTAATATGTTTTATATAGATCAGAGATAAGTTCTGTAGATTAAGGCAACTGAATGACAATTATTGTACTGTCACAAAAATATTAAACGGTGTATTTAATGTGTACTTACATGTGTATTTAATGTGTGTAGGGAGAATCCTGCATCCTAATCCCCAGAACCTGTAAATAAATATGTTGGGTTAAATGGCAAAGGAGAATAAGGTTGCAGGTGGAATTAAGGGACTAATCCACTGACCTTGAAATAGGGAGAGTAGTCTGGGTTCTGCAGGTGGGCCCAACATAATCACAAGGGTCCTTAAAGTGGAAGAGGGACTTGGGAGAGTGTCAGTCAGAGGGAAATGTGAGGTATGGAAGGACAGTCAGAGACAGATGCAACACTGCTGGCGTTGGTTACTTACAGCAGATACAGGAAGGAAGTTACTGCAGTTTCAGGAAGGAGCCACAAGCCAAAGAATGTGGGTGGCCTCTGGAAGCTGGAAAAGGCGAGGGAACAGATTCTCCCCTAGAGCCTCCAGAGGGGAACGTAGCCCTGCCAACACTTTGATTGTAGCCCAGTGGAGCCCGTGTCAGACCTCTAGCCTACAGACCTGTAAGACAATAGATGATATGCTGTTTAAGTCGCTAAGTTTCTGGTAATGTGTTACAGCAGCAGTAGACAACTAATATACTCAGGCTAACTAGCTTTTGGTCATCTTTATTTTGGAAATACTTTTTCAGTTTATTTTGGTAATCTTTATTTTGGAGGTACTTTGCTCGCCTGTTTTGAATTTCAACAAATATTGAATACAAAATAACCTTTAAAATCTTGGCTAATGATCCACTACTTCAAAGTTACACATCCCTTCTAAGAACGTCTTAACATGTTTGACGCTAACGTTTTCTCACATTTCCATATTTTACTGTAAATAAAAAAGAGATATGTTAAATGCTGTGGTGTATGAAAATAACAATCAGATTCTTCTGTAATGGGGACGATCACCTGTATAAGCTGTACTGCATAAGCCAGTGCTGTGCCTGCCGTCGTTTTGTTCTCCGGGTGAAGAGCTGCAGAGTAGCGAGCTCAGCTCCAGGGGCTGTGCGTTACCTTGACAGGCGCGCGAAGCAGGAGTTCTCACGTGAGCTCTACAGCCCTTTCCTGCTTGGAGGCATCTATGGCTTTGCATCACCCCAGTCATTTAATTGACACTGTTGCAAGTTATCCCCTTGATGTGTTACTGTGACCAAGAAAAAATGAACTCTCCCCTCTGTGTTCACAAGCAGATATGATGACAGCCTGCAGCAGTTCTCCTGAGACTGATACACGTAGAATTGCTGCTCTGGACTCCTGGCTCCACTTGAGCCTGTCCAGGTATGTACCTGGCACGTGTGTGTTCCCACTGGCCTTGCATCTCCTTATCCAGTGCAATGATTTCCACATCAATCCAGGACTGAAAGGAAGAACTTTTTCACAGGGATGGGCAGCCTATAACTCTGTGACATATCAACCCATGATGTTTATCCTTAACTGTGTTGGGGGGATGGGGCAGGGTGGGAAAAGAATTCTTTAAAAAGAGGGGCAAGACCAGATTGTGAAGAACATTTCGATACAATGAAAGTAAAAAATAAAGATGACTTCTCAGTAATTGCTGTGTTTTGGGAAAGCATCAGAACAGAAGATTTTAAGGGAAGAGGTACTGGGTATTTTTATGTTTTTAATTCAGTTGTATAATTGAATGTAACAAACTAATTAAAAGGAACTGCATATAAATTAGCACCACTTTTAAATGCCAACAATAAATTGGAAGTGAATTTCCTGTGTGATGCCAACATTTAATGTCTCTCTAACCTTATAGGGTTCAAATGATGAGAGGAATTTTAGCAAAAATGAAAATGTATGCCCTTGTCCTTTTTTGATGTTAGAATAAGTTTCTCTCTTAAATTTTGGCCATGTGTGTCCACACTGAGGGGTTGTATGAATATTAGTACAAGACTGACTTTTTTATTGTGGTAAAATATACATAATATAAAATTTACCATTTTAACCATTTTTAAATGTTTAGTTCAATGGCATTAAGTACATTCACATTGTGCAACTATTACCACCATCCATCCTTAGAACTTTTATCTTCAAGACTGACTTTTTTGATAAGCAAGTTTAATTCCCCTGCCTGGTACCTGGATTTCCTTTCCTTTTCACATTATCTTTCTATCGTGCCCTTCTAATCTCAGTATTTCCTCCAGCCTTAAAAGACCCTCAGTGTAAAGTCCAACGTGAGGGAGGTTTAGGTGACCAAATGAGTCATGCAAATTATGTTTTGCTTTGTCTTCAAAGTAAAGAAATAACTACAGATGGCTTCTGGTTTCATCCTAGGAACACTATCATTTGAAAGGTCCCCAAGAAACTGTATTAGTTCAGGGCCACCTTAGTGACTTGAATTTCTTGGATATGGGCCTTCACAGCCCTGAACCAAAGTCATTTCCACCCACGGGGGAGCCAGGGGAAAGCCCCAGGGCCTTCTCTGGTGTACGGGAGAGCCCCAGACAGAGCTAGCATAGGTTCAGCCCAGCCTCCGGGAGAGAAGAGCAGCTCAGATCAGGGGCATTCCTGTTAATTTTCCAGGGACTTTCTGCAGATGAATTTTGGATGGAAATATTTGTTTTTGTTATGTATCAGATGATTTTCTCATATTTTAGTGAGATCTAAGAAAGACCATTTTAATTCTGTCCAAGCAGGCCTTGGGGAGGAAAAACAAAAATCTAATTTATGAGTACTCTGAAAATGTTGGGAATCCACATTAAAGAAGGTATATGTTTTTTAACTGATAACTGACTTGATATGTGAAAACCTATACAAATAGGAATAAAGGAATGACTAATTCAGAATTAGTTCTCTTAAATAGCAAGTTTCTAAAGCTGCGTGATTCTTTTTATAAGAATGTGTTTCACACTGCTTAAGACTACGTAAATTGTTACTGTGTAAATTTTAAAAATATATATTTTTATAGATCTAAAACTTTAACGGTCTATTGGGTTGCTTGTCATAAGTTGAATATTGTTTCATTACCTTAGTATTGACTATACTTAGGTATACTTTTCTCTATAGTCACTCAGTTTCCTTCAAATCCTGTTTGTCACAATGTTTGTTTTATAGTCAGACACAAAATTAAGTGGGTCCAAATGGTACAATCACTTCTATATTATTTGCTGAAAACAGTTGAGTCGTCCCTCAATTCACTTTGGTTTTAATCCTGTCATACTCCTTTAGGCTAAGAAAATGAAAGCTTATCTGGACTACATTTATGCTTAATATCAACATGGTTTATAAGTGATAGAACAACTACTCACATATTCAATCAGCCCCGGACCAGAAGGCTGTGTAGAACCGCCAGAAGTGCATGCTGTCTGTCTGCACTGGAAGACCGTAGAATGCGCTTGAGGAAACAAGAGCTCAGCGTGGAATGAGTGTGATTCAAAGCCAGCGTGGATGAGTGGACCACATGTGGGACGATCAAGTTATATTCCTATCCGGTGTCTCTGGAGAAAATACCACCACTCTCTGTTTTAAAAACAAAAAACCCAAGTTCTGAATATAATTGATCCATTGGTCCTCATAGTCAACGTCATCAGGTCTCAGATTATTTAAGTCATTTTGCTGCCACCAGTGTCACTTAGTCACTTGGAAAGTTTAGTCAAGACAATTTCCTAAATTTTTTTTTAAATGCTCGCTTTAGGTATTTTCAACTTAGTCTAGATGGGTTGTAAAACCCATTTCTGTACAAGTAGTTTATTTAAATAAGGAATGTGTCCTAAGAAGCATTCCTGAGGTACAGAAATATTTTTTCCATTGGAATAGCCTATTCGTAAACAAAGAATATTTTCTTATTTCTAACTTATAAAACCTCAGACGGAACATCTAGACAGAACCATATAGAGGATGGTAGTTAAAACTATCAGCATAGCATTTTACTATTCTGTTTTACTCATCCTCGAGTTTGAAAAGGTGGGGTGAAGGTCAAATCAGTAATGCTAGAAGGCTTCATGGACAACGTATAACTTTACTCCATTGCTCCTTACCACACATCAGCACCTTTATAAGGACAAACACAAAAGCCTGAGACTTTCCTGGCCCCATGTCTTTTAATCACTGTCATCCCCAAAGACAGAATCTGGGAAACAACTTGGGATCTACTTCACGTACCTTCAAGTCTCGGCTTTTGTCCACTGCTCAGTGTGTACATGGACTTCCTTTGGGTGCTGGCTTCTCTGTTGGACCGAGCTTCATGGGAAGGACCCCAGGGCTAGGTGAAGAGAAGCAGCTGGTGCAAACTGACAGTGGGGGCGAAGACCTGAAAAGCTGTGTGAATGTTCTGGAACTTTCCGTATGTGATTCCAAGTAGACACATTTATGACTCCCTTAAATAAAAAAGGAGCAGAGATGAGGTGATACTTGGTGAAAATGATGTTTATTATAAAATATTTGTATCATTATAGCTAAATAGGAAAGATAAATATATGTTTATATCTCTCTTATCAGAAGCTACCCTTAGCTATAATTAAGCATGCTGAAGAGATTAAAAGAAAAACTCAGCACTGGTGTGTATTTGATCTATGTTTAAATTCATTAGTCAGAAAGTGGTAAATGAGAAATTAATTTTTCCACTTGGCTTATATTTCACAAGATAAGAGTGGACACTTCAGTCTGCTTGTGAGGCCAGTTGTATTACTGGTTGCATTTCAGCTGTCCCTCCTGTGTGTCTTTCAAGGTGCTAGCAGACTGGAAGATACTCCATATACTGTACAGGAAAAGGAAATGTCACATGATTCTCTTTTTAAAGCAGGAAGTAAAGTGGCTTTTTCCCTTTGCAAATTGTGACAGAACAGTGCTTATAAAACTATCCGTGGTGAATCTGTGGTGATGGACCCGTTCTTAAAATTTCCAATTCTTTGCAGACTGGCGCTTCTGTAAAATTAAATTAAAATATTGCACTGAGATCACATTGCTGTAAAAGTTTCTAAACACTTGCTCTCAGTTTCTGTACACATTCTTGCAGATGGGCAGAAAGAGTGTGCTATGTGGCACTGGTCTGTAGAGCACCCTTTAGTAGCAGTGAAACATGAGTTTCAGGCAAGGATCAATAGCTTCTGTTGTTATTTATCTGGGAGTTTGGGATTTTGCCCAGAACGGGAGGGCAGTGCTTTTGTTTTGTTGTTTTGCTATTGGTCCAACTTTTGTGTAGAATTGTCCAGTACGCACCTTGCTCAGGGCACCTGACTGAGGAGGTGAATGGGGGCTGGGATCTCTCCTCTGAGTCGTACCCTCTGCTTGGCGGAGGTCCTTGGATCAGCCATGATATAGTCCCAGTTACATCTGCTGCTTTTTTGAGAAGCCTTCCATAGGTTTCTGCATTCTCTTAGCGGAAATCAGCAAGAACCTCCTTTTGATTTCAGTTCGTTATGCTTAACAAAAATCTTCATCACATCTATTTCTTTACTGGATTTCAAGCTCCTGTGGGAAGGAGTGTGGGTCTTATATTGTTGTGACTAGAACAGTGCTCATACTAATATCAAATGAATTCCGAATCACAGGTTGATAGTGAAAGCCATGCTCAGCTGTTAACCTTCTTGAAGAAGCAAAGAATCTCATAGTGTGATGATTTTCTTCCTTCTTTTTTATTGATCCAGGACTTGAAGAGACCAAGTTTTTAGATGTAGTCCTGGGGAGAGAAGCTTCCTGAAGTTAATGATACCCCGACATATTCATCCAGTCAGAGAGACCTATGGAATGGCCACAATAGACATAAGAGGTCAAACCGAGTATTGTTAACATTTTATCTCTAGTGAGGTTAAAATTAACCAAGGACATTGAGTTCACCGAGAAACAGGTTCTTAAACAAATATAACTCATGAAAAAACATTACTTATTGGGGTCACGGACTCCTAAGAATGAACAGAACCTTAATATGTCTGGGGAACACACGTGCCATGTTGCACTGCTGGTGGAAGAGGCCTGACCCCAGCCTGGACTCTGCAGAGCCTCCTGGCAGGTCGCAGGTAGGGTGTAGGGTGGGGCTGGTGTGGCAAACAGGGAAGCAAGGGCATAGCAGCCTGAGACCACCTCAAGTATTTACCAAAGTCAGAAGCAGAAGGACACACCCCTTGGCGTGCGCAACTGACGTCAGGAAAAATGAAGGCCTGGAAGCTTATCACCAACACAGAGGAAATAACTTTGGTGGCAAATGGGACAGGAGAGAGTTCTTAAACAACAGGTGGCTTGTAATGGTCTCTTCTCCACCAGACGCATCCATCACGCCTTGGTTCCTGAGGGTCTTCACGCATCTGAAAGGCACACTGTGTTTGTTTGACCCTCACAGGCCTCGTCGATGGTGGCCTGAAGAGGGGGCACGGGCTCAACGTCTGTAATAAGGAAGAGTTTTGAGCAATTCCATGAATTCCAATTCTGTGTGGGATTTTAGTGTGAATGACAAATGTTTATGAGCCCAAGTTACTGTTTTATGATTAATATGAAATATTGCCTGAGCCTAAAAGCCAGTCTTGCCAGAAACGCAAGAAGTATGTTTCTAACATATTTTGGGTTCTGTTCAAGCAGTTAGTTTGTGAGGATAGAAAACCACTTAAGTCAGTTCCATAAGGAGCATCCCACAGACCGACAGGGCAGGAAGTACAGCCAGTCCTCCTGGAAGGCACCTGGGACCTAGAGAGCCAAGAAGTAAAGCTTCTAGCAGCATCTCTCACGATCCACAGAGGGATGGTCTCATCGCTCAGGATTTCCCCGCCTCACTCTGTACATGATCTCTCTCTCTTCCCCTTCCTCTCTTTGTCTCTCTCCACCTCCATCTCCCACCTTTATCCTCTGGGCACACAAGGGTGCTCCTGCCACTGAAGGAAGCTGCATCTTAGTTCACCAGTCCGAAATCCTGAGAAGTAGAATCTGATTGGCTCAGCCGACCTACGGTCCTTGAACCACGTGCACAACTCTATCCAATCATCTGTGGCCAGGGCATGGGGCCCGGGCGCCTGCAGCACAGATTCAAAGTTTCTGGGAAGCAGGTGTGTTCAGGGCGTGCCTCAAACCATATCAAATACATGTCGAGTTTTCACAGCTCAGGTGCACACATGAGTGACCTTCAGCGAAGGAAGAAGAATCAGCGTAGTTCAGAGCACCTCGTAATTAAGGTTGGTAATCATCCAATTAGCATCCTCACCAATAGAAATGTTAGAATTCATCAGAGAAGAACAAAGACAAATGCAGGTGACATCAAAGCTTTAGGGTAAGAGTCACACAAGGTTGCCCTCATGAGGCAGTTTTCTTAGTGGTCGGAGGGAAGATAGGAAGAAAAAAGAGTTACAGGTGTCCGGAGTAATTCCCTTCGTGTGCAGGTTTGTTGCTGTTGATCTGCTTAAATAGCCTAGAAGACACACATGTGCTGTTTCTAAAATGCAGACCGAAGTCCTGCGAGCTTTCCTGCAGCTTTTTGATGGAAAGGGGATTTACAGTTCTGTGCTCTAAACCTCAACTACGTGTGTTTTCAGCCCCATTTTTGGCCTGCGGTTGGCTAGCTCTGTAAAGTGCTCTGGCTCCAGTACTTGAACTTCATGTTGCAAAGGGTAAATTTGGCATTGTCTGCTTCCTCCAAGTTCCATGACGACTTCCTTAATTTGTTGTTCTCTTTGTGCCCTGGGTAGTAAATTCTTACTGACAGTGGAAATTGGCTCCTGCACTCTTAAGCCTAAGCACCAAGGTTGTCTGGAACCTTATGCACAGTATTCCCAACAGCTCTATCACAGGTTAGTTTAATGTTTACTGTAATGAGGTATTGTTTTCCCTATGCCTCTTATTCATTCTACAGGATATTATATTTGTTGAGATACAGCCTGGAGCCAGGGAACAGAGCAGAGAACCCAGACCCTTAGAAGGGTAAACCTGCTGGTTGTTCTCAGCCGTCAGATTACATTTGTGGCTTTCTAGACACTAAGTAAATAAAAACAACGGGAAATCTTTGGAGAACCTCATGGTGGATATCAGAAAAGATAGTTTGGTGTTGTATATGAATATTCACTAAATCTATTTCTGGGCCAGCCTGTGTTGGGGACATTAAAATTACCTACATTTCAAAGGTTAACAATGCAACTAAACTAAGCCAATGTAAGTTTAGGCTTAAATATACAGAGAAGAGGAACTATTTCCCACAAGCTAATGGTCGGCAAGACCTAATGGAATGAGTAAATGTGTTGAACAATGCTGTAAAAATCACAATAACAAAAGCAGTCAGACTTAAAGCTTCATTTTAATAACCTCAGACACCAAGTTGAATATCCATGTGGGAAGAAGCAAACACCTTACAAAATAGATATTGTTGGTGCTAAACCTATACTTACCCCAGCTCAGGGAAAAAGAAGTAAATAGATATGGTGAAATGATTTCAAATGGTTCCAAGCCATCTCCCTTACTTTACTCTTAAACCATCCCCAGATAATGAGATTTTCTAAGTCAGTTATTGTGTTGAACAAAGGACAGTGATGAAAAATAGTAACCAAAGGCATTTTCAAATGAGTGAAACAAGATATGCTTCTTCAAATATGAAGAAATCTCTCAACATAAAACCATTTAACAACTTTTATAAAGTTTAGGAATTAAGCAAAGACATGTGGTAAAGGACAACTGCTTCAAAATTGTAGCAATGCCTCAAAGTTCCTATTTGTAGGCTGATGGTCCTAAGGAGATGCATTAGGACCTCGTAGATTAATGCAATCTTCAGTGCCATTTAATCCTAACAGGGACCAGGAAGTTTAGCCTTATCTATGTAGCAGGCCAAAAAGCTGCCAAGTCCTTGTATACAGAGAGAATCAAGTATCACACTGAATTACTGACCTGGTAGTTAATGATCCACTATCCGCCAGCCACTTTTCTTTACAGGAGCATTCTAACTGTTTCTCAGCATCCACCCATACGTTTGGTCCCTCTAGGCAACTGCAGGCAACCTCAATTCCATGTTCCCTCACAGCAACTCTTTGGTCTCAAGCTGTACCATGTGGAGAGAGGATTTTATGAATCTCTTGCCAAGGATCTTTCAGGTCAAGGTCAAGCCATGGATCTTTCACACTATGCCTTCAAGAGACCAGCATCCAGGGCTTCCCTGGTGGCGCAGTGGTTGAGAATCTGCCTGCCAATGCAGGGGACACGGGTTCGAGCCCTGGTCTGGGAAGATCCCACATGCCCCGGAGCAACTGGGCCCGTGAGCCACCATTACTGAGCCTGCGCGTCTGGAGCCTGTGGTCCGCAACGAGAGAGGCCGCGACGGTGAGAGGCCCGCGCACCGCGATGAAGAGTGGTCCCCGCTCGCCGCAGCTGGAGAAAGCCCTCGCGCAGAAACGAAGACCCAACACAGTCATATATAAATAAATAAAAGAACGTGAATTTCTTAAAAAAAAAAAAAAAAAGAGACCAGCATCCAAAGTGACTGTTCAAGAGACCCAGAGGGTCACACCTTAGTAGTAGAGCTAAACTAGCTCAGAATAGAGACTGCTCCAGATATACCCTTAAACACTTCAAAAGAAGCCATGAAAGGATCAAACCAATTTGCTCTTCCAGGACTTTAACTACCTTCCAGAACAGAACCAACATTCTTTAAAGGAGGATAGCTAAGTTCAGATACTCAATGACCTAACAACTCAATGTTCAGGATCCAAAAAAAAATAACTAGACATGCCAAGAATCAGGAAATATGACCCATAACCAGGAGGAGAAAAAGAGTCAATAGAAAAAGACCCACCAATGACAGAGATGGTGGAATTAGTATTCAAAGACAATGAAATAGCTATTACTAACATGCTCAACATGTTTAAGGATCTTTAAATAATATGAATATAATCAGGAGAGATAGTGAAGACATAAAGAACCAATTGGAACTTCTAGAGATGAAAATTAAGATATCTGAAGTGAAAGAATACACTTGGTGGGACTAACTGCAGCTTAGACATGGAAAAAGACCAGTGAACCTGAAGATGTAGCAGTACAAACTATTCAATCTGAAACATTAACTAACTAACTAAATAAATAAATCAGGCCTCAATAACCTGGGGATAATATAGAGTGGTTCATTATATGTTTGATTGGAGTCCCAGAAAAGTGTGTGTTGGCAGGAGGAGAGGAGAGGGAGACAGAAAGATATTTGAAGAAATAATGGCTGAAAAACTTCCAGATTTAATAAAAACTATGAACCCACAGATCTAAGAACCTTAAGGAACCTGAAGTAGCACAAACACACACACACACACACACACACACACACACAATAACATCAAAGCACCTCAAAATCAAATTTCTGAAAGACAGTGATAAAGAGAAAATCTTAAAATCAGCCAGAGGAAAAAGGCACATGGTGTACAGAGGAATAAGGATAAGAATGAGAGCAGATTTCAGAAACGATGCAAGTCAGAAGACAATGGACATCTTTAAATTGTAGAATGAAAAAAAAAATACTGTCAACATAGAATTCTATATCCAGCAAAAATCTTCTTTAAAATTTTTACCTTAAGGTGAAATAAACACTTATTAAGACAAACAAAAGCTGAGGGGCTTTGCCATTTAAAATCACTATAAGTATTGTTAGAGAAAGTTCTTTAGATAGAAGAAAAATAAAACCAGATGGAAACTTGGATCTAACAAAGGAATGAGGAGAACAAGAAATGGTAAATATGTGGGTAAATATGAAAGTATTTTTTCATTTTTAAATTTCTTCTATGACTAATTAACTATACAAAGCAAAAATAACAAACATGTTGGGTTCATAACTTATGCAGAAATAAAATGTATGACAACAATAACACAAAGGATGGAAGGGGAAAATGGAAGTATATTGTTATAAGGTTATTATACAATAGTCAAATATTATTATTTAAAGTAGACTTGGTAAGTTGAGGATATGTATTATAAACATTAGCACAACCACTAAAAGCTAAAAGGTAGAGGTATATAGCTAAGAAACCAATAGCAGGAAATAAAGGTAAAAAATAAACAGAGAACAGATGGGATAAATAGGGAACAAACATCCAGATGGTAGATTTAATCACAACCATTACATGTAAATGGTTACAAACACTCGAAATAAAAAGAATGAATTAGATCCAGCTGACTGGAGGGAATTCCTGATGCCCTGTGAAGTGGAAAAAGCAACATACAGAGTTGCTGTTAGCATTTGTTTATCTATGAGTAGTAGGAGGGAGAGGTGAGGGAAAAACAGAAGGAGACTGACAAAATGGAAACATATGCATGATAAAATAACAAGAAGTGTTAAATAGAATCTATGACAGTGTTGTTGATAATAAAAATGTGTTCTGGGGCTTCCCTGGTGGCGCAGTGGTTGAGAATCTGCCTGCTAATGCAGGGGACACGGGTTCGAGCCTGGGTCTGGGAAGATCCCACATGCCGCGGAGCAACTAGGCCCGTGAGCCACAACTACTGAGCCTGCGTGTCTGGAGCCTGTGCTCCGCAACAAGAGAGGCCGCGATAGTGAGAGGCCCGCGCATCGCGATGAAGAGTGGCCCCCGCTTGCCGCAACTGGAGAAAGCCCTCGCACAGAAACGAAGACCCAACACAGCCAAAAATAAATAATAGATAAATAATAAATTAATTTAAAAAAAAAAGAAAGAAACACATCTCTACATAGCCATGGATCAAAGAAAAAGTTATGATATGAGAAAATATTAAAAAAAAATGTGTTCTGAACATAGACCAGGACTAGAAGATGACACGAACAAGTGAAAATACTGAATTGACCTAGGATGTGATTGTGGTTAATTTCATTCTTAGATTCTCGACCTTCCATATAGCTTTTATAACAAAATATTAAAATTTAAAAATAAATGTATGAAGTTTGAAGATACAGAAAATCATGACCCAAATTCCTTTTATAGTGAGTGGTTCTTTGACTCTCTAGTTTCGTGGAAGGAAAGTGAGTGAAGACCTTTTGTGCAATAATTCTCCCAAGATAGTTCCAGCCCTGTAAATGCTTTAGCATCTTATCTGGTATTAGCACAGGGCACTGGCTGTTGTAGGTAGTCATTAAACATGGCAAGAAACTCCACCTGAAGCGAGAGTCGGTCAGAGTTCTTTGGTTGCAGGAAGCAGGAACTGACTTTGGCTGACTTAAAGGAAAGAAAATCATTGGGAAGACCAGAAAATTAGTCTTGGAATTGAGGCAGCTCCAGAAGGAGGAAGCAGGACTTCCAGGGATGGTCCATAGCAGCCGCAGTCTGGTTGGGTTGCTTCCACTGGAACTAGTGAATTCCAGTCTTACTTCAAACTTACATCAGTGGCTCAAGTGTCGAAGTCCCAGAAAAAAGGACTGGACTCATCATGTGCTCACTCTCTAGATACACTAGGACCTACTAGGAGGTGCTCAGGACCCCTTAGGGTCTTGGTAGCAGGAGGGCTGCTTCCTGTAATCACAGTTCTACCAAAATCACATGCACATAGAGAGGGAAGGCTGTTTCCCCAAAAGAATTCAGGGTGTTTTAAGGAAGGGCTCATGGACACTGGGTGACCAAAACATACCTTTCTTGGTACTGGAAAAAGGAAGAGGAATCATGGGGAAATTTTCACAGGGTTGAGCGTCATACCAAGAATGTGGAGTCTACCTGCAACACAAGATCCCACTGCATTCCTGAGTCTGGGGTCCAAACTGAGGAGGGCAAGGTTTGCAAATGCTTTTGTGCTATGAATCTGTGGGAATTGAATTTATGGTCCAAAGCCCAATATAATAGACATGATAAGGCTTGCCTTTAGTCTGAAGGAATTTGATATAGTGGTTTGTGTTGGTGGCTTATTTATAAATATTATATGAATTTTTTCAATATAAATTTCAGTTTCAGTCTCCCATCTCAAGTGCTCCCATAAGTATGTATTAATTATTATGGGTTGGGTTTTTTTTCTGATGGGGCTCTAAAACTGACCGGAAAGAAACCACATTAATACATTTGGGGAAAAGATATTCTAAATATAATAAATGTTGCTGGGTGATATGAAATGATATGGCACGTTTAAATTAAACCTTGAAGAAGAGTATAGGCAGGTGGGCAAGTCAGGAAAATCATTAAGGAAACAAAGCAAACTGTTGAAATTCTGTGCACCACAAAAGAATAGCCATCTTGCAGATGGGCTTATAGTTGAAGAAAGCAATAAATAATCACTGAAGGAGAAAGTAAGGGTTAAATAAAGAATAAATGAAATGGAAATGGGAAGTGTTTGCTTTTGAAAACATTTGGACTCAAGATCCATCCCCAGCTTCTCAGAATGATAGGGGCTCCTGTGTGTGCCTGCTCAGAGCGATGCACTTTCTTTTCCTCAGAAAGACCAGTACTATTTACGACGTTTGTGTTAAGAAACGCCAGGGCTCCTACGGAAATGTACTCTGACCTCTTACACAACATTTTTACTTAAGCCAGAGCAAAGGAAATAATGGATGTTGAGAGATCAAATGACTGCCTTCCACTCTGTTCCCTTTAAAAATCAATAATTTTTATGAACTTCTTTTTCTTCTTAAGGAAGCAGCATCTGGCTTCATGGAATTTGGCAGAGTTAAGCATCCTGTTCTAGTTATGTTCATTTTTAAATACAAATAAGATTGGTAAATGGCAGCTAAAGTTGAACCATCTGAGTAAGAATGAGAATAATGAAAGCCAGTGAGACTGAACCATACATTTTTGGTTAGGTCTTTGTAGGTCACCTTTTCCCTCTCCCACCCGCAGTCATACAGATGAAAACATGACGTCACATGATTTGACACAATTTTTCTGTTCAAACATTTGTGGGACCTTTCTATATAATTTCATATTTTGAAGTGCTATGTTTTACACAATTCTTTTATAACAGTGTTGTATGAGGTTAGAATTAACATCTACCATACAGATAAAGTCTGTTATGACAGGACTGATCACATGCAAATATGTGTAGGCGACATGTAGCTGCAATTATGTGCTGAAGTTCATCTTTGGACTAAATTTAGAAAGGTGAAGGATTGGATACTTAGCTTTTAATCCTTTCCTCATCTTTAGAAAATGGGCCCATTTCCAGGCCAGGGCCAGGGTTATGTCTTAGAAATTTGCACCCATGTGAAGCATGCTTAAGAAGATGATTCTTACCATGAAGGCTCTTAACAGAATTAATCTTAAGCCTGAGTATGACCCAGACATTAGTCTGGGCTTCTAGTGTCACAGGATATTACGTGCGCCCAGAATAAACTAAATTGCTTAATAATGCAATGGGATGATTTGCTCAACAATTCAGTAATAAAAATACCTTTCATGAATACAAGTCATATGACTTATTTCACAAATATTGTCTTAGTTTATCATGCATGTATAATTATTCACAAGGTTTAGATAAGAAAATGAAGCTAGTAGAGGCAAGTCACTTGTCTAAGATCTCATGCTGAGTGAGTGCCTGGCACATAACGATATATTTTGCTAAGTGGATTAATGAAGTATTGTAGCAGATCCTTTGTCTTCTGGTCAACTGCTTACAAAATGTACAAATGAAGGCAAGCATAGCTGCCATAATATACAGCAGTGTTGAAAAGAAGAAAAGCATAATAGAAATGTCACTTTTAGAAAAGTTTTGCAGGACTTTGGTAGCCTTTTGTAAGCTAGTTTCGAAAAGATGGCAGGCAGGGGAGCTGTCCTTGGTGCTGAACCTGCCATGAGGCGAATAGGTCAGAGGATGGCCTTAACCAGTTTTCCTACATATTTTCTTCTGGGCTTCTATTACCAATGACAATACTATCAATAAAAATTATATTTATAAAAAATTTTCCTTTTTAAATATTTTAAGGACTTTATAATATTTTTAATTATAGCTTTGTTGTTATTATTTAAAAAGGTAAATTTAATGCTATAATTCACTAGATTTTAGTATAGTCACAAAGTTGCCGAATTATCACCACTATGTAACTTTAGAATATTTTTATTACTGCCAAAAAAAAAAAAAAACCCACAGAAACCCCTCTCCTCAGCCTCTGGAACCAGGAATCTACTTCCTGTTTCTATAGATTTGCCTTTTCTGGACTTTTCATATAAATGGAATCATACAATATGTGGCCATTTGTAACTTACTTCTTTCACACAGCATACTGTTTTTGAGGACTATCCATGTTGTGATATGTATCAATACTTCATTAAGTTTATTGACAAACAATAATCCATTGTATGAATATACCACATTCTATTCATCAGTTAATGAACATTTAAATTGCTTCTCCTTTTGGGCTATGCTGCTGTGAACATCTATGTACAAGTTTTTTTGTGTGGATATATGTTTTCAGTTCTCTTGTGTGTATACCTAGGAATCGAATTGCTGGGTTATATGATCATTTTAATATTTTGAGGATCTGTCAAACACTTTTCCAAAGCAGTTGCCACCAGCAATGTATGAGTATTCCAAATTTTCCACATCCTTATCAACAATTGTTATTGTCTGTTTTTTTAATATTAGTCATCCTAGTGGGTGTGAAATTGTATCTCATTGTGGTTGACTTGCATTTCTGTAATGACTAATGACGTTGAGCATCTTTTCATGTACTTATTGGACACCTGTCATCTTCTTTGGAGAAATGGCCATTCAAATCTTTTGCACATTTTAAAAAATTTGGGTGGTTTTTCTTTTTATTGTTAAGGTGAAAGAGTTTTTTATATATTCTGGATGCAAATCCTTTATCAAATATATCATTTAGAAATATTTTCTCTCACACTGTGGGTTGTCTTTTCACTTTCTTGATAGTGTAAATGACTGTTTTCAACACAGTGATCCTTCTCTGATGAAATATTAGTCAGCCATAAAAAAGAATAAAATAATGCCATTTGTAGCAACATGGATGGACCTAGAGATTATCATACTAAGTGAAACAAGTCAGACAGAGAAAGACAAATATCATATGATGTCACTTATATGTGGAATCTAAAAAACAGTGCAAACAAACTTATTTACAAAACAGAAATGGACTCACTGACATAGAAAACAAACCTATGGTACCAAAGGGGAAGGGGAGAGGGATAAATTGGGAGTACGGGATTTACAGATGCACACTACCACATATAAAATGGGTAAACAACAAGGATTTACTATATACAGGACAGGGAACTATATACAATATCTTGTAATAACCTATAATGGAAGAGAATTTTAAAAAAGGATATAGATATATATATACATATGTATAATCAAATCACTTTGCTGTACACCTGAAACTAATACAGTATTATAAATCAACTATACTTCAATTTAAAAATTGTGGAAAAAGAACAACAGAAATACAAAAAAAAAAAGAAAAAAAAATTCCAGCATCTATGCTCTGAGTAGCTCATTATGAAGGAAGGAACTCATTTACAACATAATTGTTGGCAAATATTATATGAAAGAAAAGTTTTAGTGGTTCTCTGGTAAAAGGCTTGCTTATAAAACTGGACGATGCAGAATGTGTGGCATCTGTTCCCTGCAGGAGAAGAGGTATGCCTCACTATAACACTGTACTTTTCTCATTGTGTGGAACCTACTCTCCTCTCAATAAAACAAACTCTGCTTGAAAATGATAGCCAGGGGAAAAAATAATGGAAGCATAGAACTGTTTTATATACTAATAAGTATTAAACTCCTGTTTTCAAATTTTATTCTTTGGCAATAAAATATATTCCTCTCACACAATCAGAGAAAGATTAAACTATTTTTTAATTAGAAAATATTTACATCGGCAAGAGCTTTTCCCCCTTATTGGAAAGCAGAATAAGAAAAAGAGTCTAGTGAGTTAACTGAGATCAATTTTATTCCTTTAAAAAGTTTCAAGGTTGAGAGATCAAGATGGTGTAATGGAAGGATGTAGGGCACACCTCCTCCCACAGACACATCAAAAATACATCTACACGTGGAACAATTCCCACAGAGTACCTACTGAATGCTGGCAGAAGATCTCATACAACTAAAACTACAAGAAAAATAACTATTTAACCAGATAGGGTGAAAGAAAAAAAAAAAAAAAAAGGAATTAGGATGGTACCTGTGCCCCTGGGAGGGAGCTGTGAAAGAAGGCTTCCCTCACCCTGGGAACTCCCTTCACCAGTTGGGAGATCATTTGGGACATATAGGGAGCTTCAGAGGCTCACAGGAGAGTGCAGCAACTGGCTTATGGCAGGCAGAACAGAGACAGACCAGGACAGACGGTCCTGGACACCTCACTGCACTCCCCAGCACGAGATGTGCATCTGCTGGTGTGTGCAGGATCTTGGTGCTGAAACTCAGGTTTCAGTGGACAGACCTGGGGAGAGGACTGGGGTTGGCTGCAGGGAGATGGCTCGAAGGAGCTGGAGTGTGGTCCAGGTCGCAACTGGGGGTGTGCTCAGGACAGAGCCCAGCTCTGCCATAGCAGCCCCATTGTTAACTTGTGCAGGAAGTGAGGGGTAGGGCCCTGACAGAGCAGCCTCATTCTGTGTGTGCCTACAGCAGGCATGGCTCTGCCTCTACAAGCTCTGGGAGCATGCAAGTGCCAGTGGGTTGCCGACACGCAGAGGTGGGGCTGAAGTCTGAGCTGATCCCTGGGTCCATGTGACTTTGAAGCAGGGCTAAAATCTGCAGAGCCATATCCCTACAGCTGTATGACATTGGTGATTTACACCGCCAGGGCCTTTGTAAACTTAGCACCTATGGGACATCCAAGTGGATTACTGGTGCTCCCATGGCTAGGGTGGGTCTAGTGTTAGCAGCTGCAGGCTTTGCAAGTGTAAGCATGCAGAGGTGCAGCTGGGGTATGGGCTGATTCCGTAGCGCCAAGGGGTAGAACTATGGTGGGTTGCAGTGCCTGACCAACATATTTGTGCTGGTGGCTTTGTGAGCACGGAGCCTAAGGGACATCCAGGCTGGTTGCCAGAATTCCCACAGCTGAGGTGGGACCAAGGGCAGTATACTTTGTGAGCATGCATGGGTGATAGGCAACCCTAGAGAGCACACTTCCAGGTGGAAAGCTCTTATGAAGGAATACTCAGTGGCTCCTCTTGCAGTGGAAGTACTCCAGTACCACCGACCTCAAACTGCAGCTCAGAAACAGATCTGAGAGCTAATACTTCAACAAATAAGGAGCAGACCCTGCCCCCAATAGGGCTGTGACAACCACAGAGCAAAGAGGAGGCCCCACTCAACATCCAGTGCAGGCTGTCGTCACCACAACACCAATCAAGCCCCCTATGAAGGAGACAACACTCAGCACACACTGAGGAAAGATGTGGAAGGCATCCATACTAAAAACAGTCTTCACACCAAAAATATAAGACTCATGCAGGTTACACAGGGACACTCCCACACCCTCAAGAACACAGTAGGTAAATTCATAGAGTCAGAGAAATATAAGAAAAATGAAGAAGCAGAGGAACCAGTCTCAATTAAAAGAACAAGAGAAATCCCCAGAAAGAACAAACAATGAAACAGACCTCTCCAGCCTACTGGATCACAAGTTCAAAATGGAGGTAATAAAAATACTGAAGGAATTAAGAAAGTCTATAGATAGAAATGCAGATCACTGTAACAAGGAGCTAGAAACTATAAAGAGGAGTCAAGAAAAATTAGAAAATTCATCTGCTGAGCACTGTAACAAGGAGCTAGAAACTATAAAGAGGAGTCAAGAAAAATTAGAAAATTCATCTGCTGAGACAAAAGCCAAGCTAAAGGCAATAAATAGCAAACTAGATAATATAGAACAATGAATAAGTGATCTGGAAGATAAAATAATGGAAATCACCCAATGAGAACAGCTGACAGAAAGACAAATGAAAAAAAAATGAAAGCATTGTGAGACCTATGGGACAATATAAAGCAAGCCAATCTATGCATAATAATGATCCCAGAAGGAGAAGAAAGAGAAAAGGGGATCAAAAATGTATTTGCAAAAATTATGGCTGAAAACTTCCCAAACCTAAAGAAGGAAACAGATATCCAGGTACAGGAAGCACAGAGGGTCCAAAACAAGATGAATCCAAACAAACCTACACCAAGACATATTATAATTAAAATGGCAAAAGTTGAACATAAAGAGAAGATTCTAAAGGCAGCAAGAGAAAAACAAAGAGTTAGTCACAAGGGAATCCCCATAAGGCTATAAGCTGATTTCTCTACAGAACCATTGCAAGAGAGAAGTGGCAAGATATATTCAAAGTCCTGAAAGGGAAAAACCTGCAACCTAGGATACTCTGCCCGCAAGATTATCATTTAGAATAGAAGGAGAGAGAAAGAATTTCTCAGACAAGCAAAAACTAAAAGAAGGGGAATGTAAAAAAACAATCCCTTTAAAAATAGTATCCAAAAAAATAAAATAAAATAAAATACTTATGAATAAGCCTGACTGAGGAGGTGAAAACTTATATGCTGAGAACTATAAAACATTAATAAAGGAAACTGAAGATGATTTAAAGAAATGGAAAGATATCCCATGCTCTTGGACTGGAAGAATTAAAATAGTTAAAATGACCATACTACCCAAAGCAATCTACAGATTTAATGCAATCCCTATCAAATTACCTATGACATTTTTCACAGAACTAGAACAAATAATCCTAAAATTTATATGGAACCATAAAAGACCCAGAATTGCCAAAGCAATTCTGAGGAAAAAGAACGAAGTAGGAGGCATAACCCGCCCAGACTTCAGACAATACTACAAAGCTCCAGTAATCAAAACACCATGTTACTGGCACAAAAACAGACATATGGATCAATGGAGCAGAATAGAGAGCCCAGAAATAAACCCACACACCTATGGTCAATTAATCTTCGATAAAGAAGGCAAGAATATACAGTGGAGAAAAGAGTCTCTTCAGTAAGTGGTGCTGGGAAAGCTGGACAGCCGCATGTAAATCAACAAAGTTAGAACACATCCTCACACCATAACAAAAATAAACTCAAAATGACTTAAAGACTTAAATATAAGACAGGGCACTATAAAACTCCTAGAAGAGAACATAGGCAAAACATTCTCTGACATAAATCATAGCAATGTTTTCTTGGTCAGTCTCCCAAGGCAACAGAAATAAAAGCAAAATTAAACAAATGGAACCTAATCAAACTTATAAGCTTTGCACAGCAAAGGAAACCATAAACAAAATGAAAAGACAACCTACACACTGGCAGAAAATATATGCAAATGATGCAACTGACAAGGGATTAATTTCCAAACTATACAAGCAGATCATACAACTCAACAAAAAAACAAACAACGCAATCAAAAAATGGACAGAAGACCTAAACAGACATTTCTCCAAAGTAGACATATAGACGGCCAACAGCACATGAAAAGACGTTCAACATCACTAATTATTAGAGAAATGCAAATCAAAATTACGAGATCTTACCTCACACCAGTCAGAATGGCCATCATCTTAAAAGTCTACAAATAACAAATGCTGGAGAGGGTGTGGAGAAAAGGGAATCTTCCTACACTATTGGTGGGAAAGTAAATTGGTGCAGCCACTATGGAGAACAGTATGGAGGTTCCTTAAAAAACTAAAAATAGAGTTACCATATGATCCAGCAATCCCACTACTAGGTATATATCCAGAAAAGATGAAAACACTAATGTGGAAAGATACACTCACCCCAGTGATCATAGCAGCACTATTTACAACAGCCAAGAAACGGAGGAAACCGAAGTGTCCACTGATGGATGAATGGATAAAGAAGATGTGGTGTGTATGTATATATATATATATATACATACACACACACACACAGACACACAATGGAATATTACTCAGCCATTAAAAAGAATGAAATAATGCCATTTATAGCAACATGGATGGACCTAGAAATGATCATACTAAGTGAAGTAAGCCCAACAGAGAAATACAAATATCATATATCACTTATATGTGGAATCTAAAATATGATACAAATGAACTTATTTTCAAAACAGAAATGGACTCACTGACATAGAAAACAAACATATGGTTACCAAAGGGGAAAGGGGGTGGAAGAGGGATAAAGCAGGAGTTTGGGATTAGCAGATACAAACTACTACATATAAAATAGATAAACAACAAGGATTTACTGTATAGCACAGGGAACTATATTCTATATCTTGTAATCACCTATAATGGAAAAGAATATGAAAAAGAATATATATTCAGATATAGATATAGATATAGATATAGATATAGATATAGATATATATAACTGAATCACTTTGTTACACACCAGGAACTAACACAACATTGTAAATCAACTGTACATCATTAAAAATAAAATAAATTTAATTTTAAAAACTTTCAAATATAGCATTTATCCAATACCTACACTGAGTTGAAAAATATCTTCTAACTCTCATATCCCTGAGCTAAAAATATATTTTCCCTACATGGGTAGTTTTCCATTATTTGTTTCAGTTAAGGGAATGTTCTTCCTCCTGCTAAAAATCAATAATTGCTATCAATATAATTGAAGAATCATTCAAACATTCAAAGTTTAATATGTTCATAAGGGTAAATGATATTTATTAATATTTATTTTTAAATGCTTATTTTGTTGGACAGAAATGAGAGTTATCTAATAGTTTAATTTACAAACATCTGAAATTCACTATTAATTTATTTAGCTTTCAAAGTGTTTTCCCCTAGTATCTTAAAGTCATTACAGGGCCATCTGAAGTACTTTTTACATTTTATCCAAATAATTCCTATGTACATTTACTTTAAAAAATAAATACATAGTGGGAGTCAGAAGACCTGAGTTCTATTTTTGATGTCACTGTGATCTCTAGAAGATAGTAAACTGCTGGTTTAATTTTTCATCTTTTGAGGATGCTATATGAACGATTAAAATTGGCTTTGAACTTTTCTCTGCTGATGTCACCAGAATTACAGTAAAGCAAGAATTTTTTTTTTTAATTTTGCTTTGGGTTTTTTTGATTTTGGTTTTTGTCTTTAACCACTGTTCACTACTGGGTTATGGAGAAGACATAGTCTACAACAAAAATCCTCATATAAGAGTCTTCTCAGTCAAGTCACCACTTCAGTTATTACCCTGCCCTAGATAATGTCAGAAAGATGAGAGCTTTACAAAAACACGGGCTCTGTCAACCTCCACCCTCTCCTTTGTCAAGAATTTCAGAGTGCATGCAGAACTGACAAAGCTCACCTGGAGTTCACAAAGCTAAATTCTGGGAAGGACTCACTAGGAATTATTATGACACCTGGGGAACAAAATTTCCTATCACCTGGTGGTCTAGATAATATCACTCTGCTGGGATGTCTCCAAGGGCAACAGTTATAAAGCTTTGGATAATCAGGTAACAATTAGACACTCTGAAATTCTGCCAGAGCTAGCTTCTACTGGAAGAAGAAGAAAATTTAATTTCAATAGAAATTTTTTTTTGCACTTCAAACGAACCAAGCAAATATTTACTTGTTACTAACTCTGTGCCAGGAACCAGGCCAGGTGTGGGGACATAAAGAATGATGGTATAGTCTTTACCCAAAGGAGATCATATTATAATTGAGAGACTAATGGAAAACAAATATTGATAAAGCTGTTTTATTCCTATCTACATTTGGAACCAATATAGGTGGAGAAATTAATTCTCACAGGCAACTGAAGAGTGTAGATGTTATAGTTTAGAAGGTAGGATGGACCAAATCATGAAGAAAGTGGAACGTCACATCAATAATCGTCAATAGGAACAGTCATTTGAATTTTAAAAGAATGACTTGGATGGAAGCATGGAAAATGGAGTGAGATGGAGGAGAGACACCAGGGGCAGGGAGATCAATGACAGGGCTTAATGACCAATTGGACACAGGAGGTGAAGAAGGGAGAGGAATTTAATAAAACTGGGACTTTTCTGATAACCTATATAAAATAGCATATTTTGTCATTCACTATCCCTTTACTCTGCTTTATTTTTTTTCCCATAGAGCTTGACACTAACACACACACATGCACACGTGCGTGCACACACACCCCCCTGTGTGTTTTACCTATTGCCCATTTCACCAGTACAATATAAGATTCATAAGGAAAGGGATTTCGCTGTGTTTACTGTTATATCCCCAGTGCCGACCACCAAAACCTACTTATGAAAGGATGAATTAAATGGCTAACTTAAGAGAATAAGTGACTTGCAATATCATCAACTAGGATAGGAAATATAGAAGGAATGGCAGGTTTGTGAGACTTGTGACAGATTCAGTTTGAGGCATGATGATTTTGAGGTGGAACTTCGAGGTAGAATATATGGTCTGGAACTTGATAGAGAAGATGGGGCTACAGATTGATATTTGGAGGTCATGGGTGCTCGGGTATCAGTAAAAGAACAAATTTCTAACTGAGGAGACGTGATGTACTGTGTGTGGATCTCAGAGTTTTGTGTGACTTCTGGCCGTCAGAACTATCATCTTAATTATCTGCCTCTGGTTCACAGAATTTGTAGGTATGCTTTACAGATGTTAAGGCCATTGGGAATGCTGTTCCTGTGGCCACACCTAACACATACCTGCCTGGCTATCCCTGTCTACCCTGTCATTGACTCCAGTTTACTTTGGAGGTGACAACTTATATATACATTTTCAATTCTTTGGACAGATTTAATATGGTTGGCTGAGCATGTCTGCTCTCTTCCCATAAGCCACTTGAAATAACTGCTCCATTCCCTAAACACAAAACACACACAAACACACACACATGCATGTGATAAACCTAGAAACTAACAATGAATACAACAGGAATAAGTAATTTGAAAACTCATAAAAGATGTAATGGCAATGAAGATGTTCTACAGTTCAGTATTTAAGACTATTTGGCAGGCAGTCATGACATTCCTTATTATTGAGTGTCAACTAGTAGAGGTCATATATTTTTGTTCTTTAAAACAGCAAGGGCATAATGGCCTGTAATAAGTATAACCCATGTCATCTTCCTTCTCATTTCCCAATGTCACTTTAATTAAAAATTACCTGGATGAGATAAGACAGCTCTCAATTTGACTGCCATTCTGCATGTATCTTGAGTCCTCACACTTTTCACAGCAATTTGATGTTTCACATGTTTCATGAGAAAAATAAACTATAGTATAATTTACTCCATTGGTTTTTAAGCAAATCTGAAGGATACAGTGTAGTAACAAGCATTAACAGTTGGATACAGAGTATATCAAATGTAATATTTGTTATAGGCTAAGACTCATCTGTCAAGGTTCAAATTGGATGAATTATATTATTCAGTTATTAAATACTTTCATTACATTTCATTTAAAATGTAATTATTGTTTCTATGACTTTCAAAATATACTTTCCCAATGACCTTCATTCAGGGTTGTGCTCCTTTCAGGAAATGTTGTGACTTTAGGATAGCCACCTCTGTACTTAGATAGAACAGTAGTAGTTCTGAATCAGACACCTCTGACTGTCTTAACTGACTCCTTCCTTCAAAAGACATGGCTTAACTCCTAGACTGTGCCCCCTCCAGCACCACTTTTGCTGCATTTGTCAGACTGGCTGAAGTCTGAGTTAAAGGTCCAGGCTTGGAGTCTCACATGCTGTTTCCCTCCCTAACTTCTGGGTTCGGATGAAATGCTACATCATGCAGAATGGAATCTAGCCTCCTGAGTGGCCACTGAAAGGCTTGATGACACCACACGTGTAATATGGTGAGTTAGCTTTCCGTGGGGGTGAACCTTGACTTACAGGAAATAGGAGGCGGGGATGGGGGGTGGGAAGTCAGGCAGGTAGCATCTTCCTACCATGGAATAGTCTGAGATGGAATTCTTTCTTGCAGCCCTTCTGGAAGAGTCCAATGTGCCAAGCAATGACCAGCCTTTTCTTTATCTTTTTTTGAAGTTTTGTATGAAGTGGTAGCCAGCCTGGTAACACATTATATCACTTTGCCTTGGTTATTTTTCCCCTCGCACTCACTGTTTTCAATTTTCACCTCCTGTTATGCGCTGAATTGTGTCCCCTGCCCCAGTCTAAAATTCATAGGTTGAAGCCCTATGACCAATGTGACTGTATTTAGAGACAGGGCCTTTAGGGAGGTAAGTAAGGTTAAATGAGATTATAAGGGTGGGTCCCTAATCCAATAAGGTTGGTGGCCTTTTATGATGAGGAAGAACAGAGCAGCCAAGATGGCAAAATAGAAAAACCCTGAGCTTACTTCCTCTCACAAGCACACAAAAATCACAACTATCTGCAGAACAATCATCGATGCAAAAGCCCACCAGAAAAGATCTTCTACAATTAAAGACATAAAGAAGGAACCACGGGACTTCCCTGGTGGTGTAGTGGTTAAGAATCCACCTGCCAGTGCAGGGGACACAGGTCCAAGCCCTGGTCCAGGAAGATCCCAGATGCTGCGGAGCAACTAAGCCTGTGCACCACAACTACTGAGCCTGCGCTCTAGAGCCCATGAGCCACAACTACTGAAGCCCGCACACCTAGAGCCTGTGCTCCACAACAAGAGAAGCCACCGCAATGAGAAGCCCGCACACTGCAATGAAGAGTAGCCCCTGCTTGCTGTGACTAGAGGAAGCCCATGCACAGCAACGAAGACCCAACGCAGCCAAAAATAAATAAATAAAACAAAGAAATTTAAAAAAAAAGAAGAAGGAACCACAATGACACAGGTAGGAGGGGTGGACTCTCACGATATAATTAAATCTCATTCCCTCTGTGTGGGCAACTCACAAACTGGAGAATAATAATATTGCAGAGGTTCTTCAATGGAAGTGAGAGTTCTGAGCCCCATGTCAAGCTCCCCGTGTCAGGTTCAGCACCAGGAAGAGGAGCCCCCAGAGCATTTGGCTTTGAAGGCCAGGGGGGCTTAATTGCAGGAGCCCCACAGGACTGGGGGAAATAGAGACTTCACTCTTAAAGGGGGCATGCAAAATCCCATATGCACTGGGACCCAGGGCTAGGTAATTTGATAGAAGCCTGGGCCAGACCTACCTGCTGGTCTTGGAGAGTTTTCTAGAGAGGCAAGGAGCAGCTATGGCTCACCCTGGGGGCATAGACACTGGTGGCAGACATACTGGGGGACACTCAAACACCTGAACACTGCTGTTGGTGGCTACCATCTTGGTTCATTAATGCCAAGACCTGGCCCCACCCAACAGCCTATAGGCACAAGTGCTGGGACACCTCAGGCCAAATAACTAACTGGGTGGGGACACAGCACTAACCATCAGCAGATAGGCTGCCTAAAGACTTCCTGAGCCCACAGCCATCTCTAGAAATACCCTTAGACATGACCCTGCCCACCAGCGGGCCAAGATCCAACTCCACCCACCAGTGGGCAGGCACTGGCCTTCCTACCAGCAAGCCTGCACTAGCCTCTAGACCAGCTTCACTCAGAGGGCAGACACCAGCAGCAGAAAACTATGATCCCGCAGCCTGCAGACTGAGCCTACCAGCAGCAAGCCAGAGCCTACCCTGGAACCAGCTGAACCCCGGCCCTGCCCATTAGCAGGTCAGTGCAATCTCTGGAACATCCTGGACCCCATACACAACTGTGTCAGGAAATTTCCCCCTCCCAACAATCTGAAACAAGCTCTGGGATCCCTAGGCCTGCAGCCAGATTCCAGGAACCAGATCTGCCTGCAAGTAGTTTGGCACTAACTGCAGGATCTGGCTTCACCTGCAAGTGGGTGGGCAACCACCCCAGTCTTTTGGACCCTGACTCTGCCCACCACTGAGCCAACACTAGCCCTGGGGCCACCTAGGGTTCTGCAACCAGCTGCCTTGTAACCAGGCACCACTAAACAGCAGCCAACAGCATCCACAGAAGGCAGGGCCTGGCAACCAACTGGACTAGGGGCCAACCAAACCTACCAGACCGCCCACATAGTCAGCCTAACACAACAGAAGGACCCATGCAGCCCTCTTAGGGGGAACCACCAAGCATATAGCTTGGGTAATGAGATGGGAGTGCACTGCTGGGATGCATAGGACATCTCCTATAAAAGGCCACTTCTCCAAGGTTGAGAAACGTGACTAATCTACCACATATATAAAATACAAATAGCAACTCAGAAAAAATGAGGTGACAGAGGACTATGTTTCAGACAAAGGAATAAGATAAAACCTCAGAAGAAGAACCAAGTGAAGTGGAGATAGGCAATCTACCCAAGAAAGAGTTCAGAGTAATGGGCCCACAGAGCCTACATAGGGAGCACTCCGAGAGCATATAGCTCTGGTGACCAGAGGGGAGTGCACTGCTGAAATGCATAGGACATCTCCTACAAATGGCCACTCATCAAGATTGGGAAAAGTAACCAACCTATAGAAATAAAAACAGAGAATTAGGCAAAATGAGGCAACAGAGAAATATGTTCCAAACAAAGGAATAAGATAAAACCCCAGAAGAAGAACTAAGAGAAATGGAGCTAGGTAATCAACACAATAAAAAGTTCAAAAGTACTGATCATAAAGATGTTCGAGGGACTTCCCTGGTGGTCCAGTGGTTAAAACTCCACACTTCCACTGCAAAGTGCGCATGTTCAATCCCTAGTCAGGGAACTAAGATCCCACATGCTGCATGGCATAGGCAAAAAAAAAAAAAAAAAAAAAAAAAAGAAAGATGCTCGAAGAACTTGGGAGAAGAATAAACAAATACAGTGAGAAGTTTAACAAAAAGGAAAAATAAAGAAAGATGAAATGGAGCTTAAGAATACAATAAGTGAAATAAAAACTACACTAGAAAGAATGAACAGTAGATTAGATGATACAGAGGAATGGATCAACAAACTAAAAGAGAGAGTAGTTGAAATCACTCGAACTGAACAGAAAAAAAGAAAAATGAATAAAAAGAGATGACGACAGCTTAAGAGACCTCTGGTACAACATCAGGCATACTAACATTCATATTATAGGGGTCCCAGAAGGAGAAGAGAGAGAAAGGGGCAGATAACATATTTGAAGACATAACAGCTGAAAACTTCCCTAACCTGGGAAAGGAAACAGACGTTCGGGTCCAGAAATCACAGAGTCCCAAACAGGATCAACTGAAAGAGGACCATACTAAGATACATTGTAATTAAAACGGCAGAAATTAAAGAGAGAATATTAAAAATAGCAAGAGAAAAAACAACAAATTACATACAAGGGAACTCCCCTAAGACTATCAACTGACTTTTCAGCAGAAACTCTGCAGGCCAGAAGGGAGTGATATGATATATTTAAAGTGATGAAACAAAAAAACCTATGACCAAGAATACTCTACCCCTCAAGGCTATCATTCAGATTTGAAAGAGAGATCAAAAGTTTTACAAACAAGCAAAAGCTAAAAGAGTTCATCACCTTGAAACAGCCTTACAAGAAATGTTAAAGGGACTTCTCTAAGCAGGAAAGAAAAGGCCACAACTAGAAACATGAAAATTATGAAAGGAAAAATCTCATTGGTAATGACAAATGTACAGTAGTGGTAGTAAATCAATTACTTATAAAGCTAGTAGGAACGTTAAAAGACAAAAGTAGTAAAATCATCTATATCCACAATAAGTAGTTAAGGAATACACAAAACAAAAGGATGTAAAACATGATGTCAAAAACAGTAAACATGAGGACTGGGAGTAAAAATCCCAGGTTTTAAAAATGTGTTTGAACTTGAGAGACTGGCAACTTAAAACAATCAGGTAAATATATAGATTGCTATATATAAACCTCATGGTAACCACAAATCAAAAATCTATAATAATACACACACCAAAAAAAGGGAAAGAAATCCAAACATAACTCTAAAGATAGTCATCAAATCACAAGGAAAGAGAGCAAAAGAAGAAGAAAGGAACAAAAAAGAACTACAAAAATAACCCCCGTACAATTAACAAAATTGCAATAAGTACATACCTATCAATAATCACTTTACATGTAAATGGACTAAATGCTCCAATCAAAAGACAGAGTGGGGCTTCCCTGGTGGCGCAGTGGTTGAGAATCTGCCTGCCAATGCAGGAGACACAGGTTCGAGCCCTGGTCTGGGAAGATCCCACATGCCGTGGAGCAACTAGGCCCATGAGCCACAATTACTGAGCCTGCGTGTCTGGAGCCTGTGCTCTGCAACAAGAGAGGCCGCGAAAGTGAGAGGCCCGCGCACCGCGATGAAGAGTGGCCCCCACTTGCTGTAACTAGAGAAAGCCCTCGCACAGAAACAAAGACCCAACACAGCCATAAATAAATAAATTAATTAATTAAATTAAAAAAAAAAAGAGTGGCTGAATAGATACAAAACAAGACGCAAATATATGCTCTCTACAAGAGATCTAAAGACACACACGAACTGAAAGTGAGGGAATGAAAAAAGCTATTTCATGCAAATGGAAACAAAAAGGAAGCCAGGGTGTAGCAATACTTATTTCAGACAAGATAGATCATAACAAGAGACAAAGAAGGGCATTACAGAATGATAAAGGGATCAATCTAAGAAGAAAATATGATAATTTTAAATATATATGCACCCAACATAAGAGTACCTAAATACATAAACCAAATATGAGCACCTAAATACATAAACCAAATATTAACAGACATAAAAAGAGAAATTGACAATAACACAGTAATAATGGGGGAATTTAAAACCCTGCTTACATCAATGGACAGATCATCTAGATAAAAAATCAATAAGGAAACACTGACCTAAAACAGCACATTAGACAAAGTGAACTTAACAAGTATACATAGAACATTCCATCCAAAAGCAGCAGAATACACATTCTTTTCAAGTGTCCATGTAATGTTCTCCAGGATAGGTCATATTGTAGGCCACAAAACAAGTCTCAGTAAGTTTAAAAAGATTGACATCCTATCAAGCAACTTTTCTGACCACAACACTGTGAGACTAGAAATCAACTTCAAGAAAAAAGACTGCAAAAGACATAAACATGTGGAGGCTAAATAATACGCTACTAAACAACCAACTTGTCACTGAAGAAACTGAAGATGACACAAACTGATGGAAAGATATATCATGCTCATGGATTGGGAGAATTAATATTGTTAAAAATGACCATACTACCCAAGGCAATCTACAGATTCAATGCAATCCCTATCAAAATACTAATGGCATTTTCACAGAACTAGAACAAATAATTTAAAAAATTTTCTGGAAACACAAAAGACTCCAAATAGCCAAAACAATATTGAGAAAGAAGAACAAAGCTGGAGAGATCACAATCTCTGGTTTTAAACTATACTACAAAGCTCCAGTAATCCAAACAGCATGGTACTGGCACAAAAACAGACATATAAATTAGTAGAAAAGAAAAGACAGCCCAGAAATGAACCCACAGTTATATGGGCAATTAATCTAAAACAAAGGAGGAAAGAATATACAATGGGGAAAAGACAGTTTCTTCAATAAATGGTGTTGGGAAAATTGGTCAGTTACATGCAAAAGAAGCAAACTGGACAACTCACACCATGCACAAAAATAAACTCAAATGCATTAAAGATATAAATGTAAGACCTGTAACCATAAAACTTCTAAAAGAAAAAGTAAGAAGTATACTCTTTGACATTGGTCTTAGTAATATTTTTTTTGAATATGTCTCCACAGGCAAGGGAAACAAAAGCAAAAATAAACAAATGGGACTACATCAAATTAAAAACTTTTCACATACGGAAACTATCAACTAAATGAAAAGGCCGCCTACTAAATGGGAGAAGATACTTGCAAATGACATACAGTAAGTCCCCTACATACAAGCCTTCAAGTTTTGAACTTTCAAAGGTGTGAATGTGCGTTCCATCAACATCAGGCATGAGTGAAACTGCAGCTTGCCCTCAGTCTTCTACTGCTGACGATCCTTCAGCTCTACCCTCTCCCACCTCCTCCCCCTCCTCCAGTCAGTAACTCTTCTTGCCTGTTCCCTCGATGCCAGCTGTTGTACTGTACTACTGTACTTTTCAAGGAAACATACTGTAAGATTAAAAATGTTTTCTTTATTTTTTGTATTTGTTTTTTATGTATTATTTGTGTGAAAGGTACTATAAACCTATTATAGTACAGTACTATATAGCCGATTGTGTTAGTTGGGTACCTAGGCTAATTTTGCTGGACTTACGAACAAATTGGGCTTATGAATGCACTCTCAGAAAGGAACTTGTTTGTAAGCAGGGGACTTACTGTAGCTGATAAGGGGTTGATATCCAAAATATACAAAGAATTCATACAACTCAACATCAAAAAAACAACCCAATTAAAAAATGGACAGAGGATCTGAATAGACATTTTTCCAAAGAAAATATGCAGATGGCCAACAGACACATGAAAAGATGCTCAACATCACTAATCATCAGGGAAATGCAAACCAAAATCACAATGAAATATCCCCTTTATATCTGTCAGAATGACTATTATCAGAAAGACAACAAGTAACAAGTACTGGCAAGGATTGGAAAAAAGAACCCTTGTGCACTGTTGGTAGGAATGTAAATTGGTGTAGCCACTATGGAAAACATTATGGAAATTGCTCAAAAAATTAAAAATAGAACTACCATATGATCCAGTAATTCCACTTCTGGATATTTATCCAAAGAAAATAAAAACAGTAATTAGAAAAGATATATGCAACCCTATGTTCATAGCAGCATCATTTACAATAGCTAAGATATGGAAGCAACCTAAGTGCCCATCAACAGATGAATGGATACACACACACACACACACACACACACACACACAGTGGAATATTACTCAGCCATAAAAAGAATGAAACTTTGCCATTTGTGATAACATGGATGGTCTAGAGGGTATTATGCTAAGTGAAATAAGTCAGAGAAAGACAAATTATGATATCACTTACATGTGGAATCTAAAAAACAAAACAAATGAACAAACATAACAGAGTCATAGATACAGAGAACAAACATGTCGTTGCCAAGGGGAGGAGTTGAGGGGGAGATAAGACATAGGTGAGGGGGACTGAGGTACACATTTCTAGTTACAAAATAAATGAGTCATGGGTATGAAATGTACAGTGTGGGGAAAATAGTAAACAATTATGTAATATCTTTGTATGGTGACAGATGGTAACTAGACTTATCATGGTGATCAATTTGAAATGTATAGAAATATTGATTCACTATGTTATATATCAGGAATTAACATAGTGTTGTAGGTCAATTATACTTCAAAAGCAAACAAACAGACTCATGGAAAAGGAGATCAGATTTGTGGTTACTAGAGGCACGGGTGTGGGTGGGGTATTGGGTGAAGGCAGTCAAAAGTTACAAAACTTCCAGTCATAAGATAAATAAGTACTAGAGATGTAATGTACAACGTGATAAAGATAATTAACACTGCTGTACTATACATATGAAAGTTGTTAAGAGAGTAATCCTAAGAGTTCTCATCATAAGGAAAAAATGTTTTTTCCCTATTTCTTTAATTTTGTGTTTATATGAGATGATGGATACTCATTAAACTTACCATGATAATCATTTCATGATGTATGTAAGTCAAATCACTATGCTGGACACCTAAACTTATACAGTACTCTATGTCATTTATATCTCAATACAACTGGAAAAAAAATTAAATTCTAAAAAACTTGTTTGTATTAGTCAATATTGTGTAGGTTAGCATTCTCGAAGTGTGGTCTGGGGACATTTTCCGTGGGTCTATGAGGTCAGTTTCAAAATCAATGATTAAATGCTAAAATGTTATTTGCCTTTTTCATTCTCAATCTCTTATGAGTGTATTGTGGAGTTTTCCAGAATGTGATACTGCAGCTCTTTGAATGCAGAAGCAGACTCCAAAATCCAGCTTTATTCTGCTTAGCCAGACATTAAAGAGATTTGTAAAAACTGAAACAGTGCTATTCTTCTCACAGCTATTTTTTTGTTCTAGAAAATATATTTTTCATTAAGATATTACTATGCTAATGTATAATGGATTCATTTACATATTTTTAAAATTTCTCAGTTTTAATATCTAAAACAGTAAATATCAATATATAGAACCCACATAAACAAAAGCCCACTGAGGTCCTGTTTTAAAATGTTGGCTTTATTATTACTTACGTATGGTTAGGTCAATAGACCAGGAGATGACTGTCACTAAAGGGAAGTCTGTTCCCAAGAGTAGGAGGCCTGCCATGTCACACAGGGCCGCACAGGGCCACCCGGGAAGCAATAGTCAGTCAGAAGGTTGAAGGAGTGAGGGGAAAGCATGGGTGAGAGCCTTATTGTGGTTTTCGCAGAAAGGAACAGGCAAGGCAGGGTAAGCAGGTTTAGGGTTGGCTAGTTTGAATAATTTCAGCAGGCTCTTAGGTGTAGGGGCTGTCCTAGGGTTTCCTGGATCTGGCCCTGAGGTGACCAGGACAGGTGAATACAGGCATACCTCGGAGATACTGCTGGTTTGGTTCCAGACTATTGCAATAAAGCAAATGGGGCAATAAGGCAAGTCACACGAATTTTTTGGTTTCCAGTACATATAAACATTATGTTTACACTATGCTGTAGTCTATTAAGTGTGCAATAGCATTATGTCTAAGAAAACAATGTACATATCTTAATTAAAAACTAATGCTGCTCGGGCCAGGCCACCAAGGGTCCCTTGCACCAGCTGGCCCCGCCCGCTCCGCGAGGGCAGGACCCGGGCCTCATCTCAGCAGCGGACAGCCGACCCCTCTGGCTTGGGCCCTGGACAAGATTTGCTTGGATCTGCCTTTGGCCACTCTTGAAGGGGACAGTCTCCAGAGTGAGGCTGGCTCTGTGATGGGGTCTGAGGACTCCAATGCTGCAGCAGAGAAAGGAGGATGTCAGAAAACCATAGGAGGGCTGGGGAGAAGATGGCGGAAGAGTAAGACGCGGAGATCACCTTCCTTCCCATAGGTACAGTAGAAATACATCTACACGTGGAACTGCTCCTACAGAACACCCACTGAACGCTGGCAGAAGACGTCAGACCTCCCAAAAGGGAACAGACGCCCTCAGGCGACCTACATGCAGAGGCGGGTCCAAATCCAAAGCTGAACCCCAGGAGCTGTGTGAACAGGGAAAAGAAGGGGAAATCTCTCCCAGCAGCCTCAGGAGCAGCGGATTAAAACTCCGCAAACAACTTGATGTGCCTGCATCTGTTGAATACCTGAATAGACAACGAATCATCCCAAATTCAGGAGGTGGACTTTGGGAGCAGGATATATTAATTTTTCCCCTGTTCCTTTTTTTTTGTGAGTGTATATGTATATGCTTCTGGGTGAGATTTTGTCTGTATAGCTTTGCTTTACAATAGCTTTATTTTGCTTCACTATATTATAGCCTATTTCTTTCTTTCTTTCTTTCTATTTTTTCTCCCTTTCACTCTGAGCCGTGTGGACGAAAGGCTCTTGGTGCTCCAGCCAGGCATCAGGGCCGTGCCTCTGAGGTGGGAGAGCCAACTTCAGGACACTGGTCCACAAGAGACCTCCCAGCTCCACGTAATACCAAACGGTAAAAATCTCTCAGAGATCTCCATCTCAACATCAAGACCCAGCATCACTCAATGACCAGCAAGCTACAGTGCTGAACACCCTATGCCAAACAACTAGCAAGACAGGAACACAGCCCCATCCATTAGCAGAGAGGCTGCCTAAAATCATAATAAGGCCACAGACACCCCAAAATACACCACCAGACGTGGATGTGCCCACCAGAAAGACAAGATCCAGCCTCATCCACCAGAGCTCAGGCACTAGTTCCCTACACCAGGAAGCCTACACAACCCACTGAACCAACCTTAGCCACTGGGGACAGATACCAAAAACAACAGGAACTACAAACCTGCAGTCTGTGAAAAGGAGACCCCAAACACAGTAAGATAAGCAAAATGAGACGACAGAAAAACACACAGCAGATGAAGGAGCAGGGTCAAAGCACACTAGACTTAACAAATGAAGAGGAAATAGGTAGTCTACCTGAAAAAGAATTCAGAATAATGATAGTAAGGATGATCCAAAATCTTGGAAATAGAATAGACAAAATGCAAGAAACATTTAACAAGGACGTAGAAGAACTAAAGAGGAACCAAGCAATGATGAAAAACACAATAAATGAAATTAAAAATACTCTAGATGGGATCAATAGCAGAATAACTGAGGCAGAAGAAAGGATAAGTGACTTGGAAGATAAAATGGTGGAAATAACTACTACAGAGCAGGATAAAGAAAAAAGAATGAAAAGAACTGAGGACAGTCTCAGAGACCTTTGGGACAACATTAAACGCACCAACATTCGAATTATAGGGGTCCCTGAAGAAGAAGAGAAAAAGAAAGGGACTGAGAAAATATTTGAAGAGATTATAGTTGAAAACTTCCCTAATATGGGAAAGGAAATAGTTAATCAAGTCCTGGAAGCACAGAGAGTCCCATACAGGATAAACCCAAGGAGAAACACGCCAAGACACATATTAATCAAACTGTCAAAAATTAAATATAAGGAAAACATATTAAAGGCAGCAAGGGAAAAACAACAAATAACACACAAGGGAATCCCCGTAAGGTTAACATCTGATCTTTCAGCAGAAACTCTGCAAGCCAGAAGGGAGTGGCAGGATATACTTAAAGTGATGAAGGAGAAAAACCTACAACCAAGATTACTCTACCCAGCAAGGATCTCATTCAGATTCGATGGAGATATTAAAACCTTTACAGACAAGCAAAAGCTGAGAGAGTTCAGCACCACCAAACCAGCTTTACAACAAATGCTAAAGGAACTTCTCTAGGCAAGAAACACAAGAGAAGGAAAACACCTACAATAACAAACCCAAAACATTTAAGAAAATGGGAATAGGAACATACATATCAATAATTACCTTGAATGTAAATGGATTAAATGCTCCCACCAAAAGACACAGGCTGGCTGAATGGATACAAAAACAAGACCCATATATATGCTGTCTACAAGAGACCCACTTCAGACCTAGAGACACATACAGACTGAAAGTGAGGGGGTGGAAAAAGATATTCCATGCAAATGGAAATCAAAAGAAAGCTGGAGTAGCAATTCTCATATCAGACAAAATAGACTTTAAAATAAAGACTATTACAAGAGACAAAGAAGGACACTATATAATGATCAAGGGATCGATCCAAGAGGAAGGTATTACAATTGTAAATATTTATGCACCCAACATAGGAGCACCTCAATACATAAGGCAAATACTAACAGCCATAAAAGGGGAAATCGACAGCAACACAATCATAGTAGGGGACTTTAACACCCCACTTTCACCAATGGACAGATCATCCAAAATGAAAATAAATAAGGAAACACAAGCTTTAAATGATACATTAAACAAGATGGACTTAATTGATATTTATAGGACATTCCACCCAAAAACAACAGAATACACATTTTTCTCAAGTGCTCATGGAACATTCTCCAGGATAGATCATATCTTGGGTCACAAATCAAGCCTTGGTAAATTTAAGAAAATTGAAATCGTATCAAGTATCTTTTCCGACCACAACGCTATGAGACTAGATATCAATTACAGGAAAAGATCTGTAAAAAATACAAACACATGGAGGCTACACAATACACTACTTAATAACGAAGTGATCACTGAAGAAATCAAAGGGGAAATCAAAAAATACCTAGAAACAAATGACAATGGAGATACGACAACCCAAAACCTATGGGACGCAGCAAAAGCAGTGCTAAGAGGGAAGTTTATAGCAATACAAGCCTACCTCAAGAAACAGGAAACATCTCGAATAAACAACCTAACCTTGCACCTAAAGCAATTAGAGAAAGAAGAACAAAAAACCCCCAAAGCCAGCAGAAGGAAAGAAATCATAAAGATTAGGTCAGAAATAAATGAAAAAGAAATGAAGGAAACAATAGCAAAAATCAATGAAACTAAAAGCGGGTTCTTTGAGAAGATAAACAAAATTGATAAACCATTAGCCAGACTCAACAAGAGAAAAAGGGAGAAGACTCAAATCAATAGAATCAGAAATGAAAAAGGAGAAGTAACCACTGACACTGCAGAAATACAAACGATCATGAGAGATTACTACAAGCAACTCTATGCCAATAAAATGGACAACCTGGAAGAAATGCACAGATTCTTAGAAATGCACAAACTGCCGAGACTGAACCAGGAAGAAATAGAAAATATGAACAGACCAATCACAAGCACTGAAATTGAAACTGTGATTAAAAACCTTCCAACAAACAAAAGCCCAGGACCAGATGGCTTCACAGGCGAATTCTATCAAACATTTAGAGACGAGCTAACACCTATCCTTCTCAAACTCTTCCAAAATATTGCAGAGGGAGGAACACTCCCAAACTCATTCTACGAGGCCACCATCACCCTGATACCAAAACCAGACAAAGATGTCACAAAGAAAGAAAACTACAGGCCAATATCACTGATGAACATAGATGCAAAAATCCTCCACAAAATACTAGCAAACAGAATCCAACAGCACATTAAAAGGATCATACACCATGATCAAGTGGGGTTTATCCCAGGAATGCAAGGATTCTTCAACATACGCAAATCAATCAATGTGATACACCATATTAACAAATTGAAGGAGAAAAACCATATGATCATCTCAATAGATGCAGAGAAAGCTTTCGACAAAATTCAACACCCATTTATGATAAAAGCCCTGCAGAAAGTAGGAATAGAGGGAACTTTCCTCAACATAATAAAGGCCATATATGACAAACCCACAGCCAACATTGTCCTCAATGGTGAAAAACTGAAACCATTTCCAGTAAGATCAGGAACAAGACAAGGTTGCCCACTCTCACCACTATTATTCAACATAGTTTTGGAAGTGTTAGCCACAGCAATCAGAGAAGACAAAGAAATAAAAGGAATCCAAATCGGAAAAGAAGAAGTAAAGCTGTCACTATTTGCAGATGACATGATACTATACATAGAGAATCCTAAAGATGCTACCAGAAAACTCCTAGAGCTAATCAATGAATTTGGTAAAGTAGCAGGATACAAAATTAATGCACAGAAATCTCTTGCATTTCTATACACTAATGACGAAAAAATCTGAAAGTGAAATTAAGAAAACACTCCCGTTTACCATTGCAACAAAAAGAATAAAATATCTAGGAATAAACCTACCTAAGGAGACAAAAGACCTGTATACAGAAAATTATAAGACACTGATGAAAGAAATTAAAGATGATACAAATAGATGGAGAGATATACCATGTTCCTGGATTGGAAGAATCAACATTGTGAAAATGACTCTACTACCCAAAGCAATCTACAGATTCAATGCAATCCCTATCAAACTACCACTGGCATTTTTCACAGAACTAGAACAAAAAATTTCACAATTTGTATGGAAACACGAAAGACCCCGAATAGCCAAAGCAATCTTGAGAACGAAAAATGGAGCTGGGGGAATCAGGCTCCCTGACTTCAGACTATATTACAAAGCTTCAGTAATCAAGACAGTTTGGTACTGGCACAAAAACAGAAATATAGATCAATGGAACAGGATAGAAAGCCCAGAGATAAACCCACACACATATGGTCACCTTATCTTTGATAAAGGAGGCAAGCATATACAGTGGAGAAAAGACAGCCTCTTCAATAAGTGGTGCTGGGAAAATTGGACAGCTACATGTAAAAGTATGAAATTAGAACACTCCCTGACACCATGCACAAAAATAACCTCAAAATGGATTAAAGACCTAAGTGTAAGGGCAGACACTATCAAACTCTTAGAGGAAAACATAGGCAGAACACTCTATGACATACATCACAGCAAGATTCTTTTTGACCCAGCTCCCAGAGAAATGGAAATAAGAACACAAATAAACAAATGGGACCTAATGAAACTTAAAAGCTTTTGCACAGCAAAGGAAACCATAAACAAGACCAAAAGACAACCATCAGAATGGGAGAAAATATTTGCAAATGAAGCAACTGACAAAGGATTAATCTCCAAGATTTACAAGCAGCTCATGCAGCTCAATAACAAAAAAACCAACAACCCAATCCAAAAATGGGCAGAAGACCTAAATAGACATTTCTCCAAAGAAGATATACAGATGGCCTACAGACACATGAAAGAATGCTCAACATCATTAATCATTAGAGAAATGCAAATCAAAACTACAAATGAGATATCATCTCACACCGGTCAGAATGGCCATCATCAAAAAATCTAGAAACAATAAATGCTGGAGAGGGTGTGGAGGAAAGGGAACGCTCTTGCACTGTTGGTGGGAATGTAAATTGATACAGCCACTATGGAGAACAGTATGGAGGTTCCTGAAAAAACTACAAATAGAACTACCATACGACCCAGCAATCCCACTACTGGGCATATACCCTGAGAAAACCATAGGTCAAAAAGAGTCATGTACCAAAATGTTCATTGCAGCTCTATTTACAATAGCCAGGACATGGAAGCAACCTAAATGTCCATCGACAGATGAATGGATAAAGAAGATGTGGCACATATATACAATGGAATATTACTCAGCCATAAAAAGAAATGAAATGGAGGTATTTGTAATGAGGTGGATGGAGTTAAGAGTCTGTCATACAGAGTGAAGTAAGTCAGAAAGAGAAAAACAAATACAGTATGCTAACACATATATGTGGAATCTAAGGAAAAAAAAAAAAAAAGGCCATGAAGAACCTAGTGGCAAGACGGGAATAAAGACACAGACCTACCAGAGAATGGACTTGAGGATATGGGGAGGGGGTGGGGTGAGATGTGACAGGGTAAGAGAGTGTCATGGACATATATACACTACCAAATGTAAAATAGATAGCTAGTGGGAAGCAGCCGCATAGCACAGGGAGATCAGCTTGGTGCTTTGTGACCACCTAGAGGGGTGGGATGGGGAGGGTGGGAGGGAGGGAGACGCAAGAGGGAAGAGAAATGGGAACATATTGTATATGTATAACTGATTCACTTTGTTATAAAGCAGAAGCTAACATACCATTGTAAGGCAATTATACTTCAATAAAGATGTTTTAAAAAAAACAAAAAACAAAAAAGTAATGCTGCTGGAAAAATGGCACCAACAGACTTGCTCAATGCAGGTTTTTCACAAGCCTTCAATCTGTAAAAAATGCAGTATCTGTGAAGTGCAGTAAAACAACATATTGCTGTATTGGCCCAAAGTATAAGAGCCCTGCGAGAGCTGGGTAAAGGGGGTGGTAATGGGGGCGGAGGGGTATGGTTTTGGATTGGTTAGCTTGCACATGAAAGGTATATTCACAAGGGGGGAGTTTGTCATCTCTAGGAATTAGCTAGTCCTCAAAGGAGCAGTCTCTCCTGCACTAGCAAGGTCCCAGCTGCCAGAGCACTGAGAAGACAGAAAGTAAAGAAACACAGTCAATACAGGTCCTTAATAGTTTTTAAGAGTGTAAAGAGTGTAGAGATGTTCAGAGACCAAAGAGTTTGAGGACTTCTTGGCTAGGTTATGCACAGTAAAAAAGAAGCCCCAAATCTCAACGTCTTACAGCAAAGAGGGTTGTTCGTTGCTCAAGTGAAGTCTTCACACTTCTGATAGGTGGCATACAGTCATCCCTGGGGATCCTTGGGGGATCTGTTCCAGGACCCCCAAAGGATATCAAACTCTACGGGTGCTCAAGTCCCTTGTATTAAATGGTGTGGTACAGTCGGCCTTCTGTATCCGAGGATATGGAACCCACAGATGCAGAGGGCCTCCTATACAAAGAATAACAGAACATTTAAAAAAAAGTCATAATTTCAGAACAAAAGAAAATCATTTAAATTGAATTACTTTAGTTTAATGAGAAACTCCCTATATTATCCTTATTTGCTCAACTTTTTATCATGAATTAGTGAGATTTCATCACTACTTAGGAAGAGTTCAGGGACTGGTGCTTGGAAATTTCTGACGTCTAGGACAATTATGGATGGAAATGACATGAAGGAGAGGAAAGACCTTACCTTGTTTATATGCTGAAAGGACCCAGCAGAGAGGGGGAAGGTTGAACATACTGGAAAAAGAGACACCTGAGAGAACTCCTGGAGGAGGTGCAAGAGCAAAGGAGGGAGCGGTCTGAAAGAGGAGGAGAGAGAGAGGAACCTCTCCTTCGAAAACTGGTCGGATAGGAGGAGAGGCTTCCCTTGAAGATAAGTTAGTTGAGGGAAGGCGGGAAGCTGCAAGAGTCCACCCCTAACGGCACTGATTTTGTCTATGAATCACAGGTGAGTTTACTGCTGGAGGTGAGCGGGGCAGGGAAGGTGGAGGGTTTAGGCCCATTGCAGGGCCTGGTGAAGGGAGCCAACGAAGCACAAACAACAGGAGATGAAGCAGAACCGAAGGCCCAGCTGAGTTTAGACCTTAAACAGTAACAGCATGAAACACACGGCAGCCTACCTTTCCTAACTCAGCTTCCTAACCCTGGCATTGAGTAGAAGTGGGGTTGGGGTGGGTGTAGGGAACTGATGTTTACTGAAAGGCTGTGTAGGGTGATGGTTAAGAGCACGGCCTCTGAAGTCAGCTGGCCTGAGTCAAAATCCTGTCACTTTCCTATTCAGTAAAATGGGGCCAATAATAGTCTTGTGGTGTTGTTTTATGTGGGTAACAGTGGTTTTGTGGAGTTGTTTTGAGGGCTAAATGACTATATATATGCTGTGGATTTTCTTTCCACAACCCTGCTTCTGGGGGTTAAGGGACCCACCTAGGTTTCATGATTAGGTGAGTGTAGGACTCTTGAAAAGGGACTGTTGGGCTGCACCCCGCAGGCCTGTAAGCCCAGTGTTTGCCCAGCTTGAAGACCGTAGAAGGACCCCAGAATCAGTGACGGAGACATCAATGGTGTTCATGGATAGGAGGATCTTACCTGTGGGAAGCGAGGTCCGGGCGTGACTCCCCACCCTGTGGGGCAGACAGTGGCCGTCTTCACTACCACGGGGAGAGGGAGGTTACCAGTTACAGGGGGAATCGACGTCAGCGTGGCTCATCGGTTACCAGGGAAACCAGCATGGGAGCCTGCCCCTCACCGCCCCTTTGATGAGCCAGCAAGGTGCGGACGTTCTGATCTAATGAGCGATCCCCAGCTGGGCCGGGGCGAGCATGCAGCCATGTACTTAGGAGGGAAGGTCAGTCAGGTGAGTAGGGGTAGGTGAGGCAGGGACTGGTCAGGCAGGGGACGCACAGCGAGCAAGGGAGCCGCCATCGTGGGGGGCTGACCATACAGGGACAACCCAGCTCCTCCGCCCTCCCTGCCCGTTTCCTTTGAGGCTCCTCCTCCGTGGTCCCCATGATCCTTTCTGGTTGTGGTGGGGAACGGAAGGCAGGTATACCTGGTTCTCCCCTGTTTTGTTTCCAAAGTATACTTTGGCATAATCTCTAGGCCCTACTTTCTTCAGGCCTTTAGTTTTATATCTCAGTTACCTGTTGTAGAAGTAAACTACACCCTGCCTCTCATTTGTGTTTTACTCTAATAATTCTAGCCTACCTATTCATCCACTTGCCCTCCAGAGAAGGACCTCTGGATCGCAGGGGGAGGTCACATATGTGGAAGAGGCAAAAGATAAAGGCATAAAAATATGTTTTAGAACATCTCTTCTTACCTACTAACTCCCTTAATTCTCCTGTGGGTAGATGTCTTCATCCCCCGAAAATACCCACCGCCGATGCTCAGAGGGGTCAGTAATGTGGGCAGAGTTACTTACGCAGCTGTTTACTGTCAGAGCAATAAAACAATTCTACGCCTGTGCTCTTCCACTTGGCGCTCTGCCCTGCCTCAAACCAAGGGCTGCACTGGTCCCGTGGCGGCCTGAGGGCTGGAGGCCTCGGAGGACTGGGGTGAGGGAGGCGTAGGTGCTGGTGGGAGAGTAAAGAGCCTAGGCGAGAAGAGAAAGAGGGGCTCTATGCGCAGAGAGGCGGGGGCTGATGAACAGGGAGAGAAGGAAGACGCGGAGGAGCTGGAATCACAGTGAAAGGGATGAGCAGGTGGGGAGGGGAAAGGAGGGATGACTTGTGGAACAATGGGAGGTGAAGCTGATGGTTTTACGGGGTTCACTTCCAGGTGATGACGAGTAGCCACAGGACTACTGAAGAGAAGCTGAACACCACTGGTGTGGAGGACACGAAGAAGCATGAGTTCCAGCTGCTTGAGTGAAAGTTGAAAAACAGATCTGATGTCAGAGTCCTTTACAGATGCTTGAGGAGTGAGCTTGTGGTTGAAAACAGAGCAGGCAGGGGCCCGGGTAGCAGAGGCCCGGAGCTGGTGCAAGGCAGGAGCCTCCGGGGAAGAGGGGCTGCAGAGGTAGAAAGAACCTTGGTTTTTAACTGTAGCACGTGGCAGTTCTCATCCATGACTCTGTATGGTCCTCCCAGCAATCCTATGAGATGCATACGGGGCAGGAAATAGACTTTCTCCGCGATAAACCAGCTGCGAAGCATCGGCACTGGGACGCAGACCATGTCTCCTGACTTGATCCACGCTGTCTGTAGTTTCCCATGAGAGTCTTGATCCTCTGCGTACTATTCACAGTAGGAGATCAACCTCTTAGAGAGAAAACTTATAGTCTCTACATAGAAATGAAAGAACTTTTCTCTAAGTTTTCTTCACCCCAGACTCTATGTTAAAAATCTTCAGGCTGTAAATTGTGAGAAAGAGCTGTTGGACTGTCAGGAATTGGTGCAGGTGAGGTTCTTATGGTGCCATCTAGTGTCCGTGATTGGACTTACAAAACTTTGGCTATAAGTATTCTGAAAAATAATTTATTTAAGGAAATAGCAAGTAACTGATTAATTTTGCAAAAGAATAGACATTAAAACACCTAATATTTTCCTCTCCCTGGCGGGAAGATTTATTAACCTGCCCTCTTGATCACCCCGAGAGCTAGACCAATGCAGTGAATTACTTCATTGCATTAACACAGAAATTATGACCTAGTGAAGTCCAAGGTTACCTTATTTTCTTTTCACTATACCAGTTCATCCAAGACCTTAAAGATCATGAAGCTTGGTGCTAGAAGTGTCTGAGGCATTCAGGTCTTCATTCAGTAGAATGATGTATACAGCAGTGCTTCACAAACTATAAAATGTTAAGCAGAAGTATTATATAGAGCTATTATTTCACACATACGATTCCATACCCTTGACACACCTCCCTTCTAAGCCTCATAACATATTTATAAGATAAGAGTTGCTATCTAGACTTTACATCTGAAGAAGCTGAGGCTCAGAGATGTTATATGACTTGCCCAAGGTCATAGAGCTAGTTTTCTCTTTGCTGTACTACATTGCCACTATGACACTGATATAAGGAATTAATATGAATTTATTCAGCAGAAACTTATTAATGCTCACTAGTACCATCCGTTGGGTTAGGAACAAGGTATATAAAGATTTATGACTGTTGGGAACTGAATGTTTGTGTCCAACTAAAATTCGTATGTTGAAGCCCTAGCCCCTAATGTGACATATTTGGAGGTAGGGGCTTTGTGGAAGTAAAGTTAAATGAGGTTATAAGGGTAGGGTCCTGATCCAATAGGATTACGTCCTTAAGGATAGGAAGAGAGACCAGATCCAGATCTTGCTTTCTCTCGGCAGGCACATGCAGCAAGAAGGCAGCTGTCTGCAAGCCAGGAACAGAACTCTCAACAGAACCCGACCATGCTGGCACCCTATCTCACTTTCAGCTCCAGAACTGGGAGAAAATTAATTTCTGTTGTTTAAACCACCCAGTGTATGGTATTTTGTTACGGCAGCCCAGCCCAAGCCAACTAAAACAATGAATATCTACTCCCCCTAAGCTGCTTCCAGCTTTGTTAGGGAAGTCAGTTGTTAGATAAATCACAACCCAACTTGCTGAGATAGATGTATGGACACCTCATATTTCTAAATGATTGCCTTAGAAAGAATCCTGATGAGACTGGTGGTGACAGGCTACCACAGATGTCAGACAGCTCTAAACTCAAATACATTTAAGAGATGACCTCTTACTTAGAGGTACCTTGTCATTAATAAACATGGACTTTCTCTCAGAACCCCGTGTGCCCTCTTTGCGTAGGAGATGGGATGGAGTTGCGGAGCCAGTGACTAAATGTGGCTTTGGGTTCTGGTTCAAGAACAGAACCTGTGGTCCTCAGCTGCTACATCTATCAGATGAGATGGTTTTGACTAGCTGCCATCTGAGGCAGTCATCTGAATCTTTTTGCTCACTTTGTCCCTAGAAGAGTTTTGAAAAACTGTGAAACTGTTTCCACTTTTGAAAGTTGACATCTAAAATTTTCCATTAGAAATGTAGTTTTAAAGAATGTAATTTCCATTATACTATAAATATTGACATTTTAAAATAAAATCATCACATGACTCTTATGTTTCCAGTACCATCAAAATAACATATTTATTAGAAATTCACTATCATTCATAAAAAAGACTGCCTTTCAACATCATTCCTTTTTCTCAATGAAATATTATTTTCACTCCATTCTCCATTCCCAGAATTTTATGTAACGCAGTGTATTTTTATGTTTGAAAGTCTTTTAAAATTAAAATTAAAAATTAAAATTACCTGAAAGTTTTATTATCATAATTATCAGTAGTTAAAATTTGAAACAATATATTATAAATTTTGATAATAATTACACATAATTAGTAAAATTTTATTGGATACATCTCTCAAAATCTATTGATGAATGTTATTTATTGTTAGAAAGAGATACAATTTAATCTAGATTCAATTCCTATTTTGGGGTTTTACAGATATAAGCACTCAGAGACACTGTTCTCATAAATAGATGAAAATAGTTTTATTATAGTAAAGTCATTCAATTATTTCAACTTCTGAATTGCATGCCAAAAGTATCTCACAGTAATCTCTCATTAAATGTTATTTTAAATCATCAACTTTAGGTTCTCCATCAAATTTGTTGAAAGCAAAGAATTAGAAACCCCCTGAATTACAAAAGGATTGATTATCCAGTCTTTACAGTCAATCTGGGACTACTATAGGACAATCATCTCACTTATAAACACTAATTCTAAGGAAGAGTGCTAAGTAAGGCAGAGAGCCTTGCATGTCACCTGGATGACCTAAGATGCTACCAATGTTTCTTACCTATACTCTGCTTGGTTCTCTCAACACTCTCCCTCAGGAGCAATGCTTTCTTTGAGTAAAATTATCATCACTCTTATAACCACACTCTACATTATATCTGAATGAACATATTGGCCAAACTGCTCCACTGAATACCAAAATACCCACTCTTAAAGAGAAGAAAAGGAAAGACACAAAGCCTGAATGCAAATTTTTGATGCCTTATTTTGGAGACTTCTCTGAAAGCAGAAGTGCCATCCATTAGAAATACAATGTGAGCCATATATGTAATTTAAAATTTGTTTGAAAAGCAAAAAGAAGCAGGTGAAATTAATGTTATATGTAATGCAATATTTCCAAAATATAATCATTTCAACATTCAGTCAATATAAAAAGTTAAAAATGAGGTAGTTTTACATTTTTTTTTTTTTGGTACTATTCCTTGTAGTATTTTATACAAGCAGCAAATCTTAATTCATACCAGCTACACTTCAGGTGCTCAATATCCACATGTGACTAGTGACTATTGTATTGGACAACACAGCCCTTGAGAGACACACTGCAGTAAGATTTGGGATGGATAAGAGAGCAGTCTTTTGTTTTTGTAAAGTAAGAATATGGTGAACATAAGCGAAGTGGTCAGAAAGGAAAATAGTCCTATCCATGCCCTCGTACAGCTGTGAAAGGTATCTTTCACCCCAGGGCCTATGCTGCACAGCTGTATGAAGTGGCCCTGGTGTACCTCAAGAGATAGAGGTACCCCACTTTGAAGATCATTATTTTAAGGTGAATTCTAGCTGCCAGGGTCTTTGGAAAATAATGCAATGATAATGAAATTATGCCGCCTTATCTTCTGGAGAAGACCTAGTCAACTATCCTCTAAAATTCTGGAGCAAGTAAAAAGAAAAAATTCATGAGACAATGATTAGCAAAAGATCTAGAAAGCCCTTGTTACTTTGTCAGCAATATCCTGGTATGACTTTTTTAAGTCATACCAAGTATGGTTGACAACCTACCTTATTGCAAGTAGAGAGTTTTTGGTAATAGTAGGGTGATGTTTTCTCCTCTGACTTTGATGGAGACAAGATGAGGTTATATGAAAATCATCAACCTAACATCAGATTACTCTAGGAGGTGAAGATTTCCTATGTTAGGGCACAGAAATGACTAAGAATCTCTTCCTTACCTCTATTTTCTTAGGAAACTTCTACAATTTGTCCCTCTAGCTCTTTCTAAATTCCAGTGTACAGTATGAATGTTGGGCTTCCTTTCCAAAGGAACCCAGATGCTTGTCCTAAAAGGTAAGTATAAAGAAGTACTCTATGATACTGTCTTAGTTGGCTTGGGCTGCCATGACAAAATACCATAGACTGGGTGGCTTAAACAACAGAAATTTATTTTCTCACAGTTCCGGAGATTGGGAAGTACAAAAGATCAAGGTGCTAACTGATTTGGTTTCTGCTGAGAGCTTTCTTCCTGGCTCTCAGATGGCTGCCTTCTGTGTCCTCCATGGTAGAGAGAGAAGTCTGGTGTCTCTTCCTTTTCTTATAAGGACACCAACCCTGTCAGATTAGGGCCCCACCTTTATGACCTCATTTAACCTTCATCACCTCCTCACAGGTCCTATCTCTAAATGTCTTAGTGAATTCAAGCTGCTGTAACAAACTACCATACACTGGATGGCTTAAACAACAGAAATTTATTTCTTACAGTTCTGGAGACTGGAAGTTCAAGAGCAGGGTGCCAGTACGGTTGAGTTCTGGTAAGGAAAGTTTTCTGATTTGTAGACTGCTGACTTCTCCTTATATCTGCACCTGGCAGAGAGCAGAGAGGAAGAGCAAACTTTCTTGTGACTCTTTTTAAAAAAATTAATAAATGTAATTTATTTTTGGTATTTATAATTTTTTACTGAAATATAATCAACTTACAATGTTTCAGGTGTACAGCAGTGATTCAGTTATATATATATATGTGTATATATATATATATTCTTTTTCAGATTATTTTCCATTATAGGTTACTACAAGATATTGAATATAGTTCCCTGTGCTATACAGTAGTCCTTGTTGTTTATGTATTCTATATATAGTAGTGTGTATCTTTTAATCCCAAATTCCTAATTTATCCATCCCCTCTCCTTTCCCCTTTGGTAAGTGTAAGTCTGTTCTCTGTGTCTGTGAATCCATTTCTGTTTTGTAAATAAGTTCAGTTGTATCATTTTTTAGATTCCATATATAAATGATATCATAGGATATTTGTCTTTCTCTCTCTGACTTACTTCACCTAGTATGATAATCTCTAGGTCCGTGTTGCTACAAACCATATTATTTCATTCTTTTTTATGGCTGAGTAGTATTCCATTGTATAAATATACTACCTCTTCTTCATCCATTCATCTGTCATTGGACATTTAGGTTGCTTCCATGTCTTGGTTATTGTAAATAGTGCTGCTATGAACATTGGGGTGAATGCATTTTTTTGATTTAGAGTTTTCATCTTTTCCAGATATATGCCCAGGAGTGGGATTGCTGGATCACATGGTAACTCTATTTTTAGTTTTTAAGGAACTTCCATACTGTTCTCCACAGTGGCTGCAGCAATTTATTCCTACCAACAGTGCACAAGGGTTCCCTTTTGTCCACACCCTCTCCAGCATTTATTATTTGTAGACTTTCTGATGATGGCCATTCTGACTGGTGTGAGGTAATACCTCACTGCAGTTTTGATTTGCATTCCTCTAATTATTAGCGATGTTGAGCATCTTTTCACGTGCCTGCTGGCCATCTGTATGTCTTCTTTGGATAAATGTCTGTTTAGGTCTTCTGCCCATTTTTTAAAATAGATTTATTTATTTTTATTTATTTAGTTTTGGCTGTGTTGGGTCTTCGTTGCCGTGTGTGGGCCTTCTCTAGTTGAGGCGAGTGGGGGCTACTCTTCATTGCAGTGCATGTGCTCCTCATTGTGGTGGCTTCTCTTGTTGCAGAGCACGGCTCTAGGTGTGCAGGCTTCAGTATTTGTGGCACTCGGGTTCAGTAGTTGTGGCCCACAGGCTCTAGAGTACAGGTTCAGTAGTTGTGGTACATGGTCTTAGTTGCTCCGCGGCATGTGGGATCTTCCTGGACCAGGGCTTGAACCCATGTCCCCTGCACTGGCAGGCAGATTCTTAACCACTGCATCACTAGGGAAGTCCCTTCTGCCCATTTTTTGATTGGGTTGTTTGTTTTTTGATATTGAGCTGTATGAGCTGTTTGTATATTTTGGAGCTCAATCGCTTGTTGGTTGCATCATTTCCAAATATTTTCTCCCAGTCTGTAGGTTGTCTTTTCATTTTGTTTATGATTTCCTTTGCTGTGAAAAAGCTTTTAAGTTTAATTAGGTCCCATTTGTTTATTTTTGGTTTTGTTTCCATTACTCTAGGAGACAGACCCAAAAAAATATTGCTGCGATTTATGTCAAAGAGTGTTATGCTTATATTTTCCTCTAGCAGTTCCTGTACTCCAAAAACTATACGATGAAGATGACACAAACAGATGGAAAGATATACCGTGTTCTTGGATTGGAAGAATCAATATTGTTGAAATGACCATACTACCCAAAGTAATCTAAAGGTTCAATGCAAACCCTATCAATTTACCAATGGCGTTTTTCACATAACTGGAACAAAAAAATTTTAACTGTGTGTGGAAACAGAAAAGAAACTAAAGAGCCAAAACAATCTTGAGAAAGAAGAACAGAGCTGGAGGAATCACGTGCCCTGACTTCAGACTATACTCTAAAGCTACAGTAATCAAAACAGTATGGTACAAAAAAACAGACACATAGATCAATGGAATAGGATAGAAAGCCCAGAAATAAACCCATGCACTTATGGTCAATTAATCTATGACAACGGAGGCAAGACTATACAATGGAGGAAAGACAGTCTCTTCAATAAGTGGTGCTGGGAAAACTGGACAGCTACATGTAAAAGAATGAAATCAGAACATTCTCTAACACCATACACAAAAATAACTCAAAATGGATTAAAGACCTAAATGCAAGACCAGATACTCTTGTGACCCTTATAAGGTACTAATCTCATTCATGAGGACTCCACCCTCCTGACTCATTTGATCCTAATTACCTCCCAATGGCCCCACCTCCTAATACCACCCCATTTGAGTATAGGGTTTCAACACATGAATTTTGGGAGGACACAAATATTCAACTCATATCACCAAATATAGTTACATTGGGGGTTAGGATTTCAACATATGAATTTGGAAGGGCCATGATTCAGTCCATAGCAGATATTAAGGCACTAAGGGTATGGAATTCCATTTTAGAAGCTCTTCAAATAATTTAAGATAATCAGCTGCCTGAATTATTTGTTTAGGATGAAATTCTGTTTAGCTGGAGGCAAAAGACTCATTTAATATTTTCCAGAATTCCAAGTCTTTTTATAACATCATCCTCTGTCATCTCCTTATGTATGAAATGGCTTGAATTTCATGATAAAATTTCATTATGACACACTTCTCCCAAGAAAAACTCTTGTGGACAATTTTGGGGGTTTTTAGGTAAACTATTACTAGTGCAAGATATTTTTTAATGAACTATTTCTAATTTTTTCCCTGTAAAGTTATTTCTTCTAGTCTCAGAACTGCAAAGACATAGTAGCTCCCACCCCCAAAGTCCTATTTAAAAATAATGAGCATTCTACAATCAAGAGACATGCTGAAAAGCGGGGGGTTTCTTTCAAATAAATACACAGGTATTCCTAGAGTAGTTAATTTTTAAGTGAAACTAGTGATACTTCCTGCCAAGCATGAGTATAGTACATGAACCTGTGAAACTAGAATAAACTAAAAAGTACCTGTGACTACTTTAGAAACTGATGTACGGAATACACTTGTAGTCTATTTTTTATAGCTGTGACATTGGGAAATTCCATAGAGTAAAAATATAGGGTGTTTTAACTTTGCTGTAAAATACGAGTTTTTGGTATTGAAGAGGGAGATATGCATCCAACTTGTACTAAGTTCCTTATAGAGAATTTAAAAAATCAATCATTCCAACAAATAAAAACTGTAATGGCTCAGTAGTATTCATCATGAACAGTTACTGTAAATAAGGGCTGAAGTATTCAAAGAAAAGGAGCTCAGAATCTTTCATGCATTAACTATTCTAGGCAAGACCATTGAAGAAGTAATATCAGTTTGAGATGGTTCAAATATGTTACCAAGTCTAAGGACTTACACATTATTATATCACAATTTTACTTTTAGTTATCTAATTTAGGAATGTTTGATTCTAAGAAGAAGCTGGAAACTAACTGGAATTGTCTCTAGCAATGTTATTATATAGGCTTTTACTTAGGCTTATAGATTTTTCTGCTATATTTTATTCATCTTGACATAACAATAGGCTAATTGTAATTATATCACAGTTCATGGGCTTACGTTTCACAACTCCCTCTTAGAAACTCTGATTTAGTTTGTGACTTATTTAGTTTACACACTTGTTCTCTAATAATTTAGTTCTGTAATGCTGGTTAAAAAATTTTTGGACATTCCCAATATGCACATATACATTAAAAATACACACAGATACCTCTGTGTTTATGTACTATGTATACTATAAAACACATACACAATAGCAATTTTAAAGGATTAAAGATGAAATAATTAAATTTTAAATTTAAATCTTTCTATTGAAGTACAAAATAAGAACATGATTTGACATTCTTCCTTATTTTGGAAAGTCTTGGTTTATCATTTTGTGACATGGTGATTTGAGTTTGATTTCTTTCTAATATAATAGACTTTGGGGGGGAATAGTTTTAGATTTATAGAAAAATGGATATGATAATACAGAGCTCCTATATACCCTGTACCCAATTTCTCCTATTACTAACATCTTACATTAGTATGGTATATTTATTACTTAATGAGCCAATTTTGATCCATTATTGTTAACTAAAGTCCATAGTTTATTCATACTTCTTTTGTTTAACCTAATGTCTTTTTCTGTTCCAGGACCCCATCCAGAATACCACATTACATTTAGTTGTCATGTCTCCTTAGGCTCCTCTTGAGTGATAGTTTCTCAGACTTTTCTTGTTTTTGGTGGCCTTGACAGTTTTGAAGAGAACTGGTGAAGTAATTTTTAGGATGCCCCTCTAATGGAGTTTGTAATTTGTCTGGTGTTCCTCTCATTAGACTGGGGTTATGGGTGTTTGGAAGATCACAGAGGTGCGGTGCCCTTTGCATCCGATCATATCAAGGTTACATACCATCAGTATGATTGATCACTGAGCTCAGGTCGCATTGTAACCTGGCCCATGGGTAAGTATTCATTTCTGCTAAGGTCCGTCAGCAAGCCAAAACTTGTTTCTCACAAGGAGAGTAGTTATCTTCACAGGATGGCAGGGCTTTGCTACAAAATCCTAAAGGGTTGCATTGTGATTCACTTATATGTACTTGCCAAAGACTCCAAATATCTCTATCTGCCACTTCAAGCATCACTGGGTCAACTGAATCATATGACCCAAGTGGAAAAGTAACTTGCACAGCAGCCTGGACCGTTGCAGAGACTTCTCTTCGCTCACTTGGTGTTATGCCTCTTTTTTTTTTAACAGTAGGAGGGGCCAGATGTAACAACTTATCCTTCACTTAGAAGTGATATCTTGATATACTCAACTCCAAGGGACCCCTAGAAATTTCACTGAGGTAGAAGGCCTCTGAATTGGGGGGGATTTACTTCCCATCCTCTGACATGCAAATATCTTACCAATATGTGTACAGTAATTGGTACTTCCTGTCTACCAGGACTAATCAGCATATCATCATCAATGTAATAGACCAGTGTGATGTTCTGTGGAAGGGGAAGGGGATTTAGTCTCTGCAGACTAAATCATGACATAGGGCTGGAGGGTTGATATAACCTGTGGTGGGACAGTGAAGGTGTGCTGCTGACCTTGTCAGTTGACTCCTTCCGGTGGTCTTTTTCAACACATATAAAGGAAAAAGCATTTACCAGATCAATAGCTGCACACCAGGTACTTGGAAATGTGTTGATTTGCTCAAGCAATGAAACCACATCTGGTTTAGCAGTGCAACAGGGATCATCACATAACCGGATTTACAAAAATCCAGTCATGCTCCAAGATCCATCTGTCTTCTGCACATGCCAAATAGGTGAGTTGAAAAGGGATGTGATGCATATCACAACCTTTGCAACTTTCAAGCTCTTGATAGTGGTACTAATCTTTGCAATCCCTCCAAAAATGTGGTATTGTTTTGGTTTACATTTTTATAGGTAGCAACAGTTCTAGTGGCTTCTATTTGTCCTTTCCTACAGTAACAGCCTTCACTCTACAGGTCAGGGGACCATTGTGGGGATCCTGCCAGCTGCTGAGCATGTCCATTTTTTATGCATTCTGGAACTGGGGAAATAACCACAGGATGTGTTCAGAGACCCACTGGGCCTAATATAAGATGAACCTGAGCTAAAATTCCACTGATAATTTGACCTTCACAAGCCCCTACTCTGATAGGTAGACACCGTGATATTTTAGGTTTCCCTGAATTAGGTCAAACCCACTGTCTACTAAGCCCCAAAAGTCTGGTTATTTCCTTTCCCCCAATGCACAGTCACTCTTGTTGATGGCTATAGGACCCTGTGGGGTAGGCTGGGGAAAAAATTAACACTATACATTTTTGGCACTGAAGTAGGGTCCTTCCTCAAGAAGACCTGGCCTCCCCTTCATTCAGAGTTCTGGGTATGTAAATTGGCTCAAGCCTGGGAACTGATTGAGGGGCTGTGACTTTCTGTTTTGGTGACACAAGTTAGGGTTTCTGTTCATAGACCTGGAACTCTTCTGCTTATATATTTTTTGGCTGCGCTGTGCAGCTTGTGGGATTTTAGTTCCCTGACTAGGGATTAAACCAGGGCCCTCGGCAGTGAGAGCACTGAGTACCAGGGAGTTCCCAGAACTCTTCTGCTTATAAAGACCAAGTAAGAATTTAGTAATTATCCATCTATTTCTTTTCTAGGGACACCATGATCAACTAGCCAATACCATAGGTCTTTGCGAGTCAGATAATTCTGATTACTGCTTTGGCTCAGCTGTCCATTACAGCAACCACACTGGTCCCTACCTGCCACCCTGAGATCCCATCATCACCACTGCATTTAAGAATCTGTTTGATGATAACAGATTCCATTGTAAGATACATCTGAATACAGAGAGGAGCAATTGCAGATCTCTTCAAGGTGCTGGGACTCACTTCACAAATTACTTCTCATAGTCATGTTGAAGGGTAATGTCCTCTGGACCCTCCTGAGGTGGGTGAGAAAGTCTTACATGATAAATCAACTCTAAGATTCCCATCTTCCCAAGACTTTGGAGATCTTCCTCTACAGTATCCTAGGCAGTTCTGGCACTTCAACTTCATTTAGTGTAGACACTTTTGGGTGGAAGGAAGTCAGTGATCAATGGTGTTTTTGCCAGTTTCTTCTCACAGTGAGTCCATTAGGCTCTGAAAGCCATCTTGTGGTTATTTTCTTAGTTCCACAGGTACAATTGGAAGAGACATACTCAGCAAACAATCAAACAAACTTAATCTTTTTCTAACCCTTTGAGGTAAAATGTATCTGCTTTGTAGGCTCTTATCAATAAATTCAGCCTGATAGTATTTTACAAGCCTTCATCTTTATCCCTGTATTAGTTTCCTAGGGTGGTTACTGCAAAGTACTACAAACCGAGAGGCTTAAAACAACAGCAATTTATTCTCACAGTTCTTGAGAGGAGATATCTGAACTCAAGTTGTCAGCAGGGCCATGCTTCTCCTGAAGGCTCTTTGGAATAACCTTTGTCTTTTCCTAGCTACCAGCAGCTCCTGGCATTTCTTGGCTTCTAGCTACATCACCCCAATCTCTGCCTCCATCTTCACATATCCTAATTCCTTCTGTGTTTATATATGTCTGCATCCTCTCTTCTTAAATAGGGATACCAGACATTGGATTTAGGACCCACTCTAATCCAGCAGGACCTCATTTTACCTGATTACATCTTCAAAGATTATTTCCAAATAAGGTCACATTGCATTTCCAGTTGGAGAATGAATTTTAGGGGACACTAGTCATCCCACTATAATCCCACACCCTTAACATCCATACAAAATTTGACTGCATATTCTTTTGTATGCTCTGAATTTTTTTAGCATGTGTATTTTACTTTTTCAAATAAAATTAAAGTGGAAAACCCGCCACAGTTCTTTGCCATAAAATGCAAGTATTCTTTCCAGCCAGTTTCTCCCTTTGATGCCCATTACTACATAGTCTCCCTATATTGGTTTCCCTGTCCCTTTTCCAACCTTTTCTCTAACTGCAGACAAAATGACCTTTTAAAATAATCTCCTTCCGATCTTTCAAGGAGGATCAAACACAAGGTTCCCCGTTAGCTGAAGGAGGCTTTTCAAGATCTGGTCTCCAGTACCCTTCTTCCAGGTTCATCTTTCAATAAAACCCCATTATGAACCCATTTTACCCCAGAACCCCTTGTAGGTTTCCGAACTGCCCAAGCCATTCCCTTCCTCCATACTTTGGCCCTGTGCTCTTTGCCCCCTGCACCCATGACTGCTGCTCATCTTTAGCAGCTACTCTGCTATTCCCTCCCTGGACAGGAAACATTTTTGTCTTCTCATCTTTGAAGTCTGTTAATATTTTCCCTTTGCTCTTGCTCCTTCTCAATCAAATTTCCTATTTGGTTTTTTTTTAATAGATTTATTTAATTAATTAATTAATTTATTTTTGCTGCGTTGGGTCTTCGTTGCTGCAGACTTTCCCTAGTTGCGGTGAGCGGGGGCCACTCTTTGTTGTGGTGCATGGACTTCTCACTGCAGCAGCCTCTGTTGTTGCAGAGCATGGGCTCCGGACTTCGGTAGTTATGGCACGAGGGCTCAATAGTTGTGGCTCGCAGGCTCTAGGGCACAGCCTCAGCAGTTGTGGCACGCGGGCTCAGTAGTTGTGGCACGCGGGCTCAGTAGTTGTGGCACGCGGGCTCAGTAGTTGTGGCTTGCGGGCTCTAGAGCGCAGCCTCAGCAGTTGTGGCACGCGGGCTCAGTAGTTGTGGCCTGCAGGCTCTAGAGTGCAGGCTCAGTAGTTGTGGCATGTGGGCTCAGTAGTTGTGGCTTGCAGGCTCTTGAGCACAGGCTCAGTAGTTGTGGCTCGCGGGCTCTAGAGCGCAGGCTCAGTAGTTGTGGCTCGTGGGCTCTAGAGTGCAGGCTCAGCAGTTGTGGCAGGCGGATCAGTAGTTGTGGAGCACGGGCTTAGTTCCTCAGCAGCATGTGGGATCTTCCCAGACCAGGGCTCTAACCCATGTCCCCCGCATTGGCAGACAGATTCCTAACCACTGCGCCACCAGGGAAGCCCCCCAAATTTCCTATTTGAAAGAATGTAGTCCAACAACACACACACACACACGCGGCTACGCTGGCCCACCGGTTGGGTAGGACCGTGTCCCCATTCTCACGGAGGGGATGGCTGTTAACTCAGCTCTGGAGCGACAAGCGCGGCACCACGCCGAAGGCCAGAGCCCGCCGGGCTCCAGGCTCGGGGCAGGTGGTGACGGCATCGCCCCTGGGAGGCCGGGGAAGCCGCACATTACCCACTCGGACCACATCCCTCGCTCTACAGCCGAGGAAACTCCTCCGGCGGAGGGCGAGGCTCCGAAGCCCAGAGCGACACTGTAAGGCGCCCAAACATGTTAGTGCCTTTCACGCCCCAGGCCGGCCCTCCTCTTCCTCACCGAGGCCGAGTCCCGCCACTTGTCCAGCGCTTTCTCTCTCTCACGCCCGGGTACGCGAGGACGAACAGCTACCGCGAGCCTGAGGTCAATGACCGCGCGCGGGGAACTCTGGGGCGGGCCGGCGGCGCGCGGGGGTGGAGCACGCGCCATAGCGCTTCGCGTGGGCGGTCCTCTCGGGCTGCTCGGCCCGCGCAGGCGCATGCGCAGGCTCCGCGTCGCAGGACTCCCGGCCGTCGCGGGCCGCGCCCACTCGTTGCGGGTCAGAGGCCGCGGGGCGGGCGGTGGTGACGCGCGCGGAAGCGTCCTGTGCGCCGTCGGTAGCCGGCAGGTAGCGGCGCTGCAGTGGCGGCCACTGCCGGGTGCCCCGACGGGAGGGGCTCCGGATCGCTGGGAGGCGGCCGAACCCCTGCGGCCCCGCCGCCGGCGGAGGCCCCATGAGTCGGGGGACGATGCTTCAGCCGGGAGCGTGGCCGGGGGAGAGCTGTGCTGAGAAGCCGGCGCGGGAGGCGGGGGCCGCGGCGCTGGAGGGCGAGAAAGCGGTGGCCGGGGGGCAGCCGCGAGCCGCGGTGCGGTGCCCGGCCGAGCAGTGAGTGCGGGTCGCGGGGCGGGGACGGCGGGGCGGCGTGGGGCCCCCGGCTCGGCACCCACGGGCGGGCGTGGAGTGGGGTGGGGTGGGCGGAGCAGGAGCCGGCGGAGGGCCCTTCGCCCCCTTGCTTTTAAGTAAGGTCGTCGGTGAAGGCACTTTTGTATCCAATGTGTCCGATAACAAAAGTTTTTCCGGAAGGCGCGTTTTAAAATTCTGGTTATCCAGTACCCTCCCCCGCTTTTTTGACATTTCCATAGCTCTAAAGCTAAAGAAATCTCCAGCAACTTGGGAAACAGACTCCAGAAGCATATTATCTTATAACTCACTCCATTAGCGCTTCCCCCCAACCTGTCGCGGGAAGGGACTAAGGTTGTCGCTGTCACACCCCAGGAAAGCTGAGCCACGCGACCTGTTTGTTCTTGGAAGGCAAGTCTGCGCCTGATGAGCGTCCCACCTGTTGGACAGACTTTGGACGGAGTCTGCCCCAATTCTTTTGCCCGTTAGCTGCTTAACTCGATGTCCCCAACCGCCTTGATTTTCAAATGCGAAAGGCAGTGCTGCTTAGATCAATTCCTTATTGAACTGTAAAGGCGGCTGCGTACATCGGAAGAGTTTATAGTTTCTGCAAGGATTTGGGGGCAGGGGTGGAAGCAGAATATAAACTTGAAGGCTGAAACTTTTCTGCACTTTCAAGTTTTAGTCACATATAAATGCCTTTGGAATTCCAAAATTGACGAAAGTACTCAGGTAACCAGTTTGACAGAGATCTTAATTGGCCTGAAAGTGTGCTTTTTTCCCCCCCATTTCCTAAAAAGGGGTCCTGGGGGAGCTGTTATTGCAGATAATGTATTATAATAATTCTCGCTTGCATGGCTCTTTATCGTGGGCTTTGACCTTCTCATTGAGCACCCAAGCCCCTTGGGATAGTGTTATCCACACTTAATGGGTTAAGATTTAGAGCAGGAGGTCTCAAACTCCTGCCCCCAGGAGCTAGGCAGGTGTCCCATGGGTTCCTGGAGAGCTGAGTCCTATGGGGACAGGGTCCACTAGGTTCCAGCCTATAGAAGATTCCAGATATTCTGACTTTTGTTTGAAATGTCCTGATTTTTATTTTATTTTCAAATTACATCCAGGTGTTTCACTTTAATTTTTTAAAATTTTTTGTCCGTGCCACACGGCTTGCGGGATCTTAGTTCCCCCGCCAGAGATCGTAACCACTGGACTTCCAGGGAATTCCCCTGATTTTTAAATAGTAACCTTTTATTTTATTTTTTAATTGAAACCACTGTGCACGCCCGTGTGTGTGCAGATGTGAGCCCATGTGAGCAGATATGGCTACAGTTTTGCTCCCTGGGTTTGAGCCCTACCTGAGACGCTGCAGCGGGTAAAGTTGGGGTGGGCATGGGGGTGGTCTTTGCCTCTGCCCCTTCTCAGCCCGTGCTGGTTCCTGCCTGCAGCTTCCAGGCTGACTGCTGCTACCTCACTTAGGCCCCGGTGGTCTGAGCTGTGCTCCCACCTAGCGGCCCTGGCCCTCAGATGCTGCTTCTCAGCCTCAGCTGTGTCGTGGCCTCCTGGGAGATGCAGAAACTTTGAAGTCCGAACCACGGTCCCCCAAATACACAGAGTTATTTGGCAAGCTTTTCTACTGGAGGTGGTTCGTGGAGTCTGAGCACCTGGGGAAATGGGTCATGGTGCAAAAGGAACACTCTTCCCTGGCGAAAAGGTTTTGTGGCACAGGTGCCTCTTCTCTCTACTGTCAGTAGAATTATGGGCGTGGAGCTGAAAGGAATGTAAACAACCCAGCCTAGGTTTGTCATTTTATCCATTAGGAAACTGAGTTGCAGATTTGATAGGTGCAGCTTGGCCAGGGAGGCACAGGGAGTAGGTTTCAGGGCCAGGTTCCCTGATGCCTGGGTGGGGACCTCCCCCCATGTCTTTCTGGCTTCCTCAGCAAAACTAGGTAGAGGAACATGACATCTAATCATGCAAACTTCACTTTTTTTTTTTTTCTGGAATAGATATTCCAATTTGCTGTTTATTTACTAGCTTAATTTCTTTTTCTTCCTATTTTTGTTGTCTCTGATGAGCTCATTCTCTTTTAACTCTCATAAGAGAACAAGGGGGAGCCAGGGAAAGGAGGTGAAGATAACTTCAAATATCAGCTTCTGAACATCATATCTTACGTTCTGGGCTTTCCTGTTTATTATATGGGCAGTGGGGCTACTTCTCATTGCACTCTGATATTTTCTTAAGGGCTAGAGAAACTGTACTGCAGCATATAAACATTGCCATTATATAGTTTGCAGTATAATGTGTGCACATCAGTTCTTACGTGATGATATATGCAGCCTAGTAGTTGAGTGTAGATATAAATAAATAGTTTAATGCCTGAACTAGGTCCTAAAATAGTTTTTGACTCTTGTGCTGTTCTGTCATTGGAGCCAAATCCCTTCTTCCCACCCAGAGAGTTAGGTTTGACGTGCACAGGAATTGAGTAACATATTTGCATCTGGAAATATGAAACACCATAAAATGCAGATGTTTTGAGATACCCCGCAGAGTCATTTTAATTCATTCAGTGGATAGAAATTACGAATACAAATCACAGCCCAACTTTTGTAGCCATTATATTGTACATTCGGGCTGTGACTCTGAGAGGTGCAGTGACGGGTAGGGGAAGGGATGGCTCATTTCCTACAGGCTGTACTGTAGGACACCAATTCCTTGTGACTAAGCTCACTGTGTTTTGCAAGGGAGAGAAATAGTGGGGAAGAAAGATGTAAAAATCATATGGATAAGCTACTTCCTAAATCTCTTTCCTTCCTTTCCTTTCTTTCCTTTTTTTCTTAGTTCACTTGAGAGCTGTGGTTGGCTGACATCCCTTGGACAAGCCCTAAGGATGGCTCACAAGATGATTCAGGGTCCCTTTTGAGGAAGTATTAGGTCAGACCAGATGCAGTTGACTTTTTTGGAAATTTCCTCACTCCTCCTATCAGCAGGTCTCCTATACTCCATCCCCTGCTCACCTGACCCATACGGTTGGAACTTATGCTGTGTCACTTCTTCCTCTTAGCCAAGCTAATACTACAGTCCTTGAGGACCAGGATGGTTCTGGGACATGGTTGGTGGCCAGGCTAGACATGCTTAGGGAATTGAGCACTGAGACTACTCCACGGTCCTTCTCTGTCTGCCTGACGGTGGGACAGGGTTTGCATCTGGGGTCCACAGGCTGGCTGTGTGTAGGGGGGAGCATGGTGTGTCTGTGTACCCCTCTGAAGTGGAAGGCAAGATTATGCGTGTATGTTTTTCTGGACTTAGGTTCTGAGGAGAGCTGTGGATTCTCAGAAGGGCTGTGAACAACAAACTGTGAAGCCATCGTCCTCGGGTGTTGCTAAATGTGCTATTGTGCGAATGTGTTTTCCCACCCACCTTAGCAGCCCCGGGGAGCTGGGGGGCTGTCTTTGATGGGGTCACAGCGACTCCCTCCTGCCCCTTCCCCCTCCTGGGTGTAGAACCTGCTTCAGAGCTGGGATGCCTGAGAAACCTCCTTGTTGAGGGTGTCTGGGTTGTCCCCAGACACCTCTGGGAGTCACGTGGAGTAGCCCGAGCCAGTCATGGAAAGTCCACTTGCAGATCGGAGGTGGAATTTCAGCCTGGGTGCCGGTACTTTCCTGCATTTGATGTGTTGTTCTCTCATCTCTACAACCGCTGAGAGGTGGAGAAAGGCGGGGTTGAGTGGTCTTTGCTTTTCCTGTGCCTGTGTGTCACGGCACGTGGTGTCACGGTGGTTGACACTTTCAGCAACACTGCCTGGGCCATTAGTCTTCTGGGACAGGCCAGGTTAAGCATGAACTGCCGCGTTCACGTCCAGAGAGCTGAGCGGAGTCATACTCAGTTTAGCTGTTTTAGATAACTAAGGGAAGCTTGGTGCAAATGATCCATACGGGGAGTGATTAAAGTGCTGCCTTGTTAGCTTTGCATGTGTGTTAGAATTCACTTTTTCATAGCATGTGTTTCCTTGTATCAGAAATTGAAAAATTGGCTTCACAGAGATGTCTTCTGCTTCACTGAGCCCTGTGTTTTTAGCTTATAGCTTTTGTTTTGGGGACTAGTGTAATTTTGTCTACATGTAGTAAGCATTTTAAAATTAAGTTTTCAAACATTTATTGTTATCCAGGTCTTTGAAAAGAGCAAGAGGAAGGTTATAGTTTAGTAGACAATGTCATGTAACCTGCTCAATGGTATATATTGCCTTAATATTGAGAGTAAAATAATTCATCCCTGAGAGAGAATGGGAGCTTGAAAATACTTTAAAGTAACATTATGGTACTAAACTAATAATTTTCCAAGTAGGAATTATTAGCATTTTGGTTTTAAAATTTAACTCAATTGTGTACTTGAGTATGACTCACACGCCAGGGTCCCCAGGTAATCAAGTAACATTTAAGACTTTCACTTTTCTTTACTACTTCTCTAGTGATGGGCATGTCTTCTAGAAGGAAACTTTTTGCTGTGGCGATCATGTGAGCCTGTGGACGTCAGTGGCCTCTTTGTGCCAAATGGTGGACACTCCTCATCCCCACCCCAACTTGACACACACAAAAGATTGCCCAATTTCTGAAGCTGGTCAGCATCAAGGATTTTATCTTATCATATAATATCCCCTTTCCTTGCATTGTTTCTCTGTCTTCCCTTCCCATGACAAAAATGTAAACTTCTAGCTATTTCAGATTCCCAACTTTAAATATAATTTCTTTTTGTTGTTATTTTCAGCTTTAATATTTTGATACTTAAAAAAGTTAAAGCAGAAGTTTATTGAATGAAGTATTTTTTTAAATCAAATTATTTTAATTTTTCTTGCTTTCACACACCTCTCTCACTTTCCAGTTGATGGTCCTTATATTGGATGAATGTTTCATTTTGGCTGTTAAATGTCTTATTTTCTGATCATATTGATTGAGCTTTATTGCTTGAACTTCTAACTTATCGTCTCTCCAAGGAGATACAGTGGCTTTTAAAAGCCATATTATAGTTTCCCTGGTGGCCTTGGCAAGTTAGCAAATGTCCTTGGCCACATGTCCTTGGTGGCCATGGAAGTTGGCAAACATTTGTGCAGGGAATCTGAATGAAATCTAGTGTGGCTAAGGTAACTTGAACATACTCCGGGCCTCCCATTCCTCAATTTCTGCTTTACTTCTTTTGTATCCCTTGAGTCACCGCATTTCTATTACCAGTAATCTCCCTTTCTGCTCTGTCTTCCTTTTGCATTTAGTTCTCCTGTTGACCTCTTTGCGTCCCTTTCCTGTTGGTCTGGCGGAATTTGTATTTGCGGCTGTGCAGAGAGATGCTTGTTTAGAGAACCTTCTCTGGGCACTGGTGTTGCCATTGCACTTTGGTTATTTTGTAGATTAGAAAGGAAAGAGACAAGAGTGCAGGCGAATATGCCTGCCCGTAGCCACAGAATTCGCTTGAAGTGCGAATAGATGCATAGTCTGTTAGCACTAAGAACTGGAAGAGGAACCATGTAGATCATTTAGGTCTTGTCTGGTCTTCTTGTTTTGAAGATGAGAAAACTGAGGCCAAGATTAGGGAAGTGGCTTCCTCAAAGACATGCTTCTGATAATGATACTGTGAAAATGATTCACTTAAATGCCTGTTTTATAGGATCAGAATTTCTCTCCTATTTGATAAAGCTAGGAAGGAGGCGAAAAGATAACATTAAACTATTGAAAAAAGACCTTGACACATTTAGTCACTTTTTGTTTTAAGCGTTTGATGTATAGTCCCTGCGAGTCTGGTTTCTGTTTGCTTTTAACCCTGGCACGGGCTCCATGGGTGACATCACACCTGTTACTTGAAATCTCACTGGGGTTAGAGCACATGGAAAGTACCTTTTCCCTAGTATGTCCCCTCAACCTCACAACGTTAAAAAAGACAGGCACACACGCCCCATCACCTTTACGTGGAGAGAAGAAAAGGAAAAAAGGAATAAGAAATGATCTTACCACTACTCTACACGAATGGATGTAGCATGAAAATTCATAAGGCTAGCTAACGTTTTTGAGTGCTAAGTATTTATGTGTCTGTTTTCACAGCAGTCTCTTGAGGTGAGCGCTCTTACTGTCCTTTTTACAGGTGGATACATTTAGGTGGTGAGAAGTGTGGTCACTTGAGTTGCACGGTTGTACGTATGGCTAGTGAGGAGTGGTTGAACCCTGGGTGACTCCAGCCATGGCGCCCCCAGCGAGGCCACCCACACGGCACGTGCCCTGAGGTGGTAGGTGGTAGGCCATTCGTGCCGGGGCATGGATGGAGCCAAGCACAGGTATGAAAGCGCAGGCTAGGGTCGGTCAGGTGTTTGGACAGAAGTGTGGGTGTGTGTAGGGCAATCACAGAATACAAGCTAGAGTGGTGGGATGGGTCCAGATTTAGACTTCCTGGCTTATATGGGAGCCATTGAAGGGTTTCAGAGGGGTGGAGGGTATGTTAGTTCCCAGCTCAGTCTGTCTCTCTCAGTGGCCCTTCTTCTGTCTCTTGCTCCCTCTCACTTGGTCCTCTTTCCTCCCGCTGGGCTAATGCACGAGGAGCTGGGGAGCTGCGGGAATCCAGGATGTGAGTACGTCTCTCGAGTCACTCACTCAGTTCCTTAGTAACTCCTCCTTCCTGTGTCCCGTGTCCAGTGTGCGTGGAGCCTCCTGTCTTGTGTGAGGAGTTGGGGTGTGCTGTCACGGGGAGGGAGTACTGGGAATTGGGGGTCTGATCTCTCCTGATGTGTACACCAGCCAGTTTCCTTGTGTTCAGCCCTGGGTGTCTCCTATACCCTCTGAAGCACTTGGCACCTCCAGTTCCTGAGCCTTACTGGGGCCCTGCAGGGTGTACTGGTCTTCCCTTCCAGCAGATGCCCCTCCACTGGCTTCGAGGCTTCCCCTGTCCTCCGTCCCTTCCTACCCGTTCTTCCACTTTTGGACGGTTTGGGCTTTCTCATGTCTTGTGGTTTCAGCAAAGATAGAGTTGGCATTTCTCTTTCCCATGATTGTCACGTGGTGGTGTATCTTGAGGGGAAAAGGAGGCATCTTAAAACTCAGAAGTCCCGTTTTTCATCCTTGTCTGGCACCCAGTGGGGTTTTCTCCCTTTCCAGGACTTAGTAAGTTCTTGTTAGCTCACTGAAGGAGCCTAGAGACTCTTTTGGGAGCCGTTGTGCTAAGTCCCAGTGAAAGTGTGCGGGGTGCCAGGGCTGTGCTCGGCAGAAGGCGGGTGGCTGCTTGCGTGCGGGCCTCGGGGATCAGGAGGGGCCTGAGGGAGGTTTCGTAGCTTTGGGGACTTGTACATCTCCTATCCTTGTTTTTAGAGTAGCTCTTGTAAAATTTGCTTGTGACATACTGAGGTTGGCACTTGGCCTGCACTCCTGTATACTTTTATTAGCACCATCTCCAGCATGGCATGGCTTCACTGATAAGGTGCGTGCTAAGATGCTTACACACGTGAGGCATTAAAGACGTTACATTTAAAATGGCCTCAGAGCCGTGCAGCCAGTGGAGTGGTGTGAAGTGCCTCATTTAAAGTAAAAAACTGAATTGGAATGCTAGAAACGTGAGTCTAAGATAAAAGACCCATATTTTATCAGACTGTCATCATGTAATGTGAAAAAGTTAAACTTTGCGTGTCTTATAAATGTTTTCAGCAGTTGCATGTTGTGATAAGAGGGAACATGTCAGTGCAACACATTTTTGAAATGTCTAACTTGGTATGATTTCAGCGAGGAGGACATGTATCGTGCGGCGGATGAAATAGAAAAGGAGAAAGAATTACTTATACATGAAAGAGGGTCATCAGGTATGTTTGGAATTGTTTTCTTTATAGAGTTCCTACTGTTTATAGTAGAAAATGCAGTTACATCGGTATATCCATTTCCATGAAATATTGAGATGTACTTCCTAGGAAACATGCGCATGCGTGTGGTCTTATCTGTATTGGATTATTCATTTTGCTGAGGTGTGTTTGGGGAATACTGTTTCCTGAGGTTTTACAGTTTTAATTACAGATACTTCCCCTGCGTTCTTTACATTCATATGGTTTTTGCACCCGTGAGGCTTTGTTTAATCTCTTGACACCACTCTCTCTCAGTTCTTGACTTCCTGATATTCTTAGAGGGAGAGTTTGGGTTTGAAGGGCATTTTTCATTTCAAGTGGAAGGACTTACTGAGAAGCCGCCTCTCCGGGTCTTTGCGTGCAGAAGGCTGTGTGAATTTGATGAACTGATAAGGAAGAACGGGCGTGGGACTGAGAGCACTAATTCTCCCGTCATTTCATGATTTTGTGTCCATGCTTCTGCTTAGTCGTGCCTGCTCTGCTCACCCCGCCAGGACCCGTGGACCCACGGCTGCTAGGGTGAGCCTCTGCTGGGGGCGCGGCCGGCAGGGCTGTGTGTGGAGAAGTGCCCGCTTCCTTCCCTGCTAGCCTCGTGCGGGAGCCCCGTGAAGATGCTCCGATTTGGGGGTGTGCCACAGGTGATTCACAGGTGGCATTTTCTCGTGCACTACTTGTGTGATGTGTGTGTTCTGGTTTAAGAACTAGCTCCTGTTTGTCGTATGGTTAGCACAGCATTATGCGTGTAATTAGGAACAAGAGATACAAAGTGGGGTCTTTGATGATGATTTTCGAGTCTTCCTCGCAAGGCGTTGGTGGAACTTGTCACTGTGGTAGCCGAGGGAGATGTTATTTGTCACGGTCTGGCCCCCCATAACCTTCAGAGGATGCTCGAATCCCCTGCTGCAGCTGCCCACCGTTCACCGCGGATTCAGTCCTCAGCGCTCATATTCCTGAGGAGAAAGTGCTTCTTCAGCCATGGTTCATTCCTGCTGTGTGTGCAGGGGCCCCTTGCTTTCTCGCTCTCTCTGCAGGCTCTCTGTTGGAATTCTCCTCTGCCCCCCAGGGAGGGCCTGTGCAGGTGCTCTAGCTTTTCAGGGGGCCTTGTCTGAGGCCTTGTCCAGCTTTAGTCTGAGGTCAGAATGGATCCCTTTATACCCTGAATCTCAGTCCTCCTGGGTTCATGGCCCTTCCTGCAATAACATCCTATGGAAGTGCCTCTGGTGGAAGCTCTGTCCACATAAAAATTTCTTTATTTTACTTTCTTTCTTGAATAACCCCAGATGAATATTTGTTTTTTCTAATTTTCTTGATGATCTTATTGCATTGCCTTCTGGTTTCTGTTGTAGTTGAAAGTACTGCAGTCAGTCCGATCCTTGGAAGTCTGTCTTTCTCTGTCTTCTCTTTGTCTTCGGTGTCCTGCAGTTTCTCCTTGAGGTTTCTTAAGTATGGATTTTTTTTTTTTTTCTTTTAAACATTTTGCTTGGGATTTTTTTTTTACTTTCTGAATCTGAGGATGGCTAGTTTTCATCAGTTCAGGAGAATTCTCAGCCACTATCTTTCTGAATGTTGCCGTTTTCCTATTCTCTCTACTTACTCCTTTCATAGCTCTAATGAGGTGTTTGCTAGCTTTCATTCAGTCATCCAGGTCCCTCTGTTACACACCCTTTCAGATATTTTCTGACTTTCAGCCTCTGTTGCATTCAGGACAGTTCCTTCGGAAATATTTTCTTTTTCTTTCTTTTTTGGAAAGGTTCTGTTTTCCCTCTGAATTTGCTTGGTCTTTTTTTGGTAGTGTATTGCTCTTTGCTCATGTTTTTATTCCTTCTTTTATTCCTTTAAGCATTTTGAACATACTCTTTCAGGCCTGATAATCCCATTATCTGAAAATCCTGGTGGGCCTAATTATGCCAGTTGCTATTTTTCCTTATTTCTTGTTTCTTCAGAGTTTGAATTCTAAGCTCAGCTTTTGTGTATCTGTGTAGAGTTTACGCAGCCTGTCTTGAGTGTGAGAGAATTTGGCCTTGTTTCTGCCAGGCACCCAGGGAGTCACCTGCCTTGGGCCACGTTAGGTTAGTTGCTGGGTCTGAGCTTCCAGGGTCTTGCAGCTAGTGTGAGGTCACACCCTGTCCCAGTGTGAGAGCCGGCCCGTGGCTGTGAATTCTCCGGGGAGGCTTCCTCTCTCCCCCGAGTCAGAGCCCAGGCCAAGGCAGAGAGTTTTTTTATGCTCTCTCTTTGTTAGTGAAAAGGTTTTTTTCACCTAGCCCAGGGGTCAGCAAACTATAGCTCCCTGGCCAAATTTGACATGGCACCTGGTTTTGTAAATAAAGTTTTATTGGGACTTCTTGGTTTACACATCCCCCATGGTGATTTTCATGCATAGTAAAGTTGAGTAGTTTTGAGAGAAAACCTTATACCCTCAAAGCCTACGTTACTTGCTCTCTGGCCCACCAGAGAAAAAGTTTGCGATTCTTGCCCTAGCCTCTCAATTGAGAGTCCCAGCGTTCTGGAGGGGTTCAGTTTTAACTTCCCATCCTCTGAGAGTCTGAATCCTTGTCTTTGTCACCATATGGTGGTTAAGGAGCAGACCTCTTGGTTATTTTGGCTTCTGGTTGCCACTCTGATTTTCAGCTTCCCCCTTTGTGTTTTTTTGTGTTCTCGAGAGTGTTTGTCTTTGTGGGGATTTTTTGCCACTAGAAATGTTCTTTCCTGGGAACACTGATCAGTCTGTGTTGGATGCAGTTAAACAAAGCAAGGAACTGTTGTATACTTAAACCGCTAGCGGTCAGGCACTGCCTGTCCTGTGTCTCCAGCTTCTAGCCTGGAGGATGGCACGCGGTGGCGGTTGGAGCCCTCCTCCCAAAGAATGGCGGCAGGATGGGACTGAAAGTATAATTCTGATGCTGGCGCTTTGCGAGTACCCATTTTCCACCCTCACCGTGTCACGCGGACCTCTGATTCAGCACAGGGCTGTGGCTTGTGGCTTGGCCTCTGAGCCCGCTGAGCCTCCTGCCTTCTCCCCTCAGTCCTGAGGTGTGGCCTGCCTCGCTGACCAGGGGCCGGGTCCTGTCTTGGTGCACACAGGAAGAGGACTGCAAGTGAGGAGAGTGGCAAGGCTGGACCTTCTTCCCGGGAGGCCCTTCCTGAGCTGGAAGCATGCTCTGCCTCGTGGCAGAACGTGCCCCGAGAAGTGTCCTCAGCTCTGGACATTTGTAGTTCCTCAAGCTTTGCGGGGAGGTGAGTAAGAAGGCGATAAAAGGGAAATCTTCCCTCCGCTAAATAGACACTCAAACAGTGTTTATTGACTTCAAACAAGGACTGGTTTGTATTTGAGGGTTGGCCCTGCAGCGGTGGTATTTGTGGTCTCCGTGTATTATGCCCCAGGGGTTTGTTTTACCTTTAAGCCAGTCCTGACTTATGCCACAGATAAATGTATCTGTTATCTGTATATGTGTTATTTTCCCTTTTATATAAAAGGATTGTTTTCCTTGTGAAAGGATTTACCATGAGATTTTTAAAACAGGCAGTTCTTACATTTTGTGTTTGAAAAAAAAATTGGTTTACCTGAACTGCAAACAGGGATTAGGGGCTCCTGCTGGGCTCCTCCAATCAGTCATCCCTCATCCGTCACACCCTGCGTGGTGAGTACCTGTGGTCCTTTCTTCTTCACTAGTCTCTAAACACATTCAGGACAGAATCTGGGGCTTTAATGTCTTCATACCACCCCCCCCCCCCGCCCCCCGTTCCTAGCTCAAAGCTTGGCACATACTAGACACGCAGTAAGTGTTTATTGAATTGAGCTGAATATAACATCTTTATTTTGTGTTCAACTTCCTCCTGAGTAGATATGTTGTAAGGTACTTCTGTGTGTATATCCTGATTTCTTTGCTAACATTTACTTCTTCAGTATTTTAAAAAGGAAGTCAAGAGATGCCTGGGAATTTACTTCTCTTTCTTCCTAGAACATCCGCACAGACATACGCATGTGCGTGCATATGCGTATGCCACAAAATCAAATCTCAAACCTCATATGTTAAACAAGGAAAGTTTAAAGGCCATTTTTTTGCTATATCATTTGATCATAAGTTGTATTTTTTAATTTGGGGGGATGTGTTATTAGAGTCAGACAAGGTCTGTGGTTCAACTAATGTTGAGAGCTCTGTTAATTTCTGGCTGATTATCAACAGTTTATAGCCTTATAGCCTTTTGGGATCAAGGCAGGATATAACTAAATAAAGACAATTAAATATACTTTTGTAATAGAGGGGTTATCTCTTTGTATAATGGATGTAAAAAACAAATTACAAATCATTAGATGTATCTTCTCAGAGCTTAGACTGCTGCGTATTTAATTTGAACATTATTCATGGGCACCTGGGTCCGTGTGGTTACAGGTGCTGAGGGCACAGCTGAGAAACAAAACATAGCCCCTGCCCTCAGGGAGCTCATGTTGTGCCGTGTGTATGTGTGGTGTGTGTCTGTGTGTCTGTGTAGGGGTGGGGAAGGCAGGGTGCAGAAAAAGAAATATGTCAGGTGTTGATAAGTGCCAATAAGAAAAACAAAACCACGTAAGGGGAATAGAGTGAAGGGGTGTGTGTGACCTTTTGATATTGGGCGTCAGTGTCAGGAGGTGAGCAGAGACCTTCAGGGAGTGAGGAGCGGGTGCCACGCAGGCAGGGCAGGAACCGTCAGTGTGGGGAGTGGTGGGAGCTGAGGCCAGAAAGGCAGTGGGCGGCCAGGGCAGGAGGCCCTTGTAGGTAGTAAGGGAGTGGAATCGAGTGTGATGGGAGGCCTTGGAGCCCAGCAGCGGTGGGTAGCGTCTGACTTCAGTTTTAAATGCACCCCTCTGGCTGCTGTGTGGAGAATGGTTGGTAGGGTATGGTGACGGGGAGGCCCACTGGGAGACCTCGGTGGTCATCTAGGAGCGAGGTGCTGGAGGTCTGGACCAGGTGGTAGGCAGTGGTGGAATTCTGGATTTTGGGGGACTGCAGTGAGCGAGAAAGGAAATCTCAGGTAAAGCAGTACCATTATTCTGATGTTGCTTTGTTTCATTGTTTCCCCCTCCTCCCCCCCCCCTTTTTTTTTATTCTTTAACAGAACCCAGATTAAGTGTAGCTCCTGAAATGGATATCATGGACTATTGCAAAAAAGAATGGCGGGGAAATACGCAAAAAGCAACATGTATGAAAAAGGTATGATGCCTGGATGCACGCATTTTGAGTCTTTCCAATAGTCTGTCATAAGTAATTACTTAATATGTCCTTTTGTATTTTTAGATGTTAGTTATGACAACTGCCACTAGACTATGTAATTATTGGTGTTCTAACGTTAGAGATGAGGAAACAGGCTCCAAAGATAAGGGACTTGTTTGGAGTCACAGTATTAACATAGAATCATAATCAGTTATTCAGTAACTTGATTTCTTTGGAAAACACATGAACAGCTCTGTGCTGTTCAGGGTTGGGCCAGCCATTGGTTGTCCTCTTGGGGTCATTTGGGAACACTGCCCTTCTGGCCTGGTGAGGTAAAAGGCGCAGACTTCATACATCTGCTGTCCCCACTCAGGTTTCTTTCCATGTCCTCCAGTTCTAGGGGCCTGGACTCTCCTGTACCTTCTAAGCAGAGGGATCTGGAACTACTTCCTTTATTTAGGGCAGCGGTCCCCAACCTTTTTGGCACCAGGGACAGGTTTCGTGGAAGGTGATTTTTCCACGGACTCGGGGAGGGGGATGGTTTCGGGATGATTCAAGCACATTGCATTTATTGTGCACTTTATTTCTATGATTATTACATCGTAATACATAATGACATAATTATACAACTCACCGTAATGCTGACAGGAGGCGGAGCTCAGGTGGTAATGCGAGCGATGGGGAGCGCCTGTAAATACAGATGAAGCTTCGCTCGCTCGCCCGCCGCTCTCCTCCTGCTGTGCGGCCCGGTTCCTAACAGGCCACAGACCGGTACCGGTCCGTGGCCCAGGGGTTGGGGACCCCTGATTTAGGGCATCCCAGGAGCTGTCCCCCTTTCAGTCCCATTGCATAGATTGATGACCCTAAGGTAGTCCTTCCAAGGCTGTGGGACATCAGGGATTCCCATGACACGGTCCCGCTGTGGCTATGACTGGGTTGGGTCATTGCTCGAGTCAGGCCCCTTGACCCACTCCCACTGCACAGCAGGTCGAGCAGCACACTCTACTGCTTCCCCCTCAGATGTATCCTGAATCCAGCGTTCCTTTGTAGATTGAAGTTGCTACTCCAGTTGACGCTTGAAAAACACAGGTTTGAGCTGCTTGGGCCCACTTCTTTGCAGATCTTTCCACTAAATATGGACTACAGCACTACATGCCGCGTGGATGCAGAGGGCCGCCTGCAAAGTTACATGCGGGTTTTTGACAGAGTTGGGGGCCAGCGGTCCAACTGCGCCCCACACGCGCACCCCTGTGATTGAAGATGTTTACTAAGTTATCCAAGTGTCCATATTTTGGAACTCATGCTGAAGTCATTCCTCTATGATTTCAGTTTGAGGTAAAGATATGACCCTATAGTTGGACCCTTCGGTGACCAAGTAATCAAAGGCACGTCAGTTAGAAAAGCATCCCATCGGGACCCGTGGCAGTCATTAGAGCATTTCTGGGCCTGATAACAGCTTGGATCTCAGTTATCTTTTAGTCCTTATTTGTCTAATTGTTTTGTTTTGGCTATTCTTTTACACACTTGGAAAGATACAGTTGCTGTGGAACTAGCCATCCTGAGTATTCGGGATAACTAGGGGTTCACCATAGGGAAGAGGTGCATATTAGCAGGCATGAGTCTGCCTGACGGGCCCTTACATTGCAACGGTTGGGCCACTGAATAAAAATGCAACTCTCAAAACTTTATTATTGGAAAGACGTACTTTCATATCCACTTAGAACATCGTCCTGTGACTTGAACCTTGAAAACAACTAATAACAGGGTGCAGTGCCTGGACACAGGATGACTGTCTACATGGTGCCTACCCCATGAGGGCGACACTTCTTCTTTTGTGTACATGTGGGTAGGAAGCAGGGTTTCGAGTGATTGTTGCGGAAGAGCAGGACTAGCGAAAGGTCTGCCCGGTTGGGGGCGAGTGAGGTGGGGAAGCCGCGAAGCCGATGCCGATGCCCGAGCAGTGTCCAGCGGAGAACTCGGTCATCTGGGTCCCTGGACCAGGTCACTGGGACTTGATGGTGTCCTTTTTGGGGGGCATGCTCAAAATGGTCCATTTGGATGGCTGTATTTTAGTTGACTGAGCATGTCACTGAGCATTTTCATTTCCTTGTTTCACTTCCAGGCTGAACAAGAATGACACTTAAATCCGCTTTTTGAAAAAGTCTAACAATTTATCCAGGCACCTCCTAGCGTGTAGTTTTTTTGTGTATTTCACGGAAATTTGGGATTTGGGGGTATTATTTTTAATATGGAGATACGAGCTGGGTACATCTCTCTTTTCTTCCTGTCTCTTCATCAAAGAGTTTAGGGTCAATCTAAACACAGATTAAAGCCTTCAGAACGTTGGTTATTAATAAGTGAATGTTACAACGGTTGCTAAGGGGCATATAACTCCAACTTTGGGGGTGACTAGTGTTTTAGTAGTACTTGGTGTATTATTTTATATGTTCTAGTATGTTGCGTCTGCTACATATGCTGATACTATGTACAGTGCTAACATTTGTTAATTTCCCTTGATTAATTAAAAAAAGAATTCAAATATCTTACATGAAAGACTCAGCCAGTCTTGTGTCCGTTCTTCTAGTGATTGGGGGCACATTTTTTCCACAGGAATAAAATTCTCCCCACTCTTCTGAAGTCAGTAATGACCATTTTCAATTCTCTGATGCTTTTGTCCAGGGCTACGAGGAGGTGTCTCAGAAATTCACCTCCATCAGGCGAGTCCGTGGAGATAATTACTGCGCGCTGAGGGCCACGCTCTTCCAGGCCATGAGCCAGCCGGCCGCGCTGCCCTCCTGGCTGCGGGACCCGGAGCTCACGCTGGTACGCTGCTGCTGCAGGTTTGAGTCTGCAATGTTTCCAGTCGCTTTTGTGAGAAAGACTTCCCCTTCTCTGCCCTGTGCCATGTGCTAGTACTGTCTGCGGTGTGACGTCAGTGTGTGGGTTTATTCAGTTTTGTGTGGCTGAGATGATTTTGCATAGCAAAGCGACCAAAAATGACAGATTATTTCCCCAGAAGAGGAGGGTGATAAAATATCTTCAGTGCTTCAGCTGAATTAGGGAGCAGGTGTTTAGGGTTTGTTCACAGCACTTAGGGCAGTTTGACTTCGGTGTTGGAGTCTCTACCAAGTGGGCTATGTATTGTACTGTCTGAGAACCTGCTGGGGTTTGAGGAGGCAGGTTCCTGTGGTTCTAGCTCCAGTTCAGGGAAGCAGCACCCTCTGCAGAGTGTTAGGAGAACTGGCTTGGCAGGCGGCAGGGCAGCAACACTAGAAGAGAGATGGTTGCCTTCAGCCGGGGGAGGTGAGGGTCAGGGGCTGTGTCCCTTGCCGGGCCCTCTTTAAGGTTTTACATCTGCACCCCAGGAAGTCACATCATCAGTGTGTCGTGTATCCACGACACACATCAGCTTGAGGTCATGATAGGTTGGATGATAGAATATCCCAAAAGAGTTTGGTGGGCAGGCACGATTGAGCAGAACTCACAATATGACATTGCTTGGAAGAAAATAGGAAATCTTGTGCCTGTATTAAAACAAAACCCCAAACCAGAACTCAAAGTGCTAGCTGTGGGAGATCTGCCTTACCAGCAGCTTATGAGGGGGGAAGAAAGAGTCAGGATTTTAATGGATTGCAGGCCCAGTACGAGCCCACTGATGTGGGATGCCTGCAGTGATAAGGAAGCCCTGTCTTAAGAGGAACGCTTCTCAAACACAGGCAGTGACAGCCCTGTCTTGAACGGGGCTGGTCAGATCCCATCTTGAGGACCGAGTGCAGCTCTGTGCCTGTACCCTCAGTACAGGTGGGAGTGTGCCCGACGTGGCTCATCTGCTTTGGGGAACAGTTGAAGGAGCTGGGGTATTTGCCTAGAATAAAGACTTTTAGAGGATACTCGTTGGCAGTTAAGCCAATTAGGTCTGTTAGGGGGACGGGGTATCACATACCCTCAAAGAGCAAAACCAGGATCAGTGGGTGGAGGATACCACCTGTCTCTCAGGTGATTATCTACTTTATAAACTGGTATCAAAGCACGTGTGTATAAACTATTTAAACAATACCTGTGAAAGATACTTTCTTCTAACCAAAGATACATCATCTTTTTTTTTTTATATAAGTTTATATTTATTTTATTTATTTATTTTTGGCGGCATTGGGTCTTCGTTGCTACGCGCGGGCTTTCTCTAGTTGTGGTGAGCGGGGGCTACTCTTCGCTGTGGTGCGTGGGCTTCTCATTGCTGTGGCTTCTCTTGTTGAGCATGGGCTCTAGGCGCATGGGCTTCAGTAGTTGTGGCTCACGGGCTCAGTAGGTGTGGTGCACCGGCTTAGTTGCTCTGCGGCACGTGGGATCTCCCCAGACCAGGGATTGAACCCGTGTCCCCTGCATTGGCAGGCGGATTCTTAACCACTGAGCCACCAGGGAAGTCCCAAAGATATGTCATCTTAAGCAGATTTCTCCGTATTAGCTTGTGGTTTTTTTTGAGAAAGGAGCAAAAGAAATTGATACACTAGGCTATTCTTAGCTTTGCACATTAGACATATATTAGTACTGAAATATTTCAGAATTGTTGGTCAGTCAAAAGCATGCCTGTGGACCTGAGACACTGCTTGGGAAGCAGACATGGGTGATCTCACTGTATTTTGCTTTAACTTTTGTTTGACAACCATAGCTTTATTTATTGATTGTGACATAAAATCCTCCTCAATTTTAGGCTGTTTGCCTTTGAGCCTTTTACTTTAAGGGGCTGCCTAGATTTATGGACTTAACTGATGTAATGAATTTGAATTTTTAACTTTCCAAGGAACTCTGGTGCAAGTAGTGTTCTACATAATTAAACATACAGAGTACGCTCCATGAAAGTAAAGCATAATTTTTATTTTACCAACAGGATACATTTGGGTAAGGTTATCTGCCAAATTAAAAATAGTCCAGGTAGGTTGTGCTTGGTTTCTGATCGGTATGAGAGCACGTTGCGTGTATGAGCAATGGGGGCTTTAAGGTGGTTTTCCTGACTTCATTTGAGTCATGCGGAAATTCTCAAGTACTCTTGCTAATTTCTTCCCTTTTCTGTATGTATCAGTCAACAAGTAGAGTTCTTCTCTCGGGAGCATAATTAGTTGGTCACAGTGGAATTATTTTTGTCACCTCACCTTTCTCGAATGCCAAGAGGCCCACGTCAGGGAGGAAAAGCACATCATACCTGATCGTGAGTTTAGTATGAAAGTTTATTAGACTTTTCTTGCTCTCATCCAACTAGAAGACTTGTGTGTCCCTGTGTTGACTTTCCAGCCCCCAGCAGATTCCCTTGATGTGAGCACTTTCCTGACAGGGTCTGTTTTGCTGTGTGTCTTGGGCGGGTGACAGATGCACCACACGCTTCTCATTTGAAGTGCCAGTGCAGGAAGGGGTACACAGACTTGGTAGTCGCACTTGACCAGACTGGTTTTTAACCGCCTCCCAGGTGTCTCAGACAGCCTCCTGTGGATGGCGTTCCATCCCTGTTCTCATTCTGGCCCTTCCGCCTGGTCTCCTGTCGGAAGGTCCACACTGACAAGGGTCTCGATGAGTGAGCGAGAGGGCGGTGCAGCGTGACTGGACGAAGTTGGGGTGGAACCAAGTACGAATACCGACGGGTGGTGAGGCCTACAGAAGCCGGTGGCGCACCGTGGTGGTGGGGTACCCGGACCGCCTCACCCCGCAAGGGGGGGTCTCTCTGTTACCAGAGACTACTTGTGAACTGTAATAAGGAGACGTCTTAATATTAGTTAACGCTCATGACAAGCAGAGCGTTAACACCTGATGCTTGTCACCTGACAAGCAGATCAGGTGATGCTTAACTCTATTCTACAGAACAAGAAGGTCTTACAGGAGTTTTGGTGTGAAAGTCTCTGTGCCCGTTTCTTACCCATCTTCCTACTAAATCAGAATAACTCGTATGCTGTCATGTTAATTAAGCCATGCTTGCTGTTACAAGTTGGTATAAATTATGGGGTTTAAAATGGGGTAGGCTCGCTGTTACAAACACAGTAACTATCTGGCAAATAAGTCTGTCTCAGTTTCCCCTGATCCTTGATCTTTCTGAATTGCCAAGGGCCTGTTCTGACCACTACCCTGCATCCAGTGACAGGCATATGTCCTGGTGCCCACGGGGCTTTTAGAAGTCCTTGGAGCACTGACCAATTCTGGGGACATAAAAAGGCTGCTCTCAGCAGGCAGGTTGGAGGGAACCTAGTTTCAGCATTATTAGGGTCTCCTGAACTGCCCATGCTCTGTAGTAACCCACCTCTTCAGCACTGGGCATCAGGCAGGTCCTGGGACACCTGAGTTTGTATGCGAGTCTGTAGACTCAGAACCAGCCCTGGCCCAGCCTGCAGGCTGCATGCTGTGCTAAACATCCCTTGACCTCAGCTTGCATTCCGTCAAGAATTCGGTGAGCCCAGAGAAGCTACACACCCCGTAGCTGGCTGTATCTGCTTCCGTTTACATTTGGAGAGATGGTCTTTGTAGCGTTTTGCCATTTTCCCTCTCTCCTAGAACACGCTTGGTTTCAGGAGATTCAAGGGAAATAGGAGCGCTAGGCCGAGACCCTCCCCTTAACGTGAGCTCAGTGGAGGAGGGCCCAGGCCGTTCGTCCTGTGCTGCTCAGCTCCTCTGGCCTTGCTCGTTCATGGCCCGTCTGACAGTTCGGCCGCCCCTCACCTCCTGTCATCATGTCTTGGCTCCCTGTCTGTCGTTCCTGCTTCTGTCCAGATCCTAGTCTCTGTGTTTGACTGCAGTCGGGTGATCTGACCGTGACCCTGGCCCTGACCTTGGACGTGGCTTGGTCTGGCTGTTCTTAAGCTTGGGCAGCAGCCGGGTCCCCAAGAGGTGGTATCCTTCGGGGCAGGGGTCTTTTGGTTCCATAGTTTTAGAATGTCTCTGAGCGGGTGGGACCTGTGACAGTGTTTGCTTGCTTAGGGTGGGATAGACTGTATATCAGAACTCATGAGACAGTTTGGGGATGCCACATTTCTGTTACTTGCTATCCCTTTAACCACGGTGCTGATTTCGAGAATTATGGACATTTGCTAGAGAAAACAGGCTGTTTTTATATTTCAGTCACAAATGAAATTACACCTAAGCTAATTGCCTGCTTTATTAAGTATTGCCCATCATTGTTTCTTGTTTTTAATGTTGTGTCTTCTTTACGTCTCTCTTACCCTAACAGAAGTCCAGTCCCTGTGTGTGTAAAAGAATGGCTGTGTGTGTGTGTTGTGTGTGTCATGACCCCCTGAAAGCATTTAAAGCTATACTCATTTGTTTCATCTGAGTAAAGAATTTCAGCTCCGTTATTCTTTCCTCGTAGTTTCTTTTCACACCTCAGTTTTGGGCTTTCTCCAGGATCTCCACAGCTCCCAGCATATACAGCCCTTGATAATTATTCCCGCAATACTTTGGCCCATGCATGGAAGGAATGAGGAAATGGACTTTTATTTGGGTTTTGCTCTGTGTAGTTAGATCTTTGGGGTCTCTTGAGTAATTGAGTATCGTGCCTGCTTTTTAGGTACATGCACAATGTCACGTGATGCTCATGTTTTCTGGGCTTCCTTCCACCCCGTTTCCCAGCTCACCTCTGCGTAGCTAGTATTTTCTGCTCATTGCACTTCTCTGTGCCCAGTTGTGATTTCAGCTTATTGCCACTTGAGGGCATTTTAGAGTCTGGTGATAAACCAGAGAAGCTGATAGAAAGTTTGCAGCAGAACTGCCCACATGTTGCTAAAATGTAGGACAGTGTGGGCACAGAGCTGGGCTGCTCTTGGGCGGGTGGTCATTTGTCATCATAATAAGATGAGAACACAACCCCTCCCCCATTAACACCATCATTGTGGTAACCACCTGAAGAGGAATTTACGTCCCTATTGTGGTTTTGTTTTTTTGTAGAGATGAAACCACCTTAGTTTCACATGACTGCTGTAAAGAGAAGGTAAAACTGGAGTTCCCATTCATGAAAGGGTCTTCAGAGCCTTAGATTCCAGGAGAACTGAACACATGGCCTCATTTAAAACTGTATTATAACTGTTAAACAAACTCCGGTTCTTGGGAGGAATTAATTATTCTCCAATGATCTTTTGACTTGGAGGTGAACTCTTTTTTCCTTTCTGCATTTTATAGCACTGAAGGGACATGCCTGTGCCCGGCCTAATTATATGGATTTCTCCAGGACTGTTGGGAAAGTCTGAGTTCCCATGCTGACATCGATCCAGTTATGTCCCAGCTTGCTTTTCAGACTCCAAATTCTATTGATGATGAGGGGAAAACAAAATAGCAAACGCTCCAGGAAAAAAAAGGAAACAGGCAAAATAATAGTTCGGCTGTCAGTTCTTTAACGAGCTAGCCCATCGCAACTCCCTTAACCCCGGCGTCGTATTCTCAGTTGTATTTTCTATCTTACTACACTGAGTAGTTAAACTAGATACCATATTATTTCTTTTTAATATGAAAACTTTGATGATAGTGTAAATATCAGAAGTTAGGTTTTATTTTCCTAGTCATGAAAGGAACAGGTTTTTAACCCTACCCTGGACCATCTCACAGGCCCAAAGCGCCTTCCCGAGTCAGGCATTAGGGAGTGGTAGGGAGGCACCAGCGAGCCCAGCAGCTGCTTGGCTGGTTTGCGCGAAGACCTGGTGTGGACACTGCCTTCACGTACCCTTACAAAGTGCTGTGGAACGTTCCTCCCCGCGGCTGGAACCCAGCCAGGTACATTGTGCCTTTGGGTCTCAACCAGAACTGCCATTTCACTGTAGAAGCCCTCCTCAGGGTGGGTCTTTCCGAGTTCCTGACTTCCAGATTTGGGTCCGCCGTCCTAAACCCAGACAGATGTGCAGGAATTAATTCTGGAAACGAAGGTAGGTCTTGTAGGCTTCATTGTTTCTTATAGCTTGGATCGTGTGATGGCCTTTCTGGAATGTTAACATTCTCTCTCTCTGTTTCTTGATACTCTAGTTACCAGAAAAACTCATAAGCAAATACAGCTGGATCAAGCAGTGGAAGCTTGGACTGAAGTTTGAGGGGAAGAGCGAGGCCCTGGTTGATAAAATTAAGGAGTCCCTCACTTTACTGAGGAAGAAGGTTTGGAACATGTAGTTTCCTTTCTGTGATAAGTGCAAAGCTCTCACTCCCGAGTGCCCCAGCACACCATTTCTTAGTCTTCACTCAGTGGATTACCACACGCTCTTGGCTGGTTTTTAGGCAAAATAATTCTAAACGAACACAAACACTTCCTATGAAGTGTTCGGTAAAATGAAGAAATATCAACGTCGTGTATTCTCGGAGGAGATGATGTGTTTAATGAAACGTTTAACTTTGTTTAAAGGAAACCGTACAAATCTGGTCTTTTCTTCTAAGTTCTGACAAGTTTCAGGGATATCATTTAGTCCATATCTCTCACAGGATTATCAGTGATAATGAATTCACATTTATTAAATTCTTCCCAATTATGTTCATGTTTTAAGATTCTGTCCATATTTATTAGACTTCTTTTCTTTCATGATGATTTTCCAGTGAAGCAGATTTAATAACTTGTCTTTTGACAACTGTCCTGAGGGTTTTTCTAAAACAGAATTGTGAGGAGGAACTTGGTCTTCTGATTCCCAGTGATTTGGTTATTAAACACTCCCTCTTCTGTGGCTTTCCGCTGCCTTATGTGGGTCGATATCCTGCTTGCACACTGGCCCGCACAGACCTCTGGGTCGCTGGCCTTTGAACAGCCTAAAAGCTCTCCTCACCAGGGACCCTGGATTGAGGGCCTGTTAATTGCTCCAGGCTTTGTAGATGGAGGAGGGAGGCCGGTAAGGAGGTGTCAGGCATCGGCTTTCAAGATTTCCCCCAGCACATACCCCGGTTGTTGATCTGTTCACTTGACTGTGGTCTGCCCCCATGAGACTTTCAGCTTCACCAGAGACTGTCCTGTCGATTCCTTTACAGCCAGTGCCGGGCACTGAGCCTGACGCATAATAGGCATTTGGTAAATATTTTGTTGAATGCGTGGAGGGCCCTGAGTTCCTGGAGCCTAGTTTTTATTTACAAATAGGAGAGATGTGTACTGGAAACTATACTGTCGAAGGAAGACTAGTGATAAAGAAATGGGAGCAAGAGAAGGAGAGAGGGGATCTGTTCTTGTTGCCTGTTGGAGCAGAGCGCAGGATTCAAGGGGGCCGGGGGACCTGCGCCTGCCCAGGCCCTGGGTTAGCAGGGGGTCGAGCACGGGGCTCCGGGCCTGTGGGAGTGAACAGGAAGGCTCTTCAGCTCAGACACTGGTGACAGTTTCCTTTAGAACTCCTTTAAGTTCTTGTGAGGTTGCTTTATTAGCTGTGCCTACTGTAACTAGATCCTCATTTGGGGGCATGGTTAAGTGATTCCAATTTGTAATAACATTAAAATTATACATTAATACTCTGAGCCAAAAAAAAAAAAGCCTCTGAGCCGGCATCGCCAGCACTTTGTATGTGCCAGGCTGCACACTAAACGCTTGATGAGATAGTGTTTAATTCTCACGACCCCCTGGGTGTCGTTGCTTTGGGTATCCTCGCTTTGCAGACGAGGAGACGGAGGCCCCGCAGAAGCCACCAGCTGCTGGGTGGCAAGGCCTGTATTCCACCCTGACTCTCTGACTCCAGAGCTGCGTTCTCGCCTGCCAGCTCGGTCCCCTTCTGGAAAATGTGCGGTGTTCCAGCTTGCAACCCAAATACTGGAGCGCGTCCGGTGGCACGGTCATGACTGTTAACACTTACTCTTGTATTTAAAGTTCTAACGGTTTTGGGAGGAGCAGTAGTTACTGGTCATTCATAAGGATTAGTTTTATGTTGGCGTCTCTTACCCTCATTCACTTTAACTTAAAAGCACATATGTTTATAGGGTTTTCTTTTTCACTTAAAGAGTTTGCTTATGTTAGCTGAATACCTGATCCTCTGCTTTCCTCTTAATCAGAAGTCGGTAAGAATTTCCGGAATGCATTTATTCATTGGAGACTCAAGTGTATATTTAAGAGGTTAGAAGGGTAAGTTTAGTAAACAGATATTCAGGAAACCCCGCCATCTTCCTGGCGCATCTCCATGTTTGAGGGTTGGCTTGGAGTTTCTGGGTGGTAACGGCTGCCGTAAACCCCTTAAGGGGAGTAGTAGTTTCAGCTTCCCTTCACAGCGTCTCCCACAGGCCTCACACACGCGTGTTAGCTCTCCTGTAAGTATTTCTGATTGACCGGTTTGATCTCTTTGCCTGGGAAGATAGAGGAGTTGAAATTCCCATTCCATGGCCCTAGAGTTCTCCTTAGTGCATTATACTTTTGTTTCAAGTTAGTGCAGGAAGAACTGAATAAGGAATTTGTGAGGTCTAAAGAGTACCATGGTTTGAGCTGGAAGCTTGAGCGTTGAGCGTTGGTACGTGACCCATGGTCGCCTGCCTATTTTGAAAATAATCTTGTGCTCATCGTGTGGAATTTTACCAGGGACTTTTAGAACAACAATTTAATTATTATGTAACTTTCTTATTACAGTGGACAGGCTTGGCTGAACTGAGAACTGCTGAAGCGAGGCAGATAGCCTGTGATGAACTGTTCACGAATGAAGAAGAGGAGTACAGCCTCTATGAAGCTGTAAAATTTCTAATGCTAAACAGAGCCATCGAACTATATGATGATAAAGAGAAGGGAAAGGAAGTACCGTTTTTCTCTGTGCTTCTGTTTGCTCGGGATACGTCAAATGACCCCGGACAGCTGCTGAGGAACCATCTCAACCAGGTGGGACACACCGGTGGCCTTGAACAGGTGAGTTGTACCTTTGGGAGTATATTAGTCCAAAACAGCAGCTTCAGCCGTCAAACATCATCTCAGTTTTTGTGGGTCAGGAGTTGAGGAGCAGCTTAACTGTATGGCTGTGGCTCAGGGTCTCGGGAGGTTGCAGTTGAATCTTGTTCAGGGCTGCAGTCATCTGAGGGCGTGATTGGGGCTGGAGGGTCCACTTCCAGCATGGCACACTCACCTGGCTGTTGGCAGGAGGCCTCAGTCCCTCACTGGTAGTTAGTGGGAGGGTTCTGTTCCTCACCATGTGGGGCTGCTTGAGTGTCCTTGTGACATGGCGGCTGGCTTCTCTCAGAAAGTGATCCAAGAAGAGAGCAAGGAGGAAGCTCCAGTGCCTTCTATGATCTAGTCTTGCGAGTCACACATGGTCAATTACACTATATTCTGTTTGTTAGAAGCAAGTCACTTAATCCTTCCCACATTCAAGAGAGGAGTGCCAAAGAATTGTGAACCTATTTTATAACCACCATGGTTATCTCAGCCTGGGCTTTCTTCTGTAGTGTGGTGGATGGGATCAGTACCCTTGGCTCCAGTAAACAAATAAACCAAGCACTTGAAAGAGTCCTCTGAAGGGTCTTGGTTTTTTGTTTTTTTGTTTTTTTTTTGCTGCGTTGCGTGGCACGTGGGATCTTAGTTCCCTGACCAGAGATCGAACCCGTGCCCCTTGCAGTAGAAGTGCAGAGTCATAACCACTGGACTGCCAGGGAAGTCCCTGAAGGGTGTTGTTTAATCTTGGAAGCTGTAGCTGTATTAGGTAACATCCTTTAGAAATAGAAATGGAGTCACTTTAGCCAGTAGAGCCCAGCCTGCTCTTAGAGCTTTCACAGATATGCTAAGTTTGGAGTTTCACACAGAGACCCAGTACTGTCGTGTGGGTCAGCAGTTGACTCACCACACACTGCACTATCTACCTTTGGTGTGTTCATTACGTTGCCCCGAACAGCTGAAGTGTGTTTTTAGTGGAGGAGCCAACCACTAGAATGGCATTAAGTCTCTCTATCCAGAGTGCTACTTTCCTGCTTGCACGGCTGACTCTGGTGCTTACCTTTTCCTGGTACAGAGGAAAGAGCAAAGATGGTGGTCACTGCTGGGTCAGGCAGGATTGAAGATAAAACTATTTTTAAAAATTTTCTGTACTCCGAATGTAAGTTACTTAGGTCTCCTGAACCATTACAGATACCTTGCAGTAACAAGCCTGGTAGAAGTGGGGTTTGCATATTAGACTGAAGTTAATCCTTTCCGAGTCCCTACAAGGTCTGCTGTAACATTTTTTAAATAACGGTTTTACTGAAATAATGATTTACATATCATGAAGTTTACCCTTTTGACGTGTGTTGACTCAGTGGTTTTTAGTTTGTTTATAGAGGTCTGCAGCTATCACAGCAGCCTAATTTTAGACCATTTTCTCACCCCTGCAGGAAACCCCATGCCCTCATTCCCTTTTCTCCAGCCCTAGGCAGCCACTAATTTACTTTCTGTTGTTATAGATGTGCCTATTCTGGGCATTTCATATAAATGGAATCTTATAATATGTGGTCTTTTATGACTGACTTCTTTCACTGAGCCTGATGTCTTCAAGTTTCATCCATATTGCAGCATGTATCAGTACTTCATTCCTTTTTATTAACAATAATATTCCATTGTATGGATATATCACATTTCGTTCATCCATTTGAGTTGTTTCCACTTTTTAGCAATTATAAATAATCCTGCTGTGAACATTATTTACAAGTTTTTTGTGTGGAACTGTGCTTTCAGTTCTCTTGGGTATTTACCTAGGAGTGGAATTGCTGGGCCACTTGGTAATTCTGTGTTTAAAATTTTGAGGAACTGCCAAACTTTTTAAAAGCAGCTACACTGTTTTACATCCCCTCCAGCAATGTTTCAGAGTCCCATTTTTTTACATCCTTACCACACTTCTTTCTTTTTTTTTTTTTTTTTAAATTGAGGTGAAGTTCATATAACACAAAGTTAACCATTTTAAAGTGTACAACTCGGTCACTTTCGGTACCTCTGCGGTGTTGTGTGACCATCACCTGTGTCAAGTTCCAAAACTGTTTCCTTCCCCTGAAAGAAAACCTGGTGCCCGTTCAGCAGTCGCCCCCAGTGATTATCTGTTTGATTGTAGCCATTCGAGCGGGTGGGAAGTGGTATCTCACTGTGGGTTTGGTTTGCATTTCCCTGATGACTTTTCATGTACTTACTGGTATTTGCATATCTTCTTTGGAGAAATATCTGTCCTATTCAAGTCTTTTGCCCAATTTTTAAACTGGTTATTTGCTTCTTTATTGTCGCGTTGTAAGGTGTTCTTTGCATGTTCTGTACACGCGTCCCTGATCAGGCACAGGATCTCTTCTTGATGATGTGCTTGCTTATAACGACCCATATACACGAAAGGACGGGGGCTGGGCCCACGGGGAGGAAGAAGGGCTGTGGCTGAGCCGTGCCGTGCACCTCGGGGACACCAGGGCGGGAGCGGGTGGCGAGCCGCATCCTTCACTGTGGCTTCCCGCCACACCCTTCAGTGTCTGCTCTTCCCCCAGGTTGAGATGTTCCTTCTCGCCTACGCCGTGCGCCACGCCATTCAGGTGTACCGGCTCTCCAAGTACAGCACTGAAGAGTTCGTCACCGTCTATCCCACCGACCCCCCCGGGGACTGGCCAGTGGTGACCCTGATCGCCGAGGATGATCGGCACTACAACATCCCTGTCAGAGTGTGCGAGGAGACGAGTCTGTGAGACACGCTCGGGCGGCCCGGCGACTCGGCCAAGGTGCACCGGCGGCTCCTCGGCTCGGGCCTCGGGCCCGCAGGCCCCTTGGGATGAGCTCTGAGCACTCTTGGGCCCTGTGAGCCAAGCTGGGCTGGAATGCTCTGAAGGCTAGCTTTCGATAATCAGAAGTAATCAAGTTTTTTCCCTCACCTATGATGCAATATGTTTCACTGGGGGCCTTCAGAGCACACCTGTTGACAGGTGCAAACTGCATCTCCATAAAACAAACACATTTGTATCAGCGGAGACTTACTCTGGAGAGGAAAATACGCTCAGAGCTCTCTCTAGTCGTAAACTGGCTTTGCGTTGTTTTTGAAGATGGTAATTTTTTTGTTTTGGTGGTAACGGGTCTCTGCAGTGCCCTTCCTGTGCACCTATGCAGTCTGCTTACATGGTAGGGTTCTGGGACAAAGCCTGCCAGTGGCCCAGCTGTAACATCCTCTGATAGTCTCATCGAGCAGTGGTTTGGATTTACACGTTAATTAAAGCTGTTCTAAGCAGATTGTCTAACGGAAGGTTAGGAGCTGGGTCCCCAGTAGTGAGTTATTTAAAGGCTGGAGAAGGAGCTGCAGGGAGAGGCAGTGGCAGCAGGACGTCCTGGCTCTGAAGAACGTGACAGGCGCCTGCGGTTGGGAACACACCGGGTCTGGTGCTTGGTGCAGGCGCTGGGTGGTTGGCGGGCGAGCGCGGCTTGTCGCTCTCTAGGATCGGGGCTGTTCCTTAGTCTCCACTTCCATGGATTCACCATTTTATAGTCAGAACAAGGCTTAGATCCACCTGCTTTTTTAGAGGAGACCAAGGCCAAATTATTATTTTTTGGAGAATGCTTCCATTGCCAAATCCGTGTGGCTCCTCTGTTGGATGAATAACAGCAAAGCGTCTCAGGCTTTTCATGGGTAAGTTTAAAGAGAGCACGTGCTTAAAACTGACTGCAAAAGCATGGCCGAGCTGCATCTGCCCTTGATTTGGCTATGCCTGGGGTAGGCAGTGTTCTGGCCACGAGTGATTGCATGTCACAGGCTAGGGTGGTGCCTGGGGGCTGGACAGGGCAGCCCAGCTGAGTGTGGTCTGCACTAGGGCCCGAATCATCCACGTGGGGTGTGTACTGTGGCCACGGCGCGAGGGATGGGACGTGTCACTCTTTAGGACTGTGTCAGTGGCATCTGAATTGGCTCAGTGTTTGTGGATGTGGTGTTACCCTGAAGCACTGAGCTTTATTTCATAGTAAGTAAGATCTTTATTTGGTCCAATTTAAGCTTATAGTTTATAAGCTATCTAATCTTTGGTTTTTTTTTTTCCTCAGAGGGGCAAACCTTTTGTGATAGTGTTAGTTTTGCTTTCACTTAAAAATTAAAATTCTTGGTTGAGAAAACCCAGAGGACCCATAAAACTATGCAGACTGTTACATTAATATTGGTATTTTTCCCATTACCTCATCAATAATATTCATCACGTTTTGGTAGCTACTTATTCATTGGAGTGTTTGAATTAAATTCTGCTGTAAATGTGTGTGAATGTGTTGGAGAGGCTTTGTCTTTCACTGTGAAATGCAATGGTGCCTCAAACAAGGAGGTACCTAGAAGCCAAATGAAAGTAAAAATGATGAATTCTTGTTGGCTTTGATGCTTCATTTTATGTAACTTAATTTTCATGTAACTTGAAACAGGAAATGCTTACCGTTCATTCTTGAACATTTTTAAAAGCACAACTTCAAACACTTAGGTTGTATAAGGCAGTAGGGGTCTGTGTCCATCTAACTGTTGGTTCATAGCCGCTGCTGAATTTAATAATAATCGTGATCACCTGTCTTTGCATTTTGCGAATGTTCTAATCTTAGTGAACTTGAGTTGAGCTGGGCTTCTGGGCAGCTTGTTTACATTGCATACTTTTTTCTTGTTCCTGTGTGTGATAATTGTTAGAGTGTGTGCAGAAATTGTGGTCTTAACCACCCCATTGATAAAATTCAAAAGGCTGCGTTTAAGTTGCTCTCTGTCCCAAGGCCTTATTACACTCTGCTCTCAGACTGCCATCCAGGCTTAGAGGGATCACAGCATAAGAGAAGTAAAGCTTTCAAAGAAACAGTCCTTCAGGAAATATAGATGATTGGCCAACTTTAAAAATATTTTTTTTGTTGGCAACATGCAAATACGGTTGCCCCAAGTTTTAATTCCATTTTTCATTCCTGGTCTTGGCCTGGTCGGGTGACAGCAGCAGAATTGAAATTGAATTGAGACCAAAATGGATTCAGGAGGATAATCTACTCAGAGGGAATTTCTAAAATGATAGTGTTCCAGAAAAAGGAAGATAGTAGGAACGACACTGTGCTTACTTTCTATCCCAGAGTTTATTGCAAGAGTTCAGTGGTTTTGGACCCTATGGTCTTGGCAGAAGGATAATGTCTACCTTAAACAGGCGTGACTTATACCTTTGAGCTCATTTAAGGGTGCATTAAACCTAAAAGAATTTCCCTGTAACAAGTTCCATGGAATTAACGCTGCTCCCTCAGAACCTTTCCCGCTTCCCCTCCTCACCTGCTAAGCTCCTACATTTACAGCATCCATTGATTTCACTCATAACACATGGAACAGTGATGGTGGCCGTTGAGAACAAGCTGCCAATGTGCACTCTTTCACTTGTGATCTCAGCGTCGGGGTGGGGGGGGGGCGGATTTGATCTGAAATGTCAGTTCCTCTTCCTTAGAATCCAGCATATCCAAAAATGCTTTAAAAAGACAGAACAGGATTGACCCTGCTGTCTAGATAGAGCCATTTACACTTTGGTTATTCTGTTATACATTTGGTTAATATCTGGTAAATACTGATGTTTTTCTTTGATTGTGGAAAACAGACATTGCCTTTGTTTTCTTTCATTATTCTTTTTTCCCTCCAATTCTAGAGCTTATCGGGTAAAATCTCAGGCCACGTGAATCTCACACCTCTGTTGGAAGAAACACCTTTGTTGGTTTTTGTGTGCTTGTGTTTTCCTTTGTTTTTTAAGAGGCTGTGTTATTCCTCCTGCCCTCTTCACCCCAAGGTGCTCTTTCACTTACGAGTTTGTAGTCTGCATTTTGAAGAGCTTCCAGGTGGTGACTATTAGGTGCTGTCTCCCCTTTAATGATCTAGCATTCTTACATCACAGCATAGAAGTAGGACTCAAATAGACTTCCTGGCTTTTTCTCCTTTTTGGTGTTAAAGTTTGATTGTTTTCCTCTCTGTCTCTTTCTAAAGCAAGACTTTGCAGGTACTCCCCCTTTGAAAGCCAGAAAGTGTTTTCAGAAGTATAAACCTCCCGGGGAATGTTACTTGTAGGCATACACAAAAATACATGGGTGCCTTTTTTAAAAGATCTGTATCTACTTAAAAACAATAAAAAGGAAGCCCTGAATGTGTGTGGAGTGAATCTGAATCTGAAATGTGTGTGAAAGGTATAGAATCCCCAAACAGTTGAGCAAAGGCAGGGCACAGTGTCAAGTAATTTAAAAATGGCCCAAGGAACTGTAAGAAGTGAACTGAAGAAGGAGGAACTGATTTTAGATTAAAAATGCCTTTTAAAAACAAAGCAACAGACGCCTGACAGACAGACCTCCATGGCTTACGTTATACAAGGATAAAAATCTGAACCGGTGGAAGACTTCTGTGCGTGGATTCTGCAAATTCCTTTTTCTAAAGTTTAAGTCCCCTACTTAACAGAAGGAGACTATGTAATGCTTAACTCTTTCAGAAAAACTTCTTGGTGATGTCTTCTGAGGGGCTGGAGAGATCAGGGAGCCAGTGCTGAGTTATGCAGTGAATTAAGACATGGGCAGCTGATGATTAACACCTGTGTGATCCAGTTAATAACTTGGAACCATGGGAAGCACAAAACTAAACTGGTTTGGCTGCTCCCACCCTTGGTAGCAGTAGCAGTAGGAGCAAGGCAGGCTCGGCCGTGACCAGAAGGCATGTGTGTGTATGTATGAATACGCCTGCTTGCTGGCCTGCAGTCGCGTTGGGACGTTCTTATGTACGCGAGGTCCCACAGCCTGAGACCCGGCCACATTTGGGAGGGTGAAGGTGAGCTGTCCCATTTGCATTTTTTTTTCATGGTAAATTGATATTTATTACTGGGAATGGTGGGATGGGTTAGTAGGCACAATTGAACTATACAGAGTGGTCGTTAAGTCTGGAGATAATAGATAATTGTAGTGAAAAGTCATATCAACAAGCCATTTATTATGTATATCTCTGTTCCCAGGCCTTTATGGCCATCTGTATATTTCCATATTTTGAATACTCATTAATAGGGAGAACACTGACCAGAGCTTTATCGCATTCTTGTTGATTTCTTGGGTATAGTTGTGGGTCAGGAGTGAAATCGCCAAGACATGGGTAATCCAAGGAAAGGATACGGGGCTGGAGATAACCACAGTCTCGGCAATCTTTTGGGGGTGGTTGAGCTTAATTCTGAACTTTAAAATAATTTTTTTGTACTTAAGACCTTTTGTATAATGAAAAATGCCTTGATCTGTATTCTCATAAATGGTGCTAAAATATGGTACTCCTACAGGAACCAGAGCAATCCACAGTAATGTTGGTCACCTCGCGTATTTCGTTGTGGGAAGAAAGCCAAAGTGAATGTATTTAATGAGCTCCCTTCTCGTTTCCATTGTCTTTATAAAAACGTTCTGGTATCGTTACTCGCGTTTTAGCCGCTTCCGACTCTCTGTGTTGTGAATTCGCAGAGGGTAACGACCCACCTTCTGTCTCTGGCGGTGGTTTCCCTTCCGTGTCAGCCGGGCTGCAGAGGGAGGGCAGCCGGGAACGTGGTGTGAACCTGGCCCGCTCGTCTTGGCTTGTTTAGCAGAGTGTCCTGTTTACACTGCAAAGCGTCAGCATTTGTCAGCAACCGCGCCTGCTCAGAAAACTGTGCCCCCAAGGCTCCCGTCAGCTTGGGGCCTTGGTCCTACGTGCATCCGCGGCAGGAGTCTCCTCGGTGACCTGCTGAGGCTTCGTCTTCGCTGTCAGAGGCAGAGCCTACTCGGGTTTTGCTGCTGGTCCCCTGTAGCACACCTGGCCACTAAGGATTGTAAGAATAAAGAACAAACAGACAGAAAATAAAAACTCAGAAGCCTGGCTGTGTCGTTCTGGTTAAATGCCTGACTTTGAGGACCTGGGAGATTTGGGTTCAGTGCTTTAAACTTCCCAGCACCTCCAAGACGGGCCTGTGATGCCTGATGACTTTACAGTGCTGAACCTGTAAGGAAGGGATCCCCCCAAATTAGATGCACACTTCTGGGCTTCTTGGGTCTGGATTCAGGACCAGTCTCATCACCCACTGCTCGGGGGAGCTGGGCCCAGTGACCCCGCCTCTGTAGCCTCAGTCCTCACCTCCACCACGGTCTGTGTCCCCTGCGGGTGGGGGGAAGCAAGGTGCAAGCACTCAACAGCGGCTTCCAGGAAGATCCCCTAGGCCTGCAGAGCAGGGCTGCAGTCACAGTCAGACCCAAGCCTGGCCGTGTGTTTGCCGAGGAGGGGCCCTCAGCGTGTGCAGCATTCTTGGGTGTTCGAGAACCATCCAGACCGATGGAAACGCACCCAGAAGTGTGATAGCAAGAACTTGCATGCACTGCGTATGAATCGGACTGCCACTGAAAGAGGTTAATCATCTGAAGAAGGGGGAAGCCGGCGGGCTTTCAAAGGTATTCTTGGGGTGAGAGAATGAAGTTTCGGCCAGCGGTGCCCTACCTTCCTGTGAGTCAAAGAACTGAGTCTTTGCAAAATGGTGCTGGGCTTCTGAAGAACCCACTGCTTAGGGGTTGGGCATCCAGAGAGCAGCAGTGGCAGGTTGGTGACGGCAGCAAAAAGACCTCCCATGCTAAACAGCAACAGCAAGCTCTTCTTCCTTCACTGCCCCGTTCAGTTGGGTTAATAAACTCAATGCTGTAAATACGCTCTCCCCTTTCCCCCTCCTCTTGTCTGAGTTGTGGTGCTGTCCTTAATTCCGAGGGCAGTGTTTCTGGCATTTCTCCCCCATCGCCTCCCCCGACAGTAGGAAGTGTGGAGAAAAACAGGGATCTGGGCTATGGATCCTAGGGAGGCCCTTAGGAATTACAACCAGCAAATGATCAAGAAAATGCCAACTGTCATGTGTGTAAAACGAGAGTATTTATGTGTATATACAGTACATTCCCACTTACCATGTCTCCCTTGTTCGAAACCTGGGCATTCTTTCTGCACATTCTCTAAATTGTCTCCCCTTCCCACTCCTCCGGCCCTTGCCTCTTGTCTGGGCCCACTACCAGTGGCCTGGTAATGACCTTCTGACTTGCTGGGTCAGGAGGGTTCATTCCAGATTTCCGGCCCCCAGCACAGCTCCAGAGGCAACACCGATTTGGCCCTTGGGCGGAAAAGCCCAGGGTGACACTCTCCCAATCAGCTCCCTAGGGCTGAGTGCGGATTTTTCTGCTCCCCTGTCCACGACCCTGCAGCCCAGCCCTGCACCCTTGCAAGACCCTAGCAAGATGGCTGAGAGGTCTGGCGATGGTGGTTTTTCGTTCTCTGTTAGAATTTGGAATATTCATTTAAGCTAAGGACACTGTCTTCCAAATACCTGCCTGGTGCCGTCTCCCGAAATCAAGAACTGGGATGCAGTTTATGGCAGATAAAAACACTGCCACGCTGTGCCATTCCTTAGGAGACCGCACTCCTCAGAGCGTTGGAGAGAATGCTGAGAACATGAAGAGCAGACACGCCATGGAAGTTGTCTTTCACGTCCTTGGAGATCACATCCTAATTGTGCTAGTTGGCGAGGAGCTGTGATAGACTAAGGTTTAAAAAAAAAATCTTTAGGACACTTATATAATTAACATCATTGACTATTTCCAGTGTTCTCAATTGTAAGTGGTGCTGTAATGAGCCTTCTCATTCATCGGTCTTTTTATGCATCCTTAAATTGACCCTGTTTAAGGCTCTTGAAACGAATTTCCAACCTTCCCTTAAAAGAGTTGCAGGAATTTCACCCTCACCAGCAGGTACTGCGGAGCCCGCTTCATTGTCCCCTGGGTGACACTAGGGGTAATTTAATTTTAAACTTTGACCACCTGGCAAGAAAAAAAAAAAAAAATGAAAAGAGAAAGGAAGGCGTTCAGCTTTAAATGGCTTTCGATTCTCATAAGGGTGAACATTTTTCCTAGATATTTACGGGTCAGTGGTACTTCTTCCCTGCGTTGCTTTTTTACGTCCTTTGCCCGTGACATTAACCTCTTTCCCTAGTTGAGTGTAAGCTTGGAACATGTCACCGAATTATCCTCTGAAGAGGTGCCACTGATCGGCATTCCGCTGCAGAGCAGGAGGGCGTTTCCTTAGGCCCTTTGCCAGCGCCGAGCTCTGTCAAACTTTGCTCTTTGCTGAGTTGACAGTTGGACTTTCAATCTGTGTTCCCTTCCTCGAGCGAGGCCGAGCCTGTTTGCCTTTGTAGAAGCCATTCACGGGTCAGTTTCTGGGCGCGCTCTGCTCATTCCCTTTGCCCAGCTGTTCACAGTCTCTAACTAGGCAGTTGTATGTGAGAATGCTTTCGGTCTCCCATCTGTATTTCACAGAGAGACTTAGGGCTGGGAGCTTCCAGAAGGGAAGGCCAGCAGAGGGGCTGTCAGCGATCTGTGTCGAGCCCTTTTGGGGGAACTGGCTCAGGTTATCTTAGTTCATGGAGAGCTTGACCTTAGCGACAAGAAGAGGGGGTTGGAGATGAGAAGGCTGCAAGGAAGAGGGCTGTTACGCAGGTGGCCTAGAATCAGCGTGTGTGCAGGGGAGGCACGTGTGAATGACTTCATTCATTCACCAAAGAATGTCTGCTCTGGGCAGGCACATGCCAAAATGGGATGCAAGACGAGCTGGCCCAGCGCTCCGCTCCCCATCCCTCCCGGCCCCTCTGAGGCCCTCTCACCCCTCCCCGTGCATTTGTAACAGATGAGCTGGACCAGGGATGGAATCGCTGATCACTTAACTGCCTGGTCTGGAGTTGGAGCAGGAGGAAGGAGGGAGGGCGGAGGGTAAGAGGTTTTACTCTTGGTAGTTGCTGTCTTACGCCAGCCTTGCTCCCTGGGCCTGCCCGGGGCTCAGCTCTTGTTCTCTCGTTCTCACACAGGGTGCTTCCAGGGGTCTTTGGAGACCCCGCTGCCCCCAGCTCAGGACCTCTCCTCAGCAGTTCTCACGAGGTGGCTGATGGTCCCTCCCCTGGCCCACCACTTCCTCCTTTGCAGTGCCAAGGGTCCAGTGTTACCTCTAGCTTCTTTCTTCTGAGCCCCATTCACCCCCTTAGGACCTGAGATGACCCCCCAGGTCAGCTGGTTGATCTGTGTCGCCCAGGCCTGGTTCACGGGGAAGACCTCGGCGCCTTCTGCCCCGGTGAACGTGGCACGTGCCGCCACCCCAGCGCCCCCTCTCCTGCAGCTCACTCTTCCGTCAGACCTGACGGGCGAGGAGGACACCCGTCCACCGAGCGCCCCCCACGGTAGGGGCCCACCTCAGGGTCTCTGAGTGTCTCCTGCAGAGCCGAGTCGTCAGGGTTAAAGTGTCAAGGGGCCCCCTCTCCCCACCCCACCAACGCGCGTGCGCACACACCCCTGAGGAGGGGCGGGGCTCCGTGTAGCGCCGCGAGGAAACCATCTCTCCAAATCCGCTTTTTAAAATACCTCTTCTTGGTCCTTTGACGCCCTCATGGTGAGTGAGTGAGGGATGGGAGCGGAAACAGGTTCTGGAAGGGGGGCGGGGGGGTGACGTTAAGCTTGGAGCAGGAGGCTGGGGCGCCATCAGGAGTCCCCGTTTTGTACTGCTGCTTCTCTTTGGTGTCAGCTTCCTCCTTTCTGGCCGAGCCCTTGCTTACTGCATGTAGCCCAGATTCAGCCTGGCGCCCACCCAGGTAAGCGCAGGGCCCTCCTTTCAGCACCCCAGTGCCTAGCGAGACAGGAGGGGCCAGCCTGGAGGGGCAGGGTGAGGTGGGCAGGCTGCTGGGAATGACTGTGCAGGTTGTGCACGGCAGAACTCGAGATGTCATTCACATGGTGGTCCAGGAGGACACATGAGCTTGGAGAAATAAGAACCAGTTTGGAGGCTTTTAGCATCCAGGCCTTAGGTGACCCGGAGCCCCTGAACTAAGCAGTGGGACTAAGACGCTGCAGAGGAAGGGACAGAAGTGAGAGATAGTGAGAGAGAACCGACAGGGTTGGTGACTTGACTGAGGGAGAGGTGGGACACGGTGTGGGCTGGTTTCCGGGTGGGTGCTCATGTGGTTCATCTAGTCAGGAGATGGCATGGGGGGCGGGGCAGGAAGGGTGCTAAGGCCCCTCTGGGACCCTCTGAGGAGATGTAGGGAGGTGACTGGACCGCAGCTCTTTAACAGGTCATGGCTGGAAAAACAGCCCTGGGGATCCCCAGCGTGTATTTGGAATTGGAAACAGGCCCAGGTTAGGTCACCCAGGAGCGTGTAGAACTGGATTCCCAACTAAGGTGGGAGCAGGCCTGGGGCCTGGGGTGTAGGGGGCCGCTTTGAGTCTTTCTTAAAGAGAGTGGAATTAAATAGCATTGAGGAACACGGAGGGTGAGGAAGGCTGCTGAAGTCTGGGCAGTGGCAGCATTTAGGGGAAAGGCAGAAGAACAGAGCTGAAATAGGATGTGGCGTTGCCAGGCACGGGGAAGAAATTGCTTTTTGACCCCATCATGTGTGAACTTGGGAGCCTCTGTCCTAACAGGGCCCCAGGGCTGGGGGAGACCGGAGCCGACCACAGCCAGCTTTCCTCAGCCACTTGCCATTACAGCAAGAGAGCCTGGTACGTGAAGCAGATGAAAGAATTTCAGGTGTGTAGTATAATGTAAAGTTTGATAATAATAATTCTATTTGTTCATTCTGTTTTGGTCTTTGGATTCAAAGGTTCTGAACCTAAGGTACAATTAGTCTTTGTTTTGTTCTATAAAAGCTCTAGTAGTTTTTCTTTGTTGAAAGCAGGCCGGCAGTAATGTTCATAGATTTGTTGGCTGGGGCACTTCCAAACCACTTGGAAGGTTAGCAGACGTGCACCCCCGTCTTCACGCACTGCCATCTACGGCTCTGCAAATCCTGATGTCGCAGTAGATGAGGACTAGAAAAGATCTCGTTCTAGAGCAGAGGAGGCTGAACCAGAGGCACCCCATAACTTGCCTGGCTCACAGCTAATAAGCCACAGAGATAGAATTAGGCCTTGCGCTCCTGATTTCTTTTGTTCCTTTTGCACAAAGACCAGTGTGTTGAACTGTGAAGTTAGCATGGTATGTACTGGCTTGCACTGTCCAGTAAGAAGCCTGGAGCTTGTTGGGGGCCGAAAGTAAGAATATAAGCAATGCCAGTATACCTTTCATCCCAGCATTGCCTTTTAACAGTGTTGGATAGGAAAACTTAGAAGAGGGCATAGTTTTCTCCCTGATATTAACCGGAACACCCGTTAGATTGTATCTGTGAATGTATCCAAACTAGTTATCATAAGGGGAAACATTCTGGAAGTTTGCTACCATTGTATAAGGTGCGGATGTCGTGGTTTGGGATAATTCACAGATAGGTAAAGAGGGGAGAGGCAGGCGTTTCAAAACCAGGAACTGGCTCGTGACGGTTACTTTGACATCCTCCTGATTGGAAGCCCTCAGCCTTCATAAACGAAGACAGGTATGAACACTAAAGGTCTTCTGCAATGTGAGGCAGGGTGGGGGTGAGGTGGGCTGGCGGCCGGGAATGGTTGTGCAGGTTGTGCACTGCAAAACTCCAGGAGGTGCCATTTACATCGCTGTCCAGGGGGACGCACGAGCCTGGAGAAGGAAACTGTTTTGGAGGCTTCTTTAGCATCCGGGCCTTAGGTGACCAGGAGCCCCTGAGCTAAGCCAGTGGGACTTAAGATGCAGAGGGAGGGAGGGATGTGCGAGAAACTAGGAGGGAAACTGATTGGGGTTAGTGGGACCCCCCCCCCCCCGCGGTGGGGGGATCGGGGTGTCGTGGAGTAGGTTTTTGGGAGGATGATAATGTGATTCATCTGGGACATCAGGAGACAGTGTGGGAGGGGTGAAGAGTTGCCCCTTGCGGGAGGACGGCTCCCCATGGGGAAAATTGGCAATGCTTGGGCCAGCACAGCTCCACATCCTGGCATCACAGCCAAGCAGGAAGACATGCCATATCCCAAGTGCCGTGGGTGGAAAGAACGATGACCTCTTAGACTTCAAAAACCTGTAATATTAGAGGCAGTAATAGGGAAGCATGGTAGAGGTAGTGCTGAGATCTTTGATTTAACTCAAAAACGTCATGAAACAGTAAAGAAAATATGCGATCTCAAGCAAGTCAGTAGCATGCTAACATCCTTGTTGATTGCTGGCAGGTAATAAAACACATTCTCTATATAATCTTTCATAGGAGGTTAAAAAAATGAGAGCCATCATTCTCTGAGGTTAAGACGTTAGGGTTTAAAAAGAGAAATGCTTTTCACATAAAGACTGATAAGAGCAAGAGTCCCTTAGATGTGGGCAGGAGGGGTTTTCACCTTCTGTTCCTCTCACTTTCCTAAAGCCGGGCTATCTGGTGTCCCCATTCTAGAAGGGGTGGGGAGAAGCCGGGCCTCAGAGAACTTTCAATATTATTGCAGTTATGGAAAGTAAAAATGCATCTTAGGAGGGAGTAAAATTTGAAGAAATAAGTCATATTTAAGTAAGACAGAGAGTTTGGGGAAATATCCCAGCGGGTAGAGGTTTCAGCTATTTACCAAGGCAAAGGGCGAAATTTTAATATCCATGTACGTTTTACAAAAAAGGGAAATTGTAGTCAGAAATAGGTAACCACGTAATTTGGGGCGTGTAAACAGACTAATGGTTAGAATAAGAAAATCAAGAAACTAAAAGCAATCTCAATCAATATGCTGACCGTTCAAGCTTTACTTAAAGTAAAATTAGAGTATGAAAGCTATTTGACAATGTATGAGCACAAACCTCCTCCCCTCCAAAAAAAAATCCTCAAAAGAAAAGCACATATAAATGCTCTTAACGATGCAGAAAGTTACATCTATTTAATACATACACAGCACTTGTTTAAATGCAACGTATATTTTATACCAACCTCTGCAGTCAGTTTTAATCAAGGCTCCACACATATTTTAATGTGATTGGTTTTGACAGTTTAAATTAAACCCACAGTTTTGATGAAAAACTGAAAAGCCTGTAAGCTGACAGCCACACAGAGAAAAATGACTCCCAGAAGACTTACTTTTGTTAAAACAAAAAATTCTGGATCAGTGCTAATATTCAGATCTGAAACGGAGAACGAGGTAATTTTATTTTTCCATTGCAGGATCCTGTACCATGTTCTAAACCCCAGATCCTGCGTAGACTGTTAGACCAGGAAGGAGCCTTAGCAATAATGGCCTGAGCTTCTCATTGTTCAGGTGACCAACCTGGACAGAATCCCATTTGCGGCTCTGTCAGGACTCCTGAAGCTCTATGACTAGCTCCTTGGTCATTCCAGCTTTAGATATTTGCCCTCTCAATACATCGCTAAGCAAACCAAATAGAGCATGGGCCCAGGGGGCAGTGTATTTGCCCAGAAGCCCTGCGAATGTGGTACCCGTGGGGGCGTGGCCTGCTTCCCAGTGACTGACCGCCCCATGCTTTGGCTGCTGGGTGACTGGTGGTCATGGGAACCCTGTACCGCCTTTGTTCCACCAGAGTAACTTGAACTTCTCCTTCAGTATCTGGTTCATCCAAACTGTGGGTCCCCCATGTCCGCAGCCCCACACTTCAGGGAACCCGGGTCCACCTGGCCGTAGTGTTTCCCACCCCCAGGACACCATTTCTTGTCCCTGGTTCATGGTTGGAGAACATCTGCCTCTAAATCTTATAGTAACAACCAATCTCCATACGTCACTGAATTTCCACAAAGCTGGATGGTGAACGAATGGTACAAGCATTTTTAGCTGGTCTGCCCCGTCTCCCCGCTTCTTGAACCTAAGGAGACCACATATATTGCTGGAGAGAGAAAGGCTTCCTGGCTCTCATGCGCTTCTGTTTGCATGTACGGATTGTAGAAGCCGATGCCAAATCTTGTTAGTGAAGTGCACTTTGGGTTACATCTCCTAACTTAAAAAAAAGTACCATATAGAAACGTGTGCTGAAGCCGTGGGTAGCTGACAGCAGTCTATAAAAGTGCGTGGATCTTACACAGTCTTTCAGAGACCCTGGTTGATTGCCAGTGAAGCAGAGAAAAAAATTCTTCTGGAACCACTTGGACTTGGCAAGGATGACTTAAAAAAAAAAAAAAAAAGATTTGGAGGCACGTCTTTGGTGCTCTTCTTTGCGCAGAGTGCAGTAGCTAATAGTTCTGACCTCCCCTCTGGAGGAGAAAGTGAAATCTTAAGCTCTCACCAGCTCCTCTTCATTGTTTTCCCTTTTGAGGTCAGACAGTAAGCTCTATAATTCGTTACACCTTTTCTGACTCCGGAGTGGGGTTTGGGCTATTCCGATTACGTAATAACATGTCCCTCATTTTGCACATTTGGGTAGTTAATTTTAGACATATAACCTTTAAAAGGGCAGGCAACAGGGTCTTTCCGTGTATCTTCAGATTTTCTCTACATCCCGTTTTATGTGTGGTTAGAGCAGTCGATGAATCACGTGATGTTTTGCTGCTTCAAAGGACAGAAATAGAGACTCCAAGTAACCACATAGAGGAGCATCCTGAATGTTTACCAAGCACGTTGCTTTAAAACATGCTTTTCTAGGTTCAAGTGCTTTTTACGAAAGAGCCGTGTGAGGGCGCTGCCTGAGGGTGCCTGTCTTCTCAGAAGGCGGGCAGGAGCTGCTTTTAGGGAATTGGCTGCACGCGCAACACAGATGTCTCAATACTTACAAATCTCCACGAGCTATAAAGCCCTGCTCATTGCGCTTTTGGTTATATATTTTTAAAAAAGGTTAGGACTCAGAACATAAAAGGCCCCTTTCCTGGACCGTGCATTGCTTTGACTGATGAAGACTTCGTCCTAGGTTTAGAGGTCAGCTCACCTGCAAAGAGGCCAGAAACCCTGACTAATTGGTACACACCAGCTCATGCAGTCCCGGGCACTGGTCTATGTAGAGATTTACAGAAGTAGAAAGATTTTTAAATACAAGAAAATATTTCTCAAGATAATGTCATTTAATTACAACTATATAAATACTTTCTCAGTCTCTCTCCCACTTACGTTTGAAGAAAAAGAAAAAACCCAGTCAGAGAACTACTGAGTCTTTAAATGGATGTGTTTCTGGAAACTAAGGGTACAAAAAAGTGGCTCTCCCCCTGCTCCTTCCTTCCAGAAGAACCCCAAATGAGAATGAGGTAGGAGGGTAGGGAGCTGTTAACTTTTTCACTTCTTGCTCTAGAGGTATCACTGAATAACTTTTCTGATATTTGGGAAATGCAGTGATTATCCCAATCCCAAGAGAGACCAGAAAAGGCTGCATGTGGGGACCACAGAGCTGGCTCCTGGTTGGGAAGTGCCCTGGGGTCTTGATGGAGCGGAGCCCCCCCCGGGCCTCCTTTCTCATGGGCCTCCCGGGCACCTCCCGAGGTTATTTGCTGGGAGGACTCGGGGAGTGAAAAACCAAGCGCTTTTACTACTGTCGTGAAGCCTGGCCCCATCCCATATACCCTAAACTATCACTAAAAGTTTCCATTTCTGAGGGTATGGGCCATCCCTGGACAGTTCCAGAGCCAAACCAGCTGCTGGTGCAAAACACACATGCAAAACAAAGAAGATGGGCTTTTGCACAAGACCAGCCTGAGGCAGGCAACGAGGGGGGCGTGCCTGGCTCTCACACAGTGACGTAAACCAGTGGCCTTTGTGCCCAAATTAGAGTCTCAAGCAAGTGAGGGCTTCCCGCTAACATGCAAACCTCTGGACACGCCCTGAGCCGAGTGGCGGCCGGCAGGTCCCAGCCTGTCCTGACTTCCCTGGAGCAAGCCCGGCCTGCTTCCTCCTGCTCAGATCCTGGTGTCTCACCGATGCCAGTGACACAGGTCCCGCTCAGAGCCCACAGCAGCTGCGTTGAGAATGACCTCGCCTGCGCCCCTCAGAAAGCAGAGAGGCCACGCGACAAGCTGCTCTTGACCTGAGCTGGCCCAGAGAAGGCCCTCGGGATGGAAAGACCACTCTGAGCAGCCCAGACTCACGTCTCGGCATCTAAATACAAGCAGCTTTATGCCCCCGTGGTTTTAGATCCTGTGTGTCTACGAGGCATGGGTCCACACTGAGAAAGTCACGTCTGGTCTTTCCACGGTCCTTGACTTGAGACTCTTCCAGGCACGGCTCCCTAAATACTTCTGTCAGCTGAGCGACTCGCATGAAAAAAGAAACCTGGGTTGGAGGAACATTTCTTTGGGTGACAAAGTCAAAGGGGTGCCCCCCTCACCCTGAAAAGTGGGAAGGAGACCCATCCCTCTTCCTCTCCTGCCTGTGTTGGTTAGAACAGCTGCAGAAGAACCTGCCAGCAGTGGGTTTTGCTCTGGAAGTTAAGGTGTGTGCTTGTCAGCCCAAACTGTGAAGTGACTTCTGCAGCCCAAGCGAATGAAGGAACCTGTGAGGAGAGGGCATATGGCTGGAGGAGAAAGGTTTTGGACACGTGTGCCCTGCACAATCGCAGCCCCGTCACCGTGGCCTGGGTCCGGGCTTGTTTCCTGTGTTTTCTGAAACTCTAACAAAACACCCTGGCCCGTGACTCTTTATCACCGAAGGTGTCTCTGAGGTTGTAATGCTGTGTTCTAATTGCATAATGAAGAGCCTAGCTGGTCTTCCCCGATTCGGAGGGAAAGAATTTGCTTTTTCAATTTACTCTTTAAGCTCCAACCCCACAAGCATGAAATACTAGTCACACATGTTAAAAAATACTGCTGTTTAATTTTCTAGTCATGTACTTTAAAAAAGCCGATACAATTAGATTTTTTCCCCATCTTCTCAGATCTGCCCCTGAGACCACCCCAAAGCGACACATCTTAATTCTCTGCGGAAAAACCGCTCAGAGGAAGCACATGAGGATTTGTCCCCCAGGGGTCACTGGGTGTCCAGACATGTGAACGAACCCTGTGATATTCATGGCTGACTCTGAGCCTTTACATTCTTTTTTCTATGAGGAACAATATGATTACACGGCACTGAAAGCAATAAATGCAAAAGGCTGGACTTCTTCTTTCTTTTTTGCCCTTCTAGCATATATTTCCACTCCCACTACTGTCTACATCAGCTGACCCATTTATACCCCTGTTGCTCATAATGAAAAATAGTTCTCTTGTCATTTACTGACCCTTACATTTATGTACAAATGAGAGACTGTAAAACTGCTGCAAACCAGACACACTGTTCATCGGTACAATACGTTTCAACTGCAGGTATGTTGAGCACACGAGCTATCACCGTATTGTATTAGAGACATTTTATTGAAAATGCGAAAATAGGAAATGTATCCTAGCCTAAAATAAATTACATAACATATACAGTATATATTTATATCTTTAAAATATTTTTGTGTTTAGGTTCTTTCAGTCTAGGAATTTTGACTAAATCAAGAATTTAGTGAACCGTGTCCATAATTTTTTTTAAAGAAAAAACCCGCTTTCCAAAACTTAGAAAAATATACTGCACTAAATGGATTTCAAACGTGTCATTTCAGGGAATATCACATAGTGACTTTTTGCTATTGTTTATAAAACGTCTTGCTTTCTCGTGTGGTGTGAGAGGGGAGTACAGAAGTACACTCGGAATTACCTGCGCCGCACGGTTAGGACTAAGAACGGCAGGACCAGGTCATAAATCTACTTCCAAAGTGATAATGCAGCAACCTGGCATTAGAATGCTAGATTATGACTTAAAGCTTCAGTTCACTTTAAACACTAAAACGTAAAGTTAGAATGCTCCGTCCGTTTCCCTTGCTCTAGTGCCATCTTCAGGAAAGGCGAGTGGAAAAACAAGCCTTCAGGGAAAGTCATGCCCAAGGACGCGGCAACCGGGAGATGCGCTTCGGGACAACTTTAGCAAGGCAGCTCACGTATGTACAGGACAGGGCCTGAAAGTGAGCGCGCATTCAAATCTAGGAAGAGGCGAGGTGAAGTGCTAGCGTTTGCATGTGTCAGTTTGTGCCCCCAAGGCACCTCACACCTTCCCACCGGAGATTACTTCCGGCCGTCCACCGGTCCAGCGCGTTCACACGTCGCATCCACGGTGCGATGCCTCCGAGCCACATCTCTTGACACAGTCACGTTACTGGGAAGCCGACCAAAGAAAGCCTAGTTGTCACCTGTTGGTTCTCGAGAGCGATGCAAGGGGACAGGGTCAGTCTGTGGCCTGCCGGCCGGTGGTGTCTGAAGGGCGATGGACGGCACAGCCGCGGCCCTCTGGTTCCAAGGGGAGACTGTCCGAGGGGGTGGGGAGGCAACGTGGGCTACGAGGCAGCTATGTCTTCGGGGTTCTCACGGAGCGGGGGCATGAAGTCAGTCGTTTGGCTTGTTTCCACAAAGCAACGGCGAGACCATTCTGCAGGTCTTCACATCAGCGTGGGCACACCCAGTATGCCAGAGTGGCTGTGAAACCTTAAGGTCAAGGCCTCCTTCATTACCCAAACGAAAACCAAAGACGAAAGCGGAACAAAACACGACGGGAGAGCGGATGACGCGGAAGTGTCATCTCGGCCGTCCCTGCAGCGCCCGGGGGGGGGGGGGGGGGGGGGCCGCGCCTCAGTCGCGCTCCTCCTGCATCTCCACGACGTCCGTGCCCTCCTCTGCGGGAGGTAGGTCCGTCATCGCCGAGTCCTCCCCCTCGGCGGCCGACTCGTTCTCCATCTTCTTTTTCTAGACCAAAGCCGACCCATCAGCGTGGGGCTGGGGCAGGGACGCAGCGCAGCAGAGCCAAGAGCAGGGGGAGGCCACGGGGTCTCAGGGGAGCCCTCGCCGCGGACTGGGACCTCGTTTATGGCCGGGCCGACCTCGCCGAGGCTGCATCTTAGGCCAGCGTGTTCCTTACAGTGGGGTTACTCGGGAGCGGACTGTGTGCCCGGCTCTTGTGTTAAGCATTCGGGGCGCGGGTGAGGGGTGGGCGGATCCCGTCTCCCACCTCCCTGCCCGCCCATCGGCTGATGGAGACCTGCCTCTGCCCGAGGACGCCACTTCCCTGCAGCCCTTGCCAGCGGGGGCTGTGCTCTCCCCTCCCCCTTCATGGCCGTATGCAGGCCGTGCAGGCTGTGTCTCCTGCACCTGGGGAGTGCCAGGCAGGGGCGCGGTTCTGTCACCACCTCTCACCTGTTTCCGATAGACGTAGCATGCTGCTATGGCGACCATGGTGGATTCTCCCACAAACCCCGCGAGGAGGGAGCCCACGCCCAGGGTGGCTCCGTGTACCCTGGGGATGAGAACGCAAAGGCCATTTGTCTGTTAAAGCCCCGCTGAGGCACAAAGAGAGTCAAAACCCAGCCAAAACCCAGGAAAGGGGTAGACAACAGGGGGACCGGACGATCGCGTTCGAGATCTGCTGGTTAGGGCTGCAGCTAGTAAACGGGCCACCTGCGGGGGGAGGGGCCTGGAACCCCGGGCCCAGGCAGCTCCCACCCCTGCTCCAGGTCTCAGCGCAGCGTCTCCTGGGGGAGGGGCGCGGCCCCCCGCTTGTGAGCCCACAGCCTCCCGCCCGTCCTCTCTGTACCGTGAGGTTTCCCACGCCGTGGGACGGACCATGCCCCTTCCCCAAGGGACTGGGAGCCCCTGAGGACCAGGGCGACACCCTTGCTCCCTTGTGTTTTTCACCTTCCCGTGCCTGCCACGCCGTGATAGATGCTCAGTGCGGTTTGTGTATGGGCCTGACCCCGAAGGTACTTTTCTAGAATGGACCTCGACAGCCTCCCACCTGGTCCTGGGCAGCGAACCAAGGCATCCCTCGGCATTTCTAACTCGAGACGTGCTTGGGGATTTCCCAGGAAAGAGCACATGGAACCTTCCGGGCGGAGCGTGTAAGTGGCAGCAGCCTGCAGCCCCGAGCCCCCCGGCGACGTACCCCAGGTAGGGCAGGACCACGAGGCTGGTGATGAGCACGATGATCCGCAGCACGGAGCTGGGGGCCAGGACGAAGGTCTTCTTCAGGGTCATCAGCCACCCGGTGAGATGGGCCCTCACGGTGACTGAGGGGAGAGCCGAGGACTCGTCAGCAACGCCCCGCTCCTCCCACCCTGCTGCTTCTGACCCCCCGGAGACGCCGCGGCGCATCCAGGGTCCCTGGGCGGTCACCTCGTCTTCCTGCCGGGGCTCCTGGTCCCCGCCTCTGGGCTTGGGGGAGCCCCGTGCCCACCTCGGCTCCCTCGCCTCACAGCCTTAGTGTCCAGAGAGTGGGCTGCGGGCAGCCCCTTTCGCCGCCATGACCGCCACCCCTGGGGCAGGGGGCTGCTGCCGGTCCCTCCACCCCCGCCCCTGCCCCCACCTAGTAGCCTCAAGCTCTGATCACGCCTGTCTAGAAGACTCAGAGGGAAGCGGCAACTTGATGGTGACCCCGGTTGACTCTGGGAGGAGAGGAGCTGGACCAGAAGCTGGGTTTCCCGGCCCGCAGGCAGGGGGAGGGGCGGAGGAGGGAGGTGTGGGTGAAGAAGAGGGACGGGTATCACCTCCCTGTTTCCTCCCCCGCATCCTGACCGCTGGTCCGCAGCTGGCTCCCTCGTTTTCATAAAGGCCTCACAACGTGTTCCCTGTACCCCGTCTCCCCACCCTGACTTGTGAGCTTCCGGAGGGCAGGCAGGGCACCGGCCCCAGCGCCAAGGAGGGGCTCCAAGGACAGCGCGTCAAGTATTGACGGGCTGATTTGGGGCACAGACACCCTGGGCAACGTTTAGGTTTGATCTGAAACTGGGTGGGGTTTGGGGAAGCGGGAGGCTTAGCCCTTCGTCCCGTGTGGGCGGCAGCAGGCATAGGCCTATCGAGGGGGAGGAAGTGCTCACTCCTGGGGGTAAAAGCTCGTGTCCAGGGTACCTCTGGAGGAAGAATCTGCAGTCTTCCTGGTCTGACGCCGTGCTCCGCCCGCCCCAGGTGGAAGCACTGAATTTATGAGACACAGATGCTCACTTGTGTTTGGCCAAGGTAGAGGGTGAGGCCACACGGGGCGGGATGCTAACCTGATTGGCCCAAAGCCAGCAGGTGGCAAAGACAGGTGGGGCTGGCTGTCTGCACGCCCGCCCGTGGCCTGACAGGCGAGGAAAGACGAAAGGCGAGTCCCACCCCAGTCCTAGCTCTGGGACCTCCAGCCCCCGCTCAAGTTCAGACTGGGGAGTCAACGACATGTGCCTTGATCTCCAGCAAGTGCAGCCTCTTCCAGGTGGCGCCAAAGCTTGGGTCCCCCGGTGACCCCCACCCCATCCCCAAGGACCAGAAGGCCCCCCAACAGTCTCCAGGAACGCTTGGCACCTCAGAGCAGGGGCAGCTTGTGGCCTGACTTGGGAACAAGCACAGGGTGGCAGGTGTGCCATCAGCCCCGGCTTCGACTAGCTCCACGGCCCATTTCTGCCCTCAGCTTTGACTCTGGATTCTTCTTTTCTCCAGCAGTGCTTGTAGAGTCTCAGTACAGGCATAGATTTGTGTCACCATCACCACAGTGAAGACGCAGAACTGTTCTACTGCCCCCGGAACGTCTCATGCTATCCCTCTGGGCTCTTTTTACTGAGTTTGCAACCAGTAAACAAATGATTTAAGAAACAAATTTAAGAAACAAATGATGCCTGTTTGACTTGTTTCTCAAAACTTTCAACTGACTGGATAATGTCTTTGCACCTTTTTAATCCACTGTGAAATTTAAAAACTTAAAAAAAATTTTTTTTGGGGGGGGGAGGGGACAGGACTGCAAACGTTTGCCAACAAAGAAGACTGAATCAGGCACGAGGGTAAATAGGAATTTTTCTTTCATTCTCTGTTTACCTGGAACCGGGAAGAAGGAGAAGATTCGCAAGGGAACAACGCAGAGTTCTGCGAAGGCAAAGTCCACGCCAATGATGTCTATCAAAATTTTCTCGGAAACATTGGGGGTCCAGAACATCACAAAACAGAGCTGCGGGGAAAAAAGGCAGGAAGCAAGGTTGTTAGAAAAAAGGTGTACATAAGTGACATGAGAAGGCAGGTATCACGTGATCCCCGAGGAGCTAGGAAAGAGGGTGAACCTGCCCGATTGGGGGACTGGCACACGGGTCCACGAGCTGCCTCCGCCTTGCTCTGTTCTCACCTGACAACACAGGCCCTGGCCCATTCGCCACACCTGCCCCAAAGGGAGCCTGGCAGCGGGGCCCACGTGACAGGCAGGCATCTGAGCAGGTAGCCGGGCCAGTGTGGAAGGCTTACCTAGGCTGCTGGACAGCTCAGTTAGTTCAGGGTGAGCACGTTTATTAATGTAATTTTTACATTAATTTTAACCAAATCATAAAAAGTGACCTGAAAGCATTTGGATGCAGGCAGAACTGCATTGAACCAGCCCTGGGAGTAGGAGAAAAGGCGAGGGCAGGTTGGGAGAACAGCTATTGCGGGGACCAGTTCTCAGAGGCCTGACGTTTTAAGCTTTGTGTGTGTATAACCGATTGAAAAACTGAATTTGAACATGTAACGCTATAACTTTGGAAGAGAATGTTAGAAAAATGCCAGTTGCATAAAATACTTCTCTCGCTTTCTTAAGATGCAAGTGATTATTCTCTAAAATGAAAGTGAATGCATTATAAAATGAATTGCATTCGTGTGAAAACAGAACACTTAAGTTTTCAACTATAACAACCTTTAGGCTTTGGGCAAATTAAGTTTCATGGAATTAGGCGGGTCCTATTTACTATGTCATGTTGAAATATGTTAAAAAAGATACCTTGGAGGGTCTGTTATAAATACGTTTCACTTTTATAAATGCAGTGGAACTTTTATCCTATCTTGTATTTTTCAGCATCTGGGAAGAATATCCCATTTGATTTTCAAAGATGACAGATGTACTATCATTTAGCCCTACTGCCTGATGCAAGTACTTACACTCCATCTTTGACATGAAGGGAAAAATACCTCCTAAGATCTAGCAACTCGGAGCTCGGAGGCCCTATTACCTAGTGTCCTGGACAAGTAGCCCTGCCATCTTTTCTCACTGCAAAGCTGCCAGCCTGAAATGGTGACCTGTCACTCACGCGTACGGCCCAGGAACGGTGGCGATTTCATGATACGTTCACAACGACACTGAGCACAGCACTGGGACACGGTTCACTTTCTTGACGAGTAGATTGATCATCCCTCCCTTCAAACATTTTCCACAGCAGTAAAGCGGTAAAGAATTAAGATAAGTGAGCATTGCCCCAACTCTGGACTTGATTGTGCGTCAGGATTGATGGAGGATGAGCTATCCTGGGTTTCCTCTCTGGCTGGAGGGAGCTCTCTAGGCTGCGTTCTGCTAACAAAAAAAAAAAACTTAAGCTTCCAGGAAAACCATCGGCAGGCTTTACTTATTTTGTAGCCAGTGATTATCTGAATGTGAGATAATGCCTCCTGTTGCAATCTCTCTGTGCCTTGCAAAATCACTGTGAAGTGCCTTTTAAATGACAACAAACCAAGGAAAAAGGAGCGTGTAATTGCATGTCAGAGAGGAAGGTGCAAGCAGGCACCTGTGGCAAAGGTCAGTCCTCCCTCTGGCTTCTCTGCACAGATAATGGTCACCTGGAGGCTTTCCACTGCCCTGGAGGAGAAGGTCAGTAACCTTTGGAGGAGTCCAACCTGAGGACGCAAGATAGCAAGTGCATCCAAATTACCGGAGACACTGACATAAATATCGAGTAACCAGGGCGGGTGACTGCAGTTCTGGTCCCTTGAAAGCAAAACAGTAAGGCTTGGTGGATCTCTAATAGAGCTTCCCAGGAGGGAGGCTTGACATGTCATTTCTAAAAGCCTACAGTATGACTTAACTTGACACCACTAAGCCCCTCTGTTCTCCATCTGGTATCTGTCTGTGCCAAAGACACCCTACAGGCCCCTATCAAGGCCACGTGCCGCCGAGGTGCTTCTTCAGAGTTTTCAGCCCCACGCACCTACAGCCTAGACTGGGTCTTTCTAGATCGGTGTAACTGAATGCTCTCGGTCTAGTCTGGGGCTTCAGCAATCACAGGTTTAAAGGGAAGCAATGCCACATGGATCGACACTTCCTTTCTTTTTCTCCCTGAATTTGACCCTTTGCCTTTGCTATACTTCCAGTATGAAAATGCTCCTTACCTTCCAGCAAGTTCTTTAAAAAAAAGTGACTTATTTCCAGCATTGCCCAGAAAGAAATACATGCAACTCAGAAGTAGGTTTGGTGTTGGTTAAAAGCTGCAACCCCTATATGCAGATCAAATTTTTCCAAGAAACAAATTGACCCCTAGCATCATAATCAGATGAGATTTAACCAGTCTGTTTCAGAAAACAAGAAGCTCTAGAAGCTAATCTAACAAAGAATATTTCAGGAAAAGTGTCTTTCTGATGAGTTCACCCAGAGTAGTCTTGACCTAGAACATGCCCTCCTAGTTGACCAGGACATGCCGTGTTCCTCAAATATTTGCAGAGCCTAATGACGTTGACTTTTCCAAACCAGAACGCAAACCTAATAAACTACTGACAGTGAACATGATTTGTTCCTGGGAGTAGCTGCAGGGTTGGGTTTTCTGCTGCTGAGCTTGCTGTCAACATTATCTCATTAGGAAGCAGCCAGCAAAGCACAACAACCCACTCCATGCCCGCGTCTTGGTTCTTCTATTTATTCTCCAATAAAAGGAACCAGGGGTCCTTGGAGAAATGGCTCACTCTAGGACTAGGGTGGGAAATATACAAGACGATCAGCTTGGAACAGTACATCGAAGGACACAGGAGTCCAGAAGAGAGAGCTCCCACTGGCAAAGCTGGAGGAATCTGAGCAAGAAAAAATGATGTAGTATTGAATTATGAGCCACAGCACAGAGTAAATACCCATGAGTCTATACTGATATATATAAACAAATAGGGACAAATCTCCAGCACAGAATTACAAGTAATTTCTGTAGAATCCTCCCCCCTTAGGGAGGTGGAGGCATATCTCCCCACTCCTGGAGTGTGGGCTGATCATAGTAACTTCCTTCCAAAGAAGGACAAGAAGGAAAGGGGGAAAAAAACCTTCACGGTGGAGAAACCTGGCAAACATAATGGGCCAGGTGATCAAGGTAACATCATCAGTGGTGTCATGTTGATAGCAGGTTCTCTTGAGGAGATGTGATGAGAATGGCCCTTTAACTATGTGGTTTTCCTCCCGAAAGCCCATATGCCCAGTCTAACCATGAGAAAAACCCCAGACAGACCCAAATTGAGCGACATTCTACATAGTGCCTCATCTGTATTCCTTGAAACTGACAAGGCCACAAAGACAAGCAAAGTCTGAGAAACTCTCACAAACCAGAGGAGGCTAAGGAGACAAGATGACTAACTGTAACGTGGTAGCATGGATGGGATCCTAGAACAGAGAAAGGACAGGGGGAAAACGCTCATGAAATCTGAATGAACTGTGGAGTTTAGTTCACAATAACGTACTGGGGTTGGTTCCTTATTTGTGACAAATGTACCACAGCAGAGTAAGATGGAGTGTGAGGTGAAGGGTCCGTGCTATCTTCACAACGCTTCTGTAAATCTAAAATAATTCTAAAACAAAAAGGTTAAAAAAAGAAAAAAGAAGGCCCATGACCCACTCCTCTTTTATCTGACAGACTGTGACTCTTCTTCTGAGGTCCAGGCACTGACCATGAAATTTTTACTTTGAATTTTGAGATACTTATTTGTTGTTTTTCTTTCTTTTTCTTTCTTTCTTTTTTTTTAAAAATCAATGACTTGTTTGCTTGCATCACTTTAACGCATTTCTTGGGAAGATTCGGCATCTATGTCTATGACAACAATGACGGGGATATTAAAATAGCAAACACTATATAGCACTTCTTATGGGCCGGGGACCGGAAGAAATGCTTTGTACATACTAAATCATTTCATCTTCACTTTCCTATGAGAGCTGTACTATTACTACCCACTTTACAGACGAAGAGACCAGGCACGTAAAGTTTTCTTCACTTGCTCAAGATCACACAGCTAGCAAGTGGCCCAAACAGGACCCCTGCCTCTCTGGTTAAGCCCCCAAACATGTGATTAGCATGTCAGTGTTGTGGGCATGATTCCAGAGTAATTTTCAGGACAGGATCACTGCCACCTACCATCACAGACAAATTTACAAATGTACATGATGACGGATACACATTGATTCATTCACAACATTTACCTGCCCCAGTGCAGCTGGAGAATACCCGAGCTCCCCTGTGTATCTCTGTGGGGATAGAGGTCTGGGGCTTATGCCTGCAGCAGATCACAGTTTCCAGGTTGGGAGAGACAAGAGTGGTTTCTACAATCTCAGATTCTCATGCATCCCTCTAGGGGTCTCCCCATTTTAACCCCTACCCTAGACACTGATGAAAACAGAACCTACTTCAACTATTTACATTGTTTTTTAAAGTTTAAGTAGATGAGAGTATCATGTTATTTAATACATTTATTAATAACATTTCTCCATCTATTCTTATTTACCCAGTGTATTATTTACCTATCTATTCTAGATGAATTTTTGTTTGTTCTTCTTTCCCTAGTTCCTTTAGGTGTAAGGTTAGATTGTTTGAGATTCTTCTTGTTTCTCGAGGTAGGATTGTATTGCTATAAACTTCCCTTAGAACTGCTTTTGCTGCATCCCATAGGTTTTGGATCGTTGTGTTTTCGTTGTCATTTGTCTTTAGGTATTTTTTGATTGCCTCTTTGATTTCTTCAGTGATCTCTTGGTTATTTAGTAACGTATTGTTTAGCATCCATGTGTTTGTGTTTTTTATGGTTTTTTTTTCCCTGTAATTTATTTCTAATCTCATAGTGTTGTGGTCAGAAAAGATGCTTGATATGATTTCAACTTTCTTAAATTTACCCAGGCTTGATTTGTGACCCAAGATGTGATCTATCCTGGAGAATGTTCCGTGTGGACTTGAGAAGAAAGTGTAATCTCCTGTTTTCAGATGGAATGTCCTATAAATATCAATTAAATCTATCTGGTCTATTGTGTCATTTAAAGCTTGTGTTTCCTTATCAGTTTTCTGTCTGGATGATCTGTCCATTGGTGTGAGGGGTTAAAGTTCCCCACTATTATTGTGTTACTGCCCATTTCCTCTTTTATAGCTGTTAGCATTTGCCTTATGTACTGAGGTGCTCCTATGTTGGGTGCATATATATTTATAATTGTTATATCTTCTTCTTGAATTGATCCCTTGATCATTATGTAGTGTCCTTCCTTGTCTCTTGTAACATTCTTTATTTTAAAGTCTATTTTATCTGATACGAGTAATGCTACTCCAGCTTTCTTTTGATTTCCATTTGCATGGAATATCTTTTTCCATCCCCTCACTTTCAGTCTGTATGTGTCCGTAGGTTTGTAGTGGGTCTCTTGTAGACAGCATATATATGGGTCTTATTTTTGTACCCATTCAGCAAGCCTGTGTCTTTTGGTTGGAGCATTTAATTCATTCACGTTTAAGGTAATTATCCATATGTATGTTCCTATCACCATTTTCTTAATTGTTTTGGGTTTGTTTTTGTAGGTCCGTTTCTTCTCTTGTGTTTCCCACTTAGAGAAGTTCCTTTAGCATTTGTTGTAGAGCTGGTTTGGTGGTGCTGAATTCTCTTAGCTTTTGCCTGTCTGTAAAGCTTTTGATTTCTCCATCAAATCTGAATGAGACACTTGCCAGGTAGAGTAATCTTGGTTGTAGGTTCTTCCCTTTCATCACTTTAAAAATATCGTGCCTCTCCCTTCTGGCTTGTAGAGTTTCTGCTGAGAAATCAGCTGTTAACCTTATCGGTGTTCCCTTGTATGTTATTTGTCGTTTTTCCCTTGTTGTTTTTAATAATTTTTCTTTGTCTTTAACTTTTGTCAATCTGATTACTATGTGTCTCGGCATGTTTCTCCTTGGGTTTATCCTGCCTGGGACTCTCTGAGCTTCCTGGACTTGGGTAGCTATTTCCTTTCCCATGTTAGGGAAGTTTTCGACTATAATCTCTTCAAATATTTTCTCTGGTCCTTTCTCTCTCTCTTCTTCTGGGACCCCTACAATGCGAATGTTGGTGCATTTCATGTTGCCCCAGAGGTCTCTTAGGCTGTCTTCGTTTCTTTTCATTCTTTTTTCTTTAGTCTGTTCCGCAGCAGTGAATTCCACCATTCCGTCTTCCAGGTCACTTATCCGTTCTTCTGCCTCAGTTATTCTGCTATTGATTCCTTCTAGTGTAGATTTCATCTCAGTTACTGTAGTGTTCATCTCTGTTTGTTTGTTCTTTAATACTTCTAGGTCTTTGTTAAACATTTCTTGCATCTTCTCGATCTTTGCCTCCATTCTTTTTCCGAGGTCCTGGATCGACTTCACTATCAATATTCTGAATTCTTTTTTCTGGAAGGTTGCCTATCTCCACTTCATTTATTTGTTTTTCTGAGGTTTCATCTTGCTCCTTCATCTGGTACACAGTCCTCTGCCTTTTCATTTTGTCTTTCTGTGAATGTGGTTTTCGTTCCACAGTCTGCAGGATTGTAGTTCTTCTTGCTTCTGCCGTCTCGAGATACCTATTTGTATTTCAAGATACATTCATCTCGAGTAGAGTGTAGACCACTCCAGACAAACCTTCTGTCTCCATGATCATTGGCTTCTTTTTTTAAAAAAAAAAAAATCATGTTAGCCTCTGTAGAAATTAACCAAAGGGATGCAGCCCTTTTATTCACAAGCTTAACGTGAAGTTTCTGGTCAGCATATGTGTCACGGTCACATTTCTAATGAGGGTTTCGTTGGGCAAATCAATGAGTAATCTAACACCTCCCTTAGAAGCAATCTGTTAGCAGGCTTCGGCTGTATGTAGTTGTTCTATATTGGGGGCAGTATTTAACCTTTCACTTCTAAATCCATGCAATAGTGAGCTAAGTTCTGACACAGTTTTACCATGTATTGAGATTCCCAAATAGGATCAGAGTGTACAGCAAGGATGAAGGAAGCCCCAAAACTTACAGAAATAACACTTCTGGGCCTAAGATGTTACAGTCTGAATCAATGTGAGTAGAACCACACCACACGCATCTTTCCCAAGACCTTCCTCATCCACAGAGGCAGCTGACTTGCCCTGGGACTGAGTCTCTTTCCCAAGAACTTGGGATTGGAATTTGAAGAAGCTAATTGTCTCTGTCAGCATTTGAACTCAGAGAACTTAGAAACCCAGCCACAGTGGGACAGCCGTTCCCGTGCGTCCTGAGAGGATTCCATTCCACGAAGGAACAGTGCCAAGAACTCTGGCTTTGACTTAATTTCCAGAAGCTGTTGACCACGCTTTTGAGGAACTCACAAGGCTGTTTCCATTACCCTGAATAATCAGGATTAGCATCAAGTCAGACATTCTGAACCCCTGCATTTAGAAGAAGTGAAATACATGCAGCTCTTTTGAATTAAAATAGCCAGCCCTGGGCATCAGTCTTATTTGGAGGTTTTACTTAGAAAGAAGGGATCAACTTATGTTTAATTAGGGTTAAGTCTCCACTGGGTAAACCGGTGGTACCCCTCAACAGTGCTGCCCACAAAGCGGTGGTTACAGGCTTGGCTCTGGACGGTGTGCTTGATGAGTAAGTTGACTTACGTTCTGGTGCCAGCTCCTTAGTGCACCTCAGATGACCAGACCGCCAGCACATCTGGGGGCCCAGGCTGAGGAGCCCAGGATCTGCACAAAATGCTCCCACCATTGCCGGGCACGGCGAATGTGATCAATCTCAGCTATCATCATTGTAAAAGGTTTCCTGGAACCGCAATAAAATACCAACGGTGGGGTCATCTGCAGGTGTTGAGATTAGGACTGAGTTTATTTCCTCTTTGTACTTTTCCCTGTTTTACCACAAAGAGCGGGTCTTCTTTCTTCTGGTTCAGAAAACATTTTAGAATAAAAAGGACCCCATGTGTCTGTCTTCACGGATAAAGTCAACCTTCGTACGTGCCGATGACAGGGGTGAAGCAGTCTTGCTTCAGAACGAGGGGCGGCTTTCGGGGGTGTCCGCCGGCTCGGTTTTCAAACTGCATCTAATGTCACTCCAGGCAGAAGGCACCCTGATTCGATGTACTTGAGGGTTGAGGTCGGAGGCAAAAGAAGGCGGACTCGATCGGATACACACACGCCTACCTCGCTTGAGTCTTCAGAGACCCGGGAATGCCATTTGGCCTTTGGTTCTTAGCGTCACGATACTGCGCTGTCTGCACATGTGTGGTGCGAGTGGAGGAGGGTAGGGGTGGGGCAGGGGCATTTCCCGAAGGGTTTTGCAGGTCACGGTTGTGACTCTGGGAGCCTCGGGACTTTTTGGACTGGAGGAGTGACGCGATCGGACTGCTGTTTTGACAGCTCTCCCAGGGCCGTGTGAGAACAGACTGTGGAGGAGAGGCTGCTGTAACAATCCAGGTGAGAGATGGCCTCGGACCAGGAGGTGAGAAACGGTCAAAGCTGGAGGCGCCTGCAGTTAGGGCTCCTGGGGTGTGCTGAGGGGTCCCCGTGCAGTGTGAGAGGGTGTGATGTGACGTGACTGAGCAAGCTTCGCTCTCCTTCAGGCTGGAGGCCCGGCTGCCCACGGGGGGCCCTCCCGGCCCGCGCTCTCCACAGTTACTCTCTTTGCTGGCGGCTGCCTGAACTAGATGGGGCTGTTTTCTAAGAGCTTTCCTCGTGCCATCGGTGAGCTCACGAGAAGTCCCCACATCCCCAGCGGAAGGACAGCATTTCAGCAGGACTGACCCTTCAGAACCAGGGAAAGGCTGACGAACCCAATTTCTGGGGGGCAGCATTAAAGGGGGTGACGGGAGCAAGCCTGTGGCCATCTCCAGAGGGAACGGGCTGCTGCCCCTCGGAGCTGCCGATCGGGGACCGCCGACCCATCCTCTGAAGGGCTGAACAGCCACGTGGGCATGAAAGCGAAGGGGCGGCACGGGTGGAGGCGATGGAGACAAGCACTTCCGGGCGGGACAGAGTCATGGGTAGGACAGTGAGAATTACAGTAGTATACAGTGAAGAGATACATAAAAAGGGTGACTTCTGATGTAAGGTCAGGCCCGCAAAAGTTTCAGGAGGCTGAAACAGATGGAGTAAACCACCTCTATTACTGAGAGAAACAGAGCTTGGTTTTCGGTTAAGCTAGGGAGCGTGGCAAAGCCTGGTACCGAGTATTTAGGTACCGCCTAATATTCTCAGCATGGCTTGTTGACAGTTACAATTATTATAAACATCTACCTGGAATATTTTCATAGGGGAGTTGACGTAACCATGAACGGGTACAGCACATCTTTGATAAAATATTATATTAACATTTTCAGATGTAATTTTTAAAATCAGCTTAAGAATATGAAAACTAAGTCATCCCTGTTATCATTTAGATTCAGTGAAACTGCCATATACACACTTCAGAGCAGTTGGTGCATTTTTCCCATGTAAGATGACTGAATTCTTGGTAAGAAACAAAGGGTTGACTGAAAGAAACAACACACTTCAAACAGCAGGGGGCGCCATGCACCAAGGCCGCAGGTGGCGCTCCAGTTGTGGACTCCCGCCCATCCCACCTATATCTGCAGAATGGTAATTCTTTCCTTACCCGATCTGAAGACTATTTAGAAAGTTCCAACCTTAGCTTATGTTTAGCCTTTACTTTTTTTGACTGCTAGTAGTCAAATTGGAACTTGCTAGAGGCTGCGTGTGTTGGGGGTGGTATGGAGAGTGATTATTTAATGGGTAGAGAGTTTCCGTTTGGCAAGTTGAAGAGTTCTGGGGATGGATGGTGAGGACGGGAGCACGACAATACAATGTGCTGAACTGCACACTTACACACGGATCAGGTGCTAAGTTATATGTGAGGGGTATTTTACCACAATTTTAAAAAATAAAAAAAAAATTGGAACCTGCTTATAACAACACAGTATGCACGTGCATTTGCTAATTGCTTTAAGAACTGCACGTGTGCACTGTTGGTGGGAATGTAAATTGGTGCAGCCACTGTGGAGAACAGTATGGAGGTTCCTCAAAAAACTAAAAATAGAGTTGCCATATGATCCAGCAATCCCATTCCTGGGCATATACCCAGACAAAACTATAATTTGAAAAGATACCTGCACCCCAATGTTCATAACAGCAGTATTTGCAATAGCCAAGACATGGAAACAACCTAAATGTCCGTCGACAGATGAATGGATAAAGAAGATGTGGCACATACAGACAGTGGAATATTACTCAGCCATAAAAAAAGAAAGAAGTAATGCCATTTGCAGTAACATGGATGGACCTAGAGATGATCAGACTAAGTGAAGTAAGTCAGAAAGAGAAATACAAATACCATATGCTATCACTTATATGTGGAATCTAAAGTATGACACAAATGAACTTATCTACGAAACAGAATCAGACTCACAGACGTAGAGAACAGGCTTGTGGTTGCCAAGGCAGGGTGGGGGGGAGGAGGGATGGACTGGGAGTTTGGGATTAGCAGATGCAAGTGATTAACATCATTTATAGAATGGATAAGCAACAAGGTCCTACCGTGTAGCACAGGGAACTATATTCAATATCCTGTGATAAACCATAATGGAAAAGAATATAAAAGAGAATGTATATATAGGTATAACTGAATCACTCTGCTATAGAGTAGAAATTAACACAACATTATAAATCAACTATACTTCAATAAAATAACTTAAAAAAAGGAATGCACCTGTGGATTTGTACTGTCATTCTATTACGAGGTAGAGATTTGGGGACCAGTCTCAATTGTTTCAATATCCCCTGAACAAACCAATCGAACCATCAAATCTACAACATGTGATGACTTAAAAAGCAAATGCTGGATGACTGAAGCTTTGGGGAGAAGTGTGAAGGGGGGCAGAGGCTCAGTGGGAAGGAACTAACTCTTATCACTTACTTACTATATGCCAAGAGCTTTCCATAGGTTATGTCATTTAACCCTATCCCAGTCCCAGCATCGTGGCTTTGTTTTTGGCTCCTCTATTGAGGACAGCAGGCCCAGAGGGGCTGTATGACTTTCCCCAGGTCACCCCATTTGTAAAGGGTAGGGCCAGGATTTCAAGCCCGGCCTTGGGGACTCAGAAGCCTTGCTTCCCCCATGTCTCTGGGATGTCTAAAGGCGCCCAACTGGCCCAGTGGTACACGGTACACAGACACTGTGAGCGGCGCCAAATGAGAAAGTCTTAAATTCAGCATCTTTGGTCCTTTTCGTCCTTCCCCCATGCACAAGAGGTCCTTTTCTTCTCCCGGATAATGTGAACAATGAGAAGGCAGTCTCGGGGCACGGGGGTAGGGCAGCCCAGCAGAAACAAAGCCTCAAACAGGCCGTCCTTGTTGGAGACACAGGGCCAGCGTGGTACCGCGATCAGAAAAAGTCCGGTAGTGTCCACCACCCTGACGGCTGAGGGACAGCTCGTGGGTCAGTTTAGCCACAGGAAGTGAGGCTGGGTCACCCTCATGAACTGAACTTTTTAACTCTGAGCACAGGCTGAGGTCCTATGGGATGGTGGGTTTTGCTATTTCTCAGCTCAGATTCTGCTGCTTTCCAGCACACAGCTGAAGGACTCAGGGCTGAATGCTGTACTGAGATGCAGCTCAGACTGGTGGGACGCAACTAAGAAAAATGGATTCTTGATGTGCTTGTTGGGTGCTGACATATGTTGCACGCTGACATATGCTATCCCATGAAGCAGCAACAGAGGAGAATTAGTGTGCCGACCAGAGCACTCGAGATTGTCCATTATATACGGAAATGGAAGTAGGGGAGCTCATCCTGAACCGCAAGATGCAAAACTGATCCTGAAATGATGAAAAAGTCCTCTAAACTGGGGGGAAACTGAGGCTGTGACAGGCAGGACTGGACGAGACTCCAGGCCTGTGACCTGCACGCAGGGCGTTTTCTGGTGTTTTCTACCGGCAGTGCCTTAGCCAAGCTGCCCAGACCTCGCGGGGAGCAGGTGGCCAGAGCTGACCTGGCAGGATTAGGGCGCTATAAATACTGCCACTGTCAGTGACCTCGCTGCCTTTCAGAGGTGGTGGCCACTCTGCGGGGAGGGGCAGAGTGGAGTTCCTCTGTTTGTATCTGTGGGATTTGTGCCTCCCGAGGACATACCTAGTGTGAACAGCAGAAGAAGTATTTTAAGATTAGCTGAACCTCCCCGAAAGGGATTATTTCAGTGTGTCACAGAGAAAGAAGCTGACGGTACAGAGTTTTTCGACTGCTTCTTTCTCTGACGGAAAGCCTTTTTGCTTTCTTTCCCTCTGGGAGGGTCCCTGTGAGGCCCTGAAGTTCTGAAGCTTTAGGACTAAAATGTTTTAAATATGAAACATCATTACCTTAAATTTTACAGTGGCCTCCACCCCTTGGATGGCACGTATTTTCGCGCTGGCTTTGGCAAGATGGAACAGGCACCCGGGGGTGTTGCAATTCCGTGCCTGGTTTCTGGAGAGCACACACTCACCCCCTCCCTCTCCAGCAACCTGCAAGCTAGCCCCCCAGACGAGTATTAGCTCAGGACGCTGGGGACCAAGACGAAGAACAGCCTCATTGGACGGAACTGTGACCATCAAGGAGGAGATGGCCACTCACGTGGGAGAGAGTGACCATGCTCTTGTTAAGTTCACAATGACCAGGGAAATTTAAAAGAATGAAATACAGAAAAGAGATTTCAAAATTTGTGGGAAAGAGGCAAGTAAGATCTGATAACACCAGAGATTCTGAAAGGAGCTGGAAACCTCTCAAAAGAGAAAATTTCTCCCCCAACCCCTGCGACAAGCCGAAAAGAGAACAGAAGGCAACTGAAGACGTCAGGTGGTCCCCAGGCTGCTCTCGGGGGGGGGGAAGGGAACATGCCAGCTGGGGAAGGGGGTACCGGCCATCTCCCTGCCTTCATTTGCCGGCTCACAGGCTCTCTCTTCCCCAGTTCCCGGGAGGTAAGCCTAGATAAAGTCTAAGAACTACCACCTTCAAGGGCTCACAATCTCGTGGATGAATAAGGACAGGAAGGAAAAGCCCAGATACGCTGAACGGGTGCAAGTGCTGAGATCCAGAGAAAGGGCTTTACAAAACTATACCCGAGGTAAGAAGAGGAAGAGGAAAGAACCCGTAGGGGCCGAGGGTACATTCCAAGCCCCTCCTTTGAGTCTGCCTTTTCCACGAAGGAGGGTCATCTTAAAATAAATGAGCAAACGTGGTTAAAAGGAATCTGAAGACCGGAACTGATAAGAGGGAATGAAGCATTTTGCCTGTGCAAGTCCCAGATCACTAACATCATCTGAAGTGAAAACACTCATTGGCGTGGCTGAGAAAGCAACGAATTGGGGAGATACCAGGAGCCTCGAGGTCGGCAAATCCCCTGAAGATGGATTCGAGAAGGGGCCAGCCCCCGACTATCATGAGAATATGGCCAGCTGGGTCTTAACTGTTGGCTAACAGTGCCATGTGGCTACACAAAGAAGCCCATGTAGGCTTAGGCTGCATTAATGAAAACTATAAAGTCAAAACTGGACAATTCTAGTCCATTAGCCGAGGTCAGACCTGATTTGGCGTTTGTGCTCCGCGTTCTCAGAGGACACTGGCAAACTGCAGCAGTTTCAAGGAGCACAAGCAAAACACCGCAGGGCCTGGAAGCCAAGCCTGTTAAAAAGGTCTGGGGCTTCCCTGGTGGCGCAGTGGTTGAGAATCTGCCTGCCAATGCAGGGGACACGGGTTCGAGCCCTGCTCTGGGAAGATCCCACATGCCGCGGAGCAACTAGGCCCGTGAGCCGCGACTACTGAGCCTGCGCGTCTGGAGCCTGTGCTCCGCAACAGGAGAAGCCGCGATAGTGAGAGGCCCGTGCACCACGATGAAGAGTGGCCCCTACTCGCCGCAACCGGAGAAAGCCCCTGCACAGAAACGAAAACCCAGCACAGCCAGGAATAAATAAATAAATAAATAAATTACCAAAAAAAAAAAAGGTCTGGAAATGGGCTTTGGCTGTTTGAAGGGCTGCCACGTGGAAGAGGGATTAGATGGACACTAAGGGCAGAGGTGAGGACGCCGCCTCACCAGCCCTTCGTCTGCGGACGCTGCAGTCCGTCTTCACAGCCTCCTTCCCGCCTCTCAGGCAGTCGGATCTTAGTTACTTCTATAGTTTTGATTCTACAGTGACCTACTGATTCCTGCAGCAATCAGTCTGTTATTACGACAATGGGCTTCATACATGAATTCACTCAATTCACTCATTACCGGGCACATGTCCTGTGCCGGCCACTGTGCCGGATGCCGGGCATTTACAGCGGCAAACACGGCAGAGTGACGCCGGTGCTCACGGAGACCCGGTGACTCCAGAGCACTGAGTCATGATGGGGACAGCGGGGGCCTCAGGGGGTGGGACCAAGTCACATACGCTGAACAAGGAGGCAGGCAGAGGGTTTCAGGCCAAAGGGACAACGTGAGCAGAGGCGTGGGCTGAGAGAACACACAATGGCGCCTCAGCTCCAAGTGCTCTGCGTGCCTGGGACGGGGAGCAGGGCATGGAGATGCGCCTCGCACTGCTTGTTTAGGGCTTGGGTTTATGTGGCACAGAGAGCCCCTGGAAGGTCTGTACACCAGCCGCTCCGTGAGGACTGGTTTGGAGGGGAAGTGTGTAGAAGAGCCCCACTGGGGGCTGTGGTCCCAGCTGAGCGGGAGCTGTAGAAGCAGAAATAGGGATGCGATGTGGGGAATGGAGGAGAGGGAGGCCCGAGGGGTGTTTAGGAGGAGCCTAAGACCCGGCTCTGTACCCGAGGAAGAGAGCCGAGCTGAGGATGAGCCCAGGCTTCTGCCTCTGGCAACACCAAGCAGGCAGGAGTCCTTGCTAGTCACTGAAATAGGGAACAGAGAGGAGAAAAACTCAGGGCCACGAGCAGGCCATGAGTCCGCTTTGGGACAGGCAGAGTTGTCAGTGCCCATGGGAAATCAGTGCATCTCTGGGCGGGAGGCAGTTAGATGTCTGGGCCCGAAGCTCAGGAGGGAGATGGGAGTCAAAGACGCTGATCTGGGAATCAGCCAGGCACGGCACCTGGAGCCACGACCTGCAGAGAGAGGGCTTAGGAGGGCGATGGACGGAGGGGGGTGCTCGCTCAGAGTGAGGAGAGGGACGTCCCACCGAGGAGCCTGTGCGGCAACACTCAGAAAGGGAGAGGGAGAAGCGGCCGAGGAGGGGGCCGCAGGAGCCACGGGAAATGAGCAAGGGATGCACGCAACGGCAGCATCAAGCTCGGCAGGTGAGCACCGGACGGCGCCCGAGGGAGCTGGGGCGTGAGCCCGCAGGGACCGGGGCAAGCTCTCTAAGGAGACAACGCGGAGCAGTGACGAGAACGCAGCCCACAGGAACGACCTAGGAAGGAAGTGGGGCCCTTCGCCCCTGAAGAGGGAGGCGGGGGGCTGCGGTGGGAACCGCAGATGGCACAGGTGGGGAGCACAGATGGTGGCCAACAGCGGCGGGAAGGGTGGGCTTGAGGTGCTTTTGCGTAATTCTCTCAAGGAGCTTGGATGCCAAGGGGAGGAGAAACGTAGGGGGGCTGCTGGATAAGGACATGATTTTTATGCTTTCTTTAAATTTTTTTTTTATGAAGTTGGGAGACTTGAGCATATTGAAACGTAGGAAGGGAGGAGAGATTTGGGAGAAGTTGGCAGTGGGGACAGGGAGACACTGAGCAGAAAGGATGGCTGAAGTCGTGTAGGTGCGTGCATGGGGGTACCACTCAGACGGGGGCGGGGGGCTGGGGGGGACGTCCCTGCCTCCACGCTGCGAGCACACAGAGGCCGCTGGCCTGCGGGACATCCTGCTTACTGTACATGTGACCCCTCAGTCCAAAATAGCATCTCCCTCCTCTTTCCTTTTACTTCATTTTTTTCTCCCAAGCAGCTGTGTTTCCCTGTAGAAGGCTGCATTATGGCCACCCAGAGAGATATTCCCTTCCTAATCCCCAGAACGAGTATTCATTCCTTTATATGGTCGACAGAGGTGATTAAATTAAGGATCTTGAGATAAGATTGCTTGGGAATGTCTGGGTGGGCCCTAAATACCGTCACGAATGTCCTTGTTATAGAAAAGGGAGGCACACAGAGGACAAGGCGATGTGAAGACAGAGATTGGCGTGATTCGGCCAAGGAATGCCGGCCGCCACCAGGAGCTGGAAGAGGCAAGGAATGGATTCTTTTCTAAGGCCACTGGAGAGAGTATGCCCCGCTAGCACCTTGATTTCAGCCCAGTGAACTGAATTTCGACTTCTGGCCTCCAGAACTAGGAGAGAATAAATTTCTGATATTTTAAGCCGTCAGGTTTGTGGTCATTTGTTACAGGAGCCACAGGAAACTAACGCACCGTCCAACACCATAGTGTATGTTAATTGCCTATCTTCTCCATGAGATTATGAACCCCCCCCCCCCCTAAGAAAAGAGACTTTGTGTGTTAGTTCCACCATGGTAGCCCTGGGACCTGGTATGGAGCGGGGGCTCAAGCATTTGTTGAATGACTGCATGAACAAATACGCACGTGCTCCTTCTCTGGGGAGCTGTGCTGTAAATAGAGAAACCCTAGGCATCACCCATCCCACTGAAAGTGTTCCATCGCCCACGCTCTAGACAAGTTTGGCAACGCATCCAAATGTGCTTAAAAATCTTTCCTCACTGGCATTTCTAATATTTGGTTGGTGTGTACTGATGTATCAGACGTCTAAGCCAGAGGACTAAATATATCAGTTTCTCTCTTTCAGCGCTCACTGAAGCTTGTGGGTAACTGACATTTCTGAATTAACAAGACGACCAAAGGCAGGAACGAACACTGTCAGCACCGGGGATTGGAGGCTATAAACAGGAAGGGGTGATGGGACATCCAAAGAACTTTCCCAAGTTCTCAGGGAGAAAAACGCGCAATATGTGTCCCATGTGTGGGTGAGGTCTGTCTAGAGAAGGTATGTATAAATCTATCAAGAAGCTGAATTTATTTTAAACACCAAAAGAAAAGAAATCCCACAGAAATTTGGAAGGGTATTATAGATATCACTAGAAAAATTCATAAAATTATTCACTGGCGTCGAATATACCAGTAGCCATTTATTTACAGATACAGCCTTCCTTTCCTTACATGGAATCCCACGTGTCTGGGGACCAAGGAGGAGAGAGCTGGCATTCTTTGCTTCCAGCGTGCCAGGCGCTATATGCTAAGCTATTACCCCTTTGCAAAGTCTTATAAGGTGGGTATTCTTCTCATGCCCACATGGCAGCTGGGGAAGCCCAGGCTTATAGTTTTCAGAGACCACCCAGCTGGTGAGTGGTAGGGTCAGGGTTTGAACCCAGGCCGTGGGGCCTCCGGGCCCACATCCATGAACACTGTGTTATGTGGCCCTGAATTCAAGCCTAAGCTACTCCCTCTCCTTTGGCTCTCTGACCCTCCCCAACCCACCCCTTTTAAATCAAAATCCGCAAAGAGGGCAGTCAAGTGTCACTGAGAGCTCAGGGCCCTTGGCACCATGCCCAGCCCTGCATCTGAATCCATCTCCGGTTCACAGGGGCCGGCTCTCAAAACCTTCTTGCTTTTGTTTGTTTGGGTAAGGGCCGATTCATTCCTCGAGCCACATTGGTTAAGAGCCATCTCTGAGGGAGGATTAAAGGCAGGCCTTTGAAAACTGTCTGGTACCTGATTAATGATGAGGAGCTTTCCCAGGCACTATTATTTGCCACACGTGCTTTTTCTCAGTGTCACATGGTGGTTCCTTGAGGCTGGCCCTGGGCTCAGAAGGTTCAAAAAGACTCCGGAAATAATCTCACGGCACAACTCAATCATGTTTCTTTCACTGCCTGAACAAGTGGGCACTCCCACCCAGAGCTGGAAATGCAGTAAAACGGTTTAAGATAAAATAAAGAACATTTTCAGTAAAGGCCACGTATCAGTTAGCTAAGACTGACTTTACTTCCCCGTTCACTCTCTTAGTCTGCCTGCAGGTGCAGAAGACACCAAAGTGCTGGGAGAAGTAAAGCAGGTATTAAATTCTCCACTTGCTGTTTTCCGTAAGACATCTCTGTTCTTGTATTTCCGGCTTCTCCAGGCGAGAATCTGAACGTAGGGTTTGCTTAGAAATACTGTTCATGCAGGTCAGCACTATCCCCAGATTTATGTGCTTAATTATGTCTTTGCTGATGGGGCTTTTAGGGGGTGAGGGTAGAGGGTGGTTGGTATCACAGCATCCAATAGAAGTACCAGTGTTTGGTTTATGTTACCTTAATGTTTTGGGGGAAATACCTCTGTGTAACCAGAATAATCCTTGATTGTTTTCTCTTGTTTCTGGGCCCAATGTTCTCTGGCTTCACTAAACACAAAATGATCACTTAGCGCACCTAACGGCGTTTTATGTCCTCACGTGCTGATTTCGCTACGTCTATTCAGTGTTTCCTGAGATAATTTACAAAAAAAGTTTTAAGATATTTTACATGGGCTTTGCTGACTCCTTACATGTCTTATCAGCATAAATCAACAGGATATCCAAGTTCACCAGGAAGTTGCTTGTGTTCAGAGCCCAAAGCACCTGGGAGCGAGAGCAGACGCTGAAATCAGAAAACCGAGTGGCCACGAATATCACGGCCTCGTTTTGTCCACACGTCTCATCGTGATTATTGTTGGGAGGGTCTGGACCACACATCTGACCATTACATACTGTTATCTACCCACCGGATAAGAAGAAAAATGCTCCCCTACTGCTTCTGTCTTTAAGCTGAGATGAATAAAAGTGGTTTTTAAAAAAGCCACAGGGAGTCATAAAATACAGTTCCTTGAAGTCTATGAATTGATCCCCACTGGGTTATCTTGAATATTGTGTGGAACGATTCCTGACTGCCTTCTCCCTCTGATAAATCTGCTTTTGCACCAGAAAAGCCTCGGAGTGGACCCTGTGAACCAGATCCTTGATGTGAGGCTGGGGTCCGGCAGGCGGCATGGGGAACGTGTAGGATCCGCGGGCCAATCAAGACTCCTCTGCAGGAGCTGGGGGAGAACACAGGTGTCTTCTCCCTGGTTCCCAAACCCCTTCAGGTGGCGGCTCTGCACCTGTTCTTAATAGAACACAGGTGTGTACTGACAGGTGACGCTGAAACTAAGTAATTTTTACGCTTTTGTGCCAAGTCAGATACTACCGTTTATGCAGGAAGCAGCAGAAGGGATCAAGGTTTTGAGACAATTTGGGGGTATAAATACAACTGGATAAAATACTAGCAACTTAATTTGTTCCTTGAAAATTGCGAACATGTTTCGGCTTTTCAGTGCTAGTGATGGGGGTTCTGCAGGGCCGGGGTGAGATGCAATGGGTTGTTCAACTAATGGAAAGCAGAATAAAACCAAAAAGCAAAACAGCCTAAATAGAACACTGGGACTTCCACTGGATGCTATGACGCCAACAACCACCCCCCCTCAACAAAAAGCCCCGTCAGCAAGGACAGAGTTAAGCACATAAACGTGGGGACAGTGCTGACCTGCACGAACAATATTTCGAAGCAAATCCTCCACTCAGGTTCTCACCTGCAGAAGCTGGAAACACAAGAATACAAGTGTGTTATGGAAACAGTAAGTGGAGAATTTAAAAAGAAAGCAAATCAGTTGAGTAGTTAGTTCTGGTCAATCGATCCACGTGGCCCTAAATGACAAGAGGACTCCGTTCTTCCAGAAACACCAGTGTATGTATGAGTTTGCTGGGGCTGCTGTAACGAAGTACCGCAAACCGGGCAGCCTAACAATTTACTGTCTCATAGTCCTGGAGTGACACCAAAATCAAGGGGTGGGCAGGGCCACGCTCCCTCTGAAGGCGCCAGGGAAGAATCTGCTCCAGGCCTCCCGGTTTCCGGCGGCGTCACTCCAGTCTCCACGTACCGCCCCCCCAACCCCCCGTGTGCGTGTCTGTGTCCACACCCCCCCTCCTCCAAGAGCACCAGTCACTGGATGAGGGGTCCACCTGACTCACCCACCAGGACCTCATCAGAACCCTATTTCCAAATAAGGCCTCATTCTGAGGCACTGGGGCTAGAATGTCAATATAGGAATTTGGGGTGGACATAATTCACTCCATAATCATCAGAATAGAAGATTCGGGGTTGAGTGCAGAGTCGCACTTTCCCTTTTTACCACGCGTTGATGTCAAAAGGCAAGGCTCAGGGTGGATCCAGAGTAAAAACCTATTTTAACTCTTTTTTTAAAAGAAATAGATCCTTAAGTAGTAACAGCCACTGGCCTCAGATACCCTTGCATCCTAGTGTGTGAGGCACTGTGGTTGGATGGCAAGTCTCCCTTCTCTCTCTGCCCTAAGTGACGGCACACACACACACACACACACACCACTGCCACTGCTGCCACTGCCGCCATCACCACGCAGCCTCCATTTGCTGAAGCTGAGGGAGGCCAGTGGGAAACAGCCTGGAGACCCTGGCACAGTCCCATGGCCTCAGCGTATTTCGAATCTGGGGTCATGAAGCCCACCCTGGAGCAGCCTGTTAAGAATCACTCTTCACGAGTCCCTCACATCAGGAAACTTCCACAAGCCCCTTAGATGGCCTCATCCACCAGAGGGCAGACGGCAGAAGCAAGAAGAACTACAATCCTGCAGCCTGTGGAACAAAAACCACATTCACAGAAAGAGAGACAAGATGAAAAGGCAGAGGGCTATGTACCAGACGAAGGAACAAGATAAAGCCCCAGAAAAACAACTAAATGAAGTGGAGATGATAGGCAATCTTCCAGAAAAAGAATTCAGAATAATGATAGTGAAGATGATCCAGGACCTCGGAAAAAGAATGGAGGCAAAGATCAAAAAGATGAAAGAAATGTTTAACAAAGACCTAGAAGAATTAAAGAACAAACAAACAGAGATGAACAATACAATAACTGAAATGAAAACTACACTAGAAGGAATCAATAGCAGAATAACCGAGGCAGAAGAACGGATAAGTGACCTGGAAGATAGAATGGTGGAATTCACTGCTGCAGAACAGAATAAACAATGAAAAGAAATGAAGACAGCCTAAGAGACCTCTGAGACAACATTAAACGCAACTACATTCGCATTATAGGGGGCCCAGAAGCAGAAGAGAGAGAGAAAGGACCAGAGAAAATATTTGAAGAGATTATAGTCGAAAACTTCCCTAATGTGGGAAAGGAAATAGCCACCCAAGTCCAGGAAGCCCAGCGAGTCCCATACAGGATAAACCCAAGGAGAAACACGCTGAGACACATAGTAATCAAAGTGGCAAAAATCAAAGACAAAGAAAAATTATTGAAAGCAGCAAGGGAAGAATGACAAGTAACATACAAGGGAACTCCCATAAGGTTAACAGCTGATTTCTCAGCAGAAACTCTACAAGCCAGAAGGGAGTGGCACGATATACTTAAAGTGATGAAAGGGAAGAACCTACAACCAAAATTACTCTACCTGGCAAGGACCTCATTCAGAATCGATGGAGAAATCAAAAGCTTTACAGACAAGCAAAAGCTAAGAGAATTCAGCACCACCAAACCAGCTCTACAACAAATGCTAAAGGAACTTCTCTAAGTGAGAAACACAAGAGAAGAAAAGGACCTACAAAAAGAAACCCAAAACAATTAAGAAAATGATCATAGGAACATACATATCGATAATTACCTTAAACGTGAATGGATTAAATACTCCAACCAAAACACACAGGCTTGCTGAATGGATACAAAATCAAGACCCATATATATGCTGTCTACAAGAGACCCACTTCAGACCTAGGGACACATACAGACTGAAAGTGAGGGGGTGGAAAAAGATATTCCATGCGAATGGAAATCAAAAGAAAGCTGGAGTAGCAATACTCAGATCAGATAAAAGAGGCTTTAAAATAAAGAATGTTACAAGAGACAAGGAACGACACTACAAAATGATCAAGGGATCAATCTAAGAAGAATATAACAATTATAAATGTATATGCGCCCAACATAGGAGCACCTCAATACATAAGTCAACTGCTAACAGCTATAAAAAAGGAAATCGACAGTGACACAATAATAGTGGGGGACTTTAACACCTCACTTACACCAATGGACAGATCATCCAAACAGAAAATTAATAAGGAAACACAAGCTTTAAATGACACAACAGACCAGACAGATTTAATTGATATTTATAGGACATTCCATCCAAAAACAGCAGATTACACTTTCTTCTCAAGTGTGCACGGAACATTCTCCAGGATAGATCACATCTTGGGTCACAAATCAAGCCTCAGTAAATTTAAGAAAATTGAAATCATATCAAGCATCTTTTCTGACCATAACGCTATGAGATTAGAAATGAATTACAGGGAAAAAAACATTAAAAACACAAACACATGGAGGCTAAACAATACGTTACTAAATATCCAAGAGATCACTAAAGAAATCAAAGAGGAAATCAAAAAATACCTAGAGACAAATGACAATGAAAACATGACGATCGAAAACCTATGGGAGGCAGCAAAAGCAGTTTCTAAGAGGGAAGTATATAGCAATACAATCCTACCTCAAGAAACAAGAAAAATCTCAAATAAACAATCTAACGTTACACCTAAGGAACTAGAGAAAGAAGAACAAACAAAACCCAAAGTTAGCAGAAGGAAAGAAATCATAAAGATCAGAGCAGAAATAAATGAAATAGAAACAAAGAAAACAATAGCAAAGATCAATAAAACTAAAAGCTGGTTCTTTGAGAAGATAAACAAAACTGATAAACCATTAGCCAGACTCATCAACAAAAAGACAGAGAGGACTCAAATCAATAGAATTAGAAATGAAAAAGGAGAAGTTACAACAGATTCCGCAGAAATACAAAGCATCCTAAGAGACTATTACAAGCAACTCTATGCTAATAAAATGGACAACCTGGAAGAAACGGACAAATTCTTAGAAAGGTATAATCTTCCAAGAATGAACCAGGAAGTAATAGAAAATATGAACAGACCAATCACAAGTAATGAAATTGAAACTGTGATTAAAAATCTTCCAACAAACACAAGTCCAGGACCAGATGGCTTCACAGGTGAATTCTATCAAACATTTAGAGAAGAGCTAACACCCATCCTTCTCAAACTCTTCCAAAAAATTGCGGAGGAAGGAACACTCCCAAACTCATTCTATGAGGCCACCATCACGCTGATACCAAAACCAGACAAAGATACTACAATAAAAGGACATTACAAACCAATATCACTGATGAATATAGTTGCAAAAATCCTCAACAAAATACTAGCAAACAGAGTCCAACAACACATTAAAAGGATCACACACCATGATCAAGTGGGATTTATCCCAGGGATGCAAGGATTCTTCAATATATGCAAATCAGTCAATGTGATACACCATATTAACAAATTGAAGAACAAAAACCATATGATCATCTCAATAGATGCAGAAAAAGCTTTTGACAAAATTCAACACCCATTTATGATAAAAACTCTCCAGAAAGTGGGCATAGAGGGAACCTACCTCAACATAATAAAGGCCGTATACGACAAACCCACAACAAACATCATTCTCAATGGTGAAAAACTGAAAGCATTTCCTCTGAGATCAGGAACAAGACAAGGATGTCCACTCTCACCGCTATTATTCAACATAGTTTTGGAAGTTCTAGCCTTGGCAATCAGAGAAGAAAAAGAAATAAAAGGAATCCAAATTGGAAAAGAAGAAGTAAAACTGTCACTGTTTGCAGATGACATGATACTATAAATAGAGAATCCTAAAGATGCCACCAGAAAACTACTAGAGCTAATCAATGAATTTGGTAAAGTTGCAGGATACAAAATTAATGCCCAGAAATCTCTTGCATTCCTATACACTAATGATGAAAAATCTGAAAGAGAAATTAAGGAAACACTCCCATTTACCATTGCAAGACAAAGAATAAAATACCTAGCAATAAACCTACCTAGGGAGACAAAAGACCTGTATGCAGAAAACTGTAAGACAGTGATGAAAGAAATTAAAGATGACACCAACAGATGGAGAGATATACCATGTTCTTGGATTGGAAGAATCAATATTGTGAAAATGACTATACTACCCAAAGCAATCTACAGATTCAATGCAATCCCTATCAAATTACCAATGGCATTTTTTACAGAACTAGAACAAAAAATCTTAAAATTTGTATGGAGACACAAAAGACCCCGAACAGCCAAAGCAGTCTTGAGGGAAAAAAACGGAGCTGGAGGAATCAGACTCCCTGACTTCAGACTATACTACAAAGCTACAGTAATCAAGACAATATGGTACTGGCACAAAAACAGAAACATAGATCAATGGAACAAGATAGAAAGCACAGAGATAAACCCACGCACCTATGGTCAACTAATCTATGACAAAGGAGGCAAGGATATACAATGGAGAAAAGACAGTCTCTTCGATAAGTGGTGCTGGGAAAACTGGACAGCTACATGTAAAAGAATGAAATTAGAACACTCCCTACCACCATACACAAAAATAAACTCAAATGGATTAGAGACCTAAATGTAAGACCGGGCACTATAAAACTCTTAGAGGAAAACATAGGAAGAATACTCTTTGACATAAATCACAGCAAGATCTTTTTTGATCCACCTCCTAGAGTAATGGAAATAAAAACCAAAATAAACAAATGGGACCTAATGAAACTTCAAAGCTTTTGCACAGCAAAGGAAACCATAAACAAGACGATAAGACAACCCTCAGAATGGGAGAAAATATTTGCAAACGAATCAACAGACAAAGGATTAATGTCCAAAATATATAAACAGCTCATGCAGCTCAATATTAAAAAAAAGACAACCCAATGCAAAAATGGGCAGAAGTCCTAAACAGACATTTCTCCAAAGAAGACATACAGATGGCCAAGAAGCACATGAAAAGCTGCTCAACATCACTAATGATTAGAGAAATGCAAATCAAAACTACAATGAGGTATCACCTGACACCAGTTAGAATGGGCATCATCAGAAAATCTACAAACAACAAATGCTGGAGAGGGTGTGGAGGAAAGGGAACCCTCTTGCACTGTTGGTGGGAATGTAACTTGATACAGCCACTATGGAGAACAGTATGGAGGTTCCTTAAAGAACTAAAAATAGAACTACCATATGACCCAGCAATCTCACCACTGGGCATATACCCAGAGAAAACCATAATTCTAAAAGACACATGCACCCCAATGTTCACTGCAGCACTATTTACAATAGCCAGGACATGGAAGCAACCTAAATGCCCGTCATCAGATGAATGGATAAAGAAGATGTGGTACATATATAGAATGGAATATTACTCAGCCATAAAAAGGAATGAAATTGGGTCATTTGTAGAGACGTGGATGCATCTAGAGACTGTCATACAGAGTGAAGTAAGTCAGAAAGAGAAAAACAAATATCGTATATTAACGCATATATGTGGAACCTAGAAAATGGTACAGATGAACTGGTTTGCAGGGCAGAAATTGAGACACAGAAGTAGAGAAAAAACGTATGGACACCAAGGGGGGAAAGCGGCGGGGGGTGTGGGTGGTGGTGCGATGAATTGGGAGATTGGGATTGACATGTATACAGTGATGTGTATAAAATGGATGACTAATAAGAAAATAAATAAATAAATAAACATTAAAAAAAAAAAAAGAATCCCTCTTCACACCTGCCATCCTGAAACAGTCCAGTTCACCCCAAATCAACCTGTGAAATAGCCTATTTGGCCAACCAACAATTTGTCACAGTTACTGCTTTCTTAAAAACCTGCCTCTTTTAAAGTTTTCTGAAGTTTACAGCAATATGTCTTGGAAGGATTGGCAGGGCCCTGTGGGGCTGTGAAGGCTCTAGGGGTCTCTGGGGCCTTCCCTCCTCCCCACTGTCTACTGTACCCACCTCTGTCATTCTGCTCCATTTCCTCTGACTCTCCACCTCCCCTTTCTTTTCCCGACCCATGGTCTCTCTCCGCTTCTCCTTCTGACCTGCACTCTCCATCTCTCTGACATTGTCTCTCCCCTCTCCTGCCCCTCCGGGTTCAGCATCCGGGGGCGCTCGGTGTGACCGTGTAGGCTGCTCGCTGCACAAAGCTGCCCTGCGGGCTCTGCCTACCAGCGCCCATCTGGGTGGGCTCCCATTTCCATTTTGTAAAAAGGGGGTTGGGGAGGCCTCAGCAGCAGCCCAGCCTGTGCTTTGCAAGGATTCTTCCCCACCTCCCTGGCCCCAGAGGGGCCCCCTCTCTTGGCAACAGCTCCCCCAAACTAGAGCAGCGGGGAGCTTAAGAAAACACCAAGTGTTTAAAAAAAATGCCATTGTGAAGTCAAAATGGAAACTGGTTAACTAAAATCATCTAAAGCTGTTAAAACTTCCCCATTTAATATGATTTGCTACGAACTTTAGAAAAAATTAAAAAAAAAAAAAAACCCACACGTTTGGGGTAAGTTGGCAAGTCTGGTAAATGTAGCAAGCCCATCCATTGGCTTCAGCAAACTGGCCTAACATCCCGGAATATGGAGGTCTGTTACCTTTTGAGGATGTTCCTCTGCACCAAAAAGGCTGTTGAAAAGACATATCCTACCTTGGTTCGCGGTTACTATCTTACCCCCAAATCTGGAATCCAGGAGGGACTCATGGTAAGTCCCAAGGGGTTTTCAAGTGGCCATGTTTCTGTAAGCTTAGCATTACCAGTTCTTCTCCCCAAGAGGAAGGAACAATGCTCCTCTTTCCTTATCACAAGCTCGTTGCCACCACCCTCTGTCTGTGATCCCCACGACTGTCCACTAGAGAAACGCAGCCTTTCAGGGCACACTAATTATCATGGGGCTTTACAGTCAGTCACATAAGCAATGGAGACCATGGCTCTACCAGAAGGTTCAGGGCAAAACTGGTTGTTTGCTTCTGACCCCAGCACCGCTACAGCCTTATTCTTTGTGGCCCTGCCTTCTCCTGTGCAGCTCTGATGGCTGGTCTGCAATGCTTTCTCCTCTGTGTGGCCACTACACCACAAGCTCCCGCCAAGCAGCATACCATCTGAAGCTGTTCTTCCAAATCGACGTAAACTGTACATATTTTTGAACTGTGTGTTCCTTCGCCCCTAACAGCGGCGTGTCAGTCTGCAGTCACCTTGCTAACCCTGGTTTGCATCGTGCCCACTCCTTTGTTGCTATTGAGGGGATTAATTTTTATCTGACGGTTCTACCATTTTGAAGCTAATCTTCTGGATCAACTAAAGCTCCCCCTGTCCTCATTCGCATCAGATGGTCTAAAGAAGTCAATCAGCACTTCACTAAGCATTCCTAAAGGCAGCTCTGAAGGCAGGAAAGCAAGATGCTACTTGAGAAATACTTCTATTTTCCTACTCTACTCTCTTCCTAAATCCACTTCCTCTTCCAATTGGGCAGAAGGCATTTGCTGCTTTTCTTGAAGCCCAGTGGATCAGACAGACTCCTGGATAAGAAAATGAGGGAAGAACCAACTTTTAGAGTTGGATAGATGCTCTAGATTTACATTGAAAATCTATACTAGGGATTAAACACATACATGCACTGTAGCATTCTGAAATATTAGTCCCTTACTAACTGTCAAAAGTATCTTTCACAGGCAAAGGAGGATGTTGAACCCAAAATGTCAGGGCCTGAAGAGTGAACCCATTCTGACTGCAAGATGAGTTTCTGCTGTAGACAGTACACCTTTTCGTTTGAAAAGCAGTTAGCACCACTGGGTCATTAAGTGTCTGCAGGATCTGTGGGGTCAGCTCTTCTCAAAGTCCCAGGGAGAAGAGCTATTTATGCCCAAAGGATCAGAGCTCAGGAAAGTGCTCTAATCCTAGGCGGTGCATAGAAAGCTGCGGAACCATCAGAAGGCTCGTACTTTGTGCACAACATCATCCACTGGAATATACATGATGTGCTGATCTTAAGTGCTCTGCTACGTTCATTTCCTGACACTACGAAGTTTCAAAGTTAAAAACGGGAAAATAGACTTGAGAGTAAAGGGCATCTTCAAAGCTTTAAAAATAGGATAACCTGAGTATAAATAAGGAGATTGTTGCTCATGAGGGGTGGGTGCCATCGGTGCCTTTCTGATCCTTATCTCACAGGTAAGTATTCACTGATTCATGTATTTGTGTTCTGCTTAGTGTGTCCCTTCTGTGTCAGGCAGGATGCTAAGCCCTGGGGATAAGAGGTGACTAAGCCACAGACCCTGCCTAGGCAAGGTCAGAGCCTACAAGGAATAACAGATGTGAAGAATGAATAGATAAATACTGTAAAAAGGTGTACGCTTTATAGCGACAGTGAAACGCTGAATTTAGAGGGAAAAAGCCCTAACATTTTTTTCTGTGTATCTTTTAATGGCAATTCCTCTAGCCAAGATGTTGGACCAATTGATTGAATCATTATAAGGATAATGTATGTGAGACACACCATAAGCTGCAAACTCAGATACTACTGTTTTTAGTGTTGAAGAAACCACCGCTTCAAGCATGCCAGCAAGTGCCTCAGTCCAGAGCCTCAGGGCCAGATATCTGTTCCTGCCTGTTGGAAACAGCACAGTACAGAGGAAAGGGCCCCAGAGAATAAGCTTGGAAGTCTGGCTTCTAGCTGGTGTTGTTACAGGCAGAACTCGGAGATACTGCAGGTTTGGGTCCAGAGCACTGTAGTAAAGTGAATATCGCGATAAAGCAAGGAAAAAAATTTAAGTTTTATTATTTACAGGTGTACCTTGGAGATATTTCAGGTTCAGTTTCAGGCCACCACCATGAAGCGCGGGTTGCAACAAAGTGAGTCACATGAATTTTTTGGTTTCCCAGTGCATATAAAAGTTATGTTTACACTATACTGTAGTCTCTTAAGTGTGCAATATAGCGTTATGTCTAGAGAACAAATGCACATACCTTCATTTAAAAATACTTCATTGCTAAAAGATGCTGGCCATCATCTGACAACTCAGGGTTGCCACAAACCTTCAACTGGTAAAAAAAATGCATTATCTGCGAAGTGCAATAAAGTGAGGTCTGCCAGTACTGGGTACTGGGGCAAGTCACTTATCCTCTTATCCTCTCTGGGTCATTTCCTTTACTAAAAAATTACGGGATTTGATCAGTTCATCTCCAAGTTCCTTTCCAACACAGGATTCTGAGTCTCTGTTTCTACGGTGACAAATCTACCCTGAGATACTTCCAGTTACAGATGGTAGGATTAGACTAATTGAATTTATTAAATAAATAAAACCTCTACATGGGAAATCAAAGCATTTTTCTAGATTTTACTTGGTTATCATTTCAAAATACACTTGTTGCTCTTGTTTGAGAAGTACAGATTATTGCCCCTGAACTGAAGGAGGGAAGGAATATCCTTAAACCCAATCTGGTAAAGTTCTCCACTGGACTCAAGCACAGCTGCGGGAGGAGGGTTAAATGGGGAGAGAGGAGACCCAGCCGGACTCTGGATAGCAGAGCAAGCAACGACCAAAAGCTCCCAGCTCTCGGCGACGGATGAGGTCGCAGTCACAGAGCCTGGCATTCGCACCAGCTCAGCTCTCAACTCCCGGTCACTTCACACAGTCTCCAAAAGCTGAGGTCTGTTCCTGGGATAGAAATCTTCTCTGTTTTTCCCCCAAATACTCTTTTAAACGGTTTCAAGGTTGTGCAGTGTTTCGCTAATATTTTAGGGAACTGTGGAAAAACTTGCACACCACAGGGAGAAATAATGCAACCAGGAGAGCAGGGTTGGCGGGGGCAACCTGTCCTGACTCAGGCAGGCATGCTATCAGAGATTCCCCCCACCCCGGGGAGGTGGCCTGGAATAGGCTTCTGACACCTGCCCCTCTTGCAGTTTCCCAGTTTCAGGAGGGAAGGACTGGGGGGAAGGGCTGGGCTGGAGTGACGGGACAGCTGAGAATGCAAGGTCATGACTCAGTGTCTGAGGTGTTAGGTGATGGGCTATATATCTTGTGTTGCCCTTGATACAATCTATTCAGGTGTTGGATCAACGGATCAAATATTAAGCTGTGGGTTTTGAAAAAAAAATCCATAAAAGGCTTAAAATGTGTGTCGGGCTTGATTTTAAAGGACCACTATTAGGGCTCATCTAGCTAAGTGGTTCTTGTGATAATGGCCAGAGGGTCAATGGTCAGTGTGTTCCTGTCATCAGCATGTCCCCAGACCTCTTATTGCCTTACGTCCTCCTTATCAGTCATTTACGATGGAACTGCACACACCCAGGCATTTCTGCTACATTCTGACATTGTACTATAAAAACGGAGAACTGCTACAGGACTTAATAAGGACACATGTAGTCACAACAACAAACAAGGAACTGAGTTCAAAAGACCCCTATTTCTTTTTATCCTCTTCTCATCTCCATCTTTAGAACCCAAAAGGCACAGTCTACGATGTGAAGTTGATTATAAATGTTATTTTCTTACGACTGTTGATAAATGTCATAAACAACCTTAAATTATACACCATGTGCTTTGGATTATAGAGCATGTAGGAATCTTTTCCATGTTTTTTTGAATGTTATGTCTCCTACATTTGAATTTCCCAGGGGAGGTGATAAAGGAAGGATGTGTGCTGTTTATTTAAGGCTGTGCAGAGTCGCTGACAGGCCCTGCCAACAGGGAGGTGTTATCCACACTTGTTCACACTTGTATCCCTGAAGATGGCACAGGGCTTGGGATCCAGTAGGTGCTTGACAAGCAAGTGCTGAATGATAAATAGGGAGGATACATCAGCGTAAATGTATGAGGAAAGGCACTTTTACCAGCGAAACAAACAACACCAATTAAATTTGGAAAAGGGACAGAGATGGTTATATAGTTGACTCTGGGTATTTAAAAATGGGCTGGAAATTATTAGTAAGAGTATTAAAAATTAAAGGCAAAGCCTGCCTTTCTTCAGCATGTAAGAAGCCCTTAGAAACGCCAGAAGCTGATCCTCTATTCTTAGACTCAACGCCCTCGTTGAACAACGATCACTCATATTTTGGGATGAAAATGTCTCGAAGAGGTTGTTATCTAATCTAGCACAACATCGTATTACGGAATACAAGACCTCTCCCTTTAAAATGGCAATGACCCCCCTTTCCAAAAACAAACACGGGCGGGGGCGGGGATGGGTCTCTCCTTACCGTCAGCGACAAGGCCATGCAGACGAACGTGAACTTCTTGATGTGTGCTGCAGTGACTGTGTTGCTTGTACTCACCAGCTTATTGCTGGGGTTATTCTAGGGGGGCAAGAAAAGGCTCCAGGTTATCCTCGGCTGACCACACGTGCATCTTACAGAGCATCTCGTTTCTGTTTTATTTGATGCGTCTAAAGTGTAGATGTCAAGCGACAGCTTGGAAGACGGCTGTCACTCTGAGTGTCTCTCAGACAGCTGTCATGTTTCTGGACGTGAATGCTAACCAGGGCGCGCTCCGGACTGAACGCCCGGCAGTGTCTCCTGAATGAGTCGCCTCTCCTGGGCTCTGGGTGCCCACCAAGCTAGTCCAGGGCCCCAGCCCATCCTGCAGTTCCCGACCGCCCTGGAGCTCTGCAGGCAGGCGTGGCATCTGGGCCCGTATTTGAGGGCACATGTCAAGGCCCTGTGAGGTGCACGTTTGCTCTCCGAGATAAAGGACTGCGTGTCTCACCCATCTCTTTATTTTATTTTTTAAAGATTTTTTTTTTGATGTGGACCATTTTTCTAAAGTCGTTATTGAATTTGTTACAATATTGCTTCTTTTTTTTATGTTTTGGGTTTTTTGGCAGCGAGGCATGTGGGATCTTAGCTCCCCGACCAGGGATTGAACCCACACCCCCTGCGCTGGAAGGCGACGTCTTAACCACTGGACCACCAGGGAAGTCCCTCACCCATCTCTTTAGCTCCTGCAACTTAGCACCATCTTTCTTGAGTGGAGAAGATGCTCAAACAGGCTTTGTTAAATTGAAATGTAAGCAAATGATGCAGATGGCCCAGAGGTCCTCTGACACGTGCCCGAGGGCTTGCTGGGGCCATCCCAGGGTCACTGCTAGGCGTGCCCATCACCCAATCAAAACAAGTGTCTGGCCCTCAGCCTTGAAAGGCAGCAGAGGAAAAACAACGCCAGCCTCCTTACGGATCCCATTAGTCCCAGAGCTGACTCACAAGAACAAACTAATAAGAACCTCCTGTATAAAAAAATAAATAAAATAAAATTCAAAAATTCAAAAAACAAAAACAACAAACGGCGAGCCCCTGGCTCCCATATCCAGCCCAATGAAAGACACACAAGCAGAGGTGTTATAGGTCCCACTTGCAAAAGAGCTTTTGATGTTTGCTTCCCTTCAGAGGCTGAGGCAATCTCTCGAATCCCTTCCCCTTTATGCCACCTCTGGAGGGGTTGACATTTTCTTAACTCCGGTCTCTAAAGCACATCTGCTTTTCTGAAAAACAGACTGTGCACAGTGCAAATCACAGCAGGTAGGACATCTCTCCGTCTCCTCTCCCCCAAGGATCTGCGAGGGTGGTGCCCTGGTGGCCTGGGCGAGAAGGAGGCCACGCCGGGAAGAATTAGGAACCTCCAAATGCACACGCCACCCATGGTGACAGCCACGGGCCCCAGCTCCTTAAGGTGCACTTTTATTTTTAAAATAGCAAATATTTCTGCAAGTACGGTTGGAATAAACTAGCACATATCATTAGATTAGCATCTGTGTCTCACCTTGTTTGCCCCATCTGCTGTTTCGCAGAAACATAGTCTTTTGCATATAATAACTGAACATTAGAGAGAATCTGGACGAGTGGAAAACTCTCCCAGCCCACTGTTTAGCCAGAAACAGCAGAAGTTATGCGAGAAATTTTAAATCTCTTATTCTGGAACGCACAAGGAGGCTAAGGATTTCAACTGTCAGTGCAGCAGATTCTGGAAGTCCACACAGAGGTGTCTTAAGATTCAGGTGAATAGACGGCATTCATGGGAATGGCTTGGAGTAGCGCAGTGGAATGCATGGCAACAATGGGGGAGGTTTCAAAAGGGTTCTGAGTAGCTCCAGCATCTGGCTAGAGGTACGCTCCTTAAAATAATTTTTTTGTAGCGCCTAACCTCTGTGATGGTGAATAAAACAATGTTTTTCTTGGACGCTCTTAGTGAAACTGTACAGCGCTGTATTGTTAAGTTTTATTATTTCAAGGTAGCCAAAAACAATTTCACATGAGATGCTCACAGCCAGGAGGTTCTAACACTTTAGAAACTGCTATTGAGTTTTATTATATAATCTTATATTCCAAGAGCTAGACATTTAGCAAGATGCCTTATATCCATTTTGGTTTCCGAGGACTTACTTCTATACACATGTTCCTTGACATGAAAACACTGATTTCTATCAATGGAGTGGATTAAACCCACTCAAACACAGCTCTCTCCTGCAAGTGACTCAGGCCTTCTGAAATCCACTCTCAAAGGCCTAGGAAGCAGGAATCAAAAGAATTTTTTCGGAAATGCTCTGCATCCTAATGTTGTGAGTGAATGGTGGCAATCGGTGGAGGGTCCAGCTTATAGTTTACTGGGGAAGTTCCACACCCAGTAAAGAGTTGTGGGCAATAGCCTACCCTCTCTCACGTTAGGCTTCGTGGGGGCCATCCCTGAAGCACTTGGAGGTGAGTTGCTATTCGTGGGTGATTGATTATAGGTGTGGGAATAGAGGCAGGTAATCTGCTGGGGACCCTGGTGAAGAGGCTTCCTCTCCTCACCTCCCAGGGCTCTTTTTGGGATCAGATGAAATGATATCAGCAATGGCTCTGAGCTAGTTCTACAGAAGTTCAAGGCCAAACAGTTGCTATTAAGAGTACAAGTGGCAGGTTCTGTGCTTCTTTCCTATTTTTTATTTTAAAACATTGTACACTATCTTGCTGGGGGTCTGTTTTTCTACTTATTTGTTTCAGGATACAAGTCTACAGGTTCAAATAATTAAGCTTTAATGAAATAGGCATTTCTCAAATGATCTGCACGCAGGTCAGTCCTGACCTGGCCTCAGGTTAGGTCTGAAGGCTTATGCGCCTTCCTGGGCTGTGTCAGCAGCTGTGGAAGGACACAGTGGCCGTCACCAGAGGCTTCCAGCTGGAATAACCACGCTGCATCCCAACCAGCCTGGACCCATGGCTGCTGCATGGACAAATTCGGCGTGCATGTCCCCCAGCACCCCGCAAGAGAGCCTTAAGCTTATGAACTTAAGCACACAACTTCCTGTACCTTCACATCTGCTATAAAGTCAGGGAAGTATCGGTTTAACTAAAAAACAACAAAAGAGAAATGAAATCCAATATATTAAAATTTTTTGAGAGTATAATTTCCCTTTTGCAAATAATTCCTCGACAGGAATAACCTTGAAGTGAGTATCAGTTTGCAGAGGCATCATGGGAGCGACATCAAGGCAAGCATTTACATCAAGTAAATTCGCCTCTGTTATTTTCTGAGTTACCTCCGCCAGCCCCAAAGCCTCATTAACCTTGCAGAGGGAGGTGAGATTAGAAACATCACGGCGTCCGTCAACGGCGATCCCTGTCTATCAAACGCTAATTCTAAAGAGTGTGTTTCAGAAACCACGCCGCACGGGGTTCTCACCTTGTCAAAAGCAGGGTAGACAGCACGGATTTCCGTCAACCAGCCATATGGCATGTGACCCACGGGGTATGTGGCTGTCAAAATTGCCACGGCCTGCAAGAGGAAGAGCCGGCAGTTAGCAGGGCGTCCGCAGAGCCTGTGTCCAGCCGCTGCCTGCCGTCTGCCACGTGGCAGAGCAAGCCGTCTGGGGTGTGGTCCCCACTGACAGGTCACTCCACCCTGGGTGACAGCGGGGCCACCCTGTGGGTGGCCCTGGAGCGGGAGGCAGGGGCAGGCGCCCCCCTGCATCCCGGGAGTGGGCTGAGTGGACCCAGGGTGTGCACCTGAGACCAGGGGGATGCGTCTTGTTTTACATGAATCCAATGAGGAACGGGTCCAGATCACTGCTTGAGAAGCCAAGATTTCAACCCAGGTCCACCAAATTCTCAGTGAGCTAAACCAAACCTTCTAGCCCAGCCCAATTCTTGAGTCTCAACATGCGATTCTGAGCCCCACCCCTGCTCTCTGGATACTCTGCACTCAGCGTCCACCTCTCTGCCTCCACACCATCCTCCAGGGGAGGTGACGGTGTGCGCTGGTTGATGGCTTTATGGTATTCTCCACCCGACTCAACTCACTTTCAATCTGTTCAGCCAGGAGAGCCCAATTTTGATGTTTAACTTAAGAAGACTAAATTAATACTTCTCACAGGAAGCCTCACTGGTTCTTCCATGAAAATGAGAGTTTCATTTCTTAGGTGAATGAAGAGGAAGAAAATTTAAAACAGAGCACCTAACCCTACATTTTTGGCAAAGTTCAACTCCCTAACTAGCTAGGACAGGAGGACTCAGGCTTCATCTGTTCTAATTATCATAAAAGTGATGCCAGGACCGTGGGTGAGGTGGGTCCCCAGTGGGTGAAGACACTGCTGTGAGGCGTCAGGCGGACCTGGGTTCAAACCTCACTTCATCACTTCTCAGCCGTGTGAAGCATGAACGCTCTCAGGCCCCCTTTCTGTTCCTCCAGCGGAACCATGAGAATAACGATACCCATCATGCAGGGTTGTCGGGAGCCAATGAAACGTCCATAAGTGCCAACGTTATCAGAAGCAGACGATCAATTTATGTCAGTTCTGTCACCCTAATGCTAAGGTCTGTCTCTGTGCACTGAGGTCATTTAGAAATGGCTCTAATGTATAATGTCTTGTTTTTTTTTAGGGGAAGATGGAATTCTAGCACACAGGTGATGGGGGTCCCACACTTTTTAACTGGGCAACTGAAACTGAAGTATTGAAGTAAAAAAGCTGCTATGTTATAGAAGCCACCCCAGATGACATTCATGATTCAACAAACAAAACCCAGGAACCGATGGAGACAAGGAAAAGCCTTCTCCTTGTGATTTATGTGCTTCCTGTTCCAAGCCAACATGAGCTGCTTCCCAGGACATGGAAACTGGCAGCAGACCCCAGCCTGGAAACATGCTGACAGCGCATTCAAGGGCAACGTGTAAACAGGAGGCTCTCAGGAGGAGCCACCAGCCTTCCCGAAGGATCAGCATTTCCCGAGACGATTAATTCTCCAGAGGGCAGCGGGGGAGGAAACAAATGAAGTCATTCTATTTGTTCATACCATACTTGAAAGATGGAAAAAAAGTGCTTCCACTCTGTCTTTGGAGGAGCTGCCAGTTTCCAGATCAGTTTCTTGAGTTGAGTAAATAATGGAGACCCTCCTCTGGAGGAGGGCGGATTGCCAGAGTACATAAAGCCATGGTAGGTTCGGTACAGGAGGTGGAGAAAGGACAGGTGAGACTAGGTGGGTCAAAACGGAGGCATCAGCCCTTCACCTCCTGGTACTTTCACTTCTGCTGCTGCGCATGGCATGTTCCATTGTCCTCTGCAGCTACAGCGAAGAGGCACTATGCTGACTCCATGGGAAAGTGGAGAGGCCGTTGAGTGGAGAGAGAAAATCTGGATTCTACCACTAGCCCAGCTTCTTGCTAGTTGTGTGTCCTTAATCTCGGTTTTCTCATATGGTAAAAGAGATATTTTCTCCCATACTCATAAAAATATAAAATCGCATGATTCTAAGTCACTGATGGAGATCCTTATGGGTTCCTCGTGTGAAGGTGTCACATAATTTAATATCACAGAATTTCTTGAGCTCTCAAGAGGAATTGGAAACAAATTTGTAATCTACCTCCCCCCGCCACCCAGTTTTTACACGGTGACTATGGGTACCCACATCCCCAGAAGCTGCCCTACCTCCGTAGCTGCAGAACTGCCACCAAGGTCCCGGGAAACAAAGAGGTTGACGATAGGCCTACTGATTCTCTGTGTCGCCAAGATGAGAGCCAAAGGCCACCAGAAGCTCAGCATCTTTCTTATTGTTGCATCTCCCTGCATCAAGAAAAGGGGATAAAAGTTCACTGAACTCTGGAAGCAGAATAGAAAAAAACAATTCAGAGTCAAAGCCTTTTCTTTCGATATCAATCATGAGTCAATTCACTATACTTAAAAATAATATAGAAAAAGCCTCTGTAGACAAGCCAAGTTGAATTAAAGTAAAATGTACAGTCTTAATAGAAATGAACTCAGACAGCTGGCAAGCTACTGTGAAATCAAAACACACATTTAAGCTTGATGGATCCAAACCCCTGTTTTCCAAACAGGGCAACTTCAACCCAAGCAGAACCCAACTTCATAGCCCAAGAAACAGGCTGGAAATTAGTTTCTGTTTAAATTATCAAACTGACTGGCTAGAAGCCATGTCAGTAAGAGGTAACTCTTAGAAGTAAAACGTTGTTATACTTTATTTTGGAATCAGCCTGCTCACAAATGTGCCTAATTATTTGGGCACTATATGAATCTACTCAGAGGTTCCTATTCTCAAAGCTCTGACAGAAGTCATGTAAACGTTCAGAAGCACAAGCAAAATAAAAGCATGGTAACGAGAAGGCGACTTATTAAGAATTCTACAGCAAAGATGTGCGCTGTCTTTAAAGCCTGGCTTTCATCATGTGATTTTGGTTTTGATTCTTCATGAGGGTAAGAGTTCCATCATGGAACCATCTCAGTCCCTTTATTTCCCTTTGCTGGTAGCTGAATGTTGAGATGGATTGTTACCATCAAGACCAATGTGATGTGGTTGTCCTTATGATGGAAATATTGTAACTAGATCTGATATTATTGATGGCCTGACCTCAGATCAAGGTGGGTGGTCAATACAATTACTGGTTTTTTGGTTATTTTTGGCTGCATTGGGTATTTGTTGCTGCGCGCGGGCTTTCTCTAGTTGTGGCAAGCGGGGGCTACTCTTCATTGCGGTGTTTGGGTTTCTCATTGTGGTGGCTTCTCTTGTTGCGGAGCACGGGCTCTAGGCATGTGGGCTTCAGTAGCTGCAGCACACGGGCTCAGTAGTTGTGGCGCACGGGCTTAGTTGCTCCGCGGCATGTGGGATCTTCCCGGACCAGGGCTCGAACCCGTGTCCCCTGCAGTGGCAGGCGGATTCTTAACCACTGCACCACCAGGGAAGTCCTGCAGTTACTGTTCTGACATGACAAAAGTAACGTGGTCAAAGGTGGGATCAAGGGGTGGAGTGCGGTAACTTATTCAGGGCCATATTTATATAAATATATATATATAAAATATATATATATATAATATACATAATCATGCATATCTGCTTTATAGCTAGATGGATACCAACCCAAATGATACCTAAGGATAGAGAAATTAGCAAACATATAAATTAGATACTGTTTATAATGATGATGAAAAGAACGCTTTGGTCACTTGTATAAGATTGTATCTTGCTTGTACCATATTCACCTTTCGAGGCACAGGCCAAGCTCTGCCTCCATCAATGGGGCTTTTTAGACCTCATCCCTATCTACCTTCTCTCGGCCTCAGTGAGAGAAGTTCTTGAACTCCCATTGCAGTCTCTGTACTTTCTTGGGTTCATGTCTGAATGTGGCTTCTGTGTTGGAGGATAAGCCAAATGGGACGTAAAGCTGCTTGAGGCCAGAGACCGTATTTAAAAATTTCCTGCGTTGCCCTGTGGTACCTAAATACTCTGCTCCCTCCATAGAAGGCACCTGAATGAGTGATTGCGTTTGGCCAGTACAGAAAGTACAAACACAGCCTGGATCCCTGGTGTGAAATTAAAAATAATCAAATGTGAGTTCAACGGTACCAGGGGTCCTAAAATCTCTGTCGAGCATAGAATGACTTACTTTTGACAACAGAGAGTAAGGAGGACATCAATGTTGTGTCTCCTCCTCGGCCTGACATGATTCACTGGGACTCGGTCTCCTCGTATGGAGGCAAGGAGGCTGGAGAGTGACCTCTAAGGACTCTTTCATCTCCAGAGTTCATCAGTTCTCCAACTGTCTTTCCCTGTGGACACTATGAAGCACTTGGCCTTGAGATATAACATCCCAGAGCATGTGCCTGTTACACTGATGTCTCGTTTCATACGTGTGGGGTGAAACTATAGTCCACTTGGATGTACAGACAGGATGTCCTCGAGGTCTAAGGACCTACCCCCAGCTCCGGCCCACTCCTGTCCGGGATGATGTCGTGGATGTTCTTGTAGTAGCCCAGGCACAGGGCAGTGCAGCGCACAAGGGCGCCCATGTACAAGGACAGGATGGGGATGAGCAGAGGCTCCCTGCATTCCAGATGACTGTGAAGCAAAATGGCGACAAAAACGACCTGAGAGATGGGGAAACAAGAACAAGTCAGTAGGGAGAAGACGGAGCCAATCAATGGAAGCGCAGCCCGACCTCTTGCACCCAGGTGAGATGTATCTCTGAGCGAAAACCTTGACACTGATGAGAAGGGGAACGGAAACAGTATTGGGCTACAGCTCAACACTGCTCTCAGAGAATTCAGGGTCATGCATTTGGGATTCACTGGAAGAGCACACGATCATTCTGTTATATTCATCGTTAAGATTCTTTTAAGGCAACTGCACATCTGGTTAAGGTGATCGATTAAAAAAAATCTAGAAACTTTGGATTCCCAGACCCCAAAGGATGCAGAAGAGCTTTGCCCTATCCATGTATGCATGTAATCCACACCAGAGGACCTAAGTGACCTTCCACAAAGAATAGAACAGTGACCAATGATGGTACACAGACAAATGGACATTACCATTTATAACATGGAATCCACTGAAAATGCTGCAAAAGCACTAATGTTAATTATTATAAAACAAGATAATTAAAATTTAAGATATTAACTTACAAAAGTGGCATAGGTCAAAAAATACAAAGTCAAGAGGGATTGAAATAATAGTAAAGTGTCAATCTCTACTGAACAGTACAGGCTCTAAAGCAAATTTATCAATGTATTGAACCTCCCATCCTGCAGAAATCAGAGAATCAGCCCCGCCTCTGTCCAGAGTCCTTCCTGGAATTCACATGTTTGGAAGACCACTGAGGCATACTGAGTGCACAAATAGGGTAATGGGGGAGGGGAGAGATTGTCTGGGCTACATCAATCTTTTTTTGTTGTTTGTTTGTTTGTTTAAATAAATTATTTGTTTAATTTATTTTGAAGAGGAACATGGTGATTAAATATCAAGATTGATAAAAAGTCTACGTAGTACCTTTGAACCCCATCCATCCATTTTCTATCCACTACAGCAATGAATCTGTTTGATTATTTTCAGGAGTAATATTCTAAATATTTACCAACAGACTGAACAAGTGAACAGAACAGACAATGTGCCTGGCTGCTATGGTAAGAACCAGCTGAATATCAGCCCTACATTAGTTCTGTATTTGTCCTTAGAGATTTTTGTTAAGTAGTATCCATTTTCCCCTCCTTCTTTTATTTATTTATTTATTTATTTATAATTAAAAAAAAATTTTTTTGGGCTACACCAATCTTAATAGCCAAATATCCATGGAATGATAGGCTTGTGAAATATACCACCACTAAACGATCCTGACCAAAGGAGGCGGACCCTGATCACTGCATTCTCAAGAAATCAGTGATGACAGAAAGTTAAAAAAGAAGCTGGAGAATGAGCACACTTCATCAAATGAGTGCGTTCAGTTGCCACAGGGAACAGAGAAAAGCAGGGCAATCCAGAGAAACTCTTCCGAACGAAATAAAAGTATTAGATGTTAGAGGAGGTTTGCTTGTAGCACAAACTGACACTTGTGCCCGGCTTGCTGTTCTCAAACCGGTAAATGGGACAGAGATGTCCTTAGGGGAATGCAGGGGACAGAGCTACCGCTTGGCTGCATGGACACGACCAGGCTGCCCGGAGCGTGGACGCGTGAGTGTCCACTCACACTCATGATCACACACTCACATTCACTTTCACCGAGGATACAGTGGAGCCCATTGATGGAAATAAAGATGCCCGTGACTGTCTCCATGCCTGTTGCTTCCCAGTGGAACAAATGTACTGTATTAACTGAGGGATGCAAAGACCAGCTGGGGGAAGCCTTGTGAAGGACCCATTGTGTTTGGAAGAGAAGATTGAGTTCTGTAATGTGGCCAAGATGCCCATTTATTTCTCTAACTAATCAGAGGCCTTAAGGGGCCCTAATATGCAAACAGACTAGTCTGTCTGCAGCAAGCTTAAGATTCGACATACACAAACCTACAGTGTAAACGAAGATGGTCATGTTTAGAGACTGAAAACACATTGGAGGAAAAATGGATATGTGAAGATCAACCCCTCCTCTGCCCGGTCCAGAAAGGCTCCTGGCGACGCCATCAGGATGGCCATGCAAGACGAGCAGGACCAAGGAAGGGGATCTGGAAGTGAAGGAAAAGGTAGGGGGAGGTGTGGAGATGACAAGAAAGTGGCCCGAGGAGCAGAGCGGGCTAGAGTGTGACAGAGGGCGGGCAGGAGGCATTGGGCCGGTAGTGATCAAGGCCGAAGTGAAGATTTTCTCAGCCTCCCTCATGTTGTTAATAGCTTGATGCCGTGTGGTCCAACACATACCATACATCTTACATCTTCACTGTGGGTTGTATCATTTATCAACTTAAAATAACGCCTGGGCCTTTTGCAATTCAATCCAGAATTAAGATTTTTGATTCTGATACAACCATCAAAACTTTGTCGGATTATTTTCTGCGAGTAACCTCCTGCCTCAGTGGTGAGGATTTTCCCAGGGAAAGCCTGCTACGTGCTGGCCCCGTCCTGGGTGCTGGGGATTCAATGATAGATAAGATTGTCCCAGGCTCTGTTCTCCTGGAGCTGACAGCCTAGTGGGGAAGGCAGAAATGGTAATCAACCTGTGAAAAGGCCTGTGAAGGAAAGAGGGCAGTGGTGCTGGGAGAGCCAGGTTGCGGGGTGAGGGAGGGCGCCCCATGTGGGGTGCATCTGAGCCAAGACCCAGTGCCTTGGCAGGAGCTGGCAGGGGCTGGCAGGAGCCAGGGTTAGGTGGGGAAAGCCGAGGCAGGGCATTTCCTTCCGGGCAAAGCCCCCCGGGGGAGGCAGCTCGGCCACATGGAAGAGGTCGGAAGGGAGGACCAGTGGCTGGAGGGCAGAGAGCAAGGGGACAAGAGGAGAGCGACGGGGCTGGGGCAGAAGCAGAGCCTGTGGGTTTTCAGCACCTCGTAGACCAGGATCAGGACTTTGGCTTTTTATCTCAAGAACACCCTGAGGTAATTTTAAAGCAGGTTCTAGGCAGGGGGTGAGATGGCCAGAATTTCACTGAGAATAGATCCCTGTGGCCGCAGTGGGGAAGGGCGGAGGAGAGCCAGAGCAGAGGGGCAGGCCCGAGTCAGGAGGCATTTCTGAGAGTTCAGGTGGGAGGGGTGATCCCTCAGACCAGGGCGAGGGTGGCAGAGTTGGGGAGAAGAGGGCAGATAAAGAAACATCTAGGATCAAAAATTTTAGACGGATGGTCATGAAGAGGGACACTCCTAGGGTGGCTCCCAGGTTTCTGAGCCGATGGTAGGGGCACAGATTCATTCAAAAACACAATCATCAAGATCATGAAGCGTATGAATTGAGGCTTACAATGCCTCTGAAGGATGTGAGTGGAAATAGCATAGAGATATTTAGATGGCTTGTCTAGAGCTCAGAGGAGAGGGCTTGGCCACAGATATTTATTCGGTGATCATCAATCATGTTACAGATGGTTTAAACGTAGGGTATGCAGTAGATTCTTCATGGATAGAATACGCAGTGAGGAGAGAGATGGATCTTGAGGAACTTCAACATTTACACATCAATAGATGAGCTCGGCCATCAGAAGCAGGAGAAGAACCAGGACGTGGTGGTGTGAGAGCCAATGGGAAGGGATGTTTCATGGACGAAGGGGCAGTCAACAGAGTGAAGAGTTGCTGAGACATCCATTCAGTCAACAAAAAGTGCCCGCTGGATTCAGTGGCAAGAGGGTCACTAGTGAGAACAGTGTGGGCGAACTGATGGGAGTGGAGGTCAGCGTGGGGTAGGTAAAAGGAAGAAAGAGGAGTGAAAAAGTGGAGACAGTGAGAGGAAACTGCCCTTCCAAAAGGTGTGGCTGGGAAGTAATAGAGAATTGTAGCTAAAGACATACATGAGAAAAAGCTTGTTGTTGCTGTTGTTACTGTGTTAAGATGGCAGATGTCTGAGCATGTTTCCATGTCAAAGAGAAATGATCCAGGGGAGAGAGAAGGAGTCACTGATAACCGATCGAATAAGGTTCCTGAGAAAGCAGGACAGGATAGGCTTCAAGGCACAGGAGGAAGAAGTGGCCTTGGACAGAGGAGGGACATCTCCTCTCCTGTAACGGGAGGGGGAACGGAGATGAGGAAGGGTCCGAAAGTAGGCATGTGGGTTTAAATTTCTCAGTGAGGTGGGCAGTGAGGTCACCTGCCAGGGAGAGTGAGGTGGGTGGAGACCCTCTGACATGGTTACTAGAGTCTGCTGAGGTGAGTGATGAGAGTATGAATCTATACTTTGATCAGTTTGTCTCGCTGTGTAACTTTTTGCTGGAGCGCTTGCTACCTGGGTGCAGGTGGTGCAAGGTGCACACCATTGGGTGGTTCAGGACGGGGATCTTGCCCAAAGGCTGAGATGGAAAGGCAGGAGACAAAGGGACCTACGGTAGTGCAGCCAGACTACTCAACGGGGAACCTGGGATCCCATTCCTGGGATCTCAACTGACTTCAGAAGGCCAGGGCTGATGACAGCACAAAGGGGAAAGGACTAGAGGTCCCACTGAGGCCCAACACCCCATGAGAATTCTCATCTGATACTGAGCAAGCTAAGAAAGTCTAGATGATCACGAAATAAATCAAAAACATATGACTATTACAATAAGGGTGACACAGAAAAGCATGGCATGTTGGAACCAAAGCAAGAGGTTTTTTTTGTATTATGATGTGAAATTAATTAGCTTAGTAAAATTTTTTCAAACTGGGAGTTGCCACTAAAATTCAAGGCATTATAAACTCTTTTCATTTTATCATTGGTGATTACTCCCTATCTATCTATGCCAAGGTGGTATTTCAAAGGACTTTGCCTAGGATCTATTTATTCATTACCAAGCCTGGTAATTAACAAATGCTTTCAAGTAATGAGAGGGCTGAAGCTGGGGATGGGATGGGGAGCAAAAGACTTAAGAACAAACATTGAATTTATTCCCCCAACCAAATTGTGGTAGGAACTCCAACTATAAGGTTTAAAATAAAAACTTCACCAGGAAAATCCCAAGGCCAGATGGCACCTGAATCCAGCTTCCATCGCCCCTACTAACCAGTTATGTTTATTCTGAACTTTTGAGCCCTCCCAACAGGCAGGGGCCAGGACCAGGTTTAAAATTAAGAAGGAAAATGGCTGTGGCAGCACTGGCAAAGAATTTTTCAGGGATATTTTTTCCTCTACCCTTGGATGCTGCTATATTTATCTTAGGCAAAGATAAGTGGGTGTTTTTTTTTTTTTTTTTTTTTTTGCTTTTGAGATAACACATCTACAAATGCTCACTGAGTTGCTGATGCTAATGCTGAAAATAAGAGGTGTTTCCTTAATTTCAAATTAAGTGATTAGAGTGAACAAGGCAGTTTAGTTCATCCCTCAGAGGATGAATTAAAAGTAAGACCAGGCAAAAAAATCTCTAATAACTCACCAAGAAAATTAACAAAGATGTATCAAAGAATGACGTTAGCTAGTATTCAACATGTGTGCGTGACTCACACACACACACACACACACACAAGAATGTTAGCAGGAAGTAATTTAAATTACTTTTAATAGTGATCCATGGAGTAAATGCAATTAATTTGGAAATTTAATTCTTGGTCTTTAGGGAGGTACTAACAGTTGAACAGTAGATTATTTCAAAAAGGTGGCTGAAAGACTAGCGTGTACAGAAGGGGAAAACCAGGAAGAAATGCGTGGACATGTTCATAGAATGGAACTGAGAATTGGGAAGGGAGCTTAGAAATCAGTCCACCTCCTTCTCCATGAAGAAATTGTTCTCCAAACCCCTGACTGTAGGAACTAAGTCTAACTTACAGACTATGGGAATTAAATCTAATTTCCTGCTAAATTTTTTCATGGTATCTTTGGAGGAAGAAGACAGGAAGGAGAATGGAAACCAGGGCTGGTGCCAGACCTCAGGGAACTGGACAGAAGTATAATGTTCTCAGACGAAGCCGACTTCCTGATTCTTTCCAAATGTGGGAGAATGATGCGTGAGTAGCAGCCCCAGGTGACAACAACATTTAACAATAATTCCTAGGAGCGCTCTCTAGAAACTAGCACCAAGTGACTTGGCCACACAGAGGCCCACGTGCACACAGCGACCCTGTGACCACGCACTAGCTTTGACTTTAGAGTCATTTCACGTGCAAGTGCCTTAACAATAAAGGGCAAAACCTCTGATAGTAAATTTAAATTCCTACAACACCCATTCCTGCAAGATCGTACACATTTGTATCATGGAGGGGCTCCATTTTCTCATTCACTTAACAAGCATTTATGGAAGTTCGCATTTGATTTGAGTAATGTAGGGATGCTCGCGGAGTGGAGGGTTGTAAATGAGGCATCAGCCGGTTCTGTCCATCACCTGAAAGGGGCTCTGAGCAGCTTTGATGGACACACGGATCACATTTACCTGAGCTATGACGTCTGAGATTGAGGCACATCCGACCAGGAAACTGTATTTGTGTTTTAAGAGAATGCCAGCATGGGTCCATGCCTGCCAGGAAGGAGAGAATAGGGTATGAGATACACCTTCGGGATTAGGTTATTTCTGGTTGTTATGAGTCCCTGGGCATTCCTGAAATAGAACAGAAACACACCCCCCCCAACCTTAGTAGCACAGGTTTCATAAATCTTTGATTGGTAAAATGGCTGTAACTTAGCCTGGTGGCTAGGACCACATGAGATTTTTAAGTGGAACCAGTGACTGCACAGTGTTTATTTGGTACCAATTCTATGCAGACTAGTGTACTGGTTTGTGCGCCTGGCAGGAAACCTGGCTGAATACCAGGAATGGGGGACCAGTGGGAGTCACAAAGCACCGCATTCTCCATCTGTGAAGCATGTTCTAATGAGGGCTCTAAACTGGATCTGAGTTACTACTGTCACTGCAGGCACTCACTGACTGATCAGGGCTACTATTTCCTTCTCTTTAAGTCTGGGCAGGATCCGATCTGACGCTTCGTGCCTTTGAGGGAAGTTAAGAGGAAGGTCCTCCAAGGGTTACAGACAATGAAAGTTCCAGGGGATGGCAGGTTTGGAGAAGGTTTGAATTTCAAAGTGGGATCTGCTTAAGCATCATCCTTCTAACCAGTAAAGGCTGACCTGAACTGACAAAGAAATAACATTTCACGTGAGCTAAACATAATTAGACAAGTATGATTTATTTCCTAGGTCTGTGTCAAGACTTTATATAGCTGCTGCTACATCTACTTCCTCCTCAGCTCAAAGGGCCAAAGGTGCTAAATGTGAAAAGAAATGCAAAGTGTAGATAACATTTGCAAATCGTGGCTTGTAGGCTATCTTTGTTGACCAAAAGCTGTCTGGACGATAAGCTTTGTGATTTGCAAATATTATCTCTCCAACAAATACATCAGGGCCACGCTGCAAGGTGTGTGTATGTGTGTGTGTGTGTGTGTATGTGTGTGTGTGTGTGTGTGTGTGTGTGTGTGTGTTTGGGGTGATGATATGTATTATATTGGTTTTTCTCAGCAATCTCTTACCACTGGGCCTTTTGGGGGAGTTGAGAGATGAAACATGGAAGAAAAGGGTGTCCATCACAGAAGTTCTGGTGTTAGACTGAGCTTTGGAAACTTCCGTGGCAAATAAACACAGAAGCGAAGTGGAACACAGGGCACTAAAGAGTCTGTGAGTCACTTTTAGTCCTGAGTTCCCTGAGTTCACTGTATAATTGTAATTCTTCTATGTGTTTACACAGTCCCAGTACAGATAGGAGGGCAGGCATTAGAGCAGAATCATGGACTCTGCTGAAGAAGCTGGGCTTTTACTCTCTTAGGTTGTGAAAAAGGTCACTCCATTCAGTTCTCTCACTGCTTTGAAAGCACTATGGTGCTACCTCAGTCCAGCCTGGGCCCCGTGGGGAATCTGGTTCTACACACTCCAAACCCTTGGCTTTTTTCTTTTGGGGGTAGGGGGTATGGGAGTAGGGGGTATGCATCAACTACCAGAGTAAACACACCTGGTGATAAGAAAAAGAAAATAAAAGAAAATCCAGGGACAAGTGTTCCAGTGGCCAAATTCTCCACCTAAAGTGATGTCATGACAACTGAAAATCGGGACCTTCGGTGGAAACTAAGGGTTTAATATCTAAGGCTCCCTTGCCCACTGGTAGGAAGCTGTCAGATTCAAGAAGGCTGCCCCTGTAACCCAGCTACAGGCACGTTAAGACTTCTGATGACATTTGAGAGGATGGACCACATACGTTTTTACATTGCCTCATTCCTCCGAGGATTTGGGGCTAATGCCATACCTCAATACCTCCATTCATCTCACACGTCTAATGTATATAGAACTGGAGGTAAGGAGTGGTAGAAAAACCTATATAGATTATCATATGTTACAGTCTCCTTCTAAGAGTAAAATGGAGCCCAAAGAAAAGGTTTATTTTCTAGCATTAGACATTGTTGGAAATATATAAATATAAATATAAATATACACATATATATATGGCTAAGTCTCTTTTATATCTGTAACACAGATGAATAGGAAAAAAGCATTCTCTGAGAACTCTTCAGTATCAGGACAAAGAATTTAATCTACGGAAGTCAGCCACCCTTAGCTAATCTAGCAAAGCTGCCTATTAAAGTAATAAAATCCTATCAGTATATTCAAGCGAGTCTTATTCTAAAAAGCTTTGGGTGCTTATACCACACAAGTGGTAAGTTTATCTGAAAGCTATTCGGATCCCTTGATCCTGAATATATCAGAAAGGAATTTATATTTGAATCAAATTTTCAAACAAGCTCTCTTGCCTCCTGCCAGAACTTGTGGCAAATATAGATAATTCTCATAAAATAAACTGAAAAGATGGACTGGTTAAAAGTCAGTGGTCAGTTGGAGCCCTTCTGCACTGCTGGTGGGGATGTAAAATGGTGCAGCTGCTGCTGAACTCAGTATGACGGGTCCTCAAAAAATTAAAAATAGAGTTACTATATGATCCAGCAATTCCACTTCTGGGTATATACCCAAAAGAACTAAAGCAAGGACTCAAAGTGATATCTGCACACCCATGTTCATAGTGGCATCATTCATAGTAGCCAAAAGGTGGAAGTAACCCAGGTGTCCACTGATGGATGAAAGGGTAAACAAAATGTGGCTTACACATACAAGGAATATTATTCAGCCTTAAAAAGAGGGACATTCTGACACATGCTGCATACAACATGCATGAACCTTGAAGACATTTTGCTAAGTGAAATAAGCCAGTCACAAAAAGACAAATATTGTATGATTCCACTCATGAGGTACCGAGAACAGTCAAGTTCATAGAGACAGAAGTAGAGTGGTGGGAGCCAGGGGCTGGGGAAGGGGGTGGGAGTTAGTGTTCAATGGGGAAGAGACTCAGCTGGGAAGATGGAGAGGGCTGAGGGTGGATGGCAGTGATGGGAGCGCCACGATGTGAATGCACCTCATGCCACTGAAGTGGGCACTTAAAAATGGTTAAGATGGGAAGTTTTATGTTATATGTACATTATCACAATCGGAAAAAAATGTGGTGGGCAGTGAAGACAGCCTCAGATGTGCTGGTCATTTTTTGGGGGGAATAAGTGGAGCCATTTCCATTTCTGGGTTGCCAGGGGCTGGGGGAGGGGAGGATGGGGAGTCAGTGTTTAATGGGAATAGAGTCAGTATCCCAAGATGAAAAGAGTTCTGAAGGATCACAGCAATGTGAATATACTACATGCCATTGAATTGTATACATAAAAATGGTTAAAATGGTAAAGTTTAGGTTATGTATTTTTTACCATAATTTTTTAAAAAAGTGCCAATGATCTTCTCTACTCACCATTGCATCCATAAAAGGGAAGGCAGCAAGATACAGGAAGGCCCTTCTTGTTTTGTTCCCCACTGACTCATCCACATGGTGCAATTTATTGATGATGTAGTAGCCTAAGTCACTATACGCTGCAAAAGGTAAAACAAAACATGGCAATATTTAGAAAACATTATCCTTATAAGCTTTTTATCTCAAAAGTTTTTTTTAAAATAAACTTATTTATCTTATTTTATTTATTTTTGGCTGTGTTGGGTCTTTGTTGCTGCACGCGGGTTTTTCTCTAGATGCGGCGAGCGGGGGCTACTCTTCGTTGTGGTGCGCGGGCCTCTCATTGTGGTGGCTTCTCTTGCTGCGGAACACGGGCTCTAGGCGCGCAGGCTTCAGTAGTTGTGGCACGCAGGCTCAGTAGTTGTGGCTCGTGGGCTCAGCAGTTGTGGCTCGCGGGCTCTAGAGTGCAGGCTCAGTAGTTGTGGCGCACAGGCTTAGTTGCTCCGCGGCACGTGGGATCTTCCTGGACCAGGACTCGAACCCGTGTCCCCTGCATTGGCAGGCGGATTCTTAATCACTGTGCCACCAGGGAAGCCCTCAAAAGTTTAAAAACAATTTTAAATATAATATTTGGGTTTTGGTACAAAAATTAGAAAATTCAGATGAGCAAAAAGAAGAAAATCATCTACAATCTCATTCATCCCTCTACCCAGAAGGGGTCACAGTTGACACTCTAGGTTCTAATTGCCCATTCTTTAATAGGTGTGTGTGGTGGGTTATGTGTGGGTGTTTTAACATAAAAATGGGATAACATACCTTTCAATAAAAATTTTAAAGCTTGCTTTTCACTGTTTGTCATTCCTTTTGTATCATTTTTTGGGGAGGAGGGTGGTAACTGTGGGTATAGTCTCCCCAGGGGAAAAATGCTATCTCTGTGCTTTCCAAGTCCCTCCAACATGAGGACCTGTGACCAGTGCGTGACTGGAACATAATGGGCCTTAACCAACACAGGCTGAATGAATGTGTTGGTGCCAAAGGGAGAGAAAGGAAGAAAGAGAAAGGTCTCCAAATGTCTGCTAGGCGTTCTGGCAGACATTGTTAGTAAAGGTTAAATACAATATTAAGCTATTGGCTACCTCATTGATAACGATGTTTGGACTATATAGGAAAACAATGATCTCTGTGTTTTCATAGTGCTCTAATAGTAGTGTTCCGCTGTGTTCATTCTTTTATAAATATGAATATTCATGTACTTGACAACTGCAGAAGCTGCTTTGAAATCAGAAAGGAGATAAAATTTAGTGTCTCTCTCACTTTGTGAAATAATAAGAATCCCTGCTCCCATTTCAAAGTTTGGGGGACGACTTATTACCATATAAACTGGCAAAAGGAAATAATCCTCCATCCCGTCGGGATTAGTCTGGAATTATGGGGATGTTGGATTAAGTGTGCTCTTCAGGATGATATCAAAGATATTTAAGTGTACATAAATAGAAATCCCAGCGAGGGTAGAGGTACAAGTAAGTGATTTCAAGGGGTAGGGAGGGGGCTGGAATGGCTAAGACATCCAGCATACAATGCTGGTGGGACAGGCAAATGCAGGAGAGGAGGTCCCAGTCCTCCCAGGAAGGGCAGAGGTGGAAACCAAGAGGCGAGCTGCCAGGTGAGCCCAGGTGTCAGGTGTGCAGCGTGGCGGGACCAGCAGAACCACTGAGGCAGCAAGGAGAGAAATCCAGGAGGGAGGGTGGCGCTTGGCAGAAAGAGAAAAGACTGGGGAAATGGGATTAGTTATGGCCAGGGACAAGGAAGGCAGCTGTGATGTCCTGCTTAGATCAGAAGGCACGTGGGTGACCTGACCCTGGAAAGCAGGAGGAAGCCCTCCAGCCCGACTTGGCAGCGAGGTGAGAAGTGCATTCAGACCTGAGATTAGCTGGTGAAACACAAAGCGGGGATAAAGCTGTTGCTGGATCACACACACAGCTCACTTTGGGTGCGGAGATTTGGAAATTGTGGCTGCTGTTGATTTGTACACTCCTTTTCATTCAGTCAAGTTCACTGCGCTGAGACCTGCGCAGAGATGGTCCTGACCCTGCCCACCCCACTGCCCCTCCCAGCAGAGACCGCGGGCAATAGTAAAGGCAGCCACGCTGGGCGAGCAGAGCAATGCCAAGTGCACGAGCCCGGGGCTGGCTCTGAAAGGCTCAGGAACTAAACTTTCCTGGTGAAGGTTAGCGCCAATACAAACGCCAGCTGACTGGACTTGACCGGACGGCTAAAGCTGGGACCTTGAGATTAGAAAAGGCTGAGATCCGGAGGGCAAGGTATGGGTTGACCTGTGTCCCCTCACAATTCACTTGTTGAGTCCTAGTCCCCAGGACCTCAGAAGGTGACCTTATTTGACAACCGGGTCATGGCAGGTATAATCAGCTGAGATGGGGTCACACTGGAGAAGAGTGGGCTCTTGGTGTCCTCCTAAAAAGGGGGAATTTGGACACAGAGATAGACACGCACAAGGAGAAGCCCATGAAAACACAAAGGCAGAGATCGGGGAGATGCTTCCACAAGCCAAGGGACAGAACACGTTGCAAACCACTGGAAGCTGGAGAGGGGCCTGGGACAGATTCTCCGTCACGGCCTCAGAAGGAACCAACCTCACTGCCACCACCTCGACCTTCCAGCCTCCAGACCGTGAGACCACACACTTCCGCTGTCTGTGGTGCTTTGTTAGGACAGACCTAGCAAACCCATACAGGTGGCTTCTAGGAAGGAGAGAATTATTTTCCCGTGAGACTCTGGGGTAATGGCAGGAAAAGAAGGGACGTGTGAATTTGAACAGCTGAGAGCAGGGCGTGCAGTTTGCTCATGTGGCCTGAGTGTATAGGGATCAGTATAAATGAGCTTCTCTACTTCTGTGAATATACCTAAGCGTACCAACTTATTAGACTATTTTAACTAAAACATCAAAAACAGTGCCTTTATGCAGAGCAATGTAGAGCTGACATCTAAAGTTTAACAGGGTCTGAAGAACTGCTGGGTGCTGAGCTCAACCAAGCCTCTGACTCTGCCAGGATGTTCCCCCCACCTCACCCCCTTGCTTTGTTCAGACTGCAGCTCCGGGGTCCCCAGGTGCCGGGGGTACTTTGAGACCAATGGGCCCAAGGATGCTTTGGCTTCTTTTTACTTCTTGTCCTCCTTTAGCTACTAGAGAAAAACTTTGGAGGCCAAGGGAAGAAGCTTTCTTCCCGTCTTTCTTCCTTCCTTTTACTCCTCCCATATGTAGTAGAAGAAAAATCTGGTTATAACTACAAAGGTTGTTTCCACCCTGTGAGCTGGGAATGTAAAATCCCAGTGGCTGTTTTTCACCCAGTACCCCCTCACCCTCCCCACCCATGTCCCAGAGCTGTTTCTGGCTGGAGGTGTAGGCTGCGGGTAATTTGTTTAAAGTACTTTGCATAGAGTCTATAATTACCAGGCTAGCTGCCTTAATGACATTTAGTAACCTTCAACTTCTATAAGCTGCCTTACCAAGACTCTTCTGAAATAGCTTATATTCCTTATGAAAGAAGAACATTAGAAAGAAAAATTAAGCAAGGTTTTTGAATAGATGTAAATGGAGTTCATGGCCTGGCTGCAGCAGGAGGACACAGACTTAACCTATTTACAGGTAGACAGCTCTGAGCTGCCCAAACAAGAAACAGGAAGGACCATCCAAATCCCTAGCTCCTCTGACCTCAGAACTATTTTCCCGTGAGACGCTGGGGTAATGGAGCGATGGAACTTTCCAGAATCACAGGTTCTCAAACTTGTTCATCCAGAGTCACCAGCACTTGTTGCAAAATGCCATGAAATTTAGTATTAGTCAAAATAAGCCTCATTCCCTATAATTTTCCCATGGGAATTGAAGAAAAAGCCCTCTTCGATTTTTAGTAAAAGAATAATACGTGCATTTCCAAGGGGCAGATTTGGGAACCCTTATTCTAATTCTAATTCCTTAGTTCCAATGTTTAAAAGTCTCACAAGTGCTACTGATTGACCCACTGTGTTCTGTTTACCAAGGCTCCTGCAACTTGGGTATCTTGAGCCAGGTTCCAGGTACACATAGAATAGATATCAACTTTTCGACCAGTGGATCTCTAGATTTCAAGTCTGTCAGTCCAACACAATTCCAAGTGTCTACTCATTTGGCTAATTGCATAAGGTTTGGGGTGGTACATTTTCTGGAGCCATCTCTTCCTCACTATCTCCACCATACATTCCTGGGGAAGTGCCTGTGTGATGAGTGGGACCCACTCCAGCCATGTGCAAATGTCTGGGGAAACCCATAACCATGTGCAAAATCTCTCAAGGATGAAAGAATGCGTGGCTTACCAGTTGGGTCCAAAAAGAGAAAAAAATCAGAGACAATGAATATGAAACACAAGAAAAAACATTATTTACAGCAAATGTAATAAAAAGGACCTAGTGAAAGTTGTCTCCTTTATTGGGGCAAACACAATAACAGATGACCCTACAAAGGAGTTCTTGGTCCTCTCTGACCTGAGTCTACCTCTAACGTCTCACTGTGAACAGTCAGCGGATGCCCAGATACGACACCAGGTTAGCGAAGGAAAGGAGCTACATCTGAAACTGGTTTTTCAAAGCTGGTGACGCTTAGGTTTGAAGTCCCTTCTAAGTGAGAAGATCCTCCAGCAGTTGGTAGATTATTGGTAGATACTGAAAGTCTGAAATGTCAAAGTTCATCCAGATTGGGAAAAAAAAAATCTAAGATAGAGATCATGCTGGGAATCAGGATTTCTCCAGTGGCTGGCGGTGCCATGGAATACACAATCTTTAAAAAAATATCTTAAGAGTACCTTGCCCCAGCACTAGTTCATAACCAAGAAGATTATGCAGACTGACAAAATACATTGAATTTTTCTAAATATTAAAAATTTCTTTAGAGACCATAAGGTTAGAAAGCAGTAAATAAGCAGAATATATAGATCTTCCTTGTAGTTAAAGCTGTATTAAACATACATGAACACTAGAATCAATCTGCTTTATTCAATATAGCTGACCCTGAGATGTCACTAAAAAATTCTCACTGGTGTCAAAGGCTCTCCAAGGGACCCAGCTACAGCCGCAGAGCTCAATGCCTAATGCCCTCCCTGCTGGTCCTCTTTCTACTTTGCCCTTCCCTGCTCTCCTTCCCTTTCTCTCTTCCTCTCTCCCCCTTTTCCTGTCCCTGTTGCCTAACGGGCTCTTCTATAGTCTCAGGCTGCACACCTCCTTTACCTGGTCACCTGCACCCTAGCACTGGGCATCCACTCTGTTACCTGTGACATTCAACACTGAACTCATTTTCTTGCTTTTTTCTCCCCTGATTCATAAATGCGTGGTGGCTGTGTGCCTCCCACTTCTTTTCCTCCCCAAGGAGGAACATCTTTGATATTTATCTCACCTTTGTATCCAACTTTTGATTAGTAGGACCTGAATGACATGCACGTGCTATTTGTTCAATAAGTAATTTGTTGGACCACTGATAGGACAGATGGGGATTGGACTATTTTAAAGGTGAGTTACACAAAGGGCAATTCTTTCACTCCTGTTTAGTCAAAGCCCCCCACATTCAAAGCAGGAAGGTCAGCTCTACTAATACTAGTGGTGTGTCTGCTTAGAGTTAAACATGCATGTTAATAACATCATTAAGGGGAAATGGATGAATTTTATCAGTGTTTGAGTATATCTAAAAAAAGAGAAATATTCATTAAATACACAGAAGGCATCTTGCTGGGAAAAGTAACTAACATTGTAAAGAATAAAATGAATAAACAGGTAAATTAGGAAACAAAACAAAAAGAAACCAAGGAGTTGGCCATTAAACTGAAAAAGCATAGAACACGGTGATTTTGTTAAAACCACGAGCCTGAGGTTAGACAGAATTAACAGAAACGTAATAGACAAGAAGAGTCACCATTTGTAATCTTAACGTGGCTACAGCAAAATATTCATTTAGAGCACTGGGTCAAATTCTCCACTCCATCTTGTATCAAAGATCAGGGAAAAATGAGAAAGAGTTGTGCTGGAATACAATCAACACTTTCAGAGCCAGTTAAGAAATGACCCACCCCACGAGCCTTTCAGAACCAATCCCTAAGAGAAAGAACTTCTTCTTCCTCTATGCTCTTGGATGCCCTTACATAAATGCTATGGAAAAGCTAGAAAATCTAGATAACAGAAATAAATCTACTAAGGAGATAGGGAAATAGCACCTAAAAAGGAAAGTCTAAGGCAATTATACTAGTTTCGCCTAAACAAAATAATATAGAGAAATTTGGTTTTAAGCCTGGATTACTCTGGTTCCTAACTCACTCTGTGGGCTAAGCTGATGAACGTGTAACATGCGGCTTCTTGTACTTACTCTGAGCCCTACTGAGGGGCTGTTCACATGGGGAATACATACTCATTTCAGTATCAGGCCAAGCAAATACAATTAGGAAGACTGCCTGAGAGCAGACAACGGCTTCTCAAGTCAAATTATTTGGAATATTTGCTTTTTTGTTTATCTATGTCACTGTTCCCTTGTCCCAAGCATAGACAGCCGAGAGCTGACTGTTAAAGTAGAAGTGTCAGTGGCTGTTTCTAGCATTACTAAGACGTGAAAATGGGTTTTAGTGCCTAGTGTAGGTGACACACTGTAAAGCAGAAACTGAATGGGGGGATGTTTATGGATGGTAGGAAAATAATGTTGGAAAAGGTGGAGAGCAAGAGAGCAACATCCCACCTGGAGCTTGTGGTCAAGGTTATGGGGAAAAATTGGCAAGATCTGAGCATAGGAAAGCTTACGGCATTAGTGAGAAAAAGGAGAAAGGAAGGTGAGCAAAGATGCCTGATGCAGCAGACAGTAGAAGGCAAGAGAAGAATCAAACCATTAGGCAGAAAATTGAAATGAGGCCAACAAACTAGAAGAGGGAAAATCATTAAAATTTGAGTTTTAAGTGTTTGAAAGAAATTGATATGTGCTTTCATAGTAACTGTAGAAAGCATTTGTTTGTTGGAAGAAAAAAAGTGATAATTGTAAAACTATCAACAGTGATAAAAGCAATTGTTCAATATATCTGGGATGTAGAACCATTTTGGTTCAAATATAAGATTTTATGATTCCACTTTAAAATGGAAAAACTTGCATTTAACTTGGAAAATGACTTTGATTTTTATTTCAGTGACCAAATGCCCCTCCCATCAGTGTCAATAACACAGTACACTCAAGTTTTCCTTAATTACTGACATCGAGTAATTAGCTGTTAGCCCCAAAGTCTCATTTGAGCATGACTAAAACAGAGAATGTTGGGTTTATTTGGAAGTCAGTAGCTAAAAGGAAACTAACTTATCTTCCTTTTTAGGCAAAAATTTATTTAGACCCACTCATTTCACATATGGAATTTTCTCAAGTACGTATACCATCTATGAAAATGGCCCAGATCAAATCTAGCTGCAGAAGTTTTCTTTAAAACTCAGTGGATATGTTAGTATTCAGGGTTTAAGTTAAGGGGAAGAAGGGCATCTCCTCTCTGCCCCATGCCCTGAAGCTCTGAGCCCAAATGAAATGATCAATAGCAACACTTTGCCTGGATATTTGGCCCATGAGAATCATCCTCTCGTCCACACTGTTCTTAGCACAAAATCCTATGCTGTATTAAAAAGGAAGACCACAAAGGCCTCAGTCTGTTTACTTTTAGATTCACAATTATATGAGTAAACATGAGTTGACACCTGAGTACACTGTAAATGGTTTGGGATGAGTAAACATGAGTTGACACCTGAGTACACTGTAAATGGTTTGGGTTTATCTCCTGGCTCTTCATTCACCACGGACATTCATGGTTCTCATACAACCAGTGCCAAATTTGAAGACACACAATGGGTTTGTGAAGTGTTGTTCACAGGCTCTATGTAACTGGGTTCAGTAGGTGTGCCATTCAATTTTTATGCCAGGTAAGCTAAGCTGTTTTGAAGCCAAAAGGTTCTGAGATCATGCCCTTAGGGTTTTTTATTACCACCAAGAAGGCAGCAGAAGTAGAACTCCAGCTCTAAAGGAAGGGGCTTTCCCAGGTCTTGGGGAAACCGTAGGCCAGTCACTGTGTGTGATAAAATTTTCTTGTTGTTTCATGGAAAGAATGTTATGCCCAGAGTATTGAGTCTCATCTAAAATAGAAACATGGGGCCCTAAAATGAGATAATTTTAATACATAAAACAATCTCCTTTGTTTTCACTGCTGATAAGAATTAATCCTGAATAACACTCATTCTATTTTTATTCTTAAGATTGAGTCTGATAAGATAAACACCAAGGTCCTACTGTATAGCACAGGGAACTATATTCATTATCTTCTAATAAAGTATAGTGGAAGAGAATCTGAAAAAGAACATATCTATATACTGCATATATATGATATACATATACGTATATATATATAGCTGAATCACTGTGCTGTACACCTGAAACTAACACAACATTATAAATCAACTATACTTCAATTAAAAAAGAAAACAGTAAGTAATGTCTGTCTCTAACAAAAGCACCTGACATTTTTTTGACCTTACTGAATGCTAATCCTAGATCTGCTCACCTGTTAATGAAACTCCTCCCTCACTGACACAGGGTTTGGGAACCAGAGACATAGAGCTTGCCAGACAAAGGACATTTTCTTTTCTTGACCTAGGAGCACAAACTCCATTCCTTCCAACCCTTAAAATTGTCATGATATTTAATAATTATGGAAGATATCACTTACTACAATCAATACACGAAAATAAATTAAGAGGAAGAAGGAATTAGCAAAGCTAGATTCTTAAAGGACGGCCAACAGCCTTACCTATGAGGGTGTGGAAGACAGCAGCTATGGCACCAGCCACCACCATGCACAGGACCGCTTTGGTCCTGTCCCGCTTGCTGTTCACAAACACCAGGCCCACATTCTTGAAGTCACTCATGGGGCCCGTGAAGAACTTCATCAAGGAGTAGGCCAGCCCGTAGCTGGCCAGCATCTCCACTGCATCTTCCTTGACAGCAGCAATGCCCCGGTTCAAGGCCTGCGGAGGGAAGAAACCCACAAACAGCATTAGGAACGGCGTCTTGGGGCTTCCCTGGTGGCGCAGTGGTTAAGAATCCGCCTGCCAATGCAGGGAACATGGGTTCGAACCCTGGTCCGGGAAGATCCCGCATGCCGCGGAGCAACTAAGCCTGTGCGCCACAACTGCTGAGCCTGCGCTCTAGAGCCCGCGAGCCACAACTACTGAGCCTGCACACCTAGAGCCCGTGCTCCGCGACGAGAAGCCACCGTAATGAGAAGCCCGCGCACCACAACGAAGACCCAACACAGCCAAAAATAAATAAATAAGAAACGTCGTCTTATCTCCTACAATAAAACTCAGCAGGTCATGTTTCCATAGGCACTCTAGGCAGCTTATAGGGTAAATCTCACTGCAGTTTGATAAAGGTTATTAGTTTTCATTTTCATCCATACTAGCTTCATTTTGAAATATCTTCTTGTGGGGGAGATAGCTGTCTGCTAGGGTGAAAGTAATCGAAAAAACCCAACAAGCATTTTATGTTAATATCAGAAAATAATTCTGAGAAGTTCTGATTAAAAGGTTAACACGTTAAATTTTATTTGTAGGCTGAACCTACATAATAGCAACAGGCATTCTGGAAATGGGTCAGCCACTTTATATGGAGTAGGTGATGGTTTCTCTTTTCCTTTAAGGAAGGTGTGTGTGTGTGTGTGTGTGTGTGTGTGTGAAATACTAGGTATCTGTTATGTATGTATCCTTCACAGCATAAAGTAAGTTCTATGCTATGAAAATAGGTATTGAGGGAAATTATTATACAATCAATGGATGCTATTCACCTGATTCTTACTGTATCTTAACTTGAAATAAATTCCTGATCTCTGTGCAGACAAACAGGAAAAGAAAATCTTTAAACCAAATACACTGTTTTTGAATAATTCTTGCTGGAGAAGATGTGGTCATAGAATATTCTGTTTTAACCATCCTCCATGAGGGACCCTCTGAGGTACTGGTGGCCTTGTCAGGATGGCATTTCCAAACTAACTTTCCCACCTGGTAGACAATAAAGTAGACTGGAGGTAGTGGGAATGGATGTCCAGGAAGAAGAACTTTATTTTAAAAATGTCCCCAGAACTTCGCCTCTGTCTTTAGGCACAGGCAACTGGCTGGGTGGGAGAGTCAGCTTTCTGTATAGTAATACACTTTTAATTAGTTAATTTATTTGTATTGAAGTATAGGTGATTTACAGCGTTGTGTTAGTTTCTGGTGTACAGCAAAGTGATTCAGTTGTACATATGTGTGTATATATATCTACTTTTTCAGATTCTTTTTCATTATAGGTTATTACAAGGTATTGAATATAGTTCCCTGTGCTATACAGTAGGACCTTGTTGGTTACCTATTTTATATATCGTGGTGTGTATCTGCTAATCCCAAACGCCTTAGTTACCTCTCTTCCCCCTGCCTTTCCCCTTTGGTAACCATGTTTGTTTTCTAAGTCTGTGAGTCTGTTTCGGTTTTGTAAGTAAGTTCATTTGTGTTATTTTTTTAGATTCCACATGGAAGTGATATCATACGGTATTTGTCTTTCTCTGTCTTACTTCACTTGGTATGATCATCTCTAGGTCCACCCATGTTGCTGCAAATGGCATTATTTCATTCTTTTTTGTGAAGCCAAGCTAGCTGACACAGGGGTATAAAAGGTCACCTCCCCTGCCTCACTGTGGGACTGATCACTCTGGTACAATTCACGCTACAGAGCTCCCCGTGGGATCAGGTAGAAGCTAGTCTCCAGCGGAGACCACATCCTTGTTTAACTTTTCCCCACTGCCCACTGCTTCCCTCTCCCCTTCTCCGGAGAGCGCACACTCAGTAAATCACTTGCACAAGAATTTCCCAACGCAGGTTCTGCTTCCAGAATCCCCAGCTCAATACAACTTCTAATTACGTTTCTCTCAGACACAGAGAACAGTGTATGGTTTGTTCTTTTTCCATCTCATCCTTCCCCAATCTATGACTGAAAACTGTTTACGTTTTATTGCTAAAATACGTGTTCGAACTTAAATGATAAAATTGTATATTAGCACAAGTTTTAAAACTATATAGGAGAGCCCCTAAATAATGTAGGATTAGTCTTTTTATATGTCTTGTTGGCAAAATTTTATTCTTTGCTAAAAAGACATTAGCTCTGGCTGGGGCATCAACGGCAATGCTTTCTATTTCCACCAGCTGTTCCATGATGGAGTCCTAAACCCAGCGGCACGAGAGAAGAAAGAAGGGCACAGGGAAGAACGGCTCTGTCAGCAGGACTGGGTGTGAAAACTCCACTGAGCTCAGCAATTATGGTAATTTGAGGAAAGAGCACAGGGTTTAGAGCCAGGCAGACATGACTGGATCCGCTTCTACCACTTAAGTACTGAGTGGCCTTGGCCATGGTACTTATTCTTGCTGAAATAATGGATCTTAGATTGTCTATAAGTAGTGTACAGGGCACCACCCATGGCTGGCCTAGAAAAGGCACTTGAAAGCAAGGATTTATGTCTATATTGTTTACCACTGTACACCTACCACCTTGCTACCTTATAAACACTCAAATATTTGTTGGATGAATGAATGAACTAGGTATTTTTTACCAGGAATTTCAATGTTGGTACTAATTTGTATGCACTTTAAGAAAATCACATTTTGATTGTAAGATGAAGATGTTATTACTTGTAAGATTTACTATTGACTTAACATTTTTATTGGCCAAATTAAATGTACATCGTGATGGGAAAACATATCCTGATTTCAAGAAGCATTAAAATATAAGAAAAAAGAGCTTTAGAATTGAGGAGGTATGCTATATTAATATTATTAGCCTTTTTATTATTTCCATTTTCAGTACTTTCCCCAATTTGTTCACTTCCTAATTTTATGATTTTCTTTTGATACCAGAAATATTAAGTTATTATGTAGTTGATCCTTCATTTCATGGAGTTTCTTTCCATGCTTTTGGACTCTGTCATTCTTACCCATCTTTAGCTAAGGTAATTTTGTCTAGTTTATAGTTTCATTTGCGCATTTAGCTTTTTACTCCTCCTGGAACTTATGCTGTGAGGTATGGCTTAAAATTAACTTTCTCATAATAGTTTACTTCTTCAACACCAGTTTGAATAAAACACCCATTGCCCACTTATTTGTGATGTTTTCTTATCAGCCATTAGTTCTTATACTTCCTTCCATCACCTATTGTTTGCTTTACCTGCCTGTCTCAATTTGCTTACCCTATTTTTCTTCATAGCATGTTCATTACCTGACATTATATTGTCTATTTACTTGTTATTTGTCTTTCTGCCTATCTTCTCCATTTGAATGTAAGCTCCAGGGCACAAAGAGAACTTTGTCTGGTTCACACCACATCCCCAGACCTAAACATGATAGGGGATCACATGATAGGTGAACAATAAGGATGAAAGAGTGAAGTGAAATATACACGAACAGGATAAACATTTCCTGTGATGGGTACTGAAGAAATGAAATTAATGAGCTGGGGTTTCCTTGGAGAGCTTATTCAGATGAACTAGACAAGGAAACCCCTTCAGAGAGGTGATATTTGAGCTGAGAGATGAAGAATGAACACCTGTATAAAGAGTTGGAGGAAGGCACAGGCCTGCAGGAGGGCTTAGTGTTCTTAAGGAACAGAAAGGCAGCCAGTGAGAGTAGAGGGGAAGAGGTGAACTTGGAAAAGTAGACAATGCTGAGGTCATTCCAGGTCACAGCGAAGAACACGGTGCTTTGTTCTAGCAGTGGGAAGCCATCAGATGGTCCAAGTAGAGGTGGGACAGAGGCTCCTGTTGGCTGCAGGGATGGGCATGGCCTGGAGAGGGACACGCAGAGCAGCAAACCAGGAGTTCTGTGGTAATCCAGGTCAGAGAAGGCGATGGCTTGGACTAGGGGGCGTAGGAAAGACGGAGAGAAGTAGGTTGACTTGAGAGCTTTTTGGAGGTAAAATAAATGGACCTGGTGACGGACTATGTGGTGGGTGTGAGGAAAAGGGAGAAATCAAAGCTGACTGTTGACTTTTTTGGCTTGAGTCATTGGTCAAATGGTGTTGCTACTTACTGAGATGAAGGGACTGGGGGAGGGAAGGTTTGGGAGGAAAAGGCAAGACCTCCACTGGGGAGTCCCCTATTGGGTGTGAGACACCCATAGCATTCCAAACACAGAAGTCAGGTAAGATAGTTGACTACGTGAGCCTGGTGTCCAGGGGACATCTCGGCTATGGACATTTGAAGGTCGTCAGCATACAGACAGCATCTAAAGGCAGGAGACTAAACGAGATTATCTAGACAGGGTATAGATAGAAGGGAGTCTGAGATTCAGCCCTGTAGCACTCCAGAAATAAATTTAAACATTAAGTATGTGGCGAGCCTTCCATGTTACCTGGGGGTTATAAGGATGCCGTAGTTCAGCATCCGTCAGTTAGCTACTACTGTTCTGGCCACGTCACTCACGAGCCCTGCCGCATCTCTAGCCAAGACCAGGAAGAACAGCCACTGTGGCTGGGAAAGAGGAAGAGCTATGGCCTTGAAATTCAGCTAAGAAAGTGTCTGAGATGTCTTTGGAATGAATTAGGCCTGGAGTCACAATTCTGTCCCAAGATTGTTGTAAGTACAGAGGTTCACCGGCTGTTCAGAGGCAAGTGTCTAAACATTCATGGGCTTTCCAGAGTAAAGACACTTTAAATTAGGGCCACATCTACCGAGACTCCAACTACTGTAAATATGAAGCTGACCTTCAACCCCAGCCTGGTTCTGGTCCCAGATGGCATGGCACGGGGTCCTCCTCACACTTCACATCAGCATTCTCTGTGCTGTGGGTAGTCGTCAATATGTAATGTCTGACTTCAAAACTTATCTGGCTCCAGAAGGCTTTTCTTGGGTCCTACCTGCCTTAGTAAATCCCAGTGTCTGCCAGGTTCATGGTGTTCTAATGCCTAATTTTTTCCCCCAGAAAGTCAGCAAAACTACAGGATATTAAAAAGTGAAACAAAACAAAACCCAAAACCCAAAAAACCACAGCCTCCAGGGAAATGGCTAACAAATCCCATGTGATCTCCCTGGTATGAACTGCCTTAGATCTTTAAACCCTAAAAGGGATCCTGACATTTTAAACTTGGGCTCTAGAGACCAGAAACATCTCTAACTGCCGACTGAGCGTCTTTAAACCAAGAGTCACCACCCCACCCCAGGCCTGCCAATCATTTCACGCCAGTGTTAACAGCGAGTGTTCCTTAACAGCTGGGCGCTGGGTGGAGTGTTGTACCTCCTCCCCTCCCCTGGCCCCCGGGAGCGGGTCCAGGAGGTGATACCCTGTCCCTGAGAGTAGGTCTGGTGTCCAGGCGGCACAGCTGATCTCCTGTCCGTGAGATCTGTGAGGGTCTCTCTGTTCCTCCCCCTCTAGCTACTCTAAACTTCATTAAACTTGTCACCTTCTTGACTCCCCCATCTTCTCCCTCCTCCTGCCTGTCCTTCCTTACTCTACCCTACATTTCAGAGTCGTCACCTTAACCTCACCCTTGTCAGTACCCACAACTCACTGTCCGCAAATCTCTGACCTTGGATTCATCTCATTATTTACCTATTCCACTCTTATCTAGATTTGCAGACTTCTACTTGGGCTTTGGGAGCGGCTGGAATCAAATGTACAACACAGGGTGCTGCCACTACACACTCATTGTCTCCATCCTCAACCGGGCTGCTCACTGCTCAGTTATCTGTCCATCTTTCCCACCCCTGCTCTCTGTATTCCTGGGCTGCCTCGTTCCCTCTTTCTCAGCAGATAAACTCACCTCTTACTTCATCTGCAAGATGGAATCCATCAGGTAGAAACTAAATTTCTTGTTGCTTCTCTCCCTAAAATGATCCTCAACAAAACACATCTGCCCCAAACCCTTCTTCACCTCCTCTCTCTCGTTATGATGGAAAGGCCAGTCTGACCAGGGTGAGTCTAGGGCTATCCCCCTGGGTCTCTGCATTTCTGCCTCTCTGACCTTGGCAGGAGCCGCTGTCTTCCTCTCCCGCTTGTCTGATCTTGGCTACTTGACGGGCTCTTTTCCAACCTCATTCTCACATGCTTAAGTCTCTTCCATGTGAAAAATAAACCTTCTCTTGCCTCCTCTCTTCCTCTTGGTACCGCCCTCTTTCTCACCTCCCTTTCACAGATAACTTCTATAAAGTGTTACCTGTGCTCCTTATTCCCACTTTTGTTCTTCCCATCTACTCCTCAGCCTGTTGGAATAGCAGCTCCCAAAGTGCAGGAACCCCGTCTGTAGCCCCAGAACTACAGCTCTAGCACGCTCTGGTCACATGACAGGGAGTCGGCACATAATGCTGTGTTGAGTGCACCCACTGGGTGCTGGCTTCTCTGTCCGCGGCCCTCACACATGCTCTTCCTGCTAAACCAATCGGGCACTTGCTGTCGTCGTCTTTCTGACCCCTGGGCGGATCTACCCTGTTGGCCGCTCCCTCTGTGAAACGCTGTCTCCTCCTTGGCTTCAGTGATGCTGAAGTTTCTAGGCTCTCCTCCAGGCTCTTCTGCTCCAGCTCTTTCTCCGTGATGCCTCCTCTTTCTTTGTCTCAAATCTCGGTGTTCCCAGGGCTCTGCCTGGGGCCCTCGCCTCCCGTCCCTCTCCACTCTGGCTCAGCAATCCCTCCCCCTCCCACAGCTTCAATTACTGCCTGTCTGCTCAGGAGTCTCTGATCCATCTCTCCAGATTTCTCAGGCTTCTCTTAAGCTCCAGACCCACCCATCTCCATCTGAGTGCCCCTGTGGCACCTCACACTGCACATTTCCAAAACTGGGTTCACCATCTACTAGACTACCTGGGTTCCCACAGACCCAGCCTTCCTCTTGGGCTCCCTCTGAATGAATGCATCCCACCCAGAAACCTGAGGATCTCCCTGGATCCCTCTCAGGCCTCGTACGCACAGATGTCCTGGTCCCAAACATACTCTTTCCCTAGCCACTGTTTTTTGTCTTTTGTTTTTTTAAAATAAATTTTATTTATTTATTTATTTATTTTTGGCTGTGTTGGGTCTTTGTTTCTGCATGCGGGTTTTCTCTAGTTGCAGTGAGCAGGGGCTACTCTTCTTTGAGGTGGACGGGCTTCTCGTGGTGGCTTCTCTTGTTGTGGAGCATGGGCTCTAGGCACGCAGGCTTCAGTAGTTGTGGCACGTGGGCTCAGTAGTTGTGGCCCGCGGGGTCTAGAGTGCAGGCTCAGTAGTTGTGGCACACGGGCTTAGTTGTTCCGTGGCATGTGGGATCTTCCCGGACCAGGGCTCGAACCCATGTCCCCTGCATTGGCAGGCAGATTCTTAACCACTGCGCCACCAGGGAAGTCCACCTAGTCACTCTTAATCTGTCCAGTTCTCTCCAGCCCCACCACCATGCCTTGGGTCAGGTCACTCGTGGTGTTCTTATCTCCAAGCCCTCCTTCCCTCCACACTATGGTCAGATCACAAAAACCCAAATTCCTACAAGGGTATCCAAGGTGTTTCAGGGCTGCATCCTGTTCACAGACCGTGGGCCCCACAGATGTTGCTCTAAGTGTCTGTGACAGTGTCCGGCACATGGGTAGACGGCATCCAATAAGTATTTGTTCAATGAGTGACCACTCACAAAGGCCACTCACGATCTGACCTTGCTTGTCTGTCTGGTCTCTACGCTTGCCCTTGCACTATGTTTTACGAGGCTTAAACTGTTTGTAGTTTTCTAGATACGCCATGCTCCCTTTCAGCTAAAGGTCTCTGCTCAAGCTCTTTTCTCTACATAGAATTGCCTCTACCCCTGTCCCCACTCCCACTCACCTGGTAACCTCATAATCAGTTCAGTTCCCAGGAATCACATATCTGCAAAGCCGTCCCCTAGGCCTAGTCTCCTCTGTGCTCCCTGGCACCCTATACCCCAGGTCCCAATGCTGCACTCATTGGGCTGTACTGTGGTTGCCTGGTTACCAGACTGCCCTTCGTGCCAGATCACTTTGAGGCAGGGTTTGGGCTTATTTGTCACCAGCTTTCCTACATCTACTCAGCACAATGCCTGACAAATAGTTAAAATTCAATATGTGAATGAAGAAATGGGTTAACTAACATCCAGCTGATATATCTGGTCCTTCATAAAAATCTTCCAACTGCAGGTTTGGTTTTTCTGGGTAAATAAACCCATTTTTGGTAGAACCTACATATTTAAAATATGCAAAGAGATGGCAGTAGCACTATACACCTTCCTGTACCTCTGATATTTTCTCATGAGATAGACAGGGATATCCACTGCTATTTCTCCTAAGTCACATGGGCACCCAGTAAGAACTGGGTAAAGGTGATTCCTTAACTGCAGACACACAGACATAGACAGGATGCAACAGGGGGCACATGATTAGCCTCTAAAGTATAAAGCTTAAGCAAAGGTTTTTTCCGACTTTTTTTTTCCATGTCCTTTGGATGTCAACTGGCATATAGGACAAGCTGTTCCCCTATGAAGTCAAATCCTGTAACAGAAGTCAGCTGCCGTGAAAAGAAAATCAGAAGTTTAGATTCAAAGGAGAACCTTCTCGGAGAAGCTGAGAGAACCCTGCTAAGAGCTAAGTGTGCCCTGACAGGTAACCAGGGTGATAATCTCCAAATGTGAAAGGATGGGTGCCAGGAAGGGCAACAAGGCTTGGAGAGAGACGGTCACACAGTTCAGGAAGTGCCCAGGGCGGTTGGACTCGGATCCTGTAACTGACATTCATGGCCATACGGTAGAAAAATGATCACACTGCTCATATAGAAATGGCTCTTCAAATTCTTCCACAAAAAGGTGCTGAGTGGACACAGATGAACATATCTATGAAACAGAAACAGACTCATAGACGTAGAGAACAGACTTGTGGTTGCCAAGGGGGAGGGGGCATGGGGGAGGGATGGACTGAGTTTGGGATTAACAGATGCAAACTATTACACACAGAATGGATAAGCAACAAGGTCCTACTGTGTAGCACAGGGAACTATATTCAATATCCTGAGATAAACCATAATGGAAAAGAAAATAAAAAAGAATGTACATATGTGTATAACTGATTCATTTCGCTGTACAGCAGAAATTAACACAGCATTGTAAACCAACTATACTTCAATTAAAAAAAAACATATTGCTGTCAGAAAAAGGTGTTGAGTTGGAAATTGGTATTGTTCCCTAAAATAGCAGTGAGATTATTATATGAAAGGCTGAAAGTCCCCTTATTTTACTTTTAGTAAGATGAATACTTCCTTCACTTGCCTCATCCTGGATGAGAAAAACCAGTGGGACACAGGGCTGGGTAATCTTCTGTCTTTAATAAAAGACCACTCCTCTGTCTACAGCTTCAACGCTCCCGTTACACCTTCTATGACATGAAGCAAACTCAACCATTACTGTGGCAAAAGAATACAGTTTAAAAATCTTTCTCAAACCCAAGGTCCTCAGAAAATTTGCATTTGTGGAAGTGTGGAAAATTCAGAAGTACACGTGGAGGCAAAGCTACCTGTGGGAACAGCGTCTTCCAATGACATAGATAATCAGCAACCTTTGGATTTCAATCCCCTCAAAGAGTCTGGGTTCCTATAATTTTCCACTGTTATTGTTCTGTTCGTCTGTATTTTAAAAAGTGGTTTGGGTTAAATTAGATCATTTGTCTTCCCGGTAGTTTTCTAGCCATGTTTTATTTTCTCAAGGATCTATACCCCTCTAAAGGAGACACCTCGCTCTGTCTAGCTGGAGCTCTGGCCAAGAACTTGACACCCACACATGAGGTTGTGGTTTACAGGGAGTGGCAGTAAAAGGAAGCCTGGTCTCTTTGGTCGTCAGAGTCATTGCGCTGTGCAGTGCTATCCATATTTAGTGCTTCCTGGAAACTCAGAGACAACACAAGGCAAGTCCAAAATATACCACTGGTTTTCTCTGTCACTTCTCACACCTCGACAGGAGTTTCTACACAGAACAAACAACCAAACAGGTACCACATTTGGCTAACTCAGTTTTCTCCTGTTGGTTTCTTTCATACTTCAGGGAAAACAAAAAGCATTTTACGCCTGATGTATTAATCTAGAAATGTGTTAGTTCGTTCAAGGATATATTTTAGTGTCATAGGACACTCCTCAGATCCTCTTGACCTTTCATTTAAACATGAAGCTTATATACCTAAATTTAACTGTAATTCAAGACGGTCGGAGGCTTGACAAGGAAGAAGTATTACTATGAAAATTCCAGTGTACTTTAAAAAAACCAAAGATTCCCATGTCATTTAAGATTCCTTACTTATTTCTCACCTTGATCTCCCATCTTTACTGTTGTGAAAATTTCCATTTCCAACTAATTTTTAATACTTATAAGGTTATATGGTCCCCAAATGATGCTATCTCTTGGTTAGTATCTTAAGACTATGTCTATTCCACTGTAGAACCGAGTTTAAAATGCTTCTTTATTAACAAAACAAAACTAAACTAAACAGCTCACACAACAACTCCATGAACAACAGTCTGGAATAGATTGACTCTGGGATCGGGGGAGTCTTTTTACTAACTTTCTATGCTTTCTCTCTGCCTACATACTTACGCACCCTGCTTACGTACATACTCTCGCCATGATTAGGAGTAGATTCTTTTTCTTGATTTCTCTAGCACCTTAAATTTGGCTGTAGATCTCTGAGCAAGCAGCTCCGAAGCTCTGTTCCTTTTTCTGACTCAACTGCAACATTCTGAAATGTCATCTATGAACTTCTATTGACATTTACAAATGCATTTATTCTAAGAGAAGAAGAAGCGAATGCCTATTTGCATTTGGAGCTTATGAAACCCAATGACCACCATAATAATGACGATGAAACTATCCCGGCTAACATTTCCGGAGTGCTTGCTCTCTGACGGACACTGTTCTGAGATCTTTACATCTCCCGACCACTCTGTGAGGGATGTACTATTATTTCCCAGCTTACTGGTGAGAACACTGGTACATGGAGAGGCTAAGCCACTTGTCCAGGGCGACACAGAGCTGGGAGAAGAATCCAGAACATCTTGACCTCTGGGCTTGAGATCCTAACCAGCACTCTATTATCCTGAACCAAGCCCTCTTTCCACTTTGAATTAGATATCGCAGTTGGGGCCAAATGCTTACTCTAAACAGAGAGGATCAGCTGAGCAGAACAAAGAGAACTTTTGGATAAAGATGGATTTTTATGGACAATTCCAAAGACCCTGAAGCAAAGATTATCTTTTAAACTATAATGTGTAGCAAGCGCTACAAGCGTAAATGTGGAGGATGAATGGAGTGAGGCTGAAGTCATCAAATATCTGAGCCGTGCCAAGAAAATGAGGATAAAGGAAATCAGGTCACTAATGCTCTGCCATCAGCACCACACAGCATGGCGAAGGGTACAGACGAAACCTGGGAACACAGCACCACGTGGGCTGTCTTCCCAAGCTCATGCACCAGTTCCCCATCACTAGGGTGGTAGAAATGCTAAGAGGCTCTCCACGGTGGCCTTCTGGAGACATGGACAAGAATGTATATGAGCTTCTCTTCTGCATGGGATAATGCACCATCCCAGTATCTTTAACTTGTGCAAAAGTTTTACTTGCTTCTCAACTGTGGGATTCATTTATTTCTGCTTGGGGTTCAGCTATGACTCACTGCTGGTATTTATATAACCGGGCACATGTCAAGTTTTGTGAAAGATTTCTAAGGGCCTGGGCCTTTTGATCTGATTGTTTTTAGGAGGCTAGTGAGAGTCAAAATTAGTCATTAAACAGGTTAGTCCATCCAGCCCATGGATGTTCCAAACTAGTGTTGCACACACACGTGCACACATGCACAGACACGTACACATGCTGAGAGAGGAACCCCGACAAAATTCAAATGGACCATATTTAATGTGACAAAGCTGTCCTCAGTGGTTGCTTTGCTGTGTGCAAGTAGGTTTGTCATGACCTCCCCATGACCCCATTGCTATTACTGGTCTAAATTACTGATCCGACTTAAGAGATTCTAGGTAAAGTAAAATCATCTCACTGAATCAACTGTTTAGAACACAAAACAAGAAAGGACAAAGAATGTCACTGTAGCACAAGCAAATCGGGAAAGTCCAATGGTGTCGATAGTGGTAGGAAGGATTTAAGAATTATATATCCTGGGCTTCCTTGGTGGCGCAGTGGTTGAGAATCTGCCTGCCAATGCGGGGCACACGGGTTCGAGCCCTGGTCTGGGAGGATCCCACATGCCGCGGAGCAACTAGGCCCGTGAGCCACAACTACTGAGCCTGCGCGTCTGGAGCCTGTGCTCTGCAACAAGAGAGGCCGCGACAGTGAGAGGCCCGCGCACCGCGATGAAGAGTGGCCCCCGCTCGCCGCAACTGGAGAAAGCCCTCGCACAGAAACGAAGACCCAACACAGCCATAAATAAATAAATAAATAAATAAATAAACCCAAAGTTAAAAAAAAAGAACTAACATGAGACAAGATGGTGGATGTATTAAAAAAAAAAAAAAAGAAACAAGTGAAATGAACTTTAAAAAAAAAAAAAGAATTATATATCCTGAACTTACTTTGTCTTTACGACTATAATCATGCTTTGTGCCAAATATTTTTCACCAAGAAAAGTGATATGATCACTTCAAAGCACTGAAGTGCTTTGAAAATTTCTAGAGTAAAGAGAGAATGAATACATTTTTGTCACCTACTATTTCATGTATATAATAATGAGCCAGTAAACACACATGCTGAACTTCATTCTGTAAATCCAGATTTACTGTAATTCAGATTTTGGATCTCTGAAAATCAGGGTAGCCTGAAGTGCTGTCTTGCTCCAGCCCTTTGGCCTACACGAACGAGGGGGTGAAGGTGACCCAGTGAAAGGAGACATCTGCGCCCCTGTCCACTTGGCCCCTGGAGCCCCAAAGGATGCTGCAGCCATAGAAGCATATTTGTTGAGGGCGTAAATAATTCATTCAAGAAATTTGATTTATGGATCACATGAAGGATACCAACCTCTTACATATGCAGTACGGCAGAGCCTTGAATGTACCTTCACACGCTATCTCATTGGCTGTATCTAACAATGCTACAACAACAGGGTAGGTACTGAAAATTCCCGTTTTGTAAAAAAGGAAACAAGGTTCAAAGAGATTCCGTGACTTGCCCAAGGTTTTTGGTTAATATATGGTGTAGCCCAAAGCAGAAGCCTGGGAGACCGTTAGGCTGGTGCTCTTCCCTCCTTCAACACTAGACTGAAGACGGTGGGTGGAGGGGTGGCGTTGGGATAGACATCCCCCCACTGTCAACAAGGCAGGGGGAGGGGCGTGCATGTCCTCACACAGAAATGTCCTTACCCATCCAGACGGTTATTATTAGAGATAATTATTACTAAAGGAAATTGTTACTTTTACCTGATGGCAATGGAGTTTGGGGAATTGGAGAGCCCTTATAAGAAAGGTAGGTTAGGCCGGGTTAAAACTTCCTTGAGGTCTTTCCCTTTGAAAGGAGTCAAGGGCAGGCTCCTGGCTTTGAGTGACACTGCCGTTGGTGGCAGAGCGTGGCCTGGTCAGCCTCGACCCTGCAGTCTGGGCAGAGAGGTCCTACAGGATGAGCAGTGAGGAATGCTCCTTGGACCCAAGCTTCCCGTGAGCACCCGAGAAGGGCGTCTGTTAAAGTAGTACAGCTCCATTCAAGGCCCCAGTGATTCCAAACGGTAAGGTGGTGTCCCGGCTGACAGTGGGACAGGAGCTTGGGCACAACCTGGGTCCAGACAGGCCTACTGGTCACACTCAGGGCTACTTCTGTGCCTCCAGGATAGAGTCGACAGCTAATGTATCTCTCCTGGTACAAACTAAGAACGCACAGTGAAGCTTCCCCCAAATACCCACTGCCCACATGGGGTTATTGAAGCCTTTTCAAGTCCTGTGACATTTCCACAGACTCGAGACCCCACAGGAAAAAGGACTGATACGTAGTACCAGCCCTAAGTCTTACCAGTTGACATTGACATTATTTTAAAGCATCATTTAAGAAAATATTAATATAAGTGGGTAGGAGGCGCACGCCCTAGTAAAACTCCTTATCATATGTTTGTTATTTAAGAGTAATGTGTTGAGGAAACAAAGAAAAGCCAATTTTTCTTTGTTTCTGATGGCACAGTCTGTCTTATTAGACTAATAAACTGCCTCACTCCCATTATAAAAGAGAGATAACTACACAATTCTTGGGAATAAACTCAACAAGGAGTATGGTTAAGAACCTTAAATAAAGAAAACCATAGAATTTTCTTGAAGTTCATAAGACGGAAAGAAAAAGGCAAGCTATGTTCCTTGAGGAGAAGACAGTGTTATGAATATAACAGAAATCTTTCTGAATTCACCTGTAAGCTTAATGGAGCTTCAGTAAAAATTCCAGCAACGTGGGTGTTCATTTGCACCTGGGTAAAATGATCTTCAACTTTGTATGAGAGGATAACCAAGAAAATATGATAAAGAAGTCTAGTGAAGGGGAGCTTCGTTCACCGGGTACTGAAGTCCCCAAGAACAGGCAACTCACAGGAGGAAAAGTACCAATGAAACGTACACGCCTGAAAAGATGCTCTACTCTGACAGTAGAGCAGTTAGGGAAGTAAAAATGGAAACAAGACTGCCATCAGATTAAACACGAAAACGACGGATAAAATCCAGGGCTGGTGAAGATACGGCAGAAAAGGAAATTTCATACAGTATTGGCTGGAGTGTAAACGGTTATAGTCTTGTGGCAAAGGAATATGTCAAAAAGTATTAAAATTTAAAGTGTACCAACTCCTTGATCCAGCAATGCCCCTTTAGTATCTATCCAAACAAAATAAAGCCCTAATACGTGATGCCACCCATACAAAGGCGTTCATTAAAGCATTCTTTGAAATGGCAGACAGTTGACGACAATCTGTCTGCCAATATGGGAAAGGCTGAGTAATTATGGTTATTATTTGGTGCATGCACGGTCCATGCACATAGGGGCATGCTGACCAGCAATCACAGCGCATGAGGTGCAACTAAACGTATCCAACTAGAAAGAAGCCCGTGATACAGTGCTAAGTAGAAGAAGGTTGCACCATAAGCAATACAGTATATTCTCACTCCACTCCATTAAAAAAATAAAAAAGACACTCAAAATGTGTAAGTATATGGGTATGAGCAGAGAGAAGGTTGGAGAGTGACATATACCACACTCTTAATACTGGTTATTTTAGGAGAGGTGGGATGAAGGGGGGCAGGAAGAGGAAAATTAGCAACTTTACACTCATATCTGTATGGTTTTACTTATGACAAAGAACACATGTTACTTTCATAGTTTAAAACAACAACAAAAAAAGAATACACACAAAAGAGATGAAATGTCTAATTCTCAGGGGCAAAGCCAGAGGACCGCCCCACAAAGCAAAGGGTGATAGGTTATTGGCGTGCTTTTTGTGATCACCTGGCATGACGCCACTTAGAAGGAATCCTCCATTCATCTCGCTTGAAAAACGTCCTGATTTCCGACAGTTTAAACACAAGGCTGAATTCTAGAAGCCGTGTGCTGTCCAAAAGACAGTTGCAAGTCTCCAAAATCGAGACCTCTGAGCGTGAGAAAAGAGGAACCTTCTCTCGTTTAACTCACCCTCCTGCTGCCACTTGTTTAAGCCCTTTGTTACCTACTTCTGCCTTTTGTGACTTTAACACCTAAGTCATGATATACTTATGAATAAGTAACACAACAATTATAACACAGTCTGACTACAGCAGAAGGGCATTTAATCCAGTCTGCAGGGGCAGAGAAGGCTTCTTGGAGTTCTGTGAACTTAACGGGACAATCAGTGCTCACCTTGGGAAGACTCCAACCTCTGAATTTCCTTGCTGTGCTAGCTCTTAATCCTAGCTGAAATGCCAGCATCTGCCCATCCTCTGAGCTCGAGGTTAAGCCTTTCTTTCCGCAGGAACCCCTCTCTAACCAGTTTCAGCCACATGATTGCTCCTGTCATGGGAATTATTGTCATCATTTCTTCATTCATGGAACAATTTCATTCATTCACATATACTTAATGAGTATAGAATATCTGCCTGGAACTGTGCCCTTTATTGACCAATAAACATGACACGATGGTCAGACTGTTAACCTTTTATGGCCACCATGTCACGCACACTGATCAACAAAGAGCACAGGGCCAGGCAAATATGCTGTACTCATTAAGTGTATTTGAATATTTCTTTATATTCACCACAAACCTTAGAATTAAGGGCTTGTATGAATCGTTAATTAGTGAAAGACTGTCCTGAGGATTAGGGCAGTTTTGTATGACAAGGAGGAGGACAGACTCAAGGAGCTGAAGATGGAAAAAGCAGTGGGGAGGAGAGGGACAATACAAAGGCTGAGAGAGTACACATAGAAGGATTATTGCCGCAACCAGTGCTAAGACACAAACACAGCAGTCCAGCTGTAAAAGCAGTACAGATGGGGTGATAAGTCTAATTGCTCAGAATGAGTGGAAAAGGGAACTTTACAACACAGGTGTATGGAATGAGCCCTACATAGCCGTGCAAAAGGAAATGTGTAAAAAAGGTCTACTCTTTGGGTATAACTACGTCTAAACTCATTTGGCATTACATATAACAGCATTTATAGAAGAATTTAAGAATCATTCCAACCTCAATGTTAGAATCGTTTTACCCAGTCTCACTCTGGAGCTTCCTTGTGGCTTAAACGCATGTTTTTGAAACCAACTTTAATATATCCCCACTCTACATTTAGGTCCACTTCAATTACTCTAAACTCGTGTGGCCCAGAGTGTTGGTGACAAAAACGCTAAGCTCCTTTGCTAGAAATTCTTTGAAGTGCTCAGGATCTTGGCTTGATAACCTCTCCTTAACACTTAGGAATAAAGCAAAGTAAACTTTTCTTCCTATTTCACTGAGAGTAAAAGGGAATTTCCCAAGGCTGTCTCTTAAGTTTCTAAATGGTAAAGTGAAGATTTTTTTTAATGGCACATTAAGGATAAAACCAATGGTAATTCTGGATTTTGAGTAGTAAATAGGTTTTCTCATTGCATAAAATAACTCTGACAGTATATCTGAATCTGTTCTAAAGAAAGCTTTATAATCCCTTTCAGTTGCTCAATATAGAATATGATGCTTCCTCACAAGTTAAAATGCGTTAAGATTTCTCCCTTGGTGTTACTAAAAGACCATTTCTACAGAATGAAAGCAAGCTCTTTCTCTATACTTACTTCTATGTGAAGATGAAAGGACACTAAATAGATAAAATATGACATAAACTATTATATCACCTCATTTCTAATGCACATATGAAAGTAAGACTAGTCCCATAGGACCATACCACATGTTTTCTTGGCTGATGCAAAAATTGAAGAATTCAAAGAGAAAAACAGTGATCACGGAAAAACAGGAAGTTCCAACTTTGAAAAACACTCAATCCACCTTCCCTGCAAACCACAAAAAGATTAGGCAAACCAAGTATTTGTTGACATTGGCTGTACATTTTGAAAGGGAATAGAACCTTAAAATATACCTGGAATGAGACTCAAATCCCATTTTCACTGGTTCTCTTTCTTTCTTTTTGGAAAATGTATTTTAAAGGAACTGCTAGGTAGAAATCTAAACTTACATATTCATCCCTGTAGAGATTAACAGCTTTGTATGAAGCTCTGACTGTTTTCAAGTGCTCTCCTAAGTGTATATAGGTGTCTGTGCTGGCCGTCTTCTCATGGGTTTGTCACAGCTCATTTAATCCTTCTGAAAACCCAGCAAGGTAGGGAGTCTTAGTTCTTGTGAGAGATGGAGGGGCTGACACTCATAGGGAAAAATAATTTACCTGAAGTCAGAAAGCTATTAGTGGCAGAATTGGGACTTTGGCCTCTAAATCCAGCAGAGTAAGCTGGGGAGCATGTGGCCCGTCAGGTCAGATCTGAGTTGCCCCCATACTAGCTGTGTTCTCTCGGGCACACGACTTTACTTCTCTGAGATGCAGTATGCTTAGGAAAATAGGAACGCTCGCCCACACTGGTCTCCTGTAGGACAGATTTTAGGATTAACTGAGATTATGTCCATGGAAGTGCTTACTACCAAAGGAGGCTAATCACCAACCCTTTTCTCCCTCCCCCAAATAAGAATTCTGGAGACACGATGGTTTGGACGTCTGTTCTGACCTAAGCCAGAGCACATCAGGGATCTCCAAGGTCCCCATGGGATCTCAGGATGAAATTTTGGTTCAGGGTAGACTGAAAATTACTCCTGAAGACCTGTGGCAGGTCTAAATATCTTCTGGAATTTACTTGCTTTTTAGAGTAGCCACAGCCTGTGGAGAGTTTCAGGCCAAAATTTCCATCCTGAGATACTGGGTCGCACACATATGGCCCTCAGCGTGGTCACAGGGGGTTGGTGCAGGACCCTATTTCTGGGTGATGGATGAGTTTAGCCCTCCAGCAGTGACCGCGTTGACTCAAACTGCCTGAAATTTAAAGCTCCCTTGTCAGTGGGGGAGGAGAGGGGCAGCAAGAAGATAACAGTGATAGGTGCTTTGTGATTTTCATCAAAATCGCAAAGATAAATGAAGGAATTCCCGAAGCACCTTCTATACCAAGTCCCTGAGCTGCCAGACAAGCTCCTCCAGCTTTAATAACCCCTTCCTGCCTCTTTTTTTTTTTTTTTTAATAAACTTGGTTGCCTTGCTGAAAAGATGAGTGGAAATTGGTTTTGAATAAATTCAGCCATGCAGTCAAAATGAGTAGTAGCTAAGCAAAACCAAGCAGACTTCTCATTACTCAAAATATATCCTCATTAATCTGACAGCTTTAGAAGGAAATGTGCACAGTGTGTGTCATGCAGTACTGGTTTTTACATGTTCAAAAGCAGCTTTCAGTGATAGCTCATTAAGTCAAACATATACACAGGTATCTACCTGGGGGCCCTCCCAGCTCTTACTCTCCACCCAGGAAATCTCTGCCGCGCAGGTGCCACATGGACCTGGCCTGTCTGGCAATCACTTGATTAGGAAGACTGGTTCAGTAGCTATTATGTGTCCAGTGCCACGGAGCATACAAAAGAGATGAAGATGAGGTCCCTGCCTTCAAAGAGGCTACGGTGAGAATGTGGAACCAGGAAAGCGTGATTAAAATGCTCCGTGGTGGTAAGATAAGGACCAGCAGTGAGACAACTGGAACAGCAACAGCCACTGTGTGCCCAAGAAGACCTGAACGGTCCTGGGCTGGCTGGGAGGAAGGGGGTACGGCTCTAGTTGGGGGATGGGAGTGATGGAGTAGAGCCTACTCTGGGCTCTAGGAGAAGAGGCTGGGCCTGGGGGAGAGGAGGGATGTGAGGTCAGGTGGGGTCAGGGGACCCCAGGCAGGGGAGTTTAGATTGGACGTGACTGGCCACAGGAAAGACCGAAAGCCTGTGAGTGTAGAGTTTAGAAGACTGATCTGGTAGGAGTGCGTGTAAGGGACTAGAATGGGAAGGAAACAGCCAGAAAACCACCTCTTATCACAATACCACAAGGAACAGGTGTTCAGTCCAGGACCCACGGCGCTGCTAGTAGAAGAGGATGGGGGCCACCATTTATTTTGATGCAAGAAGTAAGATCTGCTTCTCATCTGCCTTGAGCAACCCCCTCCCGGCTCAGTCTCCCTGAGGGCAGGGCCTTATCTAGGTTGTCAATCAACACTGGTGAAAGGAAAGAATGACGTCAGGGTTTCTAGCCGAGGTACAGCAGGGGTGCCACTGCCTGAAGCTGGGTGCCAGAGAACGCAAGCTGAAAACACTACCTGGGACTGTCCATCCTCCAAGTTATGTAAAAAAAATAAAAATAAATAAAACAATACTTAGCTACAACAGAGCCTTAAAAAAAGAGAGGCAGACATTCTTACCAAGTTTAAAGAGGGATATAATCTTTAGGGAGGGATGTTTGACCAGAGCCAGGCTCCCCTGACCTTGACATCTAAGGATCTTGGACTTGAAAAATGCCCACAGGGATACTGTGAGTTGCTGCAGCCTCAACTGATTCCACACTGTGTGCAGTGACAGCTCATGGGACCCTGTTTATCTCTGGACCACGCATGGCCACAGACCTCACCCTAAGTGCCCCCGCCCCTCGTATCTTTGCTCACAGGAATTTCCCACAACCCCGAGGGGTTGTGTTCATGCAGCGCTCACAGCCTGGCAAGGCCTGCAGGGATCGGGGCCAGTGAGATCCCCTGACATCCAGCAGCACAGTTTGCTGGAAGGTACCCAGGCTAAGTGGTCTGAGATGCACGGGGCATGAAGAGGCAGAATACACAGGCCAAGGGCCAGGCAGCCAGAAGCAGGAGATCTACAGGGCCCCAGAACACAGAGTAAGACAGCAGGACGGGTGACAGGCAAGAAGGGACCCCCGTGCTGCTCAGCTTTACTGCCTCTGCTCCTCACTTGAGAAACCGTATCCCAAGTGAGTTTGCCGTGGACATTTGCAGGGGACACCTAGTGGCCTAGCTAGCTAGGTGGCCTCAGGAAGGGCAGCAAGCAAGGTCCTGGCAGGAGCCGTTTCCTGCCCCGTTCGCTCTCTCCTGGGGCAGTAAGTCCTCTCTCTCTTCATTTGCCATCACTGATTTTCTTTTTTGGTGACCACTGAGCGATGAATGGGGTGACTGCCTACGGGGGGAAAATGTGTTTCTCTAAGTGTTAGAAGTCGTGCTAACCAAGGATGCATTCGAGTCTGCAAAGTAAATGTGCTTGCTAAGCTAACGCTTATCTGATGGCAAACCTCTGTTGGGATAAACAGAAATATCACCGGGACCTGTTGACACTGGTGAGAACGAAATCCCGTGGGCTGCAGACGGAGTACACGCAGCTGCTCTACTCTCTCAAGCAAAGGGTAACACGGTGTGTGCACCCTGGGAGGTCCTCCCAGTTTCAGACAGGGAAGCATCGTTGGGAAGTGTGCTGGGAACACCAGCTGTCCTGGGGCAGCAGAACCCCTTTTCAAAGGACACTTATTTTAGCCACAGTGGAGGCCTGGTAAAAGCTGAATTACTCAAGCTGGAAGTGCAACGTGCAGCTTCCTGTGTGCCCAGCCCAGCCTCTGCATCTATGGCAAAGCCAAGAAAGGAGGAAGAGGGGCTGCAGAAAAAAGCCCTGACCGTGACCTGAAGGCAGCTGGTGCAGCACCGGAGTTTTGGGGATGTTCCAATGAAATCCCCCTTTTCTCTCTCCTTTCTTCATTGTCACCCTAATTTGTTAATAGTTCTCCTTCTGCAGAAAATCCTTTTGCTTGCTGTTAGACCAGTTTAAAGATAAATCTTCTCAGGTTTACTAACTGCTGTAATTTGTAAATGTGCTGTGGTTAAAAGCTGAACCCACAGACAGATCACTTCTTAAGGCACTGCTGAATTCTTCCCATGGAGGTGATGAACCTAATATGCAAATTACAGCTTGAGATAAATCATACAGTAAGCCTGCTTTTTAACAGACATGGCCTTAAGATCTGTACACCAAGGTTTGGAACGGACCGGTCTTCTTTTCTTGGAATTGGATTGAGGTGGCATTTAGCACTACCTTGTCCTAAAACTTCGAAGAAACCCATATTGCGTTCGCTTCGGCACCAGGTGAGGCAATGGAAATAGAATTCCTTTTGTGCTTTGGGAGGTATGCTTTTGTGTTCCCCTTTGCTGTGCTGTACGTTTCTGGAGGTCATGGAACTAGAAGGCACAGAAACAGTGTGTGCTCTCTGCTACTTGACTGAGCGACAGCAAATGCCTGGACCCAGGTGTGGTCCAAAGCTTATCCACCGCCACCTCACTCATCACACACTGCTGCAAACAGCTGCTCTTTTCTGAAGCTGGATTTTTCATGTTCCTGCACAGAAACATTTACCATTTTCTCTATGGCATGCTACTGGCTGCACAGAATCTGGTCACTGATTTGGAGCCCCTATCACCAAACATCTAAATCAAGCAAGAAGAGGGTGGAAACAATCGACCTTCTAGGATAGTAAAATCCAATCATGACCTACTAAGCATCGTTGTTTGCTATTTGAACAGGCAGCATTTTTTTGCACTTGAAAAAAAAAAAAAAAAAAGATGCAGCTTTTCTTCTAAACTAGACAATTCCCTTAACAATACTTTGTGGTTCTTAAGCTCACTTTAAGTGAAAATAAGCCCAAAATCATGTGAAATTGACTAATGAGATAGGAAAAAATGAAGAAGGAAAATGCTGGATTCTTTAAGCAAACCCTCACCCTTTTCAAATGAGAACTTAATAAGACATAGAGCAAAAGCAGGTTGTAGCCCAAAATATATAAAAGCAAATATCCTGAGATGAGCCCAGAGACTGTGAGTCTGGTTAATTATTCCTCTTGCAATGTAACACCTTATTAGTGTTCTGTTCCTTGGAACCTGGTAGAGTTAAAATTATATTGGACACATTTTCCTTTCGGACTGTCAGAGTGAATCGCGGCTGAAAAAATTCTTTTTCATGTGATATTTTTTACCAAGGAATTTGTATCTGTGCCTTTTGAGTATAATCTGATGTATATATTTTAGAAGGTTTAACAGAATCACTGGACTAAAATGTTTCTTTTTACCAGGCTGTTTCATTTACCTCTTCACTTTACATAGGACCCTATTAGATGCCTCTAAGTCTTTGAATTCTCCTGAAAACAAATTCCACTATTTCCACTCTGTCCCTAACGCCTAACCTGGTGATTATCAACATCACTCTGAAATAGTCTAGGTTTTGAAAGCTAGTGTTTCTGAAAGTTTCTGTTCCGGGAACAGTTTCCTGCATGTTAATAAGTGCTGTATAAAAAAAAAGGACAAGGGGGAGAGGGGAGAGATAAACTGGGAGGTTGGGCTTGACATATACACACTACTATGTATAAAATAGATAACTAGTAAGGACCTACTGTATAGCACAGGGAACTCTATTCAATACTCTGTAATGGCCTATATGGGAAAAGAATCTAAAAAAGACGGGATATATGTGTACGTATAACTGATTCACCTTGCTGTACACCTGAAACTAACACAACATTGTAAATCAACTACATGCCAATAAAAATTTTTTAAAAAGGCTAGGAGATAAGCAATAAATAAATAAATAAATAAATAAATAAATAAATAAAATATTTTAAAAAGCACAGGGCAGGCAAATAACTTTAGGATACACAGTTAAACATCTTTTTTTTTTTTTTTTTTTTTTAAGAACGTCTCAAAGCCTTTATATGCCAATGTGTGTCATAAACCTCTCAGAGGACAATGGTATTAGAGAGTTTCCCAAATGCTTTTGCTTACAGAATCCCAGTTTTGAGGCGCATGTCACACTGCTGACTTTTCTAAATAAGATATGGTCTTGCTAGGTGTGCACACACAGCTGAGGAAATGGATACAGAGGAGAGGATATTTTTTGAACAGGAGAATAATGACGAGTTATCAGTGCCCACTGATGGCTCAAACAGGGTGATACTGTTAGGAGCTGCAGGCTCGTTAGGATCCAGTTCCTGCTCTGGGACATGTGGCTTTGGGATCTTGAAGAAGTCACTTGGTCACTTGGCATGATCTGGATGGCCTCTAAGTTTCTCTGATTGTGTGATTCTCAGTATATTTATATGACAGCTGGAGGTTATCAAGGACTCTTCTGAAAGTTAGTTTAGCCTTTCTTGCTTTAGGAATTTATTCTGAGGTATCTAGTTTGCGTGGAATCTGCCTCATCATTCTTAATTACCTTTTAGGTATCTATAGACCTAATCTATACACTTCTTTTCTGTACTAGCTAGTAATTCACATTGATTAGTTGACATATGTTATCAAGGCTGGATGTATAGCAACTTTGTAGATGGTTCCATCCACTGCAAAAATATTCACCTTGCCTTCCCACACGAAGTTAAGACAACACTGTCACCAGGTAGCACATGATGCTAGCTGTTTACCCAGGGCTCCCAATCTAACCAGGTGTCAGTCAATAGGTAGTTTTGACAATCTTCCAGCTCCAGCGGTCTGTGCTTTTTAAGTATTTTGATTAGCACCTGAGCTAGACGTTTTGAGAAGACACATATAAAATTAATAGGTAATTTCTGACTCGTTCACAATCTAGGTGGAGAGATAAGATAAACTTATAAAACTTATACAAGTAGACATATAGTTATATGCAGCGTGGGTGCAATTTTGTAACCATAATTTTCAATTCTTCCACACTTCTGCCATCTCAATACATTTGTGTCAAAAACGCTAAAGGAACAAGCTGCCTAATTCAATAGTTGTTGAATAAAAGAAAACCATCGGTTAAAGAGAATTATCCCCATGTAGCACCTCTCCCCTCTCACTACCTGTCCCCGGCCCCCCCCAAAAAACAACAGAACTCTAAACATCCCGTCATAAAATATATTTGGGAGGGGAGGAACAATCTATGTAAGCCTACAGCTTGAACAGAGTTAAAACAAGGGATTTTAATGTTTTAAATGGAACGTTCATCACAACTTTAATAACTACCATTTAATAATTATCTCGGAATCCAACAGAACACCCCCCTTTCGGCAGTGTCTGAAGAGCGTTTGCTATTTTACCTTCGCGCACTAAGAACCTTCTCAGGAAGTCAGGGGAGTGATGCTCGCTGTGGCTGCAGCAGGAGGTCACCCTCATGCCAGGAGGGCAGGGATGACTCCACAGAGCGCCAGGAACCACCAGGGCGAGTTCCTGTGTGTGCTGAGCTTGGAGACCCTTCTAATGGGAACGGGCCGTGGCTGCTCTTCCATCAGAGGTGATCCATCTTCAAGACAGTTTTAACTGTCCCCTTGTGACCTCTTGTAAGTATTATAAGGAAATGTGGAAAAGACAGTGAATCCCTGAACTGATACCTGATGAAGTAGCAAAGGAGAAAGACAGCGGGCATGCAGTACCTTTGCACTGCAGAATTATTTTAGATACAAAATCACAGTACCGGCTGTCGTGAATTCAGAGAATATGGTTCTATTTTTAAAAACTCATCTTTTAAAAAAATTCCACGTGATGAAATATTTCTTATGCCTCTTCCTTACTAGCCCAGCCTTAAACCAACGATCACAGAGTCACAGCTACACAAGTATCCTTCCTATCTTACCGAGTCAACACATTGAGTTCATGAGAGCTAAGGATTCGAATACTTCTTGGTGGTTTAGGTACCAATTTTCTTAACCTGAATCAGTTGTGAGAAAGGTAAGCCTATTGAAATATTTTCAATTTTTGTATGTACATCTTTACATGTACCTTCACTAGGGTCATCTATTTAGGTTATAAATCTCTAAAACTCAGGCACTGTGTCCCCTACAATAAGTCTACAAGCCAGCAAAGTGGCACAGGTAAGGGGAGTGTTTAAATGCTTTGATGAGATATGTATCCATCACAGCAGAAAGCTCTGATTTCCCCCCCTCCACCCAGTTTTCTATTTCTTCTTGAAACCAACTGTTCATGGGATGAAATGATGCCTTTCCATAGCGATGCAAGGCAGAAGTATGTCCTACAGATGTTCAATTCTTATTCTTCTGAGTTTCCCAGGCTTTTCAGGCTAAGGCCAGGGACCACTTGGATGAGAAGCCTCCAAAGAAAACTCTGGACCCACAGGAAGTGGAGTGGATGACTCAACAGGGCAGCTCCTTCCTCTGAGTCAACCCGGTTGGTCTCAATGTGACCCTGGAGTGGGCACCAGGCTCCTGACGCCAAAACAGAATTAAGATCTGAAACCAAGCTTTTGCTCACAAAGGAGCCTAAACAGGAAGTTAGGTTTTGGATGCCAGCTGAATTGCAGCCACAGACACCGACTCTGTTTTCAGTCTCTGGTGGCGTTGCTGCCCATTATTCTGATGTTTCAGGGGCTGTGTACCACCAACAGTTTCTGAATCCCATCCAAGGGAGGGAAGATGCAAGATGCAATTCTGAGTTGCATGGGAGAGGAGAATAAGACTTATCAAAGCAAGCAAATTATTAACTTTTTAAGATGTAAAGTAGAATAATGAAGGGCATGTTTGTACCTGATTGCACTGATAAGTTTGCCCAGGATTAACTTTCATTGATTTTGAGTTTAAAGTACCCAAGTGACAAGACTAATTACATTAACCATGAATTCAGTGCCTGGCCATTCATCTCCCTGTTTTCAGGATTCAGGAATCTCTTGCAACACTAAGAAACTAAAGAGACAAGTGCATGTTTAACTTCCACTTCTACGCCCTGAGGAGCCATTACTTGTCCTTGGCTCCCAACTTATCATTCCACGGTGGACTTTTTGTTTCTAAATTAAAAAGTCAGCAAAAGAACAAAAGATTCAGTATGAGATCAAACCTTGTGAATCACTGTCAAGGTCATTTTTTTTTTTTTTTTTTACCTCTTCTACACCTAGACCACTGCATGGTATAGTGCATTCATAAAATTCCGGATTCAATGCTCTCATTTCCATGGTGACAAAATGTCATTTGACAGAGAATTATGACTTCAACAGGGCACCACGGGGTGAAGAAGGGAGGTGGGAAATAAATGGACTATTAAAAGCAGAAGATAAATGATGTTCCCGCAAGTACAGCTCACGATCCCTCCGGCACAAGCCCACACAGCCTCCTAAATAAGGGAACTTCCTTGTCCCAGCAGCATCTTGCATTCCCAACACTTTACTTCGGCTGTAATGAAATAGTTACTTGGCTCTGCCAATGAAACAAGCTCAGCCACTTCATGACCTGACTCACACAGAAGAAAAAGACAGGGCTGACCAAGATGGACAGCCCAGAGACAGGGGAGGTGGAAGAGGAGAAACCAGGAGTCTGGGCGCCCGGACTCTTTCTTCTCTGACGACTCCACTGGACACCCAGACTAGATACATTATTCTTTTCCAGATGAAGAAGCCCCCATGCACAACTGTGCAAAGTCAGTGGGAGGCAGGGTTGCTGGTTTCAGCTCATAAAAACCCCAGTACACTGTAGAGCCCTTTGAGCTGCCTCGTGGGCGTGCACCGCTGGGACTAACAGTGTAACAGCATTCTGATGACGTTACTCATTACCCCAAGTGCAAGCCAACAATTAACCTTGTGTGACACCACACGAATAAAAAGAATACTGAAACTTCTATCGTCAACCCACTGGATTTTTAGTTTACTAACATTTGAACACATTTCTGTGTCAGAGGAAACCCCTTTCCTTATAGTCCTAGGGTCTAACGCAAAGAGAAACTTTGACCGCTCTCTGTTAAGTTCCTGTTTTCTGCTGAACAAATTCTTGACTGCTACAAACCCTTTTCCAAGTCAAACAATCACATCCACCATGGCAGCGAGGTCCCAGAGCTGGAATATCGCACCCACTTTTTCATAAAAAGTCATGCTTGGTATTATCCATCTTTATTCAATTTCTTCTTAATTATCCAAGGTCTGAAGACCAACAGGAAAATACATGGCACCACTGTGGCTCATTAGAAATCCTTCCTCAAGTTTGAACATAGAAAATAATGTATTTTTCTACTTTAATTCATGGCACCATCAGAGTCCTTTCTTCCCTCTCTCCCTCTATATTTCCCTCAATAAAATTCTTGATTGGATACTTTAACTCATTTGATCCTGAAGTTAGTTTTTTGTTTGTTTGTTTGTTTTACTGTTCAAGAGTATTTATTTTAAAAAAATAAACCAAATAGGGCACCGAGAAGTATGAAAGCTACCAAGGGAAAACAGATTTTTCTTTAAGGGTTAATGCTTCCTCAAGTTAAAATCAAAATCAAAAAGTCATTTTCTACCAAAATGTAAGTAAATTGGGTAGCCAACTTTTGGGTAAATGTTTCTGATTTGGACCATGTTCTCAAAATGCCCCTTCCCTCTGCCCACGTTAATATACTGGCCACCTCCTTCCTCCTTTGACTGTTACACAAGTCTCTAATGATGCCTCTTGGTCTGGAAACAAACTGTACAGGGGCATTACAGGTCCTATACACACACACACACACACACACACACACACACACACACACCCACGCTTTCCAGGTTTAAAACATCGAACAAGCAATTCTGGGCCTTGTAGCTGACAAGACTCTCTCACTGACCCAACATCAGTCGGGCTCCTCTGAGCCCTCTTTTCCATTATGTCTCATTGACCTTGGGCCCTGTTTTCAGCCTGCTTAGTCTATCTGTAGTGAGACTCCTGCCATGTCAGTTTAGCAAGAATTCTCCTACCCTTGATATCGGATCACCCTCAATTTCTGATCAAACGCCTCATCCCCCATGCTTGGCCTGCCTTGAGCAAGAATTCTGTTAGGTCAGGTTAGCAAGGATCCTCCAATCCTTGATGTCTCCTCTTAGTAATTTTCCATCCCTGACCCCCTCCCTCTGCTCATTGGCTATAAATCCCCACTTGTCCTGCTGAATTCAGAACTGAACTTGATCTCTCTCCCTTATTACAATAGTGTTAACCCCTATTGCAATAGTCCTGAATAAAATCTTCCTTATCATTTTAACAAATATCAGACTCATTTTTTCTTTGACATGGGGGGCAATCAAATGATGAATAAAGTATATATGTTCTCAAGCAACTGACTGTCTAGATGGGGAAAGAGACCTGAAGTACAACCAACATAAATACAAGGCGTCATGAACTGAGTGCTGTTAACAGTTAACAGTACAAGCAAAGTGCTGTGTTTTAATTTTATTCTGTGTAATCATCCTTGTCATAGTTATATATGGTTGAATAGGTTCTTCTGAGCATAACCCATTTTTCAGTGCACATAAAGGTTTTAGGACGTTACAAGGTGGTGCTAAAATAGGCTTCACAGATACTCTTGAGAGTATGAATTTCAGCAAAAATACTGTGCAGATTCACAATGCCAAGTGAAGCCTGAATTCCCTAGGGAAATCTTAAGTTCAGGTGACTACTACAGAGTTATTTTGGCCAAAATATAAATAAAGAAGAGTCACAAGAAGAAAGGAGAATTAAATTTAATCAAAATGTGTAACAGTATCCTCAGCTTTGTAGTGCTAAGGTGATCACAAAGTTCCGTATCATTCTGGAAACTACCAATGTGAAGAGGATCTATATTTATGTGCACCAGGCTACCCGTCCATGCCTGGATTCTCCCTGTGGACCCCTGGGTGGGGCATCCCTCAGAGGCTGAGCTTTACCGGCACTTGGTCCCCAATCAGTATATCTGCCACAGCTTATCAACTCCAACTCGAATTTCTTAGCTCTCTTATTGCTTCTCTATACTGCTCCAGGGTCATCTTCTTAAGACATGGACAAAATCATGCCATTTTCATCTTCAAAACCCAATTAAGGACTCCCACTGGCTACAACCATAAGTCTAAACTCCTACCTGTGGATGATTTGTGCCAGGTCCTTTTCCAGCTTCTTCTCCTCCTGTCTTTCCCTGCATCCCATGTTCCAGGTCCCCCCCAACTCCTCACCAGTTCCTGAGCCTCACTCCCCTCCTACTTCGCTTGGATTAGTTCCTCAGGTCATGCACACCTCCCTCTTAATGCCCCCCTTATCCTTCAAGGTACAGCTCAGGTGCTAAAGTCTTTGAGGTGGCATTCCCACCTCTCACATCAGAATCAATCATTCCTTTTTTCAATATAGTTTCAATAGACAATTGTCAATCTCTGCATGACATTTACTTCATTCACATACAGCTTTATAAAGTTAGTTATTTATATGTTTGCCTGCTCCACTAGATCATAAATCATGGGAGGGCAGAAGACTGTGTGTGTGTGTGTGTATGTGTATGAGAGAGAGAGGGAGGGATATTAATGTACTAGCCCAGCTTCTGGCAGATATCAAGTATCTAAAAATATAAACAAATGGACCCCAAAGTGGATAGATTAAGCCAGATCTTTTCTTTTTTTAAGTTCAATAGTCTGTTTCTGACACCAAGGTGCATTTTATAGCATTCTTTGACTCCGACTCAAGGATACACCTTGGCTCTATCCATTTAAGAATTTATCTGAAGAGCTCATACTTTCAACCTACAGCATCTCCTGGGGTCATTAAGTTTACTCATAGTCTCCCAATCCAGTACTTTCTCTCCCTCCCTCCCTCTCCTCCCTAAATAAAATTTTACTTCCTTCAAATTTCATGGGGGGTGCTAGGGGCAGCAGAGTCCTAAATCCAGAAAGCCAATATTTATTAAACAAGGTCATTTTTACTCACTCTATACTTGAAAATAGAATTGGAATACTTAACAGAGTTTTCATCTTTCTGGTCTGAAGAGTCCTAACCTCTGAAGTACGTTCTTATACACCAGCATCTTATCTCTGTCCTTTTGAACATTTCACTTGGCCCTTTCTGGAAATTCTGTCATTCTACATAGACAAACTATGCTCAATATTTTAGGTCTGTGGCTATTTAGAAAAATAAGTGAACATTTTCGTTTCATTTTTCAATACCCTCCACCTAATGATACAAGGCTCCAGCAGGACCTCTGGGCTGATGTGTTCAAGAGAGATTAACAAGTCTCCTGGGTTGTACCACAGGTGAAGATTTAACAATTGATGCCCATTGTGCTGTAATCAAAGGGATTCCCTTCCCCCATAAATTCACTAGTTAATAGCGTGCACGTATGTGAATGGGTGTGTGCATGCAAGTGCATGTGTTGCAATAGCACGAAGCCACAGCCTTGACATTTCTCATTGATAGCCATTCTTATCATTTGTAGTCTTAGCTATTTCACCATTTACTTCCTCCCACAGATTATTATAAAAACATGAGAGATCTTGATTTTCCATATGATTCCAAATCCATATGATTTCCAGGGAACTCCATGGGTTCTACATTTCCCTGGAGATGTGCTGTTTCTTTGGTCAAAGTCAGTTTCTCATGGATGACAAAGTCTTCATTAGCTCTTACCAAGGAGTATTCTTTATTTATAAGATGATAGTCACAGCTTGGCCATTTCTAGACAAATACAACAAGGAACACCAGGGGGTCCATACAGAGACAGGGGCTACAAGGCAGACAGAAACAATGACCAGAGTGTCAAAGAGCACAGAGGCACCAAACGCAGAGACCAACACTGCTAAAAACAACTTAGAAAGGATTTCGAATGTTGCCCTGTTGAGTCTAGCCATTCTCAAAGTCAGCTTGCTCAGACTCTTAAGGTAAAGATCAAGGGCTCCAGCCAGTAAGCTAGTAGTGTCCCAAGGTGGATGGATTATTGTTATACATGGCCAAGTCTGAGTTCCAGTCTCTATATTTTTCCATTTGCAGGTCCCATTCACTGGACTGCCCAATCCAGCTAAAGGTATTGTTGGTAAATCAGTTGACAAAGCACTGAAGATAAGCTGGTGAGAAAGTATTCCTGACCTAAAAATGCCCCCCGTTGTTATTCTAATGTGGAGACATATTATGCTGAATTTTCCTTTTCCCAACCTAAAAACCTTCTACTTTGTTAACCTAAAGCAGCTGAAGGAAGGAGGTGGTTGTCTTAGGACACATTCTCCTTCTGGATCTGCCATATCTGAGTGTGTTACTTTCAACAAATAACCTCTCTGGGGCTCAGTTTCCTTATATAAAATAAAAGAGGGTTGATTTAGAAGCTATAAGAAAAGAGAGAGGAGCTACTTTAAATGAATCTAAGTTTAGTTTCTTCTAAATCTCAAATAACTGGACTGGTGATTTTTTTCTCACTGTGCTTTCACTCCCAAATGATCTAATTTAGCACCAGAGAGTGATTCGGAGCATAAGAAAGGAACAGGACCTAGCATGAGACGGAAGAGAATGGTTCAGATTGGAAAGTGTTAAGTTTAGAAGTGGGAATAAATCATGACCACCTGATAAAGGATGTAGAAGTCTTGTTGATTACTTGTTCTCTGGCTCTATTCTCTCACAAAAGGTTTTTATTCAGGCGTCAATATTTTCATGAGGCCCATGAGTTTCAGCTGTCTTTCTTGGAACACGAACGTCAAGTATACCTAACTGTTCCTCAGTGGAGCCTCTGTAACAGCCTGGTCTGGAACCAAGAAAAGCTTCTACAAAATTCACCCGACCAAGAGGCAGGGCAGTTGACACCCCAAGCCACGAGCTCTGGCGGCTCTGCAACATGACGGCAAAACAAACTCTCCCACAGGGAAAAGAAAAACAGTCATTTGGGATGTGAAGGAAGAAAGGGAAACATGAGCTTTTACCTAATTCTATGGATTTTGGCTTTCCTACATGTATTGCCACGAGTTTCTGTTGGATACATTTTTTTAAACTAAAAAATAATATAAAATCTGCTTTGATGATTCCGTGGCATGGTATTTTCTAAATTCAGATATTTCACTGGATAAAGTGCTTCAGTTCCTTTACGACATGGGTTCTCATTTTTCTGTTGTTTTTGCCAAATAGACAGATGGAAAGGATGTATTGTGTAAGAGTCTAGGATTGGACACTGTGGGGTAGAAATGATGAATCAAAGCTTACGGATTCTGTTTGGCTTTCCGTGGCGTACTTTGGCAGCCCTGGGGTACATGTGTCAGAGGCTGTCTGACCCTACATGCTGGTCAATGGTGGTAGAATTCTGCATGTGCCCCTAAAACACAGGGAAGAAAACAATGGAAACTGTTAAACATGAGTGGAAATGAGTGAAATGCAAGAATGGAAATAGGAAGTGCCAAAAGGGGATGAAAGAAAAAACGAAGAGCTCACGTGAATGTAAGCAAGAACACAGATATTTCTCAACTACCATGAAATGAAATACGTTTGTAGTGTTGAATTAATCCTCTGCCAATTATAAACTGTGCATCTACCAGAGATTGTCCAACCAGCTTCCTTCTTTCTCCTCTGCCCTCCTTCTGTATTTATCTTATATAGAAAGAGTCAAGAGGTGAGACCTGGCTTCAGAAAGTGTGATACCTGCCATCACTTTACATGTCTAACCCTCCTTGAGCTGTCCAGCTTTATAAAAAAAATTTTTTTAATGAAGCAAAAGAAGAAAAAGGATCATAAGCATGTAAGTAAGCACATCTATGCAAACTGGCCTCCATACTACCCCCAGTATCATGGCTGTCATTTTTCTAATGTGAATATAGGGATTCTGCCCTGGCTTCTTTCAGAAAGAAATAAAAAGCCACACTGAAATACTATCATTCCAGTCTACGGCTTGTTGAAATGTGCACACAATACACACTTAGTAGACGATCCTATAGCGAAGGCCTTAACAAAGAACTTACATTTAATTGCTTCTGCACAGCTACTTTTGAAAGAGCTAATTTTTTAAAAAGTCATTAAATATTTTATTTTAAAAACAAACAGAAATTTATTGAGGTTTTAACACAGAGATTGAAAGTGGCTTCACTATACGGCTCAACTCTGAATAGGGAATTAATGATCAGGCCACTGGCACAAGCTGACCCTTGTCTGTCACAAATGGGCAATGCCGGCCAGTGTCCAGAAAGAGCTGATCTAGTTCTGGAAGGTGACTCTCTGGGAAGTTTCCATAATTATCTTTGGAAAAATGAAATACCAAAACTACATATTATTCTGCTGGCTTTCTCTCTTTCTTTTGCATAACTTGTAAAATAACTAAACCCTGAAGAAGGACATTCTGGCAGGAAACAGACTGATACACAAATCTACGTACCCATATCTTAATCTAGGACGATTTTCGTGTAACGCCGTCATGAAGGTGGGCAACGTGGGTCAGGGCTGTCTAAAGAAATAAGCCCTCCTAACTAGCCCAGCATTTATACAAGGAGGTCCTCTCTGCAGTGAAAGCTGTTCCAAGGTTAAATGCAATTCTTTCTCACCTTCATTTTAGTCTTATTTTTGCCATAGAGAAAGCCACTTTCCAAGCCAACTCCTATGGACTTCCTGCAAGTGGGTTAAAACAAATTAAGCCTCATCTCAAACAACCCTTGCAGCTCACTAGAGAACATCACAGGGAGATATACATGCTCACATATTTTGGACCAAACACTGTGCTAGAAATTAAAAACACCTTACTCCTGCAGAAACAGTTAAAACTAGGGAAATCTATTATTTTATAAATAAGCTTTTTATAGTTTTAGGCCAGCTTCTACACATTGGTGGTAAGTATAATAAAATGTCTACATAAAATGAGAGTAATAGATGAGAGAACTTTCTAAGTATGAGCTTCCTTTCTAACCATAGGCTTGACTTTACTCTGCTAAAGTAGTGTTTTTAGTTGCAATGAAATAAGAACTTACTGTGTACCATTATACAATAAAATTATCCTAAAGTTTTAATACATGGGATTCCTATGCAACTTATTATTTTGTTAGGGGGGAAGTTATTCTTATTTATTTTTTATTGAAGTATAGTTGATAGGAAAAGTTATTCTGACACTTGTTAAGACAGTAAAGATTTTATTCAGGACTATTGCACTAGGGGGTTAGCACTGCTGTAATGGGGCTCAGCTCTGGATACGGCCACACAAGTGGGGATTTACAGCCAATGAGCAGAGTGAGGGGGTCAGTGGATGGAAAATTACATCAAGGATGGGGGATTCTTGCTAAGAGCAGGCCAAGGGCTTATACATCAAAGTTGGGGGATGTGGAACTTGATCAGATATTGAGGGTGATGAGATAGCAAAGGTGGGGCATTCTCTCTAAACTGACAGGACTCTTGCTAAAGGCACAGACCCTGAAGGTCAAGGTCGAGGCCTAGTTCAGAAGAAGGCTAGCCAAAACTTGGTTAAGGAGAGAATCTTTGTCAATTTCTACCGTGAGTTTAAGTTATTAAACTTCAAAAACATGCGAAGACTTTATGAGAGCCTGACAGCACAAGGATGATAAATTTGTGGGTTTGTAGAGACATTCCAAGTTAATTCGGAGAACATGCCTCTATTAGTCATCCCGGGAGGGTAATAATCTAGCAAAACCTCCATCTCCAATGAACAGTAATAAGCTCAAAGGTCTTAACTTCTTCAGAGTGAGGCCCATCTTGTTGGCAACAACTCTCAATTGGCCAGAAACACAGAGCCTCTTATAACCTTACTTAGAATTACCGTAACAGCTCTTGGACTCCAAAAACTGAATGACATGAAATAGCCTATATTCCAGAGGAAGCACTGAGGGAGGAAAATCGTCACAAATAAAGACTCCGTGACAGGTTCTGACTAGGAGTTAACACTAATTGTTTTTGTTAATTATGGCTTATACTTGCTGTAAGCGAGGGCTTCAAAGCATTTGAAATGGCATTAATGTGCCATTTTCCCACTGACCGTACTAACTAAAAACATAAGCCTTCATTAATCAAAACTTCCACATTTCCAGTGGGAAAAAAAGTCCAATACAATAAAAACAACCATTAGTTGAAAAGGAATATGATAACTAAAGAAAGTTTTGGAACTATAATTGGAGTCTTTAATTTCTACTGGATCTCTTCCATGTAGCTATGGCAACAGCAGACCCAGATAAAGGAGTGAAAAAAGGAATCCTTTAAGGTTCTCTGATGTTGATTTTTAATTTCCTTTAAGTAACGACTAACATTAAATCGGTGTTTGTTTGCTTTTCCATAAAAATAAAGTCAGTTCTGCTAGGGAGCAGCATTTGACCTGTACAAATAAACAATTCAAAAATCAAGTTGTATCTTCCAGAAAGTCCTGTCAACAGTTTCCTTTTCAAGAACTGACATTTAGTAGTCTGCAAATGAGCAGACATTTCACATGATTCCTCTCTTCCTCCTATCCAAAGCTGCCACCGAGCCGTTAATGGACTTTCTCTGTGAAAAACATTAGACCTGGGCTGTTCACTGCAGCAACCACTGGCCACATGTAACTACTGAGCGTTTGAAATGTGACTGGTCTGAACTGAGTTGTGCTGTAAGTGTAAAATACACACTGGCTATCGAAGACTTAGTACCAAAAAAAGACTAAATGTCTCCTTAATAATTTTATTTTGATTACATGTTGAAATGACAGCATGAAATATTAGGTTAAAGAAAATAGAGCACAATTTTTTTTTCACCTTTTAAATGGGGCTACTAGAAAATTTTTAGTTACATCTGTGGCTCACGTGACATTTGCATTGGGCACTGCTGCATCAGGATAGTGCTTTGGGGTAGGCTGTTTTCCTAGCCATCTGAACAGAATGAAGAGTTCACACTTCAGAAATAGCACGCCAGCAGAATCACATAATGACCCTACAATGGGCCCATCTGCTCAGATACTGATTTAACTCTGTTACATAATCGTTGGACTGCGTATTTAAAGGTAGTGGCCTTCATTCTTCACGATATACAGCAGGCATTCAGAAGCAATGCGAACCTCAATAGTAAAAACTCTGCCAATAAACAACAGAAATTTCATGACCACAAATCTACAAATCCAAGAAATACATGAAAACCACTTTGCCCTTTTCTTCTGCCCTAAGTACCTGCCATTAAATATTACTAATACTGTACTAATTTGAGGTTATCTGGGCTTGGCGAAATTAAGTATACCATTATGAAATTTTACAACTCTAAATGAAACCAAACTTTCAACTATACATCTGATATTGACTAGATTTGATGCAAAGGGCAAAGTATGAACTTCAGCTTACTGCTAACAGTTGCTTGGGCCATCGGAAAACGGAATCCATACTATTTTACACCTATAATAGAAGAAGATAACTTTAGTGCATTTGTTTTATTGGTCCTAAGTGCTCTGAACTGTGATTCATTTAAATGTCAGTGAAATTCATTTAAATCCCAGAATATCAGGAATAACAGTAGCAATAATTTAAAAATAAAAATAATTTTAAAAAAGGAGAGAGATCTTGGTTATGAAATCAACAATTGTGGAAATGAACAATTTACAACATTATATGGCAAGAAAGCGTGGAGTATATGAGTGGGAAATACTCTTACAAATAATTCAATAATTGAGAGACTGAGAGAGGAAAACTGGGTTATTTTCAAGCAAACGGGGGAGCGAAACTACCAAATGACTTTCAAGTTCACAGCCTCTGACGCATAAGAAGTCATTTCCACATTTAAACTTTCCTTTCTTCCTGTGGTGCCGTTGCCCAGATAAACAGGCAGCAGACAGAAACCCACTGAACAAGTAGGTGGTAGCAAGAATATCTTATACTGACGAAGAGTCTGCAGAATCTTCAGACAGCCTTGACTGAAGACAAACACCATCTCTGTTACATTTTGTCTCCACAAATATAAAGGCTGAAATGATCTATCTCCAGCAGGACTATATCCTTCCTTGTAAGAGGGGAAAAAAAATAGGTTCTGATGAAATGTGAATAGGAAAAAATTAAAAAGTTATGGAAAGCTGATTTTTCCTCCCAGATCTCTGGAGGTTGGAGAGGGGATTAGACTTGCGCAGACCTAGGCTAGAAATTGTCTGCTGCACGCACCCTATTCTTGATTAGAAATCAAAACCAAAACTGGCTTAGAAGCCTAAAGGGCAATAATGACAGCAATCTGTCCTAGAGCACAGATAGAGAAAAGTGGTTTCTTTCTTAATGTTAAAATTGAGCTGCATTTGAATTAGAAAGGGAATGAAATGCATGCCCATGGTCATGAAATCTAAAACACAGCAACCCAATGTGCCATAAGAACCCAAAATACCCTCAATTTAACTCATGGAATGAGAAGTACCATATTAGATTATTCATCATAAATATAAGCAGTCATTTCCAAACAATGCCAGCTAATAAATACAGTGAAAAGTCCTGCAGTTTGTGCGATCATTTAACCACCTGATATGAGTGATTACTCCTGGTTCCTAATGTGTTATGAGTATCCCCGGCTCTCAAGAATGAGGTCCCAAGTCCTAAGTCCTTACTTAATTACGTATGTCACAGCCCAAGAAGTCGGCCCTGGATACCTCCATTTCCTGCCCGTCCCCAGCCTTGAGCCTGGCCTCCGAGCTCACCTCAGTGCCCCAGGGCTCTGGTTACACACCCTCTAAGGCAAGCAGTGTCACTTTCTCAATTCATTGAAAATGACTTTGAAGAAGAAATATGATAAGGAAAAGTATAACTTCACACAGTGGAAAATACTCTGAGATCTAGAGGTGAAAAGCATAGGATTATCACCTGTTGGTAATGGACAGCTCTGATGGTTAGCCTAAATTCTCCTCATGTTTTTATAAAACAAGGCAGCATGGAAAAGAAAAAACCCATGGCCATAAAGCCAAATATTCTGGAGTAGGTGCTCTCCTTATTCAGCTGCCACACTGAGACTTTTCAAAGGCAGATGAGGCCACAGACAACTGGGCACATGCCCTTGAGGCCTGGCCAAGTGCGTAGATACGCCGGGCACACAGAAATTCTACTTACTCAGCTATTCCATGGCCTATCAAAACCCTTTGTACTATTACACATCTGCTGCTTCCATCTGACATCTGTTTAAATCTCAGCTTTTTCAGTACTTTAAGTAAGCTTATCTTAGTTTCAAAGAGGGACTTTCAGTCTATGGAACTGATAAAGATGGCAATGAGCTGACTCATTTTAACTGATCATGCAGAATCTCTTAAGAAAATAAACTCCTGATTCAACGATCAGTCTTTCTACTGTCCACCTATGGGGGCTCACAACATTGTGCTTTTATCTTTTTTCTTTATAATGCTATATTCAAAAGATTAAAGCACACATACTAGTGACATCAGATTATTTATCTCCGTGATTAAAATACTAAGATCTGATACAAGTTAGGAAACTGATTTTTCAAGGAATATCTAAACAGATATCAGGTTAAGACAGTAAAGCTACTTTTCCAGACTAATGCAACGTACGCATGATTAACCTGGTAATAAACACAGCATGTTTAGCTAAGCAAATAAACTAAAATAAACCAAAGGAGAAAGTACACACCAATGTGTGTTTTTCCATGCGCATGTGTATCAGGTTTCCTTGACAAACCACCCAGCTCGTGACAAATTAATGAGTGCTGTATCAGGTAGAGTGAACACCCCATACTGTATTAAGTCTCTTCTGCTGTATATCTAGATTTGGTCTCTGAAGAAGAAAAGAGTTGATGACTTTAATTTGCTCTCTACCAAATTTTGTTAATCTCTGTTAACTCTGTGATTCTTCATCAATTCATATATATATTTTTCTCATTTGAATTAAGAGATCCTCTGTAATTCAGTTTCTTCATCCATCAAATGCAGACAACTGTGGTAGCTACCTCATAAGGGCTGTGGTGGAGACTGAATAAATTAATTTCAGCTTGTTAAATAAGATAAAGTAAGCATGTAAATTGCTTAGTATGATGGTATACAGTAAATATTCCATAAATGTTAGCTTTTATTATTATTTTACTCAGAAATGATAATGGAGCTAAAGTTCTACATGAACACTAGAATTTGACTGTTGTGTACCAAAATGAGGGAGTGGATTTTCCCATTAATTCTTTTTATTTTTATTTTTTTTACGCTTTATTTTTTAAAAAAGTATTTATTTATTTATTTATTTATGGCTGTGTTGGGTCTTCGTTTCTGTGCGAGGGCTTTCTCTAGTTGTGGTGAGCGGGGGCCACTCTACATCGCGGTGCGCGGGCCTCTCACTATCGCTGCCTCTCTTGTCGCGGAGCACAGGCTCCAGACGCGCAGGCTCAGTAGTTGTGGCTCACGGGCCCAGCTGCTCTGCGGCACGTGGGATCCTCCCAGACCAGGACTGGAACTCGTGTCCCCTGCACTGGCAGGCAGATTCTCAACCACTGCGCCACCAGGGAAGCCCCCCATTAATTCTTAAAATTAAACTGAGAAATGCTTATGCTTCATAGTGAAACCAACAACCAAAGTCAAAATCATCTATTTGCTATTGGTTTATCCATGTTCTAACCAATATCCACCTTCTTCTCTGCTTCCTGGGCACACAGCTAAACTACATTTCCCAGTCTCCTCTGCAGTTAGGTGGGGCCATGTGACCAGTTTTGGCCAATGAAACGTGGGAGAAGTAACATGTGAAATCAAGTCACTAGAACGTGGGCAAAGTAATGAAGCCAATGAAACATGGGAGTGTGGGAGAAGGTCTGGTCCCTAAGAATTCCTGAGCAAACAAACCTCTTTCCTCACCTGCCAGTTGGATGCTGAAAATCAGTGAACTCAGAATATGCCCTAGAATATGGCACAACTACTGTATACATGGGACCTAGATTCCCGGATGTCTGCTTGGAGCACAGCCACCTTATTGACCAAAAGGCACCAAAAAGAAAGAAACTTTTAACATGCTAAGTGACAGATGTCAGTATTTTTTGCTCAGGGAGTTATCAGACCATAATGCATGGTTTTTCCTTCCTGCAGGCATGAATGTAACATACTTTAGTAACAGTAACAGCTAATAACTTTTACTATGTGTCAAACATTGTTCTAAGTGCTTTCCGTATATTAGCTCTTTTAATTCTCTCCACAATCCTAAGAGCCAGGTCTTTTTTGCAGACAAGGAAAATGAACACAAAGAGTTCAATAACTCACCTAAGGTATCCAGTCAATGTAAGTTGATGAACTGGGGTGCAAACTTCAGTCTAGCCCTAGAGCCGGCATTCTCAACCACTAGAATATACTGCCTTTTAAATATAAATGCACACACACCTTTGGGATCATTCACTTTGGTATTACATAGGGTCCAGGCACAGTTGAGAAGAAGGCCGGTTGCCAATAAAGGATCCCCAAAGCAACCTTTCATAGCCCACTCCACTTCCTCTGTTAAGTGTGTATCGCTCCATTCCTTTGGCTTACTGGGGCTCCTAATTTAAGGGTCCTGTCTGGGCACATTCCATAAGTTTATGGAATTTATCTCTCCTTTTATCAAAATTGCTCTGTCTTAAATCCTATTTTTCTTGGGATCCTGCTCATAAACTGATACATTATATCAAGGTTCTCCTTCTCTCAGAGTCTCCATTTCAACGGGGATTTTAACAGAGGCCTTCGACAGACAATGCCGTAATCTGAAATGGTAATTTGATTTCCGACAGTTTCCAACATCTCTGGGTAGGTATAGGAGCCACATTTGTTTGGAGAAAGGGGAGTATTCGGCACACCTCAGATCACACCATGTGGGCACCTACTCTAGAACGGGGTAAAGCACAGTAACTACGGACAAACTGTAAAACACGTCGCCTCACTTCTAGGCTGTGGCTGCAGCACCCTACTTCAAGCACTGCCTCTATTTTATGCCAGTTAGAAAAAGGAACCATGGTAATCCTACCACACAATTGGACATGAAGCTGTACATGACAGGTCGGCTTGGATACCACCCAGTGATATCTTCTATCATAAAAACAAGTTTGTCTTTAGTGTAATGCAGTTCTTTGGGTCCATACCATGGAATAAAAACCATCGGTAATATGCTCTCTAGCGAGGATCTCGTTATATGGAAAATTTACTTGTGAAAATGTTTCATGACCTAGACTCTAGCCGTGCTACAGGAAAATATCAGCTTACCAAAATAAGGCATTATATCCAAATCAGAGTAAAAGAACAAGCTAGCAAATGACTTTGTCCAAGTCAAATGTCCCTATTTTTAAGGTCTGAAGTACTCAAGGGAATTCCTTATGGGGCAATGACTTGAAGAAGCAATTTCAAAGCATGACCCTCTACTGCAGTTTTAGTTAATTGATGACTTTTGTTGTATATTATAATGAAGAGGAATAACAGAATCCAGAAGAACTGGTCAAACATTCACTACCACCCTATGAAATATGTTTTCTATTATCTTTTTACCAGCCCTTTACAGAGGAGGAAGCAGGCAGAGACAAGTTAAGTGACTTAATCAAGGTCACACTGTGAGTGAGTGGCAAAGCCTGTACTTGATCTCAGGTGAATTCATCGGTATTTTCAACCACTACCATACTGTGTATAACCACAAACACTTATTTTGATATACAGATGCCTTCTGTTCTCCTTCCTCATCTTGGTGGTCAGATTTCTAGAAATAATCCAATCAAACAATCAAAAGCTGAACATACTATACAGTTAAGAGTCAGCTTCTATTGGAAAATATCAGAGTTCTACGAATAACACAGCCTCTCTCTGAGATATAAGAAGAAAAGTGTCAAATTCCTACTTTATAAATAAACTACCAAATGCTTAGGAAAAATGCATTTCGGCAAGTTGCCTGTCCTGTGCAGCAAATCAACAGGAATGCTTGATATATGATCTAGAAGTCATTTCAGCCAGACTAGTGCTACCCAAATATTACACATTATGCGTGTCTTAAGACTCAGTCTTTGAAACCACCTCCCCTCAAAAAAAAAAAAAAAATCAAATCAAATAAAAAGAGTTATTAGACATGTCCTGTGTTTTAGGCAAGGGACCTGAGACAAATATAAGGTGTTTTCCCCATCCTCAAGATCTATAAAAGACGTAATACATGAGTAAGTTCCGTGTCTTCATCAAAGTTCGTCAGTTCTCTTCTAACCGACCAATAATTTCAGCCAAGAAAATATCCACCTAGCCTCTAAAATGATCCTTTGCAATATTAGTACCCTGTTCTATAAGCTGGGGAATTATTAATGCTCAATTTCTGATCGTGGTTTTGCAATTTTTGGATGGGGGGAAGAAGCCACCTATCTATTCTTTATCTGTAAGGTGGAGGGAGGGATGAATTGATGACAGGAAAGTACAGTGGTTTAAGTTGAAAAGCACCTCTTTAAATGATACACTAAAATCACCAAGACAGACTGAATACATACTTAAGGGTAACCACTAAACAGGTTTTTTAAAAAAATGGGTGTAGTAAGCAAGATTGTTAGACAGAAGTCTTCTTGGGTATCTGAGGCTGCCCTTCAAAACAATCCTCTTTTGTGCCTGGGCTTGTTGGGCAAGTGTGTTTTCCTAAAGCAGGGCCCGATCGTGCGGAGAACACATTACTTGTGGCCAGACCCCAATGTTGGCACTACCTCGCCCCTTACACACACCCACACAGGCGGAACACCCGAAGGTGGGGATGGCACCAATAGGAACGTTGTCCCTGTGCTGAGTGAAAAGGCCAAACCAAACACACTCCAGGGCCTGGTGGAAGGGGTGGGGGGAGACATACCCGGAAAGATACCCCCTGATGGCTTGGGATATTTACAAGTCGTGGGCTGGGGAGGGTGAGAGTGTGTGTGCGTGTGTGCGTGTGTGTGCGTGTGTGTGTGTGTGTTGTGGAATGGGGATGGGAGTGTGATGCTTTGGGGGTAAAAAGCAACATTTCTAACTTAGAAAAATAATTTGGTCATAACCGAAAGATTACAGAAACAGCAAACACAAACACCTTAGCAAAGAGCTGCTTAAGAGCCCAAGGTCTTGTCTGTTTCCCAAAGCGCCTTCCCACTGGCCATCCTCCCAAGCACTGCCCAGGAAGGCCAGCCCTGGAGGTGGCCCTGCCCATGAAGCACTGAATTTGATTCCTACTTTCCGTCACATCTAGCCTGGTGCCTGGCATTCAGAAGGTTTGCCTGGGACTTGTCTGGCTTTAGAATTGAGAGTCTTGGACCCCTGGAAACCCCTCAGTCCTGGGCAGACTGGGCCTGTTGGTCACTGGAAAGGTATCTCACGTTCTCGGTAAGCCTTCACGGAGAGGTAGTTCAACTGTCCTTTTTTTTTTTTTTTTCCTTTTTAAGGACACGCTTTTAGATGAAGCGACTTTTTTGATCAATAGAATATAATTTGAGGGAAACTATAATTTTGAATATTCCCAATGCTGGACCACATATAAGGTGACATATCCAAACACATTTAAAGCTGTTTTAAAAGTCATATAAGGCAACCTCTCATGTATTTTGTTTTTACATTAAGATATGCTATTTATAGTACTATTGCTGGTGTGTTTAAAAGCAATATACTTGCAACCCAAATGTGCACGAAGTTTTACAACTTTTATAACCCCCAGAAGCCCCTGAGCTGGGCTGCGGCTTCCCCTGTGGAACTCCGCCCCTAGAGGGGGGAGCGAGGCAGGAGCAAAGGGGACCCATGGTTAATCCCTGATCTCCAGCCTCCCCTTACTGATACTTGGCTCCACCCCTTCTCCACTGCCGTTCCTAAAATGCCAGCTTCCCATCCTAGAGTCCTTCACTCACACTCTCAAGGCAGAGTGGGCAGGAAAAGGCTGAGGACGCAAGGAAGGACCCCAGCAAGGAAGGGCTGCAGGATTTCCTCATTCTGCCATGACCATGATTTGGCCCTTGTTGCAGCAAACCCCCTGGGGCCACTTCATCAGGCACTTGATTGCCCCTACAGGGTCCTGCATGACCCCAGGCTGCCTGCCTGATGGCATCCTTTCGCTCAATTTACTGCTTTGGGATTCTGGACACAAAGCGTGAGGCTGCCTGGGTTTTGTTGTTGATTATTTGTTGGTTTTGAAGTAGTCATAGAACCCCATTTCTTTCAATGGGTGTTTAAATATATGCTAATCATTTGCAAAGATCAGGTATCAGGAAAAAAAATCTTTGAAAATGATTTTACTGTAGTCAACCCAACTTTGCCCAAACTTAACTTGATCACAGGGTCCAATTTTCACCAAAGGCATCTTATTATCCTGCAGTATATTCTGGGAAACGTACTCAACTAAGGGATTCACAGAACTGAAAACAAGCAGTATCTTTTCCTCAACTAGCATATTAATCTTGCTAATTTGAGGAAAGGCAGTTACCAAATCATAGGCTATTTCCCATAGATTAATCTTTTTCATCACCAAGTTAAATTAAGAAAGATAAGGAAGAGAGACAAACTTTAAGGAACAAAGATTAATCATTTATGCAAGATGTTCTGCTTTTAAAACTTAACCTAAAAAAAAGAAAAACTTAACCTAAATTTTGAGGGTAAAAATTCCTTGCCCAGCGAAATACCCAATTCTCCCCCAGTATTTCTTAAGAGCTCTTAACACCAAAAGTGCACGTCTCTACTCAATATTACAGTGAAATTTCCTGGCAGTGTCCTACCAAGAAAAGCAATTTTTAGATCAATAACCTCCAAATACAAGTTTTAGAAAATATTTTCTGGCCTGAAAATCATGTGAATAAATTAGTCTTTAAGCAGTTACCTTTCCGAAATAGAATGCAATTCAAAAACTTAAAAACATAGCAGAAAGTATTTTAAAGTTATTAAAAGGTTGCTGTCACAAGACATAAATTTTATTGTCTCAGTGGAAATTCTGACAGCTTTCCATGTGTAAATACATATTATTTCCACTATTGGGCTTTGTTATAAGGTCCCTAAATAGTTGCAATGAGGGAAAAAAATTTTTCTAGATTATAAACAAGCGGTATCCTTTCCAAAAAAATTCAATAACCAAAGCTGATGATCCAATTGCTAGTTAATGGTCCTAGGGGTAACACACAGGGGAAAAAGCAAAATAAATAGGTTATTTAGTAGATAAGCAGACTTATAGAACCGTTCAAGTCATCTAGAAAACATAGCATGAGAATTAAAAACAAATTCTAATAGGTTTATTTAAAACTGCTTCAAGAGGAATCAGAGTAGGTAAGTTCCCCAAAAGTTGAAGTAAGTTTTAATTGCTATTCGTGTTTTAGTTTTCTAGTTCTAAAATGGGACTGTGGATATCTGTTCCACCTTGAAAGCAATGAAAAAGTAGGTAAGACTATGACTCTCAAGACACTGGGAAATGCATCAACACCTAACCTTTCTGAAAAGGAGAAATTGGACTAGTTCACAAAAATTACTTCCAGCTACCTTCCAATTGACAATTAAAATATATCTAACTACAGCTGAATGCCTTCATGGCCAGAGACAATTTCTGGTGCTTAATACGTTTTCAACTTCTTGATGTAATCACACAGTTGCTTTGGTGGGCCCCAAGCTCGGCCAGCTTGGTTCTTATTCCCTGTGTCCCAGATGGAGCAGTCGGGCAGCAAACATAACCGTGCTGAGGTCAGTGGCTTTTCTGCACTCACGTTAAGGCTCTCGATAGATCATACGTCCCCAAGGCAGGTGAATACTCGTTCCATTCTTAAATCAGACTGAAGCCAGACATTTTGGAAGTTCTACCAGAGAAGACTGGAAAGAAGAATTGACACGCTCATTAATAGTGAGGGGGTCTCTTGATATTCTGATACCTCCTCTCCGCAGAGCTCAGGTCCTGGGGTGGGGGTGAGGTTCATTCACTGACATTCACCGACGAGGGGGTGTTAGCTAATTGCACGGTAATTGGTAGCAGACTGGCCAAAGCTCCCACCTACTAAAAACAAACAAAGAAAAACTGCACAACATAAAAGCTGTGAGTTGCGTTTATTCAGTGTCTTACTGAGGACTACAGCCCGGGAGACAGCCTCTCAGAGAGCTCTGAGCTCTGTCCTGAAGAGGAGGGGTGGGGAGGTCAGTGCCTATAAGATTTTGGTGAAGGGGTGCGTGCAATGAAGCACACATCTCGGTAGAAGGCTGCTGCTAGTCATGAGGAGCAGGTGTCTCCAGTAACGATTTTAGTGCTTTTCTAGGTATGAGAAGATGCAAGAAATTGGGTTCATCAAATTCTCCTGAAACGAACTCTCCAAAGGCCTGTTCTGCCAGTATTTCCCAGAGCACAGTGCCTCATTCCTAATCTCCACCCTGAATTCCTTTCAGGGTGTGTTGGAGGTCAGCGGCTGCAGTGATTAATGACCTAATTCTTGCAGAGCTGGATGGCGAGCGACATTCTTTAGTTGGCACCTGTAGAGCTTGTAGAGCTGTTAGCAATACAGGTTCCCCCAGTATTCGAAAGCAGGGGGTGCCTATGAAAGCTTTCCTAAGCCAAAATGGTGCAAAGTGAAGATACGACTACCTTAAGACACAACTTGCTAATGGATGCACAAAATAAATCAAGATGAAGCACAGGTGTTCACAGACACAGTTCAAAGCTATGGCAGCTTGATGCTGAGTATGGGTCCCAGGGAAGGAGCTTGGAGGCGCTACTCTCCCGCCTCTGGGTGTGAGCTGCCTCTATAACGGTTCTCTGAGAAACGAGCGCTGAATGCTATTTTGCTTTTTGACTTTTTTCTTAAATTTGAAAATCCTCTTCGATTTCTTTCAGTTAGCAGCAAGGTACTAATGTAGGTCTTTCGTAAAAGTGAAGTGGCGCAAAGCAAACTTTAGAAAAGTCGGGGATGCCTGTACCCATCCTTGTAACACCTGAAGCTTGCTCTTTCCCTGGCCCGAGTGTAGGGCCTTAGGGTTGATTCCCAAGGCTATGGGAATAAAAACAAGGATGAGGGTCACATTAAGCCTTCAGGACTAAAAAGGCTGCTGCACAACCTTAAAAGCAAGTGATGATATTTGCCAGAGATGTTTGAAAATAGCCAAGATGCTACCTTTGTGGACTGGCCTATGCTGGGCCCAAGGGAGATGAGCCAGGCTGACCTGATGAGGTCCCTCCCAGCTCATCAGATTCTGCAAGAAGAGAACGACCTGGTGCATAATTACATCCCCTTAGTGGGTCACTCCTTTGTTCACATAACAGAAATCTTTATGTGCAAAGGGACCGTCAGGGGCTCTGCCATCCTCCAACAACACGCTCCCTTCTCTCTCTTGGGTTAAAACTCTTCTCAGTAACACACCACCTCAGACTTGGCAGCAGGAAGGAATTAGGAAACCAAACAGCACCCCCGTGGGGCTCGCGTGCGGCTCACACTGACATGCATGCGTTGTGCACTGACCTGGCTTAAATTCAGAGCGTGGTTCCCCTTCCACAAAATGCACAAGCACCTTTAAAATACGGAGATGACTACGGTGATTTTACATACAATTTTAAAGTACAAGGAAAGAAGGACCAAGGACGTGGCAAAGAACACAAGCTCTGCTGTTGGCCTGCGGGCACAGAGGAGAGCACTGCTGTCTGACCCTGGACAAGTTATCTGCCATCTTCAACTTCAGTTGCCCCGTCTGTAAAATGGAGATAATCAAAGGAGCCGCAACAGGGGAAAACACCCATTAAAATAGTCTTTGCATGGTCTAGAGTAATACGCGCGCCATAAATGGCGATGGCCATTATTATTACTGTTGTTAATTACAGTCAAGGCAAGCATGCTCAAAGAGTCAGGGAGAAAAGGGCAGTGTTAGGGGAAAACGCACACACACTGATGACTGACTAGGAAATTTCCTGAGACTCTTAAAAAAATGGTAAGACCTATTGTGTGGTCTTGGGCAAGTCAGTTATGCTGTCTGTGCCTTATTTCCTCCTTTGGAGAAAGAGGATTGTAACAGTCACTGCTTGGTCGGCTTACTTAGCAGATTAATGGATTAATATACATAAAGCACTTAGAGCCATTACCTGGAACAGAGTCAGGGCTATTTAACCTTTTGCTATTATTACCATCATTAAGACAAAGCAAAGCACTGTTCTCAAATAGGTCAGCCAAGGTAGAGAAGAAAATGTTACTTATTTCACTAACATTTATGAATCAAGCAGGTTTAATCATGACTCCTGATACTAGTACAACTAATTGTTATGGTGGTATCCTTAAAAGGTTTTTTTTTTTTTTTTTTAAGTTATAATTCTGGATTTGGACAGAGATGGTTAAATTTTAAAGTGCTTCCATAAATATTTTTAATTCTGCTGAGACTTGTTGCTAAAAGAGATGAATGTGTGCCTCTAGTTAATCATTCAAATAATTTGTCTCTTGGAAATCTGTCCTGTCGCAAAAGGAAACCTTAGGAACACCTGACAGTCTGTACCCACGGCCAGCTCTGTGCATGTTGAAATGTTTCTCAGCATCACTGATGTTGAAGACCACGATTACAATTGGGCCGTTAATCCTTCTGATAGGTGTGCTGGTGATGCAAAATAGCACAAGTCCTACCCTGTACCCTAGGAGGCATCTACCGCATCCTGCTCCCCATCATTTAATTTCAAGCCATGGGAAGATCCAGAAACACCAGTGCAGTGTTACTATGCGTTTTGGGGTTGTGAGATTCTAGCAGATGCTCCTGCTGGCTGCAGATTACTTTTCCTGTTTGTCTTTCTGCTTAGCCAAGCACACTGAATTATGCTCAGGAGGTAATCCTCTCTACCTTCAGAAAACCACAAATATCTTTTACTCCAGAGCTATGCTCTTCTGCTGTGCAAGCCTGGGATTACAAAACCCAGGAGGGGCCACTCCCTTGCCTGGGGTGACAGAGAGGGAGGAGACAGGAGGGGAAAAGCTCCAACACAAGCAACTGGTCCCTGAGGGGCTGTTTTGCTTAATTCCACCGGGATTGTGTTATTTGGCAGAAGCTTCTTTGTACACTTTCTGATAAAGGAAAGTTTAGAAGCAGTGTATTTTTTTCAGTAAATCGCTTAATGAGCATAACAAAACACTCCACGAGTGAAATGTTTCTGCCAGGGTATACAGACTGCAGGTGTGAGCAGGCAAAAATCCCACCAAATCCCTCCCGGCCCCTAAGGTGCGCCTATGTTGGCCACGGAACAAAATCACTATCCACATGAAGACAAAGAACGTCAAGGGCCTGAGCGCCGGGGACTCTGGTGTTTGCTGATAACACGAGAATCTCTTTGAACAATAAATAAGGCAACTGAAAAGCTGTTCATAAACATCTCGGCAAAGTCCCTTAAAGTAATTTTGATTTAGTCATCCCAATGGATCTTTACTTCATTTTTAGCAAATCGAGCCTAGTCTCATGCTAGTTTAACAAGGGGAAAGGTCTAGAAAGTAAAGCAAGAGATGTATAAGTGATCACCATAGTGACCGTAACATCCAACATTTTTTTTTTTTTTTTGAGATGGACCGCGTTCTGTCTATGGAATGTGTATCTCTCTAAATAAATCCACTTCTTTTTTTTTTTTTTTAAAGAAATTCACGTTCTTTTATTTATTTATTTATGACTGTGTTGAGTCTTCGTTTCTGTGCGAGGGCTTTCTCTAGTTGCGGCAAGTGGGGACCACTCTTCATCGCGGTGCGCAGGCCTCTCACCATCGCGGCCTCTCTTGTTGCGGAGCACAGGCTCCAGACGCGCAGGCTCAGTAATTGTGGCTCACGGGCCCAGTTGCTCCGTGGCATGTGGGATCTTCCCAGACCAGGGCTCGAACCCGTGTCCCCTGCATTGGCAGGCAGATTCTCAACCACTGCGCCACCAGGGAAGCCCAACATCCAACATTTTTACTTCCTGACCTGCATCCTTAAGTTTAAACCCAAGTGAAGAGTAGTGAAGACAGGTAAAAAGAATGCTAACACAGGGAAGTAAAACTTCATAATTTGAAAGCGCAAGCGCGCACACACACACACACACACACACACGCGGTTTCGTCTTACCGGCTGACTAGGTCTTCTTAAAGAATATCATATCAGCGTATTCCGTCAAGGTTGAGCGTCTAGCCTCCACTCTTAGAGTTTTATCAGTTAAGAACAAAAAACAGAGAGAGTCTTTTTTTTTTTAATCCTTGGTTTTCAAAAAAGGCTTTTGTTTGGTTCCGTTTTCAACACTGGCTAGATTTTGATCAGTCTCCAAACTCCTATTACCTTTAGGCTGAAATCAAGACTAGAAGATGCCAAGCCCTAGATTTTCCTTTTCCTAGAAGAAACTACCAGACACTGGATAACAGAATGAAGGACAGTCACTTTTGACCTTTCATTCTCAATATTCTAACTCTGCACCATAAATAAGACACTTTACGCATGTCATGGATGTCTATGGGACCCAGCGTTTATTTTGACCTGTGAAGACAGAATATTCACCACCAGAGGTAGGAACTCCCAGCCCTGTCAAGTACCATGTAACCAATCACAAGTCAAACCTGCAAAAATGACCAATGCCTGACTTTGTTGTGACCTAACATATTATAATAAATGTCCAGGCTGGCCTCATCTAAGACATTTAGCCACGCCCCTCTATGACTGTCCCAGAAACCTTCTGAGAATAAGCAAGAGAATATATGCCATGTTCTTAAATGTCTTAAAAGGGGAGGGCGGTTCTTGCCACACAAGCGATGAATGGTAACATTTTGCTTCTGTCCTGACCACACCACACCAAAGCAAGGAATCCCCCCAACACTTTTTAATAATAGTTTGCTTTTCCTCTTTCTGTATCCAAGTTATGGTTCCGAGATTTTAAAGAAGAAACATTATTCTAGCAGTGTATATGTGTCTACGATTTTCTATTTTGTGCTAGGACTAAAATATTAAGAACCACATTAAGAAAGTTCTTTCTGCTACAATTTTCTAGGAAGGAGGGGACTGCTGAAAAAAATCGGAAACATGGATTATTCTTTTCTGGATTCAGAACTCGACCAAATTTTGATTTTTTTTTAACTTGGTCTTTATCATGTTAAATTTGAAATCAAACAATCTATTTATAAGGTTAATTGATCTGTGCATTTTGTTGATTTGTGACAGCTACTCTTTTCTCATTGCATATCATTTCTTCTTCTCTTTAAATTTTTTTTAAAAAACAGCTTCACTGCGGTATATTTAACATACGTATTTGAGGTGTTCAATTTGATATTTTGACATACCTATATGCCAGCGAAGCCATCACCACTATCAAAATAACTCAAACGTTTGCTTCCACTTTTTTTTTTAATTGAGATGTAATTGACATCTAACATTGTATTAGTTTTAGGTGTAAAACGTAATGATTTGATATATTTATATATTGCTAAATGACCACCCAAATAAGTTTAGTTGACATCCATCACCACACAGTTACAACCTTTTTTCTTGTGATGAGAACTTTTAAGATCTTCTCTCTTAGCAACACTCCAACATACAATATAGCATTATTAACTACAGTGTGACGGTTATTCTAATGATTGGTTTAGTTGCCAGCTGTGAGCAAAGGTATATGCCTTCGAATTTGCTGTATAAGATGGTTTCTGGAAATGGCAAATGATATGATGTAGTAAGTACTGCATTTTCAGATTTGCTTCCTAATTCTACTGATCTGTCAGCGCTCCCTCTGGCTCTCTAATGATGCCCAGGCAGTCTCACTCAGAGTCTGTCCAAAAGGAGAAGGTTTGCACCTAAAGACAGCCAAGGTGCATCCCAGAAGGTGATTCCAAGAGCATCTATGAAATAGAAAACGAATGGAAAACAGGGAAGTTCCCACTGAGTGAAGCCTCAGTAAGAGAACCCACAGCTGCTCCAAATCAGTGTGCCTGTTGGTTTTACATAACTTGACGGGCTAATACCTTAATCATGATTTTTTTTCTTCACCCTGCAGCACATGTCTGGAACTGTCCTAAAAGTTTTGAGGGGGAATGTATATGACTAACATGCATAAAGGTACTAATTGTCACTACTGCTTTTACATTCGTTAGGTAGAAATGGGCAAACAAGATGTTTAGAGGGACAAAGAGCTAACACACACATTTTTGTTAAAAAACAAAAGAAAAAACAGGACCTCTTCAATCTGGACAAACGAGGGATCCATGGGAAAACAATTAAAGCATAAAATAAGTGATAATTTTTTTCTTTCCTAAAATTTATTTTTTAATTGTGGTAAAAACACATAAAATTTACCATTTTAACCATTTTTAAGGTGTGAAGTTCAGTGGCATGAAGTACATTCACACTGTTGTACAAGCATAACCACCATCCACCTCCAGAACTTTTTTCACCTTGCAAAACTGAAACTCTGTACTCATCAGACACTAACTGCCCTGCCCTCAGCCCCTGGCCACCACCATTCTCCTTCTGTCTCTGTGACTTTGGCTACTCTAGGTATCTCTCTAGTGGAATCACACAGTATGTGTCCTCTTGTGACTGGCTTCTTTCACTTTGAGTGATGTATTCAAGGTTCATCCATGTTGTAGCACGTGTCAATATGTGATAATTGAGTTTTCCCCAAATCCTACAGTTCCAGAATTAGGTGTCAATTCTGAAGCTCTAAGGAGTTAGCAGGGTTTTTTTGTTTTTTTGGCTTTTTTTAAGAAAAATTAAATGGACCAGTGTTTTACAAAGGGATAATAAACGTTGCGTTATTTCTACCCCCAGAAGATAGTAAAAGGCTAACTAGATAAATGCTTTCACTAACATTAGATGGATTCCTAGGTAACAGATGCATAGAAGGCTATGTGTTGGTGTCCTCTATAATACTGATCTCACCTAAGAGCCATTTGAGGCTGGGGGTTGGAGGGTGGTTTCTTACCCAGAGGATGGCCTTGCCTATCATCTCCCACCTGCCAGGTCTGAGACTGCTGGTATGTTTCAGGCAGGAGTGAACCACATGGAAAGCTCAGCTCACTGGCAGATGTGAAGGCCAAGGACAGAGACCAGCTCTGATCCAGCAACACCCCCAAAGCGCCTGGCCTGCAGGGTCCACGCCAGTCCAGCAACATCTTCTGGAGCCTTGGGGCCGGCCAGTCATTCAGGTTCGGCCAGCGTGGTTCAGCCTAGAGGACACACAGGTGGGTGAGCCCCACCTAGGTCTTCCTCAGGAACCAGCTCTGTCTCACTCTGCATAGATGTGGGGAAACAGAAGTGAGTTGACCATCCATGCGGCCTGTCGAGTCTTTAGTTTGCAGCATCCTGAGAAAACACTCAGCTAAGCTTCTTGGGCTGGACTTGAATCAGATGCTGCTGGTGGGTGTGGGGAGTGGGAGCTTCCTTCTGTCTCTCCCAAGTCCCCTCCATCACTAAGTGCTCAGGAGCCATGACCAAGCAGTCATGTCACCCCTGAATGGTGGTTTTCCATCCCTTTTCCTCTCAGTAACAGAGCCTAGAGCGGAATGTTCTGGATATTCTGGACACAAGGCAGAACACATGAAGATGCCTAGAGAGAAAATCTGTCCTCGCCACCCTCTCCCCTGCTCCCACTGTGGTTCCGCGGCAGGACGGCAGAGTCTTGAGAGCTTCCCGGTATGGCGGGTGCTGAGCTGTGGTCAGAGCGCTGGGGTGATTAGAACATCCCAAGGATGTAACTGCCTGCCCTGCGGCAGTGGGAGCCCATCTCCTGGGCCATTCAGCTCCCCAGCCAATGAGTGCCCTGGTTCTCATTCCTCTATAACACACTGGACCCCCAGCAGATAGGAACTTCTGCCGATGAGTACGGGGGCTGGCCAAAAAGGAACGAAAAGAGCCCATGTCCTGGTAGCAGAAGAGGTGAAGCAAGCAACCCTGAAGCAAGTGCGGGCGGCCAGGCCCCGGTCAGAAGCCTGAGCCTGAGGAGGCAGTGGACGGGAGGGAGGAAACTCAGCCTCCTCTATGTGCCCTGGCTCTCGCCATAAGCTCTGAGCGGGGGAGGTTATGGGCCTTCACCAAAGGAAAACTACGCGAGAGAAGCAGTAAGGAGAACCTTCCAGGCTTCATGAAATCCCGACTTCCAAACTGACAGGCAGGCAGCACCACTCACACACAGCGCGCACGTATTTTGCACACTCAGGTAAGTAAAGATACCTGGGATCTATTTTAGACACCTGAATGTGACCTTTTCATAACAGACAGGATGCTTTTCTCTTCCTCCTGTGAATCCACGAAGCGGGGGTAAAGGGGAAGAATAGGGTGTTCTCGCATCATCTCCGAGATTCTGACCTGCAGTCAAGGTCACATTCACAGTACAGCAAATGAGCCCCTTGGCCGCAGAGCAGGACGACTTCATTAGCTAGGCTGCGGGATTTGTCTTCCTCTGCCTCATGCCTTACACTTCCCCTGAGTTCAAGTATAACCTAAAGCCTTTTAAAATTTTCTAATATCCCCAAGGCTGGCAGTCTTGGGACAACTCTGATGTCTTAGGTTTCTCCCTGCAGTCCATTCTTTCTCTGAACGATAAGCGAACAGGTTCACTTACTTCCTAAACACACAATTATGTTTCACTTGCCAAGTTTCCCTGACCTTACTTTTGGCCTAACGTGTTTCTAGCTACATGTACTATTTCAGCGTTTTCACCAAACTTCCTGACTGTCAGCTCAAAAGCAGCAGTCAAACTTTAATTTAGAAGAGGTCCTTAACCTAAAGAAAGACATTAATGCCGTTTTGATCTCCACTGTAGCCTTCTAACTCTTTAGGCTTGCCCTCACTTTGGTGAGCTTTCATGGTGACTATTTAGATTTATTAAGGTGTGTAGCTGTAACTCAGAGATGTGGGGACACAGAGGAAGTCAAAGATAACTTTATATTTTCCGTATTTCCAACCACACGCGGGAGCCAGGCCATCTGGTCTCAGATGAGCCCCGCCCACTGTGTGTAGCACCCCGCTTCATGGCGGCACAGGAAGAGCCTGCAGATTTGGGATTTGTTTATTAGCACACTTCAGGGATTTTTTACATTTGCTCTGAGTTTGAGACTTATTTCTGTCTTTCTTGGCCCCCTTCCCCCCCACCGCACGCCTTTCCTTTGTGTATAACAAGCTCTTTGTCTGGGTCTGAGAATTCTGGTGCTTCTAGGACCGTCTTTTAGGGAGGATTGGAGTCATCAGGTTGGTATCCATTTTCTACTTAAAAATGTTTCCTTCGGGGGAGAAATTACTTACCAGCCTATCATATTATCAACTTTTGCCTGTTCTTCTATTCCTGTTTAGCTAAGCATGCAAAGGGAAAACAGCTCTTTCTTTACCACTGAAATTTCAGAGTAGACTTTAATAAGATATCTGATCGTTTAACATCCAGATTAATGGTGTTGACAGAAACGTACTTTCCAATAAATCCTCCATTTTGTTAATTTGGCAAAGAACAAAAATGAGTATCGTTTCACCTGTTTGTCTAATAGTGAATCTGGTGAAAGTTTAGTCTGGGTGAATAAATGAGTCCAGAGCTGTCTTTCTTCCCTCTATCCTGCATGTGAAGCCTCCACCCTGAGGTTTAAAGGCTTCGCTGCTGGCAGAAGAAAATAGGGTGGTTTTTGTTTGTTTTGTTTTAACCCTCCTGGTTTCATTAAGAAAGAACAAGGAAAGAAGACAGTATAAAGTAATCAAACAAAACGGGTGTGTATGTGTGTTTAGGGGCTACTGTCCAGGAAGAGCTATCTCAGGAGTTCCTCATAAGACTTTAGTACTTGCCGCTTTTACCATGTAGGGCCATAAACTTACAGGGTCTTCTGTAAGACCCTACCCAAAGACTTGGGTTGACAATGACTTGAGAGGAAGTTACTCTGGGTCCAGCCCTAGGAGAAGCACACAGGGTTGCTGGAGTTCCCCTTGGATTCCAATCCACCAAGGGAGAAGGCAGAGAGCCTAATCTGACTCTCCCCACACTGGGCTCTGTGGGGTACCTTTAATGTCCTACGACGCTGGTCAATGACCAAAGGTACAAGGGGACCCAGGGTATGTCTGACCAGCGACGTGCCAAAGGTAACAGGTTAATCACCCCAGGACTGCAAACTGGCCACAGAAAACTCTCCTTGTGGGCTTTTCACCATCTAAGAGATCCCAGTAAAACTCTTATTTTGACACAGCCAAATTCTAACCTCCTGAGTGTCTTTTGGTAAATCATGCTCAGAGCACCAGGTCAGACTGCTAGGAGACCGCTGTGATGCTTAACGTTTGGAGGCTGCTACCAAAGTGTCTACAATGACTATTTCCATGAGTCAAGGGCTGAAGAAGGCACTGCTATCGTTCACGTGTATTTAGTGTAACAGTCAGTGGAGTTTGGCCTGTGGTAAGAAGTGGGCAAGAGTTATTTAATAACCGCTTTTAAGTGCTTCTTACTCATTCAGCTTTTCAGAGGATTTCTTTTGCAGCTATTTCCTATGTGGGCGACGGAACGGTAGCTCAAGCGTAGATGGTGAAGCCATAGCTAAGCAACTGATTCTCGTTTCTTGGGCTGTTTCTGTGAGAGATCTAGTCTGCATCATCCAGCACAACTCCTATGGGAGAGAGCACACCCATCTCACACACTGGGAAATGGACTAAGAATGAACCTCAGGTTCGGTGCCTTTCAAACTGCGGTCTTGCAGGTTGTCTTACAAGATGAAGGGCTCTTCCTCAAAAGCAGTGCATTGCTCTTAGGGAGAAGAAGGGGGCCGATGAACCACTGAAGGCACAGGGTTAGTTGACAAGGGCAAAACCTTTATTATTTTTATCCATACTGGTGGGGGGAGAAAAAGAAGTAAAAGTAGGCATCTCAAAATGAGCGATTATGCGGCCAGTAAAGAAAACAGAGATCACTGAGGGAAAGACGAGATGTTACTGGTTTTGAAATGAAGTCTTTGCTATGGAGGCTGAACTGTAGTGCTCTGGGTAACAGCTGTGTACGAGGATGCCCTGACTGGGGAAGGACGGAAGGTACCTTTCTTCCTGCGGGACCGGCGGGCTTCAGCCAACAGAAGCAGCAAGCTCACAGCACTAAGTGAACAAAAGGGTCGTAATCAAGAAGGATGGTGTGTATCAGGGACTTCATCTGTGCTCCTGTGAAGCAGCTCTGCACAGGGCTGATGCTTTCATTTTAGCTGTCCTCTGGGACTGCCAGGGCCACATCAGCCGAGGACAATCTACTGCTCAGGCTGCCCAAACATATGGGTGGGCAGAGGGACAGGCCATTTGTCCTGTGCCTGCACACATGGACCATGGACCCAGCCTTTCCGACAAGCTTAGGATAGAGAGAAAGGGAGGAGGACCACGTGCTTCCAAGTAACCGCGGCTCATTAGGAGACTCCCATGAAAAACTACAAGTGAAAATTCAAGAAGGATTTTTAGTTTGCTTTTTTTAAGTTTTACACTGTTCTATGAAGATGAGAAACTTCAAATGTCACAATTGCACCTTTCTATGATAAAGCAGTAGTAATTATTGGGAAGAAGATGACATCTTATTATGAGGAAAAGTAAGGTATACATTGTTTTTAATGCTCTGTTGAAAGAAAAAGAGTGATTTATCTCCCTCCATCCTCCCCCTCACCTCACTCCCCTCCCCACCAAAACAAAACAAAACAAAAACAGAGAAAAGCAAAAAACAAACAAAAACACACCTCAGAAGAGATAAAAGAAGAAAAATGCTTTCATGCCTAGGAGCTGTCCACCCTTAAAAAGGACAATAGCACGTGTATAAAATGGTTATTTCTATTGTACATTTTTGGAAACCACACCAACATGCAGACTAGAGGAGCCGACAGTCACCAAGAGGTTAACTGTACTGTGTTCTCATCCAGTCTGGGTTGCAGGCTTTATTTTTTGAAGCCCCACCATCAGCTTTACAGAAATCCATGCTTTGCTTTCTAAGGTTTTCCTTTTTCAGAACTGACTCCATCCCATTAAAAAGAAAATCTAGTTTATTTCAAACAACCTATAAATATTTTACATCATTCTAAGGGAAACCTCAAACAACAGAAAACTATCAAAATGTTGCCAAGGTTACGTACTCAATGATTTAATAACCTCAAAAGGGAAATACATGTAAACAAGTACATATCACAGTTCTGGGTTAAGGAGGACAGGGTTAGTTTACCAAACAGTGTAGTGTTTTAAAAACATATCACTCTTATTTCCACTGTTGCACATCAGCCTCAGGTGCTAAGGAACTGGCATATACTGGAGATCAGATTTCTTCTTTATAAACTTGTTACAGCAGTAAGTCCCAAATGCATTCTCTCTCTCATCTGGATTTTGGGGAGGGAAAGCAGTCTATTTCTATTCTTGTCCTTATTTTCTCCCTTTGTGTAATGGTAAATGATGCAATAAAATCAGAATCCCTACGGCAAAGGACTTTCCCCTCTTGCAATGTTAAATACACAGAGATAGCTTATAAACTATGATTGCTAAACTTTATTTGTATAGAAGTCCTTGCAGGTCATTAGGCTATGTATTGGATAGACAGAGGGAGGGAAGGCAGGCTTAATAGCAATAGTGTTTGCTAGCTATCAGATTACTATTACTTCAGTGTTATTCTGTTTGGATCCCATGCTATAACGTGTAATATACTATTGCATTGCTATGACATATGTCACATTCAAAGCATTTTGGTTTGGCCACGGCCCACACTGATGACCAAAAGTGCAAAGTGCAGAATACTCTTTACTAGGAGACAACAGCTAATATTATAGTGCTGTTCTTCACATCCGGGTCTACTCAGTCTAATTCCAGCCATGGTTGTGCAGGATGATTCCTCTGTCCTGGATGAAGGTACCTGGCAATCAAACAAGATCGCCATGCACTAATATACTGCTCTAATGTCACCTGCTCTGCACCCCTAAAGAGAAGCTGGTCTTTGTGGGCTCTCAGGACTGAGGGCTGGGAGTGGACAGGGGTCTCCCCAGCACCCTCCTCCACCTCCCTGGGATGTGCCCTGCAGGGTTAAGACCATCTCCACATCAGGGCGCACCTCAGTGGTCGCAAATCACCCTCTTTCCCCTTGAGTGAAATCACCTCCCACAAAGGCATCGTTTTGAGTGGTTTTTTTTCACCAGAAAATGATTTCTCACCCAAACACAAGAATAACTGGTTTTCAAGGTAGGCAGTCTCACTAGTGTCTACATTATGACCGGCTGACAAACCCGAATATCAAGTCTGTGCCGCTAGTAATCTCTCCAGATTCAGCATTGGAGGCGAGCTGCTTCTTGGTTGGGGGGGAGGGAGGCCACCTTGATGCGCTGTCCCCTTCCAGCCGCACACCCACAGCGAAGCAAGCTCGGGGTATTGTGCTTAGGAAGACATCGAGTGGACTCAGATAGCTGTCCCTCCATTTAGAGGGACAGATGTGCTTCAGCTGATAGAAGATGGGGGACGTACACGCTAACCCTGAGCAAATCACATTTGTCACGTGGCTTATATTTTCAGGCACGGGGTCACTTCACCCAGTGATTTCACTCAAGCCCTTCTGAGGTTCCATCTGTACCCAGTGCTGTAAGAAGGGGAGCCGGAAGGCAGGCACAGTCGATGACGTCACACACCAGCCCTGCCCTGGGAAGGGGGGCGTTTCGTAGGGAGATGGGGAGACAGATGGGTAACTATGGAGACGCTGTGGGCTGTGAAGACAGGGGGATGAGGCACACGGGGCAGTAGCCTGGCGTCTCCAGGAAGGGTGGAAGGAAGGCCACTCTCTCTGCCTCTCTGGAGCCGGCTTCCGTGAAAAAGCAAGAAACTCAGCAAGGCAGAAACCCGTGGAAACCAATCTGAAATGAATGAATGCCTGGAAGGGAAAAAAAAAAAATCAAAGAAAAAAAGACACCTGATTTATGAAAAGGTGCTGAAAAGCAAGGAAACTGAAAAAGTTGGCCAGAAGGCACAGCCAATGAAAGCCCACATGGAATGTTCTTTTTTTTCACCTGATTAGATTTGAAGAAAGTAATACTCTGTAGCATAAATAAGGAGAAGGAACGCAAGGCCCTCAGATTCAGAGGAGGAAAGGTGGGGGGGCGGGGAAAAACATCCGGTGGTTTGGGGAAAGCAGAGCCACAGGCTATGATATTGAAGGAAGAGAGCCATGAATAAATATGAGGATGGAATTCCAGGAGGACCCAGGTGGAGCCTGCACGTGACTCTGAACTGCTAGGCCTGTGCTGTGACCCCCCCCTTCAGTGCTGAAAGGGAAGTACCCCCATCCTCTTCCTGAGGACAGAGCAGACCCTCACATAGAATGGGGAGGAGGCTTAGGTCAGGGAGACACACAGGGAAGGAAGGCCGTCCTCCGACTGTGGTCCTCTGATCGGAGCACAGATCACGGCCTCTCAATATATTGTGAGAATATATTTTACAAACTGTGAAGTACTCTACAAATGTGTACTGTGCACCAGGTAAAGCAAAGGGCGATGTTTATTTTGTTGCGTTAAAACTGAGTCCCCCTACGACTGAGTTCCCTTGCTGAGTTTATGATTAATCTCTCTATCCAAAACTGTATTTCCTTTTTTTTTTTTTTTTGAAAATTATTTATTTATTTATTTCTGGCTGTGTTGGGTCTTCGTTTCTGCGCGAGGGCTTTCTCTAGTTGCGGCAAGCGGGGGCCACTCTTCATCGCGGTGCGCGGGCCTCTCACTATCGTGGCCTCTCTTGTTGCGGAGCACAGGCTCCAGACGCGCAGGCTCAGTAGTTGTGGCTCACGGGCCCAGTTGCTCCGTGGCATGTGGGATCCTCCCAGACCAGGGCTCGAACCCGTGTCCCCTGCATTGGCAGGCAGATTCTCAACCACTGCACCACCACGGAAGCCCTATTTCCTTTCTTGTCCCCTCTGACCTCAATCCCTTTCATGTCCCCTCCGACCTCAATTCTCTGCTAACTGAACACTAATCAACCAGAGTCAGAGGACTAAAATTGCTGTTGTTAACATCGTTAACGTACTATAATTGCTATTATACAAATAATCATTAATGTACAGACTCAGGTTGTTCCTCCAGGGCATGATGAGCTAACAGACCCGCAATCCATGGACCACCTCGCCAGAGAATGCACACTGGGGACATCCTGACCCCCTGAAACTATGATGAAGAAATGTCAAGAAAGGTCACAAGAGGATGATTAACCCCAGCTTCTTTGTTCTTCCCCTTTAAACACTGCCCCCCCCCCCAACTCAAAGACCAAATAGGAGTGGATCTGAGGTTTATCTCCCACTCCCTTGCCTAAGGCCCTGCAATAAACCCTTACTTTGTTGCAGACACCTGCTCTCAGACTTTGGCTTTCTGAGCCTCGGGGCACACCAGCCCTTTCTCAGTTACAGCCTCCTGAAAAAAGACTGTCCACTTCTGCTGAACGTAAAAGAAAAAACTGGGTTAAATGTTTGTTTTCCACCCGCTTAATTTAAGGTATTTGTATTAATACTGGCCGATTCTTTAAAAACAGAAAGAAATGTACAAATATATATATTTATTTATTTAAAGGTGTTCCTTTTACAATATGGATATGGTCCAATTACAGAAAATATTTTCATTTCCACAAATTTTCACCTCGGTTCTGAGCTTCCTAGTAGCTTATTGGTTTCTTAGTATTAAATGCTGCATTTTGACTATTTTTCAAGAGGGTATCAAGATATCAATGGAATGAGGGCACAGGTAAGCCTACATCAATAGATACAGGTCGATGTTTTAAAATTTTGTTCTCACTAGAAAACTTAGCAATAACACTAGAAAACTTAGCGATAATACATTTAAAATTAGAGTTTGAATGCCACTTAATGGACTAATCAGGGAAAAGGAAACATGATACAGAAGTGGCAGGCCCCTTGGAAATTAGCTAGGCATGTAAGACATGATTAGGTCACAATAAATTACAGGGCGGGGAGCATGAATTTTAAAGTCCACGTAGCTACTGATTGTGAACAGCAGAACAAGTATTTCTCTAGCCATAAAGAAATCAGAGTTATTTTGCATGTGAAAACATTCAAAACTGCCTTCCATGTCACACTAGCAGGGGACAGCTCACTACTACAGACCTTAGCTGACATCAGCTTACAGGCAATGGTTTCCCATGGAAATGGCTGAAGGCACGTGACCTTCCTCTTATCGCCATCACCACCCCCGCCTCCCCCGGCTGTCCTGGGTCCCGGAAGCCAGCGGGAAGCGCGGGTCCCACAGCAGCCTGCAGGGCGTCCAGCCCCAGGTTCCCCTGTTCTTCCGTCTCCCACCGTCCACCCAGGAGAATCTGCCCAGTCCCACCTGTTAATTCCACCCCGGGGGTTCTGTTTCACATCCACCCATCTCTCCTCCAAGTCTTGTCAAGTCATCCTCCTAGGACTGTTGGACACTCCCATTTTTGAGTTCTCAAATGACCACAATCACAGCCAATGAGGCACATGGATAGAGAAGACATTTTGATTTTAAATTCACCCAGTTTCAAAGGCCCGTGGCACTGACCTCCTCCTCTCCCACGTGCCAGCACCTCCCCTAAATTGTTATTAAGCCAACTGTTCATACAGGTAATTAGGACAAATGATATTTTTCAACATTACTGCTTTTTCCAACGACTGCTATTCTAACAGCATTGTTTTCTACTACTCCTCGTTGCAAATAGATAATATTTTAATAACATTAGGGGTAATGTAACTTTGGTCAAGTGGCCTGGAAACCTAACCACAATTTATAATATTATTTCTACAGCAAAATGTATTCTGAATGACTTTTATGAATTACAGCCAGGCTGTAAGCTGTAGACAACACCAAAATACAAACACACAAACATAAAGCCATAAAAAGAACCCCTCTAAGGTTGGTCCACTCCCTGCTGTTTACACAGTAAACATTTAATATACAGAGAGAGGGAGCAAAACCAAGGCGCCTCATCAAATTTACTTCCAGATGACATCTCTGCTGTCACCAAGCCCTGGTCTAACTGTGATATTATCCTAAGCACAGCACAAAGATGATGAGGATAAACTTGCTTCCCCCAGAGTCCTAATGTATTCCAATGCCAAATATTCCGAAGTATTTTGAATTTTCCAATCACTATTTCATTAAAGCAAATGGCTGAGAACTGACTGTATTATAATAAAGCATTTTTAAAGCATGAAGGAAAAAATGAATATTCATAGTATTTGCATTTAGGTGAAAATGCAAATAGCTCCCATTACGGATAATGTAATGCAGTGGCCCCTTGGGGAGGAGGGGAAGAAGAGAGACAGAAACAGAGCAGCAGTGCTATCCAGATACTAAGTATTTCTTGTTGTTCCCACGGTTATGCATAATTTGTATTCTCGCTCAGGCAAGCAATGTAAGACATCTCACTAGATCTATTAACGAATTACCATGACTGAAATGGAACTCATTCCCTTCACCAGCTCTTTTATAGTTGGGTAGCATCATGGTCAGCTTCACCCCCTCCCGGTGGCCAAGTCCATTTGATTCTAGATAGCTTTTCTCTTTTAGGGCTCCCTCCCCGCCCCCAGCCCTACTCCAGGCCTCCTGCAGCTCGCCGGTGGTGGCCACAAGAGCCTCTTAATCGGTTTCCCCACCTCTGCTCTCACCTCCCTCTAATTCATTAGCCACACCGAAACCAAAGTTATCTTTCGAATATGCAAATCCAAGCACATCACACCCCCACTGAGAACCCTTCAACATTCCCCAGTGGCCTAATGATCAAGGCCAAACCCCTTACCCTGACTGACGGGGTACTGTCCCACTCACAGTAAGCATCTGCCATTTTCCACCTGGGACTCTCTTGCTTTCCAGAATAGCAGATACGCCACTCTCTTTAGATCTCAGGTCTCAGCTGGAACCAAAGCTTCCCTGACCCTTAGGATGGGTTATAGGATCCTGGGATAAACACCCTATTCTTCCCTTATCTCAGAGCTTATCACATTCTTTGGTAGGTGCCTGCCTGTCTGTTTGCCCTTCTAGATTAATCGCTGCACAGCTAAAAGTCAGTCCTTTTCCCTATTCCGTCTTTAGTGACTAGCACTGGACCTGCCACACCGTAGGTGTTCAAGAAGCATCTGTTGAATGAACACATTCATGAAGACACTCTTGCCCCCTGCATTCCGTATTCTCTATTAATAGTGAAACTATTCTCCATTTAATAGGGAAAACACTCCAAAACAGTACAGTAAGCACCTGAGAAAGAGGGTTACAACTTTCAGCTCATTAAGCAGACCCCATAATTTGTTTCAAACACCTTGGTGTGTTACTGCCATAACTGTCAACAAATTTGAAAAAGGCTTGGTCCCATTTGTATGTCTAGATTAGAGAAGGGGCCAGTGGTACATGTAGCTACCCTCCCCAAAATCTGTGTCAAACAGCAGCCTATGATTAAGATAAAATGAAATTTAACCTATCATTTCAAAAAGTGCATGTTACCTAAATCCTAGTAATTCAACTAAAACCAACCAAACAATCAAAAACAACAACAACAACAAAAACCCCACTACTGAGCAAATCTAGCCTTAAACATCTTTTCCCCAAAGTAGGAAAAAAAAAAAAACAAAACCCAGCGAAAGTATTGCTGACACACACGTAAAATCCAAGTGTTTTCCAGCATCTGTCCTCCAGCATGCTTCCGCCCCTGCTTGCCCCTAAGCCAGCTGGCTCTAGTTTAGCAAGTCCCCTTAATGCGAGTCACGGATTCAATACAGAGCAAGAACAGTCGGCTCTAGTCAAGGACGGGTGACAATAAACAGGTGTAGCGGCAGCATGCCTGGCTCAAAGTCTTAGTAATACCGCCTTACATAGGGGCAGCGCTTCAGACTTTTCAAAGCTCTTTTGTGTCTAGTCTCTGTGTGGTCTGCACTTCCAAAAGAAGGTACAGAAACCCTTTATACCTGTTTAACAGCTGGGAAAGCTGAAGCCCCCAGAAGTCAAGTTCTTTGCTCAAGGTCATAGAGCCAGTGGGTGCAGGGATGGAGGAGGTCAAGTCCACGGGGGCCTATCAGGAGTGGACATTCTTTCTCTCAACCATGCTGTAGTCAGCTTGCAGCACTGCTAAAAACGACAGAGAAGCCACAGGGACTCAGGGCCTCTCTCAATAAGCATGAACTATTTCCCCTCTCTGTTTGCTCTGCTGCTTTTCTCCAAGGCGGGCTCTAAATAGCAAGAAGACCAGTTTAAACTGAAGAACCCAGGGGCAGGGTGGTAGAAAAGAGAGAAGAACACTTTCTGTTCTATTTCCCCTAAATATCACTAGCTCCGCATTTCCCTAGAACAGTCAACTCCAAATACTCTCCTCTGAGACCCTAAGCGTGAACTGTTGGTCAGAGAAGACTGGCTGCTCTGCAGAGAGACTGAACGACCCGGCACAGCTATTCAATCTGTTCATCTTTAAAGTGGGGAAGGTGACCACCCCACCGTACATGCCAGGAGCCTCAGGCAGGACCTGGCACCTTGGAAGGCTGGTTAATTTTTTCCTCCTCTCCCACGAGTTCACCCAGGAAGTCTGGGGATGCAAACTTCTTAAGCATCACTGAACTCATCCAAAAAAGCACTTTTCTCTGCCATGAAACCTGCAGGGACAGATATCTTCCCAGATGTATGAGTAAAACCCACTCACTCCTTTTCCTCCCTGTGCTTCTGCCTAATCCCAAGTGCAGTACGTATTTGGTCCAAAATGTGCTTACTGAAAAGAATGAAAGTCCTGAAAGACTTTAAAAGTATTACATGATGAAAAACTGAACTGATCTCTCAGCATTTAAAAAAAAATGCTTTTAATAAAAGAAATCCTTTGAAGGAGTTCAGTACCATGTGGCTTTGAAAGAACTAGAACACAGTTTCCGGGGGCAGAACTCACTGGACGGGAAAATGGCATCCTGGCTGGGAATGTCCACTGGGGGCCGGGGCCACATGCAACAGGCGCCTGCAGGGGAACCTGGGACAACTTTCTACAGCCATGTGGTGTCGCACACAGTGGGAGGCGTGAAAAGGTGCGCACGTGCACAAGTATTTCTAGTGCTAATCCAAAGAAATAATCAGAAGCAAAGATCTCTGAACAAAAATGCTTCAGAGCACTATTTGTAATAGAATGAAACAGGAAAAACTGAACGTCTAGCTACAGAGTATTGTTAAGTAAATTACGGTGTATCCCTGTGAAAGAATGCCATTAATCATATTTGAGATGAATACTTAAAATCAAGGGAAACTGCCTGTGATATAAAGTGGAAAGAGGTTACAATTTTGTTTGAAAATACACGGATAGAAAAGAGATGAGAAGGACATGCACTAAAATAATAAATAGCAATATCTCTAGGTCGTGGGCCTAGAGATAATGGTATATATCCTCATTTTCTTCTTGATACTCTTATTTATTTTTCTTCTTTATACAATGACTATACCAGAATAAAATTAACAAAATTTTTTTTAAAGAGAGATTCTCTTCAAAAGCCACCAGCTTTCTGAGTAGCTTACGAAGTTAATGAAAATCTTTAAAATGTGGATAACTATACATAACATAAAATTTATCATTTTAACCATTTAAAGTATACAGTTCAGGGGCATCAAGTACATTCACAATATTGTGCGACCATCACCACCATCCGTCTTCAGAACTGAGTCATCCCGAACTGAAACTACCCATTAAACAATAACCCCCATTCCTCTCTCCCCTAAACCCTGGTGACTGCTACTGCACTTTTTGTCTCTATGACTTAGACTACTTAAGGTACCTCATATAAGTGGAAGCATACTTCCACATACACAAAAGCATGACCTTCTGTGTCTGGCTTATTTCACTTAGCATAATGTCCTCAAGGTTCATCTATGTTGTAGCATACATCAAAATTTCATTCCCTTTTTAAGGCGGAATAAATAGTCCATAGTATGTATGTACGTACCACATCACATTTTATGATACTAGCTTTGCGTTTTACGACATGAAGCAGACTTTCATTTTTAAGCATGTCTGAAAATCAAAATGATCAGCAGTCCATATAACTGAAGGATGTATATCAACTGAAGAATTAAAAACACCAAATCGTACAAAATAAGGGGAAAAGTTATTTTACACAGAAAGTCAAATTTTCTACCTGCCTTAAATCCACTAAAATCCACAACGTTGAGGCATATTTTGCAACAGGAAAGAGTAGCAGCGCTACACACTGTAATAACAGTGAGTGGCCGCGAACTCAGTTACCTGGGACCAAAGGCATATGTGTCGCTTTGTCTTAGCAATTAAAAAGGCTCCCACGGCACTCAGAACAGCGGTGGCCTCTGAGGGAGGGGCACCAGAAACCTTCTGGGCTGGTGGAAACCCTCCATATCTTGCCTGGGGTGTGGGTTATGTACTTACGTACGGTGTGCATCTGTCATTTGTCAGAACTCACGGACCTGTTCGTGTAAGATCTGTGTACCTCGCTGTAGGTGAACGATACTGTGATTTTTAAAAAGGAAAGAAACACAGGTTCGCCAGCCTCCTCCCCTGACAGAAGACATATTAAGCCTGAAAGAAATTAGAGTAAATAAGAATTTTAGGAAAACAGAAGTGGCTCTGCAGCTCAGTTACTGATGCCCGCTGCCACCGGCTGCTTAAGGCCCTTAGTGGACCTTCGGAACTCAGTCCAAGCTCCTTTCTCCACGCTGCTGAAACCCTGGTTCATCCGGGGAAGACTGGTAAACACTTGGACTGACTACCAACAGTGTCAGGGAACTGCCCAGGTTTGGTAAGCAGCCCAGTAGGTGTGAGGCCCAGGTGGCGTTGGCACATAAAGGTGTGAGCCTTAGCGTGGGAGTAGGGGAGGTACGCCCTGACCTCAGGTGGGGCTCCAGGTGATGCAACGCTGCATCGGAAAAGGGAGGGGGTGAGAACCATAACCTATCCCAAGAAAAAGCCACAGTTGAATGTGAGTCTGGAGCAGAGAAGAGACCCTTGACTTCCTATTTTGGGTCGGGCTGGTGGCAAGGGGCTTTCCAGTCGCTTCTGCGCGGGTCTTGGCTAGGATCATGAAGAGGTGGAAGTTACCTCTTTCTTAGGAAGCGTGGTTACTTGTTACTCTGCTCTGCGCTGTCTGTCTTTATAAAATGTCAAGCTTGGGCCACACGTCGTGGGAGACCGCTGTGTCCCAGCGCGGTAACTTTCCTGCCAAACCATTTAGAGCACTCAGACAATTTGTTTCTCTTTTTTGTAATCTGCTATTTTAGATTCTCCACACTGCCATTCCCCTGTATTGAAATGCATGACCCAGTGGCCAACAGATCTCGGGGCTGTTTATGGAGCAGCCGTAAGAGCGTATCTACTTCTTACCATCTTAAAGACAGCTCTGAAAACACAACACAGCCACACCTAAGCCAATTGGCGCGTGAAAAAGCGACAGTCCGGGACTCAAAAATCTCCCTAGACTTAATGTTATATATCTAAAAAAACTGAGCAGGGATTCTGACAAGCTTATTGATGTGGACTCATTATTATTTCGTTAAGAAACAACCAGGAGGTGACCAGCTTTCCCCATGTAAATGCTCTTGCTGGACCACAACCCGGAAAGCTTCCTGCCCCAAACTAATCCTTTCTGTGTCTCTCACAAAATAAGCTACTTTTAGTTCTCACATCCTGGGAAGATTACAGCCACAAAGCCAACTTCTGCCCTCTCTCATTCTTGCCTCAGCTTTCTCCCTAGAAAGTCTCGTTAATCTGCTTTTCAAAACATTCAGCTTTTCAGCCATTTCATTCCAACTGAATGCCCTGAGGAGCCTCGACCTCACCTTTCTAGTCACCCTTGGAAGTTCTCATCCAGGGAGTCCCGCTTTTGCTTTTAACTTCCTCCCAGCCCGAAGTCGCAGGTCCCCTCGGCCAGCCGCGGTCCCCATCCGGGTGGGATGAGCCCAGACGAGGCACAGGAAGTGCACTGGGAACGTGGGCTTGGAGGTGCCTCTCGCCCCCTTGTGCTGGAGAAGAAGGAGCCATACACACAGCCCCTCCCCCCGCCCTGAGGCTGGGGACAGAGATGTGGACCCACGTTAGTAAGAGGACTGCCCATTCACACTGACAAACCCACCTACAGAGAGGCAACCCTGTAACAGCGCTGGGTGTCACACTCATGGAAAGCCTCGCTGATCTTGTGATATCAAAACCCCATAAAAAATGTAAAAGCCAGCTGGGGCCTGTGAGCTAACTTGGACCAAAATGTACTCTTCCCACAAGAAATGAAGCTGGTCCACCTGTCCCTTGGGACCACGTGGCATTCCTGGACCAGCTGTCCAGGCTGTTTTCTGATAACTCATTATCAAGGAGAATAAATACCACCTTTGCCCTGACAAATAACTAAGCTCTTTCCCTTCCCAAGGCGGACTTGGAAAACATTTTTGGCATGGAGAAGCAGCCGTATAGAACCAGAAAGCTGTGACGCCTGAGTCTTCACTTGACTGAGATAACTGTAGTCTTGGTCATTTTAAGCTCATTTGTTCTCAGCATCGTGAGCGGTACTTGGTTTCTGGTATAGCCGCTGAATGATCCCCAAACCACAGAAACAGCAAAATTAAAACAAAACAGAAACAAACCTGGGGTTTGTATGGCGTGATATGAAGTCTGCTAATTTCCCTATCCTGTGACTCTATTCTCATCTTTGCAGATGGGTGGTATCCACTTTGGGGACAGGAGAATTTACAGAGAATGAGGCAGGGGTGACAACCTCCAGATAAGAACTGCCTCTGTGTGGTTTACTGTTCATCGCCATGACCACAGACTCACCGCGCTACTGCAAGTACTGAGTACCCTGCCGTACGTGATCACAAACTGCAGTGTGCAATCAGGCATCTCGCTCTGTGATGCTCTGACTGCAGAAGTGCTTCATGTATGTTTTCTCAGATAGGACCTGATTTGAGAGCAGGGCCTGTGTCAAATCTGGCAACACTTCCCTTATGCAAAGGTCACTTACCTGACATTGACTCTAGAATCTCTCTAGAAGAGAAACGAAAATAGGGCAGGGTAGGAGAGCTAGTGTAACAAAGTGTATACACTTTTTTCGCAAGGGAGACCTCCAAAATTATTTATTCTTCATTTTTTCATGGATTTCTAATGGATTTTAGTTTCTGGGGCACAGAGCAGATCCAAAGCAGAAAATTAAAAAGCAAGTATTCAACCTGTATTAGCTATTTTTATTAATTATTATTTTTATTTTGTCGGTCGGTGCCAAACTCTTTGTTAAGTATTTTGAGTATCACCTGTCAGTGGATATCCTGTCAGCTGATTGCCAGCACAACATTCACAAGCCACCAAAAAAATGTTCATTGAGTTTTGCATATAGTATTTATTTAATATGGTAGAGAAAGGTGCAATATAGATTTCTTGTACTACAAGAAGAAAAAGAAAACCAGTGATTTGCATTTTAAAGGATGAGCTTCAGGGACTTCCCTGGCGGTCCAGTGGTTAAGACTTCGCCTTCCAGGTCAGAATGGCCATCATCAAAAAATCTAGAAACAATAAATGCTGGAGAGGGTGTGGAGAAAAGGGAACCCTCCTGCACTGTTGGTGGGAATGTAAATTGATAACAGCCACTATGGAGAACAGTATGGAGGGTCCTTAAAAAACTAAAAATAGCACTACCATACGACCCAGCAATCCCACTACTAGGCATATACCCTGAGAAAACCATAATTCAAGAAGAGTCATGTACCAAAATGTTCATTGCAGCTCTATTTACAATAGCCAGGACATGGAAGCAACGTAAGTGTCCATCATCGGATGAATGGATAAAGAAGATGTGGCACATATGTACAATGGAATATTACTCAGCCATAAAAAGAAGTGAAATGGAGGTATTTGTAGTGAGGTGGATGGAGTTAGAGTCTGTCATACAGAGTGAAGTAAGTCAGAAAGAGAAAAACAAATACAGTATGCTAACACATATATACGGAATCTAAGGGAAAAAAAAAAAAAAAAAAAGGCCATGAAGAACCTAGTGGCAAGACGGGAATAAAGACACAGACCTACTAGAGAATGGACTTGAGGATATGGGGAGGGGGAAGGGTAAGATGTGACAAAGTGAGAGAGTGGCATGGACATATATACACTACCAAACGTAAAATAGATAGCTAGTGGGAAGTAGTCGCATAGCACAGGGAGATCAGCTCGGTGCTTTGTGACCACCTAGAGGGGTGGGATAGGGAGGGTGGGAGGGAGGGAGACGCAAGAGGGAAGAGATATGGGAACATATGTATATGTATAACTGATTCACTTTGTTATACAGCAGAAACTAACACACCACTGTAAAGCAATTATACTCCAATAAAGATGTTAAAAAAAAAAAAAAAAAAAGACTTCGCCTTCCAGTGCAGGGGGTGTGGGTTCTATCCCTGGTCGGGGAGCTAAGATACCATATGCCTCGCAGACAAAAAAACCCAAACATAAAACAGGAGCAATATTGTAACAAATTCAATAAAGACTTTAAAATTGGTCTGCATCAAAAAAATAAAACTTTAAAAAATAAAAAGGATAAGCTTCAGTTATCAAGAAAATGCACTCACAGAGGTAGCTCATATCTAGATAATTCTGCAATAAAACAGGGTTTTCTATATTTCTATGACATTGCCACATCAACTAATAAAGTCATAGGTGTTAAAAAAACACTGGATTTAATTTTTAAAATGTACATATGACCCAATTCACTCTGGTGTAAGTTTAAAGAGATTTATTTATTTCAGAGCAAAAAGACATGGAAACCAATTACTGGCCACTAATATAAAACTGGGCTTGTCACATCAAAAAAGTGAGATGATGCTATAAACGATATTACTTGGTACGCTTTTAAAACTGCTTTTAAAGAATCAGATGTATAACTAGAAAGAGATTTAGATATTGTCTTGACGTAAGAAGTATTTGATTTTCTTTTGAAGGAGATGCTGGGAAGACGTATTCTGACAAAGTAGTAGTTAGGCTGGTCATCAAACCACCTCAATAAATAAATGAGTAAAGAAACAAACCACAGAATTATACCTTTGTGGCTCTAGAAATAATCTACTTACCTAAGTGCAGTGAAAGAGAGGTACTTTAAACACAGATGTACATCTAAAGAAAACTGGGAAACACAGTGGAGAAGTGAGTATCAGTTAGACTAAGGAGGTCACGGTGTCCTTGACTAAATACGGACTGCCAGTGACCTCATTTTCTATGTATGAATGAGAAGCTGAAACAGGCATCAAATTATGCTAGGCATAAAGCCCAAGGCAGTCAGAGAAAACACATTATCTACTTATTACACAGAGATGCTCACTGAAACTTTATGTTGGAAAAAACAAACAAAAAACCTCAGCATTTAAACAATAGGGGAATATACAGCAAAGGAAATTACTGGATGTTCATGTAATCACATATCATACTGCTATTTAAAATCACAGTTAAATACTTTTAAGTGATATGGGAAAAATGCCTCTGTGTTCTGTGAAATATATATATATTAAAAAATATGTATATATATATATATGTACACACACATATGTATATCCTCAATTATGTAAAAAAAAAAAAAATTGGCAGGAGATACCCAAAACGTTAAAGGGGTTTTTTTTCTTCAGAGTCGAATTAGAGGTATTTTTACTTTTTTCCTCCATTTTTTAATATGTAACCAAACTTTAAATGTTATATGTTACTTTAATAATTGGAAAAAATAAATGTTGTTTTGAGATTTAGTCCATTAATATAGAATAGATTGGAGGAGAAAAAAGTCTCTCACCGACAGTTACTTAGAAACTTAACCTGGGATTTACTTTTCTGTCTGTAAGTACTTTGGAAAGTGGAACATACAATGGACACTTTTGTTATTACTTAGGGCAAGCTCTGCCTGGGGAGGTCTCTTCCATCACTTAGTGACGTTGGATGACGAGTCCCTGCCCAGTAGTGGCCAGTGCCATGCACAACATTCACTTAAAAAAAAAATTCCTGTACCTCCTGGAGACCTTTTTTTAAAGGGGGGTGAGGTGGGGGACATTTCTTTACTTAGTAGATGAGAACATTTATTAAGCTACTTCTCCTGGGCTTCTCTCTCTTTTTTTTTTTTTTTTTTCCCCCATTTTGTGATGTTAGTAATTTGAAACCCTCTTATACTGTGGAAGCCTAACTCTAGGTTTCTTAAGTTAGAAAGGAGGGCTGGGGAAACATGAAACATTCCTATTATACAACTTACTCTAGTAATCAACAATCCATATGCAAAACTCTTCGTTCACAGATAAAACCCTTGAGTCTTTGATCTATTATATTGGACCCAACCAAATTCAGTGATTCACTCAAGGTTACCTGAAAGAACGCAGGTAATCTCGTGAGTGTCAAAGAGTAGCCTGCCTGGCACTGAGCAGAACACATTTCTTCTAAAGTGAGAACAACTTCAACTTTTTCTCTTTCAAGTCTTCACAAGAGCTGTCCTTAACATTTTTAAGTGTCATTAGGTACCTTACAAAAAAAAAAAAATCACTGATTTATTCTACATAATTTGGTGAACTTGGCTTTTAAGGAATTCAGGGACTTTGTACCAAGTTTAATTTTAAACAGAAATCAGTCTTCTTAATATGGCGAAATCAAACGGGCATTTGCAGACCCCTCTGAAGAAATACATTGTATTTCTTCAATGTATCTTCGTATCTTCCATCTTTCTTTAGCAATCTATATTGCTCTAATGATGAAGACTAAGTGATTTCTAAATAATTTTGTGAAGTATCAGTTGTTTCTTATCTTTTTTCCTCTCTTTTAACCAAAGGCTATGCCAACCTTGTCAAAATAAGATACAGCATTGATTTAATTAATTATCTGGATAATTTGGCCCTTCTAACATGACCCTCTTGGTCACAATCTCCCTTTTCTGAGAAGTCTCGTTATGATTGGCTTACATCTGTTGAGTCTTCAAAATTCAAACTATGACAGCTAAGATTACATTTAAGCCAAGGCTGGAACTCCAAAAAGCCAGAACTTACTTCTAAATGTCTAAGAACTCCTGGGAGTGGCTCTCAGTGTGCAAGCAGAGAGCAGAGTGGCTAAGGGGCAGGAGGATATGGCTGGAGCCCGGGCTCTGGGCTGCACTGCCTGTGTAAACTTGGACAAGGGCCTTAACGTGCCTAGGCCTCTTATTCTTTCCTCATATATAAACATGTGCTGAGATGTTATAAGCACCTACTAAGTGCTCGATGAATGGAAGCAATGAATACTTTTGCTTCTCAATCTGTAAAAATAGAAATAAAATGCTAATTCCACATCTACTGCAATTATCATCAAGTGTTCTACACACCTAAAGGGTTCTACAAACATTGTTTTAGTTTCTGCAATAAGGGTGTACTCTCATTTCTTCCATGGTGCCTATGCTTAATATTAAAAAGCAGGTCATTTTATTCCATACAGCTTTTTTTTTTTTTTCAGTGTAGAATTCAACACTTGCCTCCACCCCCAAATTACTGCCACCATCAAAATTGAAAAATGGGATGATAGATTTCATTAGAGTAAATATTCCATAATATTTGGGTTTCTTCCCCGACTGGCCTATAACATTACAGGGAAAGCTCTACATAATGGATAACATTCATGGAAAACATCAGCAGGCCCTGGACGGGCTGTTACAGGCTTCTTCACAGCAGCCCCACACGCGGCACTAATAGCTCTGAGATAATGTGTAATTCCTTCACACAGTCACATGTGCTGCTTATTCAAATTTTAGTGGGATCTTGCCTATAGCTGGGTTTTCATTTTAAAGGTTCTGTCCACATTTCCGACAGAAACCACAAACTGAGATGTTTATTATCATTAAAAAAAAAAAAAAACCTCATCTAGGGAACATTTACAATGATTTCAGTATCCTTCTGTTCTTGACAAGTTAGAGACTTAAAAGCTAATGAGCTATTTTATTTTTTAATTTTGGGTTTCTTCATCATCTCGAACACCCGTGAACCAGGGACTGTTTTGACCTTTGGCCTCCCATGTCACCTAACCTACTTTAGAATTAGTAAATTACTGAAATGAGAATCACTGTTCACTCATAGCAAGGTATAATATACACCTACCCACTCTGAAAGAAGCACAGTAGAAACCTACATGTGTCCATCTGTCCATAGAACGTGACAAGACTCCACGTCAAGAGCTGCATACTTTCCGAAGTCTACCGTAGACCTGTATTTGCATAAAATAGGTTCACTGTTCCTCCTCTTTATTATGCCTCAAAGCAGTTGGGGTAAAATGTTCTTTCATTCATGACCCACCTATGACCAGGTCACTCTTTAGCTCACATTGCAATTCTTTCCCTCCAGTTTAACAGTAAGAAAAAGTAAGTTCTGTTCTTTGCACCCTGCCCCATTGCAAAATTATCATCTGATACTGGAAGGCAAAGCAAGGTTTTGGAAACATATCAATTTCTTCCCTCCATCCCCCCACCCTTAACTCTGATAAAATATCTCTACCACCAGGCAGCCTGTAACCTCATAAATACACTGGTGCTTAAGGGATAAGGACCTCAAAGGACACTTACTGATAAAACTTGCTTCGGTGCAACAAGACAACTCTTCCAGCACTTTGCTTATGTCACCTATGACAAGGAAGTTAGCAATGTCTCAAGGATGAGTGTGAATTATTAGACCCACTAGGATAGACCACCTGTGTAGTCTTTTATGTCTAGCTTCCCTTTTGTGACCTCAGGGAGACCCCTTTCTTTACACTCAAATCAAACCCTTAGTTATATCACCTTGCATTAAATCAAGGCAAATGTGAGGCAATACTGTGGTATGTTTCAGGCCATTTAATTATGGCAAAGAATACTCATTTCTTCCAGTTATCCCTACATAATACACACACACACACACACACACACACACACACACACATACACACAGCTGCTACAGTTCAGGGACAAGCGATCAGGTGAGCAGCCTGGGCTTTCTGACAACCTTTGGGGCAGCTCCAATTAGATAAGCTTTAAAACAGTAAAAGGTTGAGGCGAATACACAGCACTTGACTCATCTAAAATGTGCAGTGTAATAAATTCAGGCCTAAAAACCTTTCCAAAGATTAGAGGAAATGCCCAAAGTCACCAGTTGGTTATGCAAGAAGGGGAGATTTTTGGGGGGGGGTGGGAAGGTAGAGCATCAGAGGAGCCCTTGGGGGACCCTGGGGAGGTGCTGGCAGAGCAAAGTGGCAACAGAAAAGATATAATATTTCATCAAAAGAAATAAATTGGCTTACTAGCTAGACAAAGGTCTCCAGCGGCTATGCTGCAATACATTGTGAACACTTGTCAGCAATAAAATTCGAACTAAATAGTAGCTTACAAGGTGGGCTAAGTATTCGGGAGCTAAACAGTTGAAATCAATCAAAAGTTCTGAGCACAGAGAGACAAATGCAAGCAGATATTCATCAAAAGGAGGAGTCAAATGAACCCCCTTCCGAAAAACTGTTTGGTTTTTTAAAACTAAAGGTGCATCAAGATAGGTGCCTTTTCTATAGAAACATCCTTTGAGGTCTCTTGACTTAAAGGAAAGGAAATAGAGTGCTACAACGTCAGGAGCTGCTCAATCACATGCCGGGGCCAGTTCCGACACCTGCCCATCAAGGTGACAGGCTGCTGCCCTCTTCCCCCCAATCCTCTTCCCCCCAATCCTCTTCCTGGCCTTAAAAATGCAACTGCATCCCGCCGCAGGCCTGCGGAAACGGTCCGCACAGGCAAAGTGAGGAGTACCAGTGCCCCGCTGCTGGAGAGGCTGCAGCGCTTGATTTGCAATGACGCCACATGGAGAGAAATGGGGGAAAACATGAAGAAGAAACAAGGATGAGAAGGCAACAAACAAAATGTGCTCCCCCTCTTTAGTGGTGCAAGACGGAAAGAAAGAAAGAAAAAAAACCCCAAACTAGAGATGGCCAATGGTCGGCTTATCAGGACACATATGGGACGCCTCTAACCCATACATGAGCTTAAAAAAAACACAAAACAAAAAGAAGTACCTGGGAAATCAACTTGGACACATTCTAATACAAAATTCTCCCCATGATCACCATCACCACAAACTCGGGATAGATAAAACCCCAGCACTCAAGCTATTAGAAACTACATTTTACTTACAAACCAGAGGTTTATATAATCACAAATTACATAATACTCCTTCTGTGCACTAAAAATCCTTCTGTAGGTGAAGCTCCAAACCCTCCGGTCTTTTAACGTTTTCCAGGGAGAGCTGGAGAAGTCTGCGCAAGAACTGGGGGGAGGGGGGAATGGAATGCTGGAAAATCATCTTTGACAAGCTGTCAACCCAACCAAATGTTCCAGGATAAAAAGAGACTCGGAGCAGGTGACTCTCCTCTGTCCCCATCCCCTGCCGCACGGGCGTCTAAGGCCAAGGCAGAGGGAGCAGGGCGCAGGGTGCGGGGCGCGGCCGGGGCTTACCTGCTCCCCGAAGTCGATGGCTATGTTGGTGATGCCCAGGGGCACCAGGAACCGGATCAGGGGCCAGTAGTGCGTGAGCGCCGGGAATTTCACCATAGTCCCCGCCGTGGGCGGACCCCACACACATCTGCCGCCGGGAGGAGACTCTGCCGGGAGGAGCGGGCCGAGAAGGCCGGGCGGGGGCGCGGGCGGACGGAGGCCGGGACCGGCGGGGTCTCGGGGCGGCGGCGGCGGCGGCGGCGGCTCCTCGTCGCGGCTGCGGCGCCCTCTCCAAGCGCGGCTGCTCTAGCAGGAGATCCGCAAGCTCAAGTCCATCCCTGCTGCCCTCCCACACAACAAAGATCTGTCGGGAAAAAAAAGAGGAGGGACGGCGGCGGCGGCGGCGGCGGCAGAAGGTTCCGCTGACAGCGGCTCCATTATAAGCGCTCTGGGGCCCGGAAATAAATAACCGCGCGCACGAGGAGGCGCCGCCGCCGCCGCCGCCGCCGCCGCCGCCGCCGCCGCCGCGATGCAGAGGAAATCAGGGGCGGGCGCGGAGGCGCGGACACCGCCGGCGGCCAGGGGGCGGGCGGCGGGCTGGAGAAGGGGCCGGGCCGGGGGGGCGGCGCCCTCCTTCCCTCTTTCCCTCCGCCGCCGCCTGCGCTCGGCGCGGCCGCGGGGGGCGCTGCGCACGCACAGGCCGCGGAGCCTCCGCCTCCGCCGCGTCCCGGCGGCGCGGGGTGGGACTCGCCGCGGTGCCCCTGTCGGCCGAGGGGCGGCGGCGCGACGGTGCTGGGGAAGCGGGCCGGGGGCGGCGCGTGGCCCGAAGCCCGAGGGCACCGCGGGGGGAGCCTGAGGGGCGGGCGCACCCAGCGATCCGAAGGCCCCGGGGCAACCCGGGCTCCCTGGCCGGGCCCTGTCGCCCGAGCCCCGCGGGGCCGGGGGGCCTGGGGTCCCCGCGCTGTCCGGGAACCGGCCGGGGCGTGTGGGAGACTGGCCGCCAGGGCCGGCGACGTGAGCGCGGATGCGCGAGGAGGGATCGGGGCGCGCAGGGGCCGGGAGGGAGCGGGTTTGGGAAGCGCCCACTGCCCGCCTGGCGGGCACCGCGCCAGCCCCCATCCCCGGGTGGCCGCCTCGAGGCTGGCGGGGACGTGAGGAGGAGGCCGCTCCCGGAGGGGACCTGCTTGGGGCCCACCTGGACAGTTGTGGGCCCGGGAGAGATGGAGGCGTCGCTCTGGGCGGGCGCGAGAGACCGAGAAAAGGAGCATCTCTCTCAGGGTGTCCAGGGGCGACGGTGACCGCATCCCGGGGGTAAATGCGAGGAGGGCCTCGGGGACCGTCCCCGCAGGCGCGCAGGCTGGGCCGGCCGGCCTTCGGGGTACCCAGACCTGCCTCCACCGGACTTTGCCTACTGTGAACTGAGATTCTCCTCAATGCACCGCTATTGTAAACAAGAACAACAAAACTCGAAAAGTCTCTTTTCAATATAGAAGGGGAAAGAAAAATCTGTTCTACAATACTTGCCCCAGTGATTTCAGGGTTAAGAATAGCCATGCTGAGTGTTTTACCTAAAACTTGAGAACAGTACGGCAGGCAGCAAAGCCAGCATCCATCTCTGCCCCAGCGCGCTGTGACCAGAGGGTGGAGGCCGCGAATGAAAAGCGCCTCAAGAAGGGAGTGCGTGAAAATCGTTGTACCTTAAAGGAGGGTAAAAGAAGTCCTCGTGTACAGGTCTGGATTCACTGGTGTGTGACCTGGAGGCTCGCAAAGGTCCCAGGACTTAGAAGGAGCTGTGCCCGGTTTAATGTTCTGCCTCTGGAAATTAATGATTTTTGAAGGAGGGGTCGGCAAGTTATGTAGCCTGTCCTGCTTATGTTATTTTGCACTGCCCCCTCACAACGCATCTTTTAAAGTTTACTGAGCATAATAAATTAATTTATTATTAAAATAATAAAATGTGCACCCCGGAACGAGCCTATTACCTCACATTTCGCAGTGTAAAAGTTGTGTTCATAGTAAGCATGAGATCTCCACCTCCTGGGTTCAGGTATTTCACAATTATTAGAAAATATTAAATGTTTTCCATATTTTATGCCTTTAAAAGACCTTTTAAAATTCCAAACAGAGCAAGGCCTTGAGAAATAGGAAGCTAATTTACCTCGTAACTCTGATGTAACCTCAAATTACATGCCCTATAATTAAAATGAAATTCTGGTAATTATTTATTGTGTTAGATATGTCAAATAGTATTATTTAAGAGATGTCCCAGCAAAACAGGAAGTTCTTGGGTACAGGACTCTCCTCAATAGCAAGTTCCTGAAAGGTGTGTTTTAATATAGTTCGATCTTGTTTTAAATATACCGAGACAGCCTATTATTTAAAGGAATTCTCAGGGAAGGAGTTCTTTTCTAGAGCAAATATCACCTTATGGTTTATCCATTCTGTCGACTAGCAATTTTACTTAAAGCAATCTCATTACACTGACCTTTGTCTAGAATGTGGGGTTGACAAGGTTCTCAGTAGACCTTCAGCAAGCCCAGTTTGCTTTGGTTGGTCCCCGGACAAGCACCAGCCGCATTGCTGGTGCTAACTGAAACAAACGCACACCTTGGTCTTAAGAAGGAACGGTGAGAAAGTTCCAGTGAATCAATGAGAGGTCATCATCCTTGTTTGAGTATTCTAAGTGTGCTTTTTTAAAATAAATGATTTAATAGTGTCATCTTTGATTATGGCAAAGAGCACTTTTTAGGTTTGAAAGGGCTTTGCATTTCAATCACACTATGGCAATGTGGAACTGAATGCAACAATTAATTACTTTTTTTTCTGTCAAAGTTTTAAAATCTGATAGATTTCAAAGGGAGCTTTTGACCTTTCTCTCTCTCTCTTCCTCTTTTTAACTTAGCAGTTGTTTGAAAAGATAACTCCAGAATACAGGTGATGGTAATGAATAGGAAGTTTTCTAAATTACCCAGAAGCCAACAAGAGATCACAAAGTCATTTAAATTAGATTCAGAGAGTGTTATATTTCAGAGGGTACAGCTTTACTTTCAATGTACAAAGTTTTTAGTTTAGGTTTGATTGCTTTCAGCCAAAGACCATTACAAGATCTACAGACTTTATATTCAACAGTGTAAGAAAAAATTACGTACCTATAGGAAAAAATGCTGGAAAATAATATGGTCAACTATTAACAGTGGTTAGTTACAGCTGCATAGTGTTATTTTCATTTATACTTTTCAGTATGTAACACAATGGGCCTATATAAGTTTATAAAAAGAAAAAGAAAAAGAGTTTTAAAAAATATTTACAAAACTTCCTTAGAAGTACAAGTTAGCATTGATTTCAGAGCATGGAAAAAATTACTCTTCCCAAAACAATTTCATAGATGACTAGCAATATACTATGATTTTGATGCCTAAAATTATTAATGCTAAGTTTTGAAGATGCTAATGTGAAAAGGGAAACTAAAAGTTACATATGTGTCTGATTTACTTTTTTCTGTAATTGATCATAAATGAATATGTTCAAGTTACCCTCAAGGAGCTTCTGCTTCAAAGGACAGAATAAAAGGTCATGTTTAAGATCATCCAGTTCTAGAACTCTACAACTCAGTGTTCTTGATTTGAGGAGCCCAATGGGATCAAATTGGAAACATAGCAGTGGACTTGGTCTGGAAGCAGTTGCTGTAAAGATTTGTGTAAGATTGACTTTATAGAATTATCTACACTGGTCACACAGAATTATCCCATATCATGTATTTAGTATGACCAACTTAATTAACAGATAGTTTTTATGGAAGATTTAGTCCCAGATGTTGGTGTCCAGTTTTGAAATGATCCGTAAGATAGAGTAGAGTAGACTCTACTCCAAAATAGAGTAGACTAGATATAAATTCAAGCCTTGTGGTCCTACATCTGGGCCTAGCGAAGTGTTACTACATGGCTCACTGTGAATGCAGTGAGGGAGAGCTTATGATTCTAGATTACTTAATTGTGTTCATATAAATAGTGTCCTATTTCATGAAGTCATGACTTCTGCCCATATCCAAGCTTCCAGGGAACAAAAAGAGAAGTTGTTTCCTTCCCCAAAACTGCAAGTTTTACTTTTGCCATCATTCCAGCCCAATGCCTAGTTATAATTTGCTTGGCCTAATTATCAAACCCAATTTTATACTCTCAGCATATCTCAACAGTTGGAGGTAGGAGGTGAGTGGCATTGGTAAATTATCCTGAAATCGAACATTTGCTGTAGATAAGCTAGAATTTGCTAGTTCAATTCTGTCAAGAGTTCTAATTCTCCAGACTGGTGGTTTCCAAGAGGGGGGTGGGGTGGGGGAGGGATGGATTGGGAGTTTGGGATTAGCAGATAAAAACTATTATATGCAGAATGGATAAAAAATAAGGTCCTACTGTAGAGCACAGGGAACTATAATCATTATCCTGTGATAAACCACAATGGAAAAGAATATGGAAAAGAATATATATATATATAACTGAGTCACTTTGCTGTACAGCAGAAATTAAACACAACATTGTAAATCAACTATACTTCAATAAAGTTTTTAAAAAAGAGTCATAGTTCTCAATTTTAATAAATTCTTTAATAATATTTTTAAAGGGACCACACAGATACTTCAAAATGTTATGCTGTAAAGAGGAATGGAGAAGATTTCTACATACTAGTATGGAGTGATCTGCAGAATATTTTGAAAAAGCAAGGTGGCAAACCGTGAAATGGTATGCTATTTGGGGGGTAAAAAGGGAGAGAAATATGACTATGGCTCTGTGTGCCTGTGTGTATTTACTTATATTTGTGAAAAGACACACTGGAAATATAAATAAAAATTATTCAAATGTTTATCTATGGGGGAAAAAGAAAGAGACCAGTGTGGAATAGGGACAGAAGAAGAATTTCCCTGAATGTACCTTATTACCTAATTTTGGCTTTGGAAACATTTATGTTTTACATGTTGAAACATAAAATTAAATCAAAAGAAAACAATTATGGACAGCAGATAGATAAATCTCATGCATTTTTTGTTTGTTTATTCCTCTTTTATTCTGAGAAGAGGATTTGAGGCAGATTTAATCAGAGTACAGGTGTATGCCTTATGCATTTTATAAATTTTGATTTTTCTATAATTGCTAGGGAATAAAACATTTGGGGAGCCCCTTGCCAGGTCAGTTATGTAACCTGATGGCATTGTGTATTGGTAACTGGTAACTTACTCCCATATCTGAAAAGTGACCTAAAAAACAAAAGTAAGTTTTGGGATGGATTCTGCTCCTGCCACTCAAAACACCATCACCACCACCACCACCTGACTTTCAGGATTCTATAGGGATTCTTCATATAGGTGAGCATTTGATGATTTGCTGACTTATATTTGACTCCTTATGGTGAAACACACAAGGTATGTGTGTATGTAATTCACCCTGACCCCTCAAACCATAGGTCTGGCAAATCTTAATGAATAAAATGGAATGGAGGTTGGAACAGATGAAAACATAGCTACTTTTCATTTCCCTTTTTTCTCTTTCTCCAACTTCTGCTCTTGCTTTTTTTTAATTTTTTTTTTAATGACCAGGATAACATAAAATGTCTGTAATTATAAGCATTCCTCATTTTATTGCCCTTTGCTTTATTGTGCTTCACAGATATTGCATTTTTTTTTTTTACAAACTGAAGATTTCTGGCAACCCTGTGTCGAGCAAGTCTATCAGTGCCATTTTTTCCCATTTTTTCAATAGCATTTGCTCACTTCCTGCCTCTGTGTCACATTTTGGTAATTCTCCAAATATTTCAGACTTTTTCATTATTATTATATTTGTTATGGTGATCTGTGATCAGTGATCTTTGATGTTACAACTAGCTGAAGACTCAGATGATAGCATATTTTAGCAATGAAGTATTTTTCAATTAAGGTATGTACATTGTTCTTTTAGACATAATGCTATTGCACACTTAATAGACTACAGTGTAGTGTAAACATAAATTTTTTTTAAAATTATTTATTTATGGCTGTGTTGGGTCTTCGTTTCTGTGCGAGGGCTTTCTCTAGTTGCGGCAAGCGGGGGCCACTCTTCATCGCGGTGCGCGGGCCTCTCACTATCGCAGCCTCTCTTGCTGTGGAGCACAGGCTCCAGACGCGAAGGCTCAGTAGTTGTGGCTCACGGGCCCAGTTGCTCCGCGACATGTGGGATCTTCCCAGACCAGGGCTCGAACCCGTGTGCCCTGCATTGGCAGGCAGACTCTCAACCACTGCGCCACCAGGGAAGCCCAGTCCTGCCTTTTTTTACAAGCAAACCATGAGATTCTGAACAGATCTCCTGATTCAGACTGTTTACACTAGTTTGTAGTCTGAATGGTCAGTAGAGTTGTGTGGATTGTTAAAGCAACTCAGAATGACACGATAGCAAAACTGCAAGGGATTTACAGATTATTTAGTCCAATTGTGTACTACCCCCGTGCTTTAGGTTAAAAAGAGAAAAGGCAATGAATGGACCTCTGGAGGTAGAGCAGCAGTGCTGGTGGTTTCTCAGAAACGGAGAGATGAGGGATGGCTTGGGAGCAAGTCCTGTGTCTTGGGCTTGTGAGAAGAGACAGTAGGAAGTCAGGGTTTCCCAAAGCTGGAGGCAAGGTCATCAGCTAGAGCAGTGACAGGAGCTGCCTTGATAATAATTGCACAAGTAGCCTCTCTGTTTGCTGCGTCCTTTGCAAAGTATTGTACTTATCGTATGAATTACATTACTTGTTCATAGCTGATCTATGAGAAGGTATATTGGTTGAATTCTTTTGGCTGAATGTAATAAAAATCAGCTTAAACTAGCCAAAGCTGAAAAGAAGGATTTATTATGAAGATATAGGTATATCCTGGCAGAACCCAGCCGCAGGAAGGACCTGGAACCAGGGACTGAACATCATTAGGATTCTCTCTGCATCTCTAATCACGATTTATCTCTCTTCTCTCCCTGCCTCCCTGCTTCCCTCCTTACCCTCTCTCCCCTCTCATTCTCTGCCTTTCTGGTCCATGTAGCAATTAGAAAGTGCACAACCACAGCTCCTGAGCTCAGTCATCAGTTTCTTTTTGCTCCCAGTCCCAAAAGGGATTCAGGGCCCCTTTTGCTGCTGTATTTCAACAGAAGGGACCCTGAGTGGGCCAGCTTGGGTCAGGGGCTTACCCTGGCTTAATCAGGGGAGTCAGGGGATGGGATCCTGTTGTCCCCAGTGACTAGGGGGAGCCCCAGAGAGGAGGAGCTGGCAGGCAACTCAGCAGGTATCCAGCACGTGGCCCCCTTCCCCCTGGCTACGTAACACCTATACACATCATCCCATACTTAAGATTTTTCGAAGATGCCTCTGCCTAACAAGGCCCACTCCTCTAGTTACAACTGCAAATGTTTACTCTCCTTCCCCAACAGAAGACAGCTCAAGGTCCTGTCCAGCCGCTGTCTGCAGAATTGTGGTCTACGATTCGTAGACAATCTCACCTTTGCCATAGAAAGCAATAGCCACCCTTTTGCCATAGTAGGTGTTGTTCTCAGGTTCCAGGGAGTAGGTATCCTTGGACACCATTATGTAGCCTATCACAAGTCTCTCTTTTTATAGGATGGGCTTTGCCCAGGGGATAAACATCCATGAAGCTACAGTGCCCGCTGACTAGGAGAGGGCTGGGAAAGACCAGCTGTCTGGCCCCTGGAGACCCTGAGAGCTCCTTGGGCATGGGAGGTAGAATTCAGGTGTGGCCCCTCTCTACCAGGGAGCTGGCCTGGTAGGACTGAGTCCTTGGACCCATTACCTTGTAGCCAGGAAATTAAAACACTGAAAAACACCCATAGCTATTCACGGGGTGGTCCTGCTGTGTCTGCACAGCTGAAAATGGTGGACGTCGGACTTAAGGTCTCCGATTTTCTCCCAGCTACTGTTCTCTTTTGCTTCTAGTTTGACCACATCCATGGAGGGTTTGAGCCAGGGTTGCCGCCTGAGGTGGACGGAGTTAGGGATTGCTTATGAAGCAGGCCCCTGTTGGCCTGAGGTAGGGCATCATGCAGGCAGGGCCAGGTCTGTGGCAGGTCAGGAAGCAGGACATGCCAGGGTGTGATCCCTGCAGCTGAAGGAAAGACTGCAGCTTCAGGAGCAGCTCGAGGGGCCCGGCCCTAGGTAGAGGCAGTGACCGGGGCACTTCACAGAGAGACTTGTTTTGGGTGGAGGAGAACTGCTAAGTTGTTTATTTGGGGGGTGAACTGCCCCACCCAAAAATGTTCCAGTCGTATCTTCAAGGATGTAGCTCCTCCAGAGACGGTCTGGTTTTCCCAAGTCAGTGGTTTTGTTTCCTTCTATCTAAGAATCCTCCCAGTTTGTCTCCAAAAGAGTGTTTTGCCCTCAGGGAGGATGGGGACTCTGGTGGCCCTGGACCTAGACAGAGTCCTCTTGGCCTTTGGGTTGGTAATTTTCCAACTCCATCCAGAGCTGGGGCCACAGGTGGGTGTTTGACATGAGCTTGACGCTATAACTATCCCCATCAGCTGCAGGCGCCGGGGGGTCTGCACGGAACAGGCGTCCCTGACAGGCCTTATCTCAGGTGAGTCGGCTGCCTACCAGGCCAGGGGAGCTGCTTACCCGAGGCCTCATCCCAGCAGTAAAGAAAAGCATCTTGTCTTTGCCCCAAGCGTTCCCAAGGACCCTGCTAAGCCTTTTTTCAGGTGTGTTTACAATGATGTGTTTGTTGCATGTGTGCTCAGCTCTCCTTGACATGCCCACACAGATATGTGGCCTGAAGCTCAGAAATATGTGTAGATGAATAACAAGTCAGATTGGATGTAGATCTATTTATATAACAGTTGCCATATAAACTGTTATACACAGTTTATATGCAAACCATACAAACTCGAGGACGAGTTTATATGGTTTGCATCTCCCAGGGTTTACCTAACTTTTCCCCACAAAATTCCCCATATTTAAATTTGTACAATCTCCAAAACAACACAAGAGTCATTAAAGGTAAGATTGGCTGTGTTTTCCGAATACTATTTTAGGCTGCTTTTCAAAGTCAGTCTGGGAGGTGTAATTTGGAGGCAGAAATATTTACGTTTTAGCTGGTATGAGAAAAGGACAGAACACATTATTGGAATTAAGGCTGTCCAAAAATGCATCCAGGTCATTTGATGGCTATACCTAAAGACAATTTAGTCCAACCATCCTCCTTATCTGTGTATCTGGCAGAACCAAACTCTGTGACCACAGAGGAGGGTTGGCCATTGACATTTTTTTCTTGCCATGGTGGTAATCTCCATCACTGTCTTCTGACTGTTCTTAGGTTCCAATGGAGAGTTTTGGGCATGGCAGGGGGAAGTCTAAAAAGTAGAAGGGCCAGGAGGAAAGGCAGGGTGTGTAAAGCACCTAAACAAATAATAATTAAAAATAAAAAGAACAAGCACAGCAGCAGGTAGTATTTATGAATTTCATACGACACACCGTGCTATGCTTAGGGCTTTAGATGTAGAACCTCATTCATTGATTCATTCATGCATTCACTTACTCACTTCTTTATTCAGTTGTTCAGTAGTTATTAATGTGCCCAGTAGCATTCTAGGTACCAAGGATACAGCAATGAATGCAACAAAGTCCTTACTCTCCTATAACTTACATTCAGGTAGGGAGATAGCTGACCAACAAATACATATATAATGCAAAGTAGATGAGTCCTAAGAAGAAAAATAAACCTGAGCACGGGATGAAGTGTGACAGAGGGTGACCGGGGAGGTTGCTCTGTCAAGTAGGTATCTGTCTGCATCCCAGGCAGAGGGAAGAGCAGTACCCTGATCCTGGGAAGGACATGGCTTCCCAGGAGGGAAGGAAGGGGAAGAGAGGTTGGGGATGAGGTCCATGGGGCAGCTTGGGATTTGAGTGGAATGGGGAAACCCTTGGAGATTATTGAGCAGGGACATGTTTTGACATAGGTTTGAAAGGAATTACACTGCTTGTTTAGTGGAGAAAAGGCTGCGCTGGGGGTAGGGATGGGAGCAGGGAGCCCAGTTAGGAAGCTACTACAATTATCTAGGAGGGAGATGGTGATGGCTTGCAGCCATGACCTAAAATTGGAGGAGGTGAGAAGTGGTGGATTCTGGAAATACTCTGAAGTTATGATGGACATATTTGCTGATGGATTGAGATGTGTGGTGAGAACAAGAGAAGAGTCATGTTTTGACTTGAGCCAAACTAGCAGTACCATTTACCAACATGGGCAGCTTGGGAGGAAGAGCTGCTCCAGAGATGAAGATTAAGAGTATGGTGCAGACACAAAGCACCAAACTTTGTGATGCTTCTTGCACATCAGGTGACATCAGAGAGAGACCTGAGTGACAAAGTTAGTCAGGAGCTCAGAGGGGAGGCTGGACTTTTAGATTCGGGTGTCATCAGCAAAAAAGGGCTTTGTGAAGTCACGGTCCTGGATGAGGCCAACAAGGGAGTGAGAAGATAAGAGGTCCAAGCTAATCCAGCATTCATGCATAGAAAATGGCTTCCCTGGTGGCTCAGTGGTTAGGAATCTGCCTGCCAATGCAGGGGACAAGGGTTCGAGCCCTGGTCCAGGAAGATCCTACATGCCGCAGAGCAACTAAGCCCGTGTGCCACAACTACTGAGCCTGCGCTCTAGAGCCCACGAGCCACAACTATTGAGCCCATGTGTCACAACTACTAAAACCCACACGCCTAGAGCCCATGCTCCGCAACAAGAGAAGCTGCTGCAATGAGAAGCCCGCGCACCACAACAAAGAGTAGCCCCCACTCTCTGCAACTAGAGAAAGCCCGCGCGCAGCAACGAAGACTCAACGCAGCCAAAAATAAATAAATAAATTAAAAAAGAAAAAGAAAAGGGGTACATACTGGGACGAGTCCAGACGGGAAGGAGGAAAACCAAGAGTGCTTATTGTGACAGTAAATCAAGAAAGTGACCCCCTATGTCAAGTGCACGAATCAGTTGAATGAGATGGAAACAGAATTGATCACAGGGTTGAGCAACTTGTATTTCATTCATCACGAAACCTTAGGCGGTGGGCACTGTTTTTATTCACACTTTACCAATGAGGAAGCCAAGGCTCAGAGAGACCTAGTAACTTGCCGGGGGCCACACAGTCAGAGATGGAGCCAGGGCACATTAAACCCACTAAACCCAGAGGCTCCCTAGGGCTACCCTGGAGACACACATTCCCTTCTCTACTTCCAGTTTATGAGTCCTGGGCTTTTTAACCTCACCTCCCAGGTAAACAGTGCTCCAGGGAGGAAACCTTTCTCAACTCCATTTGGAGGATGACAGATTATTGCAGGATCTTCAGAGAGAATGACTCAAAATGAGGACAGAGGGAGGGTAATGTAGAGCATTTGAGAGAAGCCTGTCTAGGTTTGGGGCTCATGATTGCTTTAAAAATTTATTAGCGTGAAAGCGAAGGGGAAAAAAGGCTCAAAATAGAAAGTGTTTATACCAAAAAACCCGTGGGGGATTTGCAGTCTTTTCTGACAGATTGCAGACTACATAACAGATTTGTGGGTGAAGTCTAGGCTCTTTGTGTTTGTTCTTTTTTCATTTCCTGTATTTTATGCTTAATGCCCATTTAAGAAAAGTTAATTAGGATACTATAGAAATAGCATAAGTAACCCTCATCCCTACACAATGTTATCTATCGACTACAAAATATTTTGCATGAAAGGGCATTTTCGTCTTTGGAGAAAAAAGTGGCTGATACACTCCCCTACTTTATATATATTATTTTCTGACTGTATATTCTTAAAATCAGGAATGCTCTGAACCTAGATTTTCAAATCTGGGTCTTCCTATCCAAAATCGCATAGGTTTAGAGTAGGTAAGTTTTAAAAGGCTCTACGCAGCAGTACAGTTTGTGGACGACAGTCACAAAATGAAAGATCCTTCGTTTCAGTGTGAATTAGTTTCCTGTGGCTGCCATAACAAATCACCACAAACTGGGGGACTTAAAACGACAGGAATTTACTCTCTCGCAGTTCTAGAGACCTGAAGTTGGAAATCTAGGTGTTGGCCGGGCCCTGCTCTAGGGGAGATTCCTCCCTTACCTCTTCCCACCGCTGGAGGCTGAGGCATTCCCTGGCACGTGGCAGCATGAATCTCATCTCTGCCTTTGTCTTCACATGGCTTCTCCTTCGAGAGTCCTGTGTCTCAAATCTCCCTCTGACTTTTTCTCATAAGGACACTGTCCTTGGATTTAGGGCCCAGCAAAGATCCGTTTCTCCAAACAAGGTCACAGTCACAGATTCTGGGGCTTAGGATTTGGACGTATATTTTTGGAGGCTCTCCAAAACTCTCTACACAGTGTTAGACCCTAAAGTGGTGGGAAGGAATCAGAGGCTTAGGATGTAGTCTTCCTTGTGATGTCCACTTTTGTAAGTTTGTGCACAACACCACACTCAAGAGAATATAACAAATATGTGCAAGAACTTTCCAGGAGCACGAGAGAGAGAGGAGAGGACACTGACTTTGCAGTCCTTCCTTGCAGGGATCCAAATCCCGCAGAGAGAGAATGTGCTCTGGATCAGACCCAGCTGGGCTGAAACTCATTCTGCCAGTTGTTGGCTGTGTGACCTCGGCAGTTTATTTAGCTTGGTTTCTGTCTCTTCATTTGTGAAATGTGAGTTGTAATACTGACCTCAGCGTATCACTGAGAAGATCAAAAGAGCTGTCAAGTGTCAAGTCCCCAGCACAAGCCTAGATGATTCTACGAGTGGCCACACCCCCCTTCTCTCCAGTCCAAGCCATGCTGCCTGTTTGCCCTTCCTGATGCATTCAGCATTCAGCTTGTACCCTTGGAGCCCCCAGCTACGGGGCGAGGTGAGAGCCCTGGTCTGGTTCCTCGTATCCTGCCTCGGCCAGCTGGTCTGTTCAGGGTCTCTGTTCCCACAAGATGTTTCCGATTCACTGACTCAGTCCTTGCCCAGAGGTCATGGGAGCTTTTCTCATCTGTTCCTTAGGAAACCTTTGGCAGTCACTCTTATCTACCCAGTTCAACTCTTTGAAGCATCAGGTTGGCTTGGGAGGAATACAAAGATGAAGGCACTAGTCCTGGCCCAAAGGACTGGGAGACTACTTCAGATGTTTCCAAGCTAGCTAGTTAGGGGACCCAGAGCTAGGCTTCCGGTGGCTGTCCATGAACTGAAAGCAGCCAACAGTGGACTTGGTTGGCAGCTCAGAACTGTGGACTGAACGGGGCTGCTGGTCATGGGACTGGAAATGAAAGGCATTGCGATTGGTCCAGGTGGGACCATCTTCTCAGCTGTAGCAGATGATGGGCTGCCGGGCTTCAGGGAGGAGCCCTGGTCTTGAAACCTGAGGACGTGTTTGTGGACCCAGCAAGCTGTCTAATGTCTCTGAGCTCTAGTTTTCTCCTGTGTAAAAAATAAAACAAAACAAAAAAAAGCAGTTGTAAGTTGTTTGGGAATATAAATAAGACCATGGGCATACATTCAGGTAAACGTTATTAAACTTCAAGGTATCTTCAATTATCTTACATTTAAGATAATTGGGCAGTTATAAGTCACATGCCTCTGGGGTAGCTCTGCTCTTTGATCCACAAGTATTATTCTTTAATGCATAGAGGTGAGAAATGAATGCCAAGAAATGAAAGCAAAGTCAATCCAAGTCAGCAGAGGGGTTTTAATGCTGGTCACTTCCGGTCCAGTGGTCATGTTTTTTTCACAAAGAATTAAGCTAGGGTAGTGCATCTCAAACCTTCATGTACAATAGTTACCCAACCCCTGGGGAGCTTGTGGAAATGCAGTCTTTTTTTTTTTTTAATTTTTATTGGAGTATAGTTGATTTACAATGCTGTGTTAATTTCTGCTGTACAGCACAGTGAATCAGTTATACATATACATATATCCACTCTTTTTTGTATTCTTTTCCCATATAGGCCATTACAGAGTATTGAGTAAAGTTCCCTATGCTATACAGTAGGTCCTTACTAGTTATCTATTTTATATATAGTAGTGTGTATATGTCAATCCCAATCTTCCAATTCAACAGAGGAATGGATAAAGAAGATGTGGTACATATATACAATGAAATGCAGTCTTTCATTCAGCCGCTCTTGGCTGGGGCCTGAAATTCTGCATTTCCAGCAAGTTCCCAGGTGATGCAGATACTGCTGGGTGGAGGACCACACTTAGAGTAGCAAGGGGTGAGGCAACACCCTGGGATTCAGTCACTCAAATACTCTGGTCTTCTCAAAAGATCTACGCTCAGGATTTCCCCAAAACTAGCAGCTGTAACTTCTCTTTCCTTTTTCACTGAAAATTCATCTTCTTCAGGTCCGAATTGGCAGAGAACAATCTTCTTAGGGCAACCCAAACAGGATGGAGACAGTAAGACAGAGGGAAATTACTGCTTTGATGAGCCAATTCTTCATCCAATAAACATGCTGAATAATAAACATGCTTTTTCGTCCCCTGGGCTTTAATTTGCACATTTCAGGCCTAGCACTACAGGTCAGTCTAGTTCTCATCCAAGAGCCTAATAATTCTTTTGCTTTGTTTTAATTGTATGTTCCTTAAGATTTTGCTCTGACTCCACCTCCTCTTCTCTTTTCTTTGTTCTCTCAAACCTCTACAAGCCCCCGTGGCTTCCAAGCTTTGGTCTCTATTTTAGCACTGGTTTCATTGAATCTGGCCCTCCTTTCGTGGGTCCCCCTCCTTTAAACTATAAACTCCTTGAAGGAAAAGATGGTGACTTTTGACTCTGTGTCTTAGAGGTCTTGAACAATGTCTGGCATGTTAGACAACTCCAGTTCTAGCAAATGACTGGTTTGTTGAAACAAAGACCCTTTGCTAATCCTCACTTAATCCTCTTAACAACTCGGTGAACTTTGCTGTCTCTCCCTTTTGTAGATGTGGCAATGGAAGCTTAGAAAGGTTATGTGACATACCTAAGGTCACCCAGTTGGCAAGTGGTGGAGTTGGGCCTTGGTTGAAGGTATGTCTGGCTCCATGGTCCAAGTTCTTTCTAACTGCTTTGGAATGACCGAATGAATAAATGCACCCACAGTGAACTTTATGTTTACCATGACCTGCAAAGTTTAGGTGGCTAATCATAGCTTTGACCAGACATGTCAACATCCAGAGTGATGGCTTCCAAGTGCTGGTCCATGGGCCAGTTCCAGCTCAGGACCAAAGATTCACCAGTTTTTGATAGTAGGAAAATATGAACATAAAATTAAATTTATTTAATTGAAGAACTGCCTTCATGATGGGACCATGTCCATTCTTTTCTGATATTCAAGTGATCTTCCTTTCACATGATAATGGCAAGAAGAATCGGTAGTTATTATTATTTTTTAACATTCTTACTTGGAAAAATAGACCGATCATACTGAGTTGAAATCCTATTTTTTAAAAAAAGTTATTTCTGTGAAATCCCCAAATCTGGGCATGACTGCTCTAGAGAAAGTTAAGAAACAATCAACAACAGAGCTTCTACTTGAGGGCAAATAGTCATGTATCTTTAATGGATGATTTTGAGATTGTAATAAAATTTCCTGCTCATGAATATCCTTTTTCCCACCATGCCTTACTGACTCTGAGCAGCTGTTGATAATAATAAGACCACAAATCCATGAAAGGAACACCCCTTTAATTTGAACAAAATGATTGCAGGCTTTATCTTTTAGCGTTCCATTCAGGGACTTCGCTGGTGGCACAGTGGTTAAGAATCCGCCTGCTAATGCAGGAGACATGGGTTTGAGCCCTGGTCCGGGAAGATCGCACATGCCACAGAGCAACTAAGCTTGTGCGCCACAACTACTGAGCCTGCCCTCTAGAGCCTGCGAGCCACAACTACTGAGCCCACGTGCTGCAACTACTGACGCCTGCATGCCTAGAGCCTGTGCTCCGCAACGAGGTAAGCCACTGCAATGAGAAACCTGCACACTGCAATGAAGAGTAGCCCCGACTCGCCACAACTAGAGAAAGCCCACGCTCAGCAATGAATACCTAATGCAGCCTTAAAAAAAAAAAAAAGAGCTTTTTTTAAATGTGCAGTCTTTTATTTTTTGGCCGCGCAGCAAGGCATGAGGGATCTTAGTTCCCAAACCAGGGATCGAACCTGTGCCCACTGCAGGGGAAGTGCAGAGTCTTAACCACTGGACTGCCAGGGAATTCCCTAAGTGGGCATTCTTTGAGGTGCTTGGAGAGCACACAATTCTATAGACTGAGAGTCAGGCAACTAGAATTTCTAGCTAGGCGGGTGAGGAGAGGGAGGGGAACAGGGACTGCCCAGGAAGGCCAGGGGTGTTTGGTTGAGGGATCAGGGCTAGAGAGAGCAGGTCTTGAATAATGGGCACACCCAGAATAATGTTGAACAAATACACAGAGAGAAGATAAAAGAATGGGGAGTTCAGATTTTACTTATTAATCTACCTTAAAGCAAAATCCCAAATCGAAATAAACACAGCCAACAAAACTCCCATGATATCATCAGAAATGGTCCAGTTTCCACATGGAAGTGTCAGACGAGCTGCTGGAATTCTTATAGTTTCTCTAATTCATGCAGGATCATGTGTTCAAATTTTATTACAATCTCACTGTGTTCATATCATCGTCTGGTGATTAGAATGACTGACAGGATAAATACAGGTAATTACAATCCTCTCCTTACCCACACTTCACAATATTCAGCCCTACCTAACAGAATTGATCTGGTACCCACGACTACAAAAAGAATATCCATGTGTAAAGCAGTAGATCACAGGATACAAGGTACAGTTAGGCATGCACCACAACTCCAGAAAGGGCTTGGTGTGTGGTGGACCTCAGTGAGTCATGACCCAATAAACTCTTGACACACTTTCCAGGTGAGCAGAATTCACTATCCTGATAGTAAAACTACCCCTCATCGCTAAGTAGCTTAAAAGTTAAAAAGCCACCGTTATGAGGTAACAAGCATCAGAGCAACATCCAACAGACTGTATATGATTAGAACACCTGGAGCTATCTTGCTATAGAATGGGTTTATTATGTCTGTTGTATTATATATTATATAATGTTGTATTATGTATCGATATTATATTTATTATGTCTGTCATATACTTGATTTTTTTCTGATCCAGCTATTGTTGACATTAGCAATGATTAAGAATCAAATCTGGTGGCATTTCTCATCTGTGAAATTTTCAATAATTATAAGGAGACAGAGACTTCTGGTTAGCAAAGGAGAGAATGGTCCTGGAATATTCCTTCCCCATGAGAGACCTGACCCCAAAATTGAGCCAAAATGTATCTGATGTCTTTATTGATTTGTTGGTGAGGGTGGGATTGAAGTGTCCATAGATTTTGCATGTGGGTGGATCTCTCCGTTGAGTAAACCAAGCCAATACCCTCAGCGTCTGTCTCCCAGGAAAGTGTTTGAGATTTGGCAACATGATGACAAGTAAGATGGAGTCTCTACTCTTAAGGTGCTTACAATCTAGATGGGAATGTAAGATGTGTGTGTGCATAAAGATAGAAAATGGTGATGTGCTGGAGGGAGAGACAGAGGAAGTGAGAAGGGGAAGTTTCTCTGAGCAGGGGCTTGAAGGGCAGCTTCATGGAATGTGTGCTATTTGCACTGAGCCTTCAGGGATGGGGTCTAGGAAGAGGACGGGCAAACATTTACTACCTAAGTAATTAGGGCACGTCAAGATATAGAGGAGTGCATAGCACAGGGAGATCAGCTCGGTGCTTTGTGACCACCTAGAGGGGTGGGATAGGGAGGGTGGGAGGGAGGGAGACGCAAGAGGGAAGAGATATGGGGACATATATATATATGTATAACTGATTCACTTTGTTACAAAGCAGAAACTAACACACCATTGTAAAGCAATTATACTCCAATAAAGATGTTTTAAAAAAAAGATATAGAGGAGTGCATTCCTGCACAATGAAACAGCATGTGCCTGAAAGCCCAGGCTTTTTCCACGGGGGTCACGTGGGCAGATGGGATGTAGGGATCTTAGTGATGAGCCTTGGAGAGTTAGGTTGAATACAAGATAGTCGGGGGGGCTTTGAAAACCAGACCAAAGAGTTTGACTTTTATTCTGTATGTGATTATTGCAGACAGATACTGTTGTTCACCTACACAGCAGATATTACTTACTCACCTTTTTCCTTTGCTAACAGAGCCACAGTGATCATAAACTTCCCACGTGATAGACAGTCAGCGCCTGTAAAATGGTTTTGTAGGTGTTTGATCAGAGGAATAGTGCCTGAGCTGATTGGTCCTTTATATGGACGACACTGGTGAGGGGGCTGGAGAGTTGCGGGGAGGGAGAAAAACTTGACCAGCCAAAAAGATTAAAATGAAGGTCATGGAGCATAGTAGCAGTAGGACACACCTGAAAACCCAGAGACAGAGGCTTTTTTGTTTGTTTGTTTGTTTTTCTTTCTGTACAAAAAAGGCCAACAGAGGCAAAGATTGGCATTATTCTGCCACAAGCCAAGGAACAGCAAGAATTATCGCAACCCTCAGAAGATAGAACAGGCGAAGAAGAGTTCTTCCCTAGAGCCTTCCAAGGAAGTGTGGCCCTGCTGACACCTTGATTTTGGACTTCTAGTATCCATGACTTTGAGAGAATAAATTTCTGTTGTTTTAAGTCATTTCGTTTGTGGTGATTTGTGATGGTAATCTTAGGAAGCTAACACCTAGACCAATCACTGCGATGAAAAGATAAAGATTGTCATGCTGAACGAGAAGCAACCTATATGCTGTTTATAAGAGACACACTTTAAATAAAAAGACACAGGCTGAATGTAAAAAAAAAAATGGAGAAAAATATACTTGGCAAACTCTAGACAACAGAGGCTGCTGTGGCTTTATTAGTGTCAAACCAGGTAGACTCAGACCTAAGGTCTATTACATGAAAAGACGGAGCGCTCTTACTGATAAAATAAGCTTTTCAACAGAAACACATAACAATCTTAAATTGTATACACCTAATAACATGGCTTTAAACCATATGAAGCAAATACTAGCAGAACTAAAAGGAGAAATACCAATCCATATCATAATTATGGATGTTGACAGCACACATCTCTCAGTAACTGATAGAATAAGCAGGAAAAAATAATCAGTACACATAAGAAAATATTTGAGGGGCTTCCCTGGTGGCGCAGTGGTTGAGAATCTGCCTGCTAATGCAGGGGACACGGGTTCGAGCCCTGGTCTGGGAAGATCCCACGTGCCGCGGAGCAACTAGGCCCGTGAGCCACAATTACTGAGCCTGCGCGTCTGGAGCCTGTGCTCCGCAACGAGAGAGGCCGCGACAGTGAGAGGCCTGCGCACCGCGATGAAGAGTGGCCCCCGCTCGCCGCAACTAGAGAAAGCCCTCGCACAGAAACGAAGACCCAACACAGCCAAAAATAAATAAATTAATTAATTAAAAAAAAAAAAAAGAAAGAAAATGTTTGAGCAATACAATTTACCAACTGGACTTGAGCCATGAGCCCAACAAGGGCAGAAAATTCACTCCATGCCACTGACAGATAGATGTACATGGTGTGGGGTCATTCCCAAGTGCTGAAAGGGTTTTGATTTATTTATTGTTAGCAAGTTTCCTCCTTGTACCAGTTACATAGACATTGTATAAAGACAGTGGGGGAATAGCTTGCAGCTTTACTACTTTATTTCCTGCCCCTCAATGCTTTGGCAGCAGGATATTAGTGCCAGACAAGAGGAAGAAAGGGATCAGGACACTTAGGATTTGAGTGGCTCAAGAAATATATGAATGATGACAAGATCAGAATCATAAATACAAAGATTGATTTGTGGGGTGGTGGTTAAGAAGCCATAGCAGTGTGAGCAGAGGAGCTGGTGTGGTTGATGAGCATGGATAGGAGTCAGAGTCCAGACGCTGAGAAGCAGAGCAGACTTGTGTCTCTCCCTCGTAGCAGGCGAGAGGCAGGCCGTAAAAAGGGAAATGTGATAAGGAGTAGGCTAGTGGAAAGTTACCGGAGGCCTTGGGCACAGAGGTTAAGAGTGTGGACTTTGGAGTCACACTGTCTAAGTTTGAATCCATTTGCCTGTGTGACCTCAGGCAAGTTACTTAGCCTCTCTGTGCCTCAGTCTCCAACTGAGAAATCCTGAGGCTTAAACAAGTTGATAAGATTCATATTGTTTGCTACTTCTGGGAAGAGGCATGTCAGGCATATAGTTGTAGGTGCCCAAGCACTAGAAGGTATTAATGCCAAGGTCCAGGGCAGGACAGAGGGTGCCTGGTTAAGGACCTCTGGGCCTTCAGATCGTCTTCATAGCACGAGAGAGCCCGAGGCCGGTGGCCTCCGGAGGGCCTGGGGCAATGTGTAAAAAACCCGAGTCTGGGAAGCAGAAGCACTCCTTTCTCTAGACTTAGCAGTATCTGCCATGACTTTTCTCCTTCTTTTATACTTAATGACCTTTTTCTGATTATGAAGGCTCTGCATTGCAGCATTATTTGTAATAGCTAAAAATTGGAAACAAATGTCTGTGAATAAGGGAATGGAATAATTAATTGTGGTATATTTGATGAATACAGCAGTTAAAATAAATGAATTAGTTCAATGCACAGCAAGCTGAATGGCTATCAAAAATCTAAAGTTAGTGAAAAAAGTAAGTGGCAGTGTGATAAAATTTATATAAATAAACATATTACATGATGTTTATGAAAACATAATGTGTAGAAAAGTATACAAACACAGATTAGACGGATGCATTCTCAGGAAGAGAGGGGTCTGGAACTAGGAACAAAGTGGACTCAAACTTCATCTAGAACATTCTATTCCTTCATTAAATATTTGAAGCAAAAACAACAGTTAATTTTGGGTCCATTATTTTCCTGTACTTTCTTCTGTTTTTATAAACTTTTCCTGGCCATTGTAGAAAATAAAGTATAGAAAAAGCAAGTAACTAGCATTTAGATATAATCACTATGATCATTTTGTCCTATTACAATGTGTGTGTAGAGGTGTATTTAAAATTATACTGTATATACAGTTTTGTAAAATGCTTTTTAAACTTGACGGATTATGTTTTTCTATGTCATCAAATGTTCTTTAAAGATATGATTTTCAGTGGCTGCAAAATAGTTCACCCTCTGCACATGCTATAGTTGTTCTATCATTTTTCCGTGACTGGATCTATAAACTATTTCTGACTTTTTGGCACTGTAAATAATGAGACTGTGAACATTGCATATTGCTGATTATTCCATTAAGATACATTTCTAGGAATAGAATTATGGGTTCAAAATGCATGGGCATTTTTAAGGCTATTGATACACATGGACACATTGTTTTCCAAAGGATAGAAACAGTTGATATTTCCACCAGTTCTGTACGAGATAACTGCTGATTTTAAGGTCCATTAATTGGATAAAACTCCTAACTCACTCCACCTCTACTGTAAATTTGTTTATCCTGGTCCTCCAGTCATGGTTTAGACCTCAGGAAGAGAGTGGCTTCTGGCTGGAAGACAGGCGTGGTGGGTGATTCCCCTAATATTTGCTCAGGTGGGAACCTCAGAGCCAGCCTTCTCCCTCTGATGAATTCTGTCACTTCCAGTCATTAGGCTGAGGGCCAGTCTTATTACTGCTCAGCACCTCCTACTCTGTGGCTGACACCTACACTGCAGTCTGCCTTCATAGAGGAAAGACAGCCTGTTATGTTGTAGTTGTTGCTGTCTTATATCAATAGGAAGCCAGTGACACTATTCTCAGCAAAAACACAGATTCACCCTAAGTGGCTGTCCCTTTCTAAATGGGATAATCCAGACCTGATGTTCACTATGACTGTTCTCTTACATATGGGAACACCTCTCTGTACCTGAAATTGAGTCTGGTCACGGGGCTACTGATGAGTATCAAATGGTTCAGTAGAAGAATTAATGGTTTAGTCCTGGCCTATGAATTGACATGTAACATATATTTGTTACAGACCACGTATTTACTTCTAGGATATCTGTAGAGATAAGCCCCGACTATTTTGAAAGAGCCTCCCACCTGGTGATACTGTGTCGCATTGAAACTTACATTGATATAAAACAGAAATTATTTCCACACTCAACTGTCACCATACAGCTTCAGACATTTTAAAGTAAAAAAAGTAGCTTCCTCCTACTGTTCTTAGGATAAATAGCCACATCCTCACCATGATCCGCAAGCCTGTCTGGTCTCATTACGTGCAGACTCTCCCCTTCAAACCTCCTTGACTTTCTCTCTAGATCTCAAACTCAGCATGAGCAAACTCTCGCCTCAGGGCCTTTGCACATGCAATTTCCATGGTATGGAATAGTCTGCTTCCTCCTGTATTATTCCAGACCTAGCAGATCCCAGCCCAGGGGGCTCCTTTGCCCAGTCTTAGTGGAATCCCTTAGAAGAGCTCAAAAAAAAACCATCTTCAGGAAAGGCAGTCCGTGATACCCCAGACTACATCTGGACCCTCTGATGAATGGTATCATAACATGTTGTGTTTTTGCTTGTGATGCTTTATAGTTTTCCATTCAATGTTTATGTATGTCATTATTGTTTGGTGTCTGTCTCTCTCATTGGTTTTTTGTGCTCCATGGGCAAAGAGGCAGCTTTTCTTGCTACCAGAAGCATGATGGCCAGCACAATGTGGGGCAGACAGGTGCTGAATCACTGCTCGTCAAATGAATAAATGGATACTGACATAGTATGGCTGATGGCTTGGTTGGGTTAGTGCAATGGCTGAGTGTCCTTGCATGCAGTTTCCTTGCAAGGGGATGAGCTATTTCTTATGCCATAGAAGAGTGTCATTCATAGTAGAGTCTTTAAGACAGCTGGGCAGGTTTTCTCATCTGCTTTCTCGCCTACTAGTGCTGGGAACTTGTCACTACCTTTGCCTCAGTCTCATTTAAAAAATGAAGACAATATCTTCACTTTTCCTTCATCCTAAGACATCATTATTAAGTGACATCATTTAATAATAACTTTTCAGTGGAACAAACCAAATATACCAAAAAGAGCAACATTGCTCTCGCATTAAATATATATATTGATTGTAAAACACCCACTCCTGGGCATGTTAACGTGTGAAAAAAATGAACATCTTAGGGCTTCCCTGGTGGCGCAGTGGTTGAGAATCCGCCTGCCAATGCAGGGGACACGGGTTCGAGCCCTCGTCTGGGAGAATCCCACATGCCACGGAGCAACTAGGCCCGTGAGCCACAACTACTGAGCCTGCGCGTCTGGAGCCTGTGCTCCGCAACAAGAGAGGCCGCGATAGTGAGAGGCCCGCGCACCGCGATGAAAAGTGGCCCCCGCTTGCCACAACTAGAGAAAGCCCTCGCACAGAAACGAAGACCCAACACAGCCATAAATAAATAAATAAAATTAATTAAAAAAAAAAAAAAAGAACATCTTAGAACTTAGACAAAATTTGGCTGTCCTGCCACAAAGACTGGTTATGAATATTAAAACAGCATGTTAAGTGTATTGACCACTGGCACACAGTGCTCAATAAAATGATACTTATTATTAAGCTTATTACTATTATTACCGTCATTTTACTTTGAGAGGGTTAACCTGATTTTAGCCTGTGGGTTGTATATTCCCAGTGATATTAAAGGGCCCATGTCTTTGTCTGGGCGGAAGAAATTTTCCTCCACCCTTCTGGCTTCTGACAGGTCTAAGAATTAAATTGACAGGAAACAGATTAACAGAAGATCAAACAAATGTGTAATAACATGTATACATGGGAGAGACCTAGGAAAAATGAGTAACTCACCAAAACGGCCAAATCCCTCACCTTAAATACCATTCTCAGCTAAAGACGAAAGAGGATGTCAAGGGTGGGGAGAGCCAGTCATAGGAGGTGACGAGGAAAGCACAGTATACAAGGGTAAGGCCAGGGTAAGGCCGTTAGCAGATTTAAGTCTCTAGAGATCTGATCACCCTTCTTTTCCCGGTACAGTGAGGGAGACACACTTACAAGTGGAGATTTCCCTTATAAATGTAAATATTTCTTATAAAAGGGTAACTTCTACTTGATTTTCAGAGCTTTCCCCCTTGTCTGCTGTTTCTTAGAAAATAACCAGCTTAAAATAATTCCTATGCCAAAGAGACATATTTAAGTGTGGCAAATTCTGCTCCCCTCCACCTTCTATGTCTTGATGAATGCAGTCTCCCCTAGCATTTAGTAAGATGCAGTGACCACACAGGAGATAGGCATCACAGTGTAGATAGTGAGGAATACAAACCATGAAGACCAAGCTGTTTTGGACCCTGCCTCCTGCATGATCTTGAATGAAGGAAGAGAAGCCAAGAGGGTGGGTCTCTGGTCTTCCTCAGACTGTAGGCACTCAGTATCCAGCTCCTTTTCTAAAGAAAAGCCCCCTTTTAGTGGGCCTGCATTTGCTGTCTCTCTGTTGTGGTCAGGATGTTATTGTTGTCTTTTCTGTGTTTTCACAAAATAACATGGGAGCTTATATATTCCAAGAGATCGCTGTTGGGCATTTCCGGTCCCACTGCCACCCCCTGGCGCAGACCTTCATTGCTCACCCCCGTGCAGTCACTTCCCACCTCCACACTTTCCTGCCTTTAACCCGCCCAGTTTAATTCAATTCAGTACAAACAAGCGACTTGCTGTCCCTGGAGTCATCCATCTAAGTTATAGACGGGCTCTTCTCACTCCCCTTCAGTGTCTGGTTAAGCAGAAAAACTCACAGTCATGGAAAGCGTTATTCTTCTTCACATGTAGGGAATAAAGTCCCTCCCCTTGGTTAGTCTGGTATCTGAAGCTTTCCCAAGTCAGAGCCCATTCTAACCTCCCTGCCTCTCTTCTGTTCAACCCTGTTTTGTTCCTGACTCCCTGCCAATCCCATCTCTCAGTCTCCTCTGCTTTCTGGAATAATCTCCATCACTCTGACCTCCCTTAGCACTGCCTGGGCTTATCCTGCAGCACTTGATTCCACGTTTCTAGCTTGCAGTGCAGTCAGACATGTGCACAGCTGGTGTACCTTCTAGACTGTAAACTCCTTGAAAGCAGAAACTCCACCTTCCTTCTCCTTATATTGTAGTTTTTACCTATAGTACATGCAGAATGAGTAAGTTACTTTTTGGTTACTGAAACATCAAAAGGAACAGTAATTAGGTATCCTTTATGTGTCACAGAAATTAAATCTGCAAGAGAATAAAGGTGCCCAGTGAAGGGATCTTTCTTTTGCAAGTCATTTCTTCTTTTGTGTGTTCTCCCTTTGAACTAACTTAATGGTGCAAAGGGGCTTTCCTCATCTCTGATGGACAGAGGAGGGAGGTACATGCTGACAGATGATGCTATTTTAGCCATGCGTCCATTCATGCGTGGATCCCATGCTCGGAATGCAGCCAGTATACATTGTTAGATCAATACCAGTGCTTCACTGTATGAAGGGTGGGTTGAATCCAGATGTGAGTGTTACCGAACCAAACTTGAGTCTGCTCGCTCTCCTGTAGCGCAGTAAAGCCACTCTACTGACCACTGGGTTGTGATGAGGGAGAGGGCAGCATTTATTATAAGCCTCCAGACAAGGAGTCTGGGCAGCACCAGTGCTCAAAAACTTGAAGTCTCCAATAGGTTTCAGGAAAGCATTTTTAAAGGCCAGGTGAGGAAGGGGAGTCACAGGGTATGGGATCAGCCCTTGCACAATACTCTGATTGGCTGATAGTGAGGTAACAGGGCAGTGTCACAGGGGTTAACGTTATCACTCCTCAGGCTCCAGGAGGTCTGGGGGCTACGTGCTCATGATCCTCAAGTGGTTAACGTCTTCCATTTGGTGGGGGGTTTGGCCTGTGTAAAATGGCTCAGGCCATGTGCATCAGATACTGTTATCTAGGTAATTCAGAGAGGAGTTAAAGCAGAGGACATGGGGGGAGGGGTCTGTCCTGGGAAGGCCCCATAGGGTCCTGCTTGGTTACATGAGGACCAGGAGCTGAAGGTGGGATAAGCCACCTGGATTTAGGGCACAGCTGGGCAAGATCCTGGCTCCCCCAGCTGCCCCCTTCTCAGCTGCAGTTCCTAGGGGAAAGAGTAGCCACTGAACATTTTTATCCTTAAGAGCTAAGCTGACTCTACCAACTTTCAAAGAAACAGGTGTCACAGACAATTATTCTAAGCCAATGACACTGGGATATCTGCAAGTGGAAGTTCTTGGTGTTTTAGGGCATGTGAAAAAAATAATTCTGTAAGCAACATAGCCTACTGGGTTTTCCACATTGTGTTTTATGGCTCCCTCGAGCTTTAGGTGTTCTTTTGAAAGCAATGACTTATTACATTTGTCTACTGAAAAAAAAAACTGCGCAACATAAGAGGAGTGAGTTTCAGTTTTACTCAGGGACCTTACTGAGGACTATAGCCTAGGAGACAGCCTCTCAGATAGCTCTGAGAAACTGCTCCAAAGAAGTAGGGAAGAGCTAGGATATATATGATTTTTTTTTGGCTGGGCAATACATGTAGTTAAGCCTAAAAAGATCACTGCTAGTCACAAAGAGCAGACATCTCAATTAATGATTTTAGTGCTTTTCTATGTGTGGGAAGATGCTAGAGTCTGGGGTCATTAAAATTCTTCCTTAGACATGCAACTTGACTATCTAGGGACCCATTTATCCAAAGCACAGAATGCTCCATCCTGTTTTTTTCCATTCTGAATTCCCCTCAGGGTGCACTGTCCTGGGCGATGCAGTGGGTTTTGACTTAACATTTTGTATAAAGGCATGATGGGTGACACTCTTTGTTCTTTCTGTTTACACATATTTTAAAATTGTGCATGGGATATAATTTCTCAATCCAATCTCTTTTCTTTTGCAGTGACCAAATTACATTCATGTCTTTATCTTGTGGCAGACGTGTTTCCAAGTATCAACAGGCTCTGAACAGTTAAGTCAACAATTTGATTTTCCTGATTGACAGATGATTTTCAGATTTCTTTTAATGATTGCAAAGTCAAAATAGCAATTCTGAATTAACCAAAAAAAGCTGAAAAGCCCTGGTAAATGTTAGAACAGGCTCAGGGGTTAGGGGACGTGAATTCCAACCTCAATCTGGAGATGATTGAACTTGTTGAGCACATTTTTTCCTCTCACTACTGGCCTCTCCAGCTGTTGAGCAGAGACAGTGGTGACAGTCCCCCCTCCTCCCAAAGATGTGAAGTATGTGGAAATATATCCTCAGACTAAAAGGTCACACATACGTTTGAATTAAGTAGAGCGTCTATGGTGTTTTTAGGTGCTGTTATTTCTAGGTAGAGCCCGTATAAAAAATTTCCATCTCAGTGACAGGTGACAAGTTGCTCATCTGTCATAAACTAGTCCATAGAAATCATTTATCTTTCCCTCTTTCTCTGCATTAGCATCTTCTTTTTCAGCAGGGCAAAAATGGCCTTGTTTTCAATGACAGACGTAATCTGAGTGGTCATTCTGTCTGTGTGCTCCATGTCACCCTATCCCTTTTGAGCTATGTGCCAGTTCCCAGTGATGGGGACGAACTTCCCTCCACAGTGCTGGCCTCTCGGGTAATGATCAACCATAGAACTGTTCCAGGACATGAGGTTTTAGGGCAAGGTACTCCTGAATCTAATTTTTCTTGCATTATTTTAACCAGATGCTAATAGAAATCTACAGGAGAGTGACCTCTCATTAAACTTCGGGAAATTTCTTAGGTAGAAGCTGTCCAATGAGAAATGTCATCCTCTAGCAATTTCAGAGTCTTGTGATTTTTATCAGAATAGAGTTATTTGCCTTAAGGATTTTTCTAAACCTATTACTTTCCTATAAAAGGCTTTCAATTGAAATAATACATTTCTCATTATGAAGTTAACTTTCATTGCTAGAGACTCTAAATACTTGAAAAATATTTTAAACTCCTATTCAAGGACCATTTTCACCATTGCAAAATTCACATAGGGTGATATACAGGTTTAATACCTTGCTGCCATATTAATAAAATCCAGCTGTAATCAGAAAGGAAAGGATCCTATATCTTAATAATATCATAGTGCTCTTTCAGAAATGCTGAATAATCACTCTGGCTGGACTTGGGGAGGCAAGGGCATCCCATTATTTGAAGAGCATCATATGGTGCCTAATGACTTAGAGAAACTATGATCATACTTTCTATCTTATCCGAAAGGTACCCCTCCTTCAGATCGTCTTTGTGGGGATAATTCTTCTCAAGGCCACACTTTCTCATATGCCTTTTTCCTTCAATTCCATGAAAGACACTAGCTTTAGGGTGGATCTCACATTATCACTGATGGCGTGTTGCCTCTCAACCCTTTTCCCCTAGGTTGCAAAGCCCATCTTTGAAGGGTTGCAACCTTATCTACTCACAGGTCTGCTTAATCCATTGGAACTGCCAACCTTGGCAGTGACCCGAAAGCTTATATAGCCTTGTGCTTTGCATACCACTCTAGTCTGGCTAAAATGCTACCATTATTCAAAACAATATTGTAGAATTTCAGCACCTTTTACTTAAAATGTTTAAAATTGTTTTGTAAGAAGGTGATTTTTCAGTCTTACTTGTAAAGTGAGAAAACTCTCGATGAGAGTATCAGCTGTAAGGTTAGAAAAGGAATCTTCTTAGAAGCCTGTGCTAGCAAAATGGGATTTTCTAGAGCTGATATATTTTTACTTAAAAATAGTTGATAAGCCAATATTTAATTCCCCCCCCCCTTCACAGGAAGGACTTCCTGAGTATTAGTAATATTTTAGGCACACACAGTTATTTTATTCCTAAGTTGTCAGTGCCTGAAATCATTCATTTTAATACATAAGGAAAAATTCCCCCAACTATAGCAAGAAAGGGTTAAGTTATGTGCTTAAGATTGTAATAAAGTGCATGGTAATTGTGCCACAGAAGTGCTTAGAGTCCTTTGTGCTTTTATCATATATTTTAGCAAAGGATTCACATTTGTCTTAGTATTATTGCCCACCTGGTACTTGTTTTGCCCTACCGATGTTTGGTTGCTAGTGGGTCAGGAGAACATCTTAAAATTCCTTTGCCAGTTGTCTTTCAGTGTGTGGGGGGATAGGAGTGCAGAAGGCACTCATCGCAGGAAGCACGCCAGTCCTCTGCAACCGAGATGGAATGTCTGTCAGCATCAATTGCGTCATAGATGGTGCTGTTGCCGCACCTGAAAATTAATGCGCAAAGAAAAACTGTGACACAACCTAGAATGGAATATAGGTGTGTCAGGTGGCAAAACACCTTCTAAAGATTCCTGAGATCATATTTCTATTTGTGTTAACTTATTTTTTTGAGATATGTGAATGAACAGCTATTGAGTGATAGAAAAATTATCCTGTGAATGATGTCATGAATATGAAAGCTTGCTAACCCCTGGTGATGATTGCTTTAGGTTTCTTCACTTTTTTCAGATCTCTTTCTTACCAATATTCTGCATTTGTGAGACAGCAGATCTTCTAGAAGGCTATGGTCTATGGTGGCATTTCCCTAACCGACTAGTCTTCTTGGAACTCTAGTGTTTTACAAAATTTAATAGTTGTTTCATGGAAAAAGGATTTTCCTGGCTGTATTAGTCAGGGTTTTGCAGAGAAACAGAAGTGATGCATGTGTATATAATTAGAAAGGGATTTATTGTAAGGAATTGGCTCATGTGATTATGGAGGTTGACAAGTCCAAAATCTGCAGTGTGGGCCTGCAGGCTCGAGACCCAGGAGAGCCAATGGTGCAATGAAGCCTGAAGGCATTTTGCTGGAAAATTCCCTCTTGCTTGAGGAAAGCTGGTCTTTTTTGTTCTATTCAGGCCTTCAACTGATTGGATGAGGCCCACCCACATTGTGGAGGTGAATTTGCTTTGTTCAAGATTTACCATTTTAAATATTAACCTCTTCCAAAAACACCCTCTAAGTTGACAAATACTATTAACCATCACAAGTCCGTCCCTTGTCAACATGGCACCCATATGCATCTCTTTAAAACATAGATAAGGAACTAAGAGGGGAGAAAGCAGACATTTGCTTAATACACACACATGCACACACACACATAGTCATAACAAAGTAACATGAAACAATCATGACATTCTCAGTCCTCACTTCTGTAACTGGTCATGGTAGTTGTTGGTATTCATAACTACCTTCTTCCACTCCCCATTCTGTATTCCCTTTGCCTCCAGCAAGCACGTCTGGTCATGGTTCTTTACCTGGTGGGGTGAACCAGAACTCCATTCCTGAAGCATCTAGGTCATTAGTAGTTCTACCTTGATTGGGTTGTTATAGGTTTTCAGTGACCTTAATCATAGGGTGTGGTAATACTTAGAGACACCCTAAGAAATCTCCTGTATTCCAGGCATACTCTTGCTTGGCACCCCGATTTGTCCCGGTAGTCACGATCAATCATTCCAGCCAGCAGAGTAACTACCTTGTTTGCCTGTTGATTCAGAGGCATGAAAAGCCCGAAGTGGATGGTGGCAGTCTTAACTTCCAGTGCAATGGAATCATTGCTGTGTCTCCTGGTAGAAGCTTTTTTCTCTTTGGGACTAAGACCTCCAGACCTGCTAGCCTAGAGTATAAGGTCATGAGGGCAGGAAGCAAAAATTTTGCAAGTGGGTTACTGGGGGTAATGGTGAGTGGTGCCACTCTCATTCCTACCCCTTGATTCCTGGACCCATGAATCCTATCAGAGAAATAGCACCATTTGTTGGACACTGATTCAGACCGTATATAGCCTCCTGGAGAACCCTGCCCCAACCCTGCAAGATATTGTCAACTAGTTGGCACTGTAACTGAGTCTTTTTTTTTTTTAATTGAGGTATAGTTGATTTATATTATTAATTTCAGATATCCAACATAGTGTTTCAAAATTTTTAATGATTATACTTCATTTAAAGTTATAAAATATTAGCTATATTCCCTGTACTTTACAATATATCCTTGTGGCTTATTTACTTTATATATAGTAGTTTGTGCTTCTTAATCCCCTACCCCTATCTTGCCCCTCCCCCCTTCCCTCTCCCCACTAGTAATCACTAGTTTGTTCTCTTGTAACTGAGTCTTCAAAAGGCCATTCCACCATTCTATTAATCCAGGCTCTTCAGGATGATGGGGAACGTGGTAAGACCAGTGAATTCCATGAGCATGGGCCCATTGCCATGCTTCATTTGCCGTGAAGTGATTTCCTTAATCAGAAGCAATGCTGTGTGGATATCGTGATGATGTATAAGGCATTCTGTAAGTTCATGATGATGGGGTTAAATTGACGATATCAACTTCATTAACTGGCTTCATTAACTGAATCTAGTAGCCTAAATGGGTATTTATGCATTTGATTTGTTTGACGTTTATTATCAGCTCCTGTACCAATTGATGGGAAGTGAGGTATAGAAATGGGGATGGGATGGGACTTCCCTGGTGTTCTAGTGGTAAAGAATCCACCTTCCAATGCAGGGGACATGGGTTTGATCCCTGGTCGGGAAACTAAGATCCCACATGCCGCGGGGCAACTAAGCCCACACGCTGCAACTGCAGAGCCCACACGCCCTGGAGCCCGCGCACCGCAACTAGAGAGAGAAAACCCACACGCCACAACTAGAGAGAAGCCTGCACACCACAACGAAGAGCCCACTCACTGCAACTAAGACCTAATGCAGCCAAAAAAATAAATAAAATAAATAAATAAAATAAATATAAAAGAAAAAGAAATGGGGGTGGGAGTGCGTACTGTCAAGATCATGGACATAAATGGTAATGTCTAATCGGGGAGGGGGGCAATACTGCCAGTTGTGTCTCATTCCTGATGAAAAGCCCAGCTGAAGCAAGGAACAGTGGCAGAGAGGGCATGATGGCTGCCACCAACTCAGTGCGTAGAGAGGGTCTCCAGCACAGGATTCCACACACAGCTGGCGAGATGTGAAACGCCAGGTACACTTATCATTATCGTCAGCGCTAACCCAGAATCACCATCTGAGAAAGACACAAAAAGAAAAGGAATCATAAGCGAAAGAAAACATAGCCATTATTTTTTTCCACTTGCGTATTCATAGGCTTATGATTTCTTTTTCAACTCAAGGAAAGAATGAAACATCTTCAATCCTATCACCCTGGAGAACTTGATGAGTAAGTGTCTGAGTGCCAAAAGGCATGGAAATAGTAATATTTGATGAAAATTTCCTGAAGTCTGCATTCAGGAATGTGACAATCCTACGTGGCTCACAGGAAACTGTCATGCTGCATAACTTTACATGAAACCAAATATGAAGTCTGTCCAGTTAATCCATAGATGATTATCATATTGAGATAGTAATGTCTTCACCACACGTGTTATCCCCTTTCTCTATCGACCGAAACTCAGCCACCATCCCTGGTCCTCAGTGGCAGAAGGAGGCATTGAAAAGAGGCAGGTAGAGCAGAGAGGTGGGGAGCAGAAGACCGAGGGCTCGGAAAAGATGCTCTTGCAAAGGACAGTCTCTGAAAAGGTGACTTGTGTGCTAAATTACGAAGCATGGAAGATGTGGAGAGGCACTGAAGAATTTTAGACAGGGTGTGATATGAATAAAATATGCACTAAAATTATCCCACTGTCCACTGAAGCATAGATTAGTGGGTGTGGGGTGCTTATGGGGATTCTGGTGAAAGTCAGTCTTGGTATGCCTTGTGGGTACCAATCTTCAGTATTTAGTAAGAATATAGCTTCCGGAGCACAGGTACATGTCCTTGTTTAGAGTCCAGTCTGTTTTGCTGTATTGTGGGCTTCTGGGACATGAAACATACTCACATGCAATTTGTTAATAAAAGAATAAGGTCAGTATTGAACGCAGGTTTGACATCTTTCCAAATTGCTCGGCCCTACCCCCTGCATTCCCTTCTGCCCAGCCAGAGAAGCCTCCTGATGGCTTGGGCTGCTAGCTGGTTTCCAGCGAGTTGTCTGTCTCCCCTAAATGTGATGGCCAGGTTTGGGGCAGCTGCAGTGCTCCTTCTACCCAACCGGACCCTGCTGCTACCTGGGCTGGGGTGGGAGGTGTGACACAACATGGAAGGCAGCAGAATTCATGCACCTTGGGGTCAACTTTACCAAAGAAGGATAGGAGACAAAAAGAAGCTGGCAGAGAAATTCCCTCCCCACCACCCACCCTGTGCCGGCATCTTTCCTGTGTTGCCATGGTTCCCAATGACCCAGAGTCAGGGGTGTCCTTGTGACCCTGTGGCCATCTTGGCAACAGCTTTAAATCTGTTCCCTCCTTCCCTGCCTCATTTTCCTTTTCCTTTCATTCCCGCAATCTCTAGCCTGGGTGAGGTTTGCCTCAGGGCTCTATTTTCCAGGGAAGTCAGCCAAGGCAATGCCAGCGTACTAACACAAAAGTCATTTTGGTTCAAATGTGGGTTTTCCTTCATGAGGGGGGCCAGCATAGATAACGGGAGTGGAATTATAGCCTTCATCACGAGAGCCTTCAGCCCAGCTGCTGAGGAGCCCTTCGCTTGCATTTTAAGAGAATTAAGATGAACGCCTGTGTCTGGGGATCCTTCCTTCGAGAGACACGGGCTGGCTGCGTGTGGCCCTGGACAGGGTCAGGTTGCCACGCCTCTGGGCCCGTCTTCACAGGTCTCCTCCAGCTCAGCGCTCTCCTCCCATCTGCATTGTTCACATCTCCAGCTCAGCTCTAACAAGCACGCTGCTAACATTTTCACCCTGTTGTTTCTGGGCATCTTTAACAGGCCAAGCTGCCTGTCTGCTGCTGTGTTCAAGTTATCTCCCCTGGAACCAGTCACTGTTTTTTAGTAAGGACTCAGGTTACAAAGTTGCATAGGTTTGGCGTGGTCTGCCCAACCCTATTTTTCTTGTAAACTGTCATTTTAGTGCCTGATTTTTGAGAATGTGTGGTGTGTTCAGGTATGCTCATGTTGCAATCCAGCAGAAGTGTCAGTGTCTCTTTTCAAGTAGACAGGAACTAAAGACTTGTTGCATGAATAAAATGCATTAAAAATATTTCTAGGGTTATGGAAAGTAACTTATCCATATAATAGAATAATTTTTTTTTCCCTTTCTGTTTATGTCAGGGAATATGTAAAGCTCTCACATTGTAGCTGACTCAAGAAAAGATTCCTCACGGCAACAGTGTATCTCCGGATGAGGGGGCTGAATATCTTTGCCCCTCTGAATCCACTCTCCCCCCTTCTCCTTATGTTCTGTGCTTGGGGAGCTGGACTTATTGGGCCACACAAATTGTGACTCTCCTGCCATCTGGCCTCCTATTGGATCCAGCCAGTGAGATGCAAAGGAGGGGAAAGGTGGATGGGAGAAAAGTGAGCTGGGGCACCCACACCTTTGTTAATATGGGTGCCCCCTAGCTATGGGTGCCCCCTAGTTCCTGCTGGGATCCTGATGGCTAAACAACTTTCTTTGAAGGTTTGTGTATTTTCCAACCTTCAGTAGGTGAATGAGTAAAGCAACTTATTAACACTTTGTTATATTCAACCGGGACTAATAAGAAATTCACAAGAAATGGGGGGAGATATTTTACTATGTCTTTAAATAAGAGTGAAGAGTATCTCCTCCTTGGCAAATGTGTATCTGAAAAAAAATGACACTATAAAATATGTTTGGAAAAGTGCCATTTAGCACATAATTCCGTCTGTCTTTTAATGATTCAGAAGGTATTTCAGTAGACAGCAGTGTCTCAAGAGCCATGGTCATGTAACAATTACAATAGTACTAAAGATGTATGGAAAGTCTGCTTAATAGAAAGCCAGAGACTAGAGTTTTCTACACTTTGGGTATAATAATCCTGTGTCTGCTATAAAAATTCCCTATGAACACTGCTAAGTTACTAATAGAACAGAGACCCAGAAAAAGGACCCCATGATAAGCTTTACTCTTTTTGAATAATGTCAGAAATATTTGTTGATTCTCTCCTACAGTCCAGACACCATTATGGTGTGTTTATCAAATTTCCGTTCATCTTCAGGGCAGCCCAACATATTGGGTTTTATTATCTCTGTTTTATAGATGAGGAAACAGGCTAGGAAGAATTAAGTTACCAGCCCAAGATCACACACCTGGGAAGGGGCAAAGCCTCTGGCCAAGAAGCCAGGTCTGTCTGATTCCCAAGTCCAAACTCTTACACTAGACCAACTGCTGTTTCAAGGAATGGGAATTTAAGAACTCACAACTTGGTTTTTCTGAGCTTGCATGGAGGAGGAGGTTAATTCCAGCTGGTGATGGCAACTAGTGCTTTACTTTCTTGTTTTTTCCTTCTAGGTGGAACTGATTCTTATGACTCGGGCATCGCTGTGTGTCATTACCCACTGCAACGGCATAATGCACCAACATTAGCCAGCAAGACAATCCTTCATGGTAATGGCAGCAGTCATTGTGCTGGGAGACCCTAGGATTGAACTTTTCACCTGAGGAAATGGTAGTAAGCCATTCTTTCAGGCGATCACTTGCAATGCCTTGCATTAAATCATAGCATTTCAGAGCTGGAAGGGAGTACTTATAATGAAAGCAATAATTTTTACTTACTCTTGAAAGTCTGAGTATAGTAGACTACACTTGGCAGGCAAAAAAAGCAATCTTTATTTTCCATGTCCCATGAACAAGGCAACAAACTCTGAGTGAGAAGGTAAAATAAAGCCTTGTTTTTCAATATTTTATGTTCCTCAGACATATCTGAGTATGTGTTAAATCCTGATGGGGGAACCAGACCTGGAGAGTTAATTTGGGCTAGTCCGGTGGCCATGGCCGGCAGTGGTGGCCGAGGAGGATGGCACAGCATTAGGAGCTGTGTTGGTGGGTAGCTACGTGCCCTTTGCTTGGAACCCGATCGTGCTTGACAAGCCAATGAAGCAGTAGAGTTCTTAAGAGCCAGGGTTCTGAAGAGAGACTGCCTGGGTTCCTATCCTGACCCTGCCACTTACCCCTCAGTGTCTCAGTTTCTCTGCCTGCAAAATGTCAATAACAAGCACGCGCACCTCAAGGGGTTGCTTTGAGCCTTGAGTCACGCATGTGAGGAACCCAGATCAGTGCTTTGCACGGGGTAAAACTTATATGTGTTAGTGACAATGATTACAGTTCTCAGTTTGCAGAGGCTCAGAGAAGTGAATCAATTTGTCTAAGGCCACACAGCTAGCAAGTGAATGAATTGGGACCAGAACCCAGGTCTCCCCAAATGCAAAGCTTGTTCCTCTCTTCTGGGCCAAGAAGAGTGACCCAGGAGAGTTGCTGTTAAAACTAATGATGCTCAGATGCTGTCCTTGGGCTGATACTTTGTGTCTAAAGCAGGGATGTTCTGACTAGGCAACCCCAGGGGCTGCGCAGGGTAGGTGGAGGGTGTGGAGACCCCCCGTCTTGGAACTGCCCAGGAGACCCTGAGTTTAGACCAGGGGAAACCAGGGATGAGTTTGTGGTGCCAAAGGCACGAGTCAACACTGAAAACCAGACCCTTCTGAGATCCCACTCAAGAGAGTTCTGCAGACGCAGCTTCAGTGCTCTGCGGAGAAACATGTGGGTCCTGGCAGTGGGCTATGAAGGATAAAGACACTCATATCTCTTTTTTTTGTTTTTAAATTTATTTATTTATTTTTATTTATGGTTGTGTCGGGTCTTCGTTTCTGTGCAAGGGCTTGCTCTAGTTGCGGCAAGCGGGGGCCACTCTTCATCGCGGTGCGCAGGCCTCTCACTATCGCGGCCTCTCTTGTTGCGGAGCACAGGCTCCAGACGCGCAGGCTCAGTAGTTGTGGCTCACGGGCCTAGTTGCTCCGCGGCATGTGGGATCTTCCCAGACCAGGGCTCGAACCCGCATCCCCTGCATTGGCAGGCAGATTCTCAACCACTGCGCCACCAGGGAAGCCCCCATATCTCTTTGATATGACATTTGCTTTGTGTTCTATCTCAAGTTCCTAGAACAGTGCCTGGAGCATACTTGGTGCTCCCTGAATATTTATTAAATGAATGGATGAATTAGATGGAGGGAAGGAAGAAGGGAGAGACAAATTATTGAATAAAGTTTTTTGCGTGCTGAAGGAGGGCAGAGAGGAGTTTTAGTGAACCTTACTTGGTGTCCTCCAGGCTGGGGCCAAATGTGAGTCCCAGGGCAGTTGGCCGGGAGATCAAAGCAGGGTGTGTGAAAGGGCGGGGTCTCTACATGCCTCTGCACACTTCCCCTTTGCCTTCTCCCCGAGCGTGGGCAGAAGTGCTTGGACATGGATCCACCCACAGGAGACAGTGGGAGCTTTCAGGACACACAAGGAGAGTGAACCGCAGGCGTGTCCATTTTTCACTTCCTAGCTCAGAATGACTCCGGGAGCGTTAATGAAAAGCACGCTGTGCATCCATCAGGAGGTGGGGGTGGAGGAGTGAGCTTGGCGCCAGGAGGTTGGGAGGCTGTTTCAGTAATTCAGGTGAGAACCATGAGGGCTCGCATTCAAACACAGGTGGTGAGGCTGGCCTGGAGGTGATGTGTTCTGGAAATATTTGTAGGGAGGGTCATCAGTACTTATTGGACTCATCATATCCTGCCCCGAGGCCTTAGATGTCCCCAATAGTGTGAGTTTATAGCTTCCAGCTGAGAATGTTGGCCAGATAGAAGTGATTGCTAGGAACTGACTTTTTTAGAATGACCACGATATTCCTTGTTTTTGAAGTTCTGAGTACCATCTGTTTGGTTCTGCAGTCTTTCTTTCCATACTTAATAAAGACCCGTTGAAACAGCATTTAATTCAGAATTTTTGCGCCTATGAAGTCACTGGGGCTTTCCCCACTACCCTAGCATCGCAGCCCCTCTCTGTCTCTGTCTGTCTCTTCCCCCCTCCCCTCCCCCTCCCTCTCCCTCTCCCACCTTTCTGCTTTAGCCATGACTGGCTCCACACATGGCAGTAGCATCGTGACCTATAACTTTGATCCTAATCCCAGGAAGGGATAATTTATGTAGCTCAGAGGCACCCTGAAAATGCATTCATGATTCCCCTGGCCCCGATCTGCAGGGTCGAAAGAGGAGACACCAGCAGGGAAAGGGCACATCTGGTGTCAGGGCCCCTGTTCTTCTAAAGGCTGGTTCTCACTCGTTCCTACATCCTCCCATGAATTCTCCAGTTCTTTACTCAACCGGGGAAGACCCTCCAGATTTGTGCTGCAATCGCTAACAGCTCCAGGGCCCACCCTTGTTCTGGTGAGTGACACCTGCCTGCCAGCCATCATCTGGCCATCCCAGGAAGGTTGCTTAGAACAAGGCAGAGGGCAGACCATGCTCAGTCCACTTCGAGGATCCGTTTTGTGCTGTCCTCTGCAGACCTGCCCCATTGCTCTTACCAGTTTTCTGTGCTTGGTTCCAACCTTGTGGCTCTTCTGATCTGCACTTCCCTGCTTACCTGGATGCCTGGGTGCTGGCTTCCTGGACTCAACTTTACCCGAGTTCTGACCTACCGCTCACTGCCCAGCTTGGACCTCTGGATGCCATGCTCTGATGTGGAACCTTCTCTGTGCTCTCTGGTTTGGTCTGGGGACCCGGGCGTTCATCTTGCCATTGCCCTTTCCCTGTTGGTCCTGTCGTGTGGTGCTTCACGTCCCCCGGGGGGCATGAAGCTGTTGGCCAGGCTGCTCCCACTTGAGTCTGTTTTGCTAAAAGAATTTGTGCCCTAGTTCCTGGCATTGTTACGTGTGACACCCCTTCTGGGCACCTTTCAGTCATTCCATATTTGGACTTGAGATTTCTAAGTTCTACCTCTCCCATCATTCACCCAAACTTGAAACTCTAACTTCTTATACAGAAATTTCATACAATGAACTCAACTGCTTTGATTACACCTTTTAGATTTAAGTTGTGCTCATTGGTCTGTGTATAAGGAGTGCATCTGCTTACTTGGGTACCTTCTGTTTTCTCTCTTGGAGGGCAGGCATTACCTTTCTGCTTAAATTACTTGGTAATGTAACCAAAGCCACCACTTATGTTATAATGCAACCAAGAATCAGTTTAGAGAGCATTAATGCTATTAGTGATTACTAAAAGATGATTTCTTCATGATACGGAAGTAATATTATGGGAAGTATCAACGTGCTTTATCTTCTGCACTTTTGCGTACGTTAACCTTATCCCTGATCACCCCGAGGACTCCATCTGCCTCACGGGTGTGGTGATGGGGTAACTGACAGGGATTTGTCGACATTACAACAGAAATGTCAAGGGAAATTAAAAAATTAATACTCAACTTGTGACATTCAAAATAAGCTTTTGCTGCCAAACAGTAGGCTTGAGGTTTTTGCTGTGAGAGGATTCCCACATTGGCATATCAATTTCTGAAACCCAGCCCTTCTGTTTCTGAAGGAATAAGACATGTAGTCTTTTTCCCACCCATGCTTTATTGAGAAATAATTGACAATTAAAAATTGTGTATATTTAAGGTGTATAGCTGATGATTTGATATATGTAGACATTGTGAAATGATCACCATAATCAAGGTAATTAACATATCCATTACCTCACATAATTACTTTTTTCTGTGTGTGATGTGGACATTTAAGACCTACCGTCCTAACAAATCCCAAGTTACGATACAGTATTGTTAACTATAGTCACGTTGCTGTACATCAGATCTCCAGGATTTACTCATCTTGCGTAACTAAAACTTCATATTCCTTGACCAACACCTCCCATTTCTCCCTCCCCCCAGCTCCTGGTAACTACCATTCTACTCTCTATTTTAGATTCCATGTATACATGAGTTTATGCAATATTTGTCTTTCCACATCTGGCTTATTTCACTTAGCAAAATGTTTTCTAGGTTTACTTATGTTCTCGCAAATGGCAGGATTCCCTTCTCCTTTTGAAGGCTGAATAGTATTCCACTGTACATACCTACCACATTTTCTTTATCCATTCATCTGTCAATGGACACTTAGGTTGTTTCCTTATCATGACTGTCATGAACAATGCTGGCAATGGACACGAGGGTGCAGCTATCTCTTCAAGATCCTGATTTCAATTGCTTTGGGTATGTGCCCAGAAGTGGGATTGCTGGGTCGTATGGTAGTTCTATTGTTAATTTTGAGGGGAAACTCCACACTGTCTCCATAGTGGCTGCACCAATTTACATTCCCACCAACAGGGCACAAGGGTTCCCTTTTCTCTACTTCGTCTTGATCACGTCTTTCTGGGAGAGAATCCAGAGAAAGGAGGGGTGTCGTATTAATTGGTGAGATGCTGAAAGTGTGGAACCTTGACTCCAACTTTACGTTTGGAGCTCTGGGAGCAGACTGTCTTGTAGGCTTCTTGCTCGTGAACCTGGGGACATCCCCAACAAAGTAAACTAGGAAACACAGAGTGGGCTGGGATTTCACTGGCCTGAGTTGCTCTTGCTTCTGGAGGGGCATGAATGGGGCCTAGACTTTCCTTCATGCTTCTGATGTTGAGAGTGGGGCAGGAGACACAGAAGGTAGCTGGGTTTTAGGCCAGCAGATCAGCCCAGGTCTCCCTGTGGTGAGGGGGGAAGGTGGACCTTTAGCAGAGGCCGGGATGGACCACTTAGGCTAAGAACTAAAGGAAGATATGCTGGCAACTCGGGCGCTCCAGTGACAGGGAGGCAGGTCAGTGAGGAGGGAACACCTGCCCAGGTGTTATTAATGATTCATCTTGACCTGATAAAGGAAGATGAGCGTATAGTACACACGGTCACATTGTCCTTAATAACATAACCTGGAAGGTTGTGCTTCAAGGCTTGGTGGTGCCTGCATCGTTGTTAGCATTACAATCTTCTCCCCTTCCACCTCTCTAATTTTATAAAAAGAAAAAAGAAGCTATCTTTAAAAATAAAAAGCAAAAGAGAATCTTGCTGGACGCATTACTCTGCAACTTGTAATATTCCAAAGCCATCCCTTTAAGTCTATAGACCTAAATCTCTCTTTTCAAAATAATTTCTTGAACACACGCATGTAACAGAATCGTATTGTTTTTGGTTCAGTCTCCTTTTTCCTGTTCCTCCTAACCTTTCCCCTCCCCCTGTACCACTGCCACCACCTACTCCCCCAGGTAGTGTTGGCGACCTAATACGTGTGCTTTTGTACTTTTTTCTATGTAGATATAGACAAATACATATGAATATGTATAGATATGTATACATCATATACATGCATACAAACATTTAGACACATACATATGTAAATACATTTATAGGCGTTTCATCTCTGCATTTTGTCTTTTTTTTTTTTTTTTTTTTTAGAAATTCACGTTCTTTTATTTATTTATTTATGACTGTGTTGAGTCTTCGCTTCTGTGCGAGGGCTCTCCCCAGTTGCGGCAAGTTGGGACCACTCTTCATCGCGGTGCGCAGGCCTCTCACCATCGCGGCCTCTCTTGTTGCGGAGCACAGGCTCCAGACGCGCAGGCTCAGCAATTGTGGCTCACGGGCCCAGCCGCTCCATGGCATGTGGGATCCTCCCAGACCAGGGCTCGAACCCGTGTCCCCTGCATTGGCAGGCAGATTCTCAACCACTGCGCCACCAGGGAAGCCCTGCATTTTGTCTTTTGTCCTTACTCCACCTGCCGGAAAGCCTTGCCCGTCAACTGGCATAACTCCAATTCATTTTTTAAATGGCTCTATAATCTTCTATGGTGTTGTCATATGATAATTCTTTCATCCATCTGTGAGAGTTTTGAACGTTTCTTTTTTCTTGTTTCCTGGAGATGGTGGCTATTTGGCTACTGTCATTTGAAAGCTTATTATATGTTCTATATTTCAAGTAAGTTTGGCAATTAAGTTTTGTTAATCTGATGATGTTAATACACCCAGATGTTTATCCACTTACTTCTAATGACATTCAAATGTTTTACTCTATTTTAGGACCAAGAGAATAGTCCTTGGTTAATGTGAGTGCTATAGAGTAAAATTATAGGACAATTAATGAATAAATATTTGTGAATATTATGTAAGTTACCAATTTCACTTTCATTAGTGGTTTCCCACCAAACTCTTTAATAGGACGTATTTGAGGGATTTCTGTGGAGAGATTAACGCTGGGCCAAAATCAAGAAGGTGGTGGCTTCAATTGGAATTAATCAATTGTTGAAAAGTGGGCTTGATCTTCAGAAGGCAATAAGGTTTTTACAGTTTTATTGGAACTTTCCTTGCAATTATTGCGTATAGTATTTTGCATTCAGATGTAGCTCATACCTGATTTTTAGAGGTTAGTAAGATACCATTAGCTTCTTATTGTCAAATTCTCCTTGATCTTTCTAGCAATTAGCTTATGCCCAAAAGATCTGAGTTACAGATCACCAATACTTAACCAAGATAACTCTCCTATATACATCTAAGTCCAACTTTTGGAAAGGTTATATACATATAAACCCCCATTTAATTTTTTTTTTCTTTTGCCTCTTTTGGGTTGTGAATCTCATTGTTTGACAGTGGGTGAAGATGATACTTTTTATTTCATTTGCCAAGAGTTTTAAATCATGCCAACTAAATGAGAGAAAAGCCAACATCACTTAGCTGAGTTAACTCTCTGATAACAGTTTATAAATCACTTTCTATTATTTTAACTGCAGGAAGGAGAGGTTTTCAGCCTGTTATACTCGTTTTAAATGTCCAGCCCTGGCTTCTATTACAAACAGAGCTTGTGAAACATGGTCACCCACTGCCATAAACGTTTGACTATTAAAAACAAACATGTCATACAACGTTTTGCTCTTAAGCTTAAGTTTAAAAGCAGGTATGAAGGCAAAGAGGTTTGCTAACACTGAACATGGGTCTTCAGTCACATGGACAATTCGTAGTGTATGATGGATAAAGTTGATTTTTTAAAAAAATTACATTCTTTTTTGTAGGAAATAGAACCAGAATTACCTGAGAATCTGCCTCATGTTCTTTTAACTGTGTCAGTCGTCTGACTCTGGATGGAAGTCAGGGCATCCTTAATACACAGTCCAGAGAAAAGGGTAATTGAAGGTCACATAAAGTTAATGGCTTGTAGAGAGTGGCAGGGTCCCCTTTGTAATAACAGCGCTTAATCACCACCTTTGCCTTCTGGGTGTTTTTCTACTATTGCGTCTCATCTCCAAGGCTGGCCAGAGAAGGTGGGTTGCAGGCAGCTGTGGTGAGAGATTTGGTGTGAGAGAGCTCTCTCTACCACCCACACATCCCTCCCCAGTGTGGGCTGAGTTCCGGCCAGCCAGCCTTTCCTAACCTCCAGGCTGACTCACCCAGTGCTGGTAACCTCGTCATATCCCCTGTCTCTGCATTTTGTCCCACAGGCTGGGTTGGCTCCAGCTCAGCAATATTGGGCCAGGCACCACAGTCCTCTCGGGGTCTTCAGGTGCTAGATAGAAGAGACCTGGGTGCCGTCTCCTCATCCCCCTTGCTTTGCTGCTAATGGGACTGAAGCCCAAGGAAGTTGAGTGTCTTGTGGTCAAGTCCTAAGTGGGTCCACGTTCCTATCCTCTGGATCTGTGGGGCTCTCTCCCCTACTTGGCTACTATTCTCCCTACTGGAGACCGCCCCTTTGGAATGACCAGAGTCCTCGTCAAGCCAGGTACCCTCGGAAGAAATACAGTCTTGACCAACCTGAGTGCAGAATTGCCAGACACCTATCTTGGTAGGGAAGATTGTTGTATGTCAGGGTGCTGAGGGTATGGGGCTGCTTTGAATGAGATGACGAGATGTCCTCTGAGGCATGAAGCACTGGCCTGGGATGCTGCTGAGAGCACAGGGGGTCAGCTGAAAGCAGTCCTTTTGCTTACATCACTGTTTCTTCTATGGCATCCCTCGCTCCAAATCTGTCCTAACACCAGCACTCACCGTCAGCTTTCTCCACCTGGAATGCTAGTCTGTGCATCTCAAGAACCTTTAGGGGGTGCTGGTACCTCTGACTTCATTCAGCTTTGAGCTTCTTGCCTGAGAGCAGTTCCATAGAGAGAAAATATTATTATTGATACTTTTGGATCATTAAGACTTCCAGCTGTATTAGCCTCTCTTGTCCTGCAATATTTTCATTACCCGAATGAAGGAAAATTGACTTCTAATCCTGGATCATGTCAAATTGTGACAAGTCCATCAGGATGTAGGTAGAATTAAATTCTTTATAAATATTGTTTATATTTTTATAATTTAAATACTGAATGGGCCTAAATGACTTCCCCATGCTTTGTCTTTACTTCAAAAAAAATCAGAAATTGAGCTACATTTTTACCTTCTTTTCCTGGAGCTTCCCAAAGAAAAATACTAGAGGGGACCACCAGGTACCAGTCGTGAATGACATAAAAGGCTCTTCTGGAAATATAGAGCCATTATTGTGAGAATTAATCACTATGTTTTAAATGAAAGATGTAAGCAAACCTTAGCTAGAGGCAGCATCTGAACTCCCTTTTCATCAGTGTTATTCACTGAAGGCTTCTCATCAAAGAGAATCTTTTTTTTTTAAACATCTTTATTGGAGTATAATTGCTTTACAATGGTGTGTTAGTTTCTGCTTTATAACAAAGTGAATCAGCTATACATATACATATATCCCCATATCTCCTCCCTCTTGCGTCTCCCTCCCACCCTCCCTTATCCCACCCCTCTAGGTGGTCACAAAGCACTGAGCTGATCTCCCTGTGCTATGCAGCTGCTTCCCACTAGGTATCTGTTTTACATTTGATAGTGTATATATGCCCATGCCACTCTCTCCCTTCGTCCCAGCTTACCCTCCCCCCTGCCCCCGTGTCCTCAAGTCCATTCTCTACATCTGCGTCATTATTCCTGTCCTGCCCCTAGGTTCTTCATAACCTTTTTTTTTTTTAGATTGCATATATATATATATATGTGTTAGCATATGGTATTTGTTTTTCTCTTTCTGACTTACTTCACTCTGTATGACAGACTCTAGGTCCATCCACCTCACTACAGATAACTCAATTTCATTTCTTTTTATGGCTGAGTAATATTCCATTGCATATATGTGCCACATCTTCTTTATCCATTCATCTGTCGATGGACACTTAGGTTGCTTCCAAGTCCTGGCTATTGTAAATAGAGCTGTAATGAACATTGTGGTACATGACTCTTTTTGAATTATGGTTTTCTCAGGGTATATGCCCAGTAGTGGGATTGCTGGGTCGTATGGTAGTTCTATTTTTAGTTTTTTAAGGAACTTCCATACTGTTCTCCACAGTGGCTGTATCAATTTACATTCCCACCAACAGTGCAAGAGGGTTCCCTTTTCTCAAAGAGAATCTGAATTCAAATTACTTTCAAAATTTCCCTGTTGGATTCCACGAGATGCCATAGGTTATTTTCCAAAAGGAAACACTAGCTGCAGATTTTTTACCCTCTAAATTGTATTTAAAAATTAGATGTGAGAAGACTTTAATGCATGTGACATTCCATCCATCACTGACATGGAGACAGCCTTTTACTGACTTACTGTCAAACTGACGAGTGCTCTTTGAAGATCACTTGTCTGTGCTATGTGTCCTGTCTCTCAATTTCAATACATATTAGTCGTGTTATTCCATGCATCAAGGGTACCAACCAGTTTCATTACTCAAATTCACTTCCCAAGATCTACCACTGACAGAGGAACTTTAAACAGAAAAGTGAGATATTGTGGTACTCAGACTGTGTCTACTGTAAACGAGCTGACACATGAATACTTTAAAGAGAATATTAATAATCACAGTCTTTGGTTTCTATAAAAATTACTCAAGATAAGCTGCACATTTAAAAACAGCCCAATTCATGATTACCCAAATATTATAACACCAGCACTTCACATCTCTGCCTTTGCTATGGTGTACTCATAAGAAATAGGATTCTTCATATTACAACACCGCAGTGAGAACAAAATATGCAAACTTGGAGTACTGCGTAGTTGCTGAGATCCTGGGATTTAGTGTAACAAAATGAGTTCAAATCCAGACTCCAGCTATTTACTCTTACTTTGAGTATTATTTAATCTCACTAAACTTTTGTTTTCTCATTTACAGAATGAAAAAATCAGTAGCAGATAGACAAAAGGGTTATTTTGAGGGTGAATGTAAAATGTTTCAAGCATTACGTAGTAATGGCCAGAGCAGATCGGCTATTTTTATTAGTTATTATTCACGCTGCCTCTTACATCAAGATTGGATTTAGCAACATCATTCTTCCTTTCAGCAGCATATTAAAAAAATTAAAAAATTTTATTTCTCAATTTATTGTTTGTTCTATTACAAAGTTTACAAATCTCAAGTAAATTTGGGATCATTTCTTGTAGCAACTCAAGCTAGTATTTTATCTTAACTCCTGTTAGGATTTAGGAGTGTTTCTTGGTCAAATGACCTTGAGAAGTGGTGACATAAGCTATCATTTATCTATATTAAGATTTAAAAATTACTAAATGCAGTCAGAAGATTGGAAAATGGCTTTTCTAAGCTACTATATATCATATTTGATTTAAACAGTCTCATACAGTTGGACATTCAAGTTGTTTCTCACATTTTGCTACTGTAAATAGTGAAGAACATGCATAATTGGTAGAAAACAAAATTTTAAAAATCATACTGGTTGAAAACGTTTTCTAAATGACTATAAAATAGACCCCAAAACTTAGAGATGTAAAAAGTGTGACTCATACATAACCAGTGGGAATGTAAAATGGTTCAGCCACTGTGGAAAGCAGTGTGGCAGTTCCTCAATAAGTTAAACATAGAATTATTACATGACCCAGCAATTGCACTGCAAGGTATATACTCCCCCAGACTGGAAACAGATGTTGAAATAAAAACTTGTATATGAAACTTGAACTTGTTCATCACAGCACTATTCACAATAGCCAAAACGTATAAACAACCCAAATGTTCAGAAAGGAATCAATGGATAAACAAATTGTGGTGTATCCATACAGTGGAGTATTATTTAGCCTTAAAAAGGAATGAAGTACTGAGACATGCTACAACAATGATGCACCTTGAAAACTTGATGCCACGTAAAAGAAGCCAGACACAAACATTCATATTTGTATGGTGACATTTATAAGAAATATCCAAAATAGATAAATCTACAGAGACAGAAAGCAGATTAGTGGTTTCTTGGGGCTGAGGGGGAACAGAAGGGGTGTCACTGCTTAATGAGTAGGTGGTTGAAATGATGAAAATATTCAGGAACTTGATAGTGGTGATGGTTGCACAACATTGCTAATGTCCTAAATGACATTGAATTGTATACTTTAAAATGGTTTAATTGGTAACTTTTTATGTTATGTGTGTTAACCTCAATTAAAAACGGAAGGTTGCTCCATGGTGCCCCCCAAAATACCGGTATGTGAAAAACCTGTAACTGGAGGTGTGCTTTCAAATAATTTGTCCTCTTGATCCAGTGCTTATCTCATCCAAATTGCTTCTGGCCTAATTATTTCCTTCTAAACTACGAGGAGTCCCTTTTCAGTGAATGGCGTTAGGCGTTTTTGCCCTGTCCTCCTGGACTGGACTTGACTGAACGACATTTTGATCAACATAGGAAATCTGTTTAGATGAGGGACTGTCAAGGGTTAGAATCACCTCTTGTTCATATTCTTCTTTTCATCCCCGTTTTCATTTTTTTCTTCTTCCCATCCCTCTTTGCATCTTTCCCTTAACTGTTGCTTATATTTCAGGCTTTCCAGGAATGCAGAAGAACACTCTCTTGCTGATACTCAGAGGTGGAGGTGGGTGGTCTTGTTTTTTGTTAGATTGAGACAATCAGGTCCTTAAAAACATTCACTAGACTTATTGGACTCTGCTAAAGCATCTCCCATGCTTGGATTCATGTCAATTTGTATACTGTAACATAACTTTCTTTTCAAAACAACAGCAGGGAATTGCTTCTATTCGTCATCTATTTTTGGTTAATTCTTTTTACAATTTACTGTCAAATAGCTTTAAAAGAGACAGGTTTATCACTTTTTAAACTTTTTGTCCCTGAGAGTGATTTTTTTTAAAGCCAACGTGATTGATATTTAATGTGAAAAAGTCTGAGAACCAGGAACATTGGACTGGAATTTAAGAAATACAGTATTATTTACCAAAAAAGTAATGGCTTTTTTTTTCAATTGAAGTGAAACCCACAAACCATACAATTAACCACTTTAAAGTACACAATTCAGAGGCATTTAGTACATTCACAATGTCACGCAATTACCACTTCTTTCTAGTTTCAAAACTTTTCATCACTCCAGAAGAACAGCCTGTACGTTAAGTATTCACTCCCCATTCCTCTCTCCCCCAGCCCCCTGGGAACCACTTATCTGTCTCTATGGATTTGCCTTTTTAAGATATTTCATATAAAAGAATCATGTAATATGTAACCTTTTGTGCCTGACTTTTTTTTATGGAGCATAATGTTTTCAAGGAGCATCAATGTCGTAGCAAAAATACGTCATTCTCTTTTTATGGTTGAATAATATTTCATTATATAGATACACCACAATTTGTTTATCCGTTGATCTCTTTATGAACATTTGGGTTGTGTCTGCTTTTTGACTATTGTGAATAGTGCTGCTATGAACATTGGAGACCACATTTTTGTTTGAACATTTGTTTTCAATTCTTTTGGGTATATACCTAGGGGGAGAATTGCTGGATCATATGGAAATTTTGTGTTTTAACTTTTTGAGGAATCACCAAATTGTTTTCCACAGTGGCTGCAGCATTTTAAATTCCCATAAAATATGTACAAGTATTCTTATTTCTCTACGTCCTTGCCAGCACTGATTTTTTTGTTGTTGTTATAGCCATCCTAGTAGATGTCAAGTTGTAGCTCGTTGTTGTTTAATTTTTATTTCCTTAATGACCAATGATGTTGAAAATCTTTTCGTGTGCTTGTTGGCCATTTGTATATCTTGTCTGGAGAAATGTCTATTCAAATTCTTTGCCCAGTTTGTTTTTTTTTTTTTTTTTTTAATATATTAACCATGACTCAACCTTCCAGAAGAGGGCATGGAACTTATAACTGACATCTGTGTTAGTTCTGGAGCATTTTTTTTTTTTTTAAGAATTTAAAATTTATTTATTTAATTTATTTATTTATTTTGGCTGTGTTGGGTCTTCGTTTCTGTGCGAGGGCTTTCTCTAGTTGCGGCAAGCGGGGGCCACTCTTCATCGCGGTGTGCGGGCCTCTCACTATCGTGGCCTCTCTTGTTGCGGAGCACAGGCTCCAGACGCGCAGGCTCAGTAGTTATGGCTCACGGGCTCAGTTGCTCCGCGGCATGGGGGATCTTCCCAGACCAGGGCTCGAACCTGTGTCCCCTGCATTGGCAGGCAGATTCTCAACAATTGCGCCACCAGGGAAGCCCCTTTGCCCAGTTTTTAATTGGGTTGTTTGTCTTTTTGTTGTTGATTTATAATAGTTGTATATAATCTAGATACTAAATTTTTGTCAGATATATAATTTGCAAATATTTTGTCCCATTCTGTAGGTCGTCTTTTTGTTCTCTTGATAATATTCTCTGATGCACAAAATATTCTAATGTTTACAAAATTCAATTTATCTATTTTTTTCTTTGCTCATGCTTTCAGTGTCATATCTAAGGAACCATCACCAAATCCAAGGTCATAAAGATTTACCCCTGTGGTTCTTCCAATAGTTTTTATTTTTATATCTTATGTTTATTTAGGTCATTGATCAATTTTGAGTTAATTTTTTATTATGGAGTGATAGGGGTCCGACTTTATTCTTTTGCATGTGTTTATACACTTTTCCCATAACCATTTGTTGAAGAGACTATTCTTTTCCCATTTATTGATCTTGGCGCCTTGGTCAAAAGCAATTGGCTATAGATTTTTGGATTTATTTCTGGACTATCAGTTCTGTTCCATTGGTCTATAAGTCTCTTGTTATGCTAGCAGTACAGTTTTGATTACTGTAGCTTTGTAGTTAGGTTTGAAATCAGGAAGTGTGAGTCTTTCAACTCTTTTTTCCTTTTTCAATATTGTTTTGGCTACTCAGAGCCACTAGCAATTCTATATAAATTTGAGAATAATGTTTCCATTTCTCGAAAAAAGACCATCGGAATTTTATAGGGATTGCATTTAATCTGTAGAATGCTTTGGGGGTATACTGCCACTTTAGCAATATTATGTCTTCCTATCCATGAACACTGGATGGCTTTTTATTTATTTAGGTCTTCAATTTCTTTCAATAATATTTTATAGTTTTCAAATGTACAAATTTTTCAGCTTTGTGGTTAATTTCATTGGTAGGTTTTTATCCTATGAGATATTATTGTAAATAGAAGTGTTTTCTTAATTTCTTTTTTGGATTGTTCATTGCTGATGTATAGAGACACAGCTGATTTTTGTGTGTTGGTTTTCTATCCTGAACTTTGCTGAATTTGTTTATTAGCTCTTGCAGTTTTTTTTTTTTTTTTTGGATTCATTGGGATTTTCTATATATAGAATCATGCCATCTGCAAATAAATATAGTTTTAATTCTTACTTTCCAATTTGGTTGTCTTTTATTGTTAATTTTCCTTGCCAAATTACTCTGGCTAGGACTTCCAGTACAATACTGAATAACTGAAAATGGGAATAAAACAAAGATGCCCATTTTCACTGGTGCTATTCAACATTCTACTGAGAGTAATGGATTTTGCAGAACATTTTTCATTTATTCCAATTCACGAACTAAAGCCAATGGTTTAATAATGGCCAATTTTTCTGAGGTTAGGTGTTTTGGCAAATTTTCTATCTAGAACATATCTAAGAACATAGAAATATTGGAATAATCCTCTTAGGAGGAAGACAATAACTATCACAAAGATATGTGTCTTACTTGACTACCTATTTTGTGATGAAAGCCCACCAACTGAGGATCATTTCTAAAATTAGGACTACTGATTTAGCAAGGTTGTTGTTTTCCTTAGTAACTTGTGGTTCTTTCTAGTTTATTATAACACATAATGAATTAAAAGCAGTGGAGAGAGTAGGGAACTGCCAATAGCTGACACTTGGAGAAATGACAGTTAACAAAGGAGAATGGAAGAAAAGCAGAGATAGAAAGAATTTGGTGAAAGGGCAAACTAAATGCTCACTACTTCAGTGACCATATCACCCCACTATGCAATCAATAACGTATATACCTTGAGTTAGCAATGAGAGACCATATTATGTTTAGTATAACCCATTCAGTATGCTTAACAAGAAGTTTTATAAGCATGAAATTTACATGTCTTCAGAAGGGAAAGGTTCAATTTCATGGATTTTATATTTACACTGCATGTCGCATTCCTAGTCAATGCCAGGGGAAAGAGTCATTATTTGAAATGAAACTAACACACCATTGTAAAGCAATTATATTCCAATAAAGATGTTTAAAAAATAATAATAGTATTTTTTAAAAGTCATATATATATTTTAATTGAAGTATAGCTGATTTATAATATTATATTAGTTTCAGGTGTATAATATCATGGTTCAATATTTTATAGATTATACTCCATTTAAAGTTATTATAAAATATTGGCTATATTCCTTGTGCTGTACAGTATATCCTTGTAGCTTATTTATTTTATACACAGTAGTTTGTACCTCTTAATCCCGTACTCCTATCTTGCCCCTCTCTCATCCCCTCTCCCCACTGGTAAGCCACTCCCCACTGGTAAGCCACTCCCCACTGGTAGCCACTACTTTGTTCTCTGTATCTGTGAGGAACCTGTTTCTGTTTTGTTCTACACATTCACTTGTGTCATTTTTTAGCTTACACATGCAAGTGATATCATACAGAATTTGTCTTTCTCCGTCTGACATTTCACTAAGCATAGTACCCCCCACGTCCATCCATGGTGCTGCAAATGGCAAAATTTTATTCTTAAAGCAGTCTTTTAAAACAGAGTTCTCTGACATATTTCTGATGAAGGGGATAGGGAAAGGATGTGAAACGTCACAGTAACTCCTCCTTGTGAAAACATATTGATAATTTTCTTCTACAAGAGCCTTCACGGGGGTATTTTGAGTATAGTTCTACCAGTAAGTATTTAGACCAATGAACAGATGGTCATTTTCCTAAGCAACTAAATCTTTGGGGACCACATAATTTATTATCCAAACTAGGACCCTTTTGAGAAAAGGATGCACTATTAATTATACCAGGATAAAAGGTGTAAATCAGTAGTGTCCTGGGAAAACAGAGATGATTGGTCATTCTAATGAAAACCACTTGAATTTTTATTCTCAATGTTATTGTTGATTTATCAGGGAAAAAATTAGTAGCAAGAGAAATTTTTATTCTTCAGAGCTATAAGCAGATTTTCAGTGGAGAGGAAAATGAGTTGAGTCTATTGTTACGGTGGTTGCCCTTCTAGTTTTCCTATGTGCTTTTCTAGAGTGGCCTATTCTGGTGATGTGAGCCTAGACCGAAGTCAACCCAAATCAGTTTGATACTGAGTGTGGCCAAGACAGAGCTGCCTGGTGGGTTTGGGCCCAGGCAAAGACCACAGTGTAGGGGAGCTTGCTTCAGCCAAGATCTTTTGGGCCATTCTCATGCCCCTTTTAGACTTCATATCAAAACAAAGCAGCCTGGGACCACCTCCATTTCACCAGGGCCCATACAATGAGGAGAAGCCATAAAATTTGGCTTAACTGGATTCATTCCCAGGGATTAGCAGGAAATGAGCCAGAAAACTCCTCTCATTAGGAATAGTTTTACTCCCTGCCATTCCCTCAATAAGTAAATTTCACAGCAAAGCAATCACCATGTAATAAAAACTATTACATGGACATACTTAATCATGTAGATGTCATTTATGATTCCAAGGGCTAAAGGTAGAGATGGTTAAAAACCAGAAATGAGTTAGTTTAGGTAAACATGGTAAAAGTTACTTGTCTGATTTTACACTTAATAATCACTCTGTGATATGTGATTGTGTTTCTGTATCCCTATGTTGAAGACTTAGAGGAAAAAGGCTGTTGGAACAATGATAAAAGTAATGAGGATCATGTGTGAGCATCTATTATGTACTAGGCACAAGTAGTTTGCCTAAAGTAACATGGTTAGTTAGTAGTAGTGAGGAACAGAGCTGGAATTAAAATCTCATACCCTTTTCACTCTGCTGTCCTGACCCCTAATTGTAGACAATGGAAAAAGCATTGAGGTACAGATCAGGGGACCTGGGTCCTAGTCATACATGTGTCTTTAATAAGGGCAAGTCATATGATTTCTCTGAGTCATAGTTTCCTTATTCTTTAAAGGAAGTTAATAGAGGACCTATCTGAATCCCAGGGTGATGGTGCACATCAAATGTGATGCACAGAAAGTACTTTGAAAATACTTTTCATAGTATAAAGCACTGTGAAAGGAGTTATTAAGATGCTGTCTTAATCACAGTTATAGAGTGACCTGTATGAAATGTTTTTTAGCCCTTTTGATTTTCTTCTCTGTACGTAGAGATGCAAAAGATAGGGAGAGAAAGAATCCCCCCCCCCCCAACCCCGCCCTGCTTCATCCCAGGCATTCCTTGTAAATACTTTTCAAAATGATTTCTTTGGAAGTGCCTTTGCTGGCTACTTTATGAGTTGTTTGCAGGTAATAATTTCTACATAGATAAGGACAATTCTGAGTGCCTCCTATACCCTTAGTGATTATTAAGAATTCCTGAGATTTTAAATGTTAAAAGAAGCTGTTAGGACAACTTAAGTTATACCAAACAGAAATCGCCAACTCAAATTGATTTAAACATAAGGAAACATAGGGATTTTTAAATCTCTCTTAACAAGAATTGCATAGGTAAGGCAGCTCCTGCTGTGGTATCTCAGAGCCTTAGCTTTGTTTTCTGGAAATTCTGTTTACTTTGACCTTCATCATGCATTGATGTCATGGCTGTGATTCCAGGCATTAAAGCATACAGGGCATCATCCAAAGGAAAAAAAGGAAACTTTATCCCAAAGTTTTTTGGCCAGGATTGTACTGAATGCCTCCTCTAAGCTAATTACCAGCAAGAGGAATGGGATCACCACGGCTAACCATTTGGAGTGGGATGGGTTTTAGGGAATCAACCACCAGTACTACTGTAATAAGACAGATTGGAAGGGTTGCGCCATTTGACACTTTGTAACTTTCAGGCAAACTCTTCAGAGTAGACTTTTTACAAGGCTGTTTTGTTGATGGAGGTGGCAAAGTTTCTGCCATTTTGCACACATTGTTACCCACACAGATCATGACCAGTGTGAAGAAACTGAGAGTCCCATCCCTATTCTGTTGCCACACTAATTGGTTTATTCTGAGATTTCTATGTAGCTTTTCTGGGGAGGTACATGAAGGATGGAGTGTACCTCTCTCCTTTTTCCATTCAGTGTACCCACCCCAATGCAAATATATTCATTACAACGATTTTGCACACAAATTTCAAGGAAGGCCTTTTGGGAAGTTATCTCTTAGCTTCCAGAACTGTATGTGAGACTATAATATGTTTCCAAATGTTAGTATTTACAATATTTTGTTAATGTTGGCATCCTGGAAACTCAAAGAACATTGATAACAACAAGCGAGGCCACTGGAATGGCCTTTTATAGGTCCCTCTTTTTCTGCATTTATTGATTTGCTCAAAGTAGTGCATTGAAACTGTTAAAAGTGGGGTGCTCTGGACTTAGTGTACTTGGATTCAAAGCTTGGTGTTCCATCACTTACCAGCTGTGTGACCTTGAGCAAGTTAATTAGCTTCTCCATACCTCAGTTTCCTCTTTGGAAAAATAAGTGTAACAATAATGCCTACCTCATAGGGCTGTTGTGAGGATTCAGTTAGATAATATATGTAAGGTGCTTAGCCTGGTGTCTAGAAACCAGAAGTGAATTGCTCTTTCTGATGAATCTTTCCAATTCATGTTCATTCCTCCTACTACAACCACTGCACTTACCACTGCTACTGCCACAACTATTACTAGGCACCCACGGGTGTGTTGTTCTAAACAACAAAAAAGCACAGCGTGAGATCAGTGTATTCTCATACTGTAATTTGATGGGGCAGAGGTTGGAGAGACAAAAGTGCTAATTAGCTCTGCATCACTATCAAATTTCTTATTTCTTTGAGGAAATAAGAACAAGAAAGTGAGGCAGAGTCAGGGGATGTGAGCCTTATTTTCCTCTGTGGATTGGACAAAGTACTGTAGTGATAAATTTTAAACCATGCACCCATTTTGTTTTTCAATTAGACTGAGTCTGCAATTCCAACTGAAGACACTGTGATGAAAGAACATTTCTACTCTTTTTGGAATGGCAGGGGAAAGCCACAGCTGAAGTATTCCAAGAGGAAGTTGGTTATATATTAAGATGACTTTTGCATAAAAAAATGAGCCTTAGGGTCTTGGCAGGAGAGAAATGGTACCTCTGAATCCTGACATCTCTCTCCTGGGCAATTTGTTGCCTCAGTTTTAGTCATGATGTTTGGATTAGCCTGTAGTCAGTCTGGCTGGAATACTATGACCCAGTGCCAAAAGGATGACTAGCTGTTTGGAGACATTCCTATCTGTTCCTCGATAAAAGAAACAGTTCTTGTCTGATGGACAAGAAATAATTAGCAAGAAGTTATGTATGTTTCGATGGAATGAAAAGTGCTCTTCTTGAGGAAAGCTTGTTGGAATAAGGCACTGCATCCTTATTTATTTTGTGTCTTCATCTACCAATCCACAATGGCAGCTGTTTATCGTGTTTATAATTAGAGTCATGCCAGTATGAAGAACCATTTCTATTTTTCCATTCCCTGAAGGAAATACTTGAGAACCCCAAGCTTCTGATATCAATTGAGATAATCTGCTGGTAAATTCCTGGCCTGGACAATTTACCTAAACTGTTCTGTCACTTGTTTCCCTGGATGACTGACATCTGTTTAAAATATCATGTGCAGCTTAGCCTCTGCATTTTTGCTTTTCTGTCTTCTGTTGCTTTTCTTACATTCGAATGGACATTTGATGTTACGGCAGGAACAACCCATTATGCTTATGACGAAGCACAAAAACCGTCTAGAAAAATATCTACTGATCATTTACCCATGAACCATGACTAATGGAATTAAAGGTAATGACTCCAAGAAGTTCATAGGAAAAAAGTGTTCAGTGTTTCATAGCAGTAACAATTGAAGGGTAATTTCCCCTTTCTTTTACAGAAACTTTGACCCTTTAATCTCAAAATGCTTAGCAAAAACTTTTATATACCCTGGAATAATTCTTTTTTAAAAAAGTTATTTATCAGACTTCCCTGGTGGCACAGTGGTTGGCAAACCACCTGCCAATGCAGGGGGCACAGGTTCGAGCCCTGGCCCAGGAAGATCCCCCATGCCACAGAGCCACTAAACCTGTGCACCACAGCTACTGAGCCTGCGCTCTAGAGCCTGTGAGCCACAACTACTGAAACCCATGCGCCCTAGAGCCCATGCGCCGCAACTGCTGAGCCCACGTGCTGCAACTACTGAAGTACGTGAGCTTAGAGCCCATGCTCCGCAACAAGAGAAGCCACTGCAACAGCAGCCCGCGCACTGCAACGAAGAGTAGCCCCCATTCGCCGCAGCTAGAGAAAGCCCGCGCGCAGCAACAAAGACCCAAGGCAGCCAAAAAAAGAAGTTATTTATTATTTACTTATTTTTATTGAAGTATAGTTGATTTACAATGTTAGTTTCAGGTGTATAGCAAAATGATTCCGTTATACATACATCTCTCTCTATATCTATCTATCTATCTATCTACTCTTTTACAGATTCTTTTCCCTCATAGATTTTTACAAGGCGTTGAGTATAGTTCCCTGTGCTATACAGTAGGTCCTTGTTGCTTATCTATTTTATATATAGTTGGAATAATTCCTTTTGAAAAGCCTTACAATACTGTCCTCAGGAACATTATATTATAGAGAAGTGACAAGAATAAGCTTGAGGTTGACCAAATTCGTCAAAAGAGACAATTTTTAAATGCTCTTAACTCAAGTCAGTGATGTCATCAACTTCCCCCCCCTTTTGGGAATGGCACCTGTATTATATGCTTTTATATTCAGAAAAGATATTTTCTGAATGTTCAACCTCAGGGCATTTCTTGCCTTTGATTTTAGCTTTTAATATAGCTAGAGAAGGCAGAGACCTCTGATAGAGGATGTCCTTCCATTATGCTTTGGAATTAAAAAAGATAAAAGTGGTAGATATTTCTTTCCTTGACTGCAGTGATCTCTTGAGCTTAATATTTGGCGTCAGGGGAAAATTAATTCCTCAGAGAGCTCATTTTGGCTTGAAGGTACAAAGAAGTGAAGCACCTGGTGTAATAACCTGACACAGGGACCCTAATGCTCAGCTTTTCCCAGCATCTCAGTGGATAGTTGAAGGGACTTCGTCTAGCTGAAAATCCTACCTCCTATGGTTACGACCTAGGGGGCCTAGAGCCATGGAGTGTGTTTCCTTCACTTTTTGTGGAAAACTAACCTATCAAACCAAACCAAATCAGATCAAGTGTACTTTTCATCTTAGACATATTTCTGGGTTGTCTTTTCACTTCTCGGCATATAGGATGGCTCAGCAGGTTCGAAACTGTGACATTAGCTTAGTTCAAATGTAACCCTCTGAATTCATTATCCTGCCCTTATTTAACAAGTAGGATTTGAGAAAAACATCACTTGATGTATTTTTATTCTATGTTTTAAGTCTATTAAGCACCAAACAAAAATAAAAATAAATGGAAGTTAAGACAAAAAACCCTGAAGTCTATTTGATAGTACACATCAACCTCCTTGTATTCATAGAATGCTTTCCTCCAAATTTCATTGTCTCAGGAGAACTGCATGATCTCCAGATATTCACAGAGACAGGAGTTAAAGGATTACCTGACTTCCAATCCCAAACCTGACAGCTACTTACATATGTCAAGTTAAATATAGTTTGGTTTCTTTACCTTACTCACCGCTGTGACATTTATCAAAGCCTCACACAAAGGTGTAGGTGGTGGAGAATGACAAGATCATATTATTTAATAGACTCCTAAAGTCAACTAAAAATAATGAAGTTTCACTTTAGATATCATTCTTTTTTTTGCTTAGGGTTCAAATGAGGGTTGGCCAATATGCATATAAGCCACTTGGGCTGGGCTTACATTTCAGGAAAGGGGTTAATTATCTGAAGTGACTTGTACTTTGAAATATTCGTATGAGAGGGAATTGTGTAGATGCTCAACTTTTTCGTAGAGACGACAAGATATCCTGTTTAATCAACTGTAAATGAGACACCTGAAGAGAAACATTATAGCCTTAAAAACACATGCATTAGACCCTACAGTTATATAGTATAACGCATTGTTCAGAATTCTCATTTTCACCAGTCCTGTCTTATTTTACTGTATCATGCATCAAATGAACAAAAAGTTATATCAGGATCCTGGAGCCAAGAAGGGACTTCTTCAGGAAAATTTCTCAGGTGTCTTTGATTATTCATGCTGCCACTACTGTTAGCTTTCATCTGATGTCATACAAAGCATATCTGCTATTTCCAGAGTTGTTTAACTTTTCATCTCTCCTTAGGTAGTTTTTTCTTCCAAAAGTCAAAACTTCCCTTTTACTTAAATGCTGGCTGACTTTAAGGTGCACAGGCTTGAACATGATCCTACATCTCCAAAGCAAGGCTTTCTGTCCAACTCAAAGGCCAGGACTGTACCTTTGTAAAAGCACAGCCGTCATTAGAGCTGTTTTTCTTCTATTGTTGTTTATGATTAGAGATATATGACTTAAGTCGTGGGATTGGTTTTAAACAGTCATAACAATAAATGCATCTATCCTCGAAGTGGGCATTGTATTTGCTCAAAAAATGGAACATTTTTGGAATTCCCTTGAGAGGGTTTATCGCCCACATAAGGGAATGAGTCATTACTTCACATTGAAGGTTCAGTCTCTGGTTGTCTCACCCTCTTTCCCGTTTCCCTCACCTGACCTTCACCCAGCCTTACCCTGCTTTCTCAGCCACATTAGTTGACTGTTCATGAGTCTGTGAGCAAACCTACCCTCTCTCTGGACCCCGCTAGAATCTACAAACAAAAACTGCCTGAGAACTAAAGCAATCTTTCCCTACAACTCAGCCCAAATCAAAGATCCAACAGAATGATTCTTCTCCGTCAGTCAAATTATCTGCTGAACTCAGTTTGTCTAAATGTCTCCGGTTTCCTAAATATCACAGGTTTCTTTCCAGCAGCTTCATTTCCCATGGTTCACCCACCCAGAGAGGTGATTATAGAGTCATGCTTCTGTTTACACCTCTTCCTGTCTTCTTCAGGAAAATAGGAGAGTTTCTAAATCTCAATTATCATTACTTGATTAACAGCCAAACTAAGAGTACTTACACTTTATACTGGACTGCTCTTCTGCTGTATGTTGAGCTTTTTCATTGGCATCCTTAAATATTATATAGTAGTTACCATTAATGTATAGTAACGTTAAATAATAATAATAATTGCAATTCTTGGAATGATCCTTCCCCATCCCAAATCCCTTATATACAGAGTTAATGAGTTTTTTTAAAACTAAAAGTGTTTGAAGGGCTTTGACATAGTTAAACTTCAGGGGGAACTTCTGCTTAGCTTGCACGTTTAAAGATTGTCCTAGAGTGTCATTTCATTGAAGTTGACAGCTGTGTCTACTTCTGTACACCATTGCATTTCCCATGCTTAGAACAGTGTTTGGCACACAGTGAGTTCTCAATGACTATGCAGTCTGCCCTTTGGCTACTTTGAGAAGTTTGAAGATATTGTTGGCAGTGCTGGTTTGTGAATCCAAGCATGGGACAGTAGGCGTTCCATACGTGGTCCTGAGTAACTGGGAACTCAGAATTATGTCGGCTGCACCATGTTCCAAATGATGAAGATTTGAAGCTGTCTAACACGTTCATACAGTGAGAAGTAAATAGGGAGATTTTGATTTCTAGAACATGTTAACTGGATGCAGGTTTAAAATTTTGCCCAGAACAACTTTAAATGCCTCTGATTGGCAATCACATCCTGGCCAAACTTTTGGGAAAATAGAAGTAAAATTTTTCTTCCTGTTTATGACCATCTAGCTGGTTAGAGTAAAAGAATGATGCTGGTTTTTGGCTCCATTTTAAGAATGATTTTTGTTACAGTGCACTGTTGTAGCCCCTGATATGTGAAAAGCAAGGAACCAGAAGTCATGGGCTTAAACAGCAAAATCGCCAGGTTGAGGCTCAGCGCAGGGAGTGTAAACTTAGGTTCTCAGGATGCAAGTTCCTGGCTGGGAATGGATGAAGAATGGCTGCTTTACAAAATGCCCAGTGAATATTCCAGTATGTGTAATAAAGCACTGGCATATGTGTCACATCTTCTTTATCCATTCATCTGTTGATGGACATTTAGGTTGCTTCCATGTCCTGGCTATTGTAAATACTGCTGCAATGAACATTGTGGTACATGTATCTTTTCGAATTACGGTTTTCTCAGGGTATATGCCCAGTAGTGGGATTGCTGGGTCATATGGTAGTTCTGTTTTTAGTTTTTTAAGGAACCTGCATACTGTTCTCCATAGTGGCTGTATCAGTTTACATTCCCACCAGCAGTGCAAGAGGGTTCGCTTTTCTCCACACTCTCTCCAGCATTTATTGTTTCTAGATTTTTTAATATTACTCAGCCATAAAAAGGAACGAAATTGAGTTATTCGTAGTGAGGTGGATGGACCTAGAATCTGTCATACAGAGTGAAGTAAGTCAGACAGAGAAAAACAAATACCGTATGCTAACACATATATACGGTATTTTAAAAAGCTGTACTGATGAACCTAGTGGCAGGGCAGGAATAAAGATGCAGACGTAGAGAAAGGACTTGAGGGCACGGGGAGAGGAAGGGGAAGCTGGGATGAAGTGAGAGAGTAGCACTGACATATATACACTACCAAATGTAAAATGGATGGCTAGTGGGAAGCAGCCGCATAGCACAGGGAGATCAGCTCGGTGCTTTGTGACCACCTAGAGGGGTGGGATAGGGAGGGTGGGAGGGAGGCTCTAGAGGGAGGGGATATGGGGATATATGTATACGTATAGCTGATTTACTTTGTTGTACAGCAGAAACCAACACAACATTGTAAAGCATTTATACTCCAATAAAGATGTTTAAAAAAAAAAAAACACTAGCATATGCCAACCAGTGGAGGGCACCAGGACAGAGTTCAGCAGTGGTACCAAGACAGGCTTTGTTTTGTTTTTTAACCACTTTAAAAGATTCATCAGAGTATCAAAGTGTTCACACTTTGAAGGGGCTTAGTAACCATCCATTCATATACAGTATCCATTTTGCAAAGACATTAAATGCTAAGTTCCATGAGCTGGCTAGCACCAAACAGCTCATTAGAAACAGAGCCAGAGTTTAAATTCAGCAGCGTTTTCCCACCTTACTATTACCTGTTTCTTTCTTTACTCTCTCCTCTGTGAACATTATTCATCCAGACTCTGACAGGAAGAACTTACTTCTGCAGTGCAATCTACATAAGCTCTGTTGGCACAACCAGGGTGAGGCAAAATTCTTCCTGTTGAGGGATTTTGCCCTGGAAGCCTTGCCATTTACAATGCCACAATGAGCCTTTGTGGCATTCCTCAGGGAAATGGTCAAGATGCTCGTTTCCATTTCTGGGCTGTTGTGGTGCTTTGGGCGGCACTGATATAGTGAGGGGGAGATTTGGGTTTAAGAGTTTAATTTTTTTTCTCAAGCCTTGATGTGGTATCAATAGGCCAGGAACAAACAGGCACAATTTGTTGACTGTATTATGAAGATTTCTTTAGGGCATTCAGAAAATGGATTGGAAAAAAATGGAATGAGACATAAAGCAACAAAAGGTCATCTCAATGTGCAAGGAAATTGTATAATGCTTTTGGAAGTAATTTTTTTGAGCTTCTGTGTGGTCCTCTAACCTTGTAAAGCTTCCAATTCAAATTCCAGGCAAAATCAATCCCTTACACAATGCTACACCTATATATTTTTTAAGAAATAAATGTCCCCCATCCAAAAACAACTGTCGTGTTGTTTATATACAATAGTAAATGCATATTTTTTGTACCTTATAAAATAAACTCTTTTTTTATTGAAGTGTAGTTGATTTACAATGTTTCAGCTGTACAGCAAAGTGATTCAGTTTTATATATATATATACACACACACATATATATTCAGTTATATATATATATATTCTTTTTCAGATCCTTTCCCATTATAGGTTATTACAAGATATTGAATATAGTTCCCTGTGCTATACAGTAGGTTCTTCTTGTTTATCTACTTTGTATATAGTAGTGTGTATCTGTTTGTATCCAACTTTCCAATTTATCCCTCCCACCTTTCCAAAAAATAAACTTTTAAGTAAAGAATTACAAAAATAGAAAAAGACATTAATTTTCATAAAATGAACAAAAGTTATAAATGCCATCCAAGCCAAGATACAGAACATTACTGACAACTCAGAAGCCCTCCTCAAGACCCTTCCACTCCAAAAGGTAACCAATATCCTTATTTTAATCACTGATTGTTGGTTTTGCAAGTTTTTGAACTTTCTGTAAATGAAATCGTATGGTAGGTACAATTTACCTTTAGTGTCATTTCTTTCACTCAACATTTGCCTGTGAGATTCATTTTTTGTTACCTGTAGCCAGTTTGTTCATGCTCATTGCCAAGAGTACTCCATTACTGAATATACCGCCATCCATTTACTGTTGATGGACTTTTGAGTTGTTTCCGGTTTCCGGTTACTAAGCCGAGTGCTTCTATGAGCATGTGTGCGTCTTTCAGTACACAAATGTCCTTATTTTCTTTGGGGGGATATACTTAGGAGTAGAATCGCTGGTCATAGGGGAAGCCTATGTTCAGCTTTAGTGGGTATGGCCAAACTGCTTTCAATTGGTTGTGCTAATTTACATTATCAATAGCCATCTATTGATGAATGCTTTGCTTAATATCCTCACCTGAAGTTGGTGTTCTGGTGGATACATACTGGCATTTCATTGTGGTTTTGATTTGCATTTTCCTGATGCCTAAAAATGAGCACCTTTTCTTTGTTTCATGGCCATTTGGATGTCCTTTCTGCAAAGTACCTGTCCAAGTCTATTGCTTGTTTTCCTACTGGATGGCCTTTTGTTTTTTATTCATTGACTTGCAGGAACTTTTATGTATTCTGGATATGAGTCCTTCATTGTATATTTGTGTTGCAAATAGTTTCTCCCAGTTTGTTGTTTGCCTTTTCACTTTCTTAATGGTGTCTTTTGATGAACTGATATACTTTTAAATTTAGTCAAATTTATCTGTCATTTTATTTATGGTTATTGCTGTTGTGTCTTCTTAAAAAATATATATTTTTTACCTACCCTACAGTCATAAAGATATTCTCCTTCCCTCCCCCCCAACCCCAGAATCTTTATTTTATTTCCACCTCCTTTTACAGCTACAATCCACCTGGAATTTATTATTATGTATGGTGTGAGGTAGGAGTTTAAGATTTTTTCTTTTTATATGAGTTTCCAGTTGCTTCAATGCAATTGATTAAAAAGTCCATTCTTTCCTCCTGGACTGAAGTGTCGCCTTTATTAAAAATCAAGTGACAGTATTTTCATTCTCTGTTCTGTGACATAGGTCTATTGGTTTATCCTTGAACCTTCTAGATTGTCTTGGCTGTTCTTGGACCTTTGCATTTCCACATAAATTTTAAGTCAGATTATAAATTTCATAAAAATTCCTGCTGGGATATAGATTTGTTTGGGAATCACTGACACCTTTACAACATTGAGCTGAGTTTTTCAATCCATGGTCATGGTATAATTTTCCACTAAATTAGATTTTAAAAGATTTCTCTCAATTTTTGTAATTTTTGGAGTAGAAGTCTTATAAATCTTTTTCAGATTTATCCCTTTTTTTTTCTTTAGTATTCTAGTTGAAACCTCCCATTTGAATAGAAGTGATCAGAGTGGCATAGTTATTTTATTCTCTACCTCAGAGGATGATCTTTTCATATTTCACCATTAAATATGATGTTTGCTGTATAGTTTTTGTAGATACACCACATCAGGATAAAGAAAATTTTTTTCTATGTTTGCTAAAAGTTTTCATTTTTGTTAACATGAATAAGTGGTGAATTTTACCAAATGCATTTTGTGCATTTATTGATGTGATCATATGACATTTCTTTCTTTTTTCCTGTTATGGGATGAATTACATCAATTGATTTTTTAAAATGTTAAACTAATATTGAATTCCATTCCTGGAATCAAGCCAATTGGTTGTGTGTATTGTTATTTTTAATATGTGAATGTTTGATGAGTATTTTCCATCTGTCAATGCCCTCCAGCCAAAGACCACCAGGAACACACATGAAGTTGAACAATTTGGGTTTATTGCTCATTGGAACGAGGGAAACTGCACATGGTGGGGATCATGGTATCTCATTAAGAGGGAGTTAAGAAGAATTTTTTATAAGATTTGGTGTTTTTAGGGAGGGTTTTAAGAAGTAGAACTTTGCTCCAATCATGCTGTCAAGAAGTGGGGGCTATTCTATAATTGGGGGGGGGGTCTTTATAAATCTTATCTATTAGGCAGGAGGAATGTGTGTAGGCTATAAGCCAGGACAGAGGTGGGGTAGTATCTAGTCATTTTTATGGTTTGAACAATGAACTTGGTTTAGTTGTGTTCAGACACGATAATCTCAGTTCATCTTGATGCATTCATGATCAGAGAGGGAGCTTAGCTGATGCTGGTGTTTTGTGGAATGGTTTATGTGCAACAGGATGACACAAGGCCTGGCTGATAGTAGCAGCCAGCTCCCGGCCGGATGTCAGGGTCTGCTTTTCTCTTTCTCACATCTATGCTTGTAAGAGAGATTGGTGTGAGGTTTTTCTTATTTGTAATATTCTTTTCAGATTTTGATGTCAAGTGTATGCTAGCTTCATAATATGAGTCAGGAAATGTGATCTCTTTTGCTATTCTGTAGAAAAGTATGTTTCATATTGATATTAATTATTCTGTAAACATCTGGAGAAACTCCACTGGTGAAGTTGCCTGAGTCTTGACAAATATCCTCTCCTTGAGCAAACTGTAGTCAGGCTCCAGTGAGCCCTTTCTCAACCAGGCCTTCACCTTGGCGACCAGCTTTGCTCGGCCTGCATGGCCTAGTTATAGCAAGAATCCTGCTAAGTCAAGTTAGAGGGACTCTTCCCCCATTGATATCTGCTCACTCTGGCGTGATGTCAGCAAGAATCTTGCTAAGCTGGTTTAGCAGGAATCTCTGCCTTCCCCCCACTTTCCATCCACTGAATCCTACATGCTGTTTGTTGGCTAAAATCCCCAGCTGTCTTTACTGTATTAGGAATTGAGCCCAGTTCTAAACTGAGGTGTCTAAACTGCTGTGTGGCTCTTATATTCTCCAACAGCCTGGAGATACCTTCCTAGAGTTAATATCATGATTACACTTTCAACTTCTTTATTAGATATCTCACTATTCAGATTTTCTATTTATTTTAGTGTCACTTTCAGGGATTTTAAAAAAGGAATCTGTCCTTTCATCTGCATTTTCAAAATATAGTTTTGGAATTCATTTTGTAAGATCTCCTTAAGATCTTTTACATACTTGTAGGATTGGCAATGATATCCCCTTTTCTGCTCCTTATCTTTATATTTTGCAGAATTTCTTTTTCTTTTAATCAGTCTTGTTAGATGTTTGTTTCTGCTGATAGTATCATGTTTAAATCTCCACAAGACATTAATATTTTATTACTGTTTTGAATAATGAATACTTATTTAGATTTACATAAATATACATTGCTCATTATTTCTACATATTGTTGTGTTGTAGTCTGCCTGCCATACTGGGGAAAACCACTGCTGAGTGTTGAATTCATTCTTGGTGTCCTCCTTCTTTTTGCTACCTTGGGCTCTCAAGGCCTCTTTTGCAACCTCAAAGCCCACTTTGTCTTCCTGGCTCTCTGTAAAACTGCTTAAAGCTCTGTTCACTTGTCTGCCTCACCAAGCCCAGCCTGCTGTGGATGCCAGAAATCCCTCAATAAGGAACAGATTCTGTAGGTAGAGGCCGTTTAAACTTTTCAGAACTCTGAGAGCATGGGGTAACATGCTGACTCTGGTGAATGACAGACAGCAGATTCTCCCTTCAGAGCAGGACTCAGGCATAAGAGTGACACGTTATGATAGAGAGAAAGAGGCGGAAGAGAGGAAAACAGTCTGCCAACATTTTGATCATGTGTCTGGCAGTGTCTGGACAGAGGCAAGTGGTCCTTCCATTGTCATAATAACCAGAGGGGCCCGGAGGCTTGATTGTCTTAGTCTCCTACTCGGATGCATAGCCCTCCGGTAGATGGGTGACTGAGAGGGTGTTACCGATCTGCTTTCTGACCACCTTTACCCCTGTGCCACTACCTCCCAGGTTGCAGTTGTGGCCCAGGGGAACTCAGGTGGCAGGAAAAATGACCCCATTGTATGTTCTTCTGCTCTCTGGGATTTTATTTTGCTCATAATCTGTTGGGGGCACAGCCCTTCTGAGAAATTGATTATCGCGGAAGCGTGGTGTGCTTCTCATGTATAAATATTCTCTCCTCATCTGTTGTCTGTTTGCACATGGGGTTCTATAAATACGTTAATTGGTGCCACTTTTCATTTAACTGTCACTGCTGTCTCTTTCTTTGACAAGCTTATATTAAACTCTCTTATGATGGAACAAAATAAAACCACCCAGCCGTAGGGGTCTATTTTGGCAGAAGAGGAATGTAACGGGAAGAAAATTTGTAGTCTTTTGTGGTGGGGAAAGGACTGTTAAACTCATCAATGATAGTTTGCATGAAAAATTCAGAATACAATTCTTTCTTAGATGTGGATTAAAGCACAAAAAAACAAAAAAAACAAAACCCCAAACAAACAAAAAAAACAAACCTGCAGGAAACTACTGAAATAAGGCAGGTAAAGTGGAATTATCAGAGGAAGAGCTGCAACTTAGAAAATGGGCTGAAACCAATTTCAACTTCATTTTGACATTCATCAAGTCATACTTATTTTAGATGACTTTGGTTTTGGTAGTGTTTCAGAAACCATATTCCATATGTGTTCCTTTCTGCCTTGAAAGGCTGTAGCCATTTAACAATGAAAACCCAACTAGCATAAATGTCCATTTCTTTTTTTCAATATGTGTTTTTAATTTTATTATTATTATTATTATTTTTGGGCACGCCATGCAGCATGCGAGATCTTAGTTCCCCAACCAGGGATCGAACCCGTGTCCCCTGCAGTGGAGGCATAGAGTCCTAACCAATGGACCACCAGGGAATTCCACAAACATCAAATTTTTTTCTAACATCTTTATTGGAGTATAATTGCTTTACAATGATGTGTTAGTTTCTGCTGTATAACAAAGTGAATCAGGTATACGTATACATATATCCCCATATCCCCTCCCTCTTGCGTCTCCCTCCCATCCTCCCTATCCCACCCTTCTAGGTGGACACAAAGCACCGAGCTGATCTCCCTGTGTTATGTGGCTGCTTCCCACTAGCTATCTATTTTACATTTGGTAGTGTATATATGTCCATGCCACTCTCTCACTTCGTCCCAGCTTACACTTCCCCCTCCCCGTGTCCTCAAGTCCATTCTCTACGTCTGTGTCTTTATTCCTGTCCTGCCACTAGGTTCTTCAGAACCATTTTATTTTTTTTTAGATTCCACATATATGTGTTGGCATACAGTGTTTGTTTTTCTCTTTCTGACTTACTTCACTCTGTATGACAGTCTCTAGGTCCATCCACCTCATTACAAATAACTCAGTTTCATTTCTTTTTATGGCTGAGTAATATTCCATTGTATATATGTGCCACATCTTCTTTATCTATTCATCTGTCGATGGACACTTAGGTTGCTTCCATGCCCTGGCTATTGTAAATAGTGCTGCAGTGAACATTGTGGTACATGCCTCTTTTTGATTTATGGTTTTCTCAGGGTATATGCCCAGTAGTGGGATTGCAGGGTCGTATGGTAGCTCTATTTTTAGTTTTTTAAGAAACCTCCATAGTGTTCTCCATAGTGGCTGTATCAATTTACATTCCCACCAACAGTGGAGGAGGGTTCCCTTTTTTCTACACCCTCTCCAGCATTGACTGTTTGTAGATTTTTTTGTTGATGGCCATTATGACTGGTGTGAGGTGATACCTCATTGTGGTTTTGATTTGCATTTCTCTAATGATTAGCGACGTTGAGCATGCTTTCATCTGTTTGTTGGCAATCTGTATATCTTCTTTGGAGATACGTCTATTTAGGCCTTCTGCCTATTTTTGGATTGGGTTGTTTGTTGTTTTGATATTGAGCTGCATGAGCTGCTTGTATATTTTGGAGATTAATGCTTTGTCCGTTGATTCATTTGCAAATATCTTCTCCCATTCTGAGGGTTGTCTTTTGGTCTTATTTATGGTTTCCTTTGCTGTGCAAAAGCTTTTAAATTTCATTAGGTCCCATTTGTTTATTTTTGTTTTTATTTACACTTCTCTAGGAGGTGGGTCAAAAAGGATCTTGCTGTGATTTATGTCACAGAGTGTTCTGCCTATGTTTTCCTCTAAGAACAAACATCAGTTTCAAGTGTCTTTTCAGCATGATGGAAATTGGGATTGTACAATAGAGTATATTCTTACTAACTCCCATCTACACAACATTTAAGGACACAGTAGCAAATCATTTTAAAGGTCTGCTACTCTGTGCTCTAAAGATTACAAAACCAATGTTTTGGGATTTGTCAACTGACTAAAATTTAGGATATAACGGGGGCCTTTATTTCCCGATGAACTTAGATTGATGCCATCCCAGACCAGTTGACTGGTCTATCAGTCAGGGTTCTACCAGACAAACAGAACCAGTAACTAGGGGAGCTGGCAAGTCTGGCATCACTAGGGAAGGCATTAGGAAGAACTGTCTGGAAACTCTCAGGCAGGAACTAATGTTTTAATCTGCAGGTGAAATTTCTTCTTCCACCAAGAAACCTCAGTTTTGCACTTAAGGCCTTCAATGGATTGAATGAGGTCCAATCACATGATCAAGGGTAATCTCCTTTCTTTAAAGTTAATTGATTACAGATGTTAATTACACCTACAAAATACTTTCACTTAGACTAGTGTTTGAGCAACTGGGTACTGTAGCCTTGCCATGTTGACATGTGAGACTAACCATCACAACTGGTCATGAAAAACTCTCCTCTGTTTTGAAAGGAATTGTTTGAAAGTGCCATGCAGTGTAGTCATTAGAAGCAGCATCAACCGTGAGAGGCCTGCTCTGCGTGGTCTGCTTTCCAACTCCTAAATGGAGTCGTTCTTGTGGTGTGAGAGAAATCCCAGATCATGCTGTCCTGTTGTCAGGGTTCCTAATATTTTGACAGGGGACATGTGCTCAGGACACTAGACTTGAAGGCAAAACTTTCTTATTTTTCATGAAATAGGCACAGAATGAATAGCCACACTCAGTCACCATCTCTTTGCCTCTACCCCTTTGCTTCTGGAGAATGGCGTAAAGGGAAATGCCTTTGAGAATTTGTAATCGGTGTTTAGTTCTGAAGGATGCTTCATTGGAAAGATATCAAAATGAATACATTTCTGTAGGTATGGATTCTGTACATACGGGTAATGCTTCCTTTTAGGACAAAACATGCACTTGGCCAATCAGTATTCATTCATAGTAACTTTCATTGTGGCTTCATATTTTTAGTAGCTGGAGTAATGTTTATTGTGGCTCATATAATTTCTTTAGTTTGTTCAGTCTTTTGTACTTTTCAGTACGTGTTACACTGGATCGTACAAAATGAATGCTCTGAGAATGAATGTAACACGCATCCAATGAGAAAGAAAATGACTTTGAACTTAGGTCTAGATTCTATTCGTTGGTCACTAACTACTGACCCAGCAAAAGTGGTGTACAAAGGGGAATAATTCCTCAACTTATTTGTTAAGTGTAGTTTGTCATGGGATTGTAGAAATTCTCCTTCCACCGAAAGCTCTTTTGATCCTCTTATTTCTTGGGTAGCCTGCATTTCATCAAATGTAACTTCAAAATTCAAGTTCTGTTGATAAGAACATACTAAACACATACTAAGATGATTTGATGTTTCTGGAGCATGACAGATATTCCTTATAAAAACTTGGCTTTTTATTTTTTAAGATCTCCAAATTCTATTACTATACATGAAGAGGAAAAGGGAAGTTTAAATATTTTGATTTTGATTTTCACAATTATCTCAAGAATTCTAAGGGGAAAAAACCCCCAAGCAACACTGCAATATTATTTATTGCCTGAATAAAAGGCAACATTGCCCCCGTTTTGTGCAAATGGGAGGTGACTCCAGGTGTCCCCAGTGGACAGCCAGCCAGCCAACAAGAGCAGGACCCACAGAGAAGCCATCTGGGCACAGTGAGGGCGGTCAAGCTGGTGGCCCAGGGCATCCTTTCAACTTGTGGTGGTGAAACTCAGGGGTTGGAACCTGCTGCGTGGAAAGGAAAATTTTTATCCCAATCCTTTTCATCTAGATTGAAGCAAAAATATAAATGGGAGTGTTCGTGTTAGAGGCTCTTGCAACAGATTTCTTGGAAAGTGTTTCTTCTTAAGTGTTTTCTTAAATCTTTGAAATTGAAAATGCAGACTGTGGGATTCACTGGTTTGTCCATGGGTGGTCTTCAACGTCTGGACCAAGACTCGGTGTTTGGGTGTTTGCCCATTTTGGGGTGAGTGAGGTGTGGGTAGGCCTGGGCACACTATTTCTGAGAAATCTTGAGAATAAGCCACATGATTTTTCTGCTTTCACCATCCTGCAGCGCCAGAACACTGGTCCCACGGTATCCCAGCGAGGCCATGCTTCAGAGATTCACAAAGCTGGAAGGACCCCTTTCAGTATGGAGGGACCTACTCTTGCCCTGAACGCTGCTTGGTAAAATGTTTTGCTGATATGCTAAGCCAATAAGAGCAGTTCTTTATTTATAGGTGAAAACCCGGCAATCACTGGGATTTAGGTAGAGAAGTCCCATTTCTATTATAGTAGTGCGCAAACTTTTTGATTATGAAAGATGCATCTTACATTGTGACTTAGAACACAACTGCATTTGTGTATGTGCACACACACTTACATACAAAACTTAAACAGAAGTTTCACAGACCAGTTCCCAACCTTGTTACCTATGTTTGGTTCTGATATTTTCTATCCTATCCTATCTATCCTATCTTATCCATTCCATTCCATCCTATTCTATCCTATCCCATCCATCCTATCTTATCCCATCCCATCCCATCCATTCCATTCCATCCCATCCTATCCTGTCTATATCCAAAATGCTAGTCATGACTCATTAAATTGATTTTATGACACTTTAACGCCAGGTAGAAAATACTGGATCTACTCCTGGAAAATAAAATCAGTGGTGGTGCAGCTTTGTGAGCAATGACAATGAAAGAAGCTCTTCTGGACTGAACAGTCTGGGTCCCACAGATACACTGATTTCTGCCCAGCCCTCCTCCTCCTCAATGTGAGAAGCATAAAGAGGAGAAAAGGTAAAGGTGTGCTCTTTCAGTGTGATACAGATACACACAGGGATGTGTTACTCTTTATTCTTTAACTTTCATAGTCCCCAAACTTGACTTTCCTTTCCCTGAAGTGGCATGGGAAAGAAGAAAGTCAGTGTCAGGTGAAACAGGACTGGGCATGGATTAGTGCTGGGAACGGGAACTCTCTTTTCAACTCTCAAACCTCATCCAAGCTAGTAGTAAACAGAAGTTACTACCAGACAGGACTTCAAGTAGACCAGCTGGTAATCTGGATTAATGTCTTGATGTGGCATTGGTTTGCTCTCTGTGGTCAATTCTGGCAGACATTCTAAAAGCCCCTAAAAGGGAAATTAATTGCCTACTTTTTCTGTGATGTTAATGGTGCTGCCTTGGGTTTTCAAAAGCAACTATCAAAGGAGAATGTGACTTGGTCCATAGCTGTGTTTATGTTTTGGTGTTTCCAGTGTCTGGACTTCTTTATTAAAGGCTGTCAACCTAGGGTTTTAACCACAAAGATTTAGCACCATGTTTTTAAGAAAAAGGGGTTAATGAAAGTTAAAAATCTTTGAATCTCTTGTTAGGTCTCCTTTACCGACACTTGTTTTGCCACCGTCTCTTGTCTGGGTACACCAGGTCATTGCAGACCAGCAGGACCAGAGGAATAACAAAGCAAACATTACCAATGGCAGCTGTCAGCCTCCTTTTTATGTCCCTCCCAGACAAACCTCTTTTTTTTTTCCCCTTTAAAATTTTGTCTGTATTTGACATTTTGAATCACCTCAGAAGGTGGAATATCGTGTTTTCTTGTTTTTTGTGTTTTTTTTTTGAAACCACTGAGTGAGCAGCTCCTACCTACTTTGTCTGGAAAAAGCCCCAGACATCCCTCTTCATTTGCCTCTGGCCTAGGAAAATACTGCTCCTCCCGGCCTCGCTGGGTCTGACTCTCAGACTGTGGCTCATGTGGCTTCAAGCCTGGAGGAGATCCAGCGTGGAGACGAATACCAGAGCCAGGGTACCCGAGCACCATGGAGTTCAGCTCCCACGTTACACGTGGCCCTGAGCCCTAGCCTAGGAGGATCATTAACCTGCAGTGGGCCTGCCGCTCAGATGAAGTGAAATGCTTCCACCCCTCAATGTGCTAGTCACACAGGGAGTGAAAATACTGAGATTCTTAGAGGAGGCATTGGTTGAAGCGTTAGAAGCAGGATTATCATAGCAAAAATATCTTGTCATCACTTTGCCTAATGGACAGATGGGTCCCGACCCTGGGATATAATTTCTCAGGCTGAGTCTCTGTCTCTGTATCTCAAAATAGTCACCATCTACTTTCTTGTTCTCCTAAGAGTCAGCTCCAGCCCATATCTTTTATTTCCCTTTCTAGCCAGTCCCTTCTTTTAAAATACTAGTTCTTTTTCTCATAGCAGGCAAATACGTTAAACATCTCTCCCATTTTAGAAAACAAAGTCCTCCCTTGACCGTCCTCCTCTTCCTTCCACCAGTGGTTTCTTCTCGTTCTCTCCAGGTGTAAACTTCTCCAGGTCTGGCATCTCAAACGTTGGCATGCACCAGGATTGTCTAGAGAGCTTATTAAAGCATCAGCGACTGGGCTTCATCCCCAGAGTTTCTGATTCAGTAGGTTTGAGATAGGGTCCAAAATATGCATTTCTAACAAGTTCCCAGGTGATGCTGACACCTGGGGACCCAGTGTGAGACCCACCCCTCCAAAGAACACTCTACATTTGCCGGCTGCATGTGATCTTTTTTCATTTGCTCCCCAACATGCTGCAACCTGACCTCTGCTCCAACACCACTGACATCCATATGTTGCATTCCATGGACACTTTGTGTCTTATTGAGCCCTCTGTGACATCAGTCACCCAACCATGTCTCTCTCTTTCCTCATTTGGCTTCCATGACATCACTCTCTCCCCAGTCACCTCTTTCCTTTCCGCTTGCTCTGTCTGAGATGCTCTTTCTGAGATGCCTTTTCAGGAAGCTCTTCCACTCACAGTGTGTTTCACTCTGCTCAGAACACTGTCCTTGGCCGCTGCTCTTCTCACTTTATTTTCTTCCTGAGATGCCTCACCCATGCCTGGAGCTTCGAGTGGCATGCCAATAATCCCAATAGACTCAACTATCACAGGCCGCTCTTCCAGCACCACATCTGTATATCCAGATTCTTGATGTTGAACGTATTCCCAAACAGGCTTATGGTATTTACCCCAAGTCTTCTCCTCTTGTTTTTCTTTTCTCCTTAACTGACACCCATTTTTCCTGAGTCAGAAATGTGCGTGCCATTCTTTTTTTTTCTCCCTCATTCTTAGTCCTGAAGTCCAATTCATCATCAAGGTCTCTCTTAAGTCCGCCCTTCTTTCATTTCCCATCGCTAATGCTTTAGTTTACTACCGTTTGCCGGTATTACTGAAGCAGGCTCTTAACTGTTGCCTCTGTTTCCAGGCTGGGAGCAATATAGGGGTAGCTCATGGGATCAAAGGAGCAAAGGCAAGGATATTAGCTTTATGGTGTCTCTGGGAGAATTTTTTTTTTTTAAGTCTTTATTGAATTTGTTACAATACTGCTTTTGCTTTTTTTTAATGGTTTTTTTGGGTTTTGGGCTGCGAGGCATGTGGGATCTTAGTTCCCTGACCAGGGATCGAACTTGCACCCCCTGCATTGGAAGGTGAAGTCTTAACCACTGGGCCACCAAGGAAGTCCCTCTGGGAGCTTTTGAAATACTGGAAATATATGGGTCACTCAAATCATGTGACATTTTGGTATACTGTAAATTCTGGTCTTGCCGCTTGATGTGCCACCATTTTTTATGGGAATCACACATCTGGAGCAAATATAGCAGTGCCATTCATTTGTGGAAACCTAAGATTTTTCTCTAGTGCAATGTAGGCCATTTTCTTCACTGTCATTCTTTTTGTGTGTGTGTGATTGTATTCATTTACTTATTTTTAATGTGTATTTATTTATTTATTTTTTTGGCCATGCTGCATGGCATGTGGAATCTTAGTTCCCCGACCAGAGATCAAACCCGTGCCCCCTGCATTGGAAGCATGGAGTCTTAACCACTGGACTGCCAGGGAAGTACCTGTCATCTTGATTTGGCTGTTGCTATCTTTTTGCTTTTTCTTCATGAAAGACCACTGCTGAGAGGGAAGAAGCCTCCCTCGATTTGGATTCAGTGCTAGGAAAGAACTTTAAATACAACAATGCAGGTGGTATATATTCTCAGCTCCATTTCACAGATGACACAGAGGCTCTGAGAAGGTAACAGAGTAGAAAACAGTGGAGCTAGAGACATAAACCGGGTCTACAACCAAGCACATTGTAGAAAATGAGAAACGTCTAGCTCTTTCTGGGTAGAATCTGTACCATATAGATTCATCCTTTTGTTGAAGTGCTGTAAATTTTAATAAACTCAGGCATCCTTTTAAAAAAGCACAAGTGAGAAAAGTACTAAAGCCAAATGTAATCTTGTGACCGTTTTCTATATACAATTTTGTTCTTTGTGTGTGTGTGTGTGTGTGTGTGTGTGTGTGTGTGTAGTTCTATGACAATTTAAAACTTTTTATTTGGAAATACTTATAGATCCTCAGGAACTTGCAAAGATTGTACAGAGATTCTGGGCACCTTTCATCCGGTTTCCCCCAGCATCTTACATAACTATACATCTTACATAACAATAATGTGATATCAAAAAGCCAGCAAACTGACATTGGTACAATGTGTGTGTGTATATATATATTTTTGCCATTCTGTCTCATGTGTAGATTCACATTAGCACCATTGCTATAAAGATACTGAACTATCCCATCACCAAGGAGATGGCCCTCGTGCTCCCTTTATAATCACCTCGCCTTCCCCACACCATTGCTAACCCCTGGCAACCACCAATGTGTTCTCCATCTTTATAAATTTGTCATATTGGGAATGAGCAAGAGTGGAAATCCTGACTGCTGCTTGGCCTTTGCTGATGGAAGGGAGGGTGGAGCCATGTGTTTTTCCATGGTGTTTGGCTGGGGTAGGGTGGTTATTGTTGAAAGCATTTCAGTCTTGCTAGGTTATCTCTTTCCTGGTCCTTCAGATGGAGGGAGCCGCCTTTTCTTGGGGCTTTTTGGTCTGTTCCTGTTGTGGTTTTTGCATTGCTGGCCTCTCCGGCCCCCTGTACGGGACTCATGAGGCAAAAGGAAAAGCCAGGGAACTTAGCAGAGTGCTGTCCTGGGCTCTCAAGGCCCCTAGTAGGTTGGCCTTTCCTCTCCACCTTCCAGACTCTTCTTGTGTTTGTTTTGTACACAATGTCCAGGGTTTTTAGCTGTACTTAATCTTCATTTCTTTAAATAAGATGTGGTTGTGCTTTCTAAGGAATGTTTCCCAAACATGTACTAATGATCAGTGCGTGCTAAAATAGATGACCTCTTCTCCAGGCTTCCGACCTTCCTAAGCATCTATTCCTGAATGTCCTACAGGCACTTAATCTCAACAGGTTGCCCTCAAATTCCTTCTTCTGTTTTCACTATTTCAAATGGTGATACTACCATCAGCTCAGTCACCTGAGGCCAAAATTTGGAAGTCAGTTTAGACCCCTTCTTTACACAGGCAATCATTCATCATGTCTGACTGATTCTACTTCTTAAATATCTTCTGAACTTAATGGCTGCTGTCCATTCCCTTGTCTTTATACAAGACTTCATCATCTCTTGCCTGGACTGTTGTTGCTATAAATTTCTAATCTATCTATCTCTTTGCCTCCACTTTGCTCCCTCTGACCCATTCCCCCACTCTTCTGAAATGCAACTTTCCAAAATGAGCATTTGGTTCTTACTTCCCCTTCAAGTCCTTCTGCGGGTTACCCAAGCCTGTTAGCCAGTGGGTCGGGCTCTTGTGATTGGGTCTCAATCTCCAGTCTCACCCTTAGTCATGCCCTTGTGGGATGTTCCATCACTGTACCACTTGACCCTCCTCTTACCTGCCAAGCTATCTCATGTCTCTGTACTTTCCCCTGGGTCATTGCACACCCTTTTCCTTCTCTTGGGAATGGTTCCCCCACTCTTTCCTCCCTTGTCTATCAATCAGATCCTCAAAATTTAGCAAATGAATCACTTTCTTTGTGAAGCTGTCCTAGATACTTAATTCTATAATTGTACTTAATACAAGGTATTGCAGTTATTCTAGTTTATACCTCTGCCTCTCCTAGAGACTATAAATACCTTTCTGGGATAGGATCTTATCTGACCACATGGCAGCATAAGAGAGAGCTTAAAAACAAGGACCCTGGAATCCTGAGTTTAAATCCAGACTTCTGTGAGTTAGTTCTGTGATCTCAGGTAAGTTTCTTTACATCTTTGATAAGAGGTTTGTCATATGTAAAAATTTGTCGAACGTGAAGTAAGGATTATTAGTGAAGATTGGCCAAGATAACCTAAATTGAACAGCATAGTGCCAGGAACAAAATAAGCTCTCAAAGTTGTTATTTATTATGATTATTTTTACTGTAATTTACTAAACCATCCTCCTCATTGTTGAATACTTGAGTTGCTTCCATTTTTTCCCTCTTTTTGCAAATCAGCCCCAAAGCCTCAAAATCAGCATGAATAGGCACTTTCCAACTGTATGTACCATCCTGGGTGGGTTATCTTTCTTTGTCCATGAATTACACTGGGAAAAGTTCTAGCTGTTTCCCAGAGCAAAGACCCCGAGATAAGAGCATTCATCTGGGGTTCAGGAACAGTGAGCGGGGAGGTAGTGCACCTGGGGCAGACATGGATCACCTTGATAAAAGCAGTCAAGATGGTTAGTATATAAGTGTAAGTCACCAAACTCCAAAATGTGGGGTATATTTAATATCATTTACATGTGGACTGTATTTTTATTCCTTGTTTATTCTTAATTACACTTTAGCTCATCTATCGAAAATCCAAAATCTTTATTCACTTTTGTTTTTGGCAGTGGTTAACACAGCCTATAATTCTCCCCTTGACTGTGGTCTTCATTATAAAACATTTATTGCCTCACTTAAAAACAAACATGGGAAATGATTCCGGATGACTTCATGTTTAGATCATATGCTAATGCTTTTCAGAATTCCATACCTTAGTATGAAGAGAAATGGATAAAAATCCATTGATTTAAACAACGTGAGTGAAGTGCTAATTTGTTTCGATAAAACCTCTCAACACTTCAAGCAGATTTCACAGCTCTATGACAGAGTGACTTTCCTTGCTAAGCGGCTATGGCCAAGGCACATTTCCCAGACTCCTTTGCAGTTAAATATGGTCATGTGACTGAGTTCTAATTAATAGAACATGAGTGGAGGTGAAGGGTGCCATTTCCAAGCCTGAGCCATAAAATCTCCGAGCTGTTTCCCTTGGAGGGAAAATGTGGAATATAGTGGAACCACAAGAGGGAAGGAACATGGATCCCTGAATAATTGCTTGAAGGAGAATCTTGATTAGAAACATCCATTTAGAATTTTCATGAGCAAAAATAAAGCTCAGCTATATTATTCTGCTGAGGTTTGGGTGTTTATCCATTTTATTTTTAAAACTTTTTAATTTTTCTACAAATTTTGGAGGTTACTTTCCACTTACAGTTACTACAAAATATTGGCTATGTTCCCCATGCTTTACAATACATCCTTGAGCTTACATAGTACCCAATAGTTTATATCTCCCACTCCCCTACCCCTATATTCCCCCTCACTCTCCCTACTGGTAACCACTGCTTTGTGCTCTATATCTGTGAGTCTGCTTCTTTTATGTTATATTCACTAGCTTGTTGTATTTTTTAGGTTCCACATATAAGTGATTTCATACATTATTTGTCTTTCTCTGTCTTATTTCACTTAGCATAATGCCCTCCAAGTCCATCCACATTGCTGCAAATGGCAAAATTTCATTCTTTTTTATGGCTGAGTAGTATTCCAATGCATATGTATACCATAGCTTTTTTTTTTTTAACATCTTTATTGGAGTATAATTGTTTTACAGTGGTGTGTTATTTTCTGCTTTATAACAAAGTGAATCAGTTATACATATACATATATCCCCATATCTCTTCTTTCTTGCATCTCCCTCCCTCCCACCCTCTACCACAGCTTCTTTATCCATTCATATGTTGGTGGACACAGGTTGTATCAACGTCTTGGCTCTTGTGAATAACACTGCTATGAACATTGGGGTGCATGTATCTTTTCATATTGGTGTTATTGTTTTTTTCAGATATATACCTAGGAGTTGTTTATCTGTTTATCAGCTGGCAATTCCTTAACCGATATGATAAGCCTAGGTTTTTGGCTCAAATCTAGCTCTCATTTTTCAGTTTTTAGAATAACACTGTTGTTAAGACCGTGAGATTTGGAATCATGTAGACCTAGGATGGAATGCCCTTACTAGCTCTGCAGATATTTTAACTTTTCAGAACTTCACTGTTTCCCCATCAAGTGGTGGACAGGATTGTGTGGTTGTGTCAATGAACAGAATGTGGCAAAGCTGATGTTGTGTAACTTCTGAGGCTAGGTCATAGGTCATGTGGCTCCCACTGACTAGCTCTCTCCCTTGTTCAGGAAATTCACCCTTACAACCAGCCACCATGTCGTAAGGGAGCCCAGGTAACATGGAGATGCTGCATATAGGTGTTCTAGCGAATAGGCCCAGGGACTCGTCAGCCTCAGTCTCCAGAAATGTGAATGAATGAGCTTTCGAGGCACCTCAGCTGACCCTGAGGGGAGCAGAGATGAGCTGCCCCACTGAGTCCTGAGCAAATCGCAGATTCAAAAGGAAAATAAATGTCATCATTGTTTTAAGCTTCTAAATTCTGGGGTAGTTTGTTCAACAACAATAAATAGCAGAAGCACCTCCTCTATGAAGCCCCCCTTACAACCTCTTGGTTTTCTCTCTTGCCCGGAACTAATTGCTTTTTTCTGTGTTCCCTTAGTATTTTATTTATTTTACTAACACTTAACAGTTTGCTAAAATTTATAAAATCTTTGAGGGCAAGGATCAAAGCTTATCCTTTTTTTTTTTTTTTGTACTCCTTGTAGCATCTAATACAGTACGTAGTATAGTGCAGGTACAGAGCAAGTGTTTATTAAATGACGGTTGAGTTTATGTTGCCTTGCTTTGTCAGAGCTATTATGCCCCATATAGGAATTTCCACTCTATATTAACTTCTGGGGTCAAATGCATCAAGCAAGTTGCATGAAGTTCAAGGATGGTGATGACTATCCCGGATTTGGTAACGAGAGCAGATGGGAAAAACCACCAGAATGACATGAGAGGATGTCCAGTAGGTATTAAGCAATACATGCCATCTTTTCTGGTACTCTATATAGCAATTTTAACATGTGCTGTCAGGTGATTTAAACATTATGGAACCCTTGATTACTCTTACCAGAATATCTTTTGTAGAAAGAAATATTAAAAATGTTACGAATTCACTGTGACTTTCAATGATGCTCTCTTCAACTAGATCACAAAATGGTGTCACAAAACGTTCTGATGTACTTAGGAAGCACAATTCTCACTTTCTATATCCATTTTCCACATGCTATCATTAGCAACTTTGGTACAAGGAGATACATGTTAATTTCAAGAGCTTCAAGGTCACTTATTTCTCATAAATGGAAAGAGCTTTCAGCTGAAAGTCTAGGGACCTGATTTTTCATCCTTGCTCTGCAATTGGCTGGGTGTGTGATCCTTGGGAAAATCCTTTCTTTTCTTCAGGTTTCCATTTCCTCACTTATGAGATGGGATGAAGATTGATGGTCTCTGGGACCATGTCAAAGTCTAGCTCTAACCATTCCATGAGCAAAGAGATAGCACGATGTTTTTACAGAGATACAGATGGAAACTCAGTGTCCTTAGAACTTCCTGACCCATAAACAAAATTGAGGGTGTAGGGAGCATTAGGATTTTGAAATTATGAGTACCTTCTCAGTGGCTGCACAAAACTAGCCTGTTCATCAGCTATTCTTTTTGCAGATTGGAACAATACATTTTAACCACTAAGAAATGATTATAGAGAGGCACTGTTCTGAAGAGGAAATCACAACAGTGTTACTGGGGGCAAGTCTTTGCTCTGCCCTATCAGATTCCTCTGTACACAGTGTGTACATTCACTGTGCTGTGAGATTAAAGACGTTTCTATGACCCCTTTAAAGCTAAATCTATTTGAGGTTTGTCTTGAAGAGAGACTGAGCAAAGGTTAAAAAAAATCACCCTAGGGTTGCATTTTGAGACAATCAGAATACCCACCAATATGATATAGATAACAACTGGCAAGCAGGGTTACATTTTTTTTCCTGGTCTGTTCTTTGAAGGTATTCTGTAATAAAACAGAATGGAACTTGTCTCTCTACAGCGTTTTCCAATTTTTCTGGGTAGTCAATAAAAGATAACATCGCCACCATCATTTTTTCTCACCTGATCTAGGAGATTTTTCTTTTTGTTATTTTTAATGCTTTATCTTAAATTATAAAAGTGTTCCCAGCTCTTGCACCATGCAATAACTAATAATAGGAAATGAAAAGACAATTTGTTTACAAGCCTTATAATAACAGGAAACTAAGTGATTAAATAGATGGCAGGTTGCATGGCATCTATTTTGTGACATGAGAGCATTTCAGGTTTCATCTCATACCTTCAAAATCAGGTCATCTTTGCCCCATTTCTACTTCCTCATTGCTCCATGCTCATATATGTTTATGGAACATTTGTGGGCATTTTAGCAGTGACAAAGATTCAAATACTTCAGGCTCCAAGAGCAAAGTTGCAACGATGTTTCCCAGGGGGCAGAACATACACCTAGTGTGACAATAGCTCTGCAACCACAATGGGCTTTTGGTGCTGGGAATCAGGGCCAGGCTTATTCTGCTACTTCTCCCCATTTTGTGATCTTGTTAAGGTTGGCCTCTACCTATCTGGTGGTATTTTTTCCACAAAAATAAAATTCTTAATTGGGCTCATTTTCATGAGTGACTGTAAAATTTTTACTTTCAACCCCACCTGTTAACAGAAGAAAACAGCCCTTCCTTCTCCTCTATACTTGGAACAAATGGAATAAAAACAACAAACAGAATAGCTACTAGAAATATTGGACTAACTGAAAAAATGGTATTGAGTTTAGTCTTAAATGGTGTAAGATTCTCTAATAGTCCTCAGATATAGTCTTTCATTTAATTTAAAAATGCCGTGTTACCCTAAAACACGTCTCTCTCTTCCTCGCCCCCTCTATCACTACTCCAGAAATTCTTTTACAACGTAGAGCTTGCCGTGGTAGAATTGTCACAGTATTCATTTTAGATATGGGTTATTTCTGGGACGATGGCAGATTAATTGACAGGAAGCTGGGGCAATCTTTATTATTGAGTATTGCTGTCCTTAAATACTTAATAGATAATTTTCTTGATTAAATTTGTTAAACACAGTGGCTTTGATAAACATTGCATGAGGATACAGTAATGCAACCTTTCTTATAGTACTATAATATTTTATTTGAGTGGGTTTTTTAATCAATAGAGATTTATTTGGTCCTCAGAGATGCATGGGCAATTCCCATTGTGTGTGTGTGTGTGTGTGTGTGTGAGAGAGAGAGAGAGAGAGAGAAAGAGAGAGGTGGGGGGAGATGCAGTGTGGACCCCTGGATCCAGCTGTACCTAAAGCCATATATACCTCCAAGGTTTTCAATTTCAGGAACGAATACCTTCCTTTTTTAACCTAAACTAGGTTGAATTGGTATTTTTTTCTGAAAAAAGAAAAGAATATAAGCTTAAAAGAATTACACTTAGAGGGCTGAAGGAAAGTTAAAGAGTAGGTAATAAAAGCCTACAGAGACAAATCCAAGAAGGGGGGAGACTCACAAAGAGGAGGGGGGCGTAACATGTCATGTGGCCACATGTCAGGGAGCAGGGGCTGGGTCAGGAAAAACCCCGAGGAAGCGCTCTCGGCAGCAGAGGGGCAGAGAGGAAGGGGCGCTGCCAGGTGCTGGGGAAAGAGAGGGTGGATTCCTTTTTCCATAAGAGGGATCCCTGTCACTTGGGCTTCAAGCCTCGGCATCAGCTCTACCGCCTCTCCTGCTAAAGCCCACACTTCCAAACAGTCATCTTGTCCTGTAAACTCTCCCTCCACAATTCCTCTTGGACTCATACCTTCCTTTGCCTTCCCACTGCCAGCAGCTGGGTCCAGGTGCCAGTAGTCCTTTCCTGGAACCTGTAAAGGCCTCTGTGCAGCTCCCATGCCCACAGTCTTCACCCCTGTCATCTGTTTTTTATTTCGCTGCCAGATTATTAGTCCTAAGGCTCGGTTGTGATTATAAAACGGCCACACATGGTGAGGGGGCCTTGGATCGGGAACCCAGAGCCAGCTCTGACTTGCTATGGGACCTTGGGAAAGACTTGGAACCTCTCTAGGTAATGGGGCTCTAATCTTTGAGGAGAGGGGTGGGACCAGGTGCTCTGACATCCATTGCCTCCGCATTGCCTGTAAAAAAATCCTAGCCCTAATCTAACTCTTTCAGCTGTAACTCCTTTAACATACGTATACCTTTGCCACAATGAAATACTTTTTGTCCCTTACTGGCCTCCACACCGCCCCCCCCACCTTGTACATTCCTGCCCTTGTTCATTTCACCTGCAAACCTTTGTCTGTCCATATGGAAATCTTATCCACCCTCCCAGGCCAAGTTCAAGTGCTGTCTGTGAAGCTTTCCTGAACTCCCAGCTGAGAGCCAACTCACCGCATCTTGTCTGTCAGGATGCTTTGCTATGTCCTATTGTTGTCTGAGCACATATCACGCTTCCTGCCAAATTATTAACAACTTGAGGATAGAACCTTGGCGGTATTCAACATTTTAGCTGTCAAGGCATCCAGCGCGGCAATTAATTCTCAGTAAATGGTCGAGTGAATGAAAACGCATCCTTTATTCCTGTGTGGCCAACTCAGTCACCTTGCAAAGCCCCCAGGAACTGTCTGATGTTATAGGTCTGCTTAGTCGGATTGTGGAATAATGAAAAAAGGGCCTTTGAATTTCTTGGTTAGTGTCACTGGAGCAAGCGCTGACCTCATTCCAACGCGGGCTAGGCAGGTGTCAGCACTGCTGAGTGTTGGATGAAAGTCTCATCCAGAATCCTTCTATAGCTCCACATTGAGACCAGTTTAGCCAACCTTCTCCTTACTCTTTGCAAGATAAGGATAAGCCTGTTCTGGGCAGAAAAGAGTGGTCTCCTTCTGGTACAGCTCTTGACAATGGAGAGGAAGGTGGAAAGGCTAGTCCAGAAGAATAAAGAAGAGATAAAGGGAAGGAAGAAAAGTCCAGGAAGGTGGAAAGGCTAGTCCAGAAGAATAAAGAAGAGATAAAGGGAAGAAAGAAAAGTCCAGGGGAAAAGGGCAGGTAAAGAGTACTATGGAGTATGGAGACGACAACGGTCCCATAATCCTTTTCCTAGCAAGATGACCGACTCCAGATCTGTCCACTTGTTGACATGCTGTGGCGAGACTGAGGATTGACAAAACCAGTGCCCAGAGCCAGGAGCTAGAATTATGTGGCTCTCTCCCACCTTACGCAATGAACCTGGAGACCTTCCTCTGGAATGTCGGCTTTTCTGCAGGGCTGAGGGGAAACGGGCAGCTGGAATTGCGTGAACCTTTGCTCCTTCCTTATTGGCTTCCCCTCTCTACCCACAACAACTTAAATCATTAAAGTCCTGTATAATTAAAATTTCATCCAAGTTCCACCAGTTATGTTTGTTGGCCACAGTGAAGCGTATAAATATCTTAGAAAGACGTAAAGACAGAGGCTGCTTCCTGCCCGCGGTTTGCCCCTCACACAGGATGCTGTCTGCTACTGTCTGCTCTCGACAGCCCGGGGAAGCCTGAACTCCCTGCTCCCACTAGCCCTGCTCTCACCGGGCCTTTGTTCCCTAGCTTTATTTACAAAGCCCGGGTCTAAGGGCGCTTGTTGTCAGTGGGGTGGCTGGCTTCGCTCTGCTCATTACAGGACGTGGGCTCTTGTTCTCTGTCTCTCTCTCTCTGTCAATTTCTCTCTCTCCATCTCTTTCTCTCTCCTCTCTTCTCTCTCTCCATTTAGATTTTGATCTCTTGCTTTTGCATATATTTACGTTAAAATATCTAAATAAATGCTTCATTCTTTCATTTAACTGGAAAACTGGAGTTTGTCTCCTTTCCTCCCCATCCTCTATATCAATATCAGATTACTTTCTCTGGTATTGCTGTTTCATTGCTCAAAACCCCACAGTGGTTTTGCGTTACTTACAAGATGATGTTGAAAGTCTAGTGCACGTTCATTCACTGAATAACTAGTTATGAGCACACATCTCATGCCAGACACTGTCATGGGCTCTCTTGTCATAGATTTCCCAGCAGCTCCAGAAGGTTGTGAAAGGATTAGCCTGCAGATTGGCCCCTAGTGTGGGGTTCTGGAGACCTTGTGTTGTGGGCAATGTGTGTATCTCTAAGTCCGTGGTGTGGGGTATCATTGAACTGGTGATGATTCTGCTGTGGCATCACCTTAATTGAGATGCCTGTGACACCTTTGTGATCAGAGTGTGTCTTGGTTTGGGTTCCCATGTAGCTGACCTTGAGACGGGGATTTGAGTGCAAGTAGTTTATCTGAGAGATGGTCCCAGGCACGTGAGACAAGAAGGGGACGAAGCCACTAAATATGGCATAATTAGATCAGTGACCTGTAGGCAACTGGAGCCCAACTCCTCCGGGGAAATCTGGGAAGCAGTGCAGAGCAGGCCTTGGACTTATCCCAGCTGAGGCTCCAGGAGGCTGGGTGTCATCTGACCTGTGTCCCCAGACATCATCGTTGAGATGACAGCGGTTCCAGGGTCCTGGAGGTGATTGAACGTCTTGCTTACCTGCACGTCCTGTGGTCAGTGAGACGGGGTCGGGGTCGCCAGCCTTGCTCTAGACAGAGGGGCAAGGGCTGTGGGGATACGGCGGATTGACTGATGGATTCGCTGTAGCAGGGAAACCCCTGTTTCTGCTTGTAGAGCCCCTTGTACTGTTGATTCTCATTATTTGCAGTAATGTTTGATAAAGTCACTGTGGATACCAAAGGATAGAACACGACTATTGCTCCAGGAGGAAAACACAGGGTTACGTACCTGCGAGCCATTAGTCAACAGACCAACACATAACCTTGTTTTATATGTTTCTGTTTAAAGACACCTTATTTAATATACACTGTTCACTAACATTGGACTCAAGACCAACTGCACTTTAATTCACACCTGATGAAGCGTGTCTAACACACGTTTTCTCACATAAGGCCCATCACAGCCTTTTTGCTCTGTGGCACTAGACACTAGACAGCACTATGCTTGGGGGCAATTTTAAACAACAAAATCACCAAAAATAAGCACAAAAAATGTGAAAACCGTGGCACTAAATAGACCACAAAAAGGATGCTTGTTTACCGTGTGAGAGCTAAAACAAGAAGGCAGCGTGTTGTCTTGTTAGACCTCGCTGGGAATGTGTGCATTGGGCAACTCGAATTTTTTGCTGTTCTGCCTGTGTCCGTGAAAGATCATGAAAGTGCCTGGAGTTTCACTGATTTGGGGGTTACAAATTAATTTTATTGAGCAGGTGAATTCGCAAATACGGAATCCATGAATAACGAGGATTGACTGCCTTCCACCTTAAGATAAATACGGTAAAAGCCTACCATAAGATATGAGGATATATGTATATGTATAGCTGATTCACTTTGTTATACAGCAGAAACTGACACACCATTGTAGAACAATTATACTCCAATAAGATATTTTTTAAAAAAAGACTTAGTGGGGGTCTATCCAACTCCATCCTGGTGTTATTGGGAGGCTAAAGAAGTGACTAGGGCAGGCCTGTGCAACCGGTCAAAGTCTGTTAAATAGCTATCCGCCCTTAAACAGTCATTTAAAAACACCAGGAGGTTATGCTCCTTAATAAAGAAATCTCTTTGAATCAGAACAATATGTCTCTGGCAAATTTGGATTTTCTTGGAGACACCAGTATCTTTATTTGTAGTGATACAGAGAGGTCAGTACCTGAATTAGATGAATATCCATAGAATTATTACATGAGTACGTTTCAGGTCACCTTTTAAATGTATTGTACATGAAGGAAGGGGCTTAGAAATATGAACTGGTTTGGGAATAAGAAAGGGAAGCAAGAGATATTAATTTGTATAAGTAAGAGAGGAAATAAGATAACATTTGCGTGTGTGTGCATATATTATATACAAAAATACAATTTTTATATAAAATATATGTTAGAAAATATATATTTTAAATGAAAGACAAACCAATTAGGGCTGATGCTATATTTTCTGGAAGCAATGGAAAGCACTGGGCAAAAGGAATTAGATTTTGTGGCTGATCTTGGCCATTTCTAAATGGCATATAGTTGGGTAAAGTTGGTTAGAAAATTAGAGAAATGAAAGTGCTAAAAATGTTTCCGTTTTCTTCTGAATGATTTTTGCGTTGCTTTTGTCTGCTGTCTCTCTGGGTTTAATTATGACCAGTGCTTGGTTATGGCATGGAAAAAATTTGAAGAATTATTTCTGGATAAATTTTGGGGATAACATGATAATGTGTGATAATGAACATCATCTGTGAGTTTCTGTTCATTAAATCCCACTAAGATGCAGTCTTTCACAGTATTTCAAAATGAATGCTTGCCTTCATTCATTCATTCATTCACTTGTAGGTCATACACTGAGTGTTCACTCTGCCAGACACCCTTCCGGGTATTGTGGATACAGTAGTGAACTAAACTTAATTCCTTCCCTCATGGTGCTTCCTCAGTAGCTGGGAGAGACAGTCACTGAATAAATATATACGTGAAACAGAACTTCAGATGCTGGTGAGAGCAATGGAGGAACACAGAGCAGGGAAGGGAATGGGGCTCCTCTTGCGGGCTGCTTCACGGTCCTCCCTTTGACCCCAACTTCTGCCACCAAGACCAGTCTTGGCAGACTTTGGCCAGCTGTGCCAGAGCTGCACAGAGCTCTGGGGCTTCCCTGATACTGAGCCCGGGACACTCCATGGAAACCGGCTTTATATTCAGATGTGCGTGACCCCAAAGTGCGGGCAGGAGGGGGTCAATAAACACTTCTTGCTTTTGTCCCCCAGAGGTGTAGTTCTGATGTGCATTTCCTAAGCTTCCTCCCAAGGCACCAGAAGGATGAGTCACCGCAGGGAAACAGCCAGCTGGATTGCACACCCTTGGCAGCCCTTCCCTCCTGGCCTCTTTCACTCACCTGGCCCTGCCCTTCTGCTCCCTGGGGATTGAATTCTCAAATAAGTCCCTGCATGTCAGCCTTTGTCCAGGCTCTGTTTTGGGGGATCCCAGGTTGAGATGGAGAACACAGCGATTGGGATGGTGTTGCAAATATAAATGGGGTTTCCAGGGAAGGTATCACTGAGACAGTGTATTTGAGAAAAGACCTGAAGAAGAGAGGTAGTAATCACGCAGATAATTGGGGTGAGAGTGTTCCAGGTACAAGAGATGATAGCAGAGACAGAGACCCTTTACCAGTGTGGTTGGAGTGGAGGGAGAGAGGAGGAGTGAAAGGAGATGCAGACAGAGAGATGAGGGAGACCCAGACCCCATCCCGTGGCGCCATGATTAGGACCTGGGTTTCATTCCAAGTGAGTTAACCAATTTATTCTCAGAAATTCTGCCTGCTTTGCCCAGTTTATATTTTACTTTATTATTTTATGTTTACATGATACACTTGGATCCCCATTTAATAAGCGGGTAAGTTCAGTCTTTAATAAACATTGTTTACTTGGTGAGAGCTGTGTATTCTTATTCTCAGCTTTCTTGGGTAGCTAACTAAGTGGTAACTTCTTTGAGGAATGCACTACAGATATTATTGTACTATATTGATGCATGTTGATCCTAGAGTATCATTTCTAACTTCATTTATTGAGCAAATATTGACTGAGTGCTACTATGTGCAGAACACTGTGAAGCAACAGGAAGACACAAGACCCCAAGTGCCTGAGAATGTGGTAATGCACGATGGCTTCTAAATCAGCAAGAACACAATTCCTGGAAGTTTTCTAATTAAACATGCCATATTCAATTTGTCTCTTGTACACTATTTTCTTTCCTTTTGCTTCTATTTCTCCCCTTTTGCGTTTATGGGAAGAACTTTCATACATCAAACCACATTCCTGCTTACTTCAAATCTCATAAATCCTATCGCTGTTTTTAGCTGTCTTATATCTCTTCTCTAATTTGTCCCTACTGACTGCAAATGTAATTCTTCTTGGGAATATTTTGAGAGAGAAAGAGAGAGGACTAACTACATAGGGTGCATATATATTTATAATTGTTATATATTTTTTTCTTCGATTGATAGAGAAGACTAACCACAGAGTGGGAATTCTTCAGTGGAAATAAATGAATGACCTGAGATAGCTTGAAGAATTTGGACATTAAAGGAATAATGTAGATTAATGCTCAACTCTTCTACTTCCTGTGTTCCTTCAACGTGATGGGAGTTCTCTAAGGGGTGAACACGTCCCATGAATGTCTTCTTCTTGCTCCAAAGAGAGTTTCCTTCGTAGCTTTAGATGTTTTCTTTGGCCTCACCTTGTCTTGGCTTTGGCACCTCTGGCTCTATGTTTACAGGTCTTTTTAGTATCATGCCCTTTATTGTGCAGAGATCGTTGGTGACTGTGTTGTGTGATTTTCTTATTCATGGGCTTCCCTTCCTTCTTGAACCATCTCAGTCTGCGGGATCCTACCTCTATTTCCCTGGAAAGTGTTAGGATCGGCAGCAGGACTCCTAAGCATGCGTTGGATTTCACATCTCCTGGAAGTTCCTCATAATTAAGGAGAATCACATGCAAAGTAGCAGTTCCTTTGTCACTTCCTTTACTTTCTGAGAAGTGAAATTGTAAGTAAAGCAGATTAAATCCAGACATTTATCAGATGACCTGATTTTCAGATGGAAAGTTCCAAAATTTCTAGGTCACTGAAGTCTCTCCTTACTTCCATAACTTGCCAATGTGCCAATTTTTTGATCAGTGTCAAGATTAACCAATTTCTTCAGCATACTTCCATTACAGTACCTCCTTGGTTCTTCTCTCTCTCTATTATACACAACTATATGTGTATCTACGCATGTATATATTCTACCATTACCTAGATTTCTCTACTAAAATTTTATTCTTGTATTTATAGATTTCCCCAAAGGTTAGAGTGACCATATGTCCCAGTCTGCCTGAGACAGTACTAGTTTATCTGTTCTTCCTGGGGGAACTAATAATTAGTACCTCCCCTTTTGTTTTCAAAAGTGTGCTAGTTTGCACTCTAAATTAGATGATTACTCTGTCAAGGTTTGTTTGTTTTTTTTTTTTCTCTCACATTCTGTATCCTCTCTCAAAGGCTGAATCCTAAGCTGGAAATAAAGATAAAAAACAACATCTGTGCTTCCTGGACCTTTAATTTCCTGACCAGAGCTTCTAGCCTCTGGGCACTTTTCCAGTCACATGCTCCTGGCTATGTCAAGTCCACATCTGGCTGGACTGTGCCACCCACCCCGATGGGTTTTTTTCCTCTTGGGTCTTTGACCCTTTAGTTTCAATGTGCTGTTTCCTCTGATTCTTTCCTGCAGGATGTGTTGTTTTGACCAGTCCTCATCAGGTCATCGTTCAGAGTCTGTGGGAAGATGGGCTACCCCTTTTGTACAGGTGAACAGGTTCTGAGTCTCTTCTTTTCCTCTTCCTCTTCTTTTGCACCAACCCACATCCTGAGAATCTTTGATATCTGGAATTGTTATTTTCTTCTGGCACCACTTTGCTGTGTGTAGGCATGCAGGCATGCAGACAGGAGTTGGCTCCACCTTTTCTACCTGTTCTTCAAGCAGGGAGACCAGCTTGGACAAAGGTGGTCTCCAGCAGAAAAAAAACCCTAGCAAGTTCCCACAGGCCATAGAACCAATCTGCTCTGTTTCTCTACTTCTTGGAAAATAAGGTTTATTGAGTGTCAAGCCCTTTGCTTCTCCCCTAACGCCTCCTGGAGAGAGCTCCTCTTTGACCTGTTCCAGTTGGAGGGAAGCAGCCTGTCTCAGCGTTCAAGATCATGACCTTGGAGTCAGACAGCTTTGGGTTTTGTTCTTCACTCTGTGGCCTCAGGCAAGTTACTTTATTTCTAAGTCTAAGTTTCCTCATTCGTAAAATGAGAATATCAATTCCTACCTTATTGGATTTAGGAGAGAGTTAAATGAGGTCATGTACAGAGCATGCTGAGGATTGTGCCTGGCAATTAGTATATACTTAGTAAAGAGTTGTTATTCTTATAATCACAACTATTAGTAGTAGTTTTAGTGTCAGAATTATACTGAACGATCAATTCATCAGATTCTATCTTACGAAGGTGACAGCAACCCCTAACACAATGACAACAATCATTGAGCCAACAGTGAGGTTCTGAAGGCTGCCCTGTCCTGTTCTCTTGGGTGGCTATTGATGGCTAAGAATGCCAGAGCCAATTAACCAGCCCGTAGATCATGTGATAGAATAAAAATGATTCTCTCTGTGTGAGTAATTGGGTGACTTTGTTTTTTTGTTTTGCAGATTCCTCCCTTTTTAACTCAATAAGGGATAACACCCGCTGTAGCTTTTCTTCTTGCAGAAGGATAACATGGTGTGAATGAAGGGTGGAGAGAAACCAAGATCTCAAGTAGATCTTGAATTTATAGCCTGACCAGATGGGAATTCCGAAGAAGATTTCTTGGTGTGTCTAAGAGTGTGACCCTCAAGTGAAATTTGAGTGCTTCTGTTGAGTTACTTTTTCCTTCTGGAGGCCAGGGGTAAATTCCTGACACCCTCTCCTATAGGTTCTTGGTTCTTTGATTTTTTTTTGTCCTTCATAAATTGCTTTCCAGATACTATCTCAGTTGATACTCATACCCAGCTGTACCAGCGCTTCCCAGAAGAGTTTTTGATAACTCCTTTCAGCTGGCAGAGTTAATTAGAGGATCCTGGTTTTCTTCTATAGCCAGTATTACCCACTTCATGAAGCCTTGTATTCAGAAGGTATTATTTCTTTTTAGAGCCAAACTTGTTTCTTATTTCACATTGTCAGATGATCTGATTATTTCTGAGCACCATCTCTAGGTGGGAAAAGAGTGGATAAACTGAAGCTCATAATGTTTAAATGACTCTCCTAAGATCTTATGATGAGTCAGGGAATAAGACAAGAATAGAAACCGCGACTCTAGTCTCCTAAACTGTTTTTCTGACCACTAGACCACACTTCCTCCCCAGACTATGAAACACTGGAAAATGGGAGTCAGGCAGAGAGTAAATATGGAGGCGAACCCACAGAAACACAATTTTCCTTGTACCCAAATCACGTCATTTAGCAAAGGAAAACAGAAAAACACCCCAGTCTCTTTGCTGTCATCAAAATTATAACCTAAACCCATAAGGGATATAGAATAGGAAATGAGTCTGCCCTGAATTGACATACTTTTTCCATTTAAAATGAACTGGAAAAAATTGTCCATTTTTCAGTCTTAATATGTTTTTCCCTTATACAAAAGGAGAACCTAACCATTCAGTTTTATTTAGATTTAAGGGTATTGTGTTACTCTCATCCTTCACACAATAAAGACCAACTAATAATTATTTATTGTGCGTTTAAGGCTTTGTGGGAACAATAGGTTTATTAGACATAGTCTCTGTCCTTAAACTTAACATTTAGTTGGGCAGAGACTACATATACCCATGAAGAACTGAAGGCAATTGATGATGAATATCAAATGAGCAGGAGTGATTAAGAAACAGTGTCTGATGTACAAAGACTTGGGCTTGAGTCCCAACTGTACCACTAGCTAACTTTCAATCTTGGACAAATCAGATTCTATGCATCAACAGGAGGCAATAGCAATTGCCTACTTATCTTCCAACAGCCTTGGTGCAGAGACCAACATGAGAAAATGCATGCAAAATGGGCTGTGAGCTGGAAGATAAAATGTGGGAGGAATTCAAATCCTGGGAGGTATCAGAATCAGGCCAGGATTGCACAGGCAAGCCTTTCTCCTTTGTATCTAGAATCCCCCATGATCCAGCTTTCAAGAGTTATTCAGCATGCCCAAATGGAAACTGAAACAAGAAATTAAAAGCAGGCTCCCTTTGAAATTATTTTTGGTCATGAGAACAGAAAATAACAGGATATTTTCCATTTGGCAAATAGCTCCTTGCCTCATCCTTTGGAATAAGGGTGAGCGAGAGAGAGCCGAACACCTTGTGTGAAATCTGCTGATAAGGGTTGTGAAGGGAGGACTTTTCCATTGGGAGGAGCAAGGCATGCAACTCAGGGAAGCCGGGTCCTCTGTTGACTGGGACACAGAACACCCAAAGCCCTGCCCACCTGTGGTTCCCAGGAAGCAACAGCAGGAGCATTTCATCACCCAGGCGATGTGGCAACCAACGGGAATCCTTGAATGACCCTTCCATGGAAACAAGCCTGAAACTGTGTTCAGGGTTTCCATCTGTGGGTGAAACTGGGTACTGTTGATATGGGAAACTTGAGAAAAGGCAGGAATTTACTTTTAAAATTAGGCAGGGAAAATTTACCATAATTATTGTTCCGTTAGAGTCTGTGAGGGACATTTTAATTCCAGGAGGTCATGTGGTTTTTCTTAATCAAGGAAACAACTAACTGGAACACTTTTGTCTAAGATGCTTTCATTCATCTCTGTATCAAGTCACTCTTTCACTGCAATAATTCATTACGTTTTACATTTAGCAAAAAAATGTAGATTCTTGCATTGACTGGGTGACCCTAATTGTGATATCAAAAGGAAACTATTTAAAGTTGTCCTCTATCTAAAGTAAAGCAATTGGAATACAATCCCTGTCTTTTTCTCGGGGTAGTGCATGGCCTAATGTAAGTAACACTGTGGAGTCTTTGTGCCGGACATAGAATAATAGGCAACATTTAGAAAATAATACTCTGGCGTCTGCCAGCCCTCAAACATATTTTTGATTGTGAAATTTATATGAAAAGCATTGTGGGTGGTGGTAACATATTAGCACCAGCTAGTGGTGTTGGGCAAAGCTGCCTTTCTTCACTCCCACGACCCTAATCAAACAAATTACCGCCAAAGCACAGCTGATTGAACTCGATTTATAGTCTTTTACCTAAATTTGGTGCCACTTTCCACTTTGAAAGTTAAAGGTGCTGCGCAATTGGGGTAAAAAGATGGAGAAGCGTGCAAACCATTGTAATAAGAGCGATAATAAAAATCGCTAATATTTCTTGAGCACTAACATGATAGACTTTGTACTAACTGCTTTTTCTAATCTGAGGTTGATATTATTCTTATTTTTCCTACTTTGCAGGTGAGGAACCTGAGGCACAGAGTGCTCAGATAACTGGCCTAGGTTACACACCTGGTATTTAGAGGACAGAAACCTTCCTTGTCTTACTGACATTAAATTTTCAGGCCTACTCATGTTGGTACCATCAGGAGCACCTCTGCTAGGATACTATGAATAGGTAGAGCTAAGGATTTTTCCCAAACTGATAAGGGACCAGCTGCTAGGGAAGCCGTGGGGAGTACTGATGGAGAATGGAAGCTCCAGGGTCAGACTAGACCTGGATTCAAGTCACAACCCAGTCAGGTATTCCCCCTGTATCCTTGGACAAATCATGGTATCTACTTAGAACCTCTGTTTCTTCTTCTGTAAAATGGAGATAACACTACCCTACTCATGGAAGAGTGGGCAGTGTTGGGTGAGATACGTGTGCTTAGATTCTGGCTCATAGGGAATATTGAAGGGCTATTACTAGCTTACTATTTTAAAATTTTTTTAAAGATTCTGTGGATTTCTATTTTAATGTCTTTGAATGCTGAAATCATACAATGATTGGAGTTCTCTACCTGTGCCCAAGCTATCAAAAGACTCATTTTGTAGATGGAAAATAATGAAACAAGAAGCCTTTGTTTTAGGGTTCAACAGCAAATCTGGAGTAGAACAGAAAGTAGTGTAACCCCGTTTCTAATTTGTCACCTGTCGTGGAAGGAAGGAGTGGCTCGTTCACATCGCAGCGTTGCTGCTGTTGGCAAGTTTGCTCACACGAGGCGTCCAGAGAAGGTTCACACGGTGGCCCATGGCTCTTCCTGCCTGGATAGCACTGTGGGTGGTGGAGATTTGGGAACAGCCCTCTGCCCTCTCAAGGGCACACGCTCCAGCCCTGGCAGAAGGCACTTGGCTTTCTTTCTCGATTCTCAGGGCACCTTGGGGATCACCATGCGTGAGCAGAGAAATCTCCTGCCTCAGGGCTCTTTCTTCTCTGTGACTTGTCTCCGCTCATGCAGCACAGTCTGGGGTTGCTGCCGGAGGGGTTGAGAGTATGGAATGAGTGAAGAATTTAAGTCTAGAGGATGGAAGACAGAGGACAGTGTATGGGAGGAAGTTGGACCCCATGTGGCTTATATAAAAAAAAATCAGAAGCTTCCCATTGCTCAGGATCAGCTCAGAGAGCACGACTCTTTTCTCCTTTGCTTTGACACGACCATGACCCCTTTCCTGCTCTTTCTACAGCTCTGAGCTACTTGAACACAGAGAGAGTCTTGGTTAATATCATGATGTCATATCACCTCTAATACACTCTCTGCCCAGCAGCCAGAGATGCCTTTTATAAACACAAGCCTGATGATTTCACTTCCTTGTCTACAGCCGCACAGTGGCTTCTATTGTTCTTACTAAAAAGTGTGAAATCTGTAGCTTAACTTACCAAGGCCGTATGTGATCTAGCTCCTGCCAGCTTCTGCATACTCATCCTCAGCATAATCTCCTGACCCTCCAGGTCTCCTCCTAACACTCCAGATGCTTTGTTTCCAGATGTGCTGAGCTCCTTCAGACTGCAGGGCCTTTGTACATGCTGCTCCCTCCACTAGGACCATCTTTTTTTTTTTTTTAACAAACGCACATATGTACATTTTATTTATTTATTTATTTATTTTTGGCTGTGTTGGGTCTTCGTTTCTGTGCGAGGGCTTTCTCTAGTTGCGACAAGTGGGGCCACTCTTCATCGCGGTGTGCGGGCCTCTCACTATCGCGGCCTCTCTTGTTGCGGAGCACAGGCTCCAGACGCGCAGGCTCAGTAATTGTGGCTCATGGGCCTAGTTGCTCCGCGGCATGTGGGATCTTCCCAGACCAGGGCTCGAACCCGTGTCCCCTGCATTGGCAGGCAGATTCTCAACCACTGCACCACCAGGGAAGCCCCCCCACTAGGACCATCTTAACTGGACTCACTCTTACTTATCCTTAGACTTGTGGTCCCAAACTTTGCTGCACATGAGAATTACTTAGGGAGTTTTAAAAATTCTGATGCCCAGACTTCACCCCATACCAGTTTAACCAGAATCTCTGGAGGTGAGACCCACAATAAAGTATTTTTTTAAAGCTCCCCAGGTGATTACAATCTGCAGCCAAGTTTGAGAAAAATTGCTTAGATTCAATATTTTCTCCACAAAGATGCCTGATTTCCTGATTTCCCAGTCTACTTTGGATTCCTTCATTACATGTTCTTATAGTTCTCTGTACATTTCAGCATTGGTTGATCACCTCTCCCACTAGACTGTGTCTGTTATGTTCACCTCTCTACTCCTAGGGTGTAGCACAGAGCCTGACACTTAGGAGGGAAGAATGAAAGCTGGAATGTGGATTTATTAGTTTTCCCACCACCTGTAGCTGGCACTCTCCAAAGGATGGGCTGCTGCAGCTTGATGTGGCTCAGATACCTGCACCCACATGGTGAGTCAATGGAACAACTGCTAAGAAGAGGAGGACTCCCTGCTGGGATACAGCCGCAATTCCATCACCTGGGGAGAGTGTTTCCCTGCCTCTGGGAATGCATCGATTGCTGGGCCTTGGCACGAACCAGAATTACCAAGGATTACGTTTGATCACTGGGTAGCCCTCCCACAAAGCATTGGCCTATTATTTGTAATTAATTGTCTTCAGGAGTGAACATTTACCAAGAAAAACATTCTCAATACTCAATAGACAGAGGCTATTTCCACTTGACTGTTACTCAATTTTTTTTTTTAATTGAGGTGTAGTTGATTTACAATATTATATTAGTTTCAGGTGTACCACATAGTGATACAAAATTTTCATAGATTATGCTCCATTTATAGTTGTTATAAAATATTGGCTATATTCCCTGTGCTGTATAATATATTCTTATTTAGCATATTTATTTTATACATAGTAGTTTGTACCTCTTAATCCCTTACCCCTATCTTGCCCCTGTCCCTTCCATCTCCCCACTGGCGACCACTAGTTTGTTGTCTATATCTGTGAGTCTGTTTCTTTTTTGTTATATTCACCAGTTTGTTTTATTTTTTAGATTCCACATATAAGTGATAACATACAGTATTTGTCTTTCTCTGTCTGACTTATTTCACTAAGCATGATGCCCTCCAGGTCAATTCATGTTGTTGCAGATGGCAACATTTCATTCTTTTCTATGGCTGAGCAGTATTTCATTGTGTGTGTGTGTGTGTGTGTGTGTGTGTGTGTGTGTATGTCGCTTAGGTTGCAACTTACTTGGCTATTGTAAATAATGCTGCTATGAACATCAGGTTGCAAACTGCTTTATTGACAGTGTATTTCTCAGTAAATATTCACTGGTATGGACTATTAATTAAAAATAAGTTAATAGAGCAATAGATTTGCATGAAAACAGCCTAACACTATCAAGATAGCTTTAGAATGTACTTTATGGAGACCAGAAATAGGCTTGTTTATGGCCCCCAATATGCTATCTTGAGGGGTAGCATAAATATGATATCAGAAGGATAAAAAAATTAAAGGCATGCTGTTCATGTATAATGCACTGTATAATCAAAGCTCAATAACAGGACAATCCTGGCATCAGTCTCAATAGTTTGCCTTTTTTTTTTTTTTTCCTGCATTCACTTCTACAGATTTGTTGTATTATACCACAAACATGGAAAAATATCTTATGGAGGGAAAATGTAAGAAGTAGTTACAGCTAATGAATAGATATCTGAACTAGCATCTACCAATAGATTTTGCATCTAACTCTTTTTGCAACTGAGGATGATTCATTTTAGTGTCTCTGTTTCTCCACCCTTAAAATGAGTGTAATAAAATTTGCCTTTAATTAAAGTCTCTATTTTTTAAAAAACTCTTGGGAAGTTGGGGCCAATGGAAAAATGAAATACTCAAGGATATGACTTAGCCTGTGCTAGAAATTTTATAGGCAGTTTACCAAGGATTTTTTTTTCCAAGTGATTTGCACAATATGCAAAATGTATTTTAAGCTGAATGTCTTGTACTGAGAACCGCGCACAATAACCTGTCCCAAAAGGAATGATCACATCAGGACACGCCCGTTGGGATTCAATGCTCCTATTTAAAGTCTGTCCAAACACCACAGCCCACGTGTATAATGGCTTTGGCAGGAGGGTGAGAACCAGCATCTGCGAGAGCCTTATTTAACTGAGCAGGAAATGGATGTTTTCCGAACCAAAGTTTTGAAAGTCGAGAAATACCTATTTTATGAACAGGATTTATGGTTTCATTCCTCCGAGAAGAAGAAGTAAAAGCAAATGGACAAAATTTAATTCCATAAGGAAATCACAGCTCTGGAGCCCATTTTCCAAGGGGAATTGAGGGTGTTTGTGGAACAAGTTGGCTTGAGAGTTAATCTCCTTGAAACACAGGGACTTTCTTGAGGGTGAAAAAATATTTTGATCTCTGTAGATCTTTGACATTTCAAGTATGGCATTCAGTGCAGACATTGCCTTTTCCAGGAGGTCTTTGCTTCCTCCCCCTGTTCTCTGGGTTAGAAGCTCCTTTTATTTATTTATTTATTTATTTATTTTTTATGCTGCATGTCTCTCACTGGGTATCCATATTGTTTTGGAATTGTCCTCTTCTCCATTACATTGTGAGTTATTGATGGATGACCATGGTTGACGCTTCATTCAACTTTGTTCCTGCTGTAACTAGCATGGTTTGAACAAGAATCAATCTTGGGAGATTGGGATTGACATATATATACTATTGACACTATTTATAAAATAGATAACTAATGAGAACCTACTGTATAGCACAAGGAAATCTACTCAGTGCTCTGTGGTGACCTAAATGAGAAGGAAATCCAAAAAAAGAGGGGATATATGTATACGTATAGCTGATTCACTTTGCTGTATAGTAGAAACTAACACAGCACTGTAAAGCAACTATACTCTGACAAAAATTTAAAAAAGATATTTACTAAGAGATAAACCAAAAAAAAAAAAAAAAAGAATCAGTCTTGTTCAAGAGATGATTGCTGCATCAATGGCCAAAGAATTAGTACTATCACTACTGTTATAGGCTTGGTACAGTGTAGGTGGTGATACTCAGAATCCAAGCAAGTAAAGCTAGTCAAGGGCTACTCTTGTTTGCACATGATGAACGGTACCAGTATCTTGCTTCATCCAAAGGCTGAGGGCCCAGCATGTCAGGAAGCACTGTGGTTCCATTCAGCCAGTGTGTTTTGGCAGTACTGGGTTCTTGGAGTTCCCTGCCACAGCGATGCAGGGAGCAGGGAGGAAGGCAGTGGGAAGCCAAAAGTAATCTCTCAACAGTAAAAACCTATCTTCTTCAAGGACCTCTCTTTCCTTAACTCTAAGAGAAAGTACTACCTTAACACATCATTCCTTAAATCACCTTCAAAGAGGAGAGAGACATAGAAAATCATTTAACAAAGAGGGTCAAGAATTATTCTGCTTCATGGTACTTGGTGACCACCTAGAGGGATGGGAAAGGGAGGGTGGGAGGGAGATGCAAGAGGGAAGGGATATGGGGATACATGTATACATATAGCTGATGCACTTTGTTATACAGCAGAAACTAACACACAATTGGAAGGCAATTATACTCCAATAAAGATGTTAAAAAAAAAAAAGAATTATTCTGCTTCAGTGTGATTCCAGAGGAAAAGCTGCTTTGGCTCAAGGCCTGGGTGGCCTTTGGTTTTCTGTGGAAGATGCTTTTAGGAAGTCTCAGAATTATGGGTAGAATGTTTGGACCAACCAGGCATATCGGCAGGTGGGTCAGGGGATTCTGGGTCAGAGTTGGCACTTGACGTGATAAAGGTGGTTTGCTGAGGGGCAGAAGAAAGGGGCGGAATCCTGCACAACCATGGTGTGAACTTGAGAAAAGGTATCCAAGTTAAAATAAAAAAGCAACAAAGATGAGTTGGTTTTTTGAGCAAAGGACGTGTGATGTGTAGTTTTTTTCCTCAAGGAAAGCTCAAATTAACTAAGAAATATGGCTGATTTACACTGCAGTGGTGCATAAAATTCTTCCAATTCTTAAAATACTAAGGTAAAATTTTGTGAGAGAAAAGTGCCTGTATTTAAAACTGTCGCCCCCCACCCCCCCAATTATACAGAAATAGGTGACTTTACATACTTGTGCTAAGAATGCCCACTCTGGGGGCCTGAACCAAGATGGCGGAGTAGAAGGACGTGCTCTCACTCCCACTTGTGAGAACACTAGAATCACAACTAGCTGCTGGACAATCATCGACAGGAAGACACTGGAACTCACCCAAAAAGATACCCCACATCCAAAGACAAAGGAGAAGCCACAATGAGACGGTAGGAGGGGCACAATCACAGCAAAATCAAACCCCATAACTGCTGGGTGGGTGACTCACAGACTGGAGAACACTTATACCACAGAAGTCCACCCACTGGAGTGAAGGTTCTGAGCCCCACATCTGGCTTCCCAACCTGGGGGTCTGGCAACAGGAGGAGGAAATCCTAGAGAATCAGACTTTGAAGTCTAGTGGGATTTGATCGCAGGACTTTGACAGGACTGGTGGAAACAGAGACTCCACTCTTGGAGGGCACACACAAAGTAGTGTGCCCATCAGAACCCAGGGGAAGGAGCAGTGAACCGAGGGGAGACTGAACCAGACCTAACTGCTAGTGTTGGAGGGTCTCCTGCAGAGGCAGGGGGAGGCTGTGGCTCACTGTGGGGACAAGGACACTGGCAGCAGAAGTTCTGGGAAGTACACCTTGGCGTGAACCCTCCCAGAGTCTGCCATTAGCCCCACCAAAGAGCCCAGGTAAGCTCCAGTGTTGGGCATCTCAGGCCAAACAACCAACAAGGAGGGAACCCAGGCCCACCCATCAGCAGTCAAGTGGATTAAAGTTTTACTGATCTCTGCCCACCAGAGTAACAGTCAGCTCTACCCACCACCAGTCCCTCCCATCAGGAAACCTGCACAAGCCACTCAGATAGCCTCATCCACCAGAGAGCAGACAGCAGAAGCAAGAAGAACTACAATCCTGCAGCCTGTGGAACAAAAACCACATTCACAGAAAGATAGACAAGATGAAAAGGCAGAGGGCTATGTACCAGATGAAGGAACAAGATAAAACCCCAGGAAAACAACTAAATGAAGTGGAGATCGGCAACCTTCCAGAAAAAGAATTCAGAATAATGACAGTGAAGATGACCCAGGACCTCGGAAAAAGAATGGAGGCAAAGATCGAGAAGATGCAAGAAATGTTTAACAAAGACCTAGAAGAATTAAAGACAAACAAACAGAGATGAACAATACAATAACTGAAATGAAAACTACACTAGAAGGAATCAATAACAGAATAACTGAGGCAGAAGAACGGATAAGTGACCTGGAAGACAAAATGGTAGAATTCACTGCTGCGGAAGAGACTAAAGAAAAAAGAATGAAAAGAAATGAAGACAGCCTAAGAGACCTCTGGAACAACATTAAACGCAACAACATTCGCATTATAGGGGTCCCAGAAGGAGAAGAGAGAGAGAAAGGACCGGAGAAAATATTTGAAGAGATTATAGTCGAAAACTTTCCTAATATGGGAAAGGAAATAGCCACCCAAGTCCAGGAAGTGCAGCGAGTCCCATACAGGATAAACCCAAGGAGAAACATGCCAAGACACATAGTAATCAAATTGGCAAAAATTAAAGACGAAGAAAAATTATTGAAAGCAGCAAGGGAAAAACGACAATTAATATAGAAGGGAACTCCCATAGAGTTAACAGCTGATTTCTCAGGAGAAACTCTACAAGCCAGAAGGGAGTGGCACGATATACTTAAAGTGATGAAAGGGAAGAACCTACAACCAAAATTACTCTACCTGGCAAGGATCTCATTCAGATTCAATGGAGAAATCAAAAGCTTTACAGACAAGCAAAAGCTAAGAGAATTCAGCACCACCAGACCAGCTCTACAACAAATGCTAAAGGAACTTCTCTTAAGTGGGAAACAGAAGGAAGAAAAGGACCTACAAAAACAAACCCAAAACAATTAAGAAAATGGTCATAAGGAGAAGCATATCGATAATTACCTTAAACATGAATGGATTAAATGCTCCAACCAAAAGGCACAGGCTTGCTGAATGGATACAAAAACAAGACCCATATATACGCTGTCTACAAGAGACCCACTTCAGGCCTAGGGACACATACAGACTGAAAGTGAGGGGATGGAAAAAGATATTCCATGCAAATGGAAATCAAAAGAAAGCTGGAGTAGCAATACTCATATCAGATAAAACAGACTTTAAAATAAAGAATGTTACAAGAGACAAGGAAGGACACTACATAATGATCAAGGGATCAATCCAAGAAGAAGATATAACAATTATAAATATATATGCACCCAACATAGGAGCACCTCAATACATAAGGCAACTGCTAACAGCTGTAAAAGAGGAAATTGACAGTAACACAATAATAGTGGGGGACTTTAACACCTCACTTACACCAATGGAAAGATCATCCAAAATGAAAATAAATAAGGAAACAGAAGCTTTAAATGACACAATAAACCAGATAGATTTAATTGATATTTTTAGGATATTCCATCCAAAAGCAGCAGGTTACACTTTCTTCTCAAGTGTGCATGGAACATTCTCCAGGATAGATCACATCTTGGGTCACAAATCAAGCCTCAGCAAATCTAAGAAAATTGAAATCATATCAAGCATGTCATATCAAGCATCTTTTCTGACCACAACGCTATGAGACTAGAAGTGAATTACAGGGAAAAAAACGTAAAAAACACAAACACATGGAGGCTAAACAATACGTTACTAAATAACCAAGAGATCACTGAAGAAATCAAAGAGGAAATCAAAAACTACCTAGAGACAAATAACAATGAAAACACGACAATCCAAAACCTATGGAATACAGCAAAAGCAGTTCTAAGAGGGAAGTTTATAGCTATAGAAGCCTACCTCAAGAAACAAGAAAAATCTCAAATAAATAATCTAACCTTACACCTAAAGGTACTAGAGAAAGAAGAACAAACAAAACCCAAAGTTAGCAGAAGGAAAGAAATCATAAAGATCAGAGCAGAAATAAATGAAATAGAAACAAAGAAAACAATAGTAAAGATCAATAAAACTAAAAGCTGGTTCTTTGAGAAGATAAACAAAATTGATAAACCATTAGCCAGACTCATCAAGAAAAAGAGGGAAGAAAAAAAGGGAGAAGACTCAAATCAATAGAATTAGAAATGAAAAAGGAGAAGTAACAACTGACACTGCAGAAATACAAAGGATCATGAGAGATTATTACAAGCAACTCTTTGCCAATAAAATGGACAACCTGGAAGAAACTGACAAATTCTTAGAAATGCACAACCTTCTGAGACTGAACCAGGAAGAAATAAAAAATATGAACAGACCAATCACAAGCACTGAAATTGAAACTCTGATTAAAAATCTTCCAACAAACAAAAGCCCAGGACCAGATGGCATCACAGGCGAATTCTATCAAATATTTAGAGAAGAGCTAACACCTATCCTTCTCAAACTCTTCCAAAACATAGAGAGGGAGGAACACTCCCAAACTCATTCTATGAGGCCACCATCATCCTGATACCAAAACCAGATGAAGATGTCACAAAGAAAGAAGACTACAGGCCAATATCACTGATGAACATAGATGCAAAAATCCTCAACAAAATACTAGCAAACAGAATCCAACAACACATTAAAAGGATCATACACCATGATCAAGTGGGGTTTATCCCAGGAATGCAAGGATTCTTCAATATATGCAAGTCAATCAATGTGATACACCATATTAACAAATTAAAGGAGAAAAACCATATGATCATCTCAATAGAGGCAGAAAAAGCTGTGGACAAGATTCAGCACCCATTTATGATAAAAACTCTCCAGAAAGTGGCCATAGAGGGACCCTACCTCAACATAATAAAGGCCATATACGGCAAACCCACAGCAAACATCATTCTCAATGTTGAAAAACTGAAAGCATTTCCTCTAAGATCAGGAACGAGACAAGGATGTCCACTCTCACCACTATTATTCAACATAGTTTTGGAAGTCCTAGCCACGGCAATCAGAGAAGAAAAAGAAATAAAAGGAATCCAAATTGGAAAAGAAGAAGTAAAACTGTCACTGTTTGCAGATGACATGATACTATACATAGAGAATCCAAAAAATGCCACCAGAAAACTACTAGAGCTAATCAATGAATTTGATAAAGTTGCAGGATCCAAAATTAATGCCCAGAAATCTCTTGCATTCCTATACACTAATGATGAAAAATCTGAAAGAGAAATTATGGAAACACACCCATTTACCATTGCAACAAAAAGAATAAAATACCTAGGAATAAACCTACCTAGGGAGACAAAAAACCTGTATGCAGAAAACTATAAGACACTGATGAAAGAAATTAAAGATGATACCAACAGATGGAGAGATATACCATATTCTTGGATTGGAAGAATCAATATTGTGAAAATGACTCTACTACCCAAAGCAATCCACAGATTCAATGCAATCCCTATCAAACTACCAATGGCATTTTTTATTGAACTAGAACAAAAAATCTTAAAATTTGTATGGAGACACAAAAGACCCCGAATAGCTAAAGCAGTCTTGGCGGAAAAAAAAGGAGCTGGAGGAATCAGACTCCCTGACTTCAGACTCTACTACAAAGCTACAGTAATCAAGACAGTATGGTACTGGCACAAAAACAGAAACATAGATCAATGGAAAAAGATAGAAAGCCCAGAGATAAACCCACACACCTATGGTCAACTAATCTATGACAAAGGAGGCAAGGATATACAATGGAGAAAAGACAGTCTCTTCAGTAAGTGGTGCTGGGAAAACTGGAGAGCTACATGTAAAAGAATGAAATTAGAACACTCCCTAACACCATACACAAAAATAAACTCAAAATGGATTAGAGACCTAAATGTAAGACTGGACACTATAAAACTCTTAGAGGAAAACTTAGGAAGAACACTCTTTGACATAAATCACAGCAAGTTCTTTTTTGAACCACCTCCTAGAATAATGGAAATAAAAACAAAAATAAACAAATGGGACCTAATGAAACTTCAAAACTGTTGCACAGCAAAGAAAACCATAAACAAGACGAAAAGACAACCCTCAGAATGGGAGAAAATATTTGCAAACGAATCAGCAGACAAAGGATTAATATCCAAAATATATAAACAGCTCATGCAGCTTGATATTAAAAAAACAAACAACCCAATCCAAAAATGGGGAGAAGACCTAAATAGACATTTCTCCAAAGAAGATATACAGATGGCCAAGAAGCACATGAAAAGCTACTCAACATCACTAATTATTAGAGAAATGCAAATCAAAACTACAATGAGGTATCACCTCACACCAGTTAGAATGGGCATCATCAGAAAATCTACAAACAACAAATGCTGGAGAGGGTGTGGAGAAAAGGGAACACTCTTGCACTGTTGGTAGGAATGTAAACTGATAGAGCCACTATGGAGAACAGTATGGAGGTTCCTTAAAAAACTAAAAATAGAATTACCATATGATCCAGCAATCCCACTACTGGGCATATACCGAAAAAAACACAATTCAAAAAGACACATGCACCACAATGTTCATTGCAGCACTATTTACAATAGCCAGGTCATGAAAGCAACCTAAATGCCCATCGACACAGGAATGGATAAAAAAGTTGTGGTACAATATATACGATGGAATATTATTCAGTCATAAAAAGGAACAAAACTGGGTCATTTGTTGAGACGTGGGTGGATCTAGAGACTGTCATACAGAGTGACGTAAGTCAGAAAGCAAAGAACAAATATCGTATATTAACGCATATATGTGGAACCTAGAAAAATGGTACAGATGAACCAGTTTGCAGGGCAGAAAGTGAGACACAGATGTAGAGAACAGACGTATGGACACCAAGGGGGGAAAGTGGCCGGGGGATGGGGTGGTGGTGGGCTGAAATGGGAGATTGGGATTGACATGTATACACTGATGTGTATAAAATTTATGACAAATGAGAACCTGCTGTATAAAAAAAAAGTGATCAAATGTATTCTATAGGAAAGAAGCAAAAATAGACCACGTTTACTGTCTAAATTATATAATAATTTAATGATATTTAGCATCTATTGCAGATGTATTTATTATTGCAGATTGTATTTGCTTTATCAATGTATTTGCTTTGGTAATCAAAAAAAAAAAATTAAAAAAAAAAAAAAAGCATGCCCACTCTACACCAAAGAATCAACCTCTTAATATCCCTGAATGGCTCAAGTCAGCTTAACTTTATCTGTAGTGACTTAGTTCCCATGGTCTCAAACCCAAGAAATTATCACCATTTGTAACTCTCTGCCTCTGTCTACATTTACTTTCCAAAACCCTGCAATATTTACTGAGGGGGTAAATAAAACCTAATAACAGCAACTAAATTATTTGTTCATAAAAAGGTATCTTTTGTGTAGAAGATTTTAAAAACATCCATTGACATGTTCTTGTGATATCAGTAAAGGATAAGTTAATATCTGTGTTCATACTATAGTTAACTTTTTACAATCTTTATTTTTGAGGTCGTGTTCTTTTCACCAATCAATCAGTGAAGAGTAGGACAAAATATTACCTAAGGCAGCATGCTTTATACATCTAAGATATGAATCTTTCATTCAGAATGTGGGATTTCCTTACAGAAAAGTTGTAGGGGCAATGGCAATAAAATATCTACTACGTGTCAAGCACCACATTAAATATTTTGTGTTTCATTTATTCTTTCCCACAGTCCTCGAGAGGTGTTGCAAGTCTGGACATGTTACAGATGTCCAGATATGGAAATGAAGTCAGAGAGATAAAGATGCTTGTGTCACGTGTCATGGTTTGTCAGTAGAGGAGCTGAGATTTGAACAGAGGTCTGCTAGCACCAAAGCTCCAGTTCTTACCCACTTCAATATTATGTCTTTCATAAATGAAGCCCAACATGGGGCACAAGACATGTTTATAAGATGTTTTCACTCTAATAGAAAACAAATCCAAATATAAAACAACAAATGTGCATGAAAGCAACATTAATATAACAAGCCAGGCTGTATCTTGGCTTACACACTTTTAATTTGCAAACAAACTCCAAGTGAATTCCAAGCCACTTTTGGGACTATGTCTTTTCTTTCCAGAGTATTTACAAATAGGGTCACTTAAGGCCTATGAAGAATTTACATGTTTGTGCTTCTCGTGAAGATGGGGAATCATCAATTCTCCATGACTGACATGGATAGAGGCAGGTGGGAGGAAAATAAGGGTGGAGGAGGAGGATGTAGAAGGAGTTTGAGGTGTTAGGGTCTGATCTCCTTTTTTTCCTTCCTAACTTGAAAAGTGAAATTGGGTTTCAAAAAAGTGGAAATGGGTTGAGGGGCATGAGGTCCCCATGCAGCACATTTCAAAATGATATTACTAAATTCAAATGTGTTTTAAAAAGTACTGGAAAGACAAAGCATGGCTTCTTTAAGAAAAGACTGTATAGTGTTTTGTTATATCCAAAAGGGCTATTGGGCCATTAAAAATGCTTCTTGTCGAAAAATGTTCACTTACTATTACATGAAAAAACCAGCTGTGAAACAGTATGCACATTAAGATTCCACTGTTGCAAAAGGCATGCATATGGAAGGACTGACAGATGAATATTAGTGCATTCGTTTGCTAGGGTTAACAAAGGACCACGCACTGAGTGGCTTAAACAATTTTGGGTGCTGGAAATCTGAGATCAAGGTGTCAGCAGGGCTGGTTTTTCCTGAGGCTTCTGTCCTTGGCTTGTTGATGGCTGTCTCCTTCCTTTTCTTCACGTTGTCTTCTCTCTGTGTCCAAAAATTTCCTATTCTTACAATGACATTAGTCATATTGAATTGGGGTCCACCTCATGATTTCATTTTAACTTATCATCCCTGTAAAGATCCTTTCTCCAAATACAGTCACATTTTGAAGGACTGCGGGGTTAGAACTTTGACCTATGAATTTTGGGGGAGACAAAATTCAGCCCATAGCAAGGCATCCTGGGTGGGAGACATGGGTACCAGTTCTCACTTTGCCAGGATGATGGGTAGCAGTGTCTGGGGGGCAGGGCAATTCTGGGAAAGGAGAATTGAGTGAATCTCCCCCTCAGCCCTTGACTTTTCCAGTCAAGGAAACCTCAGGTCTTGATAAACTGACCGAAAATTCAGTCAAGTCTTGGATCTCAATTTTCCCAACCCAGTTATCGCAATAAAATTTTGATGTATACTTTTGAAAAGAAAGACTTTTTTAAAGTCATCGTGAAGGTAAAAATTCAACCCTTCGTAAGCATTAAAAGCAGAGTAACAAAGGAAACTAAAAGCTGGGTGGGGTAAACATGTCAACTCGTAAACGAAGATGTGTTCACAAGCTATCACTCAGCAAATATTCTTCAAGGGCTTGTCATCACATGGGGACCAGGAGAGGCTCTTGAGATACAAAGTGGAAACACAGAGAATTCCTGCCCTCAAGGCACAGGTGGGGAAGGAAGAGAAACAGAGAGTTCCAGAGCAGTGACGTGGGTTGTCAGAGAGGTATGTCCTGGGGCAGTGGGAACGTGAGCAGGAATGAATTAAGCAGACCCGGACAGATGGCGGGAGGGCTCCAGGTGGAGGCCACAGCACAGGGAAGGGGTGTGGAGGCGGGCTGAAGCATGGGAAACACAGATGCTTTTGGCCTGGCTGGGGAAATGGGGGTTGAGGGGGAAGAGGTGAGCCTTAAAACTTGCAAAGGAGGTTGGACCTCATGCTTTAGGCAAGGGGGATCCTTTAAAGGGTTGAAAGTAGATACTTAGAAAGTCATGATGTTGTGCAGGAGGATGGGCTGGAGCCGGGTGCGTGTGGGTGCAGAGTCTCTTTAGTAGGTTATTGCATGAATTAATGTGAAGAATGAGAAAGGCCTGGACAAAGTTGGAGATAGGAAGAAGGGTTGATTAGAGAGACATTTAGGATAGAATTAGGGGCTTGATGACTCTTGGAAAGTGAGGAATGAGGGAAACAGAGGAGACTAGAATGTATTCAGTGACATGTATCTAATCAAGATTTATTAAACTCCCACTGCATGACAGATATGGTGCTAGACTGTTGAGTACCTGATGGTGGGGACAATAAATCAGGTTCCTGCTCCTACTAAACTCAAGTCAGGTGACGATGGAAAACAACTAAACACATATTTAAAGTGAAGTGAGATAAGCATGAGCATGGTGGAATGTCTTTCAGATTGCTATCTTGGTGTTTGCTAGTACTTTCTACCGACCAAGTCAGAAAGTCCAGAAGACAGAAAAGATAATGAATCTGGTTTTGCACATGTTGAGTTTAAGGTGGAATATGCAGAAAATAAGACATTATTTCCTAGTGCCATCGAAAAATAGGAATATTTTTTCTAAAAGGAAGTCTTCTTCATATATATATATGTATGTACACACATACATATATACACATGAATATTATATATATATACATATATACACATATATATTACATGGTAGTCACTATTCTAATCCTGGTTTAGTAAAAGAGTGAATTTTCCTAGTTTAGTATGAAATGAATGAAGCAGACAAAGTTACTGGCATGTGTGGAGCATACTTCCTACTAGAAAAAAACAGTTTATAAGAAAAGCAAGAAGATAGGCAAAAACAATATAATGTATGGAGGAGAAATGTGGATTGTGGATGTAATTTTTACCAGAGTGACGAGGGAAAGTCTTTAAAAAGAAAAAGGTGATTTTCATAAAGAGCTGAAGGAATGTCTTTGAACACACGAGAGGATGTGGGAAGTGAGAGATGACTAGAGGGTGTGGCCATTGCTAGGAACAGAGGCTGGAAAAAGTGGCTGTAGAAAACAGTATGGCGTTTCCTCAAAAAATTAAACATTGAATCATATGATCCAGTGATCCCCCTTCTGGGTACCTTCCCAAAAGAATTAAAATCAGAATCTCAAAGAGATATCTGTACTCCCATGTTCACTGCAGCATTATTCACCATAGACAATGTGTGGAAACAGCCTAAATGTCCAATGATGGATGAATGGATAAAGAAAATCTGGTGTATACATACCGGGAAATATTACTCAGGCTTAAAAAAAGAGAAATCCTGCCATTTGAGACAACATGGATGCACCTGGAGGACATTATACTAGTGAAAGAAGCCCATCACAGACAGACAAATGCTGCCTGATTCCACTTACAGGAGGTATGGAAAACAGTCAACTCATAGAAACAGATAGTAAAATGGTGATTGAGGTTGAGGGGCTGGTAGGTGGGGGAATGGGGAGTTTTGTTCAACAGATATAAAGTTTCAGTTACACAAGGTGAGCAGGTCCTAGAGATCTGCTGTACAACATAGACTCTACAGCTAACAAAACTGTATCATACACTTGGAAACTCGTTTAGAGGGTAGACCTCGTGTTAAGTGTTCTTGACAGAGAAAAAGGGGGGACTGTGAGGGGGAGGGCAGGAGGGAGCTTTTGGAGGTGATGGTCTCATGGGTATATGCATACCTCCAAAGTCATCAAATTGAATATATTGAAAGGGAGTCTTCTTAAAGGGAAGACAAAAATATTAAGGAATTTTATACATCCCTAGTTTTTCCTTTGTGTATATATTTGAGGAACAATGTTGCCCTCTAGTGTTCAAGCTCGTTTCTTTTTATTTCATGCTGGGAGGGGTGGCGGACGGTTCAAGCGTGACTGCAAAGACAAATCCGTCTTGTTATTTCAGGTCTCTGTGGCATTTTTGGTTCAGGTTTTCAATTTGAACAAAGCTGAAAATGTCACTCGTGCTTTCTTTTGCTTACTAGAAATAGTCCATTAAAAAAGACCAGTTTGAATCATGGTGTAAAGCTTGTGTAGTACGTAGCAGACCCTGATATGGAGCCTTAATCCATCTAAGATTCAGTGACAGCCAAACAGTTTACATTGTTTTCAGGTGTTTGTGAAATGTTCAGGGTTTCCCTTGGCGTGACATGGTAGGTATACGATACATACACGTGTGTGCACGTACGTACACATGTGTGCACGTACGTACACACACACAAGGCAAAATTTTATACTCAGTATGTATTGTTTGGATTTTTATTAAAACCATTTTTTCAAAACAAATATCTTGAAAGAAAATAATTTTTAACCTTCCCCCCCCATCTTGCTCTGAGTATAATCAAATAAATTTTTATTTTGAACTCACAGGGATGCTGTCTTTTGGAAAATCAAAGTCAAGAGGACGATCAGGATAGTAATGTCATTTTCCGTTTATAAATGGAGAAAGAAAAGCAAGTGAATTAAAAAATGACAACATGCAGGTAAGTTTGGTCTGCACTGTGTAGCTCCCGTCCCCTCTTTTAAAATTTTTCTCTAGAAGCTGTGAACATAAAGGGCCTCTCTAACTTGTGAGAGACTGTAACACAAAATTGACACCATGGGCAGGCAGACACACCTGAGTGAGTCCAGACTTGCTAGTTTTCCCTGAGATGTAAATGACCTTTGAATTGCAATTTCTGTAAGATGGGAAAAGTAATCTCACTTGTCTCTTAGAGACATAAAATTAAATTGGATAAAGTGTGTGAAGGCATTTAGCACAGCGCCAAGACAGTATACATTAGCATTAACAAAGGAGACCATGACATAAAAAACACATCACAGATTCTTTGCAATAGTGAGTTTTGCTCTCAAATAAAAAAGGTACTCTGGAACCAAATAAGAATAGATTTTTGCCTTTGGAATTATTTTCAGAGATGATGTATCAATATACAGTCTAAATCCCAAAGCAAATGTTATAACCCAAACTGTAAAGCCCTCTCTCAAACTCTTGCAGGCAAAGCAGTCATAATTTTTGTTCTCTGGACTGAGCAACTTACTCTTTTCTGTTCCTTCCAAAATTGCCTTGACACTATTGCCAAAATTTGTGAATCATTTATAAAATTCAGAGAAAGAGAGAACCCTTTCATAAGAGTAGATCTCCTCTTCCCGTAAATATTATCACTAAAAGGACGATTTAGAAACTCCTTTTGCCTTTAATTTCCGGTTAATCAATTGTTTAAGATTATCTTCCTTTCAAAATTGGCCCCCTGTCTTGTCTATTTTTATTATTCTTAACGGACTTTGGAACAAACTTTCCGTTAACTTAAATTTTTCTTTGAGAATGGTCTTCAGTCAATGTGGGACAGGATTCCAGGGTATCAGCGTGATCTGATGTGATGGGCATATCCCGTACCAAGCCCCATTCCAGCATGTGAGGAATGAGACTGGAAATCACTCTTCCCAGCAACCACCAACCTCAGAACTCTGTACAGCTCAGGACTCTTTCAATTGAAAGTTACAGGAGCCCGACTCAAATTTGTTTAAGCAACAAAGAGAATTTATTGGTTTGAGAGACTTAAGCATCTAGAGTAGATATCCTCTTGGGGAGACCTCAGAAATACTATCAGGATTTTATCTGGGCTTGGCAGTTTGTTTTATGAGTGTTGTATGGAGGACACAGTCAGAATTTTGTCTTCATTACAATGTTTCAAGATTCAGTCTCCGGGAGAGCCGTGGATCTACTATTGGGTCCCTTCCAGCTTTGTGCATGGACAGCTCATCTCCCAGAAATCCCTTGAACACTGATCACTGTCTATGGGGGACCTTTAGCTTTCGAATATTGTAGGCAAGGCTGGCTACATAATCGGCTGGGCTCAGCGCTAAATGAAAATGCAGAATCCCCTTTTCAAAAAGCAGGAAAGAGTGCCATTAAAATACTAAAATGTAAACCTCTTCATTTCTTCTGTGGTCTCTCTCCACTGTTCACAGTGTTTTTTATTTTCTGTTTAATGTCATGATCCATTGGGCATGGGGATACTGGCCAGGGGAGGCTGGACATTCAAAGACACTGACACCCCTAGTGCATTCTGTAAGGCAAGTGGGAAATGAAATACATTTGTCAACCATTTTGACATTCCCTTTTTATTGGCATTCCATTTTGTTTTTTAACAGGGGTTTCGTGCATGTTTTCTAAACCATGTTGATGAGTCATTTGATTTGTATTTTCTAAGTCATACCGGTAAGTTTTCAAAAATGTCATGTCTTGTCTCCCTAGTTTCTCCTTTGACCTTATTTGACCTGGCCTGTTGAAAGGCATTTTTATTACTGTTTAGCTCAACATCTTCTTACTCATCATTCTTGAGTCAGGACTTTGGGAATGAAGGGCATGAGAGGGAAATTATTTCTGTGTTTTGTGCCAATATTGCCATCTCTTGGCAACACTGAGTTCAAGACAAATGATGTGGTGACCCAGTAACTTTCCCATTTTTGAGCCCAGTGTCTTGTGTTTAATGTCTTACTATATCTAACTTTTGAGATGTCAAGAGTGAGTGTTTGTGGCTCTGCTCTGAGTTCCCAACCTCTGAAGAGAGCAATAAATACAGTAAAAACTCAAAGCATCTTTTCTTCCACTCACTTGAAAGACAATGTGATAATTTGAGAATTTTTCTTTATGGGTGAAATCATTCCCAGACCTATATGGTGGAGCTGAAGGGATCAGGCAAGTTAGATCTCTATCTACTATGCGCCTGGTGTCAGAATGACTCAAATAGCCCATATTCTTGCCCAGAAAGAATTCCACTCCCTCTTGAGCCTTTGTGTAGATTCCTACTATTCAGTTCACTGCTTATTGCATGCACACATTTATATCTCTGTAGGTTCCTCATGTACCAATAAATGCTCTCACAAAAGCCAGACCTATCTGATGGGCTATCAAGTAGGACAGTTTTAATCCACTTTTGTCCTAAGCTCCCAAATAATCTTCCACTGAAGACCAATTTTCCTTAAATAGATTTTACAAGGCCTTCACGGAAAAATTACATTTATATTTCACCACTTTTCCCTCTTGTAATCACATATTTTAACTTAACGGTCATCTATTTATTTAACTTATTGGATAGCAGACAAGGTCATTTGTATTTTTAGTTTTTATCTATTAAACTTTTTATATTTCTTTTAGATAAAGCTTTACAATGATGAACTTTTTTTATCTTTGTCAAAGAATAATCCTTGAAGTCTTGTTTCCAATGTATGCTCTTCATTTTGAAAATACAGCCATTCAGAGAACACATGTGATGGTTAATAATAGTGTTATCACAACATTGAGAGTGACAGATTGTATGAATCACATGAGGAGAACCCTGGGAGAAAAAGTTTGGAGAACTGAGTTAGAATTACACCCTCGATCGAGATCTTTTAAAAGTTTCCTTTCTTGTAAAACAGAAAAATTAACAGCAATGTCAACTTCACAACATTGGACCATGCTATAGAAAGGACACGGAAAAGAAAGGTAAACATGCGTTTTATTTTTAAAAAGGCATAGCACCAGAGTAATCTTCAGATGAGTTTAATGGAATGAGCTCAGTAGCTTTTTTAGCAAAAGACCTTGAAAAATATATCTAATACATATATTGTTGCTTTATTTTCTAGATTACTAGGTACAAACCATTTTCTTGGGAAAAAGCCTGATGAATGTGAAGATGCACAGGAAGGTCCCTTTAGTGGAGTGAGGCTCTGACACTTCTTCTGCCATGTGCTCTCCCTCTGTTTCTCCTTTCATATTCATTAGGCAGATTCCTTCGTTTCCCCAAGGAAAGGTGGGCTTCCTCAAGTTTGAAGCAGAAGCAAAACCTAAAAACAGAAGCAGAATGTAAAGGAACCCAGGGACCAAGTGCACCATGCCACAGCTGCACACAGCTCTTCTTGGCAATGAAAAAAAAAAAATGGAATCTAAGGAAAAAAAAAAAAAAAGGTCATGAAGAACCTAGTGGCAAGACAGGAATAAAGACACAGACTTACTAGAGAATGGACTTGGGGATATGGGGAGGGGGAAGGGTAAGATGTGACAGGGTGAGAGAGTGGCATGGACATATATATACTACTAAATGTAAAATAGATAGCTAGTGGGAAGCAGTTGCATAGCACAGGGAGATCAGCTCGGTGCTTTGTGACCACCTAGAGGGGTGGGATAGGGAGGGTAGGAGGGAGGGAGACGCAAGAGGGAAGAGATATGGGGATATGTGTATATGTATAACTGATTCACTTTGTTATAAAGCAGAAACTAATACACCATTGTAAAGCAATTATACTCCAATAAAGATGTTTAAAAAAAAATGCAGATTTTCTAGGTGGAAGTAATTTCCACGGAGCAGGCAGAGGTTCTTTGGCAGCTGTCCTCACAAATGGATTTTAGATTTACTTTTGGACTTTTGGGTCACAGATATTTTCAACAATAGATCCAGTTGGAATTGAATTAATAAACTCTTGATATGCAAAGAGGTCAGCCCTTGAAGTTCAGGTGAACAATTAGCATTCCCTTAGGTCAGCTCTGGTCTCGCCAAAGAGGAGTTTCAGATGCCACCTAAGAAGCACTTCCAGCCAGTGTTGTAAAAGCCAAGAAAATGATTCTCGACTCAGGGATGACTGCAGATCCGGCTGCTGTTTGAGGCATTTTGAAAGTAATAGTGTGAAAAAGGCCTTATCTACTATAATTTCTGGCATGTGGGAAAAAAAAAAATGTTAAGCTGCTCTTCCAAGTGCCTTAAGGAATGGAATTTAGATTGAAATCCAAGAATATTAAGAGGCTCCAGAAAAAGCAGAGTTTCCCACACCTTTGCTTCGTTTCAGTTAAAAACAACTCTTGCAACACTGAGGATGGGTTCCCTTTTATTGCTGGCAATCTCTCTACAGCAGAATTTATTCTCTTTTTGAAATGACAGAAGGGTCAAAATAGAATATTTATCTACTTTTAAAAGACATTAGCTTCTGTGTCTCCTGTCTTCTGTGTTCTATTGTCTCTACTATGACGGTTTTATCCCCCAGGGGACATTTGGCCATGTCTGGAGACACTTTTGGTTGTGTCGGGGTAGGAGGTACTGCTGGCATCTAGTGGGTAGAGGCCAGGGAGGCTGTTAAACATCCTATGATGCACAGGACAGTCCCCACCACAAAGAATCCACCCCAAATGTCAGTAGTGCTGCTGCTGAGAAACCCTGGTCTCTTGGACACTTCTTCTTCCATCCCCTACATACTCCTCCAGCAGCCAACTCCGTAACCATGTATGGAAATGGGTGAGGCCAACTGTGTTTTGTCACTGCTGATGCGCTTACTATTTATTATCAGTTTGCCTAAAATTAATGTTAGACAATAACATATGTTTTAACAGCTTATCCTTTCTCTTTGAATAGTCTTTAAAAAACATAATCAGAAATAATAAAACATAATTTCAAATTTTGTTTAAAATCCAAATGATCCTCACAAACATATGTACCAAAGTCTAATGAAAATAAGATCTAAGATGCCATCCAGTATTCTAGAGAGCACTGGAGATAATTATGTCGTGTTGATCGTTATTGCAAATAATGGCACGGAGAGTAATTTGGTGGCCAGTGGCATCCCTGGTTGTGTATGGTTGCCTTGTTTGTGGGTGAAGGGCAGGGCTGGAGCGTGGGGGTGCGATGAGGCATAGCCATAGTAGGAAATTTTATTTCTGGTCTCATGTTACTTAAAATATTCAAGTGGCTGTTGCATTTTATTTCCCAATGTAAAGACAACACTTTAAATTGCTTATCGTTGGGAAAAAAATGATGCTCAAGAAAGGTGAACACTGTTTGTGTTGGGACTTAGGGTACCTGAGCATATTAACATGTACTCCTGAGGGTAAACTCATCTCAGTTGGAGAAGCACAATTATAAGGGGTGGGGGGAACGATGCAAGAAAAGACAGAAGACTTGGATTCCAGTCCCAGCTTCCACATTTACTCGCTCTAGGACTGTAAGGAAGATTTCATCCATTCATTTATCTATTCATTCAACAAATACTCGTTGCTTGTCTATGAGGCACCAGGTACTGTAAATCAGAGGTGAACAGGGCCCCCACTTTTTGTGGTGATCTCCCAGGGAGGGCAAAACAGTAACAACAGTGGAAACACAAATGATTGTGCATTTGCTGTGATTTGATTGTTATAAGGGCTTTATGTATTAGTTCACTTAATTTTTACACCAACTTTTTACCATTGTTGGTACAATTTACCAGAGGTCACAAAGCTGGTAAAAGGCAGAGCTGAGGTTCAAATCCAGGCTGGCAGACTCAGAGCCCAGACTCTTAAAACTCTATACTTCACTACTTCTCAATAAATAATTAAGTGAGGAATTGCAGGAAAAGATGGTGATAGTTATAATAAGAAAAACAGAGGGTGCTATGGGGCCATTACAATGAGGGAAGGTTTAGGAAAGGTCTTCTGGAAAAAGTGAAATTTGTTCTGAGTCTGGAGGACAAAGAGAAGCGAGCTAAAGGGATTAGGTGGAGAGAGGGTTCCAGTCTGGGGGGAAATGTGGGGCGAGGGCTCTAGGGTGGAGTGCGGTGTGGTCTGAGGAACAGAAGGAAGTTTAGTGTGCCTGGAGTCTGGAGGTGCTCTAAATTGAGGAGGGGAGGGAGTCAGTGGGGGTGGGATGTATCACAAAGTGCATATGAAGCTTTTCACATGAAGGGTAAAGGGGAGTTAGGGGAGCCTTTATAAAGAAGTGTGACACATTCAGGTTTTATTCAAGGAACCTCATTTCTGTTGCAATGCGGAGAATAAGTGGGAGAATAAACCTGAGATCAGTTAGTAGTGGTTGCTGTGTCCATGTGGGATTTGATGGTGACCTGCATAGGGCAGTGCGAATAGAGAGAAGTAAACATCGTGTGCAACTGAGTGTGATAAATGTGAAGAAGAAAGGAAATCAATCAGGATAAGGAATCAGAGGATGAAGGGATAAGGGTGAGAAGGTGACATGTGAACAGAAATATGAATGACTGTGCGTCTGAGGAAGGGGACTGACTGACTTCCACAGAGCAAGTCATTTTGTCCACCTGATTATTGAGTCTCCTCTGCAGTGGATGCCCTTTGGTGGACATTGATCTGAGACAAAAATATCTCACACTCGGAGAGGTTCACACACATACCTTTCCCCCAGATTTCCTTGCCACCCATCTTCCAAACTTGGAAGTTCCCAGAACTTTCAACTTCCAAGTCCAGCCAAACCATTTGTGACACCCCATGAATCAGTGTAGAGCCACACCTCCGGCCATCTTTCACTCAGCATAGTGGACATGTGCTGCTCAGTCGGCTGCCCACTGGAGGATTTTCGTTCACCTTGAACTTCAGTGTTGCCCCTGGGTGGGGCTGTAGCGCTGCAGCTTTCCACTTCCTGGTGGTGCCAGCACATCATCCTGAAGTTCTTCTTCCTTAGTCAGTTGGCCATAGGAACATCCCAGGAGGCCACTGGCATAGGTTGAGGGACAGGAGACAATTCCGAGAGTCACCTGCTCATTGTCGGCAAGTAACTTATTTGCACCTTCTGGATTTGCTTGAGCTCTTTTGACGCTTATGCAATGCGGAGCTGGCTAAGCAATCTGTGTAAGGCTGTTGTCCCCGCAGATCCACAGAGTGTGTAGTCAGGAAGGGCAGATCAGAAGTAGACTGAAACCTGGTGAGCATGTGCTGGGGCCCCATGAGGACAAACCGAAACCTCTGACTTTGATGACCCTTTATCATGGAAGTAAAACACACACATACCTGGCCCAGAACTCCGGAAATCTAAAGGAAGATATAGTATAAGAGAGCATTTGCAGGCCTAGATGCTGCTTCGTGTTAACGAGGTGGGTCAACAGATGAGCAACAACTGTATGTGCATGACACACAGCTGCTTCTTCTTTTCAGCCTTCTAAATGTCTCAAGAATCTCCCTTGTGACCCATCATAACCGGAAACATATGAGAAAAGGAATTCTGGGAAGTGTAGTTCAGCCTAGTCCGGTTGACACATTATAAAGCTATCATAATACCATTTATATTTGATGATAGATCACTGCACACCCAATCTAATGGCCGGGTGGGTCAGACCACACTTGGTTCATGATGGGAAACTCAGGATCCATGGTCACGTGATGACCCAAGATTAGGTTTTCAGTCTTTTCCAAGGCGCACTATCAAGCCAGAAGCTGTTTCTCCAAAGAAGAGTTTAAATCTCTGATTTATCACATGAACACTTCTAATGAAATCAATCTCAATGTAGACTTTCTATTTTTTTAATATTTATCCATGTTTGTTTGTGTACTAAGACCAATACAACATCACCATATTGTATTAGCTGATAGAACTTTATAGCTTTTTTCAACATTTGGTAGGTCAAGTTCCGATCATTGTTCTTTTTTATTCAACATTTTCTCTTTCATTTTATAATTAACTTGTCAAGTTCGATAAAAGGTCTGTTGGAATTTTCATTTACATCTCACTGAATTTTTCTAATGGGATTTAAAATTTTTTCTAACTGGACTTTTGAACTCTCACAAGTAGGCTTCATATTTTAGACTTTATTTCATGCCTTCTTTTCATCCTCCTGTACAGAATTTTGAAAGAATTTTTCAGATCCATCCTCCCACTTAGTAATTTATTCCTCAGGGGTGCCTATTTTGATATTGGTATATTTGAGACTTTTATTTTAATAATCATGTTCTTTTATTTCCAAGATATCTAATTGGCTCTTTGTCAAAATAACTCATTTTTATTTCATAAATGAGGTAGCCTCTCTTGTAACTCTGAGGTTATTAATTATACATCGTTTAAAGTCCCCTCTTTTTTGTTCTATTGTGCATGTTTTTCTACTTGTTGCCTTTGTGCCTCTCTGTCAAAGTATTAGTTTTCCTTAAATATTTTCTGTTTCTTGCTCACATACTCATTTAAAAAATCTGAGATTCCCTGTTGACTCACGTGATTGTGTTTCTGTTTGCAGCAGCCTGCCTCGAGTGATTTTGGAGGAGATTGGAAGGGCTCCCTGGTGGAGCATTTGATTACTCTGTCTTTTGGGCTTGGGGGCTTCCTTTTTCTCCTGTCTGTCAGAAGTTACTGTTGGTGCCAACAGTACCACCTTGAGCATTCAAACTAACTGGCACAGTCTAGGAGAAAATGCTCTCTTCTGATTGAAGTGGAGCTGTAGAGTGAAGGGTCAGTGCAGGCAGGAAGGACCTGCCAGGCTGCTCTGCAAGCTCCACACGTGAGCCTGTAACCCCGAAGACTCGCCAGCTCCCTGTAAGCCAGTCCACACGTAGAGCACACCCCTCTCTGCTTTGATTTTTCATGGCTTCCCTCTTGTGGGCTGAGTTTTGGGCTCCTGTTTACTCCATCAAACCAACCTGATTTGCCTTCTATCTTTTGGGAATTAGCCACATTTCTGGCGTACTGATAGATCTTTCTTTCTAATGGTGGTAAGCAATTATTCCCTTGTACACACACATGCACACACACTTTTTCCCAATTTCCCATATTTATGGGGATTTGGGATCGAGAGGAGGTAGTCTACCTTGACCTAATTTGATCTCATGTTCTTCATGTGATCTAGGTTGTTGCCTTTTGTGATTCTATAATGCCTCAAACCCCAAGTTATCCCAGGCCCGTTCATGTCAGGTGAAATATTCACAGTCTTGCAGCTTAAAAGCACTAGAGATAAAGCTACTGGAACATAATGACTCATAGTAATGAGGTTTCATCTGAGGGTAATATGAACAACTGGGGACTCTGGTCTTTGCTGTCTGAATTTTGGAATGCTTTCGCATTGGGAAACAGGAGGCAATGCCTATTTCTTTGGCTTTTGTTCACAGCCTCTCTAGCACACTCTCTGCTTGATGGATGTATTTTTTCATTGCTGGTGATAATTCTATAGGGGGTGATTCACTAGCAAACGGAGGCTAAAGAAGTGCATTTCCCTCCTTCTACACACTCAGGCTCATTCACTTTGCTATCGGTTCCCAATGTCCATTTCCTCTACTCAATAAATCACCTTTTGATGAGAAAAAAGTACAAAATATTATACACATGAGGATTTGGATCATGTTTAATTTAGCACCAATGAAAAAGTTTTCTCCTTAATCCAGTAGCTGTCTGGAGCCAGCGCCTGCGATTGCCAATGGTTCTGTGCATGCACCATCTGAAGCCCAGACAGCTAGCTCCCAGACCAGCCCGGGGCTCAAAGGATTCGTGCTAAGTTCCTGTTATGGTCTGAGACACTAAGCCCGGGGGTTAAACTGTATAATTAGGAATGACTCTAAGTAACAACTTTGCTAAATCCAATCTTACTCTTCTTTCTATGGAGTTTTCTATTCTTTCACTTTTCTATTCTTCTATTACTGTGCCGACCATCTTGGGTTCCACTTAACCCTCATACCTCAGATTAAGAGACACAGGGGAACTGTGAGAGTACCCAGCTGCACCACCATTTCCGTGTAGAAGAGATGGATGGACACTTCTCTGGGTATAAATTCGATCCTTGCATATCAGTAACCAAGTGGCAGACTATGGGCTCATCTCTGTCTTAGGTCTGACCTACATACACAATTAGAAAGCAGGTTGATCACAATGGTTAGATTGGTGTGTGTGTGTGTGTGTGTGTTTACTCCCAGACTTAAGTTAAGGACGTGAGAGGTGAAGCTGTGAACTGAGACTGTATTCATACTTATGTTGACCCTTCTGTCATCTGTAGGGAAAACACCCTGGGGCCAATAGCAGACAGACTCTGAGATTGAGTCACAGACTGGGTTCTCCAGAAGCGGTAGCTGACATGCAGCTTGGGGTGCAAGATTTTATTAGGAATCAGCAGCTGCAAAAGTAAGGGGGAAAACTGTGCAGAGGAAAGAGTGAAATAGTACTGTCAGCCTGAGAAATCTTGGCCAACCTTGTGGGGACCTCTAAGGGGAACACCCCCACCAATGTTGTCCTCATGGACCAAAATGGCGGCATCTTCATACCCCTGCCTTGCTCAGTTGCTGGGCAAGGACTGGCCCCAAAAGGGTGGGGCCTGGGGTATGGAGGCTCTGAGCAGCTGAGTCAGAACCCGAAAGAGCTGACAGTGGAGGCTGTCTGCTGACTGTACTTCCTTGAAGGGCCATCTGGCCAGCACATCTCTGTGTCCTCCTCAAGTAGAATAGCTAAAGGGAAGAACATTTACCTTGGAAAGAGAGAAAGTATAGGTCTCCAAACTTCTTCTGGGGGCAGTGGAAGGGGGTCACAGGGGTGGGACAACTGTGAGTTCTTGATATTCATTTCTCAGTCCTCTTTTCTATCAAGGTTACAAGGAAGAAAAAAGTTATACTAGGAAGCAAGTCACAGGAAAGAATTGTATTGTTTTAAGCCTCATTAAAAAAACAGATAAGAGGCAGCTCTGATTTTGGCCTAAGAGCAGAATTTAGAAGAGGGGTAAGAGACTGAATATACAAATGGACTATGGCCATATTATACAGACACGTAAAAATAGAACTCTGACCCAACCAACCCAGGAAACCAACCCATTATCGATGGGTACCCAGCCCAGGAAGCCAGCGTGCTATCTATGTCAGACTTGTAGCAAGTCAAACCACTATCTTTAGCACCAGTTCAGGAAGCCAGACAATAACTCCTGTAACAATCAACCCCAAATGGCCAGGACTTGATTAATAAGTGATAGCTTTCCTAATTTTGGTCCCTGCTTCCAACTTAGGACTAACCAGAGAAAGTCAAATGTGTACCCCTAAGCAGTCACATAGGGTGTCCTGCTTTTCCCTAGCCCTCCTCCAGCTTCTCCAGGACAACAGCCTCCAATCAGGACACACCTGAAGTCTGTTTTCCACTATGAAGCTTTCCCACTCCTCTACCTGCCTTTGAGTCTCTGCCAATGTGCTAACAGAGTGTCAGAGGATGAGGGGAGGTCTGAGAAGCAGTGGGACCAGCATCTACCTGTAGGAGTCAGGGCTCGGAGGGAGGGTCCTTGGGAACCATGTGGGAAGCACCTTTGAACCAGAGCAGAGGGCTTAGGGGCTGTCAGTCTAGCAATTTTGGTATAGGAACTGAGCCCAAGAATCTACTCTTATTTTAAATCTACTGTTGACCCCCAAAAGGCTTCTATCTGGGAAAAAGTGGACATACCTAGCAACTAACATCTGATTAAATATTTATTGAACACTGAATACATGCCAGGCTCAGTGCTAGGTACAGGGGACAAAATAACGAACAAAAGAGAAATCTCACAGGCTTTATTTTCTCCACATACAGCACTCAGCACTAGTAAGCATTTAATACTATTTTTATAATGTAAAAAGCCAAATCGATAGGAATGTGCATTAGTGTGGCTTTGAGGAGAAGTTTTCTGACTGACAATCCTAAACCATATGAGTAGATGCCCCAGGGAAGGAATACTTTCAGAATCTATTCCTAACTCTGTTGCGCGCGCGCGCGTGTGTGTGTGTGTGTGTGTGTGTGTGTGTAAACACACACTTGGATGTTGCCTTGGGCTATTTAGCATCTCTAAACCTCAATGTTTTCATACAAAAATGTCATTAATAATAGATCTCTTTTCCCTCAAAGATTTGAATAAAAGGATAAAATAAATATAGATGTGCAAAAGAATTTGCAGGTACTGTTATTTCCCTCCCTCCCATCACCAACTGTAGAGCTTGGAAAGAGTGTATACACATAAATATTTCCAGGGTGGTCAATTCTCCTTAGATTTCAGTGGATGACATTCATCACCCTATGATGGGGTCCAGTTCAGGTCTATCCCCGCCATGAAGGTTTCTCACCTTCTTGGCCTCTTTCTTTGCTGAATTCTTATCACTCTTAGGTTCGATGCCCAGTGGTCAGGAGGGTGATATGATTGAGACAGGATCGCTGGACTGGTGTGGTTGGCTGGCTGCGTTCTGCTTCCCCTCTAATTCCATGTGTCTCCCTCCACAGATTGGCCCTGAGTGGAGAAAGGCAGAGATTCTCAAGGAGGAGGGTTATTCTTGGGTCAAGGGTATAGCAGTTGATGCAACCAACCCGCAGCTTGAATCACAAAGCAATCTCTTGCCTGCAAGACTGCAAGGGCCTTGAACTCTGAATCCCCTCTGCATTCTTCTAACTCATTTTGCCCAGAGTTGCCAGAGTAATACTTTGAAAATATAAAACTGTTCATATCACAGCCCTGCTCAAAATTGTTTAATGACTTCTTGCTGCTCTTGTCAGACAAAGACACGAGGACATTCCAAAATTCAATCTGATGTTATTTTAATATCAGTTAAAAATTGTGGTTCTAAAAAACAGGAAGAATAGGACAAGAATTGAGGACAGACTGAAGCAGTATATAGATTTGTTAAATGCAATCAAGTGGAGAAGCCACTTGGATGGGGATTATAGATTAAACTGACATGCAAATTCAATGACAATTCCTAGCTATAAAAAGGACTACTAAACAGGACTTGGCTTGGTATACAGCTCTGGATATTCTAATGCCCAAGATCTGGTCTGGTTATTAAGCAGTCTCAGTACGTCAAGAAATCCAAAATATTCCCTGGGGAAAGCAAGCTCAAAATTATTTGTAGTGGCAGGATTTCCTTCTTTTTTATGGCTGAATACATTTGTGACAACATGGATGAAGCTGGAGGACATTGTGCTAAGTGAAATAAGCCAGAAGAGAAAAGTAAATACTGTATGATCTCACTCAGATGTGGAGTCTAAAAAAAAAAATTCAAACTCATGGAATCAGAGAGTAGAATGGTGGTTACCAGGGGCTTGGGGATGGGGGAAATAGGAAGATGTACCCAAACTTCCAGTTGTAAGATGAATGAGTTCTGGGGATCAAATGTTCAGACTGGTGACTATAGTTAACAACTGTGTAATATGTTTGAACTTTGCTAAGAGAGTAGATCTCAAGCATTCTCACCACACATACAAAAAGCTAACTATATAAGATGATGGGTATGTATACTAACTTGATTGTGGCGATCATTCCACAACATATACCAAATCATTACATACACTTTAAATATATACAGTTTTATTTGCCAATAATATCTCAGTCAAGCTGGCAAAAAATTGTTTGAGGTGACATAGTTTTCCTTTAGTGGATAAGCCCCTTTAATTCCAGGGAGGCTTAGAATGAAGTATAGATATGAAGAAAATAAAAGTTCATAGTAGTTAGTACATTTGTTAGACTAAGTATCTGTAATATTTAAGAATAGTTGACATATTAGAGGGTCAATAGTTTAACCTTGTGATTTCAGTTTAAAGATATAAAAATGAATAGTTATTTTAAGTTTGTGATTAATTTGAAATCATACTAAGCTTATACATATTATAGGGACATTTAAGAGAGTTTAAGAATCACTGTATTTCAATGTACCTATAATAATTACTTAATTGCTTAAGTACTTAGGAAAATTTGTCAGACAATTGTAAAATTAGAAAAAAATCAAATATTAAATTTGCTTTTATCATTCTCCCCAAGTAGAATGTACTCATCGTGAGAGTGGGAGGTTTGTCTTGTTTACAGCTGACTTTGGCAGTTAGTAGGTGCTAAGTAAAATTTTTTTCAGTAAATGATTGAAGTGTATATTTATACTTAAAGCAAATATGGGGTCACACTATCCTGTCTCTTCAGGAACTTCTTTTTTTCGTCTAACAATGACTGAATAATTTTTTCCAAGTTAAATATATCTCTGCTCCTCATAATTACTAAAGACATAATATACCATTATAAATGGATACATTGTAGTTGGAAGAATGAAGAGCAGAAGATTTAAATTTTAATGTTTTACCATTTAAAAAATAGAGAAATAGAGGAAAAAAATCATATATTTAAAATAATTGATCCTCAAGGAAGAAGAAATACCTGAAAATCACTTATTTTAAGTATCAGAAAAAAAAGTTAGAAAATCCTTTAACAATAGAGGAATTCGTTGTTATGTAACAGACAGTAATTGTAAGGGAAAAAAACAGGTTAAGTTTAAGACACAAACAGGATAATATGAAAGCAGATATAAAAGAGATATGGAAATTTTAATGAAAAATTAAATTAAATCTATAATACCAGAGTTAAAATTCAAATTGACATAAAATAGGCATTACAGAAGATAAACTTCAGAAACGCTTAAGGAAAAAGATCAAGCTGAGAAAATAATGACATAGAAAATTACAAATAGAGACATCCAACATAAAAACTGTAGATGTAAATCAGAATAACTGGAGCATAGCTTCCGTATAAGAGAAAGAATACAGAATTGATTATTTTCCTTAAATGTTTTCACACTATTTCAGATTAAATAACCAAAGAGAAATACATACCCAGAGAAATCCTAGTTAAAATTTTGAACTGGGATGACAGAGAAGAAAATTACCCAAAATTCCAACAGAAAAGTAATACTCTTCTGCAGAATCTAAAGACCATGAACCGTGGAGAGAAATCTAAAGAGGTTATAGGGAAAACTGTATGATCAAATGATTTTATGTATGGAGAAGTTGTCTCTCATAGGAAAAGTATCAGAAATAAACTATCAGGTATGCAAGTTTTCAAAATATAAATGAAGAACTCAAGAATGTGGATGTTGTATATTCTTTTTTTTCAACTGAAATATAATCGATGTATAATATTATGTTAGTTTCAGGTGTACTATACAGTGATTGAACATTTGCATACATTATGAAATGATCACCACGGTAAGTCTAGTAACCATCTGTCCCCATACAAAGTCATTACAGTATTACTGACTATATTCCTCATGCTGTATGTCACATCCCTGTGGCTTATTTATTTTATAAGTGGAGGTTTGTACCTCTTAATCCCCTTCACCTATTTCGTATATTCTGGTGTTGAAAGTTGGAATGTTAAATCAAGAACCCTTTGTATTACTTGCTGTCCCTTTAAATTCAGGAGCTCACTGTGAAACTTGATACTTCCTTGCTTTCCTCTTAGCTCTTCTTTGCCTTCTTTTTCTACATCAGGAAACATGTTTTACGTACCTCTCTTTCAACGCACTGTTCAGATTGACTTCTTGACATATTTGATAACTATGTAAAAAAAATTACTGTGCTTTTCAATTTCCAGCACTTGCTAAGAATACCCCAACTAATAATACAGCAGGACATAGTGTAAGGAGAATTGTGAAACAAAAAGCCTTTTTTTTGCTCTCACAAAAGCAGAATTGCAGAGAATTCCACAATGGCCATTTAGTTTGCAAGGAATTTAACCATTTTGAACATATTATAGTAAATGGACTGAGTCATTTTTTAAACTATTCAAATAGCAGATATTTTTAGTCCCTAAACTCTTTTTCAAATGATACTCAATCCTGCATCTGTGTGTACTACTGAGTTAGCTATCTTTAAATATCTCTCTATATATTCCTTGAGCTAAAATCTCAACCATGTAAAAAAGGCATAGAAAGCACTTTAAGGAAATTCACTGAACAGGTTACCTTGGCAGAAGGAGGTATAAAAAATTAACAAAAAATTTTTGTACACCATTCCAGCAATTTTCCCTCTCTCTTAAGTAATATATTTCTCGGTGGTGTCTTGATCATTCCCATCAACATCTAAGGATGCTGCTGGAGTTCCTCCTGTCTGAAAAGCCTTATCCTGACCTTACTTCCTACCTAGCTGTCACCCCATTTCTCTGCTTCCTTTTGCAGCAAAACCTTGAGAGAGTTGTCTAGATACTCGCAGTCTCTGATTTCTCCAGTTCGGTCTTAAATCCACCCTAATCAGGTTTTGCTTCACTGAATTTTTCTTGTCGAGGTCTCCCACAACCTCCAGGTTGCCAAGTCCACCGATCAGCTATCCTTCCTCATCCTACTTGACCAAACAGCAGCATATGACACATTAGCCAACACTCTTTCTTCACATACTTCCAGAACCACCCTCCATAGTTTCCTCCTGCATCACTGTCCTTTTCTAGATCCTCCTTCTCAGCCTTTTGCAGGAAAAGAGCCTTCAAGCTCAGTCCTACATCCTCTTCTCTATCAATATTTACTCCCTTGGTGGTTGCGTACAGTATCCATGTTTTAAAAGATACTATGTTATTTGTAGCAAATTATCACAAACTTAAAACCATTATTCTCTCTCAGTTCTGGAGGCTAGAAGTCCAAAATCCAGCAGAACTGGAGATAACAACTCTCTAGAGGAAAATACTTTTAGCTAATGATCAGGAAGAAATAAAATCCTCTTCTGAGGAACCCTCCCACTGTTGGTGGGAATGTAAATTGGTGCAGCCATTAGGGAAAACAGTTTGGAGGTTCCTTAAAAAACTATAGATAGAGCTACCATATGATCCAGCAATCCCACTCCTTGGCATATATCCAGAAAAGATAAAAACTCTAATTCAAAAAGATACATGCACCCCAATGTTCACAGGAGCACTATATACAATAGCTGAGACATGGAAGCAACCTAAGTGCCCATCAACAGATGATTGGTTTAAGAAGATGTGGTGTGTGTATAGAATGGAATATTAGCCACAAAGAATGAATATTGCCATTTGCAGCAACACAGATGGACCTAGAGAATATCTCAGTGAAGTAAGTCAGACAGAGAAAAGCAAATATTATATGTTATCACTCACATGTGGAATCTAAAAAAGAATACAGATGAGTCCATATACAAAACGGAAGCAGATTTACAGACATGGAAACAAACTTATGGTTACCAAAGGGGAAAGGGGGTCAGGGGAGGGAGAAATTAGGAGTTTGGGATTCATAGATACAAACTACTATACATACAATAGGTAAACAACAGGATTTGCTATATAGCACAGGGAACTATATTCAACATCTTGTAATAACCTATAATGGAAAAGAATCTGAAGGAGAAAAAAATATATAAACGAATCACTTTGCTGTACACCTGACACTAACACAATATTGTTATCAATATTGATATTGATAACATTGATTGTTATCAATAACAATCAATGTTATCAATATCAGCTCTACTTCAAAAAAAATCCCCCTTTGAAAACAACTCTAAACTCTGATTCCAAGGGTCTTCAGAAAAGTACACATCATCAAAAGCAATTGGCTCCCATTTTTTTTCCCTTGCTTTGGCAAGAACAGAAGAAACCGGAGTGTGAGCCGTGCAGGCAGGAGGAGCTTTATCTGCTGGGAGAGATTCTTAGACTCTGCTGCCCCCAGCATCTAATTCTCTCAGAGGTTTCCCACCAGATAAGCCATTAGTATTTTCACTATGTTTACTGTTTAAAACTTTTTCATTTGCATTATGTTCTTTGAGACTTATGACAGCTTTACCTTGCAGCTGATAAGACTGAGGATTTCTATGGCATTTTCCAGATGGAAAATCTGAACTTCAGAGAGGTTAAGACCTGTCCAGTACAATGCAAACAGATAGAGCAGGGCCTCAAGTTCTGACACAAGCCTGCTGATCTGCCCTCTCTTACGACGCATATTTATTTCATGTTGAACCTGAACTCCATGAGTACTGTGTTTGAATTGAGTTTATAGTAAATGTTTGCAAAAGGTTGGGGGAATTTTCTTCTCCTTTCTTCACCCGTCAATATTTAAAGTTGGCAATGCATCGATGACACATTTTACTCTTTATTTTCTGCTTAAATCAAAATAAGAGTTCTTCAAGTGGGTCTACAATAAGCATGTGGTAAATAAACAGTTGTAAAATGAAGATGTATTGAGTTGAGAACAATGGGGAATTTGTCTGACTATATTTTATGAATTATGTTAAAATTTTCAGCGTGGATCACAGAAGTGATTTGCAATTTCTTACACATCGGTATAGAATAAGTCATTGAAGCAGGTTATTTCCTTGGATTTGCAAAAGGGTAATATTTCACTCCCTCGAGGGCTCAGAAACTAGGGACTTAATGATTAAATTTTCTAGTGGTGAACAGCATAGACTTTGGAGTAAGACAACTGAACTTGAAGCTCAGCTGTACTATGAACAAACTACGACTCAAATACTTTACTTAATCCTCAGTTTCTCCATCTGTAAGATGAGGATAATACCAGTACTTATAGGGTTGTTAGTATATACAAAGAGAGTTTTTGGTGCAGTTTAATGGTATTGTGGCCTTGGACCTAGGATGTTGAATTCTGTCCTGGTTGGGATCCTTCCTTGCCCACATGTTCCCAAGAGGTTTGTAAACACCTAGAACAATAGCAGACTGGTGATTTTTTTATGCTTTGGCCAGATTTTGCTTTGTTTTCATTAAGGTAATTAGTCCAAATAACTTAGCCTGCAATTAGCTGAACTGTGTCTTAGTTGTGGTAGTTGCTTTGTTGTTGCTTTTAATGATACTACCTTTTTCTGAAGATGGAGAGTAAAGCCAGTGAGGCCCACGTGTATCAGCCTGCAGCTTTTTTTTTTTTTTTTTTTTGGCTGCGTTGGGTCTTCGTTGCTGTTCGCGGGCTTTCTCTAGTTGTGGCGAGCAGGGGCTACTCTTCGTTGCAGTGCGCGGGCTTCTCATTGTGGTGTCTTCTCTTGTTGTGGAGCACGGGCTCTAGGTGTGTGAGCTTCAGTAGTTGCAGCACTTGGGCTCAGTAGTTGCGGCACACGGGCTTAGTTGCTCCGTGGCATGTGGGATCTTCCCGGACCAGGGATCGAGCCCATGTCCTTTGCATTGGCAGGCGGATTCTTAACCACTGTGCCACTAGGGAAGTCCCCAGGCTGCAGCTTTGTTTCCTTAGCTTTGAGATGAATCCCTTGGCCAGAGACAACATTGTGTGGAATACCACATGATGGACAGAGCCTCAGTAAGCCCTCAGAGGATGATACCAAGACATAGGAGATAAGAAAGGCAAATCCAAGTGGTTCTCCCCTCCATGGCCTTCCATTATTTGACCTGCCACGAGGACTTGACACTTTGAGGTGTAGTACCTTATTCCAGGACTGAGTAGGTCACTGGTGCTGGAAAATCAGGAACTTATAGTCATTGTAGCCAGGTCGGCATTTGAGAGGAGCCTTTGTTATTATCAAGGCCGTGCAAAGTCCACTCTGCCATCATAGTTGCTCTGTTCATAAGTCCATTGAGGAAGGAAAATGACCAGCATTTACGGAGTTGCTCACCCTGGCAAATGATGGCAGGTCTCTTTGCAGTAGACTAATGGAGTCAAGGGTTATCACAGCCTTGCTCAAAGACTTCTTAAACCTTCCTATTTAAGAGGTTCCAGTTAGTAATATGACCCACTGTGAAAAATATCAACTCTTCAGTTTTGGAAACTGTGAAGAATATCTCTCTTTGGCTTTAGTCCAGCTTCTGTCCTTCAGGCCTGGGGTCCTGGTGATATAAATTATGGCAGGTTTCATTATGGGTTCCTGTGGTTCATCCTTCCCTGCATCCCTCATTCATCATGGTGGAGTGTATTTCCTTCCCTCTTGGCTTTCAGCCTGCCCACATGATTTTCTCTGGCCAATGGTATATGGATGGAAATGAAAGTGTGCCCGTCTGAGCCTAGGCTTCAAGAGGCCTCATGCCCTTCCACTTTCCCTCCTGCACCTCCGCCATGTTTTGGGGAGAGCATGTTCTGGCTAGCCTGCTGGTGTGAGGAGCATGAGAGGCACAGATGGTGTGAGGGGGGCAGAGCCCTTCTAGCTGTGGAATCCTGACACGAAGCCACCCAACCAAGCCCAGCTTCTGTCAATAGACCCCCAACTGGCAGGGCGATGGATGAGTGATACTACATGATTGTTTTAAGTTGCTGACTTTTGCAGAAACAGCAAACTAATACAAAAATTAAGCAGACTCTTAGTGGGCTGCCTGTATTTCGTTCTCACAAACCTCATGTGCTTGGGTGGGATCCCTTTAGGCATCATAGGGATTCCCGTCTCACCTGACTGCCTTCACAAATGAGCATATGTATGTATGTATGTATGTGTTTCCTTTTGACCGAAGTCTTATTTTCAACTCTCTTTTGCTTTTAATCATTGCTGCTTGGGATTAGTCAGCTCTAGCACCATCTCCATTGCTATCAGTAATCTCATTTTGATTACTTTCTGTTGTTGTCATGTCCAAGTCATGTCCAGAGCAGGTGCCCATGACCCACAGTCGCTTAACAACTGGGAAGATGAATGGGTGGCAGGGTTGGGTGGCATCCTGTCTTCCACAGGCTTTGTTTTCTGTCTTCCACATGGCATCAGCGTCAGCCATCATCAACCAGGGTTTGATTCAGCCCCCAGTTGCTAAATAGGTAAGCTCGCCCCGCTGCAACGAATTTGGCTTGGTCTAAAATTGTACTTGGTTCTTCTTGGATGAGCTCCTGTAAATTGCTTAGCAACACGTTCTCTCTCTAGTCTTCAACAATCTTCCTTATGCACTGCCTGTGATTTCTTTTGAGTATCATTCTTCTCTGTTCAATTTTTAAAAATTGCTAAGCCTTACGCTGTGTTCCTATCTGCTTGAGCATGTATGAGCCACAATAAGGCAGACTGATCCACTTGCTGATTCATTGGAAATGTCTGGGGAATCCCATGGTTTGGGGTTCTCCCATTCTGAGACTATAGTTTTTGCCAGTTTCGTTTTAAGTGAAACCCTGGCCATATGTGAATCCAAAAGACCGTGATCTTTAGTAGCGCTTGATGATTGTCATCAGTCTTTGGCCTTGGTTTGCTTCCCAACTGAGCAGAAACCTTTTCCTGCAGCAGAGTTCCACAGTGGCCAGCTCTGTGTCCTTATATGCCTCTGCTGGGCAACCTGGGACCAGCTTTCTTCTTTGCAAACGGTCTGAAGCTGTGTTCTAGCTCTTTTGGCTTGTGTTTCTTATTCCTTTTGAGTTGCCCCTTCACACAAGGGATCGGAAGCAACAGCTGTGAATTGCTTTGTGCAGTAAGGCGTGGGCTGCCTGCTTTCCAAGTAGCTGTGGGAGAACCTCCCAGCCCTCTCCCATTTCAGGTGCTAATGTTCATTCTATACCCTCTTTGAAAAGTTGTTTAGAGTCTGCATCTTATCAGTTTCTTCTGTGTCTCAAGGAACTGAAAATGACATACATAAGCTACTTTCAGAAAAGGCTGTTTACTTTAAGAATATAAGCAGCATCAAGTTGGAATAGGAAATTCATCGGGAATTGTAACCCTCTTGGGCCCCTGCTGGTCTTCTTAATCTCTCTTGTGGTCCACATGATCTCTTTTTCTTGTGGCATCTCTATTTTACTCTGTGAGTTTGGTATGTTTTCCATCTGCTACCAACTAACCAATCTTCTCCTTAATCTCTAATGAAAGTACAGTTGACTTGGTTAATTACCGTTGTAATGGTCCCCTTACACGGAGCCTTGGTCTCTGGCCTGCCTTGTGTCAGATGCTCATACCTGCTCCAAGCAGTGTCTCCCAAGCAGCGGCCAATGTAACCTGGAATAGGAAAGCAGGAGTGGGGAAGCTTGGTGGGCATCATAGGGACATGACCAGGACCTCTATGTCCCAACATGTTCCCAGGGCCACTTATATTCCCCAAATGAAGAATACGAATGAAGAATACTTTCCACATGTGTGCATGGCCTGAACGGTTTCCTCTGAGCATGTCTACTGGGGCAGTTGGCTCCATCCTTCACTGGCCTAGTGGTCAGTAGGGCACTCTGACCACTTTTCCTGGGCACTTCAAGGCCATCACCTCTGATATTGCCCTGCTTTTTCGGACTTGATCTGACCATTGATTCTAGCACGCTTAATCCTCTTAGCTAGCGATCCAGACAACACTTAGCAATCTGAGACTTTTTCTTATCTACCTTTATTGCCCGAGGCTGAGAGTCAAACCTGTCATCAGGGTGGATCCTATGAGTAATCAAAGTAGACAGTTCATTCATTCACTTTCACTCAGTGCATATTTAAAGAACACTTTGAAAGGCATTGAGGGTTTACAGCAGTGAATGAAAGCCACCATAATCTATCAGAGAATAAAAATGCTAAGTAATTGAAAGGGCTCTGAGTGTTGTAAAGGGAGAATACTGGGTACTCTTATGAGAGGGAGAAGCATTTGAATGCTGGTGCTCATTCATTCACTCATTTGTGCATTTATGAAAACATATTCCCTGAACACCTACTCTGTGCTGGGCACTGATCTGGCTACTGGCCTATAGCAATGAACAAGATAAAATCTTTATCTCAGTGGATTTATATTGAAACATGAAAAACAATAACATTTTAAGGTTTGCATAAGTCCCACTAGGAAAGCAAGGTGAAGGACAGGAAAGTGATGGAAGGGAGGTGTTACTTTTCACATGTGCTTACAGCAGTCTTCTCTGAAGAGGGGACAATTGACCTGAGCCCTGGTTGAAGTGAGGAAGGAAACCCTGTGACTATCTGGGGGGAAGTATTCCAGACAGAGGGACCAGCAAGTACAAAATCCTGAGTCAGGAGTGTACTCAGCACATTCAAAGAACAGCAAGGAGTCAGGTGCAGACAGGAGGAGAATCAGAGGCAAGGTGTACACCTGGAAACATCCTCTGGGACCAGATCCTGCAGGGCTTCCTAAGCGTGGAAAGGATGTGATTCTAGTGAGGTGGCTTTGAGCTAGGGAGTGGGGAGTGACATGATCTGAGGTCTGTTTAAAAAGATAATCACAGCTACCTTGTGGACAACAGATTATATTCTTGAGCGAACTTACGGCTGTTTGCTTGAAGAAACTTTATGAATGTTCTTGTTGGCTTGCAAATACTAATTATGATCTGTGAAGTGCAGAGTAGGCTTAGTTCCACTTTTCTCTTAACCAGAAATTTTCTGAATTGCTATGCCGAGGTGAAGGCAGATTTATTAGTGTGAAATAACGAAACCATGACAATTCCATTAGGAAGACCTGATAGTATTTTTATAATGGCTGGGACTTTCTAAACATAAAAGAACAATATGCTATTACCCTCCTTTTTATAATATCTCATACTCTGTTTGGCTCCCATCTGTGAACAATTTATTGGTTCCCTTGCTTATGAGGGTATCAAAGCAAGTCAAGTTCAGTCCTCATTATTTGTCATAGCCATATTCCATCCAGCAGGTCATGAAAAAATGGGACAATGGACCCGCAGAAAGGAAAACTTCTACTGCCTCTGCCCAAAGAGCTTATGCTCTAGTGCAATGTGAAAAGTGGCTGGGGTAAAGGGTCAAGAGTCTAGAGTGGGTCTTGACCATGTGCTAGGTGAAGAATTAGCAAAATGAAAAGAGCATTTTGTTCACTGAGCAAGTATTTTGTCAAAACAAAAGTGCCTTATGAAAAGCAGCTATGTTTTTTGAAAGGGCTGCCAAATGATGTCTTGGGCAGAAGCCTAAACTTCTTTTTAATAAGTCACTAAAGGAAGACTCTTACTGCCCTCAGCAGAGTGGCAATTTAATGAAATCACAAGCAGCAAAACCATGAACAGCTAAGACCTATGATTCTATAATTGTTGTTGATTTAACAGCTCCTTAGGTTGGGTACTTTCTTTGGGTTTGGTAGTATCCTGGAGGCATGGCTAAATTCTATTGACGTTTTCTAGCATGGGCTAGCCTGCGTTTTGGTAGAGTTCTTGAAGGGACAATGGCAAACATGGGAAGGATGATTGGATCAGATGACTTCTGAGGTCGATTTCAACCCTGAGATTCAATGATTATAGGATAGAATCTTTGAAGTCCAGAGGTCTTGAGCTCTGTTTTCTATAATCTAATCTCCTGTGGTTCAAAATTGATCTGTAGAACATCTTTTGAGTTTCTGCATGAGTTTGAGAAAAACAATTTTCCTTCTGAGAAAAGAATACTCAGCCCTTGAACGTCCATTTAAACCTTTTTTTTTTTTTTTAATTTATTTATTTATTTATTTATTTATTTTTGGCTGTGTTGGGTCTTCGTTTCTGTGCGAGGGCTTTCTCTAGTTGCGGCAAATGGGGGCCACTCTTCATCGCGGTGCACGGGCCTCTCACTATCGCGGCCTCTCTTGTTGCGGAGCACAGGCTCCAGACTCGCAGGCTCAGTAGTTGTGGCTCACGGGACTATTTGCTCCGTGGCATGTGGGATCCTCCCAGACCAGGGCTCGAACCCGCGTCCCCTGCATTGGCAGGCAGACTCTCAACCACTGTGCCACCAGGGAAGCCCTTAAACCTTTTTTTTTAATGATAGAAAAATATGTGTGTGAAAAAATTGCAAGACAGCCACTGTCCAAAAGAACTGCAGTGACAAATGTTTTATATGTGTGCTGTCGCATTCAGTTGCCACTAGACTCCTAGGGATATTGAGCATTTGAAATGTGGCTTGTGCAACTGAGAAACTGAACTTTAATTTTATATAATTTAATTCATTTGAATGTACATAGGCACATGTAGTTGGTGGCCAACCTACTGGCCAGTAGAATTCCAAGATAACCTGATGAATTATTCAATACTAAATAACATGGAAGATTGAATATTCAAACATTTCTATTTTTCCCTAAGTCAAGTAAGCATGGTTATTTACCCACATTTTATCTCCAGTTCTGGTATATATGTTTGCATGTACATATATATTACTCTCTCTCTGTCTCTCTCATCTCTCTCTTTCTCTGTCTCAATCATCTATCTATCTATCTATCTATCTATCTATCTATCTATCTATCTATCATCTATCTATCTATCAATCATCTATCTATGTATCTATCTATTTCTCTGTCTCTCTATCTATCTAATGTCTTCAATAGCACACTTTTCAACATGTGGAGGGAAATATGAGGGACTGGAGAATAGAAAGAAGATGATGCAGTTTCTTTGCATGCATTCCAAAGATAAAATTATCATTTTTTAAAAGGAGAATAGAAAAACAAACAAACAAACAAACAAAATGGGCGTAGAGAAGTGTAAGCAATCTATCTGTTTAGTTTTTAACACTTCATTAGGGCAAGTCAGTTTCAGTGGTGCCTGGAAATTCATTTGGAGGATTGAAATCATATACTTCCTGGAAGCAATTCAAGATTTCAAAAGAATAATTTCTAGGTCATTTGATCTTTGTAACACTTTGTGCTTTACAACATATACACAAAGGTCAGGAAAAAAAGTGTTAGGAACCACTGAGTCCTGTGTTTACTTTTCATAACTTTGATGCTTTTTTGTAATGACTTTGAAGAATGAGAACTTTTAAAGAGAGGGTAGTAGGAAAGGGTGGAGTGGAGTTTGATAATAGCTTGTACGAGAGTATTAGCTTAGCGGGCATAGAGTAGAAATAAGATGATTAGAAATTTTAATAACCTATAATGGAAAAGAATCTAAAAAAGGCTATATGTATATGTATAACTGAAGCAGTTTGTTGTACACCTGAAACTAACACAACATTGTAAATCAACTATAAATCAATAAAAATGATAAAAAAGAAATTTTAATAAATGAATAAGTTCTTCCTTTATCTCCGCTGAACATGCAGTTATGCAAAGAATATTAATCTTAAAGCCCAATCATTGCAGATCCAGTATTTTTCTTCTCCAGTTGATTCTCCTCTTAGGTTGATAAAATTCATCTGCTTTGAACTCTAAATGGCTTCTCATTGCTTGCAGAATCAGGACACATTCTATAAATATCTGCTTCTCTCAATTTTTCACTGACGTATATCTAATGGGAAGGACCAGAATTTGAACCCTGGGAAATCTGGGGAGTGGCTTGAAGCCACTGCAAATGGAACACTCTTTAGATGTTTCATGTTTAACCTTAAAAATTCATGTGTGTTTGTCACATCCAAACAGGTCTGTATTTCTCTGGTTATAAAAATAATATTTTAAAATACTCTCAGGAAAAGAAATATGGACAAAAAGGTGAACTTCCTGAAACCCTATTTCACTGGGTGGTTGATTTATGAATAAAATATTATTGTATTGAATTTATCAGTTGTAGAAACTCGAAGAGCAATGAACTAATACCTTAGATTTGAATTTCTTCTTGGTGTCACAATATTCCAATAACTCAGACTAAAAGAAACATGTAAATATATATAGTATTTTTTTCCCTTCATTCTTATAGGAATTTTGTCTGTAATCTCTGGAGAGAGAGGTCCAAAATCTGCCATAAAGGTGAAGAGTGACAATTTCAGGCTGCTGAAATTGGTGGACATTTTGATGAGTCCCCTTCAAGAGGCAAGAGAGTTGAATAACATGCACACTGGAAGCATTTCTAATTCATGGGTCGGATCTCTTCTATTGCCTCAAGAAAACACTCCTCAAAGGAGATTTTTTCAGAAGAAATCCGATGTTTTGATTTTTTTTTACCACTGTTCATTTTAATCAGATTAAAATGAACCAACCGTTTTAACTCTTATTCCCATGATCTACTTTCTTCTCTCTCACACTTAATTATTTTTACATTTAAAAATTTTATATTAAATTTTATAACATTTATTGGGACAATACATGCACATGGTTAAAACATCCATGCCATGTTCAGTCATTGGCTGGGAGCAGCCCATGGGAAAGTGACTTGATGTGAATGTGTGGGTGAATTTCAGAGTGCTGGAGCTGTACAGTCAGTCAAATGCTCTTCCTCGCCTTGACGGAAACACTGCTATTTGTTTGCCCTGCCCTGAGGACTTGCCCCTTTGAAGTGTAGTCTCATACTTCAGGTCCGGGTAGGTCACTGTTGCTGGAATATCAGGAACTTGCCGTGGTCATAGTGATGTTGGCCTTAAAGAGGAGATACTCACTATCAAGACCATGCAAAGTCCACTGGGCCATCATAGCTGCTTTGTTCATGAGTCCCTTGGACAGGAAGAGGCTAAACGAGGAAGGAAGGTGGCTGATATTCACAGGACAGTCATCCTGATCTCTTAGTGGTGCGCTAAGAGGAGGGTATTCCTTAAAGGTCTCTCAAAGATTTCTCAAACCTCTTAATATAAGGGCTCCCAGTTGGTAAAATGAATCACATCTGGAAACTGTAAAGAATAGCTGATACTGATAGTATCAAGTATTTCAAATGTCTGGAATATCCCCTTTCCCTGGATACTATCTTCTGGAGCTCTCCATCCTCTGGCTCCCTTCTAGGCTGGATGTAGGAAGGGAAGAGAGGGGATGCTTGTCCCGTGTAATGATGTCAATGAACCTCCTTGATTTCAGGCCCTCTTTTTACTCCTGCCCTCCATCATTCTTCCCCCTCCAAGACTGGAGTCTTAAATCACCTCCTTTCTCTCTTTCCTACAACCTGCTTTATATGTTTTCTTGGCTTCGACTTCCTCAGCCCCTACGAATCAGTTGACATTTCTCAATCCATTTTCTGTCTTGCAGAGTAAGTTTTCAAAATATCTTCCCGTTTCATCAAAGATGTCTCTACGCACTCACTTTTTAGTCTTGTTTGTTCTACCCAATTGCCTGTTTTTACCACCCCATTGAACACAATGAGAAAATCAAGAGGCAAGCACTTTATTCTTAGTGAATGATGAAGTGAACGCTGATGCATTTGCTGTTCTTAGTGGCCTGGGGTCTGGCACCAGCCACCCCAGCAGTTTCATTTTGTCTGCACTGATTTGGCTCCACATTTGCTTTTCTATTCAATTTTTCCAGTTGACCCAATATCCAATAAAACATTCACAGATCTTTTTTTATTTTCCTTTTTCCCTCACTGGCTTTTTCCATCAAGTATTTGCAAACTGACATGTTTTCACAGAAGACTGCCATTAAAATGACTAAGTATTGAACATATTGAACATTTATTCTTTCAGGCAGCTGTATAGAGAGAACCTCCGTTTCTCAATGAGCTTTTCAATATATCTTATGAGCATATTAAATTATGCCTTATGGAGATTTACTTTGATAAGGACACAGTTTACATTTGTTCTTTCTTTTTGACCTAAAAGAGATCTATATCAAAGGGCTTTATCAAATCTCTCCTATTATTGAGTTTCACCTTGATTATTATTATTGTTAATTTTTATTGAAGTATAATTGATTTACAAATTGTGTTCTTTTAGGTGTACAGCATAGTGCTTCTTTTTTCAGATTATATTCCATTATAGGTTATTACAAGATATTAGGTATAATCCCTTGTGTTATACAGTAATTCCTTGTTGCTTATCTATTTTATGTATAGTAGTTTGTATCCCATACTCCTAATTTGTTCCTCCTCCCCTCCCTCTCCCCTTTGGTAACCATAAGTTTGCTCTCTATGTCTATGAGTCTGTTTGTTTTGTACATAGATTCATTCGTATTACTTTTTAGATTCCACATATGATAACATATAGTATTTGTCTTTCTCTGTCTGACTTATTTCACTAAGCATAATATTCTCTAAGCCCATACATGTTGCTGCAAATGGCAAGATTTCATTTTTATTTATGGATGAGTGATATTCCATTATATATATATATATAATGGAATATCATATATATTATATGATTATATATATGTGTGTATATATGTATATATATAATATATATTCTATATATATATACCACATCTTTTGAAGCCAGTTGTCAGTTGATGGGCACTTGGGTTGCTTCCCTGTCTCGGCTGTTGTAAATTGTGCTGCTATGACAACATATAACTTGGGGTACATATAACTTTTCCAGTTATAGTTTTTTTTATTTTTTATGGGTATATACCCAGGAGTGGGATTGCTGGGTCATATAGCAGTTTAATTTTTAGTTTTTTAAGGAACCTCCATACTGTTCTCCATAGTGGCTGCACCAACTTACATTCCCACCAACAGCATATGAGGATTCCCTTTTCTCCACATCCTCTCCAGCATTTATTTTTTGTAGACTTTTTGATGATAGCCATTCCGACTGTGAGTTTCACCTTTTAATGCATTGCTGACAGCAGCTGAAAGGTAGTGTAAAACAATATTTTTTGTTTGTTTAACTGTGCTTTTCATTTGTGATTACACTCTAATGACTTTTCATATAGATTGAAGTATTGCTGCAAAAGTGATCTTTCATGTATTTATTGTTAACATGTTTCTTATATGAGACATAAAATTAAGTTCTTTTGTTATTTATTTACCAATTGAAGGACATCTTGATTGCTTCCCATTTTTGGCAGTTATGAATAAGGCTGCTCTAGACATTTTATTTAAGTTCCTGTATGGACATAAGTTTTCAACTCATTTGGATAAATACCAAAGAGCGTGACTGCTACATTGCACAGTGAACCTATGTTGAGTTTTGTAAGAAATTTCCAAAACTATACCTGCCTGTACCATTTTGCATTCCCACCTGTAATGAGTGAGAGTTCCTATTGCTCCACATCTTTGCCGGCTTTGGGTGTTCTTCAGAGAGAAGGGAAATGATAAAGGTTAGAAACTTGGGCATAAAGAAAAGACAAGCATTAGAGAGGGAATAGGTGAAGGTAAAATATAATCTTTCCTTTTTCTCATTCTTAATTGATCTAATGGATAACTATTTGTTCAAGATAATAATAGCAACAATATATTGGTTGATGATCTTGTGAATAAATGAAATGAATGACAGCAGTTACAAGGGATGAGAGGGAGGATTTGGGAATACTCTGTTATAAGACATCTGCACTGTCCATGAAGTGGTACAATGTTACTTGAATGTAAATGTAGATTAGCTGTAAATGTTCACTGCAAACTCAAGGGAGACAGCTAAACTTTTTTTAAAAAGAAGTATGTTGATATACTAAAAGAAGAGAGAAAATGGAAGTCCCATCTTTCTCACCAAAAAATCACTTAGCATGTGATCAAATTAAGTGACTATTTGTAGAGCAGATATATATTTGTAGTTGGTTTTATTTTTAAAACTTATTCTTAGCTTGTGAGGTGGCCACTTTATATATATATATATATATATATATATATATATATATATATATATATATATATATATATATGAGGAAAGTGATACTTAGACACTGAGAGAGGCCAACCCACATCTTTTTTATGGCTGTATAATATTTTGTAGTATGCAATATCTTTATTTACCCATTTTATATATCTGATTTTATATCCAATTATTTTATTATTGATGAATATTCAGCTTATTTCCAGTTTTTTCTGTGTAATAAAAACATAAATTTGTTTTAAAATTTATGATTTTAAAATCAACAACGGGCTTTCTAAGTACTGAGCTATTTAGATATGTTAAAAAAACAAGTATCTGGCTTGCTAAATAAAATTGGAAAACTTTCTCAGCCTCTCTGTGCATCTATTGTTGTTGTTTTTTCCACTAAAAACTGTACATAATAATGTCAAAAATCATAGCTTTTTGGTGAGAATTGAATGAGATAATAAATGTCAACACACTTTGTGTAATACCAAGGTATTATGCAAATTTATTAATTCATAGCATGACTCTCCTTATGAGATGAATTGTGTCTTTCTGAAATTCATATGTTGAAATCCTATCCCTCAGAACCTCAGAACTTGATTGTATTTGGAGATAGGGCCTTTAAAGAGATGATTAAGGCAAAAAAAGTTTATACGGGTGGGTCCTAATAGAATATGACTGATGTCTTAGTCTGTTCAGGCTGCTTTAACAAAATACCACAGACTGGAGGACTTAAAAACAGCAGGAATTTATTTTTCACAGTTCTGGAGGTTGGAAAGTCCGAGGGCAAGACACTGGTGGATTCGAGGTCTGGTGAGAGCCCTCTTCCTGGTCCATAGATGGTCTTTTCGCTGTGTTCTCACATGATGAAAGGGACTAGGGATCACTCTGGATCCTCTTTCAAAGGCACTAATCCCATTCATGAGAGCTCCACCTTCATGACCTTATCACCCAAAGGCTCCACCTTCAAATATCATCACACTTGGGGTTAGGATTCAACATATGAATTTTGAAGAACATATTCAGACCATAGCAAATGAAGTCTTAATAAAAAGAGGAGATTAGGACACAGACACTCAAAGGAGGAAGACCATGCGATGTCACTGGAGGAAGATGGTTACTTACAACACAAGGGGAGAGGCTTAAGAAGAAACTGACCCTGCAGATACTTGATCTCCAACCTGAAGCCTTAAGAACTATGAGAAAATAAATTTCTGTTGTTTAAGCTATCTAGTCTGTGGTACTTGTTATGACATTCAGAGCAAACTAATATAACCCTCTTAATTAGTTTGCCCCAGAAAACAGCTGGCTAAAGACAAAAGGCTTTTGAACAAAATGACTATTATAGAAATATTATGGGTAAAGTCTTTTCCCTCCTTATGAGCACATTCTAGAAAAGAGTTCTCTTTACAAATACAAAGCAGCCAAGAAAACAAATATCCAGAATTTGGATATTTGAATATCCCTTCTTCACTCACTCAGACTCTCAAGATTTTCTGAATAGGTCTTACAAATTATTGTGTCACCAAGCACATTTTAATCCTCTTTTTGAGTATATTTTTATTGTTGGTTTGCACAAGTATTTTCTGATACTATTTGTCTCTCTACTGGGATATTTTTTTACACGCGTGCAAGCTTAAACACAGAGTGAAGTAAGATGCTGAGCAGCAGTTACTCTTGTGACTTTTTTAGCAAGAGGCCAGACCATGGGAAATCAGAATCCAGAGGGTCCTACTCCTGGGAGCCCTCCCACTGCATCCCTCCCGAGAATGAGTAATGCTATTTCCCGCTGACCAGTTAAGATCAACCCCTCAGTGTCTGCTCTGAAGGACCATTTCACACAGGCAACCACTCTTGGGGATCCTCAACCTGGAGGTAGTCTTTTCCATTGCCCCTTTCTTCAACAGCCTGTGCTTCTTGAGAGACCTAAGATTTCAAATATTCTCACACCAGAGTTAACAGGTGTTGATACCTGAAAAAGGGGCTGGGCTCTGGGGTTGGGAAACTGATGCTGGGAAGAGCTTCCCTTAGAAAGAAAGCAGTGGAAGTTTTTGAGGCTTTTTAAAAATGGCAGGCACATGAAAAAATGCTTGGCATTAGCCATGAGGGAAATGCAGTTATAAGATGAATAAGGTCTTAGGATCTAATTTTAACATGGTGACTATAGTTGATAACACTATCGTATGATTGAAATTTTCAGCTTCAGTTCGTTTGTTTTTTCAGCTTCAGTTCTGAATGATGCTTGCATACCTATGGATTTTGCAACTAGTTGGCGTTTCAAAAATGTTTATCCATAACCTGATTTATTACATTCTCCAAGCCAATATTTGATTTCTGTGACTTCCTTTCATCCCCTTCTTGAAGATCTTATCTACTGCGTGCTTTCTATGAACTCCAGTGACTTTCTGAAATAGGTCTTGATCAGTTTGACATTTAACTATCCAGAGGGCAGAGACAGAGCCTCATGTCCGCGTGAATACTGTTTGATTCTGGCTTTGTTGAAATTCAATATTCTTTAATTACAAGAATTATCTCCAAGGTATATAAAGCAGCCTCTGTTCTAGAAAGTCTAAGACACTCTAAAATATGAAAAATGGAGAAATGGTCACTGAGGCTTTGTTGACTCAGAAATGGGAATCAACTAATGTGAAACAATTTCCAGAGAGAAACTCAATCAGCTGATGTAAAATAAGAAAATTGGTCTCCTTTGTAAGAGACTCCCCACACCTTGCTTTTGAGATACGGCAATGAAATGCTGAGAAGGACACACAGAGGTGAAAATTGATTTTCCCTGAAGTGCACATTGGACATTCAAAGCCAAAATTCTTTCAACAAGATTAATAAGTTCTATTCACGACGTTTGTTTCCTGGGCAGATCAACAGTGTGAAGAGCATGGGTAGAGGGCTACAAAATCCTCTGCCATCTTCAGATGTATTTGAGCTGCAGCCCACCATCAGAGGAACTCTGATCATCTTTTGGTGGGGGGGGGGCACACTCTGGAGGGCCAAGTTACAAAACACAAGTCATGCGCTTCCCTGGTGGCGCAGTGGTTGAGAATCCGCCTGCCAATGCAGGGGACACGGGTTCGAGCCCTCGTCTGGGAGAATCCCACATGCCACGGAGCAACTAGGCCCGTGAGCCACAACTACTGAGCCTGCGCGTCTGGAGCCTGTGCTCCGCAACAAGAGAGGCCGCGATAGTGAGAGGCCCGCGCACCGTGATGAAGAGTGGCCCCTGCTTGCCACAACTAGAGAAAGCCCTCGCACAGAAACGAAGACCCAACGCAGCCAAAAAAAAACCCAAAAAAACAAAAAAAAACAAAAAAAGCCACACAAGTCATTTTTAGCCAAACCTGATGGTTAATTAAATGGCTAACTTGTAAGCTAAAGATCTTTACTTGAGACTATGGAACTTTCCTAACTTCTAACTTGCAACCCTCAGGAATATAAAAGGTGAGAAATCCTCCTTAAGGCTACAAACATAGGGTAAGTTAAGATGGACCCAGGTCAGACGGAGGGGTCAAAAATTAGAAACACAGGGAAGGAACATAACAGTGTATGCTTCTTTCCATTCTGATTAGTGATTAATAATTAAAGTCAAGTCATATTTTTATTTATTTAAAATAACAATTGGAATTAATTTCTAATTCCAGTAATAATGTATTTGAAAAATAAGGGCATTGGGACTAAGAAGACCTGGGTTTGGACCTGCCTGCTTTCAACTTCTGTGACTGTAGGCTATTCTTTTCTCCTCTCTAAGATTCAGTTTCTCTATCCATATAAGGATAGGGCTTAAAAATTCTAAGATGCCTTCAACTTCATGATTTTATGATTTATGAATCTTGGGTTTCAGAGCTGGCTGACTCCCTCATGATTTATCTGAGAAAAATAATATTATTGACTTGCCAATGAGAGACTAATATTTCCTGTGGGTGAAAAATTAATTTTTAGCTATCACTAATGCGAAACCAAAGAAAATATCCTGACTCCAATAAGAAATTTAAAGAGTCTGTCCAAAGATAGATGGCTAGGAACTAGCAGTGTGTGAGTTCCCATAATTAATTAAAAGTCCACATAGTAATCCTTCTTAATTTATGAAAAAATTCTGTGGTTCCTTTTCTTTTCCAAACTAAATATTCTCAAAGTAATGAAAATATGCCTAAGGAACATACTTAGCTGGGAGCAGCTATATTGTATTTTCTTATGAATAGTGTCTAACTCTTTAAATGATGAAACTAATATTACAAAGTGCTAATCCACCATTTGTAATTTCTGTTTAATCTCCAAGAAGAAAAAGAACCATCAGACACTTAGAATATAGACCTGAAAATTGGGTGCTATGAAATTTGGATGAACTAAATAGATTTTCCTAAGACCATTTTCACAACCAAAAGTGACCACTTAGTCATAGTTGTTTTGATCAATGATTAAATATGTATACTATACTGTCATACAGAGTGAAGTAAGTCAGAAAGAGAAAAACAAATATCGTATACTAATGCATATATGTGGAATCTAAAAAAATGGTATAGATGATCTTATTTGCAAAGGAGAAAGAGACATAGACGTAGAGAACAAACATACAGATACCAAGGGATGAATTGGGAGATGGGGATTGACATATATACACTATTGATACTATGTATAAAATAGGTAACTAATGAGAACCTACTGTATAGCACAGGGAACTCTACTCAGTACTCTGTGGTGACCTAAATGGGAAGGAAATCCAAAAAAAAGAGGGGATATATGTATACCTATAGCTGATTCACTTTGCTGTACAGTAGAAACTAACACAACATTGTAAAGCAACTATACTCCAATAAAAAAAACCAATAGGAATGAAGTGAAAAATTGTTGAAAAGATAAATGGTATTTTTTCCCAGTGGGGAAAAAAATATAGATGTCATAAGATTTTCCACACACACAAAAAGTATGTTATACTATGACAGTGGATGTTTGAGGATTTACCAATGAGGATGCTTTTGGATGTAAACATTGACAACAACAAAAACCTTGAACTGACTTAAACAATGAGGCAAGAAGGAGGGCCGGATTTGGGGTGGATGTGACACAGACCTCTGTCTTTGCTTCCTGATAGTCTCTCGTCTCCCTGACATGTTGGTCCATCCTCAGTTTGGATGCTGGCTCCAGAGTCCGGCTGTCATAATTTCTACTCTGTCTCTGTCTCTCTCTGACAGATCACGGTGCCTGGAACACAGTGAACACGCCATGAATAATAAAAATTGCGATAAGTGCTCGTGTTTATCGAGCTCTCATCACATGATCTAAGTGTTTTGCATGTATTGATTCATTTACTCTTGACCACAATCCTGTCAGGCATTGTGGTACTTAAAACAAATGTCCTCACATTCTTTGAGATGCTGCCCTCAAGAGGTGAGGTCTAATTTCCCTCCTCTTGAATGTGGGTTGAACTGAATGACTTGTTCTGATGAGTAGGATAAAGCTAAAGGGACGACGTGTGACTCTGGAGACTAGGTCATAAAAGGGCTGTGGCTTCCATCTCGGTTGCTCTCTCTCTCTGTCTGTCTGGGTCTCTCTCTCTCTCACATCTTGGGGACACCCAGACAGGCCTGTGAAGAGGCCCATGTGCTGGGAGCTGAGATCCTCAGCCCATAACCATGAGGCCTGCCCACAACTACATGAGTGATCCTGGAGGCAGGTTCCCCAGTGGAGGCCCCAGATAACTGCAGCCCATGGGCAGCTTGACTGCAACCTTACAAGGGACCCTGAGCCAAACCACCAGCTAAGCCACTTCAGGATTCCTGATTCTCAGAACCTGTGTGAGATAGTAAATATTTGTTGTTTTCAGCTACTAAATTCTGGGTAATTTGTTACATAGCAATAGGCAAGTACTACGATTATCCCGTTACAGATGAACAAATTGAAGCACAGGAAGGTAATGTAACTTTTCCCAAGTCACACAGCCAGGAAGTTGCAGAGGCAAGATGCAGATCCACACAGTCTGATTTCTGAGTTCACATCCTTAGCCTCTGTTGTACATATCTGTGCCCTGTCTTGTTTATTCTGAAATCCTTGATCTTTCCTTTTAAATTGCCCCAACTTTCAATGTTAGTGGATAATTTCAAGGGGGTTGAGATGAGTGATTAAAAGAGAGTGTAAAGCCTTCTTAAAAATTATTTTATTTGTAGTTAAAAATAATGTTATGCCTTAAAAGCCATCTAGCATTTATATGTTTTAGAACCTTATATCACAGAATACAGATGTCAGAGGCAGCTCATAGCTTTTGGAAAGGGGTAAGGAATTTGCTGAATTTCCACATAAAGGGAGAGATTTGAATTTAAATTCTATGTAAAATCAGATTTTACTCATTAAAAGTACGGTGATGAGATAATCACACATTAGAAGTATTTAATTTTATAAATTCTGGTAAGCATAATTCTAGCTATGTCAGGTGTTGGGTGGTTTCTTTAGACATCAAGACAAGACTTCATGAAGTTACTTTGTTCTGAATTCATGTGACCATCGATCTGAAAGTCAAGAAAGCCTAGGGTTTAATTCTTGTATTGCTGCTGAGTGATCCTGGTGAAGTTCCCACATTGTATTTCTCCTTATCGTTTGCAAATCTCTGTGTCCTACTTCTCAGATGGAGAGAGAAACAGGCCTGGAGCCGGGTTCCTCCCAAGTTCCTCAGTTCTCCTTACTTTATTGCTTCTGACCCTTCAGTTGGGTGAGGGCTGTGTGGACTGGCTGTGAGCTTCGGGGACCACAAATGACTACTCCTGTTTTACACGGAGAGTTCCCTCTGCTTTCTAAAGAACCAGAGCTAGAGAGGGGAAGTTGCCTGCCCTAAGTCACTTGGAGAATGAATGATAGGACCTCTTTCCACTGCGGTATTTAGAATTTGCTTCCAACTCTTAACTTGAGGGTAGGATGATTCTTTACTCAGCCTTGGGAGGCAACCTATACAACATCCATCTTGTATTCCTTGTGCCCTGATTTCTCGGGTCTCTCTTATCTCCCTAATAGATTGGAAACTCTTAGAGGCAGAAAAATGGGAATAGTGCCTCACCTTGAGCATAGCTCAATATATACTAATGCTATTGATCAGTGGGAGTGAGGGTGGAAGGATGGATAGATGGATGGATGAATTTTCCTACGAAAGTTACCTTGTTAGATGTGCATTGAAATAAGAAAACAAAATCTTATGTATATCTTGAACTTACAAAACAGGTAAATTTAAAACAGGTATTTTACTTTAAATAAAAATTGCCTTAAGAATAAAGTTCATTTCAAAAATTCATTTTACAGTAAACTTTTTAGTAGTTAATCTATTGATGAGTTTTACAGTAAACAATAACATATTGGTTTACTCAAAAAACTTACAGCAGACTACTTTCTAGCTTGGTAGCTGTCCCATTTGAACAAATCTCTTGTATTTTGTCTATTTCCACATGCATAAATCAGTTTCCTTTTGACTGGGAGTGGAAAGTTAATTGATGATTGATTTATATTCTGCCTTTCCCCAGAAGGATTGTTTACTGCTAAATCATAGTGCAAAACATCAGTCTACATGTCTCATAAACACGAGGTGTTTGTTTGGCATTTGTTCCCCAGCACCACAGACCAAGTTACAATGCATCAGATTAAAGATGCAGAAGCAAAAAGGAAAGTTTTTTATAGCCAAAGAAATAAGATGGAGTTGGGGTGGAGTGATGAATATTGATGCCCAGTGATCACATAGAGAGTGGAGAGTTAGACTTTGGCTGGTCCATCTAGATGCTGGCCACTGAGTGGGGAAACATGGCTATGAAACTCAGATGTTGATAGTAATGTTTGCAAGTAATTTTATATTATAAAAGTGTCTTTCTCATTAAGATTTAATTGACATCAAAATTTACTATTTACTAAATGCCTAGGACACTGTGTGACATATGTTAGGCACCCAATAAGCCAGTAGCAGGTTTATTCATGGGTAAAAATATATAAATGGATTTCTATCTATCTATCTATCTATCTATCTATCTATCTATCTATCTATCATCTATCTATCTATCTATCCACCTACCTACCTATCTATTCATAGGTTAAAATAAGAAAAACATATTAGAAAATAGTTCTGCATCCTCAATGGAATATGAATAATTTTTGATGCTATGAAACTAACCAAAATATAATCTGAAATAAATAAACCAAAATATTGAGTTCAAAAGGGTAACTGTTGGACAAATTACTGAAACTTTCTGTGCTTCAGAACGCTCATCTGAAAAATGGAGCTGATAATAACACTACCCACTTTATAGGGCTGTTGTGATGAGTGAATATGGTAAAGCACATGATACAATTCCTAGTGCACAGTAAGTGCTCAAGCAGTACTAGTTATTATACACACAGACGTGCCCTTTACTTTATCATAACGTTTACAGTACCTTTTCTAACTGCTTGTTTAGTTACGTCTTTCTTTCTTGACCGTAAGCCTCATAAGAGCAGAAGTCACATCTTTTCTCATTGTAGTAATTCTAGCATCTGTTACTGAGCTTGGCATGTATGAGGGTAGTCAGTAAATATTTGCTGAATATTGAATGAATAATTTTGGACAAAATCTCTCAATTATTTTTAACATGGTATGGATCAAATAAAACACATATGAGGGCTACATTTGGCCTATGGACATCCAATTTGTGATTTCTGCAAAGAGTACGGCCATGATAATTTAGCATAGACGTTTTTCAGACATGTGTTATCAATCTTCTATATAACTCTAGAACACTCAGCAAACATCCACAGTTTGTCTAATTTTGAACAATAAAGATGCTGCTGAAACCGTGATATTCATTAGCTCAGATGATTTCAAATGTTTCTCTCCCAAAGTGAAAGAATGACAAAGTTTTTATTCCGTCTCCCTTTAAATTAAAAACAATTCTCCCTGTTTTAAAAAATGGCATGTGTCTTGATCGCTCCATCGTTATGGCTTATAGCACTTTGCTCTTTCTTAGGGATGTGGTTCATCCGTTATTTCTGTTTTTTTGAATTTTATTTTATTTATTTTTTTATACAGCAGGTTCTTATTAGTTGTCCATTTTATACATATTAGTGTATACGTGTCAATCTCAATCTCCCAATTCATCCCACCACCACCCCCCTCCACTTTCCCCCCTTGGTGTCCATATGTTTGTTCTCTGCATCTGTGTCTCAATTTCTGCTCTGCAAACTGGTTCATCTGTACCATTTTTCGAGGTTCCACATATATGCGTTAATATATGATATTTGTTTTTCTCTTTCTGACTTACTTCACTCCGTATGACAGTCTCTAGGTCCATCCACGTCTCTACAAATGACCCAATTTCGTTCCTTTATATGGCTGAGTAATATTCCATTGTACATATGCACCACATCTTCTTTATCCATTCATCTGATGACGGGCATTTAGGTTGCTTCCATGTCCTGGCTATTGTAAATAGTGCTGCAAAGAACATTGGGGTGCATGTGTCTTTTTGAATTATGATTTTTTCTGGGTATATGCCCAGTAGTGGGATGGCTGGGTCATATGGTAATTCTACTTTTAGTTTTTTAAGGAACCTCCATACTGTTCTCCATAGTGGCTGCATCAATTTACATTCCCACCAACACTGCAGGAGGGTTCCCTTTTCTCCACACCCTCTCCAGCATTTGTTGTTCGTAGATTTTCTGATGATGCCCATTCTAACTTGTGTGAGGTGATATCTGATTGTAGTTTTGATTTGCACTAATTAGTGATGTTGAGTAGCTTTTCATGTGCTTCTTGGCCATCTGTATGTCTTCTTTGGAGAAATGTCTATTTAGGTCTTCTGCCCAGTTTTGGATTGGGTTGTTTGTTTTTTTAATATTGAGCTGTATGAGCTGTTTATATATTTTGGAGATTAATCCTTTGTCCGTTGATTTGTTTGCAAATATTTTCTCCAATTCTGAGGGTTGTCTTTTTGTCTGTTTGTAGTTTCCTTTGCTGTGCAAAAACTTTTAAATTTCAATAGGTCCCATTTGTTTATTTTTCTTTTTATTTCCATTACTCTAGGAGTGGATCAAAAAAGATCTTGCTGTGATTTATGTCAGCGAGTGTTCTTCCTATGTCTTCCCCTAAGAGTTTTATAGTATCTGATCTTACATTTAGGTCTTTAATCCATTTTGAGTTTATTTTTGTGTATGGTGTTAGGGAGTTATCTAATTTCATTCTTTTACATGTAGCTGTCCAGTTCTCCCAGCACCAATTATTGAAGAGACTGTCTTTTCTCCATTGTATATCCTTGCCTCCTTCGTCATAGATTAGTTGACCATAGGTGCTTGGGTTTATCTCTGAGCTTTCTATCCTGTTCCATTCATCTATATTTCTGTTTTTGTGTCAGTACCATATGGTCTTGATTACTGTAGCTTTATAGTATAGTCTGAAGTCAGGGAGGCGGATTCCTCCAGCTCCGTTTTTTTCCCTCAAGACTGTTTTGGCTATTCAGGGTCTTTTGTGTCTCCATACAAATTTTAAGATTTTTTTGTTCTAGTTCTGTAAAAAATACCATTGGTAATTTGATAGGGATTACATTGAATCTGTAGATTGCTTTGGATAGTATAGTCATTTTCACATTATTGATTCTTCCAATCCAAGAACACGGTATATTTCCTCATCTGTTTGTATCATCTTTAATTTCTTTCATCAGTGTCATAGTTTTCTGCATACAGGTCTTTTGTCTCCCTGGGTAGGTGTATTCCTAGGTAATTTATTCTTTTTGCTGCAATGGTAAATGGGAGTGTTTCCTTAATTTCTCTTTCAGATTTTTCATCATTAGTGTATAAGAATGCAAGAGATTACTGGGCATTAATTTTGTATCCTGCAACTTTACGAAATTCATTGATTAGCTCTAGTAATTTTCTGGTGGTATCTTTAGGATTCTCTATGTATAGTATCATGTCATCTGCAAACAGTGACAGTTTTACTTCTTCTTTCCCAATTTGTTATCCTTTTATTTTTTTTTCTTCTCTGCTTGCCATGGCTATTACATCCAAAGCTCTGTTGCATAATAGTGGTGAGAGTGGACATCCTTGTCTTTTTCCTGATCTTAGAGGAAATGCTTTCAGTTTTTCACCTTTGAGAATGATGTTTACTGTAAGGTTTATCGTATATGGCTTTTATTATGTTGAAGTAGGTTCCCTCTATGTCCACTTTCTGGAGAGTTTTTATCATAAATGGGTGTTGAATTTTGTCAAAAGCTTTTTCTGCATCTATTGAGATGGTCATATGGTTTTGATTCTTCAGTTTGTTAATATGGTGTATCATATTGATTCATTTGCGTATATTGAAAAATCCTTGCATCCCTGGGATAAATCCCACTTGATCATGGTGTGTGATCCTTTTAATGTGTTGTTAGATTCTATTTGCTAGTATTTTGTTGAGTATTTTTGCATCTATATTCATCAGTGATATTGGTCTGTAATTTTCCTTTTTTGTAGTATCTTTGTCTGGTTTTGGTATCAGGGTGATGGTGGCCTCATAGAATGAGTTTGGGAGTGTTCCTTCCTCTGCAATTTTTTGGAAGAGTTTGAGAAGGATGGGTGTTAGCTCTTCTCTAAATGTTTGATAGAATTCACCTGTGAAGCCATCTGGTCCTGGACTTGCGTTTGTTGGAAGATTTTTAATCACAGTTTCAATTTCATTACTTGTGATTGGTCTGTTCATATTTTCTGTTTCTTCCTGGTTCAGTCTTGGAAGATTAGACCTTTCTAAGAATTTGTCCATTTCTTCCAGGTTGTCCATTTTATTGGCATAGAGTTGCTTGTAGTAGTCTCTTAGGATGCTTTGTATTTCTGCAGTGTCTGTTGTAACTTCTCCTTTTTCATTTCTAATTGTAATGATTTGAGTCCTCTCCCTCTTTCTCTTGATGAGTTTGGCTAATGGTTTATCAATTTTGTTTATCTTCTCAAAGAACCAGCTTTTAGTTTTATTGATCTTTGCTATTGTTTTCTTTGTTTCTATTTCATTTATTTCTGCTCTGATCTTTATGATTTCCTTCCTTCTACTAACTTTGGGTTTTGTTTGTTCTTCTTTCTCCAGCTCTTTTAGGTGTAAGGTTAGATTGTTTATTTGAGATGTTTGTTGTTTCTTGAGGTAGGATTGTATTGGTATAAACTTCCCTCTTAGAACTGCTTTTGCTGCCTCCCATAGGTTTTGGATTGTCGTGTTTTCATTGTCATTTGTCTCTAGGTATTTTTTGATTTCCTCTTTGATTTCTTCAGTGATCTCTTGGTTATTTAGTAACGTATTGTTTAGCCTCCATGTGTTTGTGTTTTTTACGTTTTCTTTCCCTGTAATTCATTTCTAATCTCATAACGTTGTGGTCAGAAAAGATGCTTGATATGATTTCAATTTTCTTAAATTTACTGAGGCTTGAGTTGTGACCCAAGATGTGATCTCTCCTGGAGAATGTTCCATGAACACTTGAGAAGAAAGTGTAACCTGCTGCTTTTGGATGGAATGTCCTATAAATATCAATTAAATCTCTCTGGTCTATTGTGTCATTTAAAGCTTCTGTTTCTTTATTTATTTTCATTTTGGATGATCTGTCCATTGGTGTAAGTGACGTGTTAAAGTCCCCCACTATTATTGTGTTACTGTCAATTTCCTCTTTTACAGCTGTTAGCAGTTGCCTTATGTATTGAGGTGCTTCTATGTTGGGTGCATATATATTTATAATTGTTATATCTTCTTCTTGGATTGATCCCTTGATCATTATGTAGTGTCCTTCCTTGTCTCTTGTAACATTCTTTATTTTAATGTCTGTTTTATCTGATATGAGTATTGCTACTCCAGCTTTCTTTTGATTTCCATTTGCATGGAATATCTTTTTCCATCCCCTCACTTTCAGTCTGTATGTGTCCCTAGGTCTGAAGTGGGTCTCTTTTAGACAGCATATAGATGGGTCTTGTTTTTGTATCCATTCAGTGAGCCTGTGTCTTTTGGTTGGAGCATTTAATCCATTCACATTTAAGGTAATTATCTATATGTATGTTCTTATTACCATTTTCTTAATTGTTTGGGGTTTGTTTTGTAGGTCCTTGTCTTCTCTTGTGTTTCCCACTTAGAGAAGTTGCTTTAGCATTTGTTGTAGAGGTGGTTTGGTGGTCTTGAATTCTCTCAGTTTTTGCTTGTCTGTAAACCTATTGATTTCTCCATCGAATCTGAATGAGATCCTTGCTGGGTAGAGTTATTTTGGTTGTAGGTTTTTCCCTTTCATCACTTTAAATATGTCATGCCACTCCCTTCTGGTTGTAGAGTTTCTGCTGAGAAATCAGCTGTTAACCTTATAAGAGTTCGCTTGTATGTTATTTGTCATTTTTCCCTTGCTGCTTTCAATAATTTTTCTTTGTCTTAATGTTTGCCAATTTGATTACTATGTGTCTCAGCAGGTTTCTCCTTGAGTATATCCTGTATGGGACTCGCTGGGCTTCCTGGACTTGGGTGGCTATTTCCTTTCCATGTTAGGGAAGTTTTGACTATAATCTCTTCAAATGTTTTCTCGGGTCCTTTCTCTCTCTCTTCTCCTTGGACCCCTATAATGTGAATGTTGTTGCGTTTAATGTTGTCCCAGAGGTCTCTTAGGCTGTCTTCATTTCTTTTCATTCTTTTTTCTTTATTCTGTTCCACAGAAGTGAATTCCACCATTCTGTCTTCCAGGTCACTTATCAGTTCTTCTGCCTCAGTTATTCTGCTATTGATTCCTTCTAGTGTAGTTTTCATTTCAGTTATTGTATTGTTCATCTCTGTTTGTTTGTTCTTTAATTCTTCTAGGTCTTTGTTAAACATTTCTTGCATCTTCTCGATCTCTGCCTCCTTTCTTTTTCCGAGGTCCTGGATCATCTTCACTATCATTATTCTGAGTTCTTTTTCTGGAAGGTTGCCTATCTCCACTTCTTTTAGTTGTTTTTCTGGGGTTTTATCTTGTTCCTTCATCTGGTATATAGCCCTCTGCCTTTCCATCTTGTCTATCTTTCTGTGAATGTGGCTTTTGTTCCACAGGCTGTAGGATTGTCGCTATTCTTGCTTCTGCTGTCTGCCCTCTGGTAGATTAGGCTATCTAAGAGGATTGTGCAAGTTTCCTGATGGGAGGGACTGGTGGTGGGTGTTGCTCTGGTGGGCAGAGCTCAGTAAAACTTTAATCTGCTTGTCTGCTGATGGGTGGTGCTGGGTTCCCTCCCTGTTGGTTGTTTGTCCTGAGGCGACCCAACACTGGAGCCTACCCAGGCTCTTTGTTGGGACAAATGAGAGACTCTGGGAGGGCTCACACCAAGGAGTACTTCCCAGAACTTCTGCTGCCAGTGTCCTTGTCCTTACGGTGAGACACAGCCACCCCCTGCCTCTGCAGGAGATCCTCCAACACTAGCAGGTAGGTCTGGTGCAGTCTCCTATGGGGTCACTACTCCTTCCCCTGGCTCCTGATGTGCACACTACTTTGTGTGTGCCCCCCAAGAGTGGAGTCTCTGTTTCCACCAGTCCTGTCAAAATTCTGTAATCAAATCCCACTAGCCTTCAAAGTCTGATTCTCTAGGAATTCCAACTCCCGTTGCGAGACCCCCAGGTTGGGAAGCCAGACGTGGGGTTCAGAACCTTCACTCCAGTGGGTGGACTTCTGTGGTATAAGTGTTCTCCAGTTTGTGAGTCACCCACCCAGCAGTTATGGGATTTGATTTTATTGTGAGTGCGCCCCTCCTACCGTCATTGTGGCTTCTCCTTTGTCTTTGGATGTGGGGTATCTTTTTTGGTGAGTTCCATTGTCTTCCTATTGATGATTGTTCAGCAGTAAGTTGTGATTCTGGTGCTCTCGCAAGAGGGAGTGAGAGCACGTCCTTCTACTCGGCCATCTTGAACCAATATCTCTTTTTTTTAATTAATTTATTTTATTTATTTATTTTTTGCTGCACTTGGTCTTCGTTGCTGTGTGTGGGCTTTCTCTAGTTGCGGCGAGTGGGGGCTACTCTTCTTTGCAGTGCACAGGCTTCTGATTGTGGTGGCTTCTGATGTTGTGGAGCATGGGCTCTAGGTGTGCGGGCTTCAGTAGTTGTGGCACACGGGCTCAGTCGTGGTAGCTTGCAGGCTCGAATACAGGCTCAGTAGTTGTGGCGCACAGGCTTAGTTGCTCCGTGGCATGTGGGATCTTCCTGGACCAAGGCTCAAACCCATGTTCTCTGCATTGGCAGGCGGATTCTTATCCACTGCGCCACCAGGGAAGAGCCTGTTATTTCTTTATAACCCAAAGTTGCTGCCCTTGGAGAAGGACCAGAAGATATATGGAGGGAGTCTCCTCAAATAAGTCCTTGATGTCCATGCTCTGTGCTCCCTACTGGTCCTTGAAATGCAACCTTTCCATCCAGTACTTCACTTCATGTCATTTGGTACTTTGACACTATTTGAAAAGAAAAAAAAAAAACTTCAGTCAAGGTAGCATTAAAAAGATTCCTTGGATTAAGAATTAGTATAGAAATGGTGAGACACATTTCCCAAGGCATCATTTAGGGTTTACTATGAACAAGTGTTAATTGTAAAAAATTTACATAATTAAATACTGCAGTTTCAATAACCTTAACACGTTCCTTATATAATTATGTGCACAACTATTTTAATCAATATTTAGTGGCTGTCTAGACAGACTGGTAGAGTATCTTGATCTGGAATTTAATTAAATAGAGATTAAAAACCTTTAAGAGGAAAAATGCTGTATGACTTCGGTGTCTTTTTTTTTTTTGAAGATGTGGTTTGGAGATGAATAAACATATAAAGAGGGAAAGAGAGAATGTTGGTTTTAGAAATGAGACATTGGGTAAAAAAGAGTGAGAGAAAGAAAAGGGTTAGAAGGGTTAGAAGCTGTTATATTTGTGAAACCACTATTAGGGATTATTCTGTAATTCACTGGAACTGGTCCATAATAGATTTCATGTATTTGGTGGTAAATAACATCAATGTTTGAAAAATGGCTTTTCCCTTTCCTGTTCATTGTCTCATGATTTCTGTGTTGTCTTTTCTGCTGTTCTTCCAAGAAGGAGGTCTCTGCAATTATGCCCTATCTTTCAGTTTTTACTCTATTAGTATGTTTCTAACCCCAAATTTTACATTTTAGAATGTGGTTTAAATAATGGACCCAGTAAGGAAACAATCCCAGCTTCAACCTGGGGTCTGGAAGAATCAGACATGGTTAAGTAGTCTGCAGAGAGAAACTGGGGGAAAACCCTAATCAAAGTGTAAAGTTTTACAGTTTATGGTGGAAGGGAAGGTTTGTAACTCCTGACATGCGGCCATGAGAACATTTTCACTTCTGTCTGAATCTTCTGGAACCCATTTTCTGGAGGAAACCAGCTGTCATGGAAGGAGACTACCCTGAGCCTGCCATGCTGGGAGGAAGACCAAGCGGTCCCATCCTTTCCCATTGCTTCACCTACTGTGACAACTTCCAAGTATATACATATGCCCCCTCTCTCTGAGCCTCAGAGTCATGTGCCCACAGGTCTACTGCCCGTCTCTGCTTGGAAGTCCCATTCCACAAGCATCACAGTGTTAATTTTGGAGACTGCATACTTGATTTCTAGTCCCCCCAAATCTCTCCCTTCTCCAATTTCTCACCTTGGAAAAAATTGGTTCCAACATCTACCCAGTGCTCTACCCAAAATCTGAGTCAGCCTTCATTTCACCTTCTTTCAAACCCCACAACTAATCTATCCACAAGTACTAGTGATTCTGCATCCACCAGCGTACCTTGAATTGTTTTCAGGTTTTCTGCATCCCCACTGTCTGCATCATCATGTCTTTCAGTAACTCCTTAGCTGACTCCTGTCTCCTTTCCTGCTACCCTTCTATCCATTCTACCCTCACCAACTACAGTCACGTTTAAAAATGTTAGGTGGATCTTCCTGGGCCCCTGCATCAACACTTGAATGCTTTGCTAAGGCATTTGAGTACAATCCCAGTCACAGAATGTGACATGTGTGGCCCTACATGGTCTTCTACTTAGTCTTGTGTCCCTCTCCCCTCGCTCAGTTATTCCAGCACATAAGCCCTTTCTGACCTAAGGACCTTGGTAATGATTGTCCTTTGCCTGGACCATGCCATAGCTTGTCACATTCTCAGCTTAAATGTCAGGGAGGCTTCTCATGATGGCCCCATCTAAAGTGGGTTCCCCCAGTATCTTCGATCATGGCATCCTATTTATTTACCATAATGTTTGTACCCACTGTAATTATTATTTTTTAATTATTTATTTTTATTGAAGTATAGTTGATGTATTATATAAGTTACAGGTGTACAATATAGTGATTCACAATTTTTAAAGGTTATACTCCATTTATAGTTATCATAAAACATTGGCTATATTCCCTGTGTTGTACAATATATCCTTGTAGTTTATTTTATACATAATATTTTGTACCTCTTAATCCCTAACCTTTGTAGTGTCCTTCCCCCTTTCCCTCTTCCCACAGTAACTATTTTGTGTTTTTACATTTAAAATCTATTGTCTAGCTCTTTATAGTATCCTTTAAGCACCACACCCTCATGGCCCATGTCTGTTTTCTATACACCATTTTGTCCTTGGTACTCAGCATAATGCCTGGCACATATGAGGTGCTCAATTAACTATTCTGTTGAATAAATTAACAAATACCAAAGGCTTGGGAAATCTCAAGACAACCATGTACTTGGTTTAGGGGAGAGATTGTGAGAAAGTATGCACTTCCACAGTGAGAAAGAGTGGAGAACTAGAAACAGAAGACCTGTTTTGAAGCGTATCACCTCAGCATTATACCAGGGAGACCTAGTCCCCACACATCTCCTGTTATACCTCTTGGACTAGTTGCCCAGCCTTTTATCACTCAGGTTCCCATCTTTCCCCTCATCCTAGAGATCCAGATCCCAGGTCTCATTCTCAGCAGCCCTGCCCTCTTGTCTCTCATCTCCACCTGTGACTCCACCCTACCTAAGATCTGTCCCCACACCAAAAATGCCCCTACCAGCAGCTTGAAACCACAAGTCTCCAGTTCCACAACTCAGTGAATGGGGGGGGGTCTGGGGGGGGCCCATAATCCTCAGTTCCTACGTCCTACAACTGTGCTCCCAGCTCCCAAATTGACTAAGGTAGAGATGACTGTGGAACTTTCAAGCAAATATGCCAAGTAAACAGGAGGATACATGACTCTGAGGCTCAGAGGAGAGTTTTAGGCCAAATGTATACTTCTGTGAGTCATCACAATAGGTAAAACCTTGGGAAAAGATAAGACCCATAGGAAAAGGCATTTGAAGGAGGAGGAAAGAGGATGGTTGACGGAAATAATAAAAAAATAACTGGATAACTGCTGTTACTGAACACCAAGTTCATGTGCCTGATGCACAGTGAGGCCAAACAAATTGAAATGTCAGAGTTTGGAGCAGAGAAAGGCTTATTGCAGGGCCATGCAAGAAGAACGGGTGGCTCGTGCTCCCAGATCCCTGACCTCCCTGAAGGGTTTCAGCAAAGCATTTTTAAAGGCCAGGTGAGGGAGGGGCATGGTTGGTTGCTGAAAACTTCTTAGTGTCAGAATCCTTTGTTCTTGCAGCTGTCCAGGTAGGTCAGGTCATGATGCTTTTGTAAACCTGCAACAAGACAAATGTTATTCTGTGTTCTGCAACTTTTTATCTCTATATGAATGGAAAAGTGTCATACCCTTAAAGGTCAGAGCCTTGAGAATGGGCTATCCTATATACTTCAGGCTCTAGGCAATATTTTTAACTCAAAGCAAAAGCAGTAGAAAAACAAAGGTTAAAGTAAAAGAAACAGATCTAATATGGAGTCAGATTTGTTCTTCCCTATTACACTGGGAGGAAAATAAAGGTTCTTCTTCTCCTCTGACACTTGGTCAGGATGGGAAGAGACTGTCTACAAAACATATCAGCTCCTGATATAATCTCTGCTTCTCAGACATCAACCTGGGGAAGCAAGGTGAAGGGACCTTAATGTATTTTTCTGGTTTTTGCTCCTAATATTACAATATCCCCAGTCTCCTACAATTTTACCCATTTCTTCCATGAAGCCCATGAAGGTTTTGAGAAGTGCTTGGGAACTGGTCCTTTTTGCTATACCATGTGGAGCTCACCGTTTCACAATGCCCTCACTTGGCTGCCTGGGCTCCTGTAGCCGGAGTGAAAATAGAGTTACTCCCCAGCCACAGGCCACCTTCTGCCAGCTCCAGGCCTGGGAGCAAAGCCCTGGGCCTTCCTGTGATGCCCCAGACTATCCAAAGGTTTTCATACCCTTTTCCTCATGGGTATGGACTGTTGTGTCTACAGGAGGGAATGGAATGGGAACAACCAGGAGAAAATGTAATCTTGGGCTAGGGTGAGCAACCTTATCTATAGAATTTTTGTGCCCCTTTTTTCATCCAGGCCTAAGGTGAACCCCACTCCTCTTTCAAGATGTCCTAGACATTACAAAGCCAATAAAATCTCCTGAGATTCTGTGAGCCACGTTGATCCCTGTTGCCTCTTTATGATAGTGTGTCCTCTGAAGGACCATGGTGACTGCATAAAAGAAGAGAATGGCACTAATGATGTAGTTTAACCTCAGTTTTCTGTTTTAGACCCTCTTGAAGGATACCGCCACTGCCAATACTGATCCAGACATTTACTACTGTCAATTAACCGGTCTCCAGAAAATTACTTTTAAGTTATAGGGGAAAGCATAATATTTTCTCTTCTTTTGGTGAATTTTAGCTTGTCAAGAGTTAGCCAAGCTACTGAGGAAGAGTGAGTTGGATTAACTCACAAAACAATACTTTACAGTGTAAAGAAAAATTAAAGAGGAAGAGACAAACATATAAGTATGTCATAAATCTTTTGCCAAGAATTATAAATCCAATTTATTTATCCATTAAGAAAGAACTGTCATTAGTAAAAATAGTGATATTAGCCTAGATGATAAGAAATAATGCAATGAATAATCTGCATAGCAACTAGGAACCAAATAATAATCTCTGAGGCATATATTATCAGGTTGCACTGGTTGCAAAATCGATATGACACTGGACTGCTGTGAAAGCTGCAATGACTCTGGAATTACGGAATTTGGGCGTTGTGAGTAGGAGTGGTATTTACTTGGTTTTCAGCTCTTGAAAGAGGCAGTTTGATTGGGAGGTGGGTGGCTTTGTGTACAGCATATGTGGCATATTTAATTCTACACAACATGGATAGAATACAATTGTTATATTGACTACTTTGTATTCCAATGCGTCCTCTCTCATCATATTTCTGTTTTGACTCTTGTTGCTGCCTTTACCTTCTATCCTAAAAATTGTACACCCCTTGGAAGCATGAAGAGCCCTGATTGTTAGCCTTAATAAGAGGATGTGCCACGTGCTATGTCAAAGCAGGTCCTGATTTTATTAAGTTGCATTAAACTTGACAATTGTCGGCCCTGAGCACATTCAACCTCTGTCTCCCTGTAGTCAGGAATAATGTAGGAATTTTAATATGATTCTCTGCGGTGGCTGATTTGAATTTCTAGGGCAGTAATTAGGGAAGAGGAAATGTTCTCCATTGAAGACTGCCTCTCCCAGGTGTTAGCTCAAATGAAACAGCTTCGGGGTGTATTTAAAATGCCCACTGCTGTAGTCTGTGAGAGCCTACAAAGAGACGAGTTTATTCGACTTGGCGTCCTTCTTTGCTAAGTCAAGAACTGTGCAACATACTGGCTTGCCTTCAGAAGTTGAAGGAAATCTACCAGCCTGGCCTTACCCTCATGTAACACACAGTTGTGGGGCTTGTTCTTCTAAACCCCAGCTGGCAGTCTTTGAAAAGAAACCTATTTGACTCGCAGTCGTGCAAATCTGCAATTTCCTGCACTATCCCGATCAGAAATTCAAGTGGAATGAGAAGAAATAGCCACCTTTTTTTTTTTTTTTTGAGAGTCAGAGTTAATGAGTGCCTATCAACTGCTTATATAGATGATAATTTGACATGGTGAAGAGACTTAGGACAGAAATGTATGGGCTGGTGATATTTAAAAGTCAAAACTTCTAGATTAGAATCTGGGCTATACATATGCTATTATCTTGGTGTCTGTTTCAAAAATTATATTTAGTTTCATTTGAAAGTTTAGTCTAAGTTCCAGTGACCTGATATATAATAAACTACGTATGTATGTGTATCTATCCATATATACTTACATATATGATGTATATACATATATATACATAAAAAGATATAGATATAAAAAGAATATATAAAAATGATCCATATATGCCATTTTATATCTATATCCTTTCTCTCTCTCTCTCTCTCTCTGTAGACGTATGTGTGTATACATATATATTTTTTCCTTCTTATATATATTCTTTTCTTTAGGGAGAAATCAATCTTTCCATTGGAAAGAAACATTGTTCATTTGTAAAGGCAACTGAAAAAGAAACAAACATTGGACTGCTGCGGTAACTGCATCAATTTGCTGAAATTTCAGTCTTCTCTCCGCAAATTGGACTCTTGTTGGCCTTGAGGAATATGTGGGTAAATACCAGACACAGAAGAATGTCAACTTGGCCTTTTTAATGAAGATAATGTCTTGTAACTGCTTTCAGTGCTAAGAAAGTAGCTTAAAAGGATAACAGAATTACACCTGGTATTTCTTTTTCTTTCTACTATTTAAACAAAAAACTTCCTCTTTGGAGGAAGTGAAGGTTCCTGAGACCTATATTTACTGCTGGTTTTTAACCATGACGTTTACTTCTTCATTCTCATGTTACATCTTGGTCATCAAAACAGTCTCATGTTGTACAGCCTCAAAAGGGCCCCCTTCATGCTCAGTGACCACTCTGTTCTCCCTCCCAGGATAAGACGTGTCCCTAGGGCCATCTGGGAAAAGATGGGCTCTCAGTTTCCTCCTCAGCAGTGGAAAGATTTGATCATTTTTCTAGTGTTCCACCATTCTGGTAACTTGGCCACTGTTTTTTAGTTTCTTCTGCTCCTACTGTAACAGGACAAACCTGACTCCATATTGGATCTTTTCCTTTAGCTCTAACCCTTGTGCTCTGTTGCCTGTGCTTAGTCATGCTGGCTCTGCACCTTTTGTAAAAGAATGTTGCCTCTAGCCTGAAATATACATGATAGCCCATTCTCAAGACTCTGACCTTTAAGGTATAACACTTTTCCTGTTCATATAGAGGCAAAAAGTTGCAGAACAGAAAATAACAATCGTCTTGGAGGTTTATAGGAACATTGTGACCAGAGCTGCTGGAATAGCTGCAAGAACAAAAGATTCCTGCACCAAGAAGTTTGCAACAATGAGCCACACCCCTTCCCCTTTTAGTATAAAAGAAGCCTGAATTCTAACTCGAATAAGATGGTTCTTTGGGACACTAGCCCACCATCTTCTCAGTCTTCTGGCTTTCCCCAAAAGTCATTATTCCTTGCCCTGGCCCTGACACCTTTCCTCTCAATTTATTGGCCTGTCTGCAGTGAGCAGTACAAGCTTGGACTCTGTACACTACTGCCACCTGCTGACCGACTCTCTCTCTCTCTCAAAGTCTCAAGTTCACATTCCCCAAGGAAGACCTGATCCTGTTAGCCAGTCACTACCTGGCCGCTGCACACGTGCCTGTTGGCATTGGATGAGCCCTCCATGCCTGATCTAACCTAGATGGGATCAGAGCAGTGGGGTCACGTGGCAAAGCACAAAGTCACTTGTGCCTCCTGTATTGAGGGCAGGTTTCTCTCAGGAGGGGTTTGGACATTTCTCTGGACTGTATCTGACTCTGGCCCCATGTAGGAGATGAAAACCCTGCCTCACAGGGTGACTGTCAGGCCTGAAAGAGATTGCCAAGTGCCCAGCATGGTGGAGGCTTAGCAAAGCAGCAGGCTTTCCCTGTGAAATTTCTCATAATTTCTTGTTTGCGTTTGCCTTTTTTATTTGTGTGTCTCAAGAGTGATGCAGATGAGTCATATTTAGGATACAGCAGTAAAATAACATATTTTATTTTTGTGTGATGATGGTGACGATGATGTGATGATGATCAAGGCCACCCACACTGAATGCGGTCCATGTGCCAGGCACTGTGTTAAGTGCTTTGCGTGAATTATCTTATTTCATCCTCATCTTAATACTACGGGGTAGGTTCTGTTTTTGTCCTTATTATATTGAGGAGGCCACAGAGACACTCGGGAAGATTAGGTAACCTTCCCAAAGTCATATGCTTGTGGACTTGGTTTTGAACTCCACTGAAGAACTGAACCTTCAAACAACAAGTAGGTTGAATTTTTAGTTTCTGGAAAGTTATTTTGGTGACTGTCTTGCTGTTAGAGGATCATTAGTAGTTTGTTAATTTATAATATTATACATCCCCAAAGTGGCTGGAATATAATGGTGCACATGAAACTGACTTTTAAAAATTACTAACCATCAGTTTAAATGTTAAGGATATCAGACAAATCAATGTTAAACTGAGACAAGAGTACTTTCTACAAGTGACTTCTGGGTATGTACATATAATAGAGAAATTGATAAAGTTATATTTTAAGAAAGCAATCAAACATAAAATCTGTAAGCCATACTTTTCTCACGGTGGTTATAGAAACGGATGCTCCGAATTTACTGCTAATTTGGATTGATGTATATTCCACTAGCAGCTCATGAAAAAAATGTTCTCCATGTTTTATTTTTAAAAATATGATGTACAACCATTGCAACCAGCACATTTGATACCTTATCTTAAATATGGAGTAATTTTGAATAAACAACCTATTTTCATTATTTGATTCTGTCATCAACGGCATAAACACACTTTGTTTATTTCAATGTCTGGAGCTTCTGCTCTAAGGACATCTGTGAACAATTATATCACCCTACCATCTTGATCCACCTTTTTTTAAATAAAAAAAAAGAATAATTTGCTTTTTTCTCTCCTCTCTACCTACTGTTAATGTACTTATATTTATTACTTCTAAATGAGATGACAAACATATCAATAGCTCTTCTCTTTGAGAAGGTCAAAGAGTGTGACATTTGGATATTTTTTGAGGATATTTGAAGTGGATCTTTTAACATATTGGATAACAGCTTTCTCAGCTTTCATTGAAAGAAAACCATAAATCATTCTTTACATTTAGTAATTTAGGTAAACTTACAGCAAAGAAGTAAAAGAAGCATCAGTTTAGTAGTTCTGGAAATAGATGAAGAATGAAACTCTCTACTAAGGCTTAGTGTAGGGAATAAAAATCAAAAAGACAAGGGACAGAATTTTCATAATATTAAAATATGATCAGTGTGAAATATGCTGCTGTACCTTCTTATAATAAACTGCCATGGCAAGCATTATAAATCAAACCCATAAAGTTGTATAAGTAGAATTTACATACCTGTGTATACAGGCTTGAGTGATAAGTGCATATGGAGTGAATGAATGAATCTTAGAGATGGTACAGGATAGTGTTTAATTGCACAGACTCCACTACTTGAATTCAAATCCTAGCTTTGTCACTTCCCAGCTATGTGCTCTTGAGCAAACGGCTTAATTTCTCAGGTTTTTTTCTTATATGTATAATATAAATAGTAGTGGTACCTACCTCATAGTATTGTTACGTGGATTAAATGATTTAACATATAAAGGATTTAGACCTTCTCTGGCACATGTGTGCTTATATGTGTTAGCTCTTGTTATGCGATTGTTTTTCCTTCTCCTTCTTCTAGAAAGAATAAAGTCGAAACTAATAATAATAGGACTAATCCATACTGAGATGATGAGAAACACTCAAACATCACAAGGATAGACTTCTGAAGTCGGTCCAATCCTAATGAGTTAATGAAAATCCCCGATACCCAGAACAAGAGTGACCTACAAGCAGAAAGCCGAACGTCAACTTGTCTGTCCGCTCCCATCAGTTGATGGTGAGGACTTGAAATGATGAATTGAGAAGTTGGCGAGGTCAGTGTGAATGGAGGGGAGGAGCAAGGTGTGACTGAGTGAGGTTGCCAAGCGCCTTGGAGCTGGGAGTGCCTCACATGCACCGCATATTTGCCTTCCTCCACCAACTGCAAGTTCATGCACCCAGACCTGTTGATGGAGCCAAAGGACTTCTGGAAGAATTCAGAGTGAGAGAGACAGTTTATCCCTGTCATTTTAGCCAGGACATAGGTCTCCATGCTTCTATCAGCTGAGGCCAAATGTTCAGCCAAGCACAGACAGGAAATCCTGCAGCTACTGGCCAAATAGTCCTTTATCATGTGAGGTGGAACCACTTTACTAAAATGTCCTCTTCCTTGGCAAAGGCCTCTGTTAAATGCTCCTGGACAATATATTTGTGATGTCCTTTTAATTTTTTATCACAAAGTAAAAATTTTTATCATCTATGAAGAATTTCTGCACCACTACCTTCAAATTCCCAAAGGAGTCCCACGAAGTCTCTACCCACTGCCGTGTGGCTGACAGGGTCTTGGTGCTCCAACCGGGTGTCAGGTCTGTGGCTCCGAGGTGGGAGAGCCGAGTTCAGGACATTGGTCCACCAGAGACCTCCCTGCTCCACGTAATATCAAACAGCGAAAGCTCTCCCAGAGATCTCCATCTCAATGCTAAGACCCAGCTACACTCAATGACCAGCAAGCTACAGTGCTGGACACCCTGTGCCAAACAACTAGCAACCCATTAGCAGAGAGGCTGCCTAAAATCATAATAGGGTCACAGAACCCCAAAACACACCACAAGACGCAGTCCTGCCCACCAGAAAGACAAGATCCAGGCTCATCCACCAGAACACAGACACCAGTCCCCTCCACCAGAAAGCCTACACAACGCACTGAACCAACCTTAGCCACTGGGGGCAGACACCAAAAACAATGGAAACTACGAACCTGCAGCCTGTGAAAAGGAAACCCCAAACACAGTAAGTTAAACAAAATGAGAAGACAGAGAAATACACAGGAGATGAAGGAGCAAGGTAAAAACCCACCAGACCAAACAAATGAAGAAGAAATAGGCAGTCTACCTGAAAAAGAATTCAGAGTAATGATAGTAAAGATGATCCAAAATCTTGGAAATAGAATGGAGAAAATACAAGAAACGTTTAACAAGGACCTAGAAGAACTAAAGGGCAAACAAACAATGATGAACAACAAAATAAATGAAATGAAAAATTCTCTAGAAGGAATCAGTAGCAGAATAACTGAGGCAGAAGAGTGGACAAGTGACCTGGAAGATAAAATAATGGAGATAACTACCACAGAGCAGAATAAAGAAAAAAGAATGAAAAGAATTTTGGACAATTTCAGAGAACTCTGGGACAACATTAAAGGCACCAACATTCAAATTATACGGGTCCCAGAATAAGAAGAGAAAAAGAAAGGGTCTGAGAAAATATTTGAAGAGATTATAGTTGAAAACTTCCCTAACATGGGAAAGGAAATAGTTAATCAAGTCCAGGAAGCACAAGAGTCCTATACAGGATAAATCCAAGGAGAAACACGTCAAGACACATATTAATCAAACTATTAAATATTAAATAAAAAGAAAAAATATTAAAAGCAGCAAGGGGAAAACAACAAATAATATACAATGGAATCCCCATAAGGTTAACAGCTGATCTTTCAGCAAAAACTCTGAAAGCCAGAAGGGAATGGCAGGACATATTTAAAGTGATGAAAGGGAAAAACCTACAACCAAGGTTACTCTACCCAGCAAGGATCTCATTCAGAGATGACAGAGATATTAAAACCTTTACAGACAAGCAAAAGCTAAAGAATTCAGAACCACCAAACCAGCTTTACAACAAATACTAAAGGAACTTCTCTAGGCAGGAAACACAAGAAGAGGAAAAGACCTACAATAACAAACACAAAACAATTAAGAAAATGGTAATAGGAGCATACATATTGATAATTACCTTAAATGTAAATGGATTAAATGCTCCAACCAAAACACATAGACTGGCTGAATGGATACAAAAACAAGACCGATATATATGCTGTCTACAAGAGACCCACTTCAGACCTAGGGACACATACAGACTGAAAGTGAGGGGATGGAAAAAGATATTCCATGCAAATGGAAATCAAAAGAAAGCTCGAGTAGTAATTCTCATATCAGACAAAATAGACTTTAAAAATAAAGACTATTACAAGAGACAAAGAAGGACACTACATAATGATCACGGGATCAATCGAAGAAGAAGATATAACAATTGTAAATATTTATGCACCCAACATGGGAGCACCTCAATACATAAGGCAAATGCTAAGAGCCATACAAGGGGAAATCAACAGTAACACAATCATAGTACGGGACTTTAAGAGCCCACTTTCACCAATGGACAGATCATCCAAAATGAAAATAAATAAGGAAACACAAGCTTTAAATGATACATTAATCAAGATGGACTTAATTGATATTTATAGGACATTCCACCCAAAAACAACAGAATACACATTTTTCTCAAGTGCTCATGGAACATCCTCCAGGAGAGATCACATCTTGGATCACAAATCAAGCCTTGGTAAATTTAAGAAATTTGAATTTGTATCAACTATCTTTTCTGACTACAACACTATGAGACTAGATATCAGTTACAGGAAAAAATCTGTAAAAAATACCAACACATGGAGGCTAAAGAATACACTATTTAATAATGAAGAGATCACTGAAGAAATCAAAGAGGAAATAAAAAAATACCTAGAAACAAATGACAATGAAAACATGATGACCCCAAACCTATGGCATGCAGCAAAAGCAAATCTAAGAGGGAAGTTTATAGCAATACAATCCTACCTCAAGAAATAAGAAACATCTCAAATAAACAACCTAACCTTACACCTAAAGCAAATAGAGAAAGAAGAAAAAAAAACCCCAAAGTTAGCAGAAGGAAAGAAATCATAAAGATCAGATCAGAAATAAATGAAAAAGAAATGAAGGAAATGATAGCAAAGATCAATAAAACTAAAAGCTGGTTCTTTGAGAAGATAAACAAAATTGATAAACCATTAGCCAGACTCATCAAGAAAAAAAGGGAGAAGACTCAAATCAGTAGAATTAGAAATGAAAAAGGAGAAGTAACAACTGACACTGCAGAAATAAAAAGGATCAGAAAAGATTATTACAAGCAACTATATGCCAATAAAATGGACAGCCTGGGAGAAATGGACAAATTCTTAGAAATGCACAACCTTCCAAGACAGAACCAGGAAGAAACAGAAAATATAAACAGACAAATCACAAGCACTGAAATTGAAACTGTTTAAAAATCTTCCAACAAACAAAAGCCCAGGACCAGATGGCTTCACAGGTGAATTCTATAAAACATTTAGAGAAGAGCTAACACCTATCCTTCTCAAACTCTTCCAAAATATAGCAGAGGGAGGAACACACCCAAACTCATTCTACGAGGCCACCAATACCCTGATACCAAAACCAGGCAAAGATGTCACAAAGAAAGAAAACTACTGGCCAATATCACTGATGAACATAGATGCAAAAATCCTCAACAAAATACTAGCAAACAGAATCCAACAGCACATTAAAAGGATCATACACTATGATCGAGTGGGGTTTATCCCAGGAATGCAAGGATTCTTCAATATACGCAAATCAATCAATGTGATACGCCATATTAACAAATTGAAGGATGAAAACCATATGATCATCTCAATAGATGCAGAGAAAGCTTTCGACAAAATTCAACACCATTTATGATATAAACCCTCCAGAAAGTAGGCATAGAGGGAACTTACCTCAACATAATAAAGGCCATATATGACAAACCCACGGCCAACATCATTCTCAATGGTGAAAAAATGAAACCATTTCCACTAAGATCAGGAACAAGACAAGGTTGCCCACTCTCACCACTATTATTCAACATAGTTTTGGAAGTTTGAGCCACAGCAATCAGAGAACAAAAAGAAATAAAAGGAATCCAAATTAGAAAGGAAGAAGTGAAACTGTCACTGTTTGCAGATGACATGATACTATACATAGAGAATCCTAAAGACTCTACCAGAAAACTACTACAGCTAATCAATGAATTTGGTAGAGTAACAGGATACAAAATTAATGCACAGAAATCTCTTGCATTCCTATACACTAAGGAGGAAAAATCTGAAAGAGAAATTAAGGAAACACTCCCATTTACCATTGCCACAAAAAGAATAAAATACCTAGGAATAAACCTACCTAAGGAGACAAAAGACCTGTATGCAGAAAACTATGACACTAATTAAAGAAATTAAAGATGATATCAACAGATGGAGAGATATACCATGTTCTTGGATTGGAAGAATCAACATTGTGAAAATGACTATACTACCCAAAGCAATCTACAGATTCAATGCAATCCCTATCAAACTACCAATGGCATTTTTCATAGAACTAGAACAAAAAATTTCACAATTTGTATGGAAACACAAAAGATCCCAAAGAGCCAAAACAATCTTGAGAAGGAAAAGCGGAGCTGGTGGAATCAGGCTCCCCGACTTCAGACTATACTACAAAGCTACAGTAATCAAGACAGTATGGTACTGGCAGAAAAACAGAAATATAGATCAATGGAACAGAATACAAAGCCCAGAGATAAACCCACACACATATGGTCACCTTATTTTAGATAAAGGAGGCAAGAATATACAATGGAAGAAAGACGACGTCTTCAATAAGTGATGCTGGGAAAACTGGACGGCTACATGTAAAAGAATGGAATTAGAACACTCCCTAACACCATACAGAAATATAAACTCCAAATGGATTAAGGACCTAAATATAAGGCCAGACACTATAAAACCCTTAGAAGAACACATAGGCAGAACATTCTATGACATAAATCACAGCAAGTTCCTTTGTGACCCACCTCCTAGAGAAATGGAAATAAAAACAAAAATAAACAAATGGGACCTAATGAAACTTAAAAGCTTTTGCACAGCAAGGAAAACCATAAACAAGATGAAAAGACAACCCTCAGAATGGGAGAAAATATTTGCAAACGAAGCAACTGACAAAGCATTAATCTCCAAAATATACAGGCAGCTCATGCAGCTCAATATCAAAGAAAAAACAACCCAATCCAAAAATGGGCAGAAGACCTAAATACACGTCTCCAAAGAAGACATACAGATTGCCAACAAATACATGAAAGAATGCTCAACATCACTAATTATTAGAGAAATGCAAACCAAAACTACAATGCCGTATCACCTCACACCAGTCAGAATGGCCATCATCAAAAAATCTACAAACAATAAATGCTGGAGAGGGTGTGGAGAAAAGGGAACCCTCCTGCACTGTTGGTGGGAATTTAAATTGATACAGCCACTATGGAGAACAGTATGGAGGTTCCTTAAAAAACTAAAAATAGAACTACCATATGACCCAGCAATCCCACTACTCGGCATATACCCTGAGAAAACTATAATTCAAAAAGAAGTATGTACCACAGTGTTCATTGCAGCTCTATTTACAATAGCATGGACATGGAAGCAACCTAAGTGTCCATCGACAGATGAATGGATAAAGAAGACGTGGCACATATATACAATGGAATATTACTCAGCCATTAAAAGAAATGAAATTGAGTTATTTGTAGTGAGGTGGATGGACCTAGAGACTGTCATACAGAGTTAAGTAAGTCAGACAGAAAAAAACAAATACCGTATGCTAACACATATATAGAGAATCTAAAAAAAAAAAAAAAAAGAAAGGTCTGACGAACCTAGGGGCAGGAAAGGAATAAAGACACAGACGTAGAGAATGGACTTGAGGACACAGGGAGGGGGAAGGGTAAGCTGGGACGAAGTGAGAGAGTGGCATGGAGAAACGTAAAATAGGTAGCTAATGGGAAGCAGCCGCATAGCACCAGGAGATCAGCTAGGTGCTTTGTGATCACCTAGAGGGGTGGGATAGGGAGGGTGGGACCCAAGAGGGAGGAGATATGGGGATATATGTATATGTATAGCTGATTCACTTTGTTATAAAGCAGAAACTAACACACCATTGTAAAACAATTATGCTCCAATAAAGATGTTAAAAAAAAAAAGAAAAGAAAAGAAGAGGCTAAGCTTTTAATTTCTGCTTGTGTAGATGTGGCAGAAGAGAATAGAGCCTCTGAGAGTAACTGCCAATCAGCAGAACTGTTCTCCACTGCCCCACCCACTCTGAAAACCCCAGAACTCTGAAAACCCCAGGACCCCTTGAGCTTTGACAAAGACAGGCAAGTTGTTTAATGAGATATCTCCTGGTTCCTCCCAGAGGGACTCCAGTGCCCATCCTAGAAACACACAGAAAAAAAATTGTTTCATCTTTAATGAAAATGAGAGATGTAAGAGAGGGTGATATCAGCGAACATTGTCCTCTGAAGTCAAAATATATGAAAAAATTCAGAAAGTTGAAAACAATATAAAAAATTGTCTGAGCTCTCCAGACACTTCAATGTCATGAACGACAAAAATGGTAATGGGGTGGAGCGATCTTAGATGGAAAGAGGCTGAAGAGACAGAATAATCGAATATAGCATGTGAACCTTGAATGGATCTTAGATCAGGGGAAAAAAAGGTGTGAAAGATGTTTTGGGGAACAACTGAAAATAATTGAAATATGGACTCTATTACATAATGTTATTGATTTGAGGTTAATCTTCTTAAGTGTGGCATTGATATCCTCGTTATAGAGAAGACCCTTATTCTTGGAACATAAATGGTAAAATTTTCAAGCTGAGGTCTAATGATGACTTCAACTTGATGTCCATTCATTCAGAAGAAAACAAGTAGGTTGAAGTAGATAAAACAGCCAAATATTAACAGCTGGTGAATCTATGGGACAGGAATACAGGTGTTTCATGATATTATGTATTGAGGTTTTTTGAGGATTTGAAATTTTTCCAAATAAAATGTTGTGGGGACATGGTCCCTAATACAGTCCCTTTTTTCTGGAATGCCACATACAAAGTTCATCTCACAAATCAGTAGTCATCCTCTGAGTGTCCTCTGTGTGCAGGGGTCTTCTTGAGACATATTTTACTGTTTCTTTTTCTCAATAACTGCAGAAAAAATGTGGGGGCAGTGCTGACATTGCTCAAATTATTTTATTTTTCTTTAACTGTTTCTTTCTTTGATGCTATTTTGTTTTTCCCAGAATGGTGCCTTGGCTGTGTACATAGCACTCTGGAAATAACTGTTATAATTGTTTAAAGTTAATTCTATTTTAAATAACTGTCACTTGTACAGTGAATCACCTTGGGTATGCTACTTCACATTTTGGGGGGTGTTATCTTCCCCATCCCCAAAATGCCCTTTTTTGAACACTCAGTCTCCCAGATTTCCTCTCTTGGGTGATGGGTGTCTGAGGTGCCCAGGGCTCATGCTCTCTCTGGGAGTGGCCACAAGATGGCAGTGTTTCAGACATTGTTCTACTAGGACGGAAGATCTGAGAGTGTGGCTGAGGGCTGAAGGGGGCATCCGTGGCAGAAGGTTGGCAGATCTGATGCTGTGCTCATCATCCAAAAGGTTTAAAACAAAGACTTGGATGGTGTATTGGGGAAAAGACAATAAGAATTGTCTTTGTTATATTCTTTGCCTAGAGCTCAAGCAGTTTATATAGCAATAATCCCATGAAACTCCAGGAAGTATTTTCTTGTCTGTACCAATGCTAAGTTTGTTGTTTCCTCTAGCTATTTATGTGGCGATGAACTATTGCAAGGGTGCCACCTAGCAGTTCTCTCTGTTAGCACATGACCTATTCAGTTTACTACTTAAGAACTGTAAACTACGTTCAACTCTCTTTTTGTGGCATGAATTCTAAACACAATTAGAATGTTCTTCCCTCCTAGGGGTATCCATAGAATTATGGGTGGATGAGTGTTTCCATTACACTTCCATTAACCTCAAAATCAAAGAAGAAAATGTTTCTCAATTAGAACCTTTATATAAGATATAAGCTTTAGTAAGTTCAGTCTTTAAAATATTGGGCTTTCATATAATAGTCCGTGAGGAGCTAATGATTGAAATGTATGATTCCTATGTTCTTGTGACAAAGAAAACCAAGGTCATTTTTGTCCGAAGTCCAGTGCAGACTCAGTAAATTCCAGAGGAGCCTCGTAGACTAAAACTTGATGGCTCTGCAGTTATCTTTGGATGAGCTTCAAACTGAGGCTCTAGATCACTGTAAATGTCTAGGAGAGTTTGGGGTTGGTGAAGCCAAACCGAAAACTTGTGAAGAATTGAGGAGGCTGCCATGGGACCCTCTCAGCGAGTGTGGTCTCCCTGCTCCATAGATCTGCTTGTAGGCTCATCTCCGGTGTGGCTCTTTGGCAGGGTCCCTTCTCAAATCTGCAGAGTGAGATCAACGTCTGGAGAAGCATCATTTGAGTTCTTTTCCTCTGACAGGCTCCTGATGAATTCTTCCCCCAAATGGACACTTGACCAACCATGCTTAATGGATTATCTTTTTAGAGCAGTATAACCTTAGGATTATCCAAGGCTGAATGAAGTGCAAACGTTTGTCTTTCACTTGATGGACCCACAAACTGAACGAGCCTCAGCTCATTGATCAGGTCAACTGACAAAATGGCTTTCTGGTGTGTAAGGATACAGTGATGTGCATGGCAAAGCCCATGCCTGGGATTATATCTATGAACCCAAATAATCATAGTCTGCCTAGTGGACAGAGTATATTTTGCTATTTCAAAATTATGGATTACCTTTTGTTTCTGGTTTCTAAAAAGCCCAGGGGTTAATTGTGGGGTCTGTTATTTTGCTTATAAACACCCTAAGTCAGTACTTTGCCTCCGATGACAGGACACACTATTGTTATCAAGATTTGATTCCTAAGATCTGCATTGATTGTAGGTTAGTATCTCCTCCCGATTGGAACTCACTTTATCACCCTGTAAAATAATGACTAGAGCTCAAGTTTTCATAACAGATCTTGTCTTTTCCAGTTGCTAGTAGAACTTTAACATCAGGAAAGGACCAGAGTAATTTAGAAATGCATTCAGGCAGCTATTTCTCGATTAGTTGCATGAAGTTACCACAGCTTCTAACATTTGTTCATTTCAATATGTTAGCAAATTGCACCATGGTAGATCATTAGGGCAGAAACTGTCCAGGGCATCCCATTTTGTTTCTTCTGTTTTTTCTTAACATCTTTATTGGAGTATAATTGCTTTACAATGTTGTGTTAGTTGCTGATGTATAACAATGTGAATCAGCTATATGGCTATACATATACATATATCCCCATAACCCATCCATCTCACGTCTCCCTCAAAGCCTCCTTATCCCACCCTCTACGTGGTCCTGGAGCACCAAGCTGATTTCCCTGTGCTATGCAGCTGCTTCTCACTAGCTATCTATTTTACATTTGGTAGTGTAAATATCTCCATGCCCCTCTCTCATTAGGTACCAGCTTACCATTCCCCCTCCCCGTGTCCTCAAGTCCATTCTCTACATCTGCGCCTTTATTCCTGTCCTGCCCCTAGGTTTGTCAGAACCTTTTTTTTTTTTCTTTAGATTCCATATATATGTGTTAGCATACAGTATTTGTTTTTCTCTTTCTGACTTACCTCACTCTATATGACAGTCTCTAGGTCCATCCACCTCACTACAAATAACTCAATTTCATTTCTTTTAATGGCTGAGTAATATTCTATTGTATATATGTGCCACATCTTCTTTATCCATTCACCTGTCAATGGACACTTAGGTGACTTCCATGTCCTGGCTATTGTAAATAGAGTTGCAATGAACATTGTGGTACATGCCTCTTTTTGAATTATGGTTTTCTCAGGGTATATGCCGAGTAGTGCTGGGTCATATGGTAGTTCTATTTTTAGCTTTTTAAGGGACCTCCATACTGTTCTCCATAGTGGCTGTATCAATTTACATTTCCACCAACAGTGCAAGAGGGTTCCCTTTTCTCCACACCCTCTACAGCATTTATTGTTTGTAGATTTTTGATGATGGCCATTCTGACCGGTGTGAGGTGATACGGCATTATAGTTTTGATTTGCATTTCTCTAATGATTAATGATGTTGAGCATTCTTTCATGTGTCTGTAGGCCATCTGTATATCTTCTTTGGAGAAATGTCTATTTAGGTCTTCTGCCCATTTTTGGATTGGGTTGTTCGTTTTTTTGATATTGAGCTGCATAAGCTGCATGTAAATTTTGGAGATGAATCCTTTGTCTGTTGCTTCATTTGCAAATATTTTCTCCCATTCTGAGGGTTGCCTTTTCATCTTGTTTATGGATTCCTTTGTTGTGCAAAAGCTTTTAAGTTTCATTAGGTCCCATTTGTTTATTTTTGTTTTTATTTCCATTTCTCTAGAAGGTGGGTCAAAAAGGATCTTGCTGTGATTTATGTCATAGAGTGTCCTGCCTATGTTTTCCTCTAAGGGTTTTATAGTGTCTGGCCTTACATTTAGTTCTCTAATCCATTTGGAGTTTTTTTTATGTATGGTGTTGGGGAGTGTTCTATTTTCATTCTTTTACATGTAGCTGTCCAGTTTTCCCAGCATCACTTATTGAAGAGGCTGTCTTTTCTCCATTGTATATTCTTGCCTCCTTTATCAAAGATAAGGTGACCATATGTGCATGGGTTTATCTCTGGGCTTTCTATCCTGTTCCATTGATCTATATTTCTGTTTTTGTGCCAGTACCATACTGTCTTTTTTTTTTTCCCTTGGAGCTTTTTTTTTTTTTTTTAAACATCTTTATTGAAGTATAATTGCCTTACAATGGTGTGTTAGCTTCTGCTTTATAACAAAGTGAATCAGTTATACATATACAATATGTTCCCATTTCTCTTCCCTCTTCCATCTCCCTCCCTCCCACCCTCCCCATCCCACCCCTCTAGGTGGTCACAAAGCACCGAGTTGATCTCCCTGTGCTATGCGGCTGCTTCCCACTAGTTATCTATTTTACATTTGGTAGTGTATATATGTCCATGACACTCTCTTACCCTGTCACATCTCACCCCACCCCCTCCCCACATCCTCAAGTCCATTCTCTAGTAGGTCTGTGTCTTTATTCCCGTCTTGCCACTAGGTTCTTCATGGCCTTTTTTTTTTTTCCCTTAGATTCCGTATATATGTGTTAGCATACTGTATTTGTTTTTCTCTTTCTGACTTACTTCACTCTGTATGACAGACTCTAACTCCATCCACCTCATTACAAATTCCTCCATTTCATTTCTTTTTATGGCTGAGTAATATTCCATTGTATATATGTGCCACATCTTCTTTATCCATTCATCTGTCAATGGACATTTAGGTTGCTTCCATGTCCTGGCTATTGTAAATAGAGCTGCAATGAACATTTTGGTACATGACTCTTTTTGACCTATGGTTTTCTCAGGGTATATGCCCAGTATTGGGATTGCTGGTAGTTCTATTTGTAGTTTTTTAAGGAACCTCCATACTGTTCTCCATAGTGGCTGTATCAATTTACATTCCCACCAACAGTGCAAGAGTGTTCCCTTTCCTCCACACCCTCTCCAGCATTTATTGTTTCTAGATTTTTTGATGATGGCCATTCTGACCTGTGTGAGGTGATATCTCATTGTAGTTTTGATTTGCATTTCTCTAATGATTAATGATGTTGAGCATTCTTTCATGTGTCTGTAGGCCATCTGTATATCTTCTTTGGAGAAATGTCTATTTAGGTCTTCTGCCCATTTTTGGATTGGGTTGTTGGTTTTTTTGTTATTGAGCTGCATGAGCTGCTTGTAAATCTTGGAGATTAATCCTTTGTCAGTTGCTTCATTTGCAAATATTTTCTCCCATTCTGATGGTTGTCTTTTGGTCTTGTTTATGGTTTCCTTTGCTGTGCAAAAGCTTTTAAGTTTCATTAGGTCCCATTTGTTTATTTGTGTTCTTATTTCCATTTCTCTGGGAGCTGGGTCAAAAAGAATCTTGCTGTGATGTATGTCATAGAGTGTTCTGCCTATGTTTTCCTCTAAGAGTTTGATAGTGTCTGCCCTTACACTTAGGTCTTTAATCCATTTTGAGGTTATTTTTGTGCATGGTGTCAGGGAGTGTTCTAATTTCATACTTTTACATGTAGCTGTCCAATTTTCCCAGCACCACTTATTGAAGAGGCTGTCTTTTCTCCACTGTATATGCTTGCCTCCTTTATCAAAGATAAGGTGGCCATATGTGTGTGGGTTTATCTCTGGGCTTTCTATCCTGTTCCATTGATCTATATTTCTGTTTTTGTGCCAGTACCAAACTGTCTTGATTACTGAAGCTTTGTAATATAGTCTGAAGTCAGGGAGCCTGATTCCCCCAACTCCATTTTTCGTTCTCAAGATTGCTTTGGCTATTCGGGGTCTTTTGTGTTTCCATACAAATTGTGAAATTTTTTGTTCTAGTTCTGTGAAAAATGCCAGTGGTAGTTTGATAGGGATTGCATTGAATCTGTAGATTGCTTTGGGTAGTAGAGTCATTTTCACAATGTTGATTCTTCCAATCCAGGAACATGGTATATCTCTCCATCTATTTGTATCATCTTTAATTTCTTTCATCAGTGTCTTATAATTTTCTGCATACAGGTCTTTTGTCTCCTTAGGCAGGTTTATTCCTAGATATTTTATTCTTTTTGTTGCAATGGTAAACGGGAGTGTTTTCTTAATTTCACTTTCAGATTTTTCGTCATTAGTGTATAGAAATGCAAGAGATTTCTGTGCATTTATTTTGTATCCTGCTACTTTACCAAATTCATTGATTAGCTCTAGGAGTTTTCTGGTAGCATCTTTAGGATTCTCTATGTATAGTATCATGTCATCTGCAAATAGTGACAGCTTTACTTCTTCTTTTCCGATTTGGATTCCTTTTATTTCTTTGTCTTCTCTGATTGCTGTGGCTAACACTTCCAAAACTATGTTGAATAATAGTGGTGAGAGTGGGCAACCTTGTCTTGTTCCTGATCTTAGTGGAAATGGTTTCAGTTTTTCACCATTGAGGACAATGTTGGCTGTGGGTTTGTCATATATGGCCTTTATTATGTTGAGGAAAGTTCCCTCTATGCCTACTTTCTGCAGGGCTTTTATCATAAATGGGTGTTGAATTTTGTCGAAAGCTTTCTCTGCATCTATTGAGATGATCATATGGTTTTTCTCCTTCAATTTGTTAATATGGTGTATCACATTGATTGATTTGCGTATATTGAAGAATCCTTGCATTCCTGGGATAAACCCCACTTGATCATGGTGTATGATCCTTTTAATGTGCTGTTGGATTCTGTTTGCTAGTATTTTGTTGAGGATTTTTGCATCTATGTTCATCAGGGATGTTGGCCAGTAGTTTTCTTTCTTTGTGACATCTTTGTCTGGTTTTGGTATCAGGGTATTGGTGGCCTCGTAGAATGAGTTTGGGTGTGTTCCTCCCTCTGCAATATTTTGGAAGAGTTTGAGAAGGATAGGTGTTAGCTCTTCTCTAAATGTTTGATAGAATTCACCTGTGAAGCCATCTGGTCCTGGGCTTTTGTTTGTTGGAAGGTTTTTAATCAGAGTTTCAATTTCAGTGCTTGTGATTGGTCTGTTCATATTTTCTATTTCTTCCTGGTTCAGTCTCGGCAGTTTGTGCATTGCTAAGAATCTGTCCATTTCTTCCAGGTTGTCCATTTTATTGGCATAGAGTTGCTTGTAGTAATCTCTCATGATCTTTTCTATTTCTGCAGTGTCAGTGGTTACTTCTCCTTTTTCATTTCTAATTCTATTGATCTGAGTCTTCTCCCTTTTTCTCTTGATGAGTCTGGCTAATGGTTTATCAATTTTGTTTATCTCCTCAAAGAACCAGCTTTTAGTTTCATTGATTTTTGCTATTGTTTCCTTCATTTCTTTTTCATTTATTTCTGACCTGATCTTTATAATTTCTTTCCTTCTGCTGGCTTTGGGGTTTTTTTGTTCTTCTTTCTCTAATTGCTTCAGGTGCAAGGTTAGGTTGTTTATTCGAGATGTTTCCTGTTTCTTGAGGTAGGCTTGTATTGCTATAAACTTCCCTCTTAGCACTGCTTTTGCTGCGTCCCATAGGTTTTGGGTCGTCGTATCTCCATTGTCATTTGTTTCTAGGTATTTTTTGATTTCCCCTTTGATTTCTTCAGTGATCACTTCGTTATTAAGTAATGTATTGTGTAGCCTCCATGTGTTTGTATTTTTTACAGATCTTTTCCTGTAATTGATATCTAGTCTCATAGTGTTGTGGTTGGAAAAGATACTTGATACGATTTCAATTTTCTTAAATTTACCAAGGCTTGATTTGTGACCCAAGATATGATCTATCCTGGAGAATGTTCCATGAGCACTTGAGAAAAATGTGTATTCTGTTGTTTTTGGGTGGAATGTCCTATAAATATCAATTAAGTCCATCTTGTTTAATGTATCATTTAAAGCTTGTGTTTCCTTATTTGTTTTCATTTTGGATGATCTGTCCATTGGTGAAAGTGGGGTGTTAAAGTCCCCTACTATGATTGTGTTGCTGTCGATTTCCCCTTTTATGGCTGTTAGTATTTGCCTTATGTATTGAGGTGCTCCTATGTTGGGTGCATAAATATTTACAATTGTAATACCTTCCTCTTGGATTGATCCCTTGATCATTATATAGTGTCCTTCTTTGTCTCTTGTAATAGTCTTTATTTTAAAGTCTATTTTGTCTGATATGAGAATTGCTACTCCAGCTTTCTTTTGATTTCCATTTGCATGGAATATCTTTTTCCATCCCCTCACTTTCAGTCTGTATGTGTCTCTAGGTCTGAAGTGGGTCTCTTGTAGACAGCATATATATGGGTCTTGTTTTTGTATCCATTCAGCCAGCCTGTGTCTTTTGGTGGGAGCATTTAATCCATTTACATTCAAGGTAATTATTGATATGTATGTTCCTATTCCCATTTTCTTAAATGTTTTGGGTTTGTTATTGTAGGTGTTTTCCTTCTCTTGTGTTTCTTGCCTAGAGAAGTTCCTTTAGCATTTGTTGTAAAGCTGGTTTGGTGGTGCTGAACTCTCTCAGCTTTTGCTTGTCTGTAAAGATTTTAATTTCTCCATCGAATCTGAATGAGATCCTTGCTGGGTAGAGTAATCTTGGTTGTAGGTTTTTCTCCTTCATCACTTTAAGTATATCCTGCCACTCCCTTCTGGCTTGCAGAGTTTCTGCTGAAAGATCAGATGTTAACCTTATGGGGATTCCCTTGTGTGTTATTTGTTGTTTTTCCCTTGCTGCCTTTAATATGTTTTCCTTATATTTAATTTTTGACAGTTTGATTAATATGTGTCTTGGCGTGTTTCTCCTTGGGTTTATCCTGTATGGGACTCTCTGTGCTTCCAGGACTTGATTAACTATTTCCTTTCCCATATTAGGGAAGTTTTCAACTATAATCTCTTCAAATATTTTCTCAGTCCCTTTCTTTTTCTCTTCTTCTTCTGGGACCCCTATAATTCGAATGTTGGTGCGTTTAATGTTGTCCCAGAGGTCTCTGAGACTGTCCTCAGTTCTTTTCATTCTTTTTTCTTTATCCTGCTCTGTAGTAGATATTTCCACCATTTTATCTTCCAGGTCACTTATCCTTTCTTCTGCCTCAGTTATTCTGCTATTGATCCCATCTAGAGTATTTTTAATTTCATTTATTGTGTTTTTCATCATTGCTTGGTTCCTCTTTAGTTCTTCTACGTCCTTGTTAAATGTTTCTTGCATTTTGTCTATTCTATTTCCAAGATTTTGGATCATCCTTACTATCATTATTCTGAATTCTTTTTCAGGTAGACTACCTATTTCCTCTTCATTTGTTAAGTCTGGTGTGCTTTGACCCTGCTCCTTCATCTGCTGTGTGTTTTTCTGTCGTCTCATTTTGCTTATCTTACTGTGTTTGGGGTCTCCTTTTCACAGACTGCAGGTTTGTAGTTCCCGTTGTTTTTGGTATCTGTCCCCAGTGGCTAAAGTTGGTTCAGTGGGTTGTGTAGGCTTCCTGGTGTAGGGAACTAGTGCCTGAGCTCTGGTGGATGAGGCTGGATCTTGTCTTTCTGGTGGGCACATCCACGTCTGGTGGTGTATTTTGGGGTGTCTGTGGCCTTATTATGATTTTAGGCAGCCTCTCTGCTAATGGATGGGGCTGTGTTCCTGTCTTGCTAGTTGTTTGGCATAGGGTGTTCAGCACTGTAGGTTGCTGGTCATTGAGTGATGCTGGGTCTTGATGTTGAGATGGAGATCTCTGAGAGATTTTTGCTGTTTGGTATTACATGGAGCTGGGAGGTCTCTTGTGGACCAGTGTCCTGAAGTTGGCTCTCCCACCTCAGAGGCACGGCCCTGATGCCTGGCTGGAGCACCAAGAGCCTTTCGTCCACACGGCTCAGAGTAAAAGGGAGAAAAAATAGAAAGAAAGAGGCTATAATATAGTGAAGTAAAATAAAGCTATTGTAAAGCAAAGCTATACAGACAAAATCTCACCCAGAAGCATATACATATACACTCACAAAAAAAAAGGAAAAGGGGAAAAATTAATATATCCTGCTCCCAAAGTCCACCTCCTGAATTTGGGATGATTCGTTGTCTATTCAGGTATTCAACAGATGCAGGCACATCAAGTTGTTTGTGGAGTTTTAATCCGCTGCTTCTGAGGCTGCTGGGAGAGATTTCCCCTTCTCTTCCCTGTTCGCACAGCTCCTGGGGTTCAGCTTTGGATTTGGACCCGCCTCTGCGTGTAGGTCGCCTGAGGGCGTCTATTCCCCGCCCAGACAGAACGGGGTTAAAGGAGCCGCTGCTTCGGGGGCGCTGGCTCACTCAGGCCGCGGGGAGGGAGGGGTACAGAGGAGGCGGGGCGATCCTGCGGCGTCAGAGGCCGGCGTGACGTTGCAGCAGCCTGAGGCGCGCAGTGCGTTCTCCCGGGGAATTTGTCCCTGGATCATGGGACCCTGGCAGTGGCGGGCTGCACCGGCTCCCTGGAGGGGCGGTGTGGAGAGTGACCTGTGCTCACACACAGGCTTTTTGGAGGCGGCAGCAGCAGCCCCAGCGTCTCACGCCCGTCTCTGGGGTCCGCGCTGATCGCAGCGGCTCGCGCCCTTCTCTGGAGTTCGTTTAGGCGGCGCTCTGAATCCCCTCTCCTCGCGCACCAGGAAACAAAGAGGGAAGAAAAAGTCTCTTGCCTCTTCGGCAGCTGCAGACTTTTTCCCGGGCTCCCTCCCGGCTAGCTGTGGTGCACTAACCCCTTCAGGCTGTGTTCACGCCGCCAACCCCAGTCCTCTCCCTGCGATCCGACCGAAGCCCAAGCCTCAGTTCCCAGCCCCGCCCGCCCCGGCGGGGGAGCAGACAAGCCTCTCGGGCTGGTGAGTGCTGCTCGTTGCCGAGCCTCTGTGCAGGAATCTCTCCGCTTTGCCCTCCGCACCCCTGTGGCTGCGCTCTCTTCCGTGGCTCCGAAGCTTCCCCCCTCTGCCACCCGCAGTCTCTGCCCGCGAAGGGGCTTCCTAGTGCGTGGAAATCTTTCCTCCTTCACAGCTCCCTCCCACTGGTGCAGGTGCCGTCCCTATTCTTTTGTCTCTGTTATTTCTTTTTTCTTTTGCCCTACCCAAGTACGGGGGGAGTTTCTTGCCTTTTTGGAGGTCGGACGTTTTCTGCCAGCATTCAGTGGGTGTTCTGTAGGAGCAGTTCCACGTGTAGATGTATTTCTACTGTATCTGTGGGAAGGAAGGTGATCTCCACGTCTTACTCTTCTGCCATCTTCTCTCCTCCTCCCATACTGTCTTGATTACTGTAGCTTTGTAGTATAGTCTGAAGTCAGGGAGCCTGATTCCTCTAGCTCCATTTTTCTTTCTCAAGATTGCTTTGGTTATTCGGGGTCTTTTGTGTTTCCATACAAATTGTGAAATTTTTTGTTCTAGTTCTATGAAAAATGCCATTGGTAGTTTGATAGGGATTGCATTGAATCTGTAGATTGCTTTGGGTAGTATAGTCATTTTCACAATGTTGATTCTTCCAATCCAAGAACATGGTGTATCTTTCCATCTGTTTGTATCATCTTTAGTCTCTTTCATCAGTGTCTTATAGTTTTCTGCATACAGATCTTTTGTCTCCTTAGGTAGGTTTATTCCTAGGTATTTTATTCTTTTTGTGGCAATGGTAAATGGGAGTGTTTCCTTAATTTCTCTTTCAGATTTTTCCTCCTTAGTGTATAGGAATGCAAGAGATTTCTGTGCATTAATTTTGTATCCTGTTACTCTACCAAATTCATTGATTAGCTGTAGTAGTTTTCTGGTAGAGTCTTTAGGATTCTCTATGTGTAGTATCATGTCATCTGCAAACAGTGACAATTTCACTTCTTCTTTTCTGATTTGGATTCCTTTTATTTCTTTTTTTTTTTTTTTCCTTAATTTTTATTTATTTATTTATTTATTTATGGCTGTGTTGGGTCCTCATCTCTGTGCGAGGGCCCTCCCCAGCTGCGGCAAGCGGGGTCCACTCTTCATCGCGGTGCGCGGGCCTCTCACTGTCGCGGCCCCTCTTGTTGCGGAGCACAGGCTCCAGACGCGCAGGCTCAGTAATTGTGGCTCACGGGCCCAGCCGCTCTGCGGCATGTGGGATCTTCCCAGACCAGGGCCCGAACCCGCGTCCCCTGCACTGGCAGGCAGACTCCCAACCACCGCGCCACCAGGGAAGCCCCCTTTTTATTTCTTTTTGTTCTCTGATTGCTGTGGCTCAAACTTCCAAAACTATGTTGAATAATAGTGGTGAGAGTGGGCAACCTTGTCTTGTTCTTGATTCTAATGGTAATGGTTTCAGTTTTTCACCACTGAGAACAATGTTGGCCGTGGGTTTGTCATATATGGCTTTTATTATGTTAAGTTCCCTCTATGCCTACTTTCTGGAGGGTTTATATCATAAATGGTGTTAAATTTGGTCGAAAGCTTTCTCTGCATCATGATCATATGGTTTTCATCCTTCAATTTGTTAATATAGTGTATCACATTGATTGACTTGCGTATATTGAAGAATCCTTGCATTCCTGGGATAAACCCCACTTGAACATGGTGTATGATCCTTTTAATGTGCTGTTGGGTTCTGTTAGCTAGTATTTTGTTGAGGAGTTTTGCATCTATGTTCATCAGTGATATTGGCCTGTAGTTTTCTTTCTTTGTGACATCTTTGTCTGGTTTTGGTATCAGGGTGATGGTGGCCTCGTAGAATGAGTTTGGGAGTGTTCCTCCCTCTCTATGTTTTGGAAGAGTTTGAGAAGGATAGGTGTTAGCTCTTCTCTAAATGTTTTAAAGAATTCACCTGTGAAGCCATCTGGTCCTGGGCTTTTGTTTGTTGGAAGATTTTTAAACAGTTTCAATTTCAGTGCTTGTGATTGGTCTGTTTATATTTTCTGTTTCTTCCTGGTTCAGTCTCAGAAGGTTGTGCTTTTCTAAGAATTTGTCCATTTCTTCCAGGTAGTCCATTTTTTGGAAACATGGTTGCTTGTAGTAAGTGCTCATTATCCATTGTATTTCTGCAGTGTCAGTTGTTACTTCCCCTTTTTCTTTCTAATTCTCTTAATTTGAGTCTTCTCCCTTTTTTTCTTGATGAGTCTGGCTAACGGTTTATCAATTTTGTTTATCTTCTCAAATAACCAGCTTTTAGTTTTATGGATCTTTGCTATCATTTCCTTCATTTCTTTTTCATTTATTTCTGATTTGATCTTTATGATTTCTTTCCTTCTGCTAACTTTGGGGTTTTTTTTTGTTCTTCTTTCTCTAATTGCTTTAGGTGTAAGGTTAGGTTGTTTATTTGAGATGTTTCTTGTTTCTTGAGGTAGGATTGTATTGCTATAAACTTCCCTCTCAGAACTGCTTTTGCTGCATCCCATAGGTTTGGGGTCATCGTGTTTTCAGTGTCATTTGTTTCTAGGTATTTTTTTATTTCCTCTTTGATTTCTTCAGTGATCTCTTGGTTATTAAGTAGTGTATTGTTTAGCTTCCATGTGTTTGTATTTTTTACGGTTTTTTTCCTGTAATTGATATCTAGTCTCATAGTGTTGTGGTCAGAAAAGATACTGGACATGATTTCAATTCTCTTAAATTTACCAAGGCTTCATTTGTGACCCAAGATATGATGTCTCCTGGAGGATGTTCCATGAGCACTTGAGAAGAAAGCATATTCTATTGTTTTTGGATGGAATGTCCTATAAATATCAATTAAGTCCATCTTGTTTAATGTATCATTTAAAGCTTGTGTTTCCTAATTTATTTTCATTTTGGTTTGTCTGTCCATTGGTGAAAGTAGAGTGTTAGAAGTCCCATACTATTATTGTGTTACTGTCGATTTCTCCTTTTATGGCTGTTAGCATTTGCCTTATGTATTGAGGTTCTCCTATGCTGGGTGCATAAATATTTACAATTGTTATATCTTCTTCTTGGATTGATCCCTTGATCATTATGTAGTGTCCTTCTTTGTCTCTTGTAATAGTCTTTATTTTAAAGTCTATTTTGTCTGATATGAGAATTGCTACTCGAACTTTCTTTTGATTTCCATTTGCATGGAATATCTTTTTCCATCCCCTCACTTTCAGTCTGTATGTGTCCCTAGGTCTGAAGTAGGTCTCTTGTAGACAGCATATATATGGGTCTTGTTTTTGTATCCATTCAGCCAGTCTATGTGTTTTGTTTGGAGCATTTAATCCATTTACATTTAAGGTAATTATCAATATGTATTCTCCTATTACCATTTTCTTAACTGTTTTGTGTTTGTTACTGTAGGTCTTTTCCTCTTCTTGTGTTTCCTGCCTAGAGAAGTTCCTTTAGTGTTTGTTGTAAAGCTGGTTTGGTGGTGCTGAATTCTTCAGCTTTTGCTTGTCTGTAAAGGTTTTAATATCTCTGTCATCTCTGAATGAGATCCTTGCTGGTTAGAGTAATCTTGGTTGTAGGTTTTTCCCTTTCATCACTTTAAATATGTCCTGCCATTCCCTTCTGGCTTTCAGAGTTTCTGCTGAAAGATCAACTGTTAACCTTATGAGGATTCCCTGGTATGTTAATTGTTGTTTTTCCCTTGCTGCTTTTAATATTTTTTCTTTGTATTTAATTTTTGATAGTTTGATTAATATGTGTCTTGGCATGTTTCTCCTTGGATTTATCCTGTATGGGACTCTCTGCGCTTCCTGGACTTGATTGACTATTTCCTTTCCCATATTTGGGAAATTGTAAACTATAATCTCTTCAAATATTTTCTCAGACCCTTTCTTTTTCTCTTCTTCTGCAGGGACCCTTATGATTCGAATGTTGGTGCATTTAATGTTGTCCCAGAGTTCTCTGAAATTGTCCAAAATTCTTTTCATTCTTTTTTCTTTATTCTGGTCTGTGGTAGTTATTTCCAGTATTTTATCTTCCAGGTCACTTATCCATTCTTCTACCTCAGTTATTCTGCTATTGTTTCCTTCTAGAGGATTTTAAATTTCTTTTACTGTGTTGTTCATCATTCTTTGTTTGCTCTTTAGTTATTCTAGGTCCTTGTTAAACGTTGCTTGTATTTTCTCCATTCTGTTTCCAAAATTTTGGATCATCTTTATTATCATTACCCTGAATTCTTTTTCAGGTAGACTGCCTATTTCCTCTTCATTTGTTTGGCCTGGTGGGTTTTTACCTTGCTCCTTCATCTCCTGTGTATTTCTCTGTCTTCTCTTTTTGTTTAACTTATTGTGTTTGGGGTCTCCTTTTCGCAGGCTGCAGGTTCATAGTTCCCTTTTGTTTTGGTGTCTGCCGCCAGTGGCTAAGGTTGGTTCAGTGGGTTGTGTACGCTTCCTGTTGGAGGGGACTAGTGCCTGTGATCTGGTGGATGAGGCTGGATCTTGTCCGTCTGGTGGGCAGGTCCACGTCTGGTGGTGTGTTTTGGGGTGTCTGTGACCTCATTATGATTTTAGGCAGCCTCTCTGCCAATGGGTGGGGCTGTGTTCCTGTCTTGTTAGTTGTCCATCACTGTAGCTTGCTGGTTGTTGAGTGGAGCTTGGTCCTAGCATTGACATGGAGATCTCTGAGAGAGCTTTCGCTGTTTGATATTACGTGGGGCCAGGAGGTCTCTCGAGGACCAATGTTCTGACCTTGGCTTTCCGACCTCAGAGGCTCTGGCCTGACACCTGGCTAGAGCACCAAGACCCTGTCAGCCACACGGCCCAGAAGAAAAGGTAGAAAAAAGAAGAGAGAATGTTATTAAAATAAAAAAATAATGAAAAGAAAAAGAAAGAAAGAAAGAAGAGAGCGGCTGAACCAAAACACAAATCCACCAATGATAACAAGCACTAAAAACTATACTAAAAAAAAACCAAAGAAAAACGGACAGACAGAACCCTAAGACAAATGGCAAAAGCAAAGCTGTAGAGACAAAATCACGAAAAGAAGCATACACATACACACTCACAAAAAGAGAGGAAGGAAAAACAGTATATATCTATGTATAAAGAAAAGGAAGAGAACAACTAAATCAGTAAACAAATCTACCAATGAAAATAAACTCTAAATACTAAACTAAGATGACTATAAAACCAGAAACAAATTAGATGCAGAAAGCAAACCCCAAGTCTACAGTTTCTCCCAAAGTCCTCTGCCTCAATTTTGGGATGATTCATTGTCTATTCAGATATTCCACAGATACAGGGTACATCAAGTTGATTGTGGAGATTTAATCTGTTGCTCCTGAGACTGCTGGCAGAAATTTCCCTTTATCTTCTTTGTTCACACAGCTCCTGGGGTTCAGCTTTGGATGTGGCCCGCCTCTGCATGTAGGTCTCCTGAGGGCGTCTGTTCTTTGCTCAGAGAGAATGGGGTTAAAGGAGTGGCTGATTAGGGGGCTCTGGCTCACTCAGGCTGGGGCGAGGGAGGGGTACAGAATGTGGGGCAAGCCTGCAGTGGCAGAGGCCGGCATGACATTACAGCAGCCTGAGGTGTGCCGTGTGTTCTCCTGGGGAAGTTGTCCCTGGATCACGGGACCCTGGCAGAGGCGGGCTGCACAGGCTTCCAGGAAGGGAGGTGTGTATAGTGGTCTGTTCTTGCACACAAGGTTCTTGGTGGCTGCAGCAGCAACCTTAGCGTCCCATGCCCATCTCTGTGGTCCGCGCTGATAGCTGCGGTTCGAGCCCATCTCTGGAGCTCGTTTAAGCGGTGCTCTGAATCCCCTCTCCTCATGTACCCTGAAACAATGGTCTCTTGCCTCTTAGGCAGGTCCAGACTTTTTCCTGTACTCCTTCCGGGTTAGCTGTGGCTCACTAGCTCCCTTCAGGCTGTGTTCATGTAGCCAACCCCAGTTCTCTCCCTGGGGTCTGACCTCCAAAGCCCAAGCCTCAGCTCCCAGACCCCACCTGTCCCAGCAGGTGAGCAGACAAGCCTCTCGGGCTGGTGAGTGCTGGTTGGCACCCATCCTCTGTGCAGGAGTCTCTCCGCTTTGCCCTCTGGACCCCTGTTGCTGTGCTCTCCTCCTTAGCTCCGAAGCTTCCCCCCACCCACCCACCATCTCCACCAGTGAAGGGGCTTCCTAGTGTGTGGCAACTTTTTCTCCTTCACAGCTCCCTCCCAGAAGTGCAGGTCCCATCCCTATTCTTTTGTCTCTGTTTTTTCTTTTTTCTTTTGCCCTACCCAGGTACGTGGGGAGTTTCTTGCCTTTTGGGAAGTCTGAGGTCTTCTGCCAGTGTTCAGTAGGTGTTCTGTAGGAGTTGTTCCACAGGTATATGTATTTTTGATGTATTTGTGGGGAGAAAGGTGATCTCCACGTCTTACTCCTCCGCCACCTTGAAGAACCCCTCCCCATTTTGTTATTGAAGTGATTCCAGTATCTTGCAAGATTTAAAGATTCCAACGTTTAATAAAAGCTGGTGATTACCTAGACTTTCAGAAACAAAGATTTCAAGACAACAGTTTAAGTGAGAAGACGTCCTCTCTTATGGTTCAAAGAATGTAAATTCTAAGATGGTTTAAATACCAAATGCATCAGAGTTGCCTTCATTTGAGTGGAAATTCAGCACTAAATCCCTCAACAGAGATTAGTTTAGTGTTGGAGATTTGATTTCGCCCCGATTGCTACGTCTTTCAAGGCACGGGTCCCCACTGCTGTTAGATGTGTTACCATCTTCTCTCCTTAGAATGTTAACTATTTCAGATTTTAGAAGACAGAACAGCTCCATGGGTCATCTTCTGTTTCTTTCTGTTACTTCTGATATTTAAAGAGAAAAATCCTTGGCATGTTCCCCCTTTAAGAGCAGAAACATCACAGAGTAGGATCTGGGACAATTTTGGCAACTCACCCCTGTACTCCTAAGCCCTCTCTCCCCATCCTCCCCAACTCTGAGAATATAAGTGAATGTGGCAATGTCTGTAATAAAGTGACAGAGAGCCAGAAAAACATAGTGGATGAGATAATTTTTCTAAATGGGCTTACCAGGACTCTAATTCTGGATGACAGGCCATTTGATCCAGGCCTTGAAGGGTATGCAGTATTTTAAAAGGCACTTTGGTGAAAGTGGACCTTTAGTCAGCAGTGGCGTAAGAACAGATGTGAAGAATATTTGTCAAATTTGATGAATGCCAGGTAGCCCGATACACCTGGACAAGAGTGTGCATGTGCCTGAAGCATAGAATACAAGGGAAACCTGGAAAGTTAGGTTAGGTCTAGAGCAAGGATGACCCAGAATGTCATGCTGAGGGGCTTGATTTCCAGTCTTTAAGCAACATGAGCCACTGGCAGTATTTGAAAAAAGGAGTGACTTGAAACCTACTCAGATAGTCAGTAATAAGGCACGTCCCCTGTGCAGGCACTGTTCCAATGCTTCTCATATACTAATGCATTGCATTTTCTCAACAATCCCATGGAATAAATACAATTGCCCTCACTTAGATGGAAGCACAGGGAATTTGAGCAATTTGCTCAAGGTCACAAAACAAGAAGTGGCAGAGCCAGAACTGTACCTGTAGCCTGGCTCCTGAACCTGGGCTCTAAACCTTTACATTGTTTGGGGGCAGGATCAGCCTGGAGAGAAGCCAGAGGGAAGGAGAAGGTGTTGCAATAACAGCAAGAGACAAGAGGGGCTCAAACTAGGGAGTTCAAGGGGCAGAGTGGCGATGACAAAAGAGACAGATGCAAATGATCTTGCAGAGGAAACAGTAACTTTGGCCTTGGTAGAAAAGTAAATCGGGACTTCCCTAGCAGTCCAGGTCCAGTGGTTAAAACTTTGTGTTTCAAATGCAGTGGCTGCTGGTTTGATCCCTCGTCGGGGATGTTGCATGGTGTGGCCAAAAAGAAAACACAGTCAGAAGGCACAAGATATGAAGTCCCAGAATATTAATACAAGAACATAGAGAAGCCCTCAAAAGAGTGAGAACGAATAAAATATAATCTTATTTTAAAAAAAGAAAAGAAAAGTAAAAATCAACTGTTCACATGTCATGGTTTCAAATCCACCCACTGTTCTCTTAACCCCTCCTCCCATACTACTCACCTTGCACTTACCTACGACCTTCCATTTCCCAGGTAAGGTCTCACCTGGGCAGAGTCAAGGAAGCTCACTACTTAGTTCATTCTAAGCACTCAACATTTGTGTTGATGTATCAATTTTCTGGAAGCTACATCACCTTGTTTGGTGAAACTTGTAAGTCTGTTCCCCATGATAACTGTGATGTGTCTAGAGATGTGTCTAGAGAGATGTACTTGTCTTTTTTTTTTTTTTAATCCAAAGGAAAGACCTTATATTTAACCCAGACCTTAAGTGTTTTTAGAAAATATCTGAATAGAATAGAATGAAAATGTCATCTCATTCAGTTTTGGAACTCTCTACTCTCAACTTTGGACCACTCATTTGCCGTATGTGGTTTATTAATCACTCAGAACAACCTTGCTGGTTTCCTTACCGCGTCTTGCTTTCATGAGAAACCTTGGCTGGAAAAGGCCTCTCTCAAGCTAGGAATTCTTATGACAGAGGTTCTTGTTAAAAACATTGAATTGTGATATTAGTGTGGTATCTTAATTTATTAAATTTACCTTAGTAAGGGAATTGATATCCTTGTAACAATATTGTTGATGGCATGTCTTGGGTTTATAAAGAAACTTTTTACCTAACTGATTGGGAACCATCAGGGGAAGACAGGAAACCCAATATTGTAAATAAATTCGACATTAATAATTTCTATACATTTCTTGAGTCAGCCATGTAAAAAAGTAGAAAGTGCCATGATACTAGTGCAGGTATTTCACAATGAGCTGAAAAAAAGACTATATTCAACAAGCTTGGAGAAGCAATAGTCTAGGAAGAACTATAAAGAATGTCTGGATGGGCACCAGTCCTGGGAAGTTGAGAAGAAACCATAGAATTGGGGTGTGCGGCGTGTGGCACTAGACGGGCCTCCACGCGGCAGATTCTAGCAGGATGAAAAGTTACATTTATTGAGTGTCTATCGACAGCTGTGCCTATTCCAATGGTGTTAAGCCTAACCGTATTCTGGGTATTTTTTGTCCCAGAGAAGGCTATTTTCCATGGTCCTATACAAGTAGTAAGTGATGGAGTGAAGCTTATGATTCCGGTCTGCCCGACTCTGTAACCAAGCCTTCTGCCTCAAGTGACTGAAGGTAGCAGTCATCCTTAGTAGCTCAACAGGGTCTTTAGCTGTGGAAGAGACTCTATCAATCATTTTAACATCACTGCTCATCAGCGATACAGAAACTTTCTCTCCTTAGGGATATTTATGTGAAAACATAATCATAAATAATAAAACATAAGTAATAAAAATCTTTGTTTCTTAACAAAGTTACAGGAGCGTCTGTGTTTGATTTGATTTCTCCCTTAATCCTGAAATGATGCCGGTGGAATCTAGAGATAGATAGAATTTATGATCAATGGTAATTGTGAACAATGTAATAATCATGACAGCAGTGACTTATACTTCCATGTACATTCCTATCCAATAACTCAAAGGGAAATTCATGTAACCCATGATTTACAGAAATGTGATGTCAACATATTCAATACTTTTCTTGGGTTGGTAATATAAAAATAATTGTATAGGGGCAGGGAAATTCAAAATGGGGCATGGAATCATAGATTTCAGATTCTTGCCAAGTAAATGATTATCTAGAATGGCTAAAGTATTAGTTCATGAGTATCATGTAATGCACTGCCACATGTATTACCATATACTACCATGTTGAGTGCCATCCAAACTCCATGGCAGTGCTTTCTTATCTGGTCAGTCAAAAAAATTCACTTGCTTTTCTCTAGAGAGGGAGAGGTTGGCCAGAGAGGAGAAAAATTCCTATAAGCAAAAGGCAAGCAATTTTCAACATTTCTTGGTTTGTTGACCTTCACGATGCCTTTTGTTCTGCTTACCCAAGGTTTCATATTACTCCAAGAGTAGGATGAAGTTTAAGTCGATATTGATAATTTTTGTGGCTTTACTGAGAAAGAGAGAAGTTGCTCGTCCAAGTGCATCACATGGAACTACTGTCCTGCCAAGAAGAGAATGGTGATATCCAGCAACTTCCACCTTCCTGGCTGTGCTTACATAACCCACTAATTATGCAGAATAAACCTGTTCCATGTCATCTCCCTGTAGCTTTGATGCCCCCCATTTTTCTTTCTCTCCTTAAGGATATTTACATGAAAACATCTTTGTTTCTAGAGAGTTTGTTTTTCCTTCTCTTTTTGAGGGCTACCCTCCCTTTGAAAATACTGACTTTTGTCTCCCACCTCAGAAGGATGGGTTCGTACTGCTCTGCTTTTAACAACACAGGTCAGTTGCTAGGGAAACATGTAACTTCAATGGAAGGCTCTGAGTTAGAATAGACAAGCTTTTAGTGTAATTGGAACCAATGATATGCATGAACAGTAACGTTTGTTGATAAATTCTGTATTAATGAATCGGACTTAGCTTCTTCCCAAAGGGCCACTGTTAGCCTTCTAGCAGAAGCTGATGGCTTTGAAAAAATCTTGTAAAAAGACTTCTTAAAAAAAGACTTCTTGCATCTTGACAAATTATAAAAGATCTTTTGAAAGACCTCTTTAAAGGATCTTGCATCCTTACAAATTATTTAAGGATTCTTAATAATATTAACCGTATCACAGCTAAATTTTGAACTCTTGCTTTAAGTGAGACACTGTGCTGAGCGCTTGGCAAGCATTAACAGGCTGAAGGTGAATTATTAGTTACTATGGTAGTTTCAGGTAGGGGTTTTTATTTCTGCATTTTACAGATGAAGAACTCGAGTAACAGAGAGGCTAAATAGCTCAGCGAAGCACATCTGGGCAGTAAAGTGGGGGAGTGGTGACCTGAACTCAGGGCACCTGACGTTATGGTGGTAGATGTCCTTAGCTGTTAAGTTATACTACCACCCAACCACGATCACGTTGGTTGTTCATACATAAAGTCAAATTTTAAAAATTAATAGTTAGGAGCTTCCTTGGTGGCACAGTGGTTGAGAATCTGCCTGCCAATGCAGGGCACACGGGCTCGAGCCCTGGTCTGGGAAGATCCCACATGCCGCGGAGCAACTAGGCCCATGAGCCACCATTACTGAGCCTGCGCGTCTGGAGCCTGTGGCCCGCAACAAGAGAGGCCGCGATAGTGAGAGGCCCGCGCACCGCGATGAAGAGTGGCCCCCATTGCCGCAGCTAGAGGAAGCCCTCACACAGAAACGAAGACGCAACACAGCCAAAAATAAATAATTAATTAATTAATTAAAAACTTTAAAAAAAAATTGATAGTTAAAGAACCAGAAAGTAAGAATTCCATTGGATAATCAAAATTTTCCCACAATGCACTTTTTTTTCTTACTTTGTTCATTGTAAAGTAAATAAGAGTCTGGGTTATACAGTAGGTCCTTGTTGGTTATCTATTTTAAATATAGCAGTGCGCAGGGGACTCTGCTTAGTATTCTGTAATAACCTAAATGAGAAAAGAATTTGATAAAGAATAGATACACGTATATGTATAACAGAATCACTTTGCTGTACACCTGAAACTAACACAACACTGTTAATCAAACACACTCTAATATAAAATAAAAATTAAAAAAAAAAAAGAGTCTGGGTTTTTTTTGGGGGGGGAGGGGTGGTTTCTTCTTCATGCACAGACAGAGGGCTAACCTCCAGAACATCATTTATTTTTAAAGTAACTTCAATCATATCAATCCTTAGCAAAATGGCAGTCGTAGGGCTGGAGGTGACATGGCTCAGCCCACAGGAAACAGATCTGCTCTCACTTGTTTCTTACCGTCTCCTTTGCACTGAATTATTTCTTAAGCTATTTATTGGACAAGGCTCATTCAATGATGAGACAGAATCAAGATCTGGTGGGTGACGAACAGCCGCCTAGAAGAGGTGTGTGTATGGGATTAAACAGAGAGACAAGCCGTTCTTCCTCGGCTGTGCTCTTAAGGAACGGCATCCTTTTCTCTGCAAAAGAAATAGTCTTTCCTTCAGAGAGCTGCTACAACGAGTAAGTGTTCTTGAGATCAAGTGGGCTGTCTCCTTAGTGGTGCTTTTCTGTATATACATAGAGTGATGTAGGAGTCCTTTCAAAATGGAAAAGTAACTTGAACTTGCAATGAACTGAAATAATAAATTAAACTAATATGAACAACAATGAACCTTTTCGACTTTTCAAAATTTTTAAATTAGGAACAATTTTTAGGAAGAACAGAATGTTGCTCTCCTGTAGTTCATGTTTTCCACTGAAAAAGTCTCAGGATTAATCACAGGCTTATCACCGATGTCTTTACAAACACAGCTCTCAGTTTGGCTGGATTAGATTTGGTCTTTTCCCTCACTGTCTCCACTATTTCAAAGAACACTGTATATTTTAACTTTTGTGAAAACTCCCTTTAATGAAAACAAAACTAATAATTAATGGTCTCAGTAGCTTGGTTGCCAAGAGTCCCTGTGGCTCTTTCCTGCTTATATATCTGCAGGGATGGACACTGCAGACCAACAAGCCTTTCAAAACATTTTCTGTTTCCTCTTCTCTGTGTACCTTGTAACCAGCTAATGTCCAATAGCAAGGTAAAAAAATATTTTTTATTATTATGATAGAAAATTGGTAGATCAAATGTGTCCCTTAAATGTAAAACATACTTTTGAGTAAGAGGCAAATAGGTGAGATGCTTTAGATCAGGAGTTTTTCATCACGTTGGCTTTGGGATGGTCTGGACCAGTGTGTGTGTGTGTGTGTGTGTGCACTTAAGTGGGCATGACTGTGCTGGCTCAGAAAAGACCTGAGCATATGGGGATATATGTATACGTATAGCTGATTCACTTTGTTATGCAGCAGAAACTAACACACCATTGTAAAGCAATTATACTCCAATAAAGATGTTAAAATAATAAATAAATAAATAAATAAATAAATAAATAATAAATAAATTAATAAATAAATAAATAAATAAAAGGACCTGAGCGTACACAGTACAATATTTAAGGAGGGCCTCACTCTCCGGGTTGTACAAGTGCAGAGTTCGTACCTGGGAGCCAGTGCCTCCTTAACTATTGGCTCTCTCTCTCTCTCTCTCTCTCTTTCTGTGTGTGTGTGTGTGTGTGTGTGTGTGTGGTAAGCTTAGTCCTGGCCCTGTTGTGGATTCTCTAATAAGAAAGGGTGAGGGATGGAGGAATTGCTGGCTTGGTTCTCTGTCCCCTTGCGGATAGTCAGGCCTGGGACACCACACTTGGGTAAGATCTGTGAGCTGGGCTACATGTGGCCAGGCTCTCACCTCTCCCAAGATATTTAAAGTGAAAAAAGCTAAAGCAGAGTTGCAAAATTTGTGGTGAGTTTAAAATGCTCGCAATTTAACTCACCAGTGCTTCAAATACACCCCAAACAAAATGTATTATAGTTGTGTTATTCAAAATTAATGTTATGATTTATAAAAATATGAATTCATGGTAGACTCTAGGTGGTACAGTTTATTAGAGGCATTCATGTTTAAAGCTGTCAGATGAAAGTATTCTTTCAAACCTGCCGGTGTATCTTTCTGACTTCATGAATCCAGTCATTTGTGGATGAGGCCAGGAGTATACATTTGAGACCCTCCATCGATGTGGGGCTTGAGGCATGTGGCCCGTTAGTCCCATCCTCCTCTGTGTAGGTCCCATATTGGAGGATAAAACTGGCAAACAGCTGTGGGCAGTCAGTGTTGAGAAATAAATGCCAAGTCCCAACAGCGTCTTGCTCAAAATGGCTCTGCAGAGAAGAAAAGCCATGGGTGATTCCTGAGAATAAGCAGTGGAAGGAAACTTCAAGATGAAAAGGAGAGAAGGACCAAGGCATTCACCCTGAGAAACAGAGACCTTCGGATCAAGCAGTGACTCCCCACCAGCTCTGCGTTAGAACTTTCCGGAAAGCTTTAAAAAAATACTAATGCCCGGGAACCTCCTTAGACCCATGAGTTCAGAATCTCTGAGATGGGTTGGACGTTTCTATTTTTACGAAACTTTCTCGAATGTGCAGCTGTGTTGTCAGGTATCTTATGAGGAGCTAGTAGTGGTTGACCAAGTGCCTTTACCAGTTCTTTCTACTAGAAATTTGTGTGCCCTCTGTTTGTTGGGGGCAGGGAGGGATGGCTCTAAAGGGCAAGGAGAATAGAGAGTTCCTAGAAAAGGTGTCATTTCTTGGCTCCTACTGCCTGGGGAGATAAGAGCCATCATTTGGGAGTGAATGCGACATCCATTAACCCTGTCAATGAGAAATGGATAGAGAAATGAAACCATTCTCCCTAGTTTCATTTCAGACCCCCTAACTTCTCTCCTACAGCTGCAACCACTTCTGAACCTTGTGCCCCAAAGATGTGTGAGGACAGAGAACAGCTAATGAAGTTCTTATTCCTGATAATCCAAGGCAGCTATAATGATTTCACTTCCATTCAAGGCCTAGTGGCCAAAGGGATGCTGGTTCTCAAATGAGAGAGATCAAGTTGACTGGAGTTGAGGTTGCTTCTTTCCATGGTTTAAAACTTCAACCCATCTCTCTAGCTTGAGTGATGCAAAAAATAAAGACAAAAAACAAACCAGAGGATTGCATCATCTATTCTGGAAACCTATGAAGCATTTAGGTTGAACCTGAAAAATACAGTAAAATTTTCCAAACATAACTGGAAACTTTCCCCGTTGGTTTTCTCAGGGGACTGAATTCAAATGTCCGTGGCAGGTCTGTGGTTAATATAAATGTTAGGAGTGGGCTTGTCTTCAGATGCTAAGTTTCTGGAACTGTGACCAACAGTGGCAACCTAGGTGCTTTGCCTTTTAAAATACTGTGTAAGCATATTTAAAACAGCCGAAGGAAACCCCTACTCAGGCGTAAATGCCAGCAAGTGGCTAGTTGGAACTCTCTTCTTTAGATGCATAGTCACATTTTCTCCTTCCAAAAAATTCTATATTAGGCATTTTTTTTTTCCAGGAAAGCATTGATTGGCATGGGCTTTTGTGCTGCAGAAAAGCAATTCTTCATGTGTATGTAATGGGTATATGCAGGAACCTAGTGGAAAGAACATAAACTTGATATATACTTAATTTCATGTCTGACTGGGCTGTGTACCAGCTGTGACTGTGGGTAAGTTACTGATTCTCTCACCTCTAAGATGCAGATAAGAAGATCTTCCTGGCACATGGTAGTCAATCAACACAAGCTATTTCTATTTTTCCTCTACCATTAAATGAGACACATGTAAAATGTTTAGCTCAGGACCCAGCACATAGTAGGTGCTCAATAAATTATTGTGTTCTGGCATCAAAAGCATTGGCTAGCCTATAATATATGCTGAAAAATTCTTTCCACAAATGAATAAATATCTGTATCCTAATGTCTAATTCTTATATCATGGTTCCTATGTGCTAGACCCTGTTCCAACTGCTCAACTTATGTTGACTAATTTGATCTTCTTACTAATCCTATGAAATAGGTAATATGAATAAAATATTTTATGGTTTTGGGACACTGGGGCAACAAAGACTCAAGTAGAATTGCCCAAGGAATGACCTCTGCTATTGTGTCTACATATACCAGGTATTTCTGTAGTATTTATCTTCTGGCGACGACAAACCCGTACTCACTAACACAATGGAGAGAGTTTCACGAGGGAGATTCAAACCAGGGTGTAGAAAAATGAGGCACCAGGATGGGTGGGTGGCAAGTTTCATTCAAGGACCCAAAGTCGTAGATAGGGGCTTGAACTACTGCTTCTGGAAGACTTTGTTCTAAGCATCTTGTAGACCTTCTACTGAGGTCTTCCCCCCACCCCCATACAAATATTTAAGACTTTCCACAATTCAAAGTCAAGTCAGCAAATAATGGAAGAACTATTAGCAGTGACATGGAGGGTGTGGGTTTCCCCAGGTCAATGTACTTCTGTTGGCCCCTTGTCTCCATCCTGGCAGCCTCTTTTATCCTGACTTGGTGATAGGCTACTTCCTGGCTGCTTGGCCCGATCCAGAGGGACCTGGCATTTAGCTAAATCTCTCTGAGGTCAGAATCCTCGTTTTGTGAAGAGCAAGTATCCTGTATAAGGACATTCACAGAATAAATGAAGTCCCGTGTCATGTACTGCCTTTGTAAAGTACCTTGAGGTGGTAGCAAGAGGGACTGTCTTTTTAATAAAGCTCATTCCTTACTACTCCCACGACTTATCTATTTGGACTCTGTGCTTCTCATTATCAGTAAATGGAAATGTTATGGGTAGACTTGGGTCATTGTGGAAAAAAAATCATAACTGTCACTGCCTTCTGCAATCTAGTCTTTCATTATACAGATTTAAACCCTTATCTTTTTTCCTCCTCAGTAAAGTGCTTTGTGTATATGCGAGTGTGTGTTTATTTTAAGTCTCAGCCAATAAAGACAAAGTATGAGGAGGAAAATCCTATAAATTTAGAGTTCCAACTGTGAGAAAAGGAAAAAGGGTCACTTGGATTAGGACATCATGTGTGGCAAATGGAAACTTCTGAATTTTTCATAAATCCTCACTCATCAGAAGAAACACCATGGTTCTTTTGTTCCTTCCTGCCCTAATCCAGGGAATTACATTTTCTTGGTTTGATCATTTTTTTTATCAATGACAGATGCATTTCCCCTCTTCCTTCAGCAAATAGCATTTTAATTCAAAAGTCAGTTTTTTCAACTACATTTTGCTAATGAGTCATCACACAAGGGGAACTGATGCGTTTTTAATTTTTTTTTTCCAAAAGCAAACACATGGAGCAGCCTGTAGGGCATCTTTAGCTCACATGTAACTTGTTAAATGTTCATTAAGGGACTCTGAAATTGAATTTGTTTGTGTAACCAGTGTTTACATTTCTCTAGTTGATGATTTATCACTTATGTTACAGTAGCACTCTCCCTAAGACATAGGCAGCCTGTGGATTGTGACTCAGACTTGCCCATGTTTCTCTGTGTCCTGGTTTTCAGGTCACCTGGATGTGGACCATCCCATTTGCTTGGAAGTTTCCTGGCTGTCATTCCAGAAGGAAATGTCCTCATAAAGGCAGACTCTGTAATATAAAGCAGCTTAAAGCACAGAGATTTAAGAGCAAATTAGTGGCTTACTTTGTCTAAATAAAGAAACTAAAATGTCATGATATTATTTCATATGATGTGCTTAGCAGATTTGGGAAACCTGGGCAGTTTAGATGTTTGAAAACTGGAGAAATGCAATTTGCCTGGCACTATTGCAGTTTGTCAAGCACTTGCACGCACAATATTTTTTGGACCCTCCAAACAACTCTGTGAGGCGAGTAGCGTGGGGACTATTATTTCTTTATGTAAAAGTGCCAACAAGGTTCCCAGAGGTTGGAGGCTAGACTTTCATTCACTTAATAGTTGCAGACAGAGCTTCTGAATGGCTGAAACAAAGTTTGGAAAAAACTCTCTACTTCAACTCTTCTCTACTACTCTCTACTAGTTCTTTCCCCATTTTCTCATTTTTATCTAATAATTTCTGCTCCCTTGATTACAGATGCCAATATTAGAATTGAAAATTCTACTAGTAAATGGTAGTCACCTGTGGGCGTGAAGGTGGCAACGCCTTTTCCCTTTACTTTGTTTCCATGTGAAGGGACCTCCGTTAGAGCAAGGTTCCTGGCCTAATACTTTGACCTTCACTATAAAGGTGTTTCATGAATTTGGGGGAGGTCACTTGGTGTGCTCGTACTGGTTTTTGTGTTTTTGGTGTTTTTTGTGATCAGTATCAAAGCTGATATCTGTCTCCTGGACCTGGTGTTTATACTCCACAATTCTTAATTTAGTTAGGGAAGTTATGGTGCCTGATTTTTATTAGAACTCCCATCTCCATTCCTTAACCTTGACCCACAAAACTGTTAACAAAACAGTTTTTCCCCCTAAGCAAATTGCTGACTTGGTATCCATTTGCTTTTCAGATTTTGATGGTTGGGGGAGTGTGGTAGCTCTTTAAGATGCCTTTAAGATATGTCATTGATATGCTAGGTTGTAACCAACCCAGGGATTTTTTTTGGCAGGAGTAGCAGCAATGCCTTATTCTTCTTTGTAGCTTCCTGGATATAGTTTAGTCTCCACTGTTGAGTAGGTTGAACTGGATTGAATAGGAGTTGTAGTTATTGCTATGACTGCCTCTCTTTGTCTGTAACTATTTGAACTGAAATTGATACTATCTGTCCTTCTATATTGCTTAAATAAATTATATATATCATATTTTCGATTACTTAATTTAGAGCTGCTTGTTGCAACATGCAAAATATTAAAGAGCGTGACTAAAGAAAATTATCAACAGACATTAGGGCCAGTGCATGAATTGGATTCAGTTTGTCATTCTTCCCTCAAACCATGGATAGACTGGCTTTGGAAAGAAGAGATGGTTGAAGAACCCCTCACTGAAGTTTTAAAAATCACTTTCAGTGCTATTTAAAAATTTTTAAATTTTGTTTATCCATTCATCCACCAATAGATACTTTGGCTCTTGTAAATAATACTGCTATGAACATGAAGGTACAAATATCTTTTAGAGACCCTACTTTCAATTCTTTTGGGTATATGTCCAGAAGTGAAATTGCTAGATCATATGGTAATTTTATTTTTAGTTTTTAAAAAAACTTCCATACTGTTTTCTACAGTGGCTGTACCCCTTTGCAGTCCCACCAGCAGTGCTCAAGGATCCCAATTTCTCCACATCCTCACCAACGCTCATTATTCTCTGTCTTTTGTTTTGTTTTGCTTTGTTTTGTTTTGCTTTTTGATAGCAGTCATGCTAATGAGTGTGAAGTGGTTATCTCATTGTGGTTTTGATTTCTATTTCCCTAATGATTAGTGATTTTGAGCATCTTTTCATACGCTTATTGGCCATTTTTATGTCTTTGGAGAAATATCTATTGAAGTCCTTTGCCGTTTTTGAATTTTTTGTTGTTATTGTGGTTGATGAGTTGTAGAAGTTCTCTATATATTCTGAATGTTAACCTCTTATCAAATATATGATTTGCATGTATTTTCTCCCATTTGGTGGTTGTTTTTTCACTCTGTTGATGCCAGCATCACACTGGTTTGATTAGCTTTGTAATAAGTTTTGAAATCAAGAATTGTGAGTCCTCCAACTTTGTTCTTCTTTCCCAAGTTTGGGCTTAACTTTATTTTAAAATAAAATTTATACTAAATTTATATCATAGTGGTTTTTATGCCTTACTTAACAGAAACAATTTCCCACTGAAATGGCTTTTCCAGCAATAAATTACTACAAATCTGTTGGCTATTTTAGGTACATTGTTTCTTTGAAATTATTTCCTTGTCCTCATGGCATATTGGAAGGAATGCTGCATTAAGAGTCGGGGACTGGGTTTCCAGGCCTCAGGCTTCTACCAATAAGTGACTGTATCTTCAGACAGTTCACCTAACTTGATAAAGATCTTAGTTTCCCCTCCCAGTGAAACTTCAGGGAAATGTGAAGATATGACAAGATGAGCCTTAGGTTCTCTTTCAGCTCTCAAAGTCCAAGTCTTTATAAAGCAGATCAGCATTCTGATGTTTGCTGAAGGATTGTTGCTTTTGATTTAATATAAATGCTCTACACTATTTTGAATCTTCCCACTTGTTTATCATGGCATGTACACAGTGATCTGCAAAATCCTTTCCTCTTACAAGCTCAACTGAGAACCTCAAACATGGAACCAACTGGGCTCCTAAGGTGCAAAGACAAAACAACTTTATTCTTTCTCATCCAGTCCCATTGAACTTCATCTATGAAAGAGCTCTTTCTCAACTTTGGATAAAATCTTGGGCATCTCAGTAGATCTTGTTTTTTCCTAGGTAATTTAAAGTTCACTCTAGTTGAAAAATCATATGATGCCATCTTTTCAGTTCTACTTTAGAGCTCCTCCTCTCTTCTGGCCCAGGTCAACCTCTGATTCAGATGCCTCTGGCGGGTGTGGTGGAGGGAAAAGCTGACACTGACACTGGCTGCTTCTCTCTTTCCAGTCTCCACCCTCTTCCTCACCCACTAGCTGCTGTTTGGAGATGTGGAGGAAGAGGGACTAAAAGGAAAGGTAGGGAATGCTTTACTTTCCTGGTAGAATTGTCATCTGCCAGGATTACAGAATTGTAATCTGCTGTTGGTTCTGTCCAGTGTGGTAGCGTGCAAATTCTCTTTTTTGTTGCATGCATCTTTGTCCCTGTAAACTCTGGAAGTTCATTCAGTTCATTACCTCACAGCCCACCTTCTCATCTTTAGACAGGTGGGAATCAGGTTGCTATCTCCTTGTCTCCCAAATGCTAGAGGATACGGTCAGTCTATCTATGGAAATCTCTTAAAACCTTTCTCAGTTGGCTTACAGGGAAGGAAAAACAAGCAAAGCAAATCAGAGCACTGTCTGCAAAGGAGGTCCTCATGAGTGGATTCATCAAAAACCCAGGGGCTTCCCTGGTGGCGCAGTGGTTAACAGTCCTCCTGCCAATGCAGGCAGACACGGGTTCAAGCCCTCATCCGGGAAGATCCCACATGCCACGGAGCAGCTAAGCCCGTGCACCACAACTACTGAGCCTGTGCTCTAGAGCCCACGAGCCACAACTACTGAGCCTGAGTGCCACAACCACTGAAGCCTGCATGCCTAGAGCCCGTGCTCCACAACAAGAGAAGCCACCGCAATGAGAAGCCTGCGCACCACAAGGAAGAGTAACCCCCGCTCGCTGCAACTAGAGAAAGCCCGTGCACAGCAATGAAGACCCAACGCAGCCAGAAATAAAATAAATAAAAAAATTTTTAAAAAACCCAGGGAATGCTCTGTTTTCTGCTATGCAGCCTGGAGGGAAGCAAAGGGGCCATACCTGCAAAGCTGTTTCATCTCTTGCTCCATCCTTCCTAGATGCTCTAGATTCTTGCTATTCAAAGTGTAGTCCTTGGACCACAGGCACTGACTTCACCTGGGAGCTCGGTAAGTACGCAAACATTGAGCCCCCGTCCCACCCTTCAGAACCGGCATTGCAACAAGATTCCCAGGTGACTTTTACACTTATTAAAAATTGAGAGGTAACAACCCAGAACTTAGAATGGTTGGTGCTTATAAAAGTGCTTAGGAGCCCCTGCTGAGACCAGGAAATGTCACATTTAGCATCTGGTACATACACATGCACCACAAGATTTTTTATTTTTTGCAGTGTTTTATTTTTTTATTTTGCATTTTTATTGGAGTATAATTGCTTTACAATGGTGTGTTAGTTTCTGCTGTACAGCAAAGTGAATCAGCTATATGTATATATATGCTCCCATGTCCCCTCCCTCTTGAGCCTCCCTCCCACCCTCCCTATCCCACCCCTCTAGGTGGTCACAAAGCATCGAGCTGCTCTCCCTGTGCTATGCAGCTGCTTCCCACTAGCCAACCATTTTACATTTGGTAGTGTATATATGTCAGTGTTGCCCTCTCACTTCGTCCCAGCTTCCCCATCTCCCCCATGTCCTCAAGTTGGTTCATAAGGTTCTAAATAATGAAATACTGAGACAGGAAATAAGTGAATTGAAAGAAAAGATAAGGTGGCACATTTTTAACACTAATTAAGTCATATGGAATACGTTTTAGAGTTAGCAAGTGTTGCATCTGATGCCATCACATAAGCATGTGTAGAAGTTTTATTTTCAGCCATGTCTCAGTTGCATGCTCTTTTTCCCCATCTTTTCTTAATTGCTTTTTCCTACCATGTCTTAATCTTCACCCTCTTAAACCCTTGATGCTAAGTCAGCAGTTTGGGTTCTTTATTTGTTTAGTTCATATGAGTCAGGGATTTCTTTTTGTAAACTTGGTAAACTTTTCCATATTTCCAGTTATATTGTTAGTGGGTTTGGAGGATTTCTTCCATTTATAGAACCCTTGTTGAAGTTCTTGAGTCTTGGAATTGTTAACTATTCAGTTATGTGTCGTAAAAATGCAGTGTGTGTGTGTGTGTGTGTGTGTGTTTAATGAGAGTCAGTTAAAATAATTACAAAGAAATTCCCTGAATTAGGATTTTTGTTCTTGAGCCTGAATAAAACTGCAATTTGTTGTTTTGTCAGTAGGCCAGTGTGCACTGCTTACACATGAAAAGCACACACAGTTCAACGTTTTTGTTTCCTTTAATTTTAACTGACTTATCTGAAAAGCTTTGGGCCAGTCTTCATTTCTGTACACCATCTGTTACCACTGGATCTTAGACCATTCCGTTTGGCTCAGGCACATAGAGTACAGTTCATTTACCCATCACTAGTCTGAATGCAACTATTTATATTGCATTTTGTCATGTTAAACTTATTTTGATATTTCTCCCTCCCCCTCCCTCCCCCCCCCCACCTCCTCCTCCTTATTTTGGCAAGTCAAACCTTTACCTTTGCTTGGAATTTTTAATAGTTGAGGAATTTTAAGGTAAGCAAACAAAGACTTTTTTCGACCCTTCTTTCTATTTCCCTGTTTTACACCCACTTACGCACCCCTCCAATGTCTCTAACATTTAAATATCACGATTCTCACTTTATTTCTCTTATTATCCCTTCTCCCATCCCAGGGCTAGCCTGAAGCAGATTTATGTAGTTGGTCTTTGGTAATGCAGCCTTTTCAAAAGCTATGCTTTTTATTTTGGAACAATTTTAGATTTACGGAAAAGTGGCAGAGAGTTCCCATACATGCCTCACCCAGTTTCTTCTATTGTTAACATTCGAGGTAACTGTGGTGTGTTTATCACAACTAGGAAATTGACACTGGTACGTAACTATTAACTGAACTCTATACTTTACTTGGATTTCACTAGTTTTTCCACTAATGTCTCTTTTCTCTCTCGGGATCCCATTCGGGATATCCTATTGCATTCAGTTGTCATTCCTCCTTAGTCTGTGGCAGTTTCTTAGTCTTCCCTTGTTTTTCATGACCTTGTTAGTTTAGGGATTTTGTAGAATGTCCTTTTACTTGGGTGTGTCTGACGTTTTTCACATGGTTGGACGGGAGTTATGAAGTTTTGAGAAGAACACTACAAAGGGCAGGTGAACTGCCCTTCTCATTGGCTTCACTCATCATTGGTGAAGTTAACCTTGACCACTTGCCTCAGGTCCTGTCTGCCAGGCAGCCCTTATTTTAGTCCCTTACATCCCACTGTCTACACCATGACCTCCTTCCTCTTACTCAGGGTGGATTCCCTTTCTCAACTTAATGTAGGTCTCTCAGAAAAATATTTGAACGAATTATATGCAACCAAGAAAGTATTTAAATATTGTTTCCTCTCCAGAGATGCTTAGAATCTCAGCTTTATCCCTAATGATGAAATCATGAGAGAGAAGCTTTTTATCCTGTTAAAATTATTTGGTCATCAAGAATGCTGACAGGCAGCTTGGCAAGGGTTTAGTATTTCCTTGGGTCATCATGCAGGCCTAGGGGAGGAGGGAGAGCTGGGAGGATTGTGTTCTTTTTCCAGAACCTTTGACACTGTTGTAATTAATCTGCTGCCTTCCTTACTAAGCAATAAGTCCTGCCCATTTGTAATACTCTTTTTAAAAAGGTAGGAAACCATGGCCTGGGGCTGGGTCTAAGTGAGGTCATGTTCCCATTTGAAAGAGGAGCAGGCTGGGTGTGTGGGTGCAGGGTTGGGTTTCCCAGCAGGACAACTGGGTAGTACAGACTTTACTTGGCATGTGGCTCTTTTCTGAGATAGTTGCTCATTTTCTTTCTTCCTTTCTTCCTTTCTCCCTCCCTTCCTTCCTCCCTTCCTTCCTTCCTTCCTTCCTTCCTTCATCTCTCCTTCTCTTTTTTCCTCCTTCTGCCTTTCTATCTTTAGTCTTCCTCCTCCTCCTCTACTTTTTTTGTTTAACAGGCTTTCCTTTCTAAGTCTTCTTTGTGTCTCTCATGGTTTCTGCCTCCCATCTGTTTTGGATGCAACTGTAGCAGGTACCTGATGCCCCACACATATCCCTGCAGCCATTCCAGAGGTTACCTGTCAGTAATATCTGTACATTTATGTGGCTCTGTGTAGCTCTCAGCCTGAGAGTGGTCTCTGGTAGAGGGAGCAAACCAGAGGGCAAGGTAACTAAGGCTCCACGAATGACCCTTATCCAGTAAGGGATGAGAGTTGGTAGATAATTACTTCAGCGTCCTTACCCATTGCATGGGACATTTCTGTGCTGGGGCTGACACCAGCACTGCCCAATAGAACTTTCTGTGATGGTGGAAATGTTCTGTCTTCTGCCTTGTCTAATAGGGTAGCCATTAGCCGCACGTGGCTACTGAGCACTTGGAGTATGGTTAGGGATACTAAAGAACTGAATTTTAAATTATAGTTACTTTAAATTCAAATTTAAATAGCCACAATGACTAGTGGTTACCATGTTGGACATGCATTCACACCGTCCCTCAGAGAGTCCTGGGGAAGGCTGAGCATCAGTTGCCCATGGTGGTTACCCACTCATCAATAAATCTGCCTTTCCTGCCCTATGTCCTCTCTCCTCCCTGGAATTACCTCCTGTAATGGTTGGTTATATGCGTCAACTTGATTGGGCTAAGGGATGCCCTGATAGCTGGTAAAATATTATTTCTGGGGTGTCTGTGAGGGTGTTTCTGGAAGAAATGAGTATTTGAATCCATAGACTGAGGAAAGAAGATCACTCACGCCAGTGCAAGTGGGCATCATCCAATCTGTTGAGGGCCTGATTAGAACCAAGAGGTGGAGGAAGGGTGAATTTGCTTGTTGCTTAAGCTGGGGCATCCATCTTCCTCTGCCCTAAGTTCTGTGCTGTGTTCTTGGTCCTCCAGACTTGGACTGGGACTTGCACCACTGACCCCACTAGTTCTCAGGCCTTTGGTTTGGACAGGAAATATACCATCACCGTTCCTGGACATATAGCTTGCACATGGCAGACCATCAGATTTTTCAGTCTCCACAGTCATTTGAACTAATCTCTCATAATAAAATATATCTCTCTCTACATATGTCCTATTTTTTTATGTTTCTCTGGAGCAGCCTGCCCATCTCCCCCCGAAACAACTGGCTTAGAATTTCATTTCTCAGGGACTGTTCTGAGGGGACCCCAACCTAAGAAGCATTTGTCCTCAGCCTCTCCAAGTTCCACTCTGTCTGTCTGCTAATGTCTCTGAAGTTCTTCATACGCTTCTGCCTCTGAGGCCCTGCAATCAGAGTGTTGATGTGGGACTTTCCCCATGCACAGCATAGGCATAAATACAGTGCTGTGATGAGTGGAAACAAGCTTCAGGTGTTTGCTTACATTCTCAAGGGCCCCTTTCTGAGATTGCTGTGTACTACAGAGGAAATACAAAAGAAATAATTTTCTTCACTCCTCCCGACTTTTATTTTGTTACTATAGAAATACATAGAAATCAAATCACCTACGTATGCTCTGGGGCTTTTGCTGTGGGTCAGATTTATCTCTTGTAGGGAAATAAAAAGAAAACAAGGAATAGAAATGGCTATTGCATATTCAAAGAAAGATATTTTTCAAAAGACTAAAACAGTCTACTTGTGAAGAAAGACATATTACCTTGTTCAAACTATCCATTTCTCAGCTCTCCACTTGCTTAAGGTTGACATTTGCCGTAGAGAAGGCAAAGGCACAGGTGCAGGGGACTTGAGCTTTGAACACATTTGATGCTCCCTCTCCCGCATAACTCTGGGTGCCGCTCCAATCTCACTGTGCAAGTAGTTTTGCTCTGCCTGTACTCACTTCTTGGTCTGTTGGGTATTTGTATTAATTCACAGCAGATTTACTGAGAGCAAGAATTCTTAAACCAACATTCACTATAGCATCCCTGTAACCATGCAAGATGATGAGAGGAGGACTCCTGAATTAAACACAGGTGATGCTCGACTAGCCAAGAAAAGTACTTTGCTTTCAGGAAGCAATATGCTGTTTGTCACTCTAAGATGCTAACATTAAAATAAGCATAAAGACACATTACTCTTGAATATGTTTGGGATTTCCTGTTATCTGTTATCTTTTTATAATTTTTCCTGTTACCTTTTTTCTTTATATATTTTAATCCTGGAATTGGTAAGAAGGAAGCATTATGGGCAATAATGTGACATTATTCCCAGATGACATAACTGTGTATGTAGAAATTCCTAAAGAATGTACAAACTGTTAGAATTCACAAATGAACTTAGCAAGACTTCTCAATTATATTTCTTTTTAAAATACATATATATATATATATTTATTAAGGTATAATTGACATACAATATTATATTAGTTTCAGGTGTACAACATAGTGATGTGATCAATTATATTTCTATACATCAGCAGCAAACAAAGAGAAATTAAATAAGACTTTATAAATGGAAAGGTATGGACTGGAAAACTCAATACTATTAAGACACCAATTATCCCCAAATTGATTCTTAAAGTAATGCAATATCATTCTAAATCCAAGTAAAAATTTTTGTGTGCATGCACAACTTGACAAGATGATTACAAAATTTATTTGGAAATGCCAAATGCCAAGAACGCACAAGGCAATCTTGAAGAAGGGTAACAAGACTGGAGTACTTAAACTAAAGCTATGGAAATTACAGCTGTGGTGTTGGAATCAAGAAGAGACAAACTGACCAATAGGAGAGAAGAGAGTCCACAAACAGACCCAGATGTACAATTTTATCTGATTTATGGCAAATTCAACACTGCAGTGCCACCAAAAAAGGATGGTCAATTGAATAGCGATATGGAAAAGAAATGTATGTGGCCCCTACCTCACACCATACAATAAGTAAATTCCAGATGCTTTGTAGATCTGAGTGTGAAAGGCAAAACAATAAAGCTTTTAAAGGCAAAACATTTAAGTTACATTTTCCTGACCTTGGTGTTGGTAAACATTTCTTTGAAAAAAGTATTCAACATCAAGTAAAACCTGATATATTAGACCATATTAAAATCAAAAACTTCTGTTTATGAAAGTCATCACTGAAAGGTGAAATAGTCAACCCACAGAGTGGGAAAAAAACATTTGAAATACATATATTCAGAATATATACATTCAGAAAGAATGCAACAAATAACAAAGAGAACTAGGGACAACCGGTAGAAAAGTGGGTAAGAGACATCACAAAAGAGGGTATCTGAATGGCCAATAAGCATATGAAATTGTGCTCAATCTCATTAGTCATTGAGGAAAAGCAAAATAAAATCACAATGAGATGCTGCAGCACACCTATCAGGATGGCTAAAATGAACAAAGAATGGAAATGCCAAGTGTTGGCTTTTTGTGTGTAATGTTGGAAGTTTATAGACTATTTCAGTTATCTCTATGATCTCATTTTTTGTCAGGGATAATAAGTTAGTTGGTGCTAACTATGGCTTTTTGTTTGTTTGTTTTAACAGATGAAAACAGGACAGTATCCATTGTTGGCGTCCACACCCTCCATGTGTATTTTAGTTAGGTTTTCATCTGAAATGTTAATTGTAGGCATGTGATTTCTGTTAAATCCATGGAGGAACAGAACTCTGAAATTATTCAAAAGCTTGTTTCTGCCAGACGTTTAAAGTTGACAAAAGAATCTATTTAATCCCTTTTGTTGAGATCAACGACACATTAATTTGATATTTTATTCTCTCAAGGTCCACTTCAGACATATTTCAACAAAAATAAGTAATATGTCATATACACAGTTTGAATTCTTCATAAGAAAAAATTTTTTTTTCATTTTCTTCTTTCCTTTCTCCCCCTCTCCCTTTTTTGAGTTTTTTCTCTCTCCTTTCTTTCTTAAAGTCACTTGAATGGAGGGAGAAAAATAATCTCCTGGTTGTATCCTATCCATTAGGTTTTCTCTCTTGTTAGAACACTTATTCTTTCATTTGTTCTTATTTTCTTCACAAGAAAAATGTTGGATACATTTTGTTTTCCCCTACCCCATATTCATCACTGAATTTTCCTAAAATATGCTGTTGTCAATTTAATCCAATCCCAGTTTGGGTTTATGCAAATCTTTTCTCATGATCTGTGCTTTAATCATGTCATATTGCTTGGGATGTCCCAAACTTGCTTGGTCTCTGTATCTCCTCTACCTTTGCTTATGATGCTTCCTTCCTTTGCTGGGAATGGCTCCCACCATCTCCCTCCCTTCCACTTGCCACAGGTAGATTCTTTCTTCAGGGCCCAATTTACATTCTCAAAAGTTTTCTTCACTGTTTTCTCTGTAGTTCTGCCCTAGCACATTTTAGTGCATTCTTAAAGCATTTACCGCTCAGCCTATGTTTGAATTAATTGCATATTTTAAAAATCAGTTTCTCCCACAGTAAGAATAACATCTTTTATTGATGTTGATGATTCCTTAGTATCTAGCATGGTGCCTTCCTCATAGCAGGTGCCTAAAATATATTTATTGTTGCCATTTACTGATTTATTTCAAGACATTTAAATCAATAAAGTGTGTGCTAGGGACTTCCCTAGCAGTCCAGTGGTTAAGACTCCGTGTTCCCAATGCAGGAAGCAAGGGTTTGATGCCTGGTGGGGGAAGATCCCTCATGCCGTGTGGTGCGGCCAAAAAAATAAAAATAAAGTGCATGCTATTAATTTCCTCAAAGTTTTAATCATTTGAGGAAATATTATGATTGAAGGGGCTTCTAGGGTGTCTGTTAAAGGCATTCTGAACCAGAATATGTTGGAATTAATGTGGCTGAATCACAAAGTGGTACACCCTTGACTCTGATAATCTGTTTGAATTAAAAAATGTCTAACGCCAGAAAATCCACATCACTAATTCAGGTAAATAAGAGAGAAATGGCTAACCCAAATGACAGATTAATTAAATGTTATATTTTGTGACTATCAAGTACACACAACTATTAGATTTAGGTATCCTAAATTTTTTTCCTTTATTTTATTATATTTTATTTTTATTGAAGTATAGTTGATGTACAATATTATATAAGTTATAGGTGTACAATAAAATGATTCACAATTTTTAAAGGTTATACTCCATTTATAGTTATTATAAAATATTGGCTATATTCCCTGTACTGTACAATATACCCTTACTTAGCATATTTATTTTATACATAGTAGTTTGTACCTCTTAATCCCATACTCTTATCTTGCCCCTCTCCTCTTCCCTTTCCCCACTGGTAGCCACTAGTTTGTCCTCTATATCTGTGAGTCTGTTTCTTTGTTGTTATATTCACTAGTTTGTTCTATATTTTAGATTCCATGTATAAGTGATAACACAGATTACTTGTCTTTCTCTGTCTTATTTCACTTAGCATTAATACCCTCCAGCTCCATCCATGTTGTTGCAAATGGCAAAGTTTCATTCTTTTTATGGTTGGGTAGTATTCCTTTGTGTGATATATATAATGGAATATATATATATTCCATTGTGTGATAGATATATATATATCTCTCTCTCACATCTTCTTTATCTATTCATCTGTTGATGAACACTTAGGTTGCTTCCATATCTTGGCTATTGTAAATAATGCTGCTATGAACATTGGTGTGCATGTATCTTTTTGAATTAATATATATATATATTTTTTGGATATATACCCAGGAGTGGAATTGCTGGGTCATATGGTAATTCTACTTTTAGTTTTTTGAGAAACCTCCATAATGTTTTCCACAGTGGCTGCACCAATTTACATTCCCACCAACAGTGTATGAATGTTCCCTTTTCTCCACATCCTCACCAACATTTGTTATTTGTGTTCTTTTTGATAATAGCCATTCTGACAGGTGTGAGGTGATATGTCACTGTGGTTTTGATTTGCATTTCCCTGATGATTAGCAATGTTGAGCATTTTTTCATGTGCCTATTGGCCATCTGCATTTCCTCTTTGAAAAAACATCTATTCTGTACTGCCCATTTTTCAATTGAGTTGTTTGTTTTTCTGATGGTGAGTTGTATGAGCTGTTTATATATGTTGGATATTAACCCCTTATCAGTCATATCATTTGCACATATTTTCTTCTATTCAGTAGTTTGTCTTTTGGTTTTGTCGATGGTTTCCTTTGCTGTGCAAAAGCTTTTAAGCTTATGTCTCATTTGCTTATTTTTGCATCTATTTCCTTTGCTTTAGGAGACAAATAAAAATATTGCTACGATTTATGTCAAAGAGTATTTTGCCTATGTTTTCCTCTGGGAGTTCTATAGTATCCAGTCTTACATTTAGGTCTTTAATCCATTTTGAGTTTATTTTTGTTAGATTTAGGTATATTAAATTTTGACAAGTGAAATATTTTTATAACTTTCTTCAGTAAAATAGCTATTTATAATGAGTACATATTGTTTGTGTGAAAAGAAGTCCTCATCACTTTAAAGAAGTTTGTTGTCACAGGTGAAATAAGAGTCGACCCAACTCTTTTTTATATGTAAATTTGTTTCCAAATCCCTTTCTACAGTTGAATTATGAGTAAACTTTACGCCAAATCAATAATTCCAAGTTAACACCATGTGAATTAATGAAGATTTTGCCAACAGCACTTCAGAGTTGACACACACTCAAACTGAAATCAAGCCATGCATCATAACTCAAAGTCAGCTACATTCACTTTTGAAAATGTTTCCATTAAAAAAAAGAATAAATATGCAATTCTATTGAATGACTAACTATTGCCTCAAGTAAAAGGACTATGCTGTTCTAAAATACTGTGGACTATGTTTATAAAAAATAACTATTTATTGGCCCAAGATGCCATTAATTCTGCTTTGGGTAGAGTAAATTGGAGGAGTCACTTAACGAGTTTTGCACAGGTTGGATGTACATAAACTTTCTTGAACTCTTGTTTTATCTAAGCCTCAAAGTTTCTTACTTCTAGATCCTGTTTACTTTCAGCAAAACGTGACTCCTTTGCTTCAAAGTAAACAGGCTATAAAAAATCTCATAAGTCATCTTGGGATTTAGAAAGCCCTTACAAAACAAAAATCTTAATGGGTTCAGTGTCCATGATTCAGAAACATACGGATTGAATTTCCCTTTAAAATACACATGAGCTTGAAAGTTAAGGGTGAAAGTGGTTGGGCAATTGCACTTGGGGTTTTCTGGGAGCCAAGACCTTCAGAAAGGCACTTGAGACATTTTTCTATATCCTCAGATTCAACCAGGTTTTCCAGTTCAGACAGACCTCCTTGTAATTACAAATTCTGTGTGTACTTAGCTTTCAATGGTCCCACAGAGGCTGTGCAGCCTTTGTAAAGAACAAGGGCATATGGCACATTATGTAGTCAAGATAATGTGCTTCCTTTTTAGAAAGATATCAACATACATCACTCATTGCCTTTTATCTCCAAGATGAAACAGCTTAGTCTTGGACGTTCCAAGCATAACAAAATTATGAACCCTAGTAAGTAATTTAATGTAGGTGCTACATATCACTAGTTTAGACAATTTTGTGAGTTGCCATGACATCTATTCTTTCCTCTTTTAAAGAGGGAGAATGTATAAAGTCTTTTGTCTTCCCAGAATACACACAACCAAAGTCTTTGCTTATGAGTGTATATGACAGATTTCTCCTCAATAGCATATGTACAAGATACTGAGACAAATTTTGGTAAGGGATGTGAGCACTTGGTACATTTTTTAGCCATTCTTGGTACACATTTGAATTGATGGAAAGAATTGTCCAGCACAGACAGCCAGTATTAATTTATATATACATATATATATATAACATATATATTATATAATTATAATTATATATATATTAATTTATATATATATGTATAGCTTTTGGAGGTTTTAGGCTCTTTGGAATCTGGAGGGTGGTTTCTTCACTGCTAGGAAAGGGAAAACACTAATTACATTTTCTAGCTTTAAGATGAGATCATTTATTTCAATGAAACTTTTAATGTGGTGGTACTTTGCAACTGTTTTGGCTCTTTAAACTTTGCTTGCAATTTGATATTTGGTTTGGTATGGAATCATTTAAAGAATGTATTTTAAAAATCTTTGAATGTGATACGGCATGGTACATATTTAATCTGGTAGGACGCCATGCAGACGAAGAAGAGCTCTGCCTGGTGACTCCCAGCTGGTTAGTGGACCAGGCCCAGAAACATTTACTCTTTCCAAATGAACCAAGATGGTCCAGTCTTTCTTCTTCAGTGTAAACAGCCAAAAGGTGGTCAGCTTGATGACATAAGGGTTAGAAAATTTTGCTTTGTAAAACCTAAATGAGGTGTTGTTCTGATACACATTTTCTTTCTCGTTGGAGATTGAACTGTAAGATGAGATATGTTCTTTACAAGAGGATTTCTGTGTAATTTTTGATGGGCTAAGTGAAATCACTTCTTTAAAATCTCCTTTATTAAATTCTATGGCTTCAAACACTTCAGAAAAGAGAAAATTTATTTGAGGGATCTGGACAGAGACAGGAAATATTTTCACACAAAATGTTTCTATATCACTTCTAAAGATAACCATGTGAATGAGGTTATGCTGAGATAAAAAGCAATCCCCAAATCTCAGTGATTTAGAATAACAAAGGTTTATTTCCTGCCCCATTGAGGGATGTTTGGGGGTTCTGTCCCCACACTGACACAGTCCTTCCTCTCTGAGCCAGGCTGGACTTGCACATACCAATTCTTCTGCTCAGATTTCAGGTCACAAGGCTGTACTTCAAGTAGCTGGTGCAGTTCCACATGTGCCTGGAAGGAGAGAGCTAGGATAATTGTGCAAAGTCCCAAATGGCTCTGACACTATTTTGTATATTTACAATCCATAAAAATTAATTTAATTTTCTCTAAGGGTTTTATTCATTTGTGTATCTCTTGGGAATTATCAGAAGTGAGAGATTTGGGACCCTTGGAGACCATGCATTGTTCCTTCTTACCACAGGTAGAAAATCATGGCTTGTCACAAATCATAGAGTAATTGATGAGAGGAAGCCATTTTCATACCTGGAAAAGGACACTTCATTTAGATACTTAGGAGCTTGGCTGTGTGTCCTGACACTTTCTTCAAAGAAGAAAGATAATCTACGGGCAAGTTTAGAGCATCCATATTGAAATGTGTTTTGTTATGTAGGTTGAAATGAAATAATAATAGCAATTATTTTAGTGAATGAAGAGAGTATTACTCTAGTACCCATGAAATTATTTATGATTAGACATTGCTATAGAAAATATTGGTTTGATTTAAATATATTTCACTTGAATTTTTATTTAAATAATTAAATTATTTTAAATTCATTCAAAATAGTAAATATTAATATTTAGTAGTATTTGCTTAAAACATTAATAATTTAAACTATTAAAATTTGCTTTACATAAATTTCAAAAGTCTAATTAAACTTTATTTAATTTTAACTTGGCTAACTCCAGACTTTTGTGATCTCTTCATTTGCCTTCACTTGATGTCTGTTTCATCTTGCTGTTCACGTATCAACTGACTTAAAGCTACATGTTTCAAAATAACTGTCACAGTCACAAGTGGGTCATACAGTCATTTTCATGTGTTATAACTAGGGAATTTTTCTAAATAGAATATAAAATATTAGAATTCATTACATGGTGTACAGTTTCAGGTGTATGACATCATGATTCTATGTTTTATAGGTTATACTCCGTTTAAAGTTATTACCAAACATTGGCTATATTCCCTGTGCTGTACGTCACATCCTTGTATCTTAGTTATTTTGTGCCTAGTAGTTTGTACCTCTTAATCGCCTTCCCCTGTCTTCCCCCTCCCCTACCCCTCTCCCCACTCATAACCGCTAGTCTGTTCTCAGTGTCTTTGAGTCTGTTTCTGTTTTGTTATATTTGTTTATTTGTTTTATTCTTTAGATTCCACATATAAGTGAAAAGATTCAGTATTTGTCTTTTGCTGTCTGACTTATTTCACTAAGGGTAATATCCTGTATATCCATCCATACTGCTGCAAATTTCATTTTTTTATGACTTATATTCCATTGAATATGTATATCACATCTTCTTTATCCATTTATCTGTTGATGGGCACTTAGGTTACTTCCATACCTTGGTTACTGTAAATAATGCTGCTATGAACATTGGGATGCATGTATCTTTTCCAATTTCTTCAAATATATGCCCAAATGGAATTGCTGAATCATATGGTAATTCTATTTTTAATATTTAGAGAAGTCTCCATACTGTCTTCCATAGTGTATGCATCTATTTACCTTCCCACCAACAGTATACTAGGGTTCGCTTTTCCCCATATCCTTGCCAACATTTGTTATTTGTTGTCTTTTTGATGATAGCCCTTCTGACAGGTGTGAGGTGATATTTCATTGTAGTTTTGATTTGCATTTCCCTGATGATTAGTGATGTTGAGCATCATTTCATGTGTCTGTTGGCCTTCTGTATGTCTTCTTTGGAAAAGTGCCTATTCAGGTGCTCTGCTCACTTTTTAATTGAGTTTTTTTTTTTTAATATTGAGTTGTATGAGCTCTTCATATGTTTTGGATATTAATCACTTATCAGTTATACCTTCTGCAAATATCTTTTCCCATTCAGTAGGTTGCTTTTTCATTTTGTTGATGGTTTTTGTTGTGCAAAAGATTTTAAGTTTGATCGGGTCCTGTTTGTTTATCTTTGCTTTCATTTCCCTTGCCTGGATCATGGTTTATGATCTTTATATATATTGTTGTATTGTTTGCTAATATTTTATTAAGGATTTTTGCATCTGTGTTCATTAGAGGTATTGTTCTGTAATTTTCTTTTTTTGTTGTGTCTTTGTCTGTTTTTGGTATCAGGGTAATGCTGGTCTCATAGAATGGGTTTGAGATGGTTCCTCCCTCCTCAATGTTTTTGGAATAGTTTGGGAAGGATAGGTATCAGCTCTTCCTTATATATTTGGTAGAATTCCTATGTGAAGCTGTCTGTTCCTGGACTTTTGTTTGCTGGGAGTTTTTTTTAAATTACCAATTCATATTCACTACTAGTGATCAGACTGTTCAGATTGTCTACTTCTTCCTGATTCAGTCTTGGAAGATTGTATGTTTCTAGAAATGTATCCATTTCTTCTAGGCTGTCCAATTTGTTTGCATATAACTGTTTGCAATTTTCTCTTATAATTTTTTGTGTCTCTGTGATATCAATTTAATTTCTCTTCTTTCATTTCTTATTTTATTTATTTGGGGCCTCTCTTTTTTCCTTGATGAGCCTGGACAAAGGCTTATCAATTTTATTTATCTATCAAAAACCAGCTCTTGCTTTCATTGATTTTTTCTATTGTTTTTTTGTCTCTATTTTATTTATTTCCTCTCTGATCTTTAATATTTCCTTACTTATGCTGACTTTGGCTTTGTTCTTCGGTTTTTAATTCCTTTAGATGGTAGTTTAGTTGAGATTTTCTTGTTTCTTGAGGTTTCTTGTTTCTGTGTTGCTGTAAACTTCCCTCTTAGAGCTGCTTTTGCTGCATCCCGTTGATTTTAGAATGTTGTGCTTCCATTTTCACTTGTCTTGAGGTATTTTCTGATTTCCTCTTTGATTTCTTCATCAACCCATTGGTTTTTTAATATCACGTTGTTTAGTCTTCAAGTGTTTGTGCTTTTCTCTTTTTTCTTCCTGTAACTGATTTTTAGTTTCATATTGTTGTGGTTGGAAAAAGTGTTTGATATAATTCCTACCCTCTTAAATTTGTTGAGACTTGTTTTGTGGCCTATCGTGTTCTATCCTGGAGACCATTCTATGTGCACTTGAAAAGAATGTGTATTCTCCTGGTTTTGGATGGAATGTCTTGTAGTCCAAATTGTCTAATGTGTCATTTAAGACCGCTCTTTCCTTATTAATTTTCTGTCTGGATGATCTGTCCATTGATGTGAGTCAACTGTTAAAGTCCTCTACTATCATTGTAATACTGTCTGTTTCTCCCTTTATATCTGTTAATATTTCCTTAATATATTTAGGTATTCTTGTATTAGGTGCATATATGTTAATGAGTGTTATATTCTTTTCTTGTATTGATCTCTTCATCCATATTATTATGCCCTTATTTGTCTTTCATATTTATTTTAAGGTCTATTTTGTCTCATGTGAATATTGCTACCTCTGCTCTCTTGTTATTGCTGTTTGCATGAGATATTTTTCCATTTCCTGATTCTCAGTCTGTTTATGTCTTTAGCTCTGAAGTGAGTCTTGTGTAACCAGCAAACAGATAGGTCTTGTTTTACGTATACAATAAACCACCCTATGTCTTTTGATTGGAGCATTTAGTCTGCTGTAATTAAGTGATTATTGATAGGTATGCACTTATTGCCATTTTGTTCCTTTTTTTCTGGTTGTTCTTGTAGTTCTTCTCTGTTTTTTCTTTTTATTTAGTTTCTTCCCTGTGGTTTGATGATTTTCTTTAGTAGTATACTTGTGTTTCTTTCTCTCTAGTTTTTGTGTATCTATTGTAGGTTTTTGACTTGTTGTTACCATGTGGTTCATATATGTTGACCTATAACTATATGTATTTGTTTAAACTGGTAGGCATTTAAGTTCAAACACATTCTAAAAGATCCACATCTTTTACTCCCCTCCCCCTCATTTTGTGTTTTTGATGCCATATTTTTACATCTTCATGTTTATCCTTTTACTGATTATTGTAGTTACAGGTGATTTTGCAATTTTTTGTCCTTAATCTTTATAGTAGCTTATTTAAGTGGTTGATCATCAGCCTTTATTATATATTTACCTTTATCAGTGGGATTTTTTTTAAACATCTTTATTGAAGTATAATTGGCTTACAATGGTGTGCCAGTTTCTGCTTTATAACAAAGTGAATCAGTTATACATATACATATGTTCCCATATCTCTTTCCTCTTGCATCTCCCTCCCTCCCACCCTCCCCATCCCACCCCTCTAGGTGGTCTACCAGTGGGATTTTTACTTTCTCATAGATACTTACTTCTTGTTATAGCCTTTTCTTTTTCACTTAGAGAAGACCCTTTAATATTTCTTTTAGGATAGGTTTTATATTGATGAATTCTTTTAGTTTTTGCTTTTCTGAGTTTTTTATCTCTCCTTCAATTCTAAATGACAATCTTGCTGAGTAGAGTATCCTAGGTTTCAGGTTTTTCCCTTTCAGTAATTTAAATATATTATGCCACTCCTTTCTGACCTGCAAAATTTCTGCAGAGAAATCAGCTGATAGCCTTATGGGGATTTCCTTGTATATGACTCTTTGCTTTTCTCTTACAGTCTTTAGGCTTCTCTTTTTATCTTTAACTTTTACCATTTGAATTATGCTATATCTTGGCATGGGTCTGTTTGGGTTCATCTTTTTTTGGGACCCTCTGTTATTCCTGTACCTGGATATCTGTTTCCTTCTCCAGGTTCAGAAAGTTTTCATCCATAATTTTATAAAATACATTTTCAACCCTTTTGTCTCTGTCTTCTCCTTCTGGGACCCCTATAATGTGAATGTTGGTACACTTGATATTGTTCTAGAGGTCTCTTAAACTGTTCTCATTTTTAAAATTTGTTTTTCTTTTTGCTGTTCTAATTTTGTGATTTCTGTTTTTCACTCTGGGTCTGAGCCGCCTTTGTCCTTCACAGCTGAGCTCTACCCTTAGCCACTGCAGCCCTAGCCCAATGTGGAGTTACGCTGTGAAGCCAGAAGGGCCAGATTTGGCACTCAGTTCAGGCTGGGGTTCACACCAGGGTAGTCTCAGGAAACTGGCCAGTGTCTCATGCAGTTTCAATCTGCCCTCTCCATCCTGTTTCAGGGGTAAGCAAGCATGTGTGCACTCCTCATGAGTGGAGCCTAGGTTTCCCTATTAGTCCCACTGGCCCTTTAACCAGCCAAGGGGACTTGTCTTCCTGATGTTGGGCCCAAGGGCTGGGACGCCCAATATAGGGCTTGAACCACTCACTCCCCAGGGAGGGTCTCTGCCCATGTAATCCCCCTCCTCTTCTGAGTCCCCTCCCAGGGGCACAAGTCCCAACCTGATCACTTCTCTTCCCTTTGTACCTGATGCCTTGCAGATATTTCTTACAGCCTTGATTGTACAGTAGCCTTTCTGCCTCTCCAGTTAGTTTTCAGTGAGTATTGGTCCACATGTAGATGCATTTTTGATGTATTTTTAGGGGCAGGTGAGTTTGGTGTCCTCCTACTCTGCTATCTTGACCTCATCCCTTGATTAAGTCAGAATTTATAGTATGCTGCCAAAATTGGAAATAAAAAGTGATCCTGCTAATTCCATACATCAAAACTTCTATGGCGCTTCATTGCCCTCAGAATATAACCTTCACACATTATCTAGCTGCTTAAATGCCTTTTTAATCTTGCCCCAATCTGGGTGCTTTTCATGTGGAGTTATATATTTTGTTTTATTCTCCTTCATCTCCATTCCCCAGATCTTAATTGCCCTATTTTCATTTATATATTTTCTCTGGTTCTGATTTTAAATTTCTGTCTATATATATAACCATGTATAGTTATGGTAGTATAAAGAAATGGATTGTTTAGGAAACACATTGTTATACTTAAGACATTTTTTGATATTTAGTTAGTTATGTCTGTGAGCAACCCGAAGACAGGGATTTTGACGTTGCATTTTTGTACAACCAGAGCCTGGTATGTAATAAATGCTCCAAAGAAAATGCTCACATAATTACTCTACAAATTGGCATTTTGCATATGTGCCATTGAATGGTATGAGCCAAACATTACAGAATGTTACGTATTCTGGGACTGAGTTCTTAAGCTGAGAAGCTCAAGAAAAATGTTAAAGAAAGTATAAACATTGAGATGGTCTTTGGGCCATCAGGACTTTGATAAATGGTGATGGGGAAAAACTTCTTTCTTTGGCCTTTTTCCACATTCAGTTTCCTCTCACTTACAATATCCTAATGCAGAGAAGACAAGTTTTCTTGCCAGATCTGAATCAAAATAGTAGCTTCCAGGAGCATGATGTTGAGAAGGATGCTGAGGTTCAGTCTGGTCAGGCCAGACTTGTCTTCATAGGTGCTGAGCAATTGGATAGGATGGACATAATAGCTCATTTTAAGGAGCAGAAATAGACTTTTGACTACATTTTGTAATACAAGGAATGGCAAGGTAGTTCTGTGGGAAAACACCCCCACTGTGATCTCTCAATTCTACTTCAAGAATTTATTGCTTTATGATAAAGTTTTTCTACTTCTAAGATGAATCCTGATAGTCAAGGTACCCCACCCATGATTTCAGAGGCCGGAATAACATACTAGGGCTTTCTAGGTAAAATGATAATCCCCAGGGTGTGCTGTAGACACTTTTGTACATCTCAGGGTTTTGAATTAAATGATTATGCATAATCATGGGTATTTACATGGGCCCTTCATTTGATTCCAAGTTCCTGTGATAGATTGCAAATTAATGTTTCCTCCAAATGGTTTGACAGAGGTCTTGGGGGAAGAGCAAGGCAGTGTGCCAACTCTATGGCTTGGGCTGCCTTCTTGGGTGGAAGTCTGCCTTGGTCCTACCAGCCTCAAGGCATATCGTGTGTCCAGGCTGTCATAATATTTATTCACAACAGCTGGCATATGACAGAGTGAGGTCTGTGCCTTCATTCAAATTAGACCCATGACTTGGTTTATTTGAACTGGTACAGAAGAACAATCTTTATACAAAATGACATCTGGGAAGAGATGTACTTGCTTTTCAAAACATTAATGATATCATAAATGCATGAGTTTCTAAGACCACTGCAGATGTCTGAATGGGAAATAACACAAAGAGAGAAAAACGAAAAGTAAAATGGGTTTGAAGGGCATCATACTCTGGCTCTTCAGTTGTTTCCTGCCAAAACCTGAAATAACTACCGATATTCTCTCATTAGTCAAGCAGGGGCAGAGGGGATGGTGTGGCATAGTGACTAACTGTGGAGTGTCACCTGCTTAACGACTGTGGTCATGACCATCGATAAGATAGTTGAGCTTTTGGGAAGTGGTTGGCTGGACAGGAGGGTAGGAAGGAGACATCTCTCACCGGAAGTTGAGTTTCCAGGGTGATGCCATGACAGATGTGCGATCATTTGTAGACTGAGTTCTGCTGGGAGGGTGGCTGGAGTGTACCTGTGGTGTCCACTCCAGGTCACTGATGGCTGTAATGTTGCAAAAGCCATGGAGTCTTTCCTATTCCTGCTAAACCTCATTGCCCAGACACATGGCAGATTTTCATCCCTGACTAGGAGGGGATGTGAGTCACAGGGAGAACTAGTCTTTTGGGTCATATTTCGAGTGCCAAGGATCCTTCTTATCCTTCATTACCGAGCGCTTTTAGGCAAATAATATTTCATGATGCTAACTGACACACTTTTCTTTTTCATATTTTGTTATACCTGACCCTCTCCCAATTCAGCCAGAGAACTCCACTGCACATGGGAGATTATGATTATAGCAAAAATGCAAAGAGAATGAGTTAAAAGTTTTACAATTCCAAAATAGACTCAAAGTCAATTTCAGAGACAATAGTTGTGAAAGAGAAAGGCAAAGCCTGTTTTCACGAGCTTTTTGAGAGAAATATTGAGTGTGGTTTTTTTTGTTTGTTTGTTTGTTTTTAGAATATAAAGTCAGAGTGCTTAACCATTTTTTATGCCATGGACCCCCCCTTGGCAGTCTGGAGAAGACCATGGACAACTTCTAAGAATACTTTTAAAGCATAAAATGTAATACATTTATTATAAAATTACAACTTTCTTGAAATACAGTTACCAAAAGTGTAAGGAACGACATATGCCTTACAGAATAGTATGTATGCTTCTTTATTAATGAATTAGATGACAAGATCTAATGGTGGGTCTACTGACATTGTCATTTTAAAATAGTGATGAGCACACATATTGATATTGAGATATCTGTAACATCTATAATGTGATATAAAAGCATATGTGATGGGTTATTTTTGGTAACAAAGTCACACATTTTTCAAATACGACTGTGGTTTGTTTCCTGCACTTATCCTGCAGGAAATGTTAGATTCCAGTTAAACGTTGGTGAAAATAAAGATCAATTTTCCCACATTTAAATTCATAGAATCCCTGAATTCTTTAAATCTGCAGACCCAGGTTAAAAATTCTTTTATTTTTAATTAAAAAAAAAGAAACATTTTTAATTGGGTTTTTGCTTTTTTCATTTATTTGGGTTTTTTTTTTTTTGAAGTATGGTTGATTTACAATATTGTATTCGTTTCGGGTGTGCAGCCAACAGTGATTTGGTTTTTTTGTTTTTTTTTTTTAATTAATTAATTTTTTTTTTTTTTTTTTTGGGCTGTGTTGGGTCTTCGTTTCTGTGCAAGGGCTTCCTCTAGTTGCGGCAAGCGGGGGCCACTCTTCATCGCGGTGCGCAGGCCTCTCACTATTGCGGCCTCTCTTGTTGCAGAGCACAGGCTCCAGACACGCAGGCTCAGTAATTGTGGCTCACGGGCCTAGTTGCTCCGCAGCATGTGGGATCTTCCCAGACCAGGGCTCGAACCCGTGTCCCCTGCATTGGCAGGCAGATTCTCAACCACTGCACCACCAGGGAAGCCCCAGTGATTTGGTTTTTATATATATTATTTTTAAAAATTATTTTCCATTATACGTTACTGCAAGATATTGAATATAGTTCCCTGTGCTATACAGTAAATCCTTGTTGTTTACGTATTTTATACGTGGTTGTGGGTATCTGTAAGAACTTTTGATCTAAAGGCAAAATTTTAGTGGAACAGGACATAAAGTTAATTTACATACACTAGAGGGCGGGTAGAAAACTGGACCTTTCTGCTTTGTGGGAGGGGATCAGGGCTTGAGGAATTCAATGACAGAGAATGGTATTAAGGGTTTCAGCACCTGGAGCTGCCCTGCCTCTGCCGAAGGAGCTCTGTCTGGCATCCTCAGGAGCTGCGGGGTGTCCAGCCAATGCCAACAGACGTCCCTCACCACACAACAAACAGGGCATAGTTTCTCAGATAGAGATACAGGAACTCAGAGGAGTAAAACTAGTACCAATGTATGTGTCCCACTCACACAGCACTCACTCATTCATTCAATATTCAGTCAACAATAATGTCTTGAGCATCTATCATGTACTAGGCACTGTGCTGGATGCTGGGGATGCAGTGGCGGGGAAGACTGTCATGGTGCTTGCTCTCATGCAGGTGGCACTCTGGCGGAGGATGGAGGTAAGTAATTATCAGTTAAGAGAGAATGAGAAGTGCTGAGAGAGTGTTGTCGCCATGTTAGGGCACACCAGCGGGGCATATGCCCAGAGTGTAGGGATTAGGAATAAACCCCGGAGGAAGAAGATGGTAGGAGCAAGGGTAGAAAATGATTCCTCCTGGAAGAAATAAAGCAGGAGAGAGAATAGCATATTCTGGAAACTGGAGAATGGCTGGTGTTTAGACTATGGGAAGGACAACAAGGCAAGGAGTAAAGCTGGAAAGGTAAGGGGTGGGAAGGGAAATCAGATCACCAGAGACCCTGAGAGCTGTGTGACGTTTCCTGTGAGAGCAGTGGGGAGGTGCTGAAGTGTTTCAAGCAGTGCAGTGACAGAGCCAGATTTGCACTTTAGAAAGATGGATCAATCTTCAGAGAGGATAATAGGTTTGTGGGAAGGAAAGAGAAGAGGTAAGAACAGAGGCAGCAGCTAGGCCTGAGGGGGGACTGCTATTTGACTATGCACCAGGATGGTGATGGCCTGGATGGTGGTGGTGGCATTTAGAAGGGAAATAAATAGGCAGATCGAGGAGATATTTTGGAAGTAGGCTTCACAAAACCTGGTAAATGATTAGTTTCAAGGAACGAGGAACAGGATAGAATCAAGCATAACTTTCAGGGTTCTGGCCCAAGCCATCACCCCAGAATATCATCGTTTCAGGGAAGAACAGAGAATGAAAGGTCCAAAAACTTTACAAAGAGAGAATTATCAGAGAAGAAAAATAAAAGCCTACGGAGCATATTTCCATAGGACAGAGTGGTCAAAAGCTGCTGAAATATCAAGCAAAATGAGTTTGAGCGGTGACCATTGCACCAAGAATAGAGGTATTTAGGGAATTTGACAGCAGCAGTGCCTCTGGAGGGGTGGGGAGGGCCTCAGACCCCACTGAGCTAAGAATGTGTGAAAGCGTAGGAAAATGGAGCAAAGTTTTCCAGACACTGGCTGCAAAGGGAAATAGAGAGAGAAAGGATAACTGCTGGAAGAGATTTGTTCAGTAGGAATCTGTTATTCCAAGAAAGGGAAAACCTAAATCAAAGTGGCATAAACGCAAATGGAGTTTATTGCTCCATGTGGCTGAAATTAGATGGTAATGTCATCTGAAACTGAAGGGGACACGGTGAGACTGTATGTTTCTGAGGGGAGCAGGGGGGGTGCTAAAGATGATGGGAAGGGGAACCAGCTAGGGAAAAGGAGTCACAGCTAACAGGAGGGCTCAGTGGAGGCAGGGCATACAGGAGATCAAGGTGTGACTTATCAACTACTGTTTCCTTTTGCGTCAAGGTGTTTTAAGATACAAATCATTTACTAATTTTTGAAGGGCTTCTGTAATTTTGATAAATGTTGCTATGCCATGCCCATTGAATTCATAATGTCTTTTTGTATTAAAGTTCTATTGCTGCATAATGAATTATTACAAACTTAGCAGCTTAAAACAACAGCCATTTACTATCTCACAGTCTCCATGCATCAGAAGGCTGGGTGCAGGTTAAACTGGGTCCTCGGCTTGGTATCTAAACAGGCTTAAATCAAGGTGCTGGCTGGAGCTGCAAACTTGTGTGAGGTGCGGGTTCTTCTTCTAAGCTCATGAGTTGTTGGTAGAATTCAGCTTCTTGCAGCTGTAGGGTTGAGGTCCTGGTTTTTCAGCTGGTTATTGATGGGGACCACTCTCAAGTCACTGCCATGTGGACCTCTCCCACATAGCCACTTACTTCTTCAAAGCCAGCAGGACAATCTCTCTGAGTTCCTCTTGTTAGGACTCACTTGTTTAGGTCAGGAGCATCCAGGATAATCTGCCTTTTGATTAACTCAAAGTCACTGATTAGCAACCTAATCATGGAAATGAAATCCCATCACATTCAAAAGTCCTGACAGCACTTAAAGGGCAGGGGATGCTTCAGGGTGTGTATATCAGGAGGTGGGAATCTTGGGGGTGTTTCTGGATTCTGCCTACAACGCTTTTTTATAATTGCCTTTCTTTTTTTAAACATAGCACCTTCATTTTGTTACTGTAGTAAATTGAACAATTGGTTCCCACGTTTCATTCCCCTGTTGGAGCATTATACATCTGCATACCTGACATGGCTTTACGGTGGAGAGAAGTTAATTTTCCATCCCTTGCTTTTGGCATTGACCAGGTGACATGCTTGGAAGAATAAGGGGTATGGAGCTGAGAAGGTGGGAAGTTTGTAGACCCAAGTGCAGACCTGGCTGAAGCAGGAGAGGGAGAAAGAAGAAGGTTGGAGAGGAGATGGACTGCAGGGCAGTCCAAGGAGAGTTTTGGCCAGACCCATGGGAAATCCTCAAGCCAAAGTCACCCAGTTAAGGAGTGCTGCGTCTTGCAGGAATGGACCTGCATTGGCACACTTTATTACTGATCTCAGTCATTGGCCGGGAGTAGCCCAAGGGAAATGTGGCCCCATCATGAATATGGAAGTGAATGCACAACAGCAACGACTGACACCTTCAGTCGGTTAATTTCCCTGCAGCAAGATATCTGAGCAGTGCATTCTTATGCCTCCCCTGGGCAGAGACATGTTATTAAATATGATGTGGACAGAGGCTTACAAAATGCTTGCTTGGTGGACTTGCCATCTGATATTGCTGCCATTGCCAATCCCTTGTAGCCAGCATGAGACAGGTGGAGCCAAACCAGCCCCGCCAACCAGCAGAGTCAAGAGTGTACACCTCTGAGATTTTGTGGTTGTTTCTCACACGGCAATAGCTGGCTGATACAATGGCTTAATACAAAATGCCTTATAAGGCATTCCAGAGCATCATAAACTAAAAAATATTAGATTTCTATTCTTAGGGCAATAAGGGAAAGTAAAATGTAGACAGAATCATAAAATTAAAGGAACACAGTATTTCTTATATAGATGAGTAAACTGGGATCTAGAGAGGTGAAATGAAAGGTCCCAGTTCACACATTAATTTAGAAATGAAAAACGAAGTTAGTCTAGACTGGGTCACCACATATACCTCTCTTGTCAATAAAGCAGATACTGGGAAGTAACTATTGTTTTTTACACATGAAATAGATTTAAAATCTCTTGAATAATACTTGATCATAATTCTTTTTAATTAGAACCAGAAATGGAATAACTTTAAAATGGAACATCAATTTTATTAGAGTTGAGTCTGATTTTCTAGTATTTTGACTTTCTGAGATAGGAAGTTTGGAAAGAATTAAAAGCAGGAGGGAGAAAATATGGGTATGTTAGAAAAGACCTAGAATTATAGAGGTTGTAATGCAGAAGCTCAGACCCTCTGCAGATGTGTTTTGTTTGGCAGAGAGTTTTTCTAAGTTGAATGTGATGCTTTTAGGAGGGGTGGGTATCCCTCAATCTCATCATTTTCTATTGTTTTATACCTGGCCTACTTCACTCATGGATTGCATCTCCCTGCACCCTGAAGGTATTTGAGTTCACAATCCCCCATCCAGAATGATCTAATAGGATGTTATCCTTGTATCCATAGGGCCTCCATTAGTGGCTGCTACATTGTAATTCCTTAATTCACTAATTCATTTATATATTCATTCAAGGATATCAAGTCAGTGCCAATCTGGACAGATGCTCTTCTAGGTGCTTGAACAAAACTGACAAGGATTCCTTTTCTCATGGAGCTTGCTTAAAATATAATATCTAATATGCATAATAAGTAAATTATATAGAATATTAGAAGATGATAAATAGTATAGCAAAAGAGAGAGCATGGTGAGGGAGAGGAATCGGTTTTGTAATTTTAAATCAAATGGTCAGTGTAGACCTCATTGAGAAGATAACATGTGGATATTTGAGCAAACACTTGATGGAAGTGAGGGAGGGGATTTTAAAAACAATTTTATTGGATTATAGTTGATTTACAATGTTGTGTTAGTTTCAGGTGTACAACAAAGTGAATCAGTTATGCATATACATATATCCACTCTTTTTTTTTTTAGATTCTTTTCCCATATAGGCCATTACAGAGTATTGAGTAGAGTTCCCTGTGCTATAGAGTAGGTCCTTATTAGTTATTTATTTTATATAAGTAGGAGGAGAGGATTTTGGAAATGAGAAAATGAGGAGAGGAATTATTCCTGTGAATTGAAATGTTTTTATCTAAAACATCTCACAAAGATAATATCTTTTCTGCTTCTGAAAGAATAGCAGGAACGTGACACTTGTTGCTTACATTTTTAAAGTTCAAGTCTTCTCTGTTTCTGCACTTTCCTAATATTTCAGGCACCATCATGAGAAGTCAGCTTGCATCTGCCTTTTCCTAGGGTTTCAGTGTCACCTGGCTTATCCTAGCACTCAACAATGATGCATAACTTCCTTTTGTAGAGAGAAAGTGGGATGATTGGCTTTACTTTAAGAGAGGAATCTGCCGGTAGAAAGAGGGGTACGGGCACAGCACCATTCGGAAGGCATGAACGGCTCTGTTGTGCAAGGGGCACATTTTACCCACATGGATGGCTTCCATGGAACAGAGCTGGAGCTGAGCCACAGACAGAAAACAATTTATGTCAAAGGTGGCAGAATAAACCATGGACAGCCCACTGAATCACAATCGCAGGCTTTGACTGGTGTAGCTGAGTCCAGTTGAAGCTTCCATTTCACTACTGGGAAGAACTTTCTTGGGAGACGCTGAGGTATGCATTAACAAAACAAACCTGATCCAGAACTCAGAATTTCAGAGCTGCAGAATTTGTTACATTGGAAAAAAATGCTTCCCCTTCAGACACCTATACTGTACTGTACTGAAAGACCACAGGGATTACAGCCGATATCTGATCTAGCATTTAATACTGGAGCACAGTATTTGTACCCAGACCCTATGGCCTAATTCTTGAGATTCAAAGAGATGGTTACAATGTTTATGCTTCAGAGAAGGAGACTATGAGAATGGGCACCATTTCAAAAATGCTGATTTTGGAGAAGTAATCCTCAATAAAAGACCTTTTGTTTCTGTCCCTCAAGAAGAAATGGTACTATCCAGCCCCAGCTAGCCTGAGGCTGAATTATTGCAAGGACTGTTTTGTGTGCATTTTCTCTCAGTTGTCAACACCAAAGCAAAATATAAAGAAAGCCTTGTCACTCCTCAGGAATTTCTGGGGTATAGCTCACATTTAACTTTTCCGGGCCTGTTCATGGGCTTTGGGTAATATTTTGGTAATTTCTATCTAACAAACTTATTGGCAAAGCAGACAAATTGCTTTCTTTGAATCTGGTGGTGGGTAGAAAAGGAGAATGGGGAATTGTCAACTGGATGTGGAAATATGCTGAGCATTAAACTTGGTCTCATGTCTCTTTTGTGAAAGAATCATGGCCCTCATCCAGTAGCAGAGGGAACCTAAGAAAGACGACCCCACATCCAGCTGAATCTTAGAGGAATGAGCTCAGGTTGAAGCCAATGAGTTGGTTTGAGTTTCCCCCAAAGCAGACCCCGACATAAGGATTCTAGTGCAAGTAATTTACTTGGAACAAAGTAAAGATGTGGCCAATGAAGGGAAGGCAGCCAATAAGACAAGCTACCACTGTGGGTGACAGGTTTATTTTTTCTGGGAGATTCTGGGAAATGACATAAAACAGAGCCAATCCAGTTTTCTCCCAGCACACTAAGATACTCATCGATCCATTTATTCAACAAATATTTCTGAGGGTCACTAAGTCCAGACACTCTTCCAGGCACAGGGGGGATACATTAGTAAACAAAACAAAAAACTATGTCCTTAGGTAACTTTCATTCTGGGAAGAGAGAAAGACAAATGCAGGAAAATTAAGTAAAGTCTAGACCTGTACTGTTCAATATGGTAGCATCTAGCCACATATGCCTATCGAGCACTTTAAATGTGGCCAGTCCAAATTGAAATGAAATGATAAAAATAATTAAGGTATATGGGGTTAGCTAAAATATGTTACTAAAATTAATGTCTCTGATTTATTTTTTCAATGCAGCTACTAGAAAATTTAAACTCACACTGTGTGGCCTACATTCTAGCAGCATTAGCTTCAGCTGGAAGCTTCTTAGAAGTGAAGAATATCTGATTCCACCCAGTCCTGCTGAATCAAAATCTTCAATTTAGCAATTGTAGGCAATTTGTAGGCATATCAGTGTCTGAGATTTATTGATCTACAGTGTGCACTTGTTAGGTGCTAAGGTGAAAAGCAAAGCAGGGAAAGAGGATGTGACATCTATGTAGCTTATGGTTTTGTTTCATCCAATTTTAGATGTGGTGAAAACGTCCTCTCTCAGTCTGGGTAAGTCCTCACTAGGAACATAATAAGTAAAATCTAAAGGAAGGGATGGAACAGCCATGCAAGCATATTTGGAAATAGAAAGCCATGGGCAGATTTTGAGCAGAGGTATGACATGATTTGACTTTCAATAGGAAGGCTCTGGCTGCTGTGTTGATAAGAGATTATAGTGGGTCAAGAGGAAAAACAAAATTGATAGATTTTGATTGATATTGATATTAAAATAATCTAGTCAAGAAATCATGATGGCTTGAACTTGAGTGGTAGCAACAGAGGTAATGAAAAGTGAACAGATATATTGATTATTTTGAAGGCAGATTCAGCAGGATTCTTAGAGTAATCAAGCTGTCAATTTCTGGGATAGTGGAGCGTGGGGAAAGAGCAGATTTAGGGGAAATACCAATATTAGAAGCTTGGTTTGAACAAGTAAAGACTGAGATGCTTATTGATGTTTAAGTAAAGTTTAGGTAAGAAGGTAGATATATGAATCTGGGATTCAAAGGAGTGATCTAAGTTACAGATATAAATTGGAAAGATTTTGCACATAGATAATAATTCCACAAGATTGGAAGAGAACGAGAGATTGAGAGTATATAGATATGAGAAAAGGTGAAGGATTCAACACTGGGATAGATGACAGGCAGAAGGGAAGAACCAGTAAAGGGTGGTCTGAGAGGCAGCAGGAAAATCAGTTGAGTGTAGAGACCTGGAAATCTAGTGAAGACAGTGTTTGGGGGAGTAAAAAGTTATCAGGTAGATCATAGAATGTTGATGGTCAAGCAAGATAAGGATTGAGAACAAGTGTAGAATTTAGTATTATGGAATTGCTTAGTGATCCTGAGAAGAGAAGTTTTTGTGCAGTGTAGTGACAGCCAGGCTGGACTTGATTCAAATGAGAATGGGAAGAGAGAAATTGGTGGTATAATTATAGGTAACATTTTTGCTGTAAAATGAAGGACAGAAATTTGATGGTAGTTGGAAGAGGAAAGTGGATATCAAAGGAACTTTTATATTATGGGAGAAATAATAGTATGCTTGGTAATGATCTAGAAGAGGGCAAAGCTGATGATGTGGGGGAGAGAGATGGGACCATGGTTGGACTGATGTCCTTGAGTAGGTGATAGAGCATGGTGTCTGGTGGAAAGTGGAACAATTTTTCATTAGCTGGGAATACAAATCATTCATGCAGGAGAGAAGCTAGTGACTTGGGGGCAGACATGAAGATACGTGTGCAGATGCAACAGCGGGAGCCTTAGCAAATTCCTTTCTGACTACTTCAAATTTCTCAGTAGAGTAGGAAGCAAGCCCATGAGTTGAGAGTGAGTGTCCATTTGTGATGAGAGGATGAAGGTGTGACATAATGGTCCAAAACAGTGGGAGAGAAAATGCAGGCTTGCTGGGCAACACAGAGGATCCATTTGAGGTTAATAATTGTGGCAATGACTAAAAACTGTCAATCAAAACAGTTTCTCACTTTCCTCCATAGTCACAGAATCTTATCTAAGGACTTGGCTACCCAGCCAGGTCTACGTTCATGGCTTCCTTCCTAGTTTTATATGGCTATTTTACTAAGTTCTTAGAAACAAACTCTGAGAAGAGATGTGTACCACAGCCAAGTCTGGGCCTGAAACATTGGACGTGGACTTGTCCACACTCTTTTCCCCTGTTTTCCAGCTGGACTTTTGACATGGAAGCTTCCCAGCTTTGTCAACACAGACAACAAGAAGACCCCAGGGGGTGTCAGAACAAGATGGGGGGTAGGTGAGTGTCTGAATGACCATATGAGGCAGTGACACTCCGCCAAACTGGATTGAGAGAACGCATTTCTATGATACTTAATCCAACGATTACTGTGTTTCTTGGTTATAGCAGCTTAGCTTGATGCATGATACTGTGATTGTGAGTTGAAAGTGAGACCAGTCAGCACAGTTGTGGGTTTTTTCTCCAGTTGTATGGATGCCACTGTGGTTGCAGACTTGGAACATGCAGAGATTTGGATTTAATGAGAATTGGAGTTTAGCTCAATGATTACATCAAATGCAAGGGTGATAAGGTAGTAGATAGTAGAAAAAAAAGAGACATTTGTAGTAATTGATCATTATATTAAAGAGTCATTCCACTCTGATACAGCTTCTATTGATTCTCTTCTGAAGCATCAATAGACCATTAGTCTAACTATTTCTCCTTTAAAAATAATGCATCTTTTTCCTTTGGGCTGTTTTTAAGATATGGAAATAGATATAACTATAGGTAAGCTCTCTCTCTTTATATATATATACATATACATATATGTATATATAAAATGTATTTCTACCATAAAAAAGCCATACATTTCTTGGGATGTTACATCTTGGAATCCAACCACCATATTGTGAGGAAGCCCAAGTGGTCTGTGGAGAGGCCCATGTGGAGAAGAACTGAAAACACTGGCCCATAGTGCTGACTGAGCTGCCAACTTGCCAGTTATTGAATAAGCCATCTTGAAAGTGGATCCTACATCCCCCAGTTGAGCCTTGCTAGCTGGTTCTGTGTGGAATAGAGACAAGCCATCCCTGTCAAGCTATAACCAAATATCAGATTCATGAGTAAAATAAATGACAATTGTTTTTTTAAGCCACTAAGTTTTGAGGTGGTTATACAAAAATTGAAAACTGCAACATATACCTAGGAGTGAAGTACATCCATAAAAATCCTGAAAATTTTGATATTGGCTTTGGGACTCAGTAATATGCAGAAGTTGGAAAAGCTTTAGGAAGACTGTTGTTTTTTTTTAACATTATAATTTTTAAAGGTTTTTTTTTTAATCAAAAATCATTTTATTTTAAATAAAATACCCTCAACCTTCCCCCCGGTAACCATAAGTTCATTCTCAAAGTCTGTGAGTCTGTTTCTGTTTTATAAATAAGTTCATTTGTATCATTTTTTTAGATTCTGCATACAAACGATATCATATGATATTTGTCTTTCCCTGGCTGACTTATTTCACTTAGTATGATAATCTCCAGGTCCATCCAAGTTGCTTCAAATGGCATTATTTCATTCTTTTTAGTGGCTGAGTAATATTCCATTGTATATATATATACCACATCTTCTTTATTCATTCATCTGTTGATGGTCATTTAGGTTGCTTCCATGCCTTGGCTGTTGTAAATGGTGCTGCAATGAACGTTGGGATGCATGTATATCCTTTTGAACCATGTTTTTCTCTGGATATATGCCAAAGAGTGGGACTGATGGATCATATGGTAGCTCTATTTTTAGTTTTTTAAGGAACCTCCATACTGTTTTCCATAGGGAGACTCTTAATGAGAGCCCAGAAGACCTCAGGAGAATGTCAATAGAAGCCTAAAGTGAGGCTGACAGTGAGGGCTTAGAGGGATATGAGAAAAATGTTATTGGAAATTGGAGGAAGGGAAATCCTTGGTAATTAGTGGTGGGAAGTTTCACAGTACTGTCATCTGCAATAATATGGAAAATAATAAATAATGAACTCAAAGACTTAGATAAGTAGATTTCCAGGTACAATATTGAAATGTTTCCCTCTTGTTGTCTATGAAAAAGTCAAGAGGAGAGAGACAAGCTAAAGACCAAACAGCCGGTGGAGAGTCCTGTGTTAGAGGAACCTGCCTACTGTGTGAGTGAGCAACACTGTAGGTAGATCAGCCCCCAGTTGAGAACCCTTGTCTGATGCTTCATGGGACAGAGATGAGACATTCCTGCCACACCCTGCCCAAATCACAGATTCTGGAGTACAATGAATGACCATTGTTGTTCTAAGTCAGTAGCTTTTGAGTTGGTTTGTTCTCCAACAATAAATAACTGAAACTTGATTATATTAACACATTATATGACTCTATTCTAGCTTCTACTGTTACTTTTCAGAAGCCATCTGTCAATTTAAGTAATGTCCTTATTCTCTGTCTTTGTGCTTCTATTAAGAGTATACTTTGCCTTTTGTGTTTTTCAGTTGCATTCTGATGTATCTAGGTGTCAATTTATTTATATCTACCTTGCTTGGGATTCATTTGGCTTCTTGAAACTACCCTTAGATCTTTCACCATATCTGGAAAACCTTCAAATATTGACTGTATTCCATCCTCTGTCCTCTTCCTCTGGAACTATGTATATTTGGATGTTAGTGAATATTTGCTAGTTACAAAAATCAAACATTTAGAGTTTCAGGAAAGGAGAAGAATGGAACACAGGAATCATTTCAAGTGATAATGGTTGAAAATTTTCCAGATATGCTAATTTCCATGTCTCCTCAGTTGTATCCAATATGCTATTAAACCTGTCCATTGACATTTTACTTTCAATTACATTTTGCATTTCTATATAAAAGCTTTATTTTCTTCTGGCAGAAATTTACATTGTAATTCTTTGCAGTTTCCTTTACTTTGCAGATATTTTCAAACCTACCTTTCAATTTTTACTCTGAGTTTTTGGTTATTGTTCATGGTTCCTAATTCCTTGGAGAATTAATTGTGAGAATTTTCTGAGGTCTAGAGTGAGGGCAAATTCCTCCAGACAGAATTTTCCAGGTCTCTGGGAGCCATCCCAATTGGAATACTCTTTAAACTAAATGCACTGCTTGAATTTGCTTATGTGAATTTGGACTAAAATTTGGACAAAAAGCTTGTCGTTACCATTTCTCCCTCCCTCTCTCTTTCTCTCTCCTTCCCACCCTCCCTCCTCTTCTTTCTCTTCCTTCCTTCCTTCCCTCCTTCTTTCCTTCTTTCCTTCCTCCCTCCCTCTCTTTCTTCCTTTCTCTCTCTCTCTTTCTTTTTTTTCCCCTCTGCTTTTCTTATTGCCAGAGCAACAAAGCAACTTTCCTTGCAGTCTTCAGTGAGGAAGGTGATAAATTTTCTTCCAGTTAGTCCTTAAACCAAAAATGGAATCCTTTGGGGTCCCAACTTCATGACAAGAAGGCTTGTTATTAGACCACCCACTTTGCTTCTGTTCTATATGTCCAAATGAGACCTTGAAAATCACCTCTCAAGTTTCCACTTTGGCAAATGCCCTTACCCCAAAGAGGCTAAGGCACAGATTTCCTGTTATAGCTTCTAGCTTTCACTTAGATTTTGGCCTCAGACTTTCTTACTACCTTGCAGCTCACCAATGCTTTTAGGAAGATATATTTTTTTGGTTTATTTTTACCTGCATTTTAAATTATTTTTCATGAGAAAACTTATTCTAATACCCAGGCCATCACATTAACAGAAATGCCTCTCACCCTGCATGGCACAGTCAGGCCTTCTCCATGCTTTCAGGCACGATTTAAGTCCTTTGGGCCTTGTTCCATGTGGATTTTACAAACATGAATTTAATCCAATGGCCAAACATGGAGTATGGACTAAAGATTCCCTAGTCCCATTGACAGAACAGATGGGATCTGCTTCTATCACCACCCCACGATGGGAGAAATGGAATTAGGCAAAATAATTTTGGAAATTGAGGGAGTTTCTAGCAGAGTAACCAACATTATGTTGTCTTCTTTTACACACACGGTATGTTTAATCAGAAAGTAGAATTTAAATGCCATATGAATAGCCTTCAGTAGTCTTCAGCTTTTGATTAGAGATTGAAAGAATAGGTCCCCAACTGTGGCTATTTGTTCATTTGCTGGCATAAGAATTCTGAATGCTATGTAGGGCATTTGTTCACTTGTGGTAGGATGGCCCACTAAAAGTACAGATGGCTTGTTAGATGGACTTTATCTGTTAAATTTAAGCCCATAAGGGATTGCCAACAGATAAGAAAATTAGATGGTAAGTTAAAATATTGTAAAGAAAATTAGATTTGTTTTAGAGTACAAGTGTTTAAAGAACTATCCAGGCAAATATTTACCTTAATTTTTACAATTTCTCACAATTGTACATCTCACTCTGGAGTCAGTGTTCATGATTTTGAAGAATGCTTATGTGTATTTTACAGTCTTAAGAAATACACATTTCCCAGGGGTATAATTTCACAAGAAAAAATACTACCCACAAAATTAGAATTTACTAATAGATAAAAGAAATCTTATAATGACATTTGCAAAAAACCTTCAATTACCTTGAATATAATTGTAGATACTTTGGGCTAGGACTTAGACTAGGTCTGTACTGCATGGTTTATTCTTTCCCAGGAGCCTGCCACATTCACTCTCTGTTTCTGAGCAAAGAAGCAATAACCTGTTTTCTATCTAGATTTCCACGCTTTAGATTAAAAATAATCATATATTTGGCTACTACTGATGGGACCAGGGAAAATGTCTGGGCATGAGAAAGGTGAGTGGTTTAAAATATGGTTTTGCATGAGCAAATGACAATTGTAGGGTCATTCTTCTCCTGTTGGTGGTAACTTTAACAAATCAATTATATCTTCTCTTTTGAGAAATTTGAAAGTAATATAAGAAAGACCAAAATAGGTAGTAGAATAAAACAGAATTCAAGAGATGCTGAAAGAGTAGGATACAAGCAGAAAGCAACGAGGCAGTAGAAGCTGCAAACTGGCAGAAACCAGGAGGTAGAGTGGCAAGTAGAGAGAGGCAATTAGAGTGGCCCCAGGAAAAAGGAAGAAAGAGAAGGCCAAAAAGAAAGTTGTTGGGTAATAGTGTATGGTGGGGATGCTGATCTTGTTTTAGTTTCATGGAAAGTATCCAGCTCTCCATGATGGCTCTTTGCTTACTGCATGTGTTATCTTAAATTGCTTATGTATCATTTCAATAAACTCTCATTACCTTAAGAAAATATGTTTCTGTTTCTTAATAATGGAAAGCTATTAATCAAACCAACTCTGAGGGAAAACAGACAATGACCAAATTGGCTTTTTAGTAAATTTGTCAAGAGCAAATTAGTCAGGCTGGCACAGTAGTTGTGTGTATATTATGAGACTCCTCCTTCTTCAAATAAAAGCAATGATAGAATATAAATTGATACATATATAATTGATATTTATATATAATTGATGTATATAATATATATGTATATATATCAATGAGAGTTAAACATTTAAAAAGAGAAAAAAAAATCAAAGTCATAGCCACACTCTAAAATCAAGTTATGCATCTCTAGAAATGATGCTGAGCTGAACGTAAGTGACAATGCAGCACTCACAGAACTACCGTGGGATGGAGCTGTTGACTCCAGACAAGGAAATGGGCAGAGGTGCCTGGGAGTTCTACTCCTGTGTGTTAATGGAAAATAAAAGTGCTCTGTGTGAGGTGGGTGACTGTGGTCAGTTTACTGCTATAAAGCCTGTGAAAGGAAGATGAAAAACCTGTGACTAGCTTCTGGCTGTGGCCCACATCTTAGGGAAAGAGAGAGAGGCAACGCCTGCCTCGCCAGCAGGATGTGGGCCAAACTGCCATTGGCTCAGATTCCATGAAAATAATGCCCTCGGTATCACCTCAGGACAGATCCTTGAGTAGCTGGATAGAGGCAAAACTGCTCCATGGAAAAGGATGAGCTCAGAGCCAGAGATAAAAAACAATCAAAGAAGTGAACAATATCCTACTCAAACAGAAGAAGCAATTCGGACTTGAGACTCCAACATGAGCTGTCACCTGAGCTGCCAACCTGCTGACCAGCCCAGGTTTCAGACCTGCCAGCTCCCATAATCAGGTAGATTTATTTTATTATATAAATATATTATAATATATTATCTATTATTACATATAATTTTTAGTATATATTATTATATAAATATCTTATAGTGATTGAAGAATCACTATTTGAAAACAAAAGGTCAAAGAAACTTCCAGAAATGAAGAAACTCTATGGGCCCTCCGATTCAAAGTATAAACTGAATGCTGAGCAGGATAAATAAAAATCAGTTCACACCAGACACATCAAAATGATATTATAAACATTAGGGGGAAATCCTAAGACCCACCAAAGGAAAAGAAGTAATCTTAAAATCTTAAACTGATTTGACAAGAAATACAGATTACCTGCAAATGAACAACAGTTAGACTGACAGCAATTTTCTCCATGATAAAAATAAATGATAAAAAGGTAGTGGAGGACTGAAGAGAGAGGTGGGGAGAAGACTGAGAAGACCCGGGCATGGGAGGAGGGTCTTGGTGCTCTGGCTAGGTGTCAGGCCTGAGCCTCTAAGGTGAGAGAGCTGAGTCCACAACCTTGGACCACCAGAAACCTCCCAGCCCCAAGTAAAATCAATTGGCGAGAGCTATCCCAAAGATCTCCAACTAAACAATAAGGCCCAGCTCCATCCAATGGCCGGCAAGCTCCAGTGCTGGACGCCCCATGCCAAACAACTAGCACGACAGGAACACAACCCCACCCATTAGAGGAGCAACTGCCTAAAATCATAAGTTCACAGACACCCCAAAACACAACACCAGGCGTGGTCCTGCCCACCAGAAAGACAAGATCCAGCCTCATCCACCAGAACACAGACACCAGTCCCCTCCACCAGAAAGCCTACATAACACACTGAACCAACCTTACCCACTGGGGGCAGACACCAAAACAAAAGGAAACTACAAACTTGCAGCCTGCAAAAAGGAGACCCCAAACACAGTAAGTTAAACAAAATGAGAAGACAGAGAAATACACAGCAGATGAAGGAGCAAGGTAAAAACCCACCAGACCAAACAAATGGAGAGAAAATAGGCAGTCTACCTGAAAAAGAATTCAGAGTAATGATAGTAAAGATGATCCAAAATCTTGGATATAGAATGGAGAAAATACAAGAAACTTTTAACAAGGACTTAGAAGAACTAAAGAGCAAACAAACAATGATGAACAACACAATAAATGAAATTAAAAATTCTCTAGAAGGAACCAATAGCAGAATAACTGAGGCAGAAGAATGGACAAGTGACCTGGAAGATAAAATAGTGGAAATAACAACTGCAGACCAGAATAAAGAAAAAAGAATGAAAAGGATTGAGGACAGTCTTAGAACCCTCTGGGACAACATTCGAATTATAGGGGTCCCAGATGAAGAGAAAAGGAAAGGGACTGAGAAAATATTTGAAGAGATTATAGTTGAAAACTTCCCTAATATGGGAAAGGAAATAGTCAACCAAGTCCAGGAAGGGCAGAGAACCCCACACAGAATAAATCCAAGGAGAAACATGCAAAGACACATATTAATCAAACTGTCAAAAATTAAATAAAAAGAAAAAATATTAAAAGCAGCAAAGGAAAACCAACAAATAATATACAAGGGAATCCCCATAAGGTAAACAGCTTATCGTTCAGCTGAAACTCTGTAAGCCAGAAGGGAGTGGCAGGATATATTTAAAGTGATGAAAGGGAAAAATCTACAACCAAGATTACTCTACCCAGCAAGGATCTCATTCAGATTCAATGGAGAAATTAAAACCTTTACAAACAAGCAAGAGCTAAGAGAATTCAGCACCACCAAACCAGCTTTACAACAAATGCTAAAGGAACTTCTCTAGGCAGGAAACACAAGAGAAGGAAAAGACCTACAATAACAAAACCAAAACAATTAAGAAAATGGTAATAGGAACATACATATCGACACTTACCTTAAATGTAAATGGATTAAATGCCAAACAAAAGACATAGACTGGCTGAATGGATACAAAAACAACACCCATATATATGCTGTCTACAAGAGACCCACTTCAGACCTAAGGACACATACAGAATGAAAGTGAGGGGATGGAAAAAGATATTCCATGCAAATGGAAATCAAAAGAAAGCTGGAGTAGCAATTCTCATATCAGACAAAATAGACTTTAAAATAAAGACTATTACAAGAGACAAAGAAGGACACTACATAATGATCAAGGGATCAATCCAAGAAGAAGATATAACAATTGTAAATATTTATGCACCCAACATGGGAGCATCTCAATACATAGGCAAATGCTAACAGCCATAAAAATTGAAATCAACAGTAACACAATGATAGTAGGGGATTTTAACAGCCCACTTTCACCAATAGACAGATCATCCAAAATGAAAATAAATAAGGAAACACAAGCTTTAAATGATACATTAATCAAGATGGACTTAATTGATATTTATAGGACATTCCACACCAAAACAACAAAATACACTTTCTTCTCAAGTGCTCGTGGAACATCCTCCAGGACAGATCATATCTTGGGTCACAAATCAAGCCTTGGTAAATTTAAGAATTTTGAAATTGTATCAAGTTTCATTTCTGACCACAACACTATGAGACTAGGTATCAATTACAGGAAAAAATCTGTAAAAAATACCAACACGTGGAGGCTAAACAATACACTATTTAATAACGAAGAGATCACTGAAGAAATCAAAGAGAAAACCAAAAAATACCTAGAAACAAATGACAATGAAAACATGACAGCCCCAAACCTATGAGATGCAGCAAAAGCAGATCTAAGAGGGAAGTTTATAGCAATACAAGCCTACCTCAAGAAACAAGAAACATCTCAAATAAACAACCTAACCTTACACCTAAAGCAAATAGAGAAAGAAGAAAAAAAAATCCCCAAAGTTAGCAGAAGGAAAGAAATCATAAAGATCAGATCAGAAATAAATGAAAAAGAAATGGAGGAAATGATAGCAAAGATCAATAAAACGAAAAGCTGGTTCTTTGAGAAGATAAAGTTGATAAACCATTAGCCAGAATCATAAAGAAAAAAAGGAAGAAGACTCAAATCAACAGAATTAGAAATGAAAAAGGAGAAGTAACAACTGACACTGCCAAAATACAAAGGATCATGAGAGATTACTACAAGCAACTATGTGTCAATAAAATGGACAACCTGGAAGATACTGACAAAATCTTAGAAAAGCACAACCTTCCAAGCCTGAACCAGGAAGAAATAGAAAATATGAAGAGACCAATCACAAGCACTGAGATTGAAACTATGATAAAAAATCTTCCAAAAAAAAGTGGAACCAAGAAACAGATGGCTTTACAGGTGAATTCTATCAAACATTTAGAGAAGAGCTAACACCTATCCTTCTCAAAATCTTCCCAATTATAGCAGAGGGAGGAACACTCCCAAACTCTTTCTACAAGGCCACCATCACCCTGACGCCAAAACCAGACAAGAATGTCGCAAAAAAAAGAAAACTACAGGCGAATATCACTGATGAACATAGATGCAAATGTCCTCAACAAAATACTAGCAAACAGAATCCAAGAGCACATTAAGAGGATCATACACCATGATCAAGTGGGGTTTATCCCAGGAATGCAAGGATTCTTCAATATATGCAAGTCAATCAATGTGATACACCATATTAACAAATTGAAGGAGAAAAACCGTATGATCATCTCAATAGATGCAAAAAAAACTTCTGACAAAATTCAACACCCATTTATGATAAAAACTCTCCAGAAAGTAGGCATAGAGGGAACCTACCTCCACATAATAAAGGCCATATATGACAAACCCACAGCCAACATCATTCTCAGTTTTCAAAAACTGAAACCATTTTCACTAAGATCAGGAACAAGACAATGGTGCCCACTCTCATCACTATTATTCAACATAGTTTTGAAAGTTTTAGCCACAGCAATCAGAGAAGAAAAAAGAAATAAAAGGAATCCAAATCAGAAAACAAGAAGTAAAACTGTCACTGTTTGCAGGTGACATAATACTATACATACAGAGTCCTAAAGATGTTACCAGAAAACTACTAGAGCTAATCAATGAATTTGGGAAAGTAGCAGGATACAAAATTAATACACAGAAATCTCTTGCATTCCTATACACTAATGATTAAAAACCTGAAAGAGAAATTAAGGAAACACTCCCATTTACCATTGCCACAAAAAGAATAAAATACCTAGGAATAAACCTACCTAAGGAGACAAAAGACCTGTATGCAGAAAACTATAATACACTGATGAAAGAAATTAAAGATGATACCAACAGATGGAGAGATATACCATGTTCTTCGATTGGAAGAATCAACATTATGAAAATGACTCTACTACCCAAAGCAGTCTACAGATTCAATGCAATCTCTATCAAACTAACAATGGCATTTCTCACAGAACTAGAACAAAAAATTTCATAATTTGTATGGAAACACAAAAGACCCTGAATAGCCAAAGAAATCTTGAAAAAGAAAAATGGAGCTTGAGGAATCAGGCTCCCTGACTTCAGACTATACTTCAAAGCGACAGTAATCAAGAGAGTATGGTACTGGCAAAAAAACAGAAATATAGATCAATGGAACAGGATAGAAAGCCCAGTGATAAACCCACACCATATGGTCACCTTATCTTTGATAAAGGAGGCAAGAATATACAATGGAGAAAAGGCAGCCTCTTCAATAAGTGGTGCTGGGAAAAGTGGACAGCTACATGTAAAAGAATGGAAATAGCACACTCCCTAACATGATACACAAAAATAAACTCCAAATGGATTAAAGACCTAAATGTAAGGCCAGACACTATAAAACTCTTAGAGGAAAACATAGGCAGATCACTGTATGACATAATCACAGCAAGATCCTTTTTGACCCACCTCCTAGAGAAATGGAAATTAAAAAAAAAAAAAAAGAGAGACCTAATGAAACTTAAAAGCTTTTGCACAGCAAAGGAAGCCATAAACAAGACAAAAAGACAACCCTCAGAATGGGAGAAAATATTTGCAATTTAAGCAACGGACAAAGGTATAGTCTCCAAAATATACAAGCAGCTCATGCAGCTCAATATAAAAAAAAAACCCAATCCAGAAGACCTAAATAGACATTTCTCCAAAGAAGACAAACAGATTGCCAACAAACACATGATAATATGCTCAACATCACTAATCATTAGAGAAATGCAAATCAAAACTACAATGAGGTATCACCTCACAAAGGTCAGAATGGCCATCAGCAAAAAATCTACAAACAATGAATGCTGGAGAGGGTGTGGAGAAAAGGGAACCCTCTTGCACTGTTGGTGGGAATGTAAATTGATACAGCCACTATGGAGAACAGTATGGAGGTTTCTTAAAAAACTAAAAATAAAACTACCATATGACCCAGCAATCCCACTACTCAGCATATACCCTGAGAAAAACCATAATTAAAAAAGAGACATGTACCACAATGTTCATTGCAACACTGTTTACAATAGCCAGGACATGGAAGCAACCTAAGTGTTCATCGACAGATCAATGGATAAAGAAGATGTGGCACATATATACAATGGAATATTACTCAACCATAAAAAAAATGAAATTGAACTATTTGTAGTGAGGTGGATGGACCTAGAGTCCGTCATACAGAGTGAAGTAAGTCAGAAAGAGAAAAACAAATACCGTATGCTAACACATATATATGGAATCTAAAAAAAAAAAAAGGTTCTAATGAACCTAGGAGCAGGACAGGAATAAAGACTCAGACATAGAGAATGGACTTGAGGACACGGGGAGGGGGAAGGGTAAGCTAGGAGAAAGTGAGAGAGTGGCATTGACATATATACACTACCAAATGTGAAATAGATAGCTATTAGGAAGCAGCTGCATAGCACAGGGAGATCAACTCAGTGCTTTGTGATGACGTAGAGGGGTGGGATAGGGAGGGTGGGAGGGAGACCCAAGAGGGAGGGGATATGGGGATATATGTATACATATAGCTAATTCACTTTGTTATACAGCAGAAACTAACACAACATTGTAAAGCAATTATACTCCAATAAAGATGTTAAAAAAAAAAGATAATGGAATAATATCCTCAGAGTGTTGAGGGAAAATATGTCTTGACCTGGATTACTATATTCTATTAAGATATGCTTTGCACATCAGGGTTAAATGAAGACATTCCCAAGAATCTAGAGTGTGCCTGCCAGAGTTCTCCACTGGAAGAACTAATTAAGGGCATAAGGTAACTCAGAAAAGAAGTAGGATGTAAAGCAAAGCAAACACTCATGAACACAAAATTCTAGGTAAATTAAATTAAGTTTTGACTGCAAAAACAACTACTAATTTTTATGTTTAAAAAAGCGACAGAAAAGAGTTCTATATGAAATAAAATATATGATGGCAGGCATGCAATAACTCAACGAATTGTGTGTATTTGTCTCGAATTTAGTGGGGAAGAATAGAGACACCAATTAACTTGAAAGGACACTGATTTACACTGAATTTGTGTTCAGTGTATTTCAATATACTAATGCTCATTTACAGCCGTGCTAGATAACGTAAAGAAATAAACAGCTGCTTGCCCCTACAGAGAATTATATGAGTGCTACTGCTACAAAGGCAGAGTGATATTGGTGTGTTTTTCTGGTGACTCAAATATGATTAGCAGTGTTGCCTTCAGTAACATGAGTTCCAAAATATTGACAAACTTTTGGTAAAATCCTGAGCCAAAGTGTCATTTTCCTTTGGTTTTCATTGTGCATTTCTGAAAAATTCTGTATAAATTAAAACTGTGCAAAAATACTTTGTATATACAGTCAATCCTCATTATTCATGGATTCTGTATTTGCGAATTTTTCTACTTGCCAGAATTTATTTGTAACCTTGAAATTGATACTGGCATTACTCTTGCCATCTTTGTTGGGAATGTGCAGAGCAGAAAAAAATCTGAGTCACCAGCGTGCATGTTCCCAGCAGGGGTGGGACAACATGGCCTTGTCTTGCTCCTTCAGCTCTCGTACTGCAAACAGGGGTCCTTTTGTGGTCTATTTAGTGCAATGTTTTTCACATTTTTGTGCCTTTTGTTGGTGATTGTGCTGTTTAAGATGCCCTCAAAGCACAGTGCTGAAGTCTTGTCTAGTGGTCTTAAGCACAAGGAGGCTGTGATGTGCCTTATGGAGAGAATATGTGGGTTCGTAAGCTTCATTCACTATATGAGTTATAGTGCTGTTGGCTGTAAGTTTGATGTTAACAAATCAACAATGAATGTCTTTAAACAGAAATAGACATAAAACAAGGTTATGTATCGATGGGTTGATGAAAATGTTGTGACCAGAGGCTCGCAGCAACCTAACTCTGTATTTCCCTTAGGAACAATGGCTTAGTAGTTGCTAATTCAGTCTTTATGCTGACTGTATAGAACACAACTACCACAAATTATGAGAATCAACTATATAGGTAAAACGGAGATGTCCAGAATAAAGAGGAATTTTGCCTCATAACTGTCTGGTAGGACTTTTGAAAATCGTGTGCAATTTGGGACAATTCTTGTTGTGCAGGACTGTCCCACGAATTGCAGGCCATCTAGCATCCTTGGTCCCATCCCACGAATTGCAGGCCATCTAGCATCCTTGGTCCCGTCCCACGAATTGCAGGCCATCTAGCATCCTTGGTGCCACCCACTAAATGCTAATAGCATCTCCTTCTCACAGAGATTCCCACGACCAAAGACTTCATCTATAATTTCCAAAATGCTGCCTGATAGAGAACCACTTCCATAGAAAAATGCCTTGGATATAAAGTGGGCCTTGAGTTCCAGTGAGTTTGTGCCATACATTGAATTCTAATTTCTACTCAACTCTGATTCCCAAAGTCTCTAGTACCTGGTATGTTAGCACGTTTTCTCCAGAAAAATGAGATTCCCCATAAAGGTGTACTCAGGTCAGTTCACTTGCTGGGAGTTTCTTTAACTTGGATTTCAGTCTATGCTCAAAACAGCCACTCTAGTTCTCTTGTTGATGGAGCAGTAGAATATTCCAGGAGACTCTGGTCTTGAGAGGAGAAGAGCTTGTGGAATCTTCAAGCCAAAAAGGGATCATCAGTTGGGATTAGCATTAAATGGAAATCCAGCAGGTCTCAAAAGTCAGTGCTCATCAGATTAATACTGTGATGTTTGTTTTCATTTTTCTTCTTCAATTTCTACTTTCACCCTTTTTCCCCCCTCTCCAAATGGAGAAGGATTGCAAAAGCACACAGTGAGCACTACCAGGCCTTGTATTTATTCAAAGAATCATACTACCCTGCTTACCTGTAAGTCAGGTCTTGTCAATGGTGTAGGTTTAGGAGTTGCATCAAGAACATACTTTTTTTTTTTTTTAAAGATTTTTACAAATTTCATGTAATGTCTGAAACATTTATATTAACATATTTCCATACAAATAACCCAGAGAAAATTGAGTATTAGTTGTTTTTCTTTTTTTGTTTGTTTGTTTTTTTATACTGCAGGCTCTTATTGGTCATTAATTTTATATACATCAGTGTATACATGTCAATCCCAATCGCCCAATTCAGCACACCACCATCCCCACCCCACCGCGGTTTTCCCCCCTTGGTGTCCATACGGTTGTTCTCTACATCTGTGTCTCAACTTCTGCCCTGCAATCCGGTTAATCTGTACCATTTTTCTAGGTTCCACATACATGTGTTAATATACGATATTTGTTTTTCTCTTTCTGACTTGCTTCACTCTGTATGACAGTCTCTAGATCCATCCACATCTCAACAAATGACTCAATTTCATTCTTTTTTAATGGCTGAGTAATATTCCATTGTATATATGTACCACATCTTCTTTATCCATTCGTCTGTCGATGGGCATTTAGGTTGCTTCCATGACCTGGCTATTGTAAATAGTGCTGCAATGAACATTGGGGTGCATGTGTCTTTTTGAATTATGGTTTTCTCTGGGTATATGCGCAGTAGTGGGATTGCTGGATCATATGGTAATTCTATTTTTAGTTTTTTAAGGAACGTCCATACTGTTCTCCATAGTTGCTGTATCAATTTACATTCCCACCAACAGTGCAAGAGGGTTCCCTTCTCTCCACATCCTCTCCAGCATTTGTTGTTTGTAGATTTTCTGATGATGCCCATTCTAACTGGTGTGAGGTGATACCTCATTGTACTTTTGATTTGCATTTGTCTAATAATTAGTGATGCTGAGCAGCTTTTCATGTGCTTCTTGGCCATCTGTATGTCTTCTTTGGAGAAATGACTATTTAGGTCTTCTGCCCATTTTTGGATTGGGTTGTTTGTTTCTTTAATATTGAGCTGCATGAGCTGTTTATATATTTTGGAGATTAATCCTTTGTCCGTTGATTCATTTGTAAATATTTTCTCCTATTCTGAGGGTTGTCTTTTCATCTTGTTTATGGTTTCCTTTGCTGTGCAAAAGCTTTTAAGTTTCATTAGGTCCCATTTGTTTATTTTTCTTTTTATTTCCATTACTCTAGGAGGTGGATCAAAAAAGATCTTGCTGTGATTTATGTCAAAGAGTGTTCTTCCTATGTTTTCCTCTAAGAGTTTTATAGTGTCCGGTCTTACATTTAGGTCTCTAATCCATTTTGAGTTTATTTTTGTGTATGGTGTTAAGGAGTGTTCTAATTTCATTCTTTTATATGTAGCTGTCCGGTCTTCCCAGCACCACTTATTGAAGAGACTGTCTTTTCTCCATTGTATATCTTTGCCTCCTTTGTCATAGATTAGTTGACCATAGGTGCATGGGTTTATCTCTGGGCTTTCTGTCTTGTTCCATTGATCTATGTTTCTGTTTTTGTGCCAGTACCATATTGTCTTGATTACTGTAGCTTTGTAGTATAGTCTGAAGTCAGGGAATCTGATTCCTCGAGCTCCGTTTTTTTCCCTCAAGATTGCTTTGGCTATTCGGAGTCTTTTGTGTCTCCATACAAATTTTAAGATGATTTGTTCTAGTTCCACAAAAAATGCCATTGGTGTTTTGTTAGGGATTGCATTGAATCTGTAGATTGCTTTGGGTAGTAGAGTCATTTTCACAATATTGATTCTTCCAATCTAAGAACATGGTATATCTCTCCATCTGTTGGTATCATCTTTAATTTCTTTCATCAGTGTCTTATAGTTTTCTGCATACCGGTCTTTTATCTCCCTAGGTAGGTTTATTCCTACGTATTTTATTCTTTTTGTTGCAATGGTATATGGGAGTGTTTCCATAATTTCTCTTTCAGGTATTTCATCATTAGTGTATAGGAATGCAAGAGATTTCTGGGCATTAATTTTGTATCCTGCAACTTTACCAAATTCATTGATTAGCTCTAGTAGTTTTCTGGTGGCATTTTTTGGATTCTCTATGTATAGTATCATGTCATCTGCAAACAGTGACAGTTTTACTTCTTCTTTTCCAATTTGGATTCCTTTTATTTCTTTTTCTTCTCTGATTGCCGTGGCTAGGACTTCCAAAACTATGTTGAATAATAGTGATGAGAGTGGACATCCTTATCTTGTTCCTGATCTTAGAGGAAATGCTTTCAGTTTTTCACCATTGAGAATGATGTTTGCTGTGGATTTGTCATATATGGCCTTTATTATGTTGAGGTAGGTTCCCTCTATGCCCACTTTCTGGAGAGTTTTTATCATACATGGGTGTTGAATTTTGTCGAAAGCTTTTTCTGCATCTATTGAGATGATCATATAGTTTTTATTCTTCAATTTGTTAATATGGTGTATCACATTGATTGATTTGCATATATTGAAGAATCCTTGCATCCCTGGGATAAATCCCACTTGATCGTGGTGTATGATCCTTTTAATGTGTTGTTGGATTCTAGTATTTTGTTGAGGATTTTTGCATCTATATTCATCAGTGATATTGGTCTGTAATTTTCTTTTTTTGTAGTATCTTTGTCTGCTTTTGGTATCAGGGTGATGGTGGCCTCATAGAATGAGTTTGGGAGTGTTCCTTCCTCTGCAATTTTTTGGAAGAGTTTGAGAAGGATGGGTTTTAGCTCTTCTCTAAATGTTTGATAGAATTCACCTGTGAAGCCATCTGGTCCTGGACTTTTGTTTGTTGGAAGATTTTTAATAACAGTTTCAATTTCATTACTTGTGATTGGTCTGTTCATATTTTCTGTTTCTTCCTGGTTCAGTCTTAGAAGGTTATACCTTTTTAAGAATTTGTCCATTTCTTCCAGGTTGTCCATTTTATTGGCATAGAGCTGCTTGTAATAATCTCTTAGGCTGCTTTGTATTTCTGCGGTGTCTGTTGTAACTTCTCCTTTTTCATTTCTAATTTTATTGATTTGAGTCCTCTCCCTCTTTTTCTTGATGAGTCTGGCTAATGGTTTATCAATTTTGTTTATCTTCTCAAAGAACCAGCTTTTAGTTTTATTGATCTTTACTGTTGTTTTCTTTGTTTCTATTTCATTTATTTCTTCTCTGATCTTTATGATTTCTTTCCTACTGCTAACTTTGGGTTTTGTTTGCTCTTCATTCTCTAGTTCCTTTAGGTGTAAGGTTAGATTGTTTACTTGAGTTTTTTTTGTTTCTTTAGGTAGGCTTGTATAGCTATAAACTTCCCTCTTAGAACTGCTTTTGCTGCATCCCATAGGTTTTGGATCGTTGTGTTTTCATTGTCATTTGTCTCTAGTTATTTTTTGATTTCCTCTTTGATTTCTTCAGTGATCTCTTGGTTATTTAGTAACGTATTGTTTAGCCTCCATGTGTTTGTGTTTTTTACGTTTTTTTTCCCTGTAATTCATTTCTAATCTCATAACGTTGTGGTCAGAAAAGATGCTTGATATGATTTCAATTTTCTTAAATTTACTGAGGCTTGAGTTGTGACCCAAGATGTGATCTATCCTGGAGAATGTTCCATGAACACTTGAGAAGAAAGTGTAACCTGCTGCTTTTGGATGGAATGTCCTATAAATATCAATTAAATCTCTCTGGTCTATTGTGTCATTTAAAGCTTCTGTTTCTTTATTTATTTTCATTTTGGATGATCTGTCCATTGGTGTAAGTGACGTGTTAAAGTCCCCCACTATTATTGTGTTACTGTCAATTTCCTCTTTCATAGCTGTTAGCAGTTGCCTTATGTATTGAGGTGCTCCTATGTTGGGTGCATATATATTTATAATTGTTATATCTTCTTCTTGGATTGATCCCTTGATCTTTATGTAGTGTCCTTCCTTGTCTCTTGTTACATTCTTTATTTTAAAGTCTATTTTATCTGATATGAGTATAGCTACTCCAGCTTTCTTTTGATTTCCATTTGCATGGAATATCTTTTTCCATCCCCTCACTTTCAGTCTGTATGTGTCCCCAGGTCTGTAGTGGGTCTCTTGTAGACAGCATATATATGGGTCTTGTTTTGTATACATTCAGCAAGCCTGTGTCTTTTGGTTGGAGCATTTAATCCATTCACGTTTAAGGTAATTATCGATATGTATGTTCTTGTGTACCTTTTTGTGAATGTGGTTTTTTTTCCACAGGCTGCAGGATTGTAGTTCTTCTTTCTTCTGCTGTCTGCCCTCTGGTCAAGAACATACTTTTATGAAGACTCACAGTGGTGCTAGATTAACCACTGGGGATGGAAAGACGTTGAATCACTCCTGCCTTGTGAAGCTTGCAGTCCTTTAAGGAAGACACCAAAGAACAACACATTTCAATATATGAGATGACACGGCAGGTAGCCCCAAGGAGAGGCCCATAACTCATCCCTGGGGAGGGAGTGAGGATGGGTCTGTAAGACTGTCTGGAAGAGGTGTTACATTTGAGCTGATTCCTCAAGGAAGTCTAAGAGTTTCCCAGACTACCTTATGTCAGCTTCCTTAAGGTTAAGGGTCATTTTTAAGTCACCTGAAACTCTTTCCAACCACTCTTGGGCCAGATTTATTCCACCCACAAATTCAACAACTATATCATAACAGTGAATTGTGTAGTTGGAACAGTTGAACACTTTGCTTCCAACACATTAAGTTAGTCATGAAAACTCCCAAACAGTTCTAGCACATTTGCTGGATTTATTTAACATCTTTATTTTAGGGAGGTCTAAGCTTTATAGACCGTTTCATTTATTCTTATATCAAATATCACTGAAAGGTTAAATTTGGTGTTCAGTGACATTCTCCAGGCAACCTTTCCAAAGCTAAAACTGAAAATAATGGATGTGACATTTCTTTCAGGAAATCTTCTCCACCAAGTCCAGTCTTGAACCCTTAGAAGATTTAGCAGTTTTGGACTGTATCAAACCTGCCAGTTTCTTGTGATTGGAACTCCAAATAGTTCAACTGGACAAAGTGTCAGGAGACATGGGTTCTTTTAGCTGGAAAGAATTCAAAAAAGGGAGGAAGGAAGGGAGATAGAGAAAGGGAGAAGGAAGAAGGAATGGAGGGAGGGAGGAAGAGGAGAGAGAGAGATAGAGAGACAGAGACAGAGAGAGAAAGAAAGTAGTTGAACATCAAGAGAAGCCTCATCCCCATCACTGATGAAAAAGAAATTAAAGGAATTAAACTGTTGATCCCTTTCTAAAGAGGCATTGTGGTATAGTAGGAAAAGCTGGGAATAAAATCTGAATTCAAAGCCATTTCCATCACATATTAACTGTGCAGTCACATGAAATTAAATTGAGCTTTGGTCTAGTTTAGTGAAGAAAACTGGCTTGATAAGAGCACCTAATTTATAGCATTGCTGTGAGGGTTAAATGATGTAAAAGATGTAGAGTACTTAGAAGAATTGCCACTTAATAAATATGTTATAATAATAAAAAGTTATCGTTATTTATGATATAATATTATAATTATTAGTAGTGATAGTACAATTTTGACTTTATTGAAAAACACAGAAGGAAAAGTGAGTGCAGTATGTCCATTTGGATTAGATATCTACTGCCAATCTGAAATCTGTTGGGATAACTTGAAGGACAAATACATATTCATTTCCTAGGGCTGCGGTAACAAATGAAAACAAACTGGGTGGCTTAAAGCAATGGAACTTTATTCTAAAGTTCTGGAGGCCACAGATCAGAAATCAACATGCCAGCAGAGCTGTGCTCCCTCCCAAGGCTGTAGGGGAGATTCTGTTCTTTGTCTCTTCCAGCTTTTCATGGCTTCAGGTATTCTTTGACTTGTGGCCTCATCATTCAAATCGCTGCCTCTCTGGCCACATCCTTCCTCCTCATCTCTGTCTTTTCCTCTGTGTGCCTCTTATGAGGACACTTGTCTTTGGATTTAGGGCCAACCTGATAATCCAAGATGATCTCCTCATCGCAAAATGATTAACTTAATTATGTCCACAAAGATCCTTTTTCCAAATAAAGTAACATTCACAGGTTCCAGGGTTTAGGACATGGATATATCTTCTGGTAGGGGGCTACTATACACATATGTTTGTATATGTATATTTTAATCACATGATACTTGGGGTGTAAGCAACATTTTTGTTTTCAGAGAACGAACGTGTGCAGTTAAAATGTAAAATAGATAGCTAGTGGGAAGCAGCTGCATAGCACAGAGAGATCAGCTAGGTGCTTTGTGACCACCTAGAAGGGTGGGATAGGGAGGGTGGGAGAGAGACGCAAGAGGGAGGGGATATGGGGATATATGTATACATATAGCTGGTTCACTTTGTTGCACAGCAGAAGGTAGCACAACATTGTAAAGCAATTATACTCCAATAAAGATGTTTAAAAAAAAAAAAGTTGGAGACCGTCCCAGGCAGTGAGTAATGTACGATGGTTGTTAGCTGTAAGGACAACAGACTGAGGTGATTGGGCACATGGAGAACACACAGGCATCAAGACTTGGAATGTACTTCAGGGTCTATCACTTACCAGTTGCTTGCCTTACCTGCTTTCCTTTCCTGAGTGTCAACAGTCTTTAAAATGAGATGATTTGCTCTTGATACCCAGGATGTTGTAAGTATCAAAATAGACACTCTACATGAAAATGCTTTGATAACCCCAAGAAATATCTTCCTTTTGAACACTGCACTCCTCCTCCTTCTCCACTGAAGTGTCACAGGTAGGCTTCCCTGCTCTCTGTTCACTCCAGGCTCCTGGCACCCTCTCTCAGGGCACACTGCACTTACTCAACACACAGTGTGAATGTGTAGATGTATCATGTCAGCAGCCTAACCTCTGTTTCCCCTGAGCCCTGAGCTTCCTGCAGTAGAGACTGCAATAACCCAGGACCCAGGATAGCACTTGGTACACAGTAGTCATTCAGTCATTGGAGTGTTAAAAGGAATAAATGCTTCTCAAGTGCATGCACCTCAGTGATGTTCATCTGTGAAAAAATGAAACAGACACACTATGAAACTTGCTGATGCAATAAGTATAGGCCTGGAATATTTAAGTTGTTGAAAAAAGGAAGGATGGAATGAATGAATAACCAGCCTGATGAATTAGTATAATAAATGAATAATAAAATAAGATGCTTGATGGAAATGTACTTACTGAAAAATTTAATATGTAAATAAGATGTCTATTTTTTAAATAATTAAGCATTCTTAAGGCACAATAGTAACATAATGTTAAATGTTAAATGATGTTTATAAAGCTCCTTATATTTCCTCAAAGATTTCTCATATTTTTGCTATGTATATTTGTCAAAGGATGATGAGACCACCACTTAATATCTGAAGTTAAAAAAAGACTTATTGCTTATTGCTGACTATAGGGAAAGAGCTATGCTGATCAGATACAGTCTCTCCTTCTGGGATTGGTGACTTTCAGAGGTATAAGTGGGCTCTTGTCACCAGCAGAAGTGTGGTTACTCAGGAGACACTGTTGTTGATTGGTGGGCATTTAGGGGCGTGGCCACTGGAAGAGTGCATCTCTGACTGGCTAAACTTTTTCAGAAGCAACGGGTTGATGATGATTGGTTGATGTGCAAAAGTGTGTTTATGGGAGGTAAGTGGTCCTTGATCAATTAAGCAGGTTTAAAAATGATTCCTATGGTTATTTATTATCATGACTACAAGAACATCAGTCTTTGCCTAAGCTAGGAAACTTTAAAAAACTCTCACTTTACGCTTGCTCAGATTCATTTATTTATTTTTTCAATAGCTATTTATTGAGTGCCTATTATGCTTCCAGAAAATAAAAGTGGATAGGGCAGTGTTCCTGTTCTTATAGTCAAGTGAGGGAAACAGATAAATAGAGAATACATTGTGATGATAAGCGCTACGGAGACTAATAAGGCAGATGATGTGGAGGCCACTCTGACTGATGCATTGAGGATATTCTGCAGGTTGGTGTTATGGGGTAAATTGTGTCTCCCCTCCCAAAAGATATACTGAAGATCTAAGCCCCAATACCTGCGAATATGACATTTGGAAATTGGGTCTTTGCAGAGGTAATCAAGGTAAGATAATGTCATTGGATTTAGCCCTTTTGGATTAGATCCAACATGCCTGGTGTTCTCTATGAAGACGGAAACATGGGCAAAGACGCACAGGCAGAATGCCATGTGAGGACAGAGACAGAGACAGGATTGATGCTGCTATAAGCCAAGGAATTCTAAGGATTGCAGGCAACCAACCAGAAGCTAGGAAGAGGCAAGGAAGGATTCTACTCAGAGCCTCAGAGAGAACATGGCCCTGCTGATACCTTGAGTTTGGACTTCTAGCCTCTGGAACTGCGAGTCAATAAATTTCTATTGTGTCTAGCCACTCAGCTGGTGGTACTTTGTTAGGCAACCACAGGAAACAGATAAGGTTGGCAAGGGCAAAAGAGGGCAGACCAGTCAGCCGACTCCGGCAAGAACCACATGAGAGATGCTGATGGCTCAAACCAGACTGCTAGAAATGGAGTTGGTGAGAAGTGGTTGGATTCTGTATGTATTATGAAGCTAGAACCAACCAGATTTTCTGATGGATAGAATGTGAAGTGTAAGAAGACAGGAGTCCAGGATGACTCTAGGTTTTTGGTCCAAGCAACTGGAGTTACTATGTACTAAAATATTGATAAAAGCTATTCCAGGTAGGAGGGAAAGGTTTGATCCAGAAATTTAGTTTTTAAATTTGAGATGTCTAATAAACATCAATACAGAGATGTCAGCCTCAGAATCAGATATATGTGTTTGGAGGACAAGGAAAACTCCAGGTGGGAAAATAAAGTTTTGAGTTGTTAGCCTATAGATGGCATTTAAAAGCATGAAACTCAGTAAGATCGCTTAGGTGACAAATACATAATGAAAACAAAAGTAAGTCCAGAATTGAGCCTTGCGAGGTAGACAAGACAGGTATCACATGTTAAAAACAAGAAAACTGAGACTCAGAAAAATTAAGGAACTTGCCCAAAGAGAATTAATTAGAAATCATGCCAGAATTTCAAATTGGGTTTTTTTTACTTCCAAATTCTTTCTTGTTTCTAATACACGAAGTGTCTCCCATGTAAAATTTTCTGTAATAGGAAGAGTTTGATCAATACAAACTGATTCTAATCTGTTCTCTTTCTTACTGTACCCCTTTGAAAGATGTAGTAACTAAAATAGATCTAATTTTTAATTATTTTATAGACACATGACTTCTTCTCTGACCTTCCATAATAGCCTACATTGTCACTTCAACCCTATGTTGAACATCAGAAATAAGTTTTCACTTGAGATAATCAAAGTTAACTTCATTAGTTACAGACCGATTTCTGTACTTCATTAAAATGGAGTTACACTTTGAAAGTTTTATCTAATGGTATCTTATTGATGTTCTTCCTATTTCCATTTTGGGAATGGATAACTTATGATTGGCTTATTGTATATTGTCTTATGCAGTTGCTATTCTAAAATATTTTTGGTTAGGTGCTTGACAAAGTTTTGTTGAATCAAGTACATTTCATATTCCTACTTGGTACAGTAATTATACAGTTTTTAAAGTGGGACACTACCCAGTACTATTAAAACAAAAATGAAAAACAATCTTTCTTTTAAAGATGAAAAGAGTGGATTCCAAAAGCACTACTCTGTGAATGTGAGAATGGAAAGAGACTTTATAAATCATGGATTTTAACCCCTTCCCTTTAGAGCTAACTAGATCTTCACTTTAGAGAAGGCTAAGGGCTAGAGCAGTTTGGATGACCTACTCAAGGTAACAGCTGGCTGCCACAGGCTGGCCTAGAATTCCAGCCTTCTTCCCAATGCTGGGGTTGTAGTCGCCAGCTGAGAAAAGAGAAAAGGAAGACAGATCAATGCCCACGGCTGATAACCTTCATGATAGCGTAGATTTAGAGAAGAGATAATGAGGAAAGAAAGGAACAAGGCCAATTTTCTGCAGTATGTGGTAGTAAAAGTGTTTCAATAAGCAGCATGGCCAAAGCATGTGAAGCAAACCCCACCTTCACCACTGAACATGTTACTTTAACTCCCCCTGCCTCTGTTTCCTTTTCTGCAAGATAAGGATAAAAGTAATGGGCTTGTTTTGAGGATTGCGTGTAATCACACACAGGAAGTGTTTAGAATAGTGCTTGGCAAGGAGGAAGAGCTTAATGTATGCTAGATATTTTTATTAGTAATTTTTAATAATAAAGCCAGAACCCAGGCTGATGTCCTAGCTCTTCCTCTAGCCCTATAAACTTAGCAAGTCACTGAACTTCTCTGAGTTTCAGTTTCTTCACTGTAAACTGGGGTCATAATACTTTACCTGCTGACTTTATGGTGATAATATGCATGAAGATTAGATGAGAAAAATAAGTGCGAAAATTCTGAAAGTGAGAATTGCTTTTCATAAATTCTTATTTCCATGTCCTGTCTGTATTCTTCTTTCCTCACATTCCTTATCTGAATACATTTTTAATCTCAATGTTTGCATGGTTATTGCTATATTAGCTGAAAGAATTAAGAGAGAGTAGCTTGTTTTGATATGGAAGGAAAGGAAAAAAGATGCTATTAAAGACCAAATACTAAAAGTCTAAAGAATGTGACCTAACAAATTATTTTATATCAAACGAGACCTTCCTAAAATAATTAGCAAAAAGTACCCATTCAGGTAGTTTTCCTGGTACACTGATGGATTTAATCAGTTTGCTTTTCTTAAGTGGTTGGATGGATTTTTTTTAATGTTAAAATTAAACATTCTGAAAGAGTCTAGTAATTGTGAAACTCTTCCTTGTGGTTACATTTTAAAATGAAAAAAATGGGACAGGAAATGATCTTTGGTAACTAGTGGATAGTTAAGAATCAGAAGCCATGACACTTGCTTTTCAGCTCCATTCAAATTTTCTCCAGGCACTTTATTCATTTATGCCTCATTTATTCCAACTTTTAAGGTACTGCTGATTTTCAGCTCTTCAACCCACAACATAGAATTATAAGGCTTGGCTTCTAACAGTTCCCCTGAGCTAGTAACAGAATGTTAGCTGTTTTGGGATTATTATCCCTGTGAAAATGCTATTTTAATTGAACAAAGGAAATATGTTTAAAATTACAAAGTGCAGAATATAGTATGGCATCCTTTTATATATTTATAGTCTTAGTTTTCAGTGATACGTTCATTATCTTTTTGTGTGTGCTGTTTACAATTTTAAAAAATTAGTAGCTTTATAAATCAGGTTACTGGTGCCTAACAAAAATTTGCACAAGAAAGTTTGAATTAAGAGAAGTAAATATCAGTTTTCTTCTATCGTGTCAAACATCACACACATTACATTTCTGTATCAGTTTTCAATGAAAGATGCTCTAAAAGGAGGGCTGATATAGATGATAATAAAACAGCTTGCTTTGTGGGTTGTTCCCAAAGTTAAATTGTGAGGCAAGTAAGTTGTCTTTGTTACAGAAAGTTGGGTCCGGCTGCTCGCTGCTCCTCGAAAGCCAATATTTGAGAGGCAAGGTTGGTGGAAAGGAAAGTTTGCTTTATTTCGGAGACTGGCAACCAGGGGAGAGGGCAGACTCGTGTCCAAAGGCCACCTCCCCCCTGACAATCAGTGCGCAAGAGCTTTTAAAGGGGAGTTTCAGGGCTAAATAGACAGAGGGAGGGGGCTACAGGCCGAAATAACACAGTCAGCTCTGACAGTCATCTTGATTGTTTTAAGTACAGTTAATATTCAGCTCCAGGGTCAGTTTGTTCCCATTTCTTTCAGGCCAGTTCTCGGAATTGTTGCAGCTTATGTCATGGCCACACTCTGGTCATCAAGTAGGTAACTTCCTCCACCCAGTGAGGGTTTCAGTATCTACAAAACAGCTCAAAGGATGTGACTCAGAAAATCCTCTCTAGCCCTTGAGGAGGAACTAAAGGTCCTTGACTTTGTTTAATTACTAAACTATTATTATGTGGTCTTGTTTGACTGTTTTCCTTTGCTTCTGCATTTTCTCACTTCTCTGATTCAATTTATTTGTTGACTAAAGTTTTTCTACAGACAAAAGTTAGGTGGAGAACACGGAGGGGAAGGACCATAGCGTCCTGCTCCATTTCATCTCGGCATCAGCCCATTTCTGTTTCTGGATTGTTTCCCATTTTCTTGGTTTATTCCTCAACTCCCCTTTGGCAGGTGGAATTTTCCTTTCCTCCCTGTGTGTTTTATCAAAGCATGCGCTAAGGAAGGGATTTGATTTCATTCAATTTTTCTCTAAGTGAATTGAAACCAGAGAATCATTCTCCCACGGTTATTTGCATTTTAAGTCTTAGCAATAAATGCCAAAGAAAATGCTTTCTTCCTGGTAACGTACATTTCAATTCTTAACAGGAGGGGGAAGTATATTTTAAAGCAGAAAAGCAAGTCTCTAGTCCTTCAGTGATTATACATTTAATGCTTAAGATGGGTCATGATGACCAGGACAGGAACAAACATTCCAATTCAAAAACACTGTGGGATAAAGAGAGTAGATATGTGAAGAATTTTGCCTTTGAGAAACCAGAGGCATATTTGAAAAAGTGTTTGAAAATCTTTGAGAAATCAGCTTATTTAGCCTGGTTGCAACTCTCAAGCTTCCTCTGAGGTCTTGTTCTCTTTTGAATTTTATCCTTCTTTTGACAGAAAAAAACCCAAGGTCTGCATTCTTATTAGTTGCTTATTTTATTGAAAAAGTCATACTTACATGCTCATTTTTCCCAGAGACCAAAACGCTGGATGAGATTTAGATAATATGTAAATGAGAAACATTCAAAAACAAGAATGAAACTGTAAATACAGACCATTTGTTTCTAAGGCACAACTATTATCTCATTAACTAGACTGTTTCTGATAGACAAATATGTTTCAGTGGAAAGGTAAAACATTCTACACAGGAAATGATTGTTGTAAATCAAATCTGAAACCTGAACTATTTGCAAACCAGGAAGTACAGAATCTGTGTTCTCACCACTAGTTTAACTCTGCCCTCTTGTGTGTACAGGATGCATTGAAATGAGGCCAATAAACTTCATAGGAAACAAGGCAGGAATATATCACAAACTGCATTAAAATCATATTTAGGAAGAGGATACCCCTCTAAAATCAGTATAAACTTTATGCTCTGTGGTAAAAATCATATCCTAAGAATCAACCAGTACAACAGACCAAATGATGAAAAAGTGACATGTTACTCTACACCCATGTGATCCTTAGAATAACTCCCTGTTTTACCTCTATTACATTCTTAGTTAAGACTGTACTTACTAAAAAAGAAAACATATTTTTGACCTCAAATTCCAACTTATCAAAAGAATATTGGTTTTCTTCTAATATATTCACTACAGTTACTTTAAATACCAAACAACTCAAATTCTTATAAAGTCAATTGACTTTTTACAGCAAAAATATTAACAGTGTACTGAGGGGCTTGTGATATTGTAGAAATAAAATATACAACAATAATAGCACAAAGATGCAAGAGGGTTATGGAATTAAACTGTTAAGAGATCTGTAAATTATATGGGAAGTCATGTAGTATTAATTCAAAGTTGACTGTGTTAAGTTAAAGATGCATAGTACGATCCTTGGAGCAATCACTAAAAATCACACACACATATATTTATATATATATATATATATATATATATATATATGGAGAGAGAGAGAGAGAGAGAGAGAGGGAGGTGTCAATACAAGTTCAATAGAAGAAATAGAATGGAATACTTAAAAAACACTTAACAATCCAAAAGAAAACAGAGATGAGGATCAAAAAATAAAACAATGACACAAACAGAAAAAATGACTAGAAGACATCTAGCAAAAGGATAAATTAAACACAATTCTATCAATAATTGTGTTAAACCTAAATATGCTAAAAATTCTATGTAGAAGGAAGATTGTCAAACTAGATAAAAAAGCAATATTCAACCTCTGTTTATAAGAGATTCCCAATAGATACAAACAGACAGATTGAGTGGAAAATGACCTACCGGACAAGATCTAAGCATGAATTGTGCCATATATCACCATACAAAGTAGACTTCAAGGCAAGGTGTGTGTTACTGGAAGTAGAGAAGGTGATTTCATAGTGAAAAAAGGGTCGATTCATCAAAAACATAAAGCAATACTAAATGTGTACTCATTATGGCAGAGCTTCAAAATACATGGAGTAAAAATTACAGAACTAAGAAAGAAATTTAAAAGTCCACAGTACTAATTGGAGATATCAACACCACATTCTGAATAATAAATAGAACACATAATCAAAAAAAAAAATTCAGATTGACTGAAAAATTCTAACACCCAAAACACAATCATTTAGAACATTATACCCAACAACTATAGAATACATACTCTTTCCAAATACACATGAAACATTTACCAAAATAGGTATAAAGCATATCTTGATAAATATCAAAGGATTGAAATACCCAGTGTGTTATTCTTAACTTAAGAGAAATAAGTTAGGAATCAACAATGTAGTATATCCAGAAAATCACCAAATATTGGGAAATAATGCATCTACAAACAACTAATGGATTAAAGAAAGAAATTACAGGATGAATTAGAAAATTTCTTCTAATTAAATAATTGTTTATTATAGATTTTATCTTTTTAATGGTAGACAATCATCATTTGCCCCAACAGCCATCTGAAGCTAATAGTCTTAATTTTAAAAATCACGAAGTTGTATAAATGTTCTCTTCCTTTTTGAAAACCATGTTCATTTTCTCCCCATGAACAGGTCTGTCTGGAAAGCCTTGAACCACAACATAACCCACAACGTTAACTTTGGCTCATCAAAGCAGTGACACAGCTGTTGCAATAGGAGATGCCTTCTCTGGAAGTATGAAGCCAGTGGTTAGTATATACAAATCAGCTTTGGCCAACATCGTCCTTGGCTGAGGACAGCAGTTAGTTGATATGACATTATTAGACTCATTATTTTAAATTTTATGGTATATATCTCATATATATATGGTATATACCATATATATATGATATATTTGCCAGAATACTGAGATGCACGACCTTGAAGTCCAGTTGCTTCATAAGTTTCTTTGTCCAGTGATAATATTGATTTCCCACTTGGCAGCAGGGCAACAGTATTATCTTCATCAATATTTGTGTTGTAAGCTGGTGCAAGTCACAAATCTGGGAATTGGGGTTCTCCTCTGCTCTCAGCAGATCCTGGGTAAACCAGTAATTGACCTCACAGATGCCTCAACTTCCATAGCCTGTAATGTAATATTGTGTCTCCCTGAGATGTCAGGGTTATGAATAGTCATGGCAAAGTTAAGGTTGGTAGGCCTTTTTTTGGGAAACTACTGATGTCAGTAAATTTTTGCTCTTCCCATTACAGGACCAAAAAGTGCCCCAGTGCCCCTTGCAGCCTGCCCTGCCCTGGGTGTGAACTAAATAATTTTTAAACACATCAAAATTTATGCAGTGCAGCCAAAGCACAGCTTAGAGGCAAATTCATGGCTATAAATATTTACATTTAAAAAACTATAAAAAGAAGCTATAAAGGGAAGAAAAATATCTTAAAAATAAGAAATTAAAAGCAAAGTTATAGGAGAAAAGAAATAATAAACATAAATGTAGAAATAAATAAAATGGAAAACAATGAAGCTAATCAATAAATTCCATATGAAAAGAATAGTGAAAGTTATAATCTCCTAGCTATATTCACTCTTCACCCCCCCCCAACAAAAAAATCCCACAAAACAAAGAGAGAGAGAATACAAATTACCAATATCAGGAATAAAGAGGATACCTCACAACTAATCCTACAACCAATACAAAAAGAATAAATGAGTATTATGAATACCTTTGTGAAGTAAGTTCAACAACTTAAATGAAGTGGGAAAATTTCCAAAACAAATACAAGAAAATTTTATAGCTCTGTTTATTAAAGAAATTGAATTTTTAATTAAAAATAATCCTAGAAAAATTGCCAGGCCCATATAGCATTACTGATCAATTCTATAAAATACTTAAGGAAGAAATAATACTTATCTTACACAAATTATTTTAGAAAATAGAGGAGAAAGAACATTCCTTAACTCTTTTTATGAGGTTAGTGTATCCCTGTTACCAAAACCTGACAAAGACGTTACAGGAAAACAAAATTTTAGACCAGTCTCTCTCTTGAAGTTAGACTAAAAACTTCTCACTAAGTTACAAGTCAAATCCAGCAATGTTAGCAAATATTCATTATCACCAAGTGAGTTTTACCCCAGTAATGCAAGGTTGGTTTAATATATGAAAAATCATTAAATATAATTTATCACATTAATAAATATAGAAAAATGAAAACATACAAAAATGTTTATATACACAATGAAAGTGTGACAAAATTCAATACACATTCAGAATTACAACAACAACAAAACCTCTCAGCAAGGCAGGAATTGAAGAGAACTATCTTAATCCAATAGAGCACATACATGTAATACCTATAAATGACATTATACATAGTACATGTATGTACTATATGATACATATACATTTGTATTATACATAATTGTGAAAGAATGGGAAGAGTAAATATGTAAATTTACTGACATTAGTAGATTCCCAACAATAGGCCCACCAACACCACTCTACAATAATGTTCCAGGTTGACAAGCTCCATCTACATGTTCAGGGATTCCAAGTACATTTTCATTTCCCCACTGTGAATCAGGAGCAAACAACCAATCATGAGCAGACATCTAAGGAAGGACACTAAAGGTAGAGATCCAACAATAAAATAGAAAACAAAAGCAACCTAGAGATACAGAAAATAAAAAGGAAAACTTCAAACCAACTTTAACCTTAACATCCTGAGGGGTGAGAGAATATCTTGCATCCACAAAATAAGAACAGGATGCATTAAAAATAAAAATAAAAACAAGAAAAAAAACAGATAACAAAACATTGCTCTTGGTAATTGAAAACTTGACAGCAGAAATAAAAAATATTTGGAAGAGTTAAAAGATGAAGTTGAGAGACTCTTACAGAAAGTAGAGAAAAGAGACGGACAATAGGAGAGAAAAGGTGAGAAAATTTGAGAACCAGCCAAGGAGGCTTAACATTTGAATAAGAGTAGTTCTAGAAGGGAGGATATGTATGGGGAAGAAAAATTAATTCAAGAACATTTCAGAAAGTGAAGGACATGTCTTCACTTCTAGTCTCATGCTACAAACCCTAAGAGATATTATCCATTTTTTATGGTTTGTCTTCTATTGGCTTTATATGGCTCTTCAGCCCATACTTCTCTCTTATATGTCAAAATGCAATTTTATTGCTACCAGACATCTTGCACTGGAGGCATAATTGTAAAACAAGGAGATATATACATGGTACTTTAAAGAAAGCTGTGCAGAACATGTTAGCGTGCTTGGGTAGACCTTCCAAGGAAGTGAGACTTGAATTGAACCTTGGAGCCTTATGTATTAGTTTCCCATTGCTGCTGTAACAAATTACCACAAACTTAGAGGCTTAAAACACAAATTTATTCTTATAGCTCTGGAGGGCAGAAATCCAAAATGGGCTAACATCAAAGTGTCAGCAGGATTGTACATCTTCTGTAGGCTCTAAGGGAGAATCCATCTCCCTGTCTTTTCCAGCCTCTAGGAGCCTCCGGCTTTCCTTGGCTCATGGCCCCCTTCCATCTTCAAAGTCAGAAATCACATTGTTCTGATCTCTGCATCTGTCTGTACATCTCTTTCTTTGACTCTGCTTCTCCTGTCCTCCTCTTTCACTATTAAGGACCCTTATGATTACAGAGGCCTATCAAGATTATCCAGAATAATCTTCCCGTCTCAAGATAATGAATTTAACAACAACTACAAAAGCCCTTTAGCCATGTCAAGTAAATTAATAACAGCTTCCAGGAATTGGGGGTATTATTCTGCTTATTACAGCTGGGTATAATTGGGATAGCTAGAGAGGAATCATTTTCCATATCACAAAAAAAATGAATGCAATATGTTTCAGGGCAGTGAAGAAGCTGTCTGGCTGGTTTAGAGTCTTATGTTAGGAGGTACTGAGAGAATGGATAGCTGAGAGGTGCAGTGGGGAAACCATATTATGAAGACTCTTGGTTGCAGGGATCAGCATCTTTTGACTTTTCTGAAGTCAATGGGAGAATTTTGAAATTGTTAAAGTATAGAATAAAGGGTTCTACAGCTGTACAGACTCTTAGGGGAAGTTCTGACACCATGCCCTGCCTTCAGGAATGTAAAGTGAGATGATGCCCATTTTGAAGATAAGACCACAAAAGTCCAGCTGTTGTCTTACCTGAGGCATGGATTTGGAGTATTAACAAGCTGTCTCCTGGTACTTAATGAAGGGTAATTCTGCTTTGGGAGTGGTAATACAAATTCTCTATGCATTACCTTGCAGAGTCATTGATTTATTAACTTTTCCTTTGGCCACATGGAGAAGAACTGGAATGTGTCTGAGCTCTACTGCCAATCAAAATTTTTGGAGTTACAGATGCCAATTTCAATATGGGTACCATGATAATCAATTAGCATATAACATTTTTACATTCCATGGGAGATAACATTGAACCTTTGAAATCCACCTGGATTCAAGGGGGATTTTTATAGACAAATTTAAAAGAATGCATGCTTGGTTATCAAACCTGAAAAGAATTTAATTCTTGTGAATATTCACAGCCTTCAACCTTATCTATCAATACTAAATTTCTTCTAAACCGTTTTACTCTTTGGAATTCTCTTTCTTATACCTACTTAAACACCCCATCCCATATTTTCAGAATTCCTTATACCAACATATCTTATTAGGAAGACCTGTATATCCGTGGCTATAGACAGATTTCATTTGGTAAAAATGGAAACAGAAATACAGGTTCTAAAGGAAACTGACACTTAACAGAAGACTACAGAAATCAGTCTTTAGGAAAAGTTAAGGAAGTTTAATATTCTTCTATAGTTATCCTTCTTGATGCCTCTTTTGGCACCATATAATTTCAAAGTTAGATCTGAATAAGATCTACTTTCAGATTTTAAAATCCTTTCACCCCTAAATTTGTATACATGTATTGTGTTTAATATCTTAGAGATATCTGCCATTTTTAAAAGGCACAACTTTTTTTTTAAACATCTTTATTGGAGTATAATTGCTTTACAATGGTGTGTTCGTTTCTGCTTTATAACAAAGTGAATCAGCTATACATATACATATATCCCCATATCTCTTCCCTCTTGTGTCCCCCTCCCACCCTCCCTATCCCACCCTTCTAGATGATCACAAAGCACCGGGCTGATCTCCCTGTGCTATGTGACTGCTTCCCACTAGCTATCTATTTTACATTTGGTAGTGTATATATGTCTATGCCACTCTCTCAACTTTAACATCACTTATCAATATCACTCTTAGATCTAACAAGATTTTAATCCTCAGTATTATCAGAATACCTGAAGCAACTTATACCTCTTGGTTTCATAATAAGTACCATATCTATCATACCTTCTTTCATAAAACTACATTTTTTTTCTTCAGAGTGATCTTACCCCTTGAAAATGTTACTTTTTGAGCACAGCCCAAGATACAATTTCTAAGATACCAGTATCATTATTGGAATAGCATAGTAATCTAGGGACTAGAGTTGTTAATTGAAGGATAAGTGCCTCTGTCCTTTTTCCACTGTGAGAGTGTGGGGAAATTCCAGATTTTTAAAGTAAGGTTTTGCCATATGCAGAAACTTCGGGGAGATTTTCATCCCTTGATGTTTAATTGTTATACGTTTCAATCCAGGTGAAATGATATCTCTTCAGTGTTGAGTGGCACATGAAAGAAGTTCAGCATGTAGAAACCTACATGTCCTTCATATCTTGAAATAACAGATGAAAGACCGTATTGTTCTTAGGTCCTTGTGCTCCAATAGACAAAATGTAGTAGCAGAAAAATACAGGCCCACACTTTTCAGCAGGGGCCATTTTTAATTAGCCCATGACAATGAATCCTCTTTATCCTACAGTTTAGACTTTTGACCACATCAGAGAGATTAGGAGCAGGAGAATGATGAGCGGCTCCTGGGGTGTATGCTCACTGCTCTACACATTATCCTTAGTTATGGACTTTCTTTAATGGATAAGGGACAACTAGCCATGGTGCTGTGACAATGGCTAGCAACGGGTGGTGTGGCAGACCCAGAGTAGGGATGGATCACGCATTGAGAAAAGTGATTAAATCACATCTTGCAGAGAATAGAATATCAGTGCATCAGTTCTGTCTCCAAATGTGCTGTCCCTTGATCTTGTCTAAAGGTAGCCAACAATAAAATTATTTTAGGATGACAATGATCACCTATAACATATATGAGATATTCAGACTTAGATGGAAACAGTTTTATTGTTGACACAAGTCAAGTGGAAATCCTTTGGAGATTATTTTCTGTATCACTTGAGGGGCTGAGTCCCCTTGGAGCAGTCAAGGGCATTGATTGATTGACAACTCTTGCCCCAGGGGGTAGATTTTACTATCTACAAATTATAGCTGAAGCTCAAGAGTCACAAGCTAGGTTTGTGTGGCTTGAGTCTACAAGGTGTCCTCGTGGGCTGACACAGGACTGGTTTATCAGCTCCTGAATCCAAGAGCTAAGAAGCTGGTAAATAGTTGTGGGCAAAGTTGTAGAGAGTTAAGACCCATTGAGGGCAGCATTAGCAATCAGTGAGTTTTGGTAATGTCCCTGACAGTGGGGTTCAAGGGCATCTTTCTTTTCTGTAAATGCTCATCTCACACATATCTGCATGACTGTCTTATCTCCAAGTTTTTGCTTAACTGTCACCTTTTCTTAATGGCTATCCTATGTGAAAATTGCAATATGACTCCTTCTACCCCCTTCACCCTCCTTACCTTCTATGCTACACTATTTCCTCTGTTTTTTCATAGTACGTTTTACCTTCTTATGTACTGTATTTTTTATTTATTTATTTTGTTTATTTTAAAATTGTTTGTCTCGATGATAAGCTTCAAAGAGCAGGGATTATTGTTTTTTTTCAGTGCTAAAACCCCAGGACAGAGCCTTTTATATAATAGGTGTGCAACAAATACTTCTTGAATGAATTAATGAAAAGAGCAGATTCTGATACATTTCAATAATACTTTAAAATAATTGTAACCCAACATTATGCAACACACAGTTACATCAACCACACAAATTCCAGGGCCAATATGGAGTCTAGAATCAGCAGAAAACTTAAATCTTGATAAAATCCTGCCACTGGAGGGCCCTACGTAATAGAAAATCTCGACAACCTACCCATTAATATTTTATCTGGTGCAAATTCCAAACTTTAACTTGTTGAAGAGCTCAAGCTCTTCAAAGTTATGGGCGGTGCATCTAGCAACAAAAGTATGCAATACATACTTTTTAAATAAATATTTTATCCTTCAATTGAGTTTTTAAATTCTCCACTTGGAAGGCATAGTTTCTAGGAGAAAATTGTATTCATACCAGGTCTTCTGATTGCTAATATATTTAATATATTTATATCAATTACTAAGTTTAAATAACAAGCTTCAATGGAGGAAAATCCTTACTTACAAAATCCATGAAGATCAGTACACTTTGGCTATCATGGGAGGTGAAGTTAATGAAAATTTAACTTTTCTGGGAATTCTGAGTTTGTATTGGCAGGTTTTAGATTATTAAAGATTCTGTTGTATTTAGTTAAACATGTGTCAACAATTTCCAGCTCTTTCCTAAAAACTCATATATGTATTTAGATATGATATATGAACATACACACACCCATATATGTGTAATATACACATGTGCATGCATATTTAATATTAGGGATTTTATTGAGATTTAAGTTTTCTGATAATTCTAGACTCTGTATTGACCCTGGAATTTGTGTGGTTGATGTAATGAGATCATTTTCTTCCATGACTGAACATCCCTTTAAAGGGGATATTAAATGTAAAGCTTTAGAAGTGCTGTCTTTATATTTTTTCAAGAGTTTTAACAAATCTCTAATTCTATAATGGAAGTCTTTAAGACCCTTGACTCAGGAACCTCTCGCTTAGGAGAAAAAAGCAAAAGTCAAAGATTTTAAGTAGCAGAAGAAAAGAGAAATTTTATCATAGCTTTCTGTGAGCCAGCCCAGGTTGGGTGAGTTGAGACTGGTGGTAGGACGGCCCCAAGTAAGCAGGTAAGGATCTGCATATTTCTGCTTATGCCCAGGATGCAAGAGACACGTCACCAACAGAAAAGCCTTAGCTTCCAGGAGAGAAAAGAACATTACAAAGAAAGAAACCCTTTAGCTGCGCATGTACCCTCCAAGGTTGCAAGGACACTTCTGTGGAGAGGAGGCTAGGGCCAGAATGGCAGGTTTCACCTCTGATAGCCCTGGGTACCATTTCAAATCACTCATGCTGTTCTCCATGCCTGGGCATTTTCATATACCTCTCTTCACTTTGGGGTGCCTACATTATTGTAATCTTTTTGCTGGTGGAGGGTCTTGCCTTGATGTTGATGGCTGCTGACTGATCATTCCAGCTGAAGCCTTATCTCTTAAAATAAGACAACGTTTCCTTTCAGCAATGAATTCTCTGTAGCATACAATGCGTTTTGACAGCATTTTACCCACAGAAGAACTTCTTTCAAAACTGGAGTTAATCCTCTCATACCCTCCTGTTGCTTTATCAACTAAGATTATGTAATATTCTAAATCTTTTGTTGTTATGTGGCACATATATACAATGGAATATTACTCAGCCATAAAAAGAAACAAAATTGAGTTATTTGTAGTGAAGTGGATGGACCTAGAGTCTGTCATACAGAGTGAAGTAAGTCAGAAAGAGAAAAATAAATACCGTATGCTAACACATATATGTGGAATCTAAAAAAAAAAAAAAAAGGTTCTGAAGAACCTAGGGGCAGGACAGGAATAAAGATGCAGATGTAGAGAATGGACTTGAGGACACGGGGAGGGGGAAGGGTAAGCTGGGATGAAGTGAGAGAGTGGCATGGAGATATTTACACTACCAAATGTAAAATAGATAGCTAGTGGGGAGAAGCCGCATAGCACAGGGAGATCAGCTCATGTTTTGTGACCACCTAGAGGGGTAGGATAAGGAGGGTGGGAGGGAGATGCAAGAGGGAGGAGATATGGGGATATATGTATATGTATGGCTGATTCACTTTGTTATAAAGCAGAAACTAACACACCATTGTAAAGCAATTATACTCCAATAAAGATGTTTAAAAAAAAAATCATCACAGCATTTTCACCAGGAGTAGATTCCTTCTCAAGAAACGACTTGCTTTTCTCATCCATAAGAAGCAATTCCTCATCTGCTTAATAATGAGATTGCAGCGATTCATTTACATCTTTAGGCTCCACTTCTAGCTTTATTGCTATTTCCATCACATCTGCAGTTGCTTCCTCCTCTGAAGTCTTGAACCCCTCAGTGTTATCCATGAGAATTAGAATCAACTTCTTACAAACTCCTGTTAATGTTGGTATTTTGACCTCTTCCCATAATCACAAATGTTCTTAATGGCATCTAGAATGTTGAATCCTTTCCAGAAGGTTTTCAATTTACTTTGCTCAGATCCATGAGAGGAGTCATTATCTACAACAGCTATAGCCTTACAAAATGTATTAAATAATAAGATTTGAAAGTCAAAATTACTCCTTGATTCATGGGCTGCAGAATGGAAGTTGTGTTAGCAGTCACGAAAGCAACATTAATCTCATTGTATATCTCTGTCAGTGCATTGACAATTAGCAGTAATATTTTGAAAGGAATCTTTTTTCTGAGAAGTAGGTCTCAACAGTGGGCTGAAAATATTCAGTAAACCATGTTGTAAACAGATGTGCCACTATCCAGGCTTTGTTGTTCCGTTTAGAGAGCACAGGCAGAGTAGATTTAGCATAATTTTTAAGGACCCTAGGATTTTCAGAATCGTAAATGAGCATTGGCTTTAACTTAATGTCACCAGCTGCATTAGCCCCTAATAAGACAGTCAGGCTATCCCTTGAAGTCTTGAAGCCAGATATTGACTTCTCCTCTCTAGCTATGAAAGTCCTAGGTGACATCTTCCAATAGAAGGCTGTTTCATCTACATTGCAAATCTGTTGTTTAGTGTAGCCACCTTCATTATCTTAGTTAGAACTTCTGGATAACTTGTTGCAGCTTCTAAATCAGCACTTTCTACTTCACCTTGCACTTTTACATTGGAGTGGAGAAAACTTCTTTCCTTAAACCTCATGAACCAACCTCTGCCAGCTTCAGACTTTTCGTCTACATCTTCCTTACCTCTCTCAGCCTTCATAGAATTGAAGAGAGGTAGGGCCTTGTTCTGGATTGGCTTTGGCTTAATGGAATGTTGTGGCTCATTTTTATCTCCTATTCAGACCACTAAAACTTTCTCTACATCAGCAGCAAGGCTGTTTTGCTTTCTTATCATTCATGTGTCCACTGGGGTAGTAGCATTTTTACTTTCTTTCAAGCACTGTTCTTTTTTTTTTTTTTTTTTTTTTTTGCCTGCATTGGGTTTTCATTGCTGGACGCGGGCTTTCTCTAGTTGTGGCGAGCGGGGGCTACTCTTTGTTGAGGTGCACAGTCTTCTCATTGAGGCGGCTTCTCTTGTTGCAGAGCGTGAGCTCTAGGCGCAGGGGCTTCAGTAGTTGTGATGCACGGGCTTCGTTGCTCCGCGGCATGTGGGATCTTCGCAGACCAGGGCTCGAACCCGTGTCCCCTGCCTTGGCAGGCGGATTCTTAACCACTGCGCCACCAGGGAAGTCCCAAGCACTGTTCTTTTGCATCCACAATTTGGCTAACTGTTGGGTGCAAGAGGCCTAGCTTTTAGCCTATATTGACTTTCGACATGCTTTCCTCATTAAGGTGAAATAAAGTTTGAAATATTGTGAGAATTACCAAAGTGTGACACAGAGACACAAAGTGAGGAAATGCTGTTGGAAAATGGTGCTCATAAACTTGCTTGATGCTGGGTTGCCATAAACCTTCAATTTGTAGAAAACACAGTATCTGTGAAGTACAATAAAATAAGGTATGCCTGTACATAGAACTACTGTGCCATTACTAGGTCTGAGACATGATGACTTAAAAAAGGAGTTTAATGATTCTCTGTTTGGCTTTATTTCAATTTGCTCTCATCCCTGCCCTGGGGATATGGCCATGATAGCCGATTAGGATTTCAAAATGTTTTATTTCCTTCTGAGATTTGTAGTAAAGGAAAGGGACAGGCAAGCAGGAGCGCTATTTTGAAATCTACTCAGAGATCAAATCTGAAGAAGACTTGTGTGATATAGATGGTTTAAATTGGAAAGGAAGGGTTAGGGGAAATTGTCAGCGTCTCCAGATTCTTTTAACACTGCAGAACTTTGTCAGTTTCTTCTTTTAGTCTCCACGATGTAAAGCTTACACTTCTAAATCCTGGTGCATGATTGAAACAAAGTAAATATGAATACGATCCATCTTGGGATTAATTTGTATAAGAATCTGTGCTGCATAAAAGTGGGTGTATGTCTACTGAGCTGACTACATATTTATCCTAAGGTGTCTAAAAAAACAAAATGTTAAGTGTAATTACTGTGCACATCACTCGCATATCCAGAATTGTCTGAGATGCTCTAGAGCAGTGGTTCTGGGGTAGAGGTTCTTTTTTGAAATTTCCAACCTGTCCACATCTGATACGTGGTCATACTGCACATGACTAGTGGGCAGCTCATGCCACACAGGATTCATCACAAGAGTCTGACCATCCCCAAAATACTCCATACCTGTTCACAAGGTGATCTCACTGATCACGTACTTGGATGATCTGGCAATGGAAAATTGCTATAAAAATTTCTAAGTACTTACCCTTGATTTCTGTGCTTATCTCACTGCAGTGACAAATAGATCAAAGACTGGCAACAACAAAAGAGAAGATATGCTCTGCACCAGCGGAACTGATCATCTTGTGGGGAGGGTAACAATTGAGGAAGGGAAGTCATTATTCTAAGACAGCATATAAGAAAGTATGAGTGCTGTTGTTTCTGCTGTATCTCCAGTGAACAGACCTGTAGACAAGAATTTAAGTGGAGGTCAGTCATGGGGAAATGATCTCAGGAAGTACTTTTACAGGTGTGGGGATATGAGGAAGGGAAAGGAAAGATGCCAGTACAGAGTGCCTTCATGAGCAGGTTGTTGCTATGGAGACTGAGATGAATCCTGCTGGAACCCTTAGATTGTGCAGGGACTGAGTTGTCTTACACAAGCCAGTGAGAAACTGGGAGAATTTAACTGCCAAAGGTCACTGGTTGAAGGTTGCTTTGTTTCTGGGGCATTCTGGCCCTTTCTCCTGCTCCACACACATGCTGGTGAGTATCTTCTGTTGACCAGAGAAAGCCTTCAGGCAGAGTCACAGGTTCTTGTAACACAAAGCCAAAAGTGTGTAAGGGAATGATGAGGGATAAAAGGGTATGGGCGGGGCATGGCCAGTGTCTGCTGCTGTCATGTATAAATATGTAAATAACCCTAGATAATTAATAACCATAAATATAAGTAAGCCCTAGAGACAGGAGGCTACCAAGCAGTATTCAAGGAAGTTTTCTTGGAGGAAGTTTATTTTGAATAGGGCTATAAAGGATGGGTACAAATAAAATGTCAGAGAGAAGGGGGCCTAGCACCTGTCAACAAAAACTTAATCCATCGATCTAAGAAAGAAATGGAAAATTTTATTCAAGCCAAACTTGAGGATTATGACCTGGGAAGAGCATCTCAGAAAGCTCTGAGAACTGTTCCGCCCGTTAGAAGTCAAGGCACAGTTATGTAAGTTTTTTGAGACAGAGGGCTGTACATCAAATGATGTATTATTGACAGTTTACACAATCCAGTTCTAAGTGCCATGTGACCCCTTACCAAGAAGGAATGCTATCTTTAAGGAGCTGTCTTATTGATGTTAGGAGAATGTTGCTCTTTATGGTTAAGCAGGTATTCCTGTCGATGGGGGAGGTTTGGGTGATGCATAACGCAGATACACAATGCACAGTGTGGGGAGAGAGGTCAAAGGGCAGAGAAAATGTTTATGTTTAAGCTTTTCTTGTCTTGCCATAAAATATGAGTTTTATTTCACATATCCTAGGCAGAGGTAGTGAAATCAATAAGAACAAAGACCCTCTAGTGAATAAACACAGTGTGGCATCTACAAAGGAGAGCTTGCCTGGAAGAGAGGTGCCATATTGGGGAACCGGTGGGGCTTGCTTGGTACTGTTGACCTAAAACAAACAGACTGCCAGATACTTCTCCAGCGAAGATGGGTTGATTTGAGATCAGCAGAGAATTGCAATTTTGGGGTTTGTAACCATGGTGAGCCATGTAAAAGTCCCTGTGGCAAAGGAAGAATGCTTTTATAGAGGAGCAAAGGAATTTGGGAGGGCTATAGTAAACAAAGAGTCCATGGCTTTTTATTGGCTGCATCCTTGCCAGGAAAGGTCTTTCTTCTTCTTATTGGGCTCTGCAGGGTGTGAGAGCTCCCCCTTCTGGCCACCTAGCTGTATTTAATTGAAGTTTCTGTTTATTAATTTTTTACAGTACTGATTGAAGATGCCCTAAATGAAAGATAAATAATAAAATATGATTATAATTGCAGACATGTAGTAGGAATTTATATATGTTTATTACTGTGCTGAGCACTGTATTTTCATTTTATTATCTTTTATTATGTAACATGCATGAAACTTTATTCCATAACATCCTGGTATAAGAAATTCCAGGTTAAAAAAAAAAAAAACAACTCCAAATCAATTTAAATTTGTTCCTGTGATATTGTGATTTATAATAAAAAATGTATATTTGACTTTTTTTCCTGGCACAGAGCTCCTAAAACTCTTGGAATTTCCTAATTGATAAGAGACCTAAAGGCATATTTATGAGGTGACTTTTGGACCCCACCTAAGGATTGGGGCTGGTTGCCAGGAAAACCAACCCTGTGATTAGAGGGTTAGAACTTTCAGTCTCACTCCTCCCCCGACCACTGGAGAGGGGAGAGGAGATGGAGCTGCCAATGGCCAATGATTTAATCAATCATGTCTATGTAATTAAGTCTTCATGAAAAACCGAAAGGACTGGGTTCAAAGAGCTTCCAGGCTGGTGAACACGTGGAGGTGTTGGGAGAGTGGTAGTGCCTGGAGAGAGCCTGGAAGCTCTGCACTCTTTCTTCACAGTTTGCCCTGTGCATCTCCTCCATCTGGCTGTTCCTGAGTTATATCCTTTTATATTAATAATCAATCAGTAATCAGTAAGCGAAATGTTTCTCCAAGTTCTGTGCGCTGCTCTAGCAAATTAATCAAACCCAAGGAGGGGGTTTGGGGAACCTCTGATTTATAGCTATTCATTCCGAAGTACAGGTGACAACCTGGGCTTGTGACTGGTGTGTGAAGTCCAAGGAGGGCATTCCTGGAACCTCTAATCTACAGTCAGTGGCTCAGAAGCACCTGGGCTTACGATTGGCATCCAAAGTATGGAGGATGGGGCGGTCTTGTAGGACTGAACCCTTAACCGGTGGCACCTAATGCTATCTCTGGATAGAACTGAGTTGAACTGGGAGACACCCAGCTGGTATCTGAGAATTGCTTGGAGATGTGAGGGAACTGCTCCCCCCAACAGTGGAATTAGTACCAGAACACTCAAGTTAGTTCTCCGTTGCTACTCACTCAGCTGACGGGATATTCTCTCTTGATTGTGTTTAATGGAGACTGTTTCTCTCCATTAGACCATGCTGAGTCCCAGGCCAGAACATTTTAGAGATGAGGCCACTGGCTCTGATTTTACCTTGGTGTGCTTAGTTTCGAAGTTCTTGGGGTTCCTTGCAGGCAAGTGGCTCTGTGTCATGTATGGGCACATAAGTAAGCACCTAGCAGCTTTTCCCACTTAAAGTTCTAAGGCTTCCTCAAGCCACCTGGGGAAACCAGGCACTGGTCCCGCTGTTCATGAACCTGAAATGTCCCAGTTAACTACCTTCTATGTCTACGGAAGGGCTCTCAAAATCTTTCATTTCTAAGCTGGTCTACTTCTGCCCTCTCAGACAATGAGACCATTCTGGTCTGGGGATATTAGGGGGTGCTTGGAAATTTCTATTTTTTTCTCTACGATTCAAACTCCTGAGGCAAGAAATTCAGAGCTCAAAACACAATGTCTGTCTAGCTTCCTGGGACATGAGAAGACTTTTATTCCTTTTAGTGCTCTAGGTCTATGAGCACAAAAACCTAAGTTGATATTTCAATTGATTATCTTGGCACATTTCACTGTCATAACAACCCTATGAGGTAATATTATAATGCTCAGTAAGGAGGAGGAAGTTGAGGCTTAGTGAGGTTTTAGAAATACACCCAAGATTACATTGTTAGTGGGGAGTCTGCCTAACTTCATGGTTATAGCATCTTAAGACTGTGTATGCGGTTATTTAAATTTGATTTGATAGTCGACTGCAGATCTTTGCAAATTCTGAAGCTCTTGTGCAAGTTTGAGAACGCAGTCTTTTGAATGTTTTGGAGAACTGAGAGAATGGAGACGTGGAGACTTCTGAAGAAGCTGCATCAGCAATCCACAGCCTGAGGATCAAAACCATCTTTGAGGATGATTCATTGATTACTTAGAGGGAGAGAAGAAAGGGAAGTTGAGAAGAGACACAGATGAGGCTAGGTTTCCACATCTGTTCTCCCTATACTCCTGAATGTCTCATTAAAATATTCAAATTTTACCTTACATAATTTTAACATAAATGGCTACATGGGGCAGTTAAAATCTAAGAATCCTGTCATCATGGTCCCAAAGCAATTTGCTTACAGTTATCATTGAATCTGAATATTAAATCTTTCTGATGAACTTTAAGTTCAATTTGCCAATGGAACAAATCCTTTGGAACTTTGATTAATATTGTATTAAATTTATAGAATACATTTTAGATGAGTTGGCAAGGTCATATTATTAAGATTGTCCAGGTTGGAACATGATATGCTTGTCTATCTTATCCATTTTTCTTTTATGACCTTCAATAAAGTTAAATTTTTTTCTTTATATCAAGCTTGCACATTTCTTGTAAAGTTAATTCCTATACATTTCATATTAACTGTTGCTAATATAAATGGATTTTTTTCATTATATTATGGAACAGGTTATTGCTAATATAAAATAAAACTATTATTTTGATGTATTTATCTTGCATTCGACAATTATTATATAGATCTTAGGGGTTTCAACAGTTTTCATTATTTGGGGGCGTATTCTAGATGGATAAATCATATAATTTGCAAATAATAATTACTTTCCAAGAATAATACCTTTCCCCTTTTGCTTAGTGTATTGGCAGGAAATACAGACAATATTGACAGATAGTGATAGTTTTAAAACTTTTAAACCTTTATAGCAAGCGGTACGAGTCTGTTGAAACCAACTATAAATCATTTAATACTCCAAATTATTGTTTTGGATTAGAATTGTTGAATAAAGGGCTGTAGTTGTGTTTATTCAACAAACCATAATTCTGAGGCAAATCGCTTCTTTAAAAGGAAACTCATCATGACTGGGAAATTGCTGAATTCCATAAGACACTAATATCTTCGTGAGGCAAGATCTCGGTATCTGAAATATTAAATATATGACATATGGTTGAATGGTTCATTTCCAGAGCATTTTTGGCTCACTCAAATGCAGCTCTACTACTTTTGAAAATGTCTCCTTTGGGTGAAGGGCACATGGGGAAGTTTATACTCTCGAAAGCAGCAGTAAATACAACATATAGTTTGTTGTTACAGGGACGTGGAAATTTATTCATTTTAAGTGCTTATTTCAAGCATGGGTGTATGACGGTTCACTTTTACTCTTTGCCATGTACTAAAATAAAATGACATCATTAAAAATCATCTGAAAATAATTAGGATTGTGTCTCTACTTGGATTCTGAGTGGGAAAAAATAGGCACATTGGCAGGGAAAGTGATCAGAGGTAGTGCTAAGGAAACATTGAACATTGGAAGAGACAAAGATCTTGCAATATTGCCTGAAGTGGAGTCATGTGCCCAGGGGAGGATGCTGGAGAAGTGAACCCAGTGGAGGAGATTACTGACCCTAGCCAGGAAATAAAACAGGTATCCAAAAAAAAAAAAAAAAACAGTTGGCTGTTAGGTTGCAACAGGGGTCAAATCCCACAACAGAAAAAAAGATGTCATAACCACCAAGACCAAACCTCCAAAGCTAATGTAAAATGGATAATTGGAACAATTTTGCCTGTTGTCTTTTCTTTATTCTGCCAAGCACATGTTCTAGTGATGATCTTACAAAGTTACAAATACCTCAGAATAAGCACCCATGGGTTCTTATCTGATTGATTCTAGATGCTTAAATAAATCTTTTCTTTGGTTTTAGATATGAACTCCTGAATAGGAGAGTAGCAATTGAAAGCAAAGTCTAGCTATGAGTCTACACTGACACAATCCCTTGCTTTTCTCCAAATTTTTTCTCCAAATTTTTCTCCAATTTTCCTTTAAAAAGAGGTGTGTTTGGAGAAAAATTGGCATGAGCAAGTTAAGATAAAAGGGGTGGATTTTCCAATAGAACAACAACAACAAATGAATTAAGTACACATAGTAGATACTAAAGAAATAGTGAATGCATGGAATTGAATTAATGGTGTCATATGACATACAATCCTGCCTTCTTCACACTGAACAGATGCTGTCCAGTACTTGGATAATGTCTATGAAATCTACATTTTCTGATCTGTAGGATCAAATGTGCACCTCACTCAGGTTTGGCTAATGAAAAGTCTGTTGAGTAGACAGTGCATTCTGTGCTCTATACAAATGTTTCCACCATTTTGGTCCTTGATAAGACATTTACTTGTTGTTATATAGTAATGTTTCTTTAACAGACAATATAATACAACAAAAAGAATGGTATTAAGTGTATTTAAATAAAAGTATAGAAAAATTTCACTTATCCAGAACATTAAATTTAACTGGTAAACCAATTATTTTGGTTGTTTGAGTATTATGCATTCGGAATGCATACATCAAATAAAAATAGCGTGATTTAGTCAATTTCTGATAGTCCACAAGGATTGTCTCATTCCTTAAGTTCCTTATTTTTCAGTAATAAATACTGTATGGCACCATGTACAAAATCTGGTCATTTGTTATTTGATTTAACTGTCATTTAAATTCTAGGTAACTAGAAGTTTCAATACATAATTCTGAATTAATTTCCAGAGTGTCAAGAAATGTCCTTGAAAGAGAGATAATCTTCAAGTGGCTTTGCTGTAAAGGCAGTATATTTCCTGGAAGGTGTATGTGTCAGGGAACTCTGTAGCACTGAGAACTTATTTATGATCTGACCAATAAACCTTACTTTGATTTTGGAAAGCAAAAGGAGAACCCTGCAGTGGGGAGAGTGGACACCCAGTCTCTGTGGACTTGAAAGTCCTTCCAGCATCATGGTACCTTAAAATGAAATTTGCATGGGTCTGGTACAACTGAGCAAAAGAGACCAGATTCAACTTTCGTGATATTAAGAGCATATTATAACAGAAATTAATGATGATTGTACAAGGTTCTAAACACATTCCACATACTAATAAACACCAGAGCTGAAAGAAAATATGTAATTAATGCCATAGCAGCTGCTGACTACTGCCAAACTCTGCCACCCATAAAAAAAGTTCCAACATTGCTGCAGTATTATTACATTCTATGCTCTATGCAAATATTTCTTTTTCAATAAAAAGACCCATATGTAGCAAAAATACTCAGCTTACTTTTGAAAATCCTCTGGCATGACTCTAGGAGAAGCAGTAAAGGAGAAACATTCAAATACAAGGTCCCAAAGCACTTACTAGGAAATTTTGTGGAAGCAGCTTATGGTTCTCCTACTGTAGATGGGCCAGAGGAAGTGCCATATGACTAAAGCACTTCTCCTCAATTTTTAAAAATGGGCACTTATTGTTGAATTTCCCAGCATCCTTTTCTTCTCCTTTTGAGGATAACTCAGCTATTTTAAGGGAACTGCTTACTCTTTGGTCAGTGATAGTACCCTGTCTGCCAAAACTACTCCTCTTCTGCTGAAGACACAAAGGAGGGCACAAATACAAACTTGGCCAGTTAGTCTTTCCTTTAGGGTTTTCCAGTTGTGACCTAGAGAAGAGTAACTCTTACTCTCAAGTGGCAAAACCAAGGCATGAGTCAGGGAGCTGCTAGCAGCCTTTTGGTGAAAGCCAGTCTGCCATAGGAGATAATAAAGCTGACAGTCAGTACAAAGCAGCAGCCAGATGCAGGGATGGCTCACAGCCTCAAGACCCTAATTCCCGCCATATGCAGCTCTACTTGGTCTTTCCCAGTGGTGTGAGCCAACGAGTTCCCCTTTTTGCCTAAGTTGACTTGAAATGTGTCTTGACATATTCTCTCCCTTTCAAGAATAGAATGATGCTAGCTTTTATTTACTGCCTCGTGACCTTGCACAATCTACCTAATCTCTCTGAACTGTTTCCACATCTCTAAAATTGGAACCATATTGTTGTTGAGAGGATTAAGTGAGCAAATAGGGATGTAGCTTGTATTTATTTGTTTACCATCAGTCTCTTTCACTAGAAGAATGAGGACAGGTACTACGGTGATTTTAAAATATGGTCCCAAATTATTTGACATTCCATCCAATCAAGAGATATAACTTTATCTTAGTCCCGTGGATCTGGGTCAGTTTGTGACCATTTTAACCAACAGAATGCTGTGTGTGTGTGTGTGTGTATAAGTATAAATATAATACATTTATAATTTATGTATATATATAATTTATGATGAGTAAAAAATTATACACTTGCTATTTCATTTTTTAACCAAAGTTATCATGTTCCTTTAGTTTTTCCAGTTCTTTTTAGATTTTCCAAACTTTCAAACATGCTAATTATCAAACTGAAAAACAAAGCAAAACAAAACTTATTTATTTATCTATTTATTTACATCACTCAGCCTGCAAAATTTTATTGTTCTTCAAGTCTCCATTCAGGTGTCATGTCCTTCATGAAAACACATATATCATTTCATGTACATCTGCCAGAAATTCTGTGTAATAGATACTCTATGTGAGATAATTGAATCAAAGGGATTATGCATTTCAATGTTGATTCACTCTGCCATATTGCCCTCCCAAAAGGTTAGACCAATTTGCATTCCTACCAAAAGTATATAAGACTAACTGTGTAAACCATGGTCAACATATTACCAAATTTAAAAATAAATGCCAATTATGAGCAAGAATGATCTCATTGTTTCAATTTCTAATTTCTGATTTTAGTTAGGTAATACTTTTGCAAGTATTTTTTTTAAATTTGTTTATTTATTTATTTTTGGCTGTGTTGGGTCTTCATTTCTGTGCCAGGGCTTTCTCTAGTTGTGGCGAGCGGGGGCCACTCTTCATCGCGGTGCGCGGGCCTCTCACTGTCGCGGCCTCTCTTGTTGCGGAGCACAGGCTCCAGACGCGCAGGTTCAGTAGTTGTGGCTCACGGGCCCAGTTGCTCTGCGGCATGTGGGATCTTCCCAGACCAGGGCTCGAACCCGTGTCCCCTGCATTGGCAGGCAGATTCTCAACCACTGCGCCACCAGGGAAGACCCTTTGCAAGTATTTTAACACATTTTTTTCCTCTTTTTCTATTGAAGTATAGTTGATTTACCCTGTTGTGCCAGTTTCTGGTATACAGCAAAGTGATTCAGCTATATATAAATATATATATATATATATATATTCAGTTATATATATATATTCTTTTTAAGATTCTTTTCCATTATAGGTTGTTACAAGATATTAAATGTAGTTCCCTGTGCTATACAGTAGGTCCCTGTTGGTTATCTATTTTACATATAGTAGTGTGCATCTGCTAATCCCAAACTCCTAATTTATCCCTCCCCCCACTTTCCCCTTTGGTAACCATAAACTTTTCTGTCTGTGAGTCTATTTCTGTATTTTAGCACATTTATCTGAAGTCTTAAAATGAGTTTGGGCAAAAAATATATCAGCAAAAAATATTTTTTATCAACAGTAAAATTATCCATTATTGAAAATGTATTAGAACAAACAAAATAATTTTTAAGGTGTCTGGATATAAGAGCAATATGCAATCAATGGTTTTTAATTTGTTAGAATGATATTAGCTAAGCAGTAACAAAACTATTTCCATTTTATTCAACTTATATAATGAATAATAATTCGTAGATATAGGCATGAAATACAGACAGTAAACCACACATAGTAAAATTTAGATCTGATATATTTGACTCAGGAAATTCTTACTTGGTATAAACAGTGGTTGTAAAAATAAACTTACAATGGCATCAGCTCCAATATGTAAAATGGTTCTTAAACTTCAGAACACAAGCTTACTTCAACTTCCAAAGAGAATCTGATAAAAGTTACAAATATTCTCTGAGCAAATGAACACACACACACGTACACAACTTCATATACATTATCACATAGAATATTAGAGAAGTCTTTGATTAAGAACCCTGGGATGGTAGAAAATATGCACACCGGATTATTAATTATTCTTATTATTCCACTTGGTATTCTTGAGAGATGAGTAAAAGATATTCCCAGATGGTTGCTTTATGTCCTATACAAATTTGTTACTTCTGCATTAATTTATCATTGTGAATAGACTATTTTAAATGTATATAATACTGAATTTGTGACTCCCTAGCATGTAGATGTCATTTTGAACCACAAAATAAAATTATATTACATATAAGGACAAAGTAGATTGACAACAAAAAAGTTTTTCGAACCAGGCCCAGGCTATTCTAGCACCTCTAGATCTTTCAGAGGAGGAGAAATCATCAAAGGAGACTGAAAAAGAAGAAGCTTTTTTTGGTAGATGAAAAACTAGGAAATTAAGGGATTGTGATGTCATTAAGTTAAAGGAAGAAAGAATTTTGTGGCCAATGGAGTGGGTCAACTGTGATGAATTTGCTGAGATGTTAAGTAAAATGAGGATGGATAACCAACCATTGGATTTGGAGCAGTGAGGTTATTGATGATCTTGACAAGAGTAATGTCACTGAAGTAATGACTATAGTAGCTACATTGCAGTGGATTGAGGAGAGAATGGGAGATGAGGGATTAGAAACAGTGACAAAAGACACATCTTTTGAGGAGTTTTGTTTAAAAGGACATGGCTTAATGGTGGGTAGAAATGGAGATAGTTGGAAAGACATGTAAAGACAAAGAAGGAATCTGTTTTTAGATTGGATTTACTAGGGCTTGATTGTATACTGATGAGAATTGTTCAGGAGCAAGGCAAAACTTGGTGGGGCAGAATTGAAGTCCTTGGGAAGGTGAGAGATGATGGAATCCATAGCATAGTTGGAGGGAATTGGCCTGGGATAGAAGTGGAGACATTCCTTCTGCTTCTAACAAGAGAGCAGGCAACAAGTCAGGCCCATATTTTGGAAGATTAGTACATTTGGAAGGAGGAATGAGGAAGTTTCCAGTTTTTTTTTAATAGTTTCTCTGTACAGTATGAGGTATGGTCATCAGTTGAGAGGTATGAGTGGGAATAAGTGGCAAAGAGTCTTTGAAGTGGAAGAAGAAAGTGAGAAATAGCCATTTTGGAAAGCGAGAAAACAAGCATAATTAGCAAATGCAGTAGGAGTGATGAGTCATGGTAAACTGCTACTTGAGATTTGTGGTAATAAATTTAAAGTGAGACCAGGTAGCATAGTTTTGACATTTTCTTTAGTTAACATTCAGCTACTCATGTTCATGGAAGGAATCAGCAGATCTGGGGGTTTTCCAGGTGAATATGAGTGAAAGGAGTGGAGTCAGGGGAGTTAAGAATGTTTGCAAGAAGAAGATTATAATGCTTGACTGTGAAGTTTAAGTTGAGTAAAAGGAGAGATGAAGACACTCATATGAATATGGATAGGGAAAAGGTTGTACGGCCAACATTTTGTTTAGAAGAATGAAATGATGGTATTAAGTAATGAGCTGGAATAATAGAATGTGGTTATTGCTGAGTGAGAAGCTTGAAACTGAGGATTTCAACATAATGCAAGAATGAAAGATCATGAAGTCAAGTAAATGACTGTGAGATTGCTAATGGGAGGTGAAAAATAAGATCCCTGAAGGTGAGGAGTTCAAAGGCAGAGAGGTGAATTTTGGGGGGATCATTTATGTAGAAGCTGTAGCCAAATAAAATGATAAAGGAGTAGGAGTGAAAATAAAGGCAGTGATGCAGGTGCTATAGTCATCATCAGAGAATGAAGGATGCGATTGGGATATCGGTAGATGATGACTGAAGAAAGTTTATTGAGTGGCAAAATCATTTGGCGTGAACTTCCCAGAAAGTACAAAGTTTGAAATAAGAAGTGAGATGACTTGGAAGTGGCAGTGAAGAGCATGGAGGAAATTTACCCCACCTCCAGGGCTTGAAAGACACAAACTGCTACGGAACAGCATCCACTGAAGAAGGCAACAGGAATCGGGATTATAGGCAAGAAGGTGAAGGAAATTTTCAGAGAAGTTGAAGGTCATAGGGGTTTGTGGATGACAGAGTGTTCAGATGGCACAATTCAAGGGCCAAAAGTAAGGGAGGTTAGAAAGGTGGTTCAGGTTCAGGGAGGTACAGAGGCCCTGGGGATAAGGAAGGACCTGGGAGACTCAAGCTTCTTTGACTGATGGCATGCAGGTAGGTTTGATCCGGACACCCTGGGGGAAGGCAGGAAATCCATTCAACCTGGAAGGTCTGGAGCCACAGATGTAATGACTGCAGGTTCCTGTTGCGTGCAGGGGCAGCTTGGGAGATGGGTGCAAAACTCTGCAGAGGGCTGACTCTTAGGTAGCCAAGAACATGGGACTGTTGGGGTCTCTTGTTTTCTATAGAAGAGTGGTGTCACAGACCCTGGATTGACTATCTCACCTGGCATAAGTAGCTTTGAAAGGGCCTCTGCTCTCTTCCTCTCCATGTATTTCCAGAGCACCAAATGACAAAAGTTATTGACAAATCTTGAGAAATTTGAACCTCTGGAAAGACAGAACTTCACTCTCTCCAGATCTCCATACATGGAGCTTTCTGTCAGGTCCCTCCCTCTGCACAACCTCACTCCAGAATTCCCTGCAAAATATCACTCTCACAAAGATCCTCTCCCTGAGGAAACAAGGGCCTCTTCAGTCAAGTTTATTTACATCTTAACCTCTTTCAGACAGAGGCTGGGGTAAAACATTTTTTGCTCAAGGCCAACAAGAATCAGTGAAAGAAAGTGTTAAAAAAGCAGAGGCAAGTCAGCCAGGAAGATAATCTCTGGGTGGAGAATTCCTTCCTGGTCTGGGAGAAGTAAAGAAATGGTAATGGAAGGGAAATGACAAAACCCTAGGAGCTGGTCTTGAAACCGGCAGTAACCTTGCTGGCGTTGCTTCCGTGCTGCTAATCTCATATCACACAGTCCTAGGGCGCATGGCCAAGTGGTGTAGCTGGGCAAACTTTCTTCTGTGTGTTTCAGGAGAGGAAAATCTTATACCATCATGTGTGTCTTGAAAAGGCCATGCCCCTGACCTGTGAGCATAATCCTGAAGCTCAATGTCCTTGAGTTCCCAGCGGTGCTACTCAAAGGACCCAACCGCATTTGCTCAGTTTCTCAAAGAGCTGCTATTTGTTTTTTTTGTTTTGGGTTTTTTTTTTTATTAATTAATTAATTTATTTATTTTTGGCTGCATTGGGTCTTCGTTGCGGTGCGTGGGCTTTCTCTAGTTGCAGCGAGCGGGGCCTACTCTTCATTACGGCGCACAGGCTTCTCACTGTGGTGGCTTCTATTGTTGCAGAGCACGGGCTCTAGGTGCATGGGCTTCAGTAGTTGTGGTATGCAGGCTCAGTAGTTGTGGTATGCGGGCTCAGTAGTTGTGACTCGTGGGCTCTAGAGCGCAGGCTCAGTAGTTGTGGCGCACGGGCCTAGTTGCTCCACGGTATGTGGACCTTCCTGGACCAGGGTTCGAACCCGTGTCCCCTGCATTGGCAGGCGGATTCTTAACCACTGCGCCACCAGGGAAGTCCAAAGAGCTGCTATGTGTAAGGACCCTGACTAGTACTGCAAGTATTTTCTAAGCCATTCTCCCATTATGAGAACTTTACAATAATAGCCCCTTTTCAATTGGTGTGACGCCCAGAGAGCCGCTCTTGGGACAGGTCCCTCCTTATTCTGGACTCAGTCCTGGTACAGATTAGGAGGGTGACTTAGGGAAAGACATTTCACCTCCTGGCCTCAATCTTCTGCTCTGTAAATGGGAGAATCAACCTCTTGCCAGTTCTAACATCCTGTGAACCATAAAATAGAATTCTAAGAGAATTCTAAGAGCGGGGTGTGTAATGTCCCTTTTAGCCAGGAAAGTTGTACCCCACTGGTCATCAAGGAAATGAAAATTTCAAAGCAACGTTATTTTAATTTTTGCTCGTTGAGATAATGAAGGTAGAAGAAATGAATGTCTGGTGCTGCTGTGAGTGCAGAAAAATAGACTATCTCAAGTATTGCTGGTGAGGGGGTCAAGTGGCACAGCAGATCAGAAAGTGATCTACCAATAGTATCAATAAATTTAAAAGCATACAAGTTCAACAAGTCAACGTCTGGAATACCTGTTTATATTTCCTATAATAAATATCTACTTATTAACTATAAGGAAAGAAAAAGGACATGGAGGAAGGAAGGAAATAGGAAAGGTAAGAGGGAAGAAAGGAAGAAGGAAGAGGAAGAATGAAAAAGGATGTTGTTTTTTATTTAGTGAGATAAGAAAGAATGTAAGTTCTTTTTTTTTTTTTTGCCAGAGAGAATCAGGAGTTCAATTTTTGACATGTTGAGTTTGAGATGGATATTAGACCTAAAAGTGGAGTAATTGAATAGGTTTTTTGGATATAAATGAATTAGATATACTCCATTCTTTTATTCCAGTATTTCTTTTGCTTAATGGCAGGCATGGCTTGTGACTTGGTTGGGATTGGAATTTGGTTTCGGATTATATAGCAGAATTTAAATACTGAATATAATAGTATAGACCTAGGCCCTATGGGATTCAGCCTTCAATTGGTAGTTGGTAATTTCCTGGTAAAATCAGCATCCTTTACATGTTTAAGATTGACATATTTTGGTACAAATAAAATTTTTTATTGCACGCGCTCCTCCTTGTTTGAGAAAGTCTATACTTCTATAGGCTTTCTTCTAGAAGAAGCATTCCCACTTCAAAGGTCCCTTTAGTGAACCACTGGGGAATCTACTATGTGGCAAGGAGTGTTTGCTCTATATTCAGGGAAGACTCCACAGATACTCACAGAACGTTGCAGAGTTGAGGGTAAAACGTGTCCGCCAACATTTACCTGATTCAAGAAATGTGTTCAGAGCTTCCCTGGTGGCGCAGTGGTTGAGAATCTGCCTGCCAATGCAGGGGACACGGGTTCGAGCCCTGGTCTGGGAAGATCCCACATGCCGTGGAGCAACTGGGCCCGTGAGCCACAATTACTGAGCCTGCGCATCTGGAGCCTGTGCTCCGCAACAAGAGAGGCCGCGATAGTGAGAGGCCCGCACACCATGATGAAGAGTGGCCCCCGCTTGCCACAACTAGAGAAAGCCCTCGCACAGAAACTAAGACCCAACACAGCCATAAAATAAAAAATAAATTAATTAATTAATTTAAAAAAAATTAAAAAAAAAAGAATCAGAAGAAACATTTAAAAAAAAAAAAAAAAAAAAAGAAAGGTGTTCATTCCACCATGGTAAGGAGCAGGAGAAACACATCTAATTTCCAACCTGAAGCATTTTCCTGAAAATGTGTCCCATCTTTGATTCAAGTCAACCCAAACTGAAGCATTTTTCTTAAAATAAGAAAAAGAGCTTCACCACTTTAATAAGAAGTTGGTTAAGTCACCAGTGAGAGAGAAACGATGATGGTTTTATTTTGCAGTCTTAGCTCATCTTTGACATTTCCTTTCAGAAAACCGAGCGGCCTCACCCTCTTTTATGCCACTCAGAGGAAGCAGCTGCAAGAAAGGTAGTGCTGCTACTGGGAATATACCCTGAGAAAACCATAATTCAAGAAGAGTCATGTACCACAATGTTCATTGCAGCCCTATTTACAATAGCCAGGACATGGAAGCAACCTAAGTGTCCATCGACAGATGAATGGATAAAGAGGATGTGGCACATATATACAATGGAATATTACTCAGCCATAAAAAGAAACAAAATTGAGTTATTTGTAGTGAGGTGGATGGACCTAGAGTCTGTCATACAGAGTGAAGTAAGTCAGAAAGAGAAAAACAAATACTGTATGCTAACACATATATATGGAATCTAAAAAAAAAAAATGGTTCTGAAGAACCTAGGGGCAGGACAGGAATAAAGACGCAGACATAGAGAAAGGACTTGAGGACACGGGGAGGGTGAAGTGTAAGCTGGGACGAAGTGAGAGAGTGACACTGACATATATACACTACCAAATGTAAAATAGATAGCTAGTGGGAAGCAGCCACATAGCACAGGGAGATCAGCTAGTGTTTTGTGACCACCTAGAGGGGTAGGATAGGGAAGGTGGGAGGGAGACACAAGAGGGAGGGGATATGGGTATATATGTATACGTATAGCTGATTCATTTTGTTATAAAACAGAAATTAATACAACATTGTAAAGCAACTATACTCCAATAAAGATGTTAAAAAAAAAAAAAGAAAGGTGGTGCTGGAGGCTGATGAACTCTGACACGTGATCAGAGGACTTCTGGGAAATTGAGCGCATCATCTTTAGAATGTGTTGTGTCTTCATGAATAGGATAGTTATACCATATTTTAGGCAAAACACTTGGTATTCCATGAGCGATTTTAAAAGCAAATGTTTACAATAAATTTTAAAGAATTTTTAACTTAAAGGCATGTCATTGCTAGAAATATTTAAATAACATATAGTTGCATATCTAGAAGAGTATCAAGTCATAGTTAAACATTTACTGGTAAGATAAGACTCAGGTCCCTGCTTTTGTCAGGATTTTTTCAGTGGTGTGTGAAGGAAAGTTAACCCCAAGGGGCTTAACTGTGGGAGGGGCTTTGCTGGCTCACAGAACACCAGGGCTAGGATAGATAATACCAGGCAAGGCCAAAGAGAGGCACTCACACAATGATGTCTGACACCTGTCTCTCCCCATCTCCTGGCCCTGCTTTTTCTGTGTTCGCTTCATTCTCGAACATCCCCTTCCTTCATGGGACAAGATGAATCCCAGCAGCCCCAGGTCTACATTCCATCAGCTAAGCAACCTCAGAGGAGAAAAGAATGTCCCTTTGCCCAGAGTTCCAGCACCCAACCTCGGGCTCAATCTGATTGGTCTGGCTTGGGTGGAATGCTTCACCCTGAGCCAATCTCTGAGATCTGGAGTGGAACTTTGTGATTGGATGGGCTCAGGTCACCTGCCCACAATTGGAATTGCAGGGGTAAGGGGAGGATCATTGCTACCTGAACCCTAGGAGCAGAGTTGTGTATTAGTTTGCTAGCGCTGCTATAACAAGATACCACAGAATGGGTGTCTTAAACAACAGAAATATATTTTCCCACAGTCTGGAGACAGGAAGTCCAAGATCACAGCTATGGCAGATTTAGTTTCTCCAGAGACATTTCTCCTTGGCTTGCAGATGGGTGTCTTCTCACTGTTTCCTCATGTGGCCTTTTTTCTGTGCATGCATCTCATGTCTATTTCTCTTCTTATAAGGACACCAGTCCTATTGATTAGGATTCCAAACTTCTATGTGTGTCCTTATATCCACAGTGAATCTCTTATAGACAGCGTATAATTAAATCCTGTTTTTTTAAAATCCATTCTGCTAATCTATGTATTTTGATTGGGGAGTTTAATCCATTTACATTTAAATTAATTAGGATAGGAAAAGACTTAACTATTGCCATTTTGTTACTCGCTTTCTCTTTGTCTTGTAGCTTTTTTCCCCTCATTTCCTCTTACTGACTTCCTCTGTGTTTAGTCAGTTTTTTATAGTGACAATTTTGATTCCCTTCTCATTTTTTTGTGTGTATATTCTACAGATATTCTTTTTGTGGTTACTATGGAATTACATCAAATATTAGAATGTTATAGCAATCTATTTTAAACTGATACCAGCTTAATTTCAGTTGCATACAAAAACTCTACTCCTTTACAGTTCTGTACCCCTCTTGGTGTTATTGATGTCATGATTACATCTTTATATATTATGTACACATTAACATAGATTTATAATAATTTTTTATGCTTTTGTCTTTTAAATCTTATAGAAGAATAAAAAGTGGAGTTATGAACCAAAATTAAAATAATACTGATTTTTGTATTCATCCACATATTTTCTTTTACCAGAACTCTGTATTTTTGTATGGCTTTCAGTTACCATCTGGTGTCTTTTAATTTCTACTTGAAGGACTCTCTTTAGTACTTCTTGTGGGGCAGGTCTAGTGGTAATGAACTACCTCAGTTTTTGGTTTATCTGGGATATCTTAATTTCTTCCTCATTTTTGAAGAACAATTTTGCCAGTTATAGACTCTTCAGTTGACAGAATTTTGCTTTTCTTTTAGCTCTTTAAATATATCTTTCCACTGCCTTCTGGCCTGTAAGATTTCTGCTGAGAAATATACTGATAATGTTTTTGAGGAGTCCTTGTATGTGACCATTTCCTTTTCTCTTGCTGCTTTCAAGATTCTATCTTTGTCTTTGGCATTCGACAGTTTGATTATAAGGTATCTCAGTGTGACTCTCTTTGGGTTCCTCCTCTATGGAGTGTGTTGGTCTTCTTTTATTTGTATATCCATGTATTTCCTCAAATTTGGGAAGTTTTTGGCCACTCTTTCTTCAAGTAAATTCTCTGCTTCTTTCTCTCTTCTCCTCCTGGGACTCCTCTCCCCCTCACCCCCACTCATAATGTAATATGTATATTGGTCTGTTTGATGGAGTCCCATAAGCCCTTTAGGCTCTCTTCATTTTTCTTCATTCTTTTTCCTTTTTGCTCCCCAGACTCAATAATTTAAATTAACTTTCTTCAAGTTTATTGATTTTTCTGCCTGTTCAAGTCTGCTGTTGAATCCCTCTAGTGAATTTTTCAGTTCCAGAATTTCTGTTTGGTGTTTTATTACTTCTATCTCTGTTGATATTCTCATTTTTTTACCTATCATTTTCCCAATTTCCTTTAGTTCTTTGTTCATGTTTTCCTTTAGCTCTTTGAGCATATATGAGACAGTTGCTTTAAAGTCTTTGTCAAATAAATCTAAGGCCTTTGTTTTTTCAGAGGTGGTTTCTGTAGATTTGTTTTGTTCCTTTGATTGAGCCATGTTTTCCTGTTTCTCTGTATGCTTTGTGATTTTTTTTAAATTGGGCATTTGAAAAAATAGCTACCTTTCCCAGTTTTTACAGACTGGTTCTGTGCAGGGAAAAACCTTCACTAATCAGCCCAGCATAAATACTTAAGGTCTTCTTAAGACTTTTCATGGTGTGCATCTTTTCTGGGCTTGTGTGTGTGTGTGTGTGTGTGTGTGTGTGTGTGTGTGTGTGTTTTCCAATTCGTCCATATGCACAGCTGTTTTTAAGTGTCTTGATTTCCCTTAGAGTCTCACCCCTGTTTCTTCTTGGGGCCTTAGCTGTTCTATTTCATTCCTCAGTCAGAAATCTCTTACCATAGGCATCTAGGGTTGGTCATCTTCTTACAGTTTTCATAAGCTGTGCCTGATACTTCCCAGTTTCCCTTAGTTTGTTTGAGATCTCAGATGCTTTTGAGCATCTGAACTCAAAGTTAGATGACTCAGAAACCAATCTCTCAGGCAGCATGCAGACAGGTTAGCACATTGAAAATTCACTCTGCTCTGTTCTCTCTCTGGCTACTGGAAAGTAAATGGGAATCAAGCCACTGCTTCCCCCAAAGTGTGCTGTGCCATGCCAGGTAGGAGGTGGGGAAAGGGCAAATAAAATTTCATGAAATTTCCTACCATTTTGAATGTGACTTTTTCTTGACTGGGCATTTGTTTGGTTTTTGTAGCTCTTTTACTGATTTCCAGAGCACCTATAAAGTTATGTTAGTCAGTTTCTAGTTTATTTAATGTTTCAAAAATGAGGGCCTGGAATTTCTTAGTCTGCCATCTTGCTGATATGACTCTTCTCTCCCTTTTAAAAATATAATGGGAACTTGGACCACAACATGTGCCATCTGAGAACTGATATGCATTCTTGCCAAAGTGAGCTCTCACCTGGGCTAGAAACTGGAACGGACGCTCAGCACATTAGTGCGACGCTGCAATTCCTCCTTTGAATTAATATGCATTCCCATAGGAGCCTCTGAGAATTGGAAGGGCAGAGGCAACCAGTTTCAGGCCTTTCTTTGTCAGTAAGGAGGACTTCTTCAAAGTATAAGTCTTGGAAGACTACAGGTCAGGCACTCTATTTTCTCAATTAACATTTACTTCAGACTTCCTGCCAAAGATGGAAAGATTAGACAAAGTTGGCTGCCATTGCAATCGTCCCTTTGACCTTTTCCTGAACACAGGAAGTAGAACCATCGGTTCAGATTTATGTCAATTTACAAACCAGAGTGGATTATTGCCTACTAGGTGTATTGCAGAGGAATTAACTTTTAATTGAGGTGACCCCAAAAGGGAAGCTGTTTCAGCAGAGACCTTCTGCCCCAAGAAATTGGCTTTTAATGACCAATTTCTTTTCATGTCAATTCACTAGAGGCAGTTATGTTCAGGAATCTTCTTTTATTTAACCCACCTCTGATGCTTTTATTCACCTCTGAGAAAGGATAGACATTAATTTGCTTTTGTGACAGGGAACTGAGAATGCCATAAGTCTGCTAAAGAATGTCGGAAAAGGAAGACAACATTGTGTGTTGTTAGCTAATGGAACATCTAAACAATTAAGCTCTTGACCTTGAAGTTCCCTTATTGCAGATTAGCTTACACTGCTCAGACTTATAAAATGACTGTGTACACAGGCTCATTAGAAATAATAATCACTGATTACCATTGTTATATGCCTTCTATTTCTCCTGCTTTTGCGCAATTGGTCTCCTCTTCCTGTTCGTGGATTCTGGTAAAAACTAACACCTGTATAGTAGTCCATGTGAAACCTGATGTTAATTTAAAATTTTTGTTTCTGGTTTCTATCTTTCCATTTTGTATTTTTCTAGGGTACTCAGTGAGAATGTGTCATCATGATAAAGTTGTAGAACTATTTTCTTATATGATTTAAAGATATCTTGCGCACTATTTTATAGTTACTACCCATGTTGTGGGACTTTATCTAATGACTCTTTATGTTTAAGGAAAGAAAGAGGCAGGTTTATTGCTTTTGAAACAGGCTAAACAGCACGGGATTATTAAATTATAATCATGTTCTTATACTGACCCCCTGTGTGACCTAAAGAAAGTAAAGGGACACACAAATTGGAAAAAGGGGACAGTCTGATAAATAAAACAACTGATATTTAAATGCACTCATCAAACAAACATGCTTTCTGAAGGAGGTACTATGTATAAATACATATGGTGGTAATCTTGCTTTGACAACCTATTAATTGAAATGGGAGTATTGTTTTCTTCTCACTAACACTTACTTTCTTAAAGGAGTGGGTGGAATAAGGGATGAAAGAAGTACAATGAATAATTTCTTTATTTTTAATGAGCTTTTAAAATAGAAATTTCTAAATGCTACATATTAGTCATAGTGAAACACATTATAAATCAGAGTTTTCTTTGGAAATATTTTTTTTAAAACTATTATACAGATAAAAATAAATATCCTTTTGCATCAGTCATGCATAACAATCTCGGATTATAATCAGAAATCTCTTTGTTTGAAAGGAACCCTGAACACATGCAGCTGTTGGCGGACAGAAAGTGTTGCGAGTGTCAGTTTTAGGACAAACCATATTAACCCCAACCACCTCTTGAAAAATTGTTTTATTTTGATATCCCTAAGGGCAAGCCCTTTTCGCTGGTGAGTGCAGTCATCACTGCAATAGCTAAACATGCAGGGAACACATCAGAGTGAAATAATAAACAACAGTTTCCTTGCAAAAATCAGTAAGACTGTCTCTTCCATTTTGCAAAGGGAAGTCAGTGACCTTTAGCAGGGAGTGTTTCACTCCTGATTGTAACTACTTCATTATTTCAATCATATTCTAAACTTTTAGGTTTGGAAAAAGGAACATATGAGAAAAAGAAACTGTGATTCAAAGTTGGCTAGTGTCTTGAAACCTGGGGATATCAGAAGACCCAGAAGTGGACTGACCGTGATAACATGGCGAACATGCATTGGGATACTCTTCCATAACATCTTACAGAAAAGCCCGAATGAACTTTTTGGCCAACCCAATAGCATACTCAATAATCCTTCCACCTCCCCTCCCCAGGCAGTTTCCTGGGGCTGAAGGATAAGGAAGACTTACAATACTATTAATCCAAACATATTTGCTTCCCCCAAAAGAAGTTTTCATAGCAAGTTTCCCAAGCCCTGTTAACTGCCCGAAGTACGTACGTCTGTTAAAGGAAATTTATCTTTAGTTAATAAACCTTCATCGTTTCCTATCAATATTCAGATCCATCTACCCTAAGAATTTTTCCCATTTCTTTCTTTGAAGGTCAGTGTTTTGTTCCTCATATTCAGAGAAGCAGTATAGGAAAAGCAATGCTGTTTTACAGGTCCTAGGTGAGTTATTTTAAAATGAGAAGGTTATGTGCAGGAAACCCCCTAGTGGGAACCTTAACTAGGACGTTGCACGGTCTTTGATCTCTCTCCTCACTGCTCTGTAGGAGGAGAGGCTGCTCCCAACTCCTGCTGACCCAGCTATGTTCTCAGCCATAGCAATGTTTTGATACCTGTGGTTTCCTGGTCTCTAGAGGTTGTGTGTTTGGCGGTGGGGAGGGTGAAGGAGCAGGCAGCAGACCAAGGAGTTTTGCTTGCGATATGGGATTGCAGTCTAGGAGTAAAGCCTGAAAAGTCTAGAAGTCCTAGTCCCAGATTTCTGACCTCTTGTCTCTACAACCTAGTGAGCCTCCAGCACTACTAGTTTGGTGCCTGTTTTCTGACGAAAACTCAGACCATGGTGAACCAGAACATACAGTTCAATGAGAGAGAATGATAAAGTTAATCATCTTAAAAGTATTTAAATAGTAATAAATAATTAAATACATTTAAACCAGACTCAATCAATCAAGCTTTTGAAAAGATTGTCAAGTACCTACAGTTCCATTTGTCTATCTCTCTACCCATTTGTAAAACTCAAACCTGTTTGAAGAATGTGTTGCTAAAAAGTTAATAACTAATCTTACATGAAGTCACACAAAATAATACTAGGAGACAATTTTCACAGTAAGTCAAGTAATATCTTCAGTCCTTATTTATATGTGATTCACTTGGAGTGAGTTTTCTCAATGTTGCAACCCGAGTAAGTTAATAGGGGCCAAGTGGAGACAGAAATCCTGCCCAAGGGAAGAGGGGAGAATTCTTAATTACTTCCTGTGCCCAGGAAGAGTTATGGAAATCAAGGCCCAGAAGGTGAGATGGTCACCTCACATTAAGATGAACGACATCTTGGAAATAGAGAGAAGGTGGTTGCTCTTCGGTTTTATTTGTGTAAGATAAGTAGTATTCCCAGAATATTCAAAATAATGTCATGTACCACTGCAGTGATTTCCAGAAGACACAGCTTCAGTTAGCCATCTTTTTTATTGAGGTATAACTGATTTACAGTATTATATTAGTTTCAGGTATATGCCTTAGTGGTTCAAAATTTTTATAGATTATATGCCATTTAAAGTTATTATAAAATATTGGTTACATTCCCTGTGCTGTACAACATATCATTGTAGCTTAGTTATTTTATACATAGTAATTTGAACCTCTTAATCCCCTACCCTTATCTTGCCCTCCCCCTTTCCCTCTCCCCACTGGTAACCACTAGTTTGTTCTCCATATCTGTGAGTCTGATTTGGTTTTGTTATATTCATTCATTTGTTTTATTTTTTTAGATCCCACATGTAAGTGATAACATACAGTATTTGTCTTTCTCTGTCTGACTTATTTCACTAAGCATAATACCCTCCAAGTCAATTCATGTTGTTGCAAATGGCAAAATTTCATTCTTTTCTATGGCTGAGCAGTATTTCATTGTGTGTGTATATATATATATATATATATATATATATATATATATATATATATATATATATATATATATATATACGTTGCTTAGGTTGCAACTTATCTTGGCTATTGTAAATAATGCTGCTATGAACATCAGGGTGCAAACTGTTGAACTGACAGTGTATTTCTCAGTGAATATTCACTGGCATAGACTATAAATTAAAAATAAGTTAATAGAACAATAGATTTGCAACAGATTTCTGTATATTAATTTTGTACCCTGCAACTTTACTGAATTCATATATGAGCTATACTGGTTTTCTGGTTCAGTGTTTAGGATTTTTTGTGCGTAGTTTCATGTCATCTGCAAACAGTGACACTTTTACTCCTTCCTTCCCAATTTGGATTCCTTTTATTTCTTTTTCCTGTCTGATTGCTGTGGCAGTTAGGTATCTTTTGAACATATTAGAGGTTCTGTTAATTTTACAACTTTGGAAATTCACCCACACAAGAAAATATTTGCTAAGGAGAGCCAGAAGCACTCTAGATGGTTACATAGCGTAATATGGAAAGAAGAATGCACGCAAAGCTATTTGTTAAGCATATATTGTTTAGGTTCAGGCAAGTTTGTTGGTTGCAAGGTTTTATTTACCAAGTCAATTTAAGCTTCTTTCACTGGCAATAAACTATGCTTAATTTTTTAGCTTTATTCTTAGAATTTCTAATATTGATTTTTGAATGGTCTTTGGTATACAATATATTGTATAGCAGGCTCAATTTTTCATTAGTTCATCCATTCATTCTTTTCCTTGTATTCTGCCCTTGGATAGAACAAAGACCATCCTATCCCTGCTGTTGAGGAGCCCACTGTTTAGAAAGATTGTTGATAAATGAATTACTATAATACATATATAAATAACACTAAAAGAGTTTGAAACACACACTTAAGGTCAGAAGGATTAGCACAGTAAATCAAGGAGGAAAATAAAAATGTAAATAAATCCTGAAGTGATTTTTAAAAATAAATTTATTTGTTTTATTTATTTTATTTTTGGCTGTGTTGGGTCTTCTTTGTGGTGCATGGGCTTCTCATTGCAGTGACTTCTCTTGTTGCAGAGCACAGGCTCTAGGCAAGCGGGCTTCAGTAGTTGTGGCATGCGGGCTCAGTAGTTGTGGTGCACGGGCTTAGTTGCTCCGTGGCATGTGGGATCTTCCCGGATCAGGGCTCGAACCTGTGTCCCCTGCATTGGCAGGTGGATTCTTAACCAGTGTGCCACCAGGCAAGCCCGTGAAGTGATTTTTGAAGACAAAAAAAATCCCCATATTCTTATTTTGAATTCCCAAAGCAACTGGAGTATGTTTGGTGGATATTCAACTTATGCTTACTGAATGAATTCCACACAATAAAATGCTAAAAGGCAACAGACCATAAACTGCTGTCCCATAAGCTTGTTGTTGAGACATATTGAATTCAGAATGTTTTGACAGAAGGTTAAGGGCTATATGATTCTTCTGTTTCCATCCTCCATCTATTTTCAGTTATTTTCATTACTTTACCCACATTTCCCAAGAGTTCAATTCCTTCTACTTTTGTTTCATTGTTCTAGACAGGTTTTTACATGTTAGAAATGCTCAGCAGAGTGTTTTTTTAATTCACTGTTTTTTGAGTAAGATTAATTTTCACATTTCCCACAGGTTCAGTCTTTAATCTTCTACATTATATGAGTAGAAAAATATAGCAACCATGGGTAAATGAGATTTTGAATCTCAAGTCTTGGAGCCAAGTTGATGGAACCACAGAAGGGAAAAATATCTCTCTCTCTCTCTCTCTCTCTCTCTCTCTCAACCTCTCTCTCTGTCTCTCATAAGCACCAGTAATGTGTTTTAGGAATACTTGTAGGTAGCCCTCAAATTTGAACCAAAACTCAAAGAGTAAGCAAGCTAGGGAATCTACGAATAAGTAAGCAGAGGAAACCAAGCTCTACCATTCTCAGTGGGTTTGTTAAATCTGTACGTTTCCTCCAGTCTTGGGCCCAAATTTCTTTTTATTATTTTTCAAAGAAGAATTTTTTGATTTTATGAAATAAAGTTGCTTATTTCCTCAGCACTGTTCTGTTTGTGATTTGGCAAAAAGATCATCTCTAGCTCTTTGGAGGAGGTTGTTGAAACCCATTTTAAAAAGCCACTTAATTGACTCATCCTAGGAGAAGCAACAACTCTTTTTACAGTACTCAGAGTGGCCTTGGGGATTTTATTTATTATAGTTCTACAGAGTACCTCTCAATCCAAAAGGCTTAAATTTAGTTATCTACACAAAAGAAAATCCCTTAAGTGGAGTATTTTCTTTTGTTAATGCTAAGTGAAGAAAATAGAAGGTGGTCAGTCTTTTTCGCTGTGGGATAAATTATAAGGTGGAAGAAAACTGTCTAAATAGATCAGCAAATTTAGTAGTCACATAGGAACTAGACCAACATAGTCAACATGGTCTTAAACAGGGACATTCTGAACTCTGAACTTGGAGGCTTGCTAGAGATGTTTTCCTTTCTAAGAAGGCTCTTTTCATGACCATGTATATCTTTCTGCCATTTTTCCTCCTTGCCTTAATGAGCATGCACCTCATTTGGTCCACCATACTTTATAGCTACTGACAAATTATTACTTCTTCATTTCCCTAACAAAATTCCTGAAAACTCTATTCCCTCATTTCCCATTCACTCTCCATTCATTATAGTCTGACTTCTTTCACTCTTCCACCAACACATTAATCTCTGGGGAAAAAAGCAACAAAAACCCAAAAGAAATTTTTAAAAAATTTCCCTTTAAGATAGATCTTAATGGCTAAATAGCTTTCCATTTTGAACAACTGCCTGCCCACTGATGTCAAGTCAAAAAGAAAATGCTTAATTAATTTCTTCCTTTTTTGAAAAAGGAAGAAAACACCTTCTGCAAGATGGAGAAAAGTCCATGCCTTGAACTCTCTCTCTGTCTCAGAGAACAAGCAGTGGTATTACAGAGAAATATAATTTTATTGAAGAAGCTTAAGTCTCTTTGGCAAAGCTTAGAAAAGAGACAGTGGAAAGTGATAATCCAATGGCTTATTCTCAGATCTCATCTTACTTGATATTTCTGCATTTTCCCACACTCTTTTTCCCTACCTTTATCTGGCAGCCTTCTCCCATGCCTTTCCACCCCCATTGACTTTCTCACAGCAGGGCCTTGTTTCTGTCCACATTTTCCTTCTCAGTCTCCTTCTTAGCTCATCTAGCCTCATCTCACCTTCAATGACAGAATTCTCCAGGACCTGGTGTCAGTTGTCTCTTTGCCACAGCACATCCACCCTTATGCCCCTACTTCTGCCCACAGGCTATTGTCCCCTAACCACTCTTTCCATACCTGACCCTTCCTCTGAGCTCAAGACCCACATTTCCATTTTCCCAAGGCAAATTTCAACTTTCTTATCCTTTGAGCACCTTAAACTTAACAGGTTTTAGTCTTTTACTTTTAGTCTTTTACTCCCCTTCCCCTTCCTTCCTCAAAACTGTGTCTCCTCCTGCATAAACTGCCCAGAAAATGGAATCATGTTGCCTCAGTGTCTTCTTTCACACCATCATCCTCCATATCCAATCATCCTCAGATTCTTTGTCAGATCTAATTCTTAAATAGCTGCTCGATCTGTTTTCTTTATCTTCATGACCATTCTTCGCCTGTCATTGGGCCATTGAAATTGTCTCTTGCCTACTCCTTCCTCTCTCTGGGTTCTTTCTTCTCCAAATCTTATCCAAATAAGTAATAGCCTATTTTTTAATGGAAAAATTATATTGCACCACAATATATAGCAGCACTATTTACAATAACCAAGACATGGAACCTACCTAAATGTCCATGGACAGATGAATGGATAAAGAAGATACAGTATATACATGTACAATGGAATATTACTCAGCCATAGAAAAGAATGAAATGCCATTTGCAGCAACATGGATGGACCTAGAGATTATCATACTAAGTGAAGTAAGTCAGACAGAGAAAGAGAAATATCATATAATATCACTTATATGTGGAATCTAAAACAATGTTACAGATGAACTTATTCATAAAACAGAAACACACTCACAGACATAGAAAACAAACTGATGTTTACCAAAGGGGAAAGGTGGGGGGGAGGGATAAATTGGGAATTTGGAATTAACAGATGCACACTATTATATATAAAATAGATAAATAACAAAGACCTGCTGTATAGCACAGAGAACTATATTCAATATCTTTTAATAACTTATAATGGAAAAGAATCTATAAGTGTTGTGAATCACTGAATCACTAGCTAAATCACTTTGCTGTATACCTGAAGTATTTTAAATTAACTATACTTCAATAAAAATTTTTTAAAAAGAGAAAAAAATGATATTACTACCTAAAAATATTACAGTGGCTTTCAGTCACTCTAAATTCTAAGATAAAGTCAAAACTTTATCTTATGAGATAAAGACTATATGAGAACTTACAGACTCTGACTCCAGTTTACTTGGCCAGCTTTGTTTTCTAGAAGGTCTTCCTCTACACCAAGTCAAGTACGTCAGAATCGTTTTTGACTCCTTGGTTCTTCCTTCACTTGGAATGACTTCACTTTTCTCAGTCTGATTACAGAGTACTGGTCCAATAAGAAACCCAGATAGAATATGGACTTTGTCTTCTCTTAATCTTTCATTCCAAAGGTGTTGGTCCATACTTCTGTTATAACACCATAGAAGAGGCTGAGGCTATCTCCTCTGTAACCAAAGGAAGCCTGTATTTACAGCTAATCCATCTGACATAGATTCCTGGCTCTACCACTTCTCTAATGTGTGACCACGGATAAGACATTTAACTTATTTTAAAAGCAGATTTAATAATAAACCACTTAATGAACTAGTGAGGAATAAATAGAAAAAAAAAAGCATGTGAAAGGAGTTTGTAGATCACAGCATTTTGTAAATATGCCATTGTTTGCTGTCCTTGAACAATTTTTCTTTATATGGACTGTTCTCTTTCTAGGCATGTACAGCTACTTTATTTTTGTTGAGTGGCAGAAACATATGTTTATGTCCTTTACCATATTTTGCTTTTGTCACTGTTGTTCTTATACTCGACTCTTCTTGCCCATTGGATTATGTGTTCCTGGGCTGGAAACATGTCATCCTCATCATGGCAACCCTCACACTGCTTAGAATATATAAAGAGCTCATATTCGGCAATTGAATCATTAGAACTAGTGAACGTTAGAACTCCAGCATTTTTCTATAATTTAAGCCAGTAGTTCTCACCCAGGGGTGATTTTTGTCCCTAAAGGGACGTTTGGTAATATGTGAAGACTTTTTCATTGTCGCAACTGGGGGGTTTGCGGGAGTGCTATGGAGTTTAGTGGACGGAGGCCAGGCATGCTGCTCAATGTGCTACAACAAAGAATTATTCAGTCTAAATGCCAAGAGCGATGAGGTTGAGAAATCCTGCTTTAAACCAAAAAGATTATCTACAAGAATAGCTATCTGGGCCAAAATAGCCTTGTGCTGCTAATAATAACCAGAAATATGAAGTAAGTATCACTTGAATAGGTCCAACATTTCATCAGAAAAACAACTCTGACATCTTGAAGGATTTCTGAAAGCTTTGCTTTAAGAATTTTTCTAGGATTTTTTTCTTTCTTTCTGGTATGAATTTTTATTATACTCATAGTTCATCTCAGCTTACAGTGTAAGTTCAATAGTGTAATACTTCACTTGCTTTAAAAATTTGGTTTAACATTTCATAAAAAAATGGCAAACAGATCCCAACTCTGCATATATTTTTAAAAAGTAGTGTGAATGTTTTCAATAGCCAGTGTTTAACTTTTAGAAGTATAATCATAGAATAAAATATTCCTGTGAGTATATTTAATTTTTTATTATTCAAATATTATTTTGCAAGTGAGGAATTAAATGTAAAGGGCATGCTAAGGATAGAGAAATAGGGGAAAATACTCTTTATTTTTGTTTAAGACCTGAGATAGCCATTTACTACTTCATCAATCTTAGGCAAGCTACGGCAATGGGAAAGAAGTGGTAGGAAGGTTAGTTTGGGAATCGGAGAAGAAACTGTGGCAAGACTCTAAACCAGAAAAAGACCTTATTCTCTACACCCTTTTTCTCTATCATCACCTTCCTTCTCCACTGTTAAGGGGTGGCACAACCTGTAAAGATACTTTACTTGGACTACACAGCAATGTAATTCAGTAGAGTTCCAGGGAATGCTAGAGCTGTGACATTTCTGCTATCTTCCTGCTAAGACATTGTCCTGTTGTATCTTTTGACACTGAGATCACAGAGGGGAAAGGAATAGGAATTAGTTTTCTACATCGGGAGGCAAGTTTTCACCTTCTCTCTCTCAGCTCGACAAAAGGCATAATTTTTCTAGTCCTCTTTCTTCTTTAAAAAAATGAGGGTAATGTTAACACTAATACAAATGCTAATACTAATACTTATCCTTCATAAGTGAAACTACTGGTTTGAGAATCATGCTTAATTATTTAGAATGGCTTTTTGAAAGCGAATGCACCATAAGAATGGTATGAATTATTATATAATGAGTTTGAGGAGACAAAGATCTTTAAAACTTTTAGGAGTCTCTTTCTAACAGTATGACAGCAAGTGACAATTTTCCTTCTGGAGGATCTCGGTAGCTGTTGTGTTAGGCCATCATTCCTGAAGGTAGAGAAAGTTGTTTGTGAGGAAAAGTTGGTAGAAAATGTATTAAACCACCTTCTTTTACTTCAAAAATCAGACTCTAATTACAGATATCTTTTCCAGATTGAACCACCACTAATTTAACCAAAAACATGTGTGTAACAAAAGAACTCGTAAAAGGAACATTTGAGGTTTCACATGGATTTCTGCAAAAGACAAACACAGTAAAATCACAGAATTGGCTGATGGACACTCTGCTACACTAAAGCTATAAAGGTTTTATTGAATCTTTGGGATTTATAATATCCATTCATCCTTTAAGAGAAACTAAAGGTCTTAATCCATAGAGGATCTTTCCGCTGCTAACCAGAGAAGCAAATCCTCCCACCTTGAATGGCACAGTTCAGAACTTTCTGGAACCCAGTGTGATTTGCATTTCTGATCTCCATCCAACCCTGTATCAGATGTGCTAAGGAGAGGTGTCAGCCTGTCACTTAGCTTATGACTTGATATTGAGCTCTCAGAACTGGAGTTATTGCAGTATGTATCCAATTAGAAAATTGCCCATTTTGCAACTCTTATCCCGGAAAGATGCCTAATAATGCCAAGAATACTAACTAGACATTCACCAAATACTATAAATTCAATTGACTCATACTCAAAATAAAAGTGCTCAGAACATGACACCCAAAGACCACTTATTAACTAGGGCTGACAAACGGACATGCCGTCCAAGACACCATGGAAAAGCCCGTCATGTTTTACAGCGATATTGAGAAAAATTATTCAATAAATTGAATTCAAGAAACACTTCCTTTACTTCGATGCAGGCTACTTACACATTCCTATTACCTTTGTCTCTTCTCATAAATTGTGAAAGATAAATCTTTGAGAAGTCAAGCAGACCAATACATTAGATCTCAGAGTCCGTCAGCTAGCTAAGACAGATAGGCAACATCTGTTGTAATATTATATATAATATTATTAATATATAATATTATACTTCTTGGAAATGAGGGTTATTGTCATGACAAATATCATAACACCCATAATTGAAGGGGATGGAGAGAGGGAGGTGGAGCCTATCTGCAAAATAGTTACTTAATTCTTTTTTGAATTAAAGGAGCCCAGAAAACACCCATTCCCTGTCCTGAGCACAATAACTTCTTATGAAACAAATGGAGATGATATTGACTTCTGGGAGAACAAGACTTTTTTTTTTCTTTTGGAGTCAAGGTATTTGGAGGTATTACTTTATTCCTTATCACTCAAATTCTTCTATCGTGGTAATAAAAGTAATTGTGAAGGTATCATCTCCAACAATCATTGGATTATCTGCTGATACGCATGCCAGTCATTTTGTAGGATGTTATTATCACTTCCGGGCTAAATATTTTTACCAAGCATTAATTAAAAAGAAATATCTAGGTAAGATGGCTGAATCATTTGGTATCACAAACCTTTTCCAAATATCTATGAAAACAAATTTTTAATAGTTTTTAAAATAGCTAAAATTTACTAGTAGAAACCAAAATAGGAAACATATGTAATTTTATGGTAAAAATCTCAAAAAGTGTTAGTCAAGGAAAGAACTACAAATGGTTCTGATAGGTTTAAGCAACAGCCAGACCAACAGCCATAGCAATACTAAGGAAAGAATGATAATCAACACAATCTTTTGAAATTTTATCAGCATAGGAATACTTGGTTTCATTTAATTAGAGAACTGAACTAATGGAACAGAAAAAAGCATAGCGGTGCAATGCAGGAAACTTTCCTCTGAATAAAGGAAGAAATAAACTGTAGATTGAAATGGCATGTGGTATACAAGGAAAAATTGATAAAGAAGAGTTTATGTGGAAACCTCATTCCAAATACGGTTGATCCTTAAACAACATGGGTTTGAACTGTGAGGGTCCAGGATACGTGAAGATTTTTCAATAGTAAATACTATACACTACATGATCCCAGTTGGTAGAACCTGTGGATGCAGAACCAAGGATATGGAGGAACCAGGTATAGGAAGGTCCAACTGTAAGTTATACTCGAATTTTCCACTGCTCGTGGAGGGTCGGCATTCCTAACCCCTCCCCGCATTGTTCAAGGGTCAACTGTAAAAGCCAAAAACCTTCAGTTGCCTCAAGGTTTTGTGTGACATGTGTCTCCATTTTCTCTCCGACTTCATCTCGTGCTTATTCTTGGCGTCAGTATCTCTGCACTGGCTATACTTGCTTCCTCACTGTCACTGCATATACTGGGGTAGTCTGCTAATGCTTCATGATTTTTATAGTCCTTCTTTTTTATGTGAGGAAGGCTCCTCATCAGATATACACATGCCTGAATTCTTTATCCCCATGATGTCCTTGTTCAAATATCACCTTCCCCATAAGGCTTACCCTGCCCACCCTGTTGAAACTGACATATAATACCCAGATCTTTCTGTACTATTTTCCTGCTTGATTTTCTCCATAGCAATTACCACCTTGTAATATGTTATGTCATTTACTTTTCATTTTAGTTCTATGAGTCCTCCCTACTATGTATGTGCCCTGAGAAGAAGGTTTATTCTTTTTATTTTTTTTATTACTCTATTTTAGTGCTAAGAAAAATGACCAGAATATGGTAGATGACTGATAAATATCTATGAAATGAATGAAGCTTGTGGATTATTATGGGCAGAAGAAGCTAGAAAGTTGTGTTCAAGGAACAAATAAGAATGAATAAATAAAGGAATTAAGGTACCAGGGCTAGTCCTATAGGGGCAGTATGTGCTGGAACCAGCGTGCCCCAGCTCGCAGAGCCAATTGTGAGTATATCTTCCCAACTCTGTGTTCAGTGACATCATGCAGTAGCTTAAAATCAGCCCTGGGAGCATTTACACCACAAAAATCAGCAAATGCTACTCATGAGGATGCTTTTTTTTCCTGGAGAGCTGGTTATTAAACATTTATCAGTACATGACTATGTAAGGGAAACAATGAAATTTGGAATCAGAGGATTTAAATTTGAATCACACCTCTACTACTTACCAATTCTTTCATTTGGGAAGAAGATCATTTCATATTTCCAAGTCTCAATTTCCTTCATTTTAAAGTGGGAGGGAGGAAATCTGTCACAAAGGGTAGTTTCAGCTAAAACACACAAAAGTGACCGGGGTTCCCAAGCCCTGCTCACTCAGCCTTTCCCACCACTCACAGCCCCCCAGGCACAGGTGAAAGCCTTGGCTGTCTGCTCCCCTGGATTGGTTGGGCTAGAGAGTAACAATATTCATCTGTAATACATGGTTGATACAGCTTCTAATATTTTATTCATGATTTTACTTTCAGTGTAATTTTGTAGCTTATGCTTGTCTTATTTAGTTTTGGTGTCGAGGTTTTACAAATCTCATTAAGTCAGTCGAGGGGCATTCTCTAATTTTCTGGTTTTTTGGAAGAGATTTTGTAAGACTGGAATTATTCCATCTTAAATATTTGGGAGAATTTGCTTGCTTTGAGATCTGCTGGTATTTTGACAGGTATATTTCTTACTATTGATTCAATTTATTTAAAAGTTATAAGGCTAGTTGGGTTTTCTTTTTTCTTGCTTCCGTTTATAAGTTATATTTTCCCAAGAATTTGTATGTTTTTATCAAGTATTCAAATGTATAGGCCAATATACATTCGTAATATTTTCTATTTTTTAAGCTATACCTTACGGTAGCTATGTACCACCTTTTATTTGAACAGTTTATTTGTAATTTCTCTCCTTTTTACTTGTGAATCTTACCAGAAATTTGACTATTTTTTTAGTCTTTTCAGAGACCCCATGTTGGCTTTATTGACTGTCTCTACTAAATTTTTATTTACTATTACAAAAATTTCTCCTATCTTTATTATTTTCTTCCTCCTAAATTCCTTAGATCTGTTCTGTTCTTTTTCTAACATTTCCAAGTTGTGAACCATTAGCCTCTTATTTTGGTCTTTCTTTTTCTTATCTAATATTAACATTTAAGAATATACATTTTACTTAACAGCTTAGCCCTATCCCACAAGTTTTGTTGTGTTGAATATTCATTATTACAAAGTTTTACACAACATTTCTATTATAATTTTTTCTTTGAGTTATGAACCATTCAGAATTTTGTTTTTAAAATTTTCAGATATGGAGATAGAGTTAATTTTATGTTTAAATTTTATGTTTAATGCTAATTTCTAATTTAATTTCATCAGTCTAAGAATGTGGTCAATAAAAAATTTATATTTTGAAATTTATTAGCTCTTGACTTATGGCCAAATACCTGGTCAGTTTTCATAATAATAAAAGTTCCATGTTTGCTTGAGAAACATGTTCATTCTCCAGAGGTTGTCCTTCAGTTCAAGCATTTTTTTTTTTGATTGCTGTTTTCTTATATTGTTCAATTCTCCTGTATCTATATTCAGTTTTGTCTGTTTTATCTATTAATTACTAAGAAGTACGTTAAATTCTCCCACCATGTTGGTGTTAGATTTTCCCTGTCTTTCAATTTTTGTATCTATGTTGAGCTTAAACCATTAACTGCATACAATAGTATATCTATATTTATATCACATTTTCATGGTAAATCTTTATCACTAATAATGCTTCGTGGCATAAAAGTCTATTTTGTCTGTTGCTTATATAGCCATACTGGCTTCCTTTTAATTGGTTTTGCCTGGTGTACCTTTTCCCTGTGCCTTGACTTCAACCTGCCTGAGTCTTAAGGAGTTCAGTTTGTCTGCTGCAACACATACACCTGATTTTGTTTCTCTCTTTTCCTGCCTTTTCAATTGATTGATTTTTAAGTTCATTTTTTCTCTTTATTTGCCTGGAGGTTATACATTATATTTTTATCATCTTAGTGGTTACCCTTAAAGTAGTAACATGAATAATAGATTTAACACAGTCTAAAGTTAACCATTACCTTTATTCTCTTCTCACATAATGCAGGACCTCAGAACAGTTTAAAACTAACCAAGTGTCTCTTAAATGTTATTTCTATCCAATGCATTATTTTAATCTTTTTAACTTTCTAAAATCAAATGTTATTATTATTGTTTGAAGCAGTTTGTGTTTGTTTAGATCTAACCACGTGTTTATCATTTTCTTTGCTCTCCCCTCCTTAGTGGATCCCTTCTGAGACCATTTTATTTGTTCATGATTTACTTCTTTTGCTGTAACGTATGTTATTGCCTATTCTCTTGTTTTATTTATTTATCTATTTATTTATTTATTTATTTATTTATTTATTTTTGCTTGAAAATATCTTTATTTTGTCTTCATTCTTGAATGATAGTTTAGCCATGTGTGGAATTCTTAGTTAATGGGTTTTTTTCACAGCATTTTGAAGATATTAATCCACTGCGTTATATCTTCCATTGTTACTATTGAGAAATCAACTGCCTGTTTAATTATTGTGATTAATCTCCCTATTCTCTCTGACTCTTTTTTTTTTTAATAAATTTATTTATTTATTTATTTATTTATTTTTGGCTGTGTTGGGTCTTCGTTTCTGTGCAAGGGCTTTCTCTAGTTGCGGCGAGCGGGGGCCACTCTTCATTGCGGTGCGCGGGCCTCTCACTGTCGTGACCTCTCTTGTTGCGGAGCACAGGCTCCAGACCCGCAGGCTCAGTAGTTGTGGCTCACGGGCCCAGTTGCTCCGCGGCATGTGGGATCTTCCCAGACCAGGGCTCGAACCCGTGTCCCCTGCATTGGCAGGCAGATTCTCAACCACTGTGCCACCAGGGAAGCCCCTCTTTGACTCTTTTTTTTGTGGTGATCATCTCATGATCAATATATGTAATCACTCACTGCCATAAATCCCGTCCTTTATAACTAGCCTAAAATCTTTTCTGTGTTAGAAAGATCATTTTTCTTAGTCTTATTCTTACAAAAATTATATTAGATATGGCTATTCACCATTTCTTTATTATTTATTTTATTTACTAGCATTACTGACTATCCTCTACATACGTAGAATTGTTCTAGGTACTAGAAATGGAGGACAAAAAAAAAAAAGAGAAAATCTGTCCTCTAATTGAGCTTATCTTCTAAGTTAGATGATTAAGCCTTGCCTCTTTCTTTCATAGGCTATGAAAATATTGAGATCACTTGCAATTTTCCTTATGTGGTTAGTTTTTCACCCTTCAGTAATTCTTATTTTTCTCCTAAGGCTCCTTAACACAGACTTTGTAACCTTGAGTCTGTCAAAGTATGTTAATGGTGAGTCCGTGCAAAGCTCTGGTCAAGATTTCAGTGGTCCCATATGTAAAAGTTCTCTTTAATTTCAGAGATACAAGGAAGCATCCAGGGTGGAATTCAGTATACCAAGACCCTAGGTCAAGCTTCGAATGCAGAGTGGTCTTGAACAAATTCCCAAGCCATTCCAGATTTGAATTTCCTAAATTCAAACATAAAGTGGTTCTGATGATTCTTTAGGTTGTTCTGTTCTATACTTTTTTTTTCAAAGCAGTATAAAATGGACACCTTGGTGATGAGTCCCAAAATTCACCCTCTTCTATTCAACTGCAGATGTGAAGAGTTTTTCTTCCATTTGTATCAGGAATGACTTCATCTGCAAGGACGGAAAACCCAACTTGGTGCCTTAAACAGTAGGAGACCTATCATCTCACAAAAAACCCTAAATAGGTAAGTTCAGGGTTGGTGTAGCTGCTTACAAAAGCCACCAGGGGCCTAGGCTCTTTCTTCCTCATTTCTTTGTCATCATTTCAATAAGCACTTGTTCTCATTGTTGCAGGATGACAGCCATGCCTAGCATTGCATCTCCATTTCAAGCAGCAAAAGGGGGAAGGAGGAAAAAGCTGAAGAGGCAAAATGGGTCATAGCTACTAAGTCTGTCAGTTTGAAAAATCTTTCTTGGAAATTTCCTCCACTGACTTCCATGAACATGTGATTGTCCAGAACTGTCAGGCGGTTATTTCCATCTGTTAATAGTTATGAAAACTTGAAGATTTTCAGGCTCTTTAGTGGAGGAAGCTAACACACATTGAAATTCTAAGTAGTCATTGCCCATCTTGTCTTTGTGAAAAAATATAAAGACTTAAATATAAGGAACCATAAGCTAAGAAAAACACATCCAATCATAGTAAAAGTGAACAAGACACAATTCAATGAGGGAATATGAAGGTTAACTGAAAGAGTGCAGTTTTGAATTATATCTGTATTTCCTTTGCTCTACATTTTAATCCGGCCAGATGTTCTCTTGAAACCGAAGCAAGGTGCCTTCCATTACCTCTGTTCTAATACATACATATGCTCTTACAACAGAGAGGGAGATGGGGAGATAGAGGGGGAAAGAGAGAGAGGAGAGAGAGAGAGATTGATCCAATAGACAGTTAATGTGGTTACTTTCTGTTCTCAAACTACAATGCCATTTACTGATGATGAGCAATACAATGGAATGCATGTTGTCAATCAATTGAGTTTAACCCATGGACTGCTCTTTGCATTGATGAAAGTGGCTATAAATGAATTCTTTTCTAGCATTATATACTTATAAGCCCCCTCTAGTGCACTTGGGTCTTAATGCTTACAGTAGAGCACTAGTCTGACTGCTTAATGCTTCAAACATGGTGTGATGTAATAAAAAGTGTATGAGATTAAGGATCACAAGATCTGGATTCAAGGGCTTGCCTCTATGAATCTCATCAATTTTATTATCTGTCAAAACAAGAAGGGGAACATCACTACCCATACCACTTGATTGTTGTAAGAATTGAGAAGAAATTCATCCTGAAACTGTGTTATACTCAAAGAAAATTAACTTTCAGCATTCCACCAATTTCACAGAGAAACAGGAAAAGACATAGTTGCTTTATAATATTATCATCACTAAAATGGAAATATACAGACACAGGTGAAAGAGTAGTTGCAAAAAGTATTTAAATCTGAAATAGGAAAGGCTGCTCAGAGAATGCAATCCTTGAACTGAGACTTGTAAGAACATATAACATCTTCTAGGAGGATAAGATGTGTGAGGGAATTTTGGGAAGAAAGGCAAGCACGAAGAACTACTACTGGTTCAGAATTACCAAACACAAGAGATTAGGAGAGTGTGATGGACATAAGGATAAACAAGAAAGCTAAAGCCAAATCACAGAGAACTTTATATGCCTGATTAAGGAAGCATATTGTATTGTGTAGGCCATAGGAGAGCTGAAAAACCTTAAGGAAGGTAAAGAACAGAGAGTGGGCAAGGAGAAAATGAGTGCTCCTATTACATTGTGCAGAATTGGGTTGGAAGAGGCTGGGAAGCCAGTGATCAGGTCTCTGCAATTGTCCAACATGGAATGACAGAACCTACACCATGAATATGTCTGGTAGTGGGTGGGTGGGTTGGAGGTATATTTAAGAGGTAAATTAACTACTTTAATCAATTATGTCGAAGGGGAAGGGAGGAAACTGATTGATAACCAGATCTTTGGCTTAAGGGGAATGTGTGGATGTTAGTACCACTCCCTAAGATAGGAAATTTAGGAGACAGAGTCAGAGTTGGGGGTGGAGATAAGTCAAGAGTAAAGTTAGAAACATGCTGAATTGGAAATATAGACAAGGTAAGAGAGAGGTCTATGTATGATGTAAGTGGAAATATTCAGACAAAAATTAGATAGCCTTTCATTCACCCAGTTACTTAACATTCATTAAACACCTATGGACCAGGCACCAGGCTGGGCAGAGGGGGTGTAAGGTGATAAGACATGGTTCCCTCAAGGATTTTCTTGCCCCATAAGAGAACGGTTATATATCCATGTAAGCTGAATGAAGCCATTATAAATGTTAAGGTAACGGTAGATGCAGAACTTGGTTGGTAATAGATAAATTCAATTCTTTATTTAAATTGAAGTATAACTGATTTACAATGTTATATTAGTTTCAAGTGTACAATATAGTGATTCAATACTTTATAGATTATACTTCATTTAAAGTTATTATAAAATATTGACTATATTCCCTGTGCTGTACATTACATCCCTTTTATTTATTTTATAACTAATAGTCTATACCTCTTAATTTCCTTCTCCTATCTCGCCCCTCCCCATCCCGCTCCCACTGGTAATCACTAGTTTGTTCTCTTTATCTATGAGTCTGTTTCTGTTTTGTTATATACATCACTTGTTTTATTTTTTAGATTTCACATATAAATGATAACATAGAGTATTTGTCTTTCTCTGTCTGACTTATTTCAGGAAGCATATACCCTCCAGGCCCATCCATGTTGTTGCAAATGGCAAAATTTCACTTTTTTATGGCTGACTAATATTCCACTGTGTATATATACCACATCTTCTTTATCCAAACGAATTCAATTCTTGCAAGGGAAGCCTGGAATGGAGGCACTTTGTTTGACAACGTTAACATGAAGGTGATTGGTGAACCCAAGGGCATCACTGGAATTGCACATGGAAACATGTAAGGTGAGAATAGAACTGAGGTCTGAACCTGGGGATCACCAAGAAGCTTGAGAAAAGGGAAGCAGGACAGAGCAGCACTTACCGCCATGGGGTTTGTTGCAAGAAAGACCAGGATTTGAGTCCCAACTCTGTCTCTGCTAGATGAACGACCTTGAAAAACTTATTCAACCTCTTTAAGGATATTTTATCATCTGAAAAATAGTTGTTATTAGGTCTGACTCAAAGGGGTATTGAAAGAATTAGGAAAATAAAGTTTGAAGGCTACAAAGCACTTAGCATTTTATGTTATAAAATTGAAAAATGTTTTAAATCTTCAATAAAATGAGAAAGCGAGAGTTTAAAGATGAGAATAAAAACAAGGAGATAGTCCTGCTATGGAATTTGGGAAATAACAGAATTTCAAGATAGTCAGTAGTCACCCGTGGCAGGCATTGCAGGGAGGTTTACGCAGTGAGGAATGAAAACTGTCTGTTGGGTTGGTAGATAGGAAGCCATTGTTGACTTTAGTGAAAGTAGCTTCCAGGGTCTGCTGGGGCCACATTGCGATAGTTTGAAAGGTAAATGATGGGTGAACAATTCCAAAGAACAAGGCATACTTACTCTTTCAGGATTTTTTTTTTTTTTTTTTTTCTGTAAGAGAAGGGGGAATAGCTTGAGGGAGACAAAGTGTAAGGAAAGTGTTTTCTTTTACGGTGGTAAAAAACTGTTTTCCATGTGGATAGGAGAGAATCAGGGGAGAGGAAAGTGGAGGAGAAACAGGAAAAAAGGGATACTTGATGGATTGAGGTCCAGAAGACTGCTGGGGACATGAGGACCAGAGTATTCTGGCTGGATGAGCTTTGAAGAGAACCTCAGTCAGCAAGGATGGAGGAATTATCTTGACTAGGTCACCTCTGTTCGCTGAATTTCGGGTTTCACAGAGGTGAGTGGTCACTGCCTCCAGGGGTCCAGCAGGTGGTCTACATGAATGAAGTTGGCCTGCCTTAAGCATATCTGCAGGTGTTACAGGATTAGTGGGGTTTAGATGGAATTGGTGCACTCAGGCCCGTCAGCCCCAGCCGGTTGTACCTTGTAGGAATAGCTGTAAATGAAGTCTTCAGTGGAAGTAAGAAGAAAGCCAGTGTCATCCTTTATCTTCTAAAGATGCTTTCAGTCTCCACCCTGCCCTGACAGGTGCATGCCCAGGCACCCTTGCACATGCTGACACACTGCCCATTCCAAACATATCTAGGCATCTTCCTGCACTACCTCTGCCGCTCTTTGCTCCCCCTCTGCTCCCTGTTACCAAAGCCTGAAGTGTGGGATGGACAAAAGGGAGTGGTTTAAACTGGAAATAGAAAAAACGGGTTCAATCCAATTTCATCCCCTTTCCCCACATTATCCCACACTTCGACCTGATGAAAAGGATGGCAGTTTCCTATATTACAAAAGTAAGTCACATTCCCTTAATGTCATAATCTTCTTGGCTCCATCCCTAACCTGGCAAGCATGGAGAACATGGAAAGTTTATATATTGAAAAAAGACTTTTAGATTAGCTCATGTTTTGTTTGGAAAATGTATGGCTCTGCTTGGAGATAGTATAGTAATGCAGTTCCTTTATGGTGTGGGGGGAACATTGTGACATTTCCTAAACATAATAGCCTCGCCTTATGGTTCCTTGGGATGGAAAGTGTCTAGAGGAAACCTGTAAAAAATTGTTTTGTAAACTTAACAAAAACTTGAGATAAAAATGTCATTTTTGGCTCTAACTGCAATAATTGCTTAGTACCATATGTGTATCTTAAAAGATTTAAGAATAAAATAGTTAATCATCTGCATACTGAATTATATCTGTAACTTTTTAGTAGGAAATGTTCAGTCTGGTATTAACACGTCTGGTATTCTCTTATTGTAGGTCATTGTAATTGCTTCTCTATCGTGGTAAACCTTAAATAAGACTGATACGTATCACAGGAGCAAAGATATATATAATGCCTGGATGGTTCTACCAGGGATCTCCAAAACCTTTGTGCAGGTGGGACTGAGGGTGTCTGCTCATTGCTATGCCCTTGGTGACTAGCCCAAGGCCTGGCTTATATAGAAGACTCCTTCATTATTTGCAAAATGAATAAATGGTGGGTGTGTCTGAGAGATACACATTAGTTTGCATATAACCATATTGTTATTTTTTTAAGTTTGGTTATGTTTCAATTAGATTATTTTCATAATTAGGTACTTACCTTTAGATGGCACTGATACCTCATTGTAGTAACTCAGTACATTTTTACTGTGTCAACACAGCTCTTCCATGTCGAACTAATTGGTTCTGATTTCTTTTCCCACTTAGCTGCTGAATTCCTTCAACACGGTGTAGATAAAGCAGGAAAGTATTTTTCTAGGAAATCCAAGAGGGGGCTTTAGTGCCCACCACAACTTTCCTAAACTCTGTTCTGTAGAACACTAATATAACTCAAGATGTTAATAGAGGTCTGTCAAGAAAAGCTTATGGTGGCCAAGTAAGTTTAGGAAATACGGCATTTGGTGCCCATAAATCTGGGAGAGTCTTAATGTGTATTAGTTTATTAAGGGCTCTGAAAAGTCCTTCAATAAAAGAAATCTGTCCAATTTCATTTACTCAAGCACTCCCAATTTTTTGACTAGGGGATCTATTTCTAACAATATTACGTGCTCCATACAAGCAACTTAGAAAATGCTGCCCTGACCTATGTTTATATCCTTGTGCTAATTCTTAATATATTCTAAATCAAATTGAACAATCATGAAAAAGAAATTTGAGCATCATTTCCTTTCTGTTGCTTGTAAGAGTTCTTTTTATTTCTTTAAAATATACAATAACCTCTAAAGTATGTAAAAATATATGAGAAGTAGTTAAATGGCCCAATGGAGTTCTTCGGTTTCTAATGTATATTTTTCTAAGCCAAAAAGATACTCTTTGAAAAGTGGGGAAATAGATACAACTGACCATTTTAGTGACTATTTTCATTTTGTCTGTGATAAATTCAAAATTCCCAATGGTATACTGCATTGTGTTCATCTAGAACTAATTCTGCTTTGAACACAAAATGTACAAGTCTGGTATTGGCAGAAAATTGCCTCTTGACATGCTTACATGCCATAGAATATGAAATGTTTTTGAGATGAGAGAAAAGTTGATATTGTCTGTGTCAACATGGTATGGACCTCACTTTATAAGAAACTGAAATTCTGTTTCTATTAGGTTCACAAACGTTGTTCCACTCTTGGGGACAGAAATATGTGTAGTAAACATATGAACAGAGCTATTGAGAACAGACAGAACTTATTTAATTTATTTCAAAATCCAAATGCATACTCTATTCCTAAAGAGTTTGATGCACCCGCATATTAAAAGTTGAGCAGCTAAATTGCAAAGCAGAACTACATATAGCTGGGAAGTCAGTGTCACATGTTTTATCTACACTTCCCCTTAGATGTGTTCTGGAAGGTTAGTAAAATTATTTTAGGTCTCTGGTTTTTTTTTTTTTTTAATGGAAATGGGAATAACACAGAGCAGGATATTGATGTCTAAGCCTGACTGTGTCTTCCTCAGGAAGGATTTAAAAAATTGCACAACACAATCTGACTGTGTAAGGTCTGGAACTAATCTGTGCAGCTTGATTTCCTAAGGTTTGAAAAAAATGAATTCCTAAGATCATGGATTCTAATGTCTGCAGAATGACGACTGCATAGACACTGAGGAAAAGCATCTAAATGGACCAAGGGACAACTAAAATCAGGCATTATCACACTGACATCTTTCCTTGTTCCAGCCTGAGAAAAGCAGTTAAAGATATATGACTGCGTATAACAAAGGAACATGAGTGGATCCACTGTTACTGCTTTACAAAAAAGCATGAATGACACTATATGAGAGGAGTTTTCTTGTAACATTTATTTGTAACACACACTTGGACGCTGTTGAGCATGAGTCCTTTGTGGGAATCCGGAGTTCCCTAGTCAATTATGACTCCAAGATGGTCATCCAGATCATATGGCAAAGCTTGCCCTGGTCAGCTCAGCAGAAATACTTAATTATAACTACACCTATATCTATATCTCTCTACATATAGATATATGCACACAAATGCATATATGTACATATACATACATGTATATAATTACAGGTGTGTATATATTATACATACGTATATGGGTATATATGTATACATATATATGTATATACAAAATATATATATATAAGTGCACATATATTTTCTTTTTCTTTTTTTTTAAAAGGTTTATTTATTATTTATTTGTTTTTATTTTTGGCTGCATTGGGTCTCAGTTGCAGCACACGGGGTCTTCGCTGAGGCGCAGGCCCTTCGTTGTGCCGCAAAGTGCAAGGGCTTCTCTCTAGTTGTGATGTGTGGGCTCAGTAGTTGTGGTGTGCGTGCTTAGTTGCCCCACTGCATGTGGGATCTTAGTTCCCTGACCAGGGATCGAACCCACATCCCCTGCATTGGATGGCGGATTCTTTACCACTGGACCACCAGGGAAGTCCCGCACATATATTTTCTTTGGTAGAACATATTTATTTGGATTATGAAATTGACATGACAGGTCTGAAGAGCTAAGCCTCCTCCAGCTTCATCCCCACTAATCACGACACCTCCTCCCTGCAATCACCTCCCTCCTCCCAGCCCTTATAAACAGGAGCCTTTGAGGCTTTGAGAGTAACTCTTCAACAGAGCAACTCCTCTAAAGTTAGTAAATTCCTGTTGCCAAGGTTACAGATTTTTTCTTCTTAGATTATTTGTCCAAAATAAAGTATTTGGTGCTTCTGGAATGGTGTGGTTGCAGAACAAGCCCAGATGCATAGAAATTTCTCTTTCAGTGTGGGCAGGAATAATACTTGTTGTTTCCCATGCCTTTTGCTTTTCATGGGATTTAGGAAGACTACATTCCTCAAAATCTCTTGCTGTGGGGTTGGGGCTATGAAACTGGCCAGTGTAATGTGCACAGAAGTGACGTATGCTACTTCCGGGTCTGTTGTTCAAAAGCACCCCATAAGAGCCATCCAGATCCCTGAACCATCCATCCAGAGCTGCCCAATCCCATCATACTTTGTGCGAGCGAGAAATAGACTTTTTTTTGTATTGTGTCACTGATTTGGGGGCTTACCTTTTGCAACAACTAGCAGTGGCTATCCTGAGTAATAAACTCAGAAAATAATCAAATAGGGTGGCAGTCAAGTACTTCCATCAGATTTGGTCCCATTGAATATGTTCATGTGGGTTGAACTCGTTAGTAATGGGACAAAGTGTTCACAGGCCCCTCAAACATTTACCAATAGTCTAGGAATGTAGTATCACATGGAAACAAGCATTAATAGCCTGAAAAAGAGTGTAAAAGGGCCATAGGTTGTTATATTGTTTACCCTAATGGAAGTCTTATTCACAGCCAGACTTCTATTTCATCATGAAATAAATTCTATTTGGTCTTTGGCCTCAGGGACTTTGCAAATGTATATTATAGGTTGATTTCTGGGAATTGTGTCCCAGAGAGATGAGACTCCTGTACAACTCAGGCAAGTATACTTTTAAGTAGTCACTAATGCATATGCAGACCTGCCGCATGCTTCCATTTCAGTTAGCCTTATGTAGAGTTGATCTATATGTTGCATTTCTGTTGAGAGATGGAAAAATGTAATTTGAAACCACCTGCAGGTTATCAAAAATATGGATAATCTTCCTGTAGAATAAACGGATACACTTGAGCAAAATGGCACTTTTAAATCCAGGAACAAATTGATATGTCTGTCCAGCTAATGAGGTAAGGGAGGGACTGGGCCAAGGGCAAGAAGCAATGGCCTTGGGGCTAGAAAGTCAGCTGCCAAGTTCTTTTCTGACAGTTATGGCTGTGACCTTGACATGTATCAGGAATCATTCAGTCTTTGAGAGCCTCAGTGTTTTAATTTGTAAGATGGAGATAATAATACCTTCCCAGCCTATTTCACGTGCTTGCTTTAAGTTATAAGTGAGGTAACATGCATGAAAGTGCTTTATAAAGTGTTATACCAATGTGTTATTGTAACTAAGGATTCTTAGGGAGTCATGAACCAAAGTTGAAAAAGCACAAACATGCAAGCCATTCACTTAGTAGACATGAGAACCCTATGGGGGGGCGTTATAAGAGGCGGATGCATTAGGATCTTTCACCTTATCCCGTTTGCTTATTCCTTAGCATTAAGGGATTGGGGGACCCCCCTTCCTTAGAGCTTTGGTGGTTGATTCCTGTGGGTGTTCAGAAATAAAATGACATGTTTGCCTCTGGATTAATTAGGCCTTTAAGATGAATAAAATAGACTTCACTGGAGGGGGCTTTCGAAACAGGGAGCGAGAACATCCCAGAAACAGACAGAAATCGTGATGCAGATGATAAAATTTCTCTTGAGCTGGATTTAATTAGAAATTGCTGGAACCATTTGGCATGCAAACAGCTGCTGTCAGATCTACACAGCATTTCCCAGCCTTGGAACAGCTGTATGTAGTTTTTCTCTCTCTCTCCAACTAGACCTATGCAGAAAACCTGTTACGTTCTGGCAGGGCTTTGGCGTTATTCTCATGAGCAAATCAGATCAGCTCAGACAAGACATGAAAAAGAGTTGCATATTTTATATCTAAATAATCCTTTATCATTTTGTTGTTGTTGAAGTTTTCTCAGAATGTTTTCAGTGTGGGCTCGTGAAGTTTTTTGGAGGGAAAATATTTCAAGCACCTGGGAAGCTCTCGCAGTGTTGCAGTGGGTTCCGCTACACTTTGAAATCTGCAGGTAGACTTTAGTGTCCTTAAATTTATACGTAAGCTGGAGGCACTCTTCAGCTCTGTCATTTGAATGTGCTACTAGTTCTAATGAGGTGGAGGGGTAAAGGGTCTTTGAATTTTGTTTTGAAAGACTAGATGCCTGGAGAAATGCTGCTTCTCGCCCTGGCCAGCCACATGAAATGGGTTCTGGTGGTCACAAGAAGAGGGTGAATGTTCATGTGTGGCCCAGCCCTCTACTGGGGAAACATGAATTCCAAATACATGCTTTCCTGGTGATCAGTAGTCTTACATAGTCATGCACAAGGGAGTGCAGGGTGTGTGTGTGTGTGAAAGCTCTTCTGAAGAGTTCTTGGGGGTTTACATCTGCTATGGGAGTGGTTCTGACTCTGGCAATGCAAATCTCCTCCCCCTAAAGCAGCTCTCAAGCTAGTCAAAATGCTCAAAACCAACCATTTTTCAGCACTCTGGGATCTGATCAAAAGCATGCCGCATCATGAGAAGGGTTTATTCATGAAAACTACTGAACCTTGGTTAAGAATGGTGTGGGTCTGTGGCCTCATCTTCAGGGGCTGTTGCTAACCCCCCAGTTCTGTCTGTGGTAGTTCATCCAGGGCAGGCAGGGCAGCCTTAAAACCCATCAGCTTAACTGTCCCTGGAGAAAGGTGTTCACTTGATTGTCAGTTTCAGCGTCAACTTGGTGGCAAACCAGCAGGGAGGGCCAGCAGCAAGAACATTTGGGGCAAGTGATATTTGGATGGATCAGTCAGAGATTCAGCAGGAATTTTCAGGCTGGGAGACAGCCTTGGCAGTTTGCAAAGCTTTGCTATATCCCCAGTGGGCCGGAGGCTGTAGGCACGCACAGCAGAGATGCAAGCAGCCAAACATCCAGGCAGATGGAGGCTGAACACAGGTGCAGAGGAGGCGGGAGAGCCAGTCACTGATCAACTCATTGAACGTTCTTACACACCGCTAAAGATGCTGCTTTGATTTTGGAAATATCACTCTTGTAGCCATATGGGGCAGGGAAAGGATGTGAAATGGTGTTTTACTCCTCAAATTGAGCTCCCTACTCTCCGATGAAAGAACTGCATCAGAATCATCTAAGGGGACTATGAAAAATGCAGATTCCTGGGTTCCTTCCAAATGTACAGAATTAGAAGTCCTGGTAGAGCCCAGGAACTGGCATTTTTGCAAATGTGGCGGGTGATTGTGATGCACTTTGACCCCTGAGGACTGAGAGGCAGTGTGTCGGCCCAGGAGAGAGAGGAGAAAGTCTGAAATTAAGAAAAAGAAAAAAAAAATTGAAACTTTTTTGAACTGAGAGGAAATATCCTGGTATTTCAGTTGTTCCAACTCTAATGTATAAATATTCATACATTTTGGCAACCACAGCTTCCTTTTTGAGTGATAGAGTATCACCATTTATTTGGATGTGTTATGAATTATGTATGTATTGCACCAATTCCAATGGACAGGATTTAGTCACCAATTTAAAAAAATAATAAATTATAATTATGAATCACTCTGTGACCATGTAATTTATCATATAAACAGATATTCTGAGTGCTAAAAGGGAGTACTAAAATAATTTAAATCTTTTCAAGTACTTATTTATTGAGGTATAAGTTGGTTTTATTATATTGGTGGACGGTTATACAGTCCTAGTCACAAGGCTATTTAAAAAAATATTTTAAAAAAGTAACAAATAACCATGTGCATTATATTAAAAGAAGACATATTGATCATCTGAAGATTTAAAATAACATGAGTCGAGTAGTCATTTATGGAACACATTCCCATACCTCAATTGGTTTTTCAGGGATTCTCTCTTTAACAGCGTGTTACTGGTATTTTTTCTAAGGAATTTTTAATTTCACTGTAGGCTTATTTTTTGCATAAATTGCATATCATCTTCTTTAAGGTTGCATTTTATGGCTGATAAATATATAAATGTTGACACATTCAACTGACACTTTTCTGTACCCCATAATATCGTTAGTTTAAGAACTCTCTCCCTTCAAGGGTATCTGGTAATTCACGCAAAGTTGCTAAATGTAAGCATTATCAGTTTTCACACTGAAGTGTACAAATAGTTCAGCCCCAATATTTTCATAAGTACTGTCTTTATACTTCCATTCATAGTACGTTTACTTGATGGGTATTTTTACAAGACAAAACATGTCTAAATTTTTTCTGATTCCTTTGAACGTTTTACTATATGTAGATGCTGTGAAATCATAGGCTTTTCAATATTACTCCATTTTGATACAGAATATTCAATCATCTAATTAAAAATAAGAACTCCGGGACTTCCCTGGTGGCGCAGTGGTTAAGAATCCACCTGACAGGGCTTCCCTGGTGGCGCAGTGGTTGAGAGTCTGCCTGCCAATGCAAGGGACACGGGTTCGAGCCCTGGTCTGGGAAGATCCCACATGCCGCGGAGCAACTGGGCCCGTGAGCCACAACTACTGAGCCTGCGCGTCTGGAGCCTGTGCTCCGCAACGAGGGGCCGTGACAGTGAGAGGCCCGCGCACCGCGATGAAGAGTGGCCCCTGCTTGCCGCAACTAGAGAAAGCCCTCGCACAGAAACAAAGACCCAACACAGCCAAAAATAAACAAATAAATAAATTTATTTAAAAAAAAAAAAAAAAGAATCCACCTGACAATGCAGGGGACAGGGGTTTGAGCCCTGGTCCGGGAAGATCCCACATGCCGCAGAGCAACAAAGCTCATGCACCACAATTACTGAGCCTGCACTCTAGAGCCTGCGAGCCACAACTACTGAAGCCCATGCGCCTAGAGCCCGTGCTCCACAACAAGAGAAGCCACTGCAATAAGAAGCCCGCCCACCGCAACGAAGATTAGCCCCTGCTCGCCGCAACTAGAGAGAAACCTGTGTGCAGCAATGAAGACCCAACACAGCCAAAAATAAATAAATAAATAATAAATAAATAAATAAAAACAAAAATAAAATAAAAATAACTCCATTGAAGCATGGAAAATCTAAAATCAAGTTATTCTGAAGGTCAACTATAAACTATCTAAATTAGACCACAGTATTAGTTCTCCTATTGTTGCTGTAGCAAATTACCACAAACTTAATGGCTTAAAACAACACATTTATTATCTTACAGTTCTGGAGGTCAGATGTTCAACAAGGGTTTCATGGGGCTAAAGTCAAGATGTTGGCAGGGCTGCATTCCTTCTGGAAGTCTTGGAGGAAAATCCATTCCTTGCCTTTCCAGCTTCTAGGGGCACCCACATTCCTTAGCTGGTGGTCCCTTCCATTTTCAAAGCCAGCAATGGCTGGTTGAATCATACTCACATGGCATCACTCTAACACTGACTCTACCTTGGCTTCCCACCTTTACTTTTAAGGATGCTTCTGATCACTTGGACCCACCCAGATAATCCTGGATATCTTCCTATTTTAAGGTCAGCTGATTAGCAACCTTAATTCCACCTGCAACTTTAATTCCCCTTTGCCATGAAATATAAAATATTCACAGGTTCTGGGGATTAGGACATAAGGCCATGAAATATAAAATATTCACAGGTTCTTGGGATTAGGGCATAAGCATCTTCGGGAGGCTATTATTTTGCCTATTTAAAATAATATTTTTTCAATTTTATATTGAAGTATATTTGATTTACAATGTTGTGTTAGTTTCAGGTGTACAGCAAAGTGATTAGTTATACATATACTTATATCTATTCTTTTTCAGATTCTTTTCCCATATAGGTTATTACAGAGTATTGAGTAGAGTTCCCGGTGCTATACAGTAGGTCCTTGTTGATTATCTATTTTATATATAGTAGTGTGCATATGTTAATCCCAACCTCCTAATTTATCCCTCCCTGTTTTTGGTAACTGTAAAGTTGTTTTCTAAGTCTGTGAGTCTGTTTCTATTTTGTAAATAAGTTGATTTGTGTCATTTTCTTTTTAGACTCCACATATAAGTGATATCATATATTTTTCTTTCTCTGTCTGACTTACTTCACTTAGTATGTTTGAAATGGAGATATTAGTTGTAGGAAAGGTTTAGCATACAGAGATGAGATATTGGTGATCAAGTTACAGATTTAAACACACATCATTGGGAGAACCAGATTATTACATGTGCGTATCACACATTACTAGGCAAGTAATAATACAAGAAATTAAAAGTATGAAGTAGATGTCTACTAAACATATTCTGCCTTATTTTAATATAAATATCAATAATAAAATTTAGTTAAAGTGTGAAAACTCAGGGCAAATGCTAAACTGTATAGGATGTCAGATAATAGGTATAAAGTGGGAATGTAACAGGATCTATAATCATCTTGCACGTGAGGTAGGTACTATTCTTATTATGTTCATTCCCATTTTACAATGGAAAATTAAACCATGGGTGATGTGGAGTGGGTAGGAAAGAAACTCAACCAAGTTCATGTCTCCAGTAAAAAGAGCTTATAATAAGTTTTTTCCTAGAGCTAGTGATTTTAAACTCACTGTAGAATTCTGCCAATCATTTGGAGAATGGTTGAGAATATGTGGGAGAATGTATTTGCAGAAACAGTTGCAATAATATCTCGCATCCATGTGCTATGCTTACAATGTGATTTTGATATTCCATTGAGAGGTGGGGGTCTCTCTTCCCTCCACTGGAATCTGGGTGGACCTGTGACTGGAAAGTGACTTTGTAGGTTATAAAATGCTTTGACCTGATTCTCTTGAGATTCTCTCCCTTAAGTTTCTTTCCCTTGGAATCTAGCCACGTTGTGGGGAAGCACAAAGCTGCATCATGTAGAGGCCCATATGAAGAGGAACAGAAGGCAGCACCAGCTCGCCAGCAATGTGAGGGAGCTATTTCATAGGTTGTTAGTACAGCTCAGGTGAGCCACAGATGACACACCACCTACAGCAGGTTGTATGCAGATTTTTCAGCAAAATAAGTGATTGCTGTTACTCCAAGCTTCTAAATTTGGGGGTGATATTTGACCCAACAATAGTTAACTGTAATAGGATGACTTCAAGTTTCTAAATTCAAGTAATTGGCTCTCTTGTCTTACTTCTATAACTGATGTTTTCTGGCAACTTGGTATCATGGTGGCAAGAAGAACAATGGTTGACATCTGATGGAATATGTTTGTATGTGTGATCTTCTTCAGCTTAGAAATGCAGCGTAGGATCTGAAGGCAGAGTTCCTCTTGCTCAAACAGGTGAAAGCTGAGTTTGGAGACTTAGTGTTTCATTCTTGAGGCCTCTGGAACGTTGATGCCGAGACAGACACAGAGGCCATTAATTCAAGCCATTGCAACGAGCTTCTTCTGTTACACATTTGATTCACCTGGGGGACTTTAAAAAGTACTGATGATTGTGTGGTGCTCCTATACCCCAAATATTCTGATGACATTGATTTTTGCATGGTGCTTGATTATTAATATTTTTTAAGAGTTTCCCAGGTGTTTATAATGTGCATTTATGTGTGCAAACCTCTTGACTAGGTGGACAGCAACATCCAAAATTCAACCCTTAGAGAGAGGATTCTAAAATGAAGAAAAGAGGAAATAAGGATTGACTAATGAGGGTGAAATAAAAATGGTTTGGACCCTTGGCAGAGCTATGGAATATACCCCACTGGCAGGACAGCAGGGCCTGGTGTGCATTTGCATAGTTCAAGTTAGTTCTCTTAAAGAGACTTCTGGTAGTCATTGGGACAACTCCCCCAAATCCAGTTATCCTCTCCTTTTGGACTCATAAAGTTTGAATTTCTGGCCCTGTCATGCTTTAGTGGGGTCATGAGATCAGCACTGACCAATGAGGTGTGGATTGGAGCCTTTACTAGCAGGTTCAAGGTCCTGCAGAATATTCTGTCTCTGGCATAGAAAGAAGCAAGATTTGAAATGTGTCTTTTCCATCACCACAGATCACTGAGAGATTATGAGGAATAGAATTCTGCTGCCAATCCCTGTTGGAAATATTGGATGAGGGAGAAATAAATTTGTTGTTGCTTTGAGCCACTAAGATTTTGCATTGTTTGTTACTGCAGCATAACCCATCATATCCTGACTAACACAAAGTCTGAGCAAGATAGGCATGCATCTCTCTGCAGAGGGTTAGAACTCCTACCCTTCTGAAGCCAAATTTTGTCCAGGATTCCTTTAGGGGAAATAAGAGGACAGAAAATAGAAGTTTTAGCTCATGCTTCATGAACTAAAGTAACATGGTTTGACTTCCAGTCAGAGAACTAAATATTTTATTTAGAAACCAGTATTTGGAAAGCAGGCAGCTTTCCTCTAAGGGTAAATTGGATATGATGCCAAGTTCACACTCATGGAATTAATTGACTGCTCTACTTTCAACGTAAGGTATCAAAGCTTTCTATAGCTTTCCATATTAGTGACCCATGTAAAACAAACCTTACCACATGGGCTGCGGTTTTCAAGAAAGCTTCTATTAAACAAACTACTCGATATAAGTTTACTGGGGTGGGGTGACGGGGGATGGAAAAACACACCCATACTTAGAATAGCCCTTTTTGTGCTTCTTTCTTCTAATTTTATACCCAAGAACTTTTTTTAGAAGTCAACATTAGTGGCAGAATTTACTTTTAATTATAGACTTCTTCTTAGAGCTGGAGCATAGGAGAAATTACTTCTCTTAAAAGCAGTCTCCATGCAGAAGTCCCATTATGTTTGCATTTTGATCAATTTACTGAACTTTTGATGGTCCTCTTTGCCATGTAAATCCGTAAGGTTACCTTCAGCCACAGCCTGCTTCCTGTAAACCTTTACTTTCTTTCTTATAAACTTTAAGATTCCTCTTATGCCCATTATCTGTGCAGCTCTTTCCTGGGATCCTCTTCCTTCAGAACTGTCTTTGAAAAGCTTCACAGTCATGAAAGCAAATGCAAAGCTATGGCAGAATATTTGTGGTATTAACGTCTGCATTTTTCACCTAGTATTTCCTTTTTTCCCCCTTTACATTCATTAAGAGATTAGGCCAATAGACAAGGCTGAGAGCAAGAAAGACCCGTGGTCTCTGACATTTAATGGTTGGGGCATGGTATTCAGGCAAAATGTTTGACCAGGAGCAGGAGGAAAGTGGAGCTTCCTTCTAAACCTACATAACTGCAAAAGATGTTCCTGGTTGGAAGGAAGACAAAAGGAGTATATCTAGTGTGTTAATAGAAGCTTTGAGCTATAATAAAGCCAACAGATTAGGAGACTATGGCTACTGAAAAGACAGTTTGTTACTCACAGCTCCTAAGGGGAGGGTCACATCACACCATGTGGGGCCACACAGGGAACCGCCAGGGTCAGTCATGGGGCACAGGGAGGCAGGAAAAACAGGGTAGGAACATTTATTGTAGTTTCTTGGGAAAAACAGGTAAAGCAGGGCAAGCAGGTTTAGGACTGGCTAGTTTAAATAATATTATTGGGCTCTGGGGCATAGGAGCTGTCCCTAGTTGCCTGGTACCTGGCCCTGGGGTGGTTAGGGCATGTGAATTCCCCAAGAGGACATGGGCATATTTGAAAAGATGCTAATCCCCAAGCATAGCAGAAAGGTGGCAGAAAGTCCCAGCCCCCAAACCTGCTTACCTACACAGGCCAAATGATGGGCATTTCTGAGAAAACTTGTGTAGTTTAATGATCAGACCCCTGTCCCCTTCTCCTACACCAAAGCATGTAAGCCTCCAGGAACTTTGAGATGACCTGGGGTTGGGGAGTGACTTACCAGGGTGACCACATATGGACAGCAAGACACATTTGAGAGTACTTATAATTATGCTGGGGTAACCAGCATAAGCCAGGACTGTCCCAGGGAAACCAGAACATATAGTCACCTAGCCTTAACCTTAAGGAAATTAGCCTTAACTAATGAATAGTGAGACATGTACAAGAGATTCTCTCAAAAACTGCTCTCTCGATTTAAACATTAAGTGTAATATACCCAGAAAATAATGGAAAACTAATAATTCTCTTTGGTTGCATTGTTTATCTTTCATATGATCAGCAGTGTATAAATTGCTCTTGTTCATAAATAGTCTCCACATGGTGTCAGGTTATTCATCCTGTCACACAGTCTGCAAATAATTTGCTCACATGATGCCAACTTTTAAATGTGTTAAATATGAGAAGTTTACCCAAACACACAGAATTTGTACATGTTTTTGGCGATAACAGTAATGGCTTGTCTAATGTTATAGAGATACATGTATAGATTCATCCAAAATTTTATTTTAGGTAAAGAATGTAAGTCGGTCAACAGAACTGATTGTGGTCCTTATTCACATTTCATAGCTCCTTGACACCATTGTGGCCATAATGAGGAATGTACATATTCAAAAGCCAAAGCAAGGGATGACTTTTAGTCAGAGAGGGTCCCCCTAATAGGTCCTACTGACAGTAATGAGTGCCTTGTGGGAAATGAGGAGAAAACCAGGCTTCTATTTGCATGAATAAAATCTCCATATGGCTTCAAGAAGTGTGTGCGCATGTGTGTTTTTAAAGTAGCTTGCTCTTTCCCACGATCATAGGAAGAAGATCATGCTCTAAGAATTTCAGTTTACAACAGCCAGGCGGCTGTGGCTTTTTTTTTAAAAAAATCAATCATTTATATATATATATATATATATATATATAGTAAATATTGAAAGAATATAAGACAAGGGACAAATAAAATTATGTGAAACAAGCCCCAAAAGGTATATTATTGTAATGACAGAAGTTTGGTGACTTCTGTACAACTTTCAAGCTTCCTATGAAAGACTTCAACGTAAAAAAAAGTCATTTCTCTCTTCCTTGCCATACTCTTTCTGTGCAGATGGGGTGGACTACACTAAAGTCTCTACTCTTTCTCTGTGTGCTGATCACTGTTTGATTGTTCAACCCACTCATTCCACACTACCTGAAAGAACCAGCCATGACCTCTATTGATGAGATAGAGGATGTGTGAGGGACACACATCTCTGTGGCTGGGCTGAGACCAGGGTGAGGCAAATAAGGCACTTGCTTTGGGTGCTCTAGAGGGTTGGATAATGGCCCCCGAATATATGTCCAAGTCCTACCCCCAGAACATGTGAACGTGATCTTATTTGGATAAAATGTCTTTGCAAATGTAATTTAGAATCTCCAGATGAAATCCCACCCTAAATCCAATGACAGGTGTCCTTACTAGAGAAAGGCAGAGGGCAATTTGACACACAGAGACACGGGGGGAAAAGGCCTTGTGGAGACAGAAACAGAGGTTGTAGTGATGCAGCCACAAGCCAAGGCACATCTAGAGCCACCAGAAACTGGAGGAGGCAAGGAAGCATTCTCTCCTAGGGGCTTCAGAGGAAGCATGGCCCTGGTGACACCATAATTTCAGACTTCTGGCCCCAAGAACTGTGAGAGAATATCGTTTTAAGCTGCCCAGTTTGTGGTCATTTATTACAGCAGCCCTAGGAAACTAATACAAGCACAAAAACTTTAAAAGGGTGCCAGAAAAGTCAGTAATCAAAATAATATTTTGATGTAATATTTTTTAAAAACTCAAAATAAACACAAAAAAGACAACTCATGATGAACAAAGTGTTCACAATTTAAAGATAACTTTTGTGAGGTCATGGCAGGGATGGGCACGTGGGTGCCCCGGGCATGCTGAATCTGGTTGGTTAATAAATTGGTGCCTTTTAAACAGAACAAAAAGCAATAATTGTTAATGTTTATTTGGAATAGAGGCCAAACCCTCCAAGGGAGAAAACTGTAGCTGCACTTCATTTCTTTTCTATAGTTCAGACCAATTCATCCCTGGTCCCTAGGTTGTGTGACTCTCTGAAGTGAACTGGATTTACAGTAGAGACTAGGAATGTTTCCTTTTAATCTCATGTTCTCTGAGAAGGGTTTAGTAGATATTGTTTCCTCTATGAATACATTTCTTTTAGGTTTATGGTTCCAGCAACCCCCTGCCTGGCAGCCTCTAAATCTAGCTTTACTTACATCTGTATCACCTTCTGTTTTAAGTTGGGAGCCTCAGAAGCCAACTGAGTCTAAATGAAGGGATGACCTTCAGTGGAAACCAGCTGTCTGTGCTCTTCTCTCACCTTCCATTTAGTGTTGTGAATCTGTCTTCCCAGTCCTCCTAGATCACTATGGGCTCTCACTAAGGAATGACAAAGAGCGAGCAGCTGGGGGCGTCTGCTATACAGCAGTGTGAGACGTTCTTACCATCTGAGACATGCTTCATATCCACTGGTTAAAGGAATCCCTCCTATGTAGGGCTCTCCCCTCTCCAGACTGCATGCTCTCTGAATAAGAGCACTAGTGATCTGAGAGTGGGGTCTACATGCTCCCCTCAAGCTCCTGGCTTTGGGAGGGATTGGATAAAGTCTCCAAAGAAATGAAACTACCTAGTGATAACTCCCAAATCCCTGTAGGTGTGCAAGAAGGCAGGAGAAAGGAAAGTCCACATGGGCAGCTCTGGCATGAAACTTAGAGGTCCTTATTTCTCCCTAGGACTCTTTTCAGAGTCACAAGTTGTTGCTTTGATTATTCAAATCATGTCAAAGATCTTCCATGGGCTGTTTTCTATATATGGAGACAACAGGAGCCAGATCCCAAACTGCCTCCATAATTTGTATTGACTTAAAATCAAATCACATAGCCAGGACATGGAAACAACCTAAATGTCCGTCAACAGAGAACTGGATAAAGAAGATGTGGTACATATATACAATGGAATATTACTCAGCCATAAAAAGGAACCAAATTGGGTCATTTGTAGAGACGTGGATGGACCTAGAGACTGTCATACAGAGTGAAGTAAGTGAGAAAGAGAAAAACAAATATTGTATATTAACGTATATATGTGGAATCTGAAAAAATTGGTATAGACGATCTTATTTACAAAGCAGAAATAGAGATACAGATACCAAGGGGGAAAGGGTGGTGGGATGAATTGGGAGATTGGGATTGACATATATACACTATTGATACTATGTATAAAATAGATAACTAATGAGATAACTAATGAGAACCTACGATATAGCTCAGGGAACTCTACTCAATGCCCTGTGGTGACCTAAATGGGAAGGAAATCCAAAAAAGAGGGGATATATGTATACGTATAACTGATTCACTTTGCTGTACAGTAGAAACTAACACAACATTGTAAAGCACCTAAACTCCAATAAAATTTTTTTTAAATAAATAAAAAGGCAAGTCACAGAGGGGAATTAGGAATATAGGTGTCTTTGCATTCTAATAATCAGTAACTATAACTTAACACCTTTTTCTATAATGTAGCTACAGGAAATGATCTTCACTAGAGATTTGATGGCAGTTTTTTTTTTAACATCTTTATTGGAGTATAATTGCTTTACAATGGTATGTTAGTTTCTCCTTTATAACAAAGTGTATCAGCTATACATATACATATATCCCTATATCTCCTTCCTCTTGCATCTCCCTCCCACCCTCCCTATCCCACCACTCTAGGTGGTCACAAAGCACCAAGCTGACCTCCCTGTGCTATGCAGCTGCTTCCCACTAGCTATCTAGTTTACATTTGGTAGTGGATATATGTCCATGTCACTCTCTCACTTCATATTTCAAAGACTGAGGGTGTCTTATATTAGTACATATGCAGACGACAGTGGGAAATGCAGGTACTAATCTGAACTTTTAATGCTATAAAGCCGAGTATCCAAGTATTTGGAAATAACCTTTGCTCGAATGGATGTGACATCAGCTGAGAAGTTGATGTAGCTCATGTGGTCCAGGTCAAGGAGGGTGGAGGCAGTTAAGCTCTGAGCGAGTGTGACCGGCAGTGGGAGGTGAGCTCTGTTGTGCAGGAAGTGTCATGGTGTCTACGTCTCTGCACAGTGTGGGGTTCACGTTCATCTTTCTCTTAGAGCAGGAAGTGCCTTTTTCTGCCAAAAGAGTTTAAAAACCCATCCTCTCCACACAGCCTGCAGAAGACTGATGATCCTACAGAGAGAACACAGCTGCCAGAGAGAGAGAAAGCACTGGTTCCCACAGGAGACTGAATGAAGCTGCTGGCAGACACAGAATCCTGAGATTAGAGAGAAATGCAGTGAGGAAACACAGCCAGAGCTATGATTTTGCATAGAATTTTGGATGAAATCGAAGCCTTGTATTGAATATATTGGCAAAGGTTCAGTCCTTAAATGGTATACTTTGAGTATACATGTTGGAATATGTTTACTAAGATTTAGTAACAGAGGCTCAAAGCTAGATATGGCCACTCCATACCATCTCATGGATGACGTGAACACCCCAGGGCACTTTGAATAGGGTCCATACTCAACCAACACGATCTCTTTAGCCCTAATAAAAGTTATGTTATGCTCCATCATGAAGAGGAACTATAGACTGATTTCAGAAGACTCAAAATATACTCTTAAGTAGCAAGGTATGAATTTCAGTTCATAAACTCAAGTGCTCTTTAATACAACTTCCATTACTTTTTTAAAAATGAACTTAATTCTGTTTGGAGCTCTCATTCCATCACATAGTGGAAATTTAATCTCAGACAACTGAAGTTTATCTCACCACTTCTATCCCTTTTTCCATAAGTGTATGTCTACATACTGAGGGGACTGTGTTATGTTCTTCACTAGGCTGGGGGGAAGGAACTGGTTTTCCATTAATTTGGTTGTCATAGTCTCCTCTGCTCTATTGCCCATCCTGTCCTTAAAGGTCCATCTAAGGGTCCTACTGACTCACCCCTCAAGCTCACCACAAAGTCCCTCAACTCTGTCCTTCTCCTTGCTATTTCAGGGTCATTCTTTGCATGCTACCACATTGGACATCACCCGAAGCTGCCTCCACTGCCCATCCTTGGGAATTTTTCAGCTGTTCATGCTCCACCCTAGACTGTGGACACCCTGTGTTTGTCTAGGACCCCATCTGCTTGAATGCACCTACAGCGGTTATTACCTGGGGGTCTTGCTGCCTCCTTATATCCCTCTGGGAATGGTCATGTGAACTCTCTCTGCTCCCCATAGCTGGGAGGTAGAGGGAAAGGCAAAGCCCATGCCCCTCCTTGGAGACCCACAAGCTTCTCATTGCTGTCCCTCTGCATCTCTTCTATCTCCAAAGATTAGGAAGATTTTTTCCTAGTTTATAGAAGGGAAGGAGGGGAGAGCATAGAGCAGAAGATGTGCTTTTCTTCAACAGACGTTCTCTCAAGTCTACTGATTTTCTCTGAGTTTGGAAATTTTAAAAGCAGAAACATCCTATCTGATAGCCCTGCTTCCTGCGGCAGCTCCACTTCTGGGAGACAAAGGTGCAAAATGCCTATCTGGATGTAAGGGGGGCAGAGAAGTAGAGGGAATATAAGCAATCAACAATACATTCATTAGAGGGGCACTGACATATATGCACTACCAAATGTAAACTAGATAGCTAGTGGGAAGCAGCCACATAGCACAGGGAGATCAGCTTGGTGCTTTGAGACCACTTAGAGGGATGGGATAGGGAGGGTGGGAAGGAGACACAAGAGGGAGGGGATATGGGGATATATGTATATGTATAACTGATTCACTTTGTTATACAGCAGAAACTAACACACCATTGTAAAGCAATTATTCTCCAATAAAGATATAAAAAAATAAATAAAAATAAAGATCTAGTAGAAAAGGAAAAAAAGGACACATATTAACAAGAGAATTAGAGAAGAAAGTCAGAAAATGTTGTTATTAAGTTATAAAATTGTGGCACAGAAAATAATGAAAAGAGTCTTCTCCATAAAAAAAAAAATCATTAATATTTCAAAATGTCAGCACGCCTAGAAACTGTATTTAAGAAACTGATTATGATTTTCACAAAATCTGAGTTTGGTCATATTCTACAAGTTCCTTCATTCATCTTCATAAAGTTCTAAGTTCAGGCAACTATATGGTGTTATTAATATGAATATTCCTGGTCTTGGTGGATTATGTATGTTAGAATTAAGATTCTTATGTTTACAGTAGGAAATACAATAACGTGAACACCATCCTTTGCAGAATTTTCTCTTGGGAAGCTATATTTGTTTTGTTTTGTTTTGTTTTGTTTTGTTTTGCTACAAATTTCCTTTATAGCAAAAGAGTCAGGGATGGGGGGAGGGGTTGGTCCAGGATCCAATCTAGGTCACACATTGCATTTAATTCTCATGTCTCTTTAGTCTCTTCTAAGCTGAAGTAGTTTCTCAAGTCTTCTGTCTTTCATGACCTTGGCATTTTAGAAGAGTACAAGGCTGTTACTTTGTTGAATATCCCTAATCTTGGGTTTGGCTATTTCCTCATAGTTAGATTCAGGCTGTGCATTTATGGCATCAACACCCAGAAGTGAGGCTGTGTCCTTCCCAGTGTACCCCTGTCAAGGGGTAAATGATAACTAGTTGTCCAATTTACTGGTGATAATAACTTTGATCACTTAGTTAAGATGGTTTCTTGTGTAACCACAATATAATTACCAAAACCAAGAACTTAACATTACTACAATCCTACTATCCAATTTATGGACTGTGTTCAAACTTTGCCACAAATTTCCTGTAAGGCTATTTTTTTGTGGGGGGAGATATATTTGATATCGGTTCATGGACACAATTTGAAGCATAAGTAGAATTTGCTAAGTATCTAATATCTAAACTTTCAAATACAGCTTTTTAGAAGTCAAGCCTAAAATGAATTACTGGGAAAATAATGTTCTAAACCCAAACCTTAAACTGTAAAAAGATTTTACTATCTCTATGTAGTTAAATACAGAACTTGCTTTTTTAAGGTGACCCAATTAAACCATGAATCTGGAAAGTAAGAAACTGAATATTGAGTCTATACATTACTGAGAAGTCAGTTGTTCAGGAACTTTGAGACCCGTTATTCACTTCTTGGTAAACATAATTTGAATGTGGTGACAGAAATTTCATTAATTCCAGAAAACTCTGTATTTTGAGTGAAATAACCTTTTCTTTCTATCAGCAAAAGCATTTAGAGGAGTCCTTGTATCTAATTCAAATCTATCTGTCAGTGTTTTCTCACTCTTCTTACAAATTCACTTAACAGAACGTGGTTTCTAGAGTTGGAAACAGTGTAAGAAGAGAAAGTCAGTAGGAACTTCAGTGCAAAATGTAAAAGCAAGACATGTCAGATAGAGTTTAGACTTATCAAAGCTGTTCACCGAGTTTCAAAAGGGTTGACAGGCACATGATTTATCTTCATATGGTTAATGTTCAGCTTTTACCTCCTTGAGGAAAAAACTGCCAAATAACCCGATAAACCATGGGCCGCTTACCAGAGGCAGATGAAAGATTTGCACCTGCAAAGTTACATAAACATCTTAGATAAGAGTCAAGGGCCTTAATCTTTTGTGCAGATTTAGGTCCCCCAATTAGGACACTGGCTTAATGACATTTGACCTGAATGTGTGAATATTGTGCAATGGGAATGGACTCTATTTTAGGATAAAGCTGTTGGTTACCCTGTTTTGCAGCTGCCAGTCACATTTATCCCCATGGAGAAAAAAAAATGCAGTTTGCTTAGTGGTGCTGGGAGAGTCAGAACGTCGATTACACATGGGATGATACAGGTCATACCGATCTCTTAATAATCCTTATATTTTCATGCCTTCTACTCCCTGAGAACTCTGTTTGTTTGTTTGTTCCATTTTTTTGTTTCTTTTTTCCACTTTTTTTTTTTTGCCACACTGCGCAGCGTGCGGGATCTTAATTCCCCAACCAGGGATCAAACCTGGGCCCCCGCAGTGAAAGTACCAAGTCCTAACCACTGGACTGCCAGGGAATTCCCTCCCTGAGAACTCTTAGATACATTTTCTCATTTGATTCTTAGAGGACGTTTGTGACTATGGAAATGGAATCTCAGAGCCCAGGGCCACAGGGGATACTTGCTACTCACACTACCCCCACACATTCCTCTGCCCATTTCCTTCACCCAACCAGTACCTTCGTCAGCTCTGGCTGCTGCAACAAAGTACCATAGACCAGGTGGCTTAAACAGCAGACGTTTACTTCTTACGGTTCTGGAGGCTGGAAGGCCAAGATGAACGTGCCTGCTGATTCTGTACCCGGTGAGGACCCTCTTCCTGGTTGTCAGACTGATGCCTTCTTGCTGGGTACACAAGGAGGAGAGAAGAAGGGTTTTGGTCTCTCTTCCTCTTCTTAGAAGGACACTAATCCTGTCATAGGGGCTCCACCCTCATGACCTTACCTAGTCCTAATCACCTCTCAAAGGCCCCGTCTCCTCAAACCATCACAATCAGGGAGTTAGGGCTGCAACATGTCAATTACTGGGGGACTCAAACATTCAGTCCATAACAACCAGCAATGAATTCCTTCAGATATGACCTCCTTCAGGAAACCTTTCCTGACTTCTCATTTTGATTTGGGAGAGCATCTGGATCTCTCTCTTATCAGATTGCTTGTAACAGTGGATAACTGAGAATGTCTAACAGTGCTTATCTGGGTGGGCTGATGTGGTTCATTCTCACCAACAGAATGTGGGCAACTTATGTACAGCTTTGCAAATCTGGCCTGTAATCTTGTTTCAGACAAGTGTTCTTTCTTCTCCTCTATCCTCAGTGACTGTGGAGCCCACATGCTGAGAATAGCCTACATGATAGAACATTTTGACTATTGCTTTCCATCCAAGGAAAATACATAGAAAGTCCATTTCTTTTATCAAAAAAGGATTTAAATTTTACCATAACTTTGCAGGATAAATTATTGGAAGTGGTTAGTTTTGAAGACTTGAAAACGAATATTGAAAATATGACACAAAACATAGTAGCGCTTTAGATACACATTTTCCCCTGAGAGGTGTTATTGTCAATCTGACCTAGATCATGTGAATTAACAAACCAAAAACAAGCTCATTTTTGACACTTAAAACTTTGTATGTTGATATGTACAGTGTTTATTCAAAGTTTGTATAAAAATGTTTAATATAGAAATCACTGTTTTACTTAGTATAACAGTAATTACATACATTAATCTCCTATGTATATACTTTCAATGAGCAGTGGGTATAATTTTGCGAGCTTTTTGACTTCTTTGTGCTACATTTATATAGTTATATCTACTGAAATGTAATTTTATGACTGTTGAATCTAATAATAAAAGATCAAGATGTATTTTGCATGTCTTTTTTTCATTTTATTTTTTCCAGTAATTCATTTATGTTAAAATTTTAAAGTATCAGTCTGTGATGGATTAGGGGAAAAAATTAACAAGGGAGCAAGGTTAGTTCTTCCTCACAGACAGTTTGAGAAGCACTGAGTCAGGTTTCAGTCTTGGGATGTGTGGTGGGCATGCTTCTTTAGTCTCCAGGGGACCAGTGACACATCTGGGTAGGACTGATGGGGACGACTGCATGATACCCACAGATCCTGGACATCGAGCTGCACATAGTGACAAGATGGAATTTTGTGTTTTCTTCCTGGGAGATGGCAGTGAGTGTGCTTTATATGTTGGAAGAAGAATGAAATTATTTGCTGACCAAGAAATGGAAACTGTTTCAAAGAAAGTATTCACGTTATAAGAATTCTGCTTTGTTAATGTCAGCAGAGATAAAAAGAAAATCCAGAGGTACATGAGCTAAGAACATAATAATAATAGCTAATCCTGTGTGAGTTTATTATATGACAAGTTCTGTCAAAGCTAGGCACTATTGACTTTGGGTGGAGTTGGGGGAGGGGACAGTCTTGTGCATTGTAGCATGTTTAACAGCATCCTTGGCCTCTACCCTCTAAATTCCAGCAGAATGTCCCACTCCAGTAGCAACAACCAAAAATGTATACAGATAAGGCCAAACAACCCCAGAGGATATAATTGCCCCCGTTGAAAATCACTGGTCTGTGTGCTTTGCCACAGTAATTCTCTGAGTAGGTACTATTATCATCTGCATTGGGTAGATGAGGACAATGAGGTGAGGGCTGGTTAGTGAAGTAGCCCCATGTCAGGAAACTAAAGAGTGGCAGAGTTGGGACTTGAAACATTGACGGTTTCACTTGGACAGTTCACTGGGACCAAGACATTCTGGTCCAGTCTGTCTGAACTCTACCATGCTTCTATAGCTGAAAGGTGCTGGTGACTTTCGCCCTTTGAATGACACAATTACTCTAAAGGGGGGATATTGTAGCTGTAGTCTCTCTGTGACCCACTTCAAAGTCTTAAAAGAAATGTCAGGGATTCAGTAATGGAACTTAACATTTCCCTTAGATGCTTGCTACTCCTCTCTTTTTTTTCTCAGCAAACCTAGTTGTTCAATTCAGAAAGTTTCCTCTTCCTAAAACCTATAACCTATTACCAAGTTGTGTACTATCAAGCTCATAAATTGAATTTGAAAATACCTTGAAGTAATAACATGCTTTTTTTTTCTCATAAGGCTAGCTTAAGAATATGTTTCCATAGATTATTAAATATTCATTTTCAAAATGAATTTTAGTGGTAGCATGGCATCCCACCTTTAGGATGTACCCTATTTATTTAAGTAATCCCTATCTTTGGACACTGAAAGTTTTCATGCATCGTAACATTTTTCTCTGTTTGCTTTCTGTCCACAGAGCCTCAGACAGCACCGCTATCCAGGGCTTACGGAACCTCCTTTGACATAATGTCTTACTAGGGGACTCATTGCATGGTTTCCTTGGAGACACAGAGAAATTTTAAGCCAAAGATGACATTATTGATTCTGAGTCTAGAGAAATCATTCTTGATGTATATTTGTGGCTGAAATGTCCAGAAATGAAACTGGATTCAGGGAGAAGAGTTAGAAATCAACTGAGATTCGATAAGGTTCTGAGATAAAGCAGTGGCAGTGGGAAAGGCTTAAGAGATATTAAGGAGGAGGATTTACAGGATCTGGGAACTGATTAGATAACAGGGTTAGGGAGAGGGAGAAATTTAAGATAACTTCTGGATCTACACTTGTGTATCATCCTGATTTTAAAAATTAACTATGAATGATAAATTGGACTCCAGTTGATTGACAGGGCCAGAAGAAAAATAATTTGAGAACTATTTTGTCTCCCTGAAACCTAAACCATTGTAATTCCACTTGGGATCAATTTTGTTATTAATTATAATATGAAACATTATACTTCTTAAAATCTCTGAACGATGAAAAGGGAACTGGTTCCCCCCCCCCTCATTTTATTTTATATTTTTTAAATATGTGTGATCCTTGCATGTATATATTTATCTGGATGGAGTGAACAACCTTTCTTGATTCTTCCCTTTATAAAGTGTGGACAGAAAGGAAAGGAAGGAAAATAGAAGTTCCTCTGTACAATCATTAATGATCTAGTAATCACAGCAGCTCAATTCAAGTAAAAGCCATTTACTGAGTTCCTATCCCATGCAAGGCTCTGGCTGGGTGTTGAGTTGTGCCGTGCCCAGAGCAATTAGGGGCTGCTGAAAATTCAGGGTCCAGTGAGAGGTCCTGGGTTAGGCAGCAGAGGTGACCAAAGGACTCATCTATGGAACTGCCAAGACAGAGTCAAAAAATGAGTTTGTAAGCCTGGAAACAAAGCCAGGGTACGTTGCAGAAATTTCTGTGCTCTAGTTTTTTTATATGTGAAATGATTAAAGTAGTGTGTGATATTTGATTTGCATATTATAATTTGCAGGTACAAGATTTAATTTGTGAAAAGATGCTTAATTATTTTCTTGGAAGACTGAGTGATTTCTTACTCCTGTTAATGGGTAACTAAGCCCAGTACCTTTGTTTTACAGCTTGATGTCTTTAGATTTGAAATAAACAAAAATTTAGAAGTTTCTCCTTAAGTATGAGTCAAAAGAGGAGTAGAAAGACGATATATCAATAATTACAAGTTTTCCTAAAAACCTATTTAGAGTAATTATACAAATCTTTAAACTTATATATCATTTTTATTTTTTTAAGTAAATATAGATCAAGATACCATGTGAAGCATGACTCAAAGAAATGCAAATAGTTAGGTGACAAGGTTAAGATATTCTTCATCCAAAATAAAATGTTTCTTATTCGATAATGGACCTTTGCTTTTTATTTATTCATTTAACCCTTGAGAGCTTACTATTGATATGTGCCAGTCAGTGGTATGAGTAATAGAGATACAATAGTAAACAATACAGAAAAGACCTCTAATCTCAATGTCAAAAACATTACTTTTCTGTCACACACACATGCTACTAAGTCTTTTTATGGAATACTAAAGGCATGAAGATGGTTAATAGTTGGGAAATTATTTTTCTAATTATTTCTATGATTTTAACCTAATTTCCCTTATTTGCACAGAACAATGCTATGTTCTGTTGAGTCCCATGAAGGTAAAGAAGGTACGATTCTTACCCTTAAGGGTTTCACCATCTAGTGAAAATGGTTGACCAATTCCAAGATAAAGAAGGTAAGCTAAGTATTAAATGTCAATCCTGAAGGTGAGATCTTTATAAAACAGAAGTTTACAAATTGCAGTTCTTCCGTCATACTCTCCCGTGTAATTAGCCCACATCAAGCTAGAAGATTCTAAAATAAAGGAAATGAAGAACATTTTGAACATCACCAAGACTTTTCTGGAAAACCTACTCTTAATATGGCAGAAATTAATGCTTTTAAGCAAAGTAAAAGTCCTAGACTATGCTATAAATTTAGTAAACACAAGTTTTGTAGCCATTGTAGCAAATTCCCTAGGAAATACCCACAAAACTTGAGATAAACTTGCTGTCAAATCCTATAAGAAGTGGTTGATAATAAGTGGACATGAAAAAGACTGAGAGAAGCTGAGTTGCCTTATAAGACTGGGAGGAGAGCAGAGTGTAGCTTTTGATTCTGAGAGAGTGTGTTATTCCTCTCACATCGTAGAAGAGAGGAAGAAAGAGGGCCGAGTTTATTCCTTATTCTTGCCCACATTTGGGGACTGAAATTGAACAGCCATCAAAATAAGCCAAGGCTGTAGTGGGACACATTCTTCACCATTGCTGCGGAAAAAAAAACTAGATAGCTCCCTGCAGCTGGGTTTCATTGCGTGGCACAGATGTCTTGAAGAAATGGCAAGCTTTTAGGAGCTATGGAGAAACGAAGTTGGGCAGGCTGTGCCGGAAGCACGGGTGAGCCGGTGACATTACGCCTCAGCTAGGAAGATAATGGCATAAGGACACCTCTGGGCAGCAGAAGAGCCAGGCACGCAGATATATAGAAAACATCTAACAATTGCACATAGTGGCTGACTGTGGTTTGTGTGATTCCTGAGGAATCCCACCACCTACCTCCCCTTAGTGGGAGGAAAGGACTTAGCGGGTATGAAAGTTCCCAAGTGTAAATCCAAAGTAAAATGGCATTCTCATTATTTGATACTTGAAAGAGACAGAGAGAAAGACAGAGAGAGAGAGAGAGAAAGAAAACACGAGTTATAACACTGTTCATTCTTAGGCATGAGAATTGGGTAATTGATAATTGATCTCTCTGCTCCTCCACATTTCCCAGCCTCCCTTGCCATTGCATTTGTTCTGGCCATTGAGATATGGACAGAAGTCATGTGTCATTTCTAAGCCTGGCCCATTAATATACCCCTCAAGGTTCTTCAGCTCTCTCCTTTCTTGCCATGGTGACTTGGGAAGATCAATGTGGCAGAGAGACAGGATGGGCCACTGGACCTGCCCTGGATTTCATGTATGCAAATTTAAACCTTTCGTGTGTTAAGTTCCTCAAACTTACCTGTTGTGGCAATTGGGGTTGATTACCTGGACAAATATAAGTCCCAACCTCTATCATTGCTAAGGTGAGAGGATAGAATTGCCAAGCCCCTCTTTGAAACACCTCTTCAGAAGGGCCTTTTATAACTATCCTCACCCTTCCCCCAACTTGGAGGTTGCCTTTTTCATTAGTTTTAAATTAATAGGGGTAAGGAGCTGGAAATAAGCACAATATATATTGCTCCAGTGGCCTCTAGTTTGGCTCAAGAGTGGCTCTCTTATTTAGATTATACTAAGGAGTAAAAATTAATGCTCTCTATAATTCCAGAGTATATATGGACTAGTTAGAGAAACAAAATGCAATCAACTTGGAATCATTAGAAGAATCATTGTCAATTCCAAGGGACGCTTCCCTTATGTCAGGACTCATTCATATCATTAGCTTTCTATTTATGTGATATGAGGACAGAGATTTTGATCCTCTTACGAATGACTTTGTTTTTAATTGAAGTATAGTTGATGTACAATATTATGTTAGTTTCAGTACTACCTAATTATTTGACACTTGCATACATTGTGAAATGATCACCATGATAAGTTTAGTAACCATCTGTCCCCATAAAAAACTACTACAATATTATTGACTTTGTTTCTTATGCTGTGTATTACATCCCCGTGGCTTATTTATTTTGTACTAGAGATTTGTACCTCTTAATTCCCTTCACCTATTTCGCCCCCAGTCCCATCCCCCGACCCTCTGGCAACCACCTATTTTTTCTCTGTCTCTAGAAGTCTGTTTTCATTTTGTTTTGTTTGTTTGTTTTGTTTTTTAGATTCCACATATGAGATCACATGTTGTCTTTCTCTGTCTGACTTATTTCACTTAGCATAATACCCTCTAGATCCATCCATGTTGTTGCAAATGGCAAGAATACATTTTTTATGGCTGAGTAATATTCCATTATATATATATATATAAATTATATATATATATATTTAAAACATCTTCATCCATTCATCTATTGATGGACACTTAAGTTGCTTCCATACCTTGGTTATTGTAAATAATGCTGCAATGAACATTGAAGTGCCTATTATCATTTCAAATTAGTGGTTTTGTTTAATTCAGGTAAACACCCAGAAGTGAAATGGTTGGATTATATGGCAGCTTTGTTTTCAATGTTTTAAGGAATCTCCATACTGTTTTCCATAGTGGCTGCCCCAATTTACAATCTCACTAACAGTGCAAGAGGGTTCTCTTTTTTCCACATCCTCGCCAACACTTATTTGTGGTCTTTTTGATGATAGCCATTCTGACAGGTGTGAGGTGGCACCTCATTGTGGTTTTGATTTGCATTTCCCTGACGATGAGTGACGCTGAGCATATTTCTTCTGTCTGTTGGCCACTTGTTTGTCTTTTTTGGAATATGTCTATTCAGGTCCTCTGCCCGCTTTTTAATTACGTTGTTTGGTCTTTTTGATGTTGATTTGTATGAGATCTTCGTATATTTGGGATATTAACCCCTTATTGGTCATATCATTTACAAATATCTTCTCCCATTCAGTAGGTTACCTTTTCATTTTGTTGATGGTTTTCACTGTGCAAGAGATTTTAAGTTTAATTGAGGTCCCATTTGTTTATTTTTGCATTTGTCTCACTTGCCTGAGGAGACAGATCCAAAAAAATACTGCTAAAACCAATGTCAAAGAGTATACTGTTTATGTTTTCTTCTGACTTTTATCTTAAAATGAAGTTTTGTCTGTCAGTTATTAGCATTGCACTCTTTTCTCTGAGAGTATATGTCCATTTCTAACTCATTGACGACATATATTTCAGACATTATATTAGATCCTGAAACAAACCAATCATAGGGTTACATGTTTATCTCTGTACAACTTGATCTGGAAATGCATATTGACAGATATGTTTCCAATACACATTCTGTTCTAATGTCATTGGAGAAAGAATACATGTGTGACGTAGAAAGATAAGGGGCAATTTATACATCAATAAGTAACATTTCCTCCACTCAAAAGTCACCTTCAGAAAACAGTAAATGTCCTTTGTATTTTGCTGCCATTTTCTTAAAGAAAAAAAAATCCATTACACTGAAACATGGTTCCCCTAATCAACGTTTGGAGCATGTAACTAGAGACAATAAGCTTAAAATAGGAAAGGGGAATAATTAAATAGCTGACTGTAAAAGTTTATTATACAATTAGTTACATGCACACGCTTGTTCATTTTTCATTCTAGACTACTGTTATAATTAGAAAAACTTTAAACACATAAAAAAAGAACAAAGTTATAAAACATGTAGTTCTGTTTACAACTCAATGATGACTAATTAGATTATCAGATGGGTAATAAAATGGAAAGTTTCCAATAAAGCAAAACATTTAACACCAATTAAAGTCTTCTTTATAGAGGTAGAAAATATAAAATTTTACTTATCAATCTTGTTTTCAGTATCACAGCCTGAAGATACCATGTAACTTGCCCATTTAACTCTTGAATGAATCTCTTAAGAGATTTAAATTGGAATAAATATCACATCTTGAACTAGAATGATCAATGTTAATGTCTACTTAATTTCTGGCTTTAAAACTAATATAAGTCATGTTTTCATGATCCATATGGTATTATTTTTCTAAGGCAAGGCATTCAAAATGAATTATTTTACTTTAGTCCAGATTGTACGTAAACTGCTCACAAAAATATAGTTCTGATATCATCAAAAATCTATATTATAAATAAAATAAGATACTGCAAAGCAGATGGCTTAAGTTTAGCTATACATTGTTAGAGATATGATATTTAATCTCACTCTACCTGGAATTTTCTTATTTATATATATATTAGTTTTCCTGCCTATATCATTTATAATAAGTTATTCCCAGCTCTAAAACTGTGTTTTTTATTAAGATACAAAACATAATATGCACAGAAATGTGTTTAGATGTAAAACATTCACTTAAATGAAGCATTATTATATCATATTATTCAATAATAATTGCTTACATTTGTTTCAGACTCTTTGTATGCATATTAAATCTTCTCAACAAAATTAGGAAAATTCAGCATAATTAACTCCAATTATAGGGGGGGAAATGAAAGTTTAAGGATTAAGAATATTGACCAAATTCACCCATCTAGAATTATAGAATTGAATTCACATTTGATTATGATTAGTTCATTTGATTTGAGACATTCTGAAAAGAAGTTCAATACTTGAGACCTTATGTTTTCTCCACTGTCATTGTGTCAGAAACGCTATGCTGAAACTCAGTACCATTCCTACTTTATAAACACTTTTATGTATTGCAGGGGTGGAAAGCCCAGACTTCCTTGTCAGCAGGGTTCCATTTAGACTTTGCTGTTTAGAGGTTCTTGGTGAGATTTGGGAGTTAGAAGAAGAGAAGCTTCTGTTCTCTAGTGGCAGATGTCTATAGAACGTTGCCAATGGCTTCTTGGTGATCTCTTAGAATCACCTGCTGCCATGCTGCTGGCATCTGAGCTCATCCAGTGCCTGCTTTCTGGGATCCCAGCATTCTGATCTCTGGCTAGTAGCAGCTTCCCTGATTTTCACTCCTCTGACTTTCCCAATGACTGTGCAAGCCTCTAATGCCTACGCATATCAACAATGGTTTCCAATTTCCTGACTGAAGCTCTTGGACAAAGAATTTGATACCAAAGTTTGATACAGATACAGAACCTCATAGATGGGAATCTGGAGTTGGTTATCTGGCTGGGTTAGATTTGAAGGCAGTAATTATCTCATTGCCAGTGAAACCTGGGCTTTTGGTAGTTCTCAGCATACAGAGACAAAACATTGGTTTAAAGTAACATCTGAAGACACTTGTAACTACATGACTATTGAAAGGAAGGACTTTGGAAGATGAAGTAGCTGTTCCAATACAATATTATAGTGGAAATGATTGTTATACCGACTTTGGAATCATTTGATTGCTTCTTACTGCAGTGGAAAGGTGAGTCAGATAATGACAGGTTTATCGTTCAAAGAAGCAGAGAGTCTTAATAACTTTCCTAAAGATATTTCTCAGCTCTTACAGTCATAGAACCAAAGTATCCAAACACCAGGCTTAAGATTTGATCCTATAGGTCATAGAAATTAAACACCAATTGATTTCACAGTTTCATCAGGTCTCTTCTGTGAAAATTAGGGATTAGGCAAGAGTGAGATCCTGGGAACTGGAATGTATGGATTTTGTATGGATTCTAATGACTTTGAATATTTTGATCCCCTGTTATTACTGAGCCTCCCTTTCTAGAAGCCAGGGCCACTGCCGAGCTGCTTCCTCAATCATTCCTCCCCTTCCTTGATGATCCTACAATGACTTCACCCGAGATCATCACACACAAAGAGATGGGATTCTCCTCGCAGCCCACTCCCAATGTCTCTCCTGTCTCTAGCCCATAATTAGAGCCCAGTGACAAGGATTTGAGTACAAATTGAGAGCCAGCAGGAGATAGCATACACACCAAAAGAATTGTAAAATTTTTGCTAATTTATATTAAGGGAAACTCAGGGAATATGTGTGAGGAATGGATTCTAAGCCATTAAGACCAGGGAATAAGGAACATAACATTGATATAGGTCAAATTTATTGTTATTCATTGCACACACAAGTGTTTCTGGATTTATATGTGGTTCAAATAGCTGGGAATGACTCTTACAGTTTCACTGATTGACTGATTGATTGAAACCTAGACTCAGAGTCGTCCTACACTAAATGAAGTTGAGATATCAGAACTTCCTTGACACAATGGAGAGGAAGGAACCTAAAGGCTTAAGGAGGCAGGAATGTTGGAATGAATTTATCATGTGCAATCAATTAATTAGCTCCCTTACCATGTGTCCCACGAGGATCCAGATAGTAATTGTTTCCTAAAGACTTTGGAAAAATACACTGATGAGGAGAACAAAACATCCTTGAGGCTTTTAGTGAGCGCTCTTTACAAATCAGGAATGATGGTGGGAGACACTATCAAGGAAATGGCGCCATACTCAAAAAAATAAGGACATCCCAGAGTAGCAGAAGCTTCTGGCTACACTCAAGCACCAGGAACAAATGGGGACTGTTACTGAGATTGGCTGCAAAGTTGGGGTGGCAATCAAAATGGTTTGATTTGCAAAATTTTTGGCAGTGGCTAAATGATTGTGGTGTCTGTAAGGCTGAAAAACAAAATGGGAAGCCTGCTAAAGTGTTACTTAAAATATATAATCCAGTAGAATCTAAGTCTTCATTCAACACAGTAGAAAGTGGTGCTGCGCCCTCACCCCTAATCCATTCCCAGACGTGAATCAATTCATGGACCGAGAGTGCTGTGCTTAAAGGAAGGCCACGTTCTCTTGAGAGAAGACCCCGTGACACTGCCACACACGTTCACTGTAAATCTGCCTTCTAACCTTCCTCACAAGACATTTGGTTTTTCAACATAGTGATTGTGCACTGAAAAAATGGAGTTACCTGGACATTTGGAGATTATTGGACAGTTTCCCTGAGATGAAATGGGAAACTGAAATTCAACTCTCTTCCACCTGTCAGAGAGGAGACTTATGGAGGTCCCAGTGGAACTGCAAAACCACGGAGGTTATTTTCCTTGTTCCTGAATACCTACTTGATTTAGACGTAGTAAGTGACAGAATTCCTTCACAGAGACAGAGCTACTTTAGGAGGAAGTGACAATTGGAAACCTTACAACCACTATCAAAGCAAACAAAAGTCAACAACACATCCCTGGGGAGACTGCAAAGACTAATATCACCATCAAAGCATTGAAAGATGGCAGAGTTCAGTCTAACTACATCCCCCACTTAGTTTCCCTAATTAGCCTGTGGGAAAAACAGATGGATCTTGGAGAATAAAGGGATTATTTTAAATGGAAGCTGATAGTCACTCTAATTACAGCAACTACTGGAACCTGGTATTCGGCTATTGATCTATAAAATGTTTTTTACGTACACTGACTCAGAAAATTCGAGGCAATTAGCTTTCACCTTATAGGAACAGTAGTACACTTTAACTGATCTATCTCAGAACTATGTCAGTTTTGTAGTTACCTGTCATAATCCTATCCACAAAATCATTGTGTCACCGTCCCACAACACATTAAGGTTGTCCACTCTACTGATGATAAAATCTAATGAGCAGGATGTAGGCAATACCATAGGTGCCTTGCTGAGACACTTGTATGACAGATGATGAGGGACAACCCCAGTAAAATTCAGTGACCTGCCACCTTAGTGACTTTTTTAGTGGCATAGTGGTCTGGTCTGGTTGAGGTATCACATTCAATATGAAAGACAAGTTGCTGAACCTTTTACTCCTTATCCCTGAGAAAGAAATAAAATGCTTGGGAGCATTTGGTCTTTGGATTTCGGATACTATATTTGAGTGCGCTGCTCTGATGCATTTACTAAGCATTGCTCAAGGCTGCCAACTTGTCCAGGCCACTCTGCCAACTGCAGCGTATGACCTATAGGTCCAATGGAACTCGAACTGTCTATGATGCAAACAGGAATGCTCTAAGGAGTCACTGGCACACTCCCATAGGAGACCCACTGTGAAGACTCCTAGGGCTTTAGAGCAAAAACATAACCTTGTTTGCACACAACTTTCTCCTTTTCAGAAACAATTCCTGGTTTGCTACTGGGCCCTCATAGGGACGAATTGTCTGATCACAGGAAACTCATGATCACATGACCGTGAAATAACGTATTTGATATATCAAGATGACTTGCTATATTATAGAATGCACCGAATGATGGGCCAGTATGGAAACACTTCAATTCAACTGGGAGCGACATACATACAAGATCAGTAGGTTCCGAAGGCTAAAAAATTTAATGTGCTGATCACTCAAATTCTCATGAAACCATTCCTAATGTATTGCTACCTCTCCCTCAACTCACACTACATCCTCATGTGGAGTTTCCTCTAACCAGCTGACTGAGGAATAAAATAACTGCTCTTGGTTTAAGCGGGTTCCAAGAGACATGCTAGCGCTGGTCATATTTGGACTGTTGCAGACTCATAGCTCCCTCAGGGGATGCCCTAAAAGGTAAAAGGGAAGAGAAATACTTTCAAAGAACTCCAGCCACCTTACTTTCCATTGTGCATGAGAGGAGAGTGACCAGAGATAAAGATCTATTCATGGGTGATATCTAACAATCTGGCCAGATGGTCAGAGCTTTAGAAGGAATTAGGTGACAAGAAGGTATAAGAATGGAGCTCTCAGAATGCACAGAAAGTATGAAAATATTTGTTTTCCATGGGAATGCTAGTCAAAAGTTACTCACTGTGAATGTCAATCAGCGTCTTTTCTCAACCACCTCAGTGCTTGCTCTATGGGTCCGTGAACTAAACAGCAATGGCAATAGGACTGAGGTTATGACTGGAATCAAAACCTTGGGCTTCCTCTAACAAAGGAAGGCCTGGCCACGATCGATGCTGAGTGGCCAAACAGCAGAGACCAACACTGAACCTCTGATATGGTACCATTTTCCAGAGCAACTAAACATCTGATATCAGGTTGATTACATTGGAACCCTTTTATTATGGAGTGGGTAGTGATATGTCCTCACTAGAACAGATATTTCCTCTTGCCATGGATTAGCCTCCTTGCTGTAAATGCTTCTCCCTATACTATCATCTGATGCTTATTAATGATGCTTTATTCACTATCATAATGATAATGCATTCACCACCCATGACCAAGGAATCAATTTCACAATAATAGAAACTAGCCTGATAGGAAAATTGAGTAGCCTATGGAAGACTCAGTTTTACGCTGCCGGGTAGATACTACCTTGCAGAAGCTACACCGAATGCCTATACCTGTGTACATGACATGGTCCACTTTCTCCTTTAGTAGGAAATCACTGGAGTGGAAGTGGGCATGATTCCTCTCAATCTTCTCACTTAATCATCTTCTGTCAAAAGTTATGCTTCCTGTCTCCATAACTCGGGCTCTGCAGATTCTGAGATCTTGGTTCCTAGGAATGGAGAATTTCTACCAGGGAGCATATTTAACTTGAAGCTCAGATTGCAACCCAGCCATATTGGTTTTCCAATGTCATTGAAATAACAACAGAAAAAAGAAATACTGTACTGACTGGGATGACTAATCCTGATTATCAAGGGGAAATAGGACTGATGCTACCATAAAGAATGAAAAATGTACACGAAATGCAGGGATTATCTGAGTGTGTCTCTTAATACTTCCGATATTGTTAATGAAAAATCAGAGCTACCCAACTAATGGCTTGGACCAATCAGGAATGAAGTTTAGGGTTACTCTGCCCAGCAAAAGCCCGTAACCGCCTCAACGCTGACTAAGGACGAAGTGAATATGAAATAGGTAATAGAAAAAGTAGGTTCTAAACCAATTATAGCATTATGATCAGTCACAGAAAGGACTACAGTAATTGTGCTTATATTTTTGCTTGCTATGTTATGTATATATTATATTAGCCAAGTTAATTTTCTCCTTCATCTTCTCCTACTAGTTTGTGTAAGGAGTGTTGGTGGTTACACCTCTAGCTTAGTCTGCAAACTATAGGATATTAAATAGGGATTGTGACTGAGCTGAAAAAGAATGAATATCCAGAGATGGGTACAGTGACATTTGAATTTTCATGCCTTGCCTTTGGAGGAAGAGAGTGAGTACATCTTCATTAGACTGAGGGATGACTGCAGCAGGTCAGTGAAAAGAAAAACATTGTTGTTATTTGGAAATTTAAACACAGATACAGGGAGAACCAACTAGATATTGTGTCTTGATATGTAGTATCATCCCTATTCTTTTAAACTGTGTCTTGTAACATGGGGCTTGACAATTTGGAAGCTACGTTAACTAGATTTACTGGCCAATGGGGATTTGGTTTAAATTCTGCCAACAGAAGGCATTTGTGTGAGATTTGGAAGTAGAAAATACAGAGAAGCCCCTATTCTCCAGGAGCAGCTGGGCATCTGCAGATGGCAGATATGGGGTTTTGCCAGTGGCTGTCAGGTGTCCTGCAATGTTGTGGGCAGCATACATCATTGGTGGAGGTTTATTTGGATTCTTCTACTTTCTGATTGTTTGATGTTATTTTTAGTTTCCTTGACCTTGCGATAATTGTGTTAGACCATAATTCTCTGTATTATACCCCTTCCTGCTTAAAATACCTAGCAATAGTTTCTATTTTTCTGATCAAATCCTAATATATATATTGTATCTTTTTTCCTGTATTTGGCCATTGGCTACTACGCAGACTTTATAAGACTGTGTGGGGCTTCCCTGGTGGCGCAGTGGTTAAGAATCCGCCTGTCAATGCAGGGGACACGGGTTTGAGCCCTGGTCCGGGAAGATCCCACATGCCACAGGGCAACTAAGCTCGTGCGCCGCAACTACTGAGCCTGTGCTCTAGAGCCCGCGAGCCACAACTACTGAAGCCCGCGCACCGCAACAAAGAGTAGCCCCCTGCTCGCCACGAGTAGAGAAAGCCCGCGCACAGCAACAAAGACCCAATGCAGCCAAAAATAAATGATAATAAATAAAATAAATATTTTTAAAATCTTATAAAAAAAGACTATGTGAGGTGAACAATGAAAGCGTATTTCCAAGTATATTTCAAAAGGTACGCCTAAATAAGTGCTTACCTGCAGCATTGTCTTACAATACAAAGGTAGCCCATAAATGGTATATTCAAATATACTGCACATTGTGAATTATAGCTCAAGTGGTTCAGCTATAACCAAAACAAAATAGATTTAATTGGTCTGCTTGAATACTTAGCCAACTCATATTTATTATGTTGGTGTCCCAAAATGTTACCCTGCTGAAGTTTCTGCCAGTTGAACGTACTGTGAGTTTGCCGGCATAAATGGAAGTAGAAGAACAGGTTTCGTTGTGTGAAAATCATCACAGATCCAACCGTATGCTTTTTGAAAACATTCTTATTTTAAATTTATTTTTATCTTACTTGAACTGCCTATTCTTCTGTGTCACAAAGGGTAAAGGAAAGGAGAGTGATTGTTACTTTCAGCAAAGAAGACTGTATTTATTTTTTCTTTTAGTTAGACAAGCTAACTCTCCTCCACGTCTTTTAGTCAAACTGCCTGGAAAAACTTTGTATTTCTAATGGTGTGTCAGCGTTTTCTGAGTGACACTTTGCCGATTTAAAAGAAAGGAAAAAATATTTCTAGGATGGAAACCAAATATCTCAAAATGCAGTAGATTCATTATGGAAACTTTGTAAAAATAGCGTTTTAAAGAATATATTCATTTTTTTAAAACTGCCAAATACTTTATAATCAACCCAGTATATGTCTAGGCAAATTATTTCAAAACAGATGTTTGTTTAAAAAAAGAAGAAAAGAAATATTGAAGATTCTCGAAAGACTTTAGGGCATGAAGCGCAAGCTCCTTGGTGTAGCCCACACTTTGAGATCCTCACTCCCCTCTCCCGATGCTCCCTCACCCCGTGGCCCGGCACACGCCATAGCGTTTCCATGTGCGACCATTTGCTGCTCCCGGACATACCAACACTTTCAGCTCCTGCTTGAGCAACCCTTGGATCTGAATCCCGGTAGCCACCTGTACATGTCTTTGGTGGTTTATATGTGTCTTTTCAACTGGATTGAGTTCAGTAAGTGTAGAGATTCTTTTATTCATTTGTGTATTAATGGTGCTTAGCAAATATAGCTCGTAGTTACCAACAAATGGTCGATAAATACATGAAATGAGTGAATGAATCATAGGATTTTAGATTTGGAAGGAATATTAGGGGTTTTACTGTCCAAATTCCATGTTTCACAAGAGGAAAAGGAGGCTCAGTGAGGCTTTGGTTTGATCAATCTCACACAGTAGAAAAGTAGCGCTGCTGGTCCCGAAACACAGTTATGTCAGCTCTCCATTCAGAGGCCTTTCTACCCTTTCACTCCTGGCTAATTTGGAATTTTACTTGGAGGGATTGTGGTCCATTTTTTAAATATTTCACTGTGATACTCCTAATATCCTTGGGGACATCATTCACATTTTAAAAATAATTGGAGAAAAGTACCTATGACTTCAGGCATTCAAATAGCTACAGTAGCCCTCTAGTTTTCCAGCTGCCTCTGTCTGTTAGTATTTCAACACTTTATAAAACAGTAGCACCATTGTGGCAATTATATAGTACCTCTGTGATGGGTATAGATATTCTATATCTATATTTGACTTTTTATTATTAAGTTGTCAGAGTTCTTTATAAATTCTGGATACAAGTCTTTGTCAGAGAGATAGGTGAAATATCTATCTATCTATCTATCATCTATTTATCTATCTATCATCTATCTATCTAAACTTTCTACCCAGAATGTGAGAACATATTTTCATTATCTTCCTAGTATTTCTTGATGAGTAGAAATATTAAATTGTGATGAAGTCTAATTTATCCATTTTTAAAATTTTTATGGTTAATACTTTCTGTGTCTGTAAGTACTCTTTGCCTAGCCCCCAAATCATTAAGATACTCTTTGATGTTTTCTTTGAGAAATTTTATAGAGTTTGCTTTAAAGTTTAGGGCTATTTTCAACTTTTAATTTTTTTGTATGGTGTGAGGTAGGACTTGACCTTAATTGTTTTTTCATATATTCATCTAATTGTTGCAATATTACTTATTTATGGAGAAGTTTTTCTTTCCTTATTTAGTAGATTTGACATCATTCTTGAGAGTCAATTCGTTATATATAAGTAGGTCTATTTCTGTACTCCCTATTTTGTATTGTTGATTGTATTGTCTATTGTCTTGGCAAACTCACTCTGTCTTGATTATTGTAGCTTTATGGTAAGTCTATAAATCAAGTGCGCATAAGTCCTGCAGTTGTGTTCTTCTCTTTCAAGATAGTTTTTTGCTATTCTAGGTCCTTTTCATTTCCAAATAAATTTTAGAATCCGCTTGACAAATCACACCATGCAATTCATTGAATCTATAGATCAATGTCTGGACAAAAGACATGTGAACAATATTACTTTCCAATCTAGGAACATGGATTTTTTTCTGCTCCTTCATTTAAATCTTCATTTCTCTCAGCAGTGTCTTGTTATTTTCATGAAAGAGATTATGCATCTTTTTTGCAAATTTATTCCTAAAAACAGGCATACCTTTGGAGATATTGCGGGTTTGGTTCCAGACCATCGCAAGACAGCAAACGCTGTGCTCGCTTCAGCAGCACATATGCTAAAATTGGAACAATACAGAGAAGATTAGCATGGCCCCTGCGCAAGGATGACACACAAATTCGTGAAGCGTTCCATATTTTTGAGAAACTTGAACTCGCCAAACAAAGATTTCAGTGTAAATGTTGTCTTTACCAAATGAAGTTAAAGGAACAAGTTATAGTTAAAGTTTGAATGGAAGAGCCTGCCATTGTTGTTCCACATCTTGTTGTTGCTGTTTACATTCTTTTCTTGAGGCTACATCTTCATAAGATTCTTGGCAGGTATATGTTGGACACTTCTGTTTCATGGTCAAGGCAAGATCAGAGGCCACGGATACTGACAGCTGATTTGTCTGTTTTCTTCTGTCTTTTTCCATGACTGTATCTACTGCCTCATCTTGATTTACAAGCAAAACCTAGAAAACCTACAAAAATCAGTATTTTGTAGTTTATCTAGGAATAATACAGAAAATATTGCTGTCATTTTTGGTGAAGAAAATCAATTTGTATAGTTTATTTCAACTAAAATAAAAGGTGAATTTTGTTTTAAAAAAAAAAACAGCAAATATTGCAGTAAAGCAAGTCACACAAATTTTTTAGTTTCCCAGTGCATATAATGGTTATGTTTACACTATACTGAAGTCTATTCAATGTGCTATAGCGTATGTCTGAGAAAAAAAAAGGTACATACCTTAACTTTAAAAAAACTCTTGGAAAAATGGCTCCAATATACTTGCTTGACATAGGTTGCCACAAACCTTCAATTTGTAAAAAAATGTAGTACAGGGACTTCCCTGGTGGCGCAGTGGTTAAGACTCTGTGCTCCCAAAGCAGGGGGCCCGGGTTTGATCCCTGGTCAGGGAACTAGATCCCACATGCATGCCGCAACTAAGAGTTCACAAGCCACAACTAAGGAGCCCATGAGCGGCAACTAAGGAGCCCACCTGCTGCAACTAAGACCCAGCACTACCAAATAAATCAATAAATATATATTTTTAAACATAGTACATGGCAAGCTCAATAAAGTGAAGCACAATAAAATGAAGTATTCCTGTATTGTATTTTTGATGCTATATTTTTTAATTGAGAAGGCAAAATCCTACTATCTTATTTCAAGATTTCTTAGTCCCACTTGCATTCAAATAAATTGTAGAAAAAATTTTATTTGTTGGGCAGTGTTTAAATCTTGGAATGTAATTCCACATTGATGTAACTATTACAAAATAGTAGTAACTACAAGTATAAAATGGCATTTTATTGATCCATGCTAGCTCATCAAAAAAATAATAGTAAAAATGAGTCATACACAATAAAAGAATCTGTAGCAGTATTGAAATGCTTCTTCACTCTCCAGCTTAATTTATCTTTCTAAATTAACCATCGGATATTGGACTCTTAAGTACCATTCATGGTTAAGTGTACACTGCTTAATAGACCATGTGATGTAAAGATGTCAAACAGGATTGGTGGTGACAACGGAGGCTGCAGTTTAGTACAGAAGCCTACAGTTAACATATGACTTCTATCTAAGTAGAGTCACAAAGAATAGCTATGAAATCTGCAAAGGAAACTAGAAGAGACCAACAGAACAAAGAGGTAGCATGGGCCTAGCCACTGTGAGCTGGTTATGCATGCTTGCATTTCAGCAAAGGTGGGCAAGATAAAATTACTTACTACTTCCCTTATTTACTCAGAACAACAATATATTTCTATTCCCCGAATCTTGCCAATGGTCTCATTTCATTGCACGTATCAAAATGTAAGAAATCAGTCCTAATAACAAAATGATCACATCTTCAGAAGAAATATACATAATGTATTCAGAATGCATATCAATGTATACTGGTGGCCTTCTCTTCATCATTCATGCTCCAGAATGTGTAAGGTGATTATATCCCTGGCATTTCGTCTTTTATATCAGATATGGGCGGTTTGAAAACTATTTCATTATCACCCTCTGTTTCATCCACTTGGCAATTTTCACTTCTCCATCAATGTTGATGTACAAACTGTTGTGTGGCCCTGGCTATCCATAATCATCTTCAGAGGGTCAGAATGCCTAAAACCTCTTTATCTTCCTTGATAAAACCTGGCAATTCATAGAGCTCTGATAATCAGTCCTTGAGAGATTTTTTTTTTCTTTTTCCATAAGACCAGCGAAGGAAGATCACAGTCTATTCCTAATTTAGCTCTTTCCTTCCTATTTTTTCTTGGTTTTTAAATTCCTTCTCCATTTTGAGCTTCTGTTTAAGTATTCACTTCTTCTACTATTCCACTGGTAGTATATGATGTCTTTGAAAATAGAACATCCCAGTCTTTAAAAATTTCTTTGGGTAATTTTTCAGATGACATAAACTTACACTTCAAGATTCTTTGCCAAAATGGTAGTTGTTCATTGTTTCAGTCACTATCTTGGCAATATCTTCATATTCAAACTCAAAGAAAGCACGGGCTTTGTAATGTCCAGTCTTTTTTACTTCTGGGCAATCTAAGTGTTTTAATGATGTCAGGCTGGGAGCTGGGGTTCAGAAAGCCCTCCAAGTGTATGATCCACAGAGACTACTCCAAAAGGAAGTTCTCCTTGCTGGATGTGCCCTGGTGGACGTCCCATCTCCTTACTTCTCAAACTTCACCTGCTACTGCAGGTTAAGTGACAGTAGCATCTTGCCATACCTGCAGAAAACAATTTGTGGAGCCTATGCACTCCACCTTATGCTCCTGGAAAATCTTTTTGATGCTTTTTTAAATAGCATTTAAAAATTAATTTTCTAATTATTTTTTCGTAGTACATAGTAACACAATTGACATTTGTATATTAATCTTCTATCCTATCACCTTACTAAATTTTATTTGTAGTAAAAATTTTAGATCCCATTGGACTTTCACATAAACCAAAAGGTCATCTGTGAATAAAAATGGTTCTAATTTTTCTTTTCCCATTGGTACCCTTTTTTCCTAAAATTAGGGGAAATGAGTTCAATTTTAGCATTAATTATGATGTATGTTATAGGTTTTCATAGATCTCTTTATCAGATTGTGGAAATTTCCATCTACTCCTACATTGCTAAGAGTTTTCCCATGAATGGATGTTGCATTTTGTCAATTTTTTTCTCCTTCTATTGAGATAATTGCATGCTTTTTTACTTTTTATGTTTATGTATAAACAAGTAAAATTATCTCTTTGTAGAAGACCTATTTTTATACAAAAATTCCTGCAGAATCTACTAAAAACCATTAGAACTAATATTTGTTAGTGACTGACTGGACTATATTAGTGAATTCTATTTGCTCTGCAGTGTAAGCTTCTGATGTTGCTGTTCAAAAAGTGCAGGCTTGGGGCATGCACGGTCACCCTGGGATGACAGTAGTTTTAGCAAAGCTCTCTTTGACTTTCTCTCTCCCTGATTGCTTCCAGCTGTTATGCTCTACTAAATTCCAGATGATTGCCTTTTTGATTTCGGCAATGCTCGGGTGAATACATTGCTCCACAGATTGATCCAATTAGATTCAGACTCCTTTGCAGGGGTAGTTTTTGAGGTCAATGTTTGAGGTTTGTTCTGACCCTAAGAGGGCTCTTCTTCATTGTCTCTTTTACTTCTTCTCACTGGCAAGCTAACTGGCCTATAGTTTAGCTTGTACCTTTCGTGAAGCTACCAGCCTCCTCTTAACTGGTTAGTACCAAAACCACCACTGCCCCTGAGAGCATTGTTTGGCTTGAACTTTCTCACACTCTGTTCCCCAAAAGCTTAATTCATTTGGGGAGATTTTTGAAGCTTTCTGTTTTATGTCTGTTTTTTCATCTGGGCAAAATTTCTGAGCCATGGCTCTGGATCTGGGGCAAGGATAGTTGCTCACTTCTCTCACAGTCTTGCATTAATAGTAGGGTGCTGGGTGAGTGGAGGAACCTTTGGTATTCTTGGCTTGCCTCTCCAGGCATTGGATCCCACCTGACAAATGAACTGGGGTGAAAGCCATGAGGGTCTCAGTATTCTCAGAATGCCAGGCTTGAGGTTGAGCCTCTATCTTGTTAGTGGGATGTTGGTGGAAGAAGTGATCCCCTTGCAATTGCGCTCCTCTGGAATTTAGTCTCTGCAACATATATGTGGAAGTAATGACAAGTACTAGTGGCCTGCCCATCCCAGGAAGATACTTCTCTTAGTCCATTTGGGCTGCTATCCAAAATGCCACAGGCTGGATAGCTTATGAAAACAGAAATTTATTTTTCATGTTCTAGATGCTGGAAGTTTGAGATAAGGTTCCAGCATGATCAGGTGAGGGCCCTCTTCCAGACTGCGGAATTCTCATTGTATCCTCACATAGTGGAAGGGAGTTAAGGATCCCTCTGGAACTTCTTTTATAAAGGCTCTAATCCCATTCATAAGGAGTCCACCCTCATGATTTAAGTGCCTCCTAAAGGTCTCACCTCTTAATTACCATCACCTTTGGGGGTTAGGATTTTAACATATGAATTTTAGGGGGATACAAACATTCAGATCATAGCAATACTATATCCCTCAACAGGGACCCAGAGGGAGATGAAGCCTTGTGTTCTGTAACCACCTGGAGTGGAGTTTCCATCTTGCTGAGCTGGGCAGAATTAAGAGAAGAGGGGGTTGTAGTTCAAATGCCACATACTCTCCCTGTTCTGTAGAGTTGAAGTAGATATTCTTGATACTCTTTCATTTCCTGTATGCCTTAGGACAATTTCCCAAGACTTAAAATGGTTTGGTTTTTCTAATAATTTTCATCAGTTATGCTTGTTTTTCTGGGTAGGGCGTCCACAGGACTCCTCTTGCTACCATCCTAGAACTAGAACTTCCAAAATCCACTCAGTCCTATCTAGTACCTTTTTAATTTTCAGACATCATACTATTCTAGTCTACCATTTCCATTTGTTCTTATTTATACTTACCATTCCTCTCATAATATTGCCTTTTTGTTCCCTCATTATGTTAATATTTTCTTTTAAATTCTTGAATAGCATTACAGTAAGAGTTTTAACATCCTGTCTGCTAATTCCAACATCTTGGTCATTTCAGGGTCTGTTTCTGTTGGTTGGCTTTTTGTTTTTTGTTTTTCTTGATTGTTGGTCAATTTTTCTGGTTTTTATTTGCATGATTAATTCTTTTTTTTTTTTTCTATATACAGAACACTGTGTATATTTTGTTATAGAGTGTGTGAGGTAGGTTGTCTTCCTTTAAAGAGTGTTGAGTTTTGTTTGGACAGCCATTAAATTACTGGAACATCCTCTTGATCTTATCAGGAGTGAATTATGCTTTGTTAAAGCAGACGTGGATTGGATTTTTCTTTTGTCTTAAGGCTTGTTCCCTTCTCTAGGGCATGCTCCTGATTCCCAAAACATCACCTTTCTTGGGTCTACACTAAATATCTAAGTTGCTCAGTCATTTCTTTCTATCCTGGCTGAACTGGAATTTCCATATCTTTGAGCTGTGTGATCTCTGTATCTCTGTGCAGCTCTCATTCCAGGAGCCACACCCCACTATGCGTGATGTAGTCTTGCCTGGTGCATGTACAGCTCAGTCCCAGCTAAGGACTCAAGAGAACTAATGTGCAGACTTCAGGGTTCCTCTCTGTACACTTTCTCCTTCTAAGTATCCTGACACACAAAATTTCATCTGAATCAACAGCCAAGAATTCTTATCTTTGTCTTCTCAGGTTAGCAAAACTCTCATTTTGTTTTGCTTGAGTACTACTTCCCTATGCCATAGTAAGGAAACCGCTTGCAGTCAGAATGCCAAAGCAAATGTGAGATTAACTTTTCATATTTTTCTTTTCTCAATGATCACTGTACTTAGATGCCAGTTATCTAATGTCAGAAATGGCTTTGTAATATATTTCAACGAGTGTTATAGCTGTTTATGTTGGGAGGGTGTCTTAGGTCACCTGGATTAATATAACAAAATACCATTGTTTTGTTAACAATGACTTATTAACAATAGAAATTTATTTCTCAGAGTTCTGAAGGCTGGGAGGTCCAAGATCAATGTGCTGGCAGATTTGGTGTCTGGTGAGAGCCCACTTCCTGGTTTATAGGCAGCCGTGTTTTTACTGTGTCCTCATGTGGCAGAAGGGGTGAGGGATCTCTCTGGGATCTCTTTTATAAGGACATTAATCCCGTTCATGAGGGCTCCACCCTCCTGACCTCCCAAATGTCCCACCTCCTAACACCATCGCATTGGGGATTAGATTTTAACACATGAATTTTGAGAGGACACAAACATCCAGTTCACAGCAGAAGGTACAGAAGCAGAATTCTTGCCCCTCCCCCTTTTAAGATATCTGAATATGTATTAATGGATCATTCAATATTTAGATATCTAGTTTGCACCTAACTGTATCTAACCTGGATATGAAATATTTGTACTATTATAGCCAATTAACCAGTAATATTCTAGCCTAGGAAAGAAACCACAACGGGACTAAACAGCATATGAAGAAATTCCAACAGGTGCTGCCAATGAATCTAAACTCTTCTCATTCCTTCTGTGTCAATCAAGGACTAGGCAAAGCCTGTCTCAACTTCGTACATGAGAGGAGATATCTGAGAGAAACACATATTTCTGGGCATTTTAAAGAATTTAAATTTAATTCAAGCCATTGGAAATTTGAGTGTAGAGAGTAGAATGATCCAAACAAGGTCTACAATCAAAGCTGGGTCATTGCAGGGGAGAGTGCTCCCCAACTATAAGAGAGTAACTTTAATGCAGTATAAACAAATAAGAGTCATAATGTTTAGTTAGCATAGCATCGTTACAATGGGTTAAGCTTTATATATCATTTCAGTTGACAAAGTATGTTGGAGATGATACTCTCCAGACATGCTAAATGCTAGAAAAGTTTTATTAGTGATATAACTTATGTGAATTGACTTAAAAATTTTTCTCATTTGTATATATGTTAAACATATTGCTGAGAAAATGTCAAATAAATATAATCACACTTCGTGTTTGGGAAACATTTCAACATGAGTAAGATTGCCCCATACAGACACTTAATTTGAAATAGAAACGTTAAGACTGTCAAAGTTAATATACCCTTTAAAGGAGGATTTCAACTGCGGCATCTTTACAAGTGGTATAGACTAGTTAAAATGTCCTCTTTATTTTGTGAGAGAAAATGGCAATTTTCCCTTTTAGTTTCTACTTAAGGCATCAGATTCCTCATATGAAAGAAAGACTAATTTTGCCATGAACCAAGATCTCCTGGTGCAATGGTCTACTTTGTGATTTAATTTTCAACTGGTTAACAAATTCCATCAGGTGCTAGTATTGCTGCAGATGTGGGTTGGGTGGACTTATGGGTAATGAAAACACAAGCCAAGCACTTATATTTTCAGAGCTATGGAAAGTCTCCTCCACTACCTATGATGTCTAAAGCATAGAGTATTCCCACTTTAATCACACAAACACTACGAATACATGCTAGAAAATTTCATCACCGTTGGACTGATCAGCTTCTGCTGATTAAGTTGCTCATGTAATAAACCTGATATTGGAAGAAGTTATTTTCCAGAATGCCCAAGTGCCACTTCTGCATTCAGGTAAGTCATTAAAGGTAAATGTGTAGGTCCTATTATTGTAGACGCCTCAAAAAATGCTTGTATTGAGTAAAAATTAAATCATTATGTGCTCAGCCTATGGAAATAACAAATTGAGAAACATGCATTTGATCAGTTTTTCTGCATGTTTTGCAAATCTGTAAAGTTATTCATCTGTTATGTCATTTGGTGTTCCTTAGAAAGGAATCTGTATATTCTTTAATTTAGTTCATAGAGAAATATAGTCTCTGCAAAGTGTTTGAATTTCTTTCCTTTGTCAGGCAGTGAGTAACAAATAATTCCATGGGTTCTGCTTGCTTATTTATTTGTTTTACCATATATATCAGAGAAATCAAGGGTGCAAGAGTGATAGAACTCATCTCATTTAGCTGGTAAGATCAGAGAGTTATATGATATTGTGGGAACATCAGCACACACAAAATCAAAGAACCTCGGTTTAAGTCTTGATTTTGCTGCTCCTAGCTTGAAATTTTCATTAAGTTACATGTTCCTCTGAACCCTGATTTATCTCACCAGTAATCAATCAGCCCTCTGTATCTGTGGGTTCTACAGCTGTGAATTCAACCAACTGCGGATCCATGAAGCTAAGAGTATATGGAAAATAACACTTCATTTTAAGTAAATTATTTGAATTCCAGGTGTGGCCGTGCTGACCTAGTTTCTATGACCCTTTCTCACATTCCCATAGAAACACTCTGCAAAATAAAGAAAAAGAATCCTGTGAACATTCACCTAACTACTCACTCATCCTAAAATATCTGACTTACCTAAAAAGGGGGAAAAAAGCAAACTGAGCTCACAGTGTTTCTTGGCAATCCTGAATGTTAAGAATGATGGAACATCATCAAAAGAGAATTGGAGGAAACAGGTGTGAATCAAGAATTTTATACCCATCAGCCTTTTGTCCAGGTGCAAACATGACCTGTAGAAACATCCAACAGCACCACAAGACTCTTCTGGAAGCAACCTCACTTCTCCACACTGCTTGCACCTAAGAGGCTGCAGATCTTCCTAATAGCTAGCCACATACTAAAACTAGTTCTCACTTTGCATGTCAATTTCCCAATTAGCATCTTAAGTATTAGCATCTTAGGTATTAGCATATGACTTATTTCCATTTTCCAAGTTTTGCTCAGGTGAATCCACTTATAGGAAAGCATGGTAGAAGGGGGCTGAGTGGGCACTGCAAAAGGCAATCTGCAGTGTGAGGCACAGCCAGGCACAAGCAGTAAGAAGAAATCAGGGGAAGCAACATTAGTTTCAAAATAAATGTCAAAACAAAATTCAAGAGGCTAAAAAAGGGTCATTTATAGTGATTAACAAAACAAAGATATAATAGTTAGAAATCATTAGTGTAGTTCACATAGCATCAAAATATAAAAATGAAAATACATTAGGATTACAGAGCCCATTGATAAAAACAAAAATTTTTCTAGAGACTTTCAAGGGAATAAAACAAAAATATGAGATTAGACTGATGCTATTATTTATTTAAAGAGTGAAAGAGATAAGCATGGTTGTACCATTTTATCCTCACTTTTTTTCAAATATATATGTGTTATAAAAATTTTTTCATATACTACTCCACAAATAAAATCTTAATAAGAAGTAATTCCATGAAGCACAAATTATATATACTAGACTGCATTAACACTAGAAATTAATAAAAATATTTACCAACTTAGAAACTTTTAGGTGGTTTCTCCATTTAATAAATATTATTTTAAAGATAAATTAAACCTATAACTTTTATTTTTAGAATATTAGGGAAACCACTTCATTGTAAAATATTTATGCATAAATATCATGGATGAATTCACAAAAGAACTGATAATAGACTGACCTCATTAAAATGTTAACACTGAAGAATCATAACCCAACAGCAAATCTAAAAACTTTGAGGTAGCAGATCAGAGCCTCCCAATTTTTCACTCTCTTCACATTTTAGAGTTAAAAATCCACACCCTTTGCCATGTAACTTTGTAGTACTCTCACTAGGGTAAGTAAATTATATTCCCTTGCCACACTGATGATGAGCTTGCCTCACAATTTTATTTTGCAGATGGAATGTTAGCAGAAGTGAAATGAACAATGCTACAACCTACCAGCAGTCCTATACACAATAAATAGGTAAGCCACTGAGTACTGGGGTTGTTTGTTTTGCAGCATTATTGCAGCAACAGCTGATGAATACAACTTGACCAAAAGTTTGTAGGAAAATGGTAAGGAGGTCTTTAAATGTGTTTGCATGGTTTGGCTTTGTCGTTTGCATTCCTCTCATCTCCCATGAGAAGAAGTTCTCTGTAGCCACTGGTCCAAGGAGGATGCAGAGACAAATGGAGCTGATCTTGAAGATCAACTTGCAGCCTGGAACAAGTTCAGCCAACCACAGCTGAACCCAGCAGAGAGAAAGCCTGCCTGAAGAACTGTACACAGGAAATAAATGATTTTTGTGAGCAATTGAGTGTTGGCATTGTCTAGAGAGATAAATATAGTTGATCAGAGGTTTTTGGGAAATATCACAAGAGTGAATAACTTTAATATTTATACAATTGATCTTATAAATCATTGAAAAAATACATATTCTTCAATGGAAAATGGGTAAAAAACACAGACAATTAACAAAGAAGAAATTGTGAAAGCCAATAAAAAATACTTATATAAAATTTAAAAATAAAGTGCTATCAAAATGAGTTACAAAAAAAGTTTCATTTCTACATATCAAATAATCTAAAATTGAAAATGCTCAGTACTAATAAGGATGGTATTTGCAACATTCTACAGGTGGGAGGTTAAATTGGCTCAGAAATTTTAGTCTGTGTTGAGTCTATAACAAGTTCATAAACTTTAATCAAATAATTTATTCTCCAGGGATCTTTTCTAAAGACATGACAGAAATATATGCTAGTTTTAAATAAGGTATACATGGTGATATTTTATACACTTTTCTGACAAAAAGGAGAATCTAAACGTTTTACCGTAGGAAATGCTTAAATGAGTTTGACACACATGTAAACAGATACCATGTTTGAAATAGAAATGGTATTTTCGAAGAATTTTTCATTACATAAACCCATTTATAATATTGTTTTAGAAAGCAAAATACAGAAACTTTTGTAATAGAAGAAAAAAGAAAATGTCTAGTGAAAATGCCCTAGATATTACCAATAGCTATTCACTTCCTCTACTCCAGTAGTCTCTCCTATGCTTTGTAATTTGGTTTCTGAACCCAACTTGCTACATAGCTGTTTTCTTAAAGAACATTAATAATCTACTTTTCTGATACTAAAGATGTCATTATCTGAGTTCTTAATCTTTTTGAGCCCTTCAAAAATCTTTAAAACTTTAACCTTCAACAACGTCTTCAACTATCTCCAAGTTGCTGTTTTCTTCTGTCAGTGCTGCCTTTGGGTCTCTTGCCCTTCCAACTCCTGTTGCTCTGTCCCCTTGGTGGGCTTTCCCACCTCCACTGAGATGAAGTGTTCCCACAAGTTTTTGTCCCTGGCCCCTTTCTCTCTCAACGTGTAAATTTCCTCTTAGAATATTAGTCATTTCCAACCTTCTAAGAGACATCATTATTTGATTGAAGTCTCACTGTACTTAAACTTTAATATGCCCATTTCAGGGTTTATTATTTTGTGATCAGGACTGAAGAAGTCCTGGTTTGTATGGACTAATCCTGTGATGGTCTCTGGATGGACTTCCTCCTCATTCTCTGAGCTATTTTCTAATCCTTGGTAAATGCCCATCGACTTCGTGAGAATACCATGTCAGAATATATTTTTATTCAAAAATATTTAATCTCCTTTTCACATTCATATGCAAAGTGTACTTACCTCTACCATTGATGTTGGGCTTGCCCATGTGAGTTTTGCTTTGATCTAATATAGAATGTGCTTCCCTGAGCCACGGCTTGGGATTTAACCATGTGTCTTGCTTTCAGTCATACAAAGTTAGCAGCTGTGACAGTATCAGAGGCTTGACCTGTACTCATATGTTTGGACTTGTCATCTTACATTTATGCCATCAGTGTGAAAACTTGCCCCATGTAGCTACTGCCCAATTATAGACTCCAGAAAAAACAAACGTGGAGCAGATCCGAGTCAGATCTACAGTGAGGAGTCAGGAAGGGTCAAATACACAGATCGAAGCAAACTCGCAATGCTGATCTCAGTCTGTTTCAGCTTTCCTGCAGCCAACTCACAGACATGTGAATAAGAATAAGTGATTATTATTTTAAGCCATTAGGTTTTTTTTAATCTTTAAAAAATTTGTTTTAATTTTTTAGTGAAATATAGTTGATGACTGTATGTTAATTGTGTACAATATAGTGATTCACAATTTTAAAGGTTATACTGCATTTATAGTTATTATAAAATATTGGCTATATTCCCTGTGTTGTACAGTATATCCTTGTAGCTTATTTTATACCTGATAGTTTGTACTTCTTAATCCCCTACCCCTGTGTTGCCCCTCCCCCCTTCCCTTTCCCCACTGGTAACCACTGGTTCATTCTCTAAATTTGTGAGTCTGCTTCTTTTTTGTTATACTCACTGGTTTATTGTTTTTGGATTCCACATATAAGTGATATCATACAGTGTTTGTCTTTCTCTGTTTGACTTATTTCATTTAGCATAATGTCCTCCAAGTCCATCCATTTTGCTGCAAATGACAAAACTTCATTCTTTTTTATGGCTGAGTGGTATTCCATTTTATATATTTACCATATCTTCTTTATCCAGCCATCTGTTGATGGACACTTAGCTTGCTTCTGTATCTTAAGCCATTGAGTTTTGGGATGGTTTGTCACACAGAATTATTGTGTCAATAGCTGACTGATACAAGTGGACCTATGTTTGAAGCCAGCTCCCTGAACTAGCACCCTTTTCTTGGAGTTTTATGGTGCTTTATCAGTTATGAGTCTTTCATTGATGAAAGTCTTAGAGTAGAGATAGCTTTAAGCAAGGCTTGATTCAGACCATGTCATCAGGTCCCAGTTTCTCTTGCTCCATCCCAGTTTAAGTTCTATTCTCAGGCTTTCTTTTTTTGTGTGGCAAACAGTTGCCTTCATTTATTAAAAGTATAATAATTGAGCACATACTGTGTGGCAGTCAATTCTAGCTTCCAAATCTCATCCCAATATGAATAATCTTCTGTTTCTCTTTTAGGAACCCAGACACAGTCATTGTAAAACCAATCATTTTACTTAGGGGAACACACTGTTTTGATTGATGCCACAGAAGTCACATTTCCACATCTGGAGCCAAGAGTGGAGTCAATGCCACTTGAAGCGCATTAGCTGGGAGCATTGGTGTCCCCAAAGGGAAACTGAGGAACTGTTTCCAGAGGAAAAGGTCATGAGTGATTGGTATTGTGCTGAAAGGCAAAGGACAATAGATCTTCTCTTTGCCAACTCATTAGCATTCTTGTTTCCAGGCTTTCCCTACTTTAAATTGTCCCCCACATGCACTCTGTCTTCATACAACACAGGGCTGGTGGTATCACACTTCTGCCCAAAACTTGTATGAGTCACAGTTGCAATCTGAATATGGGCCATGATCTAAAGGTTGAAGTTCAAAGCACTTGGTCATTTGTTTCCTACCTTCTTTTGCAGCCTTGAACCCCAGAACACACATGCAAACCTTCATTTCAGTGACACTGGTAATTCTTCCATTCCCCTAACACGTCCTGAGGTCCTCTTGGCCCCATGATCGCATTTGACATGCCATGAGTCTTTCAGGACCTCGACCAAATTTCACCCTTCAAATTGTGCATCTACCATGGCTTGTATCACAGTCAGCCTCATGTTGTGTCAAACACATGTGTGTTCTCCAGATGGTTCATGGAATCTCTGGAGAATGTAGGTAAAAATTCATCTCTGTATCCCCCAGAGTAACTTACATAGTACTTTTCAAATAATCAATAAATGTTTGTTGAAATGTTGATTTGTGGAATTATCCAGCCCCAGGCTCAAGAGCAGAAGTTAAGATTGGCATAGAACTCAGGATTTTCAGCATATAATCTCTTTAGATCCCTACAGGTGGCCAAATCTTGACAAGCTGCTGGGCAGGAAAGGTGATTTAAATTACATATTTAGAGGAAGGTGTAATTTAGCCCATATGTTGGGATAAAATAAGCAGACAGTCAGAAACTTCACACAAGTAAGAAAGGGGCCCAGAGTCAGGTATGCAACAAGGGCTCAAATAAAAATCTTTTAAAACATACTGTCTACCAACTGGGGAGTGTCCTAGGATTACTAAAGAAAGAGTTCCTGGACAGTTTGGAACTCAATTGATTGGTGGCTAGACCCTGAGCAAGGAATGCTGAAGGTTTTCTACATTGTAAGGAAGTCGTTATTTATTCAAAGTTCCAACAGCTCAGAGGATACCTCTGAGTATATTGAGAGGGGAGAAGGATATTAACCAGAAATCTTAATATTGAGTTGTACCTAAAATGCTTGACTTTCATCTTATGCCATTTTCATGCACAATATACACCAAGAGCCATAACGATTAGCCTAGGGTGTTTAGAAAAGGAGTATATCATGATCATGAGATCACAAACACTTATACATATGGGAAAATATCACTTTTTGAAGTAGTAGAAAGAGCATTGAACCTTGGGTTCTGATACATGGTCTCTAGCTGAGCTCAATAAATAACTAGTTCTGTGGCCCTGAAAGATTTCTTAATGCTCTGAGCCTTATAACATATCACATAAAGCAAATCTCATGTAGCCATCATCAGAAAGTTCTGCTACACTTTGCTAGTCGATTATTGACTGATATTTCTCAGTCCATTCCCAAGTTTGTAATTTATTGTTGCAGTTTAGCTAGTCAACAGTCAAATTTCAAGATGTCCATCACTCATTGTCAATGTAATAAAAAAGTGTTAAATTTTTATAAAGTGGTTTTGTGACTTCCTAAAATTCTTGGGATGATTTTTAAGTTGTTTAGAAGTTTTGTTTCCATTTTTAATGTGCAAATATGAGAGTCTTTATAAGTGATAACTATACACCATTTTTTTTTTTTGGCAATAAAAGCACAACACAAAGGACATTTTTCCAAATACCTATTTTCAAAATGACTTCCTCACCGATCAAAGTAGCTGCTTATGGAGGTTGGATAAACAATAGAGTTTGTGCTTGTGTCGGTCTCAGAGATTTCCCCAGGACTCCTTAATTCCCACTGAATTTAGGGAGCCTAGTTTGAAGACAGCCATTCCTGTTGTTCTTTTTGGCCTACAGAAAATATTAGCCACACCGCTTTTCAAGGCTTCCAATAGAAATATATTTCTCACAGCCTTATTAAAGAGAATATCCTCAGGGGACATATTTTGGAGATCAATGAACAGCCCTTATGTTATAAATCCACTCGGTACACCATATCTTCAACGTAAAGGTTACACTTAGCAAGTTGTCCAGTGGGTCCCTGAGTCCATTCTATGGTTATTTCCTCAGTTCTAGAATGCCAAATTGGAATATGCACAGCCAACAACTAACAGAATCCCCATTTGGGTTCCTTGATCCCTGGAGTGATGACTATTACAGTAGGAAAGGTCAAGGGGAAGTGTCTGGAACTGTCTCTACCTAATTCAACAATAAACTAGAAGAAGTAATACATTTCTGGAAGCATTGCAGAGATTTGTGCCACTATCAAGGACTGGAAAAATTCAGCGGTGGTGATTATTACCATAGTTCCACTCAACTCATCTATTTGGCTTGTTCAGAAATTAGCTGGACCTTGGAGGATGATAGTGTATTATTGTAAACTAAACCAGGCATCGACTCTAACTGCAGCTTTGTTCCTGTTCCAATTTTACTCAGGGTTTTACTCAGATCAGGTTTTCTCAAACTTGGCATTGACATTCTGGACCAGATAATCCTGTGTTGTGAGAGCCTGTTCTATGCACTGTAGGATATTTAGCAGCACCCCTAGCCTTTACTCACTAGATGCCAGTATCACCCCCAACTCCAGTTGTGACAACCAAAACTGTTTCCAGATTTTGCCAATGTCTCCTGGGAGTCAAACCTGCCCTCAACCACTCTATTGATAGCCACTGTTCTAGAGCAAGTCAAACATCTCTTGGCAACTGATACGCAGTTATTGATCTGGCAGATGTTCTTTCTTTTCTCTTCCTCTTAGTAAAGACCACCAGAAACAGTTTTCTTTCACCTGACACGGACAGCAGTACACTTCCACTGACTGCCCAAGCTCCAACCTCATCAACCCTCCAGCCCTATGTTGGAATCTAATCCATGGAGAGCTAAATCACCTCTCTATTCCACAGGACCTCATGCTGATCCATTACATGGAGGACACCATGCTGGTTGGACCTGAGAGCAGGAAGTAAAAACTGCTCTTGGTAAAATACATGTTTGCCTGAGGATGGGGAAAAGTTTCATAAAATTACATTGGTTTGCCACCTCAGTGGAATTTCTAGGAATCTTACAGTCTGAGTAATATCAAGATAAGTATTCCAGAGTGAATGACAAGTTGTTGCAACTGTCCCTTTCAATACTAAGAAGGATCAAGAGGGCCTAGTGGGCCTAGAGGGTCTCTTTGGATCCTTGAAGTAACATATACTTAATTTGGGTGTGTGCTCTGACCCATTTATTGAGAACATCAAAAAGCTACAAAGTTTAGGGGGCGGAGTCAAGATGGTGATGTGGGAAGGTGCCAAGTTTGCATCTCCCCACAACTAGGGCACCTGCAAGCCACTGGTGGGGTACTTTGACACCCAAGGAGATGGGAGGAACCCCCAAGTGAAAAGACATTCCATGCAAATGGAAATCAAAAGAAAGTTGGAGTAGCAATACTCGTATCGATAAAATAGACGTTAAAATAAAGACTGTTACAAGAGATAAGGAAGGCCACTACATAATGATCAAGGGATCAATCCAAGAAGAAGATATAACAATTATAAATATTTATGCACCCAACATAGGAGCACCTCAATACATAAGGCAAATGCTAACAACCATGAAAGGAGAAATTGACAATAACACGGTAATAGTAGGGGACTTTAACACACCACTTACACCAAAGGAGAGATCATCCAAACAGAAAATAAATAAGGAAACACAAGCTTTAAGTGACACAATAGACCAGATAGATTTAATTGATATGTATTGAACATTCCACCCAAAAGTGGCAGAATACACTTTCTTCTCAAGTGCACACAGAACATTCTCCAGGATAGATCACATCTTGGGTCACAAATCAAGCCTCAGAAAATTTAAGAAAATTGAAATCATATCAAGCATCTTTTCTGACCACAATGCTATGAGATTGGAATTACAGGAAAAAAACTGTAAAAAACACAAATACATGGAGACTAGACAGTGCACTACTAAATAACCAAGAGATCACTGAAGAAATCAAAGAAGAAATTTAAAAATACATAGAAACAAATAACAACGAAAACACAATGACCCAAAACCTATGGGATGCAGCAAAAGCAGTTCTAAGAGGGAAGGTTATAGCAATTCAATCTCACCTCAAGAAACAAGAAAAATCTCAAATAAACAATCTAACCAACCGTACACTTAAAACAACTAGAGAAAGAAGAACAAAGACAACCCAAAGTAAGTAGAAGGAAAGAAACCATAAAAATCACAGCAGAAATGAATGAAATAGAAATGAAGAAAACAATAGCAAAGATCAAAAAAACTAAAAGCTGGTTCTTTAAGAAGATAAACAAAATTGATAAACCATTAGCCAGACTCATCAAGAAAAAGAGGGAGAGGACTCAAATCATTACAATTAGAAATGCAAAAGGAGAAGTTACAACAAACACTGCAGAAATACAAAGCATCCTAAGAGACTACTACAAGCAACTCTATGCCAATAAAATGGACAACCTGGAAGAAATGGACAAATTCTTAGAAAAGTATAACCTTCCAAGACTGAGCCAGGAAGAAATAGAAAATATGAACAGACCAATCACAAGTGATGAAATTGAAGCTGTAATTAAAAATATTCCAACACACAAAGGTCCAGGACCAGATGGCTTCACAGGTGAATTCTACTGAACATTTAGAGAAGAGCTAACACTGATTCTTCTCAAACGCTTCCAAAAAATTACAGGAGAAACAGTCCCAAATTCATTCTATGAAGCCACCATCACCCTGATACCAAAACCAGACAAAGATGTCACAAAAAAAGAAAATTATAGACCAATATCACTGATGAACGTAGATGCAAAAATCCTGAACAAAATACTAGCAAACAGAATCCAACAACACATTAAAAGGATCATACACCATGATCAAGTGGGATTTATCCCAGGAATGCAAGGATTCTTCAATATATGCAAATCAGTCAATGTGATACACCACATTAACAAATTAAGGAATAAAAACCATATGATCATCTCAATAGATGCAGAAAAAGCTTCTGACAATTTTCAACACCCATTTATGATAAAAACTCTCCAGAAAATGGGCATAGAGGGGTATAGAGGGTACCTACCTCAACATAATAAAGGCCATATACGACAAACCCACAACAATCATCATACTCAATGGTGAAAAACTGAAAGCATTTCCACTAAGATCAGGAACAAGACAAGGATGTCCATTCTCACCACTCTTACTCAACATAGTTTTGGAAGTCCTAAAAATAGAACTACCATATGACCCAACAATCCCACTACTGGGCATATACCCTGAGAAAACCATAATTCAAAAAGAGACACGTACCACAAAGTTCATTGCAGCACTATTTACAATAGCCAGGAAATGGAAGCAACCTAAATGTCCATTGACAGATGAATGGGTAAAGAAGATGTGGCACATATATACAATGGAATATTACTGTCTTTAAAAGAAATGAAATTGAGTTATTTGTAGTGAGGTGGATGGACCTAGAGTCCGTCATACAGAGTGAAGTAAGTCAGAAAGAGGAAAACAAATACCGTATGCTAACACATATACATGGAATCTGAAAAAAAAAAATGGTACTGATGAACCTAGTTGCAGGGCAGGAATAAAGATGTAGACATAGAGAATGGACTTGAGGACACGGGGTGGGAGGGGGACGCTGGGGCGAAGTGAGAGTAGCATCGACATACATACACTACCAAATGTAAAATCGCTAATGAGAAGAAGCAGCATAGCACAGGGAGATCAGCTCGGTGCTTTGAGATGACCTAGAGGGTGGGATAGGGAGGAGGAGAGGGAGGCTCAAGAAGGAGGGGATATGGGGACATACGTATGCATATGGCTGATTCACTTTGGTGTACAACAGAAACTAACACAGTATTGTGAAGAAATTATACTCCAATAGAAATCTGTTTAAAAAAAATAAAGTATTTTCTTATAGTCCTAAAAAAAAAAAAAAAGTTACAAAATTTAAGTAGGACCAAAATAAGAGAATGCCATAATATGTCCAGGTCACCATGAAAGCTTTCCTGTCATTATGTCTATGGCTCATAGGGATGTTATATGGAACATTCTTGAAAAGATATTCCAGAAGAAAGGCAGTCAGTGTCTCTGACAGCAAGGTAAGCAGAAATGTGATAGAGCTGTCTCCCAACACTGTCAGGTAAAATATAAGTCATGTCTCCCTCTAAGGCAAAGTTCAGGCAGGTTTGCTTGCAGCCTGTTGTAAAATAGTTGGGTTCCCTAAACTTGGGGTTCCTCAGCCTTGACACAAATTCAGTACATGTGCAGCATCTACCTACACTGCTTCATGATGTCCCAGTGGGACGGACATGGGGCCAAGAAATATTGATGCAGACATGAAACTCATGCTCCTTGCTGGGCCATGGTAATAAACGTTTTTGTCTTTGACTCAGGAATCTCATGTCCTCTGCCAGAACCCATGAAACCATGGCAGGCTAATTTCTTAGCACACAAGTACAGAATAATCTCAGGCTCTTCGTATTCCTGAAAGTTTTTGGAGATGAGGTTGGGATGCTGATAGAGACATGGCTTTCTGGAAGAGAAAGGATGAGAGCCTTGTAGGCCTGGTTAGGGAATCTTAGACTTCCTATGATCCAGTAGCAAACGTTCTCAACCAAGTGATTGGAGGGGTGTAGAATAAGGGTCCTCCACTAGACTACCTGTTGATGAATGTTTAGAGGCTGAAGACTAGAGTTAAAACAAGTCTTCTGAATGGTGCTCTGGGTTTTGCTTGCTTTCCTTTGAGTAGAGAAGGAAGGGGCATTTATCATGACAATTGGGCAAGAAGCCCTTAGACTCCAGACAAAAGGCAATATGACTATGGCTGCTGAGTCAAGGAGTCTCCAGAGTAGAAATATTCGCGTTATTAATGAGAATAAAGAGCTCTGGGTGGATCAAAAACATTAGAAGTTCATCTGGTTGAGCCACAGCAGCCCCCAACAAGGAGGAAAGTAAATCTGCCTTCTTTACTGTCATGGAGCTCTGGCTCCTTCTGTGCCCCTGATCTCTCCCTCTCCATCTACGCAATGTCAAATGCTTTAAGAGAAAGATGATTAGAGGTGAGGCTGAGGACTCTTGGTTTCCAAACTGGACTGAAGGCCATATACAACCATCTGGGAACACAGGAAAACTCTGGGAGGGGAAAGGATGTTGTGGATGAGGCCTCCTGGGCTAATCCAATGAACTGTTGCAGCTGCTTCTACATCCGAATGTATAATAGCAACTGCTGTATTGATGTGTCCCATAAGTGCCATAAGGGGTTCTCTCAATCAGAAGAGTCACATGTAGAGAAGTACTAGTGGCACAAAATCCATTGCCTCTTGCCACCAGTGAAGGGTCAGGATTTAGAGTGAATGCATGCCTCTAACCTCTGATGTTGGTTGGCAAGTAAGAAGCCTCAGCTGAAACAACCCTGACTCTGATGTTATTACACACCCCAACTATCTGGGGTGGTTGATAAACCCTAATAAAATCCAAGGTCCTGCTTGCCAAGTTGTTTCTTAGAACTTGAAGACAAATTCACAGTGCTCAATCCCTGTGGCAGTTAAGGAAATACTGCTCTCTCTTCAATCTCTGCAGCATCAAAAAGAGTCCTAGCACATTACTGGATTCTTTAGGTATTGGATAATATGTGTCTTACCTGCTTAGTCTTTTATATCTTCTAATCCCCAAATCAGCATGCTTTGAGTGGTAGCCAAATCAACAGACTGCAGAGGAAGTCATCCAGCAAGCTGTGGCATGCTCTTTACCTTTGCGGTCGCACAACCCTAATGATCCCTTTAAGCTACGAGTCTGTGTGACTGATGATATTACCGCCTAGTAAAGGGAGAGAGCCTGCACTCAGAGGTACCTCTTGGGATGTGGACTCATCGCCTTCCTGACTTGGCCTCCATACACCCATTCTGAAAAGCAGTTATTGGCTTCTCCTAGCCTCTCATTAAAACCAAATGCTTGACCCAGGGAGACCTTGTGACCCACAAACCTGATATTCCCACTTAGGTGTGGGTTAACTTGGACTTAATGACTAATCAGGTGAGAAGGGCCCAGTAAGTCTCAATTTTCAAGTGGAAATGTCATGTTCAAGAACATAGTTGGCCTGTCCCAGCAGCACACCCTTACATGAAACTGTGGCAGGAGAATTTAGGTGCAACCTCAGAACCTTCACTGTCATTGACAGACAATAAACAAACATGCCCTCTGATCTGGATGGAGACACTATCTTTCAAGGTTGTTTACTATGCAAACATCTTTTAATAGATAGTCTAGAACAAAGGCCATCAATGCTTCTGCTCACAAGAGATACAGAAAGGCAAAAGATCCATAGAAAATTGTCTCCCAACAGTATACTAGCACTGGCTGAATGTAGATGGTTGCAGCATTTCACTTGAAGGACGTTGATGATGGAAAACCCTCCTAGCGAGCATAACTTTGAGCAGTGTGCATGGTTGTTCAGCTTGCCTGGAAAGAGAAGCCAGAGATTCAGGTCTACATTGATTTATGGGTAGTGGTTAATATAGTTTGGCTAGATGGTTTAGGACTTAGAAGGAAGATGATTAGGAAAGGGGTGATAGGGAAGTATGAGGAATAGGTATTTAGATAGGCTTTTCTGAACGGGCACAGATTTCAAAGATATATAGGTCCCATGAATGCTCAACAAAGAGCAGAGTAAGATCAAAAAATTTGGGTAAACAAAATCACTTGTTCTGTAAATATCAATCAACCTCTTTGCCAGGCATCCTCTGTCTTTGCCCAGTAGTTGCAATGTGTCCAAGGCAGCAGGATGAAAGTTATGCATAGGATCAAAAAGATGTGTTTCCAAAGCTGATCTTACTCTGGACATTGCTGAGTACACCACTTGTCAACAGCAAAGATGACACTAAGCCACTAATGGCACCGCTTTCCCGGGGCATCAGTCAGACACTTAATGGCAGGTTGATTCCATTTGACTGATTCCATCATGAAAAGGACAGGGCTTAGCTCTCACTGGAATAGACATTTATTCTGAATAGGAATTTTTGCCTTCTTTATTGGTAATGCTTTTGCCCAAACCACCAGTGAAGCCTTATTCACTATTATGCTAATCTTCACAGTGTTGACTATGATCAAGGAACTCATTTTACAACAGATGAAAAGTAGCAATGAGGTCAAGGATGTGGAATTCCCACCATAATGAGTACAGTTTCATATATCTATTGGTTATTCACATATGTCCTTTAGTAAAGTGTCTTTTAAAATCTTTGACCACTTTTTAATAGGTTGATCGTCTTTTTTTCTTTTTTTTTTGGCTGTACCATGAGGTCTGTGAGATCTTAGTTCCCCGACCAGGGACCAGGGATTGAATGTGGGCCACGCCAGTGAAAACGCCAAGTCCTAACCACTGGATCACCAGGGAATTCCCAGTTGATCATCTCTTAATTACTGATTTATAGGAGTTCTTGTGTGGGTACAAGACCTTTATAAAATATATGTGTTGTGAGTGTTTTTCCCAGTCTTAAAAAAAATATTTTTATGCATGTGAAGGCAATCTGGCTGTGACATCTGTCACCCCATTGATAGGGTTGATTTGGCTGATCTGGCTGGCTAGGTGGGGGTCCCCTGTCTCCCTCTCCACTCCATATGTATCCCTCCTGAAGATGCATGCTCGGTCCAAGAGGACGATCTTCTCTGATGGAGGAGGACCATTCTTCAGTCACGGGTATAGAAGTATCTGTGCTCCTCTGCTCAAACCTCTAAACAAGTTCTCAAAGTCCGTTTGTAGGAGAACGTAGGATAGTCAAGCTTCCAAGACTCCAGATACTTCCAGATGATGTGCTGCATTGGCAGTCTGCCTTTCTTTAAAAAAAAAAAAAAAGAAAAGAAAACTTACAAATGAGATTTCTGCTCATTTCCACAGAGGTTAGATTAAAAATACAGATGAAGTGCTCTCTGATACAATATACCTAATCAGACACTGACATAAAAGTTATTTAGATAATAACAGTTAAACTAACCTTTGAAACGGTGGTACCTTTGAACCCTGAAACATGCTCTATGTAATTTCCATATGTGCTACGTGAAACAATGTCATGGTAAACTTCCTAGGGAATTATCATATTAATCAAACCATTTCTAAATAATTACTATAACAGCATATGAAACAATAATCAGTATTATTCCAAAAATACTTTAGGGATTTCCCTGGTGGTCCAGTGGGTAAGACTCCACACTCCCAATGCAGTGGGCCCCGGTTTAATCCCTGGTCGGGGAACTAGACAACGCATGCATGCCGCAACTAAGAAGTCTGCATGCCGCAACTAAGAAGTCTGCATGCCACAACTAAAAGATCCCACATGCCACAACTAAGAGTCAGCATGCTGCAACAAGAAAGAAGGAAAGAAAGAAAGAAAGAAAGAAAGGAAGGAAGGAAGGAAGGAAGGAAGGAAGGAAGGAAGGAAGGAAGGAAGAAAGAAAGAAAGAAAGAAAGAAAGAAAGAAAGAAAGAAAGAAAGAAAGAAAGAAAGAAAGGAAGGAAGGAAGAAAGGAAGGAAGGAAGGAAGGAAGGAAGAGAGAGAGAGAGAGGAAGGAAGGAAGGAAGGAAGGAAGGAAGGAAGGAAGGAAGAAATCCAAAAATGGGCAGAAGACCTAAATAGACATTTCTCCAAAGAAGACATACAGATTGCCAACAAACAGATGAAAGGATGCTCAACATCACTAATCATTAGAGAAATGCAAATCGAAACAACAATGAGGTATCACCTCACACCAGTCAGAATGGCCATCATCAAAAAATCTACAAAAAATAAAAGCTGGAAAGGGTGTGGAGAAAAGGGAACTCTCTTGCACTGTTGGTGGGAATGTAAATTGATACAGCCACTATGGAGAACACTATGGAGGTTTCTTAAAAAACTAAAAATAGAACTACCATATGACCCAGCAATCCCACTACTAGGCATATACCCTGAGAAAGCCATAATTCAAAAAGAGTCATGTACCACAATGTTCCCTGCAGCTCTATTTACAATAGCCAGGACATGGAAGCAACCTAAGTGTCCATCAACAGATGAATGGATAAAGAAGATGTGGCACATATATACAATGGAATATTACTCAGCCATAAAAAGAAATGAAATTGAGTTATTTGTAGTGAGGTGGATGGACCTAGAGTCTGTCTTACAGAGTGAAGTAAGTCAGAAATAGAAAAACAAATACCGTATGCTAACACATATATATGGAATCTAAAAAAAAAGAAATGGTTCTGAAAAACCTAGGGGCAGAACAGGAATAAAGACGCAGACGTAAGAGAATGGACTTGAGGACACAGGGAGGGGGAAGGGTAAGCTGTGACAAAGTGAGAGAGTGGCATGGACATATATACACTACCAAATGTAAAATAGATAGCTAGTGGGAAGCAGCCGCATAGCACAGGGAGATCAGCTCAGTGTTTTGTGACCACCTAGAGGGGTGGGATAGGGAGGGTGGGAGGGAGACACAAGAGGGAGAAGGTATGGGGATATATGTATATGTATAGCTGATTCATTTTGTTATAAAGCGGAAACTAACACACCATTGTAAAGCAATTATACTCCAATAAAGATGTTAAAAAATAAAAATAAATAAAACTTTATTTTGCTAAAAAAAAGAACGAAAGAAAGAAAAAAAAAGAAAAAAAACTTTAGATAGAGCACTTATTTGAATATGATGTTGGGATTTTATGTGTATTTTACATGAGTCGGTTATTTCAATAAAGTCAGGTGAATTATACAATCAGGTGAGCTGTACAGCAGAGAGGTTAGAGAGGGAGTGTAGCGGATGAGGAGAGAACCCAGAAATTGTTCCTAAGAGCCCTGCTCTTTCACAGGAAATGGGGAAAAAAACGCTTAACTCCCTGGCCTCCATCTCAGCTTTCCCCAACCCCCAAAACGCTAAACCATCTTAATTGCATTGCTGGGGTCATTGAACTGGATCTTGGTTATCAATTATTTGAGGTTTAAAAAAAAAGAACCCATTTAAAGGTTTGCTTTCTCACTTGTCTTTAAACAACCTGCATTGGTAACCCAGAATCAAATGGCAGAATTGTGCATACGATTTTTCTTTCATTATTTGTTTAGAAAACAAAATTCCAAAGGTAGTTTAGACTGAATGTCTCCATTGTTCTTTGACTAATACACAGTTTTACTACGCTTTTGGAACTGGTCCTCAAATTGGAGAATGAGTAAGAAGTCTTGTGATAAATAGACAAAATGGCCACTTATTTTATAGCTCCAGCCAGGAAGAGGTGGACTCTCTTTCCCTCACCCTTAAATCTGGGTTATACCAGTAACTGGCTTCGGCCAGTAAAATGCAGCAGAAGTGAGATTGCACAAGGACCAAGCCAAGGCCTCAACAGGCTTCCCATCTTCTCTTCTGGAGCCTGAGAAGAAGCCCCAGTATCGGGAGAAGCTGGGGCCAGCCTTCTGGTTGATGAGAGACTCACGTGGCCCATCACTCCTCTTGCTAAGAACCACCAATGCCAAGTGCCAGACAGCTTAGTGAAGCCAGCTCAGACCATCCAGCCACCAGCTAACCAGCCAGCTGATGACATACGTGTGTGGTGTCCCAGCAGAAGTCAGCCAAGCCAGCCCAGATCAGAAGAATCACTCAGCCAATGCACAGAGTCATGGGCTACATAAATGATGTAAGCCGTTAGGCTGTGCAGTAGTTTATCATGCCATAGGCGCTAACTGACACAGGGCTCTTTTTAAAAACAAACAAACAAAAAAACCTGGTGAATTGTAGAAGCCGGAAACCAGAGGCAGGCTGCAGACCCACAAACATTGCAAACTTGGGCAAACAGAAGAGACTGATAACCTGATTCTACACTCTAGGACTTTGTTAAAAATATTTCTTGAGGTGGCTTATTTACTCTGGTAAAAGTTATGATAGGTTTTTCTGTGTGTGTGTGTGTGTGTGTGTGTGTGTGTGTGTGTGTGTGTGTGTGTGTGGTTTTCAAGAAATACCAAACAGCAAAATGGCACATTATAAAACTAAAGAAGATGTCTACCCAGGTAGTGAACCGGGTATAAAGCCAAACATTAGAGAAACAATGAAATGTCCCTTGTTAATCAAATCACAGTGATGTTTACCTGCCTTGAACTTAATACTTAAAGATACATTGTAAATAGCCACTCCTCCAAGGCAAGAAAAGATTGAATCAGGAAAGCATTAAAGATGGTTGTTTCACTTATTTTTATTACCTTTGTGTATCCAGGAAGAGGAATACAATATTTTTATATTGAATTTTTTTCTGAACGTTTTGAGAGGTTGGAAAGAACCTTATTAAAGGAAATAAAAATATCTGGAGTGTAAGGGCTTTGCTGGTTTGAGTGTTATTTTGCTCACTTGCTATGTGACCTTCAACTCGTCTCTTCTTGTCCTCACCTGTAAATTGAGGATCATGTTTTCTATTCACAGGATTATGTGAGGATTGAATAAAACAATGTATGTTAAAGGGACTGGCACATTGTAAATATTTAATGAGTATTTCCTACAACCCTGTAAATTTAAAATTCTTAAAACTTGTTCTAGAATACCTCTGGACCAAGAAAAAATAAGGGTGAATAAATGCCACAGCATTATAAAATTAATGATTATAAATGAAAGAAACCCAAACGTTGAATTCAAATTAAAAAGTTTTCGTTAATAGTGTTCCATTGTAATTCCCAAAAGTTGACAATTTTGCAAAATTCTTTGTTCCACAGTAATAATTATACATTTTTAAACTACTGTCCTTTAGATATAATGCAATTACATAGCATTTGATATGTCCCAAGGGGCTGTCATATCCTATATATTCTTTGACTGTGTCTTCAACACTTCGATATAGGTAGGGCAGATCTTATTAACTCCATATTATTAAGGGGGAAACTGAGACCCTATTAAATTAAATGACTGACTTTAAGTACTCTTCCTGATTCCATGCTGTATGGCCAGTATCTATTTACAAATCAGCTGGTAGCTGTTTGCTGTTGTAGATATGAATGTCGTGTTTTCTTAATTATTTTAAGTTTGTGTTCACCTGGCAATTTTCTGCTTATTTTGGAGAGTAGAACTTGTTTTGTTAAGGTTTTCTTTAGACACAACACAGAGATGACAGGTTTGGAGTTTGGACTCAAAATGGAAATTTTGGGTGGGTAAAATTTATTTACTCTTGGCAAAACACAGCTTCCTGTCATCTGACCTTTTCTTTAGAGAGGATTTTTCTTTTTAAAGGAAAGTGGTTTTAAACACTTATTTAAAACAAAAAACAAAAAACAAAACCAAACCAAACCAAAAAACCCTTCTTGGACATTAGATAACTATGAAATAAACCAAATTTTAATGACTGAAGTGTAAATGAATCAAAAACATATGGATAAAATTTTCTTTAAAACACACATGGGTTTAAAAACAAAATAAAATTGCTCAGGGCCAAATACATCTGGAATTTTATTGAACCCCCAAACATTTGGAAAGTAGTTTGTGACCTTCAACAGACTGTTACCTTAGCTCAATTCTAAACTCCTTTTTGCATGTATCCAGTGGAACCTAAGTCAAGGGTGAGTGGCTAACAAAGTGAGGTTGTACTAAAATGGTGACCACTTGCCCAAAATACCCTTTGGGCTGATCCACTTCAGTGCCTGAAACTTCACATAACTGTTCTTTTCTGCTAAAGAGATTTATCACCTGGAAAAACCAGATCCTTGCTAAAACATTGATAATATTAGGAAAAAATAATTAGAAATGAATATTTAAATAGCCTTTTAAAATTAATAAATGCTTTCACACACATAGGTGTTTGAATGCTAATTTTATAGTTTACAGAATATGCTCACGCACTTTGTCTGAGGCTCAGAGAAAGAAGTGATTTACCCAAGACACACAGTGGTCAAGCCAGGACCAGAACAGAGAACTTTCGTGCTTCATACTTCTCTTTGCACCATGCTCCCTCTCGTATTGCATGCACGTCTTTGCATTCACCGACCCATTGGTTGGATTGAGGAATAAAACGGCAAAAGGAGGCATGGAGACTGCAAGCAATGGCTACTCTTTCACCAAGCTTGTCTGTGAAGAAAAGGTTAGAGACGGGTATACTTTGAGAATTTTTTTTTTTTTTTTTTGTATGCTGAGATGGAGGGGCCCTCAGAAGATAGAGTTTGAAGATCCAAGAGAGAGTGGGGAGAGCTAATGGAACAAAATTCCTGAGGAAGCAGGTGGGGCTGGGATCCAGAGAGCAGACTGAGGGATGGATGGCTGCGCCTTACCCTGAACGAGGAGAGGAGGAGTGTGGATACATACAGATACATGGAAATTGATAAGCTAGATGGGCAGGGGGTTGAGGGTGTTCCTGGCTGGAAAGCCTCTATTGCCTCAATGAAGCAAGAGCTAAAGCACCAGCTGAGAGTCAAGGGAAGCAAGAGCTAAAGCACCAGCTGGGCCAAGGGAAGACGAGAAAGACGGAAGCGTAAAGTAGGTCTTGGGAAGCGAAGGAGAGGTTAGTGACTAAGGACACTTAAAGGGACTACTGGGTAGAGCTAAAGGTCAAGAATGACTTTTTTTTCCCTCCCAGACAAATGGCTTTTCGAAGCAGAGAGCAGCAGCTTAGTTGTTGGAGCAAAAAGTCTGTTAAGATTAATCTGAGACTGGAGTTTTATAAGACACCCCTGGTTGATGGGCTAAGAGATTTATGACTTCAGAGATAAAGTGCTTTTGCACAGTGACCCAGTCCAGGACTTGGTCCTGGAAATAGTTTACTAAAGAGAATGAAGTTGAGAGGTTGGCCCCCTTAGATGTTGCAGTCAGCTGGGATCCTGCAGCTTTTGGTATTGAAAGGAAGGGGGTGGACCAAGTGCCAAGGAGCTCGACTAAAATTGGGCATACATAAGAGGTTGGCATATGGTCATAACATAGACTACTTAGAGGACATTAGAGCTGAGTGTTCTGAGCCCAAAGATGCTTTTCAATGAGGATAAAATAGTGTGAAAACAGCTATGTGGACTGAGAAACCTCCCACTACTATCCCGAGATTCATGGGAAGTAGTAGGAACAGGTACTCAAGAGGGAAACAGATGGAAAGCAATGCCTCCTGAGATCAGGCTGAGGAATGAGGGCTGCAGAGGATATCACAGAGAATGTTGGGGAAATGGCAGCTTGGGTGAAAAGGCAGGCAAAGGGAGCAGAGGATAGAACAGACCAACCATGACACTTATATTTGGGGTGAGGGTCAAGGATGCCTTGGGGAGAGTAGTATGGGGCTCAGCTGGATTCACAGCTCTGCTTGAAGCTCTGGTTAAAATTCTATGAATGACAGTCTAGCTAGAAATCTTGAGCTTTTACTCAAAGTCCCAAGTGAAACATAGATGCAATCTTGTTTCTTGTCTCCATCACAGGCATGGCAACCCCAGGTGCAAAATTTGTAGACTCTTTTAGAATCCTTACATTTGTTCCTCCCAAATCCTCAACACAGTAGGAGCTCAAGAAATGTTGAGACTTAGTGAATTCTTGGTCTGGTTGCTTCCTGCTTACTTAATATATCTTCTGGGTAGGGCCGTAAGAGTTTTTATCTTTCCCTTTGCAACTAATCCTCTTATCTCTTACACATTCCCAAGGAAACCAGTTTGATTATTTTTTCCAGGAATCTTAAAGTTATAATATTTTTCTGAAGAAATAGTATGTATTTTTCCTGAAATGGAAGGTTTTAATTCTGAAATGATTGGGGTCCTGTAGTATGGCTTTTGTGGGAATGTTCAACTGTATAGTTTGGTGGGTTTGAAGGCTTTATCAGTTGGACCTATTTTTATAAACAAGTTATTCTTACAGTTTCTCCAGTGTATTATTGTTAAGTAGCTTCTGAAAAAATTATATGCAAATGTTATTTATATTGAAACTATATCTTGATAAACAAAATATTTTTATATTTAGTAATTTTAGATACTTTCTATGTGTAAAATATAAGTGGATTACATTTGTTTCTTTGACATGTCATTCCTTAGGACTTAAGAATCCTAAAGAATAAAGTAGTACACTTGGACATTGCTAAGAGTTCATTGAAACATACTAATATAGAGGAACGAAGAAAAACATGAGGACCAAAAAAGAATTCACTCACTTCTAATTTAAGACAGAAATGGTAAATTTGTGGGCTGTTTTCTTGTAAACTATAGTTATGGAATAGGGAGTACTTTAGCTCACTTGGAAAAAAATTATGTTCTCTGGCAAATATTGATTGAGTGTCTGTCAATATTATGTGATAGTCTCTGGCAATGAAGATACAGCAGTAAGCTAAATAGGCAAAGTCTCTGCTTTCTTGGATTGTAGTCTAAAGGGAGAAAGATAAATACTTAAGTATGTAAATAGTCAAGATAGTTCCAATAAAATTAATACTTTAAAATGTAGGTATTTAATTTAATTAAAAAATATAGTTCCAGATAGTGATAATGATCATTCTTATGATGAAAATAAAACAGAGCAACCAGATAACGAGTGCTAAAGGCTGGGGGCCGCTTTAGATGGGAGTTGGAGAAACCTCTCTATGGATATAACATTTGAGCTGAGAATTGGATGTTGAGGAGCGTAGTCACGCTCACGCTCTGGAGGGAAGAGTGATCAAAACAGCAGAGACTCGGAGGAGGGAGCCATTGGACAGCCTATGTGGGGCAGTAGAGGGAGCAAGGAGGAGGACCGAGTCTGAGATGAGATGCCAGATGGGGGAGCAGGTCAGATGATGTGGGCTTGAGAGGACACGGAGGGCATTCAGATTTCATTATAAATATGATGGAAGCCACTGGGAGACTGAGTGACAAAATTTGATTTTTATGTTTAAAAGACTCCTGTGGCTGCTCTAAAGAAATTTGATGGCCATGAAGGCAAGAGTGGGAACAAGAACACGCCTTAGGAGGCTCTTAGTGGGGCCCTAGCGACAGATGTGGTGACGTGGGCTAGATTGGTAGTAGGGAGAAGGAGTTGAGTCAATTCAGGATTATTTTTTTAAAAAATTTTTATTGTTGTAATGTATACATAATGTAATGTTACCATCTTAGCCATTCTTAGGTGTACAATTCAGTGGCATTAGGTACATTCACAATGTCGTATGTACATGACTACTATCCATTTCCAGAATTTTTCTTCATCCCAAACAGAAGCTCTGTATCCATTAAACAATATTACCCCATTTCCACCTCTCCAGCCCTTGATAACCCCTATTTGCCTTTCTGTATCTATGAATTTGCCTATTCTCTGTAGCTTACATAGTGGAATCATACAATATTAATTGTGTGTGTGTGTCTGGCTTATTTCACTTAGCATAATGTTTTCAAGATTCATCCATGTTGTGGCATGTATCAGAATTTTTTATGGCTGAATAATATTCCACCGTACGCATATACCTCATTTTGTTTATCCATTCATCTGTTGATGCACACTTCAGTTGTTTCTAACTTTTGACTATTGTAAATAATATTGCTATTAACATTGGTGTACAGGTATCTGTTTGAGTCCCTGCTTTCGTTTCTTTTGTGAATATACTTAGGAGTAGAATTGCTGGATTATAGGGTAATTCTACGTTTAACTTTTTGAGAAATGCCAAATTGTTTTACACAGTGCCTGCACCATATTGCATTCCTACCAGTAGTATACAAGTGTTCCACTTTCTCCAGATCCTCACCAGTAGTTGTTATTTTCCAAATCTTTTTATATTATAGCCATCTCAATGTGTGTGAAGTGGTACCCCATTGTGGTTTTGATTTGCATTTTTCTAATGACTAGAGATGCTAGCATATTTTTGTGTGCTTATTGGCCATTTGTATATCTTCTTTAGAAAAATGTCTATTCACGTTCTGTGGTCATTTTGAAATTGGGGGTTTTGGGTGTTTTATGGTGGGTTTTTTGGGGGTTTTTTTGGTGTTAAGTTGTAGGAGTACTTATATGTTCCTGATGTTAGTGCTTTATCAGATATATGATTTGCAAGTATTTTCTTTCATTCTGTGAGTTGTCTTTTCACTTTTTTGATAGTGTCCTTTGATGCACAAATGTTTTTAATTTTGATGAAGTCCAATTTATCTATTTTTCTTTTGTTGCTTGTTTTTCGTTGTCATAAAAATCATTGCCAAATCTAACATCATGAAGATTTCCTTTATGGTTTCTTCTAAGAGTTTTTTAGTCTTATCTCTCAAGTTTAGACCTTTGATACATTTTGAGTTAATTTTTGTACATGGGGTAAGAAAGGGTTCAATTTCATTCTTTTGCATGTAGACATTCTGTTTTCCCAGAACTGTTTGTTGGGAAGACTATCCTTTCCATGTTGAATGGTCTTGGCATCCTTGCCAAAAATCAATTGACCACCTTAGTTCACTTTTGTGAAAAAGCTTATAGCTTTTGAAAAGAACAGAGAAGTCTTATTTTAAAGTATTTGCCTAAAATGGTCAAATCCAAAGTGTTAGTAGTATTGAATTGGCATGTGTTCAGACAGAACCTGAATCTACTTGTTGGAATCAGGGTATGAGAGTGGGAATTGAGGCTTAAATAATTTTTAAAAATATATGTATGTATTAGTCTGCTTGGGCTGCCATAACAAAATATCATAGACTGGGTGGTTTAAACAACAGACGTTTATTTTTTCACAGTTCTGGAGCCTGAAAGTCTAAGTTTGAGGGGCCAGCAGGGTAAATGTCTGATGTGAGATCTCTCCTCAGGGTGCAAATGACTCTCTTCATGCTGTGGCCTCACATGGCAGAGAGAGAGAGGGAGAGAGAGAAAGATAGCGACCAAGCGAGTGCTCTCTTGTCTCTGGTGCCTCTTCTTGGGGGCACCAGCCCTATTAGATTAGGGCCCCACCCTTATGATCTCATTTAACCTTTATCTCCTCCAAATACAGTCACATTGGAGGCTAGGGTTTCAGCACATGAATTTAGGGAAGACACAACGTTTCGTCTATAACGAGGTATATGGGTCACCCTTTTCGGTCTGCTTAGGTGTGTCTTCATGCTGGTGTTGTACAAAAGAAGGAAGAGCAGTTTCCCCAGTGCCTTGAAATCCAGTGTTGGGGATCTTAGCATCATAGAAATCGAGTGGTGGACGGGACCAGAGATGACCCAATGCACTAGTCCCATTAAATTGGGTGAGGAGACTTTGTACTTGAGAGGTGACACACTTTGCACAAGTCAGACAGCCAGTAACTCTTAGACACAATTTTTAATCAGTTTTTCCAATCTTAAACCTATTGCTCTTTCCAGGCTGAAACGTTCCAAGTCCCACGACTTAGAAATCCTGTGAAATTCACTTTGCCTAAATGGCATGTAATATGTTCAAGCAGGAAGAATGAGCCTATTTATTGCACCAACCATGATTTTTTTACATGAATATTATTCACAGATAGAATGTCAGCTGCCCGGTCAATTTATCTTCTTCCCTGCTGGCAAGAGTTCCAGACTCTTGGCTTCTACTTGCACGTGGGCAGGTATCAGAACTTCCACCACAAAAGAGAAAGAAAATGATTGAATATTATCAGTCTAAAGAGATCGTGGGAACCATTTTATTTCATGAAAACTTGGAAAGTCATTAAAAAATGTTGAGATGTCACAGTGTTAGCCCATTCTTTTAAATAAAAGCATGTCCCTACTTATTATCTGGAAGATTTAGGTTCTGTGTCTGCAGGAAGGTGTCCAACTATAGTCTATTTATTTCCTGTGTGGTGCACATTTTGGGGTCTCAGAGGCAGATCCACATATATCAAGTTCTTAATAGGGCTTTGCCACAGAACTCATTTGACAATGCAAATGAAGGACTTATTTCCCCTCACTTGCTCTTCACGTTTAATGAAAGTAATGTACAGATAAATACTCTAGCTAAGATCAGAGATCTTTTAAGTCTTCATTCCGTTTGAGGCAAATCCGAGAGTCCTCTGTTAGCTGGAGTGGGTAAGTTTGTTGGTTTTCCCCTGACATATAACAATCCCACTCTTTTCATCTTTCTGGCATGCAGTGATTCTGAACTTCTGCAGCGCGGGTCTGTGGATTGCTGATGTCATTCCAACACATGGTCGAAGCCCACTCTGCATACATTGTGGAGAGCAGCTCGCGGCAGTATTCAAATTCAACTAGTCTCCCTCACCAAGGGAAATGCAGGGCCTCTAATAAGCCCCATGTGTGTGGAAAACTTGTTGGAAGTTTGGAATTTGCCAGTCTCTGCAGAGGAAAGTTCTCTGAAAATACAGCTCTGTATTTGTCATTATGGCATCACCCTGTCACAATTCATGTGCATTTGGGGGTTTAATATTCTTTGAGGAACATCTCCTTTTTAACATACACATAATATTGTGCCATATTGGAAAAATAGGATGTCCAACTCATCTTGGTTTGCCAAGGACTCCCAGTCTTAGAACCTCTTTGGGCCTCAGTTTCTTCACCTGGATCCCTTAGGATTTTTTAGCAAGATGGGTTTTAAGATCTGCTAGTTATGAAAGGATGAGGTCATAAGGGTGGGGTTCCAGTCTGATAGGATTAGTGTCCTTATACGAAGAGACACCAGAGAGCTCCTTCTCTCTCTCTCTCCATGTGAGGACACAGTGAGAAAATGGCCAAGTGAAAGTCAAGAAGAGAGCTCTCACCAGATACCAACCATGATGGCTCACTGAGCTCAGAATTTCAGCCTCCAGAACTGTGAGAGAGAAATTTCTGTTGTTTAACCATCCAATGTATGGTATTTTATTATGGCAGCCAGAGCTGATTAAGACAGTAGCATAAAATTGTAGGCAAGATCAACTGCTTAAAGTGGATCGATTGGCAGGCAGGTAAATGGCACATTTGGCATCCTAACACCTACGACTTAAAAGGAACAATCTATTTCTAGCAGAAAAAGCCTTTAAGGTTGGACATTTCTAAATGTCAAAGAGCCAGGTTAAAAAAAAAAAACTGTGGGTTGGAAACATAGAGTTTTAATGAATAAATCAGTCCCTGGGAAGTAGATTCCATCTATTAAATATGAGTCTGAGTCAGAGACCCTGGTATAGAGGAGTGATGTGGCAGTTTGCTACTAAGGTTCAGATCAAAAGCAGAGATCATCAGGGGTGATGCGTGCCTCTTACCAGTGGGTGGGACATTGTACACCCCAGTGCTTACCAGCAGGGGCCAGCCATGAAAGAGGTCAAGACAGGACACTGCATAGGTCACACACATTGTGGTCAAGTGGTTGTATATGTCCTTGATCAACACATGAAATCAAAACCAAAAGAGGTATAGGTATAGAACTACTTTCATTACCAGTAGAACAAGTTAATAATTACCCACCAAAATTACTAGCCAGGAAATGATCACTCAGGCACAGAAGCTGAATGCTCTGATACTGTGTCATTGCCAAGTGCAGGGGAAGCCACCGATTCCTTGTCAACTTGTCTAAACAGACTGAAAAGAAGAGTTTTCCTCAACTTGGGCCAATATCTATAAAATATTATTAGTCAGGGAGAGCTAAGGTTGGGACGTCCAAGTTTGGGACGCTCAAATTTCTTAAAAATACTGTGGAGGGGCTTCCCTGGTGGCACAGTGGTTGAGAATCTGCCTGCTAATGCAGGGGACACGGGTTCGAGCCCTGGTCTGGGAGGATCCCACATGCCGCGGAGCAACTAGGCCCGTGAGCCACAACTACTGAGCCTGCGCATCTGGAGCCTGTGCTCCGCAACAAAAAGGGCCGCAATAGTGAGGGGCCCGCACACCGCGATGAAGAGTGGCCCCCGCTTGCCACAACTAGAGAAAGCTCTCGCACAGAAACGAAGACCCAACACAGCCATAAATAAATAAATAAACAAATACTTAAAAAAAAATGTGTTAAATGTTTAAAAAAAAAAATACTGTGTAATAACATGCAAATGTACTAAAGTATAGTCCTGCAGTTTTGTTTCTAAAGACCTCATGATTTAATCCTGTGGTAACAGGGTGAAAAAGAACGGCCAAAGAGTCGAAAGTTAAAAATTGATTAGTGGGGAACATGTGGCCATTCACAGCAACCCTGTCTTCTCCCCAAGCATCTGTAGCCAGTGGGAGTGTTGGCAGCCTGGCTTCAGAAACACACAGAGCCCATGACTTCTACATTCTGAAGAAGTATTTTTCAGCCCGCAGCAACCAGGCTTAGCCTAAAAGTTTCTCTTTTTCCAGGGGGGAAATTAAGAAGGATATAAAATCCCCCTTCGTCAGCACCACAAGTTGGCAAAGACCTTATAGAACAGAGAGAGGCAAGAAGCTGATACAGTAGAGCACCCATAGTCTGAAGTCAATTCCAGACAAGAAAATGGAGGGGACATTTCTGCGGAAAATCACACCTCAGAAGACAGCACACCTCCTTAGAATTATAATGTCTCGTGACTTCCCTAGGGAGGAAGGGTATATATTAATATCAGCTCCACATATACTATTTGCTACTTGTTTTAGGTAAATCTATGATTAAACTATTTATTAAAACTGACACATGTTTGCATTTAAGCATTCCAAATTAATTGTTTTCTTAAAAAAAAAACTAAACTAGAAATTTGTTTTTATGTCGATTGACAAAGTTCACTGACCAGTTACTGTGAGCCAGGCTAAAGACTTTCTATGTCTTGGAAGTAGGGAATGAAGAAGAGGGAGAAATAAAGGTAAGCCTATGCTTTTAGCTTTTGTCCCTGGCTGTGACCACTGACCCACTAGAACACACAGGAACATGAGGGTCATTTTGAGGGAAGATGATGAGTTCTCTTCTGCACATGTTGAGATTTAGGTCTGTGTGACAGTTAGGTGACAATATCTAGAAGATGGTAATATTTATTATGAGTCTGAAACTTGAAAACAATGCTAAGGATATAGATTTGGGATTCATTGGCATACAAACATGAACTAGCTGAAAGTTGGGATCAGAGTACATACATCATCCAGAGGAAGCATAGTGAAAATGAAATGAAGAAAATCCAAGATGGAACCCTGGGGAAAACAACATTTAAGAAAGTCCAGGAAGGAGGCAAAGAAAAATAACAGAGAGAGATGTGTGCAGAAACAAACAAATGTTCTGTCGCATGTACAAGACAAAGGAGAGGTGTTCTATAGTACACAATGCTGTGGAATTTTCCAAAAAAGCCAAACCCATTGGCTTTGTGATCAAGCCATGGAGGTACTACAGTGAGAATGCTTTCAGCAGCATAGCGGGGACAGATGTCATGTCACAGCAGATTTAAGAATTACAAGGAGTGATGAAAGGAACACAGCAAGTGTAGAACACTGTTTAGAGGGATTTAGATGCAAAGTAAAGTCTGAAGTATAACTAGAGAATCAAGGGAGGGATTTTATTTTTAAGATAAGAGAAATTTCAGGTACCTGTGACTCGAGGCGATATTCCGTTTGGTGACAACCAGATCTAGGATGTGAGCCTAGGGATGGTGAGTGATCAAAAGAGTAAAAGGCCATTGGAATTAAGGAGGCAAGGCTGGGTTTCCAAATGCACTTTCTACATGGCATTGCCACGCAGGAGTAGAAAGAGATCACCTGGAGGTCATGTTTCTCCAGATGGGCAATACCTACATAGCTCTAGCATACATAGCAACTTACATAACCTACAGAACAACAGCATATGCTGGCTAAGTAGTTTAAGAATTGTCAGAGAAGAAGTAAGTGGATCAGGTCTTAAAGTATTCAGTGAGTGCAACTGACCAGGAGGTCAACAGACCACAGTGATGAAGAAACATAGGAGGCAATTATAGCTGCGTGGCCTGTATTTCAGAGGGACAGGAGCTCTTTTTTAAAATTAATTAATTAACTTTAAGGTTTTTTAAAAAAACTAAAGTATGGTTGACTTACACTGCTTCAGGTGTACAGCAAAGTGATTCAGTTTTATATATATATATTTTTTACATATATTATATATACATTTTTTACGTATATATATGCTATATTCTTTTTTAGATTCTTTTCCATTATAGGTTATTACAAGATATTAAATATAGTTCCCTGTGCTTTATAGTAGGTCCTTGGTGTTTATCTATTTTATATATAGTAGTGTGTATATATTAATCCCAAACTGATAATTTATCCCTCTCCCCTTTCCCCTTTGGTAACCGTAAGTTTGCTTTCTGTGTCTGTGAGTCTCTTTCTGTTTTTGGAAATAAGTCCATTTATATCTTTTTTTCTTTTTTATTCCACATATCATATAGTATTTGTCTTTCTCTGTCTGACTTACTTCACTTAGTATGATAATCTCTAGGTCCATCCATGTTGCTGCAAATGGCATTATTTCATTCTTTTTTATGGCTGACTAATATTCCATTGTCTATATGTACCACATCTTCTTTATCCATTCATCTGTCGATGGACATTTAGGTTGCTTCCGTGTCTTGACTATTGTAAATAGCGCTGTTACGAACATTGGGGTGCATGTACCTTTCTGAATTAGAGTTTTCTTCTTTTCCAGATATATGCCCAGGAGTGGGATTGCTGGGTCATATGGCAACTCTATTTTTAGTTTTTAAAGGAACCTCCATACTGTTCTCCATAGTGGCTGCACCAATTTACATTCCCACCAACAGTGCAGGAGGTAGAGGAAGGAGCTCTTGAATGAAGAAGTAAAGATGATGATATAGATGAGCGAGTGGCTGGTAGAGAAATGACAACCCTAACTTACTGCCCCTCCCCTCCACTGCCGCAACTGGTCCCTTTGTACAGATTCACTGGTGCCCGTCCAGAAGGGAAGAGTAATGCAGAGCACAGGAACACTTCACTTATTTAATTATTTGGCATTCACTTACAAAACATTTCAAGGTTTACAGAAACAGTGTGTTTTGGGATAGTTTAAACTGAAAACTTACTGCTTTGTGGACTAAAAAAACAATTTTTGATTTTCTAGTCACTCATTCTGAGTAAGAATAACACAAATGGTTCTACATTCCCAAATGAGAGACATTGAGAATTTCTACTACACATTTTATTCCCCCCTGGAACCTTTCTGACCAGGGTAAGAGATTTTGTGGGAATTTCCAGCAGAGTGTGGATTCAGTTTTGTTTAAGGGGACATTTTAAAAACCCAAGCTTAGCGGGCCAAACCTCACAAAAGGTTTAAAAGTTGAAATAAAGGCCCAGGCCTCCAGTGATTTCATTAGCACCCATGGACGCTTTGTATGTGTACATACTCAAGGATGAGCCCAACAGAACAGCTGTAAGCTCCCACCATTAACCTTTGTGCCTGGATATTGCACTTGAGGGGAAAAATAGTAAGAGGCTGCTGGTTTTAGAAAAGTGAACAAAGCAGGTATATCCACAGAGAGAACTTACATTGGAATTGTGAGGCCCAGGGCCATTCTCGGAACTGATGTGTCCTGCGGGGGACAAAACAGCTCAGGAGAGAGAATTCTTCCATGGTAATCTTGCATGAATGACATGGCACCTTAAGTGTTCCTAGGGCACCCAGGAAAAAGAATTATTCATGCCTCCCCCATTATTTCAGCCTAACGGCATAAACCAGTACAAAAAAAGGGCTGCCACGCAGCATTCTTGGGGCTGGAATGTTTTGCAGGGCATTTTTTCCCCCAGAGACTCTCTAAATGGAGCTGGGGTAGGGGATATTGCTGTACATGAATTGGGAAGTGGTTCCAAGAATTAGAATTGGCATGTGGTCAGAGGGTATTGGAGGAGACAAAAAATAGGTGGGGAGATGTCTGGGCAGCTGGGAGGGGAAAGGGACGAAAGGCTAATAGTATAAAAGCCAGGATGTTGCAAAGGGCTTGCTTAGTTGTGAGGAGATCTGAAAGTGGGGAAAGGATGCATCGTCAAGGTAGAAACTCACTGAGATGCGAAGAGCAGAGAAAACGTGCCATTCAAAACCGAAAGGCTCGGGCTTCCCTGGTGGCGCAGTGGTTGAGAATCTGCCTGCCGATGCAGGGGACACGGGTTCTAGCCCTGGTCTGGGAAGATCCCACATGCCGCGGAGCAACTGGGCCCGTGAGCCACAGCTACTGAGCCTGCGCGTCTGGAGCCTGTGCTCCGCAACAAGAGAGGCCGCGATAGTGAGAGGCCCGCGGACCGCGATGAAGAGTGGCCCCCGCTTGCCGCAACTAGAGAAAGCCCTCGCACAGAAACGAAGACCCAACACAGCCAGTAAATTAATTAATTAATTAATTTTTTTAAAAAAGAATAGTTTAAAACCAAAAGGATCAGTATAGCTGATTCACTTTGTTATAAAGCAGAAACTAACACACCATTGTAAAGCAATTATACTCCAATAAAGATGTTAAAAATAAATTAATTAATTAATTTAAAAAAAAAAAAAACCAAAAGGAACTTTGCTGATCAGACCAACTCAGGTGTGCATTCAAAGCATTATTATGCATAGTGAATAAACATGGAATCTCTTTTTATGAACTGCTGACTCTATAATTATTTCAACTCTGTTGCTTTCTGTTTAAGCCTCTTTCACTAATACCTGATGTTGAATGGACTTGTCTGTCACATAGCATATTCAGAGATGATCTATTCTTTGGAGCAGTCTGTAACTTTTAAATTTCTACGAACTGTGCCTTTAAGATTATATTTTGTGTGTTTCCTATATTACTTTCATTCTCTGTAAAGCTGGAGAAGGTACTAAAAATAAAGCAGATGAGGATCTATTACACTGCTGAGCAAATCAGACAGCTTCTGTTTAGAGAAAAAATATTCTTTAGAGCGAAGTTGGAAAAAAAGGAATCTTCATAGATATTCATTATGCTTATAGAACAAAAAGTCCTATTTTTCATGCCAATTTTGCAGCAAAATATGGCATTTTTACCTCACCTCTGACTTTTGAAAAGTAAAATCAAATAAAAGGATGACACCTGTGAATTTCCATCTGCTTGTTTTGTTCACGTTCCTCCCTTTTGAAATAGCTTTTCCTCCTTTTTCTATGCATTCTGGTTCTTTAGAGCTCACTGACTTTTCACCTCCTCTACGAAGCTACTCTTTGTCATTACTGCCTTTAATGATCCATCACTCTCACAACATTTATTTTCCTGCAGAGTCATTTGATGTTTCATAAATAAAGGTTCTGTCTTCACATCAAGAAAAAAAAAAGCTCTTTGTGAAAAGAGAACGCTATAAAATGGTGACTATTTATTATTTACCTCTGAATTCTCCTCTCTATTTAGCTTTGCAATTTGATGATGCAAAGCTTTGGTGATGCAACTGGTTTACCACTTGAGGTAATCTCAACTGGTTTTTGGTTTTTTTTTTTCTTTTTTATTTATGGCTGTGTTGGGTCTTCGTTTCTGCGCGAGGGCTTTCTCTAGTTGCGGCGAGCGGGGGCCGCTCTTCATCGCGGTGCGCGGGCCTCTCACCGTCGCGGCCCCTCCCGTTGCGGGGCACGGGCTCCAGGCGCGCAGGCTCAGTAGCTGTGGCTCACGGGCCCAGTTGCTCCGCGTCACGTGGGATCTTCCCAGACCGGGGCTCGAACCCGTGTGCCCTGCATCGGCAGGCAGCTTCTCAACCACTGCGCCACCAGGGAGGCCCTCAACTGGTATTTATTGATTGAACGTAAAAATGTAGTAGTAGCTTTAACATAATTTCTTTAACATAGTACATATATACCAAAGTTTCTTCTCTGCTAAGGTATATGTTTTCTATCTGTATGATTCATTTTATTGCCTGAGGTTAGAGGGCCTTATTTTTTTTCCACTTGGGGAAGTCACTGAATAATAGACTGAATATTCGCGATCTTAGAGAATCTTAGGACCATGTTGGGCAACGTGCCTGTCTCCTCTGCTCCACATATTGGAGGGGTTTCATGGCACCTGCATGACGTCGGAAGCAAACTCTGTGGTACTTTTCACCCAACGAAACTGATTGTGGAGCAACAGCGCGTTTTACTTTGCAAATTTCACCTGCTTCATCGCTCGTGTGTTATGGTACAGGGTCCTCCTTACCCAAGTGGGCATTTAAAAGATTACATATAGAAGGAAGACATCATCATAACCAAAAGTATTGACTAAAGTGCTGAGACTGAGAAATATACGCTCCTATCTCCCTTTTGTAATCCACTTGTCCTCCAATTATGTCAGTTTCTCTGTCAGCCTTAGCCCTTCTTAGCTGATAGGCAGATCCTGAGTATTGTGCAAAATAAAATGTAAAAATTAGACAAATCCACTTTAGTGAAAATCGCAAGTCTTGCAAAAGATTCAGAATTTCACGAAGTCGTAATGGATAAAATATGTTTCAACCCTTACATCACACCATACAGAAAAATAAATTCCATTTGGATTAAATATCTAAATTTTAAGTTAGGAAATTTAAGTTAGGGAAACAAATAAGAATATTCTTATATTATTTGAAAGTGGTAAAGATCTCAGGAAGACAGAGTATCCAGACCCCATAAAATAAAGACTAAGATACTTAATAACATGAAAGGATAAATAAATACCACTATGCAGTTAAAGATACAATAAATGAAAAGCAGTAGGGCAGGACAGTAGAGAGGATGTTATTAAAGTTTATCTGTATATAATTTTAGCATCTTTAATGCAGAGTTCACATAGAGAAGCTATTCTACTTTCCATAGTCTAGGGAGGAAGACTCATGTCATCTACTTATAAATAACTTAAGAGTCATCCACAAGAAGGGAAACACATTTAATTCCATGGTTAGTTGTCTGCTTGGCCATTATGCTTGCTAACCTTCACCCATTTTTCCTTCAGGGAAACCTGCATTAGTGAGAAATTGTGTAAGGTATGACCGCATGGAGAAGGAGCAAGGTTGTTCTTCCACTCCTTGTTCCTGAGTGATGTGGAAGACAGATCCCGCAAACTGTTAGGAGATTGAGGTGGTAGATAAGATTGTGAAGGGTGGGAGAGAGTGTGATACAGGCTTGCTAGAGATGAAGGTAGCCTAAAGACAGAAAGGATCCCTGTTAAGAGGTCTGCAGTATGATGTTGCTAGCTAGTAATCAATTAGAGGTAGCTGAATCTCACCAATAGTCTCCAAGGCGCGGGAGACCTGGCCACCACCTTCCCCCACTGCCCAAAAAGACAATGAGTTAGAGTAGAAGTTATATTCAACCAAGGAAGATGGCAGCCTCATACATGCAGACAGATAAGGAGCACCATTTCCCTTTTCCTTCCTCCCTGCTCTGCAGGGAAGCCCAGGGAAAGGGAAAGTGGGTGTTGGAGATCAGACACCACCCTCCTTCGCTGCCCCAAGCCTCCTAGGATCTCTAAGTGTGAGAAGGGAGAGGAAGGAGAGTTTTAAGTGAAATATGCGACTGAAATTTCTCAGTGATCAAGACTGAGTCTTTAAAACCAGACATAGTTTTCCTGATAATTCAAAGTTACTAGAAAGTGATAGAAGTGAGCAAATATTGCTCATTAAGGAGTTAATTACTGAGCAGGGAAGAGATGAAGAGAAAGGGGTTCAAGCCTCCTCATTGAACAAATTTACATGTGTCATAACCTTTTGTTCTATAAAAGAGTTGTTGGGACATCAACTTAGAACCACTAAGAGTAGCTCACCTAGATGAGTAGCTGCAGGCACTCTAGCAGCACTTTGGTAGCCACTGTTGAGACGAGCAAAGCGCCACTTAGAATCACAACTTTTCTCGAGAAGCTGGGCAGGAGATTGATTGGGGAAAGAGTGTAAAATCAGATCCAAGTTTGGAAAGCACAGGCATCTGGTCCTCCTCAGAAGACCCTCTGGAAATAAAGCTGGTGATGGTTATGGGTTTGTGAGGAGACCTCACCCTCTTGGGAACGCCCGCAAGGCTGGGGAGTCAGGAGCTGACCACCACAAGCCAATCACAGGATCCCAAGCCTAGAGATGTCAGGGCTGAGTTGGCACTACCGAGGGGTCCTTGCTTCCTCGGAACATGGAGGTCTGTGACGGCATCTGGGCCAGCAAGGAATCATTGCAACTCAGAAAACAATTGTGGCCTTGAGACATGACAAGTTTTGTGAGCTAATGAGACCCTAGTCCTTTCCTCACTTAGGCCTGGCAACTTGACAGAAGCCCTACCCATCAGGGAATTGCATCCATATTTGTGCGAGATGGTTCAAAAGTGACATACAGTCTTGCCCACTAAAAAGGCAAATGAGTGCTCAGCATTTAATTGAACAAATGAAAGAGAGAAAAACATACGTGTAGATTGCATTAGGAGGCAGTTCATGGAAGTTCCATGAGACAGCTCAAGACCTGGATTTAGGGATCCTCGGCAGTATGATTCTCTATCACTGACTAATTAAAAATCACTGCAGTGAGAGTCATCTGAGTTTGAAACAATGGCTATAAGTGTAGATTTTTTTTAATACAGTTGGACGATGTTAAGAATGAGTGACTCAAAGTCTTTAGAAGATAAAATGGGGTTGGAAAAAAGGGATAAAGTACTGAGTCAAGTTGTTGAAAATAATTTCTCTGTGACTATACACCCTTTCTGGGAGATAACTGAGAAGGGGAATGCATGGAGAGATATTTTTAACACTCTTGTCTCAGACCATCACCCAAAGTCTGGAACGTCCATCAGAAACATGGCTGACACACAGAGACAGGAGATAGGAAAGGTCATGTTGTCTGCACAAGAAATAGTGATGCACCAGAAATGGAAGTTGTTTTCAAGCAATAGAACATCAGCTCCAGGAGAAAAGATGTTTGAACCTTGGCTGACCTACCCTAACAGAAGCCTGCAACAGTGGCAATGAGTGGACTGGGAGAATGTCAGGGGCTACTGGGACCCTTAAGTGGTCTGCCCTGGAGTCATCAAGTTCTCCCAGACAGGCAATACCTACATATCTCTAACCACAGATATGCTGGTTAAGTATTTTAAGAATTGTCAGAGAAGAGGAAAGAAGGCAACAGCCTGTCAAGGGCTTGGCTCAAAACGTTTTAGCGAATGTTTCCCTCACACGGCAGGATGCACTGCCACGAAAGGGAAGCGTTTCTGAGATAACCCCTTGGGAGGCAGGGAAATGGACATACCTGTCCTGCTGTTTTGTTTCTGGAGAAGATGGTTATTTTCTTGTAGGCTTGGCACAGGAGACTCCACTGCTAATGATAGAAAAGTTAAGGTGAGCCTGAAAACTTCAAGAAATGAGAAGGACTCAGGCAGAGATGCCTTGGTTTTGCCAGAGATTAGACTCAGCAGTACTGAGGACCTCTCATGGCGTAGACCATGGGAAGCTGAAGAAGGGGTGTGTGATTGGCTGAATCATGGCCTCAAAGATGTCCACATCTTAATCTCCAGAACCTGGGAATGTTACCTTACATGACAAAAGGGACTTTATAGAGGTAAGCAAGTTAAAGATCATGAGATGGGGAGATAAGCTTGGTAGACCCAATGTAATCCCAAGGGTGCTTATAATTAGGGAGGTAGGGGCATCAGAATCAGAGAAGGAGATGTCACAATGGAAGCAGGAGTCAGAGCGATGCAAGGCCACAAGCCAAGGAATATAGGCCGCATTTAGAAGCCGGAAAAGGCAAGGAAATGAATTCTTTCCTAGACTCTCCAGAAGGAGTGCAGCCCTGTTGACTCGTTTAAGCCTCCAGAACTGTAAGTTAACAAAATTATATTGTTTTAGGTTGCTAAGCTTGTGGGAATGTGTCATGGAATCAATAATAGGAAATTAACACAGGGTGGAAGAGACCTGAATGCCTGCCATGTGATCAGAGCTTGGCAGTGAGGGAGACTGACCATGTCCACACCCGTCACCCTTATACTAGGCCACCTCTGGGTGAATTCTGAGTGAACCCCACCATTAATGCCCTGAGTCCCACAGAAGGAGTCGCAGCCCCAAGAGGGACAAGAGCTGCTCATGTCCAGTTCTCTCCTGATGAAGAAGAAGCCAGAGGTCACCCTGGGCACCAGTCCACTCTGCTGGACACAACTAAATCGTGATATTGATATGTTTAATCTCAAGGAAGCAGTTCACCCTCAAGTCTTATGTAACTGATTAAAAACTCTCTCAATATCACAGAAATCCAAGCAGAAATTACAGCCCTTTGGAGCTGAATTACAGTTGAGGAGACTGCAAGGAAGGGTCTGCCCCATGAAGAGAGGCATAACACTGCAGAGTTACCTCAAGAGGCACCCGGGGATATATCTCATACCAGGTCAGACACTTCTGTGACCATAAGAGGTGTCCTGGAGAGGTGGACCAGGACCTCCGGATAAATAGATAACTTGGCTGCATATGGAAACTGTAAATCAAGACTAGCTTCCGAATGAGTGCTGCCGAGACCTCCAAGTTCACCCCCAAAGCCCAGCCTCCTTCTCTCCACCACTGAGTCTCCAAAATTTGTTCTGCACCCCACAAAATTTAGCTCTCGGTCAAAGTTTATTTATCCTACCCGGAAAAAACATCATTCCTTAGAAAATAGCATCAGTGATTTCCCCTTAAGGACCTCACCTTCTCACCAAAGGGCTGTTGAGACACTCACCCACTCCCTAGCTGGTCCTGGAGCAGACTAGGGGAGCTGGTTGTGAAAGGGATTGAGGAGAAAAGGGGGAAAGGGAAGTCCATAGGAATGGATTTTGTGAAAGAAGAGGCATTGGGAAATCCATTTACAATTTGCTATGTGATATTTGCTGCCCCATGAAATCGACATTACTCATGAATGGATCTTGGATTTAGGTTTCTCTTTGGGGGCTATAATAAAAATATGAGTCTTGGTCAATCAGGGTTACAGCAATGTTTGCATGGTACAAATATTTAAACTGTGGAGTGTAGCTTAAGAAGTTTTTCTTATGCATGATTTAAATGCACGCTGGTTATCTCCGCTAATAATAAATAATAAACTTATTTATTTTTTAAAGTAATAGTTAAATTCTCAAGTCTTCATTTACTTAATTGAATTGAACAAATATGTACTGAGTACTCAGAAGTAAAAAGTGTTTTGTTTTCGTTTCTTAATTTATTGCAAGTTGATCAACCAGGCAGGGCAAACATCGAATGATTCACCTGGGCTGTGCATTTCCACTGCTAGGGCCATTTTAAAACTGAGAAGCCAACATCTGGGTCAAAGTCACTTTGTGCCTCTCATTGCATCCATGGATCAGCCTTCTGTAAAGCAACCTATGGTCTAGCTAGACATTTCTCAATTTCTATTTTCAAATTGCAAGACTCACACGTGTTTTGGGAACCTAGGCATAACCACATTTACAGTTGAATGAAGCATTTTCTATGTAATCCAACCACTAACAGTACTTTAAGTAGAAAGCAATAGCCACAAGGTGTGGTGTAAAGTTTGCAATGCCCTCCAGAGGCCAGTTTTCTCACAACAGGATAATTTCCTAGTGCATATTATCACCAAAATGGCCTGCATTTTTGCAGTGTATAAAAACAAGCATTCTGCCATTTGCAGCAACATAGATGGGCCTGGAGATTACCATACTAAGTGAAGTAAGTCAGACAAAGACAAATATCATGTGATATTGCTTATATGTGGAATCTAAAATAAAATGACACAAATCAACTTATTTTCAAGACAGAAAGAGACTCACAGACTTAGAGAACGAACTTATGGTTACTGGGGGAAGGGATAGTTAGGGAGTCTGGGATTGATATGTACACACTGCTATTTTTAAAATGGATAACCAACAAGGACCTACTGTATAGCACAGGGAAATCTGCTCAATATTATGTAACAACCTAAATGGGAAAAGAATATGAAAAAGAATAGATACATGTATATGTGTGACTGAATCACTTTGCTGTACACCTGAAGCTAACACAACATTGTTAATCAACTATGCTCCAATATAAAATAAAAATTTTTTTTAAAAAAGCAGAGCATTTCCTAAGGAAAAAGAATAGAACAATTTCAGAAAAATCCTGAAACAAAAATCTGATGGAATGCAATCCAAGAAGACCAACCAAATTCTAAAAGAGAAAAGAAAAAAATAAAGAAAAGAAGAAAGAAAACCAAATTTTTCCCCCAGAAATTGACAAAGCTCCTTCAAAATTCAGAAGTAAAATACCAATATAAAAATAAACTTATGTGAAAAGTGTGCTGTTCCCCCTAAATCCTTAAAACAATGTAGTCCAGCCATAGCTGAAAAGCATCGGTTCCTAACAGGGGCAGGACTCAAATTTAAAGAGTGATAAACTCAATTGCCAAACATCTTTGCATGTGAGACTGAAAACAGAGCAAGAACACACAGGGGCGTGCATCCCACAGAATGGGCCAACTGAGATAAATAAACTGCAACTGGCTGGGTTTAAATAAATTATGGTTGGGACCAACAGACAAAATGCAGGGCATTCCAATTTGTTCTTGGGAGGAGATCTCAAATGACCCACAGGTCAGGCAGTAGCATCTTAGTTTGTAACCACCGAGGAGGAAAGCCTCCAAGAATAATGCTGACAGAAATGGAAAGTTTATAATAGAGAAATGTAACATGATGAGGCCACAGATATTTGTTGCTTCCCTGCATCATCTACCACCCTATCCAGCTGGCAGCCAGAGCCCCTGAACCATCTCTAGATGAGAAAATCAGGAGGACCTGGAAGCTGTTACTCAGAAAGGGGTTTTCAGCCTCTTCCGCATGAAGGGACTTTGATGGACGTTCTGGGTGCAAGGAGGGAGGTTATGAACGTGCTATGAGATAGGTCCTTGTGTTCAAGGGATTTATGAGATCAGATATATACACACACTCAAGTCTTTACTACAAAGCAGAGCCCATTCAGAGACATACAAGAAGGAAAAACCCGGTGCCCTATAAGTTCAGGAAAATCTTGGTCTCTCCGGGTAAAAGTAATTCTGTCCTCTTCTCAATTTCCATAGTACTCTGCCTGTCTTTGATTTCTTGATTTAGAAGAGAAATAACAGCAATGGTCTCACGTAAGAGAGAACAAATGTGTGGAGAATACTGAAAATAGATTCAGAAACAAATGTAATCAATTTCTTTTTTTTAATTAATTTTTTTACTTTTTTTTGAATTTTATTTTATTTTTTATTCAGCAGGTTCTTATTAGTTATCTGTTTTATACATATTAGTGTATATATGTCAATCCTAATCTCCCAATTCATCCCACCACCACCCCCTCTCCTGCTTTCCCGCCTTGGTGTCCATACCTTTGTTCTCTACATCTGTGTCTCTATTTCTGCCTTGCAAACTGGTTCATCTGTGCCATTTTTCTAGATTCCACATATATGCGTTCATATACGATATTTGTTTTTCTCTTTCTGACTTACTTCACTCTGTATGACAGTCTCTAGGTCCATCCACATCTCTACAAATGACCCAATTTTGTTCCTTTTTATGGCTGAGTAATATTCCATTGTACCTATGTACCACATCTTCTTTATCCATTCCTCTGTCATTTAACAAAATATTTATGGAGTGCCCACTACCTGTCAAGCATTGACCCAGACTCTGAGCCCAACATGAGTTTCCTTGTGCACCCTGTGATATAGCCTGCTAATAAAAATGCAACTTGGAAGAGTCTCAAGTTAAAAGTGGTAATATAAGTAAATGACAGTACTCCTTCTATAAGGAGAAAGTAGAGTTTCCTTTCTATCAGGGCTAAGACCTTCCGAAAACATGGAAGCCCCAGAACAATGCTTCCAGCTTGATATCCCCTTCCTCCTCAACTCTGAAAAAACCAAAATGGTGGCCTGATATTGATTTTCTGTATTTCAAAGTGTATAAGTGGGATTGTACATTTATCCACCAGCACAGGACTTCACAGATGACCTTTGCTTTACTGGGAGTCTAATCAAGTTTGGGGGGTTATCTCTTCTTGATCAGCAGATCCAAGGAGAGTCATATAAGGTGGAAATATGTTATTAACAAATGCAGTTATTTCAACTGCCATTAATATTTTAAGTCATGTCTAAATGCAGAGTAGGTAAGGGAACCTACAGGAATGTAGGTCTATGAAAGACTCAGTTTACTATGGCTGCTGTAACAAATTACCACAAACCTGGTGGCTTAAAACTGTAGAAATTTATTTTCTCACAGTTCTGGAGGTCAGAAGTCTGAAATCAAGGTGTTGGTAGGACTAGAGTCCCTCCAGAGGCTCTGAGGAGAAGCCTTCTTGGCTCCTCCTCCTTCTAGGGGCTGTTGACATCCTTGACTTGTGGCCGCAAAACTCGACCTCTGCCTCTGTTTTCACATGGCCCTCTTCTCTGTGTGATCCTCTTCTGTTTCTTGTAAGGACACATCATTGGATTTAGGGTGCACCTAGATAATCCAGCATGATCTCGTCTTGAGATGATAATGTGATTACATCTGCAAAAACCCTTTTTCCAAATAAGGTTACATTCATGGTTCCAGAAATTAGGACATGATCATATCTTTTATGAGACCAACATTAACCCTCTACAAAGACCAAGGAGCCTTGTGGAGAATAAATCATGCTATGGGAAGGAAGAATTCAGGCTTCTAAGTTTGGTCTCAGGACAATGGGTCAGAAGTGTGGTGTATTTAATAATATGCTGATTAAACATATTATTTAATGTATATCAGCTGTATACTGATCTAATTAATCCTTCTTCTAGCGCTGAATCATTGAAATTTCTGTAATGACATTTGAAAAGCTGGTTAAATGGAATGACAAAATGACATTTGTCCCCACTTAGGATGGAGGTTCGTTGGCTCATGGCTTAAAGACAGATGGAGTGAACCCGTCATAGCATCTTTTTATTCCCAGGGCTTAGCTCAGATCCTGATATAAGAGTGGTAGATAGATAAATTAATCAGTGATCAAAACATAGATCCTAAACTCAGCACCATCTTCAAGCAGTATAGGAAACAGACTCATTTTAGAGCCGTTGGAAAGGAGTAAATGACTGGATGAATGGAAAATTCCTGAAACCAGCAGTTATTAATGACGGGTGTTCTGTAGTCCTCTATGCATGGAGAGTCAACTTCTGTATCTTATTTCATAGGAATGTCCCAGTGTGATACAGTATCATTTTCATGTAGTGGGGAAGAGAACATAGCATTGCAAGTCAGGTGATGGGGGATCTAGTTCCATGCATTTCTAGTCATGCCACCTTGAGAAAGCAAGGTGTCTCCCTCTCTCCTCACAAGTCAATGGATGGGTCTCAGTCCATACCCAGTGCAAGCGCACCTGAGACCTCCCACCTGCAGGTCCTAACATCATAGCGGCAATGCTACCCTTCCTGCAGTGTATCCGGGAGTTTTCAGGGATGGTCCTGAGGCCAGAATCTGTCCTAGCTCTAGCTTAACTCTCTATGCTAACCATGAAGAAGATTGATGGCCGCTCAGTAGACTACGCTGACGAGTTGTGTCTTATATATGATGTGCTTCCCAACACTTGCAGTGGGAAGAGGGGTTGGGATATTTGGTCTCTTGTGGTTCTCATGGTGAAGGCTGGCACTGCTGTCCTTCAGATGGGGAACAGAACCCTGAGGTAGACACTAGGTCCTCTTTTCTGTACAACTCTCAAAGCAGCACCCTCTTGTACAAGTTACCTGCATAGCATGTTCCAACATGCAAAGTGAGACAAGATATCAGGATTGATGCCACCAACAGATCTAGAATCCCTTCCCTTTCCTTTTCCCTGGCAATGCCCCTAGGTGCCATAAGAGTTTTCACATTAAGTCCTTGGCACATAAAATGGTTAATTACAACCATTTCCTTAAGTATCTACTCTTTCAAGCTGGGCTGGCACATGATGATATGGAATACCAGTTGTTTAAACACTGAAATACTTCTATGTTGGTTAGTGTATATGGCTTCTGCCTTGTGTTTCCCAGAAGCCCCATCCCTGGCTGCTCCACGCCCTCCCTTGTTCCCACCAGACATCCCCATTATTCAGTAGCTAAAATTTAGTGCCCAACACAGCAGTTACCCAGAACCCAGCTCCAGGTGTGTGGCCAGTACCCATTCTGCTTGGTCACTGCCTGTACCACACTGCTTGTAATCTTTTGAATATCACCTCTGCTTCTGCGACCTCTGAGCACCCTACCATTTCTACCCTCAAGGGGTAGTTAGTTGTTCCCCATGATCCAATGTGGTTTTCTGGCATCTTCCTTGCTGAAGAAGAAAGAAAAAAAGAAAAAAAAACCCAGGTTAAATTAGTGTTGGGCCCCTGCTAACCCCATGTGTCCACTCTTTTTTTTTTTTTTTAAATTATTTATTTATTTATGGCTGTGTTGGGTCTTCGTTTCTGTGCGAGGGCTTTCTCCAGTTGCGGCAAGCGGGGGCCACTCTTCATCGCGGTACGCGGGCCTCTCACTATCGTGGCCTCTCTTGTTGCGGAGCACAGGCTCCAGACGCGCAGGCTCAGTAGTTGTGGCTCACGGGCCTAGTTGCTCCGCGGCATGTGGGATCCTCCCAGGCCAGGGCTCGAACCCGTGTCCCCTGCATTGGCAGGCAGATTCTCAACCACTGCACCACCAGGGAAGCCCCATGTGTCCACTCTTGATCACAGATTTTTCATCTGTAAAATACAAGAGTTGAACTATGATTTCTAAGCCCTCCCCCGCAGCTTGAAATTTCCACAATTCCATACTATTTCTAGAAAACACTCATCCTACAAATGTTAATGAATGATGGATCAATAATAGTCTAAAAGGAAAGCTGGCATTAGTTGATTTCTACAATACAACCATGGAACCAGTGAGTGATGGAATTCTGAACTGGTAGGTAGGAGACAGATCCAGGGTGTTAATTCACTATTCTGTGGACTGTTCCAAAGAACAGGAGTAAAGCACTGATTAAGGAAACACTCCTCGTTTACACTGCATCATGCCTTTTAGCAGGAGGTGGTAAAGTCAGAGTCTGACAACCTCCATAGGAAAACCACTAACAGACAGAATGTCCTTGAGTGGCACTGTTCCGATGGTTATTTGTTTGACACTTTCTAGACTCTGGGACTTTATACCTCTTTCTCTTATTTGCCCATAGCCTAAGTTTCTTGACCACAATATATCTTTTTTTTTTTTTAATTTATTTATTTTTATTTTATTTTTGGCTGTGTTGGGTTTTCGTTTCTGTGCGAGGGCTTTCTCTAGCTGCGGCAAGCGGGGGCCACTCTTCATTACGGTGCGCGGGCCTCTCACTATCGTGGCCTCTCTTGTTGCGGAGCACAGGCTCCAGACGCGCAGGCTCAGTAGTTGTGGCTCACGGGCCTAGTTGCTCTGCGGCATGTGGGATCTTCCCAGACCAGGGCTCGAACCCGTGTCCCCTGCATTGGCAGGCAGACTCTCAACCACTGCGCCACCAGGGAAGCCCGACCACAATATATCTTAAGTGACAAATAAGGGGAAGCTTTCATCAGGAAAGACAAAAATTAAAGGACTTGAAAAATCAAATCTTCGTGTAACGTGTAGCTCTCCTAACTTCTGGAACAGTTCTAGTTAAAGGCCTTCTATGCTGTGACCCCTAAACGTCAACTCCTCTTGGAAGTGGGAAACCTATTAATTCTCATGGTTCATCTTTGCTCTTTCTGTTTAAAGAACTCTGACTAGAATGCCAGGAATGCAGATATTTCCATCGCTGAACTGATGCAGAGCGACATAGAAAACAAAAAGAAGCGAAACCTTTAATAAAGACAATCGCTTCTCCTATATCATCCTGTCCTTTTAATTTTGCACTTCCCTAGCTCCTGCACAAAATGGGGTAGCTGAGAGACATAAGTAAATTGGTGGCATTTACTGTATAGAGATTCCAAATGTTTGTTGTAGTGGTGGTTTTCCATTATGAAAAAAGAAGAAAGGAAATGTGTCGGTATCTTATTATAATAGGGGTTGCACTTACAGCTGTTCACAAGTTGGAATATGACAAACAGCTAATTGAATCAAAATATTCTCAGAACCATATTTATGTTGGTTTAATGTATGATTAGCAGTCAATGGGCTTGAGCTCTTAACATCATTAACACTTTAAAAAACAACTGTATAGATTTTGAGAGATTAGTGGAGTTGGGCTCTACTGTAAATAAAAGTTCACTTGGATTGGGTATTTCATGTTTTCTCGAACAAAGGAGGCTGATTTTCCCATGCCCTCTGCTGGGTTCTATTGAGCAAGGGTGTTGTCAGAATTACTGTGTGTGGAACAATGCCGGCAGCTGCCAAGTGCTCAACAGTCATCAGTAGAACAAATAAGATGCTTATTCATGTTTAAAAATAAATACCAAATAACACAGACCAGATGAAAGTGACATTTTACTGAACACTTAGCATCTGGAATATTTTCTCCATTTTGGTAGGCTCATTTTGGGGTGGAGAAAGCTGAGACTAAAGAAATCCAAAAGAAAAGATGATAGAGTTGCTATAAAGCTGCATGTGTTCTATATCAGTTTGCTTCATCTCTGCGATAGTCAGCTAATAATTCTATAGTCTCAATGGGGAATGTGCCATTTCTCTTCCTTTGTTAGGCAATTCTTGGTGCTATTCCCAAATGGTGGCATGAGGACACTTTAAACTTCAGGCAATCAGTTATCTTCATCTCTTTCCTGTTTAGGATAGAGCAGTATTGCACTTGCAAAGAGTTAAACCAATTCACAGACATTCTCTGGTAGTAATCCTGTAGCACTAAGCTCAGACCTGTGAGAGGCAGATGTGGCTTCTTGTTTCAGGGACAAGTGCATAGGACAGCCCACACAGGGCGAGAGAGGGAAGTACCATCTTTTGAATGAAATCTCTCAGCCACCAAGGGACTGAGACAAAAGGACAGGTAAGGTTTTTTTGAGGAGAAAACCTGAGAATGGTTTAGATCCTGGAGTTAGGCTGACAAAACGGTCTTTCATATTAAGGAATGGGAGATCTAGGGAGTAGAGAATTCTAAAGAGCAGAAAGAGGCACCAGGAGACTCTGATGACACACTTTGCCTTAGGTCTAGTCCACAGGAGTAGCCCCTGAGAGACCACATTATGATATTCATGGGCCATAGCCACCCTGATTCACAATAGCTTGATGAAACACTCTTCTCTTCTGCAAAGCCAAGGTGTGTAGAACTGACTAGAAACAAAAAGAACAGTAGGAAGTGAGAGGTGGGGAAGAGGGAAGAAAATGAGAAAGAATGCTGGCACCCATAGTGTGGCAGGGGAGATAATAAGAAGCTGAGTTGGGTGATGCACAGTGAACCCCATGATGACGATAATGATGGGAACCTGGGGTAGATGAAGCAGAGTGAACCCCATGATTACGATGGGAGCCTGAGTTGGGTGATGCACAGCGGACCCCATGATGTTGAGAATCAAATGAGGTCAACCACAAATACACAAGCCAGAGAGGATTTGTAATGGAGCATGACGGTTGTGCAGCCATCTGCACTTTATAATTATATTCCTCTTTTTGTACATGGGTGTTGGAGTGCAGGAAGGGATGGGCAGAAGGAATCCGTTCCTTCTGCCACACCTGAGGATTCCTCAGGGTCTGTTTCAATGAGAAGACATGGCATTTCATCCCTGGGTGCATAGGCTCTAGCATGGGGCACTTCTAGAGTACATGCTTGAGTATCTGAATTCAGCACTGTATGTCAGGAAACTGAACACAGATGCATTCTCATAGAGAACTGCGGTGTAGCCAGGAATTCAGGTCATCCCAGAACAGCCGTCAGCAAAGACAGAAATTAGGTTGGAAAGAACTGAGTGTGGGGAAGTGAGATGAACTCATGGAGTGAGTTGCTATATCCCCCAAACTTAAATCCATTGTTTGCATTTGTTGCTCTCTTATTTCAATTCGTTATGTACATAATTTCTTCCCTCTGTTTGGTATAACTTTTAGCTGAATCTATATGTTGCCAAAAATCAAATAAAATCTTCATTGCTTTTGGCATAGAATACTAAATGAAACAAATTATCATTTGTTCCTACACAGCTAAAACAGAGATGAAATATATTGAATTTTACATTTAAAATTGCTTTATTGTGCACTATTTCACTCATTCGACAAATATTTAGTGAGCACCTACTATATGCCATGCAGTATTCTAGGGTTAAGGATAAAACAGTGCACAAAAATAGCAAAAATCCTTGTCATCATAAAGCTTATATTCTGGTAAATTTTGTTTCCATAGCTTTATCATAGATAGAAAAATATTCAGTGTATTTAGGGGGCCACCAAATTTTCTCTGCAGAAGGCCACATAGTAAATACATCAGGTTTTTGTGGGCTATCTTTTTGACTTGCCCTGAGGTTAAGCAAGCGTTGGAACGCAGAGAACCCTCCCCACAACAGCTTCTCCTGAGAATCATCTGGTCACAGAAGAGGGCATTTCCTACACAAGAGTCCCATCACCCCATGAATTCATCCCACTTCCCCACGCCCAGGTTTTTTTTTTTTTTTTTTTTTTTTAAACATCTTTATTGAAGTACAATTGCCTTACAATAGTGTGTTAGCCTCTGCTTTATAACAAAGTGAATCAGTTATACATATACAATATGTTCCCATTTCTCTTCCCTCTTGCATCTCCCTCCCTCCGACCCTCCCCATCCCACCCCTCTAGGTGGTCACAAAGCACCGAGCTGATCTCCCTGCGCTATGCGGCTGCTTCCCACTAGTTATCTATTTTACATTTGGTAGTGTATATATGTCCATGACACTCTCTTACCCTGTCACATCTCACCCCACCCCCTCCCCATATCCTCAAGTCCATTCTCTAGTAGGTCTGTGTCTTTATTCCCGTCTTGCCACTAGGTTCTTCATGGCCTTTTTTTTTTTTTCCCTTAGATTCCGTATATATGTGTTAGCATACTGTATTTGTTTTTCTCTTTCTGACTTACTTCACTCTGTATGACAGACTCTAACTCCATCCACCTCATTACAAATACCTCCATTTCATTTCTTTTTATGGCTGAGTAATATTCCATTGTATATATGTGCCACATTTTCTTTATCCATTCATCTGTCGATGGACATTTAGGTTGCTTCCATGTCCTGGCTATTGTAAATAGAGCTGCTATGAACATTTTGGTACATGACTCTTTTTGACCTATGGTTTTCTCAGGGTATATGCCCAGTAGCGGGATTCCAGTTTTTTTTAACATTGCTTAGTCCTCCTTACAAAAGATAAGCCCTTGCTCCCTGGCCTTGAGACATTTTGGTGTTCTATGGTATTACAATAGCATTTGTAGGGTACCTTCCGTTGCATTCATCCTTTCAAATAGGGTCCCTCCTTACGTAAATCCAAATTTGGCTTTCATTTGACAGCTAAAAAAAGAGAATAGAAGACCTGTTTTCTCAGCCCACAGCAGCAGGCTCTATGTTTAACCGACATAACCGTCAGTTCTCTGACTCATGGTAGCGAAGAATCTACTCCAAAGAAACTGGGCCAAACTGCAAATAAGACCTGAAAATATGCCAAAAGCTACCATTCCTTCCGCTTTATAGATGTTAGTAATGTACCTTATTGAGTCTTAGGCAACCACAGGTTTGTATATTATTATGACACTAGTTAGGTTGCAGCATAATTTTGAGATCAGTCATTTTGAGTTTCAAGAAAAAGTAATTGACTATTTTAAGTGTAGACATGACAAGTTCTTTAAAAGCCAAAAATTCTTACAGCTTTTCAAATTAGAAAGAAAAAAGCCACTGAAGAATCCTACAGGTTTTATTTTTAATACAATAAATGTAGACCGCTATTGTATAAAACAAATAACAAGCAAAAAAACACAAAGCTCTTTGAAGTCCTCAATAATTTTTGAGTGTAAAAGGTTCTTGAGGTCAAAAACTGACAGGAAACCACTACTGTAGATGAAACTTGGGTTGATTGTCCCCAGTCCTTTTTGGTTGACTTTTGATATGATTCATAAGGAGTCAATCCCTGTCTCGGCTTCAGGAAGGAACCCACTGCATGGATTTGCGTCCTTCTGGCTCAGGAAGCTCTTTGCACCAACCTGAAGGGTTTGACCAAAGTTTGCTTGTTTCTTCCTTCAAATATATCATATTGATATTGTAGGGATTTTGTCTTTTTAAACTTTTAAAAATTATTTTCTTGTTTATTTATTTATCTTTCCTCCCTAATTTTGTCTTTACTCTTTTATTTTTCTCAATTTAAAATTTATTCTTTTTAAATTTTTCATTTGTTCTTTACTCTTTCCATTTTATTTCATATTTTTCTTTTCTTAATTCATTTTCTTTTTGTCTTTTCTCTCTTATTTTTTAATTTCCTGACTTTTTATTTATTTTCTTTTTTCTCATTCTTTTTTTTAACATCCTTATTGGAGTATAATTGCTTTACAATGCTGTGTTAGTTTCTGCTGTATAACAAAGTGAATCAACTATACATAAACATACATCCCCATATCTCCTCCCTCTTGCAGCTCCCTCCCACTCTCCCTATTCCACCCCTCTAGGTGGTCACAAAGCACCGAGCTGATCTCCCTGTGCTATGTGGCTGCTTCCCACTAGCTATCTGTTTTACATTTGGGAGTATATATTAGTCCATGCCACTCTCTCACTTCATCCCAGCTTACCCTTCCCCCTCCCCATGTCCTCAAATCCATTCTCTACGTCTGCGTCTTTATTCCTGTCCTGCCCCTACGTTCTTCAGAACCATTTTTTTTTCTTTTTTTTTAAGATTCCATATATATGTGTTAGCATACGGTATTTGTTTTTCTCTTTCTGACTTACTTCACTGTGTATGACACACTCTAGGTCCATCCACCTCACTACAAATAACTCAACTTCATTTCTTTTTATGGCTGAGTAATATTCCATTGTATACATGTGCCTTATCTTCTTTATCCATTCATCTGTCGATGGACACTTCGGTGGCTTCCATGTCCTGGCTACTGTAAATAGAGCTGAAATGAATATTTTGGTACCTGACCCTTTTTGAATTATGATTTTCTCAAGGTATAGACCCAGTAGTGGGATTGCTGGGTCATATGGTAGTTCTATTTTTAGTTTCTTAAGAGACCTCCATACTGTTCTCCATAGTGGCTGTATCAATTTACATTCCCACCAACAGTGCAAGAGGGTTCCCTTTTCTCCACACTCTCTCCAGCATTTACTGTTTGTAGATTTTTTGATGATGGGCATTCTGACCAGTGTGAGGTGATACCTCATTGTAGTTTTGATTTAAATTTCTCTAATGATTAGTGATGTTGAGCATTCTTTCATGTGTTTGTTGACAATCTGTATAACTTCATTGGACAAATGTCTATTTAGGTCTTCTGCACATTTTTGGATTGGGTTGTTTGTTTTTTTGTTATTGAGCTGCATGAGCTGCTAATGTATTTTGGAGATTAATCCTTTGTCAGATGCTTCATTTGCAAATATTTTCTCCCATTCTGAGGGTTGTCTTTTCGTCTTGTTTATGGATTCCTTTGTTGTGCAAAAGCTTTTAAGTTTCATTAGCTACCATTTGTTTATTTTTGTTTTTATTTCCATTTCTTTAGGAGGTAGGTCAAAAAGGATCTTGTTGTGATTTATGTCATGGAGTGTTCTTCCTATGTTTTCCTCTAAGAGTTTTAAAGGTTCTGGCCTTACATTTAGGACTTTAATTCATTTTGAGTTTATTTTTGTGTATGGTGTTAGGGAGTGTTCTAATTTCATTCTTTTACATGTACCTGTCCAGTTTTCCCAGAACCACTTATTGAAGAAGCTGTCTTTTCTCCATTGTATATTCTTGCCTCCTTTATCAAAGATAAGCTGACCATGCGTGCATGGGTTTATCTCTGGGGTTTCTATCCTGTTCCATTGATCTATATTTCTGTTTTTGTGCCATTATCATACTGTCTTGATTACTGTAGCTTTGTAGTATAGTTTCAAGTCAGGGAGCCTGATTCCTCCAGCTCCATTTTTCTTTCTCAAGATTGCTTTGGCTATTCGGGGTCTTTTGTGTTTCCAAACAAATTGTGAAATTTTTTGTTCTAGTTCTGTGAAAAATGCCAGTGGTAGTTTGATAGGGATTGCATTGAATCTGTAGATTGCTTTGGGTAGTATAGTCATTTTCACAATGTTGATTCTTCCAATCCAAGAACGTGGTATATCTCTCCATTTGTTTGTATATCTTTAATTTCTTCCATCAGTGTCTCATAGTTTTCTGCATACAGGCCTTTTGTCTCCTTAGGTAGGTTTATTCCTAGGTATTTTATTCTTTTTTTGCAATGGTAAATGGGAGTGTTTTCTTAATTTCACTTTCAGATTTTTCATCATTAGTGTATAGGAATGCAAGAGATTTCTGTGCATTAATTTTGTATCCTGCTACTTTACCAAATTCATTGATTAGTTCTAGTAGTTTTCTGGTAGCGTCTTTAGGATTCTCTATGTATAGTATCATGTCATCTCCAAACAGTGACAACTTTACTTCCTTTTTTCCGATTTGGATTCCTTTTATTTCTTTTCCTTCTCTGATTGCTGTGGCTAAAACTTACAAAATTATGTTGAATACTAGTGGTGAAAGTGGGCAACCTTGTCTTGTTCCTGATCTCAGTGGAAATGGTTTCAGTTTTTCACCATTGAGAACGATTTTGGCTATGGGTTTGTTGTATATGGTCTTTATTATGTTGAGGTATGTTCCCTCTATGCCTACTTTCTGGAGTGCTTTTATCATAAATGAGTGTTGAATTTTGTTGAAAGCTTTTTCTGCATCTATTGGGATGATCATATGGTTTTTCTGATTCAATTTGTTAATATGGTTTATCACGTGGATTGATTTGCATATATTGAAGAATCCTTGCATTCCTGGATTAAACCCCACTTGATTTTGGGGTATGATCCTTTTAACGTGCTGTTGGATTCTGTTTGCTAGTATTTTGTTTAGGATTTTTGCATCTATGTTTATCAGTGATATTGGCCTGTAGTTTTCTTTTTTTTTGTGGCATCTTTATCCTGTTTTGGTATCAGGGTGATGATACTCATTCTCAACTCATAGAATGCATTTGGGTGTATTCCTACATCGGCTATATTTTGGAAGAGTTTGAGAAGGATAGGTGTTAGCTCTTCTCTAAAAGTTTGATAGAATTCGCCTGTGAAGCCATCTGGTCCTGGACTTTTGTTTGTTGGAAGATTTTTAATGACAGTTTCAATTTCAGTGCTTGTGATTGGTATGTTTATATTTTCTATTTCTTCCTGGTTCAGTCTCAGAAGGTTGTGCTTTTCTAAGAATTTGTCCATTTCTTCCAGGTTGTCCATTTTATTGGCATATAGTTGCTTGTAATAATCTCTCATGATCCTTTTATTTCTGCAGTGTCAGTTGCTACTTCTCCTTTTTCCTTTCTAATTCTATTGATTTGAGTCTTCTCCCTTTTTTTCTTGATGAGTCTGGCTAATGGTTTATCAATTTTGTTTATCTTCTCAGAGAACCAGCTTTTAGTTCTATTAATCTTTGCTATCATTTCTTTGTTTTCTTTTTCGTTTATTTCTGACCTGATCTTTATGATTTCTTTCCTTCTGCTAACTTTGGGGCTTTTTTGTTCTTCTTTCTCTAATTGATTTAGGTGTAAGATTAGATTGTTTATTTGAGATATTTCTTGTTTCTTGAAGTTGGATTGTATTGCTATAAACTTCCCTCTTAGAACTGCTTTTGCTGCATCCCATAGGTTTTGGGCCATCGGGTTTACACTGTCATTTGTTTGTAGGTATTTTTTGATTTCCTCTTTGATTTCTTGAGTGATCCCTTGGTTATTTTGTAGTGTCTTGTTTAGCCTCCATGTGTTTGTATTTTTTCCAGATTTTTTCTTGTAATTGACATCTAGCCTCATAACATTGTGATCAGAAAAGATACTTGATACAATTTCAATTTTTTTAATTTACCAAGGCTTGATTTGTGACCCAAGATATGATCTATCCTGGAGAATGTTCCATGAGCACTTGAGAAGAAAGTGTAATCTGCTGTTTTTGGATGGAATGTCCAATAAATATCAATTAAGTCCATCTTGTTTAATGTATCATTTAAAGCTTGTGTTTCCTTATTTATTTTCATTTTGGATGATCTGTCCATTGGTGAAAGTGGGGTGTTAAAGTCCCCTACTATGATTGTGTTGCTGTTGATTTCCCCTTTTATGGCTGTTAGTATTTGCCTTATGTATTGAGGTGCTCCTATGTTGGGTGCATAAATATTTACAATTGTTATACCTTCCTCTTGGATCGATCCCTTGATCATCATATAGTGTCCTTCTTTGTCTCTTGTAATAGTCTTTATTTTAAAGCCAATTTTTTCTGATATGAGAATTGCTACTCCAGCTTTCTTTTGATTTCCATTTGCATGGAATATCTTTTTCCACCCCCTCCCTTTCAGTCTGTATGTGTCCCTAGGTCTAACGTGGGTCTCTTGTAGATAACATATGTATGGGTCTTGTTTGCGTATCCATTCAGCCAGTCTATGTTTTTTGGTTGGAGCATTTAATCCATCTACATTTAAGGTAGTTATTGATATGTATGTTCCTATTACCATTGTCTTAATTGTTTTGGGTTTGTTATTGTAGGTCTTTTCCTTCTCTTGTGTTTCCTGCCTAGAGAAGTTCCTTTAGCATTTGTTGTAAAGCTGGTTTGGTGGTGCTGAATTCTCTTAGCTCTTGCTTGCCTGTAAAGGTTTTAATTTCTCCATCAAACCTGAATGAGATCCTTGCTGGGTAGAGTAATATTGGTTGTAGGTTTTTCCCTTTCATCACTTTAAATATGTCCTGCCACTCCCTTCTGACTTGCAGAGTTTCTGCTGAAAGATCAGCTGTGAACATTATGGGGATTCCCTTGTATGTTAATTGTTGCTTTTCCCTTGCTGCTGTTAATATTTTTTCTTTGTATTTAATTTTTGATAGTTTGATTAATATGTCTTGTGTTTCTCCTTGGATTTATCCTGTATGGGACTCTCTGTGCTTCCTGGACTTGGTTGACTATTTCCTTTCCCATATTAAGGAAGTTTTCAAGTATAATCTCTTCAAATATTTTCTCAGTCACTTTTTTTCTCTTCTTCTTTCGGGACCCCCATAATTCAAATGTTGGTGTGTTTAGTGTTGTCCCAGAGGTCTCTGAGATTGTCCTCAATTCTTTTCATTCTTTTTTCTTTATTCTGCTCTGTGGTAGTTATTTCCACTGTTTTATCTTCCAGGTCATTATCCGTTCTTCTGCCTCAGTTATTCTGCTATTGATTCCTTCTAGAGAATTTTTAATTTCATTTATTGTGTTGTTCATCATTGTTTGTTTGCTCTTTAGTTCTTCTAGGTCCTCGTTAAATGTTTCTTGTATTTTCTCCATTCTATTTCCAAGTTTTTGGATCATCTTTACTATCATTACTCTGAATTCTTTTTCAGGTAGACTGCCTATTTCCTCTTCATTTGTTTGGTCTAGTGGGTTTTCACCTTCCTCCTTCATCTGCTGTGTATTTCTCTGTCTTCTCATTTTGCTTAACTTACTGTGCTTGGGGTCTCCGTTTTACAGCTCCATGTTCGTAGTTCCTGTTGTTCTTCATGTCTGCTCCCAGTGGTTAAGGTTGGTTCAGTGGGTTGTGTAGGCTTCCTGGTGGAGGGGACTGGTGCCTGTGTTCTGGGGGATAAGTGTGGATCTTGTCTTTCTAGTGGGCAGGACCACATCCAGTGGTGTGTTTTGGGGTGTCTGTGAACTTATTATGATTTTAGGCAACCTCTCTGCTAATGGGTGGGGTTGTGTTCCTGTCTTGCTAGTTGTTTGGCATAGGGTGTCCAGCACTGTAGCTTGCTGGTCATTGAGTGGACCTGGGTCTTAGCATTGAGATGGAGATCTCTGGGAGAGCTTTTGCCATTTGATATTATGGGGGGCTGGGAGGCCTCTGGTGGACCAATGTCCTGAACTCGGCTCTCCCACCTCAGAGGCTCAGGCCTGACACCGAGCTAGAGCACTAAGACCCTGTCAGCCACACTGCTCAGAAGAAAAGGGAGAGAAGGAAAGAAGGAAAGAAGGAAAGAAAGAAAGAAAGAAGAAAGAAAGAAAGAAAGAAAGAAAGAAAGAGTAAAATAAAATAAAGTTATTAAAATAGAAAAAAATTATTAAAAATAAAAAAAATAATTTAAAAAAAGAGAGAAAGAAAGAAGAGAGCATCCAAACCAAAACACAAATTCACCAATGCTAACAAGCACTAAAACCTATACTAAAAACAAAAAACAAAATAAACCAGACAGTCAGAACCCCAGGACAAATGGCAAAACAAAGCTATACAGACAAAATCACACAAAGAAGCATACACATACCCACTCACAAAAAATGGAAAGGGAAGAGAGCAACCAAATCAATAAACAAATCTACCAATGATAATAAGCTCTAAATACTAAACTAAGATAAACATAAAACGAGAAACAAATTAGATGCAGAAAGCAAACCCCAAGTCTACAGTTGCTCCCAAAGACCAACGCCTCAATTTTGGCATGATTCATTATCTGTTCAAGTATTCCAGAGATGCAGGGTACATCTAGTTGACTGTGGAGATTTAATCCGCTGCTCCTGAGGCTGCTAGGAGAGATTTCCCTTTCTCTTCTCTGTTCGCACAGCTCCCGGGGTTCAGCTTTGGATTTGGCCCCACCTCTGCGTGTAGGTCGCCTCAGGGTGTCTGTTCCCCACCCAGACAGCATGGGGTTAAAGGAGCAGCTGATTAGGGGGCTCTGGCTCACTCAGGCCGGGGGGAGGGAGGAGTACAGAATGTGGGGCGAACCTGCGGTGGCAGAGGCTGGCGTGACATTACAACAGCCTGAGGCGCGCCGTGTGTTCTCCCGGGGAAGTTGTCCCTGGATCACGGGACCCTGGCAGTGGCGGGCTGCACAGGCTCCCGGGAGGGGAGGTGTGGATAGTGACCTGTGCTCGCACACAGGCTTCTTGGTGGCTGCAGCAGCAGCCTTAGCGTCTCCTGCCCGTCTCTGGTGTCCTCGCTGATAGCCACGGCTCGCACCCATCTCTGGAGCTCATTTAGGCAATACTCTGAATCCCCTCTCCTTGCACACCCCGAAACAATGGTCTCTTGCCTCTTAGGCAGTTCCAGACTTTTTCCCTCCCGGCTAGCTGTGGTGCACTAGCTCCCTTCAGGCTGTGTTCACGCAGCCAACCCCAGTCCTCTCCCTGGGGTCTGACCTCCAAAGCCCGAGCCTCAGCTCCCAGCCCCCGCCCATCCCGGTGGGTGAGCCGACAAGCCTCTTGGGCTGGTGAGTGCTGGTCGGCACTCACCCTCCATGTGGGAATCTCTCCGCTTTGCCCTCTGCACCCCTGTTGCTGTGCTCTCCTCCGTGGATCCGAATCTTCCCCCCCGCCACCCCCATCTTCTCCAGTGAAGGGGCTTCCTAGGGTGTGGAAACCTTTCCTCCTTCACAGCTCCCTCCCAGAGGTGCAGGTCCTGTCCCTATTTTTTTGTCTCTGTTTTTCCTTTTTTCTTTTGCCCTACCCAGGTACGTGCAGAGTTTCTTGCCTTTTGGGTAGTCTGAGGTCTTCCACCAGCATTCAGTAGGTGTTCTGCAGGGGTTGTTCCACATGTAGATGTATTTCTGATGTATTTCTGGGGAGGAAGGTGATCTCCACGTCTTACTCTGCCACCATCTTGAAGGTGCCCCCTCATTCTTTCTTTATGCTCTCCCTTTCATTTCTCATTTTTCTTTTTCTCATTTTTTCATATTCTCTTTTTCTCATTTTTCTTTTTTGTTTTTCTGTTTCTTGTTTTTTATTTTTCTTTCTGTAATTTTTCTTAGTTATTTTTCTAATTTATTTTTTTCTCATTTTCTTAATTTTTCTCATTTTTTTCTTTTTTTATTTAGTTTGATGGAATCATTTTGGTATTTTTACTTTTGTCTGCCTTGTGTTTTGAAGTTATTGCAAAGATAAGTTCATGAAGTGGGCTTCCTTTGGAAGTGATTTTCTTTTGAGGTAATTTGGCCCAAGCCTCTCACCAGCTTTCTCCCATTTTAAGCCTCCTTTGGGACACCTTGACAAAGCCCAGCAGTAACCCCTACATGCAGTGAGGTTGCAAATCACCCACCTCAGTGGAAAGGAAGCTCCTTGAGACCATTGGCACAGGTCAGCTTTCCACATCCTGACCTGGGAAGGGGTAGATATGAATGAAGATCACTGAGAGAAGTAAGATTGAGGAAGGCAGTGTGTCAGCCCAACATAGTCAGATTCTTAGAAGTGACTAAGTGACACGCTATCTTACCATGGGCTACACCAATAGAGTAGAGGTGTTTGCGTACCTGGTGCCTGTGGAAGTATGAAAGAAAAAGAGGCTGAAGCCAAATTCCACCAGACAGAGTCTGCTGTGCAGTACTGACTGTGGAGCTTCATTGCTCGGAGAGGCTTGAAGGCAGAAAGCCTGCTCTTGGTTGGGGCTGAGGTGAATATCAAGATGGCTGACTTTGGCTTCAACGACAAATTCACCTTTGACAAAAAGCTGGCTACCTCCCGTGGCAGTACCCCTTTTATTTTTGTGGTAGTCACCCCGTTACTGCCCCAGAACTGTTGCAGCATAAAAATATGATGGGCCTGACAGGTGGAGCCTGGAAGTCCTGTTATATACACTGGTCAGCTGAGTCCTGCCTTCTGATGGACACAACCTCAAGGAACTATGGAAGCAGGTACTGAGGACCATAAAGTCCTGCACACCAAATCTCTTACTCCCAGTCTCACAACATTTGGGCAAATCATTATGGAAGGTTGTGGGTCATGAAGATGATGAATAAAGGCTTATGTGGACGCACTCTCTGCCTACAAGGACCCCCTGTGGACAAACTTGGTGGTGTCCATGTGCTACAATGGGAAGAGATCCCAGCCTTGCTGGTGGGTGGGCCAGAGGGACAGCAAAATAAAAGGTCGTTCTGCTCCTGGGATTCAAGAGCTCAAAGCTGAAGGGTGACATCATCATCTTGAAACCAGTCTTCAGCTGGGCTGACCAATAACCCCAGCCTGCAAAGTTCAGCACAGCGGGTCTACCAACCCCAAGCAGGAGTGCTTGCTTCAGCACTCAGGTGGCCCCTGCCGTTCTTACCCACAACCTGTGCTCTACGAAGACTCAGAGTAATCACGCCAGGGGCCCCTACCTGCACACCTTCCCCTTGCGCTGCTGTCTCCTGCTGGCCAGCCTCTAGCAGCAGTTGCTGCAGGCTTCAGTGCACCCCAGCTAGGCCCTTGGGTACCCCTCACAGAAAGCGGTTGAGAGGTGCCTGGGCGGCATGGCCTCCAGGCGAGCCTGTCTCCTCCCAGCTCTCCACCCTCAGCATCACAACCGTCATGGGGTCTCAGCTGGACCATTTTCCTCCTCGGTGAATCCAGTTGCAGCTTCCATAGTGGACAAGTGTAGACCCAGCAGAAATTGCCCTAAGGTGTGACCTCAACACCTTAGAGGCCAGCTGGATGCATCTGGGGTTATCTTCAGCTAGGTCACCTTCAAGTTTGTCCGCACCAATATACCTTGCAGGTATGCCGGAGGGCACCTGGATGAACCTGAACGCTGAAGGTGAAGGCCCAGGCCTCCCATGGTGGCAGTGGAGGTGATGATGAAGAAAAGGAAGATGTCCCGGAGGCCAGGCCACAGTCACTACACTTTCTGTGTAGCCAGAGACCACTTACTCCACAAAGCCCGTGAAGATGAGGTGGGAGATCTGTAGGTTCTAGACCCCTGGCCACCTGGCATGGAGGCGTCAAACTGCCATGAGGTCTCTCAGCGGACATGGGGTACTTCCCTGGCCTTAGAAAACATTGCCTCCAAACTAGCCAACCAGCTGAAGTGTGGTGAAACGTTTCACCTGGGCGAAACGGCACAGACTGGCCTGAACACTGTGTCACCCTTGCTCATCCTGCCCCCTCCCCGATCCTTCTCCAATTTTTCGTCGATATTGTTGGGGAGGGGAGCTAGGTCTTTGCCCCACGTATCCACCTCCCTTCCCCCGTGTCCTGATGAGGAGGCATGGGAGAGGGGGAGCAGGGCTTCCCCTTGGGGCTGCAGTTGAACAGAGTAAGCATCTTGCCTAAACTAATACATTGTTTATTAGCAGAAAGAAAAAAATCCATTCCCTCAGCCACCTTTCCTCTTTAGCCCATTGTCAGTCAAGACCAGATCTGTGGGTTTCCCAGGAGGGTGGCTCGGATACCAGGGTAGTGAGTTCCCCGTCAGTCAGTGCCTTGGCCAGGCCCACTTCAGGTTTCTACCCTCTCGTCCCCTTCTCCCCTCCAGGCAGGCCAACCAGCAGATGTGGCCTTCGTGGGCTGGAGGCCTGGGCAGCTGGCGGCTGGGAGCCATGGGGTCTGCTCTGTGCTGCCGAGATAAGGGTGGCGGTCACTGCCATTCCTCCTTCCCCAGAGCTGGACCTTTACTTCCACAAGCTTCTGAGAGGCCTTTGATTCTCTCTCAAAAGTGGGCACCATCTCTCCCCGAATCCCCATCCTGGGAAAGAAGGGGGTGGAACCAGGATAGGGAGTGGGGTAGGGTCAGCTGTTCCCCTGGTGACAGGGACCTCGAAGAAGGCTTTGTCTGTAGCCCCCTCACACTTGCTCCCCTCCCCCTCCCCCATCACCCCCTCCCCTTGCACACACCCCACTGCTTCCCCTTCATCATCTGGGCACCAGTTAATTCCACAGCCGTGACAGCTCCCCACCTCCACCCTGCTGTCTCTTCTCTCGGCCTTGCCTTCTCTTCCTGGCACTGTCAGGGTGGGGACGTATGTGGCCCGTGGCTCCAGATGGCTCGCCTCTGTGTCCTGATGGCACTGGCTGGCTCTCAGGGCTAGACTGGGGGCCGCATGGCATCTTTTCATTGTTTTCTTTTTTTAAAATTAATTTTTATTGGAGTAGAGTTGATTTACAATGGTGTGTTAATTTCAGGTGTACAGCAAGGTGAATCGGTTATACACATACATATATCCACTCCTTTTTTTTCGGATTCTTTTCCCATATAGGCCATTACAGAGTGTTGGGTAGAGTTCCCTGTGCTCTACAGTAGGTCCTTATCTATTTTATATATAGTAGTGTGTATACATTCCTTTTCTTCTATAGTGTCTTTTTTTCTTGAGAAACTGCTGGAGGGAGTCTTGCACAGAGGTGGTCCCCACTGCCATCTGAGTTTTGCATTTTTTGGTGGTGTGTTTTGTTTTTTATTTTTCTTACTACATTCTTTGGATTTATGATGACCCTCCCCCAATTCATCATGCCCACTCCCAGCCCAGTCTCACCTGTGAGTTCAGCCTCTGGGTTCCAGGAAGGGGTCTGTGGGCTCTGGCTCAGACCCTCTCTCCCCTCCGTACCCCGTCCCGCCCTGTGAGACAACTCGGTGCTCAGGGAGCAGGAGGGCTTGGCTGGCTTCCCACAGGGTGCGGGGCACAGGGCACCGGAGAGGTGGTCCACTCCCCGCTCCCAGCCTGCCAGCTCCTGCATTCAGTTTCTCCTCTGGATGAAACAGGCGATAAGGAGAACGTTGGGTGGCATAGCTATTCATGACAGTGTGTGGATTTTAGGGATGCATGAGGTTGACGAGGGAAGCCAGTTACCGTCCGGGGCAGGGAAATGGCTTGAATGAGAATATCCAAGAAACAGCCAAGAGGGATGTTGGAAGTAGAACCAACAGGACTTATTAGATGTGGAGAGCAGAGAGAGGGAGATATTCAGGTTAACTCCCAGGTGTCTGGCTAAGGCAACTGGGCAGGTGAGAGGGGCCTGGACAGGCTCAGATTTAAGGGGGAAACCATCATTCAGTTTAGGACACGGTGACACTGAGAACACCGTCACTTGGGCTTGTGACACTGCCTGTTGGAGGCGAGGTTGGGGCTGAAGATCTGAAGATAAAGTTGGGGAGCTTCCGCACGTGAATATTGGAGATCTGGCGATTGAGGAAGTGACCTGATCAGAGAGGGCAGAGAGGAAGGGGGAAAGCGTCTGCACAGACTCCTGAGGAATTCTAACCTTTGAAGATGAGCAAAAGAACACTAAGCCTGAGAGAAACTGAGCGGAAAGGCAGGGACAAAATTCACGGTGCGGTGTCAACAGCCTGCGCTGTCAAGGGATCAGAGAAAGGGTTGAAAGGGTCAAAGGTGCCTGTGGAGGGAGGGGTCACCCGGGAGGTTCGGCCTTTGAAGGGAGGAGAGGGCCTCTCTGTGTTCTGCTAGGAGTGAGAAAGGAGATTCCTCTGGATCAGGGGTCCGCAAACCTATAAAGGGCCAGAGAGTAAATATTTTCGGCTTTCCGTGCCATATGGTCAATTTCTCAACAGGCTGTTATAGCAGAGAACAGCCTTAGACAATCAGTGAACAAATGAGCATGGTCTGTTCCAAGAGCGCTTTATTTATGGACACTGAAATTTGAATTTCATATAATTTTCATGTGCCATGAAAGATGATTCATCTTTTTCTTTTCCCCCAATTATTTAAAAATGTAAAAACCACTGTAAGCTGGTTGGCCGTACAGAAACAGGCAGAGGGAGGAATTCGGCTCACTGGCCATTACATGCTGAGTCCTGGTCTGGATGCTGGAAAGGAAGGTGGAAATTTTTATTAAAAGTGGGGCGGGACATGGAGGTGGGGGGACCAGGGGGTCCTGCTCACAGAACTCTGTTCTTTCAGTGAAGTATGAAGCAAAGCCGTCCGCTGAAATTGAGGAATTGCGAAAGGCAGAGATTTCTCATGGAGGGGACCAGGAAGCTGGTGTACAGGAAAAACCCAGCAGCATGTAGAGCAGATGGAAATCCCACAGAGGCGTGACCGTGTTGACCAAGGGGAGGCTTCCCGGAGGCCCTGCATGTACGCTGGGTCTTAAAGAACGATCAGAGATCGTTAATTCATTTAAAAGTGAGAAGGACTATTAAAATCCTGAAGAGACAGAGTAGCGGCGATGACATCCCGCAACAGGCACATTTTCAAGTGACAGTAGCCACCTTCCATAATTTCCATAATTTCTGTTTTAAGCAAACTGCCTTTTAATGATACTAAAACAAAAACTGACTGTAGTGTAAATGTCCAGACATCTCCAGACGGGCCAATGAGCTGCAATGCACAAACATCTGGTCAGCATCTGGAGTGCACACAGGACAGAAATTCTTCAGATTTGCTCTGCATGTTAAACGTGGGTGTAGCCAGAGAAGTTCATGCTCATTTCAGGTTCAGGCAAATCTGGTCAATTTGGCAACAGGCTATTGCCCTATATAAGGCCTTAAGAGGAACTCTCATTTATAGTTTTTTGTGGAGCCTCGTGTAAGCTCCTGGAGTATGAGCTTACCTTCAAACAAGCTCAGCCTTCATTCTTTCTGGAATGCTGCCACAAAAAAAAAAGTAAGTTGAACTTTGCGTGAAGTTAAAATTTCAGAGGGTGATTCACAATACCATTTTTTTCTTTCAAAACATTTTTAGACTTTTAATTGTGGTAACATAAAATTGTGGTAACGTAAAATTTACCATCTTAACCTTTCTTTTTTTAAGGCTTTATTTTTTTACAACAGCTTTAGGTCCACAGCAAAATTAAGACAGTGCAGAGATTTTCCCATATACCCCCTGACCCGACAGAAGCATGGCCTCCCCCATCATCAACATCCCCCACCAGACAGGGACATTTGTTACAACTGATGAACTTGCACTGACACATCGTAATCACCCAAAGGCCATAGCTTACATTAGGGTTCAGTCTTGGTCCTGTATGCTCTGTGGGTTTGGATCAATGTATGATCACATGTATTCACCATTATAGTATCATACATTTTTAAATTTTAATAATATGTTTTATTAAACCCAGTATATCTAAAATATTATTTCAACATGTAATCAATCTAAAAAAATTTTACACTCCTTTTGTAAAGGAATTTTACATTTTTAAAATTTAATTTAATTAATTTATTTTTTATACAGCAGGTTCTTATTAGTTATCCATTTTATACATATTAGTGTATACATGTCAATCCCAATCTCCCAGTTCATCCCATCACCACCACCCCCGACCACTTTCCCACCTTGGTGTCCATACGTTTGTTTGTTCTCTGCATCTGTGTCTCTTATTTCTGCCCTGCAAACCAGTTCATCTGTACCATTTTTCTAGGTTCCACATATATGCGTTAATATACGATATTTGTTTTTCTCTTTCTGACTTACTTCACTCTGTTGTACCGTGTCTTTAAAATCCAGTGTGTACTTTACACTTTCAGCCCATCCATCTGGTCACTAAAATGTTAACTGGAAATACCTGATCGATATTTAGGTATAAAATTTTCAGTTGAAAAAGATTCACATACTTCAGTTGTTTCAAACACACTTAAAACAAGCGTCCCAAACACACTTAAAAGATTCTAACAGCTGATTTGAATATCAGTTTTTAAATGAAAATGAAAAAAATTGAAAAAGAGGAAGGTCAGAGATTTCCCATACACCCCCTGTCCCCTCACAAGTACAGGCTCCCGCATTATCAACATCCCCACCAGAGTGGGTATTTTTCAGCTGATGAACCTACATTGTTAAGTTACAATCACCCAAAGTTGTAGTTTACATTAGGGTTCACTCCTGGTGTTGTACATCCTATGGGTTTCGATAAATGTATCATGACGTGTGCATAATTATAGTGTCATACAGAGTGTTTCACTTCCCTAAAAACCCTCTGTGTTCCACCTGTTCATCCCTCCCTCTTCCCCTGGTTTTTATTTATATTTACATTTCATAAAATCTGTAAGCATTTTAGACCTTATGACACCTTTTTAAAAACAACATCCGATTGGGTTCATTTCACGTAAAAGAAAGGCAATCTAAACACACCTTTAGGAGGAGATGAAGACTTTTCAGATGATACTCCTGTTTTACAACTCAAAAAATAAACTGAATCATTTAGGGAGAGATCAGAGTTTAGAACTGTTCTTGCCCCGTACCTCATATCAAAATAAATCCTGGCTTGTGTATTTTCCTTAGAGGAAGATCTATTATTGTCTCATTCTTATAATAAACTGTTTTCAGTCTTTTTCTTAAACAGGTAGAGCTACTAATAGCCTCAGGCTTTATAGAATTCCCACTCCAAAATGTCTATAATAAATCAAATTTCTTCACTCAGAGTCTACAGCCTCTGAAGGGCCAATGCTGATACGTTGGGTGCAGAGGGGCAGGTCAGACTTCCTAGGATTAGAAAGAAGTAATTAGTGGGCTTCCCTGGTGGTGCAGTGGTTGAGAATCCGCCTGCCAATGCAGGGGACACGGGTTCAAGCCCTGGTCTGGGAAGATCCCACATGCCACGGAGCAACTGGGCCCGTGAGCCACAACTACTGAGCCTGCGCGTCTGGAGCCTGTGCTCTGCAACAAGAGAGGCCGCGATGGTGAGAGGCCCGCACCGCGATGAAGAGTGGCCCCCACTTGCCACAACTAGAGAAAGCCCTCGCACAGAAACGAAGACTCAACAGTCATAAATAAATAAATAAATAAATAAATAAATAAAAGACCGTGAATTTCTTAAAAAAAAAAAGAAAGAAGTAATTAGTAACTAGAGTTAGTCTCCACACTTCCTCACTTTAGACCCCTTTTACCAACTGTTGGAACCAAAGGGAGAGAAGATCTTTCACCTTTCTTTAAACTTTGTTTTAGCTCTATTGAATATTAAAACAAATTAAATAAAGGAAATTAAAATAAAGACCGTGGATTTTCCATGAGTACAGACGATGAAGCTGAATTCAAAGAGCTTCGTTTACTTTCCCCAGGCATCCTCAGAGGATTGGGGGTCACATGGGATGAAAATGGGAATTCTTATTTCCTAAACTGATCTCAGATCCCTAGACAGATGGTTTCTCAATGAGAAAACCCAACAAGATTTCAACAAATGTCTTTGTTTTACATCTTCTGAACTCAGGAACATTAGAATAGCTTTGTGCTCATTTTTACTTCTGGCAAAAAGAAGCTGGTTTGGCAAAAGTGTTATTTTGGAGGGCATTGGCATATTCTTTGGTATAGGATTTGCCTTTTAACCCAAGCTAAATAAAGTCAGACAATTATGGTTTTGGGGTTCTCTTCCAGGAGGCAAATCAATATTTTTTTCAAAGCAACATGTAGGCTCTAGTTATTAAAAGATTTGTTCAAGAACATTCATATTCCATAACCTCATGTCAGAAAAATTCAAGCAGTAAGACGTCTAAAGAGGGGGCTTTTTGCAGTTTGACTCTTTTCCTTGTTAGCACTTCATAAAAAGTGACAAACCAAATATCCTTTGGCCTTCTTGCATTTACTTCAAACTCTGCCTTATAGTGATTTTTCTCTTTAGATGAGCCCTCATTTATACTTTCTACTTCTCTGAGTTTAAGAGTCTTTGAAATCTACTTTCCTTGTGAGGTACACCATCAGTCTTTCAAAAAAAAGGGGGAACTGAGTGATTTTTCACAGATACAGTACATAAGGCCAAAGAGTCACAACACTTTTCCTGCTTTTCTATACATCACGCATGAATACGGATGCTATGAATTTCCTTGATTTGGCAACCATAATGCCAAGGAAACATTAATCTACATCTTAAGGGCCAATAGACTAAATGTGGCAGGAAATAAGGTTTTACTTTTATAAAAATCCATTGGGAGCAAAGACATAGCTCAGAACTATCTTGTTATAGGATCTTTTTTTTTAAAATAAATTTATTTATTTTATTTATTTATTTTTGGCTGTGTTGGGTCTTTGTTGCTGTGTGCGGGCTTTCTCTAGTTGCAGTGAACGGGGGCTACTCTTCATTGCGGTGCGCAGGCTTCTCACTGCGGTGGCTTCTCTTGCTGTGAAGCACGGACTTCAGTAGTTCTGGGTTGTGGGCTCAGTAGTTGTGGCTCGCGGGCTCTAGAGTGCAGGCTCAGTAGTTGTGGCACACGGTCTTAGTTGCTCTGCGGCATGTGGGATCTTCCTGGACCAGGGCTCAAACCCATGTCCCCTGCATTGACGGGCGGATTCTTAACCACTGAGCCACCAGGGAAGCCCAAAACGATCTCGAAAATAGCATTCTTTTATATTTAGGGGTATAAATGGCTGGGATATAAAGGGGCAGATAAATACCCCTACAGGTTGTTATTTTACACTTCCAACACTTGAAGTGTATTCCATCAAGAGTGAAATAAGTCATTTCTTATAATTAAAAGTAGAATAATATGTTTTCACGTATAATTGGATATGTTATGTGATTTTTAGTGGTTTAGACCAAATGAGAAATACAGTTAAACTTTCACTTGGATGGAGGAGATTTTTGCCTGTGATAAGGGAGAGGCAAAGGGAAGTCATACTATTTTACTTATAATAAACCAGTTAGAAAATTATAGAAGGATTATAACTTTCTCCAAACACAAAGATTGCAGCAATTCTCTGTTTTCACACAATTCAAAGCCAGCTCTCTCACAGTGGTAATTTTGCATAAGGAAATGAAATATTTTAAACCAAAAGAAAACCATTTTGAGCATTTCCATATTTTGTTGCTATAGAATGCTCTTTCTTTCTCTCTCTCTCTCTCCCTTCCTTCCTGCCTTCCTTCCTTTCTTTCTTTCTTTCTTTCTTCCTTCCTTCTTTCTTCCTTCCTTCCTTTCTTTCTTTCTTTCTGTCTTCCTTGCTTCTTTCCTTTCTTTCTTCCTTTCTTCCTTCCTTCCTTTCTTTCTTTCCCCCTCCCTTTCTTTCTTTCTTTCTTTCTTCCTTCCTTCCTTCCTTCCTTCCTTCCTTCCTTCCTTCCTTCCTTCCTTCCTTCCTTTCTTTCTTTCTTTCTTTCTTTCTTTCTTTCTTTCTTTCTTTCTTTCTTTCTTTCTTTCTTTCTTTCTTTCCTCTCTTTCTAAAAAATGTTTTTCTTGGTTATTCAACCAAACTTCCAACTAGGCACATCTAGCAACAATGATGAAAAATGTTTTTTTCAAAACTGAAAGGTTTAGCTGAGTTGGATATCCTGATTTTTGATAAGGTAGTCCCAATGAGGATGGCAGTGCTGTTTTTTTGCAGATAATTTCTCACTTTCTTGTTTCTATTGGCAGCCCAAAGTCCAACCAGGCTGTTGCCTGCAAAGCACCACAGGGGATGTGAAGAAACGCGGGCTTTGGCATTCTTTGGGAGATTCCCTGGTGTTGGGAATTCTTTAGGCAATAATATTACAATTCTGACCTTTGAACTATGCAACTGGCAAAGGATTTTTAATTCTTTTCTCAACCAGAGAAACCCAAGATAATGATAGAAACTACAGGAATACCGGAGAGGGGAAAAATGATACCTTTTTAATTTTACAATTTTGTGTATTTGAGCTTCACTCTCCTGAAAGCATATATAAAAAGATAGCCCTTCTATCCTTTTTATTTAAACTAAAGAATAAAAATAGTTCGGATTAACCACTATTGATGTCACTACTCTTAGAATGCATTCACAAGAAAAAGCAGAAGTCTTTTAAAAAACAGTATTATATTAAAGTTTGTAACGTTGCTCACATAAGAAAACTCTATTTTAACATATTTACAAATGATTTAGTTAATGAATTTAACATTTATCAATAAAATAAGTAAATGTAAGTTCCAGGACAGTAAGCACTTAATCTATTATATTTTATTTCCCGGTGTAACCTTAGCACTTGGTACAGTACCTGACATATGGAAAGATTTCAATAAATAGTTTTGTATGTAAACAAATAAATGAATATTGAGATTGGCTTTGCATAAAAAGAAGAGATTCACAGGCCCCAAATTTTTTTTATTATTATTATCTTAGTCTTAATGTAGTTATAACATTTAATTTGCTATTACTCTTTTTTTTTTATTCAATAGAAGGCCTTTCCTTCCTGCTTTTCTTTTTTTCACCATTTTTCTGTTTTGCTTTGATGTTCTATGATGATTTTTCCCCAGGCCATGCCAATACTCACAATGAACAGGAATCTCTGACTTGCTTAAGCCAATTTGTTTGTTTGGGTTTTTTTTTTTTTTTGGTTTTAATTTTTTTTCTAGTTTCTGATCAAGCAATGACTTTTCTCTGTCAAGGTTGCTTTTCTGAGATGAAATTTGTCATCATCTTCATTTGAATCTGCTTTCTTAATTCTGATCGTTTTATTTTCAACTTTTAAAACATTTTCCTCCAATTCTTGCTAGCAGAAGTAAATATCACTAATATCCAATCTTGTTACTTTTGTTTGAGGATAAATGTGAGAATTTCTCCATAAGTAAATAGCACATTCTTCCTTTTCTTTTGAACTCAGTTAGTAAATTATTTTGCACATCACAAATAGTTCAAGCTCTTTTCCATCTCTTTCCTGTCCAAATTTGCATATGTTTGTATTTGCAAATGTTGTTTGCAATTATCTGTGGTACTCTCATAAATCTCTTGTTATCCAGTATTTCTTTATATGAAAAAGCTTTCCTGAGATATAATTTATATAAAATAAACTGAACACTATGTTCAACTGTACACTTGAGTTTGAAATACAATCAAGATAATAAGCCTGTCCATCACTCCTAAAAGTTTTCATGATCTGCTGCAGTCTCTTCATTGGGCCCCTTCCAACAACTTTAATCTTGTCCCCAGGTAACCACTGATCTGCTTTCTGTTACTATAGATTCGTTTGCATTTACTAGCATTTTATATAAATGGAACAACACCGACTGCAATGTCAATAAGAAATCTTAAAGTACTTCACACACAAAGCTCACAAACCAAAATTCATTATCTTTCCTCTACATTTGTGAGATTGCTAGTGTGCTTTCTATTTCTGTTAATAAAATTCTTTTGTTAAGATCCAAACTCTTTTATTCAAGATCTAAACTGGACTTGTCCTCAGTGTTCTTTTCCCTTTTGTCTGGAAATCAGTTTCCATGATGGCCAACTCTGCTTCTGAAAGGTTACTTTCGTATCTCTACATTTCTTTTCCCACTGCACTACCCCTGGCCCTCATCATTTCCTTGGATTATGGCAATATTTTCACAATTGTTCTCTTTGCCACCAATATTTCTTTTTCTCTATAGTCTGTCAGCCACACTGCCACCATTTATTGAGGATTTATTATATCAAGACAATAAAGGGAATTTGTTTCATTCATCTTGGTGTCCTTCCATAGCATCATGTTCTTTTTAGTCACAGCATTACTTTCATAATTATTTGATCTGTTTCTCTGCCTACACTTCAAGCTTGATGAAGTCATGAGTCATGCCAGTTTGTTATTATCATTTTCTCTCTCCTCAGCATGTATCGCAGCATCAGTTACAGGGGAGGTGTTCAACAAGTATTTGTTGAATAAATATGTAACATGTAACTTCTTTTTTTTTTTTTTTAATGTCTGAAACATTTATATTAACATATTTCCATACATATTTCCATACAAATACAAATATAAGATTTTTAGAAATTTCATGTAATGTCTGAAACATTTATATTAACATATTTCCATACAAATAACCCAATGAAAGTTTAGTATTAGTTGTTTTGTTTGTTTTTTTATACTGCAGGTTCTTATTAGGCATCAGTTTTATACACATCAGTGTATACATGTCAATCCCAATCGCCCAATTCAGCACACCACCATCCCCACCTCACCGCAGTTTTCCCCCCTTGGTGTCCATATGTCCATTCTCTACATCTGTGTCTCAACTTCTGCCCTGCAAACTGGCTCATCTGTACCATTTTTCTAGGTTCCGCATACATGCATTAATATACGATATTTGTTTTTCTCTTTCTGACTTACTTCACTCTGTATGACAGTCTCTAGATCCATCCATGTCTCAACAAATGACTCAGTTTCGTTCCTTTTTATGGCTGAGTAATATTCCATTGTATACATGTACCACAACTTCTTTATCCATTCGTCTGTTGATGGGCATTTAGGTTGCTTCCATGACCTGGCTATTGTAAATAGTGCTGCAATGAACATTCGGGTGCATGTGTCTTTTTGAATTACGGTTTTCTCTGGGTATATGCCCAGTAGTGGGATTGCTGGGTCATATGGTAATTCCATTTTTAGTTTTTTAAGGAACCTCCATATTGTTCTCCATAGTGGCTGTATCAATTTACATTCCCACCAACAGTGCAAGAGGTTTCCCTTTTCTCCACACCCTCTCCAGCATTTGTTGTTTGTAGATTTTCTGATGATGCCCATTCTAACAGGAGTGAGGTGATACCTCATTGTAGTTTTGATTTGCATTTCTCTAATAATTAGTGATGTTGAGCATCTTTTCATGTGCTTCGTGGCCGTCTGTATGTCTTCTTTGGAGAAATGTCTATTTAGGTCTTCTGCCCATTTTTGGATTGGGGTGTTTGTTTCTTTGATATTGAGCTGAATGAGCTGTTTATATATTTTGGAGATTAATCCTTTGTCCGTTGATTCATTTGCAAATATTTTCTCCCATTCTGAGGGTTGTCTTTTCGTCTTGTTTATGGTTTCCTTTGCTGTGCAAAAGCTTTGAAGTTTCATTAGGTCCCACTTGTTTATTTTTGTTTTTATTTCCATTACTCTAGAAGGTGGATCAAAAAAGATCTTGCTGTGATTTATGTCAAAGAGTGTTCTTCCTATGTTTTCCTCTAAGAGTTTTATAGTGTGCAGTCTTATATTTAGGTCTCTAATCCATTTTGAGTTTATTTTTGTGTATGGTGTTAGGGAGTATTCTAATTTCATTCTTTTACATGTAGCTGTCCAGTTTTCCCAGCACCACTTATTGAAGAGACTGTCTTTTCTCCACTGTATATCTTTGCCTCCTTTGTCATAGATTAGTTGACCATAGGTGCGTGGGTTAATCTCTGGGCTTTCTATCTTGTTCCATTGATCTATGTTTCTGTTTTTGTGCCAGTACCATATTGTCTTGATTACTGTAGCTTTGTAGTAGAGTCTGAAGTCAGGGAGTCTGATTCCTCCAGCTCCATTTTTTTGCCTCAAGACTGCTTTGGCTATTCGGGGTCTTTTGTGTCTCCATACAAATTTTAAGATGATTTGTTCTAGCTCCGTAAAAAATGCCATTGGTAATTTGATAAGGATTGCATTGAATCTGTAGATTGCTTTGGGTAGTATACTCATTTTCACAATGTTGATTCTTCCAATCCAAGAACATGGTATATCTCTCCATCTGTTGGTATCATCTTTAATTTCTTTCATCAGTGTCTTATAGTTTTCTGCATACAGGTCTTTTGTCTCCCTAGGTAGGTTTATTCCTAGGTATTTTATTCTTTTTGTTGCAATGGTAAATGGGAGTGTTTCCATAATTTCTCTTTCAGATTTTTCCTCCTTAGTGTATAGGAATGCAAGAGATTTCTGTGCATTAATTTTGTATCCTGCAACTTTACCGTATTCATTAATTAGCTCTAGCAGTTTTCTGGTGGCAGTTTTAGGATTCTCTATGTATAGTGTCATGTCATCCGCAAACAGTGACAGTTTTACTTCTTCTTTTCCAATTTGTATTCCTTTTATTTCTTTTTCTTCTCTGATTGCCGTGGCTAGGACTTCCAGAACTACGTTGAATAATAGTGGTGAGAGTGGACATCCTTGTCTCGTTCCTGATCTTAGAGGAAATGCTTTCAGTTTTTCACCATTGAGAACGATGTTTGCTGTGGGTTTGTCATATATGGCCTTTATTATGTTGAGGCAGGTTCCCTCTATGCCCACTTTCTGGAGAGTTTTTATCAGAAATGGGTGTTGAATTTTGTCAAAAGCTTTTTCTGCATCTATTGAGATGATCATATGGTTTTTATTCTTCAATTTGTTAATATGGTGTATCACATTGATTGATTTGCGTATATCGAAGAATCCTTGCATCCCTGGGATAAATCCCACTTGATCGTGGTGTATGATCCTTTTAAGGTGTTGTTGGATTCTTTTTGCTAGTATTTTGTTGAGGATTTTTGCACCTATATTCATCAGTGATATTGGTCTGTAATTTTCTTTTTTTGTAGTGTCTTTGTCTGGTTTTGGTATCAGGGTGATGGTGGCCTCATAGAATGAGTTTGGGAGTGTTCCTTCCTCTGCAATTTTTTGGAAGAGTTTGAGAAGGATGGGTGTTAGCTCTTCTCTAAATGTTTGATAGAATTCACCTGTGAAGCCATCTGGTCCTGGACTTTTGTTTGTTGGAAGATTTTTAATCACAGTTTCAATTTCATTACTTGTGATTGGTCTGTTCATATTTTCTGTTTCTTCCTGATTCAGTCTTGGAAGGTTATACCTTTCTAAGAATTTGTCCATTTCTTCCAGGTTGTCCATTTTATTGGCATAAAGTTGCTTGTAGTAGTCTCTTAGGATGCTTTGTATTTCTGCGGTGTCTGTTGTAACTTCTCCTTTTTCATTTCTGATTTTATTGATTTGAGTCCTCTCCCTCTTTTTCTTGATGAGTCTGGCTAACGGCTTATCAATTTTGTTTATCTTCTCAAAGAACCAACTTTTAGTTTTATTGATCTTTGCTATTGTTTTCTTTGTTTCTATTTCATTTATTTCTGCTCTGATCTTTATGATTTCTTTCCTTCTGCTAACTTTGGGTTTTGTTTGTTCTTCTTTCTCTAGTTTCTTTAGGTGTAAGGTTAGATTGTTTACTTGAGATTTTTCTTGTTTCTTTAGGTAGGCTTGTATAGCTATAAACTTCCCTCTTAGAACCGCTTTTGCTGCATCCCATAGGTTTTGGGTCGTCGTGTTTTCATTGTCATTTGTCTCTAGGTATTTTTTTATTTCCTCTTTGATTTCTTCAGTGATCTCTTGGTTATTTAGTAACGTATTGTTTAGCCTCCATGTGTTTGTCCTTTTTACGTTTTTTTCCCTGTAATTCATTTCTAATCTCATAGCGCTGTGGTCAGAAAAGATGCTTGATATGATTTCAATTTTCTTAAATTTACTGAGGCTTGATTTGTGACCCAAGATGTGATCTATCCTGGAGAATGTTCCATGCGCACTTGAGAAGAACGTGTAATCTGCTGTTTTTGGATGGAATGTCCTATATATATCAATTAAATCTATTTGGTCTATTGTGTCATTTAAAGCTTCTGTTTCCTTATTTATTTTCATTTTGGATGATCTGTCCATTGGTGTAAGTGAGGTGTTAAAGTCCCCCACTATTATTGTGTTACTGTCGATTTCCTCTTTTATAGCTGTTAGCAGTTGCCTTATGTATTGAGGTGCTCCTATGTTGGGTGCATACATATTTATAATTGTTATATCTTCTTCTTGGATTGATCCCTGGATCATTATGTAGTGTCCTTCCTTGTCTCTTGTAACATTCTTTATTTTAAAGTCTATTTTATCTGATATGAGTATAGCTACTCCAGCTTTCTTTTGATTTCCATTTGCATGGAATATCTTTTTCCATCCCCTCACTTTCAGTCTGCATGTGTCCCTAGGTCTAAAGTGGGTCTCTTGTAGACAGCATATATATGGGTCTTGTTTTTGTATCCATTCAGCCAGTCTATGTCTTTTGGTTGGGGCATTTAATCCATTCACGTTTAAGGTAATTATCGATATGTATGTTCCTATGACCATTTTCTTAATTGTTTTGGGTTTGTTTTTGTAGGTCCTTTCCTTCTCTTGTGTTTCCCACTTAGAGAAGTTCCTTTAGCATTTGTTGTAGAGCTGGTTTGGTGGTGCTGTATTCTCTTAGCTTTTGCTTGTCTGTAAAGCTTTTGATTTCTCCATCAAATCTAAATGAGATCCTTGCCGGGTAGAGTAATCTTGGTTGTAGGTTCTTCCCTTTCATCACTTTAAGTATATCATGCCACTCCCTTCTGGCTTGCAGAGTTTCTGCTGAGAAATCAGCTGTTAACCTTATGGGAGTTCCCTTGTATGTTATTTGTCGTTTTTCCCTTGCTGCTTTCAATAATTTTTCTTTGTCTTTAATTTTTGCCACTTTGATTACTATGTGTCTCGGCGTGTTTCTCCTTGGGTTTATTCTGTATGGGACTCTCTGCGCTTCCTGGACTTGGGTGGCTATTTCCTTTCCCATGTTAGGGAAGTTTTCGACTATAATCTCTTCAAATATTTTCTCTGGTCCTTCCTCTCTCTCTTCACCTTCTGGGACCCCTATAATGCGAATGTTGTTGCGTTTAATGTTGTCCCAGAGGTCTCTTAGGCTGTCTTCATTTCTTTTCATTCTTTTTTCTTTAGTCTGTTCCGCAGCAGTGAATTCCACCATTCTGTCTTCCAGGTCACTTATCCGTTCTTCTGCCTCAGTTATTCTGCTATTGATTCCTTCTAGTGTAGTTTTCATTTCAGTTATTGTATTGGTCATCTCTGTTTGTTTGTTCTTTAATTCTTCTAGGTCTTTGTTAATCATTTCTTGCATCTTCTCGATCTTTGCCTCCATTCTTATTCCGAGGTCCTGGATCATCTTCACTATCATTATTCTGAATTCTTTTTCTGGAAGGTTGCCTATCTCCACTTCATTTAGTTGTTTTTCTGGGGTTTTTTCTTGTTCCTTCATCTGGTACACAGCCCTCTGCCTTTTCATCTTCTCTATCTTTCTGTAACTGTGGTTTTTTTCCATGTAACTTCTTCTATATTATATCTCTAGATTATTTTTTTAGAGCTCCATTACCTACAGTATACATTTCATACCTATTATTGCTACATATAATGCTTTTAGGAAATTGGACTCAACAACCTTTTTAGATTTAATTCTTTTCACCCTTCCTATAACAACATGCCTTTTCCATTTTTCTGGAATACCTTTCCCTCTTCTCTCTGGCAAATATCTGTTTTTCTTTAAACTGGTCTCCAATGTTTCTCTTCATATTCTAAGACTCCCTGGCCCAACTCTGCATAATTAATCACTTCTTCCTTCATTCTTCTATACACCTGGCCATATTGTACTATGTTAGTAATTGTTTCAGTTTTCTATAACTACATAACAAAACATCCCCAGACTTAGTGGTTTAAAGAGCAACAATTTTTAGTCATGTGTCGTGGTTCTTTGGGTTGGCAGAGCTCAGCAGGATGGTTCTTCTACCTCACATGGTGCTGGCTGGGATTTCAATCATCTAAGAGTTTGACTGGTCTGGAATATCCAAGCTGGCTCACTCATAAGACTGGAGGTTGATGCTTGCTTTCATTTGGAAGTTTAGATGAGGATGTCAGGTGGGGAGCTTTGGTCACCCACTATATATGATCTCCATGAAGATTGGGCTTCTGGGAACATGGAACCTGGGTTCCAAAAAGACATGTTCATGTGGCAAAAGATAAAGCTAGAAATGTCTTAAGGTTGAGCCTTGAAAGTTCAGAGCTTCACTTTCACCAATTAAGTCTCAGGGCTATCCCGGATCCACTATGGAGAGGAGCACACCAGGGCATGAATACCAGGCAGTATAATCCATTAGGGTCCATCACTGTAGATTTTATGTGTTTATTCGCTTCTGCCAAATTATGAGACATTTGAAATCAGTCAATGTGTTTTATCTTTGTTTCCATAGCAGCTAACATAGTGCCTGAAATAATCATTGTTTGATGAATACTTGTAGAATGTAATGGTCTTACCCCATCCTTCTTTCCCCATTCATCACTGGTTGTAGGCATTCCCAGGGTTGATTTTTTTCACCCTTGTTTCTGTCTATCTTTTTCTTCCAACTTCAGCCATGACGTCTGTGTTTGCTATTCACATCTCTGTCACACGACCTTACACATCTTACACATTTCCTTCACTCCAGAACAAGGCCTCTCCTCCAGCCACCGTATGGGATCACTGGTAACAATAAACCTTCAATTCTTTGAAAGCAACACCATAGGGCCACTTCTACTTTTTTGCCCTCTTTCCTCACTATTCCTCCTCAAGATTAGACATGCTGTTGAGATGTCACAAACTCTGTTCTCATTTCTATTATGCTGACCCAGGCAATCATCCTTGAACAAGTAGAACAGGAGCTTCTGGATTCTTCTCTATGCCCCTCTTCCCATCCAACCTAAACTCAAACTCTTTCCCAGTAGGTCTCATGGAAACACCAGCCTCATCAAAGGCTCTCTTCTGCCTCATCCCTCAGATCAGAAAATGCTGAAGGCAACTGGTTGCCTAGCAGTAAACTGTTTTTATCCTTTTTTTAAACTTATTTTATATTGGAGTATAGTTGATTAACAATGTTGTGTTGGTTTCTGGGGTACAGCAGAGTGATTCAGTTATACATACACATGTATCTGTTCTTTTTCAAATTCTTTTCCCATTTAGTCTATTACAGAATATTCAGCCTTGTTCCCTGTGCTATACAGTAGGCCCTTGTTTGTTATCTATTTTAAATATAGCAGTGTGTACATGTCAATCCCAAACTCCCATTCTATCCCTCCCCCCCACCCTCCCCCCGGTAACCATAAGTTTGTTCTCTAAATCTGGGAATCTGTTTCTGTTTTGTAAATAAGTTCATTTGTATCATTCTTTGTTTTTTTAGAATCCACATATAAGTGATATCATACAATATTTGTCTTTCTCTGTCTGACCTACTTCATTCAGTATGACAATCTCTAGGTCCATCCATGCATACTGCTGCAGATGGCATTATTTCATTCTTTTTAATGGCTGAGTAATATTCCATTGTAAACTGTTGAGTGTTATCCTAAGTGCCTTGGGGTAACATTCAACAGTTCTGTAGAATCTGTCTCCACTCCACCAGGACAGTCTCAACCTCTACCTTCTCAGGAACCTCAGACAGGCCCGACTCCTCTCTGAGTCCCAAACTCTCTGTGATCATCATGGGCTCAAACATAGGCTTTTCCCAAGGATTTGAGGCAGTATTTTTTGGGATGCTTACAAGTTTTCTTTGAACACTAGAATATTAATAGATTATTTTAGGAGAAAGATATAGATCTGCAGTTAGAAGATTTGGGGAAGTATTCGATTAAAAAATTAGTTTTAATAATCATGAGAATTCTCAGAGATTTTGTTATGCTTATATGTATTGTATCTCTCCACAGAGGAAATTAATGTGTACCATTCTCCAAATCTTCTTAAATGTAGAAACCCTTTTAAATCCATAAAACATGCCTAGGAAACTGCTGCTCCAGTGAATACTGATTCTAAATTTTTCTTAATGTTTCTGGCATTTATTACCTCTATGGCTAATTTGTGTACTTATTCATGTATTTCTTTCCTTCGGCATCTTTTTTTAATCACCTAGCTCAGTGTTGTTATGGAGAAGGTATAAAATAAATACTCATTAAATGAATGAATAAGCTTTCCATTTCATTGATGAAAAAAATTGGGAAACTTTGAGACTGGGCCAAAGTTTCCTGATTTTTATTCAAGTATACCAAGGCATTTCCTAGCTAACTGGCTACCAAGAATGAAAGTTTTTACTGCTGAATCCCGATTTTGTGAGCCCTCTGGAATTTAGCTACTCATTTATCTTAAAATACCATAAAAAGACCAGTTCGTATAGCAGTCAGAGGAAGATTATTAAAGCGTTCATTTTTCTTTGAAAACTTGAGCAATTTCCACTAAGATAGTCTTATTACATCCTCTAATTTACTTGAAATTACAGAACACCAGACAAATATGGAACTGTGATTTGGTATATTTGCAAGGGGACATAGATAAGAAAGGAGGTGATAAGTTGTTGTGGGGTTTTTTTTGACTACTTAAAACAATCTATTTCACCCTTCCAATTTAGTTGTAAGTTTTATGTTCCATAACATGAAAACAAATAAGTAAATTAACAACATTATATGTAAACTCTTCTTTTGATCAAGTACTATTTATTCAATCAATAAACAACTATTTATTGAGAAATCATTACCTCCCAGGCTCTGTGATAAGTGATGTGGTTACTGCCATGAATAAACTAAAGGCACTATTGAATATATGATCATGATAATGATAGACGCTAAAAAGGAAAAGTACAGGTTTCTATGCGTGCATATAACAGCAAGACCCTAACTTAGTCTTAGGGCCACAGAATGCTTTCTTAAGAAAGGTCCATTTGAATGAAACTTGAAGGGCAAGTTAAGACTCAGGCAGAGAAAAATAGTGGGAAACTGGGAGAAGGCCCTGCCGTGAGAAGGGTCTTGGAGAGTTTGGGAAACTAAAATACAGTTGAAGAATGTTGAGCAAAGAAAGGGTAGCAAAGGCTAGCTTGTGGGCCCACAAATGATGTCAATAGCTGATCTCACCCTTTCCTTTTTTTTTTTTTTCCTCATCACTTTCCCCGAGTAAAAGTTTATATTTTTTACTTTTAAACTTCTTTAGGAAGCGTTTTATTGCAAAGCACTGCTGGTAAACAGAGTAAATGATTCTGAAGCTGATTGCCAACTTTTTAGAAAGCTTGGAATGATGAAGCTTCTGAACTTGGGAGTTTAGAAAAGTTTCCTTGGCATTTGAGCATGATCGTCAAGTCAACTTGGATGCCTGGCTTAGGACCAGCATGAATGATTCCTGTCTGGCCGTAACTGCAGCGAGATGAAGGAGCATTCATTTTCTGCTTAAAATTACTCTCAGTGTTGTTCTGCACTGTTGAAATAGCGCTTGCCCTTCACCCCGGAGTGGAAACTTATAGGTGCTGGGTGGGGTCCAGAGGACCCAGGCATTGCAGTACCACGAGATTCACCTCAGTGTGAAGATGTGATTAAAGTGATCACAATCAAGGATATCATCTAAAAGAAACTGCGGAAACGTTCAAGCTAAACGAAATCAAATTTGAAGCTTCTGATAGATATTTGGAAAATTCAGTTTTAGAAGTGATATTTTTAAAAGATTACCTTAAAGGCATTACCAATGGCTTGAGTATCTTTAAAAATAATAATGATGGAGAGATTAATCAAGGACCTAAACATTTAATAATTTTCATTAACCCATTATCTTAGAAAATGTGAAAAAAATTAAAGATTAATAAGAGAGAGTTTTCTGTCAAAAAGTCCCTGGAGTAGGAGAGAGAATGTCACACTCCTGCCCTCCTTTTCCCTTCCTCTCCTTACTCTCTTCTTTCCTTTTTATCTACACTCATCTTTCCAGAAATTTTTCATGATGGCTTATAAAGTCACATTTGGTAAAGCACTTAATGAGGAAACTGGAGAAATGAGAGAAAAGAGAAGAAGAAAAAAAATAAACGCAGGGACCACATTAACACCTTCCCCACCACACTTCTGTACTTGGCTTGGCATTTCCTGGCACCCAGTACAACAGCCTTAGGACACAAATGAACCAAATGCTGGTTGGTGAGGCCAGGGCTCAGGGAAATTTCCCCACTGGGTGGTTGGTAAAAGTGATGGTGAAAGGGAGCGCATGGAAAACACATGCAAGTGAGGGTAAAATACTCAACAAAATCACTGTAATAGGTTCAATCACACATATGGTTGATCTGTTTTGAGTCATAGTTCCTGAAGTCCAGCAATGGCCTTGATTCTGGAGTGTAGTTCGGTGGGCCTGAGGGACCTGCTCCAGGTCTGCAATCTTCTGATGGTCAAGCGCAGTCCAAGGACCAAATTTAGTCCTTTGTTTTTTAGCATTTCAGGGGATAGACGGCTGGATGCACGATCTTCCCTTTGTCTTTACAAAGGCTGAAAAACAATCAGGGGAAAGGAAGTCGTTAGAGATCATTAAGACTTACATGAGAAAGAACATGAAAATTGAAATAATGAAAGCTAAATCATAAGAAGGAGAAGCTATTACAGTGTTAGGAGGATATGTCTTATAAGTCAAACAAAGAAGAAAGGAAGAGAAAGAATAAACTGGAAGGAAGTCAGTGGTCCACGTGCTTGATAGAGGGGTTCCTCTGCACAACCTAGTCCCCAGCAGCTGCGAGTGACACAGACCGGGGGTGTTACAGGGCCATTTCCTCGTGACCTTAGTCAGGTAAACAATTGCCTTTTCGGGTCTTCTCACAGAGGCCATCCTGCCTCGATCAAAGAGCTGGCTTTGCAGCCAAGGCTCCACCTGCGGAAATGAGTAGAATGGTCTTTTAGTCCTGCCCACAATCAAAACTTCCAGATCTCAGTAAATGAACAGCAGTGCAGGGTGGCAAGTTCCATGCTAGTGTTATGGGCAAAGTGCTAGAGGAGCCCTGGGAAGAACTGATTATTGGCCAATTTCTATGTTAGTTCTATGGTTTCAGAAAGTATTAGGTGCTAATGTTTCTTAGAGAATAAATAGATACAGTTTTGTCTTCAAGTTTAACTAAACAGAAAAATCTTTTAATGTTTACGTTTTCTTTGCAGTTTGAAAAATAATAACTTGCTCTCATAGGTAGTGTAAAGGTCCTGGTATTTTCATAAACATGTTGCAGAAGCTTCGCAGACAAATAAGATCTTCTCCTGAAAGATACGATCATAACTATGTTGATGGAAAATGAGAAACAAGAGTAATATAAAAATTTACATTCTTGCAAAATGCCAGAAATACATGATATGCTGTTAAGGAGACGTTAAAACATCTGACAATTGCCACCAACAGCCTAGGCATCCGGCTCTGTCAGGGCACCCTACCCATAGAGCTGGTACAGAAGCAATAGGAGGACCTGAGCTCACACACCAAGGTTTCCACCTCAGCACAGATTATTTTGGGGCAGGAAGTAGTGCACAAAACTGCCATTTGACAGATGCCCAGCAGCACTGGAGACTGCCATAGACTGAATGTTTTTGTTCCCCCAAATTCATATGTTGAAATAGAATCCCCAATGTAATGGCATTTGGAGGTGGGGACATTGGAAGGTGATTAGATCACAAAGGCAGAGCCCTCATGGATGGCATTCATGCCCTAATAAAAGAGACCCCAGAGAGCTCCGTAACCCCTTCTGTCAAGTGAGGACACAACGAGAAGACTACTGTCTACGAACAAGGAAGTGGGTCACCATCTATGTACCAGGAAGTAGGTCCCCACCAGACACCAATTCTTGATCTTGGACTTCCCAGCCTCCATAACTGTGAGAAATTAATTTCTGTGGTTCATAATCCACCCAGTCTGCACTATTTTTCTTACAGCAGCCCAAACAGCCAAAGACTGATACATAGTCAAAATTATATTTATGCCCTATAACATTTCTAGTTTTCAATACGATATCACAGAATTTGTTATAAGCTGTAACTATGATGTTGAAGAACCCAATTTTCATCCCAGCATAGAGCTGTGAAAACCAAGGAGATTGGAATTGCAGTAGCACATTGTTTGCAAAGTTCTTTTAGACCAGTTGTTTTTCGAAAGAAAATGCCATGCTTTTTAAACAGGAAAAGAGAGCAATGTGACGAACAACTATGGCAAGAAGGTTAAACGTAATACACTTAGTATCAATGAATTAGAGGCCCCTTTGTGTTCCCAGTTATTTAGCACCTTGTGTGAGGGCTTCTCTTTGCTTTTATTGGAGGCAATGTCTCCATTAGGATCAGGCCATGCTGAGTACAGCAGTAAGCTGAACCACATGCATATGAACTCATGTTCCAAAGGCTGATGACTGAGTTTTCAATACTCTGAAGAACAAGCGAGAATTGCAGACTTAAAACTGAGAACCAAAATGTTAGCACAGATATTTCCCTACTATTTAAAAAATAAATCTTAGATATGATTAAGTATATCATTATATAATATAATAATATATTAATGTATTAATAAAATTTATTAATATCTTAGATATTAGCTTGTTTATTGATATGTAAATAATCATCTATGCCCCTCCTTGAAGTAGCCACCAGATATGATGATTTTGGATTGAGAAGAGTAATGATTTGGGGGTGGATAAGTAAAAGCATCCAAAGATGCAGTAAAAATTTTTATGCAAGTCCCAACCTTGCTACTGATGAGAAACTGACATCATGTTTGTATTTTGAACAACAGTTTATATTGTTTTCTCTCTGAATGAACCCATCTCAAAAACTATAGGGAATCAATGACTTGAACTTGGGCTTCCCTGGTGGCACAGTGGTTGAGAGTCCGCCTGACAACGCAGGGGACGCGGGTTCGAGCCCTGGTCTGGGGGGATCCCACATGCTGTGGAGCAACTGGGCTTGTGCGCCGCAACTGCTGACCCTGCGCTCTGGAGCCCGCGAGCCACAACTGCTGAGCCCGCGTGCCACAACTACTGAGGCCCGCGCGCCTAGGGCTACTGCTCTGCAACGGGAGAAGCCACCGCAGTGGGAAGCCGTGCACCACAAGGAAGAGTGGTCCCCAGTCTCAGCAACTAGAGAGGGCCCGTGCGCAGCAACGAAGACCCAACGCAGCCAAAAATAAACAAATAAATTTATAAAAAATAAAAAGAAAATCAATGACTTGAACTTGATATTCCTACAAAAGAAGAGAAAACCACCTGGAAGTATTTTGAAGTCCCCTGAAATCACTAATAGCCTACTGCAACATCTGGCCAACTTACTGGAACAGTCACTGCCTAAGACACATCATCAGACTGTCAACATTTAAGCCGAGGCAGGGAGAAGTGCTAACCCACTGAGCCAATGACAGTTAATTGGTGTCAAAATGAGAAGAAAAATAAATAGGCACCCACCATTCTCATACAGAAGTCTTATCCCTCAAAACAGAGTAAAGAAAACCAGAAAGGATAAACAATTAATTATTATAACATACAATGAAAGAGCAAATTTACCTTACTCTAAATCAGCGATAGGCAATTTTTTTTCTGTAAAACCCAGATAGCAATATTTCCGGCTTTGCAGCCCTACAGTCTCTGTCCCACTACCCCATTCTGCCATTGCAGCACAAAAGCAGTCAGAGACAATGCTGGAACAAATGGCATGATACTGTTCCAATACAGCTGTTGGGTTTTCTCTCTCTTTCTCTCTCGCTCTCTCTTTTTTTTTTTCAAAAACTGGCAGCAGACTGGATTTGCCTAGGACCTTAGTTTGTCAACTTCTGTTTTAGGTTATAAGAAGACTTAATTGTTAGCAAAACCAGATCAAGAGTATAGACAGTGTAACAAGTATTTACCTGCAGTGAAGCCATCGAATTTCATAGCTATTTGAACCAATGGCAGAATCTCCAAACTTCTTGGAATAATAGCAATATAAAGTTTTAGCACCTAAATGTCAACCAAGATCTGCACTGAATAATATGGTAGCTACTAGCCACGTGTGACTATTTACATTTAAATATACATTAAATTAAATATAATTTAATTAAATATAAATGTAATATTGAATTTCTCAGTTGCATTAGCCACATTTCAAATGTTCAGTAGGTATATATGGGTTATATTTGCCACATTGGACAGCACAGAATATAGGATATTTCTATCATGGTCAGAGTTTTACTGGATAGCACCGATCTAGATTACACAGATACAGGTTAGACCAACAGAGAAACTGAAGCTTAACTGTGGACTGTCTTGCTATAAGCCACAGGGCAGTTCAATGGGAACATCAGAAGCCGATCTGAGTTCTTCCACCTCCCAGTATCTTGGGCATAACAGGAGATAATCAGCCAACAAAGAAAGAACAGCGCTCTGAGTATACAATGGGCAGCAACTCCAGACAGAAGTAACGTCAGTTGAAGGCCAAGTTATTTAAAGATGTTATGGACCTACTCACCTGAGGCACCAGAATCTTGGTGAAGGCCATATGGATACAAATGCTTCTCTGTGAAAATGTTTAGAAAAGCTCCTTGACGTGGGACATAGAGACAGTGGAAATATGAAGATAATCTCCTATTTAGTGAGTTTATATAAAAAGTGGGGTTTGTCTAATACTAATGTCAAATATTTCCCTTCGAAGGAGCAGAGAAACTCCCATCGAAGGGTGGATTAAATGGGATTGTTTCTGACCTGCTTTAAAAGGAGAGATATCTGTTTTGCCTGTGTTCCTTAGGTTCTATGGGTCCCTTCTATCTGCCTCAAGCTGTTTGTGCTCAAGTTGGAGAGTCTTTTTCTTCCCTAGTTGTCCTTATTCCCAGTCTCTACGTGTACATTTACTGAAAACTCAGTTAAGATAACATCTGTAGTCCCTGGAGGTGTTGCTTCTACAAAATACCTACATCACTTCCCTTTTTACTCGAAAATGTCTTCTAGTACTTTCTTTTTGGATAGTTCTGCATTTTCAGCCTCAGTCATCTGAGTTTTCTCTTTATTGACTTCTGTATTCTGTTTTCACTCTGAAACTGGGGGAGCTCCATCAAACTCTATTCATTTTGGTAGAAAGAATCTCTTTCAAACTAGGTTGGATCCAAACGGTGGACCATCTGGAACATGGCACTTTCTGGAGAGCACTGTCTGCATGTGCCTGGGATGTTGCTGTGTAACAACTTGATTGTTACTGCCCAGTGAGTTTTAGCACACACTCCTTGAAAAGCTTTTTCCTGCTGAACTATTATCTTCATCCCAACTATTAAAAAAAAAGTGCCTGACTTGCCGTAAGACACCAAATAGTATGCAAATACCAAATGAGGGTCTTAGGTCAGGTTCGCTGGAAAAGACATTGAGGTTGATTAAGCTGGAGGCTGATCCGGGCTGCACCAGCAACAACTCTTGTCCAGAAGTGAGGGAGGCAGTAAGAGACAGAGGGAGACATTGAACTGAGATGCAAAAGAGGCTGCAGCTGATCCAGGAGGAGCTCTCCAAGAACAGAGATGGTCTTCAGTTACCCCAAAGTGAGGCAGAGGGGGCAGGTCTTTGTCTAGCTATTGGATTGGGTTCCCCCAGGAAGGAGGCATAAACTTGAGTGGGACAGCCCCTTTGGTCAAGGGCAATTTCTAGAGAAGGAAGTAGCTGCCAGCACAGTTGTCAACACTCCCAGCAGCCGGGGGAATGGGTGTGCCAGTCCTGAAGGGGCATCTGAGCAGGGCCTCACAGCATCCACTATAATGAGGTGACGTAACAGGAGTTACTGGTACAAAGTAGGTGTTCAATAAATGTTTATTTTTAAAAAAATTCTACTTTAACTCATTTCAATGGAATTTTGTTTTGTTTTGGGCTCATGTCAAATCATGGAATCTTAGTCTGGGAAGATACCTCAAAGATTGTTCAAACCAACCCAATGTAAGAATGCTTTCACAAATTTGCACAGTGCCTTGCACAAAGCTGGTGGTGCAAAGCAAACATTTGCTAGGTGCTATAGACTGAATATTGTATCCTCACCAAATTATGTTGAAACCTAATCCCCAACATAATGAAGTGTGGAGGTGAGGGCCTTTGGGAGGTGATTAGGTCTCTGCCCTCATGAATGAGATTTGTGCCCTTATGAAAGAGACCCCAAGGAGTTCCCTTGCCCTTTCTGATATGTGAGGACACAGTGAGAAGACTATGAACCAGGGAGTTAACCGCCCCCCACCGCCAGACACCCATTCTGACTGTACCTTGATCTTGGACTTCCAGCTTCTGGAACTGTGAGAGATAAATTCCTGTTGTAGATAAGCTACTCAATCTATGACATTTTGTTATAGTAGCCTAAACAGACTAATACGTTAGTTATGTGGATAAATATCATGTCCCTGATTAGTGCTTGAAATCCTCAAGGGATAAAGTCTATCTACATGATGCCACACCCAATATAAAACACTTGAAAGAAAATTGAAACTTTTGGTCTAACTACATATGTCTGGAGTATATAACATCAAAGATACTTCTTCATAGTTATAACAATAAATTACTTCATTTTTAGGTGTCTTTTCCTTTCCAACTATTTGACATTGTGTAGATAGTCTTTAGATTCCTTTTAAGGGTGTGTGAAGCGAAGCTACATGAATTTTAATTTAGCCTATTGCAACTGGCATTGTATAAAGTAACAGATTTATGCCTAACAGAATTTTAAAAATTACGATAAATTTCTTCAGCATATCATTTACATAAGGCACATCAGCCTGCTTACCGGTACTAAAACAGGAAGCAATATAGCAAATAGAAGTGGCTAAAGATAGCCAAAGAAATAGGAAGACTCTATCTATAGAAATTTCATCTGCAATTTTACTCTGGTTTAAAAATAATTCATACTAATTATTTTAAATAGATTATTGAGTTCATTTAACTGATAAAAATGGACCTATTTTCAAATCAAGATTCTGTTTGAATAGATTAAAGCAAATAACTTTTGTCTGAATTCAGTTGATCCAAAAGCAGATAAAGAAATGTATTAAAAAATCTGCCAATGTACGAATATAGCGATCTTATTATATACTTAGAACTACCCTGAACTCATGGAGGATTCTGAAAATGCAGGAGGACACGACTGTGCAGAAATGTTGGGGAGTCAAATCCCACGCAGAGGAAGTAAAAACACAGTGTAAGTCTGAATAAAAGAACTATCGCTGCAGGATTAACACTGTGGTTTTGTTTGCTAGACAGGTTCATGGAGGCTTTTTCATCCTCAGAGGTATGATTCTTCCAGGGCCCACCTTAGAAGACTGGTTCTTCTTTCAGAGATGTTCCATTTCTCAGCTCATTTCTAGAACTTCCTTAGGGAAATTGCCCTTACAACTTGTTTCACATTATTTTACTATGCTTATTATTTGTCTTTGGGTTTAATCTTGGGAAAGGCCAAAGTAATAAATAAAATCAAGTTTAGAAATAATTCTCGTGATCCAAACTAAGTTATAATTAATGAATAATTACCTTTTTTTTTTCCTGGAATGGCTCATAGACTAGCCAATTCATTCACTTATACAATTTTATTTAAATTGAGGTATAATTGACATGTAACATTGTGTAGTTTAGGGTGAACAATGTGTTGATTTGAGACTGATATATTATATCATATGTTGATATTACATTGATACAATATGACGACAACAGTCACATTAGTTTACACGTTAATCATGTCACATGGTGATCGTTTCTTTTTTGTAATAAGAACACTTAAGATCTACTCTCTTAGCAACTTTGAAGTACATAACACAGCGTTGTTGACTATTATCACTTTGCTGTGCATTAGATCTCCGGAAATTATTCACCTTCTACTTGGAAGTTTGTGCCCTTTGACCAACAGGTAATCAATCTAAACTCTCTCCCTTTCTCTTCCATGGAAGTCACCCACGTGTGGATCCCAACACTGGGCATTCAAAGATGCCCACCTAACCTTGGACAGATAAGTTGCAGAAGAGTGTTTAAGGAGGATACTCTGGTGAGGCACACTGGATAAAGGAAAGCATGGAGCCAAACAATTAGTTGGGGGTCCAAAATGAGATCTAAATTTGAAAAATATGTGGTTTTGCTTTACTCAAATCCCCTATATATTTGCCTCAATTCTCCATTTCAATTGTGGGTTGAGGAAAACTGACTCAGAAATAAGGAGGATAATGAACAAGAAGTTAAACAAGAAGGAAGTTGAGAGAATGTGTAGGTAATGCAAAATAGGGTCGCTAAAATACCACAGTAATTAGAATGGGAATAAATAAACATTCCAGAAGTCTCCAAAGGATTAATTTTTGACACAATTAATTTTATTTGCTCTGGAAACGTGAAGTGGATTTGGTCCTCATCTGGATGCAATTGAGTCTTCTCATTCCTAGGCTAGATAGCTATTTTTCTGCTGATTTTAATATGCTGCCAGTGCCAAAAGTCCTCTGGGTAAATATATCGGATTTATAAAAATGCCCAACAAAATCAAATTAACCAAACAATGTTGAATGAATGACTCACAAAATGTGACATTTTCACTGAATAAATATTTTTCGCTTTCCACTATATTTAGCTAAGGAAAAAAAAAAAGAAAAATTTCAAACAGATCTAAATACTTTGTGAGTTTATTATGAACACATGTACAATGCATTGTCAGAATTTTATATACAGGTAGGTGGCGTAGGTGACTGAAGTTTGGCGCTATTTAAACAATTCTCAAAATAGTTCTTTTTGAGCACTCCAAATTTTTTTATACACTCTTCAGAGAGATTATCTGAAGGTTAAAATGCTATAGCATTTTGTTTAGAAAAGCATTGCATGACTCTCTGGTTAGATTGTAGAAAAAGTTTGGGAAACTGAAAATACGTTTTAAATCTGTAGTTCACCAGCTTTTAAAAGAGGGTCCTTTAAAAAAAGTGTTCACATTTATCACTGAAAATAGACCCAGTGTCTTGGGAGGAAGCAAGAAGTGAGAGCTGGTGCTGGTGATGACTTTTACAACAGACTGGAAAACTCTTGTATTAATAGTGATAGCTCAGGGAGGTGAAACTGTTATCATCATGTTGTTTAAACATGAATGGCTTGTTTCAATTACTTAAATCTCTGTGCCTATATTTATGTCAGTATCATAATCGCCTGTTGATACACACATTGACTTCCAACTTCAACAGGCTTGTGTTACATGAAGCTCTGTGAAGTCCTAAGGAGTCATAGAAGTGGGACAGAGGTCCAGGTGGAGAAAGACCGAACAGAATACAGGTGCTATATTGGGGAGAGTTAAGAAAGGATGAGATTTATCTGGGTTGTATGATGAAGATGTTTAGGTAGACCAGAGAGATGCCTCAATTAAGAACCTGGAGACAACTTTGAAATGGTTCTGCTTATAGCTTACCATGGAAGATACACTGTTTTCTTGAAAACCAAAGCTATCAACCATCAGAGGATAATTTAATAAGGCTCTACAAATGGTCACAGGACATTATTTGCCATCATAATCTTTTTCAGGGAAATTGCTTGAATATTTTCTGAGGACATTTCTGTGTAACTGAAAATTCAGAGCTGATTGTAAAAATGTATATTCTAGACTCTGTTTATGGAAGTAGGTGGGATGTAGATTACTCTAACAGTGAAATGGGTACAACCTTTCCTTTTTTTCTCAATTTATTTACTTTTCTAATTGTTTGTTGCTGATATATGTAAATTAATTTAATTTTACACTGACCTTGATAAATTCACCTATTAATTTTAATAATTTATAAAACTCTTATTTGGCCAAGGAAAGAGTTGTATTTTCTTGGGATGATGTGGTCATCTGGGTAAAGTAACCCCATATTTGCTTTTGCCTTCTCTTTGTGCCCTGAATCACTTCCCCTTTCCCCTTATGCATGGGATTGCATAATTTGATAAAGTGTTAGCATGTAAACTTTTCTTCAGGCTCTGTTTTCCAGGGAGCCCAGGCAAAAAGAGTCTTCAAAACTCCTTTTCTGTTTAATGACTCCCAAGGCCCCTTCCAATTTTAATACACTTGCCCAAGGCCATAATGCTAGAAGGGCATGTAACTGAGAGCTATACCAATCTGTCTGTCCGTTAGCTCCATATTCCCACTAGGCAAAACTTTACTCCAGGCATCTGTTCTTGCCTTGTTCTAGCCCCACTCCAAGAAGGCTTCCCTGTCTCTTCGTGAGAACCATCTGAAGAAGGAGAGAAAAATAGAATTGCCTTTTCATCGTGAACTGCTGTGGGCAGAACTTGTCTTCTGCTGCTCTACAAATGGAAATAAACACTCAGGAGTTAATCCTCAGAACAAATGGAGATCTTGCTACAGAATGTTTATTGACAAGCCATTTCCTATTTGAAATTCTTTCCTCTCTCGGTCTCCATCTTGCCATATACTGTTTCCTTTGCTAACTTCTCTAGGCATGTATAATTATGGTCTCCACCAACCCTATCCTCTGGTTTCAAAAGTTACTCTGGGTGTTCAGTTCTAGCCCCACCCATATTGTTGGAAGTTTTCTGCATCTATTGCTTCTCCTCAAATCTCTTTAAAGTGCCCTTCTTAACCAGAAGACCACAAAGGCATTGTAAGTCTAATTAGGTCAATGGATGCTCAGATTCTGTATCTACCAGCTCTTTAATATTTGGGTATTCTTCTTTCCCCAATGCATGGGTGCTCTGAAAATTGGCCATGAGTCCCTTTGGGGAAGGATTGGGGAACTGTCTACCCTTCACTCCACTTACCATGCCTCCCTTTCAATGGCTCTGGGTCTGTGAATTAACTTAGATCTCGAAATAGGGTGAGGAAACTTGAATTTCCATTGTAGCTGTTGACATCATCCTTCAGTTCATCAGACTTTGATATATTTTAATTATACCACTCAAGCAACACCATGGTTATCTAAACACTTCTTTGTCTTTTCTGACTTTTCCAAACATAGTTGCTGTAAATTCCTGTGGATCAAACATTGTGATTCCCAGCCCCACTCCAACATCACTGTTAGAATAATTACATCTACTTTGCCTCAGACCAATAAGTGTTGTTACCTAGCCTGGTCACAGTGAGGAGTAGTAGGGACAGACCATTTGAGAAAAAAAAAGATTCGTATTGAGAGACACATGCTTCAGGTGAAGTCTTTGTACAATCTCCAGGCAAGGGGGGGTTTGCTCTCCTCCGGCAGGTGGGAAGGGGACTTCTTTTGCTGACCAATAGAGTTCTGGTAATTGAGGGATCAAGATTATTAGACGTGTTGATCTACTGACATATACACACTGCTATATTTAAAATAGATAACCAACAAGGACCTACGGTATAGCACAGGGAACACTGCTCAATATTCTGTAATAACCGAAATGGGAAAGGAACTTGAAAAAGAATAGGTACATGTATATGTATAACCAAATCACTTTGCTGTACACCTGAAACTAACACAACATTGTTAATCAACTGTACTCCAATATATTTCTGTAAGATCTTATGGAAAAACCCGAACGAACTTTGTGGCCAACCCAATAAAATAAAACTTTAAATAAAATAAAATTCTCCATTCTTACTCTTTACATCAGGTCTCAACTTCATTATGAAAGATCTACGGTGCGCATTTAGTTTCCTTTGCAATTCTGCCATGTTGGTAATCGGATACTGGGTCTGATTTTCAATTTTCATCTTCCCTGTGTCTGAAGGAAGGGAACATTCGCTTTAAAGCTGCCAGAGAGGCCCTCGGGCTTTCAAAATGTGATTTAAGTTGGCAATTTGTTGCCCTAAGCCCATCATTTACTTCTTACAAGTCCTCTACTGGTAACAAAGTATCCCCCTCCTCACCACGATCTTTATTATTATGACATCCCTCTTACCAATCAAGAACAGAAGCCACATTGTCTCCTGATGCCCTGCTTTCCATTGACAGTACTTCAATTATCATTAGATGAAAGCTCTAGTAACTGTTACTACTCCATCTGTCCTCCATATCACCTCCAGACAAAGTCCCATCCCAAGGGACGGCTTTCTATGATTGGTTGTCTTAGCCTAGATGCCTAGAATTAGGGTAGAACAAAGTTTACCTTCCTATCTGGTGAAGCAAAAATGAGGGAAAAAAGCAAAGGAGGAAACAAATTCAAGTGTGTGCATTACCAAGCTGGCCACAGCTTTACAGGAAAACATAGCTGGCTATGTGGGTATATGAAATGTCTCCAGTAAGGCAAAATGGAACTCTTATCTCTCAAAACATTCCACTGGAGGTGGGGTGGGAAGATGAACAATGTATCAGCTGTGAAAAGGACACTCACAGTTGCTGCTTAGTTTGCAGTCTAGGATGAAATAGAAGAGAAATGAGAAAATAAATAGATATATGGATTTAAAATGATTTCAAGGTTTTGCCTGACAACTTCAAAAATCTGATATATATGGTGTAAATATCTACCATTTTTGTGATTGGGTTTTATAAAGCCATATAGAAGACTGCCTTTTCAGTAACAATGGTACTTAATGTGCCCAGAGATTGTTAACGTATAATGGAGATGGCATAGCCTCTGATGAAGTCTTAGAGATTTCAGTTTTCCGTGCTTTTGAATTTAACTCAGAGTCAGTTACAAGAGGCTTTCTCCTCTAATTGTTTCAGTAAGGAATATTTCCTTGAAAATACTGTTTAATATACCGTAGCAAAATTTCCAGAACTTGACCTTGCTTTATGCTGTCTGATACCTTAAATATTCATGATTTTGTACCTGGGTACCTGAACTGGCTGTACCTTCCAATATAAGTAGAAATGTACTTAGTGAGAAGGACAGTGCATAGCAAATACATACTGCATGGAAAAAACAGCTGTATTTTGGTTTATGAAATGTCTCAATTTATTTTTCAAATATTTTGGGTTAGATGAAACCCAACTAAGTTTTGCCAAGAACGTTTCCCCCTTAATTTTTGAAATCATGTGCAATTTTGCAGAAATTTACTCCATATGTTTCTGTTTCATTTACACTTAAATCACCAAAATATTGTTTTGTAAGATCTATTTGATGTCCAAGAAGCCATTTGAATTAGTCCAATACAATGTTTTTAAACTGAGATATTACTCTCATACCATAAAATTCACCCTTTTGAAGTGTATAATTCACTACTTTGCAGTATTTTTTCAGAGTTGTGCAACCATTACCCCTATCTAATTCCAGAACCCAATACAGGTTTTAAACATATTGCCTTAATCGGAAGCTGAACCGTAACGCTAGGAAATGCATGAACAGGCTGCATAGCGGAGTTTATCTTGAAGCTTCTTGACTGGAATTCGATGTGAGTCTTTTCTGTTTAAAAAAAAAAGAGAGAGAGAGAGAGAGACTTGTGCCAGCTCTAATACCACAGTCATAAATCAGAAAAATCTGTATTAAACAAAGTGGCTGCAGGACTCAGGGGTTATCACAAGGATGGCCCGAGTTGAAAATTCTACTGCTTTACGGCTCAGAGCCATCCCCTTACTGATGGTATTTTTGACAGTTTTTTGACCTGGAAAATCCCAGACCACTGGGTCCTGATCACACAAATTTTGGCTCCAGAGTTCTCCTAGCTCGCAGTTAACTACCACATCCAGCTAAGTCACTGCCAGAAAAATAAGAGACTACAGAAGGCTGACTTTGAAGACAGAATGTTCCCCTAGTGACCTCTGTGTATTGAATTTGGAACAGTCTGCTTAAGAAACAATGGGAATAGTGAGTCATAAAACTTAATTTGTTATCTCAGTGAGGCCCTCCAGATAGTATTTAAGGATATTGCTCTATCAGGTTCTTCAAGGATAAAATAGATTCCTGTTGAATACTAATATCCCTCTTTGTCAACTTTAGTTCTCAATTAGGTATACTGGATTTAGAACATGGAAAAAAAAATATATATATATATTACAATACACAAAACAAAATAGAATGACAGTGCATTTAGCCATATTTCCCAGCTTTTTAGGAATCGTAACACCAAACTCTAGAAATTTGGTCTTCTACGACTCTCGTTTCTTTATTCTACTCAAAATAAGTCATGCTAAATGAAAAAAAAAATTTTTTAGCACCATGCTATTTGCAGACATAATCAACCTGTGAGATTCTGGAGATTTTTCTTTATATTTAACACCCAGATTCCCATTTAAAACATGGGAATTACAATAGGAACCCCACAAAATTAATGTAGAATAAATTAAATGATGACTTGCATATGAAAAAGTGACCAGCATAGTACCTGGAACAGCAAAGGTAAATAATTATTGAGTTTGAACTGAATCTGGGCTCATGAGTTGACCCATGATTAGACAACTAGAATTTATTTCTATATTTGTTCTTCCAGGATATAAATGAGTGCTTTAGTAGTCACTGTTCTTTTCTGTGACTGCATTGCTTCATTTGTAAAATAAACACAATGTTGTATAAAAAGTGGTTTGTGTGTTTTCTATTAAGTGTCTCAGAATGGAACCACCATTTATCATGATCACTGTGAACATGTAGTAAGAAGCTTATTCCAGTAAAGCCTAGCATTTTTAAAAATTAATTGATACAATATCTCATCAATTGTCCTCCTTTCCCATAATAAGCTAAGCAACAATTCTCGAACTCTACAAATCAGGCAAGTTTTGCTATATCCTGTTTTTTTCTTATGTCCCTCACTTGGCAGTACTTTTTGTCCACATGACAACAAACTGTCTGGATGAAAAGTAAAATATTCAATCATCTAGATGTTTTGTCTACACAGTGTTACATGTTTTGATATTATGTAGACAAAACATCCAGATAATTGATTTTTTTTTTCCATTTCATCCAGATGTTCTGGCATTATTTATACATAGCTCACATCTAGTTTACTATTCACTGAAACAGGAAGAGAACACAAACGTAAGAGGTGACTTCGAATGACATGAAAAATGTATCGGGCATTAGATCACAGGTGAGCATTTTCCTGCATGGGAATAATTCATTTCTTGAATATCTATGGTATCCACTTTGCATTTTTGTGGTTCACATATATGAAACATTACCTAGCAAAATATGGTTGGATATACACAATGTCTAAAATACTGATTACAAATTATTTTGGATGAAGAGGGACAAAGAGGAAAGTTTGTTTTAAGTAAACAAATCCCGCAATGTCATGAATGTGGGAGATACTGATGGTTACCTACACAAATCATTCTGAACCATTTTCTCTCCCTTTCTGCCCTCCAATACCAAGGCTGAAAGGCCAGACACTTGATTTCTTGGCCTCTCAGTAAGGGGTGGGTGGCCAAATGGCCTAATTTTTGACAATGAGGTCATAAGGGAAAGTGTGCCATGGGATTTCTGAGTGTGCCTCTTGATTAAAAGAACAGCTCCAAAGGAGAGTTTAATTGGTTCTGTTCTTTCTTTATTCTTTTCTTTGTCAAGTGTGGATATGATACTGGAGCTGCAGCAGCCATTTTGCAACCATAAGACAACAAGGATGGAAAACCAGCAAATAGTGGATAGGGTACAATGGACATAAGAAAGAATGGGTCCTTGATACCGTTGTTGAGTTGCTGCTCTATTCTTAGGCCTCCCATCTCCAAACGTTTTATTAAATAAAGAATCAATATCCTTATGATTTAACTACTGTTATTCATGTATTTTGTTGCTTGCAACTGAGAACATTCCTATCTGGTAAAGTAATGCAGATATTATGTCCCTTTGACACATAAAAAAACTGTAGCACAGATTGCTGAACTGACTTGTCTAATTTCACAACTGCAAAATTAATGTGAAAATAAAACTGGGGCCCAGGTCTCCTGGCTTAAATTGCTTTATGTTCTTGTCATCAGAATACACTTTCTGAAGGCACTAAATATTGACCAGCCAAATGTCCAGGACTTAAAACAAGTGAGATAAAATGTCACCAACTAATAAAGCTAACACTGAAAAACTGTTCAAAGATACTTAAATCAGCACAATGGATTCCTCTTATTTGCTACACATGGGGCATATCACAGCAGCTTTTGAGGTTTTAAAAACTGTAGGGATTCAGAATCATAATTCAATATTCTAACACTTGGTTTCAACACAATAATCTCTGGGTCCTGTTTTAGTGTCAGTGCAACATGTTGAATGGGAGAAAAAAACATGGGTTTTGAGAGCCAGACCTGTATTCAACTCCCACCTCCGTACTTGCCAGACATGCAATCTCAGGATTTGTACTCACCTGGTCAGTTTCCTCATCTGTAATACTGTGCCAATCCAATGCACCTCTTCAGTTCTTGTGAGGATTAAATGAGATAATACATACATAGCACCTACATCAGCGCATGGCAAATAATTACAATTTAATAAGTAGTAGCTATTATTAATACTAGCAAATTAAGAAACTAACAGATCTAGATGATATAAATGCCCTGATCAAAGTCGGTGTTCACTACTCAAGTGGCCTTCTGAAGTATGGTCGTGATGACAGTAGATATAACTCCTGATGGTAGAGCTGGGCAAAGGTGTAACTGTGATGCCCCAAGATGTACTAATTTAATGTTAGTTGACTGTGGCTTGTGGCACTTCCATCACGTAAAACGTTCAGGTGAACATTGGGAATCATCTGATTATTTGGTCCTCTTGTTATATGAAAGATCCAAGTGAGTCATCAGACTATCTGAAAGATAAATTTTGGTTTTCATAGATATACTCAACACGGTGAATAACTTAGTTCCGATCTACATTTAACAAGCCTCTTGTCAAAGCACCTTGGTGGTTTATAGCCTGAAAAAGGAAATTAAAGTAATAACAGGGAGCCAAATGCCAGGACTTGTCACACATACACACACTGATTTCTAAATTTGAATGGGGTCTTGTTACAGTAAATTTAGCTTACTGTGTGTTTTCACAAAATAACAATTACCGGGGAAGTTCTTTCTGTCCTGAATTCTCAAATGCTAAATAAAACCCTGGGCTCTTGGCTGAAAGGTAGAACCTGCCATTCGAATCGATTCCCAACACAGGGAGTGCAGCTGGAGTTAGAGGACTCTAAGTCCAGCTCCATTATTTTTGCATCACATAATGTTTTCTATAAACCTGGCCGAGGCCCACAAAGTAAAGACAGTTGGTTTTTAGGAACCGGCCTTGATTTTCTGCTTGGGACAGTGAATACCAGGAATCCATTCCTAATGAAAAGCAAACAGAGAATCACTACTTTCCCCCATACATTCCTTACATAGTTATACTTGAACGTATTCTGTGGAGACAGTTTTTTCTACAAGTTCTACATGCAGAGAGTGTGCACAGGAAAGCCTCATCTGGAGGGCTGGAGCTAGAATAACTAACTGGAAGTTAACTCTTGTGTACTCATGAAGCCCTTGAACCTGCACTTCCTCTGCCTTCTCAGAGGTGTCCTGTCCGGACGCATCTTCAATCAAGGACCAGTCAAGTCAACTTTGACTACTCCTTGGGATTTGGAGAGTCACACTGCTCCTGATATTGTTGGCCTGGACCTAATATATTCCTATATAATTCTACATTGATCTTCATTCTATTCTTAGGGATATAGAGGCAGTTCATCCTCTTCGATGGCTAGGCAAACTCGTGATTCCCAAGGTAGGCTAGTTGTAATGGAAGAAGTCCCTGAGTCAGGGCCAAAGCCTCAACTCTTATTTGTTATGCAACTATTTTCCAGCTAGCTCACGTCTAGAAGTTGCAGGTTCCTCATGTCTAAAAGGGCAACAGCGGCTGCCCAGCAGGTAACCAAGTTCTGGTGAGAGGTATTGTCTAAAAACACCTGGAACAATGCCAAGAACCATATGAATGGGAGGTATTATGGAATGCAAAGACATTCTAAAAACAGTTTTAAAACAAGACTAATTTTCAGGGTATTTATGTAAAATTTTATTCTTTTTAATTAAACTTTTTATTTTGAGATGCTTGAAGATGATTCACATGAAGTTGTTAGAAATAATAGAGAAACCTGTGTACCCTTAACCCACTTTCTCCCTGGGTAGGCAGCTCAGGCTGCCATGACAAAATATAATAGACTGAGTGGTTTAAACAACAGAAATTGCGCTCTCATCATCTGGAGGCTAGAAGTCCAAAATCAAGATGCCAGTATGGTTGGATTCTGCTTAATATTTCTTTTCTTTTAGCCCTTGAAAAATACTGTGGCACTTCCTTCTGGCTTCCGTGATATCTGGTCAGAGAAATCCGTTGTCATTTGAATTATTTTTCCCCTATAGAAAAGGTATCATTTCCTTATTCACTGCTTTACAGATGTTGTCTTTGTCTTTAGTTTGCAGAAATTTGACTATAACATTTCTTGGTGTGGATTTGAGTTTATCCTGTTTGGGTTCTACTCAGTTTCTTGAATCTGTATTTTATGTCTTTTGCTAAATTTGTGAAGTTTTCCACCATCATTTCTTTCAGTACTTTCTCAGCCCTCTTTCCTGCCTATCTCTATCTATCTATCTACCTAGAGAGATTTTAAGGAGTTGACACACATATTTGTGGAGGCTTTGCAAGTCCAGAATCTGCAGGGTAGGCTGGCAGGCTGGAAACCCAGGGAAGAGTTGCAGCTCAAATCCAAAGTTGTTTGCTGGCAGAATTCCCTGTTTATCAGGGGAGGTAAGTTTTTTCTATTAAGACCTTCAAATGATTGCATGCAGCCCACTCACATTATGGGGAGTAATTTGCCTCACTCAAAGTCTACTGATTTAAATGTTAATCTTATCTAAAAAATACCTTCACAAAAATATCTAAAATAATGTTTGACAAGTGATCTGGATACTATGGCCTAGGCAAGTAGCCACATACGATTAATTATGACAGTCTCCCAGGTCTCTGAGGCTTTGTTCATTTTCTTTTTTCAGTGTGTTTTATCCTTGTTGATGTTCAGATTGAGTAAATCCTATTGTTCTATCATCCTTTTACGCCTCCTTTTCTCTGTTCCCTCCATTCTGCTCTTCATATAGTCCTCTGAGTTTTTAATTTCTGTTATTGTATTTTTAGTTCTAAATTTCCATTTAGTTTTTCTTTGTATTTTCTACTTCTTTGCTGAGACTTTCTACTTCTTTGCTGAGGATCTGTATTTTTTATTTGCTTCCATCATGTTCATAATTGTTCATCGATGCATTTGTATGATGACTGCTTTAAATCTTTGACAGATAATTCTAGGATCTGTCATCTTGGTGTTGGCATCTATTGATTGTCTTTTTATTCAGCTTGAGAGCCTCTTGATTCTCAGTATGCTGAGTAATTTTTCTGTTGAAATCTGGACATTTGGGGGACTACATTATGAAAGTCTGGATTATTTAAACCTCTTGCTTTAGCTGCTTTCTCTGGCACCACTCTTGCAGGAGAAATGTGGAGGAGACTGCCTCATTACTTCTGGGTGGGAATAGACAGCCAGGTTCCCTTCTTTGGTACTGAGGGGAGAGGAAGTTTGTTAGTGCTGGGCAGCTGTGGGAATTTTCACTCCCAACTAAGTATCTTAACTTGGCTGGAGGGATAGGAAGGTCCAGTACTCTCCCCACTTGGCCTCTAATGATACCATGCTGAGCAGGGGTGAAAGTTCTGACTCTCCACTCAGCCTCCTCTGACATCACTCCAGCTGGGTGGTGGAAGGTCCCTCATTACTACTGGGTTTGAAAAAATTCAGCCTCCTACTTAGCCTTCTCTGAAACCACCCCAGCAGGAATTTGGGGCATCCCATTAAGGCCTGGTGAGGATGGAAGTCTAGGCTCCCCACTCACACTTTGCTGGCGAGAGACTCCCCACTTTCTGGTCTTTTGGCAGAGGAAGTGGGATTTGGGGGGGTGTTGTTTGTATCCTTTGGTGTTTACAGGTTTCTGACTTCTTCACTTCCAATTGGGATGTACAAGGCAAGAAGACACCTCTACATTGGTCCTTAGATCCTGAGATCCCACCCTGACCACCACCTTCTCTCTATCTTTCAAAGTATTCTTACATTTATTTTATATCTTATATTTAATTGTACTTAGCAGGAGAAATAGGGAAAAGTATACTTACTTCATATTCCTGGAAGCAGAAACTATAAAAACTCACTTTTAATGAAGAGAGGTAAGAGGGTAAATGATATAAAATAACAGTTTGATATTATAACTACAAAGGGATTATGGCTTGCCACTAAGCTAGAAATCATAAAAGCAGGTCTTAACCAAACTTTCTTAATAGAATTATAGTTTTACTTTGGGATTCCACTGAATTCCCATCTCAAGTTTTCTCACAAATATTTTAAGTGTTTGATAGTAGTTGTATCTTTAGTTTATGATGACATTTCAATTTATTCCTTCTGAATTGTGGTATAGGATATGGAAAATATTTAGCACTGTGTTTCTTATCACTAATTCATACTTTCTCTGGAGGAAAGTGAGCTATTTGCCTTCCCTCTACATTCCTGGCCAGTTCCCAACTTTATCACCCATATTCATAAGCGAAAGAATTTAGGGTCACCTTGACTATATGTTTTCAATGAAGTCATAGCCTATACTAAGACCCTTTCTTTTACCCTTTAAAAGATGAATAAAACTTTGCATTTTTGTTTGTCAAAACTTGAATTCCGGAAAATGCTTTCATTTCCAAATCCTGAAATCTTGGAATAATTTTATCAGTGAAAAAAATTATAAATTACATAGAAAAGTTTAGGTCTGAATTTTCTTATTCATAAATTAAAGGTATTAAAATTAATTAATTATAAGGTCCCCGCCAATGGTAATCTTTCCACACTTGCAGTTGACACAGCACATTAGTGGCTCAAATGCAATTAGAACTCTCACATCCTGACTTCTATTAATCTGACCACTCTTATGTCCCGCTGCTTCTCCCAGGACGCCTGTGAGAAAGTTGGTTTTACCAACATTTTGCTGGTGAAGAAGCAAGTTCATTGACCTCTGTCACCTACTAAGTTATTAACTCATTAAAATTTCTAAGGCAACATAATTAGTAGCTGGCAGAACCAGGACTCACTCTCTTTAAGCATTCTAACTCCAAATGCAGTGTATGTTTGTTTGTTTGTTTGTTTTACTGCATCAAAGTTCCCTTTCTGGGACTGATGTCAAGCCCTGTTTCCTCTCAAAGGATGAACACTGACAAAGTCCTAGAGAAAGTGTCCAAACTCTTCTCCTAATTTTGCTCTGACTATGCCATCTTCTTTCTTAATATCTTACAGTGACTTATATTTACATTTGAGATAAAGTCAAAGATCCTTACAGCCCTCATTAAAGCTCTTTGTGAGGAGGTTTTTGTTCCTGCTTCTTCTCATGATACAGTAATGGTTTTCCCTTGAACAACTAGAAAACTGGGCAATCTATATATTAGACAATGGATTTCAGACATTGGACAAAAGGCAGTGCAGCACTGTGATTCCCAAGAAAATAAAAACCAATGAGGTGATCCATATAATGGCATCAGCTCACTATCTGGATAAAATTTTAGGGTGTAGCAAAGGGAAGAGGAACCCAAACAGAGCCAATCAGTCTTTCTGAGTTGGGAGGACAAAGTTTGGAGGCTTTGTCCCTTTCCTTTTTTTTTTTTTCCTCCTCCCCGTCCCTCCCCCCCTGGCTTTGCCCCTTCCATGGGGACAGAGTTGACTAGCATCTTCAGGAAAGAATGCCAGAGAGGAGTGAATTCCATAAAGAAAGGTCTGGATATTTGTAGAGATAATACCTTAACTATTTCACTGAGTATTGATCCCCATATGCAGGAGAGCAAAATACCCAAGGCTGGAGGGAAAAAAAAAAAAAAACACTCACTGAAAAGCTACGGACAGAACAAATCCCTGAGTTCACACCGAGCTGAGAATAGTTCATGTGCCCACTGGCCAGAGTAGAAAGGCATGTAATAAATGACTGAGCAAGTAGAGTCCACAAAAGGGTATTGCCTTAGTAGTGGGATGAAATCAGCCTTAAACTGCAGGGTGCTCTGGCATGCCCTAACAAGGCATAGATGCATGCCTCAAAGGATCACGCTAATTTCAAATAATATTGAGTGGGAACTACAAAAAGTCAAAACTGTACAAAGAGAAACGAAGAAATCTAGCGTCCCAAACCAAATTGTAAACTTCATGATATCCTGCATCCCCCCCAACGCCCGCCACCAAATATTATTAGGTATGTGAGAAAACAGGAAACTATAACCTATAACCATAAGAAAAAAAAATCCAATAGACACAGACACAGAAATGACAGAGATGACGGGAGTAGCCAACAAGAAGAATGTTAAGACAATTATTGTAAATATGTTCCATATGTTCAAGAAGGTAGAGAAGAAACATCACTATGATAAAGAAATGAAAGATTAAAACAAGATGAAAGGGAACTTATAAAGTTGAAAAATATAACATCTGAAATGCATATTACACAGGATAGAATTAGATGAAATAGACACTAAATTTTTAAAAATTAGTTATTTTGAAGACATAGTAATGGAAGCACCCAAAATGAAGTACAGAGAGAAAAAATAATAATTTCAGTGAGTCAGTGACTTGAGTGACAATATCAAACAGTTTAGTAAACGTATAGTTGCAGTTCCAGAAGGAGAGAAGGAGAAACAGAAAAAAATGGGGAAATTAACAGTCAAAGTTTTACAAATTTGATGAAACGTATAAAGCTACACATTCAAGAAGTTCAACAAACTCCTATAAAGGAATCATAAAGAAAATCATCCCAAGTGATATCATAATCAAATTCCTGGAAACCAATGAATAAAAGATAATTTCAAAAGCAGCCAGAAAGGAAAAGACCTGTTAAGTATAGAGGAACAAAGATAAGAATGACAGCATATTTCTTAGCAGAAAAAAATGCAAGCCAGAAAACAATGGCAAAATGTCTTTAAAGGACTGGATCAAAAAACGTTAGCTGAAAATTCTATACTTGGCAAAAAAATCTTTTAGAAATGAAGGCAAAATAAAAGCTTTTTTAGTTAAACCAAAATTTAAAAAGTAATTTCCAGCAAGTCTGTACTATAAGACCTCTTAAGGAAAATTTTTCAGTTAGGAGAAAAATAAGAGATGGAAATTTGAATCTGAAAAAAGGAATGAAGAGGCTTAGAGATTGTAAGTAAGTGGATAAAAAATAAATACAATGTATTTAAAATAAAAACAATGTATTGTATGGTTCAAAACATACGAAGAAATGAAATGCATGACAAAAATAGCATAAAAGATCAGAGGGGAAATGGAAGAAGTCTGTTTCAAGATTCATTTGATGTATAAAGAATGATGTAACAGTACTGGAAGGCAGAATGTGGTATGTTAAAGATGTATGTTGTAAACCTGAGGGCGCGCACAAAAAATAAAAGCAGTGAGTTATACATAAAAAGCTAGTTGTAGAGATCAAATCTAATCATTAAATATATAAAATTAATTAAAATAAATCAGAAAATTGAGGAAAAAGGAATGAACAAGAGATAGGACAAATAGAAAATGAATATCAAGGTGATAGATTTAATCACAATCCTATCAATTATCCCATTATTCGCACATGATCCAAACATTCCAATTACAAGGGAAAGATTTTTAGGTAGATTTAAAAAATACTATCCATATATCTAAAGACACAGACAGGCCAAAATTAAAAGGATAAAAAATGTATATCATGAAAACCCTAATAAAAAAATCTGGAGATGTTTTATTAATATCAAAGTAAATTTAAGAACAAGGAATATGATCAGGGACAAAGAGAGAGATTTTGTAGTAAAAAAAGGATCACTATATCAAGAGGACATAATAACCTTAAATGTAAATGGACTTTATAGCAGAGCTTCAAAATGCATGAAACAAACACTAATAGAAGTAAAAGGAAAAATTTGAAAAATCCAAAGTTATAGTTGCAGCCTTCAACATTCTTCTCGATAATTAATAGAAAGTAGGCAGAAAATGAATATGTATGTATATGACTTTAACTTGCCCTAGCTGAGATTTATAAAACATACCACCAGAAATAAAAGTAGAATACACACTATTTTTATGTACCCACAAAACATTCACAAAGATGGGCCATATTCTGGGCCTTAAGAAAAAACTCATCAAATTTAGAAGGATTGTAATCATGCTAAACATGTTCTTTGGCCATAATGACTAAAAATCAATAGCAAATGGATATGTGGAAAATGTCAAAATATTTGGAAATTGAAACACACACTTCTAGATAATTCATGGGTCAAAAAAGCAATGAAACGAGTGATTAGAAAACATTATGAATTGACAGAAAATGAAAACATAACTCATCAAAATTTATAGTTACTTTGCGGGAAATATACAGAATTAAAAACAAAGAAGTTCTCAAGCCAGTGTTCTTAGATCCCACTTTAAAGAAACCAGGAAAGGAAAAGTAATTAAGCTCAAAGTAATGACAGGGAAATAATAGAGATTTGGGCAGAAATCAATGAAATAGAAAGCAGAATATAATAGAGAAAAATCAATGGAATCTAAACCTGGTCCTGTGACAAACATCAATAAAATTCATAAAATTCTAACCAGATTGATCCAAAAATAGGGGAAAAGAGCCAAATTACCAATATCAGAAATAAAAGAAGGACATCATCACAGATGCTACAGACACTGCAAGACTAATAAGGGAATATTACCAACAAGTCTATAAACCAAAAAATGTGACAATTTTAACAAAATGGACACATTCTTTAAAAGACACAAACTACTAAAGGTCACCCAAGGAGAAACAATCTGAATAGCGTCACCATAGTAAAAACCTTCCCGCAGAGAAAAACTCCCAGAGTAGATGGCTTCACTAGTGAATTCTAGCAAACATTTAAGGAACAAAAGTGAATCTGCATAAATTCTTCCAGAAAATAGAAGAGGAAGCTATACTTTCCAACTCATTTTATGAAGCAAGCTTTACACTAGCATCACAATCAGCCAAATAGTTATAAAAGATGAAAACAATAGACAATTATTCAGATGAGCATACACCCCAAAATCCTTAACAAAACATAAAAAATTTAATCAAGGAATATATACATATTTATGTAACTATAAGCTATGACTGAGTGGACTTTACCCCCAAAATGCAAGATTGGTTTAACATTGAAAAATTCTCTTAATAGATGCAGAAAAATTACTGGAAAAAAAATCAGCATCTATTCATGATAAAAAATTTTCAGTAACCTAAGAATAGAATTGATCGTCACGATAAAGGACAGCTTTCAACAGCTAACATCAGTATAGTTGTGAGAGACTGCAGTTTTCCTCTTATAACTGAGAACGAGGCAATTGTTTACCACTCCTACCCAACTTCATATTAGAGGTTCTGTTCAGTGAAATGATGCAAGAAAAAGAAAAGACATACAAATTGGAAAACTGAAATAAAACTGTACTTATTCACAGACAACATGACCATCTATGTAGCAAATTCTATGGAAATCTAAAATAGCAAACTAGAGCTAATAAATAAATTTAGGAAACTCATAGAATCCAAAGTCAATATACAAAAATTAATTGTATTTCTATACACTAGGAAACAAACAACAAGCAACTGAAACTTTTAAAAATGTCACTCTCAAGAGAATTAAAAATATGAAATATTCAGCTATAAGTTTAACAAAATTTATGCAAGACTATGTGCTGAAAACAATAAAACATTTCTGAGAGAACTTAAATAAGACTAAAAATAAATGGAGAGATATATCATATTCCTGGCTCAGAAGACTGTCATTAAGATTTCAATTTTCCCCAAATTGAACTACATTTTCAATATAATCCCAGATAAAATCCCCACAGACTTTTTGCCACATTTAAAATACTCTTTTGTAGACAAGGAAACTCTTATCTTTATGGAAATTCACAGAACCTAGAATTGCCAGAACAATTTTGATAAAGAAGAAGAAAGTTGGAGGGTTTATACAACCTGAACTCAAGCCTTATTATAAGCTACAGTAATGAAAGCAGTGTGGTACTGGTGTAAGATAGATACCTAGTTCAATGGAACAGAATATATATAATATATTTAATTGATTTTTGACAAAACTGCCAAGGTAATCCAACAAGTAAAGGATAATCTTTTCAACAAATGATACTGGAAACATCAGCTATCTATATCTTAAAAACCTCAAATCTTAACACATACCATATATTTTATTTCAAGTGAATCATGGACCTAAAGGTAGGAGTCAAAACTATTAAAATTCCATAAGAAAACCTAAGAGAAAGTTTAGAGACTCAAATTAGGTAAAGATTTTTAAGTAGGGCAAAAACAGTACAAACTACAAAAGAAAAAATTTTAATTGGACTTTGTTAAAATTAAAAACATTTGTTCTCCGAAAACTCTGTAAACAAAATGAAGTCGAGTCACAGATTCGGATAAAATATTTGCAAAGCATTTATCTGGACTTATAATCGACATATATAAAAAAGTCTTATAACCCAATTAAAAAGGGAAAAAAGATTTGAATACACTTAAAATTAATATAAGCAAACAGTAAGGAGTAAATAAGCACATAAAGAGGTCCTCAACATCATTAGTGTTAGGAGAACGTCCATTAAAACCACAATGAGGTACTAATACAGACCCATTAGGTTAGCTAAAACCAAAAGGAGTAACAGCTAAAATTGAAAGGAATTAGTGTGTTGGTGAGGATGTGGAACAGGTGGAATCTTACACATGCACGATGCAAAAGACTACATGCTGTACGATTCCATTTGCATGGAACCCTAAAAAGGCAAAAACATAGGAATAGAGAGCAGATCAGTGGTTGATAGGGTTCAGAGATACGGGGAGGAAAGTGACATTAAAGGGCAAGCTGGGACTTGATGGGGTGAAGGAAATATTCTATATCATAACCATGATAGTGGTTAATGGCTGTATTCATTGATCAAAACTCTTCAAGTAATATTCCTAAAATTAGTCAATATTTTGTATGTAAATTGTACTTCAATAAAGCTGATTCTTTTCAAAGCAAAAGGCTGGAAAAAGATATCCCATGTGAACACAAATCCAAAGATAGTTGAAGTGACTGTATTAATATCAGGTTTCCAAACAAGGAATATTATTAGCAATAAAGAGGCACATTTCATAATATTAAAGCATTCATTCATCAAGAGAACATATTAAGGTTTACTTGACTGCCTACCCAGTTATTTTTAAGGCTGTTAAAATGTATCTTCCTGGCACAAGTTTACTTCCCTTTAGAAAGAGAGATTCTAAAATGACTTTTTTGTTGTTGATTTAGTGTGGCTTGGAGTGGGGGAGATTTTCTTTCTTCAAATAGTGTGCCTGAATGTTTTCAGCCAATTTCTCAAGTTCTACAGTAATTACATTGGCTGGCTTTGTTCATCTGCTAGATATATTATTAATCGCCTTTCATTCAGAAGTCTGAAACTTACTGGCTTCACTGACAGATTTCCCATGTTACTCAGTAAAAAAGTAACTCAATCTGTCAGAAAACTTCTTTCACTTTGCCACATATTGTAATATTTAGGAAGATTAACAAACTTGAATCACCACGATTGACTCAAATGATGGCCAAAACTAAGCTGAGTTTCCAAAAATGAGAGTTCAATCTTAGAGCTTCCCCCCTTCAAAATTTTTCAACCTGATGATCAGAGAATCCGCAGCAACTCTGCCTGCTTTTCCACCACGCCATCACTCTCCAAAATGAATCCTCATGTTGTTACCACCATCGTGGTATCACTTGTCTCTACTTTCGCTTACAGCGTTGCCTAAGTTTCTCCCACTTTCCCTCAGCTCTAGTCTATTTCCCTCCCTGCTGCCCTGTCCGTGTTCTTTCCAAGCTTCAACCACAGCATCTGGACCCCCCTCTTCTTGCCCAGGTCATGATAACATGGCACCATGGATTTGTAACTCACCTTTGCTGCATGAGGTTTGTAAAACATACTTTCTTTAAAAAGCTGAGGCTGATTTTCATGAAATGAGTGTAATTCAGATGTCCACTGAGGCCACGCAGTCTCTTGAAGTGGAGGAAATGCAATCTGGCTGTAACCCACACGTGGTGGGAAGTCCAAAGCCTCCCTAAATTTGTTACTTCCCGGAGGGCTCATGCTCTCCTGGTCACTTTTGGCTCCTACCGAACTCTTGTTCTCACCTCCCAGAATTTCTCTCATTTCTCTGCTCCATACTGGCTGAAGTGTGGCATGTTACTAATTTTCTGTGAGCCCCCTCACTCCAATAAAAACACTCACACCTAGCATTTAAATATGTAGCAGATCCTGCAAATGGAAAACTTTCGCATTATCCTCTTACTCCAAATTCCCCTCCCATTTTCCTCTTCTCTTCATTTCCCTAGATCCCAACCTTTAAAGGACTCCAGGAAACTCTTCTCCCTTCATTCTCCTAAGCAAACTAGTGCAGCTCATGGGCCCCTAATTACCTCATGTCCTGCGTATCTAGAGAGGAGATATCTAATGCAACCTAAAGAGAACTATAAATCTCCCTAAGGCAGAATTCCATGATAGATGCTACTTCCTTGTCTTTTCCTACTTTGGGCACAAGATCCAAGGTTCTAGGAGGTGAGCACAGTTAACCCGGGCCAGTCATCCTTACATAATAATACCCAGAGGAGGCTTTATACATTAGGGTGTTATGAAATTGACTGAAGATTTCAGACTGGCATTTTGCTGACCTTTGTGAATAGAGCTCAGAGCTCATGAACTGAGAATATGAAATGAAAAATACTGGCACTTGTTGACCTTTGAAGATTGTGTAGCTACTTGTATTCCTTACATTATGAATAACTGGACCCTGCTTTAGAATGAAAACTGGTTACAGAAGGGTGACATTAAAGGTTGTAGTGAGGTTCCTGATATCAGCATCAGTTTCCTCATGTGAAAGATGAAAGGATAATAGCTCTGGTCTAGTTTCCATTTTCTTCTGGGTGATTCAGGTTCTTTTCGTCCTTCAAAGTATGGCTATCATGGAGAGGTCCTTTTCTTAATTTGAGTTCTTACTTGCTACTAATCAGCGATATTTCCTAGTCTTCTAATTTTAACCTCAGAAGGAGGGGCTGCAGCCATCTGTTTCTCTACTCTTTTTGTGTATCTCTAATCTCTGTTAGATTCATCCTCTTTGTGAGACCAGGGTTCCCTAAGCCCTGCAATGACTGTGTGGTGTGTGTGTGTGTGTGTGTGTGTGTTGGGATGGTGCACTGGCAGAAAGTACCTCTTTCAACTGGGAGTCTGGACTTGAAAATGATGTCGCAATTGTGCATCCCCATGACAGTTTTTATATTATATTGTTTTTAAAAAGAGCACCAGAAGGTGATACCTATTCAGCCACTTTATCCTAACCCTAGATAATTAGGTGTTGGAACATGAAGCAGGATAGATGTAGCTGCCACTTAGCATTCCTGGTTTGTGCATGAGCCAACAGGGCCATGAGACTAGAGCATAACATTCATTATTTATGTGAGGATCTTATTATCATTGTTATCAGTATTAATAGTAGTATCCGTATTAATACTGATTTGGTTTTGACAAATCTGCTTTCTAATTACCTTAAGGTAATACATTTTTAATAGAATAAACGCTTTGTTATTGGAAAAGGCTGCATTTACATAATGCCAAACATAATTTTTCCAAACTGCATAGTTAAGATAATAATTTATTACAATTGATATCATGTAGGTTTTGCTTAAATCTTGCCCCCTCTAAATTATTAGTTACTTTATTGAAAGTAAATAGATCAACAGGTTGCTTTACTGGTGTATATTTTCAGCCTGAGAAAATTTTATCTTGAGTCATGATGGCAGAAGGATCCTAGCTCAAGGGTCTAACGTGTATCCACCCTAAGGATCCAGACACACATGGGCTTTCTGATATGTTTTGTTAACATATCAAAACATATGATATCAAAACATATGATATCAAAACATCAGAGGGCTGATGTGAGAGGGCCCTCTCTGCACAAGAGCCTCCAGGAGAGAGAGTTATCCTTGGGAAAGATTGAGTAAAGGAGTATGAAATTTGTTCATAACAATTGACTAGTGACTATGGTCCACACAATAATGATAGGACAGAATATTCAGGGAATGCAGCCTTCAGTTCAGTGTGTGTGGCCCATGAGCCTGGGAAGCCAATGCATAAGAAGTAGGGCCACATGGCCCAAGTCCAAAGCCAGCCTCACCAACAAGGGTGGAGAAGTCCCTTCCCAGGGCCTCCATAGGCATCTGCACAGACTATGCACCTTATGGTAGGCTGAATAATGCCCCCGCCAAATATGCCTATATCCAGATCCCCTGTTTTGTGAATATGTCACCTTACGTGGTAAAGGGGACTTCGTGAAAGTCATTAAACTTGGTGTGATTATCCTGGATTATCTGGTTGAGGCCAATGTAATCACAAAGGTCATTTTAAGAGGGAAGCAGGAAGATCAGAGTCAGAATAAGAAGAAGCAAGGAAGAAAGCAGAGGTCAGAGAGAAGATGCTACGATGCTGGCTTTGAAGATGAAGGAAGCAGCCACGAGTCAGGGATGCAGGCCGCTCCTAGAAGCTGGAAAAGACGAGGAGACAGATTTTCCCCTAGAGCCTTCAAAAGGAGCACGGGCTCGCTGACACCTGGATTTCAGCCTCGTGAAAATGATTTTGGACTTCTGACCTACAGAACTGTAAGAAAATAAACTAGTATTGTTTTGATCCACTAAATTGTGGTAATCTGTTATACAGCAATACAAACAAATCCACATGTCATGCCCCCAGGGGCCACCTTCCGCACGGACGCTGATCTGAATGCTGCTTCCGGGAACTAGGCAGCACGGCTGTCTCTGTAGCCACAGGGCAGGGGAAAGGGCAAGGAAACCGTGGTGCCGAGTGACTCAGGGACTCGAGTAGCATGCTCTTGGGAGTCTCATCCTCCTTCCATCTATTACTTTACTCTCCACCCTCATCTCCACCCTCCCGAGGCCCTTATTCCCATCTGGCCAATCGGGAAACAGGTGTTGGGTCCTTCCTGGCTACCACCACCCCATCTTCCCAACCTCCATACACACTGACCCAGATGGAGGTAAAGCTGTTGTTTTATTGAAGAGCCAGGAGAGACACACGTTTCCTCTGAGGATGGGAAACGTCTCACGGTGGGTCTGCAGAGAGTTTCAGGGGAACCCTCTCTTCCTCTCAATGTCCCTCTATCCCTTTGGTCCTCTTTTCTTTCTACATTTCCACTTCAAACCCATTGTCCCTCTCAGTCTGATGACCCAACCCACTTCCTCAAAAACGCCACTACACCTATCTGCAAAGGAGCCGTGGTCTGCTGCCCCAGCATGGGATTTGCAAACTCTAACCCTTCAGGAGGTAGCTGGATGCTTCCCTTGGACTGGGTCTTTATGTCTCCAAGAGAATCCAGCACTGGCTCTGGACCCCAAAACGGAAGTGAAAGCAGATGCTCTGTATCCACTTTGGTGTCACAGAGTGAGGCCAGTTGGCTCCCAAATGACTTCCCAGCAAACATACCTCGGCCCACATTTGTTTTCTCCCTAAGAAGCACTCAGTCTGAAATCATGGGGGCAAGGTCTTTTCCCAGACAGCACTTGGACCCCGTTCCTCAGGTAAGTATCACAAAAGTGTGCTGGGCCAAGGAGTCAGGAGCTCTTTGCCATGGCTGCTTTCGTTATCAAGAGGCCTGGTCAGCAGAGAACAATCCAGACACAGCTATCCGGGATACGTGGCACCATCTCCATAGACTGCTTCTGATTCCCAAACTTCTCTCTGGATAGAAGGCAGGGGGTGTCTCGGTAAGTGACCCAGAGAAGAAGCAGCAGAGCATAGTGAATAAGAATTGGTAGGCTTGGACTTCCCTGGTGGCACAGTGGGTTAAGAATCTGCCTGTCAGTGCAGGGGACACGGGTTCGAGCCCTGGTCCGGGAAGATCCCACACGCCGCGGAGCAACTAAGCCCATGTGCCACAACTACTGAGCCTGCGTTCTAGAGCCCACGAACCACAACTACTGAAGCCCGCACGCCTAGAGCCCGTGCTCCGCAACAAGAGAAGCCACCGCAATGAGAAGCCCGCGCACCGCAACGAAGAGTGGCCCCCGCTCGCTGCAACTAGAGAAAGCCCGTGCACAGCAATGAAGACACAATGCAGCCAAAAATAAATAAATACATTAAAAAAAAAAAGAATTGGTAGGCTTAACGTGGAGCTAGAGGAATGAGAATATGTGCTTATATGAAATGCCCCCAGATAATCACTTTCTGAACTAGTTGGGAAGAATTTAAGGGAGGCTAAATTTCTTGCAATCCTGTGGGCAAGGCCTGAGTCAGAAAAATACTTCTCGATGCTGTTAGTTCAAAACTGTTTTTCCTCCAGGCTGCTATATTCTCGAGAAACATATGTTAAATGTGTTATTTTCACAAAGATCTAGTAAATCTAATTGTTTGCAATTTGCTTCTTTCTTATTTTTCCCCATTTTTATTCACTGTAACAACATATTGTAATAACAATAAAAGAAGTTAAAAATGAGGGAAATTACCCAGAAATCTGCCTACGAAAGCAATTCTTTTATATTTTCCGTGTTTCCTCCCAGGAATTATCTATATGCTGGCAAAACAGTTCTATGCTACTTCCCAGAATGGAAGATCTAGAGAAAGATAGAGCTCTGCTTCTAAAATGTTATGAGACATTGGCCACATCACTTAAAATCTTGGGTATCAGTTTTTCATATTTAAAATGAAAAAATCAGACTAGTGGATTTTTTCATGGATCCTTCTAGTTTTAAAATTATTCGTACTTCGTTCCTTGCAACAGAATGAGTCTGCTTTGAAGCATCATGTTTGGGGAGCTGGACATTTTTAAAAGCTGAGAGAATGGTACTGGCAAGTAAAAATGGCAATTAGCAACACCACAAACAATAGACAGGAGCAGAAACTGAAACTTGATAGTAACCTTTCAATAAACATACTTTAAAATAACTGCTTGTTTTGTTCTAATTCTAGAATTCCCCAAACTTGTTTGCAAGACAAAGTTTTTCTAACTGTGACTTAGCCTTTTGTCCTGAAGGCAGGCTAGAGATAAGTATAGCTCCAACAAGAGTGCAGTATAGGGACAATGGCTACTTTGGTCATTAACCACAGAAATATTATATTAACGTCATTAAAAATCAACGAATGATGCTCCTCCTTTTACCATTTTGTGGTTGCATGCTATGCAATTTGGAATGGTGCTTGTCTTAGTCAATTTGGGCTGCTTTAACAAAAATATCATAGACTGGGTGGCTTAAACAACAAACATTTATTTCTCACAGTTCTGGAGGCTGGAAAGTCCAAGATCAAGGTGCTGGCAGATCCAGTGTCTGGTAAAAGCCTCTTCCTAGTTTTCAGAAAGCCTTCTCCCAGTGTACCCCCCACGGCAGAGAGCAGAGAGAGGAAGCCAGCTCTCAAGTCTCTTCTTACGAGGGCACTAATCCCATTCATGAGGGTTCCACCCTCATAACCTAAGTACCTCCCAAAGGCCCCAACTCTCTTAATATCCTCACATTGGGAGTTAGGATTTCAATATATGAATGGGGGCAGTACCCAAATATTCAGTAATTAGCAGAGCTGGACCATAGTAGCTGTTGTCTCTATACTGGCCTGTTGTTGAAGACACACTTATCTTTAGTCTGCTTTCGCTACTACTTTGAACCAAGATATTCTGGCAATAAGCATGGGATCTTATTTTTAAAAGATGAAAATAACAGTTGGTAGAAACCTTCAAGTGCTTTTTCAAGCCACAGAGTATTTCCTCTCCCCAGCAATTTAAGGAGAACGTATGCTTAGATACATGGATCACAGACATATTCTAGAGCACAGCTTCCGTCAGTAAAGCTGGTCTTAAACTTCATGTGCTTCATGACTTTCTACACTGGAGCAGAAAGCATGGAAGATACCGAGCCAGGTTACTATTCTGTAATTCTGACCATTTGTGAGTTACATTATACACAGGTATTACGTATCAGAACCACACCTTCACTTGGCACGGTGCAGTGGCAATGCAGATTAAACCTCGGTTACCAAAGAATTGTGCAAAGCAAGGATGTAGTTCATGTGCACATGTTTTAGATAACATGGCACCATGCATAGTGAGAACTGCCTGTACTACAATCCGGACACTTTATTGCATCCTTATGAACTTGCGGTATATACACAAGATTTACCAACATTATTAGTCACTGTTCTGTTCAGAGATCTAAAATCAGCAAACAGGACTAACAACGTGGTGAGGGTCATCTTAGCTTTATTGCCAAGCCGTGCTATTTATCTTAACATATGAGCTTTGGCAATTTCTTGGATGTTATAGTGCCTGTGATGCTTTTGATGAAACACTTTGGGATTGAGTAAATTTGATGATGCTAATAAAACAAGAAAATTTATTATACTCTAAATGGCAACTAAACTAGAATTAAAATGCCAACTTGGAGCACTGTGCTGAGAAGCATTCTGAGGTCCCATGTGGATCCCATGGGGACGTGTATATAACTGAGAGGCTATATAGTCTATTGACAGTGGGAAACATATGTCACATATTTGCCATTCTTGTGTAAGGAAGACTATATTACATATCATACTAATGTTAAATCAGCTTCTAACATAAATGCTGTTTATAAAACACAGATAGAGGGACTTCCCTGGCGGTCCAGTGGTTGAGACCCTGTGCTTCCACTGCAGGGGGCGGGGGTTTGATCCCTGTTCGGGGAACTAAGATCCCACATGCCTCGCGGCATGGCCAAAAAATTAAAAATTAAAAAAAACACAGATAGAGAGTTCTGGTGGGATTCACACTATATTCATGTGTCTTCAGGTATAGCAAACCCCGCTCAGGCTGCAGAGACTGAGAAAAGTATCTTGTATGCATTGATGGAGGATCACAAATAAACTCCAATTGCATTCAGCCCAGGAACTCTTAAAGTAGTTGTAATATGGCAATGACCTTTCAAAATAGGTTCTATGATCTTTTTCTCATAAGACACTTGGCCAAGACCAGTGCGTACTGGTCAGATGCATCAGGAGCTGACATCAGTCACCTTGACTGATATCTGATTTCAGCTGCAGATGCATTGGATAGTTTAAATTTAGGATCACCTCATGCTGACAGTTCTTTACCTCAAGCATGTTCAGGGCATCTTTTCTCCTCCGGGAGCCTGGTCATCTTTTCTTTGGGGCATCATTTCTTCTCTGACTCTGCAGGGACTTGCTCAGCCAGCTGGCACACACACGTGAAAAGCGGAGGTAAAGTCCCCGAGGGAAATTGCTCAACCAACAGGCGAAAGGAGCCAGCTGGTAAATGGGTGTGATGAGAAAACAGTTATTTGAGTTACTGCCTGGGCATTTTACAGTATGGCAACCCTGCTCACACCCAGAGTCTGGACATTTAGATAAGGACCTGAGCAGGATCCCTGCCCCAAGTTCCTGCTTTGCTTTTCCTGAGACACCTTTTCCAGCCCATGAACAGTGAGTGAGTGACCTTTGTCCCAGCCACCTTATAAGTAGCAGGCGCTTGCTTGCTACCCTGCTCTCTATCTCCTGCTCCCTCATGACCTGGAGTAGAGGACTGCCCTTCCCCAAGCTCATTGCCCCATTCCTGGGATCTGTAAGTAGTAAATCTTGTGACTTGACATCTTCTGTGTGAATGTACTAAAACTCTGTCTTTAATCAAAATGACCCTGGGGTTTTCCCTTCCTCAAAGTGGGAGTACAGATGCTGAGGGACCTACTTGCTGACCCCGTGTGTGGGTGGCTGGAGCCTCCTCATTCATCAGGTCAACATCTGCATATGCTTAATTTAATACACCAGCAATGGACCCCCAACACAATGGGCATGCTGCCTCTCCTTCAGGTGGGCAATTCCAAGATGTATTTTATACGTGTATCTTGAATTACCAGTGGAATTGAACCTCCACTGCCTGCAGTGATAACCTTGATAATGCACCATTTTGGCAAGTTTTTCTCCTTCCCTGTGTCATTCTCTTCCCCTGCTCACTCATGATTCCTAGGATTTTCTTCCAAATAAACTATCGCATATAAGTCCTTGTATCAGGCTCTGCTGTAGGGGAACTAATGATAAGACAATACTCTTTGAAATTGCAAGGACCATACAGTTAATGATGCTGAAAGTTGCATGATAAATGGATAGTCCTAGGCCTTAGTTTATGAAGAATATTCTAGATTCCATCAATGGAAATAGTATAAGATCCTATTAAGAAGGAAGAGAGCCATAGCTTGGGTCAAAATGGCACACCAACTGCTTGTCCACGCCTACTTGCCATTCCCACCCCAAATTAGCAATGACACAAAAGAGATTATTTATAACAGTGCTAGAAAACAAGGAAATGCCATCAAAGGATCAAAATTTTGGAGGAATCCTTGATTAACAGAAGGCAGACAAGTTTGATGGCACAACGGCCAATGGCACATGCAGACAGGACTTCTGCAGAAGGTAGAGCCACTTTCACAGAAGCTCTAGCCCAGAGGTAATGGGTACAGGGAGTAGGAAGAGGACCTGCAGCAATTGCTTGGGTGATTGCTTTGGTAAACCACAGGAACAGCTAAGAATGTTCGTGCTTCTCCACCAATTGCTAACTTATATCTAGTGACACACAGACAGCGCAGGGCTCTTTATTTCCACCTAGAACAGTGAGTGTGGGCACTAGATCCAGAGAATCAGAGAAGTGCCCAATATGTCTGAGGATACCTGTGAGTAGAGGGAGGGCCAGCACCAGACAATAAGGTACTGGCATTCCCTAGCAGAATAAGATTCTGCTCCTTCCATAACAAATGCTAGCAGCAGTTCCCAAGCAAATTCACAGTTAGGGGCACAGAGAATCTCAACTATAAAGCACATAACCAAGAATTACCAAATATTTCAGTATATCAATATGATCAGTCATCAAATTCAGCAAAGAACTAACAAACACCCAAGGAAGCAGAGTTATTAGCAAATAGAAGAGGACATGAAAGAAATATAATCATATGATAATTTAGCATCTGATAAAAGTGCTAGTCAATTTGTGACAAATAGATGGAATACTCAATAGAGGAAAACATTATTTGACTTGCTTCTTCATTATTTACAACAGAAATAAATTTCATGTAAAATAATAGTAATAGGAGAAAACATGGCTGAATATTTTTTCCAATTTTGGCATGAGAAAGACCTTTCTAAGAATGACAAAGATCTTACAAACAATGAAGAAAAGTATTAAATAACTGTATTGCAATAAAACTAAAAACAAAGTGAAAAAGTGGAAAAATTTGCAACCTACCTGGCAGAAAAAGAGCTAATCACTTTACACTATAAAGAGCTCTTACAAATCAATGAGAAATTACCAATAATCCAACAGACAAATAAGCAAAGACTACGTAATTAATTAACTTAATTAATAGAAAAAAAATCCAAATGACTTACAAATGTATGAAAAGATCATCCATAAAATTTAAAGCTCTCACTCATAATTACAGAAAAGCAAAATAAACAATGACACCATCTCTAACTATCAAATTTATAAAGATCAGAAAGTTTATAATATACAGTTTTGTTAAGGTTACAAGGAAATAGGCAAATTCTTAGTACAAGCTTTTGGAGGGCAATTTGGTAATCTTTGTCAATGTTTTAAATGTGTATACATTTAGACTTGGCAATTATACTTCCAGAAATTCATCCTACAACTTATATTCACATGATGAGTGTAAAAACAGATGTGTAGACATGTTTACTACAGCATTGTTTGTAATGGCAAAAAAAAGTCTAAATATTTATCAACAGGATAGTAAATGAATGATTCATGCTGATCCATATGGTGAATTATGAGAAAGTGTAGTTTAAAAAGATAATTCTGTATGTATGAATATGAAGTTAACCCCCAAATTTTATGTGAAATAATGAAAAGAAATAACAAAAATAGGCATAATTCAGAAGTACATATAGTATGTCAACTTTTTTGTTTACAAATTTTTACATACCCACATAAAAATATATGCTTTTATATGCATAGAAAATTTCTGGAATTATATACCCACAAAAAAAAAAAACTGTTGACCACAGGCCTCTGCTGGTCCTAGATAAGAGGAAGATAATTTTCATTATTTGCTCATTGAGGTTACTTTTTTTTTTTTTTTTTTGCTCTTACCATGAGCATAAATCACTTTTTCAAGAAAAATTAAAAAAATAAGGTGTCATTATTAACCTGAGAAAGATAGGACAGGATAAATCAGGAGGAGGTTGCTACGTAAATAATCTGTCAGAGATCTCGGAGATGAAAAATTGCGGTCATTGAAATAAAAAAAAAACTAAGAAGATGGAGCCGACTAAAAATACAGATTAGTTAATAAAGACTGAATTCAGAAGCTAAAACCTCAAGTTGTGAGTGTCCACAGAATATAGTGTTAAATAGCACAGAAATAGAAGAAATAAAAGAAAAAATTAAGAAATCTAGAAAATAGATCCAGAAATTCCATTATCTGTCTAATAGGAGTTCTGGTTAAAAAAGAAAAAAAAGAATAAATGCAAATGGAGAGGAAGAATTACTCAAATTAATAGAAGAATATTTTCCATGAGTTTTCAGATGGAAAGAACCATTTGACTGTCTAAGAGTTTGAATGAAATAACATCCACACCTAAACACACTATAGTGAATCTGAAAGCCCAAAATAATGGGGAGGAAAAAAATAAGAGCTTCCAAAAAGGGGGGAAATGTTTAACCTCTGAAGGAGCTGTAATTAAGTCACAGAAAGATTTTGGAATACCCACAAAACTTCAACATGACACTACAGGTGTTCACTCAGTAAAGATGTGTCAAAAACATAATATAAATGCTCAAAACAACAACAAAAACAAAAGTACCTTCAAACTACCCTAGACTTTCCATATGCTGTTGTTTTTCCCACAAAGATGATCATTCCTGAGCCTCTTCAGACCTGCTAGAAAGCCAGACTGTGGCACTGGACTTGTCTACTTGGTGGTACTATTTGGACTGTCAAATAGTATTGACTCCCAAGCTTATAGTGGAATGCTCCTGTAAAAAAATTTCTTGTTTCTTAATCACTGACTCTTCATGATGTTAGAGTAACGCTTAGCCATACAATATCAAATAACTATGAGAATGGTAGAATGCCATAGAGCTGTATCAATATATTACCAGCTTTGAGTGATCCCGTCAATGAACAGACCTCACACAAAGTGCGAAGATAACCATAGGAATAAAAATCTTTCAAATTTTCCTCTACGTCTGGATTTTTTAGTACTGATCATAATATTCTTTGGAAACCATTTTATTAGAGTAGAAACACACCTTAATTATGTCACTACGTAGGCCATGCTACTTCCTTTTTCTCATTTCTTAGGTTTGCATGTTTTTTTCCCAAAGACTGGGAAAACAATAGTAAATGTTAACACAATCCACGTGTGTCTCGGGAACATATGAAAAGTTTTGGTCAAGACACTGTATTGAATGTACATGTACATTATGGGGGCTGGGGGGGGATTTCTTGACTGTGAACGGCTACTGTTGTGTACTGGTCTCAGCCTTTCAATAACTAATGTTGTGGCTGGACCAGCCCCTTGAGATTCATATGACTGCAAGATGCCCTTAACAATAACCACTAGGAAACTTTGACAAAAAGGTTTACTACCCACAGGTTCTGGAAATTACTTGGCATGTCTGGGGCCATGCATTGAATTCACGGGTGGGCAGGGGAAAGAGAGGGAGAGAGAGGAACAGAGAGTGAGTGGGGCCTGGGGTCTGCTTTTATTGGGGTCCAGGGTCCAGGGTGAAGGCCTAGGGTTTCTAGGGCTCATCCTTTATTGGTGATTTTAAAATATAAGAGTGGGAATTTAAAGCACAGGAAGAGAAGAAAGCAAATGGCCCAAATGGTCAGTTATCAAAATGAACCGAGATCTCTCAAAGAATGGGGTGAGGGGGCAGCCAGGCTCTTTACCTAGTAGAGTAGCTGGCGATGTGTCTATCTGAGATAGCCACATTTGGAGTGGATGCCTAGGTAGTCAAAGCTTAAGTTAGGCACTTGCACTACAAATAGAAAAGCCAACTGTCAGGGCTTGCACTATAGCTACTCACAATAGCTCAAATAATCATAGCTCCATCTCAAGTCTTGATGACCATGTCTCTCTGCCAATTCTGTATAACTCAGGGATTGTGTCACCCTATCTGTTCTGAATATGTTCACCAACTCCATGAGCTAGGTTTGAGGAATTTTCTGACAAGGACCTTAGGTGATATATCACTATCTTATTTCATTACCCTTAAGTCAAGTTAAGTGCCCTACAGCTGGTGATTAGCAAACCAAATTTCTTTCCTTTGCTCAATATAACTCTTTGTATAATAACAGAAGTCAGTTGTGCTGAAACAGTGTCTCAAGATGTGTCTTGACTGTCTCCACGTATACTTTTGGTATAAATGATGTGTATACTTTGTCCACTGAATCTCATTTCAAACAGTTTTATGGAGATGTAATTCACATACCATACATTCACTCATTTGAAGTGTACAATTGAATGGTTTTTAGTATATTCACAGATATGTGCAAGATCACCAGAGTCACTTTTAAAACATTTTTATTACCTAAAAAAGACACCTTTTATCTGTCACTCCCCTATCGCCCCATCACTTCTCCCAGCCCTGGGCAACTACTTCCTCTATACTGTTGTCCCTCAGTATCCACAGGGAATTGGTTCCAGGACCCCCACAGAAACCAAAATCCATAGACACTCAAGTCTCATATTAAAATGGCATACCATTTGCATAAAACCTATGTACATCCTCCCATATGTTTAAATCATCTCTAGATTACTTATAATACCTAATACAATGTAAATGCTATATAAATAGTTGCCAACTCATGGCAAATTCAAGTTTTGCTTTTTGGAACTTCCCGAAAATTTTTTTGTTTGTTTGAATATTTTCAATCCAAGATTGATTGAATCCACAGATGTGGAACCCATGGTATGGAGGTCCAACTGTGTACAGATTTCCCTGTCCTGGACATTTTGTATGAATGAAGTCATATGTGGTCTTTTGTGACTGGCTTCTTTCACTTAGCTTAATCTGTTCAAGGTTCTTCCATGTTATAACATGTATCAGTACTTCATTCCTTATGACGGCTCAATAATATTCCAGTGTATGGATATACCATATTTTATCTATGTCTGTTGAGATTTAGTTTGTTTCCACCTTTTGGCTACTATGAATAATGCTGCTCTAAGTATTTGTGTACAAGATTTTGTGTGGGCATACGTTATCATTTCTCTTGGATATATACCTAAGGAGGGGAATTGGTGGGTCATCTAGTTTAAACTTTTGAGCAACTGCCAGACTTTTTCCCAAGGTGATGGCACCATCTTATGTTCCTGCCAACAATGTATGAGGGTTCTGATTTTTCTACATCATCACCAATACTTGTTATTGTCTGCCTTTTTTATCTTGCCACTCTAGAAGATGTGAAGTTGCATCTCATGTGTGATTCTGATTTGCATTTTCCTCATGACTAATGATATCAAGCATCTTATGTGGTTATTGGTCATGTGTATATTTTCCTTGGAGAAATGTCTATTTAGATCTTTTGCCTATTTTTTATTTGGGAAGTCTTTTCATTATTAAGCTGTAAGTGTTCTTTACATATTCTGTATACAAGTCCTTTGTCAAAGATATGATTTGTAAATAATTTCTTTCATTCTGTGGATTGTTGTTTCACTTTCTGATGATGTCTTCTGAAACACAAAGGCTTTTAATTTTGATGAAGTCCAATTTATCTCTTTTTTCTTTTGTTGCTTGTGCTTTTGGTATCATATCCAAGAATCCTCCAAGAATCCAAGAATGGTCAAATCCAACATCATGAAGATTTATCCATTTCTTCTAAGAGATTTAGAGTTTTAGTTCTTACAGTTAAATCTTTGATACATTTTGAGTTTTTAATATGATGTGAGGTAGGGGCACAACTTTACTCTTCTGCATGTGACTATTCAGTTGATCCAGTGCCATTTGTTGAAAAGATTACTGTTTCCCAATTGGATGGTCTTGGCATTCTTGCTGAAAATCAGTTCACCATAGGTAGGTGGGCTCGTTTCTGAAATCTCAGTTCCATTAATCTACATGTATATCCTGGTGGCGAGTACCACACCATCTTCATTACCATTGCTTTAATATAAGTTTTGAAATTGGGAAGTGTGGGTCCTCCTACTTCGTTCTTCTTTTTAAAGGTTGTTTTGTGTATCTCATTTTGACCTAATGGTTGGTCTGCTTAAAACCAAAGCACTGGAAAGAGGCAGGTTTTTGTAACTCTGCGAAGAGAATTTCTGTGATACAAACCCTTACATGCAGATGTGCCAGGGCAACGCCATGTGTGTGTGTGTGTGTGTGTGTGTGTGTGTGTGTTTCATAATATAAGCATGGAGTGACATCTCACCACTTTTGCTATATTATTGGTTGGAAGCAAGTAACAGGTCCCTCCACATTCAAGGGGAGCAGGTCTTCCAGAGCTTGAACATGAAACTGCCCTGGGGTCTGTCTGAGAAAACATCAGTGCATTTTTTCACATCTATTTAAATGTAAATAGCAGCAAATTGTCCTTTGCCAAATTATCTGTAAATTAAAAACTTTGATGATATCAGTAAATATCTGGTAACACTAATTAAAATCAGGTGGGTAGTAAGTATAGCCCAAACATTTCATTCTGACAAAGTACTTGCAAGCATAAACATAAATATGTGTGCACAGAGACACACACACAAATACATACCAAATTCCACCACCAGTACTATGAATCATCATGGCCCAAAGAGTTTAGCAAACAGAATTCTTCTTTATGCTGAAAAAGTATATTGAAGGCCAAAAATTATCCGAATAATTTATTCTAACATTTTCTCAAATCCTCCACCAGTTTTTCCAATTAAAATTCTTTTTGCCAAAATATCTAGATATCTGGGTCAACCATGCATTTCATCTTGTCTTATAAAACTACCTTTATTTGCCATTGTTGATGTCACACTTGAGTCCCATATATGGGCTGCCCAAGTACGTAATAGGGAAGTTTTACCTTACATTAAAAATGTAACAGAAAATAGTTGTCGTGGTAAGTATTGCAGCTCTAAATGTTTTGCACCCCCTTTTCTGTTGGTTGGAGTGTTTTACACTTCCTCCCTTTACTAAAATAGCAGAAACATCTGCATCTCCTTCCTCAATCAGAACAATACTTTATGAGTCCCAGATTTACAAACAGTATCAGTTACATGCAGTAAACCTTATTCTTGGTCTTATTAATTACTTTCCATCAACTTATCCCTCAGGCATTTTGGTTACAAAAGCATGCTGACAATCAACAGTAACGGTTTTAAGTTAGTTATTTGACAAGTAGGTCCCTTTGCAAAGAGTTTCTTGTTAATTATTTAAAGAATAAGTGCCATGGGGAGACTTTGCTTGTTCTCTTGTAAGTCATATTCATTCATCTATAGCTGTTTTTCTCCTCTCCTCTAATTCTCTACAGAATTTTTAGAAGTCTGAGATATAGACATTCCAAGGTACGTTAAGTTGTTTTAATTTGTTATATAGCAAATTCACCCTAAGTCTTAAACCAGACTCTGATCTTAAAGACTCATGTCATTCCACGTACGATTCTCTGACATTAGGTTAAAAAAAGAAATGTAAACAATAAGTGTATCACATACAATATATTTTAACAGACCTCTTCGATTGTATTCTGCTTGCATCTCAGTTTCTGGGAAAGATGATGATTGATGAATCATTAAATGCATATGATCTGAAGTTCACGTGGGAAAAAGGTAAATTGGGAAACCTTTTATTCAGAGGCTGTGGGCAAATGATGTGTGAAATTGTTGACAAATTGCCTTCATTAAGCTTTTGAAGTGGACATTTTTTTTTCATAAATTTGGCTTCCTTTCAAATATGACTATGCAGAGTTTCAAGACATTCACTGTCAAGTTACAATCTGCAACAATATTTGTCCTTGAAAACCTTTATTCTTGAGCAAAGCGGCAGAAAGTTTAAAGTAGGGTTCTCCGTGACAGTACTTACATAGATAATACTCAATTTCCGAGCAAAACATGGAATTCAATGTTCTCCTATTATCCCGCAGATGAACAAAGGGAATAGGAGTGAAGTAGAAAGACCTTTTTCTTGTCAACTATTGACCTCTCAATAACAAAGCCTTTTGACTAGGGGTCCCCTATTGACCCTTGAAATTATAGTAATTCCATTATAGTTGTCTCTTTTCAGCTCAGTGCCACACAGTATAGTAGATAAGACTGTGGTTTTATAGTCTAACTGTTGGAGGTTTAAATCCCAGTTCTGCTACTTTCTAGGGGTGGGACTCCAAGCAACCAGCTCGTTTCTCTGTGCCTCAATATCCTCATCTGTAATTGAAAATAATAATATCTACTTAATAGGAGTGGGCTAAAAATGAAAATTCAACATGAGAACATAAAGAACTTGTCCTTTACCTGACACACAATAGACTATCGAGAAATGATAACATGTATCATTACATATTTGGAGAATCAGCACAAATTTTGGTCTGAACTTTGGATTTGAAGACCAAACATTTATCTAGGTTTCTGTAAATGTCTGTATTTATCTATAAGTCCATTATTTGGGGAATGCGCTTTTGGTTTCTATATGGCCTGCCCAATATTTAGGCCTTCTTTCCTCTGGGGATCTTTTTAGCAGAGGATAGATAATTTTGATAACATATTTTTTTCATTCAATGATTCCTGCTTCTTAAAAGGCTTTCCTGCAAATCATGTCTCTTCTTCCTCACACAGTTCTGCAGCGTGTGAATAGCCAGACAGGTAATCAGTGCTCTGAGATAGGCATTGGACAAATGAATTCATTACAGACCTTTGTTTTTCCGGATGAAGTAATCAAATCACTGAGAAGCAAAGTAACTTGGACAATGGTACATCCAGCCAAATCAGAGCAAAGACTAAGATCCAGAAATCCTGCCACCCAGTCTCCAACTGTCTAAAAGTCTTTAAATATCAATAAATACAAACTGGTGTAGGTCTTATACAAGTGGGTTTATCTGATAGAGCCTGTCCTTCCTAATAGTTTATAATCTGAAAAACAGAGAACTTTGACTCAGCTCTTCAAGGAATCTGGTATCATTTTCCAAAATTGGCTGCATTTTCCAGTCTTCAGTTTTGCCAATGAATATCCTGTAATGTGAGATGTGGGCTAGATGTAGTCTGAATCAGCAAGTGAAATATCAATTTGTTTTTAATCCATGGTAAGGAAGAGTTGTTTGGTAAATTCCTGTCCATTTCTCATTGTTTTAATCTACGCTCAGTTCATTTCTCCTTTTGTGTGGTATTCAGCAAGGATCTTATTTTGGAGCTTATGTTTCAAGATTGAATTCAGAGTTTGAACTCTACTGTTTGGCTTTTGGTGTGTTCTTCAGTGATAAAACTTGCTGTATGTCAGTTGGAGGAGAGCAGTCGTGATTGGGAAGTTAGTAACATCCAGCTTCAAGAAAGTCACTATTTGACCAACATGGCTATGGTGATCCCATCAACTCTTCTAAATTCAGACAACTGAATATTAAAGCGGACTCTGAAGTCCAGACCTACGTGTCCCCTCGGCTTGAGAGTCAAGGTCAAGAGAGGATTCCAAAGATACAAACCCACCCTTAGGGGTTGTGTTTCTCCTCTGGGCTACCTACCACCTGGAGGATTTCAGAGTACTGGTTCAGAAGAAAGATGGAACTGTGGTGATTTATGAGGGGCCACTAATCTCTAAGCAGTCTAGATGAGAAGAAGATCTACTCCAGTGATGGCTAGAGTTAGAAGCAGAGTCTCTCAAAATGCCTAATTCTCGATTCATATTCTAGGGAAGCTGAAGAGTATAAAGTCATTTCTACGGACCTGCATGTCCTCTACTGTCTCATGATGCTCTTGGGAGACTCGTTGCTGGACTGACTCACAATGTAACAGTTAGGGTGGAGGAACTGGGAATTGTCACACTCACACACACAAATAACTATACCAGAACCAGCTGCTTAAAATTGCAAAAAGTACTGAAAAGCACACTATTCTCTGCATCGAGTATCGGGTGTTACTGTCCCAGCCCTGCTATTAACTGCTTTCCTTACTTTGCAGAAGGCGCTCTGTGGCTCTGGACCTCAGTTTCTTAGCATTTACATTCTGTGATCATTGCTCCCTCCTCTTCTTCCACAAATCATCCTATAAGTGAAGGAAAAGAGTAAGAGCTATTTTCAGAATTTATTTCAATATGAAAGGAATGACTAGTGTCATTAAAACATAGGACAGAAATATAATTAATACAAGCTAGAAATGTGGGCTTTCTTTGGGTGCTCCAAATCAGACAAGATTAGCATTTGATGAGCTTTTCTCTTTGGTTACAGAATGTATATGATAGGATGAACCTATATAAAATTTGAAAATATTTTTAAATGGATTCTACAAAACCAAAATGTTTTTTCTATTTGGGGCTTGATTGAAAATATTTAAAATATCTAAAATCAGCTTCAGTCCTGTACAACTTTAACACAGATCAAGTGTTTTAAAATATTTATGATAAAGAAAATATTTCCATCTGGGCAGGGAATTTATTACTGGAATATCATACCAATTTGAATTGAAGCCACTGTGAGATTAATTTCTTCTCTGCTGCTGGAATATAAATGTGTTCTGACAGCTGCTTTCTGTAACTGAAGTGTACTTATTTGCATGCAGCATCTTCTACTTAATGAAATCATAAATATCGGCGGAATTTTGAATGGTTTAAGCAACAAACAAAGATTGATTATCAACGCAAATGCCAACTAGGGGTTTACTATGGTAACAAAGTATTGGCCAGTGCCTGTTTTGAAATCAACACCGGTTATTCAGAGCTTTCAGAGAGACAATCATGACTTTCAGAAGAACTTGCTGATGCTAAAAAAAAAAAAAAGAATTACTCAAAGGGAAAAGATGGCCTTGATCAAACACATGTTTTTCAGATTTATTAATGATTAACACACCAGACACTCTCTTTTGGATTATACTGCCCTTTCACTCTGGCTAAGAGCTGAAAAGATGGACATTATTACAGAAATAACATGTCGCGAAAGATATGACACAATTTAGGCATTTATGTAATATAATTGGAGTCTGAGTAGGTACAGTTAGAGGCTATAATTTAGGCATTGATGATGATAAAAGAGAAGGATTTCAAAGTAAGAAGCCGAATTTGTCATGCTTTGCTCGGGGATAGTTGCATCTAATTGAGAGGCTATCGACTCAAGCAGAAGATCTGAAAGTCAGTATAGCTTTAATATAAGTAAAAGGACCAACTGCCCTCTAGAAGCAAATAAAGGTGAACAAACACCATTAAAATTGAGACTAACTGAGAATAAAAATGGTTTATAAACAAAATGATGCCAGATAAAATTCTCACTCTAAGTCTCAAAAATCATATTTTCTTATTTCCCCCTTTTAAGAAGAACTTTACAACTAGCTGAATATGCTTTTGCCTAGAGAGCCTTCTATTCTAAGTACATCAGCTGCTGCCAGAAGGCATCTAAGGCAGCACTGGAGAGAGAATACAGTCATGAAATCCAAGGTCTAGATGTCTATATCTCTCTGCTAATAGTGACTGTTGAGCCAAAAGGAACATCCTGGAAAGAAAAGAAAGGAGGAAGCATGGAAGAAGGGAAGGAACTGAAGGGGATTCTCTCTCTATGTGTATTTAAGCTGCAAAAAGAATTATGCTCAACTAACTGTAAAAGTCTATATTCCCTAAAAACGACCAAGCCGTTCTCAGATAAAAGACAATTACCCACTGTACCTAGTTCTAGTGCATTCCTCTCTAGCAAAGTCTCTAATTCTACACTTCAATAAGGACAGAGCGATTTTATAAACAATGAAAGAAAATTCCATGAGTGGCAAAGTCGAGTGAGAATTAGACAAAGGGGAAAGAGAACAATATTAGCAGGCTCTGTTGCTTGAAATCTAGAATGCTGTAGAATCCTACTGAACTCTTACATTCCAGGGACCGTCATTGTGCATGGTCAGTATTTTCCACACAAATGGTGTTTTTGAGTCGTTTTTGGGAGAAAAAAGAAGGAAGCTATTTTGAAGTATTCAATCACTTAGTTTCTGCATTTGTCAGAACATGGCGCTAAGTATGAGATTATGTGCGGGCTATATTACTCAGAGGTTTTCCTTTGTAACAGAAAATCAGATGTTCTTAGGCTTTCTGCTGAGAGACTGGAAAAGTAATATTTAATGCTCGTTAATAGATATTTTCTTCTCCTCCCCCTTTCCTTCTCCCTCTTTTGAACTCCTAAGACCTAATTTTAGGTGGATCAAAAGTGGTCTCTCGTAACGTGCCGCTCCTCCAACCAAGAGTTACAGCATTATTGAGACTAGTGTTCTAAAAGGGCTGCTGCCTACCTGTCATGTCTGCTCTGGGCACCAGAACCTTCGGTGAAACTATTGTTTGAGGTTCACCTGAATCCCCTATGTGCCTTTACAGTTGCAGAAGAAATGGGTTTGTTTTTTATTTTTAACTTCAACCTGCATAAAGACAAGGAAAAGTATGAGAATGCCCAGACACCTACAATAGAATAAGAAACATGTATACTTTACTAAATAGTTAATGTAAATAAAATATGAAACACACTCATATAAACTTACCCAACCACAAATGCCATGTGAAGCTATAAGTTTTACAGTAGAAACTGGGGTTTTACTGTAGCCATGTCATCACCACCCTATGACTCTATCCTTGTTAACTAACAGTCTTATTTCTCTAAACTTGGATCTGCTATACCCACTGTTTTGGTTTTTTGTTTTTGTTTTTTTTAAGGAATATTTTGATCTTTTTTCAACAACATGGACCTCTTTGGAAATGCTATTTTCAATGGCTGCATTGTGTCTATCACATAGAAGGACTATATTATGATTTACGTACCCTTACTCTCCTTATCCCTTTAACAATTAATGGTAGATTTTCTTCTATGTACCAAGCATAGTTCTTGGTTCTTGGTCTCCAGGAGCTCAAAACTGATTGGGAGACAGAAAAATAAAAAGAAGAGAGGAGCACAGACTTGGTGGTGGGTGAAAGGAGGAGGAGGACACAATGGTGACATTCTGGACTCAATGATCCATCTCCTTTTTTCATGACTCAATGGAATGGATTAAATGGAGAGAAACCTCTGGTTTCAGCAACTATTGGGGAGATAACAGGACCAAGCTCATATTGTCCTTTTCAGCTGATAAAATCACATAATAGAGCCAATGCCCATTCTGACTACACGCTGTCTCTCAAGAATTTTGAACTTCAGATTTTGATAATTCTGGGAGGGACTTTCACCTTTTGTGTAAATTTTAACCATTTTATGAGGCTTAACATTAATAATCTTAGTTCCCTACTTAGAATATTATTTTTTAAAAATAAAAATACACAAATGTAAAATACCTGTCAAGCCAAAGATAATTTTATATTAGGGACTATTATTGACTTTTTAAATTAGCTATTTGTATTTAAATTTCCTGTTCAGAATAAAACTTACATTACAAAATGAAAGTAGACCAATCTGTTTCCTCAAGATTTATTTATTTATATTTATTGAGATATTACATATTTTTTCCTTCAAAACGCATTAGTCAGTACAGTGATTTTCAAAATTGTTTATAGCTAAGGGTCCTTTAAATTTCTCTAATGGTAATGTCCTGTGAATTAATTAGTAGAACAGCTGTATGAGCTGGTCCAAATTCTTCTCAAGACCTGCAAGATTTTGGGGGAAAGTATTAGGGAAACAAAGAGAATTAAGGCATAAGAAGTGCTGCTGGTTTTTCCTGATCAAGAAAACCAAACATTCTGGATTCTTAGCTTGACTGATAGGAAATAAGCCAGGGGTCCAAGAACAACTGGATTCCCAAGAACTTTGGTTTCAGAAATGTTATGACTTGGCAACTTTCTAATGTTTTATGGGGAAAATGGCAATGTCTCTAGCAGAAATCCCGCTGCTGGCCTTCAAATGGGAAAAGGTGACTGGTAGCTCAGAAAACATTTTCCATGACGGGTTAACTATATTAAAACTGTTTCCCATTTTTCATCCCCAGCAGTAGGGGCTGGGCTCAGCCTTACGTTGGCTGTAATTTGCTAGTGGATGATGAGTTTCCATCTTGGTGGGTGTTCTTCACTGAATTTCTGATTAACTGAATGAATGAGATCTTTGGGGCCCTGCGTTACAGATGACATGTGAGAGATGTCTGTTTTCCTCTTTCATTTAGTTGCTGCTTGGTTGGAACAAATAAAAGTTAAGGGCAGTGTTGAGGGGGATGAGGATGGCATTGGAGAATGACAGTGCACATTAAAGCACTGAGAAACCCTGCAGAGCAGAATCCTCTTTAACCCAACGTTTACCCAAGAATATTTTTACCACAGAGACCCTTTTGTCAATTCTATTTCTTTTCCTGTTCATTAAGCAACAAACTCCAATTCATTTACTCAGTTTGTCACCAGTTTATTCATTTATTGTATGCTGAATATAATGTACTGAACATTAAAAAAAAACATGGTCTTTGCCCTCGAGAATCTCAGAATCCAGAAGAAATATATGTAAACAACTTCACAAAAATGATAAGTAGTAATATATAGAAAACATAGTGTGAACAGAAAAATAAGTGACTGGGTAGGAGAGGCATGGAAGGAAGTTACTGACACCCTCAACATGAAGAAATTATTAGAACTGTTCCTTGAAAGTAGAAATTCTTCATGTAAAGAAAGGTATATGGGTTTCTATGTATTTAAGGGGTAGAAATGAGGTTGGGGAAAAGAGGGAGAGAGTTGTTCTTTGGTTGTGAGCCATACTGCTTCTAATCTAAACAGTACTAATAGAGAAAAATGAAACTCAGAAGCAAATGTTCCCTCATATACTAACTCTTCTTTACCCCCAAATCCCTCTGAAGTGCCTTATACGTGTTTTTTATATTATGAGTTCATGAGAAAAGATAGGAGGAAATAAAAGAAAAATCCCTTTACGTCACAGAAAATAGTGTTTTGATAAAACCAGAAGCTACCATTTCCCAAAGAAAGTGCAAGTAGTATCTCCTTTTAACAAGCTGGTTAGTTCACCAGAATTACTCTGTTGTCATTTTATAGTTTTGCTAAATTGAATAGCCCACTGCTATACTGGAGCCAGGCTAAACTGAAACACTTACTGGAGCTTTAAAATTTTGTTTAGAGAATGCAAATGTTTAGTGTATCGTGTATTAGAAGACAACAACAAATGTTGCTGGGATGGATGGGAACAGGACTGATGTGAAAACGGGAATGCTTTTGCAGTTTAAAAACAGTGGCTTTACTCACTTTTCAGGACTCGTGAATATTTGAAGGCATTAAGAGATATTCAATCAAACTTGCCATGTATACATTATCAAAAATACTTAACTAAAGAATTCATATAGGCAAACTGCCAAAGCTTAGGAACTTCTGCAGAGGGGCCAAACACAACCATTAAACTATGAGGTTCAGTAAGTGGCTTTGTGAATGATCACATGTATGCTAAGTATCTGATTTGGTAACTGACAATGACAGTCCCAGGGATGCAGAGTGATCGGGCAGAGCAATTAAGCCAAGTGCCTGGGAATAACTTTGTGGAGGACTGGAGGAGAAGCCAGTAATTTCCAACTCTTGGGAACCCCAAACACTTTACAATGTAAGGGGTTCCTGAGAAATTTCTTATCCCTTTTAAACTTGTAGATTGTGATGAAGATCTGTGAGGCATTCTCCCCCTGGGGTTTACAAGTCTGTGGGAAGATGTGATAGGCCATGCTGTTAGGAAACCACCCTGCAATTTGGTTGTTAGCCCCTGTGAATACAGATCTTCCTACCCCAAGTATAACCACAGTTATCTCGGAGTAAATAGCAAAGCAGTAACTTTGGCAGCTGGATGTCAAGACAAACTCAGGAGAAGAGTTAGATAGGATTGGGGCTGGCAGTCCCCCTTCCCCAAACACAGAGGCTAAAAATAATCACTGGTGAAAGTTGGAAAAGTCAGGAAACACACAAAGCAAGAGGGTGGCTCCAGACAAGAAAAGGACTAAGTCACAGAAGATGCGGTGTTGGGGGAAATCGTTGGTAACGCAGGTCTGGGGGAATAAGGAAGGCAGGGACAATAAGTTTGAAGAGCGAAAGTCAAGAATCCAGGTTGAGAGTCTGGGAGCAAAGCAGGTAACGAGTTCATATCAATAACAGAAAGAGTGGGTAAGAGTGGATATATGTATATGTATAACTGATTCACTTTGCTGTACACCTGAAACTAATGCAATATTGTAAACGTCATGCCAATAAAAATTAAACAAAAAGAAAGAGTAAATACAGATGTGGCAATTTTTTTTAAAATTTATTAATTATTTTTTGGCTGCGTTGGGTCTTCGTTGCTGCACGTGGGCTTTCTCTAGTTGCAGCAAGTGGGGGCTACTCTTCGTTGTGGTGCGCGGGCTTCTCATTGCGGTGGCTTCTCTTGCTGTGGAGCACGGGCTCTAGGCTCGTGGGCTTCAGTAGTTGTGGCACCCAGGCTCAGTAGTTGTGGCTCACGGGCTTAGTTGCTCTGCAGCATGTGGGATCTTCCCAGACCAGGGCTTGAACCCATTTCCCCTGCATTGGCAGGTGGATTCTTAACCACTGCACCACCAGGGAAGTCCTAGATGTGGCTATTATAAGAACTTTGGCTATTTTTCTAAATGAGATGGGAAGACAGAGGAAAGCTTAGAACAGTGGAGGGACATGGCTTCATTTGTTCCAAAAGGGTCATTCTAGCTGACTTTTTCAGGGAATATATGCTGAGAATTATATATTGAAAGGAGAATCAGAGAGTCTAGTAAGGAGGCTATAGTAATATTTCTGGGGCAAGATAGTAGTGTCCTGGACTGCAGAATGGGGGTAGAGACATGAGAGGCTGCAGTCTGAACATTTTTGAAGGTAGAGCAGGCATAATATTCTGATAGGTTGTGAGAAAAAGAGAGAGGCCAAGGATGATACCAAGAGTTTTTGCCTGAGCAAATATGAAGTTGGAGTTGCCATTTACTGAGAATACAATAGAAGAAACAAGTCTGGTTTTGGATATGTTGAGCTTGGGATATTTATTAGACTTTCAAGTGGGAATGCCAGAGTCACAGTTAGATATACTGATCTGGAATTCAAGGGAGACCTGGGCTAGAGAATTTGGAAATAATCCTTTTGAAGATCCTTTTAAATAGGAAATAATCCTTTTAAAGCCATGACACTGGGTGAGGTCACTAAGAAAATGAATGCAGATGAAGAAAAAAAGACAAAGACTGAGGCTTGTACTAATTACTCTGAAATCTAGAGGCTGGGAGATAAGTAGGAACACATTAACGTGAAGGAGAAGGGGCTGACATTAAGGCAGATGGAAAAAGAGGGAAGTGTAGGTTCTGGATGCCAAGAGAAGAGAGAGCCTCAAGAAGAAGGGGCAGATCAACTGAGTTGAATGGAACTGACAAGTCGAGCAAGAGAAGAACTGAAACTCAACCATTAGTAAGCAATGAGGGGCTTCCCTGGTGGCGCAGTGGTTAGGAACCCGCCTGCCAATGCAGGGGACATGGGTTCGAGCCCTGGTTCAGGAAGATCCCACATGCCGAGGAGCAACTAAGCCCGTGCGCCACAACTACTGAGCCTGCGCTCTAGAGCCCGTGCACCTAGAGCCAGTGCTCCAAGACGAGAGAGGCCACCGCAATGAGAGGCCCGCACACGGCAATGAAGAGTAGCCCCCGCTCACCGCAACTAAAAAGAAAGCCCACGCACAGCAACGAAGACCCAACGCAGCCAGAAATAAATTAACTAAAAAAAAAAGAGAAAAGTAAGCAATGAGGACGCTGACAAGAGAGGCTTGGTGGAGCAGTGGAGGGGAGAACCCAGCTGTGAGAGGTCAAGACAGAATGGGCAGAGGGAAAAGTACAACAGCAATGCAAGAAAAGTCCTTAATGATAGGCTTCTGGGGTCAAAGGATGGAAGGGAAATTATGCAGCTTGTTTAAAAGATCATAGGATGATCGAGCAAAGTAGGAGAAATTGATGTCTTAATTTAGGATTCTCCAGAACTGGACCCTGAAACAAGGTTTTGAGTGCAAGTAACTTATTTGGTAAGTGTAGGAAACCCCAGAGAAAAGTGGGGCGGGGAAAGGGAAAGGCGTCTTATCAAGCCAGCTACCACTGTGGGTGCCTGGAGCTTAATCCCAGGGGCAAATGCTGGGAAACAGCCTAAGACACAAGCTTCAGAATCATCCCACCCAACGACATGGGAGCAGGGGTATCTACACACTGTTTCTCATCTGTTGTTGCTTGAGGGCTGCCGGGGGTGGGAGGGATTGGTAATACCCAGGCACTTCCAGCCTGCCAAAGTGAGGGCAAAATTTGGGGAAAGACTTCACTTTCTATATGCTGAAGCTTTCCAAACAGATATATCCAGCGATGTTCTTCCCACAAGACCTGACTCATTAACTGAACTGTTGCCTAAAATCTCATTTTCTGGTTGTTCTAGTTGTGTCTAGTTGTTCTCTCAAGTTTAATGTGTCCAAAACAAATTTCTGGGTACCAAAATCCCCCTCCAGACAACCAGTTCTAAACTGCTTCTCCACCATCTGCCCTAACGACCCTCCACTCTCTCTTGCTCAAGCAAAGACCTAGACGCCATCTTTGATTTTCCTCTTTTTTCATAAAACACACAATCAGGTGCGTTTTGTTGGCTCTACCTCCAAAATACATCTTGAATCTAGCCATTTTTTACCTTCTTCACTACTGTGCTAACAGAAGTCAAAGTTCTCTCACCTCTTCCATAGCCGAAGCCTTTTAACACATCTCTGGGCTTCTAAGATCTGCCAGTTTTTCACAATAAACCCTGATGATTTGAAAAGTATCAGTCAGATCAAATTAGTTCTCAACTAATAATCTCTCTATTTTCCTTATAATTAGAACAAAGTTCAAAATGATTATCATGCTTACAAAATCCTATATAATCTGACTTTTGCTCCTTTTCCAGCAAACCTGTAAAGTTTACATTTATTCACAACATTCTGTCCATATTGGCTGCAGTAGATGAGAATGTTTTTCTTAATTCCTCACTCCCTCCTTCCGTAAAGTGACCTTGCAATGCACAGAAGAGGGTCAAGCATCTCCCTCATCCATTGGATTTGGACTTGGCCATGTGACTTTGGTTTTGATGCTTGTGAAAGTTTAAAATGTGCTTGTAAGTTTTGGCCTGGCCTTTCTGAGTCCTAAGACCCACCATGAGGAGGGCATGCACTAGGGACCCTCAGCCTCCTTGGCCTGGGCTCCAGAGGGATTTTGAAACTTGACCTGAATTCTGGCACCAAGCTCAGCTCACCCACAAGCCTAAATTAAAGTGGCCCTTACAGACATGCAGACTTGTGAGCAAAACAAGTAAGAAATACATTGAGTTTGGGATAATCTGTTACATAACATTATCAGAGCAATAGCTGACTGCTACACTGGCCCCCTTCCTGGCCTTGGAATATGCCAAGCTCATTCGAGTCTTAGGGACTTTAGATTTGCTCTTTCCTCTGTCTGGAATATTCTTTCCATCAACTCTCACATGGCTACATCTCTTCAGAGTTCAAATCTCAGCACAAATGTTGCATCCACAGAAACACCTTCTCCGATCACTCTAGCCATAGCAGCCAGTCACAGAAATCACCTCCTATACACCATTACCTTGCTTTATTTTCTGTATAGCATTTCTTCACTATTTGAACTTATTTATTTATATGTGAATGTGCTTGCTGTCTGTCTCTACCCATGAATGATTCCACCTCCGTAAAAGCAGAGACTTGGTACCTTATTCACTGTAGTAGTTCTACGGCTTGGAACAGTGTTGAATTCCTGCTGATGTGAGTACTGGAGCATCCTGGAACTTTGTGCAGCTGGGCTGCAACTACCAGTTATAAAACCATTGGCTATTATCCTAGTTTTCACAACCCTCAAGACCACAAGGCTGAAGTCACGAAGTCTTTTCCAATCACACCCTAAGTGCCCACTTACAGCTGGGAAATGGGGAGAGTTTGTCCAATAGTGAAAGCCCTTGGAGTTTTGTAGAGAAAGGTGACACATATGTGACAACTGCTTATATCAGGGAATTAATTGATTGCTGCCAGAGAACAAATGCACACGTTTCCACTTTAAACAAATTATAAACTCTATTAAAACTTTTTTTTTTTCAAGAAAGTCACACTGAATTCCAGGAAAGTTTTATATTATCCATAGTTGAGAGAGAAATATTCCTTTGTTATTTTGCATCTTTTCTACATGACATAAGATTTTGGCTTTAAATACAGACTGAGTTTTGATAAAGACATTGAAAATACTATTTCTTCATGTTGAGCAAATGTATATTATTCATATATACAATAGTGTATTTAGATATGATGGAAAGTGAATAGAGTGACATTTTCAGGGGCAAGTAGTATGGAAAATTTTCTGTTTTGTGTATGTATATTTTCTACATAATTTAAAATTTCTCATTTAAGCATCAATGTATTTTAGTACTGTTTTTAACTATTAAGGATGGAAATATTATATTATCTATTTTTTTCTGCCTTCTTAAATGAACAAAATGTGTTATCTCTTAGGTATGCAATTGGCTTTAAGTAACAGTTTTTGTACTTCCATTACAGGGACTTTGGAAGTAGGGAGTTGCTGGCATTGCCTCAGGGGCTCTCTATCTTCAGGACTCCAGGTCACCATCCTTACAATTCTCCTGGCATTTCCCTGAAGTTCACAAGATGCTGCCACAGTTTCAAAAAACAGTGGAGTTGAAGGTAGGAAGAAGAGGGAAGAAATAGTGGCAGAACTATCTCTGGATTTTATTTCAATAGCAAAAATCTACTCCAGGTGCTCCTAGTGAATTTTGCTTACACTTCCTTGGCCAAGACATGGCCATACGGCCATTCTTAACTACTGGGGCTTTCGGGAAAACAAGTATTTAAATTTTGACCTAAAGAGAAGAGGAAGGCGAGGGAGGAGGGCAGGTGTGGGTTGGGTGAGCCCACCAAAGTGTATGACACGTAGTGGTTACGTGTATTAGTAACAATAAAGTGTTCTCTTCAGGGGCTATTCAAGAATGTTAAGCTACATGCATGTTCACCAATATCACTGCTCCCCCTCCCCCAGTGTGGGGTGTTGCTAGGGACAGCAGGCCAGTCAGAGACTACATTTTCTAGACTCCTTTGTGGCCAGATGAAGCCACTGAACGGGCTCTCATCAGTGGAATGTGAGCAGATGTGATGGGGTATGACTTTCCACTTACCCTTTGTGCCTTAAGCCAGCTGCACGTGGACGATGTTGTGGTTGGTGGAGCTATAAGAGCAGAAGCCTGGATACCTGAATCACTGTGTGGAGCGTAATCTCCAGTGGACTAGTCACATGTGCTTAGATTGCTCTATGAGTGAGAAATAGGTTTCTATGGTATTAAGCCAAGTCACTAAAATTTGGAGGTTTATTTATTACAGGTGCTAATGTTACCTTACCTAAGACAATAACCCATGCTTATATCACCCCGGATATTTCATCGGTTTCTTGTTTCTGTTTTCCTTCTTCAGTTTTTCCATCTTCCATTTAGAGGAGATTTTTCTCATTACCCTACTTTTAAGGAGCCGTAACTTTTCGTAGTTTCTCAAATATGTTGAGCAATACTCTTTCTAATGCCTTGCTTCTATTTTGCTGTGTTCTAAGAAATCAGATAATTAAATATGTTAGGACCCCGAATGACTGCTATAATACTCTGAGCTAAGCACACGAACTTTGTGATGCTGGTTTGGGCTACTGTGGGGTCTCGGGTGACTTACCTCCTGATATGTAGGATGGTTGCCTGATAAAGGACAAAGCAATATGAAGTTGCATGCTAAATGTACAGTCAAGCGGGAAGTGCGATGGTTTGGTGGAGTATGTGAATATTGTAATATTTTGAATTAGAGCCAATTCAATATATTAGAATTAGAGCTACTTTGTTTCCCAGAGCTGTTAAGGGAATTTTTGTGAGCAGAGAGAGCTTCAAGAGTCCTATATAAAGTGCCCATCCTATTAAGCTATCTGTTTACTTTATAATGATTAAAATATCTAAATTATTTATCTAAAATATCCAGCCATTAATCATTATGGCTATGATGAAGATTCATGTGGCATAAATGAATACGTGTCTTGAAATCTAATTAAATTTAGCAGATTTCAAAAGATGTTACACTCTTTTTAAGTTAAATACATAGTATCTCCACTGAAAACCAGGCTTCCTCCAAAACTAGGGGGGCAAGTGATGGCACAAAAATTGGTAGCAGAAAGTAGTGAGAAATATCATAGGCTTTGTAAATAGATCTCAGTTCCAATCTTGCTGTCATCATTATAAGATTTACTAGAAGCACTGCCTGATCAAGTTATGAACATTAAGCGAAACATGCAAAACACTTAATTCAAAACAGCACAGTTGCAATAATAAAATTAATGCGTGTTCTTTGCTTTTCTTTTCTAATATTACAGATTATGTAATAATATATTAAATGTTCTGGGGTGGGCATAATAATCACTTTTACCCTCATTTTCTATCTGAAACAAATATTAGTCTTGCCAAGAATCCAACTTTATATTTGGGTAATAAATTTATATTAATTAAAAAACAGTACTTCCGCTTTTGGATAATACAGACATTTCAACACAAATCTATTTCAGAACTGAGTTTTAAAATATTTTCAATGATTGTGGCTTCTTGAAAAAGGCAGGGAGAGAGAGTGGAACAATATTTAAATCATTTTATCTCTTTGTTCAACATTCATTCCTTCTGCAGGTTTTTACTGAGTGAGTACATTGTGTTAGGAACTGTGCTAGTTATTCAGAACCCATTGGTGAAAAACCCGCCATCCTTTTCTCAAGAGGCTTGAAAGGTGGGGTTTCAGTTTGGCAGCTAGGTAAAAAGATTGGAATTTCTTGCTAAAATCATATATGTGTACAATATCTTACTTTTGAAATGCAAAACATATATACATGTGAATGCACCTTTATTTTAAGCAGAAGTAGTGCTTTTCTTTCTTTTCTTCCCCGAGATTTTACAGTGACTATGACAACATGTATTTACAGTTTATAATCAGAAGGATGTTAAAAATCAAGTTATTTTTTTCTATTTTTGTTTTATACTGGAATTTCTTAAACTGGATTGTCTCTGTTCCCTTTTACGGCAGGCAACAGAGCCTTGAAAATCTTTAGAGACTTTAATTTCAAAGGAGATATATGTGGTTAGTCTCTACAATTTACTTTTCACTGTTACCTTTGCTTTGATGTTAAAGGTCCTGGAAGGTGAGTCAACCAAAAGGGGAGACAGTGACTCCAAGTTGAATAATGGCCAGGTCAAGAGAAGTAGGGTAGTGGGGAGGAGAGGGCCTGAGAACCTGAAGCCATGTGGCACTTACCACGTAGGTGACTTTAGACATTTGAACTGTTGGAGCTTCAGTTTCTTCTCTGATCACTTTCCTGATTTGTAGACGTCAAAAGAGGGACTGAGAGGATCAGGGAGATAAAAGCCTATAAGGAAGCAAGTTGTCAACTCAGTACCAAATATCAAGATGAGCGTCCATCGCTCCACTACTTTACAGTGGGTTAATCTGCAACTAAGTCTCCTAAGAATGATCTGATCCAGGGTTAGATCCAGGGCAAGTCCCTACATGGTGATGGAAAATCACAAGGACCAGGTGAGCAGGGACCCACTTTGGATGAAGATAATGTAGACATCTGTTCACTTCTAGCTTGAGTTTATATTTTCAGGTGGAGTCTCTGAAAACCCATTTAACTCTTCCACATTTTTGACACCCTTATTTCCTATACAGGGCCCATGACACAAGTTTTTAATTTAACTCAACAGATATGGGAAACATATTATTGGCCAGGCAGTGTGCTAGATTATATATATGAAAAGATGACTTGAAATACAGCTCTTAATCTCTTTGAACTGGGACAGTTGAAGTGTTATCGGTACCACACAAAACTATTTAATCCTGTCCTTGAAAATAGATGAATTTATTATTTTTCTTTCAATATATGATCTCTCCGGAACAATAAATCTAGATTTCTAAATTTGGAAACATGATATTTTAGCTTATCTTTAAGAAAGAAGATTGTATTAAATTAAAGGAAATTACCCAAATAGACTCTACAGAAGGTCAAGTCACTGACAATTTCTGCATGTGGTCGCAAGCCTTTTAAGAAAAAGGTAATTACAAAATTCCTGGATCTCCATTCAGGTATCATAAATGCTTATACATTTTATATATATATATACACACACACACATATATGTATCACTATATAAGTTTAATTTAACTTAAAACATCTAACAAACACCTATAAGGAGAAATTGCGCTGTGTGCTTGCTTCCGTACAAAGTAATTTGTGCTGTGAATGCCCTGGTCTTCACTAAGATGCAATGTTATAAAAATCTAGGTGCTTACATGGAAAGGGAATAAAACATTAAAAAGAATTTCCTTTTTCCATTTAAAGGAGGGAACACCAAAGGGCCATTTTAAGACTCTAGAAGTGCCATATAAATCTCCAAAAGAGGTTGTAATGTATTAAACAAAGGTTAACACCAACCACAAGAAGAAAAAAGAAAATCATAGAAACGGGGAGAAAATACACTTCCTGGCTCGGAAGCTCTTAAAAGTTCGGAGCCAGGAAACCTTCCGCACCAGGGCGGGGAATCTCTTTGGCTCTGCAGTGACTCCCCGCTAAGCTCCCCTCAAGTTTTCCCTCCCTCGCGTCTCCCCGCCTCAGTCCCAAACGTGGGAGCCACAGGAGGATACCAGCACGCCTACCTGGAGTTGTCAGACAGAATCAGCCTCTGATGCGTGTTGATTTTAAATGCCACCACACCTAAAACAGGCCATATTTGCAGGCAAACCCAAGGGATTGCAAACGACGCCCGGAAGCTCATCTTACTAACTAGGGGCCCAGCCGGTAAAAGAACAATAGTAAAATAGAGCCAAGAGCGTGTTCCTTCGCTCGAAGCGATTCGCTGGTGGCGCGCAGGGCCTGCGCCGAGCCTGGGGCTGGAAGCCGGAGCCCCGAAAAGGCGCGCTGCCCCTTTAAAAGGCCGCGCATCTCCGGGCCGGCCTTCCTCCCCGGGGCTCCAGCTGTGATTGACGCTGGGCGGCGAGAGGAGGCGCCTGGCGCTAACAAAAGTCCGGCCCTTGGGCGAGCGGCGCCGGGCCGCGAGTCTCTGCTCGCTCCGGGCACCCGCAACAAGTGGCCGCCGCGCCCTCCCCGGGGAAGCCGCGGGTGCGCAGGAGCGCCCGGAGGAAGCGGCGGAGCCCGGGAGCCCCGGCCGCCCGCGCGGCTCAGCGTCCACCGCTGGGGGATCGGGGCGGGCGGATGGGGACCCGGCGGCGGCGGCGCGGCGAGCCTCTGGGCGGCCCCGGGGCGCGGGCTCTCCGCGGCGCTGCGCCCGCCGGCCCCGAACGCGGATTCTAAGGGCGGCGGCCGCCCCCCGGCCCCACCCGGCGCAGTCGGGGGTGCCAGGAGGGGACGGAGCGCCCCCTCCCACCGGAGTGCGGGGGCCGCCCCCGTCCGGAGGTCGGCCCCGGAGCGTGGGGTATGCGCAGCTAAAGGTCCCGTCGGGCGGGCTTTCCTCTGGCGGAGCGCGCAGGCGGTGCGCCCCACCTATGGAGTGTCCAGGGAGACGGCGGGCATGACGGCGGCAGGATGGGCGCGAACAATGGCAAACAGTACGGCAGTGAGGGTGAGTGGGCCGCCAGTCCTCACAACTCCCCAGTCGCGCCCCCCTCCCTTCCCCTCGCCCTCCCGTCTGGGAAGGAAGATTCTCGCACGCTGCCGGGGCGCATCCCCATTTGGCACCCTGTCTGGGCCGTCACCTTCCCTTTTGGCTCTGAGTACTTCGGCGCCCCGAGGATGCTTTCCCACCGCGGGGGTCTCTCTAAGCAACTTCCCAGGTTGCCTTTGGGACGGCTCGAGTTGCATTTCTGTCTCTTTCTGAAACCATGTGCCTCAGTTTCTCTTCCCTGGGCATCTGGGGTTTCGGATGATGGTTTGGCAGAGGGCGGAAGACGTTTTGGAAAAACAACGCAGTGAAAATTTTCCCAGGCCTTTGTGCACCAGTCCCCGGGACTCTCCTGTAGCAGGAAAAACTTCTGGAAGAAGTTAAGTTTCCATTCTCTGCTCACTGCCCCCCGAGCTGACAGCTTCGTAAAACTGACCACCTAGGGGCCGTGTGAGGCGAGGAGTGGCGGGGGGCTTTGTCTGGGCTCTCTCGGGGCTCGAGACGGGCAGAGGACCATCTGTTACGTGGGGCTGGAAATTGCACAGAAATATTGCCTGTCAAGTGGGAACTTGGAAGTTCGGGAAACTTTAAACTCCACCTACTCCTAAAAGGATGATGGATATGTGGGTTGGCTTCTCCCTCGCCCCTCCCCGCCCTTTGCATAGAACCGTAGTGTTGTAACCCGGTTGATTAACTGCATGCCCCTCATATGCATACGGCAAAGGCATTTCCCGCAGTTCAGTAGTTAGGAAGGTTTGTCTTTTCGTGAACTTGGCTGGAGGGGAGTGGAAGAGACAGGGTCGGTTTTACAGCCCGCCCCCAGAGGACCGGCGGTTAGAAACGGGGTCCAGCGCCTGAAGACTGGTAGGAATGCAGAATTGCTCTTCAGCCTGTGGTGTTAGGGAAACTCCTATCATCCTCTTCAAAACTTTTTGAGCTGTGGCCGCAGAATGTGGATGCCTCTCCCCATGTTTGCGTCTGTGTTCTTTCTCAGCAGCTTTGTGGAATTACAGCAGAAACCGACCCTAAAAAACCGTATCCACAAGAACCTTTTGTTTAAATCATTCTTTTCCAGAGCATCATGTTTTGAATTCCACATATATATATATATGAAATATATATATTTCCTTATTCTGGTCAGTTATGTGAAAGAGGTTTTTTTTCCTGACAATTTCTTTTTTAAAAAGTTGAAAGGTGGTCTTTTTAGAGAGCAGCCGTGAAATTATGCCAAAAAAGATTATTGGAGAATCTTGGCCACCCCCCAAAACTTCTTGAAGTAAATGTTTTTAAAAATTGTGGAAAAAAGAAAGATTAAGCGTCCTTACTCTGAGTTATTAAAGAAGCTTTCAGGGAATGAAGTGTGTGCTTGTCAGTTCTGGGTGTGCATACATTATGCTATTTGAACACTGGTGGGGGGGGAGTGGACACCCCAAGAGGAACACAGAGTCACTGCTCTGTGTTCTTCAACAAAACCCCTCACACTCTTCCTAATCCTCTGCAACTTGTTCCGAGATCCCAGCGTTCTCGCATTGTACAGTGTGTGGTGTATGACTACTTCCTGTCTGAACAGTGGAGGTTTCAACCCTTGGGAGAGAAAAGGAGAGACAGAGAAGTAATGTTCTCCAGCTGTTATCCGTAAATGCTACCTCTGCATTTTCACTTCAGCTGAAGCGAAATTTTCCTGGGATCTGATTTAGATACACTGTGGACTTTTTACAGGAAAAATCTCTTGGGCTCAGCTGATTCAAGGGGACCAAAAGGAAGCTTTGGGAGGTAACAGTTTTGGCTGGAGGGACACGTTGTGTTCAGCGTTCATCAACTCTCTTCAAGTGCATCGCCATTCCTCTGTGATAGGTGGGGGGAAAATAGAGAAATCGAATACCAAGGGCTTTTCAAAAATCTTTTCTCTCCCCAGTTACACTGGGCCTCTCCTAATATATGTCATTATAATATATATAATGTATTGTATGGTTATAATATATGTAGTTGGGTATGGTCAGCTTTATTACATTGTGCTATTGGATGGTAAAATCTATGCAGATAAGCCTTTTGGAATTTGGTGTGTTAGTGCCACACCAAATCCTTATCTAAATCTTTCTTATCTACAATGTCAACTTTCAAAGAAAGTGAAAGCAACCCCTAGACATAGTATTTCTATTATCAAAGCAGCCTGAGAATTAAGAGAGTTTCATAGATTTAGTGCAATTTAGGTGTGGTATATTTCAAATTATCCACAAATGCATATCCACAGAATGGCTCAGTGAGCGATCCCCCAACTATAAAACATTGGTGTTTGTGTATACTTTAAAAGACTGTAACTTCAGTATATTTTACTTACTAATGGAGCTGACACCACCGTGTAAATGGCCCTGAAATTTTACAGGTATTGTTGTGAATTATTAGAACTTTCAAAACTTCAGTATTTCATCTGTAATCTCACTTTTCTCCTGCCCCTGGAAAATATCTTTTTTGTTAAAACCAAAAATATTCCCAAGACTTACCTTAGCGGGTGCAGTTCCTACTTCTGCATCATTCCAGGTCCCCAGCAGCAGTATCACCTGGGAGCTTGTCAGAAATGCAGAATCTGAACCACTTATCACACGCATGTTAAAAGCTCCAGGCAGTTCTGGTATGGGACGCAAAGCATTGACTTGAGAGTCTCGAAACGTGATTCCGGCTTCAACTTAGCTACTGTGACCTTGCTCAGTTGTCTCCAAATCTTAAGGTCTTTCTTCTATAGAGTGAGGAGGGAATTTTTTTTTGTTTTAATTGGCCTTATTTGTCATGCTCATCCTTGAACATGCAGTCCTTCATTTTAGTTTGCTCTTATAATGCCTTAATGGACCACTTAACAGAGATTCGCCTTGGGAAGACATGTTGTAATAAATAGGGAAGTTAAGACTATTATTGCCCTGAAATCAGTGGATGCGCCCCAATCCCTTTGTTATCCTCTTTACCCTCATCTCTATCTTCCTTACTCATTCCCACTTCCTCTCTTAACTCAATCAATCTCTGCTTTTTCTCCTGAGATTAAAGTTATGTGTTTATCAATATTGGGTGTTTCCAGTGTTTTGTTTTCCTAAATACTTAGTGAACGTTCAGGTTAAGGATTTAGTTCGCAGCCTTTAGACAGACTTGGATTTTGCTCCAGCAAAAAGTTGCCACACCACTGCTGATGTTCAGCTTTCTAGAAATATAAGCGAATGTCTAAATGATTAGTATGTTCCAGTAAACTCTTATTATGGAGGGCTGATTTTTTCTCTTTGTCTTCTTTCATAAAATTTAAGTTACAGCCCATGTGTAGAAATCTGGAGAATAAGCTGGGGTGATTCAAAGCCATTAGAACCATTAGCTTTGACTCCAGTTAAACCAAATAAACAAATCTCTCTGTTCAAGTAGTGAGAGAGGAGCTGCCTTTCCTGCCTTTTAAGGTTTCCAGCCTCACCCTCACTCACTCGGTGGTTTCTTAGCCATGTTTATTCTACTCCAGCAGGGCTGAGTCTGTCGTCCTTACACTGTTAACAGCTTCTTTGTAAAATCCTGCCTGTTGTTGAATTGGAGCTGCTGAGGCCTTGTGATGGGGCTTGACCTTGGTAGCTCTGCTGCTCTATCAACGCCCTGAGTCCCTTTTCACCATTTCAGATCTGTGCTTCTCAGATATGTTGCCTGGGAGCATAAATCATCGCCAGTCCATCACCACTTTGGGAAGCATATCTTGAAAGAATAATAACGATGGCAAGTAACATTTATTGAATGCTTACTTTGTCCAAGCATGATCCTGAGCCCTTCACGTACACTGGCTCTTGTTGTTACCGAGTCCAACCTGACTCTGCTTGCTGCACGACAGGCCAGTAAATCGGGAGACGAGGTACTGAGGCAAGGATAGCAACTTTATTCGGAAAGCCGGGCGTCCAAGAAGATGGCAGACTAGGGTCCCAGAGTACCATCTTATGGGGTCTGGATGCTAGTTTCTCTTATAGAACAGAGAAGGCGGGGAGGTGAGGAAGTAAAATAAAAAGGCCATAAGTCTTGCAAAACATCTGGTTTGGCCAGCCTCAGGGAGGGGATGTGTTACTTTCTTCTTTCTTGCAGCCATTCACAGGTGGGCAGAATGTTTCCCTGTGAACTGAACAAAGGCACTTTAACATTTAGGCAGAGGGGCAGGGTTCCCTGAGGGAGGCCATTAGGTATGCTAATAGCTATAGACAACATCATTTTAGTGATTATAGTAACAAAAAGCAACAGGAGAGCAAAGGTTAAAAGTAAAAGAAACAGATCCAACACGGGAGTTAGATTTTCTTCTTCCCTGGTACAGTGTAATTCTCATGACAATCCTGATCCTATGGGGCAGGTGTTCCTATGTCTCCATTTTACTGCTGAGGAAACAGAGGTGCAGAGAGGATGGTCATTCTCCCAAGATCCTCCAGGTAGCGTAGGTGGAATTGGGATTCAGGGCCAAGTCTAAGCCCAGAGTTACTTATTCATTCTTTCATTCAACCAGTATATGTTGACTTCTTATTTCCTACCATGTGCCAGGAACTCCTCTAGATTTTTGGGATACAACAGTAAACAGATAAAGATCCTGTCCTGGTGAATCTTACCTTCATCTGTGTGCATGTGTCCACGTGTGTTGGGAGGGAGGTGAAATGGAACAGTTAGCACGTGTGCACACACGCACAGTCATTTAGTAAACCACACGGTAAGTTCTAAGGAGCTAAGTCTCTGCATAAGGAAAATTGTCAAGTTAAGACTGATGGGGGGGACTTCCCTGGTGGTCCAGTGGTTAAGACTTTGCCTTCCAACGCAGGGGGTGCCGGTTTCATCCCTGGTTGGGGAGCTAAGATCCCACATGCCTCCTGGCCAAAAAAAACTAAAACATAAAAAACAGAAGCAATATTGTAACAAGTTCAATAAAGACTTTAAAAAAATGGTCCACATCTAAAAAATCTTTAAAAAAAGAAAAAAGACTGATGGGAGTTGGGAAGAGAAGGGTGTGGCAATTTTAATTAGAGTGGTCACTGCGGGCCTTATGGAAAAATTGGCATTTAGACAGAAACTTAAAAGAAGTGAGGGACTAAGCCCTGAGGATCCATGTAGCATGTTGACTGTTCCTTTCAACCACTGTGTTCTACCAGAGTGAATACTCTTTATGCCGGAGGGCTTGCGTCATCATTTCATGCAAGTGTAAAAGTGTAACAGCGTCAGTCTTCTGTAAGTAGTCAGCTAGAGTGGAACAGAGTCAGTCTGGCCACTGGGCATATTTTTTTGCCTAGCGTCTTTACAAATATGTTTTATCCAATGGTATTCTAGCAGATGGTTTGTGACTGCTTTTGTAGGGGGGGGAGGGGGAGGCTAGGAAATGCCCTTCATTCTGCAACCAGTAGATGTTGCCTGACTTACTGGATGTGTGACTGCTCAGCCGAAGATCTCTCCAAAGGTCTCTGTAATTCTTAGTTGGCTGTAGCTCTTTATCTTTTGCCTCCAGTAAATAAATTCATTCTGATGAAAATCAGAAGATATATGACCGTGATTCCACTGTTTGGCTCAAATCAAAGCGTTAGTGACGTTATCAGTACCATTTTTAGTCTGACAGTGTGTTTTCAGAGATTTGAGGAATCTTTTTGCATATTTAAAACAGAGAAAGAGAGGTAACTTTCCGTTCTCCTTAAGAATCAACTCACGGCAACTTTGTTTCAGCTCTCTCTGCCCTTTGAAACAGAATGAATTCTGGGTTGATGTTGAGTAATTGATAATCACTTTTACCCTTAGCCCTTATTGAGTGGTGTGTCTGGAAGTTGATTAGACTACTTGGCTTGGCTCTTTGACTGATGGAAACTCCTAGATATCACGCACCATGGCATTTGGAATGTCGTAAAATATGTGACAGTATCTTGAATAAAATCTAGAGTGAATTAATTCTCTGAATAATGAAGAAGGGGATAAATGAAGTTTAGAAACTTAATACCTTAAAAAATAATATTTGAAGAGCTGTCATGATGAAGGTTAAATTTCAGAGTGCTGAGCAAAGACCAAGATATGTAAGTTACTAGCACGTAGGTAGGTTTGACTCAGTCTGAGGACGAGCTAATGATTAGAGCTGCCCACATCTGAGACTGGCTGCCGAATGAGGAAGTGAGTCCTCCCACATGGGGAAGGGGGACCACAGTAAAGATTGTTGTGCTAGAGATTTCTGCATCAACTAAGGGGTCTACTATAGGACCCTACACCAAGATCCCTAGCAAACAATTTGCCATGTGCAGTTATTTATTTATTTTTTTAATTGAAGTATGATTGATTTACAATGTTGTGTTAGTTTCAGGTGTACAGCAAAGTGATTCAGTTCTACATACATACATATCTATTTTTTTCAGATTCTTTTCCATTATAGGTTATTACAGAATAGTTCCCTGTGCTCTACGAAACAGTCCCCTGTGCTCTGCAGTAGGTCCTTTTTGGTTATCTATTTTATATATAGTAGTGTGTATATGTTAATCTCAAATTCCTAATTTATCCCTCCCCCCTTTCCCATTTGGTGACCATAAATTTGTGTTCTGTGTCTGTGGGTTGCAGTTATGTTTGATGAAGGGTTATTGTTTGATTTGAACTCATATTGCTACTTCCCCCCCCTTAATACGTTTCTATCCTTGTAGTTGTTGAAAAGTACTATCCCCACTTCCTCTAGGTTAATTTTCTCTCTGTTACATGTATGTGTTTATGTCTTTTTAGATATATTTAGATATTAATTGGAAAATCAACTGATTTTGTTTCCCTGCCTTCAGTGGTACATAATCTCCTGAACCAAAAATTGGGTTTGATAAATGACATGTCCTATTTTCAGTGCAGTAATGGGTATGGACTCTACCTACTGTGCCTTTTATTATGACCCTAAAACACGTAGATCTCCTGAAGTTGAAGCAAGACCCTGAATTGCGCTTGTGTTGACTATCTTGAATTAATGTTTTAACTTTGTTGATAAGACTTAACTGGCATCATTGGTTAGTGACGTCTGATCAGAAGCTACAAATTGACTAGAACCTCACAAAGACATCATCTTTCTCAAGGAGCCCTGACTCCTTTTTGTTCAGCACCATGTCTTCTGTGCATGAGCTAGATGGGCAGTTCTGCCACGTGGTGATAAAGTCCATATCTGCTGAACTTTCCCAGAATGTAGCATTTTTTGGGTTTTGGTTACAGAAATGTAAACCTCTTCTTCCATCTACTCACTGCGTTAAATCTCTAGATAGAATAAGACTTTTGCTTTAAGGAAGTTCAGTATCTAACTGAAAAGCTAGGCAGGGAGGCCAGTGATTTCAGAACAAGACGATAAATGCAGATTCGCAGAGGGACCCTACTTTTCCGACGTGCTAAGTGTGAATGTAAGTGATAAGTGGGCAGTGGGCATAAGACTAGAGCAGCTCTAAATAATGACAGCACTGGACGATATCTGCAACTCCCCAAACATCTAAAGGATGCACATATTTTCTAAAACAACGCCAACAATAACAACATATACACACCACTATATATAAAATAGATAACCAACAAGGACCTACTATATAGCACAGGGAACTATACTCAATATTTTGTAATAACCTATAAGGGAAGAGAGTCTGAAGGAAAAAAAAATATATATGTATACACATTATATAATATATGCATATATATATTATATATATATATATATATATATATATATAAAACTGAATCACGGTGCTGTATGCCTGAAACTAACATGGTATTATAAATCAACTATACTTCAATTAAAAAAAGAAAACAGGTAAATTGGAGGGGGAGTCACTTACACTCTTGGGAGAAACTAAATCTTTTGTTAGGAGTCTTTCCCTAATTGTTCCCGAAAATCTTCATGTTCCATTTCGGATGTCGTTTATTCCATGGGAAGTGGTTCTTGTGGGACCTGTAAGTGAGGACCTTGGAAGGCTTCAGAGGAGGCGCAGGGGCATCTGACCAGCCTAGGTCCTCACCACACCTGTACCCTGCAACCAAGGAGAATGGGAGCCTGCAGGCAGATGCTTTTTAAATGTGCCAGTTCATACCCCAAAGACGTACAACTTTCAGACTTCTGACACGAATGATTATGAACCATCTCTGAATTTTCCTGAGTAATGAAATCTGAACACGTGGTCACCATTCTCCCCGTTCCCTGGGTGAAGGAGTGTCGACTTTGTCTGGAGCCGTAAATCTTTATTCGGTTGTGCATTAGATATGCTCACTCTATCAATCCCTATTTAACTTCTAAACCAGTAACAAAATGAAAAACAGTTGTTAACACCGCACAAACTCATAATTGTAACTTTAGAAGCCTAGAGCAGAAATGTTAGAACGTTATAACATGTAGAAATGTTATTAAATGTTATTAAATGTTATAACGTGTAGAAATGTTATTATAACATTTTTTTGTTTGCTACCCTTTCTGTGGTAAATTCCTGTGCTGCATTTTCCAAGCAGATGTAGCAGTGGAAAGGCAATCAGAATTTCTAGAGAAAAATTTCAGGAATTTTTCTTCTGCTCATGGATTGACCTTCTGGCTGCGAGTCACCCACTTTTTGGCAAGGCGGAGAAGTCAGGAAAAGGCTCCTTGTATGTGCAGTTGAACCTTTGACCCGATGGAGTACTCGAATTGAATCTCAGGAGCCTCTGGGTTAGGTCCAAGTCTAAGGCCAGGCCTTCCACGGTCCAGCTGTCGGAGGTGGCTCAGACCCCAGGGAGAGGATTAACAGGTATGAGACTGAGGGTGGAGGGGAAGAAACATAAGTAAGAGGAGAGGAGAGAAGAGGAGAAATTAAGAGAGAATTGGTGTTAGGGCACTGATTGCCTTCTACCGTAAAGAATGGAATCACTGTTCTGCTCAGTGCTCTTTTCTTACAAATATCTTAGCTCAAGGAACAAAAGCAATTACTAATAGATACTTGGTAGGCTTGGCTGTTGCCAAGTTTACTGTATTTTCGGTCATTTCAGTAATAGTAACAATTACTGAGCAGTTAGTAGATGCTACTTCCCTCTCCGAGCATGTTACACACACTCATTCCTGTAGTTCAAGGCAGCCTGGGATGCGGGCACAGATCATCCCATTTTGCAGTTGCCAACACAGGAGCTTCGAGGCAAGGCGGGCTGACTGCCCAGGGCACAGAGCTGGTGAGTGGTGCAGTCCGGTCTGAAATCCCTGTGGCTGTGCTGGCTTTTGTGCCCCTCTCCGCTGTGCCCCTGACCCCCTCCTGCGTGGGCATGTCAGTTGCAGCCAGAGTCTTTCCTGATCTTTGTTTTGTTTGTGTGTTTCAAAGGATTGCAGTGACTGCGAAGTAGCCCCGTTAAAAATGAAAGTGACAGTTTTATGTATGGATGAGGTGAGCAAAAATGACAAACATCTTTGGAAGGAAACTTTCAACTCACTTTACCTGGCTCTCCCAAGGGCCAATTAACTGCTCATTAGGCACCAATCTGCTGACAAATTGGCAGGCTGACTAGTGTCTCTGAGAATGGCAGCCTGTAAAATAATTAGCATATTCTGTAGAGTCTTCAGAGTGCCTGGTAGAGCTGGGAGGCTGTCCCACTTCGCCCCAGAGCGTTAGCAAATTATCTTGGTGCTGGGATAGCTTTTGACCTGGGACGGCCACCTGCTCACAAACAAAAGCTAACGGAGAACTGAAAGAGGTGTGCACGTTTTCCTTCCTAAATAGTTTGTAAGTTATATCTTGTATTTCCCTCCGGTTTCAAAAGTACGGATTTGAAACAGCCATTAATGTGGGGAATTATTCCAATATGTATTTGTATTTGCCTTTATCTTTGCTAGCCCCTGGGAGACTTCTCCATGAGGATGTCTAGGAAATTGCTTTGGAAACTATAAAGCGTTTCAGAAATTAATCTCATTTATCATCACAGGGACTGTGGGAGGGGTGTCTGCCGTGATCCCCAGTTTGTAGATGAGGAAACTGAGGCCTTGGCAGCTTAAATGATTTGCCTTGATTTTACAGTTGAGAATAGATGGGGTCATTCCGATTCCAAATTTAGTACACTTTCCATCATAATATGGCTTCCCTTAAAATGCTACAAGAAAAAAGAATATAATCATGCTAGGGTTTTATTTTATTTTTTTATTTTTTATTTTTTAAAAAAATTTATTTATTTATTTATTTTTGGGTGTGTTGGGTCTTCGTTTCTGTGTGAGGGCTTTCTCTAGTTGTGGCAAGCGGGGGGCCAATCTTCATCGCGGTGCGCGGGCCTCTCACTGTCGTGGCCTCTTGTTGCGGAGCACAGGCTCCAGACGTGCAGGCTCAGTAGTTGTGGCTCACGGGCCCATTTGCTCCGCGTCATGTGGGATCTTCCCAGACCAGGGCTCGAACCCGTGTCCCCTGCATTGGCAGGCAGATTCTCAACCACTGCGCCACCAGGGAAGCCCTGTGACAGTATTTTAAATTGCTTGCACCCAAGGATGAAAGGGGGGGTCTGCAAGCATCCATCCTGTCCTTTAATTGCTTTTGGAGCTCTAGTATTGATAGAAGCAGAGAAGCCTGCTCCCTCTCGGTCATCTCAGGCCACAGAGCTGTGCCACTGCTCAGGGGAGCAGCCTTGCAGTGGTAAGATTATCATAATCAGAATGCAGAGTGAATTGTTAGATAAATATTCAGGACAAGATGGCCTTGTTTGTTAGGGTGTCACTTGCTAGCTGATAAAACTCAGCTGGGGCTGTGAGGGGTGTTTGCTTCTGAAAGCTTCTGCTCTAGATGCGTAGAGAAAGTTACTTTACTTTTGGGAGGATCAGAGAATCAACTCTACAATTGGGGCCCATCAGCATCACTGGAGTCCTTATTGTCTTCAGTCTTCTGGTTTCCTTTGCTGTTGAAGAACCACATTGTTCAGAGGTCTTTGGAAGTGTTGAGGTCCTGGACGAGCCCTTTAGGATGAGTTGCTATCAGAAGTCACTGAGGTTCTGATGTTGTTGTGATAGAAATCCACACTGTCACGTAGCCTTTAATTGCTTTACTTTCCACTCATTGCCCTCTGGTTTACTGTCTATTTTTTCGTTTTTTTCTGTTTCTTGTTCCTTTGTATTTATTTATTGCTCATCCTACCACATGCTTACCTGACATGACTGTAACCCTGTTCACGTGTTAGGTCCTTAATATATTTTTGTTAAACAAATACATGAGGGTGAATCTGTAGCCATGATCTTTATTGGATCTAAAAAAGCCTATGAAAACCCTATCATATTTTCAGTGAACTTTTCTTAGACTTGAACATTTTACTCTTAAAAGAAAGTTTCTCTGGGCATGTTTTCTTCTGAGGATATTCTAACTTGGACTTTTATTTTGAACAGTGTGGATGTATCTTATGGATGAAAATAGTTTAGCTTGTGTACTTAAGGAAAAATGAAATATGTATTTTTTAGCATTGCTGAAAACAATTGCAGAAGACATTTCAACTTCACTGATTTACAGTATTGTGGACTTAATTATTTTCAATGAGAAAAATGAAATATGTATTTTTCAGCATTGCTAAAAACAATTGCAGAAGACATTTCAACTTCGCTGATTTACAGTATTGTGGACTTAATTATTTTCAATGAGAAAAATGAAATGTATTTTTCAGCATTGCTAAAAACAATTGCAGAAGACCTTTCAACTTCACTGATTTACAGTATTGTGGACTTTATTTTCAATGAGTATTGAGTAGAATGCTACTGTTTATTTTTTATTGCAAATTGTATTGTTTGGTAATATTTGTTTCAGCTGCTTTGGAAATTGAGTTTACGTGCCAATTTAAGTAAATCAATCTAGAAAGCATTTAAAAATTGATCTCTAAATTAATAAATTACTCCTTTGGCTCTGTTCTCTTCTCTGCATTAAAGGGTTATAGCATTATGAATCCTTTTAAATTTCTATATTCATCTACTTCATACTGGGGGCTCTGCATCTTTATTTTTCTCCTTTTTATTATGCAAAATATAAAAGTTATTAGATGTGTCTGGTATGATTGGAATGGTTTCTAGTAGGTCTTCTGTTTCTGGCTTCCCTCCTTACTAAAATCAGAAGTGAAATAATCAATTTCGGAAAAAAAGAAAAACATTATTGAGCTGTAGTGTGTGTATATGTGTATACATACACGAGACTATTTAAATAACCCTTTCCTATAAATTCAGCAAAATCCATTATTCCTCACATCCGTTTTTTTCCGTAAATGAAGAGAAATATGTAACTTATAAGGAATTAAAAAATACAATTAAAATTAAAGAGCCATTTTTTTTTTAATAGTATGGTATCTGTTAGAGGAACAGCTTTAGACAAAGGGTCACCGTAAGAATCAAACTAAAGAAGAAGCAAATAGTCCAACACACGAGCTTTCTGAGATGGAACTTGGGATAGAGGCGTCTAGTTTATGAACAGACTTGAAATGGTTCTGTTACATGATATCCGCTTGGAACCGTATGTTTTAGTTTGTTTACCTGAAGATGTGTTCAGCTCAGGTGAGTGGATATAATCTCTGTTGCTGAGAATTGTACTCTGCATGGCACTGAGCCTGGTTGACGTTTGTTCTGAAGTGCCAGAGCATAAATTCAGAGTCACAGGCGGCATTCATACACTCATTTTTGTCTTTTGGTTTCTGATTTTAAAGGTCAGCAGCTGCTCCGCTGGTTGGAAAGATTTATGTAGCCCCATTTGGACAATGTATATTGTGGAGACTACTATAAATTCCAAGACTTGACATTTCTGTCCTGAACAGCTTACTTTTCACATCTCATTTTGCATCCACTTTGCCTACTTAATTATATTTTAATAATTTTCTCTATTTTCCATCTCTCCCAAAGACCTCTCCGGTTGATCACCCTGTGAGCTTGTTTTGAGAGACAGTATTTCCTTGGGGAGTCTTTCTCCATTCCTGAAGCCACAACATGAACTGAGCAATAAAAAGCCAATTCCCTCCCCTTGGTTGTGCTTCAAATAGTCATTTCTTTGATACAGGCTAATAAAAACAGGAAAAGGATCATTTTTAAATGCTTTGGTTCGGGTTGCTTTACCTCCAGTAAGGAAAATTGCCTCACAAGGGGGAGCATGGGTAATAAAGTTACAACTAACTGAGTAATTGTGTTCAGTCTAACGTCAAAATCTCCAAGCTGCTGCCTGCAAATCTAATTTAATCGTGGGATTGCTGTGTGTCCACTGTGGTGTGTAGATTTGAATTTGCTGCTGTTGATCAACTCTTCACAGTTAATGGAGTTGAATTTCAAATGCTCCTGGAGAGGTTTGATATGTGTGGGGGTTTTTCCTTCACAATCTTTGTAAGCCTTGAGGTAGGTAATAAAAGGGCTTTGAGGGTAGACCAAGAATGAAACATGTAATAGAATCTTGGATGTGTTCATGGTGAAATTGACCACAGATCAGCTGACAGTGAAAGAGACTGAGGCACAAAGAAATGAAAGAGTTTGGTTAAGGTCATACAGAGTCCAGGTGTTTCTTTTAAATACATTTCTTTCTTACTCACCATGCTTCATGCCCTTTTTTCTTACTTTCAGAAGATTTGAGGTGAATGTAGTCGCTGTTTTCCTTCTCTGTGCAGTTAGCCCCTCCGGGACTGACCCTCTCCTACCCCCAGCATGGCTCAGGGCTTCTCTGGAAATTACTCTCACTCAGGGCAAGGGAGCAGCCCCCATCGAATGACTGTTTGAGGCGGGGGTACAGTTTGGGACAACTCTGAAAAGCCATCTTTGGTCCGGATCTCTAGTTGGCTGAGTCCTATATTGCACCTGCATCACAGACCAAATTCTGTCTCTGTCTGCCTTCTCCCTTGCCTTTCCTAAGTGTCATGCCAAGGGTACTTCCCAATAAAGCTCCTGTACTTCAAATCATATCAGAGACTATTTACTGGGGAAACCAATAGAAGACAACGGAGAAGCTGAATACGATGCTATTCTGGCAGTGGTCAAGGGCAGGATGCCACTGCTGGGAAAATCATCTTTCTGGGAATCCTGGCTGTTCTTAAAAGGGAGCCTTCATCTGACAGTTAAGAGACATGAATGGATTTTTGCTTGGGGGCCTAGTCTAATCCTTTCATTGTATAGATTTAGGAAATAAAGCCCCATGCACTAAAGTAACTTGACCAAAAGTACATAGCTGGTTGGCAAAAGAGCAAAAACAGGCTTATAATTCCAGGTGCTGTTTTTGAAGAGCCGTATTGGAATTTGTTCAGAGTTGTTTTGCTGCTGTAACTCAGAATTGACTGCAGATGGGTCTAGAGACCATTTATCTGTCTGATCCGTTTGTTCAACTCTGGCGCTGAAGTCAGACATCTCAATAATTTCTCCGTGGTTCTATCTTGCTGCTTGTCTACTATTCTTTAAAGAGTGATCTCTGAAGCTCACCACAGTTGGTAGTTGAATAGTGAAGAAGAAATGGTGAAGTAGAAACAGATGGTCATAGTTATTACTGCCTGAAATCAGCGTTTTGTGATACCGGCTATTAAGAGAATTGGGAAATTGGCAAGGCTTATTACATGATAGGCCAGTGGCAAGTACAGATTCATTAGGTGGATGAAACATGCAGGGGTGGGTTGAAAGAATCATAAGCAAAATGAAAAATGATGACAAATTAATATTTAGTCTCCTGATCATCCTAAATAGTTTATTAGTCATTTTATTATGCTCAAATAATGTTCCGTTGAGATTATCAAATGACTGTAAGCTCAGAGTCACTGCGGTCCTGAGAAATTTGGAAGGAATTGAAAAACAAATTATTAGTTTGTTATTATCACTACTACAAGGATCCAGATTTTATATAGTTTCCTTGGCATAATTAACCAGCTACTGTCTTAGAAAATATTCTTTGACTCCTATCATCGTAAATTAAGTAGAAATTTATTTTATTTGGTACTCAAGGCCCTATGTGTGCTTAGACAGATTCCCTCTCTGGCTTTCTCTCAGGATGCTCTTCTGTATGTACTCCGTACCCTGGCTAAACTAGGAACCTCAGTGTTCCCCAGATGTATCTTTTATTTTCCTAGATTTGTGTCTTTTGTCATGGGTTTTGTTTTTCTTGGACTGTTCTTTCTATTTGATTACCAATCAAGTCCTGCTCAGTTCAGGCCCAATTCAATGTTAACTTCTTAAAATAAAATTTTCTTTGATTTCCCTTAGATATATCTTTTGTTCATAATGCTTATTAACCCCTTACTTTGAGGGAATATGTCAGGTGCTCTCAGCTGGATTTGCTTTTTCTTCCCTCTGATCCACTGTGGCATTTTATTTGTACGGAATTTTTATGTCCTACTTTGCATTTAGCTACTTTTATCTCTCTAATCCAGTAAATCTTTGTAGGTATCCATGTACCAAAATCTGTGCTCGGTTTTGGGGGTAAAAAATATAAGAAATTGTTCTTGATTTAGGGGCCTGCAGTCTAGTAGATGGAATAAAGTACTGAAAGAGCCATGGGTGGCAAAAGTAAAGCATGCGATGGGGGACAGACCTGGCTGTGGTGAGCTTTAGCTGGGGATGTTCACAAGGATTTCTTATCTGAGATGACCTTGAACTGGGTCTGGAAAAATGAGTCAGGGCTTGCTAGGCATGGCTATTAAGGAGGGAATGAGAGAAGGTCAGGCAAGGAGGCAGGAACCAGTGGGTCAACTACGAGGGGAAGAGAGGATGATCTGAGTTCAGCCCCATACCGGGAGCAGTAGACCAGTGCACACGGCTGTGAAAGCAGCGTGAAGCCCTGTGAATGGCAGGAGGGCACATCAATGCTTAGCAAAGGCAGCCAGCCTGGGACAGATTTAGAGAGATTGCTGGCCAGGCACATAGATTCCTCTTCTCTACTCCTTGTGAAGGGAGTGCCATTAATATAACTCCTGGCCTGGAGTATTTACCTGGTTGGTAAATTTGGAAGGAATAAAGTCGACATCTGAGCTCCATTCTGTTTTCCTCTTGGGGGAAGCTCTTCTTCCCAGAAGTAGACCGGCTTTGGTCTCATGCTTGCCAACACTTGGATTCAGTATTAGCCACTTGGCTGTAGACCTAAGACTATATACAACCTCTGAACTAGAGTTCCTGGAAATAAAGGAGCCATTTTCCTCTCTCTGCCACTCCTCTTTTCTGATTTCCTCAGTTTGTTTTGAATCTGACTGGGAGAGAGGGGTGCTATTCCTGGAGCCCCATGAAGACCCCAACAGTAGTATACGTAGGAGGGAGAAGAACGGCTAAGTGAGGGCAGGTGAAAGCTTGAATTACAGCGGGGACATAATGACTGAGGAAGAAGGTATGGGTTTCAGCAGTGGAAAGAAGGTAGAAGGACTTGGGGACTCATTGGCTGAAGGGGATGAATGAGATGGAAGGTTCTAGAAAGACTCCGCCTTCTGGTTTGGGTGCTTGGGGGCCACATTAGCTCACAGACCTTAATGTTCTGATTGACCTGAGTTTCCCTGAATTGGTTGTGGAGGCCAGGACAGTTAATTTGGTCTTTGATCTCTCCTCTTGTCATCACCACCCAGGATCTGAAGGAATTTTTCAGGGACTGATACACTTGGGCATTTGCTCATCTAAATTGTTCAGTTCCTTTATTAATTCATTTAGCCAGCAGATATTTATTAACCTCCATCTGTCAGGCCCGGGCATGGCCTGCCCATGAGATATCGCGGTGAATAAAACATTAGCTTGTTATCTGCAGACTCAGGGTCTGGTGAGGAAGTCAGAGCATACAGTAGGGGGTTACAGGTTAAGCAGCTTTGGAGCCAAACAGCCCGAGTTAGAATCTGGATCCCACTACTTGCAAGACAGGCGACCTCATTAGAATCTCATTTTTAAGGGAGCTAAGTTGGTGTCTCCCTCAAATAGCTACTTCACACTATTTGTAACTTCTCCTGATTCGGCCCAGTAAACTGGTGGATTGGCTTTGAATAAATTCTTCCAGAAACTTAGAAAATTGAAAAAAAAAATTGCTTTTGGAATTCATTTTTTAAAACAGGAAATTGTCTAAAGCTAGAAGAAGTTGTCACAGGAGCAGCATAAGTTATGCTCTATTTATCCCTCTTTTGGACGATCCCTTTAGATCAGCACTTGATGCAGGGAAGCTAGAATGTGGTTTATTTTTTGGTAAAGTTTTCATTTTTGAGTTCTAATTGCATGAAGGATTTGAAAAAGAGTTGAGCTATTTTTTTATTATGGCGAATCTGGATATTCCTGTGAAGTAGAGAGATCCAGTGTTTGTGGGATTTGAAGATAGACCTGGTATTAATAGGGGGTAATATTCTTTTTTTTATTGAAGTATGGTTAATTTACAGTGTTGTGTTAGTTTCAGGTGTATAGCAAAGTGATTCAGATTCTTTTCCGTTATAGGTTATTACAAGATATTGAATATAGTTCCCTGTGCTATACAGTAGGTCATTGTTGTTTACCTGTTTTGTATATAGTAGTGTATGTTAATCCGAAACTCCTAATTTATCTCCCCCACCCCAGCTATCCCCTTTGGTAACCGTAAGTTTGTTTTCTATGTCTGGAAGTCTATTTCTGTTTTGTAAATAAGTTCAGGGAGTAACACTCTGATTTGTAGTTTTCTATGCCATTTCATACAGTGATGGACATTTTCATGGTTCTAAAACTGGGGGAAAAATCCCATTGTTTCAAGAGTCTTCAATCAATGTGAAATACCATTCACACACACAAATTGGGGGTGTGTGTGCGCGCGTGCACGCGTGCGTGTGTGTGGTGTGTATATATATGTGCACTTTACTGTTCCTGTTTTAAAAGTCACAAGATCAAGTGATATGCTACGTGCCAGATTCTTGCACATTTATTTGCTATGATTTAGTTTGTCCACCAATGTCCAATCCTACAGAAATTGAAAAGGCTGAATTAGACAGAAGATGGCACAAAAGTAGTGGTCGGGTTTCCTAAAGGGTAATATTTGCTTTATTTAAAATTACTGATATTTAACCAAGAACAAAAATGCCTCAGTTTTGTCCTGTAAGCTTGTTTTCTTTTTCTTTTTTCTGCAAGTGAAGAGAAAAACAGTATCCTTCTGTAAGGAATTTAAGAAATCAATTATAAAGTAGCATTTGTTTCTTTAATAATATGGTATCAGCCCTACAAAGGGAAGTGATGTACTCTCTTTCATGTCAGGGCACCCTGAGTTTTAAAGATGGATTAGACCCTAGAGACGATTAGTATGATTAGTCCAGTGCACTCCTTTGGAGATTAACAAGAAGCTTGGGTACCAAATGCTTGAAAAGATACGCAAAGTCCTGTATGAGGTACAGCAGTGAGCGTGGTGGCTAAGGGCACAGACCTGGGTGCCAGACTTCCTGGGTGTCAATTGGCTCTGCCAATTACTAGTCGTGTGATCTTGTGCAAGTTACTTAACCTCTCTGTGCCTCAGTTTCTGCATCTGGAAAATGGAGTTAGTAGCAGTTCTTCCCTCCAAGAGTTGTCAGAGAGTGGATTGAATTGGTAGATATAAAGTGCTAGTACTTGGCATGTCACAAATGTTACTTTCTGATTTACTTTAATCTGCATTTCATCAAATCTAAGATGATTTGAGGCTGCTGCTTTCTTGAACTCAGAACATATGACTGGAAGGTTTCACGAAATTACAGTATGATTTGCCAAAGTGATTTAAGATAATATTGGTTGTAAGATGAAGGTGTTAAGTGGGCAGTGGGAGGGGTGGGGAAAAGGAGCTTAGAGTCAATTAAATAGGTTGCTATTATTATTATTATTATTATTATTATTAACTGACTTAAGGCAGAGTTGGAATTGGAAGCCACGTGTCCTAGTCCAGCCCTTAGTCCATTGTTCTACAATACATTGTATGTCTGGGCAATGTTTATAAACTAGAGTTTTGGACACTTCCACTTTGGGAAATAAAAATTTTAGCTGTTGATTCTGAGCACACAAAGTCTACTCCTCTCTGGGTAATATCATTTGATTTAAAACTATTGCAGCACTGAAGTATTGTAGTTCCAAGTCCTTAAGGACAACTGGGTGCGATTCTCCTAACTTATTAGAAAAAGCAGGATAAAGAAACACCCAAATTCCCATGTAAGAATGAGCCTCCTCTCTCTGCACCTGCTTGCAGGCTCAGGGGTGATTGAGCTGCGTGTATCTTTCTCTGTTTGTTACTGCTTTGTATTTGGATAGGTTAAATCTTTAAACAGTTATAAATTTCTTCCTACTGAGTGAAGATTCAGATTCAGCTTTTAATAGTAGTTAGAAATACTGTTTTCATTGCTGGTCGAGTTCATCCAACAACGGAGGCTGGAGTGTCCCTTTCAGGTTACTACTAAACTGACTCTGGGGCAAAAAACTATGTCCATTTTATATGTGTCTATGTAAATCCTCCACAAAAGTGCTTAAATGGGGGCTCTTGTGAATGCCTTTAAGACTTTGGGCCAGTCACTTCTCTTTGGTTTGCCCCTCCATTGCTAGTTGATTATCTGTCCTGCTCTAGGAGACTTATCTTTCCTTCCCCTCCCTCCCCGCCCCTCCCTCTCCCTCACCCGTGGTTCCCCCTTCTCTCTTGCCCTTATCCCCCCTGCCACCCCCTTCTTGTCTCAGCACCCTCCCTTCATTTCTGTCTCTCTCCAAAGTTTATATTTGACTGTTGTCTCTGGGCAATGTGCCCAGTTTGGTTTATTTGTTTCTCATAATTGTATTCAGAAACTCAGCTACAAGTTTCAGATGGACGTTTCCCATGGCATTTGTCTCCTTTATAACACAAGTCTTTTCTGGGAGTTTTGTAGTGTTTTACAATATAAATGCAAACTTGACCTCTCCGAAGTGGAGTTTTACAAAATGAGTACCCAAATTAATCAGAAGATGAGGTTCCAAATCTTAATCTCTCAATTAAGTTTTACTGTCCCAGGTCTCAGAGTAATGGAATAAAGATAGTAACTTATTGGTTAGCCTGGTTGTTGCTAACTGCTTTGCATTTGTCTCTCCCACAAAAATATCTTCTGCTGAGTTTAGTTTTATGGAAGATAAATGTATTGATGGTAGTGTAAAAGAATCCCAAGTGTCCTTCATGTTGAAATATAAGCTAGTGTCAGCTTTAAAATGACAACCCTAAACACTGCATACTTTAGTCTCAGCCCAGTGTCTACTTCTACTTTGAGAAAATTGTGGTTTGAGGCCTTCTGTTACTCTGTAACATTCTAGCAAAAGCTCTAAGCTTTAAAATATGGGTCTTTCTGTGATGATAATGGGTCTTCCTAATTGTTCTACATTCACAACTTTACATGTTCCAGACACTACATTGTCCAATAAAGTAGTAACTGGCCACTGGCCTCATGTGGCTTTTGAATTTTTAATTAACTACAATTAAATAAAATCATAGATTCAGTTCTTGAGGCACACTGGCCACATCACAAGGGCTCGGTCTCCCCATGCGGCTACCATATTGGGCCATGCAGATACAGAACAGTTCCATCATTGGGAAAGTCTCATTGGACTGTGCTGTTACAGAGGATTTCAGTTAGGGTAAGTGGGACTAACGGATCGATTTCACTGAGTTTATTAATTAGGGTAAAACTAAGCTGCTGTAAGAAGAGACTACAAAAATACAGTAAGTGAAAGAATTTTTAAAAATTATGTAATATTCAAGAGGTGAGCAGTCACGATGGCACATGATAAGTCATACCAGGATATGGTTCCTTCCATCTTTTTGACTCATCAGTCTCATGACATTATCTGCACCTATGTGTCCCGATTTCCGGGAAGATCAAAAAGAACTCCAGGGCAAGTGGCTTTCTTGTAGGTTGAAAATGAACCAGACGTTGTAGCATCAGTTTTGTTCACATCCTGTTGACCCAGACAGAGCTGCCACATTGACACCTTGCTGCCCGTGAGGCTTGGAAATGTGGCCTTTTAAATTATTGCTGCGGAAGAGAGAATGGACTTTGGGGCAGAATCAGCGGTTTTTACCCTACAAGCTAATGCTCAACGTAAAGAGATGACGTTTAAGGTGACAGTTCCTTCGCCATTGTTAATTTGGGTGTTGGGAGAGATGATATGTGGATTTAATTTAGATGTTGCATGGCTCTCAGCGTTTACTATGTTGTCATTTAAGCAAATATGGGCGTAGAGTTCCAGTAAACTAAACTAGAAGGTTTTACCCAGCTGGTTTTGTTCCACCATCCAGTAAGTAACCTAGTGTGTGGAGTGGCTCCGTCTGGATTCTCATGAAGAACCACAGACCTGTGACTCCCCGTGGGCTTTCAGCACTCAGTGGATTTGGGGATTTGGCAGATGTGCGCAATCTTGCTACTCTAAGCAAAAGGCTTGACTAATAAGGCAGTGAATGAAGTACACTTTGAAGGAATGGATTTTATGGTCCATTAGTGTGAGTAAATGGTGCTTCCTTCGTGGGAGATGGAAGGGCTCGTGTGTATAGTGAACTGATAAACCTCTTTTAGAGAGGCTGGAGACATTCTTCTCAAATTAGTGGAATTATATTTTACTTTCCCTTTTCTATTTTAGAATGAAAATGGGAAATGATTTGTATGTCTCTGTGTGTGATTTCTCTCCTCCTTGCTGCCGATGACCCCCCTCTCTTTTAACCCAGACGTGGTAGGATTATGAAGTTATTAGAATGTACTTTGGAGCATTGGTGTTATTATCAGTTATGGCTTGGAAGAATAACTCATGCAATTTCATTAATTTTGGCAGGTCAGTAAATTTCCTCTTTTTCTTATTATAACCACACGTTGAATTTTATCTTTTCTCAGGTGGTGTGTTGGATTCTACTTTATCCATTTATCATAGGAGATTAAGTTATAATATAGGTAACCTTCAACTTGCCTACATTAATCTTTCTGCAGCTAATTGTACGTTGTAACTTATGTCCCGACCCATGAGGAAGGGACAGGAGTGGCCTCAGGCCTATGGAAAGAGAAGATGCCTGGGTGAGATGTTTGGTGGACCCCCTCCCCCCAGAGCCTGTTACGTTTATCATCTGTTCCACTGGGTTTAGAATTCGAGAGTGTTTTCTCGAATTTCTGATATTGTTTAGCTCTCTGCAGAAGCCTCTTTCTATAGCATATATGTCTATCATCTCATAGTTTGGATCCTGGCTCTGTCAGTTAATGAGCTATATGACCGTCAGCCAGAGAAATAACCTCCCTGTGCCTCAGTTTCCCCATCTTTAACATGAGAATAGCAGTACCTAGCTCAGAGGGCAATTGTGAGATTTTTAAATGAGTTAAAAAGTCCTAAATGAATTGAAAGTTCCTGGCACGTTGTAAGCCCACTCTAAGTGGTGGCTCTTCTCTGTATTTACTCAATTTCGGTACATCTTTATGTAGAAAAGTAGAGAAACTGTCTCTCTTGGAAAAGGAACACTTGAAAAGGTACCTGTCTTCAAACTTTTAAATTATTTTTCATATAGTTACTAATGAATGAGTCTGACCTCATTCGTTTTTAAAAATCCATAGCAATGCCTTCTTTTTATCATGGTACTTTTAGAATGCGACCCCACCATCTCTAGAATGTTCCCATCATATTTTTCCATTTTGCAAGTGGGATCATTGAAGCTGGTTAAGTGCAGTCACCTGTGCACACGGACAGAGTTAAGCTGTTGAGTTGTTCCTTAGCCCAGTTACCTGGCTTCCCGGTAGAATGCTTTTTCCTCTGTGCATTGCTCTGTGTGTGTGTGTGTATTTACATACCTACATATATATCCAAATACATATACATCTGTAGCCGAGGGGTCTATTGTGTAAGAGAAGGCACAGGGGACAGAATTCATGACATGCAATATAAGAGGAGTCCACAGAATGTGATGAGAAGGGATTTTAGAACAATTTGAGTTTTGCCGATCTGGGTCCCACATTAAAGATTCTAGCCAGTCAGCAGCTCCCTGACTCAACTCTGGACTCAGTCTCCTCCCCGCAAAGTGTTGCACAAGGTCACTTAAAATATAAGAAAACCATTAGAACATATATGCCTCCTGCTGTTTTGGAGCCGGAATGCTTAGGTTTGGGGTTTTGTAGAGGACACCCACCCACACTTGCACAAACACGGTGATCAGTTCTGAGCATGAAGTCACCCATCAAAAAATAAAGTACTGTTCTGTGTGCTTGTTGGCAATGAAGTGGAAGTGATGAAAGGAACTGGGGAGATGAATGAGATCATCTGCGGTGGGCGGGGCGAAGGAGGGACTCCTGCTGGGGAACCTGGATTTGGAGTTGCTGTGTAAAGTCAAAGGGACTTTGGCTTGGCAGAGAGGAAGGGCAGCACTTTCTGCCGGTGGGACGGAATGTGTGATGGGGGTGGCATTTGGGAGTAAGTTCCATGTAGGGAATGGCAGGCAGGGTTAGTGGGATGGAGCAGACATCCTGGGTAAGGGTTACCCAAGAAGAATCCACATAGATCACCCAATTTACTTACTAGTGAAAACTCTCCTGCGATTTCTGTGTTACACTAGCCCATTCGCTCACACCTTGTCTAGGGAGAAAAGCAGAATGTCTGTTTTTGGGAACAAGAATTCCAAAGGCATCTTTTGGTTGCCCTTAAAGTTTTGGTTAACATCCAATCCTGGGAGGAATGATCAAGAAGCCATTTAATCAGTGTAAAACAATGAGTATCTCATGTCAGAATCTCAAAACAATTAGAGCCTTTTGATTCAAAACAGACCTGGGAGCTCCAAGGAACAGGGCAAGAGCTTGCTGTTCCAGTAGAGGGAAGCCTGCTTAAAAAGCACTGCATCCACAAATAGAAGAGGAACATTCCTGCATAAAATCAGATTCTAAGCAAATGAAGAGAATATGAGCATGTCATCATAGGGAATGGGAAAGCTCATAATCAAATCTAGACTGAGAGAGTTAAGGGGTGTAAAAAGTGTATACTCCACTTAGACAGTCCTGGACCACTTGCTTTCTGGTGCCTGTGAGGATTGTCTATGCCAAGAAAGGATTGTAGCCTTCCTAGAAGGTACTTGAAGCTATTGTCAGCTTCCTGGAGGGCTTACAATGCCCGGGCTCTCAATCTCATTCCCGGGTTTACTTCAGAACGAATCTCCATTCTCTCAAGGTTGGGTGGAGTCGTGCTAAATCTTGCTTACCATTCACATCGCAGGAGTTCAGTTGGTTTATTGGCCTTTACAATATTGATTGCCCTTTTAGACTGGGTACACTTAGAATAGAAAAAAATACACAGTTTTGCATTTCTTCATTTTCAGGGTTTCTTTTTTCTTTTCTTTTTTTTTTTGCTTTTAAACTGCCTTGAGCTTAAAGTAACTCAAAAGTGAGATGAGATTCTTGGAAAATGAGCATTCATCAGTAATGTAAGATATAATAAAACTATTAGGTCTATATGCTTTCCTGCCTTTAGTGATTATATTCTAGTATCACAGTGTCTAAATTTAATTTACAATAGCTGAAAGAGTCCATTGAGGAAGAAAATGAAATATCACTGATGGCTATTTTTTCTTATTATCAGCTTGAGAAATTATAAAGTATTCATCTCTGTTACTTAACTGTTTCCAAAAATTATCTTAAGATGTTACTATGGCGTGAAGATGTTTAAATTCAATTCATAAGAAATGAAAGCTAGTGTGGTTATCTGTTGCCAACTGGCGAAGTATACGTAGACAGAGTATCTCCTTTTACCTTAAAGGAGTTTCTCTAAAATGTTCTCAGATATTTACTACAAAACATTTAGAGGATATAGCTGAGCAAAAAGTCTAAAATTACAATTACCATAATCTCACGACCCAGAGATAATCACTGTTAACATTTTAATCCATTTCCTTCCAGTTGTATGCTTCATAAACTTTATTCAGAGAAGTGTTTTGGGGATATTTTAAAACAGAACGTCATAGAATCTTAGACTTGCAGGGTGTCGACTGAAAAAAAAAAAAAAGCACAACCTAAAAGCTGAGAATTATATTTTATTCAATGGACTTTCTGAGGACTTAAGCCTGGAAGATGGCCTCTCGCATTGCTCTGGAAGACCGCTCTGAAGAGGTAAGGGTGGAGCCAGGATGCATAGGAGTTTTTGCAACAAAGAACCAGGTAGTTGGAACAGCAAAAGATTATTGTTCATTGCAGGAAACCAGACAACTGAAGTTAATGCATTTGTTATTGTTAATTACAGGAAACCAGACAACTCAAGTTAATGAATTTGTTGTTGTTAATTACAGGAAACCAGACAACTCAAGTTAATGAATTTAGTGCTTTTCTGTGTGTGGGAAGATGCAAGAGTCTGGGCTCATAGAAATCATTCCTTTGATGTGCACCTTAGCTATCTTGGGCCAGTATTCCGCTTTCCTCCATCCTGAATCCCCTAAGGGTGCCCGGGTTGGGGTAGCTGTAGTGGCTGCTGGCTTGATGGCTACAACCTCCTTTGTTTAGTGATAATGGCAGGCAACATTTTTCATCCGTAAGGGGATCCTTGATTATCTGGTACAGCCTCTTATCCAAGAAGGAATGTCTTCCATACTGTCTTGATTGGTATATATCCAATATTATGACTCTCAAATTTCTCCTCTTTCAGGGTGCTTTGCCTGTCAGTACAGATCACTTTTAAGGGTAGAATGGTTCTAATTTTTTAGGTATTCTTCGCTAAGACAAAAACTGTTTTCTTGCAAATATCACTTAATGATCTTCAGAAACACATTCTACTTGGTTCCTTCTCTGGATAAACATTTCCCTTTACTTCTGTTTATTCCCATCTCCTCATGGATTTTGTTAAAGAAAAAATTATTATGACATTTGTTAAAGAACTGGAAGGCAGGGGGACTATCAATAGGTGTAGAGATCAATCACTGCAATGGGGCTTTGCAGTAGGAGAGAGAGATTGGGCTCAACTTGCAATACAACAAGGAAGAGTGGAAATTTATGGTCAAGGGGCAGGATGGGGAGTCAGTGGATGGAAAATTACTAAGAGGAAGCATGAGGGACAAGGGGAGATTCTGGCTAACCAACCTAACAGGATTCTTGCTGAGGGCAGAAAGGGTGATCAGCCATCACCTGGGGGACAGTGGGGGACGAAGAATTTGGTCACATATCGAGGGTGGAGGATTCTTGCTAAAATGACTTAACAGGATTCTTGTTAAAATTTGGCAATGCAAAGAAGGATACAGAAGTTTAAAGTCGAGGCTTACTTAGGAAGAGGGTTCAGAGGAGCCTAATTAGAGTTTGGTCAAGGAGAGAATCTTTCACCTTGAAGCCCCAGGATGCAAGGCAGGCATTGGATAGGAAAAGCCTTGGGCACCTTCACTAGTCTACTATGACTGTCCAAGAGGGAAGCCTTTGTATGAGCCCAGGAATTTCTTTTTAGCTCATTTACTCAGGACTCAGTTTCCTTAGCTTTCACGTTCCCCAGAATATGTTTAGGGCCCTGTTTGGTAGAATCCAGCCTGACATTTATGACCTTCTTCATCACCCTTCCTCACAAATTAACTCTCACATTCCCAACAAAAAGGATTAGAGTCCACAGGCTAACTGTTTTAACCCAGCTTCTTCTACTTTTTCAAAGGCATGGTTGCAAAAATACTACTTTTCTTCTGTGTTTCCTATTACCTTCCTTCTTAATGCTCAGTTTTCTCTTTTTCTTATTTGCATCAGTATATGGATTATTCCTTTCATCGATAGTGTTATAGACACTATTGGTTGTCTACATATCCATGTCCCCAGCCATCTTGCTAGTAGAAACCCAAACTGGGGTGGTGGTGTGTCAAATAAAGTAGTTTCCCTAGACTCCTTCATGATTGGAGTAGCTTCATGGCTGCTGTAGTCAGTGAAATGTAAATCGATATCTCTGGAAGTTCTGGGAAAGCTTGGCTGAAATTGCAATGTCTGGAGCTGTGGCAACTATCTTGCAACTCTTAGGTAATACGCATGGTGATGAGATCCAATGTGCTGAGGAAGGTAGAACAGAATGACAGAAACAGTTTGGTTCCCTGATTGAAACAATAAGTAGTTGAATTAATGCTGCTATTCCTGACCATACTTTGTGTTATGTGAGGAAAAACGAGCTCTTACTAGTTTAAGCCATTTTTAGTGAGGTTTCTCCTTGTATTGTAACTGATACAGATGGTTTACAAAACTATCAACCATCCTGATTACCCTTCTCTGTCCAAACACCACACTGTTGATGTCCTTCTTAGAATATAGACACAGAATAAGACACCATCGTAAAACTACTGCCTCCTATTGTCTGGTGCATAATGGGACTCAATACATATTTGTTGAGTGAGTTACTAAATAAACCTTATGTGTCCATTAATAGGTCCTAAGAGTGTACTCTTTGAATTTTTAAAATAAGTCAGGTACATGGTTGGGTTATATTAGAGTTTGGCTCAACTAAAGCTTACAGATTTCTCAGCTAAGCAAATTGTGTCAGAGGCCCCTAAGGCCACCTTCAGGCTTGATGATTCACAGGACCCAGAAAAGCTATTATACTCATGGTTACCGTTTATCACAATGAAAGGATACAGATTAAAATCAGCAAAGAGAAGAAGCTTATGTGGCAAAGTCCAGAGGCAAGGCACAAGCTTCTGGGTGGCCTCTCCCAGTGGAGTCACATAGGATGCCTGCTTCTCCCAGCAATGATGTGTGACATCACGTGCAAAGTGTTGACAACCAGGGAAAGTGACTCTAGCCTTGGTACCAACCGGGAAAGCTCACCTGAACCTGGGTCTTTATTGGGGTTCAGTCATGTAGGCATACAGCACCCCCATGGCTGATGTCAGCTACTCAGATACCAGTCCCCCTGGAGCAAAAACAGGCATTCACCATAAATCCCTTTGTTAGAATAAATTTATCTGGTCACATTAGTCTGGAATGGCTCAAGGTCTCGGGCATACAAGAACATTCTTATCAGGCAGAATATTCTAAGGGCTCAGAGCTTATCTACTAGGAGCCAACCAAGGGGCAGACACAGATAAGTAGGAAATGTATAAAACATATATAGTATACATGAAAAAGAACCTAAAGCAAGGGCATGAAAGTATTATGATTTCTGAGTTGTGAGATACATGATTTATTCTTTCCTAATCATACTTTTAATAATTTTCCAAAATTTCTTATTAGAATAAAGGATTATTATAATAAAAAATATTAAATGTAATTTAGGGTGATATGGTGACTTTATGACAACATGAAATGCAGCTCTAAAAATGTAATGTCAAGGTTTGCTAATAGTACTGCTGTTGGACAGCAAACTGAGTATTTTCAGGAATGTACTGGTGGTTTGGGATGGTTATATGGGACGGGCTCTAGGACGGAGGCAAGTTGACTGGGGTCAGATCAGGGCTTGTGGGAGGCCCAAGTGGTCACGTATCCGGAAATGCTATTTACTCTGAATGTTCGTTATAATGTAATTTTCATTTCAGTTTTAAAAGTTCTGCTCAAGATGTTACCCCGTCGAACCCAATTTTCTGTAATTACTTACACATTCAGCTTAATCAGTCATAATTTATTGAAGCCTACTGTGTACCTCAACACTAAATTGATCTTTGTACACTACCATTTTTCTCCCCCTGCTGTCTCTTCCCCTCACCGTTTTTAGGACATGAACTATATCAAATTGAATTTACATGCCTGCCCTTCTTGCCATTGCTCTACAACATGGAGTCATCCTCAAAGAAACCCTTTGTTGGTCTTGTTTGGCTTAGGGTCAAGAGTGTTTGTTTCATCTCTGATAAATTACCAACCTCCCTAGACCTTGGTGTTTCCAGTCATAAAATGGAGGCGCTTTTAATAAGAATAGCATAGCTTCTGTGAGATGACATGTTCTGTAAAAAATGTTAACATATTGATTGGTATATAGGGAGAGCTAGGTAAAAGTTATTCCTTGTTGTTGTTAAAACTAAGCCATATGCGCCTGAATGTACTTGGTGAATACGTGTTCAGTACTGTGTAGTCCGATACGTCTTCTTTCAGTGTCTGCTTCTAGTAGACACTAGAATGAAGAGCTTTGGTTTCCTGAAAATTCTTAGCATATTCATAGAGTTCCCCATTTTATTTATTTATTTATAATTTTATTGGAGTATAGTTGATACACAATGTTGTGTTAGTTTCAGGTGTACAGCACAGTGAATCAGTTATACACATACATATATCCACTTTTGGTTTTTTTTCAGATTCTTTTCCCATATAGGCCATTACAGAATATTGAGTACAGTTCCCTCTGCTGTACAGTAAGTCCTTATTAGTTATCTATTTTATATATAGTAGTGTGTACCTGACAATCCCAATCTCCCAATTTATCCCTCCCCCCCCTTTCTCCCCTGGTACGCGTAAGTTTGTTTTCTGCATCTGTGACTCTATTTCAGTTCCCCATTTTAATATTACTAATATTGCCTTCTACTGTTTAAAAAATATTTTGAAGTGAGGATGAACATTTCTTGAATAATCTAACCAAGACATTGTTTTAGTTTGTTGAGAAGAAATAGCTGTGACTGATGCTTCTTCAACAGCCTCTACTTTTCTGGATTTAGCACTTGGATAAAGGCCATATTTCTTTTTCTTTTTCTTTTTTTAGCAACTTTATTGGGGTACAAGTGCTTTACAATGGTGTGTTAGTTTCTGCTTTAAAACAAAGTGAATCAGCTATACATATACATATATCCCCATATCTCCTCCCTCCTGCATCTCCCTCCCACCCTCCCTATCCCACCCCTCTAGGTGGTCAGAAAGCACTGAGCTGATCTCCCTGTGCCATGCAACTGCTTCCCAGTAGCTATCTGTTTTACATTTGTTAGTGTATATATGTCCATGCCACTCTCTCACTTTGTCCCAGCTTACCCTTCCCCCTCCCCGTGTCCTCAAGTCCATTCTCTACGTCTGCGTCTTTATTCCTGTCCTACCCCTAGGTTCTTCAGAACCATTTTTTTTTTTTTTTTAGATTCCATATATATGTGTTAGCATATGGTATTTGTTTTTCTCTTTCTGACTTACTTCACTCCGCATGACAGACACTATCTAGGTCCATCTGCCTCACTACAACTAACTCAATTTCGTTTCTTTTTATGGCTGAGTAATATTCTGTTGTATATATGTGCCACCTCTTCTTTATCCATTCATCTGTCAATGGACACTTAGGTTGCTTCCATGTCCTGGCTATTGTAAATAGAGCTGCAGTGAACATTGTGGTACATGACTCTTTGAATTATGGTTTTCTCAGGGTATATGCCCAGTAGTGGGATTGCTGGGTCATATGGTAGTTCTATTTTTAGTTTTTTAAGGAACCTCCATACTGTTCTCCATAGTGGCTGTATCAATGTACATTCCCACCAACAGTGCAAGAGTGTTCCCTTTTCTCCACACCCTCTCCAGCATTTACTGTTTGTAGATTTTTTGATGATGGCCATTCTGACTGGTATGAGGTGATACCTCATTGTAATTTTGATTTGGATTTCTCTAATGATTAGTGATGTTGAGCATTCTTTCATGTGTTTGTTGACAATCTGTATATCTTCTTTGGAGAAATGTCTGTTTAGGTCTTCTGCCCATTTTTGGATTGGGTTGTTTGTTTTTTTGATATTGAGCTGCATGAGCTGCTTGTAAATTTTGGAGATGAATCCTTTGTCAGTTGCTTCATTTGCAGATATTTTCTCCCATTTTGAGTGTTGTCTTTTTGTCTTGTTTATGGTTCCTTTGCTGTGCAAAAGCTTTTAAGTTTCATTAGGTCCCATTTGTTTATTTTTGTTTTTATTTCCATTTCTCTAGGAGGTGTGTCCATAAGGATCTTGCTGTGATGTATGTCGTAGACTGTTCTGCCTATGTTTTCCTCTAAGAGTTTTATAGTGTCTGGCCTTCCCTTTAGGTCTTTGATCCATTTTGAGTTTATTTTTGTGTATGGTGTTAGGGAGTGTTCTAATTTCATTCTTTTACGTGCAGCTGTCCAGTTTTCCCAGCACCACTTATTGAAGAGGGTGTCTTTTCTCCATTGTATATTCTTGCCTCCTTTATCAAAGATAAGGTGACCATGTGTGCGTGGGTTTATCTCTGGGCTTTCTATCCTGTTCCATTGATTTATATTTTTGGTTTTTTGCCAGTACCATACTATCTTGATTACTGTAGGTTTGTAGTATAGTCTGAAGTCTGGGAGCCTGATTTCACCAGCTCCGTTTTTCTTTCTCAAGATTGCTTTGGCTATTTGGAGTCTTTTGTGTTTCCATACAAATTGTGAAATGTTTTGTTCTAGTTCTGTGAAAAATGCCATTGGTAGTTTGATAGGGATTGCATTGAATCTGTACATTGCTTTGGATAGTATAGTCGTTTTCACAATGTTGGTTCTTCCAATCGAAGAACATGGTATATACATCTCTCCATCTATTTGTATCATCTTTAATTTCTTCAATCAGTGTTCTATAGTTTTCTGCATACAGGTCTTTTGTTTCCTTAGGTAGGTTTATTCCTAGGTATTTTAATTCTTTTTGTTGCAGTGGGGAAGGGGAGTGTTTCCTTAATTTCTCTTTCAGATTTTTCATCATTAGTGTATAGGGATGCAAGAGATTTCTGTGCATTAATTTTGTATCCTGCAACTTTACCAAATTCATTGATTAGTTCTAGTAGTTTTCTGGTAGCATCTTTAGGATTCTCTATGTATAGTATCATGTCATCTGCAAACAGTGACAGTTTTACTTCTTCTTTTCCGATTTGGATTCCTTTTATTTCTTTTCCTTCTCTGATTGCTGTGGCTAAAACTTCCAAAACTATGTTAAATAATAGTGGTGAGACTGGACAACCTTGTCTTTTCCCTGATCTTAGAGGAAATGGTTTCAGGTTTTCACCATTGAGAACGATGTTGGCTGTGTGTTTGTCATGTATGGCCTTTATTATGTTGAGGTAAGTTCCCTCTATGCCTACTGGAGGGTTTTATCATAAATGGGTGTTGAATTTTGTTGAAAGCTTTTTCTGCATCTATTGAGATGATCATATGGCTTTTCTCCTTCAATTTGTTAATATGGTTTATCACATTGATTGATTTGCGTATATTGAAAATTCCTTGCATTCCTGGGATAAACCCCACTTGATCATGGTGTATGATCCTTTTAATGTGCTGTTGGATTGTGTTTGCTAGTAATTTGTTGAGGATTTTTGCCTCTGTTGTTCATCAGTGATACTGGCCTGTAGTTTTCTTTCTTTGTGACATCTTTGTGTGGTTTTGGTATCAGGGTGATGTTGGCCTCGTAGAATGAGTTTGGGAGTATTCCTCTCTCTGTTGTATTTTGGAAGAGTTTGAGAAGGAGAGGTGTTAGCTCTTCTCTAACTGTTTGATAGAATCCGCCTGTGAAGCCATGTGGTCCAGGGCTTTTGTTTGTTGGAAGATTTTTAATCACAGTCTCAATTTCAGTGCTTGTGATTGGTCTGTTTGTATTTTCTATTTCTTCCTGGTTCAGTCTCAGAAGGTTGTGCTTTTCTAAGAATTTGTCCATTTCTTTCAGGTTGTCCATTTTATTGGCATAGAGTTGCTTGTAGTAATCTCTCATGATCCTTTGTATTTCTGCAGTGTCAGTTGTTACTTCTCCTTTTTCATTTCTAATTCTATTGATTTGAGTCTTCTCCCTTTTTTTCTTGATGAGTCTGGCTAATGGTTGATCAATTTTGTTTATCTTCTCAAAGAACCAGCTTTTAATTTTATTGATCTTTGCTATTGTTTCCTTCATATCTTTTTCGTTTACTTCTGATCTGATCTTTATGATTTCTTTCCTTCTGCTAACACTGGGGTTGTTTTGTTGTTCTTTATTTAATTGCTTTAGGTGTAAGGTTAGGTTGTTTACTTGAGATGTTTCTTGTTTCTTGAGGTAGGCTTGTATTGCTATAAACGTCCCTCTTAGAACTGCTTTCGCTGCATCCCATAGGTTTTGGATTGTCGTGTTTTCATTGTCATTTGTTTCTACGTATTTTTTGATTTCCTCTTTGACTTATTCAGTGATCTGTTGGTTATTTAGTAGTGTATTGTTTAGCCTCCATGTGTTTGTATTTTTTACAGATTTTTTCCTGTAATTGGTGTCTAGTCTCATAGCATTGGGGTTTGAAAAGATACTTGATATGATTTCAATTTTCTTAAATTTACCTAGGCTTGATCTGTGACCCAGGATATGATCTATCCTGGAGAATGTTCCATGAACACTTGAGAATAAAGTGTATTCTGTTGTTTTTGGATGGAATGTCCTATAAATATCAGTTAAGTCCATCTTGTTTAATGTCTCATTTAATGCTTGTATTTCCTTATTTATTTTCATTCTACGTGATCTGTCCATTGGTGAAAGTGGGATGTTAAATTCCCCTGCTATGATTGTGTTACTGTTGATTTCCCCTTTTATGGCTGTTAGCGTTTGCCTTATGTATTGAGGTGCTCCTTTGTTGGGTGTGTAAATATTTACAGTTGTTGTATCTTCTTCTTGGATTGATCCCTTGATCATTATGTAGTATCCTTCTTTGTCTCTTGTAATAGTCTTTATTTTAAAGTCTATTTTGTCTGATATGAGAATTGCTACTCCAGCTTTCATTTTATTTCCATTTGCATGGAATATCTTTTTCCATCCCCTCACTTTCAGTCTGTATGTATCCCTAGGTCTGAAGTGGGTCTCTTGTAGACAGCATATATACGGGTCTTGTTTTTGTATCCATTCAGCCAGTCTGTGTCTTTTGGTTGGAGCATTTAATCCATCTACATTTGAGGTAGTTATGGATATGTATGTTCCTATTACCATTTTCTTTATTGTTTTGGGTTTGTTATTGTAGGTCTTTTCCTTCTCTTGTGTTTCCTGCCTAGAGAAGTTCCTTTAGCATTTGTTGTAAAGCTGGTTTGGTGGTGCTGAATTCTCTTAGCTCTTGCTTGTCTGTAAAGGTTTTATTTTCTCCATTGAGTCTGAATGAGATCCTTGCTGGGTAGAGTAATCTTGGTTGTAGGTTTTTCCCTTTCATCACTTTAAATATGTCCTGCCACTCCCTTCTGGCTTGCAGAGTTTCTGCCGAAATATCAGCTGTTAACCTATGGGGGTTCCCTTGTATATTATTTGTTGCTGTTCCCTTGCTGCTTTTAATAGTTTTTCTTTGTATTTAATTTTTGATAGTTTGATTAATATGTGTTTTTGCGTGTTTCTCCTTGGATTTATCCTGTATGGGACTCTCTGCACTTGCTGGACTTGATTGAGTTTCCTTTCCCATATTAGGGACGTTTTCAACTATAATCTCTTCAAATATTTTCTCAGTCCCTTTCTTTTTCTCTTCTTTGTCTGGGTCCCCTATAATTTGAATGTTGTTGCGTTTAATGTTGTCCCAGAGGTCTCTGAGAGTGTCCTCAATTCTTTTCATTCTTTTTTCTTTATTTTGCTCAGTGGTAGTTATTTCCACTATTTTATCTTCCAAGTCACTTATCCGGTCTTCTGCCTCAATTATTCTGCCATTGATTCCTTCTAGAGAATTTTTAATTTCATTTATTGTGTTGTTCATCATTGTTTGTTTCGTCTTTAGTTCTTCTAGGTCCTTGTTAAACGTTTCTTGTATTTTCTCTATTCTTCTTCCAAGATTTTGGATCATCTTTTCTATCATTACTCTGAATTCTTTTTCAGGTAGACTGCCTACTTCCTCTTCATTTGTGTAGTCTGGTGGGTTTTTACCTTGCTCCTTCATCTGCTTTGCGTTTCTCTGTCTTCTCATTTTGTTTAACTTACTGTGTTTGGGGTCTCCTTTTTGCAGGCTTCAGGGTCGTAGTCCCCTTTGTTTTTGGTGTCTGTCCCCAGTGGCTAAGGTTGGTTTAGTGGGTTGTGTAGGCTTCTTGGTGGAGGGGACTGGTGCCTGTGTTCTAGTGGATGAGGCTGGATCTTTTCTTTCTGGTGGGCAGGACCGCATCCTGTGGTGTGTTTTAGGGTGTCTGTGACCTTATTATGATTTTAGGCAGCCTCTGTGCTAATGGGTTGGGTTGTGTTCCTGTCTTGCTAGTTGTTTGGCGTGTGGTGTCCAGCACTGTAGGTTGCTGGTCATTGAGTGGAGCTGGGTCTTAACGTTGAGATGGAGATCTCTAGGAGCGCTTTTGCCATTTTATATTACGTGGAGCTGGGAGGTCTCTAGTGGACCAATGTCCTGAACTTGGCTCTCCCACCTCAGAGGCACAGGAAAGGCCATATTTCTAAGATAATTCCTTAAAGATGTATTCTGAAGTCCAAATTATTCTTTGTATCAGATATTTCCTTGGGTAAGTTGAAAATTAAAGGATTTAATTAAGGGTGAATAGAAATCATCCTTTCAAAAATCTTACTGACCACCTGGGACCAAAACTGCCTCATTGGGCTTCCCTGGTGGCGCAGTGGTTGCGAATCTGCCTGCCAATGCAGGGGACATGGGTTCGTGCCCTGGTCTGGGAAGATCGCACATGCCGCGGAGCAACTGGGCCCATGAGCCGCAATTACTGAGCCTGCGCGTCTGGAGCCTGTGCTCCGCAACAAGAGAGGCCGCGATAGTGAGAGGCCCGTGCACCGCGATGGAGAGTGGCCCCACTTGCCACAACTAGAGAAAGCCCTCGCACAGAAACGAAGACCCAACATAGCCATAAGTAAATAGGGGCTTCCCTGGTGGCGCAGTGGTTGAGAATCTGCCTGCCAATGCAGGGAACACGGGTTCGAGCCCTGGTCTGGGAAGATCCCACATGCCGCGGAGCAACTAGGCCCGTGAGCCACAGTTACTGAGCCTGCGCGTCTGGAGCCTGTGCTCCGCAACAAGAGAGGCCGCGATAATGAGAGGCCGGCGCACCGCAATGAAGAGTGGCCCCCACTTGCCACAACTAGAGAAAGCCCTCGCACAGAAATGAAGACCCAACACAGGCATAAATAAATAAATAAATAAATAAATAAATAAATAAAATAAACCCAAAAGTTAAAAAAAAAAAAATTTGCAAAGACAACCCACAGAACGGGAAAAAATATTTTAAAAAAATAAAATAAAATAAAAATAAATAAATAAATAAAATAAATTAAAAAAAAAAACAAAAAAAAAAACTGCCTCATTGCCAGAAATAAAATCTCAGTGACCAGTGTCCTTTCTCATGGGGCTCTATTTCCTTTGGTTGTGTCTTCTAGATCTCTACCCAGAGAACAAAAGCTCTTATGCCTGTAGAGGGGGAAAGTCAGAGTTAAAGATAAACTCACTTCATATCAATGTTATGAATTAGATGCAACCAGACAGTGGTTATGGGGTGAGTGGTGGATTCAAGAACCACTTAGGACTTAACATTGGCAGAACTTCGTTGACTGTTTGGGTATCTGAATAAAGAAGAAGAGTGAAAGAGTATCCCACGTTTCTGACTTGGATGAAGGTTACGTGGGTGTGCCATTCACTGAGAGGCGAAATGCAGCAAGAAGAGCACGATTTGGGGGCAAGATAGTGTTTTCCCGATTTGTTGAGTTTGGGGTGACTGTGGGGTGCCCAAATGGGGATGTCCAGTGGGCTTTCAAGTTTGAAGCTTGGGAAGGAATCTGGGTCAGAGAGATTTTGGAGCGTGATCCTGGCGTTGAAATCTCTCAAGTGCATGAAGTTGGCCAAGGAGAGCATTTCTTAGAGAATCACACTGTAAGTCCAGTGCAAGCCGTGCTCTTGTTTTAATGCTCTGCATACTGGGGCTGCTCTATAAACATTTGGTGAAAATGATGAAAAACTCATTGGCTCATGGGGATAAATTGTTTTCTCATTTTGGCTCCAAAGAAATGACAAAACATTTTTGTGGTAGGATAAAGAGGGCATGGCGTGTGGTTATGAGTGATATTAAGCATTGTTTACGTGTAGGGAGCTGAGGGAATTTATGAATGAGTTTCAGAAAGCCCACAGAGACAGGAAATTATATACAGAAATGGGTAAAGGAGACATAATTTTTATCAGATTCTCAAAGCGTCATGAAAGTGGTTGAATAAATTGCCTGTTATCCTGGAGGCAAATAAAGGGAACAAAGGTCACGTCGGAATAACTCAGAAAACCAGAAAAATCACCTAAACAACGAGGGATCCCATTTCCTCTGGGCTCTGCTTTTGTGTCCTGTGCTGGTATTGTACAATACTGGAGGAATTTGGGTCAGGAGTTTCATTGTGTGGCTTGGCAGAATCAAAGGCCAAAATATGATTAATTCTAGATGTGGATAATTTGGAAGGATAAGGAATGTAGGGAGGATTAGGGGTCATTTTCAAAATCTGGCTACTTCTTTAGCCAGCGTATCACTCTCTTGTTTACTATAGATGAGACAAGGAAGGTACTTTTGAGAATATTCAAGTATCACTAGTTAGTTAATGTAACCCCGCCCCCCCGCCACTCTTTTTGTTTCCTCTGAAATAGGTTTTATGTTTTAAAGCAGCTTTAGGTTCACCGCAAAACTGAGAGGACGGTCCCGAGATATCTCACGTACCGCCTGCCCCGCTACACTCACAGCTTCCCTCATTATCAGCATCCCCACCAGAGACGTGCATTTGTTACAGTTGGTGAGCCTACACTGACACATCGTTATCACTCAGAGTCCTTAGTTAACGTTAGGGTTCACTCGTGGTGTTGGACATTCTAGCGGTTTTGACAAATATATAATGGCATGTACCCACAATTACAGTATCCTACAGAATAGTTTCATTGCCCTAACAAATCCTCTGTGCTCCACATGTTCATCCCTCCCTCCCCTCTAACCCCTGGCAGCTGCTGATCTTCTTACTGTCTCCGTAGTGTTGTCTTTTCCAGAATGTGAGATACAGCGGTTGAAATCATATAGTATGATTTGAAAGATCATAACTCTATGATCAGAAAGAAAAAGATCATCTTCTTTCACTTAGCAGTATGCATTTAAGTGTCCTCCGTGTGTTTTCATGGATTGATAGCTTATTGCTTTTGAACACTGAATGATATTCCAGTGTCTGGATGTACCACAGTGTATCCATTCATCTACCGAAGGACATCTTGGTTGCTTCCAAGTTTCGACAGTGATGAATAAAGCTGCTATAAACATCCATGTGCGGGTTTTTGTGTGGACGTAAGTTTTCAACTCATTTGGGTGAATCCCAAGGAGTGTGATTGCTGGATCATATGGTAAGGGTATGTTTAGTTTTGTAAGAAACTGCCAAACTGTCTTCCAAAGTGGCCGTACCATTTTGCATTCCCACCAGCAGTGAACAAGACTTCCCGCTGCTCCGCATCCTCGCCAGCATTTGGTTTTTCAGTGCTCTGGATTTTGGCTATCCTAATACATGTGTAGTGATGTCTTACTATTGTTTTAATTTGCATTTGTCTAGTGACATATGATGTGTAGCATCTTTTTATGTCATTATTTTCCATCCGTGTATCTTCTTTGGAGAGCAACATTTTTAACAAAATGTTAAATTGCAGGTTTTGACTGAGGCATGAAAACACGGTAGATATGACACACCAAAGACTCCAGAGCAAGTACAAATGTTTTTTTTTAAAAATTATTTATTTATTTATTTTTGGCTGTGTTGGGTCTTCGTTTCTGCGTGAGGGCTTTCTCTAGTTGCGGCAAGCGGGGGCCACTCTTCATCGCGGTGCGCGGGCCTCTCACTATCGCGGCCTCTCTTGTTGCGGAGCACAGGCTCCAGACGCGCAGGCTCAGTAATTGTGGCTCACGGGCCCAGTTGCTCCGCGGCATGTGGGATCTTCCCAGACCAGGGCTCGAACCCATGTCCCCTGCATTGGCAGGCAGACTCTCAACCACTGCGCCACCAGGGAAGCCCAGTACAAATGTTTTTAATGACATTTCAAAAACCATTTTGTAATGCTTGAATCACTCACTGCATAGGGTCTAAAAGAGTTGGGTTACTGAAGATTAAAAGAGAAGCTATGAAAGCAAATATCTTTAGAGAGAGCTATCAGTGTTACTTGGGCCTTCTCTCCTAGTGCAGAGGGGACAGGAAGGGTGCCTGCCCTTCCCTTCAAGGCCATTTGAAAAGCTTCAACCAGACAACTTGCAGTGTTCCCTGAAGAGTAGGAGAAGTGACAGAGATGCAAAGGTGTTTCCTCTTCTTGCAGAATCTTCCTGGCTAGCTACTTGAGTGCGTAACGTGAGTCGATAGGGAAGAGGATGCTTGGAGTATTTCCCAAGGAGGTGAGGCTCACATGGGCGGGAGCTGAGGACTTAGATGCTGTCAGATAGGCAGCCCTGGGGTTGACTAGCTCTCAGCAGAGGGAAGCTGGCGCTTGGACCTTGGGCTGTAGAAGGAGTAAGTGGCCAGCTAGAGAAAGTGCTCTTCTGTATCAGGGGCACTGCTGTGAGAGACACGGAGCTATGGTGAGGAGAGGTAGCCCCCAGAATCTGGAAAAGTGCGCTAAACATTAGCCAGACCCAGGTTCTTTCAGCGCCAGTAGAATAAGATCTTCCGTTCACCTTGTTTCTCCTCCTCGTAGGACTCAATTCCCTGTGTTTTTATCCAGGAGCAATGGGAAGTTTTTTTCCTTTATTGAATACATTCTAAAGGAGTAGTGGAGGACCAATGTAAATTTATACCTTGTGAGTCTTGATTACTCAGTGTGCAGTTACATACTGAAAGGGTGGCACGATGAGAAAAACAGTTTGAAGGTTGTATCTATCTACAGGAAAAAGTTCTTGATCCTCTTTATTTCTGAGAACGTGATTTTCTTTTAGAAGCAAGTCACTAATATCCTACTATTCTTCATCTGCTAATAGAGAGTGGAAATACCCCAAATGATGCTTTTCCGTGGGTTTGTTATTCTTAGAAAATTCAAGCGAAGACAGAGTATCTTCAGGGGGTAAACTGAAGATGGCAGCCTCCCCTCCCGTGTCTTATACACAACATAATTGCATTGATAGGATTGGAAGAGGGAGAATAATTGGTTTTTGCTAAATCATAGGACAGAAACCAACAGATTCAAGTTGACATTGAAAGTCAAGTTTTCAAGAAATTACTGGCATTCATGAGTTCAGAATATTAATGGCAAATGTGCTCAGGGAACCTGATACTCTCTCTTCCCTGTATCCTGGCAGAGCCGCTCTTTAAATCTGTTTAAATGCATCGACTCTGATTATGAAAGGGCCCACACAGGCCAGTGTGCACTTGGAGGGGCTGGTGGGGAGCTGGTGGGTCAGTGACATTGTGTTGGTTCGATTCCAGCTGAAATGGGGGAATCAGTTTGTTTGCTTACTTGTGGGTTTACACAAACGCAGAAAGCATGTTTGGGTAATTCTTCTGTACAGATTTAGAGACAGCGTATATTAGAGGAGCCAGTAAAAAATGTTGATGGAAGAGAAAATAAAAATGTATTCTTATGAGTGGTAGACAGAGGAAAAATTCTAGAGGATAACTCAGAGGAAAAAGCACATACACTTTTTATTAGCGTACAGAACGCAAATGATTTGCAGATGTTCGGCTGAGCGTTTCACATAAAACATACTTATATACCTGGGCTTTTTTCCCCCTCAGTTATTTTAATAGCTGAAGCATCTTTCTTTTGTGAACAATTTATTCTAATGGCAATAAAAATGCAGCAGCGCAACCTCATTATGCCCAATAGCAAATGACTTACGCGGCGTCTTAGCTTGCTTTGTAGGGTTGAACTCTGATGACTGATGGCAGCCCCGGCTAACCAGGCACTTGGATGAGTGACTTTGTAAGTAAGGAACCATAGGAAAATAGCTCAGCTCTTAAAGTGGTACTCGGCTTTCAAGTTTCTCCTCACCTACGCACAAACCTAAAGTTCAGAACAAGGACGTTGGGAAATCTTTTTGGAGTTTGCCGAAGAGCTTTTGTAAGCAGAGTCATTCTTGCTGGTCTGCATGGTACTTTGTTTACTTGCCACCATTTTTAAGTTGACTGTGAGTCATCTGTGCATTTACCAGTTGGGCTGTGATGCTTTTTATCTTCAGTAAAAGCTTCTGTTGATGAGGCAGACAGCCTGGGGACTCTTGGTGTCCTAGGGACTCTTGGTGTCCTAGAAGAGGGATTTTATTGGACACAGTATATTTATGTTTTTGAGGGTGTGGGCAGATGCCCCTCCTGTAGTTCATCCCCCTGCCTTGGTGCATTCATGAAAGGAGCCATTTTTCTTTTGTTTTCTTTTTTTTTTTTTTTAGTGGTAGCAATTTTTTATGTATTTATTTTTTCGTCTTTATTGGAGTATAATTGCTTTACAATGTTGTGTTAGTTTCTGCTGTACAACAGAGTGAATCAGCTATATGTATACATATATCCCCATATCCCCTCCCTCTTGAGCCTCCCTCCCACTCTCCCTATGCCACCCCTCTAGGTGGTCACACAGCACCTAGCTGATCTCCCTGTGCTATGCGGCTGCTTCCCACTAGCTATCTATTTTACATTTGGTTGTGTATATATGTCACTGCTACTCTCTCACTTTGTCCTGGCTTCCCCTCCCACCCCATGTCCTCAAGTCCATTCTCTACATCTGCGTCTTTATTCCTGCCCTGCCACTAGGTTCATCAGTACCATTTTTTTAGATTCCATATATATGCATTAGCATACGGTATTTGTTTTTCTTTTTTTGACTTACTTCACTCTGTATGACAGACTCTTGGCCCATCTGCCTCACTACAAATAACTCAAATTCGTAAGGAGGCCATTTTTCCCATTTTTCCAACAGACAGCTCTTGGGCTTTCTTTTGCAAATTGAAGAATCCTATGTAAATAATATGTTGATTATTTTATAAAATAATGGCATTCTGCATATAACTCAAATTATTCTTTTAAATTCATAAAATCATAGTTAATACTTAGAACTACCATATGATCCACCAATTCCACTCCTGGGTATATATCTGAAGAAAACGAAAATGCTAATCCAAAAAGCTACATGCACCCCACTGTTCATAGCAGCAGCGTTATTTACAGTAGACAAGGTATGGAAGCAACGTAAGTGTCCATCAATAGATGAATGGATGAAGAAGATGTGGTGTGTATATATATATATTATATATATATAATATAATATATATATTATATATATATAATATATATATATTATATATATAATATATATATTATATATATTATATATAATATATATATTATATATAAATATATTATATATATATTATATATATATTATATATATATAATATATATATTATACATATATATTATATATATATATAATATATATATGTATAATGGAATATTACTCAGCCATGAAAAAAAATGGAATTCTGCCATTTGGAACAATGTTTATAGACCTAGAGAGTATTATGCTCAATAAAATATGGTGGACAGAGAAAAACAAATACTCTATGTTATCACTTATATGTGGAATCTTAAAAAATAAAACAAATGAGTGTATATATCAAAGTAGAAACAGACTCACAGATATTGAGAACAAACTAGTGGTTACCAGTGGGGAGAGGGAAGTGGGGAGGGACATTTAGGGGCAGGGGATTAAGAGCTACAAACTAGTATATATAAAATAAGCAACAAGGATATATTGTACAGGGAAATATAGCCATTGCTTTGTAATAACTTTAAATGGAGCATAATCTATAAAAGTAGTTTAAAATTTTTTTATCTGTATACAATTTTAAAGGTTACTTTCCAATTACTACCAAAGATTAGCTATGTTCCCCATGTGGTACAGTACATCCTTGGGCCTGTCTTACACCCAGTAGTTTGTACCTCCCACGCCTCCCACCCCTATATTGTCCCCCCCAACTCCGGCCACTGGTAGCCACTAGTTTGTTGTGTATATTTGTGAGTCTGCTTCTTTTGTGTTATATTCACTAGTTTGTTGTATTTTTTAGAGAATCTCTATGTTGTGCACATGAAACTAATATAATATTGTAAATCAACTCCACTTCAATAAAAAAATTTTTTTAAATAAAAGTATTTAATACAACTCTTAATAAGGATCCTTCATTTTACTCTGTTTATGGGTTTTCAGGAAATACAAAGTTGGGTGAAAATCTGATTTCTTGGTTTTCTTTATCATTGTTTCACGATAATAGCTTTTTCAGAATGACTTTATTATCCATTTTTCCCAGGTAAAGATGCAAATTAAGCATTCTGATTGATTTAGCCGTGGTCACTGGAGTAGACTATGGAGGAACCAGTTTGAGGGAGATGGAAAGCCCTGAAAAGAGCACTTTGCCTTAATTGACAGGGACGATGTCATTAAAAAGGTCATGAGTGAGTCATCATCAATGTTAACTTTCTTTTCTTGCCCTTCTAATCAAGTATTTGTTTAACTTAAGGGAACCTTTTTAATAAAATAAAATGCCCAAAGTACATTTCACTAATTGGTTATATGGTCCTTTTGTAGGGCATCTTGTTATTGTAGCTTAAAATCTAGATTTGTGTATCTTTTTAAAAAATTAATTTTATTAGAGTATATTTGATTGACAGTGTTGTGTTAGTTTCAGGTATACAGCATAGCGATTCAGTTATACATGTACATATATTGATTCTTTTTCAGATTCTTTTCCCATATAGGTTATTACAGAATATTGAGCAGAGTTCCCTGTGCAACAGTAAGTCCTTGTTGGTTATCTATTTTATAAATAGTAGTGTGTGTATGTTAATCCCAAGCTCCTAATTTATCCCTCCCCCCCCCAAGTTTCCCCTTTGGTGACTCACAGATTTCAAAAACAAGCTTCTGGTTACCGAGGTAGATTTGCATACCTTTTACTGAGCCATTTTGCTTCAAGGAATCTGACCTGCAGGAAGACTTGTTCCATGTTGTTTCTTTTCAGCCACATAGGACTAAGATGTTTCTTCGTAGGTTTAAAGTCTCCATGACCCAATCTCATCTCCCAAGGGGTAATCTCCTGCCTGCCTCTCTGAGCCCCTGGCCCTCCAACCCCTACCAGTGAGGCCAGTCAGCCCTTGGCAGCTCTCGAAGGCTCTGGGTAAAATCCTGTTCAGTGCTAGGAGAAAAAGAATGAAGGTAAAATGTTTTCTGGTAACCTTCCCCTGGGCTCATCAAGTTGTAAGATTCTGTCTCACTGTATCTGTCTCTCTTTCTCTACCTTCTCTGTGTGTGTGTGTGTGTGTGTGTGTGTGTGTGTGTGTGTGTTCTCATATGTGAGTATGCACTTGCATTTACATTTTCATTTGTCTGAACTATTTGCAAATAAAGTACAGGTGTAATAACGCCTCACTCCCAAATACTCCAGCGTGAATCTCTTAAGAATAAAGCCATTGGGCTTCCCTGGTGGTGCAGTGGTTAAGAATCCGCCTGCCAATGCAGGGGACACGGGTTCGAGCCCGGGTCTGGGAAGATCCCACATGCTGCAGAGCAACTAAGCCCGTGCACCACAACTACTGAGACTGCGCTCTAGAGCCCGCGAGTCACAACTACTGAAGCCCACGTGCCTAGAGCCCGTGCTCCGCAGCAACAGAAGTCACCGCAGCAACAGAAGTCACCGCAATGAGAAGCCCGCGCACCGCAACGAAGAGTAGCCCCCGCTTGCCGCAACTAGAGAAAGCTCACGCACAGCAACGAAGACCCAACGCAGCCAAAAATAAATAAATAAAATAAATAAATTTATATATGTATAAAAAAGGAATAAAGCCATTCTCTGACATAATCACAATGCCAATATCCCACCCTTTCTATTTGTATTCAAATATAGAGTTTATTTTTCTTTTCATTTTGGGGGATTTAATTATATTTTTTAATATAGGAAACAGTTAAAAAGTTCAAAAGTCAAAACTCTATGTATATAACGAGGTGTAGTGGGAGAAGCATTCCTCCCATCTCCATCCCTTACCCCCTCCCCCTGCTCACACTCATCCCTGTAGAAAGCCATTTTCATTACTTTCTAGTTTACCCTTCCTGTTTCTTTTGTCCAAGTAAGTATGTGAGCGTGGAGTTCCTTTCTTCTTTCTTACTTACACAAAAGACAGCATGATTTTACATGGAGCTTTTTTTTTTTTAACTTAATACTCCTGGATATCACTCCCTATATGTTCCTAGAGATCTTTCTCTAAATGAGGACTTGTTAGTTGAAAGGTAATACTTTTTAAGACATCATATAATTGAAATACACATGAGAATTGATGCATCATTATACTTTATACCAGTGACCTTGCTTTATTTAAATTTTTAGAAGAAAAAAATAGCAATTCTCTTAAATATTTATCTTTAGTTAATAACCAAACAGTATGGTTCTTTATATGTTTCCAAATAACTTCCATGTAGATTTTTTCATTTGCTTTCATGTAACTATGGGCATTAAGTGAGAGTGTGTGAATGCATCTGCATTTTCTTGGTTATCCCATTTAGCTGACTAATAAATGCAGGTCCAGAGGGTATAGGAGACTTATTATTTTTTTTTTTTAAAGAATTTATTTATTTGGCTGCACCAGGCTTTTTTTTTTTTTTTTTTAAATATAATTATTTATTTATTTATTTGTTTATTTATGGCTGTGTTGGGTCTTCGTTTCCGTGCGAGGGCTTTCTCCAGTTGCGGCAAGCGGGGGCCACTCTTCATCGCGGTGCGCGGGCCTCTCACTATTGCGGCCTCTCTTGTTGCAGAGCACAGGCTCCAGACGCGCAGGCTCAGCAGTTGTGGCTCACGGGCCCAGTTGCTCCGCGGCATGTGGGATCTTCCCAGACCAGGGCTCGAACCCGTGTCCCCTGCATTGGCAGGCAGATTCTCAACCACTGCGCCACCAGGGAAGCCCCTAGGAGACTTTCCTGCCATCACGCATCAGACCTTCCTATGAACGTTCTGCAACCCTGCAATGACAAACTATTTTTAGTCACAATTTTAGCACATTCCATAATTTTTTTTCCAATATAATTACTGTAACTATCTACCATGGGGCATATGATCATGTATTTCATGTACTTAGACCTATAACCATTATTATTCCTTTGGCATAGTTTCAACATTTGTGAAGAGCCAGAAATTTCAAACTTCTAATTTTCCTTTGCCTAAATCATTAGTGACCCTTTGTGATGTTAGCAGACATGGGGCAGAGAGATAAACTTCAGAATCCGTAAGACCTTTTGCATATTTTGATTGAGACAAATCTGAAGTGTTCCAAACTGCAAATTCCTTTTCTGCTTTTTAAATCATAGATTTAGATACACTAAAGCACGAACAAGGTTACTCTGTTTTCTGTTAATGTCCCCATGATTTTTATGCCCCTTTATGCAAACAGGGAAGGTGATGTGCTTTCAGAATAGAGGAGAACTGGTTTCCTGAAGTAGAGACAGGTTGGGGACCAGTGCAGAGAATGGGGTGATCTACCAGATGCCCTTTCCATGCAGAAGGGAAATCTGAAGTTCCTAAGCAGTGAAAATCTAAACATAGGTTTAATGGATGACCATTTGTGAGTAATACAGAGGAGAGTTGGCCTTGGAAGAGAGACTTTTTCATCCAGTGTTTCCAAAAGACAATCAGCAACCCCAGTTTCGTCCAACAACTATTTATACTGTTTTTAATATCTAGCAGGCTTCAAGCTAGGCACTGGGGATAAACTGATGAATAAAGCACACTCCCTACTCTGAAGACTAGTCTAGCAAGGGCTAAATGTTTCTCTCAGATTTGGATCTTTATGACTTTGGAAACATGCAGGGAGGAACTGCTGGTGGTCAGTGGGGATTTGACAAGCCAGGGTCTGGTTATTAGTCACAGGCACAGAAGGAAGAAAAGTGAAGGGTCAAGCTCAGTGGGAAGGCTATTGGGTAGTGATGGTTATTGGGCTATTGAGCCATAGATGGGATATCTATTTCTTTTAAAGTCTTCCAAATGGTTTGAAAGGGTTCTCAAAACGAAATAGGCCCAGGAAAGAAATGTACTTGGCCTGCCAGATTTGCATTGGCTCTGTCCTCTGTCAGCAGTTAGACTGCCTTTGCTTATCCATCCATGCTTCTCTTCTGTTTCAGTAGGTCAAGGGAACATCAGATGAGCACCCACTGGAAATACACTTAAGTCGGTCGGTATATGTGACAGTCAAAGCGTCCTTGCAAAAATTAATTTTTCCCTAAGCCCATTTTTGACAATTACTCTTTTCATTGTATGGTTTGATTTTGTAGTTGTTTCTTATCTAATTTGTCATTTAGACATATGATAATGCCAGCTCACCCATTTTTTGGTGTAATGTCTGCAACACTCACACACACACATACACACACCATCCTTCCACACATGCTTAAGTGCCACTAAAGATAAGTAGCAAAGAAGGAAAGAAAAATTTACTTTAAGGATTGGGTCTAGCCTTACGCTCATGATTACTTTCAGAGTAGGGTGTAGGTACAGAATTTGCTCGTGAGTGGGGCAATTAAACAGCCCACCGGAGGTCACTTCTAGCCTTGAGACTCTTTATGGCTTCAGAGCACAGCAGATGTCCTGTTAACTACTCAGCAGAGTTTGCCTTCCTACATGAAGCATGTGAACTTCACCTTCATCTGATCTCATTCATTTTAGCCCATCTTATTTCTTACTTGTTCAGTTTTTGATTCAGGGGGTCCTTATGTATCTAGTGTGCCGAGTAAGATCTACCGACACTTTACTAAGAAGGATTATTGAGATGATCTCCATCCCGAGGAGGGAAGAGAAGGGTCTTCCTGGAGACATAGCCTCCACATTCTGCACAGCCTCTGTAAAGAGAGGTGATATCTCCCCACTTTACTGTTTCTGATACATGGGAATATCCTTAGAATGATCAGGAAGACTTAAGTTTATTTCTCTCGTGCTGTCCTGTTTGCTCACACTGGTTCCATATTTCCCATCACGCGTGTTGTCCTTATTTTCATCATCATGGTTCAGGTACCAATCCGATCTGTTACTCGTTCAGTCAATAAACCTTTATTGAGTACTGGTCCATGCCAGACACTTCACCGGCTCCTTTACCCTACGTTAACAATAGATTACCTTATAAGGTGGTCTAATGTTTTATTAGCAGATATAATAGTTTATAATTTAGAAATGGAAATCAGGAGTAGTGGAGTAATGGAACTTACTGCCCCAGGACTGGGGATTCAACATGAACAAGACAGGCAGCCCGTCCTGTACACTAGAGTCTGCTGATGGCTTTACCAGCTAATCAGGGACCCCCTCCCCACCAAAACAGTGTGATAAAGAGCTTCTGTGCTATGTGTCTTTTTAATTTGTTATCATCTCTAGTTTTCCTCTGGTGCTGTTCCCTCATGTTCTATGAGAATTGCAGGCATGGTATTAGTATGCCAGCATTTGAAACTTACACAAAAATACAGATTAAATTGAATAATAGCTCTATGCAAGGGTAAAAATATATTTTCATATGATTGTCATTTTCTTCAACCAAATGTCGCTGTGTCTTTGCTGCTTTCGAGTTTTTAATGATTCTATCCTCAATTTCTCCTTTTATTTACTACTGACACACAATTTGTTGGTTCCTTGTCAACAAATTAATACATATTTATTGAATGGCTATGTCTGGCATCATGGTAGATACTCTATGGATAAAACAGATGTTTAATATGTTTGGAGCTTGGCTGTGAAGATAAAACTTTTGGTCATAAAATACATGGAAAAAAGTGTCTAGCAGCTGTGTGTTGGTTATCATTATAATGGCAGTTCAAAGAAGAAGGTAAAGAGGGCTGCAGGAACTAGAGGAATCTTGCAGGAGGAAGGAGTTTAGCTGATCCTGAGTGCTGGGTAGAGTTTAGACCTGCACTGTCCGTGATGGTAGCTACTGGCCACATGTGGTTCCCGAGCACTGGAAATACGGCTAACTGGAGTCAAGACCTGGTGTAAGAGGAAAATGCACACTGGATTTTGAAAACTTAGTATGAAAACACATTTAAAATATCTCCCTCCTTAATATTTTGTATTGATTGCATATGGAAGTCATAGCCTTATGACTATATTGCATTAAATAAAATATATTAAAATTTGTTTTGCCTTTTTTCGCTATTTAAATACAGCTTCTAGAATATTTAAAATAACATGGAAGGCTGGCAGTTTGGCTTGCATCATCTTGTATAGATTCATCTATAGAGAGGAGGGGGCTTTGCAAATTGAATGAGGTGGAGGGGCAGGGAAGGGGGAGGCAGCTGGACCTAGTCCTGTGGTGTGAGGATGTGATCACGGATGGAGTTGAGAGCCTGAAGAAAGAAGCTTTTGCGCACACTGTAGGTTGACACACCATTGGGAGAGTGGGCAACCCAGGTGGACATTACCGTTGGGCATGGTCTGGCAGATTAGATGTGTTTTCGACTGGGAGGAGAGATTTGGGTCAGAGATATGGATTTGGAGATGTCATTTTGCACTTAAAATTCCGGAAGGTGCCTGAGGTTTTCACAGGAGAGAGGGGCCTTGGGATGGACCTCTAGGGCTCGGTTTATGAGCTTCTTCCTGGAGGTTTGCATCTGCTGCCCTGTGCCGCCTCTTCTGCTTCTGATGTTTGCCCTCTGGGAATGCATGTTTACAGCAAATGAAGAAAACTGGACTAGCTCTTGGGAAATGTTCCCTTTCAGTTTAGTTCCTAGGGACCGGCAGGGGACTACATAGATGCTTGGCGAGGAAGGTCTGGCAGCTTTGTGCAAAGGCTGGGGAGCCCGGGGACCCGTGAGAGCTGAGTGAAGGACCCATGGGCAGCAAAGGGGGTGTGCCGTCAGGCCGTGCGGGCTGGTTCCCTGGCCCGGACTCGTAGGGGATCCGGGGGGATCCTGGTAAAGGGACCAGGATGACAGACATTGACAAACTGGGAAACATCCTGGCCTGGCATTTTAGTTTCCTGTTTAACCAAGAAAGGACGCTGGGAGTTCTTTTCCTAAGTCAACAATAGACCATCTGATGAGGCAGTCTAATATTTTTAATTGATAGTTAGCTTATAATTTAGAAAGGGAAATGAGCAAGGGAGGAGTGAGTCTGAATGCTCCCTTGAAGTTAGTAAACTATGGTTTTGAAAGGTAAAACCAAGAACAGTTTGAACAGTGATGCTTTATTCGGAACACTGAAAACCTCCAAAGGTGGACTCCTTTGAAGGACAAAACTTATTTCGATGTCTGTGTTCTGGAATGTACATTACAACTTCATCCTAATTACTTCATTGACATACCTCATTAGCAAGAATAAAAGTGATAATAGCTCACATCCATCAAACACAGCTCGCAGGCACTGGGAGGTGAAGAGTGCCCTCCCTCTCTGCCTGTGTTCATGCCTGGCTGGGTAACCATGGGCATTTTGCTTACCGTCTCTGTTCCATAGTCTCCTCACCTAAAAAATGGGTGAAAGAATTGTATCTACCTTCTAGGAATGTTTTGATGACCAAATGAGTTAATACATAAGGGACATAGAACACGTAGAATAATTTCCGGGACGTAGGAGTTTGTCAAACGTTAGCTGTTAGTTCACTGAATGCTTACACTTATCTTCTTGGCCTCTAATATAAAGTGGAGAAAATTCTGTGTTGGAGAAGTCAAGCCAGAAGCTGGCAAGTAAGTTGTGGAACCAGTATTCAACCCAAGCCTAGCCAGAATCTCAAGCTTCTTCCCTAAACCTCCTTTTTAAAAAACTAAAAAAAAAATTTTTAATTGAAGTATAGTTCATTTACAATGTTGTGTTAATTTCTGTTGTACAGCAAAGTGATTCAGTTATACATACATATATGTTCTTTTTTATATTCTTTTCCATTATGGTTTATCTCAGGGTACTGAATATAGTTCCCCATGCTATACAGTAGACCTCCTTGAATCAGTAAACTACAGCATGCGGGCCAGGTCGTGTCCTACTGCCTGCCTCTGTAAGGCCCTAAAGCTGAGGATGGTTTTCAGGGATGAACACTGCAATTGAGTTAATCATAGGAAACACTACCTTTGAACCCAAATTAAGGGAAATGTTATCCCCACTCCCTCCCAAATAATTACAATCTCTCATTAGTAGGCTTGTGTTCTACAAGTGTTTGTACTCAATCATTATTATTGTATTTTCGATTTCATGAATAAAAGACTTGGAAATGTGTTTTCTCTTTTGTAAGTATCTGCATAGTAACCTTGATTTTGACACTAGACCTGCAAAGCCTAAAAGACTCCTTGCTGGCCCTTTCTAGAAAAGGTTCGCTGGGTGCCACCCAAACCTCTCTTACTGCCTTCGTTTCTGCTAGCTACGAGGGTGCTCACTGTAGGAGAAAGTTTGGAAAACCAGAGACCTGGTCATTACAGATAGGGTGCAGGGGACTGAAGCTGGATATCGGGGCGGGGAGGCGGGGGAGGAGTATGCTTCTAGAAGCAGGGCTGTGAGTGGCCACCGTGCTGTTGCATGTAACGTACCTACCGAGATTTTGGCCGGAACCTGTGCCCAGCAGGTGCTTCTGTGCAAAGGCCTGGGAGGGTATGTTTCTGAAGATCGCTTCTGCTCGGGAACATTGGCTAAATTTGTAGAAATAGGAACATTCTCCCAGATTACACTTTTCTTTCCACCTCTCAAGGGTGCTCTAAATAAAACAGGTCCTCTAAAGATGTAAGGCTAGAAGCTTGGCAGGACTTTTCAAAAGCAACTTTAATATTTTTATTTTCCCTTGAAGGAGGCTTGGAAAACTCATTTCCACCACTGAGCTATTGGGAGATACCTGGTGCCTGGAATAAAAATCGTGTGACAACAACAACAAAAAAAATCGTGTAACAAATGGCTTCTGGGCGTGGTTAATGGGCTCTGGTAGCGGAGATGGTGGGATCTGGTGACAAGGAGCCCATGGTGATTTTGATTTTGTGAAATGAAAATAGACCAAAGTATGTGGAATCTAAAGAAAGGGTACAAATGAACTTATTTACAAAACAGAAATAGAGTTACAGATATAGAAAGCAATCTTATGGTTACCAGGGGGGAAAAAGGGGGAGGAATAAATTGGGAGATTGGGATTGACATATATACACTACTATTTATAAAATAGACAACTGATAAGAACCTACTGTACACCACAGGGAACTCTACTCAATACTCTGTAGTGACCTATATGGGAAAAGAATCTAAAAAAGAGCAGATATATGTATATGTATAAGTGATTCACTTTGCTGTACACCTGAAACTAACATAACATTGTAAATCAACTATACTCCAATTAAAAAAAAAAAAATAGACCAAAGAGACGGAATTCTGGTGGGTGTGAGGCTTGAAAGGAGCCCTGAAGATGTTCAGGCTGTGTCAGCCCTTTCATGTCACAGGTGTGAAGATGGGGACTCAGAGATCTCAAATAACCTCTTGCCCAAGCTGGTGAGTGGCGCCGAGGTAGACGCAGGGCTTCTTGCCAACCTCCTCCTTTATTTTGTCGCCGAACTGCTTCAAACCTTTTTGTTTCTGAAACTTGTGTAACATTTAAAACAAGTCCAGATCTCTTCGTGAGGACCCCAGTTCTCCCGAACCCTTCACCAGAAATGCCTCGCCCTCTGTTCCAGAGACTGCCCGCAGGTAATGAGACCGCCGTCACCGTACACCTCACCTGGATCCTGACTAAGGGCGCCCACCTGGCCTTGAGCTCGCCTAGCCACCATTTCTGCCCTCTGCTTTCGAGCAGCTGAAACAGTTCAAGACTTGACTTAAACAGTAGCCTATGAGCAAATGTTAAAATTGAAATCTGGGCTTTGGGCCATACAAAACAGGGTGGGAGTTTTTATTTTCTGCCAATTTGGAGTCAAATGAACATCCACTTTCTTTAGATTGGGAGAATGAGGCAGAAAACGTCTTACTGGGAAACCCCTGCCTTTCATCTCTAGATGTTTGTTGTCCTGGGCGCTGCTGCAGAATTGTCACTTTACGGCACAAGGACCTGATTAAGGAAAACCCCACCAGACTAAGCTAAGCCCTGGTCCATTAGTTTGTGTTCATTTGCGTGTCCCTTGCTTTCTCAGAACATGTACTTGACCCGGGAGCATCTATGTTACCATGGAATGCTGTTTCTTTAGCTGTTAGACACCAACATTTGAATAGTTTCCCTCTCAAGGCAGAAAACCTTTGTGTTCTGTGGGCTTCTCTCTACAGAGCACGAGAACCGTGCCTTATTTCTGCATGATTATCCAACTGGTAGTCACACTAGGGGTCTGTCCTGTATGCGTTATGTGGCATATGACCAAGAGCAAGAATTCTACTCTTTCAGCCTTGGAAGGGGATTTTCGCAAGCGCAAGAGTAAACCATTGCCTGAGTGGTTAAATGATCGCCCAGCCTCACACTGTGAAGTAGCAGCAGAAGGGTGACTGGTGTTCCAGGCTGGGCTTCCTGTTGATCTTTATCTGGTTATTAAAATAATTTTAACTTTTTTTGATATGGGGTAAGTCTTTAACAATTTCCAAAAAAATACATCTTAAGGATCTTTCCAAAGAAATTCATTTTATGCCTCTTCATTATTTTTCTGTATTTGAAGGTGGTGGTGTTTTTGTGTATGTGTGTTTATGTACGTGTGTGGAAATGCAGTACTTCTGACCTCTGCTTCCATCATCGGCTGGCACTGGGAGAAACTTGAAAATCAATTTCACTCTTGGCTTACACGTCCATTGTAAGTCCTGGTTTCTTTTGTGCCCGAGAGTCTCATCTCTTCCTGTTTCTTCAGTGTTCATCTCATTTTCATATCATCTTGCCTATTTCATGGTATCCCTTAGTCTTGGAGGAATTTGTAGACATAAAATAACTCATCCGATCTTCAAAAAGGGACAACGGGTTGCTACTTCCATCTGTTGAAAGCCTTCCTTCCGCTTGTGAGGTGCTCTGACATATGGATTGTCTAGTTTGGTGCTCACAAAATCTGTGAGCCATTCATGATGGTAGTTGCCTTTTTATTTTCAGAGCTCACTTCACTATGCCCTATACTGTCCTGGAGGTTTTGTCTGTTACCCAGTTTAATTCCATTAGCCATCCTGTCATTTGATGGACGCTATTGGCCACTTCCTCCTGTCCTCATGGGAACACCTGTATCCTTGGCTCTTGACACATCAATCTCCTGGTCTTGCCTCTGCTTCCCCTGTGGACCATCCCACTCTGTGCCAGTCACTACCCACTGGTCACCCTCTACCTCTCCTCTCCTCACACCATCATCTCTCCCTTGGCAAACTCACCTATGCCCAGGTCTTCCATTAGGTCTACCGGTTGGTCTCCTTGACTCACAAATATATATCTCTGGTCTAGACCTTCTCAGCAGGTCCTACACTCATAGGCACAGTAGCCTTCTGAGATGAAAAGTCAGTCTCATCTTGGCTATTTCAAAGACACCTTGACTCAACACATCCTTAGTCAAAAGTCATGACTTTTGCCCCTGTCTCTGGTCCTCTGCCCTGGACTTTTGAAGCAGCCTCTTACCTGGTCCACCCACATCCACTCCTGTCTCATCCAATACATTCTCCACGATGTGGCCAGTGTGATCTTTTCAAAGGCAGATCCGACTTAACATCTTTTTATCTAAAACTATTCATTAATCTTGGAATACGTATCTTAGAATAAAGATCAAAATACTTATCATGGCCCCCACAGCCCTTGGCATTTTGACCCCAGCCCTCTTATCCAGCTTCATTTCATCTTACAGTTTCCCTTCTTTTCTCTACAATGCCCCCTGCCCACTTGTTTTTTTTTTTGCAGCCATCATATTACCATGCTTCTTCTCTCCTAGGAATCTTTACAAATGATGCTCCTTTTGCCTAGAATGCTTTTCTCTTCCCTCTTTGCCTTGTTAATGTCTGCTTAGATTCCCTCTCAAAATCCCTCTTAAGTCAGCCCCTTTTGAATATATTTTTATCATATCAGGTACTTCTGCAGTTGTAACACTTACCCAGTTGTAATTTTATGTTTATCCTTATGATTGATTTATCCACTAAAGCTTGTATCTTTTTTTTTTTTTCTTTTTGGGTGATATGTACGTGAAGGAAGTTTATTTTGAATACTGTTATGATTTTGTTTAAAAACAAAAGGCGTACTGGAAAAACTTAAATACAGAAGTAAGCAAAGAACTAAAAACTGTTTCCCCTCGTATTTCATTGCCCTGAGATAACCCATAGTAACGTTTTGGTGTGGCTTTCCAGAAGGCAGTCTGCACGTACGTAAACATACGTGTGTTTATATAAATGATTGTGTACACATTTAGGGAAATGGGACCCTCTGTGTTGCTTGCCAGGCTGCTTGTTCTGTTCAGTGATATGTCGGAGACTTCCTTCCATGTCGATGTACTCTGTATCACCATATTGGACGCCTGTATCGTTTCTGTGATACCCACGTACCGTGACTGACTTACAAGCTCATGTCTTCTACTCTACTGTGAACTCCACAAAGTTGGGGATACTTTCTGGAATATCTAACCATTGTTTTCCCCACTACTTAGCTAGTGTTTGGCAAATAGTAGACACTATATAAATATTTATTGAACAAATGAGTCCCGTCTTACAGATGAGGAAACCGAGGCTTAAAGAGGTTAATTGAAAGCTTACTCAAGTTTCTTAGACATGCACTGTTTAGTTGTAAGTTCTAGAATTCCCCACAAATTAGCCAAAGAAAAGGGGAAAAAAAGGACACAGGGTAATTATTGAAGAATACAAGTGCAGGACTTGAAGCAAGAAGAGAACTCTGTCAGCAACCAGGAGGGTGGTACAGTGTCTCTGTCTGTCCTTTCTCTCTGCCCCTGTTCATGGGCTCTTTCTCTCCCTCGGCATGTGGGGTTCTCATCCTTGCTTCTCTCTGTTCATCTCTGTCCTGCTCGGTTGCAATGGCCATACAGCTCCTATTATATTATCATCCACGTTCAAGGTCTGGGGCCACTGAACAACTGACTCACAGGGAAAACCATGGGAAAGTTGTCATGTTCCAATTAAATTACTGGGAGAGAGATCAGATTGCCTGGGTCTTGCTTCCGAATCATTTCTGCCTAATAAGGTGTCCATCCCAGACCCACTCCCTATCCACTGTCCTCTGGGTGGGCCACCTGCTGCCAGTCCTCAGAATAGGTTGGAAGAGGTGATGTGTGGAGACAGCAGCCATCTTCCAAAGCATCTTCCATCACAAAGATGGCAGAGTGGAAATGCGAACTCTGTGGTCTTTGCATCATGCTTCCTGTGTGTTCCCCCAAAGTAAGCAGATCTCTGTCAAATTCATTTCTGAACTTTGAAATTCTCAGTAAAATGTGTGCTTTGATGTATGACCCTTATATCTACCAATGGTGAATGCTCCATATCTGCCACGTATCTTAAATGCACTTAAATACTTCCTCTCATTAAACTTCATAATAGCCTGTTTTTATCCCCCTTTTGTTGGATGAGGAAACAGAACAGGAGAAGTTAGGTAATTTGATGAAAAATGTGGCACTCGAAATCTTCTGCTTGCAAACGGAAAAAAAATCCTTGCTAAGTTATGAGCTGAGAATATTGATACCTCTTTTACAGTGGCAAATCAGAAAGGAAGTAAGGTATACATGTAAACTTAGTTTTAGGATTTTCCCAGTCTTGATGATATTAAGGAACAGCCAACATCTCTTTTGTTCGGAGCTTGAGTTACATGGAGCTCATCTCTTCTCAACTTTGAAGTGGCGTTTTAGAGCAATAACCAGTAACCAAAATGAGAAGTCATTAAAGAATCCATATTCTTAACTCTGCCTGAGATATACCATTCTGTCATTCATGTACAGGGACTTTTTATTTATTAGGCTTTATTGGCATAGTTCCTAAGCCCTACTAACACGTTAAATACAGAAATGAGACCGTAACATTGTAATGAGTAAAGGTCATATTAGGAGTCTCTGAAATGTATCATAGCAATGCAGTTTGATTCAGAGTTATACATAATTATATTTAAAGTGAGCTGTGGGTCATTTTAAACTGATATCCTATAGGATAAGCCTTCTAGAAGTAAGAGGCTAAGACATAGGACGGGCTTAAAATGACCCCACTTACACCTTTTATAAAAAAGAAACTTACTTTATGTTAGCTTCTCCATCGGTGTCTTGGACACAAGAGTCAGGCATGCTTTATCTGAAGTTATGGGGCCAGAAAGCCGTAGTGGTAATTGAAGGAAAGATGCATGAGAGTCTTGTATTCAGCCGAGTGGAGAAGACATTTGGGTCTGCTGTTCCTGTTTGGTCACTGGAATTCTGTGGAACCTTGGGGGATGAGATGGCTTCTTGGAGACGAGCAGTGGGAGAGCTCTGAGGGCGCAGGTCTCCCCACTCTCCTGCCATCCAGTGTCGAGTGCCTGTAGTTAGTCGTGCTATGAAGAGATAAACATAAAACCTTAAAATAAGGTGACACAAAAGGACAAACATTATATGATTCCACTTCTATGAAATCTCTAGAACAGGTAATTTCATAGAGACAGGAAGTAGATTAGAGGTGACTGGTGATTACAGGGGCTGGGTAAAGGGGTCATGGGGAGTTTTTGCTTTATGGGGACAGAGCTTCTGTTTGGGGTGATGACAAATTTAGGAAATAGTGGTGATGGTGGTGCAACACTGTATATGCAATTAATGCCACTGAACTGCACACTTATGTTGAAAATGGCAAGTTTTTAATTAAAATTTTTTAAAGAGTGAAAAAAGAAAAAAAAAAAACCTGCAGTGGGATTTTTTGCACAGTGAAGATCTTACTAAGGGCATCAACGGCAGGTCGCAGGGCCTCGGCTACTCCCTTCAGGATCCTGAGGAGGTCGGGCTGGTTTTTCCTTTGAAGAGGATGAATCTTCACTTCCCTTCAGAACGCGGAGCACAGATTCTGGCTTCTGCCCTGTTATTTATTGCTGCCAGGCCAAGGGGAGCCAACCAAGGGCATCACACAGGTGCCAGGCTGGGTTTGACTCTAACTGACATATGTGGTTTCTGAGGACTCAGTGTGCTACGCCCAAGGGACTGAATATGGAAATAGCTTATTTCCTGCATCTGGATTCCAAAAATAACCCCAAGACTCCTAAATAAACTGGAGTCCCTCATCAAGATCCAAGCAATGGCACCTCCCTGTAGGTGAGGCCACATATGAGGCCCTTTGGGTACTTGGAATTAAACCCACATTGAATGGTCTCCAGGTCAGACTCGTTTTATAGAGAATAGTTTTCTCCTCTTATACTGAGGTTGCTCTTTTATTCTTTAGAGTCTCAGACATAAATTTGTGTGTGTGTGTGTGTGTGTGTGTGTGTGTGAGTGTTCGTGCGAGTGCGGGTAAGAAAGTATCCACAGTTCTGGCATTTATAACGGCGGGTTAGGAGCAGGTACCCTAGAGCTGGACTGTCCAGATTCAAATCCTGGGTCCTCCATGCAGGAGCCATGTCATCTCCACAAGGAACTGAACTCCCCGGGGGTTGTTACAGGAATTAAACGAATTAATACAGATGAAATGCTCAGGACAGTGCCTGGCACATAGTAAGTACTCAGTGAATGTGAGCCATTATTATTAGCAGTCATAGTGGTGGTCTGAGTACTAGTGTGTTTGTTTGTTTGGATGCTATATAAGAAGCAAGTTGTGTCTTGGGAAAGAGTGCATAGGAAGATAACATAAAAGGTGGAAATTAAGGACACGTTAGGAAGACATGAAGTGCTAAGAGGTGACACATGTCTGAAACAACTGGAAACCCTTCAACCTATTGCCATTCAGTTTAATCTAAAGTGAGATTTGTAAATAAATTCATTTTTATCATTTTTTAGATTCCACATATAAATGATATCGTATGATATTTGTCTTTGTCTGACTTACTTCACGTAGTATGATGATCTCTAGGTCCATCCGTGTTGCTGCAAGTGGCATTAATAGACTCACAGACATAGAAAACAAGCTTATGGTTACCAAAGGGGAAAGCGGGGGGAGGGATAAATTAGGAGTTTGGGATTAGCAGGTACAAACTACTATATATAAAATAGGTAATGCATACTGCCGGGAAGAGTAGGCCCCGCTCGCGGCAACTAGAGAAAGCCCCTGCACAGCAACGAAGACCCAACACAGCCAAAAATAAATAAATAAACAAAATAGATAAACAACAAGGACCTACTGTATAGCACAGGGAACTATATTCAATACCTTGTAATAACCTATAATGGAAAAGAATCTGAAAAAGAATATACGTATGTATATCTGAATCACTTTGCTGTACACCTGAAACTAACACAACATTGTAAATCAACTGTACTTCAGTAAACATGAATAGATAGAGAGATAGATAGATTGTGGAAGGGCTATGGTCGTGAATAGATAACATAACCATTTGAAGACTGCAGTCGTGGAGCTAACAATGGAAATATCAGTGTGGTAGAAACTCATCTATATGCATACAAAGGGTCTGTGTTCAGTAAAAGGTCCCTGGCTAGGTAGTTGAACTTCCTGAATTTGTAAATAAAAAATGGCATCTGAGAACTTAAGTGACTTATCCTAAGTAATATTCACTTTAAAAGTGATCTGGAAATTTCTCATTGAAGGCCCTTTTCATTATTCTATGGGACAGTTTTCCACACATCTTGTGAACAAGGGATGAAAAAGTTATTTTGCCAAGTTCCTAATTGGTCAGAATGTACCTAGTATTTGATGAAGCAAAACATCTTTCAAAAACCAAAAAAAAGAGGAAGATTAGTGGAGTTAGGGCAAAGGTTTGAAAGATTTACAGCATATTTGTAATTGCTTTGGCAGTAAAACACCTGGAGGCATGAATGATAACCGTTTACATTGATGTTAAGAGTTAGAACCGATACTGAATAATGTAAGGCAAAGCAGCATTCAGCAGTGAACACTGTGGGTTTTTTTCCTTGCATGAGAACAAACTGCTCATCCCCTCTTGTGACTTAATGCAGAAACTGACCCCGACATGCACAGTCACTTTCGTTGTTCCAAGGGTAACCCTGGTACCTATGCCTATGGTAACTAACGATTGTTATGTGTAAGCCTTAACACTAGCATATAAGCTCATTGAGAACATCATTCAGACGTTTGTACCTTCCTGTATATCTAGCAAATATCTTTCATTTTGCTGCTACTCAGTAATTATTTCTGAATGAATAATGGATGAATATACAGTAGAACAAATAGTTCATGCCATTATAGACAATAGATTCTTTTTAATTTTTATTTTATATTGGAGTATAGTTGATTAACAATGTTGTGTTAGTTTCAGGTGTACAGCAAAGTGATTCAATTATACATATATCTATTCTTTTTTAAGTTCTTTTCCCATTTAGGTTATTACAGAATATTGAGCAGAGTTCCGTGTGCTATACAGTAGGTCCTTGTTGGTTATCTATTTTAAATATAGCAGTGTGTACATGTCAATCCCAAACTCCCAATCTATCTCTCCCCTCTACCCTTTCCCCCCGGTAACTATAAGTTTGTTCTCTAAGTCTGTGAGTCTGTTTCTATTTTATAAATAAGCTCATTTGTATCATTTTTTTTAGAGTCCACATATAAGTGATATCATATGATATTTGTCTTTCTCTGTCTGACTTAGTTCACTTAGTATGATAATCTCCAGGTCCATCCATGTTGCTGCACATGGCATTATTTAATCATTTTTATGGCTGAGTAATGTTCCATTGTATATATGTACCACATCTTCTTTATCCATTCGTCTGTCAATGGACATTTAGGTTGCATCCATGTCTTGGCTACTGTAAATTGTGCTACAGTGAACGTTGGGGTGCATGTATCCTTTCGAACCATGTTTTTCTCTGGATATATGCCCAGGAGTGGGATTGTAGGATCATACGGTAGCTCTAGTTTTAGTTTCTTAAGGAACTTCCATACTGTTCTTCATAGTGGCTGTACCTATTTATCAATACATTCCCACCAACAGTGTAGGAGGGTTACCTTTTCTCCACACCCTCTCCAGCATTTATTGTTTGTAGGTTTTTTGGTGATAGCCATGACCAGTGTGAGGTTATATCTCATTGTATTTTTGATTTGCATTTCCCTAATAATTAGCAATGTTGAGCATCTTTTCATGCATCTCTTGGCCTTCTATATGTATAGACAATAGATTCATAATAGCACCTACCCAAATGACCTTAGTAATACTTAATAAAATATTTTCTTTGGTTCCTGCTTCAACCTTCCAAATTCTGCTTAAGCTGGGTAAGATTTCTTCCTTAAGATATTGTTAACAATTATTTGAAACATTTCTCTTGATAATTGACAGTAGCCAATGAACTATAGGTTTAAAAATATATAAATCAAGTGACACTTGGAGACCAGTTCCCTCAACTACTGTCAAAAGAAAGATTTAAAACTGTAAATGGAAAAAAAATAAAATAAAACTGTAAATGGTCCCAGTCTGACCAGCTGACTGGGCGCTGCAAAGCCCACACTTGCTCCCTTTTGTACAAGACCTCATCCCCGCCTGCTGATTCATCTCTTGTCAGGTTTGACTTTCTCACCAGATGGTAGGCTCCTTAGGTGACTTGATGTTTTTGTATTAATTATGAAAGTCATAATCGTCTTTACTACTTGTATGAAATATGAGGAATACTAATAAAGTGTAAACCCACAGCCCATCTTAAGGAATAGAATGTTACCAGCACATTCAAGTCCTCTCTGTGCTTTCTGCAATTCCATTGCCCACTGCACGTCATCAACCCCGATTTTGTGCTTACCACATCTTTGTTATTCTCTTTCCAGTTTTTCTACTTATGTACGTATCATAATAGTAATTTTGCATGTTTGGAATCTACTGTAAATGGAAACATACTATATGTATTCTTTTATATCTTGTGTTTTTCAATCAGCATTATAATCATGAGACTTGCTCATGTTGAAGCTGTAGCTATAGTTCTTCCATTTTCACTGTTTTTAGCAATTTCTTGCCTGTCTCTCTCCCTCCTTCCCTCCCTCCCTTTCGTCCACGTAGATTTATTGAATTCTTTTCATGTGCCAGACACTGTACTAGGCTCTGTGGAGAGACACAGCAGTAAATAAAGCAATCTCAAAATTCTTGCCCTCATGGAATTTAAATTCCAGGTGGGGACACAGATAGTAAACAAAATTAATTGTTACCATATTTGTATATTAGATGTTTGTAATTGTTATACAGAAAGCTAAAGCATGACAGAGGTTAGGGAGCCTGGTATGCAGGGATGATTTTCAAGGGAAAATCATTGAAAGGGATGGTTAGGGAATATGGCACAACTCATTTAACTATTTTCCTGCTGCTGGCATTTGGTTGTTTCATTTTGAGGCCATTATGAACACTGCTTTGTGTGTCTTCAGCTGCAGAGGTACAGAGTTACCTCCCAGGTATATATTCCTAGGGGTGGGACTGCTGAATTTTCTAAAAGTGCCAAATGGTTTTTCGTTGATAATGATTTATTCGTCTTTGCATTTTTAGAAGCTAGCACAGCGCATGGCACAGAGTTGGGCTAATATTTGCTTGACTTAAGTGGAACTTCATTGCAGAAACAGGAACAACAGGGGTTGATATTCAAAATCTCCTTCACCGTGTTGATTGTGCTCTGCTGTCAAGGTGTTGGACCTTGCGTGGAGAGCAGAAATTGGCCTTCCATTTGTCTTCTGTGCTAAATTATTCTTAGGGAATGCCTTCCGACATTTGCCAAGTTCATGTTGGCTGTGACAGTTGGAGTTGCTAAAGCCTCTTTAATAATGAAGGAACACTGCAAGTAGATTCTAGCTGTTTATTGCAAGTATCTCTCACTCTCCTGTTTGAAACAACCCTTGAAGAAGCCAAGTCCTCTTTATAGGACGCCCTCCCCGCCCTTCCTCTGTGCTCCTGGCTTCTGAAGCCTGAGGAGAGACTGTTCCAGCTTCTTGTATGGAATCACAAGTCTCCACTTGAACTTGCCCCTTTGTACATTCCTGTCTGGCTGATGTTTTGGCAAACAGAATGTTACACATTAAAATTGATCCTTGCTTGCTTGTGGAAAATGAATCTAAGGTACTTGGGGAATTATTTGGGCTTGGGAAAGCTTGATGCCTCATAAAATGAGGTTCTGGACTGACATACCCTTGAAATATGTCAAGCCCCAGAGTTGTGTCTCTACTTTCTAAATATTTAAAATAAAAATGGGTGGTTGTATCCAGTCACTCTGTGTATGAGTGTCTCATCATGTTATAAAATGTCCAGTCTCAGCATTTAATATAAACAAATTCATTTCTTATGAAGCCCTTTTGAGACGTGATCATTGGAAACTGTTCATCCTGGTTAGCATATTTAACAGATGAATTGGGAGTGCTTTTTTTTTTTTTTTTTTTTAACAGTCCTCATTCTTTCCGGTATATATTGAACCCTTTAGTTACCAGCTAACTTTTCTTTATTAAAAGTTGGGGTAAAATATTCTTCCTACCAAAGGGTTCTTGGCATATATGTTATAAGATTCCTATGTACTTCTCTCTCTCCTCCATCATAACGAAAGTCGTAAAGTGCATTTTTGTCATATTAATGAAAACAACAGAACAGTTGGGCCTTTTTTTCTCATTTTAGTGTAATTGATCATTCTTAAATTTTGGCTCTAGCTTTTAACAGTAATTTTCATCTTCAATCTGGTGGGTAGGTCAGTTATGATGTCAATAATGTGTGTGTGTGTGTATATATATATGTGTGCATGTGTATATGTGTGTATGCATATGACATATTTGGTGAAATTTACTCTAGGTTTTCTCAAAGAAGATGTTAAAAGTAAACACCAGTGTTCGTGAGATTTATTGAATAAATACATAAAAAAGAGACACACACTCTCAATATCAGTTAGAGCAAGAAATGAAAAAAGGAATTAAAAAAAGCCTGAATTGCCGTTCAGTATAGAAAAAAGTATTAGTCACCATATGCCTGAAATACATTCAAAAGTTATAAGGTTTGCTCTTTTGGTTCCTGTACTTATGATGCACAGCACTGATATTAAAAGGCCTGGTAACAGTTATGTAGTCTTTATTAAAAAAAGTAAACATTTCAAGTCTATTAGCACATAAGAAAAAAGTTACATTGTATTTGTGTGTGGCTTCTTTTTGAAATAAAGATACAACTTGGGAAAAGTAAATAAAACTAAGCATTTATGGATGTTTCTAGTATGTCACTATTAAAATAACAGTAATAAAAATAGTACATTTCCCTATTTTTAGAGAGAAAAAGGCACATGATCTTTCCCATTAAAGTGAATGGCAGTTGGCTGCATTTCCCTATCTTTCTGATATGATTCTTCCATGCCATAAAAGTATGATTAGCTTGTGCTTAACAAAAATTTGTCAAGTTTCCATGGAGAAAATATCTAGTGAAACCTAGACTGTTTCTAACGTGACACTTTATTTTTACAACAAAAATGTGAAGCTGAGGAAGGGTAATAGTCACGCTGAAGGAAACCTTCATCTTCATTCAACAAAACAGTTTGATTATATTTGTGAAAGTAGAAAAGGGAAAAATGCAGTCTTTGTTAGGGACCCTCCATGTCGTGTTGTGTAAGGCAAGGTTCTCTAGAGAAACAGAACCAACAGGATGTGTGTGTGTGTGTGTGTGTGTGTGTGTGTGTGTGTTTATGTCCACATGCGCCCACACGCATAGGAATTGGCTCACACAGTTACAGAGGCTAACAGTCCCAAGATCTGCAGTTGGTAAGCTGAAGACCCAGGAGGGCAGGTGGTGTGGTTCCAACCTGAGTTTGAAGGCCTGGGAACCAGGAGAGCCAATCGTACAGTTCTAGTGAATGCCTGCAGGTTCAGCACCCAGAAAGAGCCAGTGTTTTCTGTTCAAGTGTGAAGTCAGCAGGAAAACTGAAGTCCCAGCTCAAGGCAGTCAGGCAAGGAGGAGTTCCCTCTTACTCACTGGAAGGGCAGCCTTTTTGTTCTGTTCTCATCTTCAACTGATTGGACGAGGCCCACCTACACTAGAGAGGGCAATCGGCTTTTCTCAGTCTACAGCTTCAAACGTTAACCTCATCCAACACACTGTCACAGACACATGAAGAATAATGTTAGACCAAATACCTGGGCACTGTGTGATTCAGTCAAAGTGACATAAAATTAACCATTATCCACATCAAAAAAAAAAAAAAGATGTTATTTTTGAAGGGTAGGAAGAGAAAATCACAGAGGATGGGAGAATAAGGCATTTACAGGAATCTGTCCTGGAAAATTCACATCTCTTCTGTGTCCTGTATTGAAAATAGATTGAAGATGATGTAAAATGCTTCAGGCTGTAGACATTTTAATGTTTTAGCGAGAGAAGAGTGTGGGGTCCAAGTTCACTGTTACATTGAAAGAGAATTTGGATAGGAATAAGACTCAAATTGATCAGGTTTCCCAAAACCTGTGCTCCAGGACCTTTTTAAAACTTTTGAGCGTAAGTAGTAAAAAATAAACAGCTAGCATGTCAATTATAAGTGCATTTGGCAAAGAAGCACTGGCTTCTCTTGTTTTATTTAGGCCGGCAGATTTAGGAATACCAAACAATAGTTGAGTAATTTCCCCCAAGGATGCCTATAAAGCATTTAATTCAGTTTGGTGAACTTGAGTAAGCGCCATGTGCACGGCACTGAGCTGGGTGTGATTATATGGGACGTGACTCGGAGCAAACACTCAAGGACAGAAAGGACCTTGGCTTTCTAAATGTGAACATGACCTTTGGGAACTAGACGCTAGTTCCAACCCTGGAAACTGTGTTTTGTACAAGAAGCAGGCTTCTGAGAAACATATTTTACTGCAAATGAATAGATATTGCAAGCATTTGAAAAAACAAATGGCTACTTTTCTGCAGTCTCTGAAAGAGTTTTGAATGCCAGGGGCTTCTTAGCACTGGTGTGTGAAATGAAATGCAGTGTCCTGCTTTGTATTGCCCTCTTTCGTGACCTATCTGTAGTGACTGGCCTTTCTCCCGGAAACTGGCAGTCAGTTCTGAAATAGATGTGGTATGTATACCAGAGAAAGGTTGTCAGAAAAGGTTTATGGCAGGACCACTTTTTCTCCCAAATTAGACATTGAGCCTCACAGGCTCCTTACAGTGGTGGAGCTGAGAAAACAGTCATTTTTATCAAAGTGACGTGTGTTTACTGCTGATCTGGTTGGTTCATACTGTACTGCCACACTTTCAACAGTTTTAAACCTATAGCACCCTGAGGGCACCAGCCGCTCGCTCTTCAGCATCACTCTTCAGGACTCTTTCCCCCTTGTTTCTTTTTTTTTAGACTTTTTTTTTAGAACAGTTTCAAGTTCACATCAAAATTGCGTGGCAAGTACAGAAATTTTCCATATATCTTTTTTGTTTTTTTTAAAATTATTTATTTATTTATTTTTGGCTGTGTTGGGTCTTCGTTTCCGTGCGAGGGCTTTCTCCAGTTGGGGCAAGCGGGGGCCTCTCCTCATCGCGGTGCGCGGGCCTCTCACTATCGCGGCCTCTCTTGTTGCGGAGCACCGGCTCCAGACGTGCAGGCTCAGCAGTTGTGGCCCACGGGCCCAGTTGCTCCGCGGCATGTGGGATCCTCCCAGACCAGGGCTCGAACCCGTGTCTCCTGCATTAGCAGGCGGACTCTCAACCACTGCGCCACCAGGGAAGCCCCTCCATATATCTTTTGACCCTACACCTGCGTAGCCTCCCCATTTTCAACATTCCCCACCAGAGTGGGACATTAGTTCCAACTGATGAGGGCACACTGATACATCATTAGCACCCGGAGTCGAAGGTTACATTAGGGTTCACATAGATGTTGTACATTCTGTGAGTTTGTGTAATGACATGTATCCACAGTTACAGTATCATACAAAGTAGTTTCACTGCCCTGAAAATCTTCTGTGCTCTACCTGTTCATGCCTTCCTGCCCCCTAACTTAGGGGACCTTTTTTTTTTTCCTGTGGCTAATTAATGACTTCCGTACTTTTAGATCTCTACTCAGTTCATACATTTCATCAATACAAAAATCAGTTCACTTCTTTTTCATCCAGACTATAGAGGAGAATGTTAAATATTTCAAAATTTTAATATTCTACTCTACAGTTAGGAAGAAGGAAAAAAAACCCCATTTTTTGTATTGCGAAAATGTATGAACTAAATAGAAATCTATAGAATCACAGAACTGGATTGGAGGGAAAGTTAGTGAATACTGAATTAAATTCTGTCATCTTATACATCAGGAAACGGAGGCCATGAAAAATTAAGGTGTTTGCCCAACTATATGTGAAATATGTCTAAAAATGTTTCCTGGTTTGTAGGAAAAGATGTCTCCAAAGTTTATTTTTCTTCCCAATAAAACTATACTAGTTGAATTGAACTAATTAGAAAATGTGAGTGTCTGCTTGCAGATCAGCTTCAGTGCCCATTACTTGGGGGTCTAGATGATCTTCATTAAGAGCTCCTTTCCTTTTCCTTAAGCCTGTCTCTTTCTTGTCATCAGAATTATGCTATTCTGTTGGATTCAGAGTGTGCACGTCCAAGGTAAAGGAGGTGACCAGGGTCTGTGGCTGTCCAGCTCTACTGAAGGCCATGGATGGTCCACCTCTCACTCCAGGCAGCCCCTGCGCACTTGCCAGCTCTCAAAAAATGCCTTCCAGTGTCAGGCTGTAGGGTGTGTGTTTTCTGCTGTCCACACACCCCTCAGCTGAAACTTGGAAGACCAGTTGCCCCTCATCTGACTGTAACTGTGTGGGCTGGTTCCTTTTGAGCTTCTGGTTTATAGCTGTGCTTTCATTTGGTGTCATTTATTAATGACATTTTAAATAAAACTTTAAAATGTCATTGTTTCAGCAGCTAAACATCTTTTTTCCACAGGCGATTCAAATCCCAAAACAGAACTGAAATCATAAAACCTAACCAAGAGTTTGATTCTACTATTTAAATCAGCGGCAGCTTAACATTTTTTCTCTCTTTCCAAGTGATGCCTTTTAACTAGCAAAGTAGAAACTGAGAAATGCCGTAGCTTGGCCATCGTTTCTTTAAAATTATACTAGCAGCAATTGAAGTGACTTCTGGGGAATCTTCTAAGACCTCTAAACTGTGACCTACCCCACAGTAATTGGAAAATGAACAGGTGTGGCATGCCAGAAGATTAAAGTTTTTGCTTTAAAATAGAGAGGTGGAATAGGGCTTGAGACAGTGATTTGAGTCCAGTGACTTTTCCCCTCTACTAATATGTAAATAGTTTATAATAATAAAATTATTTGACCATGGTATAGACATACTTTTTCAGAGGAAGTATTTTCCTTTTTTTTTTTTTTCCTGTTCCTGTTTACGTACATATGAGGTGGTAGCTTGGCATTTTGAGCTGATGACATTTGGATGGAGTTTGTGTGAGTGGGCATGGAATCACCCTGGAACCACCTGGGTGACATAAAGGAGAATAAGGCTTTTGGGTGAGATTCCGTCTGGCACTTGTAGACCTCTGTCTCTTGATCATTAATGTTTTCTCCCATTGTGACGGGGTTTAGCAGTGCTGTGACAAATTCAAGTGCCCTCATGGCTGGGCAGAGAAGATGAATGACTAGTTCATTTGGTCGGGGCAGGGAGGGAGGGGGGAGGGGTCTTTCACCCTGTTCTTAGCACAGAGATTTAGCCCAGAATTGTCAGAGCTTCCAGGTTGCATTTTCTCAGAATCCCATTTTTTCAAGGGATTCTAAAAAAAAAAAAAAAATCTGTATTTTTATGTGAAATATCCAACTTAAAAAATTTTAATTTAAAAAAAACCAAACACCACGTGGACCAAATCAAAGATGTCTGTGACTCCCTGGTTTGTGATTCTGGGTGTCAGGTTCCCAGGTCTGTCCAAATGTTTTTAACATTTACTACTGGAAGAAACTTGCCATAGTAATTTAACCTTTCTGGGGTGTAGTTTTTACTTTTTAAAGTTGAAGTAATGATGCTTGCTTTAGAAAATGATGAGGATGAAATCAGAGAGGGAAAATGGAAACACTTCGTAATTGCAAAGTCTTTTAGAGGCTTTGAATATTACGTGCAAGGACAAAATGTGGTAACGTTCCGAATGGCTTCAGCAGAACCACCGGTAGTGGCCCCGGCTTGTGCCAGCTGCTTCACAGCTGTATCCCACTAGCTAAACGGTGAACGAGGCTAAAACAAGGAGGAACCAGCCTAGCTCTTTTGCTGAAATACCAAACAGAGGCCAATAACCAGCAGCTCTGTTTATTGTGTCCTCTTTGACTTAGAAGAAGAAGATGGGATTTAGGTTGTGGACAACTGACTTAAAGACAGATGTGTCCCTTGAGGGTGGGAATTTGAATTGATGGCGGCAATTCAGGGCTTTGAGGGGCTGGAAATGAGCCCGTCATGCTGGCTGGTATGGCTGCACCTTAACTCAGAAAGTAGACGGCCTAAAGCCAGGGTGAGGTGAGGGCATAGATTCTGGAAACCTGCACTCTACCTCTCCCTTCATGCCCACGCCAAGCACTGTGTACCCCATGCCCCCCGACCCACTCTTGTATAGTCCTTTCCCCTTTTTATACTTTTCCATTTTTGAGGCAGACTCTCTTGATTTATATTAACTCAAGTTTACCCAGGTAAACACAGAATTTTTGTTTGTTAGGGAAGGATCAGGAAGAGACCCAGAGAATATTGTCTGACTGTAGGTCTTGAAAAAAGCCTGCAGGATCCAGAGTTCATCAGGCAAAACTGACCATTTCCCCTCCTCCAGCTTGTGTCCCATAGAACCTGGGTACGCCTCTGTTATTGCACTTTTTTGTTTATAGCAGATGTTTGTCTTCTATAATAGACTGTGAAATCTTTCAAGGGACACTGCTCAAAGGTGATTTATTTTTAACTCTAAGGCCCAGTGAGCAATACAGCAGCTCAATAAATGTTTGCTCAATTGCATTGAGTGACTCTGAGCCCTCCATGTCTTCAAGTCTCTGGAGAATATGTTTACAAAAGGAAAAGCATTCTCATTCACTCTAAATAGGGAACAGGAAGGAGTGGCAAGGAATAATACTACAGCAGAAAGTTTCAAGGAAGGCTTGAAACGGCCCTGCCAATAAGATGGTCAAGCTAGCTAGAAAAATATTTTTTTTCCTTTTTATAAAAAGTCACGGTGAGATGGTAGTTTTAATTTTCTTAGTAGAAGGGGGGAATAGGGCAGCTGTGATGGCTTTTTTAGTGAAGGTGATGTTGGCTGAAGGGAGAATCCTGCAGTGGGGATCCCTCAGTACTGCAAAGAAGGGCAGTGTTACTGATGCACTGTGGGATTTTCTTTGTTTCCCCCAGAATCAAGATGGTCTTGTGCAAGCAGTGGCTTCTGCCAACGTAAACTAGATACTTTCTGATGCTAGACGATGCCCTGTTCCCCTCATGGGATACCCTTCTTCAGGTGGTCAGCACTAATGAGTAATGTCAATATGCCTCACATCTCTGTAGACCATGAATATAAGGTCATCCATCCAAATTGATAGTTTATTATGTGGTCCTTGATTTGTACTGTCATAAATATAGATAAACATTTGTTCCATTTACATCAACTCCCCCACCAAAGAAAAATAATATAGCTGGAAAAGTTTGAGTCATATAGACATGTCCTAAAGCTGATATATAGACTTGAGTGTTCCCCTACATTGGATATCTTGCTGAGACAGAATGAAGCCCATAATTTCTTTACTTCTAGGAAACTCTTTTAAGACTTCAGCAGGCAATTTATTTTTCCCAGAAATCCTTTGGTAGCTTTTTATTGTCTATACCTGTCCTTATTATTATTTCAAAAATATTGCAAATATTTGGCAAGTCTTATAGGTGCAATAACTCTGTAATAATATATATCTTTTAAAATTCAGAAATATTTTATGAATGCAGAAACTGTGCCATCTCCAGAGTCGTTTGTTATATAACAGCTTTGGCTTAAAAAATAAACTTTAATGCCTCCAGCGTAAAAGTGCAAAGGGAGAAAATATGGTTTGGTTTCACAACAGAAGTACTTACTGAGCAGGAACTTACCAGGTTCCATAAAATAATTCAGGTTCAACCCAATATTCACCAGTGTAAGAGAAGAGTGTTTTTTAGGGTGAAATAAATTCAAATCTTAGCAGACTTTGGATGTGTCTTTCATTATTTTATGAAGAAATGTTTTGTGATGTGTTAATATTTCTGGACTATTGAAATTAGATTAAGACTAAACATAAACGATGAAGGATTGAAGTAATCCAGTATCTTCATTACTCATGCATGCCCTGGAAGTTTCCATGTGAAGAAGGTTTTGCTTGCCCTAAGGTAAAGTTTCACTCTCTGTTGGTGTTTAATATTTCATGCTGGAGAGAGTGAGAGCGCGGGCCTGATGGTGGGCTGCTCTTAAGCCTGCACTAATTATGGCACTTGGGCTTTCAGCTGGAATGTTCTGGTAGCAGCCAACCTTAGGTCATTTGCTTTAAATAAAACTAGGGCTTTTTGGTGTAGGAGTTGGGATGGTGGAAAGTAAAAAAAAGGAAAACAACATAAAAATGAAACAAATCAACTAGAATCAGGATAAGTACTAAACTAGTTGCTCATATTTCTTAGTTATCCAGACTTGGAATCTTTGTAGTCATCCTTGATTCTACCTTTTCCCTTTAAATTTAGCATATCTAAATTGGAAGATCTCTTGAATCTCTTCCCTGTCTCCTTTAATGGTCTTTCCGATGCATGTTTTGTTCCCTGCAGCCCCGTGCTGGGATGATTTAGTGGTAAGACTGGTGGGAGAACAAGTATGACTCAAATACTTGCATCAAGTGTAAGTCAACCAAATGTACAATTGCATCCACGTCAGGAGCTTTCAAAGGAAAGATGTGCTGTAAGAGCCTGTTATAAGGCAGGGAGATCAGGGAGGCTGCCTGGGGGAAGTGATGACTTTACTGGGATCTGAAGGGTGGCTTAGAGTTTAACAGTCCAGATAAGGAGACCAAGCTCTTGGCGGATGGAACTGTGCATACAGTGGCCCTGTGGCAGGGTGAGCGTGGCAAACTTGCGGGACTAAGTCATTGGTGGCTGGTTTCTGATGACAGTCAGGCCTTGCTGAGGCATTTTGTACATATCATAAGATCACTGGGAAGCCATTGAAGAAGTTTAAGTGAAGTGGTGATGTGGTTAGGTTTGGAATTTGACCTAATGACTTGGTGTTGGCAATAGGGAAGCAAGAATGAATTTGGGTCAGTTAAGTCAAGACTGTTATGGAAACAGTCAAGCAAAGGAAAATGGCAGGTTGAGCTAAGGAGGTGCAGATAGAGGGCAGAGAACAGGAGGGATCTGAGAGATGCATGCAAGGTCATATCCACAGGACCTGCTGGTAGGTTGGGTTGGGGGATGAAAGTGTGACATGCAAGTATCTGGCCTGTGTGACTGGATAGGATGTGGTACCATTTCCAGAGAGAAGGGACAGGGCATAGAGAACACTAGGCTGTGTGGGGAATATCGTGAGTTCAGTTTGGGATGTGGTGAGTTTGAGGCGACTTCAACATGTCCAAGGGGGGGAGGTTAAATAGGCAGTGAGTGCTGCCACTCTGGCAGCGAGGTCCAGGAGGAGAATTTCCAAACCACGTGCATATAGATGAGAATTGAAAGAGCAGCCATGAGAACATCCAGGGAAAATAAATTAGAAGAAATGACTACAGGGTGCCCCGCCCCCTGGGGGAATCTGACCTGCGCTGGATGAGCCTGAAAGGGAGTCAATCAGGAGTATTCCCATGGCAACCAAGGGAAGCTGGTGTTTTATTTTGGGCTTCTTGCTTTAGACAAGAAACTCGACTTCCTGCCTTTGTCTCTTCCCTGGATCCTTTATTTTAAGAGCTTTAGAAAGATTAATTTTTTGAATTACTGTTTTTTCTCAGAAATGTTCAGAAGTTCTCCATTTTGTACACGGTTTAACACCCTCCAAGGTCCGGTTTCCATCCACCTTATTCTCCTTTACTACCCTAGTCAGATACTGTGAACGGAGGGAATTGAACCACTTGTTTTTATTTTCTGCTGTTATATGCCCTTGATTTTCCGTCATGGTGATTTTTTTCTCTTGTAATTTCAACTAGAAATGCCATCCCCACTCACCCACTGTCTATGTCCAAGTCCCCACCAACCTTCATGGTCTAGCTCAAAGGCTTTTAAGAACTGTCCAGGGATCCAGATGCTTATGTAACTGACCCGGATGTAAGCCTGGCTGTTGGTAATTTGAAGAAGCTCTCCCAGATGACTTGAATATACAGCCAGTTTTGAGAAGGACTAGTCTATATGTCTCAGATCTTAATGGGTCCCTAAACTCCCTAAAATGGCAGGACCCAGTTCTCTCTTATCTTTGTATCTCATGCCTTGAATCCTGATAGGTGTCCAATGCCTATTTATCAAGTGAATTGATGATTTATCATTTACAATATCTGAGGCATCTTGTAAACCTTTCTTCCAATATTTCTTATATATTTTAGTTTCTTGATTATTTTTGGTGACTGTTAAATGTTTTCCCTGTCCTTTCCTTTCTGTTGGTTTCTAAAGTTTCTACATCATCTAGACGTGTCAAATAGACTTTGCTTATACAGGTAGCTCTGCTAAAGTCCCAGTGTATAAACGGAAAATGTCACTCTCAGAAGAGGAAATGCTCTGGAAGCATTTTGGGACAGTGTGAGGTTTGAAGTTTTCCCCCCTTTGCATTGGCCTGGACCTACTGCCTCTTGAGCAGAGAACATAGTGGGCTCATTTGAGCACCTTGGACAGAGATAGGCTAATTGCATCTATGGCCATGCAGCATTGAAAGCTATTTGGCTTTATTTACCTTGTTGTTATTGGGTTAGAATAGTGGTTCTCAGTGGGGACGGTTTTGCTCCCTAGGTGACATTCGACTCTCTGGAGACATTTTTGGTTGTCACAACTTGGAGAGGGTGCTCCTGGCCTCTAGCTGGTAGAAGCCATGGAGGCTGTTAAATGCAGAGGACAGGCCCTCAAAACAAAGAATTATTTGGTTTAACATCAAAATGTTAGAGTGCCAGGATTGAGAAGCCCTGGATTAGCAAAAGCCGGCTCAAAAAAATCACTTGTCTGCTTTCTTCCAACCTGAGTTATGTAGCATTCCAGGCTTGCTGCTAACTCATTCTGACATGGAGATGTGTTTTCATATAAATTTCCTCCCGTTGTGCACTTATTTATGTGTTTTTTCGTTTGTGTGTGTGTACTTTGCCTTTTCTGTGAAGTATGAAATACATCTAGAGTTTGATTCTTGGATGATCCCCACAAGAGGATTAAAAATCACATGAAAGACAGTTATCTTCTTGGAGTTTTGTTGGTTCTTTTCAGTTATAACAGCTTTCTGTTTTGAATGATCAGAAAAGACATATGCTTTTGCATTAGAGGAACCTGTGGTTAGCCTCATTATTTTTTTTACGTTAGCTGTTTCTTTCTTGGTGGCTTCATATTTTAAGTCTGTGATAATAACTGAGTATTGCTTTACTTTAAAATACAGTTTTTGTTTCTTTGTCCTTAGTATTTGGACTGCTTAGCTGAACATTTCATCTCCTATGAAGAATGGCTGGTAACTCTAGCTATCATTTTCTTACGTCTTGCACTTCAGTTGTTTTCAAGCTGGCATGCAATAATATAAGTTGAATGAAATATATTAAATATTGTTTATGTCTATTGGGAAATATGGTATAACCTCAGGCTACTTATTTTGTTTCTGTTTTAGCACATCCAATATGCCTGTCTCATTGCACACCAGTCTAGGGGGCAAAGAGCTGCAGTTTTCTACAAAAGAACAACAAGAGACCTATAAACCTATAAATTATTGGCAACTCACATCCCTGGTCTTTTACGATACATTCTCAAGTCCCTGCTTTAGTTTGTACCATAAGGTTTTGTGTTTGATTTATATTTTTAAATGGGAACTGGGTTTAGTGGTTTATTAAATAATGTCAAAAATAATGTTTGTCAGAGAAATTCTGAATATCATATTTTCTTTTAGGCATTAAAATTGGTTTATGGCTCACTACTTTCATAGCAACATGAAAGATGATGACTTTTGAATCTAATGGTTAAAGTTTCATAGTAGGATGATAACATTTAAGTAGCTAGACTTTATAAATAAGCAAGAAGCTATATCTTTGGAATTAAGAATAATATTTATGTTGTTAGTGCTTAGGGAATGGCAAAATTCACCAGGCAAAGTTGATGTAGAGCCTTTGCTTAACTTAACAGCTGGTGTGGATCACTGGCATTTAAGATACATGCCTTTAAAAAGATTGATTTTGTTTTTTTTTTTGTCCTTCGTAACTTGTTGGAACCATAAAGTTTAGATGAGGTAGTTGGCTGTCTGAAGTTTGGTCCATCAGTTAGAAAAATCATTGCCAAGCGTGTATGCATCTCATTACAGTAGCCATCACTACATTTCTGACACTCTGATGATCTGTTTGTCTGACTTTCCTATTATTTTGTAACTACTTTGAGGGCAGGAAACTTTTTCTGATCATCTTTCTGTCCTGGGCATTTCCTAACACAGTGGTGTGCATATTAGCAAACATGAAAACATTTTTTAAAAAGTTGAACTGAATTGAAAGAAAACAGTATCCATTCTATTGCCATAAAGGCTTTGTGAAACAAAGCCTCTCCGAAATTATGAGATTTTATGTAAAATATTTTGAGAAGCCACCTTGTTGACAGTGTCCCCTAAAAGACTTGCTTCATTTTAATCTGCCCACCATGAAGCCACTTGTGACAAGCGTGACTCACTCGCTCATTCCTCATCCTCCAGTACGTAGCTTCTTCTCATTCCCAGATGCTCTGGCTTCATGTGGTTTCTGATGATGTCATCTCACAAGGCATTCATTTTCTGTATCACAGTATGTGGATTCTTCAGAAGATTGGCTTCCATCGTCCTCATTGGCACGAGGGCATTTATTTTCTTTCCCTGGCGTATGTGAGCTTCCTGTGGGCATCACTTATCTTCTAAGGAAAGTCAGACAATGTGGAAAATATCTATTTGCTACATGACAAAGAGTAATTGGCTCTCCATTAGCTAGCTGCATTGCATCTTCGTTCTGTAAGACTTCTGAAAAAGATGTGTTCTGGGTGACATCATGATTTTCAAATAAATTAAAATGGTTTCTAGCTGTTTTTGTTTCTGCTCTGATTCAAATAATGAAACGTTATTAATATGTAAAACATTGTGTGTGTGTATGTGTGTGTGTGTGTTTACAGGCTTAAAGATGTGATAGTTTAGAGGACTTGAGGTCTAAGTATACCCTTTGTTCAGATTTGTTTTAAAATTGTTAAGAAAAAAGAAGCTGGAAGGTCTGGCTAATTATTTCACAAATACAACCTGTTTTTCTTTTTCAGCTACCATATGTCTCCAAGGAACTCTGCCTTAGTGCTTTAATCTGTGGTCATGTTTATTCCAAACCCCATATATTATAAAAATAATGATAGGTTATTGGGGTTGATGTCCATGTTTCCTAGCTATAATTATACCCTTATAATCTTGTTTTGAAGAAATTGGTGCTTATGGAGCTGTTTTTCTGCAGCACCTGTGGTTTTTGTCCTTTGGATTCTGTAAGTTGTTTACGGGATGAGTGATCATGGTTGTAATTTGGGCTGTACAGGTGTTTCCCTTGGCTGATAGGAATGCTGTACTTTGTCTGAAGATATACAAATGTTAACTGGCCATCACCCATAACATAAAAGCTTCTTTATTGTACTGGGAAAGTGCCTAGAACTATTCTTGTGAGAATAGAGAAATTTCTGGAACTTTCTGCCAGAAACAGAGAAAATCCTTATATAAAACAGAGGGGTGGAGAACAGCATCTGGGTCATGTTTTGAAATAACTAATGAATTTCTTGAGACAAGACACAACAATGAATTGAAAAAGATCCCCTTTGGACAATAATTAGGATGTGATTTCCAGTAGGCAGAGACTTGATCTCTTAAGAAAAGCAGTGTTGTTTCCAGACTGATTCCAGATATCAACAGGACATCAGTTGGTCGACTGGTCAGCCTTTCGGGTGGTTTTGTGTAAGCCCAGTGGATTTGGAACTTCTGTGTCTTCTTAGGAAAAGTCTAAACAAACTAACCCATAGCGATGGTCTCAGATGTAACTCTGGAAAGTCTGGAGTGCACTAAATACTCTAAATGCATCATACAGTACTTTGAGCATCAGACCCCTCATGAGATTTTCATGCCCCTCATGATGCTGCAAGAGATCCAAAGTACTTTCATAATTTAAGCAGGAAATAGCACAATCACCATATGTTTAGAAGGAAAATTGATACAATTCCAATCCAATATGAAGCAAACACAGGTGTACTAATTCTGCAAAACAAACATGTTCAACTTTTCTTGTCCCATCTTATTCCCCTCTGAAATTTTTTTTAAGTTTGGTGGTTGAATTAACTTGGAATGTTTTGAAATGGGCTAAATGTTTATGTATGATTTTGTCATCCATGACATAGAACATCTTGATGAAAAATAAACAACTCAGCTGCTTTAGGCATTCACTGTTTCCAAGTGAGTTACATGTTTGTCATCAGATAGATACATATAGATATACAGCTGTTGCCAAAAAGTGCAGTGTATTAGTTTGGTGAGATTGAACAGTGTCACATTCTTTGGCATTTTCATCTTTTCAGATCCTGGGTCTTAATGTCTTTAGGCTTAGAGGTTCCTACCTGCATGTGGGAGGGTTACAGTATGAAACAGGAAAGCAGTGATATTCCTCATTTCATGAAAAGATATAGGAAGAGGTTTTATACCTCATTACTTATGTGTAACCACATTCAAGTTAAGACACCCCCCTGCCGCCCAACCCCTGCCAGCAGTATTTGGCCATAAGCAGTATGGAAAGTAGATTTCTTCAGGGGAATTTGAATATATTACCGTTGGGCTCTGTGAATAATTGGTATCCTAGGGGGATGTAGGACTCCAGGATGCTGCTTCTCCCACAGGCTATAATTTGTCCATTAATATGTGGCTTTAGAATATAGCCTGTAATTCCTTATCCAGAAAAACAACATGTCTGAAGGGAAATAATGTAAGTTATAAAAACACAGATGCTTCCCTAAGCTAACCAAAATCGCTTAACAAAAGGGCAAGAAATCATATTTCACAATAAAGCATTTCTAGTCTCTTTATTATTATGTCACAGTGTGTTCTAGTTACTGCTGCTGCATAACAAATCACCTTAAAACTCAGTGGCTTAAAACAACAGACATCGTTTTATGATCTCTTTTAGTTTTTGTGGGTCAGGAATTTGGGAAGGCTTAGGCAGATTGGTTCTGGGGCCAAGCGGTGGCTGAAGCTGGAACATTAGGGCTGGAGCAGTTCTGGATGGGGCTGGCCTCTCTCTTTCTCTCTGTCTGTCTGTCTGTCTCTCCCTAGGGTCAGGGCCTCTCCTTGTGGTATCTCCACATGGGCTTCTTTGAGCTTCCTCACAAAACGGCAGTCTCAGAGCAGTCAGTCTGCTTACATGGTAGAGAAAGTTCTCAAGAGTGGTTTATTCCAGTGAACAAGGTGGAAGCAGTGTTACCTTTCACAACCTACTCTCAGTGGTCATGCAGTGTCGCTTCCCACCAGGATTGAAGAGGAGGGGAATTAGATGCCACCACTTGATGGGGTCTAGAGGGCATGTGGATATAATGTGTCATCCGTTTTGGAAAAATACGGTCTACCATACTTTTCTTTTTTTTGTTTAAAGACTATTTATTTATTTATTTACTCCTGTGTTGGGTCTTCGTTTCTGTGCGAGGGCTTTCTCCAGTTGCGGCGAGCGGGGGCCACTCTTCATCGCGGTGCGCGGGCCTCTCACTATCGCGGCCTCTCTTGTTGCGGAGCACAGGCTCCAGACGCGCAGGCTCAGTAGCTGTGGCTCACGGGCCTAGTTGCTCCGCGGCATGTGGGATCTTCCCAGACCAGGGCTCGAACCCGTGTCCCCTGCATTGGCAGGCAGATTCTCAACCACTGCGCCACCAGGGAAGCCCCCTACTTTTCTTTATAATTACTTAAACACAGAGTTTTAGTCTCTGTTCCTGGATAAGCAAACGGAGAAGCCATCCTTTTACAGTCTTTGAACAAGTCTTAGACTATTTAACTCCTTTCTTTTGTAACAGGCAAGTGCCAGGCCGTGCCTACCTGGGGGAAATTAACTGAAGGCAACTTGAACATAAACCTCAGAGTCAGTGGGTGTCAGAGGTGCTAGAATAGGAAAGGCAGCTAATGATGATCCTAAGAATCTCACAAATTGCCCTTCCTGTGTGTCTGTCTTGAGCCCACGATGAGTCTCTTGGCTGCTCATGGTCTATCTCGGGTGTCCAGGTGAGCAGTCAGGAGTCTGAGAGAATGTCTCAGCGACACTTACAGATGCAGCAGTGTATTTAAATACATGGCTAGAAGGAGAAATGGCAGACAGGAGGGTGGAATCCTGGGGTAGTCCTACTTTGAGCTGGCAAGGTGACACAGCAAATGTCTCTTCAAGATTACAAGTTATGCCAACCCCTAATCATGGTTGAAAAGTTCCAGCATCCAGGGACACATGCCACTAGCTGATGGGCACAGCATTCTTGCTTCCTCACATGTAACCAAGGTCACACTTTAATGGGCATCATATCTGAAAAATCCTCAAAAATCACAGGAGAGGCCACTTCAACATATTGACCAATTTTACCTTGATGCACACTGAGTATAACATTGGGCGTATCAAGTATCATTTGTAATGATCAGCATCAGCAATTTCCCTACTGAAACATTCACTGGCTATTGTTTATTATTTCAAATTAACCTAGAGAAAGCACCCTCTAGGGCTTGTCTGGAACCAATGTAGCAATTTTTACCAGCCTTATGGGACCCAATCTCTCTGTTGTGGAAACTTCTCCCAGATTAAAACACTTAAGACTCCTCAACAGTCTGTCCCTTTTCAGCTGGAAGACTCTCAGACTTTGGTGTTATAAATAGAATCTCTTTTGCCTGTTTGCCTACTTCCCTCCTTCCCTCCCTCCCTCCTTGTGTTTGTTTATGTGCTTGTGTGAGCATTTATGGGTGTAGTATGCCTGTGTGTGAATTTATGGGGTGGGAAGAAGGCATGAAGGGTGGGAAAACAAGACTGTTTCTGACAAATACCCAGCTCCCTCCCTGAAGCCCACGTCTCACAAGGCTGACATAATCCCTCTTAACACAGGCTTGCTCACTTCTTATGTTACTAACTGGGGTTCCTGGCCTTCCCCAATCAATAGAAACTGATTCGAGGCCAGACAAGAAATTCAGGCAAGGCTTTATTGGAGCCCCTGCTGCAGCAAGGGGGAGGGAGACCAAACAACAGGTTCCATTGCTTGCTTGCTCCCTGAGGGGAGAAGAGCTTGTTCCTTATATGGGGTGAGGATAGGGGTGTGTCCAGGGGTCGGGCTGCAGGGGTGGCTTAGGTGGTTTGCCCACCACTTAGGTGGTGGTGTGTGCAGGGAGTGTGTACAGGATCCTGCTTTTGCTCCGGGGCTCTTCAGAAGTGGCAGTTGGGCTTTTTTGGTCTTTTTATATCTTTTTGGTTCAGAATTTGCCCCAACTGTGCCTGCTTGTTATTTTTAGTCCCTTATAGTTTCTTTGTATTTTGTTGCTCAAGGAGAGGTTTGTCCAGGTGCAAGAACTGCAGCACTGCAGCAAAGGGTCCCAGGTCCCAGCCTGTCTCACCTAACACTAAAATATATTCCAGCTAGATGAGAGATCGAAATGCATACACTGAAAATTGAAGAGGTATTAGAAGAATGTCAGCATGAATTGTTTTCTACTCTGAAATCTAATTGAACGATACTAGGATATACTGAAAGCATACAGGAAATGATGAATAAATTTGACCATCTGTGTTCTTCTATGTAGGAAAAGAGGAAGGAGAAATCTATATGTTCATACAAAGGTAACTTACATGGGTATCACTCCACACATGTGAAATTATGCCACACATGCCATTCTGTAACCTAATTTCATTCAGTAGTGTCATTGACAGATTTCTATGTCAATGAATGCATCACATTTTAATGTTTGTATAATCTTCCTTTGGATGTAAGTGACAGTTTACTTAACCATTTCTGTATTGTTCTCTTTTTCTTAGAAACGATTAGATGCACAGCCTTAGGAATAAACGTTTTCAACTTGTGCAGTTCTTAGGCTAAATTCTGAGAAGTCTTCTTGGGTTAAAGACTATGCTCCTATTAAATTTTGATACATGTTGTCAAATTGGCCTCACACATGGTGACCAGCTTCCCCTCTTACTGAGTGCTGCAGAGTCCTTGTTGCCTGCCTCATCCCACAAATGTGGTTTGGTCAGTCTTTTCAAATCTTTTATGGTCTCACTAACACACACAATTTCTTCTTATTTTCATTTTCATTTTTATTATTACCACTGAGATGGAACATTTTCATATGTTCAGTAACCACTTGTATGTTTTCTTTGCTAAATAGCCTAATCTTGTCCCTTGCTCATCATTATGTTGGAGCTTTTATTCTCAAGTATTACATGGTAACTGTTCTTTGTCCATAAAATGTGTTATTCATATTTTTTGTAGTTTTCTTAAAAGTCTTTCAACTTTCTATATGGTATTTTTAGGGTGAGATTCTTTTTTTTTTTTCATTTTTCTTTTCCTATTTCATTTCTTCTTGCATATGCCTTATTCTGAGTTTTTCTCTCTCTTTCCTCTTTTTGCTGCATAGAAGTTCTACCTTATTATTAGGTCTCCCTTATGCCTCATTTCCGTTAGGCTTTCTCTAATCCAGAGCAGAAAAGCTTTTACACTTGTGTTCTTTTAAGCACCTCTTCAGTTTTCAGTTTATGCATTTTAATGATTCATTTGTCTGAAATGTATTTTAGTGGAAGGAGTGAGGTCAGATCTAGTCTCATTATTTTTTTCTAAATTGTTCAATAGTTGTCCCAAAATATTAGTTGAAGCATTTGTAAGAGGGATGGGGTGGGTGTGCGTGCAGCCATTCGCGTGCCTGTGATCGCGAGACCATTACTGTGAGACCCTGAGCGCAGCAGTTAGGGGTCCCTCTTTGCCAACAGTCAGCTCGCAGTGGTCCTCGCGGTGGCAGAGAGTGCGGTGAGAGGTGGATCAGGGCCGGCGGGTGAGCTGGGGGCCCCAGGGACAGGCTGAGGGCTGTGTCCTGCAGAGCCTCCGAGCCCTCGCCAGGCCACCCACTGGCCAGCCCAGGCCTTGAAGCAGCAGTGAACCTCTCCCCCATCCTCACCTCTGCGACCTAACGGCAGTGGCAGTCTCTATGAGTCCGTGGAGGCCTCAGCAACTGGAGTTAAGGTAACAGCTTTAACCAGCTTCGGTCTCTCCATTCGAGTTTCAAAAATTGGTCCAGCTTCCATCAGTTTTCTATCCCTAGGAGGTGTCCAGAGGTCAGGGTTAAGTTGCAAGGACACTGTACATCGTTACTTCAGGTCCACCTCTGTGATGGGGCTCTTCCCAAAGAAGGGCAATTGTTGTGAGCTGGGAATTCACCTGATGGGTATTTGCTACCACATGTATTCCTGTTGATCCTGTGCAAATGATTCTCTCCAGCTTACTTGTCAGAACAGAGAGTAACGTTTGTTTTGGTGGAGGTTTACGAGAACATGGTGACCTGACCGAGACCTGACCTCAAGAACAGAGGATCTGACACCAAGAAGTTTGCAACCACTAATCACACCCCTCCCTCACCTTTCCTATAAAAGGGCGTTGCTGAAAGCTTTCGGGGAGTTTGGGGTTTTTAAGGCACGAGCCACCCATCTCCTTGCATGGCCCTACAATAAACCTTTCCCTGTTCCATACTCCAACGTTTGGTTATTGTTTGGCCTCACTGTGTGTTGGGCACACGGACTTGCGTTGGAGAACACATTCACCTTTCCTCCTGTTGGTTCGAAATGCCACCCTTACAATGGACTGAATGTCCATGCAACTTTGAGTTTATTTTTAAACCCTTTTGGGTATTTCTCATTGCTTTTGGGACGAAGACTTCTGTCCTTAATGGGTTTTGAAAGTCTTGCATGATCTTCTTTCTGCCCATACCTTGTCACCGCCTGCTATGCGCCCCAGCATGTGAGCCTTTTTAACTCCTAAACACATTATGCTCCTTTTTTCTTGGGGCCTCTGCACAGGCTGTTCCCTCTGTCTGAGATTTTCTGGACCCAGATTCCTCTTTCACCTTCAGTTACCTCGTAATTATCAAGGGAGGCCTTCCTTGATTTCCAATCTTAGGTTGAGTTTTTTTCTGTCTTTTATTTCACTTTCACAGAACTATATTCATTTCCCTTAGAGTCTTCAGTTATAAACTATACATCTGTAAGTGTGATGCTTTGATTAGTACCTCCCTCCCTCAGTGGGCTGGAAACTTCACTGTGTCAGGACTCTGCCTGATTTTGCTTATACTTATATCCTCATTGCCAGCCACATGGTTGCATTTAACAGAGATTTCTTGGATGCCAAATGAGTAGATGAATGTATGGGTAGACATTCTTTCTACGACTCTTCTATGGGTATTAGATGTTATTGCCGGAGTATGTATATAAGACATAATGAGAAGTTCTGGGCTAAAGTCGATCTCTGGGATACCTTTGAAAAAGGGATTTGTGGTCAGGTCTGCCTGGGTCTTGAAATCTCCTTTGATTTTCAAGCTTGAGTCAGATGCAGATAATTCCTGCCCTTTTTTTGCCTCTTGAACCGGATGTGGTAATGAGGTTTCCTGGGGTCCAGGATGCTCTGGGATTGCCCGGTTCTTGAGGGTCTCTGTCCAGGCTTATGAATCCCGTGATAGATGTCCTGGTTGCTGATGCTGGACTTCAGCCAGAAGTAGTGAACTTCCTGGTCTCCTGGTTTTCCTGGGGGTTGGGGGAGAAAGAATGATCATCGAAGAATTCTGTCTTTATCCCGGGACCAAACTGCAACGCACTGAAACCATTTGATTGAAAAATCCAGGCTCCTGGGAGGATGTTTAATGCCTATGAGAAAAATTTTTCTTTTCTTTTTTTTTTTTTCACATCTTTATTGGCGTATACATGCTTTACCAGGTCGTGTTAGCTTCTGCTGTACAACAAAGTGAATCAGCTATATGTATACATATGTCCCCATATCCCCTCCCTCTTTTGCCCACAGCCATATGCTATTAAACCAGTTGGTTCTGTGAAGTCATGAACACAGGTGTAGCCAAGCTTCCAAGTGGAATCCCTTTGAGCCACACCACTGTAGGGTACCAAAACAGTCAGATACATTTCTTTAAAAAGATTCTGTGTTTTGTACTTAATTAGATTATGATTACTCCCTCTTCTTAATTTAAAATGTGTATCTGTGTTTAGTAGTGGGGTTGAGGAGTTGAAGGATTGCCCCTTGTGAGATTTAACAACTTCTAACATACCAAAAGGAAGGGAGTGCGTTTGTAATTTTTACTAGATAAATGAAAAGACTGAAAAGTATAATGAGGCCAAACCATGAACCTATTTGTACCACATGGTAACTCATTGTCTTTGCTTGTAGAAAGAGAGAGAGAGAGGAGAACAGTTAAGTGAATTATAGAAATGGTAAGATTTAGAAATGATGAAAAGTTGGAGAAGCCCAGGTTATTGTTATTTCATGTGATTTCCCCAGGGATATAGAAGCCACCTGTTTACATGGAAAATTTGCCCTCTGAGATATTTTTCAGAGCAAAGAGGATAAGTGTTCACACTTAAAAGTTACACTTCAAAACTATCAATCGTTGTTGTTAGCGAATTTACCATACTATAAGCATAATTGTGGAAGTTAGACTTTTAAGCCTCGTTTACCTTTGGGTGTTATTGGTGGAGAAGACTGTGGATTGTGTGCCTAAGATATGTTGATAAGAAGAGGGAAAATTTGTATTCACTTTTCTTCCATCGAAGGTTCAGATAGCATTCGTTATACCTCCATCAAGTTGCCTAAGCTGTGCCTTATAAATCCTGGTGAGTTGTTAAAACTGATGTAGTTTTGTGCTAGAGTTGTATCACGTTAAGTATTTCTTGTCAAACTCACTGGTATGCATTACACGTGAGCATGTATCTTATTAAATCTAAATCCAGTTCTTGCTCCAGGCTGGTCACCCAAATGTGATCTTGTTTTTAATTGTGAAATGCCAATGAATGGCTGTTCTGGAGGAAGCTCCCCTTCGGCTTGTTTTAAAGTGGATGATGTAAAAATGATTAACTGAGGAACCAAGAAAATATGTGTAACTACAAGGCCTGGAGCCAGTCTCCTAAGTTAGATCCCAATAAGCTCTTACAAATATGTGCTGTCATTGCAAAGCTCATTTTTCCAAGCTAGAGTCTAATGTTAGAGTCTCGCTAAGAACTTTTCTTTTTCTGTGTTTGCTCTCTGCAGAATCTGGGGGATATTAAGATTGATGAAGGAATCAGAGCTTGAGGTTTGGGAGCCAATCGCACTTCTGGGCGATGACAAATCACGCCTTAGTTCCCTCCCTTTATTATATTTATCCTCTCTCTCTCTCCCTGCCTCCCTCCCTCCCTCTTTCTCCATCTCTCTCTTCCTCTTCTCTTTCCTTTTCCAAAGCACAACATGATAGGTTGGAATGGAAGCCCATAATTTTCACGAAGCATTCCCTATGTTAACCTTTGGATGGAAAGCTGAAAACAGAGTTACTGCTTTTGGGCCCTTTACCAGGAAGCTATGGTGGGGAAACCTCTCCTTCCTAGTCTTGGTTGGCATCAGACCTCTAGCTCATGTTCCAAAAGACAATTTACCATTTCATTCAAAGTGAAAACAATAAAGAATTTTCCACAACCCAGATTTAACATCATCATACATCTTGATTTTACTTTCTAAGTAATGGGGTCTTTCAGCTCTCCATCTAAACCACACCAAGCAGTCAGCCTGAACTGTCGAATCCATTCATGGCTATAAACTATCTTGGTAGTTTGTAAACTTCTCTGGCCACTGGCTTTCACAAAGAGAGCCATCTGAAGAACTTCAGTAAAATAGGGACTATTTAAGTTTTCTTTTTTTGCCATTCCTCTTGTGCATGTTTGCACCAGAGAAGAGAATACCAGGGCAGACATTTGGTGAGATTTCAGGAGGTGTCATAAGTTCTGTCTGTTTCTCTCCATCTTCCCTGTCACTGCCTAAGCCAGCGATCATCCTCTCCCACTAGAATTTCACTAGACCCCCAGTGCTTTCATTCTGAACCTCCCTAGTTCATTCACTATCCAGCAGCTAGAATTGTCTTTCAGAGCAAAGATCTGTCATTTTCCCACTGGAAAACCATCCAGTGATTTCCTAATTCATATGGATAGACTCACTAAAGCCAAATTCTTTATTATTGCCTCTGGATACTGCATGATTTGCCCCTTCCCTACCTTTCCCCAGTTCCTGGAACACAGCTGGCCAATTCCAAGGTCAGGTCCTCTGTAGATCCCAAATCCTTGGCCTGAAGTGGGCTAGTCTCTTCTCTTTGCATGGCCCACTCCAGGGACCTTTAAATTTCAGATCAAAGATTCCCAACTCAGCAAAGCCTTCTATGATCCCTCTATCTAATAAGCTCCCCTTCATTTTATTCATTAGTACCCTATGCATTTCCTCCAGGTACTTGGTTGGTTTTCAAATTCTGTGTGTATTTATTTTTATTTCCTAATTATGTCCTCTGCCTCCCTGGAGGTGGGGATCTGGTTTGCTTTATTCACTGTTGTAAATCTCAGCTTTGGCATGGTGTCTGGTACAGAGGATGCATGGCCATGGTTTAAGTGTCTTGTAAGTTAGGTACAGGCATTGTCCCATTTTACAAATGACGAAACTGAGGTACAGTGAAGTTAAATAATTTCTTCAGAGTCCCAGAGCTAGTAGGAGATAAAAACACAATTTGTTGAACATTAATTGAATGAATGAATGAATGTATCTTTATTCATCTAACATGTGCCTTCTAGAGATAATAGTTTCAGAGATTTAAAAAAGAAAATCTGAGAATGGGTCAGCTAAAAGAAAAAGTCATTAAATAGCGTGTTTTCTTAGCTAAGGTGAAAGCTCTTCTCATTCTTTCATTCCCCCATCCCCAGCTGTTTAGCATATGTTTTTGTTTTCCAAACATTTTTTTGGTTCCTAAAAACTCTCTGAATTCTGGGATCCTTGACAAAGCCTCACTGTTATGCCAGGTTGAAACTCAGTCACCCATATTTGCTCATTTTGCATCAGATTTACTGTCCAGCAGAGGCAAAACTGAGGTCACTGAGTTAAAACTAGACTCCTACTTTACAGCATTATGTCTGGTGTAATGCTGAATTCAAAGATTTATTATTCAGTGTTGATAGGCTGTGGAGAGACCATCATGTGATTTATTTACTGTCAGAACTAAATGGTCAAGTTTTTCAACTGAATGCTATTATTCCCCAAATAAGTTATCACTTTAAAAAAGATTTTAGGCTGATTTTACTACACATTTTATAGTATTGATGTGTAAATCCGTGACTCTGGGCATTACAGAAAAACTGTGGCACAAGACAAAATTAGTGTTATAATCTCAACTCAGTAATGGTTTATGTGCATGAAGATGGATATATATATATATATATACATAAAGTCATATATATACGATTTTGCTCCCAGTTGTAAAATGTCTCTCTGACCTCTATCCCTGTTACGTTTCCATGCAAACCATGGAATAATTACTTAAATATGAGTTTTTGAAGGCCAGTGCCATCAGAACCTCCCTTTGTTTAAACTTTGAAGATTTTAGTTCAATTTCTTTCCTTTTAAAACTCAATTATCTCCTTTTTCCTCTTTCTTTTGATATTGTTAATCTGTTGCCTCTTTATTCTTCATATGGAAATCATTGAACTACCGTGGATCACAAAAACCCCTTTCCTAACGGAAATTTCAAAAGGTTTCTTATTGTCAGTAATGGAATTACTTATAAAATATATTCAGTGAGAAAGAAGGATGAATATATAAGCAGAAGAATAGCAAGACACCCCATGTTCTTGACGCAGACACCCAGTAGCCTTGGGTATTAGTAAGCAGCCCATTTGCACCTGTGTTCCTGGGTGGACACGGGACATGGGATGTGGGGAGCATGGTGCTGAGTATTTGCACTTAAAGAGCCTGGATGAGTTCCATTATTTCCCTATTAATTCTTTAAATCAGAAGGAATGGCTTTGGAAGCTATCCTTAAAGAAACCTGGAAGACAGGGTACCTTCTGGTGGTAGTAGAGTCCGGCCAACATGTGGCCCAAGTAGCTGTTTTTGTTTTCTGAACATCCCTGTAGGGTTTCCCAAGCCAGCCTTGGGCTCAGCCAGCGAGTCCTCCGTGCTGTCATCAGAGGTGATGACGCGCTGAAGAGATGCAGACGGCGGCTGTGGACCCTGCAGCCACGTGTTCAAGGGGCTTCTTCATCTGCTCTACAGCGAATGAGTAGGACTGTGAAGAACTGGCTAAAACTGGATCCTCTGCGTTTAAAAAAGGAACCAAGATTGGTACTTCATTCACCATCCTGAGGCCATGCCATGTTTTTTTCTTAAAGGATTGATCTCTCTTTACAACATGTTTTAAGTTGTCTTTGACCTTGAGAGACAACAGTGGTATATAGACATGTGTGGAAGAGGCAAGTGGAGGGGAGGGAAGCCATTGAGTCCCAGATGAACCTGATCTCTAGGGTGAAGAGGAAAAATAAGAGCGCTTGAGAATCCCACAGGCATGGGGAGAGTGCCAAGAGGGAGACAGATGTGTATGGCAGGGACTGGAGTCCGTTTTCTGGTTGCTTCTTGGTGCAGGCACGATTCAGAGAACCTTCCGTCTTCAACTGCTCAGACATGCAGGCTAGGCAGCGTTTACCCTTCTGAACACTTGAGAAGATCATCTGGGTGTCACCTGTGACTGTTACACCTGCCTCACCCTGACTGTCCAATCACAAATTCCTGGTGTTTCTACTGGACTCACATCTCTCAGATCCATTCATCTCTCTGCACCCACCACTGCTGCTTTCAGTAACATCTTTCTAAGCAGTCTCACTGCCTCCAGTTGGTCCCTCTTTGGTCCATTCTCCACATGGCAGCTCAGTCTACCTTTCTGCACCTGATATGCCCCTCTGCTTGTTCAAACCCTTCAAAGGGGCCTCACTGCTCCCTGGATGTAGTTCAGTTTTCCCACCAGAGTCTGTGAGATTTCAAGATTCATGACCATCTCCCACCTCCTTCCCTTCCTTCACCTTCTCTGGCCCCATTAGATTATCTGTGGTTCCTGAATGCTCTGTGTTCTCTTTTGCATCTGGATCCTTCACTCTGCTTGGGATGTGCTCTCACCATTATCTAAATTTCCAGATCACCTTATTCCCCCAGCCAAGTCTGAACTAGGTGGGCATACGGTGAACTCCGGAGCACCTTGTCTTTATTCCTGGCATTTGTAGAGAGGATTACGTTGATTGGGTTAGTCCTTCGTGAACTGTAAATGTCTTGAGAGCAGAGATGTTGTTGCTCTTAGGTTCCCAGCTCCTAACGTCTGGTCGTTAAAGCAGGGACCAAGTCAGTGTCTGTTGTATAAAGTAGTGAGTCAGATAGCTTTGTTTGGGGAAATGCTTCTAGTTAACAGTTGTATTATTGTTTTACTTCCTGCCTCTTTTCCCATTTGTCTTTACAGCATGAAGAATTCTGTAAAGAAGGCAGATTTTTAATTGTGTGAGCGAGTTTTGGACCACATTGACCACAGCTTGCCCTTTTTATTCCCTTAGTATGTCAAAGACTCGAATCTGGTTTTTCTGAGGCTCAGCGTCTCCCCCGACCTGAATGATTGAGACACCATTTTTTCCACAAGTAGAAGCAGGTTGTGATAGCTCTTGGTTAAGACTGGAGAATTGGGACTTCCCTGGTGGTCCAATGGTTAAGACTGTGTGCTCCCAATGCAGGGGACGCAGGTTCGATCCCTGGTCAGGGAACTAGATCCCACATGCTGCAACTAAGAACTGGTGCAGCCAAAAAACAAACAAACAAACAAACAAGACTGGAGACTTTTACAGGTCATGGGGCAAGCCATTAAAGTGCAAATTTCGCCTTAAAAAATGGAAATAATTTCCTTGTTTAGGACTAGGACAAAGGGGGAAGCTCAGAGTAGCGGAAGCCTTAGGAGTAGACCAGAGTTGACTCTGGAAGTGTCAGCTTCCATTTCTCTCTCCACTTGGCAGGTCCAGGAGCTCAATGACATCAGTCCCCTTTGGCCCAGACCTTGTAATGTGAGTCTTGAGATTTGTGAGAAATGAGATTGGCCCCCTACTCAGCCATCTGCCTACTGTGGAAGGAGGGCCTTCTGAAGGCCACTGCACTGAAGGCATCTCAGAGATTCATAGAAATATTTGGACTCAGTAGGTGCTCATTGACCGCCTGCTGTGTCCGTGCCCTGAGGAAATTGGGGCTCAGAGAATCTAAATCGCTTAGCTAGAAAATTCTAGAATGTGGACTAGACTCTAGGTCTTCTTTCTGTTCATCCTCTGCTCCAATTTGATATAGTCCACCTGCAAACTTCATAGTTGTCCTTTTAATTTATGGTGGCTCAGGATTACAGAGAAAAGGTGGACCTGGTTCTACTCTGGGATGGCATTGCACTGTGACTCTGGGAAAGTTAAACTTCTCTGCCCTGATTCTCTCACCTTGGGAATGAAGATAATAAGGCTTGGCTCATAAGCTTGTTGTGAAGATTAGATTAGATTTTGTATATAAAATCCCTAGTACACTGCCTGAAACCATCACAGATATTCTTTCCTCCTATGTTTAGAATGCCTAAAATCCACACTATTTAGCCATTTCATTTCAGGCTCCTCATGTAAAATATGGGTGCCCCTGAAAGCTTTGTGGTAATGGTGTGTTATTCGCCCCTGCATATGTTTTATAGTAACTGATTTGGAGGCCTCAGTCATCAGAGGGAAGAGAACATCTGTCTACCCATTTAGTCCAAGCCCTTAGTCTTCGTATTTTTGCTTTCTACATAGATTAAAAAACTGAAATTCTATTAAGTGAAGAAAGTCAGACAAAGACAAATATTGTATGATATCGCTTATATGTGGAATCTAAAAAAGATACAAATGAACTTATTTACAAAACAGAAACAGACCCACAGACATAGAAAACAAACTTAGGGTTATCAAAGGGGAAGGTGGGGGGAAGGGATAATTTAGGAGTTTGGGATTAATATACACTACTGTATATAAAATAGGTAAACAACAAGGACCTGCTATATAGCACAGGGACCTATACTCAATATCGTGTAATAACCTATAATGGAAAAGAACCTGAAAAAGAATATGGATATATATATATATATATATATATATATATATATATATATATATATATATATGGGAATATGAGTAATATATATATATGTATATGTATAACTGAATCACTTTGCTGTACACTTGAAACTAACACACTGTAAATTAACTATACTTTAATTAAAAAAAAAACCCTGAAATTCTACTCCTAACATTTAGCTCAGCTTAACCACATAGAAGGAAAAAAATTTATCAGTGAGAGATTATTTTATTATTTGGAGAAATTTACAACTAATGCTGTACTTACTTCACATTTTAGCCTAGAGCTAAAAGTTTCTCTGTACTTGAAAACGAAAATGAAAAAGAATGCTGATGAACGACAGACTCCAGGATAAAATACGCATATTCAAACCCAAGGGAAGTGTCTTCCACATTATGCTGCTGCATGAGTATAATTTTCTTGAATGCTGGGAAGTATTCAAGGATAAGCAATAAAACCATTCTCCTTATAAGACAACAATACAAGCAAACATTTGAAATTTTAGAGCCTTTCAAATGAAAAATGACTGACTGAAGACTAGTTAGCTGCAGTAGAATCCAGCTGGTGAACATTTGCTTACCACTGTGTTCCCTTATGTGGCCCTTCCTCTCTCCCACTTCCTCCAAATACTTCTGTCACTTGCCTCTTCTTTGGAAATAAGCAGACCTTAGTCTTTCTGTGCTCTGCGTGGAATTCTCATTAAGTTTTCTGACACAAAGATTTAGATTAGAAATTAATAAGCTGATTTTCCCAAGAGTTATGTAAGAAGTTAAATAGCATAGGAGATGGACATAAAGATGTACAGCTTTGGTTGTTGTTTATTAGTATAACAAACATTTTTATGCTTATTGGAGGTTTGTGAATTTTCTGTCTTTAGGCTAAATATATGTTATTTCTCTAAACATGTTCGTTGGTAGCTCACTATGACACCGTATGCTGTAGAGGAGAATTCAGTATGTGGGACTCTATCTTGGGCACCATCCAATGAAATTTAGTTACTTCATGCTGATCACCACCCTTTTAGTGTAATCCCCAAGAAATGTTTATAATTAGGTCGAACCATGTCAAATGGTTGATTTTTGACTCTTTTTTTCCCTACAAAAATGGTGGGTTTTTTGTATCTTATACAATATTAAAGATCCAGTCTACTCATTTTTTTCCTTAAGCTAAATTATGTTGTCTGATGCCATAATATGTTCTGTATACATAAGACACTTAATATTTAGTTGTTGATGGGATAGTGGGCCTGGAGCTGATTTAGTGAGGCTGATTAGGTAGGTTGTAAGGCATTTGCGTCCACCTCTACACCATGCAGTGAACATAAAACATCATGAGGCTGAGATGGCTGAGCTGGAGGTTTAATGTCTTGGTTGTATATAAAGGGAGGACATATTATGGGTCAAGGAGGTGAAGAATTTCGTAAGGCATTTGAAAAGTAAACAGTTGAAAAGGTTGAAAGTGTACCTGTTCTGATCTTGGGAGGTCAAGCCAGTAAACTTAACATCCACTCTTTGAAATGGTGTTTCTAGTCCTTCCTTGGCGTTGAAGGAGGTAGATTTTGCACGAAGGATGGGACTGCTCATAAGCCATCACCAGACAGTCTATATTCCTAATGCATGTAATTCAGAGACAGGAAGAGGAGCGTGGATTGCCATTCCCAGCTCACACTGGGGATGGAGAGGAACGGTGCAGCGCATCTGTGGGCTCTGCCTTGGATAAAGAAGCTGAGGATGGGCTTAAGGGACTCATAGAGACTGATGCTTGAGAAGGGGCAGGTCCAAAATAGAGACTCACAGGTGGCCGTGGACATGTTCCAGAATCCCGGTTTTCAGAATTTCAGACCGACCATAATAATCTGTACTGTGGCACACTATATTCCAGCTGCTGCTGACAAAAATGCCAGACTCTCTTCTTTGCATATTACAAAAGTTCTCGATTGCAACAGAGATGCTGCGTCTTTCCTCTAATTCTCTGTGTCCATCTGCATCGCTAACTTTAGTTACTTGGTTATGCTTCTGCACGAATGTGCACACACTAATGTAGAATCTTGGTCAATCTTTACATTTAAAAAATAGACCTGCATGTGACAAAGAAGTCCACTGTGACCTTCTTGTTTTCATTTCCCATTTTCTAGAGCATTGTCTAAAACGTAGACTAAAGCAGTAAAAGTTTCCTGAGGGTGTAGTCTTTTTGCCACCTACAGTGTATGAGAGGCTATGATCCCAGGGTGTGTTAAGAAGATAGGAATGCCAGTGCAGTGAGAAAGTCTACATAAAAACAAATTGGTATATTCCTGTGATGGCTGTAAATATCCGTTGTGATTATTACATTTTAAGTGCCAAATGACTGTAAATGGTACCAAGTGGGGAGGGGTCCCCGAGACCTGGAGAAGGCTGTTGTGGAAGAGTTGATAATAGATAAGGGTCATGTTTAGGAAGGGAAGAGATGCCATTCTAGGCTAGCAAAAGCATGAAAACAAGGCACGAAGTGAGTTTGGGGAGTTACAGGCAGATCGAATTGGCCAATACAGGGACAAAAGAACCACTTAGAGAGACCTAGTCTGAATTCTTTATACTAATTATTACTGCAAAATAAATTGGACAAAGTGCTGATCTAGGACCTTAATTTTGAAGTATCGATTTACACTCTTGGAACATTATTAACGGGTAGCATTTACTGAGCGCTTACTATGGGCCAAGCATAGAACTAGGTGCTTTGTACGTATTGATTCACCACTCTGGGACCTCATTTTATAAATAAGGCCACTGAGACAGAGTTAAGTATCTTTTCAAAGTCAAGGAGGTGATAAATGACAAGGGATTCAAATCCAAGTGCACTGATTTCTGCCTTTGGGCTTTTCCCCAAGAGCCTGTAATAAAAATCTGAGGGAATATAGTGTGGTGACCACGGTCACTAATGCCTGGTGCTTTCATTTGCAAGCTTTGGGAAGGTTACACAATCTATGCCTTAGTTTTCTTGTGTGGACCATGGGGATAGTAACACGGGTCCTATCTCACAGGGTGGCCGTGAAGATTCAGTAGAATAACGAGATGTCAGAACATGCTCGGCAGGGGCTGGCTGCCATGAGAGAGTGGGGAGTACTCAGCCCTAATCTTCCTACAGGACAGAAGAAGCAGTGGAGGGTCACAAATATGAACTGTTTCAAGTACAAAGTTGGGATTAGAATGAAGCCCTCTTGTCTGTAAGAACAAGGGGTCTTGATCTCAACCCCTGCTAAATCAGGATGTGTGGTCATGCCAAAATGGCTGAGGATTGCTTTTGAAATAATAAGAAAAAGACATTTTAAGGTCAATTCTGATGCTTGTGGATGAACAAATGATTTAATTTTGTGTAATAGGAAGATACGTGTGTGTTTGTGTGTACAGAGTGCTTGCTTTGTTTTGTTAATAAATAGGCAACTAATTATTCAGAAGTAGTCACTAATTGTTCACTTCTGTATTTTTAAATATGTGTTTCCCTACATTAAAATAAAGATGGATTCAACTTTTCAAATGCTCACAAAATTTTATATATGATATATTGCTATTCCTAAATGACTTTTGTATGCTGAATTTATTCAACAACATACAAACAGTCTTGATGATTATCCGTTATCTCAAAATCCCTTTTTTTTTTTTTTTTTTTTAAATTTATTTATTTATGGCTGTGTTAGGTCTTCATTTCTGTGCGAGAGCCCTCTCTAGTTGTGGCAAGCGGGGGCCACTCTTCATCGCAGTGCGCGGGCCTCTCACTATCGCGGCCTCTCTTGTTGTGGAGCACAGGCCCCAGACGCGCAGGCTCAGCAATTGCAGCTCACGAGCCCAGCTGCTCCGTGGCATGTGGGATCTTCCCAGACCAGGACTCGAACCCGTGTCCCCTGCATTGGCAGGCAGACTCTCAACCACTGCGCCACCAGGGAAGCCCCTCAAAATCCCTTTTTGATGGCCCTCCTTGATTTCAGAGACACCAAGAAATCAGGCTCCAGGGGCAAGGCCAGCCCCTCTGCTGGCCTGGCTACCCTACCCATCCAGTGGCAAGAGAGGGTTGGGCTGGAGGTGGGCAAAGCTGGTGAGGCTAAATATCTGACTTCCCTTGCAGCACAGGGGCAAGGGAGGGTGACCAGACTCCCATTCTAGATGCTGACTAAGTTCCACGCAGAGATGAGAATGTCAAGGGCTGCCCTAGTAAATGCCCAGGCCTTGGTACCAGTGTCTACTCAGGTGCATTATCTCTAGGATCTTACTCTCACTCTCTCCTCAGGGAGAAAAGGGTCACTTCCTGTCAGCACCCACCCTCTCTTCCTACTGCCTCCCAAGGCTCTCATCCACTAAGCAGGATCAGAGGGGCAGTGCATGCATGGACCTTCCCCTACCCCCATCCCAGCAATGTGGGTACAGATTTCCCCCTAACAGGGCCAGCTCCTTGAGTTTTCTGCCCTGTGTTCAAAAGGGCCCCATGCTTGGTTTGTTGCTCTGCTGTTGCCCTCTTGAAATTCCTAATCATTTTGTTTTGTTTTGTTTTTTGGCTGCACCGCACAGCCTTCGGGATCTTAGTTCCCCACCAGGGATTGAACCCGCGCCCCCTGCAGTGGAAGCTCGGAGTCTTCACCACTGGACCGCCAGGGAAGTCCCAATCATTTCTTAATAAGGGCCCTACATTTTCGTTTTGCTCTGGGGCCCACAGATTATGTATCCAGCCAGTGCTGCCCCCTAACATGCTCCTTGACTTTCGTATATTTACTTTCAAAGGCAAGTTCAAGGATACAGTAGGTAAGAAAGGAGCAGACTGCTTCTGTTAATTTAAGGAGAAGTGGACTTGCTGGGATAAAAAGGTTTAAATCGTATCAAGGCTTTTTGATGTGCATGTTGCCGGATACTTTAAAGTCCTTGTATCTGTTTATTCTTGCGGCCATGCAATGGATATTCTCACTCAAACCATTTTGCAAACGCATGGACTATAAGTGGTATCTTCTGGTTTTGTTTTGTCTCTTTATGAGCAAGTTAGACTATGTTTCAGCTTCTATTCCACCACTTGTGTTTCTTCGGTGAATAGCCTATTGTCATCTTTTTTAGCAACTTATATGCTAGTCTTAGTGTCTTTCAAGTGATTCCTTTGAGTTCTTTGGAGAATAAAGACATTTGCCCCTTGTGATTTTTTTCCCCCAAAGGGTTGTTTGGCTTCAATTACATTTGTTGCTATTTGTTTGTTTTTCTTATACGGAAGTTTGAAATTTTTATATGGTTGAATGTCCTGATAATTTTCTTTGTACTTTCTTCTCTTGGTTTTAGGTTAATAGGCTTATAACCTTCTAGAAATTTGATAAATATTTAGTTCTGTTTTCTTTTGAATTTATATCTTGTGAGTTTTATACTTTGTTTTTTGAGTAAGATGAGGATATGATTTTTTAAAAAATAGATACCTAATTGTCCCAGTACCAGTTATTAATTCTTCCTTCTTCACTGATTTTCAGGGTTACTTTTCTGTCTTCACTGTTTATATACGAATTTATTTCTGGGCTCTCCATTCTGTTCCACTGGTATTTCTGATTTAATTGGTGTACCTTTATATGCCATAAATGGTGTAGGACTGGTCCATTTCAAAATCCTTGCAAGTTTTGCACACATTTAATTATTACACCATTTATGGATATGATTGGATATTTCACCATATCCAAACGGTAAAATAAAAGCATAATAAACTTGCCCTCAAAAATATTGCAATATACAAAGCAACATTTAAAAAAAATCAGCATTGTTTCCTTCCTGTCAAATACTGTAAATAAATGAAACCTTCTTTTGATGGCAAATACTGTGGTAAATCAAAGCACTGTCTAATGAATTCAGATTAAGTTCTGTGGTCTTCAGACACTTGCCAGCCTTCAAAAGAAAGAGTAAAATGGGGACTTTTCAAAAAGAAAAAAAAAAAGCATCCCCTTTCTCTACCTCCAAATAATTTTATTTTCTGGTCTATTCTCAGGTATCTGTTTCTCTCTTAACCACTGTCAGATTTAAGTAGTTTTCCTATGGATTTAAAGTATACAAGTGGCATTTTTAAAAAATGTTCAACATTCAGACTCTTTACTAAATCATTGTCTTATACTGATCTGTGTTAAATTTATTTTTCTGTACTTGATTCTTTGTATTTTGAAAACTTGCTAGTTTTATAATTTGGATAAACTAAAAAGGCAAAGTCTGTGTTTACCTGATAGCTACTACCTTGTTCATTCAACAGGTCTGTATCGAGGGTCTTCAAGTAGCTGGCACTGTGGGTAGCAGTGATCTCCACAGACAGAGTCCTTCTCTGGGGAACCCTCAGGGTGCATTCCGGGAGGAGGGCAGTTGCTCCTGTCACACAGAGTCTCATGGGCCGTAGTAGAGAGTTTGGGCTTAAGCCAGAACCCAATGGGAAACTGTTAAGGGGTTTAAACTGGGCTGGTGATAACGATCTGGTGATGTGTGTATCATCGTCTATGACACCTCAAGAAGATGGGGAAGGAGGGGTAAAAAGGGCAGGGGGAAGACAGGGCAAAATATTTAATTCCATCTCTTTACTGTAAAAGATAGAAATCTGGAGGCAGGCAAGATTATTCTGCCCGTCTCACACCGTACATCTGAAAACATTTCCTTAGCTGTCATCACACTGAGAAAAACAGTACCATCACAAATGCCTGAAATGTTTACGTTTTATTTAAATAAGTGAAGGCCCTGTAAGCTTTATGAACATACTCGTATCATAAACATCCCCTAGAATTTCCATCGGGGTTCCACAAAATGTATTCGATTTTTAGGATGAGTATAATAATTTTACAAGAAGGTGAATGAAGAAGGCCCTGGAGTAGAGGAAGACATTGATGCACAGCTTGAAATGTCAGATCCCCGAGACCTGTTCTTCCTTCAGACAAAATGGGATAGTCAGAATGTCCCTGTCACCTTCACGGATGAAGCGATGCCTTTGTACTAGAAGAATTTGGGACAAGAATTCTAGGGAGTTTTACAGTTATTAATCAAGTATCTGTACGTCCAGAAAGAGAATGAAGTAAAGGAACAACAGCTACTGGTGGAGTATTTGATCTATTTTGGCTAAAAGGCAAAGCTGTTATATTTTCAAAAGAGAGGAGAGATTAGCTCCTAAGTTGCTATATTCAAGAACTATTCTAGTTTCAGGCAGGATTTATTTTGCTTAACGTTTCTTGTTTTATGGAAGCCAGACGTTTCGCTTCACTGGCCCCTGCAAACCTTAAGTTAGGTTATGACCGCAATTTATATGATAAAAGGGCTGTAAATGCAAAATTTAGGGAGAGCGATTTTTTTTTAATGCATAAAGCTTTGCAAAATACAACACAGATTGTAGGTGGAAGCTGAATTAAAGTTTTTAAAAGAAGAGAGACCTACCAAGTCATCTGTTCATTGCCCAGAGCAAATTAAACTATTTCACAGGGTCTGGAAGCCTTATCACATTTATCATGTGGCTATATATACAGCTTCTTATTTTTACTTGGTTGTGCTTTTTTAAAAGTTACAGTTCATCACTGTTAAAATAATTACTTTATGCTTATTCCACCTTTCACAGAGTCAGTCTCTACAGGAAAAAATTGCAGCATATTTTTTTCACGTAGAAAAAATATCTTTAGGATGATTTTTTTTTTTTTTTCCTTTTTTTTCTTTCTTTTTTTTTTTTGGCTGCACCAAGTGGCTTCCAGGATCCTAGTTCCCGGACCAGGGATAGAACCCAGGCCCTTGCACTGAAAACGCAGAGTCCTAACCACTGGACTGCCAGGGAATTCCCAATTTTTTTTTCTTGAATTCTAAGTTTTATCTTTGTTAAGCATACATTTCTGCAATTCCAACATTGATCACCAGGTGCAGCAGACAGACTCTTCCTTTGTTTCTTATTGGTTCACATAACAGAAATCCAGTAGCAGGGTGAGCGTCAGGACCGATTCGAACTGGTTTGTGTCTTGGGGATGTTCTTACCTGATTTCTTTCTGTCTTTCTGCTTTGCTGCATGCATCTTCATGGTAAGGTGGATGCTCCTTTTTGATACAATATGGTTGCTAACAGCTCCTAGGGTTATAATCCAGAGAGAGAGAGCACCTTTTTCCCTACCATTGACTACTTTGGCCATTTAACTGCCCCTCTCTATCTGCCTAGTCAATCACTGGTCAGTGAGGATAGGCTCATGTTGATTGGCTTAAGACAGGCAGAGCTCCCTGCTGGAGACAGAGGTGAATTCACTGTCACCCAGTCATGAGAGAGCTACACAAAGGCAGGGGGATGCAATGGATTCAGGGTGGGGGCAATCACTGCACTCAATGTACTGCTTTGGCCTCTCCTCCCTTCCAGTTCTGATTTAGAAGGATTCTGGCTATCTGTGAAGTACTCTGTTGCTGCCATTCATATTTTCTCAGTTGCTTTGTGCTCAGAGATGCCTATTGGCAGAAATGGTTGCCTCTCCTCCTATGAAATAGATTGGTGACTTCCCACTGTGGTTCCAAGGGAGCCTTCTCCCAACCCAAGGAAGGTGGAAGAGGTAGGAGGAGAAGAATGATACTCTTAGGGAGCATGGCAGGTAATAAAATTGGGTCTTTCATTTGGGCACTAAGAAAGATCACACTGGACATGCAAGGTCAGAAGTCACACGCCCAAAGGGAAGACATGGCAGTGAAATAACCCAGGAAATTTTTATATATAAGTTTTATATATATATATATATATATATATATATATATATAATTTCTATTCAGTTGAGGAAGGAGGAAGTTGGTTAACAACTCTAGCTCTTCCACTTGACCTTTAACTTTTAGGGTCCTGGTTTGTGGTTGTAAAGTGGTTTTTAGTTTTGCTAGAGGGTTGGTAACTTTTTGAGTCAAGGAGGAATAGAGAATGTGGGAGTGGAAAGGGATCTTGAAGACGACCTCCTCCGATATTCCTCTCCCCCGTCTGATATGCCGCACTGATTGTTGCTGAAAAGTCTTGAGTAGCTTCAGGACCGCCCAGCTAGTCAGGGAGTAAGTGTGGATCCGAGCTATGAATTCTGGTTTCTTCACTTAAGTGATTTCTTAACGGTATTTAGTGCCTGTGTCTTCTCTGTGGCAGGAAGACCTGCTTGCTGTAATCTTCTTTGCCAAGCAGGGCTGTTTGGATCTTTCTTAATTCCCTTTACAGAATTTTGACAATAGACTTCTGCTCATGAGTTTCTAATTAATGGGCCGTGTGGGATGGGAAACATAATAAGATCCTAAGATTGTCTTGTATTAAACAAGATTAAGATCTGGAAGTATAGCCCTTTTTTTCTCCTTTCACCAATGGTAGACTTACTGCTTATGTGTGAAAGGAGGAGAGTCAATGCCTTTTAAGATTTATTATTCAGAATTTCCACGAATTTGGATAGATCATCACAGATAATTAAGGTAAACACAAGTAAACATGCTTTGTATAAAATCCCTAAAATCAATGAGTGGCTATAGGGTACAAAGGTCTGTAATTGTCAGACATAGACTGGGTTTGGGTCCCCTAAAGCCACAAAATAGTGCTGCCTGTCCCTTTACAACGCTTTCTGTTGAAAGGTGAAGTTGGTATTTTCTCCACTCTTTCCCTGTCCTCAATGTCCTGCAGTAACGTAACCTCTGTCACCAAGCTGGCTTGATTATGGAATTGTGTTGGACATGGTGTCTGGCACACGGGATGTTGAATGAATGAGTGGGTGAATCAAGAAGAGGCACTGGGCTTCCCTGGTGGCGCAGTGGTTGGGAGGCTGCCTGCCAGTGCAGGGGACACGGGTTCGAGCCCTGGTCTGGGAGGATCCCACATGCCGCGGAGCAACTGGGCCCGTGAGCCACAACTGCTGAGCCTGCGCGTCTGGAGCCTGTGGCCCGCAGCGGGAGGGGCCGCGACAGTGAGAGGCCCGCGCACCGCGATGAAGAGTGGCCCCCGCTCGCCGCAACTAGAGGAAGCCCTCGCACGGAAACGGAGACCCAACACAGCCAAAAATAAATAAATTAATAAAAAAAAAAAAAAGAAGAGGCACTTAACTTACAACTTTATTGTCACTTGAGCCTCTTGATGCCAGGAAACAAGCATGTGGCTTTGAATTTGCCCTCAGAGCCTGCTGAAACAGCCTTGAACTTCAGAAAGAACTCTTGTCTTTCCCTGCCCCTCTGGATTAAGCCAGGCACGGTCTTCTTCATGATCTTTGGGACATAGCAGTCCTTCAGAACTTTGGAGGAAAATCGTCGGTGCAAATTGTAGTGAGGCTGTTACTAGCATGAAGCTGTCTTGTGAATGACTTGCAGCGTGATGGAAATTCTTGTGCCGACGCACTACCCTTTCGCCTGTCCGTGCTCTGATCCTCTCATTACTCTGCTCAGAAACCCAGCTGTGAAGCACCATCTGTCAGCAGCGGCAGCAGCATCGGTCTCAGTGTCAGCTGACGTCTGTGTTAACTCTGGAGGACTTGCCTGAAGGCCCTTTCAGGTGGGTGTGAGGCTCGGGGGAGCCAGGCTCCGCCCTGGTGCCTTTGGTGAAATATTGCCTGGCCTTTTCAACTTAAAGCCACCTGTGAGGGAGCGCCAAGTGCTTGCTTTTTCGCGTGCTGGGAGACTCTTTTTAGGACTTAGCTGCATTCCATGATGCATTAAACCTTACGGCTAATCTTCCTTCTCCTCTCATAATAATACTGCCATGCAATGAGACTTGAGTAAGTGCTCATAGGATAGGCTCAGGGTAGGATTTTCTGCTTTCTGCTTCATTCTGCAGAAAATGGTGTTGGGGAATCTACTGGGTTGAAGAGCGTCCTCCCCCTCCCTTCCCGAAACATCAGAATGTGACGTTATTTGGAAATAGGGTCGTTGCAGGTGTAATGATTAAGATGAGGGCACACTGGAGTAGGGTGGGCCCTTAATTCCATAAGGCTGGCGTCCTTCTAAGGAGGGATACAGAGTCACATAGAAGGAAGACGGCCATTTGATGACAGGCAGAGATTGGAGGTATGCTGCCCCAAGCCGAGGAATGCCAAGGATTGCTGACAACTGCCAGAAGCCAAGAGAGATTCTTGGCATGGAGCAGATGCTCTCTAGAGCCCTTGGAGGGAGCACGGCCCTGCTGGCGCCTCGATTTCAGACTTCTAGCTTCCAAGACTGTGAGACAATACACTTCTCTTGTTTTAAGCCATCCAGGTAGTGATAATTTGTTACAGCAGCCCTAGGAAGCTAATACAGAGTACTATACAGTATGTCACTACTGGGAATCTGTATGAATTTTGTAAGTTCTGTTTTGCATGCTCAACACATAGCCATTATGTGAAGACTAACTTTTGGAGTAACAGAGATACAACTGGTGCCCGTAAGGAAGGGATATGCTTTTTAGGAAATATTACGAGAACGGGGCTATTCCATTAGGAGTAAATTTCCAGTTTATTCACTCAGTCAGTCCTTCAGTCTTATGCCAATTCATTCAACACACATGTACTGATTGACCATAATATGCCAAGCACAGTGCTTGCTTTGGAGAGTAGAGCAGTGAACAAAATAGGTATGGAATCTACCCTTGTGAAGTTGAGAATCCAGTGGAGAAGACAGACTGAGTTTGTTTATAATAAACCTACATATACATATATATTTTTTAACATCTTTATTGGAGTACAATTGCTTTACAATGGTGTGTTAGTTTCTGCTTTGTAACAAAGTGAATCAGTTACACATACACATATGTCCCCATCTCTCTTCCCTCTTGCATCTCCCTCCCTCCCACCCTCCCTATCCCACCCCTCTAGGTGGTCACAAAGCACCGAGCTGATCTCCCTACATATTTTTAACATCATTATAAAAGAAAAAAGCAGTCATACTAAAAAGCAGTGAAATTTTATGAATCAAATAGTATTTGGGAATATCACTTAATGATCCTATTTAAAAACTTAAACCTACTGCGTTTATGTTCAATTCTATTTGTGTGTCTGTGTTTTATATCCTCACCCAGTATAGACTGTCTTGTTTTTTGTAGTGCTAATCATAATCCTTCACATGCAGTAGGTTTAGCATGTAGTTGCTGAATTAAATTGAATTATTGATTAAGAATAAAAGTAGGGAGGATGGTTAATAATAGCTAACATCTAACATCTATTAAGTATCTATTATATGTATATGCCTTAATAGAATTGACCTCATTTTACTCTCATAGCTGTTTCTATGAGTTTATATTTCCCGGTACACCATTTTACAGATGGAGAGACTGAGGGTCTCCGAAAGTAGAAAAACTTCCTCCAGCTCAACCAGCTAGTTAGTGGCAAAGCCAAGATGCGGGTCCGAGCAACGGGCAGTCGGGCTCCACGCCCTGGGCCACACCTCCGGCTTTAGTCACATTTGCAGCCGTCCTGCCGCCTTCCGTGGATTCGTTTAAGAGGGCTGTGTCGGAATCATGTGCCTTCCTTCTTTTTCTTTTTACTAATCACAGCCTCCGGGAGTAATGCAGAAAAGATTGGCTTTAACTGACATTTTGGCTAAGAAAACCTTCTTTCCTCACCAAGGTAAAAAGAGCGTGACACTAGGATGGGGAATGATTGCTGATCACTTAAATCATTTCTATTTAATTCTTTCTCTCTTTAGCCTTTGGCTTCTAAGCTAATGTCACTTAAATGACTAGATACCCTGCAGGGTCGTGTGTGGTTAAGCCCAGGCTTGCATTTCACATCATGGTTTCACTTGTGTGGTGTTGGAGCGGGGACTCCTGCTCCTGTGCTGTCTGCCTTGAGGCCGAAGCTCTTGCCTTTTCTAGAGAGAATGTGGACCATCCCCAGGTAGAGGGCAAAGGGGACGTCCCCAGGCCATCTCCTGGCTGTCCAGCTCCAATCAAAGTCCCACGGGCTTCGGGAGAGCCAAGCTTTGTGCAGCAGGTGTGTGTTCGGATCCCAAAGCCCTGTGCTGCTCTATTAGCGTCTGTGATGTGGGCCGGTTGGCAGCCCATCCTGGAAGCTGCTGCAGGATCGTAAGTAAGTGGCTCCGGAGGAGCTGCTGACTCAGCCGCGGGGTTGTCCCTGTTCCTCTCCTGGAAGAACTCTGTGTACTGTGTTCGCCTGCTCCAGCCGCAGCCCTCAGGATCTGATTTCAGCTGGAAACAAGCAGCACTAGAAGTTTGAAAGTTAAAAACCACAAGTATTGAATCCAGCACTCTGGCATGGCAGCATCATTCACAGTAGCTACAAGGTGGAAACACCCCAAGTGGCCGTCAGTATGCCCCCCAAAGTGGTACATACACACAGTGGAATACTGTTCGCCCATAAAAAGGAATGAAGTACTGAAACAGGCTACAATCTGGATGAACCTTTGAAAACATGATACGTGAAAAAAGCCAGACACAAAAGGATGAAGATTGTATGATTCCATTTATATGAAGAATCTAGAATAAGCTGATTTGTAGAGATGGAAAGCAGGTTAGAGGTTATCAAGGGCTGGAGGACAGAGGAATGGGGAGTTACTGGGTAACTGTACAGAATTTCTGTGTCAGGTAATGGAAAAGTTTGTAAACAGCAGTGATGGGTGTACAACACTGTGAATGTAATGGATGCCAGTGAATTGTACACGTAAAAAATAGTTAAGATGGCAAATTTTATGTTATATATGTTTTTAAAATAATGAAAAAAATGCCAACACCCTGAACCAGATCTTGCATCTCTCAGCAATGAGCTAAATGTTGAAAAGCATCCTTGGCTTTTCTCAGGCTGGACATAAACCTATGAGAACTGTGGCCTTGTAGGGGAAGGGCCCAGCACACGGGCAGGGTGAAGGAGGTGCTCGGTTAACGGGTCTTGTTCCCTGTTTCTGCCTGGACTGCCCCCCCAGTTACAGCATGTGTGGCCTGCTCAGTGGCCCTGAGGTCATTTGTTAGGTGCTTTGGAAACTGGAGTAAATCAAGTTCCAGTTAGGACATTAAATGGCTTGGAAGGGAAAAAAAATCAAAACATGACTGAGAGTTCTCTATTTCCTTTCCTTTCCTTTCTTTTTCTTGTCCTCCTGAGACTGTATTTCCAGTCTTCACCAGGAGAGAACAAAAAATGGAGAAGCAAAGCAAAGGACATCATCTACTGTTCTTCACTCACAATAAAGTGAAGCAGGGGCTCAGGATTTGATGGCCTCCTCATTTCACTCTAGTTCAGCGTCTCCGACTCTGGAGAACTCATCTATTAAATCCCCGCTGGCCTGCAAGAGCTAATACGCGTTCACAGTATGTGTTCAGTTTCTTTCCAAAAACTAATATGCACCTGGGCCAGGGATTAATCCAGATCATTTTTTGAGGTAACTAATATTATTATTCTGTATATACAGACATTTGAACTGTGGATCAAAGAAGATAAGAAAGTATCTCAAGATAACAATCAGGAAAATAGCAGTGAATTCAACACACGAACATGACCCACTGCTCCCTTGATCTAATTCTGAGATACAGAAAAAAAAAGAGAAACTCTCTTTCCTTTGGTGTGGACATTTAATATTAAAGCAGACTCTCATGGTGCACCGGCAGCCGCTTGGAAACAAGGTGCCGGAGAGAAACAGGAAATAAGGGGCTAAGGCCCTCACCACGTGGGCCCACGTGCTCCTTTGTAGATTTCCCATCAGAGGTCTGTGGCTGAAATCTGCAGGAATGAGTTCAGTGCATATAGTCTGGAATTGATAAAGGGAGTCAATTTTGCAAGGGATTTCTTGGACTCAAGAAAATGTTAGAAATCATAGGACCCCACTGATTCATTTTTTTGTTATGTCTCGATTGATCTTTTCTGTTTTCCCCTTTACCTTCCTCATGTTATCAATAAATAACAACGGAATGTCTGACTGTCTTGTTTTAAACATCTGCGTTTGCACAGTCAGCCTGGGCACTGGGAAAGAGAAGAGAGAAGAAACTTAGTGTTGCAATTTTATATATGGGGATTTTTATATTAAAAGAGACTTAAAATCCTATTCTAATAGGATCCCCATTTAATGAACATTCTCCTTCTCTTCAGACATTGGGAAAACCTGTCACCCTTTAACAGAAAGCCTGAAGGAATCAATGATTGGAATCACATTCTTCTGCTAACATTACTGGGTTAACGGTGTGCCCCAAGTGACCGAAATGATTGACCCACCAACTAATTTGTCCGTACAGTGGTTCACATTTACACGTGTGTATGTTCACCTGTTAACAGACAATGCTTACCAACTTCAGTGCATTATTAATCTTCGCTTGCTTTGGTATTTGTATATTTGATACCTAATTGTTTGTTCAATTGCCCTCATTTGGGCCTCTAGCCCACTTGGGAGGAAATTCAATAAAAAGCCAAATTTTACTGTACCAAATCCAGCAGGCACAATTTGGATATGCTAACAACTCCTAATGGGGGTTTTGGCCATTGGTCAAATAAACAAACTTTCATGTAGCAGTTGGATAGAAAGCAGAATTGCCAATTTTGTTTATGCTTGAGGGATTTTTTACTGGATCTATAAGGCATGTAGAATTTAATTTATATGCATATGTAATATTTACTTACTATTATATAATAGTAAAATAATAATCAGTGTTTTAAATTTCATTTCTTGTTTCCTGATACAAATTGAACGGTGATAAATATGTCAGTAGTAAACAATCATGGTGGACTCTGGCCGGGACCGGATGTGATTGAATGCTTTACAGCCCTTAGCTCATAGCAACCTCTCCCACCCTGAAAGGTGGCGGTACAGTTCCCCTATTCTTAGTAGAGAAAATAGGTAGTTGGTTTTGTTTGTTTGTTTGTTTTTATCCGTATTTTATGGATGAAGGCCGTGAAGCTTAGAGAGTTTGAGCGATCTTCTCCCGGGCATGGTGCACGGAAGTGGTAAACATGGATTTTAAACTCCCGTGGGTCTGACGTCGTGATGGACAGTTGTATGTGTCAGCTGGGCCAGGCTGTAGTACCCAGCTGTGGAATCAGACGCTAATCTAGGTGTTGCTGTGAAGGTGTTTTGTGAATGTGGTTAACATCTGCAATAGTTGACCTTAAGGAGACTACTTTTGATGATTACTGTAGACTGGACCGTGGGCCTTCAATCCAATCACTTGAAGGTCTTAAAAGCAAAATGTGAGATTTACTGGAAAAGAAGGAGTTCTGCCTCAAGGCTGCAGCATTAACTCCTTCCTGAGTTTCCATCCTGCTGGCCTGCCTACCCTACAGATTTCCAACTTGTCAGTTTCAACTATCCTGTGAGCCAATTCCTTTAAATCTCTCTCTGACTCTGTATCTATATATATTATATGTGTTGATATTATATATATATCTTTTTTTTTAAATTAATAGCTACTTTATTTTTTTTTTTTTATTTTATTTATTTTTGGCTGTGTTGGCTCTTCGTTTCGTGCGAGGGCTTTCTCTAGTTGCGGCAAGCGGGGGCCACTCTTCATCGCGGTGCGCGGGCCTTTCACTATCGCGGCCCCTCCCGTTGCGGGGCGCAGGCTCAGCAGCTGTGGCTCACGGGCCCAGTTGCTCCGCGGCATGTGGGATCCTCCCAGACCAGGGCTCGAACCCATGTCCCCTGCAATGGCAGGCAGATTCTCAACCACTGCGCCACCAGGGAAGCCCTATATGTATCTTACATATATGCATATATGAATAACCTTATTTATTTATTTATTTATCTATAGAAATAATGCCATAATTTTCCCTGGTCATTACATGTATCCTGATAGGAGATATTTACACATCTCCTATCAGTTCTGTTTCTCTGGAGAAGGACGTCAAAGCCCGGGCACCATGACACCCATTTGCAAAAAGTGAAAGAGGTTTCCATCTCCACATTACAGGAGATGAAACAAGATTCAGAGTTTGAGAGACTTGCTCATAGATAACGCATGTGGCTTGGAGTTGGCAGAGCTGGGGTTTGAAGCCAGAGACTCCAGAGATGGTGCTCGAAACACTCAAACCCAGATCACTCCAGCTGCATGAGAAGTGGGCAGCCGTGATGGATACAGGACAGGGCGGCTGATGTCTGTTAAGCACTTGTGTGTGATGGTCACCGGGCTGAGCACTTTGCCTGGTCCTCCTGGGCTCTTGGTACAGCTTTCTGTGGAGGTCAAGGCATCGGTCACCAGGAGAAGCTCCTGGCTGCTTCTCAGACCGTGTGGCAGATCTGAATCACCTGGAGGGCATGTGGAAACATAGGTGGCTGAGCCCTCCTCTCCTCCCCCCCCCCCCCCCCCCACCGTTTCCCATTTAAGGGCAGGGGATGAAGCTCTGCCTTTTGTAGTGGGGCTGTCACAGAATTTGTAGGTATATTTTGAAACCAGCGCACCTCAGTTCTTGCTTGTATTAGTGTTTTCTCAGGTCTGGCTGTGCCTCCCCTGCACCCCTCCGTGGTGATCAGCTCTCGTTCTGGCTGTAGAAGCATCACACCCGCTAAGCTGACTCCCCTAGGCGGGTCCCCAACAGACGCCCCTCTGCTTGGGGTCCCGTCGCTGCCACAAGGGATCCCAGGCGACTCCAGGAAGTCGCACCTCAGGAGCTCCCTGAGTCCAGCCAGACTACCCTGCAGCCTGCCGTGGCCGTGCGTCTGGTTGGTGCTGGGGTGTCTAAGGGTGATGCTCTCCGGTGTGCTAATTATAGGGAGCGAGGTGACAGCACCCCTCTGTCCCCAGAGCTGCTCTTCTTTATCTAACACACCACCCCCTCTCTCTGAGGAAGCCCAGAGAGAGAAACAGGTTGCAATCTGGGTATGTCTTACCTGTGCTTCCCTTTCACCTGGTCCTTTCCAGTTACTTCCCTAGGCTGGGCTTCCTGCCCCATCTTCCCACCACCTCCCTCTGGTCTGGACTTCCCTTATATAAAACTCCAGGATCTAATCTGACAGGTCTGGCCCTTGATTTGCTAGAGGAGGTGAGATATGTTGGCAGTCCCTTCCTAAGACAGTAACTTAGCTTACAAAAACATTGTCACACAGCAGATTTGTTTTTGACTATTAGAAGCCAAGTATCACCTTGTTCTTTTCTTCTGAGTTCATCCTGTGACAGTTCTTCTGTAAGCGCCCCCTCTCCTCCTGCCCCCAACACACACACAACTTTTCCCTTTCCACTTGAGCTCACTGGGGAGATGGTTATGCTTCCATAAGCAAGGCAGAAGAGAAGAGCATATTAATAGTGTCCAAAATATGCAACCCATTATACTAAGATTTATTGAGTATTTTCTAAATGCACTCTCCGAAGTGATATATCTGCATTATTGTATTTAATCTCACCCCACCCTGTTTATAGCTGAAAACACTAAAGCATCGAGAGGTTTTATAATTTGCTCAATACTAGTAAGTGGGAAATCCGGATATAAACCCCGGCCTCCTGACTCTAGATCCTACACCCTACCCACTTAAGTGTACGTGAAAGCTGGTTACAAGCTGTGAAACCAGATTTAATACAAGATTATATGTAGTTGATCCTCACTATTTGTGGATCCCATATTTGCAGATTCGCCTACTAGCTGAAATTTATTTGTAACCCCAGAAGGGGACTCACGATGCTTTCATGATCATCCTCGGATGTGCACAGAGTGTGAAGAATTTGAGTGGCCAGACGTTCAGGATCCCAGCTGAAGTTGAACAAGGTGACTTCTTGTTTCAGCTCTCATGCTGCAAGTAAGGGTCCTTATAGTCTCTGTAGTGCCACGTGTTTCACATTTTTATGTTTTTATTGGTGAATTCACGATTTGAAATGTGTAGTGCTGAAGAGCTAGGCGTCTAGTGTTCCTAAGTGCAGGAAGGCTGTGATAGGCTTTACATGTGTTAGGTAAGCTTCCTTTAGGCTTGAGTCGCAGTGCTGTTGGCCTTGAGTTCAATGTTAATGTATGAACAATATATATTAAGTAAGGGGTCTGTATTTTTTTTCTTTTTAAAACATTTTTAATCTTATATTGGAGCATAGTTGATTAACGATGTTGTGTTAGTTTCAGGTGTATAGCAAACTGATTCAGTTATACATATACATGCATCTATTCTTTTTCAAATTCTTTTCCCATTTAGGTTATTACAGAATATTGAGCAGAGTTCCGTGTGCTGTACGTAGGTCCTTGTTGGTTATCTAGTTTAAATATAGCAGTGTGTACATGTCAATCCCAAACTCCAAGGTGTGTTTAAAAGCACGCATAAAACAAGTTTACGTACTGATGGGTTGACAAAAATGTGATCAGAGGCTCACAGACACCTAATCCTGTGTTTCCCCTCAGAGCAATGATTCCCTGTTGTTAATTCAGTGTTTGCAGAGACTTCAGGGAACATAACAAGAATGGACTGTATCGATCTCTCTGTTACCTTGCTTTCCTTAATTAGCTAATTCATTAAATACTCAGGCATTTAAGAATGCTTTGCTTATCAAAAGGCATACATTCTTAATGGAGGTGATATCACCCCCAAGGGGACAAAAGTTGGTTCTTGGGGTGGAGGGGAGTGAAAATCTTACTCTTTTTATATAAAAAGCAGATATATATATATGCACAGTACATAACAAATCTGCAGTACATCTGTGGTATTACAATTTCAGTTAGAGGGTGATAAGGAAAAATGTCTAAAAAGTTTCCTTGGAGGGAGGTCAATCATGAAACAAAGGTTGAGACACACAGATGTAGGGCACAGTGAATAATACGATGAGGCATCTAAAGTATTTACTAGACTATGCAGCACAGCATATGCGCTCAGTGTTAGCTATTTATTAGAAAAATCATTAATAATAGTATTTGTTTCCCCAATTGTCTTCCCTTCCTTCATAGACCATCATTTCCTATACTGCAGATTGTGGTCTTCTGAGGGATCTGCACACACATTTTCAGATCTGTCTGAAAATTTCTCCTGAAATTTGTTGTTTTCTTTTGTGCTTTCATTTTTATGATGATCTTAAAGATGATGCTTGCATACCGGTCCTCTTTGTAGCAGAGTCCCCCCCACAAGATTTCATTGCCCAAGTTTGCACCTGGCTTTTAAGGAGGGAGTTCTCCTTCAGTGGTTATAGGCCAATAAGGAATAAAAGAAGAGCAGACTGAAAGCACGTGAATGATACAGTCAGAGCAAGTGAGGGCCAACTGACGTGCACCCTGTTGTAGCCAGGACTACAGGAAGTCCTGTAGGAAGGACTCCCCGAGTTCAAGTGGATGGAAGTGGTGGGCAGGGCGAGTCCTCACAGGGCCGGGGTAGTGTGGACATGCCCAAACCAAGAGCCCATTGGCTTCAGGAGCCAGTGCTGCATCTACGTTTTGAAAGGCAATGTAATCTCAGCAAAATAACATCATCTGCCAGGTTAAGTTAATGCTGTTCATTTGAATTTTATGGGTTTTATTGTTTTCTTGTCCAATTCGTTAGTTTGTTTTGGTCTCATTGTTGAATCAGATCTAAGGCAGATGGAGGTCATTTCTAGTTTTCCATTTGTGCATCACAAGTAACAATATAATAAAAATAATTTCTATAAGTTAGTGGTGCACAGTAATTTTTTTTGCCATATTACAGTAGTATTTGCATGACTCAGGTTTGAGGAGAACGACCATGGACTCATAGAATCATAGACTATTTGAGTTGCTGGGAATCACTTAGTCCAGCCATCTCGCCTTTCAGATGTCGACACTGAGAAGTGAAATGTCCAAGGTCAGAGAACCAAGGGAGCAGCAGACTGAGGTCAGAGACCAGGTTGACATACTTCTAACTAGACACCAGGTGCAACATGTCAACCCCCACCAAGGGTGAACCATGGTAGATAAATGGTGCTGCCTGACTCAGCAAAGGCCTGACACATACTGATGGAGAGTTTCTGCACTGTCTGCTAACTCTGAGAGAGGAGGATGTGAAATGGGCAGAAATGATGGGAATAACAGAATTGTTTCAGAGCCATAAGTTATAATGAGCAGTGGTGAGAAGAAGCAACAGCCATTGAACTTCACTGCTCCGGTGATATCGCCCGTGAACTTGGATTGTTCTATTACTCTCAACATTAGTAAACAAAATCCTGAAGCTCTTTCAATTGAAGCCCATTTGTGCTTTTCTACTTTGTCCTTTTTATAGACTATAAACTCACTCTGCCTAACTGGGGTGTGTACACTGTGCAGGGAAGACTATTGGAAAACTGTTTCTCAGCTTAATGTAAGAGTTTAGATCATAATTTGTGGTGTGAAAAGAGTTCATCTGGGATGTAATTGGTTGGTGACTGTTTTAGTTTTATATTGCTGCATAACAAATTACCATGAAGTTAGCAGCGGCTTACCACAAGATACATCTATTATTTCACTGTTTCCTTGGGTCACAATTCTGGGCTTGGATCAGCTGGGTCTTTTTTTTTTTTTTTTTTTAAACATCTTTATTGAAGTATAATTGCCTTACAATGGTGTGTTAGCTTCTGCTTTATAACAAAGTGAATCAGTTATACATATACAATATGTTCCCATTTCTCTTCCCTCTTGCATCTCCCTCCCTCCCACCCTCCCCATCCCACCCCTCTAGGTGGTCACAAAGCACCGAGCTGATCTCCCTGTGCTATGCGGCTGCTTCCCACTAGCTACCTATTTTACATTTGGTAGTGTGTATATGTCAATGACACTCTCTTACCCTGTCACATCTCACCCCACCCCCTCCCCATATCCTCAAGTCCATTCTCTAGTAGGTCTGTGTCTTTATTCCCGTCTTGCCACTAGGTTCTTCATGGCCTTTTTTTTTTTTTTTTCCTTAGATTCCGTATATATGTGTTAGCATACTGTATTTGTTTTTCTCTTTCTGACTTACTTCACTCTGTATGACAGACTCTAACTCCATCCACCTCATTACAAATACCTCCATTTCATTTCTTTTTATGGCTGAGTAATATTCCATTGTATATATGTGCCACATCTTCTTTATCCATTCATCTGTCGATGGACATTTAGGTTGCTTCCATGTCCTGGCTATTGTAAATAGAGCTGCAATGAACATTTTGGTACATGACTCTTTTTTTTTTTTTTTTTTTTAACATCTTTATTGAAGTATAATTGCCTTACAATGGTGTGTTAAATTCTGCTTTATAACAAAGTGAATCAGTTATACATATACAATATGTTCCCATTTCTCTTCCCTCTTGCATCTCCCTCCCTCCCACCCTCCCCATCCCACCCCTCTAGGTGGTCACAAAGCACCGAGCTGATCTCCCTGTGCTATGCGGCTGCTTCCCACTAGTTATCTATTTTACATTTGGTAGTGTATATATGTCCATGGCACTCTCTTACCCTGTCACATCTCACCCCACCCCCTCCCCATATCCTCAAGTCCATTCTCTAGTAGGTCTGTGTCTTTATTCCCGTCTTGCCACTAGGTTCTTCATGGCTTTTTTTTTTTTTTTTCCCTTAGATTCCGTATATATGTGTTAGCATACTGTATTTGTTTTTCTCTTTCTGACTTACTTCACTCTGTATGACAGACTCTAACTCCATCCACCTCATTACAAATACCTCCATTTCATTTCTTTTTATGGCTGAGTAATATTCCATTGTATATATGTGCCACATCTTCTTTATCCATTCATCTGTCGATGGACATTTAGGTTGCTTCCATGTCCTGGCTATTGTAAATAGAGCTGCAATGAACATTTTGGTACATGACTCTTTTTGACCTATGGTTTTCTCAGGGTATATGCCCAGTATTGGGATTGCTGGGTCGTATGGTAGTTCTATTTGTAGTTTTTTCAGGAACCTCCATACTGTTCTCCATAGTGGCTGTATCAATTTACATTCCCACCAACAGTGCAAGAGTGTTCCCTTTCCTCCACACCCTCTCCAGCATTTATTGTTTGTAGATTTTTTGATGATGGCCATTCTGACCGGTGTGAGATGATATCTCATTGTAGTTTTGATTTGCATTTCTCTAATGATTAATGATGTTGAGCATTGTTTCATGTGTCTGTAGGCCATCTGTATATCTTCTTTGGAGAAATGTCTATTTAGGTCTTCTGCCCATTTTTGGATTGGGTTGTTGGTTTTTTGGTTATTGAGCTGCATGAGCTGCTTGTAAATCTTGGAGATTAATCCTTTGTCAGTTGCTTCATTTGCAAATATTTTCTCCCATTCTGATGGTTGTCTTTTGGTCTTGTTTATGGTTTCCTTTGCTGTGCAAAAGCTTTTAAGTTTCATTAGGTCCCATTTGTTTATTTGTGTTCTTATTTCCATTTCTCTGGGAGCTGGGTCAAAAAGAATCTTGCTGTGATGTATGTCATAGAGTGTTCTGCCTATGTTTTCCTCTAAGAGTTTGATAGTGTCTGCCCTTACACTTAGGTCTTTAATCCATTTTGAGTTTATTTTTGTGCATGGTGTCAGGGAGTGTTCTAATTTCATACTTTTACATGTACCTGTCCAATTTTCCCAGCACCACTTATTGAAGAGGCTGTTTTTTCTCCACTGTATATGCTTGCCTCCTTTATCAAAGATAAGGTGACCATATGTGTGTGGGTTTATCTCCGGGCTTTCTATCCTGTTCCATTGATCTATATTTCTGTTTTTGTGCCAGTACCAAACTGTCTTGATTACTGAAGCTTTGTAATATAGTCTGAAGTCAGGGAGCCTGATTCCCCCAGCTCCATTTTTCGTTCTCAAGATTGCTTTGGCTATTCGGGGTCTTTTGTGTTTCCATACAAATTGTGAAATTTTTTGTTCTAGTTCTGTGAAAAATGCCAGTGGTAGTTTGATAGGGATTGCATTGAATCTGTAGATTGCTTTGGGTAGTAGAGTCATTTTCACAATGTTGATTCTTCCAATCCAGGAACATGGTATATCTCTCCATCTATTTGTATCATCTTTAATTTCTTTCATCAGTGTCTTATAATTTTCTGCATACAGGTCTTTTGTCTCCTTAGGTAGGTTTATTCCTAGATATTTTATTCTTTTTGTTGCATTGGTAAACGGGAGTGTTTTCTTAATTTCACTTTCAGATTTTTCGTCATTAGTGTATAGAAATGCAAGAGATTTCTGTGCATTTATTTTGTATCCTGCTACTTTACCAAATTCATTGATTAGCTCTAGGAGTTTTCTGGTAGCATCTTTAGGATTCTCTATGTATAGTATCATGTCATCTGCAAATAGTGACAGCTTTACTTCTTCTTTTCCGATTTGGATTCCTTTTATTTCTTTGTCTTCTCTGATTGCTGTGGCTAACACTTCCAAAATTATGTTGAATAATAGTGGTGAGAGTGGGCAACCTTGTCTTGTTCCTGATCTTAGTAGAAATGTTTTCAGTTTTTCACCATTGAGGACAATGTTGGCTGTGGGTTTGTCATATATGGCCTTTATTATGTTGAGGAAAGTTCCCTCTATGCCTACTTTCTGCAGGGCTTTTATCATAAATGGGTGTTGAATTTTGTCGAAAGCTTTCTCTGCATCTATTGAGATGATCATACGGTTTTTCTCCTTCAATTTGTTAATATGGTGTATCACATTGATTGATTTGCGTATGTTGAAGAATCCTTGCATTCCTGGGATAAACCCCACTTGATCATGGTGTATGATCCTTTAAATGTGCTGTTGGATTCTGTTTGCTAGTATTTTGTTGAGGATTTTTGCATCTATGTTCATCAGTGATATTGGCCTGTAGTTTTCTTTCTTTGTGACATCTTTGTCTGGTTTTGGTATCAGGGTGATGGTGGCCTCGTAGAATGAGTTTGGGAGTGTTCCTCCCTCTGCAATATTTTGGAAGAGTTTGAGAAGGATAGGTGTTAGCTCTTCTCTAAATGTTTGATAGAATTCGCCTGTGAAGCCATCTGGTCCTGGGCTTTTGTTTGTTGGAAGGTTTTTAATCACAGTTTCAATTTCAGTGCTTGTGATTGGTCTGTTCATATTTTCTATTTCTTCCTGGTTCAGTCTCGGCAGTTTGTGCATTTCTAAGAATCTGTCCATTTCTTCCAGGTTGTCCATTTTATTGGCATAGAGTTGCTTGTAGTAATCTCTCATGATCTTTTCTATTTCTGCAGTGTCAGTGGTTACTTCTCCTTTTTCATTTCTAATTCTATTGATCTGAGTCTTCTCCCTTTTTCTCTTGATGAGTCTGGCTAATGGTTTATCAATTTTGTTTATCTTCTCAAAGAACCAGCTTTTAGTTTCATTGATTTTTGCTATTGTTTCCTTCATTTCTTTTTCATTTATTTCTGACCTGATCTTTATAATTTCTTTCCTTCTGCTGGCTTTGGGAGTTTTTTGTTCTTCTTTCTCTAATTGCTTCAGGTGCAAGGTTAGGTTGTTTATTCGAGATGTTTCCTGTTTCTTGAGGTGGGCTTGTATTGCTATAAACTTCCCTCTTAGCACTGCTTTTGCTGCGTCCCATAGGTTTTGGGTCGTCGTATCTCCATTGTCATTTGTTTCTAGGTATTTTTTGATTTCCCCTTTGATTTCTTCAGTAATCACTTCGTTATTAAGTAGTGTATTGTGTAGCCTCCATGTGTTTGTATTTTTTACAGATCTTTTCCTGTAATTGATATCTAGTCTCATAGCATTGTGGTCGGAAAAGATACTTGATACGATTTCAATTTTCTTAAATTTACCAAGGCTTGATTTATGACCCAAGATATGATCTATCCTGGAGAATGTTCCATGAGCACTTGAGAAAAATGTGTATTCTGTTGTTTTTGGGTAGAATGTCCTATAAATATCAATTAAGTCCATCTTGTTTAATGTATCATTTAAAGCTTGTGTTTCCTTATTTATTTTCATTTTGGATGATCTGTCCATTGGTGAAAGTGGGGTGTTAAAGTCCCCTACTATGATTGTGTTGCTGTCGATTTCCCCTTTTATGACTGTTAGCATTTGCCTTATGTATTGAGGTGCTCCTATGTTGGGTGCATAAATATTTACAATTGTTATAGCTTCCTCTTGGATCGATCCCTTGATCATTATATAGTGTCCTTCTTTGTCTCTTCTAATAGTCTTTATTTTAAAGTCTATTTTGTCTGATATGAGAATTGCTACTCCAGCTTTCTTTTGATTTCCATTTGCATGGAATATCTTTTTCCATCCCCTCACTTTCAGTCTGTATGTGTCTCTAGGTCTGAAGTGGGTCTCTTGTAGACAGCATATATATGGGTCTTGTTTTTGTATCCATTCAGCCAGCCTGTGTCTTTTGGTGGGAGCATTTAATCCATTTACATTCAAGGTAATTATCGATATGTATGTTCCTATTCCCATTTTCTTAAATGTTTTGGGTTTGTTATTGTAGGTGTTTTCCTTCTCTTGTGTTTCTTGCCTAGAGAAGTTCCTTTAGCATTTGTTGTAAAGCTGGTTTGGTGGTGCTGAACTCTCTCAGCTTTTGCTTGTCTGTAAAGATTTTAATTTCTCCATCGAATCTGAATGAGATCCTTGCTGGGTAGAGTAATCTTGGTTGTACGTTTTTCTCCTTCATCACTTTAAGTATATCCTGCCACTCCCTTCTGGCTTGCAGAGTTTCTGCTGAAAGATCAGATGTTAACCTTATGGGGATTCCCTTGTGTGTTATTTGTTGTTTTTCCCTTGCTGCCTTTAATATGTTTTCCTTATATTTAATTTTTGACAGTATGATTAGTATGTGTCTTGGCGTGTTTCTCCTTGGGTTTATCCTGTATGGGACTCTCTGTGCTTCCAGGACTTGATTAACTATTTCCTTTCCCATATTAGGGAAGTTTTCAACTATAATCTCTTCAAATATTTTCTCAGTCCCTTTCTTTTTCTCTTCTTCTTCTGGGACCCCTATAATTCGAATGTTGGTGCGTTTAATGTTGTCCCAGAGGTCTCTGAGACTGTCCTCAGTTCTTTTCATTCTTTTTTCTTTATCTTGCTCTGTAGTAGTTATTTCCACCATTTTATCTTCCAGGTCACTTATCCTTTCTTCTGCCTCAGTTATTCTGCTATTGATCCCATCTAGAGTATTTTAAATTTCATTTATTGTGTTTTTCATCATTGCTTGGTTCCTCTTTAGTTCTTCTACGTCCTTGTTAAATGTTTCTTGCATTTTGTCTATTCTATTTCCAAGATTTTGGATCATCCTTACTATCATTATTCTGAATTCTTTTTCAGGTAGACTACCTATTTCCTCTTCATTTGTTAAGTCTAGTGTGCTTTGACCCTGCTCCTTCATCTGCTGTGTGTTTTTCTGTCGTCTCATTTTGCTTATCTTACTGAGTTTGGGGTCTCCTTTTCACAGACTGCAGGTTTGTAGTTCCTGTTGTTTTTGGTATCTGTCCCCAGTGGCTAAGGTTGGTTCAGTGGGTTGTGTAGGCTTCCTGGTGTAGGGAACTAGTGCCTGAGCTCCGGTGGATGAGGCTGGATCTTGTCTTTCTGGTGGGCACATCCACGTCTGGTGGTGTATTTTGGGGTGTCTGTGGCCTTATTATGATTTTAGGCAGCCTCTCTGCTAATGGATGGGGCTGTGTTCCTGTCTTGCTAGTTGTTTGGCATAGGGTGTTCAGCACTGTAGCTTGCTGGTCATTAAGTGATGCTGGGTCTTGATGTTGAGATGGAGATCTCTGAGAGATTTTTACCGTTTGGTATTACGTGGAGCTGGGAGGTCTCTTGTGTACCAGTGTCCTGAAGTTGGCTCTCCCACCTCAGAGGCACGGCCCTGATGCCTGGCTGGAGCACCAAGAGCCTTTCGTCCACACGGCTCAGAGTAAAAGGGAGAAAAAATAGAAAGAAAGAAAGAAAGAAAGAAAGAAAGAAAGAAAGAAAGAAAGAAAGAAAGAAAGAAAGAGGCTATAATATAGTGAAGCAAAATAAAGCTATTGTAAAGCAAAGCTATACAGACAAAATCTCACCCAGAAGCATACACATATACACTCACAAAAAAAAAGGAACAGGGGAAAAATTAATATATCCTGCTCCCAAAGTCCACCTCCTGAATTTGGGATGATTCATTGTCTATTCAGGTATTCAACAGATGCAGGCACATCAAGTTGTTTGTGGAGTTTTAATCCGCTGCTTCTGAGGCTGCTGGGAGAGATTTCCCCTTCTCTTCCCTGTTCACACAGCTCCTGGGGTTCAGCTTTGGATTTGGACCCGCCTCTGCGTGTAGGTCGCCTGAGGGCGTCTATTCCCCGCCCAGACAGAACGGGGTTAAAGGAGCAGCTGCTTCGGGGGCGCTGGCTCACTCAGGCCGCGGGGAGGGAGGGGTACGGAGGAGGCGGGGCGAGCCTGCGGCGTCAGAGGCCGGCGTGACGTTGCACCAGCCTGAGGCGCGCAGTGCGTTCTCCCGGGGAATTTGTCCGGGGATCACGGGACCCTGGCAGTGGCGGGCTGCACCGGCTCCCGGGAGGGGCGGTGTGGAGAGTGACCTGTGCTCACACACAGGCTTTTTGGAGGCGGCAGCAGCAGCCCCAGCGTCTCACGCCCGTCTCTGGGGTCCGCGCTGATCGCCGCGGCTCGCGCCTTTCTCTGGAGTTCCTTTAGGCGGCGCTCTGAATCCCCTCTCCTTGTGCGCAGCGAAACAAAGAGGCAAGAAAAAGCCTCTTGCCTCTTCGGCAGCTGCAGACCTTTTCCCAGTCTCCCTCCCAGCCAGCTGTGGTGCGCTAACCCCTTCAGGCTGTGTTCATGCCGCCAGCCCCAGTCCTCTCCCTGCGATCAGACCGAAGCCGAGCCTCAGCTCCCAGCCCCGCCCGCCCCAGCGGGGGAGCAGACAAGCCTCTCGGGCTGGTGAGCGCTGCTCGGCGCCGAGCCTCTGTGCGGGGGTCTCTCCGCTTTTTCCTCTGCGCCCCTGTTGCTGTGGGATCCGCGCTGTTAGCTGCGGCTCGCGCCCGTCTCTGAAGTTCGTTTAGGCGGCGCTCTGAATCCCCTCTCTTCGCGCACCAGGAAACAAAGAGGGAAGAAAAAGTCTCTTGCCTCTTCGGCAGCTGCAGACTTTTTCTCGGACTCCCTCCCGGCTAGCTGTGGTGCGCTAACCCCTTCAGGCTGTGTTCACGCCGCCAATCCCAGTCCTCTCCCTGCGATCCGACCGAAGCCCGAGTCTCAGCTCCCAGCCCCCGCCCGCCCCGGCGGGGGAGCAGAGAAGCCTCTCGGGCTGGAGAGTGCTGGTCGGCACCGCTCCTCCGTGCGGGAGCCTCTCCGCTTTGCCCTCCGCACCCCTGTGGCTGCGCTCTCCTCCGTGGCTCCGAAGCTTCCTCCCTCTGCCACCCGCAGTCTCTGCCCGCGAAGGGGCTTCCTAGTGCGTGGAAATCTTTCCTCCTTCACAGCTCCCTCCCACTGGTGCAGGTGCCGTCCCTATTCTTTTGTCTCTGTTATTTCTTTTTTCTTTTGCCCTACCCAAGTACGGGGGGAGTTTCTTGCCTTTTTGGAGGTCAGACGTTTTCTGCCAGCGTTCAGTGGGTGTTCTGTAGGAGCAGTTCCACGTGTAGATGTATTTCTACTGTATCTATGGGAAGGAAGGTGATCTCCGCGTCTTACTCTTCCGCCATCTTCTCTCCTCCCTCCCAGCTGGGTCTTTTGTTCAGGATCTTGCAAAGCTGCAGTCAAGGTGTTGGCCAGAGCTGCTTTCTCATCTGAGGTTGGGGTCTTCTTCCATGCTCATGTGGGATTGGTAGAATTCATTTCCTTGCAGCTGTGGAACTCATGGTGTTTTGCTTCTTCAAGAACAGTAGGAAGGATCTCTCTCCTCTAGGCTCTTTAAAAGGGTTTACTTATGTATTTAGGTCAGGCCCACCCAGGATAATCACCCTTTTGATTAAAGTTAATGCCATAGGAAATTTGATTACATTGGCAAAATCCTCTCACCATTGCCATGTCCTGTTGCTTAGTGGCAAATTGCGAGTTCTATCCATACTGAAGGGGAGCAGGTTACCAAGGGCATGGACACTGGCTTAGCCTGTCCAGGTTGCTACAACAAAATACCATAGACTAGGTGGCTCATAACAACAGATATTTCATTCTCACAGTTCTGGAGGCTGAAAAGTTTGAGATCAAGGTGTCTGGTGAGGACCTGCTTCCTGGTTCGTAGACGGCCATCTTTTCCCTGTGTCCTCATGGTAGAAGGGGCAAGGGAGCGCTCTGGGGTCTCTTCAATAAGGGCACTAATCCCATTCATGAGGGCTCTACCCTTATGACCTAATGACTTCCAAAGGCTAATCACCTCCTAATACCATGGCATTGGGGATTAGGTTTTAAGATATGAGTTTGAGGGAACATAAGCATTCAGCCTGTAGCAGGTACCATGGGGATCATCTTAGAATGCCGTCCACCATGGTCATTGGCACTTCCCTCCCGAGGCAGTGAGTGTGGTTCATATTTGTAGACTTTCATGTGCATTTGGAGAATGTCTGCAATATTAATGTATATGTTCAAATTAAAATTTAGAAGAGTAGAGACTCAGTTGTGAGCTGAGGTGAGGTTATTTAGACCAGGGTTTCTCAGCTTCAGCAAATTGATGTCCTGGGCTGCATAATTCTTTCTTATGAGGTGCCGTTGTGTACGTTGTAAGATGTTGAGCAAGCACCCCTGGCCTCTACCCACTGAATCCAGTAGCACACCTTCCCCAGTTGTGACAATTAAAAATACCACCAGTCATTACCAGATGTCCACTTGAGGGAGAGGCACCCCCATTTGAGAAGTCCTGCATTAGAAAAACAAAGTGGGTTTTTTTTTTTGTTCGTTTTAATGAAGAACCCATTAAAGCAGGGAATTTGTTTTTTAAGGTGTTGCAGCTGTTTGGAGCCAGCAGGCTCTTGCTCCTTGGATAATGTCTCATTCTTAGATTTGTCTTTATCCTTTATTAGGAAACGTATAGTTTATAGTTGCAAAGAAAAACTTAATACTGTAGATGTGTTTCCCGCATGGACTCTCTGATCCACATGTATGCCAAAACAAGATTACGTTATCATATTTGACTGTGTTTTATAATCTTGTCTGAGTTTATAGTCAAGCCATATTATAATAGGGCTTTAGTTCTACTATGACATGGGTCAGATATTTCCCAAAAGATATTTAATGCCTAAAGCAAGGAACCTAATGAACTCCTTTCTTGGTATTATGGCTTCTTTCTTGGAAACAAGTGATACGGCTTGATAAGGGATGGAGTGCAAGGCACGGTCCAGTTCTGAAATTACAAAACTCAAAAGCTGCTCGTTCCTGTTTTCTCTAGGCAAAGGCAGCTCAAGCATCTCATCCGACGTGAGTTCAAGTACAGATCACACGCCGACCCAAGCCCAGAAGAATGTGGCTACCAGTGAAGGTAGGCATCTGCTCTTCATTATCTCTTGCCCTCTGGTCACAGTATTGGCTATGTTTGGAAGACACGTAAAAGGTGTGAGTTCCAGTTCTGTTCTATTGAGTGGAAGCATATGAGATTCTTAAATACGAGAAGGCCAAGGTTTTCCCAGGTTTCTTTTTTGTTGCATTGCTGTCACCGTCTACTAAAGTTGTTTTGATGCGGTTTAAGGTAAATGCTGTTATTTTGTGAAAATATAACAGGCTGACTTTTGGGAAGTGTTTGCGAATGACATAGCTTGTTTTTCAGTATGGAAAACATTATGATTGTAAAATCTTTGTGCTGCAGTTGAAAGTTCCTGCAAGAACTTTCAAAATAGGCACACCTGGAATTCAGGATTTTGATAATGGGAAGGTTATAGTCATGTGATTTGTAGAACCTGAACTAGTCACCAATACCCGGGGAGTAGGAAAAGAGGTTTGTTTGATTCTTTAAAGAATAAGTGAAAAGTCCTGCTTGTCAGAACAAAGATTGGTTGCATTGATATTCTTGATAAAGAATTTGACTATATGTAGTAGCACGTGTTGGAATTTAATTGTTTCCCAATAGTTGAGAAGCTTTTCAGTTATTACTTACTTGTTTGAGTGTGGAAATCATTGTTTCTATTGTAGTTATTTAGTGGAAAGTTGACCCAATTATGGAATCGGCTCCTTTTATTTTAATGTGAAACACATTTAAATGACTTCTTTTCTGACGAAGGGTTCTTTCTAAACGAATTGTTGAATGAAGGTCCATGGAAGACACGAATGCCGTTTATAATGAAAGACTTGTGAGGTGTCAGCTGATTTTCTCACGACACTGTATAGAGCCTACTTTCCTAGTGTGCAGGGTGTTGTGGAAACAACATTTCCAGTCCTTGTTTCAGAGGCTTAAGTTCCGCTGCTTGTAATATCGGGAAACGCCCTCAGAGCCTGGTGTTGATCATCTCAGTTGTTCGATTGCTCTTGATCTGCATTACAGGATATGCATTAATGATGATGCTTTAATTCTGTTGTGTGTATCTTCTCTTTGGGTATTCTTTGACTTGGTGTGTTTCAAATAAGAATTATCTTCTCTGGGTTAATTATCCCCAGACTGATGGATAAATAGCTTTTACAACTGGATTGTATTCCCTTGTGTTTAGTGCCTTAGCGTTGTTTTTACCAGCATTCTGCGGCAAAACAGATTGGAGTGTTCTCCTTAATGTAGTGAAGAATCAGGTAGCAATCCAGCTTTAATTTTGTGCCTGTTCATTCAAATATGGGGATTAGATCATTCTTGAAATTCAGTTAAGGTAATGTGCAAATCGGGTAAATTGATTTTAGACCTTTGCTTTGATTCTTAAAAGCCAGAGTGGAAATCACTTCAATTTAATTGATTTATGATCTGCTCTAATCAGAAATCTGTGTTTTGTAAGATTATCACTTCTTTCCACCATTATTTTACAGTCACGCTTGTCACAGTAATTTGTCTAATTTGAGTGGCTGTGAAAATAGAAAGTTAAAAGTATGTGAAATAATTCTTCTGGGTTTCCCTATCCGGATTTAAGTTCTCTTAATATTTTTTCTCCTTTTCAAAAATAGAAAATACAAAAATATATGAGCTCTGTTGCAAAGGTTGGGGGAAGGGGCCATGGGATTTCATGCGTTTTAAAAATGTCTGCCTTTATGCTTCAAAAAAACCTATAAAACTATGAAAAATTTTTTCATTTTTGTTTTGCCATTTTCTTAGGAAGATCCTTTTGGTGTAGGCCCAGTCAGTGTTTCATACATTTTGGTCACAGTGTGTTTTCAGGAGAGAAAAATGGGAAAATGTGTGATGTTCATATGAAACAGAATTTTTAGCAACTGGGCTAAATTGATACGGAGTTTTTTCTGAACTCGTTAAGTGGAAGTACCTCGTCGTTATGAAAGATGCGATCCATTTTTTGCTTATCTAAAAAATTTTTTAAAGAATGTGTTGATTTGCTATTTATTTGCATGAATCCATTTTGCCACTGTTTTTCAATGAAAATTTTACAATATTAAAAAATGAATTTGATGTGGGTATTAGTTACATTAAAATGTGTTTCAGGGTTGTTTGCCACAGAGTGGTCTCGTATTATGGGGTCTAGTTTTTTCCAGATAGCAGCATAATAGCCAGTGCTCATTTTCTCAGTGCACAGATGACAGAGCCCAGGTCCACCTCTCAGGACGAGCAGTCAGGGCATCACATTTTCTGACCTCCACAGGGTGGATTTACCTGATGGCATTAACGGTTCCTCCTACCGGAAAACACCTAGGTAACCACTGTATGCAACACACTGACAAAAGAAAAGAAAACAGAAGGTGGACACCGATTTCTTACACACGCTAAACAAGAGTACATTTAAAAATGCTTCTTTGATTCTCTTTCCACTGTTTTCTAGGACTATATTTAACCTTTGATGTTAAAAAGCATATTGGGTAAGTGGTGTGCCTGACTTTCTGGAAGCTGTATGATTACGGTTATTTTCTTCAGTTCTTGGATCCTCTTAGGATTTTTCACCTCTGAATTCATGGGTATTGTCTTCAAGAAGCACAGGGAGGATCTCAGTTTAAAGGTCTGAGTGATACTGAGTTCTAAACGTGATATCTTTTGTGGAGGATAATATTGTTTTCCCGCAGCTTTTGAAAGCCGTGAGTGTACCTGTAATAGCTGGGTTGGAAGCATTTTGGAGCAGTGTTGGACTTCTCCCTGAGGGGCTGGATGAGGAGGTGGTATGTCAGCTCCCTGGGTGGTGGTGTGTGTGTGTCTGTGTGTGTGCACATGTGTGCATTTGTGTCCAACCTCCACAGGGTAGCTGATGGCCCAGGCACTGTCTCTTACTGGGAAACACGTGGGTAACCACTCTCTGCAACGTATGCTGGGAAATAAACTGAGGACCTGGGAGTGGAGGGAAGGGAAGGACACACGACATGCGCTAACCTGGGGCTGGCAACCGGGACGGTGATTAACTGTCTTATTGGGGAGATGGCAATGTTCTAAAATTGGATTGTGGTGATAGTTACACAGCTCAGTAAATTTACTAAAACTCATTGAATTTTACACATGAAAAAAGGATTTTGGGGAGCCGCCGCCTGACCTTCAGACTTATATCTAAACCATCACAAACCATTCTTTTAATATGCCACCTCCCAACTCTGAGAGGTGAGAGGCTGAGTCTTGGCCAGTACAAAGTGCAGGGCTGGAGGCTGGAAGCTTCTCCTGAGATGCTCTGGCCTTGGGGCCAGAACTGGCCTGAAAGCCATCATAACAAATCCCTGGACCAGGAGGGTTCATAGCCCAGCATGTGGTGCCCTGGCAGAGTTGACCTGTCATGGTACGTGCATATTCTCCCATGAAGCTCTGGAAGACGGGAGAGATTATAGACCCATAGATTTCCCAACCTTTTAATTAATTTATTTATTTTTTAGCTTTTCTTGGATAGTTGCTAACCTCAGTTCAGGTTTTAAACATGTTAGCATCCAACCCTAATGGCTTGAGGCATCACATTTATTCCCTCCAAGTCGGATTCTTTGCTAAGGGCTTATGTCTTTGCTATCTAAAGTTGCAGCGTATGATCCGCTTCGGGTCATAAGGCTATTCCCCTAGGATGGTGGGCCCAGATGATGATACAATTTGATTTTAATCCAAAAGAGAATGGCATTTTTTACTTGATGGTAGTGTTCTGTTCCAAAATCTCATGCAAAACTTTCATGCATCTTAATTTGTGACTCTAAAGCCACACCCCTTTCAAGCAATTGGCAGCCTGCAGTGCTTTCTCTCTGATAAGGTATAGGCTTTCTTTAAGACCCATTATATTTCTTGTGACAGTTTAAGTTCCTGATTTCCTGATACTGTAGGGGGTCTGGGTTCAAGTGTAGAAAGCTGGAGAACTTTCCATTTTTTCCCCGACAAAATCTGCATTCCAACATCATAAACCATAGCTTAATTCTTTCCAGTTGTGTTACTATTCTTTCTCTTCCATTTTTTTTCTGTCTTTCTCACCCACAGGGTGTTTTCTCTTGTACTGGAGAGGATGGCCTTTGACCTTCAGCTCTTTGAAAGTCATGTCCAGCTGTGAGCAGAATCGGTTGGATTAGGTTAGATCATGAAGAAGCTTCCTAGAAATAGGAAGCTGAGCTTAGGTTTCTTTCATGGAATGGGCGGCCGGGGGGTGGGGGTGGGGGTGGGGGTGGGCCCGGTGGGCGTGAGGGTGTGGCTTTAAGGGTGGTATCTCAACAACTCAGCCCTCTCTTGAGCTGGGGGAAAATGAAGTGGTTAGTTCAAAGGCCAGATGTAGTTGTGGCTGATGAAGAGTCAGCTTCACTCAGCTGCTCTTTAATCATGTTCAAGTTTAGATACTGAACTCACGGACAACACAATTTATAAGTGTGATGGCTGTTTATCCATGTTGGTTATCAAGCCGAGCAACCGTGGAATCCGAGAATTTTTAGAGCTACAAAAAGCCTTGGCAATTTTCTGATCTACTGCAGTCGTTCTACAAAGAAATTCCTGTGGCACAGAGAACTGAAGAGATTTGCTCAAGATTACACACCTAATACATTGTCAAGCAGGAGTCCGACACAGTAATGTTTTGGTGAAAGATGGTCCAATTAGAAAAAAGCATAACCTTTTAAAAAAGCTTTTGCCTTTGGAGCATGAAGCTGTTTAACCCTCATTTGTGCACCCGATCTCTCGCTGCCTATTTTGAGCTGGTTGCAAAGCTGAGGCGGGCTGTTTGGAAGAGTTTGAGAAAGACTGTTGAGCCCCAGTAGATCAGTCCTTCCAGTGGGAGGAGGGGAGCTGCTTCAAATGGCAAAAGGATCTCAACCTACTTAAGTAGATTCGCTTCCAGAGATGGAGACACTACCTTTGTCAGCTCATGATTATAAAATAGCCTTTTAGTAGATCAGCATAACATTACATTGTGAAATTGCCCATTATAATTAACTCCCTGAAAGAAGTTCATTTTAAAATATTTCATCCGAAATGAGTTGATTTATGAAGAATTTGAGGTGATATTCTTTCCGTGAACCTAAAATCACCAGTTTATTTATACAGTCCTGGGTTCTCATGTTTTCGGTGTCCAATTTAGACCAATTCTAAATAGAGTTATTTTTAAAATGTCCAGGCATTTGGCTTTGCTTTTATTCTCTTTGTCTTCTTTATATTATCTTTTTACTTCTTGAATGTACTCCTCAGACAAGATTCACATGAATCACTCAAGAAGAGAAAGATGATACTTTTAACTCAAGGTAGATTCTGTTTCCCAAAAAGGCTTTTTGACTATCCAACAAACTCAACAGACATTTCTCGGACACTTATTTCAGGCTCTTACTAGTACTTTCATGAGCATTATTCCATTCATCTTTGTTTCATCGTCACACTTCTCTTGTGACGTAGGCATAAATGTTTCCATTTGGCAGATGAAAACAGGGAGACTGGGGAAGAATCAGGGTGGCCCAAAGTCATGTAAAACTGGTGAGTAGCAAAGATAGGCTTTGAGTGCTGAGTGCTAAGATTTATTCTTAATGCTTGTTTTGTAATTGTCATGCAAAAGTAATGAGAATTTCATACTAGTCATTGTTATAAGTTTATATCAAAGTATATTTTGAAAGTACTTATGAGAAGTACCTTTTCAAAAGCCAACTCATAATCGTGTCTAGATTGCTGATAGTCTGCATGGAAACACTTTTGTGCCCATGTATAGTCTAGAAAATGACTTCAAATCCTCAGTTATAGAAAGCAAAAGTCAACATTCCAAGTTGCTTTTATACGGCACTGTTGAAGGCTTAGTTTTCCGGTTACCATAACTGTGCCCTTAACAGACTGCACCAGACAGAGTTAGGGTTTGAAATTGATATGTAAGTTAATCATGATATGGGGTCTATAGTGTATGTAATATAAAAGTACTGAATAGTTGTATTGCTTGTTTTCCCTTTAAAACTGAGCCATGGAATTATTCTTAAGTTGGAAATGCACACAAGTGGTAGATACCAATCTCAGACCATGTGCCTTGGAAGAATGGAAATGTACCTTGAAGCAGTCTATTACAGTTGAATGAAATTCTATCTATGACACAGGAGCAAATAGAGTGATAACATAGGAAGAGGAATATAAAGAACTGGAGAAAGAAAATGACTCTGAAGAAATCTCTTTTGAAATAGTTATAAAGGGATGACTTCCCTGGCGGTCCAGTGGTTGACTCCGCGCTTTCATTGCAGGGGGCGCGGGTTCGCCCCTTGGTCGTGGAACTAAGATCCACATGCTGTGTGTGGCACAGATAGATAGATAAATAAATAAAATAGTTATAAAATTGGAAGGTAGGGTGGAGGACCTTATGGGGAGGAAGAGATTCCAAAATCAAAAACTGGTGTTTAGGAACTTTTATTCAGTATATGAGGAAGGTGATGACTGATTATTATAGAGCTTTGTTTTGCCTTTAAAAATTAAATTTTAAACTTAACTATCTCTAAAATTTCAGGATCATTTAGGAATGCCTTGCAAGGCTTTAGCTTTGAAGCTTAATGTGTTTTGGTAATTAAATTAGCACCTTACTGCTTCCTGATCAAATTTCCTTTACGGTTGAAGCGACTGCTTAATTGTAAGTTAGGTGACTTTTGAAAAACTGCACCAATTACATCTGGCGATTTGAACATTTCATAGATTTAATGTGCCCAATTTAATAAGGAAGTCACATTTGCATCTGAGGGTTAGTTTAAGCAGAGGAAAGCTCATCAACTCAATATCCAGAAAATGGTTATGTAAGCCTAGAAATGTACATTAAAATTACAAATACCGTCTCAGACTCAAGAAATAAGTTTAATTTCTTGAGGGAATTATCTTCCCAAATGAATTATCCAGAATGGCAAAAATGTCATTTAATAGTCTCAGAAGGAAATTAAGTTTCTCTGTGAGTGTGTGTGTATGTGTTGTGTGTTTAAGGACATTTTAAAGTAATACTTGAGACAGCCAGAGTTTCTCAGATCTTCAGTATTCTAATCTCGTGTGCAAAATTCTATGTTTGTTTCCTTCACCTACATCTTGTAACTTGTAAAAAAGCACTCAAATAATCAATATATTTCAACTATAGACATTCTGATTCATCTAAGTACAACTAAGTGTGTTTGTAATAAAAGCTTGGATCATTCTTAAGATATCAGTAATTTCAGTAATTTAACTAGATGGGAATTTATAAAAGGATGTAATCCAGGTTCAGATACATTTGTTTAGGCCCTGATTGGGGGCTACAAAATGTATGTTAGTCACAAACTGGTAGCACAGAGAATGATCCCTACCCTTCTTCTGCCTGAAGAATTTTCAAAACTAACTTTGGGTTTAACGGATTTAAGTGGAACATCCAACCTGCAGCTCTTGAGTCTCCATCATTCTCTAACGCCATAAACAATCATCCTTCACAATATTGCTATTAGCTGTTTTGGTTCCCTGAGGAATTTGATTTTATGACAAGATCCATTGCTTTCAGAACTTTCACAATTACTGGGGGAAATAAACACTTACGAAACAGTTAAATAATAGTTTGGGGTAGTATGGGATTGTGTCCCAACAAGTGATCTGAAGAAGTGCTATAGCTGGAGGAGTTGGGAAAGGCATCCTGGGAACCCGGGACTTGGCTTTTGCTGTGTGGGTAGAAGGTGGAGGGTGGAGAGGGTGATACAGCATGGCATGTTAGATTGTGAAGAAAAATCCATTTGGGCTTACGTGGGGGAAAGTGGAGGCTTCTGAACAGACCTTTCTCTGGCAGCGTTGAATAGGGTCAAAAAGTGCGTTGAACACCCACTCTTTCACTGAAACGGTTAGTTATGGAGTGACTGCACATTCTTTGTATTAGGTTTTCCGTGGATCCCATATAATTGGGGTTGTCAGTGACAAATAGGCTATCATTCTGTGACACTGTGCACCCACCGTCTTTGTTTGGGTTATTTGGAAGGTTTTACACTCAGGAACCAACTTCTGAGCTCATCTCAGGCAAAGAAAGAATATGGAGGAAGTTGGGAACCAACGTTTTAGGACAAATATCCTGATGTTGGAAATATTTGCCCTTTACAGTCATGGACAGAATCTGACCTTAAAACTCGGGTTAACATGTCTGTTTACGTCCTCTTTGACCGGGAAATAACTTCCTGAGGATAAACTAACTTCCTCAGGAAGTCCCTGACTTCCCAAGGCTGTTAGGCTGATTAATAAATGAGAGAAAAGCACTTGAGTTGTAAAGGACATTCCTTTACATTCTATGTATTCCTAAAAAATATAGAAAACCCACATTATGGAGGGAATAATATACAAGTAACTTAGAAATTCTTTGTGATCATTAAGAGGTGATTGAAGAATTGTTATAAGGATGCAGTCTGTGGGAAGCAGATAGTAATACAGTCAGTAATTATAAATATAACTGGGGAGTTTTCAGCTGTTTATAACTGCTTCTGCCTTCCAGGGTGGGGTTGGCCACCTGGTACACTGGAGGACATTTGTTCTTCCAAATAACTGCATGTGTTTGAGTGAGTTTCCCGATGTGGGCTTTAGAAAGCTAGATTCCTCTGCACAGTAGAGATTCTGAGCTTCAGAGGAAGGAGACACAGGGGGAATCCAGGGGAGGGAAGAGGGAGATGATGGGAAGAAGAAGGAATCGTGGAGCTGGGGAGATACTCCAACAACCTGTGGGGTAGTGGTGCCCAAAGTGACGCTGTCCTGTGTCCCTGAAAATCGCTAGTCAGTCTTTACCAAACTCACAAAATTCTTGGAGGGAGGGAATTTCCTAGAGAAATCAAGGACTCACTCTTGAGACTGTTCGCTTGCCTTCTTTGTAGTCACCCGACTTACACAGATACAACTAAAGCCAACTTCTAAAGAATCCGTCAACGAACACTCCCTTACCATTAACATTAGCCCAAATTTAAGTATTCTATTATGTTTATCTTCTGTTGTATATAACAGTATTTTATATAACTTATAGTGGCTTATGCAACTTATATTACCTTTTCTCTTTTGACTCTAATTACAAACTCTCACTTTGTTCTGATTATTAATAATTATTATTCTCTTTTTGATCAAAAAGTGGATCTTTTTGATCTTTGGCTTTTCACAACTTCTGTGAAAAACCTTTAAGCATCTCCTTTGCCCTTCCAGCCCTGTCCTTCATGCTATAAAACCATCCTTGCTTTCTGGCCACAAAAGAATGTCCATCCTATTTTCTTTTCTTCCGCCCAAGACACAGAATAAGTCATGCCCCAAAGAGTCTGGGGCCTTTTAGTGGAGAAATATATTCAAGACATAAATCTGGGAATCAAGCAAGGGGTTCCTGCTGCTGTGGGCTCACTTTGAGTAAAGTTAGAGCAGGGGTAAAAGTATTTCTTAAAGTAACAGTATACACTGATTTTACCAATTTATAGTATTGTATATTATAAATCATTGCTCTATACATATGTTCTTATAGTATGAAATTTCATTTGCTACTAAGAGTTTTCTACTACTCAGCAACCAAACCTATCACCTCTGTTGGGCCTGCCCCATCAGATCTCCAAATATGCTCAGATATGCATGCTCTGTAGCAGTGACAAGTAATAGGCTACAGCTCAATCGAGATGTCAACTGCATAAGCATTTTGTATATGCTTCAATTCATACCTCCACAGTGTCCTTCCTGCACTAGCTTGAACTTCTTTGAGGAAAGAACTGTGTTTTATCCAGCTTTGTATACCCTGTGGCTACCACAGTATTTGACATGTAATAAGCATTTAATACATGTTTATTGAATGAATGACTGGGTTGTTATTCAAGATTTTAAGGAGGAGTAGACCTCTTGATTAACTTTCCAACTGTAGTCACAAAGACCGTACTGACAAAAGCAGTGCAAAACCAAAGTAATATGTGAGAAGCATAGTTACTTTTTAGAAAAAAGAGTAATGCTATTGCTTAGGGAAACTTGAGGCACATCATGGGAATATTTGCCATCAGTGTGTTTTCAGTTGCCTTTTGTGTTAAAGGGACAAACAACTTTTTAGAGCAGAATAGGCATGTTGAAAGGAAGATAGAACAGAAGATATGTCTAGTTTCTGTGTTTTCATATGTTTTACTATTTTAAACCAAAAGGTTAAGTTGTCTGAATACTAGCTCTATAAACAACCAGTTTCTCTCAGAAAGTTTTTTAACATTTTAGATCAGCAAATGAAATAAACTTAGAAATCTAAGAATTCTAGGGCTATTCAGCACCCCTCCCTGCAATCTCAATTTTAAGGGACGAGGAAAATATGTTCTTTCCCCTCACCAATTTAATTTTATTAAATCCCTTTTTAATCTCTTTTAACCTCAATACATTGAATTGTTTCAATTCTTCATTTACTGACATCTCAAAGTACCAAATTAGAGCCTGTGGTTCTTTAACTGATGAAATTGGAGAAGTAAGTTTCATTTTATTGGCACAAAATATGGCTGAATTGGCCAGTTAACAAACGTGCTCATATTCTTTGGGTTCACTGACTTCTTATGAAGAAAATGTTAGAAAAACCATTCCTAAAAAAGAAAATAATATTGTTCTTTACTTTTTTTTTTTTTTAGAGTTTTTTTTTTTTTTTTTTTTTAAGTACAGATTATTTTTTAAACTTATTTATTTATTTATCTATGGCTGTGTTGGGTCTTCGTTTCTGTGCGAGGGCTTTCTTCAGTTGCGGCAAGCGGGGGCCCCTCTTCATCACGGTGCGCGGGCCTCTCACTATGGCGGCCTCTCTTGTTGCGGAGCACAGGCTCCAGACGCGCAGGCTCAGTAATCGTGGCTCACGGGCCTAGTTGCTCCGCGGCATGTGGGATCTTCCCAGACCAGGGCTCGAACCCGTGTCCCCTGCATTGGCAGGCAGATTCTCAACCACTGCGCCACCAGGGAAGCCCCTTTACTTTTTTTAAAAGAATTATCCTAGAACCAACCTTGACCTCAGATTATCTTTTGCCAGCTATATTCTATTTCCTAGAAACTAGGAAACTATAAAGTTCAGATGTTTTGTCTTGCTGGATTGGAACTGGTCAGGATGGAGATTGGGAAGTGAATTCATCCAATTGCAGAGATTTACAGAGCTAAATTCTGGTTAATGGATGTATTTGGAAAATGAAGTTGGAGATTGAACTCTTCATTTAATCTGAATGAGAGGGGAAAAAAACCCGTACAACAAAAATTTTGTGATTTTGTAACTCCCCATATATCTGTGACCCAAGTTACGTAGCTTTAATTTTCTTCTCTGTGAACCAGGAATAATAATATTATCTACTTCATGTGTTGGTCATGCGGATTGAATTTAAAAATTATATTCAGTGTGAGTCCCTCTGCATATTAGCTGGTTTAATTTCATCAGCTTAATCACAGTCACTTTACGTAAGTTCCATATCCAGCCTTGTTCTGGGACAGGAGGACTTTGTATGGAAAAGTCTCCCCTAAATGAACTCAGCATAATTATTATGAAAATCCCAATGCGATTTTTAAAAATATATATTTGTTTATTTTTTGGCTGCATCAGGTCTTAGTTGTGGCACGCGGGCTCTTTCGCTGCAGTGTGCGGGCTCTTTGTTGCGGTGCGTGGGCTTCTCTCCAGTTGTGACACGAAAGCTCACTAGTTGTGGCACGTGGGCTTAGTTGCCTCGTGGCATGTGGGATCCTAGTTGCCCCACTGGGGATCGAACCGACATCCTCTGCATTTGGAACCACTGGACCACCAGGGAAGTCCCCCAATATGATTTTAATTTTGAAACTTGACCAAATTCTACTTTCTTAACCTAGAAGAATAAATCCAACATCTATATGTACCTACCGTATGTGCATGATGAATTCAGTTCAATTACATATGTATCAGCGTATGGATGTTGAATTACTTATATGTTGAACTCATTTGTTGAATTCATACATGTGCATGTGAGAATATCCAAGAAAAATTTTGGAAACGCGTAATGAAAGTACCATTTCCTTAGTGTCACGAAAATATATTCTGCATTTACAAATGTTTAAGAAGTGTGGTATGGTGGAGCTTGGTGTAATGGAACAGAGAGCTCAAGGTAGATTGAGTTATCTATGGCCATTTAGGATATGATAAAGATGGCATTATAACTGGAGAAGGGAGATAAGCCTTGTCAGTATTCCTAACAGGAAAATCAGCCTCTCATTTAAAAAAAAAGGAACATGGAGAATCTAAGGTGTTCCTGATGCCAAAATAAATTCTTGATGGACGAAAGATTTAAATGTTCAAATTATGTATAGATGACTTGTTTTATGATCTTGGGGTAGAAGAACCTTTCAAAGCATAAAAACAGAAGTGGTCATAAAGCTAAAGGAGACCACCAGCACATTCATGGGGTAGTTCATGCCGTATGGGGTAGAAAATATATTGTTCAAAATATTTATCTTTCTATTAAGCTAAGTTCAACACAGGTTTCTTTTTTATTGCTGGACTTCTCAGAGCTTTTGATGTGTTAGTCTATGTTGTTAATCTTCAAGTAGCATATTTTATTTCTCAAACTTCTTTTATTATACCTCACAATCAGAAAATGCTGATACATGTGAATCAAGAGCCTTAAAAATTGTATACGGACTTTGATCTAGGAATTTCACACTAGGAAATTACCTTACAAGTCTGAGTTTTATTTGTAGTTATAGTTTCTTAACTTTTATAATATAAACATGTTGGTAAAATATTTTATTGAGACATTTGTGTGTAAAAGTCCTGTTAAGCTATTAAAAACATGTTAGCAAACAATGTTTAATGATGTAAAAAAACATTTATGAAGAATGCAGATTATGAAGCATCATTTCTTATGTGATCCCAATTGTCCCTAGGATTATATTCTTAAAGGAAAACGAGTGAGGGGGCATATTTCAAGATATCATCAAGGGTTATCGCTGAGAATCACGGATTACATACTATACCATTTTATGTAAGGGACTTGAGCATCCATAAATTTTGATACATGTGGGGACTCCGGGAACCAATCTCCTGCGGATACTGAGGGACAGTGTTTTCCAATATTGTCCAACTTTCCATGTTAAAGAGGCAATTTATAGAAAATTCAATTTGATTCTTTTTCTGTAAGGGTGTGAATGTCTCTTTGGTCAGTTTTTTTGTTTTTTGGAATTTTGCTGAATGTGATATGATCAAAAATTCAATTCTTTGATTTTTTTTCACTGTTGGTTAATATTTTTGGTTAAAGGTCAACCTTGCTATTTTTTTCCTCCCTGATGCTCAAATATGCATTCAGCTCCCATCTAGGCAGCCATCACTTCCTTTCATGGACTTTTTATAATAAGTTTTGAAAGAATTTTCTATTCTTAACACTTTTTTCCATTAGTTGAACACACTTCTAACAGTTTGTCTTCTTTATGTACATTTACAAACTAAGGCTCCAATACATTATTTTATTTTTTTTGATGATGTGTTAATGTAAAGTTTTTTTTGAATTTTATTTTATTTTTTATACAGCAGGTTCTTATTAGTTGTCTATTTTAAACATATTAGTATATACATGTCAATCCCAATCTCCCAATTCATCCCCCCCCCCACTGCTTTCCCCCCTTGGTGTCCATACGTTTGTTCTCTACATCTGTCTCTATTTCTGCCTTGCAAACTGGTTCTTCTGTACCATTTCTCTAGATTCCACATATATGCATTAATATACGATATTTGTTTTTCTCATTCTGATTTACTTCACTCTGTATGACAGCCTCTAGGCCCATCCACGTCTCTACAAATGACCCAATTTCGTTCCTTTTTATGGCTGAGTAATATTCCATTGTATATATGTACCACATCTTCTTTATCCATTCGTTTGTTGATGGGCATTTAGGTTGCTTCCATGACCTGGCTATTGTAAATAGTGCTGCAATGAACATTGGGGTGCATGGGTCTTTTTGAATTATGCTTTTCTTTGGGTATATGCCCAGTAGTGGGGTTGCTGGGTCATGTGGTAATTCTATTTTTAGTTTTTTAAGGAACCTCCATACTGTTCTCCATAGTGGCTGTACCAATTTACATTCCCACCAGCAGTGCAAGAGGGTTCCCTTTTCTCCACACCCCCTCCAGCATTTGTTGTTTGTAGATTTTCTGATGAAGCCCATTCTAACTGGTGTGAGGTGATACCTCATTGCTGTTTTGATTTGCATTTCTCTAATAATTAGTGATGTTTAGCAGCTTTTCATGTGCCTCTTGGCCATCTGTATGTCTTCTTTGGAGAAATGTCTATTTAGGTCTTCTGCCCACTTTTTGATTGGGTTGTTTGTTTCTTTAATATTGAGCTGCATGAGCTGTTTATATATTTTGGAGATTAATCCTTTGTCCATTGATTCATTTGCAAATATCTTCTCCCATTCTGAGGGTTGTCTTTTCGTCTTGCTTACAGTTGCCTTTGCTCCAATACATTATTTATATTCTAATTCATTCTGTATTCATTTACATCGAATATTTACAGAATGCCAGGTATTGCACATGCAGAATGGGGATTCTTTGGTGAGCCAAATAGACCAAATAGACCTCACCTTCTGGAACTTTTCATCTTGTAGGGACTCAGATGTTATATAATCTCAGATATAAATTACATGCTGAGAATATATTCTTCAGTACCTGCCTACAAGTAAAAATTTAAGCTGAGGTTCTGAATGATGAACAAGAATTAGCAAGGTAAAGATTTGTTTGAATATAGGTATGCAAGGAGGTGTGATGGCAGGGAGAGTTGTGTTCTGGTTGTCTATTATCGTGTAACAAACTACCCTAACACTTAATGCATTTATTTCCTGTTGCTATTGTAACAAATCACCACTAAACCTGTTATCTTACAGTCGTGGAGGTCAGAAGCCCTACATGAGTCTCAGAGGACTAAAATCAAGGTGTTGGCAGGGAGGTGTTTCTTCCAGAGTCTCTAGGGGAGAATCCACTCCATGTTTTTTCCAGCTTCGTTCATGGCCTCTTCCTTCATCTTCAAAGCCAGCATCATAACATCTTCAAATTTCCCTCTGTCTCTCTGACTCTGGTCCTTCTGCTTCTCTCTTATGAGGACCTTTGTGATGACTTTGGATCCACCTGGATAAACCAGGATAATCGTACCATCTCTAGATCTTAATCACATCTGCAAAGTCCTTTTTACCATGTAAAGTAACATGTTCAAGGTTCTGGGGATTAGGATGTGGACATCTTTGGGGAAGTCATTGTTCTGCTTTTACATTTAGTTACTTCAAACAACAACCATTGTAATATATTTCACAGTTTTATAGAGAGGTTTTTAAAAAAATTATTTATTTTATTTATTCATTTTTGGCTGTGGTGGGTCTTCGTTGCTGTGTGCAGGCTTTGTCTAGTTGCGGTGAGCACGGGCTACCCTTCGTTGTGGTGCGCAGGCTTCTCATTGTGGTGGCTTCTCTGGTTGCGGAGCATGGGCTCTAGGCGCACAGGCTTCAGTAGTTGCGGCTCGTGGGCTTCAGTAGTTGTGACTCGCGGGCTCTAGAGTGCAGTCTCAGTAGTTGTGGCGCATGGGCTTAGTTGCTCCGCAGCATGTGGGATCTTCCTGGACCAGGGCTCGAACCTGTATCCCCTGAATTGGCAGGTGGGTTCTTAACCACTACGCCACCAGGGAAGCCCTATTTCACAGTTTTTGTTTTCCCCAATCTGACATTTGGACAGGGCTTGACTGTAATTGTTTTGCTCCATGTGGCATGGACTGAGGTCACTGGTGGTATTCAGCTGGTGAATAGGCTAGTCTAGATGGTAAACAATGTGTGCCCAAACTTTGCCTAGGATGGCTAGAGTGTCAGTTGGAGAGCCTACAGCTGACCTCTCTGGCAGGATGGTTTCAGGGTAACCAGACTCCTTATGTGGTTGCTCAGGGTTCCAGAAAGAGTCTTTCAAGAGACAGGAAGTGGAAGCTGCCAGCTTAAGTTCTGGATTCAGAAATAACACTGCATTTATTCTGCCATATTCTGTTAGTCACAGTGGTCACAGAGTCATCTGGATTTGAAGGTAGGGGCATTGACTCTACCACTACATGGGATGAATGTTGATGTGTTTGCAGTCATTTATATATATATATATGTTTATATATGTATTTTTTTAATATAAATTTATTTATTTATTTATTTTTGGCTGTGTTGGGTCTTCATTTCTGCATGCGGGGTTTCTCTAGTTGCGGCGAGCGGGGACTACTCTTTGTTGCGGTGTGCGGACTTCTCATTGCGGTGGCTTCTCTTGTTGCAGAGCACAGGCTCTAGGTGCACAGGCTTCAGTAGTTGTGGCATGCGGGCTCAGTAGTTGTGGCGCATGGGCATAGTTGCTCTGCAGCATGTGGGATCTTCCCGGACCAGGGCTTGGACCGGTGACCCCTGCCTTGGCAGGCGGTTTCTTAACCACTGTGCCACCAGGGAAGTCCCTGCAGTCATTTTTAATCTTTAGGATGGATGGGTGGTGATGCATGATTCCATGAAGAGGGACCAACCTGTAGGAAGATCCTGGACCTAGAGGAAGCTGAGGGCTTTCCTGAGCAATGGCCCATGTGTATTTGCAAGACAGTGACAGAGGGGAGAAGGGATGACATCAGACAAGCAGGCACAGCCAGTTCTTGTAGGACCTTCTAGGCCATGTGTAGCTTATGGATTTATTCTAAGAGCAAGGAGGAGCCCGTGAGGACCATGAACAGAGACAGAACTACTCTGGCTGCTCTGTGACCCTGGGATTGGGCAGTAAGGAAAGCCCATTAGATGTCAGTTGTGGGCCAGGTAAGAAATAACAGTACTTGGGACTAGTCTGGCTCTGACCCATTTTCAGTCACGTTTTGTCCTAGTAGCTTATGACAGAGGAGTGATAATCAAAGTGTGGTCAGCGATATTCTGTGAAACATTTGCTTCTATCAAAGTAGATGTAGAAATTAAGAATGATTAGAATCCTTTGTAACGACTTAACATGCTGCAACATCCAAAGGGATGCTCATGGGCTTGTAATTTGTACATCTGCCTTTAAAAAAAAAAACAAAAAACTTGTATGTTTCTCTTCATTTTTGTTGCATTTTACAAAGTATTCATATGAATTGGAAACCTGAAAAAAAAATGGTTCTTTCTAACGCCTAGATTGAGAAGCATCTCCTCAAGACACAATCTCTTACTTTAACACATATAGCAGTCTGTTAAAACCCCTGATATTGTGCTGTTTCATAAAATCTTGTCAGTATTTATTTGTCATATGTCTAGTATTTGCATTTTAGAATTAAGTGTTCTCTGGTTGCAGTAAGCATGCAAGACTTCTTGCTCATGGTGACAGGGATGAATTTGTGGTTGGCAAATATTAGAAAAAAATAGATTAAAACAGGGAATCATTTAGAAATTAATATGTAGGCTATAAATGTTTTCTTTTAACTCAAAATATATTCATTCGTTTTCCAGTCTTTTGAAGTTAGGTTTAAAGCTTCTCTTTGGATATGTGACTACTGATTGGATTTCTGCAGTGTTTTTCCTTGCATAGATTATATAGCAGCATATCCTTTATGCTTTTCAGTTTTGATGTCTTTAAACTTGGTAGGATGAAATATACTTTTATTTTTTCAAAAGTAACGGATCCAATAGAAAGAATTGGGAGGAGTACAATTTAAAAATGATATGTTATATAATTAATAATAAATCCACATATTTAAAACTAGAAATGGTGTATTTTTGTTATGATAGAAGGAGAAAGAAGCAGAAATGTTTCATTTTTGCATGTATTGAATGCATAAATGACACAGTCTTCTGTCTTGGCAGACAGAAAAGATAGGTGTGATGGGTCACCGAGCTCCTCAAATGCTTTATTCTCATTCTGCTAATAAAGAGCATCTGATAAATTTAGGCACTCTGCTGATAGTTTTATCCCTCAGAAGTTAGAAAAAGTAATGATGGGGAAGGTTATAAAATTAAAAAAAGTGAAGAATGAAATTCTGATAATTGCAAACCTTTCCAATGAGCAGAATTTGGAGCCAGTGTGAATGGATCTCATATGAGCTTAGATTTTAAAGCCCATATAAAAGGGATAAAGACAGGTGCAGAATCAAGGGAAAAGTAGTACCAGAGCTTCAGGAATGGTGTCAGTGGGAGGAGCATCCCAAATGAGCTGAGAGACAAGAATGAAAAAGCAGAAAACTACACAATGGTATGTTGTTTGAAGTTATGTAAGAAGGTGAAGTGGGAAACATGTCAAAGAAAGCATAAGGCAATGACAGAAGATAGTATCATTTAACAGGTAAGACAGGGAAAGCAGAGCCATAGATGCTGGTCTTCAATTCTTTCAGTAGCAAGGAGCATGTTTTCATAAATGCTGAAAAGCATACTTGATAGCAACAGCTAATCTTTCCACAGTGCTTACTCTGTGCCAACCATGGTCCTAAATGTGTTACATATATTATCTTATTTAACCCCCAGAATCAATGAGGCACGTGCTATTATTGTTACCGAACCAAGCCTGGGTCCGCTCGCCTGATGCACAGCAAAGGCAGTCTACTGACACTGGGTTGTGATGAAGGAAAGCACAGCATTTATTGCAGGGCCAAGCAAGGAGAACGGGCAGCTCGTGGTCAAAAGACCCAAACTCCCCAGTGACTTTTGGCAAAGGGTTTCTAAAGGCAAAGTGAAGGAGAGTGTCTCAGGTTGCCTGATCGGCTCCTGAACATTCTTCTGATTGGTTGGAGGTGAGGTAACCAGGTGGTATTTTGGGAGTCAACATCATCAACCTTCTGGTTCCAACCAGTCTGGGGTCTACATGCTGGTGGTTAGCAGTTAACTTCTTCCACCTGGTGGGGGGTGTTTAGTACCCGAAAAAAACCTCAAGAATATGGCTCAAGATATTATCTATAGCCCTTGAGGAGGAACTAAAAGTCCTTGACTTCGTTTAATGGCTAAATATTATCACTTTGTCTTTCTTAACTGTTTTCCTTTGTTTCTGTATTTTCTCACTTCTCTGATTAAATTTGCTCTTTGAAACTCAGGGAGGGCCTAAGAGGCTAAAGCTGTTTTACAAACAAGAGGCGGGGACATGATCTGTATCCGGGAATGCCCCAGAGGGTCCTGCTTTGTTCATTATTAAAACCATTTTAGAAGTGAGGGGATTCAGGGTGATACAGCTACTCAATGCCTTGAACTAAGGCATCCTTTTCTGGACTCCATTCTTTGTTGTAGGGCTCTGTGATTTAAAACTGCAGCTCACAAAAAGTGATGACATGTTTTTAAAAGAATCTTTAAAATGAGTACCAGTCAACAAGTCTGAACAAATGACAACACAAGGGACTGAAAGAACTGGAGATAAAACTAATTATCTGATTTTGAAAATTAAGGAAAGTGTAAACTCTTGAAACCGCAGCCCATTAAGTCTGCTGTATTTATTTGGCTAACCCAGTTTACCAGCTACCCTGTGACAGACCCTGTTCAGAGCATTAAGGATAAGAAGACACAGTAGATATCATCCTTGCCCTCCAGAAACACAATCTATCACAACGACAAACAAATTAAGTAGAACTCTAGTTCTTTTTAATGTGTTACTTAGAAACCACAATGGACCTAGAGGAAGGAGAGGCCATGCCTGCCGATCTTCAGGAGCTTCTCAGAGGACCTGATGTTTGATCCAAGCTTGCATGATGAGGAAGGGTCCTCCAGTGGGTACTGGAAGAATGAATGGTACCCACCCATGAGGATAGCTAAGTGTGAAGCTGCCAGGGGGCTTGTGAACATTGGTCATCTAGCCCTGGGCTACTCAAAGTGGGACCCAGAACCAGCAACATCGCATCCTGGGAGCTTGTCAGAGATTTCAGGCTTCCCCCACACCTGCCAGATCTTCATTTTAATAAGCTGTCTGGGTGACTGATACGCACATTAAAGTTTGAGAAAGCACTGCTGTAGAGTGAGTGTGTAATTCTAGCGTCGAGTGCACGCAGTAGGTGTTGGTGGTGCTAAGGGGGCTAGACAGCCTGTCTCACCAGTCAGGCTGACTGCAGACCGTGTTTCAAGGGCAATGATGACCTGTTGTAAAATCCCAGCGCAGCTCAGCAAGCAGTTTGCACACTTGCTCCTTGCCAGTCATCAGTCTGCTGATCGACCTGTTTATAGATTCCAGAAGCGGTCTTTCATCTGTGTCTGTAGAAAGTAATATTATATTTGTGATACTAGAAAATAGATTTAGAATAAAAACAATCCTCTGGCACTCTCCTTCTTACTTCTCTGAACCTTAACATACAGTCAGAGCCATAGAACCCAAAGTTTGACTCCCTACGCAGGCTGGTTTCCCAGGCAGAATCCGAAAATGATCCTTTAGTGGGAGTTCTCAGTAAGGAGTGCTGTTTTGTGTTTTGATCATTGAGGACCTCTCATGTTTCGAGAAACAATCTGATGAATAATTATTGAGGAAGACTTGTATTTTTTCTTCCTCTCTGGCACTGTGATTTATTCTTAAATTTCCAAATTGCAGAATCCATCTGGCTCTTCATGTCCAGAAATATCTCGAAGACTGAGCTGGCATTTCAGACAGGCCTGGCTTCAAAATCAGGCTCCATGACTTATTGGACCTACGAAGCTCAGTCTCTCATTCCAGAAAATGAAGATAAAAATGTTCATCTCTCAAGTTGTTACAAGCATCAGAATATATTCTATGTAAAGACTGCTAAGTCACTGCCTGGCATAGGAGAATGCTTAATGAACAATTGTCATTATTCTGAATAGTTTACAGATTCGTGTCAGTTGAAGTAGACTAACTCAGTGAATAGTAGCAGTCCAAAGCTGGGCGTGGAGGGGAGACAGTGAGTGCCGTGTTGGTGAATTCGGATGTTGTTGCTGCCTCTGACCAGCCCTGCCCTGCTGCTGCACCTACAATGCTGAGGACCAGAGAAACACCTTGCCCCTAATTGGGGCAGGGGCATTTATCCTAGGCTATTTACAAAAAGGCTGGTTTCCTTGGATTGCCTCTTAGGGCATCATAAGGAACTTTGGTGCATGTCTTAGTGTTTGTCTAGAGGTTGGGATTTGGTGTCGGATTGATGTTACGCTAGTCTCTGTAGTTTCCCAGGGCCGCCAGAACAAAGTACCATAAACTGAATGGCTGAAAACGACAGAAGTACATTGTCTCACAGTTCAGGAGGCCTCGACGTCTGAAATCAAGGTGGTGGCCGGGCCATGGTCCCTCTGAAGCCTGTAGGGAAGAAGCGTTCCTTGCAATGCTGGGTGTTCCTTGGGCAGCAGCTGCAGGCTCTCAGTGTCTGCCTCTGTCATCACCCTGCCTGCTTCCCGCGCGTGTGTCTCCGCGTTCTTTCTCCTCTTCTATATGAATTAGGCACCCATACGCTGCAGCACGACTTCATCCTAATTGTGTCTTCATTGACCCCCCAGCTCCAAATAAGGCCACACTCTGAGGTAAAGGGCCTAGGGCTTCCACAGATCTTTTGAGGGGGCACAATTTAACCCATAACAGCGTCTGGGGGTGGGGGGGCTAGTCTGCTCTCTTCCCCGTCCTCAGTGTTACCACCAGGGCAAGTGGAGCCTGTGTCGTTTAAGACGGAGCTGCAGCATCTCACACGCTGGAGCTGGAACGTTCCAGGGCAGGTTGCAAAGGCTCCCACAGCTGGCACCTGCTGAGGCCCTGGGGCCTGAGCCTGGGAATACAACCCCGGCGTTCAGGCCCGCTTAAGGCAACCCCCCCTGCCCCCCAAGATTCTCCACACTCTCCAGGGATTATTTTACTTCCAGAGATCCATAATCTTTTTCTCTAGGTTCCCAGAAAATGCACCAAATATTGATGTTTTAAGGACCCCTTTAATTGAGCCAGTCCCTCCAGAACCGTCCCGCGGGGCTGCGAGCTGAGGATGGCGCATGCTCGCCCGGCCCCGCAGGGAGGTGCGTTCAAGGCCAAGGCCCAGAGGGGGCGGAGTCCTGCACACCGGCTTCCTTCTCCCAGACTCTACAGCCATTTAATTCACTTCTTCTCCCCTGGGTGTGATTAGGGAGGCAGCAGAGGGAAGCAGGGGGTTTTGCTTGCGTGGACCTTCCTTCCCAGGGAAACGGAGGGAATGGGGAGTAACGGTCTCTGACAGTGATGTGATGGTTCGCTTCACACATCAACTTGACTGGGCCACAGAGGGGCCCAGACGTTTGGTTAAACGTTATTCTGGGTGTGTCTGTGAGGGTGTTCCTGGATGAGGTGAACATATGAATCGGTGGGCTCAGTAAAGCAGATTGCCCTCCCCAGTATGGGGGTGGGCCTCACCCCACCCACTAAAGGCCTGAATAGAATGAAAGGCTGAGTATAAAGGGTTTTCTCTCTCTGCCCGAGTATCTTGGAGCTGGGATGCCAGTCTTCTCCTGCCTTTGGACAAGGACTCGGAATTGCAGCAGAACTTAAAGCATCAGCGCTCTTGGTTCTCAGGCCTTCGGTCTCAGACTGGAGCTACACCACCTGCCCTCCTGGGCCCCGGCTCACTGACTGCAGATCTTGGGATCTCTCAGCCTCTAAAACCACTTGAGCTAATTCCTCATAATGAATCTGTTTACATTTATAATCTCCTATTGGGTGTGTTTCTCTGGAGAACCCTGACTGAATACATGAGTAAATGTGATCTCCCGTATGTTTGAAGATTCAATGAGACTTTGAAAGAGTATTGATTCTGACCCGATTTCAACAAGCTTAGCAGTTAAAATAATGGGCATTTTATAGCTGAGAAGAGATTTAGAGACCTTCTACCCCAACCCTAGCCCAATGATCGCTTCCCATTTCTCCAGGCTGCTTTTATCTTCTGGTGAATGGAAAAATTAACATGAGGATGAGTTTTTAACGTTTCTCCAATGCTTCCTGTTTGTTGCAAAAAGAAAAGGAAAATCCCTCAAAGCCATGTTGAAAGTGACAGGGATGTGTAATCCTCCAAGAGTGCCACACGCAGCCAGTTTTGCTGCTGATTGGCCTCTGAGGGTCACAGATATCAGGGCTTGTGCACCTGCTCAACTCAAAACTAGAGAGAGACAGTCCTGCCTAGCCCTTGATTTCTGACTCAGAAGAGCTTGGCGTGGCTGGCGTGACCAGGAATTTGGGGCTATTTAGGAAGTAAAAATTTATGGTCTGTGAAACCTTCTCTTCCTTACCTAAACCCAAACCCTCAAGGGGTGGGGGAACTAACTAAGCCTTTCTCCATGAAGGGAAATTTGGTTGGCTCTAGACCCAGTTACTGCCGCGGAGCAAACCGGGTGAGCCTTTGTGCCCCTAGAACAAGACAGACCTCGACAGGATTCCGTGTGGGAAGCAGAGGTCAAGAAAGTCTTAGGAGCGCTGGAGTCCATCTCAGAGCTTCCCCTGGTGCTCATCTAACATGTCCCATTCTCGAATGTTCTTCTATCTCACAACGTTCACTTGCCCACCCATTCAGTTGGTTTTGTGATTTTACTTAAAAGAAAAAAAGAACCGTTGCATCTCTCTTTCATGAATGAAGTGCAAAACTCTGAGGACTTCCTACCTGTCTTCTTGTGACCAGAGCACCATTTTACTCATCTCAGTTATAATTTATTTAACAGGTTTCATTTGCTTTTCCCCACCTCGTGCATGCACCCTTTTATGTGTTTAACAGTTATTTGTTTAAGAGGGTCTGCAATGAATAATGCAGCGAGCAGCCACATTTTTCATGCAGTAATTTTTTACGAACCATGCAAAGACAGCTCGAGTTTATAAATCTAAATGAACTCTCGAGCAACAAGTGTCCCAATCCTCAAGCGTCCTCTTGGAGCTGCTTCTCTTTTTACATGTTTGAATTATTGATCTGGCTAATCTCATCTTTTTCCTTTGCTGCAATATTTTAGGAGAGAGGAACCAGCTAAATCTAGCTAGAGATGTGCATGAATTCTGAGTTTTGGGAGCCAACAAATTTAGCCAAGAATCACCTTGTTCTGTGTACCATATTTGTATTTGTAGGTCAGAACCTCTATGCAATGCCTGTTAAAAAAAAAAACAAACAAAAAAAACCAACAACAACTCACCGTGGCTTCCTCACGTGAATGGCAGATGTATAGAAAGATCTTGGATGGAACAGCTGATCTTGGGTGGAACCACGTGGCAAGCCCTCGTTGTCCTCCTTTTTACTTTCTTTATCTCTTGCATTGTGGCCAGGGTTGGAAAGGTGCGTGGATGCAGGGTCTAACGTCTTTGAAATATTAAGTATGGAACCTTGAACCATGCTTTATCTTCCTGGGTCAAGCAAGAATTGAAGGCTGAGCTCAGAGAGTTTGAGGGAGGCATTTGCTTCTCCACAGTATAAAGTTGATGGAGATGAAGACTGGTTTGGTTGAGGAAGAGGAAGTGGTCCCCACATGCTCAGTTGACATGATGTGCTTCGCGTGTCTCTTGATTGGAAGCGGTGATTGTCTGTGGAAGGATAATCTGTTTCTCACCTGTAGAGGTGGCTACTTGGGCTTGATCTGAGGCCATGTCAAGACCTAGCAAATGAGAGGAATTTAGTCCAAATGAACGCTTGGATGTGTGTATGATTCAGTGTTTTCCTTTATTATAAAATCAAAATAAGTGATTTTTGAATTAAACATTATTTTGACAATTTATACTTTCATTCATTAACAGGGATGGTGAGCTTGTCGGGCCACAATATCCCTCCTGGAATTGTCCTTGTCAAATCCATCCTCGTTGATATTTTGCTATTTATACTGATAATTTGGAGCAGGGAGTTAAAAATAGTTGTATTATTGCCTTTATGTGGGAAATGATATAACAGTGATGTTAGAATGGTAACGAGGGCTTTCCAGACACATAACAGAGATAGAGAGAGAGAGAGAGCGACTACTCTTTCTCAGTATTAGGGGGAGAGAGAGAGAGAGAGAGAGAGCGCGCACAACTACTCTCTCTCAATATTAAGGGTTTTTAGTATTATTTAACGTTGAACTGAAATTCTTTTCCTGGACAACCAGCTGTCCCCTCTTCTTTATAAATCTTCTCACTATTTTGCCACATAGATGAGTTTGTTCTAGTAACTGTTGTTCATAAGTAGCTCATCTGGTTTCGGGTAGTTTAACTTAAGTCTCTTTGTTAAAATATTGCTAGTTAAATCATTATGCGAAAGGTAGAAGGGATAAGCTTTGCTTTTTGTTACTTTTAATGTTTCTTTCCTCATTCCCTTAAGGTGTTTTTTCTATGGCGCCATTAGTGTTTAAATTTCTATCTCCTATACTTCAGATGTTAGGTGAATGTTTTATTTGATTGGTTCGTGCTAGTGTGATGGGAGTGGTGTGGGCTAGATTTAGTTCAAGGCATTTATAGGCTATGAAATCTTCTAGGTGTAAATTAGGTGCTTTATTTAAGCTATGCTTTGGTTTAATCAAGCACACTTTCCAGTATGCTTACCTTGTTACGACTTATCTCCTCTCATGTAATTGACTAGTATATGTTAATAAATTGTGGTTTTGTCATAGTACTTGAGGAGGGTGAGGGGCGGTGTGTGCATGCTTCATATTATTCGATTAAGCGCTCTATTCTTAATTTACTACTAAATCCTCCTTTGGTTTTTAGGTGTCATAAAAATTTTCGTACAGATAAAAGGGTATTCTTGGTGTAGAAAATGTAGCCCATTTCTTCCCACCCCATGGGTTACACCTCGACCTAACGTTTTTATGTGTTATAGTTGTGCTTACTTTTGCTCCTTTTTGGGGTTTGCTGAAGATGGCGGTATATAGACTGAATTAGCAAGGGCTGGTGAGGTTTATTGGGGTTTATCGATTATAGAACAGGCCCTTCTAGAGGGGTGTGAAGCACCGCCAAATCCTTTGAGTTTTAGGCTCTTGCTGGTAGTACTCTGGCGAATAATCTGGTTCCTCTGATTATTTGGGTTTAAGGCCAAGCATAGTGAGGTATCTAATCCCAGTTTGGGTCTTAGCTATCATGTAATCAGGGTATGTTAAAGTCACTTTCGTAGTCTATTTTTACTTTAGTTAGGGCTTTTTACAGCTTAATCAAGATTTAACTTTATTTTGTATTATTCTTTAATACGCTTTATGCCGTATTGCTATTAATTTGGGTCAATCGTATGACCACGGTGGCTGGCACTAAATTTACCAACCCTGATGAATATGGCTTAGTCGAACTTTCGTTTATGGCTTAGTTCTTATCGCTGCTGTCTCCCGAGGGGGAGTGGTTGAGCCAGGCGTTGTGAGCTACTGGTATAGTGTGCTTGATACGTGCTCCTTTTAATCTTAGTGGTTTAGAGGGCATTCTCACCGCAGTGCAGATACTTGCATGTGTAATTCTATTAAAAACTAATAGCAAGGCTGGGACCAAACCTGTGTGTTTATGGGGCTAGTAGGCCCATCTAGGCATTTTCAGTGCCTTGCTTTAGAGGTTGTTTAAGCTACATCAACTTGCTGTGCACAGATGATGTTTATATGGCTGTGTTGTGTGGTTTGTATCAGATTTAGTATTACATTTTTGATAAAATGGCTGATGAATCTAGGGGGATGTCTATCTGTATGGGTGGTGAATATCTAAGTAGTTTATTGGTATGATGGGGGTTTTCTGAGGCTGATTTGTTTTGATGGTATATTATTTTAGACAGGGGAGGGAGAGTGGAATGTTATGTCTACTGCACGTATGTACACATGTAATATAGTTATGTCCTGTAACCACTGACTGAATTGTACACCAGGGATTGTTGATGTTGGTAATATTCAATTAAAGTCCAGCTACAATTTGCTTGACTGTGTTAAGACCTTTTAAGGTCATAGCTGAGTCCAAGCATCCCCCCTAAAAATTAAAAAATACCAAATGCATGAAATCACAGTTATGTGTGAGCATGGGCTCATTAGTCCATCGAGATGTCTTATTTAAGGGGAAAGAGTGGGCGATTTTAGGTGAGATGGCCTTGAAGTAAGAACCAGATGTCTGATAAAGTTCATCAATAGAAAGCCCGACAAGTTATGGGCCCGGAGCGAGAAGAGGGACACCTGCCGAGCGGGTTGATGGTTTCACGCGGCCTGGTGATTAAGCTCGTGGTCTAATGGACTGGATATGCATGTTGACTGGAATTGATTTGACTCAATGTGCTATGTACGATTAATAATCTGTATGTACTATGTAATGCTAATAATATGATGTACATGCTTAGAAGCATGGGGTAAATAGTGTAATGTACGATTATACAAATAATGTAATATGTACGTATGAGATACATGTACTTATTAATGTGGTAGTACAGATATGCACGATGTACATGGTAGTATGTGATAAAATGGACTGTTTTGATACTGATATAGTACTTAATAATTTTGTAAATGTCTTATAATACAATTTCAGGAAATAGTTTATGGTAGAATTTCAGCTTTGGGTGCTGGTGGTGAAGTTTAGGGCTTCTTCCTTGAGTCTTAGGGAGGTGTGTCGTTCTCCTTTTCTGGTTTACAAGACCAGGGTAAGGTGACATACCACAAAGACTCTTCATTTCAGTAAATTGTTTTCAATGACGCTAGTTACTGGCATTGGCACTAAAATTAAAAAGTATAAAATAGATGCGAGTTGTCTGATAATGATGAAGGGGTGTTCTACGGGTTGTCCTCCAATCCATGTTAGTGTCAGTAGATCTGCCACTAGCCCTGAAAATAAGAACTGGCTGAGAGGTCGGAATATTATGCTTTGCTGTTTGGCTGTGTGGAGTATTGGGATGAATGCTAGAATCAGGACTGAGAGTAATAGGGCTAAGACTCCTCCTAGTTTGTTGGGGATTGATCGTAAAATTGCATATGCGAATAGAAAGTATCTCTCTGGTTTGATGTGTGGTGGTGTGTTGAGTGAGTTTGCTGGGGTGTAGTTGTCCGGGTCGCCTAGCAAGTCGGGTGAGAATAGGACTAGTAGTATTAGTGAGGCTAGGATTAGTATTAGAGCACCCAGGATATCTTTGATTGTGTAATAGGGGTGGAATGGGATTTTGTCTGTGTCGGATGGGATTCCTGTGGGGTTGTTGGATCCTGTTTCGTGGAGGAATAGTAGGTGGACAGCTGCTAGTGCTGTAATGATGAAGGGGAGACTGAAATGAAAAGTGAAGAATCGTGTGAGTGTTGCTTTGTCTACAGGAAAGCCGCCTCAGGTCCATTCGACAGGAGTGGTGCCGGTGTATGGGATTGCTGAGAGTAGGTTTGTAAAAACTGTTTCTCCTCAGAATGATATTTGTCCTCTTGGTAGTACACAGCCTATGAATGCAGTGGCTATGACTGTAAGCGGTAGAATAATTCCGATGTTTCATGTTTCCTGAAAGGCATAGGATCCATAATATAGGCCACGTCCTATGTGAATGTAAAGGCAGATAAAGAATGTGGAAGCTCCGTTTGCATGCATGTATCGAATGATTCATCCGTAGTTTAATGATGTGGGCGTATTCTGCTAGGAAAAATATGGCGAAGGGGCCTCCTGTGTATTCTACGTTAAAGCCGGAAACAAGTTTGGATTCTCCTTCTGTTAAGTTGAATGGGGCTCAGTTAGTTTCTGCTAGGGTGGAAATAAATCATATCATGGCTAGTGGTCATGATGGGAAGATCAGCCATAGTTGCTCTTGTGGTGAGGGTTGATAGGGTAAAAGACCTGTTTATTAGGAGTACAGATAAGAGAATAATTGCTAGTGTTACTTCATATGAGATCGTTTGTGCTACTGCTCGTAGGACCCCAATTAGTGCATATTTTGAGCTGGAGGCTCATCCAGATCATAAGAGAGAGTACACGGCTAGACTTGATATTGCTAATATGAATAATACTCCTAAGCTCATATTAATGAGGGGGTATGGCATGGGTAGGGGGATTCATATTGTTAGGGCTAGAGTTAGAGCTAAAATTGGTGTGATGATGAATATGGAGGTGGAGGATGTAGCTGGTCATAGTGGTTCTTTAGTGAATAGTTTGATTGCGTCGGTAATGGGTTGAAGTAGGCCGTGTGGTCCTGCAATGTTGGGTCCTTTTCGGAGTTGTATGTAGCCTAGGATTTTTCGCTCTACTAATGTTAAGAATGCTACGGCTAAGAGAATAGGAATGACAAGCATTAGGATGTTGATTATAAACATTTTGTTGGGGAGAGGGTTTGAACCTCTTGAGTATAAAGGCTTAAGTTTTACACAATTACTGGGCTCTGCCACCCTAACCAAACCCTGGTCTCGGGTGGTTATTTTGTGTTTGCTTATTAAGTTGAGATTATGTCATTAATTGCTTTGAAGGCGCTTGTTTAAAGTGGGCCATTTCTCTTGTCCTTTTTGTACTGGGAGAAATACATAACAGATAGAAACTGACCTGGATTGCTCCAGTCTGAACTCAGATCACGTAGGACTTTAATTGTTGAACAAGCGAACCTTTAATAGCGGTTACACCATTGGGGTGTCCTGATCCAACATCGAGGTCATAAACCCTATTGTCGATACGGACTCTAGAATAGGATTGCGCTGTTATCCCTAGGGTAACTTATTCCACTGATCAATTTTTGGATCAATAAGTGATATTATGCTTTGGCTAGTGGGCCTAGGCTTGAAGCACTCAGAGGTTTCTCTGTGCTCCGAGGTCACCCCAGTGGAAATTGTCAACTTGTGAAGTTCTGTTGTCCCTTGGTGGTTTCATTATGGCTTTTGGGGTTGATTAATTGAAGCTCCATAGGGTCTTCTCGTCGTATTTTGTTTTCCCCGCCTCTTCATGGGGAGGTCACTTTCACTGATTAAAAGTAAGAGACAGTAAAACCCTCGTGTAGCCATTCATAAAAGTCCTTATTTAGAGAACAAGTGATTATGCTACCTTTGCACGGTCAGGATACTGCGGCCGTTTAACGATTGTCACTGGGCAGGGGGTGCCTCTCATACTGGTAACGCTAGAGGTGATGTTTTTGGTAAACAGGCGGGGTTTGTGTTTGCCGAGTTCCTTTCACTTATTTTAATCTTTCCTTGGCTGCACACCTGTGTTGGATTAACAGTGTATTTAATAAATAGTGTAGTGTTGGGTTATATTTATTTACTGTTAATTATCAGTATCTTATTAGTGGCTGATGTAAACTTGTGCAAGGAGAAATATTTCTTGTTACTCATATTAACAATATGGCTTCTAGAATTTTATAGATTAGTCCAGTAGTAAGACTAGGAGCTGATTTATTTAATACTGAAATTAAGATATACTTATTGTTGAGCTTGAACACTTTCTTAATCGGTGGCTGCTTTTAAGCCAACTGTGGTGCTTCCCTGGTGGTGCGGTGGTTGAGAGTCTGCCTGCCAATGGAGGGGACACGGTCCGGGAAGGTCCCACATGCTGAGGAGCGACTAAGCCCGTGTGCCACAGCTACTGAGCCTGCACTCTAGAGCCCACATACCACAACTACTGAGCATGTGTGCCACAACTGCTGAAGCCTGCGCACCTAGAGCCTGTGCTCCGCAACAAGAGAAGCCACTGCAATGAGAAGCCCGCACACTGCAACGAAGAGTAGCCCCCTCTCACCACAACTAGAGAAAGCCCACACGCAGCAACAAGGACCCAACACAGCCAAAAGTAAAATAAATAAATTTATGAAAATAAAATAATAAAATAAAATACGCTGAATTTTACAAGGCAAGATTTTACGTGAAGTGCTTTGAGGAAATAAATATTGATATAAAAGGAATATAAGCTGTAGATTTTTAGGGGAAAAGAAAATATTGTTTATTCTACCATAAAGGACTGATTTAGCATAGCCAAAGTTCTTTTTCTTATGCTAAAATACACCTAAAACTTTAAGGGCTCGCAGCAATACCTGCAGGATTTGTATATATGCTAAACATAGGTTCATCCATTTTTACTAATAGATTAACGATATAAAGTCAATATTGGACATGGATTAAAGATAAACATATTAAGATTAGAAAGTGAGCAGTAAGAGAGGGAGAGAGAACGCACTTATTCATTACTTTTGGCTACTCGAGTAATGCTTCGTTTTTAAGGAAACACACCCTCAGTCTCCAGATGACTTTGGTTTGAGGTTTGCTTTAGGAGGCTGCATTTTAGCTCATCAGAAATGTGCAAGAAGCTTGATGCCTTAATGAGACATGCTGTCATAACAGAATTAATGGCATCTTTGAAATGCTCCTGAGTCAATGTTTTTCAGATATAGGGAATCTAGTGTACTCACGAGGAAGTAAAACCCCTCCCTCACTACACTGGAAGGAAGAGAGCAACTGAAAACTTCCCTGGTGGCACAGTGGTTAAGAATCTGCCTGCCAATGCAGGGGACACGGGTTCGATCCCTGGTACGGGAAGATCCCACATGCCGCGGAGCAGCTAAGCCCATGTGCCCCAGCTACTGAGCCTGCGCTCTAGACCCCACGAGCCACAAATAACTGAGCCCATGTGCCACTACTATTGAAGCCCATACGCCTAGAGCCCGTGCTCCGCAACAAGAGAAGCCATCACAATGAGAAGCCCGCACTCTGCAACAAAGAGTAGCCCCCGCTCAACGCAACTAGAGAGAGCCCACATGCAGCAACGAAGACCCAACACAGCCAAAAATAAATAAATAAAAATAAAATAAATTAAAAAAAGAAAGACCGTTTCTCTCCACCCCCACTTTCATGGCTCCATTTAAGCCTCATCAGAGTTTGCTTTTGCTCCCTTAAAAAAAAAACAAACAAACCAAAAAACAGAAACAAACAAAACCAAAAAAAACGTTTTTCTTGAGAAGGAGAAACAGAGCTGGAGCAATCAGGCTCCCTGACTTCAGACTATACTACAAAGCTACAGTAATCAAGACAGTATGGTACTGGCACAAAAACCGAAATATAGATCAATGGAACAGGATAGAAAGCCCAGAGATAAACCCACACACATATGGTCACCTTATCTTTGATAAAGGAGGCAAGAATATACAATGGAGAAAGGACAGCCTCTTCAATAAGTGGTGCTTATTGCACAGCTACATGTGAAAGAATGAAATTAGAACACTCCCTAATGCCATACACAAAAACAAACTCAAAATGGATTAAAGACCTAAATGTAAGGCCAGACACTATAAAACTCTTAGAGGAAAACATAGGCAGAACACTCTATGACATAAATCACAGCAAGGTCCTTTTTGACCCACCTCCTAGAGAAATGGAAATAAAAACAAAAATAAACAAATGGGACCTAATGAAACTTAAAAGCTTTTGCACAGCAAAGGAAACCATAAACAAGACGAAAAGACAACCCTCAAAACAGGAGAAAATATCTGCAAATGAAGCAACTGACAAAGGATTAATCTCCCAAAATTTACAAGCAGCTCATGCAGCTCAATATCAAAAAAACAAACAACCCAATCCAAAAATGGGCAGAAGACCTAAACAGACATTTCTCCAAAGAAGATATACAGATGGCCAACAAACACATGAAAGGATGCTCAACATCACTAATCATGCTCAACATCACTAATCATGCTCAACATCACTAATCATTAGAGGAATGCAAATTAAAACTGCCATGAGGTGTCACCTCATACCGGTCAGAATGGCCATCGTCAAAAAATCTACAAACAATAAATGCTGGAGAGGGTGTGGAGAGAAGGGAACCCTCTTGCACTGTTGGTGGGAATGTAAATTGATACAGCCACTATGGAGAACAGTATGGAGGTTCCTTAAAAAACTAAAAATAGAACTACCATTATGACCCAGCAATCCCACTACTGGGCATATACCCTGAGAAAACCATAATTCAAAGAGTCATGTACCACAATGTTCATTGCAGAACTATTTACAGTAGCCAGGACATGGAAGCAACCTAAGTGTCCATCGGACAGATGAATGGATAAAGAAGATGTGGCACATATATACAATGGAATATTACTCAGCCATAAAAAGAAATGAAATTGAGTTATTTGTAGTGAGGTGGATGGACCTAGAGGCTGTCATATAGTCAAGTAAGTCAGAAAGAGAAAAACAAATACCGTATGCTAACACATATATATGTAATCTGAAAAGAAAAAAAAAAAAGGTTCTGAAGAACCTAGGGGCAGGACAGGAATAAAGACACAGAGATAGAGAAAGGACTTGAGGACACGGGGAGGGGAAAGGGTAAGCTTGGACGTAGTGAGAGAATGGAATTGACATATATATACTACCAAATGTAAAAATAGATAGCTAGTGGGAAGCAGCTATCAGGGAGATCAGCTCGGTGCTTTGTGACCACCTAGAGGGGTGGGATAGGGAGGGTGAGAGGGATCGATGCAAGAGGGAGGGGATATGGGGATATATGTATACGAATAACTGATTCACTTTGTTATACAGCAGAAACTAACACAACATTGTAAAGCAATTACACTGCAATAAAGATGTTAAAAAAAAAAGATCTCTTTATAACTCTCTGTCCTCTTTGTAATGGGCTTATTTGTTTCAATTCTATGTGAGACTTTACAGTTTGAAAGTTCTGTCCAGTAACAAAATAACTTGGCTGCATTGTTCACTTGAAAATGACAATGTAATTGCCTCGCCTTCCTTTCTAGCATGGAATTTTGGCTTGCTTAGAGCTTCTTCTCTGTTCTAACACTCACTCACTGCAATTACTTCATTCATTTATGTTTCTAAGAAACTTTAAAACTCCTGGAGGCAGGTGGGTAGAGGTGGGAGGAGGGGCAGTGTTTTAGAAATCATGATTAACCCACCAAGTTGTAGGGTAATATTGTGAATTCAATCTGTCTAACACTCATTCTCTTCATTTATAAAGTGAGGATAATAGTGCATGCCTCACATCTTGTACAAATCGAAGGCATCACTTTGGTACACTATAAATATCAAGTATAAAGTTATTTTTGAGCATTTGCATATGAATTATGGTAGTAATAATAATAATAAATAGTAAGTAACTACTTTGTGTCTAGAATTATTCTAGTTATTTTCAATTTAATCCTTACAATACTTGAATGAGGTGGCTTTATTATTACCCCATTTTACAGATGAAGAAACTGAGACAGAGGTTACGGTTCTTGCCTAAGGTTATACTGCTAGTAAGTGGTCACCTTACGAATTGAACCCAGGCAGTCTGGCTCCAGAATGCAGAACTTGAAACAATGCCAAGAAATAATTTTCACCAAGTTTAGCTGGAACCAGGATTGAAAACTGTCTCAAATACTGCCTCTATGGCTATGGCAGCACTGAATAGATACTCCTACATTAATGGAAATTAAACATTCTCCTTGGCTGATCTTATTCCTCAAATCATTTTCAGCTGTTACAGAGCCTTGGAATTGCTGGAAATGTTTAAACACCACATTGTTGATTTAACTTATTTGTTGTTTTGCAATCCCCTAAAATTCTCTCTCTGTGTTAATGTTAATGGTGTGTCACTGTGTGATACTAAATGGATGACTGTTGCCTTCACACGTTGAGGCTTATGGATGTTATGGATGCAGAGTCTCAGAGATGTAGATTGTGTTATGACGAGCCCAGCAGACAGTCCTCTGGGGAGTATATGACCAAGTGAGATCCCCAGAAAACTCAGGAGCCTGGAGTGGCCTGGTTCATTCTGGAATTCACTGAAGATTCAGATCAGATTTTGAGGAACTGCACTGGGCAGGGACAGTGTGCGCTCACTATGTTTATTGAATGCTGCCTCTCAAATCACAAAAGAACACCTGATTTAGTCTGGTGTTCAGGTATTAAGTGATCCCAGTTAAAGTTCTCTGATGCCACTTCTGATGAGCTCAGTGTCTGTGAAGTCCTACACTAAATTTGATTGGACCAACTTCAGGATGGGAACAAGAAGGCAATGTGAAGAAAAGAATTCCAATCTATCTATTTGACCTTATAATGATAAGAAAAGTGTCAGTCGTGGGTTTATTTAGCACTTATAAAGAAATTTCACAAATAATTGTATTTAATCCTCCTAAATTCTTATGGCTTCCATCGGATAAGCATTATTAGCCACATTTCCAATGTGAGAAGTAAGACGCAAAATAACCAAACCAGTAAGTGTTCCACTGTGGACTTAAACACAAGCCTTAGGCGCCAAGCCTTCTTACTGCCTTATGCAGTGTCTCTTTTATTTCTTGTTATCGTTCAATGCTTAGAGGCAACTGTCAGTTTTCCATACTGTCTCATATAATATGTTACTCCCAAATCCAAATGGTAGACCACAACATTCTAAAATCCAGAAGGCAAAGAGGCTAAGTGCTGGAAAAATGGAGTGCTGAAAGGGAGTATTGTGGGTGGAGCTGGGGGGTGGATATAGTGAATTAATTAACATAGTTTGCCCTTCCATGCTTATTCTTTCTCAGTACTAAATAGTAGGCAACAATAAGAGTCCCAGAAAGAATTTTTAATCAAATTTAATTTGTTCCAATGATAGAGTCAGAGGGAATAGAGGAGCATTAACATTGTTTGGAGTATTTTGTAACTTCACTGAATGCTATCTAAACGTTGCATTTCTTCATCTTTACCACAACCCAAGCAGGCAATGGCGCCTCCGTTTTACAGATGAATAAATTTAGAGTAAGAGGTGGAAGTACTTTGCCTGAGCTCATGCAAATTAGAGTTTCTGTGCCAGAATTTGAAACCAGAAGGCTGCCTCTCTACAGCCTGGAGGATAGAGTGCTGAAAACACCAGTCTGCAACAATGTGTTATAAACACTTGCCACCAGCATACATTTTTAATGAAATTTTTTATACAGGAAATGAGAACATGAAGTGCATAGAATGAATCACCACTTTTTGAATGCATACTTCCTTTTTCTGCTGTTACCTGCTACTGAATTTAGTTTGTCTTGACCACGTCGAGCACTGGTGTGACTGTAAAATACATTGAACTGTATTTTCACTAATATTTAAGTCAGCCAAGAACTGAGATGGGTTTTGTAGAATCCTGTGTGGTGTCTTCTTCAACATTGTGCCTTGTTCTTGTTTTTGTGTGTTTGTTTTTGTTTTTACATCTGAATTGAGAATGACGGCACCTGCTTGCCACTAAGTGTACACTTTTAAACGAATAAATTTATTTATTTATTTATTTTTGGCTGTGTTGGGTCTTCGTTGCTGCGTGCGGGCTTTCTCTGGTTGTGGCGAGCGGGGGCTACTCTTCATCGCGGTGTGCTGGTTTCTCATTGCGGTGGCTTCTCTTGTTTCAGAGCACGGGCTCTAGGCGCGTGGGCTTCAGTAGTTGTGGCACATGGGCTCAGTAGTTGTGGCTTGCGGGCTCTAGAGCGCAGGCTCTGTAGCTGTGGCGCACGGGCTTAGTTGCTCCACAGCATGTGGGATCTCCCCGGACCAGGGCTCGAACCCGTGTCCCCTGCATTGGCAGGCGGATTCTTAACCACGGCACCACCAGGGAAGCCCTAAGTCTACATTTTTTAAGTCCGGTGAAAGGATGTGTATAAAACCTTCTAAGATGCAGAAAATGAAGAGATCTGTAGCTAGACATACATGAAAGGGCACCAGACTCTGGCTTTGGGCTTTCCATGAAGAGTTTTCTCTTCTACATTTTAAAATTTCTGGAACATTCCTGTGGTGATTATTTTTATCCTGTCTGAACTAAAGCCTAGTTTTAACTGTTCAGTATTCACAGAGCCAAGTGAATCAGGCCCCAGGATGGCTCGAACCTGGCCAGTTGAAGGGCCCACATTCCTGCAGGATAAGGTCTCTGTTACCAACTTCCACATGCATTCATGTGAAGGTTATTTTTCCATTCGGTCTCTCAGCCACAGTAATTTTCCACGTCTCCCATCCTTTAGCCGTGTACCCTGTTGAAGACTTCTGTTGAACGATGAACACCAGCTGAAATGATCTTCCCTGGAAACTATGGAGGAATGACCACTTGAACTCAGACTCTGTAACTGTTTTATTGTCTCAGACTGTGCTCATCAGACGCCCAGCCAAGTCAATTTCAACTTTTTTTTGGAGCCAGATTTGTTCTTATGCTTTTAGGAAAATGGCCATATTTCCATTTCCTTTCTTGATATACTTATTTTCTTTTTATTGCAGTGCATGTATACTTTGACACTGGAAATCTAACAAGCCTTTCTTATTGGTTGCTCAGTTAGTATACTACTGATTCAAGTTATTGAGGTGGACAAGTCTTACAGTTGTAAAACCTATGTGTACCTAGGGAACAATCATATAGCAAAGGAAAATTCATGTTATGAGGTCCGTCCCGAGAATAAAACAGAAGAGAAGAGGCTATCACATTTTGGCAGGATAACTGTAAGTTAACCGGTTAAACGTGTATCAACTCTCCTGTTCATATGCTTAGGTAAGTATATTTGTTTCTGGTAGTGTGAAGACATCCAAAGATGTTCTCACGGCTTGGCTTTTTAGATATTTATCTTACGAAGGTATAACTGCAGCAGACTGCTGGGGTGTCAGCTAGGCAGGACTACGTGAAAAAAGATGCTTAGTTTGTTATTCCGATATCACATCGGTCTATGTGTGGGAGCCTGAGGTCAAATAGTTATGGGCTCTACGTAGCCCTCTGTAATCTTTCTGAGCGCTTCCACTTTGTGGCTGGGACTGCTGTGACCCTCCCAGTAACGTTAGCTTTACTTGATCTCCATGGCCAATCTTGACCTTGGCTGGAGAGATTTAAGGAGCTCCAACAGAATTCTCATCTTTACCAAATGACACCTATTTTTATCTGGTTCTGACCTTGTATCCAGTCCTTAGAAGTGGACTGCTGCCTGATTCCAAGACTATAAAGCTACAGGAAGTAAGACAGAAGGTATCAATGCAGAGACAGACAAATAGACCAGTAGAACAGAAGGAAGTTGAGAAATAGACTTATACAATTGATTTTTGACGAATGTGCCAAGCCAGTTAATTCAATGGGGAAAGGATAATCTTCATGACAAATGATGCTGGAACAATTGGACAGTCATGTGCAACAAAATTAATCCCGATCCTCCCTTCACACTATATACAAAAGATAACTCAAAATGGATTGTAGACCCAAATGTAAGAGTTAAGACTAACAACAACAAACAGACCAAAACAAAAAGAGCCCATAGGAGAAAATCGTAGTGCCACTGGTTTGCCAAGACTTAATAAGCTCCTATCTCAGCATTGTGCCTGGTCCCTGGTAACTACAGGACCTGCTTCACCCTCTCCCCCCAGTTGAACGGTCTATACATTCTTTTTTTAAAAAAATTTTTATTTTCTACTGGAGCATAGCCGATTAACAATGTTGTGTTAGTTTCAGGTGTACAGCAAAGTGATTCAGTTAGACAGGTACACGTATCTATTTTCTTTTTCAAATTCTTTTCCCATTTAGGTTAGAATGCTGCTTAGAATACTGGGCAGCATTCCGTGTGCCATCCAGTAGGTCCTTGTTGGTTATCTATTTTAAGCACGGCAATGTGTACATTCTTACCAATTTTGCTCTTACCTGTCTGTTTCTATTTTTGAGTATTGCATACTACTGGATTCTCCCCTGCTGTGGCTGTGCTTTCTCTCCCCTTTGGGCTATGCGGTTATTTCATATCTTGCCCTCATCAGCTATGACACCTGAATAACAGTGTACTTTTGCCTCGCTGTCTACATTAATGTTTACCACATTTTATTTCACTCACTGAACTGAAAATGCTCTAATTCCTCATCGTGTTCCATCCCCAAACTTGACCTTCATCAGTTGTTAAATCTTTTCCTGATACTGGCCCCTAAAGCCTGACTAGTTCTTGTCTATGACATGGCGTGGTCAAATTTTCAGAGCATGTTGCAATAATGCACCATTTTGCTAATTTGTGCTGGCATGTTATGGATCCATGCAAATCTTTAAGTAGGGAAAGATAAAAGTCTCTACAGCTTAAATTTTCTTTTATATTTGATACTCAAGACCTAACACAGACCTGGATTTTTGTTTTACACGTCCTTGGGAATGAAATTTTGCATTTGCTTTATTTCCCTTTGTTATGTAGAAGCTCTGTTTGCCTCCATTTTCCCTCATCTGTGTGCATTTCTTCTTTCTCTTACATCAGTCTGAAATATGAATGCCAACATATCTTCTTTTCATATCTGACTTATCTGCAAATCTCTCTTTTCTTTTAGCATCTTGCTCTGTCCACCTCAGTACTCATGCTTGTGCCTGTGTTTCTGTTTTCACTTGTTCATTCCTTGTTCATGAGTCTCTCTTCTCTCTTATTCACCTCTGATTTTCTCTGATTTCTTTGATTAAGATAGAAGCAGCTACTGCATCACCAAATGGCTGGATAAAAAGTGATGCCTCATGCACTTCAAGGTTAGCAAATTTTTCTACATGATCTAAATGTAGAACTGTTTCTATGAAGCAGTGGTTGCCTTGACAGTTAAGGAATTTTTCGACTCTCTGATCAGCTGTTTTCCAGTCATGTAAACACTGCTGCACTTGGAGACCATGTCTACGCAAAAGTCTCTCCAGTAGCTTCTACGTTCCCTTGGGGCTCATCTTTTCTCCTCCTTTCTGTCATACTTCCCTGAGTGTAAAGAATGTTACTCAAGTCTTGGGCCAACATTTCAGCTCCTGATTCATAAACAATTTTATAAGCCTATCTCATTCTGAATTTGGAAGTTTGTGTGATTACCCACAGGAAAGAAATGCCTTAAGATTTCATTCAAACTCCAGTTCATCTGGAATTGCTGATAACCTTTATTCAGATTCCATTGTCAAAGGACTTCTGACCCATGGCCCTGATTTCCCCTATAGGAATTATATTTCTGGATGGAAAGGTTATCAAAAATTCTCCAAGTAACTTTGCTTTTCATCCATCTGGTACAGTGTATTGTAAGACTACTTAGGCTCTTGAGGAACAGAATTAAATTTAAAGAAGGTATGCTATACAAGCTATTGGCCAGTTTAAAAAAAAAGGTGAAATGTGAAGGAATTTCAGCTTCTCAAGGATATCGCCTTTAGTAGAAAAAGTTAATGGAATAAAAAAAGCTTGTTTTATCCATTTGTTCTCACTACATTTATCTACAGTGATATCATCATTTCCCTTTGGGGGGTTCTGTACAGAAGCTACCAGAAATGACATGTACCTTCAGTTCTCCTGACTTTGCATTACCAAACTGATTTTGCTTTGCCTCAGCATGGTGTTTATTTACAGAAACTTGCCCATTTACTGAGACATGAATGACTTTGACTCAAACTTGGAGAAGCAGTAAACATCATTTAGCCGCACATTTAGCCGCACTGAACCTGTCAACCCCTGGGAATAAGGTCATGCAATGGCCACCGTACTTCACGTGAGTCAAACACACCAAGCAGTGAACTAATTAGACTTAAAGAGAGCTGGCTTTCATTCCTGCAGACAGTGGAACCAGTTATTTCTTAGGGAAGGGTTTATTTTTACTCCAGGGCAAGGGTCTGTAACTCCTTGTAATACCCCTGAACAGTTCTCCAAATCAGGCCAGATGAAATTGGCAATTCAGAGATAGTTACCTTGATGTATAAACAGTAGGGTCTTTAATTAGGCTCATTTACATCATTGAGAAAGGAGCCTTGGAATCTATATGTGCAAGGATGAAATTAAAAGAGAATCATCTGCCTCTTAATTCTATATATGAGGGAAATTTATAAAACAACAGCAACAAACCTTAAAATGGTTCTTAGCAATCTACTTACTAACCATAAACTGTCTTTCCTATAGTTTGAATGCCTGATGCATATTCGGTAGCCATCTCTCTATTTAAATGTTCTTCATGTCTATTACTTATGGCTCATTTTTATCTTGAATTTAATAACCTGAAGGATTCAAAGTTATTTAAAGGATTCAAAACCTCCAACTATTCCCCAAAGCTGTAATCTCTGAGACAGAAAACTTTCTGATTAGAGAAACAGACACCTGCTTTGGCTCCTTGAAACACTATGAGAGATATTGCCCAAGATTTTTGGTGGCTTTTCTCTGTGTGTATTAGATAAATTTTAGAAGATTAGGGCTTAAAATTTCACTTTAGATTTTAAAAAATCATGTAATAGGATTCTTCCATAAGCCTTACCTTATTTAGATACACACATGTGGGTTCTGTAATTATGTCTCTAGAAGATAAACGACATATTAAAACTTGTTTGTATTCACTTTTATGTTTGCATGCTATTTACATGCTAGAAAATTTCTCAGAATGTGGCTCAAGTGGATCTTACTATAAGCTGGTATATGGTATATGGCTAATTTGCCATCGTATGTGTAGAAAACACCCACATTCCTGGTGTGACCACATTATGATGGTTAACTGATGTCAGCACACACTTTAGTCCAAGTTACATTTGAACATCCTGTGTCAACCAATCCAAGGTGTGCAGAGGCTATATTTCTTTCTGTGGTATCAGAATTGATACAGAAATACACCTTTTGACTAAGTTAATCAACACTTCCATATGTGTGGTAGTATCATCAGCAAAGATCCAGCCTACAGTAAAATTTCTTTATTAGCAAACTATGGTTGATCAGTTTGCTTGAAAGTTGTGGTTTCAATGTGCCTGAAATAGTTCAGTGTCCATGGATCCAGACATGTCCACCATTCCCCATGGTCTTGGGGGAGCCACAGGGCCCACTTTTGAAACTTGGAGTCTCGGAACATGATAACAGAGAGAGACCTAAATGCCTATTACACGAACTCACTCACAGATGTAGGAACTATATAAGGAGAAAGTAAATGACTTACAAACCTGGCATCTCACAAAGCCTTGATGAAAACTCAGATCATTTGACCCAGTTCATTGCTGCAGCCAGTGATACTATTACTGTATCTTGGGTGCTCTGCTGTGTACAAAGCATGTTCCCATCACCAGAACCTTGGTGCTGTTGGAGCCCCTAATTTTGATGGTTGAGAGTCATTTTTGTGTAAAGGTGTGTTTGTAATCCTTACCTTGTTCAAAATACTATGAACATTTTACAGAAAAAATTATTCTTCTGTTTTTGTGCCTACCCCTAAGTTTACAGTCATTTGGAAATTTTTATTTTGGTTTGCAGTAGAAACTGGAACTACAGGTTCTACATAGAGAAACAGATAATTTCACAATGTTTGCTAAAGACTTACAGTTTTAGGTCTAGTTAGATATAAACTTTGAGAAGTTGTGAATGCATAGATTTATGTGAATCACATGTCAAATTGCAGAGTAACATTGGTAAGCAGTAAGGATGTACATACACACGTATAGTTATTAGTAAAGAAAATTTGGAACTACAAAGTCTAGACAATGACTATCTAATAGATGTGTCAATTTGAAGAAAATAATTAGTCTAGTGTATGTGATAATCAGTTTTAATTAGGAAATGGTTGTATATTCCCTCAAACTCATTTTATATAAAATTATCAATATTGAGCACTCTGGGAATTACTTACATGAAGGGTAGACTATGCAGTATATATGTTGTAGAATCAGATGCATTTAGAAAAAGAGGCTAAAGTGACATTATAAAAATGGAAGTGAGAAAGATCCCATTCGTAATAATGTGGGGGAAAAGCCATGAAATACCTAGGAATGAATTTAATGAGAAAGACTGTGAAAAGAGCACTATAAAATTATATTGAAAGACATAAAACAAAACCCAAATAAGTGGAAAGACAGACCATGTTCTGCATAAAAAGACAATATCATAAAAATGTCACTTCTTTTGAAATTAATATATAAATTTAATGCAGTCTCAATCAGAATTTTTTTCTCTTTTGGAACACATAAGTGATTCTAAATAGGGATATATGTATACACATAGCTGATTCACTTTGTTGTACAGCAGAAACTAACACAACATTGTAAAGCAATGATAGGCCAATAAAGATATTAAAAAAATAAAGTGTTTAGAAGAATAAATGAGTGAAAATTGCCAAGAAATTTTGAAATGGAACAAGAGCAAAGAAGCTTGCCCTCCTAGACATGAAAACCTAATATAAAGCTGCTTTAAATAAAACAGTGCAGTACTGGCCTGCGATAAACAGTTTTATAGAACAAATAGAGATCATTTAACGTATAATTAAAGAAGGCATTATAAGTTAGTGAATAAATTATATATTATTCAATTAATGAAATAGAAAGAACTGCCCATACTTTTGGAGAAATTACAACTTCATACTTCATTACATAACAACGAATTACAGATGAATGAAAAATCTGAATGCTACAAAATAAGACCACAACAGCCTTGGAAGACACTATAAGAGAATATTTGTGTAATCATCCTGTGGTGATCGGTTTTTTTTAAGCAAGACCAAAGCCATAAGAATATAAAGAAAAAACCAACATACTTGATTTCATGAAATATAAGAACATATGTGAGGGAAAGTCTCCATGTAGTGGACATTTTAAATGTTTCCTCACTGGCTACCGACTTTTGAATGTCATTCAGATGTTTGGGGAATTACCTCCTTTATAAATTCTGCCTTCCTAAAACAGAAGCCAGAAATCCACTTTCCCAGGCTCCCTTGCAGCTAGTGTTGAGACTGGTCTCACAATTCACATGGACCCATTGTAATTTCTGATTCAGAAAAAGTGAAATGAAGAAGGAGGTGCCTCATGGAATTAATTATATTGAAAGTGACAGAGAAACATCCAGCTGTTGGCAGTGACATCCTGCACATTGGAAGCTGGAAGAGAGCAGTGTATCTGGTGTAACAATGCATCAGCTTAATTTGGACACTTCCCCTAGCTTTGTAGCCTCAGAGATCAACTGTTTGTTTCTTCTTGGAACTTCTGTGATCTCTGTAATACTCTTCAATAAATTATTTTTCTGCTTACACTAGTAGGAGTGAATTGTGTTTGCAACCAAGAATTATGACAGAGTCACTTCCTTAAAAGGACAAAAGACGAATGATAGTCTGGGAGAAGAAGATTACAATCCAAATAACAAAGGGTCAAAACAACTAAAGAGGAAAAAATATGCAAATGATATAAACAGGCAATCCACTAAAGAAAAAAATGCAAATAAAAAGCTGCATAACCTCCTAGATAATTTGGGAAACAATAATAAAATCACAAGTTTCAACCATCACATTTGTTTAAACTCAAAATACGGTTAGAATTAAGGGCTTGTAAGGATGTAGGAAAATAACTACTCTTATACCCCGTTGGTAGGAATGTATGGGCCTGAGGCCTTGTGACCTGGTAATACCTTATACAGTGAAAATGTGGGTACTCATTGATCTGTAGTTTCATTCACAGAGATTTATTCAAAAACAAAAGCATTCAATTTCTAAGATAGGCAAACACAAACACACATAAATCCAAACATAGGAATGTTTATCACAGCTTTCCTTGGAATAGGAAACCACTGAAATGATCATCAGGAGAATGATGGTATAAGGACAGTTATATTTCTGTAGCCTAGAATTCTCTAGCACTGTTTAAGTGGGTCTATCTGTATCAGCTTGGAAGACTGTTCTTGACATATTTTTAAATGAAAATGTCAAGTTACAATCTTATCCCAATATAAAAGATTATATGTGTAAATATATTTCATAAAAAATTAATATTATAGAAGATACATACCAAATTGTTACTACCGTGGAGGAGATGTTGGATGTGGGAAGGAGAAATGATAAGCTTTAGATGTTTCTGTGTGGTTTGCATTTGACACTATTGCTTTTATAATCAAAATGATTGTGAAAAATGCTTGGTAGTGAATACCCTGTACCATCATCACAGTTTCACCCAACAGCACATTGTTTGTCAAATGCAGAGGTGTAGTCGGTCATCCACTGTACTTTCCCTGCTCTAACTGCCTGAGCCATGAGCCACAATGCCTTCAGCAAGAGTGTCCCCATCAGGCAGGGATTCTCAATCCTACACCAAGCTCTCATAGAAACACTTTGATTCCACGCATCTCATCCCCTCTGAAGAGCACATTTCCTACTTCTTCATTCTTTGGCTTTCTCAGTTTTCGCAAAGGAACTGAACGATTGCCATGACTACCAATCATTGAAACAGATCAAAGTTCAGTGGAAAGGACTTGGATGCTGGGTCTTGATGAATTTATTGGGAGAAAAAAAGGCACCTGCTCAAACTTCCTTGTAGATTTCCTTAGGGATGTGCGGCCATTCAGCTTATCTCCCTAAACTCCCATTAAATTATAAGAAGGCAAACACAGTTATTATTAGTTTATTGTTTATTACTGTTCTCGCATTAGCTTGAGATCAAATTTATGACACTGCCGAGTTGGGTTTTAGGGATTATGTGTACACTTCATAGTGCATGAAGGCCCTTCACATTTATGCCCATTTTGTAGACCTTGGAGTGTAACCCAACAATTTTTAAATGCTTCTGCTTCCATTTTCTTTTATTTTTGCAGCATTTCCTATGACATAGTGTGGCTCTGTCTAAGACTGAGAATCTTGCTCGTCTCACTTCAAATTCCTTTCAAGCAGTTTGCCATTCCAGGATGGAATAACTATAGTTTCTTGAAGTTTCTAGACAGTTTGTGTAATTTTCCACATCTGTTAGGAAGCAATCTTTTATGTTGAGAAAGTCATTCATTTCTTTCCACTTTTAACTATTGGTCTTAGGATGACACAAATGTAATTTCAAATTACAAACGTTCATTGCTAGTATATAGAAATACAATTGATTTGTATTAATTGTTTGTATCCTGCAACCTTACTAAGGTTACTTATTAATTCTAGTACCTTTTTTCTCAGTTCTTTGGGATTTTCCATGTAGATGATTGTGATTGTGTCATACGTAAATAAATGCAATTATAGTTCTTTCTTTCTAATTTGTGTGTGTTCTGTTTGCCTTGACTTACTGCATTAGCTGGGACTCTAGTACAATACTGAATGGAGTGATGACAACATACATTCTTGCCAATCTTAGGGGGAAAAAACACTCAGTCTTTCACCATTAAATATATTGTTAGTTGTAGGTTTTTTTATAGACATCCTTTGTCAGGTTGAAGAAGTTTCTTTTAATCTTAGTTTGCTGAGAGTTTTTATTATGAATGGATGTTTTGATTTTGTCAAATGCCTTTTTTTGTCACTGTCGGTCATCTATTGAGATGATCATATGGTTTTTATTTTTCAGTCTTCGAATTCAATTAAGCACTTTTTGAATACTGAACCAACTTTCCATTCCTGGGGGAAAAAAACCCACTTGCTCATAATGTTATCCTTTTACATATTGCTGGATTTAATTTGCTATTTTGTTAAGAATTTTTTATCCGTGTTTGTAAGGGATATTGGTCTGTCATTCTTCTTATCTTGAAATATCTTTGGTTTTGGTATTGCTGATCTCCTAACATGTCTTGAGAAGTATTCTTTTATCCTATATTTTCTGAGAGAGCTTGTGGGGAGTCGGTATTACTTCTTTTTTTAAAATGTTTGGTAGGCTTCACTGGTGAAGCATTCAGGACCTGAAGTTTTCTTTGTGGAAATGTCTTTTAACTATACATTTAGTTTAATGGGTAAATGGCTATTAAGGTTTTTTTTTTTTTTCTTCAATGAAATTTGGTAATTCATGTCTCTCAAAGAATTTTTCTGTTTCATCCATTTTATCAAAATTATTGGTCCAAAGATTTTCAAAATATTATCTTACTGTTCTTTCACATCTGTAAGATCTGTAATGATGTGCCCTCTTTCATTACTGAGATTGGTAATTCTTTCAGAGTTTCTCTTTCTTCTTCTCCCTCTCTTACTCTCACCCTCTCTGCACATCAGTCTGGCTAAAGGTTTAGCAATTTTCTTGATCTTTTGAAAGGACCAGATTTTGTCACTTTATTATTTTTCTGCTACAGTTGTATTCACTTCAGCTCTTATCATCATTATTTTTCTTTCTACTTACTTGGGGTTTAATTTGCTTTTATTTTTCTAGTAACTTAGGGTAGATACTTAGATTACTGATTTAAGAGCTTCTTTTCTGATATAAGCATTTGATGGTATAAACAAACCCTAATTACTGCTTTAGCTGCATCTCACAAGTTTTGATATGTGTATTTTTATTTTCAATTCATTCCAAATATTTTTTCATTTTGCTGTGACTTCTTGTGTTATTATTTCTAAATATTTCCTTAATTTTTTTCTGCTTATAAATATATTAGGATTTTCCAGATTTCTTTCAGTTATTGACTTCAGGCTTAATTCCAGTGTTATTAGGAAACATACTTTGTATGATTTCAATCATTTTAAATTTGTTGAGATTTGTTTTATGACACAGAGTATGTTCTAGTTTTATGTTGGCAAAAATTTTTGTGCTCTTCAATGTATATATTTCGCTATTTTGGGTTTCAGTGTTCTTTAAATGTCAATTAGGTCAACTTGGTAAATAGTATTGTTCAGATCTTCTGTATCCTTATTCATTTTTCTATGTACTTGTTTTGTCAATTTTTGAGTGAGGAGTGTTGGAGTCTCTCTAAACTATGGATTTCTTTATTTCTCTTTGCAGTTCTGTTAGCTTTTCTTCATATATTTTGAACCTCTGTTGTTACATGCATACACACGTAGGATTATGGTGCCTTCTTAGTGAATTGGCCCTTTATAATTATAAAACGTCCTTCTCTATCTCAGGTAATATTTCTTTATCTGAAATCTACTTTGCCTGATAATATAGCCATCCAAACTTTCTTTTGATTAGTATTTTCATCCATTTTCTTTAATCTATCTATCTATGTCTTTTTACTTAAGTGGATTTCTTACATATATTATTATATAGTTGGATCTTGCTTTTAAAAGTCCATTTATTGTCCCTTCAATCTATTTTTTTCCAATTTGGGTGTTCACACTATTTATATTTAATGTAATTATTGATGTGATTGGCTTTCATAGCTATCATCTTCCTAGTCATTTTATTTTCATTCTTTTTGTTTTATTTTCCTTTCTTCCTCTTTTCTTGCCTTCTTTTGGATTGTTTTGTGTTGTTATGATTCCATCGTGTCTCTACTCTTGTTTTTTAGTATTCTTTCTTTATTAATTCTTTATTGGCAGAAGTCTCTAGGCTTTACAATATGTATAATTAACTCATTGCCATCTATATTCAAATAATACTATAGAATTTTATATATAGTGTAAGAATCTTACAACAGAACCTTACATCTCCTTCCTCTCTCCCATCCTTTGTGCTATTGTGGCCATGTATTTTATCTCTACATATGTTATAAACCCACAACCCATGTAACTCTGTTGCTTAGGCATTCAGTTATTTTTAGAAGTGATTAAAAATAAGAAAAATGTCTTTAATATTCACCTTCACTTTATTTTTTCTGGATTTCAACATTACCTTTTAAAGATTCAAATTTTCATCCGATACCATGTCTTCTTTCTGAAGAACTTCCTTTCACATGTTTTGTTGTTGTTGTTGGTTTGCTCTTTGATAATAAATTCTTTCAGCTTTTGTTTGATAAAGTGTTTACTGTGATTTCAATTTTGAAAGATGTTTTCACAGGATATAGGATTCTGGGTTGACTGTTTTTCTTTAGTACATTAAGAATGTTACTTTATTTCCTTCTGTCTTGCGTGGCATCTGACAGGGAGTTTGCTGTCATTCCTACCTTTAATTCTCATTTTGTTAAGGTACTTTTCTCCCCTCTGTGGCTTAAGGATTATACTTTCAATAAAAGTAAGATCCAGGATGATGGGGAATGTTTCATGCCTGCCCCCAGCAGTTGCTGAGAACAGCTCTCTCTATTCTCCCAATCTGCCCCCAATTTTTGCCATGAGCACCGGGGTGGGGCGGGGGAAGCCAGTGACAAAGCAGATTGATGAGTGAAACACTACCCCTCTCTTGGACTTTCCAGCTGTTGTGGACTGGCCACCCTCACCCCCACCCCAGTCCAACTGTGGCCTTTAAGAATGCCATTACACTTGTAGCTGATTTCTTTTTAGCTATGTGCATGGTGGCCATCTCTTCCTCCCATGCTCTGCCAAAGGCTGTCTCCTGTCTCTTCTGGGAATTAGTTATGTTTGCTTTATGAGCTCAACTCTCAGATGAGGATCACAATTTTCTGATTTTCACTGCTACAGGGGGAACAACATTACTTTGCAACTTTCTGCACCCTAATTCACTATAGTTTTGAAGCAGTTCACCATCCTGGATGCTCTTTTCTGGGCAGATTACAATTTGTTTATAGCCCACTTAAATTACCCCAAAATAAAAATAATGCTTCAGGTGAACAGAGTAGAGTAGGGCATATCCATAGCTGTATACTTGTCAGTGTCAATTTAACTTTTACTTTATCATGCATATCATTGGATCATAATGTGTTTACTGTCAAAATATCTTCCAAGTCTTTTTCATATATCCTGCCATTGCTAAGCCATTTCTTCCCAATCCTGCACTTTAAACTGGTTTTTTGATCCCTTGAGTGAAGTTTTACAAATTGTCATTTTAAATTGTAGTTTGGGGATTCATATAATCTCTTCACATTGCCCAGATTTGGGAGATCCTGATCTTTCATTCAGCAGAGTTGCTATTCCTTCAGTAATCACTGATGAAACTATTGAATAGGTCACAGCTGAGTCCAAAGAGAGATCTGCCAGAGATACCTCTTCCCAGATTTGATATCCATTCATGAATTGCTACATTCAACTTGATAAAACCCACTTAATCTTATTTTTATCCTTTATTGTTCTTGGTTATAAGATTGATTACATGATAGTTCTGAGTTGCTTTCTCAGAAGTCCACATATATTATTCACTATATTTGCAAACTATATTTATTTGTGTAGTAACCCTGTCTAAGAATAAAATGAAGTTAGTTGTACATGGTAAAGCCATGCTAGTTATTAGTGATTACTGCTTCAACTTATAGCCAGTTTCACACCATCCCTTAATAATCCATAGTAATAGCTACAGTTTGGAGAGTGCACTTGCTCATTTTTTGAAATCATAACATTTGCCCATTTATTGTCTTATTCTTCTGACATCATTTTCTACAGTTATTCCAACATCATGTTCATTGATTTTAGGTGCATGTTCTGTTGGTAGTCTGGGACATTTTTAAGCCGAGGCAGAAAACTAGAACTCACTTGCCTCACATAGCAGCTATTCTTTGTGTGTTTCTTTTTTCTTTTTTGGATTCATATATATTTACCTATTTATGTTCACCATTTTAAAATGGTAGTTCATGTGCATTGTTGGGGAAAACAAAAATAATGTAGGAGCTCTCTCTTTGTCATTTCTTATTATCTCTTGGCTCCCAGCACAGCTTTTAGTCCTGCCTTGATCTTAGTTGATCATTTATTAATTTGACGTCAAGTCTTTGATTTTAACCTCAGTACTCTTTCACAAGTTACATTATGACTTTGTAGGATTACTCTGTGGTGAAAATTGGAAACTTCCTGTACTTTGTTCTAATTTTTTAACAAATAAAAGAGAAAGTTTGGGGGGATATATTGATGGTCTATAGTAAATTCTAGTCACTGGTTCATAATATTGGAAGCTTAGATATAAAGGATAGTAAATATATACAAACACCAATCATAGGTTAATAGTACACATACACTGAATGTAGCAGGCAGTCTCATTTGGAGTGTGTTCTTATTTTCCTTTCTATAGTTACAATAACTGCCAGAATGTTGATCAGTCCAACTTAATTTAAACCCATTTGCTTTGGACCAATTCCATCTGATGCAATCAAGCTTCATTGTCTGAGGTGAGTAGACAGTGGCAGGAAAGAAAACACCATTCAAGGCTAGTGTACTACCTGCAGGGCACCAGTTTCTAAAAGTTGAACCTCTTATTCCTGGAAAAGAGGACTATACTTGATACCTTCAGCAGTGTTTCCTGGAAGTTAGAGTGAGATTGAATTGTTGAGTGTGCATTTCATTTGGGTACCCACCTCGTCCATCTAAGGAAGTTGGCTGGCCGGTTTGTTCTCTGTTGACCACGGCTGTTTGGTGTCTCAGCAGTGTAGTTGCTGATTGAGGTTTGACATCACACACATCTATTATTTTCTTCTCTAAGCTTTCTTCCCTTCTGTATTTCATCTCTCCAGTTAGGTCACCTTCATTCAAACCATCTTTCAAGCTTAAAAATCTCACTTAGACTTGATTCCTCCTTCCTGTGTGCCAGTCTTCAGATGATATCTAGGCCTGTGGAGTCTCCCAAAGAGCCCTGCAATCTGCTCTTTCTTCCCTTCATTCCAATCACTAGACCTTCAGTTTGGGCCCTCAGTCCCTCTTGCCTGTAGGAGCCTTTCACTTGGGTTTAAATCTGTGCCCTGAAATAGTGTAACTTGGGATAAATCACCTCTTTGAGCCTCTGTTTCCTCCTCTTAAAAATGTTGACAGGGGGCTTCCCTGGTGGCGCAGTGGTTGAGAGTCTGCCTGCCAACGCAGGGGACACGGGTTCGAGCCCTGGTCTGGGAGGATCCCACATGCCGCAGAGCAAATGGGCCCGTGAGCCACAACTACTGAGCCTGCGCGTCTGGAGCCTGTGCTCCGCAATAAGAGGCCGCGACAGTGAGAGGCCTGCGCACCGCTATGAAGAGTGGCCCCCGCTTGCTGCAACTAGAGAAAGCCTTCGCACAGAGGCGAAGACCCAGCACACCCAAAAATAGATAAATTGATTAATTAAAAAAAAATGTTGACAGTAATAATACCTATTTCATAGGTAGCTGGAAGTGCTAAGTGAACACAGTAACCCGTCTAGTAATAAATGTTCATTATTTGTATCCGTACTGCTGCCCCTGCCATTACCAACCCCCGCTCCCCGACCCCACCAATGCTGCAAATCCAATCTGACCAGTCTTCTCTCTACTTAAAATCTGGCCGGGGCTCTGATCAGCTACAAAAGCCAATTCTAACTTCTGAATGAGCCATAAATGCCCCTCTCAATCTTGACTCTCTTTAAAGCCACATCCCTGAATATGATTATCTCTTCTTTATGTCCCTATCTTTCTCCGTGCTAACTGAAACAGCCCATATTCACCTTCTCTACCTGACCAACTCCTACAGTTTTTCCTCAGGATTGTGTCAGAGATCTTCAGCTGCTTCCCCATATCCATTTCCCCTGCTTCCTTGGTGGTAGAACTTCCAAATTTTAGCATGTTTTGATGGGGAACCTGTTTTCCTGTAATAAAGAATACATATCCCAGAAGCTAGATTTGACCATGTGATTAATCTGTGCCCAGTGTTAGGTAAGTGGATATTGTGTATGTGCCTTCCGGAAAATGTCATTAAAGGGAAGGAGCATGCCCATTTCTCCCTTCTTTCCTTCTTAATGTTGACTGATGGCTGGAACCTGAGCAGCCATCTTGGACCAAGAGGTAGAAAGTCATATTTGAAAGGTGACAGTACAGAAAGATAGAAGCAACTTGGATCCTCATCTGTACTGGCCTACTAGTATGACTTTTGGTAGATTAAAAACCCAACAATGTATCCAATTTATACTGTTATTTTGGGACTTCTGCTATTTGCAGAAGAACTTATTTCTAAGAGATTAAAGTCAAGAGTCATTCTTCAGCTATGCCCTCAACACCTTTTGTGTATCCTGCAATTATATTTTTTATCAAATGACGTATCTATGCTTCATTCAGTTCTCTTATCTGTAAAAGAAGGATGAAAATAAGAGCCTCCACCTGAGGGTTGTCACCATAAGTGAGACAGTACATATAAAATGCTTATTAGGACCTTATCTTACTTAGAATGAGTGATTGATAAATATATAGGCTTTATTGTTGTTGCTGCTTTTTCTATCACTACCATTTCTGTATCATACATTAGCAGTGACCTCTTCAAAATCTGGATCTGTGTTCTCCCAATGTTCCAGCTCAGGATTTGACACATTAAGCAGATGTTAGCTAAGTGCCTTCTATCAATGAGTTTAAAAAAAAAAAAAATGAATGAAACTTGTCAGAAGCGTTGACGTGTAGAATTTTAAAGCACAACTTGCTAGCCAGGAAAATGCAATTCTCAGACGTATTACTGAGGGAAGCATGATTGACTGATGGCCCCAAGTGCTGTGCTCTGATCCATCACTGCATTTACCCCAGAGCTCTGCCTCCCATGGCTGCTCCCAGCCAATGACTGACCATGGCAGGGATACAGGGTGAGACACAGGACTGTTTTGTCTTTGGCTCTCCGACTCTTCCCTCTTGGCTTTGCCAGAACTTTCGTAGAACTACACTGCAGTTTAAGACTCTTTCTACCTTCCTTCTTCCCATCTCTCCTTCACAAGCATCAGGCATTTTGTTCTGACAGCTGTATCCTCCTGCTCCTTACACATTTTTCCTCACAGGTATTTTTCCCAGTAAATCACTTGCTCATCTAATTCTGTCACAGTATGTTTCTTAGAGGACCCGAACTAACATATACAATGGTCATTATTAGTGTCCATTTAGATTAAGAAAGGAAGCATCTTTATATGAACTTAAATATTGTAGTAAATTGTATTATTGTTTCAAAATATTTGCTGCCCCTTCTTGAAGGAGGACTATGCATCCCTTTTCATTAATTCCCTTGGCCACATCATTTCTTCTGCTAATGAAATGTGAGTAGAAGTGATGTTTCTTCCAGGTGGAACCTTTAAGAGACATCATTTGGGTTGCCTTGTTCTACTCTCCTTCTGCCACAAAGTTCACAATGCATCCAGATAGAGACTGCGCCATGAGGGTGTGATCTACATTGGTGTTGTATTATTTTATTGTGTTTATTTGTGTTGTCTGAGAGATTGTTTGTTACTGCAGCATAACCTTCCCTAGGTAGACTGATACATATGCTGAATTTAACTTAGTAGAGCAGTCAGCTATAACAGGAAGAGTCTACATTAAGAGCTAAAAGCAGGACCCTCCCATCTGAATCAGGGCAAGAACTTATGTTGAAGTTTCCTGTGAAAGGAAAAGTAACTGATAACATTTCTGATTTTATTATTGATTCTATGAATGGGTCTGAGGTACACTCTTTCACTTAAAATGAAGACGTCTTTCTCCATATTCTCACATTTGTTTTTGTGCGAGGTGTTAGATCACCTGACTACTTCTTCTAAGCTTTTCTTCAGTGGAACAGAGCCATCCCACTGGTCAGGAGACTCAATGCACAGTCCAGATCCTTAGTTTATTATGTAACCTGACCACAGTCGAAGTCAGTGGAATAAACAACTCATTTGTAGTTCCCCAAAAGTTCCTCACCCTTGTACACTTACAGCCCTGTGCCTTTTTATCGTGTCCTTTATCTGCTGCGTAATGCTCCCCAAACTCATCCTCTGACCTTACTCCAAGGTGGAGCTAAGTGGAAAGTGGTACTTTGCATTCTCCTTTAATTACTGTTCCACTTCATTTGCATAGATCTTCTTTTATTACTGTATTATCATGATAAGGGGGGCCTCCAAGAGCCAAGGTATCTCAGAGTGGTGCATGTTTTGTTCAATTTCAGCTGTATCTTTGCTCCATTTCAACAGTTTCAAGTCTGTTCTCTGCTCCCCCCACTTTTGTGGTGGAAAGAATGTAAAGTTTCTATAGTTCCGTGCTCTATATTTTTTTGGTCTGCTTTTCACTATGGTTCTATGGTCTCCTAGAGCCATTCACTCTTTCCTAAACTCCTTAACTAAATCTCTTTAATTTCCGCTAACCCTGATCCCATCTTCTCCGATATAATCAATTCCAATTAAATCAGTAATGCCACGCTCCGCAGTGAGGATTTTTTCTGAAAGTTTTGCCCGTATTTTTTCAGTCAGTCCTCTGCTGTGTTAGAAGTACCATGTAACATCAGAAATTGTTTTTTTTTTTTTCTTTTTTAAAAAAATAAATATCAGCTTGGGTTTATGAATTTTTTTTTATTTGTAGGACTCATGAGTAAAAGTTTCCTAACTCTGACTTAGGGTTTGAGATGAAACTGACTCTTCTCTGCTCCTGGATGATTCATTTTTAGGTTCAGTGACCTGTGGCAACCACAGGTGTGTAGCAAAGGCCAAGAGTTCCAGAGTTATGTCAACAGTGGTACACTTTAGAGCTCAATGTTGAATTGGAACCAAAAAATTATTTAGATGATTTGGTTCATTCAACACTATGAAGATCCAACTTTGATTTCTAGGGCCAACTTTAAGGCTTGGTCTGCTCTATTAATGGTGACATGCACAGAGAGAAATATAGAACCCTTTTAAAGCATTTTTGAGTGCTTTGGGTCGACAAGGCATCTTATTAACAAAAGTCACTTTTGTCATAAGCGTTTATAGGAGGTTTGAAACTATCGCTGTTGGTGGGAACTACTAATGCTAATAATATTAGTTGCTATACAAATTATCTTGAATTTAGAAAAAAGCAACCTGAATTCATGCCATGACTAAACTTTGGGTTGTGTCTATGACAGGGACCTCTATTTTCCCTACTTTTTAGGGAAGGAGAAAACCATGGTATTTAGTCCCTATTTCTTTATATATATTGCTTGGCCATATAAAAATACAGCAAAGAGGGATATTTCAAGACATCTTAATGTTTCTAAATGGATTTCTTCCAGGAACATTAGGAAGTAATGCCTTTAAACTACTTGAAAAGGGGGTATTATTTTAAAGAGCTTTAACTCTTTGAAATATCCTTAGAGTTTATTTTATGTGGTTGAAACACTTTTGGCCAGTATGTCATTTCTTTTTCCTCCTGTTTAAAATTAGATATATTAACAGTGTTTTCATTCAGTTTCTAAAAATGATTCTGTTTTCATAGAGAGATTTTATGCTGGAAATAATGTTCTAGGAGGTCCTTTAAAATCTGAAATTGTAAATTCAAAACTGATTTTGTAATTTGTTTTCCTAAATTTAATTCTTGCCAGCTGTCCACCTGTCCTTTTTCTTTCTATTTTGGAAAATGTATTTGATTGCTATTTTTAGGCTCCTTTGAATGTTCTACAAGATTTTCCAGGTGACCCAAATACAATTTAAGAGACATGTTGATAGGATATTGAACAGAGTTTCCTTGGACTTTTAAAATTCGTTAAAGTTAGAGAAAAAGGCTAAATAATCTGACTGAAAGTAATACTCTTGTTCTCATTCAGGACTTATAATACTTTAGAAGTATATTCGTCTATTAATCATTTAGTTACAGGAATAATGTTTTGGAATGAATCTTAGTGACTATACCAATGGTAAACATTGATCATGAAACACAGAAACAAATTTTTAAGCAGACATTATTCTTTAGGATGAGTTTTGTCCTTTGGAGTGGTCACATGGTAAGAATGTGCAGTGATTCCAACATGTTACCACTGCTCAAACAGTTTTGGGTCTCCTTGGAATTGTCTTCAGAGTCTCTGCGCCACAGAAAAAAATGAATCTTGAATCTTGTATTTTAGGTACATTTCATTTTTGACCCCAAATTGTACCCCCAAGCCTGATAATCCATTTTATTTCTATGTCTTGGCTCCTCATTTATTTTGTAGTAATCAGTAAACACATCTATAAAGAACAGAGGTTTGTTGCCATTTGTGTTTTAAATGTTTTAAACTCTGAAATTCCAAAAGGAGGAAGTCCAAAAACTATGTGAACCAATGGCAGCATACTGGAAAAGGCATATAATTCCCTGAGCAAATTACCTTGCAAGGAAGAACATGCATTTGGATATAAGTCTGGTGTGTTGGGTGAATCAGTCTCATTGCATTTGCACTGTAATGTTACAGAGGGGGAAAACTAAGTATAGGCTTTAAAGAGTCCTGCAGGTTAGTCAAAAAGAGCTCCACTACTTGCTAACTGTGTGATTATCAGGTGTCTTTCTGAACTACCACTTCCTCAGTTTTGAAGTGGCATTGTGAGAAGCAACCTTGTATTTTAGGGTAAGCACTGGTGGTGAGCCACTTCAGTGCCTGGGGTCACTCCAGGATCAATAATGGTGCCATAAATGAGGTTGGGGTTATCGGAATGTTTGTACACAGCTGGTAGAATGCTTTATTTAGCTACTTGTTAGTGTAGCTGTGTTATTGGCTATCAACTGTTCCATTATGAAACAAATAGATATATGATGAAGTTTCTTGTAAAGTTTTTAAGAAGGACCAGATCCAACTATTGACTACTTAAAAGTCTGTTGCAAAGAAATCAAGGTTTTGAAGGAAAAACATTAAAATAATGATCCATTAGAGAAAAGATCTTTAGAGGTTGTTGTGTTGTATGTATAAAGTCCAACCAGACTGGGTCTGAGGTTTCTGTTTGGAAAGGAAACTCACACTATGAACTATCCCTTCACTTGAGGGAAGAACTCCAATCCACAACAACTCACATAGTTTGGAATTTGAGTTTACCTTAAAGTTTGTTGGTTTTACCTGGAAAAGAAAAGGAGGGGGCGATTATTAGATCTCAGAGCTATAACAGAACTCCCCCTCCCCTACTATTAGGTTAGAGTTTAACCCAATCTCTCTTGACCACAAAAATGCACTTGATAATTACATTAGGTAATTCTGATGTTTTGCCATGTATGGGAGATTTTAGTGTTCCCTATATTATCAGAAAGAGTTAAGTTTCCTTAGCTAACTGGAAGGTTTTTATTTTCTCTGACAGTATCACAACATTTCTTTCAGATAGATCATTACGATTCCAGGACTGACCTCTAGAAGGACCCCTTGAATTCACATTACTGCAACCATGTCAGTTTTCAGTCTTTGCTATGTGAATGAAGCTGATATCAACAGACTTTCCCTTGAACTGCAACAGACTGGGTCAGATAGATTATCTGCATTTAATTTGGAACACAATAAATTAGCAATCAGATGAATAATGCATCAGTTGCAGTGTCTGGAATGGGAGGTTAACTCCCTGAAAAAACAATTGAGTCAAACTATACCTTATATTCAAAATGTTAAGTTTTATATTATTTACATATTAATTGAAGGCATTTTTGATGTAGTTGAAGTTTAAGAACCAGAATTTTTTATGATACGCATTTGTAACCCCTGATTGTTAAAAAATGTTATATTGATATATGCAAGGTTTCCTCCTGAATTTAGGCATTATCTGAAATAAATAAAGGGAGGTAGACAACTCATTAGCTGGGAAACTTTAACAAAGAAAGCAATCTCATATCTCAGTTTTCTGGATATTTTGCATCAAAGTGTTGGCCTTTAAAGGCCTGAGAAGTTTATGTAATTGCTTCCATTCACCATTTCAGTTAGCTCATGTAAGTGCTCCAAAAAACTTATTTACTTACCGAGCTGAAATGTAGGTCTTGTTTTGTGTAGATTATCTGTTTGGAGGAAACAGACCCGTTGCTTAGGCCTGTGGTACACTCTGCTGCCGCTCAGTGGGCTTACATTTCCACGATTGCTCATAGATTTGCTGGATTAAATACCTACTAACATGCGGTCCATAAAATTCCCATTCTGTAGGTTCTGAGCAGTCTGTCATCTTACTAGGGACACTATTGGAAGGATTCTGCATGGTTTTCGATTGCTTTGAATGACCATTCATTTTATCATGTGAATGTTCACTCCCTGCCTTGGGATTAAAATTTTTGGCATCAAACAGAAGAAGTGTACGGCTGATTTATTACTTTATTATTTTTCATGCCTTTCAGGTGCTAGAACTTGGCCAGTAGAATGGGGTCTAGAATGGTAGCAGCATCATATGACGAAGAACACGAGGGAACACTGAGACAGGGTCGTTGTAAAAATTGTCACTGTTTCCAGCTGGCTGTTTGTTTTCTCCATAAATCATATACTCCAATATGATTGATTATCTATATGTTCTATTGCTCTGGCTTCCTAGGTCTGCCCTTCCCATCTGGAATTAAATGACTCCACATAGGCCTCATTCTTAAGTCTTAATGCATCTCGTGTTCTTTGATGCACATTCTATCCAGTGATTCTTAAAACCCTTCACTGACTTATCACATGTAACAACCTTTCTCAAAATGTGTCCCTTGTAGCCGTTATTCAGCATGCAAATATTACTCAAAAATAGTTCTCTGTCTCAATACTGGGCAAAATCAAAGTTGAGAATGGTTCTTTTGGCTGGATATATGAAACTATAAATACAATAGTAGGAGCTGTGACTTCTCGGGGGGGGGGTGTGGTAGTTTTTTTGTGTTTTTTTTAACAAGAGCAACTTCTCAGACATACCTCATGACACACACTTTGGGAAACAATGAACTAAGATAAAGCTGTAATTCCTTTGCATGTCATACAAGGCTACTGCCTGGCTGAGGAAATTCACCTTCTACCATTCTTGTCCTTTGTACAAGACATATTAGCCATACCAACCTACTTAACCTTTCCCCAAGATACTGCCCTGCTGACCGACCACATGATTTTCCCATCTTCCTAGAATATCCATCCCTACCTCCGAGAAGTCTTCTCTGACAATCCCAAACAGGACCCAGCAGTCTATTTTCAGTGCTTCTTTGATGCATGGAGTATTCACTCACTGAACATTTTTGAGTTTTGAGTCCTGTTCTCAGGTTCTTATTCCATGGCTTGGTCATTCTTTACTTCCTTGGTCCTCTTCCCTATCACAATCTTAACTCTTCTTCATATTTGCTTTCCTCCTGCCTACCAGAGTGGCCCGCACAGAGCAGGAAATCAGTGTGCAATGGCTATATTCACAGCCCTTGAATGTCTGTGTGTTATGCTGTGATCGTTGAGGTTACGTAAGTTTTTAACTGTTAATATTTTTGCCTGATACTGTGTAGAGGGAGAGCAGTAAGTCAGGAGATCTGAGATCATTCATTTCTCTACTTAATCTTGAATATGGAGTCTGACTTTATTGAGCCTCAAGGTTGCTTATCCTTTAAATAAGACCGAAACAATCTTGGGGGTACTTTACAGCTCTAAATTTCTGTAACGCTAAATCAGCTTTGCAGATGTTCTTTAAGTAATGAGTTGGTTTGCAAGCGAACTGGGGGAAGACAGATATTTCTCTCCCTCACTTTTCTCCTCTCATATCTGATGGGACTAAATCCTTTCTTGACCCCATTTTTTTGATCCTTAAAATGCAGCGTGATATTGATGCCAAGGTTTTCACTAGACTTTGTAATTTGAGAAGCACAAAATATGGTTATGTGTTTAAAATAATATGGCAAAGGGTTTTGTTATTGTATTTTTGTAAAATCTTACGCAAGCTTTTTGAAACAATGATTTTTCTGGTGTTTAGTGTCTGTCTCAGACAGTTTGACTGAAAATACTTCGTATGAAGATGAAAACACTCCTCTCAGTGAAATGTTTCATCTTCAGCAGTTTGCCCTGAAACAGCTCATCTGTGTGTCGAGAAGGCTCCTTGCTTAAGGCTCCAGTTACAGAAGTAGAACCATAGGTCACCATACTGTAGGGCACTGCTCTTCATGAGGGGCTGGACAAGGAAAACGCTTGTTTAAGCATTTGAAACAGAAGATGGAATGAATGCTTTTCAGCTAGGAGAAAGCTCACGAACTGGCCTCCGAGCCAGTGTGCCACATGATAAATCCTGACCGCAGTGGAAGCAGCTTGTCATTAAGTGCGCTACCTGGGAAGTCTCGGGTCTGGCACTCCACACCTGCCATTTTATATTCTTTTATTGCAAAGCCACAAATTAAATATGGTCCTTAACTTTAAAAGCGGCACTTTTTAATGCCCATGTTAAGTTCTTGTGGCAAAAATGAAAATATAAAATACCTCTCTCATGTTGGCTACGTCATCCTCATTTCCCTGTCATCACCAACAGAGCAGTGAGTCAAATTTATAGCTCATCAGCACCATGTGATTGTTTTCGAGGTAGATTAATGATTATGAAATATAATTACTGTCCTCAAGAAATTTCTGGAAAGGACAGATATTGAATATGTAATAGATATTTTAAAAGGTGTGAGCTTTAATTCTCGTCTGTTTCTCAATGAATTCTTTTTTAAGTTTGGGGAGACTTTTCTTTTTCATTCTGGTAAGAATACTTAACATGAGATCTACCCTCTTAACAAACTTTTAAGTGTGCTAGACAGTACTGTTAACTATAGATACCGTGGTGTACAGCAGATCTGTAGAACTTAACCGTCTTACATAACTGAAACTTTGTCCCCTTGGAAAGGAAGTTCCCATTTTCCCCTCCCCTCAGGTCTTGGTAACCATCATTCTACTCTCTGCTTCCATGTGTTTGACTCTTACAAATACCTCATTTAAGTGTAATCATATAGTATTTTGTCTTTTTGTGGCTGGCTTATTTTATTTAGCATAATCTCCTAAGGTTCATCCATGTTAACACATATGGCAGGGTTTCCTTCTTTTTTAAGGCTAAATAATATTCCAGTGTATATATAGTGTATATATATATATAGCACATTTTCTTTATCTATCTAGGAAAGGCAGATTAAAACCACGATGAGATATCACTTTGCACCTTTTAGGATTTTAAAAAAGAAAAGTATTGGTGAGGATGTGGAGAAATTAGAACCCTTGTCCACTGTTGGTGAGAATGTAAAATGTTGCAGCCACTATGGAAAACAGTATGGAAGTTCCTCAAAAATTTAAAAATAGAATTACCATATGAAATACCAGCAATCCCACTTCGAGTATTTATCCAAAAGAATTGAAATCAGGATCTTGAAGAGATATTTACATTCCCATGTTCATTGTAACATTCACAATGGCCAAGATATGGAAACAACCTAGTTTGGGGAGAACTTTATTAAAAAAGTCATCTATCATCAAAGGGAGAAACAAAGTTTTTAACAGCATGTTTCAGCATGTATATCTCCGACCACCATGTGGATTTCGTTTCTGAGCTACCACTCTGACCAACCATTTTTTTTAATAGGGGGGAAAGAAGAGGACATTAGCAAATCCTGAATTTTTATTCCTCTTCCAGTGTCTTGCCCTAACGTCCCTTTCTCTTTAGCTTCACGTCCTCAGAAAGATGATAGTGTGAAGACCATTCACCTGGAACATTAAGTGTGCCAACCTCTCTTCAATGCTTTGGTCAAAGATGGTCCTGTGACTTTGTTTCTCATCCGTCTTCTGCCTCCTGCATGGGAGATGGAGCTGCCCTCCTGCCTGCACTGACAGCCTTGCCAAGTTGGCCGAGGGAGACTGAAGGGATATACATCTCATTACAGCCTCTCACTGCCAAATTCTAGTCAGTTTCAGCAACATATTTGAAAAGCTCCAAAGCAAACACAGGGAGAGGAAATAAAAATTAAATTAATCCTCTCCAAGGATAAATAAAGCACGGATGCATTGATCTTGAGTTTACAGGATGGAAATCAGAAAGGCTTTGCTCGGTTTTTAATGATACTGGTGTTCAGATTCCTGATTCTTCAACCCAGAAAAAAAAGGATATATATAAATAGACCAACAAAATCTAGGTTCCCTACTAATGTCTATAGATGTAAGGAAATATGCCTCAACAGTTGATATTTATAGACATCTTCAAGATGATGTATGTGAGTTAGTCATCCTGTGAAACCAGCCTCTGTTTTGAGAGGAGAAGAATCAAACTCTTTCTTTGAGCATATTAATGTCAAAGAACAAAAGGGCATTTGGATATCACATAATTTCAGGCAGATACAAATGGCTTGAATTTCTAACTCCTCATTTCTTTTCAACCTGAGATTAAAAAAAAAAAAAAAAAAAATCCTCCTAGGGCTTCCCTGGTGGCGCAGTGGTTGAGAGTCTGCCTGCCAATGCAGAGGACACGGGTTCGAGCCCTGGTCTGGGAAGATCCCACATACCGCGGAGCAACTAGGCCGTGAGCCACAATTACCGAGCCTGCGCGTCTGGAGCCTGTGCTCCGCAACAAGAGAGGCCGCGATAGTGAGAGGCCCGCGCACCGCGATGAAGAGTGGCCCCCGCTCGCTGCAACTGGAGAAAGCCCTCGCACAGAAACGAAGACCCAACACAGCCATAAATAAATAAATAAATAAATAAAATAAATAAACCCAAAAAGTTAAAAAAAAAATGTAGTGTTTAAAAAAAAAAAAATCCTTCTACCTGAAATATTTTTCTATTTTTTATTCAAGTATAGTTGATTTATAATATTATATTAGCTTCAAGTGTACAACATAGTGATTCAATATTTTTATGGATTATACTCCACTTAGAGTTGTTCTAAGTCGTCATTTTTATGAATTGAGAAAATTGGTGCAGGGCAGGGCCCTCTAATTTTCTTTTCTTTGGATTCTTTATTACCATACAGATGACCATCTGAAATATTTGTGACCAATTCCTGGACTCTTAGTTTCCTGACCAACATCTGACAGGCAGCTACAGAAAGAAATATAGCTACCTACTAACCTGTTTATGGAAGTTGAGTTATTTGGAATCAGCTTAATTGAAAATCTTGGTTGTTTTTCCACTGATCCTCACGGAAAGGCACGATTAAAGAAAAACTTCATTTAGTTTCACTACATGCTGATAAAATACCCTCTGAGTTGAAACCGAAGTCAACAGTGGCTGGGTGACTACGGACTGTACTTCAGCCAGCCCAGGGCAAAGCTTCTTACCATCTCTATTTTAGATGTGATTACAGTTTTAATTATGGTTTTCCACTTTGTTTTTTGAATAAGTTACACATTATTCTGGTTACTTTGCGAGGAGACTGTCTCTCTATTAATTAAGATTGGAAAATACAGGAATTCCCTTGAGGTACAGTGGTTAGTTAGGACTCTGTGCTTTCACCGTGGTGGCCCGGGTTCAATCCCTAGTTGGGGAACTAAGATCCCACAAGCCACACGGCGCAGCTGAAAAAAAAAAAAGATTGGAAAATAAAAGCACCCATAAGGTACTGCACTGATTTCATTTTTGTTTTTTTTCAGAATTTTGTTCCTCTCACACTCAAATATGAAAGCTAAAGCATATTTCCTGAATATAGTTGTAGAAAGTTATATTTTTTCCTTAAAAATAACAATATATACTGCAGTGCCAATATCTCTTGGAAACCTGAGCATTGAATGAATTTTTAGTTGGTAATGGCTTACAGGCTCCTGTTTTTTTTATGAAGTCTTGAGGACTGTGTACTATTGCATAGAATGAGAGTCCATCAACCACATCTAACAACTCAATCGTGAGAAAAAAATGAGATGGTGATAAAACTGAAAATGGAATAAAAGACATTTGCACCATGTATGGAATTGAGAGACAAAGGAAGAAGGTTATTTTTGTGCAATAAAGATATGGTCAAAACTCTTCATTAATTGCTTGGAGAAGCAGAAGGGTAGATAATATATATATCTCGCAGGTGATAGAAACAAGTTTTAATTGAACATTTGTTTGTCTATGGAACAAGTGTCCTCTTTCACAACTACATGCAGTTTTGTCCAATGCTTTGGATATTCACTTCTGCAAACTACAGAGGCAACTGAGGACAAGGCTGCTGCTACATGATGACTTTATGTGTGTTTTAAGAAGGTAACTTCCTGAGACATTTTATTTCTAGTTGTCAGAAAATTATTCTAAGTATTAAGTTCATCAGAAGAAAGAAATGTCACTGCCCTTTGGGGAGAAATTTTTTTAATAAGTAAACACTCATCTCCTGAGGTGATGAAGTTATAATAAAAAACAGATGGCTTAGATGTGAATCATAACTCCTTAGATTTGGTGCTCTTGTGCAATACACAACCTGAACAACTGTACCAGTTAGCTATTCTAGGGGATAAATACTATAGGAGTCAGAAATCTACTAGTTTCATCTTCCTAACCTATAGTCAAATAGAGAGGAAAGAACCAGGCTTAAATAGATCACATGGTCTTTTATTGGTTGTGTTTGGATTTCAGTAGACTTCTGATTAATATATCCAAAATAGAGGGAAACAGCTGTAAAGATGAGATGTCGGCCAGAAATAATTAGGCAGGTAATTTGTGCTGAATAAATGTTTGCTCAAGCCCATTGCCATCATGAGTGTGAGCAAGCTTTAATCTATGTCAGTGACACTGATCCAAATGTGTGGATTTCTGAAAATGTGTTAGTATGCTCTGTCAGTGCATCATTTTTCTGAATTTTATTAATTGCTTATTAGGTACTTTGATATAGTGCTGAATGCTTTCTATATATTATCTTACTGAATGGCTGTAATAATTCCATGTGGATTTATTTTTAGTTACTCCCATCATCTAAGCTTAAAGATATACCCTATGTGGAACCCAAAGTCCATGCCATTCCTGAGAAGGTGAATGAAAAAAAAAAAAGATTAATAGCTTTTTTATATGCCAGCAAGAATCAGGTGGGAAAATGTAATTTTTAAAAGATACAAACAAATGGGTATGCATAGCATTTAAGAATAGATCTGTCAAGAGATCAACGTGAAGAATATGACTAACTTGGTAGGAACATAAATTGGTACAACCTTTCTGGAGGATAATTTTGCAGTTTGTGTCAAAAGCTTTTATAAAAAAGCATACTCTCAAAATAATCAACTTCAGTGTGAGGAATTTATCCAAAAGATGTAATTAGAGAGGTAGCAAAGGATTCTCTACAGACTGATCCACTTTAGCATTGGTTCTGCTAACAACTGAAATAATATATTCATCAATAGGAGATTTTGAAAAAAAAAAAATAGGAGATTTTGTAAAGTGTATTCATATGCAGCTTTAAAAATTATGTTGTAGAAGAAACATTCTTTTGAAAATGTTCCACACATATTGAAAAATATTTAAAGGACATTATTGAAAATATATGATTGCAAATTTATAAAATTAAATATGTGTTTGTACACCCACACACATACACAGGGAAAAGACTAAAATGGTTTATACAAACCTGTGAATAGTAGTTACCAATGGGTGGTGCAATAATGGGTGATGTTTATTTTTTCTGCTTTTGTGGATTTTTTTCTATTTTCGATAATAAACTATATTGCTTTTATAATCAGAAAAAGATGGTTCAAAAATATGGATTTAATATAGTCATTTATCCTATGATTACATTTGAACCAAATATAAAGATGGGTTAATGTTGGTTTTGTTTTCATGTTTACCTCAGTTTTACATTTTCTTTTTGCCTTTGTTAGGAAATACAGGGATAACTAGAATAAGAACAGAAGGAAAAAAGCATTTTACTTTTTTGAAGGTAGAACATAACTGATGCTGCCTAAGCAGGATGATTTCTCTCAAGAAATAAGAAATCTCTGCTTTGTTTCATTCAGACTAGGTTTATGTAAACACAGTGTGTCAATCACCCAGATGACTCAGGTCTGCATTAGTCAGAATATGCTAACTATTGTAACAAACAACACCTAAAATATTAGTGACTTAATATAATAAAAGTTAATTGCTTGATTACTTCATAGACAATTATGGTCAGAGTCAGGGAAGGGGGAGGGAAACTCTGTTCCAGTGTCATTTAGACATTTGGGAACCCAGGCTTTGTCCGTCATGGTCAACATGTGGCCTCCAAAATTGCCACAGAATAAGAAGAGGTAATCTCAGGCTCCTGAAATCTAGTTTATTGCCAGGTATGAGGTGGCCTCAGTCACCTCTGTTCACATTCCATTGGCCAGAACTCGATCACATGACTGTAGTTAAATTTAACTGCAAAGGAGGCTGGGAAATGTAGCCTTGTTACTGAACACAAGTTCGTGTGCCTGACACACAGTGAGGCCAAATAATACTGAAACGTCTGAGTCTGGAGCAGAGAAAGGTTTATTGCAGGGCCATGCAAGGAGATGGGGTGGCTTGTGCCCACAAAATCCTGAACTCCTTGAAGGGTTTCAGCAAAGAATTTTTAAAGGCAAGGTGAGGGAGGATCGTGATTAGTTGTTGAAAAACTTCTTGGTATTGGAATCATTTGTTCTTGTAGCTGTCCACGTAGGTCAGGTCATGATGTTCCTGTAAACCTTTAATAAAACAAATGTTATTCTCTGTTCTGCAACTTTTTATCTGTATATGAATGGCCTCTTAAAGGTCAGAGCCCTGAGAATAAGCTATCTTGTATATTTCAGGCTATAGGCAACATTATTTTACAGAAGGTGCAGAGCCAGCATAACTAAGCACAGGCAACAGAGCGCAAAGGTTAAAGTAAAAAAAGAACAGATCTAATATGGAGTCAGATTTGTTCTTCCCTATTACAGTCTTACTGTGTTTCCAGGAGGAAAACAAAACAGGTCAGATGAATATATAACACGTCACTACCTCATCCACCTAATATATCATCTTACCCAGATAAAAAGGATATTTTGTCTTTAATTATAGAGAATGGTATTTCAATACCCTATTTTACTTTGGCATATAAGTAAAATATTGCTTTTAAATTTTATTCTAAGTAACTTGCCTAAAACCATTTTTTTTTTTACAGTACATTGTTCTAAAACTTTTATATCCCGCTGAGAAAAAAACAAACTATTTATCAGGGAGTCATTGATGCCCAAAACATGATAACATATTTCCCCTGACAGAACTCCCAAACGGCACTTGGTTAAGAGGAAATGTTTGTGCAGGCTACAACTTAACGGATGGATACAGTCTGTTACCGCTGGCTTCCAAAGTGTTTATGTCTGATTGGAAACTCTTCAGCTTGTATCAGATGCTGGAAAAACACTTTACTGTCTGAGATATTCTATTTGTTGAAGATGGCAGTAAAAGAAAATTTGAACATACGGAATTACCTGGTTCCATTTTTCAGATCTAGAGCTTTAGGCAATGTCTGGTCATAATAAGTAAACTGTAGCTTTAATTATCCTTTTAGTAATGTTTACGGAAACCAAGGGCAGGCTGTAAATAGAATAAGAGAGCACAATAAAAGGTGAAGTTATTATTGCTGATATTGCTTATTCTTTTGAAACATAGGAAGTTTCCATTTCAAATGTAGAATTAAACCACTGCTTCAGGAGCATCGAGAGTTAGTTATTGGAGACCTAAAATTTGTCTTTTGTTTTTCGTGAAGCTCTCAACTGACAAAGAATGGTTTATTGTTGTTTTAAATTAATCAGCTATAAATGTGTCTTTTCAAATGCTGTTACCATACCAAGACACTTTTGGGTCATGTAGATTTATACCAGGAATTGTGTGTGAGATAGACTGGTTCAACATGGCAGAGTAGAAGGACATGTGCTCACTCCCTCTTGCGAGAGCACTGAAATCACAACTAACTGCTGAACAGTCATTGACAGGAAGACACTGGAACTCACCAAAGAAGATACCCCACATCCAAAGACAAAGGAGAACCCGCAGTGAGAGGGTAGGAGGGGTGCAATCACAATAAAATCAAATCCCATAACCTCTGGGTGTGTGACTCACAAACGGGAGAAAAATTATACCACAGAAGTCCACCCACTGGAGTGACGGTTCTGAGCCCCACGGCAGGCTTCCCAACCTGGGGGTCGGGCAATGGGAGGAGGAATTCCCAGAGAATCAGACTTAGAAGGCTAGCAGGATTTGATTGCAGGACTTCGACAGGACTGGGGGAAACAGAGGCTCCAATCATAGAGGGTACACACAAAGTAGTGTGCACATCAGGACCCAGGGGGAAGGAGCAGTGACCCCATAGGAGACTGAACCAGACCTACCTTCTAGTGTTGGTGGGTGTCCTGCTGAGGCAAGGGGTGGCTGTGGCTCACCGCAGGGACAAGGACACTGGCAGCAGAAGTTCTGGGAAGTACTCCTTGGCGTGAGCCCTCCCGGAGTCCACCATTAGCCCCACCAAAGAGCCAGGAAGGCTCCAGTGCTGGGTCACCTCAGGCCAAACAACCAACAGGGAGGGAACTAAGCCCCACCCATCAGCAGACAAATGGATTAAAGTTTTACTGAGCTCTGCCCACTGGAGCAACACCCAGCTCTACCCACCACCAGTCCCTCCCATCACTAAGCTTGCACAAGCCTCTTAAATAGCCTCATCCACCAGAGGGAAGACAGCAGAAGCAAGAAGAACTACAATCCTGCAGCCTGTGGAACGAAAACCACCTTCAAAGAAAGACAGACAAAATGAAAAGGCAAAGGATTATGTACCAGATGAAAAGAACAAGATGAAACCTCAGAAAAACAATTAAATGAAGTGGAGATAAGCAGCCTTCCAGAAAAAGAATTCAGAATAATGATAGTGAAGATGATCCAGGACCTTGGAAAAAGAATGGAGGCAAAGATCGAGAAGATGCAAGAAATGTTTAACAAAGACCTAGAAGAATTAAAGAACAAACAAACACCTAGAAAAATTAAAGAACAAACAGAGATAAACAGTACAATAACTGAAATGAAAAATACGCTAGAGGGAATCAATAGCAGAATAACTGAGGCAGAAGAACGGATAAGTGACCTGGAAGACAGAATGGTGGAATTCACTGCTGAGGAACAGAATAAAGAAAAAAGAATGAAAAGAAATGAAGACGGCCTAAGAAACCTCTGGGACAACATTAAATGCACCAACATTCACTTTATAGGGGTCTCAGAAGGAGAAGAGAGAGAGAAAGGACCCGAGAAAATATTTGAAGAGATTATAGTCGAAAACTTACCTAACAATGGAATAGAAATAGCTACCCAAGTCCAGGAAGCACAGAGAGTCCCAGGCAGGATAAACCCAAGCAGAAACATGCCAAGACACATAGTAAATCTAACTGACAAAAATTAAGACAAAGAAAAATTATTAAAAGCAATAAGGGAAAAATGACAAATAACATACAAGGGAACTCCCATAAGGTTAACAGCTGATTTCTCAGCAGAAACTCTACAGGCCAGAAGGGAGTGGCACGATATGTTTAAAGTGACGAAAAAGAAGAAACTACAACCAAGATTACTATTGCTGGCAAGGATCTCATTCAGAGTCGATGGAGAAATCGAAAACTTTACAGACATGCTAAAGCTAAGACAATTCAGCACCACCAAACCAGCTCTACAACAAATGCTAAAGGAACTTCTCTAAGCGGGAAACACAAGAGAAGGAAAGGACCTACAAAAACAAACCCAAAACAATTAAGAAAATGGTCATAGGAACATACATATTGATAATTACCTTAAATGTGAATGGATTAAGTGCTCCAGACAAAAGACACAGGCTCACTGAATGGATACAAAAACAAGACCCATCTATATGCTGTCTACAAGAGACCCACTTCAGACCTAGGGACACATACAGACTGAAAGTGAGGGGATGGAAAAAGATATTCCATGCAAATGGAAATCAAAAGAAAGCTGGAGTATCGATACTGATATCAGATAAAATAGACCTTAAAATAAAGAATGTTACAAGAGACAAGGAAGGACACTACATAATGGTCAAGGGATCAATCCAAGAAGAAGATATAACAATTATAAATATATATGCACCTAACATAGGAGCATCTTAATACATAAGGCAAATGTTAACAGCTATAAAAGAGGACAATGACAGCAGCACAGTAATAGTGGAGACTTTAACACCTCACTTACACCAATGGACAGATCATCCAGACAGAAAATTAATAAGGAAACACAAGCTTTAAATGACACAGTAGACTTGATAGATTTCATTGATGTTTATAGGACATTCCATTTGAAAACAGATGATTACACTTTCTTCTCAAGTGCACACGGAACATTCTCCAGGATAGATCACATCTTGGGTCACAAAGCAAGCCTCAGTAAATTTAAGAAAATTGAAATCATATGAAGCATCTTTTCCAACCACAACGCTATGACATTAGAAATAAATTACAGGGGAAAAAAACGTAAAAAACAAAAACATATGGAGACTAAACAATATGTTACTAAATAACCAAGAGATCAGTGAAGAAATCAAAGAGGAAATAAAAAAATACCTAGAGACAAATGACGATGAAAACACGACGATCCAAAACCTATGGGATGGGATGCGGCAAAAGCAGTTCTAAGAGGGAAGTTTATAACAATACAATCCTACCTCAAGAAACAAGAAGAATCTCAAATAAACAATCTAACCTTACACCTAAAGGAACTAGAGAAAGAAGAACAAATAAAACCCAAAGTTAGTAGAAGGAAAGAAATCATAAAGATCAGAGCAGAAATAAATGAAATAGAAACAAAGAAAATGATAGCAAAGATCAATAAACCTAAAAGCTGGTTCTTTGAGAAGATAAACAAAATTGATAAACCTTTAGCCAGACTCATCAAGAAAAAAAGGGAGAGGACTCAAATCAGTAAAATTAGAAATGAAAAAGGAGAAGTTACAGTGGACACCGCAGGAATACAAAGCATCCTAAGAGACTACTACAAGCAACTCTATGCCAATAAAACGGACAACCTGGAAGAAATGGACAAATTCTTAGAAAAGTATAACCTTCCGAGACTGAACCAGGAAGAAACAGAAAATATGAACAGACCGATCACAAGTAATGAAATTGAAACTGTGATCGAAAATCTTCCAACAAACAAAAGTCGAGGACCAGATGGCTCCACAGGTGACTTTTATCAAACATTTAGAGAAGAGCTAGCACCTATCCTCCTCAAACTCTTCCAAAATATTGCAGAGGAAGGAACACTCCCAAACTAATTCTATGAGGCCACGATCACCCTGATACCAAAACCAAAGATACTACAAAAAAAGAAAATTACGGACCAATATCACTGATGAATATAGATGCAAAGTTCCTCAACAAAATTCTAGCAAACAGAATCCAACAATACATTAAAAGGAACATACACCATGATCAAGTGGGATTTATCCCAGGGATACAAGGGTACTTCAATATACGCAAGTCAACCAATGTGATACACAGTATTAACAAACTGAAGAATAAAAACCATATGATCATCTCAATAAATGCAGAAAAAGCTTTTGACAAAGTTCAACACCCACTTATGATAAAAACTCTGCAGAAAGTGGGCATAGAGGGAACCTACCTCAACATAATAAAGGCCATATATGACAAACCCACAGCAAACATCATTTTCAATGGTGAAAAACTGAAAGCATTTCCTCAGGAACAGGAACAAGACAAGGTTGCCCACTCTCACCACTATTATTCAACATAGTTTTGAAAGTCCTCGCCATGGCAATCAGAGAAGAAAAAGAAATAAAAGGAATGCAAATTGGAAAAGAAGTAAAACTGTCACTGTTTGCAGATGACATGATACTATACATAGACAATCCTAAAGACTCTACCAGAAAACTACTGGAGCTCATCAATGAATTTGGTAAAGTTGCAGGATACAAAATTAATGCACAGAAATCTCTTGCATTCCCATACACTAACAATGAAAGATCACAAATAGAAATTAAGGAAACAATCCCATTCAGCATTGCAACAAAAAGAATAAAATACCTAGGAATAAACCTACCTAAGGAGGTAAAAGACCTGTACTCAGAAAAGTATAAGACTGATGAAAGAAGTCAAAGATGACACAAACAGATGGAGAGATATATCACGTTCGTGGATTAGAAGAATCAATATTGTGAAAATGACTATACCACCCAAAGCAATCTACAGATTCAATGCAATCCCTATCAAATTACCAATGGCATTTTTTACGGAACTAGAACAAAAAAATCTTAAAATTTATATGGAGACAGAAAGACCCCGAATAGCCAAAGCAACATTGAGGGAAAAAAACAGAGCTGGAGGAATCAGACTCCCTGACTTCAGACTATACTATAAAGCTACAATAATCAAGACAATATGGTACTGGCACAAAAACAGAAATATAGATCAATGGTACAGGATAGAAAGCCCAGAGATAAACCCATGCACCTATGGTCAACTAATCTATGACAAAGGAGGCAAGGATATACAATGGAGAAGAGACAGTCTCTTCAATAAGTGATGCTGGGAAAACTGGACAGCTACATGTAAAAGAATGAAATTTGAACACTCCCTAACACCATACACAAAAATAAACTGAAATTGGATTACAGACCTAAACGTAAGGCCAGACACTATAAACCTCTTAGAGGAAAACAGAGAGAGAACACTCTATGACATAAATCACAGCAAGATCCGTTTTGACCCCCCTCCTAGAGAAATGGACATAAAAACAAAAATAAACAAATGGGACCTAATGAAACTTAAAAGCTTTTGCACAGCAAAGGAAACTGTAAACAAGCTGAAAGACAACCCTCATAATGGGAGAAAATATTTGCAAATGAATCAACAGACAAAAGATTAATCTCCAAAATATATAAACAGCTCATGCAGCTCAGTATTGAAAAAACAAACAACCCAATCCAAAAATGGGCAGAAGAGCTAAATATACATTTCTCCATAGAAGACATACAGATGGCCAAGAGGCACATGAAAAGCTGCTCAACATCACTAATTAAAACTACAATGATGTATTCACCTCACACCAGTTAGAATGGGCATTATCAGAAAATCTACAAACAACAAATGCTGGAGAGGGTGTGGAGAAAAGGGAACCCTCTTACACTGTTGGTGGGAATGTAAATTGATACAGCCACTATGGAGAACAGTATGGAGGTTCTTTAAAAAACTAAAAATAGAACTACCATATGACCCAGCCATCCCACTCCTGGGCATATACCCTGACAAAACCATAATTCAAGAAGAGTCATGTACCATAATATTCATTGCAGCTCTATTTACAATAGCCAGGACATGGAAGCAACCCAAGTGTCCATTCACAGATGAATGGATAAAGAAGATGCGGCACATATATACAATGGAATATTATGCAGCCATAAAAGGAAATGAAATTGAGTTATTTGTAGTGAGGTGGATGGACCTAAAGTCTGTCATACAGAGTGAAGTAAGTCAGAGAAAAACAAATACCGTATGCTAACACATATATATGCAATATAAAAAAAAAAGATTCTGAAGAACCTAGGGGCAGGACAGGAATAAAGATGCAGACGTACAGAATGTACTTGAGGACACGGGGTGGGGAAGGGTAAGCTGGGATGAAGTGAGAGAGTGGCATGGACTTATATGTACTACCAAATGTAAAATAGATAGCTATTGGGAAGCAGCCAATAGTACAGGGAAATCTGCTAGGTGCTTTGTGACCACCTAGAGGCGTTGGGATGGGTGGGTGGGAGGGAGATGCAAGAGGGGATATATGTATATGTATAGCTGATTCACTTTGTTATAAAGGACAAACTAACACACCATTGTAAAGCAATTGTACTCCAATAAAGATGTTATTAAAAAAAAAAAGAAAAGACACATGCATCCCAGTGTTCATTGCAACACTATTTACAATAACCAGGTCATGGAAGCAACCTAGCTGCCCATCAGCAGTCAAATGGATAAAGAAGATGTGGTACACATATATAATGGAATATTACTCAGCCATAAAAAGGAACGAAATTGGGTCATTTGTAGAGACATGGATGGACCTAGAGACTGTCATACAGAGTGAAGTAAGTCAGAAAGAGAAAACCAAATAATTGTATATTAACGCATGTATATGGAATCTAGAAAAATGGTACAGATGAACTGGTTTGCAAGGCAGAAATAGAGACACAGGTGTAGAGAACAAACGTATGGACACCAAGGGGGCAAAGGGGCGGGGTGGTCATGGTGGAATCAACTGGGAGATTGGGATTGACATGTATACACTAATATGTATAAAATAGATAACTAATAAGAACCTGCTGTAAAAAAAATTAAAAAAATAAAAATTAAAAAAAAAAGGAATTGTGTGTGAAAGTGAGGCTGGGCAGCACCAGAGGTGAACAACTTCTGGGAACCATGTAACCCTGGTAGGCCATGCCCTCTGTTACCCCGAGACTGGACTCTGCAAGAATTTCCACCTAAAGCTTCCTGATATACTGCATCTGACCCCCAGGTCCCACGGGTGAGTCCCTTCTTTAAGGCGGTATAAACTATGCATTCTGGGACACCATAAAGAAGGTGGAAAGTTTAATGTATTTGAGAATGAAAGAAATGTGTTTCACAGCAGAGGTCCTCCTGGAAGCATGGCTGTAAAAAGTAAGCCATAATAACATGTAATGTTCTCCTCATAAAAGCACAGGCGGTGAGAGGCATGGCTTTTAAAGGAGTTAAGTAGTTTTAGACCTAGAAGAGTGATCCTTCTCTTGAATAATACAAGTTAGAGGAAAAATTGTTCAGCTCATTATTTTACCCAAATCCTCACCCTTAATGATTTTATTTTGTAGTTTAAGGATACGAAGCTGAAGTCCATCACTTCTTTCACCTTCCTCCTACATGTTTGGATCACTTAACTTCCTTAAACTGCAGTTTCCTTGTATGGAAAATGAAGAACCCACAGGGCCTCCCAAGGGCTCTGTGCAGAGTAAAATTTAAGAACACAAATCCTTTTTAAAAGTTGAAGTGATGAAATATTTTAACAATTTTCCCACATTGGTTGAGATAATGTAGACAATTTTCAATACAGTTTAATTTTTTTTAATTGAGATATAATTGACATATAACATTATATTAGCTTCAGGTGTACAGCATAATGGTTCAGTATATGTATATGATATAGTTTACATTTTAATCGTAATATGCTACCGTTAGTTCGTGCTATCCACCCCTGACTCATCCCTCTTTTCATCCATCCATTCATTTCCCAAATAGTTATTGCTGATGTGGTTCTCGTAAGTCCCTGTGCTCACTTACGGGGGTACATAAGTACCTGCTAAGTCTGAGTACCTGCTCCCAGGGAATTTATGGTCTGGTCTGGTGCGGCAGGGAGGCAAATGATATTATGAAGTGATGCATATAATGAGAAAGATATATGCTAAGTAGTATAAAGAAGAGGTAGGTGGTTTAGATCCCACCTTAACCCAACACTTTACCTGATAGCGGTGTCGTTGTAGACAGAAGTGTATCTTCAACAACAACAAAGCCTTCCTCTTGAGTATGACCAAATAATAAAATTCATGAATGCATTTGGGGAAATGATTTTTCAAATTCTTAATTATGTTCATACTGTGAATATAAGCGGGGATGCAGTCTATGTACATGACATTAAGTACCTATAAGGTACAAATGCATCTTGCATGTGCTTTCTGCGTTTGCCTACAGGGAAGATATAAAAGGATTTGGAAGCAAGTAGAGGTACTTCAGCTGAATGGAGGGGGGCGGGTCTCAAGATTATATGAAGAAGAAGGTAATCATAGACAGCATCTCAAAGCACACATCGGGAATAACTTTACCTGAAAGGCTGCGGTGACTATTTCAGGTGAAAGGAATGGTATCTAGTATAGTTCACATGTCAGAAAGAAATGCGTGCGGGGGATAGTAGAATATTCCATCTATTTCTTCAGTGCTGGCAAAATAGACTGGATGTTTTGGAAGGCTACAAAGTGCAGGCTTTTAATACAGTCATACCTGAGTTCCAATCCCAACTCTGCTACTTACCATATGTATGACCTTGGCCACTTCTTTTAACTGTTGTGTGCCTCAGCGTCCTCATCTATAAAACGGGGTGAAGTGCCTTATTTGCAGTGTTGTTACCAGGATTCAATGAAAGAATATATAGGGAGAGAATTTAGCACTATGCCTGGCACCTAGGAAGCACTTGATAAATGTAGTTATTATTATGGTGTGTTCTGCATTAGACCTTGCTATGTGTTATTATGATCTAATCTCAAGTCTGCAGTCACCAGCCTGGTAGTCAAGGTAGGCAGCTGAAAGCAGAGCAGATGTGCAAATGCACAAAAACCATACCTGGAAAAAAAAAGTTTTTAACAATGTCCCTGTTGGTCTCTTTGTCAGAGAACAATGACCAGATGTGGTTTTTCAGGAAGGCCCTTACAAGGGGGATGTGGACTCTATATATTCAAAACCTGGTATTGGACACTAGTTCCAAATGCATCCAGTTTAGCCAACTGAATGGCTTTTCATTGGGCTACCTGTTCACTCCAAGTACTTTAGAATGTAAGCAATTTTGTTAGAGACCAGAGTTCTTGGCCTTCCTCAATCAATAGAAATTGGTAAGAGGCCAGACAGGAAATTCAGGCAAGGCTTTATTGGGGCCCCTGGGGCAGCAGAGGGGAGCGAAAACAGGTAAGAGTTTCCCTTGCTCACTCCCAGAGGAGGGGAGCGAGCTGGTTCCTTCTATGGGGTGGGGGTAGGGGTGTGTCCAGGGGTCAAGCTGGAGGGGTGGCTCAGGTGTTTTGCCCACCCCTTTGGTGGTCTTGAGTGCAGGGGGCATGCGCAGGACCCTGCTTTTGATCGCTACGCTGTGTTTTTGCTCTGGGCTCTGCAGATGTGGCAGTTGGGTTGGTCTTTTGGTTCATTGTCCAGAATTTGCCCCAACTGCACATGTACGCAGTTATTTTCAGTCCCTTATAGTTTCTTTGTATTCTGTTGCTGGAGGAGACATTTATCCAGGTGCAAGCATTGCAGCACTGCAGCAAAGGGTCCCGGGCCCCAGGTCCCAGCCTGTCTCAATTTCATACTTGCTGTCCTGCCCTTGATGTGCAGGTGAGATGGATTCTTCACTGAGGTCCTTTAAGATCATAAAGAACTAAGTTTATCTTTCTGTTATGTTGTCCATTACACTCAGGTTTAGAAAGCCCCATAGCTGACAGAGCCAGTGCATTTACATAATTAACTGTGTTAGATAAATCTGACAGTATTTAAATTCTCTACTAGCAGTGCAGTAAATAGGCTCAGTATCAAACCAAGCAACCCCTCTGTGGTCCCTCTGTCTAAACTCCCCCATCTTGTTTAGAAGCCATATTATCTGAGCAGGGGCCTTGTTCCTACTCAACTTGCATTTGCTTGTTTTTTTTTTTTTTTCCCTCTCCCAACTACTCCCTGTGTAGCAATGAACAAAGTATACTGACCTCTAGGGATATTATTTTAATCGTTGCATTTCATCTAAGACTTAAACACACAGAATTTAAAAAACCTCAAATTGTATAAGTTTCAGTATAATTTAGAAGGAAAAATGGACTTTTTTGGACCTATATCTTTAGTTACTGGAGTTTTAATAGCTTGGAAGTGCAGTGATGCTTGAAAATGTAAATTTTTGGAAGGAAGAAGGTTCGGAAATTGTGACCTACTTAACTTTTAGTGGATTGGACCATTGAGCCAAGAGGCATGGTGACCACCCTCTGGGGGACTTCAGACATGGTGTTATGATTGTCAAACTCCAAGCCTAGGCTAGTTATAATTAAGTGAGGATAATCTCTATCTGGGACAGAGAAATTCTAGAACCAGTCACGTGGGTTTACATCTATGTAGTGTTCCAGGGGAGGCTGTCCTCATCTCTAAACTCAAGGCCTGGCAGGTTGTGGATCTTACGTGTTTGTTGAATGAATTAGAATACCATACTGTCTGCTTCCATAGTAAAATTCTCTCTTGCCCCCCTTAAAGGCATAATAAGTGAAATCATTAGAGAGAATCACAATCCAAGGCCACCCTGGATTAGAATAGGTGGCTATAATAATAACAAAACCCCTTTACTGGAAATCCTATATTTGGAAAATCATTAGAAATAAATCCACATGGCTGATTAGAATTCAGAAGCCCTAATTATAACTACTGCCTTTTCCTTTTCAGACTTCTGAGCTTAACTCTTGCTATCCTGTATCACCTTAGTGGATCCAAATTGTGACAGCGGAAAAAGACATTCAGAGACCAGAAGCCCTGATGTGAGCGGCCAGTGTCCCTTTCCCACTTAAAGCTGCTCCCCCCCCCCCGCCCCCCATTCTCATTCTGCCACGCTCCATCAGAGAGGCCTGCATGAGCTTGTTTTTACTAATTAGTACCAATTCTAAGTGCATTTAATGCAGTGTGGGAAGAGAAATGGATAATCATTTCATAGAACTAAAGGACCTCCCGTTTTTGTTGTAATAGTGATACCACTGGTCCGGTGTGATGGTTCTTAGCTGGTACGGCACCGCTCTGAAAGCAGTGTGTGGGTCAAACTTGTGAGTGTGCACTTGGTTATCGTAATGACTGGAGGAGAGCTACTGGAATTCAGGAGAGGACAGGGGTGCTAGTGGGCTGCAATGCATAAAGGAGTTTTGCATAACAAAGACAATGAAGAAATGTTTGTGAGCTTATTGGACGTTCAAGTAGGTTAAAAAATATTGTTAATAATTATTTGGGTGTAGGATTTAACACCCATGTCTATGTAAATATGAAGTTTTTTGGTTTTTGTTTTTTGGGTTTTTTTTGCGCAGAGTGAATATATGTTGAATTTTCCAGGAATGAAACTATCATGTATATTGAGGGACGGTAGGACTCGGAGTCGGAATTTCCCCAGGAGTTGCTGATGCTTTCAGACAGTCCCATCCATCACAGCTGCCGTGCTGCTGTGGTGTAACGGGCACCGATGCCTCACGCTTGTGTCTGCATTTGTAGCTGTTGCAATCAAGGTGAAGTACACAACTAGTTTTGCACCTTCCTGGGTAGAAGAACCCGACAGATTACATACTTAAAGGCATGGCATTTTATTAGTATTTACTTTTCTTCTATTTCTTCTATGTTTATATAGTTAGGGCATTATATTATTTCTTTTGAAATTATGTATGAAGGTCAATATCTATGAATCTCATTTTAGGATAGCAAAGGGGACGCAATCAAACATTTATTACAGGAGTGTTGGGTTCTGTTGGCAATGGCAACCACTGATTTAGTGCCTATCATGTCTCTGGTACTATGATTATCCTTTACCGGCAGTATGACTAGTTTACAAATCAGAAGACTCAAGCTTGCTGAGTGAAAGTCATAAACATGCTTGTAGTTGGGAGCAGGCATACAAACTTGTGTAGATCCAGTAAGTCAGACAACGCTCACAACCACTCCACAGTCTGCTGCCAGTCAGAGGCTCTGCTGCTGCCTTGTCATCAGCCAAAAGCAAGGCCACATTCTCATCCCCCATAAAGACTTCCCGGTCTGTACCTGAGGGCTCCCTATGTAGATCAGCCAGCACCTAACCCATAAGCGTCCCACTTGAGGAAACATGCACAGTGAACTTGGGGAACCACATAGTGTCCCTGAGGCTAAAGGTTCTTGACCATCAAGACCAGAGCACTCTCAGTGTCCGTTATGAATAACATTCAAAGTTGATGACAGTGGGGCTGATTCTGTAACTGAGTATGTTTACATATGGAGGGAGCACCAGGGGAGTTTTGTTTGGTGAAGTAAAAGTGGAGCTGGTGAGGCTCAGAAAGACCACCACACAGAGAGATGCCAGGGGAACATTCCAGAAGAACCCACGTTGGGTAATTGGTCCAGAAAGGATGGTCCTCTTCACACCCAACTGCCAAGGACAGAGCTAGTGAGTTGGGCCTCATCTTCCATCGCCCAGAGTAGCAAGGCTCTTCACGTGGAGGACGCCACTTCCATCACTGCCTCTCCCAAGGCTCCTGCAGGGAGCTCTGCCATCCACCATGACCAGTGCTGTTGCTACGAGCTGGACTGGCTTGTGTGTCACACTGATGCCCAGCAGCTTTCTTTCATTGTTCTTACTCCTTTCTCTGTTCTCCTAAATATAATTACTATTGTTTCTCTTCAGGTTGATAGGCTTCAGTTATTATATTTTTAAGAAAAACTCATAGGCAGTATTTTCCAGTGTGATAGAAAGAGCTTGATGACTGATTCCTTTGATCAACACGTCTTGATTGTCTGCTCAGTATTTCATTTAGCAGCTAAGATCAATAGCCATGACACAGCCTCTGATAATGTGCACAGTATCTTCTAGGCTCTGCGTTCCTCTGCCAGCTCTTGCCTTGGGCAAGATCCTCACCCCCTTTGTGCCTCAGTTTCTCATGTGTAAAATGGAGAAGTAACAGTGCCTCATAAGGTAGTTGTATTGATTCACTGAAGTAAAAGCACTTAGAACAATACCTAACACAGAGTAAGTGCTCAATGAATCGATCTAGTAGTAATAGAAGTGGTTGTAAAAGAAAATTAGTCTTAGTTGCTCACAACTGTCTTTCACAGTTTTGCAGAATTTAAGTGACTGGCCCGTGAAGAACCATTCAGCTAATAATGGATAGAATCCAGGTTATCTAAATCAGGGTCTCTCAACCGTGGCACTGCTGACATTTTGGTCTACATAATTCTTTCTTGTAGGGCTGTTCTGTGCATTGCAGGACATTTTGCAGTATCCCCGGTCTCTACCCTCTAGATGTTAGTTACATACCTCAAGTTGTGACAACCAAAAACATATTCAGATGTTGCCGAGTACCCCTGTAGATGACGGTTGTGTACAGAATTGCCTCTGGTTGAGAACCACTGGTGGAAGGCAGTATTCTGCCTTTTTCACTATCCGCATCATGAAGGAAAATCCTTTTTTATATTTTTTTAAACAGATGAGCTAAGTGATGAGGCATTTCTTCACTTTAGAAAAGAAGCTTTTGCTTTCAAAAGCTTTCAAACTATGTCATTACTTTAAATAATCAGCTTGGTGGGTATAATCAAAACCCAATTCAACTAAAATAAATAATCATATGCAGCTAGAACACTGTCCCTCTGGTCAGTGAGTAGAATAAATATACTTTGTTCTTCCACATTCTCTGGTTAACGCCATGGGAGTGTGAAAGCAGTCTTGAGGAGATACTGGATTCTTCTAACACACAGGCTGCAGGGGCTCTAGCGGCTGTTATAACCGTAGGAAGAGATGAAGGTTTGGAGGAGAAGGAGTGGGATTTCTGTGCATAGTGTCATCAGAGCATCTCTTTTGTAACTTAAGGGAAAGGATACTTCCTCACGTTTATTTAAAATACTCGATTTTAATTTTTAAAAGTGGGACATTTCCTGGGGGATACATCCATCTCATCCTTCTCATCAAGATTTCCTAGCCAATCATGTCACCCTCATTCTGCACTGGGCACCCAGGACAGTGTCTGGGAGACAGCTGGCCTCTGCTGGTGTCTGTCTGAAGCCACGGGAGGTCACATCACCCTTTTGGGTCAGGTTTTCTCCCTGCCTTTCTTCAGGACATCATACAGCAGACGATGCCCGAGAAGCCTCATCAAGTGGTGTTATTTGCTTCTAAGGGCAAGTCATACACACCCTTGATGTTTTGCGTAATGGGACCGACAGTGAGGACCGACTGATTTCCATATTCTGACCTTTACCCCTAAAGTTCTAAACGTGCTTGTTGCAGGTGCTTCTCTAAGGCTTTCCTATAAAGTGTGAGCCTGTGATGTTTTGTTCCTTCTGCCGTCCTGTCCCTGCTGTAGGCGGCCGATGGAGTTCAGTCTCCTCTGGTGGATTTTCCTGTTCTTTTGGAGGTTGCTTCATCCCCCGAAGTCCCAGATGCTTCAGACTGTGATTCAGTGGGGAAAGTGTCCCTCTGATGATGGTTTCCTTTTGTCCACTTTCTTCCCTTGAGCATGTTTAAGTTTCAGTCACCGTCAGGCAGCAGAAATGGGCTCTTTGAGGCTAGCTGTGTTATGATTTACCCCTTAGTTTTAAGGTCTCTGATAGGCGTTTGCTTGGCCTAATTCTCTTAGAATGATCCAGGGAAACCTAACACATTCCTTGTCACTCCATCCTCATCTGGGGTGAAATCGAGTGGGAAGAGGGAAGTCTGGGAGTCAGTGTCATTCAAGGAGGAAGTAAATCCAGAGGGGCTCTCCATACCAATGAGACCGGATTATAATGAAAGATCAATGAAAGAGGGGTGGTTTAGGTTTCTGACAAACATCCGTGATCAGGTAAGGCTGATGTGAGATTATGGAAGACTTGTGATCTGGGCGTGTCTACATTGCTGTGGGCAGAAATGGTGCTGACCATGTGGGGAAAGGGCCAGGGCAGGAGAGTGTAAGTGAGCGCGTGGGCCCTCAGGTTAGGCTGCTTGAATTGGAATCTAGGTTTTCTTCCCTTTCATAGGTGTGACATCCTACAAACAGCTAAATATCTGTGTCTCTGTTTCCTCATCTGTAAAATGGGGATAATAAGAGTACTGACTCCATAGGGATGAGAATTGACTGAGTTAATACATTTAAAGTAATTGTAAAGAATCTGAAAAAGAATATATATGTGTATACATGTAGCTGAATCACTTTGCTGTGCACTTGAAACTAACACAATATTGTAGCTCAACTATACTCCAATATAAAATAGAAATTAAGGGAATTCCCTGGTGGTCCAGTGGTTAGCACTCTGAGCTCCCACTGCAGGGGGCACAGGTTCAATCCCTGGTTGGGGAACTGAGATCCCACAAGCCGTGTGGTACGGCCAAAACAAAACAAAACACTACTATAATAAAATAAAATAAATTAAAAAAAATAAAGTACTTGGAAGAGTGCTTGGTGCCTAATAATAGGAAGTGTTACCTCTTGTTATTAACAAGAAATGGCCAGGTTATAAGGAGTGCCTTTCTCCCCACTTAAATACTAACATCTACAAAGGACCTTATTCCACCCTTTATTTCCCTCTGCTGTTTTTCTTTTTTAAATTTTTATTGGAGTAGAGTTGATTTACAATGTTGTGTTAGTTTCAGGTGTACAGCAAAGTGAATCTGTTATACATATACACATATCCACTCTTTTTTTATGTTCTTTTTCCATATAGGCCATTACAGAGTATTGAATAGAGTTCCCAGTGCTATACAGGAGGTCCTTATTAGTTATCTATTTTATATATAGTTGTGTGTACATGTCAATCCCAATTTAAGAGCCATCCATTTAATATATTTCCTTGCCTCCCAATGCCTCTCTCTTGGGTAAATATGCTGGTACTGTCGAGCCTGGTCTTCTTCTGGCCTTGGAGTTAACAGAGGCAGCTAGTTAACTCTCCAATCCCCTTTCTTCTGATGATAGACCCTTTTACCCCGGCCTTAGAATTGGGGACCTGATCCAGGTGTGACCAAGAGGCCTCCTCTGCTACAAAAAAAGATGTTTCGAGGGTTGTGCCTGTGATATCTGGTGGTCAGAGCCCTTCTAGTGGTTGCTATACACACACTGGACTGAACAGATTCTCTCTTTCTGCTGCGGCTACTAAGCTGGTGGTGCCAGCATCAGATTTCTTGTTAGCAGGAAGAGCAGTGGAAGCAGACTTAAGAAGAGGTGAAGAACAAGAAAGGGAGAGAGAGCTGACTGTGTTAGCGCTCAGCTCCAGCCTGGAAGCCACTGCTTCCTCCAGCTTCTCCTTCTATTCTGTCACCTACCACCCTTCCTTCCTGGAGTCAATACATCCCCTCCTGCTTAATCATGTTTACGTTGCCTCTTGGTTCTGTGAACCAGTTAGAGTCTAGAGCTCAAAAAAAAGGGCCAAGGGGCTCCATCAGGGCAGTGACAAATGTTTTACTCATCATTATGATGCCAGGGTTTCGCCTAGCACCTGACTTGGGCAGAGGAACTGCCTGGGTCCCTAGGAGAAGGAGAACTCCCAGTGTCAGAGCTGAGACTCCCTTCTCCTGGGGTCTTACTTTGGTCAGTGACTGGGACCAGAGAGCAAATTCTTGTCTCCTGTGAGTAGAGCCACCTGGGATATTTGCCTGGAACAGGTGACAGTGGATGCCACCAGGTGTGGGATTTGCTGAGAGCCCAAAGCCATCTGGGCTTTGGTACAAAGCCACAGGTACAAGTTCCACCGTGGTGCCTGGTGGGGGTCTTTTGGAAATTTTGGGTGGGATCCGTATTCCCTTATTCCCTAGCTCTTTTAGCTTGCTCTTTTAAAATATCTCCCCCTTGCATATATATGTCTTCTTTTTATTTTTCATACATCTTCACACCTTTCATCTTAACCTCACCATAACTAGCAAAATAGTGGGACAATTTGGAACACTGGCGTGAACACAGATGAGACACTGATGCTCCTGTAGTGAAACAATCTAGGGTTAAATGCCTGAGCTCCCTCTGTCCCCAGCTGGACACAGGCATGACGGCAAGGACAAGGCTGAGGTGTGAGTAGCCTGACAAGACAGGATGTGTTCAAGTGCCCAGTGCACTTTATATTTTACTAGAAAGTGTTTAATACTTTAAATAGACTTTGGAGGTCAGCTTCCAGGAGCCCCAAAGATCAGATCGTCTTTTCCCAAATAGCTATAGCCTACGCTTGAGGAATGGGTGTGGGACACAGGGATGTAAGCCAAGCATCCTCTGTCATTTTGACACCTTTATTAATGTACTGTGGTAAGGAATGAAGTAATCTATTCAGACATGTTTTAGCTAAGCCTGGAATATACATTTTTAAGGCAGGAGTAGGGGAGGGAGTTGAGTGGAGGAAAAACAAAAAGCTAAGGGGAACTAAAAAAAAAAATCTGGATGGACTTTGCAACCATAAATGGTAAAACTAACCCTGTTCCACTGCCAGCTAGAAGAACAGCCGAGTAAGGTTTTGATTTACAGGGACAGCCCAGCAAGGGCCTTGTAGAGAGCTTCGTGCCTGCTATAAAAATGTGATTAGCTATAAAACAGAGAGATTTAACAAGAAATTTAAGCATAGGCAACAGACTTACTCAAAAATAAACAAAAACAGAAATTACTGCCTTCTTGTCTAACCCAACTCGATAAAGACCAGGATTGGGAGAATTCCTTTTTTAGACTTGTGGTATAATTAATGACTTAACTTTTAGATTCAAAGGAAAGAAAAAGGAAAGATGACCTTGAACTTTGCAAATGACTTCAATCTGCCTTTTGTCTGCATTTCTTGCATTTGAGGTGTGCATAGTCCTAAAGCATGAATAGGAGTCCTCGCAAAGAACAACTCCCCATTTTAGACCCTCCCTGGATGCCCAGGCTGGGGGGAAATAGAAGTCGGTGGGAGCATTCAGGGCCTCAGGAGGGGAGAGTGTTTAAATCTGCCAAGTCTCTCAGCCCCTGTGCTCTTTGTAGCCTGTCTGCATTTGCTCTGTAGCAAGTCTGCAATGCAGCCCTACACTGCTGTGAAGGTCGTTGGCCAGAGGCCAAATTGGTTCCAAATGATGGTCCTTTTGAGAACGAGAGGCCCTCCTAAGTTAGTCTGAAGAGGTCCACTGACTGAATATGAGTATGAATATTTAGTTAAAATATTTGCACATCTAGTTCAGGCACCAGGGTGATTTCTTAGATACAACAGCCGTGATCTATGGATTTCTCACTGTGTGTTAGTCAGCATGCAGAACTTTATGTGGATGATCTCTGTATCTTCCAACAAACATTCTGAAGTAGGTTTTATTATCTCCATTTTACAGATGGGGAGATCATATCCAGAGAGATTATTACACGGCCTATAAAAGTTGGAGTTGGGATCAACCCAACCTGTCTGAATCCGGAAATCAAGCTCCTAACCTCTATTCCAAAACAGTGATAGTGCTAATGACTGGCCCAGGGTTGGAGAGTAGAGCTCCAGCTGCAGTTGCGTTCTCTGTCCTGCAAATACCAGGTCTGCTTCCATTCTTTGCTTAAGTCTGATGCAATTCCAGGGTAGAAACCTTTGAAAGATTTGTTTCGTTGCATGAGAGGCATGCCTACTGCATCCCCAGGCCAAACACGAGGTTCCCTTTGCTTCTTTTTGCCACGCCTTGTCCTTTGTGCCTCTGTTGCTAATCCTTTTTCTCCTGAGTATATTTGGCCCCAAACTCTTGCTGTCTGGGAGTGAAACACTGCTTTATTGGAATACATATGCTATGGTGTGGTTAACTGTAATTTCAGGTTCTTCCATCATTCCAAAAAGCACTAGTACATTTTACTGCCCTAGAATACATAATTTAATACTTTTTAAACATGAAATGATCATTGTCATGCTTTAAAGTTGTAGTTGTCTTTCTAAATGTCAGTTTTCTCTCCATAGCCTTATACATGGGGCTCAAAAGGGAGGAAAGGGATTATTTCGAATTAGAAGGGTTTACAGACACATTCTAGAATTTAAAATAGATAAAACCATGATATGACCTGGTTTCGTTTTCAATTACTCCTTGTCTTATAAGTTGAATCTCCACCTAAATCACTGATTAAGACTTAATCCTGTGTGTGCCATGCTTACAGTCTTAATTTTATATTATCATCATTCCATGCAGCTGGCTCCAGCTTCGTTAGGATACTGCTTGTGGTCAGGTTTTACCACTATTGGAGTTTTAAAGGGGGTCTTCTATTAAATGAATGCTCAATCTACCTTTTTAACGTGGCTTTATAACTAGAGCAGACTTTCCCTTTTCAAAATGGCTTCAGTGCTGATTTCTATCAGAATAAGATCAATCTGAATTCTAATGTGGGCCTTGAGAACCTGTGGAACCATACGGTCTTCCTGGAATCTCATCCTCTCCCACAGTTATTCATGGGACGAATGCCAATTTTAGTTAGGGGTCCCTTCTTTGGAGGTCGTTTCTCACATCCTACATGGCTTCAATGCCGCACCTTCCCCTTTTCCATAGCACCTGTGTGCCTTTATCATGACAGTTTTGCCTTTACATGGAAAGGTTTGCTTAAGTTTTATTTCCCCATTGTCTAGCACATAGTAAGTTATCAATAAATGTGTTGAGTGAGTGAATGAATGCATATGCTTTTACAAAAAAAGCAGAACATTTAAGAGAAGTTTGTAACTCAACACCAGGCCACCTTATCGGAGGATCTGTGAGTTGTAGGTACATGTTAGCAAGGTCCATGTCAGTGTGAGCTCCTGTTCTTATGGGGACCTGAGTGACTTCTAGAGGAACTGGTATTTTTGTTGGGCCATAAGGAATAGATCCTCTCTGGTTGTGAAGATTGACAGAGAAATCATGCCAGGAGCAAGGAATGACAAAATTGAAAGGTCTAGAAAGTCTAAAAGCACAATTCAAATTCAAGAATAGAATGTGAGTAGAAGAGAGAAACTCATCTAGGAAGAGCAAGAGAATGATATATTTTGGTGACACATTTAAAGTGTCTTACATGTCTGAACCAAGGAGTTATATTTAATTTTGAAGGCAATCGGAGAGCAAATAAAAGTTTTTGAGCCAACGCATGGTAAGATTCGAAAAGTGCTATGAGATTAATACGGCAATAGCATGTAGTATATCCAGGGATAATAAGAACTTGAATGGGTAGAGAAGTCTCCCAACAGTCTATTTCTACATTCTAGGTTTGAGGTAAGGAGACATAGATTGGGAGTCGGGGGAGTGGGGAGAGATGCTGGAGGTGACAAAGGCATTTTTCTTAGAGTTGGCACGCCATGTATACACACAAGGCTTAATTAAGCTAGCAAAGGAACTCATTTTTCTCTCTCTCATATATCTTAAAAACTTGCCTGAAAAACAGAATTGTGAAATTCTTTTTCTTTTCCCCATAGTGTGTTTAAAAATGAGCAAAGAAATCAACTTTCTATTTTAAAGCCAATGTGGTTTGGGATTTTATTAAAACTAACCAGCACCCTAAAGCAAAGAACTAATGAAGAAATGCTATTTCCCAAAATTAACCAATTACTTCAAACTTGTTATTTGGGTAAAATAACACTATTCTCTTGAGACCTACCTTCTCATTTATATTTTCGATGGAAATTCGGTGATGATTCAAGAACGCTTATAATAACATGGGAAGTTGCAGTGTGAAATCAAAATATTTCTTCCTGATTTTTAATATGTCTTCCAGAAGTTGAGACACAGGGAGTGTAAGTAGAAGCCAAACAGAAAGCAATAGAAGGGGGAGTCTTTTAATAAAAAACACCGAGAAACAGATCATCTATAATCTCTTAAAAAATAACTGATGGCTATTCTTCAAATGGTTATCAAGGAGTATTATAAAAGCATGATAACTTCTAGAACATGGTAGAGTCAATTCACATTCCAACCCAGTAGCCATCACCTAAATTTAAGTCCTGTCTTCAACCTTGATTTCCAAGTTGCAAACAAATTTTGCATATGCACATGTGCATTTGGGGAGCATGTTGACATTTTATTAGTTTATCCAAGGAGTCATAATGGCTAGTTAAGAACTTCAGAGCTTGAGTAGTGATTCTCAAGAAAATCTCTTTTATCCTTACTCATCAAAAGTGAAATGAACAAAATAAAGATGGTGTGCTGTATTTTTTTGTAAATATAGAAGACTATTTTACTCCTGATTTTATGTGAAATAGTGATGATAAATTCTAGTCAACAGTATTAAGTTGTCTTTAATTAAAAAAGGATTCTCTTTTTCTCTTAGTCTCCCTCTAATATCCACAGGGCCCAAATGTGTTTGCTATATATACAGTGACTCACAATTAGCATTATTGAGTTCAGTTACTTAAGAAAGAATTTGGACTGAAAGTGTACAACACTTTTCCACAACAAATGTTGACGTCAAAGGATTGCTGAATAAAGCTCAATTAACTCTAAATCAAGTTAATCAGGAAACTCTATTCTTTTAGACAGGGTAGGAAGACTAATTATAATTGCTGGAGTAGCCTAGACTTCTTTGAAGTATTCAGATTCTTTTTTTTTTTATTGAAGTATAGTTAATTTACAATGTTCAGTTCCAAGCGTATAGCAAAGTGATTCAGTCACACACACACACACACACACACACACACACACACACACAGACACACACACACTTTCTTTTTCAGACCGTTTTCCATTATAGGGTATTACAAGATACGGAGTATAGTTCCCTGTCCTATACAGTAGGTCTTTGTTGTTTACCTAGTTTATATATAGTAGTGTGTATATGTTAATCTCAAACTCCTAATTTATCTCTCCCCCCCCATCCCCTTTGGTAACCATAGTTTATTTTCTACATCTGTGAGTCTATTTATTTATTTATTTATTTATTTATTTATTTATTTATTCGGCTGTGTTGGGTCTTTGTTGCTGCGCGCAGGCTTTCTCTAGTTGCGGCGCATAGGCTTCTCATTGTGGTGGCTTCTCTTGTTGCAGAGCGTGGGCTCTAGGCACGCGGGCTTCAGTAGTTGTGTCTTGCAGACTCTAGAGCATGGGCTCTAGAGTGCAGTCTCAGTAGTTGTGGGGCACGGGCTTAGTTGTTCCGTGGCATGTGGGATCTTCCCGGACCAGGGCTTGAACCCGTGTCCTCTGCTTTGGCAGGCAGATTCTTAAACACTGTGCCACCAGAGAAATCCCTCTATTTCTGTTTTGTAAATAAGTTCATTTGTATCATTTTTTTAGATTCCACATATGAGTGATATCATGATTTTTGTCTTTCTCTGTCTGACTTACTTCACTAAATGTGATAATCTCTAGGTCCATTCATGTTGCTGCAAATGGCATTACTTCATCCATTTTTATGGCTGAGTAATATTCTATGTATATATATATATATACACCACATCTTCTTTAATCATTCATCTGCTGATGGACTTTTAGGTTGCTTCCATGTCTTAGTTATTGTAAATAGTGCTGCTATGAGCATTGGGATGCAAGTATCTTTTCAAATTAGAGCTTTCTCCAGATATATGCCCAGAATTGTGATTGCAGGATCATATGGTAACTATCTGTAGTTTTTTAAAGAACCTCCATACTGTTCTCCATGGTAGCTGCACCAATTTACATTCTCACCAACTGTATAGGAGGGTTCCTTTTTCTCCACACCCTCTCCAGCATTTATTATTTGTAGACTTTTAATGATGGCCATTCTGACTAGTGTGAGGTGATACCTCATGGTAGTTTTGATTTGCATTTGTCTAATAATTAACCATATTGATCATCTTTTCATGTGCCTACTGGCCATCTGTATGCCTTCTTTGGAGAAATGTTTATTAAGGTCTTCTGCCCATTTTTTGATTAGGTCGTTTGTTTGTTTGTTTTCTGATATTAAGCTTTATGAGCTGTTTGTATATTTTGGAAATTAATCCCTTGTTGGTAACATCTTTCACAAATATTTTCTCCCAGTCCATAGGTTGTCTTTTAGTTTTGTTTATGGTTTCCTTTGCTGTGCGAAAGCTTTTAAATTTATTAGGTCCCATTTGTTTATTTTTGTTTTTATTTCCTTTACTCTAGGAGACAAAACCAAAAAATATTGTGACAATGTATTTCAAAGGGTCTTCTCCCTATGTTTTCCTCTGGGAGTTTTGTAGTATCCAGTCTTACATTTAGGTCTTTAATCCACTTTGAGTTTATTTTTGTCTGTGGTGTTAGAGAATGTTCTAATTTTATTCTTTTACAGGTAGCTGTCAGTTTTCCCAGCACCACTTATTGAGGAGACTGTCGTTTCTCCATTGTATATTCTTGCTTGCTTTGTTGTAGATTAGTTGACCATAAAGGTATGTGCTTATTTTGGGGCTTTCTATCTGTTCCATTGATCTATAGGTCTGTTTTTGTGCCAGTACCATACTGTTTTGATGACTGTATCTTTGTAGTATAGTCTGAAGTCAGGGAGAGTGATTATTCCAGCTCCATTCTTCTTTCTCAAGATTGTTTTGGCTAGTCGGGGTCATACAAATTAAAAATTTTTTCGTTCTAGTTCTGTGAAAAATGTCATTAGTAATTTGATAGTGATTTCATTGGATCTGTAGATTGCCTTGGGTAGTATGGTCATTTTAACAATATTGATTCTTCCAATCCAAAAACACAGTATATCTTTCTATCTGCTTGTGTTGTCTTCAATTTCTTTCATCAGCATTTGATAGTTTTCAGAGTACAGGTCTGTTGCCTCCTTAGGCAGGTTTATTCCTAGGTATTTTATTCTTTTTGATGCAATGGTAAATGGGATTGTTTCCTTAATTTCTCTTTCTGATATTTTGTTATCAGTGTATAGAAATGCAACAGATTTCTGTATATTAATTTCATATCCAGCAACTTTACCAAATTCATTGATGAGCTCTAGTAGTTTTCTGGTAGAGTCTTTAGGATTTTCTATGTATAATATCACGTCATATGCAAACAGTGACAGTTTTACTTCTTCTTTTCCAATTTGGATTCCTTTTATTTATTTTTTTCTTCTCTAATTGCTGTGTCTAGTACTTCCAAAACTATATTGAATAAAAGTGGTGAGAGTGGGCATCCTTGTCTTGTTCTCCTGATCTTAGAGGAAATGCTTTCAGCTTTTAACCATTGAGTATGATGTTAGCTGTGGGTCTGTCATATATGGCCTTTATTATGTTGAGGTAGCTTCCCTCTTTGCCCACTTTCTGAAGAGTTTTTATCATATATGGATGTTGAATTTTATCAAAAGATATTTCTGCATCTTTTGAGATGATCATGTGGTTTTTATTCCTCAGTTTGTTAATGTGGTGTATGACATTGATTGATTTGCAGATATTGAAAAATCTTTGCATCCCTGGGATAACCCATTTGATCATGGTGTATGATCATTTTAACATATTATTGTTGCATTCGGTTTGCTAGTATTTTGTTGAGGATTTTTGCATCTGTGTTCATCAGTGATATTGGACTTAAGTTTCTTTTTTTGTGATATCCTTGTCTGGTTTTGGTATCAGGGTGATGGTAGTCGCATAGAATGACATTGGAAGTGTTCCTTCCTCTGCAATTTTTTGAAATATTTTCAGAGGTTTGGTGTTAACTCTTCTCTAAATGTTTGGTAGAATTCACCAGTGAAGCCATCTGGTCCTGGACTTTTGCTTTTGGGGAGTTTTTAGATTACTGATTCAACTTCAGCACTTGTAATTGGTTCACTCATATTTTCTGTTTCTTCCTGGTTCAGTCAGGAGATTTTACCTTTCTAAGAATTTGTCCATTTCTTCTAAGTTGTCTATTTTATTGGTGTATAGTTGTTCATAGTAGTCTCTTATGATCCTTTGTGTTTCTGTGGTGTTGGTTTTAACTTCTCTTTTTTCATTTCTGATTTTATTGATTTGGGCCCTCTTCCTTTTTTTTCTTGATGAGTTTGGCTAAAGGTTTATCAATTTCATTTGTCTTTCCAAAGAACCAGCTTTTAGTTTCATTGATGTTTTGTATTATTTTTATAGTCTCTATTTCATTTATTTCTGCTCTGATTTTTATGATTTCTTTCCTTCTACTAACTTCGGGTTTTGTTTGTTCTTTTCTCGAGTTCCTTTAGGTGTAAGGTTAGGTTGTTTATTTGAGTTTTTTTTCTTGTTTCCTGAGGTAAGATTGTATCACTATAAACGTCTCTCTTAGAATTGCTTTTGCTGCATCCCATAGGTTTTGGATCATTGTGTTTTCACTTTCATTCATCTCTAGGTACTTTTTGATTTCCTCTTTGATTTCTTCAGTGATCCATGGTTGTTTAGTAGCTTATTGTTTAGGCTTCACATGCTTGTGTATTTTGCAGTTTTTTTCTTGTAGTTGATTTCTAGCCTCATAGCATTGTGGTCTGAAAAGATGCTTGATATGATTTCAGTTTTCTGAAATTTACAGAGGCTTGCTTTGTGGTCCAGCATGTGATCTCTCCTGGAGAATGGTCCGTGTGTACTTGAAAACAATGTGTATTCTTGTACTCTGCCTTCAGGAGGCTCTGAGACACTAGGTCAGAGGAACTCAGGAACATGGAGGTTTTTTTTTTTCTTAAATTAAGCACTCCCAAGTTGGTTCTAAGGTAGGTGTCCTCAAAGCACACTCTGATCATCATTGGATGAAAAGGTAACTGTAGTAGTCCACCTGGGAGAGAATAAACATCCTTGTCCCTTCCTGGCTTCTGGTGGTGGCCATCAATCCTTGGTGTTCCTTGGATTGTAGCTGCAGTCACCCCATTCTCTGCTTCTGTCACCCATGACACTGCCCCTGTGTGTCTCTTTCCTCTTGCTAAAAGACACCAGTCATATTAGATTAAGGAATCTTTCTACTCCAGTATGACCTCATCGTTACTAAACTAATTACCTCTGCAAAAATCCTATTTCCAAATACAGGTCACATTCTGAGGTGCTGGAAGTTAGGACTTCAGCATATCTTTTTGGAAGACTCAGTTTAACCCACAACAGAGGGAGGAAGGGGATGTGGCTAAAATAGTTCAGGGATTCTGAAGTCAGAGTCAGTAACTGGTCCAGCATGACTCTCTAAAGGTCTCTTGAGAAACAAGCTAAAATTACAGGTTTCTTTAACCTGACCTCCAGAGTCTGACTTAGGAAGTGTGAGATTGTGCCTTAGAATCTGTATTTACCCCTCTGCCGGAAATACCCACGTGGAGGAGCCCTACCAGAAGCATTCACTAAATTGATGTTTTACGAATGCACTGGGTAAATGATAAGTTATGACCACATAAAGCTTATGCAATAAGCACATGTAGCCACGTGTAATATCTTCACAGTGCACTGCCACCATGTGTTCCTCTATTCTGGCAGAGGCAGGTAAGTGGTGTTCACAGATTATGCTTGTTTAACTGATCACCCCATGCTTTTAAAGAAAATTAAAGCTCCTCTTAACAGCAATTGTTTATAAAATTAAGCACAGTTTCGATGTTTTTGTTTATCCACTATTTTAATTATCAAAGGAATGAGGAAAATTGGGTCATTCACTCCCATGATGACTGTTTTCTTTTCATTAATAGTGGCAAAAGCTCTTCTTGAAGTGGAACCAAAATGCAAATATGAGCTCAACCAGGCCTTTAAGGATTTCAGGAGGCCATGCATTTGATCAAAATTGCATGTTTAAAAATCCTACTTTCAGGATAGAATACAGATAAAATATAGATGGACTGAAGCTAAAAGCGCTCTTTGCTGCAGACACACTCATAATATATACATTGTTAATCCCTGATCATTTCCAAGTAATTGTAGGCTTCTTCATGGAACCAATTTTCTGTTTTGGAGACTAAGATAATTCAAATTGCATGTCTTTAAGTATGGTAATAAGTGGAGTCTGCCAGTGGTTGCTTGTATAACCAATTGGATGTGAATGTGTGTGTGTCTTACAATCTGGAGTTTTGTATTTAGTCCTTTCTTTGGCAAGTGAAGTCACACCAATTTAAGTATTAACAAGTGTGTCTCAGGATCACTGAGTTGCATGTTGAGTGGAATTTATAATTTTTATTATGTCGGCTGTTTCAAATAACACATTTTGAAAAAGCAAATGTGGTTGATATGTGAATCATTTGTACTCAGTTCATAGTTTCCTTTGAGTTTTTTTTACTTATACTTGTGGTCCAAAGGGACTTTTTTCAGTAACAGTGTTATTGTTACTGATCTGCATTTAGTTTGCAAAATTCCATCCAGTATGTTTATTTGCCTCTCTGGTGATGTGGCATATAAAGTGAGGTACAGATTTTTGATGATTCTTGGCATGTCTGGTGCATAAAGTATTTTGCCTAAATCATTATCTCATAGAAAGCATTTTAGTATGAATTAGCAAATTTTAAACAAGTTTGTATATGGTATGCATAGATGTAGATTTAGGAAGAGTGCGACAGGATGTAGATGAGTCTGTGAACTTTCCTCAGGGTCAGGTTGGCGATAGAATTGGGAAAACTATTCCTATTCGTAGTATCTTTTTGGTTCTATTCTCCACTGAGACTGAAACCTTGATTTCCAGATTCTTAGAGAAGGGTTGCATATTTTCTTGAGAGATCCACTATTCTTCGTGTCTCTGCGTCAATAGTCATCAAAGAGAAGCAGGAGAATCTAAGCTGAATAACACGCACACGCCAAATAGTCCAAAGACCAGCGATGGTATTCCACGTAAATATTTAGACCTTCACTGGAAAACAGTAGCTTCAGGCAAAGAGTAACATATATATTATAGTTCAGTCTCAGAATTAACCGGCTGTTCATCATCAAGTCATTGGGTTTTCTCACTTTGTTGTAATGGTTTCCTTTTGGCTCCAGCTCATCTTTTTTTTTTTTTTTAACTTTAGAAACTGTATTTTAAAAAATTAATTTATTTTTTAAATTGAAGTGTATTTGATATACAATGTTGTGTTAGTTTCATCTTCATCGTCATGCTTCAGTTCTTTCACCGGTGTACTAATTAACGTAAAAATATTTTTCAAGTATGATAAATAGTATAATGCAATGAAAGAGGAAAATGCAAAAACTAATGCATAAGGAAGAAAATAAGAAATCCATGGGTTGTAAGACACTCCTGGTGAAATGGACAATTATAATGAAGATACTCTTGGTCTTTAGAATACTTATTGGTTCACCATGTATTTACTGAGCATTTCTGTGTATCGGACATTGTGCTGACAATGAATGGAACGTGGTTTTTGCTTTAAAGACTCACAGGTTGGGAGGAAGTTAGTTAAGTAGATGAAGAATCACAGCATTGTGAAAATGCGACCTTAGAGAAAGGAGGGCTGTGCCGTGGAGCACAGAGGCAGTTGTTCTTGAGAAGTAAAGAAAGTCAGGTCCTTGGTTTGCAAAGACCAGGTCCACTCAAATGAGCTCAAATAAAAATGGGTCATTGAAAGACATGAGGGATTTTCAGAGAAACAAAATGCAGAGGGTGTCTGGTCTCAAGAGTAGCCACTCCACATCTGGCTCTCTCCATCTCTTAAGTGGTCTCATTCTGCTTCTTTCTACATGTACTTTCTCCAATACCAAATCACTGGTATTTTATAGAACAACATACTTTTTTTAGTAGGGTCTTCTTCTTTTTTTCTTTTGTTTTAAATAAAGTTGCCTGTGGTCATCTTCAAGGTTGCATTTTATGCTTAACAAATTGGAAATTATTGACATTTCCAATTCAGTCTTCTCTGTAGATCAAAATATTTATAAACAAGAAAATACTCTTTACAGTTTCTTAGGTACCTGCTAAGTTTGGAGCAAATTCTGCTAAATAGAGTTTATTCTTAATTCTAATGTATAGTATTTAAATATATAACTATTTCAGCCTGAATGTTTTCACATTTTATTTACAATGTTAATTTTTTCATAGACTATTTTTTATTAAAATTTTTTAATTGCAGTATAGTTGACATACAATACTATATTAGTTTCAGGTGTCCATCATAGTGGTTTGACATTTACATACATTATGATCACCACAGTAAGTCCAGTAACCATCTGTCACCATACAAAGTTATTACAATATTATTGATTATATTCCCTATGCTGAAATTATATCTCTGAGATTTATGTATTTTATAACTGAAAGTTTCTACCTCTTAATTCCCTTCACCTATTTCACCCAGCCCCTCCCCGTCCCCCTCCCCCTTCCCCTTCCCCTCACCTACAGTGTTGAATTTTTTTTAAAATTAATTAATTAATTAATTAATTTATTTATTTATTTTTGGCTGTGTTGGGTCTTCGTTCCTGTGCGAGGGCTTTCTCTAGTTGTGGCAAACAGGGGCCACTCTTCATTGCGGTGCACGTGCCTCTCACTATCGCGGCCTCTCTTGTTGCGGAGCACAGGCTCCAGACGCGCAGGCTCAGTAGTTGTGGCTCACGGGCCCAGTTGCTCCGCGGCATGTGGGATCTTCCCAGACCAGGGCTCGAACCCGTGTCTCCTGCATTGGCAGGCAGATTCTCAACCACTGCGCCACCAGGGAAGCCCCAGTGTTGCATTTTTAAATTGAGTTTGCAGGGGTCATTCACAGTAATGTCAGATGTTTCACCTTTAACAGAATGATTTTCCAAAAATTTAGTTTTGATTCTATGAACTGGATGAAGAAAACAAAGTTCTTATTGGAATTAACTTTATTTTGCATTTGAAGTATCAAATGATATTGACAAAATTTGCATTATTTAACTTTTGAGAAGTTCTTTCTCTGCTCATGGATCCAACATACGGACAGTTATTGCTTCACTTTTTGTATATGCATGAAACAACTTGGAACTGAAAATAAGCAAAAGTAATTCAACAAAGCGTTGAATGGTCTAAATGAAAAGTCAGAGTTCGTGGACTAATGTGATACACCTTGCACAGCCACACATGTTAACTTGTCAATTTTAGGCACAGTCTTCCTAAAATAACTTCTAACTTTTGGTAGCAGTTATAATGCTTCTTCAGTAGATCGTGTGTCTTATGGATTTCATAAGGTCAAAAAAGTTTTGGTAGAGTGCTGAGGCCAGAAACCAGATGATAAAAATAGGTGCTGATTTTGAAGGATGTGACCCATTTGATTCAAAAGTGGAGTGTTGGAATTTTATTTTTAATAATATAATATTTTATTTCTTTTTTGAACAATTTATTTCTTTTATTTATTTATTTTTGGCTGTGTTGGGTCTTCACTGCTGCATGTGGGCTTTTTTTCTCTAGTTGCATCGAGCAGGGGGCTACTCTTCGTTGTGGTACGCGGGCTTCTCTTTGCGGTGGCTTCTCTTTGTTGTGGAGCGTGGGCTCTAGAGCGCAGGCTCAGTAGTTGTGGCGCACGGGCTTAGTTGCTCCGCGGCATGTGGGGTCTTCCTGGACCAGGGATCGAACCTCTGTCTCCTGCGTTGGCAGGCAGATTCTTAACCACTGTGCCACCAGGGAAGTCCCAATAATATAATTTTTTAAATAATATAATTTAATGTGCATTTCAGTCTCCTAAGTGTCAGTGACCTCACTGTAACTCAGAAAGTATATAGCATTCATAGAGTAAAGATACACAGTAACAAATGCAATTATATTTCCCCTGAGAACACAAGGATACAACCAGCTAATATTGAGCAGAGCAGATAAACAAGGTCACACTCAGGCCGTGGCAGGTCCTAAGTGTCAGCCCTGAGGAGTAGGCTGGCATCTCAGCGCAACTTCCTTCCCCGTGTTCTTTGTCCTTCAGTGGCCTGGGTTCCTGCTCTTTCTGCCGCTGCTGCTGGTTCCGGGTGGAGTGGCACAATGTGCTGGGGGTCCACTGAGAAGGGTCAACCTAGAGGAGGAAGATGAGGGAGATAGCAGCTCTTTCTGGAAGGGTGAAGAGTTTACCCTTCGGGTCATCCGATTTAAATCTTGGCTTGTGCTGCTCATGAACTTGGTGACTTAGGGAAATCCTTCAGTCTCTCGGGATCTCAGTTCCCTTATTTATAAAATGAGGAATTGGCATGATGACCTCTCTAAATTTGATAGGCAAAGACTCCAAGTTCTGGGACTTCTCCGGTGGTCCAGTGGTTAAGACTCCACCTTTCAAAGCAGGGGTCGCGGGTTGGATCCCTGGTTGGGGAACTAAGATCCCATGTGCCTTGGGGTATGGCCAAAAAATTAAAAGTAAATAAATAAATAAATAAAAATAAATTGCACATCTCTTTAAAAATAAAAACAACAAAGACTCCAAGTTCTGTAATTCAATGGCAGAACTCTTTTTTTCCTTCCTTCCTTCCTTCTCTTCTCTTTCTCCTTCCTCCCTTCCTTCTTTCTTCCTTCCTTCCTTCCTTCCTTTCTCTCTCTCTCTCTTTCTTTCTTTCTTTCTTTCTTTCTTTCTTTCTTTCTTTCTTTCTTTCTTTCTTTCTTTCTTTCTTTCTTTCTTTCTCTGTGTGTTAGTTACAGAAACTATAAAACAGTAACATATTTATTTTGACCTTTGAATGTAAGACAGTTCTTTGAGGTAAAAAAGTTTTCTTCTGAGATTATTCAGGTAGAATCTTTGCATTCAACATAGGGATTCTGAAAGACAATTACAGAAAACAGCTATAGTGAATGCAGAACTCCTTGTGGTGATGTCAAATCCAAGAAAGATTCAAATCCTCTGACAGTTTTCCACCTCCATCAGTCATGTCCAAGTCAACTCTACGCATACACAGTTCATTCAGATTGGTAGGGTGGATTGGGTAAAAAAAAAAAATGATGTGGGCAATTTTTACCTGGTTTAAATGGGTTAAGAAGAATCATGGTAATCAGAGTTTCAGGGCTGCCCCACCTCTGATTTTGCATTTTCTTTTTTTAAAAAAATTATTCATTTATTTAATATTTTATTTATTTATTTATTTATTTATCTGGCTGCCTTCTCTGTGATTGAAGGAGAAGTGCATTGAATTTTCATAAACACGTAATTATCTAACTCCTTCCCAACTTAACATGTTTTGACGTGAAATCCTTAAATACGTATTAACAATCTCAGCGTTAGAGGCTAAGTACTGTAATGTACACAGTTAAGCTCATGTACACAAGCATGTGAACTCAGGAGGGCAGGAATTCCTGTTTGTTTATTGTTATCTACCTTTTGTCGTCAACAGAGCTTGATGCATGAGGTTGCCAAATAGATTACATTAACGAATGTCAGGGTAACCCATGTCCGCTGGAGGGTGAGAACCATGCCTGTTTTGTACAGCTCTGTAGCTACAGCCCCTAGAACGGTGTCTGCGTCTCATTTGTCAAGTGAATGAATGGACTTAGGGAGTTGGTCCTTGCCATTCAAGTCTTGTTTGGGAGGCAGCTTGGCAAAATACTAAAGAGCAGTACTAATTAGGTACCACAATGGTAAATAATCACCGGACACTCATATTTTAATTGTCCAAATGGTAACATAAAAATTGTTCTAGATGTTCAAAGTCGGAAAATAATATATAACATGCATTACCCCCAAAAGACTTTGACGTTGTTGGATTATTTTTATTTCTTTATGTATTGAATAAATCTTTGAGTGCCTCTGTGTTCCAGGCAGTATATCCGGTGCTGGTGAGTCAATAGTGAACAAAAGAGATATAGGTCTTGCCCAAATTAAGCTCATAATCTAATGGGGGAAACAGTCAAAAAAAGTAATAAATAAAATGTTAATTTTTGAAGGGAAAAATGGGACGTTGCGATAGAGAATAGCAGAGGATAGCTACTCCAGAAAGGATAAACTATAAGAATGGAACCTTTAAGCTGAACTTAAAGGGTGAGAAGGAGTCAGTTCTGTGAAAAGCATCCCAGGCAGAAGTATGTGTGCAAAGGCCCTGAGGCAGCATGGAATTCAGTCACCAAGAGAGCTGTTCTCTATGGGAATAAAGAAAGAGGCAGGTACTGAAGGATTTTGAACAGGAGGACATGGTAAACGAATGTACCACGATGAACATGATACAATGACATTTTAAGACATTCACCCTTGCTCAAAAGTGGAGAATGGATTCTGGTGCAGAAGAGTGGAAGTGGGTGTTTAATAGTTCATCAAAGAAATGATGGTGAACTTGATTAAGGTATGTTGACTAAACAATATATGCACAACCTGAAAGTTGCGAGTTATGTTTTATTTGGTGGGAATTTTTGGGACTTCAAGCCAGGGAGGCAGCGTCTCAGGTAACCCTGGGAGAACTGCTCCAAGGAGGCAAGGGGGAGAGCCAGGATATATAGTTTTGCAACAAAGGGCAGTTAGTCTGAACATCAAAAGATTATCGTTAATTAAGGAAAACTAGGTATCTCAGGTTAAGGAACTTGGTGCTTTTCTATGTATGGGAAGATGCAAGAGTCTGGGCTCCCTGAAATTGTTCCTTTGACGTGCACCTTAACTCTCTGGGGCCAGTGTTCTGTTTTCACATCCTGAGTTTCCTCAGGGCTCACCGTGGGGAGTGGCTGCAGTCTGATGGCTGCTAGATGGCAGGTGTCCTTTTCCTTCCTGAGTCCCCTCAGAGCTCACCAGCTCACTGTTGGCAGTGGCTGCAGTCACTGATGACGGTGACATCTTTTGTTCACTGATATGGCCGGCAGTAATCCATTCATCAGGCAGCAGCAGTGATGAACACAAGGTATGGAAAGGTTTGAGGTAGAATTAAAGAATTTACTGTTGGAAAAAAAGTAGAAGAGGGTTAAGGGAGAAGTAAGGAAGGAGGAATTCTCCTGGGCTCCTGGGTGAATTCATGGGAGATAGTAGTGCCCTTTACTGAGGTGGAAAATACTGGTGCAAGGAGACAGATCTGGGGTGGGGAAGCATGGATTCAGTGGTGGACAAGTTCAGCTGGAGATGTCTGCCAGATGAACTCAGAGATGTCAGGGCAGAGCGTGGAACTAGATTGTGAATGCGGATCTCAGAGGAGGCCTCTGAGCTGATGATATAGACGTGGGAATCTCCGGCATGTTGAGGGCACGGTGATGGAGGACCAGCTGGGCATATTAAAGTTCAAACCTTCAGTTTACAGAACATCTACCTGGGGCAGTGAACCCAGGAAAGCGCTTTTCTCATGCCCCATTATTTTACCCAGTCTTTCACTCTTCACCTGGGCTTATACTTTCTCTACTTGCCCTAGGACCCCTGTCCGCATGCATTCACTCTTCCTGACCTTGACTCAGTTCTTCAGTTATCTCTCTCACCTGCCCTAGTTTATCCTGTCATCTCCCACCTGTCTGCTCCAGCCCACCCTCCTTTCAGTCTCCTAACCTGGTCGCTCTCATCAGCTGCTTTTCAACCTTTAGACTCTCACTGTCTGCTACATACCACATTCTAAGTCCTGCAAATCTTTGAAGGTGTGGCTTCCTTTCCAATATTATTATATATCTATCAGTACATCAATCAGTAAAAATGAGTCTGCATTCCTACAAGAAGGAGGAGGAAGAAGAACGGAATGGGGGGGGATTATTGGTTATAGGGCATTTGTAGATCAGGTTCAATTTGCATGTGAATCAGGCAATAGAATTTGTTTTCATGAGACATCTCCCTCAAATTTTCAAGTAATGTCATGAGATAGAAACATTTTTTTTTACTAGGAGGATAAGATGCTAGATGATCAGGTTTCCTATTAATACCGAGCAGGACCCTGTGGGGCTCCTGGGCACAAAAACCTTTGTGTCCCCCATTTCTTGATTATAGGAAATAGGCTTAATTGAGCCTCCATGACCTTCCCTGAGTTCCTATGGGCAGGTTCAAACGGTTGTTAATTAGGGAATGGAGGGGATGCAGGAGACAAGGGAGGAACAGTCAAAAGAAACAATAGTACAGCCTTGGGGCAGGGTCCTGGTTCCCCAACAAGGGATATACATATCTTTGAGCTGTTTTGCAGATACTGAAACCCCTGCCAGGTGGGAGAAGTTAAAAAGGTATGGTGCCCACAAGCAGGTATACCCCAGAGGGGTTGGAACCAGAAGGTTGATGATGCCGACTCCCACTTACCTCCCCACCAACCAATCAGAAGATTGCCCATGAGCTGATCATGCCCTCTTTGAACCATTACTATAAAACTCCTCACTACCCCCTCCAAGTTGGGACACACAGTCTTGAGGGCATTCGCCCGCTGTGGCCCCCTTTGCTTGGCAAAACAATAAAGCTATTCTTTTCTCCTTCACCCAAAACTCTGTCTCCAAGAATTAATTCGGTGTTGGAGTACAGAGACCGGATCCGGCTTCACTATTACCATTTGAATTCCCTCTCAATGCCATGAATATCCATAGTAGTACAGTACTTGATATATTTTAAGTTCTTAGTAGTTACCGATTAAATGAAATTTGTTCTGTAGATATATCCAAAGGTTTTGAGAAGTATCACTCTGTGATACCTTATACCACCACTCACTTTAACTGTTTACACCCTCAATCCTATATCTCTGTTGCCCATTTATCTGCATCCCCCCCTTTACTGGGCCTTGACGTCAGAGGTTCCAAGATTGTAACTTTTCCCCCAAATTACCATGCCAATCTGATGAGCAATTGTTTTAAATAGAAGTATAATTGACCCTACAACACTATGTTAGTTCCAGGTGCACAACATAGTGATTCAATACTTCTATACATTGCAAAATGATCACTGTGATAAGTCTAGTTACCATGTGTCACTACACAAAGTTGATGAGCAGTTTTTTAAAGAACTCACTTTATAGTAATAATTTGCATCTCCTGTAGGCACGTTGAATTATTGATTACAGATCTTCAGGTGTTCATTCCTGAAAGTAAAATCAGCTAATCATCTTATTCAAATATTTTCCATACTCTCAGATCCAGAAAAGACCAGTGTATGCAAATTGTACAAGTATTTTCAATATTCTTTACTACATGTAAAATTTCAGAGTGAAATCCACTTTAAGGTATCCATTTAGCATGGGGACAGGGATTTCATCTGTTAACATTTTGCTAGATTAAAAAAAAGTAATACCACGATAGTCTTTCTAGACTACCTGGATAACAACGTTTCTCGGTGCACATATCTCATTATAAGTAGCTTTCATTTTTAGTAAAGAAACTATATAGTTTGAAAAAAATCTAAAGAATAAAAATCTAATGTTTTTAAGCTGTATGTACTCAGGATGAACACACTACATGCTTGTTGGTGACACTCTGTGCAGGGATGTTGTCATTTGGCTCTATTTCCGTACAGAGGGATCCAAGGCAAAAAGAAGGTTGACCAGCTCTTTGCATTTGCCAGGTTGAAGCCAGGAGCTTCATGAGGAATAGGAAGACTCTTTGTGATTCCCCAAACACTTTGGAATCAGAAGAGGCACAGAGCCCCAGAAGGCTGCCGTGTGACAGCGGAGTTACAAGAATGTTGTCACAAAGAAGGACTAAGCAGTTGTGAGAAGGAAGGGTTGACCTGTGACTTTCTAGAACCTTCAACGTTAAAACCTAGTGGTTGGATCTGTTAGGAAATTTTTCCCAGGAATATAATGCAGTAGGAGTCAGAAGGTTAGACAGAAGCCAGTTACAGAAATGGGTGTTATTGTTTGTTTGCTAGATCTGTCTATAAACCATATACAGTGTGTTTGTGGGAGGGACAGTGTAGAATATGTCAACCTATCCACCATCCAGTGCTGTGATCATGCAACCTTTCTTAGCCCAAATATTTTTCCTGACCACTCCCACCATTGGATATTGACTTCTTCTCATACTATTTTCACCTCAGTGTGTTGCCTTCCTTAAAGGGCTATATACTACTTTTCCCGCCAGTACAGAATTTCCAAAGGAGAAACCAGGGGTCTGTCTTGCTCTTGAAGTACTGTGTTGGAATATTTACTGTTCAATCACCTTCAACAAATAATAGTTGAGCACCTACTTTGAAAGTTCTACAGAGGACAAAAGTGTAAATTACAGACCACAGGGATGTTTGTCCATCTGAGCTGGCTGAGTCAGGCCAGTTCCTATGCCCAAAATCACTTCAGGGTTTCTTGAAGCACCTACATGCCCTTCCGTCTTCATGGGAGAGCTTGCTTTAGCCACTGTGGGATTGTGTAAGTAGCCAGGAGTAGTGTCAGGAAACTCTTCTCTATGTGTCTCCAACCTTCCCTCTCTCCACCCTGTGTCTTTCCTCTTCTTTCAGCTCTCTCCCTTTACCTTTATTTCCTGTCCCACCTCTGTATCAACACCTCCTCTCTTTTTGTTTTTCTGCTTTATTTTGCTGTCTTCCTAAACTAGCCGACAACTATTTTTATTTGTATTTCTCTGCCAAGCTTTGGATATGTATTTCCCGAAAGACCTAAAATGCTTTTCTACTTGCAGTTTCTCTCTCCATTCTAAATCTCTTCATGCCCAGGGGCTGGGTTGGTGTCTGATTAGGAATGATACCTGTCTGCCCTGGTTTTGAATCAGAAGAACATCAGTTTGACATCTGAAGACAAATCACAGAGCTACCCAACCTTTCCCAGTGTCGTCTGCTCACTGAGGTGCTTATACAAATAGCCCCATCTCTAGAGATGGGGAAGAGTTCAGCCTATCACCTGGTTCCCATTTCTCAGCTAATGGGACAGAGGCACAAACCTGTAAAACAAGTAGGTTTGTTTCCAAATGAAAACCAGATGTGCTGAATCCCACTGGAGTACTGGGTCCACTCTCTGTCACGTGTCTTAGCAGGTGCGGAAGGGTGCCCTTACCTAATTTTCACTACTAATCAACCCCAGCATCCCTTTACCTGAAAAATTAGCAATCCAAATAAACTTTCAGTTGCTGTAGCTGGAAATTACAACTGCTGTCATGCAAGGAGCTGAACTGGAGTGCCACATTTAGCTTCTGATGCCAAATATCACATTGCCTGACATCTCGATGCTGAAGAGTTCTCTTTGCCAGTTAATTTTTGCTTTAGGGAATGAACAATCAGTTATCAGATCCCCTGAACACTTGTATAAATCTCTGAGACAATATCTTCAGAAGGAAACAGTCCTTTTTTTCCCTCTTTTGCTTCAAGAAACTTGTGCCAATAATCAAATGTGCTTTTATTCTCAGTTCTATTCACATGAATCCTCCAACTTATATCTTTTTCTTTCGGGTTTTCTTTGTTTTCAGACCAGAAGAGCACTTTAAGTAAAATTTGTGGAATTTAAAAATGCCCAAGGCTTAATAACACACTGTTGGAATATTTGAATATAGCTGAATTTACAGCAATAAAGTTATGTGTTGGAGGGTTGTTGGCAAGGGATAAAGGTTGGAGTTGTCCCAGGAAACATTTTCTCACATAGTTGGTCATTGACTCAAATGGCAAGTGTTCTGGAATCATACTCACATGACATTGGTGGGTCTCTGGAACTAAGAAGTTAGTTCCTTCTCATTGAAAGATCAAGAATGTGTTTTAAATGCAGCACCTGCTGTCTGTAAGATGCCAGGGCCAAGAGTGGAGAAGTCCCTGGAGACACATAAGACCTGGGTCCTGCCCACAAGGAACTTACAATCTAGTTGAGAAGTTAAGACATTACATTGTGGTCCCAAAGACATCATTAAAGATGCAAACATTCTCGCGTCTACCTTCAAAATACACAGTCAGGGCATTTCTTACCATGTCCATTGCTGCCACCCTGCTCTAAGCCACCGTCATCTCTCATCCCGATTATCGCTGTAATCTCCCAAGTGGTATCTCTGTGCTTCCCCTGTGGTCCTGTTTAGCCTACACTCAACAAAACAATCAAGGTGATCCAGTTAAAGAGTGAGTTGGATCATGTCAGTCCTCTGTCAAAAGCCCTTCGAAGCTCCTGGACCCACTCAGTAGAGCCAGTGTTCTTGCAGTATAGACAAGGGTCTACACCCAGTCCAGCCACCCACACCTTCTTTGACTCTCTGCTCTCAACTTTTACCAGTTTTCCTCTTGCACATTCTGCTCCATCCATGCTCTCACCCCCTTGCCTTTCCTGGAGTACACCAGGAATGTTGTGACCTCAGGGCCTTTGCACTTGCTGACCCCTCTGCCAGGAATCCTTTGCACTTGCTGACCCCTCTGCCAGGAATCCTCTATCCCCTGATGACTACTCACCCCTCACATACTCAGGTGTTCACTCACAGCGAGGACTTTTTAGACCCCGTTATCTTAAATTGGGCTCTCGTATGCACCCGTGTGCGCACGTGCCCTCGCACGTACACACACACACACACACACACTTTTTTTTTTTTAATTGGAGTATGGTTGCTTTACACTGCTGTGTCAGTTTCTGCTGTACAGCAAAGTGAATCAGCCATTTGTATACATGTATTCCCTCTTTTTTTGGATTTCCTTCCCATTTAGGTCACCACGGAGCACCAAGTGGAGTTCCCTGTGCTATACAGTAGGTTCTCGTTAGTTATCTATTTTATACATAGTAGTGTATGTATGTCAATCCCAATCTCCCAATTCATCCCACCCACCCCCGCTTTCCCCCTTGGTATCCATACGTTTCTTCCCTATGTCTGTGTCTCTGTTTCTGCTTTGCAAATAAGATCACCTATACTGTTTTTCTAGATCCACATACATGCATTAATATACTATAAAAAATATGGAACCCTTCCTGAATTTACGCGTCATCCTTGCGCAGAGGCCATGCTAATCTTCTGTGTTCCCATTTTAGTATATGTGCTGCCAGAGTGAGCACCGCACGCACACTCTTGCTTGCTTTAATTTTTTTCCATATAGATATCACCGTATGAAACCCTAATAGTTTGTGTGTTATCTATCTTTTCCCCAGTAGGAGCTAAGGTAGTTTTTTTTTTTTTTTTTCAGTTTTGTTTGCCATATCTTTAGCACCTAGAATGGTGCCTGACACATAGTAGGTGGCCAATAAATATTTATTGAATGATTATTTTTATTTTGAGCATGAGGTGTTGTATTCGTTTCTTTGGGCTGCTGTAACAAAGTATCACGAACTGGGTTGCTTAAAGCACAGAAATTTATTGTGTCACAGCTCTGGAGGATAGACATCTGAAATCAAGGTGTCTGCAGAGCCATGCTTCCTCTAAAAGCTGTAGAGGAGAATCTTGACTTGCCTCTTCCAGCTTCTGGCAGCCTCAGGTGTCAACTTCAGCTGCAGCACTTCAATCCCTGCCCCCGTTGTCACATGACATTCTCTCCTCATTTGGGATGGGGTGGAAGGAAAGCTATTCCCTTTTACGTCGTCTCACCTCCCTTTTTCCTCTAAAATTTGACCAGACTAATATCCCATCAATACAGCTCTGGTCCAGCATCCACTCAGACCAGAAACCTTCAGCATCTGTAAGTTGTCTAAATTCTCTAGTCTAGAATTTGAGGTTTTCCACATTCTGTTTGCCATCCTCCATCACATAACCTGTGACCTCTCTAACTTGTAGGATTTGCTCCTCCCCATAGGTACCCTTTCTGCATCCCCACACATGTCTCTTCTTATGCTTTTCTTTCAGCCCTTCTCTAGTGAACCCATTACATAAAGACTTTCCTGCCATCTTCCTTCCTAAGTCCAACTTCTGCATCTTCAAAGCATGCATGCAAGATTACCCCTACCTTTTTGACGGCATTCATTATTTCCTATCCTGTCTTTTAGGTATATGTGAATGAAGGTTTTGTCTCCTCTAAATTAGGATGATAAACATACCAGTAGCATGATTTTTTGGTTGATAAAACTTGTCAGAAGATGGTACATTTAAATTTTAATAAAGCTTTTGTTGTTCTGAATCAAAGAATGTGAGGTTTCAAATGTAAGAACATGTCTTTCCTCAGTTGTTTTCTGAGATAGCAATACACAGTGATGAAATGAGGTCAAGATTCAGAGGGATGGGTTTGAGAAAGAAGAATTAAGAAATGTGGAGGAAGTTGGGTGGATGTTAAAAAGTCTGTGTTAGGAACTTCCCTGGCGGTGCAGTGGTTGAGACTTTGCCTTCCAATGCAGAGGGTGCGGGTTTGATTCCTGGTGGGGGAGCTAGGATCCCACATGCCTCGCAACCAAAAACGTAAAACAGAAGCAATATTGTAACAAATTCAATAAAAGACTAAAAATGGTCCACATCAAAAAAATCTTTTTAAAAAGTCTATATTATATTACATGTAGCCACCTTTGGGTCTCTTTTCAAGCACCTACACTCTCTTTGGAAAATAAATTATTTTACATATTGTGGTATGCCAAATAATGTCCTCTGAAAGATGGCCCCATCATAATTCCTGGAACCTATGATATGCTAAGTTACGTGGCAAAAGGGACTTTGCGGGTATGATTAAGTTCAGGATCTTAAGATGGGGAGGTTATTCTGGATTAGTCTGGCTGGATCCAGTGTAATAACAAGGATCCTTATAAGACAGAAGCAAGACAGTCAGTCTCTAAGAAGAAGATGTAATGACAAAAGCAGAGAAGAAAAGAAGGCTTCATGACAACAGAAGCAGAGAGATATTGAAATGCTGGCTTTGAAGGTGGAGGATGGGGCCATAAGCCAAAGAATGCAGGTGGCCTCTAGACGCTAGGAATTGAATTCTCCCTTAGAACTTCCAGACAGAATACAGACCTGCTGACACCTTGATTTTAGGACTTCTGACCTCCAGAATTATAAGATAATAAATTTGTGTTGTTTTGAGTGACTTAGTTTTGCAGTAATTTATTACAGTGGCAATAGAAAACTAACACATATTTTAAGGCTCTGACAATTAAAAGCAGAGACCAGGGTTTGGCAGTCTTTGCTGTAAAGGACCAGATAGTAAATATTTTAGGCTTTGTGGGCCATCTGGTCTCTGTTACAATTACTCAGCTCTGCCATGTAGCATGAAAGCAGCCAGAGACAAGATGTAAATAAATGGCTGTGGCTGTCTTCCAATAAAACTTTATTTACAAAAATAGGCAATAGACTGGATTTCGCCCATGGGCTGTAGCTTGCTGATACATGGTATAAACCAATGCCTCATCATTGTTTATTGTTTTAATTTGTACTTCATCCTCTTCTGGAATCTTATTCCTGTTTATGTATGCCACATGACCCACTGAACAGAACATTCAACAATGGTCTGAAATTGGTTCTCCAACCAGAAACATTAAGATTTTTAAGTGAAGATGAAGCTTATTATTAACATTCTACAGTCATCTTTAATTCCTCAGTACTTGCATATTGCAAGAATTGTATCCTAGAGGTGTAAATAGCAGTGCTAAATGACTCTGGCTTGATTTGCTCAAGTTAGAAGACCATACTGTATTTTCACAAAGCCTCCAGAATTTCTAATGCTAAGAATATGCACATCTCATGAAAATGTATTTCATCAAGCACTGTCTACAGAGGATTAAACTAAACTGTAAAACCATGTTTTTTGTGTACAGACTTCAGGATTGCTAATGCTCTTTTGTTTATAATTTCTCCCTGGGACATCTCTCTTGAGGCAAATGTTCCCTCAGCAGAGGAGGTACTGTACAGACAGTGTGATTTCTAGCCAAAAAAATTGCTGCACGTGGGGATTCTTATTAGACTTGTGTTGTACTTCTCTTTGCTTTGTGAACCTGACCCCAAACATCTGTATAAATGTGGCAAGTTAAAACAGCTTGCTTATACCTGGCTTGCCAAATACAGTTCTGTTTTCATCATGTTTATATCAGGATTACATGACATTGGCCCACCTCCCGCGCCTGCTGGCTTCCTTCTCCTTTCTTCCTTGTTCATCATGCTGACCTCCAACCTTAACGGCTCAAACCCAATCCTACCCCCTCCATGGTCAGGCCTGCATCATCACTACTTCCTCTGCAACTTCTCCTAACATTCTTCTGGTCTATATGTGGATTAGTTAATTCATGTCACATGAAGCTTTACTGTTTGCATGATTTTTGCTTGCACCCTACTAAATTATAGATGCTCCTATTCAGAAACTAGCTTATAATTATATATAGTTCATAATACTTGGTATAATATTAAATAAATATTATCTGGCTTATTGATTGCTAGATATTTTACTTAATTTGACTCTTTGGATTTTTAAAAAATATTTTTTAGAATACTTTTAGGTTCACAACAAAATTGAAAGGAAAGTACAGAGAATTCCCATACACCTCCTACCCCTACACATGCATAGCCTCCTCTATTATCAACACCACTCACCAAAATGGTACCTTTTTTACCAAGGATGAACCTACATTGACACATCATAATCCCCCAAGGTCCATAGTTCACTTTAGGGCTCACTCTGGGTATGTGCATTCTGTGGGTGTAGACAAATGTATAATGACATATATCCATCATTATAATATCATACAGAGTATTTTCATTGCCCTAAAAATTCTCTGTGCTCTGCCTGTTCATCTCCACCCATGCACTAACACACATACACTCCTGGAAGCCATTTTTTCCTTTTTTTTTTTTTATTGTCTCTATAGTTTTGCTTTTTCTAGAATGTCATATAGTTAGAATCATAACAGGTAACTTGTTAGATTGACTTCTTTCACTTAGTAATATGCATTTAAGATTCCTTCATGTCTTTTCATGGCTTGATAGCTCATTTCTTTTTAGCATGGAATAATATTCCATTGTCTGGGTATATACCACAGTTTATTTATCCATTCACCTATTGAAGGACATCTTGGTTGCTTCCAAGTTTTGGCAATTACAGATAAAGCTGCTATAAACATCTGTGTGGACATAAGTTTTCAGCTCCTTTAGGGAAATAACCAAGGAGCACAATTACTGGATCATATGATAAAAGTAGGTTTAGTTTTTGTGGAAACTGCCAAATTGTTTTCCAAAGTGGCTGTACCATTTTGCATTCCACCAGCAGTGTATGAGAGTTCCTGTTGCTCCTCATCCTTGTCAGCATTTGGTGTTGTCAGTTTACCGGATTTTAGCCATCCTAATTGGCATGTAGTGCTATCTCGTTTTAATTTGCATTTCCCTGATGACATATAATGGGGAGCATCTTTTCATAAACTTTTTAACCATCTGTATATCTTTTTGGTGAGGTGTCTGTTAAGGTCTTTGGTCTATTTTTAATTGGGTTGTTTATTTTCTTATTACTGAGTTTTAAGAGTTCTTTGTATATTTTGGATAACAGCCCTTTGTCAGATGTGCCTTTTGCAAATATTTTCTCTAAGTCAGTGGCTTGTTTTCTCATTTTCTTGATGTCTTTTTCAGAGCAGAAGTTTAAAATTTTAACAACGTCCAGCTTATCAATTATTTCTTTCTTGGACTGTGTCTTTGCTGTTGTACTTAAAGTCACTGTCATATATAACAGCGGTCCCCAACCTTTTTGGCACCAGGGACCGGTTTCGTGGAAGACAGTTTTTCCACGAACATGGGGTGGGGGGATGGTTCAGGCGATAATGCAAGTGATGGGGAGCGGCAGATGAAGCTTCGCTCACCTGCCGCTCACCTCCTGCTGTGCAGCCAGTTCCTAAAAGGGGGTTGGGGACCCCTGATATACAAGGTCATGTAGGTTTTCTCCAGTGTTGCCGTCTAGGAGTTTTATAGTTCTGTGTTTACATTTAGGTCTGTGATCCATTTAGAGTTAATTTTTGTGAGGCATGTAAAGTCTATGTCTAGATTCATTTCTTTTTTTTGCGTGTAGATGTCCGGTTGTTCCTGCACCTTCTGTTGAGGAGACTTATCTTTGCTCCCTTGTAGTGCCTTTTCTCCTTTGTCAAAGATCAGTTGACTCTATTTATGGGGGCCTGTTCCTGGGCTCTCTATTCTGTTCCATTGATCTATTTGTCTGTTCTTTCAACAATACCACACTGTCTTGATTACTGTAGCTTTATGTTAAGTCTTGAAGTTAGGTAGCATCATTGTTCCAACTTTGTTCTTCTTCAGTATTGTGTTGGCTGGTCTGTATCTTTTGCCTTTCATATAAACTCTAGAATCAGTTTGTTGATAATCATACAATAGCTTGTTGGATTTTTTATCGGGATTGCATTGAATCTGCAGATCAATTTGGGAAGAACTGACATCTCAGCAATATTGTATTTCTCTATCTGTGAATACAGAATATCTTTCCATTTATTTAGTTCTCCTTTAATTTTGTTGATCAGAGTTTTGTAGTTTTCCTCACACGGATCTTGTACATTTTGTAGACTTAGGCTTAAGTATTTCATTTTTGGGGGGTGCTAATGTAAATAACATTGCATTATTAATTTTAAATTCCCTTTGAACATTGTTGGTGTATAAGAAAGCAGTTGACTTTGTTATATTATACCTTGTATCCTTCAACCTTGCTATAATTACTTATTAATTCCAGGAGTTTTTTGCTTATTTTTTCAAATTTTCTACATAGAGGATCATGTCATCTGCAAAGACAGTTTTAAGTCTTCCTTCCCAATCTGTATACCTTTTATTTCTTTTTCTTGCATTATTGCATTAGCAAGTACTTCCACTGTGATGTTGAAAAGGACTGGTGAGAAAGGACATCCCTGCTTTGTACTTGATCTTAATGGGAAAGCTTTGAGTTTCTCACCATTAAGTACGATGATAGCTATAGGTTTCCTGTAGATAGTCTTTATCAAGTTGAGAAAACTCCCCTCTATTCTTAATTTACTGAGAGTTTTTATTATGAATGGGTGTTGGATTTTGTCAGATCCTTTATCTGCATCTATTGTTGTGATTTTTTTTTTCTTTTTTAGTCTGTGATAGATTACATTAATTGATTTTCAAATGCTGAACCAGGCTTGCATACCTGGGATAAATCCCGCCTTGTCATGGTGTATACTTCTTTTTAATACATTTTTGGATTTGATTTGCTAATATTTTGTTGAGGATTTTTGCATCAATGTTCATGAGAGATATTGGTCTGTAGTTTCCTTTTCTACTAATATCTTTGTTTAGTTTGGGTATTGGGATAATACTGGCTTCACAGAAAGTATTCCCGTTGTTTCTGTCCTTTGATAGAGATTGTAGAATTGATGTAATTTCTTCTTTAAATATTTGGTAGAATTCATCAGTGAACCCATATGGGCCCAATCCTTTCTGCTTTGGAAGGTTATTAATTATTGATTCAATTTCTTTCATATTGGGTTGGCCAAAAAGCTCGTTTGAGTTTTTCCTTAACATCTTATGGTATAGGCCTATTCAGATTATTTATTTCTTCTTGTGTGAGTTTTGGCAGATTGTGTCTTTGAAGAAATTGGTCCATTTCATCTACTTTATCAAATTGTGGGCATAGAGTTGTTCATAGTATTCTTTTATTATTCTTTTAATTTCCAATAAGATCTGTAGTGAGGTCCCCTCTTTCATTTCCAATGTTACTAATTTATGTCCTCCCTCTCTCTCTCTTTTTTTTTTTGTTACCTTGGCTAGAGACTTTTTTTTAATTTTATTTATTTATTTATTTATTGGCTGCGTTGGGTCTTCGTTGCTGTGTGTGGGCTTTCTCTAGTTGCGGCAAACGGGGGCGGCTTTTCATTGTGGTGGCTTCTCTTGTTGTGGAGCATGGGCTCTAGGCATGTGGGCTTCAGTAGTTGTGGCACACAGGCTCAGTAGTTGCGGCTCATGAGCTCTAGAGCACAGGCTCAGTAGTTGTGGTGCACAGGCTTAGTTGTTCCGCGGCACGTGGGATCTTCCCAGACCAGGGCTCAAACCCGTGTCCCCTGCATTGGCAGGCGGATTCTTAACCACTGAGCCACCAGGGAAGTCCCAAGGCTTATTGATTTTATTGATCTTTTTGAAGAACCAGTTTTCAGCTTCATTGATTTGCTCTATTGATTTCCTCTTTTTCATTCATTGATTTCTACCCTAATTCTTAATATTTCTTCTGCTTACTTTGGATTTACTTTGCTTTTCTTTTTCTAGTTTCCTAAGGTGGAAACTTAAATTGTTGATTTTAGATCTTTATTCTTTTCTAATCTATGCATTCAATACCATAAGTTTCCCTCTAAACACTGTTCTTGCTGCATTCCACAGATTTGATAAGTTGTGTTTTCATTTTCAGGTAGTTCAAAATATTTTTAAACTCACCTTGAGATTTCTTCCTTGACCCATGTATTTTTCAGAAGTTTGCTGTTTAATCTCTGTGTATTTTGTGGTTTTCCAGTTAACTTTCTGTTTTTGAATCCTAGTTTAATCCCATGTGGTCTGAGAGCAGGCATTGTATAATTTCGATTCTTTTACATTTGTTAGGGTGTGTTTTATGGCCCAGAATGTGGTCTACCATGGTGAATGTTCCATGTGAGCTTGAGAAAAATGTGTATTCTGCTATTGTTGAATGAAGTAGCCTGTAGATGTTAATTATATCTAGTTGAATGATGGTGTTATCGAGTTCAGCTATGTCTTTACTGATTTTCTGCCTGCTATATTTGCTCATTTCTGAGAAAGGGGTTTTCTTTGGATTATATTGAGAAATATGCTACTGATTTACAACAGAATTTTTATTTTTATTTTACCTTTTCAGTTACAGCTAGTGTTCGCTTAATATTTTAGAGAAAGCAGTCTACTCTGATTTCCAGATTTGCTTAGTGGCTGTCATTTACGTTAAAAATCATACTGGATGATAACATTTAATTAATATCTTGGAAGCAAAGAATAATGAGGATATAGTCTTGAACATTTTTGATTTGCACATGACTTTACCTAAACTATTCCAGAAAATTAAGAATTTTTTATTATCTTCAAAAACTTACAGAGAAAAAGTCCAGAGTCTCCTGACATGGACTGATTTTAGTTTAAATAATCTGCCATGTAAGGCCCTATACATTGGCCAGGCCTCAGTGAATATGCCACTTGGTATGGAGAGCTGTGTTTGGCAGTGCATTTCTATTTTCTTTCCAGTTCCTAGCAACACCTGGTCTTTCTATTCTGCTGTCTCATAGGGATGATGCCATGTTGTTGGTCTAGTTTCCTAGTGTATACTTTAAGCCACCCAGCAGATATAAAAAGTAGAATTCTACTGAGATTCCATTACAAACTGTTCTAAGGATGTTCATTTAAAATGCGTAAGTGCTGAGCACCGAAACCATCCTTTTTTTTTTAGTTCTCTCATTACCTACTCCACTGAAAAAAGTTATCATGATTTGTTAGTGAAGTAGACATTCTGATGCCCAGAGGTATTGCAGACCAGTGGTCAGGACATAATAAGAAACTACACTAAAAGTGCTTGCTTACCATCTTCCATATTGTACTATTTGAATGAGTGAGAAAAGGTGAGTGAAAAGTTGACTGCAAATAATTACATAAAAATAGATACAAGGCATTGCTCCACAATATCACTTCTGATATACACCTGTCCAGGATATATAACCTTAAACTAAGTGTGAGAAAACAGACATTTCCAAATGGAGGAATGTTATGCAAAATAATTGATCTGGGCTCTAAAAAATGTGAATGTCATGTAAGTCAAAAGAGTCTGGGGGCTATACTACAAAGCTACAGTAATCAAGACAGTATGATACTGGCACAAAAACAGAAATATAGATCAATGGAACAGGATAGAAAGCTCAGAGATAAACCCACGCACATATGGTCACCTTATCGTTGATAAAGGAGGCAAGAGTATACAGTGGAGAAAAGACAGCCTCTTCAATAAGTGGTGCTGGGAAAACTGGACAGCTACATGTAAAAGAATGAAATTAGAACACTCCCTAATACCATACACAAAAATAAACTCAAAATGGGTTAAAGACCTAAATGTAAGGCCAGACACTATAAAACCCTTAGAGGAAAACATAGGCAGAACACTCTATGACATAAATCACAGCAAGATGCTTTTTGACCCACCTCCTAGAGAAACGGAAATAAAAACAAAAATAAACAAATGGGACCTAAGGAAACTTAAAAGCTTTTGCACAGCAAAGGAGACCATAAACAAGATGAAAAGACAACCCTCAGAATGGGAGAAATTATTTGCAAACGAAGCAACTGACAAAGGATTCATCTCCAAAATTTACAAGCAGCTCATGCAGCTCAATATCAAAAAAACAAACAACCCAATGCAAAAATGGGCAGAAGACCTAAACAGACATTTCTCCAAAGAAGATACACAAATTGCCAACAAATGCATGAAAGGATGCTCAACATCACTAATCATTAGAGAAAGGCAAATCAAAACTACAACGGGGCTTCCCTGGTGGCACAGTGGTTAAGAGTCCGCCTGCTGATGCAGGGGACACAGGTTCGAGCCCTGGTCCGGGAGGATCCCGCATGCCGTGGAGCAACTGAGCCCGTGCACCACAGCTACTGAGCCTGCGCTCTGGAGCCCGCGAGCCACAACTGCTGCAGCCCGCGCACGTAGAGCGTGTGCTCCGCAGTGGGGGAGGCCATGCAATGAGAAGCCTGTGTGCCACAGCAAAAAGTGGCCCCCGCTCGCTGCAACTGGAGAGGGCCTGTGTGCAGCAGCAAAGACCAAATGCAGCCAAAAATAAATTAAATTAAATTAAAAAAAAAAAGAACCTACAATGAGGTATTACCTCACACCAGTAGAATGGCCATCATCAAAAAATCTACAAACAATAAATGCTGGAGAGGGTGTGGAGAAAAGGGAACCCTCATGCACTGTTGGTGGGAATGTAAATTGATACAGCCACTATGGAGAACAGTATGGAGGTTCCTTAAAAAACTAAAAATGGAACTACCGTACGATCCAGCAATCCCACTACTGGGCATATACCCTAAGAAAACCATAATTCAAAAAGGGTCAGGTACCACAATGTTCATTGCAACTCTATGTACAATAGCCAGGACATGGAAGCAACCTAAGTGTCCATCAACAGATGAATGGATAAAGAAGACGTGGCACATATATACAATGGAATATTACTCAGCCATAAAAAGAAATGAAATTGAGTTGTTTGTAGTGAGGTAGATGGACCTAGAGTCTGTCATACAGAGTGAAGTAAGTCAGAAAGAGAAAAACAAATACTATATGCTAACACGTATATATGCAATCTAAAAAAAAAAAAAAGGTTCTGAGGAACGTAGGGGCAGGACAGGAATAAAGGCACAGACGTAGAGAATGGACTTGAGGACACGGGGAGGGGGAAGGGTAAGCTACGACGAAGTGAGAGAGTGGCATGGACATATATACACTACCAAATGTAAAACAGATATCTAGTGGGAGGCAGCTGCATAGCACAGGGAGATCAGCTCGGTGCTTTGTGACCACCTGGAGGGGTGGGATAGGGAGGGTGGGAGGGAGACGCAACAGGGAGGAGATATGGGGATATATGTATATGTATAGCTGATTTAATTTGTTATACAGCAGAAACTAACACACCATTGTAAAGCAATTATACTCCAATAGAGATGGTGAAAAAAAAAAAAGAGTCTGGGGGAATGTTCTAGATTAAAGGATCCTTGATCAGATCCTAGATTCAAATATAAAATAAAATAAAATAAAATTTCCCAGCTTTACAGGACATTATTGAGCCAATGGAGAAAATTTAAATGTAGAGTTTCTATGGATAAAGGTATTTGAATCATTGTTAAATTTTCTGTGTATGATGATTGTATTGGTGTGATGTGGGATATTTCATAAGAGGGTATATGCTGAAGTATTTTTGAGATTTAGAGTCACAAGATTTGCAACTAACTCTCAAGTAATTCTGAAAAAGAGAGTGTTTATATGTGTGTACACCTATACATACATACACACATATGTACACATATACTTGTGTATTATTCATATATGTAAATGTAAAAGAGAGAGAGAGAGAGAATGTGTAAATATTAACAATTGGTAAATCTTGGCATATAGGTGTTTGTTGTACTATTCTTCCAAGTTTTTCCATAAGTTTGACATTTTTCAAAATAAAAATTTGGGGATAAGTAGACAACAAATCCCAAAGGGTCTTTTCCCCAGGCTTTTGTTTGGACGTTAGTTAAGCTTCAGATAAACGAAAGTGGAAAATCCTCAAGCTACCCAAATAAATAATCTGTTCTTATCTTTTACAATATTTGGATATTTTAGTACTTATAGACAAGGCCAGTTGAAGACTAGCTAAATAAATATCTTTATATATTTGACCCTTTAAGGGATGACTTTAAATAAACAAACAAATAAAATAACAGCCAAGCATCCAGGCATTGTGATAATCACAAGTTTTTGATTTGGAAATGTTTCCCAGTTTGAGAGTTATTGCTTTCAGCTGTAATAATAACGGGCTTTTCCTCTAAGGGAAAAATATGTGATGTTTAAAATAAATATCATCAGGACAGTTTTGCACTGTTGAGAAAACATAAATGACCTTTTTTTCTTTAAATATTCAGATCACCCAAAAGTCTCATGAATGTGTATTGGGGGAGACAGAATTTCAACTGACTAAGAGGTGATAAAAAGACTGGTTACAAGAGGGCTTCACCATCGTTTTAAACAGCTCCAAAGCCCTTTTGTTTGTGGCCTTCGCACAAGGAGAAGCTCAGAGTTTTGTCCTAGCAAGTTGGCTTTATGTTCCTACTGAAATCTGCATTTTGACTGTTGAACACAATTCAGGATGGAACTGTAAGCTCAGAGGATGCCATTACTTACTTCCTAGGAATTGACTCAAACCAGTGTTGTTCTGAACAGTGTGGTATCCTAAAAGGGTTTACACATATCTCCAGGCAACAGCCAAAGACTTGAAGACATCTTTTTTGGTGAGATTTCTCATCCTCACTTTTTGTCTTATGAGAAAATAGTAACAAGTTTCGTCTTTGTTCCCTCAGTCTGACATGATAAATCTTTCAGCAAGAAGATGTTTTTCTTTAACTGAAAAAATATCCAGAACTATGGTGAATATCATTATTTGAGTAGCCATGATTTTTCTGACATCATTCTAGTTGAATTACCTACAGTTATGTGATACCAACACCACAAGAGCCGTGTAGGACAGGTACTGTTATTTTACAGAGAAGGAAAATTTTACGGCTAAGTTAGTAGGTAGTGATTGGTCTGGTAATAATCTTGATATTACCACTACAATATACTGCTTCCTGCAAATGGAAGATATTTATTTTCTTTTATTCCATTATCCACTTAGAAATTGTGACAGCATACAGGAACACAATCAAATGAATGGAAACAAATCCTTTTAAGGTGGCAATTTTATTTCTCTTCTCCACCAGCTGGTCAGTTAGGTCTTTTATGAGCGTGTTTATCTTTCTAAAGTCTTAACACGGATAGACATTTATTTGTCGATTAAAATATGTAGCACGAACTAAAGGAAATAACAGACATTCTGCAAGAATGATTAATGTCAAGGTAGCTTGCCTTGATTGAGGCCAGAGATCATGGGAGAATTCAGCTGAGTTCTCCAGGATCCTCCTTGGAAAAGAGAGAGAACAGCAGTGAGAGAATCTGAAGTAATAGGCTGATATCAACTGATATCCGTTCACTGACTCAGAAGTACTTGGCAGGTGAGAAGTTGAGTGCATATTCAAAATCATTAGCTACTGCTTCTTGTTTGTTCACCAAACATTATCACCAGTTCTGTGCCAGGCCTCGGGCTGTGTACTGAACTCATTCAAGAGTCACCCGTTTGTCTGCAAGTCTAAATCTTCAATCTCTGTTGAATTGCTATGCATAAAGTGAGATGTTAGCAATAAAGCATAATACCTGTACTAAACCAGTCATTTATTAGCAATTATGACTATTAATTAGCATCAGCTTCCAAGTAATGCTAGTAATGAAGAGCCCACATTGTGAATGCCCCCAGGACATTTTCCTTGAAGACTTCCTTTGGAACTTTTCCTGAAACCATTCAAGAATCATATGGAAGACATCCAGTTAGAAACTTTCATGTTGTAAACTTTAAGCTTTGATTATATTTATCTTGGGTGGCTGAGTAAATTACTTGACTTTTCTCCAGGCTTAAAATGGTGTTATCAAACCACACTGTGCCTGATTACATGGTCCAACTCTGTTGCGAACCCTTTCAAGCATGCATGTAGGTTGTAAATATTGGGAAAACGTTTAATAATTCATTAAAAATTCATGTTTTAAATTGTAAGTCTGATTTTGCTTTCGTACCTAGCTTATTTTTTTCTCTTCCATTTAGTAAATTCAGCAATCCTCACTATCTGAAATGTCGGTCAACAATTATTTTTTCTAATATGGCAAATCATTTTGTACATTAAGCCACCAGCTTTGGCAGCAGTGGCTTCATTAGCTATCATCTGTTTTTAGCTGTTTCCTTTCAAAATGATTTATTGGAAAGAGTATAATATTATATAATTATGCAGTGCTCATCACAGCTTAATGTGAGATTTTCCACCTAAATTGGTAGTTACCCCTGCTTCTCTGAAACACACACACACACACACACACCCATGGGAGAAAAATGCCAAAATTCTAAAACCTTACATAACAGGCTCAGAGAATGAGCTTATTCTGGGACAAGCTGGATGTTTTTACAGTGCAGAATGCTTGTTAAATAGAGGCAGTGATGACTCAAGTGAGAAATATGTTGGAAAGTAATAATTTTATATACAGTATTTTTTCTTCCTCTATTAAATTTTATTCATGGTGCAACTTTCTCTGCAGAACAGTAATATCTGTTTTTAATTCTGGAGTATTTTATTGTTTAAAAAGATCCCATCTTAAATTTCAGATGTATAATTTTGCTTTTATGATAGAATACGTACAAAAGTTGTAACTGTTTGATAAAGGAGGTTTGTATAATGCTCATGCACACACGTCTTTGAAGCTCAATATTTTATTTTATTATAAGGACTAGGTAAATTTTCATTTCATTTTCTGCTTGGAGACTACGTATGTCTTGGATTTTTCAAAGAACTGTTTTGTAGTGTGACATCTACACTGTTAAACAGAACAGTCTTTTTCTAAATTCCTTTAGGCATGTGACTTTAAGAGACCTGTGAATATTTAAAGTGATAAGAGTTCCAAAGCTTGTGGAGCTGCAGGATCTGTAAGTAAAGGTCACTCACAAAACCTACAAATACTCTGCCTAAAATCATAGCGAACAAAGATCAGAACATACGGGAAAAATTAGTCATTTTAGGTCCTACCTTTTTATTTGCATTTCAAATAAAATTATTCATATTCTCTTTTCCCTCTTTTTCTCCCTTCTCCTTTCTCCTCTGCACTATCTTCAGTTCTTCTCTCTCTGTTTATTTCCATGATAGTACAAAAATAAATATTCCCCAACTTAAAAAAGAGAGAGAAAACCGTTTTTTTGACTCTCAGACCCAACTATGCCAATTCTCAGCTCTCCTTTGTAGTTAAACTTTTCAAAATATTTTCTTTTCATATTGCCTTTTATCCCCTCACTTCCCGTTTTTTAAATCTTTTTTTTTTTTTAGATGTTAGCATTGTAGTGATATTTTCCCAGGCATATTTTCAGCCCAGGTAAGGACACTTTTTAAGTACGATTGCGTTGAATACTATTTTTTGGCTACCCAGATCATTTTTGCTATTATAAAAAACTGCAAGTATTGCCTAAGAATGCGCATAATTGTGCACCTAGCATATTTCTTTCTTCTTAAGAAATATTTTATTATGAAATATTTCAATACTTCCAATAGCAGGCTTTCAGAGCCAATTGCAAGAGTACAGTGGAGGCCTACCTACCATCTGATGAATATTTAACAGATATATGTCATGCTTATGTCGACTGTCCCCCAATCTTCATTCATTATTTCTTCATAACAACCTGGAAGGCCAGGTTTGAATTTGATCTTGGTGCCTTATTCATACTCATATCACCGCCCCACCACCCCTGCCCTGCTCCCTGCCTTATCCTCTACCAACAGGAAGCTTGCACATACACACTTAGACAGCACAGCCTGCATGTCTGGGCTCCGCGCCCAACCCACACACATAGTTGCCCTTGGCTATCCATCAAGGTTACGGGTGCACACAGTAATGGCACAGTCTGCTACTGCAGGGATAGACCCAGGGAATAGATTGACACAGTCCCTGGAATTGGGCTGTGGCCACTTGGACAGCACATTCCAGGGTCCAGGGTATCTGAGTGTGGCTAGAACAAGGTGCAGGCATCAGGTGGACACATTCCCTTGGCTGACTGACTTCTTATATATATGCCGTCGGAAGATTTCCATAGAAATGTTCATAATAGCATTGCTAAAAAAAATCTGAAGACAACTCAGTTACTGGTTGACAGGACATTGGAAACTTATGTTACATAATGGAATGCTATAATGCAGTGAAAATATGTATGCATATATTATAAATATTTTATACAATATTATTTATGGGTGAATTTTATATAACCAACTGATTATCACAGAATGCTTTTACTGATTTTATTATATCTGTAGCCAACCTATGGTTGCAATTGATGAATGATTATAGTACTGACTACTGGGTGATTTCTTTGCTTATGTTAACAAGTAATACAAAAGTGAAGTAAAATGTGTTTTGGAAATTCACCATTTGTCAGTGACGTTAGTGACTTCTTTGTTAAATCAAATAATAACATTTGAATACTAGAGGACTATTTCTTATTTTTTTGTTCTATTCACGAAGTAGTGACTGTAGGCATGACACACTTTTAAGTCTAATCTGCATAATTAACAGTTTTTTCTGTTATGCTCTTAAGGATAGACAATACACAAAACAATAAATCAAGCCCTGATTTGTAGTGTTGAAAATTTCCTTGGTATAAATACTTCCACAATTGCCCATTTCACGCTACTGACATGGCATTGCTGAACACAGAGCTGGGAAAAGGCATGCTGTGGTCCACATTACATCGTGTTTCCACCACACAGATCAAAGGACATAAATGACCTCAGGAACATGGTGTTTAGTAAAATGTAGTAAGATCATTAAGAAGTGATGAATGTTGAGTATTTAGTTCTTTTGTTGTTAATAAAATTTACTTAATTGTAAGTTTATGCAATTTACTTTTTAATGGTTATATTAACAAATAGCTTGCAAAAGATTTTTTAAAATTAACAATCAGCTATTGGTTCAAACCAGCTCCAGTACAGTATTGCCCAACACCATTTACTGAATAGGCTATGTCGGTCATTTCTGGGTTTACATTCTATTTTATTGTCCTCTTTGTTTATTTCTGCTCTGATAAAACACTGTATTAATTCATGTTTAAAATTCAACTTGGTATCTGGAAGGGCAGTCCTTTCACAGTTTTCTTCTTCCGGAATATCTTGGCTGTTTTTGTTGGGGTCTACCTTGGCACTTTCCTTGCTATGTATACTTTATTTTGTGAATTTCACAAAAATTTGGAACTTGGAATGCAATTGCATTGAATCTTAGGTCAGTTTGGTAAGAACAGACATTTCTATGATGTTGAGTTTTTTATTCACTAATATTGTATAGCTCTCCATTGTAGGTCTCTTCATGTTTTTAAAATAATCTTAAAATGTTTAAAACTGTTTTTACAGTTTATTCTTAAGTACCTTATATTTTTGGTTGGTGGTATAGAGATTTTTTTATCTTCCTTTTTTCTTTTAAAGTCAATTTAGTTGAGGTATAATTTACATATGATGAAATGAACCAAGTATGTGAAACCATATGAAAAATCATATAGACACAGTTTGATGAATTTTGACAAATGTATAACTGATGTAACCACCTCCACAATCAGGATGTAAAACATTCCTGTCATCCCACAGTGTTCCTTATTGCCTCATTTCAGTCAAATCCCCCTTTCCTTCCAAGCCCCAGGAAACCACTGATTCATTTTCTGTCACTATAGATTAGCTTTGCCTGTTCTTGAATTTCATATAAATGGAATCATACAGTATATATGTACATTTTTGGGGTCTGGCTCTTTTTGCTGGGTCTGATGTTCTTTTTCAAACATTTATAAACTTGCTGATTTATGGAAATGAAATCTATGTTTTGTGAAAATTCATCTTACAGTTATTTTGCTAAACCCTTTTGTTACACCCAATAATTTATCTGAGATTATTTTGGGTTTTTTTTTTTAATATGAATAATAATAGAACTTGGAGATGATGACATTTTGATTTCTTCCTTTCCAGCCCTTATACTGTTTATTTATTTTTCTTGTCTTATTATGCTAGCCAGAGTATCCAATGTTAAACTGAAGTTACAATAGTAAGCCTCATCATGTTTTTCTTATTCTTAAAGGGAATGCTTTTCCATATTTCACCATTAAGTTCAGTGATTGCTGTGGGTGTAATATAAACAGGTTTTGTTAGGCTTACGAAACATCTTTCCATTCTAAGTTTGCCAAGGTTTTAAAAAGTCATTATGGGTATTGGATTTTATTGAATGCTTTTTACTGTAACTATTAATAATCATTTTGTCTTTTAACATCCTTTTTGCATCTATATTCATAAGTGAGCTTGACTTCAAAAAGCAGGGCATGGCAAACTTTTTCTTAAAGAGTCAGATGATAAACATTTTCAGTTTGTGGGCCATACAATTTCTATCACAACTACTCAACTCTGCTATTGTAGTGTGAAAGCAGCCATAGATAACATGTAAACAAATAGACATGGCTGTGTTTCAATAAAACTTTATTTACACATATAGGCAACCAGCCTGTTGACTGTAGTTTGCTGACTCCTGTCAGTAAAACAGATTCAAAAACTTTTATGATGCTAGGACTTTTTATACTTTCTGTGTCTTCTTGAGTCAGTTTTGTTGTTACATTTTCTGGTATTTTTTCCATTTCATCTAAGTTTTAACATTTATTTTATACCTATTTTATTTGTAGTTCTCCTTTGTTTTATTTCATCACTTTTTTTCTTAACAATATGTTTTTGTTTGAGACTTCTACCTTTCATCTTGATCAATTTTGGAATGTTTGTTTTATTGATGATTTTTAACAAAACTTTAAGCACAGCCAAGGAAATGGTGACCTCATGCTTTTCTTCCACTTAACCCATAAATAAGTTGACTGATCTATAGATGGTAGATCATTCCTCCACCTGGTTTGTCCATCTCCACTCTATGTTGTGTCCTTTCTTAAACTACATACTTAAATGAAGGTGTAGATATTTCTCACATGGAAGAAGATCATTCTTCATTAAATAATACAGGATATTGGACCTCTGTTAATAGATAATCAGAGCAAGTATTCTTTGAGCACTCAGTGTATGCCAGGCACTCCACTAAGTGCTTGACACAGATTATCTCACCTAACCTTCACAACTATTCTACTAAATTTTACCATTACCTTCCTCTTTGCATGTAAAGAAACAGGCTTGGAGAAACTAACGGGCATAAAGAAATAATGGTGGACCAGGATCCCAAACTTCTGATGCATACTTTAGTATCTTAAGAAGACATGGCCATTAGAAAACAGTATTCTGCGAAGAAAGTCTAGACCAATTATGTCCTGCAATTTAAGTTTTAAAAATGAGATTCTAGCTTGTAATCACTCTCCTGTGAGTTCGATCCTTGTTTAAACCACTAGGATCATATATCTGAATGTAACTAAGTAAGGGTCAGATCATGAACTGTGGTTTTACTTCTGTATAATGTTTTATAATTTTCAAAGGCGTTTACAATATCTCATGTTATCCTCATAATATGTCTTTGAATTAGTGATAATTATTTTTCCTATTTTAGAGTTAAGTGCATTGAGGCTAAGAGATTTAAGTATCTAGGTCAAAGTTACAAACTCATGGGTGGTGAAGCTCAGATGTAAACAAAGGTTTTCTGACTTTCCATGTTGGAATCTTTTCCAATACAGCATGGATCAGGCCTTCATGAATCCCTGCCTGAAACAGCCAAATGATTTGACTCTTACATCATCTGATTTGCTCAGTGTTGTAGAATTAAGGATTGGATGATGACTGATTTATTAGTGTCACAGAGGACTGCAATATATGATGTGTGTATGGATCTAATTTAGTGAAATGAGCAAAGTCACCTCTATAGAGTTAATGCATGACAGAGATGCACTGAAAGGAGAACTAGAACATATATAATTAAAGAATCTGTTTCTCCACTGGACATAACAAGCCAGGAAGGATGACAAAAATGTTTGTGTCAATTCCTTCAATAGGCTATTTCCACATCAACCAGGGCTGTAGATACTTGGTGTCAGTTTTTGAAAGTTTATTCTTAGGTTTCTGAATTCATTGTTCTGGATAATTTAGTGTTCCCTTTTTCTTTTAACACCAGCAGAGAACTTGTACATGGATAACTTCCAGGGGCCTTTCACTGGTGCTGTTTCCCAGAGGCCCATCCACTTGATGATGGCTTTTTAAAATGACTAATGTTCCAAATAATGATATGTAAAATATGTTATTAGCCTCTTTCCCTGACTATGACTGCCTTATAAGGAAGAAAGAAAAAATACCGTGATTCCAAACCAGCACTAAATTGATTTAATAGAAGTTCACACACAAAATTTATTTGGGAAAAATACGTTGGCATAATCTATTAGTAATGATATGTATCTTTTCTTTAAGGCAGAATTGATACTATGATTGTACACTGGTGTATGTTATACACAAACATAAACATTAATAGTTAAGTAGTAATAAATAGTTACATGTGGCACACAGACTTAAATACTACTAAATACTAATGACAATTTTAGTCATAACTAACATTTTTAGTGCTTACTCTGCTCCAGGCAGTATCATAAGGGATTTAATTTGATTCCCACAACAAACCTAAAAGGTCGGTACTAGTGTTACCACCATTTTACAAATGAGAAAAATGATGCCCGAAGAAGTGATGCTGTTCAGCCAGTTCACACTAATAACCGACCTGGCTCTAGATTCCACATTCTTAACCATGTGCAGTGACGCTGGATGATGCATGATGAGAGGGGATCGGAAGCAGAGTTTCCATGACAAACAAGCACATGCCTCACAAAACAACTGCAAAGCATCCCAACCGCTAATGTCCCATTATCATGTTAACAAGTTAAGAGGCCAGGACGTTATTTGTATTTAGAATTCTCTTGAAACACAAGATGTAGAAATAGAATAAATTTTAAAGACATTTTTCCTGTTTCACGTAGTCTACACTTTCTGACAACAGAGAAATTTGGAAGAAATTTCTCCCAAACTTTCGTCTAGTTTTCTTTTGCATAGATGCTGTGAATCTTCTAACCGATTGTGTTTGCCTAGTTTCTTTGGCTACTAGGAAGTTCAGAACCAAATGTACAGCCTACTTGTAAAAATTGTATAGGATTAAAGGATGTCCAGGTATTAATCATATCTTGGCTTTTTATTATTTTCTGCTTCATTTTTCATGGGTCCTGGTTTCTTGAGCTGTTTGCTTTTCATTTTGTTGAATTGTAAAAATTCCTTCAAGGCACCTCAAGATCTTATGGAGGTGTTTACTAAATACATCAGAAATATGTAAGATAAAAATTCAAAACATGTTGTTTTATTTAAAGTCATAGAATTGTCATAAACATAGGACCACTGAGATTTTCTAACTGTTAAATGACAAGAGACGGTTAGTTTAGTTTGGTTTTGTTTTGGGAACAGAGTGTAGACATAGTCACATTATTTCATGAAACCTTGTCTACGTTCCTACTGTAAAAATGTTTTGTTCTATTTTGGAGAAGCTATTTCTAGAGTTCATTTTTCCATTCACAATTAGGTGTGTGACCCAACTGGATAGTTTTCTGGTGCCTGATAATGAATGTTAAATTTGAATTTGTCCAGACTACTTCATTGCTTATAAAATTGTGTCATTTTGGATGACCTAGTAACAAACCTAATCCCCATAACTTTTTACTGACATCAGAATTGATTATTCTAACACTTTGGAGGTAGAAACCCCATGTTGATGGTTCAGACGAGGTTAAGAGGTTGTATTTTAAGCGAGGTTGCTCAGCTCTCTTGGTAGTGATGCCCGGGGAGCATCTCTATCAGTGTGGCCAGGAGGGAACGGTTTTTCTAGGCACCACTGACCCCTGAGATACAACCTGGTAAGTCCATTCTTCTTTGCAAGAGGGAAAGTGGTTGAAAGAAAAAAAGAAAATTACTCTACAGTATCCCAGGGAGGGGAGAAGAGGAAGGATTTTAAGCGGAAAAAAGGACCAAGAAAATATTGCTTCTGGAGGAAAAAATTAATGAGCATAGGACACAGATGACCAAGACAAGTCAATGCAGAGCGTCAGCCTTCCGACAGCCCTCTTGAATCATCTCTGTGACATGGGGTGGGTCACAGAACACACGGTCCCCTGTTCATTCTGAGAGTTTCCTGTTGGTGAGTCGAGATGATGAATTTGCTTGACAGACTGAAGTCCTGCGTGTGCTTAGAGCACAGAGGGAGAGCAGGCTCATCCGGGGCTCTGATCCCCTCGCAGCCACTGGCAGCTGCCTTTCTCTTGGCCAGCTCCTCGCACTTCAAGGGTCCTGTGTGGTGCGTCGGGCGCCAGAAACAACAATCACGTCAAGTCGCACTTCAGGACTGAACAAAGTTATCTCTGTCCAGCACGTTTCCAAATGCGGTGCAAAAATAAGGTATGAACAGATGGACGGATTTTCTTGTTCCATGTCCCTCTGGTGAATCTTATGAGCTCGTTTGCCTGTGGTATGTTTGTTTTCCATACTTGAACATTTTTTCCCCCGATTTAAAATTCAATATTTGAAAGTTGGTTCTGGCAAAGTTGACCAAGTAATTCTTAGGTTAATTCTACAGATGTGTTTATTTATTCACGTCTGAAATACTTTCTTTCCTCAAATTACAGGGCATGTCAAGAGTTAGCATTTCTTTCAGGATTTAAGGGTCACTCTGTTTGTTAAAACCAACCAACCAACCAACAAAATAAAAGCAAGAGAAGGAGAAGCCGGATTCATACAAAAGGAGTATTGGGGTTTTATCATTTTTATTAATTGATGCACTAAATAACCCAATAGCAATGAAACTATTCGTAGTAATTAAAATGAAGCCTTTAATGTTTATTCTTATTTATCTCCTTTATTTATATTTTCATTTACTCTACAATGTTTTAATTTTTAGGTAAAATAAGAAATCCCCACATGTCAGATGCAGGACTTCTGTATTTATTAATTTGCAGAGGTACGTGTGAGGTCACTTTGAGCTCCATTTTAAAGGTAGTGGGGGGCTTCCCTGGTGGCGCAGTGGTTGAGAATCTGCCTGCCAATGCAGGGGACACGGGTTCGAGCCCTGGTCTGGGAAGATCCCACAGGCCGCGGAGCAGTTGGGCCCGTGAGCCACAACTACTGAGCCTGCGCGCCTGGAGCCTGTGCTCCGCAACAAGAGAGGCCGCGACAGTGAGAGGCCCGCGCACCGCGACGAAGAGTGGCCCCCGCTTGCCGCAACTAGAGAAAGCCCTCGCACAGAAACGAAGACCCAACACAGCCATAAATAAATAAATAAATAAATAAAAGTAGTGGGGCTTAAGGGCAGAATTAAGGTGAGTGGTTTGTAAATTTTAAGATCACAATCTATGGAAACCCCACTTTGTCTAAACTGCAATAATTGCATGTTTTGAACCACAACTTAATGCCAAAAAAGGATTCCTTCTCGGGTGCAATTTCCTCCTTCAACTTCCTAGTGTCAAATACAGAAGACAAAATGCTATCAAGAGTAATGATGTTAGTGTAGGGAGGGAGGGAGGGAGGGAGGCACAAGAAGGAGGGGATATGGGGATATATGTATACGTATAGCTGATTCACTTTGTTATACAGCAGAAACTAACACAGCATTGTAAAGCAATTATACTCCAATAAAGGTGTTAAAAAAATAGAAATAAAAAAAAAAAAAAGAAGAGTAATGATGTTGCCTTTGGACTTTAATGCAGAAAGACCAAAGGAGCTTTGCACCTTCAGGAATTCCTTCTCTTTGGGGATTAAGTGATTTCAGATTGACTCTTCTATTTAGTATTATAAAATGGTTTCATACAGAACAATTACAGGCAGACCTAGGAGATACTGCCGGTTCAGTTTCAGACCACAGCAATAAAGCGAGTCAAATTTTTTTATTTTCCAGTGCATATAAAAGTTATGTTTACACTATATTATAGTCTATTAAGAGTACAATAGCATTATGTCTGAAAAATGTACATACCTTAATTAAAAATACTTTATTGCTTAAAAAATGCTAACCGTCATAATAACGCAGCATGCTAATGCAAGTTTGCCACAAATTTTCAATTTGTAAAAAAAAAAAAAAAAAAACAAAACCCACACTATCTGCGAAGTGCGATAAGGCACAGCACAGTAAGATGAGGTCTGCCTGTATACTTTTTAAAAGAGGTAAAACTATCCAAACATTACAGAAATGATAATCACATTGTGACAGGCACGATAGTGAGTGCTGAGACAGTGCTCATTGACTTGGACCAAGCGTAAATATTAGAACTTACATTTAACATGCATACAATTATAGGAAAGTGAAATTAGTATATTATCATTTTTTTTCCAAAATGATTAATGGATTCCAAATAACACTCATGAATCTAGCAAAATATTTGATGAGTATTTGCTGTGTGAGGAGTGCTGTACTGGGAAGAGTCAGTGCTGCAAAGATGATTCCAACATAACAGTCGTAATGTGACCTATCTGTCTGTAGAAGGGGCAGAGACTAGAAACTGGGGTTTGGCATGAATCTGATGTAACTAAAATGTTTGCTGGGTAGCGGGATGCAGTGGAGGCAGCATGCCTCTCCAAGAGCAGAAATTAAGAAAAAAAGTTACCAAATTAAGAAAAAAGCTTTAGCGATAAGTGGCAGGTTAGTGTTTTTCAAGCATATTATTTGTTATTTTAATAAGTTTTTTTTCCCCTGTAAAGTAGTGTGTGCATGTCCTTGCTGCTGCTCAGGCCCTCGTCCTGCTGCCCACAGCGAGGCTGAGCACCCTTTTCTGCCGCTGCCTGCTACACGAGCCCCTTCCTCTTGCCACCCAAAAGGCTGCTGCCGCTTGGGCTGGGCTGGGCTGACTGTCAACTTCCCCCAACTATGCTGGACAGAGAGCGCGTGTCTGTGGCAGTTCACGTGTCCTCGTGGTTGTGGTCCCAAAGCTCGTGATGCTATGCATTGTTTCCTCTCCCTGGGACCTCTGTGGGACATGCACTCCCCCCTGACTCAGCCCCCCCCCACCACACACTGCCCCTCCTCTGGGGCTGGCAGTCACGTCATGGATTTAAATTTCCCGCTCTAGATGTTACTGGCTGGCTAGACTTCAGGCGAGGCATTTAATTTCTCTGATCTGGGTCCTTTTCTGAAAAATACAGATTATTATAAGCTTTCATAGGACTGGTGTTGTCAATGTCAAGTGGGTAACAAGTGAGAAAGACCCTCCCAGAGCCTGTCCCAGAGCAGACCCCCCGATCTCAGTGAACCCTCTCCTCCGCATCCTTCCCTTTCTTCCTTCCAATTTTCTTTATCTGTTTGTTGTCTGCTGTCCTTCTTCTGCCCCACTTCTTTTTCTTCTTTCTTCTTTCCTTTCCTTTATTATTATTATTATTATTTTTGAGATATAAGAACCACAAAAGAGGGACCATGTTGTATTCTGGGAGTTCAGAAAAGAGATTTGACCGTTGGAGGCATGAGAGAAGTATTTGGGGAGAGCCTTTAAGGTAGGTCTTGAAGTTAGTAGACTTTAATATGTAGAAAGGAGAGAAAGAATGCCTAGACTTTGAATGGAAAGCCAGAACCATCATGGAGGCCTTGTATCCTAGTTCAAGTGTTTGTACTCTAGTAGGCAGTATGGAGCCTTTGAAGATTTTTTTTTTTTATTTTCCTTCTTCATCATGTCCTAGGTATACTTCAGCGGGGTTGATGCTGAAAATGGCATTCTTGATTCACTGAATGGGGTGTGGGTGAGGGAGACCGTTTCAGAGGGTTTGAATTAGGATGATGACAAGTGAAATAGAAAGGGCTGTTGAGGAATAAGTCGCGTTCTCAGTAGGACTCACAGCTAATTGCATGTAAGGAGTAAAGCATATGGTGGAAGCAAAAGTATTTGAGGTTTTAAGCTTAGTCACTAGAGGGATAAAAGTGACATGATCAGGGAGAGGAGATACATGGAGAGAAAGATGTTTGCAAAGGAAGCTTAAGGTGTCCGCTAAAAATTTGGGATGTTGGCTTTAGGAAGTTGTGGGAAATAAAAGCCTTACATTCCACAGCTGTGTAAGAGCCACTTTCATGGCTTTTGGAATAGAGGTTAAATGACTGTCAGAAATGTCCAAAGATAATAAATGTCAGAATCTTCTAGAAAGGGTCTGAGATGAGATGATCTTAGGGATAGTGAGATCTGTTTTTTGAAAGGTGAGAGATGATCCAGAGGAATCAGAACAGGAAACTGAGCTGTTCAGAAGGACGGGATCGTGCTCAAAGGAGAAAGGTGTGCTTGAGTGTTTCCAGTACGGTGATACGCTGACTTTCAGGAAGGTGGGAGATTAAAAGCTGTTGGGTTTATTAACAAGAGGTCACTGGAGACTTTTAAGAAACAGTTTTATAGGGTAATATTTTGCAAACCAAGTGTAGAACAAACTATAGCACAGTGGTTCATAGTAAGCCCTAGAATTTGATTTGATGGTTTGAAGCAATCCTTGTTTCCTACTAGTTGTTTTCACTGTAAGATCTGGTGTCTTTCTAGGTGTTTCATCCAAAGAAAAAATAATTTGTAACTATTCTTGTTTTCTCAGATTAGCATTCAAACTACTAAAATTGCAAATTCCGAAGCGTAGTTTTTCTGAAGCTCTTAAATTTAACTCAAACTATCATTATTCTGTATATAAATCTGGTACAGTTCAGCAGTCACTTTCAAGGGGACCTTCACAACTTAGTTAATTAACTTCCACTGAATATTTAAATAGCATTCATAAATTTAACATGTTCATTTCTATTTTTTAAGCTTTTCAAAGGTCTAACATAGCAAAGAGTCCCAAGTTCTGGAGAAATTTACATAAATATAATAAATTAAATTTATAAGCATGGTGACCCTTAAGTTCTCATAAACATTACAATATTATTTTATAAACTAGTGAATTTTTCTTATACATTTTTTATAAGTTTATAATTAAAAGAGCAAACCTAAATAAATCACCCAGTCTTAAATTTGATAAATACATAACACAGCACATGTACACAAATTATTCATAAGCACAAATGTGTTAATGCATTCGGCTTGTTTTTGCTTTGTCATCTTTGTCCCTTACTCTAAACTTGACTGGTTTTAAGAAAATTTATACACTAAGGAGACGATCCTACAACCCAAGGTCTGGTCTTCGCAGCAAGAATTTCCTTTGCCTTCCTCTAACTTAAAAGCTAGAAAGTGAAATATTCAAACTCTGAGCTTCTCTTACGGCCACAGGGGGCCACTTGACACACTTCTGTCCGATGGAACATACACAAGAGTTCCTGTCTACTTATGGATAAAAAGGCACCAAATATTTGCTTGTTACCACAGATAATGGGACCTGGTAATTATCATATCTGAAACTTATATGACCCTCACTGTATTCCAAAAACCATTGTATCTGCTTTCTGTGGTTTAACTGTAATATCCATAACAACTCCACGAGGTAGATACAATGATCATTTCTTTTCATAGAGGAGGAAGTGGCAACACAGAGAGGTTACTAACTTGTCCAGAGTCACACAGCTAATAATTGGGCAGAGTTCAGGTTTGAGCCCCAGCACCCTAGTTCAGAGTCATCTTCACCCCTCCCCCATAGTCACCTCTCCCTGGTCCTTCCTCTGCTGGGCACCTGAAGCTCTTTGTTGGATCTGTTCTGCAACATTTATGACATACTGTGACTGCTAATGGTTTTTATGCATCTCCCCTATTGGTCTAAATGTTCCTTGGCCATGTGCATCCCTTATACCCCACACACATCCACAGAACTTGTCTGCTCATAGATGTTCAACGAATACTTCAATGAGCAAATGACCTGAGATCCATAACATTTCAAATGTCACTTAAGTGGACTTACTTCAGAAGCCTCAGAGTGCCAACCGTAGAGGATGTTCCTTGAAATTTAAAAAGGAGTAAATAGAGTAGGTAGAAAAGTGACTTTTTTACTCCGGAAAGAGGGTGTCACTTTGCCTAATGACTACTTTGTGCAGTGTCATCATAGAGCTGAGAAGCCCCTCGCCAGATCTGGTAAGGAAGGAGATTTTCCATTGTCCCTTTGTGTATTTCTCCATAAATGACATTGTCATTATCTAATACTTTGACAACTGTCTGGATCAAACAGTCTGTAGAGAAATAAGACAAATAACAAAGCCCTTTTCAGATCTGTGATTTTCCTCAAGGAAAGCTAATGTGTGACTGGGCACCTGGGCCCCCATGTAGAGCTGATGTTTGCCCGCAGATGTACGAAAACAGTACGACAGAGTCACCAGCACCTGGGATATGGTCTGTAGAAAAGGGATGTCATTTACATGTTAGGACATGTTCAGCTTCATGATGTGGATGAAATAATAATGTATTAGAGTTCTCCAGAGAAACAGAACCAATGGGATATGTATATATGAAGAGATTTATTATGAGGAATTGACTCAGTTATGGAGGCTGAGATGTCCCACCATCTGCCATCTGTAAGCTGGCGTCCAGGAAAGCTGGTGGTGCAAGTCAGTACAAGTCCAAAGCCCTGAGAACCGGGAGTGCCGCTGGCCGTATCCCAGCTCAAAAACTTAGGCAGGAAGGGCTGAATTCTGCTTTCTTCTGCCTTTTTGTTCTATTCAGGTCCTCAGTGGGTTAAATGATGGCCCACCTGCATTGAGGAGGGCAAACTGCTTTACCGAATCCGCCAAAGCAAATGCTATTTTCATCCAGAAGCGTCTTCACAGACACCCCGAGATACAGTGTTTAGCCAAATATCTGACACCCTGTGATCCAGTCAGTTGACCCATAAAATTAACCATGACAAATAAATATGTAACCCTTGGCAAAGCGTGTAAACGTTGTGTCCAACAAGCATGGCTCATGGCATATATTTGTTAAGCAAAGTCCTTTTGTCTTCCATGGTCTCTTCGTTACTCAGTAGGGGCCAGCCTTTCTCTCCCTGGATGAGCAGTCACAGGGACCCAGACTTCTCAGTCACTCTTAGATAAGATGCAAAGACAACCTTATCTCAGTAACTCAGTTGTCTGGGGCCCTTATAATAATGAAGGCTCCGACCTGATGGAAGCTGGGTTACTCCTTCCCCCACTGGGTGGCTACAGGTACAGGAAGCAGAAGTTCTTGGTTTCTTCTCCCATCAACCTCCCGTTTTCTAACCTGGGATTTTGAGACCTTCAGGGCGGGCGTGGGGAGGGGGCAAAGGCGAGGGGAGAGGAGGGTTCTCGCTGACGGGTGTTGTGGTGGCGTCGCTGTCCCCATTGTCTGGACTCAGCAGATATTCAACACCGACTCTTCCTCCGGTTTCCCCCACGTCCTTTTCCACAAGTTCTGCACAGTGCGGTCCCTTCACTTGAACACGCTGGGTCCCCGCTTCGTCAGACCTCAGCTGAAACGTCCATTTAACATCATGTTACGAATGAATTTCTTCAAATACACGGGTCTTCCATTTACTCTCTAGCCAGAGCTCCCTATTTGGGCACAGACTTTCTCAGGCTTTACTTGAATGCGTTGCCATCTTCACTTCACCTTTAGAACGACCTGTGTTTGATACAACTAGCTTCTGAAGATGTGGCTGAAGAAAAAAGACTATTGTAAATAGGCACTAGTCACAAGTGAGAGTGTTTATATATCTAATAGGAAATTATGTTTGCTGGCAAACGTTTGTGTGTTTCCCTGTCTCCTTAAATCCCTACTTTTTGGGTAAAATGGACTCGAGATGGCTAACCCAGAGAAGGAAATAAAATCAACAGAGAGGAAACTGGGCAAAGGGAAAGCAAAGACAGAAGAATAAAACACTACGGAGGAATAGGTAATATTCACAAATGCTTGGCATTGCCCATTTTGTCAGAGGTGGTCACAAATTTGGCTGAATTCCTTAGTTGTACAAAGAGAGAAAGGCAATCAGTTTCACAATTCAATATATTTATAAGACGTAAAGAATGTAGTTGCTCAAGATGATCAGATATTTTCCTAAGAGAGGAGTGTCTCCTCTGTGTTCCCATGGTGGGGATACTGTACAAGGGGGTCGACTAAAAGGCAGTATCGTCCACAAAAGAGCACAGCCCTCATGCTCGTGCTTGTAACATTCCTCAGTGCACACAGAAAGCCAAAGATTCTTTGTGATTTAGAAAATATTCTTATAGCTAGAAACATGATGCTAAGTGGTAGTGTTCCTTTAGGCAAGCCTAGTGTTGGGCCTTCACAGTTACACAGACACACTTGGAGTCTCTTGGTATATATTTTTAATTTCGGTGACAGTTCTGCCCAATGTTAAACGTAATAAGACCCACTTTTGTTGGTGATTTACCCATTGGATAGATACGAGTGTTTGTGTGTATACTTGCAACTTCTTTCTCACATAGTTCTCACATGAATTTCCAACTTAAAAAAAGAATTTTTCTTTCCAAAAGTTGTGGATTGGCAGTCAGGGTGAAATTGTATATTTAGGAAGTCATTCTTTGGCATTGAGTTCATTTTGTGGGAGATTTAATGCTCCTTCTTTGCTCTCCTGGAAAAGGCTACTCTTGGGTGTAAAAAAGAGTCAGAGATTACAGATTTTTAAAAAACATCTGGCTCTGTGCAGTGAATATTAATGTGTGTGTTCTCAGAGGCTGCCTTAATGAAAAAAGCAAGATGGGAGGCAAAGAAAGAGGGAAGATATCGTATAGTCCAATTAAGTTCTATAAAGAAAATGGAACCATTCTTAAGAGGTTGAAAAAAAGAACCTTTTTTCCCCATGAGAAAACCAACAGCCCAGCTGGAACAGGATGACCTCACAAATATAAAGCAAATCCATTGAGTGCACTAGGGCGCCACAGTCAGGGGACAAATATACTAAGTCCCTGGTCTGGGTAGTTAAGATTGAATAAAAATCATAAGTAACGATTTTACTGAGGCCAGAATGAGCAGCATGCTGGCACGAACTCAAAGCTTAGAAAATGAGTGAATTATTAATTGTGCACATAGATTTCTTAAGTCCATTTCTGCTTCATGGACACTTTCTGCTGTTTTCAGAGATTTTTTTCGTCCAAAACTACTTGATGGGATTACTTATAGGGGGTATATATATAAATACTCCCTGGTGAGAAATACAAGTGGTTTTGTCTTTAATAAATCAAAATCTGAAAAGCATTTCCTAAATGTTTTCCCCTGTGGTGGTGGGGGAGAGTAATATATCTTAATTTTGAAGCCATTCAGACATTTGAAAATACGGAGACTGGAGAAAAGAGCAAACCCATCTCTAAAAAGGAGGACTCTAAACTCATTCAAACCAATGAATTACAGAATTTGGCCAATGAAAAGTAGTTTCACTGTTTTCACAAACAGGTGTCGGAACTAATAAAACTGTCCCGGACAGGCAGCTTGGTGAGGGAAAGTCTTCTGTGTGCTCTGTCGATGGCTGTGCCCTTCCCTCCCCACCCTCTGGAACAGAGTCCAGCACATAGTAGATATTTGATAAATATCTGTAACATGAATGAATGAGCGATAAGCCTAAGTAGCAAAATGAATGAATGAATGAGGGCTGTCTAGTAGAGCCATGGGTGACCTGTGCTGATGAATGGATGAAACTACATTGTAATTAGCATTGAAATCATTTGTACTTTTATGGGTTCTTCCCTGGTATTAGAGAGTTGGCATTCCGAAAAATTTTAAAGCATTTTCCTTTCAATCTTATATACACAATTACATTGAACTTTCCATTATTTGCTGAACAAAATGCAAACTGTTATCACAAGATAAGAATCAAGTGAGTCTGCATTGATGTATTTCTCTCCAGTTCACATTTCTGGGGCTCATTACTGAACAGTCTAAATATTAGTTATAGATATTTAATTATTTGGCAACCATGGCTGTGAGGGTGTATAGTTTTTCCATAAAAATGTCAAAGGAATAATATGAATGAATAATGAATGATAGCCTAAGTAGCAAAACCCTTGTGTTAGCTAATCACTGTTTTTACTACTTTCTGTATTCATAGACATGTTTGAAATAAAATAATTCATTCGAACACATTTTTGGGTCTCTGTTCTGTGTCAGGCATTCTCTAGACACAGGAGAGATACCGGTCAACAAGTCTAAACACTTGCCCTCCAGGAGCTTACATTTTGGGGGAAGGGAGAGGCATTTAACAAATTTTGAAATAATTAAATCATATTACAATATTTAGTTATGATGCATTGATGTAAGAGTGATTATGATGAGGCATGGTAGTATTGCTACATGAAATGGGTTCTTGGGGAAGCAAGGGAGTTAGACTTGCAAATGTCTAGGGAAAAAAGTGTTTTAGGCAGAGGGAAGCAAGATGCAAAAGCTCCTAAGATAGGAATGTGCCTAAGGAGTTGCCAGCAGGAAGATGGTCACAAGTGGGGTAAGGATGGTGGTGGGGCAGATTGCATAGGGTCTCCCAGACCATGGTAATACTCTGGACTTTGTTCTAAGTGTGATGGGAATCTATTGGAGAATTTGGATCATGGAGAACTGGATCAGGTTTATACTTTAAAACAAACAAACAATGTAACTGCCAGGGTTAATACACTATATAATGGGCAAGTATAGAAGCAGTGAGAAATAGGAGAAGGCTGTTTCATTTTTCCAGATGAGAGAAGATGATGGTTTGAACTGATATCTTGGTGAGATGGTGAGAAGTGGTCCAATCTGAAATATCTGTTAGTGCCAGAGCCTCCAGGAATTACTACTGCATAGGATGTAGGGAGTGGTAGAAAGATGCTAGTCGACAATGATCCCTAAGTGTTTGGCCTGAAAAATTGGGTGGGTGATAGTGCCATTTAATGAGCTGAGGAAGACTTGGGCGGAGCAGGATTGGGGAGCATAAAACAAGACTTCGTTTCTGATACGTCACTTTGAGATGGTTTTTAGACTTCCAGGTGGAGAGGTGAGTAGGCAGTTGGACGATGAATCTGGCTGGAGATGTAAAATTGAATGCCAGCGACATAGAGATGGTGATTTAAAACCACGGAATTAGATGAGATCATCTGAAGGTGGTTCTTCTCAAAGTATCTCTGATCTCCGCTAAAGAACCTTTGTTTTTTTCTCAGTTGCTGTGGATGAATACTTTGTCAAATACAGTAAAAATAAATGAAAGGGAAAATGAAATTAAAAGTGAAAGAAAGAAACACAAAATGCAAGTGCCCTCTTTTAATTTAATTTTGTTTTTGCTGTTACATTTAACGGACATGAAATTGTTTTGTCAGATTGCTGTCAAAGTTTCTGAACATTTACTCTGAGTTTTTTTACTTACCTTGCCATGCACTGATAACGAAGTGTCAGAACAAGCCAGGAATGAGTGCAGAGAGAGAAGGAGCTTTGGGCCTCCCATGTTAGCCCTCAGCAAGATGAGGAGGAAGGTGGGAAATCATAAGGCTATAGTTCCTAGAATTCAGATGAAGAAAGTGTTTCAAGAAAAATGAGGCAAATATATAGCGTATGCAAAGTAGACGTTCCCAGGCATCAACTAGAATGATCAAATGGGCCAGAATGAATGCAAAGATGTGCTTTTGCTTTCACCCGTTCCTTTCCTCATAAGCTTTCATGAGGATGCAGTTCTACCAATCTTCAGCCTTGTCTCTGCAGGGTTCTAAGATGCTTTGGGGACAAGCCCGAATGCAGAAGCTCAGAAGAAGAGCAATAGAATCCATCGCCAAGGTTAGAGTGAGATCAGAGTTTTGAACATCTTCCTGCCTAAAAGCACAAGCCAAGTGACCTAACTCTTAAATTGGAGGCTCTAGGGGTTCAACGTGGCCATTGAAGTCATTACCAAACCAACCATTTCTATGTATTTGGTTGTCCCTCTTTATTATTAGCAGTAGATATTATTTCAGCCAACACATTCACTGAATCAGGCCAACAGTGTAATGGTACTCTTGATTTCTCAGCAAAGATTGTTTTTTCAGGCAAAGGGAAAAAAAAAAAAATCTATGGACAATGGTTAGTTGGTTCAAATGCACACATGTGGATCCAACCTAAGATTACTACCTTATGTGGAGCCCAAAGGGAATTGCACAATCTAGATTTTCCATCTGTGACTTCATTCACTGACTTAAAAATATTGCCCCATATTTTTTGCTTAGCCTGGTGCTTGTCTCTGCTCATCCCCCCACTCTCCTACCATCCTCTGTTCCCCAACTGGGGCAGCTGAACTTGGACCATTTTCCAGCTTGATGTTAAGGCTTCGACCCGTTCTAGTACTTTGTGGTAATTCTTTTTTAATTACCCATGAATATCTAAGTGTCTTCTGGCTCCACCTCAGTCCCAGTATGGCAGCTTCACCTATGTCATTGGTTCTCAACTGGGGGTGAGTTTGCTCCCAAGGGAACATTTGGAAACATCTGGAGACATTTTGTTTGACTCATCTGGGGGGTGGAATGCTACTGGCATTTAGTGGATGGAGTCCAGAGACGCTGCTAAACATCCTACAATGCACAGGGCAGCCCGTGACAACAAAGAATTATCTGGCTTCAGATACCAATAGAACCAAAGTGAAGGAACCTCAACCCGTACCTGGACATTGATTCATTCATTATTTACCCTCCGTGCTAATGTTTCTCTCCACTTAAATATCTTAGATACTTTCAGTGACTGATTATATTTAAGAAATAACAAAAGAAAAAGAAAAAAATGATGACCCAAACGCTCAGAGCATCATGTGGGCTAGTTAATAGCTACATAAGGAGTAGGGCTAACATGTCTTCGTAATTTCAATACTTCCAATTCTGCCTGTGAGTTAAATCTGTAAGAACTTGGTGACAAATTTGGTAAAGGGGTGTCCCCAGTCATTTTTTGCAGTCATTTTTCCTGCAAAGCATTATTCATGGAGGAAAACCTCAGTAATGAAATGAACTGACAAAATGTCTGAATTGTAGAATGGTTTTGGTGAAATGCATTGCATTACTTCTGAATGCCCCCTGCCTTGACCTTCCCAGCTCACCGAAGTAACCTCCCTGAGGAAGCTTGCCTTGGCAAAGCCCTGGGGACTCCTCTTCCTCTTTGGCTGGATGAATTGCAAAAAGGCACCCTTCTCTGAGCTTTGCGCTCTCAAGCCAGGGTCGGGTTTTGATGGGTACACGCTGGCTGGCTTCCAGCCTCATTTTGCAGGGCGCCAGGTGCTTTTGTACGGGACACAACTTGCACAGACCTATACAGCAGCCCTGCTGGAACACTGTCTTTATGATAACCATCCTTTTTGCGTTTTATTTACTGCACAAATATGTGTGAAGTGCCTACTCTGTGTCCATTGTGGGCACTTGAGTAGGCTGGGAAATAAAGTAGGTAAAGATCCCCACCCTCAAGGAACTTACATTCTGGTGGGGTTTACAGTCTAATGGAGCTTGTGTTTTAAGTTTGTGACGTTAAAGTTAGTAATGACTGTATACTCTGGGTGAAAGATAATAAACTGCTGAAGATTTTCATCATTAGATGCAGAGAGTAGTGGCCTGGTTTCAATCTTAACCAGCGCCCTGGACGGGGCTTTCTTCCTGCAGCAGGATGTTCAGCTGACCTCATCCTGAGGTCTAGCGCAGCTTCCTTCTTGCATTACTTGCTGTAACATTATTCTCTGCCCTCAAGCCTGGGCTCGTGGCCTGGCTTGGTGAAGAAGAAAGCACTTTACCCCCTGCCTGGCTCTTACCACTCGGAGCAGCCCCACCTGCAGATCCTGGCAAGTCTCTGATTGAACATTTGACTTCAAAGCTCCATTCTAAATTTATGAGACGTTTCCTGCCTTTTTGGTGTTGTTTTGCGTCTTTTGCCCTTGGGTACCCAAAACCTGTGTCTTGGGCCATATTGGTCAGGAACCTTCCTGTGTGTTTTTTCTGTTTGGGGGTTTGGGGGTTGCTTTTGGGCAATGTCATGAGTGGCTGCTTTGCTCCAGTTTTTATATGTCACTGACACCATCCTTTTAACTGTAGTCTTAGAGCAAAGCCTGTAAGGGACAGAAAACCAAAAATAAAGCTGATAAAGCAGGCAGCAGTGAGCAGCTCCTGTGAGTGGAATGCAGCCCTGAAGTGTGTTTGCTGAGCTGTGAGTTACCCTCAGTCTTTCCTTTAATTTCTGGAAGGAAACAATGCCCAAACCGACATGATATAAGTTACTAAGCTCGGTCATTCCTGTTCTAGAATATGTCAAATTATGTCTATTACATTGAAAGGGAAAGATGAATTAATTTTTTCCAAAGGACAGAAGTCATTTGTCATCATTCAAACATATTCCTGTTTCTGTGTTTTGATTTTGAGATACTGTAACTTCTGGGGATTGTGTGCTTTCAGGCAGATATTGGCATGATGTTCAGTCAAGCTAAACTCCTAGTTTCTTCATTGTTTTTGAAAACTTAACTTTTGTTTCCATAAGGCTCTGGCCTTATGGTACAACTTTTCTTTTTACCTTTTCTTTGGTCAACTTTTCTTTTTACCTATAGTACAACTTTTCTTTTTACCTTTTCTTTGGTCCATTGCCAGGTGGTAACTAGAATTTGGGTGGCGATAAAGGGGACCATCTGGAGACGGAAAGATGTATGTAATGTGATAGAGTTTGAAAGGAGGGTTCTCACGTGAACTTTGAGGTTCGGATTAGAACTCTGTTGACTTGGAAGCCAGGCCAGACTTCCTGTTGCACAGGGAGCCATCTCTAGGTGTGGGTTGGTTCCGAAAACCCTTGGCTATGATGATTTTGGAACCTACTAAGGATTTTTGATATCTTCTACATGAGTTTAGACTCATTTGTAAAGCTTGAGAGTATTTGAGACCATAGGATTCCTGTATAAATTGAATGGAATCGCATGCCTTTCCTATCATTTTAGAGAGTGAGTATTGCAATAAGTTGAAGTCGGTGAGATTCAGGGCTCGGTGTCAGTTTTTAACAATATGTATCAAAGAGAGGAATGCAGCGGGCATGGCCTGCGACAATGGCTCATCTTAAAAATGCATTCTTGTTTAGTGTTTGGAGTATTTGCTCCCATTACTTTTGTAGTGGGTTTAGATATGAAGTTATATTTTTTTCTCAGATTAATATGTAAGTAAGAATGTGTTCCCTGGATGCATAAAGATTACCCAGCAGCAGGAGGGCAACCCAGGAGTTAGCTGCTCAGCAGTTGGGAAACTGGTGATAGATTAAAAATGGATAATCCACAGAGTGAGTAAAAATAAGGCAGAGCTGCACATCCCCAATGTCGTTCTCCTTCAATATCATTTCACGGAATGGGGAAATAACGTATTTTACCTTGCTAAGTAATGATAAGGTTTGTAGTAAAACAAAACAGTACGCTTCCCTTGCAAAAATTTTAATATTTTATTTCTCATCCATCTTCAGAATTTAGCTTCTCGTGCTCACAGTTTGCAAGTAACTCCACATGGAGAATGAACCTAAAATAAAATCTTGTGAAAAAAATGAAAAGCAGCACGTGCCTCAGATGTGTTCTCCGCAGGCATGTGTTACAGCAGAAGGAGCTGAGATGGATGAGTGGGCTGTTAGCCTGTGCTTTGTCATGAAGTTTTCATGGACAGAAAATGTCAGGTAAAGGGAACCTAGTGTGAGAAATAATCAACAAAGCTGAGTTTCCCAAAGCACTTTATTTTATTTTATTTTAATCTCAAAATTTTGGATTGCTCCAACCCACCAGTACCAAGGCAAGTAACAGGATGTGAAAATTGAGAATTTCAAAATACTAAGATTTTGGATTTTAAAAAAAAGCCTGGACACAATGTGCGTCTTAATATGCAACCAAAGAATTTGTAAACATCTCACTGAATCTGTAGGGGAAGATCTTAAAGAATATATGCAGTCAAAGAATGATAAATGGCATTCAGTAGGATTGTGTCATGGTTGCTAATTTATTATGTATCAAAATTCATAGTGTATTGTTTACTGGCTGTACTTTTTATTGCTCCATTTTTAGGAAATGTACGTATATTCATAGAGACTTGTATAAATTCAACCCCAACCTCAGTCCCCCAAACTTTCTTTTACAGTCACGTCTTAAATTCATCAACTATGAATTATTATCCTTCTAGAAAGTTGTGGGGGAACTGTAAACTACTCCAGGGACGACTGTACTTTCACTACCGTCCTTCATTCTTGTTTCAGAATGATGTGTCCAGGGATATGTCCTCGGTTTAATCAATCTTTTTCTTCAGCAAAATGTTGGCTTTAGGGCAGTGTTGTTTCTGTTGCGATAAGCCTTTGTACATTTCTGTCACTTCGATTCAAGTAGGACTTGGCTGTTGAGCTGTAGACTCGGGGGCTGCAACGCTGCCTGCACAGAGGGCTGGAATCTCGGGAGCAGGCGTGGGCTGGACACCCCGCCAGACACTCGTTCTCTAGGACACACTCTTCGTTATTTCTTCTAGTGTTTGTGACTGATGAATTCACTAAGCACTTGAATATCTGCTACTTTATTCTTTCAGCAGACAGTTTGTTTATTGAGAGCTTATTTTGACAAGTGAATAATCAGCTCTCTGAACAAGCTCAAGGACGATCAAGGGGAATAATTGACCTCAACTTTAGATGATCCCCATTTTTAATGTTAGTATTTGTGGCTTTGCAGAGCAGTTGATCCCAACCGGCTTGCTTTCTTCCCAGTCTGTGAGAGTACATCAAAAGCTCTGAAGTGCGCTCAGAAATCAAGTTGTAAAAGCCCTCGTTACTGTCAAAATTCTATGTGATTTTTAAAAATCTGCAGTTAAGGAGGTGTGGACAGGAGATTCTCATGGCCCTTTGTTCTAAAGACGGAACCCATAAATCTATGTTGTATTGCGTTTCCCCCTTCAGAACTTTAATTAGTACATATTCATTACTTGTGTTATTATTGACCACTGTTAATCAGACGTAGTCAAAGGATCTGGTTGTCCTAATAGATACGTTATTGTTTCCTAGAAGATTTAGATGTTTGCAGGGAGGGTAAAAATAATGGGATCAAGCAATGGCACATGCCTTTAGAGTAACAGCCTTCAATTCTCACTACCTCCAAGATTTATATTTATATTTATAAAAGATTTATGTTTACTGGCTTGGGTTTATTAGTTTGGGACAGGGTCAGCAAACTATGGCATAATGAACAATAATGCTGTTCTGGAACACGGAAAGCCCTGGATTATCAGATGTGGGTTTTAGCCTTGACTTCACCACGAACTTAGGTGTGAAGCCATGGATAGCTCATTTAACTTCTATAGTCTCAGCATTCTTATCTGAATGAATAGGTTGGGTGAGATCAGTGGTTCTCACACTTGAGTGTGTAACAGGACCAACTAGGGGGCTTGTTAAATTGAAATCGCTGGACCTCACCTCCGGATTTGGTAGAGCGGGGGTGGCCTGAGAAGTTGCCTTTTTAACAAGGTCCCAGGTAACGCTGGTGCTCCTGGACCACGAACCACATTTTGAGAATGACTGGCTTGGTGATTTCTCTGACTACTTCCAGCGCTAACTGTGGATGACTGCTTCATGCCCAGTGGCTGTAATAGCCTATTTGGAGCTTCTGAATGCATTGGCTCTGGAAGGTGCAGTTGGGGAAGTGTTACCAGTAGACCTTAATAAGAACAGAAATTTGGGTCTATTCAGTGATGGGAAGGCCCCAGATATTAAGAGTAACCCTGAACTAGCGGTGAAAGACTCCACTAAGTTGGTGTACAGGAGTTTAGCAGTCGGAAGACCACAGTGGCGGTGGCTAGAGGGAACTGGGCATTTACTTGGGGTGATGAGTTTAGTATAAATGATGTGACATACTTCAGCCAGTTTAGGGACATTGGATACAGAAAAAAAGAATAATATGATTTCACAAGACAGTCACTGCCCTGCCAATACTCTTCATATTTCTAACATTAATGTAACTTTTACTATCAATGAGAAAATTGTGCTATCCTACAAATAAAATTAAATTAAGCAAGCTGTGGTCGTATCTGTATCCCCACTATCCTTCAGCAACTGTGAAATAAATCCATGTGCACAAACATGCACAATAGTAACTAAGAATAGTGTTGGCTTTTTTCTTTGTTGTCTAGACTCTAACTGGCTCTATTAGTGATTCTGGAAAGCATTAAATCCTTGGCTTTTTCGAACCTTGCCCACAATAGTATTAAGTTGTTTTCAAGTACATCTCACTTCCTGCTATTAGGAAAATTCTTGCTCACTCCAAGGACCAAAGTACTTGACTTTTAGATGCAGACTAGGAAATGAGAGAGGGACTGATTAACACAATTTATAGCTGTAATTTGTTTTGGGAAGATAAAGGGGCATGGCTGGAATTTATTTCTGAATATTTAGGAAATTTCATCTGCCCCAGTTGTTCAAGATTTCTGATTTGCTGAAACAGTTTCCAAAACCCCATAATGTTCCTCAGATTTTCATACCAGACTATTGGCTGAAAACAAGTTTGTCAATATAAACTCTGTACATCTTAGGGAAGCCTCAACTTAGAAGAAATTTTTGTAATTTAGTAGATAAAAGTGGTCCTGCGTGCACTGGCAAAAAGAATGTGATTGAGAAATATCAATAGATCCCATCCAAGAACATCTCTAATTGAAAAATAGGATAGAGGCATTGAAAATATGAATGATCAAGCAGGCATAAAAGATGGATATCCAAGGGCTGGCTGGATGTACTGTGTGTGTGTGTGTGTGTGTCTGTGTGTGTGTGACTCTCTCTCTCTCTCCCTCTCCTTCCCCTCTACAAATAAAACTTACATCATCTACCCATCTCATCGGAGGGCAGTTTCTGCACACCAACAAGCATAAAGCTTTCAGCAAATAGTTATACTTTGCCTGGGCAGCCAGGCTTAGGAAACCTCAGTTTGTGACTTAACCAAAGACAATTTTTCAAAGGGCATCCAGGAGAAATCTCCTTGGCCCCTTGCCTTCCTTCCTCCATCAGGGTGAACATTCTCCATGATATCTGGAAATAACCAACAACAGTAGGCGACCAATACAGATTCCTAGCCAGTAAGAACTAGCCAGACATACGTTATCAACCAGTGTATAAAACAAGGCGACTAGTTCACAGGTTGCTTTGAAGACAACAGCTGGAGTAAACTGAGAAATGCTGGCACAGAAGAAATCTGTTGCATTCCAGTGCCTGGGCCAGAAAATACTTGTTGCTTCTGTTGAATCAACTGCATTCTGGTTTTCCGAAATAGTGGAGGGGGAAGTCGGGGCAGGGGGAGAAGAGGTGATCGGCTTCCAGACTCCCCTGCTGGCTGGTTGCATTCAAAGCATCTAGTTAATGAGAATTTGGCGTAGAATAAGTACATTGGTATTTCCAGTATACTGAGAATTTTCACAGTTCCAGAGTTATTTGTGAAGCAGTCCAATCTAGTCACTGATTTGCATGTTTCTGAAATCTTCTCCCAAGACCTGGCTCAGATTTTTTTCCATTAAATCTAGATGGTGTTTTCAAATATTTCACTCCACTGTATTTCACTTGAAAAATGTAAGCTTCATACATACCACTTAATTTCTTACATCAAGAGGAAGCAAAAAAAGAGCAATCCTCTCCATGTTTCGATTTTCTATATTTCTTTCTGCCTTCGTGTAAAGGGAAATACTTTATTTAGTTTTATGATAGCATACCTATACATTTTCAATCTTATTTCCTCCCCTCCTTGTAAGAATTTCAGTGTCAGCTGAAAGCAAATTACCTCCTTTCTATTTTTTTTCTCATTTTCATGATCTATTACTATCCATTTGGAAACATTTGGTCTAATCAATAATGATGCTTCCAGGTGACAAAAATATCAATAGCAAAGGGTTAAAAATAATGAAAAGGGCATCCTGATATTACTTCTTATATTCATTGAACCAAATTGTTCTCAGTCCATCCTCTCCCCAAGAAAAAGACGGATTTGAGTTGAGTGTTCAATCCAAATAGCTCTGTCTTGCTCTGGTTTATGCCAGGGTCGTGCAGTGTAAATCACAAGAAAAGTCTTGAAGTCACTAAGTGTTGAGACAAATGGATCATTCTTAGGGTATCAACGTTGGATGCAGATAGTTTAAAGCCATATGACCCTAGTTTTACTAGCTGTGCTGTCCTTAACCAGGAAAAAGAAGGGCTTCAAAGATCAAGTCCCCACAGCAATACAAGGGTGTCCATTTGTATGAGTGGGTCATTTTTAATGACTTGCCAACAGCCCCTTGTAAAATGTGCAGTTGAAGTCGTTAAGAGATCAGTTTCCAGTCTGATCGTTCCCTCATTCTCAAATGTGTTAATGAACTCAGTGTATCCTTGAGATTATCTAATATGAGAAATAACTTTGATGGACAAATAATAAGAAAGGGAAAAAGATGTTTTTAAGATCTACCAAACTTAAAATATTTGCCAGCCTCATTTTTTATTTCTCTACAAAGAATTAGGGTCAGTAGTCTGAGCAGAAGAGTAAATAGGAAGGTTTCTAAGTATCTTTTGCTGGGGGAGTGTTAGAGGTGGGAAGTGTTCCTTTATGTGGCAGTAGTGCCTGCAGAGAATAGATTAAATGGTATTTCTGTGAACCTCAGAAAGTAAATAAGGGTGAGGATTCAGGAATCAGGAATAAATGAACAATAGCTGCCTTGTCATTTCAAATTCTGAGTCTTAACTCCTGCTTCAGAATCCTTTCCTAGAAGAGTGTGTGTGTTTTTTTCTTTAAAGGCAAGTTTTGTGGTTAAGAAAAGTTATCGAAGAGATGGTGAAATAACGCAAAACCAGAGAAGCCTTTGCCTTGGTTCAAGGAGGCCATTAGGAGGAAATTGACTAAAGCTGTGCAGCTCTGAGAACTGGCCGCTTACATTCCTTTACATTTTTTGCAGAATGCTTCAAATTCTTCCTATACTCCTAGGAGGCTCTCAGACTTCAGACGCTAATCCCAAGTAGAGTCACAGAGTCCGGAAGACATCAATTCACTGTGACAAACAGAAAGCTGAAGGGCATTCCTGGCAAAACCCTATGTAGATTTATTTTCTCAACAACAACAAACCTTCCTGACCAGAGGCTTTGTGTTGTTACATTATAATAAATGTAGAGGTAATAGACAAAAGAATCAAGATTTTCCCTGTATTCCAGTAGCTGCATGATGGTGGTAAGCCCTTGAACTGCTGTTCTCTCATTAGTAAACTAAGAATGACTAGAATTTCTACTAAAGCTCTTTTGAGGATGTAAGGAGGTTACATATGTGGACATGCTTCATGCATTTAAGGCATCCCACGAATCTCAAAGGGCTGAAGGACTGAGCTAAATGAGAACAAAGCTTCATTCAGCCAACATGAAGTCATCTCAACCAACCCCTTTATAGTACATATTCATTTTCAACCCACAACTAGTTGATTCTTGTTTTCAAGTTAACAGATTAGTCAAAATGGTTTCCTTTTCTTCCTTTCTTTTCCCTTTACATTCTGTTTGGCTTTGTTGACACCTATTTCATGGTCAAATTATGATAATGATGGGAGAAATAGCAGGAAAGAATTAGGAGATCTAAGAGCCAAGTAAAGCTGGCAGAGTGAAACATAGTGATAAACCAGGGTGGGGTTCCCATTCCTCCAGATATCAGGGACCCCTCTGTTTAACATGAAAATATCTTGAAAATCACCTTATGCATTACTCCAAAATCAAATAAATGTCAACTGCTTAAAATATTTAAAAACTCAGGGGAAAAAAAGATAAAAATACTATAAGAAAATATAGTTTAATATTTATATAGTTTTGAGGAGAGAAAGGACTTTGTAAACATGCTGCCAAGATCAGAGGTTACAAAAGCAACTATAATATACATAGTTTCATATCTATATCATACGTAGCTATAGATATAACATTATGAAGCTTGCGCATAAAATATAACTAAATGAAAATAAAGGTAGCTAAGAAAATGGAAAAAAGTATTTGCAACATAAGATAGTGGCGTATCTTAATTTATAAAGAATGCTCAGAAAACCAAAGAAAGAAAATCCTTTAACAGGGGAGGTCAAAAAAAGACTATTCACCAAAGCAAGGGGAAATACAAAGGATGCAAAAACCTACTGTAAAATGTTTCTCTTCACCAATTGTTAAAAAAAATGCATTTTAAACAGCAATGAGATACTCTCAAATCGGTATTGATGTTTTTAAAAAAAGAGAAGAAACAGGGTTCTGTGCGATGCTGGTGAGTAAAAGAGAAACACACCATCTCACGGTTGCACTCTTGGGGTGGCAAGTTGACGGGGTGTCTTCAGGAGCAGCCATTGGGCCACACACGTTCAGACCTTCCATAGGTCATGCCCTTTGCTCCAGCAGTTCTGCTTCAGGGAAAACATTCAATGCAGATAACCCATTTTATATGCAGTTATTTGTCTATGGGAGTGATTCCCAACTGGGAATGATTTTGTCCCCCAGGGAATATTTGGCAGTGTCTGGAGAAATTTTTGGTTGTCCCAACTCGGGACAGTTGCTGCTGCAGCCAGTGGGTAGAGGCACATCCTGCAATGAGCAGGACAGACCAGCACGAAACTAAGAATTATCCAGCCCAAAGTGTTCATAGGGTTGACGGTGAAAAATCCTGGTGTACATGGATGTTTAATAAAGTGAAAAACACCCCAAAACAGAGGGCTGGCTAAATATATCGTGGTGTTTCTGTGTAATGGACCGTTTCACAACAATTAAACTGTTACAGAAATATATCTATTAATACAGAAACCTTTTCACAACGTATTACATTTTAAAGCCAGTCCCAAAGCAGCATGATCCCATCTTTGATTAAAAACATAGACTTGGTCTTCCGTGGTGGCGCAGTGGTTGAGAATCCGCCTGCCAATGCAGGGGACACGGGTTCGAGCCCTGGTCTGGGAAGATCCCACGCTGGGCCCGTGAGCCACAATTACTGAGCCTGCGCGTCTGGAGCCTGTGCTCCGCAACAAGAGAGGCCGCGATAGTGAGAGGCCCGCGCACCGCGATGAAGAGTGGCCCCCGCTTGCCACAACTAGAGAAAGCCCTTGCACAGAAACGAAGACCCAACACAGCCATAAATAAATAAATAAATAAACAAACAAACAAACAAATAAATAAATAAATACTTAATTAAATATGATTAAATATACCCATAGCCAAGTGTTTACGGGGGTTGGCTCCATGTAGTTGGGTTTGGTCACAGGTGTTCTTTTTATTTATCTCTTTAGCCTGGTTAACTTGAATTGCCTTTGTATTAAGAAAAGAATTAATAAAACAAATTCTGATAAATTTTAAAAGAAAATCCTATGATGGATTTTTACATGAGTTACCATTTTAGTATATATTGATTGAGAAGGCACACATGATAAACAGCCACTATAATTTCATTAAATCTTTAAAATATATGCTTATTATCAGAATAGACACTACATGCATTTGAAATATGCTAATGTATTAGCCAACAAGTTACTATCTTTTCTTGCATTTGTTAAAATAATTGCAGCCCCCGTATAAGTTTGAGGTAGACATTATGAGTCGTTGATCATCCCATAAGGTGTTTACAAAGGTGTTTACATTTTATACATTAATAGTTACTTTCTTAGGCTTTTCCTACCTAGGGAATTGAAATAAGATTGTGTCAGAATGCTGAAGCTATTATTATCATCCTATGTTAGTATAATTGTATTAATGGCAGGCCATATTTTTAAACCTGTTAAAAATTAAAACATAAAGTGTAAACAGTATGGAATCCACAACTAACATGGAATCCAATCTTACCAAATGATTTCATAATAATTTTTCTCACTGATTTTATTAAAACTGAACCATGGACTTGAAAGGAGGTTGTGATACTGAAGTTACTTTTCATTTTTCTTAGATGTGATCTTTCCCAGACTTCCACTGACCATCTCTGAAATAACTTAGTACATGATGTTGACAAGCTTCTAAATTTGAAGGAACATTTTACATGTACTTACTAAAAAATAATTATGCTTTGACATTATGTTTTGTGAAATCAATATATATATATATATATTTTTTTTTTCATCCTGGGCTCAGTACTATATGTCTTGGAAATGTAAATGGTTTGTTATGACCCTAATCATCTGTTGAATGTTTAATATGCTATTCTCTGGAGGTGCTGATGACATTGATGTCAGTAGATATTAATTCATATATTCACTCATTCTCCTGTTCATTAAATATTTATTTAGCCACTAGTACATGCCATGGCATTGGAAATATGACAAGGAACAAAACAGACAATATCCCTGCCCTCACGGGGATTAAATCTGTTGAAGAGTGGTGTCTGGTCATGAGGAGTTCCGTGTCTAGTTACGGAGGAGACAGGTATGAAAGAAAATATCTCAGTACAATTTTGTAACTGAGGTTTGTACAAGGTGCTGTCAGAGCTCAGCAGTGAGAGATCTAACCCAACTAAAGACAAGCAAACCTGAGTGAAGACTGCCTGGTGGACATGATCACATAGATGGAAACGTAGGCATTTCCCATGGGGAAGATTATGGGTACAGGTGCCAAGGGTAGAGCTTGGCATCAGCAGTGGCATGCACTGCCCAAGAAGAATAGACCTTTCTCTTGGAAATGGAATGTGAGTAAAGCAAGGTCCTCAGCACATAACTAAGTAGTATCAGTAATGAGCCAATGACTGCCGCAGACGTACATCATTGCAGAGCCAGAGAGATCTGTGCGATTATTTGCCTCGATCATTTGTTTTTTAAAGATGAAGAAAAAACTAGGATCAAGGAAGTCACAAAGCAGATGTAGGGCAGGACTGGAAACACCTTCAGCCTCCTGCTGGGGCAAGGGTCAGCTGCTCTCCTCATTGTCCGGACAGTTTTACACCAAGTTACACACATTGACAAGGCACGCATGTACCACACCTAATCATCGTTCGGTGATTATTCATATCGTATAGAAATGATTAACTGTGGTATTCCCATATATGAAATAAAGATATATTACTTGACAATACATTGATTATATATTCATCTTCAGGCACATCTTTATTGTGTATACACAAAGTACATTTGAATGTCTGAGTATTGGAGAAGCAGAAAAATAAGTTAAGATGAGAGTCCTGGATGGAAGTATTCAAGATCCACCATGTTTTAGGTAGCTATCCGCTGAGATAGTCCTCAGGCTCTCCATCACCTAATAGACTGGAATTTACACAGGAATTAAGCTCTTTGACTTTATGTTGCTGTTTCAAACAGTAGGTGACCAGGCACTCTGGACCCAGGACTAACTATTTTGCAGAGCAAAGATGTCATCCCCATAACCAAGATCGAGCCAGGAAGGTGGGGACCAAGGCACTGTGCAGGAGTTCACTGCAAGATTTACTGTCTCCCTTTGGAATCAAATGGCAGAGGGAATGGGATGGCAAAAGTGGTAGTAATGAAGATAAACTTAAAAAACTAAGATACAGAAAGTCACAAAGCAGATGTAGGGCAGAGCTGGGAACACCTTCAGCCTCTTGCTGGGGCAGGGGTCACTGATCTCCTTATTGTCTGGACAGTTGTACACCAAGTTACATACATTGACAAGGCCTGCACCTACTTTTAAGTCATAGATTGTCTGGATCGATGAGTTTATTGAACAAAATAATTAACTCCCACATAGCAAAGTGTCAAATGAGAAATATTTTAGCAACTAGAAATAGCTAGAGAATAAAGCAGAAAAATAAGCAGACATTTGTGTTTCAAAGTGACCATGGACAGTTACAAGAATCTTGTATGAATGGAAAATGAAAGAGGTAAGAATTGTGAAAATCATTCATCTTTCTTCTGGACAACCACCTCCCTCTCCTGGCTGTTTTGTCCATTGTCTTGGTTAGGTACAGTGTTTGTGCATGCGAACAGAAGGAGTATTTGAGAAGTAGAATTATGTTGACATTGGAAGCAATTTGTTTCTTCCATTTCCTTTCCATTGCTTCAGTGTTACTTTCTGAGTAATTTACAGCATTAATTTTTTAAGTAGGTAATTTCCTTTTCCCTGTCTTTAAAAATAATTGTTTATGGCTGACTTGGTGCCAAAAATATCACAGTTAGCTTTCGGGTAGGAGAATGCCTTAAACCAGGGACTCCATGCTCCCAAAGGTGTTCATGTGCATGAACAGTGCCTGGTGCTTCATGGCTGTACATCTCTGCTCTTCTGGGGTCTGCAGAGAGATCTGCCTAAGCCCTGTGTCTTAAGCACAGGGCTTCCTGGTTCTTCACAACCTTGAACTTGGTGAAGTTTGTAAACAAAAGATGTATTCATTTCATTCCATTGAATCTCTTCATTTCTGCAACTGCATCATTATTTACTTCTTTTCCTAGAAATCATTTAAAAGCAAACCCTAGTTGGAAATTATCTTAAAATATGTTTGAATCACTTTTTAAAATAAAAGTTCTCCAACTTTCTTTAACAGATGTGGGCTCCCAACATGAATATGTCACAGTGTTATCAATTGCCACATAACAAATTACCCCCAAACTTAACAGCTTAATGCTATGCACATTTTTTATCTCACAGTTCCTTCATTAAGAGAGGTATCAGTTTCCAAACACTAGGCTGCATGTTTGTAACCGAGCTTTGTACTGCATTGTGGAAGCCTCTGCACCACTGTTCGTATCACATGGCTCTTGATAGACGTTGCAAAGTTCTGTGGGAAACGTAGATTCAACTCCGCATCTTCGAGGCCCTCGGCCTCTTTTTTCCTCCAGTGTGGTGTGTTTCAAAATAAGGAGCCACTCTTGGGGCAAATCATCATCACCTGTCAGCTGGATAAAGCCATCATCACTAATGTTGCTAACACCTTTCCACCAGTTCAGACAGACTGTCAAACCAAAAAACCGTCAATCGGTTATTTTATTTTTCATGGCGAAATTGTCTTACAGCCAATTAGTTATGTGGAAAAAATGTTTGCAGCAAAAATGCTGCAGCAAACATGGTTATGGCAGAAGAAGCTTATGGCGAAAATTCCGGGCACGGTCTTAGACATGTGTGCACCCTTCTACACTGAATTATAATAGTCTTTTGATATGTCGGTCTCCCTCACTGCTCACAGAGGTACTTGAGAACTAGGATTACGTCTTCATTTTCATATCCCTGGACAGGAGTCTTATATGAAGTAGGCATTCCATGAACGTTTACCATTTAGTTAAGCTATATGGAACTGGCTTGTTGCCACTGGCTTTAACTTGTCTTCATCACCGGAAAGTGGAGGGGCAAATATAAGTGAGGATTCAGGAACCTAATATTTAAAAGTCTACCTTCAAGTTTCCACTTCCATTATTATGTACAAATCCATGATTGTTTTGGAATAAAACTGTTCTTATTTTAAAATTGACTCTCATTAGAGTATATTTCCTCTTCCCAAATAAAAAAGGGATTAATAACTTTCCTATCAAGTTATTCTGTCTCATATTTGATTTTTGTTTTTTTCTCCACCTTCATCAAGCCAAGTAAATGGGGGAAGAAAATTGAGGTTTTCTAATTGTTAGATGTTAATGAAGAAACTCAATCCACTGTAAATGCACCTGCTACATTCTACCGTGACGGACACGGCAATCTGAAAAGAGGACAGTTTTCCTCTAAGCATCCTTGCTTTTCCCTCTCACACCAATGATAAATAATTGTTTTCAAAATCTACAGTTTTCATTTAAAAGTGTCTTAAACTACTAGGAAACAGTTTAACACTGTTTTACTCTAAGGATGATATCCATAGCATACCACAGGCCAAAATTAAGGCTGGGCTCTGATTTGCTAATGTGGGGTTTGTGTCTTCCCCAGGAATCGCAGCCTTTTCAGTGTGAAGAAGGCTACATGGAACTGTTTTTCTAAACCCCAGAACCACAATGGATGTTTAGCATATGTTTCCCTGCGACTTGGTTGTGAATGTATAGAGCTACTCTAGAAATAAGCAGAAACTGGGACACCAAACCCAGCAAGCATATATATAAAGAACGTTTGCAGAAGGTTCATTACAATACAATAAATGCAACCAATTTTGCGGAGACCTGTTCTCATTTCTTACTGCTCGTCATTGCTAATTCACTATTATTTTCAACATTATTCTGTTAGTTATATGTATATGATGAGGCATCAATATTATCTAGCACAAAGAGATAAATATTTGATGACAGAAGCAGATGCCACTAGGAAAGCATACACACAGATTGTACTTAAACTGTACGATCGTTCATAACATGACTATTTTTTAATCTAAGAAAGGAATAATATATGTACATATGGCAAGAAATTTTGTCACATTCATATGTTTTTACTACTTTTTGTCAAGTTTCCTTAAGAACAATTATCCCCCTTTGGCCTGTTCAACATCATAATAACAATATTCAAAGATGCAATACGTCCCTTTGCTTTGGTTAACAAGTACACGGTTTAACCAGTATCAGAATTAGAAATCTGTTGTTATTTTTTGTTTTTCTACTGGTGTAGAGGGAAATGAATACCTTTAAATTATGTTATCCTTTTTTCATGTGCTTTGATACCCTTTTATTCTAAGGGTAGTGTGAACTCTAAAAGCAAGTACCCATCATTTGCTTAAAGAGTCACATTGTCACAGGTTTGCTCATTCTCAATCCCCAGAATAGAAGCATAGTGTAGAGCACCAGTGGAAAGCAAAGAAGACCACCTATATTTAGAATTTTGGACCTCGGTAAACTGTCCTCTTCTGAGATCGTGCTGTCAGTAGTGATAGTACAGGCATTGTGCTGTACTCAGAGTGTGCTGAGTTTCTCCATTAGCACTGTGCCAGGCAAGGCTCCACTCCAAGCTGCATCCCTGGGCCCTGCGGCTGCAGTGGTGCATGAGACAGCAACTGGAGGACGTTGGTCTGCGCTAAACATAGAGATGTAACCATACATCAAAGCCCAGAACTGTGGACATTTTGATGCATTCGACGCCCATCTCAGGGCAGTCAAGTCTCAGTTTATCGAAAGATCAAACAGAGTCAAGATGCCTCATTTAGGGAAATGCTCCCGGGTATTGATCCAAAATATTGGCATAATAGTTAAGTTCATTTGCCAAGATCGTAAATCATTCTAATTCCATGACCAGGCAGGCAGCAGGGCATCCAGGCGAGGAGGCTGTGTGGGGAGCCCTGGCTGAACTCTCTGCTGCTTTGCCACATGGCCTCCGGCGTGCGGCTCCCTCTGCGGCCAGCTGCCCCCTCACAGGGGAATGTAAGGACACTGCACTTCCAGGGACAGCCCAGCACTCCGTGTTGGAATTCTCTAATGAATGATACTGTCCCTATTTAGCTAATTGTCACCATTCGAGCATATATCTTTAATGTATCCATCTGGAACCTTCAAAGTCGACCCTCTGTGGATATGATGGATGCTATGTCATGGGCAAGAAAATGGTCCAAAGGAGACCATTAACATTACCCAGACGAGATGCAGAAATCCCTCATTAATCCATACTGTACTCATCTGTAGCTTGATCATCTGTACTTTTTGTTCTGAAATGTACATGTATTCTTGATGTAAAAGAATATTTAGCGAATCAACTTTTTAACCCTCCAGGCACCACATGGTAATGGAACTTTCGTATTCAATACAGCACATTCCAAAGACTTCAAAACAAATGGCTCTGTTGTTGTCACTACATCGAAATAGTAAAAATTTCTAGTTGTGAAAATATTCCACATCCAGATTGGAAGAGGCTAAGGAGACATGACAAATAAATGCAGTGGGATCCTGGATTGGATCCTGGACAGGGCAGTTGATGAAATGTGAATAAAGGCTTGCAGGTTAGTTTATAACACAGTATCAGTGTTTATTGTCCTGGTTTTGATTATCTTTCTATGGTCATATAATATGTTAACATTTGGGGAAGTGGTGAGAAAGGTGTATGAGACCCTACTGCGCTATTTTTGCAACTGTTTTGGTAAATCTAAAATCATCTCAAACTAAAGAGTCATGAATCAGGTTTGTCACTGTCCTATTCATCTTCAAATAAGTCAGTTTAGAGAATTTTTATGCAGTACTGATCTCTAATTGCAATCTAATAAGCCATATGGAATCACAGGCTATTAAACCTGGATGGATTTATTCAGTTTATTGGTGGGGGAAGGATGAAAAAAGCAGTATTTAACAATTAGTTACTAGGTGCTAGGTTGTCGCCAACTCAGTTAATTGTCTCCCGGTATTCCCTGACCTATTCTTTCTTGTCACCCAAACCCTGATTTTATTCAGAGCCACATGTGCCCAATCTGGGTGATAGGTCATCCTCGTCTCTAGGTTCCCAGTCTCCTTTGCAGCTAGGGTGACCATGTGAGGCAGTTCTGGCCAATAGGATAAAATGAGAGGATGCAGGAAATGCTTTGAGGAAAACTTTCCTTTGCTGACAAAGAGAGCAAACACATCTGATTCCTCCCTTCTTCCTCGTTTTTACCTACCTTGAATACAACTATGATGTATGGAATTCTGGCAGCCAACTTGTGACCAAGAGGCAGTGCCCAAGAAAACTACAGAGATGCCAGCACCAAGGTGATAAACCAACCAGCAGCTACCTACCTCTAGACTTTTTGATATGAGAAGAAAATAAACTCTTACTAGTTTAAGCCAGTATTGTGGGGTTTGTTATTTGAAGTGAAAAATATGTCTAATTTATCCAAAAGTTTTACATGAACTATTTCATTTCATTTGTACAAACATTCCTTTGATATAGGCATTGTCATCCTACCCATTATACAGATTGAGAAACTGGGGCTTATGGAAGTAATTAGACTCTAAGTGTGCCTAGCCCTAATAAGCCTCCTTCCTTTTCTGCTGCAACACAATGCATCTCCCTGGTTATTTGTACACACTGTGAGGCAGTGAAAATTCTAGATTATGAAACTTGCCCAGAGATACCCAAGTAGTGAAGGTTGTTGTATTAAGGCAAGTCTTCAGATTTCCTTAAAGCCTGGCTTTCTGTATAGCTCAGCAAAAGCAAGTAAGGCTTACAAAGGAATTTCCACATCTCTGATACAGTTTTATCATCCCACACTCCTGTGGGACAGTTAGAACTAACTTTCTTCCCTGTGATTTATAGTTTAGTCTTCTCTGCAACAAAAGTGGTGTGACCAGTCCAAGGTCGCATAGAGGGTTATCAGTGGACCTGAGAGGGAGATTGGCTTCTCGGCACCTTGCTAGTCTGCTCTAATGCATGACATTTGCTTTCACCTTTAATCACTGGTGAGCTCTTCCCTAAACAATACATCTTATTGGCACTTTCATTCTTCACTGTGCTGCGAAATGTAGCCCTGCCTGCCCTGAAATGGAGATCAGGTGACTCAAAACAGTGGGGGAACGCAGTTCTGAATATTTTTAGTTGGACTTAAGTTCATTTTCTTTTTAACTAGAAAATTTATGTCCAGCACATCTTCCTGTGTGATGTTACTTTATTGGGTACATACTTCCTGAGCTTGTGCTACACTGAGGATATGTATAGGAAATTCGAGAGGTGATCATCAAAATTAAATTAAGAAAAGAAACTATCCATAAATGAACTAAAAGTCTCATAAATTGATGAATTATGCATGAAAATTACAGGAGTAATATTAGCACATATACTCTACTCCTATTTTTCTAGCATCTTCCACTTCCTCTTCTGCTCTACTTAATGGTACAAGATAGTTAAACCCAAAGAACATGTTACACAGGTTTACATGTGGTACCATCCTTTGTATTTCCGGAAACTGAGCTGAAGAATACTTGGTGTATCAGCGAGAAAGGGGGCTTCTGAATCACTGTTCAATTTCAATGAAAGTTCTGTTCCCTTGGCAAGGGAACAAGCAAAACCCTATCTTTCCAGGACATGGAAGACAAACTAAAGACAATTAGCTAAACTAAAAAGTTTTCTGTACTCTCTCGAATCACTGACAGGCATGACTGAAAAAGCATGGCTTTGGCGTCAGATATTTTAAAATTAGGCCCCCTGCCTCAGACACTCAAGCTATGTCAACTTGGATCAGTTACTTAGACCTCTTAAGTCTATTAAAATGAGAATAATAATACCCTCTTCTTGATGTGATTGCATGAATTTAAAAAATATTGGCATAGATTCTAGGACAGGACCTAGCCAGACAAAAGAAATGATTGGAGTTAGTGGAAGAAAGAGCTAGGTTGTATCAATCTTCTATTCACCGCTCCCCTCCCACCTCAAATACCCTTCATTATTCCCCTTCTTGTTTCCACATTGGTTCTTTCTATCTCTAGCTTGACATATAGTCTTTTAGCACCTCTTCAATTCTCTGAAGACCCCAGTAGCGACCAGGATCTATGAAAATCATGTGACCCTTTTTTTTTTTCAAGGACTAAAATGCTGGACATTTAAACAGAAAAGAAAGGCCAGATTAATGAAAAATGTTCCTTTATTTGCATTGCATTCACTTGGTTCCACCCAACTTTATTGAACTGGGCCTCAACTTAAATATTTTACTTTAAGCACATTTTTTTCCGAAACTTAGAGAATTTTTAAATAACGAAAGAAATTACCAGTGGGCTAGAGGACAGTCTGCTGAGTTCCATACTGATTGCCATTGTTTATTATACAGCAGAGTTAGGGCATTAAATGAAGTGTGTGGTTTATATGCTTCTATATAATCTATTCTACTTGGGAACAGGGGATGAGTAAAGGAAGCACATATTTATTGGATGTTTCAGTCCTTTTAAGGAAATGGACAGAGGAAAGCGGTGATATGGAAGTCCTTCCACTCAAATACTCCCATGTTGCTTGATTCCCTTCATTTCTCTTTACACTTTGGGTTCTTCTTGTGGATCTTGTATTAATTTTTTGTTGCCGCTGTAGCAAATTACCACAAACTTAATGGCTTTTAAAAATGCAAGTTTACTCTCTTACAGATCTGGAGGTCAGAAGTCTAAATAAAGGTGTTGGCAGGGCTGCGTTCTTCCTGAGGCTTGGAGGGGAGAATCTGTTTCCTTGATTTTTTTCAGCTTCCAGATACCACCTGCATTCCTTGACTTATTCTCGCTTCCTTGCTCTTTCATCACGTCTCCTGCCACTAACTCCTTCCTTCCTGCCTCCCTCTTATAAGGACACTTGTGATTATATGGGCTCATCCAGTTAATCCAGGAGAGTGTCCTCATCTCAATAGCCTTAATTTAACCTGGACATTCCATTTACCGTGTTCCGGATATTGGGACTTGGACATTTCTGTGGGGACCATCACTCAGCCTACCATATATATTGACCTAGATGTGGTTTTTATTTCAGATTTTACTGTTTCTCTGTGAGTTTCTCTTTCCCAATTTATCTAGCTACGGCCCTGGACTTAAAAATGTGTTCTCATCTTTGTAAATTTGACCCCTGAGCTTGGCATGCCCCTGCCGTAATAGGGAGTCCAGATTTCTGGCCTGTCCTGATAAGTTTTTCCAGACCATTGTCTTTCTAAGGGGACGACACTTTAATGAAACCATTAAATCTGGTCGTAGGAAGAATTTTGACAGCCTAAAAATTAAAAAATAACAATTTAACAGTAATCCCTGACTAATTACCGAGTAAGATAAGCAACAGTTTTTCCTTGCCTTCTCTGGTCCTGGCTGTTGAGTTTGGAGGTGAAGGCAGGTGCCTCTGCGGTTGTTATCCATGGTCCTGAACCACCCCCCATGCTAGGGTTCAGTTCTTCCTCTTGACCCTTGGGACATGAGGGACTCCTGTCCAGTTTCTCTGCTTCTCCCAGAAATTCCAAATAGGTGAGGAAAGAAGTACTTAGGGTTGTGAAGGGGGCTTAGAGAGAGAGTATAAGATGGACAGAGGCTGTTGGACATGCATACCCCTTGACAGGTTGCCAGGTAGAAAATAGAGAAACATTTTCTGAGATAATTTTCAAATAATTGCAACTAGAAAAGATATCACAACTAAACCTTACATAAGTATCAGATAACTAAAGGGGGGGGGGGAGTAGGACATTTGTGCTTTAAACAATGTAAAGGGTGCACATGTCAACCTTTGGGCCAAAAAAAGAAAAAAAAGGTAAAAATGTAGTGATTATTTGCCAAAAAAAGTTCAAAAATTTTTTTGTTGTAATTTGGTGGAAAACACTACCTTGTGTAATTTATAACCCATATTTTTTAGTATAGTTGATTTACAATGTTTCAGGTGTACAGCAAAGTGATTCGGTTACATATATATATATTTTCAGATTCTTTCCATTTTAGGTTATTACAAGATATTGAATATAGTTCTGTGTGCTATACAGTAGGTCTTTGTTGCTTATCTATTTCATATATAGTAATGTGTATCTATAATGTATTTTTTATGCCATGTATTTTGACAGCTCTATTACGTTTCTGGAATTTACTCTGCATCTCCCCCACTCATTATCACACACCGTGGAGGGGACAATGTCATTCCATGAATTTCTTTCACTCTCCACCCCTACCCCATCAAACACAAACTATATCTTTGACCCCTTACCTTATCTGTGATATTCATTATGCATTGGCTCCTCATCTTTCAAACCTCCATTCTTTAAGGTTGGGATGGAATGGGAATCAGGAACAGATTTTGGGTGCTGAATGTGTGTGATTCACATTATTTTGTAGGAAAAAACTATGGATTTCACAAAACCAGTGCTTACACATTTGCTTCAGCTAATTCAGAACTTCAGTGAGGCACTGAACAGAAATTGGGTCAGGCATGTCTGCTGCGCACAATTTGTGGTAATTAAGAACAACAATAGTCTTAAACATGTTGATAAGGCCAAAGCAACCCCATTGCAACTACATTATCAAAACATCCTGACTGTTCTTCCACACTCCATTCATCATAGACATTTACTTGGACATACCAGCGATTCTGGACATGCAGGTGCAACAATACTCTGATTATGTAACTTTCCACCTGAAACTACTAGGTTTTTAAAGAGTAAAGCTTAAAACAGATTTCAGTGTTTATTATTTCTCAGGATTAAAAATGGACACCTGCAACGTATTGTGAGTTTCCTTAATGCAAAATGTGAGCCACCGTTTTTTGTTCTTGTATTTAATGATAATAATAAGAATGATAATAATAATATTAATGGCAATGAAAAATAAATCTGATTCCAGAGCCTTTTGTTAAGTGAAACATTACAGGAAGAAGTCAGGGTAGATACCTGCCAACACTTGGGTTAATAAATTGTGAGTGTACTACTCTTGGTTGCATAATTAGCGTCATCCAGAAAAGTGTGGTAGGTTTTATCCTAATTGCTGTTACACCCCAAATCACATTTTGCTTAGGGCACACCTCCATTTTATGGCTAGTTAATAAAGAAGACTATGGTAGGAAGTCCATGTCGCCATGGAAACAACCAATTAGAAGTGCACCCTGAAGAGATGGAAGACAGCTGCCAGAACTCTCAGGGAAAAAAGTCATCTGGGTTGGCAACCTATAAGAAACATGGCAAAGCTTAAAGCTTTTGCCAGCTTCCCCTCACGTTGGCCGGCAAGTTTCTATCTCAACAAACATCTTCCACCCATTTGCTAAGTACTGCATCTGTAATATATTCTAAAAGGTTAATTGTGTCTGGGGCTCAACATATGTGATGGTGAGGCAGGAAAAAATTCTCACATTTTTTAGTATAATTTCTCTCATATGTTTCTTATAACTTCATGGCACCGACATCAGCACAAGAGAAAGAAAAGACCTGTAAGTGGGCTAGCTCCTTTCTAAGTTCAGAAGTGTATTCATAAGTTCTATTTTAAATACTCCTATGTTATACAGAACATTATAAATTGTTATGTATAATGCTAATATTTACAAAAGTAATCATTATAGAACTTAAATAAAATATGTAAGCCACCAATTTGAACGTTGGTGTTTAACCCTCTTTGCCTATGGCACTCCATTTACGTATGTATCTTAATTTCTACTTCCTTATCACTCTGTAGATTATTGTGCTTTGTTTTCTGGAAGCTCAATATGTAAATATAACACATTCCCAAAATAGAGAATTAAGGCAAAGGTAATTCACATTAGAATATTTTTCACACACATTATTCCATTCATCCTATTAACAGCCTAGTGAGGGAGGATGTTTGCATTTCCATTTTGCATACAAAGAAAGTGACACATAAAAGTTTCAGAGACTTACTTAAAATTACAGTTTGTAGTTAGTAGTGGACCTAGGGGCAAATGCCAACCTTGTACCCCAAGACCTAGCATTATTTTCCCACTGCAGTATGGCTCCCTGCTAACTTAAATTAATGCACTTGGATATCAACCTTGAGTAAATCAAATAATGTAGTTCTTAAATCTTCCCTCCAAAAAATGTTTATAGTTGAGACTCATCAATGAGTAACATACAGATAATGTATTCCTTGTATTCTACCTGTGTCTTTTCTCTTATTGGTAGTTAATTGGAAGGCAAAAGAGTAAAATTGACAATGATGGGAATCACATTCAATTAGCCTGAAATAGTAAACAGCTGCTGTGTTCAAATCCTCTTATTATGAGATTGTCAGACTCACAAAATTACAATACACATGGCACAGTTCTGAATAGTGAAAGAGAAGTTGAATCAGAATTTAAAAGCTTGATACGTAGAAAATGTGGGTCCTAGGAAACACAAGAGAATTTCCCTTTTAAGGAAATGGGATACATATAGGGTACAAACCTCTATTCTCGTAAAAAAAAAAAAGAAAAAGAAAAAAGAAAGGAAAGAAAAAAAGTGAATTCCAAGGTTGAGTAACTTTTTTCTTATATCGGCATAGTGCTCAACTGTGCAAGAAGCACTATTTAGTCTAGGACAACGCTAATTATCTTCTCTGCCGCCATGCTGGAGAAGTGTGGGAAATAAGTCACATAACTCACTCCCCCCTACACTCACCAACAACTAACCAAACAAAATCAACCTGCATAAAAAATACTTTGAGAAAGTTATAGTATTTTGACTATACCTTTATTCAAGATGAGTCAAAATTTTTAAGTGCAATCAACAATGAACTTAAATATTTCCCATATTTTCTACCTAATTAATATGAAGAAATCATGGGACAAATTTATGAGTATCTAAGATGCTTAGCAAACTTAGTTATCCTTTCTCAACTATAAGGGATCATTGTATAACTTTCACACACTGTAATATATTTTAGGTCATTCAAAGGATATTTTTGGTTAAATTCCTATTGCATTTTTACTCCCCTCCCTTCATATAACTCCCAGTCTCTTCAAACCTCCAACCCAGTTCCTGTATCAAGAGATAACTCCATCTCTCACTTTACTGAGAGAATGGTCCCTGCCCTTTCCATCTCAACTACTCTCCTTCTCAACACCTTGCTGTATTTTGGCCTTTCTTTCTCTTCAGTTTTCAGTGGTTCTCTACCCTGGGTGCACAGTAAAATCACCTGGAGAGCTTTTCTGTGTACCCACTCTAGACTGATTAGTTAAGAATCTGGACTGAGAACCACTGACCTAATCTTTTCTACTGAGAAGAAACTTCTTTATTAAAACCAGGTCTCCACCTGTGGTGCCTTCTCAAGACTACTGCTCCCTGAATCACGTCTCTTTCTCGTCTTCATCATTCTTCTTCTCCAGTGGTTCACTTTCCTGATCCTGCTAAGCAGTTCTGTTCTTTATGTCTCCCCAGATTAGTCCAAGAGTCTTTGTAGGTAGTGTGAATTCCTGAGTCTCCATCCCCCACCACAGAATGTAGGGATAGCTGCAGGCGCTCCAGTCAGCTTTCTAATACAGTTGAAATGGCTTCAGAAAGTCATACTTCCAAAAGACCAAGAATCTAGAAGAGATTTTAGCCAGAAATAAACATTAATCATGCCCTAAGATACAAAGGAAGGGATGATCTCACTAACGATAATGTCTTACAATTGTAGCGCTTTTCTTCTCAAGATCAGATGCTTGTTATTTCCTACTAAATATATGCGATATGAAGTTCACGCTGAGAGCTTACTTTCAATGGACTTTTTGTTTTTCTCTTAGCTAGTGGGTAAAATCCTTATTTATTCAGAATTGCCAGTGCGGTTGACAACATGTACACTTATGGTGGGTCTTATTACTGCATCTAGAACAGAGTAGAAAAGCCGTGTCGTTAAAAATGGAAGAGTGGTTTGAGAGCAATTATCTTCTTGTCTGTCACAATAAATGCCTTTTCAGGAAATGTGGTTCCCAATTGTTGGTTTTCTGCCATTCTGAGTTCTAAGGAAAATTATCCATGGCCCATTAAAAAAGTGCTTTATAGCACTGAGATAAAATTTTACATGGATTAAAATGATTTTGAGTATTTTATTCATAATTCATACAAAATAAATTTGAGTACGTATTTTTGAGCATTTTGAAGTCTTTTAGGTACAGTCAGCAAATTAATAGCAATATAGTAAATTACACAATAGACATCTGCATGGCCTTTTTCAAAAGTGCTTAAGACTTGATTTATGGCTTTTGCGTAAGAATCATCATGAAAAATTGATTTATTCTGTAGCAGAACGCAGTAAGCATTTTTCTTATTTCAAAAAGCAATTTTATTTTAAAGACAGAACCACTTACTTTTGGAATATTTGTTTCTTCAGTAAAGATTTCTGAAATTTCCATTTATTAGTCTTCTCTCCCCAAACCTAATCATCCCTACCTCATTTCAGATGTCCTACTTGTGTTTGTCAAAAATGTATTTGAAAACTAATTGCCACATCATGTGGGTATCAAATTAAATAAATGATTTCTCTTTGGCCAGTTGTCTTTTGGAACATGAGGGGCAAAGGAAGCCTGGATTTGCCAGGGAGCTTGGGGTCGGGGGGTAACTGGCTTCCACTCTCCATTGCTGTGTCTATATTTCTTTGTTGAACATAAATCAAATTATGGTTGATTTCACTAAATAAACAGCAAGATTAATGGTTAATATTCAGTGTATAATCACTCATCCAAAGTAAAAAGCTAAAGGTTAGCTGTGGTAACCTGTTTACATTGACTGAACTGAAGGAAGCCATATTTGTGTTGCTGGAGAGAATCTTAGGTAGAATCCAGGGGTGAAGGGAAATATATATAGATAGATATAAAATATGTTTATATTTTTAATTTATTTTATTTTATATATATTTTAACATTTCAAATCATTTGAACTCCACTAATTCAGAATGTACCATAATTTGAATTGGAATTGCCCAAAGATTACCTGCTTTATTTTCTAGAAAAAAAAATTAAGTCCATGAATCCCATAAACCAATTTCAGATTCACTAAGAAATAGGAATGGGTTTTAGAAGGTTGACATGGCCATATTGTTTCTTCAATAAGCACCTCCAAGATAGGAGGTCAGTGAGTTCTGTGTGTTTTATTAAAGCAGATGGAGTAGAGATTTGGGGAATTGTGATTGGAATTATTACATGAAAGATGAAAATGATTTTTCTATTCAGACTTTTCATAAAACTTTGCCCTTCAATGAATCTATATTAATATAGTTTTAATATTCTGAAGAATTTAGTATAGGAATGGATGAACTGGAATTTAGGATACAAATGAATGAAGAAGAGCAGCCAATTAGTCGGATTTTTGAGCACCACCAGAAGCTGAGTTTGCCTCTGCCATGCCGCACCAAAAAGTTAGGAAAATTCTAGACTTTCTGTCTGGTGCAAAAGCTCCTTTTGGCTGTAAAAAGTAGTGCTCTGATTCCATTTATCCTGAAACTGTTGCTATTCATGACCTCATTATCCCCTCCTTAAACTTCTTGGCCAGGCTCTGTTTCTAAAACATGCTGCATATGCAGTTACAACAATGACTCCCAAGGGTCTCTTTTATTATATCTCTCCCCCTTTGTCACCATGGTCTAATTTGAGTCAGAGGATAGAGGACTTCAGGAAGGATTTGTCCAATAGAAATGGAACTGATAGTATGCCTGTTATGTTTGAATATATTCAGACAAATTCTGCAGCCCTAGTGGAGATTGAGTTTGTGATAAATAGAAGGATAATCAGAAAATTGAAGCAACTGATAACTTTAGAAAAATTTAAAAATTGTTCAAAAAATAAAATACCGTCATGGTACACCACAATCATGTTTATGAATGGTATTTCCATACCACTGAATACTGATTTAACCAGAAAGTATGACATAACTACATTGGGAGGATAGGGAAAGGAGAAGTGTGTGTGTCTGTGTGTGTAGGGTGTTGTATAAAAGAATAAACTGCCATATTCGGTAATAGGGAACCAATATAAGTGTCCAAAATTGAGAAATAGAGAAGTGCTTTGTGAACATGTTTCTTAAAGTGAATCACAGGAGATTCACTTAGGAGAGTTTTAAGTGACTGCCTAAGGGGAGAAAATTTAAAATATATAAGTATATTTTTAAAATATATAAGTATATATATTTTTTTATTTTTTTAAGACATCTTTTTTTTTAATTAATTAATTTATTTATTTATTTATGTCTGTGTTGGGTCTTCGTTTCTGTGCGAGGGCTTTCTCTAGTTGCGGCAAGCGGAGGCCACTCTTCATCGCGGTGCGCAGGCCTCTCACTATCGCGGCCTCTCTTGTTGCGGAGCACAGGCTCCAGACGCGCAGGCTCAGTAGTTGTGGCTCACGGGCCTAGTTGCTCCGCGGCATGTGGGATCTTCCCAGACCAGGGATCGAACCCGTGTCCCCTGCATTGGCAGGCAGATTCTCAACCACTGCGCCACCAGGGAAGCCCTTTTTTTGATTTTTAAAAATAAAATTTTTTAAATGTAAATGAGAAACCAGGAAGTGGAGACCATATGTGTAGCTCCTAACAAGTGTTTCTGTAAAGGAGAACGTAAAGATGGGGCAGATGCTAAAGACATCTGAAGGGTTGAGGGATGACCTTTTCTTTAAGGGGAAAGATTGGAGTGTGCATTTCTTGTTGATAGGATTGAAGAGTAGGAATGGAGAGATTGATAACACAGGAGAAACAAAGAAAGATCAAAGAAGTATAACTCAGACCTACAGCCAAAATGAAGACATTTGCCTATGAAAAGATAAGGGATGTTGCCTCCATTCTAAGAGGCTGGGGATGTGGCCAAGGGTTGGGAGATATTTGAGAAAAAAAGGATACTTAAAGCAGAAAAGTGAATTTAGGAAGGAAATGTAGTAGGGTTACCAGGCAATACTGAGACTTTATTTGACATTTGCAGTCATAAATTTAAAGCAAAACCAAACAACTGTATGATATTCCTCAGCAACATAAATCAGCTAATGTGCAGGCAGAGAGAGGGTGGAAAGTTGGAGCAATTATATTTGGGATTTTGACAGGGGATTACAATAGCAGAACAGAGAAGCAAGAGAGTGACAGTTTTTGCATGAGTGTGACAATGGTGGTGGGCCAGGGAATCCAGGCTGGGCAAAGTAGGAAGTGAAAACAAAAGATGGCTGAGGAATAACGAGGAATAGTGGTAGCGTTAGTAAATTCGAAGGTCAGTAAGGATGAGAAATTGGAGTCATGGACTGCCATCATTTCTAGTAAGTGAGCTGGAAGGTTATGAGGGGTGGTAGAGAACTAGGAGGTGACGGAGCTCCCAGAGATGAGCAGGTCCTGGATGTGATGTTGGGAGTAGATGACTAAGGTGGGTGGAAGAAGAGGCCATTGGAGGAGAGGTCAAGGAGCTGAGAAGTCAGGATTCTGGACGCTGAAGTGTCCAAGAGTGATCATTGTGAGTGATCCAAGAATGAGATAAGCCACATGAAAGCAGTGAGGGCCAAGCGTGGTGTGACTGGTTGGTACGAGTCTCCAAGGGGCATGACATTGTGAGAACAAGGGTGATAAGTGGTTGAAAGGAGTAGCAAGGAGAATAGGAGGGTACCTACCCCAACTCTAAGCCCTGAGGTTCAGGGGATCCTGGAGAAAAGACATCATTCACTGGACAGAGATGCAGAGGAAGGAGTCGTCTGGGGATCAGTTAACATACAGAGGTGAAGGGAGCATTCAGAGTAGGTAAGGAGGTAAGTTCGGAAGTTAAGGGTGTGTGCTGGATTATTGATTGAGAGCACCAGCAGTCACAGTGGGAAGGCTTAGCCAAGAAAAGAAGAGTGAAGTTTCGGGTCATGTGACCGGATGTTTGTGAATGGGAATGAGAGTTAGCAGATTTCACAGGAAGCTTGAACTTTGGACAGCGGCTAAGGTAAACAGGGATATGGGCCACAGTGAATCCGTTTGGAGAGTTTCTTCTCCGCAAATGGGCACTCGGTTCTAGCATGGCGACCCAAACTCTTAGCTTGGTAGCACAGTCGTGACTGTCCCTCCCACAGCCTGTGTTGTTACAGCAGTTCTGGGTGGCTGAATTCGCCACCTCCCACAATCGTCCTTGTCATTGCTTTGGGGAAGCTTGCTTTAAAGAATGTAACAGTGTTGGGATGATTTAGGTGACAAACCTGGGCACCAAGGCTGCCCTGATCATGTGAAGAATTCCCTGACCCCCTAGCGTCATGACTTACTCTATGTTGTGTAGGAATTCTCTCTTCTCTCAAAAGGCACAGTTCTCATTCACCTAGGATGAGAGCAAAGTCAGGGGAGAACCTGGGAATGTTTAAAAGAAGTCTTCCCTTTAAATTTATTCATTCACTTATTCAGTAAGTATTTGTTGAACATCTACCATGTAACAGGCACTACACTAGGTGCTGGGCATATAAGGAGGCAAAAAGGATAAGAACCCTTGCGGTAACAGAGTTTCCATTGTAGTTAACATTCTAGAACTCAGACAATAAACAAATTAAACAAGTAAACTGTTTGGATGTTAAACAGTAAAAAGTGTCACCAAAAAATTACAGGGAGATAGGAGGTTGTGGAAGGAAATGCAATTTTAAATAGGATGGTCAGGGAAGACTTCATAGATGACAACATTTAGAAGAAGACCTAAAGGAAGTGAGGCAGCAGGCATAGGGGTAGCTAGGGGAAGAGGTTCCGGCAGAGAAAATGGTGCTGAGGTGGGAGTGTGTCTGAACATCAGAAAGGAGGCTCGAGTGTAGCCGGAATGGAGAAAATGTTTGGGACAGTAGTGGGAGATGAGGTCAGAGATAATGGAGGGAAGGGGTCCAAATCCTGGAGGACTCTGGCTTTTATTGTGATGACACGGGGTGTTATCAGAGGATTTGGGGCAAAAGTAATAAGAATCAACCTAAAAGTCATAGGGATTAGTCTAGCTTTTGTGTAGAGAACTTGCTGAGGGCAAAGTAGGATCAGGATAACCAAGAAGAAGGCCATTGCAATAAACTTGCAACCTAACGCCATTCAAGCTTCCATTGTTTTCAGTTAATTTCTTAAGATTGTCTTGGATTTTATAAGGTCTCTTTAATCATTAAGAAGTATTTCGGGCGATTGGGATTGACATGTATACACTGATGTGTGTAAAATTGATGACTAATAAGAACCTGCTGTATAAAAAAATAAATAAAATTAAATTTAAAAATTAAAAAAAAAAAAAGAATGTAACAGTGTGATACTATGTGGACATGAGAGGAAGAACCAAGAGTGGCAATCGTGACTTTGTCACCACTCCCACTGGTAACCTGGGCAAATCATGTAACTTCTGTGAGTCTCAGATTCCCTGTTAAAGAAGAAAATGAGATAGCCCTGTAGGTCCTCCTCAGGCTTAACTTTTGTGATTATAGCATGAAATATATTAAGATATGTTTGTAGCACTTTATTTTTTTTTAATATTGATTTATTTATTTGGCTGCACTGGGTCTTAGTTGCAGCATGCGGGATCTTTAGTTGTGACCTGGGGGATCTAGTTCCCTGACCAGGGATCGAACCTGGGCCCCCTGCATTGGGAGCGTGGAGTCTTAGCCGCTGGGCCACCAGGGAAGTACCTGTAGCATTCTAAAATTAAAGATTTGGGCCCATATCATCAAACAGAAATGCTCAAGGATATTAGACTTAGAAAGAAGCACCCTTGGTGGGCTACCTTTTTTGACATATGTACTCTGCTGCCATTTGTGACTGAGAGATTGACAGGATATATAAGAATATATATTCACATATATATGTATATGATATATGTGTGTGTGTGTCATCACTGTAATTTTGTTTTTGTTTTTTTATATTCCTTTTCTTTTCTTCTTTCATTCATCTGAGGGTGGGTGTACCTGTTTCCATGAATCAAGTCTGTAACACAGCCTTGGCTATGATGAAGGAAGCTTCTATCTCACCAGTACGAGATTTATGCAATTACCGGCATTTCAGAAAAACAGCTTATAATTATGAGGTTAAAAAGAATCACTGCTTGGACTTCTTAACCTCCCATCCCCACGTGTATGTCGACATTTGGGTGCTCTGCACTGCCCTCACCAGAACACCATGGGAAGAAAGGGCAGAGGCCAGCTGTGGAGCCTTCTTCTGCAGCAGAGGTGAATTCCACCACGGTCCTCATTTACACGTGCGTCACACACACAGCCCACTATCAACATCTCAGGGTGCGAGGCAGGCTCCCTGGTCACCTTTGCATCCAGTTGGTTAGAAACTTAGACAAGCTACTTTGAAGTGAGTCATACACAGAAGAAGAGAAGTAGTAGATGGGAATGGTGAAGGTGACTTCATCCTCTCTAGGAGTCTAAGCCAATCACCGCTTCCCTACTCCCAATTGAAGGAAAACAAACACGCCTCATGCATGGAATCCAGAGCCCTCCTAATATTAAAAGTCACATGACTGATGGAAAGAAGATGAAAAGCAGTGTGGATTACCATGTTGGAAACAGAGATGAACTAGCGGCTTGTTGTATTATCATATCAAAGAGCAGACTGTCCCAGTGATAATTCTTGGGCAAAGTAGATTCAGGACATTTTCGATTAAACCTTTTTAAGTGGCATTGCAGTTCAGCTGCATCTGGTATATATTGTGGCCTGTTTACTGTAACTTTGCAACAGTGTGAAATCCCCAACTTTGGCTGTGGCAGCATGTGGCCCTGGGTGGCATCTGTAAAGCAATGACACTTCCATATTTTTACAATAAACAGAAAATACTTTATAAAAGCAATATTCAATATTGGAATGACTCCATTTATCTAACTAATTGGGCTAGACTGTCTTCATGAAATGAGTCCTGGAACAGAAAAAAGCAACACGCAGAAATAGCTTCTGTTGTGTCCTGATTTTCTAAAACTTGTCTTCGCCTAGTGCAAGTGCTACTAAATAAAGTCCTCACGAGTTCTAGACTTTTCCATAGGTGAATTCTCACAGGAGAATTCTCAATAACTATAGCAATACTGAAATTAATGGTAGATAGTACTAGAGGGTTTTGGGGTTTCTTGTTTCCTCTCTCTCTCCTTCTCTTCCTTACCTTTAGAATAAAACAAAAGTGTAATATTATAGAATTCGCCATGACTGAACAACCAGTAAGTAGAACTGGAATTCAAAGTAGGTCTATCACTGCCTAGATTTCACTTACAAAGTTTTTAAGTATAATTGTTGGTTATATTTTTTGATATTTCCTATTTTCTTAAATCGCCCTCTGTTTCCTGTCAGATTATTATGTTCTTTAAATGTCCTGACAGTATTCAAGACTCTGTCAGTGCGTAATATATAGACAGTGACAACTCCCACTGTCTCTTTCGTACTGGGAGGGTCATTCAATACCTAATAACGTCAACTGGCAGACATGTAACCCTACACCAGAATGGAATTTGTGGCTTGGCATGAGTTTAATATGGTTGGTAAAAAGTGAATTAGGATAGTTTGTAGATACTTTTAAGTCTGTGTTCAAAAGTTTAATTTGATTCAGTTTAATCAAAAAATTGATTACTAAATGCATATTATGCGTAAAGAACTTATAGGTACAAGTGGATGCGAAGTATAGTGGTAGCCCCCCAAAAGGTACATCCGTGTGCTAACCACCAGATCCTGTAAAAATGACCTTATTTGGAAAAAGGATTGTGGCAGATGTGATTAAGTAGAGAATCTCAAGATGAGATCATCCTGGATTATTTGGGTGGGCCGTCAACCCAATGATATAAATCCTTATAAGAAACCCACAGAGGAGAAAGATACAGAGCAGACGTCCGTGTGAAAGTGGAGGCAGAGACTGGAGTGATGCAGCCACAAGCCACGGAACACCTGGAGCCACCAGGAGCTGGAAGGGGCAGAAGGGTTCTCCCCTAGAACTTTCCAACAGCGTGCAGCCCTGCCGACCCCCTGATTTCAGACTTCTAGCCTCTAGAACTGTGAGAGAATACATTTCTGTTGTTTTAAGGCACCAAAGTTGTGGTAATTTGTTAGGGCAGCCCTAGAAAGCTAATAAAACAAGCAGAAATCAATCCCCAGTGAAGAGTTTATAATATGTAATATATGATACCTGTGCAATGTTAAAGACGTTACAGTATAGGAGAGAAGGGAACTTATTTCAAATAAAGACAGCTGGAAAGGCCTTTTGAAAGAGGTGTGCCTCGATCGGGGGACAGGAAATTTCAGGACATAAGCAGAGCTAAGACAGAGGGGGATTCAGGAAGATAAAATATCTGAGTAAATGTGGTACCGTAGTTGGGTCCTGAGAAAGGAAGTGATGTAGTCCAAACTTCTAATGCCATGAGAATTTGTGTTCAGAAATGCAGAAAGCCTCAATTTGGTCAAACAGAGAGGTCCTTTGTTGCTTGGCTTAGATTATAGAGAAACCTACACATCCCACCTTCTTCTATCTAAAATTAAACTGACTTTAAAACATAGATTTCTGAAGAAGCATGGTAAAAATAAAAATTAAATTCAGAGAGGAAAGAAATAATTTCAGGGATGTTCTGAAAGCTCTATAATGCCTTGGATGTGCACTTATTATAGTATTTAACTTACACTAATTTCTTTTTACACCATTGCTTCATACCCTGTGGCCTATCTGAGTAGGGAGATGCATGCTGTGTTAGTTTCCTAGCCTGCTGCAACAAATTACCACAAACTGTGTAGCTTACAACGGTGGGGTGTATTGGCTCACAGCTCTAGAGGCGGAAGTCTGAAATCAAGGTGTCAGCGGGGCCACGCTCCCTCGGAAGGCACTAGGGAAGAATCCTTCCATGTCTCTTCCAGCTACAGGTGATCCCTGGCACTCCCTGGAGTTCCTTGACTATTCGACACATCATTCCAATCTTTGCCTCTCTCTGCACACGGCCTTCTTTGTGCCTCTGAGTTCTCTCCTCTTCTTATAAAGGCCCAGCCTAATCCAGTATTACATAATCTTTTTTTTTTTTTAAATATTCCCTCTTCCTCACAGCTGCAGCAGAGGTTCTTTTTTTTTTTTTTTTTAATTATTTATTTATTTATGGCTGTGTTGGGTCTTCGTTTCTGTGCGAGCGCTTTCTCTAGTTGTGGCAAGTGGGGGCCACTCTTCATCGCGGTGTGCGGGCCTCTCACTGTCGCGGCCTCTCTTGTTGCGGGGCACAGGCTCCAGACGCGCAGGCTCAGTAGTTGTGGCTCACGGGCCTAGTTGCTCTGCGGCATGTGGGATCTTCCCAGACCAGGGCTCGAACCCGTGTCCCCTGCATTGGCAGGCAGATTCTCAACCACTGCGCCACCAGGGAAGCCCAGTATTACATAATCTTAACTAATTACACTTACAGAAACCCCTGTTTCCAAATAAGGTCACATCCTGAGGTTCTAGGTAGACGTAAATTTGGGAGGAACATACTTCAACCCAGTACACATCCTATTTACGTTTTAAGCCGTAGGGCCTAGTCCAGTGTTGAATGTAAAATTGGTAACCACTAATTTTTTTCCGACAAAGGAAGTAGACCTGTAATGTCCATTAATTATGTGAAATTGCGAAAAAATAAAACAGAGACTATAAAACAAGAGAAGAGAAGGGGAATTGGAAGGGAGAAGAGAAGCTTTCCAAGTGTTGCCTGGAAGTGTGAATCCAAAATCTGTAGGGTCTACGAGGTCTCTTAAGATTTGACCCTGGCCTTCCTCCTCCCCGCTGGACCACCCTTCTTCCAGATTCTTCACCCGAAGCATCCCTCTCTCTACTCTCCACTTAACTAACTCCTCATCCTTAGCTCGTCGGCTTAAATGGCACTTCTTCAAAAAGGTGGCATCTCCCCAGATGCTCTGTAGGACTTGGGATCTTTCCTTTATTGGCAGCTATCGGAGTTTGGAACAATATTTTTAATAATGCAATCATTTGTTTAATGTCTCCATCTCCATCAGACCAGGAGCTACATGGAGACAGGAGCTTACCTAACATGCTCAAGGAAGTATCCCCAGCATCTCGGGTGTATTTCGGGTCCTTCTATATGACAGCTCTTCAGATATTGTAAGACTATCACCATGACTACCCTAAGGCTTCTTCCCCCTGAGTAGACCACCTGTGTCCTTAAGTGAACATACCCTATCCTTTAAGGCAACCTGATGCTCACCTCTGCCCTGTACCTGCTGAGCACACAGGTGAAGCACAACAGAGTGGTGTTCAAGGCCATTAGCCGCCACTACCCTGGCAGGTGCGCAGGCTGTTTGTGCTGATTCTGTCACGAATGGAGCTTTGGGATCACAACCTACCTGGTGCCCTGCTGTGTGTTCTATACAAAAGTGTTGGCTGTGTGGGTCTCTCCCACCCTCTATGGACCCCAGCATCACCCAGCTCTGTGGCTCCTGCCTCTCCTCTTCGCTTCAGCTTGAAGCCAGCTCCCTGGCTCTGGTTCCATGGCTGGTGGCCAGCTCTGGGGCAGATGGGGTAGCAGGCAGGGTAGACCAGGGCTGCTACAGGAAGACCATCAGACCAGGCTGTGAATCGTTTCACTGTGCTGATGACTTGCCTCTGAACCTTCCAAAGGGTAGCACTCAAAATAAAATAATGCTTTTTTTGTGCACGCGGCAGGCCTGGGAGTCTTCGTGAGGGGCAGATTCTGAGCCTTGAACTTGCTCTGATGCTGCATAAAGACCCCATTTTCAGCCCTCTAACAAACACTGCTTGTTCCTATTTAGATTACCATTAACTAAAATCTCCAGATCATCTCCACACTGAGGCTAAATTACAATTCTCCTTGAACTCGTGAAACTATTTTTTTAATATCAGACTTGATTTTAAAAATTATTCCTACCACATTTCATGTGTTGAAGTCGATTCATCCTTGCATTAAGTTGAGATCACTGTACATGATTTTTTTTTTTAATTAAAATCTGGCTGGTCCATAACAGAAGGAAGCTAGCATCTCTTAAGCAGAAAAGCCCTTCCTCTGAGCAGATTCTGGAATCCGACTACCTAGAGCTCAATGCCACTTTCTCTACACTGGCTGTCTGACACTGAAACTTCTTCAACCTCTTCAACCTGTCTGTGCCTCAATTTCTCAACTGTAAAATTAGAGACTAATAATATCTACCTCAAAGGGGTACCGTGAGCTTTAAATGAGGTAACTCATGTAAAGAGCTGAAGAGTCGTGGCTGGCGCATTCTTAGTGTTAAGTACACGTTAGCTATCATTCCTGCGTCTATTTATTATTAAAATCACCCACACCGGCATTTTCCTTAGCAAATCATTTTATCAGATGACTGCTAGCCTGGTCTCTGCCCAAATCATTAAGTGCTGAAGAAAACTTCCTGTTACGAAGATTCCTCTTCCCTCTTCCTTATCATCATCAAATTATGACATGCTTTGAAAGTCTCACAAATAGGCTACATCCTTTTGATAACAATGTAGTGTTTGAGAAACTCCAGTACACCTGATGTTTTAGAGCAGGCTTTCCTAAATGTAATCTCTGGTCCCAGAAGGAATAAGAGGCATCAGACTCAGCTCTAAGAGAGGAAAATCAGGAAATAGAGGTACAGACCCCATTTTCCAAACTGTGATGCATGGACACATGATGTTGATGAGTTTTCTCTGAGAATGGTTCTGTGAGGACATCTGTTGGGAAGATTAGATTAAGTAAATTAAACAGGCTTATGTTAAGGCTCTGGACTCCTTAAAGTCCTTTTAGCCATGTGGAGTCCATGAGGTCCCAGTGTCCCTCTGGACGGGGTGGTCTGTCCAGTAGACAGAGTGCGGCTGTTTTGGATTCCTTGCTAGTCCCTAACTAGCCATGTGTGTGAGGGTCGGTTATTGCACTTATCTGAGTCTCATTACCCTCAACTCTAAAATGGGGATAATACCTGCCTTGCAAGTTTATCAGACCGAGGACAGATGACTTAGGTTAAAATGCTGAGCGCAATGTTGAGCTGTTAGTAGGCTCTCAATAAACAGTCGCTAAACTTAATACTATAACTTGGAATCAGGATTTAAAATAAACCTGTGATTGGGTCTAACAAGTTTAGTTCTGTGGTTCTTTGTTTCAGATATTCTGTGATCTTTATACATTTTCTTCTCTCCATGAATTTCTCTCCAAAACTTGGTTTGGGTAAGTCCAATAAAAACTGTTTTATTCTCACATTAAGACACCTACAAGGGATGTATGTGCCTAGTCATGTATCTAATTAGTAGACAGTACACGTTCCACTAAAGCTTATTTCATGCTTCAGGTGCCAGCTGGGGTCCAGAAATGATGTGTGTATGTAGAACACTCAAACAAGGCAATTGGAGAGATTTTCCTAGAGAGGACTTTGCAAAGTTGAGGGCAGGGTTAAAAGGGACCTGCAAAAGATGGGTAGTACCCTGGGCTAGCTCTTGGGCCTGGGAGGGCAAAGGCAGGCAAACCCCTGGGGGTTTTGCCAGGACTGGGAGAGAACTGTAGATATGTCTCAAGGAGAAGCCTCTGGTAGAGAAGAAGAGGCTGAGTGGGGAGGACGTTAGATAATGAACGCCATGACCTCTCCCTTCCTTTGCCCTCTCTGTTTTTGCTGGGCTGCCCATTGGTCAACTCTAGCTAGGAGCCAGACAGCAGAGGATCCTTGTTGTGTAGATGTAACCCTCAGAAGTCTGGCTCCTGGTCACTGAGGAGGGTACGGAAGGTTCCAGAGTGAATCTGGTGGAGCAGATGCAGAACATTGACTCCAAAGAGCATCCCATGAAAAAAATCCAGTTAGTACCTACTCTGCAAGAACAATAGGTAATTTTGGTTAATGCCTAAAGAGAGAATCATTTTGTCATCTGGAGCTTTATCAATTGCTAACCATAATATTATAATAATAAATGGCAAGATCCCACCTGATATATTCATAAAGTTAGGGAAAATAACAGAGAAATGCAATTATAATGCATATGCTGGCTTAGCTTTCAGGCATTTTATGTTAAAGCAAGCTCTCCTTAACCCCACGAATAAATGATGCTCATAAAGCACCTTGTGGGGGAAGTGGGGGATGAGAGGAAGCAGTAATTAGGGCATTTTCACTGTACTTTTTCCTTTCAGTTTGATTTAGCGTGTATTCAGTAAACACCAAGTTAGTCATGTGCTGGTCAATTATAACTCAATAAAGTTGAAAAAGAAAGAAAGTACCCCTTCTTCACACCCCTACTAAATAACATGAAGTCTGTTGCTTGACTTTCAGACGTTTCAACTTTCAAATGTTTTCCAGAATGCCGTATGGACATAAGTAGGGCACAGTCACCTTTCCAAAGGTTGGACTGTAATGCAGTGAAATAGACCTTTCTGGGTCATCTACCAGCACAAGAAGTGGGTTTGCTGGATCATATGGTAGTTCTTCTTTAATTTCCTGAAGAACTGCTATACTGGTTACATTCACAACATCTTCACCAATGCTTGTTATCTCTCTCTCTTTTTTTTTATGACAGCCATTCTAACCCGTGTGAGGTAATATCTCATTGTGGTTTTGATTTACATTTCCCTGATAATTAGTGATGTTGAGCACCTTTTCATATATTTCTTGGCCATTTAAATGTCTTCTTTGGGAAAATGTCTATTCGGATCCTTTGGCCATTTTTTAATTGTTTTTGTTTGTTATTGGGTTTTTTTGTTTGTTTTGTTTTGTTTTTGCTGTTGAGTTGTATGAGTTTCTTGCATATTTTGGATATTAACCTCTTATTAGATATGTGTTTTGCAAATGTTTTCTCCCATTCCATAGGTTGCCTTTTCATTTAGTGATGGTTTCCTTTGCTGTGAAGAAGCTTTTCTGTCTCCATAGTCCCATTCATTTATTTTTGCTTTTACTGCCTTTGCTTTTGGTGTCAAATCCAAGAAATTATTGCCAAGGAGCTTACTACCTATGTTTTCTTTTAGGAGTCTTATGATTTCAGGTCTCACATTCAAGTTTTAATCCATTTTGAGCTGATTATTGTGTATGGTGTAAGATATGAGTCCATCTTCATTCTTCTGCACGTGGATATCCAGTTTTCCCAACACCATTTATTGAAGAGACTATCCTTTCCCCACTGAGTATACTTTTACTCTTGTCAAATATTAGTTGATCATACATACAAGGGTTTATTTCTGGACTCTCTATTCTGTTGCATTGGTCTGTGTGTCTGTATTTATGCCAGTACCATACTGTTTTGGTTACTATAGCTGTGTAGTATAGTTTGAAATCAGGAAGTCTGTTGCCTCTAGCTTTGTGCTTCTTTCTCAGAATTGCTTTGGCTATTAGAGTCTTTAGTGGTTCTATACAAATTTTAGGATTGTTTTTTCTATTTCTATGAAAAGTGGAAACAAAACTCCCTCATGCTTACGTCCACTAAAACCTTTACTCACCCAGATGGATAAATCACTAAGTTTATGAAGCTATCTTATTCTAGTGTATTTGACTTTTAGCAAGGTGGGAGGGAATAAGCATTCCCTTTTAATCTGGAGCATAACATGAATGTATCTATTGGCTAAAAGCAGAGTTGGGTACACAGAGTCCACTTTTATTCCAGAATGCCTCTCTATACATTTGTGACAGTCCCATGGAAAGTTTTTAACACTCAGACTGTTTCCAGCATATCTCAAATTGCTCTGTAAATTATTTAATCCAACTACAGTGACATCTCCTGGCCAAGATGAGAGCTAACTGATAAACATCTTCCGAGGTGATAGAAAATGACAAGACCTAAACGAAATAAAAGATATTTACCAAATGTTTTGTTTTAAAGCCATCAGCAGTTTATATGTTCATATTCTCATTACCCCCATGTTCAGCACCATGAATAACAAACTGGGAAAGCTCAGAACTAATATCTTCCTTGACTAAAGATGGGTAAATAAAGCAAGAAAAAGTGCTTTAAAATTGGCAAGTCCTTGTGGGAAATATTGCCAGAGCCCTATAAATGCATAGTGAGGATTTTTGCTCACAGATTCCAGGCCCTTCCCTTATCTTTTGGTGTGAGTAGGGTGACTGGCTTTGTGAATACTCTTTTTTTTTTTTTTTCTTAACAATTTTGGGATACAAGGCTAACCAGTGATCACACAATTGTGTGCTGATTTTAGGCTCCTTTATTCCTGCTTTGCAACAAAAAAGCTATTGTTTGCAACCTAATAATATTGTAAGAGGAGAGAGGGGGGAAAGAAACCAAGGTCTTTCCTCTGTAGATAGAAATTTGGCTTCAATACAGGCCGGAGAGAGCAAGCAGGGTGCATTTCCTGTGGGAAATACTTTCCAACTTTTTTTTTTAGCTTCATTTCTTAGTATGATGCCTTAGCATGAATTGCTCTTGAAACTTTAAAAGACATTTTAAGATTGAGGCTGGTGGATAACAGCTTTGCCAGAGGAAGCCTTATGTTTGATTCTGTGGCTCTTCATCTCTCGTTACACCCCATGCCCAGTCTGGTTTGTGTTTGTGTGTTTTGTTTTTCTATAGCCTTCTCTTCCTCCAGGGATCCATCAAGAGCAGTTCAGGGACTGGAGAATCCGTGGCTCTGACAAGAGTGGATAAAAAAACCTCTGAGAAATGATGGGAGTGGGGGGCGTGGGTGAAAAGGTAGTAACACAGAATTAGAAAGCCTTTCTTCTTATATCATAATTTGACTAGCATTTTTCTAAATACGTAACTGTTTGCAGTTCAGAGGGATATAGTCAAAAGATGATTAAGTTTTTCATACCAGGGTTTTAAATATGTATCGATTTTGGAAGCCTAAGGTAATTATCAAGATTTGATGCAGTTTGCAAGCCTTAAACTGTATAGAATTCTAATGAAGATGTGCCTAAGAGCCAGACATTAACATTATCATCGCAGTACCTTTTCTGTGGTGGAAACTTTAAAATCCATGCCCTTTTAAGTGTTGCTAATTTGAACAAAGCGTACTTTCCTTCAGGACTCAGTCACAAAAATTATCTGCAAACAAATGGTGTGTTTGATCATTAAAATCAGCTCAAGGTTTTGCTCCATGAGTTTTTTCAAGAGATGAATATGTATAACTCCATTGTTCTTTATTTTGGAGGCTAAGTGGAGAGGATGGGCGAATATAATATTTTTATTTTAAGTTAGAAGGAAGTAAGCACACATCTTAATGTTTTTACCTATGCAGAGATCCAAGTAAGCGTGAGCATCTCATTGATTTCAAAGGCACTCTCATCAAATTACTACCATAAGTGTAACAGAGGAGAAGAAAAGAGAGGCACATTTTAAAACTAGAATAACAGCAGGCCCCAAACTATCAAATTTCTTATTCTCAAAAGCTTTTGTCATAATTTATAATCTAATTTTCTAGTTTATGACCTTACAGGGTATTTTTCCTATTCAATGGGCATATTTTCTTACTAAAGTGATATCCCATTTGAAGTCAAGCCATTGTATGGATCCATTGTATCCATTGTAATGTTTCAGTGCCATTAATTCTCCATCCAGAAGATTGCCCAAAGAATAAGTCAAATCATGAATAAATCTTGAGATGTAATAGGATTCTCAAAATTAACTCTGAAAATCTTTGAATGGTTTTCTGCTATAAAAACCAATAATGTCTTGTTAGATAAGGAAAGAGGCATGGGGACTTTGCTATGAATCATAATGATGATAAGAGCACATTTTCCAATAGATAGCCAATGGGGAAGACAGAGGGGAGGGGAGTCCTCTAACTGTAGGGGTCAGCAAACTATGGCCCACAGGCCAAATCCAGACTGCCAGCTCCTTTTGTAAATAAAGTATTATTGGAACACAGCAGTGCTTATTTGATTACCCATTGTCTACAGCTGCTTTCGTGCTATAAGGCAGAATTGAGTAGTTATAACAGACTGTTCAGCATGCAAAGCATAAAATGTTTACTATCTGTTTCTTTACAGAAAAAAAGTTGCCAACCCCTGCTCTGCTAGCTTGTCTATTTAGAATCTGCACTGATTACTGATGCAAACTTCCAAATCAAAACAAAGAGTCCTAAATAATGACATAATGACACAGGTAATTGCATGAGAAAAAAAGCATCAAAGCAGTTGGATTTTATACCCTGCTGTGACATCCACTTCTTATATGGTTTGCAAATGAGGGAAGCAGCCAGAGCTTTTAGCAACTCAGCAGTAAATATTTTTTTCTCCAACTGGCAGGATCCAGACTTCACTAGGATTCACTGTGCCAGGCCAGTGAGGATTATGGAATTCCCTCAGCTGCCTGAGGTGCTATCATGTTGCCCAAGTCAATGCCAAAATGAGGCACAGACAAGGTGGCCGAGAAAGGATTTGAGAATGTGCATAATAAGATCAGGAACTCCTCAGTGGGAGACTCAGTTACTGCAGAATGCTTGTTTTACCCTCACCACCTTTTTTTTTCATGCATATAAAGGGATAGTTGAAGAAAGAGCACAACTATCCTGATTAGCATGAAACAGTACACATTTTTGGCTGATTTTTAAAGATTCAATTATTTGAGGAATCTACACTACAGAGTGGATTTCAAAAAGAGATACAACACAGCTAAGAGATCATCTTGGCTATTCTTATGAGTGTAGCTTTGAAAGGGATTCAGTTAAGCCCTGTAGATTAATCTCCTTGTATGTTTTGTTCTACCTTTGTTCTACCAAGGTAGAACAAAACATACAAGACTAGGATGACCAATATAAAAAGTCATCTAGTCCCAAACACTCTTAAGAGTGGAAGTGGCATTAATAATAATTAAGCTGGTCAACAGGTGTAATGCAGGACTATCCCATATGAACCTGATGTGTGGTCTCCCATATAAACATAATCATGGTGGCGCCTGTTACTGCCAGTGGTTTCAAAGTGCTTGGCTTCAGGGCTGAGCTGGAACGTGCAGTGCCTGTGTGAGAATTACAAGAAGGCATTGCTTTCTGTGGCCCGCTAGAGATAGGCTCCCCTTCCTCTGGGTAGGTGCAGCCCTCCTCCATAGGGCATAACTAGTTGAGGGGCAGATTAAATCTCAGACCCCCAGCTGAACCCCTGGCCAAATATCTGACAGGGCACAACCATATGTGTCTGTCCTGCTCAACACCGGAGTGGTAATGGTAGTAAATCTAGGTTGATGGGGATGAATCTTGTTCAATATTTGCAGCATTTCAGCCTCGATCTAAAATCAATACTACCTGAACTGTTACATTTTGGATAGATGGAAAAGATTAGATTGTATTAAAACAAATTAAGACAGATCTTAATAACAGCTTACAATTTAGACAAGAAATGTGTGATGTCTGTGTTTTTAAAAATGTAACTTTAAGCTCCTGAAAGAAATTATATATTCTGAAACTTGGAGTCATCTGTATCACAGGAAATATAGGCTTTTAGGTTTGCCCAGACCTTTTGGATTTTTTCCACTTAATTTTCCAGATAATTGCTATGGTTCCTCCCCATTTCTCCATTAATACACCCCAGATGACAGAAAAGAGGTAGCAAAGAAAAATGGGAGCTTTGAGATAGAGGAATAAAACAAGATGGCCTTCTCATTAAGAGCGTCGGTGCCATTTCATCTAATTCTTCTGACCACAGATCAGTTGGTCTGCTATTGTCTCCATGTTCCTGACAGACCCTAAGCTTTTTATTTGGAAAGATTGATGACCAAACAAGTCTGCCTTGAAGCACATAGACACCCACAGGCTTGCCAAGACCCTTCACACTCAGCTGAGTGAAGACTCTCTCTCCTTTGCTCAAGGCTGATGGAGAAGCAAATAAAACCCACTTTGGCACTTTCTGTTTTTCTTTTCTGCCAGTTCCCCTTTTTCTTTGGGTTAACTTAATTTCTTCCATTTATGAACCTGATAGTTTCCCCACATTGTTTTGAGCTTCCTTTAACACTGATAAATTAACTTTTTTGTAACGATCATTTTGTGAAAAAAGGGAGAATAAGAATTAATATTTGCAGATGTAAAATAAGTCTTTAGGATTCACTAAAACTAGTAACGGTGGTAACATTAGGAAGAGTTTGCTGCACAGACTGGAGATGGCGTTAGAAGAAGACTTTGTGTATCTTGGATTTTTTTCACTTATGGCCTATGTGACTTTATTACCCATTTTTAAAAGCTAAGTTAAAATATTTTTTTAAAATCGAAACAAAAACCAAAGACAGCAGCAACTTGAACAAATGCTTCATCAGCAGTCTCTCCCACAGGAGAATTTTGAAGGTCTAGCAGACATTCACTCTTCTGAGAGCATGGGGTTGGCACAGTTATGTCAGAGCTCTACATAAATTTGTATCTGTAACTTTGCCTGGTCCACCTCGGGGGAGATGAAATTTCCTGTCTGCAAGTGAAGATTCTGATCTAGATTGAAAATTAAGTGTAATAATGTACCAGCTTTTGTGATACAATATGGTGCCTTGAGGCAGTCCCTTTGCCAGAGCTTATTGCAGGTAATCACACATTTTCCTACTTACTGACAATCGAGTGTAGTTGGGACTCACTCATAAGACAAGCAGTGACCCGAGCTGAGCCCTGGCCGGGCAGCGGAGCACCAGTGAGCAAGACCTTCACTCTGCCCGGTAGAGCCAGTATAATTGAGGAGATGGTGATCTACATACACCGCGTCAGTGTGCTGTCATGGGTGAAATGTACAGAACAGGAGACGGCTAACGGTAGAGTTATATGTGAGGACAGGAGAAGGAGAGACTGTCCTCGCCTAAGACACATCAAGGAAGGACTGGGCCAGGCTCATTCCCATTGGAAGTGCAGTAAAAGGTTTTTTAGGCGCCTCCCCATACCCTCTTGGGGAAAAAAAAAGGTCACAATGTTGTGTCTCAAAGGCTGAGGGAAAATGTTCAATGCACAGATTAACATCATATCCTTAGAATGCCCATTCCATTCTCCCTGCAAAACACACTCTCTAGGAGTTTCATTGGTACGTCATGAGGAAGTTGACCAACTCTAACCAGGGCAGAGTGTCTCTTTCCACATATCACTCCCAGCATTTGAAATCAAGTAGTGTCAAAAAAACGTTGCTTTCATTTTGACAAGAAAAGATAAGTCATGTCCTTTCTAGAACAGCGTAAAGAATTTTCTTCACTGTAGATTTTTATCAACAGATAAAGGATCCCCCACTGGGATATATAGTGAAGAGAGCAAGCCAGGGTTTTGAAATATTCTTTCCTGGCTTTAGAAATATTCATTGAGGGACGGGGGTGCAGGAGATTCTAAGCCAAAATGGTGAACATAATAACTTCATTCCATACTTGCGCAGGAGTTTAGTCTGCCAGCTGATTACTAATACATTTGATACATTTGAAGCATTTGTTGAACTTTTTGAGAGAGGTATATTTATCTTCATTCTATCCATGAAATTCAGAGATGTTAGGGACTTTAAGTTAAAAGGCTTAGTCTGATGGAGTATTCTTCACCTCAACAGAAAAAAAGAGAGCAAAGATGACTGAAGGTCACACGCATGTGATTAAGTTCCCCCAATTCCCACCTTCTCCTCCCATTGTACTCATCCACAAGTCCACTTGGCTCTACCTCCAGAATCTATCTTGAATCTGAGTACTTCTCACTGTCTCCTCTATGACAACCACTCCAAAAGGCCTTCATCTCACCCCTTCTTTGGATCTCACCTCCTTTATTCTGACCCCAAACAGTCCACTTTCAGCCCAGTAGCCATAGTGATGATTTAGAAGCATTGCAAGATCATGTCGGTCTCTGCTTAAAACTGAATGCAGTTAAGGTAAAATCCATGCTCCTCCACAAGGCAGGGGGATCTGTACGGTCTCTCCCACTTCTAAGTCCAGATCTATACTCTTAGGTCTGACTGTTACCCTCGTTCACTGCCATCCAGTCATTCATCTCTCTCTCCCTTGGTCATGCTAAGCTTGGCCCCCCACACGTGACATTTGCACTGGTTCTTGCTTTTTCTTGAATGCTTTTACTCCAGAGTTTTACTGGGCTCCCTCCTTGCAGTTTTGGCTTAAGTAGCCCCTCAAAGTGGCTTCCTCAGCCCTCCTAGATAAACCAGGACTGCTCTCAACACTGCCAAGTCATCCTTCACCAAATTACTTTATGTTTTCTTATTAGCAGTTACCTATGTCTGCAGTCATATTGTTAATCTGTTGGTGGATTTCATGTCTGTCTGTCACTCCTCGGGAGAAAGTGAGACCCTTGAAGACACATCATCTGGTTCTTGCTGTATCCTCAGAGCTTTGACCTGTATTATAGCCATAGTGGACCTTTGATGAGTATTTGTGGACTGGCTGACTTCTAGCAGTTTTATACTCAGACTTTGGAAATTAGGCACTTAAGAATATTTGATCCGCATTTTATCATGAAATATACCACGAGTATAACCTTGATCTCCTAATATCGTAGATACTTATCTATGTAACAATGGGTTTGAGTCAGATAAAACCAACTTTGGCATTTCCCATAATCACTTTGTCCTGTTCTTGAATACAACACTATCTTGACCATGCATTAAAGAAAGAAGAAGGAGACGAAGGAGAAGGAGAAGTAGTAGAAGGAGGAAAAAAGGAAAACTGTAGCAAATGAATGGTTGAAGGAAACTGAGTCAATTTGCATGACTCCAAGCATAGATTATCTTGCCATAAATTTCATACTGAATTTGGGAATTGAAATTGCATATTATGCTCAATTAAATATTCTTTGCTTCTCACACTTCTCTCTTGCTCCCCCCCTCTTTTCCCTCCCCCTCTTTCTTCTTCTTTCTCTTTCTGTAATTCCATCAGTGTTTCAGAATTTGTCCCATTCCATGCAACCCCAAATGGGAAAATTCATTAGATGATCTCTACCTCTCTCCAAAAGCTTTCTTATTTTGTTTAGAAATAAATAAGGAGGATGAATTTTAATAGCATCTCTTTCACCTGCTCCTGCATCCACAGACTTGTCCCTCGACCAGTGCAAAGACCCTGTGTGAAGGGGAAGTCAGTCACTCCAGCCTTTGTGCAGGGGGGAATCACACAAATGGGAGCCCCATGTTTGAGAGACAGGACTTGGACATTCCGTAGCAGCCCTCCAGAACATTCCACACACATCTTTGTGTCACTCGAAAAAGAAACAGTCAGACACCTCAGTGGAATGGTGATAGCTCTTCTTTCTGAAACAAGTATCACGAGATTCTTACCATCACTTGTAGTTATTTGTGACTGTTTCTTCTAACCCAAATATTAAAATAATTGATTTTACACTTCCATATTGTTTGTTAACACCAGAATATAGTTTTGCAACTTATTTTTACTACAGCATTCTTATTCTACTTTTCCATATTTACAATAAAATTTTAAAAGTTGATTATTGTATTAGTTTGTTAGGCTGCCATAACAAAGTACCACAGACTGGGTGACTTAACCAACAAGAATATACTTTCTCACAATTCTGGAGGCTGGAAGTCCAAGCTCAAGATATCAACAGAGTTAATTTCTTCTGAGGCCTCTCTCCTTGGCTTAAAGATGACCACCTTCTCCTGTGCTTTCACATAGTCTTTCCTGTGTGTGTGTCTGTGTCCTAATCTCCTCTCCTCGTATGGACACCAGTCATATTGTAGGGCCCACCCTAAGACCTCATTTTTACTTAATTTTCTCTTTAAAGACTCTTATCTCCAAATACAGTCACATTCTGAGGTATTGGGGGTTAGGACTTCAGTATATGAATCTGGGGGTGGGGTCACAGCTATATAGACGCTAGAATAGAGAAGCATATTGTTCTGAATTCCTTAGCATGACTTAATAGCTGTAAGGAGTGAGGAGGGGTGATATCTCTTTTAGATCCTGAAATTTCACTCTTCCCAAATAGAAATCTCTTTGAATTTGATAACTATAAATACTCTATACTCTGAATTTATAGTAAACTATCATATTAAATATAGTAGAAGATTATATTAAGATACAACTTTTTAATTTTTATGGATTTTAGTTTTTTTATGGATTTAGCTTAAGATCTATCTACAGGCCAGGTCTTCACTGGGGATTCATATAATGACACCTAATTACAAAGGTCTTTGAGAAACTGTATCACCATAGCCATTGAGAAGTTTTCTAAATAGTCAATTCAGGGCCCCAAAGGCCCTATTTGACCCTTAAGGTTACTGAGTATCAACCATAATCAATTCCAGGAGAAAATAATCCATTTGGGGAAAAAAATGGTTATTAAGTCATAGGATTTTAAAAAGAAAGCTAAGTTCTTTATGATAACTTAAGTATTTGATGGGATTTACTTAATCATTCAACTTCTGAGATTGATTAAAAATAGATATCTTAGCTTTTATTAATTTATTTTCAATTGGAAAATTATTTGGGTATGAAATATGGACATGAATGACTCACCTTCCTTTTTCAGGCTATGAATAAATAGGAAGAGAAAAGTGAAGATGGATTTTTATCCTATAGCCTTTATGTTCATTTCTCAAGTTGGCATGCTTTAAAAAAATCTCAATCACAGAATCAAACTTTACAAGTGATGGAGTTCTTCGAGATCATCTGATCTAATCCTATAACCTAAAGGCTTAGTAGCTAGACCCAGGAAAGCCAAAAGGACTTAAGTACAGATTGAATAATTTAACAGAAATATTTAAAGCTTAAAAATAAACTTGTTTAATTTGTCCCAGTCATTCTCCAGTTTGCTTGTTTATAGGCTACATAAGTGAGTTGCTTTTATTCTCTAAAATAACATAAAGTCTGTCACTTCGGTGCTTTTGGTGTTGTTTCCTCAGCCAAAGCGGAAAAATTAACTTCCTACTCACACTTCACGTGTTGATTTGTGGATGATTCATCTCAAAAGTACCTTCCCGTGTATCAGCTTAAACTAGCTTTGACAAATGTAAATACAAAAACCAAAATAAAATCTCTGGCATAGCCTGAAAAAATTAGAGTAAATAACTTAAAAAATAAATTATTGTTTAAAAACAGTTTGGAAATGAGGGAGTTAGCAACGGATGGGAAGGAGTTTTAAGATTTTGAGTGGAGAAGTGACGTCAGGACAACACCGTGGATTTCTCTTCCACGCTGGGGCTCGTTTGAGAGGATGGGTGTTTTCATAATTATCAGGTTGGGACATCAGGCATAGAACAGGGCTTTGCCCAACACCCTGGAGACATGGCCACCCTATTCTTTAGGAAGATTAGCCCAGCCCAGATCTATGGGACAGACGGGACCAATTGTGGATTGGTAAGTATGTCTCACAAATACACCAGCTAAACAGAGTGGAGGCTTACCTGTGTCCAGAAACAGCTCTCTCCTGGGACAAGTGACAGAAGCAGCCTAAAGCAAGGAGACAGTGATTTGCTATGTGACTTCCCCAGTCGTCAAATGTGTCCTGTCCTGTGAGGCTTTTTCTAAGTCTATGCTATGACATGATTGCACTTCTAAACAGTAAATATATATATATATATATATTTTATATATATGTTATATAAAATTATATAATATGTTATATATTACATATGTTATATATATTATTTTTTATATATATAGTTATATATATTATTATAAATGTATAATTATAAATATATATTATATATAATTAAATATTATATATATTGTTATATATTATTATAAATATATAATATATAATAAATATATATTTCTCATTATAATATATGTATGTATTATACTGAGAAACAAAAGTGGACATTCTGGCACAAGGAGTTAGGTCACCCTGCCACCCTGCCTTTAGAGGTCCTCCATACACACACTTCAGAGATGCGTGGTCCTGCGTGTGCTGGGAAGGAGAGGGCCGTAGAGGGGGAAGAACTGTGCCCCGGACACCCCGGAGGGCTGGCTTGGAGAAGGAAGTAGCCTCACTGTCTAGAGAGGAGAAAGGCGCTGCAGTCACCAGTGGGCACAATTCAGCACATTCTGATGCAACGTAGGTCAGAGTATTTCAGTGCAGTTTTCTGACAATCTGGAATATTCAACATTCCTGAGGAAGAGAGTTAAATTGCAAACTGGTTTTAATCAAATTTCCCCTCACGACAGGGACTTACTTTTGCCTCTGACCCCTGCTTTCCTTTTACATCTCTCAAGAAGGTGTCATAAATTGAGCTTCCAAATGCTCAAGATCCCTTCCAGAACTAACTCCCACTCCTGTCTTTGAATCACAGTATACACAGATGTCTAGCCGCGAGGCACCCCCCAAAAGCACTTCAGGGCGGTATCTTTGCCAGTGGTCGGGAGTAAGCCCTGAGCCTGACTGGGCAAATCCACGGTACAGCGCACTCCGCTCTGAATTCACGGCTTTCCAGAGCTGGAAATCGTCGGGCTCCTCGGCCGGGTGAAAGCGAAGACGAGCTGTCTGCTGTGGGAGCTCTGACTGTCTGCTGGGTCTCCCTGTGACCACAGCCCAGGACCTGGCAGTTGAGAAAAGACAGCTGTTCCAGGTCTGTCAGCAGCAGGGGGCACATCTGTGCTGGAAATTACTCAAACAGTCCCGAGGACCGGATAATTTATCATTTTCCTTTGCCCCAAATGAGCTGAAATACGTGTGTGGAAGTGATCTAGTCCCTCGCCTGCTTCCTGTGGAGTCCGCAGTGGGCATTTTTCTTTAGATTTTCTTCATTGTCTTTCTCAGTGTCCTATCAAATGCTGAAGATCCCTTCCAGGTCAGGTGTTCCGTTGACCAAGTCTTTATATTTAAGGGGAATAAAGGGAACTCCTGAGTTTATTTGAAATGTATTTCCAGTTGTAAATCCTTCTGTATCCAGCCATGTACTTCTGATGGTCAGTGGTAGTTTCCCCAGAGCCCCTTCCTCAAGCTCAGCCTGGACCTGCCCCTGCCCCGTCTTCAATGGATGCCCTGGGCATGGCTACACGTCTCGCACAGGATAACCCTGGTATGTGGTAGTCAGACCTTCAGTAACTGTTAGAGTGAAAGATGGCAGGTTGGGCCCTGAGAATAATGATGGACATGACATAGCCTTGGGCCCTTCTCTTTCCCTAGTCAGACTCAACACATGAAGAAATAATAACAGCTTGATAAGTCATGATATAAGAGAGATTTGTCCCAAGTGACCCAGTGGTCATCCCCTTTGTCTGAGTTTCCTTCGTAAGTGAAAGTTCGGAACCTCCACACAAGCAAGGACTTGGGTGCTTTTACACTCTGCTGTTGCCAGCACTTGCATAGCTCCTGACACACAGTAGGGACTCAAGGTGTGGAATGAGTTTACAGCACAATTTGTGAGTTTGTGCAGGGATGTTTTGTTCTGCTAACCACTGCCTTTCAAAATTCATGTGGGTAACTTGAAAGAAATTGCCTTCATTAACTATATTATTTTGCCCATCCTCGATCTCTGAAGACAGCTGGCTATTATTTTCACCCAATAAACCATCCAAACCCCAGCCATTTTCTTTAAGTGGAACTCACAGAAGGAATTGCTCTACCTTAATATTAAACTGCCATCATGGATGTAGCTGTGCAGAAATATTTTCTTGCTAGTGGGCAACCCATGTTCGTCACCATGTGAAGTTGCTATATTTAACGATAATGTGTATCAGTGTGTCCGTATCACAAGCATCTGTATAATCGCATATTCTAAAGCAGATGGTGTATGCATATTTGGGGGATTGTTTATGCAGATGGTTACTTGAATGTTGAACTTCAGAATTTCCTGTGGGAACTCCTCATCCTTCAGTGCTCTTGGACTACCACAATGGGTACCTTTTGACTCACTTTATCAGGCAGTCACTGTGGTGGCTAAGAGCTTGATCTGGATTAGAATCCTAATTGCTAACCCTCCTTAGAATTCACTTCCTCCTGAAAAAAGAAAAAGAAGATGGCCACTAATTGAATCGACTTCGTAGGGCTATTAGGTGGATGCAATTTGATAGGGTATGTAATAATTTTAGCACAGGGCCTAATACAGAGTGGACACTCAGTAATTATTAGCCATGTATATTAATATCTCTAGAATCTCAAAGAACTAATAATAAAATAATCATTTATGCATATAAATGCTTGATACTCCTAGAAAGATCAAATCATTTTAAAGAAAAAAATAGCTTTAAACTTTTTGATAGAAGAACAAGAGGTAATACAACAAAAGAGGAGAGGAGCTAGGATTATTCAGCTAATCAGTGAACAGAGCTGAGGCATGAAGCTGAAATGGAAGGGCAAAACATGAAAAAAGGTGACTTGAAAGGCGTTTCTTTTGCGTAAATGAAGACATGTTGACATGCCCATTTGAAACACAGTATCTGAGCGTTACAGTCTTTTAACAGCCAAAGCTGCAATGCTTGACTCTCCCCTAGTGTCATAAATGACACACGTAATTTGAATGTACAGCATTGAATATGGATTCCCAGAATTTCTTTAGAAACACAAAATATTTTGTTGGGTTGTTTAGCAAATAACACTCTAGTCTTTTTTGGGGTAATAGATTTTTTTAAATTTAAATACGTATCAGTAAAGAAATCAGACAATAATGATCCATGGTTTTCATTTTATGCAAAAAATAATAGAGGAAATACTTTATATTGAAATGTATTTCTTACTGCTTAATGTTTTCTAGATTTCTCTCACCACAAGTGATATTAAGAAGGTGAATAATCACGTACCTTATTTAATATTGAAAAGAGTAAAACATGGGACACAAATTTGACCATATTACTATGAATACCATGATTGCAAATTTTATTTGCATCATTATTTTATCTGCCTTAGATTTGTTCAGTGAAAGCTGTAATATAGTTCGTTATGGTTCAGTTGCCACTATTTTTCTTTTATGTCACTTATATAAAAGAAATTTTGTTTCACTTAAAACTGAAATGAAATAATAAATGGTATTGATATTTAATACTTCTCTCTCTCCTCCCAACTCTAAAATCCAAGAAGCAGATCTATCTTGCTTTTTCTGTGTGTCCACTGTTTAGCACAGTTCTTGGTACATAGTAGGCATTTAACAGATACCTCTCAAGTAAATGATCAAACAAGATGTAGATATGGAAATGCTACCTTTGCATTTTTACCCTTTCCATCTTTCCTAACAAAAGCAAACACAAAAATTGATCCTTGGGCAAAATTAAAAGAAATTGTAGAAGTATCTCTAAATGTACGACTCACAGGCAAATAAGAAACTATGATCCTCACAATTATTAACCACACTATTAGTAGTAGTTGCTCATATGGTGGGATGCAGAGGCCAGATAGGCCATGGGCTTTGTGCTCTCCACTGTACACTAATTATAGAGATATTTTTGCTGTAAGATAGTGTTCTGCTCCAATAAATCTTTCGGTTGTGTGTATTAATTTGCTCTGGTTGCCATAAAAAGTACCGTAAACTCAGGAGCTTAAATAACAGACATGTATTTTCTCACAGTTCTGGAGGCTGGAAGTCTAAGATCAAGGTGTCAGCAGAGCCAGTTTCCATTTGAGGCATCTCTCCTTGGCTTGCAAATGCCTCCTTCTCCTTGTGTCTTCACAATGGTCTTGCCTCTTTGTGTGTCTGTGTCCTAATCTCTTCTTCTTATAAGGACACTAGTCATATTGGATTAGAGGCCACACTAAGAATTCATTCTAACTTAATCACCTCTTTAAAGACCTTATCTCCTAACACTGTCACATTCTGTGTTACTGTACTGTACTGAGGGTTAGGACTTCAACATATGGATTTGGGAGGAATGCAGTTCACACCATAGCAATGTGGTCATGAAAATCTTCCATGATCAGATTGGTTTGAGAAATGCTTTGGTGAGACCAGATTTAACAGATCCTTTTAATATGCTGCCATGCGCTAGGAATCTCCAAGAGAAAACTACAGGATGCTAGTTTTGCCCAGGGAAAAAAACAAGCCCTCCCTCACTCCAATAACATACACTGTCAACACTCCAGATCTTCCCTTGGAACACCCCCTTGGCAAATCACAGCGGTGGCCCAGCGCTGTGTTGGCAGCCCTGCATCTGAGTGGTGCTGTTACCGAGGGCTACTGATCTGTCTGACACCAAGCAACCCCGTGACGAGTCCAGTTGCATGAGCAATTGTTTCCAACTCTGTACCATCTCCACAACACATTATGAATTTGACACAGGACTTTTCTTTATACATTTAATAATTCTTTCTTAAGTTATGACTTTCCGTTTTTGCATTCTACCAACTGGTACCAATTTTTCCACATACTTCCTCACTCCAAGTGAAGGTACTGTTGACATCTTTCTCTATAGGCGTTGGCATTCGATAACATTTTTGCGGCTAATTATCTCATTGTTTGAAAGGAATGAAGAAAAGAAGAAATGCAATGAAATGCCTCTTGGAGAGAAGGAAACATAAATTTACAACTTTGAATAGGGTTTCAATGTAGAATAGCTGTCCAGCCTCCATGGAGACAGAATTCTTTAAGCACTCATTATACAAGCAAACTTGCTAAGCTCTTTAGGACATTAGTGCCTTTGATAAGGATGTTAGCAACTTTCCCTGAACTATTGCATATTTATAGTGGGTCCTTAGCGGAGTAGGGGGCCTTGTGAATTAATCCCTATTTAATGAGAAATATTTGAAGGTGATGAGAGTCACATGCTGCTGATGGGAAAACTCTGCCTTGATAGATTATTTTTGGAACGTTAAAGTCTACTCAGTCAAGACACTTGACTATTTAGGGCAGGACAGTTTTGTGAGAGATTGAAATAAAATATAGAATTTATACTCAATTATTTTCATCACCTATAAAATGCTCTGTGTTTGCTTTAAGAGTTTTAAATTTTCACACTTTCTTGCTTTCATCAGACCTCAGTAGCCTGCACTAAATCAAATGGCTATATATTGAGTTTTGGCTGAAGGGTGTTTTTAGTAAGGTGACAGCCAATGGCTGCAATTGAGAAAATGTAACTTATTTTAGATTAATTTGTAATATATGTTTCATTTCAAACGGTATGGAGAGAGCTATGAAAAGACGTTTGTATGTGAAAAGTGCTGTTGGATTCTCACCAATGTGATGCAAATTATCCATATCTACCTCAAGATTTAGATACATAATTAAAATGTTTTTAGGTACTTGGAAATGTTTGGACATTCAAAAAGAAATTATCATAATGAAAACTATTATTATTATTTCTTTAGACTTGATCTTATCACTGATACAAAGTATTCAGGAATTAACTGGTAGAAATATATTGCCGAAATAGCTTGCTTCCCTTTTAGCTCATCTACTACTCTGTTCTGTTTTTGGGTATACAAATAAAAGGTGTTTAATTTCTTAGTTTTTCGTCTATAAATTTAAGAAAGCCATGAGTGCATGCTGGTAGGTGGGTATGGTAAAATCCATCAGGATTTCTTTTCTTTTTGGAGATGGATGGCCCTTCTCATGTTGTCAATGTTTTTTGGTTTTATGTACCTGTAAAGGTCATGCCTTTTCAAATTCACTGAACACACAGTTAATTTGATACCCAAATCTGGATGTAAACATGACAATAAAGCAGCATAATTTAATAAGACTATTGGATGTGATATTAACTCGCCATGAGTAAAGTTCTAACCTTTCCTGACCACATTTTCCTCATCTACAAAATGAGGAATTATCCAAGACCTTGCCTTAGTGCTGACCTCATTTTCTTCCCTGTTTTGCACATCCACACCCAAATTTAAAAAACAAACATTCATTCAGTTGTTCACACTATCGTGGCTCAGATGTTTGATATATTTTAGATGCCACCTTTAAACTCAAAGTTGATTTAAAGATCTTGCACTGCAGCTACTTAATTTTTTTTTTTATTGTGAAGGCCACAAAGGTGATCATCTATTCAAAACTGGGTGTTATGAAATTTATTTATTTTGTTTTTTTCATACAAAATAATTGCATTGAGGGTTTTGTCCGAAAATAAAATGCAATTCCATAACAAATCAACCTTTGTCAGAAACCAAAGTTTAAATGACAAAACTCCTCCTAATTTCTGTGTAGGTTGTTTTTGTTCCTTAAGTCCATGAGAGGCTTGTGGTTGAATGTGAGGTAATGGTAAGTTTGCCGGGCTTTGAGTCCAAAGACCTGGGGTCGGGTCCCAGATTCTGCTGTAAGCATTGGGCAGGTCACTTACTCTGACTGCACCTCAGTTTTCTCACCTGTAAAATGGGAATGACATCCCTTATAACAATCAAGAAGTGGTGGGAGGAAGTGCCTGAGGCTTTGCCAGTGACGAATGCATTAGTCATAGGGAGCAGACAGGTGTGCTTTTACATGATAAATGAGGTGATTAGAGACTTCCTTTCCTAAATGCATGATGTTTACCAACTTAAAAAAAATTTTTTTTTTGATTTTTGTGTGGATCACAATCCCTGATCAGCTGGTAAAGTTGTCATAGATAAGGCAAGTTTAGGGTTAGCATATAAGACTGAGGATTAAATCGGTGAGAAAATTTAGAGACTGGCATTTCGAGACTGGATACCAGCAGATTCCACTTGGAAATAATGGCAAAAGCTGAAAATGGCAGCTTCAAGTGTTTGAGCTTCCTTTATAGCGATTCTGTACAACGTAGAATCGCTGGAACCCAGGAACCATAGAGAGGGTCTGTGTGACAATAGCTGGTACTATGGCAGGCTTTCTATCATTCTTCATCACCAATATACACACATAAATACAATGCTAGTAGTATATATTATTATATATACATATATAATAATACACATATACACGTACGTATATACACATGCATACATATATACACATAAATACAATGCATACATATATACACATAAGTACAATGTTAGTATATATTATTATATATACATACACATATACATATACGTATATACACATGCATACATATGTACACATAAATACAATGCATACATATATACACATAAATACAATGCTAGTAGTATATATTATTATAGTAAATAGCATGTGTGTAGTATTTATGAAGAGATAAAATCTGGCAAAGCACTAGCTATACTAGGAGAGAGTCCCAGATCATGTTCAAATGAGAACCTAGGGGCTTCCCTGGTGGTGCAGTGGTTGAGAATCTGCCTGCCAATGCAGAGGACACGGGTTCGAGCCCTGGTCTGGGAAGATCCCACATGCCGCGGAGCAACTAGGCCCGTGAGCCACAATTACTGAGCCTGCGCGTCTGGAGCCTCTGCTCCGCAACAAGAGAGGCCACGATAGTGAGAGGCCCTCGCACCGCGATGAAGAGTGGCCCCCGCTTGCCACAACTAGAGAAAGCCGTCGCACAGAAACGAAGACCCAACACAGCCAAAAATAAATAAATAAATAAATTAAAAAAAAAAAAGATTCATCAAGCTGTGCACTTTATATACATGCATTGTACTATTTGTAAGTTATATCACAATAACTATAAAAAAAAAAAATGAGAACCTAAAAATCCGTAGACAGTAGATATACTGTGGCCTTTTCTTCCGGTTTTTCAAACCAGTGAAAAAGATCATTTTAAATTTATCTTTTCATAGCTAGACATTGATATAGAAAGGAAAACATCGTATTATTCCTTCTTATCCAATGTATCTTGCAGGAGAAGCCCATCTCTAAGCTCTTCAGTAAATATTTATTAATTCAAATTTATTTATTAAGACTTTTGAGTACTAAGGTGGCTAAATTAACCCTTTCTTTTAGAAAATCATGAAGGAATAGGCTAAAAAGTAAATTTTACAAAACTTTAAGTTTTAAATGATACAGAAAAAATAGTGACCTAATTTATCATTTTTAAATGTTTTCATTATTCCTTAACTTTCTGTATCTAAATGTCAATTTAATACTGGTCATTAAAAAGCATATTAGAAGAAATTATGACATAATAAAATTTGGTGAAACTTAAATCTTTATACTGAGGTGAATTTGAGTGCTCCAGCATTTCTTGTAATATATATCATTCAAAATCCCCGTGGGATAAATTATAAAAATGGAAACTGAGAACATACTCACTATTCATTTAACCACGCATCTGAAGTTAGCCTTGTTTTTAGCCAAATGCATAATCATTTCCAAGGTGAAGAGCAGTTAACCCAGTGGCCTCTTAAACATTAAATTCCATTAAGTTCACCTCTGAACAATGGCCAAAGTCATTAGTGCATCTTCTCAAAGTGCTTATTACTCATGTGCAAATAAGTTTACTGATTTAGATAACTTCCTAAAGCCAATCAGAGAAAGCCAATTAGCTACAGAAAGAAGATGATGATCTCCATAAAGAATTGACAAACTTTGTCTGCAAAGGGCCAGGAGTAAATATTTTCAGCATTGCCGGCCAGCCTAACTACTAGACTCTGCCTTGTAGCTTGAGAGCCACCAAGAGACAACACGTAAAGAAATGGCGGGGGCTGGATTTGGCCTGCAGACCTTAGTTTGTTCACAGGGTCCTACATGATAGGAGAATAATTGTAATTTCTAATTGCATTGTTGCAAGTAAAAGGTTTGTGGCTCCATGAAGTCCTGGAGCTGTATGAAAACTGAAAAAATGTAATCAGTCATCTGGATACCTTCAGCAAAGTCCAAACATCTGGATGTTTGGAAATCTAAAGTTTAAAAAACACCTATTATGTTATCATTATGATTATTACTAAGCTTTTGTGTACTTCATTCCAAGAGTGATCTCAACATATTTAAAGAGCTGGAAACAGAGTGAAATTGTACCTTTTTTCTTTTCACTTTGAATCTGATATTTTAAAACAAACACCAATGGAGGGGAAAAAATGTTTCCAGTAAAAGATAGTGTATATTTTTTAATATCAGATACTCTCTTAAAACCATCGTAATTAAAGCCACAATAGCACTGAGTTTGTTTGATATCAACCAGTTTGCAAATTAAAGTTTCTTTGTTAGGTAGACATAACCAACCCCAGGATAACACACACGCATCCACATCCTTCCCAACTTGATCCCTATCTGGGTTCTAATGCTGGTAATCTTAAATGATAGAATGAGGAAATACGTCCTATGCAAAAGTCTTGTTGTGATTGCTTCTCCTTTTCAAAATATTATTGGAAGACAAAGCTGGGCCCCATATTGAATTCTAGAATGAAAATAGACCAGCTCTGTTTATTCAGAGTCTAGTAAAAATAAATACTGGGATTGTTGTGTATTCCTTGCAAATGCTAGATCACAAAGTCATTGTTGGTGTGTTTGTGGAATGAACTCCAGCCTACATCTGGGAGGCCCTTCACACTTCATGGTAGAAGAGCCTTTATTATTATTTTGCAGTATAGGAAAGATGAGTGACTGCACAGGTCTCTTGTCGGTGCCAGCACTGTACCTTACATGGCTGCACTCACGCTGAACTGCCCAGGCACTGGTCCTGTCCTTGTGTGGAGCCATCCTCACCTCCTCTCAGGTACCCTCATCAGGAGAGACATATTTCTACCCAGAGAAGCTCCTCCTGGCCTCTGATTCTGGGTCATGTCCCTTCCTCTCTGCTCTTAGAGGACTCCATTGGTTATCTCTTGCCTTATCTTCCCTTCAGCTTATATTTTCCTCTTTTTTTATTTAATCACAAAAAGTTATCCAGACCTCTCTCATCTTATATCCTCCCTCTCTCTCTCTCATCCCCGTCCTCCACTTGCCCTCCTGCAATTCAAGTGCTATTTTTTGTCCTCTGTGCCTTCAGGGCCAAGTTCCACCCGAGAAACCTCTCCCAGATCTCAGTCCTCCTGGTCTCCTGGACATTTGTGGGCTTCCTCTATAAGCATCCAATTTCAATTTGCCCGTTTTTTTTTTTGGCCGTACCGCGTGGCATGTGGGATCTTAGTTCCCCAACCAAGGACCGAACCTGTACCCCCCTGCAGTGGAAGCATGGAGTCTTAACCTCTAGACCACTAGAGAAGTCCCCCATTTCATTTCCTATCAACTGAATTCTCTCTTCTCAGTCTTAGGCCTTTTTTTTTTTTGAAGACTTGACCACTCCCTAGTATCTAGTGGTAGTTACGGATTTTTCCCCATCAGAAATGATGATTGGTCAGGAAGGGGCACCTGAGCCCACACGGGCCAGTGAAGAAAGAATGAATCCCAGGAGTTGCAATGGTCCAAAAAAAATCAGCTCCCTTCCCCTATGGTCTCAAACCTGGCTGCACCTCAATGTTTATCTAAAGAGACTTTAGAAAATACTGATTCCTATACCACCACCACCCTTCTGCCTTGAAATCCCCATGTAATTTGTCTGGAGTAGTAAGTGCTCTAATAGAAGTGAGCTACTGACTTATTGGACGCCTTCTTCTTGATGGCAAGAGTACCTTGTATTCAACTTTCCTGTCCTATCCACTGACTGGGACATGAAACATGGTATGTCCTCAGTAAATCGTTTCTAAATTGGATAGCTTCGTTGTGAATTAATTTCTAAAGAAATCGTTGGCAATTTCATTAATTAGAACCATAATTTTACTTATATTTTCAACTAGATATGTCTTTACCTAAAAAAGTTTTTTAGATTATTAGCATCAATCTTCATCTCGTGAAGATTTTTTTTGCTAATGTCTTACTTGTGTGTGAATCAACATCTCCTATAATTCCTGAGGGAGACCAATCTCAAAGTTCCTGTAAAATGACAGTTCTCAGGAAAGTGTTGTACAAGGAGGAGCCCATTCATTCTCCTGTCCAATGTACCAGGCTTGGAATTCCAACTCTGCCACTTACTGGCTGTGGGATGGTGAGCGATTTACTTAAGATCTCGGAACGTCATTTTACTTAGCCATGAAAATGAATAACTCGGCAATGGCGAATGTGTATGGGACACTTGATTGGTGGCTCCCATTTTACTCTTTCTCTTAACTGACCCTCAGAGCCCTATGAGGAAAGTAATATCATCACATCATCATCACCACCACCATCCCTGTTTTACATATTTGGAAATGGAAGATTAAAGACTTTCCACACTTTAAAGGATTAGAGAAATTCCAGAGCCCTCACTTAATAACCACCAAAAAGTCAGGAGTGGCTTTTCTGAGATTTCAGGGGGATGAACTGAAAGTGCCTGAGAAAGTCCTCATGTTGCCCTCATAGCACCTGGATGACCTCATCCCTAATTTCTCAGTTAGGAAGACTCTCAGCACCCCAATTAACTCGATCTTGGGGATGGACGTGAAGGCATAACAGTTTAGACGGAGCTCCTATGGCTGCCTCAGTGAGAATCATCCTGTGTGGGGTTTGAGGTGGGCCAGCCTGAACCCAAATGATGTCTTTCTGAAAGCCCGCCAGGGTGAGTGTGCAGACCCCAGCAACGAGGGCGATGGTACTGCTCTCTGATGAGCAAGCTTGGCTGTCCTTTCCTCTGGAGGAATTCCTGTCAATCCTGGTTTATGAAGCCTGGATAGTTCTCTGTCCCATATTTCAGTGGGGTTCATTTTTTAAATTATTGCACTCAGCAAAATCACCGTTTTCCCATTGATTCTACTTCCACATAACATTAACATTCCAGTTGATGTTATTTTTTTCTTTTAATGGCTATCAAGATTTGTATAGTAATATTAAAAACACGTACATATTGCATACTGCATGTACCACATACTGTTCTAAACACTATAAATGTATATTAACTCATTTATTTTTCATAATAACCCTATTTGCTCCCATTTTATAGATTAGGAAACTGAGGCACATGGAACAAGGGTTTTCAGGTGTTAGTGTGCATCAGAAATCACCTAGAGGGCTTGTTAAAATAGGTTGCTGGACCCTACCCCCAGAGTTTCTGATTCAGGAGGGCTGGGGTATGGTCTGAGAATTTGCATTTCTAGAAAGTTCCCAGGGCAAACTGATGCTGATGCTACCATTCCGGGGACCATGTGAGAGCCAGTGAGATGGGGGTAACTTGCCCAGGTCCACACAGCCAGTAAGTACTAGAGGCTGGATTCGAACGCCGGCAATCAAGTCTCAGAAGCCTTTGCATTACCTTGCGTAATAACTGGACAGGACTCTCGTGCCTTTGTAAGAAGAATGCCTGTTTCCATATAACCATTTTCCACTTTTTTGCATAGAAATACGCCCGTTTGTATGGGTGTCTGCATACGTGTGGATGAATATACACGTGTATATAAATAACCAGACACTCTACTGAGTCCAATTCTGTATCAACCTAGAATAACCATTAGCAAATTCTTTAATCATTCTTATACTTACTTTAACAATTATAATCATTAGTTTGTTTTAATAGCAGATCTCTGAGCTCATCACAGTCATTATGACCTGTTATTTGGAAATAATGAGCTTGTGTTTCAAAAGCATGTGTAATCTCATACTTATTTCCTAGAAGTAAATCAGACTCTATACAGTTTGACATAATGACAAGTGTAATTAACGCATTAGAATTCTAGTTTCTTAGTCATCAACTCGAGCCTCTCACCAGATTCATAAATCTCTGAGGTCTGTGAATGAAGTGTGGGCAGCCGTGGCTTGGAGACTTCCCGAGCTCTTCGACTCAGTTGTGGGCAGCTCCACTTGTTTAGAAACTCTTCCCCACCGTTACCCCAACCCTGCCCGCCTGTGAGCTCCATCTGTCCTAGACCTCTGGCGACACACGAGTCCTTTTCATGCTTCACATGAGACCGTCTCAAGTGTGCAAATACTCTACCCAAGGATTCTAGTCTTCAAACTGTGCCTGCCCTCTCATCAATGACTCCCCATACACCAAACTTGTCTTCCTGTCTCCTGCCCTGCCTGCCCTGGGCGTGCTCTAACCTGGCACTGTCCTTTCTCTCCTACTATATGGTGTCCCAAAGAGAATGAAATATTCCAGAAGATACCCAAGAAGAGAATCATAGCCCTTCATCTGGAAGTGGATGCTGAGATTAAATGTAAACCGTTTTCATTGGCAGTTTCCCAAATACATTCTGAAAATGTTTGTTCCCACCTGGCTGTGGCTCATTGTCTGATTCCAGGCTCGGGACTTCCTGGCACTGGATGTGATGCCAAGGTTTTCCTTTTGTTTGTTTTGGTTGTGATTGTGGCGCCCTCTGCTGTTCTTCATAGTCCTTAATGTTTGCATTTTCCAAGAAAAAGCTAAGTGCGATTCAAAGGAGAACATAACATCTGTTGATTTAAAACAATGATAATTTTCTTCTTCATGGTAGACAAATACTGTAAGCCCCCTTTACCAGTGTTGCTTGGTCTAAATAACCCAGTTTCACCACTGGCTGATGTTGGAAACACAGGATATTTTTTTTTTATATTAGATCTTTGGAATTGATCTAACGAAACAGTTTCAGGGGCTTCTAAGTACTTTTTGAAAGCTGTTATCTGGAATCATAAATTCTCAGAGCTCAAAGGCAATTTTAAAATTACCAAGCCAGTCTTTTTACAGATGCAAAACCGAGGTTCTGAGAAGTTAAAAGAGTTTCCAAAAGGCATAGCAGTGTCAAAGCCATTCTGCAAGTTTCACATGTGAACCTAATTCATTGTGATATGTTTTTATTTTAGTAAATCAAATATATTAATTTTGGAACATCGGATACTATAAACTTTCTGGGTTTTTTATTTTAAGCCAAAATAAATAATAAACATTTAGTTAAAATTTTGTAGTAATTTAATTATTTTGGCATTTATTTAATAAAATCCATAAGCTATGAAGAGTCCCTTAAAAGTCCAATTTTCAGCATTTATTTTCTTATGTTTTCTTGTTATGCTTGCTAATGCAGCTTCTGACAGAAGTAAATATATTAATAGAATTGCTGTAGCCATTCTCATTCGTATATGATTACTAGAAACCAAAGAAAGTTTGGAATTGGTCCATAAATGTTAATATTATCTGAATTGAATCCAGTAAAATCATCTTTATTTGGAAAAAAATGACTTTATATGGAATATAAGTTCTCAATCCAATAAAACACCACATATGTTGCTGTAAAATACCGAATAGAGCTTACAACTCCTAACTAAAGTAACTTTGCAATTTACTTATTTAGGATTGTTTGAGGTTTTCACTGGCTTCGAGCCAAAAGAAGAAAAGATCACACATGCATTTGAAAGTAAACCTGTCATATTTCTATCAGAAGTAGAAATTATTCCAATTCCTATTGTAAAATAAAGCCCTGAGAATTTTATTTTAGATGTTTCCTAATTTCTGAATTTGCATGCATTCAGGTCAGTGGAAGACATTACCTTTTTTTTTTTTTTTCTGGATACTATCCCAGGTCTCTTGCAATTTTGCTAAATCTATTTTTCAAAAATTTTGAAATGCAAATGGATAAAAGTAATTCCATCAAACAACTTAAGTTATAGAAGCAGAATTCTTTAGAACCAGAGGGGATTGGAGCCATTGTCAACCTCAGTTATCCCTTGAGAGATGAAGAAAAGGAGAAACTCAGCAATTGGATGACTTGACCAAGTAAGAACCAAAGCCAAAAAGCAAACTTAGGTTCCACTGATTCCCAGGCCGGTGCTCACTGCACTCTGCCTAAAGTACATCATCTAAGCCTCCTTATGGAGCGTCCAGTGAACTGAAAATCACAAGAGACATATTATGGAAACTTGAGGACACAGTTGACATTTCTTCCCTAGTTAACAGGGGCAAGGTTGAAAGTAAGACTTCTCTCGAGAGCAAAATTAAATGTACTGAAGCCAATGCTTTGTGATATTTTTGGTATGTCTGACCAACATCCGCATCAGTTCATTCTTTGGCAAAGTCTATTTCCTACTCCTTAGGTGTAAACTAATATACTTGAAAATATTAGAGAAAAATCACATTTCAAAATATTTTAAAGACTCTTCACTTAATACTAAATGTCTAATGTTGACAAACTCTCAGAAAATGTAGATGAGCTTTTAAGACGTAAGTACTTTGAGAAAATAGTTGTTAGAGGGTATAAAATTCAGGCTTTTAAGTACAGGGTAAGGAAAGCACCAACATTTTCTGTGATCTTTTTGTTCTGTCCATCATACACTAAGATCTAATCTCGTGCCTAGTCTGTTTCAGCAAAAGAAAAAAAATAATATTAAAAAGCAGAGAGGGGCTTCCCTGGTGGCGCAGTGGTTGAGAATCTGCCTGCCAATGCAGGGGACATGGGTTCGAGCCCTGGTCTGGGAGGATCCCACATGCCGCGGAGCAACTAGGCCCGTGAGCCGCAACTACTGAGCCTGCGCGTCTGGAGCCCGTGCTCCGCAACAAGAGAGGTCGCGATAGTGAGAGGCCCGCGCACCGCGATGAAGAGTGGCCCCCGCTCGCCGCAACTAGAGGAAGCCCTCGCACAGAAACGAAGACCGAACACAGCCATAAATAAATTAATTAATTAATTAAAAAAAAAAAAAAAAAAGCAGAGAGGCCTGAAATAAGAGAGTGTAACTGTGTTCCTTATACTCATCTCTTGACACTGTAGAGAACCAGGCATTCTCCTCTGGGCTGCTTCAGTTTTTCATACTAAGAATGTGCTCAAGCAGTGATGGATCTGGCTCCCCAATGATGATGAGAAGCAAGGTTCTCTCCATTTCACTGTCAGCTTCACCTACAACAGCCTTCCCAACTTCCTACCCTATGAACGCTTCCTTGGTCATTAAGATTTAGTTCAAGTCACATCTCTTCCGTGAAGACCTTCTTTTAGTCCCGAATCTTGAGCTGGATAAGCTCTTCTCTGCTCGGCACTTATAGAGCTACTGTGTATATCTCCACCCTAACATTCAGTGTGTTGCATTTAAATTTTGTATGTGTCTTTCTCATAGATCTGACACGTATGAGGTACATAATAAATGGAATTATGTTGAAACACAAATCTTCATTTTGGCACTTGTAGGTGCTCTTTAAATAGCTATATCAAACAAATAGCAGGTCAAATCGTTTGGAGATTAAGGGGCACGCATTGTAACCAGTTGATCTTGGAAAGCTCACCCAGAATTTCATTGCTTAAAATTCAATACTCTGTGAGTGTCTTAATGGCTTCAGTGGGCAATTGGTAACACCTGCTGTGGATATTTTCCAGACTAAAAGTATATATAATACTCCATGCCAAGGAGTGTTAGGGACCTGGATCAAGCATTTGTGCTTGTGCTCAAGCAGCTCAAAACTGTTTTCTCTGGAAAACCTTGGCGCTTTCCATCCCCACAAGATGGGAAGCCATCTAAGCTTGGGGGTCCAGGTTTAAAATACTTGATTTCATAAGAGAACGTTTACTTTAATTCTCTGTGCTTCCATTTTCACACCTGTAAAATGGGGATACTAACTACCTCATGAGGTTATTGCTGGAATTAAAAACACATAAAAACATGTTAAGTGACTGGCATAGTCAGTGCTGTGTAGGTGTTGCTGGTTGTAACTAATGTAAGATTGAATTAGGGGTGCCAGATTTACCAAATAAAAATATGGGATACCCAGTTAAAACAACACATAATTTGTTTATTACAAGTATGTCCCATGCAATATTTGGGATATACCCATGCTAAAAAATCATTGGCTATCTGAAATTCAGTCTAAACTGGGTGTCCTGTATTTCATCTGGCAACCATAGGCTGAATGAATGAATAAACCTTAGCTGGAGTTTAGGAATGTAGCTTTAAAGGGTTGTTTTTAATCGGCCGAATAGTATGTACAAATCCACTCCAGCAGGGACCTTCAGTAACTAATGGAACACCTTCTGAGATGGTTTCTTGACCTGTCACACTGTAAGCTCAGGTAAGGAGGTAGGAAGCACCTGAAAGTGAGTCGAAACAAACATTCAAAATTCTGGGGAACCCTGTGGGCTTTCAGTGCCAAAGTTTAAGTTTAGATTTAGTCTCTCCCTGACCTGCAGTGGTATTTCTGTTTGGAAAGGCCAAACAGAATTTGTAGTAGAAATCTTAGAGTGATATCCAGGATGTTGCCATTCTGGGTATCATTGGTACACGTGTTTACCAAATCATTTGTCAATTGACTAGGAAAAAACATCTCTGAATCTGAGAAAGGATTGGAGACAACGCAACCAATGCCCTACAGAGCCTGTCCATGTAAGGTTTCCTACCTTGCTTAGTACTTTATAATTTCTTAGAAGTTATCTGGCCTTTGAGTTATTAGAATTTTTTTTTAACAGCTTTATTTGCGTATAATTGCTTTACAATGGTGTGTTAGTTTCTGCTTTATAACAAAGTGAATCTATACATATACATATATCCCCATATCCCCTCCCTCTTGCGTCTCCCTCCCACCCTCCCTATCCCACCCCTCTAGGTGGTCACAAAGCACTGAGCTGATCTCCCTGTGCTATGCGCCTGCTTCCCACTACCTATCTATTTTACATTTGGTAGTGTATATAAGTCCATGCCACTCTCTCACTTCGTCCCAGCTTACCCTTCCCCCTCCCCGTATCCTCAAGTCCGTTCTCTAATAAGTCTGCATCTTTATTCCTGTCCTGCCCCTAGGTTCTTCAGAACCTTTTATTTTTTTAGAGTCCATATATATGTGTTAGCATATGGTATTTGATTTTCTCTTTCTGACTTAGGTCACTCTATGACAGACTCTAGGTCCATCCACCTCACTACAAATAACTCAATTTCGTTTCTTTATATGGCTGAGTAATATTCCATTCTATATATGTGCCACGTCTTCTTTATCCATTCGTCTGTCGATGGACACTTGGGTTGCTTCCATGTCCTGGCTATTGTAAATAGAGCTGCAATGAACATTGTGGTACATGACGCTTTTTGAATTATGGTTTTCTCAGGGTATATGCCCAGTAGTGGGATTGCTGGGTTGTATGGTAGTTCTATTTTTAGTTTTTTAAGGAACCTCCATACTGTTCTCCATGGTAGCTGTATCAATTTACATTCCCACCAACAGTGCAAGAGGGTTCCCTCTTCTCCACACCCTCTCCAGCATTTATTGTTTGTAGATTTTTGATGATGGCCATTCTGACTGGCGTGAGGTGATACCTCATTGTAGTTTTGATTTGCATTTCTCTAATGATTAGTGATGTTGAGCATTCTTTCATATGTTTGCTGGCAATCTGTATATCTTCTTTGGAGAAATGTCTATTTAGGTCTTCTGCCCATTTTTGGATTGGGTTGTTTGTTTTTTTGATATTGGGCTGCATGAGCTGCTTGTAAATTTTGGAGATTAATTCTGTCAGTAGCTTCATTTGCAAATATTTTCTCCCATTCTGAGGGCTGTGTTTTTATCTTGTTTATGATCTCCTTTGCTGTGCAAAAGCTATTAAGTTTCATTAGGTCCCATTTGTTTACTTTTGTTTTTATTTCCATTTCTCTAGGAGGTGGGTCAAAAGGATCTTGCTGTGATTTATGTCATAGAATGTTCTGCCTATGTTTTCCTCTAAGAGTTTGACAGTGTCTGGCCTTACATTTAGGTCTTTAATCCATTTTGAGTTTATTTTTGTGTATGGTGTTAGGGAGTGTTCTAATTTCATTCTTTTACCTGGAGCTGTCCAGTTTTCCCAGCACCACATATTGAAGAGGCTGTCTTTTCTCCATTGTATATTCTTGCCTCCTTTATCAAAAATAAGGTGACCATATGTGTGTGGGTTTATCTCTGGGCTTTCTATCCTGTTCCATTGATTTATATTTTTGGTTTTTTGCCAGTACCATACTATCTTGATTACTGTAGGTTTGTAGTATAGTCTGAAGTCTGGGAGCCTGATTTCACCAGCTCCGTTTTTCTTTCTCAAGATTGCTTTGGCTATTTGGAGTCTTTTGTGTTTCCATACAAATTGTGAAATGTTTTGTTCTAGTTCTGTGAAAAATGCCATTGGTAGTTTGATAGGGATTGCATTGAATCTGTAGATTGCTTTGGGTAGTATACTCATTTTCACAATATTGATTCTTCCAATCCAAGAACATGGTATATCTCTCCATCTGTTGGTATCATCTTTAATTTCTTTCATCAGTGTCTTATAGTTTTCTGCATACAGGTCTTTTGTCTCCTTAGGTAGGTTTATTCCTAGGTATTTTATTCTTTTTGTTGCAGTGGTAAATGGGAGTGTTTCCTTAATTTCTCTTTCAGATTTTTCATCATTGGTGTATAGGAAGGCAAGAGATTTCTGTGCATTAATTTTGTATCCTGCTACTTTACCAAATTCATTGATTAACTCTAGTAGTTTTCTGATAGCATCTTTACCATTCTCTATGTATAGTATCATGTCATCTGCAAACAGTGACAGCTTTACTTCTTCTTTTCTGATTTGGATTCCTTTTATTTATTTTTCTTCTCTGATTTCTCTGGCTAAAACTAACAAACTATGTTGAATAATAGTATTGAGAGTGGACAACCTTGTCTTGTTCCTGATCTTAGTGGAAATGGTATCAGTTTTTCACCATTGAGAACGATGTTGGCTATGGGTTTGTTGTATATGGCCTTTATTATGTGGAGGAAAGTTCCCTCTATGCCTACTTTCTGGAGGGTTTTTATCATAAATGGGTGTTGAATTTTGTCGAAAGCTTTTTCTGCATCTATTGAGAGGATCATACGGTTTATCTCCTTCAGTTTGTTAATATGGTGTATCACATTGATTGATTTGCGTATGTTGAAGAATCCTTGCATTACTGGGATAAACCCCACTTGATCATGGTGTATGATCCTTTTAATGTGCTGTTGGATTCTGCTTGCTAGTATTTTGTGGAGGATTTTTGCATCTATGTTCATCAGTGATATTGGCCTGTACTTTTCTTTTCTTTGTGACATCTTTGTGTGGTTTTGGTATCAGGGTGATGGTGGCCTGGTAGAATGAGTTTGGGATTGTTCCTCCCTCTGCTGTATTTTGGAAGAGTTTGAGAAGGATAGGTGTTAGCTCTTCTCTATATGTTTGATAGAATTTGCCTGTGAAGCCTTTTGGTCCTGGGCTTTTGTTTGTTGGAAAATTTTTAATCACAGTTTCAATTTCAGTGCTTCTGATTGGTCTCTTCATATTTTCTGTTTCTTCCTGGTTCAGTCTCGGAACGTTGTGCTAGTCGAAGAATTTTTCCATTTCTTCCAGGTTGTCCATTTTATTGGCATATAGTTGCTTGTAGTAATCTCTCATGATCCTTTGTATTTCTGCAGTGTCAGTTGTTACTTCTCCTTTTTCATTTGTAATTCTATTGATGTGAGTCTTCTCTCTTTTTTTCTTGATGAGTCTGGCTAATGGTTGATCAAATTTGTTTATCTTCTCAAAGAACCAGCTTTTAGGTTTATTGATCTTTGCTATTGTTTCCTTCATTTCTTTTTCATTTACTTCTGATCTGATCTTTATGATTTCTTTCCTTCTGCTAACTTTGGGGTTTTTTTGTTCTTCTTTCTCTAATTGCTTTAGGTGTAAGTTTAGGTTGTTTATTTGAGATGTTTCTTGTTTCTTAAGGTAAGATTGTATTGCTATAAACTTCCCTCTTAGAACTGCTTTTGCTGCATCCCATAGTTTTGGGGTCATCGTGTTTTCATTATCATTTGTTTCTAGGTAATTTTTGATTTCCTCTTTGACTTCTTCAGTGATCTCTTGGTTATTTAGTAGTGTATTGTTTAGCCTCCATGTGTTTGTATTTTTTACAGATTTTTTCCTGTAATTGATATCTAGTCTCACAGCTTTGTGGTCGGAAAAGATACTTGATATGATTTCAATTTTCTTAAATTTACCAAGGCTTGATTTGTGACCCAAGATATGATCTATTCTGGAGAATGTTCCAGAAGCACTTGAGAAGAAAGTGTATTCTGTTGTTTTTGGATGGAATGTCCTATAAATATCAATTAAGTCCATGTTGTTTAATGTATCATTTAAAGCTTGTGTTTCCTTACTTATTTTCATTTTCGATGATCTGTCCATTGGTAAAAGTGGGGTGTTAAAGTCCCCTACTATGATTGTGTTACTGTCGATTTCCCATTTTATGGCTGTTAGCATTTGCCTTATGTATTGAGGTGCTCCTATGTTGGGTGCATAAATATTTACAATTGTTTTATCTTCTTCTTGGATTGATCCCTTAATCACTATGTAGTGTCCTTCCTTGTCTCTTGTAATAGTCTTTATTTTAAAGTCTATTTTGTCTGATATGAGAATTGCTACTTCAGCTTTCTTTTGGTTTCCATTTGCATGGAATATCTTTTTCCATCCCCTCACTTTCAGTCTGTATGTGTCCCTAGGTGTGAAGTGGGTCTTTGGTAGACAGCATATATATGGGTCTTGTTTTTGTATCCATTCAGCCAGTCTGTGTCTTTTGGTGGGAGCATTTAATCCACTTACATTTAAGGTAATTATCGATATGTGTGTTCATATTACCATTTTCTTAATTGTTTTGGGTTTGTTGTTATAGGTCTTTTCCTTCTCTTGTGTTTCCTGCTTAGAGAAGTTCCTTTAGCATTTGTTGTAAAGCTGGTTTGGTGGTGCTGAGTTCTCTTAGCTTTTATTGTCTGTAAATGTTTTGATTTCTCCATCGAATCTGAATGAGATCCTTGCTGGGTAGAGTAATCTTGGTTGTAAGTTTTTCGCTTTCATCACTTTAAGTATATCCTGCCACTCCCTTCTGGCTTGCAGAGTTTCTGCTGAAAGATCAGCTGTTAACCTTTTGGGGATACCCTTGTATGTTATTTGTTGTTTTTCCCTTGCTGCTTTTAATATGTTTTCTTTGTATTTAATTTTTGATAGTTTGATTAATATGTGTCTTGGCGTATTTCTCCTTGGATTTATCCTGTATGGGACTCTCTGCACTTCCTGGACTTGATTGACTATTTCCTTTCCTATATTAGGGAAGTTTTCAACTATAATCTCTTCAAATATTTTCTCAGTCCCTTTCTTTTTCTCTTCTTCTGGGACCCCTAAAATTCGAATATTGGTGCGTTTAATGTTGTCCCAGTGGTCTCTGAGACTGTCCTCAATTCTTTTCTTTCTTTTTTCTTTATTCTGCTCTGCAGTAGTTATTTCCACTATTTTATCTTCCAGGTCACTTATCCGTTCTTCTGCCTTAGTTATTTTGCTACTGATTCCTTCTAGAGAATTTTTAATTTCATTTATTGAGTTGTTCATCATTGTTCGTTTGCTCTTTAGTTCTTCTAGGTCCTTGTTAAACGTTTCATGTTTTTTCTCCATTCTATTTCCAAGATTTTGGATCATCTTTACTATCATTATTCTGAATTCTTTTTCAGGTATACTGCCTATTTCCTCTTCCATTTGTTTGGTCTGGTGGGTTTTTACCTTGCTCCTTCATCTGCTGTGTGTTTCTCTGTCTTCTCATTTTGCTTCACTTAGTGTGTTTCGGTTCTCCTTTTTGCAGGCTGCAGGTTCATAGTTCCCGTTGTTTTTGGTGTCTGTCCCCAGTGGCTAGGGTTGGTTCAGTGGGTTGTGTAGGCTTCTTCTTGGAAGGGACTAGTGCCTGTGTTCTGGTGGATGAGGCTGGATCTTGTATTTCTGGTGGGCAGAAGCTCATCCGGTGGTGTGTTTTGGGGTGTCTGTGACCTTATTATGATTTTAGGCAGCCTCTCTGCTAATGGGTGGGGTTGTGTTCCTGTCTTGCTAGTTGTTTGGCATAGGGTGTCCAGCACTGTAGCTTGCTGGTCGTTGAGTGAAGCTGGGTCTTCTTAGCGTTGAGATGGAGTTCTCTGGGAGAGCTTTCGCCATTTGATATTACGTGGAGACGGAAGGTCTCTATTGGACCAATGTCCTGAACTCGGCTCTCCCACCTCAGAGGCACAGGCCTGACACCCGGCCGGAGCACCAAGACCCTATCAGCCACACAGCTCAGAAGAAAAGGGAGAAAAAAAGAAAGAAAAAAATAATATAAAATGAAGTTATTAAAACAAAAAATAATTATTAAAAATGAAAAGAAAATTTAAAGGTAATAAAAAAAGAAAAGAAAGAAAGAAAGAAGAGAGCAACCAAACTAAAAAACAAATCCACCAGTGATAACAAGCGCTAAAAACTATACTAAAAAAAAAAAAAAAAAGATAAAGAAAAAAAAACGGGCCCACAGAACCCTAGGACAAATGGTAAAAGCAAAGCTATACAGACAAAATCACACAAAGAAGCATAAACCTACACACTCACAAAAAGAGAAAAAGGAAAAAAGTATACATATCTACATATATATTTTTAAAAAAGGAGGAAGAGAGCAGCAAAATCAATAAACTAATCTATTAATGATAATAAATTCTAAATACTGTACTAAGATAAACATAAATCTAGAAACAAATTAGATGCAGAAAGCAAACCCGAAGTCTACACTTGCTCCCAAAGTCCACCGCCTCAATTCTGGGATGATTCGTTGTCTATTCAGGTATTCCAATGATGCAGGGTACATCAAGTTGATTGTGGAGATTTAATCCGCTACTCCTGACACTGCTAGGAGAGATTTTCCTTTCTCTTCTTTGTTCGCACAGTTCCCGGGGTTCAGCTTTGGATTTGGCCCTGCCTCTGTGTGTAGGTCACCTGAGGGCCTCTGTTCTTCACTCAGACAGGATGGGGTTAAAGGAGCAGCTGATTCGGGGGCTCTGGCTCACTCAGGTCGGGGGGAGGGAGGGGTATGGAATTTGGGGTGAGCCTGCGGTGGCAGAGGCCAGCATGACGTTGCAACAGCCTGAGGCGCGCCGTGCGTTCTCCCGGGGAAGTTGTCCCTGGATCACGGGACCCTGGCAGTGGCGGGCTGCACAGATTCCTGGGGGGGAGGTGTGGATAGTGACCTGTGCTTGCACACAGGCTTCTTGGTGGCGGCAGCAGCAGCCTTAGCGTCTCATGCCCGTCTCTGGGGTCCGCTCTGATAGCCGCCGCTCGTGCCCGTCTCTGGAGCTCGTTTAGGGAGTGCTCTGAATCCCCTCTCCTCGCGCACCCAAAACACTGGTCTCTTGCCTCTTAGGCAGGTCCAGACTTTTTCCCGGATTCCCTCCCATCTAGCTGTGGTGCACTAGCCCCCTTCAGGCTTTGTTCATGCAGCCAACCCCAGTCCTCTCCCTGGGGTCTGACGTCTGAAGCCTGAGCCTCATCTCCCAGCCCCCAGCTGCCCCGGCAGGTGAGCAGACAAGCCTCTCAGGCTGGTGAGTGCTGGTTGGCACTGATCCTCTGTATGGGGATCTCTCCACTCTGCCCTCCGCACCCCTGTGGCTGCGCTCTCCTCCGTGGCTCCGAAGCTTCCCCGCCCACCCACCCCCCATCTCTGCCCGCGAAGGGGCTTCCTAGTGTGTGGAAACCTTTCCTCCTTCACAGCTCCCTCCCAGAGGTGCAGGTCCCATCCCTATTCTTTTGTTTCTGTTTTTCCTTTTTCCTTTCACCCTACCCAGGTACGTGGGGAGTGTCCTGCCTTTTGAGAAGTCTGAGGTCTTCTGCCAGTGTTCAGTAGGTGTTCTGTAGGAGCTGTTCCACATGTAGATGTATTTCTGATGTATTTGTGGGGAGGAAGGTGATCTCCACATATTACTCCTCTGCCATCTTGAAGGTCTCCTCCTAGAATTTTTAATGAAATAGCAAAAGTGAAGTGTGAGGAAAGATCAATAGTAGTAATATACCCTTTTTTAAAATTTATTTATTTTATTTATTTTTTTATTTTTGGCTGCATTGGGTCTTCGTTGCTGCACGTGGGCTTTCCTAATTGTGGCGAGCAGGGGCTACTCTTCATTGCAATGTGCAGGCTTCTCATTGCAGTGGCTTCTTTTGTTGTGGAGCATGGGCTCTAGGCGCATGGGCTTCAGTAGTTGTGGCACACGGGCTCAGTAGTTGTGGCACGCGGGCTCAGTAGTTGTGGCTTGCGGGCTTAGGTGCTCTGCGGCATTTGGTCTTCCTGGACCAGGGCTTGAACCCGTGTCCCCTACATTGGCAGGCAGACTCTCAACCACTGCACCACCAGGGAAGGCCCAGTAATATACTGTTAATTTGAGTGGTGATTCATGACCTTCAGAAGCCTGGACCGCTGCCTTGGATTATTAGGTTTTTAATATAGCTTTCTTTATAGAGTTGTGTTAAACAGCTAATTAAATAACGGTGAATTTTCATATCATTATTTAATAATGACCCAAAATTAACCCTTCAAACTTCAGAGCCATCTTAAGCCTTTCTTTCTACTCTTGTAATCTATAGTAATTATCTTTGATTTTTTTTTAATGTGGACCATTTTTAAAGTCTTTATTGAATTTGTTACAATATTGCTTCTTTTTTTTTTTTTTTTTTAATGCTTTGGTTTTTTGGCCACAAGGCCTGTGGGATCTTAGTTCCCTGACCAAGGACGGAACCTGCACCCCCTACATTGGAAGGCGAAGTCTTAACCACTGGACCGCCAGGGAAGTCCCATCTTTGATTTTTAATGCAGCTCATTGGTTACAATTTTTTTTGTTTTTCTGTTTGCTAAGCCATTTATCTCTGGAAAGTTGTAACTACAAAAATACTAAATTTATAGAATTTTTTTTTAAGTTTTCTTATACTTTTGGAAAGCTAGCAGCTGCCATTCAAGTATATTTAAAATCCATGTTTCAAAACCATCTCAAGAAATGAATGGTTAAAATGAAACATGGGGTTTTTTTTCACTTTTATATTTTTTCCTAATATTCGGAGTCACCCAAGTAACATATGGTAATGATTTAGGATTCTGAATCATATACAATTATTTTCATCTTAATAACATTGACTCTCTTTGCTTTAAAATTCACCAGTCGGCATATAAGTTTGCCAGTCCACACTCAATCTGTATTTTCCTAGAATTGCTCTTGAAAGTATGAACATGAAATGTTATTCTACTGTCGGACCATAACATTGAAAACTTGAACATCAAGACTTGCGTTTGAAATATTGTTTTATTAGCACAATAATAATACGTGGCACTTGGGTATTTCCTGTATGAGGATCCTGCAAAGGGGTTCTCTGCAGGTTTTCTGCCTTCTAGTAATGTGATTATTTCGGTAATTTAAATTAAAACTGAAATTCAAATCATTGGCATCTTGAAATGTGCCCGGAGAATGACATGTGGGGTTGACAGTGAACAAAGGTACACTCATGTCACTTGTCTCTTGGCCACATCTCTCCCTGCTTAAAACCCTCCCCTGCAAAGCTGGATTAATCCTGAAGCCAGTGAGGCTTACACTTCAGCATCCACACTTGCCTGGGTCTTTCCAAGGTCCTGGGAAAGATATAGAAATGGATTCACTTAGACTTCAGAAAATTTTGCAGAAGGAAGATATTTCGCCGCAATCAGGCAGGAGTCCAGTCTCTTTCCTCTTCAAGTTTAAAGAGGACTCCCTCCAAATTGCACAAACCTCAGGCCCCACGAAACTGGGATCCAGCCCTGTTCCCAAGATAGAGCTCATTGTTTTAATTACATATCCAGGATTATAAGTGAGGTTGAGCATTTTCTTAAATTATGCCTATTTGTTACATGTTGGCCTTGGAGCCAGCTTTGGTCGCTGTCACCTCTGCCCCAAGGGAGAGTAGGATGGTGAGAAGAAGCCTCCCCTGGAGCCCAGCATGGCCCGTTCTGGGGCTGGGTCTCCTCTCTCCTCTCCCCTCTTCCCTTCTGCTTTTAGGGCCAACTTTCCTGCAACGTTTATGCCTGGAGAGACTCAGACAGGAAGTTCTCCATCTTGGCCTCTGGCTCTTTCTCAGAAACCGAGGACAGAAGGTGAAACACAATGGCAACCTTAGCCTGCATACCGCTAATAAAAATACTGTGATCACAGTCATCACCGGAATCCATCATGAACTGCTGACCCTGACATGGTGCCTTGGGTTCAGGCCCAGCCCTGGCCTGACTGGCTAACTGGGTGCTGTGAAATTTGTGAGCTGCTTTGCTGGAGATCCCCTCCAGAGTTCTCTCTTTCTCTGCCGCAGCAACAAGCCGTATTCCAGGTAGCATTCTGAATCTCAGAGGGAGAATAATGGGCATACAACCATGCCCATGCAGATGTTCACCCTCATGTAGATGAATAAGGAATACATCTTTACTGTATGAGCCACTTAGATGCTGGGGCTGCTTGCTACTGCAGTGCAGCCTAGCTCATCTTGACTGGCACACTGTTTAACTGTTTAAGGTTCCCCTTTGCTCTCCGCTTCTCTCTCCCAGCAACCTGTTGAACCCATCAGATATCAAATGGGTGCCTACTCTAGTCAAGGTTCTTTCTAGATGCATAAAATTCAAAGAGAAAAGCATCTTAAAGTCACAGTCTTCAAGGAAACGTCTGTCTATGGAGGAGAGAGATACTCAGATAATAACACAGGGCAGAATGCAATCAAAAGAGTAGCTAGTTTTGCTAAAGATCCTTAAGATTCGTCTTAACTTCAAGTGAAATAATAAGCTTTGGAAGCTCAAGGGAGATTGCGTGTCAGTGGTGTATCTGAACCCTTCCTGGCGATAGTGGCTTTTCAAGCTGAATGTTGAGGAGGATGTAGATGGGGGTGGGGGTGGGGGTGTGAGTCAGAACACTCTCAGGAGGGAGGATATGAGGAAAAGGAGGGAAGGCAAGGCACCAGGCACCTTACCATAGTGCAGATTCTGCACGTTTTGTACGACACAGACTCATCTGATACTGTCAATGATACTAAATGGTATTATTCCTATTGTGGGAAAACCTACCTAGGACAGGAGACAACCCCAGGACACACTGATCCTACAACCAGGGAGCTGAGCCAGTGCTCCCACAGCGTGATTCAAGGAACAACGGCCTCACTGGACGTCAGCATCATCCCAGGGAAAGGGACATCTGTGTTTTAATGGATTTTTTATGGGCAGACACTCTAGGGAAACACCAAGAGGTTCTCCTGTCCCACACAGAACTCTTATCAAAGCTCTAATAGGCTGATCTGCAGGCTGAGTCAGTCTAGAGCTCTGTTTTTCAAGTTGTGTTCTCTGAAACTCATTCTAGGAAACACTGTTCCCATCACCACACCAGGCTGCTCTCATGGAGGGCAGTGAGAATATTCCCCTTTGTGGAAAGTGGGATAAATTCTGAGAGGGTGGGGAAAGGGGGGATGTGGTAGGATATGTGGGGCTGGGAGCTGGCGTGCAGAGACCTGCATAACATCTTTCATTAGGAAAGGAGATAACGGACATTTGTCTGTACACGTGGAAACCCCAAGTTGTGACTCACTCTCTATAAAGAGGTGGCCCATGGTCCTTGCTCATCTGGCCCCCACCCTGCAGGACCTCTGCTGTTCTTTTCACCCCAATCCCTGACCTTTAGGAGAAGTAAGCCGCTATCGGTCTTAACACAGGCCTCCCTGCTTCAAGATTTATGGTGTGAACTCTATGCTTTAAATACTCCAGGCTTTGGTTAATGGAAACCACACATCTTTTTCTCACTGGAAAGGCCCAGTCCTTTCTTGTGACTTTAAATTATTTTGACTTTCAAGAATACTGTTGCCTCTGCTGTGAATTTCAAAAGACTGTTTTGAGCTCTCCCTCTTTCCCTCAGGGCAGTTCCTAGAGGAAGTTATCTCTGCTGCCTCAATAGTGGAGAAAAGGATCATGGGAGCTAGCAACCTTGGAGAACAGCAGTCCTATAATATCATAAAATATGATTTCATTATATCTGTTTAAAGATTGTTTTTACAAATCCTAGAAGTTGCACTTCCTAGGGGATAAATCAAGCAAGAAAAATCATTTGTTCCTTAATAAATATCAGTGTGTTATTCCTCAATGTGAATTTATATATTCAAAAGTAACAATTTTGAATACTTCTCAGAAATATGATGAAAACACATCATGATTTGATTCCACGTTGGGTCAAATGATCCTTTTTCATACAGGACACTTCAGATTAACCATCTTCAGAACAGCTAGTTCAATTAAGGAAGTTTTTGCAAGTAGAACAAGGCAAGAGAATACAGACACTTGCGAGACATACAACACCGAGTTAGTAGGAATTCTCTTGGTCCAAATGCAGAGAAGAGCCAAGGCAATAAAAAACCTCAGAGGCCTGTATCTGGTAAATTGGGAAGATCGAGTCAAAGCGGGTTATCCAGTCTGCTTTGCTGTAATCGACCAGCTCTGGCATCTCCCCTCTGAATTTAATTTGGGCAAACATGGAGCCAGACTACCTGTCTAAAGCAATAGCCACACAAGGCAAGTCTTTCCAATCCCACCCTTGGCTTTGTTGTCAGCTGTGTTGGGCCAGGTTTTGTCATCTGTCCCTGTGATGCACAGAGACCCATACTCAAGCTAAAAGAGGTTGTACTGAAAGGAGATTTGTTTATCTTCCCATCCAGGTCAGGAATGTCACCTTCAATCCATCACTTTTCCTCCCTTGCATCTGCTTCTTAGTGCTGTCTGAGAGGAAGTGCATGAACAGTCTAAGATTTTCATGATGTTATTAACTGCTTTGACACAAGTAATCATTTTCATTGGAAATATATATTTTGGTAACATATTTATAGGGAAGAACTGTTTTCTACTCTTAGAAAATAATAGCCATGCTCTCTTGCATCAGAAATATCCTGATGCCATTTTCACTGTCTAGGTAATTTTATATTCATCAAAGGGTAAACTATAGAGCTACCTGTAAATAAAGCATTATTATCTTCATTGTACTTACTAATCTATTTTCAATTTCCAGGAAGACACTTACTGGGAGTTAAGAAAAGTTAACTAAAACTTGGAAATAAGGCAAAGCTAGGGGAGCATGTCATTTTGATGCCATACAGAAACATTGCTTAACATGTTCACCCAAGGATCATATTCTTGTTTAGGGAACAAGTTTAGGTAATTTTGTTTGACTCGCTGAGTGCTATTTACTAAAAGACTAGATTCTATGAAGTTATATGTTAACATGTAGATTTTTAGCCGGTAGCATTCAAATGATTTCTGTCTGCAGAAAAGATATCTTCCCTGTAGGGAATCAGTTGTGCATCAGGTCCAGAAATCTTATTACAAAATTATTTTTCCTCTGACTATATATTCTTATTCTCTTTTGAATCCCTGTTGCTGGTTCCCTCATTAAAGAGTTTTTTTAAAAAGTTTACATTTATTCATTTTATATTTATATGAAAGTCATGTTTTTAAGGTTTTGAAAATTATACTTTGACACAGGTAGTATATAGATTTTTTAATAGGATCTTTGTCTTCTGTGAAAGACACATACATAAAACAGATAAAAGTATTGCTGCTCTGAATCTGATGGCTGAAAGCACTCCAGACAACCTTAAATGTACGGCTCTCTGATTATAAATTCTATGGCTTTAACTGGCTTCTCTTTCAAGAAGTTCAGATCATAGCTCTGCCACTTAGAAGCTGTGCAAACCTATCAAAGTTCTTAATCCTTCAAGGTTCCCGTTTCTTCTTCTACAGCGTGTGTTTTATAGCCTTGGAGCTGAAAACTTGGCCTTCTGGAAGTATGCAGATTACAGAAGTGCTCCTTTCTCAATAAGATTTACATTATGCAAGTGGTATCTATGAAGACTTAAGTAGGCAATAGAAAAATTAGCAAATTCATTGGCTACTGATTTGCTTATTCTTTAATTTCAGAAGCTAAATGTTAATCATACTTCAAAAAGAAATATTTCCAAGTAACGGAGCTGGGCTAGTCATTGTAAACTACAGTTTCATCTTTTAATGGTCACTTTTGCTTGGTAATCAAGTCATGACTTATCAGGGATAAACATCATTAGCTTCTTTCAGATGTAAATCGTGGGTAACATATGAATCATTGCTCTGCCCTTTTAGTAAATATTCTGATGTAAAGCTACAATTTTTAAGGAACCCAGCATTAATAAGCACTCATGGCTAGATTTGCACTGAGGAAAGAAATGAAATGGCCTGTATTTTAATTCCATTTTCTTGTGACATTTCCTACTGTACAGTTATGGTGTAAAATACAAGAAGAAAATAAAGAAATAAAGTGATCTAATGGCTAGACCTTGGATGAGAAAACAAAATCTTATTTAGAATTATAATCTGTAATAATGTATTATTATGCATAATTATGCAATAGAAATATTAGAATCATGCATAGAAAAGACATAGAGGGCACCGTGATTTTGAGGGGAATGTCTAGGCATTTTACTTGACACATCCTTTCTAGCTTCGCAAGAGCCCTAAAGAGTGGGTATTATTTTATTTATATATATATTTTTTGGCTTTTAAAATAAAAACATTTATTAAAAGCATGTTTACTGGAGAAAATTTGAGGAAGTGAGAAAAGTACAAAGACCAAAGTAAAACCACCCATAATTCTGCTGCCCAGAGGTAATCACCATAGAATTTTGCTAGAAAACCCTTTAAAATACAAGAAATGGAGGCCCAGAAAAAGTGAGTGAGTTTTTGAGAGCCACACAGTCTAGGACAGGATGGGGAGGACATTGGATGTTGAGTCGGTCTGACTCCAAAGCCCATGATCTCTGATTACAGCACAAGAAAACAGCACTGAAAAGAGAGTTTCATACTGCAGTAGAATTCTGTACATTATGTCACAGGACAAACCATGTACTTTTGCTTTGCCTATCAGATGCTGTCATCTTTGTCAGGACTTTCTTTTAAGTAGTTGTAGCCCTTTTGAATTCTCAGGTAACTGAAAAGAATAATCTTTTTTCTGCAACACCCTGGGTAATTTTACGACCTGCATGCAGCTAAAGAACTCTGGACAGGATTTGGTGCACAAAAATACCCCAATCCTGGTCCAAAGGTATTCATTTTCACTTATGCTTATTTGGGTTTTACAAACTCTTCCCCCCACCCCAATAACATTCATTCACTCATTCAATAAATACTCTCTGCTGGGGACTGTCCTAGGCGCTAAGGATATCATGGTGACAAATGATCCAGATGATCTTGGCCCTCATGGTCCTTATATCTTATCATTGCACAATATTCTGCCAACTTCATTCATTCATTTATTCATTCATCAAATATTTATTGCACACTTATTATGTGCCAGAAACTGTTTTCAGAGCTTTGAGATGCACCAGTGAACAAAATAATGATCCCTGTTCTTCTGGAACATGCATTTAAATAAAGGAAGGCAGACAGTACTCAATGGACCTGATAAATGAGAAATATTATATAGTACTTTGGAAGGTGATAAGTGCTATAGAGAAAAAGGAGAAAAAAAGAAAAGACAGATCATATGAAGAGATTGGGGAGATCAAGGTGTGGGAGGCAAGTGGGTTGCAATTTTAAATAAGATGTTCTAGGTCAACCTCATCGAGAAGGTGACATTTGAGCAAAGACTTGCATGAGGTGGGGAGTGCTGTAGATTGAATGTTTATATCCCCCCAAATTCATATGTTGAAATCCTCACCCTCAATATTATGGTATTAGGAAGGAGGCCTTTGGGAGGTGATTAGGTCATGAAGGTGGAGCCCTCGTGAATAAGATTAGTGCCCTTATAAAACAGACTCCAGAGAGCTCCCTAGCTCCTCCCTATGAATTACAGTGAGACGATGGCCATCTATGAAACAGGAAGTGGGTCCTCACCAGACATGGAATCTGCTGGTGCCTTGATCTTGGACTTCCAACTTCTAGAACTGTGAAGAATAAATTTCTATTCTTTATGAGCCAGCCGATTTATGGTATTTTCTTATAGCAGTCCAAACGAACTAAGACAAGGAATGAGCTATGTAGATATTTATGATGAGAGCATTCCAACAAAGGCAACAGGCAGTGCCAAGCTTGTAAGTGGGAATAAGCCTCATGTGTTCAAGAAACAGTGAGGAGCAGTGTGCTGGAGCTAAATGGAAAAGAGAAAGAATTGTCAGAACTGAGTTTGAGAGGAATGAGAGGCCAGATCATGTGACATGTCATACAGCAGTTAGTCCAAGACACCCTGCACGTTTTGGAGTAGAGGACAATGTGACCTAGCCTCTGTCAGCTTTGAGCCTTCTGTCAATCAAGCACCATGACCATCCTCATTGTACACTATGATGGAAACTTTGAGAGGAACCTTATCAGGAGAATTGGGGTAAAATCAGCTGTCAACTGTATCTTCACCTTTTGTCCAGGCAGGACCTCCTCTTAGATATCTTGAGAGGTTTTGGCTTCTTTTGCTACTTCACTTATAAGAAAGCACTGAGGCATCCAGACTTTGCAGCTTTAGATCTCTCCCTTATGTCTAGCAGACAAATACCCAGAATTACATAGAATTAGATAGCCTAGAGCCAAAACATTCTGTCACTCATTAATCTATGACACTAAGATCCCTGATATTCTGCTGACATGTTTTCTTAGTCAGTTTAGGCTGCTATAACAAATATTCATAGACTGGGTGGCTTATTAACAAGAGGAATTTATTTCTCACAGTTCTGGAGGCTGTGAAGTCCAAGATCAAGGCTCTGGCAAATTCAGCTGCTGGTGAGAGCCTGCTTCCTGGTTCCTAGATGGTGGTCTTCTTGTTGTAACCTCACATGGAGGAAGGGGTTGGGGTGCTCTCTAGGACCTCTTTTATAAGGGCACTAATCCCATTCATGAGGGCTCCACCTTCATGACTTAATCACCTCCCCAAAGCTAATCACCTTCTAATATCCTCACATTGGGGAATAGGTTTCAATATATGAATTTGGAGAGGATACAAACATCCAGTCTATTGTCCAACTTGGACTGAAGCCATCATAACGTTCAAATTTTAAAATTTAACATGAATTGAAATACTGCAAATAATATTATTTGATAAAATTAGACAGTTGCTTCTTATTAAAATTTATTGCTAAACCTTTGATAAAGAATCCTTTCATAAAGCAGTAAACCCTCAATTTATTTTTAACTGCATATGTTGGATAAAATTAAGTGTGATACTGGTCCTTTCAAACTTCACAGAAGAAATTCTAGGACATTTTAAAGGATCTGAGACACACAGTTCTGCCTGTATGTAGCTGACATACCGCCAAAAGGAAAAACAACCATAAATATGCTTTATTTCAGTTCGAAACAGCTAATCAAAGACTACGGTTAAGTTTAGTGAAGATAAACTTGTTTTAACAAGACATTTATGTTTGGTTACAATGGACATTTAAAACAAGCATGCTTAGATTGAATCCAGCAAAGGAAAAGTGTGCCAGATTCTAGATAGAGCTGATTTAGACCACCCTCTGTAGATAATCTATTACCTAATCACTTCCTTTTTTGGTTATTATTATGATAATGATTAGCGTTAAGATCTAGTCAATTTCTATTGATTGGGGAAGGCCAAGAACCCTGGTTGGTGTCAAATACAGTGCCCAGTCTCATCTCCTTTTCTCTCTCCCAGGTAACCATTGCTCTGAAATCTATCACCATAGATTAGTGTTGCCTGATCTTGAACTCATAAATGGGATCCTGCAATACATAGTCTTTTGCAGCATAATGTTTTTGAGATTCCTTCATGCTGTGCACCTATGAGTAGTTTTTACCATTTTGTTGCTGAGTCATGTCACTGTATACACAGACCACAACTCATTTATCCGTTCACTTGTTGATGGACATTTGTGTTGTTTCCAGGTTTTGCCTGTAATGAATAAAGATACTATGAACAACAACAACAAAAAATGATATTATAAGAGCTAAGGATGGCTAGAAGTCAGGTTGGTCAAAGACCCAGAATACAATGCATCTTCCTTGAAACTAACTTGGTAGGGAGTCAGGAATCGGAGGTCAACATCTGACAGCTGCAGTTCTCAGGGCTGCGGATTCCTGGATGCAGACTCCGTCCTCAGTGGTAATTTGCATTGCTCTCAGATCAGCAGTAGTTTTTTTTTTTAAGAGAAAGTTTTGAAACTTAATCACTCGGCACAAAGCAAAAGGAGGATAAATGGATAAGTAAGTTTTGTTTGGGAACAAAACAAATATACTCATTCCTCTTGGCATGTCTAAGGCCATGAAGAAAGACAACCATTCAGTCCAGTGTGTTGCAGTTTGGGAAAGGCATATGGTGGGCTTCACCTGCTGTGGCTCCAGACTCACCCGGGCGGCTCAGTCCCCACCTTAGGGAATTAGACAAGCACACCATGGATGGATCCACTGACACTATCTTCAATGCTAAAATTTTTTAAATCTACAAATATTTGTATCTTTATCTCAGTACATTTGTCTGCTACATTTGGCTGATAACCCCAGTGCCTTCTTGAAAAGCTTTTTTCACCCTTGGTTTCCGGGTCTTTCTCTCCTGCCAGAACCAAGACCATCTTCTTTTACTGGCATCTCTTCTCCCTTGACTACACATTTGAAATGCTAATCGTCCTTGGAGGGTCTTTCTGGACCCCTCTGTTTTTCTCACGCTACACTTTCTAACACACCCTTCAGAGTTTTAACTACTTAAAAATTAACAACTTGAAAATTGTGTGGAAAATTATCTTTAAGCTTGACTTTGCCCCCTAAATTCTGTAGATAGCTCTATCTATAGGTATATTGATAACAGTAACTATTACTAAATAACTATAATTACAGATTTGTTTGTTTTTTCAAAACACGTAGACCCTATGAACCATATAATTGTATTTCCAACATGCCCTTTATGAACGGCTTTTACCCATAACTTTTTAATATGTATTCTTTCTGCTTTGTTTTTCCTTCACTGTGATTTTCTCATTTTTTAAAAAAATCTTGTTTTCCCTGAGCACTATGCAGGCCAAGAGCTTTTTATGCATTGCTGTGCTGCTTAGGTTTTCTCTGCTATGAATCACCTCGTCATATACTTTACCCATTTTTCTATTAGGTCCTCTGTTTTTTGGGTTTTTTAAATTATCTCCCAGTGTTCTACTGAGCTTAGACTTGAGGAGATACTTCAGAATAAGTACAAAGCATTTGAAAACCCTCCTGATTAAAAATGAATTATTTTTAAAAATTTTCCCAATTAGACATTCCTTAAGGACGCCAACCCTCTTTTCTGGGGGATACAAAAACCCAAAAGAATCAAGTGTCAAAAATCCTCAGTGGGGCTAATGTTAATTCATGATTTCTCAATTTGTTAGAATATGTATCTCTTAAATTATGCTATCAAAAAATGATTGTTTTTAAATAATTTTGAAAAATTCTGCATATTAATTCTGCATGGTATGCATGCATGATATGATATACATCATATGATATACATCAGTTCTGCATGTGTGATATACATTGATACATGAAGGCTCAGAGATCCTTAAGTTCTGTTTCCAAGCGTAATGCATTACAGATCCTTTTTAAAATATCTGTTGTCATCTTCATCTCAGGGAACTAGTGTTCTCTGGAAGTCCCAGTCCTCCTGAAATCATAAGAATTTGCCAAAGGGAGGTTTAGATGGAGTATGAACGAAAGGGGAAGCTTCTACCGTGGAACAGACAGTGTGGGTTAACTAGTGGCTTCAGAAAGCCAGTGAGAATAGCTTTTGTTGCCGTAACTCTTTCAAACGTTTTATGGAAAATACATCATATATTGATGATTTAATCATGACAAAGAAAAATGCATTTTATGAACAATTGCTTTTCACTGAAACAAGTGAGAAAACAACTACAGCTTCTTTAAGCGGTACCATATTTTGCTAACCATGATTTGAAAAGAGAAAAGAGACTGTGAAAGTACCTCTACGAATAAAAAGATATGTTTTGAAACATCCTTATTTTGACCTCATTCTTATAGGTGATTCTTTTTATAATTTTCAGGAAACATCTTTTATGCCCACTTTCCTCAAATTTTCTACATCTGTATAGGGCTAAGAAATATGCGTATTCTAATATAAAATGATGATTCGTATAAGCTTTTGCTTCTGTTAAAAAATATATTCCTCCCCTCTTCTTCTAAGATACACGATTTAAAATAAAGGTTCTCATTTTTATCTGCCCTTATTACTCTCCTTTTTACTTCATAACACATTTCATGCACATACGTTTATGTGTTTATTGGCTTATTGTCTGTCTGTCTTTCTCTATTAGAATGAGAGTTCCCTAAAGTCAGAGATTTTTGCCTCTTTTTTCCTCTGCTGTATCCTTCCCACATAGTAGGAATTCAGAAAATATATAAATGAATAAAAGCATATGAATATTTCCTTTTATGTGGTTGATTGGTCATAGAGTTAAAAATATGATAAAGTCCCATAGCCTAAGAATGCAAAGAACAACAGTTTTCAGAAGACAAGTGAATATCCTTAAGTTGCTCTCCTCAAATTCCTGTATCTAATGAATGAAAGTTTAAAAGAGAACTATAAAGCTCTCTAGATTTTCTAAGAATTCCAGAAGATTGCAAATTGCTGAATAATTGTCTTCTTTTGTCTGAGTTTTAAAATCTCAAAGTTAATTTAAATATCTCAAGAAGGTGTCATATGAATAATCTTTAAAGAAGAATCAATGCACAGTGACAGTAAAAATATATATATACTTTCCAAAGATTAGGCTGAAAATTATAGTAACTACTGCTCTGGAGAAATGCCATACGTTCGAATTTTTTTTTAATTTAAAAACTCCTTCCTTCCTTTGATGGATATAACCTTGCCAGCAAGGCTAAGGACACCACTCCCACCTATGACAGTTTAGTATTGGAGTGGGGAGAGCCTGAGAAGGTGGAAAATTTGAATTTCTATTGTTTTAACAGCGGGGGGGAAAGTAACTGTCAGTAGATGCTTTGAATTATGTACAGATTGGCCTTTTATTTTACTTCAGTCCTTTCCGTTCAAGTGCCAGGGAAGGGGAAGTATTACCCCTACTATTTACATCAGAGGTCTGCTTTCACTTAGCAGCTTTCACTTGCGAAGCAAGTCTTGCCTTCTTTCTAGGGCCTGAAAATTCACTGTGAGAGGAGTTGAAGTGACTCCAAGTAAGGCAGGGACATTTCTGGAGTCAGCCCGGCTCCCAGCACTGCCAGGGGCTGATCCCCTTGGGCAGTGAGAGAAAGCCAGGCGAGGTGTCCAGGCCGTCTTCATGCTGGAGGAGAGCTGGGGGCACAGTGTACAGTAGGAATGAGCTGAATGAGGAGGAATGGGCAAGGCTGGGGAAGAAGAACAGTTCCTCCATCTCCTTCAGGGTCCCCACCTTCCAGACAGTATACTCAGACCCCAGGGCAGGATGCTGCGGGCGTGAGAGAAGCCAAGCACTAGGAAGGGATGCCTACATCAGGGCACGTGGAGAGACGGAGAGAGCAGAAGGGGGTGTGCCACAGAGGGGACCAGTGCTTGGCACTGGTCAGAGTTAAAAGGCATTATTTTTGTCACAAGGGATAAACCGTAGTCACTCACAGAACCTCCCCAACTCCAAAAAAAAAAAAAAAAGACTTTGGAAGTAACTAAGAATCACAAATACAAGAAAATCCAAATGGCTAGGGACCCTGTAGGAAAAGATCCTTTTTCTTAAGCCACCTCGGCCTCAGGATCCAACTTGTTCCCTCCTTCCCTCGGGTTGACACACAGACCTCCAGCTTAGCCCCCAGCCTTCGTGCTGTGCCCCTAGACACCAAGCCGACCGGCTGGCTGGACCACTTCCTACGTCCTCTTCTATGCAACTTGGTAGCTAATCGTGCTGATTCCTCTGACTTATCTACTGTGGGAAAATAAGTCCTTCTGAGAAATGGGTTCTTTCAAATAGAGCGGAAAATATTTGGATGATTTTGTTCTTAGCAGATGTTTCTGTGTGCCCTCCTGATGTGGTAAATTAATCCAGAGTTTCTAGTTGGGTTTTTCTGCACACAACAGCCCAGTCCAATGTGAGGTGCACACGGTAAACTCCACTTTGTGGGTGGTAGTGTAGAATCAATATTCTGATAGGATTTTGAGCATCTAGGTTACAGTTTCACTTTTCCAACTAACCAACCAGCCCTCTGATCACCAGTCAAGTAGCAGACTCACTGAGACCCAGTTAGCTCCTCTTGTCACCTGGGAAAATTAGGACTAACCTACCAGGTGTAAAGAAATGAAAAAGCTCATATTTGCTAAATGAATATCCCTCAAATGGAAAATATGATTAAGAATATTCCAATAACACAGTAAAATGCATCATTTATATTTAAAGTGGATTAAATATTATTACCTCATTACTTACCTTCTTTTTGAATATAAAATCAAAGATTGCTTATTGTAATGTTAAATGGAAGTATATAAATAGAAGTGAATAAAGTAAAAAGCCACAGGCAACTGCCTCATCCAGTTCTCCAGATATATCCACTGTGGCGTGTTGCTATTATCTTGATGTGTGCTATTCTAGACATTTTTCTATGAATATACAATTATTCAAATAGGCATATAACAATTTTTTTAATCAAGCATGGGATGCTTGATAAAAAATGCTTGATGCTTTTATCAAGCATCACAATTATAGATATTCTCTAACCTGCTTTTCTACTCATTGAAATATTGAAGTCTCCTCTCTGTGTCCATGTCTTATAAATATCAACCATCAATATCTAACTCATTTTTTAATATTTTAAGAATATTCCATCAATTTATTCAATTTATCCAACAAGTTGATGGACACAGTTTTTGATTTTCATTTTGATTTTCCACTATTATATATTTGTTTTAAAAACTTCTTCATGACTAAAAACAGGGGCAAAAACAAAAAGTTCAAAGGCTAAAAGCGAGAGAGAAAAAAAAAATAGTTGCAAGGCATAAAAATAGAGTAAGAGTTCTGTTCCATAATACAAAAATAAGTCAATATGAAAAATTAAAAACAATCCAATTTAAAAAGAAAGCAAAGGATATGAAAAAGGTAATTCACAGAAGATGTATGAGCACATGAAATTATGCTCAGTTTCTTTCTCAAAGAAATAGAAATTAAAACTACAATAAAACAGTTTTCTCCTACCAGATTGGAAAAAAATTAAAGGATATGATCATCTTGAATATTGATTAAAATGTGAACAAACAGCAAGTCTGATACACTGCTGGTGGACTTGTAATTGTCCCAACCTCTTTGCAGAACAATTTGGCAGTATGGATCCAAAATTTTAAAGTATGTACTCTTTTTATTTATTTTAAAAAATTTTTATTTATTTTCATTTATTTATATTTTTTGTTTTGTTAATTAGAACTGTATTAAATTTTTTATTGAGTGAAAGATTCTTTAAATTCTATAGTGCATTACAATTTTCAAAAGTTTCACACACATGATTTCATATAATCCCATAATAACCCTTTTCTCCCTCTACCCCTATATTGCCCCTCCCCCTTTCCCTCTCCCCACTGGTAACCACTAGTTTTTTTTTTTATATATGTGTGAATCTGCTTCTTTTTTGTTTTTTGTTTGTTTTATTTACCAGATTATTATTTTGGGTTTTGTTTTGTTTTGTTTTATTTACCAGATTGCACATTTAAGTGATAACATACAGTATTTGTCTTTCTCTGTCTGACTTATTTCACTAAGCATAATGCCCTCCAAGTCCATCCATGTTGCTGCAAATGGCATTATTTCATTCTTTTTTATGGCTGAGTAGGATTCCATTTTGTATATATATAATATATCTATATCTATATATCAGATCTTCTTTATTCATTCATACGTTGATGGACACTTAGGTTGCTTCCATACCTTGACAAAGTAAATACTCTAGCCCAGGGCACTAAGCAGAATTCTAAGATCGTCTGCAAGATCCCTGCCCTCTGTGTACAAGCTCTGCATATGTCCTTTCCCTGAGTGTGAGCAGGACCTATGTATAGGATGGGATTTCACTCTCTTGATTAGGTTGCAGCATGTAGTAAAGATGAAGAGATTTTGCAGAGGTAATTAAGATCCTAAATCATTTATTTTTAATTCAATCAAAAGGGAGACATCCTAGGTGGGCCTGACCTAATTAGGTGAAAGCCCTTAAAGGAGAGACTGGCACCTTCCTAAAGAGAGGGATTCTTGCTGGCCTTGAAGAAGTAAACTGTCATATTGTAAGGGACCACATGGCAAGGAACTGCAGGTGACCTGTAGGAGCTGAGAGTGGCCCCCAGTGAGCAGCCAGCAAGAAAACAGGTTCTACCACCACAAGGAACTGAATTCTTCCAACAACCATGTCCGTTTGGAAGGGAATCCTGAGCTCCAGAAAGGACACAGCCCAGCCAGCACCTTGATTGCAGCCTTGGAAGACTCTGAGCCAAAGACCCAACCAAGACTCCTGACCCACTAAAACTGTGAAATCATGAATGGTGTTGTTTAAAGCCACTAAGTTTGTGCTTATTTGTTACACAGCAATAGGTGACAAGTACACCCAGCAATTGTGCTTCTAGAGATATCTCTGACAGAAATTCTCTGATGAGTCTATGGTGTTGCATGTACAATTATCTATAATTATCCTTGAATTATCTATAATAGTCTAATCTTTCTTGAAAACTTAGAAGTCTTATCCAGCTCTTTATGTTATCAGGGCCACCTCAGTTAATTCATTTTTCCATTCTTAAAGGAAACTTAAATGCCTTTCCATTCTTAAAGGCACAATACTCTTTGAAACCAAGAAGGTTTTGTGTGTGTGCACCCATGTATGTTTTAATGGAATTGTTTAACTGAGAAAGAAGTTCAAGTCAAAAGTAAAGCTTTCGAAGGCAATGAAAGTAACTGCAGGATTTTGTAATGACTGAGAGCCCAAAATTTGTTTTGTGACAAAGGAGTCCCTATTGCTTCTCCAGAAACTCTAGGGGTTTTATTGTTATTTCAAACAGTATTTTTCGGGAGCACTGACTCCCTGGCTGTTCAAAAGGAAATAAAACCAGGGGTTAATGTTTTCAAATGCTATTGCCTGGAATTATTTTCTATTCTGGAAAAGTAAATCCAAGATGGCAGTTGCCAAGATTGAGTATGTTTTTTGGGGTATTCTTAAAACTGAATATATAAATTATTGCTCTAGTTATGTGCAGTTTAATGAACTCTACTGAAATATGGTTTATGCAGGCAATTCTGCCATGCATTAAAAACCCTTCATAGCTTTGACCAACTCCTAAATTTTATGCTTTGGCTTGTGATTTAAGTATTTGAAAAAAGCCACGTAAATGTAAAATGAATGCAGTGTGTGATCCCTCTCTTGACCTGCCTATTAAAATTGAGTGTCAATTTTTCTTCTTTTCCTTGTATCTGAAAGAGACCGTCCAGAAGTCTAGTAAATATTTGGTGAATAAATGAATAGATGAATGAATGAATTCGAAGAAACGAATCACTACTAATTCAAAATGCAAACGTTTTACATGTTAATTTTGTTTTTAATCTCTTGAAGTGAGACTATTAATACTATTAAGACAGATTGTCTGAATTCTATTTACCTGTAAAAACTTGAAGTCCATTAAAATCTTTCTGCTCTGCCTACCCGTTCTCAGAACTTAATAGGTATTAACTCATTCAGTTCTCCCATGAGTGAAGTACTCTTACTGTCTCCATTATAGAGATGAGAAAACTGAGGTATTGAGTGGTCAGTCATCTTGCCTGACAAGCTAGTTAGGTAGAGGGTGGGCTGAGGATTTGAATCCCAGCAGTCTGGTTCCAGGCCCTGCCTTCATAAGCATGAACAATTCTGCCTGTGGACATCAGAGCTTAGATATCCTAGGTATCCACATACCATAACATCATGGAAAAGTGTCATCACAATTAAAGCTGTTAACACAATTTTAAATTAAATTAGTAATGATTACTTTTTAATATGGGAAAACATAAATGTCGAGGGTTAGTGAAAGTATGAAAAGAAGCTAAAGCAACATGGGCAATGATAAGAAAGTATTTGAAACCTTTGAATTGATAAATTCCAAGAGATGCACACATGTGATTCCAGGTTGAAAAGCAATAATTTTGAAGAGAAATGGTACAATATTCTTCCCCAGTTGGGCTCTAAGTGTGAAGCCCCTTGTTCTAGTTTCTCTTGTATCCTTCCTTGCAGTGTAGCTTCTATCTGATGATGGCTTTGGACCACAGCTTCTGTAGAGACAGGGACATGTCTTTGAAAGCACCCCAGATCAGGTAAATCAGTCCTGGATTTTCAGGTGGGAGGGTTCACAGGGAAACCACTTTCACAGCCATATAAGCTGAGATCACCTCCACGTCATCTCCAGGATGACAGAGATAGAAGGGCCTCTTAAAATACAGACATTTGTTATAATTATTGGTATTATCATCTGGAACTATAACTTTTTCATAGAACTTATGTGCTAAGCATTGTAACAAGTACTTTCAAGCATTATCTCATTAATTCTCACACCTTCCTCCCCAGTCAACTGGGGGTTACAGCCAGCTAATTTCCTTTATCATCGGGGTTCAGATATCCTAGTTACAACCTAAAATCTGAATGTACCATTTGCTTCTTACCTGTACCTACCATTTCCTCTCCAGGGCTCTCATCCAGAAAATGAAAAAAAAAGAGATATGAGCTATGCTTTTGATTTTTTACTTTCCTGAATCCTTTTCTAGAAAATCCTGGAGCATTGTCAATGCTGGATCTTCCCTTTGACTGTGCTGTGAGCCCCACTCATCTTTTCCTCCTGTGCGATTTGCCTCTGTCCGCAGCATACAGGCCTCCTAATTTCTCTGCTCCTGTAGCTGCTCTGCCTCTTTCCAACAGGGCTCGATTAGAGTGCTGTTTCTTTTTTCTTTTGAAAACATAGCTCTGCAATGCAGCCCTTCTTGGTACAGAACATGGCGTTGGAGCTATTATGTGTGTAATCAGCGAGGATACACACGCCCGGCCACTTCCTGAAGCACATGTTGCCAGGCCAGTTCACAGTCACTCCTTTTTTTGGCATTCCCTTGTCTGTTTGCAGAGTCTTACCACGGTTCAAAGAATTTTTCATCTGTCAAGTACTTTCCATTTGAAAATGATGCATAAATGACCTCTTTTCCTGTTTTAGTCTGTATGCAAAATGGAGTCCAAGTTGAAAGCAGACTTTCTCTGAGAATCATTCACACAATAGCACGTGCTTAGGTCACTATAGCACCTGACTGAGCTTAGGAAAGCAGCCTATTGGGAGCTTGACTTTCTTTCCCTGTCCTCCAAGAGGCTAGAACTCATTTTATCAGCAACAGACCCCTTTTGAATTAATGAACAAATGGATTGTTCCAATCATTTCTTATGTACTCTGCAGCATAAAGACACTTTTTTCCTCTTGTTATGCCTGAGAGTGAGAGTTTTAGTCACCGTGAGTCTCTTCGTGTACAGTAATTCTCAAGGCTAAATCCATAAGAATTGAATAAATCTTGTCTGCTGTGTCTATTGACTTATAGTTTCAATTCTTTCCTAATTCTTTCTAATAGTCAAGGTAGTTAATGTAGTTTGGGGGAGCTAATCATATCTAAGGGTAAGTGCGAGCTTGTTCATTGATATATTCATGGAAATAAATAGCAAAATGGAAAAAATGAGTCTATAAACTATAATAAATGTATAAATAATCTTAGAAACCAGAGATGTTTCCTATCTGCAGTTCTCCAGTGGCCTCCTTCTAAGGCAGGTTCTCGATTCATGAAAAGACATAACGAGTTCACTTTTTATTGGTGAAGGGTATGTCTAAAGGATACTAAAGAGGAACCTAGAATACAAACCACTAGGCACAAACGACCCGTCCTCTCTCCTTTGCATGCCCTGTCGGTTTCATCAAGGTCCAAGCTGACTAGGTCTATGAGTGTGTAGGGAGATGATACCATGGTGAAAAAAGTCCATCAGTCCGTGCTAGATTGTAGTTCCCTTAGCACTGGTCTTGCAGACTTTGGAATATCTTTCTCTGCTATTGGATTGGTTACAGTGGAAACAGAAAGATCCTAATCATACAAAATAAAGATTTCTATTTGTGAGCTCAACTATTGGATCTGTCATCTTTCATCAGCAGAAAAATGGGGGAAATCAAATACTTTGTTTTGTTTTAACCACCCAGAGAAGGAAGAGAATACTGTGTGGGAAATCAATATATCTTACTTAGTCCGACAACCCCTCCCTCTGGAGTGTGTAAACGATCAGGGACAGGCAAATTACTTTTCCATCATATTTGGCACAAAACTACCCTGGTGAGTGAGGAGAAAGGGAATCATTTGATAAGATTTGGAAAATACCATCTGTTTTTCTTAGCATTTCTGGATGAATTTATCAGGCATCCTGTAATTTACACTTTCTGTTGAAAACTATAATTGGATACCCTGCATGGACATGAAGCCTTTGGGTATTTGTCAGAAGCTGTATGAGGACCGTGCCATTTAAGAAGGCTGTGTTTACAGTCAAGGGTAGGATCTGAAATGTTCAATTGTTTCCTCCCTGGGAAAAAATGGCTCTCTGTGCCTACATAGAGTGCTTCCTTGCTCTGTGAACTTGCAACTAAATGTTGATGTTTAGACACTTCCAGTTCTAGGATTCCATGACTCTGAGATTATTCTTACAAGTTCAGTCTGTGCATTGCGCTTACTAGTTGCCAAGCACTATGTAAGGGGTGAGGGATATACAGATAACTGAGACGTCTTTTCCTGAAAAAAATAAACCAGATATCCAGGGTGAAGAGCAAACACGAGTAATCGCTGTCAATAGCTCACACTTGTTGAGGATTACTGTTTTAAGTTTTAGATATATTGGTTTATTGAATCCTCCTCTCTGTAGGGTAGATTTTAGTATTATGTCCACTTTGCAAATGAGGAAGCTGACCTTGCTGGCGAGCGAAGGAGCCCGGATTTGAACCCAGGTGCACTGGCTCCCACGTCTGTGTTCAGAAACACTAGGCTGTGATACAAATGCAGCGGTTAAACATGTAACCACTGTGTACCACGGAGCACAGAGGAGGACCACCTGGCCCGGCACATGGCGGGCTGGGGAGGTCGAACTCAAGGTAGAATCTCCAGCTGTGCGTCTGGTCTTTTCAAGGAGGCTCCATCTTGAACAGAGATTTAAAGGATGATAAAGTGGTTGCTAGTTGAAGGAAGAGACGTGAAGAGACTCCAAGGGGAGGGCGTAGCTCAGCAAAGACCCTGAATTGAGAAGTGGTACATCGCCTGATGGGAAGGGTGGTGAGAGGTGGAAGAAGTGTGTCTATTTCTGGGATCTGAGTGACTGAACGCAATTCTGACCAATCAGGATGGTGATATAGACGTTTCACATGGAGTATCTGGGAGGAGACGTTGTGGAGGAACAAACATATCACTGCCTTTCTGAAGTTTAAGCCCTTCGTGCCCTGCGCATTCAGGTGTACTGATGCTCAGGTACATTGATGCTTTGACTTGAGAGTAAAGTCTTTCAGGGCCCTGGATTATTAAGCACAGGGCAGGAAGGAGCAGGGCTTGAAGTTAAGGGTCAGGATTTTGTATTGATGTTTATGATCAGGACTTGAAATTTCCCCTACATTGATAGTTTTAGAAAAATTCATGTGGCAACTGTATAGATCTTGAATGTGTTAGGGATACAACTCTAAATTTCACATCTAGGACATTGGCTATATTCTTGAATGACATACAGATATTTGATCCTTTCAACTCCCTTAAGGAACGGTGACAGAGATGTAACAGGTTGTTTTCATCAGCGTTTAAAAAGTTCCTCTCTGCCAAGCCATTGGACCAAAACATTCAATAGAATAAAGTAGACCACTTGAGAGTTTCCTTACTCTGATTTCATCTTTCTGCCTTCAGAGAGAAATGGTTCTGGCACCAGAATATGAAGCAGAAATAAGAGAGAGAGGCAAAGGAGTTGTGAATCCATATAGTAAATAAGCATCTGTTAACAATTGATCTGAAAAATATTTATAGAGGACCTGAGCAGGCTAGGTTCATTTGGACGTGCCACATTAACAAGTGTTTGTCCTCATAAGTGTGTACGTTTAATAGTTGACTATAATTAATAGGTCAGCCTAAACGTGAAAGAATCAAATTCCAAAAACATTTTTTATAAACATCCTGTTACCCATCATGTTAACTATCCTATTTTTCTATAGAGTTTGGAATCTGTCAAAGTAATCTTAGGCCTGTTTGCCCTGTGAGCTTACCTGAATGTTAATTACATTAGCACGCCTTGGGGGAAAGGAAATAAGGAAGACTTTGTGGTGAGATATCTGGTTCAAGTTCAGGTTCAGATCAGGTGCTCTCTTTTTCATCCTTTCTGAATATGAACATGCTGAGAGTGTGAGACTTCATTTTTTTGTCACATGCTCTCCCAGCTGCTTCATATTTTGCTTTCAACATGGAGTAGGTCATTCTGGCTGAAACTGGCCACGGACAGCCCTCACCACTTACAACAATTTCCTACCGCATGAACTTAACCTGAATTTTTGAGTCAAGTTCTATTTGGAGGGGGCAGTGTGACAGTTACTCCTTTCTCTTACAAAACACACAAAAAAGTTACACTACTTGATTATAACAGTCGCAGGCAAGCCTCAAAAAGCAGATACTATTCCCTAAATAATACTGATCAACTTCTTGACTAATGTTTTGCTTAATTGTTTACAATGAAACCAGGGTACCAGTCCACTGTTGTGATGATAAGACCAGTGTATTTCCTAACGTTAGAAACAAGTCAAAATCCATTGTTCTCACTTCCTGCACAGAGTTTAGTTGACCTCATCCAAATTAGGAAAACACGTAGCTTGAAGGTTTACCCTGGTAATTTTGATAGAAAATAAAAGCAAAATGATTATCAAAGACCTCGGTTATTTTTCACTGTTGCTTACTTCTATATATTTTTAGATGTAAGTAAATAAAATGTTGCAACATTTACTGTGTATTTTTTATTTCAAAAGAAATATACATTTACAACTTTTTAAAGGTGTAAAATGAATTCAAAAGAAAGAAATTTTTCTGTAAGTTTACATTTTAAAGATCTGTTAATATGTGGAAGAGCTTTTCCTGCATATGCATATATTTATATAAATGTACATAAATACATATATTTATAAACATTTATAGTGAAATAACCGTTACTTCACTCTGCAGTGATTTACTGGATTACAGATGGGTTGGGACACGAAAATTACATATATATTTGTCCTGATAGACCTACTGTAAAATTGCAGGGGTTTAACCATTTCTTTCACACTTAAGTTACATATTTTCTTAGTCCCTCTAAAATAAAAACGATCTTAGGAAACATGATACAGTTAAAATTAGGATATCACAAATTTGGTCTATTAAATTTGTGTCACTCATAGAGCTAAATTAAACTCTTTGTCAAGAAATATTATTCCTATTTTTTAAGTTAAACAGCATAGTATATAGATATTTTGTAATTAGCATGAAGTGGAGGGAAGAAAACTAACATTTATGAAACATTTACGGATGCCAGGCTTTGTGTTAGGGAATTTAAATCTCCTTGCAATAATGAGAATTCAGTATTATCCATTTGACAACGAAGGGAACTAAGATTTAGAGGCTTTCAGTAGTTTTCCCGTGGTCACACTGCTAAAAAGTTATAAAGTTACAGTTTGAACTCAAGCTTGTTTGATTCAAAGTCTATGATTGTTCTTTTAAAAAAAAATTGAATAGCTTTGTTTTCCTAGCTACCAAAGTAATGCTTACTTAGACTTCAAAATACTTAGAGAATAAAGAAATATGTAACATAGAAAGATGAAGATATCCGTAATTCCGTCCCCAGAATAACTACTGATAATTGTTGGGCATATTTTTTCTGCGTTTGTGTTTTATGTACCTGCTAAAATACACATGTATTTGTTATTGCTTTCATTCATTTTCTCTTTTTCCCCTCTTTCTTTTCTTTCTTTTTTTTGATGAGATTATGCTATGCACACTGTTTACAACTTGTGCTCTTTCCACTTGGCTGTTTACTTCCATGACTATCAAACTCCTTTTTAATGGCTATAAACTAAAGTAGCATTATTTATGATAAGTAATCAGTTCCTAATAAATGCATATTTAGGGTCACTATAAACAATGTTTCAATACATGTTCTTATACATTTATCTTTTTGCATGTATGCAAGTACTTTGGTAAGATAAGCCACAAAAAACAAAAATTGCTGAGATTAAAAGTATGCACACATTAAATTATAAACAATATTGCAACATTGCTTTCCAAAAAGATTTTACCAGTTTTTAGTCCCTTGGCATCATGTAAGTATGTCCCTGTCCTACTGCCCCAGCCATCATTTGTACACCCTAACCAAAGGAAGGGAGTTCAGGAGACTGTTCATCTCTTTCATTTTACTAACCAAACACTGAGCCCGAGGGATGCTAACGGTTTGCCTATTACATCATACGTATAGTAAGACGTGGGTTCAAGCCCAGCCAAGATGATAGCATCAAATACATAAAATAGAATAATAATGGTAGCTTCACTTCAGAGTGCCAACCACTGCTCTAAACACTTTTAAAATCCTCTAATCCTCACAACAACCCGGGAGCAATTAATCCTCAGATTACAGATATGGAGACTGAAGCACTGAAAGGCTAAGTGACATTTTCCCAAATCAACACAGTTAGAATTGGGCAATGTGGTCCAAAAGTCCATGTTCTTTACCTGCATACTGTATATCTGTTTTATACTTATTTTCTACTAATTAAGTTGTTCCCAAGAGTTGTTTGAATCAAGTTGCCCAGCAAGTCCATAAAGAAGTTATAAGAAATCCATATGTAGCATCAAATACAGAGAAAGTGCAGGATGAAGGATTTTGAGTTAAAAAGAACACAAGTCACGCATGCACGAGTGTGTGTGTGTGTGTGTGTGTGTGTGTGTACAGGAGATCGTGGAGCTCTGGGCAAGTGGAGGAGCACATGCCATCAGTTCTGACTGAAGAGAGCTGTAGCTGGAACTTCTTGGGAGTGAGAGCAGAGACCACAGCCCCCACTCTCTGCTCGCCACTTGAGCCATAGATCTAGCAGGTAAGGGAGGGCTTTGAATTGAAAATGAGCCTGGGGTATAACCTGGACCGGAAAAACCTTCACGACTGAAAGTGACTGAAAAATGAGGCATCCAGTAAGGTGTTTCCTATGATTCAGTAGAGAGAACACAATTAGTAAGTTACCAGGGAAATCTGTTCCAAGTTTATATCTCAGTGAGTTGAAACTTCCCACTCAAATAGTTACACAGCTCAGTGTTTGTTTCTTATGGGCACACAGGGATCTCATTCCTTCGAAGCCCACCTGGGGTTAGTGGGCGCCTGAGAGCTTGGATAGACGTTATCTGCCTGCCTTCTGTAAGGGGCATCATGCCTGCCCCCTGATGTTAAGCAAAATGCACATCCTTCGGAACTCACTTCCATCTACCCTCCTCAACTCCATAGCCAGGCCCCCAGTCCTTCAGGGATCCTTTCCTCTGCCTGAACAACACTGGGCATCTCCGCTGCTCTGCCACCTGAGGACCATTTTCCTCCAGCATTCCATGGCGTCCTGGCATGTCTGTCAGTGCCAACGCTCTGCAGACCTTAGCCAGGGAAAGGGCCACCAGGTTTCACTTGTCATTTGCCACAGAACCTGATGACACAGGAAGTCTACGCCCTACTCACGTTTTGCAAGTTCTGTACTTTAAAACTCCCCCCTCTTCTCTTTTCTTCCTCCCCCTTTCCTCTTCTCTCCTCCTTTCCTAAAAGCAGCCCTAATACGGGCCCAGGTTGCAGAAGATTTTAGTGAAATGAATTCAGAGTCTCTTCTCCAGGCTGCCATTCCACAAATCTTTGGAAAGCTATGGTACCATTTGGTTCCAGTGGCAGGTCCATCTATGAAATGAAAGTCTAAGAATAGATATATTCCATATGTTATTTACATTGAATGGAAGCTGTGCTCTCAAGAGTGAGGGCAGAGAAGAGTCCTGTAAACAGCTCTGTTCTCCCTTGTTACACCTGGTACACATCTGTGGAACCCTGGAGCCGTCAGGAACACAGTTTGAAAACCACTGTTCTAGAAAGAGGAACTATTCAAATTTATTAGTAAGGGAGTGAGTTGGTAAAGGTAATGAATGTTTTCTTGTGATCCTAGGCAAAGTGAGAAACCAGCAAGATTGGATTGTGATCGGAAAACACATTTATTATGCAGAAATAGACAATTTCCTTTCTCCCCCAGCAAAGTCCTGAATCTTTTTAACTACTAACAGATATGTGCAAAGGTGACTTACAAAGGGTGATTTTCAGTATATAAAGTACAGTTTCTGATACACGGGTGTATATGTGTATAATTATTTGATACATGTGTTCGAAATGTTTCTGTTTCAAGGACCTAACAGCCATAAATTGAGGAAATAGAAACAGACAAGTTAAACAATTGTTCCGAGCTGGCACACTGGCTCAAGAAAATGTAGTATTCATCAATGTGGCAATTGGGATTTCTTTCCAAGTTCACGGCTTCATATTCCAGTCTTATTCCATTTCTTTTTTCACATTAAAATTCTACAACACTCCAAGAGAATCATAGCGAATTTCAACCTCTCAGCTATTAGAGAATGGAAAGATGGAGGGAAATATATATATATATATATATATATACACACACATACACACATACATATATATATATATATATAACTTATTTAAGATGTGTCAAACACTCAAACAATTCATCCTATGAGAAATTACCATAAATAACACATTGTCATTGATAGCAAAGATAAAGGACTATTCTACGCTAAACTCTTCAGCCAGTATTTGAGTCAGGAAAGGTGTTCTTTTTGGTATTCACTGGATGAAAGTAGGGTTTTTAGGAGGAAGTCAGCGGTTTTGCAGCTTAAGCCCCATGGCAGTTAGCTCCAAGGGATCTAAGAACTATAGAATTCTCTGATGGCATTTATTGTTAAGTACTGTGGTTATACAGGACAGGCAATACCCTTATATGAACAGTAACTTCATTTGCAGAGAGATGTTTTGGTGGGAATTATCTAACGTATACATTTGTAAGACTTTGTTTTCAGCAACTTCCAACTGTGAATTCATAAGGGAGCAAGCTGCCTTGACCATATGTTCGTTTTTTGTTTAGCTTTTCTTTTCTTTCTTTTTAAAAGAGCCAAATTATTTTGATTCTATAACCTGATGTAAGTTGTTTGCCTCTGCCTCTTTGGTTAAAGTCAACATAGAACCATTTTTCAGATTTTACCATTTTTTTGCTTTTAAACTTCTGGTGGATTGTTTTATAGACCCGTCTTTACTGTACTCATGGGACACAGTGGATCACCAGAAATTTAACGTAATAAAATATCGCTTCATAGCTATGAACTAGAATGTGATTAATAGACAATTCGGTCTGGAAAGATTTCCACTAACATGCTCAATAAATATTCCATATATAATGTATGTTTTTAATATACTGGGATTTAAAAAACATACCTTGGATCTTCTCCCTCCTCTTCCTCATCTATGTCATTTAAATGACATTAAACCTATGTCAATTAGGTTTTCAAAGCCAGCCATCATGATCAGGTGATGAACAGAGATCAAAGAAACCAATTGAGTAGATGGCACATGACGCAAGGAACTGATAGATGGAGCCTTTGAAGGTCCCCAGAATTTCCACCAAGACTGGAGTCAAGAGAAGAGGCACCCAGACAACTACTGGGCCCAGACTGTACCATGAGCGTCTTATCTTTCTTCCATTCCATTCTCCCAGTAACACATGAGATAACCATGAGTACCCAATTCAGAGATCCTTAGCCTAGAGTGATGTTGCCCAAAGGGGATACTGGGGAATGTCTGAAAATATTTTTGATTGTCACAACTCCAAGTGTGCTGTCGATATCTGGTGGGTAGAGTCCAGGGATGCTGCCTGGGTTATCATACCCAAAATGCCCATAGCGTCAGGCTGAGAAACCCTGTCCATTTTTTACAGATAAGGAAACTGAGTATCTAAAAGGTCCATAAACTCAGGCCTGACGTTCTTTTTTTTTTTTTTTTTTTTTAATTTATTTATTATTTGTGGCTGTGTTGTGTCTTCGTTTCTGTGCGAGGGCTTTCTCTAGTTGCAGAGGGCGGGGGCCACTCTTCATCGCGGTGCGCGGGCCTCTCTTGTTGGGGAGCACAGGCTCCAGACGCACAGGCTCAGTAGTTGTGGCTCACAGGCCCAGTTGCTCCGCGGCATGTGGGATCCTCCCAGACCAGGGCACGAACCCGTGTCCCCTGCATTGGCAGGCAGATTCTCAACCACTGCGCCACCAGGGAAGCCCAGGCCTGACGTTCTTTATCACTAGAGTTCATTTCTTCTTGAGGAATCAGAAATAAAATCAGAACATATGGATCAACATCCAAATACAGACAATTATGAATATTAGGAGACTGTATCTTATAGGGATTGTGGAGCAGTTGAAGAGTTGGATGCAGAAATATTAAATAAAAAGGAAATTCTTCTGGAAAATCAAAGCTCACTTAGAATGACTTGAGGAAATAACACCACAACACATAAATTCCTATTTTCAACCAATTTATTAGTCATGAAATTTCACTCCTTATGCTCTCCTGTTTACATAGACACACATTTTCCTGCTTGACAGCCTAGATTTGCCAAAATTTATTAAGAGTAGCAAACTTTGATCAAAATCAAATCAAACATTTTATTTTACACATTTTCATTTTTACTTGACAAATATCAAGAGATGTCCTCTGGCCATCCGGCTTGCTTCATTTTCTTCTTGTTATCTCTCATCAGAGAAGTCCACTGCGGCCAGGGTACCAATGAGGGATCTTGATGGAGCCTTGCATATGATACTGATAGAGCCTAGTTTTACTGACAGCATTTCACACTTTGGGAAGTTGGGTTTATTTCGCTTTCTAATGAATTTATTCAAATTTAGGTCCTTGGAGCCTATCTTTGAAAATTTTATTCCGTCCTCCCTCATGTTCTCATATTGGTCCATCAGCATATTAATTTCCCTTAACCTGGCTTCTTATTTCCATAGTCACTATCAACAAATCCAAGCCCTCCTTAACTAGTTAAATACTTAGGGATAGTGCAATTCTTGACATTGGACTCCTCTTGGAAAATGACCAGACTCTGGACCCAAATGACCCATAGGGTGTTAGCACTGACAGAAGCCTTAGACATTGTCTAGTCTAGATTCCTATTTGTATAGTGAGAGACGATAAGATCCAACAAGGTTGAGTGTCTTGGCCAAGGTCAAATAGCCCATTAGCAGTCTCGGTGAGACCACAGTCTTTATCTGCTGATTCTCATTTCCAGGCTCTCTGCACTACACTTTTTGACAAAATTCTTTCCAATAACAGAGTTTGCTGGAATGTGTTTCAAGATAATATTTGCTAGGTGGTAGTGAATTCTACTCCACAGAATATACTGTAGATTCCAAAGTGGCATACTTCTGCTCACTGTGTGTTCTTTAACATATTTAACATATTTTTGTGGCTTATTAACTCGCCTTGCCAAGATAACGCCTGGTTTCTTAGGTTCTGGTGTGACATGGTGATACTGAGACCCAGCCATTGCTCCAGCACTTGAGCAGGGAGTGCCTTGGCTGTCACAGACTTCTTAATAGATGAGGCACAGTCCCTGGCTCCCAAGGAAGGCTGCCTCACAGGCCACATATGCAAGAATTTTACCAGAATGACAGATGTTTGCTTTGTCCGTACTTCTGTTGTCTTTTAAAAGAGCCACAGCAATCACTCAGACTAAAGAAGGAAAGCAAGTCCTGTGTTCTCCTGACAAACCAAAGCCTCTTTTGCTCAACCACCTGCAGATTTGAAGGTACATCTTTGTGTACTGGGTGTTGGGCCACACGTTAATGACAGTCACACGGACACTCAGAGAAAGCTCCTCTGTCCTGACTCAGTGGGAAAATGCACAACACTTGGTGATTCTCGGAGCCCTTGAGCATGGAGGACTGGGTGGAAGTAAGCCTCATTTCCCACGCCTTCCAACCTCTGCTGTTAAGACCAAGCAGAAGGGGAAGCACATGTTTTTCTAGAACACAGCGGCAAGGCTGTCAACAGAAGAGAAAGAGCTGGTACTGTGGTCCTTTTAACCTTGCTCGCCCTGCTGGTGTTCTCAAGTGGTGGATTGCTGACCACGGAAGATCAGCCACCCTCTGTAGGAGTTGCCCTCTGCAGTGTGGCACATTCTTGGTGTCCCCTTCTGGAGACTGTAGCACATGCCCACCCTATCATTATCTGCCGTGTTCCAACGCCCTTTGTATAAGAAGCCAGGTTGCATTCGCCTTCTACAAACACAAATTGATAATATGTGATCTGCCAGACTTCACTTATTAATTGAACAGTGTTTATGGAGCACCTGCTACAGGCCCGGTGTAGAAACTGGCATGAGATAACGTGGCGAACTAAACTTATGGATAGAGTTAACACTGACTCTCTTTGGGAGTGGAAGAAAGAGAATGGAGAGAGAATGTTTACAGAACATCTACAAAACCCAGGCACTTTATGTGTCTTATTGCACTGAGTCCTCACAAGCCTTCTGATATTAGTCATTATTATTACCAATTTCTGAATTAAGAAATGGGCTCCGATATGCTATATAGCATGCCCAGGTCTCAAAGCCAGTGAGTAGAGAGCCAGGAAGGGAGCCGGATGTCACTCTTTTCTGTACTTTAAGTGACTTCGGTGGAGGAGAAAGTTGCCATGCTGAACAGGAATGTGTCTCTGTAGCATCCGGATGGGATGGGAATGGGCAAGGGGAAGGTGAGCAGCCCTGAGCTGGAACACAAGGTGGGAAGCAGAAAGGAACCTCAGAGTCCAGATGGTGGGAAGACCGAACCTGGGAGAAAGAGACTCTTGCCCCCTACTCTCCACCCTCTGCCACATCCAAAGTGTGAGGCTGGCTGCTCATTTCGTCTAAGGAAGTCCCTGGGGGAACTCAGGCATTTTCGTGTATGTTCATGTCAGTGTTTGTTGGGAGCATTTTCTTCTGTATGGGCGTGTGTACACTCTGCACATAGATATCTAGGTTAACGGTAATCCCCACGCGTTATATACGGCAAAAAGTTTAAACAATGTCCTTTTCTACTAAAATTTCCCAAAGGTGCTGCCAGGTGACAGATTATCCACTCTAAATTAGTTCTTATTTTATCTGCTTTCTGGAACCAGTGCCAATAAGTACTGTAGTTAAAAACCCAAGAGTGGAAAGCCAGAAAGAGAGGCCATGAAAGGATTGAGAAAATCCCTAATAATTAAGGATTTCCAGTATTAATCTTTTCCACTTGGCACATGTGCTTTGCAGTCATCATTTGATTTTTAAGAGCCCATTTTTATTTAAGAAGAAGAAGTGTTGATGCCTTTTCTTGTACCAGAGAGTATAGAAAAATTCAAGGCAAAAATTTGACAGGTACCAGGTGAGTTTGATCCACATGGACTTTGTTTTTAAAATATCTACATGGGAACCTCAGAGAGTGGTGGAGGTGACCTCACTTTGATGACAGAATTCTCCTTATTGTCTCTTTACTGTCCAACTTACTGTTTCTATGTTTCTGGAAGCCGCATCACTGATCTTCCAAGGCTGGAGTCGGGGTGGGTAGCACATCACTGCTGCTCTCCTGGCTAGAGTGAGAGAGAGTGACGAGGAGTGAGAGGTGCTGAGAATGAATGAAAACACAGGATTAGCTCTCAGGTCTCCCAGAGGGAAGGAATAAATCTTGGCAGAAATCATTTAACACAAGCGTCACAGAGCAAGTGGAGAAACTTAATGAGAGAAGCCGAAAAAGCAGTGCAGATTTCTGTTCATGTGGAAATGTAGGCAAGACTTATGATTTAGGTTTCAGTAGAATCAAATCAGTAGATTCAGCAGAATCAGTAGATTTTTATTTCTATCACAATCAGACTTCAAAAATATTAAAGAAAATATTTATATTATCTAAGATATTTTCCCACTACAAGAAATAGAACCCACTTTCATCTAACCTTAAGCTAAAATAGAATCTATCATCTGGTGCAGCAGAAAAGTTCTGGTATTGTCTTGCTTTCGGCTAGCTAAATTCACATGTTCCGTGAATGGTCTCAGAGAACTGACTGTTCTTCCAAGCCTTGGCTCTGATTTCTGCACTATCGCTTTCGTTCAGTGAATGATTCTCTTTACAAAATGGGAAGAATTACTATTTTAAACTTAAGTGGTCCTAAAAACTGAAACTCTCATAAGGAAAGAATCAATTTTTGGCCCTAAGCATCCATTCCAGTATCCAAAAGGTCTCTAATAGGTGAGCAGGCATCATTTGTCCAGCTTCTGTGGGAGAGATGGAACCCCTTGACTGACAGCTCCATCCTACTCCCATGAGGCTGAGGAGGGGCAGGTCCCAAAGGAAGGCAAATAGGAACCATCGCTCTCCACTCCAGACCTGCAGGAGATCCTGATGCCAAAGGGGGAGAAATGGCTTAGAAAGCAAATGGGAGCTTACCTGAGTGTAGGAAGAGGACATTCACTGCTGGGCAGGCTCTCAGGAACCAAAGGGAGAAATATTTGAATTGGGATTAGACTTGCCAGAAGGATTCAGAAGCAAAGATGACTCCACCACTTCACTCCTACGCTGCACAAAGCTGACCTCTCCATCAGCACTTCCCGCATCTATGGAGGGAGCTGAAAATTGATGACAGGTCTCTAACTCTCCAAACATCCTCTCTCCTAATCCCTTCACAGCCTTACTCAGCATTTTGTTCTCTGTTCTCCGTCTCTGGATCTCTCACTCTTCCTCCTCCCTCCCTCCCTCCGCCTCAAAATAGCTCTTTGAAAACAATATACAATGGTACCATTTGGGGAGGACAATTGCTTTCAATCCATTTTTGCTTAGAGCTGTTTTCACCATAATTGTTGCCGAGATGAAATACTGACCTTTCCATGTTGAGAAAATTAAAAGTGCCTCAGGGGTCAGAGAAAACAATCCCATAAATACCAGCTGCAGGGAAAATGCCCACATAAAGGGACTGCTCCCTTCCTGACACCACAACATGTAATTCTCTAGTTTTCCCAGAAGAATAGATCTCCTACCCTGTCTTATTATCTGCAAAGACACCAACAATGGGACCCCTTAGCCCAGAAGGCCCACAGTGCCAGCCAGGTCTCACAAACAATTGTGCGATTTCTTTTTCCTAAGACGAAATCTACAACACCAAATTCGTTACCGAAGAAAAGGTCATCTCTCCACAGAAATGGCACACAAATGGGACAGATGTAGATTTTGCTTTCGATTATGCAGAGAATGGCTTCAATTCTCTATTTGTTCTCTGGAGTCGCAACAATGAGCCACCAAACAGTAATTATTAGGTGAGTGAAGTTAATAAACGCTACTGAGACAAGATGTGCCCTCAACCCCAGGTAGAATTAAAGGGCTGATTTCAATGTGTAATATATGAGAATCAACAAAACATTTACAGGTTATAAATGCATATTTATTGATACACTAGTCTACACATATGTGCATATATCCATGCACATAGCAACATGGGATCAGAAATTTCTGGATGCCATTTCAATGAGAAATGGTTCCTATATTTATAACTTCAATTTGATTGGTGACTAATGCCCATCACTTATATGAAATGAGGTAGAATGAGCCATTTTTGCCCATACCTAACCTGAAAAGTTAGAAACATGTTTCTAACGTTAGAAACATGTTTCTAACGTTAGAAACATTAGGAAGATGCATTACGGTAGGAAAATATATTTGGAGTGGGTTAAGACATAAAGATGTATGAATTTTCCAATTTACATGAAGTTGAAATATTTAAATCTTTCTTAATTTGAAGAACTCATAAATTCAAATCCATACATTTCAGGATAAAGCTCAACACTAACTGTGCACTGAAGCTCCCTCTCTCAGCCCTGCAATCACTCCCTCCCTCCCCTTCCCCAAAAGCATGTGTGTGAGTTATTAGCAGGCAGCTCTTTGAACTCAGCATGCTGTTTATCAACTCAGTGACTGTTCAGGGCTGCCTCTTTCTGGAAGACCCTGCCCATCAACTCTGCCTTTCTCCTGAATATCCTGCAAGACTTAACTCAAGCACACTTCCTACTGAAAGCCTTTCTTGACAGTTCCCCAGTCTAAGGAAAATGGTGGCTAGTCCCATGGATAACATTTATCACATAGATTGATCACATAAACCAATCAGAGTAGTGATTGGTTTACTTGCTGTTCAACTACAGTAGAGCATCTGTGTATCTTAAGTAATTCTGAGGTTAATTTCCCTAAAGTGTCCTTCTGCAATGGGCAGAAAAATTGCCCCCAAAATGTCCACAGGCCAATTCTTGGAACCTGTGAATATGTTACATTACATGGCAAAAGGGACTTTGCAGATGGAATGAAGGTTGTGGAACTTAACATATGGAGGTTAACCTAGACAATCAAGTTAGAACCATTCTTGTCACATGGGTCCTTAAAAGTGGAAGAGCGAGACAGAAGAGGTGCAACCACAGAAGAAGAGGCAGCAGAGATTTGAAGCCTGAGAGGAACTCAAACCTGCTATTGTTGGCTTTAAAAATGGAGGAAGGGGGCTACGAGCCAAGGAATGTGGGATCCTTTAGAATCTGGGAACAGCCCTGGCTGACAACCAGCAATGCAACCAGGACCTCCAACCTACAAAGTCCTACAACCCTGAAGGACTGATTTCTGCCAACAACCTGGATAAGCGAGGAAATGGATTTCCCCTAGAACCTCCAAAAAGGAATGAACACCTACGGACACCTTGATCTTCTCCCAGTAGGAAGCATGTTAGGTTTCTGACCTACAAAGCTGTAAGATAATACATTTGCATTATTTAAGCCCCAAAGTCTGTGGTAATTAGTTACAGCAGCAATGGAAAACTAATACATGCTCTCTGGCATGGACTTGGACTCAGAAGGCCTGTGTTTGGTGCCCAGCCCCAGTGCTTTTGGTAGTGTCATCCTGGGTACTGAGCCTCAGGGTCCTCATCTGTAAATGGATAAAATCTCAACCCATCTCTTAGGCCTCTGTGCAGAGAGCCTGAGAAAATACAAATAAAGCACTCAACGTATGGTGGGCCCATGAGAATTTTTCCTTCTACCCCATTGCATATCTATGAACCCTCGGCCTAGAAGGATCTCCCTGCAGGCATCTGCATGACTCCCTCCCTCACCTCCCTCAAGTTTCTGTTCAATGGAACCTTCTCAATGAGGCCTTCCTTGGTGACACTATTCAAAATTTCAACTTCTTCCTTCACCCCCAGCCCCATCTCTTTCTAGGACTATTTCATGCTTTATTTTTCCTATAACGTTTATCACTAGAGTAACCGTGTGTATCAGTTATCTGTTGCTATGTGACAAATGATCCCCAAACTTAGTGACTTAAAGCAGTCCATATTGATTTGATCTTAAGTGTTCTTTCCACACACATGGGGATGGATGTGTTAATTAACTTGATTGTGGTAATGTGGGTATATATCACATTGTGAGTATATGTCAAAACACCTTTTTATACACTTAAGTATGCATATATGGTTTTTACTTGTCAAGTATACCTCAATAAAAATGGAGAAAGCAAACAATACACATTTATTTTTTCACTGTCTCTGGGTGAGGGGTGCAGGCACAGGTTCGCTGTGTTCTCAAAGCTTCAGGGACTCTCAAGGCTGCAGAGTGTCAGCTGGGGCTGGGGTCATCTAAAGGCTCAGCTGAAGAAGTAGGTGATTGTTGTCCATAGTCAGCTCATTGTGGGTTGTTGGACTGAGGGTCTCCACTCCTCACTGGCTATCAGCTGGAGGCTGACCTCAGCTGCCTGCCACATGGACTTCTCATCAAAGCAAGCAAACCTAGAAGGCAAGAGAGATTGACAAGATAGAAGCCACATGCTTTTATAACCTAATCTTAGACGTGATCCCATCCCTTTCCCTATATTCTATTTCTAGAAGGCCGTCACTAAGTCCCTCCCATACTTAAGAGGAGGTGATTACACAAGGGTGTGAATATCAGGAAGCAGGGGTCCTCAGAACCCATGTCTTGGCTTCCCATTAGAATCACCTGGGGAGCTTTTAAAAATATTGATGCTTTCTGGTTTCTGGTGGAGATCCTGGGTTCTGCTTTCACTTTGGGGGGTTGGTGTAGCCCAAGGTCTGGTCAGCCAGGAGACATCAAGGGTACTTAGGGCAAAGGGAGGAGATGGATAAGAGCACCACTGGCTTAAAGGAATCTGTTAAAAGAGAGGCACATTTCACCTCCTCCAAAATTTAACAGAGGGACAGAAGAACTCAGCCTGGCTTCCCTCCAGCTTCTCTTCCCTTCCTCACACTCTCAGTTGGCTGCATGGGTTGCACTTTGGGTGGATGGAAGGCCATGTAGTATGATACAAAGGCAACCAGAAGAAAGAGGGTTTTCTGCAGGAAATGAGTGGTCTAAGCTCTAGAGAATTCCTCAAGGACTTGGAGATGTGGAAACTAGCTTGTGATCTGAGAGTGAATTATAAATAATTTGAAGATTATTCCCAGGTTGTCAGGGTTGGAGATTAAATTTTGAGCCAAAACTGTCCCATGTGGTTGTTGAATCTTCCATCTTCAGGCAGAGTTGCTGGGGAGCATGGAGGGTAATTTGGGAGGAAAGGAGCCATCCATGGGCAGTAGGTTAGGCACTCAAATAGACATTTTTGGTAAGATGTCACTTTGAGTTTATGATATGATGCTATATTTATATGTATAGGGATTTTTTTTTAATTTTAAGCATAACTACCTTTTTTATTGAAGTATAGTTGATTTACAATGTTAGTTTCAGATGTACAGCAAAGTGATTCAGTTATATACATATACATATATATATATACACACACTATATGTATATCCATTCTTTTTTTTTTAACATCTTTATTGGAGTATAATTGCTTTACAATGGTGTGTTAGTTTCTGCTTTATAACAAAGTGAATCAGCTATACATATACATATATCCCCATATCTCCTCCCTCTTGCCTCTCCTTCCCACCCTCCCTATCCCACCCCTCTAGGTGGTCACAAAGCACGGAGCTGATCTCCCTGTGCTATGCGGCTGCTTCCCACTAGCTATCTATTTTACTCCATTCTTTTTCAGATTCCTTTCACCTATAGGTTATTACAAAATATTGAGTAGAGTTCCCTGTGCTCTACAGTAGGTCCTTGTTGGTTATTTTATATATAGTCATGTTTATATGTTAATCCCAAACTCCTAATTTATCCCTCCCCACCTCCCTTTCCCCTTTGGTAACCATAAGTTTGTTTTCTATGTCTGTGAGTCTACTTCTGTTTTGTATATAAGTTCATTTGCATCCTTTTTTTTTTAGATTCCACACATAAGTGATATTGTATGGTATTTGTCTTTGTCCGGCTTACTTCACTTAGTATAATAATCTCTAGGTCCATCCATGTTGCTGCAAATGGCATCATTTCCTTCTTTTTTTATGGCTGAGTAATATTCCATTGTATATATGTACCACATCTTCTTTATCCATTCATCTGTTGATGGACATTTACGTTGCTTCCATGTCTTGACTACTGTAAATAATGCTGCAATGAATATTGGGGTGCATGTATATTTTCGAATTATGAAGACATACAGATGGCCAAAAGGCACATGAAAAGACACTCAACATTGCTAATTATTAGAGAAATGTATAGGGATTTTATTAACAGAAGTAATGGCATGTACATAAACAGGTTCCATTATGGTTATTGTGTGGGTGACTTCAGTTCCCCATCATTTGTTAAAAAGCTAGCTCCTTGGACCTTCTGTGCAGATTTTATTCAAAAAGATGTGGCTGACATTGATGGTGAGGTATTCTATGAGTTGTCTGCGAAGACAGCTAAAGGATTTCTGTGGTCCTTTCACACTCATGTTGTGCTCATGGTCAAGCACTTCTGGGAGCCCGTGGGCTGTGATCTGGTCTGCATCTGTGGAATCTAGCTACACTCACATAAGGCTGAAACCCAGTGTCTTTTAAGGAACAGGCCTGGAAGTCTGGCAAGGCTAAAAGTTCATGCAAGAAACTATGTGACGAGACATGAAGCAGGATGAAGCATTAAAGATGAACTGCAACAGCAGTAGAAGAGTGTATTCCTTCCAAGAGGTTACTCGTTATAAGGGTAATGCTTCTCTTTTGCAGAGATGTTAAAAAAATAAAACCAAAAATACAGCAGTTTCTTTAGCAGCCATGTGATTAAACCAGCAGGAGTTTAGAAAGAATTACAAATTATTTTAAGGGGAAAAATCAGTGCTGCAGATGGGCTCAGCAATGCAGAAATAATAGTAGTCTAGAAATTAATGTTATTACTAATTTTCTCTGTTTGGCTTGTTAATTTCCTCTATTACAGGATCTGTCTGTTGATACGTACCGAGAGATGGCTCCAAATAATATTTTGAAGTTACTTCATTATTCATTGTTATTTACCTTGCCAAGTACACAGATCTAAACAGTGAGGAATTAGAATGACAAAGATAGATTGTTCATATTTTGCTAATTGCATCTCTTTAATCTCTATGGAATTTAAATATGATTAAATGAACCCTTGACGTAAATTAACAACCAACCCAAAGGAAATTAATCTCTCTGTTGCTATTCATATGAGTCTAACTTGTCTTTGAATATCATATAATAAAGTCAGTAGAGACTATGCAAAGTGACTAAGCTAAAATCTCCCATTCAAATCCTTACATGGGCTGCATTCTCTTTTCATAACCAAAATATAATCATGGAGTAAGTGGGGGACCTTTTGGATACTTGGCAAAATGTCTACATGTTACTAAAGAGAAACCACTACAAATGTTAACAGTTGCAGGTGTCATGTGAATCCAATGACAGCTTTTCAGTAGGAATAGACGCTATAATCTGGGGTTGGACTTGGCTTTGGTACTAACTATGTGATCAGAGACAAACCAATTGGCCTTTATGAACTGGTAAAAAAAGGTAGTTGAAATACGCAGTTAGCTAAGAAGTTGAACTGATCTCTAGAGAAGCAAATGCACAGAGATATTAAATACTTAAAATCTCTGCTCTTTGACGTGAAAGTTTACCAGATGAACTTAGGTTTTGAATGTCCTCTCAACCTTTCTTTTATCGATTCCCAAACTAATTATTAACGCTCTCCTATGGATAGAGTTCTGAGTCCCACACTAATAAATGAGTTTGCTTCTGGCAAAGCATGACGCATCACGTAATGAAAAATGTTTTCCAAGAAGTGTTACCTGAGTTTGATTTTGTAATTATTTATTTTAAGGAAACTGAAATAAAAGCTCCCATTTATCAAAAATAAGTGGAATTTAGACTAAAAATATGCTTGACTATAAAGCAGAAGTTTTCAAAAACGGACATAGGGTAATAGTTTCCTATTTTAAGAAGTAAAGGAAGTTTCCTACCTTGAGGTTCATGTGTAGAAATTGATGGGGTTTTACGTTTCAGGTATTATCTGCTGGAGACTCTCTGGAATATCAGACTCTCTAGAAGTAGGACCAGACATGGATCATTTTTCTAGCTCCTTGGGTGCTTTTAATATGTAGCCAAGGTCAAAAACTGTTGCCCTGAACTCTCTCATTCCCAAGCAAACTTGCTGTCAGCCATCTGGCTATTCAGACCAAAGTGAGTAGGCACATGGATCCCTGCTAATTCACCAGTAATAGGTGATGATTTCATTGTTTCTTTTCTCAATAATTATTTGCATCATAATAGGGAACCTATACAACCAGCAAAGCCCTATCTTCATGATTTGTAATTTCAGGTAGTTTGGGTTTTTTCATCCTTTTACCTCCTTGCAGCGATCATACATGAGGAAATTTTTTTTTAATTTTTTTGACGTTGTAATATTCTGTTTATTTTCCCCCTTAATTTTTTTATTGAAATGCAGTTTATTTACAAGGTTTTGTTAGTTTCAGGTGTACAGCACAGTGATTCAGTCATACATATTTATATATATTCTTTTTCAGATTTTTTTCCCTAAGAGGTTATTACAAAATATTGAGTAGAGTTCCCTGTGCTATACAGTAGGTCCTAGTTGATTATCTATTTTATATACAGTAGTATGTATATGTTAATCCCAAACTCCTAATGTATCCCTCCCCACCTCCCTTTCCCCTTTGGTAACCATAAGTTTGTTTTCTATGCCTGCCTGTCCATTTCTGTTTTGTATATAAGTTCATTTGTGTCTTTTTTTTTTTTAGATTCCACATATAAGCAATACCATATGATATTTGTCTTTCTCTGTCTGACTTAACTTCCACTTAGTATGATCATCCCTAGGTCCATCCATGTTGCTGCACATGGCATTATTTCATTCTTTTTTATGGCTGAGTAATATTCCATTGTATATATGTACCACATTCAAGGGTCTAATTTAACAAAAGGCCTTTTATTTTCTGTTTTGTAAATAAGTTCATTTGTGTCTTTTTTATTAGATATAAGCTACTATATTTATAAGATATATTTTTAAATATATTTATAAGATATTTTAGATATATTTGCCTTTTGACACAAAATGTGCTAGCTGATCAAACAGTAAGTTCCGATTATATTATTATGGCCAGAAGAAACTTGAAGGACAGCAAACAGGTTCTCAGAGTTTGGAAGGGGAAAGAAATCCTCAAGCCTAATTCCCTTATTTTCTAAATCTAAAACTTTGCTAAAAGACCTGGATAGCCCCTGCATACACTGTAGCATGAGGGGGAGGGCACACATCCCAGGGTGAGCTCACACCACTGTGCACCTTTCTTTGTCGGCTGAGCAGGAAACTGCCTCTGTCACACATTACATGGCAGGAGGCTTTCACCAGAGCAGCCTCCTACATGGGAAATCAGCTTTGCGGGGCTACATTCTTGCTGAAGATCCCAAAAGCGTGAATACCCAGGATAAATTCCCCTCAGTGTAAAAAAGCACAACGTGGGAGACCAGTTTCCTTCATAACTGTGACATACGGCCTGCCTACTGGCCCATGTCACTTAAACTTGTCAGAACATAGCATAAAATGTTCATCCATTTTCAGCTTGATTTTGGAACTAAACTGGAGTGTCTTTACACATATGATGGTACTGTAGGGAAGAAGACGAAAAAGAAGTTAGTAGAGCTGGGTTAGTAATGGGATAATAATACGCATAGGAATACCAGAGTGTTTGTAAACAGCCGTTGATTGGCCAGAGTTAATGAGATGCCAAAGGCCAGGACAACCCATCTTCTTGATTTTGTCTTTCAAATCCATATCAATTACTAATGGTTCTTAATTTCAAGCAATACAAATCTACCAGCTAAGAAAGAACTCATTCAGATAATGTCAAGTAGGTTAACTTTCCAAGAGAGTCTGAAACTGAGGCCCAGGAGCTCCCCTCCAAAGGTGTTGGGCCATAATCATGGCAGGATACTGGCCTGGTGAAGGACCACGCCCACCACAGACCCCTCCCAGGCTGCTTCTAGAATCCTGGTTATTATTGGAGGCAGGGTGTGCCTCTGTTGCTTTCTCCACTGTTTACTGGAATGACTCTGTTCTCTCTGCTTCTTCTCATACCTAACTTCCATTCCACGTCGCTGTATCTGATGGTCAAGCCAAGGTCGTGGGCTGGCCCTAAGGTTTGTTTTCAGTGCCCGTGGTTAGTGGGGTGGGCATGCCACCTCAGGGGAAGGGGAATTGCCCAACACAGGAAAATGTGCCCACGCACTACAGTCCTAACTAAAAGCTACTGTCTTCTGCCGCTGTGTTGCTCCAGGTGGGGTCTACAGACACGTACCCATCTGTGAATTGCATGACCAGATGGCAAGGAGACAAACACAGGAATGAAACGAAGCTTTCAGAAATATTTTATACAGCCGTTTAGGCTTAAGTTTTGTGTATCTTTATTCCATTTTTATTTTATTTTTCTAGTAATTTATTTTTATTAGTTTTGCAAAAGTATTGGTCAAGGAAGGACACATTGGAAACAAAAAGCTGGTCCCTTAACATAGGGAGTTTGAGAAGCACTACGCCTTACCATATAAATAATGTGGTTTGTAATATATGCTTAGTAAAATAAATTCTGAATCACGTAGGCCAGGGAAAGTTTTATATTTTCATTTAATAATAAAAAAACATATATTGAATACTTATCATATCGTTCTGCCTATCTCTACGGTATGCCCATTTAAGCTTTACCACCCTGTGAGGCTGGTACTATTTCTATTCCCATTCTGCAGATGAGAAAACTAATCAACAGAGATTAACTTTCCCAAGCATTTTGTTTCCAGAAACTTCCCTCTTACCCACCAAACCACACTACCTTCTTGCATGGAAGCCCCTACATAAGGGCAGCCCGGAGGTAACTTAATAGTATTCTTTACTGTCAGAAGTCGCCTTTAAAGCACAGATTCTTTGGTCAGGTTCACTGTTCTTCTGAGTAAGCTAAAAACCATTTTTAAAAAACAATGACTCCCGAGATAGATGATTTCACTGTTTTGCTGGATTTGTTGCTGTTGTTTCCAGATTTGAGCAAGTTCATTTTTTAAAATCCTTTCACTTTTCTACAGTGACCATGTATCACTCTCTACCAAATTACAAGTAACTCTTTGCTGAGACTCAAATCCCTGGGATGTCTGTGTTTTGCAGCGTCATAGAGAAAGTGGAGCCACCAAGCCGAAGATCCCATAAGAGGCTGACAGAAAGCACTCACTCCAGGTCATCTAATGCTTCTGGTGTCATGACCTATCAGAGACAAGAATCCCCGCACCTGAAGGGTCCAGGCCGGGAGACACACAAGGAGCTCTTGTAGGACCTGATCTAGGCTGGTGTCTGAGTGCAGAGCTTTCTATGTGCATCTGACTTGTCTAAGGTGTGGTCTTAGGAAATGTCTGCTCTCCAGGACCATGAATGAAACCAGCTCCCCCGTTCTTCATAAACAGCCAAGACTGCTATAAAACCCACATTTCAGACCTGGCAGAAGTCACTAGACAGAACTGGAAATACATTAATGCTCCAAGGAAGGGGATATTAGCAATGAAGTCAGATGACCTCTAATGCATAAGCACAGTCTCTTCTCGGTCGATTCCCCTTAGAAGAAAAGCTTGCTGTATGGGCACAGAACTGGTTCCTTCTCCTTGGCCAAAACCCTAAGGCTAAGCTGAGGTGAAACTTCTGAGTTTGCAGAGTAGAAATAACTCAAGTGTGGAATCACCAGGCAAGGCAGTTCTTCTGAAGCCAAACAGAGCTCCAATCTCTGAAATTCATGTAGAAAAAATGATACAGCGTATTTTATTAAAATATGTATTATTAACTAAGTGTATTTTCTCATGTCAGTCCAGTCATTTTCAGAAATCAAGCTAAGTCCTAGCCTTCTCTCTCCTAGTCTCAGACACGTTACCATAAATTATCTCATCTTCAAGATGGCAGCCAACTCACAACAGTTGAAAAATTCTTCCATGTAATTAAAACTACCCTTTCCATATTTATCATTCATATGTTAAGCTGTAAAAGCACAAACATTTGCCGTAAGATAGGAAATATGAGGATATTTTTATCTACATTTTTAGTGTTGGGTATAGATGCTGACTAAGAGCATTGTGACAGGGCAGGAAATTCAGAAGAATACACATTCCCAAGCACTTTATCCCTGACAGGGCAGTTTTAAGGTTTCATTTGTTTTCTTTTTTTTTTTTTTTTTTGGTTTTTCCCAGAAGAGAAAGTACTACCAATTTACCTCACTCTTATTGAAAATACATCATGAGATACTCAGTAGTTTCTAAACCCCTGTATAGAAAAGCTATTATTCACCAAACAAGGTTTCCCACACATTGGTTTCTCATCACAACAAGTTGTATGCATAACAATTTTGAGTGTTGTAAGAAAAGGGTTTTACAACCCCCAATTGGGCATTGTGAACTCACTTACCACTTTACAGGTGGTGAGACCGGCATCTTTTTTGTTGGAAAGATTTTGTCAGCAAGTCCAAGATGTGGTCTTGGGTCTATTCCCTTAAGTCTTAGATCAATATTGACCAAATTACCACTTCTGTTGGTCATTCAGTTTCCTTGAACATCTGGAGATGATATTTCAGTGGTGGCAGAGGACAAGAATATGTAGCTGGGACCTTAAATCTAATTAAATCCTAAAATCCACCTTTTTTTGAGAAACTGTTTCAAGTAAAGATAACTTGTTTATAAATATCACACTGTCTGCCCAAATGTATAGTACAGGTTCAAGCATAGTTAACTACCTAATAAATGCTTATAGAATCCGTTTTTTACAAAAAAAATAATAATAATGGTAATCACGCAGCCAACTAACTGCATTTATCTTGATTATCTATTATTTTGATGCTGAAATGAACAAACAAAACTGGGCTAAGAGGGACAAACACAATTTACTTACAAATGAATTCAATGTAGATAATTAAAAGCATCAAATACAAGATGTTAGTGGAGAAAAGACAGTTTTCTGAGTGAGGAATTCAGTAGGTAAAAACAGTCTTATTTTATTGGGAACATTTTTTACTGTTTGAATTACAGTGAACCTAACAGATTCTTTTAGAAACGGAAGAGTGATGGGATTCAAAATAAAACATTCTCTCTCCCCAAAAAAGCGGAAGGGAACTTTTAATAAATTGTGTATGTGGATGTTTACCATTTTGAAAAATATTCAGAGTCTACCATCTAATGATGGAGAATGTTTTTAGAATGGTGTATTGGCTACCTATTGCTGGGTAACAAATTACCCCAAATTTAGTGGCTAAGAACAACACCATTTATTATTACACAGAGTCTGTGGGTCAGGAATCAGGCACAGCTTAGCTGTGCCCTCGGGCACTTCGTAGAGACAGATAAATCGCAATCGGGTATCATCTGTGGCCGTCCCAAGTCTTGCTGGGGAAGCACCCCACTCCACGCTCCCTCACATGGTTGTTGGCAGAACTGAGGGCTACAGTTCCTCACCAGCTGTTAGCTAGAGACCTCCCTTATTTTCTTGTCACCTGGGCCTCTCCTTAGGGCAGCTCACACATGGCGTCTGGCTTCATCAGAATAAGTAAGAGAGAGGGCAAGAGAGAAGGCAAGTGGCAGGTAAGTCACAGTGCTTTATAACCTGATCTAAAAAATTTTATTTTTTAGAAGCCTGTAACTAGGTCCAGTCCACACTCAAGGGGAGGTGATGACACACAGAAGTAAATACCAGCAAGGGAGATCACTGAGACCCATGTCAGAGAGCACCTACCACAAGTAAAGATTGATTTCCGCTTCAATGGTTGCAGAATGAAAGGAGGAAGATCAAAGAAATGGTCAAGTTCCCACCATGACTACCCTCCAAAATATTAAAAATTTATAAGTCATTGTCTTTCTAGGACCTGATTCAATTTCTATGACCATATATATAGCCAGAACCGGGCAAGTTAGCAATCCCTATTATCATTTAGTCTTACTTTTTAAAATGACATTTTCTTGTTTAAAATGTGTGTGAGTAAATTACAGAAAGAGAGCAAGAAGAAGGGAGAAGGGGGGCTGGAACAGTCCGTACTAAATGCAGACTGGATGTTGTGTCCCCCTTTCTGTTTCTTCGAATCAGCTGAAAGAACCATCAGGAAGTAATCGTGAACTCTGTGTGATTGCGTGGGTTCCTGTGTGTGCATATGCATGTAGGCATACGTATTTTTACAACGAGAACACGCACAGGGGAAAGGGGCCGTGTCCCAGTGGGTGGCCTTGTATATTTCCCTTGCTCCTCTCTCACTGTGGCCGTAAAACTGGGCAGAGGGACTTCTAAAGTTATTAGCCACTGCCTTAATTAGCCTTGTCTCCAAAAGACATTTCTCTGATGTATGCTATTTTCTTTTTTCTCCAAACAGCAATCTCAGTGGATATGACTTAGTACATATTATATTCTGTCTTTAAATGGAGGCCAATTTCAGTAATCCCTACATTATATTTTGTCTTTAAATGGAGGTTATATTTTGTCTTTAAATGGAGGCTAATTTCAGTAATCCCTACATTCCCCTTTATTATGCTGGTTTATGGATGACCATCCTGCCAGTAAGGCTTTTCACCCCATAAACCAAGGATCTTCCACTTCGTTAATTAGCAGGGTACAAGTAGTGTACGCAGAGCCAAGGAGACGGTCCTTTTCTAATAAAATCTGACAAAACTTTGGAAGCTGCATGTGGGTCTGCCTTTGTGTGTGCGTGTACACGTGCCTGTGTGGCCCAAAGTCTCAAAAGCACATATTTTCCAAGAGTCGTGGCTCTTAAAGCAACATGGCTGATCTAACAGTTACACTCTCCCCACAATGATTTAGAGTGTCGTGAAGATTTTTTTGCGTGGAACAAGTTCATTGTTCAATTAAAAGGCCAAACTCTGCTTTGTTTTGCATTGGGGCTGGAAAGAGGAAAGAGAAAAAGCTTAACCATTCAAGAGACAGATAAATTGCTTTTTCTAAACAGACTCATTGCATTTATAAACGTGGGTCTCCCATAATTTTAAAAAATCGTTTATATGTGGGGATGAGCCTTATAAACAGTACAGCCTAGTCAAGGCTATGGTTTTGTCCAATGAAAGGACTGGACCCGACAAGACCACCAATTGTTCTGTTGTGTTTTGGAAGTTTGATCCAAGTTTACATTTCCAGCCAGTGTTTCACCCTTTATGTTTATGACAACACAGAAGAGCAAGCTCTGGGAATTTCTCAAGGGGAAGTCAGGGCAGTGTGCATTGTCACAGGAGAAAGAGAGCAAGGGAGGGAAACAAAGCCACATGCGGGAGGGAAGGCAGGAGAATGGGTGATCCCTCTTGGCTTGACATTTAAATACCAAATTGGATTCTCCTACATATCAAAGACGAAAATATTTTCAGTGTTTGGACATATGCAGGCATTGCTAAATGGAGATTTAAGTCTGAGAAAGGACCTCAGCGTCAACCATTTGCACAGCTGTTGTTGGAAATGGCTCCAAACCATCCCAATGTGTCTAGCAAATATAAATATTGACCATGTGCACTTCTAGGCTTTGTTTAGGGTTGTCCCTGAAGAGAGTGAGCTAATAAGCTTACTAAACACACATTATGATATTAACTGCCACCCATGACGGTTTCATGCATGAAATAGCTCTTTTGTGGGAATTAGAAGTATCGCATGTGGTTATTTTGGTAAACTCAAGAGGAGTGACTGTGTGTTAGTGTCTGTGAAACTGTTTTAAATACACAGGTGCTTTTTCAGTGGAGAGAGGAGGAAACACCAATGTTAAAATGCCCGAGTTAACTTATCCCGGGATTCTCTGTCCCCCCGTGCTCGCATGTTCTCCCGCTCACCATCCACCTGCCCTTCCAAGCCCTGGGACACCAGCTCTAGGGTTGAGCCTCTCTATGTTTGACATCATAACAGTGCCAAAAGCTCTCGAGGTCCCTGATCTCTTTTTCTCGGTGAAAATCCCATGGGTGGACAACCTGAGAGGCCAATGCAAGGAGATTTTGTAAAGTGCATCCCTACTAACTAAAACTAAGTTATCTTGCATTATCATCCAGGAACTTAAGAGCTCTTAATTTACTTGATCAAGTGGTTCTTCTGACCCCCTGTAAATTCCACATAAAATGTTAATACAAACGCCTTCCAGAAGCCACTGAATTTTTTTCCCCCATGACTTTTATCTTTGTGTGGTGACATTTTAAAGCTATTAAGTTCTTTTTTTAAAATTTTTATTGGAGTAGAGTTGATTTACAATGTTGTGTTAGTTTCAGGTGTACAGCAAAGTGAATCAGTTATACATATATCCACTCTTTTTTTTTTTAATTAATTAATTTTATTTTTGGCTGCGTTGGGTCTTTGTTGCTGCGCGCAGGCTTTCTCTAGTTGCGGTGAGCAGGGGCTACTCTTCGTTGGGGTGCGCGGGCTTCTCATTGCGGTGGCTTCTCTTGTTGCGGAGCACGGGCTTCAGTAGTTATGGTGAGTGGGCTCAGTAGTTGTGGCACACGGGCTTAGTTGCTCCGCGGCATGTGGGATCTTCCTGGACCAGGGCTCGAACCCATGTCCCCTGCATTGGCAGGCGGATTCTTAACCACTGCGCCGCCAGGGAAGTCCTAGCCACTCTTTCTTAGATTCGTTCCCATATAGGTCATTACAGAGTATTGAGTAGAGTTCTCTGTGCTATACAGTAGGTCCTTATTAGTTTTCTATTTTATATATAGTAGTGTGTATATGTCAATCCCAATCTCCCAATTTATCCCTCCCCCCTTTCCCGCCTGGTAACCATAAGTTTGTTTTCTACATCTGTGACTCTATTTCTGTTTTGTAAATAAGTTCATTTGTACCCTTTTTTTTTAGATTCCACATATAAGTGATATCATTATGATACTTGTCTTTCTCTGTTTGACTTAGTTCACTCGGTATGAGTATCTCTAGGTCCATCCATGTTGCTGCAAGTGGCATTATTTCGTTCTTTTTAACGGCTGAGTAATATTCTATTATACATATGTACCACATCTTCTTTATCCACTCCTCTGTCGATGGACATTTAGGCTGTTAAAGCTATTAAGTCCTTAAGAGAATCACTTGGTCAGGTTTGGAAAAGAATCTTATAAGGAGATGAAGTCCAAGACAAATAACCTTCTGCACCTGACTCCATTCTGCCACCTGTGTGTACATTTTCATTTCACGAAAAATGGCAAATTTGGTCTTTACCTTCCTAAAGCCTATAGCGGTGTTCAGGCAATACTAAAGCTCCTTTCCCCATTTAGTTTCTTCTTTGTTTATGCCTGGTCTCTCTGTATCTTGGATATCCATGACAAAGCCAGTGGGACAAACAAGCAGAAAAGAAAAGTGGGGAAAGAGGACATTAATGCCCTCCCAGAGACAATGGATGGTATTAAGCACTGTGAAATTTACTAACAGCCGGCTACAAGCCAATGAAAACACTCCACTTTGGGGTTCAGTGGTTGAAGATTAACAAGCCGAGAGTTTCTTCTTCTCTTCAAGAAGCAGCATCTTTCCTTCTTGATGTTCCCCAAACAGCCCTACCTAAGATGAAGATAAGATCCCTCCTCGTGTGATGTATCAGGAAGCTTGCACATGACTTCTGATGAGCTTCCTCACTGAGAAGCAAAAGCTCATGTTTCTTAGAAAAACAGTGAGCAACAGAGATTTTTCCTAATGAACCAAAGCTAGGGAACGCAGGAGCACCTATGGTGTTTTTAGAGTTAAAGCAGCAGAAGCTACATATGACTAGAATCAGGTGAAACTTGCATTAAAGGTATGCCAGTGGCATTCATTTTCCCTAAATCAGTGGTCCTCCAACTCTCTCCCATATTAGAACACACAGAAGCTTTGAAAACCTCCAGTGCCCATGATGTACCCCATACTAATTAAATCATCATCTCAGGAGGTTGGATCCAGGCCTCAGTGCCTTAAAACTCCCCACGTAATTTCAGCAAAGGCTGAGAAATCAGTACACTAAATTGAACACTTCGAGTGTCTGCAAGTATGGGGCTCTGTGCTTGGAGCATTTCTATCTCCAGGGTCAATTTATCCTTTCCTTCCACAAACATGTGATTATTCAGCAGCCACTCCCAAATAAAAACCAAGGCGAAGACTTGTGAAATCAAACAACAAACAAAAAATCAGCCAGGTGCCATAACCCAGGCCAGTTTAAGAAGCAAGGTGGGAAGCAGTGGACCGTTCATAACCTGAGATATATTTCTCATAGTGCTGACTTTATAAGGGACAAAAATTCTTGGGAATAGCAAGCTTCATGCTCTCTTATCAAGTAAAGAACAGAACACTGACAGAACTCAACCTTGGTATCCTCTAAAGATGGTCTGAAAATAGAAATCAATAGGAGACTCCAACAAGAAGTTTGATTTTCTAGCCTTACTTTTCAACATGTGAACTCTATATACTAGAAACAAATCCAGAAGGAGATCAAGATTAGTTTATTAAGTAATTTCTGGTGATCAATTTGGTGATAATATTTTAGATAAATTAAAATTACTTGAATAATGATATACTAAGCAGGATAATCTACACAATTAGAAGAATCTAAAAAAAATGCTAAAATCTATCATCTGTGCAGAGAGAATTCAAGCTTAATTTTAGCCAGCTTATTCTTAGTACTTTCTCCACATCATTTGCACTTCTCTTCTGGTATTGTTGTACTGTTGTTGCTATAATCTATTACCATTTGGATTCTTCAACTAAGTTGAAGTAGTATTTATTTATTTATTTATTATTTCTTTTTGGCTGCATTGGGTCTTTGTTGCTGCACGCAGCTTTCTCTAGCTGTGGCGAGCGGGGGCTACTCTTCATTGCGGTGCGCGGGCTTCTCATTGCGGTGGCTTCTCTTGTTGCGGAGCACGGGCTCTAGGCACGCGGGCTTCAGTAGTTGCGGCTCACGGGCTCTAGAGCGCAGGCTCAGTAGTTGTGGTGCACGGGCTTAGTTGCTCCACGGCATGTGGGATCTTCCCGTACCAGGGCTTGAACCCGTGTCCCCTGCATTGGCAGGCAGATTCCTCACCACTGCACCACCAGGGAAGCCCCTAAGTTGAAGTAGTTTTAAAAGATAACATTAACACTTCCTAATTCTACCGTATGCCCTCACATATGTCAGGGAAGTAGAATCTTTTTTTTTTATATATAACTTTATTGGAGTATAATTGCTTTACAATGGTGTGTTAGCTTCTGCTTTATAACAAAGTGAATCAGCTATACATATACATATATCCCCATATCTCCCCCCTCTTGAGCCTCCCTCCCACCCGCCCTATCCCACCCCTCTAGGTGGTCACAAAGCATCAAGCTGATCTCCCTGTTCTATGCAGCAGCTCCCCACTAGCTATTTTACATTTGGTAGTGTATATATGTCCATGCTACTCTCTCACTTCGTCCCAGCTTCCCCGTCTGCCCCGTGTCAAGTCTGTTCTCTACGTCTGAGTCTTTATTCCTGCCCTGCCACTAGGCTCATCAGTACCATTTTTTTAGATTCCATATATGTGCGTTATATAGGGTATTTTCTCTTTCTGACTTATTTCACTCTGTATGACAGACTCTAGGTCCATCCACCTTATTACAAATAACTCAATTTAATTCCTTTTTACGGCTGAGTAATATTCCATTGTATATATGTGCCACATCTTCTTTATCCTTTCATCTGTCAGTGGACATTTAGGTTGCTTCCATGTCCTGGCTATTGTAAATAGTGCTGCCATGAACATTGTGGTACATGTATCTTTTTTTTCTTTTTTTTTAGTAGATCTTTATTGGAGTGTACGTGTCTCTTTTTGAATTATGGTTGTCTCAGGGTATATGCCCAGTAGTGAGATTGCTGGGTCATATGGTAGTTCTATTTTTAGTTTTTGAAGGAACCTCCATACTGTTCTCCATAGTGGCTGTATCAATTTACATTTGCACCAACAGTGCAGGAGGGTAGGGAAGTAGACTCTTAAGTGTCTTCAAGTTCTTGCTCAGGTCAGGGACATACTAATTACTTTTACTATAAGCCTAACCTAGGGTCACTAGATTTCCAGTGATTTTTATATTCCATCCTCTCCTTAAGTTCTATTCTCCAGATCAGAGTGGTTTCTGTTGACATTAAGTCACTGCCTTTACCATTTAAAATCTTGGAAGGAAAAAGAAATCCCAAATATAATTTCCTATATTTTAGAATTAGGAAACAAGTATTTATTAACCACATATCTTGTGCAAGCTGGAGACACACCAGGAAACAAAACACAAAGTCATTTGAGCTTACAATCTATAAAGGGAGGCACAGAATTTTAAAAAATTAATGTATTAGATATGAGGTGGTAGTAAGTACCATGGAGATACAGTGTGACTTATGTTGTTTGATTTTTTAATTTATTTATTTATTTATTTATTTATGGCTGCGTTAGGTCTTTGTTGCTGTGCATGGGCTTTCTCTAGTTGTGGCAGCGGGGGCTACTCTTCATTGCGGTGCATGGGCTTCTCACTGCAGTGGCTTCTCTTGTTGCCGAGCACAGGCTTTAGGCACGCAGGCTTCAGTAGTTGTGGCACGCAGGCTCAGTAGTTGTGGCTCATGGGCTCTAGAGCACAGGCTCAGTAGTTGTGGCGCACAGGCTTAGTTGCTCCGCGGCGTGTGGGATCTTCCCGGACCAGGGCTCGAACCCATGTCCCCTGCATTGGCAGGCGGATTCTTAACCACTGTGCCACCAGGGAAGCCCCTGACTTATGTTTTAAAGAGCTTCTTGTGGAAGGCTTCAGCCAGGAGGTAAGCTATGAGCAGAGACAGATGGCACAAGGAGTAATTGAGGGGGTTGAATAAAAATACTGTTTACACAGACACAGGTGGGATTAAGGGGAAGGGATGGTGAGCGCCCAGGGGCTAGCTACAGAGGGAAGCCGTTACCACGCACAGTCCGGAAGGGGCAGAGGAAAGGCGTGGTGATACTGGAACCTGGCAAGAGCCGTAGTCAAGGGAGAGGGGCTGCTTGTCAGCAGAGGGGGCTGCAGGGGAAGGAACGCAGCCACTGCCCAAGCCCCCAGCAGGAAGGGGACAGAGGGGTGAGGAAGACCGACTCTCCCCGCCCCTTCCTACATCCCACAGAACAAGGGAGCCTGGTAAAGCGATGCATAGAGGTCAGCCCCCTGCAGCCCAAGGAGCAGGGCTCAGGGAAAGCACCAAGGAAAGGGGGCAGATGGTGTGAGCCATCCCACGTTCTGGGGACAGCACTCCAACCGACCTCGGGTGGCCTCGGCCTGCAGCGGCTTGAAGCAGGATTTTGGTTCCCTGGCCAGAGATGGAAGTCAGGCTGCAGCAGTGAGAGCGTTGAATCCCAGCCACTAGACCACCAGGGACCAGTGACAAGGCCCTGGCCCTACAGCTTCGCAGAAATGAATTTCCACAGAGAAACGGAAAGCAGTGAAACAAGGAAAGGGTTTTATTAGGACGAGAAAGAGTACGTGCGCATAGACACACGGGCGGGCTCAGAGAGAGAGTCGCGCCCTCGTGGTAGTTTGAATCACTTACATGGGGCATTTCTTCCGGGTTTCCTTTGACCATTCATCTTGCTTTGCCTGGTTCTGAGTCCACATTTGGTTTATCTCAGGATCCTCCCATGTGTGCATGCACAGCTCTTAGCCAAGATGGATTCCAGCAAAGAGGCCTATGGGTAGGTTGACATCACTCCCCTTTTGACCTCGCAGGAGCTTTTCTGCGCATGTATAGACGGGAAGGTCTCCTTGACCTCGAGAATGAGAAATATCTGGTCTCTTATCTGGGCAGGGCTCAGCTCCTCCTCCTCTTCAGCTTGGAGTATCTGTACACAGCGGACAAACTCCAGCTGTTTAGCCTGGGGCCCATCTATCTCCTGCCTCATGATCAGCTGGAAGGTCCTGAGGAGGGGGAGGTGTGCTTGACACATCCTAGGAACAGTAAGGGGGCTCCAGGACATGATCCCAGTGAGCAAATGGAAACATTGTAGGAAACTGGGTCACTGAGGTGAGTAGGGGCCAAAAATGTAGGACCATGTGGACTCTACAAGGACTTTGTCTCTTATTTTAATTGAGGTGAGACGGAGATACTGGTGGAGAGTTTGGAGCAGAGGAGGTACAGGCTGCTGTGTGGGAAGCAGATTCTAAGGGGCTAGAATGGAAATGACTGCAGTCACTCAGAGAAGAAATTAATTAAAGTCTCTCTACTTTGCATTAAAGAGGGAGACTCAAGCTCAGTCCATATACCCAGTCCCCAGTCGTATGGCGACATGATCACGCTTGCATTTGGGCAAGAGTTCAGTCTATCATGGCTACAGACAAAGTGCTACCAAGTCCAAGCTCGCCCTGCTCGCCGCACAACGGGCCAATAAACCAGAGAGGGGGTGTAGAGGCAAGGAATAACGACTTTATTCGGAAAGCCGCAGACCAAGAAGATGGCAGACCAAAGTCTCCAAAAAACCATCTTATCGGGGTTTGGATGCCAGTTTCTTTCATAGCACAGAGAGGGGGAGGAGATGAGGAAGTAAAGTAGAAAGGCCATAAGATTTGCAAACATCCCCTGGAATGGCCAGCCTCGGGGAGCGGATGTGTTAATTCCTTCTTTCCTGTAGCCATCCACAGGTGGGCAGGGTCCGGATGCTTCCCTGAACAAAGGCACTTTGGTTTAATATTCAGGCAGAGGGGTAGGGTTCCCTGAGGCAGGCCATTGTATATAGACAGTATCCTTTTAGTGAACAAAAGCAACGGGAAGCAAAGGTTAAAGAAAAAGAAACAGATCCAACATGTAGCTGGATTTGGCTCTTCCCTGTTACAAAAGCATGTTCACATTTGGAAAAGCTGGGTGTTTGTTTAGCCCTAGGCTGACAGTGTCCACCCAATATCAGTCACTGTAACAGATGTGTCAAATGGACTTCTGGAATATTTGGTCAGTTTTTGTAATACACAGCTCATAGAGAATATTCTAATAACACAAATAAGCCGTGACAAATGTATATTCCAGGGTAAATTGAAATATGTAGTGGGTAAACCATTGGTGCATTCTGAGAGCCTGGAGTGGGCAAAATAGCCTCTAAAATTACCCAGCTGATAATTCCAGCAGTGCGATGGGAGAATCTCACCCAGTGTGCAGATAATGGCCTTGAAGCCGATCTATGTATCCCGGCTCTGAGAATCAAGAGTGGCATGTGATCCCAGGTGCCCAGCCCAGGTGCCCACAGGCCAATGAGAACAACTCCTGCCACTTCCTTCCTCTTCTGACCCTTTGAAATGCAGATTACCTGGACAGCTTACTCAGGCATTTGTTGTTGTTGACAAACAGCAGAAGACCAGCAGGCCTGTTCCAAGGCTACTATTTACTACTTCTCTGTATACCTTAGTAACTCAATCTGAAAATGGAAAACAAAAACAAAAAAAGCTAACTTGCCCACCTTAAAGCATTAAGTCTGAAGAAACATAATATACCTAAAAGTGATTTATGCACTATAGTTGGCAAATGCAATTTTCTCTAATTTAACAAAATCTGGGGGAGAGTCTTCTGAATTCCACAAATATATCAGAATCTTCTATCCAATCACCCAGCTTGATGCTACAAGAGACAAAAAGAAAGACTTCAAGGAGCTAAATCTCAACCCATTTCTTTATTCAGCAAATTCTTATTGAAAACCTCTTAAGCGTGAGGCACTTTTGTAGATGCTAGGAAAACAGTTATGAGAAAGATAATCAGGGTACCTATTATCGTGGAGCTCACAGCCTCGTAAGCAGGAAGACAAATGAATGCCTTAATTAAGATAGGAAGTGCGGGGCTTCCCTGGTGGTGCAGTGGTTAAGAATCCGCCTGCCAATGCAGGGTACACGGGTTCGAGCCCTGGTCCGGGAAGATCCCACATGCCGCAGAGCAACTAAGCCCGTGCGCCACAGCTACTGAGTCTGCGCTCTAGAGCCCACGAGCCACAACTACTGAGCCCAAGTGCCACAACTACTGAAGCCCATGCGCCTAGAGCCCGTGCTCCGCAACAAGAGAAGCCCCCGCAATGAGAAGCCCGCGCACCACAATGAAGAGTAGCCCCCGCTCACCACAACTAGAGAAAGCCCGCACACAGCAACGAAGACCCAACACAGCCAAAAATAAATAAATATTAAAAAAAAAAAAAAAGATAGGAAGTGCGTGATAGTTTAAATGAGGCATACCTTATATGTTGATGGACCCAGGAAATAGCTCATAAAGAACATAGTACTTGAGTCAGGTCTAAAAAGATTTTCAAACAACAGCAACATAAATGCACAAGATGGAAGAGAAGACAACATGTGTAGGAGAGCGTTTAGATCATGCTCTGGGAAACAGTCCAGTTTTCTTGAGGTTAGGCCACACCAAGGGAGGTACCAGCAGAAAAGGCTGAAAAATTGTGTTGAAGCCCCAGCAAGACCAGCCAGCCTTAGCTGGATAGACCAGAGTTTATTCTGAAGTCAGCAGGCAATGGGGGAAAGCAATGTGATTGATCCAGCCAGAATGGTTTAGAATTGGAAAAGAGTAAAATGCGTGAAACCCATTGGGAGAGCATCACGCCATTAAATATTTTTCATAAGTCACTAGGACTCAAATAATAATGAAACACACTGCAAAGCAGCATGCAAAGGTCATACGCTTATCATGGATATGTAGAAAACAAGAAAAAGATATCTAGCCAGAGTCTTCTACCCCCATGGACCTCCCCACCTTATAAATATCATGCTTTCCAAACTTATGAATATAAAGGTCTCTCTTTAGCCTTGTTTAGTATAGTTACCACATCCGAAGTGGGAGAAACCAGGATTCTACCTATATACAGAGCACAGACACTCACAGAGTGAATCCAGCCCCGGCCAGAATCTCACAAGCTAAAACATTTATTCACATAGCAACTACCATCAGCTCCCCATTTCTGGTGGAGCAGAAATGACTCAGCCTCTTTCTCCCCAGTCACGTTGGAAATTCTGTTGATTTTCTTAAAAAACATGAAGGAGAGGTCATAAGCAACAGGAATCTATAAACCCAGCCGTGATTTTAGGTAATAGAGCAGTGCCAGCTAGCAGCTGGATTGATAGAGAGACCCATAATGTTTATGTGTGTGAGAGAGAAAAAAAGAAAAAGAAAGAAAGATTCCATGGATCAGGCAGCACAAAGAAGAAATGAGGAGTTGTTTGACTAGAGCACTCATCATTCTCAAAGGACATTTGTGCATTGATTCTAACAAAATTTTCCTTGGGTGTAGATAGGTGAAATATGTTTTTATGGTTAAATTTAGATGTTAGCCTCAAGCTAAAAATGTGTCAGATGATGCAGTTCTCCACCTGAAACAGTTTCCATAGACACGTGGATAAAGCTCACTGTATTCTTGGCTCAACCAATCCATTGTACCCACAGAAGAACCGCAGCTCAGAGCTGTCTTATGAAGCTGTTCCTTATCACATGCATTTCTCGTGCCGTTCCCTCCATTTATTTCCCCTTTCAGCTTGGAAGTCACTTCACTGCACCTGTTCATCTTTTGTCAAGTATTTATTTTTTGGCCAGCTCTTCCTGTTTCTTATAAGGATTTTTCTTTTTTTACCTTTCTTTTTGAAGAGGACTGAATAATTCATAGAGCTTTCAAAACTAAGAGAGGGAGTGTGTGTGTGTATATATAGGTGTGTGTGTGTATATATATATTTCTTATGTATATGTATGTATGTATGTGTATATATATTTATGGGACAGAAGAGTCATCCTTACCACATTTCTAATCTAAGCATAGTCCTTTCTCACACCGCTGGCCCTGTACCACCATATTAAGATCCGTACTGTGGAATTGCAAAGAAAGAAGAAAAATCTACTTTTCTTGGTGCTTGGGTCTATAGGGTCTGTTTATGTGTATAAGACATAGATTTTGTAGATAGATAGATAGGTAGATAGGTAGATAGAAAGATATAGATACACACACACACTCACATATACAACACATACCCACATGCTGTCAATCATTACAGTATTTTTAACTCCTAACTTTTAAGTATCCTGAAATACTGTTCTGTTTCCAGGGTTCTGCTGATTGAAATGATAGCGTGTAAGATCATGTACACAGAAAAGGGTTGTAGTTGATATAAACAGATTTGAAAAAGCAACTTTTTAAACACTTAGAATTTTGGTCTGAACGACTTGAGAAAATAATCCAGGAAACAAAAAAATATAAAAATACTGGTCCATCAATTCTTCAGACACAGGGAACGGCTGTGTCAATGTATTAGACAAGCCTGGAAGGGTCATGCCATGCACTCTGCCCCAATCAGGAACTATGCAGAGATCTGAAAGAGAAACCTGAGCCAAAAAACCAATAAAATAAATCATTGATGGAAAGAGAAAAGAGCAAGAGCTCATAAGGATCTCTGTATAAATAGAATTGGTAAAGGTTGGAGCTTTTAATGGGCTCATTAGAAGAATGTTGATGGTAATGATCAAAGATAAGAAACTAATCTTTAAAGCTGTTTTAAAGATACATACCTAAGAAAATGCCACCAAGTTCTTCTTCAGGGTCTTTCATGCAGAAATTTGCCTCTGGTACTGAGAATTGTAGAAAAATGAAAGAAAGTATGATATGTGAACTCAAGAGCCACTTTCCATGGGGGATGGAAAGATTAAGTGGTTATTAGGAGAACTGTTTGGGAGAAATCCTGCTTGGGGGAACCGCATATCATCTGTGTCCACAAGAATGTAATCAGTTTATTCACACTAAGAAATGAATGATTGTTAGTGTTTTGCATTCACCTCTTTCAGAGATACCCTCATTTTAACCTGAGGTCGCAGGAGGGCATCTCCAAAGACAAAAGTCCGTTATTGGGGGCAGAAAAGGGAAGTGATCCTCTTCACAATCCTAAACTGTAAGCACAATCCTCTCTCATACAGCTGGCCCTGCACCGCCATATTAAGATCTGTACTGAAGAATTGCAAAGAAAGAAAACAAAAAAATCTACTTTCCTTAGTGCTCGGGTCCATGGGGTCTGTTCATGGTGCTACCAACAAAGACAGCCATCGTGAGAGAAAGGATGGCTGGTGGGATATTAAGCAAGAGAATCACTTCCTTCGGAGAGGAATTTTTTACCTTCTAATTGAAATACTTTATTATTACCAGCAAACTTATTATTATGGATTCCCTATTGGAGTCAAAGCACCATATGAAAATAAATCAAATATCAAACATTGAGAGCCATGTTTGAGCAAACATTGTCTTACTGTCTTACTTAATGTCTTACTGTCTTACCCAGGATGTCTTACTGGGTGCTAGGATGCAAATTTAGGTGTTTATTGTCAGATAATGGAATTCATTGTTTTTTAAGAATTGGTGTTGAAATGTCATTGTCCAGTTCATTGTTTTCACTTATGCACAAGCTAAATTGAAGCAAAAAGAGAAAATGGTTTGTGTATTTGTCATACCTTGAAGTGCACTGTACCTAATCCCAATCAAATAACAAACATTGAAGTGCACCGTTCGTAATCCCAAACTTTGAAGGGCACCATACATAATCCCAATCAAATAACAAAAGAATCAATAAAACGGAATCCTATGATTGTTGAAATTGAAGCTGTGTTGACTGAATGTAGACAATTTGGTTCAACAAAGGAGAAAATCATTGTTACTCTAACTTCTGATAATATTTATTAATGCATGTACCCATTGGTCCAATTAGTAGATTTCCACTTTTCTTTAGAACAATTTTACTTCACAATCTGAAGGTAAATTAGGTGAATAACTTGTGAAAAGGGCTTACTTAAAATTAAGAATCTTTAGAAGGTAGAGTACCCTGGATTCTTATTGAAACCTAAGTTATTCCAAAGAATATCAAGTAGAAACCTACTTAGCTTCAAAAACATGTAGAAAAATCACAGAAATCAGAAATAGATTGTTTAGTTGCCACTCCAGAAATAGATTCTTCATGGGCTACTCCAGTTTCTAAAAGCCAACTACTTCACCACCACAGTTTACTGAAAGAAGATGCCAGAAGCCCCAAATATTCCTTCTCTTACTGTATTTTTTAATTAATGAGTCATAATTGATTTCCCCACAAGATTTGTCCTGAGAAAACCACAGAACATTAGAGCAAACAAGAACCTGATAAAGCCAGAGTTAGGTTATATCACTCAGTTTCACATAGTGCATTACCCTTTTTGAGTACAACCAAGGCCTAGATAAGTCTCCCATCTCTAGAAGGATGTTTTAATCATACTCAGCACAATGTACTAAATACTCAGCCATGAACGTGAATGATTGGCTTTGCATTCTTAATGTCTTTTAGGCAGGTGTGATGGCCATGTCTTGCTCTATATTGTACAGGTTTATTTTTTCAGGTTAATATCGTTCATTTTAGAACGCAAGTGTGAAGGGAGTTTAACTGCATTCTTCAACAGTTAACTTGCTTTGTGCAGACTGTCAAAGGGAATGTGATTATAGGATGACCAGAAACCTGCACTTCATTAGGACCCAAAAGCCTTCCACTCCCAGTAACCCTGCTTCTCTTTTCCTGTCCAGTCTTCCAAATGGGGAACGTACATGCAGCTGCCTCACATCTTGTCACTCCTGGCCTTCTCTCTGTGACCGTAGAGTACGCAGTGACAGTTTTATGTTGGTTGTCTTGCTTTCACATGGCTGTGCTTTTTTTCCCCTTACAGCATATGTTTAATATTTAAGATGGGACAGAATGTTTAAAGTTGTGGCGTTATCAGTTTGTTTTCCTTAGAAGGCACAGATGCCCCAATATGCGAAGTCCTGGAGCTCTTAACATCCTCATGTCACAAAGTGCCCAACTTTGCATCTCTGTTTACACAATTATGATTATCTAAATGGTTGAATGTTTTGAGCCAGCACATTTTCGCTCTTTGCGGCCATTATGTTGATTGAAGACAACTGAACAATATACAAGGAAGAATTCGATGCTTTGATTAAAAGAAAAACGTGTCCAGATGACTTGAGGAAGCTGGTCAGTTCCCCACATGAGATGTACTTTGGCTTAAGTAGTGATGCTGGTATTCACAGTTTGCCCATGATTGAGTGGAGGGCTTACTCTTTAGGAGAGAACTTGCTAGCTTTCTTTGTGGGGTCCCACATAGGTCTCCAGTTGGCTTGTACAGCTCAAGAGGCAGTGGCTCAGTACAATTCTTTCACCAAGTCCCCTAGACTGAGAGAAGTCACAGAGCTGTCCTCAGAAATCCAACACCATGTTGTCACTGTCAGTCCTTCCAGGCCAGTTCAGTTCTTGCCTCTTTGATCTCTGGTGAGCACGGTGTAGCCTCTCAACAGAAGTGCGATGATATTGATGGTGAAGTTTTCAAGTGGTAGGTCTAGGCAAGCAGATCAGAGCAAGCCCTGAAGGACTGACTGGTAACTTGCCTGCCAAATGTCTAGGTCAAGGGCATTTCCACAAAAGGGCTGGGAAAGGAAGACAGCAGTCACAACGCTGATGACCTCTGGGCTACTTGCAGAAAATTCAGCAGGTTGAAGCCCAGGCAAGCCAAATGAGTACACTGAGGAGAAAAGTCCATTTCAAAGGATATATTAAACTCCATGTGCAACATTTCAGGAATAAAAGAGTGGAAAATGGGACCCATCTAGGAAAGGAAAAGTTTCTTAAAAGATCTGACTCTCAGTTCTTTAGTTGAAGGATCTGACAAATGGTGCCTATCTAGAGGTCAATTCCCATCCCTTACCATACCCTTTCCAGTATTGTGCCCACTGGGTGCAGACTATTAAATACAGGAGTTGGGAGGAGGGGGTTTAGATGTAAACATCACAAAATCTGATGAAGGCTCTCCTCACCCTTTGGTATTCTGGCACACTTCTCTCCAGAAAGATCAACACCTTCTTAGTTGCCATAGCTTTATCTTTTTATGGCCTCTGGTCTCTGCATGCACATGAAAACAAACTCCTTCTGACCAGCAACAATTTTTCCTTTCTTTGTGCAAAAATAAGGAGGAAGTAGGAAAACCCAGAATTTATTCAGACATTTGACTTTTTTTTTAAACATTGTTTTAGTTCTCAATTTTGAAAGATAGAACCATGAAGAGATATTTTTGTGGAATCTCCTTTAAAGGAGATTATACAACTTTGCAATGTAGCAACTGCCTTAATGTTTTGTTTTGTTTTTTTCTGTTTCTCATGCAACTCAAAATTTTCAAAACAGATTAGAGGTCAGAGTGCCACTAATTCATTTCAAAGAAGTCCAGCACATGGGGCAATAGAATATATATCAATACTTGTATTGTCTTCCATGCTTTCACAATCTAGGGATCGAAACCTTGGACAATGACTTTCTCTCTTTTTTTTTTTTTTTTAAATAAATTTATTTATTTATTTTTGGCTGAGTTGGGTCTTTGTTGCCGCGTGCGGGCTTTCTCTAGTTGCGGTGAGCAGGGGCTACTCTTCGTTGCGATGTGCAGGCTTCTCATTGCAGTGGCTTCTTTTGTTGCGGAGCATGGGCTCTAGGCACGCAGGCTTCAGTAGTTGTGGCACGCGGGCTCAGTAGTTGTGGCTCACGGGCTCTAGAGCGCAAGCTCAGTAGTTGTGGCGCACGGGCTTAGTTGCTCCGCGGCATGTGGGATCTTCCCTGAACAGGGCTCGAACCTGTGTCCCCTGCATTGGCAGGCGGATTCTTAACCACTGCGCCACCAGGGAAGCCCAATGACTTTCTCCTTATGTAACTTTTGGAAACTACATTTTTATAGCCCCTGGAAAGAGAAAGGAAGAATTGGAGAAATAATGGTTATTTTAGGGACCTAAGCTTAAGGTTGACATTGTGAAATACAGCACCCTTAGAACGTCCTATGGTAGTTGCTACATTTCAAGGTACAATATGTTATTATCTCTGAACCTTCATAGGTACAACTTTCTATTGTGTTTATAATTTTTATCACTGAAGTCATAGGACTACTTCAAGCATTATTTTTCTTGGCTACTCTAATTTAAAGATGTATTCTTGTATTTTGATAGGCTTCTAAGTTTTGAGCCAGATTTGTTCATACTAGGTTATCTGTTTAGTCAAATGTAAATTGCAACAGACCCTTTCTGACATTTTGTGTACTTATTTACAACGAAAACATACAAAACTCATAACCCTGATGTGAGTGCACAATGCTCTTTGTTCCCTATTTTGAGTAGGTAACAATGCCAAACTCTAAAGAGGGGTAAATTATAAACGCTTTGTGGCTTTTGTGGCAAAAACAGAGGTTCTTTGCAATGATTAAGTATTAGATAGATTACGGTTGTGATGGGTTGCTTCTAATTTTATTTTGATCGTTACAGAATTCAAATCATAAGAAGAAAAACTATTTCCAGGGATAAAGGACAGCTCTGTTCAAAGCTCAAAATTAGTTCCAGGACGAAAGAGTTATATTAATAACAAACCACACATTTGATATCTTGCACATTAATCTTGGTCCTAAATTTTTCCCTAAGAAAATGAAATCTCTATTTCATAACTGTTTGACTGTATTTATGTGGGTTATTTTTTATAATGAAGAAAAGTGTGTCCTTTACATTACATTACTGGCCAAAGATGATTATTAAAAGTACAAATACCTGACCATTTCTTTGTGGCTTGTGCTATATTCTGTGATGTAATTAAGTATCATAATAGTCAATCACTGAATATTTAACTGTGTTGTTTCATAAGGCTCTTGACATGGCTGAAAAAGCCAAATGGACCATTTTGCAAAATGCAAAAATCATCTTTTTATTTCCTTGATCCATGAAGCCAATCTTTTAGCTATCAACCATGAATTTTTTTGTTATTCAGAATAACCTGAAATTAACTCTAAAACAATAAAACATTGAAATTTCTTAAAATCTAAAATTAAGGTGCCATTTTCAACTTATTTTCTGGTTTTGAACTGTTTTAAGAGATTTGATCTTCTCCTTAACCAAAAAGTACTAACTCAGTGCTTAGAGGCCAACCTGCACATCATCTGACCCAGAATGAGGAATTTTTTTAAGGGTGTTCACCTTGAATGAGCCGAAACAATTCCTACCACAAGGCTTCTATCTGCTCAACCTCTGAAGCATACATCTGAAAATGTTTTTATCATCTTTGGAAGTAATCTTTGCTCCTATTAATTTAATAGAGAGAGATTTTAAAACCAAATGAATAAGTGTAACAACAACAAATCTTGAGGAAAACCCAAGCCACCAGCCTGGCAAATGTCAAAGTGTTACCATTTGCTGGTAAAAAATAAAATATTTTAAGTTCAGATCTAAAGTAATGAAAGTAAGCAGACTGGTCCACCCATGAGAACCATCTGGATATCTTGGGTTAGGGGGAAGCAAAGGGAAAAATGCAGAGGGCAGGATGGAGGGGGTAAATCCCGAGTTACCTCCCAGTCTACTCACGGGCCACCACCCACACGCTGACCCATGTTCCAAGGTCAAACCATGGCCTCCTGGGGAAACTAGAACTGTAACCTACTAAATATGAAACATCCTAGAATACGAAATATCCATATGTTATAAATGATGAACCAGAATCTACCATTTTGTTTGCTATGACTAAGTCTTGAATTTTGTTTAAAAGAGAAATAAAGGAACACGTTGTCCAGAAAAGCTATTTTCAATAGAGATCATCTCTGACGTATCACATGTATACATCCTCCCCTCCTGGTTCCCAACCCTGACCCCAAGCATTTTTGTTTTAATGATCTCAGGATTAAGCGGGAGCTTTCAGCACTGATTATGCTGAACCGCATGTTATAATTAGGAACTTACGTTTAGATTTATTTTTTCAGTCTTCATCCAAATGCTGCTAAGAGATATACTCAATAAGTATACACTTCTAGGTATCTTTCTAAAGAGAAAAATGACCCAGAAATTATGGACTGGTTGGGATATGGGTGAATTGGGAAGTTGATAAAAGGTCCTAATTCTACAGAAAAATATGCAGTTGGTGTGGAAGGATTTCCCAGAAGTATTTCAGTTTGCTTGAACTCTACGCTGCAGCCGAATTTCCTTAAGGTTGTTATTCATTTCACTTTAAAATGAGGACTTCCTAAAACAAGTATGAATTAATAATGTAGTCCAGAATTGGGCCCATGTGAGCCAGCCATGTAAAGTACTGCCCCCAAAATCCAGGGGCCCATTGAAAAGCCAGTCTTTGTGCTACTGAGTATTGGGTCTATTCCTTGAAATAACCCTACCCTGTAGGGTGGCCCTGGAGTCTCTCAAGCAGAGATTTTTTTTTTTTTATGTATCTTTATTGGAGAATAATTGCTTTACAATGTTGTGTTAGTTTCTGCTGTATAATAAAGTGAATCAGCTACCTATATACATATATCCCCATATCCCCTCCCTCTTGAGCCTCCCTCCCATCCTCCCTATCCCGCCCCTCTAGATCGTCACAAAGCATCGAGCTGATCTCCCTGTGCTATGCAGCTGCTTCCCACTAGCTATCTATTTTACATTTGGCAGTGTATATATGTCAGTGCTACTCTCTCACTTCGTCCCAGCTTCCGCTTACCCCACTGTGTCCTCAAGTCTGTTCTCTACGTCTGCATCTTTATTCCTACCCTGCCACTAGGTTCATCAACACCGTTTTTTTAGATTCCATATATGTGCATTAGCATCCAGTATTTGTTTTTCTCTTCCTGACTTACTTCACTCTGTACCACAGACTCTAGGTCCATCCACCTCATTACAAATAACTCAATTTCGTTCCTTTTATGACTGAGTAATATTCCATTGTATATATGTGCCACATCTTATTTATCCATTCATCTGTCAGTGGACATTTAGGTTGCTTCCAAATAAGTCCTGGCTATTGTAGATAGTGCTGCAATGAACATTGTGGTACATGTATCTTTTTGAATTATGGTTTTCTCAGGGTATATGCCCAGTAGTGAGATTGCTGGGTCGTATGGTAGTTCTATTTTTAGTTTTTTAAGGAACCTCCATACTATTCTCCATAGTGGCTGTATCAATTTACATTCCCACCAACAGTGCAGGAGGGTTCCCTTTTCTCCACACCCTCTCCAGCATTTATTGTTTGTAGATTTTTCAATGATGGCCATTCTGACCGGTGTGAGGTGATACCTCATTGTGGTTTTGGTTTGCATTTCTCTAATGATTAGTGATGTTGAGCATCTTTTCATGTGTTTGTTGGCAATCTGGATGTCTACTTTGGAGAAATGTCTATTTAGGTCTTCCACCCATTTTTTTTTTAATTAATTAATTTATTATTTATTTATGGCTGCGTTGGGTCTTTGTTGCTGCGCACGGGCTTTCTCTAGTTGCGACGAGTGGGGGCTACTCTTTGTGACAGTGCACGGGCTTCTCATTGCAGTGGCTTCTCTTTATTGCCGGCACGGGCTCTAGGCACGTGGGCTTCAGTAGTTGTGGCTTGTGGGGTCTAGAGCACAGGCTCAGTAGTCGTGGCACACAGGCTTAGTTGCTCTGCAGCATGTGGGATCTTCCCGGACCAGGGCTCCAACCCGTGTCCCCTGCACGGTCAGGCGGATTCTTAACCACTGCACCAACAGGGAAGTCCCATTCTGCCCATTTTTGGATTGCGTTGTTTGTTTTTTTGATATTGAGCTGCATGAGCTGCTTGTAAATTTTGGAGATGAATCCTTTGTCAGTTGCTTCGTTTGCAAATATTTTCTCCCATTCTGAGGGTTGTCTTTTCGTCTTGTTTATGGTTTCCTTTGCTGTGCAGAAGCTTTTAAGTTTCATTAGGTCCCATTTGTTCATTTGTGTTTTTATTTCCATTCCCCTAGGAGGTGGGTCAAAAAAGGATCTTGCTGTGATTTATGTCATAGTGTTCTGCCTATGTTTTCCTCTAAGAGTTCTATAGTGTCTGGCCTTACATTTAGGTCTTTAATCCATTTTGAGTTTATTTTTGTGTATGGTGTTAGGAAGTGTTCTAATTTCATTCTTTTTCATGTAGCTGTCCAATTTTCCCAGCACCACTTATTGAAGAAGCTATCTTTTCTCCATTGTATATTCTTGCCTCATTTGTCAAAGATAAGGTGACCATATGTGTGTGGGTTTATCTCTGGGCTTTCTATCCTGTTCCATTGATCTTATTTCTGTTTTTGTGCCAATACCATACTGTTTTGATTACTGTAGCTTTATAGTATAGTCTGAAGTCAGGGAGCCTGATTCCTCCAGCTCCGTTTTTCTTTCTCAAGATTGCTTTGGCTATTCGGGGTCTTTTGTGTTTCCATACAAATTGTAAAAATTTTTGTTCTGGTTCTGTGAAAAATGCCATTGGTAATTTGATAAGGATTGCATTGAATCTGTAGACTGCTGTGGGGAGTACAGTCGTTTTCACAATGTTGATTCTTCCAATCCAAGAACATGGTATATCTTTCCATCTGTTCGTATTGTCTTTGATTTCTTTCATCAGTGTCTTATAGTTTTCTGCATATAGGGCTTTTGCCTCCTTAGGTAGGTTTATTCCTAGGTATTTTATTCTTTTTGCTGCAGTGGTAAATGGGAGCGTTTCCTTAGTTTCTCTTTCTGATTTTTTGTTGTTAGTGTATAGGAGTGCAAGAGATTTCTGTGCATTAATTTTGTATCCTGCAACTACCAAATTCACTGATTTGCCTTAGTAGTTTTCTGGTGGCATCTTTAGGATTTTCTCTGTATAGCATCATGTCATCTTCAAACAGTGACAGTTTTACTTCTTCTTTTCCAATTTGTATTCCTTTTATTTCCTTCTCTTCTCTGATTGCCATGGCTAAAACTTCCAAAACTATAATAATAATAGTGAATAATAGTGGTGAGAGTGGTCACCCTTGTCTTGTTCCTGATCTTAGAAGAAATGCTTCCAGTTTTTCACCATTGAGAATGATGTTGGCTGTGGGTTTGTCACATATGAGTTTATTATCTTGAGGTAGGTTCCCTCTATGCCCACTTTTTCAAGCAGAGATTATGAACTTGGACTAAAGCAGGAACTCGCCATGCAAACGTATCCTAGGTCAACTTAAGGTATCCATCCACCCACCAGGCTGCGAAGAGACCCTCAGTAGGTAAATAAAACAATATTTAAATGTACGAAGTTCCTTTATTGGTCCCTTCTCTATTTGATAATATGGAGAGAATAAAATATTTCTCTATATCATTGGGTCATTGGTTTTCCCAAGCACTAAAAAAATGATAATAGGAAAATTGTATTTATGAGTCAATATTTATATAGTACTTAGAACAGGGTCTTATATATAATAAATGCTTTATACATTTTTTATATTAAAAGAAATTGTAAAGAATTTAAACAATGGTGGATCATGTTTTCAAATGGTTAAGGAAATTCAGGAATTTGCTTTGCTTTGGAAACAATTCTAATTAATTATTGATATTTTACATGTTCATAAGTTTACTGGTGATTTCTCTTTTTTCTCACTCGAGAGTTGAATGTGTGAGCCAGACTATTGCTCCCTGTAGGGCCTGTTTTCTGCTATGAACTGAAAATTTATGTTTCTCTTTACCAAAATCTAAATTCAATACTATACCATCTATTGTACTTTGAAAGATGCAAACATTGGAATTTTGTAACTATTCATGGAGAAATAAGGCAAAAGCATTATCTGACAATTGAAGGTAGAAAGCAATTAAGGCAGCCATATAAAGTACAACTTGAAGTGGAAAATTATGGATTGCAAGCCTTTTCATGGAAATCTATGTGTTTTCTTGTCTTGTCAAGACAAAACTGGCTCATTTCCCAAGCTTTGCAAAGCTATCCATGAGCTCTCTGGAAAACAGCAAATAAATATTACAGTCTCTCCCACACTGTCAAGGAAAAGCCAATTCCGATTATTACAATTGATGGGTGAATCAGTTTTGGGGAAAAACAAAACACAGACACATACAAAAGTTCCTGTTCCATCTTAGGTAACTAAAGTTAAACAGAGTACATTTTAAAATTGTGGGCCAATGTAGAAATGTTATTCTTTTTTTCATTTATTGTGAGTTTTCATGTTTCATTGTTGTTAGAAGTGAGCAGTGATGTGACTCATCTACAACAGCAGGTACTTTGAACAAAGCACTAAGAATTTGGCTCTCAGATACTTCAGGTGATGTGAGCTGCAACAGATTGTTTTTGTGTGTGCATGTGTCTTTTTAAATATCTTCTGAGTAGACGAATATTTTATTTATTTATTCATTCATTCATTCATTTATTTATTTATTTTTGGCTGCGTTGGGTCTTCATTGCTGCGTGTGGGCTTTCTCTAGTTGCGGTGAGCAGGGGCTACTCTTCGTTGCGGTGTGCGGGCTTCTCATCGCTGTGGCTTCTCTTGTTGCGGAGCACGGACTCTAGGCGTGCAGGCTTCAGTAGCTGTGGCTCGCGGGCTCTAAAGCACAGGCTCAGTAGTTGTGGCTCGCAGGCTTAGTTGCTCTGCGGCATGTGGGATCTTGCCGGACCAGGGCTCAAACCCGTGTCCCCTGCATTGCCAGGCAGATTCTTAACCAATGCGCCACCAGGGAAGTCCAAAGAATATTTTTAAACTAAGTGTGTATGCTACCTCAGCCTAAGTTAAGTGGAGGGCCAAAGAAAAAAGACCTAAAAATGAGATGTTGATGAAGCACAGAGATGTTCCAACTCGTTCAGTCTGAGCCATCTGGTTGCTCCAAATACCAGGTGGTCCCCGACTTAAGATTTTCCAGCATTACAATGGTGTAAAAGCGATATGCAAATTTTGAATTTTGATTTTTCCCAGCCTGGCATGATGCGGTGCCACGCTCTCTCATGATGCTGGCTAGCGGCAATGAGCCAGCTGTCAGTCAACCACGTGATCACGAGGGTAAACACTACCCAGACCACTATTCTCTTTTTCACTGTCAGTACAGTATTCTATACATTCCATGAGATGGTCAACACTTTATTATAAAATAGGCTTCGTGTTAGATGATGTTGCCCAACTGTATTCTCATGTAAGTGTTCTGAGCATGTTTAAGGTAGGCTTGGCTAGTTATGATGCTCGGTAGGGTAGGTGTATTAAATGCACTTTCAACTTAAGATATTTTCAACTTATGATGGGTTTATGGGGACTTAATTCCTTCATAATGGGAAGAAGATCTGCAGTTCCTATAAATATTTCCAACTCCAAACAAAAGAAAACTGAAAGGGGTTTGTTGTAGGGCCAAGCAAAGAACATTCCCTTTTGCTCATTAGGTAGACAAGTTTCTTGGTGGCTGAATCCAGTTGCGACTCCTGATTGACTTAGAGATGCAGGAGAACAGCTCCTGGGCTCAAGGTGCTTGCAGTCTGGTGGGTGGAGAGACACTGTGTGAAAAGGGCCATGGTACAGATACAATTCTGTGAAACAGTAAAAGTAGTTAAATAATTCAGCCTGGGTGGCTCTGGAAAGGCTTGACAGAGAAGCTGACATCCTATGGGAATTTAAGCAATGACTGGGAATCAACCAGGTAGCCTGGGGGAAAAGAACTTCTAGGCCAGGAGAGCAACATGAGCACGTGCTCTGAGATGTGAACTTGGGGGAAGGGTCTCCTACACACTCTAAACAAGATTAGACTTTGTTACCTAGGTAGTGCCTAACACAATGTCTGGCACATTAATAATCATTCAGTTAAAAAGTATGGGAAGAACTGTACTGGTTTTCGGGGCTACCGTTACAAAGTACACGAACCAGGTAACTTAACAGAATTTCTTGTTTCACAGTTCTGGAGGCCAGAAGTCCAAAATCAAGGTGCTGTCAGGGACACGGAGAAGGATCCTTTCTTGCCTCTTTCAGCTCCTGCTGGCCCCAGATGTTCCTTGGTTTATGGCAGCATAACTCCAGTTTCTGCCTTGATCTTTATACTGCCATCTTACCTCTGTGTCTGTTTCTGTGTTTTCTCTCCCTGTGCCTCTGTTTTCTTTTCTTGTAAGGACACCAGTTATATCAGATTAGGAATCACCCTAATTGAGTATGACTGCATCTTAACTTGATTACATCTTCAAAGAACTCTATTTCCAAATAAGGCCACATTCACAGGTACCAGGGGTTAGGACTCAGCATAACTTTGTAGGGGACCCAGTTCAAACCCCAACGAAAGGTACGAGCCATTCAAGGTTTTGTTGCAGGGGACTTGGACCATATTTTAGAAAATTGACTCTAAATGCAGTGCCAGGGCTATATTAGAGTGCTGGAGAATTGGAAGGAAGACCAGAGTAAGGACTATCAGTCAAGGAGTTGTTGAGAGAAGACAGAGATGCTGAAAACTTGAACTGAGGAGGTAGCAGTGGAGACAGAGAAAGGGAGGGGAATATTAGCTCCATAAACTAATCAAAGTGAGGGACTTGACAACTTATTAGACATAGGTAGGATTCAAGGTGATTCCCAGATTTCCAGCTTAGGAGGCAAACTTGACCAGCAGTGATACCTTAACACCAATACAGAAAGTAACAGGAAAAGGTTGTTTCCCAAAGGATATTGATGCATTCAGTCTTGTACATATTGTATTGGAGATACACTTGTGGCAAAGAGTTAGTATAGATAGCATCGTCCAGTAGAACTCTCTACAGTGATGGAATTGTACTATATCGGTGCTGTCTGGTGCAATAGCCACTGGCTACATGTGGCTAGTGAGTCCTGAAATGTGCACACAAGGAGCTGAATTTTTAGGTTAATTTTAATAAATTGAATTTCTAGTAGCCTTAGGTGGCTATGGCTACCATAGTAGGCAGTACTGGTCTAGCAGGTATTTGGCTATATGCGTTTAATGTTTGGGAGAGATACGCAGAAAAGGCATGGTCTAGACTGGAACTTGAGTTTCAGGAGTCATTAGCCTAGAGGCAATTGCTGAAGCCGTGTGAGTGCATGAGCCCACGGTGAGGAGGGGGGCAGGTGCTAACAGAAGAATTAAGGATGAAACTCTGTGGAAACACTGGTGTATAAGTGGTGCACCACAGAAGAGGGTGAGAAAACAGCTCCTGAGAAGGAGAAAGGAAAAGCAGAAGAGAGAAAGGTGCCGCAAAACCAGGGGAGAAATTTCAAGGAGAGAACAGTCCACCGTGACATAAAAAAAAAATTTTTATAATAAACTATGAGAGTAGACTTTCACCATTACAGTATTCTTTTGCCAGTAAATGCAGTGCTCATATTTTGTTCACCAAAAGTACATTGTGCTCTAACCATGGATTTTATCTATATTCTATTTATCTTTATTCTCCCCCTATCACCCCCCATTGATGTGAAAGACATTTCAAAGGCAACAATAAGAAATTTATGAAGATGGGACTATACAAGAAGCCTAGTGGGGCAGGAGAAGATGGCCAAGAGACTTGCTCACTGGAAATCCAGAAGAGTATGGCCCTAAAAACTCAGCCCCAGAGCAGGAGGGCCCAGAAATTCTTTCCCATGAGGTCCTCAGTAGAGATTTATAATTTTTGTCAAACACTTCTACAGATAGCAATATCTTAACCTTTCATGGACTGCACCTAACTACTCTGTAAAGTGGGTGGAATTATTTCCAGTTCACAAAAGAGGAGGTTGGTGGCCCCTGGAGTTTCAGCAACTTGTCTCACATGATGCAAGTTGCACATAGTAAAGCAGAGGCAAGAATCCAAGTTCATCTGTCTTCAATGTTCTTTTCACCTTAACAGTGTTTCCTAAACTTGAGACATTTACAAATGCCGTCATGATTTTTGCCATATTTCCTCACACCTGTACTATTAAATACTATCACTTAATATTTTTAAAAGTAAACTTAAGTTATTTAAAAGCCAAATATTCATAACCTTACTTGAAAGACCAGTATCGTTAGTCATAATTAAATGATTTTTTAAATAAGAATAAACTATAAAGAATAATTTTTTAAAAACATTAAAATGTTATTAAATGCTAGCTTAATACTGCTGCCTGTCAAAGACTTTGAATCTGAACCTTTCTTTTTATTAAAAAGGAAGATTAACAAATGGTTAAAGAGGTTCTAAAAATATGCTCTACCAAAAGGAGAATATCTCCTCACCTTTTGAAAAGGGTTGCATCTAATAGCAGTGGTACTCAGGGATAAAACATCCTACTTTCCATTAAAGAATAAATAGTATAAGGTCATCTCCCTTTGCCATTTTACAGATTTTTTAAAAAGTACTAGGAAGTCATCATTTCAACAAAAAATAAAGCCATAAGGAGGCTGTGAATTATAATCCAGGACTCTTACATAGTTTCTGAGGCCACTTGATATTTCCTCGGGAATAAATTGTCTAAAAGATCCTTTCTAGATACTCAGTGTTGCAGGCAAAATCAATCTGCACTATAGGTTCCCAAGGTGCCATTCTGTACATTTCATTGATTATATTTATGGCTTTTAGGGCAACATGGGTTAAAAGTGTGACTGTTCTCTCTCTTTTAGAGGAACTAAAGGACAAAATAGACTCCACACTCAAATCAGTTTAAAGTCAAAAACTGGATAAATTGAGGAATTGGTGTTAGGCATAAAAATAGAGCCAGGTGTTGGACTAGACTATATCCCCTGATATGAGAGGACCCTCATGCCCTCATCAAGATGTCAGGGACCAATCACCATACCTCTACCTTTATAGGACTGATCCAGGTGACTGACAAAGCAGGGTTTTTGTTCTTGGGCAGAAGTCTTAGCCATAATCTGATCCTGGGGGGTGCCACCTTCTGAAGGACATTCCCAACAAGAACCCTTGAGTCCTAAAGGTAACTCCTTCCAGGTAAAATGCAGGATTGACCTTGTCTGTATAAATTTCCACTTTATAGCAACCAATACCTCAAATAAGTTCTAGGGTGTGTCTTTGATGTGAACCACATTAAAAGAAAATATTTTGAAATAAAACAAGAAGAGAAAGATCTCTTAGATTGTATTTTTTTTTCACTAGCTAGGTTTTATGGATCTATTTTTTTAAGCTTGAGTTTAAGCTAAGAAAAGAAACTTTGCTTTTTATGGCAAGAGTTCTTGAGTAGAAAGGCAGCTTACAATGGAAAGCATCTTGCACAAAAGTTTTGGTAATCAGAGGGGGAAAATGCAGAGTAGCTTTGTAAATTTTGACATTGAAAGGCCAATGTAATGTAAATATGACTTCCTAGAGTGTAAACAGCAGTGGTTTGAAAATAAAAACTTGTACAAAACAGGCAGCTATCTAGTTAGAAGAAAATGTGTCTAATAAGCATGTATGCATGAGATGCCTTGAATATTTTTGATACTGTACTATAATTACTGAAGAGGTAAAATTTCTAGGACCTTTGAAACCATGAGAATAAAAGTTCATAGGGTTTTCCCTCCAGAAAAAGACAGCTATACTTTTTGGTATTCTTCACATATTTAATTTAACAACATAAAACACATCGTTTGCACATAAATCACGTACTTGGAAATGTTTGAAATTATTAATGGAGCCACAAGTTCTTAAACTTTAAAGTATCCACTGTCTCTTATTTTAGACAACAGATGAAAATATCAGTATAAAAAAGTATAATTCTATTCATTTGATTTAGGATCTCCATTGTATGAAATGAAAATTAGCCTCATTTTGAGAAAATCCAAAAGTTTACCAAAAATATTCTTTAATTCAAATGTTTTCCACTTCTAGGAGATTTTATATTCACTGTCCTTACCTTGGACTCCTGAAAACTGACTATTTTTTCAGACTTAGACATACTTTTCTATCCTTTTCCATCCTGGATTTTGTGTGATTCAGGCACATTCTCAACATAGAGTCTTTTTTTCTCTCTCCCTGAAGGCTACAAGCAATTGGAAAGGGCAGAGTCTTTGCTGTGGACGTACTTGAATGGGGCTGCAGTGCAGAAAGGAGGTGGGCTGGGGACATTTGCTTTATAATCTACTCAAGTGCAAAAACTCCTCCCTTCCAGACCACACTGGGCACTCAGGCAACAGTAACCATGTGTGTTAAATGATCCAGTGAATAAATGAATCGTCACTTTCTTTTCTGCCTATAAATCTGTAATCCAAGAATCTGCAGCATCCCAACCTACTGAATTTTCATACCCAGTGTCTATCCCTGTGTATGTATTCCTTGCAGTTTATTCTGTATATTTTCCTGAAGACACCAGTGGTGTGTATCCAGCTTCCTGATACCATTAGGAGACACAGATGTGCCACAAAATACATGTCCTATTGCAAAAAATTGTTTGTTCGTTTCTCCTTAAATTCTCCCATTCTGCTTTCATGACATTTACATGTGTTCATCTCTATCTTTCTTAGAGTCTTACATATTCATAACTGACAACCTCTTTTCCAATTCCATTTTTATATGTGAAATTAACCAAACATGTCCTTTTTTGCAGATTTTATCATTTTTCCTTTTATAGCTTTGTCTGTTTGTCCATCCCTCCATTCACTGATCCATCCTACAACGAAGTAATTCATTGAGTCTACCTTTAACTGATTCCGTTATCAATTCATGTATTTATTTTTGAAAAAAGGTTTTGCTCATAGATTGTCTGCAGAGTAGACAGCAGTCTTGGTAAATTTAAAAAGCCACCTACCTTTTACATTCTGGAAATTTCTCATATGTGATGAAGATGTATTTGTCTCCTAAGAGTTTGGGCATTCCTTGTCCTGATATTTCAGGGGACATTTGATCTTCAAAGAAGTGATCCAAGCGGCCTTTGCATACCCCCCTTCCAATGATTCTTGCCAAGAACGCTGTGGGTGGTATCTGCGCCTCATGGCCATGTGGATACCATAGAAGCAGCAGGGAAGAAGGGCTTTTAAACAAGCTACTCTGTGCCATTTCGTGATCCCCATTTCCAGTTATCAAAAGGACTTCTCAGAATTTAAGGACACTTAATGCAAGCATCAGTAGATGTGATTCTTGATAGAAGCTTTTGGAGTTGTATATTTCACTTGGTACTTTCTGCCAGTGCTATTTTCCCTGCTCAAAATAATGCCTGGCAGAGTAGTTCTTCCATATATTATCCATGCATCTCACCATTTGCCTAGGGGGGACAGTAAAGAAAGATGTAGTGTAATGGCTAATTTTTATATAAATGTATACAAAAGTGTACAGTGTATTAAAAGTAGCAATAATATCCTCTCAGTGATTGTTACACTGTGTTATCTCCCAATGGGTGTATCACCCTACTGCTAAGATAAACAGGTTGAGTTTGCCCTCAAGACATCAGATAGGTAGAAATTCACTTGGAATAGGTATTCAGTTATGAAAATATGTTCATTCCTACAAAATATTCTAAAGTCATATTCTAAGTTCATATAAAGTCATCTTTCTTTCTGCTTCTGTTTGTCTTGCAATGTCACAAGGCCACGAGGAGGGTTCCAGGTTTCTTCTAACTCTCTCATCTTAATATTTGTCTTTGATCCTTTCCTCTCTGAGTGTGTGTCCAGGTATCAGGGCATCAGCATCCTTGTTTCTAAGCTCTATCAGAAAAATTAGCAGCTGTTGCCAATGTCCATTTAGCTGCCAGTCTCTGAAAAGGACATAGGAGAAAAAACTATGTACAAAGAGAGCATTAGGTCCTTCCGTGGTGCCATGGGCACATGGAATGCGTGACTTGGTAGCGGAAATGGTCCTTGTTTGGAATTTGAAGCCATACTATCTTTTCCTGGCACATAGACATTCATACTCTAGGACTCTTGATAGTTCTATACGGAAAAAGTACTTCCTGTTTATATAAATCATACCTTGTGGCAATAAATGGCTCCAAGTATCAAAGGGTAAAAGAAACTGTGTGGCAAGCTATGCATATTTTTTCCATAATAGCATTTATTTCCAAATTAAAAATTTGTGCTTACGTGTTTATGTGTGCATGTATTCTGCGAAAAAAAATATATTTGTATATTTCTATTTCCCCAAATATATATGTTTCTTGATATAAAATATCAAGAAAAGATACTTTGTGACAACATCTAGATATAAATAGCTCCAGGTGTTATTTGTCTTAGTCTGTTCAGGCTACTATTGCAAAAAGGCACTCGGTGGCTTATAAACAACAAAAATGTATTTCTCCCGGTTCTGGAGGCTGCAAGTCCAAGATCAAGGCACTGGCAGATTCGGTGTTTGGTGGAGGCCCACTTCCTCGTAGATATCTGCCTTCTCACTGTCACCTCACGCGGCAGAAGTGAGAGCGAGCTCTGTGAGGTCTCTTTTATAAAGGCACTCATCCCATTCATGAGGGTTCTCCTCTCGTGACCTAATCACCTCCCAAAGGCCCCACCCCTAGTACCATCAACTTGGGGGTTAAGATTCACTCAACATGATTTTGAGAGGGCTAGAAACATTCAGACCATAGCATTACTCATCATTCTTCATTATTTTTATAATTATCGGGTGCTATTTATTCAATTATGACAAACTGTATCCTTTCAAAAATTCTCAGAGGGTTTTTGACCTACTGTAGAATAAATAGGAAAAACTCAGAGAAACCTGGTGTATGCTCTGGAAAAAGACACATCCAGGTTTTCTGGCCGAAATCTCCCAGACTCCCCTACTCTTCTACCACCTTGGGGAGCAGTGCAGAGCCATCATGAATTACTGATGAGAATCCTGTTGCCAAGCGCTAGAGAGGAGAGCCATTACTGTGCTCCTGAGTCTTCCAGGGCAGAATGTTCCCCACGGAGGTGCCAGACTGCCATCTTTTTCTGAGTGTGAATTCCCTTAATACCAGGGCATGATTATTGGCAAAGAAAAGAAAGGAAGAAACTAAAAGCGTTACTAAATGCACAGCCGTGCTAGGCAGTCTGGATGCATTCCTATAATCCAGCGCTGGGAGTATGAAAGAGCGACGAAAAGTGAACCCGTTATAGATGCAGGTTTTAGGAATCCACCTCCACCTCCATCGTAAGTATAGTTCATTCCTCGGGGGCCTAAATCAAGCCGTGCAGGTCTCCACAGAACAATTAAGTGTCTTCTTTCTCAAGACGAACAGAATGTAGGCAGGCAGGAGAGAGATTTCAGAGCCCTCACAGCTGCTAAAATGTCAGAGCTGAAAGCCTAAGATTGCCCCTCCTTCCTGGTCCAAAAGAAGTTGTTCAACTGCCTAAGAAAAATGGTAACTTCAGAGGCAATTCTTGGAGTTTATGTAATGATGGTTAGTACCATGGTAGTTTGGATGGCAGTTCTGAAATCCCTAATTGGTGTACACTTAAGGTTTTCCTTAAAGATTTACTGTTCATTGTAGCTGATTACAAAAGAGAGAAGTACATATTTCTTTTCTTATGAATGACTTAAAATGCAGTATGTATACCACCTGGGATAGAAAAGTACATGCCAAGCTAGATATTAATCCTTTTTAAACATATAAATATTTCCTTTCAATTCAAGACATTTATGTGCACCTACTATGTACCGTAAACCTACGCCAGGGGCTGCCAGGACACAAATAAGAAAAGGATTTAATCCTGTCTCAAAGGAGTTTTTAGTGTAATAGAAGACATATCTATCATCTGTTGCCACAGCAATACTGTGGTACAAATCATCCCAAAACTCAGTATTCTAGCTTCCACGTCTGTGGTTCATCTGGGCATCCGTTGACTCCAACCGGGCTTGGTTGAGCTTGGCCCTGAGCTGCAGGTTGGGGCCAGTTCTGTCTGCTCATCTGATGAGATGATGGGCCTCTCGTCATCCTAAGATGAGTGGACCAGCCAAGCATGTTCTTCCCATGGTGATGACAGAAGCAGGTGGGCAAGCCCAACCACACAAATGGCTTTGGACAAATCACATCCCCTAATATTCACTAGCCAAAGCAAGTCACATGGCCAAAGCCAACATCACTGGACGGAAGAAATATACTCTGCCTAGGAAGACTGCAAAGATACATGACAAAGCATATGGGGATATAGGGAGAAATGCAAAAGTGAGAAAAATAATACAATGAGGCACATTAGGGAAAGATAAATTCACACATGCCTGTATAACAAAGGGTGGGAATTTCAAAAGGGAAGGGACTAATTATATCTCAAAGACACTAAGGAAGTATTCTTAGTGGAGGTGACATTTGCACTCAGTCACAAAAGGTGTTCGCATTTCAAGAGGCAGACAAGGTGTATGTATAGGTGTGTCGGGGGGAGAGGGGAGTACAGATAATAATTTAAGGACGCTCCAAGAGCAATAGTGGTGGACATGTGTAGGACAGTCTCAGTGTTAGGTTACAGAGAAGTAAATTCAAAAGAAAACATAGAAGTAGAAAAAGTATATCAATAAGAAAACTACAAGTAGACAGCAGAGATGTCCTGTGTCAGAAGTTCTTGTGTTATATGTTATTGCCGGAAGTTCTTTGAAAAGACAAGTGTTTGAAAATTCTGAAGGTACGAAATGTGAAAAAGCACACAAGGATAGAATTTTTGTTTAAGTCTTTAGAGCTATAATTAGAGCTGGAAATGACTTAGAAATTATCTAGATCAACTCACTTATTTCACAGATAAAGAAATGTGTATTTTGGAGGTAAATTCATTCTCTCTCTCTCTCTCTCTATATATATATATAAATGTATATTCACACATCTGTATGAAATATATAAACATATTTAGAAAGAGAATAAATGTCTTCCTAAATAAATCTATCCATCTAAATATGTAAAATATATACTATATAAATATATTTATATAGCACGAGAATAAATTCTTCTGTATATATGTATATATGTCTCTCAAGGTTGGGAGAGGGGCAGCTATGAAATGAGCAGACTTCTTAAAGCAGTATTCTAAAGAACTCTCAATCCCTCATAAACTTAAAAACCACTTGCATCTTCATCAAGTGATCTTTCTGGTTCTGAGGAACAGAATATGAGTCACGTTATTCAAATGCAAAGGGAGGAATGATTAATAAGAAGGAAAAATAAGTATTGCCACAGATACTCAAGGCCTGGAAATACCATCTGAAGTGCCAGGTCTAACGGAGGAAGGAAGCAGGGGCTCCCCAAAACTCAGACCGCAGAGTTTGGGGTACCGTTATCAAAAGACGGGGGACTGAACCCCAGGGGGCAGGTGAGGGCAAAGACAGCAAATGTTCTCTATACCCGCTGGCCAGTCTTTCCCCTCTTGTGAAACACATTCCCCTCATTCGTAAATGAAGCATAATCATCTGCCTAACTAAAGTATAATCAGAAAAGTAAATCAGTTTGTGTTCATAATATATGAGCTTTCTTCCCAGTATGGAAATAATGAAACTTTGAAGTTGTGCCCTTTAGATAATCACCATTAACGTAGATCAAAGGTCAGCAGACTATAGCCCTTGTGCCCTTTAGATAATCACCATTAACATAGATCAGAGGTCAGCTGGGCCAAATCAGCTGATCTGTTTTTACAGGACAAATTTTATGGAAAAATAGCCACGACTGCTTGTTTACATATTGTTTATGGCAGCTTTTGCACTAAAACAGCAGGGTTGAGTAATTGCAGCAGAGACAGAACCCATACGGCCTGCAGTGCCTCAGCTATTTCTTATCTGGCCTTTTACAGATAGTTTGCCCACCCCGGGTGTAGATATTGGAGGATTAGCCCTTTTCTGGAATGGGTGAAACATGCATGTGCTTCCACTTCCGGTGATGGATTCAGCAGGGGTCGGCCCAGGAAGGATGTCAGTGGCATGAGTGTCACCTCCCTTGCCTCCTTCCCGGGGCTCCGCTCCGGCCATCCTTAACCCTTTGCTCTATGTCCTTTGCCAGACTCCGACCTGAGCATGCGCACACTGAGCACGCCCAGCCCAGCCCTGATATGTCCACCCAACCTGCCGGGATTTCAGAATGGAAGGGGCTCGTCCACCTCCTCGTCCTCCATCACCGGGGAGACGGTGGCCATGGTCCACTCCCCGCCCCCGACCCGCCTCACCCACCCGCTCATCCGGCTCGCCTCCCGGCCCCAGAAGGAGCAGGCCAGCATCGAACGGCTCCCGGACCACGCCATGGTGCAGATCTTCTCCTTCCTGCCCACCAACCAGCTGTGCCGCTGCGCCCGCGTGTGCCGCCGCTGGTACAACCTGGCCTGGGACCCGCGCCTCTGGAGGACTATCCGCCTGACGGGCGAGACCATCAACGTGGACCGCGCCCTCAAGGTGCTGACCCGCAGGCTCTGTCAGGACACACCCAACGTCTGTCTCATGCTGGAAACCGTAAGTGTCAGTGGCTGCAGGCGGCTCACGGACCGAGGTCTTTACACCATTGCCCAGTGCTGCCCGGAGCTCCGGCGGCTGGAAGTCTCGGGCTGCTACAATATCTCCAACGAGGCAGTCTTCGATGTGGTGTCCCTCTGTCCCAATCTGGAGCACCTGGATGTGTCAGGTAGGTGGCCACTGACCTGCCATCGGCAGGCCCTTCCCAGTGCACCATCCCGAACCCGTAAAGGACACTGCCACCTGGGAAGGGTCCCCCTTGTGATAGCCAGGGGTCAGGAGGCTGACTCTTCTTCCTGAAAAACTGTCTTTACGGAGTCATGACCCTGGGGGCCAGAGGTATGCCTTTCATCAAATGATGTCAACTTCTTAGAGGAACTAGAGGCACTTTTTGTCCGGCAGTTCAAGTTGGGGTGACTTTTAAGCGTGTCTTTCCTCCCCATCGTTCTCAAAGTAATTTCAGGGCAACCGTAGATAATGGGAACTAAATATCTAATCACAGATAAATAGGAACCCACTCTCTAACTCAAACGGAGGTAGTTTAGAAACTGCCCTGACGTCCACTGGTTACTGTTTCATGGAGCCTGAGAGCTGTGTGTAAGCTGATTCTGTGTTGTGGCCTGTGATTGTGATTGTTCACCGTTTTGTAGACATTGGGGAAAATCCATCACGGCCAAGCATCTCTTCATATTTCACCCCTACTCTCCTCGCCCTTGGGTTGATTTTGCATCTTTTCTCAAGCACAGTTCTCAATTAGTAGTGCAAGGTTAGGGCCCACCAGGGAGAGCCTTTTTAGTTCCTTTTAAAAATGAAGGAAATCCCAGCATGGCTGCTTTGCTTGAAGCCCTCTCTCAGGCAGGAAGAATTAAAACCCAGACTCATACTTAGGCGCCAGACGTGGATCCAGCCGGACTGACAGCCTTTCTTTATCTCATTCACTGCTCGGTCAGAAGACGAACATTCGAGAGGCTGAAATGTGTAAGATGCATCAGGGAGTTAAAGAAATGAACAGCGTGAGCTACAACCTCAGGGATTGTTGGGGAAGGGGGTCAAGAAGTAAAAACCACTGTGACGGGTGAATAAACAGAATTGGGGATTTACAAGCATCTGAGGTAAATGATACCCTCCAGCAAAAGCTGAGGTAAAAGTCTCCTCTCTGAGCTCGCTCTCTCTTTTGAAAACCGACATCTGAAAATATTTCAGATGACAGTCAATTATTTCTCGCAGATTCTTTCCCTTGCTGGAAAGCAGCTCTTTGCGCCCCCTCCTTCAGCTGGCTCCAGGACAAAGCCGTAGAAACCTTATGTTCAGTTCGTCATGAGCAGCTGTTGGCGTAAAGAAGCAGGAAACGAAAAGGTTTTCTTACATTTTCCCCCCAAGGAATTCTGGAAAAAGAAAGCATTGTGATGTTGTAGAAACTAGTTTCAAAACTCTGTGATTTGGGACAATTCACAGCTTTCTCTAGATGTGTTTCCTCTTCGTTTAAAAAAAAAAAAAGGGGGGACGGGGGGTGCTAAGGGATTGGATTCTTTGAAAGGCTAAGATTGTGAAGCTTGTGGGCCTCTTTTATAAACACCTCATTTTCTCAGATTAGAAAATGACTCATTTTTGGAATCCTCATCTTTGTTAAAGGGGCACCCCATGCACCCTCAGTACAGGCTGCAAGTAATTGTGTTCTGTCCTTGGAGTCCGTTTGAAATTCAGAAATGCAGAAACTACTTTGGCTATTTGAGAATGGAAATTTCTGGGCTTCTAGCCTGAGTGTATGGATCCTGCTTGGTCCCTTTGCTAACCATTATGTAAGCCTTGATGCCCTTCGTCATTATCAACCTGCCCCATTGCAGAACCTAAAATATTTGTGTATCTTCCTCACATGTCTTCCGATGACACGCTGTGATCTGGGTATATAAAAACTGTGTACACGGGGGAAGCTCTAACTCACCGAGAGCACATAATTGTAGATATTGGCAGGAGTGGTGATGGGTATTTTCATGTAGATGAACTTGAAGGACCCAACAGGCCATAGGGATGGATCTGTTATCACCACCTCTGAACAGCGCCCTCCGGTTCTGAGGGAATCTAGAAATTGTGATTTCACCTATGCCTTGTTCCCTTTGGTTCTCACATCTGGTCTCTGACAGTGACCACCTTCTCAATGGCAATAAACTTGACTTTGGAAGACTCATCGCTGGTCTAGAGCCTAATTCCCCCAGAGGACGTGAGACTGCCCCTCCCATCCCTTGAAAGTTGTCTTTTCAAGTCATTGAAAGTTACTATAACTAGCTCTAGTGTTTTTTCATTATCATCACTTATTACCTTTTATTAAAGTTTAGTCAGGCTTCTCCAGAGAAATAGAACCAATAGTATATATATAAAGAGATTTATTAAGAGGAATTGGCTCACACAATTACGGCATCTGAGAAGTCCTACGGTCTGCCGTCTGCAAGCTGGAGACCCAGAAAGACCAGTGATGCAGTTGGTCTGAGTCTAAAAGTCTGAGAACCAGGGTTGCTGATGGTGTAAGTCTCAGTCCGAAGGCAGGAAAAGACCAACGTGTTAGCTCAAACATTCAGGCAGAGGGAGGGTTCTCCATCCTCCACCTTCTGTTCTATTCAGACCCTCAACAGATTGGATGGTGTCCATCTGCACTGAGGAGGGCAGACTGCTCGACTGAGTTCCCCGGTTCAAATGTTCATCTCAACCAGAAACACGCTCACAGGCACACCAGAAATAAGGTTTAGCCAAATATTTTGGCATTTCATCACCTAGTCAAGTTGACACATAAAATTAAACATCACAATTAATAACATCATTAAACATCAATGGACTATATTAAGACTAACCAATTTTTAAAGTGTAAAATCTTGTGATTATTACAAGTGAAATGGCTTCAAAAGGGTCCCCTGTAATTGGAGATCTGGGAGTCCTCGTTACTACTCTTCCTAATCTTTTATATCAGACCAGTTGAATCCTGTCCCTGTGATTCTGCTTCCCCAGAACCTTGAGTCCGTCCCTCTCCCCTACCTGCCAGCCTGGATGCATGCTTCCCCCATCATTGCCCCTACACCCATCTCAACCTCATCAACCCGCCCTCCACACGGCCAGCCTCCAAAGGGATGTCTTCAAACTGCAAGTCTAACCATCCGTTTTCCTGCATAAAATCTCCAATTCCTCCTCATGACATACAGGAAAAAGTTCCTCAGCAGAGTATATATGGCCCTTCATGAGCTGCCCTTTTCAAGTTCAAACCTCACGCCTTTCCTATGGAACCTCAGTGCTCCCTTCTGTAGAACCAGTTGCATTTCCCAAACACATCATGTCTGTGCACACTGTGATGTGTGGGCACTCTCTGACCTGCGTGCCATTCCCTCCTCTGCCCCCTGCCTCTCCCCAGCAGCCCTCTTAACAGATTTCTCATTGCTGGACCCCCAGTGCAGCATCCCTTAAGTAAAGCCTTCCCTGCCTGATGCCCGGTAAGCTGAAGGTTTCCTCCCAGGTGTCTACCTTTTGAGTATAAGCAGGTAGAGTGTTACTGGGTTTTGCAACTTTATACTTGTATATTCCCAGATTCCTTTCTCTCAATTCATTACGAGCTTTATGTGGGCAAAAAATGAGGCATATTTTATCTCTGCACTTTACGATATTATAATTAAGTGAACAGAGGGGTGTCAAAGCCCTAAACAGTCATCTTGACCTCTGAAGGCTTCAAACAAAGTTGTCATTGGTTAATACTCTGAGCAAGCATTTAGGAAGCTGTGTGCAGTAACTAAAACTTCCTCACCAGTAAAATTGAGTTCGTTGGGAGGATTAAATGAGTTAATTCATGGTAAGTCCTCACATGTGTGTTCTGCTGAAAACCATGTAGTAAGCATTCAATAAATCATAACGGTTATCATCATTTTTGGATTGTCATAGTTATTAACATGCTTGCAAGGCAGTAGTTGGTCTTCAATGACAGTAGTTGGTCTTCATCTGGCCTTTTATATCCCAGAGAAGTAGATATTACCCCAATAATGAGAGGAAGTGGTAATGAAGAGCATATTTGTGGCTGAACCAAATCTGGAATTAATTGAAGATATCCCCAGATTTGTTCAACCCATACTGTTCACTCTCTGTTGTGTAATATCCCTACTCCTTACCCTGAATGTTAAGGCAGGCCCCCAAGATCTGATCCCAATGGACCATTCCCATCTTAGTTGCCATTAAATCCTATGTTCTAGCCTATCAACACTCCTCACTCCCCCTCTGCCTCTATGCTTTCTTGTCTCTCGAATTTACTCATACTATTACCTTATACTACCTGAGCTCCGTATCTGTGTATTAAAATTGTTTTGCTCTTCCAAGAGTCCCCATACAGGTATCACCACTCCCAAGACTTCTGATGCCCCAGTGTCTAAATATTCACTTCATGCAGACACATCTACTGTAAATCTCTCATGCAATTCATCAGTTGCACGCTATATGTACCATCCCTGCTATATTAGAAACCTTGGATCAGGAAACTTTTCCCTAGTCTGACTGTACAAGTCCTATAATCTCACTGAATCTGAGATGCCTCATCTTTAAAAACTGAAGTTTAAATTGAATGATTTCTCAGGTTCTCTCCATGTCTGTTATGTATGAATGCATCCACTAGCCACAGATATTACCTACTGAGCCATGAACCAGTTTACTTTCTTTTCAACCCAAACTTAGCAAATCTGTAAGAATTAAGGCTAAAGCTTAAATTTTAAATTATTGATCTAAAATGATGCAAGCATATCAAAATAGTGTCTTTACCAAAACTGAGCTCAGCTAGCATTTCATTAAATTTGGGGCTTAGTTTCAAAAACCAAGCATATATTGATATTTCCCTGGACCAAATAGAGTATCCTCCCTGGAGTGCAGCAGATTTTACTAGATTTTTTTTTTTTTAATAGGAAACTGGAACTAAGAGTTTAGGAACAAACGTTGTCCTATGATCTTGAAAAACGAAGTGCCTTCACAGGCATCACGGATGGGCAGCCACTACTGTGAACATATAAATTCAGCATAAGCAGGATCCCAGTCAGTATAAAAAAGAAATTCAAAATAAAGGAAGATTTAAAAGTTACAGTTGAAGGGTACCAACCACGTTCCGCAAAACCACGGAGCCCACTGGAGTAGTGTGGGCAGCCTCGACACAAGCTGCATCTTTGTTCTCCAGTGTTGGAGTATATGCTTTGCTCCTTCCTGAAATTCTTTGACTTGGTAGCACATGGCTTCTGAACCTCATTATTCCCATGACCTGAACTTTATAAGAGTTTCCTGGGCAGCCTGCCAGGAGTGGGAGGAAAATTCCCCGTTAGCACTGTCACGTGGTCATTTAGGAGCCTTGGAGATGACGTCATCAACCAAGGCACAGAGCTGCCAAGGTTGAGGCACCTGGCTTTAGAGCTGCCAGAGGGATTTGGGGAAAGCAAAGAGAAAATGAAAAGTATATATGCGGTCTATGTAGCAGAATGAAATATATGTATACATGTACATTTATTTATATAATGTGGATCAGCTATAGTTATTAATTATATTCATATACGAAAAATATACTGTACATATTTTAAAGAGTAATAGCCAATGAACTGAAATACACAATTAAATGAGGGTTTCATATGTCATTATATATTCATTATATATTATATATATAATGTTCATTATATATAAAATATATAATAATTATATAATATATAGTATAAATATATGCATATAAAATGCATATACACACAGACATTCTTAGGGGAAGGGAGGTTGGAAACAGTGTTTCGAGAGGCATCTAAAGATATCTTCCTCAGCACTAATTTCCTTATCTGTAAAATGGATGTTTTTAAGAATCAAGTGAGAAAATGTTTATAAAAGCACTTTGTAAACTTCATAATTCAACATAAATAAGAGGCATTATAATTAACTATAAAACAGACAATCAGTTTTTCAATGTAGATATACATCAGCTACGGTCAAAGTCCCGAGGACATTTAAACGTTGGAAGTTGGATTATCCCATCAGGTCTTCTTAGAAAAGACTGTACGCACTCTATAAATCATTCATTCATTCAACAGATACTCAGTGAGCACCAGCTATGAACCAGGTATGAGGGATACAGCGGTGAACAGTGCAGAGTCCCTTTTCTCAGGAGCTTACACTACAGAGTGAGGACAGCAAATACATAAGTGAATAAATAAATATATAGTGCCTCAAGGTGATAACAAGTGCTGAAAATAAATGGGGATACTAGTTCATACAGGGTGAAGAAGGAAGAATTGTCCAATAAAGGGACATTTGCTCAGAGACCTAAGAAAGTGGAGGTGGCCCATGGCGCTATCCAAGGAAACCCTGTCCAGTGCACACATGCTGAGGCAGGGGGGCACCTGAGCCATCTGGGAACCAGCAAGGAGGCCAGTAGGGTTGGAAGAGGGGGTAAGAGATAAGGGCACGGGGGTGCAGGTCCTTGGAGGCCCCTTTCGATTTTACACGTGGTGTGAGATGGGTACCTTCTGAAGGCTTTGAGCATGATATAGATGGAATTCTGTTTTCCAGAATCTCTCTGGCTGCTGTGAGGAGAATAGACCATAGAGGGGTAAGGGTAGGGCAGGGAAACTGGTCGAGGGGCTAGAGGAATAACCCCGATGACGCAATTGTTCTTCCTTGACCAAAGAGGGTTGAACTGAATCCCTAGACGGCCACCTTGTTAGACTAATAACTATTGATATATACATTTGCCATAGTTTTCAAAGTACGTCCGTATCCATTATCTCTCGTTGCATCCTCATTATACCCCGTGGAGGCACGCCAGCTACTCATTCTCATTTCAGAGGAGAGTCTTGAGACTCAGGAAAGTTAAGCCTCCGGCCTCAGGCCATAAAAAGTAGATCTGAACTGGTTTGTGAGCCCCAAGCCAGTGTTCTCTTTCTGCCACACCCAGGTCATGGCCAACCCTTCTATCTCATATCTCATTTCTTTGGACCAGACCATTGTAGGGTGAGAACTAACCTTTACTGAGCTTCCCGAACTTTCCAGGGCCAGGGCAGGATATTTACACACATGGTCTCATTGCCTCTTCACAGCCACCTTGCAGGGAACGTGATCGTCCTTATTTTAAGACAAAGGAAGTACCGAGAAGGATTGATTTGCCCAACGTCAGGCAACTAGTGATGGATCTGGAATTGGAACCGTTATCTTTCTGATTCTAGAGCCCCAAAGCCTCTTAAACCCAAAGTCGTTAAATGATGAACATGGAAAGCCCATTCTTGCGTTCCTCCTCCGTAGGGGCTGGGAAGGGAAGGGGTAACCTCAGGACCTGAATCCAGAGAGGGGTAGGAATCCGTAAAGGAGTCCCCCAGCTGCGCCCGCACTCCCCATTCTCGGAGGTCGCTCTGAGCGTGTGTTCTGTCTCTTCGTGTAGGCTGCTCCAAAGTGACCTGCATCAGCTTGACCCGGGAGGCCTCCATTAAACTGTCCCCCTTGCATGGCAAACAGATCTCCATCCGCTACCTGGACATGACGGACTGCTTCGTGCTGGAGGACGAAGGCCTGCACACCATCGCGGCGCACTGCACGCAGCTGACCCACCTGTACCTGCGCCGCTGCGTCCGTCTCACGGACGAGGGCCTCCGCTACCTGATGATCTACTGCGCCTCCATCAAGGAGCTGAGCGTCAGCGACTGCCGCTTCGTCAGCGACTTCGGCCTGCGAGAGATCGCCAAGCTGGAGTCGCGCCTGCGGTACCTCAGCATCGCCCACTGCGGCCGCGTGACCGACGTGGGCATCCGCTACGTGGCCAAGTACTGCGGCAAGCTGCGCTACCTCAACGCGAGGGGCTGCGAGGGCATCACGGACCACGGCGTGGAGTACCTCGCCAAGAACTGCGCGAAACTCAAGTCTCTGGACATCGGCAAATGCCCTCTGGTCTCCGACACGGGCCTGGAGTGCCTGGCCCTGAACTGCTTCAATCTCAAGCGGCTCAGCCTCAAGTCCTGCGAGAGCATCACGGGCCAGGGCTTGCAGATCGTGGCGGCCAACTGCTTCGACCTGCAGATGCTGAACGTGCAGGACTGCGAGGTGTCCGTGGAGGCCCTGCGCTTCGTGAAACGCCACTGCAAGCGCTGCGTCATCGAGCACACCAACCCTGCCTTCTTCTGAAGGGACAGCTTCCAGCCGTCGCTGTTTCCATACAGACATGAACGAAGCAAAATGTTTTTTCCAAGCAGCATATGTAAGCGCCGACACCCACCCGTAACAGCTCTTTCTTCCAGGAAGGTTCTTAGGAATCTGGCTTTTCTTTTTCCTAATTTCTCATGGGCAACAGAGGTCCAGGAAAGGAGGCTGGGGTGGGGGTGGGGGGGAGCACATTTCTATCGCAGCCAACGGTTTTTGGGGGGGGTCAGGTCATTTGTAGGCAGTTTCTCGTCTCAGAAGGATGTACCTCAGAAAGCGGATTGCAGTGTCTTTAGGAACGCGCCTTTTTCTCTCTGTCTCCCTTCTCCTGGCCACAGCCCGAGGTCTACACCCTGGTGCCTCCTACCCGACTCCTCCCTCTCCTACACCAACAGCAAATTATCAGAATAATAATGCTCTCCAGACCGCCTCCTCTTTCAACTGCTTGATTGGCCTAAAGCACATTTTTCAGCCCCACACCCAAGCAAATTCTTGTTAGATAAATGTCACAGCACCTGGTATATATGAAGCGCTTCTAAACCTTTTTAAAGAATCATTGGTGGCAGGCAGCACGGTGGAGGAAGAGACCTGCCTTGTTCCCCCACCCCCCAGCTCTGCCACTTACTAGCTGTGTGACCTTGGGCGAAGCACTTGACCTCTCTGGGCTTCGGCTTCCAGCACCGAATCAGAGGCCATCCTCTGATCTAATCGAGGATTAGCTTCATGCCCATTTTAGAGCTGAGGGAATAGAGACATCAGTAAACACAGCCTCCTTGGCATAGAGCACAGGAGACCTCTGCCTCTTCCAAGGGTGTTGATTCTGTGGATACTTTCAGGAGACACGCCAACACCAGCGTCCTGTATGTCCTTCACTCCGGTCTGAGTATCACTCACAGCCTGTTTGTTTTGGTGAGCAAGTCTCTTGGTCATCTTCTCCTGCCCAGCTAGATGGGTGGTTTCTGTACACAGATGCTTTTGGCATCATTCCACTCCACACCATCGTATGGAGGCCATGGGTTTCCTAATCCCAGCAAAACCCACATCCCCCAGTCAGGTTGATCTTTCTGAGTGGTTTCAAGTAGGAGGAAAGACACTCATAATTTTTAATTAACAAGGGAGGCCCAAGAGAACACATGCCCTCGAGGGTTTTTCGAATCCCTCTCACTGCACACGTGGCATGCATGCACACATCTGCCCTGCAGCTGGGAGGAACAGACGCCTTGGTTCTTTGTCATTCAGATCACATTTCTGCTTTTCTCATCTATTTGTTTCCTTGTGCATCCAGACTTCATCTCATGAAGCCTGTTGGGGTTAAGTCATAAGTGTCTAATCGTGCAGATTGCCACCTTGTGTGCCTTCCCCTGTGACTGTTTGCATGTCCTCTGTCAAAGACGCAGAGCAGACTTCCAGGTAGTTTAAATCCTCTCCACTCAAAAGTGCCACACAAATGGAAGAAGGAACACAATGATAAGACTTAGGTGCTGGTCCACCAACCAGACCCTTGGAATACAACGTTAAAGTCATTGCCAAGTACGCATTTTAAATGGTCCTATTTGGATAGACATCCATTTGCTATCCTCATTCGTGTGAAGTCAGGATGCCAGAAATTCCATTGCTTGTTTTCATGAAATGTAATTGCTTTTTGTTAATAAACCCATGACCTCTCTTAAATTATTCTTTGGCAACAGCCCTCCTCCGTCACTGTTCAAACAGTTCATCCATTTCTTTCTCAAAGGATCCACCACCCAAACCCAGAACCTCTGCGTCTCCAAGTCAAGCACGTGGAATGGGTTTCAGATCGAGCCTACACCCCACTTGACAACTGCACTCCTGCGTGCCTTTGTCCTATGTTGAGAAGCAGGAGGTAGGGTGAGGTGGCATCATATGAAATATGACCTCCTCTCCAATCAACACCGTCAGCAACTTAGAGGTGCACTCAAGGCTGTGTGCCATGGGGGCAAAGGAATTGTTTGGCTGGGGATAGTATCTAGTGATGGTCACAAGGTTTAGAACCGTGAAAGGGGTTGAAGGTAGCATTTCCCTGCTGTATGACTTGTGACCCTGTCTAAAGCTTCAGAATTTGAGAGTCACAAAGGATTGTGCCTAACCCCTGGCACTGGAATCTTCCAAGTGAGCTGGTTTAATTCTCCCGGAATGAGAGGAGAGATCCAAAATGGCTCCCAGAACCAGAGAAGGGGCATCCCACTCCAAATACCTTTATCACCACCACCTGACCACAGCACCTAACCCGTCTTCCCAACATGAGACAAAGCCGACTTTCACACCGATTGCCCAGCATGCACTTGTCTTTCCCAGTTTCTCCCTTTTCCCCAGTCTTCTCTTCACGCATTCTGCTTCCCCTGGTTGTAGGGACCTATGACCCAGGTTCCTGGGGAAACAGCTCAGCAGAGTTTTAGAGACGAAGCAAAAAGCCTCACTAGGAAATTGATCTGTTTTTGAACATTGCTTCCTTCCTGCCTCTGCAAAATTGAATGCTCGTTGTTGTTGTTGTTTTTTTAATTCTGATGTTCAAATCACTGCGTGCTGTATGACTCTAAAAAGCCTTAATTTACTACCACCAAGAAATAAAGCAATACGTTGGTAATTGGGTTAAGCCTCATTTAATACCCTGGCCAAAGGAGCCTGGTGTTCAGATGGTGACAATCAAGAGTGAGGGAGACACTTGCCTCATGTCGAAGTAGAGAGCAGGTCGGGTCACTGCAGTTGTCCCTTTAAAGTTGCACCCATGGTTTTGTCATTCCCCTTAGTTCACTGTCTTTAGCTGAAAATTAGCAGGTAAGTGAAAAACCATTACCTTCACAGTTTAGGTCTTCAATTCCCTAACCCACCCTTTGGAGTCAGGTGTGTTTTGGAATTTATAATTTTTCACATTTTAGGAAGTTATCTATGGCGTATTTTGTAACACCCCTAGTAGAATCTTGGACAGCGCTCTTAATAAATGCGTTACTATTTCTACAGCAGTGGATATGCATAGTCAACTACATAAGATTATTAGAGGCTATAAATAGCCTTGTATCCGTTCAGGTCAGGTTTTGTCACCAAATTAAGTTGTGCAAGCATAATGAAGAAAGTTTCTATTTTAGCAGAGCTTTCTAGATTCCAGAATTATAGATAAGTAATTGTGGCCCTGAATATACTTCCCCTGGCACTGGTTACAAACATGGGAGAAATTTTCAAAATTATGTTGACCATTGGTTGTTACAAATTTTTAAAGAAGTCTTAGAGCATTACGACCTGGGAGAAGAATATGGCAACTTGATCTAAAAGGAAAAATTATCAGTCAGTTGGAAAAAGAGAAATGCCAAATATCTCTTCACCCAAACCTTCAGATCTGAGAAATCAATATGGCAGAAAGTAAGTACTGATTGATGAATGGCAGACTCCATCTTTAGCAAGAAAAATGGTTTTGAGATACCGATTTTAAATGTAGTTGTCTTCAACCTTCTTCTTACCCTATGTGAGCTGCTTAATGACTCTCACGTAAACCAATGGGACTATTAACTGCTTTGGAACGTTAACTTGAAGGTAGACAGACCCATGCAATTCTTGTCCAGATCTCAGAATAAGGTTAGCAGTAAATAAAATGCATTTGCCCTGGAGGTCCATGATTTCTTATACTGACATTTGTTGAGAAGTAGAAAAAAGGCTTCAAGAAGTTTGACATCCAAGAGCACGCAACATGAAACCAAAAAGACTGAGTATTTTTAAGGGGAAAAATAATGCAGTAAAATTGCCTACTGTATCTAAATTTCCACAGAAAAGTCACCAAAAGTAGTGCGTTTGTTCAATAGCTGGCAATCATGATTAGTTCAGGGAGAAGTTAATAGACAGTAGAAGAGGGAGAGAGACTCTTTAGGGACTGTGTAAATATTGCGTGAAAACATTCACACAGACAGTCTGTGAAACAAAATTGGTTTTCATCTTGCACGCTCTTGGTCAAATGGTTCCTTCTTTTTGCTCCGTACACCAGCAGGGGCTCTTACTGTTGCAGGAAGGAGCGGTGCGGGGGAAGGGGAGTGCCTGTCGCCGTCTGTCTGTAGGGGATGCTCATGCCGTCACTGAGACTTGCCTAAACACAGCTCCAGTTGTCCAAAGAGCAACTCAGGCACGTTTCATTAAGATGACCATCAGGTGGGCAAAGTTGTTCACTCCAGGGAAGAAATAACTCTCATAGACACTCAGATTGGGGACACACCAACCAAGAATGCACTCAAGACGTGATTATTTCTCCTTCTTTCCTTGAGTGCCTCATTATTTCCTAAAGCCACAGGTCCATTTCGTAGAGTCTTTTTTTTTTTTTTCTTCTCAAGTCAGCAGATCAACTTGCGTTTGAAACCACATGAGATGAAAGAACATGGCCATTTGGGAGCTGGATATGGCACCATCCCTGCCTGTCAACAGCACAGCTGTGACATCTTTGGCAGAGCTATCCTAGGAAATACGTACAGCTAGAATGCTGGTCTCGAGCATCCAGGAAGGCTACATTTAAGCTCTAAATTGTTGCTCAGGAAGTAACAGTCAACATCATCCAGGTATCAAAGGATGGCTTTAAAAGATCATTAAAAAATAAAATTGAAAACCCGGACCTAAATATTTCCAAATCTGGTCTGTTCTATATCGTAGAATGTTTCTCCTTCTGGTCACTCAGCTACTGAATTTTATACTGATGAGATCAGTACGTCTGAATTCTCTCCTGGCCCATGTGATGATCAACATATGATGGAAACTGGATGTTGCAATCCATTCTTCATGAACAGTGAATCCCCAGGGAGTGCCGATCATTTTTTTTTTTTTTTTTTCTTCTGAAGGAGCAGGTGGTACTCAACATCCCTTAACTCCTTTAACGAAGGTTTATTGACCAGGTAATATAATAGGTTCCAGGTGAATAAGAAACAATATCCTTACGGTAAAGGAACTCAGATCAAATAATATCATGTAATGAGCTGGAAGGTGGAGAAGGGAATATACAAAGGAGAGTGGCAACACTTTTTCATTCATTCATCAAATAAGTATTTTTTAAGAACCCAGTATGTGTCAGGCACCGTGCTGGCACTGAGAGTCTTGCCCTGACGGTGTTCACCAAACAAATAATTTTCATCATTATATGGAGAGAAGGATAAAGCTTAGGGACTCCTCTCAGGGAGAAGATCCTTGAGCTGGATTTTATAACTCAGACAAGGTGAGCTTCACAAGCCGTGATGCACTTGAACATCCGAAACATGGAGCTCACTCAGGGACAAAATATTTGATAAAGTTGATGAAGCAATTCCTCTCTACTGTAGGTTAAGATAATCATAATATTAACTATACTAACTCTAGGTTAACTTTGCCTTTGCCTTGAGTTAGTCATATGGAAATAGTTCTCTTTTATTCTAAGGTCATCCCATAGATTAATGCCTACATACACGTACACGCTCTCTCTCTCACACACAATACGCACATAATATAATTTTTAAAGGATGGGAACATTTTGCGGAAACAACACTCACACATAATTTCTGGGACAAACTCTAAGAACCTCAAAGCAGCTTGACTGTCCTCCAAACAGCATATGAAACAGCAAACAGTCCAAACACAGCCATAGCCCAGCAAAACTGCCATAATAATTTCCACAGGATCTAGCTCAGGGAGGGGGAGATAGCAGGTACCCCCCTCAATAATCCTTGGGTTCTTCAGCCAACATGGTGCTCTTTGGTTTTACCCTAAGCATTATGCACTTATGATGGGAATGGTCAGAGAGAATAAGCGATGCTTCTCAATGTACCATGTCTCTATTAAAAACTGGTCTGTGTCAATAATCTGAAAAGTACTGGATGGCCCAAGTAAGATTGATTAAGTAGCTGTTAAAATTTCCAAGAAATGGATTTTACTTGTAAATTCACTGAGGCTGGATTCTTTGAAACCTCAAATTTTATCAGGGTTGCAAATGTGAAATTATCTGCCCACAGTAATAATCAACTAAACAGTGAAATCCATTAGAAAGTGGAAGAGTGATAGGAAAGCTTTTAATCCCTGTTCCCCTGCAGTCACAGGCAATAATCCTCCTGGTTTTTCAGAGCCCCAGAGGTCTCCCAAAGTCTGAGTAGTAGACTTGTTAAGCCCATTTCCAGATAAGCACACAAAGATACAGGGGAGAGGATTTCTAATTACAAAGATTAACCAGTAATTGGTACTTCCTCCTTCTCTAATCTTCCAACAACCACTAATGAACACACAGCCACCTTGTATAAAAAAAAAAAAAAAAAAAAAAATCCGGGTTTCACATCCTGAATGTATTCTTCACGGGTGTTTACATTAAGAATTTAAACAAACTTATCATGGTCTTTTTCATTTACGAGAACGTAGATAAATGGACAAAACTGTCAAAACTGATAAATATCCTTCTTCATCTTATCTCAAAGCCTTTCTTTTAGAGATGGAGACCAAAATAGACATGATTACCTTTGTACAATTTTACATTTTTATACTTCTAGTATAACTGGAATGCATTGTGTTAGATTTTAAACTGTGCAGTCTCTCATTTTGCAGTCCCACTGCCTAATAACGGAGAAATGTGAGAAATATTGGTTTTTCATGCTCCCTTGCCACTTAGTAAATCCCCTGAAGAGCTCATTTTGCTGAACAGATCCTTGTCTTAGTAGAAGATCCAGAGAGGGAGAATTCAGACCATTTCTCTTGTTATTACATCCACGCAGGCCAGCATGTGATTTATGACATAGTTGATCTGTATGAATGACGTTCGTGAAGCACAAGCTTTCCATTAGCTACTCGGACTGTGAGACTCCAGTTGGCTCTCTTTTATGTTCATAATTTTTAAACACCCAAAGAATAATGACCACTGGACGTTTGGAGACCAGGAGGCTATGGGTTTTTTAAAAATAAAATAAAAAGAGAGAGAGAGGGAAAAACAAAAACAACAACAACAAAAAACCTTCAAATAATGACCTCTAACTCACATAATGAAAACCAAAATCTCCTCCGGATTTCCAAGCTGGCATTGTTTCACTGGTACCCTCACCCTGGGGCTCCTGTGTGTAATGTTTCTTTTAAAAATAGTGCACACGGGAAAGCGATGGGAAATATAAACACCGCCACGGGAGGGCATTAGTCTCCTTTCCTTTTAAAACGTGTGCTTAATCCCACATGCACGTGGCAAAATAACCTCAAAGCTGATCATGTTATGTAACGAGTCCTTTTGCTTTTCAAGAAGAACAGCCACACGTTCTCAGGTACTGTCTCTGTTTCTTTAACTGGCCTTGTGGCTTCAGGGCTCCGACGCCTACTTCTTCACAGCCAATAGCTTGCTCTGGTCACGGAGAAAAGTGACCTTTCTTATCTGATTTTCTGCTCAATGCAAAGTATTATATCAGCAGCTCCACAGCAAAGTTCCTCTCCAGGGCTTGGGAACCCAATGTTAAACCTTGGGAGTAGCTGGAATCCAGGAAAGGCCTTGGGAGAATTTGGCTGAACGTCTCTGTTGGCTGAAACTAAGAAACACTGAGCTAATGCAACTTTTTAAACTTTTTTGAAGGTTACTATGTCTTGATTTGAGTGAGATAAATTTTATGTACTTAACCTCCTTTTTCACAGTACTGCCCATTGAGTTCTCTGTGGCAACTGATGAAATACAAATTCAAGTTTAAGTCCTGTTTTGTTTTGGTTTTGTATTCTTCTGTATTTTTTTTAGTTGTGCTAGGTGGGTTTGCCTACTCTTGTGTTGTAAACTGTTTGCAGAAGATGTGTCCCTGGGTTGGACGGTGGGGTGAGGTGCATTCTCTGGTGATTTCAAAGACCTTCTCAGGCAACACTGCTAAGCATGGGTAGCCCAACGTTCAGCAGAAAATACCACTGTCAGAACGCTGGAGCAATTTGTCAGGGCCACAGAGCATTTTTGGAGATGATCCTGGAAATAGAACGAGCCTTGATCTGGAAGACCACAGAGGTATTCCACTCCATTCCTCCAAGCTGAATTCCAAACAGTATGCATATGCAGAGACTTAATTACCCCATAGCTATAAACTACAAGTTTAACAAATTTGGAGGTTTTTTGTTTTGGGGTTGTTTTTTTTTTTTGCCAAACCCCAAACTTCATGATCTATTTGTAGATGTTCCCTCATCATTCATCATTTCCTATTCATTTCCCTGGATGGTCCTGCTTGTGCAGTGTTTACAGTGGTAAATTTTGCTCCCGTTAGAATCCAGGGTCCCTCATGTAAATGATTAGTGACCAGCAGCAAGTCTCTTGAAAATGGTTACAAAACTACAGGTAAGCCCTCAATAGATGTGGGCTTAAAATTTTGAAAAAATTTCAAAAAGCCACTGAGAGAAAAGCGTCAAGGTTCTTTATGACATTTTGCTTCTGGTAGAACATCACAGGAACCAATGGTTTGTAGGTCTTTTGTCTTGCTTTTAATGAATGCCCAAATATATCCTTTCTATATGTCCAGGAATGGACTAGAAATACAAATCACTGAACTTTTTAAAGATTAAGTTTCATTTTAGAAGTGTTCCAACTTTGGCTGAAAGGATTACAACTAGATATTTCTCATTTCACTTCACCTTGGTCATAGGAAGACCTGCTGGTCCCACAGCTTTATATAACTTAAAAAAAAACCTTTGCTTTATGTTTGGGTTGTAATAGGTGCAATAGACACGGATTGTGTAGCAGGTGAGCTCTAGGTATCATTGATTGTATTCCAAGATAGCATTAGCATCGAGATAAATTTAAGTCTGCTTCAAGTTAACATCAAGCAGTTAGCCTCAGTAGGATTTATGCACATCTGAACAACTAATCCTTCAGAAAACTACTTTTAACCACCGTCCTTCTGATTTAGCAGAATCCGAACAAAGAGTAGAAGTTCTTACAGGCCCTTTTTCCAACCTTCCTAAAACCTCTCCCCACCACTAATCTGAAAGCAGAGAGTCTTGCCAAAGGGCTCAAACCAAATGCACTTAGCTCATTTATTCTCGACTTCCTTATTAACAATTTCCAAATGTCCCTGAATTTACCTTGGTCTAGCATTTGGAATGCCTCTAAGCTTTCTACAGTAATTTCTTAATGTCTCCACCAGCATTCCTCTTGTCATTAGAAGTCCGTGGTAGCAGAACTTCAATCTGCTCTTGTGCTAAGATCAAGTCCCTCCTACAGACTCCAAAAGAGCAAACACAGAGATATTCACCAACTCTGCCCCTGGCATATATTACAAATACGAAGAGAAAAAGTTGCCTTTAACTTTTTATAACATGATCAGATCTGATCAAGTTAATTAATTATCAGATTAGGATTTAAGAGTCCAGAATTTGCTTCTTGGTTCTGCCACTGATTTTCTGTTCATGTTTGGAAGAATCGTTTAATTTCTATATGAAAAGATATGACAACAAGAGTTAAGGGGTCAGATTTTTTGGACATATCACCATTGTTCATATTTTACATGACAGACTGGTTTTCATATAAAAAGATGGTTGGGTAGGTGACAGATAGTTGATAGATAGATAGATAGATAGATAGATAGGTAGCTAGCTAGCTAGCTAGCTAATGTATACATATACAAACATGTATATATTTGGTCAAGGAGTACCCAGCATGGATGCCACCTCATAAACGATTCTGGTGTTTGTGAAATTCTCACTTGCTCAGTATTTTATTTAGCTTTTTGAGACTCAGAACGAAACAGCAATGGAGCCACATTATCAAAAATATTGAGTGCTGCGTCTGCCCTCAATTTTTATCAAAATCACCCTAAATCTTGCCAATCTGTCCAACTCGAAAGAGTAAAAGAATAGTGATATTCTACTGATGCTGGAATAAGCACAAGAAAGACGTTTGACTCAGCCAATAAAATTGAAACCCTATAGGAGAAAGCCAAGGGGATAAATAACCCATCTGAATTAGGATGCAGACAGGACTTCATGGCTTAGATTTTTTTTTTCTCAGCTCTGGTTACTAGGACTAAAGATGAGGGTATTTGCTGATGGCATCCAAAAGTCTCCCCTTTGCCAAACACAATATTTTTTCCAATGTGGTAGTGAAATGTGTCTTTTGTACTGACTTTTAAAATCCCCTAGCCAGATTTTTTTCTGGAAAAATACAGCAGAATGAATACCATTGATAATCAGAAGTAGCCAGCATTCTAGGGACACAATTTCCAAAGAACACAGCTACATTTTTGTATGTGCTGCCTCTTAGTGTTTTCTTTTGGGCAGAGCAGTTAGAGCTGACTATGGAAAGACATAATTGAAGGGCAGGCTGAAGACGTGAAATATTCTAAAGATGTCAAAGAAATACTTGGTTATGTAGGTCTTATGTCGCTACTATTACTTTATTTTTTTTATTTTTATTTTTTTTTAATTTTATAGCTACTTTTATTTTTATTTATTTATTTATTTTTGGCTGTGCTGGGTCTTCGGTTCGTGCGAGGGCTTTCTCTAGTTGCGGCAAGTGGGGGCCACTCTTCATCGCGGTGCGCGGGCCTTTCACTATCGCGGCCCCTCCCGTTGCGGGGCACAGGCTCCAGACGCGCAGGCTCAGTAGTTGTGGCTCACGGGCCCAGCCGCTCCGCGGCATGTGGGATCTTCCCAGACCAGGGCTCGAACCCGTGTCCCCTGCATTAGCAGGCAGACTCCCAACCACTGCGCCACCAGGGAAGCCCTATTACTTTATTTTTTAAGTGGCATATCTGGGAATGAGGAGTAATGCACAGGAAGAGGGAAAGGACTGCTATATATAATTTGTCCAGATCAGAGTTTGTATGAGCTCAGTGACACCAGAAGGACAGATATCCACAGCTGACTTGGTTAGGGAAAGCTTCTTTGAGATGATATTGCAGCGGGAGAGAAAATGCATTTGCATTGCAGCAATGCAAACAATTTGCAACTGAGTGCTGTTATTAGTTTCCTACTATAGATTACAAAATACCTCCAAATTGGGCAATTTAAAGCAATAGACATTTATTATCTCAGTTTCTGTGGGTCACAGAACTGTATTACAACTGTATCACAAGTTCTGTATCTCACAGAACTTGGGAGCAGTTTACTGGGTGATTCTGCCTCAGGGCCTTTCAGTTAAGATATCATCCTTTGTTGTAGTCATCTGAAGGCTTGGCAGGTTGAAGAATCCACTTCCAACCTCACTTGATGGCTACTGGCAGGAAGCCCTGCCGTATAGGACTCTCCATGGGGCTGCTCATGACATGCCAGCTGGTTTCCCCTAGAGTGAGTGAGCCAAGAATGAGGATGAGAGATAGCAAGCAGGAAGCCAGGTGCCTTTAATGACCTTGCCTTGCAATGACATACTATCACTTCTGCTGTATCCTATTGGTCACACAGACAGACCCCGATACAATGTGGGAGAGAACTACAAAAGCCATGAATTCCAGGAGGCAGGGATCATTGGGGGACTATCTTGGAAGCTGGCTACATAAAATACATAGCATCCCATTCTTTTTTTTTTTTTAACATCTTTATTGGAGTATAATTGCTTTACAAGGGTGTGTTAGTTCCTGCTTTATAACAAAATGAATCAGCTATACATATACATATATCCCCATATCTCCTCCCTCTTGCGTCTCCCTCCCACCTCTCTATCCCACCCCTCTAGGTGGTCACAAAGAACCGAGCTGATCTCCCTGTGCTATGCGGTTGCTTCCCACTAGCTATCGGTTTTACATTTGGTAGTGTATATATGTCCATGCCACTCTCTCACTTCGTCCCAGCTTACCCTTCCCCCTCCCTGTGTCCTCAAGTCCATTCTCTAGTAAGTCTGCGTCTTTATTCCCGTCCTGCCCCTAGGTTTTTCATGACCTATTTTTTTTTTTTTGATTCCATATATATGTGTTAGCATATGGTATTTGTTTTTCTCTTTCTGACTTACTTCACTCTGTATGACAGACTCTAGGTCCATCCACCTCACTACAAATAACTCAATTTCGTTTCTTTTTATGGCTGAGTAATATTCCATTGTATATATGTGCCACATCTTCTTTATCCATTCATCCTATGATGGACACTTAGGCTGCTTCCATGTCCTGGCTATTGTAAATAGAGCTGCAGTGAACATTTTGGTACATGACTCTTTTTGAATTATGGTTTTCTCAGGATATATGCCCAGTAGTGGGATTGCTGGGTCATATGGTTCTGTATTTTCTTTTGAAAAATCTTTGTTTTGCCAGCTCCTAAGCCCAGATCATCTCTAGACGTGCCATTGTATGTCCAAAGACTCACTGATGGGCTGTGCTATAATGTGGTAGCTTACTCAATGTCTCAAGATTTCTTTCTCCCACTAATAATCACTCCAAGGAGAAAGGAGTTTTCTAAGGATGTTATTTCCCCAAAGATATGAAGTATGCCAAATGTTCCCCTTATAACACTAATATTAGCTATAAGACAGATTTCATTATAAAAAATTACTTTCATTAAACCTATTTGAAGACACTGTCTATTTTATAACCCACTACCCCTTATTCAACATCTGACACTCTTAATTCACTCAGATCTCTGCAAAATGTCTCAGGCAATAAATTTCTTCTTGGGTTTAGTTCCAGGAAAAAAGTGTACTCTCCAGGCAAGCTTGCCTGCTTTCTTTAACTGTCCATGAAGATAACATATCTCAGTGTAATTCTCTGTCTTCCTTCATTTCCAGGAAATCTAGAAAATAATTAAGGCCAGACTATAATCTATAGCTCCTTCTAGGCAATTAGTAACATCTATTCCTTTTCTAAATTTCATATGATTATTCTTTTTCTCTTTTTTTCATTATGTTTAAAGTTATATACTACCTCCAATCCTTTCACAGTAGGCAGGATTTATAGTCTAAATAAATAGTAAGTTATGACAGCTTCAGCCAAGAGCAAATGATTTTTGACTCAAGGTCCAAAATTGAGGTCCATATACAGAAGACTGTCACTCAGTTCTAGTGGCAACACTGAAAACGCAGGACTCTTAGCTGATACCGCCAGTATCTTGAGGAAGAAGCTGTCTTTTCTGTGTGTTCTTTTCTGAAAATCATGGAGCCAACAGGAGATGATTCAGATTTGTCTCTCCTCTGAGTCAACTTGGATACTATTTGTTACGTCCTGAATTGTGTCCCTCCCCTTTGCAAAATCCGTATGTTGAAGTCTTAATCCCCAGTAACTCAGAATGTGACTGTATTTAGTAATAGGGTCTTTTTTTTTCCCTGTATGCTCTCAGCCATTGCACTATTTATTTATTTATTTATTTTTAATGTATTTTTTGGCTGTGTCGGGTCTTAGTTGCAGCATGTGGGATCTTCACTGTGACATGTGGTATCTTTCATTGCGGTGTGCGGGCTCTTTGTTGCGGTGTGTGGGCTTCTCTCTAGTTGTGGCCCACAGGCTCTAGAGTGTGAGGCTCAGTTGCCCCGTGGCATGTGGGATCTTAGTTCCCCAACCAGGGGTCAAACCCACGACCCCTGCATTGGAAGGCAGATTCTTAACCACTGGACCACTAGGGAAGTCCCGGTGATAGGATCTTTACAGAGGTAATTAAGATAAGTTTATTAAATTGTTTCTCAGAAGAAACAATGATGTGGACACCTGGATCTTGAACTTCTAATCTCCAGAACTGTGAGAAAATAAATTTCTGTTGTTTAAGCCAGCCAGTCTGTAGTACTTTGTTATGGCAGCCAGAACAAACAAATACACTCTTACAGCCTCCCACAAAGGAGTAAAAACTGAAGCCTTCAATATTTTCATAATCAGGGTCAAACCATGATTGGCCACAATTTGGTTTGAAGATATGAAATCATGTACAGACTGAGTACAGGGAATAGAATGGCAGGAATCCTGCTTACGGTTACCAGCTGCATCCCTGGTGAACTTCTGGAAGTATCTAAAGCATCGTCTGAACTCTGCTGGGGTAGGGTAATGCTAACAATGGGGGAGGGGTATCAAAGGGAAGATTGTTTCCCGTAAGACCCGAAGCTTGTACTTCTACATCAGTTCTGAAGTACCATAGTTGGCTATGTCCTTTATGGCTCCAACTCACCAATTGTCATCTTCTGTTCATCTTTTGAAATTGCTTTAAATCACTGCATGCGTTAAATTGCTTTTTTAAACCTACAGATGGTAAGGGGTATGTGACCTTCTCCTGGGGTCTGAGGGAGAGACCTTGAAATGTGGACATGATAAGTCAATATTCATGTTAAGATCACATTGACACGTCCTTCTTGCTTCCCCAGGAGAGACAGAGGAGCACTTCTTGGCCCAGAGGATGTTTGCAGTAGTATGGGTCTGCTGACATCATGGCTGGATAACATTTCCCGCATCCAATTTGATCTTATGATCTAGTAAAGGGAGGACTGCCAGGGAGAGGTTGAGGAGAGGTAATGGGTGGAAATTCAGAACCAGGAAAATTTGTCCCCTGCAGATAAACTAAAAGATACACAGATATTTCCTTTTCTTTCCCACTTCCTTTAAAAAAAATCTATAGTATTTCCTTTTCCGAAAGGAGATAGAAATATTTATGCATGGCGTTGCTGGTGACATTCTATTTTCACCTTCAGAATATGGTGCAGACAGAGCTATTCCAAATATTTTCATGCTCTTCTGCCAGTGGTCAACCTTGATAAATGAGGGCCTATATCCATTTTCTTCTGATCTCTGCTAAATGTACGTCATGATATTTTTCTTCAAGATATAAGTTGAACCTATCCGTGAAGGATGCATGCCTTTCAATGAAGAAAGTAGAATGCTTAACCGCTGACTCAAGTATATAGGTGCCGGGCATATATACATCTGAGGCATTGATGGATGGTGTGTCCCTTTGTCGGTGTCAGCTATGATGATAGCAGGACTCATAAGTGTAGTTCATCAGCTACCATGTCTTTGCTGGAGGGACCAGGTAGTATGAATGGTGGCTATGAAAATGCCATCACTGTCGTCATCATTCATCCCCTATACCATGACTGGCTGCTTTCTGTAACTGCTTCCTTCATCATTTTATTAGAGCAAAGAAGCCGTGGCCACAGTGTGGGGTTCACTGCCATGTCCTGAATCATGGAGACACCAAGAGTCTTGGCATCAAAAGTAGCCGTTCTATGTTAGCTATAGGACCCTTGGCAGGTCGCTTAATCTTTCTTTCCCCAATGGCCTCATCTTTCACATGTGGGAACTTGGCCCAGACCTCTTCCCTAGGTTATAGGGTAAGAGATGATAGATAAAAGTGCTTGGTCAACTTTGAAGCCCTATAAAAGGGTAAGTAACAAGTAACTTGTTTGCACTTCCAACAACGTCTTCAGGGTGCAAATGCAAAAAAGATCTTGCATCTTTTCATGCTTTGCTCCACCAAGCTGTTCACGGTTATCTTCAGGAAGGCTCTGATCATGTCTCTTTTATTTGCATGGACTTCTGGCTTCTTAATCATGTAATATTGTTGCAGCTATCCTCAGACGCCATGCCTGAACTCAAGAACATTGACTATAATTCAAAAGCGGTGAGGTTTGATTCGAGTATTGATTTATTTACTTTCTTACCACGATTAAGTTCTTAATGAATACACTCATTTATAAGATCCAAACTGAACCTCAGTGTAGCCTATTCCCTGAAAAGATACTAAAAGCATAATGATTCTGGCTTTCAAGAAGGCCTTCTACAAAGGAAAAGAATTAGACTAGAAAATTTTGTATGAATTTTTTCAATTTTCTTTCCCATTCTAAAGCAATCTAGGTTCTGTATCTCAATATCAAGATGGTACTCTTTAAAAAAATCCTTAAGTTTAGTTTTAACATGTTTATGGCTCAAGAAGGAGCTTTGTCACTTAAATGTGTGTTTGGTAAATGGTAATTCTTCATCTACTATGTAAGCAATTAGCTAGGCTTGGTGCAGTTGTGAAAACTTAAGAGTTAACTTAGCCTTTTGGGATTGATTTTATGACACTACCAAATTGTCTTGAATTTGGTTACATATCACTTTCCTACGCAAAGAAGCTGGCTCTTAAACAGGCACAGTAATGTTACCGGGAGAATGGAAAGACTGATCACCAAGCACCTTGGTGTTTTAATCCCTGGAAAACTGTACCTCAAGTCTTTTTCTGTTCCATCAATTCTGTTCTGTTTTGGCCTATGACAAAAACAAAAATAAAAACATGGAAGACAGCAGTGGCATAGTGGTGTCGTCTGAAAAAAAAAGAAAATGCACAGCCTAAAAGTTGAGAGTTATGTTTTATTCAGCAGACAAAACTGAAGATTTAAGCCTGGTTCATAGCATCTCAGATAGCTCTGAGAAACCGCTCCGAAGAGGTCAGGGAAGAGCCAGGATATATAGGAGTTTTTGCAACAAAGACCAGGTAGACAGAACATCAAAAGGTGACTGTTAATTAAGGAAAACCAGACATCTCAAGTTAATGAGTTTAGAGCTTTTCTATGCATGGGAAGATGCCAAGTCTGGGCTCACTGAAGTCATCCCTTTGATGTGCACCTCAGCTCTCTGGGGCCAGTGTCCTGTGCTTTCTCATCATGAGTCTCCTCAGGGTGCACTGCTGGGGGTGGCTGCTGGTGGCTTGATGGTCACAACATCCTTTGTTTATTGATACAGCAGGTGGCATTCTTAGCCCGCAGTGGTGACAGGGAAACCCAGGAGAAAGCGAAGTGGCAGTGACTGAGAGGTCTAGGCAACTCTGACAGAGGTTCTAACCACTGCCAACGACTCTGGCCACGTTCATCAATGAGGACAGAGGTGGCCCACCAGGCACACCCAAGGTCTCTGCTCAGCCGGCAGCACCCGACACTTGAGCAGCGCCAGCCATGAGAACAGATGAACACAGGAGACCGCAGCCAGGTGTGGAAGAGGTGACCAGAAATGGACTAGGGCTTGTGGCGGAGATGGGAACATTCACTCTCTCGGTGGATGTCGGATAGAAAGGGGACTCTGGGCTCGTGGGTTCTGTTCACCTATCCTTGAAAGGCCTAGAAGAACATTCGTGACCCAGGCTCTCCGAGTTAGGCACTGAGAAGGAACTGTCCCAATAATGGATGTAAGCCAACAGAAGGAAGCAAAGAGTAAATCTTCGTTATATCGTAATTCCACACTTTTCCCACACTAAACGTTTCTTGATTAATTTTTTCTCAAACCATTAGTACACAAAATAATACCATAAAATGCTCTTACCAATGATATTGCAAACAATGTAATGCCTCATGGTGACAATTCAGGAGAAATTTTAAGATTTGAACATTCCATCTGCTTTCATTCTAGCTAAATGAAACTTTAGCATCTTACACAAGTTTCAGTCAGAGCAGAAGGAAAGTAAACTCTAAAGAGTGTAATCAGACACCTCTGAAAACTCACAAGTGGGTTTAGCCTGCACATTTCAAATAATCCCCAGGAGATCCAATCAACCAGGAGCTTTATTCTCATTCCACAGGGATGCAAAATTTTCTAGCATCAGTAACACTGGACTTGAAAATTGAAATCTATGAAAAGTATCCATTAGGAGTAAAATATGAGAAGTTATTCTATTAGGGTGAGGTGTAACATTGAGAAACAGACTTACCTACTCAATTCTATGCTATATCTGAGTGTGATTCTAGGGACAAAGAGGCTTAGACATCAGCGAGCACAAGCTCTTTGCCATAGTAAGTTGTATCCTCCTTTTCCTGAGAAGTTTCCTTAACTTTGTACTCCTGGGAGCAGGTCCAGCCTCAGACCCTCCCCCTCGAGGGTTCCCGGGTTTCCTGTGAAAAGGCTTCAGCCACTTCCTCAAATCCCTGCAAACCCAAGGAGAGGTGACCATTTCTGAGTTCCAGATTTCCTAAGTAAGATCGGGCCTCCACTGCTGATTAAGCTGGGTGACATGGGCAAGGTATTTAACCTTAGTCTCCTCACCTTGAAGTAAGAATAAAAGAATCTACCACATGGGATCATTGTGAGTGTTAATTAATACAGGTAAATCAGAAGATCACTCAAGTGATTCCTCACAGAAAAAGTAGCCCGGCCCCAAAGTTACTTTTTGACTACCTAAATAAACACACTGTAGAGATATTAATTTTATTTTCAACTCTACTTCACCAATCACCCTTTAAGGACCAGTGGTTTGAGGACTTTAGAAAGCATCACAGTCACCTGGAGGGATTGTTAGAACACAGATTGGTGGGCCCCATCCCTGGATCTTCTGATTTTGATGGAGCCTGAGAATTTGCATTGCTAACAAATTTCAAGGGAATGCTGATACTGCCGATTTGGCGACCACACGATGAGAACCATTGTTATAGACCATTAACTTTGTTAGATATTCTCTATGTTAAGCAAACTCCTTTATTCTAATTGGGACAAGATCAGGTTAAAGCACATTAGTCTATTTATGATTCTTTTCAAATAACTTATAAGAATTTATAAGCAAAAGTATATTTTCTAAGACTATTTTCTAAGTTATTTTCTTTGACTGGGAAATTCAGGAAAGAAAGTGACGACACAGATATGAATTTGATATTTATAGGCATCACCCAAGTTTGTTCAACTTTGAGTATCAATTATGGCTTGTTTTATGTCTACTGTTTTTATTTGCAAAACCAAATGAAAAGCTGGGTCTCACTATATGTTGGGAATTTATGAGGCTGTGGAACAGATGGTACAATCAAGGGCCTAAAGAACTTTTCTTCACTTTCTGCAAAGTGCCAGCTGCAAGGTCTTCTGAGATCACGGGGAGAAAGAAAATCTCATCCTCTTGATGGAGAATGAAAATCCCCGTATCATTTACGAGACTTGGAGAGGAAGTGGCAGTTCACTTCATGATACGGAGAAACACATACATAGCTCAAGCCCAAAACTCTGAGCCTGCCTTCCATCACGTTACACACAGAGAAGGGACACAGACATGCCAGAGATAGTCTATATTGGATGCAGATGTCTCCCAAAGAACAAGTTTATTCTGTTAAACTGCCACAGCAACACCAGCTGCTTATGAAATCATGAGGAGAGAGAGGTGAAGAGGGTTACATGTTCAGACATATAGTTAAAATCACTTTACAAACCTCATTATGTCTAAAGAAGAACAAGATGAAAACAGCCGGCTTATAAAACCAGACTCGCCAATGAGGCCAACCATCCCCCACTCCCTTGAACACCATTTCGGCAAAATATATGTACTAACTGGAGAATTGAAGCAATTACCCAGAGCGTCCAACAAAAGCCCTCTTTGATGCAATCAAGGGCCTGACTTAGTAGGCAGACGTAACTTGTATAAATGGAATTGAATCTCATCCCCTTATCACACAGGATGTGTTCAGCCTTCACATTTTAAAAAGACATCTGGCTAACAGTCCTTGAAGAGAGCCCGCCCACCTTCCTCTAACATTTTGCTTCAATTTCTGATTTTTCTGGCTAAAGATCCATGCATCTTCAATCAATCAATGAATTAATAATGATGCATACAGCTCTGAAAAGAAGAACGGATGGGCAAATATTTCCAGAATTTGAGGGAATGTCCAATGACTATAAAATTGATGGAAATGTGCATACTTTCTGCTTCTGGCTCAGAAAGATAAGAATGGTACCAATCAGAGGATTGGACTATAGTGTCTCATCTGCATGGAAATGCCAACTGAGGCGCTACATGTGATTTTGAAAATGTGATAGTACCTTTATGCTTAAATTCATTGGAGAATGAGATGCGCAGGAAACTTCAGACAAGAAGAATGAAGCTTGGAAGAGGAGGTGACCCAGGTAAAATACTCTGCATGCAGCCACAGAAACAGCCCCGGTAGTGGGGCCTGCTGGGCGGTGAGGCTCCTCCTATGATCTGTTTCTTTAAAGCATCAGCCAGGGAGAGAGACTGGGACGGTTAGTATAAACATATAGATCCACTACCCACAGTCACACCAACCTCACACAGGGAGTTCTGGTGTCCAGAAATCTTCCAACTACCCCTTCCATTCACCCGAATGACCCTACACACATTTTGTCTCAGCCTGGAGCTGGTTTCCCCACAGAAGCCTCCCAAGGCCGAAGGCAAGGGAAAGTGTCCTCTGGCACCTCTCCTAGCCCACCATCATATTAGTTATATTTTATTGTGGTTTTCAGGTTTCCCAGATGTCTGGAAGCTCTGTGAAGGCAGAAGCCAGAGCTCGCCTTTCTGATGCCTGGTGTAATAGCTGATCCAGAGTAGCAAAAAGAAGTTGCCGAGAGAAATAAAGAAGGAATGGGAGTTTAGATATGAATTTCAGACCACTCTCAAGCTGTAGCTGTTAAGGGCCTTCATAGCAGTCAGGGTTGCCATAGGAATCAGATATGGACATTCAAATTAGGATAATTTGAGTATATATATCAGTCAGGGTTCTCTGGAGTAACAGAACAAGTTGGAGAGATAGATGATTAGATGACAGATAGATAGATCTGTCTATAGACACATAGATAGATAGATAGATAGATAGATAGTTAGATGATAGATAGATTGATCTTTTGAGAGAGATCTTTTGAGAGAGAGAGAGAGACATGTTTGATTGATTTTAAGGAACTAGCTAAACAACATTGTGAGGACTTGCAAGTCTGAACTCTGTAGTGAAGTCCCATAGGCTGAAAACTCAGGCAAGATATCTATTTTACAGTCCTGAAACAGAATTTCTTCTTCTCTGGGAAATCTCAACTTTTGTTCTTAAGGTCTTCAGCTGATTAGACAAGGCCCACCCATACTGTGGAATAGAATCTGAAAGTAAAAGTCAACTGATTGTGTTAATCACATCCACAAAATGCCTTCACAACAACCTCTAAACTAGTTTGACCAACAAGTGGGCACCATAGCCTCACCAAGTTGATAATGACATTAATGTGTAATTGACACATTTCAGAAAGAACTATTTATAAACGTAAGGGAAATAAAAATTGATAGTAGAGCACCCTGGGGTTAAAAACAAGAGGGCTGTCATTACCCTCAGGCCTGAAAAGGCAAGGGAGGGAGAGGGAGAGCAGTTGCCAGAATCTGGATGGAGAGAGCTCTGTGACAGGGATGCCTTAGGAGGACATGTGACCTTAAGTCAAGGGACCAGCAACCTCAGGAAGGAGCCAGAGGAATAAGTACCACAGCCTCCCTCTCTCCCTGCCTCCATTTTCCTGCTGGAGATTCCTATTGGCTGAAACTAACTGAAAACCACAGGCCAAGGGAGCCCTACGAACTTCAAAGCAGCCCGTGGGCAACAGAAAATATCAACAAGACCTTGATAAGCAACCACACTGGCAGAGCCAGAAAATGATCTATATCCACTGTATAAATTACCAATGGGTCTGATTATAGCTCAGATAGCCAGAGGATGTGTCAACATTAAACACAACAGACTTAGATAAAGGGAACACCATCCTGAAGACGTAGAGAGGCAAAGAAAAAGTTCTCTAAAAAGTATTTCACTGTAGGTGCTGCAAGAAAATTCTGGAAATCTAGCATCAACTAATGGAAGTAAGAAAATATGATCTTTCTTTATGAAAACGAAGAAAAGGCCAGGAGATAGAAGGCTGAGGAGAAAGGGCACAACGACATGAACAGCAGATACATGGGACAGGGAATTATTATAAGGGAGTTAGCAATATAATCACAGAGTTAAATTGTCTACCGGAGGGGCAGCAAAATACAGAATTGATGATGTAAAAAATAAACGAAGTGATACGGAAAAGACCCTGGCGAAACTCTACAGAAGCAATAATGAAAGGCATATTTGAGAAAACAACTTTCGTGTTGATAGACTTTGTTGAGTTTGAGCTTCAAAATGTGAGGATGCAAATTTAAAAGGTTTACTGTGTTCCAGGAAAAATAACAAGAGACACCTACATCCTGGCAGAAGTTTTGAATTTCAAAAGTAAAGAAAAATTTGATAAGCCTCTGGAATAGGTTGAAAAGCAGTTGTCCAGCAACTCTTAGTACAGTTGAGAAGACCGTCTGCACCCTAAGAAGACAACTGAGTCACGTGCACAGAGGAAAATACGTTGTCTGTGCATTTTACCTTGTCAAGATGCCCAAGAGAAAGACTTAAACATTTAGTCACTCACAAAATGACCCTGGGATTTTGAACAGTTTCAGTTGGATGAGAGATGAATCGGAATGTAATTCTAACATATATATGTGTATATATAGTCTACATAGCGCAACTTATGCTAACATAACTGACAACATAACATACCTATATTGCTTTCTACAAAGTAACCCAGATCACGTCTGTCTGACTCATCTTTTTACCTCACCCTTTCTAGACAACTGAGAATGGCATAAAAGATTTGTTAAGGTTTCCCTTCCTTCGCATTCATCCCAGACCTAGAATTGAGAAGTTTCCCATGTTATCAGACCATTCTGCACCTCAGGGGTGAAACTTGACCCTGGAATGCTTTCCTTAGTTTAACTCACTTAGTAACAGCCATGATTAATGACACCTGAGATCAAAACTGTTTTTATTTGTGCCTCCCCTTGTCAGCTGTGGTTAAACTCTTAAGTATTGGGGACACTGAATTAGAAGGAGTATTAAAGTTTTATTTGTTTCCTTTATTCATAAAATTAAAAGTGCATAGACAATGTAATGCCCAATTGCACTGCAAGTTACTTGAGTAATGATTTCTGGCCCCTTTAAAATTCACGTTGAAGACAGCAGTGATTGGCGATTTTTAATTAGGAAAACCTAATAAATCCACTCAGGGATTGATATTAGCTGCTGGTGAATAATTCTTTACGAATGTCTCCTACGGAATCTATAAATGTCTCCTTGTTGGTGCTTAAAATCAGTGTGCATGGTATGGTTTCAACTATGTGTCTTTAAAAGCATAGAAAAAGGCTGTAAGAAAATACACCCACAATATTAACTAGCAGCTGTAGATTTTCAATGTTGCAAGTCAGCATTCTATAAGCATTTCTAAGTTTTTCTACCATAAACATGTATAAATTTTAAGTCAGAAAAAATAAACTCAAAAAATTCAGCATATACAATATGTTATATAATTTAACACAACCACCTAAAAATTCACAGCAAAAGCTGGAAAGGAAATAAATCAAAATGTCAAAATATTTATCTCTAAGATGTAGAAATAAAGGAAATTTATTTTCTTCATTTTTGTAATATTTTAGACTTTTGAAAATAATCATGTTTTAGATCCATAGGGATTAAATTAAAGAGACAGAGAAGCACTTTAATAATGATTTATCTTTCTTTGGGGAATAACTGTATGAAAGAGTTTCACTGAAGAGTTCTATAACCCAGTAATAATAGAAATCATACTCATAATAACAAAAAGAAGTAATATTTATATGAATGTTATTATGTGCCAAGCACTATCTAAGCATTTACATTTTTTGTCTTATTTTATCTCTAAAACAGTCTTATGAGATGGATTGCTACTATGATAACCATTTTACAGATGAGAACACTAAGGCTGAAGGGGAGGAAAAGGGAGTTTGTCCAACAGCTAGCAAAGAGTGAGGTCTATGTTTAGACCAAAATCTCTGGCCTAAAAGTAAAAGAATAAAGATGAAAATGGAATCTATGGAAGAGGTTCCCTCCTACCCAGGTCAGGATCCTTTACTTATACCAGATTAACTTCTAGAAGAAGGGCCCTCTTCCAGCCTAGACAAAACCCAACTCATGAACACCTAACTTATTGTACTTTCATATGGGCTTTACCTGCACACTGACCCATGCACATGGGGACATGTGAATGACCTGAATTCTCGGCAACCCTAGCTGACCCCTTTTCTCTCTGTGTTTGTGTAACCCCATCAATGGACCCCTTCTTCTTAGCCCTTCTCATCTTTGTAAGTTTACATTTATTTGTGAGATTATTTTTAAGTTATGTCTTTCTGACTTGACTGTTGGTACCATGATAACTAAGATAACCAGAGTCTATATCATCTGTATCCTGATTTGTTTAGCACAGTACCAATTTATGCCTGTTTTACTGGTATATTTATTAACAGTGCCCCTTTCGCTCTCAAACAGATCTGACTTGGACAATGAATTGTGTGATAAGCCTATTTTAGTTTAACTGTATCCTCACTGCCAAGAATACCTGGCACATTTTGAGAACTTTCTATATATGTGTTGAATGAATAAATGAATGAATGAATGAATGAACAATACCACTACCACCTGGGAACACAAGTTGCAATTTCTCATTTTTCCAAGTGCTAAGCAAGACCCTTCCCTTGGGAGGTTCTGTGGGGTTAGTACTCATGATGGTGAATTGAAGTGACACATCTAGTCCCCTTGTCACTTGTGTCAGTCGCGGCTCATCCAGGGAGCTAGAAACACTCAAGTTACAGAACTATAGGAATTTGATCTTATACAATCATGGGAGAAGCAGGGAAGTAAAAGTCCAGGAGGGGCGATGCATGGTGAGGCAAGTCACCAACCAGTCAATCCGTGTGCGGTCAAGTGTGTGTAGCCACCAGTGTGGGTCTACAAAGGGGAATCTCCTGGCAAGGCTTTAGGAGACACATCGACATTCAGAGCATAATGGCCGGCTTTCCCCACTGCCCTCCAGAGCTCGCATCAATTCATCTTTGGCCAAGTGCAACTCAAGACCAGGCAGGGAATGAAAATCTGGGAAAGTATGGGTTTTTGCCTAACCAAGTTGACATAGCACAAACCAGCATGCTTTTCCTCTGTCCCCTCTGTCCACAGACACACACTCTTCTTTTTACCTGCAGGGTTCCCAGTCTTTGTCAGGATCCTACAGACTTTTCAAATGATCCTGCATTTTGTTCCTGGGAGGAAATGCCTAAGGTGGCTTGCCCCAATTCCGAGCTTTTCTCTAAAAAAATTGGAGGAATATTTCTTCGAGTCCTCTGTGTGCTCATTACTGTTATTGTTTTACCTTACAAGTCTTAATTGAGAACAGGACTGAAACTTAGTGAGCAAAATTTTTCCAGGAAAAAAAAACCCTTCCACTTATGATGGTGGGGTCAGTATTATGCTTATCCTGTGGCTTCTATTTGTTTCTGTGAGCTCTCCTGGGGGTGGGAGGCAGGGAAGTGTAATCACTTGTATAATGTTCCCTTTATCAACAGGAAGGAAGAAGAATACCTGACTTTTAAAATGAACTTCTAAGTGAACTCAAGGCACTTAACTATTTTCTTTTTAGGGAAGATCCCAGGCCTGGTTGAAGATGTCATGCTTCAGAGTATCAGATCATGAAGAATGTCCACAATCCTTCCCTGGCTGAGCTGCCAGATACCAAGTTAGAAATGGTGGGAGAGACGTAACACCTGGGGGCAGGCTTGGGAGTGAAAGCCAGCTAGCACAGCACTGATACCCATTTGATAGGCAAGTTTATTACTAGGACTGTGTGGCCATGAATTCATACTCAGAATCACAGAGGCGAGAAGACTACAAAGATCAATTAAGAAAGAGGGAGAGGGGCTTCCCTGGTGGCGCAGTGGTTGAGAGTCTGCCTGCCAATGCAGGGGACCCGGGTTCGAGCCCTGGTCTGGGAAGATCCCACATGCCGCGGAGCAACTGGGCCCGTGAGCCACAACTACTGAGCCTGCGCGTCTGGAGCCTGTGCTCCGCAACAAGAGAGGCCGCGACAGTGAGAGGCCCGCGCACCGCGATGAAGAGTGGCCCCCGCTTGCCGCAACTAGAGAAAGCCCTCGCGCAGAAACGAAGACCCAACACAGCCATAAGTAAATAAGTAAGTAAGTAAATAAATAAATAAATAAATAAATAAATAAATAAATAAATGAGGGAGAGGCTAAAACTATGGGTATGATTTGGAACTCAGATAAGGTGTAGGAGCTGCAGTTGAGGCAGAGCAGTGTGGATTCCTTCTGTGCTGATACTGACTGCCCTTCATCCCGAGGACCTACTACTATGACTGTGATCCCTCTCAGTGTGTCCCTGCTTCTCTGCTTTTTGTCTCTCTGTCTCGGTCTCTGTCTCTCTCACACACATGCAATCATTTGCATGCGAAGTCTGAGAATAGAATAAGATATTCAACAAACACAGACCATACCAGGAATTAGCCAATCTGCGTGCTGGCAACCTACAAAAGCCATCTGAGAGTGCTCTGCCTTTGTAAGGCCACTGATGACATTTTGATTCACTATACTGTGTCTGCTTGTACCGCTGTATGCCAGCCAGTTTGACTGTGTTAACAGACTCACATTTGGTGAGCCCAATCTGGGGTGACTGTATTTCCAAATGTAGAGATTCAAGGTAGGAGGTAGACTGAGACAGTGTCAAGAACGTGACTCTTTGTTCATACTCTATACATCTCTGCCCTCTGTCTTACCAAAAAACCTTGTCTGCCCTTCCCTTATAGTATCCAGTCTTTGCTATCATATGTTATAATAATCTATATCACATCTTCTCTCTCCACTCAGACATAAAACTCCTTTAGCTCAGAATTTGTATCAGAATTGTCTTTTTATTTATCATAGGTGTCTGGTTAAGTATGCCTAAGTAATCAAACAATAGGTTTTAGGACCTTGACATTACTTAACAAAATTCAGTTTCATTACTGTTCTAGCATTTATGTTATGTTTTCCCTATTAGTTTATGGTTTTCTTATATTTAATGCCCATTTTCAATAATGGAGTACTTGCGGAGGATAGTCTTTCCTATTCATTTGCGAGAGAGCGCTGTTGATGTCAAGATGTATTACCTGGTTATGGGGTGAAGTCTTTGAGTTGCCAGTGAGGGTTTAGATGCACAGTATGTCATGGAGGATAAAATATTGCCTCTGAGTCAGACAGACATGGCTTCAGAACTTCACTCTGCCATTTGCTAATAGTGTGACTCTGGACCGTACCCTCATGTGCAAAGTGTGATGATAGTGCCCATCCCTTGGACTGGCTGTGGAGAAAAAATAAGATCTGTGTTAAAACCTTACCACACACAGTTCATGCTCAATGCATGGTGGCGTTAGGAATTTTTCTAAATTTCAGGGTCAATAAAGTAATTTTTAAAATCACAAAACTCCATAACTTGGAGTAAGTGCATTAAAAAGCATCATGGGGCACTTTTTACTCTGAGATCTAAGATATTAAGTTGGATGTGTTCCAGAAAACAAGGGATGCTTGTGGTAGGTATATTTCTAACTTTCTAACGATGACATCAAGGAACACAACCGTGCCCCCTCACACAATGCAAGGGGTGTTTGTGGCCAAGAGTGAGCAATGGCCACCTTGGAGTGGCCACCTGAGTTCTCTAATGCCACAGGGAGCCAAGATGGCAGCTTGACATCCACCCCACCACCACCCTCTTCAACTGCATGCTCCAGCTTCCTGTGAACACACCTCAGAGAGATGAGTAGAGTAGATGCCATTTTTATAGTGTCCAGGAGGCCAAGAATTCAAGGGGTGTGAATATGGCTACCAGGTAGTAAAACTCCAGAAGAAAGCTAAAAGTCTTGGTCACATGTCATCGGTCAGCTCCCTGGGGTTCCTGCAGATATAGGGCTGAGTCACAACAGAGTGTGGAAAACAGGAGAGGTCTAGAATGAGGCTTATTGACCTTGAAGTGCTGTACTTTTTATGCTCTTACCCTCCCCTACCCCCATCTTTTCTGTGTGGCTCATGATAGCAAATAAGGATATAAAATAGAAAAGGATCTCTCTGCTATATGACACGCTGTTCCTCACAGGTGTGATTGTCTTCCCAAAGCCCCCTCCCACTGGCTTGTACAGGAATCTTTACATCATCCTTCACCCCTTCCTTCCTGTGATAACTTCGTGATGCATCAGCTCAGCTAGGCTGAACTGCAGTCTCTGGAATTCCCTTTCTAGAATGTCTGTGGCTCAGATGAGTTCAAGGGATAGCTCTCATAAGAGTTGGAGGATGGAAGAAGGGCAGCAGCCATTCTCTAGCATACACACACCTTCTCTGCGGTGTTCAACCAAACACTGTTCTAGGTGCTGCTATGAAGGGATGTTTTACCTGTTAATTATATCCCTAATCAGTTGATTTTATGTTAATCAAAAGGGAGATGATCCTGAGTGGGTCTGAAACAGTTGGAGGTCTTTTCTGAACCCAGAGACTCCAAACAGCAGCAGAGTTTGCAATTAATTATTCCCCTTCCTCCTGGATCTTCCCTCTTAACTGCCTGTCTGTGAGCAATAAGCTTTAACCCATGCTCAGGGGGTTCCTTCCTGCTCGTGATCTTCCCTCCCTGACTTCCTTTTCTGTGGTCCTTGGGCTTGCTTAACGCAGCTGCACAACTGTGAAGACAATTCCAAATAATCAATCCATATATAAAAACCATACATCCTACTTGTTCTGCTTCCCTGGTTGAACCCTGACAGGTATACTCCCTCTTAACCCTCATCATCCAGTCATTCACCAAGTCCTGTCAATGCAATTCTTCCTTCTAAGTAGTACCTTAATATCACTGAAGGTGACACTACCACCTGGGGAAGCCAGTTCCAATTTCTCACTTCTCCCAGTGCTAATGGAGGGTAATTTTTTTCTGTGTTTTCCACTGCCACTAGCCAAGTCCAGAATATTGTCAGCTCTCACCAGATGACTAGAACAGCTTCATGATCTGCTACTCAGCAAGCCACTCTTATCCAACCTACTTTCTTCATTGAAGACAGGGTAAACTTCCAAGGATAAAAATATGAACAATATGAACGCATCGGCCTGACTTAAAACCCTTTTGTAGTTTCCCAGTAGGTCGAGTCCAAGATCTCTGACATGCCCATAAAGCTTCTGCACTACCTGGCTTCTTCCCACCACTCCACTTCCCCTACATGACACGCTATCTTTTCATTGCTACCCAGTGGCCTGAAATGTCCTGCCAATATTCCCTACTTAGCAGGCAAAATAATAATCTCCCAAAAATGTCATATCCTAATCCCCAGGACCTCAGCGTATGTCAGGTTATATGGCAAGGTGGAATTTGGTGGCTGATGGAATTAAGGTTGCTAATCAGCTGACCTTCAGGCAAGGTGATTATCCTGGATTATCTGGGTGGGTCCAGTGCTATCACAAGCGTTCTTATTAGTGAATGAGGGAAGCATGAGAGTCAGAGTCAGAGTTTAAGAGAGATTTGAAAATGCTGCAGGACTGGCTTTGACGATGGAGGAAGAGGCCACGATCAAAGGAACAAGGGTACTCTCTCTCAACTAGCCCAGTTAAGACCTATTTTGGATGTCCAACCTCCAAAATTGTAGGTTAATAAATTTGTATGTTTAAAGTCATCAAGTTTGTAGTCATTTCTTAAGTTACAGAGGAAGGAAACTAATATAACCTCCTGCAGAGGAAGGAAACTAATATATCCACCATTGGAAATTTGTGCAGCAGCAAAACTCTAAAATTGATGGAAAATGCTATTAACTTCTAATTTTTTTAATAAAAATAATTACTATACCCTTATTTTCATTAATGAAAGGACTTTTTAACTTCTTGTTTTGAAAAAATCAAACTTACAGAAAACTTATAAGAAAGTCAAGGAACTCCCATTTATACTTTACCCAGATTCACCAATATATAATTTATATATATATATATATATATATATATAATTTATATATATTCACCAATATATAATTTATATATATATTCACCAATATATAATTTATATATATATAATTTATATTCACCAATATATAATTTATATATATAATTTATATATATATATACACATACACAAATGCAAACAGTTATCACTACAAAGGGAACATTTTAACACAAAATAATTAGGAGGGATGCAATCTCAGCAAAATGGAAAATCTCACATATTTAATAACTTCACAATATCATCCTTACATTTTCCTCGTTTTATCTTGGAAAACTTTATTATGGAGCAGTACTGGTTCATGGACGAGCATATGAAAACCATTGTAAAGTCGTACACTTACTTCTAAATGCTTCATTTTCAGGGAAGCGTTATATCCTGCGTTAGAGTTAATTTCCCAGTTTTGGTCCCTCTTGAAACCTGAACTTCTTAGTGTCCGCCATAACGTTTGCATACTGGCCCCCTACCTGCTAGACTGTAAGCTCTTTTGAGGACAGGGACCATCATCTCACCTATCATACCATCTGCTTAGGACATAATCTGAATAGAAGACATACTCTTCAAAAAATACTTATTGATCATGTTAAAGAAATGACAAGATGGCCTGTATGGGAAAAGAATCTAAAAAGAAAAAAAAAGAAAGAGTGGATATATGTATATGTATAACTGATTCACTTTGTTGTACACCTGAAACTAACATAACATTGTAAATCAACTATGCCTCAGTAAAAATTTAAAAAATAAGATAAAATAAAGAAGAAAGGGCAAGAAAACAGATTAAAATACAGATTATAAAGTACCTTAAAAAACTGTCACTGTATGAATCCATAAAACAGATGTCAAACTCAAAAGGCAACAAATAAATCTGCTATGAACATTTACGTACAAGTCTTTGTACGCACATATAGTTTCTTTTCTCTTGTGTAAATGCAGAGGAATAGAATAACTGTATCATAAGTTAGGTGCATGTTTTCACAGTGGTTGTAGCATTTTAAATTCCCACCAACAGTACATAGAGGTTCCAGATCCTCCTCATTCTAGCAAACACTTAACATGGTCAGTCTATTTAATTTTAGCCATTTTAACGTGTATGTAGTGGTTTCTCATTATAGTTTTAATTTGCATTACTCTAATGACAAATGACATTTAGCATGCTTGTTTGCCATCCATATATCTTCTTTGGTGAAATGTTTGTTAAACTCTTTTGCCCATTTTTTATTTGTATTTTTTAGCTTATTTTTGAATTTTGAGAGTTCATATATTCTGGACACAAAACCTTATAAGATGTGTGCTTTGTAAAAATCTTCTACCAGTCTATGGGCAGGAGTTGATCACAAAATGAACCTTTGGGAATGGTAGAACTGTTACATCCTAATGGTGGTGGTTTGCGACTGTATGCATTTGGAAAATCTGTAGATCTGTACACCTGCAGGCTGATTTTTATGGTATATAAAGTATATCTCATTAAAAAATACTGTCTTTGCATCAAAAACTATAAGCCAGAGGATTCTGGGAAGATGGCAGAGTAGGAAGCACCAGCAATCTGTCTCCTTATCTAGAAAACAATTGCCCTGGCAGAGTCTCCTGATGTAACTGTTTGCAACTCTGTAGTCTATTGAAGGTTTGCAATTTCAAGGGAAAGTTTTGGATGGTACATTGTGGTTAATTTCAGTCAATCTCAGCTCTTAGCTTCACAGCAACTACCCATCTCCCACTTCCCATGTGTTCCTGAAACAGTTTGCACACATCTTGCAGGAGCCAGGGTGGGCGAAGAAGACTCTGTCCTCTAAATATCAGGGATCTGTGTCTGATTGCTGATTGATGCTTCTAATCACATAGGTGCAGAGAAAGAAGAGGGCAGCCATTGTTTCAAGCCCCTCCCCCTCCCATTGAAATGACTTCCAGGGGAGTTAAAGTACCAAAATCTTCTCCCTAACCTTCATATTTCTCTTTTCCCCCTTTGGGAGCTAGACATTAAAGGCAAGAACATTCAAAAGCAATATATAGGAGAAATTAGAAGGTCACTGGGCATACACAGGGAAAGGCACAGATCCTGAGAACACCTGAGATGTCCTTAAGTTTACACCTCATGATGATCCTCAGGACAGAGGCAGCCTACAACAATTAAAAAAAAAAGACAAACAAAACCCAGCAAATTCTAGGGAAGGGGAACTGTCTGATTTCCAGAGTTACCACATTATTAGATCCAAATATCCAATTTTAAATTAAAACATCACCATGTATACAAAGATACAGGAAATTAAGTCTATCGAAAGGGAGAAAAAACAAAAAAACCAGAGAAACTATGCATGAAAAAGACCTGTTGGTGAATCTACTAGACAAAGACTTTTGGAAATTATTGAGTCTGAGGTATAAAAAGAAAAAATATTGCAGAAAAGTCAACAGAGACTAAGGGACCTGTGGGACACTGTTAAGTGGACCAACATACACTGTAGAAGCCCCAGAAGAGACAGAAAGGGGCAGAGAGAATATTTGAAGAAATAGTGTCTAAAAGCTTCCAAAATTTGATAAAGACATGAATATAAACATCCAAGAAGCTCAACGTACTCCATGTAGGATGAACTGAAAGAGACCATCAAACATTACCATCGAACCACCTAAAGACAAAGACAAAAAGAGAATCTTGAAAGTAGCAAGAGAAAAGTGACTCATCAGATACAAAGGGTCCTCAAGGATTATCAGCAGATTTGTCACCAGAAACTTTGGATGCCAGAATATAGTGGGCTGATATATTCTTAATTCTAAAACAGAAAAGCCAGTCAACCAGGAATCCTATATCTGGCAAAACTGTCCTTCAAAAGTGAGGCAGAAATTAAGACAAACAAAAGCTGAGGGAATTAGTTACCATTAGATCGCCTCTTTGAGAAATGCTAAAGGTAGTCCTGCAGGTTGAAATGAAAGGACACTAGACAATAACTTGAAGGCATATGAAGAAATAATTATGTCAGTAAAGGTAAATACATGGGCAACTATAAAACTATTGTAACCATGGTTTGTAACTCCACATTTTGTTTTCTGCACAACTGAAGATAGTTATGCATTAAAAAATTACTAGTTTATGGTTTTGGGCACATAATTTATAAAGATGTAATTTTGTGACAACTTAAAGGAGTGGGGAAGGAGCTGTAAAGAACCAGAATTTTTGTATGTTACTGAAGTTAAGACAGTATAAATTCAAATTAGAATATAATAACTTTAGAATGTTAAATATAACCCACATGATATCCACAAAGAAAATAGATACACAATATATTAAAAAGAAAATGAGTAAGGAATTTAAATATTTCACTGCAAAAAATCAACTAACAAAAAAGAAGATGGGGGCTTCCCTGGTGGCGCAGTGGTTGAGAATCTGCCTGCTAATGCAGGGGGCACAGGTTCGAGCCCTGGTCTGGGAAGATCCCACATGCCGCGGAGCAACTAGGCCCGTGAGCCACAACTACGGAGCCTGCGCATCTGGAGCCTGTGCTCTGCAACAAGAGAGGCCGCGATAATGAGAGGCCCACACACCACGATGAAGAGTGGCCCCCACTTGCCGCAACTAGAGAAAGCCCTCGCACAGAAACGAAGACCCAACACAGCCATAAATAATAAATTAATTAATTAATTTAAAAAAAAAAGAAGATGGTAAAATAGGAAATGAGGGACAACAAAACTGTAAGACAAATAGAAAACAAATAGCAAAGTAGCAGAAGTAAGTCCTACTTTATCATTAATTACTTTAAATGTAAATGGAGTAAACTCTCCAATCTAAGAACAGAGATTTTCAGAATGGATTAAAAAATGATCCAATTATAGATTGTCTATAATAGACTCACTTTAGTTTCAAAGACACAAATAATTTGAAAGTGAAAGGATGGGGAAAAAATTCCACACAATTAGTAAATCAAAAGAGAATAAAGATGATTATACTATTAGACAAAATAGACTTTAATTTTAAGAATGTATAAAAGACAAAGAAAAGCACTGTATATTAATAAAAGTTTCAATACAGGAAGAAGATATAACAATTATAAACATTTACACAGCTAATAACAGACCATCAAAATATGAACCAATAGTCAAGTTCACTATCAAAAAGTGTCTTTCCTTCAAAATATAATCCTATCTTTGGTTTGGAAGAATTAATATTGTTAAAATGGCCATACTACCCAAAGCAATCTACAGATTTAATGGAATCCCTATCAAATTACCCATGACATTTTTCACTAGAACTAGAACAAATACTCCTAAAATTTATATGGAACTGCAAAAGACCCAGAATTGCCAAAGCAGAAAAAAGAACAAAGCTGGAAGCTTAACCCTCCCATATTTCAGACAATACTACAAAGCTACAGTAATCAAAAAAGCATGGTATTGGCACAAAAATAGACATATGGATCAATGGAAGAGAAGAGAGAGCCCAGAAATAAACCCACACACCTACAGACAATTAATCTTTGACAAAGGAGGCAAAAATATGCAATGGAGAAAAGACAGTCTCTTCAGCAAGTAGTGTTGGGAAAGTTGGACAGCACATGTAAATCAATGAAGTTAGAACACACCCTCCCACCATACACAAGATAAACAAAATGGCTTAAAGACTTAAATATAAGACATGATACCATAAAACTCTTAGAAAAGAACATAGGCAAAACATTCTCTGACATAAATGTTAGCACTGTTTTCTTAGGTCAGTCTCCCAAGGCAATAGAAATAAAAGCAAAATTAAATGGCACCTAATCAAATTTATAAGCTTTTGCACAGCAAAGGAAACCATAACTAAAATGAAAAGACAACCTATGCAATGGGAAAAAATATTGGCAAATGATGTGACTGACAAGAGCTTATTTCCAAAGTATACAAACATCTCATACAACTCAATAACAAAAACAAACAACCCAATCAAAAAATGGGCAGAAGACCTAAATAAACATTTCTCCAAAGAAGACATTTAGATGGCCAATAGGCACATGAAAAGATGCTCAACGTTGCTAATTATTAGAGAAATGCAAATCAAAACTACAATGAGGTATCACCTCACACCAGTCAGAATGGCCATCATCAAAAAGTCTACAAATAATAAATGCTGGAGAGGGTGTGGAGAAATGGGAACCCTCCTACATTGTTGGTGAGAATGTAAATTTGTGCAGCCACTATGGAGAACAGTATGGAGGTTCCTTTAAAATCTAAAAACAGAGTTACCATATGATCCAGCAATCCCACTCCTGGGCATATATCCAAAGAAAACTCTACTTCGAAAAGATACATGCACCTCAATATTCATAGCAGCACTTTTTACAATAGCTAAGACATGGAAGCAACCTAAATGTCCATTGATAGATGAATGGATAAAGAAGATGTGGTATATATATACTATGGAATATTTCTCAGCCATAAAAAAGAATGAAATAATGCCATTTACAGCAATATGGGTGGACCTAGAGACAGTCATACTAAGTGAAGTAAGTCAGAGAAAGACAGATATCATATGATATCACTTATATGTGGAATCTAAAGAAATGATACAAATGAACTTATTTACAAAACAGAAATAGACCCACAGACTAGAAAACAAACTTAATGGTTACCAAAGGGGAAAGGGGATGGGGGAGAGATAAATTAAGGAGTTTAGTATTAGCAGATATAAACTACTATATATAAAATACATTAATAACAAGGTCCTACTGTATGTATAGCACAGGGAATTATATTCAATATCTTATAATAAACTATAATGGGAAAGAATCTGAAAAAGAATACATATATATACACACACACATATATATATTTATAACTTTGCTGTACACCAGAAAGTAATACAATATTGTAAATCAAGTATACTTTAATTATATATATATATATATTCCTATCTCTTTTATTTTCTAGACCAAAGTATCTAGCAGCTGAAATCATGAGGACATATCTACCACACCACAACATAATTTACTTCATCAAAAACTTTTCTACAAAGACATCATGGGAAACAGGGGCTTCTAGAAGTGAATATATCAGTTTATCCCTTAATAGTGTTTAATAGTTAAAGCTTTTCTGACTCATCTATGCCCTTACATGACTAATTTCTAAACCACCAAAGAGCCCTACTTATTTTCTCCCCACCAAGCATCCTTCCAACCTGTGTATAATGAGATGAAGTTAAAAGATGTCAGTGAACATATTAATTTTTAAAAATCTCAAACACATAAACAGGCTTTAAAAGACCATATGCTAGTCTTCCTTAGTTTCTAAACCACAATATATGCAGTGGGAATGATTACTCCAAAGTCCTTGTGATAAATGAAATCCAAGGTGGTTCTACAAGTGATGAATTTATGATGGAAAAATAATTTCAGTCGTTTATTTCCTTATCCTAGGGTTTTTTCCATCCAAAAAATACATGGGGGTGGGTATAAAAAAGAAAAGAAACAGGAGGCATACTTGCAATGTTTACAAAGCAAAAAAGAAATGTTATGGTTCTGTGAATGAAGAATGTTTTTACAGTATTTCAGGCTTGGCAGGACATCTGGCGTGGATGTTATCGAGGGCTTTAGAAGCAAATAGATAAATTCTGCTATCGGTTCCCTTACTCCGCTACCATATGGAAATCTTTTTCTTTTCTCCTTTATTCTATTCATTATTGACTTGGGAGAGACAAAATCAATTAAAAATTACTTTGTAAACTCTTTCCTACCCAACTTTTGGATTGCCTAACATTATGGTCTGTTTTTAGTACATAGACTCAGTTCTGGACCTCAGCTTCCTTAAATAGGTTTCCATGCATTGGCTTAAATCTTATATAGAAATCAGACTTTTAAAAAAGTAAGGATCTGGAAGGCTCAACATTGTTAAGATGTCAATTCACTCCAAATTAATCTGTGCAAACCAAATAAAAATCTCAGCAAGTTGTTTTGCAGATAATGACAATTCTGATTCTAAAACTTACATGTAAAGAAAAAGGAACTAGAATAGCCAAAGTCAATTTGAAAATGATAAAAGTTAGAACCCACACAATACACAATTTCAAGACTTAATATTAAGCCACATTAATCAAGACAGCATGGTATTGGTAAAAGCATGAACCACTAATGGAGTCTAGAATCAATGACATCCCAGTAATAATGAAATCTCCTAGAGCCCAGACTTTGTTTCTAAACACCACTTTTTAATGATGAAAACCAGAACTTCTTGTAGAAGTAGTTGATTTCAAGGGTGGGGCAGGGAAAATATAAGACGAACGTGAAGCATCTTGTGGTCCAGAAGTAAGGAAGTGCTCAAAAAAGGACTGGAGCATGTCAAAAGGTCGTAAGAGCCAACCTAAAAGAGCTCCCAATATCTAAAGCTGGGACAAATTAAGTAACAAAATAAATAATGATGGATTGAATTATAACCAATAGAATACAATAAGCATCCATGAGTCCATAATAACTTAAATCAATAATTGAATAAATAAATAAATGAGAGAGGACAGCTCTTCCAATTAAGAAATATGGAAGAGATGATGAGAATAGAAATATATCACAGTAAAACTGTTGCAGGCAAGATCTACCAATGAATGCTAAAATTAATGGGCAAAACTTTGTGGAGAAACACAGTATTTGCCTAGTCTCAAATTATTTCCCCCCAAATCTTTATTAGTTCCAGAAGGAAAAAATAGTAATTTTAAAACAGGAAAACCTGGCAGATAACACCTTAGCCAGTGACCAAGGTCAGCATCACCAGTAAGAAGACATACTGACAACATGTACCCCCTGGTACAATATATTAAGAAGGGCTCATCCTCTCTGTCCTACTCTTGCAAAAAATTCACAAATTTAATCTATTTATGAAAAAACATTAGACTAATCCAAATTGTGGGATATTCTACAAAATATCTCTCTAATATCCTTCACCAGTGCCAAGGTCCTGGAAGACAGAGAGAGAGGAACCCTCACAGACTGGAATCCTGGGTTGAGTTATGGGCCAGAAAAGAGCGTGAGCAGGGAGACTGTTGAAATCCAATTAAGTCTGTAGTTTAGTTTAAAAAAAAAAAAAAAAGTAAGGGCCCAGGTGCTGGCTCTGTAATAAAATTCCCCTACTTACCATAATGCAGTCCTAAAAAATAGCCCCCATGGTGGGCTACAGTGACTATTCACTGCATTTAGGAATAAAGAATAAATAAGGATGTGTGAACAGATGCTAATAAACGAAAGCCTCAGAAATTGCTGCTAATACACACTCAGCCCAAAGAGACAGCATCATGTAACCAAAATACTTCCACATTTCATCACCCATTGACCTCCTCTCTGTTCTCACTGGTCTCTAAATCTGTTGTTCTCTCTCTCCTCTTCCCATCTGTCTCGCTTTTTTCCTCTTTGCTTTCCTTCACCCAGCCTTCTGCATTAAGACATAGTATAGAAGTGAAGTATACTTTTAAGTAACCGATATTATCAAGTTTTATAGCTTCTCTACTTAAGCTTTTAAAAAGTTTCTCTCTTTCAAAATAAAAAGCTAAAGCCGTAGTAAGGTGATTGTTCTTCCATGTAAACCTTAAATTGATATAGCATGTGTGAGGTTATTGGCTCTTGATAGAAAATGTTTTCCTATCTCCGGCAAAAAGCTTAGAAGTCCATTCAGAATGATGTTGTCAGAGTATCTTTTTATGAGATACTTCAAGTAGACCAAAAAAAGCACACAAAGATTTTATTCTTTACCACTACAAATCAACCCAGTTTTCAGCTGCTTATTCATAAGCATGCTGCAATTGAACACAGTATATAAATGGCCAGATAAAATATCATAAGTAATTGTAAAATATGATGTTTCTTTTTTTATAGAAAAGCCCTAATTTTATTTTGAATGTCAAATAGATATTTTATTTTTTATTTTTTTATTGGAGTATAATTGCTTTACAATGTCGTGTTAGCTTCTGCTGTACTATGAAGTGAATCAGATATGTGTATACCTATATCCCCTCCTTCTTGGACCTCCCTCCCACCCGCCTGCCCCATCCCACCCAACTAGGTCATCACAGAGCACCGAGCTGAGCTTCCTGTGCTTTATAGCATGTTCCCGCTAGCTATCTATTTTACGCATGGTATGTATTACTTGCGAAAAAGAGTTAATTGAATTCTGCTACGTTTGCTTTTCCATCGCTACTACTTCTTTAGAAAAACAAATTCTATTGAGTGCTGATACGGTACAAATTAGGTAGATGAGAGGTGCTCTGAGTTAGCTACCTCATAATTTATACCAAAATTAACTTCAAGTGGGGCTCAAGCACTTTCAGAATTTGGCTGTCATCCTAAATGCCTTCACTGGGGGATGCAAATGTTACTATTTTTTTTTTCAATTTGCTGCTGATTTCCTAAGTTGAATTACCTCTAATTTAGTTCTGAAAGAGTTTGATCAAGAGAGATCCCAAAGATCGAGGAGGATATGAATCTATGTTCTGAAAGTGAAATCAAATATAGTATATCTCAAATATATTAGTATTAGGTTTCCTAAATCTATTCTTTCTTCACTCCCCAATCCTGCCTACATCTGGCCCTGGACTGAAATAAATGCCAAATACAGGAAAAGAGAATGAACTCCAGGTGTCTGTGTATAAGAATGGGTGTGCTGGACGCATGGGCTGGGGGAATAGGGAGTGGTCTGCCGGGATATCTTTTTATATTTACAATAGCCTGCTGATTGAAATTCCCCAGCTATACGCACAGATCCCAACCTTATTCTTACTGTGAGACAACCAAAATAACTAGACATTTGGGGAAACCTGGAACATGAAAGAGAAGGATCAAGATACAAAATTCTGACCCATAGATGATTCGAGTAACTAAAGGACACATTTTAAATCCTTCCACTAGTCCCTGAGAGAACTACGAAAAGATCTTTGCCTTCATAAACAAGAGTAGGGAAGTTTCAACAAATTAAAATCACGATTGCTCAGATTTTTAAAAATTCAATAGGATGGTTGGAAAATACATTTAAAGGATTCTGTTATTCACTGCAAGAGCAAAAAGATATAGAGACCATAATTATGGGAGATATGATGAGGGACATAGAGATTAAATCAGGAAGTCTCTAGCAAACAATGATAGCTGCCTACTCAACATCCATTCTCCATTTCTTTCTTATTAATATTTAGTTTAAAGGGGGCCTTGATGGCTTTTCCCTTTCCTTTCACTCTTCCTTCCACTTTCTGACTGGACCACAGGAAGGATACCTGGAGAGGGAGAGGCCACCTTGGGATGTTGAGGGTGAAGGGAACATGCTAAAAATGATGACCCAGGAAAAGGGAATAAAAAGAATGACCCTGGGTCTTTATAGCATTGAATGAAACATTTCGGCAGGTTTCTGTTTACCTGGAAACAGAAATAATGTTATCTGATAGAATTAGAAAGCATTACGATAGTATCGCTCATTATTCATTAATAACATAACATTATTCATTTATAACATTCAGATAATATCTAAATAATGTCATCTGGTACAACATACAACATTCAACTAATAGAGAAAAATGAGTAAAGTGGGAAGGAGAGGGAGGTGGGGAGGAAGGAGAAAACAGAGGTGAGGGATTTTTAAAGAAAATTTTTTTTAATTCCAAAAGATGAAGGGATACAAGTGTCTTACATTTGGAAAGGTCTCCCAAGTGCTGGAAAAATTAATGACAAATGTCCACATTTTGTACCACAAGGATAAAACAATTATCTTAAGTTTCCTGAGAGAAAAAAGAATATACATAATATAAAAATAAAATTGAAGAAAAAGTTTAAGCTAGAATTCTTTGCCAGAGGCTCTAATAAAACATTTTCAGACATACATGGACTCAGAGTTTCCCTCCCATACAACTTTTCTTAGAAGTTGGGTCAGAATGTACTCAAGCAGAACAGTATAAACCAAGGAAGAAGTCAACATGGATGAAAATATTCATCTAACCCAGAAAAGCAGTGAATAACAGTCTTAGTCTCAGTCTGATGCAGAGCTATCAGTTCAGATTAAAACACATAAGGTGGGCTTCCCTGGTGGCGCAGTGGTTGAGAATCTGCCTGCTAATGCAGGGGACACGGGTTCGAGCCCTGGTCTGGGAGGATCCCACATGCCGCGGAGCAACTAGGCCCGTGAACCACAACTGCTGAGCCTGCGCGTCTTGAGACTGTGCTCTGCAAAAAGAGAGGCTGCGATAGTGAGAGGCCCGCGCACCGCGATGAAGAGTGGCCCCCGCTTGCCACAACTAGAGAAAGCCCTCACACAGAAACGAAGACCCAACGCAGCCAAAAATAAATAAATAAATAAAATAAAATAAAATAACAAATGTTCAAGTACAATTGGTGTCTAAAAAAAAACAACAACAAAAAAAAAACACATAAGGTAATGAGAAACTCCAGGGAGGAAGATAGTTGTAGAACAAATACAAATTAGAATAGAAAGTCAGTAATTTTGTAAAAAATTTAATGGATTCCATATGACAGATTTTATGTACTTATTAGAAAGGCAGGACATACTAGGGCTATGGTAAGGAGGGCATATATTTTGCATTTCCCAGAGAAAGAAAGAACCCTGGGAAAATTTTTAAAACAAAACCAAATACCCTGTACAAGAAAGAAATGAACCATATATAAAGTTGACAAAAACGTTGCATGATTTTGAGCAATTCCAAAGAGTAAGAAACAGAATCTGTTTTGACATGTTTCTTTCATTGCCCTGAAGATTACAGTATTACAACTTCAATTCTATGACTTGATGATACTGTGAGCAATATTAATGTCATCAAATAATGTAAGTATTGATTTTCAATTTTTAGACACAACCTGTGAATTAATCATGGAATGCTTACTAACATTTACAAAACAGAATGTAAATCTTATCGATCTTGACCTTGGTAAAGTACAGCTGAGAGAAATGGGAAGGTAGAAGAGGGAAGAGAGAAGGAGAAATGAATAGTTCTGCTGATACCCTCACTTTATAAGGTGGAGGGTTGAGAGATAATGTCTAAGGAAGCTGCGTGGTGTGGGAAAGGCATAGAACCTGGAGCCAGACTGCCAGAGTCTTAATCCAGCTCCATCTTTTACTGAATACAGGCAATCTCTGCAACCTGTCTGAACCTTGGTGTCCACAGATGTTTGAGAATCAAATGAGGAAAGTCTCTAGCAGTGGCAGATCCTCAATAAATAGGACACCTGGTTCTTCATGTCCCGCACAGCCTGGGACCTTCTTAAGAATGCCACATGTAACTCTTAAAATAAGAAACTAGAAGAAGAGATTATTAATTAGAATGGTACAGAAAAAAATAAAATGAAATATCTCAGAAACAAATTTTACGTTGTTGCTGGACTACAAGGTAAGTTTTCTCAAACCTTTGAATTAGGAACTTCTTTCAGGAATGGATAATCTGATGTTCAAAGACTTGTGGGGGAGAGTATGAGGATGTTCATCATAGCATTGTTTATATTAGTAAAAAAAAAAGGTAACAATGTAAATGTGCAAACACAGGAAATGCTTAAATAAATTGACATACCTGTACACTGATATATGACATTAAATAGTAACTTTTTAATGATTTGGGAAATACTCATAATACAATATTGTTCAAATAACTGGATTGATTAGGATTCTCTTTTCTTAAACATATGATAATGTTTGTCTTAGTCAGCTCAAGCTGCTATAAGAAAATACAGTAAACCCTGTGGCTTAAACAATAGACATTTATTTCTCACCCTTCTGGAGATCAGAAGTCCAAGATAAAGGTGCTGGCTGATTTGGTTCCTGGTGAGACCCCTCTTCTAGTCTTGCAGCTGGCCACCTTCTTGCTATGTCCTCACATGATGGAGAGAAAAGGTGAGAGAGAGAGAGAGAGAGAGCTGTGGTCTCTCTTCCTCTTCTTATAAGGACACTAGTCCCATCATTTATGACCTCATCTAAACCTAGTTATCCATCGCCCAAGATCCCACCTCCAAATACCATCACACTGGGGGTTAGGGCTTCAACATATAAATTTTGAAGGAACATAAACATTGCATAACAATGTTGAACATTTATTGGATATTTAGTGGGTGTGAGATAATTTTTTGAATTTTACATGTATTAATTTATTTAAATCTCCAAATCACCCTATGAAGTAGATACTCTTTGTGAGCATGTGTTGAAAATGTGCATACATACTTATATACACACATAAATATACATATATATACATGTTTACATACATAAACATATGTTGTACATATAAACACATTATATGTGCATATACATATATAACTGTGTGTGTGTGTGTGTGTGTGTGTGTATGATTTGCTTACAGTTTTTTCTTCCTCCCTTGCCTTGCTCTAGTTCCCCCTTCTTGGGAGTGTGTTCCCTGCCCCCACTGACTCTGATTGGTCATGTAAGTAGCTTTAGTTTAATGAACTCCTTCCAGATGTGATGTGAGCAGACAGTTTTAACTAAGCTTGCCTGGTTTAGCTTACCTTCTCTCCTTCTGCCATTACCAAGAAAGGAAGAGGCATTGGGTATTCATTGAGCCCAGAATGAGACCTGAACTTACCTACTTGCCTAGAGACAAGTCAAGTGAAACTGACTCAGCCCAGAAAGATAAATTCCAGCCAAATTATTAATCTATACATTCACGATGAAGAAAAAATAAATGTTTGTTGCTGTAATCCACTGAGATTTTGTAGTTCTTCATTAAGCAGTATTACTACTGTAACAACTGACTAATACAACATACCTTAAGAAAGACTTTAGTGATAATAATCTCTGGGTAGCAGAATTGTGAATGATTTTTATTATCTTCTTTATAGTTGTTGAATGACTTTAAAACTATTGTGTTTTACTTTGTTTTGGTTTTTTAACATTTCTTTAGGTAAAGCACATTGCTTTCACATTTATGTTACATATTTGTATTTATACACACACTTGTCTTAAAATCGTTTTGATTTGGAACTTTTGGTATCATATATTAATCAATGTTTATTCAAACTTAATTTTAAAATTCCACTTGTTTCATACCTTAAAATGTCAGAAGTTAAATAATCTTCTGGCTCAGAGAGTCACTTAGATTTTTTTGAAAAACAAATTGAGGAATCAGTGAATTGTAGAGTACCTTCCTGGGGATACATGAATTTCTTCAAAATGTCATAAGGCTGGCATAATAAGTTGCTCATGGAGAGCTCATTGTTAGAGCCACAGCCTTACAGAAAAGGCAGTCTTAGTCTATTTTAATTTACCTAGAATCCTGAATGAACTTTAATTTATACAACCACTGGAACATCCCATGTGGATACGTTTGTTGAGCTGTGATAAATCATGGCGACCTTTGAGAACACTGGTGAAGCATTTGATGAAGCAGCTAAAGGAAGGTAGTTCATCAACAAGATAGTGTTAAGGAACTGTCCAGAATCCAAATTTATTCTTCATGTTGCTTCTGAGTTACTGTCCTAAAGTCCCTTGAGCAAGAAAGGCCAAGGCCAATTACTTTGGCACAGGGGAAAATCACGAGTTAGCTTCCCCACTGCCATTTAGGCTTTTCCTTTAGCCTCTCGCTCTCCTGGGCAGCTTGGACTAAGAGTGACATTTGGGCTGGTCCTAAGAAGTACACTAATAAAAACATAAAATCCATCCTCATAGTGTTACAATGATTTTTCTCATGTTGACCTCTCCAACAAGACTTTAAGAACCACTAAATGATCTCAGGTAAGAGGAGAATAAAGACCCTGAATCTTTTGAATAGTTTAAGTGTTAATCATAATTCCAAATTTTTCTTATTATCTACTTTCTAGTGCCTTCTTTCATCACAAATAACATTGGGCTAAAAATAATGTACAAAAGTCAAAATTATGCAATGCTTTGCCTGCTTTGGCTTCCCCTGGACTCAGTATTCTCCCCTTTGAGGGCTGTTTAAAGTAGATAATAACATGAATTACAGAAGACATGGTGGGATGGCAAGAGTGTCCTGTTGCTCATCAAGAGGTCTTTTCAATGTCTTTTCCTGAAATAGAAATAGTTCAAACTGCAGATTGCCTCGTGAATATTTGGGGGTACTGAGAGTATAACTTTCAACTAAGGAAGCAAAGTGTATATTCACCTTACTGATTTTAGTAAGACTGTTGACAATTTAGAAATGATTAAAAGAAATATAGAGTTTAATTAACTTTCTCATTGAAAGTGTTTCTTCTTTGGATATTATATTAATATCTCTGATAGTTCCTTTATACCTTTTTTGCTTATCTTCTTTTTTTCTCTTTTCTGTTCATCCATCTCCATTTCAGTTCAATTGTTTTCTTTTGCCTTTTCCCAATTTTCTTAGGCAAGTTACAATAACATGTTTCTCTTAAAAACTCAAATATTGTTTTTAAAAAAAGGAAGAAAATAAGGAAGGAAGGGAGGGTGGGAAGAAAGAGAGAAGGAAGGAAGGAAATTTTTCTGTTATCTACCCATATTCACTTCAATGTCTAAAACACTCCTAGTATCATGAATCCCAATTGATCCTCATATTTGGAGACTAAAAACTGTTCTGTGGAGAGAAGAGATTTATAAGCTGCTACTTAAGCCTCCCTTAGCAGTATTACCCCTTATTACTGATGTGCATAAAATTAGTACGAGAGCCAAATATTTTAGCAACCTCAGGCACCTTTTTGTAAACTATGCTCACTTTGCCCATTTATCCAGATGCTCCTATGACCTCTTTGTGGAATTAGCAGTTTATGAACGGAAGCAATTTGATGTAGGCTGATGCCTTTGGAACCCAAAGGGTGATCCCTGCAGGACTGTGGGCTGGTAAATATTTAACAACTAGCTCTCTGTTTAAAAACTCTAATTAGCAAATTTCCAAGGTATAAATATCCCCACTATGGCCAATTTCAAGCTACTAACATTATGTCACTGAACTCAGAGTTGGGGAGAGATGCCCATGGTGCACACTCACGAGCAGGTATGAGGCAGCTCAGGCATCCTCTTTGCTTATTGGATGGATTTATTAATTCTTCAAGCACTTGTGGATGCCTGGGTGAGCCATCTCAAGTTCCATTTCTAATACTCACTCTCTCAGCATCCTCCAGTGTTATCTACTCTGTCCCTAGCTCTGCCTACCTTGGCCTCCTACTTCTTAGGGAACGTCTTGAGGTGATCTGAAGATATTCCATGAAATTCCTGCCCCTGCACATACATTGTCCACATGTGTATCCACCCTCATGGTCTCACATCCATCCTCAAGAGACCATGAGGGTGGATGCAATGTCCCACATCTGCATCCACCCTCATGGTCTCTTTTCCAAGAAGAGCTTGTTCTTCCTTTAAGTTAAATCTTATATTCAGGAGCCATATCCTCAATTCCCTTTACAATTATTTTCACCCTCTTGGAGTTTTAATCCCTTTTTTGTATCCTTTCTTCTCAGCTTGTAAATATGTTTCAGGCTTGCTCTTGATGATGGTTTTAAAAAGAATCATTTAATCCCACTTCCTCTCAGTATTCTTCTGTTCTTAGCCATGCTTCTTGAAGGAGTATTGTGGTAGGCAGAAATCTAAGGTGGCTCCCAAGATGCCCAACCCCTGGCATACACACCCTGTATAATCATGAGGCTTTGAGAATGTGATGGATCTCTTTCCCATGGTTAGGTCATCTTACATGGCACAAATGAATTTATGAATAGGAATTATCCAGGTGCACCCGACCTAATCACATGAGCCCTTAAAATCTGGGTCTAGACGCCAAAGAAGTCAGTGATTTGAAGCATGAGAAGGATTTGATATACTATTGTTGACTCGGGAATGGAAAGGACCACATGGCAAGGAATGTGGCAGCCTCTAGGAGCTCAGAGTGGTCTCCAGCCAATAGCCAGCAAGGAAACAGGGACCTCAGTCCTGCAACCACAGGAACTGAATTCGGCCATCAATAGGAATAAGACTGAAAGTGACCTCCAGACAAGAACTGGAGCCTCCAGACAAGAACTCATCCTGGCCAACCTTGATTTTTTGCCCCAATGAACATGGAAGCTTCCTTTATATTGTAGAAGGTCTTGCTGTGGATGCCCAAAGAGCCAGTCATTTAAAATTTTATGACACTTGGACTTTGGGATTAACATATACACACTACTATATATATATATATATATATAATAAATAACCAACAGGGACCTACTGTATAGCACAGGGAACTGTACTCAGTATTTTGTAATACCCTCTAAGGAAAAAGAATCTGAAAAAGAACATATACATATATAAAATATATATATATATACACAAAACTAAATCACTTTGCTGTATACCTGAAACTAACACAACATTGTAAATCAACTATACTTTCAATTTTAAAAAATTAAATTAAATTTTAAAAATTTATGACATTTGAGTGAAGCAAATTCAATTAATTTTTGTATGAATTTTCTTTCATTATATACATGATGGGATTTATTTCTATCTTTCTACATTATTTTAACATATAAACATAAACACTTATATGCCTCCATATGGATCTGTCAATACACAGTCCCAACATTGAGCTTAGCACTGTTTGGACAGTGAGATCTTCCCTTAAAGGAGTTTACAGCCTAGTTGGAAAAAATAGCATATGTACCCAAATAACTATCATGTGAGGAAAAAGTGATGGGTCACTAAAAGTGGAAATAAATTTCTATAATTTCAGAAATAAATTTAGATACATATATCAGAGAAAGGAGTCATTATTTCTTGCTGGAGGTTTGATCGACAAGGTGGTACATGATCCTTGGTCTGACGTGCAAATTGACCTAAGTAGCATTTTTCCATCACCTGAGTAGAAAGCCAGGATATTACTCACTCTTTCTAAAACTGTGGTTCCCTCACAGAGCACCCTGGATTCAGTTCAGTCCAAAAAAGACTTCTTTGGAAATTAGTTACTATTCTCAAAGGAATAAAACTCTGGGGTTTTAACCTTATTAAATTTCTTACATTAACAAATCCCAGCAGAGTAAAAAGGACTCATTGTTTCCTGGCGGCAGGATCCAGCCTCCTGGAGTGAGGGAACTTGGGTGGAATGACTTCTCACAAAGGCACATCCCAGGCAGAACAAGTAGCTCACTCTTGGGGGTCAGTTGAGGAGTTTCACTGAGAAGACAGTTTTCCCCAAATCTTTCACCAATCTCCCCCCAGGAAATACACTTCTGGATATTTTGCTCCCAATAGCTCCTCCTTGGGAGGGAAACAAAATATGCCATTATTACCTCACCTGTAGAGAATTTCGTGGCTCATCAGCTGTCACTGGAGACCTCAGAGAACAGGGTCCTTAGGCAACAGGGCATAGAAGACAGAGTGAGTCATTTGGAGGAGGAGAGAGGTGGGCTCAGGAATAGGTCAGATCCCCAGGACACGGATGAATGCAGATTGTATGGAGTAGAGACAGTAGGAAACTTCTCTAGGAGAGAAGAAACTGGAGAGAAGAGGAGGATGCAGGATGCAGGGACCTTCAACAGGTGAGCAGTAGAAGCTTAGAAAGGTATTGAACTTGCTCCAAGGTCACACACTTGACAGATCTGGGGAAGTGAGCTCAAATTAGGTCCTTTCTTTCTCTTGCTTCCCTCTGACTATATGAAGCCTATCAAAGCAATATTTCCTTCTGAGATTGTAAGCTTCTGAATCATGAGAAAGAATTGATTCTTACTCACCTTTCCCTGACAGCCCGTGGCATGTAGGAGGTGTTAATAGATGTTTGTGGTGCAGAATTTATTTTTTCTTAATCATGAACATTCTACTCCTGTTCATGCAGCTCTACAAAACCTGTCCTGCCTATGTTCATACATGCACACACACGCACACACACACACACACACACACACACACACACACACACACACAGTCTCATGGATTCCAGAAGAAATGTTTGGCTTTTGATTCCTTATGCACAGAGAACCATCCCAATCTGACCCTTCTTTTAGTGACCTTTTCTGCCTTTTGGATTGCTGGTATAGAATAAATCCGCATGAAAGTAATAGAATTTGCAGCAGTGGCCCCATATTGACCTATATACTAGAATACACTGGGGAACTAAAAACTACAGATGCTGGGGCTCTAGCCTAGAGAATCATTTTTAATTGGTCTGGGATGGGGTTCAGATATCAAGAAACTTAAAGAGTTCCCCCTCCAGCTGATTTTAATGTACAGCCAGAACTGAGAAACACTGATGTAAATTTTATTGCTTTTCCATGGAGAAACGCACCGCCCCCCGCCCCCGACTAATGAAAGAATCAAAGGGAAGGGGCCCACGCAGCAGTATTTTTTAAGCTTCTCCCCCGTGATCACAATGTGTAGCCAGGGTTAAGAATCTCTGCCTCAAAACAGTGGTTCTAGGCCAGTACACAGAGAAGAAACATGCAAGGAGATTTGTAAGACTACAAATCCAAGTAGCTCACTCAACCTAAATCAGGTTCCTTGGTTTGCAAAGCTTCCACTTCTGTCACTGCTGGCGACGGAGGAGAGAATGAATGGGAGCAGACCGTGTGTGACTTGCTTGCTGGAACTCCTCACACCCCATTAAAGGTGGAGCACCCCATCACACGGAGTTGCTACTCTTGCAGACAAAGGAAAAAGCTCCCTAGAGAGGCTCTGAAAAGGAGACTGTGGAGTGTTGACAAGCTGACTTGGCAAAGAGGGTGTCCTAGACGGGCTTCTGTGCTTCCTGGTGGGTCTACGCTTAGTGCTGGTGTCTGGGAGTGACATCATTGCCTTCAGTGGGACCAAGTTTATATCTACACATAGTCGATCCTCCAAAAGTACTTGTTGAATTAATGAATCTAAAGAAAGTTCCCTATGAGCCTGAATCTCTGCCTCTCGGGTGTTCATCTAGCAACAGGAGTCCTTATGGAATTTGTTCTGGAGAGTTTACCGGTAATAAACAAGTCCAATCAACAGCTCCCGGCTATGATGAATCTTGGTCCTGACATTGGCCACTCTGCTGCTAGTGACAAAGTAAGAGAATGTCAGCTCTGAGTGTCAACTCTATCCTGTACCTGTCAACCCGCTCACCTCACAAGTGGAAGAGAAAAGCATTAAGGTTGCAACGTAACATCCGCTCGGAAGAAGCATCACCGTTGGTTTTTGGGAGCCTGACCTTGCCCTGAGCTGGTACATGAGAACCGCAATTTGTCTAATGCGTAACCAGTTCCCATGTAATCTCGGCAAAATGTCAAAGGGAGTTTGAGACTTTCTTAGCATCACTTTGGTGGTTAAAGAATATTCTCTCTTTGGGTAACAACACATTTTATGAGGTTAGTTGCCTCTCACCTCAGGGCAATGTATTCCAACCCTTCACCTCCACTCCCTAACATAATGTTGACTCCTTGGATAAAAATACAAGGAACTTCTGTTGAATGAGCTAGCTGCTGGAAATATTATGACTGCAGCTGAAAGAAATGAGGTGTGTACCACAGACCACATAAAACAATGAAAGCAATTTAAAGGCAAAATGTACAGAGTAACTAGGAACAGTTTTGCAATATCAAAAGCATATGAGTGGCCTGCTGCTTTGGGTGATACTCTGCAGACCTTGGTGTTCTCCCAGCCTGGTCTAGGAGACTCTCTGCATGAGACCTGGACAGCTAGCAACTTCCATCTTCAAAATCTGCCTTTCTGGTGCCCGAAGACCGCGGCCACTCTGGTGCCGGTGTGGGCTGCGCTCGGGGTGAGCTTGGTCCGTGCGGCGTTTCCTGTTCTCGCCCCTGCGCCGCTGCAGCTCGGGCCTTGCCTGACGCAGCCTGACCATGGCTTCAGCTGTGGAGGAGCTACAGAAAGATCTAGAAGAGGTGAAGGTGCTGCTGGAAAAAGCCACTAGAAAAAGAGTATGTGATGCCCTGACAGCTGAAAAATCCAAGATTGAGACAGAAATCAAGAACAAGATGCAGCAGAAATCACAGAGGAAAGCAGAACCTCTGGAAAGTGAAAAGCCTGCCGCTGTGGTTGCTCCTATTACGACAGATATACAGTGAAAATCAGCAGTTATGGATGGGCTCAGTCAGATAAGTTTGTGAAAATCTACATTACCTTAACTGGAGTTCATCAGGTCCCCGCTGAGAATGTGCAGGTGCATTTCACAGAGAGGTCATTTGATCTTTTGGTAGAGAATCTAAATGGGAAGAGTTACTCCATGATCGTGAACAATCTCTTGTAACCCATCTCTGTGGAAGGCAGTTCAAAAAAGATCAAGACAGATACAGTTCTTATCTTATGCAGGAAGAAAGCGGAAAACACATGGTAGGTCTACCTGACTCAGGTTGAAAAAGAATGCAAAGACAAAGAAAAGCCCTCCTACGGCACTGAAACAGATCCTAGTGAGGGATTAATGAATGTTCTAAAGAAAATTTATGAAGATGGAGGTGATGATATGAAGCGAACCATTAATAAAGCGTGGGTGGAATCAAGAGAGAAGCAAGCCAAAGGAGATGCAGAATTCTGAGACGTTAAAGTCTTTTTGGGAACTGTGATGTGGAAATATGGATGTTCCAATAAGGAAATGTTGGTGAGCTGCACAGATAAATTTGACATATAACTACTTACACAGTCTAAGTAAAGGCAATGAATTCTCCATTTCCAACTGGAGGATTTATTTAAATAAAATATGCTTATTAAACACTCCCTCCAAAGATGGTTTCCTTAGTAACTGGGTCATTTTATTCAAGAAAAGGGTAATGTTGTATTCTAGTGTGAAATGTAAAGAAGCAATGTAAAGAAGCCTAATGAAAATGCCACATTGTGTGTATTATTGTTCAGCTAAGAGGTAGAAACAAAAGTTATTGCTTGCCTTTCAGTTCCTGACATCAGCTCCCACCAATGTAAGAATAAAAATAAAGCGTGAATTTTGGCATAAAAAAAAAAAATCAGCCTTTCTGGCCAGCCCTAGAGGGTCAAGTCAGCCATTAGGAACCAGAAGTTTCCAGCGCGGTCCATTTCCTGCTGATTCAGAAGAGGGGCAAAAGCAAGGACAATTTGCAGTTGATTAAGCACCCTGTGATCTGTGTTTTTCCTTCTGGCTTGATTCCCTCCCTGTTGCCCTTTTAATGAAACACTTTGTTGAGCAAGAGCTCCATCTATGGGAGAAATCAGTTGTATTGATTGTACCCTTAACATCGCCAAGATTATAATTTATTTACACTAGACCAGTGATTTTCAAGTGGGGATGATTTTGCCCCCCAGGGGACATTTTTGGCAATGACTGGAGACATTTTTTGTTGTCATAACTGGGGTTGCAACTGGCATCTAGTGGTTAGAGGGCAGGGATACTGCTAAACATTCTGCAATGCACAGGATACCCACCCCCCACAACAAAACTTTTCCCACCCTAATGACAAAGTGGAGAAATTCTGCCTGAGAACAAGAGAATTTGTGAAATTTATGCGTACAGATGGGTTCCCCAGGCAACATATTAATTTTTGATTTAAATATTTTCATATTCCCTACCACTACTTTAAGCTTCTCATTTCCCCACCTTTTGTTATTGCCCATGGATTTGTCAAAATCGTTCACCCTAAGGTGTTAATGACTTAATACATTAATCTGCATCTGGGCTATTTGAGAAAGGGAACTAGAGGGAGAGGACAATACTCAAGGCAAAGAAATGAATCTGTAACAGTAGAGTTTTAGGGATTGCTCCCTAAATGGGACCAATACTTTGGGTTCAACCTACCCTTGTGGCTGATTAAGTAAATAAAACCCTATCCCCTTGTGTTCAAACCACTGTAGTTGACATTATGGTTGTAAAAGTCCTCATGGTATGAATCCAATGCTGAGAAAGATTTCAGTTGTCTTGGATTCTCCACTCAACACGTGCTGTTCAGCAGGTCACCGTTCAGTTTACTAAGTGGGGTTTTGAAGAACTAAATACTAAAGGTCAGCTTCTGAGAGATTTTCCTTTTGTCCACAGAGAAGCGACCAATGAGCACCTACAGTGTACAGCATGGGAATGCAGAGATAAATGAGAGAGTCCCATTCAATGAGATGTCCAAGCAAGGGTGTTGTTCCTGCATTGCCTGACTCCAGAACATTTTTCCATTTTGGCATCTGGCCCTGGATGTTGCAGTTTAAGGAAAAACAGGCATCCCTGAAAGTTACCTGTCCATCTATTTGGTCATTAGCAACAACAGACTAAGTATTAAACCCTAGAAGTCACTGAGATCTTGCCCAGGTTTTCTACACAATATCTAGATTTCTACACTATGACTGTACGAGGCAAAGAATATAGTGAGAAGTATTAGTGCATCCTAAAAATTTATATTAAATGAGTAATGATTTAATAACTTTCTTCTTCAAGTGCCATCAGTAAGAAATTGTACAGTTTTATGGGATACGATTTATTGGTACTGAAGATTGCCATGGTACAGCCAGTTTGCCTCATAATTTGTGGGAAAGAAACAAGATTAAGCGGAAATTTGAAGGGAAAAAAGGAGTTGAGAAAAATTGGCTACAGGGCTCATGCAGTATTAATTGTAATTGAGAAAAGAGCATCCCTGCTGAATTTAGGGCACTTTTATGTATCAATAGTATGTGCAATTATAAAACAAATGTTCCCCAAACTATCTGATGTCTGATCATTGGTTTTAGTCAAATGGATCTGATGAGTAGTGAATATTAAAATAACATTCTCAGTAACTGTAAGAATATAAGACAGAGAAAATAATAATGCAACATCTACAAGCGACATCAACTGTGAAAGGTGCTGGGTTGTTCTCTTCCCAAGTAGGACTTGGAGGAGTGTGGGATGATGGGGGAAATGAACATAAGTGGTATGTAAATAAAGTAAAATATTGCAACATTTTATCTTCTTAGTTCCAAGAACAAAAACTTTCCAGGATATTGGACACTCATTCTAGGATCTAAACATAGTGAACAAAGATGAAGAAGACAGCTGACCAGGACTCCATCTACTCCTAAGAGATCAGTTCACAGCAGTTCAAAAATCTAGGATTATAGGGTTTGCAAAAGATGAAAAGTCTGAGTTATATACTCAGAGTTGTGTGTAACGATATTATTTGCTAGTCAAAATGCTGCTAAATTTTGGTTTGCTAGTTCACTTCTTTTTGCAGTACAGAAAAAATGTGTTTTAAAAAATATTAGTATTATATCTACATTGGGCTTATATTACTAAGAATATGTAATTGCTTTTGTTACCAATAAATCAAGGTTAATAGTTAGGCAGTTTGGGGCAATTGCTTAGATTTCTCATGTTCCATTTGAAAAAGGAGGTTATTAAATCATCACCCATTTGTTACAAATTTATAAAGCACTACAGTTTCAGTGACATACCCTGCATACTTCAAACCCAGAAGGCCAGATTTTCTACTCAGCCTCTTTCAAGAGCAGCGTGGATGATCAAGATTCTAAGAAACTATGGGCTTTACAATCATTTCCGCAGACCTTTGAGGTTAGAAGAAGGCAAGGATCATCTGACCGCCCTCACAAGGTCAAGGCAGCCATGAGGAGCCAGAGTCTCCAGTGCTGACCATTTTCTGCAGGTCCAAACTCCATGCTGTGTCTTAATTATGTTAACTCCAATGTATCCACCAAGAGTCTGTCTAACTGAAGATCTGAAGACTTCCTAAAGTTGTTCATTCTATTAGGGGACAGATTGAACTATTAAAAGCACTGTTTTTTTACATTGATCTCAAATGTTTACATTCTAGTAATTTTCATTGGCAACATTGATCCTACACCACCCCCAAGGCCAAATTTAAAAATGTGTGTGTGTGTGACAATGCTTGCTTCTTTGGAGACAAGCCTTGCAGTATTTTAGACAATAGGCAAGTGTCAGAGTCCATGTGCCCACTCCTTACCTTGAGACTTTTCTCAATGGGCTAAGTGACTACATTTCTTTATATAACTTAGAACCAAATCTCCTCTGTAGCTTAGGGTCAATTTTGATAACAGGTTGGTTCCTGTGTTCTCAACATAACTTGTCTTTGTCCATATGCATTTAAAGTTTGACATCCGTAATAGCAGCAATAACCCAGCAGGCTTCTGATCTAGTAAACAGAGATGTTACCTATTCTTTCATTCATTTTTTTTTTAAACATCTTTATTGGAGTATAATTGCTTTACAATGGTGTGTTAGTTTCTGCTTTATAACAAAGTGAATCAGTTATACATATACATATGTCCCCATATCTCTTCCCTCTTGCGTCTCCCTCCCTCCCACCCTCCCTATCCCACCCCTCTAGGTGGTCACAAAGCACCGAGCTGATCTCCCTATGCTATGCGGCTGCTTCCCACTAGCTATCTATTTTACGTTTGGTAGTGTATATGTGTCCATGCCACTCTCTCACTTTGTCCCAGCTTACCCTTCCCCCTCCCCATGTCCCCAACTCCATTCTCTACGTCTGCGTCTTTATTCCTGTCCTGCCCCTAGGTTCTTCATGACCTTTTTTTTTTTCTTAGATTCCACATATATGTGTTAGCATACGGTATTTGTTTTTCTCTTTCTGAATTACTTCACTCTGTATGACAGACTCTAGGTCCATCTACCTCACTACAAATAACTCAATTTCATTTCTTTTTATGGCTGAGTAATACTCCATTGTATATATGTGCCACATCTTCTTTATCCATTTATCTGTTGATGGACACTTAGGTTGCTTCCATGTCCTGGCTATTGTAACTAGAGCTGCAATGAACATTGTGGTACATGACTCTTTTTGAATTATGGTTTTCTTAGGGTATATGCCCAGTAGTGGGATTGCTGGGTCGTATGGTAGTTCTATTTTTAGTTTTTTAAGGAACCTCCATACTGTTCTCCATAGTGGCTGTATCAATTTACATTCCCACCAACAGCACAAGAGGGTTCCCTTTTCTCCACACCCTCTCCAGCATTTATTGTTTGTAGATTTTTTGATGACCGGTGTGAGATGATATCTCATGGTAGTTTTGATTTGCATTTCTCTAATGATTAATGATGTTGAGGATTCTTTCATGTGTTTTTGGCAATCTGTATATCTTCTTTGGAGAAATGTCTATTTAGGTCTTCTGCCCATTTTTGGATTGGGTTGTTTGTTTTTTTGATATTGAGCTGCATGAGCTGCTTGTAAATTTTGGAGATGAATCCTTTGTCAGTTGCTTCATTTGCAAATATTTTCTCCCATTCTGAGGGTTGTCTTTTGGTCTTGTTTATGGTTTCCTTTGCTGTGCAAAAGGTTTTAAGTTTCATTAGATCCCATTTGTTTATTTTTGTTTTTACTTCCATTTCTCTAGGAGCTGGGTCAAAAAGGATCTTGCTGTGATTTATGTCATGGAGTGTTCTTCCTATGTTTTCCTCTAAGAGTTTTAAAGTTTCTGGCCTTACATTTAGGACTTTAATTCATTTTGAGTTTATTTTTGTGTATGGTGTTAGGGAGTGTTCTAATTTCATTCTTTTACATGTAGCTGTCCAGTTTTCCCAGCACCACTTATTGAAGAGGCTGTCTTTTCTCCACTGTATATTCTTGCCTCCTTTATCAAAGATAAGGTGACCGTATGTGCGTGTGTTTATCTCTGGGCTTTCTATCCTGTTCCACTGATCTATATTTCTGTTTTTGTGCTAGTACCATACTGTCTTGATTACTGTAGCTTTGTAGTATGGTCTGAAGTCAGGGAGCCTGATTCCTCCAGCTCCGTTTTTCTTTCTCAAGATTGCTTTGGCTATTCGGGGTCTTTTGTGTTTCCATACGAATTGTGAAATTTTTTGTTCTAGTTCTGTGAAAAATGCCAGTGGTAGTTTGATAGGGATTGCATTGAATGTGTAGATTGCTTTGGGTAGTATAGTCAATTTCACAATGTTGATTCTCCCAAACTCATTCTACGAGGCCACCATCACCCTGATACCAAAACCAGATAAAATGTCACAAAGAAGGAAAACTACAGGCCAATATCACTGATGAACATACATGCAAAAATCCTCAACAAAATACTAGCAAACAGAATCCAACAGCACATTAAAAGGATCATACACCATGATCAAGTGGGGTTTATCCCAGGAATGCAAGGATTCTTCAATATATGCAAATCAATCAACGTGATAAACCATATTAACAAATTGAAGGAGAAAAACCATATGATCATCTCAATAGATGCAGAGAAAGCTTTTGACAAAATTCAACACCCATTTATGATAAAAACTCTCAAGAAAGTAGGCATAGAGGGAACTTTCCTCAACATAATAAAGGCCATATATGGTAAACCCACAGCCAACATCATCCTCAATGGTGAAAAACTGAAACCATTTCCACTAAGATCAGGAACAAGACAAGGTTGCCCACTCTCACCACTATTATTCAACATAGTTTTGGAAGTTTTAGCCACAGCAATCAGAGAAGAAAAAGAAATAAAAGAATCCAAATCGGAAAAGAAGAAGTAAAGCTGTCCCTGTTTGCAGATGACATGATACTATACATAGAGAATCCTAAAGGTGCTACCAGAAAACTACTAGAGCTAATCAATGAATTTGGTAAAGTAGCAGGATACAAAGTTAATGCACAGAAATCTCTTGCATTCCTATACACTAATTATGAAAAATCTGAAAGTGAAATTAAGAAAACACTCTCATTTACCATTGCAGCAAAAAGAATAAAATGTCTAGGAATAAACCTACCTAAGGAGACAAAAGACCTGTATGCAGAAAACTATAAGACACTGATGAAAGAGACTAAAGGTGATACAAATAGATGGAGAGATATATCATGTTCTTGGATTGGAAGAATCAGCATTGTGAAAATGACCATTCATATTTTTAATTCAACAAAATTTTACTGGGCAGCTGCTGGGTACTGGACACTATGCTGAGTGTAGGTGGTACAACAGTGAACCACAAGATACAGACTCTGTGGCAGTGAGACAGCTTTAGGTGAATACACACCAATAGACGTAAATTACTAATTGTGATAAGTGAAATGAAGACAAAGACTTTAGGTGCTTTAAACAAGAATAACAAGATTAGATTCGATTTTGAAGTCAAGAACGTTTTCTCTAAAGAAGGGACATTGAATCTGAGACCAGAAAAATGAATGAGATCATTGTTGTCATTGTGTCAATTAATAGATCCTACAGCCAAATTAATTTTGAAAGCAGCTATATCAACATGTTGACTCATTTTTGACCTTATATTCTCATGTTAAACATTTACTCATTCTTCAAAAAATATTTATTGAGCACCTATTACCTTACAATAAATATATACAAAGATACACAGGTACATATTTGAAACATACATGCTAAGCCCACATAAAACTCCCTCTGCAGGGGTGGGTATATATGCTAATGTAATTCCTGCTCTCGACGTCTCAAAAAATTCTTTAGACAAGCAGGGCAATAGAAGATAAATTATCCCCTTAATAAGCCTTTCCAGGAATCTTGCCAGGAAGTCCAGGAAGAAAGTCAATCTCACTGGCTGCTAGTTGTCAAAATCTGCCTTACTCATCTTGTTGCAAATTGCATTAACATTTCTCTGTTTTTAATCTTCTCACATTCTTCATTGGTTTATTTCACTTTTAATCTTGGACCTGTAGAGCACAAGCCAACTTCTCTGTAAATTAGGATGTTTCCACTTGCAGACAAAAGAACTGGAAAATGGACACCCTGTGGTAGACCAGGTAGAAAAGAGGAACCCTTTCCTCTGGGCTGTCACAGTCCCACTGCAGGAATGGTGGCCTGCCCACTAGCAGAGAGTTGGTTATATTTCAACCCTTGCTAGACTCCCTCCTTCTGCCACCCTTGTGCTCTGCCCCCACCCGAAGGAGCACCATTCCTTTTCCTCACAATACCTCAAAGGTAGCAAAGATCGCAGAAAATGATTTAGCATTTTCATTTGTAAGCTCTTTCTGTATAGCAGTCTGGAACACTGGCTTTGTCTTAAGTTTAATGTTTGCCCTTTGGAACAGGTCATCTGACCTTTTCAAATCTGACCTCTATTGTATGTATAATGAGGATATTAATGAATACATACTCCAAAAGAACTTCTGTAAAGATTACATGAGATCATTCATATAAAGCACTTAGCACAATGCCTAGAACTTTGTAAGAATCCAATAAATCATAGCTATTATTACTTCTGGTCCCTGGAAGGCAACCGTCTAAGCCAAGAAAGCAGAACAGCCAAAGTTTCATTTTCATTTACTCATACATCTTATATTTCAATCCCACCTACCAGTGAGGGTTCTCCATGTTTAAAATACAAGTAAACTGGAAAGAAAATAGCCATTGAGAGTTGTGACTTATATTATGCCACCCAGCAATATAGTACCATTATACCAAGAATGCTCAAACTATAAATCCATCCCTTCTATGATTATTCTCTTCTAAAGAGGACTAAGAAAGCCACTGTTACTTAGTCCATTTAGGCTGCTGTAACAAAAATATCATAGACGGGGTGGCTTATAAACAACAGAAATCTATTTCTCACAGTTCTGGAGGCTGGGAAGTCCAAGATCAGGATACCAGCAGATCTGATGTCTGGTGAGAACCCACTTCCAGGTTCATAGAAGCCATCTTTCTCTGTGTCCTTACATGGCAGAAGGGGCAAGGGAGCTCTCTGGAGCCTCTTTTATAACGCCATTAATCCCATTCATGAGGGCTCTGCCTTCATGACCTAATCATCTCCCAAAGGCTCCACCTCCAAATACCATCATATCGAGGATTAGATTTCAACATAGGAATTTGGGTGGGGGACACATTCTATAGACACAGTCTATAGCAAGTGTTTTAGTCTTATTGGCACAGTTATTAATTTGTGGGAATATAACCTTGCTTGCTCTCAATTTCCTTCTGTTTGGGGGCTGTATACTCAGAATTTGAGTTTTAGGAGACGCTCAACCCTCTTGAGCACTTTCCCATCCAATTCTCATAACAAGAATTTATCCATTTTCTTAAATCTAGATCCCACACTTGCCAGCCTTTTCTTCCCAAACGTTCAAAAAATTTCCAAAGCAGCATAGGCATGTTCTTCAATGATTCCTCTGACTTCTTCCCCTGCAATTAAATCCTCTTTGTTCATCAGAGTTGAGGCCTTAGGAGCAATTCTCCTATTTGCTTCTCATCTCTTTGGAAAAGTCAAAGATTTTTGTAAGGAAACTTGCTCAAGAATGTATCAGACATTCTACTTTCAGCCCAATGATACGCCAGCAGATGGTCGTGGGATTGAATTCCCACAAAGAATCCTCCTCTGGCCCCAGTTGAGTGACCTGTGTCTATGAAACATCTTCCATTCCCTCCATCTAGTCAAGCTACCTATGCTTTGCTCAAACAATAATAATTGTATTACTTTCTCCCTTTAGCCACCCCCATGCGTTTTCTGACATGCTTCCATTTTTTGGTTTTATAGATTTCCAAGCAGGTTATATATATTCTTAATTGTCTTAGACATGATTGTTTTCGTAGAATTTGAACTAGGTTAGATATAAAAAAGAACCCAATTGGCTTTTCTAAACAAACCACAGGAAGTGCAAAGATGCATAGAATCATGAGTTCAAATGCCATCAGAACTCTCTTTGGGTTTTACCTCTCCCTCTTTCAGCAGTGCTGGGATTCTGTAGTGAGTTCTGTGACATGCTGCTTCCAGGACTAAAATGCTTATCCCCCCACTTGCCCTTAACTGTCAGCCATCTTCAGGAATTACCTTGACTAAAGAGTTACTGAGCACAAGTTCATGCCCACCTTTCAGGGCAACCCACATCCAATGACTGGTCTGTGCAGTAGTATAAAGGCTTGATCTCTTACCCTACCTCAGGATAACTTTGAAGATCAATCCTCCTTTCAGAGCTCTCCATGTGGCCAGCCAAGTCCTTCATTGAGGGTACATTTCAGCTCGACATTTCCCTCTGCACGATTCTGCTTCCTTTCTTTTTTTTCCACTATTGATCCCAAGAATACTCCCTAAAAAAGCTACAGCAATCTAATCTCTGTCTCAGGATCTAACTTTCAACAGCTTCCCATCTTTCCATCTTTGAGGAAAGGGACTTCTATTTGCCAACTCTATTTTAACAAATCCTGAAAAGGACTCTCATTGACCTTTAGTACTGTCCAATTGTACGGCCTGGACTGCCCTTGGTGCCCAGTGCTACCATATTGGACAATAAAGCTCTGGACCAGTCACTATGGCCTGGCGCCACACCCTGAGGTAGGTGTCCACCCTTACACCAATGTCTTTGTGCAGTGAGACAAAATGAGGTACCTCCCATTTGGATCTCAAGAGTTGGAGTAGGAAGAAATGATTTCCTAAAATAAGTGAAAAGAATAGACAGAAATTGCACTGGGGAGACCCATGGGACCCTGATACTCTTCTTCCTCCCTTTGTGTATCTCTGTTTCTGTTCAATAGATAGTCCCTTCCATCACCTTATTCCAATCTTGAGTCCTAGCAGAGTGTAGGTGATCATGTCCCTGTATTCTCAAGTTCATGTTGCTTGTTACTAACAGCCATATATTGCCACTGAAACATGTGACTACACGTTGATTTTGTTATTCTTCAAAAGGTATGGAAATTTCACCTTATTAAATTACCCTAGTAAAGCAATATGTATTTTTTTCTGTTCCATTTGGAGATTTTCTCCAAAAGTTTGCCTTACCCCAGACTTACTACACAGACTCGTGTTGGTTCAGGCCCATGAATGTTTATTTGTAAATATGGTTATATAACCATTGGTTATGATGTGTAGCCAGAATTAGGAAAGACTATCTTACTGCCTGCTGGTCCCAGATGGGTAATTATTATTGTAAATTCTGAAATACCCCCCAGTGTTTAACTGAATCATATCTTAAAACCTTTCCAAATAAATGTACGCAGGACCTAGGCACAATCCCTTGACTATCACCAGGGAGATGACTGGGAAGACAGGCTTGTGTATCCTGGACATTGAAAGGACTCTGTCCACACAGAGGAGTCAGCTGGAAGCTGAAGGAAGTTTCAGGACTGAGCCAGGCATCATGTTCTCTGAACATTTAGACCTCGATGTGCTGACTGCTCCTTTCTAAAATCAAAAGGATCGCCAAAGCCCAAAGAGTTCAAGATTGGCCCTAAACTTAAATGCAAGGGAAATAAAATTTTAATCTTTGTGCATCATTTCACCCAATGGATATATTCTGCCAACTCATCCTTATTCTTTTGACCCATTGTTAATAGCTGTTAAATTATTTAAAAGTTAAATTTATTTTAGCAGATCCCAAAAGTATAATAAGGGGGATGTATATCTTATGCTAGAAATTTGGGGATTTGCTACTGAAATTACATTGAATGAGACTAGCCCTGAGGAAAACAACAGAAAGAAAAAAGAAAATGCCACCAAAAACTTTAAAGCCCCCAATCTGCTTCTGATAGGTCAACTTTTCCAATAATAATAAAAATATTAAACAGTTCACATTTATAGAGTTCTTATTACATGTTAAGTATCATATAAAGTATTTCCCATGTATTGCATTTTTCCCTTAAAACAATTCTGTGACGTGGGTAGATCCTTTACTTAGCTCCATTTTGCATTTGAGAAATTAAATAAGTTGCCTAAGCACCCCTGAACTCCCAGTCAGTTAATGGCAGGGGCAGGAATTGAAGTTGACCCCCAAAACAGGAGCCCTTAGCCACTGAGTTGGACTTCCTTTTGCCTACCCACATGGTCATTTGCCAACTTTTCTAAAGGATTGCATACTTGAAGGGTTTTGTTCTGTGTTTGGAAGATTTTCAGATCTATTGATCTAATAACTTGTTCATTAAAGTGGCCAAGAGTTATTCTGCAGGCTGTGTGAAGCAGGTAAGAAGAGCAAGTTTCCTTGAATGGGTAGCTATTCACCAAGTTTGTATAATATGTTCATGTTATGCTCATTGAACTATGACAATTAAAGTGAAATAAAGAACAATTTCTTGTCAGATTCTTTTTTCTTCTCTTTTTTGTTTATTGGTTTAATCCTTGAATTACAATACATACTTAGATCAGTAATTTTCACGTATTGAGGTTACGGATACCTTTGGGATGGGTGAAAGATATGAAATATTTTTCTAGAAAAATTCCTATATTCACATGCTTACAAAACCTATCTAAATTTTGGAAGATTTAGAAAAGCCCTAAAAGAACCTGTCTGTGGAGTCTTAAGAATTTAAGGAACCCATTTTAAGTACTTCTAATTTAATAAAATAAGCCCAAATTCCTCTCTTATATCCAGGGAAGCAACCAAAATGAGAGGCCCAGAAAGCATCCTCTTCTCTCTCCACCTCCTTGGCTTCTCAGGATGAACCTCGGGAAGCACCAACCCCACCATCACAGCCGCCACACTCAGGCATGCAGGCTGGGCCCTGAGCAAGTGCGGCTGGCCAAAGAGGCGAGTGGAGATTGAATACCAGTTTGTGGCTTGCTTGCTGACCACAAACCCTAGCATTGGATTGTGTCCACCAAGAGTGAGTACCTTTTTCTAATTTGCACAAAGTTGTTTGTATATGGGCCGGCCAATGTCCTACATGACCACCTACACCCTGCACTATGCAGCAACCAGAAATGCCCTGACTGTGGAGAAAGTTCCCCCAGTCATAAAATCAAAAAGCTCCTCACAAATATAACTGAATCACTTTGCTGTACACCTGAAACTAACACAACACTGTAAATCAACTATATTTCAATAAAAAAAATTTCAACACACACACACACACACACACACTCACAAATTAACTCAAAATGGATTAAAGACTTAAATGTAAAACCTGGAACCGTAAAACTCCTGGGAGAAAACACAGGAAAAAAACCTCCTTGACATTGGCCTTGGCAATGATCTTATGGATATGACACCTAAAGCACAAGGAACAAAAGCAAAAATAAACAAGTGGAACTACATCAAATTAAAAAGCTTCTACACAGCAAAAGAAACAATCAACAAGATGAAATGGCAACCTACAGAATGGGAGAAAATATTTGCAAACCACATACCTTATAAGGGTTAATATCCAAAGTATATAAGGAACACATACAACTCAATAGCAAAACCCCACAAATAGTCTAATTAAAAATGAATAAAGGACCTGAATAGACATTTTTCCAAAAAAGACATACAAATGGCCAACAGCTGCGTGAAAAAGTGTTCAACATCATTAATCATCAGGGAAATGCAAACTGCAATAAGCCATCACCTCACACCTGTTAGAATGGCTACCATCAAAAAGACAAGAGAGAAGTCCTAGTGAGAAAAGAAAACCCTTGTATACTTTTGGTGGGAATGAAAATTGGTACAGCTACTATGGGAAACAGCATAGAGTTTCCTCAAAAAATTAAAAATAGAACTACTGTACGATCCAGCAATTCTACATCTGGGTATGCATCGGAAGGAAATAAAATCATTATTTCAAAGAGATAGCTGTACCTGTACCCGCCCTCCTCCCCAGCACGTTCATTATAGCACAATTCACAATAGTCAAGACATGGAAACAACCTTCAACAGATAAATGGATAAAGAAAAAATATATATGTATGTAACACACACACACACACACATATAAAGAAATATATATACCAGCCATAAAAAGTCAGCCATAAAAGAGAAGGGAGTCCTGCCATTTGTGACAACGTGGATGAATCTTGAGGACATTGTGTTAAGTGCAATGTCAGACAGAGAAAGATAAATACTGTATGATCTTACTGATATGTAGAGTCTAAAAATAAAACTGCACTTCTAGAAACAAAGAACAGGCTGGTGATTGCCAAAGGAAGGGGTAGTGGGGTAGGGCAAATGGGTGAAGGTGGTCAAAAGATACAAACTTCCAGTTTAAGTTCTAGGGATATAATGTATAGCATAGTGACTATTGTTATCAATACTGTACGGTATATTTGAAAATTGCCAAGAGAGTAGATCTTAAATGTTCTCATCACAAGAAAAAAGTTGTAATTACATGAGGTGATGGATGTTGAGTAAACTTACTGTGGTGATCAGTTCGCAACATATACATGTACCAAATCATTACATTGTACACCTTAAACTTATACAATGTTACATGTCAGTTATATCTCAGTTAAACTGGAAAACATTTTAAATTAAAAATTTTAAAATCCTCAGTTCAGCTGCTTACAGCTTCCTCCCTCCCAACCTGAAGCTTTAGGCCACTTGGCATCTGAAACCTAGCTCAGTCCCTAAAGCCAGTCTCCAATATGCCCTAGAGCAGCATCGAGATGGTCATGTAATATTTTTATTTATGAATCCATTTTCATAGACACAATTTGCTGATGGTCATATTCTTTAGAATGTGTTTGCTTTGATCAGAAGCCTTTGGTCCTTTCTTTCCCACCTGCTTATTCATCACAACTTATAACTATGCAATATTTTTGCAATGCAAACCACATTCCCTCCTAATGAGTCACACTGGATTCAATTTTCCAGCAGTGGAACCTGCATGGTGAAGATTTTCATACCTATTATGGTCTTACTATAGTTCTTAACAGACTTCATCAGCTGTGAGAATGCCAAGGATCTGGATCTGAGTCTTTTATCCATGTCACAAATATTTCTGAAACACCTACTGTGTATCAAGCATTGGAAAACCCACTGGAGGATAGAGGTAAGAAAACATGATGCTGTCCATCATGGAAGGGCTATCATACGGCCAATGTGATTAAACTGGATAGACAAGACCCAGGGGTTTCCTGGCAAGACCCTCTCAAGAAGACGTAAGCCCTTGACCATATATCTGTTGGGACCTTAACTCCTCTGGTTTGACTTGTGTAATAATAGCTTCATATTAACATGAAGAGTAACTTGGATGGTTTAGAGAAATCTGCCTAAGGGCAAGAGGATAATCCACATGGCCTCTGAGGTCTCTTTTAACCATAATGCTGTAAGGCATTGACAGACAAGTCAGTCCTCTGCAGTTTTATCATGCTCTTGGGGGAGGAAGTAGCTGAAGGAGACTTACTGTTATTGAATCTACTTCTTTATGTTATAGAATTAAGACGTGGACTATGTTGGCAGCCTGCCAATTCAAGCCCTCTACTTCTGACCGAGTGAGGACCTTGTACGAAGCTTCAGGGAGGATGGGCCAGTAGCAGCACAGGGTTTCCCTAAAGCACCTTAGTTTACACTCACATCTCATTCCATCTCTGCTTCCCCTGTGTCTGTCCCCTAACCTCTGACGTCTTGCAGGCTTCCATTGTCTTCTGTTCCTTTTGGTTTTTTTGTTTGTTCCCCTGTCCCTCCAGATTCTGACGTTCTGTGTTTTCATTACCTTGCACATAGGCTTGTGATGAGGAAACGGCTTTTTCGAGTTGCTGCCTGCGCATTTTATAGTATGACAACCCTGCTTGACATTTAGATAAGGACCTGAGTTTAGGATCCCCGCCCCAAGTTCCCACTTTGCTTTTTCCCGGGACACTTTTAAAAATAACCACTTAGATATGAGCTAGTGCAAAGTTAGGGACCTCTCTCCCAGCCACCTTAAAAGCAGTAGGTGCTGGCTACCCTGCTCTGTGTCTCCTGCTCCCTCCTGACCTGGGACAGAGGACTGCCTTTCCGCCAGCTCATTGACCTGTTCCTGGGATCCATCAGTAATAAATCTTGTGACTTGACTTCTTTTGTGTGAGTGTACTGAAACTGTACCGTCAGTCAAAATGGCCCCAGGGTTTTCACTTCCCCAAGGTGGGAGCTCAGATGCTGAGGGAGCTCCCTGCCGCCCCCTGTGGGTGGCTTGTGGCTCCTCACCCAACAGGTCAACATCTGCATGCGCTTGATTTAATGCACCAGCTACAGCCTCCAACACAGGGGTGTCTCTTTTTCTTGACTCAGGCTCCTTGGCACTGATTCCATGGATTTGCCTCTCCGACACACCTCGCCTCTTCCCCAAGGAGAGCACGAATAGACAGTCCCCCTCACTCCCTGGATGTGTCATACCATCTCTGGCTCTTATGCTCAAATGTCTGATACCATATTCTGGTACAAGTGATGACCAGAACGACAAAAACACACCGCAACTGGCTGTGACTGACCTATCCCTTAGCTGGGCGTGGCTGCAAATTCTACCCTGTTGGCTGTCTCCTTTGAAAGCATGATGGTTGTGAGTGCCTGTTACCATTTAATATATTCGCTCTGTGTGAAAATATCTTCAAGGTAAGAAAATCTTTGAGAGCAGTGAGAAAACCTAATGAGTAAGCATCCCAGTGTCTTTTGAATGAACTTTGGGCCTGGACCAGAAGCCCTTCTTAACGTTGAGTTAAGACGGCTCCGTGGAGACATTGTCAGTTTTGGCCTTGGAGGGAAGGGGAAGTTATCACAGTGCAGCAGCCCTCCTGGCAGTTCTTTGTGGGGTGTTGATGCATCCCCAAGGCCAGTTTCTATGCCAATATTCTGTTATTTCGACTGTTGGTGAATTGTTCCAGAACAGGTCAAGCTATGCACACTTAGCATTATTTTTGACTGTTAGGGGCAGCCCAACAAAAGGAGCATTTTCTCTGGTCCAAGGACATAGTATAAAGGGAAGAGGAGATGGAGAGAAGCAGGGAAGCAGACCAACAACTGAAATAGCTCAGCGAATGACAGTAATGGAACGTTCCAAAAATATTCTATTGGGTTACACTTTGAATAATGACTATGTCTGGAAAAGAGAACAGTTAAGGACCATAAGCATGTATAGAAATGCTCCCATCCTGAAGAAAAGATGAATAGTTAGGTGGGACTTTGGAGGATTATAGCAACAAATGCTGTCCATTTCCGTTGTAATCTTTTATATGGAATTGCACGTAACTCATTTGTGTTGTTCTTGGGTTTTGGTACTGAGACATATATACCCTGAGGTGCATTTCATGAGTGAAGAAAATAAGAGGATTTTCAATAGATCTAAGAAAGGTTAATCCTTTTCAACTGAAAAGCTCCTGTGCTTTCCTACAGGGCTTAGTAAATTTGGGTCTCCCTGAAGTGAATATTTCTTTCCAATGAGTAAGTGTAACCACCTTTTATTTCAGGTAAAGAATGTGAAGGCAGAATTTGAGGGACGTTAATTTTTATAATAAGCTCACAAATGACTGACAGTTTAGAGGAAAATAGGACAGGAAATATGCAAAGTTAGTTCATGCCCAATGGGAAGGGATAAGAAAAATTAGAAGAAGAAATAGAACAATAATACCTTGGATATGCAGACTGCTTTAGCATTTACAAAATACTTTTCTCACTGGAATGTAGACTTCTTAAAAATAAGAAATTTGTCTTAATTAATCTTCGATTTCTCAGTCTTTAACATAATGTCTGGCTGATGATAGGAATTCACTATGTATTAGCTTCATGAATATACTAAAGAACGGTTGAATGAAAGAATTCACTATTTTATTTAATTTTTGCTACAATCCTACAAGTTTGGGTTTATGTTCTTCATTTATATATGAAGAACTGAATTCATATAAGGAGCAAATGACTTGTCCAAAATCACGTAAGTCAAAAGGAGAGCCAGAATTCTAGACCAAATTTTCTGTCCTTGGCTGGAGCTTTTTTTTTTTTTTTTTTTTTTTACAGAAACCTCTGAATATGTTATGTTGCATAGCAAAAGGGACTTTACAGTGTAATTAAGATTATGAACCTTAAAATAAGGATATTGTCCAAGATTATCTGGATGGGCTCAATCTAATCACATGGGTCCTTAAAAGCAGAGAGGTTCCTCCAGCTGGAGTGAGAGAAATGCAACAGAAGGGAAGCTGGAGAGATTCGAAGCATGAGAGGAACTCAACCCACCATTGCCGGAGACGATCACATGGAAAGCACGAGAAGCGATGCAGACAGCCCACAGGAGCAAAGACTGGCCCTCAGCTGACAGCCAACAGGGAAATGTAGATTTCAGCCATACATTCACAAGGAACTGAATCTGACCAACAACTTGGATGTGGTTGGAAGTAAATTCATCCCTAGAACTTCCATCTAAGAATCCAATCCTGCCATAACCTTGCGTTAGGCCTTGTGAGAACCTAAGCAGAGGACTCAGTTGAGCCCACTGGACTTCTGACCTTCAGAAACTATGAGATAATAAATGGAAGTTTTTTAAGGCCAATATCTTTTTTTTTAAAAATTAATTAATTTATTTATTTTTGGCTGTGTTGGGTCTTCGTTTCTGTGCGAGGGCTTTCTCTAGTTGCGGCGAGCGGGGGCCACTCTTCTTCGCGGTGCGCGGGCCTCTCACTATCGCGGCCTCTCTTGTTGCGGAGCACAGGCTCCAGACGCGCAGGCTCAGTAGTTGTGGCTCACGGGCCTAGTTGCTCCGCGGCATGTGGGATCCTCCCAGACCAGGGCTCGAACCCGTGTCCCCTGCGTTAGCAGGGAGATTCTCAACCACTGCGCCACCAGGGAAACCCAAAGCCAATATCTTTGTTGTGATTTGGTATGACAGTGATAGAAAATATTACAGGCGATGAAAGTCATGTGGCCAAGCCCAAAGTCAGGGGTCAAAAAGGCTATTCTGCCTATCAGTTGGTTGTGGCCAATCTTAAATGTAATACTACAGGATAGTGAAAAATTAGAGCCAATATTTTAAACTTCTCCAATAGAACTGAGGTGGAAGACGAGCATCAGTTGTCTAAAGGAAGTTTAGTTAAAATAATTGGTAGGTGGGGAGGCTATTAGAAAAACCTTTCCCAAGGTACAACAGCCCAGAAAGAAGAGATATTTAAATAAGTTGTTAAACCGGAGAAGTCATTGAGTGATTTTTGGCAAAGGTAGTTTTGACCTGAAACTGGTGTGGGGTGGCTTTTACATTTTCTCAAGAAACAAGGGACTGTTTAGGGTGTGGTGGGGAATAGAAATTAATACTGTGAGATTAATATGCTGGGTGGGATCCTTAACAACCAAGGCTCCGTCAGTTATTCACCTTTGTATATAGTTTGCCCCTTGAGATTTTCCCAGCAATTTATTAATGTATGTTTGTATTTTACTAGGTGGGTTCTAAATACTAATGCAGAAAACCCAGAAACTGTATGTAAGTGCATGGCTATGGTCCCCTGATTTAAAAAAGAGAAGCTTCTCTTTCTCTTGGATGGTAGTGGCATAAATTATTGTGATAGTGTCTCCCAAGGGCCCAGGGACATGCAGAAAATGGGATTTTAAGGAGAGGACTATTTTTTGCCTTTTCTTATTTCTGCCTTGCATCCATAATCCTGGCTGGCCGGGGCAGTGAGTCACCTAGCAACCAATGCAAAGGATACAGGTCTTGCATCTTCCAAGGAAATGGAGTTAATAATGCTTCTCTAGGGAAACCTCATTTGGAGACAACAGTTCACTATGGGTATGTGGCAGATATCCTACATACAACTCTGTGCTGGGCCACTTTTATTGGATTGGCAAGACCTGGGGGAATTCAGAACAAAGCAACCTATCCCTGTTCTCTTTATGTGTTGGGGAAATCTGTGTCCATTTCCACCTCTAGGAAAAATTAGCTCTTGTATCTAAGAAGACGTTTTCTCTAGTTGGGGGGAGCAATGGATAGGGGTGTCAGATTCTGAGTACATATGAATCCCAGCTCTCCTCCGTCCTAACTATGTGACTTTGCGTAAAGTCCTTCATCCCACTAAACCTGATGCTATTAATCTGTAAACAAGGGCTATAAAAGTACCCACCTCACAGGCAGAGAGCCGTTTTGAGGATCAAACTCTAGCTGTTGTTAACACGACTCAAGGTCAAACAGAATGTAATCTGAATTGCAGGAGAAGAGGTTTAAGGTTGACATAAAAAGGAGCTTCCCAGAAGAGAGAGTTACAAATCTTACAGTGAAAATTTATGGAAACTCCTTCCATGAAGGCCTTTGAAAATAATCCTGACTATAAAATTATGTGATGGATGTTTCTGGACCTTCAAGAATTTATATAGTCAAGTGACTGTCATCATCTCAGAGTTACCACCTTGGGAATTTATACAATGATCCAAATGATATTGCTTTTGGGAAAACTCTTTTTTGTACCTGATCACTAAAACAGCCTTCAGAGAGTGTAATGTACTCCCTTGACATCCCTTTATCAGGGATAGTTGTCATCTTTAGGGGGCTGATGTGACTTAGAAACAACCAAAAGTCATTCAGAGCCAGTGAAGAGAGGTGGCTATACAGTGAAAGAGAATCTTATAGGGCTCAAATGCTGACATTTGCATACATGGGCTCTAGATCATACGAATAGATTAGAAATGAAGATGACTTCTTATGGCCTAATAGGTAATGCTTTAGTTATAGATGCAGTGGAAATTGCCTTTTATTTCTTAGATGGCTGAAACACAATTGTTTACCATGGTCTTTGTCCTTTGTGATGAGTCTGAAATACTTCATAATAAAAAGTCTTTTAAAGACTAATTTCAGAATAAAAAAAAAGAGAGAAATCTAGCTTCCCCCAAAGTCACCTCTTCTCAGCTCTTCTCAGAGCCTCACAATATGTCTTCCTAACTCCCTCATCATTTCATGATTTAGTCACAGGCAGTGACTAAAGAAGTCTCTTTTAAGTCTTCCAATTTCTAGTTCGCCATGTAAGTGAAACAAAGCAGGACCCTATGGAGCCTTCATGGGACAGACCCACCCGCATGTCCTCTGCCTGCCTCTTGACTGTAGAAAACTTTAGCCAAAGATTAAATTTAATCAGAGAAATGAAAAAAATGCAGAAACAGAGAAAAGCAGTCAAACAGGACAAAATAATAAAAATTTAGTCATTAAGCAAAGTCAGGGACCTTTAGTTCCTCCTCAAGGGCTATAGGTAATATTCTGAGCCACATCCTTTGAGCTGTTTTGTAGATACTGAAACCCCCACCAGGTGGAAGAAGTTAACTACATGATGACCAGACCGTAGGCATGACATAAGCTGCTCCATCTTGCACAACTCCAAGAACTGGCCTCAAGGACATGGGAACAAACTGACCCTGGAACTGAAGATTAACTGTACTTAAAACAATCAAGATGACGCTGGTCAGACCACCGCATGACTAATTTCAAGACAATTGTCAGAGCTGACTGTGCTGTTCTTCATGTAGCCCCTCCCTCCACCTACACCTCTGAAACTTCCCTTTAAAAGCTCTATGCCTCTTGATTGACAGTTTGGAGTTGGTTGTTGGATAGCAGTCCACCTTCTCCCCCAGTTGCCAGCCTGCTGAATAAAGCAACCTTTCCTTTCTAACAACACTTGCCTCTGAAGTGTTGGCTTTTGAGTGGTGAGCAGCCGGAACTGAGTTTGACAACATAAGGAGCTTGGAAGCTGCCACTGTGTCCTAACAATGAGTAACAAGCTGAAAAGACTTGTTCAACTTTTCTTGGATCCTTAAAAGGGGGGAAGACACAGGGCAAACTGCTGCTCTGAGATTGGTGGGACAGACAGGTGAATATAAATAGTTGAGGCTTACCAGAGCAGAGACTCGGCAGTGGACCACCATGGGAACCAGTGCCAGGGAAGGAAAACTTAAACCATAATTGAAGAACTGCTGGAGGCTCAGTTCTCAGCAGAAAACTCTGAAAGTATAAAAACTCCAAGGGGACCAAGTCATAAGGAGATCCTCACAACATTGTGAGATTTAACTCCAGGAGCTCAGTGGATTCTCATACTAAATAAATCCCCTCAGGCTTCTGGCATGGGGAGGGGATGGAGAACCATTTTGAAATAGGCCATAGTAGTTTGTTCTTCTGAACAAGGCCTGCCTTCAGGGGAAGCTAGTTAACTAGAGCCTGCCCTGCTGAGGTATTATCAGAGCTGCAGTGATGTGAGGAAGGGAAATACCCAACACCTACTGGCTCTAGTCATCCTGTCTCGCCTAAAGGGGGAGAAAAAAACTGAGAAACACTTGTGAAGTTCACAGTCCAAGGGCACAGGCATAGGCTCACTAAAATACCGAGACCCCATCATAGACCGCAGAATACTTCCCCTCACCCCACACCTCACCAGCACATTACTAAAGGCCTATTTACAGCTATTCCTTTTATCTAGTACAACATATCCGACTATCAGAAAAGAAAAAAATTCTGTAAGAAAAAAATTACAAGACATACCAAAAGGCAAAAAAACAAAAAACAAACAAAAAAATCTGCCACAATTTGAAGACACAGAGCAAGAATCAGAGCCAGACATGGAAAAGATGTTGGGATTATCAGACTGAGAATTTAAAACGACCTTTAAGATCCTAAAGGGCTCTAATGGGGAAAGTAGACAACATGCAAGACCAGATGGGCAATGTAAACAGAGAGATGGAAGTCCTAGGAAAGAACAAAAGAGAAATGCTACAGATAAGAGACATGATGACAAAAATGAAGAATGTCTTTGATGGGCTTGTTAGTAGACTGGACATGGCTGAGGAAAGACTCTCTGAGTTAGAGGATCTATCGATAGAATCCTCAAGAACCAAAAAGTAAAGAGAACAAAGACTGGAAGAAAACAGAACAGCATATCCAAGAACTGTGAGACCACTATAAAAGGTGTAATGTGTGCATAATAGGAATGCCAGAAGGAAAAAGAGAGAAAGGAGCAGAATCCATTTAACTCTGTTAAATAGTAGTATTTCTAATCTACCTTAATAGATGGATTGTGTCTATTTAAGTTTCACACTTCATTAGCAGGCAGCCACATAAAGTGAGGAGTGCAAATGATTGAAGCTTCCACTCCCTCTGTGGCCAGAGTCTCACTTTCCAACTGCAAGCAAATGCCAAAGGACAAACTCACATTCCTACTGGGTATTTTGATAAATATGAATAAACTATCCGTGTGTCAAGTAATAGGAAGGCAACTGTCCTCTTTACCTTTGGTGTGCCTACTATTCTGGTGAACCTAGTTAGTAATAGTCAAGAGGGGCAAATACAGGAGAGAATGAGGCAGATGAATTGAAAGAAAATACAGAATCCACCAACAGAAAAGAATTTGCGTGGAAGATTTTCCCGGGCCAAAAATTTCAGCCCTTCTCTTGGATCTGCTTTTCTAGCACTCTTCTACACCAGCACAGTCACTTTTGTTCTGAAATCCACCATGGAGAGGCCTCAGGACCTGTGCTCCAGGGAAAGAAACTCTCATATGCAGGAAGAGCGGCCTAGACCATTACACCTAGGTCTTCTAAACCATTTACAGTGAGGCCACCAAACCAGGGTCTAGACAAGTGTCTACACTAGTGACTAATGATCTCGAGACCCTTGGTCATCAGACAGGCTGCAGAAGTGTAGGGTAATCAGTGTTCCAGCATTGGCCCTCTGTCCTCACTGAGCTTAGTCCTGTGTCTTAAGGTTCTTCACAGAAAGAAAATCAATAGGAGATATATGTATATAAATAATATTTATTATAAGAAGTTGGCTCACATGATTACGGAGGCTGAGATGCCCCAAGATCTGCAGTTGGCAAGCTGGACACCCAGAAGGGCAGGTGGTGTAGGTACAGTCTGAGTCCAAAGGCCTGAGAACCAGGAGAGCAAAGTTTGTAAGTTCCAGTCCAAGGGTAAGAGAAGATCAATGTCTTAGCTCAACAGTCAGGCAGGCTAAGTTCCCTCTGACTCAAGCTTTTTATTTTATTCAGGTCTGCAGTTGATTGGATGAGGGCCACACACATTAGGGAGGGCCATCTGCTTTACTCAGTCTACCAATTCAAATGCTACCTAATCTAAAAACACCCTCACAGACACACACAGAATGATGCTTGGCCAAATGTCTGGACACACTGTGGCCTACTCAAACTGACACATACAACTAGTCATCACATCCTGGCTATTTTCAACCATGACCTGAAGCTCTCCTAAGGGGATGGTCCCCACTTGTATCTCCCTCTTTGAGGAGAAAGGCATCGTGCATGCAAAGGAGAGGTTCCTAATATATCTACGTTAGGCTAGAATTGTTAGATAGGTCACACAGGTGCTACCCCTCCCCACTTTCATCCTCGACGCTTCTGGTAGTTGACCCCAACTCTCTTTCTTGATGATTGCAGGGTCATTCTCTGAATTACTTTTTGCATAACAGCTTTGGAAACCACCATCAAGCAATAGAAATTAGCATACAAAATGAAACCTCTTTGTCATCAAGACTCTTAGCCAGGTCCAAGCAGCTCGGAAAGCAGATGTTTTATGTGCTGCTCCCTCCCATATTTTAAAATGACAATAAACATATTTATGATATGCATAAGCATCTAGATATTACTTCTCTAGAATCAGAACATCTGAAAAGCTAAAACAATGTCAGAGATCGTTTAATTCAACCTGCTCAGTTTGCAGAAGAGCAGCTGGAGGGCTGTTGTAGACAGTCTAGTCTTTCTGTCTCTGTCTCTGTCTGTCTGGCTCTGGCTCTGGCTCTGGCTACTGGGCATTTGAAACCCTTTTACAAATGGATGATTCCTCAGTTCAAGTGCATCAATGGGAGGCAAATTTGACTCTCACTCTAGTTGCTGAAAACCCCAGATTTTACATTCCAGACTCTCTTGCAGCTAAGGCATGGGCATGCGACCAAGGTTATAGCCATCAGATGTCCTTGTCCCAAATTCTGAATTGGGAGCTTGAGGTGTACAGAAGCAGAGAGATTCCATTCTGGTCGTGGGTGGTGGTAACAACGTTTTCAGCAAGTTAAGGCTGGATGCTGCGAGAACGGCATACTTGTTCGGTTCTGCAAGCAGCCATGGTGTCCCCTCCGGGCTGGTTTTGTCCCAAGGTTTGGCGTGGTCCTAGCTGCTGCCAGCATCCATGTTCCTGAGCAAGCCTGTTTTTATGGCCGTCCTGGTTGTTCTGAGAGCTACCCATTGTCTTCTCAATAAAATACTTATCTGCCTAAAGTAGCCAAAGGTTTTGTTTCTTGTGTTGATTTTGTTTTGCTTTTTAGTTTCTCGTACCCAAGAACCCTGACTGTGACCCACTGGGGACAGGCAATCAATATGGCCTTTGGGCAGAGCTGGGATTGCTGCCCTATAACTTCCAGCCCTTTGTGACTGACACAGGCACCAATCTAGCTCTTATTGTGCTAATGTCATTTCTAGTCCTATTCCCCACCTTCTCCTAGAAACACCATTCTGACTCTACTTTTCTTCTCCGTCTTGCGTGGAGGAAAAAAATAAAGTAGGAAAGCATATAGGATCAGTTTTACTCAAAATATTGTAACAGTTTAGGTACCTGTATTAATGAGAAATAGTTTTGGCAACAAGCAGCCTAAAACTCATAATATCGACAGCTTACGTAAGCTAAAAGTGTACTTCTTTCTAACATAGAGTGGTGCAGGGGGGAGGTTTGAGGCTCTGGGCAGTTAGAGACCCAGGCTCCTTCCCTCTCCTTTCTCCTCCACCCTCAGCACTAGGGGTCCACCTTCTGGTGGGTTTGTAGTCAATATCTTGCTGTAGACACAGAGTCTAAATGCTTACTAACCAACCCCCTTTTTATTCAAGGATGTATGCAGAAGCTTGCTAAAATTCTTCCTCACCTTAGTCAGTTCAGACTGTTATAACCAATACCATCCTGAGGAACTTACACAGCAAACTTACTTCTCACAGTCCTGGAGGCTGGGAGGATCAAGACCGAAGCACCAGCCGATTCGGTGTGTGATGGAAGCCTGCTTCCTGGTTTGCAGATGGGACCCTCTTGCTGTGTCCTCACATGGTAGGGGTGAGGGGGAGCATTCTAATCTCACCGAGTTTCTTCTTCTTATGAGGGCACTCATCTCATTATGGGGGCTCCACCCTCATGACCTCTCCAAGGCCCCTTCTACTACCATCACTCTGGGAGTTAGAACTTCAACATATGAGTTTTGAGGGAAAAGAAACATTCAGTCCATAGCACCACCCCACTGCCAAATATTTGAGCAGACGCCATTCTTTTTTTGTTTTTTTTTTAATTTTTTAATTAATTAATTAATTAATTAATTTATGGCTGTGTTGGGTCTTCGTTTCTGTGCGAGAGCTTTCTCTAGTTGCGGCAAGTGAGGGCCACTCTTCATTACGGTGCGCGGGCCTCTCACTATCGTGGCCTCTCTTGCTGTGGAGCACAGGCTCCAGACGCGCAGGCTCAGCAATTGTGGCTCACAGGCCTAGTTGCTCCGCGGCATGTGGGATCCTCCCAGACCAGGGCTCGAACCCGTGTCCCCTGCATTGGCAGGCAGATTCTCAACCACTGCGCCACCAGGGAAGCCCCTAGCCGCCATTCTTGATAAGGATCTGGTGGATCACGTGGGAGGTGGGGGTCAGGGCTACAGAGCAGAGATCTCTGAGCTCAAGCAGCACCGACTGTGCTGCCTTGACCCTCCTGGCACCAGCAGTGGGTGAATGACTTTCGAGAGGCAGTGTCAGCTCTCAGGTCAAGTTACAAAGCCAAGGTGAAAGACAAAGTCCTTTCTCTGCGTGGTGTCTGGCTGTGCAGCACATCTATGCCTCTGGGCCTAGACGGCACACACAGGGCCCAGATGCTGCCGTGCCAGGAAATGGGGGCTTTTATCTTGAACTCTTCCAGCTGAACTTAACATCCGATTATACAAAATAATTGCATTGCAAATTTTAAGTGCACGATGAGTTTTGATTCTTGGCCTCGGTTCCTCTTGAAAATCATCAAAATTATTCTGTAATCAATATCACAAAAACTCCCAAGGGAAATAAAAGATCCCCTGTACTAAGAAGGAGATTATTTAACATCTGTCAAAGCCAAGATGTCATCCACTTGTAGCTTCATTGATCATCTGCAACTCTTCCCTCATTTGCCTGATTATCACTAATTCAAATCAGCAGAGGTGATCAGTAATATCCACGCTAGTGACAGCTAGTATTTCGTAATGGGATGTGTTTTCTCTATCTCACTCCGATACAGATACATGGTAATTATACAAAAAGGCCCTCTGTGAATAAGTTTATTGGTGATGTTATCCTGTAACCAGAACAGGCAGCTCAACTTTTAATTATCTTCTCCTCCTTCAGATTTTGAAAACAACTCCTTTAAGCTATGGAATCTCCACTGACATCTGTCATTTTAAGGGCCAGGCCTCCCCCTTCTTTAAACACATAAAGAGTGTTTCTTTTCCTTCAACATCGGGCAGTCAAGGTTGGCTAGTAGGAGTTAAAATCATTTCCCATCTCAGTAATTGCATCCTCCTCAGTCTGTGGACAGCGTGATGAATAGCCATAATGAAAACAACAGAAATAACAACTACTTGCAAAACACTTTGACAATTACAAAATGTTTTTACATCAACTATTAAAAATAACCTAAATCTTCCAACCCACCTTCATGTTGCGTGATCCAGCCAAAATGCCAACCCCAAGCAGATAATGTTTGTTGCATTATTTTTCTTTAAAAGAAAAAAAAAAAATTCTACAGTCTCAGTAAAAGTCCAGCAACTGTTCTCAAAGTAAAAAGGGGAAAATAGCTCCAGGTATGTCTGATAGAAATCAAACTACCCAGAATGAGGAACTGAACACACAACATGACAAAACGGGGATGCTATGAACATCAAAAGCCTTGACTTTTTTTTTTAAGGCAGAGCATGTGCTCCCAACACTGATTGAACACGTGATGCTTCGGGTCTCTGGCTGTGAAACATGAAGCCAGGGTGGAAGCAGTCAAGATCCAGGATCCGGTGTCGGTCGCTACTTCTGTATCTAAGCAGCACTTGAACGAGACCGCCTCTTAGGTGTGACTCTGCATGATGTCACAGAGCAGCTCAGCTGGGTTTTAGAACCGGTGAAGTGCCGTGAAATGACTTCTGCCCGTTACAGCACTGGGTTCCTAAGCTTGGATCAGCTCATGTCAATGAAGGAAGATGTGTCCCATGACACGGACACTTCAGGACTCTCTGAAGAGAGGGAAGGCAGAGGACCAGTAAATTGGTGTGAGCTGAGGCTTCCTCTCTGCATGGCTGGCGTCATGCACAGTTGTGTCCTGGCCCAGGATGGTCCCTGAGCAGCTGAGCTCACTTTCTGGACATGGAGGGCTAGTGTCTCACACTCGCCTCAGGCGTTGGTGGGGAAGTGAAATCCTGACGGGGCTGGTTTTGCTCTTTTTTTTTTCAGTAACTTACAGTTTATTATGTTTAATTCACAAATGTTGGAAACAAACCAGAAAGGCAAATTGAGTTCATTTGAACCCATCAAAGTTTCTCTAAAATAATATACACATTGTTCCATATAACGATTCTGAAAATACTGGTTTATCAATGACTGTTCTTTTACAAACAAAAATCCCATTTGGACAGCACATCAATGTTAGCAATCGTGAACAGCAGGAGTAAACACCATGTGGTTTTTATTCTACACTTGGCCTCTGCTTACGTCTCTAGCTGCAACTCTCGCCTCTCCTTCTTCCCTTCACACATTGCTCTAGCTGAGAGGAACTTCTTTTTGTTCTAAAGCACTGTGCTCGCCTTCCTGTTCCAGTGATTTTGCCTGTTCTGTTTCCCCTCACTTTAGATTGCTGGTGGTCCTTCCAGACTTCAGATATCGGCTTGAAACATAATTTGCTATGTGAGACATTTTTCATCCACTGGATAAAATTAGATCCTCCAGCTATGCAATTTCATGGCACCTTATGTTTCCTTTGTCTTCATCATAATAATGGCAATTACTTATACAGGTTCTAGGTACTGTACTAAAAATACCCCCCCACACAACGCACACACACACACACACACACCCCCATATATATATATACCTATATATCTATGTATGTATACATGTAACTATCATCTATCTATTTTTCCATTTGTCTAGCTACCTATCTTTTGTCCATTGTGAGTATTGAATGAGTATCTATATAGTAGCTATAGATAGATAAGTAAATAGATGATAGATAGATAGATAGATAGATAGATAGATAGATAGATAGATAGATAGGTAGGAACAGTCTTACTCTTTTTGCTCTTTCCCTCTGAGAGGAATATGAAATTCCAGATGGTAAACACTCAGTTGACAACTATAGGTACCCTAATACCCTACTGCTGCTTCAGACCATCAGTCCCCTTTGTATTTTCTCAGAAGCAGTACCAGCAGAGGCGAAAAGAACACAAAGCATAATTTTGTATGCATGCCTGGTATGATCAGACATTGCAAGAGTTTCATCCAGCAAGGGCCATGACTGGCTCTCCCCAGGAAGGAAAAGAATAAATCTACTGATAAAAGAATGATATTGAGGGTAAACGAAACCACGCACCAGTGGCACTAGTTAGGATGACACCAACCCCTGTAACAAATCAACCCCAAAAGAAGTCACAGCTTATGCACAACGGAAGTTTATTTCTTGCTGAGTAGTTACAAATCGTCAGGGTTTATTCTTCTATACACGGTTTTTCAAGGGCATAGGAAGCTCTGACATTGTCAACATGGGGCTTCTATGGTCGCCGTGCTTTTCTCCATCCAGTCAAAGAGACCTTTGAGGAGGCCACGTGGGCAGTTACTACGGACCATGCCTGGAAGTATGCTCAATCTACCCACCTTCCTTTGGCTAAAACTCGGTCACATAGAGTATTAGTTTCCTGTTGCTGCTGTGACAAACTTGAAAATTAAAACAATATACATTTATTCTCTCACACTTCTGGAGGTCAGAGGTCAGAAGTCTGAAATCAGTTTCACTGGGCTGAAGTCAAGGTGTTAGCAGGGCCACACTCCCTCTAGAGGCTCGAGGGGAAAATCTGTGCCCTCACCTTTACTAACTTCTAGAGCTGCATCCCTTATATTGCTTGGCTCCAAGCCCTTTGCTCCATCTTCAAAGCCAGCAGTAGCATCTTGCTTCAGTGGTCACATTATTTTCTTCTCTGTCAAACCTCTCTCTTATAAGGACACTCGTGACTGCATTTAGGGTCCACGCCTCTTGGCCCTAGTTCATGCTCGTTGGATAGTCCTTTTCTTACAACCTGCTGAAACTACAGATTTGAGTCTGGGCTTTAGCAATAAAGAGGCCCCCTTAGAAGTCCTCCATATGGCTCAGGTGGATTAAAAGCATTTCTCATTGGGGTTTGGGGACAACGTTCTAAACAACTATAGTGTTATTTTACCTTCCACTTGTAAACCACTGTCCTTTGACAGTGCAGCATTTTGGGGAAAATGACGAGTCTGCAGCTGATGTGGTCATTATGATCCGCTGGCGAGATGACATTTTAATTATCTAATTATAGCCTCCAATAGTTATGGAGGTATTCAACATTCTACCAATGAGCTGTTGGTATGAGGGGGGCCAGAATCCACAGTTCTTTTTTTCTTCTGATTCAGATCTCTTAGGATGTATAGTATCTTAAAAAACTTTTATTGGAGTATAGTTGATTTACAATGTTGTGTTAGTTTCAGGTGTACAGCAAAGTGAGTCGGTTATACATACGCATATAACCATTCTTTTTTAGATTCTTTTCCCATATAGGTTATTACAGAATATTGAATAAAGTTCCCTCTGCTATATAGTAGGTCCTTATTTGTTATCTATTTTATAAAGAGTAGTGTGCATATGTTAATCCCAAAGGGAAAGAGAACATAGAAAATGTAGAAGAAAATAAAAGTCTACAAGAAGAATGATGCCTTTAAAATAGAAACTGTAGTCAGATATAGTAAGAGTCGAAGCAGAGGAAATAAGGACATGCAAAATACAACACAGATAAGCGTTTAAAAGCTGAATAACATTGAGAGAGAGCAAAAGACAAAGTACTAGAAGAAAGTGCAGGTTTTTTTCAAAAGAAGGTATTGTGAACTTATGATCTGGGGTTTTTAAAAATTGCTTTTTATTTTGTGACATGAAACATAGTGTAAGATTTGAACTAGAGGATCTTTCATATTTCTTCCAAGTCTAAGAGTCCCTGTGAAATCCAAAATGGCTATGTGGTGATATAACACATCGTTTTGAACAATAATAAAGTGTTCCACCAACATTTCATTCTTGATTCTGTAACTAAGTAGAAACATGTATGCTAATAGACTCATCAACTTGTGCACACATGCACACGTAACACACATACATGCTCATGTTCATACTTGTGCACACGTTTTCCTGAAATATCCAGCAAATAGAGATTAAGGACATTTGGGGAGCGTAAAATGGGAATACATCACTTAGTTACTGCACGCTGCCCTGGCATATGAACAGGATAGAATAAAACCTTATACTGGGGAAAACGTTGATACACTGACAATTGTACTTGGAGAAAAATTTTACAGATGTAAGAGACAATCATTGTTATGTGGTGTTTGGAGAAGGGAGGCATGGTTTCAATTAGTTTAATCCCAGAGTCAAATATTTAGAGCATGAAGTCACCATTGACCAATGAAATATTAACACTCCTCTGCTGCTCTGGTCTTGTCTCCAGAGCCCTTTGCCCTGGGTGGGAACTGAGAGGTCCTTCACTCAACAAGCAGAGCCAGAAATCAGGGTCAGTGAACAGAGCTCAAGGTCAGAGGTGGGACAAGGAGACATTGCATGGTTTTCAAGTATGTTTATGGAAATGGTCAGCTCTATAGTGTATCTCTATGTTAAAATTAGGCAAGATGCTCGCTCAATGGAAACATTGACTTAGTTAATGTGTTAGGATTTTTAATGTACTGAACACAAGCACTGAATTTCCTGGAGTTCTGTACATGAGTCTGAGCCTGGATGTATACAGCAAATGGGAAACCCAAGCCTTTTGAGCCCAAGCCTCATTTTCCTGGCCTAGACTTTAGATGTCCTCGACAAAAAATCAATGGGAGAGCCTTTTAAACAAACAAATATTGGTTCTCAATCCAGAAACATGGAAGCGGAATCCACTGGAAACTGCCTGAAGGCCAGGCTGGAACAATTCACTTGACTTTGGCTTTAAAGGTTCTCTACAGCCGAGGCAAAATTCTTAGCTGAAGATCACCTCTCTGTCTGATCTTTACTACCCTTCTCTCTCCTTCATCCAAGAATCTTTTTAAAGAAGGCAAGTGTGGAGAGTCATAATTTAGATGGATGTGAAGGTGGCTTTGACACATGTTGGCCATTGTTCTCCAGACGTAATTTGTTTGATCCAGCTGCCCAAGGGACCCTACTCTGCAGGCATATTCAAAGATGGGTGATTCCTATAAGGGAGGTTGCAGGTCTGTACTTTTCTCATAGAATCCCCCAAATTATAGCTTTTTAATTTGGAATAATGTTTTTCTCCCTTGATTATGGCACTCTGCTTGTTTGTGGTGCTTGAATATATTCTACTATCTGCAAATTTTCTTGTGTTTTTTCCTACAACCATCTCCTACATGAAGACGTGGATTTCATACATTAGAAATGTCATTATTACTAAATTTAAAGTATTTTCCAAATTTTGCTTGATGATGGCACATACATATGAAGTTATGATGCATATCTGTTACATTATGACAGGTAGCACGGAAATTAAAAGCATAGACTTTGGTCCCACACATCCTGGGTTCAAATTCTGGCACCGCCACTTGCTAATCCGTGACTTTGGACGTAAACTCTTGGTACCTCAGTTTTCTCATCTATAAAAACCACTTCATAGGGCTGTTGTGAGAGTTAAGTCTGCTAATATCTGTAAAGTGCTTAAAACAGAGTCTGGGCAGTAATAAGGATCTAATAATATTAATAATAAGCTAATATGAGTTAGCTTTTATTATTATGATTTTTGTATAAGTGTAGATGAAGTATGGCTTAAAAAAAACCTACTTCCTACTCTGCATCCTTTTCCTTTTCCTTAAAACAGAGCAACAAATAAAGAAAACTCCTCCATCTATAGGTTGGAATCTTGGTCCATTTTAATTTTTAATTGGATTATTTGAGGTTTTTTTCTGTTGAGTTGTATTAGTACCTATAGTGGATATTAACCCCTTATTAGATATGTGGTTTGCAAATATTTTCTCCCATTCTGTAGGTCACTTTTCATTTTGCTGATGGTTTCTTTTGGTGCAGAGAGCTTTTTAGTTTGATCTAGTTCCACTTTTTTTTGCTTTTGCTGCTTGTGTTTTTGGTGTCATTGCCAAGACCAATGGCAAAGAGTTTTCCCTTATATTTTCTTCTAGGATTTTTATGGTTTCAGGTTTTACATTTAATTCTTTTTATTTAATTAATTAATTTATTTATTTATTTTTATGGCTGTGTTGGGTCTTCGTTTCTGTGCAAGGGCTTTCTCCAGTTGTGGCAAGTGGGGTCCACTCTTCATCGCGGTGTGCGGACCTCTCACCATCGCAGCCTCCCCCGTTGTGGAGCACAGGCTCCAGACGCGCAGGCTCAGTAGTTGTGGCTCACGGGCCTAGTTGCTCCGCGGCATGTGGGATCTTCCCAGACCAGGGCTCAAACCTGTGTCCCCTGCATTGGCAGGCAGATTCTCAACCACTGCGCCACCAGGGAAGCCCTACGTTTAATTCTTTAATCCATTTTGAGTTAATTTTCATGAGTAGTGTAAGATAGAGGTCCAATTTCATGCTTTTGCATGTGAATTTTCAGTTTTCCTCGTACCATTTATTGAAGAGACTATCCTTTTCCCATTGAGTATTCTTGGCTCCCTTGTCAAATATTAGTTGACCATGTATGCAAGGGTTTTTTCTGGCTCTTAATTCTGTCCCATTGGTCTGTGTGTCTGTTTTTATGCCAGTATCATATTGTTTTGATTACTACAGCTTTGTAATATAGTTTGAAATCAGTAAATGTGATGCCTCTGGCTTTGTTCCTTCTGAAGATTGCTTTCAAGTTGCAAAGTCCCTAACACCTGGGAATTTGGATTCCAACGCTTCTAGTAGCAGTTTGCCCTCAGTGGGAAGTGCAGATCCCCTGACCCTTCCTACCCACAGAAACAGGGATATCAAGGAGACCCCGTCTCTAGTTCCCACCTGCTGGTCTCAGTATGGCCATTTTCTCCCCACACTTCCTCAGAGATGGGACAGGAGGTTAAGTGCTCACTTCCAACACAGGGACAGATAAGAGGAGACAGAGCTCTTTGGAGATGTCGCTAGCACTCACCCCACCCTACACCTGCACACCCCACCCTCACCCTCACCTCCAGGGCACATGGGTCACCCTCACTCAGGGGCATGCTCCACCTCTCTCCAGACTGTTATCTACAGGGGCTTTGGGAAAATTTGCTGGGGGGAGGTAGGTTGAAAATTTTTATTGAGTTAATGAGATGTTTTGGCACTATGAAATCCCCTGAGCTAATATTTATTTTTGAATAAATAAATATCCTTCTATAGTACATCCCAGCCTCATGTTGGAAGCTCTCAGGAGTCTTCTTCCAAATTTTAGTGAATATATTTTTACTTTTCTGGTTTTATTGGGGAGACATACAGAATATAATTTTAATAATACTAATTATGCATATTCTTATATAAATATTGAGCTATACATATTCCATAAGATTATATTTTTGTACCTTTTGTATTGTCTACCTGTAATAAAGGAGTATCTTAGAACATAGACCTAACACAAGTAGAGAGGAAAACAAGACTCTGAGTCATGCCGGTCACATAATTTGCCCATTGGGAAGCAGCAAAGGCACAGACTAGGGATATAGTCCTGGGGTGAAGGACTCTTTGTTTTTCCTATGGCCCGACGTGAACATGAAGCACATCCTTCCTCCTAATACATTTATACCCAGCTCTTCACTCTGTGAAGAAAATGGGCATTTTATAGAATAAAAATTTTCCCTGCTTTGTGTAAGGGATAAGACTAGATTCAAAGAGCTACTGCAAACTGCATAGATCAACACAGGGCAAATAATATGCACCTTATAAGCATTAACTGCTATTATTATTATTATCATGATTATTTTAAGGGATAGCCACCCTTTTCCCCTGAGCAATAAGCCTCAGTTTCTTGGCCTAGACTTAATGGGAAAAAGCCTGAATTATCCAAAGGGGAAATACAAGGATATTACAAACCATTTCTGCTAACTTACAGTTTTCAATGTAATAGTTCTAATTGTTTGCTGGCTTCTCTTGGGTTCTTGAAACATAACAGAGACAGAGCTACCACCTAAGACTGATAAGTTCTATATTTGGAAGAAAACTGTGACTCAGCCCTGCCTCTCAGTTAGGTTTCTTAAAGTGACATAGATGTATAGATAAGCCACATTTTTCTACTTATTACCCTGAGAAATATTCTCATTTAGCTCAGGGCATCCATAGCCGTAAGGAGGTATTTTGGTAATAGTTACCCCATGATTCCCTGTTCTTAAGACAGATAGACTCAGGCTTTTGATCCACAAGTAGATTTTGGAGCATAATATAGGCACCGATAGAGCTGTTTCTTTACAGTGGAATCAGGCAAATGATGACTTCAAGGGAAATAACATTTGAAGAAGTCATCTCTCTCACATCAAAGCCAAATTAGAGACATACATTAGAAGCCAAAGGCCAGATAAAACTGCTGGTTTCATAGAGAGGAAAAGTTTAGAGGGTTATTGAAGAATACAAGTATAGTATTTCTTTCCAGAACAAAACCATTATCACAGAGGTTTGCTTTTGCAAGTAGCTACAGCTGTATACAATATGTAAGTATAAGTCTCAGGTTCAAAAACCACATTAGAATAGAGTCAGAGCCTTACTTACATCCCATAGTTTGGGTGATGTCAGGGTTACGTCAAATCTCCCAGCCACAGGACACCCCATGTGATGCCAAGGGCCTTCTCTCATCTGGTTCTTTGTATTGGGTTGTTTGATTACCAGTCACTTTGAATCTCTCCGAGCAGAAGTTCTGAAAGCAGAGACTAGGGTTCGAGCCTCCAATTTGGTTTTGTATTCTTATCCCTTGCAGTAAGCTCTAAATCTAGAGGTGGGCCACCATACTCTCTAAGCCTTTATCTTTGATGGAATTGCTTTTCTAATAAGAAAGATCCTGGAGAGTGAGAAATCTGAATGAAAAATAATGGTGGTCTTCATCATTGTGCCTTGGTGGGAATTAAGAGGGAGACAAGGTCATTACAAAGAAAATCCAAGGAATGACTCCATGAGTTCCGTCCAGGGGGTTGTGGGTTTGAAACAAAGGGAAACCTTCCATTATGTCTAAGCAAATTCCATCTTTGAAATGGACTTAAGGGCTTTTGTCTGGCTGTGGTAATGAAGAGAGAAAAACATTTTGCTGTGGAATTTTGTGTGAATGGATAGTGCAACTGATGGATACTTCATATTTGAACAAAGAAACAACTACGTATTGATTATATAAATATTCAGTATTCTCTGGATTTATCATGTGCCTTTCTGCAGAAGTGATGTATGGACAAGTGGCAGGAAACATTGTCTGCTCTGACAGATCTTTTAATTGGTGGAAAGTTGCTGCATAAGAAATTGAGATATTGGAACCTAAATATCCCCACAGTGAAAAATCTTTAATGTGTACCTATTATGCTTTGCTGGGTGTCAGCCCTACTGCCACTTCACACCTGCTTTATAACCTTGGGAAAGTAATAATTTTCCTCCCTGTTCTTCATCTCTTCTGCTAGTTACATAACTAGAAAAAGTTATAAAATTATGACTATATCTTCAGCCTCTTTGAGAGTCATTCATACGCCCAATCCATACTTTCTATAATAATACGGAAAATATGACATCTCCTTATATTCACCAAGCTTTCAAAAATATGTATTGATCACAGTTTCCACATCCTGATGTTTATGTAGCACTTATCACCGTAAACTGCCATCCAGTTAGTCCTGTTACTCGGCTCTCTTCTAAGAGTTTCTATATTCTTTTTCTGCCTTCAAAAACTTTCAGATCGAATGATGAAATATGGAGGTCTAATGAATGCAAGGCACTGTATACAACAAGGAATCCTGATGTAGACATATGTCGAGAAAGGATAATGCTTAAAGTTTACACGAAAGTACAAGATACTGTTATTATATTAGCAAATATAATAAAGCTTATTTAGAGCACTCTTCAAAGAATGAAGTGAATTTTTGTCAAACAATATAACTGTATATATTTGAGATCTTGGACCTCAGTTTTCTTACCTGTAAAATGGGGGCAATAATCACACCTAATTCCTAGGGTTGCTGTGAGGATTGGGTAAGATAACATAAGTAAAGAATTTAGATGGAGAGAGCCTGAACCATAATGAGTGCAATTATGGGTTGGACCGGGTTGAAACCTCAATACCTCAGAATGTGACTGTATTTGGAAACAGGGCCTTTAGAAAGGTAATTAAGTTAAAATGGGGTTGTTAGGATGGACTGTAATCCAATCTGACTGCTGTCCTTATGAGAACAGATTAGGACACACCGAGAGAGACACCAGGGGTGCATGTGCACAAGGGGATGGCCATCTGTAAGCCAAGCAGCAAGATCTGGAACAGGTCCTTTCCTTATGACCATCAGAGGAAACCAACCCTACTGGCTCCTTGAACTTCCAGCCTCTAGAACTATGAGAAAATAAATGTCTGGTGTTTAAGCTCCCCAGTCTGTAATATTTTGTGGTCACAGACTGAGCAAACTAATGTAAGTGCTCAATATACATTTGCTCTACAGAGATGAGATGGGCAGAGAGGGGAAAATGAATGTGTACCCAGGACACTACAGAAGAATGGACATGGTTATAGCTTCCCTCTTGAGTTGACCTCTCTGGACCTCAGGCCGCTCCATCTTTCTGGCACCAGAGCAGTACCATTAGATTGCCTTCTTAAGTCAGCGAGGAAACTCTGGTAAGCATCACAGCTACTTGCAGACAGAGGAAAGCAGAACATCCTCATCGGTATCAATTTATAGACTCATTTTGGAAGGAGATTGAGCTTCAAATCGTCCCCAAAAGAGCACACAAAACAAAAGGAGCCCTCGTTCTCCCCAAGGCTGTTGTCCATTTGCAAGTATATAAATCAATAGTGCATTTCAGCATGCCTGGCTTCTTTTATGAATGTCTTGATTTCTCCAGGCCAAAACAACTTGGAGTCCAGAGTGAAATAAAGCAAGCCTGAACAATACGTATCAGCATCAGTTCATAGGGACCTAATCAGTGCAATCATTGAACAATATGCTCTCAGTAAGACACTCACATTGGGTAATGTATGCAAATGTGTAATTCCTTACTATGGACCCAGCCTGCTGATATACGTCATTCTCCAGTTAGGTCCAGAAGGCAAGAGAAACGGGCTCAGAGCTATCTGCCTTTGCCGTGTCATCTCAAAAACAACAACAGAAATTCCACAGAGATCGAATAGTGTATGGCTGCCAATATCTGGATCTTCTTACTGCTAAATGTTCTCTTTCTCCTTTGCTTGCGGCATAGTTTTAAAATCACGTAGTGCAGCTTATGTTTAGGAGAAATCAGATTATATCTCTATATCCTGAGTCAAGACTCCAAAAGCCCATCAGTTAGCACTGCCACGGGCTATGTATGTGATGTTTTAAGTACTTCATTAGTCTGGGGCTGTGTTCCCTGGGGCTTTCATCTAACAAAGGGCATTATGGGTGCTTTCCAAATGTTCAGTTGTTTTAAATCATTGTTATTAAATTTAGGCTGGCTGTATAAGGAAGAGAAGCCTAGGATTTTAGATGGTACCTTTGAAATCTTCTAGACCAGGAGTGGCAAAGACGTTTAGTTAACCCTTAGCAATTCATTGTGGCTACCTAGAGCATGACGGTGAAAATGTCCCAAGGTCAGGAGTGGGCTCAACAGGAAATAATACCAGGATCAATATTGATGTCTGTTGTGGGACAAGATTGGGGAGTGTCTTTGGGGTAGAAAGACATGCTAGGTATTTTCTGCCAAATCGAACACTTTCTTCTTATGGATGAGGAAACGGAGCTCCAAAAACATTAAATGATATTCTCAAGATGACATAATTAGTTAGCAAAAATGCCAAAGTCAGAATCAGTACATCCTGACACTCCCTTTCTACTTTCCCAAAGTCTGAAATCTGCATGTTGAATTTAAGTCTCTCAAGCCCTTTGAGTTCTTTATTAAAAAAATCCAAAAATTAAAACCTCTTTGGTTGTCAATATACTAAATATAGAAAAGAAAATATTAATGCAAATGTAAAATGTTATGTACTTGAATTGGGCAAACTATGGGGGGGGAAAGTTTTAAGAAAAGGTAAAAATGATAGTGAACATTTTTGAAGGAATAAGAGCAAGGAGTTAAATTCTAATTTCTTGCAGCAGTTATCTTTTTCCCCTTGGGGAAGGACAGTAAGAACTTTTGTGCTGCAATTCCATCTACTTTTTATTGCGCCAATGAACAAGTACATCTTTCCAAACTGCCACTGTTCATCGCATTTAAATAAGAATAGGTGAGTTTGAAAAGACATGAAGATTCATTAGTTCCAGCTCTAAATATTGCAGGTGAAATTATTTCCATCCACTGCAGCCTAAACCAGACTCAGTGAGGAGTCACAAAATACCCTTGAAAATTATATTTCCAGAGAACATGGCCACTGCTGGGCAAATGCAAAGTCAAAAAGGCACAAGTCGTCTGTTCATCATCCCAACCTACTATGCATCCTGCACATAAAGAATGACCATTGATCCCATGGAAGGAGTCCTTTCTATGTATGGAGAATATTTTAAAAGCTGGGGAGGAGGAGTTTGATGTTAAGGATATATATATATATTTTTAACATCTTTATTGGAGTATAAATGCTTTACAATGGTGTGTTAGTTTCTGCCTTATAACAAAGTGAATCAGCTATACATATACATATATCCCCATATCTCCTCCCTCTTGCATCTCCCTCCCACCCTCCCTATCCCACCCCTCTAGGTGGTCACAAAGCACCGAGCTGATCTCCCTGTGCTATGCGGCTGCTTCCCACTAGCTATCTATTTTACATTTGGTAGTGTATATATGTCCATGCCACTCTCTCACTTTGTCCCAGCTTACCCTTCCCCCTCCCCATGTCCTCAAGTCCATTCTCTACGTCTGCGTCTTTATTCCTGTCCTGCCCCTAGGTTCTTCAGGACCACTTTTTTTTTAGGTTCCATATATATGTGTTAGCATACAGTATTTGTTTTTCTCTTTCTGACTTACTTCACTCTGTATGACAGACTCTAGGTCCAACCACCTCACTACAAATAACTCAGTTTCGTTTCTTTTTATGGCTAATATTTCACTGTATATATGTGCCACATCTTCTTTATCCATTCATCCAATGATGGACACTTAGGTTGCTTCCATGTCCTGGCTATTGTTTATAGAGCTGCAATGAACATTGTGGTAAATGACTCTTTTTGAATTATGGTTTTCTCAGGGTATATGCCCAGTAGTGAGATTGCTGGGTCGTATGGTAGTCCTATTTTTAGTTTTTAAAGGAACCTCCATACTGTTCTCCATAGTGGCTGTATCAATTTACATTCCCACCAACAGTGCAAGAGGGTTCCCTTTTCTCCACACCTGCTCCAGCATTTATTGTTTTTAGATCTTTTGATGATGGCCATTCTGAATGGTGTCAGGTGATACCTCATTGTAGTTTTGATTTGCATTTCTCTAATGATTAGTGATGTTGAGCATCCTTTCATGTGTTTCTTGGCAATCTGTATATCTTCTTTGGAGAAATGCCTATTTAAGTCTTCTGCCCATTTTTGGGTTGGGTTGTTTGTTTCTTTGAAATTGAGCTGCATGAGCCGCTTGTAAATTTTGGAGATGAATCCTTTGTCTGTTGCTTCATATGCAAATATTTTCCTCCCATCTGAGGGCTGTCTTTTCATCTTGTTTATGGTTTCCTTTGCTGTGCAAAAGCTTTTAAGTTTCATTAGTTCCTGTTTGTTTATTTTTGGTTTTATTTCCATTTCTCTAGTAGGTGAGTCCAAAAGGATCTTGCTGTGATTTATGTCATAGAGTGTTCTGCCTGTGTTTTCCTCTAAGAGTTTGATAGTGTCTGGCCTTACATTTAGGTCTTTAATCCATTTTGAGTTTATTTTTGTGTATGGTATTAGGGAGTGTTCTAATTTCATTCTTTCACATGTAGCTGTACAGTTTTCCCAGCACCACTTATTGAAGAGGCTGTGTTTTCTCCATTGTAGATTCTTGCCTCCTTTATCAAAAATCAGGTTACGATATGTGCATGGGTTTCTCTCTGGGCTTTATATCCTGTTCCATTGATCTATATTTCTGTTTTTGTGCCAGTACCATACTGTCTTGATTACTCTAGCTTTGTAATATAGTCTGAAGTCTGGGAACCTGATTACTCCAGCTCCATTTTTCTTTCTCAAGATTGCTTTGGCTATTCGGCGTCTTTGTGTTTCCATACAAATTGGAAATTTTTTGTTCTAGTTCTGTGAAAAATGCCATTGGTAGTTTGATAGGGATTGCAATGAATCTGTAGATTGCTTTGGGTAGTATAGTCATTTTCACAATGTTGATTCTTCCAATCCAAGAACATGGCATATCTCTCCATCTGTTGGTATCATCTTTAATTTCTTTCATCAGTGTATTATAGTTTTCTGCATACAGGGCTTTTGTCTCCTTAGGTAGGTTTATTCCTAGGTATTTTATGCTTTTTGGTGCAGTGGTAAAGAGGAGTGTTTCCTTAATTTCTCTTTCACAGTTTTCATCATTAGTGTATACGGATGCAAGGGATTTCTGTGCATTAATTTTTTATCCTGCTACTTTACCAAATTCATTGATTAACTCTAGTAGTTTTCTGGTAGCATCTTTAGGATTCTCTATGTATTGTATCATGTCATCTGCAAACAGTGATAGCTTTAATTCTGCCTTTCTGATTTGGGTTCCTTTTTTTTCTTTTTCTTCTCTGATTGCTGTGGCTAAAACTTCCAAAACTATGTTCAATAATAGTGGTGAGACTGGGCAACCATGTATTGTTCCTGATCTTAGAGGAAATGGTTTCAGCTTTTCACCATTGAGAAGATGTTGCCTGTGGGTTTGTCATATATGGCCTTTATTATGTTGAGGTAAGTTCCCTCTATGCCTACTTTCTGGAGAGTATTTATCATAAATCGGTGTTGAATTTTGTCGAAAGCTTTTTCTGCATCTATTGAGATGATCATATGGTTTTTCTCCTTCAGTTTGTTAATATGGTTTATCACATTGATTGACTTCCGTATATTGAAGAATCCTTGCATTCCTGGGATAAACCCCACTTGATCATACTGTATGATTGATTCTTTTAATTTGCTGTTGGATTCTGTTTGCTAGTATTTTGTTGAGGATTTTTGCATCTGTGTTCATCAGTGATATTGGCCTGTAGTTTTCTTTCTCTGTGACATCTTTTTCTGGTTTTGGTATCAGGGTGATGGTGGTCCCATAGAATGAGTTTGGGAGTGTTCCAGCCTCTGCTGTATTTTGGAAGAGTTTGAGAAGGATAGGTGTTATTTCTTCCCTAAATGTTTGATAGAATTCACCTGTGAAGCCATCTGGTCCTGGGCTTTTGTTTGTTGGAAGATTTTTAATCACAGTTACAATTTCAGTGCTGGTGATTGGTCTGTTTATATTTTCTATTTCTTCCTGGTTCAGTCTCAGAAAGTTGTGCTTTTCTAAGAATTTGTCCATTTCTTCCAGGTTGTCCATTTTATTGGCATATAGTTGCTTGTAGTAATCTCTCATGATCCTTTGTATTTCTGCAGTGTCAGTTGCTACTTCTCCTTTTTCATTTCTAATTCTGCTGATTTGAGTCTTCTCCCTTTTTTTCTTGATGAGCCTGGTTAATGGTTTATCAATTTTGTTTATCTTCTCAAAGAGCCAGCTTTCAGTTTTGTTGATCTTTGCTGTCGTTTCCTTCATTTCTTTTTCATTTATTTCTGATCTGATCTTTATGATTTCTTTCCTTCTGCTAACTTTGGGGGTTTTTTGTTCTTCTTTCTCTAATTGCTTTAGGTGTAAGGTTAGGTTGTTTATTTCAGCTGTTTCTTGTTTCTTGAGGTAGGATTGTACTGCTATAAACTTCCCTCTTAGAACTTCTTTTGCTGCATCCCATAGGTTTTTGGGTCATCGTGATTTCATTGTCATATGTTTCTAGATATTTTTAGATTTCCTCTTTGATTTCTTCAGTGATCTCTTGATTATTAAGTAGTGTATTGTTTAACCTCCATGTGTTTGTATTTTTTACAGGTTTTTCCCTGTAATTGATATCTAGTCTCATAGTGTTGTGGTCGGAAAAGATACTTGATACGATTTCAATTTTCTTAAATTTACCAAGGCTTGATTTGTGACCCAAGATATGATCTATCCTGGAGAATGTTCCATGAACAGTTGAGAAGAAAGTGTATTCTGTTGTTTTTGGATGGAAAGTCCTATAAATATCAATTAAGTCCATCTTGTTTAATGTATCATTTAAAGCTTGTGTTTCCTTATTTATTTTCATTCTGGATGATCTGTCCACTGGGGAAAGTTGGGTGTTAAAGTTGCCTACTATGATGTGTTACTGTTGACTTCCCCTTTTATGGCTTTAGCATCTGCCTTATGTATTGAGGTGCTCCTATGTTGGGTGCATAAATATTTACAATTGTTTTATCTTCTTCTTGGATTCATCCTTTAATCATTATGTAGTGTCCTTCTTTGTCTCTTGTAATAATCTTGATTTTAAAGTCTATTTCGTCTGATATGAGAATTGCTACTCCAGCTTTCTTTTGATTTCCATTTGCATGGAATATCTTTTTCCATCCCCTCACTTTCAGTCTGTATGTGTCCCTAGGTCTGAAGTGGGTCTCTTGAAGACAGCATATATACGGATCTTGTTTTTGTATCCATTCAGCCAGTCTATGTCTTTTGGTGGGAACATTTAATCCATTTACTTTTAAGGTAATTATCGATACGTATGTTCCTATTACCATTTTTTTAATCGTTTTGGGTTTGTTATTGTAGGTCTTTTCCTTCTCTTGTGTTTCCTGCCTAGAGAAGTTCCTTTAGCATTTGTTGTAGAGCTGGTTTGGTGGTGCTGAGTTCTCTTAGCTTTTGCTTGTCTGTAAAGGTTTTGATTTCTCCATCGAATCTGAATGAGATCCTTGCTGGGTAGAGTAATCTTGGTTGTAGGTTTTTCCCTTTCATCACTTTAAATATGTCCTGCCACTCCCTTCTGGCTTGCAGAGTTTCTACTGAAAGATCAGCTGTTAACCTTATGGGGATTCCCTTGTATGTTATTTGTTGTTTTTCCCTTGATGCTTTTAATATGTCTTCTCTGTATTTAATTTTTGATAGTTTGATTAATACGTGTCTTGGTGTGTTTCTCCTTGGATTTATCCTGTATGGGACTCTCTGTGTTCCCTGCACTTGATTGACTATTTCCTTTCCCATCTTAAGGAAGTTTTCAACTATAATCTCTTCAAATATTTTCTCAGTTCCTTTCTTTTTCTCTCCTTCTGGGACCCCTAAAATTCGAATGTTGGTGCGTTTAATGTTGTCCCAGAGGGCTCTAAGACTGTCCTCAATTCTTTTCATTCTTTTTTCTTTATTCTGGTCTACAGTAGTTATTTCCACTACTTTATCTTCCAGGTCACTTATCCGTTCTTCTGCCTTAGGTATTCTGCTATTGATTCCTTCTAGAGAATGTTTAATTTCATTTATTGTGTTGTTCATCATTGTTTGTTTGCTCTTTAGTTCTGCTAGGTCCTTGTTAAACATTTCTTTTATTTTCTCCATTCTATTTCCAAAATTTTGGATCATATTTACTATCATTACTCTGAATTCTTTTTCAGGTAGACTGCCTATTTCCTCTTCACCTGTTTGGTCTGGTGGATTTTTACCTTTCTCCTTCATCTGCTGTGTGTTTCTCTGTATTCTCACTTTGCTTCACTTACTGTGTTTGGGGTGTCCTTTTTGCAGGCTGCAGGTTCATAGTTCCCATTGTTTTTGGTGTCTGCCCCTAGTGGATAAGGTTGGTTCAGTGTGTTGTGTAGGCCTCCTGGTGGAGGGGACTAGTGCCTGTGTTCTGGTGGATGAGGCTGGATCTTGTCTTTCTGGTGAGCAGGACCGCGTCTAGTGGTGTGTTTTGGGGTGAATGTGACCTTATTATGATTTTAGGCAGCCTCTCTGCTAATGGGTGGGGTTGTGTTCGTGTCTTGCTGGTTGTGTGGCATAGGGTGTCCAGCACTGTAGCTTGCTGGTTGTTGAGTGGAGCTGGGTCTTAGCGTTGAGATGGAGATCTCTGGGAGAGTTTTTACCATTTGATATTATATGGAGCCGTGAGGTCTCTGGTGGACCAATGTCCTGAACTCGGCTCTCCCACCTCAGAGGCACATGCCTGGCACCTGGCCGGAGCACCAAGACGCTGTCAGCCACATGGCTCAGAAGAAAAGGGAGAAAAGAAAGAAAGAAAGAAAGAAAATAAAAAGAAAGTTATTAAAAGAAAAAAGTTTTTAATTATTGAAAAATTTAAAAACTAATTAGAAAAAAGAAAGAAAGAAAGAAGAGAGCAACCAGACCAAAAAACAAATTCACCAATGATAAGAAGCTCTAAAAACTATGTTAAAACAAAGAAGAAAAAAAGGACAGACAGAACCCTAGGATAAATGGTAAAAACAAAGCTATAGAGACAAAATCACACAAAGAAGCACACACATATACACTCACAAAAAGAGAAAAAGGGAAAACATATATATATCTATATATAAAAAAAGGAAGAGAGCACCCAAATCAATAAACAAATCTACCAATGATAATAAACCCTAAATACTAAACTAAGATACACGTAAAACCAGAAACCAGTCAGTCTCATATACCCAACCCTACGTCTACAGTTGCTCCTAAAGTCCACCGCCTCAGTTTGGGATGATTCATTGTCTATTCAGGTATTCCACAGATGCAGGGTACGTCAAGTTGATGGTGGAGATTTAATCCTCTGCTCCTGAGGCTGCTGGGAGAGATTTCCCTTTCTCTTCTTTGTTCACACAGCTCCCGGGGTTCAGCTTTGGATTTGGCCCCGCCTCTTCATGTAGGTTGCCTGAGGGCGTCTGTTCTTTGCTCAGACAGGATGGGGTTAAAGGAGCGGCTGATTAGGGGGCTCTGGCTCTCTCAGGCCGGGGGGGAGGGAGGGGTAGGGATGCGGGGCGAGCCTGCGGCGGCAGAGGCTGGCGTGACATTGCAACAGCCTGAGGCCGCTGTGCGTTCTCCCGGGGAAGTTGTCCCCAGATCACGGGACCCTGGCAGTGGCGGGCTGCAGAGGCTCCCGGGAGGGGCGGTGTGGAGAGTGACCTGTGCTCGCACACAGGCTTCTTGGTGGCGGCAGCAGCAGCCTTAGCGTCTCATGCCTGTCTCTGGGGTCTGCGCTGATAGCCGCGGCTCATGTCCGTCTCTGGACCTCCTTTAGGCGGTGCTCTGAATCCCCTCTCCTCGTGCACATCAAACAATGGCCTCTTGCCTCTTCGGCAGCTGCAGAGTTTTTCTCGGACTCCCTCCCAGCTAGCTGTGGCGCACTAGCTCCCTTCAGGCTGTGTTCACGCCGCCAACCCCAGTCCTCTCCCTGAGATCTGACCTCCAAAGCCCAAGCCTCAGCTCCCAGCCCCGCCCACGCTGGCGGGTGAGCAGACAAGCCTCTCGGGCTGGTGAGTGCTGGTTGGCACCTATCCTCTGTGCAGGAATCTCTCCGCTTTGCCCTCTGCACCCCTGTTGCTGCGCTCTCCTCCATGGCTCCGAAGATCATAAGTAAGTATCAATATTTAAGCTAAGAACTTCCATTAGGTGCAGCCCAGTATATCTCCAAGTCATCTGACCCATTCTGTTCTTTACCAATTGCTATCTTTAAGGGAAAAGATATATTGACATTGTCCATAAAGTTCATTGAAGTTGTCTGCACGTACAGGGTGAATGGTGGGTCATTGTAACCCCTTACAGGATTGATAAAGGGATGTTATCTTCTAAGGAGTCATGTAACTGGGACCAGAAGGAAAAGAATTGATCTTTATGGTTGAGCAGGTACTTCTGCCATTAGGGAAGTCTGGTTAGTGCATAATGCAGATGCCCAATGCACACTAGAGGGGAGGGAGGAGGCTCAAATAGGAAGAGGAAAAAAAATTTATGTTTAAATTTTTCTTGTCTTGCCTTAAAATGTGAATTTTTATTTCATCAACATTAACCTCCAGAAGACAATAACTGAGGCAGTATTTACTCTTGGGGAAAAGTTTGCATGAGGAGCCATGAGTTCTAATGAACGCCTATCTGTCCAACACTCTGGTTGGTGATTTACACTTATTACCATACTAATTGTCACAGCTCTCCAAAGGGGTAGATTAAGTGGACTGAGGTAGTTCAGTGCCCTGGAAGCATGACTAGAACTGTCCCTTGACTCGTTTCCACTAGGCCAAACTGAAGGCTATTTTGTGCCATATTTGGTGACCATTCCATATCCTTCAGCATCCTAAGTCCTTCAAAGGTTTCTTTCAAAGCAGCCAAACCTCTACCACAGCAGCCATCTGGTCTACCTCCCCCATCACGTGCCCAGCCCCTGAATGAAAATATCTAACTCTTCCATACATAGGAAGGGCTAGTCCTACATACTTTCTTGGAGTCATGTTTTGAGCTCCTAAAGAATTCACAGAGAATAAGACGTGACTGGGGAGGGATTACTGTACCTCACCTACTACATTTACTTCACCTTGCCCTTCACCAGACTTTGTTGCTTGTATGACTGGGGGCAAAAACTGTATCATGCAGCCTGAATCCCCCATGGCATTCAGCCCCCTGCCTTGCACATAGTAGGTGCTCAATAGTTGTGAGTGGAGTGACCAACTGATTAACTGAATTAATGGGCAGATAATAGCTCACTGATAGGGTGTCCTCAGCTGCCAAACCTTTCCTCCCTTTTCACTCATCTTCCAGCACCTCACCCACTTCCCTTCCCTCTCCTACTGCTAACCTGACATGCCCTCCACTGTGTCACCCTCCACTGATTGACTTGCCACAGTGTAATGAGGGCCCAAGGAGAATGACTCAGCTCAGTATTATGTCTACTTCTCCCCTGACCTTGCTCCTTCATTATTTGCTCATTACCAGACTGAGTGACTCAGCACCTGGCTTAATGGAAGTGGTGTTTATAGTGTATATAATACTATACATGTGTTTGTATATATATTATATATATATGTATATATGTATTTATATAAAATACATATAAAAAAACTCTCCTCAGCCACTATCTCATTTTATTGACACAGCACTTTCTGGAGCCAGCAAGATGCACCTCATGAGTCTTATCTTATGGGAAATAAAGGTGACTTAACAAAAGTCACATAGCTAGTTAAGCTGGTTAGTGGCAGATGCATGTCCCAATATTCCTTTTACTGGATCACCAATCTCTTCTTCAAATTGCTGGCTGACCTTGTTTCTGCCCTCAGGGCAAAGGCTTATCACCAATGATGCAGTTCTAATATAGTACAATGGATGTTGATAAACTTGATCATAGCTTCTAAAAGTGCATTCTGGTAGTTTTTTAGCTCAGTGACTTTGAAGTACTTGTGGAAGCACATTTTTGTTATGAACAAAAAATTACCTGAAATACTGATATTTAATATTTTTAAAAAATCCCACCTCACTGAAATCTCATCAAAAATCCTCACAAGTTCATTTGTGAGGATTTTGGGGGGGGGGATGGAGGTAGCATAAGAAGTGAGTATTGTAGGAGCTTGGAGGGGTCTTCTGCCCCAGGAAAGGGTCCATTCCTGCAAACAGCCTGAGAACAATTGCACAATCAGCATGGCTGGGGCCCCTAGGCCAAGTAAGTGGCTGAAGGCCAAGGTGATTTGTTTTGAGAGATGAGGAAGTTTGTCCAGGAAGAAGTGGTGGGTTAAAGGATGTTTAGCAGGAGAAGGAGGACAGGTGAAGTAGAGACATGGGCTAAGGGATATCTAATTGTTGGGTACATTAGGGTACCAATTTGCTATGTGCATCTGTAAGAACTACTTGGATCCCCAAAATGTGCATTTAGGCATTGTTTTTTATTTAGTTTATTTTTTAATTGTTTTAAAATTATTTTCTTCTGAATCCATTTTCCTGTGTGTCAGGAGGTTAAATTGACAAATTTACTACTTGTTAGCTATGTGACATAGGAAAAAGCTTTTAATTTCTCTGAGCCTCATATTTCTACTTTTGTGAAATAGAGAGACTTGGACCTGCCACACAGCATTGCTGTGAGGATGAAATGAGGTGATCTATGTAAGGCATCCAGGACAGTACTTGGCACAGAATAGTTGCTTAGTAATTTATTGTCTGGGTGGACTTTCAGGTGTTTCCATCACTTATACCAAATATACACATTTCTAATGACTGTCTTGATCCCCAAAGTCCAGATCTCTTGGAAACACTCTTGTAATCATTTCTTTTTTTTTAAAATTTATTTTTTAAATATCTTTATTGGAGTATAATTGCTTTACAATGTTGTGTTAGTTTCTGCTGTATAACAAAGTGAATCAGCTATATGTATACATATATCCCCATATCCCCTCCCTTTTGTGTCTCCCTCCCACCCTCCCTATCCCACCCCTTTAGGTGGTCACAAAGCACCGAGCTGATCTCCCTGTGCTATGCGGCTGCTTCCCACTAGCTATCTATTTTACATTTGGTTGTGTATATATGTTAGTGCTACTCTCTAACTTTGTCCCAGCTTACACTTCCCCCTCCCTGTGTCCTCAGGCCCATTCTCTACGTCTGCGTCTTTATTACTGTCCTGCCCCTAGGTTCATCAGAACCATTTTTTTTTTATTCCATATATGTAATCATTTCTTCAGTCTGTTGACACTATTAGATAGATAGATAGATAGATAGATAGATAGATAGATAGATGTAGAAATGAGAGCTAAATGAACAGATGAGTAGAGAGACATGGAGAGAGAAATATACATACTTACACTGATGGAGAGAGAGAGAGAGAGATGGGAAGATAAAGAGATATAAAATTGAAGTATTTATTGTTCTTGACTCACCCACATCCCCATGAAATGTCACTATTTAATGGCTCTGAATCCAAAGCCTGAGTAATTGCAAATGATGTTTGGACTTAGGAGGTTTCACTGCAGGTCCTGGTTATTTATACTTCTTTCTTGTTACTGAGTAATGAGCCATCACAGGAAAATGGCGGTCATGAATAAAGAAAGAACAAATTTAAACCTACTCAGATACTAAAAATGGGCTCAAATAAAAATTGAGGAGCAAAGAGAATATATTTTCTCCACTCTGATTATACATTTTCAACCTCCCTAACTCCATCATGACTTCAATAAATGCCTCCCCCCCTCAGCCCCACACCTCCTCTCCCCTGCCAAATGCACCCATGACCTCAGCTTTTACTGTGTAGCTGGGAGGTAACTAAAATGATTGTTTATGTGGAACCCAGGAAACCTGCCTAGTGAGTAGGGGTAGAGTCTGTAAGGGGTAGGTTCTTGGAAGAAAGAGCGTGGGAGGGCAGAATCCATGGAGACTAGATGTCCTGGAACAATCACACACTTCTCACACACCTTGACAGGGAAGAGTCTCAGGCAAAGTCATCATCACCGGCCATTACCAGTGTGCAGAGGACACGTATTGTAATTCATGCACCCATCAAGTCTTGCCCGTAACAGATGCTCAATAAAATTTTTGGAGTGAATGGAGTGAATGAATGTGTAGTTCTGCATCTAGCGCCTCCCTGAGGGTATTAGCAAGTAAGGATAGTTTGGAAACAACTAGTTTAGATTGTGTAATGGATGTTAATCCCGCTGTTTTGAGAGGGGAAATTTCAGAGAAGAAGGATTGTAGAAGTGCTCCCCCTAGAGGGACCAGTATAAAAAGCATGGCACAAGGTAAGTTCCAGCAGCCCTTCTCCAGGACCTCTGATAAAGCAGCTATTTGGGGATGGTAACAGTCATCATGGTCAGTGGGGGACGAGTAGTCAGCGTTAACTGACACTGTCAGTGGAGATGGCAGGGTCTTTGACCAGTCCTGGTCTGAGGCTGCTGCAGGTCACGACTTTCGTGTGGGACCTGGGACAGAGTAAGAAACACCTTCCTCAAGGCTGTGAGGATGAACCTGATGGACTTGGGTCAAGCTGCCTGGGTTGCTGTCTCTGCTGTGCAGCAGAAGTTTGCACCTTCAGGTCGAATTCTAGCCAATCAACAGGGAAACTTCCCCTCCCAGTCTCCTTCCAAGGGTAAAACCCGAGGTGGGATCCACTCTTTGCTAATTAGAATGAATAAAAAGAGACACTGGAAAATTTGAAGTGTGGAATTATGGGTATAACACTGGCTAACGGGAGCCTGGAGGGTGGCATTCTGAGAGGCTGGTGGAGCTTTCTGTTCACAGCTCTTGGGTCTGCCCCATGGGGGATGCTGGGGCTTTTAACCAGTCCCTTCTCACTCTAGAAGGCAGCTAAGAAATCCCAGAGGGCCCAGCCTGAGCCCAGAATAGGACAAATAAGAGTTCCCCAAAGGGAGCAAGGTCTGTATTATATCATAAAAAATGATCCATGAGAATTGGATAGCAAATCACTGATGTTGAGAGGGTGATTTGGTCCTGAATTGAATGATACATGCAGAGATCATTATTTCCTCTTCATAAAAGCATTGGTGTCCTAATTGCAAAGTGCCAATCACTAAGATGGGTTAGGGCGACAGGACAAAAGCGATGCAGAGGACATTCCCAAGTAGTGTCCCATTAAGGTGGGCGCACATCAAAGAGGACTGTGCTCGAATCCTTGCTCGGAAAGCACATTCTGAGTCAATAACGTCCTTGTCCTTCTCTGTTACCTGACATTCCACTTGCCTTTGCACCATTACTTGAGACCTTCTTTACAGAATGAATCCTGATGCCCACCCGGTAAATCCAGCAAAGCAGCATGGTCAGATTTTAAACTTCTCAAAAATGAAGAACATATAAAAAGAGTATGGAAGAGCAGAGTGCTGGGTATGCACACAGAATCAACCTTTTGATTGCTGGGTAGAAATAAATCAAAAGCAGACACTTCCCTTGACCCTAGATGAGGCAGTGCCTGGAGCTGGCAGGATAACGGTAGGTCACTGAGTCTGAAGTGCACATAAAATCCAATTGTAAGTTGGCTGATCACAGCACACCGCTGGATTCACTTATTGCTAATTAAAACGAATAAGAAGAGACACTGGGAGATGTGAAGCTTGGAATTATGGCTAGTGAAAGCCGCTTGATGGGAGGAAACCAATTTTTCCTAGTGTTTTGGAAAACCATTTCACACAGTGTCTGGTCCATGATTTATGCCCTGATATTTGCACGTAGTAAGAACCACAGATATTTCTGATAAAACTACACTCCAGGAAACCCAATTTGAAGGGGCTTTAAGGGTCCAAGCTGGGAAGAGTGAGTGGGTTTTGCTCCCTGTTAAAGAATGGATCTTCTGTTCCTGGCTTGTTTGGAAAGATATTTTTCCTTCTGCCTCAAGTGATAAAATGCACACTGTTGAGCAAGGCTCTGGATACTGTACTGTCAGCTGAGGTTGATGTGATGGCCAGATAGGCCTCTTGATTATTGATCATTTTATTTGTACCTCCTGGTGCTAACTTCTCTTTCTTAGGGTGAGCTCACTCTTCCTTTTATCTGTTTAGAAAAGAAATGAACTGCTAGGCTCATACAAGCTAGGGGCGACCGTAGGGAGGTGTACGGCCCGAAGAAACGAGCTAGACATAGTGCTGGTTAAAAACATAGAGGGATCTTTTGCGGGAATTCTTACTCTATAATGTTGGAATATCTCTTTCCCCCAACTTTCTGGCCAGAAGTGAGATGGGAGAGTTATTTTAATCTTAATTCTATTTAGGGGATTGGAGTGTTCCAAAGAGAAGGAGAGTTTTGCTGAACATTTTCAACAATTGATACCAGATGGATTTTTTGTATCATTTTTCAAATAGTTTTCTCTAAATGAGTTCTAAAGATAGAATGTACATAATCACTAAAGATTGAAGGATGCTGAAATATTAAGCAACTAGGATGGCAAATCCTGCTGTATTCAGGTGTCACTTTGGGTAAATGGCTTCAATTCTTTATTTCTTGGTGCTTCTATGACGTATCTGAGACAGAAACCCTGGCAAAGTAGGGATCACAGGATGAATTTGTAGGATGAATTGTCCACATCTCTGCTCAGGTGCATACCTTGAGAATATTTTGCAATAATAATAAATGACTTATATTTCAAATTAGTTTTAAGGGTAATTGTGATGACAAGTGTATTTCTGTGTGTGTGTTTGAGAGAAAGAGAGGAAACAGGGACGGAGAGAGACACATAGAAAAAGACAGGGAGAGAGAGAGAGAAATTCCAGTGCAGAAGCCAAGATTAAAACTGGGGTTGGATTCCCACCCATGATCTACTGCACAATGCTCCTGTCTCCTAAGGGTTATCGTCAAATAATCACCACGCAAAGATGAGAGTCAAGACCACTGGCACAGCCCCAGCTCTACCCAAGTAGAATTAACATCCATTGTAAACTTCTAACATGGTTGTATCTATGCATTGAGCAAACACCAGCCATGAACTGATATTCCAGGGACTCCCCATCCTTGTTACACCTACTGCCAGAGTGAAAGTACATGGGTTTTCTTGCTCTGGGTCACTAGACACAGATATCTTGGCCATGACGGTTTGAACTAGAGATTGACTCCTCAGCTAAAAGCCACATGACATATATGGTAGCCCAGTAGCTTATAAGGTGGCCAAGTGCTGGATAAGTGTGCTCCTTTTTGGATGAAGACCAGCCCACCCAGAAAGAGCCTTTCTCTGGAGGAATTGAAAGAGTGATACAAGAAGTAGAAGGAAGAAATACAGGCAAGGCAGCCATAGAGAGAAACCAAGAGTGAAGAGAGAAGCAGCTAGAAAAGTGGTTAGGTGGTGACAAGGGCAAACTCACTAGAATAGGTGGTGTTGACAGAGAGGACAAGAAGGGTCCAGAGCCCCTGAGGATCCAGAATGATGCTTCATCTCTTGTGACACCTCCTGTGGGAGAATGAGCGTGACTTCCTGACCCCTCCTACTTCCCCAAGTGTTCCTTGCTCGATCCCCTCCCCTGAGGTTATCTCAAGCCTCTCTCTCCTCCTTGTGACCCAAAGTAATTATAATAATAATAACTCTAATAATCAAATGCTTACTATATGCTAAATGTTTAAGTAGAATGTTTTAGTTAATTATTTCAAAAACACTCTGAAATAAGTATCATAATTACCATACCCATATTACAGATGAGTGAACTGAGGAAAAAGGGGGTCTAGTACTGTGGAAGCCTTCATACTGATTGCAATAAGTATCAGTAATTAATCAGTTAATTGAAAATGCCAACTGAAATGAGAAAATTTTGAAAATGGATTCATGCATACCTTCAGCATTCTATTTTCTTTAAAACATGAATGTATATCAATTGGACAAGGCCTTCTCTTTAAGTAGAAACCACTAATTGGAATTCAGCTCTGTTTTTCTGGCAGAAACCACACACATGACATATGCTCAGCATTTCTAGTTTCAGTTTCTTTGATGCAAAATAAACCTGGAGGCATGTGTGAGGCAATCTGATGTGGAATCCTTCTAGATACTTTAAAATTTTTTCTAATCTTTTATAGTTATTTTTTCAACCAACTTGCATGGTTTTTCTTATCCAATCCTTCCAAAGCATTCCCTTAGTTTTCACAGGGGGAAAAAAAAGCATCTTTTTTCACACTCGGATTTTATTATTAGTTATCATATTTAATTAAATTATCTAATGACAACTGGTATTAAAACATTTAAGAACTAACTTTTAGACAACTCATCTGGTAAGAGCAGAAATGTAGGGGACTCAGAGAGGATTCTACATTCTAAGATGGTTGTAACTATGTATCCCATCTCATAAGTTCAGCTAGAATCTCCGTCCTCTCCCCTTGAAGCTGGAGGGGCCTTGGTGACCACCTCGACAGAGTATGGTGAAAATGATGCTCTGTGGCTTCCAATCTTTTTTTTTAAATAGACTTTAATGAGTTATTTTATTAATTTTTATTTTTGGCTGTGTTGGGTCTTCATCGCTGCACGTGGGCTTTCTCTAGTTGTGGTGAACAGGGGCTACTCTTCCTTGCGGTGCGCGGGCTTCTCATTGCGGTGGCTTCTCTTGTTGCGGAGCACGGGCTCAAGGCACGCAGGCTTCAGTAGTTGTGGTAAGCAGGCTCAGTAGTGTGGCTCCCGGGTTCTAGAGCGCAGGCTCAGTAGTTGTGGCGCACGGGCTTAGTTGCTCCGCGGCATGTGGGATCTTCCCGGACCAGGGCTCGAACCCGTGTCCCCTGCATTGGCAGGCGGATTCTCAACCACTGCACCACCAGGGAAGCCCATGGCTTCCAATCTTAAGTCATAAAAATGCCACACATTTCCACCTTGCTCTTTTGCAACACTGCCTTTTAGAACCCAGCAACATGCTGCAAGGAAGCGAAGCAAACTGTAGAGATGCCCTGTGGAGAGGAACCAAGGCCCTTATCCCACAGCCCTGACCGAGCTCCCAGCTGACACCAGCACCACTTGCCAGTGATGTGAATGAATGATCTGGAAAGCAGATCCTCCAGGCCCAGTCACACCACTCTGCCTTCTGCCATGGGCAGTAGGGAGGAACCGTTCCTTTCGAGCACTTCCGAAGTACAGATTAGTCAGCAGAATAAAAGATAGTCATTTTAAGCCAGAGTTTGGGCCGTTTGTTATGCAGCAGTGGATAACTGCAATGAGTGCTTTGGGTTTCACTGGTATGTTTCACAGAGGGAAGGGAGAACTTAGGTCAATCAGTGGGTCTGTTAGGTAAACATCCCCTATAACTTCTCCAAGATTACACAAGGATTAAAAGATAAAACCTAGTTTTTTTTTGTTTTTTTTTGTTTTTTAAATTAATTTATTTATTTTATCTTATGGCTGTGTTGGGTCTTCGTTTCTCTGCGAGGGCTTTCTCTAGTTGCGGCAAGCGGGGGCCACTCTTCATCGCGGTGCGCGGGCCTCTCACCATCGCGGCCTCTCCCGTTGCGGAGCACAGGCTCCAGACGCGCAGGCTCAGCAATTGTGACTCACGGGCCCAGTTGCTCCGCGGCACGTGGGATCTTCCCAGACCAGGGCCCGAACCCACGTCCCCTGCATCGGCAGGCGGACTCCCAACCACTGCACCACCAGGGAAGCCCAAAACCTAGTTTTGAACCTAGAAGTCTGACTTCAGAATTCTATTACTAAGTCCCTGAAAACATTTTATAAGCCCCTGATAAACCATATATAACAGCTGATGATTCACAATAATTTGGTTTGATTTCTTAACTCCATGCTTACAGACAAGCTCTTAACATTTACAGGGTCCAAGGCAGGAGTACAAATAAATCCCAAGACGTCTAACATTTAAAAGTTTAAAATGAAGTCTAAAACAGTTAAATAAGTTTTATCCTCTTAACCTTACAAATACCTTCACGAAGTCTAAATGGCCAGGTTTGAGTTCTTGGACTTCGTGGCTCTGCCCTCTCTCTTTCTACCCATGGATCCTCACCTCATTGCAGTGGTTTTGGTCACATGTGTGCAACCTCCAGCCTATACATCCAAGCTTCATTCATGGATCCTCTTGCCCCATCAGCTGCCTCTTGGGCAACCCTAAGTCCTAGGGATGGTCATCCTGGTGGATGGTCAGTTCCAGGAGAATAACCGAGGAAAGAGGCTTACGAAGACTCAGGAAGTAGACTTGAGCCATTTAGGTAGAAAATTCTGGGATCCTAATGCTTAGAACATGGCCCAAAGAAAGAAGTAGAAGTGGGCTCTGGATGGACTCTGGTGGGCAGGTACCCTTGGCCTACCGTCCCCTTGTGCCATGTGAAGCAGCGCAGCTAGAGGAGACTAGAGCAGCACATGTACCATGAGGGACACAGGACAGGGACCCCTATTCTCAGGTCCTAGGACAGCAGTGACTCCACCTCCCACTTGGTGTTTCTCTCCAAGCCCTCTCTCCCATACCCTCGTTCACAGTGTCTGGCACATGACGGGGATGGATAAATATTTACTGAATAGCGTAGCCTTATTCCCAAAGGCAAGTTTTACCCGCTCAGTCTTGGGTGCTGCTGGAGGTTCAGCCTGTCAGCCCTGGGTGAGGTCATAAGGCTGGAATAGGAGCCAGACTTCCCCACACCTCTGAGCACAGCTGCAATTGGTGCGAAGTGAGTCTAAGAGCAAACATGATGAATGGGAATTAGATTTGGCTCAATGAATGGGAGCACAGCACAAGCACCAGACGTTTGAGAATGAAACCTTGAGCGCTGACTGTCCCAATGTTTAGTCCTGACAATGACGTTTTCCACTGACACTGAGAAACTGCTATAACCTCTCCCAGACACCTGTGCCCAGCTGAGACCACCCCCTCCCTACCCAAGTACATATGTTCTTCTGGTAATGACAACCAAGTAAAGCGCAAGTGTTTGGAGCTAACAGTTGCTTTGTTGCTCTGTAGAATGTTGCAACTGCACATTTAGGAGATTTATTTAGAGAGAACGACTCATCCTGATTGCATTTTCAAAGCAGCCTCTGCAGAACCACAGAATCTTCCAAGTCCAACACCAGTAATGATCGTAGCACACTATTATTCTCCAGACCTGAAAGTCACAGACCTTCCAAATTTGTGTATGTCATGGACAAAACCCCACTTACTTAGTTTTAGTGTTGTGTTTCAAGCACATTCTCTGCTATGTCCAGAAAAATCATTACCCATGGAAGTAGTTGTTTTGGAGCTAGATATATACAATTTTAGTCCAAACATAAAGGTCTTGAGTCATGAAGTCCTGTAAAAAATTTCCGTCATATTGTTTTTTTTGTTTTGTTTTGTTTTTTAATTTATTTATTTATTATTTATTTATTTTTGGCTGTGTTGGGTCTTCGTTTCTGCGCGAGGGCTTTCTCTAGTTGCGGCGAGCGGGGGCCACTCTTCATCGCGATGTGCGGGCCTCTCACTATCGCGGCCTCTCTTGTTGCGGAGCACAGGCTCCAGACGCGCAGGCTCAGTGGTTGTGGCTCACGGGCTTAGTCGCTCCGCGGCATGTGCGATCTTCCCAGACCAGGGCTCGAACCCGTGTCCCCTGCATTGGCAGGCAGATTCTCAACCACTGTGCCACCAGGGAAGCCGCTCCCTGTCGTTTTGATTAAACATAGTCCTACTAGCCTCAGAAAAAGATCAATGTAAGTTATACCCCTATGTATTTTTAGTAAAAGTGAAAAGTAAAGGAAACTTTTCGTCCTGCAATTCTGTCACTAAATTTAATTTACTTTTATTCGGAAGGAGGTTAATGCAAATTCTTCATAAACGTGGCTATGTGAAGATTTCTAATGGAACAAATTGACGAGGCATAATTCTCCTAGGGTCTAATTCAAAAGTGCACTGGGAATTCTGTTTCCTCTAAAGCTATCAGATCCAAAGCAAGCAACAAGGATTAAAACCATGAGAAATGAATGTTGCACCCTCTCCCTGAATGTTCTTTGATATCTAAAACATCCCTCAGCTTCAAGAAATCCATCTCTACCTAAACTCATGTTTGGTGCTGTGGGCATAGATATTGACAAAGAATTATATAAATTGTTTTAAATGGTACTTTTATCTTTAGAGATTTTGAGAGTTTCATGAATGGGGGGAGGAAGAAAGCAAACTGTGGAGAGTGAATTTATTAATTATTAACTATTAATTGTTTTTTCCCCTCTATGTCCATGGGAAACTAAAATATAAGAGAATAATACTCCTCCCCCCATCTCCAAGGCTGTGTTGGCACCTTTTTCGTGTTATGGGCAGTTTATTTTTGTTTTTGTTTATTATTATTATTACTTTCCATGAGGAGAATTTCACTGGGTCCTGGAAGGGATGGGAGGTGAGAGATGCAGGGATGATGTGTTCTAGATCAAAGAATGGCCTCCCGAATATGCCCAAATTCTAATCCCAGAAACTGGTGACTATGTTATTTTACACGGCAAAGGGGAGTTAAAAGGCAAAAATTTTCAGAGTGAATAAAAAAACAGGACCCAACTATATCCTGTTTACAAAAGGTGAACTTCAAGTATAGAAACATAAAACAAAAGTAAAAGGATGAGAAAATGTATACCATTGCAATTAATAACTATAAGAAAGCAGATATGGCACAATTAATATCGACCAAGTAAAATTTCCATATCAGAGATAAAGAAGAACATTTCATAATGAAAAAGGTCAATTTATCAAGAAGACAAATGATACCTATAAAAGCAAAACTTTAAAATACGTGAAATAAAAAGTTACAAGTGAAAAATAGACAAATCTACAATCATAGTGGAGTCATTTATAACAACATGTAAGTTTTAAAAATCTGTAAGGATATAGATTTGAATAATACTGACCAATTCATCATAATAGAAATTTATAGAATACCACACCCAACAATTGCAAGAGCATACTTGTTTCAAGAAGCCCTGAAAACTTCATGAAGTGTAGTACGTTAAAAATGGCCACCAATTAATTGTCCCTCCTCCTGTCAAATGGTGGAGTCTACTTTCTCACCTCCTTAATCTGAGCTGGTCTTGTGACCTGCTTTGACCAATGGCATATGGTAGAATTGATGTTATAGTACTCATGAGTCAAGGCCTCAGAGGCCTTGCCACTTTATCTCCACCCTTTTGCAACGTTGCTGCCACTATTCAAGGAAGCAGAGGCTAACCTCCAAGAGACTGAAATGTCACATGAAGAGAGGTCCAGCCAAACAGTGTCCCAGCTGGGCCCAGCCCCCAGCCAACCCTCCAGTTGAATGCAGTCTCATGAGTGAGATCAAGGGAAATTAGCATGAGAATAATCCAGACAGCCAACAGAATCAGGAAAAATAATAAATTATTGTTTTTAAGCAACTAAGTGCTAGGGGTGGCTCGCTATGAAGCAACAGGTCACTGATACACTAAGAAAGACTGTGTTCTTGGCCATAAAATCATCCCAACAAATTTCAGTGGATTTAAATCATATACAGCATCTTCTTGACCACAGTGAGTTAAATTATAAATCAATAACAATAAGACATCTATATGCCCACAAATATTTTGATATTAAGCACGTAGTTCTAAATCATTTATGGATCAAAGAAGAAACCACAAAAGAAATTATAAACTAGTTTGAGCGGAATAATAAGGAAAACATATGTCATGATATACTGTGTAGTTAAAACAGCACTTAGAGGGAAATGTATGGTTTTAAGTGCTTATATTTGAAAGGAATAAAGGTTTAAAATTCATGATCTAAGCTTCTAAAAAGCTTCTAAGCTTCTTAAAAAACTAGGCAAAGAAGAGAAAAATTAAACCCAAATTTAGTAGAATGAAAGAAATAATATAGTCATTATTTATAGATACATACCTGATTATGTATTAGAGAACATCACGTCAATAATAACAACAAAAACCTTGATAATAACAGGAGATTTAGCCACATCTCAGGACACAAGGGCTACATAGAAAAATGAATGTTTCTACATACTAGCAATAAACAAATAAAAAAGCTAAATTAAAATATAATACCACCTACAAAAACATAAAAGTATAAAGTACGTAGAAATGACTTTAACAAAATATGTAAAGGACCCCTACACTTAAAACTATAAAATGTGGATGAGATAAATTAATTGAAATCCTAAATAAAATGTTTATGTGTTGAAAGACTCAATATTCTTACAATGACTATTTGCCCCCAAATCCATCTATAACTTCAATGCAATGCCAAACAAAAGCCCAACAGGCTTTTTTTTTTTTTTTTTTGCAAAATTGACAAGCTGATTCCAAAGTGCATATGGAAATGCAGTGATTCTAAAATAATCCAATCAATTTTGGAAGAAATGAGACAAAGTTGGAGGGTTTACTTACACTAAAAGTTCTCAGGACTAAACTACAACCAGAAATTCTACTCTTAGATATGTTTATCCAAGAGAAATACTTTAAAATGTATGTTCATAGAAGACTTGAACAAGAAAGGTCGTAGCCATTTTCTTTATAGTAACCCCAAACTGGAAATAGCCTAAACGCCCGTCAAAGGAGAATGGATAAACAGTTTATTCGTGTAGTAGAATACTACTCAAAAACACAAAAAAGAACAAATAAGTGATACACACATATTGTGGATAAATCTCAAAAACATTTTGAAGAGCAAAAGTTGTCAGGCACAAAGTACACATAATGTAGTATAGAGTATATATGTATTTCACTTACATAAAGTTCAAGAACAGCCAACGCTAATCTATCTCAATAGAAGCTACAACAGCAGTTGCTTCTGGGTGGCACCGAAACCGACTGAAAAGGGACATAAAGGAACTTTGTGCGGTGATGAATATGCTGTATGTTTTGATTCGCATACTTGTTGCACAGGTGTATACATTTGTCAATACTTACCAACTGTGTGCATTTTGCTGTATGTACATTAAAACGATAGAATTAATTTATAAGAAAAAATTAATTAGCATGTCTGCAGGGAGTTTTCAACTCCTGGGACAAGCAAATCCCATAGGACAGGCAGCCCAAAGCTAGGCACTGATTGAAGGATCTGGGTGAGACTCAGACTGTCAGCACCCTGGTGAGAGCCCAGGTTGGGGTGTCACTCAGCCAGGAGTGATAACCAGACTTCCTTGGAGCAATCACCACGTAAGCCCAAGTAAGAGAGGAGGCATGAGGGCTACTGGAGCAGCGGAGACAGTGGGCACCGCGGCTGATGCCCAAAGACCCGGGGCAACTAGCTACGCCGCAGACTGAGGTCAGTGGAGCCTGCGAAATAAGATCACATGCAGACCAGACCGCCTCCTGGCACCACCGGTATATAATAAAAATCTTTCCCCTTTCCCCTTCTGCCTCCTGAATAAAAGAGAAGAAAAAGGAGGAGTGTTGAAAATTAATTTTTTAAAAAGACATTTGTTCACACGATACAGCTTTTATTTAGAAACTTTTGTTCTAAAGCAGAAGAGGTTGGAGTCACCTTAACCAGCAAATTCAAATACCCCACCCAGGCTATACCCTCACGGACAGCAGGGGCTCTAAAACTCCAGATCCGCAGCTATAAAAACGAAAACCCCTTCTTTTGTTTTGTTTTGGAACATTTGGGCTACAGTATATACATTTCAATCTTGATTCGTTCTGATTTTCAGTCTTCATTCTGGCTGGGAGAGGTGGGATCGTGGCAGGTAACGAGGCTGCAGAGAGAGAAAGGAACCAAGCCCCTGGGTACAATTTCAGGAGTTTGGATCTTATCCCGAAGGCAGAAAGGAGGAGGCTTTGACAATTTTTAAATCAGAGAGTGACACAATTAGATTTGTGACTTGGAAAAATGACTCTGACAGAAGTATGGGGTTTGATGTGAGCAAAATTAGAAACTGGGAGACTAGATAAGAGGTTATTGCAGAAAGCTAGACAAGGAATCGTGAGGGTGTAGTTTTTAAGAGAGTGGCAGTGGGTGTGGATAAAATGGGACTGAATGAGATCAAGGAAGTCAATCCACAGGAAGGCAGAATATAATGTAAAAAAAAAAAAAAAAAGGTTCTGAAGAACCTAGGGGCAGGATAGGAATAAAGACGCAGACATAGAGAATGGACTTGAGGACACGGGGAGGGGGAAGGGTAAGCTGGGATGAAGTGAGAGAGTGGCATGGACATATGTACACTACCAAATGTAAAATAGATAGCTAGTGGGAAGCAGCTGCATAGCACAGGGAGATCAGCTCGGTGCTTTGTGACCACCTAGAGGGGTGGGTTAGGGAAGTTGGGAGGGAGACGCAAGAGGGAGGGGATATGGGGATATATGTATATGTATGGCTGATTCACTTTGTTACAAAGCAGAAACTAACACACCGTTGTAAAGCAATTATACTCTAATAAAGATGTTAAAAAAAAAAATGATGCCTATATCTTGGCTTGGGCAACTGGGTGGATTGTGATGCCATTTAATGAGGAAGGGATACAGGGGGGTTGGATTTGAGGGCCAGAGGGAAGAAGATGACAAGTTTAGCTTTTATCCCGTTACAGTGAGATGCCGATTCAGGAGGACACCTCCAAGGTCCTGTTGCATTTTAGGTTTTAAAACTCAGCAAAGAGTTTTGGCCTGAAGTTAAAGAAAATAAAGAGATCAAAAAGGACTAAAGTAAATTCTTGGCTGAAAATTCTACAGTGGAGTGGTAAGGAGAATTGGAAGATTGGGTGTTCAGGTTGCAACAAGATTGCTTTTTTTTGTAAAAACAAAACTAAATCAGAAAATCCAACTACTTGACAGAGTTTTATTCGTCTCAAGAAAAAGCTAAGAGGTAAGTGGCTGCTGACATTGGTTCAGATGTTCAGTGATGTTATCACCAACGTATCTGAAGTTCTGTTATCCTCACAATTTCGAGATGGCTCTTTCAGCTCTAGCCACCATATCCATTCAAAGCAAGGAGGAGACAGTATCACTGCTCTGATTCTTTTAATTAGGAAATCAGAAACTTCTCCAGAGCTACCCTACCTGGCTTGTGCCTGTGTCTCTTTTCCCAGAGTGGTGGCACATAGCCAATCCTGGCCAAAAAGCTGGAAAAGTGAGTATACTTACGAAGTTACATATGTATCTGCAAGAGACAAGATATAAGGTAGTAGGAGATGGGTGTTGGGTTGACCAAGCAGCAGTGTTTGCAGAGTCCAAAGCAACACACAGGTGTTAGTGATGAGGCAAGTTGGAGAAGTCTATAAAGGGAATCATGCAGGGTCTTTTTCTTTTCTTTTCTTTTTTTTATTATTGACTTGTAAGAGTTCTTTTGATTTTTTTTGAATTTTATTTTATTTATTTTTTATACAGCAGGTTCTTATTAGTTATCCATTTTATACACATCAGTGTATATATGTCAATCCCAATCTCCCATTTCATCCCACCACCACCACTTTCCCCACTTGGTGTCCATACGTTTGTTCTCTACATCTGTGTCTATTTCTGCCCTTCATGCAGGGTCTTAATACCTTAACTAAATAGATTTTTTTAAACCCCTTATTTGGATATTTAGGGAAATTAAAAAAAAACTGATTTGGAGAGCTTTATCTTTATATGACACTAAAACAACCAAGTGGTAGGTGGGATATCTTGGAGTTGAAGAGAAAGAAACTTGTCAGGCTGCCTGAGTTTGCACTCAGCTCTGCCACTCACCAAGTGGTAGCCTTTCACATTTCATTTACCTCTTGTGCCAGAGTTTCTTCATCCACAAAATAGAAATAATAAACATTCCAAACACTGCCTAGCATGGAGTGAAGACTCATTGATGTCAGCTGCTTTTATTAAATCATGCACTCTGAAGGTCTTCAAACAAGTCATTATAGTTAATTATTATAATGGAAAGTTACATTTAAAGACGTAATCAGTTGATTTTCATTCTGAAGCTGCGCTTTCTAGAAAACATCCTCATCTATAACTTGCCAAATAAAATTGTATGTTTAAAAAAATTCTAAAATTAAATAACAGTAACAAATAAATAAAAACAAAAGCAAGGGAAATTTAGAGAGTTGACATGATTCTGCTCGCAGGTCTATCTGACTCCATTTCATTGCCAGTGAATTCCACTGGGCTTCTTAATTCAAGATGCAGTCCCTGGGTAAAGGCGATCTAGGCCAGAAACGGATTACGAAGAAGCTAAAGCGTCTTGCTCTGTGATGGGGTCTTCATGGAGCCTGAGCTCGTAAGCAATTGCAACTTCAGCAGGACGGCTGAAACCAGTGCTCTCAAGACTTTGCCTTCTTAATAGAGCAGCCACTCTGGGTCCTGCAGGTAAGAGCAGAACAGTGCTTTCCCTCTTCCCTTGTTGGGCTAGCTGGTGACCTAGACTCTACATGCTTTTAAGATTTAACTGCAAATAATTTGACAACTTGAGTATGACGAAGGCATCTCTGGAGACATATCTGGTTCCTGCGGAGAACTATGTTCAGCAGTACCCATGCCCAACTGGGACCCAGAACTTGGAAGAGGCAGCCTTACTTAGGAAAAGTTTATTTATTTATCTATTTTTGGCTGTGTTGGGTCTTCGTTTCTGCGCGAGGGCTTTCTCTAGCTGTGGCAAGCGGGGGCCACTCTTCATCGCGGTGCGCGGGACTCTCACTATCGCGGCCTCTCTTGTTGCGGAGCACAGGCTCCAGTTGCGCAGGCTCAGTAGTTGTGGCTCACGGGCTTAGTTGCTCCGCAGCATGTGGGATCTTCCCAGACCAGGGCTCGAACCCGTGTCCCCTGCATTGGCAGGCAGATTCTCAACCACTGTGCCACCAGGGAAGCCCAGGAAAAGTTTAGACACTGAGAATAATGAGCTTGCACATGAGCACAAACTGAAGATCATTATTCTGCAGTAGGCAGAATAATGGTCTGGCAAAGATGTCCTGAAAGGACTTGGCAGATGTGATTACATTAAGGTTCTTGAGATGGGGAGATTATTCTGGATTATCTGGCGACACCAAGTGTAATCACAAGGGTCCTTTTAAGAAGGAGACAGGGCAGTTAAAGTAGGAGAGGAGATGTGGCAGGGAAGCAGATACTGGAGTGATGCACTTTGAAGATGGGGGAAGGGACCACAGGTCAAGGAATGTGGGCAGCCTCTGGAAGCTAGAAAGTACAAGGAAGAAATTCTTCCCTAGAGCCTCCAGAAAGAACCAGTCTCATTGATTTTAGTTCCTTAAGATCCATTTTGGACTTGTGACTTCCAGAAATGTATGATAATAAAAATGTGTTGCTTTAAGCCATTTGTGGTAGGTGGTAATTTGTTACAGCAGCAACAGGAAACTAATACAAGAGCTTATCATGTGTTTGTTTCATGGTCATTTGTCTCAACACCCTTCTTCTCACGAATTATTCAGTCTCTTAGAGAGATGCCTAATAAGTAACATTGAGACGTGAACTGCCATAGCTTCTGGCCCTTCCTCCAGGCCCCATCCCTCTGCTCACCCCCTCTGCACACACACACACACACACACACACACACACACACACACACACACACGAACGACTGTCTTCTCTAGGCACAGAAGTAGAGTCGTAGAGTCTTTTTTGTCTCTAATGGTTCCATTAAACCCCAGGAAACAGGGGCTGTTCAAACTTGGCAAGAGCCAGCTGAAAGTGAGACTATGGCAATCCACCTTTAGTTGATGAGATTTATTTGAAGCATGGCCTCAGCAAGCCACAACTGCCAATTCCAAACTTGTGATTCATATGCATTATGAGTTTGAAAGAATATTTAGGGAAAAACAGTTTAAACACTGTCTCCTACGTGCATACAGTGTCTCTTCAGCTGACAGTATAAGCTCCTCCCTGGGGCTTCCCTGGTGGCACAGTGGTTAAGAATCCACCTGCCAATGCAGGGGACACGGGTTCGAGCCCTGGTACGGGAAGATCCCACATGCCGTGGAGCAACTAAGCCCGTGCGCCACAACTACTGAGCCTGCGCTCTAGAGCCTGCGACACAATTACTGAGCCTGCGTGCCGCAACTACTGAAGCCCGCGTGCCTAGAGCCCGTGCTCCGCAACAAGAGAAGCCACCGCAATGAGAAACCCACGCACCGCAACGAAGAGTAGCCCCCGCTCGCCGCAACTAAAGAAAGCCTGCGCGCAGCAACGAAGACCCAGTGCAGCCATAAATAAATAAATAAATTTATTTAAAAAAAAAATTAAGTTCCTCCCCGTTGAAGAACTTTCTGCCAAACTCCTTTTGCATCAAGTGCTTCTTTCTAAGCTGACACTGGACCACTCAACCTGGCTTTTTCTAGACCCTCACTCTTTCTGCAGGTGGGAAGAACTCTGTGTAACTAAAGAACTAATTTTATTCAACTCTGTTTGCACCAACCTGCTACAGAGGGCATTTAGACATTAATTGCATAGGCATTTTTTACAGCCCATTGAGGAGTCTCTAGGAAGCTGATATAATGAAAAATCGATCATTCAATAGCTGCTAAATCAGTTCTAGATGTGCAGTGATAAGATTAATCGTAGCCCAGTACATCAAATCAGAAGCTTGTAAACAACCTGACTTATGGTGTTCCCAAAACACTAATGCCTTCTTCCTTTCAGGAGATTCTACTCCAAGCACAAATGCCCTTAAGATATTTGTGAGACTTCTCCAAAGATCCCAGCTGGCATAATAACTGTTAGAAAGATGATCTATTCAGGAAAGAGAAAATGTTTTTTTTCTAGGCTTAATATAAATTATATTCCTTTTTTTTTTTTTCTGAAATGATGACAGTCAGGAAGAGGTCTGTTGCTTCAAAAACAAGAAGTAAATTATGGATTTTGATAATGGTGGTGTTGGAGAAGAATAAGAGGAAGAAGGAAGAGGAGGAGAAGGAGGGGAAGGAGGAGGAGGAGGAGGAAAAGGAGAAGGGAAATTGGCAAGTGTTAGAGTTAACAAGATCTTAAAGGTTATCTAATTTGACCAGGAGACGCACTGCAATCCCCTAGCAGGTCAATGATAGTGCTTTATTTTGTTTTAAAAATTGTCACATGATTTTTTAATGCAAAGGCTGTTTAGTCAGGGATGTACACAGTGGTGAGCAGGGCCTTTTCTGCACAATTTAACCCATTTTGTGCTTAAACCCAGGTGTGGCACTCACCTGGATGACCCTGTAAATTCAGTGTCTGATGTCAGCTGTCCCCTCAATATTCTAGGCAGTCCTCCTCTTTCTCAGTCCTCTCTCTTTCCCATTCTTCACGATTTTTTTTTATACTTTCAACAATCTCCCAACATCTCCCTTCTTATTCTTAGCAGATTCATTAATTGATTTTTTTTTTCAGAAAATATTTGTTCAGTACCCACTCTATGCCAGCCCTGCTTCTAGGCATCAGGGAAGCAGCAGTGAACAGACATGGCTCCAGCTCTCATGGAGCTTCCACTGTATGGAGGGAAAGAGTATTGAACAAATAGGCGTGTACTCTATTGTGTGAGTAAAGGTTTTACCAGGAAAATAAAACAGCGTAAGGAAACAGGGAAAGGGAGGGGGGTGCCATTCTAGAGTGGTCTAGAAGGACCTCGTGATGAGGAGAAACTGAAGTGGTGCCACAAGGATGTGAGAGCAGGGTGTTCTGGGCAGAAGGAAAAGCAAGTGCTAAAGTTCTGAAGCAGGAAGGCGCGTTACCTGCTTGAGAACCAGCATGAACCAGACTGAGCTGTGAGAAGAGTAAGAGGAGCTGACGTCAGAGGAGCAGCCAGACGCAGATCACGCGGGACCTGTGAGAATGAGGATGTTGACGTCATTCTCAATGACGTCACGCGGGAAGGGACCTGCTAAGAGGGCACTTGAGTGGAGGAAGGCAGGACCTGGTTTACATTCCACAACGATGACTCTGCTGCTCTATTGAGCTGGGGCAGTGGGGGAACAAGAAGAGAGAATTTGTATCCTGGGGCCGCCATAGCAAAGCAACCAAAACTGGGTGCTTTCAAACAACAGACATTTATTCTCTCACAGTTCTGGAGGCCAGAAGTCCAAAATCAAGGTGTTGGCAGGGCCAAACTTTGAAGGCTTTAGGGGCACATCCTTCCTCGCCACTTCCTGGCTTCCAGTGGCTGCTGACAATCCCTGGTTTACAGCGGAACCATCCAGTCTCTGCCTCTGTCAACACGTGACATTCCTCCTTGTGCGTCTGTGTCTCTGTGTGTCTTCAAAAGGCCTTTGTACAGTTGGCGATGGCAATCCACAATTGCTGGATTTGGAGATCCGGTATCGCCTCATCTTAACTAGCTATACATGTAAAAACCCTATTTCCAAATAAGGTCACATTCTTAGGTTCCATGTGGACATGAATTTGGTGGGGAAAAAATTCAACCCAATACACCTGGGTAAGGGAGCTACTGTAACAGTCCCCACGAGCAATGATGGTGGTTTAGACCAGCAAGGGGGAGTAATGACCAGTGATTAGACTTGGGGAAAATGTTAAAGGGTGAATCGACAGAATTCACTAGTGGATTTAATGTGGGAGACAAGAGAAAGAGAGGATTTAGGGATGACACCGAGATTTTTGGCCTGAACAACTAACTGCAAGTGTACAACTTCCATGTATGGTGATGGCAGGGGAGCAGGTTTTCGAGGCAAGATCCACGGTTGTGGTTTGGATAGAGTTGGAGATGCCTCGTTGCCTATTTCAAAGAGAAGACAGGCTCCTCTAGGCAGAGGCACCTTCATTTCCATCCCCAAAGCCTCAGACTCACCTGCGCCTCTCGCCTCTCTTTCATCCTTCCCCCCGGGTTGAAGTTTGAACACTGTTCATGGGCTCCAGATCCCATCCCCCGTGCCCTCCTCCGGGAACCTGTAAGGATCATCTTCTTCCCTCATTTATTGACAATCTCAGCCTCTCAATTGTCCCCCTTCCCCATCCCAGCTTCTTTCCAACACTATTTATACTTGCTCGTTGGAATGAAGGAGAGGAAGAAAAACAAATTTTTTTTTAAGGGAGGGAGAAAAGAAAACTCTGCTCTGAGAATACAGCCGTTTTGTACTTTTCACTGTTATTCATCATTAGATCACAGTTTCTTCCCCACCAACAGCTTCACTGAAACCGCTTCTGTCAAGAGCATCACGGCCCCGTTGCTAAATGTCACTGAGACTTCGTAGTCCCGAGCTGACTTTTTAGTTGCAATTGATACACTTGACTTCCTTTTCCCTTTCGAAGCAGTCTTTCCCCTTGGCTTCTAAACACTCAACTCCTTTGTTTGTTTTCCCCACTCTGGCTGCTCCTCTTACATGTCCCCCAGGTGCCGGTCCATCTATACGCCGATCACTCCCGCACATACGTACATCCCGCAGAGACCTTGCTCTTGAGCTCTGGGCTCACACATGCAAATGCCTTGTGGACGTCTCCATGCTGCTGTCTTACAGCCACGCAAACCCAGCGAATCCACAACAGGACCTAGAATCATTCTGCCGCCTCCTCCTGCCCTGTGCCCCCTGTTGGCGCCTTGCACCTCTGCTTTCCAGACCCTGGGCAGCTCTCAGTTTCTGCCTCCCTCCACCCCTTACGCATGAATCTCCGAGTCTTCTCCTCACCTCCAGATGCACTGGCTTCCCGTGAACGCTCCCTGGCTTCTGCTTCTTCAGGCTCTCCGTTTGGAGGTCACCCTCTTTAGGAAACGTTCCCTGAAGCTTCCATCTGAGTCATCTGTCCTTCTTATGCATTCCTTTCTTAAATTCTTGTTTCTGGCATCGCAGCACTTCAAACCACCTAACTGAATCTCCAATTTACTTGACTTCATCCTCTCCAAGACCACGAACTTCTTGAAATCAGCCTGTCTCTTATCCCCATGCCCAGGTGGCCTTCCCTCATTGTCGTCTCCTGGGCAGTCCCTTGGACTTGTTGCCACCATGCCCCGCTTTTTCCTGTCCCTTCATTGCTGCTGCCTCTCCTGACCTCTTTCTGACCTCTCTAAGGGAGGCACTGTCCAGCCCATCTGGGAAGCTGGTCCTTAGTAATGTGCCCAACAGGAGCAGCCTGTTGTGTGCCTGGGTCAGAATATTTTTAAGAATGGCTTAATGCGGATGAAGCCACCTCGTTTGCCGAAGGCAGGATTAATGAATAAGGAGGGGAAGGCACAGAAGGAAGCATCCCGAGAGCTGCAGCTAACAAAGCCAATCACATTGTGAAGGGCATAGTTAAATGGCGCTGCTTTTTTCTTCTCCTGTTCTCTGAATCAAGGCTTTGGTTCCTTCTTCTTATTAAGTCCCGACGTTCCCAAGACTATTATGGGAAGAGTGTCCAACAGAGCATCTCCAGCCTCTATCCACATGGTCCTTGTTGCCATAGCAGCCTCTGGGCAGATCCCCTGTATTCCCAAAGCCCCTGTACTGCTGTGACGAGGAGCTAAAGGTGGCACTCTCAGAAGACATTTCTCCCTTGGTTATTACTCACCCACGGGTGATGTCCTTCTGTGGTCCAGCAGTCAGGATGAATGTTCCTGCTTGATGGCTCCATAAGGCAGGATATAAAATGCCCGGGTCACCATTACCCACCTACATACATTAGGCTTCATTGCCTGTGCATCTGAGAGCAAACCTCTTTCTTCTTCTTGTAGCACTAGAAAAAGATAATTTTCCCTTAAAGCCCTGAAAAATGTCTCAAAAGTATGAAAAAGTTTCAAGAAAACTAAGGGACTGCTAACTTGTCTTGGAAAATCAATGTGAAATGCTTTGGGGTAAGGTTTATTTAAAAAAAAAAATACACCTTCAAAAATTTACAGGAGATCACGCATTGTTTTCATTCTCCCACGGGCTCCCAGGGGAAAATCGCTTAAAATAACTTTATTAGTCTTTGACTAATTTACTAGATAAAATCACTGTGTATAAAATAGCAACTTTATGAAGATGGTGAATAATTCTGTAGATTCCACTGAGGCCTGGAACTTTGAGCTTTGCTATAAATTATGGTACCTGTTGCAGTTCTGTACCACACACACGATGGGAACATTTTTTTCTGAACTGATAAACTGGAACTAAACTAGTTGTGTAAAGTATCTTCTTAAGATCTTTAACCAATTATTTCTAAATATACAGAACATAAATTTATGAGTTACGTCATTTATACAAACATATATATTGAAAATAAAAACCAAATTTCACCACTGAAGTTTGATAAAGGATGATCTTGGAAAGAAAATTATAGAATATCTGATATTTGTAATCTACTGTCGTTAAAATGTGTAAGTAAAAAAAAAAAGTTTTAAAGGAAAATATGGACAAATCATGACCTCTGTTTAAAATGAACATCAATTGCTAGATGATTACAAATCAAATTCTGGATTAGCAAAGACAAGTTAATTTTGTGATTTAACTCCATAGATAAAGAAGGACTGAGAATCAAACGTAATAGCCTATGTTAACATTGCTAGTCTATGGGGAAAAAAAGGAAAAGAATAGCAGACCCAGATGGAAACAGAAGCAACAGCGAGAGCGTGCTTTATTTTGGCATATTTTTAGCTGAACATATAGAATTGAAACATTTTTAAATGATGTTTAAGAAAAATCAGATGATAAAACTTATTTACTCTGGGAAATATTTGGAAGTACTTTCAATAACGGAGAAACTATATTCTACCTCACAAGAGCTACGATATGCTTTCCTCTTCTGAATTAAGGGTTTTGCTGTCTTCTGGGAGAGAGGAGGAAAGCCCATTTGATGCTCCAATATTTCTACTCTTTTAGCTAATTCATTGCAATAGCGCCTGCATGTGACTGCTGCCTACTATTTCATTTTGTAGGATGTCTTCAAACTCTTTTGAGGATAGGGTCACAATTCATTACGTTTTACCCCTGACCTTGAGAACTGGGAGTGTTACCCATAGGTATAAGGTCAAGAGAGGACATCCATCCCCCAGAGATGACCTTGCCAACCCTTACCATCTGTTGCTTGAGCACCATCTTCTCATGGGTCCCTGTGGGCTTCAGTCCCGGCTACCGAGCCAACCCCATAGGGCTGTGTCACGTCTTCAGATGTGCGCTATGCTCTCCCACGTGAAATCTCCCACCATTACCGGGACACGCCTCTCTTTTACCCCCAAGCTCTTCCCAGAATGTTCTTCTCCACTTACCTGATTGGCAAACTTCTTCTAATGCATCAACGCCCAGGTCCCGCCAGCTCCTCAGTGATGCCTTCTCCAGTTGCCTCAGGGCAACCTGACTGCTCCTGTGGACCGTCACTGCCCTCCACTCACCTGTGGCCTGACACTTACCATGCTGGGCGGCACTTCACCCACTCTGAGTCTCCCTGTGACGCTGGGTCATTCCGTGGCCACAGCTCACGGTGTCTGGCACACAGCAGGTACCCCATCAATGTTTGTTCTGCAGATTAGTGGTTGAAAAGAGACAGACTGGATACAGGTCTAAGTTTCTATATATTTGAAAAGATTTTTAAAGTATTTCCAACTAATTTCTTTTTTTTTTTTTTTTTTTTTTTACCACAAATGGTTTTCAGATTTAAGGCAGCCTGAGTTTGAATTACAGCATTCACAATTGGAATTTAATTGTTTATATCATAACTCATATGGCATATTAGAATTTTATTTATTTATTTATTGGTCCCCTGCCCACACTCCCGCGTGGCATGTGGGATCTTAGTTCCCCAACCAGGGATCGAAACCACGCCCCTTGCAGTGGAAGCATGGAGCCTTAATCACTGGACCATCAGGGAAGTCCCTAGAATTTTTACTTTTAAGCAGTGAATTCAATTCTCTAAACGCACCCATCCCACCCTCCACCCAGAGTGTTTGAGTCTCTATGTAATCGTATCATGGATTGTACATTTTGTTGAGTGGAAATTCTGCCAGATCCTTATTCCAATATTGATTTGTGTCACATATGGGTGTGTGAGTGTGTGGGGGCGTGTTAGAAGCTGGGGCCTGTGAAGACGGTGAGGGAAGAAAATGGGTGTAGACAAAAGGGGCATCCAAAGGGAAAGGCCCTGGGAAGGAGGGGAAGCTTGGGGCACGTGTTCCTTTCAGGCTGACAAACCCACTGTGCGTCTCATCTCCAGGTGTCTCTGCCTTGTGCACCCCATACAGGGGTTACAGAGAGAGGGTTTCCCATCCTCTGCCCCTCCTTGCTTTTCAGTGAGCTGATATGAATACAAAAGTGTACACTAGTTGGAATACAAACGTGTATGCTTGCTAAACACTGGAGCAGTGATAGTCTAATCTGTGTCTAAAGTCTCTTTATCTGGTATTTTTAACACAATGCTCTAAACAACAGCACCCACAATTATTCTCCATTAAATGTGGTGCCATTGATGACTTCCCTTAGTGAAAGTGTCCAGGACAAGTACCCACACCTGCGGGGCACAAATAATGGATTGCTGCTTTGACAGCAGGTCTGCATCCCTGGCTTCTCTATTAAAACAGTCTGCCTTCCTGTCCCAGGTGGCAAAACTCAGGGCAGAGACCAGGTTGATAGGACTGATCTCCACCTCTCAGTGCCTCACCCAGGATTGTGCTCACGTGACGTCAGATTCAAAAATTCAACAACACTCTCATTTCCTAGATGTGCCCCGAAAGAGTGGTTGAATTTTCCTTCTTTCGTTACTTACTGATTCTTCATATTTCTGCAAATGGTCACATCTTTAATTCATTTGTGACACAGTTTTTTAACTGGGAAAATATTATTTCAAGTTTTGGTAGAATTTGCTATGTAGGAATCATAATGCTACCTGTAAATGTTAACTATTCTATTATGAATCATTCAAAGGTTATTTTTAGAAAATATTAATAGAATGTAAAGCATTTTACTTCATATGCTTTAAAATCTAATCATCAATTACTTCAAATGACCTACATGTCCAACTCCTGTTTCTAAGGAAAGCATGACCTCCTGCCTCCTCATCTATTCTGTTGCTACCCATTAAAATATGCCATTTACCTCCATTAGAAGGAGAAAAAGGTGCAAAATCCCCAGGTATCACTATTTAGCAACCTGTTCCTGGGGAGTCAATAGCCTCATTTTTCTTTTCCTCTTTTCATTTGAAAAATACTTATCTAGTAAAAGAGAAACACTTCTCGCTGCTGGAGAATATATTTCCCAGGACTTCATTAAACCAAGTAATAGAATCAGTGTTGAGATGATTAAGTAGGTATATAAGTTTTCACAAAAAGAAAATCTAATTAAGATGGTACTCATAGAAATCAAGACACGAATAATTAACAAAAATAATTGCGGCTGGTCTATGAGAGGGCTATGCAAATGTGAGGCAGTGTTATTATTACACGTGCAATGGTGCAACATTTTGGTGAGCTTTTAGGGTTATAAGTATGCAGGGTGCCCTGCCTGTGTAATACGTACTTCAGGACAGGCACACCTCGTTTTATTGCGCTTAATTTTTTTTTTTTTTTTTTAAATCGTGCTTCGCAGACATTGTGTTTTTTACCGATTGAAGGTTTAGGGCAGCCCTGTGTCAAGCAAGTCTATTGGCACCATTTTTCCAACAGCATTTGCTCACTTCATGTGTCTGTGTCACATTTCGGTAATTCTTGCAATATTTCAAATTTTTCCATTATTATACTTGTTATGGTGACCTGGGATCAGTGATCTTTGATGTTATTATTACAACTTGAAGGTTCAGATGATGGCTAGCATATTTTAGATTTTTAAATTAAGGTATGTACATTTTTTTTTTTTAAGAATTAATGCTATTTCACACTTAATAGACTGAAGTATAGTATAAACATAACTTTTATATGCTCTGGGAAACCAAAACATTTGAGTGGTTTGCTTTATTGAGATACTTTATGGCGGGTCTGGAACTGAACCCGCGATATCTTCAAAGTATGCCTGTAAGACTATTTTATTCCAATTATCTTTATCTTTTTACAAGCTCTCTGTACTGTTTCAGAAGTTAGAAAACAAGCCATAATTCCTAGAACTTGCATTCCTGGTGACAGGTTAATTCATCCCACACAAAAAGTCATGCTCAAGTTTGCCAACCAGCCTGAGGCATGAGGAAGACCAGTGCATCACAGAAGCACCTCTGTGCTTCGTCCTTGATGGGCACTTTGGAATTTGCCCACAGCATTCTAAACTCTTCCCCATTGGTAGCATGCCTGAAAAATTACACATGGAGCAAAACGTTTGATAAAAATATATTTAAAACAAGCAAGAAAAAAATAGTTTTGACCTTAAGGAGAATGTTCATCATTCTTTTAACCAAGTAGAGTCAAATAATATGTATAATGATTTCAAGTACCAACTTATAAAAGATGTGATAAATCAGAAAGCAAAGAACAGGAGGACTCTTTTTTTCAGAAAAATGTATTTGCAATTCAAATGTTCATATAAAAAGCATAAATTTTAAAAAGTTCATAGATGTGTGTTTTTAGAAGTGCTATGGTTTTGCCATTCATTGCAATTACATTCCAAAATGTGCAGGGTGGTCCACACCACACCTTCTTAGCTTTGTCACACTGAAGTCACTCTCATCACAACCTCCCCCGAGCTGTTATCTTCTGACAAATCTTCATGGGGCCTCATCCGATTGAAAAGATGTAATAACATGTAGCCACACTGAAACCTTGGGGAGGTCAACTGTGTTGGGTGGACCAAGTTCCTGTTTCGTAGAGCCGTCAATGGCAACCATAAAGTTCTGCTTGTGGAAGACTCTCCCCGGCTACTTTCTTCGATGTCTGTGGCTTTGTCATAATTTAATACATCCCAGTGTAAGTTGACAGCTCGCCAGCGTTTAAACACTCTGTAAACTGCAGCTCCTTCATGGACAATGAGACCTAAATTTGAGGGAAAAATGAAAAAGACTGCTCATCATCAAAAGTTGAGAATGTTATTTTGTATACAAGTATGATTAAAGAAATAGTCAATTCTCTGTTACGCATCATCATCAAAAACGTGGTATTCTCACTGCTCAAATACTATGTCTAATGGCAAGCTACTACCTGTATTACGCAGGAGTTGTCAATATTCAAAAATAAGAATCCACTGACATGCAGACAGTAAAGTCATCATGGGTATAAATTACTTGCTCCATTATGGCTCAGAACATGCTTAGGCATTTACGTTGCCTTAGGAGAACCATTAGGTTCGTTTATTCATCCAGCATCTCTTTCTTGAGTGCCCACTGTGAGCCAAGCGATGTGTTAGGGACTTGGTCCCAGTTGGCAACTTGATTTGCGAAAGAGACAAATATCAAGGTCACTGCCATCTCCCCAGCTTCTAGAACAATGCCTGACACACAGGAGATAACGATCGAACCTTTTGTTATTTTTCCTCTCCTCAACAATTCAACAGATATTTATTAAGCGCATACTTGAGAGCTTTATGTATATTATCTCATTTATTTCTCACCACCCCCTCACAAAGTAAGTATTAGCATGTCCCCCATTTTACAAACAAAAAGTTGCTCAAGAGCAGACAGGTGGCAGCAGTGGAGCAGGGATTCAAACCCAGGCAGGCGGGCTCCAGAGGGCTCTTTGCTGCTATACAGGGAATTGATGATTACACATTTCTGAGACAAACTTTCAGGAAAGTAAACAAAATAATACGGGAACCTTGGGGACTACAAACTAGCCATCCGTAAGTCGGATATGGTGCCCTGTTGCATAGCTCCATCTCCACCATCCACCCCAGATCCCACCATACCCTGCATTTTTCACACATTTATATTTCAGTGTGTAGTCCAAAAGCTTTTGAATCTGTGACCTATCACAAAAAGGATTCCCTGGTGGGGAGGTCCCTTCAGATAGAAAAGTGAGGAGGAGCTTCTCTTAGAGGAATCTGAAATTCCATTGAAAGTTGGAGGAGAAGCCAATGAAGTCTTTCTTAAGATGGAATATGGCACGTAAGGAGGATGTGTCAGTTTTGACACAATTACTTTCAACCAAAATTTGAAAATGAGAAGATCCTATCACCTCCTAGCATTTAGAATCTTGGGAGTATGTCCTAGAGAAACTCTCATAAATATGAAAAAGGAAGCATGTTCAAAAATGTTTACTACATATTTGTTTGAGAAAAAAAATCGCAAACAGTCTCAATGTCCATCCTGAGAAGAATGGATAAATTGTACTGGGTGGATCCAAAGGACTACAGCAATGAAAGAGAAGGGAACAAAGTCACATGCACTAACACGGATAAATCTTAAAATAATAGTGGAAATCTCAAAGCCACATAACAAATGAAAATTTCAGGAGTATAAATGATTGGAGTATAGAAATACTATACATTTTTATGGATACAGGTACATATGGTTAAAATGTTAAAACGTGCATGGGAATAATAACCATTAAATTCATGAGAGTTGGGGGGGGTGAAATTGGAGAGAGGCTTCAAAGAGGGCTTTCTATTGTGTCTTTAATATCATGGTTTTTTTAAGCTGGGTGGTGGGGATATGAATGTTTAATGTGTTATTCTATATACTTTTCATGTACCCAAATAATTCATAATTTCAAAAATTACGGAAAATTTATCTGGAAAGTTGACCTAAGATGGGTTGAAGAACAGACAACAGAAGTAGGGGAGACAAATAAGGAGGTTACCACATTATATGTGAAAAGCAGAGTGTCAGCAGTAAGGAGAACACAGAGAAACAAAGTAATAAACTTGTCAGAGGAAAAACTGACAGAAATTGTAAATGCAAGAAGGGGAAAGAAAAATCAGAGGCTCACATTTTTAAGGCTAGAAGACTGGGTGACTGAAAGGATGATAGTAACCTTCCCAGAGGTATAATGAGTACGGGTTTTGAACCAGTTTTTATTGAGGAGATTATTTCTTTTTTTTTTTTTTATCAACTAAAACAATGCCACATAGGTGATGGAGATACCCAATCTTTGAAAAATCACACCTACCTAATATGAGAATTTAAATTTTACATCTATCCCTTACCAGGAGATAAACTTCTGGCACACATGACTTAAGAGCGTTCCAAAGATACTAACATAGGCCACTAAAAAATGCATGTGCTCTAATAAATAAAAATGTCTTAAGCCCAATTATTGTACACCACCAAAATAATGAGAAGTAATGGGAACTTCTGTTAATCATAGCAATTCAATTGTTTGATTCCTTTTTCCTAAGGAATAATCAGTTGACCCAACTGACCAGATGTTTTGGGGAAACAGTCAGAATTATAAGTCAAGACTACCAGATTTTAACTGGTAATTCTAATATTAGCTTTCTGAAATCTCCTGGCTAATGATTTAACTTTTCTGGTTCTGTTTTTCCTCCTTAAAATGCAATTGCAATACCTAATCTATACATTCAGTGGGATGGTATGAATATAAACTGGAATTCATCAACTATAGAGCACTCAGATTTCTTTGGAGACGGTAACTATCTAAATACAAGACATTCTTATTGATTAAAAAATCAATAGTGAATCTATGTGGTGAGGAGCATTCATTCACACTAATCATAAGACCATTACAGTCTGCGACAGGTTCATTCTTGGTAAGTGCAGTGATGGGGGGCTGACTTCACCAGGGGAAACCACTCATTTCACAGGATCCTCTTCTTTTTTTTTTTTTAGTGATTTCCTTTCAAAGGCCAGAAATCAGATCATTTACTCAAGCTGAAAGTCATTTTCTGGGAATATATTCCTGGTAGCACTTTTCTAAATATTATACATAAATCTACCCAACATGCAGAAATAAGTCCCACAGGTTTTTATAGTACATTTTGAACTGAATTTAAAGAAAGAGAACTACTTGAAGTTCTCATGAAGACACAGTCCTCTTGAATTTCCAGCTCCATGTGCTGTTTCTTCATTGCATTCAGGTTATGAGTGATGTTTAGACTTTGCTTTATTCCCCATGAAAGTTTGGAATTACTCCTCATCCTCTAGAGGCTTAAATTTTACTGAAATAGGAGGAACCCCATCTCACCCTCCTTTGTAATGTACACTTTTCCCCTTTCTCCTTAAGATTTTTCTGGGGCAGTGGCAAATGCCATTTGTACTAGTGGTTATGAGAAGACTTGACTACTGTGATCATTGAAATCCAGAGGTAAGGATTCATTTAACTCTAGTTCAATGTGTTGAGAATCTGGCTATTAAAAATCGTACTGCCCTCCTGTCTTACTGATGATAGGTCCCCTCTTGTTTCAAAACTGATCAGTTCACATCCTTGAGTAGCCTTCACTCTCTGTGTAATACCTCAAGTTAAGCCTTAAAATGAATCTGTCACCTTGACATTTCAGGTCATAGGAAGACAGGCTTGGATTTGCTTCATCTGAGTCACTAACTCTGAAGGGAAAAGCAATGATAATTTCTATAAAATGTAAATATTAAATATTTTATGCCAACAAGGTGTGATTCATGGGAACTTGGGGTTTTGAAACTTGAGGAGCGTGTGTGTGTAGGTGTCCCTGTGTGTGCAGTTCGTTGTTTCGTATCATTTTCTTGCCAGTAACATTAATTGGAGCATTCCCTTATTGATGTGCAAAGAAACATTTTTGTTAGGGAATAATCTTTAACGACAGAGCAGATTTAAGTATTTTCTGGTTTAACTGAAATAAAAGCACAGTGTTTTATGCAAGTAAAATATATCCCAAATTTGGAAGTGGTGCGTTAGCTGAAATTCTTACAATGTAGTAGAAAATGGGCTAACTACCCACGAAATAATGGGAAGACTCTCAAGGTACACAGACTCACACATGTGCATGTGTGCGCACACACATACACACTCACCATTCGTCTATGTTTATTTCAATATAGACAAATGGTGTGTTACAATTAACAGAGACTTGCAAAATTTATGTTCAAATACAAACAAATGTTGATATTAACTACCAAACCAACAGTCTAACCATTTCACTTCTTGTGTTGCTTGTTTCAGCTTTTGTTTGAATAGATTTTGTCATTTTTCATAATTTAAAAACTAAATTTTTTATCAAGGATCTGTTCTGTGCCAAGCACTTTTACATGCACAATTTTCATTTAATCTTGACTGTGACTCTACAAATATATATTATTGAATAGTTTCATTGTTAAGGAAATTGAGACCTAGAGAGATTTAGCCAATTGTCCTACATTATGAAGATATCAGCTCTGAGAAGGAAGCCCAAAACTTGTCTATATGTAAACCTTGAGTGCTACAGTGCTATTCATTCTAAATATCCAGTGGATGGCAGCCTCTCCTTGTCATAGAATGACCAACTGAAAGAGATATTGCTACGGACTGAATGTCTGTATCTCCCCCAAATTCATATGTTGAAGCCCCAATCTGCAACATGATGGTATTTGGAGGTGGAATCTTTGGGAGGTAATTCATGAGGGTGATTAATGCCCTTATAAATAGAGGAAGAGACATAAGTTTTCTGTGTGTGTGTGTGTGTGTGTGTATGTGTGTGTGCATGCACCAAGGGAAGGCCATGTGACAATATAACAAGAAGATGGCTGTCTGCAAACCAAGAAGAGAGCCCTCACCAGACTGAATGTGCCAGCACCTTGACCTTGGACTTCCCACAGCCTTCAGAACTGTAAGAAATAAATGTTTGTTGTTTAGGCCACCCAGGCTGTGGTATTTCGTTATAGCAGCTCAAACAGGCTAAGACAGACCTGGTATATAAACTACATCATCCTCATTTAAAATATGAGTAAATTAAGCCCTGGAGACTATGATTTGGGCAAAGTTATACAATTAGTTGCCATTTTTAATATCCTTGTGTGTCACCGACACTGTTTCATCTCTAGGAGTGCCAATAAAACAGTGCCTTCCATCTGTCCCCATCCTAGGAGAGAAAAGGGTTGAGGAACCTTATATGAAGGCAACACTGCAAGTGGTGAACACTCCATCTGGTAAGCTGCACTCATCCTTAGCTTTCCCAAGAAACGTAAGATCCTGATAACACAACCTAAACGCCTGTGTGCTGTTCAATCACAGAGACCCTTGGGAAAGCTAAAGAGCTCGCAGCGGATATTTGGCCAGAAAAGGCTCTCTTGATTGTGAAAATGTCCAAGATTTCTCAGTTAAATTTAACCATTCTCCCTGGCCAAGATTCTCATTCTCATTCTCTCTCTCTCTCTCTCCCCCTACCTCTCTCAGTGAGTTTCCATATAACCAAACTCTATACATATAATCTGTGTCATTCTGGAAAGTCAGTGTTCACCAGGAGCAGAATGGTGACTTTGGGGCCCCTATAGTTACAGTTAAGAAGAACAGATTAGAGAAGATTAGAGTCAACCTCATAAAGTGGCTCCATTTTTTAGTCCTTAATTCCCACTGGAACTTGGGGAAGACCAGAGTGTGGTTGCACAAAAGAGGGTTAACTAAATGAGACTGTGGCCCAAGATACCCTTTGTTGGGATCATCGTTGCTAGAATGTAATCAAACGCATGAATCCTCCTGGCACATCTTCCTAAGATACTCTACATTTAAATGCCAACCATTATGGAAACTTAGATATAAGTGTAGAGGTAATCACTTTAAAAGTCACTCTTCCATTGTTGAATCTTGTTAATATGAATCTTGAAGAAATAACCACAAGTCATTTCTATATATACTGAATGGTTTTTGTTGGGACTCAACTATATATGAAGCTTAAAGTAAAACAAAAACCGGGAAAGAAAAAAAAAAGCAAAAATATAAAACTTAAAGAGAGATACAAAGGTTGAAAGACAATACATATTCCATTACAGAAATCACTAAGCTCACAAAAGAAAGCTGTCATCAGCTGATATCCTAAAACCTAGGCCTCTGGGAACTACAATATCCTGATTATATATGGGGATTTTTGTGAAACATATTTCCAATACTGCCCATCAGAACAAATAATGAAAAGAAATATCCTACATAAAATGTACTTATATCTCTAAAAGATGAGTTGATTTTTCTATTGTTGAATACTATATATATATATATATATATATATAATAAGAACCAAGTTGAGAATGGCAGGCTGGTCATGAAAGTTTAAAGCTCAGGGGTTCAAACACAGATTCATCATTAGCATTGGTAGTAAAATCTTCTTTGTTAAGAAATGTGATAAGGACAACGAATTATTCAGAAACTTTCCACAACATGAAAACCCTTGACACTAGAGGCTGGCTAGTTTCCAAATATGGGTGATCTAATCCACCTCACCCCCAAAGTAAAGAACAGCACACATGAAGAAATGATTATGACAATGATTATGACAATAGAGCCTAAATGACTGTTTCTCTGAGAGCACACAAAAGGAAATTCATGGTGTTTGTCTTACGACACTGCCACCCTCTATGTCTTCCTCTCCACTCAATGAAATCTGCCGTCATCAGCCTGGTTGCAAAGACCACATTCGTGCTGTTCCTTCAATGCTGATGACCAACACTGCCTGGGCACAGAACAAGATGCAAAGGCAAATTTTAACATGGAGTATAACCTCTCACTAGCTGGCAGTGAGGGAAGCACCCCCTTTTCTAGAAGGTCCTGACATAGGTTGGATCTGGTTCTTAACCTACCATCTTTATTTCAGTTAGCGATCATCCCCCAAGTCAGTTAAGCTGAAACCCAAGAATCACCTAGTCTATCCTCTTGCACTAAATTCTTCTAATTCTGTCTTCTTAGCAAATCTGAGATAAAACCATGAAGCAGAGAATCATCTATCTGTGACCCCAATCAGTCATGTTGCTCCCTGAGGACAGGAACCCTAGTCCTACTTCAATTACTGTCATGAACCCAATAGTTACAAAATGACTGTGCCCAGGCCAAAAGCCTAAGAGGCAGACATGGATTCCTCTCTTCTATTTCCAGGCAAAATAGGAGAATAAAAAAATGCTGTCCATTTATCTGACCACTTGCTCTTCTAAGAAGCCAATCCATCAATCAATTATTTTAATGATTTTTTTTCTTCCTTAGTAGAGAGGAGATTCCCCTGAACTTTCAATTACTAGCCCTGGAGCACAAATCTACCATAGGCATATTCACAGAATATTCCTCAAAAGCTGCAAACTTGTTATACATTATAAAATACATGGTATGTTAATTTTTAAAAAGAAGGATTAAAAGAATTCACTGGAGAGAAGAATTGTTATACTATCTAAGTTTCCATCCAAAAGTGCTTGAGGAAAAAAAGATCTATGGATATGATTATTTCAATAAAAGAAATAAAGGAATGAGTCCAATACTTTTATAGATCATAAAGGTATCCTAGAGTTCCCCTATAACTGGGAGCATGATTTAGAATCGGTTTAATTTCAGCTGAATGCAACTCCAATTCTGTCCTTCAATTCATGGACGGATGGAACACCTGGTAGCAAAGAGTAACATCATATCACAGAGATGAGAAGTTGTCAAACGTAGTCACTGAATTTCAAAATTAGGAAATATTGGGTATGATTTAACCCAACCTGTTCATATGGGGGGGGATGAAGTCTCCGAAGCCCAGAGAAGTGACATGGCTGGACCAATGGGCCACAGTTAAGTGTCCAAGCCCAGAATCAGAGCCAGACCCCTGATGCCTGATCCAATGCACTCCCTCTGCAAGAACTCAGATCTCAGGAGCCACCCCTGGCTGAAGCTGGTCCTCACTAGTGTCTATTTGGCCCAAGGGATATTACACTGACTATGAAGTAGACAGAATCAAAATCTCTTTTCAGACTAAGATGGTCAGTTCTCCTCTGGCCTTTATTCTAAAGTGTGCATTGCAGCATCTTGATAGGAGATGGGAGTGATCCTCCCAGTTTATAAAATAAATAACTCTGCAAACCTCAAGATTACAGTATTTGGTTAAAAAGCCTATCAATGTCTATCTTCTGTGTTAATTAACGCCTCAAGGATTGGGAATCTACTTTGGTAGACTTCCATTTGTTTCCCACACTCTGGACCAAAGCCAGTTCTTAGAAGGAGTCTATTAGTGCACTTTTCCTAGTGGCAAGTCGAAATATGTACAACTAATTTTCCCTTCCATCTCCAATGGATAAACTGTCTACTCCAAACTTGCAGATTATGATTTTATTAATCTTTGGGGTAAACAATACATGTATTGATTGTTCCATTTCAGGGGTGAGAACGGCATTTTAAAAGTTTTAATTGGAATATCTAATTAAAACCTGTTTATCTTTGGAACTGACATAGGCTATTTCACATTTGTTGGCTTTGCTTTTCATTTCTCTTAAATCACACAGACTGTGGGTAAAAATTCCAAACAGAAGCTGCCATCTCAGCATAAGTACAGTTTCTAACTCTTTGAATTCATCCACATAACATCAGTAAGATTTTTTAATTGAAAAAGCAATAAAAAATTTTAACCTGAATATAAAAGTGCTCAGACCTTAAGTTTCTTTAATATTCTATTCTGTGATGTAGCAAGAAAATTCAGGGTTGAGATGCGATTCTTTACATCAAGAAACTGTTTCACTCAGAATAATGCAAAGAGAGAGAAATGGCTTTTGGTATGGTATATTAAATATTTTCCATTCTCTTTACTAATGTTTCTGTATGTTTTGGTTCTATGAATTTACAATAAATAAAGGCTTCACAAATCAGCTACATTATTTTGGGTTTCTAGGGAAAATTTTTTCTCCATTTCTGATCTAAAATCAGTAGTTTAAGAAAGTATTTATTCCTGATTCCATGCCTTAGGTGTTTGAGACAGCAACTAACGAAGTAGTTTCACTTTATTGAATAGACAACATTTTGTAAATTAGCCATCTGAGCTCACCATATAAGGAGATAGATAGAATTAATCACATAAATATTTTTACACAGGCTCTGGAGCCACAGTGTCCGGAGTCCAATCTTGGGTCCCTCTTCCAATCTGTGTGACCTCCGGAAACGGGTTAATGGCGCCTGAGTTTTCGCATCTCTGAGGTGAGGAGAACAGTACCTACACCTCATAGGGTTGTTGTGAGGACTGAGTGTGAAAATGCAGGTAAAGTGCTTAGAATGTTGCCTGGACCAGGGTAAGCACACTCTTAGCCATCACTGGAGATTTGGTTTTTAAACCTCCTTTCAACATATCTGGAAGCAGTTGGAAACATACACAGGCTCCATTTCTATGCTCCTCTCTGCTTCCTCATGAGCCCAGAGACACCATGTCAGCACACCACAGTCCCGTACCCTCCGTGTTCTAAGTAGGAACATCATTTAGAAAAATCATGTTCACACCCTCCGTAGTGAGAAAGTTCTTTGTTGCAAAATAGTGTGAAGCCAGGAGGCCCCCAAAGAGGGAGGCCCCCGAAGAGGTCGGTGCCAGTTCTGAAGAACAATCTCCAGGTTCTTAGGTTAAGGGAGCTGTGTCATCTTGTCGTGGTTCCCATTACCATGGTCTACTCTGCTTTCTCTTCCAAGGAAAACTTCCCATGTCCAAGTTGAATTGGCCTCTTTAATAACCTCATTTTAGAGTAGCCTAGGGATGTACTCAGATCTCTCTAAAGTTGTTGCAATTGTTCCAACCTTCATGTGTTTAGAAATCACACAATCACTCTCGTGGAAAACAGTAAAGACAAAGAAAGAGTGAAGTCGCACAAAACACACACACGCGTGCGTGCATGCGCGAATGCTCACGTACAGAGTGAAGCCACAAGGGAGGTCCCCTCCTGACACCTCAGCTGCTCCCTACAATCTCAGATGATTTGTCCCCTGGCTCCTGGATCTCCTCAGCCCCACAGACCCACACTCTTCAGGTCCATGTGGAAGACCTGACCATGACCTGACCTGCATAACCCTTGCCCTCCGCTGTCCCTCCTTCACTCCACCCCGGGCCTTTCCCTTCCAGAAACTGGGCCAACTGCAAAAGCCCTGACACTGTACCAGCACTGCTGACAACCACCACCTCCAGTGCTTCTCACTCACCCGCTTTCTTCCTTTCAATGAGTGCACCCGTTCTACTTCCTGCAGACCTCGAGCCCCTCTACTGGGCAATCGTTCCCCAATCTGCCAGCTTCTTCCTGGCTCTGGCTCCTTCCCCAGCCACTGAGAAAGCAACCCCATCCTGTAATCACCCTCCACCGCTCCAGGTGAAGGGCAAGGCTGATCTCGCTGCTGGTCTTCCAGCAGCTCTGTATATAAAACCTCAGCCTAGCCCAGTCTCACCATTTCACCGCTCTGCACTCACTCTCAGCGCTAGTGGGTAAGAATACACAGCCTCATAGCCCTGGATGTTGGGGCCACCCCCGGCCCAGCCCCGGGAGGGCACTCAATCATGCCCAGTGGTTCTGCATGTCTCCTGGCTCAGCTCCCCTCCCCAAAGCCCTGCGCTGCTGATTGTCATTTTTAATTCTCTCCGCAGACTCCTGTCCCCACGCTGTGCCTTCCCTGTCTCCACAGATGACCATACTATCTGCCTGCCTGAGAAAGGGGAGATCTTTGGCAAGGAGGACCATCCGTTTACCCTCCCAGAACAGCGTGTGCGGCATCTCCAGCTGCGCCCACCCTCTCCTCTCCTGCCTGCCCATCTCAGGGGTGAGGGGGCCCTTCCTGTGCAAGACACAGACCCCTTCCCTGTGTGCTGGGCTATATCTCCGCACTTCAGGGGCACCAAGATGTCCCCTCCCACCTGGATCTTCAATCTGCCTTCTGCTTTCTTCTGGGTCTGTCTTCTCAGCATTTTGCTCAAACCTCGCTCCACCATTAAAACAAACAGGAACTTTCCTCAAGTCTACCCGCCACCCACCCCCCCCCCCCCCGATTCTACCCTCATTTAACTGTGCCCCTTTTCAGCCAAGACTTATAAACTTACATTTTGAGCCCCTTCTGCTTATCCCAGCCATTCTCATCAATCTTGTGTCTATCCACCGAACCCCCATATTGCCAGATCCAGTGATACGTTTTGTCTTGATTTCACCTACTCTTGATAAGGCATCTGGCACTGTTGGCCACTTGCTCCTCTGCCCCCAAGTCCCTTCCGCACCTCGCCCGAGCCCACTCTCTCCTTCTGTGGCCACACTCCTCTCTCCGCCTGCTCTCTCTCTGTCTCACTGTGCTCCTTAAACTGCCACTCATATCACCCGAATCACTTTCCCTCGCAGACGCTGGTTTCAACCACCAGATATAAATCCCCAGCTCAAATTTCCAACCCTAAGTATGATTAACCTTCCCCCACCTGCACTCACATGTATTTCTCTCCTGGCACTTTCCACGTTGTATTTTAATTGCTTATTTCCCTGACTGTCTCTTGCCAGCAGCTGGAGAGCAGGGAGGATGCTATATTCCAAAAGCTTTTCTGCAAAGGCCCAGATAGTAAATATTGTAGGTCATGCACACATCATGGTCCCACTTTGATGAGGCTGCAAGCACTCACTGACAACACATCAGTGAATGGATATGACTGGGTTCCAAGAAAACTTTTTTTATGGCCACTGAAATTTATATTTGATATAACTTTCACATGCAGTGAAATGATATTCTTCTTTTAATGTTTGACCATTTCAAAATCATTCTTAGATCATGGATTATACAAAAACAGGCAGCAGACTGTGAACTATTTGTATTTCTAACCTGTTCTTTATTATTGGGACACAATAAATACCCAGTGAATGTTGGCCCAATAGATGACTAATACTTATTTGGCTAAACTGCCCCAACTGAGACAGGCTGAAAGAGTCACACTATTTCCTATGGAGGAAAGAAAAGTCAACAATAACAATATATTTGGTCTGCTGCTCGGCTAATCATGTCCATGTTTCTCCAAAAGAACCTGAACTGTACCAGGTCACAAGAGGGGAAGGTTTGGGGTTGGGTTTTCTCCCCCAGGAGGAGGCCTAAAGAGTTAACTCACTTTGAGAGACCATTTCAGGCACAGCCCTGAGGACAAGTAGCAAAAGCAAGCTCCTTTCTACATTCTCTCCTGGGGTTTTTAAAGGCATCGATACCACTAATAACAAACTAGGATAATCATCTTTGGAAAAACTGGTAAACATCAGTGTGATCAAGGCATAGAATAGCCTATAATTGGTTCTTCCAGAGTAAAGAGATAATAACGGCCTGCTTCTCAAAGCATATAAAGGGTAAAGATCTGTTCTTTCTCTAACGATGTTGAATTACAAGGGCCCATTCTGCCTCTCCGTCCACGGGGCCTGGCTAGATTCTAAGTGAAGCTGGGGCATTTCCTGGGGCATCAAGCACACTAATACATTCTGAGATCAGGAAATAATGATCTGTGCTTGTAAAGGAATTCTGCTCTGAGAAATGATTCCAAACAAGCCAGGAGAGCATTCGAATCTGGTAACAGCCACGGCTGCAAAGATAACAGACCAACCAGCGCGGCCCACCTCGCAGGCCAGTCCTCGCCTGGGAGGAAGTTTGAAGGGAAGCCCAGGGGGGGCTCTGGGCCGGAGCAGAAGGTCTCTGTCCAGCGGCTGGGCCAAGGGTCTCCCAAGTGGCCAAACTGAGACGCTGGAGGGACGTTGGTCCCCGATCAAATTAGAGATCAGGAAATAGAAGCAGGAAATGGAGCAGAGGTGGCTGGCAGTCCTCTCCCGTCTGGAGGGCAAACTGTGAGAGGACGATTCAAGAAGGAAACACCGGGCTCATCGACTTCCTTAGTCATTTTGCTGGACACCGTTCAAGCTGAGCTGCGTTTCTCTCACGCCTTATGGTTCACGCAGACTCACCCACATCCGCGCTTCCTACGAAACTCGGAGCGAGACGAGGGCAACAACGCCTCCCATCACCCTCTGCAACCTAAAGCGCCAACCGGGCACTCAAGCAGCCTCTGCGTCGCCCCCCAGCCCCCCGCCTCCCCACCGTGGCCGAATGTGGACCTACTGACGTCCAAGCTCCGTTTTCCTGAGTGACCCCGGTGGCTCAGATCCCAAACTTGGTGGTAGTGGTGGTGACTGGGGAGGGAGGGGGTGGAGTGTGATGAAAGGTGGGCTCCGCCCACCAAAAAAATCTACTTTACGTAGATTTGAAATCTTACGATCAAACTCCCTGACAATTCTAAATGAGTTGGCGCTGTACCATTTGGCGGCCCTGAGAAGAGGCGTCCCCACTTCCCAGAGAGAAAGTCTCTTCGATGCGGAGACGCCCCATGTCAGGTCACACTGGACTGAGTCCGTGGTCCAGGCTGTCCCCCGGGAGGGCTGAGACGTCTGTCCGGCATCCACAACCCGCTCTGCCAAGGAGAGCGCCCCACAGGCCCTCGGGAGTGTGGTGAACTTGAGTGTTCTCTTGGTAGTTTTACATTTTTCTCCTGGAACTATTTGATAACTTTTATATTTGTCCGTAAATATACTGCAGCTTAAAAAAATGTTATCTCTCTATCACGACCCGGGAGCTGAACTTTTTATAAATCCCTCCAACTGCTGTCCTTTCAATCACACATCTGTATGGTAATGACCCTCTGTGACAAGGTAAGAAGCAGAAGCCCTCTGGAGGGTGCTCCCCAGCAAACCCATTTTTTTCCGCTCTAAATTATGGCATGTTTCAATTCCAATGTTAATTTCTTTCAGTAAATATGTTTTTCACCTAAAATACTTTAAGAAATATTGTCACCTTCTGAATCATGCTGGGAAATGCCAGCGAGCATGGACAATTTTAAACAGGGGATGGTTTCAATGTCATTTATATTTTGCTTGGAATGCATTAGAATTTTCTTCCCTTAGTTGATTCACTTTCTTATGCTTTGCTTATGCTAATTGGGTTATACGTGTTGAAAATGAGCCACAGGAAGGAAGATGACCTAAACGCACCATTTTAGGTGGAAATAACCCTGGCATTCAATAGACAACTGGTCATCCTCCGTGGCAAGGACTCATTTGTGGTAACCAAGACTCTGATTATCCTGAAATTCTTTGTCAAACTTCTTCACCTTTCCTCAAATAATATCAAAAAAATAGGAAACGTACACTTTACATTTCACATCAATAAAATGTTAAATCATGTGTTACTGTTAGCTGCTCTATCTGGAGAAAAAAATAGCAAAGTAAAGCAATACCAAAAGCAAGAGAGAATTGCTGTGTCTTTTAAAAAGTAAATATAGGTCTTATATCATCAATCCAAAACCATAGGAATAGGTTGTATTTATGTATTTATTGTTCTAAAGTTCTATAATGAAATGTGAATAAAAGTTACCAACTGGTAACTCTAAATAGTTTTCTTACATGTGCCCAAGCAGCTTTAGCTAGATACATTACCAACTGTGAAAAACAGATTTTCAAAAGGGCCATGATATATATAAGAATTTATCTGAATTAAAAAAAAATTAGTTAGATTTGAAACTTAGGAAAAGAAAACTTCATGTTGAAGAGTATGAGATTTCTGCAGAAGAAGCGTTCTTCAATATGGACTATAATTGATACAGAAAGAAGAAGAAACTTTGATCAGATCCTCGTCCTAGTATATTTCAGGTTATTTTTGAATACCATACTGAAATACTGTATCTGTGCTATAAACACTGCACCGATTCTTTTAGAAAATAAAATCCAGCAGGGGTGATCCAGATCACTGCCTCTCAAAAACCCCTGGCTTCTCCATGTTTAGGAGCTCTGGGGTCAGTTTCTTCTACCTATTATACTGTTGACACTGAGGGGATTTCACTTTTCAATCTCTTCTTTTCGTGTAGTAAATGCTCCCTGAAATTGCTTTAAGAAAAATTGCTTCCCTCTGTCGCATGGCTCTGTGGCTAAAGTACCGATTCTGTTATTGCTGGATCTCCTGATTATTCTATTTCTCAAATTCAAGTGCAAGCATGCAGAACAGAAGAGGTACACACACACACACACACACACACACACACACACACACACAGAGGAAACCAGCAGCAACCAGAAGTAACTCTCAGGGCGCTTTTGAAATAATGAGATAAAGTATAAGATGACTGTTTATGCCATCCTGCTTTTGAAAGCTTCACGTGGCATCGCTGGTGTCCCCCAAAGATGCCAGGCAGGATGAGCTGCATAGCAGCAATGCCCACTCTTACTTGCTTAGATAAAATTGCCCCACAAACCTAAATTGTCATAGAATGGATCTTTAAGAAAACCACTAGAACGGGGTTAAATATAGTCCAAACTACAAATGACAATGTCAAAAAGCAAACTGTGAAGAGGCTGTCTTTTCTCCGCTGTATATGCTTGCCTCCTTTATCAAAGATAAGGTGGCCATATGTGCGTGGGTTTATCTCTGGACTTTCTACCCTGTTCCATTGATCTATGTTTCTGTTTTTGTGCCAGTACCAAACTGTCTTGATTACTGTAGCTTTGTAGTATAGTCTGAAGTCAGGGAGCCTGATTCCTCCAGCTCCATTTTTCTTTCTCAAGATTGCTTTGGCTATTCGGGGTCTTTTGTGTTTCCATACAAATTGTGAAATTTTTTGTTCTAGTTCTGTGAAAAATGCCAGTGGTAGTTTGATAGGGATTGCATTGAATCTGTAGATTGCTTGGGTAGTAGAGTCATTTTCACAATGTTGATTCTTCCAATCCAAGAACATGGTATATCTCTCCATCTATTTGTATCATCTTTAATTTCTTTCATCAGTGTCTTATAATTTTCTGCATACAGGTCTTTTGTCTCCTTAGGTAGGTTTATTCCTAGATATTTTATTCTTTTTGTTGCAATGGTAAATGTGAGTGTTTTCTTAATTTCACTTTCAGATTTTTCATCTTTAGTGTATAGGAATGCAGCCTCTTCAATAAGTGGTGATGGGACAACTGGACAGGTACATGTAAAAGTATGAAATTAGAACACTCCCTGACACCATACACAAAAATAAACTCAAAATGGATTAAAGACCTAAATGTAAGGCCAGACACTATCAAACTCTTAGAGGAAAACATAGGCAGAACACTCTATGACATAAATCACAGCAAGATCCTTTTTGATCCAACTCCTAGAGAAATGGAAATAAAAACAAAAATAAACAAATGGGGCCTAATGAAACTTAAAAGCTTTTGCACAGCAAAGGAAACCATAAACAAGACCAAAAGACAACCCTCAGAATGGGAGAAAATATTTGCAAATGAAGCAACTGGCAAAGGATTAATCTACAAGATTTACAAGCAGCTCATGCAGCTCAATAACAAAAAAACAAACAACCCAATCCAAAAATGGGCAGAAGACCTAAATAGACATTTCTCCAAAGAAGATTTACAGATTGCCAACAAACATATGAAAGAATGCTCAACATCATTAACCATTAGAGAAATGCAAATCAAAACTACAATGAGATATCATCTCACACCGGTCAGAATGGCCATCATCAAAAAATCTAGAAACAATAAATGCTGGAGAGGGTGTGGAGAAAAGGGAACCCTCTTGCACTGTTGGTGGGAATGTAAATTGATACATCCACTATGGAGAACAGTATGGAGGTTCCTTAAAAAACTAAAAATAGAACTACCATATGACCCAGCAATCCCACTACTGGGCATATACCCTGAGAAAACCATAATTCAAAAAGAGTCATGTACCAAAATGTTCATTGCAGCTCTGTTTACAATAGCCAGGACATGGAAGCAACCTAAGTGCCCATCATCAGATGAATGGATAAAGAAGATGTGGCACATATATACCATGGAATATTACTCAGCCATAAAAAGAAACGAAATGGAGTTATTTGTAGTGAGGTGGATGGAGTTAGAGTCTGTCATACAGAGTGAAGTAAGTCAGAAAGAGAAAAACAAATACAGTATGCTAACACATATATATGGAATCTAAGGAAAAAAAAAAAAAGGGTCATGAAGAACCTAGTGGCAAGATGGGAATAAAGACACAGACCTGTTAGAGAATGGATCTGAGGATATGGGGAGGGGGAAGGGTAAGATGTGACAAAGAGAGAGAGTGGCATGGACATATATACACTACCAAACGTAAAATAGATAGCTAGTGGGAAGCAACCGCATAGCACAGGGAGATCAGCTCTGTGCTTTGTGACCACCTAGAGGGGTGGGATAGGGAGGGTGGGAGGGAGGGAGATGCAAGAGGGAAGAGATATGGGAACATATGTATATGTGTAACTGATTCACTTTGTTATAAAGCAGAAACTAACACACCATTGTAAAGCAATTATACTCCAACAAAGATGTTAAAAAAAAAAAAGCAAACTGTGAAAAAGATCTGGAGGATACACATCAAAATGTTGAGAGGGGACATTTCTGCAAAGGAAGTGACATAACAAAAGGGCAGTGTGAGGGAAATCGTCTTTTTTAAAACTTTACATATTTCACAATTGTAAACACAAAATGTTTTTTAATTTGAATAGGCATATATTTATACTGTGTGGACGATTAAGACAATCTTTTAAAAGAACAGAAGTAATTCAAGTTTTTAAATTTTGTAGCCATAACCAGTTCCTTCCCTTATCACCCCAGGGAAGATACAAATATTTTCCCGACGTGGTTTTGGCACTAACTTGGAGTGTTAATGAGATTAGGTATAAGCACTGCTACCTCTGTTTCGGGAATCCCATTTTTCGTTTTAGTTTGTTGCTTCTACAAAGAGACTGAACTCACCTCATGAGGTTCTACCAGACACTGACGAGACTTGGTAAACTGCCCTCACCTTCCAGAGGCAAGGTAATCAAATGACTCCCCGTCCTTATGGCCGAGTCTTACTTAGTCCCTCATTTCTGTGAGTCATTCACAAACGTATTTCTCTCGTGGCCCAAGCTTCCCTTGAGTTACACGGCTGATGGAAGTGTTTTATGTGCGAAGTGTGGAGCTGAGACCCAGGTCCTGTGCCCGGAGCCTTCCGCCAGGCATTTGCTTTTCATTTCTAAGTTTGCTAATCTTTCTTTGTCCACTGTGCAAATCTTCTTAGGGAGCCAATGCAGGCCTGCTGTGACTATTACTTCTCCCTAAATTGCTGACCCTGGGCTACAACGTCTTGGTGATTTAAATCCTTTATATTAGTTTTCCTGGTGCACAATCATAGTCTGAATGCCATCTATGTAAATATTTAAAAGAGCTCCACAAATATAATACAAAGTTATATCTCTTTGTACTTCATTTCCTTAAGACGTCTCCCTCTTACAGCTCTCTGTTTATCTCTTGACCACCACCCTCTCACCTTTAATACCCTTCTCCTAATCCTCTTGAACTCATTTTCACTTTATTCATCTCTCATGGAACAGAGTTACTTTATCATTTAGGAAATACAGCCTGTTTACATAGACAAGGTGAAACTTGTTCATCAAACCCTCACACATTTACCATTCCATCATCTAGAAATCTGTCCAATATGGTAGCCACATGTGATTGAGTTAAATTTAAATTAATTTAAATAAAATTAAATTTAAGATTCAGTTTCTCATTCTCACTAACTACATTTCAAGTGCTCAACAGCTAAATGTAGCTAGTGTCCATGGTATTGGACAACACAGATATACAACATTTTCATCATTGCAGAAAGTTCTGTTGGACAGCCCTGATCTAGGTATTTGAACAATAATGGTACCTAGACCCTTGGGATAATTCAAACTTTAATAGTAAGAAGAAACTGGATCTTGGGAAAGCAGAAAATGTTTTACATAAAAATAAATGAAAGCAACAAACAAATTTACTTTGCCTGGAAATAAGTAAATTTCCCCAAGTAAATAAATTTTCTACAAATCTTTACTTTTCTATTTAACAATCCAATAAAAATCTCTTCCTAAACATTACATACACTGGCTGGATTATAACATTTTTTTGATTCTGCAATAATCTTCTGTGGATTTGCAGAATTCTTTTTTAAGAAGAACATTTATGAAGCTGTCAATCTGCTCCTTTTCATTTAGGTATAAACAAGTTTGAAAAGCTTGGATGAACAGGAATACGGGCATGTTTCCAACCACTTTAAAGCCCTCTGTATGGGGAGCCAATCCTACATCCTCCAACGGTGACAGCGGGGCCATCTCCCCACTTGCCGAGCATCTCTTCAGCCATCAGCCTGCTTGGCTATCACTTCCCCCATGAAATCTGCCTGAAAATGTGCCCTCCCTGCATAAAACAGCCAGCATCAATCTCCCCCTGCTTTGTCTGACTACCATCTCCTGTGCATACATCCATCACTCTGCACATCCAGCTGAATTCTAGTTACTTCCACGTCTGTCCTGCTCTTGTGGCTGGGAGCTCTTAGGGGGACACGAAAGTGACCGACTCATTTGCATCCCCAGCACTTAGTAGTGTGTTTGACACATACAAAGTTTATTGAACTGAGCTGAACAAATCGGACTCAAAGTTGAAAAGCCTGCTTTTCACTCTAACTCTGACTCTGCTCTTGCAGTCAGGGGTATCTGAGGTATAATCAATGTAGTCTACTTTGTTACTGTCTACATTTAATTAGAAGACATTTTAATTAATTCGAAATGCTAGCAGGAGCTATTACCTGCTATGATCCAGTTGGCTATTGGTAGCCTACATGTATTTGCTTTCTGACTATAGTGGTTTCTCAATTTCTTGGGAAAAAAAAAATGAGATTTTCTCTGGGTCCAAACAGGCTAATTAATGAGATTGCCAAATGAAATGAGCACTGTTGTTCAATCTGAATTCTTTAATATTTTTCAAAATATACATAAACTATCATATGATGGGATTTTGATTTGATGAACAAAAAGACAATGAAAAGTATTGTCAATATTTAAAACTTAGATAAAAATCCACTCTCCAAAGCTTATTCAGGAAAACGTCAATTGGTTTTTGTTCCTAAGAAACTCGACTTTATAAAAAGGGCAAACACCCAGATTTCAAAAGGGAGGCCCAAAGACGTCATACTTTGTCAAAAAGATCATTAGTTTATACGTATGTGCTCTTAAAACCAGAATCCTAATAATCTTGATTAAAAGACTGGCATTAACAATGAAAAGTTAAGATATAATAACTCAGCATTAAATGCAGGCTGTGGAATTCAAGAAAATGATTTCCTAACCAAGAAATACATGGCCCTTTTCAGTGCTGTAATAAAGTCAACTGGAAGTTTTTTCCCTTCAGGTTGGATTGGGAGCCTAATGGCTCTTTTGCTTTTCATCTCCCCTTTTAATATCAGTGGAATACCACGTTTTATAACTTTTATGTTGAAATACAGAATAAACACTATTTCTGAATTTGCTGAGGGATTTGTAGAACAATTTTGAAATCCTTCTTAATTTAAAGCAATACCCCAGAGACTATATTTGTATAGAGATTTAGAATTTCCAAATGCTTACATATGCATTGTCACATTTAATGCAAATTGTTCATATACATGATTAGCTCAATTATTCAGGCAACATCTGTTCAGTTTATATATTATTCATGACATTTCCCTCCCTTCTGTTTTCGTTTCTGGCCTGAAATTTTATACATTTCTTTCTTATTAGTCTTATATTAGTAACAAGAGAGGAAAGAAGAAAAGGAGGTGAAATCCAAGCTGATCATATTTTTTAAACGTATAGAGTTCTTTTAGAAAAAAATGAGACTATTAAAACTGCTAGTTAAATTACGGGTCTAGTGAGTAGAGGCATTAATTTAGGTGGTTTAAAGTATTTCAATGTTTGTGACTTATTTAAATACTCTTAATCTACAACTTCCAGTTAACAGCACAATTATTTTATAATAGTTATTTCCTTTATTTAAGCCTGTGTGCTAGGGATGCTTATTCCCATCTTTATAGGTGAGAGAAGAGGAATATGGAGAGACGAAGTTGATCTATCCAAGCAGAGGACAGCGTTACAAACCAAGGCACTTGATCCCAGGTTGAGAATCCTTTCCCTGAAATCAGCTGCTCTCAAGCTTCATCGCACCTTGGCGAGCTTGTGAACACAGACTGCTGGGGAGGGGGGGCACCTGGAAGTTTCTGATTCAGCAGATCTAGGGTGGGTCCTGAGAATGTGCATTTCTCAAAAAAGCACTGCAGATGCTGCTGCCATGGGTGGCCCTTGGACCATTCTTTGCAAACCACGGCTGCCTCCCTCAACTCTTTTTACATCCTTTAAGCTGTAAACCACATCAGAGCAGGGAATCTCCTGGATACGGTGCTGTCTCTCTACATCTCCATCTCCTATTGCCAACTGGTCACCACCACAATGCCTGTGGCACCTCACACACACCGGGTAGATGCTGCATGAATAGAATCAACCTCCATTTTCCCATGGTATAAGGGAAACAAGAGATGGGTTAAGTGAAACACGTATGGAACCTTTTTTGTACAGTCTATTTAAGCTAAAACGTACTATCCTTTATTTCTCTTCTAAGCCACTGAATTTAATAAGTGAAACAAAGAGGCACAGGACAGCAAGGAAAACTGTCCCCAAGTCCTTACCCTTCCAAGGGGCCCTTTATGCCCTCGGAGTCACCACACCACCATGTAAGACCTCCAGGTTATCAGTGCTCTCCCCAGATGTACAATATCGCCATTGGCACTAGTCAGTGCTTTCCCAGCTTTGTGAGGGGGATTTATTTGCTCCTGTCCCTTAGAAATAAATGACTATCCTTCCATCGCCCACCCCAAATAATTTCTTCAGCTCCTCCTTCTTTGTATTGCAAAATAGATCACTTTAAACGGGCATTATCCTGTTCATTTTTTCAGACTACTTGAGAATAGAGATGCTATGCTTTTTGAGAAAAGTGGCGAGATTGTGACGCCCCAGATAGTCAATGAGCTGGATAACCAAGGTCACGTGAACCACAACATTCTGTGTTACAACCAACTGATGAAAACGTAAGAGCTGCAAGAAACGGATTACTGACAGTTTGTTAACGTTGAAGGTCATGATCTTACCGATGCACACTAGATCCATAAAACCATACATTCCATAGCAGATTTGGAAAAGGATGTCCTTCCTCTGCCACACTGCATAGGGGCTGAAGGCCGACCAGAGGAGCCAGGTCACACTCGCTATTAAGAACAGGGATCCTAGGATTACAGCAATCATCTGAACTTTCTCAACCAGTGTTATAGAAATGCTTTGCCACTAAAAGAAAAACAGAGGCATGTAAGAAAAAGGTGCTGTGTATAATTGAAAAAGAAAAAAAAAAACATTTTCAGCCCCATGTTTCTCTTCATGTTAGACCCTTTTCAATCTGATCGGCCCCCAAACGAGTTTTTCCATTTCATCCAGGCTATAAAAAATAGACAAGCAGATAAAGATTAATGAATGGCCTCTACTTCATTATTTTCAGTAATTCACCATTCTACAAGTTTAATCTAGTTTTATTCCAGATAACCACACTGAGTGTGAATGGCTGAGGAATGTTTATTTAGCACCTAGGAATCACATTATCATCTTTCACATGTGCATGAAATTAAATACACTCTGAAGAAATATGGTGAGGACTCTTCTATTTGGAAATTTATTTTGCTCTTAACACATTTGGCTACTGCAAAAAAAGGGAATTATCTCTTTTTTTATGAAAAAATGTAAAAAGCAAATAAATCAGCTATATAAGAACATCCGTGAAAAAGTCATTTAACACACTGAAATAATTATAAGGGAACTAGAAAATTGTATGTTATCTGTTACTGGTACATTTCATATGCTCAGATATTACTGGCCATTCATTATCTAATGAGTAATCCATGAAGCCATTCTTGTCAAGATTTAGAATTTGTACTTGAAGGAGTATCTTTGAAACTCACAAACTGTGTAAGCACACACCATTCAGTGGAGAAAGTAATTTGGTGTCTGAAGCATCAACGTTTGAGAGGGTTTATGGTATAAATGATGAAAAATCTTTCAAGGGTGTTATCAACTTGAGAGAATTAATTAGTCATGTTCTCACTTTCACATCGCTGAGACAGAAACAAAACTAGAATTTCTGTTATAGTCTGCCAGTAAACAATGAAACTCAAAACAACCTGCACAATCTCCCTGTGTGTGAGAGTTACGCCTGCTGCAACATGTGGCTGGTCAGAAGAATCCCTAAACAGTTTAAATAACCTTGAAAAAATGAACTTGAACAGTCAGCATCCATTGGGTGAATCTGATATTTCCTTAACCTCTTTACTTACCTGGAGTCTGAATACGTGCATCCCCAGATAGGGGTCTATCACTACTCATAAATCCCCTCTTTCCCTCACTGCCTCTGTCTCTCATAATAAAGAATTAACATATAATGATTTTAAATATGCTTTGAACCTTGCATATTCTTAGATGCAAGGTTCTAAATTCTACACTTGTTAAAGATTAAACATCAAAATGCATTTGAAATATTTCATTCTCTCAGGGCATTTACTTCATGTTTCTCTTAAAAAAAAAAAACAGAACCAAATGACAAACGTTGTAGATTCTATAAGAAAGGTATTTCTCACCATTTTAATACTAAGATTCATTGATTGAAAAGTGGTTCTTGCTTTTACAATTTTGCATGAATAATAACTGAACTAGTCAATATAATTTTATCATTACAAATGAATCAATGTTGTATTTCAAGCACGTATTTGAAGTTTTTTTTTTTCTTTACTAGCATCCTGACACAATTTTAAACACATTAATTTCAAATGACTAGGCATTTGAATTTTAAACCATTTTAAATTTGGTGTCACCAGACAAGTGTGAAGTGTCAACGTCTGCGGTCTTGTTTAGTTCTGATGCTCATTAAAATCTGCATTAAATACAACAACATGGTAAATGATATAGAAAACTACTTCCAACTAATATCCATCCTAGATGGATGCTATCATGTCTGTATGCACTATGTTAGCCTTTGTCAATTTATTAATCACATCAAATAGATGAAAACCAATCATCGTTTTAAATCCATGAGGCAAAGGTGTCCAACTTGTGTGCGTGTGTGTGTGTGTTTGATTTTCCCATGATGTGCTACATGTTTCAAAATACATATGCCTGAAACACAGAAGTCGGGTAATCAAAAATGAGTGAAGAGGATTCACCAAGAATGCGTTTTACATACTGAAATCTATTTTTCTTTTGCCAGGAATCCTTTATGTTCCAGATTCATTATGTGATTTTAGTGGAGTTAAATTTGGACAGCTCAATATTGTATAATTAATTCTATTTAGCTTCAGTTAGGCTTATTAATTACTTAGTTGATCCAGGCTGCCTGCATGCCAGTTCAGTAACAACACGGTGGACCCTAGCAGGCACTCGGATTTGGGTGAACTGGTGGGTATGGTTTTATGGTGCTGTGGTGCGTCCTGGGACAAGGAAACTGGTGGCTTTGGTCTCAGAGTCATCATGACTGCCAGGACCGGGAGGCCATGCTCAGGTGGCAGGCTTCCCAGACGTGAGGCTCAGCTGTTCCTTGACAAGGAAGGTGAATTAGCAAAGGGACAGACTTACTAGGAATAAGAAACATATGATATGGCTTATATGTGGAATCTAAAAAAAAACTGATACAAATGAACTTATATACAAAGCAGAAATAGATCCATAGACATAGAAAACAAACATGGTTAGCAAAGAGGAAAGGGGGTGGGGAGGGATAAATTAGGATGTTGGGATTAACATACGCACACTACTATATATAAAATAGATAACCAACAAGGACCTACTGTATAGCACGGGGAACTCTACTCAATATTTTGTAATAACCTATAAGAGAAAAGAGTCTGAAAAAGAATATATATAATATATAATATATAATATATATTATATAACTGAATCACTTTGCTGTATACCTGAAACTAAGACAACATTGTAAATCAACTATACTTCAATAAAAAAAAAAAAAAGAAACATCAATGCTTCACACTTGTTTGGTGTTACCAAATTTAAAATGGTTTAAAATTCAAATGCCTGGTCGTTTGAAATTAATGTGTTTAAAATTATGTCAGAAAGCTAGGAAAAAAAGAACAACTCTTGATTACAATACACTGGGAGGCTCAATTGTTTACTATTATCATAGAAATTATTTTTTGTTGTGGATATAAGAAGTAATTTGGGATTTCTGAAGTTTACTTTTAAAGAGGGATAAACTGTTTAAAATCTATAATGAGCCCCTTAAAATTTTGGTTTTATGTCACTTCGCTAATAATGCAGATGTGCAAATGTGTCTGAAAGTGCATGGATATTCTTCACATACTGATGAACCCTAAAATTAATACCATTTCACTGAATAGCTAATGAGGACAAACTGTTATTGAAACAAAATTTATTAAACCAATTATGAACTTAGGGATTTCCCTTTGAACACTGATAACATCTTGATAATTTCTTTTCTCACTATATACTGCTCTCTTATTTTTACCATTATGTGCAAAAAGTGGGATTGCTCACATTCCTCCCCTAGGAAAAATAATGCTGCTTCCTACCACTAGGAAACACCCACCTAGTGTCCTTGCCCTGGAAGACACACATCATCTACCAGGCTCAGCCTAAAGGAGCTGTGTTAATGGACCATTTGCTTGGACAATGAAAACAGAAGATGAGGGTCTTGGGTCTTCTCTCTCTACCCCAATGGTATGCAAGGCCTGAATTTCAGTTTGTAAAGCACTTCTGAATCTTGAACAAAATTTGTCAACTGCTGAGCACACTTTTCTCCTCTAAAACTTGATATATAAGTATGTATATGTATTTTTTCACTTAAATTTCTTCCCATATTTAGAAAGTAATATAACAATAACCAGATTGGCTTAGAGCCAATAATTGCTATTATTTTCTTTCTTTCCATAATATGTGAATATGTGTGACTCTTTTATAGCCCTGAAAAGCTGTTCACTTCTACACAACTATTGAACCTATTGTTTCTAGCAAAAATGGGCCCAATTGGTTCCTCTTTGGGAAGTTCATTCTAATTTTGTGTACTAGAAGAAGTAATTAAATATTCATGGCCTGTATTTATCTAGGGCTAATATGTGCCAGGCACTTTTCTAAGTCATATGTACTAACTCATTCAATTCCCACAACAACTTTAGGAGGGAGGTACTTTTATAATCCCATTTTACAGATACAGACACAAGCAGAGATAAGTTAAACAATTTGCCCAAGGTTAAACACCTAGTAAGGACTGGAGTTGAGGTATAAACACAGATGGTCTGACTTCTAGGTTCATGCTCTTAACCCTTATACTATTCTGTGTAGTAATTCCACTGAGCTCTGATAACAATTAATTGCATACCTCCCATCATTTCAGTGCCATGGCAATTTCCTGATAAAAGCTTCAAGTCTGTCTTCTCTGGTCTACTGAAATAGCTTTCTAGCTGGATGTCCAGCTGTGAGTCATTCGCTGATCCTCTAAGTAACTGCCCAGTCTACATTCCTAATGAAAGAAAAGCTGCCCCTGCTGGGCTGGACTCCAGGCTCCATCAAGGAGGCTAAATATTTGGTTCAGCCCATATTCCCAGGGCCTGGCACATAACTGCTGCAGGAAGGATGAAAAAAAGGGATGTAGGAATATTACAAGGAAGAGAGGAAAGAAGAGAAGAAGAAAGTTGGAAGGACGAAGCTAAAGAAAGAAGGAAGGAAGGAAGGAAAGAAGGAAGGAAGGAAAAAAGGAAGGGAAGAAAAAAGGAAGGGAGGGAGGAGAGAGAGAGGTACACTCCTCAATTCAGCTTCATCTGATTCTTTGTATTCTCCCAAATGCCAGGTACTTTGGTCCCTCTCTGCCTCTGAGCACGTTCTCACCTGATGAAATCTCTCATCCATCCGTAACTGGCTATGATGCCAGCTCTTCTAAAAAGCTGTCCCCCTCCTGCTCCTCCTTTTCTAAGCAGAAATCCTCCTTAGGGACCCCACAATCCACTGTGTATACTTCTGCTTAGTGTGTATTTCTTTCACTGGAATCCCAGATAGTTGTTTCTCTCCCTGTATGTCATGGACTGCATACCATGATAGCAGAAGCTGAGTCTCACCTCCCCTTATGTTCACCAAACAGCTGAACACACCTAGTCAATGCTTTAAATGCACCATATCCTGATTTTAGTTTCCATCACCTATCTGATTGCCAGATTAACGTTCTCTCCACATCCATCCTATCATTGCCTACAAGATAAAGTTCAGCTCTGGCTAAACCACCAGTGAGTAGAGAAGTGAGAATTTAAACTCAGATCTGTTTCCAAAGCCTAAGTTCTTTCTAAAGTGTCCTTCTCTCTGCATAACGTCTGCCCTTCACACCTTCTCTCTGCCTACTTAAACTGACACATTTTACATCTAAAAGCAAAACCAAAAAGGACAGAGTTACACCTATCTAAAAGGTAGCTGTAGGGGTGAAAAAAAGTCAACAAATGCAAAACACAGCTCAGCAGAGTACTGACTAAATCTGACCTATAACTTTCCAACTGCCATCCTCACATACTTCTTGAGTCTGAAAGCTGCAGTTTATTAAATGAGTATTAACATAAAGATAACACTCTCAAGGAATTATACTTCTTTAATTTTAGTGAAGTTTGGAGGGAATTAAATAAACTCATATTGGAAATTATTTAACATTCTCTTTATATATGACTGTTCAGAGATGCACCAAGTAAGATCCATCAGCCCTGGAAAGATACAACGTGTGTGGCCCCAAATTGGGCATCACTGTGTGTGAGGGTCCACGTTGGTGTGCCACCCTTCATGTGAAACTGGATAACTACCCCAATAATTACCACAGACTGCGCTGAAACCATGGCACTAATTGTTGCCCTTACCAATGAAATTATATCACAGGTTTACTACTGCCTTCAGACAAAAAAGGATAGAAGAAAAAGCTGGGAATTTTCTTTAAAGAAATGATGGGAGTCCAAGCCATGACAAGACCGAGTCTTCCCCTTGTAAAAATCACTTCTAGCCAGTAAGATAAGAACCAGAGAAAGGAGTGCACTCCATCAGGCCTCCAGGAAGCTATTTAGAAAGACGCTCCTGTCGTTCCATTGTCTGAAAGAGTTGATGCAGCTTCTCAATTTAGAATCAATTTCCTCCCTGAAAATAACACGTGCTCAGAGGGAATGAGGCTGAACTCAGAGAAGGTAGATCTTTCAGTATGCATTAAATCACTCAGTCTGAAGCACTGTTTCATCTTTGTTTTTACAAGGTAGGCCAGATATGAATCTTAGCTAATAGGTTTGTAGTACAACGATTTATAGTGCACAGTGTGACAGGTGGGATTACTTACTAGCGTCACAGGAGAGGACACCTCCTCTTAAGAAGTGTCCTCTTCAGAAAAATGAATTGAGCTGAGACCTATTTTCAGTCTTCTTTAGATGGTGTTTAAATTGAACCACTAAAGTTGGGATTTGAAATGCTGGCAGAAAACATCTCAATGTGTAATCAATTTGACATGCGGATAAGACATTCCGTTAATTATATGCCCATTCTTTGTAGAGTTGTATTTATAGGCTGCATATTAAAAATGATTTCATGGTTTAATATGCGTCTTCTCTGCGAGAAAAGCATTTTCATAGACTTATCAGACATGAGATAAAAGTCAGACAAAAGAAATTTGCTTTGTGCGAGAAAGGTGAAATCTAAACAACCTAGAGAAAACAATTATGGAAACATGAAACTGCTTCTTTTAAATGTTAATAAAATTGATAAAACTAGCAAGACTAACCAAGAAATGAAAGAGAGGATATGATGACGGATCCTACGGATGAAAAGAGAAGTAAAAGAATATTATAAACAGCTTTATGCTAATGAATTCAATTATACAGATGAAATAGACAAATTCTCTGAAAAACACAACTTATCAAAACTGACTCAAGAAGAAACAGAATGTATAGAAATAGAATAAGGCTATATAAAATAAATTGAATTTTTAATCAAGAGCCTTCCACAAACAAATGAACAAACACCTCCAGGACCAGATGGTTTCACTGGAGAATTTTATCAAACATTTAGAAAACACAATGTCAATTTAACATATACTCTTTCAGAAAATAAAGGAGGACAGAATATTTCCCAACTCATTTTATGAGGTCAGCATAAACCAGATACCAAAACCTGACAGAAACATTACAAGAAAAAAATAATTTTGGGCCATATTCCTTATAAGCATAAATGAAAAAAAAAATCCTCTACAAAATATTAGCAAATCAAATCCATCAATATATAAAAATAATAATGCAGCACGAGTGAGTGGAGTTTATCCTAGGAATGTAAGGTTAATATAACATTCAAATATCAATCAATGTCTAAAAAAAAACGGGACTAAAGACGGAGAACTACTAGAGAATGGACTTGAGGACACGGGGAGGGGGAAGGGTAAGCTGGGGCGAAGAGAGAGAATAGCATGGACTTATATACACTACCAAATGTAAAAGAGATTGCTAGTGGGAAGCAGCCGCATAGCACAGGGATATCAGCTCCGTGCTTTGTGACCACCTAGAGGGGTGGGATAGGGAGGGTGGGAGGGAGACGCAAGAGGGAGGGAATATGGGGATATATGTATATGTATAACTGATTCACTTTGTTATAAAGCAGAAACTAACAAACACACCATTGTAAAGCAGTTATACTCCAATAAAGATGTTAAAAAAAAATAGATAACTCATGAGAACCTACTGTATAGCACAGGGAACTCTACTCAGTGCTCTGTGGTGACCTAAATGGGAAGGAAATCTAAAAAAGAGGGGATATATGTATACGTAAAACTGATTCACTTTGCTGTACAGCAGAGACTAACACAACATTGTAAAGTAACTGCACTCCAATAAAAATTAATTAAAAAAAAATCAATCAATGCAACTGATCATAAACTAAAAACTAAAAAAGAAAAAGATCCTCTCAGTGGATGTGGTAAAACTATATGAAAAATACCCACTCACGATGAGAACTAGGACCGGAAAAAAAACTTTTTAACCTGAAAAGGGCATCTACAAAACACTTAAAGCTAGGATCATGTTTAAGGGTGGGGGGGAAAAATGCATCCCCCCTACAAAGATCAGGAATGAGACAAAGATATCTACCCCTATTATTTCTATTCAATATCGAATTGATGTCCTAGCCAATGGAACAAGGGAAAAAAAAAAAGTATAAACATTGTAAAGGAAGAAGTATAAAATTGGCTCTATTTGTAGATGATATGATTATCTATGTAGAAAATCCTAGGGAATTGACAAGAAAACCTAATAGAATTAGGAAGCTAATTTAGCAAAGCCTCAAAATACAAGGTTAATAAACAAAGATCAGGTGGATTTAAACAGCAGCAGCAAGAAGTTGGAAAATAAAATTACAAAAATAATACTACATAAAAACACCATAAATCAGAAATTACTTAGGACTAAAATTTTAAAGGACAATCTACAAATTATTGCTGAAAGAAATTAAAGACGACCTAGATAAACAACACTTATGAATTAGAAGATTCACTATTTTTCAAATAACTATTCTCTCTAAATTTAACTTTTAAAGTTAAAACAGAAGGAAAATAGTATCAGAAAAACAAATGTTTCTTGTTTACATTTTCAAAAAAGAAATCACTCATTTAGAATGATCATCAGTCAGTTGATATTATCGCTCTAATTTTAACTCACAGAGATTAAAGAAGAAAAACTTATCTCCATTTGTTAGTTGCAATTTCCATAAGAATTGGGCAGGAGAAAGCCCTCTGAACCACTTTCTTGTGGGGAACAATCTTTACTACCACTCGCTTGGCTGTTAGCAATGCATAAACTTGGAGGGACAGTGTCTTGGCCACAGATCACTGCTTTGTTTAATTACAACGACTGGAACTAGATCCTGTGACCAAGAGAAAAGCAGAAAGGCGGGTGGGCGGCTTCCCATGTGTACTAGGGAATGTTGTGAGGGGTTCTTATTATTGTACAGGACCCAGAACATCAATAAAATATCTTCTTCCAGAAACATGGAAATCCCAAGAGGTTTGATAAGCCATGCCCCAGGTCTACGGAGCTATGCTCAGCCTGGTTTGTAGCTCAGGGAGAAGAAACCGAGTGCCTTGAGGTGAGGGTCACCTTGGGGGTTCCTGGGATGAGTGTCCAGAACTGTGTGCCTGGGTCCTAAGATTATGAAGTAGGAGAGAAATTTTCTTCCCCTAGGAAGGAAACCTCAGAGAGAAGACAGTCTCTAAGAAGATTTCCCTCCGGTATTGAGAGCCTTCCCAGCTTTCCTCATGACAATTGGGCTCACCCTCATGACAATGGGGTGGACACATGAATAGGCAAGGCTGCCCATTGACTTTAAGCCCAAGAGTGGATGAATCAGGACAAAGGTTAAACTGGCCTGAGGCCACATGGAACAGCACAGGGACCAAGAATTCAGGGCTGGGAGAGAGTGATCAGATAAGCCTGGAAAGTTCGAAAATTCAATTCCGGGATTCGAGAAAATTCCAAAGTGAAAGGTTGGTCACTAAGTGGGAATCAAGACTAGCAGTTTAAAGTTAAAACAGAAGGAAAATAGTATCAGAAAAACAAATGGACGTGGAGTAGCGAGGGATGCTACACAGGAGAAGCGTCTGTGAACAGCCAGGGCCCAGGACACTAATTACACATGTGAGACGAGCCTTCTCAAACAATGTCTGTCCAGAAAAACCCTTCTAACAAAAGTTGTCCCTTATCCAGATCCCAAGTCTTTGGAAATAGGAGGCTGAGTCCCGGAGACTACCCTATCTGGCTGTCTCCAGATTCACAGGAAGATAGCAGATCAAAGGAGTAGGAGGTGTGACGTTTTCTCATAAGGGACGAGTATCCTTAGTTGGAAGGTTTCGCCTCACTGAGAAAAATCTCGCAAGTGACTGAGTATCAACAGGAGCAACAGCTTTTTGAACTAATAAGCAAGCATTATTTTAGCGACTATAGGGTATGGAGTCTACACGAGGATACCATAATTCTGGATCTCACTTAAGAAAAAGCATATTTATTCCTCCAGTTTTTTCTAATTCTTTCAAAACCATCCATATCTCATTTCTCAATGTAATCTCTTTGTTTGTTTTGATTGCTACAGATTTCCATACTTTTCAAGGGCATGCTGATCCAGATGTAACAGTATAAACGTTGAAATAGAAATACACTTCAGCTCTTCAGCGTTCAAGAGCTTATACTGCGCTTTCCGTCCCTGTGTTAATTCTTTCTTGCAACAAAAGCAGGTGCTATCCATTATTTCAAATCAGGGAAATCTGCCCCAAGTGTCAACTGTCTAATACAGTTAATCTCAGTAACCAGATTTTGTCCCATATGAATTAAAAGTGTATGTCTGCATGTAATGCAATTTTGTTTCAATAGTCTTCTCAGTATTTGGTATTAATGATGTTTGAACACAAGCTCCCCAGGGGATCTCTAAGTAATTAGTAGGTGGTCATAATCGTATTTATTTGTTCTCTCCACAAGGAGTTGAAAGCTACCTTTGCTAAAGGAGCTTATTAAAACTCTCAGTGGGCTGTTAACTGTTTTCAACCTCGTTTTTGGAACAGAATTTTCATGGAAAGCAACTACCTTCCCATTTGAAATACTCAGTTCATGTGGACTGATAAAATAAATTTTCACATATTGAGGTATGGGGAAGTCATTCTGGCTTACACATGAGTTAACATGAATTTTATGCTAACTAAAACATCTTGTTTGTGGCCCATCAAACATACATTGTACGCCTGCTTTAATTATTAAAGAAAAGGGTGCACTGACCAGAAGTAAAGAATGTCCAGGTTAAAAATAAAGTTTAAATGTCTCCCTTCCTGGATGCCAATGCTGGTACTTCTTTGATAATAAGACTGTCTTCCCAGGTGCCAAGGCCATACTGTCTGGCTGTGTATGTGCTGGTCTGTTTTTCTTGAAACCTTGAAGGAATGTATCCCTGACTTGTTTCACGTTTTTTCTTCTGACAAGATACAAAACTGTGCTGAAAACCACGCTTCTCTGGAGCAGCTCCTTGGAGTTATATGAGAGGGTGTCTCCTGGGATATGGTCCTCAGTTTGCCTCAAATAAACTCTTTTCTATTCTTATTATAGATTGTTTATTTATTATTTTCATCAACAAGACCAAACACTGTATATTCTCCTGGTGGTCAGAAGAGCACCCTTGGTAATTAAGGACCATAGCACGAGTCAAGGTCACCTCTTCTGTGTAATTTATGCAGAGTCTTTACATAGTGGTTTTCCTTGGCTATGGGGAGGCAGTATAATGTGCTGGTTCAAACAGAGAGCTGTGAATTGGCTCTTTGACCAAGTGAGTTATTCTTCTCATAAGGACCTCAGTGTTCTTCAGTATAAAGTGACATCTGACATAGCTGTCTCAGAATAATTGTGTACTGACACCTCCATACCTAGCTCTCCTTCTTTAACTGGGTTCTAGACTCTGAACCAGTGGCTGTAAGACAATGAAGCTGGTGAATCAGTAACAGGGAAGACGGAGCCCATCAAACTGAACATTGAACGTGCAGTGTCTACTGCGTGAAACTGGGCTTTGCCTCAGTTCTTGGTTAGAGAAGTCTCACTGTGCGGTGACACCACCAACGCAAAGGTGCATGGAATTCTGCCGCCTTTAAATTTCTGACATGTATATGTTGTTCATTCAACATACACTTACTTACCGGCTGCCTGGTATGTGCCAGGCCCTACAGAAGGCACTAGACTGAGGAAAAAGTCTTTTTCTCATGGGATCACTCACAAATAGAAAAAGAAATACATAAGGCTTCCAGGACAAGTGAGCTGAGTTTAAAAGTTTAGGCTAAAAAAAAGGGCTCGGTGGAAAGAAAGTATGCTGAAGATTTGGCAGAGAGATGGGAAGGGCAGGCAGAAAGAAGCATGTGCAAAGGAGCTAGTATATTTTGGAAATAGTGAGATTTTATTTACTCTCTACTGGAGAGTAGAATTCAGGTTGGCAAGCGGTGCGGGCCAGCTCATGAGGGGCTTCCAGGATTGGCTATGGAGTTGCACTGTATCCCATCAGGCAACGGCTGTTAGATAATCACAAGAAAGAGCGAGGTCTGAAGGTGACAGGATGCTTCCTAGTCCTGTCACACACACCACAGTGCCTGGGTACACAGCCGGTGTTCAGGGAGCTAAAATTATTATTCCAAAGGCAAAACAGCCTTAATTGAAAGCTTCTCTGAGACAGGGAAACCCTGAGCCCTCCACTTTTAGATGTTCCTAGAGGAAGTCTGATGGAGAACGATCACCAGTGTGACTGGGGACGGCTACCCCACCCAGCTCCCAGATACACCTCAAACCGTGACCCATTTCCTGACATCCTGCCACGGTTAACATAACACTTTGCTTAAGTGCAAAAAATCCTCCTTTCCACTGACATAAGGAACTACAAATTCCTTAAGCAAGATTTGGCAACTCATTAATCGCCAGTAAGGGGGAGGTGAGTGGTGGGAAGAATAGCTACGATATCTTCTCATATTTTATTCTTTACTTTGAGCAATATTTTGAACAAAACAAACAGACGAATGCTTCCTACTAGTTCCTGGAATTCCTCACTGTCTCGTAGTTTTCCCATCATAAAGGTTTTATAGGAATAATAAAGAAGAAGCTTTTCCTCACTTAAGAGAGCTTCCCTTTGCTTAAACTTGAGGTCATTTGTTCACATTTTAATTGAGAACCTGCTATTTGCCAGGCCAGGCAGAAGTACAGGATGGGACACTACTGTGAGATATGTCAGGCCCTGTTCTGGATACCTGAGTGTCCAGTGAGGAAGAGACACATGACAGGTGCCCGCAGGGCATCTCCCAGCAACCACATCTGTGCACATAGCGTTCTCCAAGTGCAGAGCAGAGATAGCCTTCATAATAGGGAGCCACAAAAGCATAAAGAAGGAGGTAATGTGCTCTGGGGTTTGGAAGCATCAGTAGTGGTTCATTAGGCAGAAAAGAACGTGCCAGAGAGAAGACCAAGCAGCTCTCACTCTTTGGCTACAGGTTTTGCTTTAATTTCACTTTATCTTTCACTCATCTTTTCTAATAGATTTGAGTTCAATTCCCACACCTAGTTTTGCAAGCCAACAGCAGTCAAATAGTGACTTCTTAGACCATTAACGTAAATATTCCAGTATAAGACCTGGTTTCCACCTCAAATAGCCCATAATCTACTTGAGTGATGAGACCAATACATGGGAAACAGAGGGGGATCAAATAATGCAGCATGCAGCTAAGCCATAAACTGTGCAGAAGAGACTGTGAGTTTCATAATGGGAGTTTGGTGGGCAGACATCAATACAAACTCAAGCAATCTAGAATGGCTTCCTGGAGGAGACTGGCCTGCCTATGAATGGCAGGGAGAATATGGAGATGTACAAGTCTGAGATTAAGACCTTCCAGGCAGGAGCGACCTAAGCAAGGGTCCAAGGTGGGGAAATGAACAAGGGATGTTTCTGTGGTGCCCAACTTAAAGTAAGGCTGTGTCTGCAGAACCCCCAAGGAACCATTTGAGAAGTGATAAGTGATAGATAGAGAACAATCTGATAGATACAGAACATCCAGCAATATGACTAACTTTCTCCCTATTAAGTCATGCTGATACATGATTATCTGTTTACACGCCTGCTTCCCTGACCTCACTGTGAGTTCTGTGCAGGCAGGGATGGGACCTTACGGATGTCTGACTGAGCCCTTGTTACTTGGTACAGTGCCTGGCACATCAACAGAACTCACACTGGGTCAGTGAAGGAGACTTAGTTTTGCTTTTTCTCTTTATGTGAGTGATTTGTTTTGACAGCATGAAAGGACCCCAAAGGCACTGTAACTTTCTAGTCTAGTTCTCAACCAGGCCCAAAATGTCGATAGTGCCAAGGTCAAGAAATCCTAGTCTATCACACGTAAGACTAAAATAGATGCTGTGTTTGGATTGTGGCTGTTTTAGTTGTACTCTCTTCTGAGCTTAAAGCATGCTTATCTTTAAAAAAAAATGAGGGGGAAAGAGCCTGATTCTTTTCAAGATAATTGCACTTAATTTCCTGGGAAACCTAACAGCAGTGATGTCCAAAGTGTGTCACGGGGCATCTCATCAGCCAGCAAACTGCATTACATGGTGACTCAGCCAGAAAATGCATGAGAAACAGTACAGGGAGGATAATGTCAGATGGTGACTGATAACGCTGACACTCTCAAGGAGCCTAATCAAACACAAATTCAAATTCCTTGTGGTCCTGCATGAAATAAGCTACAGCTATATTGTGACACAGGATGCTAATTTTTGAAATGAGTGATAGATGATTCAATGAAGCATTGATAAAGGAAGGAAAAGCATGTTGCTTAAGGGAAGATTTCTTTATAACATGGGCTAGATAGATAGGGATGCATGGAAAGAAACGAGGGAGCGATAGAGGGCGGAAGGGAGGAAGGAAGGATAGATGGGTAGATGGATGGGTGATAGGCAGATAAATGGATGGATGGATGGATAAATGGATAGATGGACAGACAGACTGAGCTACCCTCATCCAAGGCCACAGCCAAGGTCACTATAACATCAATAACTGTATGGTCATCCTGCACTGTGTCTCCATTCACAGAAATAACCCAGATTAGTAAAAGCAGCTGGCCTTTTCTGGTTTTGATTAGGAATTGGAAGAAAGCTATTCAAAAATGTTAGGATAATTCTAATATTTTGACACCAAACAGCTTCCGGATTAGGCAAATCAGAGAGGGAAACTACCTTACAAACTAAATGATTGTGCTGTTCTGCAGAATGGATAGCTCTTCAGATAAGAGAGAAAAGCAAAATCAGTCTGGTTCTGAGAGAAATGATGGGCACGGATGAAAAAAAAATGTGTCCACTGAGGAGAGACATCAGCCTATTCCAGATCTGAACATACATATCTGAAAACCTGTCCTCATAAAGACACATTTGGAAGGAGGCAGAAAGCTCTTCAGAGGCCCTTTATTTTACGGAAGGGAAAGAGTGGTCCACGTAGAGAAGTAAACTGCTGGGCGAGGCCACGAGCTGGCTGGCGGGTCAGCAACGTGACCGCTGGCATTGATCCAGCCATCCTGTTACTCTGCCATGATGCCTCTGAACTCATCCTGAAACCTCTCCCTGTCTCCAACTGGGTCATCTTCTCACTCCTATGGGCTAATGTACTATTTATTCACTCTTAATTCTTTCTTGCCAGTCCCACGGAGACAGCCCATTACTTATGATAGTGGCAGAAACCACCTGCCCCACAATGTCAGAGGCAGCTCGGGGAGGACCCTCGACCCTGGCCAGGGACCTGGTTGCAGGTCAGATGTTTCACAAAGCTGCTCCTGTACTTCTTCTTAGGAAATCTCTGTCTATCCTGAAAAACATTCCAAAATGATGCACATTACAGAAGGAATGAATATGAAATTACTCATATGACAGCTAAACTAGCTCTTAAGCCATTTTACTTATAAACAGGATTTATCTGATAGGAGATGTGAAGGCAACTTTTCTAGAGCTTTCCCTCCCCCAAGAAATGCTTAGAGTGAAAAAAATAAACTAAGTGGTTTAGAGAAAAGAGAAGGGCTTGAGGGAAGTACTATTGATTTTTTTGTAAATTAGATTACCACATTATTGCTTTTTAGGAGGTTATATCCCTATTAAACAATAATTTATTCTTCAACAAACTTCTTTGACAAAAGTTTTGTAATTGAAAGCAGGAATGAATGACTGAAACTAAGCATACTTTGCAAACAGTGAAATAAGGCAACCTGTATCCCCAAATAATTAATAAATTATTAAATAGCTACAACAATATTAAATGTGCCTCCCCACTAAAAGAAATAAAGCCTAAATCTGGGCAAGTTAGAGCTAAGAGATTGGAGAGGGAGGGCAGGCCCAGGGCTGCAGTGGCAGATGCAGAACTTGGAAGGTCCTGTCTTAACATCTATCAGGGAAGAGAAGGGGGACCTGCGGTGGCAGAACTGTCCCTATGCAGGACAAGCTCCAGAAGGAGAAAAGGAGGGGCCCAGAGGATCAGATCTGTTCACTTCCATAAGCCCCAGTGGCCTGGGGCAGGGGAGGGAGGGTGAAGAGGGGGCTGCAAAGTGAGAGATTCGGAGTTGAAGTGGCCCAAGAGAGCAGGCACCACAAAACAAGGCCCATGTATTTCCTGGTAGCTGAGGCACATGAGAAGAGTGTGCTCTGGCCTGTGTCTCTCCTGCAGCTGCAGAAACAGAACTCTGCATAAAGAGCTCTACGGAGAGAGCGTGCGTGTAGTGTGTGTGTGTCTGTGTGTGTGTGTCTGTGTGTGTGCGTGCCCATGAAAAGGGAACACTGCCAGCCACTCCAGTAAACTACCATTGTTGCCCACCATCAAGCCATCAGCCCCTGCAGTGGTATCCACTGGTGTGCCCTGAGGGGAATGCAGAATGAAGAAAAACAGGAAATGATCTATATTCTGGATACTGGCCCTAGATCGTTAAGATGCATATCTAAGAAACAATTTCAATGAGTCTAGACTCCTGCATCTCCCCTACATAGAAAATCACTATAATCATTTTTGTGTGATTAGCAGTACTTTTGATGTTTGACAGCATGTTTTTTTCAGCAAAAACTCCTATATACCCTGGCTCCTTCCTCACCTCTTTGGAACTGTTCCTCAGAGCTATCTGAAAGGCTGGCTCCTGGGCTATACTCCTCAGTAAGGTCCCCAAATAAAACTTAACTCACAACTTGTATGTTGTGCGTTTTTCTTCCGTCGACACACACGTGTATACGTGTGTGTGAGTGTGTGTGTGTTTATGACCACATACCTGTGTCCTCCTCCTGGTGTTGATGATGGTTAACATCACAAGCCTCAGTGTGGTCCAGCCTCAATGAGAGTCCTAATTCTGCTATTTCCTACATAACCTCGAAAATTTGCTTGACCTTTCAGAGCCTCAGTTTCCTCATTTGCAAAACAGGATAATAATACCTACCTCATAGGATTGTTGTGAGCATCACAGGAGATAATTTTCATAAAATGCTTAGCGGCATCCCTGGAACAGAAGTGCTCAATGAACTGCATCTAGCTATTAACTGTAAAAAAGACAGAGTTCCCAGAAATTCACCAGCTGAGCCCTGAGAGAAGGCAGGCCCAGGCATGTTTAATCCAACAGGCAAAAACAGCAACTGCCACTTTCTTTTTTCCAGGACCACTGGTATAACATACCATTGACGTTTCATTTAGGGAATATATTTTCTTCACAGATCTCTAAAAAACTAGGCAAATTATATTCATATATTTTTATTAATTTAGAAAATTTATAATATATGCAATTTTAAAGGCCTCCTTTAGAAGACAGAAATGATAAGACAAAGAATATTGTTTAGGACACTAACTGAGACCGAGACCACAGAATTCAGTTTCCATACTTTTAAGACTGTTTTGCACAAGTGCATCATTACATCCTGTCACTGGACTCAAAGGAGACCAGATGTAGTTGAAGAAAACCATACAGCCCAGCCATCTACTGCACTTTTCCACTGCTTATATGTGGGCTACTAGTTGTGGGTGAAGACCAGCATTTTTCATATATGAATGCACAATTATAATACAATAAAATAAAACTATATAATATTAAATAGATATTTATTTGAACTAGAGAATATTAGAGGTCAAAAAAAAAAGAAGCACTTAGAAAGCCTACCTCAAGAAACAAGAAAAATCTCAAATAAACAACCTAGGCTGCCATCTAAAGGAATTAGAACAAGAATAAACACAGCCCAAAGTCAGCTGAAAGAAAAAATATAATAAAGATCAGAGAGGAAATAAATAAAACAGAGGCCCCCAAAACAATAGAGAAGATCAGTGAAACCAAGAGTCACATTTTTTGAAAAGATGAACAAAAGTGATAAGCCTTGAGTCAGGCTTGTCAAGAAGGGAGAGACGACCCAAATAAACAAAATAAGAAATGAAAGAGGAGAAATAACAACTAATACCACATAGATACAAAAAAATTTTAAAAGAATAATATGAACAGTTACATGCCAACAAGTTGGACAACCTAGAAGAAATGTTCAAATTTCTAGAAACAAAAACCTGCTGGAACCAAATCAGGAGGAAATAAACAACTGGAAAACTGTTCACTAGCAGTGAAATTGAATTTGTAATAAAAATTACTCTCAGTAAAAAAAAGCCCAGGACCAGACAGCTTCACAGGGGAACTATACAAAACATTTAAATAAGAGCTAATATCTATCCTTATCAAACTATTCCAAAAAGTTGAAAAGGATGGAACACTCCCAAATTCATCCTATGAGGTCACCATTACCTTGATACCACAACCAAAGACACAGACACTACATAAAAAGAAAATTACAGGCCATTATCTCTGATGAATATAGATGCAAAAATCCTCAGCAAAATCTTAGCAAACCAAATCCAACAACATATAAATAGGATAATACACCATGATCAAGTGGAATTTATTCCGGGGATGCCAGGACGGTTTGATATTTACAAATCAATTAATGTGATACAGCACATTAACAAAAAGAAGGATAAAAATCACATGATCATCTCAATAGAAGCAGAAAAAAGCGTTTGGCAAACTTCAACGTCCATTCATAATAAAAACTCTCATCAATGTTGGTATAGAGGGACCATATCTCAACAAACTAAAGGCCATTTATGACAAACCCAAAGCTAACATCATACTCAGCAGTGAAAAACTTAAAGTCTTTGCTCTAAAATCAAGAATAAGACAAGAATGCCAACTCTCATCATTTCCACATAATATAGTATTGGAAAGAGAAAGCAAGAAAAAAATCATGTTTAAAATCTCACCAAGAAGAATAAAATACCTAGAATAAACTTAACCAAGGAGGTGAAAGACCTGTACTATGAAATCTATAAAACACTGATGAAGAAATTTGAATATGATACAAAGAAGTGGAAAGATATACTGTGTTCCTGTATTGGAAAAATAAATATTGTTAAAATGTCCATACTACCCAAAGCAATCTACAGATTTAACACAATTCCTATCAATATACCCATGACATTTTTCACAGAAATAGAACAAATAAACCTAAAATTTATACTGAACCACAAAAGACCCTGAATTCCCAAAGCAATCTTGAGAAAAAAGAACAAAGCTGTAGATATCATGCTTCTTGACTTCAAACTATACTACAAAAGCTACAGTAATCAAAACAGCACGGTACTGCCCCAGAAACAGACACACAGATCAATGAAGCAAATAGAGAGCCCGGAAGTACACCCACGTACTTATGGTCAATTAATCTACAACAAATGAGGCAAGAATATACAATGGAGAAAAGACAGTCTCTTCAATAAATGGTACTGGGAAAACTGGACAGCTACATGAAAAAGAATGAAATTAGAACATTTTCTCACATGGTATAAAAAGATAAACTCAAAATGGCTTAAAGACCTAAATGTAAGACCAGAAACCATAAAACTCGTAGAGGAAAACATAGGCAGAACACTCTTTGACATAAATCTCAGCAATATTTTTTGGATCCCACTCTTAAAGCAAAGGAAATAAAAGCAAAAATAAACAAATGGTACCTAATTAAACTTAAAAGCTTTTGCATGGCAAAGGAAACCACCAACAATACAAAGAAAACAACCTACTGAATGGAAGAAAATATTTACAAATGATGTGACCGATAAGGGGTTCATATCCAATACATATAAACAGCTCATACAACTCAACATCAAAAAAGAAAAAACCTGATTAAAAAATGAGCAAAAGATCTGAATAGACATTTTTCCAAAGAGAACATACAGATGGCCAACAGGCACATGAAAAGATGCTCAACATCACTAATCATCAGGGAAATGCAAATTAAAACCACAATGAGATATCATCTCACACCCGTCGGAATGGCTGTCATCAAAAAGAACACAAATAACAAATATTGGAGAGGGTGTGGAGAAAAGGAAACCCTCCTACACTGTTGGTGGGAAGGTAAATTGGTGCAGCCACAATGGAAAACAGTACGGAAATTCCTCAAAAAACTAATAATAGAACGACCATATAACCCAGCAATTCCACTCCTGGGTATATATCTGAAAAAAAAAATGAAAACACTATTTCAAAAAGATACATGCCCCCCAATGTTTATAGCGGCATTATTTACAATTGCCAAGACATGGGTGCAACCTAAGTGTCCATCCACAGATGAATGAATATCACAATGGAATACTACTCAGTCATAAAAAAGAATGAAATCCTGACACTTGGAACAGCATGGATGGACGTGGAGGGCATTACGCTAAGTGAAATAAGTTAGACTGAGAAAGATAAATACCGTATGATATCAGTTATATGTGGACTGTAAAACATACAATAAACTAGTGAATATAACAAAATAGAAACAGACTCACAGATATAGAGAACAAACTAGTAGTGACCAGTGGGGAAAGAGAAGTGGGGAAGGGGTAGTGTAGGGATAGGGAATTAAGAGGTACAAATTAATATATATAAAATAAATAAGATACAAGGATGTAATATACAGCATAAGGAATATATCCAATATTTTATAATAACTATAAATGGAGTATAACCTTTAAAAATTGTGAACCACTATATTATATACCTGTAACTTATATAATATTGCACATCAACTGTACTTTAATTTTAAAAATCTCAGCACCATGATGTCTTTGAAAAAATTTTAAAAATACAATCCTCCCTCCTAATAACAATACTTTATTTCAAGAGCATATTTTTATTTTCAAAAGAAGGCTATTATCTTAGTTTTTCACAGAGCTGGTTTATAGTGCAAGAATTAAAAGTTAACAGAAATCTTGGTTTTAATATGTAAACCGAGATTTATGCAACTCAAGAAAAAAACACAGAAAGAGGCTAAAATCTGAAAAAGATTTTTTGTGTTTCATTTGTTCAGTGATTAGGTTTGTAGGTCGATTGCCAACATGCCCTTTTTTCTTACTTCCAGCTTGGTTGTCTCCAGGAAAGCATCATTACTCTTGAGTAGTAATCTCCCTTTTTGGTCCAGAAGTGTCACATTGCCCAAACAGTAGATAGGGAAGACCTTCTGGCATGTGCACAAGGGCTGACATTCTTGGAAGTCTTTTATTATCAGGAAGACATGGTTGCCATAATTATAAATATGAAAATGAAATACAATGTGTTTTCTCGTATTTTCCCTTGATTAAATCTACTTTGACTACTTGGATTGTTCTTTTAAGAAGAAAAAAAGACCTGTGTTGTGGAATCAAAAGCCATTAGTCTAAGCTTTTCTAGTTGATGGTATTTATCTATAGCATTTAGCTGCACACCATGGCTTACCCCGTTGCAATTATTTCATCCTTTTGCAGTGAATAAATTCCTGTCATCAGTGAGGGTCATGAATAAGATTGTGAGTCTTGACTCTGCAGTAACATTTTTAACGGAGGCTGAGGTGGGACTTTGTAAAGGGCATTTTGCAATGAGCATAACTTGAAATGAAATATTTACTCAACCTATTTCTTATGATAAAATTTGTGAGTCGAATTTAAACCATTATTTTGTAATGAGTGCCCTCTCATTCCTTAATTCATCCATTTCCGTCATAACACTTGCATTCAGCATGCACTTAGATCCTCTTCCTGTGCTTCCCTGAATTGCGTATTTTGTGCTGCTGGCTTTCTCCTCAGCTGAGGAGCACCGTCAAGTGCAGCTTGATGTCACAGCCTCATGAGTTTAGGAGAGAAGAATGAACTCATCAGTAAATCTGAATCAAGAGCCCAGGAAGGTAGAGGAGAGGACAGAAGCAATGACAAGCAAAGAGAATACTGCTTCTTAAAAGAAGCATTTGCAGGAAGCATGCAAGTTAGGAGTCACCTGGAATTTTTAACAAATTGGGTAAGAGGGATGGAATAAAAAGAGTGATATAAAAATTTTGTTATCAGTTAAACTGAAACTTGGAGCTTGTTTAGTTTTTTAAACCTCATCTTCTTTTCTGGGAAAATTTCAGTATAAACAATTGGGTTGAGATCGGTATTGCAGGTTCCTCTGTGGGAACAGGAAGCACAGTTTGACATGCATTTTGCATGCATTTTGTGAGGCTGAGCATCATTTACAGTGAGATGGCAAAAGTTTAGTGGCATGATTCTCGCCTTCAGAAATGTACTTGTTAATGACCGCCAATAGAGACACTGCAGGCAGCAAATAAAATCATCCTCTTTATGTTTCATTATGTCAAGCCAATGAAGAGTATTCTTTACGTTAGTGTCCTCAATCTTATCTGTCTGTCAGCAACCACAAAGTTGAATCTATCTGTAAGAAATCAAACTGACCGCACTTTGGTGCCTAGAGCCTGGGACTGATTCCCTCTCACCAGGAAATGTACTGCACTCACTACACTACCTTCATGACATGTGCCCCGTCTAACAGGGAGCTGGGATTGCCTGCTTTTCCATGCTTATGATTTCATCAAACAACTCTGAGTACCTCCAATGGCTTAGTTCCCTGTAACCTCTACCCCCAAATTGCAGAGAACTGATATTACAGGTGATTTAGAAAATCACTTCTGCTACCATATGAACTCCTCAAAGAAAGCAATACTGAACCACTGACCGTACTCTGTCTACTTTGACAGAATAAAAAGATCCTATAAGGACTTTAGAAAAATTAATCTTAGGTTACTGGAATGACAAGTAAAAGCTGCTATGCTACCGTGCACAATGATATCACATTTTGAAATATCTGGAAAGAACTCAAAGGTATCACTTCATGCAATGATGAACAGGACTTCAGCATCCCAAAACAAATAGTATTCGTGAATAGCATCCTTTAACATTCTAAAATCTCAAGGCTTGTAATTTTCATGGCTCTGGAAATTTAAACAAAACTATCTAGACCTAGGGACAAGTGTTTAAGAAATCGAATTTGGGTAAAATTCCCAAAAGCACTCTTATAATAGAAGTTGCTTTCTCAGAGTCCCATCACCTCATGAAGGGTCAGACAGTAGGAAGTGCTAAGATTTTTTTCAGGCACAGGGATAAAAGCTCAAGGAAAAGAGCTGACATTGTCCAGCTAGGACATTTAAGGAGGACACAGATAATGGAGAAGAACTAAACTCTAATGTAAATGTCATTCTGGTGATTAGAACCTCAAAGCAATTATTTAAATTGCAAGTCAGAATTACACTGAGAAGGACAAATGCGCAAACACTGCAGTGGCACCGGCAGTGGGGATCTTACCAGAGAGGTAATAACAGCAAGAGAGAGGATGAGTTTTACAGCTCTTCCATCTGAAAAGAACCACCTAACTTAACACACAGAGGAGGGGAAGTGGGTAAGCACCAGGATACCAGGATTGCTCTGGAGGTCTCAAATTGATTTCCTTCAATCCAGAAATAAATAAAATATGACTGAATCAGCTGTGCTGTAACATGGCTCATTTGGGATGCTGTGAATTATTTATTCCTGACTGCATACCCATTTGGCATGTTGACTCACTAACCTTTTAATAAAGCCATCTGATAAAATGATGCAAACTTTTCTTAAACTGATTCATTTGGGTAGATATGCTTCAGGACCAGCTTCTTTCTTTGCAGTCCTGAACTAACTTCCATTTATACATCCGGAAAAAACAACATACACGTAGGAAGTGCTCTACACAAAGCAACAGAGCACAGTCACACCCACATGCGGACTTGGTCCCTCAGGAAGGTCACAGGCCCAAGGAAACTGATGACTGCTTTCTTCCAAAATAAACTAGGAAATAAAACTCACTCGTTCATCCTATAAATTAGTGCTTACTAGGTGTCTGACGTGGGACGTGCGTTGGTGAAAAAACAGGCAAGATCCTGCATATGTGATGCTTACAGGCTAGCAGAAGACGCAGACATTAGAACAAAAATGGCACAAAGAAAGTGGCATGTAACTATACATTGTGACACTTACTATGGGAAAGCACAGGCTGCTCTGAAGGAGGAAAGCAGAAAGTACTCATCTGGGTTTAGGGGTTCAGGGAAGCCTCTTCAATCAAAAGCCTCTTTATCCTGAGACCCGAGGGATGGGTCTCAGGTCTCAGGATAAAGAATTCATCAGAAGAAGAGCCGGGGGACAGGTGTGCATGGCAAAGGGAAAAGCACTGAGCACCTGGGGGGATTTTGAGGAACACGTAGAACCGTAGATGAAATATGGCAGGTGAACATACAAGTAATGTGAAAGAAGCTCGAAGATGCAGGCATGGCCTGGGTCAGGCACAGCCTGTGAGTCCTTTTAAGGATTGAGGTTTTCTTCCAAGCTCACAGGGGAACCAACCACTGAAGGGTTTTAAGGCAGGGGGTGATGTTTCCTTCACTGCCATATAGGCAGAGAATGGATCTGAACAGGAGAGAAGTAGAAAATCCATGTGAAAGGTCATTCAACTGGTCCAAATAAGAGGTGGCCATGACTCGGGCCAGGTGGTGGCTTGAGAGGGCAAGTGAATGGGGGCACAGCACATGGAGTTGGGGAGACCGGAGGAGGACAAGGTTTGAGGGGAAAGACCAAGAGTTCTGTTACAGACATGTAGTTTGAAATTCCCATTAAACATTCAAGTGGAGATATCAAGTCGGTACTTAGATTTATGAGCATGAAAGAATTACCATATTCGATAGAGAAGGAAGAACCAGGATGAAAACCAAAACAAAACAAAGCAGTCAGAGAGATAAGAATCCAGGAGAGAGGAATCAAGAGCAATAGAAGAAAGGAAGAGTGCACTGCCCACCGTGCCATGTTCTGGGATGTCTGAAGACCCCTCTTCCAGGCCATGACTGGGTTTGTCAAGAACAGTCTCAGGAAAGTAGCAGAAGAAGAATCTTGCTTAGAGTGGGTTGAAGAATGACAGGGAAGTGAAGAGGTAGAAACAGTTAATCATGGGCAAAACTTTTTTTTTTTAAGTAGAGGGAAGGATTTTATTTATTTATTTATTTATTTATTTATTTATTTATTTATTTATTTATTTATTTATTTATGGCTGTGTTGGGTCTTCGTTTCGTGCGAGGGCTTTCTCTAGTTGCGGCAAGCAGGGGCCGCTCTTCAGCGCGGTGCGGGGGCCACTCTTCAGCGCGGTGCGTGGGCCTCTCACTATCGCGGCCTCTCTTGTTGCGGGGCACAGGCTCCAGACGCGCAGGTTCAGTAGTTGTGGCTCACGGGCCTAGTTGCTCTGCGGCATGTGGGATCTTCCCAGACCAGGGCTCGAACCCGTGTCCCCTGCATTGCATTGGCAGGCAGACTCCCAACCACTGCGCCACCAGGGAAGCCCGGGCAATACTTTTAAGGAGTGTGATGGGAAAGAAAAAGAGAGCAGTAGCTGAGTGGGTCAAAGGAAGGTTTATTTGTTAGCTTTTGCTTTTTCTGTTCTGTTTCTTAGAATGGGGGGAGGAGACTATAGAACTCTTTACAACTACTCTTGGAAATAATCTAATCGAAGAGGAGATGCTGAAGGGTCCAGAAAGAGAAGAAACAACCAGGGAACAAAAGCCTTGAGCTGTTGGGGGCTGAGGTCTGGAGCAAGAGAAGAAACGTGAAGTCCTGAAGAGGCTACTATGTCCTCTCTGGTACAAGGTGGGGAGAGATCATTACATTACACACAGGGCTTGGAAAAAAACTGATTTTAATCCAAACTCCCAGAGCCATGAAGATCGGAAGCCTTGAGATTTTAAAATGTTAAAGGATGCCTACCCACGAAGACTATACGTTGTGGGATGCTGAAGTCCTATCAGCCAACAAAACAATTATGTTTACTGACTGCTGACAATACCTTTTAAGAATCCTCCAATTCTGAGTTTATTTCACCAGTTATTCCTCTAAGGCAAAGAGACCCAAGGCTCTGTGCTTTATTACTTCTATTTATAGTAATAAAAACTCAACCCACAGGTTCAAATAAACATGCAGAATGAAATGAAGTAAAATGAACTAGCTTAAAAGGTACTGTGTCCTAAATAACCCTTCACAAATGGATTCCCTTAGGCTTTATGTCCATACTTCTGCCACTAAGTGCTTAACTCAAGGACCATGTCCTCCCAGCAGATGGTCCGAGGACAACAGCAGGGCCTGCACCTGAGCGGCATCCATGAGCATCCTAGAGCCAGTGGGGCCCCTGGAGGAGTTTCTGAGAACGGGGCTCCATTTCTTTCTGTAAGTTCACCTTGGAAATCTAAAGTCCAACAGATTCATTTACTCATTCACTCGTTCAACAAGTATGTATTGAACATCCACCATGTGGCAGCCATGGTCCTAGGTGCTGAGAAAGCTGTGGAAAATAAAACATTCCTTGCCCACAAGGAGCTTTCACTCAAGATGATAGAGAGCGAGAATAAGCAGGGGATGGCTTCCAACGTATATCTAGAATGTGGTCAATTCTTACCACTTTCACTGCTTCCACCCTAATTCAAGTTGCCACCAAGTCTCACTTAAGATTATTGCAACAGCCTCCTAACTGGACATTCAACTTCCACTTTGCCCCTTTATGATCGCTTCTCCACAGAGCAGCCAGAGAAATACTTTTCAATTATTAATTCAGATATGTCAAAGTTCTGCTCCAAAGCCTCAGATGGCTTTCCAGCTTACATTTACAACTTACATTATGAATAAAATACCAACTTACATTTACAGCTTGCAAGGCTGCACTCCTCTCTGACCTCATGCCCTGCCACTCTCCTCAGGGTAGATTGCAAAAAAATGGCCACAGTGCTTGGCAGTTTGTCCCATCAAGACGTGGAGCCAGTTCCCCACCCGTTGAATCTGGGATTGGCCATGGGACTCGCTTTGACCGACCGAATGCGGCAGAAGGGACCCGCCATATGAACAAGCATCCAATAACCTGTTGGAGGAATATCAATGTGGACCAGAGACTGGCCATCCTGCCTGTGGTCCCCAAGGCCAATCAGCACTCAGCTTCCTGATGGCTGCCAGAGACACATGAGTGAGCCCCGTCAAGACCAGCAGAAGAACTGCCCAGCTGAGCCCAGCCAAATGCCCACAAATAGGTTTACTAAGCTAAATGAGTGGTCATTGTTTTAAACCACTAAGCTTTGAGGTGGCTTATTATGCAGCAAAAGCTAACTGATACATCTCCCCTTATCTGTTCCATCCCTGCCACACCCGCTTCCTTACCATTACATGAATACAAGTAAATTTTGTACCTCTGACCCTTTGCACTTGCTACTCCCAATACTTAAGAGCACTCCTCACCCAGATATCCACATATATCACTCTCTTCAGATCTCTGCCCAACTGTGAGCCCTAAGGGAGGCCTTCCCTGCACACACTATATAGAATTGCAAACCCACCACTCCAGTCCAGCACTTCTTTGTTTCTCTGCATAGCGTTTCTCACCATCTGACATATGAAATTTACCATATATTTAACCTACTTATTTGTTTTTAATCTACCTTGCCCATTAGAATATAAGTCCCATGAGGACCAGGACTTTCTCTTGTTTTGTCATCCTTATGTCTCCAGTAACTAAGACAATGCCTGGCACATGGTAGGAATGCAATACATATTGGTTAAATGACAAGCCAATGAGTGAATGAAACAAACTAGGAAATATAGGATAGTAATAACTACTATAGGGTTATGAGGTAGTAAGTGAACAGGTGCTCACTTTAGATTCAGTGGTGACAGAAGGCATCACTGAGGTGGTGACATTTGAGTGGACACCTGAATAAATTCAAGTTCTAACTATACAAGGTTCAGTTTGCATGTAAGTGTCACACCAATAATGTCACTGTCCCCAGTTGCAGCTGAGTCTGCTACAATGGCTGAGGGACAGTGTCCACTGATAGATCCAAAACGCAAGGAAAAGCTTTGTACCCGTCCTGAAGTAGGTAGTTTTTCCTGTCCTCTTCATCAATTACACCATCAATATCATTATAGCTACACTATCACAGCTGCCAATAATCACATGAACCTTTTCAAGTGATTGTACTGTGCCAGGTAATGTCCAAGGTACATCATGGGTTTTAACTCATTGGTACTATCATTACCCTCATTGTCCAGACAGAAACTAGGAGACAGAGAATTTAGGTACTTTGTCCAAAGGCACAGGACTCAAAAGCAGTAGGACTGGATTTAAACACAGGCAATTTGAGCAATCCCACTCCTGGGCATATATCCAGAGAAGAACATGGTTCGAAAGGATACATGCACCCCACTGTTCATTGCAGCACTATTTACAATAGCCAAGACATGGAAGCAACCTAAATGTCCATCGACAGATGAATGGAGAAAGAAGATATGGCACATATATACAACGGAATATTACTCAGCCATTAAAAAGAATGAAATAATGTCATGTGTAGCAACATGGATGGACCTGGAGATTATCATACTAAGTGATTAAGTCAGACAGAGAAAGACAAATACCATATGATGTCACTTATCTGCAGAATCTTTAAAAAATTATACAAATGAACTTATTTACAACACAGAAACAGACTCACAGACTTAGAGAACAACTATGGTTACCTGGGGGGAAGCAGGGGGAGGGATAGATTGGGAGTTTGGGATTGACATGTACACCTACTATATTTAAAATAGATAATCAACGAGGACCTACTGTATAGCACAGGGAACTCTGCTCAATACTCTGTAATAACCTAAATAGGAAAAGAATTCAGAAAAGAATAGATACATGTATATGTATAACTGAATCACTTTGCTGTACACCTGAAACTAACACAACAGTGTTAATCAACTATGTTCCAATATAAAATAAAAACATTTTTTTAAAAAGTACATTGCAATAACATGGATGGACCTAGAGATTATCACACTAAGAGAAGTCAGAGAAAGACAAATATCATATGGTATCACTTATACATGGAATGATACAAAAAATGATACAAATGAACTTATTTACAAGACAGAAGTAGACTCACAGACATAGAAAACAAATTTATGGTGACCACAGGGGAAACTTGGGGGAGGGATAAATTAGAAGTTTGGGATTAACAGATACACACTACTATATATAAAATAGATAAACAACAAGGACCTACTCTATGGCACAGGGAACCATATTCAATATCTTATAATATCCTGCAACGAAAATGAATCTGAAAAAGAATAGAAGTATACGTATAACAATCACTTTGCTGTACACTTGAAACTAATACAACACTGTAAATCAACTACACTTCAATAAAAAGTTGCTTTGAAAAATATAAAAACTAAAAAAATAAAATACCTATTTACCTAGAAAAAAAATAAACACAGGCAATTTGGCTCTGTCGCCCACACTCTTTCTCATCCACTACACACTGCCTCACGTGGATCCCAATGCCTTGTTCAGAACTTTGACAGAAAGAAACTTCTGGGCCCTGGGACCTAAGCATCATGCTTTCCCTGGGAAGCCTTGAAGCAGGCATGGGGCATGGGTCTAGAGAGAGGGAGCCGAGTCTCCCAGGAGAGAACGGAAAAGCTTCTCCACTTTCACAGTGAAAGGTGAAAGCCAGCCTTGTGCCATCTGCTGACTGTTCAAGTTCCAGAACCCACTTTTGGTCAGCAATCTGAAATACCAGTGCTCATCACGTATGTGATATTCATGTTTCTTATCTCTTAAGAGCCCAGCAGAAATAAGTAATATGTAAGGGAAAAAAAATTGTCTTTTTTTTCTGCCAGTTTTATTGAGCTATAAGTGACCTACAGCACTGTATAAGCTTAAGGTGTCCAGCATAATCATACGACTTACACACACTATGAAATAATTACAGTTAAGTTTAGTGAGCATCCGTCGTCTCATATTGACACAAAATTAAAGAAATAGTTTTAAAAAATCGTGTTTCCTTGTGATGAGAACTCTTAGGGTTTACTCTCAACAACTTTCATATGTAACATAGAGCGTTAACTATATTTATCGTGTTGTACATTACACCCCTGGTAACGTACAACTGCAAGTTTTTATCTTTTGACTGCCTTTGTTCAGTTCCCCCTCCTCCACCCTCTGCCTCTGGTAACCACAAGTCTGGTCTCTTTTCTTGTGAGCTTGCTGGTTGGTTGGTTTTTGAAGTATAATCGACCTACAACGCTATGTTAGTCCCTGGTACACAACACAGTGATTCGATATTTCCATACATTTCAAAATGATCCCCATGATAAGTCTCGTTGCGATCTGTCACCACACAAAGATATTACACAGTTATTGAACATGTTCCCCACGCCGTACATTCTATACCTGTAACTCATTTAGGAAAACCTTTTTAAAACAAGGAGAATTACGCAAATGCCAGAAGCTCACAAAATGGCTTTCTTCTCACTGTGCCTGATAACTGCCTCGCTTTTCTGTCTCACAGTGGTGGCCACAACGACTTTGCTCCATCGAGCCTGGAGCTCCGTGCAGACTTGTGGCTTTCTCCTCCTCCTCTCTAGCATTCTCTCACGACACACCTCAGCGGCCCTGGCTTCCCTCTGCCTTGGTTACCCAGCTCGTTCCTTTCTAATTGCAGATTAAACCACCTGGGCAGTAAGGCGAGGAGCCCGGTACCATGGAGGTTTGTTTGCCCCATTTCAGAATGAAGGGCACATCACCAAAACAGAGGGCCACGGAGATGTCTGAGAAAAACCAGACCGCACACGCCCATGTTCCCTGAAGAAAACACCACCGGTAAGGCAAGCTCTGTTAAGCAGAAAGGCGAGTTTGCGCCATCTCAGTCTTGCGTGTGTTACCTACAATGAGTCATTCTTTCAGCAACCGTGCTGAGAGCCTGTAAATTCAGAGGCACTTCCTCACGACCTCACCTTGTCCATCACTGTTGAAAAGCCACCGCTCTTCACACTCAACTCAGAAGCCACCTCCTCCAATGCAAACCCTTCCCTCTTTCAAACTCATCACTTCTTGTTTGTTCCATTTATTTCCCACGTGTTATGGGCTGAATTGTGCCCCCCCCCTAAAAAATTCCTATATTGAAGTCCTAACCCTCAGTATCGTATTTGGAGTTAGGGTCCTTACAGGTATTACCACGTATCTTAGTCCATTCGGACTGTTATGCCAAAGTACCGTAGATTGGGTGGCTTTTAACAAAAGACTTTTTTTCTTACTGTTCTGAAGCCTGGAAGTCTGAGATCAGGGTGCCAGCATAATTGGTTCTGGTAAGGACCCTCCCCAGGGTGGCAGACTGCCTTCTTATCGTATCCTCACAAGGCAGAGAGCTAGGCATCTCTCTGGCCTCCCTCTTCTTCTAAGGGCAATGATCTCATCGTGGGGCTCCACCCTCATGACCTAATCACCTCCTAAAGGCCCCACCTCCTAATACCATCACATTGGAGACTAGATTTCAACACATGAATTTGAGATGTATACATACATTCAGTCCATAACCCCAGGTAACTGACGTAAAATAAGGTCATTAGGGTGGGCCCTGATCCAATATAACAGGTGTTCTTATAAGAAGTGGGGATTTGAATGCAAAGACACATATAGTGGAAAGACCATGTGCACACACGGGAGAAGTCAGCCATCTACAAGCCAAGGACAGAGGCCGGGAACAGACCTTTCCCTCATGGCTCTCAGAAGGAGCCAATCCTGCTGACACCTTGATCTTGGACTTCTAGCCTCCAGAACTGTAAGACTATAAATTTCTGTTGTTCAAGCCAGCCAGCATGTGGCACTCTGTTACAGCAGCCCTAGCAAACTCATACACCATAAATAGCCTTAGGATATGTCCTGTGCTGCCTTGTCACTGAATGCCTAGGGTTTTATTTTATGACTTGATTTGGTTACCTGGTATTGTTAGAATGTGGCGAGGATGACAAGGAATTCAAAGATGAGACTCAGTAATCCAGACAAAAATGACCCCTCTTCTTCTTTAATCCAAGAGAGGACAGAACCATGAGTTGTAGGCAAACAGTTCTACACGGGATGGAGAGTTGGATCTGGAGGCCGGCATAATGGACTGAAAGTAGACGAGCAGGGAATACAGAAGCATGTTTCCTAGAAGTGGAGTCAAGAGTGGAGGCATGACCTCTTCCTCTATATGCTCTATTAATAAAGTTCGCTACTTCCCATAGGGCAGGCTGAAACATGCTACCCTACTAAGGAACCTCACATCCATTCAGTTCAGAGACAGCTACAGGGAATCTGGTGTTTGAGGCATGTCCTCAGCCTGTGTCATCTCAGTTGCATAATCAAATTAAAACCCAAGGTAAGCCATGGTTTTGGAAATTCAGTCACCAATTCAGGGTAAATAATGTCTCAAGATATGAACTGAGGTTAGCCTAATGCAAATTTGTAGACGTGGTGAGAACTATCAGATTTCGTAAGACCTTCAAAAGGTTTGAGGCACATGAATAAAAATGATCTGCTTTGTTCAAACGTGATTGGGAACTATCTTTACAGAAACAATGTAATAGATCTGTCTCTCTGTTTTGCATATTAATCTTTGAAAAGGTCTTCGTAATGATGGATTTACAGCTGAGGTTCCCAAATTTTCTCGGTTTTGGAGCCCCTAGCATCACAGTAAATTTTCTCACATTGCCCCTAGGCCAAAAGAAATAGCTTACAGTTCAGTTTATGAAGTAGTCAGATCCAGACAATTTAATAAGTGCTTATTTCTTAACAACTTAGCAGCCATTTGAAAAAATAATAATAATTGTCATTATTAAATGACCACAATTACTTGTAATAGAACATGTGACCCTGTTGGGCACTGCTCAGCTTCTCAAGTTTTGGACTGAGAGAAGACACTGTCACTGCCATTCCCTGTTCCACATCTGTCTTCACGGGTCACTTTCACTGTATCACTGCAATCCTGAAAATCTGACTTTACCAACTATGATATCATCAAAAGGAAACTTGAAACCTGAAACCATGAATTACCCTGAGCTAGTAATTCACCCAATTCCCAACAGGTGGTGCTGTATTTTCCTTGAAAATTTACAATATCCGGTGGTATCCCCGGAAGTTTCTGGGCATAAATTTCCAAGCCAGAGATTTGTACAATCATTAGTTTATATCTCAAACACAACAATACACTTAGGGGCAAGATTCATAATTAACAGTAGAAGACACAAATCCACATCTTTGGATTTCTAATAATCTGTTAATCATTTCTAAGTTTTGGGCTGACTTTTCATCAGATCTGCTAGATTTGCACGGGTATGAGGAAGGCCAGCTGAGCCATGTTCTTATTGTTTGATTAGGTGTGTATTATTATAATTGCCTTCAATCCAAGGTTTCTTTGCCAGAATATTTTTCAGCCTCTTGTCAGTTATGTGATGGTAAAGTGGAGTTTAAACCAAGTGTTGTAATCTACAATATCAATCCCACAGGGTTCTGATAACGTGATATGTCACATTAAGCTGAAATGCAACACCAGTGAGGGTGACACTGCCAACCGCTCCTTCTTTGGAACATTGCTGATAGCATATTCATGACCATCTGACGTTTGAACTGAGCACTGGCACAAGAGCCAACCTGTACATTAAACATCAGTAAAGCTGCCTTTGTGTGGATTGAGGATAATACACGTAACTGTCCTAGAACTGGGATGGCACGTGGTTCAAGTTCAATAAACCCTATTATTATCATTATCCTAGAGCCCTCAGTGCTGTAAAGTCTCCAAAATGGACCCCTGCCATGTGGCTTTTAAAGTATGGAGTAACTCTCCAGCAATGCTTGAGCTGCCATGAAGAATCTAGCCCCAAGGCTGGCATCTAAGGATGGATTTGGAGCTTGTAAAAGTAGCCAAGACCTTAGGACTGTTTCATCCATGGACACCTTTCAGGTGGGGAACCCTGGCTACCTGTAAGTTCATACTGACCTCTGCTTCATAATATTATCTAAGGGAGCCATGTCAAGAAATCCAGAATATGTGGCCTGATTATGAGAAAATCTAACTGTATTTGCTCTGTGAGGGACAGAAAAGTTACATAAATAAGTCATAAGAAATTTAATACAAATCACTTTCAAGTTCAGCTGACAAATGTCAGGAGGCGTGTGAGGTAACCTACGTTTTCTCTATGAGAAAAAAGACACAGCAAAGACATGTTGCCCCTGAAACCTGTACATACTAAGCCAATGTGATGAGAATTTCATCATGCTGATTTGTGAACATAACTTCTTGCCTGCAAATCTTTAGAAAGTGATCAGAGTATGTGCTCACTGTAAAGAATTCAGATGACTCCCTTAACTATTTTAGTTGAGCTTGGGTTTCTTAAATAACATCACTCCAGCTAATGGTTATTGTGCAAATTAAGCATTGCAATGTGATGCAGTCAAGGAGAAACTGTTAACGAAGGAATAAAGGAGTCATCATTTTAACATAAACTATGGATGGTTGTAAGTTGGGGTGGTGGGTGGAAGGAGCACATAGGGATCACTTGACATCTACAGAAAGGAGAATAAAGAATTAAGATAAATCACTTTCTCATCAGCACGGCGCTCACCAATTCCATGAAGTCACACGCCAAGAATGTGCCATATAAATGCCGCTAATTAACAACTAAATCTTTTACAAGAAAACGTTGGCACATAGACCAACTTTTAACACATGAATTATTTTGTACTTTATTTCAAATTATAATACTTTGCAGCTGGAATTAAACTTAAGTTCTTAATTGCAAAGCCTCTTTAGATTATTCTTATTGTTATAATAGCTACTTTTCTTTTTTTTAATGCCCTGCAGAGACATTTTATAAGCAAGAACTAAGTGCTTATAAAAATGAAAAATATGGAGACCTTCAAGATGGTGGAGGAGTACATGGAGATCACCTTCCTCCCCACAAATACATCAGAAATACATCTACATGTGGAACAACTCCTACAGAACACCTACTGAATGCTGGCAGAAGACCTCAGACCTCCCAAAAGGCAAGAAACTCCCCACGTACCTGGGTAGGGCAAAAGAAAAAAGAAAAAACACAGGCAAAAGAATAGGGATGGGACCTACACTTCTGGGAGGGAGCTGTGAAGAAGGCAAGGTTTCCACACACTAGGAAGCTCCTTCGCGGGCAGAGACTACGGGTGCGGAGGGGGGAGCTTCGGAGCCACGGAAGAGAGCACAGCCACAGGGGTGAGGAGGGCAAAGTGGAGAGATTCCCGCACAGAGGATGGGTGCCGACCAGCACTCACCAGCCCGAGAGGCTTGTCTGTTCACCTGCCGGGGCGGGCAGGGGCTGGGAGCTGAGGTTCGGGCTTCGGAGGTCGGATCCCAGGAAGAGGACTGGGGTTAGCTGCGTGAACACAGCCTGAAGGGGCTAGTGCGCCACGGCTAGCCGGGAGGGAGTCCGGGAAAAAGTCTGGACCTGCCTAAGAGTCAAGAGACCATTGTTTTGGGGTGCGCGAGGAGAGGGGATCCAGAGCGCCGCCTAAACGAGCTCCAGAGACAGGCACAAGCCGTGGCTATCAGCGCGGACCCCAGAGATGGGCATGAAATGCTAAGGCTGCTGCTGCAGCCACCAAGAAGCCCGTGTGCAAGCACAGGTCACTCTCCACACCTCCCCTCCCAGGAGCCTGTGCAGCCTGCCACTGCCAGGGTCCCATGATCCAGGGACAACTTCCCTGGGAGAACACAAAGCGCACCTCAGGCTGGTGCAACGTCATGCCGGCCTCTGCCGCCGCAGGCTCGCCCCACATCCGTACCCTTCCCTCCCCCCGGCCTGAGTGAGCCGGAGCCCCCAAATCAGCTGCTCCTTTAACCCCGTCCTGTCTGAGTGAAGAACAGATGCCCTCAGGCGACCTAGAGACAATAGCAAAGATCAATAAAACTAAAAGCTGGTTCTTTGAGAAGATAAACAAAATTGATAAACCATTAGCCAGAGTCATCAAGAAAAAAAGGGAGAAGACACAAATCAATAGAATTAGAAATGAAAAAGGAGAAGTAACAACTGACATTGCAGAAATACAAAGGATCATGAGAAATTACTACAAGCAACTCTATGCCAATAAAATGAACAACCTGGAAGAAATGGACAAATTCTTAGAAGAGCACAAACTTCCAAGAGTGAACCAGGAAGAAATAGAAAATATGAACAGACCAATCACAAGCACTGAAATTGAAACTGTGATTAAAGATCTTCCAACAAACAAAAGCCCAGGACCAGATGGCTTCACAGGCGAATTCTATCAAACATTTAGAGAAGAGCTAAGACCTATCTTTCTCAAACTCTTCCAAAATATAGCAGAGGGAGGAACACTCCCAAACTCATTCTACGAGGACACCATCACCCTGATACCAAAACCAGACAAAGATGTCACAGAGAAAGAAAACTACTGGCCAATATCACTGATGAACATAGATGCAAAAATCCTCCACAAAATACTAGCAAACAGAATCCAACAGCACATTAAAAGGATCATACACCATGATCAAATGGGGTTTATCCCAGCAATGCAAGGATTCTTCAATATATGCAAATCAATCAATGTGATACACCATATTAACAAACTGAAGGAGAAAAACCATATGATCATCTCAATAGATGCAGAAAAAGCTTCTGACTAAATTCAACATCGATTTATGATAAAAACCCTCCAGAAGGTAGGCATAGAGGGAACTTACCTCAACATAATAAAGACCATATATAAGAAACCCACAGCAAACATCATTCTCAATGGTGAAAAACTGAAACCATTTCCACTAAGATCAGGAACAAGACAAGGCTGCCCATTCTCACCACTATTATTCAACATAGTTTTGGAAGTTTTACCCACAGCAATCAGACAAGAAAAAGAAATAAAAGGAACCCAAATTGGGAAAGAAGACGTAAAGCTGTCACTGTTTGCAGATGACATGATACTATACATAGAGAATCCTAAAGACGCTACCAGGAAACTACTAGAGCTAAAGTAGCAGGATACAAAATTATGCACAGAAATCTCTTGCATTCCCATACACTAATGATGAAAAATCTGAAAGAGAAATTATGGAAACACCCCCCTTTACCACTGCAACAAAAACAATAAAACACCTAGGAATAAACCTACCTAAGGAGACAAGAAACCTACATGCAGAAAACTATAAGACACTGATGAAAGAAATTAAAAATGATACCAACAGATGGAGAGATATACCATGTTCTTGGATTGAAAGAATCAACATTGTGAAAATGACTATACTACCCAAAGCAATCTACAGATTCAGTGCAATCCCTATCAAACTACCAATGGCGTTTTTCACAGAACTAGAACAAAAAACTTCACAATTTGTATGGAAACACAAGACCCCGAAGAGCCAAAGCAATCTTGAGAAAGAAAAACGGAGCTGGAGGAATCAGGCTCCCTGACTTCAGACTATACTACAAAGCTACAGTAATCAAGACAGTATGGTACTAGCACAAAAACAGAAATATAGATCAATGGAACAGGATAGAAAGCCCAGATACAAACCCACGCACATATGGTCACCTTATTTTTGATAAAGGAGGCAAGAATATACAATGGGGAAAAGACAGTCTCTTTAATAAGTGGTGCTGGGAAAACTGGACAGCTACATGTAAAAGACTGAAATTAGAACACTCCCTAACACCATACACAAAAATAAACTCAAAATGGATATAAGACCGAAATGTAAGGCCAGACACTATCAAACTCTTAGAGGAAAATATAGGCAGAACACTCTGACGTAAATTAGAGCAAGATTCTTTTTGACCCACCTCCTAGAGAAATGGAAATAAAAACAAAAATAAGGCTTCCCTGGTGGTGCAGTCGTTGCGAATCTGCCTGCCGATGCAGGGGACACGGGTTCGGGCCCTGGTCTGGGAGGATCCCACATGCCGCGGAGCGACTGGGCCCGTGAGCCACAACTACTGAGCCTGCGTGTCTGGAGCCTGTGCTCCGCAATAGGAGAGGCCGCGGCGGTGAGAGGCCCGCGCACCGTGATGAAGAGTGGCCCCCGCTTGCCGCAACTAGGGAAAGCCCTCACACAGAAACGAAGACCCAACACAGCCAAAAAATAAATAAATAATTAATTAAAAAAAAAAAACAAAAAAACAAAAATAAACAAATGGGACCTAATGAACTTAAAAGCTTTTGCAAAGCAAAGGAAACCATAAACAAGACGAAAAGGCAACCCTCAGAATGGGAGAAAATACTTGCAAATGAAGCAACTGACAAAAGACTAATCTCCAAAATTTACAAGCAGCTCATGCAGCTCAATATCAAAAAAACAAACAACCCAATCCAAAAATGGGCAGAAGACCTAAACAGACATTTCTCCAAAGAAGATATACAGACAGTCAACAAACACATGAAAGAATGCTCAACATCATTAATCATTAGAGAAATGCAAATCAAAACTACAATGAGGTATCACCTCACACCAGTCAGAATGGCCATCATCAAAAAATCTACAAACAATACATGCTGGAGAGGGTGTGGAGAAAAGGGAACCCTCTTGCACTGTTGGTGGGAATGTAAATTGATACAGCCACTATGGAAGTTCCTTAGAAAACGAAAAATAGAACTACCATACGACCCAGCAATTCCACTACTGGGCATATACCCTGAGAATACCATAATTCAAAAAGAGTCTTGTACCACAATGTTCATTGCAGCTCTATTTACAATAGCCAGGACATGGAAGCAACTTAAGTGTCCATCGACAGATGAATGGAGAAAGAAGATGTGGCACATATATACAATGGAATATTACTCAGCCATAAAAAGAAACAAAATTGAATTATTTGTAGTGAGGTGGATGGACACAGAGTCTGTCATACAGAGTGAAGTAAGTCAGAAAGAGAAAAACAAATACCGTATGCTAACACATATACGTGGAATCTAAAAAAAAAACAATGATTATGAAGAACCTAAGGGCATAAAGCAGAAACTAACACAGCTTTGTAAAGCAATTATACTCCAATAAAGATGTTAAAAAAAAAAAAAAAGAACCTAAGGGCAGGACAGGAATAACGACACAGATGTAGAGAATGGACTTGAGGACACAGGGAGGGGGAAGGGTAAGCTGGGACGAAGTGATAGAGTGGCATGGACTAATATATACTACCAAATGTAAAATAGATAGCTAGTGGGAAGCAGCCGCATAGCACAGGGAGATCAGCTCGGTGCTTTTTGACCACCTAGAGGGGTGGGATAGGCAGGGTGGGAGGGAGACGCAAGAGGGAGGAGATATGGGGATATATGTATATGTATAGCTGATTCACTTTGTTATAAAGCAGAAACTAACACACCACTGTAAAGCAATTATACTCCAATAAAGATGTTTAAAAATAAATAAATAAAATAGTCTTAGGCAGAATTTTCCTGAAAAAAAAAAAAGAAAAATATTAGCATGTATGATGGTCCTATATTTCTTAGGGCAAGAAAAGCTAAATGATATATTCTTCCTCTGGACCTGTCTTTGGTCCTAAATATGTGGTTTCAAATACTTCAAGAGTCTCATGTAATGGGACATGTAGAGTTAAGATTCTAATTGCAAAGTTAAGATTCTAATAAGTGCTGACATTAAATCAATTCACCATATTAACTGCTCAGCATAATACTGTTTGTTCTAAGCTTAAGATATGACATCTTCAGAAGTCCTGCTTTGATAAGCATCTACTTTTAATGGCCATGGACGATTTATATGGAGTTAAATTAATAACTTGATTAAAGCACTAAAAATTGGGGGCATATTTTTGAAGGGTTGTAAATCGTTAATCACAACATAAATCCACCTACTTACATCATCTCGACTCAATCAAAAAAAATAAAAATAAAAAGCATCTCCCACGGTTCTTCCAAAAATGAATGGTGGAGATAAAGTCACATATAATTAAATAATTAGATAATTAAAGTAGCATATCTAGAGTAACTAGTTAAACACTCAGGTTTCACAGCGTATGGTGGAAATCCCTAGAATAACAAGAATTAATGGATATGCAGTCATGGGGGCTGAGTATTCAATTAACTTGGGCTAAGGAGTTCCACTCACTCTAAATCACATTCATGTTTGGGATTCAGGCACAGAACAGAGACTGTCAAAACTCTTCAGAATCCTGCCTTTCGTTGCATTCAGGGTGGAGCCATGTAACTCAGTGGTCAAGAGGATGTGAGTGGCGAGATGCCAGCCACACCAAGCCTGGCCATAATATCATCTTATGTGATCCCCCTTCTCTCTTCCTTCTTCTCTGGATCCTGGAGGCCCCGTGTTGCAAACGGTTTATCTACAGGACAGAAGGCACTTGACCCATCTTGGACTGGAACATGGGCAAGCAGTTCTCTTTGGGTTAAGTCACTGAGATTTGGGGGTTTGACCCACATCAAAACCTAACCTCATTTGATTAATACAAGGCATGTCTGGGCAGGTCTGGTGAAGTGCCTGGGTCAACGTAGGAGAAGTTTACTTGCCTGAGTAACCAGCCCCCTGGATGAGGACTCAAGCACCACAATTACAATCTTCATTGCTCTGCAGAGAAGAGGGACTATTCTGAGTGTGGCAAGGCATCTGCTTTGCAGATTTCTACTCTGACCCAGCTCCTAGGACCCATGTCTAGTGCAGTGTGGGAGAGGGGAGGGGAAGGAAAAGCTATGTGCCAAATACTCTTAGTTTGGGCCTCCACATCTCAATTCTGTCTTTTCCTGCTCTCTTCTTTATGAAACCATCACATTACCTCCCCTGCCCTCTGGCTTCAGGTTGGATGCGGCTATGGGAGGAGCCTGAAGGAGGTCAGAGGGAGGGAGCAGAGTGAAGTCGGGGTATCTGCTCCCCCTGCTTTTCCTTACCTGACCATGAACATGGCAGTGGCTACATTCTTCTAACCTCAGCTCACCTCCTCTTCCACAGCCACACCTCTGAACAGACAGTCTCCAGGAAGGCTCCACCTGCCCCTTCACACCGTAGGTGTCCACCATCTCTTATTGGTTCTCTTAACCCTGCTCACACCATCCACAAGACACATCCAGTGATCCATCTGTTTCCTACCAGGGCTGATGCAGGCCACGTGTAATTTAAAAGGCTAAAACTATCTTTATTGAAATTTCTGTAAGACGCCAAGACACAGGCAGCATTATCAGGTGAAGTGTGACCGAACAAAGGAAGTGAGGTGCTCCCCCATTCTGACTCAGGGCACAGTGCAGCTGGGCTATTTGCAGGCTCCCAGAAACCCACGGGCACATGAGGGCCCTAGTGAGTGAGTTGGCAGCCTCACACCTCTGGTTGGAGGGACCCGCAGGGACCATGCCAGTCTGCAGGCAGCTCAAACGTGGGCCCAAGAGGTTGCTGGGTACTTCCAGGCAGCTTTGCAAATTGCTGAACAACTACTAACTGCCAAGGCATACTCAAGCCCCCTGAAATGACCCCTGGGGATGCCCAGGAATATTCAGGAAAGGGCCTGAAGCTGTTCAGGGTCCCTCTAGAGGAAGGAATGGCAAGAACCAGAGAAACAGAATTTAATGCTGTTGAAGTCACCAGCTATGTAATTCTATACTGACATGGCCTGGGGAGATAATCTTTCTTAGAGAAGGTGGTGTGGGAAAAGTCTCTGAGTGTAGAATGTGTCCTAACAAAAGAAATAACCTCCTTGGAATGAATTTTAGAGTTTACCAGTCATGTACTAAACTGTGTGTATGTGTGTGTGTGTGTGTGTAAAACCACCACTTCAAATGTGTCTTTCAAAGTCCGTAAGAAAACTGATCCAATATTCCAAAATTTAGGGGAAAAAATGTGAGTGAGCTTGACCATCTGTTCATACAAGTAACTAATAAAACACCAATTCCAGATGGATATTTAAACCTTAGACATTCACTTACTCTGCCCTTTGGTGCCTACTTGTTTTCATTTTCCAAAATGTCTCTTTTATTTTGTACATAAGACCACTCCCCTTTCAACATTCATGTTTATGCAAAGAAGTCCCATTAACCCTTGATTAGTAAGGGTTCATTAAAAGACGAGCTTACAGATAAACGTCTCTAATTTTAGTATCATAATTCAGTCCTTTATGTGGCAACTCAGAACTTATCAACTGTTAATCACAGTTCAGGCAATTGGCACAATTGACATGTAACTGACACGAGCTGCTAGGCTGCTGCTTACCCTGGAGTAATACTTTTTCTCATTTCTGAAAAGCCAGATGTCTTACAAATAAAACAGTATATGTTTGACCATCCAAAGACATTTATAGGTATTTAAAGCTGGGGAATGGCTGGGAATGTTTTCTATCATCTTCACACTATTATCAGTGTTTTTTGATTATATTTTCTTGCATTGCTCAGGAAACCTTTTTCTAGCATATAGTTGTGCCCTTCATTTTTTTCTATAAAGCAATGTACTAGAACAAACAATTTTTAAAGTCACAGTTTACAATGGAAAAATTTCCTTATTTTTCAGACAAGTGTTTTATATGAAAGAGCTATGCCAAATTTAACTTTATTTAATATAAAGATGTCCAAATAGAGATATTTAAAATATTTATTTTAGGGTTATTTTACATTCCTATTATACCTTAAGTAAATTGACCTTAAGTAAATTGTTTTTCAAACAACTTGCTGACTGAGCAATACTTTATTTCTACACTGAGTTTCAGCGATTCCAAAAAAGACTGTATAAAAGATAGCTGTAAATTAAGTAAGATATTATTAATACAGTACCATTCTTGAGTTTGTTTTCAGGTATTTCAATAGAGAAATAGTAATTTTCAATTGACATTCATCCCAGTAAGGTACATAATTGTTTTGTTTGAGGTCATTTTATGCCACTTGTCCCAACTTAATTTTGTCCTTACATTGCACTGGGACTATGTTACCAGAGTGAGGAATGCCTATCAGTCAGACAAGGACCAAAAGAAAAATAAATCAAAATTAAAAAAAAGAGAATGCAGTCAAATTTGTGCTATGAAATACAAAGAGGATGAAATTTCCATGTTTTCCCTTTCTTAGCATTTCAAGATGTATTTCCTAGGAAATTAATAAAGACAAAATATTTCATCAGTTACAGAGAAAATGAGATAATTATTTATTGCCCTTAAGATTTTATCTAACTGAATTATGTAAATATAAGTAAAATCTCAATTTAGTAAATTCAATAATTATACCCAGATTCAATTTTGGAAATTTGGTCCACCTCTCAGCTAATAATTCATACTAACTGCTGTGCTGATGGAAACACCATCAATTCTAGGTGACAAACACACACATATTATAGGTGTGTTCATATTTTTACTAACCATTTGTTAAACGTTGGTCAGTGTTTCTAACCAATGAAGATCATGAGCTCTTCAAAAAGATTGTGTGTACAGACCTTGAACTTGAAGAATTCTGCTATGCTAAATACACTCAAAAATTAGGATATTGTGATACAAAATGCTGTGCTGATGATATTTGGGTATTATAAACATAGTTTTGTTGTATTCCAGACTTCTGTAGAGCTGTGGGATGTTACAGAACAAAATCAGTGCAGTGTGCCACTCACTGGAAGACTACTCACTCTTTGGAAAATAAAACATCCTTGGTTCTGGTAAAAAAAAAAAAAAATATGGAGATTGGTTCAAGATGGCGGGGTAGGAGGACATGTTCTCACTCCTTCTTTCGAGAGCACCAGAATCACAACTAACTGCTGAACAAACATCGATAGGAAGACACTGGAACTCACCAAAAAAGATACCCCACATGCAAAGACAAAGGAGAAGCTGCAATGAGATAGTAGGAGGGGCGCTATCACAATAAAATCAAATCCCATAACTTCCGGGAGGGTGACTCACAAACTGGAGAACACTTATACCACAGAAGTCCACCCACTGGAGTGAAGGTTCTAAGCCACACGACAGGCTTCCCAACCTGGGGGTCTGGAAACGGGAGGAGGAATTCCTAGAGGATCAGATTTTGAAGGCTAGCGGGATTTGACTACAGGACTTCGGCAGGACTGGGGGAAACCGAGAATCCACTCTTGGAGGGCACACACAAAGTAGTGTGCACATCGGGACCCAGGGGAAGGAGCAGTGACCCCATAGGAGACTGAACCAGACCTACCTGCTAGTGTTGGAGGGTCTCCTGCAGAGGCAGGGGGCAGCTGTGGCTCACCAAGGGACAAGGACACGGGCAGCACAAGTTCTGGGAAGTACTCCTTGGCGTGAGCCCTCCCAGAGTCTGCCATTAGCCCCACCAAAGAGCCCAGGTAGGCTCCAGGGTTGGGTTGCCTCAGGCCAAACAACCAACAGGGAGGGAACCCAGCCCCACCCATCAGCAGACAAGTGGATTAAAGTTTTACTGAGCTCTTCCCACCAGAGCAACAGCCAGCTCTACCGACCACCAGTCCCTCCCATCAGGAAACTTCCACAAGCCTCTTAGGTAGCCTCATCCACCAGAGGGCAGACAGCAGAAGCAAGAAGAACTACAATCCTGCAGCCTGTGGAACAAAAACCACATTCACAGAAAGATGGACAAGATGAAAAGGCAGAGGGCTATATACCAGATGAAGGAACAAGATAAAACCCCAGAAAAACAACTAAATGAAGTGGAGATAGGCAACCTTCCAGAAAAAGAATTCAGAATCATGACAGTGAAGATGATCCAGGACCTCAGAAAAAGAATGGAGGCAAAGATCGAGAAGACGCAAGAAATGTTTAACAAATATCTGGAAGAATTAAAGAACAAACAAACAGAGACAAACAACACAATAACTGAAATGAAAAATACACTAGAAGGAATCAATAGCAGAATAACTGAGGCAGAAGAACGGATAAGTGACATGGAAGACAGAATGGTGGAATTCACTGCTGCGGAACAGAATAAAGAAAAAAGAATGAAAAGAAATGAAGACAGCCTAAGAGACCTCTGGGACAACATTAAACACAACAACATTCGCATTATAGGGGTCCCAGAAGGAGGAGAAAGAGAGAAAGGACGGGAGAAAATATTTGAAGAGATTATAGTCGAAAACTTCCCTAACATGGGAAAGGAAATAGCCACCCAAGTCCAGGAAGCGCAGAGAGTCCCATACAGGATGAACCCAAGGAGAAACATGCCGAGACACATACTAATCGAATTGGCAAAAATTAAAGACAAAGAAAAATTATTGAAAGCAGCAAGGGAAAAACGACAAATAACATACAAGGGAACTCCCATAAGGTTAACAGCTGATTTCTCACCAGAAACTCTACAAGCCAGAAGGGAGTGGCATGATATACTTAAAGTGATGAAAGGGAAGAACCTACAACCAAGATTACTCTACCCAGCAAGGATCTCATTCAGATTCGATGGAGAAATCAAAAGCTTTACAGACAAGCAAAAGCTAAGAGAATTCAGCACCACCAAACCAGCTCTACAACAAATGCTAAAGGAACTTCTCTAAGTGGGAAACAAAAGAGAAGAAAAGGACTTACAAAAACAAACACCCAAAAATTAAGAATATGGTAATAGGAACATACATATTGATAATTACCTTAAATGTGAATGGATTAAATGCTCCAACCAAAAGACACAGGCTTGCTGAATGGATACAAAAACAAGACCCATATATATGCTGTCTACAAGAGACCCACTTCAGACCTAGGGACACATACAGAATGAAAGTGAGGGGATGGAAAAAGACATTCCATGCAAATGGAAATCAAAGGACAGCTGCAGTAGCAATACTCATATCAGATAAAATAGACTTGAAAATAAAGAATGTTACGAGATACAAGGACGACACTACGTAATGATAAAGGGATCAATCCAAGAAGAAGATATAACAATTATAAATATATATGCACCCAACATAGGAGCACCTCAATACATAAGGCAACTGCTAACAGCTATAAAAGAGGAAATCGACAGTAACGCAATAATACTGGGGGACTTTAACCCCTCACTTACACCAATGGACAGATCATCCAAAACAGAAAATTAATAAGGAGACACAAGCTTTAAATGACACAATAGACTAGATAGATTTAATTGATATTTATAGGACATTCCATCCAAAAAAAGCAGATTACACTTTTTTCTCAAGTGTGCATGGAACATTCTCCAGAATAGATCATATCCTGGGTCACAAATCAAGCCTCAGTAAATTTAAGAAAATTGAAATCATATCAAGCATCTTTTTTGACCACAACGTTATGAGATTAGAAATCAATTACAGGGAAAAAAACGTAAAAAACACAAACACGTGGAGGCTAAACAATACGTTACTAAATAACCAAGAGATCACTAAAGAAATCAAAGAGGAAATGAAAAAACACCTAGAGATAAATGACAATAAAAACATGATGATCCAGCAAAATCACGGGATGCAGCAAAAGCAGTTCTAAGAGGGAAGTTTATAGCTATAAAAGCCTACCTCAAGAAACAAGAAAAGTCTCAAATAAACAATCTAACCTTACACCTAAAGAAACTAGAGAAAGAAGAACAAACAAAACCCAAAGTTAGCAGAAGGAAAGAATTCATAAAGATCAGAGGAGAAATAAATGAAATAGAAACAAAGAAAACAATAGCAAAGATCAATAAAACTAAAAGCTGGTTCTTTGAGGAGATAAACAAAATTGACAAACCATTAGCCAGACTCATCAAGAAAAAGAGGGAGAGGACTCAAATCAATAAAATTAGAAATGAAAAAGCAGAAGTTACAACAGACACCGCAGAAATACAAAGCATCCTAAGAGACTACTACAAGCAACTCTATGCCAACAAAATGGACAGCCTGGAAGAAATGGACACATTCTTAGAAAGGTATAACCTTCCAAGACTGAACCAGGAAGAAATAGAAAATATGAACAGACCAATCACAAGTAATGAAATTGAAACTGTGATTAAAAGTCTTCCAACAAACAAAAATCCAGGACCAGATGGCTTCACAGGTGAATTCTATGAAACATTTAGAGAAGAGCTAACACCCATCCTTCTCAAACTCTTCCAAAAAATTGCAGAGGAAGGAACACTCCCACACTCATTCTATGAGGCCACCATCACCCTGACACCAAAAGCAGACAAAGATACTACAAAAAAAGAAAATTACAGACCAATATCACTGATGAATATAGGTGCAAAAATCCTCAACAAAATACTAGCAAACAGAATCCAACAACACATTAAAAGGATCATACACCATGATCAAGTGGGATTTATGCAGGGATACAAGGATTCTTCAATATACTCAAATCAATCAATGTGGTACACCATATTAACAAGTTGAAGAATAAAAACATATGATCATCTCAATAGATGCAGAAAAAGCTTTTGACAAAATTCAACGCCCATTTAGGATAAAAACTCTCCAGAAAGTGGGCATAGAGGGAACCTACCTCAACATAATAAAGGCCTCTATGACAAACCCACAGCCAACATCATTCTCAATGGTGAAAAACTGAAAGCATTTCCTCTAAGATCAGGAACAAGACAAGGATGTCCACTCTCACCGCTATTATTCAACATAGTTTTGGAAGTCCTAGCCACGACGATCAGGGAAGAAAAAGAAATAAAAGGAATACAAATTGGAAAAGAAGAAGTAGGACTGTCACTGTTTGCAGATGATATACTATACATAGAGAATCCTAAAGATGCCACCAGAAAACTACTAGAGCTAATCAATGAATTTGGTAAAGTTGCAGGATACAAAATTAATGCACAGAAATCTCTTGCATTCCTATACACTAATGATGAAAAATCTGAAAGAGAAATTAAGGAAACACTCCCATTTACCACTGCAATAAAAAGAATAAAATACCTAGGACTAAACCTACCTAGGGAGACAAAAGACCTGTATGCACAAAACTATAAGACACTGATGAAAGAAATTAAAGATGATACCAACAGATGGAGAGATATACCATGTTCTTGGATTGGAAGAATCAACATTGTGAAAATGACTATACTACCCAAAGCAATCTACAGATTCAGTGCAATCCCTTTCAAATTACCAGCGGCATTTTTTACGGAACTAGAACAAAAAATCTTAAAATGTGTATGGAGACACAAAAGACCCCGAATAGCCAAAGCAGTTTTGAGGGAAAAAAACGGAGCTGGAGGAATCAGACTCCCTAATTTCAGACTATACTACAAAACTACAGTAATCAAGACAGTATGGTACTGGCACAAAAACAGAAATATAGATCAATGGAACAGGATAGAAAGCCCAGAGATAAACCCACACACCTATGGTCAACTAATCTATGACAAGGGAGGCAAGGATATACAATGGAGAAAAGATAGTCTCTCCAATAAGTGGTGCTGGGAAAACTGGACAGCTACATGTAAAAGAATGAAATTAGAACACTCCCTAACACCATACACAAAAATAAACTCAAAATGGGTTCGAGACCTAAATGTAAGACCGGGCACTATCAAACTCTTAGAGGAAAACATAGGAAGAACACTCTTTGACATAAATCACAGCAAGATCTTTTTTGATCCACCTCCTAGAGTAATGGAAATAAAAACAAAAATAAACAAATGGGACCTAATGAAACTTCAAAGCTTTTGCACAGCAAAGGAAACAAACCATAAATAAGACTAAAAGACAACCCTCAGAATGGGAGAAAATATTTGCAAATGAATCATCAGACAAAGGATTAATCTCCAAAATATATAAACAGCTCATGCAGCTCAATATTAAAAACACAAACAACCCAATCCACAAATGGGCAGAAGACCTAAATAGACATTTCTCCAAAGAAGATATACAGATGGCCAAGAAGCACATGAAAAGCTGCTCAACATCACTAATGATTAGAGAAATGCAAATGAAAACTACAATGAGTTATCACCTCACACCAGTTAGAATGGGCATCATCAGAGAATCTACAAACAACAAATGCTGGAGAGGGTGTGGAGAAAAGGGAACCCTCTTGCACGGTTGGTAGGAATGTAAATTGATACAGCCACTATGGAGAACAGTATGGACGTTCCTTAAAGAACTAAAATTAGAATTACCATATGACCCAGCAATCCCACTACTGGGCACATACCCAGAGAAAACCAGATTTCAAAAAGACACATGCACCTCAATGTTCATTGCAGCACTATTTACAATAGCCAGGTCACGGAAGCAACTTAATGCCCATCGACAGACGAATGGATAAAGATGTGGTACATACATACAATGGAATATTACTCAGCCATGAAAAGGAACGAAACTGGGTCATTTGTAGTGACGTGGATGGATCTAGAGACTGTCATACAGAGTGAAGTAAGTCAGAAAGAGAAAAACAAATATCATATATTAACACATATGTATGTGGAACCTAGAAAATGGTACAGATGAATCCGTTTGCAGATCAGAAATTGAGACACAGATGTAGAGAACAGATGTATGGACAGCAAGGGGGGAAAGCGGCGGGGGGTGGGGGTTGTGGTGGGATGAATTGGGAGATTGGGATTGACATGTATACAATGATGTGTATAAAATTGATGACTAATAAGAAAATAAATAAATAAATAAATAAGCATTAAGAAAAAATCTGATGATGACATACATTAAAGGGATAGACATAAAAGGGCAAAAGGCAGTAACAATTTCATAGATGAAAACAACTGAGAAAGCATTATTAAACAAAGTCAGAGTGCTCAAAATATACTTCTAATTTGTCATTATTGAGGTAGAAGACAATCGTCATCACTCGCAAATCAAACCAGTAACACTGCCAGAGATCCAACCATAAGCTGACAGTCTAACTCCAGATGTGTTTATATAATAGGTACTACATTTTCCATTCTTACTGAAATTAGTTCACTTCCTAAATCTTTTTCCATCTGACAAAATTTATTGTGATCTATATGTCTGAAGGCTCATGTTAGTTTACCATGCAAATATGATCTGACAGGATCCTTCATTTTAAATAGATGAAATAATGGTGAATATTTACACATGCTTTAGATACGCATTTTAAAGCCAGCAGTAGCTTGACTCTTCCATTTAACAGAGGATAGCCTGGAGAACTAGGATAGAAGGACAGGCTCAACTAACACGGACGCACATGTAATATTAAGGCAAGTGCTACAACAGTTAAACATAATTCTTTTTTAAAAAGTTCCAAATTCTAATCCTAATGGCAATAACTCCTCATTACTTTGTAAGTAAGAAACCAAACAATCATTATGAAAGAAATAGCAGGCAGTAATGTAGTTTAATTCACAAGCAGTAACATAATCCCAGTAGAATTACCTTTTGTTTCGAAATAGAAGCAGAAAATAGTAAATTACAATTTGTTACTTATGATTTTCTCAACAACCAGAAATAGATTCTGGAAATATTTTCAATTTTGAAATATAGAAAATACAGAAAATTCTAATTATACCAGGACGAAGGTGAAAAAGTTTTAGACCCTGGTAGTAGAAAGAAAAGAAAAGAAAATACAATCTAAAATAAAATATGTTATCAGCAAAGTAGTGTAAAGAGCTGGGGGGAAAATAAAGAATAAAAAGGCAGTGGATTGATGGGACCTGGATCTGATTTCTCATTCTGGAATCATGAATGAATCATTCCTACCCCTTTGGGGTTCAGTTTCTTCCAGTTAAACCTGATGATCTCTTAGATCCCTTTCAGCTCAAATATTCTGGGAACACTGCCATCTCGCAAAGAACAGCTTAAACAGAAAGATCACTTTACTTTGTGCTTAGGAACTGAAATACATGTCCTTTTTTAATCTAAATACCTACTCAGTTCTCTCTTCTGCCAACTTCTGATGTGAGGTATTAAATAGCGGTGATGTGGCATTTAAAAGGGAGACACAATAATCAAGTCACAGATGCTCTGAGGTAGGGTAAGTTTCACCCACATAGACAGAACAGAAAAGAAAAGCAGAGAGGAAGCCAATGACTTCGGCCCCAGAGTGTAGTCCAGAGCCAGCTATGGAGGATTCCTTTCATCTCTGATCCATGGCCCCAGGGCAAGAGCTCAAAGCATCCCCAGCTGTGGCAGGACAATGTGGCAAGGGCAGCACTTCCTATTACCTTTAAAGCAGAGCAGCTGCCATGTTCAGAACCAAGCGTAATGTGAGTTATTCTCAAGATGTTTAAATGGCTTAAGAGCAAAGAGGAAATAATTATCTGGCTGAGAAGGAGAAGGTATAAAGTATAATGAGCACCATTCTGAATATGTTCCTTTTGGTCTGTTCTTACCAGCCTCAGGCCAGTTGAGTGTGTCCTATCAGTCCAACTTAGTCCCTATTTCAGGGCTCCATTCCTTGCTGGTCTAGGAGCTTCCATTTTGCATCCACCTTTGGCTTCTTCCTCCTTAACATGGTCCTCATAACCCCCCTATAGTGTCTGGACTGCCAGGACCAATGATGTTTAATGATGGAAAGTTTGTATAGTCCTCCCTGGTATCTGCAGGGGATTGGTTCCAGGACCAAAATCTGTGGATGGTCAAGTCCCATAGACAGCTTTCTGTATCTGAGGTTCTGCATCTGTTCATTCAACCAAGCTCGGATGTGTAGTACTGTAATATGAAAAAAAAAATCCATGTATAAGTGGATGTACACAGTTCAAACCCATGTTGTTCAAGGGTCAACAGTACATGGAAATTTAGTTGTATATGGACAGCTTTTTACAAGCAAGGTACTAAGATATGGAAAAAGTTTCAGTAACAGGCAAATAAAGGGTTGCATTTGGATTTGGGTGATTTATATTTAAAGTGTTAAGAGAACAAGATGTGTGGAGTGTTAGCCTGGAGACCGAAAATAAGAGAGCTGACGTTTTATTAAAGGAACTCAAAGAACATTTTAGAAGACTTCTTGGAAGCCTCAGAAGTATGAAAGAAGCAATGCCTATAAGAACTAGAAGCAGAAAATAACAAGGAAAGAAAATCCTCAGAAGAAAAGTCAACAGGAACAGATAGAAACACAACTTACAAAGACAGAGGTAAAGACAAATAATTGCAAGGAAATAAAAAAATATAATAGGCAAATCAAAATTCACATTGGAGTAAGCAACTGACATTAACACAAGGAATAGGAATAGATACAATAATCAAAGACATACTGAAGAAAATCTTCTTGCACTTAAAAAAAAAGAGTAAAATTAATTTTAAAATGTCTCTTAGATATATCCTAGAAAAATATTTGAAACAAAAGGATGAGGAAATACCCTAAAAGAATACAGTGAAAAAACAAAAACAAAAAACAAACAAACAAAAACCAAACTAGTCACCTACTGTGGAAAATTAAAAGAATGTCCACAATTATCCCCTCCTCCCTTTATCCATGCCTTTTGCAATGCATTTTGCAATTCCTCCCGTTGAGAGGTGGAGGCTATTTCTCCATTCCTTGAATCTGGTTTGGTTCTGTGACTTGTTTTTGCCAATAAATGTATCAGAAATAGCTGTGTACCAGTTCCAAGCCTCTTTGGAACCCTACCATTTGAACAAGCCAAGCTAGCTTGCTGAAGAAGAAAGAACTGAGTTGCCTTAGCTTAGGCCATCAGGATTCAGCCAGCCTGCCATTGCCCAAAATGCAAGAGACCTTGGTTAAGATCAGCAGAAACAACTCCCTACCCCACAGCTGACTGCAGAGGCATGAGACACGCCAGCCAAGACCAGAAGACCACATAGACTGCCCAAAGACTAATAAACAATGACAAAGGATTATTGTTGTAAGACACTGAGTTTGGGAAATTTTTTGTTACACAGCGCTAGCTAACTAATTTACCTAAATAGGAACAAAAAATCGCCACATGCACACCCATGCACCCACATATTCATACACATATATTTGTAAAAATATGAAAAATCTTGAAACATTTGAAATGCCTTCAAAGGAAATAAGCAAAACTCTATACATCAACAGACAACTGGGCAAAGAATCTCTTTAGACAATTTACAGAAAAAATACAAATGGCTAATAAATATCACAGTTTACACAATTCCACAGATGAAAGAAAGAAAAATTAAAGCAAAGGAATGCCAGTTTTCCATTTCCTATATTAAATTGACAACAAAATTTAAAACTCATAAGGCTACATGCTGAGGTTGGCATGGGAAGGCAACCACTCAAAACACATTCCTGGTGAGAATGTAAAATGGTACGGCCATTCTCATGACTAATCTCATATTTTGAGCCTGAAAAATGCTCATGCTTATGTTATATTTCTGTACATGTAGTACTTCACAATAAAACACTTAAAAAACAAACAAGCAAATTGGCACCGAAAAAACATCCTCATGCTCTTTCACTTATTAATTCTACCTCTCGGACACTATCTTAATAAAAGAGTTATAAATATGGACAAAATTTGGTAATACAAGAACTTCAACAGTAAGGGAGTGACTGACTAAATTCTGGTATAGCCTTATCATTTAAAAGTATGCAGCCATTACAAAAACTATAAATAAAGAATATTTACCAAAATGAGATAACATAGCAGTACAAAGAGGAAAACTTAATACTAAATTTTAGGTATTTAAATCATGACTAAAGTTTAATAAAATTATGTGTGTATATATATTTAAGACCAGAAGGAAACACAATATCATGCTAAGTAATCTCTGTACCTGTAGGAGTATGATTATGGGTGATATTACACACACACACTCACATACACAGAGTTTTCAAATGCCCTACAGTAAGCATACATTAATTTTATAAATACAACCACTAAATACACTTTTTAAACAATTAGTTATATAGCAACCTAAGTGCCCATCAACAAACGAATGGATAAAGAGGTGGGGGGTGAGAGGAGGGAGAATTACATGAAGGTGGTCAAAAGGTACAAACTTCCAGTCATAAGATAAGTAAGTAGCAGGGATGTAATGCACAGCATGATAAATATAATCAACACTGCTGTGTTATACAGGAAAGCTGTTAAGAGAGGAAATCCTAAGAGCTCTCATGACAAGGGAAAAATACTTTTTCTATTTTTCAAATTGTGTATCTGTACGAGATGCTGGCTGTTCACCAAACTCACTGTGGCCATCAGTTCATGATGTATGTGAGTCAGATCATTACGCTCTACACCTTAAACTCATACAGTGCTGTATGTCAATAATAAAACTGGAAGAAAAAAACAATTGTTACAGGTTTGGATGAATTTTTGAAGTCAATTCCTGGCCCAGTACATTTTATAATCTCTTCATTGGTCACTACACAGTGGCACAGTATATAAACTTAATAACTTTGGATCTTTCACCAAACCAGAAGACTTTATGAATTCAGAATGACACTGTTACATGCTGAAGTGATCGGAAACGAACAGGATGAGATCCAAAAGGGACATCTGCTGGGTCATTTACAGAGGATGCACAAATTACACAATGCAATACAGAGAGTGAGTGCAGGTGTGTCTAATACAGAACCAGGAGTTGGTGGACCAGGAGCTGAATGGATGTGAATTAGAAAGCTGTGTATAAAATCAAGTACGTTACTGAAAACTACATCAAAACTACAATAAAACATGAGATTAATTCCTCCCCACCCTACTGGCCATATATAGTCTTTATGAGTATCATCTATAGTTTTTTGGATCCAGAGTTTAAAAAGAAAAGTTCAAAGGAAAACATTATATAATAGTATCTCTTCAGGTAGAGATCATGTAGCCCAAAGGGAACACTACTGAAAAGTTTAGAAGTCTTCGGATAGGTGAAAGCTGCCAGTGACCAGGTGGTCTCCATGTCTACTGAGAAAATGCCCCCAAAAACCTTATGAGTAAATCGTGTGATAATCATGCCAGCTCCCTCTCTTCCACCCCTGCTTCCAACGACATGCACAGTTACAGCCACATTTTTGTTTGGCTGTAAAAGATGCGGGAAAAGATATCAAAGACAATAAGAATGAAGGAGGGGAGGGAAGGAGAGTGAGGGAGGTGTGTGGTTGGGGGAGGGTGTGGGCAGAGGAAAGGAGGGAAAGAGGAGGAACAAACTTGGAAAGGTCTTCAATAGGAAGACAGGTGCCCCTCTAAAAGGACAGAGAGAAGGTAGACCTGGGTTTGAATCCTAGCCAGTCCTGTCTCTTACTATGCCTCAGTTTCTCATCTACAAATTAAGAAGGATGATAAATGAAATATGATCTCTAAAAAGTCAGGGAGAAAGTGATAGCAGTTAGATAAGGAGATGCTATATTTGCATAAATGGTGTCCTAGAATAAGGAAAAGCAAAAGAGACAGATAAATACATACGTATGTACATACATACAGGTAAGTAATACAAGAACATGTTTAGAAATAAACAGACTGGAAGTGCACATTGGGTACCAGAAAAAAAAAAATGATAAGTAACAATAAACATGAAGCTAGTGGAATTCAACGATAAAGAAAAATCCTTTGGGCATCCAGATAGGATAAAGAGATAAATATATCTTGAAGGAAAAGACATGAGCTAACCTTGGCTTCTCCCCAGAAACATTCAATATTGAGACATGGTATAAGCCCTCCAAAGTGCTTGGGCAAAGAAAGCCAAGAGACAAATAAAAAACTTCAGCAAAATGCCTAGTAGTGATCACTGACTGCATTTAATCAAGGAATGAGAATTAAAGCCACCGTGAAAACAGGAAGAGAAGCCGAGAGGTGGCAGAATGCACTGGTTGACTCATCTTTTATAGCCAGGGTAAAAACATAACATTTAAATCCGGTAAAGGAAAAGAAAAAGAAAAAGAAATTTAAGCAGATTAAAAATATAAAGGGAAATAGTAGAATAACTAAAAATACGTAGTGTAATCAACTAAAATTAGGTGGTAGAAGGAAGAAATGGAATGTAGAAATAAGTAGAATTACACATATTTCTTCATGAGTCTTAGGAGGCATAAATAGATACTGGTTAAAAGATTGTAATTAACTAAATATAACTATGAAGCTATAGTTATAAAGGTTACCACTAAAAGAGTTATGACATAACTCAGGCAAGAATTTTCCAAATAACAGGAAAAAAAACATACAATTAAACTGAGACCATATAATTAAAAGTTAAGTAATAAAGCAAAGAATAGCATAAAGTATAATTACAGAATTAAGACTAAATACATCTATTATAGTAAAAAACATATTTGCATTATGTGCAAAAGTCAAAACAAAAAGCCCCAGACTGGTTCCCAAAGAAAAAAACAAATTGTATTCTCTATGTCAGAAACACCTAAAATAAAGTGACTCAGAAAAGTTGAAAATAAAAGTCTGGGTAAAGGCATGCCAAGGCAAGTACCAACAAAAAATCAGAAATCCTGATCTTAGTATCAAGCACACTGAATTCAAAGCAAATAGCATCCGATAAGAAAAGGTTACTTTAAAACTGCAAGAGAGTACAATCCACAACAAGCAGTTATAAATATGGCATCATCATTTATATAGCAAAACCTATATGAAATACAAAAGCATAAGAAATACAGACTATTGAAATTTATTTCTGCTGAAGAAGGATCACATGAACAAGAAATAAGAATAAAATCACAAAGCTGTTCTAACTGGTATATAAATGGAATTCCATATCTTAAAGCAGAAAATATGACTTCTTTACAAATCTCCATGGAATATTTTGACCATTTATTAGGTCAAAAATAAAGCCTTAATCAATTACAAAATTAAAATGAAATAAAAATAATTTCTGTTCATAGCAAAAAACCAGAAAATCAAGAGATCCCACCATCTGAAAAATTTTTACTTCTCCAAGATATACTTTGTGTCAAAAATGAAATTAAAACCAAGAACACAGAATATGCAGAAAATAATAAAATGGAGTGCTCTCTATTGCAGTCTCTGGGATATAGCTATGATGTTCTCAAAGGAAAATGTACCACCTAAACTACTTATATCAATAAAAAACAAAGAGTCGTCTTTTCAAGTTAAGAACTCTAAGGCCAATAAATGAGATAAACCTCTAACCAAAATAAAGAAAAAAAATAATAAAGTGAGAATATAGAAATAATCACAAATTGTTCATGAAATATATGAATTATAAAAACCTCTTGGCTGAAAAATATTATAATAAATGTAAAATCCTAAATGAATGGATGATTTTTGTATATTACCAATTACCACAAATGAAACCGTAGTACATTTTTAAAGAATGACCCCTCCCAGAGATGCAAGAGGGAGGGTATATGGGGATACATGTATCACTTTGTTATACAGCAGAAACTAACACAACATTGTAAAGCAATCATACTCCAATAAAGATGTTAATTAAAAAAAAAAAGAAAAGAATGATCCGTCCCAAAATGCACCAGACTTAATCAATTTCACACTTGTGAATTCTACAAATCCTTAAAGGAATGGATAATTTCAACGCTATTTACAATGCACCCAGAAAAGGAAGAGAAGCTTTTGACGATTTCGACAAAGCCAGCATAACATCAACACCAACATCTGACAGAGACAGCACACCCACACAAAAAGAAACTATGGGCAAATTTCACTTATATTCTCAATGCAAAAATTTTAAATATGTGCTGTGAGCCCCAATGAACCAATTGTGCAGCTCACTGGGGCTCACAACAGGTGTTCATGGACTGTTCAAAGTTAGAGAATATGTCGACATAATTCTTTGTATTAGTAAGTAAAAAGAGAAAATTTATGTTTTCCACTAATTAATTAATTGGACAAAATTTGATAGAATTTAATATTTATCCACTTTTGATTTTTAAAAACTCTTAATAAAATAGGAAACGGCGACATCGCAACATCATAATAATGACTAACATTTATAAAGTGCTTCTTACGTGCCCGGTGCTGTTTTAGGTGGATGTGTACCTATTCAGAACTGCGCTTTTTTCTTTTCCTAAAGTGATGGGGAAGTAAGGCAATGGCAGTGGGAGCGAAGGATGCAGGGAAGCAGAGCCCACACTCTAGGCTCCTGATTTCTTCTGAACGTTGCAGGAATCATCTAGCTGCCAAACCAGAGGAAGAAACATCTAAAGCCTACCTCCCATAGTTCTTTCAACCCTCTAGACAGGACACCTCAGGCACTGTGTACAAAGTGCTCTGCTTTATCCAAGAGCTGATGCATAACCCATCAGATGGCAAACACACTCGTGGAACATGCGAATATTTACTGAGTGCCTGCTGGGTGCCAGGCACCGTTCTAGGTGCTGGAGGTTTACCAGTAGAATAAACTGCCCTGGTCTGTCTCACATTCTGGTCCTAAATCTAAAAGCAGGAAGAAATGAGTAGTGCAAATCCTCTTTGTTAGTAGCAAACAGTCCCAAAATCGTAGGCACTGAGTAAAAGGAAAACAAAATTGCGGTCCTTCCCAAGGCGCCCACAGCGCGCACAGGCCGCGCAGGCCGCGTGGAAACAGGAACTGTGACTACCTAGTCGTTTCCTATCGGCAAAATAAAAGAAGGGCGTCTTTGGAAAGTGATAAACAGAAACAAGAGAGAGATACACCCACCAGCAGCTAAACAATGGCCTGGGAACACCCGTGTCTACACAGCAGCGTCACCTTAATATTTTGAAGGAAAATGACATTTTTAAAAACCAATAAAATTTTTTTTCCATTCACCTTGAAAATGTGAATTGAAGCTCAGAGCCAAGAAGCACATGAGAACAATATATTCTGACCTTGAGCAAAAAGAGTGGCATTGCCTTCAAAACCTCTACGCTGTGGAAAGTACTTTCCAGTACCTGAGCACTGCATGCTCATTACCTCACAGCACAGGGACCCCTCAGGGCCTTCGGCAACCAGGATGCTGCTTGATTTTTAAGAGATTTCTCTCCCTTTTTCCTGGCAAATCACTTTAATACAGAGATTTTAAAAGGCAAGTCAGAGCCTCCCCGTGGTTTCCACATGAGTCACTGCCAAAAATTTAGAAGTCAGCCTTGTGATCATTTTTAAGAGGAAAAACAGCAGATTCTGCCTTATTCGCTGAGCATCAGCTCAGGCCAGTATGACTAAAATCCTCACTGGAAGCGCTAGCACCACTGTTTCCGAAACCAAAATAGTTATCAACAAGTACATAAAATGGAGGGGAAACTATTAAAGTGTACTCTATTTTGCAAAGGCAAGTCATTTCTGAGGTGAGATGTTTAAGAGGCAAAAGCATCCAAGAACTTGACAACCATACATGGCTTTCTGGACCACCTGGAACCTTCATCATCTCCTCTACCCACACTCACTTTCCTTGTTAAAATAACAACATGAAGAGTAATTCTGCTCTGGGACCATTGGGACAGATTTCAAAACTCCCTCTTCTGAGTCCAACAGTGTCTGAAGCCAAGTAGAGGGCTTGTAACTCAACCAGATAAAAAATATATCATAGAGTAAGTACCACAAGGCAGCCTGGTTTTGCCCTGAGGATTCAAACTGCCGACAAGTTCCGGAGGCCAGCGTTTCAGTGGAGCACCGTGTGCCGTGCCATCTGGTGGACCAGGGGAAGTTCACCACCATCACTGCTTCTCTTACCCCTGCCTTCCTCTCCTTTGTTAGTCCACTCAGAGGGAAAGCCCTGCTTATACTTTGTGCGTTTTACCTTCTGTTGCATAAAAGCAAAGAGTATCAGACCTTAAAAGGGGCAAAACACCCTAAGCCCGTATCTCCTCCCTCCTCCTTTCTCTGTTCTTTGCCCCCTCACCTGTCCTTGGCTCTCCACTCTGAGACTCTTCTAGCTGATTGCTTTGTTCCCTCCCTGTTTCTAAGAGAGCACAGTGAGGTGGAGAGTCAGGGAGCACCGTGAACGTGCTGGAGTCGGGGAGGTAGGGTGGGATGGGAGAGGACAGCTGATGGGGAGACACATCTTGACCCGCCCTCTGTTCCTGCTTCCCAGTCATTCCCTGTCCCTCTAACAACTCAATGCCTGGCTGGCCTCCTGGGCCAAGGCAGTTCGGCTGCCCTGGTCCTCCCTGGCTGGCCTGTTCCTCCTCACTGTCTCCCAGGAGCTGGCTCACTGTGCCACTGAAGGTAGACGTTCCCCCTTCTGAAATGAACTTGTCTTTATAGAGTCCCTTTGGCCTCGCAAGCAGCTAACCTGAACGCCATTCAACAAGAACGTGTCCGTGGACGAGAGCTGTCCTGAGCAAGAGCCACGCCCTAGATAGCATTGCAGGAACAAAGGAATTTTCCCTCAACTCCAATTCACTCTTTTTACCTCAACCAGACAGACTACAGCAAGGTCAAAGAGAGGGAGGCGGACTTCCCTGGTGGCGCAGTGGTTAAGAATCCGCCTGCCAATGCAGGGGACATGGGTTCGAGCCCTGGTCTGGGAAGATCCCACATGCCACAGAGCAACTAAGCCCGTGCGCCACAACTACTGAGCCTGCGCTCTAGAGCCCGCGAGCCACAACTACTGAGCCTGCGAGCCACAACTACTGAAGCCTGTGCGCCTAGAGCCCATGCTCTGCAACAAGAGAAGCCACCGCAATGAGAAGCCTGCACACCACAACGAAGAGTAGCCCCCGCGCGCAGCAACAAAGACCCAACGCGGCCAAAAATAAAAGATTTTTAAAATAAACAAATAAAATAAAATAATTTAAAAAAAAAAAGAGAGAGGGAGGCAGGTACTGAGAGAAGTTCGTCTTTGTCTAGCAGAGGGTGAGCACGGAGTGGCAGGTGCAGTCGTAATCCTCAGACCTGCATTTGGGTGACTGCTCCCAAAAAAGAAACCTGGCTTAGACATCCTGATAGGAAAAGCTCCTCAAAACAGAAACTGGCAGGACATCAGAAGTCGTTTGATTTAAATGGATTGCAGTGGATCCCACTGTAAGAGCCGCCGTCCAGAGACCCACGTGCAGGGCTCCCTCCCCGTTCAGCCGTCCCTAGCAGTGAAGGTCACTCACTCGTGTTAACTGAAGCCAATTGACTTGAACTGACTAACAGAAATTCCTGCTTCTTTATCTCTGAACAAGTGATCCAGAATAAATTGCTTAACCTCCCCAAGCCTCAATGGACCCAACTGTAAAATGGGACTAATGATGAAATTAACATCATATACTTTCACATGGGATTACTGAGCTAATGCATGTGAAAGCACCTTATACATAGAAAAACAAGAAGAAAATGTTAATTATTGTTTCTCAGAGAAACAGAATTAACACTGTAAAATGAGTTTAGTAAAGAAAAAAGTCAAGAATATGTTCTTGAATCCTCTTTAAATGTTCATTGAGATGACTTAATGCCCTTTAAAATAAGATTTATCAAATTGCTCCGAGACGCCCAGACCATACATCCTCTCCTGGTGTGTTATCATCTCAATCATCTGCCATCATCAGCAGGTCCTCACTTCCCTCTCCATAATGGAACACTTTCTAACAGCATCACTTACACTCTTATTCTCTCTTTTCTTCGTCCTCTAGCACTATTAAATGTGTGCTCACCGACCTTCTCCCCTCTTTATCCCATACATAATCCTTCCTCTTGTTTTACCATCAGCCCGTTTGATTGATTTGGGGGGTTTTTGCTTTTAGTTAAAGCACGCAGCACTCTGATTCTTAATCAAAGCAACATATTGCAATCTGTTTATCAAGCACACAGAGGAATGCTCAGATATGAGTCACATGGCTCCACATCCCTTGAAACTATATATAGTTTAATAGCAAAGTGAGAAATTCATGGTGCCAAAGTAAGTGTCTCACTCTGCAGCGCCAAACTCTGTGATTAAAAAATAATTTTCAGTTTGTTATCTGAATTTTTAGGCTATTAGGCAAACATTTAAATTAAGTGGAAACATGAGGATAGCTGACTAAATTTTTCAGTCTTAATCTGGATTTTAAATGCCATGTGCACACAACAGAAAAAAAGGCAAAATTAAGAGTGACAGCTGACAGAAATGAGAAAAGGAGAAAGTACATGGAGCTTGCAGGAAAATCACTAGACAGAATCTTCCCATTAGAGTTAGGATAAGGATAAGAACCGGGATTCACTTAGACGTTACAGGTTAATAGAAGAGAGTTTAATACGTTCATTTAATGAAGCCAAAAATCTTACACCCTTTGAATGTGGGATGCACTTGCCAACTTGTTTTCAAAGAGCAAATTATGGAAGGAGGTGGGAGGAGGAAGGAACTGTGTAGCAGAGAAACCTGACAAACACTGTCACAAACTGGGTGATCAAGGTCAACATCAATGGTTATATAAAAGTCCTGTTGGTAGCACGTACCCTTAATACAATGTGTTAAGGACGGCACTTCACGCCTATGGTCTTCCTCCCCAAAAGCCATAATCATAATCCCAGTGTATCTAAGAGAGAAAAACATCAGCATACCCAAACTGAGGGACATTCTAGCAGACACCTGACCAATACTCCTCAAATCTGTCAAGGTCATCAAAAACAAGGAAGGTCTTGAAAATGTCACAGCCACGAGGAGCCTAGGGAGACACGACAACTCAACATAAAGTGGTGCCCTGGAAAGGATTCGGAAAGAGAAAAAATTTATTAGGGGGGAAATAGTGAAATTTTAGTAAGCTTAATCAATAATAATGTGCCAGTGTTTCTTTCCTAGTTGTGAAAAGTGCACCATAGTTAATATAAGATGCTAATAATAAGGAAAACCAGGTGTAGGGTAGACAAGAACGCTCTATACTAGGTGGCAGAGATGGAGGTGGTCCAGTTGGAGGATGCTGAGCTCACCTCCCCTCATGAACACATCAAAACCACAACTACAGTGGAGCGTCTCTCGCCGAAAGCAACCAGGAGACTGGCAGAAAGGCTCTCCTACAGGCAAGGCTGTAAAGAAAGGTCCACACAGAGTCTGGTAGGAAGGGAGGGGACCTGCACCCCTAGCAGGGGACACGGAAGAGGAGGAGGATATCACAGGCACAGTGATCCTCCCTAAGGAGCGAGGAGTCCGAGCCACATATTAGGCACCCCAGCCCTGGGGTCAGACACCAGGAAGGTGAGTCCCCTTAGCTGGTTTGAACACCAGTGGGACTTACCAGAGGGCTGTAAGAAACCGACATTCCACTCCTGAAGAGCACATGCACACTTGCTCACTCCTGGTCACAGAATGGAGGCGGCAGATAGAAACTGCCTGGTCCTGAGGCTGGCTGGTCAGGACGGCCCCAGCGTGCAGCCCAGCCTGAACCAGGCACCTGCTCCGGCCCTTCTTGCTCTGGTCCTGCTCTCCACTAGGGCAAAGTTTGCCATTGCCAAGGAGAGTGTGCATACTTAGAGGACACAGAACCAACTCAGACCCAACCTTGCCTCTAACAAGGGTGGAGGCGGCATGTACAAGTGTGCGAGTCCCTGCCCACATGTGGGAGGAGTGAAACTAGCTCCAGGGCAGAGAACAACATTCCCTGCAGGAGCAAAGCCAGCTCAGTCGTGAGGCACCAACCCCTCTGGCCCCGACTCAGCCTCTAAACAAAGGACCCACAGTGAGGACAAAGTGAAACCGGCACAGAAGTGCAGCCCCAAGCCACTTGCCACTACCCCAACCAAGGTGGAGACTACTGTCACACACTCGGGAGAAGCCCAATCCCTCGGGGCTTCTCCTCCAGCCCCTTGGGCCCTGACCTTACCCCTGATAGGATGGTGACCACCACTGAGCACAGGAGAAGCCCTGGCTCACAACTGGTTCTGGCTCTAGCCTTCCATCTCCAGCCTTACCTCCCACCAAGGAGGTGGCTGCAGCACACCTGGGGGAAGATGTGACCTATGCTCACTCAGATCCAGCTCTCCTACCAAAGCCTCTGGGCACACACAGACTGCATAGGGATGCTCCCACACAAGGACACCCCTTCAAGACTGGGATAGGTAGCTGTTTCACCTAATTTCATAGAGACAGAGAAAGTTAAAACAAAATGAGAAGACAGAGGAACATGTTTCAAATGAAAGAACAAGGAAAAACAACCTGAAAAAAACGCCCTAATGAAATAAATAATTTACCAGATAAATAGTTCAAAGCAATAGTAATAAGAATGCTAATTGAACTTGGGAAAAGAATAGATGAACACAGTAAGAATTTTAACAAGGAACTAGAAAATATATAAAAGAACCAGTCAAAGCTAAAGAATACAGTAACTGAAATGAAAAATACACTAGAAGGAACACTGTTACGCAGACTAGGTGATACCGAAGCATGCATAAGCAATGCATAAGCAATCTGGAAGATAGAATAACGGAAAACACCCAATCAAAGAAAAACAAATTTTTAAAAAATAAGGATAGTTTAAGGGACCTGTGAGATAACATCAAGCATACTAACATTCTCATTATAGGGGTCCCAGAAGAAGAGAGAGAAAAATTGGTAGAAAACATGTTTGGTGAAGTTATGGCCAAAAACTTCCTGAACCTGAAGAAGGAAACAGATACCCAGGTACAGTAAGCACAGAGAGTCCCAAACAAAATGAACCCAGAAAGACTCATACCAAGACATATATATCATTATTAAAATGGCAAAAGTTAAAGAGATAATTTTAAAGGCAGCAAAAGAAAAACAGAGTCATACAAGGGAACCCCCATAAGGCTATCAGCTGCTTTTTCCACAGAAACTTTGCAGAACAGAGGAAGCGGCATGATCTATCAGCTTAAAACAAGTAGATATAGTTATATTTAACATATATGAACTCCAGGGTAACCACAAATCTAAAACCTACAACAGATCCACAAAAACTATAGAGAAAGGAACACAAGCATAACACTAAAGAAAATAATCAAACTCTTTAGGGAAGAGACAAAAGAAGAAGAAAAGAACAGAGAAGCACTATAAAAACAACCAGAAAAAAAGCAACAAAATGGTAATAAGTACAGACCTATCAATAATCACTTTAAATGTCAATGGCTTTAACGTTCCAACCAAAAGATGTAGGGTGGCCGATTGGACAAAAAGACAAGACCCATCTATGTGCTGCCTACAAGAGACTCCAGAGCTCAAGACATATACAGAATGAAAGTGAGGGAATGGAAAAAGATACTCCATACAAATGGAAACAAGAAGAAATCTGGGGTAGCAGTACTCATATCAGACAAAGTAGGCTTTAAAACAAAGTCTATAACAAAAGACAAATAATTTTTATATTATATAGGCATTACATAAGCAATATAATGATAAAGGGCTCAATAAAGAAGAGACTACAGCATTCATAAACATGTATGCACCAAATGTAGGAGTAAATATATACACCAAAGAGTAACAGAAATAAAGGGAGATACACACTAATAATGAACTATCAGAAAGAGAAAACGAGAACACTATCTTGCTTAAAATTGCATCAAAAAGAATCAAATACCTAGGAATAAACTTAACCACAGAAGTGAAAGACCTATACTCTGAAAACTGTAAGATACTGATGAAGGAAATTGAAGATGATACAAAGAAATGGAAAGCTATCCTGTGTTCATGGACTGGAAGAATTAATATTGTTAAATGTCCATACTACCCAAAGCCATCAGCATATTTAAAGAAATCCCTATTATGATATTCATGACATTTTTCATAGAAGTAGAATAATCCTAAAATTTATATGGAATCACAAAAGACCCTGAATTGCCAAAGCAATTCTGAGAAAAAAGAACAAAGCTGGACATATCATGCTCCCTGACTTCAGACTATACTACAAAGCTACAGTAGGCAAAACAGTATGGTACTGTCACAAAAACAGACACACATAGATCAATGGAACAGAGTAGAGCCCAGAAATAAACACACACACATATGATCAATTAATCTACAACAAAGGAGGCAAAAATATACAATGGGGAAAAGACAGTTTCTTCAACAAGTGGTGCTGGGAAAACTAGACAGCTACATGAAAAAGAATGAATTAGAACATTTTCTCACAGCATATACAAAAATAAACTCAAAATGTATTAAAGACCTAAATGTAAGATCTGAAACCATAAAACTCCTAGAAGAGAACATAGGCAATACACTCTTTGACATAAGTGTTAGCAATATTGTTTTGGATCTGTGTCCTCAGGCAAGGAAAACAAAAGCAAAAGTAAACAAATGGGACCTAATAAAACTTAAAAGCATTTGCACAGCAAAGGAAACCACTGACAATATGAAAAGACAACTTATGGAACAGAAGAAAATATTTGCAAATAATATCTCTGATAAAGGGTTAATATCTAAAATATAAACAGCTCATACAACTCAATATAAAAAAAAATTTAAAAATGGGCAGAAGACCTGAATAGACAATTTTCCCAAAGAAAACAATACAGATGGCTAACAGGCACATGAAAAATGCTCAACATCACTAATCGGCAGGAAAACGCAAATCAAAACCACAATGAGATATCACCTCACACCTGCCAGAATAGCTATCACCAAAAAGACAACAAATAACAAATGTTGGCAAGGATGTGGAGAAAAGGGAAACCTAGTACACTGTTGGTGGGAATGTAAATTGGTGCAGCCACTATGGAAAACAGTAAGGAAATTCCTCAAAAAATTAAGAATAGAACTACCATAGGATCCAGCAATTTCACTCCTGGGTCTATATCTGAAGAAACTGACACCAATTCAAAAAGATACATGCACCCCAATGTTCACAGCAGCATTATTTACAATAGTCAAGATATGAAAGCAACCTAACTGTCCATCAACACATGAATGGATAAAGAAGATGTGGTACATATATACAGTGGAATATTAATTAGCCATAAAAAAGAATGAAATTTTGCTATTTGCAACAACAAGGATGGACCTGGAGGTTATTATGCTTAGTGAAATAAGTCTGACAGAGAAAGACAAATACTGTAAGTTTTTATTTATATGTGGAATCTGAAAAATAAATAAATGAATATAACAAAACAGAAACAGACTCACAGATATAGAGAACAAATGAGTGGTTACCAGTGGGGAGAGGGAAGGGGAGGGGCAAGATCGGGGCAGGGGGTTAAGAGGTACAAACTACTATGTATAAAATAAATAAGATACAAGGATGTAATGTACAGCACAGGGAATATAGCCAATATTTTATAATAACTTTAAATGGGTTATAAGCTATAAAAATGTTGAATCACTACATTGTATATCTGAAATTAATGTGATATTGTAAATGAACTATACGTCAATAAAAATAATTTAAGAAGAACACTCTATACTATCTTTGAATCTCTTCTGTAAAGTAAAACTATTCTAAAATAAAAAGTTTATCAAAATATCACAGATCATTAACTGGAAAAACTAAAATTAATTAGTTTCAATGCTAGCACTTTATAGGGCTCGGATAAATAGAAGGTAAATTTTGTTTTATTGTTGTTTCCACATCCTCAAATTCCAAATCAGGCCTCTCTTTCATCTTCTTGTCCCCCTTTCTGCCCTGGTGCTAGGTGTCTTCTGCTGCCACTAAACTGCCAAGGAGAGGCCTCCATCTCTAGCCAGCTCTCCCTCTAAAGGCCCTAAACTTAGTCCCTTTCCTGGCTCTACCCTGAACTCCACCCCCTGTTCCCTGGGAGTAACTAATCCATTCATTGATGTTAATGTATCAATAGCTCTTAAGTAATCTACAGGTCACCTGGAGTAATTCATTTAAAGACAACAAAATGAATTTAATGTGAAAGGTCCATAAATTGGGGGGTAAAGCAAGCTTTTCTGGACTTTTCCATCATGCCCAGGGAATGTTAGAGGGCCCACTCTTCAAGGAGACAGCTGGATTGAATGTGTAAACTAAATCTCAGTGTCCTACTCAGACTTTAAAGAAAATCAACAACTAAACTGCTTTCATTTTGCAGTTATCTACTTAAGACCAAAAGTAAGTCCTTCCTGTGGACTGAATTATGTCCCCCAACAAAATCTGTAATGTTCAAGCCCTAATCCCCAATGTTACCGTATCTGGATATAGGATCTTTAGGAGGTAATGAAGATTAAATGAGGTCATAAAAGTGGGGCCCTAATCTGACAGAAGAAGAGAGTCCTCCATGTGAGGACACAGGAAGAAGATGTCCATCTACAAGCCAGGAAGAAAGCCACACCTGGAATCGCATCAGCCAGCACCTTGATCTTGGACTTCCCAGCCTCCAGGGCTGTGAGAAGTAAAGGTCTGTTGGTTAAGCCACTCAGCCTGTGCTATTTTGTTATAGCAGCACAAGCTGACTAATATAGTTCTTTATGAAAGAAAAAGTAGTTTTAGAATATGGGAGCAAACATATTTACTCTCTGTAAAATGATACTTGTTGAAAAGATCAGTTTGTCAATGTTGACAGAGTGTATTTCGGAAAAGTATAAACCCTGTCCCTTTTTTTCTCATTCCAGCACATGGTCTTATCCAATCGAATGCATAAAGATTTTTTCTTTATGGGAAAAAAGTGATTCACTGAATCACTATCTCCATATTTCAATACGCACGTGACACATGACCCTCAGATGGGTGCCCTACACACAGTACATTTCCTTCCTTTTCTAGATAAGTTTTATCCATATTTATCCAGGGAAAAAATTAGATAAAATTTTACCATTTTTATGCACTGGATCTTAAAAGAGGGTTCTGTGTGGCAGCATTTCAAATGCCTTATGTCTAATTCAGTTAATACTCCCCCAAATTTCATAACTGGGGTGCATCATCCAGTTGCATTCAGTTCGTGAACATCTGAATGCAAAGCTCATAATAATTTTCAAGAACAGGGGGAAACTGCTTGATTTTGTAAATAATTAAAAGAATTGGGACATAAGGTCAACCTCCTCAATCATGAGCGGCTGACGATCTTGTTCATCTCCCTGTGTAATTGCCAAGACCCAATGTGTTTCTATTTTATTAAAATAAAGGGGCAGGTAGTGTCCCTATAATCTCTCACAGTGGCCTTCTTTGTATTATACCAATCATTCTAACTCACCGAAGTTGATGCCTACTACTCATCAGTTAAAATCACAACAAGGTACAGACAAGCAAAGTCTTCGATTTGCTAAAAGCATCCTATTTTTTTTCTCTTTAGCTCTGATGACTGAAATAGTTTCAAAAAGGGTATTCATGCTAAGAAAGGAAGACCTCAACTCAAGACTGCAGAATTCTCTCTGGTTCACCACCACCTGGAGAAGAGTGAAAATATCCCTGGACTGGGGGACTGGGACTTCAGGGCTCACTCCACCAGCTCTATGATCTTGAAGGTTTGGAGTACACGATGTCTAAAGTCCCTGCAGCTCGAACAACTAAAAACCTGAAACTAATTCAAGGTTCTGATTTGAAAGGCTGAGAGAAGAAGGAGAAACTGTTTGGGGTGTGTTGTTTCCAAGTTTTTAAGTTTGCGGCACAATAGCTAAACGGGAGGATAATCAGTCATCTCAGTTCAGCTTTCTGCTGTGACACATTTGAAAGCAGTCCAGCTGGTGCAGAGGCAGAAATACAGGCTGTAGCAGGCGTGCGGCTTAAGCAGTACGACTCCTGCCTTCTATTACAGTGCTTTGTAGGAGACTAGACATTAAGGGTAAAACCGGAAATTCTAGCTTAGCTATTCTGTGCTAAAAATCTTTAAAAGATGGAAACAGAGACTGACTGACAGAGACAGAGAAGATGCTGAGCTATAACAGCTTTCAAGTCAACCAGAGTGGAAACACTGGAAGCAGCTCAAGAGTTCTCAAATCAATTTTATCAAAAGAAGGAACATTTCAAAGAACTCCCTTCATTTGCTATCATGGTAGATGTCATGTCTGAGGTGACTGTGTTTAGAGTAGGTCGCAGCCGTAACAGCACTGGTTTTGACTGGTTAATCTACAGGTGCTGCTACGAACACCTTGAACACTTTGAATCAATACTTAGTTTCTCTTCGCCTTCAACCGTAAAGCCCTTCCTTTAGAAAAACCTTGCTAATGCCAGCTGGCATTTACTGAGTGCTTACTCCATGCACCACATGCAGCATCTCGTTTAATCCTCCCCAAAACTCTATGACACAATTACTATTATTATCATCCGCTCTTGACAACAGAGAAAACTGGGACACCGAGAGGTTAAAAAAGTGGCTCAAGTTTACAAAGCAAGTAAAAGCAGACAGACTCAAAACCTGACCTGTGGGATTATTAAACCAGGCCCTCACCTGCAAAGCCACTTGGGAGAAACAGCAGACCCTAGTTCTTGACACGGCTCAGCCATTAATTACCTCAGGGAGCTTGGCTACCTCATCCCTTCTTTGAGTAAAGAGGATTGGTCTAGATGATCTCTAATGTGTCCAGGGAAATCTAAAATTGGGATCACCCAGATATGTTGAAAGACCATGACTCTGTCCTAGTTATCTCAGAGAAGCCTGTCCGGGACAGTGGAGCCTACTGGATCTATTTATGCTAACTTAATATTGTGCTGCACACATAGCAATTCCTAACACTCTGCACGTTGGTTTGTAGTTATCTGGGTCCATGTCTATGTCTGACTAGAAATCCTTGAAGGCAGGAAACATAATTCATCACTGCATTCCTCTGCACTGTCTAGCCGGTGTCTTGAGTATGATTCACCTTCAATGAGCACAGCCCGATGGACTGAATCAGCTACGGAACCCAGGGAGGAACGGCTGGTTTATACAACTGTATATTCCAGGAAGTGTCTACGCCACCTGCAAGGCCACTGGGGTGCACCCTTGGTGGCACTAACATGTCATGAGGAAATTTCTATAAAGTGTGTTTTTCTTAATCTGCCTCTAAAATTTTGCACACTTTAGGAAATTTTCAGGAAAAATGGGGGGGGGGGGCAGTTGCATTCAACAGCATATCTACTTAATGAATGATCAGAGTACAAAGTAAGTGTGCTATTAGGAAGCAGAGGACATGAATTTAGTTTTTGTTAAAAGAAAAACAACTTGTAAGATTAAATTTATGGGAAAATCATATATGTGTATATACGTGTGTGTGTGTGTGTATATATATATACACACACACACAATGAGTCAAAAAACATACACATCATAAATGTAACACTACTTCACAGTCCCAAGTTCAGATGATTTCTATACCCCTTACAAAACAATGGCTACCCAGAAATTGACCAAATTCAAGTGGCTACGTGGGATTTTCCTCTCCTCTTTCCTTCTTTCCTCACTAGCCCACACAGACCCCACCAACATTTGGCCATCTTCCCCTACCCCTGGCACCAAAGTCCAACTATAATTAGTATTGACCCTTGTCCAAATGCATGTGCACAATGGTGGGTTTGGTGATGAAGAGAGGGAAAGAGAGAGTAAGTCTCCTACCTTCTCATGGCCAGTTCCCCATCCCACCTATTAATTCTCCCCCAGCCAACAACTAGGCACCTTGTGAGCCGCCCCTTACCCATTTCCTTACCCAGTGTCCTACTTACCCTGTCCAGCACAGCTCCTGCTCTGGAGCCCTGCTCTTCCCCCAAGCCTTCACCCCAACTTCCAAGGCCTTCTTTTGAAACCTAAGTGAGGTCTTCCCAGAAAGTCATGAATACATCTTGTTTTAAAGACCTAGTGTCTAAATGAAATGAAGAATAAGCGCAATGGAAAGCTGAGATGAGGAAAGAGTCTTTTTACAATATGGATGCTTCCTGGTTGTGGTTAGAATTAAAAGTCATAAGTACCAAAGTATTGGCAAGGATGTGGAACAGCTTGAGTTCTCTTATACTGCTGGTGGGAATATAAATTCGTACAAGCACTTAGGAAACTCTTTGGTGGAACCTACTGAAGTTATATATACATATGCCCTATAACCCAGTGTCGCTGACTATATACGGCCCAAGTTCTGCACCTTGCCCTATATCCATGTCCTTAGCAGTGTAACTTTGCAGTTTTTCCCACATCCATTGATACACTTTCTGCTCCTTGACTTCGGGCCCAGCCATGTGACTGGCTTAGGCCAATGGAACGTTAGCAGATGTTGCTTGCATGCTCTGTCATGTTCTCTTGTGCCTAAGCCACCTCCTTGAGAACAACATGTCCAGTGGTCCAAGGGGAAAGACAGCAGTATAGCTGACCAATGGATGTGCATCTCTAGCGTGGCCATATGACAGAGTACTACACAGCAATAAGAAAGAGTTAACTACTGCTGCATGCAATGATGAATCTCACAGATTTAATGATAAGCTAAAGAAGCCCAAGACAAACAGTAAATACCGTTAAGATTTCATGTCTATGACGTCCATAAACAGATAAAACCAATCTAGTTTAATAGACATTAGAATCATGCTTACCTTTGAGAGACCATCTACGGGGAGGGAGCACCAGGAAGCGTGTTGGGGACTGACCTGGATGGTGTTTACACAGGTGTGTCTACACACGTAGAAATGCATCAAGCTAGATTTGTGCACTTCATTCTCTATGAGTCATTCTTCCATGAAAGAGTACATTATTACAAATAAATTACATAATTCTTAGGCTTTAGAGGGGTCGTGTGTCTGCTTCAGGAACAGCAGGAAGCTCTGAGAACCAATTCTGGCTGCACCAAGAGAAGAAGCTGCACAGCTCAGAAGCAGGATAGAGTAGGAGGAGGGGGTTTGATTTCCCAGGCCCTGGATGCCTGTCACGCAGTTGGAGAGAGTAGAGATGAGGAGAAATGTGTTTCCTGCACCCTCAAATCCAGAAATCAATTCACCTGAGAAGCACAATATGTGCTGCTACTGGACATACAGGCTGACTGGCCTCCAGGGCAAGCCTGCTAAAGCTACACTGTCTCCGTGAGTGAAAAAGTACTGCTACTTCCAGACAAGTTAAATGCATTACCCGTTGGTAGGCTGAAGGCAGCCTTTTCTATCCCTGTAAACGTTCATGTTTACTTCTAGCATTGGTTACTCCCCAGCTTGCTAACTCATCCTCTGAGTTCAGCTCACACTCGCCACTCCTGGAAACTCCCCACATGCAGCCCCTCACCCTCTCCCCCTATTCACCACACTCTAGGCTTAGGTAGTTACCCGTTTCCAGTATTCTCACAGTGCCCTGGGCACAGCTTCACAGATGCATTTCCCACACTGGATTGTAATTTATGTGCTTTTATTCTCCGCTAGGCTATAAGCTCCTTGAGTCTGAAGGCCACAACGTATATGTGATTCTTGGTGCCTGCCTCACTGCATCACACAAACTTTGTGGACGAAGGAATGCTTTACCCCAACCTAAGATGCTGTTCCCGCCTCTCCACCCATCCAAACCCTAACTTGGATAAATGACTCAATTCAAGTGCTTCCTCCTGTGTGAGACTCTCTTTGACCTCTCTGGCTACACCGAGCTTCCCCTTCGCTGAAAACCTGAGACCTTCAAGGGTTCATTGTAAGTATCTCTCATCACTCCCCATCAGCTTCGAGTTTGCATGTATCTTCCCAGTTAGATGTTTAATTATCAACGTCAATATTTTAGCAAATGTTTTTTCTAGCTATCTCTTTACATTCATAGATATGTTTAGATATATAGATATGAACTTACATATCTATTCAACTACTAAGTAGAATTAGAGCATACATGTGTTCTGGAACCTCCTTTTTGTCCTCGAAATAGGTTGTAGAAATTCTCCCAAGTCAATACACTTCATTGGCTTCGTAGTACACCACTGTATGGTGTACTACACCCTTATGGACGAGCATTTAAGTGTTTTCCAATATTTCTCTACCACAAACAAGGCAGAAATCAATATCTTAGTACATACATCATTTCAGACTGGTATAATTATATCCTTAGAGCAAACCTCTTGAGGTGTGATTGCCAAGTCAAAGAGTCAAAGATTTTATATTTGTATAAACATTCCTAGATTACTTTCCAAAAACAGTGTCGGTTAATAGGCCCAAATCCTTTGCCCAGAACCACTCCTCCACCACATCCCACTCTTTGAGACTGATTAATTACTTTCTCTCCTAGAAGGACAAAAACCTGGCAGCTTAATTTTGCATTTTGCCTTAAGAGTGTCTGTGTGTGTGTGTGTGCGTGTGTGTGTGTGTGTGCGTGCGCACTATTGAAAGGCGATGTCAATCAGAATTCTCCCTTCCATGTCTCTAGTTATTGCCACAAGTAAACATTTCAACTCTCACTCTTAACATTGGCAATAAACATATGAAAAGATACCCAATCTCCCCACTAATCAAAGGAATGCAAAATAAAATAATAATGACTGTTTTGGTTTTAGTTTCTTGCTGTTGTTGTCATTTGGGGGTGAAGGCAAAGAATAATATTCTCCGTTGAGGCAAGTGTGGGGAAAAGACACTTATGTTCATTTTTTGGTTCTCTTGCCTAACTGCGGTAGCTGGCGCTTCCAGAACAATTTCACACTACTGTGGTGATAGCAGCACGCTTGTTCTTATCCTGACACTAGTAGTTGTATTTCCAGCATCTCAGTCATCAAGCACAAAAAAGTTTTTAGTTGAACTTTATATTTTTATTTATATTTCACTCACAGTTCGCTTAAAATTAAATGACTTTTAACAAATGAAGTTTTTGCTTATCTTTCAAGATAAATACACACTGATTGAGATGCTTACGATGGGTGTGATATAAACCAGACAGTTTCTACCTGCCTACCCGTCTGTCTAACAAAGAACTTTTTCAGTTTCTGTCCAAACACGAGGTTTGTTCCACGTTTCTGGACTAACGTACAAAAACATAGTTAAAACACATGTCCTGAGTGTATGTACAGCATAAGAGTAATAACTATTATCAAGATCCATGTCACAAACCGTATCAAGCCCTGTTTATTAATTTCATCTTAGAGAAACTAAGCCAATTTTTGGCAAGATACAGTCTGATGTAAAGAAATCCTGTTTGAGACAAGATAGATATAAAACCACAGGATAAGATTACCTATAAACAGCTTTCACAGCAAAATCAGACATCCATTTCTTACCCTCAGTGAGACACAAATGGAGCCCAAGATGTTTCATCACTCCTTCCCAAAGTTTATGAAATAAAGTGCCCTCTGATGAATCCAATTTCAGGAACTGGCATTGTTTCTAAATTCTGCTTCCTCTATTTGGCTAAGAATAAATCTGTTAAAATATTAAGATATGCCAGTAAGTGGTATCATGTTTTCTCTCACCACCTGCAGCTACTTATAGTATCTTTGAACTAAAAGCATCTCTGCTTATTACTGTGATCAAGCACTGGCCATGTCATTTGGACCACACAGAGAATAGATTACGTTAATGTAATGTAATACTGTAGATTTGTATAAAATAAATATTATGGCACTAAATGCACACATTTTACAAGCAATCAATCATTCACTTTATTTAACCTCCTTTATTGATGTATCATTGTCCAATGTTATACACATGGCTAAGATGGAAAAGTAACTCAGGCACCAGTTCTGCCCTCAAGTGCTTCCTGGTGTAGTGGAGAGACAAAATGTGGACACAGTTACAGAAGCACAGAAAAGATAAAGTGTCGTGGTGGTTCCAACAGGAAGATTACGCACATTTTGGAGTGATCAGAGATGTCTCAATGGACACGTGGCTTTCGGATTAGACTCAAGAAGCAAGAGGAGATTTCTCCATGTAGAAAATAGAGAAATCGTATTCCTAGATGACAAAGGAGTGTCATCGGCACAGGAACTAAGACAGGGTTCACGGTTTGTGCTGGGAAAACAAGAATAACTCTTTGGCAGGATCACAAGAAGAAGCACAGCAAGCAGGCACACATTTGGTAGCTTCAGATATGGCCAGCTCAATTAAGCCCTTGACGTCAACACCATGCTAGGGAGCATGAACGTGACTCTGTAGGCAACTGGTAGTTGCTGAAGAGGCTCTTAAGAAGGGGTACAGCTTGCTCAGAGTTGTCTTTAAGATGTGGAAAAGGTGGAGTTCTAAGTATTTTAACAAAGATTGCACACAAACTTAAGTGTGGTGTTCTTTACACTTCAGGACACTTGTATTCAATAAACTGAGTCTTAATTGATAGATGTACGTACTGATAGAACTTATAGCAGGGACTGCTAATCGTTGCCCAATACCTATTTATCCCTTTTGTTAAAGAACTCCCAAAATTAGGCTGGTCACAGGCTACCAGAATAAAGACCAAACACTTGCTAGTTTGCCTTGCAGCTAGATGTGATCATTAGACTAAATGGTAGCCCATGGGACATAGTCTGAAGTGCTGTGCCCCACTTCTGAGCAGTGGCCTCTAGACATTTCCACACATCTCTAGAGGAGTGTTCTTTCCCTTCTTTTTTCCTTTGTCCTGGAACGTAGATGTAATGTCTGGAGCTGAAGCAGCCATTATCGGCAATAAGATGAACTTGAGATGGAAGTCACATATATCAGGACAATAAGAGGAAGAGCTTGGACTCTGACACATGGAGCACCTGCACTGCCCGGAGCACCTTACCTGACATTTTTATGAAAGAAAGAAAGAAATTCTTTTATTTTCTGAGCTTCAGATATTTTGGATATTCACCACTGGCACCTAAACCAAATCCTATCTGACATGGTTGGGAAAGGAGCTTTCTGTAGCTACATGTCCAACAAATCTGTTAGCTTCACCTTAGGAACTCAAGAATTCTGTAAGGGATGGGGCAAGTCATACTGGACAATCCAATTAAACTTGAGAAACTGCATCCAATAGCTGAAGAAAACACATTCTTTTCAAGCACACATTACACATTTACAGAAATTAACCATATAGCTGGCCAAAATTCAAGTCTCACCAAATATTGAAAGACTGAATTCATATCAAGTATGTTTTCTAATCACAAGGCTATCAGTAACACAAAGATAATCCTCATACGTTTAAAAATTAACTGCATGATGACTTGTTAATGTCTATATCCCAATCAGATTCTAAGTTATATAAGAGAAACTGACAGATCAAGCTGGCCAAGAAAAGGGGAAAAGTTTGTAATGATGTGAACGTAAATTCTTAAACAAATAAACATGATCTCAATCAAAAATAGGCAAAGGATATGGACGTATTTGCACACACACAGAGATGCCAATGGTTAGTAAACACAGAAAGCAGTATTCCACCTCACTAATAATTAAGAAAATGCAATTTAAAATAACAAGGTATTACTTTTATAAAACATTAATAATTTAGTTTACCAGTAATTAATAATTGATGATTTCCAGTGTTGGTGAAGATACAGAAAATGGCCACTGTCTTACACTGCTGATGGAGAGTCATATTAATACAGTGCTGAGGGTGGTCAATTTGGAAGTGTCTTTCAAAAGTTTAATGGCACATACTTCATAACCCAACATTTCCACATCTGGCTCAATCCTACCGTAATGTTCCCAACATGTGTGTAGGGTTATCTGCAGCATTTTTATAACAGTGAAAAATTATAAACTACCTAAGTGTCCCTCAACAGGAAAACTGTTAAATAAATAGATTCATTCTGAAGAATATAATTAATGCATTAGTTAAAAAAATAATAGTCATATGTGATGACATACTGTCAAGTAAAAGAAACTAAAGAATAAGGCACGAAGCGAGGGAAAAATACTATAAATACACAAACATATATGTATATACATGTAAATGCATTCTTCAAAAAGTACTAGAAGGCTACAGACCAATGTTTTAACAGTGATTACCTGGATTGGGGTGGGGCCTTGGGGGTAAAAAAAGAGAGGGATTATCCATTTTTACTGGTCTCTATATTATCTGAATTATTAAAATTTTAACATACTTTTTATTATGTTTTCCTGAGTTACTTGTGTAGTTAAAAACAGTTCAGTAAATTATTAAATTTACCCCAAATCTCACAGTGATATGTGGTGACTCATAAACTAGGATTCAGTCTCCTTAACAGATCAGAAAGTGTTTTTCCATTTTCCCAAAATGATTTAAACTTTTCTGAACACCAGAGAGTTTGATTGATCCTGTAAATGTGGGCACAACTTATACTGAAGCACCTCCAAGTGAGATACACTTTTCTAGATGCCCGTTCTTATAGCATTTGTGAGAATTAAGCCAGGCAATGCCTCTTAAGCACATAAGAGCTCAATAAATGGCAGCTATTATTATTATTATCAGTTAGAATCTCTACAAGCAGTCCTTGTAGTGCGACACAAACTTTACAATAAATGTGCTTATTTTCCGAGCTCATCAAAGGCTCAGCCACAGTCAGCCTGAGAAAGCGTGTACAAGGCGAGATGCCCGAATATACTCTAATCCTCCTACACCAGATCGCTCTCAACCACACTTAAGAAATATTTTCAGTCCTGGAAATGACATATTGGGATTTGCTTAAAGTAAACGCTTGTCTGATCTACATCACTTTACACTGTTGCTTGCTATGCAATCAAGTTAGTTTTAATCCATAAATATCTCTAAGTATACAAAGCAATATAATTTTTGTACTGAGTTCTGAATGGATTTACTAGATCCTTAAAAGATAATAATCGTATAATTTAATCATTGTAAAGTCACTTTGCTGGCACTGTTTGGTTTTGATCAGACATGTAGAAGAAATTCCATTATCAGACTCTGATACCACATGAGAAATGAGCTCTTTTCTAAAGTGCTGGCCAAATGCTGACTCACAATTGATAAGGAGTTCTGTGTTACTTTTTATATCATAGAACTGTCATCCATATATAATTAGCACCTTATCTGAAGTATAGTTTGCCTTCAAACTATAAACTAAAACTGCCTTCAACAGTGGCCAATATTCTCCTAGTTCTTTATGGAAATACTAGTCTTATGTCAATGTGGAGCTGCTGGGAAATGGTTGAATGAATATGTTTTAATACAGAACGTGTAATGCAGATACATTATTGATGTAAGAATTTCTCTCCTTACTCCCAATGAAACTTCATGCTATTTCATTGAAAACCGTCCCAATTTGCTATCAACCCTTTGCTGCAATAGCACCATAAAATGAATACGCTCTGTATTTTGCTAAAGACTTAACTGCTGAAAACATGTTATTGTCCTCGTGAAATAATTTTAATTTACTTGTGTTTATTTCATTTAGCACCTATGGTCTGCTACTCAGACAAAAAAGCATTTACTAAGTAACATAAGCCATTTTTCTCACCCTATGAAAATCTGATGAAGAACATTTTTCTAGCTGTCCAAACTAAAACATACACGATCAAGATATTCAGCTATAAATTAACCATTCAGCAATTAACCATTAATTGCTAATTTATGCAATCATTATCATGTTTAGCTTTTTAAATCTTCTCTGAAATCTATGCTGGCCTCAAAATACTTTCCAATTTTTAATAAGGCAAGAGTATTACATGTGTATCTTTATGTAAAAGGCAGTATACTTCTTTTATATATTTATCTGTTCACTTAAAATCCGCCCCCCCCCACTTTATCTCTATTTAAAATATATTTAATGAATGTTATGCTCCCATAGTCATCTATCGGAAGCCTCATGTACCTACAGGCCCCCACCCTGCCTGTGATGCTGGAAGCCACAGTGCTGAAATGGTTTTCCCCGACAGAGCATAACATCCTTTCCACCTTTTACCATGATTTCCTGTCCTTCTTAATAAATGAGTTACTCAGCCGAGAAGGCAGGGACAGTGTTACTAACCAAGTTCTTTGAGCTAGTTATGTATTGTTCATTTTCAGTAACTAATAGGTCACCTTTTCCAAGCATTGAACCAAGAGTAACTGTGGCCTCATTGCTCTGGAAAGGATAGTCACATGCTTCCAGACAAATAATCTGTTTGTCTAATACCCACTATTAATGTTCTTGAAATGCTTTGTACCTCCAAAATAAAAATATAGTTCCCATTTAGAAAAAGAAAATTCTATTTATCTTTCCTTTTTCCTTCCTCTATTTCCTTTTTATCTATTCCAGTTATTTCCAGGGTATAAAGCCTTTCCTGGGGACTCAAAACCAGACAGAAACACTCATTCTTCATGGTCCCTCCCCCGAGTGATGAACCTCAGGAGATGGCCGGGACCTCAACAGTTACCGCTTAATTAAGGTTCCTCTGGTTGTTAACTAAGAACTTAACCCTCTTGGAAAAAATTTTCTCCCTCAAGCAAGATGGCCTGCCATTAGTAAAAACAATCAGTAGTAATTAAAAACCTCATTTTCACACATAGTTCCTAAGTTTTACATCATGAAAATTGCTTCTCATCTAATACTCTTTAAAAATGTTGCCCTGAGCAAAATAAAAGGCCCTCTTTGAAAAAGACTAAAGCTGAACAAAAGGAGCCAAAATATAATCAGTTTCTCTTTCAAATAATAAAACTGCCCCAATATATGAATCCAAATAAGGGATATTCTTTTTGTCTTATTTCAAAAATATCTAAAATACTTGATCATCAATATATTACAAATACTTTGGCAGAGACGCTAGATGTCATAATTATCTTCTGCTTAAACTTGTTGTACCCAAATATTCAATGGGCAATCAAAATGTGAATGTATTCCCTAAAATAACTTTAAATGGATTTAACATTCTGCTTGAGTTCACATGATTTATATTCTTAAACTATTTAATAAGTAGTTATTCCAAAATCTCTGAACAGACTAAAGTTTAAACCCCCAAACTTGCAAAGTAGAATAAAGAAAACAGACAATGTTTCATATAATCAAAATCTAATCAAATCGGGGTGGGGGGGGTGGGGGGAAGTGCCTTTTCTGAAACAAATTAGGTAAATAATAACAGATGTCAAAGCCTTTTAAGTAAATGGAACCTAGGCCAAATTTATTTTCAAATGAGATGGAAAAAATATATATAAATATCTCTAACCTAATGGAATTCTGGGCACCATGGGTCAAATTTCAAGAACATGACTGTAGTTATCAGGAGACACTAGAGGGCAGAGTTGCACAGAGAAGCTCTTCTGACATCTAATTAGCAAAAGGGATACCAATAATCAGATGCTTGCTCTTTATATAAACCCTCAAGATACTGACTTGTCTTGAAAGGTTTTAGACTTTTAACAGATGATCTAAACTAGTCCAGTACAATCAAACAAACACAGGAAACCCACACTAGGGCTCCATGGAGAATACTTGTCCTAAGAATGATCTATCTTCCTTCCTACACATGTTCATGACTATAACATCTCACTCCCCATGAAACAACCATCACTTTTCTCCTGAATAAAAAATCTTACTAACCCACCTATGCTCATGCCTTCGAAAGCTAGGGGTTTTGAGTTTCAGAAGACATTTCCCATCAAATTTGGGGAATGATTTATTCCAAGTACCATAAGCTCAAACAAAATTTGTCTCCATATTATTAAAAGTTTTCTGAAGAGGAGGAAGAAGTGTTCAACCTTCAGAACTCCTTTGTGTTCATTCTCTGTCAATGACAGAGATTCAACAAAGATGGGCTGCCCGGCATTCCACTGTACTGATTAATGGAAGCCATTTATGTCAAGTGGATTTTGGAAGCTGAAATATCAATTTCTGTAGCTCTAAGAACAACATAAAAAGTCATTTCCCCTCTTTCAGCCACTGCATGACTTTCACAGTGGCCAAGTCATGTACAAGCCACATCAATAGCTCCTAATTACAGTAACTTGAAAATTACAGCCTCAAACACTCATTCTCCAAAGAGCCAAGTTTTCTAGATGGCATTCCATGAGATGATGGAGCCTCTCTTCAAAACAATCCATCTCAGAAAATGTGTGTTTTTCAACAGAAAAAAAGTGTATTTGTCCTAGAAGAGTGTTTTACTATCACTATATTTACAAAATATACTCATAAAAATCAGTATTAAAAATAGTTATAATACAAATAGGCTGAATTTCTCATATGTTTCTCATATATGATGATGGCTTTTAAGATCCTAACCTCTTGATAATTCTGTAGCTTGAACAGTGAATGTGACAACATAAATATATATTTTAAATAACTCAGGAAGAGCAAATTGAGCATTTGTGATTCTTAGAATCTAGAATACATTTTTCACTATTTCTCCCTATTCTTTTTCTCTTAATACCTGTCTGATGGTACCCTTTTTTCCTGGCTTTTAAAACCAATGTCTTGAATATTCACCATAACATCCAAGATATACATACAATGGATCAAGGAAATTGGGCCCCTATTGAGGCATTTAATATATTGATGCAAATTATAAAACTATAGGCTGTAAAATATTGACCTCTCCAGTCCACTCATGGAAAACTAAAACTCAGAATGAAATGTACTTCAGCAGGAAAACTAATCATGGCAAACATTCACTAGTATATCCTATTTCTAGAAAGCCATAGATGAAGAATTTCTGTCAATCAATGTCAAAGATCATGCATTGGTGCCCTTCCCTAAACACTTCATCTAAAATTTTAACCACCCCTCTCAACATTTCATATCCCCCTTCTTTGCCCAGTGTTTTTCCCTTAGCACTTACCATTAATTAATTTACTAATTCTTTTACTTGGAATTTTTACTTGTATATCATCAATCTCCCTCTCTGGAATGTATGCCCTCTGAGGGCAGGGATTTTATTTCTTTTGTTTATTCTTTTGTTCATCTCCAGTCCCTAGAACAGTGCCTGGCACCTAGTAAAGTAATTAATAAATATTTGCTGGATTATTAAATGGATGAATAAATAAATGAATAAACAACAAATCCAAAACCTGGCAGAACTGTACGTGTTCCAACAGAATAATAGATCCTTCTAAATTGATAATTGTACAAAAAAGCAATCTCAACAACATTCGTTGAGTTTTGTAAGGCTCTATTTCAGGAATAACTATATACAGGTCCAAATAATCCAACTATACGCTGTCTGCAAGAGACACACTTTAGATTCAAAAACCAAATAGGTTGAAAGTAAAAGAATGAAAAAGATACATCATAAAACAGTAACCAAAAGAGAGCTGGAGTGGCTATATCAATATCTTAAAGATAAAAATTGTTACTAGAGACCAAGGACATTTTCTCATGATAAAAAAGTTGATCTGTCAAGAAGATTTAACACTTATAAATGTATTTGCTCTTAATAACAGAGCCCCAAAATATATAAAGCAAAAACTGACAGAATTGAAGAGAGAAAAAGACAATTCAACAATGACATTTAGAGACTTCAATACCCCACTTCCAACTAGACAGAAGATCAACAAGGAAATAAAAGACATGAACAACACTATAAACTAACTACACCAAGCACACCTTTATAGAACACACCACTCAACAACAGCAGAATACGCACTCTTCTTAAGAGCACATGGAACAATTCTACAAGATAGACCGTATGTTAGACCGAAATTCCTTACCCAAAACACTTTGGGCCATATGTGTTTCAGAATTCCAAATTGTACAGATTTTTAAAATATGATATGGTACATTTTTATTGTATTATGTAATATCCCACATGCTCAGCAGGGTCTAGGTCAACATCCTGTAACCAATCACAATATTTCTATGGCAAAATATATGAAAATTGACACTACCTGAGATAAAGACTATAAATAGCTTCAACTCAGTTCAGGTGTTTTGTCACAAAATAAATTACAAAAAAATTTTTTAACTCTTGCTTCTACTTTCAAAGCATTTTTCAAATGGATCCACTTTTCTTCATCTCTGCTGCCATCATCCTAATATGAGCCCCTGTTATGTCCTTCCCACCCATCAGGGAGAATTTTAACAGCACCCCTGCTCTCAGCCCAGGCTCCTTCCAATCCAGTCTTTACAAGGCATTTGTTACTTTTATTATATTACTCCTCTGCCTGAGACTCTACAGTGATATCCCATTGCTCTTAGAATGAAACACACCTTCCTCACGATGGCCTACATGGTAAGGTGCATCCCTACTTCCCCAAGATCTCCTACTTCTCCTCACTTGTGGACTTCTTCTTATTCCCTTCAACACAAGCTCTTTCCTACTTAGAGTCTTTAGTCTAGCTGCTCCCCCTTCCAGAATGCTCTTCAAAGAGTTTTTTCAGAGGGGAATCATCATCAATCTTTAGATCTAAGCTCGGATGTCATCTCTTCAGAAAGACTTTCCCTACCCTTTCTATCTAAATACACTTAGCCTTCCCCATACCCTTTAAAACAAACAAACAAACAAAACACTGGGGACTTTCCTGGCGGTCCAGTGGTTAAGACTGCAGTGCTTCCACTGTAGGGGATGCAGGGCTGATCACCGGTCAGGGAACTAAGATCCCACATGCTGCACAGCGCGTACAAAAAATAAAAAAATTTAAAAAAATTTTTAAGAAACTGCATTTTAAAGTTGCTGTAGATGTACATAAAAGTTGCAAAGATAGTACAAAGAGTTCCCATATATGCTGCGCACAGTTTCCTCTACTGTCAACCTCTTACATTGCTAAGGTACATTTATTTACAACTTAGTAAACCAACACTGGTACGTTACTATAATATTAACTAAGCTCCACACTTCACTAAGATTTCACTAGTTCTTCCCTAATGTCCTTTTTCTGTTCCAGGATTCCATCCAGGACACCACATGACATTTAGTCATCACGTCTCCTTAGCTTTCTCTGCTCTGTGACAGTTTCTCAGACTTTCCTTGTTTTTTCTTAACAGTGTTGAAGAGTACCGGTCAGGTATTTTGCAGACTGTCCCCCGACTTGGTTTGATCTGCTGTTTTTCTCATGGTTAAACTAGGGCTATGGATTTTTAGGAGGAAGACCACAGAGATAAAGTAGTCTCATCACATCATACCGAAGGCATACAGTAACAACATGACTTATCACTGATAGTGTTAAACTTGGCCACCGGGCTTAGGTAGCATTTGCCAGGCTTCTCCACTGTAAAGTTACTCCCTCTCCCCCTTTCCACTCTGTAACCAACCTACTCTTTGGAAACAAGTCACTAACTACAGCCCACACTCAAGGGCCAGGGGGAGTTGAGGTCTACCTCCTGGAGGGGACGGTATATAAATAAATAATTTGGAATTCTTCTGTAAGGGAGATTGTCTATTTCCCCCATTTACTGATTCATTCAGTCATTTATTTATAACAATATGCACTCATAGATGTTCATATTAGAATTTAGGTTATAATCCAAAACTACATTATTTGTTTCATTGCTCAAATCATTCCTGGTTTAGCCACTGGGGGCTCTTTCAAGTTGGCTCTTATGTTCCTTTGCTATGCCTCATCCTTTTGTCTTTTTGAGCACTTTATTTTCTGGAACAAGATACTCCAGTCTCATCTTGTGTAAGAATAGCACCTTGTATGAGACTGGTTCCTTTTACTGGAGAATGGTTTTGGAAACCAAGATCTGGTGCTAGGTAAACTTATTGTTACTGGGGTGTTACTATTAGGCCTTCTCAATAAACAGAGCTAGGAAATGTATGTGTGTATACTAACCCATGCACAAGCACAGATCTATAAATATTTATAATATTTATATAATATAAATATATATAATATATTATAATATAAATATAATATAATATATAAATATAATATAATATATAAATATAATATAATATATAAATATATAATATATAATATATAAATATATAAATATATATAATATATAAATAATATAATATATACTTTATATATATAATATTTATATAATATATAAATATATATAATATATAAATATAATATAATATAAATATAATATAAATATTCTATAAATATTTCCATATGTAACCATTTGTATCTATATTAAGCAAAACATGAGTTTATACTGATGTTCCTACCTCTAATCCAGAATCACATGGTTCATTGTAGGATTCCATTTTTTTAATCACTCAGATTCTTTTCCACTGGAATTATTAACATAATCTAAAATTACCTAGTTTGTTTCCTTATTGTTTGCCCCTCATCATCAAGAATTTAAATTTAGAAGCAGAGGTCTTGCCTGTTTTAACAAATTCTGGAGCTCTAGAACCTAGAACAGTGCCTGCAACATGGTAGTGGTTTATTGATCAGTGAAAAAATAATCAATAAAGAAGTACTGATTATTTAATTTATAGTAGAAGAAAAAAGATGAAATATTTTGAGGCTACCCCTTGATACGAGTAAGATCATCTTCTAAATGAAAAATAAACACATATTCATCCAACGCTATGCCCTGTTATATTAATAATCTCCACGCATTCACCATCACTTGGCATTGACATTTCCCCCACAAGCAATTCAAGGAATGCTTGACAATTTTCCCCTGAAGTTTACTGTAGTAGAGCTTAATCATGTCCAAAATGAAAGTAACGTATTTCTACCTCAGATTTCCTCCTATGTAACATATACTATCTTCAGTCGTAGTAGGGTGTAGGTCAGAGAGAAGAGGCAGACAGGAGGTAGGGAGATTCCTCACCCATCCTTACATGTTTCACTAAACTACCCAAGGAGGTTTCAGTGTCTTTCCCCCCACAGTCTAAGGACCATGTGTCACTCAAAGCTACAGTTAGTTGTAATTTTGTTGGCTTAGCATTTTTCTACTTCTTTCTACTGCTCAAATTGCTGAAAAGTCTTGTCTAGATCTGAAAATGCCTTTCATAGAAGCTATTGTGGTATGAAAGGTAAAGAAAGACAGTTTGGGAGGGAACTGAAAGGGATTTTGCATTCAAGATTTTCTTTAACCTTCCAGGTTTGCACTTGGGCATGCTTGTTGGTCCTAGAGAACACAATGTGGGCAAGGGCTGTCACCCCTGTTCACTGTGTCTTTCTCTCCAAAGAACTGGAGGTTCCCCTGGAAACCTCCCATCTACTTGCTCCCACTAAAAAGATACGGGCATGTCAAGAAAAGAAAGAAAGAGGTGGAAGGAGGGTAAGAGAAATACTGAATGCTCAATGTATGCCTGGCAAATCCTGTGCTCTTTACTACTCTACTCTCAAGATTACAACTAATTTTACCAACATTTGGTAAAGTTTTTAAAATTTTCTTTATTTTTTTCCTTTAAATTAATAGAGGGGACACTTACATACATACTGATATTAAAATCTGCAAATGTAACACAGAAAAGAAGTTAATACTGGGGCGGGGGGGAGAAAAGAGCAAAAGTATTTCCCGTGGCTTCTGGAATATTCTTTCACAATAACATAAGTAAAATCCCCTAATATTTGTGATCGATGTTATCCTTCTTAAAAACTTTTTTTTAAAAAAACAAGCTGGGGCTTCCCTGGTGGCGCAGTGGTTGAGAATCTGCCTACCAATGCAGGGGACACGGGTTCGAGCCCTGGTCTGGGAAGATCGCACATGCCGCGGAGCAACTAGGCCTGTGAGCCGTAATTACTGAGCCTGCGCGTCTGGAGCCTGTGCTCCGCAACAAGAGAGGCCGCGAGAGTGAGAGGCCCGCGCACCGCGATGAAGAGTGGCCCCCGCTTGCCCCAACTGGAGAAAGCCCTTGCACAGAAACGAAGACCCAACACAGCCATAAATAAAAAATAAATAAATAAAATAAAATAAATTAATTAAAAAACAAGCTGAACAAACCAAGGCAAGCCTGTATACATTTCTTGAAATAGTTCCTTGTTTATTTGAACTATTTTGTACCTCGGAGCCATGACATAAGTGTCAGCGCACAACTGCAGGTCCATATATAACAAAGGAGTGCCCAGAGGGTTCCCGAAATAAGAGCTTGATGCTCAGTTCATATGGGGAGGGCCCCCTATGCCCAAATTAAGCCTTGGCCACTTGCACATAATTAGCATACCAAAACGAGAAATGAAACCAAAAGGCATATTAGGGCAATGGAACTCTGTTACCATGTTAAGGATACACTGCCCAGGTGTCATCAGTCAAAATGAACTATGTCAAAGAGAAGAAAACCGGAGAAAAAAACAAGTTTTCAGACAGTAGCTTTCAGAGCATATATACCTAAAGGAAGGACTGAATAAGAAATATCTCCCCAATAAGTTCTCTTATTGACTTTACCTACAAAGAAATGCTTCCAGGTTTTTGTCACATCTTCCCATGGGACTGCTTCCAGCCCACCTCTACTTATGTGGGACTTCATTTGGCTGAATCATAAGAACAGCTGTTGAATTATGAGTTATGGGCACAGGCAAGAAGCTGTCAAATATCCAAGGATACAGAAAGCACAAGCCACAAGTGCAGTTTTTCTTGGCCAAGTCCTCAGTGTCTGCCATCCATTTACTTGTAATTGTAGGTGATTATCTTGTCCCCTCCCTGCGACTCTGAAGGGTCAGAAGCACTCTAGCTTTGCCCTCAGAGTCATCCCATTCTACTCTTAGAAGGTCCGAAAATAGAAGGAAGCTGAGTTTCCTTTGTTCCAATCCTTTCAGCAAACATCAGTCATATCACAGCAAAGCCACACGCCAAGACAAAGCAGGAAATGAGTAAGGGATTAAGAGTCTGTTCTCTTGCCGCCCTTCCCTGTGTTGGAGTATCGTACTCACCAGTGGAAACTCATTTTCGAAATTATGTTGCAGCTGTACAAACTGCTCATAAAAAAAAAAAAAAATCCGTCACCTTGTTTTCAGCCCAGTGGCAGATTTCACATCAAAAAAATTATACCCAGTAGACATTCTTAGCAGTTCATCTATATCCTCAATCATACAGTAAAATTTCCAACAAACTATTCAAATTCTCTGAACAAATGCTAGAAGAAATCCTTCAACCAGTGACAACCTCAAGAAACCAAGTGTGTCACACATGGGTAATTTCACATTCACGGAGTCTTTTCTCATGACATTTTATTTTCTGAAAAGAGCAGATATGTCTCACTGGAAGCATTTTTTTAATTCTAGGTTTTTAAAAATAGATCCTGCTCTTAAGACTTCTTCCTGTGGTCTGAACATATTTTCCCAGGCAGATTCAGAAGAGAATTATCAGATCAATTTAAGAACCAGTTGAAAATTGACAGTAGATGGCTAATGGGTGAGCAGTAAATGCAACTTGTTTCCTTAAGTCCTATTCTCACTGCAGAAATATGAACATGACCCCCATGATTCTCTCTACCTTTCTAAAACACTCACTCATGTATTCATTCACTCATTCATACCACAAATACTCACTGAATACCCATAAAGTGACCGAGAAAATGACTGTCAAGCTACATTGAGCTGTGTCACATAATTTTTTCCAAAATCTGCCCCACTCAGATCTTCCTTTCTTCTACAGGCAGCTGAGTGGAGAGGCCAAGAGAGCAAAGAAGAGAAAGGAGTCGAAAGGAAAATACATTTAAAAAGAGCTAGAAAGAATGTAGAAAAGCAAACACATGTGGAGAAGAAAGTTCTGGAGAGTTATCACCATCGGGACCACATCAACCCCAATCCTCTCTGCATAAAGGATAAAAGCAAACACCAGTCCACGATGCCCTAAATGGTCCCCATCTTTTTTTTTTTTTTTTTTTACTACCATCTCAGAACCATCTGGCTTTGAAACAAATTGTAAAATCACTGTACATATGGTCTATACAGTAAATAAGATGGCTATAGTAGTAGACAAAGTATAATTTACATATTTTATTCACTAGAAGATCATTAATCTGTTCTAGTGAGTAAAATGCAGATTTGAGTGTTTTGAGAATTAGTAAGCAAATGAAACAAAAATCACCTCAAAGGCCAGAGAGTTGCCTCGTGATGTGGTCTTTGTTAATTCTGACGTTTTTAATTACCTATCAAATACGTCAGTACATGTATTTAAATATTACGCTTTAACATTGTTTCTTAGTTATTCAGGCATGATAATAAAAAGCTTCCCCTCTGCTCGTCATTTGCTATCAAACCTACAGAGAATGTTAATAAGAGCAACAGTTAGAGAAAAAGTAAAAGAAAAGTGGTGGCTTTACCACTTCAACCAGGCTGTATGTATGCAAACATTCTTAATCCATAAAATACAAACGCCTTGAAGTATTGCAACTGACAGCATGCAACACTGTCATGCGCTGACGTCTTCTTAATACACTTTCAAAATTGCAGTCAATTTTCAATGAGGATTTGTCAGCTTCTTCTGGTGCATCAGCTATGTCATGAGAACAACTTAATCAGTTCTGAAGGAGGAAATACCCCTTTCATGACAGAGCCCTACTTAGGAAAATAATGATCAGAGGGCCCTCAAGAATTTCATTAAAGTTCTATAAACGCTTTACAAATAGGTTCAGAAGCTGTACCTTAGAACAGTAGCCAAGGTGAACCTACTTGGTACCAACTTCCTGTCTAATTCAAAACTATCATGATGAACCCCATCACGATAAGAATATGGATAAAAATGAAAACTACTCTCCTTCCTAGGAGTCTCTCCAGTCATTCTCACTGCTGTAAGAAGACTTGCTGCTGACAGCCCATTTTAAGAGTTTAAAGGAAAAGCAGTAAGGGGAAGACTAATACAAAAGTTAAAGGCTGGTAAAGATGGCCAGGGCTGTACTATCCACAAAGACAGGTGGCCCATCTGCAAGTCTCAATCCCTACCCCGCAAGTCCTTTGCCAGTCCTTTTCCAGTCCTTTCCTCTGGTGCCCTGAGTAACAAAGGAGGAAAGAAAGCTGATGGACACCACGATTCACTGTGACTGATGCTGGACTACCTACCTGCCTGTGCCCTTTGCAACTGCCCCTTGCCCAGGACCTCTGGGGGTTCTTCAACCTCCTGCTTTACTCACATACACCCCAACCACCAGGGGCCTTTCCAAAGCATAAACACACACTGGTACCCAGTGATGCCGAAGAGCACTGCCCTGTGCTTGGCCACGTGCAAAAGCATCTCATAACTCCGCTTATGAGCTGACTCCAGTGAAGACCCATGGGGAGGGACGACTGGAGAGTAATACGCTCCCATGTGCTGAGATCATTATAGCTCACTGTATCTGATTTTTTAAATGCTGATTCCTTCTTTATTTACAATAACAAATTTGGTCAGAAACCAAGGTGGGCTCGCCTAGAAAAAGCAGGGAGTAAATATCCAGAGATAAAGAATGATATGGAAAGAAGAGTCATTAACTTCATTTTGGTGACAAGAGATTGAAGGAGACAACAGGGACCTGCGAGCACTGCTGCTGTGAGCAAATGAAGGTCCCCATCTGTTAGCTGATTGAACAAGTAAAAATCATCAGAGCCAACGTTAAAATGGCACCTACTATGTGTTAGCACTCTTCTAAGCACTCTATAGGTACATATGTATTTCATCCTCAAAATATGTGTAAAACAGGTGCCATTATTATCTTTTAAAGATGAGTTAACTGAGGCACAAATAGTTAAGTAACTCGTCCACGGTAACATAGCCATTGCCTTCCGTTAACACTCTATTTTCCTATGTTTAGACATTATAGTCCATCTCTTACAGAAAGTTTAAAGTTTCCCATACAACACTTCATCTAGTAAATGTTATCTCTTCAAACATCTCTATTTCTCGAAAAAGTACTGAAAGCATTCATAAACTTAAATATACTCGCTTAATTAGTTTAAAATATCACCATCTCAAAATAAATTTGATCTTATAGGTTCTTAGATTGCACTTATTTTATACCATACTGTGAGATTCAAAACAGAATTAGCTTTTACTCTTAAAATATCATTAATGTATCATCTTGAATATGGTAATCAATAAAAGAGATTCTGCAAGGAAGTAGGAACGTAAATGCATGTTAATTATTTCTAATGTCTTAATTAACTCCTACTGCTAATGATACAGTAATCAAGGTTTAAATATATTGTAGAGGATACATCAGTTTTCTATTGGGTCATGTTTAAGCATTCAACGTGATTAAACAGATTAATCATCACTAAAATCTCACGAAATGGGGAGATTTAGACCCAAATTCTCAAAGAATTCTAATCTCAATGAGAAAAACAAGTAAAACTAAGGTTTTAGACACAGTGCAACATGTTTTCCTCACACACACCTGCTTCCTGGTTAGCTCTTCCTTTCATTCTCTGTCCCCATGTCCCTCTGAGCACCCAGAGGTACATCATGGCAATAATCACTTCTGAAAGTGGTTTAGTATATGCATCAAGCACCACTGATGAAGTCAAACTCCCATACATTTTTTTAACCTTCTTGATTTCTGAGCCCTGCGAGGGAAGTTATGGTGATGCCTGTTGACTGACCTGGACCTGATGAGGACCAAATGTAAAGACCAGAGTAGGTAGATAGTGCCATTTTAGAAGCTATCTCCTATTGTGGATTAAAGATGTCCACTCCCTTTAAAGAAGGGCAGACTCCAGAGGTGAAGTCTATTTTTCCTTCTCTTTAATCTGGTTGATCCTGTGACTTGCTTCAATCAAGGGAATGCAGCAGACATAAAGCCATGTCACTTCCAAGGCTGGGCCTTAAGAGATCTGTGACTTCCTCTTTTATGCTCCTGGAACCCAATCATCACATTGTGAGACATCCAAATCACATGGAAAGAGAAGTGAGGCACCAGCTGACAGCCCCAACTGAGCTTCCAACCAACAGCCAGCACAAACAGCAAGTCAAATGAGTGAGCCACCTTGGATGTTCCCATCCAGTCAAAACTCTAGTGATCACAGCCCCAGAATGATGCCACATGTGGAGAGGAACCTCCCAATTGATCTCAGTCAACCCGCAGACTCTTAAGAGATAATAAATGATGGTTGTTGTTTAAACCACTAAGTATATGAGGTAGTTTGACTATACAGCAATAGATAGTCAAAGCCTTTCTAGACCCTCAAAGAGACTCAGGCTGAAACCAGTTCCTGCTTGACTTAGCATAACACAGGATAAGTCGTGGTGGACCCAGAAACATCAGGATGGCTACAATGAAGTTGAAAAGAACACTTTTCAACGGGGGCACAGTGGCTAAGACCATGAACCTCGGAGCCAGACTCTTTGAACCCTGGCTTTGCCTTTTACTAGATATGCACCTAGTAGAGGTTATTTAACTATTCTGTTCCTCAGTTTGCCTTCATATAAAATAGAGATAATAATATTCTCTACCTCATAGGTTTATTTTGAAGACTAAATATCAGTATCACTATGTGTAAAGCACTTAGAACAGTGCCTGGCACAAAGTAAGTGTTCGGTAAATGTTTATTATTCTCTTGTACATCCAGGGAACCACCCACTCACAGCTACCGGAGGGCTCTATACTTAGAACAAAGGGATATGGAAAGTGAAGGGGAGGGCCATACGATGGTTCCTGTCTGATCCTGTACCATGAGGAAATGGATCTCTGCCATGCCATAAAAGCATGAATATGATAAATGCTAAATCTGATTAGCCTCACACCAGCAAGGGAGAAAACCAAAAATCAGAGTAAATGCTCAGTTTCTGGGTCATCAGTAACAGAAATGTCAGACAATCAGTCACATTTTATGTGAGAATAAACTACTCCTAGGTATAATAATCCACACTTTAGATTTTATAACTGATTTCTGTTCATTAAGTGTCCTGAGCTTTATAAGCACATAATGCAGTCCTGGTAAGTTATGTTCTCAGGCATGATCTGAACTATCATCATCATACTCATATCAATTTTGTTTCTAAATATTATTTTGCAGTTCACTGGAACAAACAGATCAGGCTACAGATTATGGCAGTTTTTGCATATGTCATAATAAAATTAATCCTAAATGTATTAGTAATACCAGGTTAGTTTTTGGCTTTTGGTTATTTTTTGTTTTCTTTTGATTTTCTTGGTCATATCATATACACACTTCGGGAACTGCTTTTGTTAAAATGATTATTGATTTTTTTAAATGAAGCAAAATACAGTAATAATTCATTTTGCTATAGGATTAGAATTAGTAAATAGTACTGTTTGCCCCAACCCTTTGTCTCTTCTCTATTTTAAAATTATATCAAGGACCTATTTATATTTACTTCAGAAGTAACCAGCCCAAGTGAATTAATATATTGTGGCCACAAGTTAAAGTTTTTGAAATATTTAGCAATCTATTTCAGCTCTTGAACATCTGACCATAGCACTTCTCATGGGACTTTTCACTGGAGCCTCAAAGCTCTCCATTTCTCATCTCCACATACTCTATTCATAAAATGATTGCAGATTCAATTATACTACTCATATTCTGGTATTTGGACAAGGTTCCCTCTGTTTTTCAAGAGAACTATGATGGATCAATAAATTGATACCAAGCAGTTCAATCAATTAGCAGTTCTGAGAAAATATGTCAGGTTTGTGCCTATCTTCACCATGATAACATCATTCATCCAAATTAGTTATTCCTCTTCTTTCCAAATTATTTATAAGCCTGAGGTCACCTTGAGAAAATTCATACTTTCATTTCATACCTGCTAGTCATGCCTTAAATGGTGACTATCAGAGATGCAAATTAATTGCAACTGTATGAAGGCTGCACAAATTAAAAACTATGAAATTTAAATTATTAATTCAGCATCCAGATTCCTTCTGCAATCACTAACAATTTCACCTGTTTTATTGCTCAATGCAAACTAAATTTGGTAATTTAAATAGAAATAGAGAACACTAAACTTTATCACTTTGTTTCCCTCCTAACTTTAAGTCCCTCTTCCTTTTCCTTCCATTACCTCCTTCGTCTCTGTGTTTTGAACCTACTCTTTTATGTCTGCTAAACTTCAGTCCCATGTCACTGTCAGATCTCATCAATTACACACTATTCTGCTTTAATCTAAGATGTCATTCTTAATATTATTTTACATCCCACCAGTCTATTCCAAGAACCTGAATCCGTTCCACTATACCAAAAAAACTCAAAAGCCTATTTTTCCATGGGCTTTTGTCGGGTTATGGGCATTATGTTACTATGTGATTATGCACTAAAAGTTTTAAGAATATATACAATTTCAGTAGTATTATTGAGAGTAACTGTTGGGAATACTTCTGCATCCACTATGTAGCTGAACAGAACAATGAATGAAAGTAGCCAAAATGTAACTGTGAAAAAAACTCATGTGAAAAAGAAAGCTTGGTTAAGTAAAAAGACTGTTCAGATTAGAACTAATAGGTTCAACCAAAGTTTCCAGACTAGTAAAGTTTTGCTTTACGTGCGTCTATTTTCTGTAAATGGAGCCCGTTTAGGGTTTCAATGCTTAAATTAACAAAATAATTTGTGTAACATTTCTAATGAATAAAATTGAGTTAACTGAGTGTAAGACATTTGTACCAACTTGCCCTTTTAGAAACAAGGATGGGTATAATTTCATCAATAAACAACAAATAAAGGAGACCATTTGAATAAAAATGGCTTTTGAGTTTCTCAGATAAAAATGTCACAGATTTCTCAAAGCACATCTCTACAATTTCTAAATCTTGGTTTTAGTGTGATTTGCATAAAATGTCTTAAGTAGCATATGCAAATATTCTCATGTCTAGCAAAATTATTTCAGGGGGAAAAAGAATGTCACAAATGTCTACCTGGCAAGGTTGCTTCATTTTAATGGCTATGACATGGTATCTGTAACAGCAGAGTTCACAGGTCCAGGAACCCCTCTCACTGATCCACTTCAGCAAGCACAGCTGATGTGTATACCGAACGGACCCATCACATCGGCAGGGGTTTAACAGCTCCCCCTGGAAAGAAAACAACTCAGTATGAATATTTATATTGTGTCTCTATTTTAAAAATCCAACACTTGCTTTCTTTTCTTTCAAAGTCATTTACCCAGAAGGATACAAGCATCAAACTCTATCCTAGAAAATGAAATTAAATGTTCATATCTCTGGTGGGAATGCAACTAAAGTCTTAAAACTATTTCAAAGATATTACTTAGAGTTATGACATAAATGTTCTACCAACATACGAAATGTCTGCAGGATACAGCTCCCAATACCCTAGGGGAAAAGCTGTACTATTAAATCTCTTTAATAACTTTTAAGTGGACGGTCCGATGCAATTCCTCTGCAGTTATTCTTAATCATTGCTAAAGAAGAAATGCATGCCGTCCCAGAAAGTAGCTTGCAATAGCATTATGCTTTTATTCTTTCTAACTGTAGCATCATAAATATTGACTTAGGGGACTATATTCTTGAAAGCCTGCATATTCTTATGCAATTTCCTTACTTTGAAAAATATTAAACCTAATGTTTTCTCAGACCACACATTTTGTAAGAGAGATGTATTATCCCTGTTGTCTCTGTGATTACTCCCATGTAAGTTTGCATGCACCTCTAATGGAGTTTATAATTTTATAACTGTGTTTCTTTCTTTCACAAGGTCAAAGTACAGTTTTAGTTCCCTTATGAAAACTCTAACATGCTTTTCACCTCAGTGATATTGAGTCCCCAAAATGGGCAATAAGGAAAGACCCTGCCCTTTTTGGGTTTGACATGACTCACCCCCTGTTTGTCCTCTAAGACTATCTGCCTCACGATACACCTGTAGAAAAGGAATATAGGTTTGTCTCTATAAACCAGATCCATCAAGGAATTCACACGAGAGATACTTATGGCATTAACACTAAAACACCTGAGGAATGTGTAACTGCAAAACCAGGTGGAAAAAATAAAGTGTAGCCCAAAGCAAACACTATTCGCCACCGGGACAATTTTATCTGCCTTCACAGGAAAGGAAAAGGGAACGCGCAGGAGCCGCCAGGCGACCACTCAGCCCAGGAACCCAGAGGCGGGCGCTGTCCGTGGTGCTGAAAGGGCGCCGTCGGGAGCGGGAGCCAGCCCAGCCCTGCCGGACCCCACAGCCAGCTGCCCCGGGGCCCGCGGGCCTTACCTGCTCGGCGCCCTGGAAGCAGATCTTGCAGATGGGCTGGTGGTGCTGGTGCTGGTGCCCGGAGCGCCGGTCGCCGCCGCCGCTGCTGCTGCTGCGGCTGCTACATACCGAGCGCGTCTCGGGCTGCTCGCCGGAGCCCCGCCGCTCGCCCTCCCCGCCCGCGCCGACCTCCGGCTCCCCGGGGCCGCCCTTCCCCGCCGCCGCCTCCGGGACCGTCGTGTCCGGAAGGCGCCTCGGACCTGCCCCGGAGTCGCCAGCCGCGGCCACCTCCTGCCCTGCCGGCGGCAGCTCCTCCGCGCCACTGCGCCGCGGGGCCACCTCCGCCGGCGGCTCGTCGGGCGCCGCGGGGCGCTCGGGGGACGCGGGCGGCGCGGGCAGCGGTGGCAGGTAGCGCGGGGGAGCGGGGGCCGAGGCTGGCACTCCTGGCGGCGGCGGCGGCGGGGGCGGCTCGGCGTCCCCGCTCTCCTCCCCGCGGCGCCGACTGCCGCTGGGGCCGCCCTCAAAGCTCATGGTGGTGGGGCCGCCGCCGCCGCCCTCCTGCCAGCCCGGCTAGAACGCCCGGCTCGGGCTGCAGGCGACGGGGGAAAGGAGGGGGAGGGAGGAAGGAGGGAGCGAAGCGGGGCGGGAGGAGGGTGGGGACGGGGCCCGGGGCGCCAGGGGCCGAGGGGCGGGACGGGGAGGGGACGCGGAGGGCCCGGCTGCGGCGGCGGCGGCGGCGGCGGCGGCGGCGGCGGCGGCGGCTGCTCCGCGGCGCCGCGGGCTCGGCTCTGAAGGAGGCGGTGCCGAATTCCGCGGCGCGTGAGAGCCGGGCCGCTGGGGGGCGGGGGGCCGAGGGCGGGGGCCAGGGAAACCGGGGGAGGGGCGAGGAGCGGCGCAGCGGAGGGGGTGCGCCGGGCGGGAGGTGTTTGGAGGGAACTGGAGCGGGGCGGTGGGTGTGGAGGCGCGGAGGGTCGTTCCCGGGAAGGGGGATGTGGAGGGGCGGGCGCGAACCCCGGGGGAGGTGCGGCGACCGCGGGCCGGCATTGGGGGCGCGGGGGAAATCCCTCAGGCGCCTCGGCCGACGCCGCCCCGGGGCCGCTCACGTGTGTTCCGGGGCGGATTACCCTCCCCAAGCCGCGCGGCGCTGCAGCTCTCGTGAGCGGGGCGGGTGGGGGGGGTGGGGAAAGGGTCGGAGGCCACGGGTCCAGAAACCGTTACTGGATGGGCGAGCGGGATGCCACGGCGCCGGGCTGGAAGGGGCCGCGATGACCGAACGCGAGGCTCGCGAGGGCGTAGGGGCTCGCGAGACTGACGCCGCGGGCGCGCCCGAGCCGGGTAAGCGAGGGACGAGGGCAAGGGCGCGTGGGCCCCGAGGACGAACGGACGCTGCCAGGAGACCGCTTCCAGTCCTGTGCGCCCTCACACTCTCACTGCCCCTCCAGAGCCCCCAGAACCGACGCCTCTGGAACCTGCATCCTCCCTCTGCCCTCCTCGCCCTCTCCCTCCTGCAGGGAGGATCTGGGTTTATTTGAAACTGTTCTGGTGACTTTGTGACTATCGTTACCTGCAGTAGTTCCTCCTAGTGAACCCTGGTGCCACGTTCTGTGGCGGGCGGGCTCTTCCACCCTTGCCGTAGGAAAAAGGACTCAAAGGACACCTCTCGTGCAGAAGTTGCTGCAACCGTGGATTTCGGTTGTGTGCACCCCGAAGCCAGCTGGTTTCTCTATAGTTAACTCCACTCCGCAAAACCTCTACTGGGGCTTATCTTCCGGCAGGGCAACAGTGCCCTCAATTCTTTTCTGAAAATAAACTACCTTACCTGCAGGAAACTAGACGGAAAACAGTGCACAGGCAGTAGTTTCTAAATTCGAACCGTGTAAACGCATAAAGCAATAGATTTATATATAGTGCAATGTGTCTAGTCAAAGCCTTGGTGATTTTCGCTAGTGTAACCCTTTGATGTCTTTGACGCAACCGACTTGCTCTTCCGGCAGTCATTTTTGGCTGCATTTCATAGCTGAAGAGCCGGGATCAGATAGGCAAAGTAACTTGTTCAAGGTCACAGAACTATTAACACAGAACTTCTGAGCTCCCTGACTGCAGATTTTCCGGCCCAAACACTGAATGATTTCCCCCCCCCCCCAATTCTCTCTCCTGCCTCCTAAAACAATATGTAATACATGGTGTGTTTGGTGGCACTGACTCCCATTAATAGTTAGATGTTCTTAAATGGTTAAGATAAACTACCAGCTTAAGTTAATTTTTCCAGTATACATTTTGGCAGTAAGAAGTATATTTGCTTAAAAAAAAAAAAAGGTCCAGCTCTTTTGACAGAAATTGGTCTGGTTGGAAAGCAGAGACGGAGGTAGTAAAAAAAGTCAAGAATGCTTTGTTACAAATGGTCCCAGATGAAATAGTTCCCAGAAATGTCCTCTAACACTTAGCCCCCTCAGACCGGCTTATTTTTGGTGGCAGAATGGCAAGCAGCAAGCACGTTTTGTTAAAAATAATAATTCCTGAATGCCCTAGGAACTTACCACACTGAAGAAATGTGGTTGTAGATAATACTTTCATTTTCAGTCTTCACCTGTCAAAATGACATTGCACAAGATTGTGTATTGCCACAGTCATAAGATAATCATAAGCCTTGATTCTAAATTCTTGAATTAAACGGTGTCTAAATTCAATTTATGACTAATACATTTCTACCAAGTATGATAAAGTACATTATTATTTGAAGGACAGCATAAAAGCTGTGGGTTCTGGATAAACAATGCACAGTGACTCAGGCAGCAAAGTAACATGGATGGAAGAAGAGACGGCCACAATGCTAGATGTATCCTCTCAGTTGATTGTTGGAAAATAACTCCGGTAAGAGAAAATTAACCTTCCTTGATATGGTGAGTAGCCACATAAAAACATTATTTCCTAGCATCTGTGACCTCCAAAGATGACCTTTCCATGAAAAAGGGAGACTTTTTCATGATCTTCAGTTAACTCAGTGAGTCTTCGATGGATCAAGGAAAAATACCTTTGTAACTTTGATTGCGTCCTCTGCCATAAAAATATAGAACAATGGAGAACACAAAAAGGATGAACCACTCTCAGCTGCTGGGACCCAAGTAGAAGAGCTGCTAGAGAGACACAGACATCGCATAAAGAAAAACAGGGCACCCACAGCCGCTGACAGCTACCCAATAGCCAACATGGATCCACCAATTAAAAAATGGATGAAGGGAGAGGCAATTCTATCAATTTGAGCAAATAGTGAAAGGCACATCCAACCTGCTTCAACCTATATAAATGAAGAGAAAGATATAAATACAACAAATGCTTGAAAAGTCTCCATTCTCATGTTTCTCCCTACCCACGCACCCATACATGCAGAGAGTTAAATATACCCTTTACCAAAAGAGGTCTTCCATTATGAACATGCAAACTCTTTAGACACCAGGAATCTCTTGAGTTGAATCCAAGGATGGAGGGGAGGTGGGAGGGTCCCAGGCAAGTATGTCCCAAAAATTTCTTTGGTGATATTAATGGATATCTGTAGGATATTCTCCTTGAACTTCCCAAGTGACCATGTCCTGAAGGTGTACCCTGAAGTCACCTCAGGGATATTAGGTAGAAAACAATCCAGGCTACACTAGGTCAGAGTTGTTTCAGAATGACTTTGAAGCTATATTAGGTGTGATGACCTTGATGTGTCCTCCAATAGGAGAGTTAGCCTGAAGAGCTCTTTAAAATTGCCTTTCAGATGAACCTAGAGATTATCATACTAAGTGAAGTAGGTCAGACAGAGACAAATATTATATGACATCACTTACATGTGGAATCTTAAAAAAAAAAGATACAAATGAGTTTATTTCCAAAACAGAAATAGACTCACAGACATAGAAAACAAACTTATGGTTACCAAAAGGGAAGGGGGGGGGAGTAGGAAGGGATAAATTTGGAGTTTAGGATTAACAGATACAAAGTACTATATATAAAATAGATAAACAACAAGGACCTACTGTATAGCACAGGGAACTATATTCAATTATCTTGTAATAATGGAAAAGAATCTGAAAAAGAATGTATATATACATACATATACATATATATATATATCTGAATCACTTTGCTGTACACCTGAAACTTTGTAAACCAAGTATAGTTTCAATAAAAAATTAAAATTAAAAAATGGTCTTTCAATTCTTTTTAAGTTTAGCTTTTAGAGATGTTCCAAAATTTTGCACTTGGCACCTTTGAGGTGCATTTATTTGTCTCTGTGGTCACTGAGTACAGAACAGAGAATTCTCAACTGTCTTCAAATATCTGAGAGAAAAGAACTTGAGAACTCCAAGTATGTTATAGAGCAATAAGGTTATGTTGTGTGAGTGGGAGGGTAATTTTTAAAGAGGACAGTGAAGTGTGATCTGTGGATTGCGAGTACTTGGTGCAGAGTATAGCTTTGTCGTACACCAGAAACGAAGCAGTGTCAGCCCAATGCCATGTACAGAAAAGTCCACAATTTATATCTCCTATTCTAACCTCTTGATTGAATTCCAGCCTTCTGTGTCAAGTCGCCTCTATGACTGCTCTGCTTAGATACCTAAGAGCTATTCTAAACTAACCCAGTCCAAAAGCAAACAACACTCTCAAACCTGCTCATTTCCCAGTCTTCATCATGCCAGTAAACCAGTTGTTCACTCATCCAGTTACTTCAGCCTTGGAGTCATCCCTTGACTTTAATTGTTCCCATCATATATTCAGTGTATCACAAAATTATTTTGCATGTACTTTCAAAATATACTTCAAATTTCACTACTATATTTCAACTTCACCCCCGCCATCCCAGTTCAGACCAACGTGATGCACCAGGATCATCAAAATAGCCTGCTGTCACCCTGCTTCTTATTCTTGAATCTGTCCCCGACAGCAGCCTGGATAATCCTATTCAAATGTAAATCCAGTCATGTCATCCCACTGCTTGATACCCAACAATGGCTCCCCAACACACTTGGTGCAATGTCAAAAATCTTAGCACGCCCTACCAATGCTCAGTCTAGCTCCTGGCTACATCTCTGAAGACATCAATCTCCATATCCTCTTTGCCACCCTCTCCCGGTCCCTATTATTCATTCCTACCCCACTGACTTCCTTGCTGCTCCCCAAGTACATTCCCTCCTCACTCCTCCAGTTATCATGGCTCACTCCCTCACTCCCTTCAGATCTTGCTCAGAGACACTTCATCAAAAAGACCTTCCTCAACCTTCCTAACTGAAATAGAATCCTCCACTCCCATTTTTTTGAACTCTAACCTTTGCCCAGTTTTACTCTTTTTCATATCAATTTACTATTCAACATTATATATTGATATTTACATATTGTGTGCATTTCTTTTGCTTTTTTCTTTCTCATCTAATATCTTCCACTGGAACACTGGCTCGACTGGAGACTATTTTGTTCACTGCTCTGTCCTTACTGTGCCTAGAACTGTGCCTGGTCAGAGTAGTGCTGGGCCAATACTTAGAGAACAATTATATGAAGAATTCAAGCAATCAAGCAGGTAATTATTAATCAGCTTCTGTGTTTAAGGCACTGTGCAGCTTGTTAAACCATAGTTTCCAGGTGGGAATGCAATCTGTAGGACAAGGAAGGATGTAGTCACAGCATTTTGGTGCACTCCAAGTGATGCCATTTTTTTTCGTTGCTTAGCCAAATTACCTAAAAATATTCTTTCCCTTAGTAATTTATATTAGCTGCCTAATTTGTCATTTGCTACCATGTATGTGAAGTCAAAGTCTTGGTTGACCTTGATCCTCACGTTCAATGAAGATATCAGAAATTCGAAAACGCACACCATTGGTCTTAAGGGAAAGTGAAGGAGTGTGGATGGATGGTCTCCATCTCTGACCAATTTCATTGATCATGAATCATGCTCCTCTTTTGATTTTATACTACACTGCGTTCTAACATTTGTCAATTCTACCTGTAGAATTTGATACCATACTCTCCTTCCATTTTTCTATCTTTGCCTCTTGTATCTCTCCACTGTTCCTTGTCCCTACCTTGGTCTCCCTTGGTCTCCCTTGGTCTCCCTTTCTCCCTTGGTCTCCCTACCTTGAAACCTGGAAATGTAGAAGGGCTTTTTACCTGACAGATTGAAAACATGGAAATATGTTGAATCACTATGTACACTGGAAATCCTAGACCTGACTGACATCTGGAATGCAGTTGAATCAGCAGGACCTGACAGGACCACCCAAGCTTTACAAGGATCTTGAATAAAGCTAGCCCTGATTCCCCTCAGCTGAAAACCATCTATTTTTCTACCAAACTCACATATTAAATATGATTTTTATGACCTCTATTATATTATACCTTGCCTTGTGGTTTGTTATGCACTTATCTGCGTTTTGTGTGTTTTTTTTTTTTTCCTCTTGTGCTAGATTGTAAGCTACTTGGAGTTTGAGCCTAACTGTTTAAATGAACCTTTTATCTTCATATACTCTGATGGCTGACATTAGTGGCAGCTCAATAAATGTGCACTAGTAAATATTAACAGAAATCTTAATTCAAAAGAACTACTATTTACTTGTTAAAAGTTACTGATAGAGTTCTGCACAAATAACAACTCAAAGATAGCTATGCTTCCATGATGTTTGGATGAAGTGCAGTAAATTAGTTTATATACTAGACAGAGAACTTGCTAGACAAAGACAAACCGTTGTATGGGTAAAGGATTCAGAGTCCGTCAGGATCAATCTGAGGTTAATAAGTACAGTGAAACACCCGGGTGTCCTTTCTCTTCTCCCTTCCCCTGCCCACTCTTCCTTAGGATACTTATCTCACTCACCTAGGATGTGATCAGTTTCACCACCAATCTGAGAAGAGTGGAAATGAAGCAGGAAACATGCAAGGATGCTATGCCAGAGCTTGGCTCCAGTGGGGTCCTGGTCTCAACCCTGGTTTCTCTGCCCGTAGAATCCTGGGGTCTCTACTTTTTCCACAGGGCCTCTGCCTAGATTAGGATCACTGGTCTGTTTCCCTCTGTCTTAGAAAAGTCCTTGTTCAGACAAGAAGAGGAGGCAACTCCACACCTACACCAGGTCATGAATTTCATACCCCATCCCCAATTCTACCTCAATCCACCCCTTTTCCAGACTTTAAAGTTTTCGGGAAAGGACCATGAGTGCCTCAGTCTGGAAGATGAGCGGCTGACCAGTCGCTGAAGTCATCTTCAACAGAATTACATCGTTATGGGTAAACAGCAACTCCTCGAAGAGAAATGTTGCTTTCAGGGGAATGACTGCTTGACAGATACAACTAGATGCCAACTCTCCCCACATTGTGGAATTTGACATCTAGCGCATACAATTTACAGTACTTGTCAGCTCCTTCCTCCTGCCCAGCTGAACTCCTGAACTTAGCCCCTCCCAGCTAAGCCAACAACATCAAGCTGCACTCCAAAAGCTACAGAAATGCGAAATCGAGAGTTATAAACTGCAGCTATAGCAAGGCTTCTTAAATGCAGGAAGTTTTAAATAAGTGGACCTAACAGTACAATTAAAGAAAAATAACCTTTGATATTATAAGCATGAGTTCAACATACGTGTGTGTGTGTGTGTGTGTGTGCATGTGCACGCGCACGTGACCACATGTCTGTGTGGTGGGAGGATGAGTGGATGACTGGGCAGGGTATCTCACAAATGATGGGTATCATCGAAAAGAAAATGAGTGCAAGCCATAAAACACCATCTTTTTGTGCAATCAATAATCAGCAAGTGACAATTTTTGGTAATGCACTTTGAGAGATGGATGGATGGACCTGACCTCAAAAAAGCCCTAATCCAACTAAGAAGATAAGCACATAGATATAAACATGTTACATACATTACAAGTTACAGCAGAAGGATTAAAAGTGTTATGGAAGTACAGATATAAACAATTCTGCATGAGAAAGACGATTCATCCTAAGAAAACATTTCTCAGAGTGGGTATTTGAGCTGGGCTCTGAAGGCTAGATAGGAGTGTGCCAGGTACGATCCATCTCAGCAACAAACTCAATAGGTTAGAGAAACTGCTGTGGACCTTAGATTTAAGTGTGAAGACTATAGAGACAAGGAAGGATGAGAGAGGATATGATTCGAGCTCATGAAAAATGAAGATGGTGACAAGTAGGATAAAAGTGGACCTACTACATACTGAAATACTAGAAGAGAGGCACACCTTCTGTTAGAAAAATGTCACTATAAGTAGAATTTAGATCATTTAATTACCAAGAAGTCACTATCCCATCAAATGCAACCAGAGCCACCCAAGGACCAGGAAATAAGTAAATCAGCCTCCAAAAACCACTACAGTCCACCCCACACACTACCGCATAAAAATCCATTTACAAATGCTTCCACTTTCCTGTCAGGTGAGACTACTAAATCTGTTATATTTGATTTTAAATATAATCCTAATAAACATGCTTACCTAATTTCTCTGTCCACAGCAAATTACAAATAACAAACTTAGAAATGTAAGCAGAATAGCAGCTTCAGGAAACAACAGCTAATAATCCAGCCCTCTTGAAGAAGCAGATCCAGTGATTTTTAAACCTCCGCAGTTTAAGTGTTTATTTAAAAGCAAACAGCTCTGTAGGCAGTGTAGTAAGCCACTGGAGGTCTGTCTGCCTTTTAGACTTGCACAATCACTGGTAATTTTAATGAAGGGTGCAAATATCCAAGAAACATTTACACCTGGGCATGTATGTTGATTAATCTGTAAGCATGATGAGACATGTGTTCATAAGACCCCCTTTCAACATGGTTAATTGCAAATTTTTACCACTTAAAATATCCAGATTAGAAAGTTCCCTTATCCTTCTCTGGGCAGCCCTCTGAGCCTCCCTCCACCCCCAACCCTGGGCTGTGCCCGTATTCAATCGCACTGCGCCCTTGTGAGCATGTGCTACCAGCGCCCTCCCCTTACTCCACCAGCAGATGGCAAGTTATTTGAGGCCAGATCATTTATATACATATAAAATTTATAGTTTGTCCCCAGCGCTTAGTACAAATGCATTGGTATGTAATGGGTATTCAAAAAAGTTTAATATGATGAACAAGAGAAAAATGAAGTTTTTGTAACACTTTTAAAGAAGATTTATGTTAAAAATGAATGAGCCTCCAATTACGTGAACAATTCTTTTGCACTTACCAGTGATAACTAAAATTGGTTGATCATTTACTGGGTCAGACACTGGTCCAAGCACTTCACATGTGTTAATTTGTTCAATCCTCAGCCACAGTCTGTGAAGCAGGTACTATTACCCGCGTTACACTGATGAGGAAAGTGAGGCCAAGGAAAATGAGTTGTGACGATTCAGGAAGCTGAATTGTGAGAGACAAGGGGCTGCCTTCACAACTGGGCACTCTGGCTCCCATGCCTGCACCCTTTACCACACAGTTATTTGCCTTCTGTGTTATTGAATTTATTACAGACCCGAAAAGAAACTTGTGCTACAAGAGGTGGCTAAGATCATCAACATAGCTTCACCAGTTTGAAAAAAAACTCAGTTTTTAAATCATTCCTCTACCCTCTGTTTTTGTAAGTTCAACTGTTTTACATTCTGTATATAAGTAAGATCATACATTATTCTTTTTTTTTCTCATTTAACAAATGCTCGCAAGGTTCATCCATGTTGTTGCAAACGGCAGGATTTTTTTCTTTTTTAATTTAATTTAATTTTTTTTATACAGCAGGTTCTTATTAGTTATCTATTTTAAACATATTAGTGTATATATGTCAATCCCAATCTCCCAGTTCATCACACCACCACCACCCCCACTTTCCCTCCTTGGTGTCCATACGTTTCTTCTCTACATCTGTGTCTCTATTTCTGCCTTGCAAACTGGTTCATCTGTACCGTTTTTCTAGATTCCACATATATGCGATAACATACAATATTTATTTTTATCTTTCTGATTTACTTCACTCTGTATGACAGTCTCTAGATCCATCCACGTCTCTTCAAATGACTCAATTTCGTTCCTTTTTATGGCCGAGTAATATTCCATTGTATATATGTGCCACATCTTCTTTATCCATTCGCCTGACGATGGACACTTAGGTTGCTTCCATGACCTGGCTATTGTAAGTAGTGCTTCAATGAACATTGGGGTGCATGTGTCTTTTTGAATTATGGTTTTCTCTGGGTATATGCCCAGTAGTGGGATTGCTGGGTCATATGGTAGTGCTACTTTTAGTTTTTTAAGGAACCTCCATACTGCTCTCCATAGTGGCTGTATCAATTTACATTCCCACCAACAGTGCAAGAGGGTTCGCTTTTCTCCACACCCTCTCCAGCATTTGTTGTTTGTAGATTTTCTGATGATGCCCATTCTCACCGGTATGAGGTGATACCTCATTGTAGTTTTGATTTGCATTTCTCTAATAATAAGTGATGCTGAGCAGCTTTTCATGTGCCTCTTGGCCATCTGTGTGTCTTCTATGGAGAAATGTCTATTTAGCTCTTCTGCCCATTGTTGGATTGGGTTGTTTGTTTTTTTTTAATATTGAGCTGCATGAGCGGTTTATATATTTTGGAGATTAATCCTTTGTCAGTTGTTTCATTTGCAAATATTTTCTCCCATTCTGAGGGTTGTCTTTTCGTCTTGTTTATGGTTTCCTTTGCTGTGCAAAAAGCTTTTGTTTCATTAGGCCCCATTTGTATATTTTTGGTTTTATTTCCATTTCTCTAGGAGGTGGGCCAAAAAAGATCTTGCAGTGATTTATGTCAAAGGGTGTGCTTCCTGTGTTTTCCTCGAAGAGTTTTATAGTATCCGGTCTTATATTTAGGTTGCTAATCCATTTTGAGTTTATTTTTGTGTATGGTGTTAGGGAGTGTTCTAATTTCATTCTTTTACATGTAGCTGTCCAGTTTTCCCAGCACCACTTATTGAAGAGGCTGTCTTTTCTCCATTGTATATCCTTGCCTCCCTTGTCATAGATTAGTTGACCATAGGTGTGTGGGTTTATCTCTGGGCTTTCTATCCTGTTCCATTGATCTATATTTCTGTTTTTGTGCCAGTACCATCTTGTCTTGATTACTGTAGCTTTGTAGTATAGTCTGAAGTCAGTGAGTCTAATTCCTCTAGCTCCGTTTTTTTTCCCCTCAAGATTGCTTTGGCTATTTGGGGTCTTTTGTGTTTCCATATAAATTTTAAGAATTTTTGTTCTAGTTTCGTAAAAAATGCCATTGGTAACTTGATAGGGATTGCATTGAATGTGTGGATTGCTTTGGGGAGTAAAGTCATTTTCACAATATTGACTCTTGCAATCCAAGAACGTGGTATACTCCATCTGTTTTTGTCATCTTTGATTTCTTTCACCAGCGTCTTACACTTTTCTGAGTACAGGTTTTTTACCTCCTTAGGTAGGTTTATTCCTAGGTATTTTATTCTTTTTGTTGCAATGGTGAAGGGCATTGTTTCCTTAATTTTCTTTCTGGTCTTTTGTTGTTAGTGTATGGGAATGCAAGAGATTTCTGTGTATTAATTTTGTATCCTGCAACTTTATCAAATTCATTGATTAGCTCTAGTAGTTTTGTGGTGACATCTTTAGGATTATCTATGTATAGTATCTTGTCATCTGCAAACAGTGACAGTTTTACTTCTTCTTTTCGAATTTGGATTCCTTTTTTTTCTTTTTCTTCTCTGATTGCTGTGTCTAGGACTTCCGAAACTATGTTGAATAATAGTGGTGAGAGTGGACATCCTTGTCTTGTTCCTGATCTTAGAGGAAATGCTTTCAATTTTTCACCATTGAGAATGATGTTTGCTGTGGGTTTGTCGTATAGGGCCTTTATTAGGTTGAGGTATGTTCCCTCTATGCCCACTTTCTGGAGAGTTTTTATCCTAAATGGGTGTTGAATTTTGTCAAAAGCTTTTTCTGCATCTATTTAGATGATCATATGGTTTCTATTCTTCAATTTGTTAATGTGGTGTATCACATTGATTGATTTGCGTATATTCAAGAATCTTGCATCCCTGGGATAAATCCCACTTGATCACGGTGTATGATCCTTTTAATGTGTTGTTGGATTCTGTTGGCTAGTATTTTGTTGAGGATTTTTACATCTATATTCATTAGTGATATTGGTCTGTAATTTTCTTTTTTTTGTAGTATCTTTGTCTGGTTTTGTTATCAGGATGATGGTGGTCTCGTAGAATGAGTTTGGGAGTGTTCCTTCCTCTGCAATTTTTCGGAAGAGTTTGGGAAGGATGGGTGTTAGCTCTCCTCTAAATGTTTCATAGAGTTCATCTGTGAACCCATCTGGTCCTGGACTTTTGTTTGTTGGAAGATTTTTAATCCCAGTTTCAATTTCATTACTTGTGATTGGTCTGTTCATATTTTCTATTTCTTCCTGGTTCAGTCTTGGAAGGTTATACCTTTCTAAGAATTTGTCAGTTTCTTCCAGGTTGTCCATTTTGTTGGCATAGAATTGTTTGTAGTAGTCTCTTAGGATGCTTTGTATTTCTGAGTGTCCATTGTAACTTCTCCTTTTTCATTTCTAATTTTATTGATTTGAGTCCTCTCCCTCTTTTTTTGATGAGTCTGGCTAATGGTTTGTCAATTTTGTTTATCTTCTCAAAGAACCAGCTTTTAGTTTTATTGATCTTTGCTATTGTTTTTTTTTGTTTCTATTTCATTTATTTCTGCTCTGATCTTATGATTTCTTTCCTTCTGCTAACTTTGGGTTTTGTTTGTCCTTCTTTCTCTAGTTCCTTTAAGTGTAAGGTTAGATTGTTTATTTGAGATTTTTCTTGCTTCTTGAGGTAAGACTGTTTTGCTGTAAACTTCCCTCTTAAAACTGCTTTTGCTGCATCCCATAGGTTTTGGATCATCGTGTTTTCATTGTCATTTGTCTCTAGGTATTTTTTGATTTCGTCTTTGATTTCTTCAGTGATCTCTTGGTTATTTAGTAATGTATTGTTTAGCCTCCACGTGTTTGTGTTTTTTTACCTTTTTTCCCCTGTAATTGATTTCTAATCTCATAGCGTTGTGGTCAGAAAAGATGCTTGATATGATTTCAGTTTTCTTAAATTACTGAGGCTTGATTCGTGACCCAAGATGTGATCTATCCTGGAGAATGTTCCATGTGCACTTGAGAAGAAAGTGGAATCTGCTGTTTTCTGATGGAATGTCCTATAGATATCAATTAAATCTATCTGGTCTATTGTGTCATTTAAGGCTTGTGTTTCCTTATTAATTATCTCTCTGGATGATCTGTCCATTGGTGTAAGTGAGGTGTTAAAGTCCCCCACTATTATTGTGTTACTGTCGATTTCCTGTTTTATAGCTGTTAGCAGTTGCCTTATGTATTGAGGTGCTCCTATGTTGGGTGCATATATATTTATAATTGTTATATCTTCTTCTTGGATTGATCCCTTGATCATTATGTAGTGTCCTTCCTTGTCTCTTGTAACATTCTTTATTTTAAAGTCTATTATATCTGATATGAGTATTGCTACTCCAACTTTCTTTTGATTTCCTTTTGCATGGAATATCTTTTTCCATCCCTTCACTTTCAGTCTGTATGTGTCCCTAGGTCTGAAGTGGGTCTCTTGTAGAACAGCATATATATAGGTCTTGTTTTTGTATACATTCAGCGAGCCTGTGTCTTTTGGTTGGGGCATTTAATCCATTCACATTTAAGGTGATTATCAATATGTATGCTCCTATGACCATTTTCTTAATTGTTTTGGGTTTGTTTTTGTAGGTCCTTTTCTTCTCTTGTGTTTCCCACTTAGAAAAGTTCCTTTAGCATTTGCTGTAGAGCTGGTTTGGTGGTGCTGAATTCTCTTAGCTTTTGCTTATCTGTAAAGCTTTTGATTTCTCCATCGAATCTGCATGAGATCCTTGCCAGCAAGAGTAATCTTGGTTGTAGTTTCTTCCTTTTCATCACTTTAAATATATCATGCCACTCCCTTCTGGCCTGTAGAGTTTCTGCTGAGAAATCAGCTGTTAATCTTATGGGAGTTCCCTTGTATGTTATTTGTCATTTGTCCCTTGTTGCTTTTAATAATTTTTCTTTATCTTTATTTTTTGTTAATTTGATTCCTATGTGTCTTGGCGTGTTTCTCCTTGGGTTTATCCTGCCTGGGACTCTCTGCACTTCCTGGACTTGGGTGGCTATTTCCTTTCCCCTGTTAGGATAGTTTTCAACTATAATCTCTTCAAATATTTTCTCGGGTCCTTTCTCTCTCTCTTCTCCTTCTGGGACCCCTATATGCGAATGTTGTTGCATTTAATGTTGTCCCAGAGGTCTCTTAGGCTGTCTTCATTTCTTTTCATTCTTTTTTCTTTATCCTGTTCCGCAGCAGTGAATTCCACCATTCTGTCTTCCAGGTCACTTATCTGTTCTTCTACCTTATTTATTGTTGTTCTGCTATTGACTCCTTCTAGTGTATTTTTCATTTCAGTTATTGTATTGTTCATTTCTGTTTGTTTGTTCTTTAATTCTTCTAGGTCTTTGTTAAACTTTTCTTGCATCTTCTCAATCTTTGCCTCCATTCTTTTTCCAAGGTCCTGGATCATCTTCACTATCATTATTCTGAATTCTTTTTCTGGAAGGTTGCCTATCTCCACTTCATTTAATTGGTTTTTGGGGGGTTTTATCTTGTTCCTTCATCTTGTACATAATCCTCTGCCTTTTCATTTTGTCTACTTTTCTGTGAATGTGGTTTTCGTTATACAGGCGGCAGGATTGTAGTTCTTCTTTCTTCTGCTGTCTGCCCTCTGGTGTATGAGTCTGTCTAAGAGGCTTGTGCAAGCTTCCTGATGGGAGAGACTGGTGGTGGGTCGAGCTGGGTGTTGCTCTGGTGGGCAGGGCTCAGTAAAACTTTTATCTGCTTGTCTGCTGATGGGTGGGGCTGAGTTCCCTCCGTGCTGGTTTTTTGGCCTGAGGTGACCCAGCACTGTAGGCTACAGGCTCTTTGGTGGGGCTAATGTTGGACTCTGGGAGGGCTCAGGCCAAGGAGTACTTCCTAGAATTTCTGCTGCCAGTGTCCTTGTCCCTTGGTGAGCCACAGCCACCCCTCGCTTCTGCAGGAGACCCTCCAACACTAGCAGATGGGTCTGGTTCAGTCTCCTATGGGGTCACTTCTCCTTCCCCCTGTGTCCTGATGCACACACTACTTTGTGTGTGCCCTCCAGGAGTGGAGTCTCTGTTTCCCCCAGTCCTGTGGAAGTCCTGCAATCAAATCCTGCTAGTTTTCAAAGTCTAATTCTCTGGAAATTCCTCCTCCCGTTGCCAGACCCCCAGGTTGGGAAGCCTGACGGGCTCAGAACCTTCAGTCCAGTGGGTGGACTTCTGTGGTATAAGTGTTCCCCAGTTTGTGAGTCACCCACCCAGCAGTTATGGGATTTGATTTTATTGTGAGTGCGCCCCTCCGACCACCTCATTGCAGCTTCTCCTTTGTCTTTGGTTGTGGGGTATCTTTTTTGGTGAGTTCCAGTGTCTTCCTGTCAATGATTGTTCAGCAGTTCAGGATTTCTTTCTTTTTTAAGGCGAAATAATATACCACTGTATATATAAATCACATTTTCTTTGCCCATTCATCCACTGATGGACACTTAGATGGTTTCCATATTTTGGCTATTGTGACTAATGCCACAATGGACATGAGAGTGCAGTCTTAAAAGATCAACTGAGGCATATTAAAATTTTTAAGAGTTTGAGTAAAAATTTATTCATATGGGACAGCATCCAATGTGGCAGATAGAAAGGAACTTCAGAGGTCTGTACAAAATGAAAGACTTTTATAAGCAGAAGGGAGCAGGAACAAGGAAGCTATATGAGGTAAAAAAAAAAAGTTGGTTAGTTATTGGAAGATTACTTTTCTTTAGGGGATGGCAGCAAGCTATCATGCAGATTACCTAACTAGTACTGATCAGGTGATTCCTGATTGACTGGTTTAAAATTTCATTTCTGGAAGAGCTGAAACTATAATTATGTCTCATTTTGGTGACATTGGGCTTAGCATAAGTAAATCCGTCTTGGGCCTGTTGTCTTGTTTTTAACAGAGGTAAACTGAACTTTCATCTACATTTTCAGATTTTTGCTCCTGAGTAGCAGGGAAAGTTAGGGAGTGGGAGTGTTACATGCCTGACCTTTTGAGATTGATAGCATGAAGTGTCAAAACCATACCCTTTTAATTGTTTTTTGATGCTGCTGGCAGAAAGAAAATAACAGGAGAGGAGGGGCACTGAGTTGAGTAAGTAGGACATACATTTCCTGGTGCAATGTTAACTTAAAACAATAAAACAGACAGTCATTTTACCAGCATTTATTTGGGGGCAGCAAAGAATTGCAATTTAGGATGTGCAACTAAAGCAAAGGAGAGGAAGCTCTTTTATAGAGGAGAGAGGCAAACTGGGAACGACTGTTATAAACAAAAAATTCATTGGAGGAAACTGGGAATTTGAAATATAGTGGCTTTTCATTGGCTGAGTTGTGACAGTCTCTGATTGGCTGAGTTGTTGCCAGGCTAGGAGAAAATCTTTCTTCCTCCTGCCGGCAGTAGTAAAGTAGTGTCACTTCCCTCCAGAGACACAGGTATGTCTCTTCTTATTGGGATTTATGTTGATGTCCAGTGGTATGTGCATGACTGCTCTCCCTTCTAATCTCCTCACTCAGTTTTACTGAGGCTTCCCTTTATTAATTTGCACACCCTTCTCTGTGTACTGACTGAAAAAAGAAATCCTGCCATAGAAGAACTATTTACTTTAATGCTTCAGAGAATAATTCATTCATAAATCATGATTGAAAACAGAAACACAAGCCTAAAACTTACCCTAACTCTTTGTTTCTCAACAGGAAGCAACTTTGCCCCCTCTCGCTCCTATCTCCAGGTGACACTTGTCTGTGGTTGGAGGCATTTTTGATTGTCACAACTAGTGGGGTACTGCTTCTGGCCCCGAGTTGGGTAGAGGCCGGAGGTGCAGCCTAATATCCTACAATACACAGAACAGCTCCCAAAACAAAGAATTATCTGGCCCCAAATTTTAATAGTGCCGAGGTAGAGAACCCTCACCCTAGATAACAGCAGAATTTCCCCAAAGATCTGAGTAAAGGAGAAAGAGCTAAAAATTTTAAAGCAACACTAAAAAGGAAATGATAAATTATACAAAGGAGGATATTCTAATTTTTTCTTAGAATTAAAAAAAAGAAAGGTTAAAATTAGAGTTTTTTAAATCTTGAAAGAAGTAGAAACAATTAGGAAAGAAGGACAATGTCCAAAGACTAATTGAACAGGCTCTGCATAATACAAGAGCATATGCTTAAAATAAAACGCTAATTTAAAATAGATTAAAGTAATGCATGTGCATGACGTAACTCAGACTGGTGAGAGTCACTATCTTTCAGCTTATTTTTCATCTTTTCCAATGCTCAGTGGACAGCCTTCCCACTTATTTCAAAGTATATTTTGGCTCTGAGATTAGCTTTATAGAAGCTAAAAATTAGACATTAAAAATTATAGACTCCTGGTCATTTAGATTTTGAAACTCCTAAAGTAAAAGGACATGCTACTAAACAACGTGTACTAAACAATGATAAATATTTTGATGATGGTAATGAGAATGATATCTGTATTTCTAGAAGAGGTGTTAGTGATGATATGAAAAAAAATCTGACTAGTATAAGAAAATGTTATCCTAATAAAGTGAGTTTGAAACCAAAAACACACAGAAGAAATCCTCAATCATTAAAAAGATCATGTTAGTAACTCTTAAACAGACAAAAAGAAAATATTTAATATGATATTAGTTGCTTATTTTTCAAATTTTATCACTTATATATGAAGAGGAGCAGAATATGCCACCCCAAAATATGCCTCTTTGGCATAAGGATTATTTAGAGCTGATTATTTTTAAGAAACAGCAGACTCAGGAAAAGCTCTGAAAACTAAGAAGTTGCTCTTTGTAAGGGACATTCATATTTATAAGGAAAATCTCCATTTGTAAGGTTGTATCCTTCCCTGTATTAGAAAGAGAAGAATGACTCTAAATCTCTAGAAACTCTTGTCAATGGAGAAGGCAATGACCTAAATCTGCAAAACAACCTTATCCTTGTTTACTGTGCTTTCCCCATAACTGTACCCACCGTCCCAACACACACATATCTATCTTTTGTCTTTAATTGAAGATGGTATTTAAGGTGGTGGCTTGGGCCATTTCAAGGGGTTACTCAGTTTTCCTGCATATCTTAAATGTATACAGGAGGTATACATGTCATTAAACTTCTGTTTGTTTTTCTCCTGTTAATCCATTTTACTAACAGGGGCTTCTCAGCCACGAACCTAGAAAGGTAGAGAGAAAATTATTTTTTTCTCCCCTACCTATATGTTGTTTGTTGAAATTTTGAAAAACACGGAAAACCAAATAGAAAAAGAAAACAGTGACTCCTAATTCTATCATCCGGGAATAACAAACATGTGCATTTGTAGGGAAGGAACTTTTCTCTCCACTCTAGAAACCCCTTCCAAGGAGGAGGATCTTTGGTAAGAGGAGGAAAAGAGCCACAGTCTCCACTGGAATAATGATGCAGCAGAGGTAGAGTCAAAGAGTGTCTGCTAGGAGGGAAAAGTTATGTTGTGCAAATGCTTTCTTTTTGTTTCATACTTTTCTCTGAAGCACCCAGAGATACCTTCCACAAGCCCCTCCATTCCACCTGGGGGTGGGGGTAAACAGGAAGGTACCAACTGACTAGGTACCAATAGCCTCCAGGGAAGACAAAGACAAGGAAACTTTAAGATGGGCTTTAATGCTAGAGTAAGAGCCAGAGGAGAGACGGACCAATTACTTTAGGAGGGGACATAAGGACCAAGAACACCCTTATCAGCATAAGAAATCTTCTCTACAAGCTAGTCTTTAGGATGCATACTTATCAGAAAGATTTCCTTTAGTTAATTAACTAAACCCTCTAGCCCTCCCAAGCATTATGGCTCAGCTAAGGGAAATCTACTCTGCAGAGAGTATATTTTGATCATTTTTTTAATATCTTTCTAAAATATACTTTTTATTGGAGAGATGGCACCATATATTACATGGATGTCTCATTTATTTATTTCCTCCTAGGATATTTTGGTTATTGCCTATTCTTTTCTCTTTTTTCTATTTTTGGGTTTTGTTTTGTTTTGTGTTTTTTATGCGAGAAGGGCAGGCCAGGGCTATTAGCAATAATGTTTGTATATGCATCAATACAGACATTTTTCTTTTCATTTTTCTGATTATTTCCTAAAGGAAAATCACTAAAGTAGAACCCATGGGCCAAACAGTATAAAATTGAAGCCATAATGGGATGGACACAGTACAGATGTAAAACCAAGCTGCAGTTACTCTCTAAGTTCCAGATGGCCCTGCCTTGAACTTTGAGAATCTCAACAGTTGCTGGCTGTGCTTGTTGAGATAGGTCCTTGACCTTTGCTTCCTGCAAAACTATGTAGGTATCTAAAGCTGGATCCATGTGGAACTGCTCAGTATGGCAGCTTGCTTCATCAACTGTGCAAATTAGAAGAGTCAGAGAGAGGGAATTCAGCAAGAGGGAAGTCAGTCTTTTGTAACCTACTCTTGGAAGCCATATCCCATCACTTTTATTGTATTCTGTTTGTTAGAAGCAAGTGTGGGTCCAGACCACCCTCTAGGCTTTTTCTTTCTCTCTTTTTATTGAAGTAGAGTTGATTTACAATATTAGTTTCAGGTGTACAACATAGTGATTCGATATTTTTACAGATTATACTTTGCTTATAGTTATTATAAAATATTGGCTATATTCCATGTTTGTGGATGTGAGATCCCACATCCCTCGTCATGCCCTAGGGGACCTGGGATCCTAAGGAACCTTGCATCTTGGGATGAGTTCCAGCCCGGGGCCCATTCCCAAGGCCTCCCACATCAGAATTCCTCCTTCACAATTCCAGAGGGAGTGAGGTGGGAATCAGTTCCAGAAGCAGCCTCTCTCTAGGGGTGGGGTTGGGGAAAAAACTAATTCTTTCTCAGCTGTTGCCTTTTCAGAATCTAGCAGACCACCAGTACTCGTGCTTTCTCCCGGTCCTGCGAATTTTTTGGAGCTCAAGTTACAGAGTGGTAAGGTTGTAGTTTCTCAGCTCCATTAGCATTTACTATTAATCAATTACCAACTGCTTTGTATGTCACAGAATGTTTGATTTTATTAAGCCACTGGCACCCCCCACTGGCTTTTCAATATCTTGTGGATTTATTTAGATATTCTAATTTTAATAGGGTTTGAGAAGGGAAGGTTTTAACTATGCCTCTCATTATGTAAACTGGACCAGAATTCAAATGTTCTTTATGCAATAAGATTGCCTATGTTCAAAATTAGGCTCTATCATTTACCAGCTGTTTGACTTGGACAAATTACTGTGCCTCAGTTTCCTTGTTTGCAAAATGTGAATAATAGGACATAGTGTTGCCTTAGAGAGACCCTGTTCAGGACACTCCGTAAAATCTAGCTGTTGTTATTATTTTCTCTGTCATATATATTGTAAAAGTTGTCTTCTACTTGTAATTCTGTATGTTTATGTGTCTATATGTATAGGAGTGTGTGTACATATCTTTATGCTTTTCAATAATAAAGGCTAGCACTTATATAGTACTTACCATGTACCTTTTAAGCACTTCACATATATTAATCTATGGTTCAGAAGGAGAAATTACAATGGAAATTAGAAAATATATTGAACTGATAATGAAAACACAACCTAATAAAAATTATGGGGTGTGTTTTCCATTATGTTTCCTAATTACCCATCACTGGTGTCTTAAAAATGTTTTAGTTTCTGTTCATTTATTTTGAATCTAGTTTAATGCTGAACAAAGCCTCAGGCAGAGGGCTTATGAGCTATTAGTTATTAGGAATTACCATTCCCGGAAGCAGGAAAGAGGCACAAGGGGAGTGAAGAGGGGGAGATGGGCGATTCCACGTGAGCATGCGCTACAGAGATGGCTGCCTGTAGGTGTGCTTGCCCCGAGCCCAGGACCCACCCCTGAGGAGCTCTGTGAACTGCACTTCCAGTCTTGGCGGTGTGGGTGTTGGGGGATGTGAAGGGGATGGGGAAGAATGGCACCTTCTTTGTCAAGGAAGGGGAAATACTTTACCAGTTTCCATCCCCTTCTTTCTCTCTGGGATATTAGCTCCTCAATGCCCAGCCTTGGCAGAAATCCAACCCAATAAGCTCCTTTCTCTCCAGGAACTTGGCCCCTCAAGTCCAAGCTGCTTCAGCTGTCTCTAAGCTTTCAAACAGAATCCCTTTTTCAATATATCCAGCTTTCCTGGTAGTTCTCCTAGAAGCATTGGTCTACTACAAACCGTATAATTGAGGTCAGAAGTGAAAGTTCACCTGTATGTTTTGATTTGTGATTTTTTTCATTTCTATTTTTCCCTAAATAATTAAGAGTTTTAGTTTTGATTAACTCTTGGCCGAAGAATCATTAAGAAGTATATTGGGTTTTGTTTTTGTCAATTAGTTTTCTATTGCTGTTGTTCTAAAACTTGGTAGGTTAAAACTACAGCATAAATTATCTCACCATTTCTATGGGTCAAGAACCTGGGCAGGGCTCAGCTGAGTGCCCCTGGCTTAGCACCTGTCCCAGGCTGCAAGCAAGGTGCCAGCCAGGACTGAACCACCTTAAGGTTCCACTGGGAAAGGACCTGCCTCCAAGATCACTCATGGGTTTGTTGGCTCAATTCCATTTTTCCAAAGGATACTGAAGTGAGGGCCTCAGTTCCGCCCTGGCTGCTGCCCTGTGGGGTCTTCAGTTCCTTGCCAGGTGGGCAGTTCAACAGGGCAGCTGTCTTCATCAACTGAGCAAGTGAGAAGAGCCAGAGAGAGGGAATTCAGCAAGAGGGAAGTCAGTCTTCTGTAACCTACTCTTGGAAGTAATATCCCATCACTTTTATTGTATTCTATTCGTTAAAAGCAAGTCCCTAGGTCCAGCCCACCCTCTAGGCTTTTTCTTTCTTCCTTTCTTTTTTATTGAAGTATGGTTGATTTACATTATTATATTAGTTTCAGGTGTACAACATAGTGATTTGATACTTTTATAGATTATAGTCCATTTAAAGTTGTTACAAAATATTGGCTATATTCCCTGAGCTGTAGCTTATTTATTTTATACATAGAAGTTTGCGCCTCTTAATCTAGGCTTTTTCTATGTTTGAAGAATCCCCCGCTGTACTTGGAAAAGCCTATAAACCTCTACAGAAAATGAAAATGTCAGACGCCACATATTCACTACCTTCCTGGTGGCTGGCCTACAGATACATGATCTATGCTTATTCACTGAGGTGTGCCACTGCAGACGTTGAAATAAAAGCATCTTATGGGAAGAAACAGGGTGGCGGCAGCAGGGCAGCGGTATCCAAGTGCCAGGCACAGCAGCGAAGTGGAAGCATTTTGGATCCAGCATTCAATACTTCTGCAGTCCAAGCTGTAATATCTTTGCCTGATTATCTGCCTACATCCTGGTTACCTAGACTCCAAGCCTGATTCTGGGACCCTCTGGGAGATTTTGTGAATTAACCAATATTTTAAAGTAAATTCCTTTTTTGTTAAATTAACCAGAATGGTTTTCTTTAGCTTGCAGTGAAGAAAGCTGAGTGCTCAAGTGTCCTCATTACCACTTTACTCCATTCCTTCTAGCGTCTTCATCAAGATCGGCAGCTCTCCATCTCTGCTCTTCATCTTCCATTTTCATTTCTTTTTTCTTGCTTCTTTTGCCTCACCTTTTTGTATTTTTGTCCTTTCCTGTGTATTCTAAGATATGTGTGTGTGTGTTTCACCTAATGATTTGTTTTTCTGCAGTATCAATGGGTCTTCAAATGACAACTTGACTTCTGTAATTTTTTCTTTGCATTGTTTTCAGTCTTCCCCTTTGCAATCAGTTATTTCTTATTTCTACCTGCCTCTCAGGTGTATTCTTATTCATGTGAGACTGGGATTTTCATCTCTTCAGCAATCTCTTCTTTCCAGAATTTATCTACTCTTAAATTGTATTGAGCATAAAAGCAAATGTTTCCCCCAACTAACCTTTGTTTTCCATAGTAAAATTTTAAATGTAGACTCTCTTCCTGTATCTTAAGTGCTATGTTCTCCGTCATCTGAGGTGCAGAATCCTTTCAAAGATCCACTATTATGAGGAATATAAGTTCCTTCAGGGGACTCACTATCCACCTGGTTACTCTTAGAATCATCTCAGATTTCACCTAGAAAGCATGATGATCTGCATGGCCCTGGCAAACATTTCTTTAAAATTTAGATTAAATCTAAAGTCACAGAACAAATATGGTATATTCTTTATAGTCTTGACTTCCAAACAGGAACCTTCAAAGGTAGAATATGTTGCTTATAAAATAGGTTAACATATAAAAACATTCCACCACAACGTGATCAAAGTCAACTGACAAATAGCAAACTGCAAAACATTTAGCAATATTCATGTAAAGGTTAATGTCTTTAATGCTCATAAATATATATAATGCTTACTATAAATATTATTGATTTATTATAATGTATTGATAAGAAAGAAACCAATAATCTTATAGACATAGGCAAATGTCATGAATAGATAATTCACAGAAAAGGAAATATAAATATTTTTATACTTATGAAAATATATTTACCTCAAAATAAGAGAATTGCAAATGAAATACAATATGGCTGCATTTCTTACCTGTCATCTTGGCAAAATTATGTGGCACACTGAGTGGGCAAAGGTTTGGAGAAATAGGAACATCATACATTGTTATTGGTGGTGTAATTTTTGTACTATCTTTATGAACGTTGTCAATAACTATTAAAGTTTAAAATGTGTATACCTCTTGCCTCAGCAATTCCACATTGGGGCTTTTATCTTACAGATGCACTTACACATACGCTTAAAGATAGTGTACTAGACTTTTTAATTGCGGCAACTTCTATAGCAGCAAAAGATTAAAACAACTTAAATTTCCATCAATAAGAAAATTATAAAATAAATTATAGGACATCATACGATGGAATACCATGCAACACTGAAAACACTGACATAACCCTGGTCATTCAAACATAGAATAATTGCCGAGATGTGTTGGAAATAGTAGAAAAGAAAACAGAGTCCTGGATAGTATTTATATCATATTATCACCTGAAAGAAATAAAAAGGAAGCACCTACCTAAATGCTGGATGTGCATTGATTAGTTCTAAAAGGATACAAGAAACAAGTCATATTATTTACTCTTAGAAAAAACACTGTGTGACAGGTGGGCAAGGGTGGTATATAGAGTTACTTTTTACTCTGTGGCTTCTGTAGCATTTGGTATTTGGCCATACACATGATTTCAAAAATACAACAATCAAAAAGTCTTAATGAGATTGCATAATACAGCTGCCCATTTTTTTATGTACAAGTGTTTCAACTGTTCTGCTTGTGTATTTTTAATGGTAAAAATCGAGGCAGGAGTAATATGACTTTTGATCCTAAGATCCTCAGGCAATTTTTAAACCAAATAAAGGCTAATTTTAAAAAATAATGGAGGCAAAATTACTTGCAGAGGAATCTTGGCAGTAAATTCATTAGATAGTAAAATAGCTTTGAAGAATAATAGCCAATGCTCAAACGTTGCTCCTTTGGAATTAATATTGACCCAGAACTTGAGCAAATGACATTTAAAACACCTGTCCAATCCAGGATGTAAGCCCACGTGTCTACATATGTGTAGATCCACAGTACACATATGGTACATTCTTTAGCTTCCTTGAAAACTGTCAGGTCTTTGATCTTTGCTCTGAAATAATTTCACCTATGTTGATGGTTTCATATTAAAAAAAAAAAAAACTTGGTCTTAATCTTGCATTTTCTTTCATTTCTTCCTTTTTACTGGTTAAAATTATTGCAGTTTTTCATCCAAGACTGCTGGATTCAGTTCATAATGTAGTTAATCTATAGCAGTCTTTAAAATAACATGCCAAGATTTTGAAAGGATTGGAGTTTTATGAGTAAGAGTGGCTGCTTCATTTGTAATATTGTATTTAGGAAAAAAATTAAAAGGCCTTCAAGTCATTTTTCTCTCTAATAGACTAAGAATCAATTGAGTTAAAAAACAGACACATACACCTTGTATCTAATGGTGTTGGCCTATCCAGATATTTCAGAAATATTTTTGCTCAAAATTAGTGATAACTGAAGCAGGAATTCAAGTTCAACAGGAGTTTATTAAATCAGTTTCTCTACTTTTGTGTAGGTTGAAATTTTCCAGTGTTAAAAAAAAATTTTGAGCATTGTTGACACCTAGGTTTATAATCCCCTCACTTCTCCTAACTTCTCCTTCTCTTTCCTCTCTTTAACCTCTTCCCTGCCTTTCCCTAAAAAGGAGGAGCAGTTGAGGTCACCCCATGAGAAATGGTTCATTCATTCAACAAATATTTCCTGTGGGCTTCTGTGGGTGGCTCCCAGACCCTGTTCTAGGTTTGATGACCACAGTGTAAACAAGACAAAGTTCTTGGCTTCACAAGGCTTAAATCCTAGAAGGGAGGGCAACAAATAAGCAAGTATACTAATTTCAGATAGTGATGGGTATCTGTCTTCCATTGGTATACAGTCCCAAAATTTAGTGACTTAAAATGACACCCACTTATTTGTTCATGATTCTGTACATTGTCTATTTGGGCAGGGCTCAGCTGGGAAGATTTACCTGCACCAGGAGATATCAGCTGGGTTCATGTATATATCTGTAGTAAGTTGGAAATGCCTGAAAGCTGGCAGTTGGCTTGGGTCGTAGGCTGGGAAATCTCAGTTCTCCACCACATGATCTCTCCAGCAGACTAGCTCGGGCTTACTCAAATGATGGTCTCAGAATTCTAAGCTCAGCAAGTGAAGGCAAGACCTAATGCACAAGGAATTTTAAGTGTATGTGTGTGTCATATTTGTTTTTGCTCTATTAGCCAAACAAGTCACTAGGCCAAGGCCAAAGTCACTGTGGAGGGTGACTTAACAAGGGCATAGGCACAGAGAGGGAAATTATTGCAGCCATTTTTGCAAAAAAATATTCCATGTATGTCATGTACCAAGGATCCCAGATTCAGGCATTTGCATGCAGGTCTGGAGCACTGGCTTCCATGAGGTCCTGCTTACATTTTGCTTCTACATGTCTCAAAGTATATTTACTTTCTAAAAAAAAAAAGTTTTCTTGTCCATTGGAAAATCCTGCATTAAACAAAATTAAACAGATATTTTTATCATTATGATTAATATCAGCATTATTCAGGGCTTCTCAGGGACTTAGACATACTACCATACAATGGGAACCCCTAAAATGGGAAATTTCCCTTGTAGCATTTCACAGACTTTTTTGACAACAAGGTATCTTCCAAAGCAGATGCTACCCGAATCTATACAGTCGTTGCCATTAAGATTGTGGGTTCAATATTTCCAGATCTTCCAGGGATTCAAAACAAGCAAGAAAGGTTTTTTTAAAAAAATTTTATGTGAAATTGCCTAATTTTTAATAGATGTTGACAACTTGTTCATATGTTTTTTTAAAAAGTACACTATAAATAAATTTTTAAAAAGAAATACGCAAAATACAGCTACAAATCCAACATGGCTAGTTTATCCTTTATAGGACAAAAGGAGACTCTTGGGAAAGAACTCATGCTAATGGAGGGCAGAGTGGAGGCTCGGAGGTTTGGTGGAAGGACAAAAGGCCCAGCTGGAAGGGAAGGGCTTGTTCTGAGCACAGCACTGAGTCTGGCACTCAGATTGTTCTCAGCGCAGTACGAAAGACCTCACAGGAGTCCCCTTAAGGAGAGGACAATACAAGATTGAATATAAGCCAACAAACTGTTCTCTATAAGCTCCATGGGCACCAAGAGCTCAGGGAGAGCGAATCTCTGGGGAAAACATTGGTGGCCTCAGCTCGGTACTCTCAGCATCAATGAAGACTCTAGGCCTTGGTGTCCCAAGGGATCAGCAGGGCGAGAATCTAACTCTTTCTGATGAGTCCACTTTTCACTGATTTGTTGCTTGTCAATTGGAACAGAGATGGGAGAAAGGCAATCTTCCTACTCAGCTCTCCTATTGGAAGGAAGCTTTTCCCATGAAGCATGTTGACTGGGTCCATTCCTTTTCCTCATCTGATATGATGTATATTCAGGACTCCAACTTCAATGGCATTGACTGCTAAACTGCCCCCCTCCCCTGCACATCCAACCCCACATATCTGTTTATGCTTCCATCTCTATTGCAGTAAATTGTATTTTTCAAAGCTGTGCCACCCACGTGCTCTAACGCAGTGTGACCTTGCCATCCCCCCCATCAACAGGTGGAGTCTCTTCCCTTCCCCTTTGAAACCAGGCTGGCTTTGTGAATCTCTTGTCACGTGTACAATGGAGAGAAGTGACCCTGCCTGACCTTAGGGAGGCCTTGCAGCTGCTGCCTGTTTCTCGTGGCTCCCTGGATCTACTGCAAAGTTCCTCAGCACCAGCACTATTGATATTCTGGGCTGAATAATTATTTGTTGGGAGGAGTGGGCGGGCGTTGTCCTATGCATTGAGGATATTCAGCAGCACCCCTGACCTCTACCCATTAGATGACAGGAGTACCTTCTCCCCCAGTTGTAACGACCAAAACTAGCTCCAGATCATATCGCCGACTGTCCTCTGGGAGGGCAAACTCACCTTCCACTGAGAGCCTCTGTTCTATAGGAAGCCAGCCAACACTGAAGAAGCTCAACTACTGAAGACCGCCGTGCTAGAGACGTTGCATGTAGGTGCTCCAGTGCACAGACCCAGCTGGAGCCCAGCCTGCCGGCCACCCTCTCCAAGGTGCTAGGTTCGTGAGAGGAGCCATTCTGGACCCTCAGACTAGTCCATCTGCCAGCTGAGTACCACTGAGTCATCTCAGTCAACTTCACTAGAGGCAGAAGAATGACCCAGCCCAGCCCTGCCTGAATTCCTTGCCTACAGAATCTATGACATTTAATTTTTAAAAAGTCTGCTTTTTTAACCCACTATGTTTTAGGACAGTTTGTTATGTAGCGCTAGTACGCTATGGAGCACCTATATAGATGAAAAGAGAGAAGTAATGATGTTTTGCTATTTAAAAAAAAAAAAAGGAAATTAGTATTCATTGCTTGTCCTTGGATGTTTATTTTAATTTTCATAACTTGCTGAGGAGCAAATGAAGTTGCTGTCACTCATGTAACACGTATTCATCGAGGGCCCATCTTGGTGCCAGGAATCATGTTGGATCCCAGAGACACAGAGACAAATATGACATTTTTGAATCATTGTATCTGTATAATTCCCTTCGTGTATCCTGTTATCAAACCAACATTCTCACTTTTGTGAGTTGGTGACCTTGACATGACCTTCACTCTTGTTTTTTTGCTTGTGCTCATGCTGGTCCTCTCTCTGGAACTTACTCCTCCCTCTCCATTTTCCTAAATCATGTCCACATTAGGGCCAAATCCAATACCACCTCGTTCACAAAACCTTATCTTAGCCATTAGGCAGAATTACTTTCATCCCTTATTTTGACTTTCGCTCTTTTTTTCTTCCTCTCCCAAGCTTAATATTACATATTATCATCGTTACTCAGCATCTGGCCTTTCCACCTACTTCATAGAGAAAATGGAACCTGTGAGCACTGAGTTCTGTTGGCTTCCAGCTTCCCAATCCACAAACACAACCGCATCTGTGATGCAAGCAACCTCCTGTATTAGTCAGGATTCTCCAGAGAAACAGAAGGAGATAGGCAGGTAGGTAGAGAGATAGATAGATAGAGAGATGGATAGATAGATAGATAGATAGATAGATAGATAGATAGATAGATAGATAGATAGATAGATAGATATTGATAGATATTGATATAGACAGACAGAGATTTATTGTAGGAATTGACTCACACAGTTATGGAGGATGAGACAGCCCCTGACCTGCTCTTTGCAAGCTGGAGAACCAAGAAAGCCAGTGGTGTAATTCAGTCCCAGTCTGAAGGCCTGAGAATAGGACCAGTGTAAGCCCCAGCCCAAGTCAGAAGGCCTGAGAACCAGCAACACCGATGTCTGAGGGCAGGAGAAGAAGGATGTCTCAGTTCAAGCAAAGAGAGCGAATTCTTCTTTCCTCGGCCTTTTGTTCTAGTTGAGGCCTCAACAAATTAGATGATGCCTGCCAGCATTGGTGAGGACCATCTTCTTTCCTCAGTCTACTGATTCAAATGTTCATCTCTTCCAGAGACACTCTCACAGCCACACCCACTTTACCAGCTCTCTGGGCATCCTTTAGCCCCATCAAGTTGACACATAAAATTAACCATCACAACTCCTTAACTCCATTTTCATAGAACAACTTGTTTTCTTCAATTGAAAGCCACGCCGTCTCTGCTCTGGATACACAGTCCTCGACCTCTGGGAGCCAGGGTCCCTTTTTCTCCAAAATTTCTTTCTCTCTCTCTCTCTTTCCCCTTCATTAGCTCCAGCTTAAAATAATAACCCAAATCCTCTCACACTGATAAAAGGGAGAAGCCTTCTGGATTCTTTCTCTAAATCCACTCATTTGTCTTTTCAGAGTCAACGTTCTTGGAAGAGTTCTTTCCAATCACCGTCTCCACTTTGAATCCCTCATTGACTCTTTAATCTTATATAATTTCTACTTCCTCATCCCTATACACAGCCCTCACCCTCATCCCCATCCCACACTCATTCTATTAAAACTTCTCTGGTTAAGGTGGCCACTCACTTCATTGTCACTGAATTGCAGACAGTCTTCAGTCTCCATATCAAAACTTTCTGTTATGATTGACAGTTGCCCACCTCCTCCTGCTTACAACCCCCTTGGCTTTCCAGGACACCATTCTCTCTTCACCCCTGCAACTCCTTCTCGTTCTTTGGGTTTGTTTTTGGGGGCGGGGAAGGGAGTGGCCTCTTTTCTCTCCCTGCACATGTGTAAATATTCTCTTCCCTTCTCACACGTTCCTGCTTCTCTCCTGAGGGGCCACCTCAATGCTCTCAGACACTCTGGTAGCTTCTTCAGTCACCCAAACAGCTCCCAATTCAATGCTTCCCAGTCCCAACCACTCTGCTGAGCCCTAAACTCATAGATTCAGCTGCCTCTTGGAGATACCCACTTAATTGTTCCTTGGATATCTCCAGTGCTCCAGGTTCAAGACCAAACTCATCATCTGCCTGATTAAATATGTCCCTCCTAAGGTTTCCACCTTGGGGGCTAGCACTATTCTCATGGAAGCATCTGACAGAGCCGCCGTATCCTATCAATTACCAGATCCTAAGGATTCTGCCTCTGTTAAATTAGTTCACGTCCAATGACACTGACTCTGCCTTAGCTCAGACCCTCATCATTTCTCCCCTGGACTATTGCAGCAGTCTTTTAATTAACCCCCATCTCCAACTTTGCCCTCCCGCCAACTCTTCTCCACTCCACTGCAAAATTTATCCTTCTAAAATAAACATTTGATGATCTTGGTGACATGATTAGAATCTTCCTTGAGAAAGAAGTCCAAGTTCCTCAATCTGGCAGGCTGGGCTTTATGATCTGCTCCCTGCTCACCTTTCCGATCCCACCTCTTGCTGCTTCATACCCTGCACACTGGTCACATTAAGTATGTTTGCAGTTCCTTGAGTGCATCATACTCTCTCATGTCTATGACGTGCCAATGAGACATTTTGCTCTATTATTTTTTTGTTCATCTTTTTGGTATAGCCTTCTCCCATCTTACCCCTTTCTTAATGGCTAATCTAATTAGATGAGTTAGATAAACCAAATATTAACGGATTATTGCTGTATTTAGAAGATGTGTTTGTAACTCAGCGTAATAATGAAAGTATTCGAATTTAAGTATCTGGGTTTTTTTGACTATTAAGATGATTCAGTGTTAAAATACATTTCTCAGTTTTGTCCCCATAGAACATTTTAAAGCAGTTTTAGCAGCTGATATGATCTTATATATCTACTCACCTATTCCCTCTACCCCAGGCACCCCCCACCTGGAAAATACACTCCATGAAGCCAGAGACCTCAGCTGTGTTGTTGCTATACATCCCATATGCCTAGAACAGCGCCCAGCAGAGGGTGGAAGTCAATCCACATGTGTCCAATGAAACAGTGAATAAACGCTCAGTCCTAAAAAGCTCAGCCCAGTTGTCAACTCTTTGGGTAGCCTTCCCTGATGCTCCCAAAGGAGGATAGTATACGATCATCTTCCCTGCGGCACCCCGGGTTTCCCTCTGTGATTGCACCTAGAACAGCATATTGTGACTGTCAGTAACCCTGTCTCTTCCCACGGCCCCCTGCAACTGTATCATCACCTCCTTGAGAGCAGGGACTGTGTCTCTTATGTCTGTATCTGCAGCTTTAAGCATACTACCAGTCGTTCAGTAGACATTCAATAAATGTTTTAAGTAAATAACCCCACTGCACCTTCTATGACCACACTCTACATTCTTTGTCTCCTTTGTTGCCTGCAAACTCTTTGAGAATCGGAACTTTTTTTCCCAAGTCTTTCTCCCACTGTCTATTACCATGCTGCTCACATTCTAGACACACAATAAATGCTGAATTAAATTATCATTAGTGTTTCATACGTTCAGATAAACGTAAATGGAGCTCATCAAAAACAACAAGATGTTCATTTTTCCACTGCTGACCAACATGATGCTAGGATATGGAAACAGATGGTTAGTTGTTGACTTTTATAATTATATGGAATACATTCTTTCAAACAACAAATTGCTATGGAACCTTTAGCATCTAGTCCATACATAATATTTTGCATGCTTTCTGTTAGGATTTTGTACTAAGTTTCCCATATCTTCAATCAGGACCTCCTAGGAGGATAATTTCTATAGCCAGAGTGTCCAATCTACCACAACCTGGATAATATAGCCTGCAGAACAGTTCAACTCCCTTTGCTACCATTGTGTGCTCACCAGATCTAGGCATTATTTATCTGTTGGGTGATAAGAAGTAGAAAATTTCCTGGTCTACCTCCTGGACAGTGTTTACTTAGCCCTGGAAAATTCTGACTCTGAATCTCTTCTTGTGAGATTTTATATTTTTTGGAACATTACTCCTGACCTACTACGATTAGATGCATCAACATTTATTTTATAGTAACTATAACTTAATTTCCTCAATACTTGATAAATACCCTTGCACCTATATTGAGATTTGGGAAGAAAAGAGGGTGTTCATATGATTTTGAAGATAGATCGCCTCAGCTGTTGGTTAATTTTATCCAAATTATGTTTAATCTTTTATAGTTTCTAATGTATATGAAAACATGTTTGCTTTTACTAATTCAAGTGTCAACATACTGATTATTTTGAGAATATAAATTTTAATCCCAGTAGAGTTGCACTGTATCCAGGTTAGATTCTAAAATCAGACTATTTGGCAAAAATCATGTGTAGAAAATCACCCATCTGCCAAACAAAGGCAGACCTTCCTTCTCTCCCAAGTCCAAAGCGGCCTGATCTCTTCTCACATCACCATGGATTTGTTTCATCATTTCCACACCAAATGAGATCACCGGCTTGCATTTAAGGGCCATTTTGTATGAACAGCAATATACGCAAACAAGAATTATTTTCAGTACTGTGACGTGATCATGAAACCAGAGGCGCCTGGGATCAACATCAGGGTTACCTCCCATTTAATTCTCACTAAAGAGCACGTGTTCTTTGGTACAATATCGGGCAGACCAACAACCATGTGGTGTCTCTCTCCCTCTGTCTCTCCAAGTTAGAGAATCCATAGAAGTTCTTTGTGCATGTTCGGTGTCTACACTAAATGTTTTCTTAACTGTACTCAATAGCTTATTTCAAACCCACCTGAAACCAAGAGCATGTCTGTCTAACCATCTATCCCAGCAGCTTCCCATGTCTGATCATGCAAGTCTGATTTCTGTTCTGCAGTTCTGAACTTCCCTTACTGTGGGCACTCACATAAGAACAAACTGTCTTTGTCTGTTTCTTCCATATTTTAATGAACATAGAAGAGAGTGCTGATGGCATTATGTATGGTTCTAGCTTTAGGACACTGCATTTTCTTAAATAGCTAAATAAGAAAATAAGGCGCACTCTTTCAGCCATCTCGGACCCTGTGGAGGACTTCTAAAATGACAAATATGTCTGGAGGGCTGTGGTCCAAGGCCATTCTTGCTGGCTATAAGTGGGGTCTACGGAACCAGAGGGAGCACACAGCTCTCCTGCAAATTGAAGGTGTATATGCTCGAGATGAAACCAAATTCTATCTAGGCAAGAGATGTGCTTATGTGTACAAAGCAAAGAACACAGTAATTCCTGGTGGAAAACCTAACAAAACCAGAGTAATCTGCGGAAAGATAACTCGCACTCATGGAAACAGTGGCGTGGTTTGTGCCAAATTCCGAAGCAACCTTCCTGCTAAGGCCACTGGACACAGAATCCGTGTGATGTTGTACACTTCAAGGATTTAAACTTATTGAAAAGTAAATAAATAAAAGTGTGGGGGGAAAAAAAAAAGACAAGAAGACACAGCCTGCAGCAGACATGCCCCCATGCCCTGTCCTCCCCACCCCTTCCAATGGATTGCACTTCTGTGCTGGTGGCACCTGAATACGGAGTAAGGGATTCTGCAAAGCCACTCACCAAACACTCCTTGGCACTGCCTGCCAGGGCATCTTGCCCGAACTTGACCCTCCCCTACCTGTGCCCAGGGCCCTGATGGGCTGGAGGGCTGCCTTCCCCAGCTGACCCATGGGATTCCGTCCCGGGCAGAGGGCAGCAGTACTCACAGGGTAGGGCCATGGAGAGGCAGCTGACCCATGGGATTCCGTCCCGGGCAGAGGGCAGCAGTACTCACAGGGTAGGGCCACGGAGAGGCAGGCTGAGTGGGGCACAGGGGCTCAGGAGAACTGGTTCTGGGGAGGCAGGAGGGAAACCTGTCGGAAGGTGGATCCGCACCTGCTTCCGAGCCCATGGTGCATGCTTCCTCGTCCCATAGGCTCCGCTCACGCAGCACGCATTCGGATGAATTAAAACTGAAGAATTTCAGGGCGGCAATTGCAGGAAACCCCAAGCAAGGGGTCTTGCTGTGTGGGAGTTCCTGTGTGACTGTTGCGGCCACACCCCGGCTCCTCACTACCCCAGCAGCTAGCTGATTCTCAGCTGCAAGGAGCTGCTTTCTTCCTTTCTCAGAGGTGTCCATCTAGCGGCAAGAATTCTGGAGCCCAGCATCGAAAAGGGGTCAGGAGGTCTAACTGTCCACGTAAAGTGTCTAGCGTTTCACTTAATGCCCTTGTTTTCAGGGTCCCCATCCTCAGCCAGGAATTCCCGAGCCTGGATTTCCTGTTTCAGATTCTTCATCGACTAATTCTCAAGTCTTCTGCCAGGTAAAAAGAGCTGGAATCAGGACTGAACGGGAAGAAGGCAGGGGATGTGGGCAGGAGGATGGTAACTGCTTATAAATACTTGGAGACAATCTGTCGTCTGCAACCCCACGCTGAATACCCCATTTTTGGAGGCCTATGGTGTTTTTCATTTCCAAAAATGTCCATTTCTGGACTTCTGTGATAAAACTTGACTTGGCTTTTCCTCTCCAATTTTTATTTCAATTTCCTCTGCATTGCTAATTCAGTTACCACTCGCTGGTTTCCTTTCCAGCTTCCAAAATTATGTTGGTATTCTCTTTACTTCTATTCTTTTTATCCTATGAGCTTTTTCCTTTTCAAAAGCTCTCTAATTATCTTAATGGGGTTTTGCAAGGGCAGAATTGTTTGTACATGTGTAATCAAATCTACATGTTTAACTGAAAGTTTCTCTTTTTTATTTCCTTCCCCATTTTAAAACGGAAGTTCTCTTTCTCTTTTCTCCTCTTCCCCGATGGTTGTATACAGGGGATGCTGGTGGTGATTATATTTACAGTTTAGGCTAAGAACGCAGGAGCCTGAGAAACGTGGCCTCAAATATGGAGGACATGTTGACACTGTATTGTCTGGAAAAGGGGTGCTTGGCTGCTGGATGACCCAGCAATAGCCCACACCAGGTACCTAATTCCTAACTGAACAGGAGCTTGAAGGGCACAGTGATTCCTGCTTCTCTAGAAACTGCATGTGTCATGATGGTGAGGCCCCAGCAGCAGCATCTGTGCCGTGGATTCCCCTGGCTCTGGACGATGGACCCAAGTTGGACCAACTGGACGATCTCCCCTCGGAGTTTGGACTTTGATCCCAGATGAGAGAATTAGGAGTTATCAGTAATTGAGGCAAATAAATGGCAACACTCCGGAGGGAAGACCCTCCCATTCCACTGCAGAGGCCCTCAGAGCTACCATGGTCCTCACACATCAAGAGGTCCAGTGGGTCAGCTCTTCTCTGTGTTCCATGAGACACCACCTTACACCACACACATCCTATGGGTTCTTCCTTTTTTGTTGTTTTTTGGGTTTTTTGCTTAGGCTGGCTCTTGGTTATTTTAATTTCACTCAAAATAACCTAAAAGAGTGAAAAGCACTCTTAAAGATGCTGCAGTCAGTTGCCATGAAGCATTAGGGTTCTGAGCTACTGTTGCAAGAACCAATTATGTCCATCTCTTCCAACCTCATGTCAGTGACCTCACATGGGTAGCTTGGGTCAGCCATGGTGGGAGTATTTACACCACAAGAACTGGCAAAGGCTACAATTCAGGGACTTGGGGTTCCCTCCCCTCTCCCCAGGAGAGCTGGTGTTTAAACATCTAACAACACACCACTGATTGTAATCTTAGGTGTAAATTTCCCTGGCCCTCAGTTTGCCCATCCCTAAAGTGGGTATAACACGTCTGCTTCTCTGTCAGAGATGTTAAGATTTAACCGAGGTAAAAAAAAAAAACACAAAAATTTTAAACTACTCCAATATTCAGTAACTTTTGACAATATAAATTAAAGAATTTAATTTAAATTGAATAATAAATTTTAACTAATAGCATTGATTATTAGTGACATGTCAAGGAGAAAAATACTTTCTGAGAGCAGGACATAGACTGGACATATACAATCTTGACTGGCTTATTCATAACTTGAGGAAATAAAGATAATAAAATAATACTCAAACATATTATGAAAATAAGTGAGTAAGTTCTCCACCCATTTTCTTTAGCAAGCTACGACAACCACCAATCACAATCATAGCAGGAGAAAGCTAAGTTTGCTTAGTTTTACTGCCTTTTACCGCCCTCCCCCCTCTTTTACATGGTAGGAAATTCAAAGAAGTTTTCTCTGAAAGATTAAAACAATCATCTAATCTGAAGGTGAAAAAAAAATCAGCTGTCAGTATAACATATTATTATTTTATATTTGTACATGAATATATTTTACAAAGTGAATCTGTATCCCTTATCTTATTCATTTCTATGAACATCTATTTTTATTTTTGAGTTCCAATACAACTCTCACCTTGCCTTCTTTCCTTTTCTTACTATAAAATAGAGGTTCTCAGATAAAATATGGTCTGAATTTCAATTTCAAGTACAGAGTAAGGATGCACAGCTCCTACATTTAGATCCATATCTCGGGCTTTGTGCTGTGTGCTCTGAACACTTGAATTAACATTAGCTCTGTGTCCCTCATTGAAAACAGATGTCATATCAAGACGTTGTGGATGTTTATCATTGCGAAAAAATATGCGTAAGGTAAGCAATTCAGATAACATTAGAAAACGACCACAAAATAGAAAACAGGTGTTCTTGTTATTTATAGGGTGCTTTTGAGAACACAAAAGAAGGGACAGCCTTTGTCCGCTGGGACTGCGGTTGAAGGACACAATAGGAAATAGACCAAGTAAGACAGAAGGAGGAAGGCGAGCTTTACGGATGATATGTTACTGACGTTCCGTCTCACTTCTCTTCTTCCCTGACCCACCTCGCAGGTCTTCTCCTCCAAGGGGGAGAATTTTACTAGGGGATCAGATTCAAAAGATTTGATGAAACATAATTCTGAAAACAAATTTGCAAGGGAAGGATTTTGCTGAGAAAAACCTAAGAGAAATATGTTATTCACACATAAGAAACAGCCTAAAAAATTTTATAGGGCGACGGGGAATATCAAGATCTGGAGAAAATGATGAAAAGACTCTATATGGGCAAAGGAAGAATGAAATTTGACCAAAACAAGGGAAGGAAGGGATTCACAGGCAGTTATGATGCGTAACAGAGTATTATATGTTTATGTGCCAACAATTCAGAATTATAGAGCTCTCATGACCCACATTTGCACCTCTCTACCAGAATAAAAATTGCAAAGGGGGGCTTCCCTGGTTGTGTAATGGTTAAGAATCCGCCTGCCAGAAGCCATAGGCAAAAACTGACGTTCTTCAACTTTTGCGCTTAAAGGCGGTTTCCCCCATCCCCCTTTTCAGGTACCAAATAAGTGCTTGCCCACTAAGCCTCCTCCCAGGTCTTTTATCTTGAAACTTTATCTCTGATTTAGAATGTAAAACTTTGCCTCAGTAAAGGAATTTCAGGCATCATTGACCAGTCAAAGAAAGTTTTTTGCCCAATCCCATGGAATCTATTACTTGTGTATTTTACATAATTTTAATTATCTTTTTGCCCTTAAGGCAGGCAAAAATATATAACTTGGCAATGCTGATAACTTATTAGGGTTGAATACGTGAAATATTCAGAATGATGAAAGACTAAGCATGTTGCAAAACTGGATAATGTAATGGTTGTCGGCACAGCCGAGGGCTGGCTATAGGAGATCTTCTCAACAAAAGAAAGGCGGGTTTCATTACCATTTACTGCGATATTCTTATGTGTTACTAGCCTACATAGCCCATGCTTTCTGTAATCATTCAGCTGTGAATGGAAGTTTGAATGATCCTTGGCAACCTCCATGAATACAATTGTGACAATTTCTTCCACCCTACATTTATTCACTCATATTTTTACTCAGCAACTACTCTGTGTCACACCATGTTCGTACTGTTTGTATGAACAGAAACATTACCTGCTCTTGTGGATCTTACATTACAGGTAAAGCAGGAAAACAAGCAAATACACACAAAAAAAATGTCAGATGGTGACAAAGTGCTCTTGAGAGACCTGATGTGATGGATCAAGATGGTGACTCCTTTTTTTTTTTCTTGAACTATAATTGATTTACAATATTGTGTTAGTTTCAGGTGTACAGCAAAGAGATTCAGTTATGTATATAATCTTTTTCAGATTCTTTTCCATTATAGATTATTACAAGATATTGCATATAGTTCCCTGTGCTATACAGTAAATCCTTATTGTTTACCCATTTTATACCTAGTGGTGTGTATCTGTTAATCCCAAATTCCTAATTTATCCCTTCCCCACCTTTCCCTTTCAGTAACCATAAGTCTGTTTCCTATGTCTGTGAGTCTATATCTGTTTTGGAAATAAGTTCATTTGTATCATTTTTTTAGATTCCACATGTAAGTGATATCATATGATATTTGTCTTTCTCTGTCTGGCTTACTTCACTTATAGGATAATCTTTAGGTCCATCCATGTTGCTGCAAATGGCAATATTTCATTCTTTTTTATGGTTGAGCAATATTCCATCGTGTGTGTGTGTGTATATATATATATAAATATATATCTCACATTTTAAATTGTGTGACTGGAGGAGGTTTCTCTAAGAAGGCGATATTTAAATTAAGCAAGTATGCGTGGCAATAGGAAGCAGGCAAGGGAAGATCTGGGAGAAAGAACACTCCAAGCAGAGGAAATATGTGTCTTGGCATGGAAGGAGGCAGATGTGGCTGGAATGTGGTGGATGAGCAGGGAGGGTGTTAGGTGACGGTGGAAGTGTAAGCTGGCAGCTCATAGAAAGTGGGCATCGTGAGCGGGAAAAGAGATTGGATTTCGTCCTGATTACTATGGGAAGCCTTTGTAGGGTCTTGAGAAGGAAAGTGAGGAGATGAGATTTAAATTTTTAAAAATCGCACTGGCCACTGTGCTCAGGACGGTTCGTAAGTCATCAAGAGTGAAAGCAGAGAAACAAGAAACGATCACAAGAGCTTACATGAAAGCTGTCAGTGGCTTAGATGAGGTCAACAAGAACAGGATCAGCAAGAAGTTGTCAGATCCAGGACACATCCTAGAAAGACCCTCAGTGAGAGCTGCTGATGAATTGGATGGGGACGTGTGGAGGGAAAGAAACAAATCATGAACTTTCTGCAGTGGGCTGCCAGCAATCCTCTTGGACAAGGGTGTCACCCAGGCTCATGAGGCTAAGAACTGCCTCATTGTCTTCTGAAGCCTGGCTTTGCAATGAGGTGGTAAAGAGTGTTAAGTACGTGGAGACTCTACCTCTTAGCCTGGAGGGAGAGTAGGGTTGTGACTGGAGCATTAGCAACAGGTGAGTAGTAACACATGTACAGCAGATTATATCTCAACTTTGGAGGTGACAGGAAGCATCAGCAGGTGTTATGGCTTGAATTACATCCCCCCAAATTCCTATTTTGAGGCCTTAACCTCCAGTGTGAGGTTTGGAGATTGGGCCTTTAGGGAAGTTATTCAGGTTAAATGAGGCCATAAGTGTGGGGCCCTAATCCACTAGAATTGGTGTCCTTATAAGAAGAGGAAGAGACACCAGGGATCTCTCTCCACACACATACAGAGGAAATGCCATGTGAGGTCACAGAGAGAAGGTGGCCAACTACAAATCAGGGAGAGAGCTCTCACTGGAAACCAACCCTGACAGAACTTGGTTCTCAGACTTCCAGCCTCCAGAACTGGGAGTAAATAAATGTCTGTTGTTTAAGCCACCAAGTCTGTAGCATTTTGTTATGGCAGCCCAGCCAACGAGGACAGCAAGTTTTCATTTCAGGTACAATAAATAGGAGGCAAATGCCCCACAGACATCAGTTACCATATTCTAGCCACTACAGACATTGCTCCTATGTCATCTCTAGCAACAAGAACTAAAATTATTTCATCCTTTTCCTTAGGTTTTCTACTTCTTACTTCATGCTCTAGTCCAAGCTGTTTTCCATTTGATTACTGCATGGGGAATTATTTTGACCCTTGATAACAAGTTTAGAAGCTTCTTGCAATCCAGTTTCACAGTTTATATTCACTCTAAGCTCTTCCTGGATGGGTTCCCTGAAAGAGCATACAAACGGGAACCAAGGGGTCACTTTGAAGGTTCGGTCTGGTTTAACATCTTTGTTGGCAACCTAGAAGAATGTGAAAACACCACAGTAATGAAATCTGATTCTAAATTGGCAGTTGCTGCAATGACAGAGGAATAAATTGAGGAGAAAACCACAGAGTAACTGAAATTCAACTTAGCAAGTTACAATCTAATATATCTGAGAACTGAAAAAGAATTCACAACATTAACTGTCAATGGATGAGTGAAGTCAGTCAAATATTAATGTTCTAAAAGACCTGAGGGTAATGGCAAACTTAATCATGCATGTTAGAACTGAGATGGGTTAGAAAATGATCAATGCTGTTTTGTACAGCAAGTAAGGAGGTAGTGTAGGGAAGGAAAATGTAGAGGACTGGTGAGATGACATCTAGAATTTTATAATGTATTGGATGTGTTATCACTTGGAAACTCCCTCAATCACAGACCAGTTGAAGTCATATATCAAAGGAAGAATGGAAGGAGAGGATTGACATTGGGAAAAGCAAGTTGAATGGAGGATTAAAGCAGATAAATACGAACTGGCAGCATTCCCAATTACTCAAAGTTACAGAAAGCAGTGTGCTTGGTAGGTAAGAACTTCAAAATCAGACTGGTTTTGTGTCTCCCATTCAGCCTCTTATTAGTTGAGGGACATTGGGCAAGTTGTGGAATTCTAGAAGTCTCAGTTTCTTGGTCTGAAAACATGAAGAAGCAGTAATACTTGATTCTTAGGGTTGTTTGAAGGGTGAATAAGATAGTGCATGTAAGAAATTAGTGCAATCTCCAATGCATACATTCTCAAGAAGTACTAACTACAGCAAGCAATAATAATAATAATGATCCACACATAATTAGATTTTTTATATTAACGTACACACATTTTTGTCAAACATTTTTACCCTCTGTTAGTGATAATTTTTACAAGGGAATTTTTCTAGACATGACATTCAACTTAAAGTTTCCGCCCAACAATGTGACAGCCTCTACACCAGCAGAGTATTCATTTTAAGTAGTTCACTGTCCCCCATCACTTTCTCCACCACATAATTCTACCATCTGTCCTCCCATATCTTCTTAATCAGAATAGCCTGATAGGCAGTCCTGGATCTAGTGACTTTTTAAAACAAGAGAATATGGATTGAGAGCCAGATGGTAAATTTGAGCATATCTAGGACAATCACTTTATTTAGCTACAAAAACAAACAAAATTAAACAGTTGCTTCTCTTTTTTATCCATTGGTTTCCCTGGCCAGATAAGTCCTTGAACTTTTTTAGATGACAAAAAATTTCCAACCGCTCATCAGATACCCCATATGATTTCAAACCATGGGATATCAAAGAAAGAGCATATTTTGCTTCTGCCATTTTTAAAAGTCTCAGTCTTTGTGTAGTTGCTTTCTATTGTCTGTCAGGTTGTTTCTATGACTTTTAAGCTGAAGGGCAAATGGAGATATTATTTTTTAAAAGGTCAATATTTCAAGGGAATTTCATGTGCACTAAGGGAAACAGGGAGGGACAAACTGTGATACCCGGCCCCCCCTCCAAGGTAAATGATGTAAATGACCAGGTTAAAGAATTTCCTCCTTGCTGAAGTCTGCATGCTGTTTTGCAAGCATTCCATAGAAATGAAGGTAATGAAGTGTGTTCCCTGAAAGGTCCTCTTCTGAGATTAGATCCTGGCTTGCCCCCCTATAGTCTAGAGCCTACCATATTAATTAACCAGATCAAACAAATTCCTTTTTCAATTGAAAACCTGTGGTCCAGTGGCTTGATCAATCTGATACCATAAGAATAAAACCATTCTTGTCCCAAAGATTTTCCTCTGAGAAAAGAACCGAATGACAAAATACTTCTGCACCTCGTCCAGACACGTCAATTTTTTCAAATTGGACACTTTTTGAGGAGTTTGTAAAAACTATCTAGCAACCATGTGTAAACTAGATAGCTAGTGGGAACCTGCTGTATAGCACAGGGAGCTCAGCTTGGTGATCTGTGATGACCTAGATGGGTGAGATGGGGCAGGGAGGTGGGAGGGAGGTCCGAGAGAGGGGATACAGGTATACATATAACTGATTCACTTCATTGTACAGCAGAAACCAACACAACATCGTAAAGCAATTTTACTCCAATAAAAAAAAAAAAATTTTAAAAAAAGAATTATGTTGAAACAAAATGAAAAAAAAAACTATCAAGCAGATTCTGGGGGAGACATTACTTTGAGATAATAGATCAATCATCTCAAACTATTCTGTGTCATCTTGGATTTTAATGCCATTGAAATAATGCTGGCCTTTAGGCTATTTCCACTGAGGCACCAAACTAACTTTTATAAATAATTATTAAGAAGTTTGGGGGGGTTTTCCATTTGATTAGCTCGTCAAATGTTTCCCTTCTTTTCTTTTCTTTTCTTTTTTAACATCTTTATTGGCGTATAATTGCTTTACAATGGTTTGTTAGTTTCTGCTTTATAACAAAGTAAATCAGCTGTACATATACATATATCCCCATATCCCCTCTGTCTTGCGTCTCCGTCCCACCCTCCCTATCCCACCCCTCTAGGTGGTCACAAAGCACCGAGCTGATCTCCCTGTGCTATGCGGCTGCTTCCCAATAGTTATCTATTTTACATTTGGTAGTATATATAAGCCCATGCCACTCTCTTACTTCATCCCAGCTTACCCTTCCCCCTCCCCGTGTCCTCAAGTCCATTCTCTACATCTGCGTCTTTATTCCTGTCCTGCCCTTAGGTTCTTGCGAACCTTTTTTCTTTTTTAGATTCCATATATATGTGTTAGCATATGGTATTTGTTTTTCTCTTTCTGACTTACTTCACTCTGTATGACAGACTCTAGGTCCATCCACCTCACTACAAATAACTCAATTTCATTTCTTTTTATGGCTGAGTAATATTCCATTGTATATATGTGCCACATCTTCTTTATCCATTCATCTGTTGATGGACACTTAGGTTGCTTCCATGTCCTGGCTATTGTAAATAGAGCTGCAATGAACATTGTGGTACATGATCCCTTCTTTTCTTAACACTGTGTTATGACGTAACACCTGAGGAAGTGATATTTTCACATTAATAATACTTTTTATCAGACATTCATTTGCCTGAAGGAAATGTCTTCCTCAAGAAAGGGAAGAAGTAGCGATCTCTTTTTCTGTAGGTATAAATGTCAAAAGATTCCATATTCTACTCTGGAATTCAGTCACATTTAGAAGATTTTATTATTGATATTTAGGGAACTACTTTTCCCCACTTAAAATTTGCTAATATATTCCAGATGTATATCAATTAACCATGCAGTTTTTGGCCTGCAACTATAGATGACTTGTTTTAGTTCTGTTTCAGATGAATGTTATTCTAGCTTACTGAAACAGAAATGACAGAACACCAATTTGATTTCCACTTGTATGCTGTGTGTAGCAATCAAATAAGCAATTACACAAGGCATGTTGAATTCTTTTCAGCTTAGGACATGCAGTTCACATGTCTCCCTGTCTGAGGCCCAGGGGTGTGGAACAAAAGATTGGGTACCTCAGGTGTTTTATAACGTACCCCACCTGCTCTCCAGGTGTGGCAAGCACCATATTTTGGTGAGTTGTCTTATGTCAATCTGGCCTCAGTTTGGGGTGAATACATTTTCTTTGAGAACTTGTCTGCATTGACTGGCAGTGTCTTTGGGCTTAGGAAAACAATCATTAAGAGAAGAAAAATTTATTTTTCACTCATACATGGGGTTTTTCTGAGGTCCACGTTTATCTTTTTATCAACTGCTTTGACTAGATAGAACTAATTCTTGATTTTTTTCTACACAAATTTTGTTAGAAAAATATTTTGTTCTTCAAGAGTCATTTGGACTTCTTTTTGTGGAAGAAAAACAAAAACAAAAGCTGTTTCCTTGGAAGAAAAGAATAGACTTCTTATAACACCCACATTTTGCTTCTGTCTCCATCAATGACCTGAATGATTCCATGCCCTCGTCAGCATCAAGGAGATAATGTCTCCCCCCATCTGCCTCTGTATGATCTTGTCTGGGACAGTTTGGAACATTTACGAACTTTAGTCTGTACCAATATGCATCTTTATGCCCACGTATGATTGAATCATGTATTTCCTGCTGCGTCAAGGTTATCCAGATACCTGGAGTGAATTCCATTTTGTTGTAGGTAAAAAAGCAAGCTGTCCTTCATTTACCATTTTTTGCCTATGACTCGGAACTCGATTCTCCTAAAATGTCTTTGGTTATGGGAGGGAAAGATTGGAGACTGTGTTTCTGTTATTTCCTAAAGAAAATGCGTCCTTTATTTATATCACTAAACCACTTCTGTCTCTAAATTGTTCTGCTTGTAATTGATACATTGTCCTTTAAATGCTTTTACACTGTGAGCACGGCATTGCTTTAAAAACAGTTTAAAAGTACTTATGCACCTGGAATTCTGTTCTGTGGGGAGTGAAATTAAAGAGACAAAGAAAGAGGAGGGAAAAAAGCTAGTTCTCAAAGTGTTTAAAGCTCCAGGGGTGAAAAAAAAAATGAGGTGAAAAAATAGAATACAGTGAAATAAAATGTTTAATAAGTGTTGACATGCAGAGTGCAGAGTTCACTGGACATCTGAGAAAACCAAAATTGCAGGGAAGTGGAGACCCTTTCAGAGCAAGGATTCAGGGTTTTTCAGGATCCCTGAACCACCTGCATGAGACCCTGATGCTCTTAACAATGCAGGTTCCAGGGCCCCGTGCTGGCCCTGCTGAGTGAGAAGAGCTCAAATGAGACCCAGGAATCTGCATATTAACCACCTCTCACGTGATTCATATGCACAATAGGTTCTGAGAGCCGCTTATATGTTCAGTCCAAAGCACTGAAAAATAACACCGGGCTAATCCCCACCTGTCTAGATGGCCTTTAATTGATCAAATAACAAAACCAAATATACCTCTCACTTACCTCTCCCAGGTATCAAAGTGCTTTGAAGGGTGAAACTCTCTGTGGTGGAACATTCTTCTGGATGTCTCTCATCTCTCCCCTCCACACCTCCGACGGCCTCCCCACAGGTCTCCAGCCCCCTCCCACCCAATTCCCCAGAGAGCAGCCAGTCTTCTGAAAAATAACTGCCTCTTACTTTCCTGCCTAGAACCCTCCAGTGGCTTTCCGAAACGCTCAGAACACTCAGAATGAAATCCAGATACGTCTCCAGGGCCACCAAGGAACACAGGACCCAACCTCTGTCCTCTTCCCCCTCCAACCTCATTTCACACCATCGTCCCCCTTGATTTCTGCTCATGATTTCCCCGCCACAGATGCCTTCTTTCAGGTCCCCAGTAAACCTACTTCTCTTTAAGGGCCCTTGAACTTGTAACTGAATGGGCTAAACTTGGGAGAGAGGGTCCAATCAGAAAGGAGCTTTATTCTTCTCCCGACACTGGGCTGAAAAATACCCTGTTGAACTTCCCTTCCCGTGAAAATGATGCCCAACGGTTCTCTTAGCTTTCTGCTCATTTTCTAAATAAAAAATGTGTTCCCACCCCCAGTGTGAAGCTAGCCCTCCGCTCGGGAAGCAGCACAGGTTCCCAAGGAGCGGGATTTGTGGGAAAGATGCGACGGCTGGTTCACAGACCTGTGTTGTCTTAACTTGATTTGTCTCTGGCTTTCAAATGCCCTCAGTCCGGGCTGACACCCAAGTGTTAGCTCTTTCCCGCAAGGCTCACCATACATTCTTCAGAGACACCAGCACCGCCGCCGACCACGGGGGCCTTGGCACAGCGCTCTTCCCTGATGTGAGACATGCGTTCTTGGAGCGGTTATTCAGACCTACATCCCCAGCTCCCCCATCCTATGCACACCCTTGGAATCCTCTCCCTTGCAGTCAGTCAGCCTGTGGGTCGCGGTCCTTCCAGGTCGTGCTGCCTTCTGCGGAGCCTACAGGGCTGGTGGGCACTGTCCCACACTGGGGCCCCACGGAGCCCTGGAGCCACGAGTGTCGCCCTGCTGCCCTCTCCTTTGGCTCTACCATGGCCGGTTTCCCCAGCCAGCTTCCTATCTTCAGACTTTTCCAGCCAAAACCTGGGCAACCAACTTCTTGCCACTCAAATCCCAGATTCTCCAAGAACTACCCCTCACTTTTCTTTGGTGGGAGGCTGGTCTCTGAGCTTCTGTAAGCAAGTCCTGAGAGACGGAATAGAATTCCAGTTTTCCCTTCTTGCAAACACCCCAGTCCCCCGTCTCCCCACCCCCAAAGAATGTTCAGCTGCTGCCTCTTGCCAATGACTTAGAGGAAGGACCAGAACTAATTCCCTTCTACGCATGGAGAAAGATAAGGAAGTGCTGCCGCGTTTTCTTCCCTGCAAACGCACTTCAGAGCATGTTGCGCTCAGTGACTCTAGCTTTTCTTATACACCCTCCGTGTATGAGTGCCACGTGCACCTCCTAGCAAGTCCTGTAGGGGATGTTTCTAGCATCTCTCTTTAGAACTTGGGGAGATTTTATCACCCACTGCTCTGCGTTTCGGGAATTTAGTCACCCTAAAAAGAAAAACCCTATTCCTTAAGTTGTTCTGTTCTGATTGCTTTCGTTACCCATCCATGGATAACAAACTATCCCCAGAAGTAGTGACTTAAAACAACACATTATTCTTTTTTACAATTCTGTGGGTTGACTGGCCTCAGCTGGGTGGTTCTTCTCTTCTGTGTCGTTTGTGTTCACTCACTTGGTGGCATTCAATTGGGTTGGACTGGAAAGCTGATGAAGTCTTCACCCAGATGGTGCTCGGTGTAGCCTCTCTTTATAGCTTGGGTTTCTTGACAGCATGGCAGTTTCAGAGCAGTTGAACTTTTTAAAAGGCAGCTGGCTTCAAAGAGGGAAAGCAGAAGTTACCAGGCTTAAAAGATAGGCTTGGAACAGGCATGTCTCTGCATCTGCCAGTGAAGGAAAAAAAGACTGCCTCTGGATAGTAGGAGTGGCATGCCCGTATAGAAAGGGAAGGAATTGACAGAAGCCATCTTTGGAGGCTGTGTATCATACTGACCCCTCTGCCTGGAATGTTCTTTCCAAAGATCTTAACATGGCCACTGGCCTCCTTCTCAGCATTCAGGTCTCAGCTCAAATGTCATCACTGACCTTCATCACCAAGGTCCTTGCCAACTCCACCCATCTCACATAACCCTACAGTCACTCTGAGTTTACTGTCTTCATTTCATTGCATTGTGTTTTGTTTATTGTATATTGACCTTGTTTATTATTATTTGTATATTGTCTCTACTTAGCCTCCCACTCCCTATGGGAATGTAAGCTCCCGGATAGAAAGGAACTTGGCTTCCTTATTCTCTGCAGTCTCTACATCATCCAGAAAAGAGAAATGACTCACTAACTCTTTGTGAAGAAATTAACACTTAGCTCAGTTCTACCATGTTCAAAGCCAGCTCTCAATAATAGTGGTTGATGATATGACCCAGCAGTCGCACTACTGAGCATATGCCCTGAGAAAACCATAATTCAAAAAGAGTCATGTACCACAATGTTCATTGCAGCCCTATTTACAACAGCCAGGACATGGAAGCAACCTAAGTGTCCATCAACAGATGAATGGATAAAGAAGATGTGGCACATATATACAATGGAGTATTACTCAGCCATAAAAAGAAACGAAATTGAGTTATTCGTAGTGAGGTGGATGGACCTAGAGTCTGTCATACAGAGTGAAGTAAGTCAGAAAGAGAAAAAAATACCATATGCTAACACATATATATGGAATCTAAAAAAAAAAAAAAAAAGGGTTCTGAAGAACCTAGGGGCAGGACAGGAATAAAGACACAGACGTAAAGAATGGACTTGAGGACACGGGGTGAGGAGGGTAAGCTGGGATGAAGTGAGAGAGTGGCATGGACATATATACACTACCAAATGTAAAATAGATAGCTAGTGGGAAGCAGCCGCATAGCACAGGGAGATCAGCTCGGTGCTTTGTGACCACCTAGAGGGGTGGGATTGGGAGGGTGGGAGAGAGGTGCAAGAAGGAGGGGATATGAGGATATATGTACATGTATAGCTGATTCACTTTGTTATAAAGCAGAAACTAACACAACATTGTAAAGCAATTATACTCCAATAAAGATGTTAAAAAAAACAATAGTAGTGGTTGATGGACACAAATGTCTTTATATCTACCCAAGATTTCATGGGAGAGTAACATTTTTACAATATTTTTAAAAAATCTCCAGAACAGTAAAGACAATTTCTCAGTCAAAGTTTGACTCCAATCACACTTTGGATTTCTCCCGGATAAAATGCCCTCAGGTTTAATGAAACTTCTTAATGTTAATAAATGGTTAAACAGAATTTTGTTTTCTGTTTAGTCAAGGGAGGATATTAATGTTACACCCTTGATTTTCCTTCTCATAATATGTTAATGCTGTAGTAAATCAACATCATTAAGGGGACCATACCTTAAGGTGGGAACGGACAACCTGCAGTTTTTATGCCATTATTTTTATTGGGATAATAATGATCATAGCTAAGTATCTCAAGCACTTAGCCTGAGTGCCTGGTCCTGTGCTAAGTGCTTCATGTGGACCAACTCTTGGGTTAGTCTAAGCATAATGACCAGAAGGGTCTTTTGCTGCCTTTGTGGCAAGTGTCTATAACCTCTAGGAATATGCCCTTAACGAATATCACCATTTGAACAACTTCTTTCCTGATCCTCTGCAAACTCTACAAGAAGAGAGAGAGATACTTTGATATATTACCTTTTTTTATTAAATATAGTTGCTGTACAATATTGTATGTGACAGGCATACAATATAGTGATTCACAATTTTTAAAGGTTATCCTCCATTTGTAGTTATTATAAAATATTGGCTATATTCCCCATGTTGTACAGTATTTTATATCTAATAGCTTGCACCTCTTACTCCCCCACCCTTATCTTTCCTCTTCCCTTTCCCCACTGGTAACCACTGTTTTTTTCTCTGTGTCTGTGAGTCTGCTTCTTTTTTGTTGTATTCACTAGTTTGTTGTATTTTTTAGATTCCACATGTAAGTGACATCACATGGTATTTGTCTTTCTCTGTCTGACTTATTTCACTTAGCATAATGCCTTCCAAGTCCATTCTTGCTGCTGCAAATGGCAAAACTTTGTTCTTTTTTGTGGCTGAGGACTATTCCATTGTATATATACACACCACATCTTCTTTACCTATTCATCAGTTGATAGACACAGGTTTCTTCCATATCTTGGCAATTGTAAATAATGTTGCTATGAACATTGAGGTGCATGTATCTTTTTGAATTGGTGTTTTTGTTGTTTTCAGATATATACCCTGGAGTGGAATTGCTGGGTCATAGGGTAGTTCTATTTTTAGTTTTTTGAGGAGCCTCCATACTGTTCTCCACAGTGGCTGCACTAATTTACATTCCCACCAACAGTGCACAAGCGCTCCCTTTTCTCCACACCCTCAGCAACATTTGTTATTTGTGTTCTTTTTCATGATGGCCATTCTGACAGGTGTGAGGTGAGTCCTACTGTGGTTTTAATTTGCATTTTCCTGATGATTAGTGATGTTGAGCATCTTTTCATGTGCCTGTTGGCCATCTGCATTTCCTCTTTGGAAAAATGTCTATTCAGTTCTTCTGTCCATTTTTTAATCTGGTTAGTTAGGTTTTTTGTTTGTTTGTTTGTTTTTTGATGTTGACTTATATGAGCTGTTTATATATATTGGATATTAGTCCCTTATCAGTCATACCATTTGCAAATATTTTCTCCCATTCAGTAAGTTGTTTTTCATTTCGTCAAAGGTTTCCTTTGCTGTGCAAAAGCTTTTAAGCTTAAATAGGTTCCATTTGTTTATTTTTGCTTTTATACCTTTTAACAGTGGTTACCCCAGCCCTAGAGTAACCATGTTATAATACACTTTACTTAAACATAAGACTCGTAAGCATTTCTTTCTTATTTTCATATGTTAGTAGACTCTTGTCCCCAAAATAGTGTCTGTCTACTTCATCAAGAAATACTAATTGTATGAGTTTTAGCTGTCTCTATAAAATTGCATTTCTATTTAATGGCATCTTTCTATAAATAAGTAAGAACAATTGCAAGCTCAATAATTTATAAGTCTTATTATGTACCTCTGTTTATACCTTAAATAACAACTTTTGAACGTGAATCTGTAATTATATGATATGTTAAATGCTATTCTAAAACTCAGTTTTTATTAAAATCCTCCCAAACCATTTAAATGTGTTTTGACTTTCCAAATTGACCAGTTTTCATAGGCTTTTCACAAATACTATCTCATAAGGCATAAAACTAAGGAATGCTTGGAAATACGCCCATTCAGTTGTTGCCTCTCAGTGCCCATAACATAGCTGACTATTCCCTGCTGAAAACTCTGGTCTCAAGATCACTGTTCATTTAATGGATGGCTAATGTCTTCATTACACAGCTGTTGGTCCATCAAGAAGATAGTTAATGAACTTGGCAATATACATTGCATTAACTTTTTGCCCTAAGGTTAATCATGGGATTATTTTCAAATGTGCTTTTGATGTGCTAAGCTTCCCTAATAAATATGATTAAGTAAAATAAGTTGAGAGGAAGAACATCAATTCAATGAAAATTGCTTAACATTAGGCAGTAGGTTTATACTTGAGTAAAGGGAAATTTAGTGTCTGTACTTTATGGCTCTTAAAGAATATTTGGCTGTGACCCAGATGCTAAGCTTTACCTTCACTGAGTTAAACCAGGAACACTGATTTATACACCAATATGATGTTCTTCAACTGAGTACTTTTCAGGGCCTTATTTTTGCATATAATATGCTCTTTTCCTCTTTCTTTACATCAGAATAAGCATTATACTTCTTAGCTAGAATAACAATAGGGGATATTCTAAGACTCAATCAATGAGGGGAATAAATAATGTTGAAATAGTAGACTCCTAAGAACAAAATGTGTTTTATTAAAGAAACATTCTCCCAAGCATTGTAAGTAAATTTACATTAAATATTAAAGCTTTCTAAAGAAAAATCTATTTACTCACTTAAAAAAAAAAAAAAAAAGAACAATGCAAAGTGCCCTTGCTGTTGCTACTGAAACTACTTTTGTCAAGACTATCCCTCTAATATCCATCCTTCTGAGTGCTATAATTTTAGCCCTTACTGACTCATTCAATATTAGACTAAACTCTAGGAATAACAATAAACTGTTCAGCATTTAGAACAACAAAGACAGTAGAAACACATTTTGTGATATAATTCTCCTTATCTTATTAAGAAAAATAGTCTTGGATTTAAAGTTTCTATCATTTGTCCAGGTCTAAAATGATGTTTTCTAAAAACATTTTAATACAGTCGATTAAGTCACTTTCTTCTGTGCCAAAGTCCCAGAGAGACTATAATGATGACCTCAGTTTGGGAATGATGGCAACCACCATTGAAGAGAGGAAATTAGTTTATATTTGAATGGGATCCTTTTTTTTTCAAGTACAAAATTAGTACTCTCTCCCCCTTAGCACAAAATGTACTTGCTAGGATAGATTCAAGCTTCCTTTACTCAGCCTTCCATCTGGCTTAATCTCGGCTGAAGGGGAGAATCACAAAGCAGATGTCAAATCAAGGAGGATGGTCTGACCTCTTGGTTTAGAAGGCGGGGTGGGCAGTAGCTTCTACCTCTCCAGTGGCTTCTTCCTCCAGACATAATCTCCATTTAGCCCGTTGCTTTAAGAACATGGGTTCCATTTCTTTTGTTGTTGTCGGAGGTTTACTGAAAATATTACAGCACAGCAGAAAGATTCAAACGGCTCCACGTGGTGTTTTGAAATTCATCCCTCTTGTAGGCTGAGTGACCTGCGGGTTGGACAGACTGCCAAAGTCCAAGAGCTTCAGCATTTCCTTAGTGTCAGGATCTACTTCAGTGATTTCCTGATCCCGGGCTGAGACCTCAGGCTCGTAATTATCTCTCCTCTCCCTCGCCTCCTCCTGCAGCTTGATGGAGATATGTCTCACTGGACCACTCTGAATCCGCTTCATCAGATGTGTGACATAGCCTGCGATCTTGCTGTGGAGCTTCTTGCTGGGAATGATGGCGATCTCCTCGCACATGCGCTTGTTGGTGTGGAAGTCGTTGCCCGGGTGCGTGTAGTACTTCTCAATGATGACCCGGGCCGCCTTCTTCACGGTTTTGGTGCGGACGTGGCCCGTGTTGGCGGTCCTTGGTAAAAGAGGTCCATGTCTTTATTAGATGACAGACTTTAGGTCTCTGGAGTATTTTTCAGAGAAGAATGTTTGCTTTTCAAGAACAGCTACACAAAATAATCTTGAGCCAAAGTATTCTTTCTTTAGATTTCTACCAGAAGGGGAATAGAATTACAAAGTTTTATTTTCAAAACTCTCATGTTCAAGTCAATAAATATTTAAAGTCTATAAAGCACTGTACTAATGAGAAGACAGGGATTAGAAGAGTTGGTAAGATCGAACTGAAAAATGAAGACAAACAAAACGCCATATTTCTGCCTTCCAGTTGCTGATATCTTGTTGAAGAGACGAGGACATGTCCTAATAATCTGGTACAAACTGAGTTGTACCAAGTTATGCAAAGGAAGCTCAGACTCATTGGGGGTGGTAGGGATGTGATTATCGGGGAAAGCCTTTTGAGTGTTGACCATTGAGTTGAAGCTCCGAGGTCTTCAGCAAAGTGGAAGAGCATTACAGACCCAAGAAGGAACTTGCACCAAGTCCCAGCAGCTTGAGGGCTCAGATTCCATTCTAGGAAAAAGGCTACAATGAGGGATGTATAGAGGATGTGATGGGATGAAGTGGGAGATAAAACTGTAAAAAGATGGAATGCCTTACTTCTCCTTTTGTAATTTTTTTGTCATTATTGGAAGTACATGAACATATATTCCCTTTCCAGAATGTGTCGTACTACCATAACACTATCCAGAATCCAGAAAATGATGCCAAACAGTTCATGCGTTTCCCCTTGACAACACTTCATCCTGTGATGAGTCCATCTCAGGGGGTCCCAAGTCAGTCTCCCCTCTTTAGCTTCTGGTACCTTTTCTCTTCACCTCTTCATCATGGCTTTCTAGATCAGAGGCCAGCAAACATTTTCTGAAAAAGGCCAGAGGGTAAATATTTTAAGTTTCACAGGTCAAACATTCTTTTTTACAGCTACTCAACGCTGCTGTTAAAGAATGAAAGCACCCATAGACAATAGGTAAATGAATGGTGTGGCTGTGTTCTGATAAAACTTTATTTAAAAAGCAAATGGCAGACCAGATTTGGACCACTGGTTATAGTTTATGGACCCCTGTTCTAGGACTATCAACTCCTTTGTCTTCTCCAAAGGATCTTAGTTGTTCCTACTCTCTGCCTTCAGTCAAGACTGCTAGTTATTTGACATCATCAGATTTCCAGTCTTGATGAATCTGGGGTAGGACCTGATTTTGGAGGCAAGGATAAAAAGGATGGTCTTTTCTTGTCTGAACTTCAAGATGAAGGATCTAGAAGACAAAACTTTTAGCACAACTCTAGGGTGTTACTGTGCTTGAAGTGTCTCTCTTTTTTCTAGTTTTGCCAAAGACATCTTTCTGCTAATTTAGCTCATTTGGGCCAGGGCTTGAGAATGGAACTAGGTGTGTAATATATTCTAAGAAAGAGGTCAGCCAGAAGTGGAAAGATGGGAGATGAAGAAAAATACCATTTTGCTATATTTGTAATACCCAAACCTAGTTTTTAAGTGCCCACTATTTGTCAATCCACTAATTTTCCTTTAATTTAACTATTGTAACATGGGATCCAAAAAAATGAAGCATTTCAACTTAATCTATACACAGTGGAAAAATCCATTGGAGATTGTTGATCAGGAGAATAAGTGTTCAGAATTTTTTATAGAAAATATAATTCTGATAACAGTGTACAGTATAGAAGAACCAGTGGGCTTTAGTTAAAAAGTCTCAGTGGTTGTCAAGGGTTGGAGGGAGTGAGGGATGAATAGGCAAAACTAGGATTTTTAAGGCACTGAAACTGTTCTGTATGGTATTATAATGGTGGATACATTTGATACATTAGTTCAAACCCATAGAATGTGCAATACGAAGAGTGAACCCTAATGTAAACTATGAATTTTGGGTGATTATGGTGTATCAATGTATGTTCATCAATTGTAACAAAAGTACCACTCTGATGCAGAATTTGATAAAGAGGGGAGACTATACTTGTGTGAGAGCAGAGGGTATATGAGAAATCTCTGTACCACCACTCAATTTTGCAGTGAACCTGAAACTGCTCTAAAAATTAAATTCTACTTAAAAGAAGTCTCCGACAAGGAATAATCCCAGAATTAACTTGTGAGATGGCATACATAGGTGCCATTTATGGCCCTCAAAGACACCCTTAGTAAGCGCACAAAGGCAAAATTTCCAAAGGGCAGAGTAGGGTTGGAAGAGATGCAAGGCGTTTGCCTTAAGACTGTAGTCTAGACAGAGTGCTGCTCTGTCAGTCAAGCAGTATGCAGGTTGTACTTTCCAAAATGACTGCAACAAAAGCTCCCATCCCACATTTCTTCTTCCTATGTGATGCTGTAGCTCCTCCCATAGACGTGTAGGGGCTTTGTTTCTCCCCTTGAATCTGACGAGAGTAGAACTGATGCTGTGGAACTTCCAAGGTTAGGACATGAAAGTCTATATGGATTTCACCTGGAGCTCCTGGGACACTGTTCTGGAACTTAGCCACCATGCTATGAGGAAGTGGCAAGACCACACAGAGGTCAGGTCTAACTTTCTGGCTAAAGCTCCTTTTGAGGTCCTAGCCAGTAGCCAGCATCAACCTCCTGACATGTGAGTAGGTGAGTCACAAGGTGACTCTAGCCCCAAACACCATCTGCTGCAATAGCATGAGAGACCCCACCCCCAAGCAAACACTGCCTAACTGAACCTAGTCAGCACCCAGAACAATGAGAGAAAATAATAAAGCGATTTTTGTCGCTTTGATGTGATTCTTTACACAGCAATAGATAATCAAATAAGTACAAGGGGTACAAAAAGAGAGGCCCAGCTGGGTAGTTGCTGCTGTTTAAGAAATCAGTAGAAAATAATAGTTAATAATATCATGTCTAGTTCTTATGTTCATTTTTTAATATTCTGATAAAGTGGCCCAAGATTCCTTTTAAGGACCACTATATTCCCCATCTTTCCTAAGAGTGCTAACAGGATTGACAAGATCTGGCTTCTCCAGTGCAAATGGTCTGCAGGAGCCAGAAGCCTGGGAACATACACATCATGCTTAAACGACTAACCATGTATTTAATTTAAAAATAAAAAAACATTGCTCATCACTCAATAGGTACTAGGCTGATACACTCAAGTCACAAGATATCAAACCCTAGAGATACAGTGCATTTTTTAATTTTGCAAAAATTTCCTTTTTATCCTTAACGCATTAATTCATCTTTTACTTTTTTTGTTTTGTTTTGCTGATGCAGTCACATATCTCCTGGGATCACTACAAATCTTGATAAGGCCCTGTGGCATGTACTTCAACCTAATTATAGCAGCAACTCCAATGGCCTCTCATTCACTTGGATGTGAAGAGATGCATGACTTAACAGGGTCACATTCTTGGGCTAATTCCACTCTTCAGTCAGCCAAGAGGCAGCTGCTTGAGCGTTTTCAAGGATGTAGAATGTGGCCACTCCTGCTTCCATGCCAACACCCGCCCCCTTCATTCTCTACAAACAAAATTCTCTCCCACTTAAGGGCAAAGGATAATATCACCTCCCTGGCTTCTGTTGCCCATTCCTTCCTCTAATTTGTCTAACCACATTCCTCACTTCTTCTCTCCATGACCTGAGATAATGTGTCTTTTCTACTTCAAGTCAAAATCTTCATCTTTTTTCTGAAGCCTACCACTTCCCATCCTCTCAGAGACTTTCTCCATAAATAATTCTCTCTTTTCTGTATCTTCAACCTCTTCCTCTCTCCTGACACTTGACCCTCTGCCTATAATTTTTTTAAAATTTTCCCATTCTAAAGATTAACTCTTCCTTGTCCTTGTATCTCTTTAGATACCTCCCTATCTTCCTTTTCAACCAAACTTTTTGAAAATGTTGTCAATATTTGATTTCCCTTGCTCAATTCCTATTCATTCTTTGTTCTAGCATCATCTCAATATTGCCTACATCATTTGAATGGTTGGGGTCACCAATGATCTTCGGAAATTATTCCAAGACTTATTGACTTGCTCTTTGTAAATCTTTAGAGATTCTCAACCATTTCATCCTTTGGAAATAACCTATCTTCCCTGTTTTCCACATCACTATCTCCTAATTTGACTTGACTTCCCTCTTCCTTCCCTCCCTCCTTCCTTCCTTATTTTTTCTTTTCTCTCTCTCTCTCTCTCTCAACAATATATAGGGTCTTGTATTAGTCAGCTCAGGCTGCCATAGCAAAATATTATAGATTGGGTCACTTATAACAGAAATTTATTTTCTCAAAGTTCTGGAGACTAGCAGTCCCAGATCAGGGTGCCAGCCAATTCAGTTCCTGGTGAAGTTTCTTTTCCTATCTTGCATATGGTCACCTTCTCACTATATTCTCACATGGAGTTTCCTCTGTGCATGCACAGAGAGTAAACAAGAGATCTCTCTCTCCTCCTCTTATAAGACCAACAGTCTATGGAATTCGGGCCCCACCCTTAACTCTTTTAACCTTAATTTCCTCCTAAAGATCTTATCTCCAAATACCGTCATGTTGAAAGTTAGAGCTTCAACAAATGAATTTGGAGAGGGGACATACTTTAGCCCATAGCAGGTATAGTTTGTCACATAAAAAGTAGGCAGAGGCACACAGTTCCACGTTTGCTTGCAGGTTGGGCACCTCTCTCTTTCCCCTCTGATGCCCTTAGTGAGTTGTTGGCATTTACTTTCACACCTGTTACTTCAGAATCCCAAGATGGTTGCTACATCCTCAGAGGTTTTCCTTGAGAGGCTGAAACCAGGCAAACCTATGAGCCAAGTTCCTTTTTTTAGGAGCAAGAAAAATAATAGCGGCCCTCAGACTCCCTTTATTTCTTCCTAACCAGAACTGCCTCACATGCTCATGGATTGTCATATCAATGGCAAGGGGGAGTTCCACAATTGATTTAGTCTAATCAACATCCACTTTCCCTGGGATAATGGAGGGGTGGTTCTCCAGCACACAGGGTTCTGTCAGTCATGCAGGCAGGAGGACGTGGACATGGCTGACGTCTATCTTTCTGACTGCCCTCTCTCAGTCTTCTTCATAAAGGCCTCTTACTTCAACTGGCCCCTTAAATTTTAGTCTCCAGGATTCTTTACTTGGACTAATATTCTCTCGATACTCTTTTCCCAGGTAACCTCATTTATGCCCACTGTTTGCATTATGCCTTAAACATTATAAACCCCCAAATCACTTTCTCTAGTCTAGATATCTTCTATTGGCTAAGCTTATATATATATCTAAAGGTCTTCCTGGCATTTCTACCAGGATTTTTCGCAGACATCTCGAAGTCAACATGTTGAAAAATGAAACTCGTTTCCATTTCCAATGCCACACATTCTCCATCTCGTTAGTACTCTCTCTGTTGTTTGGTGGAAACTTCTCATAACGATTTACCCAAGCAAACAAACCACTATTATCTTAGGTGCCTTCCACTCCCTTACCTACCACATCCATTTAGTTACCAATATCTCACAAATTTCTACACTTTTTTTCATCCCTACTACCACGCCTTCCTCCTTCAGCTTCATTTCCTACTATTTCCTTTCTGTCATATTACAGTATTTATCAATCTAGGACCTGCTTCTAATAATGCGCACCTTTGTTTGCATACCTTTCATGACTGCCAAACTTTAAGGTACAAGAGAGCAGAGACCTTCTCTTTTACATTCTTTTTTTTTTCTTAACATCTTTATTGGCATGTAATTGCTTTACAATGATATGTTAGTTTCTGCTTTATAACAAAGTGAATCAGCTATACATATACATATATCCCCATATCTCTTCCCTCTTGCCTCTTTTACATTCTTGTACCCATTGCAACCTGGTACATGGTAAGCCGTCATGAAACTAAAAGTTCAAGTCAACCACCAAAACTCATATATATAGAAATGACAATGTAATGTCCTTGCACTGGGCTTTCTTGGTCTTCTCAGCATAAGATACTTGAGGGAAGAATCTTTGTTATTCCCTTCCTTTGTAACTTTCTAAAATACTGAGTGCAGTGTTTTTTTACTACTGATGACAAACACATTCAAAAATATCAATAGATTAACTCCAAAAAACAAAGCAATATGCTCTATAGTTGTGGATGGACATGGCATTGATATATTTTTCCATGTTGTATGTAGTGCTTTCCTGTCTGCATTACACTTGGACTCCCTGGAGTTGGTCACCATCAGAGTGTGTAATTCCATAAAATGGAATCTTGGCTCAGATCAGGTCTGTAGTGTCTTCTGGATCTCATGTCTTGTGATTCCATGATTATAAGATTACTGAGAAAAGCAAGATCATTTTGACGTAAATAAGCCCATGAACTGGGGAAGGAAGAGTGTTGTCCCTGATGATGTTCTGCAGTAACCGTTTGGCTCAAAAAAAAAAGAAAATAGTTTATTTTTAACACTATGGGATAAATCTTAATCTTCGAAGTTCTCAAAGGTATGATTTTCTTTTTGCAAAACACTATTTAAGAACATCAATATACCCCTTTGAATTTGGGTCAAAATTTGATGACAGAGCATTAGTGATTATGTCAGAACTACTGGAACAAATCATAGGTATTGAGATAGTCTTTCTTCAATGAAATTTTATCAGTGTAATAGCTATTTCCAGAATACACCCCCATAATTAAAACTAAGATAGGATATGGGATTAAAATACCAAAAACAATTGATCATATTGAAACGGAGCAGGACCCTATGGTCCTTGCCCCCCATGCCCTCAGCCTGCCTTTTGTCTGTGAAAAAGTTTAGCCAAAGAACAAGTTTAATCAGAAAATGATTAAATGAGAAAATGCAGAAACAAAGGAAAACAAGAAGACTAAATAATAATAGTTTAGTCATTAAGCAGAGTCAAGGACCTTTAGTTCCTCCTCAAGGGCTATAGATAATATTCTGAGCCCTATCCTGTGAGCTGTCTTATAGATGCTGAGACCCTCACCAGGTGGAAGAAGTTAACTACAGGACCAGGCTGTAGCCATGACATAAGCTGCCACAGTTCCGAGAACTGGCCTCAAAGAAATGGGAACAAACTGACCCTGGAACTAAAGACTAACTGTACTTAAAACAATCAAGATGTTGCTGATCAGACCACCGCTGACCAATCTCAAGATGACTGTCAGAGCTGACTGCTGTTTCTGCATGTAGCCCCTTTCCTCTGTCCATAAAAGCTCTTGCCCCATGACTGTCAGTGTGGGGCAGAGTCAGCCTTTGGACAGGCATCTGCCCTCCTCATCCCCCTCCATCCACTGCTGGCATCTGAAATAAAGCAAACTTTCCTTTCCACCAACCCGGCCACTTTACTGGCTTTTGAGCGGCGAGCAGCCAGACCCCACTTTAGGTTACAATATCACATTTAAACTTATTTTGACTAAGTTGAGTGAAATTTGCTTTCCTTCTAAGAACACGTGATTTTCAATTAAATTACTAGAAATAAAAAATAAATTAGTTATCCTCTCTAAGTTCTTATTTTCATTCCATTATTGACCTCCTCCTTGCTTTGAAAGTTTTGCACTTGAGGGCTTCCCTGGTGGCGCAGTGGTTAAGAATCCACCTGCCAATGCAGAGGACACGGGTTCGAGCCCTGGTCCGGGAAGATCCCACATGCCTCAGAGCAACTAAGCCCGTGCACCGCAACTACTGAGCCTGTGCTCTAGAGCCCGCGAGCTGCAATTACTGAGCCAGCGTGCCACAATTGCTGAAGCCCACGCACCTAGAGCCTGTGCTCTGCAACAAGAGAAGCCACCGTAATGAGAAGTCTGCGCACCACAACAAAGAGTAGCCCCCGCTCGCTGCAACTAGAGAAAGCCCGCATGCAGCAACGAAGACCCAATGCAGCCAAAAATAAATAAATTAAATAAATAAATTTTTTAAAAAAAGGAAGTTTTGCACTTGAAATTACCCTCTTTACTCATAAATTTATCTCATCTTTCTGAAAGTATGAGGAGCAATACACTTTATTTATACAGTGTTTTACCATCTGCAATGTCCTTTTTGATCCATTTAACCACATCTAAACCACATGTTAATCTCATGAAGCAGACAAACCAGATATAATTTCACAGATGAGAAACCTGTCACCTTTACCCAAGATTACATGATTAGAAAGTGATAAAACCAAGAGAAGACTCAATATCGTTTGATATTTAGTCTACTGCTCTTTGCAACTTGGCAACCATTCCAAACTCAAAAAATATATCTCCCTCTGCCTTTTATAAAACAGCATTAAGATCACACTGAGATGCACAGAGTATAAAATTGCTTGTATACTTTTGATCTTTTCTTTCTTCTTGCCATTTCAGTTTTGAAACAGCAAACCTTGGGAAGGTATCTCAGGTTTATACAGTGAAAACTTTACTTCTCAGGACTTGGGAAAGTCTAGTCAATATTGCTGAAATAGAAAAAAAAAAACTGTTCTTCATGGAATATTCATAAGACAAATGTATTTTTAAAACTTGCAAAGCTGGCTGAGCTATAACCTCACAAGTGATATTTCAAAACATATTAGAGGTCTTCTGCTTGTGGCCATAACAAAGTAACTTTACCAGACTAATCCTCTCACCAGAGACAACTATAAAACTGAACAAAATATAGGAAATGATTATTTTTAGATGTTAGACAATAGGCAACACAGATCTGTGATCCCCAAGGGGAGCAGGGGAGCCTTAAGATAAGCATCACATTTATACAAGTTCTACCTGGAGGCAAATGGTAGGGTGGGGGCAGGGCGGGGAGCCCCAGCAGGGTGCAGGTGTCTCACTGGGCAGAGAAGGCAGATGTCATAGCTCTGGGCTACAAGGGTGGCTGGAAATTGTGGGGCAGGAATGAAGAGAAGGGAGTCATACAGAAATGAAGCTCCAGAATTCTGCACGTGGTTCCCCTTACTCTTTGGTGCAATACAGAAGTGTGTATGCATAGGGCAGAATCCATAAGGCAGGGCAAAAACAGCTATCAAATAAAGAAAAATTACTAGGGAAATTTGAGTTGGAAAACTATTAGAACTCACCTAGTCTGGGAGACACTTAGTACTGACCAGAGTGGAGACAACTCATTAAATATCCCTGACATTCAATGGAGATGCAGGGAAGGTCATGCTAATCTAGTTCCACAGTAAAAACTACTCTGAAGTGTCCCTAACAAAGCATAAAAATTATCCTTGAATGAGTTCCGCTTAAGTAAATGAATTACCTATCTGCTGGAACAAAATTCAATATTCTGTTAAGGAAGAATGTAAAAGCCAGCTCTTTAGCAACATAGCTAAACATAGTATCCAGTATATAACAAAACATTACTAGACATTGTGAAGAAACAGCAAAATGTGATGCAGAACCAAAAGAAAAGTCAGTCAATAGAAATGTAAATTGTTTATTTTTAGCAAAATGAGGTAGATCTCAAAAAACTTTGAATGTTTTGAAGTATGTTAGCTTTTTTGGAGAAGATTTTTTCCAAAATAGATAAAGGCACAAAGAGAAAAAATTTTAAAGGAGTCAGAAAGAAAAAAAATAAAAAGAGCAACCACTAACCTCATTCGAAATAATATAAGCCAGACTACATTAGACTGACATCTTTAAAGTACTGAAAGGAAAAACTAAACCTAAAATCTTGTAAATATCCTCCAAACATGAAGGAAAAATAAAGACATCTTTAGGCAAACAAATACAGAAAGAATCTGTCATCAGTAGGCAAGCACTACAAGATATATTAAGAGAAGTTCTTCAGACTAAACGAAAAATGTTTCCAGATGGAAATTCAGTCTACACAAAGAATGGAGAGTTCCAAAAAAAGTAAATATGTAAATAAATATAAATTACTTTCTCTTGTGGCTTAATTCCGGAGAAAAATGGAAGTATGCTTTTACAAGTATACTTGTATACAGTATATATATATATGACAGTATATATATATGTGTATATATATATATATATATATATATATATATATATATATATATAGTGGTCAGTAAAGAATGAATATTGTAAACTGAAGAGCAACTAATTTAAAGAAGAAAGAAAAGAGAAGAGGCATAGCTGAAAAACCAGTAGAGGACATAAAATGGTATCTTTAAAAATATTTAATCCAAAAGCAGGCAAGAAAGGAAGAAAAAAAGAAAAAAGATCTAATGGGACAAAAACATAGTGAATACAAGATGGCATATTTAAACACAATCAATTATTTGGTAATTGCATCAAATTGCACTAGACTTTAATTAAAAGGAAAGGATTATCAGACTGAATTTTTTAAAAAGCAATATGCTGTTTATAAGAGAGAAAAGGATGGAAGAAGGTATACCTCAAATATTCATCAGATGAATGTTGGGCTGGCTATATTACTATCAGACAAATTAGGCTTCAGGACAAAAGAATATTTTTAGAGGTAAAGAGGGACATCCTATAATAAAAATGTGGTCAACAAGAAGACATTAAAATCATAAATGTGTATACACCTAATCACAGAAATTCAAAATACAAGAAGAAAATAACTAATGGAACAGAATGGAGAAATAGGATATTCCACAACTAAAGTTTTAGATATCAATACTCTTTCCTCAATGATAGAATAAGTATACAAAATGCTCTGTGTGGATACAGAAGACTTGAACAGCACTATCAATAACTTAACTAACACAATACACATTTTTTCCCAAGTGATCATGGAGAATTCATCGAGATAGACCATACGCCATGTCACAAAACAAATTACAAATTACAAAAAATTTAAAGAACTGAAATCATGAAGAGTACATTCTCTGACAACAAAGAAATTAAATTAAAAATGATTGAATAATAGATATCAGAAAATTCCCAAATATTTGGAAATTAAGAAATCTATGTCTCAACCCCTTGCTCAAAGAAGAAATTAGAACATATTCTTAAGTGAATGACAATAAAAATATCACTATCAAAATCTGTGGGATGTAGTGTTTGAGGGAAATTACATACCTCTACTTGCCTATATGAAAAAGAGGAAAGGATTAAAATCAACAGTTACTGATTTCACCTTAGAAATCTAGGGAATGAAGTCTAAACCCAAAATAAGCAGAAGGAAGGAAACAGTACTGGTAAGAGTGGATATCAGTGAAGTAGAAAACTGATGAATAAAGAAAATCATGAAATCAAAATTTGGTTCCTTGAAATGTTAACAAAATTGATAACACCCTACCTTAACTGATTAAGATAAAGACAGAGAAGGCACAAATTATCAATACCAAGAAAGAAAGAAAGAACATCAGTAATGATCCATAGACATTAAAGGAATAATAAAGTTTATGAATCGCTTTATATCAATAAATTCAACAATTTAGATTAAAGGGCAAATTCCTTGAAAGACACAAATTACTAAAACTGGTGTAAGAGGAAACAGAACATCTAAGTAGCCCTACAATAATTAAAGACATGTATTTTTATTCAAAAACCTTCCCAAAGTAAACTCCAGATAATTTCATTCATGAATTCTACCAAACAATTAAGGAAAAAATAATATCAATTTTACAAAATGTATTAGAGTTCAAAGCATGGTTTTGTCTTTATTCTTTGATTTTAAGAGTAGCTCACTAGTTTTAGAGATTGGCCCAATCTCTAAATGATACGACAATCATGAAAATCTTAAAAACTGTGTTGAGGAAATAGATAAAACTAAATGAGAACAAGAATCTAATTCAAAACACTGATATCTGTCATTCTTTCCTAAGCTAGGCAGGAAGCTGAGGGCACTAAGTGAGAGTTCAGATAGGTTTTACCATGCTCTGTCACAGGTATCCTATGCTGAGTTGAAACTATATGATCCTAGTATCCTGCCTCATTTTTCTTGTCTCTTTCATATGAGTCATTTAAATGTGCTGTATCTTCTTTCTCTTCTCCCATTCCCAGCAAAGAAGCTGCTACCTCAGCCTGGATGTGGAGAGAGGCCAGGGAAGCTTCTATGAAGACGTGATTTCTATGCTGAGCCCAGAAGTATGCACATGTGTGTATGCAGAAGAAGCAGCCGAAGAAGCCAGGAAAGCAGCATGGCCAAAGGCACAGAAACGAGAAAGCTTGCATTTAAAGAACTGTAAGAGACTCCTCCATATTGGACCAAAGAGCAATTCAGTGGTGGGGGAACGGGGCAGAGGGGTCAGGGTAGATCACAGATCACATCTGAATGTGGCATCCTCCTGAGGATTTTATTTTCAAAAACCGGAAGTTACTGAAGGATTGCAAACATGATCAAATTTGCAATGGGCAAAGAATACTCTGATCATGCATTTGAGGGAGGGTGGACCTGTTCATCAGATATCGCAGTAGTTTAGTGCAAGACGATGAGGTCCCGATCAAAATTAGAGACAGTGGAGAACAGAGAAAGGGATACATATGGATACAGGGGCAGAGTCCATAGGACACAGTGACTGATCCAACATCAGGGGTAAGGAAGAGGAAGGAGTCTAGCTGATTCCAAGGCTTCCTGCTCAGATGGCTGTGTGGATAGTACGTCCTTCACTAAGATGAGGTCCCACTAGGGGACTAGAAAGTTACTGTGCTTGCACTTGTGAATTGATGAGGTGTGAGGTGAAATGTGAGGTCTGATAGACATTTGTATATATACTGCACTCAAGAGAGAGGACTAGAGACCGATATTTGGGTTTCATCAGCACATAAAATGAATGTGCAACCTAGGTGTACATAAAATGAGAAAAAAAGATATATGTGGCTGATGTAGCCATGTGAATAGAAGAGATCTCCAAGATACAGAAAGAGGACATTACATAAGTAGTGTCAGAGAGGATTTTCATGTTATATTTAGAAATATATCATTTCTATGTAAGCAAGAAACTTTCCTTGTTCCAGATCTAAGTTGTACATTCCTAACTCTGAGAGCGATTTCAAGGATGACATCTTTTAGTTCTAAAGGAAGCTACTGGAACAACAATAGAAAAGCTAACAGTCAGTGATTATCTCTTGATTATAAAATATTAGGGAAAAAACATTCAATGTATATGTACTAATGATGGTGGCACCACACGTTCAGCAAAAGTCAATTCTCCTCTAGCCTATAAATTTTACGATAAACTCCAGCTCCTCTACAAAGGTCATGACCACCACCTCCTCCTTCTGGTCTTCTATTGTCACAGTAATACCCCACAAAGTTCTGTAAAGCTGTAATGCAATCTTTTTTTTTTTTAACATCTTTATTGGAGTATAACTGCTTTACAATGGTGTGTTAGTTTCTGCTTTATGACAAAGTGAATCAGCTATACATATACATATATCCCCATATCTCTTCCCTCTTGCATCTCCCTCCCTCCCACTCTCCCTATCCCACCCCTCTAGGTGATCACGAAGCACCGAGCTGATCTCCCTGTGCTATGTGGCTGCTTCCCACTAGCTATCTATTTTACACTTGGTAGTGTATATATGTCCATGCCACTCTCTCACTTTGTCCTAGCTTACCCTTCCCCCTCCCCATGTCCTCAAGTCCATTCTTTAGTAGGTCTGTGTCTTTATTCCCGTCTTGCCCCTAGGTTCTTCATGACCATTTTTTGTTTTTAGATTCCATATATATGTGTTAGCATATGGTATTTGTGTTTCTCTTTCTGACTTACTTCACTCTGTATGACAGACTCTAGGTCCATCCACCTCACTACAAATAATTCAATTTCATTTCTTTTTATGGCTGAGTAATATTCCATGGTATATATGTGCCACATCTTCTTTATTCATTCATATGTCGATGGACACTTAGGTTGCTTGCATGTCCTGGCTATTGTAAATAGTGCTGCAATGAACATTGTGGTACATGACTCTTTTTGAATTATGGTTTTCTCAGGGTATATGCCTAGTAGTGGGATTGCTGGGTCATATGGTAGTTCTATTTTTAGTTTTTAAGGAACCTCCATACTGTTCTCCATAGTGGCTGTATCAATTACATTCCCACCAACAGTGCAAGAGGGTTCCCTTTCCTCCTCACCCTCTCCGGCATTTATTGTTTGTAGATTTTCTGATGATGTCCATTCTGACAGGTGTGAGATGATGTCTCATTGTAGTTTTGATTTGCATTTCTCTAACGATTAATGATGTTGAGCATTCTTTCATGTGTTTGTAGGCAATCTGTATATCTTCTTTGGAGAAATGTCTATTTATGTCCTCTGCCCATTTTTGGATTGGGTTGTTTGTTTTTTTGACATTGAGCTGCATGAGCTGCTTGTAAATTCTGGAGATTAATCCTTTGTCCGTTGCTTCATTTGCAACTACTTTCTCCCACTCTGAGGGTTGTCTCTTCATCTTGTTTATGGTTTCCTTTGTTGTGCAAAAGCTTTTAAGTTTCATTAGGTCCCATTTGTTTATTTGTGTTTTTATTTCCATTTCTCTAGGAGCTGGGTCAGAAAGAATCTTGCTGTGATTTATGTCATAGAGTGTTCTGCCTATGTTTTCCTCTAAGAGTTTGATAGTGTCTGGCCTTACATTTAAGTCTTTAATCCACTTCGAGTTTATTTTTGTGTATGGTGTCAGGGAGTGTTCTAATTTCATTCTTTTACATGTAGGTGTCCAGTTTTCCCAGCACCACTTATTGAAGAGGCTGTCTTTTCTCCACTGTATATTCTTGCCTCCTCTATCAAAGATAAGGTGACCATATGTGTGTGGGTTTATCTCTGGGCTTTCTATCCTGTTCCATTGATCTATATTTCTGGTTTTGCACCAGTACCAGACTGTCTTCATTACTGTAGCTTTGTAGTAGAGTCTGAAATTAGGGAGCCTGATTCCTCCAGCTCCGTTTTTCTTTCTCAAGGTTGCTTTGGCTATTCAGGGTCTTTTGTGTTTCCATACAAATTGTGAAATTTTTTGTTCTAGTTCTGTGAAAAATGTCAGCGGTAGTTTGATAGGGATTGCATTGAATCTGTAGATTGCTTTGGGTAGTATAGTCATTTTCACAATGTTGATTCTTCCAATCCAAGAACATAGTATATCTCTCCATCTGTTGGTATCATCTTTAATTTCTTTCATCAGTATCTTATAGTTTTCTACATAAAGGTCTTTTGTCTCCCTAGGTAGGTTTATTCCTAGGTATTTTATTCTTTTTTGTTGCAATGGTAAATGGGAGGGTTTTCTTAATTTCACTTTCAGATTTTTCATCATTAGTGTATAGGAATGCAAGAGATTTCTGTACATTAATTTTGTATCCTGCTACTTTACCAAATTCATTTTTTTTTTTTTTTTATTTATGGCTGTGTTGGGTCTTCGTTTCTGTGCGAGGGCTTTCTCTAGTTGCGGCAAGCGGGGGCCACTCTTCATTGGGGTGCGCGGGCCTCTCACTATCGCGGCCTCCTTTATTGCGGAGCACAGGCTCCAGACGCGCAGGCTCAGCAGTTGTGGTGCACGGGCTTAGTTGCTCCGCGACATGTGGGATCTTCCCAGACCAGGGCTCAAACCCGTGTCTCCTGCACTGGCAGGCAGACCCTCAACCACTGCGCCACCAGGGAAGCCCTACCAAATTCATTGATTAGCTCTAGTAGTTTTCTGGTAGCATCGTTAGGATTCTGTATGTATAGTATCATGTCATCTGCAAGCAGTGACAGCTTTACTTCTTCTTTTCCGATTTGGGTTCCTTTTATTTCCTTTTCTTGTCCGATTGCTGTGGCTAAAACTTCCAAAACTATGTTGAATGGTAGTGGTGAGAATGGGCAACCTTGTCTTGTTCCTGATCTTAGTGGAAATGGTTTCAGTTTTTCACCATTGAGGACGATGTTGGCTGTGGGTTTGTCATATATGGCCTTTATTATGTTGAGGTAAGTTCCTTCTATGCCTACTTTCTGGAGGGTTTTTATCATAAATGAGTGTTGAATTTTGTCGAAAGCTTTTTCTGCATCCATTGAGATGATCATATGGTTTTTATTCTTCAATTTGTTAATATAGTGTATCGCATTGATTGATTTGCATGTATTGAAGAATCCTTGCATTCCTGGGATAAACCCCACTTGATCATGCTGTATGATTGATTCTTTTAATGTGCTGTAGGATTCTGTTTGCTAGTATTTTGTTGAAGAATTTTGCATGTATATTTATCAGTGATATTGGCCTGTAGTATTCTTTCTTTGTGACATCTTTGTCTGGTTTTGATATCAGGGTGATGGTGGCCTCGTAGAATGAGTTTGGGAGTGTTCCTCCCTCTGCTATATTTTGGAAGAGTTTGAGAAGGATAGGTGTTAGCTCGTCTCTAAATGTTTGATAGAATTCGCCTGTGAAGCCATCGGGTCCTGGGCTTTTGTTTGCTGGAAGATTTTTAATCACAGTTTCAATTTCAGTGCTTCTGATTGGTCTCTTCATATTTTCTATTTCTTCCTGGTTCAGTCTCGGAACGTTGTGCTATTCTAAGAATTTTTCCATTTCTTCCAGGTTGTCCATTTTATTGGCATATAGTTGCTTGTAGTAATCTCTCATGATCCTTTGTATTTCTGCAGTGTCAGTTGTTACTTCTCCTTTTTCATTTGTAATTCTATTGATGTGAGTCTTCTCCCTTTTTTTCTTGATGAGTCTGGCTAATGGTTTATCAATTTTGTTTATCTTCTCAAAGAACCAGCTTTTAGTTTTATTGATCTTTGCTATTGTCTCTTTCATTTCTTTTTCATTTATTTCTGATCTTATCTTTATGGTTCCTTTCCTTCTGCTAACTTTGGGGTTTTTTTGTGCTTCTTTCTCTAATTGCTTTAGGTGTAAGGTTAGCTTGTTTATTTGAGATGTTTCTTGTTTCTTAAGGTAGGATTGTATTGCTATAAACTTCCCTCTTAGAACTGCTTTTGCTGCATCCAATAGGTTTTGGGTCATCGTGTTTTCATTGTCATTTGTTTCTAGCTATTTTTAAATTTCCTCTTGACTTCTTCAGTGATCTCTTGGTTATTAAGTAGTGTATTGTTTAGCCTCCATGTGTTTGTATTTTTTACAGTTTTTTTTTTTTTTTTAATGTTTTTTATTTCCCTTAAAAATCAGCTGTTTGGTGTTTTTCATAAATTCTTCAGCCAGCGTTGCGTTTTTCCATCCACATTTCACATTAAGGATTCTTTATGAAAATGGTGGGAACTGTGTCCATTAACATTTTTAAGTGCTCAATAAATCCTCCAACCAGCCTAATAAATTAACCTCAATAAATTCACAGCAGAAGGAACTTTGCTTGCTGATCAGCACATGATAGTGTGTCCGCTCTGCCGTCTGTTGCAGGAAGGGATGGTGTGTGGGAAGCTGTGAACCTCCTTTTCTCCTTTCTCGCGACAATGACAATCTTTTCTTTCCCAGAATCCCTTCTGCTGGAGCCTCCAGGGCCAAGTCTTTTTGTCTGGCGTCCACCCGAGGCTGGCATGCCAACACCCAGCTCTCCCACCTTCAGAAGCTTCTTACTGAGTACATGCCTTCTGCCGAGCTACGGAGGGGCTACTACTTCTCAGTTGGGCAGAGTAAGGGCAGCACCAGCCGTTGTGGGTGTTTCTCCCCCCGACACACACACACACACACACACACACACATACACACACACACCCAGTTTTTTTTTTTTTTTTACTGTAATTGATATCTAGTCTCATAACATTGTGGTCAGAAAAGATGCTTGATATGATTTCAATTTTCTTAAATTTACCAAGGTTTGATTTGTGACCCAAGATATGGTCCATCCTGGAGAATGTTCCATGAGCACTTGAGAAGAAAGTATATTCTGTTGTTTTTGGATGGAATGTCCTATCAGTATCAATTAAGTCCATCTTGTTTAATGTATCATTTAAAGCTTGTGTTTCCTTATTTATTTTCATTTTGGATCAGCTGTCCATTGGGGAAAGTGGGGTGTTAAAGTCCCCTACTATGATTTTGTTACTGTCGATTTCCCCTTTTATGGCTGTTAGTATTTGCCTTATGTATTGAAGTGTTCCTATGTTGGGTGCATAAATATTTACAATTGTTATATCTTCTTCTTGGATTGATTCCTTGATCATTACATAGTGTCCTTCTTTGTCTGTTATAATAGTCTTTGTTTTAAAGTCTATTTTGTCTGATAGAGAATTGCTACTCCAGCTTTCTTTTGATTTCCATTTGCATGGAATATCTTTTTCCATCCCCTCACTTTCAGTCTGTATGTGTCCCTAGGTCTGAAGTGGGTCTCTGGTAGACAGCATATATATGTGTCTTGTTTTTGTATACATTCAGCCAGTCTATGTCTTTTGGTGGTAACATTTAATGCTTTCGCATTTAAGGTAATTATCGATATGTATGTTCCTATTACCATTTTCTTAATTGTTTTGGGTTTGTTTTTGTAGGTCTTTTCCTTCTCTTGTGTTTCCTGCCTAGAGAAGTTCCTTTAGCATTTGTTGTAAAGCTGGTTTGGTGGTGCTGAACTCTCTCAGCTTTTGCTTGTCTGTAAAGCTTTTAATTTCTCTGTCAAATCTGAATGAGATCCTTGCTGGGTAGAGTAATCCTTGTTGTAGATTTTCCCCTTTCATCACTTTAAATATGTCCTGCCACTCCCTTCTGGCTTGCAGAGTTTCTGCTGAAAGATCAACTGTTAACCTTATGGGGATTCCATTGTATGTTATTTGTTGTCTTTCCCTTGCTGCTTTTAATATTTTTTCTTTGTATTTAATTTTTGATAGCTTGATTAATACATGTCTTGCCATGTTTCTCCTTGCATTTATCCTGTACGTGACTCTCTGTGCTTCCTGGACTTCATTAACTATTTCCTTTCCCATATTAGGGAAGTTTTCAACTATAATCTCTTCAAATATTTTCTCAGTCTCTTTCTTTTTTTCTTCTTCTGGAACCCCGATAATTCGAAAGTTGTTGCGTTTAATGTTGTCCCAGTGGTCTCTGAGACTGTCCTCAATTCTTTTCATTCTTTTTTCTTTATTCTGCTCTGCAGTAGTTATTTCCACTACTTTATCTTCCAGGTCACTTCTCCGTTCTTCTGCCTTAGGTATTCTGCTATTGATTCCTTCTAGAGAATTTTTAATTTCATTTATTGTGTGTTCATCATTGTTTGTTTGCTCTTTAGTTGTTCTAGGTCCTTGTTAAACGTGTCTTGTATTTTCTCCATTCTATTTCCAAGATTTTGGATCATCTTTACTATCATTATTCTGAATTCTTTCTCAGGTAGACTGCGTATTTCCTCTTCATTTGTTAGGTCTGGTGGGTTTTTACCTTGTTCCTGCATCTGCTGTGTGTTTCTCTGTCTTCTCATTTTGCTTAACATACCGTGTTTGGGGTCTCCTTTTTGCAGGCTGCAGGTTCATAGTTCCCGTTGTTTTTGGTGTCTGACCCTAGTGGCTAAGGTTGGTTCAGTGGGTTGTGTAGGCTTACTGGTGGAGGGGACTAGTGCCTGTGTTCTGGTGGATGAGGCTGGATCTTGTCTTTCTGGTGGGCAGGTCTGCATCTGGTGGTGTGTTTTGGGGTGTCTGTGACCTTATTATGATTTTAGGTAGCCTCTCTGCTAATGGGTGGGGTTGTGTTCCTGTCTTGCTAGTTGTTTGGCATAAGGTGTCCAGCACTGTAGCTTGCTGGTCATTGAGTGGAGCTGGGTCTTGGCGTTGAGATGGAGATCTCTCGGAGATTTTCGCCATTTGATATTATGTGGAGCTGGGAGGCCTCTGGTGGACCAATTTCCTGAACTTGGCTCTCCCACCTCAGAGGCACAGCCCTGACGCCTGGCTGGAGCACCAAGACCCTGTCATCCACACGGCTCAGAATAAAAGGGAGAAATAAATAAATAAATAAATAAATAAATAAATAAATAAATAAATAAATAAAATTTAAAAATGAAATAAAATAAAGTTATTAAAAGAAAAAAGAAAAAATAATTATTTTAAAAAATTGTTTAATGTAATAAAAAAAAGGGAAAGAAAGAAAGAAGAGTGCAACCAAACCAAAAAACAAATCCACCAATGATAATGAGTGCTAAAAACTATATTAAAAAAAAAAAAAAAACAGACAGGCAGAACCGTAGGACAAATGGTAAAAGCAAAGCTATACAGACAAAATCACACAAAGAAGCATACACCTGCACACTCACAAAAAGAGGAAAAGGGAGAAATATATATATATCATTGCTCCCAAAGTCCACCTCCTGAATTTGGGATGATTCGTTGTCTATTCAGGTATTCAACAGATGCAGGTACATCACGTTGATTGTGGAGCTTTAATCCGCTGCTTCTGAGGCTGCTGGGAGAGATTTCCCTTTCTCTTCTTTGTTCGCACAGCTCCCGGGGTTCAGCTTTGGATTTGGACCCGCCTCTGCATGTAGGTCATCTGAGGGCGTCTGTTCTTCGCTCAGACAGGACGGGGTTAAAGGAGCGGCTGATTCGGGGGCTCTGGCTCACTCAGGCCGGGGGGAGGGAGCGGTACGGAGGAGGTGGGGCAAGCCTGCGGCGTCAGAGGCGTCGTGACGTTGCAGCAGCCTGAGGCGCGCCGTGCGTTCTCCCGGGGAAGTTGTCCCCGGATCACGGGAGCCTGGCCGTGGCGGGCTGCACAGGCTCCCGGGAGGGGAGGTGTGGAGAGTGACCTGTGCTCGCACACAGGCTTCTTGGTGGCGGCAGCAGCAGCCCCAGCGTCTCACGCCCGTCTCTGGGGTCCGCGCTGTTAGCCGCGGCTCGCGCCCGTCTCTGGAGCTCGTTTAGGCGGCGCTCTGAATCCCCTCTCCTCGCGCACCAGGAAACAAAGAGGTAAGAAAAAGTCTCTTGCCTCTTCGGCAGCTGCAGACTTTTTCCCGGACTCCCTCCCGGCCGCCAACCCCAGTCCTCTCCCTGCGATCCGACCGAAGCTGAGCCTCAGCTCCCAGCCCCGCCCGCCCCGGCCGGGGAGCAGACAAGCCTCTCGGGCTGGTGAGTGCTGCTCGGCGCCGATCCTCTGTGCGGGAATCTCTCTGCTTTGCCCTCCGCACCCCTGTGGCTGCGCTCTCCTCCGCGGCTCCGAAGCTTCCCCCCTCTGCCACCCGCAGTCTCTGCCCGTGAAGGGGCTTCCTAGTGCGTGGAAACCTTTCCTCCTTCACAGCTCCCTCCCACTGGTGCAGGTCCCGTCCCTATTCTTTTGTCTCTGTTGTTTCTTTTTTCTTTTGCTCTACCCAGGTGCGTGGGGGAGTTTCTTGCCTTTTGGGAGGTCTGAGGTCTTCTGCCAGCGTTCAGTGGGTGTTCTGTAGGAGTTGTTCCACATGGAGATGTATCTCTGATGTATTTGTGGGGAGAATGGTGACCTCCACGTCTTACTCTTCTGCCATCTTGAAGCTCCCCCCCCCCCCATAATGTAATCTTATAGCCACTCTTCAACAAGACACCGTCAATAACTTGATAGTAAAGTCGGAATGACATTTACTGTGAAGGTATTGACATTTAGCCTTGTGTTCATTTGGGTGTACAGTTTTCTAGTATTTGCAAAGGTAATTTATTTTTATATTCTTTTTCTCAAAGAGGTCCCCCAAATTACATGAGCTGCAGCACACCTGTACCACCCCCGGGTATGGACTATAATTCAAATGTTATAGACAATAGATTAGTAAGATGAATCTAGTGTTTTTTCATTCATTAAATTAAATGAATATATTTGAGAACTGCTTTTCACACTCAACTCTTCTGACTTTAGGGTCCAGGACCTTCTAACTACAACTGGAGTTCTCCACCCTGTCTGTACACTTGAATTGCCCAATGGACATCCGGGGTTGAGAATCACTGCCTTACACTCCTTTTGTTAATACTTCTTATAGTTAAATACAGATTAACAATTTGAAAAAACTACATTCTCAAGGAAATTTCCCAAAAGGCAAAATAGTGGAACAAAGAAATGAAGTCTTTGCATTTATTTTTCAAGTAATCGGTTCGCTGATGATTCAACTGTGCCGAGTGTTAATGAACATTTAATCATACAAAGATAAGTTGTTTCTTCTTATCTGGAGAAATTCTAATATGGCAAACAGACTATATTTGTTCTGCAATCAGTCATTGGTATTTTTTCTGACTTGGAATACATAATTAAATATCTAGTAACTCTCTGTGTTCTAATCTACATACGTTTGAATCAAATTATTTTTATTCAGGTTTTATTCAGTTGCCCTTTGAGCCTTCCATCAAGGACCACCGTCCCCACTGGCATCTTCACTTCACTGATGCGTTGTCTCTTGCTCTGCATTCTAGGTATGGAGCTGAAAAGCATTTCCCTCAACAGTTGAGCTTTTATTAGCTTACGATGTCTAATTCAAGCATTAACTTTGCTTATAAAAGCTATTTTTTCAACCTATCTTTTCAACAGTTAACTTCCATTTCTAATAAGGACTAGAGAAACAAGAACAATTATATGTGAGAGAAATTATTTGCATAGTTCCAAATTCCCCTGGATCCCTTGGATAAACAGTCTGCTTTTGCTTTGTTACTCCCTTTATCCATTTATGGTGGCACTTCTTACCCTCCATAAATGATTATTTTCCTCCTTTTAGGCAACTCAAAGAACCTGTGATGTAATGAATAGAGTAACTGACTAAAAGACTTAGATTCTGATCCATCTGAAGTGCTGTGTAAAATTGGCAAAGGTGATTAAACTCTCTGAAACTCAGTTTTTAAAAAAACTGTAAAGTTAGAATACAAATATGACTTCAGTCTAACTCACAGAGTTGGTCAATAACGAAATGTGATATTTGTATCATCTTTTATTTGACAGGAAGATATTTGCTCTTGGAGGGTCTTTGACTGCAAAATCTTTGACTGAATGCACGCAAATTTAGAAAGCTGTACTATGAAGTATACTCCAAATAAACAATTTATCCACCTAAGCTTTTCACCTGAGTGTGGTAAACCACAAGAGGCCAGATGTCTTTCTTCACTAATTGGAAAATATTATAGATATTCAATATTTCCTTTCACTTAGAAATGTCTCCTAGGAAGATATGGATTACCATATTTTGAGAATATGAAGTTTCTGAACGGTTTAAAATCTGATTGGCTTTGAGTAATTCAGGGGCCACTATTGATTGTTACACATGGGTATCTGTAAAATTAATTCCTTGTACAACATTATTTCTCAAAGTAACTTAAGCCAGTATCTTCAAATATGTGATGGTAAAAATCACAGCAAGGGCTAAATGTTCATTTAAATGTTACAGCCCAAACTGATACTCACTTGAGTCATTGAATGGGACAGGAAACACAGACATTGTTGAGTAAACTGAACCTCTCATTTGACAGATACTGAAACAGATTAAGTGGTTCTGTCAAGCAGCCGTTTTGTTGTAGAATTGGAATTAGAACCCTTAAATCAAAATGTAGGGCTCGGGAAGATGGCGTGGCGAGGCTTGGCGCAGAGAGGCTGGGGCTGTGGTCAGGCGTGGGCTCCGCCGGCGGGCGGCCGCAGCTGCGAGGAACTCACTGCGGCCCTGGCTCAGCCGCGGCTGCTCGGGCGCAGGTTTAACTTTTTTATTCAGCAAAAATGTGGATTCAGAAAAGCACCCAGGAAGGTTGAACCTCGAAGATCAGACACAGGAACAAGTAGTGAAGCATACAAGAGAAGTGCTTTGATTGCTCCTGTAGAAGAAACAGCCTTTTATCCTTCTCCCTAGCCTATAAGGACTCTTGTAAAGCCTTTGTTTTTTACTGTTGGGTTTACAGGCTGTGCATTTGGATCAGCTGCCATTTGGCAATATGAATCACTGAAATCCAGGGTCCAGAGTTATTTTGATGGTATAAAAGCTGATTGGTTGGATAGTATAAGACCACAGAAGGAAGGAGACTTCAGAAAGGAGATTAACAAGTGGTGGAATAACCTAAGTGATGGCCAGCAGACTGTGACAGATATCATAGCTGCAAATGTTTTTGTATTTTGTTTGTGGAGAGTACCTTCTCTACAGCGGACGATGATCAGATATTTCACATCCAGTCCAGCCTCAAAGGTCCTTTGTTCTCCAAGGTTGCTGTCAACATTCAGTCATTTCTCCTTGTTTCACATGGCAGCAAATATGTATGTCTTGTGGAGCTTCTCCTCCATCACAGTGAACATTCTGGGTCAAGAGCAGTTCATGGCAGTGTACTTATCTGCAGGTGTTATTTCCAATTTTGTTAGTTATGTGTGTAAAGTTGCCACAGGAAGATACGGACCATCACTTGGTGCATCGGGCGCAATCATGACTGTCCTTGCAGCTGTCTGCACTAAGATCCCAGAAGGGAGGCTCGCCATTATCTTCCTTCCAATGTTCACGTTCACAGCAGGGAATGCCCTAAAAGGCATTATTGCCATGGATACAGCAGGAATGGTCCTGGGATGGAAATTTTTTGGTCATGCAGCACATCTTGGGGGAGCTCTCTTTGGAATATGGTATATTACTTATGGTCATGAACTCATTTGGAAGAACAGGGAGCCTCTAGTGAAAATTTGGCATGAAATGAGGACTAACGGCCCCAAAAAAGGAGGTGGCTCTAAGTAAAACTGGGCTTGGACAATACTGGTATGACTGGTCCATGCTGCCTGAAACCCTAGGAATGCATCGGCCCTGGAGTGACCACATCTTTGCTCCTGCCTGGAAGACACTGAGCATCTAGCTTTCCCAGTATTTTAAACTATGTCCCCAGTACATGTCTCATTAGAAAATGAATTATGACAAAGTTGTGAAATAAAGGTTTATATCTCTAGTTTGTAAAAAAAAAAAAAAAAAAAAAAAAAATGTAGTGCTCTTTTAACTACTCCATACTAACTATGGAGATATTCCCCTGAATTTTCTCACTAAAATAGCAAATATTTAAAATTGCAGGGGTTAGGGAAAGAATATGTTTAAAAAGTAAGAAGGCAAAGTATTTAGATTTTTATCAAAGCTTTAACAAGGATTTCCATTTTATAGTTTGATATCATAGGAGAGATGTTTCATTGATATACTATCTGAGTTCTTGGTTCCAGCATAGATTTTCCTCATAGACTATTAAAGCCTAGTTAAAACATATTTAATTTAGTTGCTTACTCATATTTGCAGCACTGGTCTTAAGTTGAGATTTAATTATAGAAAGCATTATACTAACTTAATCTCATTAGAGTTCATTTTATTATTCTTATGTAGCAAATTGCAAAAAATTCACTTAAAAAAAAAAGAGCAGAACAATTTCATATAAACTCTTTCCCAGTGGATCAATCACTTTGAAATCCACTAAACAGCCTAATGAGGCAAACATTTTCCCTTGCTCAGGGCCAGCATTTAGGTGCACATTTTCAAAGTAATGATTACCAAGATGTTAGCAGTGTTAAATATTGTCAGTTCTGCAAAATTGCATGTGGGGTATTCTGGACATTTTTAATCTGGACAAAATGTAAAGCAGGGGAAATCACCTAGAAAATTTAGCAAACATAGTCTTGGCTTCGCCACTGGAGTGGGAGAGAAGACACCTTACACTGTTGCTTATGCTACAGCTGTTCCCAAATTCTTGTGTGGCAATTGCAAAGAGGAATGCTTTCCTCATAAATGTGCAACTCCAAGGTTATGGCCTTTTCTTTAAGAAGTAGGCTTCATCCCAGTTGTTCACTCTTAAGAGGGGATCGCAGGAGCTGGATGAATACTTCCATACCTAAATAGAACTTGTTTTTTCTGATAAAGAAAAGAGTTCCCAAACATCACGACGGTAAAAGGGCCTGAAGCTGCTTGAGCCCCAGCTCTATCATTGATGCTGGAGAAGCCCTCTACCCTCTCTGGGACTCGGTTTCTTCTTGTGCAATATGATGATCCCTATGACCCATTCTGTGCCAACTTTGAATCCTCCGAAGTGTCCAACTTCACTGTTCAAAGCAGGCTGCTTCTTCACCAGAGACTAAGATTACACCAGAAGTCAATGTTTTATTTTGTTAAATTCAGTGCTACAACCCTTTCTGTGTGAATGAATGAATGAATGAATGGAATATGAATAATGACACATATAGGAGACAAGAGAATTAGAAGGCTGCGTATGTGGTCATTCATTGTAGAGTGGCTAATAACCTCAATTACTACAAGGTGTGTCAGATTCAAAGGAGTGAACAAAAAGCGTGTCTTCTAAAAAAAAAAAAAAAGCCCATTTGAAGTAAATTATTTTTGTGAGGTATATTGTTTGCTGCTCTCTTTCTGTTTCATATACACAGAAAGAGCATATTATACTTTCACATAAAATCCACTCAGAAAACAAAAGTGTGGCAGGAGGAGTTCACTTTCTGCAGTAGGATGCATCTGGTGAAATATTCCATCCAGTTTTTAGAAACAAATCATCCATTGCAATCACTATGCCATAGTCTAGAAAGAACAGAGCACCAGGAGATGGGAAAACCTGGATCTGTACCCCCCGAAGGAAGGGGTCACATTTTTCTTGGTTTATTTTACCTTCCTAGAACTTAGCTTGGTGCATGGCACATAGAGAGTACTCAAAATGAGGACTTCTGCTACAAACTCTGCTGCCTCCTAGGTAAGTGTCCTGGTCCAGGACACTTTTGGAAACAGAAGTTGAGGCAGAGCTGTGTGCTACGGCTTCCTTGGGAGGTCCCACCCCAAGGCAGTAGGAATAAGGGAGAAACAAATTGAAGGTGGTACGTATGCTGCAGGAGACAGCTAGTTCCCAGCACAGCATGCCATCCAAATATGCCATGTAGAAACCCTGAGCCTCAGATCCATCCACCAGAGGAGAGGAATTTATTTTTTCAGCTCCTACTTGTGTCCTATCCCTCACTTTACCCCCGACAACACTGACTGTCGCACACCTGAGCAGTGTGACCCGGCTGTGCTGGCAACTGCTGGAGCAGCCATATTGCGTTGCCTACCGTACAGCGCCTCATCTGGGCCCAGGGGTGATGGCAGGAAGCAGGACCACGGCTAAGCCAGGCTGACCTTCGACGCAGGGGCGGCTCTTCCTTCAGAGGCATCATGGAGGCCGTGCCCAAGGCCAGCACCCCCAGCGCACCCACCCCACCAGGAATGGAGGCTCCATGGGTCTCTCCACTGAGCCAGTGGCCAAGTCCCAGGAAGCAGGCAAAGCTAAGCGTAGCCGGGGAGCTTGGGGGTTGTTGAACGGGGTCAGGAACAGTGTGGCATTTTAGAAAATTCTCTGACCCAGGTCTCGGTTTCTTCAGCTCTAAAATGCTGATCACATACATGTCGTAAGAGTATCATGAGGATAAAAATGAGAGTCACGGGACTTTAATCTTCTCATCCTTCTCCTCCCTCTCTTGCATGCATCCTGTAAACCTCCAGCACAGGAAGAATGCCCCCACCGACAAGCTCCCTATCACCGGGAGATGCTAAAAAAAATATCACACAGCCCATTAAACTGGTGTGCCCGCCTCAAGTAGGCCCTCCTCACCGACACTCAGCCTTGCTGCTTTTCCCCACTAAGTTTACTCTTTTTTCTACACCTTCCCCTCCGCTCTCTATTCTCAACACATGTGCTTGTCCAGGGACAGACACAAGTTCTGGAAGCCCTGGGGGTTATACGGTATTGGGAATCCCTTTCAAGAAAAAAAATTACAAATATAAAATTTGGTCTGAAAGTGAATATTTATTTTAAATGAGCAAAGAAAACACACCAAATACTAGAGACTCCGGAATCCAGGTCCTTTTCTTCTGAGATCTCTTTAGACAATCTACCAGAAATGCTTACTGATTTCAGTTTGGTTTACCTTCCTAACACAGAATACCCAAGAGTAGCATTTCTCAAACCTCAGAGTACCTCTGAATTTCTGGGGAACTTGTGAAAATGCTGATCTTGATTCAGTAGGTCTGGATGGTCTCTGAGGGTCTACATTTTTTTTTTTCTATCCTTCTCTTTCCAACTGACATATCTGTATGAAGCCACATTCTCTCTATAAACTTCAATTAAAACAACATATCTTTTTTTTTTAACATCTGTATTGGAGTATAATTGCTTTACAATGGTGTGTTAATTTCTGCTGTATAACAAAGTGAATCAGCTATACATAAACACACATCCCCATATCTCCTCCCTCTTGCTTCGCTCTCCCACCCTCCCTATCCCACCCGCCTAGGTGGACACAAAGCACCGAGCTGAGATGTTAAAAAAAAGAAAAATCGTTTGTATTCAGAACAAAAGAAATATTGTATGCAAAGAAAAAGCAAAAATGCAAATTAAGGAAAACATCCATTGTGCTGGCTTTTTCTGATAATCCACTTGCACATGTTAAAAAAAAAAAAAAAAAAAACCTATGGAAAAAGAGAAAGCCAACAGAATATTTCAGGGAAATAAAATTTTCAAGTGAAGAAACCAAAGAAAAACAGGTTTTAAATGTGTATTTGCATTTGGACTTGAAAGATCTCAGTGTCAGGAATAATAGGGTGCAGCTTCTTTTTTTTAATTGAAGTATAGTTGATTTACCATAGTATATTAGTTTCATAACTTCTTTTTAAATATGGGAAAACCCACCAGGAAATCCAATGTGAGGTGATAGATCCCCATCTTTCTAATTCTAAAGGCGAACCGTATGGCACCCCAAAGGCATGCAAATACCCCAGAAGTGCTCACATGCACACACACCGTCATACTAGTCACACTTTACTAGAGAGATTTTCCTAGAATATATGTGTTTTGTAGAAATCGCCTTGTTTGCCTTTCATTAACTCGGGCTGTAGGAATGAAGGGTGAAGCTAGTGTAATGTCATGATGCATTTGTTCGTAGCCTTCTTATACCCCAATCTTATGGAAAAATGGTCTGAGAAGGGAAAGAAAATCATTAATTTTTTTGTTTCCATTTATAATTTATGCCCCCAACTGTTTCTCAGATGGGTGCGAACTCACAATGATCCTGGTTACTTGACCAGCTGGGAACAGAATTATTAAATTATCCTTTGAAAATTGAAAAACAAAACAAAAATCTATCACAACAGATTGAATGTAGAAGCATGTAGGAGAATCCAACTATATTTTATTAAGCCAGACATGAAAGAGATTTGCAAAGATGTAAAACAATGCCATTATCAGTAATTTTTAAAATACTGCTTTACAAAAATTATGTTATTTATGTGAACATGAATTGGCTTATTACTCATTTCTAAATGGATTAATAAACGGCTATTTTAAATGTTTCATGGTTTTAATTTCTAACAGGGTAAACATCACTAGATATAACTCACGTTAACAAAAGCTCTTTGGGCTTCTCATCAGTTTTTTAAGTTTAAAGGGGTCCTAAGACCAAAAGATGTGAGAACTGCTAAGTTAGTTGATCTGGAAGGTTTATTCCACTTCAAAAACTTCATTATACTCTTGTGTTCAGAGTTCCAGGCAAAACAATAAAAAATTAGATTTGTTCTATCTTTTCATTCTAAGACATAGCCTAACAATTTAGTATAAAAATTGAATTTTACCTACATTTCTTTTATTTATTTATTTTTAATTTTTAAATTTTATTTCATTTATTTTTTTATACAGCAGGTTCTTATTAGTCATCAATTTTATACACATCAGTGTATACATGTCAATCCCAATCTCCCAATTCATCCCACCACCACCCACACGCCCCAGCCACTTTCCCCTCTTGGTGTCCAGACGTTAGTTCTCTGCATCTGTTACTCAATTTCTGCCCTGCAAACCGGTTCATCTGTACCATTTTTCTAGGTTCCACATATATGCGTTAATATACGATAATTGTTTTTCTCTTTCTGACTTACTTCACTTTGTATGACAGTCTCTAGATCCATCCACGTCTCAACAAATGACCCAATTTCGTTCCTTTTTATGGCTGAGTAATATTCCATTGTATATATGTACCACCACATCTTCTTTATCCATTCATCTGTCGATGGGCATTTAGGTTGCTTCCATGTCCCGGCTATTGTAAGCAGTGCTGCAATGAACATTGGGGTACATGTGTCTTTTGGAATTATGGTTTTCTCTGGGTATATGCCCAGTAGTGGGATTGCTGGATCATATAGTAATTCTATTTTTAGTTTTTTAAGGAAACTCCATATTGTTCTCCATAGTGGCTGTATCAACTTACATTCCCACCAACAGTGCAAGAGGGTTCCCTTTTCTACACACCCTCTCCAGCATTTGTTGTTTGTAGATTTTCTGATGATGCCCATTCTTACTGGTGCGAGGTGATACCTCATTGTAGTTTTGATTTGCATTTCTCTAATCATTAGTTATGTTGAGCAGCTTTTCATGTGCTTCTTGGCCATCTGTATGTCTTCTTTGGAGAAATGTCTAGTTAGGTCTTCTGCCCATCTTTGGATTGGGTTGGTTTTTTTTTAATATTGAGCTGCATGAGCGGTTTATATATTTTGGAGATTAATCCTTTGTCCGTTGATTCATTTGCAAATATTTTCTCCCATTCTGAGGGTTGTCTTTTTGTCTTGTTTATGGTTTCCTCTGCTGTGCAAAAGCTTTTAAGTTTCATTAGGTCCCATTTGTTTATTTTTCTTTTATTTCCATTAATCTAGGAGGTGGGCCAAAAAAGATCTTGCTGTGATTTATGTCAAAGAGTGTTCTTCCTATGTTTTCCTCTAGGAGTTTTATAGTGTCCAGTCTTACACTTCGGTCTATAATACATTTTGAGTTTATTTTTGTGTATGGTGTTAGGGAGTGTTCTAATTTCATTCTTTTACATGTAGCTGTCCAGTTTTCCCAGCACCACTTACTGAAGAGACTGTCTTTTCTCCATTGTATATCCTTGCCTCCTTTGTCATAGATTAGTTGACCATAAGTGCGTGGGTTTATCTCTGGGCTTTCTATCCTGTTGCATTGATCTATGTTTCTGTTTTTGTGTCAGTACTATATTGTCTTCATTACTGTAGCTTTATAGTATAGTCTGAAGTCAGGGAGTCTGATTCCTCCAGTCCCATTTTTTTCCCTCAAGACTACTTTGGCTATTCAGGGTCTTTTGTGTCTCCATACAAATTTTAAGATTTTTTGTTCTGGTTCTGTAAAAAATGCCACTGGTAGTTTGAGAGGGATTGCATTGAATCTCTAGATTGCTTTGGGTAGTATAGTCATTTTCACAATATTTATTCTTCCAATCCAAGAACATGGTATATATCTCTATCTGTTGGTATCATCTTTAATTTCTTTCATCAGTGTCTTATAGTTTTGTGCATACAGGTCTTTTGTCTCCCTAGGTAGGTTTATTCCCAGGTATTTTATTCTTTTTGTTGCAGTGGTAAATGGGAGTGTTTCCTCAATTTCTCTTTCAGATTTTTCATCATTAGGGTATAGGAATGCAAGAGATTTCTGTGCATTAATTTTGTATCCTGCAAATTTAGCAGATTCATTGATTAGCTCTAGTAGTTTTCTGGTGACATCTTTAGGATTATCTATGTATAGTATCAGGTCATCTGCAAACAGTGACAGTTTTACTTCTTCTTTTCCAATTTGTATTCCTTTCATTTCTTTTTCTTCTCTGATTGCCATGGCTAGGACTTCCAAAACTATGTTGAATAATAGTGGTGAGAGTGGGCATCCTTGTCTTGCTCCTGATCTTAGAGGAAATGCTTTCAGTTTTTCACCATTGAGAATGATGTTTGCTGTGAGTTTGTTGTATATGGCCTTTATTATGTTGAGGTAGGTTCCCTCTATGCCTACTTCCTGGAGAGTTTTTATCCTAAATGGGTGTTGAATTTTGTCAAAAGCTTTTTCTGCATCTATTGAGATGATCATATGGTTTTTATTCTTCAGTTTGTTAATATGGTGTATCACATTGACTGATTTGCGTATATTGAAGACTCCTTGGATCCCTGGGATAAATCCAACTTGATCATGGTGTACGAACGATCCTTTTAATATGTTGTTGGATTTTGTTTGCTAGTATTTTGTTGAGGATTTTTGCATCTATATTCACCATTGATATTGGTCTGTAAGTTTCTTTTTTAGTAGTATCTTTGTCTGGTTTTGGTATCAGGGTAATGATGGCCTCATAGAATGAGTTTGGGAGTGTTCCTTCCTCTGCAATTTTTTGGAAGAGTTTGAGAAGCATGAGTGTTAGCTCTTTTCTAAATGTTTGATAGAATTCACCTGTGAAGCCATCTGGTCCTGGACTTTTGTTTGTTGGAAGATTTTTAATCACAGTTTCAATTTCATTACTTTTGATTGGTCTGTTCATATTTTCTATTTCTTCCTGGTTCAGTCTTGGAAGGTTATACCTTTCTAAGAATGTGTCCATTTCTTCCAGGTTGTCCATTTTATTGGCATAGAGTTGCTTGTAGTAGTCTCTTAGGATGCTTTGTATTTCTGCGGTGTCTGTTGTAACTTCTCCTTTTTCGTTTCTAATTTTATTGATTTGAGTCCTCTCTCTCTTTTTCTTGATGAGTCTGGCTAATGGTTTATCAATTTTGTTTATCTTCTCAAAGAACCAGCTTTTAGTTTTATTGATCTTTGCTATTGTTTTCTTTGTTTCTATTTCATTTATTTCTGCTCTGATCTTTATGATTTCTTTCCTTCTGCTAACTTTGGGTTTTGTTTGTTCTTCTTTCTAAAGTTCCTTTAGGTGTAACGTTAGATTGTTTATTTGAGATTTTTCTTGTTTCTTGAGGTAGGCTTGTATAGCTATAAACTTCCCTCTTAGAACTGCTTTTGCTGCATCCCATAGGTTTTGGATCATCGTGTTTTCATTGTCATTTGTCTCTAGGTATTTTCTGATTTCCTCTTTGATTTCTTCAGTGATCTCTTGGTTATTTAGTAATGTATTGTTTAGGCTCCGTGTGTTTGTGTTTTTTACTTTTTTTTCCCCTGTAATTCATTTCTAATCTCATAGTGTTGTGATCAGAAAAGATGCTTGATATGATTTCAATTTTCTTAAATTTACTGAGGTTTGATTTGTGACCCAGGATGTGATCTATCCTGGAGAATATTTTGTGTGCACTTGAGAAGAAAGTATAATCTGCTGTTTTTGGATGGAATGTCCTATAAGTATCAATTAAATCTTTCTGGTCTATTGTGTCATTTAAAGCTTCTGTTTCCTTATATATTTTCATTTTGGATGATCTGTCCATTGGTGTAAGTGAGGTGTTAAAGTCCCCCACTATTATTGTGTTACTGTCGATTTCCTCTTTTATAGCTGTTAGCAGTTGCCTTATGTATTGAGGTGCTCCTATGTTGGGTGCATATATATTTATAATTGTTATATCTTCTTCTTGGATTGATCCCTTGATCATTATGTAGTGTCTTTCCTTGTCTCTCGTAACATTCTTTATTTTCAAGTCTATTTTATCTGATATGAGTATTGCTACTGCAGCTGTCCTTTGATTTCCATTTGCATGGAATATCTTTTTCCATCCCCTCACTTTCATTCTGTATGTGTCCCTAGGTCTGAAGTGGGTCTCTTGTAGACAGCATATATATGGGTCTTGTTTTTGTATCCATTCAGCAAGCCTGTGTCTTTTGGTTGGAGCATTTAATCCATTCACGTTTAAGGTAATTATCAATATGTATGTTCCTATGACCATTTTCTTAATTGTTTTGGGTTTGTTTCTGTAGGTCCTTTTCTTCTCTTGTGTTTCCCACTTAGAGAAGTTCCTTTAGCATTTGTTGTAGAGCTGGTTTGGTGGTGCTGAATTCTCTTAGCTTTTGCTTGTCTGTAAAGCTTTTCATTTCTCCATCGAATCTGAATGAGATCCTTGCCGGGTAGAGTAATCTTGGTTGTAGGTTCTTCCCTTTCACCACTTTAAGTATATCATGCCACTCCCTTCTGGCTTGTAGAGTTTCTGCTGAGAAATCAGCTGTTAACCTTATGGGAGTTGCTTTGTATATTATTTGTCATTTTTCCCTTGCTGCATTCAATAATTTTTCTTTGTCTTTAATTTTTGCCAGTTTGATTACTATGTGTCTCAGCGTGTTTCTCCTTGGATTTATCCTGTATGGGACTCGCTGCGCTTTCTGGACTTGGGTGGCTGTTTCCTTTCCCATGTTAGGGAAGTTTTCGACTATAATCTCTTCAAATATTTTCTCAGGTCCTTTCTCTCTCTCTTCTCCTTCTGGGACCCCTACAAGGTGAATGTTGTTGCATTTAATGTTGTCCCAGAGGTCTCTTAGGCTGTCTTCATTTCCTTTCATTCTTTTTTCTTTATTCTGTTCTGCGGCAGTGAATTCCGCCATTCTGTCTTCCACGTCACTTATCTGTTCTTCTGCCTCAGTTATTCTGCTATTGATTCCTTCTAGTGTAGTTTTCATTTCAGTTATTGTATTGTTCATCTCTGTTTGTTTGTTCTTTAATTCTTCTAGGTCTTTGTTCAACATTTCTTGCATCTTCTTGATCTTTGCCTCCATTCTTTTTCCAAGGTCCTGGATCATAGTCATTATCATTATTCTGAATTCTTTTTCTGGAAGGTTGCCTATCTCCACTTCATTTAGTTGTTTTTCTGGGGTTTTATCTTGTTCCTTCATCTTGTACATAGCCCTCTGCCTTTTCATCTTGTCTATCTTTCTGTGAATGTGGTTTTTGTTCCACAGTCTGCAGGATTGTAGTTCTTCTTGCTTCTGCTGTCTGCCCTCTGGTGGATGAGTCTATCTCGAAGGTCTACATATTTGACAATGCCCAGGGCATGCCCGGGTGACAGTGGTGTTGCCCAGCCACAAACCACACTTCAAGTAGCGAGACTAACTCACAGCATTAGTGAGTGCATTTGCTGGGGCATGTGCATTTTTTAATATATAATTTATTTTTTATTGAAGTATAGTTGAATTACAATGTGTTAATTACTGCTGTACAGGAAAGTGACTCAATTATACATATATACATATATACTCTTTTTCATATTCTTTTCCGTTATGGTTTATCACAGGATATTGAATATAGTTCCCTGTGCTTTACAGTAGGACCTTGTTATTTATCCATTCTATATATACCAGTTTGCATCTGCTAACCCCAAACTCCCAAACCAACCCTCCCCCATCCCCCTCCCCCTTGGCAACCACCAGTCTATTCTCTATGTCTCTGATTCTGTTTCAATTTCATAGATAGGTTCATTTGTGTCATATTTTAGATTCCACATATAAGTGATATCGTATGGTATTTTTCTTTCTCTTTCTGACTTCACTTAGTATGATATCTCTAGTTGCATCCACATTGCTGCAAATAGCATTATCATTCTTTTTTTATGGCTGAATGGTATTCCATTGTATATATGTACCACATCTTCTTTTTCCATTCATCTGTCGATGGACACGTAGGTTGTTTCCATGTCTCGGCTATTGTGAATAGTGCTGCTATGAACATAGAGGTGCATGTATCTTTTTGAATTATAGTTTTGTCTGAGGGATCAAGAAGCTTAAACTTCTTGAATTTCATTGCCTTCAGGTATCAACCACCCTACCCTTCTGATGCCTAACAAAGGGGCAATTCAAAATGTTGGTACAGATGTTGAGAAAGTGAATAATTGTAGCAACTGGGTAAAAGATCTTTTTCTAATTCTTACTTTCAACCTAACTGAAGGAAAACCGCATCCTTTTGTCAACCAATAGGCTATTTAAAATGATTTTTGATATATACTCTCTGATTTTTGCCATAAACCTCAGAAGGCATTTAAAGAAATGAATGGCACTGCTAGAACAAAAGTCCTTCTGTTCTTGTCTACTTAATTCTGTGAAAAGGTTTCTCAGGGAATATATTAATAAAAGTAAAAAATAGGAAAAGTATTGATGCAGAACTCTGTCTCATTTTCACAAAAAATAATATTGAACCTTGGATACTTAAATTACTTGAAGAAAAACCTCCATTTATCTCTTTAACAGGCACATTTCTAGTAACTTTTATATGTTTAACAATAACTTATCAAATTGTATAATGCATCCTATTGTCTTGACTTGTATGCAAATATTAATTGTAAGAAATATTTAACCCAGAAGAAAAATATTTAATACTTAGAAGATTATGGTTATGGGACTTCTTAAAAATTTAATTTCAGTGTCTATAATTTGTTGCAAAATTGCTCAAAAAATGATTTCCAAGCATAAAGATATAATATGATAAAATTCTGTAGAAGAAATCAAATGGAAATAAGACTATAAGGGAAAAAGAATGACATAAAATTTCCAATTCATTCATGGATATTTTAAGTAAAATTTCTGAATATCAAATTGTGATTGTATGTGGATTTCCTAAGTAAATTTTAAAAGACCATACAATGGTTTTATCTTAAAATTTCAACATGCCTGTGATATTTTGATTTATAATAACGAGTATATATAGACCCTTTGTCTTCATCTCCATTTCTAGCACAGAGCTCCTAAAACCCTTGGAATTTGTAAAAGAGTGATGGAGGTGTCTTTTATTATGTTAATAAGGTGGCTTTGGGACTCTCCCTAAGGATGGGCTCTAATAATCAGAAGAACCTTGTGATTAGAGGGTTGGAGCTTTAGTCCCACACCCTGACCTCCAGGAAGGGGAGAGGAACTGGAAAATGAGTTCAATCACCAATAGCCAATGAGTTAATCAATCATGAACCTGTAATGAAGCCTCCATAAAACTGAAAAGAATGGGGTTCAAAAAGCTTCCAGGTTAGCAAATACATGGAGATTTGAGGAGAATGGTGTGCTCTCAAAGGGCACGGAAGCTCTGAGCCCTTTCCCACATACCTTGGTCTCTGTATCTCTTCCATCTGGATGTTCCTGAATTATAGCCTTTTCTAATACACCAGTGATCTAGTAATAAAATGTTTCTCTGTGTTCTGTGAGCCCCTCTAGCAAAATTAATCAAACACAGGGAGGGGGATTGGGTCACTGGAACCCCCAATCTAAAGCACAGAAATACAGGTGACAACCTGGACTTGTGATTGGCGTCGGAAGGGAATGCAGGGTGCTGTCTGTAGGACTGAGCCCTCAACCTGTGGAATCTAATGCTAGCTCCAGATAAAGAGTGTCAGAATCGAGTTGAATTGTAGGACACCCTGCTGGTGTCCGAAAATTTCTTGTTGGTGGTGATGCTGAAAGCTCGGCATCTGTGCACTGGTGCCAAATCAAATCTCAGAGACAGGGTTTTGGGTGAAGTAGAAAAGAATAGCTTTATTGCTTTGTCAGGCAAAGGGGGACACAGCAGGCTCCTGCCCTCAAAAACTATGTGTTCCAACCCAGGGGAGTTTGATAAGGAGTTTTATGGCAACGGTTCAAGGGTGGAGTTGCTGATAAGATTAGGGTGTGTGCAGGGCCTGCACTCCTCTAATCTGGTCTCAGGTAATCTTTTTTTTTAACTTTTTTGGGGTTTATTTATTTTATTTATTTATTTATGGCTGTGTTGGATCTTCGTTTCTGTGCGAGGGCTTTCTCTAGTTGCGGCAAGCGGGGGCCACTCTTCATCGCGGTGCGCGGGCCTCTCATTATCGCGGCCTCTCTTGTTGCGGAGCACAGGCTCCAGACGCGCAGGCTCAGTAGTTGTGGCTCACGGGCCTAGTTGCTCCGCGGCACGTGGGATCTTCCCAGACCAGGGCTCGAACCCGTGTCCCCTGCATTGGCAGGCAGATTCTCAACCACTGCGCCACCAGGGAAGCCCCGGGTCTCAGGTAATCTTGATGAGCTTCTCTGGTATGAAGAATGCTGACATCTTCCATTTGTTGGGTTTTAATTCTATAAAGAGTTTAAAGACATTGTTACGTGTCTCCCTTGAGGAGGAACCAGGACCCTGCCCCCAGGCTGCACTATTGTTTCTTGGCTGCCCCTCCCTTGTCTTTGTATCCCTTCCCTTCCTGGATTAGCAACTGTTCGAATCTGCCCTTTGGAACTCAGGAAATGTCATGGAGGTTGGAGTCTGTTTCCTACAAGAAATGGGGGACAGAAAGGCTTCCATGCCCAGGACCCCCACAGGGTCCTACTCAGTTTCAGTGGGAGGCACACACACACACACACACACACACACGTTGAAACTGGGTACAGAACCCAAAAGAATGCTGAAACATATATATTTTTAAACATATATATTTTGAAATTACTTAAAATTATGATGAACATTGTCCACGTACCACTGTGCTGGGGGTACACAGTTTTCCTAAACTTCTTAGAGCTTCTATGAGCCAATGAAGTCTGGGGATCATAGCTCTGTGCAAGCTGTCTCCACGTGTCCATGGCTTACTCCACCATCCACTCGAGTATGGCTCTGCCTCACCCTTTAGCAAGGCCACTCTAGCTCAAGTCATGAATGTTCAGCACTTGTATGACTTCATCTCAACTAATTATTGCTGCAAGGACCCTATTTCCAAATACACTCATATTCTGAGGTACTAGGGATTAGGACTTCAACATATGTTTTTGGGGAGACACAATCCAACCCATAAGAGTGACCAAGTCTCAGAGTTTTCTTTGATAAATACTCAAAACCCACTCTCTTCTCTTCACTCCCCAGGTTCTCCGATTTCAATGGCCCCTCATCTTGTCTCCTTTGTGTGGACTCCTCCTCTCTTACCTGACCTCTCAAGTTTGGAGTACCAGAGCCTCCATTCCGAGCACATTTCTCACTCTGAGTCTCCCCTCCTTGAGGTCATCCATGCCCTCACTTTCCCATCCCCAAATTGTCAATTATCTCTTATCCTGACCTCTCCTCTGAGCCCCAGACCCAAATGTCCAACTGTCTACTTAAAATAACCTCTTAGTTATTTCACAAACATCTCCCACCTACTGCTCCCCAAATTAAATTTCCCAACCCCCTCTCCATCTGCTCCCCTTCCAGTTCTATCTCAGTAAATGACACCCAAATACCCCCAGTTGCTCATGTCAGTAATCTGACCATCATCCTGGATATCTTCCTCCTTAAAATATATCTAGAATCCACAGAGCATTCTCGGTTTCCCTTGCCAATACCCTAAGCCACACCACCATCGTCACTATCCTGAAAACACTGCACTTTGGGTAAAATCCAAAGTCTATTCAAAGCCTTCAAGGTCCCCACATGTCATAATTAATTATTTAGGCAAATGTACCTGTGTGAGACGTCACTGTTTATTTGATCAAAGCGTAGACATTATGAAGTTAGAAGTCTACTTGTAGATTTCAGTCTGGTAGAAATAACAACTCCAATTATTATACTTGTATGGTCCCATAAGACACTAACCAATTTTTTATCTATTAGAAAATTTGTTTCTGCATTCCTTTGGCTCTCTGATTATACACATCTTTGTTCCACGAATTCTTTGAATCAGCCTTGTGATCCTGCTGGTTCCCTCATTAACTAACAAGAATACAATTTTTGACATGTGCTCCTTCTATAATTGAATAAGGACAATGTTTTTAACTTTCCAAAAATTAGACTTTGTTTTGGAGATGGTTAAACATGTCCAAGTGGACTTCCGAGCCAGAACCAATTAAAGTGTTTTTCCAAGAAGTATTCCGCATGGACTCGTCTTTTCTAGGCCTCCAGGGTAATTTTCCAGCAGTACTGGAACTTCACTGTTTCTTCTCTTTTTTCTTTAACCTGATGCCAAGCCCTTCCTTTTCCTTTCAAATCTTGGCCAAATTTGGTTCTGGTTCTGGTTTGTGTGGAAGTCTGCAAGCTCTCTTTGTGTCTGTGCGCTTATGTGTTTGCACGTAGCTGGTAAGTTATTGTTGTGATTGCTGTTGTCGTTGTTATTAGAATGATGGCTAGGAATCTGGTTTAATGGTTTGCCCATTTAATGAGTTGTGTTGATTGAGGTGGTGAAGGGCGGCAGTTTCCAGTTGGTTAGTCTCTTCTCTTTTCTTGCTTACATGTGATCACAAATCAATTCAGAGAGAATAAGCTTTTTGAGAGCTAGACTGGTGAGGCTTTGTGTTTCTGTGTTCTCTCTGACCTGTGAGATCTGTGACTGAAACTACAAGCTCTTTGGATACCTTGGTGTCTGTAACCAGAAAAGACCTTTACCACTCAAATATTCTCCTATCTCCAGAGGTTGTTATGAAATTAGATTATAACACCTCTTAAGTTAAAAAACTTCTCTTCTGATTGTTTCACAGAAATAAATGTGTGCTTATATAAATCAATTATTTGCCAAAATTTCCAGAAAATAAAAAGAGTTTCTAATATTTTATTATGCTAGCCTTTTAAGTAAAACAAAAACCAAAATGAACTTGTATCAGAAACTACTGGCTCAGAAGCTCTTTTATTTTTATTTTTTATTTTTTTTGTCCACACTGCAAGGCTTGCAGGATCTTAGTTCCCCAACCAGGGATCACCGGGGGCCCCGGCAGTCACAGCGCCAAGTCCTAACCATTGGACTGCCAGGGAATTCCCAGAAGCTTCTTTTAAATAGGAACTTGGCTTCCCATATTTAAGGTGAATCTTTGGACAAGTCAGACTTGTTTTAATAATTTTGATTTACAAAACACAAGTAACACCTAACAACTATATGTCTTTTCCCTGAGGTTATCAGTGAAGCATGTAACACAAGCACGAAATTCCACTTTGTTTTCGCATGAAGACACTAGTTCATCTGATATCTTAAATGACTTATACTGGTTTATTGACCAGAAAACTAACATTCTACATAATGTGTAGGCATGTAAAAATATAAACTTATGTGTTCAAGTAGATTGAAACATGAGTCTAACATTTTTAGAACAGTAATTATGTTTTGTAGTATATCAGCTTGAACAGAATTTCTAAGGTTCTTAGATAACATTACACCTCAGACAATAATTAAAATGAGTTAGCTGATGGAGAGTCTTTGAATATCAAGATAATTTCTGTGTAAGATAGAATACTGAAACACAGGTAACTAAGCGTTGTATACACACACACACATATACCAAATATACATATCCCATTACGTATACATGTATAGCAGAAGTATAGCATTCTAAGCATTCTATAGCTTAGAAAAATAAGGAGCAAAAGTGTCCTGAGTCAGGATTCTCTTTAGTACAGAAGGAGAAAACTTCATAAAACAGAGCGCTAATCCAAGATCCTCAGAATAAGAGTTATTATGTAGGGCTGAATGAATTGATGAGTGAATAGTTTGTACTGATTTTAATTTTCTATTTTCTCATGGATTTACAATAGATCTGTTCTCTTTCTTCTTATGCTGTCCAAGGTCGGGGAAAAATTATTCCTTCCCCTGAGCCCTTCTATCTCCAAAACACTTTCCCTTGCTTTCCTCACAGCCAATTCACAATGCCAATGGCCAAGAGATATTGACCAAGACACAGACTGGCTTGAAAAGAATCCAAGTTTGGGTTTTCAACTGATGAGGTTCTCTCCAGACCCTTGCTATCTGGGCTGGCTTATTTCCAAAGACCACTGCCCTCACTGTATGCTGGTTATTATCTAAATGACCTTCTCGTGCAAAAGACAGAATATATTTTGGAATTTTTTTTTCATTTTTCTGTAACTTCGACACAGAAACAAAATTTATTTCAAATGAAATAATTTATAGAAAACCCTTCTCTTGATGAATATTCAAGCTTATTATCATGGCAAAGCAGAAAATCTAGGCTTCCTATATGAGTATTCCAGTCTCACAGTTATTTTTTAACTCTTCTCCCCTTCCTATCAGCCCCTTCCCATCCCATACACACATCCAAGCATCTGCCCTGCCTTTTGGGATTTACTACCGAAATAGCATACCTGTTTTCCCTTTATTCTCCGTCCTACTCTCATAACCTAGCTAAGACCAGAGTTACATCTAACCTAAACTGTGCCCACATCGCCCTAACCCATCTGCCTGACTCCAGCCTCATCCGTCCTTCAGCCTAACTTCACTCATCCCATTCCCAACAATCTGCAGCCTTAATTACCCACACAAAACCCACTTGTAATCATATAATCACTCTGCTCGCAGATTAAAACTCAAATCCTACCACGGAATTTCAAGACCTTCTACCATCTGGTCCCACCTTAATTTCCCTTTTTTAAAAGTTTTATAGATTCCTCACACCTTCTGTTCACAGAGGTCCCTCTGCTTAGAAAGCCTTTCTTTTCTCCTTACCCGCACCCTATCTGCATTTGCAACTTTAAATTACAATTATAATTGTCAACAGTCTTCTCTAAGAGTGCTTTCTGATCCTTCTTCTTATGCCTGTTAAGAAAAATTGTCTAAAACTTGCCTGGTCCCTAGTAACATTGAGCATAACCTTCTTCTCTGCGTAAGATCATTTATTGCTCTTGCTTTCAGGTAGGTGTCAGTGGATTCCTTTGAACCAATAATGCCTCTACATCGATTGTTAAGCTTTAATTCTTGTAGAAGAATTAGAATACTTCTTCCTGTTTTCTATTATCTCAGGTGATTTTTCTTGGGATTCAGGATTTTGAGTGACATCCCCAAGAAATGTCATATGGGAATTTCCGCATGAAAACACTACTTTCAATGTCATGTATAAAATAGGCTCGTATAAAGATTATTTAATTATCTCAGGAAAGGCCCCATTTGACTTTGCTGTTTACTATTAACTAAGGGCTTATACTCTGTGAAATTATGTTTACTTGTACATTTTATTCTGGTAGAAAACATAATCCTCAAGGTTACGATTTCACTGCCCTTTAGACCTTTACCAATTTTGTATCTAACCTACCCATCCTATTCTAACATTCTTTTCTCAAAGTGCCAATAAAGACCCAGTTCCTCAAAATGCTCTTTGGAGCAGCTTTATCAGTTTAGTGTTTCCCTCGTTAATGAGTTAATAAAACTCTGACTCATGTCATTCTATGTTGGCATGAGAATCATATTTTAACGTTTTTTAGAAATTATATTTTAACACTATCATTTGGAAATGCTTTATATGACTCCTCTTAATTTCCACAAAATCTACCCCACCCATGGTTTTCTGTGCTATCCATTTTATTAAACTATCAGCTCCTGGAGGTCAGGGCACTGGAAAAACTAATATTGGAAATTGCTAGAGACTTTATACAGTGTCTTACAAGTTGTAGATGCCCAATAGATATCTGACAAATGAAAGGGAAAGTATAAATGAAAAATTGACTCTTTTTTATATAAAGTATCTTAAGAAATCACTTTAATTGGCAAAATTGTTTTTAAATATATGGAAAAACATAGATTCCTCCTGCATATTTTACTAGAACAAGACTCCAGTAGCCCTCAATGAGCATGCTAGTTTTGATATATTCTTTTCATTAAAAAAAGTTGTCTAAAGTAGCTATAATTATCACTAAGGGAAACGGCCGAGTATCTTCAATACCATACCCTTAATATTTGTTCTTATAAATAACAAATCATGTCACTCAAAGTAAATGATCATAATAAATTAAATAATCATTGAAAGCAAATTGGAAAATTTCCAACATAATTTTGGTATAATAAAACAAATCTCTCTGATTAATACATAAAACAATTAAGGCAATGATTTATGTCTTTGTTTTTTAAAATTTCACTTCACTTGAAGTTCTTGAAGCCTGAGACCACCTGAGTCAACCAACATAACTTGGCATTGAGACTGAGAACTGAGACCACCTATGTTATTGTGACCTGATTGTTCCAGGTAATTCATGCTCCAGAAGATAAGACTGTAAACCAATAATTAACTATACCATTTGCTTCAGGAAATCTTTGCAAGCCAGTTTATCAAGGCAAACAATTTGCTCATCTGGGCAAATAGCTCTCTCATCAGAATGATTTGCTCACCTTGTGCCAACAGCTTGCTCATCAGAACCTTGCTTTGCTATGTTCGCCAAACCTGTATTTTCAAGCCATGGGTCTTGGGGTTAGGGTTAGGGTTAGGGTTGGGGTCAGTCCCTGTTTGAAAGACCCATCTTAAGCACTTGGCCTAAACCTCAAAACTTTATTAATAATAATAATAATAATAATAATAAACTCCTTCCCTAACTTCCTCCTTTTAAGATAAGGTGATGATCTCCTTTACTGCAGGAAATTTAGTGAACTTGGCTTTGCTTAGCCAGCTGGTCTTGGGCTAGAGTCAATCAGCATGCTTAAATCAAAGATCGCAAAAGAATTACCCAGTACTTAAAAAGCTTGAGTAGTAGTAAATTTTATGATAGTGTTCAATTATTCTGTTGTAAGTCATTGGCTGAAAATGAATACTGCAGTGTAAAGGATAGAGTTAGACCATTAAAGGATACTTGGAGTTTATAGCTAACAATGTCATAGAAATATAATCTGAACTAGGCAAGTGGTACATCTGTCTTATTCATCTATATGACTATGCAATGCCTCCCATTAGGAAGATGGAAACATGAAAGAGTTTTGAAGTGCTTGCAATCCATCTTACCCACTCAATATTTACTGCTCAGAATTGGCTCCAGGCAAAATTCTGGAACTGACATGGTTTGTCATTGAAATTCCCATTTTCCCTTCTTTCTAGTTTTTCTTCTCTCCACCCTTTCAGAAAACCAAAACCTTCCTGTGGGCTTCTTGCTTCTATTGCCCACCGGCCTGGACCTTATCTGTAATTCACCCGGTGTATGATTGGGTTTCCCACTATGCTTTATCCTCCTTACTTCCCCTCATCCCCTGCCTGAAAATCCAGCTATTTGTCTGTGCCGTCTCCTCCATTCTTCTTTCTCCTGAGGCATTTTCATTTGAAATCATTTTTTCTATTGAGATAATAAAAAGACTTATCCCAAGTTAAAGGAATTTCAGAAAAAAACTAAGAAAAATTTGGCAGGACCAGGGAATTCCCTACATTCATTCGTTTTCATGTGTCCTTTTAGTGTGTATGAAACCCCAGTCATACTGACACTAAGGTAATTGAGACTACTGTAGTGCGTGGGCAAAAATAGCCAGTAAGGAGAATAAACTAAGATATTATAAGAAGCAACCAGATAAATCCAGAGGGTGTGACGTTCTGGAGGATAACACATCCAGACACATCAACAATTTAGTGTCGTGAAAAAGAAGACTTTTCTAGATCAAGGGTGAGCACATCTTTTTCTGTAAAGGGCCAGATAATAAATATTTTAGACTTTGTGGCCCATATGGCCTCTTTCACAACTACTAAATCCTGTCTTTATAGAGTGAAAACAGCCATGGACAACACTTAAATACATGAGAGTGTCTGTATTCCCATTTATTTACAAAAACAGGGAACCTGATGGCTTTGCCCTCAGCCCTTCTAGATTACAGACTTAAGACAAGTTACAATACACAGTACTGATTTAGATTCTTCTTGGAAAAACCAGCTATAAAGACATTTTGGGTATAATTGGGGCAATTTAATATGATTTGGATACCAGATGGGATAGTTTTAGTTACATGGAAAAATAAAAAATATTAACTGACAAAAGAAGATCACTCCCTACACATTATATATCATACTATTTCATGTGGTAAAGGATTTATATGTATAAAAATATAAAGCCATCTTTATTAAAGTGCTTTTTGTGTTGGGAACATAGTGTCTTAATTTTCTTTATTTTTAACTTTTTTACAATTTACATTCACTGATTTTGTACTAGTAAAGTTTGTTTTTAATTTTAAAAAATACAGAAGAAAATTATTTATTCAAAATCTTAAATAAATGAGTATATTACTCCAGTGATTAAAATGAAGAAAGCCTTAAAATTGCATCTTTTAATTTTTGTATAATTTTTATGATAGGAATATAAATAAGCTAATTTCATTTTAAAATATATTTTGTAGGATGAACTAAAACAAAGATTATTCCACAAAGAAATAAGTCTCCAATTGTTTTAGACTGTATTTCTAATTTTTGATGGTTTCTGGAAGTGTTCTCCAGAGAATAAGAAATAGACTTCACACAAACTTGTGACTTATAAATCACATTTATTATTGCCCACAGGAAATTTCATACTTAATGTATGCAATGAATTATGTGTGGCAATAAATGTGTGTCATTAAAAAATATATATAGCTATTAACTCTGGATTTTATATTTTATTAAAGGAATTCTGTAATGCATTTCTAAGTGGTTGTCATTTAACATATCTGAGACTAAATATACACAAGGTGAGTATTTCTGAGTAAAGTATCATTTGACTCAGTTTTTGACCTTTTTTTACTTTATTTTGATCTTCCTATAATAAATTTGAGACTATAATGGCAATACTTGCAGAGGCGTATTTGCTTGCATTTCATATAAATATGTAGTAGAGAGTTAAAAGAAGTCCCCAGGTCAGATGGTGACAACTTCCTGAACACGTGCTCAGGGTCCTGTTCCCACACCATTGGAATAGTGGTTTCCACACAAATGTAATGAGCCTTCTTAGATAACACGTTAGACCTCTGTGGACTTCTATTTCCTCTTTAAAATGAGGCAGTTCGGATGAATTCTTCTCTAAAGACTCACTTAGAGCTGATATGCTATGGCTTACTAATTGTGTATCTCATTCATTCTTTCATTTTCCATTGTTTCTTTATGCATGAAAGAATAAACACAGGGTAGCTGGCTCCTTCTCTCCCAGTCCCAATGCCCTCATGTCATCTTCTATTTGTCCAAAGCCACCCTTCCCAACCCTGCTATCCCTCTGCCTTGAGCAGCCAGGATCCGCTTAGCACTTGCCAGCTCTCCAGGGCCCACCTGGTCTCTATAGTTGCACCCTGACGTGCACAGCAACTAAAAAGTGATTGTAAGTTTCCCTTCTTGCATCCTCTTCTGAATAATCTCTGTACTTGGTGAACTCATACTAAGGTCAGATATCATTGTATCATTTATCATTAAATAAATAAAAATAATGGCCAGAATAGCAACAGAGACAGTGAAATTTTTCTTTATAAAGCTTTGCATATAAAATCATGCCAAAAAATTAAAATAATAAAATAAGTATTGCAGTACACAACAGGAAAAAAATGTTACTTTATTGGATTGAGTTGTGTCTCCCCAAAAGATACCAGGGTCTTTGAAGATGTAAATAAGTGAAGGATCTCAAGATGAGATCATTCTGGATTAAGTGGGTGATCCCTAAATCCAAGTATAAGTGTCCTTACAAGAAGAAAGAAAAACACAGACCCAGGGAGAAGGTGTGAGAAGCCGGAGGCAGACCTTGGAAGTCTTGCCAGCAGCCAGAAGAATCTAGGAGAGAGGCATGAGATTTGCCCTCAGAGCCCCCAAGAGCAATCAACCCTGCCATCAGCTTGATTTCAGATTTCTGGTCCCAAGAAACGTGAGAAAATAAATTTCTGTTGTTTTAAGCCATCCGGCTTGTGGTAAGAAACTAACACCATAACGAATTAGTACTTTTAATTACCGAAAGTATATGTTTTTAAAAAGGGCAAAAGATTTATGCCTACATATTGATTTAGCACAGTAATGAATAATAGCATAACAGTTTCTATTTTCAAACCTTAACTTTGCACATTTGTCAATGACTTCATCAACATTGATCTTCACCCACCAATGTTCCAAACACAGCATAATAAGATTTGTCCATCTATTCCCAATCATAGTTGATTGAATCACCCTTTATATTTATTTCCTTTTAGAAGAGTGTCTTTCATGTTAAGCCACAGATCTATAAGTAGTTAGAAAAAGTCTTAAAGGCAAGAATAATTTTGGTACAGATTCATCAAAATCCTATTTCACAAGAAATTCCAGAAACCACAATGTTATCCAGGTCTTTGCTATCCTTTCTATCAACTTCTAAATTTCTCCCCCATCAAAAAAAATTTTTCTAAACACCAGTAAAAAATCCAAATGGTCACATAGGGAGGCAGAGTTAAACTATCTCAAGTTTCCTCTTGACAATCAGGGCTATCACTGTTTACTTTGGATCCACTCTTTACAAGCAGGAATACGCAGTATCAGAGGTATAGAAGACACCAACCTTACACCTTACAGAGAGCTTGAGCAATTCTGAAGCTTTACTCCAAAAGGAATGTGAGTGGCTGACCCCTGTCTGTGGTGCAGACTGACTGTGTAACTGAATTCTCCAAATTAACTTTCACACAGAATACATTTGTCGTTCAAGGACAGCATTTAAGTGTGCTAATCTGAAGCTCATTTTAACAATGGGAAGTGCAGCAAATGTTTAGATCTGACACCAGGACCACATTTGTGGGGAGGCATAATTGATGATCACTGACATGGATTGGAATTGGTGATGCACGGTGATGATAACAGACCAACTTTTAGTCCAGTGTAATTACTGTTTACAAGTTCTCTACAAACCGTGCACCCCCTTATTCCCTGCACCCTGGGTGGACCTCTCCCAAGACCCCACCTTCGGTACTCCGCCATCATGAAGGACAAGAAAAAAGTTGTATTCATTTCCTAGGGCTGCTGTAACAAGGCGTCACAAACTGGGTGCTTAAAACAATAGAAATTTATCCTGTCACAGTTCTGAGGCTCTGGGTAACATCCTTCTTTGCCTCTTCCTTGCTTCTGACAGTTGCCAGCAATCCTTGTCATTCATTGGCTCGCAGTGGCATCCCTCCAAACTCTCCTCTGTCCTCACATGGCGTTCTCCCTGTGTGTCTGTGCCTGTGTCCAAATGTCCCTCTTTTTACAAGGACACCTGTCATTTTGGATTAAGGCCCACTGTATGACCTCATCTTAACTCAATTACATCTGCAAAGACCCTGTTCCCAAATAAGGTCACAGTCATAGGTACCAGGGGTTAGGACTTCAACATATTGTTTTGGCGGGACATAATTGAACACAAAGCAGAAGTTTACAATTTCTCAGTGCTTACTAACTGAAACATTTTGCTTTTTATTTGGTGGAGAGATCTCTTGGGGTAACTCCTTCCTGATCCCACAGATGATTCATTAAGATAGTAACAATTCTTTTTTAGTGGCAATATACTCAAGAGCATATATCTTTTCGTATATATATGACAGATGTTAAAAAACAAAACAAAACTTTGAATTTGATTTCTTCAAGCCATTTACAAAAAAGTCATGAAATTTTGTCTCATTCATTAACATATGAGCTTTTTTCTGGAGGTTCTCTTTTTTATTCCTATATTACTGGAAATGTAATCGTTTCAACCACTTGGCTTTATGCTGGAATTCTGATTTTTTTACCACATATATATATACCCTTTTCCCTCTAAACTTTAATTTCTTGGATAATTTCTAGTCTTTTAACAGCTACCAATAATTTGTCCTTTTTTACTTAATCAAACTTTCTCGTACATATTCAGCTTCTCCATAAAGCCTTAGATAATTTAAAAAATTTTTTTCACATCTAGCTTGTCGAAAGGTTGGGAGGCCATCTTAAATTAGGAGATCTTGTAAAATTCTGCCCTTCCCTCATATATAAAAATTTTTGTCCATTTATACGTTGCTTCTCAATTTTCTTAAAAACTCTGAGAATCCTTATCTCTCTTTTCCCTCTTCCTCTTATTTTTTTTAATACTGAAACATTTTCCGTGCTGTGTTGGGTTCAGTATTGTATAGATATTTATGTCCCTCAACTTTCCTTACTATTTCATCATTTTAGTCCCTATCTCCTTAACACTAAAAACTGGAGGGTCCACTAGCCAGAGAGAAGGCAGTCTCTTCCTGCCTGCCAAAAGACCTCTGACTTCATCACATAATAAAAACAATAGTAATGTCATTTTATGTGTGTGTAATTTATACCCTGACTACTGCCTAAAATGCTTTGGGAAGTTTATAGAGAAATTAGATATTCAATAATCACAGTTATTGAGACCAAAAAAAAAAAGTTTTTTTTCATGGTGGAGAAGTTTATTGTGTGGATTCTTATCTGAATGACTTCAGAGATTTGCTTAGATAACAATTTTAAAGAAGATAAAATGTTTTTCATGCCTGTACTTAGCATTCAACCCCACCCTCACCCCCAAACTGAAGTGAACATATAAAACTATAATTAACTGAAGGCATTTCTAGCAGGAACAATCAGATTGAGCCCAGAGATGAAGCTTTTTCATGATCTAACATGGTGCAGGGTCTGAGAAGAGGAGGCCAGGAATCTGGATATCTCCTATCTAGACTTATGGTAAATTGAAGGCACTAAGAGTTAAGATAAGGATCCCAGCAGGAAAGAGAATCCACCCTGAATGATTCAAACACAGAGGCTCTAGTGAAGGGACTTCTCCCAGAGTTATGGGTTAGGGTTAAGAGAGAGTGGCAGGAGAGGAAGTCTTTTCAATCCTAAGACTGCAGGGGCAAGGACGGGAATTAGAGTCACAGGAGCCCAGTGAGACTTGGAACCTTAGGGCAGGGACCATAGCTGTAGTTTCCGAGGGAATCGGCCACTGAGAAACAAAGGCTCCTGAGGATTGGAGGAGGGAATACCCGCCCCCGCTCTCCTCCCATCCTCTGAGGCTCTGCCATTGCTTCTCTTTGGCCAACCCCAACTGGAAGGGCAAAGGAGCTCCGGAGATGTAGCCCACAGGTACCAACCTTCCACGGCAAAGAGCAGGATAGAGAAGGCTAAAGGGCACAACCAGGGGAACAGACAGAGACCAGCCAGCACGACACTGAATCAGCAGAAACTAATAAGCCCAAAGGCTTCCATTTTATTGTCTGAATAAAGTGTTATAATTTTGAGTCAAGTTTAATTTCACACCATGAAATTCACATCATTCAGGATTACTGAAAAATAGAAAGTAAGAGTGAATAAAATACACATAAGGACTTGATCCACATCTGAATCACTTTCAAAGGTCACTGGGCTGGGGTGTGTATTTTTTTTTAACTTAACTATTGTCATCACTAATGGTTGTCTGATCAAAATGGACTTCTGACTATGCATTCCACCACTGAACACCATGTGAACTCTATCAGGCAATTTTCAAAGTGGGTTCTCTCATTTTATCTAACCAGACCCTCACACAAGGGGCGGAAGGTAGGTAGGACAAGAAAGCAGGGAAATATAAACCTCTGTTTGGAGGCTGACCCTTCAAGCATCTGGCTTTGTGCGTTGTGCCCAAATCCTAAGAAGAGGAGGTAAGCCGCTCAAGGTCACACAGTTAGCAATAGACAAACCAAAATTAGAACCCAAGTCGGCCTACCTTTAAGTTCTTTCCATTACACTACACCCACTTGAAAGATAAGTACACACGTTCCGAGATGCCACCAAGCATATCAAAACCGACATAGGAAGAGTTAGAGCCCAGAGAAGAAGCCTAACGTAGCGCAGCTCAGTACATTGCATCCAGAGAAAGTGGCCATCAGGAAAGGCATGTCCTGGATTTGCAGAAAGAGGGAAGCCAGCCCAGAAGACCAGCAAGAAGGTTCTAAATGGGAGGGTCCCTTTCCCCTTAATTCCTGACCTTGGGTACCACATGCAACGTGGCCAGTGGGGTTACCTTTGGCCTCAGACACAATGTGCCCTTCTCCAGAATTCCCTCTTTGGGGGAAGGCCATCTAGGTTACTCTAAGGTCATGGCTCAGTGGAAATAAAACAGGAGATGGGAAATTATGGCCCCATTTACGCTGCTGTGATGAACTGTGAGATAAATTGCACTAAAGACGATGCTGTGATGTCCAAAATGAAAAAAAGAAATGAAGGAAAAATAATGGGATTTTCCACGCCAATGAAAAGATAGCATAAAGATAAGCAAAAGTAGGAAGAGAAATAATAACGTTAATATGAAGACCTAAAGTAAATAAAAACCAGAGACCCTGAAGAATGCTTGCCATAGTGTAAATGTCATGCCCTTTAATACAACTGTTGACTTCAGAACAGATTGTTATTGAAAGGCCAGTGTGGTGAGCAATTGTATTTTCTCCTTTAGAGGTGTTCCATCTGGCAGTGAGAGGGGACATTTGTCACTGTGAGTGTGAGACCTGATTAGGCTGACACCACAAACAAATACATTATGCATTGGAGGGTGCTTTAAAATGATACTATATTGTATGTTATTTCAAATCGGTGGTCTCCATGTTTAGTATATGTTTATTTCAAATTCTATGTGACCAGTGAAGAAACTTGAACTGGTATTTTAAACAAAGAAGAAGTATTATCAAACACATTAATAAGGATCTAATTTCACTTTTCTTCCCAATGGTCATCAATATTTTTAAACCAAGGGGCCCTTCAGCTTTTACAGTCACTGTTGCCTCATAGAAAGAGGAAATACAGTTGAATTTTGCAAACATATCAATTTCACACATACTGCATTTTCGTAAGTGGAATTTATCTAGAAATCAGTTTATATTCACAGAATAGAAGAAAAATTAGAGAGCTAGGAGATCTGAATGGTTTTCTATCACAATAGAACTGGAAGGGAAAGTTAAACAATACATGTGTTAATTAGGAAATGACAAGAGAGACTTGGAAGTGGAAGGGGCAACTTCCGACACCTCTGTGAGCTAAGGAGGTACATTGCAGCAGCTGGAGGGAGAGAGTGAAGCTGAGTGTTTGTAAATGCAATCAAAGGAAAGCACTACACACGCATAAAACACTAATTTTCATCAGTGGGAGCCCATGTGCTGTGTGCGTATGTGTAGACAATTTATTATTATCATCACTATATATAACTCCAGTCAGTCTGAGCTAGGAAAGAACAGCTGTCTCGCGTGAAACAATGTGCTTCTGAGGAGTCTCTAAGCAACTCTTGGAGCAAAGCAGAGCAATCAAGACTGATTAAAAGGATAACGTTTAACAGCAGTCGAGGCAAAGTGAAGCGGGAGAGGGAGGGAGAGACCATTACACCTAAAATCAGGTTTGCATCATCCACAGGTATTACTGAACCCTGTAATCATACTGATAGCTGTTTACAGTCATGATTACTTATTCTAATGAGGAAATTAAGAAGTCCTTTGTTAGACCACATATCTGGTTATGCAGGAATCAATCATCTCATGTTCCTAATACACGGAATATGAGGTTCATCCTCATACATTTGTATAAAGTACAAACACAGCAGGCATGAAAACTCAAATTATTGATGTTCTCACCAGAGGCATTACCCTGGGAGGTTATAGATTTATTCCAATGATGCCCTCCAAAACTTCTGAACTCCTCTTTGGGAGAGTTTATCAGTCTTTCAAGAGTTTATCTCTCTCTCACACACACACAAATACACATGCACACACACATGCAAATACACACACATACATGTGAACACAAGAGTCAGCTGATTAGAATATGGTGATTCTAGAATTCGGGGGGCATCACTTTTTACCAAATGTACATTATCCAAGTTTGCCCCTCATCACCCAATAGTAGTTCACCCTTTTTTCTGTAATAATAACTCCCCTGACATTTAGCTGGTATGTAATACATGAGCACAGAGAATAAGGACAAATTTCTCTGCTTTCCACACAGCTAGGTAGGCATGGTCGAATGACCAGGTTCTGGCCAACTGTGTATTAGTGTAGATAATGTGTGCAACTTTGGGATTATTGCCTTAAAGGGAAGGGGTGTGCTCTACCTTCCCCCCCTCCTCCTTCCTTCCTGGATGATGAGGCATCTTGAAACAACCAAAGGGTAGAATTATAGTGATGACAGATCAACAAGACAGAAGGTACTGGGCCCCTGGAGACTCTGCAGAGCAGAGCCATGACACCAGCTCAGACTCTCAGTGAGAGAAAAATAAACTATCTTGTCTAAGATTTGCTATTTTGGATTTGAGTCACTTAAGGACAAATGGAACTCCTGACTGATAGAGTTGTTTGAAAAAAATTGGATCTATCTATCAACCTGCCACTATGATCACAAGTATTCCGAAGGATCTATGTGAAACAATTCTCAAAGAGATGCTGCAGAAAATGGCTCAGCCATTGAATTGTGTTCTCTGGCATCCGTGTGAGAAGAACAGTGGTCATGTGGAAAGGAACATGTCAGTGTGGGTTTAAAAAGTATCAGTCGCATCACTTTTTTATTGAAGTATAGCTGATTTACAATATTGTGTTAGTTTCAGGTGTACAGCAAAGTGATTCAGTTATATCTGTATTCAGATTATATTCCATTATAGGTTATTATAAGATACTAAATATAGTTCCCTGTGCTATACAGTAAATCCTTGTTGCTTATCTATTTTACATACAGTAGTTTGTATCTGTTAATTACTTTTTAACTATATAAGTATTATTATATAATTATGTAAGTACACCCCAGAACAAATGTAGATCAACAACCTAATGCATGTCTGATCATACTTGCATTAGCACGCCTGTCATCACCAAATAAGGTAGGTAGGAATTCAAGTCATCTCCTTTAAATTGGTAAGGAAGCCTAAGAAATTTCAGGACTTCCTTTATAATCACATAAATCTCTTAAAAGTTCCATTAGAATATATCAAGCTTCCATAGGATAGTAAGGCTACTAGAAAGTGTGCCATCTCTGTCTTTCCATAAATGATTATGGTTGTTAATGTTGTTTCCTGCTCATCTGTGGAATTCCAGCTTCCAGGAGGGATTTACTATTTGAAAATCTGGAGAGCTCCGGGAGCAGGGCTGACATTGAGGGGGTCTGTGGTGGTGAGACCTGGCCAGGTGTTGACAGTCAGCTCTGGGCCGGTATCAGGTATTGATTGGTGCCCTTGCCCCACCAGTTGCTAGGTATTTTGAGTATCTCCCATACCTACTGGTGTCCAAAGGGCTTCACTCCTGTCCCGGCTGCTGGAAACACAGAGTGAATGACAAAGAGCCCTGGGGTGAATATTCCCCTTCTACTCTAAGTAACAAATATGGGAGAGAAGCCAGCTAGAGAAGGTGATAGAGGCCAAGTCCGTGGAGGAATCGTCTGTCAAACCAGGAGTAGATCAGAGCCTTAAGAGAAAGGAAGTAAACTTTCAAAGCAGAAATAACCTTAGAGGAAAAGGTGGAGGTTCGCACTAGAGAAAAAGACTGGATGAGGAAGAGAGAGAGCAAATCAGAAGGCAGCATGCAGAGATAAACTGGAGAGTTGGCTAAAAAAAGAAATCTCCAGATCAGGTTTTCAGGATCCAGTGGAGAGCATTCAGAGGCCACCCAGTGGTGGCGCCAAAATTGCATCTGGGCAGGAGGGATACTTAGACCTTGAGCAGGGTCTAAGGCCCCCTTCTCCTACACCTTCTCCTCAATTAATGTTGGAGTTCCTTCCTTTCTCCTGAGCTGCTCAGACACTGATTGACCTCCTCTGGTGGTATCACAGAGGTAAGAGGAGTTGGGGGAGGTTTGTTTGTTTGTTTGTTTAATTTTAAAGATTTTATTTACTTTCATTTATTTGGGGTATTATGAAAACTCAGTCTAAGTCTAAAATATGTTTTATTGTTGTTGTTTATCATTTTTAATGTTTAAGGAACTTTCAAACATATGCAAAAGTGGGGGGAAAAAAGCATGATAAATTCTCAGGTCTAACAATATTGTTTATCCATAATCACCGCAACCACCATTCCACTCCTGGATTATTTTAAAGCAAATTTTCGGCAATCACATAATTTCATGCAGAAATATTTCTGTCTATAAAAGCTAGAACATGAATTTTAACTTACACTGAAGAGACCATTTCTCCTGTTCTTTGCAAAAAAAAGACAGTTTTGATCTTATTCGATCAAAAGGACGAATTATTAATGTACTTCTCTCCCTTGCTGAGTGTTTTCTGCCTCAGAATAAATTCAAGCATGATAAATTACTTAACTTTCCTCCTGTCGACCCTGGAAATTCTACCAGTTGCTCAAGGTAGTTAGGAAGGAACAGTGCTATATCAGTTCCTTTGAAAAATCTAAGAACTTATCTTTCACACTGGTTTAAACAAACAAACAAAAAAGAGGTTGCCAAGGGGAAGGGTTGGGGGGAGGGATGGATTGGGAGTTTGGGATTAGCGGATGCAAACTATTATATATAGCAGGGATAAACAACAAGGTCCTACTGTATAGAGCAGGGAACTATATTCAATATCCTGTAATAAACCATAATGGAAAAGAATATGAAAAAGATTATATATATATATATATATATATATATATATATATATATATATATATATATATATATGTAACAGAATCACTTTGCTGTACAGCAGAAATTAACACAACATTGTAAATCAACTATACTTCAATAAAATAAATTTTTTAGAAAAAGGTATACTCTCACACTATATAGATGTCCAAAATTTCACTTCAGCCAGAGTAGTTCAGTACACTGCCATTATCCAGACCACTTTACATGATCCATATAGGTCCCAACATGAATCTCCAAGTTTATTCCCTGTCCATTAGTCCTTCCTGCACATAGCCTTCAGGGGCATGTGTTGTAAATGCCATGTTCATCGTGTCACTGCTCTCCCTCAAGAACCCATATAGCTCCCTATTACCTAATAATCTTCTACTTGACTGCTTTTATGAAAGAATCTCCACCTGTTGTGATTCTATTCTTATCCATTTATGTCTCTGCCTCTCCTTTCCAACCACATCAAGCTCTTAAATGCAATAGTCACACAGTTTGCCCTTCCTTGGCATTAAGTAACTTTTCCCCTGTGATACAGTTTTTCTCTTTGGGTACAATTTACCATGCTTGGATGTCATTTTACCCATTTGGGTGCCATTTTTCCCTTTTGAATGAGATCAAAGAGCAAACCAAAAAACTTTACCATAATTATTTTTTCACAATGAATATCACAGGTCAGTTGTTCTTTTGGGTACCAAAACATGGCTACTGTCGAATTAAAAGCACTAATGATTGGAATTCAGATTCTTTGATTGGATTGAAGCTAAGAGTAATGCCTACTTTACTTGCTAACCTTATTATAGCAAGCATTTGCCTTATAGAATTACAGTTTTGTGAAACATGATTTGACATAAAGTGGCAATGTACAGTGATAATTTATGAAATAATGGAGTGTTATGTGAAAATATGTCTTAGACTCATCTATTCACTCAGTAAATTCTTACTGAGCACCTATTACGTTCCAAGCATTGAGTCCTCATTCTAGGTCCTAAGGATATATCAGTAAACAAAATAGACTACATCCATATATTCACATAATTAAAATTCTAGAGGAGGATACTGAACATGAACAATTAAACAAATAAGTATATCATGTAATCTCAGGTGAAAATACGTGCTATGAATCAAAATAATCCAAGATTAAAAGAAAGAGATCAATGTGTGAGGAGGCTATTTTAGCTAAGGTGTTCAAGAAGGTGACATTGGAAAAGAGACCTGGAAAAACTTATAAGAACAAGCTCCTTAATCTCTTTTAGAAGAGTGTTTCCAGAAGCAAGAAGAACTACAATCCTGCCGCCTGTGGAACAAAAACCACATTCACAGAAAGATAGACAAGATGAAAAGGCAGAGGGCTATGTACAAGATGAAGGAACAAGATAAAACCCCAGGAAAACAGCTAAAGGAAGTGGAGATAGGCAACCTTCCAGAAAAAGAATTCAGAATAATGATAGTGAAGATGATCCAGGACCTCGGAAAAAGAATGGAGGCAAAGATCGAGAAGATGCAAGAAATGTTTAAAGAAGAATTAAAGAACAAACAGAGGCAAACAATACAATAACTGAAATGAAAACTACACTAGAAGGAATCAATAGCAGAATAACTGAGGCAGAAGAACGGATAAGTGACCTGGAAGACAGAATAGTGGAATTCACTGCTGCAGAACAGAATAAAGAAAAAAGAATGAAAAGAAATGAAGACAGCCTAAGAGACCTCTGGGACAACATTAAATGCACCAACATTCGCATATAGGGGTCCCAGAAGGAGAAGAGAGAGAGAAAGTACCAGAGAAAATATTTGAAGAGATTATAGTCGAAAACTTCCCTAACATGGGAAAGGAAATAGCCACCCAAGCCCAGGAAGTGCAGAGAGTCCCATACAGGATGAACCCAAGGAGAAACACGCCGAGACACATACTAATCAAATTGGCAAAAATTAAAGACAAAGAAAAATTATTGAAAGCAGCAAGGGAAAAATGACAAATAACATACAAGGGAACTCCCATAAGGTTAACAGCTGATTTCTCAGCAGAAACTCTACAAGCCAGAAGAGGGTGGCATGATATACTTAAAGTGATGAAAGGGAAGAACCTGCAACCAAGATTACTGTACCCGGGAAGAATTTCATTCAGATTTGATGGAGAAATCAAAAGCTTTACAGACAAGCAAAAGCTAAGAGAATTCAGAACCACCAAACCAGCTATACAACAAATGCTAAAGGAACTTCTCTAAGTGGGAAACACAAGAGAAGAAAAGGACCTACAGAAACAAACCGAAAACAATTAATAAAATGGTCATAGGAACATACATATTGACAATTACCTTAAACGTGAATGGATTAAATGCTCCAACCAAAAGACACAGGCTTGCTGAATGGATACAAAAACAAGACCCATATATATGCTGTCTACAAGAGACCCACTTCAGACCTAGGGACACATACAGAATGAAAGTGAGGGGATGGAAAAAGATATTCCATGCAAATGGAAATCAAAAGAAAGCTGGAGTAGCAATACTCATATCAGATAAAATAGACTTGAAAATAAAGAATGTTACAAGAGACAAGGAAGGACACTACATAATGATCAAGGGATCAATCCAAGAAGAAGATATAACAATTATAAACATATATGCACCCAACATAGGAGCACTTCAATACATAAGGCAACTGCTAACAGCTATAAAAGAGGAAATCACCAGTAACACAATAATAGTGGGGGACTTTAACACCTCACTTACACCAATGGACAGATCATCCAAAATGAAAATAAATAAGGAAACAGAAGCTTTAAATGACACAATAGACCAGATAGATTTAGGTGATATTTATAGGCCATTCCATCCAAAAACAGCAGATTACACTTTCTTCTCAAGTGCACACAAAACATTCTCCAGGATAGATCACATCTTGGGTCACAAATCAAGCCTCAGTAAATTTAAGAAAATTGAAATCATATCAAGCATCTTTTCTGATCACAACACTATGAGATTAGAAATGAATTAGAAGCAAAAAAAATGTAAAAAACACAAACACATGGAGCCTAAACAATACGTTACTAAATAACCAAGAGATCACTGAAGAAATCAAAGAGGAAATCAGAAAATACCTAGAGACAAGTGACAATGAAAACACGATGATCCAAAACCTATGGGATGCAGCAAAAGCACTTCTAAGAGGGAAGTTTATAGCTATACAAGCCTACCTAAAGAAACAAGAAAAATCTCAAGTAAACAATCTAAACTTACACCTAAAGAAACTAGAGAAAGATGAACAAACAAAACCCAAAGTTAGCAGAAGGAAAGAAATCATAAAGATTAGAGCAGAAATAAATGAAATAGAAACAAAGGAAACAATAGCTAAGATCAATAAAACTAAAAGCTGGTTCTTTGAGAAGATAAACAAAATTGATAAACCATTAGCCAGACCCATCAAGAAAAAGAGGGAGAGGACTCAAATCAATAAAATTAGAAATGAAAAAGAAGTTACAACAGACACCGCAGAAATACAAAGCATCCTAAGAGATTACTACAAGCAACTCTATGCCAGTCAAATGGACAACCTGGAAGAAATGGACACATTCTTAGAAAGGTATAACCTTCCAAGAGTGAACCAGGAAGAAATAGAAAATATGAACAGACCAATCACAAGTACTGAAATTGAAACTGGGATTAAAAATCTTCCAACAAACAAAAGTCCAGGACCAGATGGCTTCACAGATGAACTCTATCAAACATTTAGAGAAGAGCTAACACCCATCCTTCTCAAACTCTTCCAAAAAATTGCAGAGGAAGGAACACTCCCAAACTCATTCTATGAGGCCACCAACACCCTGATACCAAAACCAGACAAAGATACTACTAAAAAAGAAAATTAAAGACCAATATCACTGATGAATATAGATGCAAAAATCCTCAACAAAATACTAGCAAACAAAATCCAACAACACATTAAAAGGATCATACACCATGATCAAGTGGGATTTATCCCAGGGATGCAAGGATCCTTCAATATATGCAAATCAATCTATGTGATACACCATATGAACAAACTGAAGAATAAAAACCATATGATCATCTCAATAGATGCAGAAAAAGCTTTTGACAAAATTCAACACCGATTTAGGATAAAAACTCTCCAGGAAGTAGGCATAGAGAGAACCTACCTCAACATAATAAAGGCCATATACAACAAACCCACAGCAAACATCATTCTCAATGGTGAAAAACTGAAAGCATTTCCTCTAAGATCAGGAACAGGACAAGGATGTCCACTCTCACCACTATTATTCAACATAGTTTTGGAAGTCCTAGCCATGGCAATCAGAGAAGAAAAAGAAATGAAAGGAATACAAATTGGAAAAGAAGAAGTAAAACTGTCACTGTTTGCAGATGACCTGACACTATACATAGATAATCCTAAAGATGTCACCAGAAAACTACTAGAGCTAATCAATGAATCTGGTAAATTTGCAGGATACAAAATTAATGCACAGAAATCTCTTGCATTCCTATACCCTAATGATGAAAAATCTGAAAGAGAAATTGAGGAAACACTCCCATTTACCACTGCAACAAAAGAATAGAATACCTAGGAATAAACCTACCTAGGGAGACAAAAGACCCGTATGCAGAAAACTATAAGACACTGATGAAAGAAATTAAAGATGATACCAACAGATGGAGATATATACCATGTTCTTGGATTGGAAGAATAAATATTGTGAAAATGACTATACTACCCAAAGCAATCTACAGATTCAATGCAATCCCTATCAAATTACCAGTGGCATCTTTTACAGAACTAGAACAAAAAATCTTAAAATTTGTATGGAGACACAAAAGACCCTGAATAGCCAAAGTAGTCTTGAGGGAAAAAAACGGAGCTGGAGGAATCAGACTCCCTGACTTCAGACTATACTACAAAGCTACAGTAATCAACACAATACGGTACTGGCACAAAAACAGAAACATAGATCAATGGAACAAAACAGCAAACCCAGAGATAAACCCACGCACCTATGGTCAACTAATCTATGACAAAGGAGGCAAGGATATACAATGGAGAAAACACAGTCTCTTCAGTAAGTGGTGCTGGGAAAACTGGACAGCTATATGTAAAAAGAATGAAACTAGAACACTCCCTAACCCCATACACAAAAATAAACTCAAGGGGCTTCCCTGGTGGCACAGTGGTTGAGAATCTGCCTGCCAATGCAGGGGACATGGGTTCGAGCCCTGGTCTGGGAAGAGCCCACATGCCGCGGAGCAACTAGGCCCGTGAGCCACAACTACAGAGCCTGCGCGTCTGGAGCCTGTGCTCCGAACAAGAGAGGCCGCGATAGTGAGAGGCCCGCGCACCACGATGAAGAGTGGCCCCCGCTTGCTGCAACTAGAGAAAGCCCTCGCGCAGAAACGAAGACCCAACACAGCCCCCAAAATTAATTAATTAATTAATTAATTTAAAATAAATAAAAAATAAAAAAATAAACTCAAAATGGATTAGAGACCTAAATGTAAGATCAGACACTATAAAACTCTTAGAGGAAAACATAGGATGAACACTCTTTTTTTTTTTTAAATTTTACTTATTTATTTATTTATTTATTTATTTATTTTTAGCTGTGTTGGGTCTTCGTTTCTGTGTGAGGGCTTTCTCTAGTTGCAGCAAGCGGGGGCCACTCTTCATCGCGGTGTGCGGGCCTCTGACTATCTTGGCCTCTCTTGTTCGGAGCACAGGCTCCAGACGCGCAGGCTCAGTAGTTGTGGCTCACGGGCCTAGTTGCTCCGCGGCATGTGGGATCTTCCCAGACCAGGGCTTGAACCCATGTCCCCTGCATTGGCAGGCAGATTCTCAACCACTGTGCCACCAGGGAAGCCCCAGGAAGAACACTCTTTGACATAAATCACAGCAAGATCTTTTTTGATCCACCTCCTAGAGTAATGGAAATAAAAACAAAAATAAACAAATGGGACCTGATGAAACTTCAAAGCTTTTGCACAGCAAAGGAAACCATAATTAAGACCAAAAGACAACCCTCAGAATGGGAGAAAATATTTGAAAACTAATCAACAGACAAAGGATTAATCTCCAAAATATATAAACAGCTCATGCAGCTCAATATTAAAAAAACAAACAACTCAATCTAAAAATGGGCAGAAGACCTAAATAGATATTTCCCCTAAGAAGACATACAGATGGCCAAGAAGCACATGAAAAGCTGCTCAACATCACTAATTATTAGAGAAATACAAATCAAAACTACAATGAGTTATCACCTCACACCAGTTAGAATGGGCATCATCAGAAAATCTACAAACAATAAATGCTGGAGAGGGTGTGGAGAAAAGGGAACCCTCTTGTACTGTTGGTGGGAATATAAATTGATACAGCCACTATGGAGAACAGTATGGAGGTTCCTTAAAAAACTAAAAATAGAATTACCATATGATCCAGCAATCCCACTACTGGGAATATACCCAGAGAAAACCATAATTCCAAAAGACACATGTACCCCAATGTTCATTGCAGCACTGTTTACAATAGCCAGGTCATGGAAGCAACCTAAATGCCCATCGACAGATGAATGGATAAAGAAGATGTGGCACATATATACAATGGAATATTACTCGGCCATAAAAAGGAACGAAATTGAGTCATTTGAAGAGACGTGGATGGATCTAGAGACTGTCATACAGAGTGAAGTAAGTCAGAAAGAGAAAAACAAATATCGTATATTAACACATATATGTGGAACCTAGAAAAATGGTACAGATGAACCAGTTTGCAGGGCAGAAATTGAGACACAGATGTAGAGAACAAACATATGGACACCAAGGGGGAAAAGCAGCAGGGGAGTGGGGGTGGTGGTGTGATGAATTGGGTGAATGGGATTGACATGTATACACTGATGTGTATAAAATTGATGACTAATAAGAACCTGCTGTATAAAAAAAATTTTTTTAATTTTTTTAAAAAGCCCTGAAAACCCTAAAAAAAAAGAAAAAGAGTGTTCCCATGAAAAGAGTAGAAAGTAAAAATCCCTGGGCCAGAAATGATCTTGGTGTATGTAGAAATCATCAAGAAATCCAGTGCAGACAGACTGGAATAAACAAAGAGGAAAAATGGTAGGCGGTCCCTGAGATAGGCAGAGGCCAGATCATGTAGGGGTTTATAGGCCATATTAAGGTGTTTGGATTTTGTTCTATGTGTGATAGAATGCCATAGATTAGGTTGGAAATACACTGACTTACATATTAAACGTTCATTCTCTGGGAGTTATGGTAAAGGAGCAAGGAGATGATGGTGACTTGGACCAGGGTGGTAGAAGGTGAAGTGATAAGGATTAGGGTTGGATTCATATATATTTTAAAAGTAGACCCAACAGACCTTGCTGATGAACTAGAAATGGCATATGGAGAAAAATAAGGAATCAGGAATCAAATCCTAGATTTCTGACCTGAATAACTGGAGGAAGAGTAGTTTGGGGAAGGTGAAATCAGTTTTGAGTTGGAAATGTTAAATCTAAGATACCTATCAGACCTCAATGAGAAGATGTTGATGAAGCAGTTAGTTATGAGTCTGGAGCTCAAGAGAGAGCTCAGAGAAAGAGGCATAGATATTGAGAACATCCTCATGTACAGAGATTTAAAACCCTGAGATCAGAGAGAAGAACTTTGAGAACTGAGCTGTGTGACATTCCAACATTAAGAGAAGGGGAAAGAGAATGGATTCATCAAGAGAGTGGAAGGGAAGAAGCCAATGAGATAAACAGAAAACAAGTAGAAAGTCATAGAAGGCAAATAAAGTAAGTGTTTCAAGAAGGACAGAGTGGCTGTGTCAATGTGCTGTAGTTCAACTAAAATCAGTCTCGAGAATTTTACGTTGGATCTGACGAGATGGAAGACGTTAGTGACTTGGACAAGAGAGCTCTGAGTGGGTGGGGTGAGTGAATAAGGACAAAAGCCTACATAGCGGGGATTGGAAAATATAGACAACTCCTTAAAGGAATTTTGCTTAAAAGGTAATCAGAGAAGCAGGGAGTTCCTGAAGGAGATTCTAAGGTCAAGGGAGGATATTTTTTAACATGTGATACCTTGTAGCCTTTTTTGTATCAGGATGAGATGAATCCAGTGGAGAGGTAGCAATTGATGGTGTAGGAGAGGCAGTAACTACAGGAGCCAAGTCCCTGAGTCAGTGAAGTAGGATAGGATCCAAGCACAGGAAGAAATGTCAGCCTGAGATAGGAGAAGGCACTCTCCATCATGTCAACAGGGCAACAGGCAGAATAGAAGGATTTAGATGCCATAGTTGATAGATTTGCTGGAACAGAATAAGGTTGTTCTCCTCTGATTCCTTCTTCTTTCTAAAGAGATGAAGAGTGAGATCATCAGTTCAGGAAGCGAAGAGAAAATGTCAAACAACTGTCTCAGAGAATTGAAAATTCGTTGATTAAGGAAATGTAGCATATTTCTCAGGTCCCACTTGAGATTCTTGTGGTCACGTGCTTTCTCCAGCCACAGTCAGCTGTTCTGGTGCAGGTGTGGAACAAGTGTCAAGAGCTCAACTTAACTAGAGTTAAGTACAAAGGAGGGAGCAAGTGCTTGAGGGTATTTGTAAGGGAGTCATAATAGTCGATAGAACAGAGAATCTAAGTTGGATAAGGAGGAACGTATGGACATTAGAAAGATAAAGGACAGTTTAAAAAAAAAGAGGCAGGTCAGTTGATTGGAGGTCTTCATAGAGTGGAAGAATTCTTGGCATGGGATTTTCTAGGGTCAGTGAGCTAGGAAGTGAGGAGATAGTGTCAGGATCAGGGTATGAGACCCTCAAAATTAGGGTAATGTTGGTTGTTCAGAGACTAGTTATGACAAGACCTAGAGTATAACCATTCTCTAGAGCAGAGCTACATAATATGGTAGCCACCAGCCATGTGTCTACTGAAATACGGCTAGTTCAAATTGAGGTATGCTGCATGTGTAAAATACACATTAAATTTCAAAGACTTGGTGTGAAAAAAAAGTTTTAAAAATCATTAATATTTTATATTTATCATTTGTTGAAATGATAATATTTTGTACATATTGGGTTAAATAAAATATACCACTAAAATTAATTTCACCTGTTTCTTTTCACTTTTTTAACGTGGCTCCTGTAACATTTAAAATTGCACATATGGCTCACATTTGTGACCCACATTTTATTTCCAGTGGACTCTACTGTTCTGGAGGAGGGGTTGTGGCGGGGTGGGGGAAAAGAGCTCTGGAAGTAAGGTAAAGGTAGTGAGATGCCAAGGATTGGGAAGATCACGTAAATGAATGTCAAGATCACCAGGAACAGTGCTGGGGAAAAAGGCGATGAACCAGGGAATGAAAACCTCAATGACTGAGGATGCGACCAGGATGTCGATCAATAAACTACAACCAGGAAAAATAGCAGATGATGGATTCTGATGAGGGGCTTATAGGGATTCTTGAGGGAGAAGAGGAGACATTGTCTAGAAGTAGCAATGAGGAACAGAAGGTCTTCTACCCCACTTCCAGGCCATGTGGTACATACATGCTGTGTGCGTGTTTTTTTTTTAAGCACCATATGAGTAGTTTATAGGAGAATCAGAGTCCTTAGGGAATGAGTTTCAGTTGGAACTAAAAGCTCAAAGGTTGTGCAGAGAAGAGGTTAAAAATATGGGATTTTGCTGATGGCAGATTATTATGCCAGTGGCAGAAGATTCAGAGAACTGTGTGACTGGTTGGATTTGGGAATGTATAGAATTAGTGCCCTGCTAAGGATGGATGACCTGGGAAAGTTGGATCTCTGGTGACTTGGAAAGCAGGGTAATTAAACCTGATGCTCCCACAAAGAATATGGCTGATCTGGTCTATTTCTCAGCTCCGCCTTAGGCTTGCTCTCTTGGCATTCATAGGAGTGACAGAGTGGTATCACTGAGTAGAGGGTATCCTTCTGTGTTCCTACCATGAACACAAGCAATTGGAGGTGTGGTGGTGGCCAAAAGCATAGAGAATTTTTATGATCTACAGCTGGCCTCCAGGCTGCATTTTAAGATGTGCTATTCAGGTTGTTTTTTTACATATTTGCTTGGTGTAATGGGTTGAATAGTGCCCCCCTGCCAAAATTCATGCCCACGCTCAGAATGTAACCTTATTTGGAAAGAGGGTATTTGCAGGTGTAGTTAGTTAAGGATCTTGAGATGAAATCATTCTAGATTTTGGGTAGGCCCTAAATTCAAAGATTGGTGTCCTTATAAGAAGGAGAGGGGACGCAAGGACACAAAGAGAAGAAGGTAGTGTGGAGTCATGCATCTATAATCTAAGGTGCACCAGAGATTGCCAGCAGCCATCAGAGGCTAGGAGAGAAGAATGGGATGGTTTCTCCCTCCAGAAGGACCCAATTCTGCCGACATCTTGATTTTGGACTCTGGCTTCCTGAGCTGTGAAAGAATAAACTCTGTTGTTCTAAGCCGCCCAGTTTTGCTAACTTGTTACTACAGCCCTAGGAACCTAACACACTTGATAATAAGCTTACTGGGGAAAGGGACTAGGGTTTCAGAGTTATACTCTATCTGAGAGTCACCCATGTTGCTAGGCATGTCATCAGCATTAATAAACATATTTTGAGTTAGCCCAACCTCATCTCAAGTCCATGGGTGTAAAATTTCTCAGACCCTTATACTATCCATATGAAGAAAAATTCAAGGAGCTATTGAAAGCCATTTCCCTACTCTAATGCGCCTTATGTGAGTGACGTAAAAGGTGAGCAACATTGTTTCAACCACCTGGACACACGAAGATGAATCCCTTAATTTACCCCATTTCTCCCAATTAGTGTTTGTAGAGCCAGGAGGACTGCATGTATTTTTCTAAATGGCTGTTCTATTGAGGTCAAGTCACCTTATTACTTGCAGAAAGGCAAGTTCAGGAATTCCATTAAAGTTCTGAAAAATGCTAACCTCTATCCAACCAAGCATTTTTACAAAGTCCATTTGTGCTTTAGGAGAGTAGAACACAGACATAGCAGTGGCATTAAGCTGTGTATCGACAAAGCCATTTTCTACCAAATGACCTCCTGAATTTCACTTTCTAGATTGGGAAGTGGCAGCAGTTGTAAGTTGACAGCTGGCTGTGTTCTTTTGAGTTAAATGATGCTTTTTCCCAAAATGACACTGTTCACTCACAGAACTTTAATGTTATGGACAAATTATTTAGAAGATTTTTTTTTTTATCAGCTGTCTAACAGGTTCTCTCCCCACTGCAGAAAGGCACAGAAGGAAATGTAATATACTCTTGTAGGTGGGAGGAGAGACCTGGAAAGCGTCAGTCACTGCTTAACCCGAAAGGCTTTGGGAAAAATAAGGCTGAAAGATTTAAAAGGAGTGAAACAAAGAATGTTTCAGCCCTTGAGATGATGGAAAATCCTATGTCCTCCCCCCGAGCCCCATCCAAGCATGAGCATGGACATTTTCTCGCCATCCTAGCATGATCCTACCTGCCATCGTATATCTGGTATTTTTTACTTTGAGGACAGAAGGGAAAAATGAGAAGAAGGGAATGGTGATATACTCAGGAAACAGCAAGAGTGGGAAATGGGGGGGTGGGCTAGAAAGAGGAAGGGGTAAGATTTACTTTTGCTTGAAGTAAAGCAGTATGAAAGTTACAAAAGAAAGCAGTGCAGAGTTTTCTTTATTCTGCCCTCCCTATCTTCACCTCAAAGACTGATGGATGGGCAACAGGAGGGGGTTGGGGACAGGGTAGGCGGAGGCAATATAGCCTGACCAGAATGATGAGTGCCTTGTGTTGACAACCCTCCCAAGAATGATCCCAATAAACCGGGCTCTAATTTAAACAGCAGGAATCCTGTTTTTCCACTTTCAGGGTTATGATCTCTGGGGTAGAAAGAAGGATCCACAGGTGATGCTGACTAAATTGATTTGACAATATTATTCATCTCTCTTAACTGTTCCAAGCTTTTTTTTGTGCTTTTCTCTACTAATATTTCTTTATTTTTAAATAAATGATACATTTACACATTAACATGAGAAATAGCTCTGCAGAGTTGTAAGCTGTGGGAGATATATACTTATTTCAATGATGATACTATTGCTTAAAATATTTGAGGGGCTCCTTTCACGAAATTGCTTTCAGACCTATGTCAAATCCTTTAGAAACTGCTCAGTGGCATAGAAGTTTAACCTGTGAGTATGGGTGGGCTTTCTGGATACAGTCAGAAGTCACTCAGAAAGAATAACAATAGTTGGAGGTGAGTGATTAGATTTGGTGATAACATTTTTGTAAAAAAAATGTTCGTAGAAAATATGCCATGATCTAATGAAAAATGCTCATTATTGGCATAACTACGTCAGAGAATAATCAGTTGATTTCTAGTAAAGTTGAAGAAACATAGACCTACTCCCAGGCAGCAATCCCAGAGAATTCTCAGCTGTACACACAAGGAGATACAGACAAGGACTAACGTGTACAGAAGTGTTTATAATGGTGAAGAGGTATATTTACACAGTGTAATACTACAGTAGCCAAAGCCACATGTATCAACATGGATGAATCTGAAAAACATAATTTTTAACAACAGAAAAATATTTCAAATGGATATATACAGTAGGATGCAATTTATATAAAGTTTTTTAAAATATGCAAAGAAACTATAAATTGTTTATGATTACATACATATTAATGAAAGTATAAAAACATGCATGGGAATGATAAAGAACAAATTTTAGGAGGGTACTTAACTGGAGAGGGAGGAAGGATCATGGGAATGAGGAGGCACATATAATCTACCATATCCATCAGATTTTCTTAGGGAAAAAGGCAAGGAAAATTTGAGCAAATATGGAAAAGTAGTGCAAGTTGACAAATTGGTGAGAATCTGAGTGTTCACTATATTACAACCTAACACTTTTCTAATTCTTTGAAATATTTCATTTTGGAGGGAAAAACAAAGACAATGGGACATCTCAGGGTTTTGGGGGGGGGGTTTGTTTTTGGTTTTTTTTTTTGAGTCAACAGACTCAGAGACTTTCAAGTTTCTGACTAAGATATGTGATATTTTGCCTACACTGGGTAATTCTACAAAATCAAAGGTACCAACAGCCACAAAATAAGTCAATATTTTCCTCACTTGTTATTAATTAAGCATACTTTTTCAGGTTTCAGGTATCTTGGGATTTTATAGCATAGATGATTTTGGCATAGATAATTTTATAGCATAGATGATTTTATAGCATAGATGAAGTTGTTTTGAGAGCATCCTGTTCGGGTGCTGTTTTCTTGCAGAAGATCAGGACAAATGCAGATCATATATATACATATATTTTATATATATATATACACATACACCCACATAGAGAGAGATATATAAATTTAATATATAAATATATTAAATATATATTAAATTAATTAAATTATTTAATTAAATAGATTAAACTAATTAATTAAAAATATAAATGTATATTAAATTAATGACCATGTTCAGTATCATTTTGCAGAAACTTTCCTTAACTTCAATTAATCTTTCAGACTGAGTCTATTCTACTTCTTAAACACTTTACAGTTTATGTGTATCTGAATCAAAGAAATCTGTGACCCTTTCAAGGCTTTCAGTGGATCTTTGAGTGGTTAAACCATTCATTCATTCATTCAACAAATATTTGCTGAGCAACTACTATGCAGCAGGCATTGACCAAGATAAAAACAAAAAAACTCTCCCTTCAGGAAAATTACAATCTAGTAGAGGAAGTCAGATGAGTCATGGAGATTTTTAAAAAGAGAGAGAGCAGAACAGGCAATTTGGAAACCGCAGGAAAGGGAAAAGAAATTCTATGTTAGATACTGTGGCCCTGATAGATCTTTCAGAGAAAGTGCTGTTTATGTGAAGAACTGAGGGAGCTGAGGAACCAAGCTGTGTGTTTTTCTGGGGTAAAAGCATTTCAGGAGGAAGAGATTCCAGTGCAAAATCCTAATGGAGGAGACGTCTAGAATGTTCTAGGGAGCTGTGACTGGAGCAGAGAGACAAGGAGAAACAGGAAGGAGATGGGGTCTGAGAGGTGACAGACATTCAGCCCTTATGCCAGGGTGAGGCAATTGAGGCAGTCATCTTCCAGCACAAAATTAAGAAGTTCCTATAACTCAGCATTCAAAAAAATAATACTTTATGGCAATATCCTTTAAAAGTCAAGTGAATGCAAAGAAATCCATGATGGATGAAATATCAAAATCTAAATGAAGACATGATCAGTATCTGATTCAATTGACTGATTTTTCTTTGGCCTCAGGGCCCACTATAGGTCAACCTGGCACTGATACTGGTCCTGTCTTTATTTAAAATTTCGATATTTGATTCACTGTGGATTTTTTGCATTAATTTTGCTTCTCAAAAATATTTCAGTGAAATGCTATTTATGTCAGTGTCCCTTAAATTTTACACTTGAGACTATTGCTTCATGTGCCTCACTCTAGTCTCAGCCTTGACATCATTTTGAAATTTAACCAACACCACCCCTGCCTTCTTAAACAGGCTTTATTTTTAGAACAGTTTTAGATTCATAGGCAAATTGAGAAGACAGCACAGAGGGTTCTCATATACACCACACCCAGATTTCCCTATTATTAACATCTCACATTAGCATGGTACACTTAACTGTAGTCAATGAACCAATATTGATATGTTCTCGTTAAAGCTGATTCAGCGTTCCTTAGTTTTCACCTCGTGTCCTTCTTCCGTTCCAGGATCCCACCCAGGACACCACATTACATTTAGTCATCAGGTCTCCTTAGGCTCCTCCTGGCTGTGGCTGGTTCTCAGATTTTCTTTGTTTTTGATGACCTTGACAGTTTTGAGTATTGGTCAGGTATTTTGTAGAATACTCCCTACTGGAATTTCTCTGATGTTTTTCTCATGATAAGACTGGGGTTATAGGTTATCAGGAGGAAGACCTCAAAGGTAAATGGCCATTTTCGTCACATCATATCATGGGTATTTACCATCCACGTGACTTATGACTGTTGGTATTGACCTTGGTCACCTGGCTAAAGTAGTGTCTGTCAAATTTCTCCACCGTAAACTGACTCTTTTATTGCCTCTTCCTTTCCATACTGGAATGCAGTCACTATTTGCAGCCCACAGCTACAGAATGGGGAGCTGTGCTCTCCCACCTTGAGGGTGGAATATCTGAGTAAATTATTTGGAATTTTTCTGCACAGGAGATTTGTCTCTTCTCCTGTACTTGTTAACCTAATCATTTATTTATATCAGTATGGGCTCGTGTATACTTTTTTCATACTTTGGGTTATAATCCAATACTAGTTTGTTTTGTTGCTCAAATTCTTCTAGTTTGGGCCATTGGGAGCTCTTTCAGTTGGCTCCTGTGCTCCTTTGACACACCCTATCATTGTATGGATATTTTTTTGGAGGGAAAGGTGGGGTAACAGGCACTTCTTTACTTTCTGATGTTACCAGATGCTCTGATCTTGTATATGTCCTGCCCCAGTTCTAGAATAAGCCATTTCTCCAAAGTCCTGGTTCCTTTTATTTGAGACTGTTATAAAAAACCAAGATCAGGGCGTTTGATGTGCTTATTGCTGCTGGGGTTCTCTCCTGCCTTCTAAAAACCCAATATGACAGCAAAAAAAATAAATTCCTGATCGTAACATTACTCCACCTCTTAATTGACTATAATGGATATGTCCAATAATTTATCCTTGGTTTATGGAAATTCGTGTAAAATTTGGTATGAAATCTTTGCTCTCTGAGCCAGAACTTTTGTGTGGACGAAGAAAAACATTCCCTTAAGTTCAGCCGACTGAGCATCCACGGAGCCACATGCTGCCCTGTTCAGCATAAGTGGAAGTGGCCTTGGCAATCACTCTGCCCTACTTCCTTAAATCACAAGAAAAATTCAGCCTCATTATTCTTTAGACATGTCACATTCAAGCAAAACCAAAACGTGTCATGGAGATGCCGGGTCCTTTCATGATCCCACTGATCATATAAAGGGAGAGGCATTTGATGGGGACAAATGTTTTCAACTCCCCCCCAAAAGAGACCCAGTTGGAGCCAGTTTCCCCCAGTCTCCCATAAGCCCTTACTGGCATCAATCTCATGTTACTAGATCACTTTGTTACCTCTAAGACCATGTTGTCCCTTAATTATGGTTCTTCTTACATTACTTATTTCATCCTACCTCATTAGCACAATATTGAAGTCTCTTCCCAGTGATGTGGCAGTAATCAGCCATTTATTCAAATTGTTTTAAGATAAGGAATCATCAGTATACCTTTATTCATTGAGGTAGAGGAAGTAAATTCCAAAGCTCTTCTGGAACATAAAGAAAGACAAACTTGTTCAGATGTCTTCTAAAATTACAAACATTAAGTATTATCACCAATTATGACTAATTAGCATTAAAAAGGATTTTTTAGAAATTAAAGGCTACATTCAATAGGGCATAATAATAATCCCTAAAGTTTAGTTTCCATTGTTACAGACACACTGTGACAATTTTTACAGCTATTACATACAGATCAGCATTTTATTCTCCTAAATGATTTTTAGCCTGCAACTAAACAGTTTCTTTTAAGTGGTTATGCCATTTAGAATTTCCACATCTGCAGCTCAGCTGTCCCAGTATATTTTTGATAGTAAGATAACTAGTCAGAAGAACTGAAGCTCTCAGCTCTCACTTTTCAATGAGAAAATGGTTACAACAGTTTTGGGCAGAAAAGAGATGACTGAAACTGAATCTGCCCTTCAGAGATGATGAATATGTTTATTTCCCAGATTGTGGTGATGGCAACACAAGTGTATACACATGCCCAAACTCAGCAAATTGTCTACATTAATTGCGTGTGTGTGTTTGTGAACTAATTAAACATCAGTAAAGCTGGAAAAATAATACTTTATCTACCTTGAAAGTGTGTGCCCTCTTGATCCAGTTGGGAGATAGCCAAAGCCACCAGGTGGCTGGAAATTTTCAGCTTCATGGAAAACAAGCATGTGCAATGGTTTGAATGGTTGTATCTCCCCAAAATTCATGTTTTGAACTCCTAACCGCCCCCAAGTCAATGGTATTAGGAGGTGGGCCTGTGAAAATTGATTCAGTCATGAGAGTGGAGCCCTCATGAATAGAATTAGTGCTCTTATAAAAGAGGATCCAAAGAGATCCCAACCCCTTCCACCATGTGAGGACACAGTTGAGAAGGTGCCCACTGTGAACCAGGAAGAGGACTCTCATTAGAACGTGACCTTGGTGGCACCTTGAACTTGAACTTCCAGCCTCCAAAACTGTGAGAATAAATTTCTGTTGTTTATAAGCTACTCAGTCTGTGGTATTTTGTTATAGCAGCCCAATTGCACTAAGACAGCATGCAAATTAAACATGAAAATCTCTTCTCCACATAGAAGGCAGTTCCCTTTGAGATTTCCTTGAGCATCTTCAGTATATACGACAGAAACCATTGGCAGGAGATTTGAACAGTGGTTGGCCAATTGAAACTTGGGTTGGATTTTACTTATGCACCAGCCGTGGTTAAAATAGAAGGTCTAAGATTTGGAAGCAAATCATCTCAAAGCTCCCAAGAAGTCCTGTGGACATTCACCACCTTTCTGGAGCTCAGTCAGATGCTTCTATTTTCAGTCCCGTGTCTAAAAGAAAAAGAGAAATTAGCAATAATATATATTTTGAAAAGTTGTGGCCAATGTCTTCTTATAGTGACAGACGTGGATGAGACGGGGAGAACTTGCTCATGACAGTAACATTAGTAGTTATTGATAAGTGATGTCTTTGATGAACCTTGTTGTGAATTCAGACTCTGCTTTATCATTTATGCTAAGTTCAGTGAGTGAGGCTTCTTGTACCTGTGAATGAAATACTTCATCACATATTTTCAGTGCTTTGCAATAATTACATTAGTTACATTAATAATCTAGTTGACCACTGGGGAGTAATAAGATATCTCATAGGCCTTCCTGTAAACATTTCTTATGCGGAGATACCCAGTTTTAGATTACTTATTGCTGCTGCTTATTCTCTGCTCTCCCTGAAAGAGGCTAATACAATCCTGCCTGTTGCTATGTGACTTTTAGTGCTTCCCTGTGGGGGTTAGTCCTCTGCCCTGTGCTACTTGGTCACATGGCTTGCTTTGGCCAGTGCTACATCAATAGAAGTGATACGTATCACATCAGAGAAAACATCTTAAATGTCATCATATGATTCCACTCTTGCTCTTTTCCCTCTGCCACGAGAATGGAATGTCTAAGTAGAGGCTGTTCCTTCAGTCTAGAAGCCCAAGGAAAAAGCTATTGTTCTTTTAAGTGATTTGGGGGCTATTTGTTACTGTAGCACACCTACTGAAAACTTACTAATATAGCCTGTATCAGGTACTTGTTCACTATCCACTTGGCACTATCTTATTCCAGCCTCCACTCTGGCTGCCAGTTCTGTGCATGTTTCTGCCAGCTTCCTGCAAGGTCAGTCTGGTAGCCACCTTGCTTGAACCTGTGTGTGCATCTTTTGATTTATGCCACGGGCTTCTCTGTCTCTGCAACATGGAATGTCCATGAGAACACATTTGACATTTTCACACGTAATACTTAAAAAGTATGAGGGGTACAAAGCTACCCTTAATAAATGGTAGAGTGGAGTCAATGGAAAAACTCTTCCTACTTTTGTCCCTCACGTAGTCAGTTCTGAGGCATTTTTCATGAGGCGCATCAGAAGTTCCAGCAGAATAGAGCGCTGGCTGCCCAGAGGATTGGCCAACTCGATAACGCATCTCTGTAGGCTTTGCTTTCTTCTCTGTTTCATTCCTTACATCCTGCATTCCTGCTCCCTGGAATCACATTCCCCAGTAAACTATCTGGACACTAGGAGTCGTAGACTCAGGCTCTGCTTTCAAGGAACCCATCCCACTTTTCCATTTGCTATAGATTTTGTGAGAAGTGGGTAGAGCACCCGGCCATTTTGGCCCATTTTCTGCCCAAACCTTGGATACTTTACGGTTTGAAGTTTCTTTGTAATGTTTCGCTACCCCTGTTGATTCTAGATGATGTGAACATTGAAAGCATTTTTGAGTCTATAGGGGCTTCACCATTTCTTCTACAATGTGATCTGTGGAATAAGTGTCCTTACTGCTCTAATAGACAGCATAATCCAAATTTGGAAATAAAGTATTTTTTAACTCCTTAAGTTAGTGTTAGAGTGAGGAACTCACTGGGCTTTCCTCCCTGTCTGAATCATTAGGTAGCTGCTGGATCACTCTATTCCAAAACCCTGATCTTATCTTTGAAATAAATGAGTCATGCCACCTTTGCACATGTGTACACTTCTGTCATCCTAAGAATAGATATACTATCACTAGAATATATTCTTATGGACAGCATTCCTTCCATATAAATAAAATCAACCTGAATACTCAGAATATTCAGGCCCCCAATGGGAAGGATAATCTTCTCTCTCTGTTGTCACAGCTTTGCTCAAATCCGCACCCAATGTAGAGGATAACTTTGGTGGTAGTTCGAGCCACACTGAAAGCTAGAGCATTCAAATCATGGTGTTATTTCCATCACCCACCCACCCCCTTATTTGTGTGTGCCAAGCCATAAGCACAAGAGTAAGGGGAGAGTATTGCCAAGTAGCTGTCTGGAGAGCCCCCAAATAATTCAGTGATTTGAAGCACTTCCTGCAAGTCTCCAAAACTTGTGTGTCTGTGCGTGGGTGTGCATGGGTGTGTATATGCACACTCGTGGGTCTGTATATGTGTGTGTATGCGTGTATGCATGGGTGTGCCTGAGTGTGCATGTGTGCATACATTTTATATGTCTGTGTGCACACGTGTGAACATGCATGCTCACACACACACGTACAAATCATGAAGGATTGATCGTGAAGAAGGGCGGCATCTGAAAGATCTTCAGAGGAGACAGACCAGTTGAAAGAGACAAGAGCAAAGGTGCAGTTTAAGAAAGAGGATTACCACAGTCTTGGCCAAGCTTTCAGCCAGAATAGCTACTTAATGATCGCTACACCAATGAGAATCATTTCTACAATTGTCTACCATTGATATAAATGTTAACAAATTTTGGAGAAGTAGCCCACACACAAGAGTGAGGGCAACAAGTTTTACTACTTGTTGCCCACACACAAGCGTGAGGGCAACAAGTTTTACTACTTGGGCAGAACACACAGAAGGCAAAGAACTTTTCCTTTCCTGGTGCTGACAACAGACAGGGATCAGGTCTTCTTGTGAGTCCTGTTGACAGGACCCGCTTATTGCAGAGGTGAGGTCAGGGCTCTGGAACAGGCTGATGCTGGGCTCCATAGTGATCAGAGGGGAGGCCTGCCCCTTGGCTCCCTCATTCTGGTGAAGGAGCCAGGGTTTCTTTTTCTGTGCTTTATTGCAAAACAACTTTACCCCTTTTTTCCTCCTTTATCCTAAGCTTCTGGGTCTTTTCCCCTCCTCTGTTGAGCACGAGTTTTTATTTTTAAAATGAATATATTTAATAATACACCAGTCATAATTATCTTATGGTACTTAATTATCTTTTATCACTGGCAGTTATTTGGTGTCTTTTAATTCCTTAAAAAACTTTAATATAGAATATTAACTTCTTAAGTATTGAATTGATTGAAAGTTCCAAGATTTCATTAGGAACTTTAGAAAAATACATTAAATTAACTTTAAAGAAAAATCCTTTTCCTTGATATTAAGAATCTTCTTAAAAAATGACACTTGAAACATTTTCCCAGATAATTTAAGTAGACGATTTTTATAGGGACATATAATTTGTGATATTGTTTGGCTATGACAGGAAACATTTTTTAAAAATGAGAGTTATTTACATTATAATTTAACTTAGCCGTACTCCCAGGTTGACATTTATATACTCTTAAATATTTGCATAGGTAATAATAATGTATTTGACTTATAAAACAAATGTAAGAAAGTTTATTTAGTTTAGTTTTTGTACAAAAAAATCCAAAATGTTCTGTTTTTATTTTTATTTATTAGAATATGGCAGTAACTTGCTCTATTTTAAAAATAAGACATACAGTCTTATTTAAAACCAAAACTCACAGCATAACTTGTCAAATGATTTGCCTTGAGTGGGTATATTAAGTGAAACTTAAAATTTAAGTGTTACCATTTATTTTACCATGGACAGTTGCAACCTTCTAATTCTTGGTTTGAAAGTCCTAAAACAAAATATTACCAAATACAACTTTTCCAACTTACTGTTGTCTCAGACAGGCTGTGTCCTTTCTCAGGCTCCCTCGAGAGAGATACTGCTGTCAAAGTTAGAAAAGCGGCAAACCCTGGCCCATCTTTTAGATCCAGTCAAGATGTCGCCCAGAGGAGTGACTCACACAGGCTCTCAGAGCTGACCTAGCACATCGCTTTGTGGCTCCGTGGTCAGTGACGTCATATTAGTAGCCTAAAATCAGCCCTGGTGGGAATATTCATACCACAGAAATCAGCAACTCTACAAATCAGGGTGTGTGTTTTTCTTGTTACTGAGAGCTGGTTGTTACCATTTATCAGCACATCGCTGATACAACCTCATTTGTGAAGACCCGAGTGAACCAGGCAGAGCCTGGGTACTAATGGAGAGAGACTGGGTTAGCCTGTGGAACCAAACAATCCTAAAATCTCAGGGTCCTATCAGAACAGAGGTTTATTCTCACTGGAGCAGGGCCTGCTGCCCGTCTGAGTGATAACTGTGTTCCACGTGGAGGCTCCGAGAGTTAGGCTTACAGAGACCCATCCTGTAGCTGCAGCACCTGGAATACATGATCTCCATGGTCAATGCTGCAGGGCGATGGAGCATTAGAGATGCTCACCTGGAAATAAAATGCTTTGGTGTATTAGTTTCCTGCTGCTGCTGTAACAAATTACCACAAACTCAGTGGCTTCAAACAATACGAATTTATTATCGTATAGTTCTGGAGGATCTTACTGGGTTAATATAAAGGGATTGGCAGGACTCTGTTCCTTCTGGAGGGTCTAAGGAAGAATCCACACCTTTTCTAGTTTCTAGTCGCTGCCTACATTCCTTTGCTTATGGCACGTTCCTACATCTTCAAAGCCATCAGCATAGATTCTTCAATCTATACACTCTGGTCCCTGCTTCTGTTGTCACTTCTCTTTCTTTTCTGCCTCCTTCCATCTTTTAAGAACCTTGTGATTACACAGCCCACCCTGATAATCAATCAGGATAACCTGCCATAAGACTCTTACCTTAATTTCATCTGCACAATCCCTTCTTCCCTATAAGATAACATATTCATAGGCTCCAGAGATAAGAATGTGTACATCTTCAGGGGCCACTATCCTGCCTGATTTAATGGGGCTGAACATAGAAGATTGGTCCAACTTTCTCACGAAAAATAAACATCTTCAGTCTTTGAAAAGGTTGGAATTACCATCATTAACTCAGCCTCCATCCCATGTTTTAAAATATTTGTGTGTGTGTGTGTGCACACCCGTGCATATACACATATACGTACAATACAGATACATAATATTCAATTCCTTTTCACGTTTGCTTCTTCAAAAACCATTCTCAGATGATACAAATTTGGGGGCAAATCCTTCAACTTCCTGGTAGGAGTAGAGAGAAGGTGGATTCCCCACACATTTCTATCAAAGAACTGTGCCTCTCTTGTGATCCCTTATGGTTCAATTTTATAAGGGATGCACATTGGAACTTAAGTCCAAGAGTTAAGTATTGTCATAAATCCTGTGCACTGTCCAACAGTTTGCAAGCCCTCCTTTTCTTAGTTAGGGATTCCTATGATCACTAATAATCAACCCCTCACATAAGTTTTCACATCGGTAGTTCAGAGACCTAGAGTACCCACCATGGCTCTCTGTTGCCCTTTAAAAGAATTTAATTTTATAAAAAGAACTATTTCTTCCCTTCCTTCCTTTCTTCCTTCCTACCTTCATTCCTTCCTGCCTTCCTTTCTTCCTTCTTTCCTTTCTCTCTTTCTAATGACAAATAGGATTACAAGTCTCCAGAATTTTAAAGCCCTATACTAAAAAATCCAATTTTAAAAAAGTAAATATATTTTGACACAATTTGGTTCATAAAACAGGAAAATTTGCCTTTAAATCATAACCTTTAGATATGATTTTTCTTTTGTTCAAAAGATACAAATTAAAAACAAATGCAAAATCTTGCAAGGTAAATATGTTGACCAATAAAATTCCTGATGATTCATAAATATTCAAAAAACATTGCATTTGATGTATTAGAGTTGAACAATACACTACCTAATCTGATATCCTGTTGATTAGAAGAAATGTGCTTCAAAACCTCTGTGTTTGCACTTGGCCAATTATAGACATCTATTTGGGTGAAAATATGTATACTAAGCCATTTCCCCAGACAATTGTATTATATGGTCCAAAACTTGGTGGTTACTTTCCTCTGCCATCAATTTTACTTCTACTGAAGGCTCTTTCTTTTCCCACCTACTGTCTTCAGAGAAAGAAGAATGCACACCATTTAATCTGCCTAAAAATCCAGAATCAAAGAATAAAAAATCTTTTTGTTTTTAAGGTTCAGACTGATCAACTCTCTTTGGCAATCACACAGGTTACTACAATGGGAAATGCAAAAATCTCGGGGCCCACAAAGCTTAATTACTCTCCATATTTACTCTGATCCCTTCCTAGCAGTCTGCATCTCTGCCTTAATTCATGGCTAATAGAGGTCAGAGTTAGGGTTAATAGCCTGCAGCTCAACATTCATTAAGTCATTCCCTGATCATTAAAACATCCTGAAAGAGCTTTGTGCTGAAGTTTTAATAGCAGCAATATATGGAGACTTGCTGTTCTCAAATACTAATAATGTTCTTTTATGACAGTAAGGAAGTGTGTGTATCCAACAGCTACTTTTAATCTTGATTACCAGTTCCGCTCTCTTAACATAAATTCAAAAACCAATTTTTAGGAAAACTTCCAGAATGATGAGATTTCATGCATTAGAATTTGCTGACCCAGGAGCTAGTGTCACAGTTCTGGGGATCAATAGTTCTCTTGGTGCTGATAGAACCAGGTATGGGAAAGTGCCCTGGAGCTGGTCTGGAAGATACCTTTAGTACTGGCAATCTCTTCAGTCCTTCCAGCAGACACTAACTGAGCATCTGTGATGGAAAGGCTCTGGACTGAGGATACAGTAGTGAACAAGACAGATGTGATTTTGTGGAATCTATATTTCAGCCACCTGGAGATATTCCCTGGCCCACATTAGACTGAAGAATCTGGAAAATGGTAAAAAGAATCACATAGTTCTATGTCCATCATCAAGGTTGAGTTTCAAATACATTACAAAGGTTTGGATGTGTAGCTACTCATATAATTTTAAAAGCATAAAACAGTACTATAGATTGTCTCTTAATACATATATACGTCTTGTATTATGGGAAAAAACTCAGTAGTCTTCCCCATGAATCAGGAAAAACCTAGGCCTCCCTCCTGGGTTTCTCTTTTACTACCCATACAGAACACTTCACTTCTGATACTTCTGGGCACCATATGTGTGGAGATTTTTCCCCCATCAAACAATTCTGTGACATCAGCTGGGTGTCCTACAATTTAACTCAATTCTGACACTATTTACCTGGAGGTAGCATCAAATCCCATAGGTTAAGGGCTCAGTCACATGTGACCACCCCCCACTTCAGATACCAATCACAAGCAGTAGATCCCCAGGTTACCTACAACTTCTGTCTGAGTTGGCTAAAAATCATAGGTTCCCATGACTTCCACCCCCTTGGATTAGGTTATTTGCTAGAACAGCTCCCAGAACTCAGGGAAACACTTACTTACATATACTAGTTTATTAAAGGATATGATAAATGATACAAAATGAGCAGCCAGATGAAGAGACGCACGGGACACGTTCTAGGAGGGTCCCCAGCAAAGGAGCTTCTGTCCTGGTGGAGGTCAGGAGTGTCACCTTCCCAGTACGTGGATGTGGTCGCCAACCTGGAAGCTTCCTGATCCTCATACTATTGGGATTTTTTGGAGGCTTTCTCCTGTAAGCACTGCCACAGAGGGAGAAATTTCTCCATCTACGCCTCTTGAGTTCTTGTGGCTGGACTAACAATAAAATTGACCCAAGACAGATTGAGAGAAGAAAAAGAAACACATTTCAATTTGTGGGCACAGAGGTCTCAAAGAAATGGGACCTACAAAGCATCCAAAGCAGGCAGCTTTTATACTTTTCAGACAAAGAAGCAATAAATATATGAGGAATTGACAGGACAAAGAAACTTAGGCTTTGGGTGCTTAATTAGTGAAGAATCTAAATAGTTTGGGCATGGAGTAGTAGATTAGAGAAGTGACAGGGTTTGTTTATATAGCCTTCTTGGCCTCAAGTTCCCCATCTCTGGTTATAAGGGTGTCCTTCTACCTCCAGATGCAGGGGGGGCACCTTTCACGCAGGAGATTTAGTTCCTGCTTTCAGAGAGACAGAGAGGAGGGTCAGAGTGTCCCTCTTGCCTTGGTCTTTTCTTAAGTAACTTTAATTCAAAATAATCAATATGTCATTGAGGCATATCTGGGGACAGCCTGACATGGACCCCAGCAGTTACCTCCTCTGAAACTTCCTTGCAAGTTTTTGCATATTAAAAGTTGAGCTGGCAGATGGTTTCATTTCACTGAACCAGTCTTGACAATAGGTCAGTTCATTTAAGCACATTTCAGGAGGTGGTGATGCGGGTCAGCTCCCAAAGTCAGGCCTACCTTATGCAAGCAATCAGGTATTTAATAAGAGGCGTGTCTGTGGAAACATAAGGGGAAACAAAGGTTAATGATTGGAGCAGATTATAAACCAGTTTCTGAGCCCAAGGGCAGTCAGTCAAGATTTCTAGATGTCAGAGGTGAAGCATCTTTTGCAGTTTGATATGTTTCTGATGATGTCATCAGATGTTCAGGTAAACTTCCTGAGTGGCTCAAACAGCGACAGGCATGAAGCTCGTTTAAATATGAACTGCTGTGGCAATTTCTCTGAAGTTTATGTCAAGTTGTCCAGCTTCAGTTTGCAGGGCTTCAGGAAAAAGGGCAGTTTTAGTTCTCAATGATTCCAGGTTAAAAGAGTGGGAGAAAATTGAAAATATTAGTTTGGAGAGTTGTGGCCAGAGATTGGAGGAAACTAGAAAAATTCATGATCCAGGTTAGTTTTTAGGTAAATAACTAAACCTCAAGGAAAATTAATAATATTAAAATCAAATACCTAATATAATAACTATTATTTATTATAGTTTCTACTGAAACATAATTTTTCTATCTAAAATCACCCTCATTTCTACCAAAGATAGCCAAATTAAGAATAATTTGTTGGCAAAATAAGTCTAGTTTCAATAAACTTGGCCTGATTATTTACATAGATTTAACAAGAATAGTGCTTGATCATATAGGCTCTTTTTAGTCTGTTTTGCTGAAACTTGTCATAAGGAATCTCCAGACTGAGCTTTTAATAGCTTCTTGAGGCTAAGAAGCCAAGCCAAATATTTGCCATCAGACTTTGCCTGCAATACCTATAGATTTGGGTGAATTCCTTTCTTCTTGGGGTCTCTAAAATATCCGGAGGTCCCTGTGGCTGCCAGGAAGTGACCTCCTTACTCACCTGGTAAGGCTTCTAGGGACCCTGTAAGCAAGGTACCAGACTGTTTTTCCAAGGGACTTTATTGGCTCTGTACAGTCAACTCTGTACAGGAACACTTTTAGTTCCTTAAAGCTGTCTGGTCATATCTGAGTCTATGTATGTCTCTCTCAAATATGACATTGCAGTCAAAGCTTTGGTAATAAAATCAGTGTTTCCATTTGTGTCCTTTATAAGGAGAATAGATTCTTACTGAACTTATGAAAATAACTCTATTACCAAGAAAATAAGAACACTCATTGATAGTTTCTGAATTCTGAAGGGATCAGGTAGGGAGAAAAAGAAAAATGTTTCAATTTTGGTTACAAAGCTATAATTTACCAAATTGCTCTAAGGTATACTTAGCTTAAGGGAAAAGAGGAAAATTTTTCCTTAAATCTGGAGAAACAAAACATTTTTAAAAAATCAGTACTGTCTTTCAAAAAATTAATTAATCATCTTCCTCAGTTCATTTAGCCCCATATAATTAATTCTTGTTCTGCTTGATCTTTTGTTAGAAGTTTTATGAAGCCATAAGTTTTCTTTTAATTACAGATCTGTAAACTCTTACCCAGTTCAGTGGTATGATTTGAAAGTTATCAGAAATTTGTATTCTAGAGTACTTGTCAGATTCCTTTCCATAAATTTCTCTGAAGATAAAACACATTTGCAGGAAGCTTTTGTAAAAGCATCTGAGTAAAATAACAACAGTCTGTAAATGATAAAAGACTTAAAATGTACATTATTCAAGATCTGATTCATTATAATGGATTTGACAAGAAAATTTGGTTATCTCTGTGACACATTTTAAGATAATAACTAGAATTATCACTAACAACTAAGACACATCCAAATTTTAGGAATTTCATATAATTTCTAGAATACTTATATTAATAACATTTACTCATACAATATAACCTGAGAAGGTTTATCATAATTTGACAACGCTTCACATGTAATTTAATATACCAAATAAGTTTAATTCATTAAATAGCTCTCTTTTATAAGGAGAGAAAACAAATCTTTTGAGGTACTGCAGGGGCCCTCTGAAAAACTTTGACTTATTTCTAGGTCAATAAGATTTCATTTAGAATTTGATTTTGGGTAAGTTTGTCAAAAATATCAAAACGGTTTTAAAACACATGGTCAAATAGGATCATACATCATTGTGAACCAATACTTAGGTATCCATTTAATCAGAGACTTCGCAGGCAAATACAGAAAATTAAAGTTGTTAAAAGCCTTACCTCTTTTAATATTGAAAAGACTCAAGGTTTTGTTTTGTTTTCTATGTAATTAAATACCTGATGAAAACAAAATACAGAATCTTTGTTTTTCTAGACAGATTACATTAAAGGTAAAAAAAAATCTTTATTGACAATTTCTCATTAAGAGCATACCTAAGTGTTCATCAACAGATGAATGGATAAAGAAGATGTGATATAGATAGATAGATAGATAGATAGATAGATAGATAGATAGATAGATAGATATACACACACACACACTGGAATACTGCTCAGCCATAAAAAAGAATGAAATCGTAACATGTGCAACAACAATCGTGCCATGGACGGGCCTGGAGGGTGTTATGCTTAGTCAAATACGTCAAATAGAGAAAGACAGATACTGTCTGTTATCACTTATATGTGGAATCTAAAAAATAAAACAAATGAATATAACAGAACAGAAACAGACTCACAGATATGGAGAACAAACTAGTGGTTACTAGTAGGGAGAGGGAAGGGCAGAGGGGCAAGATAGATGTAAGGGATTAAAAGGTACAAAAATAATACATATAAGATAAATAGCCTAGAAGGACATACAGCACAGGGAATATAGCCAATATTTTATAACTTTAAATGCAGTACAACTTACAAGTATTTTGAATCACTATGTTGTATACCTGAAACTAATAAAATATAAATCAACTATACTTCAGTAAAAAAAAAAAGCATAACAAATAAAGAACAAATAAATAAAATTAATTGCACTCATTAAAAATAAATAATTTTTTAAATTAAAAACTTTGCCCTTTTAATGGAAAGTAAAAACAAATTTTAATTTTGTTCCAGCTTATTTTTGATATTAAAACTCATTTACATAATTAAATTTATTCCAATGAAATTCCTTTGCAAATATTTCCTTTTTTACAAATTTTCTACAACTCTCTGTGTCTATTTTAGTTTGTCCCTTGTTCTCTTTCCCATTTAGAAATAAAGAGCTTTAGGACAAAATCACTTTCTTTTTCCTTAACAAAAATCTCCATTCCTTGTGCGTTTTTTTCAAACCTTTTTTCATATCTTAGTTTTCTTATTATTTCTAGTAGCTTTAACCACACATATTAATTAGATTTCTTAATCCTTTGAAACCTTAATTTTTGGGGAAAAACTAAAGAAAATTGCAAACTGTGTTAGTGTTTTGTGTGTTGGCAAACTTATAAATACATTTCATAATTTCTAGAAACATACGCTACTTCATAGTACATTCTTTCAATAATGCACAAGATATACATATTTACTAATAGACCCCAAAATATTTATTCTCTCTGTAACAAAAGGTCAAAAAGTAGGTAAACTTAGAGCTGTTTAGCACTTAATGTTTCAGTATTTTATATCATTTGGAAATGATCTAGACATTCAATGAATTCCTATTATTTAATTTAATTTAGCAAAACTCTAAGGGTGTAAATTACCAAAGAGATTTAGAAAACTATTTAAGTAGACATATCATAAAACAATTATCGTTTGAAAGTTCACCTAAAAACTCTTACTTACATCGATTTAATACATTTGTTCTTAACAATCAGACTACTCATGATAATTTCATGAGACATTAGTTAGTCATTGTCTTAAATTTTGTGGGTTTTGTTCGTTTTTTGCTGACAAACTTTGCAACAGAGACAACGTGAGCCCATCTGACTAGTAAACAGAGGTAGAACAAAATTTTTTTATCTGCATTATATTTAATGCTAATAACTCTGAAGACATACCTGTATTAATTAAACCAACAAGCTTAAAATGAGCTTTTATTTACCAAAGATTATCCTAGATCACATGAACTTGAAATACATTTGGGTGCATTTTTATTATAGTTTTGAGATTTTTTTGTGGGTAAGTGTATAAGCCAATTAAATAGAGCTCTTTCACAAATTACTTTTGGCAATACCATTTGAAGGTAAAAAATACCGTATCTATAATGTTCACATACAGATAGACACAACCAGAAATCTCATAATTTTCATTTTAAAACTTTAATCATGAATCAGGTACAACAGAAAACTCACCAGTTTATAAATAACTGTTGGAATAAATCATTTACTCACTCCAATGGCTAAAGTTTTTATTATTTGTGAAGAACACTTTTAAGATCTGTATTTGCCCTTGACAAGCAATTTTTAAGGAGACTGCAATTTAGAGTTTGGGCAAGAGACTTCTTCTAGCAGTTTGTATTTTAAAAGCCCTCTTTCCGAGGGAGGAGAGAAGATGGCGGAAGAGTAAGACGTGGAGGTCACCATTCTCCCCACAGATACAGTAGAAATACATCTACACGTGGAACTGCTCCTACAGAACACCCACTGAACGCTGGCAGAAAACGTCAGACCTCCCAAAAGGCAAGAAACTCCCCCCGTACTTGGGTAGGGCAAAAGAAAAAAGAAATAACAGAGACAAAAGAATAGGGATGGCACCTGCACCAGTGGGAGGGAGCTGTGAAGGAGGAAAGATTTCCACGCACTAGGAGCCCCTTCGCGGGCAGAGACTGCGGGTGGCAGAGGGGGGAGCTTCGGAGCCACGGAGGAGAGCGCAGCCACAGGGGTGCGGAGGGCAAAGCGGAGAGATTCCCGCACGGAGGCTCGGCGCCGACCAGCACTCACCAGCCCGAGAGGCTTGTCTGCTCAGCCGCCGGGGCGGGCAGGGCTGGGAGCTGAGGCTCGGGCTTCGGTCGGATCGCAGGGAGAGGACTGGGGTTGGCGGCGTGAACACAGCCTGAAGGGGTTAGTGCGCCACAGCTGGCTGGTAGGGAGTCCGGGAAAAAGTCTGCAGCTGCCGAAGAGGCAAGAGACTTTTTCTTCCCTCTTTGTTTCCTGGTGCGCGAGGAGAGGGGATTCAGAGCGCCGCCTAAACGAACTCCAGAGACGGGCGCGAGCCGCGGCTAACAGCACGGATCCCACAGCAACAGGGGCGCAGAGGAAAAAGCGGAGAGACTTCCGCACAGAGGCTCGGCGCCGAGCAGCGCTCACCAGCCTGAGAGGCTTGTCTGCTCCGCCGCCGGGGGAAGGCTGGGCTGGGAGCTGAGGCTCAGCTTCGGTTGGATCGCAGGGAGAGGACTGGGGTTGGAGGCGTGAACACAGCCTGAAGGGGTTAGCGCACCACAGCTGGCTGGGAGGGAGACCGGGAAAAAGTCTGCAGCTGCCAAAGAGGCAAGAGACTTTTTCTTGCCTCTTTGTTTCGCGGTGCGCGAGGAGAGGGGATTCAGAGCGCCGCCTAAACGAGCTCCAGAGACGGGCGTGAACCGCGGCGATCAGCGCGGACCCCAGAGGCGGGCGTGAGACGCTGGGGCTGCTGCTGCCGCCACCAGGAAGCCTGTGTGCGAGCACAGGTAACTCTCCACACCGCCCCTCCCGGGAGCCTGTGCAGCCCGCCACTGCCAGGGTCCCGTGATCCGGGGACAACTTCCCCGGGAGAACGCACGGCCCACCTCAGGCTGCTGCAACGTCACGACGCCTCTGCTGCCGCAGGCTCGCCCCGCCTCCTCCGTACCCCTCCCTCCCCGCGGCCTGGGTGAGCCAGAGCCCCCGAAGCAGCTGCTCCTTTAACCCCGTCCTGTCTGGGCGGGGAACAGACGCCCTCAGGCGACCTACATGCAGAGGCGGGTCCAAATCCAAAGCTGAGCCCCGGGAGCTGTGCGAACAGAGAAGAGAAAGGGAAATCACTCCCAGCAGCCTCAGAAGCAGCGGATTAAAGCTCCACAAACAACTTGATGTGATGCATCTGTTGAATACCTGAATAGACAACAAATCATCCCAAATTCAGGAGGTGGACTTTGGGAGCAGGATATATTAATTTTTCCCCTTTTCCTTTTTCTGTGAGTGTATATGTATATGCTTCTGGGTGAGATTTTGTCTGTGTAGCTTTGCTTTACAATAGCTTTATTTTACTTCACTGTATTATAGCCTCTTTCTTTCTTTCTTTCTATTTTTTCTCCCTTTTACTCTGAGCCGTGTGGACGAAAGGCTCTTGGTGCTCCAGCCAGGCATCAGGGCCGTGCCTCTGAGGTGGGAGAGCCATGTTCAGGACACTGGTCCACAAGAGACCTCCCAGCTCCACGTAATACCAAACGGCAAAAATCTCTCAGAGATCTCCATCTCAACATCAAGACCCAGCATCACTCAATGACCAGCAAGCTACAGTGCTGAACACCCTATGCCAAACAACTAGCAAGACAGGAACACAGCCCCATCCATTAGCAGAGAGGCTGCCTAAAATCATAATAAGGCCACAGACACCCCAAAATACACCACCAGACGTGGACGTGCCCACCAGAAAGACAAGATCCAGCCTCATCCACCAGAGCTCAGGCACTAGTTCCCTCCAACCAGGAAGCCTACACAACCCACTGAACCAACCTTAGCCACTGGGGACAGATACCAAAAACAACGGGAACTACGAACCTGCAGCCTGTGAAAAGGAGACCCCAAACACAGTAAGATAAGCAAAATGAGAAGACAGAAAAACACACAGCAGATGAAGGAACAGGGTCAAAACACACCAGACTTAACAAATGAAGAGGAAATAGGTAGTCTACCTGAAAAAGAATTCAGAATAATGATAGTAAGGATGATCCAAAATCTGGGAAATAGAATAGACAAGATGCAAGAAACATTTAACAAGGACGTAGAAGAACTAAAGAGGAACCAAGCAATGATGAAAAACACAATAAATGAAATTAAAAATACTCTAGATGGGATCAATAGCAGAATAGCTGAGGCAGAAGAAAGGATAAGTGACCTGGAAGATAAAATGGTGGAAATAACTACTGCAGAGCAGGATAAAGAAAAAAGAAGGAAAAGAACTGAGGACAGTCTCAGAGACCTCTGGGACAACATTAAACGCACCAACATTCGAATTATAGGGGTCCCAGAAGAAGAAGAGAAAAAGAAAGGGACTGAGAAAATATTTGAAGAGATTATAGTTGAAAACTTCCCTAATATGGGAAAGGAAATAGTTAATCAAGTCCTGGAAGCACAGAGAGTCCCACACAGGATAAACCCAAGGAGAAACACGCCAAGACACATATTAATCAAACTGTCAAAAATTAAATATAAGGAAAACATATTAAAAGCAGCAAGGGAAAAACAACAAATAACACACAAGGGAATCCCCAGAAGGTTAACATCTGATCTTTCAGCAGAAACTCTGCAAGCCAGAAGGGAGTGGCAGAATATACTTAAAGTGATGAAGGAGAAAAACCTACGACCAAGATTACTCTACCCAGCAAGGATCTCATTCAGATGTGATGGAGAAATTAAAACCTTTACAGACAAGCAAAAGCTGAGAGAGTTCAGCACCACCAAACCAGCTTTACAACAAATGCTAAAGGAACTTCTCTAGGCAAGAAACACAAGAGAAGGAAAACACCTACAATAACAAACCCAAAACATTTAAGAAAATGGGAATAGGAACATACATATCGATAATTACCTTGAATGTAAATGGATTAAATGCTCCCACCAAAAGACACAGGCTGGCTGAATGGATACAAAAACAAGACCCATATATATGCTGTCTACAAGAGACCCACTTCAGACCTAGAGACACATACAGACTGAAAGTGAGGGGATGGAAAAAGATATTCCATGCAAATGGAAATCAAAAGAAAGCTGGAGTAGCAATTCTCATATCAGACAAAATAGACTTTAAAATAAAGACTATTACAAGAGACAAAGAAGGACACTATATAATGATCAAGGGATCGATCCAAGAGGAAGCTATAACAATTGTAAATATTTATGCACCCAACATAGGAGCACCTCAATACATAAGGCAAATACTAACAGCCATAAAAGGGGAACTCGACAGCAACACAATCATAGTAGGGGACTTTAACACCCCACTTTCACCAATGGACAGATCATCCAAAATGAAAATAAATAAGGAAACACGAGCTTTAAATGATACATTAAACAAGATGGACTTAATTGATATTTATAGGACATTCCACCCAAAAACAACAGAATACACACTTTTCTCAAGTGCTCATGGAACATTCTCCAGGATAGATCATATCTTGGGTCACAAATCAAGCCTTGGTAAATTTAAGAAAATTGAAATCGTATCAAGTATCTTTTCCGACCACAACGCTATGAGACTAGATATCAATTACAGGAAAAGATCTGTAAAAAATACAAACACATGGAGGCTACACAATACACTACTTAATAACGAAGTGATCACTGAAGAAATCAAAGGGGAAATCAAAAAATACCTAGAAACAAATGACAATGGAGATACGACGACCCAAAACCTATGGGACGCAGCAAAAGCAGTGCTAAGAGGGAAGTTTATAGCAATACAAGCCTACCTCAAGAAACAGGAAACATCACGAATAAACAGCCTAACCTTGCACCTGAAGCAATTAGAGAAAGAAGAACAAAAAACCCCCAAAGCCAGCAGAAGGAAAGAAATCATAAAGATCAGGTCAGAAATAAATGAAAAAGAAATGAAGGAAACAATAGCAAAAATCAATGAAACTAAAAGCTGGTTCTTTGAGAAGATAAACAAAATTGATAAACCATTAGCCAGACTCATCAAGAGAAAAAGGGAGAAGACTCAGATCAATAGAATTAGAAATGAAAAAGGAGAAGTAACCACTGACACTGCAGAAATACAAAAGATCATGAGAGATTACTACAAGCAACTCTATGCCAATAAAATGGACAACCTGGAAGAAATGGACAGATTCTTAGAAATGCACAAACTGCCGAGACTGAACCAGGAAGAAATAGAAAATATGAACAGACCAATCACAAGCACTGAAATTGAAACTGTGATTAAAAACCTTCCAACAAACAAAAGCCCAGGACCAGATGGCTTCACAGGTGAATTCTATCAAACATTTAGAGACGAGCTAACACCTATCCTCCTCAAACTCTTCCAAAATATTGCAGAGGGAGGAACACTCCCAAACTCATTCTACGAGGCCACCATCACCCTGATACCAAAACCAGACAAAGATGTCACAAAGAAAGAAAACTACAGGCCAACATCCCTGATGAACATAGATGCAAAAATCCTCAACAAAATACTAGCAAACAGAATCCAACAGCACATTAAAAGGATCATACACCATGATCAAGTGGGGTTTATCCCAGGAATGCAAGGATTCTTCAATATACGCAAATCAATCAATGTGATACACCATATTAACAAATTGAAGGAGAAAAACCATATGATCATCTCAATAGATGCAGAGAAAGCTTTCGACAAAATTCAACACCCATTTATGATAAAAGCCCTGCAGAAAGTAGGCATAGAGGGAACTTTCCTCAACATAATAAAGGCCATATATGACAAACCCACAGCCAACATTGTCCTCAATGGTGAAAAACTGAAACCATTTCCACTAAGATCAGGAACAAGACAAGGTTGCCCACTCTCACCACTATTATTCAACATAGTTTTGGAAGTGTTAGCCACAGCAATCAGAGAAGACAAAGAAATAAAAGGAATCCAAATCGGAAAAGAAGAAGTAAAGCTGTCACTATTTGCAGATGACATGATACTATACATAGAGAATCCTAAAGATGCTACCAGAAAACTCCTAGAGCTAATCAATGAATTTGGTAAAGTAGCAGGATACAAAATTAATGCACAGAAATCTCTTGCATTTCTATACACTAATGACGAAAAATCTGAAAGTGAAATTAAGAAAACACTCCCGTTTACCATTGCAACAAAAAGAATAAAATATCTAGGAATAAACCTGCCTAAGGAGACAAAAGACCTGTATGCAGAAAATTATAAGACACTGATGAAAGAAATTAAAGATGATACAAATAGATGGAGAGATATACCATGTTCCTGGATTGGAAGAATCAACATTGTGAAAATGACTCTACTACCCAAAGCAATCTACAGATTCAATGCAATCCCTATCAAACTACCACTGGCATTTTTCACAGAACTAGAACAAAAAATTTCACAATTTGTATGGAAACACAAAAGACCCCGAATAGCCAAAGCAATCTTGAGAACGAAAAATGGAGCTGGGGGAATCAGGCTCCCTGGCTTCAGACTATATTACAAAGCTTCAGTAATCAAGACAGTTTGGTACTGGCACAAAAACAGAAATATAGATCAATGGGACAGGATAGAAAGCCCAGAGATAAACCCACACACATATGGTCACCTTATCTTTGATAAAGGAGGCAAGCATATACAGTGGAGAAAAGACAGCCTCTTCAATAAGTGCTGCTGGGAAAATTGGACAGGTACATGTAAAAGTATGAAATTAGAACACTCCCTGACACCATGCACAAAAATAAACTCAAAATGGATTAAAGACCTAAGTGTAAGGGCAGACACTATCAAACTCTTAGAGGAAAACATAGGCAGAACACTCTATGACATACATCACAGCAAGATTCTTTTTGACCCAGCTCCCAGAGAAATGGAAATAAGAACACAAATAAACAAACGGGACCTATTGAAACTTAAAAGCTTTTGCACAGCACAGGAAACCATAAACAAGACCAAAAGACAACCATCAGAATGGGAGAAAATATTTGCAAATGAAGCAACTGACAAAGGATTAATCTCCAAGATTTACAAGCAGCTCATGCAGCTCAATAACAAAAAAACGAACAACCCAATCCAAAAATGGGCAGAAGACCTAAATAGACATTTCTCCAAAGAGGATATACAGATGGCCTACAGACACATGAAAGAATGCTCAACATCATTAATCATTAGAGAAATGCAAGTCAAAACTACAAATGAGATATCATCTCACACCGGTCAGAATGGCCATCATCAAAAAATCTAGAAACAATAAATGCTGGAGAGGGTGTGGAAGACAGGGAACGCTCTTGCACTGTTGGTGGGAATGTAAATTGTTACAGCCACTATGGAGAACAGTATGGAGGTTCCTTAAAAAACTACAAATAGAACTACCATACGACCCAGCAATCCCACTACTGGGCATATACCCTGAGAACACCATAGGTCAAAAAGAGTCATGTACCAAAATGTTCATTGCAGCTCTATTTACAATAGCCAGGACATGGAAGCAACCTAAATGTCCATCGACAGATGAATGGATAAAGAAGATGTGGCACATATATACAATGGAATATTACTCAGCCATAAAAAGAAATGAAATGGAGGTATTTGTAGTGAGGTGGATGGAGTTAGAGTCTGTCATACAGAGTGAAGTAAGTCAGAAAGAGAAAAACAAATACAGTATGCTAACACATATATACGGAATCTAAGGAAAAAAAAAAAAAGGTCATGAAGAACCTAGTGGCAAGACGGGAATAAAGACACAGACCTACTAGAGAATGGACTTGAGGATATGGGGAGGGGGTGGGGTGAGATGTGACAGGGTAAGAGAGTGTCATGGACATATATACACTACCAAATGTAAAATAGATAGCTAGTGGGAAGCAGCCGCATAGCACAGGGAGATCAGCTCGGTGCTTTGTGACCACCTAGAGGGGTGGGATGGGGAGGGTGGGAGGGAAGGAGATGCAAGAGGGAAGAGAAATGGGAACATATTGTATATGTATAACTGATTCACTTTGTTATAAAGCAGAAGCTAACACACCATTGTAAGGCAATTATACTTCAATAAAGATGTTAAAAAAAAAAAAAAAGCCCTCTTTCCCTCTGTTTTTAGTTTCAGATTCTAGTGATTGAGTTAATCCAGGCCCAGTCTCAGGTGATTGTGGGCTGTGTTTATCTTTCAAAGGTATGATAAAATTCATAACTTTAAGGACAAAGAAAATTTTTTTCCTAGGGGTTTTGGAGTATATTTGTCTACTATCATAAGTCTTAGGTTGATTATTATTTAAATTTTTTCTTTTTAAGTACAGAATACTTTTGCTCCAATATCCTGATTTTTTATATCTACAAGCATCTGAGAGGAATAGGTGTCATTTTGGGATTGGTAAAGGTAAGTGGGCATTGACTTGTTTTTAGAGGTGTAGTTCCTGATTTTGCAGAGATTAGCAAGACAAAGACAGTTGCTTTTATTAGTCCTTAAATACTGGCTTCCAGCTGATCAATTTCCCAATTATTTGTAGGAGGGCCTGGGGAATTGCTGAGGAGATGGGGCAATTTTTCTTTTTTTTTTAAGAAGAGGAATTTACGTTGGATCTTTGTTTTAGGTCTAATTTCTGTTCTTTCACCTGAATAAGGGTTCCCTAAGGCTAGCCACTATTACTTTTCTTTTCCTTTTGATTTGATTCTCTCATTAGTACCAATGTGACAGCTGTTTATTAATTATGAGAGCTCTCAAAAATTTCCATTCAAATATAGCCAATTTAAAGTATCCATCATCTGGTTATTGACAAGTAGGATCTCATATTAATCTCAGATAGTGACTCAGGGAATTCCCTGGAAGTCCAGTTGTTAGGACTCTGCACTATCACTGCTGAGGGCATGGGTTCAGTTCCTGGTGGGGGAACGAAGATCCCACAAGCCGTGTAGCAAAAAAACAAACAAACAAAAAAATCAAATCAAATAGTTACTCAAACCAATAAGGCTTTTTTATGGCTTAGCTTAAGACACAAGAGGCATCTCACAAGAGAATATGTAGCTGTCATGAGATCTAGAAAGTTTATTCCCAGAGTTAGTCTAATAAGGTACCTTTCATTGCTGCAGGTGGTAAGAATGGTGCAGTGAAAATGGTGTCTCCAGTTTCCTGTGAAAACATTGGATGCCTCTAATGACAGACCCACTAATCTGTGACACCAGGTAGGCACTCCAGGAATGGGACTTTTCCAACACTAACAAGGCAACAAAGGTTGAGACAACAAAGGTCCCTTATGGACTGGAACACCTTTTGACAAAGTCTCCTGAGAGCTGGCACGGCCAGACAAAGAGAGTGTTTTGCTTGTGACTTTGTGTCTCGGAATTCCAGTCTATTTGGCCAGTAGATTCACCCTGGTAAATGCACCTTCCAGATGGCAGAGACTAGTGCAAATATTCTCAATAGACACAAAACCAAGCTCTCAGGACATAGAACAAGATGGAATGAAAACCCCATCTGGTTTTTTACATATAGGACCCATGGCAAAGGTTGTCTATATAGATGTTGGTCTGGGGAGAACCATTAACTCACCAGCTGGCTCAAAGAGCAAGCTTATAGGCCCTGTGCCTGGCATTCTGCCCTATGGTTCTTCCTCCTTATGACAAATGACACAATAGACAAAGACAAACATCTCTGGGAGGAAAGAATCCATAAAAATAGAGAGTACTCATTTACAAACACCAGAGTTGCTATATTGCAAGAAACTAGCTCCACAAATATTTTCTCCTGCTAATCTAAATTCAGAGAGAGAGGAAAGGACTCTTACCACTTTCCCTTCCACCAGACCTCACAGGTAGAAATCTGAAAGGCAGCTGTGGTAAGAAATCTTACCTTCTGTTGGTCTCTGTCAGAATTCCTTCTTCTCTGGGAAACATCAGTTTTTACTCTTAAGATCTTCAACTGATTGGATGAGGCCCACCTGCGTTATAAAGGATGATCTGCTTTACTTAAAGGTATTTCATGATGTTGCTGAAATACCTTCCAGCAACGTTATGACTGGTGTTTGACCAAACAGCTGGGCACAATAGTACAGCCAAAATGACATATAAAATTAACCATCACAGGCAACCAGTATGATGGTAGCACTGATCATTAAGTTCACTAACACAGGAAGGAAAATGTTAGAGCAGAAAAATGAGTTTGGTTTCAGACATGTAGAGTTGGAAATGCCTGTGGAACCACTGAACAAGCTCTGAAACTAACAGAAGTGTGGTTGGACTGTGCCAGTGAGAAGGGAAAGTTTTTCAAAAGAAGATGAGTTAGCAATTTCGAACACTAGAGAGAAAAACAGACATCATCAAATTTGCTGATGTGGAGGTCAATCATAAGACTAGTGAGAATGTTGAGTGGAAGCTGAGAAGTGGAAACAGAAAATGGAAGTAGTTGAGTACAAACCACTCTTTAAGAACTCTTCCCTGACAGCCCATTTATTTCCAGGAATATCAGATACAGCAAAATAATATTTAACAAGAATTTAGACAGCTCTTTGGAGAGTCATTAACTGGAGTCCAAGACACACTCAGAGGAAGGGGCTGAACTAGGCAAGGGACATATTGTACTCCACAACTACCTCGTCCTGTGTGCCTTCTGGAAAACCACTTAACCATTCTGATGCTTAGTCTCCTTTTCTACAAAACTGGAATAATTATACTTGGCTTACAGAAGTAGTGTGAGGATTACGTTATATTTATATATGTAAAAGTAACAGTAAATTGAAAACAGAGATGCAATTATTAGTAGCTATTATAAATTGTTATTCCCATTAAGCATTTATCCAATAATAAAAGGATCTTAACATCTAAGAATTTGGTCAACCTTCCTTTAAAGCCTATTTTATGCTCTTTTAGAGAAAACCATTTAGATTTATTTCCTAATTTTATAGAGCATAGACATAGATCTTAGAAAATTGAACCTCAGAAAACATTTTAAACATTTAACTATTACTTGAATTATTTGAAGCATTAAAAACCATGTGGTTAGCCTTTCTGCTTTTCATATTTATGAACTCAGGGCTATGGTAGAAAAATTTCAACGTGAAGCTGTACTGGCATTCTTAGCTAATTAGAGTTAGCAGTCTTTTGGATTATTTGAGCCTTTTGTTAGCTAGGCAAAAAGACAGCTAAGTTTTCATTAGGCAGAGTTAAAGACAATCCATTTTTGAAAATAATTTTCATCAATTATTTCCTTCCCACTGAAGCAAGTTACTGTGAATTCATTACAAAGGAAAAAGAAATTTGTTAAAAAAAGAATTGGTGACTGACAAGCATGAGTTCCTGCTCTCTGAAGATAAAACACTGATGCGCCGTAGGGGTAGAACAAAGACATGATGGGCTGTTGCTTGATGTATCCATGTTTACAACAGGATGACAATAAGATAACATCTGTACTCTGATTCCTGATGTGAACAATGCATATTTATAGCATTTAACAAAGCTCTCAGCTCCTTCATTGTCGTCATACTATTCCTATTACGTAGGTGGGATTCATTCATAAACATTTAGTGACCTATTAGATCTACTAGATTTATTGATCTATTAGAATGTTCAAAATTCAGAACACTGACAACACCCAATGCTGGCAAGAATGTGGAGCAACAAGAACTCTCATGCCTTGCTGGCGGGAATGCAAAATGGTACAGCCACTTTGGAAGACAGTTTGTGGTTTCTTGCAAAACAAATACACTCTTACCATAAGATCCGGTAATCATGTTCATTGGTATTTACCCAAAAGAGTTGAAAACTTATATCCACACAAAAACCTGCACACAGATGTTTGTTGCAGCTTTCTTTATAATTGACAAAACTTGGAAGCAACCAAGATGTCTTTCAACAGGTGAATGGATTCATAAACTGTGGTACATCCAGACAGCGGAATATTATTCAGGGCTAAAAAGAAATCAGCTCTCAAGCCATGAAAAGATATGGATGAAACTTAAACGCATATTACTGAGTGAAAGAGCCAGTTTGGAAAGACTGCATACTGTATGATTCCAACTATGTAAAGTTCTGGAAAAGGCAAAACTGTGGAGACAGTAAAAAGATCAGTGGTTGCCAAGTGCTGGTGGGGTTGGAGGTTGTTTGGGGAAGGATAAATAGGTTGAGTACTGAGGATTTTTAGGGCAGCGAAAATACTCTTCTGATACTATAATGATGGATACATGTCATTATACTTTTGTCCAAACCTACAGAAGATACAGTACCAAAAGTGAACCCTAATACCAACTATGGAGTTTGGGGAGATTATGACGTGTCAATGTAGGTTCATCAGTAACAACTGTACCACTCTGGTGTAGGGTGTTGATAATGGGGCGGGGGTTAGACGGGAAATCTCTGTACTTTTCTCTTAATTTTGCTGAACCTAAAACTGCTCTTTAAAAAGGAGTCTTTAAAAAAAAAGCAAGAAACCATTTTATATATATACAGCACTTCCTACATGCCAGGCATTGTCACAGGTGCTTGGGAATATCCCCATGAACTGAACAAAAGGACCAACGTCCCTGCTCCCATGGAGCTTCTATGGAACAAGGATGTATTCGGTGCCTTTGGGATGCTTCATCCTCTCCTGGACTATGTAGGAGAGAGAGCACCAAGCAGTTAAGAAAGCGAAAAACATTCATGAAGGTAGAGCTTAGCATGTGCAGTGATGGGCAATGGGCAGACAGAAATAAGCCTGGAGGAATAAAATTTGAGCAAGACAGTTCTTTGTGGGCAGAGCCTCTAAGTGGAGAGAAATCAAGGCCAATTCAATACGTTTTTCCTTAGTTTACCAGTGTATCAAGAAGATAAAGAAATGTCAAAAAGGGGTTGTAAAAATTAGGTATTTTAAATCTTTGCACTTTAATGCTTCAACACAAATATGTAAACATCAATGATTATGTAAATAATCTCATTTGGAGATAAAACAAGAAATATAAATTTGTGATCTTCCATTAGTGTGAGGCTGCCTCTACCAAAACACTTGTGCACACACACACACACACACACACACGCACACACTGCCCAGTGCCCACACAACGCCCACTTAAGAAGTCGTCCTTGTAAGGAGTGATAAGGATTGGGAATTTTATCATAAGAGCAATGGGAGTCCTTGAAAAGAACTGAAGCAGGAGAGTGACATCATCTCATTTGCAATGTTATCAATTTTGGGAAATGGATTAAAGAGAGGCAGAATTGGAGACAGGAGAAGTTGGGACCTGTTGCTGTGATCCACACTAGAAATGGGGGGTGGTCTGGACCAGCACAGTGGTTCTGCCACGAGGTTTGAATCAGAAAAATATTTGGATGGATGGTAGAATCAGCAGGACCTGATATCTGACTGAATCAGGGACATGAGGGAGACAGAGGAAATGGTTTGCCAGTCAAAATAGTCAAGCTACTTTCAGCTATATTAGGGACTGAAGGTTTACGTCCTCTCAAAACCCAGATGTTGAAGCCCTAACCCCCAGTGTAATGGTATTTGGAGGTGGGGCCTTAGGGTAGTAATTAGGTTTAGATAAAGTCATAAGGATGGGGCTCCCATGCCGGGATAAGTGTCCTCATAAGAAGAGAAAGAGGGATTTCCCTGGTGGTGCAGTGGTTAAGAATCCACCCGCAAATGCAGGGGACACAGGTTCGAGCCCTGGTCCCGGAAGACCCCACATCTGCAGAGCAACTAAGCCCGTGCGCCACAACTACTGAGCCTGTGCTCTAGAGCCCACAAGCCACAACTATTCAGCCCACGCGCCTAGAGCCCGTGCTCCGCAACAAGAGAAGCCACCGCAACGAGAAGCTCGCGCACCACAACTAGAGAAAGACTGCATGCAGCAACGAAGACCCAATGAAGCCAAAAATAAATAAAATGAATAAATTTATTTTTAAAAAAAAAGAAGAAAAAGAAGAAGAGAAAGAGACCAGAGCACTTTCTTTCTCCACCATGTGAAGGCACAGCAAGAAGCCAGCCATCTGCAAGCTAGGAAGAAGTCCTCTCTAGGAACTGAATCTACAGGTCCAACCTTGATTTTGGACTCCCCAGCCTCCAAAAATGTGAGAAATATATGTCTGTTGGGTAAGCCACCCATTCCACAGTATTTAGTTATATCAGCCCAAGCAAGCTAACAGTTTAGAATATAACATCCATTTCCATAACATCTTCACTTCCTTGAATAGCTTTTCATCCATACAACCTCCACTGGTTTTAAATCATTCATATTACAATGTAATTGAGTGTTTCATTTTCAAAGTAGTTTGCAAGAATATGTTGACTGCAAAGAATTTGCTTTTCAAAAATAATGCCTTCATGGATCTCCTTCCACTCTCTAACCTTTCTATGAAGCTCCCACTTTGAGTAGCTTTCTGACATTTGTGATCTAATTCTAAAATGTTATTCCCTCCCACATGTGAATAAACATAAATTCAGATGTGGCTCAAGCATGCCTTTACTATTAAAAAGAAGTTATTGAAAGCAATTGTCACAGATGAATGACATATTCATAAACACCATTCAAAAATAAATACCTAGTGTTATAGAAACACTAAATTTTATTTCAAGATTCAATAATATTTCTATCTTTATTAAATTTGAAAAATAAATTTCAGTGAAAGACAGCTGCAAAATATTCTGCAGTATATGCCTCTAGAGAAAGGCCACACTCTTCCATGGAGACGTGTCAAGGCTAATGGATATATTCAAAGGTTAAATTGCAGGACCCTAGACCAGGATTGATTCATGCTGCTTTATAATTGCATGCCCGGGTCTACCCTAGTTGGTTAGCACACCGTACTAATGAGGCCAGTGGCAACAGTTCAAATCCCCAGGCAGGCAATTTGCTTTTCTCTGCTTGTGGTGATGGTTGTAATACCTATCCCAAGTCAGGCATCAGAAATGTGTGTCAGTCATCGCTGTGTCAAGAGACAGTGCCAATGGCTTAATGAAAACCTGTCCTTTCCATTAGAAAAATATCTCAAAACACATGTGCAACTATGAGGTGTCACCTTCAAATACAATGAGTAGAACATTCCTCGTATTAATACAACAAACAAAATTCCTGCCAGAAGCAAGTCATAACTGTCACCAAGAATGATGATCTTAAATTAGAGTCCACATGAATAATTTCTTCATTTTTCTTCTTTGACCAAACAGCACTAAATCTACCATTAAGTAAAAACTATGTGAAATGCACATTTACCTGCTTCCTTCCTGCCTCCCAAAATTGTTATGAGAATGAATCAGATAGTATCTTGGAGGCATTTAAAATAATAAAATATTAATCTCAATTGTCCCCTTCTGACTCAGTGGGGGAGTAGATGTATTGGGTTTTCACAATATGAAAGCAAAGGGTGATGTGCAATTCAACCTCCAACAACAGTTTATTCAGAAAAGGAAAACAGAATTTCAAGCCTGCTCTTTGAGGAGAAGAGTTGAGTGAGTTAATGATAAATTGGTCACATGATGTAGACAGAGCCATGGAGACTTCTGACGTAATCATTCTCAGATGTTCGGTTCAGCAATATTCACTGCTGAACAGAATTCAGAAGATGGTCAGCTCACCTTAAAAACTATGTAGGCTTTGTATAACTGATTCACTTTGCTGTACGCCTGAAACTAACACAACACTGTAAATCAACTCTATTCCAATAAAATTAAAAACTATGTAGGCTTTATTAACAATAGGTGTCACTGGAACACAGTCCCACCTGTGACATGAGGCATCTCCTTGGCATGAAGACCTGCAAGAGATGCTTGGCTAGCTGACTAACTGAATATACAATAGGCCCTTAAATAAAGGAAGAGAAACAGAGGGATGGAAAATTACACAGGTCCAGGGTCTGGCCTTTAGATTTGTAGCTGACTGAGTCCAGAATCCGCAACTCTAGAAGTCACCCTTGAATGGTTCTCATGCGTATGTGATCATTCATTTAAATTGTTCTTCTCATTCATGCCTAATCATTCTACTTCTTAAATGTTACTCAAATCCATCCTTTTCACTCCATCTCCTCTGCCACCTCTCTGGTTCTGATCACCACTTTCCCCTACCTGGATTATGTCAATCGTCTTGTAACTCCTTTAGTCTAGTTTTGTTTCCTTCCATTCGCTTAGCCATATTGCTGCAAGAGAGATCCTTAGAATAAAGGCAAATATGTCTTAAAACCCTCAGTGGCTCCCTAGTGCCCTTCAAATATAAGACAGTCTCCTTAAAATGGTTTGCAAAGCCCTTAACAATGGAACCTCATTTCAAAACTCCCATCACACATTCTCTGCTCCAGCTGTACCAACCTTTTTCCAGTATCCCAATATGCTGGTTTTTTCCCTCAGCTTTAAAACTCACCAGTGTTTTTCCTTTTGATGAAGTATCTCTTTCCCAAGCCTCCAGTCCACTCAACTCCCACCCACCCTTTAGACGTCAGCTTAGGTGTCTCTGTCTACCTTTCTTGAGGAGCCTCCTTTGACCCCGGACTTGGTTCCAACACTTTGTTTTCTGCTCACTTAATACCTTATACCTCCTGGTACCCTTGTAATGTATAGTCATACTAAGTGTAGCAGTCAATTTAAATTTCTTCTTTCCTGTTAGGCTCCAAGCTCAGGGAGGCAAGGGGAGGGTGTATCTTGCCTACCTGTGTCTGTAATGAGAACAGAAGCTCCATGAGCGTAGGAATTTCTTTTATTTTAACTATATCTCTATCACCTAGAGCAGTTCTGATAATAGCAGACATGAAATAAATTCTTGTTGAATAAATAAATTGGCAATGGACCCTCAATACATGTTTGTTAAAAAAGAACCCATGGCCCTTCTACCACATGAACACACAGCGAGAAGGTGCTGAGTATGAATAAGGACGGGGGCCTTCACCAGCATGGAACCATGCTGGTGCCTTGATCTTGGACTTCCCAGCTTCCAGACTGTGAGCAATACATTTCTGTTGTTTGTAAGGTGTTTTTTTCAAAAAATTAATTTATTTATTTATTTTTGGCTGTGTTGGGTCTTCGTTCCTGTGCGAGGGCTTTCTCTAGTTGTGGCAAGCAGGGGCCACTCTTCATCGCAGTGCACGTGCCTCTCACTATCGCGGCCTCTCTTGTTGCGGAGCACAGGCTCCAGACGCGCAGGCTCAGTAACTGTGGCTCACGGGCCCAGTTGCTCCACGGCATGTGGGATCTTCCCAGACCAGGGCTCGAACCCGTGTCCCCTGCATTGGCAGGCAGATTCTCAACCACTGCGCCGCCAGGGAAGACCGTAAGGTTTTTTTTTTAAAAAGAAAAATAATCCATGAAGGAAACTCAAGTCCACACAGAGCTTTTAAAAAACAGGACCTCAAAACAATCAAACTCATAGGAAATATTTTAAAATCAGAATGATGATTTATTTATTATTTTATATCAGGAGAATGATCTACATCCATTCTTTGCTCAGAGCACTGCCTCCTAGCAAGAAAGTGTGATCAGAGATCAAGAGGTTATTGCATGAACAGAGAATTAATTTTAGAAGGGTTAGAGGTCCTAGGGGATACTTCCACCAAGCCAGGGACGCCGGATGCATTGTATTCCTTCTTTGTACATATTTCTTTTTTTAACTTATTTTTTTGAAGTATAGTTGAATTACACTGTTGTGTTAATTACTGTTGTACAGCAGAGTGTCTCAGTTATATATACATTCTTTTTCATATTCTTTTCCATTATGGTTTATCACAGGATATTGAATAAAATGCCCTGTGCTATACGGTAGGACCTTGTTGTTTATCCATTCTATATATAATAGTTTGCATCTGCTAATCCCAAACTCACAATCCAACCCTCTCCCACCCCGCTCCACCTTGGCAACCACAAGTCTGTTCTCTATGTCCCTGATTCTGTTTCTGTTTCATAGACAGGTTCATTTGTGTCATATTTTAGATTCCACATATAAGTGATAGCACATGGTATTTGTCTTTCTCTTTCTGACTTATTTCACTTAGTGTGATCATCTCTAGGTCTATCCATGTTGCTGCAAATGCCATTATTTCTTTTTTTTTTTTTTTTTTGTACCACATCTTCTTTATCCATTCATCCATCGATGGACGTTTAAGTTCTTTCCATGTCTTAGCTATTGTGAATAGTGCTGCTACGAACATAGGGGTGCACACATCTTTTTGAATTATAGTCTTGTCTGGGTATATGCCCGGTAGTGGGATTGCTGGGTCACATGGTAATTCTATTTTTAGTTTTCTGAGGCATCTCCATACTGTTTTCCACAGTGGCTGCATCAACTTACATTCCCACCAACAGTACGGGAGGGTTATTTCTAACTGATGGAGGCCATGACTGTGGGGTGGCAGGAGATAGATCTGATCCAGATATATCCAAAGGGGCCAATACCGCTGTTCAATACTAATCAATACTGTTCCTCAATGCTCAGTCCTTTGTTTATGGTCAATGCACGAGCAACAATTTCCTCTTCTGCAAAACAGAGGGTTAAGCTATTGAATCTCTAAAGTCTCTTTCAGACTTAGTATCCTTTCAAAATCATAGAAACTAGGACTTCTCTGGCGGTCCAGGGGTTAAGACTCTGCAGTTCCACTGCAGGGGACACGGGTTCGATCCCTGGTCAGAGAACTAAGATCCCACATGCCGCACAGCAGGGCCAAAACAAACAAACAAAAAATCATAGAAACTAAAAGTCAAATAAAATCATGGGTTTTGTCATTAAAGAATCCATTGATACATGACCAGAACTAAAAGCCCTAGAGCTAGGAGTCTCATGATAAAACTTCTTTCTGTGCTTTCCTGGTTATACTCTGGGAAGGTCTGGGAAGGTATCTTAATTGGCCTAATTAAGAGTTAGAAGATCAATCTCAAAAGACAAAATACATAATTCTAACTTTTAGATTTGAGCATAGACTGTAACAAATAGCTTTTCTAGAAAATTTGAAGAAAAAAAAAAACAACAACACTTTCCCCTGCTTGTTTACAGTGTCAGCCTTTTTCATCTCTCTGAATATCCAAAGCTGAAATATGACCTGGTTTACAAAAAGAGTTGGCCTCACTTGCTGTAACAAAATGAATAGCACTTTTTAAACTTTTTAATATAATCAGATATCTAGAATGATAAAGGAAAATGCTCTCCATTACTATGTGGGGATATAAATTTGGTAATAAATAGAGTTCTCTATAACACCAGACTCCTATAATACATGTTCGACCTTTCTTTCTTCTGCCGCTGCCCTGTCAACACCAACAATGATCTGGGAATGGAGACAGAGGAAGGACATCCACCTGGAGCACTGAAGAAGAAGAAATTAGCTTAAATGAAAGGTAGAGAGATTTCTTTTGGGTATAAGGGGAGACTCTTCATCTTTGCTATGATAAAATACTGAAATGGGCCAATCAGAAGCCATGAAATTTCTATCCTTGTGGAATTTTCTATAAAGGCTAAAAAGAATTTTCTGCCTGGGGTCCTTCATTTGTTCATTCATTCATTCATCCATCCATCCATTCATTCATTCATTCCTTTGCTAGAAATGACTGATTACCTGATGACTGGTTACCTAAATATGTACAAAACATATTTCTCATCCAAAAGGCAGGACTCGGGACCATGTGGTCTCTTCAGGTTTATGATATTTCTCAAATGTTGTGACACGTGCTTGAATATGCACATGGAGAGAATGGCTAAGAGAAGATGATCCGGAGAAGCATTTTTAGGTAGAGAGAGCCTGAGCCAATTGTTGACTATCAGGTATGGCTCTTTGTGATTGAGACGTTTCTGAGAAATGAGGGCAGGTGGTCCTGTGTGAATTACTTCAGAGGGGAAAATGGATAGTGATCTCCCCATTACCAAAGTTATCCAAAAACTGATGACAATCTGTCAGGTACTAGAAGAAAGTCCCATATATTGTTTAAAGAGAAGACCTCTAAAGGGTCTCTTCTATGAAAACAGAACAGTTTGCCAAATTGTTGAATAGTAATGTTAACTGTAGTCACCCTGAGAGATAGAAAATGGGTCAGGGTCATTGCTATGCATGCACGTGCACACACACACACATACACACACACACACACACACACACACACACACACACAAACTCAGGAAAGAATTAAGCTTAATTCCAGACTACTAGTTTGATTTCTATTTTTTAAATTGTGATAAGTTATGCCAAATTCATGTTTCAGCACCTTAAAGAGGAGATACAGGAAAACAACCCAGGGTAGTATTCAACAACCTATATAGCATAGGCACCAGCTAATCAGAATGGGTTAGAGCAAGGTCCCAGTAGCCCCTTGCTATGCCAGGTGTTGTCCCTTATTTACTGGGTCTGGAGACATCCAGGGGTACCTGAGGGGAGAGTCAGGAAAACTGGGGACAGGACAACTTAAAGGGAGCCTTTGAAACAGTGGTTATTTATCAACTGGTTTAGAAATATTTTTCTATTTTAACAAGCAGTACCAACATAGAAGGGGCCTACGGATTGGCTATCAGTCCTGAAACAACCACCAGTGTGAATCTAGATACTGCCAATCCCACCACATCCACCCTCCTCCTTGACAGAGAAGCCTGAGGGAAGGAAAAGAGAGAGGCAATCCATTTGCATTTATCTAGGCTCGTCGTTCTCTTCTGTGTGACACAGCCACTAATAAATGGGGGAAAGACTGGCTGAGTTTCACAACATACAAGGGAAGATCAGGCTGGAGGGTCAAATACAAAGAGGATTTCAATGACTCCACGTCAGATAGGAGAAACTGGGAAACAATGCCCCACAAGAGTTTGTTTTGAGACCAGTGATGTTCACCCACTTACCAGTTTTATTTCACTTTATACAATAATGCCTGTGATAATTAGCACCTTGATGGAAGCTGGAAATAAAGAGATCGAATTAGAGGTTAAGGAAAGTATGAATTAGCAGTTGTGGGGAATGCCTACATTTTTGAAAGACCAGCACAATTTCAAGTATCGTTGGCCACCAAGAAAAAGGCAAGAAAGAAATTTCACACAATAAAGTCATCAGGTTAGGTAGGAACAAATGTACACAAGCATAAGATTATGTTGACAATTTATGTGTAACTAATATATTGATGCCTGCCATACCTATTACTCCAGCTTTACCTATTCATTCATCTACTCAAAATATTGAACCCCTCCCCATTCAACCCTTTAAATAGACTTGTTAAAGTGTTCTGTGGGTTGAAAAGCACCATATCAATGCTTGCTTTAATATTATAATAATCAGTTGGTTCTCCTTGAAGCAGAAATCATGTCATAGCCTTCCATAAAACTAATTTTAATTACACAAGTAACAATAAATCCACTCCTGTTTTAAGATGAAAAAATACTAAACATTAAAGAAAAAGTTGAGTGACCATATAATTTATTATCTGAACCAAGACACTCTTGAGGCTGAATGGAAGTGCATGTAATTGTTATACCAGGACATCAGGTATAAACTGAGATCCATCAGACAAATCGGGACTTTAGGTCACCATACAAATAAGAACCCTAATTAAAGCACCTTGAGAAGATCCTGTTGGGTCTTCCCCCTAAAAGGCTGGGTCTTCCACCTTCCCCAAAGGTAACTACTGCTATTATTTGAGAAGATTGACAATCTGAGAGTGTTTAAAGTTTATAAAATGTTTGCTAGAAAGTCAGAAAACTTTTTGTAGAGTCAAGGAAGGTAAAGTGAGATAAGGAAAACAGAAGTGAAAACTCCCTCCCAGCACATTTTAGCTCTGCTCAACAATGTTTAACTCTCATCAGTTGGCCTTAAGAAGTATTGGCAAAAGAGATCCACCTTACTATGGGCAGGCTCTCAGAAACCTCTGATCAATTCTTTCCCTGATTTACATGGCCTTGAAGGACTCTTACTTTCATTTTTGGAAATAAGTCACTCAAGATATCTCCCCACAAATATTGTATTTCGATCTGCAGTTGATGCAGAGATGCACTTAAATTGGGGAGGCGGGGGGGAATTATTGCTAACTTGTGATATTCTAAAGAGAGCAGATAATGTGCATCCAATACCCCAGAGGTGAAAGTTATTGGGGAAAACTATTCTCCTCCTTTCATTCATTGCTCCTATTGGCAGGAGAGATGTATCAGACTGGTGAGGTCAGGAGACAGAGCTGAGCAGTGCCAGATTCAGTCCCTTTAGAGAGACATGGCCTTCTGCAGATCAGACATTCTCTTCAGCTAAAGGAACAGAGCTCACCTGTTGTCTGAGCTGGGCCAGGAACAGCTGGAAGAAGTTTTCCGAATTCAGCAGGAGTCTTATGATGTCTATTTGGCCCACATTTAAAGCCATGTTTCCCCACCAACTTAATCAATAATAAAGCCAACTTCTTTTTTACTCCCCATCTGTCTTTATTCTCTGGCCTGTCTCTCTCCTGGCTATAAAATCTGGAGAAAAAGATGAATGTCATTTATTGGTCTTCCAAAATTCCACATGTAGCTCTGATTGATGAAGTTTCGTTACAACTCTTCATCATCTGAGACCACCATGCTGAGTAGAAGAAATGGGGCTGCTGACCCACATGTGCTGTTTTCCCTAGTACCTCTGTGACTAATAGCACATATTTCTGTGTAGTTCCCCAGGGTCAGTTGTGAGGTGTAGGGTTACAGGATAGAGTCTCCTCTATTAATAGCCATAGAGAGTAGAAGCTTGAGGAGCTTCAAGATGGCGGAAGAGTAAGACGTAGAGATCACCTTCCTCCCCACAAATACATCAGAGAGTAGAAGCTTGTCATCCTGAAATTATTAGCATCACACCCTATTGCGGTAGATCTTAACTGTTTTAAAAGCACAGACTATTAAACTATCATATAGATATGAAATGTCACCCTAGGAAAATGAACATATTCAAAAAGCTTGGCATCCAAATTTACCAACTTCCTGAACCCCCTGAAATAAATGGTTACAAATCCTGCAGCCTACTCAAATGAGCGCATGACCCAAATCCCTCACCTCTAAATGGCTGGCAGAAAAGGACAGAATCCTAGGCTCTCAGGTACAAAGCAACTTTCACGTTCATCAGAACGAACTTCTCATTTTAGACTCCAGGAAACAGACCTAGAATACGGTTGTTTTAGGTTGTGACAGGTAAATCCCTTTAAGCTCTTTAGGATTGTTAATATTTCAAGAGCATGAGGCCTATTTTTCCTTGTGCAGAATCCCTGAAAGTCTTTCCATCCCAAAATTGTACTTCCTCTGTACTAAATTACTCTACATATGGAAAAGCAAAGGACCCAAAAGAAGTTCCTTCTGTTTCTGGAACAATTAAACTATCTTCATGAGAATAGCTGATGTAGGTTGCTCTTTGGGAACAAAAAGAAACCAAATGCAAATAGCTTGAAAAAATATACTGAACACAGTTCCAAAGCCCAACAGAACCTCAATAAATGATCATTATCTAGCAATGGAAGAGATACATTTTAAAAAAACCAAAAAAACAAAAAAAAACACCCACTGCTGTTTTATGTAACTCTCACTACATATTTTCTGTAAACATATCATTATATGAAAATCTGTGACAGCCCCGAGGTTCTGGGCAAGTAGCCAAAGTGATTCTAGGCCACACCGTCCAGACACCTCTGTCATGGAAATCCATGTACCTGCAAGAGCATTACATCACCTGGTCATGTCTTTTCTTACTTTAGTCAGCATGGCTTAAGGTCTTTCTAATTTTTTTATTACTTCTTCCTTCTTCCATGACCACACAAATTTGTCATTCCTTCCAGGGTTTCTCAGCCTTGTCACTCCACATTTGGGGCCGAATCCATCTTTGTTACAGTGGGGGGATGGGGTGGGCGGTGGCAGTCACGTGCCTTCTAGCATATTTAGCAGCACCCCTGGCCTCTACTCCCCCCTCCCCAGCTGTGACAACCAAAATGTCTCTAGATCCCACCTAATGTCCCCTGAGAGGCAAAATCACCCTCGTCCCAGGTTGAGAACCACCGCTTTAAAGGAACTGCTTGAAATCAAGAAGGCAAGTCAAATTTAAATTTGGGAAAGAGTCGAGAGCTGAAGGGCCCTAAGAGGACTCCTCCCTCATGGTAGGAGGCTGCTTGTTTTCTTCCCAATGATTTTCTTAACGCAGGAGGCCTCTCCATATGCCATCCACTGGAAATTCTTCCTTATGACCCAATAGCCTCCTCTGCTTCAGGACCATTTCCTCTTGTGGTTTACTGTGCCACCCTTGCTAGTTCTAAACTGTCCTGTAATAGAAGCACTCTATGTTTGTGGGGAACACCAGATTTATTTCATTCAGACAAATCATCAATGCTGCATTTTCTTAACGAAAGGAGATGGGGCGACTGGAAAGACAGTGGGGATGAGGCTTAGGGAAATGCTCCTGGTCAGTGTAAATTTACCTGATGAGCACAGTGTCTGACCCACTGATTCTAGAAAGTACTTTGCAAAGTTGGATATTTTTGAGATAGCCCTCAGGATGCCAACCGTTTATCCCTGGAATCAGAATCTAGCCAAATGGAATATGGGGAAGAGGTTTCCAGTATACCTGCCTGTGCAGTACCCTCATTCAAATTCCCTTCAGCTCGCTAATTTATGGCACAACTCCATCCAACTCCAGAGCCAAAACGCAATAATGCAGCTCATTAAGAGGCACCAGGGAGTATTTAGGAAACATGCAGAAGGAACAGTTCCTCTCTTTCCTCTCCCTAGAGTCTTATTTCCACTCTAAGATTTTCTCCAGTTCTTCTAGTTTGAACAACTAAAAATTGGCTTGAAGAATAACTTACCACTATAATTCATCTCTGAGCTAGTTTTTTTTAAACTTTTATGTTTCCTGAAGGGCATGTGATTCAGTTCCAATTCCAAATTCCAAATGAGCAAAATGAACTCATATTATTCATCTCCAGTTACATAATTCATGTCTCTAATTCTAAAGCACCCAATTCAAATAATAAATAAACAGGAACTCTTCTGGTGCATTCATTAGAAATTCACCATTCTTTCTCCCTCTTCCCTTATGCTGTCGACTTCACAATTTTGGTAGTTGTTTTAGAGCCTGTTGAGCAGCAAAATCAATACCTCATTAAGTCATTTCAAATCGGTGAACTACAGCTGTTTCAGCCCATGAGCATGAAATAAGGTTTCATCAATAGAATCCCAGGCTCTGTCTACAAGAAGACAAAACAATTGGGTAATTTAGTCAATTCTGTTTAAAAAAAAAAAAAAAAAAAAAGTCAAATGAGTTGTTTGGTATTGGGTAGGCCAAACAATAACTTGCCTGTTATTTTTATCACATACACAGGCCACAGAACTGATAGAGATTGTCACGATTTTCCTAGTTCATTTCCCTGAGTTTCTGTAAGACTATAAGCAGAAGAATGCCTATTCTATCCTTCAGTGTTGCCAAGAAAAATCCCCTGCCAATCGCCCATGAGCATGCTCCTTCCTTATCTGAAATGACCTAAGCATGAGAGTGACCAGCAATTATTCAATGAAAACTCAGCACTTACTATGAAGAAAGCCCAAGGTTAGAGAAATTTTTAAAAGATTATAAGACATGGATCCTACCTTCAAATGACTTATGGTTGAGGTAGGGAGCCAAGACTAGCCTACATGGAAGAAAATCCAAAACCTGCCAACAGTCTAAGGCAGAATATAACTCATTGGTCAACAGCAAGAACTAGTGGCTAAAGTTAGAGAAATTCCAAAGAGAAGCAAATCATCAGTCAAGGTCTTGCAACATTAAAAAAAAATAATAAATTGTTAGTTAATGAAGTCTTTACCTAAATTCCAAATTGATTATGATTATGCCATATCCAAAGCAGTATTCTTCTATATTAGGAGAATATATTGACTCTGTTAGCAAATTATTCTACGTATTACAAATTAAACTTATGCATCTAAAAGCAGGTACTTAACCAAGGGATAGAAATGGACTCATAACTATGAAATCATCCAAGAACCAGAATAGCAAGATCTGACCACTTCTGGCAGACGAATAGCTCCAGGTAGTGAATTCTAACTTTTTAGAAGAAATTGAAGACCCTGGAAGCCTTTACTCTACAGAGCCCTCGCACAGCCTTGCTGAGGATTACAGGTGTCCTTGGCAAGCACTGCCCTTCTGGACCCGTATCTCTTTATACTCCTCACCTATTTTCCATTCCTTTTTCAATGCTAATATTTCTTCTTACCTTATTTTTCTTCCCTTTCAATTATTTTTAAATAGTCTTTTTATTGACACAAACATACTTCCATAAAAGTATGCAGATATTAACACATAACAATTTTCATATGTAAAGTCAACATAACATGGAATCAAAACCTATATGAAGAAATAGAGCATTGCCAGCAGCAGAAAAACCCTTTTGGTCCCCCTTCCAGTCACTGCTGTGACTTCTAACAACAGAGATGATTAGTTTTGCTGGGCTTTAAACTTTATATAAATGGAATCATACGACACACCTTGGCTCCCTTTGTTCAAAATTGTGTTTATGAAATTTGCATCCATGTTGCTGTGTGTAACAGTAGTTTATATATTCACATTGTTCTTTAGTATCCTATTACGTGAATATACCACAATTCATGTATCCATTCTACTGCTGATGAGCACTTAGGCTGTTTCCATTTTTGGGTTTTATTACAAAGAGTGGTGCTCTAAATATTCTTGGTAAACACATTCCACATTTCTGTTGGGTGATACCCAGGAGTGGGACAGCTGGTTCAAGAGGTATGCATAAAAAAAAAAAAAAAAAGAGGTATGCATAAGTTCAGTTTTAGTAGATATTGTTAGAGTTTTCCAGAGTGGTTGTACCACTTTACCTTTCCAACGGCAGTCTATGAGAATTCTAGTTTCTCCATATCTTTGGTTTGTCAGTCTTTTTCATGTATCCATTCTTGTGGTTAAACAGTGGCATCTTGCATTTTAATTTGCATTTTTCTGAAGAACAATGATATTTCACCACTATTTCATATATTTATAGGCAATTTGTGTATGTTACTTGCAAAATGCCTATTCAAGTCTTCTACCTATTTTTCATCCTTTTTTTATTGATTTTTAAAAATTCTCTGTATATTGTGTTTGAAACACCTTCTCCCATTATGTGGCCTGCCTTTTTACTTTCTTAATGGTAAGTAGTTCCAGAGTTGGTGAATTCAGTAGCTTACCAATATCAGCTTTTCTGTAGGTCTCTTGACTTTTCTTCCATGGTTTCAAGACAGCTGTCACAGTGCCACATCCTATCACAACAATATTTTTGCAAAAGTGAGAAGGAAGGAGGAAGAAGGTTTCTTTTTACATGTCTACTTCTTTTTATCTGGGAAGAAAACCCTTCCCAGAACCTCCTTCATTCCTTCAACAACAGACTTCTCAGGTTTCATGAATCAGATCTGGGTCACATGCCAACCCCTAAACTGACAGAGAGAAATGGGGTTGCTATGACTGGCTTAGAACAATCGCAATTTATCTCCAGAGGAAGGGGCCAATAAACCATCACTGACAGTTTTCTGAACAAAATTGGTATTCTCTTAGCAAGGAAGAAGAAAGAAGGGAAATTGGCTAAGAAAGAGCCACATCTACCACACTCCCCAAGTGAACTTCAACTGAAATTTGAGGAAAAAGCAAGATAAAAAATAGCCATTTAAAACCGTAAATTAAGCTTAAATTTAATTTTAATTGAAAAACATAATAGGGTGTTCAAGGTATTTATTTATAGTTAAATAAGAATAACAAAGGTTTCAGCTAAGAAATATATCTATATCCCTAGTTATATCTGACATACAAAGAATGGATTTAAATTACCTTGGAAATGTTCGTATAAACAGGCAAATATAATCACAAGATAGTGGCGGGTCTTGGTATGATTTCATCATAGTAATGGAAATAACTACCCAGTCAATTGTAAGTTATTAGATTATAAGTTATTTGGGAATAACAATTGTGTCTGTATTAACAACAACACTATACAATTATGGACAATTTAACATTAAATAGGTCAGATTACATTGTCTCATTTGAACCTCTTAACAACTTCATCATGTAGACAAAGCAAATGCTATTATCTCCATATTTATAGATGGTGAAATTAAGAAAGAGGTATTAGTAAGGAGAAATTAAGAAATTAATTAAAATTAATTAACAAATTAAGAGAATGTGTTCACTAAGAGCGCAGAGCTGATTCACACAGTTGACTAGAACTCAGGGCTCTTGCTTCCCAGACCATTTATCTCTCTACTATATCCATCCATTTATCAATTCATCTACTGACTTATGTAATAATTAAAGCTCATTTATGATGAGCAAACTAATGACATGTACTTATGTTAATATTTCTAAGCTAAAGATTTTCATATTTAACTGATGGCTACTTTCTCTGGGGGAGGAAAGAGAGAGAGCATTTTTACCTATTCATTTACTTCATTGTTTACTTGATCTAACCTCCTAGAAAAGATATCAAGAAGGTTAGTCCTCCGGTATACTCTGGCCCCAAGTGTGCCATGTAATTGCCAGGACAAAGTAATAAAATTTCTTTTTCAAAGTTCCCTGATGGTTACTGCTAAGGGCATCTTGCAATCATAGTAAGAACCACAAGGACTGGTCCAGCCACAACACTGGTTATCAATGGGCTGAAACCAGCACAAAACAAATGGGTTTGCCCATGTTTATAGACTGAAGAAAAAAAGGCAAAGGGAATAAGAAATTGAAAATCAAGGAAGAAGTGATGTGAGGAAATGAGGTCAAGTATCCAGGTGGTAAATAGCACCTTGTTTGGAGGAAGTATACCTCATCCTAGGACTGAATGACTAATGCAAGGATGGGCTGGAGAAAATAAAATTCATATATGGGCAAGAGACTGGGAAGATAGTAAAGTACATGCCAATGATTTTTGGAGTGCATAATAACAATATGATAATAATAAAAGTGATTAAAGTGTTTGGTGTGCAAGACATTTTGCTAAGCATTTTACCTGAATTATCTAATTTGATCCCTTTAGTAACCCTGTGAAGTAGATGCTATTATTATTGTGCCTATCTTGCAGATGAGGAAACCAGGGTTGGGGCAAGATTAGCTTGCCCAAGATCACATGGTTAGTGCAGAGCTAGTAGCCTAACAATCAGCACACCACTGAAACTCTATGGCCATGAGAACCCTACTTTCACTGGTTCCATCTCTTAGTGTCAGAAAGAATGTGGGGACCAGGGCTTGGAGACCTTCCTTATAGTATTGGGCAGAGATGTACATCCTTACCTGGGCAAGGGATGCTAAATAACAAATAACTTAAGTATTTTTTTTAAATATATTCCTCTTGCTAACAAGCATAGCATGAAATTTTCTTGGTTTACATAAGCCTTAAGTGGTATGTGATCTTAGTGTTCTATTGTCTAAGCTGATTATTCTCAAAATATTGTTATAGTTGAATTGGTATTTAAAAGAGTCAATTTTTACAATCTCTTTTGAAAATTAAAGTAGCTGTCTCACTGCCTCTTCAATAAGTGGTGCTGGGAAAACTGGACAGCTACGTGTAAAAGAATGAAATTAGAACACTCCCTAACACCATACACAAAAATAAACTCAAAATGGATTAAAGACCTAAATGGAAGGCCAGACACTATAAAACTCTTAGAGGAAAACATAGGCAGAACACTCTCTGACATAAATCACAGCAAGATCCTTTTTGATCCACCTCCTAGAGTAATGGAAATAAAAACAAAAATAAACAAGTTAGACCTAATGAAACTTAAAAGCTTTTGCACAGCAAAGGAAACCATAAACAAGACCAAAAGACAACCCTCAGAATGGGAGAAAATATTTGCAAACAAAGCAAGTGACAGAGGATTAATCTCCAAAATACACAAGCAGCTCATGCAGCTCAATATCAAAAGAACAAACAGCCCAATGCAAAAATGGGCAGAAGACCTAAATAGACATTTCTCCAAAGAAGACATACAGATGGCCAACAAACACATGAAAGAATGCTCAACATCATTAATCATTGAGAAATGCAAATCAAAACCACAATGAGGTATCACCTCACACCAGTCAGAATGGCCATTATCAAAAAATCTAGAAACAAATGCTGGAGAGGGTGTGGAGAAAAGGGAACCCTCCTGCGCTATTGGTGGGAACGTAAATTGATACAGCCACTATGGAAAACAGTATGGAGGTTCCTTAAAAAACTAAAAATAGAACTATGATATGACCCAGCAATCCCACTACTGGGCATATACCCTGAGAAAACCATAGTTCAAAAAGAGTCATGTACCACAATGTTCACTGCAGCACTATTTACAATAGCCAGGACATGGAAGCAACCTAAGTGTCCATCGACAGATGAATGGATAAAGAAGATGTGACACATATATACAATGGAATATTACTCAGCCATAAAAAGGAACGAAATTGAGTTATTTGTAATGAGGTGGATGGACCTAGAGTCTGTCATACAGAGTAAAGTAAGTCAGAAAGGGAAAATCAAATACTGGATGCTAATGCATATATATGGAATCTACAAAAACGCTACTGATGAACCTAGTGGCAGGGCAGGAATAAAGATGCAGATGTAGAGAATGGACTTGAGGACACAGTGGGGTAAGGGGAAGCTAGGACAAAGTGAGAGAGTAGCACTGACATATATACACTAGCAAATGTAAAATAGACATCTAGTGGGAAGCAGCCGCATAGCACAGGGAGATCAGCTCGTTGCTCTGTGACAACCTAGAGGGATGGGATAGGGAGGGTGGAGGGGAGGCTCAAGAGGGAGGGGATATAGGTAGCTAGTGGGAAATAGCTGCATAGCACTGGGAGATCAGCTTGGTGCTTTGTGACCACCTAGAGGGGTGGAATAGGGAGGGAGACGCAAGAGGGAAGAGATATGGGAACATATGTATATCAGTTATATATAACTGATTCACTTTGTTGTACAGCAGAAACTAACACAACATTGTAAAACAATTATACTCCAATAAAGATGTTAAAAAAATAAAATAAAATGTAGTAGCTGTCTCAGCAACAAATCAGGAGACTCAGCATTTCAACTGAAATGTCCAATATCTTCCCATTAATTATCTCTTCTTGAATAAGGAGCACAAATCAAATGAGTCGACTTTACCCAAACCTGATAAGGTCTTGATTATTCTAAAGCAGCCTATGTTGAAGACACAGATGATACTTCTGGACCACCACTGTTGGGGAACAAGCTTTTATTTGTAGTCCAAAAGAATGAATATGTTACAATCTTCTACAGTCTTCTGTCCATAGGTTCAAGTGACCTGGAGAATTGGATGAGGAAGTTAAGGAGGTACAAATTACCTTACCTGGTTAGGGTTGCATGCGATCACCAGGAAGAGTATGTTAGTTTTGTGTGGGTGAGGGGTTTGGCTGTCTCCAACTGCCTATTAAAACGCTAACCCCCCCATGCCTTGTACAAGGTGGATACTCAAAAACTGGGTCCACAGAGGAATGGAAGAGGGCACATGTGAATACTAGGAGGACCTAACCTCCCTGCCAATACATACAGAAGTAAGTTATTGAATCACTGCTTTTTATCTTTCAATTTCAAAAAATTATCACACCATTTGTTTATATCATAGTCATCATTACCTGCCAGACTCGTCCAAAATCCCGGAAGCTTTTGCAACCACTGTAGCCCCCAGAGCCTTGTATAAATCAGCTTTATAGTAGATACTCAATAAGCAAATAGAATTAAATTGAAAATATCAGTTGTAGAGACTAAGATGAAAAATATTTAGGGTGTGGTGAGTAATATTATCAGTATCTTTATATCTAAACTATTTCTTACTAAATTTATATATATATATTCAACTAGTAAATATACATATAGTATATATATATATAAATATATGTACTAGTTTAATACACTGATATTTTGGTTCAAACATGAGAATTGCTTATTTTCTCATTATTAGTAAAGATACTACTAATCCAGAAGTTTTAACCTTTTTTTGTGCCACTCATCCCTTTGACAGTCTAATGAAATCTATATTCATAATTAAAGTAAAAGCTCAGTTTCAGTTAGAGAGTAGAAAAATCAGAAAGGTAATTTTTCTCTTTCATGTCTGCAGGCTCCCTGAATGCTATGGCACGTGGACACCAGGTAAAAAAAGTCCTGATGAAATCAATTTGAAATATGTGTTATTTCCACAGTGTAGGTAATACTCTCTTTATGCTGGCTCCATTTTTAAAAACAATCTGCCAGATTTATTGTATATATTCTATATTTTATATAATCCTCCTACTGTTCCAAACATTTTGAAAATAAATGTCCTCCATAAACAACTAATTTTAAATGGTCTTTCCCCCAAACTGGTATCACTAGCTAGAATACCCCTGTGCAGGTGAGATGGAAGCAAAGCTAGTGACCTCTGAACTTCCCTTTCTCTTCATTGTCTCCTAATCAGACACGCTTTTTTTTAAAACTTTATTTTATTGAAGTATAGTTGATTTACAATGTTGTGTTAATTTCTGCTGTACAGCATAGTGATTCAGTTATACGTATATATACATTCTTTTTCATATTCTTTTCCATTATGGTTTATCACAGGATATTGAATGTAGTTCCCTGTGCTATACAGTAGGACCCTGTTGTTTATCCAGTCAATATATAATCGTTTGCATCTGCTAATCCCAAACTCTCAGTCCATCCCTCCTCCCCTCCCCCTTGGCAACCACAAGTCTGTTCTCTACGTCTGTGAGTCTGTTTCGTAGATAAGTTCATTTGTGTCATATTTTAGATTCCACATATAAGTGATATCAGATGGTGTTTGTCTTTCTCTTTCTGACTTACTTCACTTAGGATGATAATCTCTAGGTCCATCCATGTTGCTGCAAGTGGCCTTATTTCATTCTTTTTTATCAGCCACACTTTTTGACTTGGGGAGGAGAGTGATGAACCAGTGTTACTCTGTGTTTATAGCAACTGCCTGGCCTTTCCCTCCTTAACGCAGATGCTTAAGCCACACACCTGAAATATGAACCTGAATCCCAAGCACAGTGTTTTCATCATGCACATATCCGTGTCTCAGGCTTCCTCTTCTCCCTCTTTAGCATATGCAGGTTCCTTTAGGGAACATTCTTTTCATCACAGAGTGAGAATTCACTAGAAGATCTGAGAACAATTTGGAAATTTTTGACTTTGTTTGCCATGAACTCCTAAATGAGTAATTTCTCTTCGGTAAATGAGAAGGAAGTGCTGAAAGATCATTGAAGATTATTTACATTGTTTACATTGATTATTTACATTAAAAAAACAAAAAAAAACTCTCAATTTCTTCTTCCTCCAACTATTTTAATAAGCAAATAATTTGAATAAAGAAATCAATTCTTTAGTGGCTTCTTTTTGACAAAGGACACAAGCCTCACTGTTATATAACTTAAGTAGTTGGAGGTGGGTAAACACTAAGCCATTTCCTTAGATTGTATTCTTGTATTAGTTTTTTCAGAAATACAAGAGCTGAAGCAAGACAAAAAACGAACTGTGCCTTTTTATTACTTTTTTCCCCTTTAAACTAAATCTTCTTCCGGGGATCCGTGTCTATATCCTCCAAAAGTACAGCTTCAATTTTCACTTTGAAAAATGGGCTCAGGCCACATTCTTCTCCGCTGGACACTTAGTTTGTTCTGGTCTTTCTGGAAAGCATCACCATCCTTGGGATCTGCCAGCAGCCTGCATGGAGTAACGCCCCTGTAGCATGCCACCAGGTTTGCCAAGGGGAGCCGGAGGAAAACAGAGAGAGGCAATCGTTGCCTATATTTAGAGTTCTGCCATTTTAACAAAAGTGTGATATATTGAATGAGACTGCCAGTGGAATTAGTTTTATTCTCCACATAACTTATTATTTTAATTGTAAAATTAGCTTTTGTTTCGACATTTGGCAGCTTCAGCAAGTTGAAGGAAAATGGTGGCCTCACAAATCGTAATTGGATTCTGTAGTTGTTGCTACAACATAGCTTGCTTCTCGGTTATGGTAAAATATGAACGTCAGGGTCTCTTACAAAACTTCACTCATGATTCATGACCTGGACTCAGTAAAAACTGACTCTCCTTTCCAAACAACCTCTGAAGGTTACAAAGCTCCATTATGATTATTTTATTAAAGGATCTCCAGCTGCAAGGAAGAAGGTCACTGGGTGGGACCAGAATCAATTTTCTATCTAGTAGAGAAGGATGCCAGGAACTAGCAAATTAAAACCAGGAGGGATAAAAACAAAGATTGCAAATGAAAGGAAGCATTGAACACAGAGTCCCATCTGCCATAACAGTTTGAAGATAGTGAACGTAGCCTACAAGAAGCTGGAGAGAAAGTCTGTAAGAAGTCAAATAAAGGACCAAACTGAGGAGTCTATGGTCGTATCAGAAGGAAGTGAGAAGTAGTTTTAAAAGCAGAGCAGGCAAATATCTGCCTTCAAAGATAATTTTAAATAGCGTTTTCTAAAAGTGAGCAGTTAAAACAATGAGACACCACTACACACCTCTTAGAATGGCCAAAATCCAAAACACTAACAACACGAAATGTTGATGAGGATGTGGAGAAACAGAACTCTCATGCATTGTTGGTAAGAATACAAAATGGTACAGGCGCCTTGGAAGACAGTTTGGAGCTTTCTTGCAAAACTAAACATACTCTTACCATACGATCTAGCAATCATGCTCCTTGGTATTTCCCCAAAGGAGTTGGAAACTTTTGTCCACACAAAAACCTGCTAACAGATGTTTATAGCAGCTTCATTCATAATTGTCTAAACTTGGAGGCAACCAAAATGTCCTTCAGTAGGTGAATGGACAATTAAACCGCGGTACATCCAGACAATGGAATATTATACATTGCTAAAAATAAATGAGCTATTGAGCCATGAAAACACATGGAAGAAACGTAAATGCATATTACAAAGTGAAGAAGCCAGTCTGAAAAGGGAGGGAGGGAAGAATAGGTGGAGCACGGAGGAATTTTAGGGCAGTGAAACTACTCTGTATGATACTATAATGCACCATAATTATACAATAATAATATATGTATAATACCATAATACTATAACATATTATAATGTATAACACATGTCATTATGTCTTTGTCCAAAGCCATAGAACGTACAACACCATGGGTGAGCCTTAATGTAAACTATGGATTCTGGGTGATTTTGACATGTCACCGTAGGCTCATCAATTGTAACGAATGCACCACTCCGGTGGAGGATTGATGATGGGGGAGGCTCTGTGTGATGGGGGGAGGCAGGGGAGATATGGGAAATCTCTGTACCTTTCTCTCAATTTTGCTGTGAACCTAAAACTGCTCTAAAGAAATGAAATGTGTGTGTTTTTTTAAATGAGTAGCATTCTTCTAGAAATTTTTCCTGAGTAACAATATGGCAAAATATGTGTATAAGGATTTCCGTTCTGGCTTTGATTATACATAGAAAATTGGAAACAATCTAATGTTGAACAAGAGGAACACCCTATCATCCTTCTCAGCTTATTAGGCAGCTCTCAAATATGAAACTGTACTTCTGCATGTATGGTGTGGAAAGATGCTTGGGACCCACTGCCCAGTGAGAAATCAGAATAATGATGATTTTCTTAAATGTCATGAGGACCTACCATGGACCAGTTGATATGCTTATCTCATTTTAACCCCTCTAACCAGCCTCTGGGGTGTACATGTTATTGTGATATAATTTCACATAAGGAAACTGAACCTAGAGTTGGGTGAGTACTCTGTGTGAGTACTTTATTACTTAGGTTAAGTTACTTGCTTAAGTTTAGTACTTAGGTCAAATACTTACGGAGCCAGTAACTAGAAAGGCTATGGTTTGAACGCAGGTTTGCCTGGCTCTAAAATTCATGCCCTAAACTACTGTATACAAAAGCATGCAGAATATAATCTTATTTTTTAAGAAAAAAATTCATAAATATATAGTCAAAGTAAACTATTTCATCATGCATTCCATTATGCATTCTTTTTTCACAAACTGGTTGCATCTTAAAATTGATTGTGTCTTACAGCTGCTGCCAGTTTGGGCTGTAAAGAGGCTGATTTCTTTCAGAGAGTATTTGGAATTGCTTCTGCCAGTTTTTAAATTAAATTAAATTAAATTCTTTAGGAGTTTTGGACCACACAGGAGCTGTGAATTCAGACCACAAACCTGTAGAGAGGTAACAACTTGTGTTTCAAATTCTCAAGGGAGAACTTTTTTCCTTCCTCCAGCACTAAGTTGAGAATAAAAGTTCCTTTCTGTTGCTTTCTGTATAGTGTGTGTGTACATTTTGGGTCCCAGGTTTATTCAGGGGGTATCTATTATCTTATTAAATTCCCCATCTTGGGTTTTTATCTTTCTTAGTGGTATATCTCATAATCAATGACTCTATAGTTATACAAAACATGGTACCCTCATCAAAATGTCCACGGTGATTATCTATTGTGAGTAGTTTTGTTCTTTTAGCTTATTTTGTTTACAAAGTATTCTACAAAAAGCATGAATTGGTATTTTTTAAAAGTAATATGAAAACATTGAATCAGCCAGTGTCTTGTAATTCTGAAACAACCAAGTGATGTAGCTGGATCATAGACATACCAATACCTAGTCTGTCTGTCATATATGCGTATATATACAATGCATATACACACAAACACACATGTACATATGCACATGCATACACTCATATATAAAAAGAAAGTATATATTATGTGCATAAAGTATTATACATCCTGTAAATATGTTATATATTATAAATATATATTGTATATATTATAATACAATAAATTATAAATCATATAAATATGTATGATAAATTAACTGTATATGCGATGCACGGTAGTACGTTTGTGTGTGTGTATATGTATATGTGTGTGTGTGTATATTTATATATATATATATATACATAGACTGGCCTTTTTGCTATTTTCGGGGTGACATTACATTAGATAAAGGTGGTAGGTAGCTGTAAAAGTGAAGAGAAAGCCGCTGACTTGGCAACATGCTGGCATATTTGGGGAAGTAAGCAGAGAGCCCTGTCTGATCTCCTCAGTCTGCACGAACTCCTAAACAGGGCTGACTGACCTGAGACTCTCAACAACATTCCAAAATGGCAGAGCTGCCTCAGTTCCAGAACCCTACCCAAACCCCAACCCCTTATCCATTAAAAAAAAAAAAAAACAGAACAGGTTTTTACTCAACCATTATTATTGTGAGGAGTTCCTGATGTTTGGTGGGGGGTGAGCAGGTGAACACCATCAATGACAAGGAGGTCGTCATCGCAGCAGTTCTTGAGACGCACCTGTATGGAAAACAGGAAGGCACAGATGACAGAGAAGGGTCACAAGCTCATGTCTATGGGTTCAGGTATGCAACATAACATCTAGATGGGGAAGCTGCCATACCCTCCTAGTCTTCCAGAGAATTTTTATGTGAAATTTCCTGGCTTTAAGATATTACCTCAATTTGTAAGAAGATAATGCTGGGGAGGGTGTGCTAAACACACCTGCCACCTAAATATAGCACACCATGACCTCTGGATTAGCATGTTTGAAAGAAGAGAAGACACTGCCTTCAAGAAGCTGGACTCTGAAGATGGTGAAAACATAAATTTCAGAGTAGATGCAGTGGCAAAGTTCTGTGGGAGCAAGAAGATGGATCATTTATTCCTGAGGGAATCAGGAAAGTAATCATTGAGGTACCACTTGAACTGGGTCTTGGAAAATAAATAGGACTTTCTCATGTAGAGGGATGAGGAAAGGATACTACAGGTAAAGCTAAGGTAAAAGATATCTCAGGTAAAAAGACTATATTCGTTTGCTAGGGCTTCTGTAACAAAAGATCACAGACTCAGTGGCTTAAACAACAGAAATGTATTGGCTCATAGCTCTGGAGATTAGAAGCCCAAGGTCAAGGTGTCCTCAGGTGTCTCCTGAGGCCTCTCTCCTTGGCTTGTAGATGGCCGTCTTCTTCTGTGTCCTCACATGGCCCTTCCTCAGTGTGTGCATCCCTGGTGTCTCTTCCTCTTTTTATAAGGACATCAGTCCTACTGGGTTAGAGCCAAACCCTAACCCCTCATGTTAACTTCATTGCCTCTTTAAAGATTCTATCTACAAATACAAAGCTACCGGGGGTTAGGGATTCAACATATGACTTTTAGGGAGACACAATTCAGTCCATAACAAAGGGCGTGAAGAAATAGAAGTCTATGTTTTAAGGAGTTACTAGATTCAGCGTGCCTGGAATCTGTATACAAAAGGAAGAGGGTGCTGGGAGAAAGACTGAATATGAAGTTCTGACACCTGAGTATGAAGACGGCCATGTCCTGCTGAGACATTAGGGCTTGTCCTGTAAGCAAGAATATGGTGTGATGTGACTTGAGTTCTAGGAAGGCATCACAGGACATACATGCAATGGACCGGAATAGGGAGGCTGGGCCAAGTTGGAAGGCTCGTCAAATGAGGCTGCCAAGAGATGAACCAAGGCAGCATGAGTATGGACAAGAGGGCAGAGGCAGAGACACATCTGAGGACAAATAGTCAGGCTTTGCTGAGTGGTTGGTGGTTGTATTTGGAAGATGGGAAAAGATAGAAGCCAAAGATGTCTCATAAATTCCTAGCCTGGGCTATACTATGTCCTGAAGAGGTACACCAAGAGGAAGACATCAGGAGGTAGATCTAGTGGTATGTCTTTATTTTGTTCCATTTATTTAATTCATTCTTTTGGTGGATTCGGGGCATAATAAGTTCGATTCTTATTGGTAGATATAAGATGCTTGAAGGGTATCCAGGGAGAAATGACAAATATCTCCAGTTGGAAATATAAGTGTAAGGTAGAAGTTAGGGTGGTAAATATAGATCTGGAATCAGGAGCATATGGGTAACAGCTGAAATTATGACAGAAAATAATATCACCTCATTGGCAGAACAGATCAAGAAAAGGAGTAGATGATGGTGGAACCCATCACCAGTTTAAGGAGCAAGTAAAGGAAAAGGAGTTGCTGAGAGACTGAGAAGGATGATCAGAGAGTGAGGTAAGACCTGGAGAGTAGTGTCCTGGATGATACGTAGGGGAGAGTTTTAGGGGTTGATCAGTAGGGTCTAATGACATGTATCAATAGAATGAAACCCAAAACAGACCATCGAATTGGAAAATGAGGTCAACTGCAACTGACACAGTCCATCCAGAGTGCTATGACAAAATTACCATAGGCTGGATGGCTTAAACAGCAAATATTTATTTCTCTTAGTTCTGGACTGAAAGCTGGAAGTTCAAGAGCAGGATTCATTCCAGTGCAGTCAGGTTCTTGGTGAACACCTTCTTCCTGGTTAACAGATGCTGTATCCTTACATGGTGGGCAGAGAGGGAGAAGGAGAGAGAGAATGAGAAAGAGAGAGAGAAAGAGCTAGCTCTCTGGTCTCTTCTTGTAAGGGCACTAATCCCATCAGAGGGGCTCTATCCTCGTGACCTCATCTAAACCTAATTACCTCCCAAAGATCCCACTTCTTAATATCGTCCAATTGGTGGTTGGGACTTCAACATGTGAATTTGGGGATATGCAAATATTTAGTTTGTAGCCATAACCTTGGCAAAAACAGTTTTGGGAGGATGAGGTTAGCAGAGGCACTGCAACAAGCTGAGGAATTAATGGGGGTATAGAGAGTGTACTGGTAAGAGTACTCTCGAGGCTGATTTCAAAAGAAAGGAAAGAAGCAGTGTCTGGTGAGACTGTTTTTCAAGGAGCCATGCAGCCCCAGCGAGATAGGAAAGATGCAGCAATTCTTAGCACATGCAGTCCTTACAAGATGCCCTTCAAACAGACATTACTGCCTACACTTTACAGATGAGGAAGCTGAAACTCAGAAAGATTAAGTCAATTTCTCCAGGCCACCCAGCTGCGTAAGTGAATGAAGCCAGGATTTTAACCCAAGTCTTTCTGCATCTGAAGAGTCCCCACATCCCATGTAAGAGGTGCAAAGGTTAAGTAATGAGTTATAAATGTGAGGGCTGCAGGAGACATACAGTTGGGCATAGATTACATCGATTCTGAATGCCACTTTCTGGACAGAGGGGCACTCTCTCCTGGATGGCGCTAAGAAGCATCAGTCACTTTAGCTGAAAGCTCTTAATAAATTCTGTTACTCAGGTGGCACCTGGCATAATGAGATAGTAGTCGGTACCTTAATAAAACTGAGTCTTACAAAAAGAATCATTGCATACCTGTGCAGCAATCCACAACCTAGGAAAAACCAAGCAACTGCTTCTTTTTCTGGAAGATTCCTGCAAACTCCTCTTTGTCTAGCTCTAGTCCCCTGTCACTGTTGGGTTGTATAGAAGCGCCTCAAGGTTTGTCAGAATGTGGTACCATTCTTCAGACTACGGCATTTAACCAAAGGCTAAACTCGGAAAATTCAGTATCCAGTCCTCTACTCAATAAGATGAAGGGTAAATACACGGGCAACTGGCTGAGTATTTCAGTGCTTGACTTTCGTATTTCTCCTTCATTCTACAAAATATTTTACTCTGCCCCTGCCCTCCATCTGTCTTTGTATTATTCTATACAAGTGAAACTCTCGAAATGGCTAAAGTGTATTTATGAGGCTCTAAATGGAAGCATCCCATTTATAACTGGGGCAAAGCTGTGTGTCCTGCATTTAGGCTTAATAGCCAAGTCTCTTTCTCAAAGAAACTGTCCAGAAAAACCAATTTTGTTGAAGTTGCTCTGCATTTGGAATGCTGTATGTAGACAGTTTACCTCTTGTTCCCAAAATTCTCAGGCCATTAGGTTGGAAGTGTGAATGGGTATATCATATAAAACACAAGAATGACCCAAAGTTTACAATAAATAAACAGTTTAGTGTAGCCGTAATCACACATTTCACACTTGCTTGTCTGAAACTGGTGACAGGAAGAGTGACTACCTTTTCCAACTATGGCAACAATTAAAGTGCTCAATGACATAGGAAAGGTTTCATTTCTGAAATATACCTGAATCATAGATTTTTATATAACCGCCAAGTTTATCCAAAGAATTAGAAGTGGAAAATGATTTTCAGAAATAGAGATTCTCCAGCCCCTCTACAAATACTCTGTGTGAGTGTGAACAAGCTCCTTTATTTCTCTGGTTCAGGGTCCCTCTGTCTGTCTTGATTCTGTGGCCCCCAGTAGGACTCCTCCTCCTCCTCCTCCTCCTCCTCCTCCTCCCCCCTTCCCCTCCCCCTTCCCCTCTCCCCCTGCCCCCCTTTCCCCTCCCCCTCCCCCTCCTCATCCGAGATCAGACCTGCGGTGCTGGGCTTTCTCACCCATAGAGGTTGATCAAGGAGAAAAATATGACCACAAGGTGGCAGTAGCACACACAAGCTTTATTTGGGCTCCCCTTTGACATGTTTATGCCTGGGCAGTCCCTCAGAGCATGAAACTATCCAGAGGCTTCAGCAGAGGGACCACCATCCAGAAGAGGAGGGCAAGGGAACTCCCGGGGTGGGGGGGGATCAGAGAGGGGCCTTACACATCTAACTGACATCACTCTGCAGCCCAACAGGGGATCTTTGGGTCACAGAGCGTCAAAGGGCAGCAGCACCAACCTGGGGTCCTTATAGTCCCAGTTTATCTTCCGTGTCTCTAGAAGACGTTGGGGAGTTTCACGGGGTATGCAAACAAGGCAGGCTCTAAATGGCAAAACAAACAAACAAAAAACAGCTTATTGGGGCTATATTTGAAACAATTGGATGTGTAAAAAATGGAGTTTGGCACAGACTTTTGAGTTGACAGGTTTTCACAGTAGTGAGGAAATGAACCATCTAGGGGTTAATATACAGAGGCCATCTTTGGCTCATTTATAAAGCACCACTTCTTGTTGCACATCCTTTGTCTCTGCCTGAAGCTGCTGTTCCTGCATGGCCACACCTCGTCTCAGCCTGCTCCCAGGTTCTAGCCATCTCCACGTGGCAGTCCCAGCATGCCCCACTCTAATCCTATCACTCCTTGGCTCTCCAGGGGCCTCCGCACTGGAGTTGTTATGCTCAGACTTTTACTTCGTCTCTGATGGTATGTCCTGCCTGGGCTCTATCCCCGTCCTTGTGTTTTCTCTGGTACCTGGACAGATTCCTGACCCCTGGCTCTCTTCCCCTTCATTTCTTTGTTGCTGCCTTAACAGCATTTATTTCAGACTGCAGTTAATTCACTTTTACATATTTTTTTTATTCATGCTCCGCTTTCCTCCACTAGAGAACGCAGACCTCCCCGGCTTTGTTCACTCCTGGATTACCAATGCCTGGAATAATGCCTGTTACAGAGCAGGTGCAAAGTTGCTGAATGAATGAATGAATGATACGATACACCTCATGGCCGTGTAATCTAAACCTTCTCCGAGGAAGGAAGTACACAGTTTTCTCAAAGCCACTTAAAGTGATAATATTCATGCATAAGTTCCAGGAAGTTTGTTTTAAAACACAAATTGATTATTAAAGTCTCTTTTTTCCTGCCTTTAAATATTGTATCTTCCTGCAGTGATTACTTTATAGTGATTAGCTTAGGTTTGGCACCTAAGGAGTTGCTCGTATCAGTGACTATCCAAGACCAGTGATCATATCATGAATATTTGTGAATCATCTATTGCTTGACACATGACTTCAAAGGCTAGAAAACACTGCTTACATTTCATTCCTTTAACAAATATTTATTAAACATCTATTATGTGTCATTTACTAGGTTAAGCCCCAAAGATGAAATGGTAAAGCAAAACAGGTGGAATGACAAACACTGGTATTCTCTATGTCAGGATTTTTCCAAAAAGTGTTCTGAGAAGCATAACACAGAGATACTTCTTTTAAAAATTTGAAGTCTTCCATAGTCAAATAGGTTTCAGAAGCCTTGTAGACGAGACCTCTTCATGAAGATTCATTTTCAGGTGAAAGTGGAAGAGACTTTGAGAAGTTCTGTCATTTAAAAGCAGTCTTGGACTTCCTGGGTGGCGCAGTGGTTAAGAATCCGCCTGCCAATGCAGGGGACATGGGTTCGAGCCCTGGTCCGGGAAGATCCCACATGCCGTGGAGCAACTAAGCCTGTGAGCCACAACTACTGAGCCTGTGCTCTAGAGCCCACGAGCCACAACTACTGAGCCCACGTGCCACAACTACTGAAGCCCGCACGCCTAGAGCCCGTGCTCCGCAACACGAGAAGCCACCGCAACAAAGAGTAGCCCCCGCTCGCCACAAGTAGAGAAAGCCCGCGTGCAGTAATGAAGACCCAAAACAGCCAAAAAATAAATTAATTAATTAAAAAATAAAATAAAATAAAAGCAGTCTTAATCCAGAATTTTCTGTCACTATGGATGTCCTAGTAATATACCTCAGAACTACTGTTTGGCAAAATATTCCTTGGAATACGTTCTTCTAGCTAGCTCAGTCATAAACAAGTATACACCAGAGCCCAGAGGAACTGGTCAAGAAAGAAACGTTTGTTCCTCCACTTGCAATCCAGGGAACAGTAGTGAGAACGCTGAGGCTCTTTCAGGTCAGTAGAAGAGCGTGTTGTAGCATCCACGTTTATCTACATTTGCACTTGGGCTTGTAGCATCCATGTTTATCTACATTTGCCCTTGGGCTTTTCCACATAACTGGCAATTCACTTATGATATTTAATCACATCTACGTGCTTCTTACCAAAAACAGCACTCATCATTTTGTTAATTCCAATAAAAGATTTGTGTTGCAATTGTTTTATTATTGTAGCATACAAGTGTAGGCAAAGTATAGGATTTACTAGGTCTTATTGGAAGCTCCAGTTTTAAGAGATTGAAAAACCCACCATTTCTGCCATATCCATAATAGCTAATGTTGATTGAGTTTTTTTATGTGCTAATTTCTTTTAATTTTAAAAACGTCCCTACAAAGTAGTTCCTAATATTACTTCCAATTGACTTAAACAAACAGCTATTAAGTATACGTACATACATGTGGGTGGATGGAGGTGATCTAAATCCAAATCCAGGCTATTTGACCCAAAGCCTGCTTAATCGTGGCACTAATCATATAATGATTCCCTAGACTTGTTCTGTTCAATACAGTAGCCATGAAGCCCATGTAGCAATGGAACACTTGTACACATTGTGATGTACCTACAGGAACATCAGTATTTGAAGATGAGAGATGAAGAAAAACTGGAAAAGGAGCCTGAGAAGGAAAACACCAGGGTGTCCTGGGGTGTCCAGGACTTCAAGTGAAGAGAGTGTTTCACGGGGAGAGAGAAGTCAACTCTGTGAAATGCCGAAGGTCAAGTTAGAAAACTATCAGAAAAGGACCATTGGACTGGGCAATGTTGGTGTCAGTGATGACCTTGGTAGCAATAATTTTGGTGCCTTCAGAGAAATGAAAACGTGGCTGAAATTCATTCAGTTGGAGGGGGAAAGTTGGAGATGGTGAGCCTAGACAACACTTTTGAGAAGTTCTGCTGTAAAGGGAAGGAGAGAAATAGGACAATAGCTAGAAGGTGAAATTGGTTCAAGAGAAGGTTTTTTTTTTTCTAGGAATGGAGAAATAGGAGCACGTCTGTATACTGACGGTTATGATCTGGTAGGCTGGGGAAATTTGCTGATGTACTAAAGAGGGTTTAAAATTGCTAGAGCAATGGGCTTCCCTGGTGGCACAGTGGATAAGAATCTGCCTGCCAATGCAGGGGACACAGGTTCTATTCCTGGTCCGGGAAGATCCCACATCCCATGGAGCAACTAAGCCCGCGAGCCACAACTACTGAGCCTGCGCTCTAGAGCCCGTGAGCCACAACTACTGAAGCCCACGTGCCTAGAGCCTGTGCTCCACAAGAGAAGCCACTGCAATGAGAAGCCCGCGCACCACAACGAAGAGTAGCCCCCGCTCGCTGCAACTAGAGAAAGCCCGCACGCAGCAACGAAGACCCAACGCAGCCAAAATAAATAAATTTAAAAAAATTTTTTTTTAATAAAAAAATAAATAAAATTGCTGGAGCAATGTCCTCGAGTAGACATCAGTGGCTGGGATATTCAGAAACAGTTGGTTCATCCATAATGAGAGAGAGAAGTAAGATTACATGGGCACAGACACAGGTGGATGGGTAGGTGTAAGGGTGGGAGCTTATGGCAGTTCTCTTCTGATTATTTCTGTCTTTTCAGGAAAATAGGAAGAAGGTCATCAGCTGAGATTTAGAGGTCTGAGAAGAGGAGAAAGGATGAATTTGTCACCCAGAGAGCAGCTAGGTGGATGACCTGGGGAAACACCACGATTGCCAAGCAGCATACACCGCCCACTTGATGTTGGTAAATGTGAGTTTAGAGCGACCCTAATCCACATTGCTGTGTGTTTTTCTCCAGCGATGTACAAGGAGACCAAGAAATGTTGCTAATCAAGAGAGGGACACGGGAGTTGAAGATATAGGCAAAGAAATGATTTTAATGATGGAGGCTGGAAATTAAGGATCAAAGTTAGAACATGAGAGAAGTAAGGGACAGCGGCAACGTGGTAGGACCCTTGGGAGTAGCAGTGCTGCTGGGGAATCAGGGTCCTTGATTCCCTGGGAGAGTTACAACGGTGGGATGTGGGAGAGATGCAGAGTTTGTAGTTATGGAATGACACAGAAGGAGTGAAAGGCTGAGATAGAGGAGGAAAATGAGATCATCAGCCCATGAAAGTCAAGGAACTGTGACAGGGGCTTTGAAATCCCCAAGAATTAAGACTGGAGTAGTAGAAGAGAAAGTGAGTCAGCAACTCAGATCTTTAAGGAGGGGGAAGGAGTAAGGGTTGTGATGGCGAAGAGGACATAGGTAACTGTCCCGGGAGGACTGTGGTGAGATTGGTTCACCTGCTTCATGTGTAACCAGACTTAGGGTGGATGGGATCTGACAAATCCAGCTGTTCGATTCAGCCACACAGAGGCCAGCTCTCCCATCCTTAGGTACTTGGTCTCACGGACAGAAACAATCTGAATCCATCAAACATTTTTCCCTGTGGCATATCTGCATAGAGAGCTGTCAAAAGCTTGTAAAATCCTGACTGCTAAAAGCAGGCTATGATATTGTCATCAGTTTAGTTCACAAACAAATACACAAATCCATGGGGTAAAATGAACAGCTATCACATTTACCATTATTGGGTCGGGGGAAAGGACTGTCTTTCCCAAAACCCAGTAAAAACTTTCGCAGCCAGACCTTTCAATGATTGACAATGATTGGAGGAAAGCTTTATTTTAATTATTTTCATATGAAACATTTTCCAAAACCTCCTCATGTTGTCACACAGGCTTTAATTACTTATCTCTTTGTTTTGGTCACCAGCTCTGCCAGGACAAGCCGGTGCCAACATTCTCGTCTATTGCTTTTCTCTCCAAATCTGGAATACCTGTTTCTCAGGTCCTAAAACAGCCATGTTTACCAAAATTAATGCTCAGTGGAACAGGTATTCAATTCAAAATCAGGAAGCAATTGAATTCCACGTGGCCAATAATTCAGTCATTTTTAAAAGAAGACATTCTCAAGAGGTAAAGAGGAGACCAGGCACATTTGATATAGAAACACGCATCATGTCTCTCTTCAAGGTCTTTGCACATTTTCTGTCTTACCCAAGCCTTCTCCCCTCAGACAGCTGCTTTCTCACTTCTTACTTTATTCTGGTCTCTGTTGAGGTGTTATGTCCCCGGCGAGGTCTGCCCTGACCACCCTATCTAAAACGGCACTCTTACCCTATGCCTCGCTCACCAACTGAGCTACTCTCTCTGATTTTTGTTTGTCTCTACCTGGGACCTTGTCTGGTTACCAGTAAACACCCAGTGCCTAAAACACTGGATCGGACACAAAGCAGCACTTAATAAATATTTATTGAATGATTGAACAGGTGACCGTGAGAAAGATCATCCCAGGGAGAGAAAAATTTTACAAATGTTTTAGGTTCATAATAAGAAAGCATAATTTAGAATATACCTTCTGCAAGTTTAAACTGTTAAAAATATAGTCATGTCACAGAAGGCAATACAATGAAACTTTCTGCTGAAAAGAGAATTCCACTTAAGTAAGAAAAAGCAAAAAAAAAAAAAAAAAAAGTCAGTCTAAAAGATATTTTACTTGAAAGGTAAGTGCTCAGAAACAGTGTCTTATAATGGAAGCATTTCATCAAGTACATTGTGTGCTTGACAATACACTTTCACTAGTGTAATTTATGTCGTGGTTGCTTTAAGCATGTCAAGATACACACATATTAAACATAAAAACTACACAAAAATGTATACAGAACTCATTGTCTAGTTTTGAGAAAGAGGTAAGTCTTACTTCTGGTTGATAATCACATTGGTATTTATGAGAATTGCTGTGTTAAGTGTCATAAGGTCCTCCTTGCCAAAGGATCAATTTAATATTCTGCCCTAAGGAGCAACAATCATCTGAATAGTTTCCTCCTTATAGATTCAGGCAATATGAGACAGCATTTTCAGATATTCCTGGCTGAATTCCAACTCCATATTCACAAGTTCATTGATTTGGTTGGGGAAATGAGTGAGGAGGATGGGGGTGGGGGTGGGGGGATGGGCAGACACACAGACCAAAGCAAACTAGCTGAATTACTACTTTCATTTGTTGTGCAGACCTACCAATAAAACACAACTGTAGCTCAGTTTCAGAAATGGCACTACCACCCTGCTGCTTATTTTCCATTTGAAAGAAAGAAACTCTGCTAGCTTAGTGATATCATTATATATAGACATTTGTCTGTTCATTTCTAAATATATGTTATCTATAACTCACTCAGCCCCAAGACTTTGTTCCATTTTTTCCAGATCCTTGGGCATCTACTTAAGCAGAAATCTGCAAATGCTCTTCTGGAATTCTTCAGGGCAGCCTAAAAGGGAAGTTTCATAAAAGTCAGAAAGAAAAATTATTCACATCCATTTTAGACATTAAGCTCCCTCCAGCTACGCAAGTTAAATCATTTTTACTCTTTTACAAAATAATTTCTATTTTTTAAGACTTATAACTTACTTTCAAGATTTTAATCCATGTTCCTAACACATAGCCCCATGATAAACTCTTAACCTTACCCAAGTAGCAGAGGGGCTACAGACACACTTTTAACCTGATAGAACTTGAGGTTGACCTTTTTTAGTCTCAAATACAGTCCACAATCTTCCAAGATTAAGGGGCTTAGAGCAAAAAGAAGGTGAAATGTGTGTCCAGCATTTCAAATAATCTTGCTTTCTATGCTGGGTGATTTATCTTCTGTACCCTGAAAGTAGTCACTAGCTTTCATTCATTCATTCACTCAGTCTTCACTCTTTGTTCAACAAAACTTTTGGAAACACCTACTAACGATATGGAAGTATAGTAGGTGTTGGAATAGTACAGATTATCATTGGTCACCGTTTGCATTAATGTCCCTCTCGCCCTGAGAGGCACAGCCTCTTGCCCTTGTGATTTGCAGAAACCCAGTGTTCCACATTCACCTAGCAGACCTGTCAGAGAGGGGTCATCACCTAACTTCCAAAAACAGACATTTCTTCAGGCTTATAATGCAAGTGGATTCATAATAGTCCCTTGAGGGGATGCTGTCTTTATCATCTAGGGTATTTCAGGATGTCTATGGAAAATGCTCACTAAATTTATTCAAAGACCCTTGGTGGACTAATTTCATTACACTATACTGGACCCAGGAAATGGTGCTTCTCAAAAAGGTCATTGGATGTTTTCTGTACCTTCTTCCGCCATGAATAATTTATCAAAATGCATCCTCAAATTCTGAACAAGACAAATACAGAATGAATTATTAACACAAGCTTCCCCAACCTAATCATCTTCTCTTCCTCTTTGACTTTATCCCCCTCACTGCTCTTATCATGACTCAGTAGAAAAGTCTCTATTCTGGGCTCTTGCGTCAAAGAGCTGAGTACTCAAAGGGTTTGTGTCTCGTTTCTTTGTCTGTGAAGGGAAGTGTTGAATTAAATGATTTTATGGCCTATCAGCTCTTGATAATTTGTCATTTTCACATCAAGATTTAGGAATAGGATTCTTTTTTGCCCCCAAGTGCAATCCAGCTACTTATCCGAATGAGGGTTTGAGAAATCTCTACCCAGTGTTAGGTGAAAATCGATGCTTGGAATAGAAGGTAAGTTGCCACTGGTTACTCGCATAATAATGTATCCAAGTCGTTGGTAGCACTTGTTCAAAGCTGGAAGAAGATAAGGAGAAAGTCAAGTGGAGTACGGAAATTATGGTTTGGCTGCTCATCAGTGAATTCTCTGAGAGAAGATACTTCCATCACTCCCTTATTCTTTGATTGCATCTGGCAGACTTCGGGCCTTTCCCTTAACGCCAAAAAGTTTAACCTGGTGGATATGCTTTGCCTTTATTTCTTTCTTGCCACTTTCCATCTTCATCACTCCTCTCTCTACCCACCCCACCCCTTCCCCTTGTTCTTTTGTGCTACCAACCAGTTGCTGTTTTCCCAATCTGCAATGGAACTGAAAGATGGTGGAGAGAGAGGGAGAAAGGGAGAAATATGTGTTGGAATTGTCTGCTGGAAACAGAAATATAATTAAGAGCAGGGAGTGATTGTCATATACTTACTTTCCTTGCTTCCCCTTGCTCCTGGTCCAAGAGTTTTTCATTGAAACGATGTGCACTGTGGGTCTGATGGGCATAAAATAAGACTTGATGTTGATGGTGGATGTCTAGGCTTGGCACATCTTATAATGAGTATGTAATCTAGCAGGATATGGGGGCCTTCAAGGAGCCAGAAGTCTTGGACTCCACAGTGAATCCATCAAAGCAAGTGGAGGAGGAGGGACAGGGAAAGGGAGAAGTGAGATGGAGAGAGCAAGACAGGAAGTCAAGGGGAAGAGAGAGAGGATGTACATTCAGTCCTGACAGTATTCATCTAACTCAGTACATCTCACCCAGGAAGAGTGCCTTGGCCGCTCTTGGCTTGGCCTGGGAATAGATGACATCAGATTTCAAAGATCTTTTTCTTCAGTACCTTTAAAAAGATAACTACATCCACAAAAATTATGCTGACAGCCTAATTAATTGATCCTGCATGACCGAATAGCATACTGTAAAATGGAAGATGTATTATGTATCATTGGAAAACACTACATCTGATATATGTAAGTTCTCACAAATGGTTTCTTAGGGGTTATGAAGATAAGACTGAACTGTGTTCATTTGGTTTTCACATTGATTGTGAACATATCATATACAAGACCCTGGAGCAATAAGCGATGGAGAAGACAGGGTCCATACTATTGGGAAGCTGATGGTTCTGGTGGGGTAGGATATTGGTCAGTCTTCTGGGCTGCCAGCAACAGAAACCACTCTGGCTATTTTCAACCACAACAACAACAAAGGTATTTTTAAAGACGGTTACTGGGTAGCTCAAAGAATCACCAGACTAGCTGGACATTTTCACTGGAACTAACAGAGGCCACCACTGCCAGAGTCATGTTGAGAAGCAGTCAGGTTTGGCCACTAGTTGTGATGGTCATTGCCACTGTCAGAACCACTGAGTGAATTCTGAACTCTCGCTATGACTTTTGTTAGTATCCCAATATTAGAAGTCCCAAGTCCAACGTAGTGAATATCCGTCCCAGAGGCTTCATCAAATGTACACAGTGGAGGACTCTCCCTAAGTAGAAAGGGGAAATGGATGCTACCGGGCCAAGTATTTGTAAAGGATAAATACGCACTATATGGATATAGACACATATCTAGATCCATTCAATACAAGGTAGACAGTGTGCTAATGGCAAAGGAGAGGCCCTTGCCAAGGGGATCAGGGAAGGCTTCCAAGGGGAAGCTGAGTTGAAATGAACAGGTGTAAGTAACATAGGCAAAGACAGAAAGACATGGAGCGAGATGGTACACCTGGAATCCACAAGCATTCAACGTTGCTAGAGCAGAGGTTTTCAATTAGACGCTGTTCGTGGACTATTGCTGGGGATTTGCTCAGTGGAACCCCCAGACCACTTACACCAAAGTCCCGGGACAGGGCTCAGGCACCAAATGCTTCTGATGTGCAACCACAGTTGAGATGCACAGAGATGAGACCAAAAGGGCTTCTTTTCTGCAATTAGGGAGGAACTTCCCTCACTTCTCACTTGTGTTCTTACTCATCACCACCACCATCCTGCTCTAGGACATATATTTTCCTTGGATTTTTCCCCACAGGGAAAGTCAAGCCAGAGTACCCTGAAAGCATAACTCTAGAAGTGAGCAGAAAGAAGAGGGGGGGGGGGGAAACTGATTTTAAATACGTTCTGGTTTGGAATTGAATACCTAGGAGCAAAGAGAGACTATTAGGAGAAATTTGTAATTGACATAGATGAAGCCCCAGTAAATAAACTGAAAGCAAGATCAATTGGTGAAAAGAATTCTATATAATAGTGGTTTAAAAGTTGTATTGGCCATCCATGAGTTTTACCAATCTTCTGAAAGAGTGTTTTATTAAATTTTGCATAGAAAGATAAATTACTTTCTTGTCACGGAGCTCTCTGAACCCAAGACTAAAAGGTCTAATTTCAAATTTGCTCCTAGAAAATATGGCTCTCCACCTCCTACTGCATTGTGAAAATATACTAAGAAAGAGTGTGGGTCTAGTCATACATCACCATAAAGAAAGCAAATCAGTGTTCAAATCTTTGGATATTTAAGAGAAATCAATACACAGTCTTCCAGCTGACATCACATCTCCTGGGTGATCAAACAACCATTCTGGTTTCCCAGGGACTGAGGGGATTCCTGGGAAGCTGGACTTTCACTGCTAAAACCAAGAAAGTCCTGCACAAACCAGGATGAGTTGATCATCCATTTCATCAGCTTCTCCTGCACTGCACTTGAAAAAGGAGAAAAAGAAAACTGGAATCTCATTCACCGTTTATTCAGTGGCTTTATCCCTAGCCTGTGTTAGAGGCAGCTGACTTCTACAGCTTCTGACACACGGCACTTCCCAGCACCTTTGGGATGCGTGTGAGGGGGTGATGTCATGGCAACAAGAACATATGTTAGTGTAGGTGGTTCTTCAACACTAACTTCAAGACTTCAATAGAAAGTCTCCAAGACATTGTTTCAAATGAGTTCTCTGTGGGCTGCCGTTTGAGTGTCACCCTCTCAAATCTCTGAAGACAAGGGAACTGAAGAGGGGATGGCTTTGATCACCCACTGGCTGGCACTAGGGCCATGTGCAAGCAGTCTCCCTGCACTGACTTCAGCATGACTGGCGCATGTTCCTCAGGCTATTAAGAATGTGCAGCCTCGGTCCATGCCCCTCTTCCTTTGACACTGTCTGTCCTGATCTGTCATTGTCTGTGTTGCCTGGAACTGGAGATGCTGAACAGGTACTTTCTGGAGTATGAAACAGATGTCTATGCCCAGACGTGTGGTCAGAACCTAAGCCCTTCCTGGAAGGACCCCAAGAGTAAAGCATATTATATTCAGAGTCAGCATCTCAAAAACTTATGGGCTGGAGGTCTGCAAGCTGTCCCCTCCATCCTGCATGTAGCAAAAGACCACAAAGGAAAGAGGTTGCTTTGTCAGCTGACACTGGAGCATTTCAGTGAGTTTTCACTTATTCCAGTGATGTGACCACTACACAAAATGTTTAAGAATTAGACTTATGGTTTGGAGTAATTATTGATACAGATCTTTCAGGGGCCCCATAGGAAACAAATGGCATACTCAAACTGGTGCAATAGAAGAGTTTAGCAAAAGGGTCTGTTTGCAAAGATGTAGGCAGAGTTTATGGAAACCAGCAAGGGACAGTGTTATGACATTCTAACCCTTAAATAGGCAAGTGGAGAAAGTAGTGACAAGATCCCTGAAAGGAAGTGACAAGAGTCACCAGCTAGGTGTGGTGGCCTTCAGTACAGGGAAACAGCAACTCCATGGAGACTTGGCAGGGAGAGAACTGAAGGAAAAAATGCCTGAACCTCCCTCTCCCTCCACCCTCTGAACTTCTAGCAGTGCCCTCACTCCCTTTGGTGCAAGCCACCCAGAAGCCAGAGGACAAAAGATCCATGGATGCAGCCCGCTCAGATCACCTCCCGGGGCTCAGAGCAAGGTGAAGATGTCTATAGAGTTACTCTCATCCCTGTTCTCCTTTTTATCACTATTTCTGGGCACACTGAAAATTTGTACTGCCCCATCCTTGACAGGCAAGAAGGAGTCTGAGAGTTACTCTAGTCTAATCCCTCTAACTAAAATGTAAGGTCAGGGAGGGCAAGGATTTTTGTCTCGTTTTGTTCACTGCTATATCCCCACTCGCTGGGATAACGCCTGGCACATAACAGCTGCTCTGTAATTGTTTGTGAACGAATGGATGGTTAAGGTAACACCACTGGTTAGTATCCACTGTGAGTAAAATCCAGATTTCCTAAATCTCAATCCTGCACTTCTTCCTTTATTCCTTTTGTGAACATAGCACAGGTTTTAAGCCATTTCCCCACAATTATATGTGCAAAATACTGTTTGCACCAATTTCCTTGGAGACAATGGCTGGCACTTCTTTTTTCTTGTTTACTCTCCCTTAATGTTCTTGTTCAGTCTCCTGACTTTAACTCTTTCCTCTATGCAACCATCTCCCAGATATTTCTCTCTAGCTCTTAAATTTCTTGGGAGCATCTGTGCCTGGGTTTTCTCCCTGTGTGGAGAGGGCTTCTTCTTTTTTTTTTAATATTTTGTTTATTTATGTATTTGGCTGCGCTGTGTCTTAGTTGTAGCACACAGGATCTAATTCCCTGACCAGGGATCAAACCCAGGCCCCCTGCATTGGGAGCTCGGAGTCTCAACCGCTGGACCATCAGGGAAGTCCCGAGAGGGTTTCTTCTGACTGCACGTTGGAATCACCTGCAGCTTTTACAAACTACCAGTACCCTGGCTCCACCCCCAGAGACTCCAATTTAGCCTGTCTGGGTGGGGTCCAGGAGTCTAAAATCTTTTAACAACTCAGTGGATTCCAGTGTGCTCCCAGAGTTAAGAATCCAGTCCCTTAAACTCTACATGTTCAGTATCTTCCCCTCCAATCAGTTTTTTCCTGACTTCTGTGTTTTTATTATTGAGTCAACTATTTCCCAATTGCCCATAACCAAAATCTTGGAGTTCTCTTGGACTTCCCCCATCCTCCTTTAGGCAATTGTTGGCCAAGTCATGAAGCTTTGACCTCACAAGATTTCTCCAATGCTTCCTCCACCTGCCATCTCCACGTTTGCCCCTGAATTCCACCACCGTTTCTTCTACCAACAGCAGCAGAGTGGATGTTCTCACAGCCTCTATAAGGGAGGCTGGCACCACCTGTGATCCCACAGGTGTGCCCTTTGCCAGCTGTGTGGCCTCGAGTAACTTGCTTAATCTATCAACAAGGATAAAGTCACACACTCCCCATAAAGGCACCTGGCATAGAGTAGGCGCCCCACAAATGTTAATTAGCATCCCATTCATAAGCAGCCTCTAAATAGCTTTTCCTGCCTTTCATGCCTCCCTAGTCTATGCAAGACATCCATTTCTGCTTGATGTTTTTTTTTTTTCTGGAGTCGATCTGCATTTATCTAACTTCCCCTTCTCAAAAAAATTTCATGGCTTCATTTCATGATTTAATTGAGTCACCACTCAATTAAGTTCAAACCCCTCCCTTCTCTCCAGTGGGACCTCCCAGGATTTCCTCGCCTTCATCTCACCCATGCTCCAGTTCCCCGGACCACTGCAGTCTCCTGAGTGGGTCTACACCTTCCATTGGGTCTATTGGTCCCTTCACCTGGAATGTGCTCCCTTCTCTTCCCATCCGTTTAAATTTTACTCCCATCTTTAGAGTCATGATGTAAATGGCACCTCCTCCCTGAAGTCTATCCTGATCATGTGATCATATCATCCTGTGAAGCTTATCTTTGTCATGTGATTCTATGATCATGTGATCTCTTCCTCCTCATTGGACCATAGCTCTCTGTGCATAGTTCCCTTTTGTCACTTAGCCTAGCCTTTCATTATATTCACAAGGGGACACGTACAATTGTTCCCACAAATTATATATCGATCTAATTAAATGTCTATCCCTGCCCCCTAGGGGAGCTCAGCTAGTGCACAATAAATATCTGCGCTGTGACTTTCCTCTCATATCCAGTGAGTATCTTGGCAATGGCAGTGACTTTTGTTTAATTTAAAATAGAAGAAGCAGAACATGGAAAGAATGGCTTCAATTTTATTGAGCGTCTTTTGTGTGCCGGGCACATATTGTGTGATTTATTTCTAATAATTGTTCAATCTGAATCCCCAAGTCTCAAGCAAACAAACCTCTTGGCTTGCACAGGCTTCCGGTGCCCTGCAGAGTTGACTCCCTGCACCTGAGGATTTCGGGGTCACCAGAGGGGGTGGACCAATACAAGCGGGCCTTTCCCAGGTCTGCAGAGGTGGCTTCCAGGGGTCTGTGGGGATCAAAGCCATGTGGACACCACACCACATATGCCGCCTATACTTCCCAGGCCTCTGACCTTCTGATTAGCTCCTGCTGGCACCCAGCAGCCCCTTTCTCAGTGACACGTGGGCAGAGGTGACCTCAACCAGGGTATAAGGAGTAGGCTTTTGGGGGTCACACTCACAATCTCCCTTTGTCCCTTTGTAAAATGGGGATTCTTGACTTCCTTTTACCTTATGGTGACATTTTCCCCCTCAGGTGGCTTGTCCTCCCTCCTAGCAACTGGGCTGCGGCTGGACCTTCCTCGCCTGTCATACACACGCATCTCTTCCTGAATCCCAGCCGTGGACCTGATGTGTGCTCACCTTTCCACACGAGGCCCAGCCTCTGCAGGTGTGGATTCAGAGGAGGGGCTCGTTGCCAGCATCTACCCCCATTCATACCCAAACTGTATTTATCCATCACCAGCAACCATGCTAGGAGATATTATGGTCCCCATTTTGTTTAAAATCTCCTGGTGTGAAATGTGGTAAAAATCAAAGCAGTTATTTTGCTAAGCTGGCAGAATCATGGGTCTTTTTTTAAACTTTCATTTTTTTCCCCTTATTGATGTTAAATTACTGTTTGTTCATAGAAAAAGAGCAGACTAGATAGGAAACTCCAGGACTTATCCCATCCATCACAGACAAGGAGACCAAGTACAAAACATACAGAGGACAAATGTTTAATTATGTCCCCAGGAATCTGAATATAAAAATTCACAGTTGTTACCAATAATCACCTCCAGGCAGTCACTTTTGCCAAGAAAGCAATCACCCTATTGAGGTCAAGAGATCTTTCCAGATATTTACCTTTACAGTGACCTACCAGGCCCTGTGTGGTTCTCTCCACCACCCCCTGGTTTTCACCCTCTCCCCTTTGCTCACTGCAGCCTCATTGGCCTCTTGTTGGGTTTTGGTTTTCGTTTTGAATATGCCTGGCTCCTTCTGAGCAAGACCTATCGCCCTGCCAGCCTTTTCTACCTGCAAACTCTTCCCCAGGTGCCCTGATGCTTCCCCACTCCCCTGCCCCTTCAGTTTCATTTTCTCTAGAAAATTTTCTCTGACACTATCTGGCACTGACACTGTAGTAGCCCTTCTAAGGGCTTACATTATGCTGGGCCTGTTCTAAGAGCATTACACCCGCTATCTCATCGAACCCTCAGAGCAGCAGTGCAGGGTGGGTCCCCTATCGACCCCATTTCACAGATGAGGAAACTGAGCCACGGAGAAATTAAGCAGCTTGTCCAACATCACACAGCACCTATGTGGTAGAGCCAGGATTTGGGCTCCATGCAGTCTGGCAGAGGGTCCACAGTTTTCCTACCATTACTTACTTTCATTACTTAACCTATTTATTTTATTTATTTTGAGCCTCCCACTATACTGTAAGCTCCGTGAGAGCAAGAATTTGACTTTTTTTTGGGGGGTGGGGGGCGGGTAGCTGCTCCCTGCAGCATGTGGGATCTTAGTTCCCTGAACAGGGATTGAACCCGTGCCGCTGCATTGGGAGCGCGGAGTCTTAACCACTGGACCGCCAGGGAAGTGTCTGACTTTTTTTTTTCTTACTGCTGCATCCCTAGTGCTTGTTGCAGTGCCTGGCCCAGAGTAGGTGTCTAATAGATATTTGTCTAATTAATTAATTGTTGGTTAATTAATATCCATCTCTAATACCTCCTATGTCAGCTGCTGGTATATTTCTGCATGTATGTGGTAAGTGCCTAGCAAATCTTTTTTAACATGAACTAAAGCCTTAAAGCACATTTCCCTAACCATATCCCCCCACTGCCCTGCTTGGGGAGGAAACATACAAGGAAATGTCAGAACAAAATGCTTTCTCTCTGACTTACGGCCAGAGCCTCCAAGGCCAAGAACACAACAGCACGTGCCTAGGGCACCCACATTCCAACACAGTGATGCAGGACAAGCGAAGAAGGTTTGAGATTCTTCTCCAAACCAGACCCTCAAGGGAAGGTCACAGAGAGGCGCTGGGTTCTACTCTGAAGTCTGACGCACCTGTTCTCAGCTCCAGAAACCAAACCTGACAGCAGCGGCCAGTTCTGAAAGACACATGTCGGCTTTCATCTCTTTCTCTGTGCGCAGCCTCAAATACACACAGGGCAGCCCTGAGCCTCACCGACATGCACCCACTCAGCCGAGCTCCCCAGGCCGCTCCCCCAGCGCAACGCCTGACATGAAGTGACGTTCATCCTCCATCCTAGTTAATCCACTAGATCGTGCAGCCTGTTTGGAAAGATGCTTCCATTCACACGCACCCTATTCGTTCATGCCCGGCGGCCCAGGCTGGACACCCCACCCCTGATGAAGACAAGAATCATGAGAAAGATCAGACTCATTTTACTGCAATCCCTGCCACCTCTTGGAATTAAGCAAGGTCAAAACACAGGACTGGAATGTCTCCAGCCCCTTTATGAACATGTTTGGTTCGTGACAGGCTACTTGAGCTGTGCTTCCTCAAACCACTGTGGAAGAGCTCAGACTGAATAACGGTTTAGTCCACTGAAGCCTTCCCTTCCCCAGTGCAGCTCTCCAGACACTGTTGGTGAGGCGCTGGGCCGCCTCACCAGCTGTCACCCTGGCCCGCTGCCCACCAGGGGAAATGTGCCCGTGGTTTACGGCATCCAGCAGAGGCGCCCAGGAAGATGGAATCTGCTGGACGAGTGGCCTTGCATTTCCACACTCCACCCCTCTTGCTGGAAGCCCCTCCTGATTGCACCTGTTGACAACTGTCCTAGTGGTGGTCTGTGCTGTCCGCGGCATAAGGGAGCGCCCGCCACCGGTAGGGTTGGTACAGCATTTCCTCCTGATGGCAGCTCCCACGTTCTTCCTCAGCCTGAGGCCTTGTGAGAGGAAGGTCTCTGAAAGCTCAGCTCCGATTGTTCATCCATCCTGGCTGTCACATGATCCAAAACCACCTGGGAAGAATTCCCCAACGGGGGAAGAGGTAGAGCAACCACCTTGCCGCCTACTTGCAAGCGCTGGTTGCACGTCTGCAGGACAGAACTAACTAGGACACAGTGTCATCTACAGGACTGTGTGGTTACATTAATTGCCAATTCACTTCATGGTGTAACTTCTCAGGTGAGAGAAAACTCTGTGTGCAGAAATGACACTGCCCCAAACACCAAATTAGCCTCATCCCTTGGTTTCTGTCTTAGGACAGAATGTTTGCCATTTGCTGGAGGGAGGGGGCACAGGAGGTAGAATGGGGCAGTAGGAATAAAGAGAGGATAATTAATTAAACAGATCAATTTGCAATCAAATCAGAGTTATGATGAACGTGTCCGCTAGGCACCATTTAATAGAAAAGAGAAAATGCGCGTTTTCAGGATACTTTGGACTTCAAAAGAAGACTCAGGGAGGTCACTACAATCCTATCAAGATAATCGGGTAGCATTTAGAACGTTGACTAGAAACTTACCCTCTCCCTCAGTGTGAAAGGAAAGAAGGCCGTAGCTTCAGTGTCATCCTTACAGAAACACACGGTGCCAGCTTGGAGGTTCAACGAATGTGGCTGAGTAATGGAAGCACTCCCAGGCATAGCCTACTTTGGGGGTGCAAACTACAATGAATCTGGCTTAGCTGATTTACGATCCCATCCAAGAGTCTACAGGAGCAGCCTTTCCGGGGGCAGGGGAGCGGCGGTGCTTGGCCTTGCTCTATTCTGAGGCCACAGAAGGTAATCCACACCCTAATCTGTTCTCTGTAAATTTCCACTTTCATGACATAAGGGGATTGTGAAAAAGAGTGGCAGATGGGGCTTCCCTGGTGGCGCAGTGGTTGAGAATCTGCCTGCCAATGCAGGGGACACGGGTTCGAGCCCTGGTCTGGGAGGATCCCACATGCCACGGAGCAACTAGGCCCGTGAGCCACAACTACTGAGCCTGCGCATCTGGAGCCTGTGCTCCGCAACAAGAGAGGCCGCGATAGTGAGAGGCCCGCGCACCGCGATGAAGAGTGGCCCCCGCTCGCCGCAACTAGAGAAAGCCCTCGCATAGAAACGAAGACCCAACACAGCCAAAAATAAAAAAATAATAAAAAAAGAAGAGTGGCAGAAATAACTCCCCATTAGCTACTTCTCAAATGCCAGCGGGTCTGTGGAATTGGGGTTTGCAGCAGGGCACGAATACTTTTTAGGGGTGCACCCAGGCAGGGGAAGGTGGGACTCAGCACTTGCATCACCCCAACCACTGCACATTAGGGCACTCTGATCCTGCAGCTCTTCTCTCCTTCCTTTTCCTGTTACTTTCAAGATACTAATTTATTTACTCGTGATTCTGTGAAACTTCAGTTTATGATGGTCAACAAAGTGACATCACTGTTAAATGATGCGAGCTCTCTGCTGGGGACATTGCCAAGCCAGGAAGCAGGGACTCTCTCTCACCATGCTGGAACTCTTTCCCCACTCCACACATACATCCCTGGTCACCAGCTTTATTGTGGTGGCACAGACCACAATCCACGGTTTGTTGAGCTGAGACCATGCGATTTACTTTCCTTCAGACAAGAATTCTGACTAAAGTCAAGATGTTGGAGACCATTAAATAGATTTCCATCCATTAAGTAAATGAGGAAATTTCTTATTCCTTTCACTGAAATTCTCTACATGAATTGAAATACTCACAGAATAGGCATAAGTGTCAAGATTAAGAAATAATACTGATTTTCCAACTACAGTTTACCTACTTAAAATGTTTTCAAAGTCAAACATAAATGATGTATTATCAGAACATCATGTCACGGTCTTTTTCTATTCTTAAGTGGAAGGGGTCCTGCATCGTTGACGGACTTTCTAAATGGGCTTAGCAATTATAAAAAAGATCTTAAAGATCTTGGATAGAAAAAGGAATATCCTGATGGGAAGGACATGGCTACCCAGAGCTAGGAAATGGTTTCTTCCTAAACCACATGCTCGCATCTGTCCTGGGAGATTGGAGAATTCTTCAATCAACCTAACTTGGGTATCGCCTAGGAACAAACCTCTCTGAAGGAAGGAAGCTCCTCCAGTAAGCTTTTGTTATTCTGATGACACTCACTGCTTTACTCTCTTTGCATAGAGGTCTTAAATAGCCTTGCTTCCAAACATTTCTCCCATTCTCCCATCCCTTTATTTACTCTTATCATTAGAGTCTCCACCTTCTATGGAGGTTCCTTAAAAAACTAAAAATAGAACTACCATACAACCCAGCAATCCCACTGCTGGGCATATACCCTGAGAAAACCATAATTCAAAAAGAGTCATGTACCACAATGTTCATTGCAGCTCTATTTACAATAGCCAGGACATGGAAGCAACCTAAGTGTCCACCGACAGATGAATGGGTAGAGAAGATGTGGCACATATACACAATGGAATATTACTCAGCCATAAAAAGAAACGAAATTGAGTTATTTGTAGTGAGGTGGATGGACCTAGAGTCTGTCATACAGAGTGAAGTAAGTCAGAAAGAGAAAAACAAATACCATATGCTAACACATATATATGGAATCTAAAAAAGAAAAAAGGTTCGCAAGAACCTAAGGGCAGGACAGGAATAAAGACGCAGATGTAGAGAATGGACTTGAGGACATGGGGAGGGGGAAGGGTAAGCTGGGACGAAGTGAGAGAGTGGCATGGACATATATACACTACCAAATGTAAAATAGATAGCTAGTGGGAAGCAGCTGCATAGCACAGGGAGATCAGCTCAGTGCTTTGTGACCACCTAGAGGGGTGGGATAGGGAGGGTGGGAGGGAGACGCAAGAGGGAGGATATATGGGGGTATATGTATATGTATAGCTGATACACTTTTTATACAGCAGAAACTAACACAACATTGGAAAGCAATTATACTCCAATAAAGATGTTAAGAAAAAAAGTCTCCACCTCCTAGGTCAGCATCGCAGATGAGTGCATCCAGACTTCTCCCTCCCGCATCCTCCTCCCTCCTGCATCCTCCTCCCTCCTGCATCCTCCTCCCTCCTGCATCCTCCCTCTCCCCACGTATGTATGCTCTGCACCCCTTTGCTTGCAGATCCATACTTTGGATTTCTCTTGCATCTTGTATGCACATGCGTGTGTGCTTGTGTGTGTGACGTTCCTCCAACTGGGACTACAGATTCGGGAACTGTGTTATTTATCTTTTACATCTCTGCTTGCCTAGGGCCTCTAAGACAGTTGATGATCAAGACAATGTGCTCATCAAATGAACTGAATGGTGGAGAGATTCTCACGAAATCTTAAAATTCAACTCCAGAGCCGCCCCTCTTGTGAAATCAATCACCTACCTCAGCCCATGTTAGAATTAAATTTCCTTTCATTAGAGCTTTTAGAGCACTTGACTTGTTCCTTTATTGTAGTAACATCACATACTCTGTGTTGTAATGTATCTAGTTGTGCATATTTCTCTCCCCTCTGGACCAACTGTGTATACCTGTGCTAGCTTCACATGTATTATCTCTATTCCATACAACCATCATCCCATGTAGATAGTACTGTATTCATTTTAAAGACCAGAAAGCTGTAGCTTATAGAGATTAAAGCAATAAAAAGTGAATCATAACCTGAGCTAAGATGTTGTTTACAAGATAACACCCCTGCCCCTCACCTGGTGTTTTCTTTCAAGAAAAGGGAATCCCATCAGTGAGACCCCCCCAGGCCTCTCTCTGTCCCCTTACTTCTTCCTCCCCAGGAGACATGGAGCATTGCAATGTAATGGTTTAGTTTGGAAGGAAAGTCCGGACATGCTTTCCTCTTCTCACTCCTTCCTTTCCCTTCCCTTCCTCTTGTACAGGGAACACTGATCTCCTCTGCTTTATACACCATAAGTCTTTTGGAAGTAGCCCCAGCTCCTGTGGCCAAAGGCACGAGGGCTTGTAGTTGGGGGGATATAACCTCAAATGTAGCAATATCTGGCACCGTAAGTCAGTAATCTTAGGGGAAAGACCAGGCATAAAATGTAAGTAGAGTCATTGAGTCCAAGAAGTGGTTTTGAGTCTCAGATTTGAGTGTAGGAACAGGTGTTTGACCTCAGAATAGGTAGAGGTTTATCCACAATGGTTAACACAATTGTTGGTTGGATGTTATGTACTTCAGTTTGGACAAAAGCTTTATGCCTTCGGCTGCATAGTGTTTTCACCTTGGTAAGTGACTGCAGCTTATGCCAGCTTCATCCACAGGCTGTTGATCGGCAGGGTTGCTTTCACAGGGCCAGAAGCTGATAACATCCATAGGCCTCAGCAAAGGAACAGGACAGTGCAAGGATTAACAAAGGCACAGGGGACCACAGCCACCAAAAAGCGCAAGGGCTCCAATGGTAGTGGCAAGGGCATCTCAGCCAAACATGATTCATACAGGTGCCCTCTGTGGATGGTGCCTCATAGGAACTTTGCAAGCCAGCGCTGGCCCCGCAGGTCTCAGCAAAGGTGTGGGCTATTAGCAGGTGAGGGCGGCCTCTGAGTACAGGTGCTACAGCTGGTCCTTGACCTACGCAGATGCAGGTCTTCCTGGGCAGATGCAGCTAAGTCATTGATTCACCCATTGAGAAAAGAGCCTCTTAGACATCAGAGTGCAGAACATGTCTGCTGTTTTTATATTATAGCTAGAGAATCCCATCTGCACTACAGGTTCTAGATTTAAATTGTTAGTGCCAGGCATCAGCAGGGAAAAGCAAATGGGAAATGCAGATTGGTAGGTTAGGGATATATAGGATGCCAAAACCAGAAACATTGTCTACTGGTGATGGGGATTATAATAATTGCAAATTTCTAAACTTTGCAAGAAGACAGCCATGTCTCAAACGCTACTCTTTGAGAACGGAGATGTGCATATATGGATCTTTCTCTTAGATGTGGTAAATGCCCTTGCTAGGAGAATTTTTTTCCCCATCAAGTTTAAGTTCAAAACTCATGGATTCCAGACAACTAGCATAATCTGGGGAAGACAGAAGCTAGATGATTTTCCCCGGCTACCTTCTCCCAGACTTGTCTGGTTCTCTGCTGTTTCCTGGGGCAAACTGCTTTTCTGGGTTCTAGAAATCTGGTTTTGCCAAGAAGAGCTGCTCTGGGAGTTAAGGGTTAGGCTGCTTTGCTCAGTTTCGTGGGTGTGGGGTCAGGGCTGTGACACTTGTGTGTGTCCTATTAACTCTTTAAACTCTTTAAAAATAAGAGCACCTCAGGGCCTTTCAATGAACGAATACCCCTTCTGAAACCTGCAAGCAATGATGCCCATTCCAGGTAGAAATAGCTCAGGCATCTCCCCATCCGCAGACCCCAAGGATGGCCCACAGCCCCTTCCAGGGGTCTTCTATCTTCTTAAGAAGAGTAAGGTGGTGTTTGCTTTTTTCATTTGTTGACGTGTGCACGGACGGTACAAAAGCAAGTGGGCATGAGCTGCTGACCCTCAGCCGGCGTGGTGCCCACCTGCGCTCACAGCCATCGAATTCTTCACCACCAAATTTTAATCCACTTTCCTTTAAGAATATCCTTGACAAATCTGTAAAAATTACTAATTTTCTTAACTCTCATCCCTTGAGTACACATCCTTTTAATATTCTATGTGACAAAAGGGAAAGGCCACCTAGAAGACCTTGGCTACGAGCCAAAGTTCGAAGGCTATCTTGAGAACAAGCACTTGTACACTTGTTTGAATTCAGAGCTGAACTAGCCCTCTTTCTTTTTTTTAAAAAAATCCCTCCCATCTTTAGAGCCCAGCTCACATATCACACTTCTCAGGAAGCCTCAGGCTGCAGCTCTCCCCACTGGACCAGAAACTGCTTGGCAGGAGGGACTGTGGCTTTTTTTTTTTTTTTTTTAAAGGCCACACCACACGGCTTGTGGGATCTCAGCGCCCCGACCAGGAATTGAACCCGGGCGACAGCTGTGAAAGCCCGGAGTCCTAACCACTGGACCACCAGGGAACTCCCTAGCCCTCTTTTTTAAATGGGCATCTTTTTTATTTAAAGAAACTACTGTAGTTATTCAAACAAGTGTCTGGCCACCATTTGCTCAAAATTGAACAAAGAGCCTGTCAGTTCAAGGAAAACAGCTGACACTAATTGTCACCAATAATAAAATTCAAGCTGTCAAGTAAAAATTGGAGTTTTAGAAAATGCATATCCACTACCATGAGCCTGTTTCCTAGTGCTTAAAGACTTCTCTGATAAGATGGGTGGTATATTAGCAAATGTGATTTTTTGATCTTGTATAGTAAAATATGTCAACATTCATAGATGAACCAGTGAACCGGTTCAACTCAGTGAACCGGTATTTTCCAAATGACTAAAATATGATATTAACAAAATTATGCATGAGTAAAACATCCTTTCAAAATGGAAGATATTCCAATGGATTTTAATGTAACAAAGTACGCAAAGTACACTGAAAAGGTTTCAGATTCTTCACTGGAGCTAACCTTTATGAAACTAGCTCTTGTCAAGCACAGTGTAATATCAAAGAAGAAAATCCACAATTACCTGAAACAGGTATGAAAATACACCTCCCTTTTCCAACTGCATAACAGCGTGAGGCTGGAGTTTCTTCAGATTCTTTAACCAAAAGGAACATATTGCAACAGAGTGAATGCAGAAGCGGGTATGAGAATCCAGATGTTATCTATTAAACCACACAGGAAAAAGGATTTGCACACATGTAAAAAAGAAAAAAAATGCCACTATTTTTCACTATATTTTTTGTATTGGAAAATATTGTTATTAAATATGTTAAATTTTAATGGATTTATTTTGTTATGTTTAAATAAATTAATAAGTACTTTTAAATGTCTCCATTTTAATTTCTAATATAATGAACTTTGATAAGCACTTTGGTGTTTTCGACAATTGTTGAGAGGTTAAAGGTGAACTGAGACGAAAAGCTTGAAAACCAATGACCTAGACAATGAGAACTCTGGCAAAGACAGCCAGAATACAAATTGGAGGGATGGGGGAATTTAATATCTTTGAATTTTTAACTCAAACGGAAAACAGAATTTACTTTTAAACATTAATTCTGGTGTATGTTTGAACTTCACTGCGAGGGGATTTAATAATTGGACTTTAATTTCCTGTTGGGAAATGTAGAAGATTTGGAGTCAAATTCAGAATATCTATGTTGCTGTCTATATTATTGTACTTTGTTACTAATGTCCTTTCATTTCAACTCAGACTCTCTGTATTGGAGACGCCAGAATAAGCCGAATTGGCTGATGATAATTTGGAATGCAATGGAAGAAGGATTACATTTCCAGGCTTGGGTTGAGTGGCCTTGGCTTTGATTTCATTAACGCTGCTTTCTAACTCATTCCAGAGAGCTCTGAGAGCAAAATCTACACTGCCAGGGAGACCTCAGAGGGTACCCAAAAGACCGTGGTTGGTATTGGCAGCAGCATCAGGAGGGGGAGTAGGTCTCTTCTGAGAGTCTGCTGATCGCCTCCCGAATGGGGAATTGTTACCGAACCAAACTCGGGTCCTCTCACCTGCACTCAGTAAAGCCAATCTGACACCGGACTGTGGTGAAGGAAAGTGCAGCGTTTATTGCAGGCACCAAGCAAGGAGTCCAGGCAGCTAGTGCTCAAAAAACCCCAGAACTCCCTGAAGGGTTTCAGGAAAGCCTTTTTAAAGGCCAGGTGAGAGAGGGGCATCCCAGGGTATGGGATCAACTCTTGCACAATTCTCTGATTGGCTGATGTTGAAGTAACAGGGTGGTGTCACAGGGGTTAACATTATCAATCCTTAGGAGCCAGTGGGTTTGGGGGCTATGTGCTTCTGATCATCATGTAGTTAATTTCTTCCTTCTGGTGGGGGTTTTAGCATTGGCAAAACAACTCAGGCAATGTGCATCAGATACTATTATCTAGGTACTTCAGAGAGAAGCTACAGCAGAGAATATGGGGGAGGGGTCTGTCCCGGGAAGGCCCCATAGGGTCCTGACATTACAGAAGATCCACACATGTAATGGACTCCACAGCCAAATGGTCCTCCACCGCTCTTGGAGTTTCCTTTCTCACAGATGGAGTGTCCTTAGAATACACCCCACCTCTCACCCTGACACTCACTGTGCCTCAGGGAGGTGGTATGACTTATCTGTTGGTGATTTGGGAGTAAAGAACTGTTCGGCCGCCTCTTCTACTCCGTCTCTCCTGGGAGTGCCCAGAGAGCACGAGTTCCAGTCCATCCCAGGCTCCACTGAGTGATTATTGTAAAAGTCTGCCTAATTCTGAAGTTCTGAATTAGGAAGTTAACTTACTCACAGACAGAAGCCACATTCTCTAAAATCATCTCATCAGTTAAAGTGGTGACATACTGGTTCCATACGTCCTCTTACTTTGTCTTATCTCTTGGGTTATTCAAAAGGCAAGCACGGAAGCAGCCTTATTCATTAGGTCACCTCAAAAACCACAAGAGACTGAACTCAGGTCCACTTGATTCCAGAGGCCGTGCTCTTTCCACTTCATTACTCTGCTTCTGCTTTGTGTTTTCGCATAGCACCAAGACCACCTCTCCACTAATAAGAACTTGAGGAGTGAATGCTGAATGCATGAGCAAATGAATGAATGAAACACTATCCCAGCATATTGTTTACCATCGTGTGAATTATTCTTCAAAATCAAGCAGAATATTCTTTCTGATCTCAAGTGATGACTAGCTTATAAATAAATTCTGGAATTTGTTCAAACTCTGTGGCTTCCTTTACATTAAGAGCACGTATAGGAGAGGTATGATAACATAATATGCTGAGACAAGGTAAGAGTAGCCATCAGAGCTACATCACCTCACCCCAAATTCATTAACTTCACTTAAATAAGAAATAATGTCTCTAGTGGAAAACTCACAGTTGTCCACAGACTATCCTATACCATTGCCGATGGCGAGCAGCATCATTTTCTTCTTTAGCCACAATTCAAGGAAAGTAAAGTTTTACCCCAGATACTTGATGGGCAATTGGCTCATTGTATGCATGTTTGTATAATAAAAACTGTATTTGTAACCACATCTTGTGTACAAAGGTATATCGAGAAGATATATGGGAAAATTCAAAAAGCATAATGCACTGTTCCTGTATTAGTTATCTATTGTTGCATAACAGGTTACCCCAAAACTTAGTGGCTTAAAACCATGATTGACGTTTATTATCTCACACAGATTCTGTGGGTAAGGAATGTGCAGCTTAACTTGGAATGGGTGGGGGGTGTCATAGTCCGGAATCTGTCTTGGGTGGCAGTCAAGAGGGCAGCTGGCGCTATAGTCATCTGAAGGTTTGACCTGGCTGGAGGATCAGCTTCCAAGATGGCGCACTCATCACATGGACCTCTCCCTGTGGCTGTGTAAGTGTCCTCATGACATACCATTTGGCTTCCCTCAGAGTGAGTGATCCAAGTGCAGGAGGCTGAAAGCACAACGTCTTTTATGGCAGAGGCTCAGAAGTCACATGCTGTCATTTTCACAATATCTTATTGGTTACACAGGTCATCCTATTTAATGTAGGAAGGGACTACATAAGGAATGAATACCAGGGGGATCCCCATCCCATCGTGGGAAGCCATTTGGATACTGGTTATCACAGTTCCTATCACTTTCTCTAGTCTCATCATGAAGAAAAACAAAGCTCATGAAAAGGAAATAAATCTAGGTGGCAGCAATCCATGATGTGTCACATGGCAGGGGCTGTCTTTTCTGACTTAGTTGATGCATTACAGGCCATGTTGGGAATGTCCAGGGCTTGGAAATCAACTAGATCCTCAGGAAGTATTCATTCAAGAAGGTCTCATTCTCCGGTAATAAAAGCTCAGAGGAAGGGTAATCATTTATTCATTGAACAAGATTCACTGAGTTCCTACTCATTGCTGGGTACCAGGCTAGTTCTCTAGACCCTTAGATAAATGTGGAGCTCACACTGCAATGAGGAAATCAAACATGTGAACACATCACTCCAGTGTAATATGGTGAGTGCACCAATGTTATGTACTGATGTACATCAGTGAGTTCACTGATGATATGGTGAGTACATGTGCTTCCTACATAAGACTGGAGCGAGCTGCTAACCCAGTGGGGCCTGGGTTGGTGTCAGGAAAAATCTTTCTGGAAGAAGTGAACTAATCTCACCTTAACTGATAACTTAGAATTAGCCAGGGGTTCGGACCAGTTGAGACCGCCTGAGAAAAGTTGCAAAGATGAGAAATGGCATGGAGTGTGTAAGGGAATGAAGTTCGCAGCATTGACAAATAAAGTGGGAATTTGTGGGACAAGGAAATGGAGTAGGCAGGGCCACTCAGGGCCAGACCATGAAAGGCCACACTGGGGAGTTGGGTCTCTCAGACCATAGACAATGGGAATTCTTTGACCTTTATTGTCAAGAAGAGTGGTGTGGTTAGGTTCACATTTTAGATAGATCATCCGAGCAGTTCTCCATAGGAAGAATTTGAGCAAACAAGACTAGAGAGAGTTAGACTAATCAGAAAACCACTTGCTGAAGATACAAACGGGGTGACAGGACTAGCAGTAGGACAGTAGCAGCAGGGGGAGAGATGAAAAGATATATCTGTCAATTAATAATGCATGCAATTTTAGGGACAGCCAGCAAAAAATAATAGGCATATTTTCTGGTAGTAAGGTAAAATATAGTAAGGTAGTGTGGTAAAGGAAATCATTCTGGTGGCCTGTATTACAAGGGCAAGACACGGGATCTTTCAGAGTTGGTCACCTGCATTACAGGATGCCTGGTTTGCTAACCTATGTATCTGGGTGGAAAGGGCTCAGGTGTGACTGGTTCTTTTCAGATCCACCTGGTAAATTTTGATCTCTTGTTTCTATTTATTTATTTGGCCGCGTGGCTTGTGGGACCTTTCCTGACCAGGTATCAAACACCAGGTTAAGTGTGGAGTCTTAACCACTGAACTGCCAGGGAAGTCCCTCAATCCCTTGTCTCTTCATCATATTTTCTATACTTTCTTCTTTTTTAAATAAATTTATTCATTTATTTATTTAGTTTTGGCTACGTTGGGTCTTCGTTGCTGCTGTGGTGAGCGGGGGCTACTCTTCGTTGCGGTGTGTGGGCTTCTCATTGCAGTGGTTTCTCTTGTTGCAGAGCATGGGCTCTAGGCGCACAGGCTCAGCAGTTGTGGCACGTGGGCTCAGTAGTTGCGGCGCACAGGCTTACTTGCTCCGCGGCATGTGGGATCTTCCCGGACCAGGGCTCGAACACGTGTCCCCTGCATTGGCAGGCGGATTCTTAACCACTGCGCCACAAGGGAAGTGCCTATACTTTCTTTTATTAAAATATATTAAACACACCCACTTCACATTGTTTCTGATCATTTTCACATCTACGCACTTTGCAAGTCTAATGCTGTGCTTTGTTTTTTAGTGCTGACTTTTGTTTCTAAAGACTTGTTTTTGCTTGTTTTTTTTAAATTATGAACTCATGTTCTTGGAAGTTTAGCTATGGGAATTCTTTGAGTCCACTGTTTTAATTGTGTTTCTCTAAAGAGTATTTGCATTTGCCTCTGCCAGCCTTGCAGGGGCACTACCAACCCAAGACTGCTCTAAATTTTCTACAGCCAAACAGGCAGAGGAAATTTGGCCCCAAACCCTAGTGATAGCAGGCTTGTGGTTAGAAATTATAAGTGGAAATTTTCCTCCAATTCACTGAAAGGCAAGCTTGAGACAGGATGTATCTCCAATATATGTCTCCAAGATTTTCATCAGCAGGTAAGTTTCTTCTACTCGTCCACTTTAGGGCTGCTACATTTATGCAGGAACTCTGACTTGGCCCCCTTTTCCTGTTTGAGGCCCAGGCTCTGTCTCCTGTCCCTGTGCCTTTGTCCCACTAAAACCTAGGAAATAAGCCCCAAGTTTTACCCCATACCTCCAGGGCAAACTGTGGCTCCAGCTCTACCTTGCTCTTTGGGATTTGAACTTTCATGAGGTTTCTAGAAAAATCCTGAAAAATTATTTTACTTTCTCTGAGCTTCACCATGCATTACAAAAGATGCGAGAGGTTGAGTTTTTATACAGCATTTTTAGGTGTGCTGTACTGGGAGAGGTCCCTCTGAACATCTAAACTGCCACTTTGCAGAAATTGGAAGTGAGAGCTACAGTCTTATATCATCACAAGGAAGATCAGTCATTTACTTATGCCTTATGTTTGAGATGATCAATCAAGAAAGAAGACGGTTGCTAATCCGAAAAGATGCATGCACCCCAGTGCTCACTGCAGCACTATTTACAATAGCCAAGACACAGAAGCCACCTAAATGCCCGTCGACAGATGAATGGATAAAGATGTGATATATATATACAATGGAATATTACTCCGTCATAAAAAGAATGAAATAATTCCATTTGCAGCAACATGGATGGACCTAGGAATTATCATAATAAGTGAAGTCAGACAGAGAAAGACAAATATCATATATCACTTATATGTGGAATCTAAAAAAAATTATACAAATGGACTTATTTACAAAAGAGAAGCAGACTCACAGACATAGAAAGCAAACTTACGGTTACCAAAGGGGAAAAGGGAGCGGGGGAGGAGGGATAAATTAGGAGTTTAGGATTAACATATAAACATGACTATATATAAAATAGATAAACAACAAGGACCTACTGTATGGAACAGGGAACTAAATTCAGTATATTATAATAACCTAAAATGGAAAAGAATCTGAAAAAGAATATATATATGTATAACTGAATCACTGCTGTATACCTGAAGCTAACACAATATTGTAAATCAACTATACTTCAATTAAAAAATCAATTAATTAATTAATTAAAAGAAAAAAGAAAGAAGACAGTTGGAATAAAAGAGTTAAGGAAGCCAAGTTGTCATTTGTTCCACATGGTCGACCACAAAGGGACATAAATGAGGTCCAGAGACAGTCCATAATTCTGTGTTATTAGGAAGCAATAAAGTGTCAAAGGATGAGACCATTGCTCAATGTCTTGCACAAACAAAAAACAACAGACCACAAAGCCGAATTTATTACTTCATTAAGTAAGGAGAGTTATGCTGGGTGGGCACAGTCTCTCTGAGAAGAGCGGGTAAGTGTCCTGACATAGGCTAGTATCTGGGATGTGTGGACCTCAGGGGTCGGTGGGCTTTCAGAAGCAGGTGTGTGGACACCTCAGCTGGAGAAGCAGAGTTACTCAGGTGAGACTTGTCGATGGGTTCACTTTCTAAAGTCTGTTTATTGGAGCGCATCCAATAGTGCCTATTGGCTGATTTTCCAAAGCAAAAGGCTGGTGTTGGCTAGTTGGCTTTCAGAAGCACGTTCCCTGGGATGAGTCGCTGATTGATTAAATAGTTTTAAAACTAGTTCTGATGGCTCCATGGTATAAAATTCTCTCTCTCTTTTTTTTAATAAGCTGTTTTAAAATCCATTTTGGTGGCTACTTATTACCATGACTACAGAATAATTAGTCCTTTCCTAGGCATATGAGAATTTTTCAGTTGGCAAAAAAAAATGTCATCGACTAAAATATGCAATAATTTGTAGACCCAAATCTAAATTTTCAGATAAGACAAAAATCCTCAAATTAGGATTAACCTACCAACAGCCTCAATTAACCACATATGTGTACATATGGACACATTCATTCTGTGTGAAAGACACAGTGACAAGAAAATGTGATGTCTTTGGGCTGATTCAGCCCTTCACGTCTTCTGCAACAGCATCACGGTACAATTCAAGTAATACTCAGGAAATTCACCTTGTTCACAAGTCGTAAAACAAAGTCCTCAATCACCAAGTAAGATTTTGGTCCATGTCACAAAATCTACACAGTAAAGAAAGGAGCCATGCAGCCTAGAAGATTTTAAAACAAGTATAAAGTCAAAAATAATTATGCTCAATACTTAATGAACTAGGAAAAAAAACCTCAAACACCTAATTTCCTGATGATTTTAATTAATACCAATTACATACAAATTAAAATATATTGAGATATCTCCAGTTCAAGATCTGAGAGCACTTATCTTGGCATTACATTTCACTCAGCACATGACAGTATAGTGGTTCAGAGCACAGCCCAGGTGCCTGACTGCCTAGACCACAGCTCGGCTCTGTAAGTGCCTCAGTTTCCCCATCTGCTGTTATGGGCTGAATTGCATCCCTCCAAAATTCAGATGTTGATGTCCGAACACCCAGTACCTTAGCATGGGACTATATTTGGAGATAACGTCTTTTCAAAAGTAGTTATGGTTAAATGAAGTCATTAAGGTGGGCCCCAATCCAATATGACTTGTCCCTATAAGAAGAGGAGATTAAGACACAGGTATGCCCAGAGGGAAGACCATGTGTGGACACAGTGAGGAGGCGGCCATCTACAACCCAAGCAGAGAGACTTCAGGAGAAACCAACCCAGCTGACTCACTGATATTAGACTTCCAGCCTCCAGAACTGTGAGGAAATAAATTTCCATTGTTTAAGCCATCCGGGCTGTAGTATTTTGTTATGGCAGCCCTAGGGAGCTAATACATCTACTAAAGGGGATAGTACTGAATCCCCATCATAGGGTAGTTGTGAGGATAAAAGAAATTAACCATTTATTTTATTAATTATTAAAATAATAAATGTAAAGTAATGATAGTGACTATCATTTCCTGACCACTTACTATATGCTCTAGCACTGAGACCAAAGACTGGGGGGAACTTCCCTGGTGGTCAAGTGGTTAAGAGTCTGCACTTCCACTGCAGGGGGCACGGGTTCCATCCCTGGTCAGGAACTAAGATGCCACATGCTGCACGGCAGGGCCAAAAAAAAAAAAAAAGACCAAAGCTTGGGAATTGCTCAATGTACTTACTGTGTATTTTTGCTTTTTAAAGAAAAAAAAAAAAATCAAGATTTCTTAGTGAGAACAGGATGTTATTCTAACAATAATTTTGGATTTGATTTTAAATATTAAGTACAGGCGGCTCACCTTGCTTCCAAACTCATCCTCTGAGTGGCAGCCAGGTGTAGTTTTTGATCAGCACGTGGATAAACTGTAGTTTGAGGAATGAAAAGAATTCATTTAGCCTCATGCAGGGGAATCAATGCTATACGATGTGTCAGGCAATAATTCACTGACTTAAATGAGATGATTGGTTTTGACCCACGCTTCCCCCCTTTAGATGCCCTAACCTCTTTACTTGGAGTGGTAGGGAATCGGCTATAAATTTTTAAGTGCTGTCAGAAGAAACTTACTATTTCAATGGGAGGAAGAGACAGCTGGAATAAAAGCACGCTTTAGGAAGAGGCAGAAAAGATGCAGGAAGGCCAGGCAGTAAATTTGCACAGGGGAGGCAGGGAGTGAAGACAGGAAGATTGGGTACCTTGAGCACGTGGCCGTGACTTGAGAAGTTTAATGCAGATTATGATGCGGTGATAAGTAAGCACGTTTGGTAGAGGGATTTTAGCATGGAGATGTGGGAATAACTGAGAAGCAAATAGTCTTTAAGTTGTTCCTAGAAACCCTGGAAACTTCCTACAGTGATGTGAAGGGGTTATGTGGCCAAGTGGCCTCGGAAGGAAATTCCCTACAGCTCTCCCTCTGGTCCTGTAGGAGGACCACGCGCAATGGAACCCAGAACTCCGTGGAAGTCGACCAAAAACAGATGGGCCGAGCTCTGCTCCAATCCAATCCTGGACCGGGGAAGAATTATTAAGGTAAAATGTAATAATACACATGAGTCGGGGAGAAAGGCAAGTTTGGATTTCAGAAGACTTCAGAAGCCCAGATTCTGTGTTTCAGGGACATGCAGTCACTTGAAAGAGACGAATGCATATAGGCTAGTGGAAGTCCCAGTGACTTTGCTTTAATGACCAGTTAAGAATCACATATAATAAGGACATAGCAAGTATTTATGTAGAATGAGTGATTTCAAATGTTTTTTTAAATTTTAACAACTTGAACAGTTCCATGTTCTTCCGTATCCTAGTCAAATATTTTGTGATTAATATATGAACATAAATTTCAGCCCTGCCTCTTGACCAAATAATCATAAATTCCATATTTATTGCAATGGGTGATTGGATTCTTGGACATTCTTTGTCTCATTGTCTGCCCTGCTCATACTCCTCCTCTACCCTCCCCCCAAGAGGACTGCCCACAAATTTACAGCAAATCATCTGCCAGGAACTGAACCAACTCCTTAGTCTGTGGGTTATTTTCTGTATGTTCTTATGGTACCATTAGTTTAACTCAATGTGTTAATTCATTAGGCATGTGCCCAACTTTGATCAATTTTTCCCACAAAAGCCTAAGCGCCACAAAATTAAAAGACAAAAATAAACACAAAAATATTTCCTCCCCTCCAAGTTAGCTAACGTGATATGAAATTGCCCCAAGTAACATTTCCTGGTATGAGGTGTTTCAAATATGTTGAGAGTTTAAGAAAAAATGTTAAATAGCCTTGCTTTCATCCTGCATTATGGAGTCATGGTGGGAGGGGATGGGGGCTAGACTTTAACTGTTAACCAGCAATATTCTGGATAGTACAATTTGGTTTTGTACACATGCAATTACTAGCTGAGTCCTTTTTGCAGATTTATGAGGAGAACTCCTGAAAAGACAGGGGTTCTTTGCCAAGCTGTTAAGTTTACGGTTGTCAAAGTAACTGTCATTTTGATTTGTAAATAAAACCAAAATGATAAAGACATCACTGAAAAAAAATTTTTTTCTTGGGCTTATGGTGACATAAAGAATAAGCTTGGGGGCTTCCCTGGTGGCGCAGTGGTTGAGAATCTGCCTGCTAATGCAGGGGACACGGGTTCGAGCCCTGGTCTGGGAAGATCCCACATGCCACGGAGCAGCTGGGCCCGTGAGCCACAACTACTGAGCCTGCGCGTCTGGAGCCTGTGCCCCGCAACGGGAGGGGCCGCGATGGTGAAAGGCCCGCGCACCGCGATGAAGAGCGGTCCCCGCACCGCGATGAAGAGTGGCCCCCGCTCGCCGCAACTAGAGAAAGCCCTCGCACGAACCGAAGACCCAACACAGCCAAAAATAAATAAATAAATAAATAAATAAATAAAGTAGCTATTAAAAAAAAAAAAAAAAGAATAAGCTTGATCATTTGCTGACTCACTTGATTAGATTAGCTGATTCGAACATTTCAAATTCATTAAACCAGTTGTTTGAATTGACCGCTAATTCAGTTTAGAAAAAGAACAAGTTAGCCCTGTAGGTAGGGCTTAAATTGCTGCTCTGAATCCTGCCTTTGCCTTCCAAGAAAGGTAGCTTATAGGCCTACGATTCATCAGCGGTTATAATTTCTTTTTTTTTATTTTTTATTTTATGGAAGTGTAGTTGATTTACAATGTTGTGTTAATTTCTGCTGTACAGCAAAGTGATTCAGTTACGCCTATATATATTCTTTTTCATATTTTTCATACGGTTTAATCACAGGATATTGAATATAGTTCCCTGTGCTCTACAGTAGGACCTTGTTGTTTACCTACCCTATGTACAATAGTTTGCATCTGCTCACCCCAAGCTCTGACTGCGGTTACAATTTCTATTTGTTTGCCTTCTCAGCCATCTCCCACAACCCAGGTAAACCGCATGTAATCAATGAAGAGTCATTATGTTGTAATCAGTAGTTATGCCATAAACTGCTCTGAGACACTGCAGCCAGCAAGCCAGGATGGGAATAAAAATGGAAAATCAGGAAATAAAGGTGTCAGTTTCCAGAAGGGTGAGAGAGGCCTGCCTACTGTTTCGGCTCCATGACGGAAATTGTTATTACCCAGATGGATATTAAGGAACAGCAGGAAAGCAGACTGGCATTGCTACAAATTAATGCACACAGCAATGGGGAGTGTTCATTTGCTATCAATGTAACTGCATGAAAGTTACCAACATAATTTCCTCTGACAAGTGATTGATTCAAACAAACTAAGAAGCCTCTGTGGTTAGTTATCAGACCTCTGCAACCTGTTTTTTCCTTCTCTCACCCAATCTGCAGGTATTGCAGGCTGGCTGGAATACATTCATGGTATGCAAAGGGAAACCTGTGATTTACTGAGTCATAGCCTCTTGTATAAACACAGCAAGGTTCATTATCACTTACAGAAAGTGTCTCCAATGGGGTGACAACTCATGTTATAAATAGTGTTTTCTAAAGATCCAGAAACGAAATGAGCTGGGCTTGGTATTTGAAAACACATTTTAGACAGACCTGGGAGAATTAGTATAGGCCGCGGAATTATCTCAGCTTCCTAATGGTGCTAACATTTATTTTTACTTAATCGCAGAGAATGACAACTGGGAGAGGAAGTCGGTAAGTATAAAAGAATGAAATTTGCCAGATAGAGAGAATTCTACATCCTGACCAATTTCAGGCTCCCTTGGGAGACCTTTATGTCAGCACTTAGAGAGGAAAGGAGCAGGAGGCACCGTCTTCCTTTGGCTCTTTTGTTGATCCCTTTATTTGCTGTTTGGGCCCCAGACTAAGCCATGAGTCATTCCTGGTAGAGAGTGAGTGGGTGAGGGGGGGGAGCGGAAATGGAAGTAGTCGTCTCATCTATTTGCAAAAGGCTAAATATAATTGAAGCTAATATTATTAGCGTGCATCAACTCTCGAATTTTTTTAAAGATCCATTTGTTTGATATGTACATTTTCATAAAAGCTTTTGCATGACTTTGATGCTTTTAACTTTCACTCTATTAACTGAAAGTGGTCAGGAAGAAAATGATCGTGCCTGAGCGGCAGCGGTTTCTTGTTTAAAGATCTCTACTGATCTCTGACATAGACCACCAGAGTCATGTTATTTTTCAGGGTGATGCTACGATTCCAACTAAACAGGACTGAACACTTTATTCTTAGCATGATGCCCCTCCCTGAAATGCCTACATTCAGAAACACGGAGGAAACGGTTTGACAATTTAAAAAAATTTTATTGCCGATCTACCAACAGTTACACCTTTGTCTTCACAATTCAGGAAACCTCTTATCTTTTTTTTCTTTTTTCTTTTTTCCCAGCCCTCCCGAATGTACACCACCCGGTTGTGATGATATATGGAATGCATGGCACAGTGCCCAGTAAATATAGATGCTCAAATATTGCTAGCTGTTCTCCTTAAATGGTCAGAGCCTATGTCTCTCTAACGTGGCTAAGTCGTATGACTGAGGACTGATTGGTTTTGAGATCAGACCAGAATTAGGCCAAGCGAATGAGCAAACAGTTGATTGGCTCCAGCATGGCAAAGAATGAACAGTCTGTGGATTCAGACTGAACTTGAACACCACATTGAGCACTGAACGTGACTTTGTTTCTCCAGCTCTCTGAGTTTCTGTTCCATCTGCTGTAAAACATGATAAATAATATGTTACAGGATATTTTTGAGGATAAAAATTGAAATATACAAATCAAATATTGAAATTAAAATATACAAAACCCCTAGTGCAGTATCTGGCACATAGTAAGTACTCAAAATATTTTTTATTTAAGGGAACACATACTTTGGTAATAAAATCATTAAAAAGAAAGAACAACAGTAATGTTTTCAGTGCACATGTCATGTAAACTTCTCTTCTTGAAGGCAGCAGGTGGTACGTCCCTCCAGTAGAGCAACTGGATTTCATGCAGATGTGTTCTGCCAATTTCACTATTTGAACAGAGTAGAAAAGAGAGGAAAATGGCCATCCATTCAAGAAAGGGGGAAAGGAAAGGACTTTTAAGTGTCAAAACGCATTCTCAAATAAACCATGTGCTTAGAGCAGGTCAAGTGAATGTAGGCTACGTATTTACAAATGCCCCTGCCGAGGCCAGGTGTAGATCTCTAGGGATGAAAGCATGCCCTCTAAATTTCTTGCTTAAGTCACTCTTAACTTGGCTACAGACACAGGTAAAAACAAGCTAATGAGAACTTGAAGTCCAAGAGCCTGCTGGATCAACACGCTTTCCAAACGGCTGGAAAATCCGCAATAATTCTGTTACCGAATGCAGGTTTGGCTGCTTGCCACTCAATAGCCAATAAATCAAATCGAAGGGCAAGCTTAGGTAGAGAAGGAAGGTAATTTGTTCAGAAAAACCGGCAATCTGGGGAGATGGTGAATTTATATCCAGAGACCAACTCTGAAGATTCTGCTCAGCCATGACAATTTTTAAAGGGAAAAACGGGAAACAGTCTCAGTTAATCATTAAGGCAGGAGGTCAGATTCTTGGTCATCTTTCCATTGAGTTTAGACCTGCAGACTTCTCCCCATCTTCCTTGGGACACTGTCTTGCTCGCATGGTCCGCCTGCAGTTGGATGTTCTCTCACCCGCATGGTCTGCCTGCTCCCATGAGGTCCACCTGCAAATTTACTAAGGGGAAGCTAGGGGTAGAGGGTCAGTCAATAGTTAATTAAGTCATTAATTTAATTCTTCTTAATTTTACTTAATTCTTCATTCTTACTTCTCCTAATCCAGGAAAGGAATCAACAGGTTAGGTAAGGTGTTGTGTATATTTAGTAAAGCAGAAATCAAGAGCTAAGTTAAGTGTTACCTAATGATGTCATCTTTATGATTAAGGTCCAAAGAAAACAGGGATGATTAAACAGAAAAGAGGCAAAGGAGCTGCTTACATGACCACGTTTTCACATCAGAATTCCATCCCCTCCAGACTGATGATTCAAAAGGACATGTGACCTAATCTGTAATCTGATACCAACTTAGTCATGGGATCACCTTGACTAATCACCAAAGGTCACCATGTAAGGAGAAGACACTCCTTTCCTAAGTCAGCCACTTAACCTCAAAAATGAATATTTGAATTAAAATGACTTCAAACATGAACCTGGAAGCTCAAGTTCATATTTGGGCTCAGGGAACTGTTCAAATGAAGACCATACCTGTTATGTGTCAAATGTTTGCACTCTCTGGCTGATTTCTAAATTCATTCATTGGCTACGACACCCTAAGAAAGCAAACTTAAGTGAGCTGGAATATGGAGGGTAGCTGAGGATTTTGGAAAGAAAATATTGCCTGAGGATAGAGAGGAGAAGAGGAGAGTAAGGCACAGTCTTCTTAACCTCTCAGGAGGCCACTGCCATGTCCTCAGCATGGCTGCCCCAGAGAGCAGTGAGGGAACAAAGAGCCTCTCACGACTTCACTGGGGAGGAGAAACAAGGTAAAGAAAAGCACTCAAGGACAGAGGAAACCCGGCTGCTACAGGGGACACGGGCCACCAGGGACGCCTTACTGTTACCCAGGCACTTCTGTGATTTCCCATGGGTGTGACACACACCCACCCGCCTCTTTCCCTTCAACAAACATCATTAAGCACATAGTGTGTGCCAGGGAGCGCTAGGCGCTATGGGTGATCACAGTGGATGAAGGAAAGGTCTGATCTGTACCAAAGTTCAACTCCAGGAACTACACAACACTCACACACCTGGATACCATCACATCCTAAAGAAATCCCATCTTACCGAGCAGAGTCCAGAATCCTAGTGGCAAAAATTCTGTTCCTTTGAGGATTTTGAGCTCCTTGAAGACAATGACTAATTTCCATCCCCTGAGCCCAGTGCCCCTCTCATAACGTGTATTCAGAGTATATTGTGAATAAATTAATTAATGTTTGAGTGGATATTTCAATGGACAATCTTAAAATTTTTATAATTACAAAATACATCACATCGAGTGTATTTATAAAAAATACTGTAATTTATATTTACTTATCATGTTTATTATTTAAAAAATAATACTATAATAAACAAGATTGGCTCAACAAGTAGAATGTCTCTGAAGCCCTCCCTATGCATTTCCCGAACTGCCTTCCAATCCTCACTCCCACACTGTAATAACCAATATCATTGAGTAAAACCTTGGTGTCATTTAAGACCCCTACTTCTCTTTTATTCCCAGATTCTACTGGCTATCCTATCTAGTCTTGGTGTGGAAATATACTCCTCCCTCCAAAGGACCTTCCATGGCTCTATTTCTCTTTCCCATTATCTCTTCTAGATTATTGTATTTGCTGTCTTCACCAGCTAAGTCTTTCCTATTCACATTTTGCTAATTAAATGAACTTTCACTATGGTTTTATTTTTGTAGAAGAACAGCCTGAGCAGTGAGATAACTTTTGTGTCTGTTTCAATGCATTTCCAGGATGTTGAAATCGTAGTAGCTTCTATCTCTCGGTATATACAGCACACACAAAGGAACTGTGACAATAGACCTCACATTTCTTTTCAGTAATTTGCACAAATGAAAGCAGCTGGCAGTACGTCAACCATTATTATTGATGATCTCCTTGTACAGGGCACTGGGCAAGGGGCTGAGGGGCATCTAAAGATGTGTAAACAAGAACCATCTAGTCTAGGGTTCACACAATGAATTCCTTTAGTTGCAGTGGTGACTAGTTGAAATCTCTGTTATGTTTATGGGGACTAACAGACAGAACTGTTAATCCTCTGTTGTCTCTCTAGACTTTAGCCTTTTAATTAACTGGACGCATTAATGTACTACACACACCCGCTTCATAAATCCACAAATATCGCCATTTTTGAATCCTAGTTCAAAAGGTATTTTGTTTTATCCTAACAATCCTAACAAAAGGTATTTTGTTTTAGCCCATCCCTAACTCTGAAGATAACCGAACAGAGAGCAAAGGCCACTGGCCTTGAGAATGACTCCAAATGCTTCCCCTGACTTCCTTAAGTCTATCACACATCTCCAGGGACACTGATATTACCAGCTATTTAAGGGAAACCTTTGAAATGCTTGCCCTCAAAAATTCCAGCATAAATAGAGAATACCATAGTCATTTTTCTTCTCTGAAAAAGAATTGATGCCTATTTCCTCGACTGATGACCAATACATCAGTTACCCTTTCCATCCACACATGACCTATCACAACTTAAATGAGTCAGGTTCTCCAGAGAAGCAAAACCAATAAGATACGTACATAGAGAGAGAGACGTTTATTTTAAAGGACTGGCTTTTCTGAATGTAGAGACTGGCAAGTTCAAACTCTGCAGGGTAGGTAGGCAGGCTGGAGACCCAGGGAAGAGTTGCAATTTGAGTCTAAAGGCAGTCTGCTGGCAGAATTCCCTCTTCCCCCAGGGAGAAGTCCTTCAACTGACTGGATGAGGCCCACCCACCCACATTATGGAGGGTAATTGGCTTTACTTAAAGTCTACTGACTTAAACATTAACCTCTTCTAAGAAATAAATTCACAGAAACATCTAAATTAATGTTTGGCAAAAATCTGGGTACCAGGGACTAGCCAAGTTTAACACAGAAAATTGACCACCACATAACACAAGTGGCTTAACCTCTCAGTAAGAGACACTTACCCAGGGTTGCACAAACTATGGCTGAAAATGTGGCGTCATGTCAGTTGAAACTCAGGCTACTTTTCCAGAAATTATACTCAATTCAGTAATAACCAAAGATGGGCAGGAAACTTCTGCTTTGTTTACCTCGTTTTGTTTTATTATAACAAACAGATACTTTCTGGTTTACAATGTGAACTTGCATGCACTTTTTAAATGAGTCTCATAAAATAAGACTTCAAGGAAAAGTTTTCCTTTCCATAAACCCCTTTGGGCTAGGTGCCCCAGTCTCTGCCGGAGACAATTCTGCTTAAACTGACTTTTCTTTGCTGTTAGAATTGCTGTGGAGCTTCACCCTGGTCATCTTAAACTCTTGGCCACCTCGAGTAAGTCTTTGTTTCTGCACGCGAGCTTTCTCTAACTGCAGTGAGCGGGGGCTACTCTTCATTGTGGTGCACAGGCTTCTCATTGTGGTGGCTTCTCTTGTTGTGGAGCACGGGCTCTAGGTGCTCGGGCTTCAGTAGTTGTGGCACGTGGGCACAGTAGTTGTGGCACACGGGCTTAGTTGCTCGCGGCATGTGGGATCTTCCCAGACTAGGGCTCGAACTCGTGTACCCTGCATTGGTAGGCGGATTCTTAACCACTGCGCCACCAGGGAAGCCCAGGGCTCACTTATTCTTAACCCGAGTAGGCAAAGGAGTTAACCATGTCTGTGAGCACAGAGACCTGAGTCCACAGTTGGCTCTGCATCCGCCCCCTTCCTGACCGCTAGAGACAACACAGAGAGCAGGAAGCAGTGTGAATTGTATAGCAATCCATCACTGAGAAACAAGCTCAGGACCCATGTCTTCAGCAGAAGGAATCTATGAATTAGTGTTTCCAATAAAAACAACAGCATACACATCGTTCATCCAACAAATATTTATGGAGCACTTACTATACACTAGTAACACTCTACTAGGTGCGTTGGTTAGTATATGGCTTGTGTTTGGTTCTTGTTCTCAGGAGGTTCGTGGGGATTCAAGCCCACATAAAAGGATGAGGGAGAAGCATCAACAGTGGGCTTCTTCCTGAGTGTGTTTGTTACGTGATTGAATTGGATCATACATTGCAAGGCTTAGTGAAAAACCAATTGTATAAAGCCTTTAATTTAAAATGGAAAAACTCAATGATTTCCTCCTACTGGAAATTTAGAGGGGGGAACCCCTACTATCTAATAAATTATCTGCATTAAAATGCATTAGTCATCCATCTTCATACCATCTGCTGACAGCTACATTGCTTATTTAAAAACAGCACAGTACCCTTTGTCTGAGCAGGCCTTTTATGGTTCTCCTGAAAGAAACTCATTACACTCAGCCATAGAGGAAAGAAAACCGCTTTACAATAAATTAGTATGTTATAAATAAAGGAATGCTTTGCATAATATTTTAATTACTATTTTAATTTAAGGCTTAATGCATTGCTGCCCAAAATGTCTATTGCAGAAACCTAAAGAACATAGACCTTACCGTTGATGGTAAACTCTAGAAAGAAGACCAGCCACAGCATTTATCTTCCTATGCTCTAACTGAATGACAGAGGATTCTAAGGTGCACTTGAACTATCCATAACAAATGGCATTTCCCTCCTTCCTTTGAAAGGTCACTGAGCCAAGCTGTCCTGGAGTCCTCATGGTTAGAAAGGCAGATGCTTCAAAAGGCACATTGGCTCTTGCAAGTATATATTGATATGTTGTATTTGACCCTTTTAGAGCCGTAAGTGTTTCCGTGGTTCTTAGTATAGTGTTTCAGGATATCCAAAAAGCATCATAAAAACTAATTAGTTTGGGATTTGTTTGTTTCAGACAAGTGGGTGATTTCTATCTTTGGCTGCCGAAGAGGCATTATTTACAAAATAGAAGAAGCCAATACCCCACAAATGACTCATAACTCCTTCTAGAAGGCGACAGTCCACTCTACTTTCTCTGTGCCCTGGGGGATTGGGAAGGAAAGAAGCTTCTGTAAAAAGAAAGCTGAAGAGCTGCTATATTACACAACATCCCGCCAAGTGACAAGAGGATGGTGGGAAAGGGAATGAGAAGAAGGAATCAGTCAGGTTTAGGGGAAGGAAGAGGGTTTCCCACAGTTGGGAAGTGAGGACTCAGAGGAATGTCGGGAGTGAAGGAGGTGAGCTGTAATTGTGGAAATGGTGATGAAGAAATGACGAATCAACAAAGCCAACTTCAGAAAATGAGAGGTTTGTCTCTCATTTGGAATACCTTCCTCTCTTCCCCCTCCTGGCTCTCAATCTAATCAAGTCCACTGTTTTCCTCTTTCCTTTCTTCTCTCCTCTCCAGTTTCTGTTCCTTTTGTGTGCATGTGGCCAGGTCCCTCCCACAGACACTGCTTAAAGGAGAATCCTGGGTCCACTTCCCGTTTCCTCCATTTAATGGACTGGTGATCTTGGGCAAATCTTTTATCCTCTCTGCACCTCAGTTTCATCTGATATACAATAGGGACACCAGTACATAGCTCGTAAGGCAGGTACATGTAATGCTTTCCCCAGGATTGCTGATGTCCAGCCCAGGGTGGGTGATTCCGTAATTTCTCGGGAGGGGAGTTCATATCCTTGACCCCAATCCCCAAGGCCGACTGCCCGCTTCACCTCAGTATATTCCTCACCTGCTCCAAACCCTCGAGTCCACACTTTTACAGTGAATTCTTCAAGTTCCCAACCTGTCTGACCGTCAGAATCACCTGTAAATCTCCCTCAAAATAGAAATTCCAAGAACCAATTAAATTAGAATCTGTGAAACTACTGAATTGGAATCCCGGGGGCAGAAGGAGAGTGGTGTTGGTCTGTGAGCTGATTCCCATGCTGAGGACAAGGAGAGACAGAAAAAAGAAGCAGCCCGTCCAGACTGGCAAGCGGAGAGTTTAATAAGAAATGGAACTCACATACAAGGCTTGTCTTGGGCATCTGCAAGACCAGTAGATCTCCACACATGCTCACCAGAATGTAAACCTTTATACAGAGGCCTTAACTGGGTGCAGTCGCGTGCACAGCCCAGATGGTCTCACCCGCACACTGCTCACTCAAGGCTGCGTCCTTGAAGACAGCTCCCGCTATGGAAACGGTGGACAGAACATACGTTCCAAGGACAGGGAAGGAGGTGAGGAGCCTCGGATGACCCAAGTCCAGCTCGTGGGTCAACCAGTGGCCACGTCCTCTCGGTGACCTCCTCCAACAGATGGACTCAGAGGGTCTGCATGCATTTTTTACAGAAGCTTCTCTATCCAATAATTCTGATGTGTCATCAGGCTTGGGCTGCATTCAAGTTCCATTTCCCTGTGAGGAGCATTGGTCCAAATGCCTGCTTTCTGTGTGGCCATGCGTTTTGGTGACCAGTAATGTTCTAGAAGACTCCATGGTGGTTTTCCTCCCCCTGGAGTTGACTGAGTCCTTCTCTTCCCATTTCACTGCCTCACACCTGTGCCCAGCCCTGCCTTTCCCAGAATGTCCAGTCCTCTTCATCCAAGCCCAGCTTTTCCATAAGCCAAGACGACCTTAGCCTCTTAACATATTCTTTCCCCTGGAACTTAGACATCTGATTTCCTAATGTCCAGGTTGCGAATCTGACTATGTGTAGTGATCCCATGCTTAGCTCTTACTCCAAGATCCCACGGCTACTTCCTCCCAAGGCTTCTGTCCTTTGCAGGGCATCAAGAATCCATCCAGGACTTCCCTGGTGGTGCAGTGGTTAAGAATCCGCCTGCCAGTGCAGGGAACACGGGTTTGAGCCCTGGGGGGTCTGGGAAGATTCCACATGCCGCGGAGCAACTAAGCCCGTGCGCCACAACTACTGAACCTGTGCTCTAGAGCCTGCGAGCCACAACTACTGAGCCCGCGAGCCACAACTACTGAAGCCCTCATGCCTAGAGCCCAGGCTCCACAACAAGAGAAGCCACCGCAATGAGAAGCCTGCGCACCGCAACGAAGAGTAGCCCCCGCTCGCCACAACTAGAGAAAGCCCGTGTGCAACGAAGACCCAACGCAGCCAAAAATACATAAATGAATAAATAAATTAAAAAAAAAAAAAGAAGAATCCATCCAATTAGTCATGCAAACCCAGTTTCCCTTTCCTGATGCCATTAGAAATGCCTTTCATCCCTCATCAGGAGCCCATTCTTCAGGCATCTTTAGCCCTTAAAAGCAAATCCAGCCTATCTTGGATTTTCCTGCTCGTGCCGGAAATACAAATGTTTCCTTGGCAAGAGCCTCAGGAAAGGCATGAACAATCCCTGAATAAAGCGGACACGCCGCCCACACAGCTACGGAGCACCTCACTCATTACCCAGACCCGCCTGACTCAGAGTCACTCATTGCCACTGTCACTTCATATCTGTGGATTCCGTGCTTTCATCAATATTCCCTGGGCACTTAAATATATCACACACACACACTGAAGTGAAAGGTAGTGAATCAAGTCACCGTCTGTGTGTGTGTGTGTGTGTGTGTGTGTGTGTGTGTGTGTCTGTCTGTCTGTCTGTCTGTGCAGTCCTAAGCCTGGTGCCAAAAGGAATTTTCCTGGACTATGAACTATGTCTGTGTTTGTGACAAGGGAGCTGCCTCGGGCACAGCAGCAAGGAGCATGAGTGTGCAGTGGAAGCTGGGGCAAAGTGTGTAGTACCAGGATGTTCTCAGAGGCAGGTTCCTACCTATTCAACTGAAAGTAGCTTGAACAATAAGGACATCTATGTCATAAAGCAAGAAGACCAGAGGAAGGGTGATTCCCAGATTGGTGCAGGAGTTCAGTGATAGCGATAAGGCTCTTTCCACCGTTTTACTCTGCACTCCACAGTGTTGGAATGTCCACCCGTGGGACTGCAAGAGCACGGCTGTGTGCCAGGCATCACCTGTCATCATGACCACATCCAGTGAAAAATACTGGTACTTCCTCCTATGAGTCTCTTTTGATTAGGAAATCAACCTTCCTTAAGATCCCTCACATATGCATACAGCATCCTTTCCTCTTGGGTCCCTTTAGCCAGGACTAGCTTCAAGAGAATCATCAAGAGAATTTAGGAACGTATCTGGCATGTGTATATCATGGTGGAAAGATGGATCTGCCAGGAAATAAGAAGCCATGGGGCAGAGACAGGGATAGGATGGCTGTTGGGTAAACAGCCAACACCGGATGTTCCAGGGGTTCAGGACTACATGAGGAGAAGGATGGAAGAATTCTCCTGCCTGAATCTCGGATGGTCCCTCTTGGTACCACTTTGAAAATTACTGTCTCCACGTATCTAGACATACCTCAGAGGCAAAGGTCCAGATACTCGGGCATCACCATTTGGGGTCACTACTTAAGGACATCAAAGGCATTTTGTGTCTTTCCCAGCACCAGGAGAAACCTGGGAAGACTTTATATTCTTAAGTGTATTCAAGAGATAGAAACAAACTCTGTAAAGCTCTGCTTAGCTGGGCCTGCTATAACAAAAATATCATCGACTGATGGCTTAAGCAACAGAAATTTATTTCTCACAGTTCTGGAGGCTGGGAAGTCCCAGGTCAGAGGGCAGCATGGTCAGGTTCTGATGAGAGGCCTCTTCCAGGTTTGCAGGTGGCAGTCTTCTTGCTATGTCCTCACATGGTGGAGAGCAGAGCGGGAGAAAGCAATCTTTCTCAGGTGTCTTATTATAAGGACACTAATCCCATTTGTGAGGGCTCTACCCTCACGACCAAATCACCTCCCAAAGTCCGCATCTCCTAACACCATCACTTTGGGGCTTAGGATTTCAACATGAATTTTGGAGGGATACAGACATTCAGTCCATAGCAAAGCCAAAGTGAAACAAGGAGAAACAAGTGGGTGCCAGTGCCTAGACTCGCAGCTCAGCTTCTGGCTAGTGGTGGACAAGTTTCCACTGAGGGTAGCTGAGCTGAAGGAAAGAGAGTGAAGTCACCATTACAAAAATGAATTTCACCCTAGTTCTTGTGAAGTCGTCAAATTTATGGATAAGGAGAATTAAGGAATGTCAGCAAGTAATGGCTGAAGCAGGGGTTTAGAAGTCAGAATATGGGCTTGAGTCCAAATTCTGGCCGTGGATCATGGTGTGACCTTGGACAAGGCACTCCGGACAGTGTGGGTCTGCTGGAACCTCGTTTAAACAACGTGTGGCATGTTCTGAGCCAGCAGGGAGAGGGAACAGGGGCTATTCACAGACAGGACACAGGAAAACTCAGGCTGCACAAAAGGTAGAACTATCACACTCATTGACACCAGCGACTACTGGGCAAGACACGACGGTGTTTGGCAATTCTACAAACTTCCATGGTGGTGCTACTTCTAGGGGGGTGGGGGGTCTCCTGAACCCCACTAGCCCTCCTTGCACACCCCTCCTAGTCTTTCTCTCTCCCTGCCCCTCAGCCCTCATGTTTCTGGTGCTTTTATAGGGTCAGGGGCTGCCCAAGTTTGTTCCCTGAACCCCTGAAGCTCTTTGCCTTCTTGGGACTATAGTCTATGTCCTAACTCTTCTGTAATCTATGTGCTTCATGAAAACTTACCTCCCCTGCATAGCTTGGCTTCTGGGACTGACATTTCACATAAATGCTGTCCAGCTAAGATGCTGCTAATTGACTCCGGGTCAAGAAGTACCCCCACACATCCCCTCCCATCACCCATCTCCCAGTTGGTACATGCACTTTACAGGGGTTTCCTATGTCTACTTGCAAGAGATTCAAATGTGGGAAGATTTCTACTGTCCCTGAAGTCATTAATCTGTTCCATCTGTAGCTCAGGCAAGAGTTCTTTTGGGAAAATATCATTCTTTTGTATTAGAGGCAGTAAAGCCAGAGTGGATGAAAGTGACAGCTCCAATGTCAGGGCATCTGGGTTCAAATCCTGGTTCTATCACTCGTTGACTGTGAACCTGGGCAAGTGAATTAACTCCTCTGTGCCCAAATTTTCACACAAGAAAGAAATAGAGAAAGAGATAAACAGACACAGAAAGGGCAAAAAGGATTACTGTAAATTCCTCTTTGGACTGGTGTAAGAATGTAAGGAGTATTATGGACTAAATGTTTGTGTCTCCCCTCCTCCCCATTCATATGTTGAAGCCCCAAGCCCCAGTGTGATGGTATTTAGAGGTGGGGTCCTTGAGAGGCGATTAGGTTTAGATGAGGTCGAGAGAGAGAGAGAGAGAGAGAGAGAGAGAGAGAGAGAGAGAGAGAGCGAGCGAGCGCGCACGAGGTACCAATGATGGGATTAGTGTCCTTATAAGAAGAGGAAGAGAGACCAGAGTTCTCTCTGTCTCTCTCTCTCTCTGTCTCTCCCTCTCCCAGGTGAGGACATAGCCAGGAGGCAGCCATCTGCAAGCCAGGAAGAGAGTCCTCCCCAGAACCACTCTGGCACCTTGATCTTGGAACTTCTACTTCCAGAACTGTGAGAAATAAGTGTCTGTTGTTTAAGGTGCCTAGTCTATGGTAGTTTGTTATGGCAGCCTGAGCTGACAAAGACAATGAGTTAATGCACAGAAGCAGAACAGAATGAAAGGCGTTGATGTATGGAGAGCACTCATAGGCATCAGTCAGATGCTAAAGTTTTACTGTCAATAACAGCAGGGATGGAGTTTGTTGAATTGATTTTTTTTAATATCGCATCTAAATGTTATTTATCTTAATTACTGAATTTGTTGATGCCGCTTTAAATTTTGTGCCCAAGGTGAGTGCCTTATTCATCTCACCTAGTTCCAGCCCTGGTTACTATTCCCTGACAACTGGTAAATGCTCAGTGATAGTTGTAATTCCTTAAGCTTAAAGGCAACAGCGTATTCATTAATGATATTTTTACAATAAATTTTGTTGAGGGTTATGTTCTAAGTGGTCTGGTGAGGAAATCCATTTACAAATCCCTATTCCTGGTGTTTCTGGGTCACTTACTTCACATTGTAAATAACAAAAAGGTCAGAATGGCATGAAAATCACACAAGTTGCACCATACCTGACCCAGAAAGACATATGACCTGAGGTAATGGAACCAGCCGAAATTCAGGTGGAAAACCTTTGGCCAGATCATCAATCTCCATCTGAATCCTCATCATAAATACAGAGCAAAGTCATTATGGTCTTTTTTTCTCTTTCCTGAGTCCCACCCCCCTCATTAGGGCTGACCCTTGCCCTGTCTGAGCTGGGACCTACAGAAAGGATTCTCACTTCATGTTACATCCCAGCCACCCACAACAGACATCACTTCTGAATGTGATGGGCATTGCAACAAACATCGCCGAAGTTCTTTCTCCGCATGATCCCTCTGCATGTCTGCACCCCTTTTCTTTCAGTGAGTTTAAATCACTTTCCAATACCCATCCATCTTGACAACATCCTCAAGAAGAGCATCAGCCAAGAAGAGACATTTCCTCTACTTTATAAGTGAGGGCCCTGTGTAAAGGAAACTCACACTTCATCTACTCCATGCCTAATGAGGTGGTCCAAGCTATTCACTGGGGCCATGATTCTTGGTCTTCTGTTCACTAATGCCCCAAGCCCATCTTGCTTTCCTGACTGGTGCTCCTGTCTCAAGGATTCATGTATTTAGAGTTCAGGTAGATCTTTAGCAAAAAGGACCAAACACTTTTAACTGGGAATCCCATTCCCAATGGATAGAGCTCTTCCCAGGAAGTGTGCATCAAAGGGAATCTATATTATAATCATGGCACGACCATGATAATCACGGTGGTCATTGGGCAAGTAAGAAGGAAAGGGAAAGAGCAGAAGTATTGGACATTTGCTAGGGGCCAGGGTGCTGATGCAGTGGGAGTGTATGGGGAAAGAGTCAGACTGTGATGTCCACGTGAACAGCACAGAACAGGTCACTAGCACAGGCGAGCCAGCGCTGGCCTCCCATGAACAAAAAAGAACCACCATGGAATTCGTCTCTGGCCTAGGAAATAGAATCTTGGTCGAAGATGTATCCTTATCCAGGAGTGTGACTTTCAGGAACTTACAATATTTGGGCCTTTGCTGCTAATTTATAATATGAGGGGTTTAGACTAGACAAGTGGTTTTCTACTTGGGTCCGTCTGATACATGGAGGTCCCTTAAGGCATCTGTGAGGGGGACCCAAGCCGATGGGGCTCAGGAGCTGCCATGTTGAGGCCAAAGCATTCCCCTTTGATCTGTTTTACATGCTAGGACACCACCTAAGGTTGTGTCTGAATAAAGAGCTCTGTGGTTGATAATAAAACAAAGCAAAACAAAACAAAAACTAGTAGAGTGGATGTTCTCAAATCTTTCTTTCAATGTCATTAGTCAATGGTTTAATAAAAGTTAGTGATATGTTTTACAAATGGACCCTCAGTCAATGCCCTCCAGCAAAGACCTCAGAAATAGCACCCTTGAAGAACCTGGGTTTATTATTCGTAGCAGGGAGGGGGGATCCTCACCAGGAGGAACCATGGGGCACATCCATACGGAAGCAGTAGAAGGAAGCTATTCTAGACTTTGGGTTCTGCTTGGGTAATTCTGAGAAGGGAGAGGTGGGTAAGGGGAGGGAAGAAGGTCCTAAGGAAACAGCGGTTTGGCCTGGACTGGGTGCTGTCAGAAAGTGGGAGCGTTCTATGGCTGGGTGTATTCAAAGGCTTACTACAGGGAGGGCAGACTGGAGCAAGGATAAACTGTAACTGGTAAAGAAGCAGCACTCACTCATCTTAGCTGAGAGAGAGGAGGCTTGGTGTTTTCTGGGTGCACAGTGGCCTTTGGGTCTCACTTCATCTTGGTCTCAGAGTGACTTTGTCTGACATTGGCACGTCCAGTGTGAGATCCCAGTGTGAGATTGTTTACATGAGCAGAACACAGGATCTAGCTGTGAGCGTCAGGCCAGCTCCCGCATGTCAGGGACTGCTTTTTATTTTCTTATCTCAATTCAAAGGTTTGTTTTAACTTTGAAAGAAATCCTTAAATCAGCACCTCCCCGCTCAGAGCTCCTCAATACAATCAGGTGCTTCTGTGAATGAGCTGAATAAACATTCGTGTGAAAAATCCTACCCACAGTGTCCTTCCCACCTCCCTCTCCTTACCCACCCAGAGACACCCGAGTGATGCTGAGATTTGTCTGCCTTGTGTTAACATCCCTGAGAAATTCTGGGAGACACCAAAGAAGAATAAACACAGAACAGAAGAGGAGAAGGATGACATGAGATAAAGACATATGTGGGTTTTTTCATTAACGTGGCTCATTGCATCAAAAAGCCAGACAGAATGAATGCTGCCTGTTTTTCCATCAGGTGGTGACCGGCCAGTGGCTACATAAGCATCAAGGTGAATTCCTCTGTAATGAAATAATTTGGAAGGTATGCGTGCCCCCTTAAAGGAAAATGGGACTGAAATGAAGATGGTCAATAGACACAATTATTTAGAGGTGAAAGGGAGAAGATGTAGAGATAAATGATATTTGAGCTGTTAGAATATATGTGGAAAAATTAGTGAATAAATCAGCTAAAAGAGCACTCACATACATACATGAACATACATGCTTTACTTGCTTCCTTTTTTTTTTTTTTTTTTTTTTGAGTTATCTACAATTTTCTGGCAGGTATAGAGTTACTTAATAGACTAAATTATTAGTAGGAAAATGGCATTGGGAACGTTCTAAGTTCCTGGTCTAGACTGTCCTCATTCTTGGTCAGTGCTGGCAGGACTGTGTTATGTATCTTAAGATAAGAATGGCAATGGTTCAGAGGAAGGGACCCTGACCAAGGAATCAAAGATTCACGCTCCAGTCCCACAGTTGACCAGGAGTGTGATTTGGGCAGCGCACTTAGCCTCTGTGGGATTCTAGTTTCCTTTGTTATCTAATGGCAGATTTGGACAAAAATTTCTTTAAGTCCCTTCTAGCTGAAATGTGCAATGATTACGTGGCCCACACCTTCTCTGCATCAGAAATAGGTACCTTCCTCTGTGGTGGGCTGACCCCTCAGGCACGAGATCTACAGTTTGGGCTCCAGAATAAGTATAGTGAGCACTTACTGGTTTTGGCCTTTTAGCATCTGTATTAGTCAGGGTTCTCCAGAGAAGCGGAACCAATAGGACATATCTAGATATGTATATTAGAGGAGATTTATTACAGGAATTGGCTAACACACTTACAGAAGTCGAGAAGTCCCACAATCCGCCAGCTGCAACTGGAGAACCAGGAAAGCTGGTGGAATAATTCAGTCTGAGACTGAAGGCTGAGAACCAGGAGGCTGCATGTCCCAGCTCTAGAAAAGTGAGGAAATCCGTCTTCTGCTTTTTTGTTCTTTTCCAGCCCTTAGCGGATTGGATGATGCCCGCCCACACTGGTGAGGACAGATCTTCTTCACTCAGTCTACTGATTCAAAAGCTCATCTCTTCCAGAAACACCCTCAACAGACACACCCAGAAATAATGTTTGACCAGCTCTCTGGGCTTCCATCAGCCCAGTCTAGTTGACACATAAAATTAACCATCACCGCATCCATCACACCATGTGCAATAATCTCTATTTGAAAGCCCCAATTTTGTTTGAGGATTCACACACACACACACACCTTTAGCAGTCCAGGTGGTTTGGATGAGTGCCCACTTCCCCTGCAAACCAATCAGAGTAATTTCATCATTTTGGTCACCATGCTTGACTGTTCTGTACGAGTACCTAACTCAGGTTTGTTCAGTCAAAGTGAACCTTCCAGCTTGAGAGGTGGCCTGGGAAGAAGATTCCACCTGGGAGGATAGGAGTCTGAACAAGTTTCTAGAGCTCATTACCAGCCTATAAGAGATCTGAGGGAGAAAAGAACATATTAAGTTCTGTGGACTCTATAGGGAAAAGGACCTAGTTTCCCCAACAGAAGAAAATAGAGCAGAGAGAGAGAGAGGGAGGGAGGGAAGGAGCAGACAGCTAAAAAGAGATCTAAAAAACTTATTACCCAATCAGGTGTATGGAACTAATTTGGGTACTGATTCAAACATGTAAAACAATCAAGGAAATGTGAACTGACAGGATGTTTGACAATATTAATAAATTATTGTTAAAAATTTTAGATGTGACAACGATAGTGCAGGTATTTTTTAAGGGAATCTTTGTCCTTTAGAGATTCATACTGAAATATCTACATATGAAATAACATCTGGGACTTGTTTCAAAATAACTTGGGGGGCTTCCCTGGTGGCGCAGTGGTTGAGAATCTGCCTGCCACTGCAGGGGACACGGGTTCGAGCCCTGGTCTGGGAAGATCCCGCATGCCGCGGAGCAACTGGGCCCGTGAGCCACAACTACTGAGCCTGCGCGTCTGGAGCCTGTGCTCCGCAACAAGAGAGGCCGCGACAGTGAGAGGCCCGCGCACCGCGATGAAGAGTGGCCCCCACTTGCCGCAACTAGAGAAAGCCCTTGCACTGAAACGAAGACCCAACACAGCCATAAATAAATAAATAAATAAATAAATACAATTAAAAAAAAATAATAACTTGGGGTGGGGAGGGGATAGATGAAACAAGATTTTCTGGGTGTGGATGACTGTTGAAGCGGGTGATGGGAAACCAGGGTTCATTAGATCATTCTCCCTACTTTTAGATATACTTGAAAATGTGCATAAAACAATTTTTAAATAAAATCACATATATGCTTTCTAAACACAAAAATTCCACTTTTGAGAAATGACACAAATTATAGACAAAGATGTCTATTTTAAGATTATTTGTAATGGAAAAAAACTAAAGGTTGAACCACAGGTTAAGTAGATTACAGTAATTCCTTTCAATATAATGATATGCACCCTTCAGTTATGTCTAGGAATAGTTTTTAAAGACATGGGATATATTTATATAATATTAACTGAAATATATATCGAGATTATAATATTATCTCAAATAAGTGAAATGTATATCACATGGAAGATTGTATTTATTTCTAAAGAGGCTCATTACCATGATTTTTATTGAGGGGCATATGACCTTGTTAAAAGGGCAGGTTCTCGAGGGAGTTGGAGCCTCAGCTCAGCCACATACTAGATGTGACCTTGAGCAAATCACTTTACCTCCATGTTCTAATCTCTTAAATGGGTATAATCGTGGTACCTATCTCAGAGGTTGCAAGATTTAAGTACATTGATGTATTTAAAACACCCACAACAATGCTGCCACATAGTAAGTGCTTTACAAATGTCGGCTGTTAGTACCGTTCACAGTATAGTGCATATAATACATGCTGATACTGGTTGCCTGAAAATTGACGCTTTACATGGAACGTTCCAAAGCACCGTTGCCATGTTATTCTATTTTATTCTTGTAACAGCACAGTGAGATAAGAAGTCGAATAATAACTATTTTCAAAATGAAGACTAAAACTCAGTTGCAGAGAGTCGAAGGAACTTTCCTGAAGTGCCCCTGGTGATCTGCTAGAGGTCACAAGTCATGCACCTTGGTCTCCTGGCTTCTGCTCTGCCAAAGACGCCTTTCTGCGAGCAATTAGGTCGTCACGTGACGGGCTGCTAGCTGCTGTCCTTCAGGCCCAGACATTATTTTTAATCTCGCTGCTCTGGTAGATAATGGTTCGAAATTCCAGGGCTGGAGCAATAAGGCCTCCCTCCCCCAGGCTACGTACTGGAGAGTCAGAGACCATTTTGTGCGCCTGGAGCCTCCGATAACTGACAGCACTCAGCTGCTCCAGCTCGGGTTCATTTCTCTAGCCTGAACTGGCCCTGGAAGGATGTCCTCACAGCCCATCCAGATTGTGAGGGCCTTTATCTGCATCTCCTGATTAGCATTCTATTTGTATGCAAATAAGTCCCTGCCTTTGTTGCTTGTGGATAAATGGCCACTGCAAATTGGAGCTCTTCTGCTGAAAGGACAGGTAGTGATCTTATAGGATAAGAAGTCAAATTTGTGTATTTTAAAGATGCGCAAAACAACTAATACTAAACTTTCATTGGGTTATTTGTATGGAAATATGTTAATATAAATGTTTCAGACATTACATGAAATTTCTAAAAATCTTTTATGTTCTGGTATAATGTTATAAGTCATAATCCTAGTTATTACTTTAAAATGTATATCTCAGAAATAACTAATTTTCTTGTCAACTGCAAAAAAAAAAAAAAAAAAAAAGATGTGGAAACTCAGGCTCAGAGTGACCAAATGGATCCCCCAGGGGCATGTTGCTAGTGAGAGCAGCCAGCCCAAATATTGGGATCCCCATAGACCATATTTTTATCTCTACACTAGAACCTCAGTTGAGCTGGAAAAAACAATCACTGATTAATATCAGTCTATCAGTTACTGTGTGTGTGTGTGTGAGAAAGAGAGAGAGAGAGAGAGAGAGAGAGGGGTAGAGAGTCAGGGGGGTTGTACGGGTTAGGGGTGTTATCCCTAAATCACTGGTTTCCCAATTGTGGGACTCGCCTCCTTAAAGCAGAGATTGTGCTCAGTTAACAGTAACTTTAGTCCTTCAATGAACTTCTATTTTTTAAACAAAAGGTATTTTTATTTTTTAAATAAATATAGATGGTTAAATTATTGTCCAATTTTATTTGATAAACAATCTGATTCAACTGCTACCTGCTAAATTAGTTAAACAAGGAGGCCATTAGACAGAGGTGGCACCAATGCCATGGCAGCCTATGTAAGCAAACCATATTCTAAGCCTCAAAGTGCCTCAAGTTTTGAAATCAAAACCTAAAGACAACCAATCACAAACAGCCAACTGGCTCTAAGCTACAGCCAACCAATAATTTTCTCACTTTGTTTCCGCCTTTTCTGTATAATGTCTCTCCCCAGCTCCTGTCAGTGGAGCATTCCTAACCACTTCCAGTTTGATGTTGCCTGATTCAAACAGGTGTTTGTTCAAATAAACTCTTAAAATTTGTCATGTGCCTTCGTTTATTTTTTGAACAACACTGAAAGTCCAAATACTATCAAACGATTGCCAACAAATATTTTAATGTAGAAAGAGAGGGAACCTCATAATAAAAAAGATTAAGTTTTCTTGCCGTATAAAACAAACCGGTTGAACTGGGTGATGGGGTTGGAGGAATCCAAGGAGACTTTGGGAGATACTGGATATGACTATTGTCTCAATCGTGGTGATCTTTCGCAGATGTTCAAACTCATCAAATTGTCTACAGTAATTATGTGCAGTTCTTTGTTTATCAATTGTACCTCAATAATACTATTTTTTAAAAGGATGGGGAAAAGCAATTGTAAGTCAAAAGGAAAAGATGAAAGAGGGGTTAAAATAGTCATTTGAAGATGAAAAGAAAGGGAATAAGAATCGAGATTGCTTAATAAAAATGTAAATCATAACTGCCATACACACACACACACACACACACACACACACACACACACACGCACACACAAAAAGTGGCAAATAACTCATGTTCACCATCCCCAAAAAGCCCAGCAGGGCTAGAAAATGCCTGGGGTCAAAATGCAGGAGCTCGGGCCCAGCCAGGAGCACAGACAGAACCAAACTTCCCCCAGTTCCCTCCTAACAGAGGGAAGTTCAGAAGGAGTTCCTGCCACTGGAAGGGTAGTAACACCGCCCAGCGCCCAGGAGAAATCCTTGCTATTGAGGGCTGTGTAGTTCTTCAGGAGGGGAACTGCCTTTTGGAGGCACAGCTGATACATATTGGTTTGGCCTAACAGCGTCCAGCAGAAACTAAGGGGTGAGAATATTTGTAAATGCCCGTCTTTACCCCAAGACATCTTGGTGATCATGGCAACACACTTAGGAGTGAAATTCAAATGTGACCCATAGGCTTTAAGTGGCAAGATGGGTGAGAATGTCCCAAGGGCTGTCAGAGCGTGTATGTGGGCCTACAGAGGATGCCCCAGATGATCCAATGTTGTTCACAGGGCCAGACTGGTTCACACAGGCAGGCTGCTATGCTGACGTACCTGGGAGCTTTTGAATTTCTTTTGTACCAGAAAGAGGAGGGGAAAGTTGCTTGTGCAAAAGCAAGAGGTGAAGATGAGATGGGGACAACATGGCAGTGTCCTCCCACATCTGCCCACCCACCCAAGTCCAGCCTTCTTGGGGCTAGGTTTGAGCCCCAAGAAGGAGGTCTTAGGTCAAAGCAAGAGGTAGCTATTATATTCAGGGACCGGGGGGCTCCTTACACAGAAGGCACCATTCCATTCACTTTACATACATGATGTCATTTAATTTTGACAGCAATCCCTGAGGTAGGTACAGCTATTGTCCAGATTTTATAGATATGGAAACCGAGTCACAGAGAGGGTAAGCAACTACCTCAAAGACACACAGTAAGACATGCAGTCAAGATTCTAACACAGATGGTCAAACTCTTAACCACTGAGCCACACAGCCTCGGCTCCACAGGCAATGATGCTTTGGGGGCCCAGGTGACAGGAGACAACCTGCCCCCATCTTCCCAGGAACCCAGGGACATGAAGCAGAGCAGGATCTTGGAAAGGCCTTGGAGCAGACACTGCAGTGGCCCCTTGACCAGGAGGGTGGAGCTGACAGGGTGAGCCAGAAGATGCTGCACACCTGGACACACCCAGACACGCCCAGGGTCCAGCAGGTCCTGGGTCTGCTCTGGAGACACCCTGTTGGAGCCAATGGGACTCAAGTTCCCAGCTCTTGAAGGAAATGGTCATGAAGAGGAGAAAGAGAAACCCCGTAGCACTTCCTTTACCCTTCCTCCACACCTAGACCTTATCCTGGCCTGTCCTTCCTGGGTTAAGGTGGTGTCCTCAGTGCCTCAAATTACTGGCATAACATGGAGGGACTTAGCTATTACCAGAAACCCAGCCAACTACATCATCTCAGAAACATACTCAGGATAACCACCAACTTCACTGAACCCCCATGACTTAGAAACGCCCTCTGGGCTCCCAAACTGGAGTAGGGAAGCTGGCATTTGGTGGAATGGGAGCTGTGAAATGTGAAATGGTAGGATGCATTTACTATTAAAAAGAAGCAGCAGCAGCCAGATCTCTATTGCTTCCTTGGAGCCCGGGTATCCCGCCAAGTGTGTCGAATGTGTCTAATTGCAGCCACCAGCAGACCATGGGGTCCCTTGTGGCAGAGGCAGCTGGCAGGAGGCCTCAGGGGAGAGCCAGCCCCACCCTCCTGGGGACCCAGCTGACAGCGCCATCCAAATCTTGCTGCAATTAGGAGACACCAGCTCCCCCTCTGCAGGCTTCTTTGTGGCCACAAAGAAAACCAGAGCATTATTATTCCTCAGTCGTCCTACAAGTTGCTGAGCCTTGAAAGCTCTAACAGAGGTGGCTGCCGGGGCAGCCCACGTTTAATTGCTTCACACATGGATCCCGTTTATGGGGCCTTTGCTCTGTATTTAACGCCACAGCTGGTGATGGATTTTCGCTGTTTGAACGCGCTCCGGTCCTCTGCACACTGCTTTATAACTGATGGGGGAAGATGTCCTCTCTTGGGCAAATTGTATCTGGCCTTTCCAGCCCAGTGGTAATTAATGTTTGTTCTCATCCAATGGGCAGATTCAAAGAAATACAGCTCTCATTAGCTCCCGCTCAATTAAGAAAAATTCTCCTTTGTCCCCATGACTCAAAAACTGCTATCAAGCTGGAGCTGCTTGAATTACACAGCTGGGAGGACCAGGAGGGCATCCTAGCTGCCTGTGGTGCTCCAACCTCATCCCCATCAGCATCCAGACTCCTCCAGTCTCCTCCAGTGCCCCCCACCCCGCCCATTCCACACCCACCTCCTAAGGAACCAGAAGGACAATAATAACTAGATAATAACTAATGTTTGTTGAGTGCTTACCATGTCCTAAACAATGCACATGGATCAGCTCATAAATGACGCACATGGATCAGCTCATATATGACTCACATGGAACAGATCATAAATGACACACATGAACCAGCTCTTAAAGGATGAACATGAATTTGCTCATAAATGATGCAGATGAATTAGCTCATTTAGGCACGGTCACGTATCTATGACGCCAGGGACTCAAGAGTTGAACAAGAACTTTTTTTTCTTTTTAAGACTATATGTTTAGGGGCTTCTCTGGTGGCGCAGTGGTTAAGAATCCGCCTGCTAATGCAGGGGACACGGGTTCAAGCCCTAGGCCAGGAAGAACCCACATGACGCAGAGCAACTAAATCCACACGCCACAACTACTGACCCTGTGCTCTAGAGCCTGCGAGCCACAACTACTGAAGGCCTCGTGCCACAGCTACTGAAGCCCGTGCAGCTAGAGCCCATGCTCCACAACAAGAGAAGCCACTGCAATGAGAAGCCCGTGCACCACAACGAAGAGCAGCACCCACTCACCGCAACTAGAGAAAGCCCACGCACAGCAACGAAGACCCAACACAGCCAAAAATAAATAAATAAATTAAATAAAAATTTTAAAAAAGGCTGTATGTTTATATTCTTCCTTAAAGATTGTGTTTGAAGGAGCTGGAGGGATCAGGCTCCCTGACGTCAGACTATACTATGAAGCTACAGTAATCAAGACAGTATGGTACTGGCACAAAAACAGAAATATAGATCAATGGAACAGGATAGAAAGCCCAGAGATAAACCCACGCACATATGGTCACCTTATCTTTAATAAAGGAGGCAAGAATATACAGTGGAGAAAAGACAGCCTCTTCAATAAGTGGTGCTGGGAAAACTGGACAGCTACATGTAAAAGAATGAAATTAGAATACTCCCTAACACCATACACAAAAATAAACTCAAAATGCATTAAAGACCTAATTGTAAGGCCAGACACTATAAAACTCTTAGAGGAAAACATAGGCAGATCACTCTATGACATAAATCACAGCAAGATCCTTTTTGACCCACCTCCTAGAGAAGTGGAAATAAAACCAAAAATAAACAAATGGGACCTAATGAAACTTCAAAGCTTTTGCACAGCAAAGGAAACCATAAACAAGATGAAAAGACAACCCTCAGAATGGGAGAAAATAGTTGCAAATGAAGCAACTGACAAACAATTAATCTCCAAAATATACAAGCAGCTCATGCAGCTCAATATCAAAAAAACAAACAACCCAATCCAAAAATGGGCAGAAGACCTAAATAGACATTTCTCCAAAGAAGATATACAGACAGCCAACCAAACACATGAAAGAATGCTCAACGTCACTAATCATTAGAGAAATGCAAATCAAAACTACAATGAGACATCATCTCACACTGATCAGAATGGCCATCATCAAAAAATCTACAAACAATAAATGCTGGAGAGGGTGTGGAGAAAAGGGAACTCTCTTGCACTGTTGGTGGGAATGTAAATTGATACAGCCACTATGGAGAACAGTATGGAGGTTCCTTCAAAAACTAAAAATAGAACTACCATATGACCCAGCAATCCCACTACTGGGCATATACCCTGAGAAAACCATAATTCAAAAAGAGTCATGTACCACAATGTTCATTGCAGCTCTATTTACAATAGCCAGGACATGGAAGCAGCCTAAGTGTCCATCGACAGATGAATGGATAAAGAAGATGTGGCACATGTATACAATGGAACATGACTCAGCCATAAAAAGAAACGAACTTGAGTTATTTGTAGTGAGGTGGATGGACCTAGAGTCTGTCATACAGAGTGAAGTAAGTCAGAAAGAGAATAACAAATACCATATGCTAACACATATACATGGAATCTAAAAAACAAACCAAAAACATGGTCATGAAGAACCTAGGGGCAGGACAGGAATAAAGACGCAGACCTACTAGAGAATGGACTTGAGGATACGGGGAGGGGGAAGGGTAAGCTGGGACAAAGCGAGAGAGTGGCATGGACATATATACACTACCAAATGTAAAATAGATAGCTAGTGGGAAGCAGCCGCATAGCACAGGGAGATCAGCTCGGTGCTTTGTGACCACCTAGAGGGGTGGGGTAGGGAGGGTGGGAGGGAGGGAGATGCAGGAGGGAAGAGATATGGGGATACATGTATATGTATAACTGATTCACTTTGTTATAAAGCAGAAACTAACACACCATTGTAAAGCAATTATACTCCAATAAAGATGTTAAAATAAATAAATAAATAAAATAAATTTTAAAAAAAATATTGTGTTTGAAATAAAAACAAAATATTTACTTTCTCATAGAGAACTTACAAATCTCCTAACATATGTTCGTGGTCTCCAGTGTCAGAATCACTCCTTACAACATAATAACATACTTTCATTCTCTCTACAACTTGGGGTGATATAAACCAAGACTAAATACTCTTTTAATGAATTTGATTTTAGTTTAAATAAGAAGGACTTCTTTCAATTATCCTTCTTTTCCCCATTTCTTTTCTTTTCTTTTTTTCAAAGTCCATGTATTTTTTTAATAATTTTTACTGGAGTATAGTTGCTTTACAATGTTGTATTAGTTTCCGCTGTGCAGCAAAGCGAACCAGGTATACGTATACGTATATCCACTCTTTTTAAGATTTCCTTCCTATTTAGGTCACCACAGAGCATTGAGTAGAGTTCCCTATGTTATACAGTAGGTTCTCATTAGTTATCTATTTTATATATAGTAGTGTATATATGTCAGTCCCAATCTCCCAGCTCATCCCACCACCACCCCCCCAGCCTTGGTAACCATAAGTTTAAGAGTTGAACAAGAACTTGAATGAGTTCAACTTCTACTCCTGACACCTATGAGCTGAGTGGTCACCAGGAGGCAAGTCACCAGGAGGAGACCTACATTTCTGTAACTGATCAAAGCCAAATAGTCATCATGTGAAGCTCTGGTGTTGCTGTCTCCATGGGCCAGTTCCCTTCACTTTGTTCCCTTTCCTCAGGCTACACCCAGGCAGCCGACTCCCAAATGCTGGTGAATGGACCAGGGGCAGGAGGAAAAATGAGAGAATGGATCAGCCAAAATCCATCACCACCCTTGAAAATAATGCCTGTGATGTTATGTTTGTGCATCTGTAAGATGGAGCTGAAAAGAACCAGTTGTAGGTGTGTGTTAACTGGCAAGGCCTCTCTGCAGGAAAATCTGCTAATATTTCAGAATTTCAAATGCACGTGCCCTTAGACCTAGCAATTCTACTTGTAGGAATTTATCCTAAAGAATGGAGGGAGGCGGATGTACAAGGATATTTATGGCCATATTGTCTGTACTAGCATGGGACTGGAAACAATCTAGTTGAGGGACCGACTAAATAAATTATAGTATATTTATACAATGGAATTGTATGTAGCTATACAAAAATAAAGGCAGCTTTAAATTCAAGTGGAACAATCTCCAAGATATTTTGTTAACTAGGAAAAAAGCAAGATGTTATCATTGGCATATTGTTTTAAAATATCCATACTCATTTGCTCATAGGTGAATGGAATATCTCTATAAGGAGGTCAACAATGGGTAATAGTTGCTGTATCTGGGGAAGGGCCTAGGGTGGCTTGAGGTCAGGAGTGAGAGGGATGTTCATTTTCACTGTGTACCATTTTGCATCTTGAATTTGTGCCATAAGAGTGAGTAGGTGGGCCTGGTTCAATCAGTTGAAGGCCTTAAGAGAAAAAGGTTGAGATTCCCCCTAAAAAGGAAGAGGGAGTTCTGCCTCAGGACTGCCTTCAGACTTGACTTAAGACTGCACCACCAACTCCCCCCGGGTCTCCAGCCCGCCATCCTGCCCTGAAGATGCCAGACTCGCCAGCCTTCCACAATCGCGTGCACAAATTCCTTAAAATTGGAGAGGTGCATGGGTTTTGTTTCCTTGGAGCACCCTGGGGGTATCACACATCACAACACACATCACACCTGGTGTAGCCAATGCTAATCTCTTATTTCCAGGTGTGCGTATGTCCAGTCCAGCTCGCTAGGCTGTAAGGTCTCTGTGAGCAGGCACTGTATCTCCATCATCAATGCATTTCTACCATTCAGCGGAGAACCTGCATCAGGAACAACGGCTCACTAAAGACGTGTTGTTGAAGGAAGCAACACTTTTCGTGACAACGGTCCAGATGCTAAATACCTCAGTTTGGCTCCTCTACAGGTCAGCATCTAAATCAGCTCATTGATGAGGGGAACATAGAGGAAGAGAAAAGAAAAGAGAAAAAGCAACCCTTCCCAGTTATTGCCAATTACCAGGACACTTCATTTTACATGTTTTCTTCTTATACAGCCACCTAAAGACCTGTCCAAGGCAATTCACTGCTCAGAATCTATCCATCTGACCACAGTAGCCAAGTTTCCCCGATGTCAGACTTAGCCTACATGGATTCAAAATTAAAATCAAGAATTCTCTTTTGAAATAAGATATATTTAAATAGAAAAAAATTATAAAGAAAAATGTTACCTAATATTATCATCTTCCCTTAAACCTCAGATCTGTAGAATTTCATCGCCCATTTGAAAAGAAGAAATTATGACCCTTAACTACAAGAGCAAAATAACATTCCTGAAAAGCAGATTGAATCCTAGATTAGAAACCTCTGCAGATATCTTCCACACAAGTTTTTATCATTTGCCCTAGTTTTAAAGGATTACATCCTTGACAAGTCACTCTGAATTGATCTGAATCCTCAGATGAATAAAGACCCAGTTGGTTTAGTTTTCTAATCAATAAGACCGTTTTCAATGTGCACCAACACTGACAATTCTGTCCCATAGGAAAACTGATTTATAAGCATGTCAAATGGCGATTTTATTTTACTTCCTGTTTTTACTGCTCTGCCATCAGCTGTCAGCCCAGGACCCACAGGCTGTCCCCCGGGAGCAAGGAGACAGAGATTATGAGGCCCTCAGAGGTCATCCTTGAAAGCAGGACACACTCAGCTTTGACCTGGTCTATTAAAATCAATAGGACATGGCATAGAGAAAGAAAGCAGATGGCCGAGTGTAGGTACATCAGTATTTTTCTTAATTATAGAATTTGCATTCAATTCTATTAACGGACAAGTGGGTTAAATTGACCATGAGAGATACAAAAAGCGTACGCAACAAATCATATCCCATATGAATTTTCATCCACACTATAGGATTTATTGCATAGGCTTATTTTTCTTTTAATGAAGTTATCTTATTTCTTTCCATTCTAAGTTACGTGAAACAGTATAGTTCAAAGCATAAAGAAGAGAATACATGACCTGTAGTCCCACCATCAAAAGACACCACTACTGACATGTTAGCATATTTGATCACAATAGTTTCTCTATGTGTTTTTTATAAAATTGTGAATCCTGCTTTTTCCGCCTAACACTATAATGAAATAATTCTGTATGTTATTATGAATTCCTCTTCCTTATAAGAGCTCTTATTATCCTCATGTTGTGAGATAAAGCCTTTTCTAGGTCCCCAGAGCTAGTAAGGAATAGAGCTTGGATTCTAACCCTGATCTACCCACTTCTGAAGCCACTTTCTACTATGTTAAACCACCTTAAAAACAGTTATTCCTTTTGCCCCAGTAAATTACCTTTTGAGGATCTACATGGAATGTGAAATGTACAAGATGAGCCTGGGACGTCTTGAAATACAGAAAAGCAAGAAACTATCAAAGACTAAATAGATCCTGTCAAAAGGAGGCCAACTTGAAAGCGATCCCATTAGCCAGAATAGCACAGTGTGACTATAAAAAGAATAATAATCACACTTAATTAAAATATTATATGTATAAAATTCATGAGTTCCTAAGGATGCTTTTTAAAAAACTTACTAGTTGCCATTGGATGTTATAAGGGCACTACCTCATTGCTTTGGAAATTGATAAATACATGGAAAGAATAAAGAATTGGTCTGCCTTTCCTATACAAACTCTGTTTCAGGGAAGCCAAAAAATTGACAGGAATAAATTATTCCTTATAGAAGAATTATGGCTAACTAATGCGGAAGAATGGCAATAAGAGAAATGCATTTCAATCCTTAATGAAACTCTGGATCTAAGCAATGGTTGTCAGTGGATCTTAAAATTATAGGTGAAATGTTCTTAAGAAACTCGCAGGACATTCTGACATCACCTGGACGGATTGGTGACGTTTCTGAAGGTGGGGTAACCAGGCTTCATAAGCTCTTGATATGACTCTACAGGAAGTACACAGCATAAGAAATATTATGACCTAAATGGGAAAAGAAATTGAAAAAGAATAGATACATGTATATGTATAACTGAATCACTTTGCTGTACACCTGCAACTAACGCAACATTGTTAATCAAGTATACTCCAATGTAAAATAAAAATTAAAAAAGAAAAAAATAAAGTATTACTTTCTGAACTGATTCAAAATTCTGGCAAAGCGCAATAAAAGATTTTATCTCCCCTCCAAAAAACGAAAACTATTATGACCTAAAAAACATTTGAACTTTAATTAAATCATGTCTCAGGTCTCACTACCAGTTTACAGGAAATACAGAGAACAGAAGAACGAGTTAAAAACATCACAGAAGTACAATTCTAGAAATGGGTACAATTCTATAAAGGATGAATAATCTGGTTTCTCCAACAAATTCAATGGCATGAGAGGGGAGGGGGGACCACGTAGACTAAACTAATTAAGAGATACACTACCATGCAGTTTATGAACGTTATTGATACTTATTATCTGAATAGACGAACTGTAAAAGAAAAATTATTTGAGACAACTGGGGGCATTTGAATACAGCTTGGGTATTAGAATATTTAATATATCGTTATTTGGGGGTATAATAATATTCAGGTGGTTATATTGTTTTAGTCTTACTACTTAAATGCATATAAAATAGTTTATGAGGAAAATGATACAATGTCTGGTATTTCTTCAAATATTCCAGGAAAAAAGCGGGGGGGTGGAAACAGGCAGGAGGAGGTAGAGATGGGTAAATAACAAGATGTGCAAAATGTTGATAACTCTTGAAGCTGAGCAATGGGTACATGGGTGGTCATTATACTATTCTCTCTACCTTTGTGTATGTTTGGGAAATTCCCTAAGACAAAAAAATTTAACACTAAAAAATGATGTTTAAGAGGACATCAAAACATATAGAAATGAAATCCCATACGTGCCAAGGTCTAGGAAGTCATGGAATAAATAATCTGAGGAAAAAATCTCTCATAAAAGCCTGCTCCATGTGCTGTATATTGATTTCTTATCTATATTTGAAATGGAATCACTGCAAATATTATCTGATTAGTTTTCAAATTGATAATTAAAAAACAAAAGATCGATCACATTCTACGTTCTTTTGGGCACCTAACGCTACCACCATTTCAACAGAAAGAGCATCAAAACAATCAAGTTAAGAAAGAAATTCAGTGAATTAAAAGATCTATGATATGCTCAGTGAACATGTCTTTCTCTTTGCAAAGAAATAATTTGGAGATGGAAAGAGAAGATACATTTGCAGATCAGTTGTCTGTGATCCTCTTGAAAGAGGTTAAGGTGATGATTGGACTTTTTTCCCAAAATCTGATGCTGAAGATTCCAAAGCGAAGCAAAATTAATTGTGAGTGGAGGAAGGAAAAGTACAATCATAATAGCCCTTCTCTTCCAGGGAGACAGTGAAGCAAGCTAATAGCATTCAGGGGTTAAAAATAATTCCATTCACCATCTGCCCACACATTCTATATGACAGATGGAGATTTAATTTTTTTTTTTTTTTTTTTGAAACTTACTACATTAAAAAATACTTCAGAAACATCTACCCAAACAGTGGATTAAAACTTGATTAAAAAATAAATAATTGAAGCACCAAAAGCTCATTGAAAGATGAGGTGTTATGTGGAGATGCCTTCCCATCGAAACAAAGCCCTCTGTGTTCAGCAAAATGTTTTCTGCTGAATGAAACTACTAAATATTTTAATTTTCAATTTGTAAGGGAAAATTATTTACTCTCACTCACGGGTCTGTTTTAACCCCCGAGTTACAACAGCTGGGAAAATGCGTTTGTAAGATGCCTAAACCAGAGCCCGGTCTCGGGTTCCTGGGAACCAGCTTCAGAGATGGAAGGTCTCATGCAGGGGCTTTTGGGGGGAGGTGCTCTCAGATACCCACCATGAGGGCTGAAGGAGACAGGATGGGGCGTAGGGAGAAGCTGAGCTGGGATGCAGTTGCAGAAGAAGCCTCAGCAAATACCACAGGGAGACAGGAAGTGGCCATGGCCCTTCAGAGGCCCCAATGGAGGCAAGGGTGCCAGGCCTCTGTATCCTCACAGAGGCCCATCTCTGGATGCCACTGGAACTTGGCTGTAACCTTGACAAAGGTAGCACCCTTTGGCCAAGGGCCATTCCTGAGTGAGACTCACTGGTGAGTGCCTTTGCAGAGGTCAGAGCCAAGTCTTCTGACTGCTTGGGCAATGAATGCTTTCGTCCTGAAGGGGAGACCACTAGATCCATTACAGTTCACCCCTCAAGCCCTCCAAATCCAATTCCTTCGTACAGTAATTTCGTCCCATCTGAGAATAGCTCCATGTGATTCTGGATGATGTCTTTTTCTGGGGAAACTTATAAGCGGAAGGTTATTGGGATGTACTACAGGAGCCCCTGCCACTACAGCTGGTACCGCCGTCTCCCTCTTCAACTCTCCTTTCTAGTCCCCCCACCCTCAGACAGCACTACGGCTAGTCAGGGTGGCTTACCTGGTGGGGTGACCCAGATTCTCATCCCTGAGGGCTCTGAGCCCTAGGTCACCTTGAGGACATGCCTGTGGTGCTAAATGGCCAAATTCAACCCATAGCTATGGTACTTGCTCACTTACCTTCAAACTTCGGCGAGGGGGTACCAAGGAACAGCCTAGTGAATCACTGTGTGTGGATGTGGCTATAACTAGGCAGCAGCCGTAGCTTCAAGTTTAATGGAATTCTTGCCATGTCCCTTGATGGAAGCATTCTCCCTCTGAAAACCAGGGCCCGGGAGACTAAATGTGCAGTGACAAGGAACACAAATTCCCCAAGCAGGTCATTGAGAATAATGTTTAAGTGGGTCAGGCCTACTTCCAATCCTTGTTTTATGGACCAATCAATTCCACCTATTGGGAGCACAGCACTATATAACAGGCCTTGATTTAATGCCAACCCGTCCTCATTGGGCATCATCTCCAGGCTGTCACCTTAGCTGTGTTTTCCAAAGTCTCTGTTGGGCAGGAGGCTTCTGGGTGGTGTGGTTTGGCGTAAGTAGGAACTGGTTGCTATAAAATGGGATTCTTGGTCCAGGATTACGTTATGCACAATCCCATGCCAGTTTATCACATACTCTATAAACTCATGGATGGCAGGGCTGACTGAATCCTTTAGGCAGGAAAGGCAAAGCAGTTTCTTGGAATATGTGTCAATTCTGGTCTAGATACTTCATTGCCACTTGCAGATTGAAAGGGATCCCATGCAATCAAGTTGCTAGCAAGTAACTGGTTGGTCTCCTCAGGGGAAGATGCTGTATGGGGGCCTCAGTGTTGGATTCTGTTTTGGCAGTTTGGATATTTAGCAGTGGTAATAGATACACTAAGTCTGTTCTCAATTATCAGGATCCTGGTTTTAAATGGGGCAGAGTGTTGAATTAAATGGGGGCATGATGGGACCACTACCCTTGCAGTGTTGAGTGGTTAAGGTGACAGATATTGCTGCCATTCCCCCGAATGTGATACTGTTTTTTATCTACTCTCTCAACCGTAGTGGGAAAGTCTCAGGGTCCTCCATGTGGCCTTCTGCACTACAATAGCTCACTCTACAAACAGAAGAAATAATGAAGAGATTCTGTCAACTACTAAGGACATCCATTTATTGATACATTCAGAGACTGAACAAATGATCACCAGATGGATCCCTGGAGCCAAAGAACCCACTGTGAACAAGGCTGGGCCTGGATATCCTACTACCTACCCCTCATAAGATCCAAGGTTAGTAAAGAAACATGATGAAACATAAAAATCTCTGAATATCGATGGAGATTGTCTTGCCCAAGAGTCCCTGAAACATCTGGGAAGCCACTGCAGAGTTATCCAAGGAAATGGTCACAGACCTTTGGGTAAAGACCAGGGAAATTATTACCATAGGCACTTGCCTTGGTATATCAGGATCCTTCCTCAAACCAACCTTTCCTTTAGGCAACATTTTAGGGGTTGAAGGACTGGCTCAGGTCTGGAAATTGGCTGTGACTTTTCAGTGGGGGGTTTGTTAGTTTTATCCTTGTTAGTCACCCGTCTACCTGCCCTTAACCACACCAGGTTCTATTGGTCATCTCCATGGCTCTCTGTGAGTGAGGGTCCCCTTGCCACTCTCATTATAATTGCATTCTCTTTCCTTCCAATGTTTCAGTTCTGCCACTTGACCCCTATCAATCTGGGATCTTGTCGTCCTCTTTGTTCTCAGGGATCCCAGTTCTATATCAGCATCTTCTATAGCATCAGCCCTGCCTGCAGAGGACAGTCTCATTGAGATTCTCAGGGAAGAGGATGCCCCTCTCACCAGTTCATTCCTTACAGCTTTGGTAAATGGAGTGTCCTCCGGGTACCCCTATGAAACACAGTGAACAGGTGGATTTTCCAGTCGTACAGAGTATATCCACCCTAGCGTGCCTGCTTCTTGGAGAATTTCGATCTCTTTCTCCAGTGTCTGCCAAGGCGTTGCTCACATATCTCCTCCACTTAGTGTGGTCATTGTTTTCCTAAGCTTCCAAGAGCCAACCAAGAGAGTGTTAAACCCTGTATGTCAGGAGGGTTCTTTCGTGTGGAGAAACTCTCCTTTATCCATCCTCCTCAATCCAGGCCCTTCAGAATTCAATCCCATAAGTACTCTTCCACTCCTGCTAGTATTTGTTGGCTAGGACCTTCATCTTCCTTAGTGTATTTTCTCTTTACTCCGTTATCAGGACCAGCACTTCTCCTGCTGGGTTTTATTATGACTTGCCTCTAGTTCAGAGGTCAGCAAACTCTCCCTATAAAGAGCCAGTAAATAGTAGTAAATGTTTTAGGGTCTGTTGCAACTATTCAAGTCTCTCACTGCGGCATGAAAGCAGCCATAGACAATATGTAACTGAAAGGGCATAGCTGTGTTTCAATAAAACTTTATGTCCAAAAAAGCAGACTACAGGCTGGACTTGACCCATAGGCTGTAGTTGCTGATCCCCATTCTAGATAGTGCCCCTAACTCCATCCCTAGTGTCGAGGGATGGAGTTAGGGGCGGACCCTGAGTTGGGAGCATGTTGTCTTATGCTGCTGTTGAAGAGGCTTCTGCCTCATCTTCAAGCAAGGGGGCAGCACTAGTTTTTCATAGGGAAGAGTAGGCCCAGAGGGTTCAAGGGCATTTGACGATTCGAGATATTTAATAGTACATGAACACAGTGTCTGCATCCCAAGTCTCAGCATCTCATTTATTCCCAGTTAGGGCCTCGACCTTGGCATAGCAGACTTGCTGGGGTTGAAAATTCAAACTTCTCTGGAGCTCTGCTGGCCTTCCAATTAAGTCCAAGGTTGAATTCTGGCATTTTTTTCTGCCTCTGGCTGCAGGAGGTGAGAGTCTCCTTATAAACTTCCATAGCCCTTTGGCTTTCACACTTTGACTTAGATTGGTGATTAATCACTCCAGCCTTTCACTGCCTTTCTCTAAGTCATATTATAGCACTCAGCAACAACCATCCAATTCCACTGTCCCTACAATCACCACTTCCCTTGAACGTCTCAGATGCCCAGATCCTGCACCCATCTATGCATTCCCTCCCAGCTGTCTCGCCGCTAACAATTGCAGGGCTACAGCATGCTGGGGGCTAACAGTACTCCACCCACCCCCAGAGATGGTGCCCTCATTGACTGCAGCCAGCTGGTGACCCAGCACCAAATCCCATGTAAGAGCCTCCTTCCTTGGGCCTTTCCTGCCACCATTGCTTTCAGTTATTCTTCCCTGAAAACAAACTTTGAGTTGGAGATTTACATTCAGGACTTTTTACTGGGGAGTGCTTTGGGGATCTATACCTGTAAGCAAACGAGAGAAAAAGGAATCCACACAGGGAGAAGCTGAACTATGATGCAGTTGCAATAAAGGCCTTAAGCAGTCCCATGGAAAGCTCTGGAGCTGGAAAAGCTGTCAGAGTTGTCCTGATCTAGGCAAGGGGACCAGCCACTGGATGCGGAGGGGGCGTGGCCTTGGGCGGGGCAGCTTCCTTCGGCTAAGGGCTGTTCCCGGACAGGGGCTCATCAGTGAGGCATGAAAGGCCAGCTCTCCTGGCATGTGGGGGAACGAGCGCCTCAGTCCCGGAGGGGTGATTAGGCAGCACACCACAGCACCCACTACAACACAGATTTGAGTGGTCGAGTTGGTGTATCCACGGTAACGAAATTAGATAGGCATCCGTGAGCCCAGGTTTACTGTCACACCCTCATTACCAGGGATCTTGGGAGAAGCCCTGGGTTCAGTTAAATGTTGTGATTGTAATTGTTGTTCCTAAAAGAATTCTAGATAATGAAGGCAATGAAGTATCAGTGGTTTACTGTTCATAGAAACGTTAAAATCCACTTTTGAAGGGTAACATAACAACAAGAAAGAAAGAAAGAAAGAAAGAGAGAGAGACAGAGAGAGAGAGAAGGGAGGAAGGAAGACAGCAAGGAAGGAAGGAAAGAAGGAAGGAAGGAAGGGAGATAAAAGGAGAAAAATCAAGTCCTCCCAACTCACTGCAGCAGCCATATCTACTTAAATAAAAATCAGTAGTTTAAAAAGTTAGCCTTTTAACAAATATTTGCTGCATTTTGACATGGTTGGGGAGGGGACATTTTGATACCACGATGCTGACAGCGGCAAACTTAAAGACGTCCAATACAATTTCAAATGTATAGATGTATTTAAGTAAGAATCAATGGAACAGAATCAATGGAACAGGCCAGCATTTACATTTTTGGCATGTACGATGTCCAAATAAATGAAATTTATTTCCCTCTAAGCTCGGAATAATAATGTAGGTAGAAGCTTAAAAAATCATTTAAAATTATTTTTTCTTTGAAGTTGCAAATTATAAAATCCAAAAGAAAGCAATGGCTGAAGTGGTTTCTCAAGATCCCCAAGCTCTGTCATATATTTGTACAGTTTCAAATTCTGATGAATCCCTTAGACGTTTTCTTCCAAGTACCTGTAATCCTTTCATATTTTCCAACATTAATTCATAGCCAGAACTTTTATCTTCAAACAACTTCAGGGTTGATTTCTCCCTGAAATTCTGTAAATTAGAGATTATGAACCTGAAATAATCAGTTTGGGCTCTTGTTTACAGATGTTTTTAATGTGGCCTTGTGTGTAATTTCTATCTTTATGAGTGTACTAGGTAAAGGGTTTTATCGGTATGTAAAACAGATCATCTCACCTTATCTTTATTCTTCAGGAAATTGGCCTCCTGGCTAAGGTGGATTTTCAACAAATGAAATATAAACTTTCTCTGCATTCATTAAGTCATCTGTGACTGCCATTGGGTTCATTTTGAAACACACACATGCGCACACATACATACTCTGCATGTCTAACTCCCTCACCCACCCAAATATAATAAACGTTTAGCCTTTTAATTACAGGCAACAGGCATGGACAGAAAGTCAGAGGCCACTGCTGCAAACCTGGGATCCTGTAAATCTGGTTGAAAGGCAAAAAGTAGCAAAGCTCTTTCTGGATCCTGAGATGTCTGCTTCTTGGTCATGGAGTGGAGAGAACTGAATGAAATTGCACCAGCATGATCCCTAGCTTGGTGCTGGCACAGTAACATTTGGTAAAGCCCACAATCTGTCCAAAAATGCCCAGAGCTCTGAACACTGAACGATTTTTTGTAAATCATGTGGCATCGAAACCTGGCCTGAACAGACATGAGGCCACTTCTAGGCTTGGCGAGAGTGGAGTCGGTCCTCTCTAGAAATAGGAACGTGTGGCCCTTCTCCTTCCTTTCCTCGCCATCACTGGCCAATCTGAAAAAAACGGCTACCCTTTATAAAGCCATTCTCTGTGTGTCAGCACCTGTTCGGTACTTTGTCACCTAGCTTTTGGAATGGCTACAATGCCCCTGGAAGGGATCCATAACTAGCCCTATTTCAGATGAAGAATCTGAGACACAGAGAAACAAGTAACTTAGTGAAGGTCAAGAACCACCAGGTGCAGAACCTGGATGGCACCCCAGCCTCTGATCACACCGGTCCTGCTCCTACTAGACTCCAGGCCCGGGTGTACGTGAGGACACTACCTCTTAAGGAAAGACATCTCCCCTGTGTACCGAAAGGCAGGAAAGTGTAGGGCAGTGGTTCTCAAAATGTGATCCAGGGACCCCTGCCTGTCACCAACAACTTTTCAGGGGGTTTGCTATTTTTATAATAATATTAAGATGTTATTTTCCCTTTTCACTCTTGTTCTCCCATCAGGGTACAGGGAGTTTGCGCCATCTACGTGATGTGTGTCGTACAGTAGACTGAGTGCAGACGCAGAGAGGAAAATCCCATTGTCGTCTGTTCAGCTGGATGTGAAAGACATTTGAAAAGGGGTAAAATAAATTCACTCTTCACATTGCAGTATTTGAAGGAATTATACTTATTTTCTTAAAAATGTATTACTGTTAATATGTGATGATTTTAGTATTTTTAAAAGGCTTCACATTTAAATTTTTTCCGTCTTAATTCTTAACACATTTTATATCAATAAAGACACCCAACAAACCCAAAAGCTCTTTCGAGTCCTCACTGCTTTGGACGAGTGTAAAGGGGTGTCAGTGCCTCAGTCTCCCCACTTGGATGAATGGGGATATTACCTACCGCGCATAGTTGTTATGAGAACACAATGGTCACACGTCTAAAAGTGCACACAGCACTGCCTGGCCCATAATAAGCTCTTTGTTTTAGCTTTTACTGTTATGAATTTTTACGTTATACATTTTTGTGTTTAATATCATGAAAAACACCCCCATGCTTCAAGATGAATAAAAAGAAGACACTACCAAATTATCCAAATAGATTTCATTCATTGAATTAGCAATAGGAAGGACATCTTGGAAGGAAAGTTATGCTTCAAGCATAAATGTTACGAGCGTTTCTGTTTACTGTCAATTTCATATTCCCATCGACCAGTACTAAGCATAATACAAATCTCTTCAGAAAAACTAAAATCCATCACTTTTATAAACAGAGTCTTATTTTCCACATTTGCAGATGCTGGGTTTAGAAAATGGATGATCTTGGTCAGGACAACATGTCTGAGACACATTACCCAAGGTGAAAATGGTATTTGCTGATGCAATACCAAATGTGGTCATTAATAATAGAATATCATGGAGTAACATAGTAATGAATGCCTTGGATTCAATAGAATCAAAATTGTAGATTTCTTTAACAAATACAGATTTGATGTTTTAGTATAGTTAAACACTTTTAATATATTTGTCGGTCTATGCTAAATATAGGTGCATTCATTTCCTCCAAAGAAATGCATCATGTTTACTCAGAAAATAGTTTGTACTAAAAGGTCGTTTGAAGGAGTTGAAAAAGTTTGACTTTGCTGAGTAGTATAGTGAGTATCAAGCCCAGCATGGAGATAATTGTTTTCCCTTGCTGTCAGTTACTGACGTGTTCCACAGATGAGTCACATGACACCAACCCGAGCATCCAGGTTCTTGTGTGTAACCCAGATGGGAGGGAAGAGGTGGGAGGTGGAAATTGATCTGGGTCAGTTCAATGTGTCACCAAAGTCTGAAATTCTATGACTCAAGCAGCACAGATGATAGCATAGTGATGTAGAGCAGCAAGACCCTGGCCAATTATGCCTGAGATTCCTGAGCTGTACAATGGGAATAATAATCATATCTACTTGATAAGGATGTTGTAAAGATTAAGTAACATAAGTAATGTATGTAAAGTCCTTGCCCTTGAAGTCATATTGACAGGAAAACTGCACCAAAAGTTGGCAAGTGGAAACCAAAATGCCAACTGTGCAAAGCAGGTCATGGTATAATGGTAAAGTGTACTAGTCACTACTGCTTGTGTAAACCCAGTGGTGTACAACAATTGTTTTATTATGCTCACGGCCTCCGTGGGCCAGGGATTTGGGGAAATCTCATTTGGGCAGTTTTTGGTTAGGATCTGTCGCATGGTTGTGGTCAGATGTCAGTGGGCGCTGCCGTCATCTGAAGATTCGACTGGGCTGGGCGTGCACGATGGTGACCTCCGATGCTGGCAGTCGGTGTTGGCCACTGACTGAAACCTCAGCTGGGACCATCAACCAGCGCACCTACAGTGACCTTTCCCCATAACCTGGGCTTTTGTACAGCCTGACCTCCTTGAGGGAGTCAGACTTCTTACGTGGTCAGCGGCCAAGGAAGCAAGGTGGAGCTGAATTGCATTATGTGACTGTCTGCGGAATCTGCAGCATCGCTACTGCTGCATTTGATTGGTTATGAGCAAGTCAACTAAGGCCAGGCCGGCATCAAAGGAAGGGGAGATAGACCCTGCCTCTCCATGGGAACAGGGTCAAAGAATTAGCAGCATGTTGCAAAGCTGCCATACAAAGTTAGTAACAAATATTCGTTTTCAGTTTCTACTGTCTCTGACTGTCTCTGAAAGAATAAAAAAAGAGACATAGTGAACATACTGACCTGAGAAATTCCCATATGATCGTAAGGCACTTTTTTCCTAACTTGTCCCCCAATCCTGCATAAAGAGAAGGATCTAGCCCACCTCAGTTTGAGAACAAGACCGAGAGGAAAGCTATGAGCCAGAAATTTGACAATTGCATCTCCAACACTGTTGCATTATGACAGGTCACATTAGCATTACCCTGGGGTTTTACTCTATTAGATTATAAGCGAAGCTACTGTCGCAGAAACTCCACAACACAGTGGCTTCAGTTTATTTCACATAACAGCCCAGCCAGCTTGGGTCAGCAAGGCAGCCCTACTCCATGATGCCATGTAGAGACCCTGGTTCCTTTCACTCAATCACTCCGCTGTCCTCTGAGATGAGAGTGGCAACATGGGTGAAAGTGGCAACACCTCACCTCCAGGTGGGCAGAGGAAAAAGAGGCAGAGTGTAAAAATGCTGCTTGTCTCCAAGTTGGAGATGATCTGTACTTAGATTGAATCCAACCTCTGCTCACATCCATTGGCCCTAATTTAGTCACATGACCACACCTTGCTACCAGGGAGGCTGGGAAATATAGTCTGGCTGGGAAGCTCTGTGCCCAGGAAGATAGAGCAGATCTACAGAAGAACAGTCAGCCTCACAAATAATCAATAAATTATTATTCTAACATTGAAATGTTTGCAGCATTAACAAGCTAATCAAATCTTCCTAACCTCCATCAGTTTCAGTGGCATTAATAATTAACGTGCCAACTGCAAATGAGTCTAAATTAAATGACAGGTATTCTTCAATGCACTTATACATTTCTCTAGGACTACAAGCAGTTCCCTTGTAAAAACGCCCGCTTGTTGAGTTGGAAACACAGCAATTATCTGGTCTCCTACAGACGAATTATTGTGAATTCCAAATTAATCACGTCCAATGGAATCTTACAGAGTTTTGAAAAATCTCAGACAGAGGAAAGCAACTTAAAATTAAGAATCCACGAATGACCAAAATTGGTTGAGGGCCAAATTCATTCACATTCTAGGCAAGAAAAGATATTTTATGTGGTAACCTTTATGTTAACTATGTATGCATCATGCATGTAACATTAAAGGACATATTAAATTCCATGTGTTTCTCAATTTAGAACAAGATTCTTTCACAGCTGCTGCAAATAGAAGGGACTTGAATAGATGTTTACAGCCCCACTGACTATGCTCCTTAGGATGAGATGCTGCTGAAAATTCTGTATGAACATGTGGCGACATTAAGAACGCTGGACCAGAAATCTCTGGCTTCTTTTTGTTGTCTCCTTACAAAGGTTACTGAACTTCCCTAAATCTATTTTCTCATGTGTGAAATAGGAACGTTACCTACACTTCACAGTGGAGAAACAAAAAATGGCACAATAAAGCACTTTGTACTCCGTAAAACACAAATTCAGAGTCCACAAAGCAGGAAGAATACATCGAGTCATCATCTAGTCTGCAGATGGGTGGTGCAACCAATCAGCAAAGCTGCCTGGGGCTCTGGTAAAATACACAGAGAGGGAACGAGATTATATTCTCTCACTTTTGATCCCAGTCTTGATGTCTCAACCAAAGACAGATGAATCAACTTGCAAGGTCCATCTGATCCTGGGATTACTCCCAGGAGAAAAGAGTTCTCACAAGTCACCATCAGCCAGCTACAGCAGCCAGTGCTAACTTGGTCCTAATGCAGAAAATTTAATAGGATTACTTTGGTATCTACTGTCAGTTTAGACAACTTTCTTACAGATAATAGGTGTTAGGAAGTATTGATAAGGATTAAACCTAAAATTTGGATTTAATAAAAATTTACTTTGGGGTTAATTTGGATATTTAATTTAGGGCTTCCCTGGCGGCGCAGTGGTTAAGAATCTGCCTGCCAATGCAGGGGACACAGGTTCGAGCCCTGGTCTGGGAAGATCCCACATGCCGCGGAGCAACTAAGCCCGTGAGCCACAACTACTGAGCCTGCGCGTCTGGAGCCTGTGCTCCGCCACAAGAGAGGCCGCAACAGTGAGAGGCCCGCACAACGCGATGAAGAGTGGCCCCCGCTCGCCGCAACTGGAGAAAGCCCTCGCACAGAAACGAAGACCCAACACAGCCAAAAATAAGTAAATAAATAAATAAAAAAATTTTTAAAATGTGAATAAATAATTGGAGAAGGAAAAAAGCACTATGTCAACAATATATTGTAAGTAGTGAAATTAAAAATGATCAAGTGTGAAGTTAAGGATGGGAGCTTTTCCTTAGGCTCTAAGCTGGCAGTTTGACAGGTTCTGCCCCTTCTCCAATGTGATTGGCATGACATCAGGTCAAGAATATGCAGCCTTGAAAGGACCAAAGTGGGGAGACCTGGTAGCAAATTGCTGTGTGGGAATGAGCCAGGAAGCCCCAGGAATCCCAACTACAGAAGTCAGAGAGTGGGGCGCAGCGCACCCAGAGGATGAAAAATAGACACACGTCAAAGGAGAGAATGACAAGGAAATCCAGTATCAGACATTTCCCTACTTTCCTGAGCCACAAAGAAGTCCACCCCACCAAACAAGCTCATTTCTCATGCTGTTTTGTTTCTTCAACTAGAGGAGTTGTTTAAATCTTCTTTCTTTGCCTTCTTTCCCAAGTAGAGTTTTACTCCAGAAAGGCAAATAAACTGAATTTTCAAAAGTTATGATGCGGATAGAGGTGACAGTGGATTGCTTCACAAACTTAACTCAGAACGAGTCTCTTGAAGACTGGAAGACGTAGATAATACATAAATGGAATGTCTTCAGGTCAGCAAATATGCTGTCCTCATCGCCACTCACAGGTAAAAAGGCCTCAAAATTAAGAGGGCACCAACATAAACGAGGCACTCAAAACAGTGCGGTGCTGGTGTGGGACTCGGGGGTTAGAGAGGAGGAGGGGTCAGCGGCAGGGGGAGGGGAGTTCTGTGCGGAGAACACAGTATGGACACTTCCCAGCAGTCAGAAGACGAATTAGGCTTATCAAGTCGAGTGAAAAAATATTGAAAGAAAAACTGAACTGACAAGAAATACAGCACAATGTCCTGTACGTTCAGTTAAGTACAGATTAAAAACATACCCCATGCCAAGCACTATATCGTTTTCTCAGGATATAGATTCAAAGATGTCAAACACAAGAAGGTGGGTACTTGTGTGACGAGAATGTTAGACAACAGGATGAAGGAGTAAAATTAAACTAGGGAGCCCTCCACTGTTACACAGTGAACCCACGTACTAACGAAATATAATTCATTCCATCCTGCACCCAAAATTTAAAGAAAAAGATGTGTCTCTAGCTAGCGAGGGCTGCTGAGGGCAGGGTCAGGGCGAACACGATCTCCAGGCATCCCTGAAGCCACTCCTCAGAAAGACCACTGCGCTGACCAGACGTCCCCCTCCTCCGAGGGGCACCTGCTCCACCAGGGAGAACGTGAAGCACTTACTTTGTGCTGGGGACTGAGCGAGGGACGGGTCTTGTGGCTGACTGAATTAACCGCACAACAGCCTATGAGGTAATGAACACCTCATTTTACAGATTTCAAAGACCAGGTCACTTTTCCAAAGTCAGAAAGGTAGCTCAATGGATTTGAACTTCATGTTTACTTTCATTTCCAATATATCATGGCCTTCCCCCTAAACCACCTAAACTGAGCATCTCTTCAGAGATTGAACCCTGAGGTCGTTTTTGTTTCTAAAATGAAATGTACACATTTTACATTTATTTTCTTCCTACTCTAAAGGCGGCACTGGAAACTGAGTCTCAGGGTGAAGCACTCTCATTCCTTCTGGGATCACATTTAGAAATGAAGACCCTTGACAGCAGGCCACTGACATGCCCTTTTACTTTCCCTGGATTTAATGAAAGTGCCCAAACTGTCACCACCTTGGGAGCCATAATACGTTCCAGTGAGGGACATTCAACCCTGCTCCTCCAGAAGTTTCAAAGCCCCCTTACACAGGTCCCAGCGCCATGATATGGCAAGGTGTTCTTCTGAAAATTACACCGGGTTTGGAGCAGACAAGCCGCTCTTGAATTCCCCACACTATTCTGACAGCCCTAAATCAGTTTCAAGCCGAGACAACAAAGCAACCACAGGAGAAGCGCAGGGCCTGCGTCCAGCTGACACAGCACTCACTTTGTAAAAACACGACATTTCAACCCTGTCCAAAAATTACACTGGAGAGCCAATATGATTCTGACTTTTATTATCAGGTCAGGACAGAGGAAGTACAGGGAGAAGTAGCAGCAAAAGGGTCTGCTGTCCGATCCGGCTTCCACGGGCCCCCAGGCAAGGAGGACGCTTGTGCAGGAGACAGATGACAACTCAATCCCCGGCCGACTCAGAACAGCACCTGGGGCCTGAAGTGCATCTGCTTGGTGGCGTTGTTCTTCATCCCCATCTTCAGCATCCATTTTGACTTCATCCTTTGGACATACTGCATGTCCCGCTGGCGCACGAGAGCTGCTCCTGGGGTTGGAAAGGGGATAAGGGATGAGGCAAAGGTCTGTGACCTGTGATCAGAGAAGACCCAACTTGGCAGAGGATCAAAGCTAGTTTCGGGTAAGTGGGTTCTTATATTTAAACGAGAGTTATTAGCTGGGGTCTCTATCCAATGGGCCTTGGGGGGTTTATTGCATACCAGAACTTCTCTCTCTCTATACATTCTTCCGGGATGAGCCTCTTTAGTTTTCATCATCTGAAAAGGTCTATAAGCCCAAAAGGTGAAGCCCCATTGACCAAAAGGGACAGAGAAAGGCAGACTATAAACCAAGTCAGAGGGACTTCCCTGGTGGCGCCGTGGTTAAGAATCCGCCTGCCAATGCAGGGGACACAGGTTTGATCCCTGGTCCAGGAAGATCCCACATGCCGTGGAACAACTGAGCCCGAGCACCACAACTACTGAGCCTGCGCTCTAGAGCCCGCGAGTCACAACTACTGAGCCCGCGTGCCACAACTACTGAGCCTGCACTCTAGAGCCCGTGCTCCACAAAAAGAGAAGCCACCGCAATGAGAAGCCCATGCACCACAATGAAGAGTAGCCTCCGCTCGACGCAACTAGAGAACGCCCGCGCACAGCAACAAAGACCCAAAGCAGCCACAAATTAATTAATTAATTAATTAATTAATTATTAAAAAAACCAAGTCAGCTGACAGGGAGCCATAGTGAAGGAACCTACGTGTATATAAACACAGAGCCATCTACAATGGATTCCAGTGCCAAAGCTTTCCAGGCCATCAGAAGGCAGCTCTCGCCCTTCTGTCTATACTGTTTTCAGTAGACTGACTTCCCCCTTGAAGATCCAAACATAAGGAGCTTCACTCAGCAGACACATTAGAATAGATTTAAATAATTTCACACTGATGATGCTTCAAAGCTTAACAATTTCAGTGGCTTGTCTAGCTCTCCGAGTGTTACTAAGTTTTCAATGGAAAAATTACAGAAGGAAGAACTGACAGCTGGCCTTTATTATGTGCACGTACTACGTCATACATGCATTAGGACAGTCAACCTGCCCAACTCTACAAGTAGGTCCTATTAATGTCATCTCCACTTTATCAGTGAGGAAACAGAGGTTTCAATCAATTAAATTACTCATACTCACTGTGTAAGAACCTACAAGTACATCAGGTAAGTCGTGCTTGACTTCACAGCTCAAACTATTGCCACAAGGATATTTAATTCCTCTGTATAACCTCCAGGAGAATTTCAACCTTTGATAATGGCTGAACAATTATTTTTGTAACTATACCTCCTGAAAAAGGTAATGGTTTACATGAGGTTTAAAATAGTTACTGTGCTAGGGAATGCAAAGCTTTGAAGTCATGGAGCTTTGGGCTTATTGCCATAAATGTCTCAAGTGGTCACAGAAGCCCGCAGAGCCAAGAAGGTAAGCTTCCCCTAGAGAGGACCCACAAGGGCAGAGAGAATGAAAGCACCTCACCCGAGGCCCTTTGTGTAATGCAAGCTCCTGGCCTGGTCCCTGTGGCCCCCATGGACGTACCTGCGCTGCCAGTATATCCGAGGGCTCTGTACTGCTGCAGGACCCGGCCCACGGCCTTCTGATTCTTAGCAACTGCCACAGCTCGTGACAAGCCAAACCGCTGTTTGTAGTATCTCATCAAGGAGCGATGACCCACTCTGGCACCTGTTTTTCAGAAGAACAATATTGAAGCACTGAGTTGGATAGTTTTTCAAGGCAGAGCTATAAAAGCAAAGGCTTTCTGAATCAGAATTTTCACTTTTATCTAGCTGGAAAATGGATGTGCCAGAAGAAACAGCGCTTTAACCTGCTGAAGACAGATGAAGCTGCATGTTAAACAATGAAAGAAGGAAAACCAAAGAGTAGAGACGTTGAAAAACAGAGATAATGGCAAGTCACCGTCAGGTGAAAAACTCAGTATCTGTACTACAATGTGCTTCCCTAGAAATTCACATAGCTGCCCTCAACTAATACAGATAATAGGGTCCTAGGAGGTAAGGAGTTTTAACTTTTTTTTAATAGAAAAAAGATTAAGCACAGATAATGGCCCTGATGTTTAGGTCTACAAGCCACAGTCTGAGTCTAGAAGAGACACCAATCCACTTTTCCTTTGCTTAAATTCTCTATTGCGGTGGTTCTCAAACAGGCGATTTTACCCCCAGAGGGCACGCGGCAATGACTGGAGACATTTCTGGCTGTCACAGCTAGAGGGAGGCTCCTGACACCTAGCGGGTGGGGGCCAGGGATGCGGCTAAACGTCGTACAATGCACAGGACAGCCCCCAAGACAAAGAATCATCTGCCCCAAACGTCCACAGTGCTGAGGCTGAGAAACCCTGCCCGACTGCTTTCTACATGACGGAAGTCGCCTGGTGAACCGTAATTTTAAGAGATGACTAAGATGAATTCTCTCTCCAGGTTTTACTTACTGAGAAGGATCTGATACAACCATGCCAGTCAATCACGCTTTCAGAAATGAACTCTTTGGACTATCTGCTCTTTTACAGGAAAAGTGTGCTGACCCCTGGATCTCAGCTTCACAGTAGGTGAAAGTGAAGGGGGCGGGCTTCAGTGATGACTCGCTCCAGGCTCCATCAGAGCCCTGGCTCTCGGAAAGCGCTCCTGGGCCACCCGCATGAGATCACCTGAGAGCTTACTAAACCCAGGCTATACTTTCACAAGAATATTAACTAGAACATAAGCAATCAAATACACTCCCAGACAGACATCAACGCATAGAAATTTAACAACAGCATACACACAAGGCACGGAACAGCTATTTCCACTGAAAATGAATTAAGGAAATACAGCCAGGTAGAACCATGTGTACGGCTGCTACGGAAGTTTTACACTTGTATATATAAAATCATTTCTTTCAGAATATTTTGTGCAGAAAGACCATGAACAGAATACTGTTAACTATTGTAGATGGCTACATTCACTTTTAGGATCTAGAGTTTTAACTTGCAAGAAAAAATTCTGTCAGGTCATTTCGTTTCAAGTCCCTATACCTGGCAAGCTACCTGGGCAACAGTTCGCTCTCTACACAGATATGGAAAAGTGGTTACTTCCAGTTGACTGATTGGTGATCAGACGCAAGAGATGACAAAAAGAAACTTTCAATTCAAAGATGACGTGGCCTTTGGATACTAATATGGATGAAAAGATGTTTGCCAGGACCTGACTGTTCTGGCAGCAGAAGAGTTAACAAAGCTCCTAAACCACAAGAAATAAGTGAGATACAGCAGATGGAGAAGGACTCACTCTAAAATGGAGGCTCTAGCAGGAAAGCCCAGCACTGCTGATTATGACCTTCTATTTATAACGTAGGTCAGGATGCTCTGAGTCTGCAATGATGATTTCCTCAAAATCATTAAATGATAATGCTGCTGGTCATTAGTACTTAATAAATCGATTTATTTACATTCGTAAGCAGCATTTAGAAATACGTCATTATTGAAGGTTGGCTTTTAAAACATGCTTGAAAAGGTTTCATTAATCAACGCCAAGGTTTCTGACACCTGACAGGAGAACACTAAACATTCAGGGTTTAAAGTCACTCCTGTCCTGTGGCAACGACAGTGAGCACCTAACACTAAGCACCAAGTACAATGCGCTGCGAACAGCTCAACTGGGAGACCCTCATCCAGGAAAATTCGTTAGAGAACGCGGTGTGCCTGTCCATAAATAACAGATGGGTAATGTCCGAGTTATGATGAAGCCACAACCGGTCCATCTATCTTTCGCCACAGTAAGAACTGCTTACAAGACTGTCACTCCTAACCTAAAACATGATACAAGTGAACTTCTTTACAAAACAGAAACGGACTCACGGACATAGAGAACAAACTTACGGTTCTCAAAGGGGAAAGGAAGGAGGTGGGCAAGGGAGAAATTAGGAGTTTGGGGCTAGCAGATACAAACTACTGTATATAAAACAAGTAAACAACAAGGTCCTACTATATAGCACAGGGAACTATATTCAGGATACTGTAATAAACCAAAATGGAAAAGAATACAAAAAAGAATATATACATATATATATAAAAAAAAAACAGAATCACTTGCTGTACACCAGAAACTAACACAAAACTGTAAATCAACTATACTTCAATTAAAAAAAAAGACCGAGGGCTTCCCTGGTGGCACAGTGGTTAAGAATCTGCCTGCCAATGCAGGGGACAAGGGTTCGAGCCCTGGTCTGGGAAGATCCCACATGCCGTGGAGCAACTAAGCCCGTGCGCCACAACTGCTGAGCCCACGTGCCACAACCACTGAAGCCTGCGCACCTAGAGCCCGTGCTCCGCAACAAGAGAAGCCACCACAGCAAGAGGCCAGTGCACCGCAACAAAGAGTAGCCCCTGCTCGCCACAACTAGAGAAAGACGGCGTGCAGCAACGAAGACCCGACGCAGCCAAAAATAAATAAATAAATAAACAAACAAACAAACAAACAAATAAATAAATGTATTAAAAAAATTTCCACTCCTACTTAACAAATAGCCTAACACTGGGTGACATTAGACAGTGAAAAAGAAGATATCTCTAACTGTAATTTTCCTAAGAAGATTGATTACGTGCCTCTCGTGGATCCAGCAACAGATTCATCTGGCTAGTCAGCAACTAACTGGATGTGTTTTCACACCAACTTGCTCCACAGGAACTGAAGAGCAAAGAGGGAAGGAACTGAGCCAGACCACAGGCTTCAAAATAAATGCTCACAGCGCCCTCTACCGGACGCTCTATGTCACTGCCTCTGGGATCATCTACTTGACCTGAAGCAACTAGATTTAAGGAATCACAACTACCCGCTGCTTTCGAAACCAGTTTAAAGCAGACTCTGCTAAGTGTAGTTGATTAAGTATCCCTAGGCTCTCCACATTAGACTCCTTCTCAAGGCAGCTTCACGCTAACATCCACACTGACTCAGTCATATAACTGAGCATAATCAAGGAAGTTTCTGAATGGTAAATTTGTTCAAAGACATAACCAGGTGACTGAATATACTGTTGTAATATCACTACACACGTATACAGTGTTTATTCAGAGATTTCCTATTTTCCTGGTTCATTACAAAATCCCCAAGTCAGCACTGAGGCAAACCAATGGACGAAAAACTGTCATGTCTCATTATAACCAAGACTGACTAGAGCATGACTGGTTTTTAAAATGAGATGGTAAAAGTGTATGTAACTGTATAGCTGGAAGAAATTTCCAAATATTGGTAGCTTCTGATTCACTAAGAATGCTATGTTATGTTGCTATTTAAACAAATTCTATTATCAGGTCTCAGCAGCTGGTCATCTGTGAAGAAGACCCAGGAAGGCAGCGAATGCTGTATATTTAGATTTTTCCATTCTTGGCTCTTAATCTTCTCCAGGTCACAGATGCTTTACAGAAACTACAGCCTTTCCCCAGAAAAAGTGCACTTACCCGCACAGTCAAAAAAAAAAATCTGTGTGTGGGGATTCCCTCGCGGTCCAGTGCTTAGGACTCCGCACTTTCACTGCCGAGGTGCGGGTTCGATCCCTGGTCGGGGAACTAAGATCCTGCAAGCCGCGCAGCGTGGCCAAAAAATAAGTTAATTAAAAAAAACAAATGAATAAATAAAACAATAAAAATATTTAAAAATCTGTGTGGCCACACAGGTGACTTTATGATGCTACAGCGTTTCCCCAGGAAAATGCACACACTCAGAAAAAACCGCACAGCTAGTGACGAACGCTGAGGTAAGGCAGCACCCGGCAGCTGGTCTGGCCTCTCCAGAGTCTAACAGTACAATATTGCCCAGCACTCCAAGACCAAGCCGCTTACTCACTACTTCCCAGTCTCCCTTAAGAGCTGCCCTGAGGTTTTCATCCAGTACTTTAAAACAGCATCACTTGGTACGTGTACATGTAGCTGTGAGCAAGGACATTCGTGCTTTAAAAACTCAAGAAATTGGACCTTCAAGTTAATCTCATGGCATTTTCTTCTTCTTCTTTTTTTTTTTTTAAATTAATAGCTACTCTATTTATTTATTTATTTATTTTTAGCTGTGTTGGGTCTTCGTTTCTGTGTGAGGGCTTTCCCTAGTTGTGGCAAGCGGGGGCCACTCATCATCGCGGTGCGCGGGCCTCTCTCTATCGCGGCCCCTCCCGCTGCGGGGCACAGGCTCCAGACGCACAGGCTCAGCAGTTGTGGCTCACGGGCCCAGCTGCTCCGCGGCATGTGGGATCTTCCCAGACCAGGGCTCGAACCCGTGTCCCCCGCATTAGCAGGCAGATTCTCAACCACTGCGCCACCAGGGATGCCCCGGCACTTTCTTCTTTGACTGTATGACGAAGAGGCAGAGCAATCTGCCGCCCGGGACTGCAGGCAAATGCGACTCTCAGCCCCCAAGGCAACATCGCAGCCCAGAGCGGCTCCCCCTGCTCTGCTTTTCCTGCACTGTGCCAGGCCCGGGGAAGCCACCTTGCTTTCCTTTTAAAAGTCACCTCCGACCTACCAGTCACTCAGTCAACAGACATTTACGTGGCTCCTGTGTGTCTGAGGCACTGCGCGGAGATGAAAGACGCCAGCTTTGTCCTCCCAGAAACGGGGAAGAAGGCAAGGCAGCCAGCAGGCACAAAGGAGCTAGAGCCACATCATGACAGCTGGGCAGGAGCAGAGGCGACTCTCCTCACTCAGGGCAGGCACTGAGCTCAGAACGGCCTCCTGGAGCAGGGAGCCCAACTTGAGTCCTACAGGACTAGGACAAGGAGGAGGAGGACAGAGGCAGCGCACAGGCAAAGGCCCAGAGGAGGGAAACTGCACGTGGGCGGGAAAAGGAAGAGCACGAGACACCTGCGTGACCAAGTGACCCTGAAGGCAAGGGCTCCCCCTGGGGATTCCAGAGGGAAAAGAAAATAGACTGGTGTTTGTTTTAGAAAGAACCTTCTGGTGGTCAAGTGGAAACCAGATTGGAGATGGCCAGACAGGAAGCTTTCATGGTGACACAGGTAAGGAGGAAAACAAAGAAAAATATATCCAAAAGCCATTTAGGAATTGCAATTAGTCACCATCTGGATGAGGGAGAGGAAGAGCAGATCCTGAGAAGACACCCAGTTTTGGCTTCGGCGAACCTGAGGAAACTCGATTGCTCGGGGCAAATGTGTTGTCTAGATAGCTAAGGAGTCTTTAAGCTTCAGACGTTTTAAGCCCAGATGAAACTTTCTCTCAAATAGACTATGTTTCTAAAACAGGATATGCTCACTGTTGAGCAGAGCTGCTGCAAAATGAAGCCCACGTTCCTAGTGATCCTACTACGTGCCAGACGCTGCTGGCAGGGACCATTTCATTCATGTTCTCAAGGTCTCCTGTGATCTTGGTCTCCAGTTAAGGAAGGGGAAGCTAATGAAACAAGGGGCTAAGTAAATAGTCTTAGGAAAGAAGCCATTAAACTTCTTTCTGAGATGCTGCATTAGTATTTTCACCAAGGGAAGATGAGACCAGGTCCTCTGTGATATACTTAGGCCTGTTTTGCTGCTGCGTATTGTATAGGCCACAATATTCTGCTGCATTACAGCTTTCCTACCACTGTAGAAGAATTATATCCTCAAGACAGGTTGTGCCTGCACTTTCCTTTCACTGTCATTGTCTAAAGCTGCCCTCAGCCTTAGAAGGTGATTACTCTGGGTTAAGCGGAGCTCTCTGTACCTAAGCCGTGATATTCCAGGTGGAGAGCAGCACCTCAGGGTGGCTTCTTCATGGCAGACGTCTCCACTGGCAATGTGGCTGTTCCTGCTCCCACCATTACTGCAAATCTCCCAGGCAGTGCAGAGGAGTGGGGAAAGGGCTTCACTGAGGAGGTCCATGATCCTGGGTAAATTACTGTCTAAGCTTCAGTCGGCTGATATGTCAAATAAGGATAACAGAATTTAACTCAAAGCCTTGATGTAAAGGTAAACTAATATATCTGCCTGAATGTGCTAACTGCTCAGAAAATACAAGGTATCATTAGGATCTTATCATCTTGTCATCCCATTCCCTGCCCCTTTTAAATGCGCCCTCTGTAGCTGTTCCCATTCCTATTAGCTCAGCATACCACTGTAAACAATACTGCATACTTCTCATATTCGTGGCTTTCCTTCTTCTGTTCATATCTGGGACAAACTCCTGCCATTATGAATCCTGTTCCCCAAAGGAGAAGGCAGAATTCAAACTCCAAGCCTCCCCCTACACCCAGAATACGGACAGGAAACCTGGGCGCTGTCAGTCAGGTCCACCCAAGCCAGACTAACGTGTGCAAGTCTGAGCCGCCATGGAAACAGGAATCAGTTCAAGGAATAAGAGCAAAGTCAAGTCTAACAAGAAAAACCTGGATGGGGCCACAAAAGCAGGTAATAAACAGAAGACGAAAGGGCTGTGTATTGCAAAGAAAGGCAATGACTGATTAAAAGCATTATGAATCACAACAAAGGTGAGGAAAACACTGATGCAATTTAAACAAAACAGCCAAGACAGAGCTACGGGGCAACCTTCAGAGTTCACCTCGTCCAGGGGAACACAAACACACACGTGAAGCTGTAGGGTCTCCCCTCGGCGTGGAAGGGAAGCGACGGGAACCCGCCTCCCCGGTCACCTCGGCAGCACGAGGCCGCGTGTTCTGGGCGCGCGCGCTCACCGGACGGGAGAAGCAGCTCCGTGGTGTCGTCATCGTATTCCAGGGCCCTTTCTGGGGGCGACTCCTCAGTCTCGTCGGCGTCCTCCCCTTCCCTGTGACCTGGGTAGCTACTCCTGGAACCATGCAACGGCATGAATACGTAGACCAAGACCCCAAATTGAACTAAAAGACATACATTTTATCTGTCAACGTGAAAAACCCACTTGCTACCTAAAGGGGTCGGGGGACAGGGATAAACAGATGCAGAAATTGCCAGCTGAAGGATTTTGGAGGAAAAAGCAACTTGTTAGCATTTTTCTGTAGTAAAATCTTTCGGTAGCAAAATACCAATGAACTTATTAAAGTGGACCACAGACTTAAATGTAAAACGCGTAAAAACTCCTAGAAGATAACATGGGACAAATTCTAGATGACTTCAGGTTTGCTGACAACTTTTTAGGTACCACACCAAAAGCACAATCCATGAAAGAAAATGGATAAGACAAACTGCATTCATATTAAAAACTTCTGCTCCGTGAAAAGCAATGTCGAGAGAATTAGAATACATGATACAGACTTGGGAAAAATATCTGCAGAAGACACAACTGATAAAGGACTGCTATCCAAATGCAGGAAGAACCCTTAAAATTCAACAGCAAGGGCTCCCCTGGTGGCACAGTGGTTAAGAATCCGCCTGCCAATGCAGGGCACACGGGTTTGATCCCTGGTCCGGGAAGATCCCACATGCCACAGAGCAACTAAGCCCGTGAGCCACAACTACTGAGCCTGCGCTCTAGAGCCCACGAGCCACAACTACTGAAGCCCGCGCGCCTAGAGCCCATGCGCAGCAACAAGGGAAGCCACTGCAATGAGAAGCCCGCGCACCACAACAGAGTATCCCCCGCTCGTCGCAACTAGAGGAAGCCTGCGCGCAACGAAGAGCCAACGCAGCCAAAAATAATAAATAATAAAAAAACACACAGAAAAACTCAACAGTAAGAAAATAAACAACCCGATTAGAAAATGAGCCAAAGACCTTAATAGATTCCTCACCAAGAAGATATACACATGGCAGACAAGCATGTAAAGAAATGCTCCACTTCATATGTCATCAGGGAAATGCAAATGAAAACAGTGAGATACCACCACACACCTATCAGAATGGCCAAAATCCAGAAACACTGACAAGACCAAATGCTGGTGAAGCTGTGAATCAACAGGAACTCTCACTCAGTGATACTGGGAATGCCAAAGGGTGCGACCACTGTGGAAGACAGTTTGGAAGGTTCTGGCAAAACTGAACATACTCTTACCATAGGATCCAGCAATTGTGCTGCTTGGTATTCACCCAAAGGAGCTGAAACTCATGTCCACACAAAAACCTACAAATGGAGGTTTACAGCAGTTTGATTCACAACTGCTAAAACATGGAAACAACCAAGATGTACTTCAGTAAGTAAACAAACTATGGTACATCCAGACAGTGGAATATTTTTGGAATTAACCAAAAAGAAATGAGCTATCAAACCAGAAGACATGGAGGAACCTTATATGCACATTACTAAGTGAAAGAAGTCAGTCTGAAAAGGCTACATACTGTATGATTCTAACTATACTATGTTTTGGAAAATCTATGGTGACATTAAAGATGCCAGGGGTTGGGGTGGAGGAGAGTGATGAACGGCAGAGAACATAGAGGATTTGTAGGTCAGGGAAACTACTCTGTATGATACTTTAATGGCGGATACATGTCATTATATGTACATTTGTCCAAACTCATAGCCTGGACAACACCAAAAGCGAACCCTAAACTACGGACTTTGAGTAATAATTGACGGGTCAATATAGGTTCACCAACTGTAACAAATGTACCCCTGGGGGACGCTGATAACGAGGGAGGCTGTGCACCTGTGTGGTGAGGAGTCTATAAGAAATCGCTGCACCTTGCGCTCAGTTTTGCTGTGAACCTAAAATTGGGTTTTTAAAGAGTGAGCAAATGGCCTATAACTGAATTCCTTCCCCTAGTATTTGATTCTCTTTAGGAAGGTTGCAAACCAGAAAGTAAGAGGAAGAGAATGGAGACTGGGGATGCGGCTCTTGGTAACTTAACAATCAGAAAAACATGTTTTAGAAGAGAACTCTAGGCCAGTAGAACTCTATAAGGTTGAAATTTTCTTTCTGGGTTCAACTATGTTGCTACCAGTCACATGTGCTTTGAAATGTAAGCAGTGCAACTGAAAACTTCAATATTTAAATTTTTAGATCAATTTTTAATTACAGAGTCATGTGAGCACCCCTAGTATTTATCATACTGCACACTGTGTTTCTAGAAATATTCACAAATACACATAAAAAATAATTTGACAAATGCACACTAAAATGTGAATAGTAAGGCAGATAACCCAATAGAAAAACACACTAAAGACTTGATCAGACACTTCACAAGAAATGAGCTAGCTGGCCAATTAGTATGCAAAGGGTTCTCAACTACATCAGTCCTCATCAGGGAAATGCAAATTAAAACCACAATGGATACCCCTACAGAGCCACCAAAGTGGCTATAATGAAAAACTCTCTGTCAGGACAAGTGAGAAATGAGGAGTCAGGAGAAAAATGCAAAAGGACAACTTAAAAGACCAGGACTTTCCTGAACACCTGTATTAGGTGGACTTGGCACACCTGGCATGGTCATTATAAACACCTGCTCGCAGAGCACACCTGTGCTAGGTCACAGGCACACTGACACCAAGAACCAGCTGTTCCAGAATTCCTAGCATGGATTCGTTGCAGGATGTATGGAATAGTCAAGATTCTAGGTAAAGGTGGAATAATTTCACCAACAAGTGATTGGGACAGGCCTGGTGCAGCCACCAGCTCAAGCCCCTTAGGAGACAGCCTGTGATTCAAGGGCTCTCAGGGAAACCAAGGTGTGAAGCCTAACTTCCCTGCCTCTGTTCCTGAGGTAACTGGCAAAACCGAACTTCTGACCATGGAAACCACAACAAGCAATAACAAGTTTTCAGACCACACAAACTGACAGTTTGGGCCTGAGATCTTCTCTTGGTCAGATATGTGTGTTTAACTCTGTGATACTCAGTTTCTCATCTACAGAATGAGAGGAAATAACTACCTCCTAAAAAAGTGTGCTAAGAGGTATGAAGAATACGACACTGGACAGAGCCAGACGCAGACAGTTATCAGGTAGGGGCACATGCAAATCCAATGCAAATGTGATCAGCTGGCTTCGCTCGATATTACAAACCAGACTTACCTAAAATCATAGAAGTCTGCAAATTCCAAAAGAGCATCGCCATCTGTGAAGAGCTTGCAGTGACTCCTGTCATTCATGTGAGCCTGCACAGCGTCCGTGGAGTAGAACGACTTCCCCCTCTCGTTGCACCACAAGCAAATCTTCCCCACACCAACCTTCTCTCCTGGAAAAATAAGTTGAGAAAAAAATATGACAGCAGCTTTTTGCAGCCAGATCAGAGCTCACTGTCTATGCCCACAATTCAAAAAACAGCCATCAGGTTTCTGATTTTCACAGAATCGGCCGGTCATTCAATCCAAGACTGAGGAGAAGCCCCAAACTAACGCCCCCCAATAATGTGGTATTTTGTCATTAAAAAAAAAAAAAAAACGACTGAACTTACCCAAATATTTAATCAGTCCCTTAAGATCTGAAAGATACTCTACATCAGGAATGAAGAAGCTGTGGACTTTAGTCATATGAGCCACATTCTTCGTGAGGGAGCTCGAATGATGGGGACAAAATAAGCAGTCCGTGACGGGGATGGCACCAAGCGGGGCGCTGCCTCCAGCCGCTTCCTCCTCTGCCTCCTCCTCCTCCTCCGTGGCCTCAGCATCCTCACATTCCAGTTCCTCATCAGAATCGATATCCTCCCAGTCTGCAAGCCAGAGATTTGAAACACAAAGTTAGCTGACGATCTCAAAGTCAGCCAGTCGCCCACCACACACCGGTCGGCATGGCTAAGGAATGCCTTCATCTTTCTTTTTCAGCGCACAGTAAACCCCTTGAAGGAAGCACGTGCTCCTTTCCTATGCACATATGAACACATGCAATCAGTGTCAGTGGGATGAGGGGAAAATAGCTCATTAAGTCAAGAAGCCTAGGTTGCTGGCTCCAGCCTCACACTGCAAGTTAGCTAGCTGATTCTGAGCACCTCAAACTCAAAGCAAAGCCATCATGCCCAGAAACCCAATGGAATTAAACATTCTGCAGCACATGGTGTGAGGGTACTATGTTCTCCTTTTGCATATGTTAACAATCTCCTTCTTCAACAGAGAAGGCATCCCTTCATTCTACAAATATTTACCAAGTAACGATTCCCCCCACCCCCCGTTAAGGTCTCAGTCCCTGAATCGACAGCAGTGAACTAAACACACAAAACGCCCTGTGGGGGTGCTGGCCACACCAGCCACTTCAGAAACCAAGGAAACAGCCTCACGCATCACCTTCACCTGAAAACGGACACCTCCCCCCTCCAACCTCAAAGATAAACTGGAAGCTTGAGGACCAGCCCCGTCCCCCGCCCCGCCCCCCAGACAGGCCCCCACCATCTGCATCCAGGTCCTCCTCACTCTCCTCCTCCCCGTCCCGTTCGGCCAACTTCTTCGCCTGCTGTTCAAACCACTGCAGCCGGGGAGGTTTCTCGGCCGGGTCTCGCTGCTGAGTCCCACGTCCTCCAGCGGCCACGGTCACGGGACTCCGGGACTCCGCCTCGGGCGCTGGGGCCGCCTCCTTGGGAGACGTGGACGGCTGAGCCTTGATGACCTGCTGGATGGCCGCGTTCACCGCATCCTTGTCCACACTGTCCACGCCCAGCCCTTTCTCCAAGTTCTTCTCATTCAGGATCGCCACTTGCCGACTCACCGCCTGCTTCTCCAGCTCCACGTGCCGCCGGGACCTCAGATGGTTTTCGTAGGCCTTGAAGGAGGCAAACTTCTTACTGCAGACGCTGCAGTAGGTGGCCGCGCCCTTGCTCTCCGGCTCGGCCAGGGCCCGCTGCGCCCGCACCCGCTCCTGGAAGCCCTCGGCGCCGACCGGGGCCATGCCGGCCACTTTGCGCCTCAGGTTGTAGCGGTGCCAGTCCGTCTTGTAGTGGGCCCGCTGCGCCTCCGTGTCGTCCAACAGCGCCCGGCAGGTGTTGCAGGTGTAGGTCGCCATCGCCAGCCGGGAAATAAGAGGCGAACCGAGGCAGCAGTCTAGCGACCACTGAGTGCCCTGACCCCACCGGACACCCGGACCGTAGGCCTCAAGGCTCACGAAGAACCACACTGCGAGCTGACTTCCGGACTGGATCGAATTATTCCCGGCCGGACAGGAAGTCCCGCCTCCCGACCTGTAGCCACGCCCCCGCCGCTGAGAGGCCAGAGGCCCCGGGAAAGTGGGGGAAGGCCGGGAGGGATCCGGTCCCGCCCAGTCGTCCTGAGGTGGGTGTTGATTGGGTTGGCGTAAGGAGGGTTGTGATTGGATGGGCCTGAGACGGGTGGTGATTGGATGAGCCTGAGACGAGTGGTGATTGGATGGGCCTGAGGTGATCGTTGCTTCCGTCTCCGCGAGGTGTGTGATCGGTGGATCCGCGTGAGCTGGGTTGACCAGAAGTGATAGGTGTTCATTGAGTCGACCGAGGTGGGTGTTGCCCTGAGCCGCGTGTGATCGACAGGCCTCGCCCCCGCAGGTTACTGTCCTTTTTGGCTGTGCTGTGAGGCGAGGTGCTGGGAAGGCGACCACCGAGCGGGACGGAGGATTGGGGAGCCGGGAGGACTGATGCGTGCGACCACCCGACCGTCTGGATTCTCTGAGGTCCGCGCCCTGCACCCCTGCAGCCCGGGGAGTGGGTGTCACGAAAGCCAGGGATGCTGGTCAGCCCGGGTGTCGGACCGGAGACTCGGGTTAGAGGCTGAGGGAACTCACAGGAAAACCGGAGACTCCCGGCCAGAGCCTCGGCCTTACTGGGGCGGGAGGGGCCCAGGGGAAACTCCTGGATGGATAGTTTGCACCTCGGAGCGCAGAGCCCAGCCCAGCCGCTGCCCAGTAGAAACAGAATCCCAGACAAGTAGGTCCTCTTAAATCTAATAGTAGCCACGTTTTCATTAACGCGGAAAGAGAGAGGTAAGGTGGCCATATTTTATTTAAGCCAGTCTATCCAAAATATTATCATTTCAACATGTAATCAAGCCAGATTTAGTGAGACATTTTACCTTCATTTGTTGGTACTAAATCTTGGGATTCCAGAGCGTATTTTACAATTAAGAGCACACCTCAGTTCAGACGAGCCTCGTGTCCTGTACTTAGTTAACTATGTCATGTCATGCGTAGCGGCCCGGTTCTATAGGAAGCATGAATGTTAGAGGCGTAGGGAGTTCTTACACTCGTCTGTGCAGCCTAGCTGAACCAGTACGTCCTTTTTCAGAATTGGACATTGCATGTTTAAAATCCAAGCGGCCCATAGCACCAAAGAAGATATTGACGTTTTTTAAAATGTAGGTTAAGTCGCATTGTTCTTCTTGCTGAAAACCTTCAGTGGCTTCCCCTGACTGGGAATAAAGTACAAACACATTTCTGCTCTGGTCTGAATGTTTGTGCCACCCCCCTCAAACAGAAAAAAAAAAATCCATATATTGACAAACGAATTCCCAAAGTGATGGTATTAGGAGGTGGCACTTCTGAGAGGTGATTAGATTGTGAGCACATAGACCTCAGAGACCCAGAAAGGGATAGAATAAGAAGTCTGAGGCTAGGAAGAGGCCCCTCACCAGACCATGCTGGCACCCTGATCTTGGACTTCCAGCTTCCAGAACTGTGAGGAAAAAAAATTGTTGTTTATAAGCCACCCAGTCTGTGATATTGTGTTATAGCAGCCCAAACTGACCAAGAGGATTGCCTTTCTATTCTAGGAGGCCCTACCCCTCCTTCTGACCACCTGTCACACCCCCTGCCCCACTCTGCTCACCCCACTTCAGTCACACTGACACTTGATGTTGCTCTAATAAGGCTAAGCAAGCACCTTTCGTCTCAGATGCATACTAAGTCTCAGAAATCCTTTACTATTCTGCATGGATGGACTGTTGCTGTCTTGCTCCCTTACTTCGAAGGTTTCTGCCCAAATGCGTTTACAGGAGGGGCCTATCCACACCCTCTTTTCACAGTAGTGCCTACCCCCAACTCATCAGTCTTTCCTAAGCAGACCTTTCCTCAGTAGCACTGTACTAGCCATCTAGTACTCCATATCACATTACCCCAACATTTAGCAGGAAAACAACAAACTTTGCTTCTTTCCATTCCTGTAAGTCGGAAGTTTATGTGGCTCATGGTCTCGTGAAGTTGCGGGGGGACAGGGCTGATCGTGTGAAGGTTTGACCGCAGCTGGAAGGTTTGACTCTGGCTGGAGGATCCCCTTGGAAGAGGCTCATTTACACACTGACAGCAAGAGCTCTGGGGTCCTCACTGAGTGGACCTCTACCTAGGGCTGCTTGAGTGTCCTCATAACATGGTTACTGGCTTCCTCCAAAAGTAAGCAAAGTGGAAGCCACGATGTCTTTTAGGACCTAGCCTTGGAAGTCACACAGGGTCATTTCTACGATATGCTGTTACTTAGGAAAGTCAGCTCTGTTTAATGTGGGAGGGACTTTGTAAGGGCATGAATGGGGTGTCTTTGGGGACCATTTGGGAAATTGGCCACCACTAGCATTTGTTGTTCGTCCCTGATTTCCCAGTTTTAGCACTGAAAGTCCTGTATCCGACAAACCCCCTCCATCCGGGGCAAACCAGGATAGTCAGTCCCATTATAGGTTAGTCATCCACCTCCAGAGTACAAGCTCCATGGGGACAGGGACTCCTTTCCTTGCTGTGTACCCCAAAGCTAGAACAGTGCTGGCACATAGATTGTTCAGTATTTGTTAAACACATCTTTTCTAGTGCAAGTTAAGTCTGGTGCTGATTTTTATTCCAGAAAACTTGATTTTTAGATTACAAAATCTTTTAAAATAGCTGAGTCCTCTGGACAGATATCCATCTTAAGAAATGTAATTTGTTCAACAGGAATAAGCAAAATAATGTATATTATCAAGCTTCTCTAAAATTAAAGCAGAGAATGGTTATATTAAGTAGAGAACTTCTGTTTTCTCTTTCCAATTATCGTTCACATATGGTTCTTCAAGCATCTGTTCCTTCTTCAGGTCATTATTTCCTCCCTGCCTCCTCCCATCCATTTCCATGACCCATTTCAGCATCTTTGAACTCTCCACGGGTTCTTTCCTTTTCCTCTTCAAAGGGACATTGTTTTCTCCACCATGTTAAATTTCCCATGGGCTGCAATTCTACTGCAGTCTCCTGGGGAGCCTTCTCTTTCCTCTTAGTCTACCCTACATCACATAGAGATAATCACACTAATTCCTCTCAGCCATGTTTCCTCTTGTGTCACTCCTTGTGTTCAAGAAGGGTTACCTGTTGCCCACAGAAGAAGTTTAAATTCCTTTGCCTGGTTTTCAGTATCTCCTATCACCTCTCACCCATGCTACCTATCTCCAGGAACGTGGGTGTTTTTTCCAGACTACCAAGCAATTCTCCAACACCAGCTGGGTGTCCTCAAATTCAACTCAGTTCCGACACCTTCTACCTGGAGATGAAGTCAGATCCCACAGGTTAAATGCTCAGTCCCACAATGGCCCCACTTCAGAAGCCGATGCCAAGTCCAGGTTTTTACCTGTGCTTCTTCTGACTGGCTATAAATCACAGGTTTCCATGACCCCCTCCTCAGGTTTGAGTAATTTACTAGAGCAGCTCACAGAAATCTGGAAACTCGTTTACTTACTAGATTACCCGTTTATTACAAAGGATATTAAAAGATGTAAATGAACGGCCCAATGAAGAGACACATAAGGTGAGGTCAGGAAGTTCCCAAACAAGAGATTCTCTCCCTCTGGAGTTTTGGTTGTGACACCCTCTCCGCTAGGCTACCTGAGGGCTTTGCAATAGTCACCTCATCAACATAACAAAAGACACCTTTATCACTCTCATCACTTAAGACCTGCCAAGGGTTTTAGGAGCTCCATGCCCAGAATGGGACAAAGACCAAATATCTGTATTTTATTATAAATCACAATATCTCATATATAATATGCTACTGGTTCTAAATTCAAACATCTCTGTCTTCAAGGAGATTTTTTCTGCTTTGTTAAGGATGGTAAGAAATACACAATTAACTAATAGAATCAAGATGGGGTCAAGTAAGATGAAATACAAAGAAAGGGGCACTGGGTATTTAGAACAGAAAAATGGCATCAGCTAGGGAGATGAGAAAAGTTTTCATTAAGGAGTTGACAGTTCAGATGGGTGGGTCCTGAGAGAGGAGACAATGAGGACTTCAGCTGCAAGTGGAAAAGGGGGCGGGAGCACCTCGAAGAGAAAATAAGGGACATATTTAGGACGACTACAAGTCTAGTTTTCTTGAGGCAAAAGATAGGGGAAAGAAGACTAGGAAGTTTTAAGGTATCACTGGGTAAAGAGTTGAATTCTAGAGTTTGCTGTTCATTTTTCAGTTGGTAAACAGTAGGGACTCCAAGAGCGTTTCAGTTTTTATGGGCATGAGGAATAGAACTGGACCTTGAATAGATCCAGCAGCAGTATCTGTAACTGATTGGAGAAATATCAGAAAGCAGCAGGTCTATAGCCAGTAGGTCCTTGGTAAATGCAAGCCCTTTGGCCAAGAGACCTTTGAGTTAAATTTCTCCATGGCATATCTAGGGTATTACGTTAATGTGTCTAAACTCTGCTGATAATACTATCAAGAATTTTTATTACCAAGTTAATCATTCTTCCAAAGAATTTAAACTGAGTCTGCCCATGAAAAAACTTTAGCTTTGAAAATACTGGAAATTAGAATTCCTTCTGGGTACTGTGACATAGCTCTTAAAAACTAATTCACTTACCAAATTATTGAAGTTACTCTACACACTGTAAAAGTGACAGTACCCACGATGATGTTCTTTTTCAGCTTGGATGACACTGGGATGGTGATCTTTGATAATTACACAATTTAAGACAAAAACTAACAAGGTCACCTTCAAGTCAGTTGATGCTACTTTCCACATCCTTATATTGCAGTGGCAACTTGATTTTTAAAGGGAAAAGTATGAAGGTGATTGGATTAGTTGAGTTTAGCTTATAGGGGGTAATAAATATAGAATATAAAACATACGTTTATTAAATGATTTACAACTTCTATGACTTCTGTGTTCATAAAAATGTTAAGTAAAGCATTATGATTTTTTTTAAAAGGAATTCCTTTATTTTTATTATTTATTTATTTATTTATTTTCTTTTTGGCTGTGTTGGGTCTTCGTTTCTGTGCAAGGGCTTTGTCTAGTTGCGGCAAGCGGGGGCCACTCTTCATCGCGGTGCGCGGACCTCTCACTATCGCGGCCTCTCTTGTTGCGGAGCACAGGCTCCAGACGCGCAGGCTCACTAGTTGTGGCTCACAGGCCCAGTTGCTCCGCGGCATGTGGGATCTTCCCAGACCAGGGCTCGAACCCGTGTCCCCTGCATTGGCAGGCAGATTCTCAACCACTGCGCCACCAGGGAAGCCCAGCATTATGATTTTTAATAAACAATTTAAAAACATTTTACTACCTCTTAGTTTTTGGATATCTAGATATGCAAAGTTTTCTTAAATTAACAAGGGATTGAAATTTATAGCAAAATCTGGTTATTGCAGCATTTAAAACAGTTTCGATCAGCTGGTTTGTGGATTCTTTGAAAAAAGAAAAATTAATCTAAATCAAATAAAATCAATCTTTAATATTTAGTGAAATTCTGTTAAACTATTACAAACATGATCATTCTTTTTTTTAAATTATTTATTTATTTATTTTTGGCTGCATTGGGTCTTCGTTGCTGCTTGCGGGCTTTCTCTAGTTGTGGCGAGCAGGGGCTACTACTCTTCGTTGCGGTGCGCGGACTTCTCATTGCGGTGGCTTCCCTTGTTGTGGAGCACGGGCTCTAGGCGCGTGGGCTTCAGTAGTTGTGGCTCTCGGGCTCTAGAGCGCAGGCTCAGTAGTTGTGGCTCGCAGGCTTTGTTGCTCCGCAGCATGTGGGATCTTCCTGGACCAGGGCTCGAACCCATGTCCCCTGCATTGGCAGGTGGATTCTTAACCACTGCGCCACCAGGGAAGCCCATAAACATGATCATTCTTAATGTATTTTTAAAAAATGAAAAATATTAGGTAGTGTGACATATTAGAAAGAGGATAGGCTTTGGGGTCAAACTGGCTTTTTCTCTTAGTAGTTGTGTGACTTTGGACAATTTATTTGACCCCATCCTTCTGAGAAAAGCTCTTAATACCACTTAATTGTAGTCATGAGAATTACACAGGACCCTAACTGTAACTGAGTGTTTTCTACATATTAGACCAAGGATTGGCAAACTTTTCCTATAAAAGGACAGATAGTGAATATACTAGGCTTTGTAGGCCTATGGTTTCATCACAACTATTCAACTTATCTGTTTTAGCATAAAAGGATGCACAGACAGTACATAAATGAGTGTGGCCCTCTTCTAATAAAACATTCTTTATGGCTGCTGAATTTTGAATTTCATGTATTTTTCATATGTCATATAATATTCTTCTGGGTTTTTTGGAACTATTTTAAAATATTTATATATATATTTTAAATTTATTTATTTATTTTTGGCTGCATTGGGTCTTCGTTGCTGCGAGCGGGCTTTCTCTAGTTGTGGCCAGCGGGGGCTACTCTTCATTGCGGTGCGCGGGCCTCTCATTGCGGTGGCTTCTCTTGTTGTGGAGCACGGGCTCTAGGCGCGCGGGCTTCAGTAGTTGTGGCATGTGGACTCAGTAGTTGTGGCTCGCGGGCTGAGTTGCTCCTCAGCATGTGGGATCTTCCCGGACCAGGGCTCGAACCCATGTCCCCTGCATTCGCAGGCAGATTCTTAACCACTGTGCCACCAGGGAAGTCCAGAAAAAGAAAATTATATTTTTAAATATTCCATAAAAACAGGTGGCAGGCCAGATTTGGCCCATGGGTGGTAGTTTGCCAACCCCAGTCTTAGACATTTAATCCTTATAACATACTATGAGGCAGGTGCTTTATCTTAATTTTATAGGTGAAGGAAACAAGTACTGATGTTAGGTGACTTTCAGTCCCACAGCCAGGAAGTGTTAGAACCATTCACAATGACTAATGTAGAACCTTACACATGTTTCAGAGTCAAATGAAATAACAGACAATTTGGCAACACTGTCTATCCTTTTATTCTACAGGATTTATTGGATTATGAGGCCAATATCATGCTAGGCCCATTAAAAGAACTTTTAGAGTTTTTTGTAAGCAGGTTCTTGTTGATTGACTTTTCTTTAATGTTCAAAAAGATGGCTTAGCTGAAATAGGAAAAAGATCACTATCTTCGTTTTTGTTTTTTAATTAATTTATTTTATTTTATTTTTTTTTGGCTGTGTTGGGTCTTCGTTTCTGTGCGAGGGCTTTCTCTAGTTGTGGCAAGCGGGGGCCGCTCTTCATCGCGGTGCACGGGCCTCTCACTATCGCGGCCTCTCTTGTTGCGGAGCATAAGCTCCAGACGCGCAGGCTCAGTAGTTGTGGCTCACGGGCCTAGCTGCTCCGCGGCATGTGGGATCCTCCCAGACCAGGGCTCGAACCCGTGTCCCCTGCATTAGCAGGCAGATTCTCAACCACTGCGCCACCAGGGAAGCCCAAGATCACTATCTTCGTTTTATACAGCATTTTTTCCCCCCGAAAATGCTTCAGACATTTTTTTTTTCATTCATTCTCAAAACATCCCTGTGTGAGAGGATAGGAATTAGCTTCCTAATTTTATGTTTGGGGAAACTGAGGTGGTGGTTTGAGATGCTATGTGACTTGACATTGTGTCTTAGGGTCATAATGTTAACATCAGAACCAGAACTCATAATTCTGACATCCCATCCTACCTTAAATGCTTCAGTGGAAAAGGAGGAATAATATACAAAAATATAGTTCAGAGACTGTGTCTTCATTGTGATACACATGACCTGTGACACATGTAGTTTAGGAAGGGTAGTAGTTTAGGAAGGGTTTTCAAAATAATTTCTTATCTCATAACTAACATAGCCAGAGCAGTATAAGGAACTACATCAACCTAAGGTATAAACAGAAGAGGAAAACTTTTAAATCGCTTTTTTCTTAAATGTAGATTTGCTTCTGGCCTAAAATCAGTAGTATGCTGGCACTTGCCACTTTTTAAAAAGGAATAAAGTCGCACTTATTTCAGATATAAGAGTGAGATGCCAAAATACGTTGAGGACGTTTGCCACTTGCCAAACCTCATAAAAGTTTCTTTTCCTAACATTCTGCTAAACTGGGGAGGGAGCAGTTTTAAAAAATCACTTCTGAAGGTTTTTAGGGTAGAAAAAAAGTAAAGATGTTCAGAATGAGAATATAAATATTGCTTTAAGCCTGGATTGACCTTCCAAAACAAGCTTGAACTTCAGCCCTGCTTTATTGCTTCAGATCAAAATGCATGATCAGTGTATGCTTTTCCCATTGTATGGTTCTGCTCAGCATTTCCTACAGGAAGTGAACAAAACATCTTTCTACAGCTCCTCTACAATTAAGAAATATCCATGCTTCACATTTTAATGACTGTATAAATTCTCATGGTAAGGAATCTGTAGTTTCCCACTGTACTGAATCAATCACAGGGTTTATTGCTAGTACATCTTAAAGCCAGAAACAGGACTATATATAATGTTCCCCCCACCCTACCCCCTGCCAAACACACACACACACACACACACACACACACACACACACACACAGAAAACGAAACCCCTTGACATCCCTATGTTTGATAGTATTAAGAGTACCATTATTACATTGTGTAAATTTATAGCCACATATATTCTGGAACAAATACTACTGAAGTGCATGTGTGGTTATAATCCTACTGTCCACAGAGAGCTGGTATGTCTCCACCATAGGGCTGTAACACATTTTTCTACCCTAACAACCTCCCCAAACCCCTTTTAATTTATAGTGTATAACATCTGATTCTAGCTTTACAGTTCATTCCATCAGATCGTGAGTTTATCTCCTTGTAAGCTTGTCCAGTGACTTGTAACACATTCTTTAATTACTTAAGTTTTTAACTTCTTGTTTTCCCCTCAATGAAGAAGCTGAAAAGACCTTTAAACTTTCTGACTTCATGGCCAAGAATATTTTTTAAGTGAAGAAACATACACGTAAAAAAAAAAATAAACCCGGTGACAAACTATTTTATAAATACATGACTGTATTTTTCTTCATGTCCAGAAACTCTTACTGAAATAGAATTCAGGTATATTCCTTGCAAACCCACACAGTTCATAGATCTAACACCAGGTTTTCATTTGTAAACGAAACGGGCAAGATAAGGAAGGCACAGGCTCACTTTGTATCAGTAAAGGACATCAAACACAGTCAAGAGGTACCAATGACATAGAAGCATCGTCAATCACGAAAAGCAAGTGTTCAGAGTCTGCAGTAACTTCTCTCCCTTTAATATTTGGCAAAGTTCAGTCTAGATATTTTAAAACCTCAGAAAGAAAAAATAAATAAGAGATGCTACATTAAAATGTCAGATGACCTATCATTACTCTTTAGACATATAAGGGAAGGGATAAAGTAAAGGGAGGGGACCACAGATGTCCTATATTCTTGGATTATCCTTCCTTTCTGAGGGGCTCAGATGTCTGTGTGCATCTGTCAAAATGCCAGCTGTACCTGAAGATTGAAGAGATGGTTGGTAGTTGCTGACATGGTCCCTCAACACTATTAAAAGTTTCTATCACAAAAACAAAATTAGCTTGATTTCTGCTCTTTAGTCCTTTGTTAAACACCTAAGTCGAATTTGGTTATTCAAAAGTGATCTAAAAAGTTTAAAATAAAGGAAAAATATATTCTAGCTTCCTAAGAAGAAACAGATTACAGATTTAGACTTCTATGGCAAATAAATACACTTGAAAACCAAGCAAGTTTCTCTCCTGCAGGAGAGTCAGACTACAAAAACAGTTCTCGTTTCTCTACGGCTGATGACCACATCACTCATAGAACATACCAGGAACTAGTTTCACAATTTTAAGAGACTTTTTCCATAATATGAAAGATGAGGTTTAACCTAGTTCTGAGCAGGCAGAATAGATCTGCACTCACAACATCCCTATCACAAATATATGACAATTGAACAACAAAGCACAGCCCGATCTCTGCTTACGTCGAAACCACCATCTACATGATATCTAATTACTTGCTTTCGATGGGTTAATACCACCTGTTGCAAGACTAGAGCTGGCACTCAATGGAGCACGCCATTTACAAGGAAGCCTAAAGTCTATAACTGCAAAAATAACATGGAAATGTACTAGCCCATCCAACGTAGTTAAATATATTTTCAAATTTTTTCCTAGGAAATGAATTTTAACAGTATCTCCCAAGTCCTTCAACCAAAGTGACCTTGATCATTTTTGTCTTTTTACGTCAAAATCTACCAAAATTTTTTGACTCTTTCCAAGTATTAGGAACAAAGGAGCCAATATAGCATGTTTCACAATTAACTGTTAATATTTCAGCGAGTTACAATAAACTGTTTTTGCATGCTTGAAAAACTAACTGTGAAGAAAAAATAAGGAATACTAACGGGAGGATCTCAATAATTGGGTGTTTTCATTTTGCTTTAAAAACAACCTCTAATATTCAACTCTGACAACACAGTAAATATATATACATATATATAAAGTTCATTTCCATGCGCATTACATAAAAATAACTATGAGAAATATCAATCTATCAGTGTCAGCTGATATATATCCAATTAACTCACTGCAGAAGGGAAAAAAAAAAGGCCAAAAAAATTCTAAAGTAATCAGTAAAGCTCACAGTTCGAAAAGTTTTTTTTTCATTTTTTTTCTTTTTTTGCTTGTTTGAATTTTTTTGGTAGTTTATCTGTGCTCTGTCATACAAGCTGATTCCCAGACTAATGGCCTCCGAGTAGATTTGAAAGAAAGCCTGAAGACTTCTTCTTTTGCTGTGCTTCTGCTTCCTGGTCGTGTGAAAGCCCCAATTCACTCTCAATTTGGTCAAGCTCTGACTGGTCCAGCAGCTCAAAGTCATCCCCTTCCTCCGCGTCTGTGTCCTCCCCTGCGCTGGGAGCAGCCTGGGACAGTGCTTGCTGCATGCCTGCTAACTGGTCTTTGACGGCGGCAGTCACCGCCGCGGTGATGACGTCCCCAGCCAGGTTGCTCATCAGGTGGAAGGTTTGGTCACCGCTCAGAGGAAGGGTGAGACCAGCCACTGATTGCCTCTCTGAGCTGGGTCGGGGACCGCGGTCCAACTGCTCCTTTCTTCTCTTGAGCTCAGTGGGCAAGCCAAGGCTTAATTCATCTTCATCATTTGTTCCTGTGCCATTTTCTAGAGATGGAAAATCTGAAAGGTCTCGAGAGAAAACTTCCTCACTAGGTCGGTCAAGATCTGTGAAATGTAGAACAGAAGTTCATGCTTAAGCACCATAATAAATTTTTTTTTTTATCATTTTATTTATTTATTTATTTATTTTTGGTTGTGTTGGGTCTTCGTTTCTGCGCGAGGGCTTTCTCTAGTTGCGGCAAGCGGGGGCCACTCTTCATCGCGGTGCGCGGGCCTCTCACTATCGCGGCCTCTCTTGTTGCGGAGCAGAGGCTCCAGACGCGCAGGCTCAGTAGTTGTGGCTCACGGGCCTAGTTGCTCCGCGGCATGTGGGATCTTCCCAGACCAGGGCTCGAACCCGTGTCCCCTGCATTGGCAGGCAGATTCTCAACCACTGTGCCACCAGGGAAGCCCATAAATTTTATTTTATGATTCAACTTTTAAGTTATAAAGTAGTAATTGATAAACCTTTACTATCTCAGACATACAAAAAATAGAAAGTCAAAGGTTTATAAGACCCTGTAATAAACCATAATAAATTTGAAATCAGAAAATTGTCTAAAAGATCCCTGCTTTTAATTGGAATCCTCTGAATCACTCTGGCATTCATCTAGCCTCCCATCAGACCCCCCCAAGTCTGGGACACTCTCTCCACAAGTACACACAAACACTACATGTCCCCCGATGGCCTTAGCTTTCCTCTTAAACACAAAAAGTGTGTAATGACTTACTATTCAACCTGTCTTAATGTCAGCTTGGGGCTCTGACTAGAGTTTAAACGTTCACCAAAATTTCATCCTGCTCCTGGGGAGAGGATTAGCTTAAGCCAATGTGGATATGTATAATCCAAAATAAAAAATATTTCAATTGGGCGCTTTCATAGATTTTGGTCCAGCAGATGGTGACTATTATCCAGCCTTTGCATTTTCATTCATGGAGATCTATTTGAGTATCTGTAACTGTGTTTGTTTAAAGCAACGAGTTAAAAGAAGCTATTGTTCCTTCTATTCCATATTCAACCTAAGAGCTTATGGAAACATTTAGCTTTCCATGAACGTAGCTGAAATTAACCATACCATTTTAGCAAAACATAGGTCCTGAATATATACAGGAACGCTTTAAGACTTGGGACATTTGAAAGCAATGTCAGGTTAGTAGGCAGTGATTTCATTGTTTTTCACTTTTCACAGAAAATCTTTTGGTAACTCTTTGGAATCTTCAGTTTAATTAATGAAAGCCTTCTATATGGGTTCGATTATTGTGGCTCCCTTTGTTGTGTAAATCTGAGCTAGGATGCTTAAGAACAAAGGGTTTGTTTTCCTGGTCTTGTAGGTATTTACAGCTCGTAGAGCTTGAGAGGACTTCAGTGACCCTCTTGTTCTAATGCACTTTAAAGATGAGAAAATTGAGATCCACAGAAATTATGTCACCTGTTCAAGGTCATACAGTAAAGTTAATGACAAAAGCAAGGCTACACTTGGGTCTCCCAATCTCCAAACCTGTATTTTTTCAACACTACACAGCCTTCTTCCTTCCTCTAGAAAAAGAAAGTGTGTTCTTGCTTATAAAGACACATATAAAATAATTTATTCATAATCCTCCATTATAACCTGCTTATATTTTCAGTATATTGTTAAAATGACTTGAAATAATCCAATGAGACTAGCAAAAGTTATTGCACAAGACTTGTCTCAAATTTCATTTTAAATTGTACTTAACCTAATTATAAAAGATAAGAAAGCTTTTTTTTTTTTTTTTTTTTAACTGACTTGGAAGAAAAACACGTTAGTTAAAAAAAAAAAAAAACTATATGAGAAACCGTGGAATCAGCTTTGGATTTGGGAAACTTGCCCCCCATGCTTCAGTCCCTCTTAATGAGGACTAGCCCTGGATATATGGGATTAGCTTCTCTCCTCCCCCGTCCCATTACTGCTATAAACAATGTCACCAGATATTCCAGAAGTTAAGTTTTTTCATTGTCAATTATTTGTTTTCAAAATAAAGGCAGATTTGGACATTGATTAGCTTAGATGTTTTTCTCATACTCTTCAAAAAAATAGCTTTTGAGATATATAATTCATATACTATAAAACTTACCCGTTTAAAGTGTACGATTGAGTGTTTAATATATTCACAAAGCTGTACAACATCACCACTATCTAATTCTAGAATATTCTCATCATCCAAAAAGAAACATATTAATTACCAGTCACCCACCATTCCGTCTTCCCCCAGCCGCTGGCAGCCACTAATCTATTTTCCTTCTGCATGGATTTGCCTATTCCGGACATTTCATAGAAATGGAGTTACACAATGTGTGGACTTGTGTGTCTGGCTTCCTCCACTTTAGCATAACGTGTTTAAGGTTCATCCATGTTGTAGCAAACGTGAGTACTTCATTTTTATAGCCAAGTGAGATCCCATTGTGTAGATGTACCACACGTTGTTTACCCAGTCAGCAGCTGACAGATTAAATACCTTTGCACGCACTCATAATTATAAAAATCAGAGCATCTAGAGGTGTGAGCATACCGTCAGAAGTGTCCGTCTGTGGAGTGTAGCCTTCTGAAAGGTTGAAGGTCCCATTGTCAGTCCAGGAGACCTCGGACACGTCTGTGTCAGACACAGACAACTCTTTGGCGGCAACGGTCAGGCTAATCTGTGTTAATATAAATACCAGTGACACATTTCAAACTTCTGTGGGGAATCTTTTGAAACATTTTCCTTTCCATATTGTTCAATCATCTTAGAGAAACAGGAGGAGTCTATTAAGAATATCATTCCAGTTTTGGTACATTTAGATAAGTTTACAGTCAAACCACACAGGAACAAATTGAAAACTGAACAAAAAATACCTTAGGACAGAGAGCTGAGAAGTCTAATTCACTGTCATCTTTGTGACCTTTTTCTTTATCTGCTTCTGTTGGGAAAAAATTTGGAAGCGTTCAGTTTCCTGGCCAGCTTAGACAGCGTGTATTTTACCCATTATATATCCTTACCCCACCTTCCTCATATTCTCCAACGCCTCCACGTAATTAAATGTTTGCACATAACAAGGTCCACGGATTTGCAACTGTGTGGTTTCCGAGGGAAATGGTCCATATCAGTGGTCCTCATGGTGTGGCCCCTGGACCAGAAGCATCACATCACTGGGAAACTGTTAGAAAGGCAAATCCCCGGGCCCTCCCCTAGACCAGCTGAATCAGGAACTCGGGGGTATGGGCCCCGCAATCAAAGCTGTAATAAGCTCTTGAGACAATTCCGATGCTCCCTCTAGTTTGAGAATCTATAAGGTCACAGGCCAAGTGAAAAAGTGAAAAAGGAGCACATTAGTCTTCCCCCTATTTTCTTTTCCTTCCCCTGTTCTACTGGCCCCCTCTTACAGGGCTCCCACACACAGCCCTACTACCTGTGTCATTTGTGATTTGCAACCGTCCACTCCCAAAGAAAACGATTTAGAGAAAATAAATAATAAGTAGCAAACACATAAGTGTTAAAGCCTTTTCTCTCTCCCCTGACAATTTGGATTAAAAAGTCGATTTGTTGTATGTTTGAGAAAAGCATAAAAGCCTAAAATAGGAAAAAGCTATGTTACTTTGGGGGGATTTGCTTCTGTAATAGCATGTGGTGAAAGGCTAAAACACCCTGAAATATATTAAAGGTGATTTCATAATAAATAGCCAGCCGATGTCTCATCTCATGCGTGGAATCTAAAATTGAAACATTACCTACCAGCTCTCTCACGTTTCTTCTGGTTAATATATTCTCTGATTCCAAAATCTAGTTTCAGCAGAAATGACTTGATTTTGTTGTATATTTTTTGTCCAATATCATTACACTTAAACAGTGGACACAGAAATGCACATAGTACTGCAAGATAAGGAGGAAGACAGTTTAGGGAAAGTGACCTTACTTTCCAAAGGCTACATCTTAGTATGCCACAAAATTATTTCAGTTCCCTTACGGACAAATTGGTTGTTTTTTCCTTAGGGAAGCGCCTCTGTGAAATAAGTCCATAGTTTTTATTCTTCCCCCTGTAATGAAACCATTTTCTCCTATATACACACAACCCAACAGTCATGGTTTTCAAAGACTTGCAATTAGATAACTCCATCCCTTCAATCCTCTTACCCTCAAAATTTATACAAAGGTTACGTGCTTTCCCGACAACAGTCCTGGATTAAAATATCAACTCTACTTATTTGTTAAATGATCATTTCTCCATAGAAAAGTTATTAACTATCTGTTAGTCTCTCGTCAGTAATATTGGAATAATAACATCATCTCTTGGGGTTGCTGGGAAGAATAAATGAGATAAATACAGACCATCTGAATAATGCCTTGCCCGTATTAGACTCTCTTTACCTAGCTCTCTTCTCCTTTCCCTCCTAAACAAGGCAGATCAAGGGCTGATATTCCACATGAGTTCTACTTGGAGAATGGATGTGAGCTCTGACCATTGGCCTTTTGTGTGAGGCATTAGGAATACAAAAAGAAATGAAGATCAACACAGGGAATGCATTGTATTCCCTACTGTTTATTTCTCTGCTGTTGTCAGGACACGTGCCCATTTACCTTTTAAATAGGAGTTGCAAACTCAAATATCTCTAGAAGACAAGGAGGTATATGTAAATTTTAAAGGCTGGTGCAAGAAAACTAGGGAAATACGAGGATTAGTTGGGTGGAGAGCGACTGCCCCATCTAAAGGTGGCAGGGCCAGATCTTTATATTTTTCAGGAGAAGCAGGAAATCGAAACTCTTTTACAGCACTTTTGAGTTACAATTGACATACAATAAATTGCACATATTTAAAGTGTACAATTTGATGTTTTGACATATGCATACAACTAAGAAACTGTCATCATGATAAAGATAGTGCCCATACCACCCCCAAAAGTTTCCTCATGTTTCTCTTAATCCCTCCCTCCGGTCTTTCCCTGCCCTACCCGCCTCATCCCCAGGCAACCATTTATGTGCTTTGTCACTAAAGATTAGTTTGAATTATATATAAATGGAATCATACAGTATGTACTCTTTTTTTACCTGGCTTCTACCACTCTATCTAATTATTTTGAGATTTATCCAGACTGTTGCATACATCACTTTTTTAGTGCTGAATAGTAATCCATTGTATGGATGTACCACAGTTTGTTTAGCCATCTATTTGTTGATGGACATATGAATTGTCTTCTGTTTTTGGCTAACACAAATAAAGCCACTATGAACATTTGTGGACAAGTCTTTGTATAGGTGTATGCTTTCACTTCTCTTGGGAAAACACCTAGCTGTGGAATGCCTCGGTCACATAGTAGCTTTTAAAAAAACTACCAAACTGTAATCCAAAGTGGTTGTACCATTCTACCTACTCACCAACAGTGAGTGAGAATTCTAGCTGCTCCAGATCCTGGCTAACACTTGATATAGTCCGTATTTTTAATTTCAGCCGTTTTGGTGGAGGTATAATGGTGTCTCACTGTGGTTTTAATTATACTTTGAGCCGCAGATCATGCACAACGGCAAAAGTATTCATGTATTTGTGAGGGGTGGAGAGTAGAGCTTGTTTACAGCTTTACTGACATAAGTTAAAATAAAATGAATCACTTATAACCTTGCTTTTTGACAGCTATTCTTATAATTTTGAAATAGCAACATGTCTCTAGAAAAAGGAGAAACTTTGTACAGCAGGAAATTAAAGAATAATCAACTTGCTTTATAATCAAGAACACATCCCTCCTCTTCTAAACTGTGGAACGTCTTGTAGACCATTAAATGATACCATGTGTGTCACATCAATTAGACAAATGCTCTACTATACTTACACAGTAGATAGCTCAGTATAACCCCAGGAATGTAACTTCCCAAGATCGTAAAAAAGGTGCATACACTGCAGACCAGGAGACAAAACTAAAAATAATAGAAGTAACATGTGACAGTTGTACATAACATCAAGATACTTTAGAGCACAGGATACACACAAAATTATTGATCTACATGCCATCTATCACGTATGGCAAATGTTTTTCAAACAGTGTTCTTTGCACTTAGATCTGACTCATGACTGCTGTGTTCAACCAGCCTTAGCCCACTTTAACATTAAGTGATAATCATTTTGAAGGTTCCAGAAGCTAACCTCTGGCACAGAGAACAACATCTCCCATTAATCATGCCTGCAGCTGTATTACCAGATGCAAGAGACCTGAAGAATAGTATGGACCCAGAAACTTGTTTTACTCAGGGTCCCTCGCTGAAAACAATGCAGCCCAGTAATGAAATCTGTAGGTTCAAACTGTTTCTATAAATCCACAGAAATTCATAAACACAGCAAAACATGTTATAGAAATTAGAGGTATTTACATAAATATAACAGTAATTCGCACAGCTGATAAGCAGCCGGGATAAATCGACTGGGCATTACTATCCTCCTTCCTAACCATATCTGTTCCGCGAATGAAACTAAATTCCACCAGTGAAATTTGATTATTTTCTTTCTGTCAGTTGAAGCCAAAAGAATCTTGGTTGTTTTAAGTAAGTAAAACATCAAGACAGAAAAATTCTCCCATAAAGTCTTCACGTCTTTTTCACACTATATTATTTAAAATAAACTATCTTACTTCTTTGCTTTACCTTTAAATTATGGTACTAAATTTCACTGATCAGCCAAGAAAATTCATTAAGGGAATTTCAAAAAGACACACAAGGAAAGGATACATAACTCTGATCAATAACTGATTAAGAGAAACAGCAAGGGGGTCTAAAATTCAGATTAACTTTGATTTTTCATTCTTGGCACAGGGTTAATAAATTCACTAGTCAAAAGGAAAACAAAATTAAGAGCTGTTTCTCAAACATCAGGGATCCTTGAAGAATATGGAATTCTAATAGCAAGATGGAAGAGGAAAGACCATAAAAGTTAAAAGAACAAATAAAAGCATTACTATATCCAGAATTCAGTTTCGCAAAGGGATTTCATATTATCCACGAAATTTGTAGCATCGTTATCTTAGGTTAATTGACTTGGGGTATATTAATGCAACCCAATGCAGAAGTTTAAGTTCAGAATCTTCTAAAAATGTGTTTAATCATCTCAGTAAAATAAGCATCAAAAACACAAGTCACCCCACCCCGCTACCATGTTGATATCTATTCTAAAAATCACCTTCAGTGTTTAAAATAATTTATCCATATACAACGTTGCAACTTTAGTATGCTCAAAATGTGTCCCAATATAGTTCTGTTAACTCATTGAAGTTAGATTTCCTGTAACACGGTACAAAGAGAGGGATTTTAAATGAAGACATTCCTAGGTTCTTCCTTCCAACTACAGGTGGACATTCGTTTCTATAGCACTGGAAGGGAAGGGGTCTATTGATGGTTCTGTAGCTCACCCGTGCTGTCAAGATACAGTGGAAGCTGTCTCTACACATAAAAACCCTATAGTGGGCATTTCTTGTAACCCCTTTCAAACCACTCAACTCTCTCCTCGTGGGTTTTCATCTTTGTTGGAAAAATACTCATTCCATTTATATAATCACTGTGGATGTTTCTGCCAAAGATTTTTCTTTCTTAAGTAAATCATACAAGAATCTCCACTTTTTAGACTGAAAGTGAGACTCAGTTACCTCCCAAAACACCCTCAAAGGACTATGTGTTCCTTTGACTTGAGAACCAGCCTAGATAATATAAACTGAAATTCTTAATAACACGTTTTTATCCTTGGTCTGGCTGAGAGGACAAATCATCATTCATTTTAGTTAATAAGCTACATAAATATGGATAAAATAGAAATCCAATCCAATTTCAAGATATAAGGTTAAGGATTTTCTAGTGCTAACAACACTAACATTTCTGAACCTTGCTAATATCAGTTTTTTGGCACATGTTCCTAGTGTATTATATTCAGAATTGGAGAACCCTTACAAGCTAATAAAAGAGGTTAATTCATTTGTTTCCAAGTTTATTTCACATTTTAAAGCACACACATCATTCTCCTTTTCTGGAAAACTTGCCTTGCCAGGGCTCTGCTGTTTAAACACAGACATTTCTTGAAGAAATAGGCTGAAATTCATCCATGATTCTGCAAGACAGTGGCTGAGCCTGGGTCTTTCATGTGGTTTGGAATTGATAACTTCCCAGCTAAAGAGAGAAAAAGAAAACAAAAACTTTTAACTGAACTTTGGACGATTCACTCAACATTTATTGCTTTAGCAGATATTCATTGAGCACCTCCTAGTGGCCACACTCTCTGGAAAAGCCATGTGAATTCAGAAATGTACAAGCCAGACACCTGTCTAAGGAAGTTCACAGGCCAAGGCAAGCAATGAGCTCCATGATTGTCTGGTCACAATGAAGGAAAAGTATAGGGTGGAGGCTTTGGGACATCTTCTCTGAAGATGTCACTTTTATGCTATGATCTGGATTTGCACTATTTACCATAAAGGCTTGGAAGGGCTCCGGACAGAACAATGTACAGCATACGCAAGAGGTCCTGTTGTGAGAAGGAGCTAAAGCACCACTGGTCCCAGTATGGCTGCAGTAGAGCGAACCAGAGAATAGCATTGCAGGGAGCTGGGATGGTAGGAAGAAACCTGATCATACAGGGCCTTGTGGGATTGTTAGAAATGTTTTAAACCTTAAAGGTAGTAAAGCCACAGTACCTTTAAAGAAACCTTGGCTTTAATCTTATCATTATCCCCATCATCAACGCGAACAAAGCATTTTCAGTCCACAGTGGATCCTTGTACAATGCTGCAGTTAATCCACGTATGTATAATTTATTGTTGGCCCTTCGTATCTGTGGTTCCTCTGCATCCACAGATTTAGCCAACGACAGACCCTGCTGCACTGTAGAATTTACTACTGAAAAACATCCACTCTAAGTGGACCCACGCAGTTCAAACCCGGGTTGTTCAAGGGCCGACTGTATACTATGTTGGTCAACTCAGTAGAAAACTGTCAAACTCAACAGGATCTCACAACACCCCGTATTTGTCTAGAGTATCTTTTCCCGATCACCATCATAGAATGTGTTGAATGTGGTGTGTGTGCCAGGCACGTGCTGTGGGTCCCCGCCTTCATTTTCCCACAGGAATGGTAGTGAGCTAAAAGCTAGTAACAATCACTCCAGGAAGAAGACATGCAAAGACTGGGCATTTCCTGAAGTTACAATGCCATCAAGTTCAAATCCCACTCTTGCAATCCTAACTCGTCACATAAATATACCAGCTCAAACGAGCTCTATTAAGGGCACCCAAATTCATTTACTACACAGATAATTTTCAACAAGTGTGTCTAGTAGAGGACACCTTGTTAGTGAAGTGTCATCTGAGCTATGCCTGCAAGGGTGTCAGGGTGAGACTGATCTCTGGATTCAACTCCAGTAGCCCTGCGACAAATTAAAACTACTTTGGCCCTTAGATGCTCAACTACCCAGAAATTGTGTACATGTAGATTCTGTTTCTTTTTAATAAACTTTCGAATCAACATCAAGGAAATTGTAAATTAAATAGTACAATTTCCCTTTATAATATAAATTTTAAGTTATATTTAAACGAGTACAATAGCATTAAAAAAGCAAAAAAAAAAAAAAAAAAAAGTAGTTCTTGTCCTTCCTCTTTGTTCTGTCAGCCTCAACCAATGCTCTGCCAGAGAGTCACCAAGCTGCCTGGTGTCCAGGTTGATGCTACTCAACGAGGTAGACATTTGCCAAATGATTTCCCGACGGTTGTAAGCAATGAACTTTTCGGGACGTTTAGCTCTCAGTTTATGCCTTCATTAACTCTTCCCACGCTCGAACCACTGAGCAAGCCTGTTTACACTGGTGACCAAATCTAGCACTACGCATATCCTACGAACGATTCCAGACCTATTAGAAGAAATGCTAGGGCTTCCCTGGTGGCGCAGTGCTTAAGAATCCGCCTGCCAATGCAGGGGACAAGGGTTCGAGCCCTGGTCCGGGAAGATCCCACATGCCGCGGAGCAACTAAGCCCGTGCGCCACAACTACTGAGCCTGCGCTCTAGAGCCCGCGAGCCACAACTACTGAGCCCGCGTGCCGCAACTACTCAAGCCCGCGTGCCTAGAGCCCATGCTCCGCAACAAGAGAAGCCACCGCAATGAGAAGCCCGCGCACCGCAACGAAGAGTGGCCCCCGCTCGCCGCAACTAGAGAAAGCCCGCGCCCAGCAACGAAGACCCAACACAGCCAAAAATAAATAAATTAAATAAATAAATTAAAAAGAAAGAAAGAAAGAAAGAAACACTAAGTTTTTATGTCACATATAGTGGCCACTATCTGTAACAAAATCTTGCCAGTATGTCAGCTTAATGGGAAAAGATTTTGTACAGGAGAGTAAAAACTGAAATTGAACTGTGGCTTCCTTTCTAGAACAACATAGGCTTGTTACAAATTGGCAAGGGTAGGCTACTCTACTGCTCAGTGTATGACATAAATACAGATTTTAATTTCTGCTCTCTATGCATACTGAGTAGTATTTAAGGATTTGGTTAACCTGTCTGGCAAATATAATTCTAACAAAAATCAACGAAAAACTTACAATGGAACTGTTTATTATTATTTTAACAATTCCAATGGAATGGGTGAACAGTTTGTATTTTGAAGCAACTTCAAAACATACTTCCATTAGCATAATGAACAAATAAAGTGAGTTGTGATCAAAAATGAAAGATGGGCTTCCCTGGTGGTGCAATCGTTAAGCATCCACCTGCCAATGCAGGGGACATGGGTTCGAGCCCCGGTCCAGGAAGATCCCACATGCGGCGGAGCAACTAAGCCTGTGCGCCACAACTACTGAGTCTGCACTCTAGAGCCCGCGAGCCACAACTACTGAGCCCGCATGCCACAACTACTGAAGCCCACGCGCCTAGACCCTGTGCTTTGCAACAAGAGAAGCCACCGCAATGAGAAGCCCGCACACCGCAACGAAGAGTAGCCCCTGCTCGCCGCAACTAGAGAAAGCCCGCTCGCAGCAACGAAGACCCAACGCAGCCAAAAATAAATAAATAAAAATAATAAAGTTCCCTTAAAATAAAAAAAAGAAAGATGGAATGGATATGAAGGAACTCAAACCCCATGTTTATACCTGAACCTCAGGATCATAATATTGAGAAACACATCACAGAGGCATATACACAGCATGATTTCATTTATATAAAGCTCAGAATCACATTAAGCTAACAGTTATTTAAGCAGGGAAATGATTAAAAAAAAACCAAGATTCAGGAGAGGGGATACCTAAGATGGGGGTGTGTAGGGAATGAGACTTGAGATGGCAAGTGGGAGCTTCTTGGGTATTTGTCATGTTCTATATCTTCATTTAGGTGCTGGGTACACAAGAATCGATGTATTTCTGTTCTTAAAGCTATACATGGACACACACCCTTGATTTAAAATTCCTGGATACTTAAATGTATAATCATTCTTTTTATTTAATGAGTAACATTCTTACACGAGTATATCCCACTTCACATCCTATAGTCAAAACACAAGTGTTACCTCCTGTGACAGTACTTTGGGACAATAAATTCCATTGTTACTTATATTTATTTTTAACAAAATCACCTTAGGGAGTTCCCTGGTGGTCTAGTGGTTAGGACTCAGCACTTTCACTGCCGTGGCCCAGGTTCAGTCCCTGGTTGGGGAACTGAAATCCCATAAGCCGTATGGCATGGCCAAAATTTTAAAAAATCGCCTTGAACAATTCTAATGATATCTGAATTACTGTTACCATCACAAACAGAAATGAGAAATGCATCGTGTAAATCATGAAAATATTATCTAACCAAATGGGTTTTGGGAAGAGTAGCAAATGTCTGAGATAAAATAATTGTGTAGATTGTCCTGAATAAAATTTAATGGAAATATGTATGATTTAAGAAGGAAATCCGAATTCAAGGGCAAAGAAGAGGTGTCACTCTACATGAACACTCTAAATAAAACATGCACCTAGCCATCACTCTCTGGGAGTTTCATAATAGTTTTAAGTTGTCCAGTGACTAATTCTGAGGACCAGTGGAACATAACATTTCTAATGTCTTCCATTATATACAGTCTACCATTAATTTATGTCACCACAGTTCAGTTTAGGTAATATAGTTACATAATATATTTGAATAATGCAGTTATGTAATTTAGAATAAGATGGGCCAATTGATGTCAACTTTTCAAATTCCCTTCTTTTATAGACAAGGAAAGTGAAACCCACATTTTCTCAGCTAGTTCAGGGCAGAGCCTGACTGGAGGCTCCTGATTTCCAACACGGTTCTCTTCCCTTTAAAACATGTGCCCTCTGCAAGGGAAGAACAAATTCAATGACATCTTGGAAGAGGCCACATCTTGTAATTTAGAACAAGAAGGAACATGTGATGTTCCTCCTCACTCTTTCCTAGAGTCAGGAGGAATGAGGTGTGATTGACCAGGATCAACACGGCATCATTTAAGACCTACCCATCCCAGGAAAAAGGAGAACTTCCTGTGCAGAATCCAAATATTTATTGGGAAGTAAGATGCATACTTGATGGTTGGTCAACGATTAATACAAGTGACATCTGCACGTGTACACACACACACACACACACACACACACACACACACACACACAGGCTCTGAGTTGCTCCATAATGAAACTCTAGGTTTTCCTAGAGAGCCTTATCTGGAAAACACATAATCAGAGAAAGGATCTCCTGTGAATACTGCACGATGCTAGGGAAACAGATCTTTCACATGGTGTGTGGCTGTCTTCCCACCATCCTTGGCGCTGATCAACGTGCAACGAAAGGCCCAGCAAACAGAAAAGGAGACTGAAAAACAGTGTGAATCTTTACCAAGTTCTTCACCAAAGAGTGTAAGTCTTCTATGATTGAAGCTCATTCAAGGGAGAAAATTAGCTACCAATGGCTTCAGCATGAATATTCCAGGGCTTAGTTTTTTTCTTCCATAGTTTCAGAGAGAACACACATTTTCCAGGTTCAAAGGGAAGTAAGGTCCTTTTGTGGGTCTGTCCTTCTTTCTTTCCTTCCCTTCTCCCTACCCTTGCTTGCTTCCTTCCTTCCAGCTAGTTTTCTCTCTCCTTCCTCCCTCCCTCCAGCCAGGAGGTAAGGACCTCTTAAGAGTCCCTCCCTCGTGACCACCAGCTCCAACTTCCCAGACTCTCCAAGAATCGAGAAGCCACACCTCCCAGCCTTCCCACGGCCATGGCATCTTTCACGTGGGCTCTGCCCAAGGATCTGCAGCTGTGCAGAGCTTGCCAGAAAAGCTACCAAACTGAGGCCCTGGCAGATTCCGTTTAGTTACATTCTCCTTCTTAAGAGAAACTAGAGGGACGGATTTTTGACAAAAGACACTCTGCATGGTCAAGATAAGCAGCTGTTTACTGAAGAACCGATATGGTTCCACCAGTCCGAGACGTTCTAAGGGAATAAGAATTAGAGAGATAGCTCCTCAGACAAGCAGCCTCCCTTTGGCACAGAAGGGAGCTCTGCTTCCCAGGAGAATCTGAAGCCAACACCCCTTCCTTCTGCCTCCATAACCCTACTAGAATACAATTAGGCACAGACGTTAGATATGGCCAAAGTAATCTCGTTAGGCAGTTCCCACTTGGGAAGTGTGTGTGAACCCCAGGGCACTGTTTCAATAGCAGCTGTCATGGCCTCACTCCACAAACTCTGATGGAGCAGGCCTGGGGTGACCTCAGAAATCTGCCTTTTGAATTAGTGTCCCAGGTGATTCTGAGGCACGTGTTTCTTATCCTAAGAGTTACAATAAGAAATACCCAGTGAGAAAGTGTCAGGCCGCAGAGCAGGCACCTGGGTGCCCCCAGGTGGGTCCTGGCCACTACCTGAGTTGAGCAGCAGAAGTGAGAGTCCAAAGGGGCTGGAGTTGGAGGGACAGAGTGTGGGAGGTAGAGCCTGCACAGAGAACACGGGCCACCTGCGGGGTCCCCTGGACCCTCCAGCTGAGGACGCACGTGTGAGGAACAAGGCATGGGAAAGGATGAGAGGGAACAGCGTCCTGTGCTCACAGGGCTGGGAAGGATGCCTGGAAATCCTTCCCACCGACTAGACTGGAAAGCCTCAAAATTCACACGTCGGGTAGAGTACTCACAAGGGTCCTACCTCAGCAGCAGAGAATAATGAGCCCTAGACTGAATGCTGCTGTGGTCCTAACACGTCTTAAAAGCAACGTCCAAAAGGATCCAACTGATTTTAAGCAATTTAACTGTGTGATACGTAGGAATAAAAAGTGGTGAGTTTTGTTATGAACCAAATAAGCCACATGGTCAAACTGAGACCTGAATGATTTTTTAAATTTTTCTTTCATACCTATCTTTTTTTTTTAGTTGAGTTTTCATTTATTTATAACATAGGAACTTACAAAAATGAAATTTTAAAAAGTATGTCATTTACAATATCATCAAAAAAACACCAAATTCCTAGGAATAAATGTTACTAAAGATGTATAAATCTCTACCCTAAAAACTACAAAACATTATTAAGAAAAACTAAAGAAGACCTTAGTAAATGGAGGTATATGTTCACGGAGTAGACATATTGGCATATTGTAAATATATCAGTTCTCCCCAATTGGACCTACAAATTCAAACTCTCATCAGAACTTATAATGCCAATCGGCTGCCTAATCCTAAAATTTAAATGGGAATTTAAAGTACCAAGAACAGCCAAGGAAATCTTGAAGAAGATAAACAAAGCTGCAGACATACGCTACCATATTTCAAGCCCTATTATAAACGCTATTGAATACACACACACACACACACACACACACACACACGTATGAACAACACATAATTGTAATTTTGTTTTTCTTGTATCTTTTGTGTATAGTTTTTAGTGTAGAGGGTTATGCATCCTTTAGGACATTTGTTCCTAGAAATCTGATGGGTTTTGATGCTATCATAAATGATGTACTCTTTTAGTATATGCATAGTGATTTCCTTGCACAGTATTTATGCAAGAAAATAGCAAACTAATCATGATAATGAATGATGACACTATAGTTCAGTGGGTAAAGAATTTTTTATTAACCTTTTTTTTTCACTGAAGTCTAGTTAATTTACAATGTTGTGTCAGTTTCAGGTGTACAGCAAAGTACCTTTCTTTTACACGATTGTGTACCTTCTTTCTTTAAAAATCTACTTAACAAAAACAGTCTTTAAGTGTTATATTAAAAGACAAGTTAGCCTTTGCACGGTTTACGGGCGCCATGCGTGAACCTTGGATGCACTTGGTTTTCAGGGTGCAGCACACAGCTCTCCCCGTTAGGGGGCTCTGTGAGACTAAGAAATGTGACACTCGGTTGCTCTTTAAAAACAGACGGTAATTCTGGAGGAGAGAACACGTGCCAGCAGCCTGCTACATCTCTTCCACCCCAAGCGTCTTTGAGCACAACCAAAAATTATGCTGAAATAAATGAATCCTGGCAGAGGACAAATAATGTGTCTCAGTGTCATTTCCCGTCCGTTCATTTCAATCACCATGCACTGAGCACGGCTGTCTGTCTGTCACCAGTCCCGCCTCAGGGATTTCGCGATGACTAAGGCACAGCCTCTACCAGTGAGCGACCCCAAAGTGATTTCTCTCTCGCTCGCGTTATATATGAAACTCACGTTTACAAAATGACATTTCATTGAATCTAGGGCTGTTGGGGGGAAAAAACATTCAAAAACTAAGCTAGGGCTTGGATACATGAGGAGAGCCTGTTGAATATAAGATACTCTCTTTTCATTATTGTACACTTTACAGGATAATAAATCTTTTTAGCTTATACTAGTCAACCTAAAAGTCAGAAGGTATTTTTATAACTGAAAGTAATTTTTCAAAGCAAAAAAAGGGATTTTTTAATATATCAAAGCTCAAATCCTGTCACATATTTCTTGAGCTTTAGATTTGAGGAGATGATTACCAACAAGAGACAGGAATCGTGGAGCAGATGGAGAGAGAGAGAAGGACGGGCGTGAGGTGGAGGTAGAGGACACAAACGAACCCTGATGGTCGGGTTTGAGCTCCTGGGTTCTGCTGAGCCCAAAACAAATTCAAACGTGGACATCCCCTTTGTGGAGCCCATTCCCTTTTTCGCCTTAAGCTGGTCTCAGTTTGGTTTCTGGCATTTGCAATGCAAAATAAAGTGCTACATTCTTCCGGGGAGGGAGTGGGCAACGCAGAACTGTAGAATATATTTTAAATTGTTAGGTAGAAACAACTATTCAAAAGAGTTATGGAATAAGGTTCCACAGAGATCAGCATGACAATTTATTTACTTTTTTTTTTTTTTTTAGTTTTTAGTACCTGAATGGTTTCGTTTGTTACTTTTTTCACTTTATTTTTTAATTTTTATTGAAGTATAGTTGATGTACAATATTATATGTTACAGGGGTACAATATAGTGATTCCCAATTTTTAAAGGTTATACTCCATTTGTAGTTCTTATAAAATATTGGTTACATTCCCTGTGTTGTATAATATATCCTTGTAGCTTATGTTATACCTAAAGGTTTGTGCCTCTTACTCCCCTCCCCCTATATTGTCCCTCCCCCCACCCCCCCACCCGCACTGGTAACCACTAGTTTGTTCTCTATTATCTGTGAATCTGTTTCATTTTTGTCATAGTCACTAGTTTATTGTATTTTTTAGATTCCACATATGAGAACACATAGTATTTGTCTTTCTCTGTCTGACTTATTTCACTTAGCATAATACCCTCCAAGTCCACCCATGTTGCTTCCAATGGCAAAATTTAATTCTCTTTTATGGCTGAGTAATATTCCATTGTATGTACCACATCTTCTTTATCCATTCATCTGCTGACGGACACTTAGGTTGCTCCCATATCTTGGCAATTGTAAATAATGCTGCTATGAACACTGGGGTGCATGTATCTTTTAGAATTAGTGTTTTTTAGAAAAACAGTTCTACTTAGGTGATGGTTTTAGTAGAATGGAAGGATGCTAATAGAGTGAAAAATTCACACCAAGGCAGTTGATGAAAAATTCAAGTAATGGGGGTTCCAGGCAATGTGAGATAAGAATAATAGCTAACACTCACCAGGAGCCAGGCACCGTTCTATATGTTGTAAACTTACTGTCATATTCAATCCTCACAGTCAGCCTATGAGCGAGGTCCTATTATTTATTCTGTCCTACAGATGAGGGAATTGAGGCTCAGATATGTTAACTATCTTGCTGAGGTCACAGAACAAATACACACAAAATAGGGCCTTCATAAATGGAACCAAGAATGCTTATAATGGGAGGTTGAGACACCGGAAGAACTCTCTGGAACTTGGCATCATTTCAAAGATGAGTGGGGGGCTTCCCTGGTGGCGCAGTGGTTAAGAATCCGCCTGCCAAGGCAGGGGACACGGGTTCGAGCCCTGGTCCAGGAAGATCCCACATGCCGTGGAGCAACAAAGCCTGTGCGCCACAACTACTGAGCCTGCGCTCTAGAGCCCGCGAGCCACAACTACTGCGCCCGCGTGCCACAACTACTGAAGCCCGCGCGCCTAGAGTCCACGCTCCGCAACAAGAGAAGCCACCGCATGAGAAGCCCGCGCACCGCAACGAAGAGTAGCCCCCGCTCGTCGCAACCAGAGGAAAGCCCGTGTGCAGCAACGAAGACCCAACACAGCCAAAAAAAATAAAAATAAATTAATTAATTAATAAAAAAAAAAAAAAAAAAGATGAGTGGGAAAGAACACTAGAGAAGTAATGTGGACGGATTATGGACTCCCTGAATGCCGAGCTACAGAAATAGAGATATCGATAAAGCATCTCGGTTCCCAGGTGAAGCCTGGGACCAAGGAGTTTAGATTCCTATTTTCTCTCTCCACTGCTTCAGCTCTTTCCAAGCCAGGACCCTCCAGTGATTCCATACCCTGTGCCAATGATACCCTTGATCTCTGGGCCCTCCCAGGCCCGGCACTGTGTCACAAGCACTATGTGCACCTCCTCCCTGAATCTCTCCCTCCTGAGCCCTGCCCACCTCCACCAATACGTCATTTTCTTTTGTAGAAATTTTTCAATTGTAGTTACTTTCCTTTGTAATGCTGACACCTCATGAGACTTAAATGCCCTGAACGGATTCACAGATACGGCTCTGTCTTCAGCAGCTTACAGAACTTGACTTCTACGAGGCACATAAAATATTGAATAAAGGAATGGATATAAACAATGAACAAATATCAAACCAAGAAAAACAAATCAAAAATAGTTTAGTGACTTCTGTTGATTTTTTTAATGCACTTATCCAAATGCTTCTATACATTACCTATCGCAATAATGAGTGTGTATTCCTTTATATGTGTAGGGATACATCATAGGCAAAAAGTCTGAAAAATTTGGAAACCGACTTTCACTTATATGGAATAGTTTTATTATTTTTCCTTGGAAATGCAGAATTAAACTGCCTTTGAAATTAGGGAACCAGGAAATGGGGCTCATTTATTTCAAATGTTTCCTGAGGTAGAAATTAGTATTTTGTGTGGAATTCCTTCTGGCAAAACTTAGGTCCTAACGCCTGACTTCTCCATGGAGATCCCTGGATCCAGGAGCACCTTCTATAGACGTTACTCTCACATGACCCACGAGCACCTGTGCGACCCATGGAGACCGGGCTGGGGCTTGTGAAGTCGGCCAGAATGTGAAACCCCATGAATATCCATCCTTCTGTCGGGATAGGGAAAATCAGTCCCTTGTTTGTTTCTGTCAGGTGACCTCAATCCACTAGAGAGTATTTTCAGCTATTGCTGTTTCCTCTCAAACACATGTGCACGTACGTACACACACACACACACACACACACACACACCCCTTTCTGGTCACTTTTTAGATTTTCCATATCCTTAAGAACTCAATATTGCAATAACCATTTCCAAAGATCTTTAGAAGAACCGTCAAAGTACCTCCAGAGAAAATACATTATTTTACACTAATTTATTTTATTTTTAATCCATAGGAATTGGAAATTGAAGCCAAACCATATTTTACAGAAAGTTAACAATGTCAACATCCCATACTGACAAACTTTTGTAAAAGGGGATTTGTTATAACCTAAGCTGTCACCTAGCAACTGGGACAAACAGCTGCTTCACCTATCGCACCTATAAATATGCTTTGGCCGGGAGCCCTCGCCGCCCTGTCATTCTCGGCTGGTGACTAATGGTCTCATGTCCTCTGTTGGTAGTGAATATCTGTTGATGTTAACTCCTGAATAATTTTTCTTAGAAAGGTCAGTCAGTCTCCAGTTACAGATTTGACCATTTCTGAGTGCGATGTGTTAGAATTGTTCTTCATCCTCTGGATCCATGGCATGTTCCTCCGCGTGCAGGCGTGTTTGCATGTGATCGTGTGTAGGCAGAGAAACGAAATAAAAACAGGGATCCTGTTTCCCTGCACAAACACTCACAGAATTAGAACCATGACAAAGCAAATAAGATATGTCAACTGGAGGATTAAAAAAGCAAACACAAGATTAAGAAATTACAGAACACTCAATGTGAAATTGTCACTTTTTCAGACCAATTAACCACGTGGACAACTTCTCCCCCGGCCAGGGACCAGGAGGCGCCACCTGAGTGTTGGCTCTTCCTGCCCTGAGAAGCTGAGCCTCACCTCCCTCTGGGCAACTTGGTGTTTTATTTGGAGCTCTATCGTTCTTTTTATACCAAGTCTCAAATGAATTAGAGATCAGTCACGTTGTGCAACTGCCCCTTTCTTCCTTCCACCTCAGTCTCTGCCCTGCCACTTCCCTGGGTGCAGAGATTATCAACTATCCAATCCACCAAGATCATCTGGAAGCCTGGCACTCAGCTGCCCATCACGTTACTTCTTGTATGATTCTAGTTTCTATGAACAGATGCCAGTAGAAGTTATTTTCCAGCGTTTTCAATTTTGTTAATTTTTCAACAAGTAGACTTTCATAAGCCCAGGGCATGAACAATTTAAGTTCCATTACCAGCTCCGAACAAGCTCCTACTTGAGACCTGCAGGAGATTAAACACCCTTTCATTTGTGAACAGGGAGATTTGCTTTAATCACTACCCCTGAGGGAAGAAAAGGTTTCTACTTTATCCCCGAAGGACAGATAATACCTGAGAACCAGGAAACACTCCCCAAGGAAAACAGAAATTGTTCCTGTAAAGCAAGTTTGCTAATTCAGATATAAGCCTTTCTTTTGCATTCTGTTTGGGACCCACAATTTCCAATGAAGTACCATCCAGGATTTACTGCAGTTGGAATCAAAAGGAAATGTCCTCTCCCTGCCTTTTTTTTTTTTTTTTTTTAACCTCTGGCCTAGTTACATGAAACCTAAGCTTCTGTGACAATACCGAAGAATGTATTTCTTATGGTGCAAAAATTTTTCATTAACAATATAGTTCCTCATTCTGTTTTTTGAGAGATCTTACCCATCACACCGCGCTGGAACAGGTATATACAACCCAAACAGACTGAACGATGATAAAGTTCCTCCAGAGGGCTTTTCAAATGAAGGCCAATTAAAATTAATTTTGTTGGGAGAATTTGTTGTCAGCCTTTGTGTTGAAGGGGGTACCTTGGAATACGGCAAACCTGGAGCCAGTGACTATCAGTCATTGAGATATTTATTCAAAACGCTACATTGTTAAATCATAGGCCACAGTCCCACCTTAGTCCTTTAAAGACCGCATCTCCCATTTATCTTCATTTAAAAGCCGGTGAATGACGTTGGTGACTCTTAAAGGAACATACCCTTAGCAAGAGGATCACTGTTGTCAGTCATCGAAAGAAATGAGAATCGCATTATGATGTCTTCCTGCTTGCTAAATTGGCCATCGGCCTCCCTCAGAAGCAAATTTTTAACAATAAGCTACTGTATGGATACTGCATGTTTTCATGGTAAATAATGCAGTACTCAACAGCAGCATGGCGGGAAGGTGGGGATGTATCTGGGAGTGGGGAGGGCACGAACTAGAAAGGAGTATGTGCGGGGGGCAAGGGAGAAGCGGATCGGGGCACAGGTTACCGAGGAGGCATCTCTTGCCCAGGGAGGGGGTGCAGTGGCTGACGCTATGCAGTGAGGACAAATTTCAAAAGACCGTATTTCTCCTAGTGATAGTTTCTTTAGGAAAACAAAATTCTAAAAAGTAACTAATAGAGCCTGTCTGCTTTAGAGAGTGAGTTTCTACGGGATTGCATTTCCCCCACTTTCTCATACACATAGAACCGCAATAAAAATCTGGCTGATAATTAACTAAAAAGGAGTTGCCTTCAGTGCACTTCTCACCACCTCGATAACCGTCATTGTGCATTTTATACCTGAAGACTGAAGGGGTTCCTGCAAACACTTAAAGAGTTCCTCTGACATTTCATTTCCATTCATATTTTAAATTCGCTCAGGAAAACTTATTCTTAAAAATTCGTATTCCCTTGTGCAGTGAAGTTCAGTGCAAGTAAATGAAATTGGAATGATCTAGGCTGAACCTTATGCCCGTGAGAGAGGTGCCCGCCATCTCCCCCATCCTCCTTCATTTTTGCAGACACTCACACCTGCCCCCAGAGTCCAAGTTCCTGTCCGTGGTGTTCAGGAGAATCTAACGGCTGCCACACGCGCTTTCTATGTGTGTAAACTGCCAAGCCGGCGTATTGGAGATCATCTGCTTGCCCAATCTTCTAGCCATTTCCAGGAAGCCGCCGACAACTGAATCAGATCTCCTAGGCAAGTGCCTGTGTGTTCACAACTCCCGCCGCTCTCTCCAGGGCACACGGTTACATCCATACCCCTTTCTCCTCTCCCTCTAGGTCACTGTTGACTGGATTGGCTAGTCGGTAAAATGTTAAATGCCTTCTTGTTTTTATACACATGTAGAATGTATTATTATCCCATGTTCTGCTTGTACTCTATTGTAGGGATGCAAAATTTGCCGCCCCAAGTTGTCTCTTTGGCATGCATATTATTTCGAGGTGAAAACAATCAAGGCCCAAGAGTGGCCCCCGCTTGCCGCAACCAGAGGAAGCCCTCGCGCACAAACGAAGACCCAACACAGCCAAATAAATAAATAAATAATAATTAAAGGTGCTAATAATTTAAAAAGAAAAACAATCAAGGCCCAAAAAAACTCAGGAAGAAACTTTGACCTTGCCCCTAACTGCCTAAAATAATGTATCAACAGATAGAGGGCTTGTTCCAGGAAGCAAGCTAGCAGCAGAGACGTCTGCGAAGAATATGGGCTGAGCGTGGTGAGGGAAACTCAGCAGGCCCTAGAGCTCAGAGCCCACTCTGTGTCCCACTGTCTCTTCCTGGCCCAGCAAACCTCTACTTACCAAACATTTGCTTTTCTATCTCCATGTCAATTGCCTTCCTAGCCTTTGAAGTTCCAAACCACTACCCTCAACACCTCTTTTGTCTTTAGCTGAAGATGGTAGTTCAGGTGAGGGTTTTGGCCATTCTGGAGAGTTACTCTGTTCTCCTAGGTCTCTCCCATGTGTACACGTTATTAAACTTTTGTTTTTCTCCTGTTAATCTGTCTCGTGTCAATTTAATTCTTACACCAGCCAGAAGAACCTAGAAGGGTAGAGGAAAATTTCTTCCTCCCCAACACTATAATTTACTAACATGAAACAGACTTGATAAGAGCCTATATAGTAAGATGAAATAGCTCTTTGATCAACCTTAATCATTTATTTGGTTGGCCAAAAGTTCGTTCAGGTTTTTCCATAAGATGGTATGGAAAAACCCGAACGAACCTTTTGGCCAAACCAATACTTTTCCCGTGTGAGAACCATCCAGAACCACAAGGACAAAACTACTGTGAAATGGCATTTAACTGGGCCTGGACATGCCAAGGGTTGTCTCCACCCAGTTAAGTTGATCAATTAAGTGGTGCTAAATATTTCATCCTGAGCTCCTTGTGAGTTCATCATCCTAGGTGAGGGCCACAAAGGTAATGAGTCTTCAGGGAACTGACCACAGCCAAAAGGGAACCAATGGAGCCAAATGGTCAAAGAAAAGCACCTATAATTAAACAACACAATGACTATTTTAAACATGCACTGAAAGACAGAGAGAGATATCTTTTAATCACTGTCTTGAAAGATGTTCTATGTTTAGAATTGTATTTTGATCAGAACTTAATTTATTATGTATATTCTTCTTGCTTTTTTTTTCCCTAGCTCATGCTACCACAATGCATTTTCAAGAAATGGAAAAAATGGCTCATCAAAATGTTGGGTTCTAGAAAAGGTAATTGTTTTTAAAGACAGATACCTGCCTTTGTTTCTCTTACAAAGCCCATACCTTCTAATCTATGTAATCTTTAACAAAACTATCCAGTGCCAACATGATTTGAGTGATCCCCGTACATACCACAGCCACTAGACACCCCAGACGCTAAGAATATGATTAGGTTCACTTAAAAATTAAGTTCCCTTGGAATATATAGTCCGAGAGGCCAGGAATGAACCAACTCTGTGAATTCTGTTCTGAACTGACTCTTTGGAATCATAAGAGGAAATGAAATTAATGTTCTTTTAACAAATATGCTAAAGAATGCCACACATCAGTGGCACGGCAACCACAGAAGCCCCTGGGAGGCTGTTCTGACTAGTCCACAGGAGGAATTCGGGTTTCTCAAGTCTATAAAATAAGGAGCTGGACCAGATCGGATATTAACTGTTTTTGGATAATGGCCTCCTTCAAAATACCTCGGGAATTCAGAGGGTCCATGGGCCCCGGGTTGAGTGCTGCTGGATTCGATAATCAATGATGCCTTCTGCTCAAGGATTTTATAATCCACTCACGTTTACCTAAAAGGCTGAATTTAGGAAAACTCCAAGTACGTCCTCTACTTTTATGAAATAAACATTTATCTTCTCCTATAAAGAGTTGATTTAGAAATTGATACTAACTTGAGAGAGGAATACTTAAAGCTGGCAATATCCCTTAACACATCCCTGGTGGTATTGATGGGAAAGAGAATCTCAGCCAGTAGCTATCAGTGACCCTTCAAGTACTGATGTCGAAGTGTCAGATCTCAGGCCGAAAGAGGTTCCCAGCAAACAGACCTCCTCATAAGCTGAGAAGGTCCAGTCTGCTTCCATTTTCTGAGGCTCTGAGGGTATTAAAGATGTAAAATGTCAATATCTGAGGTCCTGTAATGGAGAAACTTAAAGCCATATAAGGAATTTCATCTTTCCTTTACAATGGGTTGCTGATTTCCAGGCCCTGGGGACTGCAAGGCCAGAGCAGATGCCCAGCTGGCCTGCCCTCTGCAGGCTCAGTCAGTTGGACCCCTGAAATTCTGTGTTTGGTCAAAGCAGGGACCTATGATTTCACTGGAAATGTGGAGCAGGAGACCAAAGAGATGGGGGTTAGAAGGTAAAGGCAAATTTACCAGAAACAATGGGCGCTCCTAACTGTCAGGGCCTAATTACCTGAGAGTCATTAAACTTCCTTTCTTAGATTTTCATCATGCGGTTTAAAAGAGCTATCACAGTCTATCTTTATCCGTTGCAAACAGTGGTCACTTTTAAGCTGCTTTTTCAATATTCGATAACTTTCCTATTCCCTTATCTGGGCTGGTGTAGGGGATTAATTCTCAACCATATTAATGAGTAATTGGCATGAATATTCTTAGACTCAGGGTAGAACTTGAATGCTGACTGGAGACTAAGAAACCAAGCAGTACACCCTTGGGGCAGTCAACTCAATCCAATAAATATTAATTTATGAATACGTGCTGTGGGAGTTATAAAAGTTCCAGTTGAGTTAGGGCTTGCAACAAAGATTGGCGTTCTGGCATAAAACACATCCCCATGAATTACTCATGATTTCTAGTTTCATTTATTTAAAGAGGAGCAAGAATTTAATGACGAATCAAACAACCCACGTGAAGGATCATTCTCAATTTTTATGCCTATCCCCCACCAACCTTTTTAGCTGTTTGTTCACTTTTTTCAAAAAGCATTATTTATCAGCAACTGGCCCTTACTGATTCTTCCTAATACATTCAACAGTTTTCTTAGGGATAAACAACTGTATGTATTAAGATATAAGTTTGCCTGTTGTATCAAAGGTCTAAGTGATGGGTTTAAACGAGAGAGCACTTCATTTCTCCCTCATGGACAGCAGAGCATAGTGGTTCAGGGCTGACACAGGATCTCTATAATGTTGAAGACCCAGGCTCTTTCCGTCTTAAAGCTCCATATTCTCAAATCACACAGTCATCCCATGGACCACTGCAGCCAGCAGGGAGGGGAAAAAGGAAGCAGAGGGCACTCCCTCTCCCTTTGAAGTCATGGCCTGCAAGTTGCATGCAAAGCTTTCACCCACCTCCCACTGGCTGGAATGCAGTCACACGGCCATACCTGGCTGCAAGGGAACCTAGGAAATGTAATTCAATTGCTGGTGGCCATCATCGGGCTGAAACTTGAGATTCTACTATCCAAGGAAAGGAAGTCGAGTATGTGGGAACAACCAGTAGAGGCTCCCACAACAATACTCCTTTTGATCTCTTATTTCATCAGTTTACACAATTTATCATTAAAATTATGCAATTACAGTAGCAATGACAATGGGCCTTAAGAGATTTGAGAATGAACGCTCTGACTCAGTTAAGCACACGACTCAAATGCTGGAAGCGGTTCTACACTAGAGTCGGGGAGACAAACGTGTTCTCTAAAGGGCCGGAGGGCAAATATTTTGCTCTCTGCTGGCCATACAGTCCGTGTAGTCAACTCTGCCATTATAGTGTGAGGGCAGCCATAGACCACGTGCCAATGGAAGAGCGTGATGTGTGCCAACAAAATTTGATTTATAAAAACGGGCTGTGGGGTGGACTTGGCCTCCGGGCTGCACTGACCTGCTGGGTTCAGGGTGTCATGGGCTTCAGCCATATGGTTATACAGCGGTGACGGGGATCACTGATTAGCCCAGCAAGCCAACCGGGAACCATTCAAAGAGCTTTTAGTCTAAAGACACCTTTCACTTATTGTGCATGTACCAAGGGCCAGGAACTACATTCGGAGCTTTATAATATTCTCTCTAATCCTCACAACAATCAGACAAGGTGGATAAAATCCTCCCGTTTTCAGATGAGAAAGCAGACACGACCAAGAAAACCCAGGTTTGAACCCAGGTCTTTCCAGCTCCAACCCACCAGCCTCCCAAGCCTGTGGTTAGAAAAATAGTCCTTTTGCCAGTAACACATGAGACATAAGCACACAATTTCCTGTCACGTTGCTGGTGAAGCTGTTGTATGCCAGATTTGACTTGTCAAGTATTAGAATGAGAAAGGTTTCCTCTGATCTTAAAATAGTCCTTGCCCTAAAAGTTTATCCAGGTCTTAGCAAAAGGCATCTAACTTTCAGATTTTTCCTGGGTAGAGTTGCTAAGGTCTCAAGCTTCAGAACATTGGTATCTAATGGAGGGGGATAAGTCAAGGTGCCATCAATGTCACTGAAAACTTTTAGGGTCTTTCAAAGTTTATCTAAATAAACAAAGATTATACCCCACCCCTTCCACCTCCCACCCCGACTTCTTACCCTGGTACAGTGGGCTTCACCCACATAACCACCCTCCCCAGGTATGGCAGACCATCACACTCTTTCCAGAACCTTCCTGATGAGGCCTCACAACCCTATGAGAGCTCCAGGCACCATTTCCAGTTTATAGGAGTTGGCATGAAAGAAAGACGTCATCTGCCATCAAACCTTCAACAGTTACCTTATGGAACAAACCATCTCCCATTTTCCCCTCTGCTGTGCCCAAAAAAGGGATTATCAATTGCTTCCTTTATTGTCGCTGCCAACATTTGTCGTATCTTAGTTTACTGAGCAAATCTCTTCTTGTTTCAGCAAGCAAGTCGATTAATTCTAGGTTTATAATCTATTGATGTGTGTATTCCTTTTATTACGAAATCTACGTCTCAAAGTCTTCCTTCATAACAAACAAATACGCTTCTAAAAGGAAGTTCTTAAAGTATTACAAAATGCGGAAATTATGACTATTTAGAATTCACATTCAGTTTAATTACTTTGGAAGGAAGGTTATCCACCACTTACGTTACAAGCTACTCCAGAAACACTGAGTTAATTTCTTAGAGAAGAGAGCCACGTTTAAACATACATATGACACATAATTAGTGAGCCCTGCATAGAATACTCTCAGTAGTAGATACTAGTAATTTCCAAAAATATAGAAACACATTTGTAATCCCCTCATCTTGTCTGAAGATGAAGTTTATAGGTATAATTTCTATAGGCATAATGTGAAGATGATCCCCTGATAGATGGGCTTGTTTTCCTTTCAAAAATAAGACACTTGCTTAGAGTTCAACTAAAACCCCACCAGGAGATGTCACTTCCTGAGTCACAGGATAATAATACTGGTGCACAGCTGCTCCTTCTGTTTACAGCTAGCTAAGAGGCTGCATCACGCTGGTAATTACTATCTGACACGTCTTAAGCACTACCACAAGTGGGTGTCTGCCCAGCTCTGGAGGACCAGTCTCCACCCTGGAAACAGAGCAACCCGTCGCAAATCACAGTTACGGGGGAGAGGAGGCATCTGGGGGTCCGACCTCTCTCTCACCTCTTTCCCTATCAGGCACTCACAACTGCAGCCCCCCTCCAAGAGGAAGACTCTGCCGTCTGGTGATCCCTCCCCAGATGCTGCTGAAGCCACAGGGCAACACCTTTAATAGCCCTCGGTGGCACTGTCCCAGTGGGTGACAATCACGCCCAGGGCAGGCTGATCCTGCAAAAATGAGGCTGTTGGCGGTGGGGCGGGGGGACAGTGTGTTCTGGCCTGGAAGGCTCACGGGAGTCTCCTCCCAAGGGTAACACATCTGTCCTCTTGAGCACTGAGCTTGTGTGCGTCTCCCAGGAACAGCCAGGACACTCGCTACCCCACTGTTTCCCAAAGTCTGCATCAGGACACTTTGTGACCTGGATGCATTGCCATGTGTTGCTACATCCAGGTTTATCCCCTCGCCTTTGCCAATGTGGGATCCAGAGGTGGCGGGTACCACGGGTGAGAAAGCAGTTCCTGGTGTGAAGGCACCAGGGGAAAGATATAAGAGAGAGAACGGATGCAGGAGAGGATGAGAGAGAAATCAGAAAAAGTTCAGGTAGAAACGTCCTGCCTGATCATCTCACTCGCAAAACACTGGATGAGATGAGGTTACTCTGGCCAAAGAGCCAGAAGCCAGGACCCCCACCCCCAGGAGGTCGTGTCTATCTTCCTATTCAGAGTTCACTGGCGGTTTCACAAGAACGGCTGAAGAAACACAAACAGGGTTTTAACTCACTTCTGCCTGAAGATCTTTCCTCTGACTTTGGGCTGGTTCTTATTATACTTTCTTACTAAGCTGCCACGTGGCCAGCCAGCCCCAGAAACCAACTGAAATCCCTTGACTTCAGTTGAAAGAGAAGTGTGATTACTGAAGAAAATTTCTGATTTTCAAAGCAACCTTTCTTTAAACACTGCAAGCTGCAAGCTGTTTTCTCAAACACAAAATGGAGGCGTTGAATTTCTTTCACCTTAACTCCAACCTATAACTGACCTTCTCTAGAATTGAATCGCTTTTTGTTCCCTTGTCTTAAGTTTCAAACTAGGTGAGCGGGACACTTCATTTTCTGTTTCTTCATACAGATGTATACATTGGATTTGCCTGCGGCCCCGTGGGTATCCTCTTGGTAATCACTTTATCTCACTCTGGGGCAGAAAGGGCTTGAGGTCGTCGCTTATCAAAGTACATAGATAACGGGGATAAAATAAACACCTCGGGGAGCAGAGCCTATTAGTCCACAGGATGTATTTGTGCAAAACGGCGCACCTTGTCCAGGAGATGCAGCCCCTCCCGAGGGCACAGGGCTTGGGGGTAGAGCCTGGGATGGACGTCAATCCCCCACTGGCCCTCTCAGCTGGATGCCTTGTACACATCCCCTGCCACCACGGGGGTGGTGGCCCTACCAAGGAACGAGGCTAAAAGGCCTGATGGGAGAGAAAATAGGAAAGCCCAGGGGAAGAAGAGCATACAGAAGTGCATCCAGAGGGTCCCATTTACTATCTAGAAGGGAGCTGTAATTTTACCTCCAAATGGCTAAATCAGAGATAGAAATATGATCATTTAGAAGATTCACGGTGCCCATAAGATTAAAACAAACCAATTAGACAAGAGACAACATGTGCCATGAACTCCCTCCTGTGGGTACTCAGCTCACTGTCGGAGGCATTGGGCAGACATCCTTGTTCCCCAGAGAAGGGGTAAATACTCTGACTCAACACACATCACTGGCATGACACCCGTGCTCACTTGGGTTAAATCAATTCCAGGAAGGATCAAAACAATGTGAACCAAACACACAACCCTTGTGGCCCTATCCAAACAGACCATCTAGACCAAACCAACGGAATGCACCAACTCTGTACACACCCGTGGTTGAGCCCACCATCTAGAGAGTGGATGGATTGCACATACTGAATATCCTCCGTATTATCATATATTCTGTGCTGCTAAGGAAGTATATAACTTATGTAAGTATTATTATTATTAACTATTTTTTGAGGACTTACTATGAGCCATTCACTAAGCTAAATATTTAATGTGGATTACCATATTTAATCTATAGGACAAACCTATAAAGGAAGTATTATTATCCCCATTTTATTGATAACAAAATGAAATTCAGAGAGGCCACCCAGCTAGTCAATGGTGAGGTTGGGATTTGCAGCCAGGATTGGAAACAGCTTTGCAACATTCCACAGACCATGTCTGCAGTCACTCTACAGAATAGTTAAAATAGTTAGGTGTTTATGCCTAAAGACGTGAGCTTCAACTAACTAGGAAGTTATTCTATATAAATAAGTATATTCATCAAGACCACTGGGGCATTCCTCTGTTAGGAAGAGATGTCACTGGTCTGCAAGTTTTTTTAAAAACAGGAGAAGGAGCCAGATGCTAAGTTTTACCATCAATATCCTTCCAAACGATAAGTGATAAAATTTTATAAAAACAAATAGTAAACATATTTTTCTCTCTCTAGTAGTTTTATTTATTTATTTTTTAATTAATTTATCGTTGTCTGCGTTGGGTCTTCACTGCTGCATGCAGGCGTCTCATTGCGGTGGCTTCTCCTGTTGCGGAGCACGGGCTCTAGGCACATGGGCTTCAGTAGTTGTGGTGCGTGGGCTTCAGTAGTTGTGGTGCATGGGCTTCAGTAGTTGTGGCTTGCAGGCTCTAGAGCATAGGCTCAGTAGTTGTGGCACAGGGCTTAGTTGCTCTGCGGCATGTGGGATCTTCCCGGACCAGGGCTCAAACCTGTGTCCCCTGCATTGGCAGGTGGATTCTCAACCACTGTGCCACCAGGGAAGCCCTCCTCTCTAGTAGTTTTAAAATAAAGCCCCAAAATTCATTGACGTTCTTCAGGAAAAAAGGCGTTCATGTCCTCTCCCCTCAAATCTGTATTCTTTCGCTGCTTGACCAACAGGGCATGGTAGAAATGATGCTTGGCCAGTTTCTGGACCCAGGCCTTAGGAAACTGCCAGCTCATACTTCATACCCTTTGATACAATGATTCCCCTAATGAGAAAAATTAAAGTGGCAAAACAATCTGGAATCATAGAGTAATATTAATATAGGTGGAAAAATCCAAAGGATAGCATATTTTGTAGGCATTAAAAATGCTCCCCAGGGGACTTCCCTGGTGGTCCAGTGGTTAGGACTCCATGCTTCCAATGCAGGGGGTGTGAGTTTGATCCCTGGCTGGGAAACTAAGATCCCACATGCCACAGGGCGTGGCCAGAATAAAATAAAATAAAATAAAATAAAAAAGTAAAGTAAAATAAAATAAAATAAAACAAAATAAAATAAAATAAAAATGCTCCCCAAATGTTTAATGCCATTGGGAAATGCTTATGAGATGAAAAAGCAGCATACAGAATTGTATGTATCATATATAATTATTGTAACATTGCCAAGAAAATTTGTCCAAAGAAGTACGAGAAGACGAGACATAATAATCCTTTTTTCAGGGTAGTAAGATTACAATTGATCCTGTCTTCTTCTTCTTTTTTTTCCCTTGAATTTTATTTTATTTATTTTGATCCTTTCTTCTTTATATTCATTTTTCTCTACACTATTTTTGTTTCCCCCAATGGACAGTCATAACACCTTTTAGTGGGAAAACACCATTGTGTATGAGATTTGACCCTCAGGTAAGCAAGCCTGTGCCCTCACATACCTTCTGTGGGACTCAGATTTCCATAGTGAGGAGACACCAAGTGGATCCAGACATGGATTTGCCCATGAAGAGACCAAAGGCTGGGAGCAGGGCAGCCTGCATGAGTGGGGCTGTCCTTCTGTCAGGGACAGTCTCTCTTGGCAGCCCTGGGACAGACCTCTCCGTGGCCCACCACACAGCAGCTGCAGCCCTCCTTTGGCTTTGGAAAGCAAAGACACCTTCCTCACATTTTAGGGATGGCAAAGAATTAGTCACCCTGTGTTGATAAAATAGAAATGAGCTTTAACAGGGCTTGATTACCAGAAGCTAGCTGGGGAACCACAAGGGTTTGGGAAGCACGTTGCTTGTTAACTGGTGATTAAGATATCTCACACTAAACACACTCTCTTGCAACAAGGATAGATTGCGTTATTCTCCATGCTCTTAATCAATTTCAAATATTAGCCCATCTGGGTCAAAGTAGGATTTCAAAAGTGGTAAACATTGTCTATGCCTGAGACAGATTTTTCCACGACCATGTTAGAGGGTGGAAGAAAAATAAATCATTCATTCCTTCGACAAACCTTTCCCGAATGTCTAGCATGCCTTAGGGATATATAAACGAAGAAGCTGGAGCACACTTCGAATTAAACACAAGCTCTTGCAGCAGTCCGCATCACTTGGGTTCTGGGGCTGACCCCTGTGGCTTTGCAAGAACCAGTTTTTCCCATATCTTCTGAGCCCCGCTTTCACTGACCTCACGTGGGTGGCCTGAAATTGACCACAGTGATGTAGTTACACCACAGAAATCAACGAATGCCAAAGAGCAGAGAGCTGGTTGCTAGACATTTACCAACACACCACTGCCTACAAGGCCCAATGAGGGGTCCCCATACACCGCCCCCACTCACCTCCAGCCAGCTTCTCCCTTCTCCTTGTGTGCTGACCACACTGACCTTGCTGGGTGTCGAGCCCACCTCGTGCGTCGCCACCATGTAACGATACACGTGTCTGTCTGCACAGGCTTATTTATTCACTTCACCTCTCTGTACCTATTTCAAAACCAACGGCAGCAGGACTTGTGCAGGCCTATGAAAGCTGAAATACGCTTGTTTGTGGGAACCCATCTCGACCGAACGTCCAGACGCACAAAGCCTGAGCTGGGGCGTGCTGGTCAGACGTCTCTGTGAGGCTTTTCTTAGCCTCACTTTATATATGAAAGAAATAGTACTATCAAAGCATAGGCTTCATCCACAAGGTGAAATTAAGCCTATAATCAGGCCAACCTGAATCATTAAAACATCTGGATTAAAGAATACATTTAAATCAATTTCTTTTCAACCTTCCAAGAATATAATTCAGTGCGATTGCTAATGCCATTTCCAAATACTACAGAGGCCAGTGTGCTTTTAAAGAGCTTTGGTTTTCTTAAATACAAACGCCCTTCGTATATCCAGAGCCCAAATATAGGGCAACCTCTCCACTCCAGGGCAGGGCAGAGCAGCCGAGACTGCTGTTACAGAGTTAGTTTTAAAGGCTCAGTGGCCTTTTTCAAGCTTTTGCATCTTTACTATGTTGTATGAGACATCAAATAACAAGCTTCAGAGAGCCCTGCATTAGCAGCCAACATTTTGCTTCTTAAGTGCTAAAACTGCACGTTGTCCTTGGGTAATAGTCTCCTAAGTCCGGGTAGCCTGGGACCCACCCGCTTCAAGGCAGCTGGACCGGACGATGTTTCACCTGTCCCCATCCCCCCGCCACCGCAAATCGGGCTACTGAAGACATCCCAGGGCCCACCTGCTGCATCCAAGGTGGGGTGCAAAATGAGGTGGGAGGCGGGATGAGAAACCGAGGGAGCCAGGCCCCTGGCCAGGGGATGATTCTCCTCGTATTTCTTGATCCTGTCTGCCTCCCCGGTTGCGGCCCCTACTTTCTTCCTTCTTCTTTGGCACCCGATGCTTCCTGCTTGGCTTTCTGCCTTCCTTACCCGGCGTCAGAATGGCATTCTCTCACACCCTCTCCCCTCACCTCCTGACCATGACACTGGCGCGGAGTCTTTGGAGGTTCTTACCAAGAGCGTTTATTACTGGCAACGAGATAAACAGCAAGGAGGAGGGTCTCTCCTCCGCCTCCCCCCGCCCCCCAGGCAGCTGTCTTCACGTTCGTCCACTTGGTGAATGTGAAATGGTGCGTCGGGGCCACTGGACCACAGCACACGAAGCAGCCAGCCCGTGAGGTACCCTAAGCACGCACCCGGATACCCTATCGAAGCCTCCCGTCATTTGCTTTCCACTGATTAAGTTCAGATTTCGCTCACTGCCCGTTACAGAGCAATTTGATTCAGCAAATTCCAAAATGGGACTAAAGTAACAGGAAGAAGCCTGAACGTGGGACTCACCCAGAACCGGCTGCAATCAAGCTTGAAAAACACGTTTGGCCAGCAGATTCGAGACTGATAATAATAGTTATTTCTCTTTTAGATGTGGCCCCAAAGGATGTGTCCAATGGCATGTAATCATCTCAAATTTAGCAAGAGTAAGATTCCCTCTCAAATGTAATATTTTACTTTTAGCCTGGCTCTAAATGTTCCCCCTGTCTAGGGTTCCCTTTCTAACTTTCTGCACAGATATTGAAAAAAACAAACAAATGTATGGAGCAAAGTATATTCCATAGAAAACTACCAACTGTTGAGAGCTGGGAGTTATCTCATTAGAACAAAAAAGGTGAGGCAGGGGTAGCCTACTTCAAAGGAGTGGGAGGGCGTTTCCCACTTTCAGCAAGTTATTAGTCTTTGGTAATAATAATTATTATTAGATATGTGTATATTGTGTGTGTGTGTGTGTGTGTGTGTGTGTGTGTGTGTGTGTGTGTATTTATTTATTTATTTATTTATTTATTTATTCTCCTTCTTGTCTGTTTATCTTGTAACCGGTAAAACATTCTTAGAAAAAAACTTGTTTGTTTAGTTTACATCATAAACTACTTGTTCAAAATATTTATAATTATCCACAATTAATTATGATTTAATTTAATTGTGGGAATGTTCCATTTCATTAAGGCAACCCTTATTACATTTCTGCCAAGTCTCTCCCTTCAGTCTCTAGCTTTCAGAAATGTTCAAATGTCATAAGGGGGATACGTACAATACTGGTAGATCACCCATCATCTCAAACCAAGACTGACATCTAAAATTCTCTGAAAGTGTTTCCTCAACTATTTAATTAGTCCATGTCCTAAATCTAGGCACTTGTGTGAATGTCATCTTCAAGCACTTGATTTAATGTCTCATTTTATATAGAAAGTTCTTTCATTATTCAATTAAATGTGAACTTAACGTCCCCTTTGATGGATGGGGAAGGAATTTGGAAGAAAATGAAAACTAGAAAACTAAAGAGAAAAGTAGCTTTTAAGGACATGATTAGAACTGATTATAGTCAACACACACACACACACACACACACACACACACACACACAAACACACCATACAACCATGGCTGAAAAGGAATGCTTATACAAGGACAAAAAAAATTGTGGTATTCCTGTTCCTAGAGAGTTACCAGTTTCCACTTTCTTTGACAATAAAATTGGCAATAACATCTTGTCCTTTTTTTAAACAACTTTCTTTCTACATCTTCATATCTGAATTTCAATGACCCTAATTAGAATTCAAGTGACACCAATTTATATAAATTTTGTTAACACAGCAATGGGGCTAGAAATGGAAACTTCCAATACGGACACAAGTTGTGCTCATATTAATAGAAATAACTGCCTGCTTCCTTTCCTGTCTCTATCCCCCTTTCTTAGAGCCAGATATTAATAAAACATTAATACAGTTAATGTACTGCATATGGGGGCCCAATGATCATATTTTCAAAGATAAGATCTATGGTAAAAAAAAGTATTGTAATACCAGAACGGGTATACTGGTCTAACTATTAACCTTTAGAAATGTTCAAGTCTTTAAAATGCAAGCAATTTACAAAATGTTTACGAGCTTAGATTTCTAACAACTACCATCTGAAGTTAAAAATCAAACATCAAAAAACTCAAGTAGACTTTACAGGGTGTAGGAAGAAGCACTTCTTGATAATTTCGGGCCCTCACTTCCTCACTCAAGAAAAACACTTAATGGCATATGTTTCTACGGGTATATTCAGTTAATTTTATGTCTCTCTCTTCACGCTAAAGAAAATTCTATTTCCTGGAATTAAGGGATTGCACTCCTTTTTAAATTCTAATTTCAACTACCTTCTAAATTAGTCACAGTATTTTTTAGAAAGATAACCAGCAAATGAAATAGACTCAAGAAAAAGTAAATGTATATCATAATTACCTTTTGCCTGATCCAAAGTCCTCACCTTCAGGCATTTCTGCCCTTTGAAAACAATAACGAAGTGGAGAAGGCTGCAGCACTTCTGTGCTACGACAGTTTCTTCTCCACGCTAACGATGACTATCCGGAGGGAAAAACCCCAGTAGTCAAGTTCTTCTCTTTTTGGAGTAAAGCTCTCCTCCCCTACTCAGAAAGTAGGTGTTTACAAACTCCCAAAGCCCCCGCCTGCCTTGAATGAAGCTAGGAGCCGGGCTATTATGACTGTCCCCTTCTAAAAATAAATAGGTCACCTCTTGCTCCCAGGACCGTGACAGGCAGCTGGGAGCAAGCGCTGCCCAGCTGCCCAGCTTTTTCGCTCCAGTCCTGTGAGGAGGTGTCACCATCCAGCTATTAACCTTTACCAGGATGACTTCACCTAAGCCAGCCTACCCTTTCTATTTCCTGCTTTTTCCTGGCATGACAAGGCACCCCCAAAGGGCGGCGAGCTGGAAACTTCAGCCTGGGCTATCAGATCTCCACCTCACAGGAGGGGCTGGAGGGTGGAGAGCAAAGTGGGCAGGACCGCGAGAGCTGAGAGGCTTGTTTGTTCTGGAAATGCTTAGCCGCTCAGCAAAAAGATCCCTTACTCACAAAAAAAAGGGGGAAAATGCCAGTAAACAATGGTGTTTGGAGGGATATTATTTTGCAAGAAAATCTTCCTTTGGGTCATCTAGATTTCTCAACTCTGAAGTAAGCACACAAATATGAGTCCATGTGTTCCTTTGGGCAACACGGTTTCTTCGGAGGGACTTCCCTCTGTCATCAGGGACCAGCCTGACATTGGAATGTGGCCGAGCTGTGGGCCTGAGATGTTCTGATAGCTTGGCGCATCATTACGTACGAGTCATCAATCACCAGGTACCCTCATTCCCTGCAACTTGTAATAGCAGGACAGAAATCACTTCACTTCTTGCTTTCAAAAAAGCTGGATGAAACATTACTGAGATCCCTTTAGGAATATAACCTGAAAACTTCGCAGAAAAACTTGAAATCATTTTTTTTTCCTGATTGGGAAAGTTAAGTAAGGCTGTAAGCAAGGTCTAATTATTAAGAAACAAAATACTTTTCTTAGATACATGCACCCCAATGTTCATTGCAGTACTATTTACAATAGGCAGGACATGGAAGCAACTTAAATGTCCATCAACAGATGAATGGATAAAGAAGATGTGGTACATATATACAATGGAATATTACTGAGCCATAAAAAAAGAACAAAATAATGCCATTTGCAGCTACTTGGACGGACCTAGAGATTGTCATGCTGAGCGAAGTATGTCAGACAGAGAAAGACAAACGTCATATGATATTGCTTACATGTAGAATCTTAAAAAATGGTACAAATGAACTTATTTACAAAATAGAAATAGAGTCACAGATGTAGAAAACAAACTTATGGTTACCAAAGGAGAAAGGAGGGGGGGGAGATTGGGATTGACATATACACACTACTACATATAAAATAGATAACTAATAAGAACTACTGTATAGCACAGGGAACTCAACTGAATACTCTGTAAAGACCTACATGGGAAAAGAATCTAAAAAAGAGTGGATAGATGTATATGTATAACTGATTCACTTTGCTGTACACCTGAAACTAACACAACATTCCAAAACAACTGTACTCCAATAAAAATTAATTAAAAATAAAATAAATAAATAAAAACATTAAAAAAAGAATACACTTTTTTTTTAAACATCTTTATTGGAGTATAATTGTTTTACAATGGTGTGTTAGTTTCTGCATTATAACAAAGTGAATCAGCTATACATATACATATATCCCATCTCTCTTCCCTCTTGCGTCTCCCTCCCTATCCCACCCCTCTAGGTGGTCACAAAGCACCGAGCTGATCTCCCTGTGCTATGCAGCTGCTACCCGCTAGCTATCGATCTTACATTTGGTAGTGTATATATGTCCATGCCACTCTCTTACTTTGTCCCAGCTTACCCTCTCACTTTTCTTTTTAAAGTGTGTGTTCCATTGTCACAGGATTAGTAATAGCTAATCCTAGCAATATCTCTATATTCAATGTATACTTTACATTTATATGTGTTAAAGTGATTTCTGGAGCATTAAAAAATTGAAGATTCTAAACAAATATTATCTTTCTCTGAGGCATTGTTAGCTATTTTGTAGCACATGCCTGTCGCAATTCGTGACAATTCTTTAATATTCCACACAAGAGCTAAAGTTCTAGACTTCAAAGTCTAAGAGTAAGTTGCTACAGATACTCAAACACGTAACTCAAATACTGTTGACCTTGAAAGAAAACAGTCATAAGCAGAGTTCTGAAGATCAGGGTGTGCCCGAGCCTCTCAGGATTGGAGCAATGTGCTGTCTTGTTAGAAATTCCAGGCCTAATGAAGTGAAAAGTTGAGACGCTGAAAATATTATCCATGAGAATATTTTACCACCTCTGTTTCACTTGACCAACAACAGTGCTAATTCTATGATCTAATTCTCAGTTCTAACAATCCTATCCCATTAATTTTACCTTTTTTATTCTTTTAAGCTTCTCTTATACTACTTCTTGAATATCTGAGTACCGCTGTTGTTGAACTTAGCTGCTGATGACTACAGACCAAACTACTGTATCCCTGAAACCTGCCTCTCAGTTTTAAAGGACAATTAACTGATCGGTGTGAGAGATGAATTACCCATTACTACCATAAAATATTTCCTTTAAAAATACTTCCTTTAAGCACTCCTTCACGCATTTTAAAATTACTTGCTCCAACCATAAATTCCCCTTTAGATATGTTTGTGTTAACTTCTGAAATTCCCAAGGACAAGGAGGGAAAACAGGATGGCACAGATAACAAAAGCCAGCTGTAGGACACAGTGGGTGGCTTCCTCGCTCCAGTGACACCTTCGGTCCGGCGGGGGGTTTAGGGTGCCAAGGGTTCCCTCATCATCCCTGACCGGAAACCCACTGGGCATCCCAAATTTAAGGACTCACAGAATACAGCCGTGGGAAAGACCCTGAGGGCCACGAAAGCCATCCAAGATTTTCAGATGCTGAAACGGGGGCCCAGCAAAGTCAGGTGACCTGCTGGGGGCAGAGCCAGGAACAGCCTCCAGGGCAGGAGTGGAGGGCTCTTTTCATCCCTCCAGCCGAACAGCCTGCAGAACCCACTCATTCTGGCAGAAGTGCATACACGCGGCCAGACACGTACACGGTTTAAGTTCTCTTATACCCATACTCTTTCAAACTTTGTATGCATTTAATTTTAGTAGTAGACTTTAAGTGAACATTTTTATTTTCTCTCGCGGTTTTAATCATACAGTATTATGGCCTAAGAAAATAACTGCCATTTCAAAGCTAAATGTCCACTTCTCTTAATGCCCTTTTTTCTCTTTACACAATCATCGGCCTAAGAGTTCTGTTTTTTTCCATCTCTCCTATGGCAGCATTGACTGAGGCTCTGGAACTTTCAGAGACAAGAGGAGGGACCCTCCCTCTATTGGAGGTTACAGGGCAATATTAGCATGAATGGCTAAGAAATGGGTGGGGTTCGTTGGTGGAGAGAAAATTATTAAGAGGGGTAGGTTAACTCCTTGCTAAACTGACCTAACAGAATTCTTGCTGAAGGCAGGCCAGGGTGATCAGCTATTACCTAGGGGATGGTGAGACACGAGGGATTTGGTTAGATATTAAGGGTGATCAAATATCAAGGGCGTAACACCATATACAAAAATAAACACAAAATGGATTAAAGCCCTAAATGTAAGGCCAGACACTATCAAACTCTTAGAGGAAAACATAGGCAGAACACTCTATGACATAAATCACAGCAAGATCCTTTTTGACCCAGCTCCTAGAGAAATAGAAATAAAAACAAAAATAAACAAATGGGACCTAATGAAACTTAAAAGCCTTTGCACAGCAAAGGAAACCATAAACAAGACCAAAAGACAACCCTCAGAATGGGAGAAAATATTTGCAAATGAAGCAACTGACAAAGGATTAATCTCCAAGATTTACAAGCAGCTCATGTAGCTCAATAACAAAAAAACAAACAACCCAATCCAAAAATGGGCAGAAGACCTAAATAGACATTTCTCCAAAGAAGATATACAGATTGCCAACAAACACATGAAAGAATGCTCAACATCATTAATCATTAGAGAAATGCAAATCAAAACTACAATGAGACATCATCTCACACCTGTCAGAATGGCCATCATCAAAAAAGCTAGAAACAATAAATGCTGGAGAGGGTGTGGAGAAAAGGGAACCCTCTTGCACTGTTGGTGGGAATGTAAATTGATACAGCCACTATGGAGAACAGTATGGAGGTTCCTTAAAAAAGTAAAAAGAGAACTACCATACGACCCAGAAATCCCACTACTGGGCATATACCCTGAGAAAACCATAATTCAAAAAGAGTCATGTACCAAAATGTTCATTGCAGCTCTATTTACAATAGCCAGGACATGGAAGCAACCTAAGGGTCCATCATTGGATGAATGGATAAAGAGGATGTGGCACATATATACAATGGAATATTACTCAGCCATAAAAGGAAACAAAATGGAGTTATTTGTAGTGAGGTGGATGGAGTTAGAGTCTGTCATACACAGTGAAGAAGTAAGTCAGAAAGAGAAAAACAAATACAGTATGCTAACACATATATATGGAATCTAAGGGGAAAAAAAAAAAGGTCATGAAGAACCTAGTGGCAAGACGGGAATAAAGACACAGACCTTCTAGAGAATGGACTTGAGGATATGGGGAGGGGGAAGGGAAAGCTGGGACAAAGTGAGAGAGTGGCATGGACATATATACACTACCAAACGTAAAATAGATAGCTAGTGGGAAGCAGCCGCATAGCACAGGGAGATCAGCTCGGTGCTTTGTGACCACCTAGAGGGGTGGGATAGGGAGGGTGGGAGGGAGGGAGATGCAAGAGGGAAGAGATATGGGAACATATGTATATGTATAACTGATTCACTTTGTTATAAAGCAGAAACTAACACACCATTGTAAAGCAATTATACTCCAATAAAGATGTTTAAAAAAATATATATCAAGGGCGGAGGATTCTCGATAAAGTGACTTGACAATTCTTGCTAAAACTGGGTTCCTGAGGACATACCCAAGGACGGGGCCTAGTTGGAAATGAGCTCAGAGGAGCCTGACTAGTTTGGTCAAAGAGAGTCTCTGTCACCTCCTAAGAACAAGGCACATTTTAATTTTTTTTTAATTAGCACTCAGTGTTACAAACTGTATGGCCCCTCCAGAGAGGCACTGTCCAGTATGGTAGCCCCTAGCAGCACCTGGCTATTGAGCACTTAAAATGTGTCTAGTTTGGAATTTTAGGATGGAATAGGAAAAAAGAATGTAAAATATCTCGTTACCAATTTTTATATTGATAACATGTTGAAATAATAATATTTGGGGTATATTGGTTAAATAAAATGTATTATTAAAATCAATTTCACTTCTTTCTGTTTACTTTTTCTAAACATGGCTGCTAGAAATATACAATTATATATGTAGTCCGCATTCTGTTTCCACTGGCCTGTATAGCTCTAGAGCTTCAATTTTCTACTTTTCTGCCAAAACTGGCCTAAATTTGACATAAAACAGAAGTTCCTTTGAGAGCTCACTGGCTAACACAATCTTACCAATTGTTTCAAAAACATTTCCAGAATCACTTTTAGTCAGAAGGGAAAGGGGTACAAATTACAGAAGGCAATTAACAGGACAGTTAATGGATACTGAGAAGAGTCCATTGAGTATCTTCTCCCTCCATATCTTGGCCTCTGCTTTTCTCCACCCAAAACCCTCTCCCACCCTTGCTTCCCTTTGGCCTCCGAAGACAAGAGCCCGTAAGTAATTTCTTCAAGGCCAGGCTGTATCCCAAGTTCTTGATTCCCTTCCCTCCTCTCACCTCTGGTTTATTCCCTTTGGCCTCCAAACACAAGAGCCCATAAGTAATTTCTTCAAGGCCAGGCTGTATCCCAAGTTCTTGACTCCCTTCCCTCCTCTCACCTCTGGTTTACACCACCAGCTATCCCAGCCTCTTCTTGCCAGTTCCTGACCCTCCCAAATTCTACCTCTCCCTCAGCCCACAAACATATGCAGGCCTTTTCCAGAAATCCCACCACTGACCATACATCTCCTTCTAGTCCCAAACCTGTCTGCCCTTCACAGCCCAAGGTCCTAACCAGGGGTCTATGTTCAACTCACTCCTCACCAATTACAGCCTACCTTCTGCCCCTACCATGGCCCTGACAATGCTCTTCACATGCAGCTGATGCTTACTTTCCATCTAATCTGCCCTGACCTCGTGGGGCCCTACGTGGCTGCCCACTTCCCTTCATCTTGATGCTCTCTCCACCCTGGGCTCCAAGACGCCACTGTCTGTGCCCAGCCCCACTCCTCTCAACAGTCCTTCTTGGTCTATCTAAGTGTCTCTCTTCTAACTGACTCTTCAGTCTTAAGTGTTGGTGATCTCTAGGGCCGGCCTTTCCAAACCTGAAACAATACAGAGTTGTGGGTCCCAACCTCAGCCACTCTCTACTTCCACTGGTCTGGGATGGGTCATGAACTTGCTTCCAAGATGCTGCTCATGGCGGGGGGGGGGGGGCACCACTCTTGGAGAGCACAGTCCTGGCGTTCCAACATTGGCCACTTTCCTTTTCATGCTATACAATCTCTCTAGGAAATCTCTCTATTCCCAGAATTTTAACTCTGACCTCCACGCCCAAATCCATACTGCTAGTCACACACTCTCCAGAATTCCAAACCTATACAGACAGTGCCCGACTTACAATTTTTCCACATTATGATGGTATGAAAGTGATACACATTCAGTAGAAACCGCCCTTGGAATTTTGAATTTTGATCTTTTCCTGGGCAAGATGCGGTGCGACGCTCTCTCGTGATGCTGGGCAGTGGCAGCGAGCCTCAGCTCCTGGTCAGCCCTGTGATGACGAGGACCAATAATCCATACACTTACGACCACTCTGTACCCAGGCAGCCATTCTGTTTTTCACTTTCGGTACGGTGTTCAATACATTACATGAGATAGTCAACACTTTATTGTAAAATAGGCTTCGTGTTAGATGACGGTGCCCACCTGTAGGCTCACAGAAGTGTTCTGAGCATGTTTAAGGTAGGCTTGGCTAACCTGTGATGTTCAGTAGGGTAGGTGTATTAAATGCATTTTTGACTTATGACATTTTCAACTTATATTGGGTTTATCAGGATGTAACCCCATTGTAAGTCGAGACAGCTCTGTATTTCTGTCACCCACTAGCTGTGGTGCACCAGAGCTGCCTCTGACTCGTTCATGGAAACTCTTACCATCTCTTTCCACTCCACGTTCAGTGCTGTGAAGGAGCTAGTCTGCAGCCAGCCACAGCATGAAAATTGGCAAATGCTACAAATCAGCTGCTATCCCGTACTCACCCTGAGCCAGTTGTTAAAAATGTACCCATACAACACTGGATACTAGGCATCTTAACCTGTGTTAAATTAATTAAATAGGGAGGACATTAGATGGAGGTGGTTCTAACTCCTTAGAAGCCAACATAAGCAAACCAAAACCTGAGCCTACAAACGCCTCAAGGTTCAGAAACCAAAACCTAAGGACAACCAACCACAAGCATCCAACCAGGGTTTCCCAAATAAGGGCAACCGCTTGGGCTACAGCCAATCAGATGAGTTCCTTGCTTTGCTTCCGCATCTTCTCTATAAAAGTCTCATCCCGGACATCCCTCGTGGCGCAGTGGTTAAGAATCCACCTGCCAATGCAGGGGACATGGGTTTGAGCCCCGGTCCGGGAAGATCCCACATGCCGCGGAGCAACTAAGCCCGTGCGCCACAACTACTGAGCCTGCGCTCTAGAGCCCGTGAGCCACAACTACTGAAGCCCACGTGCCTAGAGCCCGTGCTCCGCAACAAGAGAAGCCACCGCAATGAGAAGCCCGCGCACCACAACGAAGAGTAGCCCCCGCTCGCCGCAACTAGAAAAAGCCTGTGCACAGCAACGAAGACCCAATGCAGCCAAAAATAAATTTAAAAAAAAAAAAAAAAAAAAAAGTCTCGTCCCCAGCTCCTGTCAACGGAGCATCCTGACCACTTCTGGTTGGTGCCACCAGATTCAAACTGATTTTTGCTCAAATAAACTCTTAAAATTTTTAATATGCCTCAGTTTCTCTTTTAATACCTGGAAGTCCCACAAACATCTCCAAAAACGAGCCCAAAGAGGATCCACCAACTCTCAGTAACCTGCTCTCCCTTATTCTATTTCTTCTCTTCATTTTCTTTCTTTGGAAAAATAATTCTCCATTATCATTCTCAATCCCATTTTTCTGAAGCATTTTCTTCAATGAATTTAGCAACATCTCAATGTATCTTCACCACCTGCTGACATGTCAGCTATCGGAATCCCTCCCACCTTCCCACTAGGAGATACGCAAGGACCTTATCTTCTTGTTCATTATTGTTTCCCAACAATACTACAAAGCATGGTAGAGCCAGCTCCTAGAACAGCACACACCATATTAGTTTAGGGTGATACTATTAGTCAATATTAGTTACATCAGTAAAGTGGAAAAAGGCTCCAAATGGCCAACTGAGGCAAAAACATGGGAATTATATTCATTCTTCCCTCTCGCTCACCAGCCAGAGAAGATTCTCACCAAGTGCCATCAACCCTAACACGCTGAGCTGTACTTGTAACCACCCTTGAGACTGTGCCTTCTGTGGTTATTGCCTTCAATCAGTCCAGCATCACCTGTGGCCTAGGCTAGGGGCCACCAAATACTTGTGATAAAGCACCCCCAGCAGGACACACTGTCCAAATACATTGTGCGTTTACATTACATTAAAATATGTACATTACAATACATTATATGCATATATATTTTCAATGTACAAATATGACCTGTAAATACTGTATGTGCTTCATAAATCATATGCAAAATAAAAACATGTAGAGATAAAATAAATATAAGCATTCTTTGTAATTGCAAAAAAACCAAAACAATCCCTATCAACAAGGGATTAATTAAATTATGGTGCCATGAAATCCTATGCTAAAAAGGATGAGATTATTATGAAAATCTTTCCATAATATGGTCAACTTTAAAGAGAGACTAGAAAACAAAATGTATAATATCCCATTGATGTAAAAGTATACATTTACATATTGATGAAAATACCTCAACAAAGATATGGATGAAGAAAGGGAAACCAGGAGGACAAGGGGAAGGGGGGAGGGGAGGGAGAGGAGAGAAAGGAAAAGTGTTTCAAAGGACCTACACTGAGGTATTGATTGTGGTTTTCTTTTCTGGCTTAAGAAAACAATGAATATTTTCTATTTTATTCTTTTTGCCTGTCTGTATTTTCAATTTTCCAGCAACAAATACAAATTGTTCTTTTGGTAAGCAAAGAAAATGTTCTTAAAATATGAAAAAGAAAAAAGGTTACTTTTAAATGGAAGGGGAAAAATTTTTCTGTGGTTTCCTGTCACTAAAGGAAAAAAAAATAATTCCTATTCTTTCATTTGGGTCTTCAGGATTTTTCCCTCAAACCAGACCAGGAAGAGTTCCTACCTTCAAGGATTTGACCACTCAGAAAAAAACACATGTTGGTTGAAAGAATGAGAGAAAGAAAACAGAAGCAAGCCCTCCCTCCACCCACTGACTCGAGAGGATAAGAATTCCCCTTCTCGGGGGCTTCTCTGGTGGCGCAGTGGTTGAGAATCTGCCTGCCAATGCAGGGGACACGGGTTCGAGCCCTGGTTTGGGAAGATCCCGCATGCCGCAGAGCAACTAGGCCCGTGAGCCACAACTACTGAGCCTGCACGACTGGAGCCTGTGCTCTGCAACGAAAGGCCGCGATAGTGAGAGGCCCGCGCACCGCGATGAAGAGTGGCCCCCGCTTGCCGCAACTAGAGAAAGCCCTCACACAGAAACGAAGACCCAACACAGCCATAAATAAAATAAATAAATAAAAAAGAATTTCCCTTCTCCACTTTTTTCGTATCCCACCGAAGACTTCCGGTGTTGCCAATACAGAATTTGTTTCCCATGAAAATTCAGAGTATATACTATGCACTTTTCAAAAGTGGAATAAGGGTATAAATTAGTATCAAAGCAAGTGTATTTCTGGAGCAAAGTGGAAAAGGACATCTTTTTTTCCTTAGATTAAAAAGAAATAAAAGGTTCAAATGATTATACATGTAAATGATGTGAATGATGCCATTCAGTAGTGACGATGTGATGAGTAATCATGATGCGCTACACTGAGAGAGATGGTCCCTCTCTCTCGCTTTCTGGTTGGTGGAATCATATTGAGACTTGTCCTAGATTGGTGGCTTTCCAAGCAATAAAAACTTATTTTTCCTAAATGCTATGCTATGACAAACCTCAGTATATAAAAGACACAACAACCCAAAAGACTTATTCAGGTTTAAATGGGAGCAGGGCACTGAGAGGTGCCCTCAGTCCTGCACAAAGGCAGCCCTTGAATCGGATCCTTGGAAACCCAGAGTTGCACAAGTTACAGTTGGAAAACTGTCACCGGGACCATCTGGACGGCTAGGAAGAGAAAGTGGGAATGTTGTTTCTCAGTCTCTTCTCTAATAATTAGAACAGAAGAAACCCAGTTACTCTCTTTATCCTTTTATCTTTTTTAAGCTTAGAGTTATGAAGTGTTTTCCTCAAATTTCTTTTCATCCAAACATAGCTGGCACTCTACAACCAAAGCACAGAGCTTCTGAAGTCCCGCCCTCTAGCTTTCTGGTCAACCTTCTCCTTCCTTTTGCTGGAGGTACCACTGTAGTCACCCTACTTCCCAGCCTGGGACAGTCCCCAGTTTCACCTCTTGTCCTGGTATAATTAATAACAGACCCCTTTCACTCTCATCAGTATACCTGTTTAGGTCATCAATTGTAAGATAACCCAATATATTACCATGTTCTTCCGCCTATTTGTCAGAACTTCCATTTTGCTAATGTGTGCTAGATTGTTGTTTTGATTATCACATAATTTGTTATGGTCTCAACAGGGACCCCCAACTGGAGCCAGATCTGTGCCACAGACCATTCAGTTTAGCCAGGGGGTGCCTCTCACATCCTTCCAGTCCGGTCCATGCTATACCCATTGTCTGACCTGTCGTCTTGGGTCGAACTGTGTCCCTTCCTAAAGTAGATATTGTTGGAGCGAAGCTGTCTGGAAAGTGTGGTTTGGACACTTGTGGGTGCAGCTGCCCCAGGGATGCTGAAGAAGCCAGCATCCAGGAGTGGAAAGATCAGAATATGGGAGAAGAGTCAGCAAACGTCCAAAGGGGAAGAGGGGGGAAAGGAGTGGAGAGAAACTGGGAGGCAGGGAGGCCGGCAGGGAGCATTGTGAAAGACTCAACAGCCTCCAAGAGGTGGACCCTGTACCAGCTGCGTCTTTGTCATGCTGATCTCTGTGGGGTATATTTGATGTCCTAACATTTAAATAAAATATTTTTCTTTATTGAAGTAGAGCTGATTTACAATGTTGTGTTAGTTTCAGGTGTACGGCAAAGTGATTCAGTTATACATATACATGACAAGAACACTGAATACAGTTCCCTGTGCTATACAGTAGGTCCTTGTTTCTTATGTGTTTTTTTTTTCATTTTATTTATTTATTTACTTATTTATTTATTTATTAGCTGCGCCGGGTCTTAGTTGCAGCACACGGGATCTTCGTTGCAGCATGCATGCAGGATCTAGTTCCCCAACCAGGGATCGAACCCGGGCCCCTGCACTGGGAGCTCGGAGTCTCACCCACTGGACCACCAGGGAAGTCCCTCTTACGAGTCTCTTAATAAAAGTTCATTATATGTTGTTAAATTTTAAATTGTGATATTTAGGAGTTAATGACCATTTGAACCCATGAAGAAAAGTGTAAACACCGCAAATAACCCATTTGCTGAGTCATTCAGTGGGTTCACGGTGGGGTACGGCAGATGGAGAGGAGCAGGAAGGGACATGACTTCGGGGCACAGGGGTAGCCTCGGGAAACGAGGAGAGGAAGAAGAGGCTGTTTGGCAACCGCTTAAGGAAGCAAGGAGAAAAGGACTCCAGGAAACCAGCAGGTGCTGGGACCTCCGGAGTCACACCAGCCTGCATCACTGGCCTGGTTTGCGTGTGTGTGTCCTGTGTTTACCAAGACCCATTTCACTGCACTAAACAGGGTCTCTACAAACTCTTGTTTGTGACCCCCTCTCTGAGGACCTGTTGGTCACCAGTGACTAGTTTCATTCCCACTTACTGCCTCATGCCTTCTCTCCTTAGAAAACTGTTGATGTGCTTCTGTATCAAGAGGGGTTCTTTCTCTCTTTATCTCTTCTCCCTCCCATCCTTCCCAAACCCCTCCCCCCCAAAAAAAAACATCTACAAAACTGCAGGAGTAGAGAGACTGATAGAAATCAAATTCCCAACGGTGCCAAATGTCACTATTGGTTCAAGCTTCCCTCCACAGAATAATCCTGAAGAATAATAATCTTGTTTCTGAATAATCTTGCTTGCTTGGTTATTGAAAGCTCTCTTTTAAGGCTCTATGTGTATTTCAGGGGTGACGGTCCTTGACAGAGAATCTCTGGTTCCAAGAAAGTTAGAACAAATAGCCACAGGAGAGAAAGAACTCTGGCAGATCCCCCTGCTCTTAGTAAACATAAAGAAATGGAAAATTTCTAAGGCCACAAATCATAGAGACAGAGATCTTTGCGGCCGGTAAAGACGGGAGCGGCTCCAACGTGAGTGGCACACAGCTCAAACCAAATCTTATCTCTCGCACTTAAAACTACAATGCAAAACAGAGGGCAATTGCAACTTATGTTTAACTAAGGATTACATAATACTTTTGTTATCTGTTAATCTTCCTTATCAGGTGTTGCTTATGTCAGTATTAAAAAGTATTTTTCATTCCTTAAATAGCACCTGATAAAATGTTTCTTGGCTATACATTTACCCAGGATTTTGTGGAGAAGCCAAACTGAAATGGAGACTTTCCAGCTCCACAGCCTTGTAATAGTTAATTGTTATTAGTTTTGAGGGTACCAGAAAGCCTCTTTCTAGTCCCATTTGGCCACGCATCATCTGACACCCTTGTGGCCTTGGCTGGATGAGTTCCACCTGCTGACCCGGGCTTGGGTAGGGGTGAGAGATCTCAGACACTGAAAGGGCCGCCCCCTCCCAGGCAACTGTGTTTTCTGGAACGTGCTCCAGGGCTTGCTAATATCCGACAGCCTCCAGGCATTTCTGAAAAGGAACCAGCCCTTTCAGAAGCATTTGCTAAGGGAAAAGCTGGGTATCTGCTGGCCTGGATCAGTGGGAAAGAAGAAAGCCTTCACTTCAGAGACCTGTAACTGCTTCCTGCAGCAGGGCAGCTGCCACCAGTGACGTGGTGGGCCAGCACCTCCATACAGCCTCGACCACTGTCTGACTGTCTGATAATAAGCCCAGCCTCTCAGAAACGTGGTGTGTCTCCTGCAGGCCACCTCAAGGTTCCAAATAAGGCACGGGTAGCAATCTGAAGGTGACCATGAGTGAGTTCATTTCTAGCAGGCATGAGTAAAACCCTTTCAATGACTAGCAAAAAGCAATGAGCTTTAAAAACAGAGTGAAACAAATCTAAAATGTGACCCTTGAAGAGCCTTAGCCGAGAAACCGGGCATTGAGACAGGGTCAACCAGTGATCTCCTGCCTCCACAATAACCCCTCAGGACGGGCTTCCTCGGGCACCCAGCACCTCTCTCCTATAAGCTTAACAATCTTGTCTTCTTGTAATAACCTTTTTATTTGGCAATGATTTGAGATTTACAGAAGAGGTGCAAAGATAGTACACAGAGCTCCCGTATAACCCCTCACTTAGTTTCACCCCGGGGTTAACATCTTACGTTACCACGGCACGTCTGTCAAAACTAAAAGCCAACATTGGTAGATTACTATGAACTAAACTCCAGACTTTATTTGCAGTTACTTTCACTAATGTCCTTTTTCTCCTCCAGGATCCCATCCGGGGCATCATGGTGCTTTCAGTCGTGACACCTCCCGAGTCTCCGTGGTCTGTGAGAGTTGCTCCGTCTTCCCTTGGTTTCCTACCTTGACAGTTTTGAGGAGTATTTTGTAGATATCAGGTATTTTATAGAATGCCCTCAGTTTGGATTTGTCTGATGTTTTTCTCATGATTAGACTGAGGTTACAGGTTTGGGGGAAGACAACCATGGAGGAGAACGGCCCTTCTCACCACACCGGGGGTTCCCTGAGATCCACATGACTTCTCCCTGGTGATGGTCACTTGATGACTTGGATTCCTAGTGTTTGCCAGGTTTCTCCACTGCAAAGTTATTACTTTTCCCTTTCCATACTCTAGTCTTTGAAAGCAAATCTAAGTCCAGCCCTCATTCTGGGCAGGGCGAGGGGAGGATGGTGGTGCCCAGGGACACAGCTCCACCTCCTGAAAGCAGGGGTTGCAACTTATATTACTCAGAATTCTCCTGTAAGGAAGACTTGTCTCTCCTCCTTCCGTCAGTGACTTATCTCTTCAATCATTTACATCAATAGGGACTTCCGTGGACTCGTAAGGACTTGGGGTTTGGGTTATAATCCACTGCTGTATGATTGACTTTGTTGCGCAGACCGTTCCAGCCACTAACTCTGCCCACCCTGCCCTCTTCTACGACTCCTCCTCCAGCCCCTCAAGACACCTGGAGAGGCCACCTCTCTGCTGCACTTGGCTGGCTCCACTCTCCAGCCGACCTCGGGGTTAACCACAGTGTGCCCAGTTCCCCCCAAGATTACCTCGCTTCCCTCCCACCTGGTGTCAGCACCTGCCACGGGGCGACACCAGGACTAACCTGGAAGTCAGAGGCGGGCTGACGTGGGAGCAAAGGCCTGTGCTCCACCCGCACGCGTCCAGTTCCAGGGACACGGGAGAGACGGGGCGCTGCGTGTGCCCCGCCCCCTGGGGTGCCACAGGCCGCGAGCAGTGTCCAAGGAGGTGAGCCGTCTGCACACCAGTGTGTTCTTATGAAAGCATGACCACCTGCCATCTTTTGCCTTACTCTGATAAAATTTCCAGGTTTGAAACCAAGTTCCAATTTCCTTTCCATGTGTGCCATGCGTCCTGACGTTTCATGTTTCCTTCCTGTTTTGAGCACAGAGGAAGTGCACAGTTTAAAAATGGAAACGAGACTTGGCTACTTCACCTGCACTTACTTTTAGCATCAAACCATGGCAATGTCATACACACAGTTCATCATAAGTTTTCACAGTGGATTCACGCCGCCAGACGCCGCTTCCAATCTGCTTATTTATAACCAATGGGAATTTTTATATCAAACTTGACTTTACATTTTTTAATTGAAATCATAAGCTGTACTGAAAACTGGAGAGGGCCATGACAGTTGAAGACCCCTCCTGATCCAGCTTCTGTGTTCATCATGAGCAGTAAAAATTTAAACACTGCCTCATTGCCAAGTCAGTGAAGAGCAAGGGACGGGCTGTGTCAGGAGCTGCAACAGAGGCCAGGAAACAACATGTGTTTCCACACTAGCTGCAGACAGGTGTGCGGGAGGGGACACCATGCTTACACGTGTCTCCCAGAGTGAGCGGGTCCCCTTCTCTTCCCATCAGAGTGCCACTGCTTTCAAGGAAAGGGATCACAGTGAGCCCCCCAACAACGAGAAACAGCTGTTCCCAGGGTCTTTCCAATGACATGGAATTACAAACTCTAAAGGCAAAACCGAGGCGCCTCTTGGGGGTGTCGCCCTGAGAAGCAGGCTTCATTGGATGCATGTCCACAGGCCCCCGAACGGGCAGTTTCCTTTAAAACATAACTCTGCTTCGTTTTGCTTGAAATTATCCCTCCGAAAGAGGATGTGTTCACATGTTTGTGATCTTAACAAATCTGTCGCAGACCAGGACTGTGCATTCAATTTTAAAATTTTGAATAGCAAAGTACTAGGAGAGGAAGAATGGCTGAAGTGACATCACTCAATGCTGGTTTGGGAAGCTTTTAGATGTCATAGAGTTTACCTGATAGGATGGGTAAAAAATAATAACAATACTAATTAAAGAGAAAGACATATATCACAGATTCCTTAATTATTTGTGGGTGTGGGCTAGGCTATTATAAAATAAGCTTTGCCCAAATTTCTTCCAGAAGTACTATACTCAGTGGTCGTGTGATAAAGATGGAGCCACGTGGTTTTCCAGAGGTGGAGGTGTGGATGGGGAATTGGGCAAAGGTGGTCAAAAGGTACAAACTCCTTTTGTTATAAAGATAAGTAAGTCCTGGAGATGTAACGTACAGCGTGGTGACTACAGGCAATTATACTGTGTTGCATATTTGAAAGTTGCTAAGAAAGTAAATCTTAAACATTCTCATCACAGAAAACAAAACTGTAGCTGTACGGTAGCGGATGTTAACTATTATGGTGACCATTTTGCAATATGTACATGTACTGAACCGTTACCTTATGCACCTGAAACTTATACAAAGTTATATGTCAATTATGTCTCAATAAAACTGGGGGGAGGGGAAAAAAAGATTGACTGAAATAGCTGTTTACAGCTTGGATCAATTTCCAGTGACTTTACTATCTAAAGTCCTCTATCACCACTTAGGAATGAAAATAACTTGTTCTGGAAAATGTGTTAGGGTCAAAAAGTGGCCCTAACTTTAATAAAACTGACATGAAGGGAGAACAGGAAAAGCAGCATTTTAAAACTAATATGTTACGCAAATAAGTTGTGATTTTATATCTATCAACAGTGATTTTACAGTGTTACAATTAGTACGAGTAGAAAATTGGACCCTCTATATTTACATTCCCCGCAGCCAATACATTCAAGGTGGGCAAAAGTTTTTCCTGGATCTTGGCGATGGGAAGGAGGGCCCTCACCACACATTCAAGGTTCCCTTACATCGGGTATGAATTGTATTCCGAGTGGAAGGAGAAATCATCAAAATAGTTAGTCCTGGCTGCTCTGTAGAGACCAGCTCTTCGGGGCCAAGAGGAAGCATGGGGGCCAGTTAGGGGTTGAGATCTGGCCCAGGTCCAAGGGGATGATGACAGAGTCAGGGCTTGAGGGTCTAGGCCACAATCTGCAAATGGAGCCGAGCAGGTTGACTGATGGACTAAACGTGTGGAATAGGGGCAAGGTGAAATCACATACGGCTTCGATCTACTCACCTGAACACCACAGTCCTTAAAGGCACATTTTTGAAGAACAGCTAACAGCCTGGGATACCTAACATATTAAAACACGTTGGAGAACTTTTCTGCAAATGGACCCCCACTAAATATTTTCAAATTCGTGGGCCATATGGTCTCCATTACAGCTAATCAACTCCACTGCTGTAGCTCAGACAATACGTAAAGGAATGAACGTGGGCCATGGGTGGCCACCCTCTGTATTTTATACACACACACGCTCCACCAATTATAAAGGAACATGTGCTATTTGTAATTGATTAAAGAAAACCACTGGGAAGGAATTATGTACCCCAATATTTATAGCGATTATCTCTATGGTTTTTATTTTCTTTTGTGTGTTTTAAGTATTTTCAAAAATTCCCCCACATATGTATTCCTGTTGTAATCAGATAAAATCTACCCCCCAAAAGCGTGAAATTCTATCTTTAAAAATCTACAAAGAAAAACAAAGCCAGGTGTTTTCGTGTCCTGTCATTGATCATACTTTCAAATGGACATTTTTTTTTTTTCTATAAAAAGACTCTGAAAAAGGTCATCAGTAAATAAATTCTAAATCGGTAGTTGAAAAGAAAATAACCCGTCATGCTTCCTAGAACTGGAGAGAGTCCGTGTGAGGAATGGGGAAGGCTGTTTTTCGCTACATTGGCTGAGTCTCTGGAAAAGATTGCATCTTGAATTAGCGGCTTGACTGTCTGCAGTCCAGGTAAATATTGTGTTGCTACAACGGAAATCATCCTGCCACGTGGGTCACCCTGTCATATAATTAGCCTCTTATCATATCAGGGGCAAATCAAAGCAGCAGCAGTTGCTGTTAATGTGGTAACTGAACAAACCAGCAACACTCTCTTCCTGGATCCACATCCGATTTGATAGTATCACCATCCCACCGAAGACACCAGAAGGGTTGCTTTGCGGCATTTTTCAATAGCAAGCGGAACCTGAGAGAACGCGGAGCATCCTAAGGACTTCCCAGCTGTCTCAGCTGCTGTGATTTTTTGCATGTCCTTCACTGCATCACTGCGCATCTTAGTCATCCAGCTGGGGAACTAGGTGGAGGGTGAAATTTCACCGTAAGTGTCCTGTGGTTCATGGATATCGCCCTCAGGCTCTCCCATTCACCTTATCCTGCACGCGGTCAGGTTCATTGTCTCCGATCACCCGATCCCGTCCTCCCCGCCCCAGAAGGTCTGCCCCCTCCTCCTTCACCCCCTTCCCAGATGTTTATCCAGACAAACATGCTGCAGCGCATCTCCATCCCCAAGTCCATTTCAGGAAACCCACCCTGGCCATCGTCCTCTCCTCTGTTGCCAGGTGTTATTTACTTCTCAATGCGACTGTTAAGTCCTTGCCTAAGCAGTAAACCGCCGGAGGGTTGTCTCTGGTATCTTTTCCTCTCACTGTGCTGGGCACACTGTATGCTCCGAGGCGCAGTTCTGCCGAGTGACCCCTGCAGACAGCCTGCCTGGGTTCTGATGCTGTTCTACTACCCACCAGCTGGGTGAGCTCGGGCAAGTGACTTAACCTCTCTGTCTGTTTCCTCGTCTGTGAAGTGGGGATAACAGCACTTCGTAACAGCTGCTGTGAAGACTTAAGGCATATGTAAATGTTGTATGTGGATTAGATTAAGTATATAAGATTAGAGAATGAGAATGTCATCATATGCAAAACACCAAGGACAGAGCAGGCATTTTGACTGTCCTACTTATGTGTTGGCTTAAAAAGAACACACGAGACAGAGATTGTCTCACGCTTTCCACGTTGCTCTCTCCAATCACAGCTATCTTTCCTTTCTCTAATGTTCAGCAGAATATCAATGTAAGGAATGAATGAAACCATGTTTTTGATTTCCTATTCTTTCACTTTCGATCCTTCATTACTGCTGGCCAGTTCACCTCTTGATGAAAGATAATAATAATTGTGCCAAGGATTGCTTACTCTGTACCAAGTGCTTTATGTTAATTATTTCATGTAATCCTTGAAACATCTTGGGGAAGGTGGTGTTGTTCTAATCCCCTTTCACAGATGAAGAGACAGATTGAGAAGCAAAGCATCTTGCCCAAGGCCACTCACAAGACTTGGAAATGGCTGAGCCAGAGCTCTTTTTCTTCTGAATCACCCATTGCTCATAGCATGGTTCTAGACTCATCACAGGTGCTTATGAATTACATAGTTTGGCTAAATGACTGATTCATTTAATAACTGTTTATTGATGGCAATTGTAGGCCAGACTTGGGGAGGGCAAAGATTACAAATGTTTCCCCTGTTAAACCGCGGTGGGGTGGGGATGGTGGTGTGCTGAATTGGACGACTGGGATTGACATGTATACACCGATGTGTATCAAATTGATGACTGATTAAAAAAAAAAAAGAAATGTTTCCCCTATTATCACCGAGTTTAAGTCTCGGTGACTTTGTCTGTGGGGAACACAGACAAACCAAGAAGCAATTACAAAGCAACGTGATGGGCCCCGTTAGGACAGGGAAAATACAGAATGACACGGAGAGGCGCACCACGAGCACAGGAGACAGGCATGGGGTCTGCAGCGAGCAGAAAAGGCTTCCCTGACGTGATGCTTTAGTGATGCTAAAGGATGGGATGCGGTTGAGATGGGGGATTCCAGGTGGAAACAAGACAACGCATTGCTCGGCTGGGGACCGAGAAGGGGACGTGGCTAGAGAGGACTGCAGGGGGAACGAGTTCCCGTAAGCATTAAGCAGGGTTTCTTTCAGCAAATCAGGCAGTGGACAGCCTGAGTCGGTACCCACCTGCAGCCCACGCAGCCAGCAAGCTGATTAGGAAGGTTTGTGCTCCTCGTCCAACCGCAAGGCTCCTTTACACCAGAGGAAGCGGCATCCTTAAGACAGCATCAGCGAACCGCTGGCTCTTGCGGGGCCCTGCGGCCCTGTTAAAGGACTTGACTGCCGGGATGAAGGGGATGGACCATGTCCTCCTTGGCCTTAGAAACCTTCCTTTAAAAACAGTCACAGGACAGCAGACACTGAGATCAAACGATGCGTCCTGATAGCCAATGGAGACCCGGTGACACTGAGTATCAGTAGCTTGTCTGTCATTCACGCCTGTGGGTATCAGGGTGGTGATGCAGTTTTCGAGGGCATCAGAGGTCTCATCTCAATTTACTCATCGGTGTTCAAAAAGTTTTTCTTTTTCATTTTTTTTTTTCTTTTTGTTCCCTCACGCTGGGTCTCCATGCAGACAACAAAGGGAAAGACTAAAGCAATTACCTAGATGCCATTTTTTAGCATTTTTACCAAGTGTGCCTGTATTATCTGCATACTTCTGAAGAAACTTCTATAAATTACCTGAACAAGAAGATAACAGCATGAATTCTTTGCCTGAAGTTATAAGGCAGAAAATTCTCCTCCAGAGGAAAGGTCCTGGTAGCCAAAAGGAACGACACATTTTCTCTACACCCACGAATTTACAATAATGAACATTTTATCAGCGACAATGAAAAACCCAAGCATTAGAGTATGTTCCGAGTAGCTGAGACTCTGATTACGTGTGAGAACTGTATTGTCTACACCTACTCTACGACACGAGCTATGAGGTCCCCACTGGTCTGATGTCGTGTGAAGGACTGCTCCCAGAGGTCATCGTGCGGGGTGCAGAGTGCCCCACGCCTGCCCAGCCCCGCTGGAGAGCGCGGACGTATAGAGTGGATGGAGAGGAGAGACTGCCCTGCGGATTTCAGCCAACCTTATCAAGGCCAAGGCCATCATGTGATAATGTGTGAATGAAGCAGAAGGGGTGGCCCGGGGATTTCTGCACTCCCAACAACATTCACACTTCGTTTCCAGCCAGCTCTCATTTTCCTCTGCTGAGCGTTTACTAGTCGCTTTTCACATGACACCCAGAACCCCCATCTTACTAATTTGCTCAGGGTAGAAGTCCCGTCAGAGACAGCAACAGTCAGCTCTACCCACCACCAGAGCCTCCCATCAAGGCTCTTAGATAGCCTCAACCACCAGAGGGCAGACAGCAGAAGCAAGAAAAACTACAATCCTGCAGCCTGTGGACCAAAAACCACAGTTACAGAAAGATAGACAAGATGAAAAGGCAGAGGGCTATGTACCAGATGAAGGAACAAGAAAAAACCCCAGAAAAACAACTAAATGAAGTGGAGATAGGCAACCTTCCAGAAAAAGAATTCAGAATAATGATAGTGAAGATGATCCAGGACCTCGGAATAAGAATGGAGGCAAAGATCGAGAAGATGCAAGAAATGATTAACAAAGACCTAGAAGAATTAAAGAACAAACAAACGGAGATGACCAATACAATAACTGAAATGAAAACTACACTAGAAGGAATCAATAGCAGAATAACTGAGGCAGAAGAACGGATAAGTGACCTGGAAGACAGAATGGTGGAATTCACTGCTGCGGAACAGACTAAAGAAAAAAGAATGAAAAGAAATGAAGACAGCCTAAGAGACCTCTGGGACAACATTAAACGCAACCACATTCGCATTATAGGGGTCCCAGAAGGAGAAGAGAGAGGGAAAGGACCAGAGAAAATATTTGAAGAGATTATAGTCGAAAACTTCCCTAACATGGGAAAGGAAATAGCCACCCAAGTCCAGGAAGCGCAGTGAGTCCCATACAGGATAAACCCAAGGAGAAACACGCCGAGACACATAGTAATCAAAATGGCAAAAATTAAAGACAAAGAAAAATTATTGAAAGCAGCAAGGGAAAAACGACAAATAACATACAAGGGAACTCCCATAAGGTTAACAGCTGATTTCTCAGCAGAAACTCTGCAAGCCAGAAGGGAGTGGCATGATATACTTAAAGTGATGAAAGGGAAGAACCTACAACCAAGATTACTCTACCCGGCAAGGATCTCATTTAGATTTGATGGAGAAATCAAAAGCTTTACAGACAAGCAAAAGCTAAGAGAATTCAGCACCACCAAACCAGCTCTACAACAAATGCTAAAGGAACTTCTCTAAGTGGGAAACACAAGAGAAGAAAAGGACCTACAAAAACAAACCCAAAACAATTAAGAAAATGGTCATAGGAACATACATATCGATAATTACCTTAAACGTGAATGGATTAAATGCCCCAACCAAAAGACACAGGCTTGCTGAATGGATACAAAAACAAGACCCATATATATGCTGTCTACAAGAGACCCACTTTAGACCTAGGGACACATACAGACTGAAAGTGAGGGGATGGAAAAAGATATTCCATGCAAATGGAAATCAAAAGAAAGCTGGAGTAGCTATACTCATATCAGATAAAATAGACTTTAAAATAAAGAATGTTACAAGAGACAAGGAAGGACACTACATAATGATCAAGGGATCAATCCAAGAAGAAGATATAACAATTATAAATATATATGCACCCAACATAGGAGCACCTCAATACATAAGGCAACTGCTAACAGCTATAAAAGAGGAAATCGACAGCAACACAATCATAGTGGGGGACTTTAACACCTCACTTACGCCAATGGACAGATCATCCAAAATGAAAATAACTAAGGAAACAGAAGCTTTAAATGACACAATAGACCAGATAGATTTAATTGATATATATGGGACATTCCATCCAAAAACAGCAGATTACACGTTCTTCTCAAGTGCGCACGGAACATTCTCCAGGATAGATCACATCTTGGGTCACAAATCAAGCCTCAGTAAATTTAAGAAAATTGAAATCATATCAAGCATCTTTTCTGACCACAACGCTATGAGATTAGAAATGAATTACAGGGAAAAAAACATAAAAAAGACAAACACATGGAGGCTAAACAATACGTTACTAAATAACCAAGAGATCACTGAAGAAATCAAAGAGGAAATAAAAAAATACCTAGAGACAAATGACAATGAAAACACGACGACCCAAAACCTATGGGATGCAGCGAAAGCAGTTCTAAGAGGGAAGTTTATAGCTATACAAGCCTACCTCAAGAAACAAGAAAAATCTCAAATAAACAATCTAACCTTACAAAAAAAAAAAAAAAAAAAAAAGAAGTCCCGTCAGAATTAGACTCTGTACCAGTGACTGCTGCATCGCTAAAATATCCCTGCTAAACTCCCGAAAAGGCAATGTCTTCTGCTACCACTTTTCTTCTGGAAATGATGGCCTCAGGTCACTCATTCCCTCGTCAAACATTTTTAGTGAGCACTTATTAAGTGCCAGGCACTGTGCTAGGCCCTGGGGCCACAGGGGCAGATCCAGGAGATGTGGTCTCTGTTTTACGGAGCTCCCAGGGTGGTACAGAAGCTGGATATGAAACAAGTGAAGACACAGACCAACATACAAAGGCCCATTTGGTTAAGAGCAAAGAGAAGCTGGGCTCTAATGAGGAAGGGTTTAAACCAGACCACCTATATTGCTTTTCCTCCTCCCCCACCCGCCACAAATGTGCACAAGTATGTTTTCAGTTGGCATCAGTCCTTAGAAGAGCTGAGTGCTTGCTTGATTTCAGCGGTGACAAGTGCAGGGAGCCCGTTCCACACGGTGGGAGCTGTAGGTTTGGGATGCAGGCTGCATCGGGCTTGTCGAAGAGCCGTCTGCCATGTGTCAGTGCCTCATCTAAAATCGCACAGGAGCACATGAGAGCTTTCTGAGTCCTTTTGTCTCCTTTGCAGCCCACCTCCCGTGCCCACCCATTTCACGTCTCTTGCTCGACTGGACCAGCCAAATGCTGGAATTGATGACAATTTTCTGACCAGCTTTCACCAGCGAAGAAGCCTGCCTTGAAATCCATGAGCCCTCTTGTTCATTCCCAGGGAGAAGCTCTCACAAAATGCCCCGAAGCTGGACAATGTTGATAAAACCCAAACTCACTCCTTTATGTCTTCAAGCAACAAGAACCCGACTGCCCACAGTGGCAACGAGAGCGGCAAGGATTGTAAGTAAGTCAACATAAGAGGATCACCTCACAAAACATGAAATCGCCGACCTGGTCCACCCCTGGGGCCCAGACATGCCAACACTTCGACAGATTTTAACCCTCTCCCAAGGCGCCACCAAGACACACAGGTCTCCCGTTTCATGTCCTCAGCACTCTGACATTTATCCCCTCATCCCAACCCGATAGGAAACACTCACGGCACAGATGTGTCAGAGCCGGCTGGATTGGAAACCACGGCTCGTCCAGGGGCTGGCTGCCAAAGCCCACAGATCAGTGTGCCCTGGCGATGGTGCCAAAGCCAAAGCATGCCTGAGACCGTGCAGGTTTTGACAGATCAAAGCTAGCGTTGGAATGTTTTATCACTGATGGGCTTCCACGTTCATCTCAGACTCCTGTCTTGGGGGAGCATTCTGGCAGACCAGAAGAATACTTTTCAAATACAGACTTGCTTGAGGGTTCCCCCAAGAAAAGCCCTCCGAGCGGGGAGAGCATATCCACGGGAAACAAGAAAGGGCTTCAGGCCACAAGAGTCCCAAGATGGCAAAAGATCCAACCTCAGCCGACTGTCCTTCCGGACGCTTGCCTGCTCTTCCTGACGGGCCCCCCACCCATCCCACTCTGCCTGTCCTGGCCCTTAGGACCAGCGCCGACACCCTTGAGGGGCCTGACCCCCTGCCCTGGTCAGCTGCACGAACCAGAGAACCGCTCTTGTTCCGGAGCCTCACAGAGGGGTCGGGCGCTTGGCAGCTCCCACATGCTCTAATCCTCATCACGACCCCTGAATTAAATAGCATTTCCCATGTTTCAAAAGCGAAGAAATGAGGGACTTCCCTGGCCGTCCAGTGGTTAAGACTCTGCGCTTCCTTTGCAGGGGGCGTGGGTTCAAGGGTTCGATCCCTGGTCGGGGAACTAAGATCCTGCATGCCGCGGGGTGCGGCCAAAAAATTAAAAACATTTTTAAGAAGTGAAGAAATGAGGCTTTGAGGTTTTAGAACTTGCCCAGGGCCAGGTGCCTGCGAAGAGAGCTGGGCTGAAACCCCGGGCAGTGGGCCTCGGAGCCCGCTCTGTAAATGCCTCTCCTGTTCTGCCTGGACGTCTGAGCCTCAGCCGGGCTGCCAGCTGCCAACATCTGCAGCGGCTACACTGGGGGGCTTGGGGGTGGGTTTACGTGGTGTGTGGCTATGACCACAGATCAAACAAATGCTTTAGTTCTTCAAAGGGAAAAGGATGGCGTGAGGCGTGGATATGGGTGGCCACATGGTGACTTCACGTCCCAGGGCCCTTTATCCACTAGCAGAGTGCAGTCCCCGCCCGGGGCTGCAGTCAGCGACTCAGCTGTTTCGGGAGCAAATCGTGAGCAGATCAAGCGCAGGAATTCTCGGCCCCCAAGTATATTCACAGGATACGGAGCAGTTCAGCTCTCATGTCTATTTGAGGATCTTCGCAGGGGGCACTTCGGAGCAGCTCATTTTACTGACGTCTGCGGGGACAAACACAGAGTTCTAGCAGGGCCCAGATCAGAGCAAGACATCCAGAGCTGCAGCGCAGCCCGGGCCCCGGAGAGGATGCAGAAAGTTAACACCCACCCCGGCCATCCTTCACCGCAGCAGGTGGCCCCGGCTCCAGGCTGAAGACCCAGCCGCCAACCTCAGGGGAAGGGGAAGAGACCACTTGGGACAAAAGGAGCCTGTGAGGTGACCGCTCTGCTCGGTTAGTGTGCCTCCTGGCCCCCTGGGGAGGCGTGTTCTGAGCAGGGAAGTGGCTTCAGATCGGGGGTCCTCTGCTCCTCGCAGAAATGATCACAAATAACAACAGCCGAGACAGCTCCGGTGAACCTCGTGCACGCCCTTCTGTGCTCGACGCTGTACATACAGCTTCTCTGTCAAGCCTTTCCAGAGCTCTGGGAGGGGGTTCTATCACTATACCCGTTTTATTTATTTTTGTCTTATTATTGAAGTATAGTTGCTTTACAATGTTAGTTTCTGCGGTGCAGTGAGAGGAATCAGCTATGTGTATACCTATATCCTCTCCCTCTCGGACCTCCCTCCCTCCCCCCCATCCCACCCATCTAGGTCATCACAGAGCACCGAGCTGTATACCGCAGGTTCCCACTAGCTGCCTATTTTACACATGGTAGTGAGGTAGAGAGAGATCTGAACTCAAGTCTGTTGTTACCAGGACCCTGCCTCTCAGCATACCCTCTGACCTCCCAAGACGCCCTGTACACTGCCCTCAAGGTCGCCCACCCCGCCTTAGAACTGAAAAGGAATGAAAGCACTCTTCTTCAAAGGAAAACTGAGGATGGTTTGTAAGAATCAGTTACAGGGTCACTTTGTGTTCCAAAATTTTTCAGAGATGACTGAATTCATGTCTTCAGGCATAAACTTTGAAATATCCCTCTAAGGAGCTCAAAAATCTCTGTTTTAGAGGCCACTTCCCTGGGCAAGGCCCCAGCACTTCACTTCCACACGGCTAGGGACCTCCATAAAGGGGACACCGAGGCAGGGGAGGCTCTGACTTCATGGTCTGTTAGGAGGAGCCTGGAGGAAATAAACAAGTTATTTTGTCCTGCACTCATGTGCTCTGTCCCGACGCCAGCGGGAAGAGTCCTCAGAATTCAGCGACTAATCAGGTGATGGGCCATAAAACACACCCCTGAATGTCATCAGGACCCAGGCGTTTGCACTGGGAATCCAGAAATAAGCTGTCGCCAAAAGGATGTGTGCCCGCTGGAAATAATTTCCAGAACATGTTTCGTAATCTAGAGCCGGGACTCAGCAAGCCAGACAGGAAAGGTCAAGACCAGCCCCTGATCCTTCCCACCTGGCCTCATCTCCTGCCCACCGGGGCCTCACAGCAACTGCCCCTGCTTTCTGCCTGTCCCTGAGGCCCCAGGTCCCTTCCCATCAACCACCAGCAGAGCCGACTGTCCTGGCACCGTGTCCTGCCATGTCACTCCACTATCACTGAAGGCAGATCTCACCGCTACCTCGACTGGCCTTAAACATGTTTTGAGTAACTGTCAAAATTTAGTAAGTATTTTATTCACCAGACATTTAGATGTCAAGTAATTACTGGTACCAGATTCTCCGCGTATCAAATATGCCTGAATTGAATGACATGTTTTAAAATAACTTTCCTTTTCCAAGTAACATTTACTCGGAGTAGAGAACGTGAATGACACTTTTAAAAGAATTCTGCCCAAGGAAAATGCACATTCAAATAATTTTTTTTTTAACGTAAAACTTACGAGTATCTCCTTTATACTCTTGATTGCTTTTTGGTTAGGACAATGGATGCGGCTGCTGATAAGAATACGGACACTCAGTGAGTAGATTTATGAAAATCGGTTCTTTGGGAACTCTTTCGGATTGGGATCTATCGGACCAAAGTGAACAACTTTCTCAAGGCAAACAGGATCCCCCAACTAAAGATGACCAACACAGTAAGTTTTAGTTCCCAGGGCACGGGCCTCTATCCTACTGACGCCTTTTAAGCACTTGTAAATTTCTTAAGAACAAATCAATTACCTCACTATGTTTGTTTATGAGCAGAGTTATTTGTGAAGTCAATCACGGATAAAACTTGAGAGGACAAAGTGTACCAGCCTAAGGAGGGGGGCAGTGGGATCTGATGAGGCTTGACTTGGGGACTCAGGATTAATGTTTCTGTCACACAGAAGCCCCCATCTCTGCAGACACAGGCCAGGGCTAAAGAATGAGTTTGCTTCTACCACAAATTCAGTTATTACCGAAAGGATCTTAAACACTGAGAATCTGAAACTCTTTGATTCTGATCCCTTTAGGAAATTCACATACCTGTGAATGATTCATTTGGTCGCTGTAGGAAAATCAAATCTGGGAAAGATTTAGGCTAGTTAATGAATAACTTGGAACTAACTGATGATTATATAACAAGGGAAGGGAAGGAGAGGGATGGTGGGGGTCTGTGCCTGACAAGCACGGGTGCTGAGCACTCACATCCGTCAACTCACCCAGGCTCCAGGGAACCGGACAGAAATGACCCTTCTGAGCACAGAACTGGGGATGTAAAGTGATTGGGAAGACATTTTTCCTGGTTGGCTAATACGTCCGGTGTGTGTTTTGGGGGGAACAGGGAGAAGAGCAGTTGTGTAACAGGGATGATTTGGAAAAACTAAAGGGGAAAAAAGCATCCATTCAGTCAAGTGACAAGTAAACAAGTACGTATTTACTATGTGGTATCACTGTGCTTGAGAGATTCTAGGACGGACATCACCTTTGTCCCTGCCCTGTCCCAGAGCTTACATGTTTGAAGAGACAAGACTAATCACCACTCTCTTTCATATTTCATTAGCTAAAACAAACTGCCTCAATTTCACTCTTGACTTTGCCCTTAGGAACACAGATATAAAGGAAGAGTATCCAAGTTTCACAATAAAAACTAACGTACATGCCTATGGTTTCTTGTTTCAAGAACTACCTAGGGAGGCAATGATGTGATTATTTTATTAAAACACAATCAGGGGCTTCCCTGGTGGCACAGTAGTTGGGAATCCGCCTGCCAGTGCAGGGGACACAGGTTCGAGCCCTGGTCCGGGAAGATCCCACATGCCGCGGAGCAACTGGGCCCACGCACCACAGCTACTGAGCCTGCGCTCTAGAGCCCGCGAGCCACAACTACTGAGCCTGCGTGCCACAACTACTGAAGCCCGCGTGCCTAGAGCCCGTGCTCTGCAACAAGAGAGGCCACCGCAATGACAAGCCCACGCACCACAAGGAAGAGTAGCCCCCGCTCACCACAACTAGAGAAAGCCTGCGCACAGCAACAAAGACCCAACGCAGCCAAAGTAAATAAATAATTAATAGTTTAAAAAAAACCCACACACAATCAGGGTGTGTGTGCAGGGGCCACTATATTCTAAAGCTGAGGGCTGAGAGCTGAGGGCAGAAAGGTATGGAGCTCTAAATCAACAACTTCATGGAGATATAATTACAGAGAATAAACGGCATACGTTTGAAGCATAAAATTGGGTGAGTTTTGACAGATGATTACACCGTGGAACCACCACCAGAAGCAAGATAGAGAACATTTCCAACCTACAAAGCACCTACCCACCCTGCCCCAGGCAACCACTGCTGGGATATCTGTCACTACAGATTAGTAATGGTTCTAGGAAAACAGGAACTCCACCTGACTCCTGCCCCAAGGCTTTTTAGTTGGGGGTGGGGTGTTAAAGCACAAGTATATTTTATTTTGCTCAACTATATACAACAGTAGCAGGTGACAGGGCTTTAGAAAGACAGAAGATAGGCCCAGGGAAGGGTGGGGGTGGGGGGTCTCAGAGTCAGTAGAACCTGTTGTCCTCCAAGCACCCAGCCCTCTTTGGTGGTTGTTTTTTTTTTCACATCTTTATTGGAGTATAAATGCTTTACAATGTTGTGTTAGTTTCTGCTGTATAACAAAGTGAATCAGCTATACGTATACATATATCCCCATATCCCCTCCCTCTTGCACCTTCCTCCCACCCTCCCTATCCCACCCCTCTAAGTGGACACAAAGCACCGAGCTGATCTCCCTGTGCTATGCAGCTGCTTCCCACTAGCTATCTATTTTACATTTGGCAGTGTATATATGTCAGTGCTACTCTCTCACTTCGTCCCAGCTTACCCTTCCCCCCCACCACCCGTGTCCTCAAGTCCGTTCTCTACGTCTGCGTCTTTATTCCTGCTCTGCCACTAGGCTCATCAGTAACACTTTTTAAAATTCCATATATATGCGTTAGCACATGGTATTTGTTTTTCTGACTTACTTCACTCTGCATGACAGATTCTAGGTCCATCCACCTCACTACAAATAACTCAGTTTTGTTCCATTTTATGGCTGAGTAATATTCCATTGTATATATGTGCCACATCTTCCTTATCCATTCATCTGTTGATGGACACTTAGGTTGCTTCCATGTCCTGGCTGTTGTAAATAGAGCTGCAGTGAACATTGTGGTACATGTCTCTTTTTGAATTATAGTTTTCTCAGGGTATATGCCCAGTAGTGGGATTGCTGGGTCATATGGTAGTTCTATTTTTAGTTTCTTAAGGAACCTCCATACTGTTCTCCATAGTGGCTGTATCAATTTACATTCCCACCAACAGTGCAAGAGTGTTCCCTTTTCTCCACACCCTCTCCAGCATTTATTGTTTCTAGATTTTTTGATGATGGCCATTCTGACTGATGTGAGGTGATACCTCATTGTGGTTTTGATTTGCATTTCTCTAATGATTAGTGATGTTGAGCATCTTTTCATGTATTTGTTGGCCATCTGTATGTCTTCTTTGGAGAAATGTCTATTTAGGTCTTCTGCCCATTTTTGGATTGGGTTGTTGTTTTTATGATATTGAGCTGCGTAAGCTGCTTGTATATTTTGGAGATTAATCCTTTGTCAGTTGCTTCGTTTGCAAATAGTTTTACAACATGCAGATGAGAAGGCGGAAAGCCATGGCCCAGCGAACACAGCTCAGAATTCAGGCCTACCCTGTCTGTCTTTGCACTGTGCCTCCAGAAAGCAACTTTTTTTCTTTTTTAAATGTGTAACACATTATTCTCAAAAGTCAAAGGACCTCTTAATCATTTCGGCTAAAAGAAATAGACGCCACACACCACATGTGAAGGGACATCTCAGCCACGTGGAAGGGTGTCGGAACTAGCTCTGGAATCACCCGGTAGAAAGTTTTAGAAAATTCCTGCTGGCGTCTAAACAGAACAGCTCCTACTTCTATTTGTGTTCTCACTCATGTATTGGTATCGACTGCTGTATCCGCTTTGTTTTCTTTTAAACAGCTTTACGGACGTGTACTCGACATATAATAAACTGTGCATATTTAAAGAGCACTATTTGAGGGACTTCCCTGGTGGCGCAGTGGTTAAGAATCCACCTGCCAATGCAGGGGTCACGGGTTCGAGCCCTGGTCCGGGAAGATCCCACATGCCGCGGAGCAACTAAGCCCGTGCGCCACAGTACTGAGCCTGCGCTCTAGAGCTCGCGAGCCACAACTACTGAGCCCGAGTGCCACAACTACTGAAGCCCGCGTGCCTAGAGCCCATGCTCCGCAACAAGAGAAGCCACCACAATGAGAAGCCCACGCACCGCAAAGAAGAGTAGCCCCTGCTCGCCGCAACTAGAGAAAAGCCCGCACGCAGCAACAAAGACCCAACGCAGCCAAAAATAAAAACAAATAAATAAATTTAAAAAAAAAACGAGTCTACCTGCCAATACAGGGGACACGGGTTCGAGTCCTGGTCCGGGCGTGGGGATCCCACATGCCGCAGAGCAGCTGGGCCGTGCGCCACAACTACCGAGCCTGCGCTCTGGAGCCCGCGAGCCACAACTACTGGGCCCACGTGCCACGACTGCTGAGGCCCGCACACCTGGAGCCCGTGCTCCACAATGGGAGAGGCCCGCGCACCGCAATGAGGAGTGGCCCCCGCTCGCCGCAACTGGAGGGGGCCCACGCGCAGCAACGAAGACCCAACGCAGCCAAAAATAAATTAATTAATTAAAATAAATAAATAAATAAATAAAGCACATGGCCCTACTTTGGCCTTTAAAAACAGATAAATAAAAAATAAAGAGCACTCTTTGATAACGTCTGACACATGTACATGCCTGTGAAACCATCACCAAAATCAGCATAATAAACAATTCCATCGCCCTCCCCAAGTTTCCTGGTGCCCTTGTTACTCCCTCCCCCCTCTCGCCCTTCCGTGTACCACCCGCTCTGTTCCAAGGCAAGGACTGATCTGCTTTCTGTAACTACAGATTCGTCTGCATTTTTAAAAATTTCTGCAAATGGAATCATACAGCACGTACTCTGTTTTGTCCGGCTTCTTTCATTCAGCATAATTATTTTGAGATTCATCCATGTTGCTCCATTAATTCATTCCTTTTCATTGTAGAGCAGGGTTCATTGTATGGATACACACAATTTACTCATCCATCACCTGTCAATGGACAGTTTGGGGCTACAACAAATAATGCTGTTATGAACATTCATGTCCAAGGCTTTGTGTGGACACTTTTCATTTTTCTTGGGTAAATACCTAGGAGTGGAATGGCTGAATCACATGGTAGGTGTATGTTTATCTTTTTAAGAACTGCCCAGCTGTTTTAGCGAACAGTTGTATATAGTCTGACGTTCATTCAGACTATATGAATGTGAGAATATGAGAACTGCAACTGCTCCACGCCCTCGCAAGACTGGGTACGTTCAGTCTTTTAACATTTTGACCATTCAGGGAATTCCCTGGGGGTCCAGTGGTTTGGACTCCAAGCTCTCACTGCCGACGGCCTGGGTTCAATCCCTGGTCGGGGAACTGAGATCTCACAAGCCGTGTGGTGCAACCAAAAATAAAATAAAGTAAAATACAATTCTGGCCATTCAGATAGGTGTGAGGGTATCTCACCGTGGTTTCATGAGCAGTTCTAGTCACTGGTTGATGGTGAACATCTTTTCCTGTGTTTATCGTTGTTGAAGTATCTGTTCAAATCATTTGAACTTTTTTCCAGTGGGTTGTTTATTTATTAAGTTTTAATTCTTTACAGACTCTGGATACAAATATTTTGTCAGATATACGATTTACAGAACACTGTCAATCTGTGCCTCGATTTTTTCATTCCCTTAATAGTGCCAGTTAAAGAACAGAAGTTTTTTAATCTTGATGAAGTCCAATTTATCATTTTTCTCTTTTGGAGAAAGAGATCATGGATCATGTCTACAGTATTATATCCAAAAACTCCTTCCTTAACCCGGGGTTATGAAGACTTCCTACGTTTTCTTCTGGAAGTTTTACAGACTTAGGTTTATATTTAGGCCTATGTTTTAATGCCCTTTTAAAGTTAATTTCTGTGTGTGGTACAAGGTATGGATCAAAGTTTCTGTTTTTGCCTATGGATATTCAACTTTTCCAGCACTATTTGTTAAAAAGTCATCCTTTCTCCACTGAATTGCCTCTGAACCTTTGTTGAAAATGAGTTGTTACATATGTGTGAGTCTATTTCTGGACTCTCTACTCTGCCTTGATTAGCATAGCTTTAAAATAAGCCTGTTCACTTTGTTTAGCCAGTAAGGAAACTGAGGCCCAAGAGTTGACCTTATTTGCTTAAAGTGTCTTCCATTGGTGACACGTTAACTCCTAAGATTTAATTCTTTTACGTGTAAGGAGAAATTCTATGCCAAAAAAAAAATTAGTTGATATGACAGAAATCAACATATTTTTAGTAAAATACAGTCTCATTTTTGTGATGAAAACAAGGCTTAAAACTATGAAAAATAAATTTTTAGCAAGAGCAAAGAAACATATTTCAGTGACAAGAAGCATAACTCTCCAAACTTCAGAGACCCCTTCCCACTCCACTGCCCGGTCAGGGCTCCTTTCCACCCAGCTCAGGCCCCCGCCATGGCATCTCTAACCCTTGCACACTGGTGACCAGCGTTCTATTTGCTTCTTTACTGTTGGCATGTGATGAAAACATTTAAAATTCTTAACTCTACCCTTATTTGCCTATATACTGTTTAAGAAGCTATGTTCTGGAAAACGAAATATAAGCAGTTTGGTAAGGGATGCAGTAGAACGTCGAGATAAACCCAGTGCTTTGGAGGGGAGGTCGATGTGAGTGGAAATCTTCCCTCCATCACTGTGGTCAAGTTAGTTAACCAAGCTGTGGTGTCCTTGTCTCGGAGCTAATACTTCCTGCCTCGTGAATTGTCATGAAGGTAAACCAGGTAATGCTGAAAAAGCATTTAGCACAGCGCCTGGCAAATATCAGGCACTAACAGATAAGAGTTCTCCACAGTTTACCATCATAATCATTGGGGCCTTCCCCTTCTTCAACTGCCCTGCGCTGTACTCCAAGCTTCCCACCAGCTCCCTCTGATTCCTGGGGCACCTTCTAGCTACTTCTGTTCTGGTCACTTTCCAGCCCCTGGTTCCTTACATTTCTTGGTTTCAGCCTCCATGTGATACTGAGTCCAAATAAATAATCCCTCCTTCATGAACGCTGGATGGAGGGGTTTCTGTTTGCTGTTAGCACAGAAGCTTCCTTGGAAAGACAGGTAAATTAGCGTCTCCAGACTCGTGGTTCTCGCTGTCCAGTGGGCTGCTCTGGGTCATTTGGGGGTCACTGTTACCCCGGGGGGGGGCCCGGGAGGAGTGCTGGGCCAGAGGCACTGCTGGGTTGTGACAAAATGCATCATACAGGCAGTGAGCTAAAAACCTTTATCCCTCAGTGACAGCATCTAAACAAGGCTGGTCTTCACAGGTCATAAAAGGCGAAGCTATGGGAGTCAAATGACTGAAATCCCAAGAGGAAAAAAAAAAAAAAAAAATTAAAAAATTTCCTTTGATACCTCTGTTTTTCCACAGCAGAAATCTTGAAATTTCATATTCTTGATAAAGAAACATTCAACATTTGAAAAGATGCATTGGTAGAAGCAACATGTTACTTCAAAGATGCTTTTATAGTTTAAATGAGATATAATTATAACAGGTGATTGGAAAACAGGAATAAAATAGGGTGCTGATTCAATATACATAAAAATTAATACCATATTAATCAATATGTACAAAATAAATTTGGTGGCCTTCTTCAAGTATCCCTCCCTTTCCTTTTTCTTACTTTGTCTTAAAATTACCGTTTCAGTGAGCAAAACAGAATCAATCTAAATATAACCACAGACTTCCTCCCCTCCAGGCATAATGTACCAATAAAAACTTTTCCTGATGATGTAATACAGCCATTTTCATTCTGGTGCCACTGGCTTTCTCCTTTTACGTAGAGCAAACGGCAATAGACTCTTTTAGGAATTATTTAAAAAGTGAACTGACACAGCTTCAACCATGCCTGACAATGCACAACTCTCTTATTATCTGTACCACCTCTCTGATAGACGTCTGAGAACTTTACCCCTTGTTCCAGCATCAAGGAAAATACAATAAAATCTTGACAGAATATGAGGTTCTATGCCACACATCCAGCACAGTGCCTTATACACAGCAGGCATCTACTAAATGTTGGAAGAATGGAGCCACGGATTCAAGCTCAAGACACCGACAGGGCAAGTGGCCCCAGAGTTTCAGCAGGAATCCAAAATAGCAGCTCTATAGAGACCTAGAGGGTGACCATGGACACTGTCACCTCCCCTTCTCCATTCACAACCCAAAAGATTGACATCTGTAAGGTGTTTCATCCTGTTACAAATGCCACAAGAAGTTCAAGTGAAGGATTTCAGAGTCAGGCCCGAGATGAAAGAGATTTTATGGAGGGAAAGCACTGAGGGTTAATGACCTCCTCAACAAATAACAGGAAAACTGGGTTTCCTCAGAATAAAAGAACCATTTTTAATACATTCCACACTCACTTTCCACCATCCTCTCGCAGAGCCTGGCTCTTTATTAACTTTCTTTGAATAATAACCATGACTGTGTTACCAACAATGGGAACTTAACTTTTGATCCCAAAACAATAACTCTTGCTTCAGCAGCATTAATTTTGGCTACAGAAATAGATGGATGATTTTGCCTAAGGATATCTCTGGTTCTTCCAAGTTCCCCTTTCAATGTGTACAATGAAACCCTTCCATAAAAAATAAAGGTATACAATACATTCAGTTCTGTTAACAGCAGGTTTTCCAAAGCCCTTTAGCTCTGACTATATGAATACATACAAATATGGCATCATCATGTCAAGTTTTCCAACAATTTCATATCCTGAAATTATTACTGGGTAAAACTGTTCTGGTTTTCAAAGACAGAAGAATAAGAAGGTAGTAAGTAAATGCTGAAAAGCTTTCTCTAGGATTTTAGCTAAAATTGATTGATTAAATTATCAATCTCATATTCTAACCAGCAGGAGAAAATTCATTTATTGTAAGCCTTGTATTCTTCTTTTACTGCTGGAGGACTTTCATGCCTTGAACAAGGAACAGAGACAAACTTCTAAGTCGATCTCTAACTTTCTATGTGCCCTACACAAAGAGCATAAACAAATTCCTCCAACCAGGGTCACTTTTCCCCTTTCATTAGGGAAGCAGAAGTGGTCCAACTCAATCGCCTATGTATTCATGGGACAGCTCACATGTGGGCAAGAGTGTGGAGAAGGGCAGTCTTTCCTAGTCCAGTTTACTGAGGATTTAGATTGGGACAATCCTGTTGTGACCCCAAGTCAATTTCAGATCCATTTCTCAATTTAAAAATACAAATTTCTTTTTCATTTAAAAATCCTCTCAATCACTGAGGTTTCATTACATATTCCAAGCATGGTGCAGCCATTAAAAGCCCTTTAAAGGAAGATGATTTCATTCCAACTTAGCCCCAGGGAAAAAAAAAAAAGTATTTAAAAGTGTGATTTATTCAAAATAATCATCCATTTGACTTGGGGATGTTTAGCTTGATAAGCTTTGGAGCTTAGTTTTCTTTCCAGAGCAGATGACTCCTGAGTCATGACTGAAAATATCACTCATTTTAATAAAGGTAACAACTGACCCCTCCCCCCGAAAAAACCCCAAACACCAAGGAAAAGATATGCTAAAATGTGTTTTCAGTGGAAGTAAAAATGCTATTCAAAATCTAAAACTTGCACTTTAGGAGAAATGAATACTGAAAGCACTTCCTGTGCTTTAAATGACGTTGGAGGGCTCTGAAAGTTGAGTTTAAAAATACTCTCTAAGAATACAAGCCAAATGACTGCAGGATTATAAGTTCTCTCTCCCAGTTGTTCAGGTATTAAAAACAGGCACAAGTAAGAATAGCCTTCAAAAAAACTGAAACAGCACATGAGTAATGCAATCTACCCCAATAAGGATACGACACCACGGCCTTTTTCCTCCTTTTACGATGTACCTCTAAATCATAAGGTACCCTCCCATTCCCCTCCTTCCTGTATGGTCCCTTCTCTTTCAAAAAATTATTTTAAAGGACACATGACTAAAATGACAAGTGAAGGGCACATTCTTGGATTCCTCCTTTAGAAGCAGTGCTCTCGCTGCTGGAGGCACGGAGGCTGCCTAGAATCCAGCTTCCCCAGCAGGCATTCCAGCATTTGCCAAGTTATATTACACCATCTTCAATTCTCCAGAGGACATTTATGGACGAAAAGCAAAGCGAATCGCCTGCCCAGGTCCACCTCTCCCCCGGACATCATCCTGCCCCCTAGTGACTCTCCCTGCAAGTTCTACCCAGCGACCGGGCAGCATGGACCACAGCAGTCCCGCCCTGCCGTGTCCCCATCTTCTCCCACACAGTCACACCCTTCTATCCCGAAAACAAAACCACACAAGAGAAAACCAAGCTGTTCACTGTTCACAACAGCCAAAAAAGTGGAAACAATCTAAACGTCCATCAAGTAAAATGCTGTACATCCAAATAATGGAATATTATTCGGCCCCGAAAAGGAGTGAGGAACTGATACTTGCTACAACATGGATGAACCTTGAAGACATCATGCTAAGTGAAAGAAGCCAGGAACAATAAGGCCACATATTGTATGATTCCATTTATAAGAAATATCCAGAATAGGGAAAGCCCACAGAGACAGGAAGCAGATTAGTGGCTGCCAGGAGCTAGGGGGAGGCGAGCATGGGAAGTGATTATGGGCATTATAATTATAGGGTTTCCTTTTGAGGGTGACGAAACTGTTCTAGAACTAGACAGTGGTGATGGCTGCATGACATTGTGAATGTACTAAATGTCACTCATGGTAAATTTTACATGATGTGTATTTTACCGCAATAAAAAAATGTAAACAACAACAACAAAAGACAAGTTGCTGCTTTTCCTGGCCACTGTTTAATCTCTCTGCGTTCATTCAACACTAATATTTTCTAATACGTGGTTCACGCGACCTACCTCCATTTTCTCAGCCCTCATCTCATCCTTAAGCCCCTGAATTCGTATTCTTACCCCAAAAGACGTCCTCTTCCTCTGCACATAAACAAAAGCATGGACAACTATTTACAAAGGTCCCTACAAATGTTTTAATACAATTTGCTCCTGGAAACTGTCAATAGCCTCCTCCGTGAAATAATATTTGCCCCTGGCTTCCAAGTACGGCGTCTTCAGGACTCTTTTGGACCATCTTGACCTCGTGTTTCCTTTTCAAGCTCTCCTATGTGCCAGTGGGAACATTCCCCCAGGCCACCCTGGGCTCCCTGTCCTTTCCCAGTGCTTCGTCACCTCGCCTGGCATCACTCTAACCCTCCTTGTTTCAGGACGCAGTTCTCCCACATACTGGGGTCAAACTGCCTTTCCTCAGTGGGTGGAGATGTGAGTTGGTAAACCCACCCTCGACATTTTCAAACCAAGCCGGTTCTTTCATATCATAAGGAACACTATGGGAGTTTCCTATTGCTGCTACACGAATTATCAAATTAGTGGCTTCAAACCGCACCGATTTATCATTTTACGGTTCTGGTGATGAGAATCTAAAATGGGTCTGCCGGGCTGCATTCCTTCTAGAGGCTCTGGGGGAAGATCCGTTTCCTTGGCTCTTCCGCCTTCTGGAGGCTGCCTGTCCTTGGCTCATGGCGCCACACCCCATCTTCAAGCTAGCAGCATCTTCTCTCCTCTCTGCCTGCCTGCCTGCCTCCCTCTCACAAAGACCCTTATAGTTACACTGGCCCGTCTGGGTAATCCAGGATCACCTCCCTTCGTAAAGATCCTCAACTTAATCACATCTGCAAAGTTCCTTTTGCCATGTTAGGAATATAATCCCAGGTGCTGGGCATTAGGAGGCAGACATCTTTAGGTGGGTGGTAGGGGGATTATTTGGTCTAGGACATACTTTGGCAGCCCTTTCTTTCATACACGTTTCTAACAAGCAGGGACCTTTGCCCTCAGTATTTCACAGGTCAGTTGCTGGCCTGGGGCAAACAACTCACAAGAAGTCCTCTCTCCATGAAACCAGAAATTAAGCCATTTTCTGAGATTCTTGATTCAAGGTTATTTAGAGCTCTGTGGGAGGGAAAAATCCATGGGTTTCCATTCATTTCCAAGAGAGGAAAAAGTACTAAGTCAGGGACCAGCAAGGGAAGGAGACTCTGGACAGCACGTAATAAAGAACATTCAGAAGATTTCTTGAGACACTGGATAGAAATACACAGTAAACAGGGTGATACACTCAAAATACTGCTGAGTTCTTGGAGGCCTCGAGCATCAGCCTGTTTCTAAACTGAGAAGCAGAGTCATCTGTCATTGTTTTGGGCCATTTGTACGTGAATTTCCTCCCCACCCAGTCTGTCTTATTCTCCTTTGATGCAGCCTATCACTACTCTTCATCCTTGTTCATTTTTTCACCCCGCCTACGTTAAAATGTGTGCGTAACCTGGCACAGACCTGTACAGATAGAGGTGTAACCTTTAATTGGATCTTACTGTAACTGAAGCGACACTGGTGTTTTTGTCCCGCTGAAATGTGCACGTACTAAAATCACTGGTGCCACGCAGCTAGGCCTCAACAGCAGGCATGTTATCCTCAGCCTCTCCAACACGCTGATGGCCCAGCTCTCCCACACCCTCTAGCGGCGGCCAGCCCTAGAGCACTGCCAAGCGTGCAAGGAAATCATTCCAGCTGTCAGAGCCCAAGTGTGGATGCAGACTTTACACAAGCTTTCAAATATACAGTATTCTGGCTTAGAAAACCACTCACTTTATGTGTTAGGCATTTGCCTTTTCCCTTTTTGTGACTGTTGGTACTGTCATGCAGTAAACTCAGAAACTCACAGAAGCAGTGGACAGTCTGGTAAAAAATGTCCCAAGTCCAATGCAAAGAGAGCATATAAATCAACTGTGGTGCAGTCACATGGTGGAATATTACACAGCAACAAAAAAGAAGGAACTGCAGCTATACACAGCAACATGGATTTATCTTTTTGTAAAAGTTTAGTGGTAAGATATTAGTTCTAGAAGACTACATAAATATGGAACCATTTTTAATAGACCTCAAAAGTGAAATTTTTATTTAGGAATACATGTATATGTAATTTAAATATATATGTATACATATATATATATATATACACATATACAAATATTTATATACATACACATATATTTATATGCATTTATATATATATCTATATACATATATACATATAAATACATATACATATATTTATATGTGTATACAAACACACACACATATTTTTTTTAAAGCAAAGGAACAAAGAACACAAGTATCAGGACCGTGCTTGCTTTTAGCCTGGGAAGGCAGCAGGAGAAGGTCAGGGAGATGCAGTAGCCTCAATCCTGTTTGGGGGGAAGTTCATGATGATCTGTTTTATTATAATGACTACAACTTCTGTGTATGTTACATATATCCTTCAATATATAAAATACGATCATTAAAAGATAATTTAGGAACATGTGTAGGTAGGCAGGTTGGATAGACTGATAGCTGACCGATGGACAACTGACAGCTGAGAGACAGACAGACTGGCTGACCTACAGAACCCAGGGATGGGGTGTCCAGAAGAGAACACACTGTCTTCTCAGGTTCATTCTTGTTTGAATTGCCCAAAGACTATAGCTTGGAGTATAAGGATAGAGATATAAATCTTACTCTGGAGGATACAAAGAGTTTCCAAATTTCACTTAAATAAGCTTTCTGGGGGTGTCTAAATCATGAGGATATGCACGCAGGCCCTTCACCTGTACCTGTCACTGAGCCTCAGAAAGGAAGGATTTAAGAACTTTTATCCCACCCCTCGAACACCACCTAACCTTGGAAATTCATCATTTTAATGTATTGCTCAATAACACATTAGTCATTTTTCTTTGCCCCAATCCTATGAAGCTCAGCATCAAGTGACACTTGGGCTGGTCAGGGCCCCCTTGTAATGCCTCTGACGTATTCCTGAGGCTCCCGCCCCCCCTCTGAGCCCCGCTGCTTCTCTGCACTTCAACCCTGACCTGTTTCCAAGGCCTGGGCCGTGCCATCTGCGTAACCAGAGCCCCATTTCCGGTCAGCAGCTCAGGAGCCGGAGCCCTTACGTGAACTGAATACCTGAAGCGGTGTGTCGTCTCCCATGTCCACAGTCACAGGCCTCACCCTGACTGGTGGGGTGCTCTCCCCTTTCACTGAGTATCTTTCGTCTCTCTTCATGTTAAAGGCTATGCATGTTCATTATAGAAGTAAAATGTATTGATAATAAACAAAATCAAGAAAACAAAAACCACCTGTCTTCCCTTCGCAAGAGCTACCAGACATGTTCAACACATAACTGTAAGGTACTGTGCATTATACCTCCCTGTAATGCTTTAAATCTACAATTTTTTTTACAATTAGCAATAAATGATACATTTTCATATCTCATATCCCATTTTCATACTTTCACAATATGATCTTAATTAGCTACATAATATTCCATTTATTCTAGTTACTACAGTTGCATTAAAAAAAAAAAACTTACTAGTATAAAACAAAAATCACCAGGCCCCAGGGCCTTTGCACTTGCTGTTCCTGCTGACTAGAAGCTCTTCAACCAGACATGATTCACAACTTCACCTCCTTCAAGTCTTTGCTCAAAACTCTTCTTCAGTGAGGGCTTTCCTGAGCACTTTAATACAACTTGACCCTCACCTCCCACCCTCACACTCCCTGATCCCCTCTCCTGCTTCAGTTTCCCTTAAACATCGTTCACCATCTAACATTATGTATTGTAGTAATTTATTTTCTGTCTCACTCACTAGAATGTGACCTGCAGGAGGACAGAGTTGTTGCTTTTTGTTTAATTCTACTAATGCCTAGAAGTACTGGCAATAAAGGCACGCAATAAATATTTGTTGAAACGATGAATGAACAAAATCAGATACAATTTTACAAAAAGACTGGAAAAAATAAAATTGAAAGTGAGTTTAATTTCTGGGTGATGGGTTTATAAGGTTTGAGTGTTCTTTTGTATAAGTTCCCTATATTTTCAGTTTTCTAAATCACATGTATTACTTTTAAAGTCAAGAAAAAAGTTATGTTTTAAATGCTATTAGGCAAATATGACTATAAATATTGTTTAGGAACAATAGAGAGAGAGAAAGAGAAAGACAGACAGACAGAGAACAAGAAGTTTCAAACACCTGTGAAGTCTTAATTTATGTTCAAATAATCACTGCATAGGCCAGGGAAAGTTAAGAGAAATATTAACTACTAATCATTCTTCCTTCTGGTAATTTAAGTTTATTGAAGCAAGAATGCGACTAGGTAACAATTAGTCTAGCTTACTTACTTGATATATTTATAAGTGAACTACATTCTCAAATCCTTAATAATGCAGGATCCAGTACCTAATCAAACCTAATAAGCAAGGAGCCTAAGAGAATCTGAAAACATAGATTAAAATGATCAAAGCTGGAATTTTTGCTTCTTATGAAGTGGCTGTAGACAGCCATGATGAAGCCACAGAAAACAGTGACGTACACACATTTTTAATTAAGCAAAGATGAAACAGAGCTAAAATAATGGGGAAAAAAGCTGACTGGACTCGTTACTGAATAAGATTATGGAATTACGTTAGCTTTAAGAAATGTCCCAAATTATCAAAACCGAAAATTATAAACTATAATAAAATATAATATTGAGTGCAGTTTACTTAGGAGCCCTGAGTATTAAGTCAGGGGCTGCTGCTCCCAGACTCACTGAGAGCCTGACTCCTGGTTTCCTGCCCACGTTTTGACTTGATAAATCTACTTGAATATAAGGAGAACATGTTACTCATGAAAGGAATGCACAGCCAGGAACAGGTCTAACAATTTGTCTCCCTTGTCAATGAAGCCAGTGGGCTATGAAATGTACTTCCTGTTTCATTTTCTTTCTTCTTTTATTTTCTTGAGGTATAGTTGACGTACAATATTATATAAGTTACGGGTGTACAACATAGTGATTCACAGTGTTTTAAAGTTATACTCCATTTATAGTTATTAGAAAATACTGGCTATATTCCCTGCATTGTACAATATATCCTTGTAGCTTATTTATTTTATACACAGTAATTTGTACTTCCTGTGTCATTTTATTTTTAATGCCTAAGAAATAGATCAGTTGCTGTTGTGAAGATGCACGTCAGTTTCAGGGAGGGCTTTTAGCTTGAGGGGCTCCTGACAGGAAAAAACAGCCCTTAAAGTTCTAGCATGAGGCATTTTTAGGAAGTCAACACTTTTTATGTAGAGACCCCACTGAGGGTGAAGAGATAAGAAGCAGAATTGTCCCCTTTGCCCTCAAACAGCTTTCAAAACGGCTTGTAGTCCTTTGTTCCGCACTTGTCTTCAACTGGTCTGATTGTCAAAGTACAACTTTTAAGAATGAACACAACAGATTGGAATCTGGGTGAAGAATTCTACGCCACATTGCAGCCGCGCTGCCTAAGAGCTCACCATCTCTCAGTTGCTGAATGGGTCCGTTCTTTCCGGAGAGACAGGAATAAAAGGGCTTCAACTCTCCATTGTGCGATCTATGACTACAGAATTGTGCTCAATTATTATTTTTGAAAAAAGGAATAAAAGGCCTATTCGGATTTTTATGTTGGCAGGGCAGAGACTTTCAAAGTGGTGCTTTGCCCCCAGGCTGGCCCAGGCATCTCCAGCCAAAGACTCCCCAAGCCCAGATACGCTTGTGTTAAAAAATCCAGCATATTCTGAATTTAAGTGAATTTTCTTTTTCTGAGTAAAAGAATTTTTCATTTAATCCAGTCGAATGTATCCTTCACAGCAAGACTTTCTTTTAAAACTCATGGAGATGTGGCTCCCTAAGCGCAGTTCTGGCTGAAGTTAAAAAATAAAGCTTCCACATGGTATGCCTTCTCAGAAAGGTGACAAAATACAAGCTACAAGGTGATTTTATAGGCACTTTTGAAAACACTAAAACTGTAAACTCTAGTAGTTTCAACGCATGAGTCAGAACTACTGCTGTGCCTAATAGCAAAGAAAGAAAGAAAACTTTTTAAGCTACCATGTGACTACTTAGTGCTTCTGACTTGGTGATTCCTCCTGTCTGTGGAATTTTGATGAGTGATAACGATTCATAAATACGGAATACGCAGTTTTCATACTAAATTCTGTTCCTCAGAGGAGACAATTTAGCAAATGCTAGATGACTTTTCACTTTTAACGGAAGCATGGTGTTGTGCTCAAGGAGTTAATTAATTAGACGGCTCTTACTTACATGCTCCAGTTGGTTCTGGGCCTATGAGCTGGGGCAAGCTCAGGACTGGGCTTTACAACCGACAATTCTTGGCTCCTTTTCTCCAGAAAAAAATAGAAACAGAACACTTTGGCAATTATCTGGAAGTTGACAAGACACAAGGGCATTTCATCTCACCAAGTAGGGCCACAGAATTGCTTCTCTTAAGAGCAGGTGAGAGAGAGAGAGAGAGAGAGAGAGAGAGAGAGAGAGAGAGAGAGAGAGAGAGAGAGGAGGAGTCCTGGGATTTGACCAAGCTGCAGGCAAAAAGCCCACAACTCCTGCTAACCCCTGCTGGCTCTAGAAAGACTGCGTCTGTTAATTCTCTGCTGTGCCCACCCCAAGAGTCAGCTCAAGGAAAGGCAAAGTAGATCTGATGCCCTCGTTACCTTCTTGGAAAGCCACTCCCCACTTCCTGTGAAAGACACCGGCTGAGGCATCGGGATTCTGGCGATGTCTGTTATTAAATCCCAGAGTTCTCAGCCGTAATTTCCAAAATCTGTAGCGTTGATGAAAGAATTGTATTTTCTGTAAATTGACACTGAACAGTAAAACAGGATTTATGATGAGAAGAGCTCCTTCATCTGGATTATAACGTACAAAACTATTAAAGAATTAGGGAAAGAAATTTTGAATGATCGATGTATACATAAGTAAAAGTACTTTTTTCTAATTTATACTTCCTTAGAAAAACCAGGCCAAACTGAAACCAATTTCATGTTTTTAAAGGTAATGGGCACAATTTCTCCTTTGTTAACAGAGGCTATTATTCAGTCAGCGGCCACAGTCACACGAGAATTAAGAACCATGATACCACGGGTCACGTTTCATCCCAAGACTAGGAATGAGCCATAGAAGATGTTAATTTGGTTCAGTTGACAGACTGCTCCGTATAAATCCTGTTCATATTGCAGAGTTGGGGCTTACTGTTTAGTAAAGAAAAAGGGCAAGCACCAGCCCTTCTCAGGACTTACACACTGAGAATCACATTTGCACAAAATGAACTTTCCAGGTACAAAAATTGATATGTGAATGGCATCTGATTAAAATGATCCAATTTTTATTGTTGATGACATCGGAAATTTGATGCTGGCTTTACTGTTATTTACTAGTTAGGTATAACACGTTATACTTGTGAATACCCTTCTTGTACATAGACATCACCATCTTCATGCTAAATTTTGGAGGAAATGCTTTAAGCTTAGCTGACAAAAGCACCTTTTCCCAGAGTCTGTGAAATAAGCCACTAGGATTATAGGAGGGAAAAAATTACTTTCCTTTCCAGTTTTACTGAGATATAATTGACATATAACCTTGTGTAAGTTTAAGGTGCACGATATGATGATCTGATAGATGTACATATTGCGAAGTGATTACCACAATGGATAGTTTACACATCCTTCACCTCACATCATTACCATTTTGTCATTGTGGTGGTGAGAACATTTCAGATCTACTGTCTTAGCAACTTTCAAGTACACAATATGGTACTGTTAGCTAGAGTCACTATGCTGCACATTAGTTTCCCAGAACCCATTCATCTTATAACTGGAGGTTTGTGCCCTTTGACCGACACCTCCTTGCTTCCACCCCCGGCCCTGGCAACTACCAATCTGCTGTTTTTTTTATGAGCAACTTTTTTAGATTCCACATAAAAGGGAGATCACACAGTATTTGTCTTTCTCTGTCTGACTTATTTCACTTAACATACGCCTTCCAGGTTCATCCATGTTGTAGAATTTCCTTCCTTTTGAATGGCTGAGTAACATTCCATTGTGTATATATACCAGTTTTCTTTATCAATTCATCCACTGGTGGACGCTGAGTCGTTTCCATGTCTTGGCTACTGTGAACAGTGCTGCAGTGAACACGGGGGAGGTGTGTGCACACATCTCTTCAGGACAGTGATTTCATTCCCTTTGGATCGAGACCCAGGAGTGGAATTACTGGACCATCTGAATGTGTTATTTTTAGTTTTCTGAGCAACCTCTATACTGTTTTCCATAGTGGCTGCACCAACGTACATTCCTGCCAACAGTGCACAGAGCTCCCTTTTCAAGGAGCTCCTTTTTAATGGAAAAGCTCTACAACGGCATAATGAAGGCAGAGTGGTCCATGATTTCATCCACCTTTTGAACAGTGAATTTCATGGCCCTTAAACAAGCCCTACAGAGAAAAGGCCTGGTTCACTCTGAGCCTGAGCGCAGACCACTAGCGCAATGCTGGGAGGAGGAACAATCACGCCTGGCGGACAGACCTGGGAATCCCAGCTGTGCAGGCTGTCACGGGGGGTGGGGAGGGGGGAGAGGGGGAGAAATGCTGATCTCTTTTCTTCCTTTTTTAACTTTTTAAAAATAGATTTTATTTTTTTAAAGCAGTTTTAGGTTCACAGCAGAATCAAACAGAGATTTCTCATATACCCTCTGCCCCCCCACACACACACAGCCTTCTCCAGAATCAGTGTTCCCCACCAGAGCGCTGCATTTGTTACAACTGATGAACCTACATTGACACGTCATAATCACCCCAAACCCAGAGTTTACATTAGGGGTCACACCTGGCATTGTACATTCTATGGGTGTGGACAAAAGTGTAATGACCTGTATCTACCATTATAGTAACATACAGACTATTTTCACTGCTCTAAAAATCCTCTGTTCTCTGCCTGTTCATCCCTCCCATCCTCGCGAGCCCCTGGCAACCACTGATCTTGTTACAGTTTCCATAATTTTGCCTTGTCCAGAATGTCTTATAGTTAGAATCATATTGTACATAGCCTTTTCAGATTGGCTTCTTTTGCTTAGTAATATGATTAAGGTTTCTCCATGTCTTTTCATGGCTTGATAGCTCATTTCTTTTCAGTGCTGGTTAATATTCTATTGTCTGGATGTACCACAGTTTATTTATCCATTCACTTACTCGAGGACATCTTGGTGGCTTCCAAGTTTTGGCATTATGAATACAGCTGCTATAAACATCTGTGTGTTGTTTTCTGTGTAGACCCAAGTTTTCACTCCTTTAAGTAAATACCAAAGAGTATGACTGCCAGACTGTATGATAAGAATATATTTGGTTCTGTAAGAAACCACCAAACTGTCTTCTAAAGTGGCTGTACCATTTTGCATTCCCACCAGTAATTAAGGAGAATTTCCCTATATTAGAAAAGAAGAAACATCCAGTTTCCTAAGGTGGAAAGTGTTTGCATTGATGTTAATTCTTTTGCTTGTATGCTTAGGGTTTACCCACTTAGCAAGGTACTGTAGTTGAGATCATATTTTATCATTTTTAGGATTTAGAAATGTTGATTTCTAACTACCGCCAAGTGAGGGCGAAATTTCTGAGCTCAGCACCTCAGACCCTGGAAGTGGAAAGATCCTAATCCCACCTGCCTCACATGAGCAAAACAGCACCTCCTTCTGCCTGCAAAGATCCTCCTATCCAGCACTGTATTTTATTCTTCAAATAAGGTGGTTTTGAATTTTTCAATGTTAAAAACACGGCACTAGCAAGTACCAGATGCCAAGAGTCACTGTAAATAACAAACCAAATCATCATCAAAGAAATTAGAGCAAAACATATTTTAATTTCACATCTCCAACGTGAACAATAGAAATCAGAATGAAATTACACAATGGAAAGTGCAGTGAAAAAGTTTTGGAAAGTATCCTTTCTAGTGTGAATTAAATCACTTTGAAAGAGGCACTGGCCAAACCAAAAGGTAAAAGGATAACAATATGAAAGGAACACTAATCCCCCTCAAATCACATCATAGACTTTTTAGGGCTGCAAGAGATATTCGAGATGATTCTCTCTCACCTCTTCACTCAGCAGGTAAGAAAACTGAGGCCAAGAGAGGAGTGAACTTGACAAGATCACTAGCTGCAGGGTTGGGACCAGGATGGAAAATTAGCTGCATCTGAATATCCATCTGGGTGATCCTGAAGTAAATGAGACCCTCCCTAAAAAAGGCCTATTTCCATGATCATGGCTTCTCTGGGGGCACATAGGCAGCTCCCCAACGAGTGGAATATTATAAATCTTAAAAAAGCCGCATTATAAGGAGCTACTCACTCCCTGACCAAACCCAACACTGGCAAAGTGAGAGCCTTGGTCCTGCTGTGCTCACTAATAGCTAATATTTTTTTCAGATCCTTATCAAACATTCCAATAATTTCTATGTTAAGAGGAAGTGCACAGTGGGAATTCTCCCAGGCAACTTATAACTACTTCAGAAGGGCTGTGGACAGCAAGGGCTTCAGTAAAGCCCTTGGCGGGTCAAACTGAGTATCAGTAAATCTGAAAGAGTATTGCTTCGAAGAGCTTTTAAAACTTCTTTGAAATTACACTAACTCACTTGGTCAGATCTTCTTCCTCCAACCAGAATTAGGGAGCACGCTCAATTTCTTCACCTGACAAATGGGGAAACACCTGCAGAGAAAGCTTAAGACACTTATCCAAGGAGGCCCAGTGTGTCTGCAGGGGCAGGACGGAAGCCAGGACCTGGACTGCCAGGCCAGGGGTGGGTCTGTGCCTGGAGGATCAGCTTTCCCTTCTTATAGCCCATATCTCCCTCTGCTGAGTCTTTGGCAAGTTTACATTCTGCCCATGAAAATCTGGGCTCCAAAATGAAGGAACAAGCACGCAGAAGTAAACTGATCATAAAATTAGCCTTTACACCTGAAGTAAGCATTATTTTCATGAGCACAGCTTCTAAGAGTACATTATAGGGGCTTCCCTGGTGGAGCAGTGGTTAAGAATCCGCCTACCAATGCAGGGGACACGGGCTCCAGCCCTGGTCCGGGAAGATCCCACATGCCGCGGAACAACTAAGCCCGTGCGCCACAACTACTGAGCCCACGTGCCACAACTGCTGAAGCCCACGTGCCTAGAGCCCGTGCTCTGCAACAAGAGAAGCCACCGCAATGAGAAGCCTGCGCACCGGAACGAAGAGTAGCCCCCGCTCACCACAACTAGAGAAAGCCCGCGCATAGCAACGAAGACCCAATGCAGCCAAAAATAAATAAACAAAATAAATAAATTTATTTGAAAAAAAGAGTACATATATACCAGGTTATGGTTTTTTTCATGGGTTTTTAAAGGCGTTACTTTGTTTCCGTTGTGAGCCTTCACTGCATGTTGTCTACTTTGATGCAAGTCGAGCACCGAACCATCCCTCTGTCAAGTCACACAAGGGTATTCTTAAGGCAGAGTTTAAACAAATAAATAACTACAAAAATTCATTTCACTGGAACACTGACCCTTACATTTTCTCACTTTTCCACTTCTCATATGCACAGTTGGTGATGTGAATTCTGGTCCTCTCATCACCTGCCCCACCTCTTTTCTCTTCCATGTGAGAAGAGAGCCTTTACTTCAGGATGGGGGATGGCAAATGAAAAGGGGACTCATTTGCCTGTGGCTGCACAAGGAGCCCAGAGCCCTGTGGACATTCGCTGCACCCTCCCACCTACAAGCCTCTCAGCCCCTCCTCCTCGTCTCCTTACCCCAGAGTTCTCTGAACCGACAGCCTGGTTAACCTTCGGGAATGCTCCTGCAGAGTTCCGGGACTTGGGGTTGCCCTGTTCTTCCCCCACTACAGCACGTTGCTCAGGCTCCAAAATGAGGTCTGAGAGGAAATCCCCAATGAAAACACCCCCATCCTCACACATCATGACTCTCACGCGTGCACATGGCCCAATATTACAGCAAGACACGAACTATTTCCTAGAACGAGTCCTGATTTTATCCTCGCCCTCACTTCGACTGTATTTTTCTTTATGTTCCCACTCTTGTAGATTACTATGATCAATCCTGTCACTAAACTACGGTTTCAGAGATGCATCTCGGCGGCCCGGTCACCTCTCCCACCTGCCCTCCATTAGCCATAACATGAAAAGAATGTTCCCTACCTTTCACTGAAGCTTCTCCACAACTGTGCACCTGCAATAGAAGTAAATGGGAAATGTTAATGGAGGTATTTTCCTCTTGAGGCATTTCCCAACTTAGAAATAGTCTGAGCTATTTAAAATGGACCGCTTAGATCTTAAAACTCCAGAAATGATCAGTTCATACGGCGTATACTTCTGCTACCATAACTCATTCGGGCAAGTTGCCCACAAATATCCATTGAGGTTCTACCACATGCAAAACACGTGGATAGGTACCACGGAAGATGGAGCATCGTGTAACACATGGTCCTGCCTCAGGGACCGTACTGTCCAGTGGGGCGGACCGAACCCGCACTCCAGCAAACCTGAACCGAGGCAGGTGGTGTAGGAACTCTACAAGAAACATAAGCCATGGGAGTTCAGGGAGGAGAGAAAACGTGGCTGGTCAAGAAAGCAGCCGTAACAGAGGTGGTATTTAAGGTGAACTTTGAAATGGTACTGACAAAGGAGAACTGAAACAACTACCATTTGAGAAAGGAGATTTTTATCTATTCATTCTTTAGGTGTTTTGAGCTTGTATCTATGCTCAAATGAAATCAACATTTATATACACACACACACACACACACACACCTAGATCTCACTTGCTTTCTTAATTCTCCAATGACTTTCTTCACTGCACTATGCCTTGACACTCTACTCCCCGCTACCAGTTTTAATGAAGTTCAAGAAAAGAAATGGCCAAGAGGTGGTTTCTGCTTTTTCCATCGAACAAAAGCCAAAGGTGTTGTCCCTTTTGTTCTTCAGTATCCCCCAGTAAAGATGCATGTGATAAATCCTTCTTAAAATTCAGCCACAGGAAAAAGTTTCTCCGAACTGCTTGAATCCTTTTATCAGACTATTAGAATTGTGCAATTGACCTGGTTTTGCTTTCTGCCTAGATGAACAAACAAAGAAGATGTAGTGTATACATATATTACAATGAAATATTTGGTCATAAAGAAGAATGAAATCTTGTCATTTGTGGCAACATGGATGGACCTGAGGGTATTATGCTAAGTGAAATAAGTCACACAGAGAAAAACAAATACTGTATGATTTCACTTATATGTGGAATCTAAAAAAACAAGTGAAGAAACAAAATAGAAACAGACTCATAGATACAGAGAACAAACTGATAGTTGCCAGAGGGGAGGGGGTGGGGAGATAAACAAAAACAGGTGAAGGGGATTAAGAGGTACAAACTCCCAGCTATAAAATAAATATGTCATGAGGATGTAACGCACACATACAGAATCTAATCAATAATATTGTAACAACTTTGTATGGTGACAGATGGTAACTGGTCTTTCTGCAGTGATCATTTCACAACGTATAAAATATTGAGTCACTATGTGGTACACCTGAAATCTGAATACAATTGTGTTAATTATAACAAAAACACTGGAAAAATGAGTACAGTTGCTGGCTAAGGGAGCAAGGACGTTAGAACGGTGGGCGCAGCAGCGCCGCGATCACTGAACGTAGACCAGGGTGGGGCAGCACAGGGCTGAGGACGGTGCAGTGTAAGAGGCCGAGCAGAAGCGCGCTTGAACTGGGGTCACGGAGCTGGTGCAATGGGAGTGAGCGGCCGGGGTGGGGCCGGACAGAAGGAAGCACCGAGGACTGACTGCCAGCCTTGCAGGGGCTGGAGACAGAACTTGCGAAGGCTAAGGTCAAAGGTGCAGGAACGGTCTCGGGGACCGAAACCGGGTTTCACACGAGCCACCAGGGTACAAGCGGGAATGACAGAGCGTGGCATGGGCACAAAGGCCTACAGTTCACAGGCCACGAATCCAGGTGGGTCCACGTTCAACCGCGACCAGAAGGCGGCATCAAATGGATGGTGCAGATTTGGCTGGAGGAAAGGCATAAAGGGACAGTGTTTGGCGATGCCTGCACAGGCGGCGTGCGGGAACCTGCTCAGCCCTCCTCCACTGCCCAGTGCAGTCGTTGAAGAGCATCTCAAAGACAGCAGGGTGCGGAAATTACTGGTTCTTTGGCAAAGAGACAGAAGGAGAAGGTGGTCAAGAAAAACTGAAGGCCGCAGGAGGAGTTTCCCACACCGCAGAAGCATCCCCAGAGCCCAGAGGAAGGGGTTAATTCTGGGGAGCACAGAGTCAAGCACACAACAGCGAGACCATGAGAGAGAAATCCATCACGGCCGAGGGCGTCCACACCGGTGACTCAGAAACCAGAGACACGGGGTCCCTGGGTTTTGCAACGATTAAGTCCCAAGAAGGTATCGCCACACTTCTGCTCACCTATTTCGTATTAAGTACCTAAGACGGTATTAAAGATATGATGGAGGGAGAGGAGGGGTACAATGAAATCGTAACAAGAGAATCTTAATCCCTTCAGCCAAAAATGCTGTGGGAAGCGGGGAAGCTGGCGGAGAGGCGAGGGGCCAGGTGACCTGGGGGTCCTTTCCTCACTGCTCCTGCCGTGGGGCCAGGGTAGCTCATGAGAGCCAGGCGGTTCTGGATGAAGCCACGGAGCTACCATCCCCGCCTCTGGACCCAACTTGAAGCCGATTCTGCGCCGCCCAGAGACCAGTTCATCACCGCAGGGCCCTGGGCTGAAGGGCCTGCAGAGCCAGGCTCCTGCCGACCACGCGTGGGGCTCAATGGGCCTTTGTCCTAAAAGACTCGGCTGCAGAGGACGACGCAGGCACCAGTGCTGCTTCAGCCACAGACCGGGAGCGCTGGGAGAGCACGGCCATGAGTCCTGCCTCTCCTTTTCTCCTCAGGCAGTAGAAACACTGTATTCAGAGCAACGTCCCCTGGTGAAAACCCGGACGGAAAGATTGGCCTGTGACAAATGCCCGCCCTACAGGCTGGAGCGTGAGAGGTGGTCTCGGGCAGAGAGGCACTGGGGAGAGGAAGGCGCTCAACATGGACCGGCTGATGGGTGAACAGACCCATGCTGTTCGGGTCGCGGGTCGGAGCTAAAGAGAGGGGACCGTTACTGACTGAGGCGCTTTTGTTTCACGCTCTTGTCTGACCCTTAGACAACCCTGTGGTATAAGGAGGATTTGCCATTTCACAGGATAAACAGGTTCGGATTATGTAGGAGGCTGAATAACGGCCCCCAAAGGTATTGGGTCTTAATCCCCGAAACCTGCAACATGTTACTTTACATGGAAAATGGGATTTACCAAACATGACAAAGTTATGGGCTATGAAATGGGGACACTGTCCTGGATTATCCAGGTGAGGCCCAAATGGAATCACAAGTGTCCTTGTAAGAGGAAGGCAGAGAGAGAGTTGACACAGGCAGAGAAGGAGGTGATGGGATCACAAAGGCACAGACTGGAGAGATGTCCCACAAGCCAAGGATACCAGGAACCGGCAGAAGCTGGGACGCTCCAGGAATCCGGGAGCGCGGCCCTGCCCGCGCCTTGATTTTGGCCCCGTGATACTGATTATGGACTGTAAGAGAAGACATTTCTGTTGTATTGAGGCACCAAGCTTGTGGTAGTTTGTCACTGCGGCCATAGGAAACCAATACGGTCTTTGACGGGGCCTCTCCACAGCTGAGAAATGGAGCCACCTAGCTCTAGAAGACTGGTATTCTTCCCACCCTACCACCCCAATTTTTTAAAGGACTGAATCTTTGCAGTGGAGAGCTTTCCTGCAACTTAATACGAAAGTTGCACGTTTGCAAGAACATCAAGCTGGTGAGGCAACGCAGGTAACGGTCCTCGTGAGAGTGAGAAAAGGACAGTCACAAAGTCTTTCCACTTCCTCCTTGCCCCCCCCCCCCACCATTTGTCCGTTCCTTATAACTTGTGCCCAGACTGGGACCAAATTTGTACACCACTGAAAACATCGAGATGCTCAGCTTGCTTTGTGAGGTCCCTTGCCCTACTGAGCTAGAATGACTGCAGGTAAAATAGGTTAAGTGGCTATTTCTTCTAAGATTCCTCTGAGGGAGCTCCTAGAGGGTGAAAATGTTACCAAACCTATTTGAGAGAAACAGGTTCTCCTCCTCCATCAGTTATGAATCAAGGCAGAAACACAGGTATCGCCATGCATTGATCTCACCAACCCCAGCACAAAGCCCTACAGCTCGGGGATGTCCCACCTCTAGGCAGAATTAATACGTCTGAAGTAAACAGAAAGTATCAGGCCAGGTGCCTGTTAGGGTTAGAAGGTAGAGAGTTAGGTGTCTGTTCTCTGAAACAGAAAAGAGGCGGGTGGGGAGGAGAAGAGGGAGAGAAGGAAGAATGTGTACAAGAATATAAACTAAATCTACAGATTCAAGAAAAGCAATAGCTGGACAAAACCGATCTGTTCACCTTCCCAGAACAGCGAATGAAGGAATCACCTTCAAACCTTGAAACACACCCATGTAAAACAATCTTTCTAAATGGTTTACACATGAGTTAGTTTAAGAACCATAAAGACTTAAAATATAAACCAGATTTAAAGCGCACCACAGAACACTATGATGGTACATCCGTAACAGCCTATACCCCTGGTCCCAGGGTCAGTGTTAGGGAGGAAAGAGTGCCTCCCACAAGCAGCTTCAGTATCCCCGCCAGGGCTAGGACCCTGGACAGTTCTTATGTGCCTCCACCTATATGGACCCCTACCAAAATCATCCCTCCATCTGGGGTTACATTTAGTGGAATCAACTGCTTCACTGTAACCCCCTCTTAGCTATTTTTGATCAAATCAATCTTATTTCACTTAATTTCATGGGGCTCAATTATTCCAAGCAGGGATTTTTGTCTATCTACAAAAACTAGCTCAAACCCTGGTAGAAAGAAGCTCCTCCAAGTATGGAAAAGCTTGACTCGGATGTATGATATAGTTAAATTACTCAGAAAACCTTAAGCAAATTTTTTAAATAATTCAAGTTCTCACCTGAATTTTTTGAAAAATTTGGTGTTTAAAATGAATTTATTTGTCAATTCATTTTTAGAAATGTATTTAACCGTTACTTAATTGTTTTTAAGCCCTGAACTTATTGTTTTTCTCCACAGAGGCAGAGAAAACATTTATATAAACTAGCCCATTTTCCAATGGCCCAGTTTCATCATGTGGGATGTAATAAATATTTAACTGATATCCTCACTGCAGCCTACTTGAATACCAAAATGGTATTTTAAATAACAGCACTTAGAGCCAAAAGAGAAACCAACACACACAAACCTTTTGCCCAGCAGCAGTAGCTATGACTACGGACAACATCACTTAAATAAATAATAAATAGTAAATAAATTTAATAAATTTAAAAATAATATTTAACAAACATTCAAAATAGAAAGGTCAGTGCCTATATAATCTGTTATTTTGCTCCATTTCAAAGACCGCTCAGTTAATTTGCCCATACAAAGGTCAGACATTCAGGGTCTAGAAAATTAAATACCATAAAAATGAATGCTGAGGGGCTTCCCTGGTGGCGCAGTGGTTGAGAATCTGCCTGCCAATGCAGGAGACACGGGTTCGAGCCCTGGTCTGGGAAGATCCCACATGCCACGGAGCAACTGGGCCCGTGAGCCACAATTACTGCGCCTGCACGTCTGGAGCCTGTGCTCCGCAACAAGAGAGGCCGCGATAGTGAGAGGCCCGTGCACCGCGATGAAGAGTGGCCCCCGCTCGCCACAACCAGAGAAAGCCCTCGCACAGAAACGAAGACCCAACACAGCCAAAAATAAATTAATTAATTAATTTAAAAAAAAAAAAAAAGCCTTCCACAAACCCTTTAAAAAAAAAAAAAAAGAATGCTGAGTTTTCTTACCTCTTGTTCTAGACAAAACCATATCCTTTATTATTTGCATAATAACACGTCCAAGGATCATGACGGAGATCAGGTGATACACTCTCCACGGAGTCAGTGCAAGGAACCTATCGCAGCAAAAACAGACAAATCATTATTTCAACTTGAGGATCGTACCTTTTTTCAAAAATTAGGTTTACTTTCTGCCACAGAAACAAAAAATACATTCAATAATGATTTCACGTGTCAAAAGCACCCTCAATGTGACTACATGAAAGTTACTTAATAGGCATCAAAGTCACGGAAATAAAAGCACTGGAGCCATGTGTACTTTTGTGCCAGGCTTTCCGCTCTAACCTCCAACCTGGGCAGAAGATTTGCTATTTTGGGTATGGCCCAAATATCACTCTGCTAAAAGACGGAATAGAACTGACCTGGAGAAGAATCATGATGGGCTAAAATTAAAAAGGCAGAGCAGCAGGGTTCTTTCACGCACAAGAGAAGCTAGAGTAGATGCCCTTTGCTTACTGTCCTCTGTCTTACGGTTTTCTCTTATGCCACATCCATTTCTTTAACTCCTACCCCCCACCCCACCAATCTCTTAAAAATAGCAGTTATTAGGGATCCAATTTGCTAGCCCTTTCTAAGATCACTGCCCTTCTGTCTATCTGCCCACCTCCTCTCCAGAGGGAAACAAAGAATTCTTTATCATGAACAGCACACAAACCCTACAGTACTTTTTGTTTTGTTTTTGATTGGGTTTATAAAGGAATGGAATGGCAAGGAAGTCACAAGGAGCTTTGAGCCTTCACATAGAGGCTGAAGCCCATTCTACATAAGTTAGTTGGTTAAGCTACCAATTAATATTGACTTCAGTGCAATCATAACTCAGAAAAATCAATTTCACAGAAATGTCATTTAATACTAGTTGTAAGGCAGTGTGGGATGTATAAAGAAGCAAAGAACACATGAATACTGCCTTCTAGGAACTTACTTCCTCATCAGGGAGATGAACACAGGCTGCACTAACAAAGTCCAAGGCAATGAGTCTTGGTGCTAGAGCAAGACATGAGCAAACAGCAAAGAGAAGCAAAGGAGGAGAAATGATTAACTCCAAATCAGAGAAGATTTATAAAAAGTGGCATTGAACTTGGTCTGGGAGAATGGATGCAATTCAGAGGAAAATAGAAGCTGTTCCAATTGGAGGATACAACATGAGCAGAAGATGAGAGTCAGGCAAGGGTGAGGTGTGCCTGGGGCATGCAAGTGGTCTGGGATGGCCCCTGCAGAAGCAGAGGGATAAACAACAAGAGAGTTGGGAGACTGGCAGAGAGAAGAAATTGAGGTGCCAGGCTGGGGGCAGACTACGGCAAGCCCTGAAGGATATGTAGGGAGTTTAGTCGTCACTACTGACAATAGAGAGAAAGCCAAAGGTATAGAGTAGGTAAATGAAATGATGAGTGGTTTAGGAAAATGCCTGGGGGCAGCAGAGAGGATGAGGTGGAGTAGGGAGGAAGCACGGAGTCCAGGACGTCTACTAGAAGGTTATGCAATGTGCTTGGTGAGAAGCGGTCAACATGAGATGCTGGTGAAGTTGTGGGTAAAACCTCTCCCAGAATGTGGACAACCCAATTTCCATGTCTGGTTCTAATGTCACCTGTGTGTGTGACGTGGGCCAGAGTGGGTAGAATAGGTCAGTGCTTCTTTCATACTGGTCTGCAACTGCCAGCAGGTTGGCTGCCTGGAAAGCTTGTTAAAATACAGATTCCCAGACCCCAGGGTCCTCCCCTCCCAGATCCTCTGAAACAGGTGGTCTAATTACTAGCGTTTACATTCAATAAACATTTATTTATGGGGGCCTACATTGCGCCAGTCACTGTGCTACCAGAAAGGAATAAACGGTGAACAATATATGCAGAGGAAGGAGCAGACATAAAAGACAACCCACAGGGCTTCCCTGGTGGCGCAGTGATTGAGAGTCCGCCTGCCAATGCAGGGGACACGGGTTCGAGCCCTGGTCTGGGAGGATCCCACGTGCCGCGGAGCAACTGGGCCCGTGAGCCACAACTACTGAGCCTGCGCGTCCGGAGCCTGTGCTCCGCAACAAGAGAGGCCGCGGTAGTGAGAGGCCCGCGCGCCGCGATGAAGAGTGGCCCCCGCTCGCCGCAACTGGAGAAAGCCCTCGAGCGGAAACGAAGACCCAACACAGCCAAAAAAAAATAAAAATTAATTAATTAATTAAAAAAAAAAAAAGACAACCCATAATGCCAACACCCACATCTTTAGTAACAATAACTTGTTCTTCCGCTATGGGTCTAACACTTGCTCTATTTTTGAGCTCTTATGTTCGTTTTAACCGAAGGTGTTGTTTGGTATTTATTTTCTTTTTGGCTTACCTCCTCACTGTCAGTTTATGATTAATTATTGCGCTTGTCTGTGTGCCAGTCTCTCTGTTTTCCCCACCTCACACTGAAGTGGCAGTTTTCAAAATTTTTGATAGTGATCCACCATAAGAAATTCATTTACCTCTAAACACACAGAAATGAAACCAAAGTTTCAAAAATAATATTTATCCTTACAATGTGTGATGCCTTCTGATACTTCCCTTCAATTCCATTATATTTTTACATGCTGACTCTGGCTCACTAAAGTGACTCCACAAGCGAGTTGTAACTCACAGTGTGACTCACATTGCATGGGGGGGGGGGGGGGGGCGGGGCGGGGAATCTGCAACTGTCAGATTAGTATGTTTCATTAGAATGGCCTTCTTTGCAGAGTCAGGCAAAACCCTAGGAGAGAAAGTTCCCTCAAGTTTAAAGGTCTTTTGAGCTAGCCAGGAAGCCATTTAAGTATCTTTTAAAAACCAAAAAAATGCAAAACCAACTGAAGCAATGAAGGCCATTAGTTATTCTTTTAGTGGAAATTACAATCTTCCAGGAATAGAAAAATTAGGGAATGACAGGACTTTGACCCACCGCCCTGGCTGCCAGAAGCCCTCATTTAGAGGATGTTGCCATAGCAACTCCCAAGAGCACTGGGGATGCCCACCTCCCCACCCCCGTGTTCCCTGGGCCAGGGTATAGTTGGCATCTTGCCCAAGGGTCTCACTGGTCATTAAGAATCCTCAGCCAGATGAGAAAGCAAACCCAACAACTACTTGGGATGGAAGTGCCATACCGGTATGGGATTGCATGTCTCCTTGGTAGATGAGCGTCTTTGCAGCCCAAGAATTAAGCATAGACATGTTTGAGAAACTAAGTTCTAATAGTAATAATTTGTACTTAGAAAAACCTGCACGTATTTGGTATTTTAATTATTTTTACTGCCTACGATAATTCGTCTCATGGTTCCAATTTAAAATATGTAGTATAATTTAGAGTTGTGATTTGAAATTAAAATCTTAGGAACACCTATGAGTTTATTTATTTTACAGGAACTGCCTAATATTGGGAGATCTTGGTTGTTAGACGAAGTCATTTTTTTAAAAACCTCTATTTTGGTAACTTTCAAATATATACAAAAAGAGAGACCAAAGTATAATAAACCCAGCCTCAACAATTCTCCATTCATGGCCAATGTTGTTTCTTCTATATTCCCACCCACCAAGCTCCCCTCACCACATACACACCCAAATTATTTGAAGCAAATATCAAGCATCATATAATTTAACTTGTAACTGTTGTCATTTATCTTCAAAAACAAAAAAGCACTTTTTGGGGCTTCTCTGGTGGCGCAGTGGTTGAGAATCTGCCTGCCAATGCAGGGGACACGGGTTCGTGCCCTGGTCTGGGAAGATCCCACATGCCACGGAGCAACTAGGCCCGTGAGCCACAATTACTGAGCCTGCGCGTCTGGAGCCTGTGCTCCGCAACAAGAGAGGCCGCGATAGTGAGAGGCCCGTGCACCGCGATGAAGAGTGGCCCCCGCTTGCCGCAACTGGGGAAAGCCCTCGCAAAGAAACGAAGACCCAACACAGCCAAAAATAAATAAATAAATAAATAAATTTATTTATTTAAAAAAAGCACTTTTTAACCTAACAACAATACCACTATCACACCTAATAAAATTGCTTTAATTTCTTAATGTCATCAGATACCTGTCAGCATTCACATCTTCCCAGTCATCTTTTCCACACATGTACACACGCCACACACACACAGAGTAAAAGACTGAAACAGAATCTGAAAAAGTCATACATTGAAATGGATAGACGTGAGTTTTAAGTTTCCTGTAATTTATAGGTCTCCTGCCCGCCCATCTCTCTATCTCTCTTTCTCTTTCTCTTTTATTTATTTATTTTTTTTGCTTAAAATTTCTGTGGAAGAAACAGACTCATTTTGTCCAGTAAAGCTTTCCAGAGTCTGAGAATCACTCCTTGTATCCTTGTGGTTTAGTTTAACATTTTCCTTTACCCCTTCTGCAGACTGTAAAAGTTGGCAGTTGCATCTAGAGTCTTGACCAGATTTAGGTTCAATTTTTTCTCCTATAGAGCTACATGATAGGTGGAGGTGTGTGCTCCCATCAGGAGGCACATACTGTCTGGTGTCTCTGTTTTTGTGACATTAGCAGCCATTCGCGATGACTGCCTGGCATTAATTCCTCAGGGACTACCCAGGGGTAGGAGCCCTTCATTCTTGCTACGGGTATTAGCTGGGTCACATCTATAAAGAGAAACTCCCCTTCATCAACGTGTGATGACCGGAAGAGACGGATCTCATGGGAAAGGCAGGATCAACGCTTGATTCTTTCTCTTTATTTACCAGCCTTCAAGATAACGAGACAGTTCCTTAGTATCCTCTAAAGGCAACACAGTTGGTTTGGGTCATTACTTTTTTTTTAGTGTTACTGTGCATGATGTGCGCCAGCCCGCTGCAGTCTCATCCCTACTGACCGTCAAGTGGCCCATCTTGGCTGGTGGAAGCTTAATCAGGTTGGTTCCTGAGTCTCTTAGCAGAACCTTAGTAACCTCTGATAATAAAATACTTTAAGGGGACAGGGAAAATATAAAATTTACAAATGCTGTTTAAAATGTTGAAAGGAGTACAGTGAAACTTTTTAATAAAACCAGTCATTCACCAAAGACTCTCTTGAAAATGCTTGCTAAAGTCTGATCGATTTATAAACAAAACAGTAAGTTATGTTAGCTAAAATTGAAAGCTCGAAGAAAAACAAGGGTTTCAACCTTACTTAATCCAAATTTATTTTTTAAAAGGTAGTTGAACAGAATTGTTTCAAACCACTCTTTTTTTTTATATGAAAGCTGTCTCATAGGACATCAAAAAAAACAATCCCTGTCTGCGGGCCGTAAGCAATTCTGATGCTGGTGCACTGCGGCGCCACTCAGAGGAAGACTACACTTTCATCCAACCCGTGATTCCCTCAGTGAGAATCACCCACCTCTACTGAAATACATCTCGTATCGGGGAGCTCAGCATGTCTCCGGCATCCAGCTTCCTACTGTATCCTTTTATTACTGGGGGAAGGGGAAATTCCCTTTTCATTCCATAACCAGTGATTATGAGACACTGGGCTAGCTGCAGGGACACACTGATGACTAAATCCCTGCGAAGCCGGGAAGCAGACAAGTAAACAACTATGTTTAACCCAAGTATCAGTACTTTCCAAAAGGGTGTGGGAGCAGGAAAGAGGGCCGATAACTGCATAAGGAAGGCAGAGTGAGCTCTCGAGAGAAGGTGGGTGTTTAAGCTTTGACTCCCTAGAGCAGTCAGACTTTGCCAGGTGGAAAGCGCCAGAGGCATTCCAGGTCGGGAACAGGGTAAGCGCAGGGAACAGCCAAGAGTGCAAGAGGCTAAAACAGAGGAGTGAGAACGTGCCCTTAACGCTGGCTCCCCTTGACCCAGCGGCGCTAGTTCTGCCCTCCAGAACCACACCGCAGTGAATAAAACCGCTGATGTCTAGTGAGTGCGAGCACGGTTCCAGACATCATTTAATGTATTCCCTCATTTAATCCTTATAACAACCCCATGGGGAAGGTACTCCAATTTGCAGGTGAGCAGGGAGGGGTTAAGAAACTTGCCCAAGGCCCCAAGATCAGGGGAGGCGGGGCCAGGATCCAGACAGGATCCAGGAATCCAGACGGCTTGGCTCTAAGCCAGCTCTCTCACCACTCCGCTAAATACCTCCCAGACACAAGCTCCTGCCTCTTCCACCTCCTGTTATCACATGAAAATAGCTGGAAGGGCTGTCACCAATTTTCAAGAGTATGTCTGCTCAGGGTGTGATGAACTGACTGAAGAGATGCCAGGAGCGCTCCTCGAAGACACCAGCCACCACCACCAAGACTGCAGAAAGCGAGGATTATGCTCACACCTCTTTAGGACAAACATCCCTGGTCCCTTCACCTCTTCCCCAGGCGTCCCATCCCTCCTCTGGCCAGGCTCCAGGTGTGACTCTTTTCAGACCAAATGCTCCCACTGGGCATCTGGTCCCTACAGAGTGGGGGGACCAGGACGGGCCTTAAAGCCATTTGTTCTGGATTCCATAGCTCTACTTATACGGTTGTTGTTGTTGTTTTTTAATCAATAGGCTGTATTTTTTAGAGCCGTTTTAGGTTTACAGAAAAATTGAGTAGATTGTGCAGAGACTTCCCATGTATCTCCTCCCCCATCCTCCCATCCCACCTACAGTGTCTCCTAGTACTAACACCTTGCTTCAGTGTTATAACATCTTACATCTGTTATAACTGATGAACCGATGTTGATACGTTATTAACCAAGTCCATAGATCACAATAGGGCTCACTCTTTGTGTCATACGTTCTAGGGGTTTTGACAAATGCATAATGTCACGTATCCATCATTATAGTATCATACAGAGTATTTTCACCGCCCTAAAAATCTCTGTGCTCCACATATTCATGCCTCCCTCTCTCCCCATAAACTCTGGTGACCACTGATCATTTTACCGTATCTACTAGTTTGCCTTTTCCAGAATGTCATTTAGTTGGAATCATACAGTATGTAGCCTTTTCAGACTGGCTCCTTTCATTTGGTATTTACTTAAGTTCCTCTGTCTTTTCATGGTTTGATAGCTCATTTCTTTTTATTATCAAATAATATCCCATCATATGATGTACCACCATTTATCCATTCACCTCGTGAAGGACATCTTGGTTGCTTCCAATTTTGGGCAATTATAAATAAAACTGCTCTAAAAATGTGTGTGCAGGATTTTGTGCGGTCATTAAGTTTTCAACTGATTAACTCATTTGGGCGCAGCCTTTTTTTTTTTTTTTTTTTTTTTAACAGTATGCTCTATCAGCATACTGGCTTATTTTGAATTTACAGGCAGCTAAAACCCTCAAGGATTCTATTTTTCTGATGCAACTTTTGAATCTCAGTATGTCCTATTACATTGGTTCTTGTTTGACATGGTCCGTCATTCAAACCTACAGCCCTTAATGGTGGCATCAATCACATTTGTTCTCCTGTCCGGCATCATGACACCCACACACGTGAGATCTGCGTGTCATCTGTCCTCGTCCACACTGCTGGAGGTGGATGGAGATCAATCAGTACTGGAGCCCTGTGACTCCCACAGTGACCTAGTTTATGAATCAGCACTTTATGAATATGACAGGCCATCCAGCTTGCCGCTACATTCCATCCATGTTACTCCATCCTGCCCATAAAGACATAATAAGAGATTTTCTTAAACACCTTGTTGAAACCTGCTGCGTTCCTAAGCTCTGAGTGCCTGTAAGTGCTGATCTGCTTGGCTGATGCTGAGAATTACTCTGAAGTATAGAACAGCTCTCAGGAGAAGAACCAAACGCCATTAGGACCTGCCCATGCACATCCCATGGCACAGCCTGATCCAAGCCCCAGGGTGACCTTGCCGATCTGCCGTTCACAGAATTCACAGAAACACGTGGTGACCCCCTCACCCACGGGGGGAATTTTGAAGCAAATATGGCTGCACACAGGTAGCCAGAGGATTCCTGAATGCTGCAGAACGATTATTCAGAGACGGGTTGTGGTCACATTGCACGATGCCCATGAGGTCATGGGAAGCAGAATGATAAAAGTACAGACTTTGAAGAGGGGCGGCTGTGGACAGGCATCTTTCTCACTCAGGGGCGCTACGTAATTTTCCAGGTCCGGTGCAAGGTGAAAATGCAGAGACCTCACTGGGGATGGAGAAGTCAACCTCCCCTCCCCACCAGACTGCAGGCCCAACCCACAACAAACAGGCGTTCCCCCCAGTATTGCAGCCTCGACTCCAGGGCGTGTTTGGGACCTGGGTCCAGGCGGGGTGAGGCCCCTGCCAGCTCGTCACTGTGCTCACCGAGGCGCTGCTGGCCGGGGCGAAGATGGTGATCTGTGCCTGAGGAGGACCCTTCTCACACCTGTGCTCAGGCCCCAGCGAGGGGCGGGCGGTCACAGTGGAACACAAGCCTCCCCCTACCGATGCCACCTGGCCACGGCCCTGGGCGGAGGACCCAGGGCAGTCATGCGGGGTGGGGTGGAGAGGGGGAGGGTGGGCAGGGCTGGCGCCCAGTGGCTGGGAGGAGGCAGCCAGAACCCCATCCCGGGGAGGAGGTCCCACACGTGAGCTGAGGCCCCACGCTCCCAGCATGTGCTCCATCGTCCTGTTGAACTTCACTGACAAAACACGTATCCAACGATGGAAGTACTAAGAATTACAAGATGGCGGCCTCAGAGCATTAATCCCCACGTGCAGGGCCTTCTGAACACCAGGCTCTGTGCGACGGCACAGCTCACACGTCCATTCAGCCAGCCCTATAAAGGCTTTTTTCCTCCTTAAAATCACTTTTAGTTCAACAAAAAGGCCACGGACACTGGCCTTTCCCCAAATTAGACTAGGGACCTGTGACTGCATCAACAGATCCTAGAAGTGAGACCATTAAGAAGCACTACCAACTCCTAAGTTTCCAGCTTTTGTAAATATCTTTCTGCAGCTGGATGGGCTTTTTATAACCAATTAAATTAAAATACCATTTTAAATTAAAATATCATTTCTGTTTACTAAGACAGTTACATGTACTTCTTTTAGCTGACATAACATTTATCTGACAAGGGGTAATCAAGACTTTGGAAACCAAGACAGGTGAACATTATATAGGACAACTATAATATACATATACATATCATGGTAGGTAAACATTACATATGATAATTATATGCTATATATACATATATAAAATTATATACAAGTTTCATACATATATAAAACCATATGTATATAAGAATACCCATCTGTCCTATAAATACATACTGTATGATTTAGCTGCTATTGGGAAGATAAAGTTCTGCAACTCACTATGTGCACTTTCTTTTAGCAAGTTGTGTCCAACTCTATATCCCAGTGGGATGACTGCTTTAAAAAATACCACACTGGGACTTCCCCGGTGGCACAGTGGTTAAAGAATCCATCTGCCAATGCAGGGGACATGGGTTCGATTCCTGGTCCGGGAAGATCCCACATGCCGTGGAGCAACTAAGCCCATGCGCCACGACTACTGAGCCCACGTGCTGCAACTACTGAAGTTTGCTCGCCTAGAGCCCGTGATCCACAACAAGAGAAGCCACCGCAATGAGAAGCCCACACACGGCAACGAAGAGTAGCCCCCGCTCACCACAACTGGAGAAAGCCTGCACACAGCAACAAAGACCCAGCGCGGCCAAAAAAAAAAAAAAAACACCACGTTACCCAGCTGACTCCTGTTTAGCTTGTGACAATTACAGTCCATGGATGATTTCTAGCCATGCTTGTAGAGCATCATTTCTGATTCATTTTTATATTGGATACATTTGTCTATTTGCTTTTTTCTTCCTGTTGTTTCTTTCTTCTACACTTTCTTCTCTCGTTCTCTGGTTCGGTTACATCATTTTGAATTTTAATCTAGTTTTCAAGTCACCAACAGCCAGAGCCCACTTGGTATTGTTGGGATGGTTTATGCCACTAGTCTCTACTCTGCTACCTGGGCCAGCTAAGAAATAAGACCCAACCGTATGCTCAGAGCCGAGGGAGGGTATAAGGAAAACAGGTAGGGATCCAGAGAAAACCTAAACAACTGTAAGGGTAAACCCTCTACTAATTGTAATAGAAAAAAAAAAATAGAGGAGACTGGGGAACCCCCAAATGATGTCCATTTTGGAATGGGCTGTGATTTTAAGCAGAAAATTTTCCTATCAAATAATGGGCTTTGGGGGCTTCCCTGGTGGCGCAGTGGTTGGGAGTCCGCCTGCCAATGCAGGGGACACGGGTTCAAGCCCTGGTCCGGGAGGATCCCACACGCTGCGGAGCACCTAGGTCCGTGTGCCGCAACTGCTGAGCCTGCACTCTAGAGCCCGCGAGCCACAACTACTGAAGCCCGCACGCCCAGAGCCTGTGCTTGGCAACAAGAGAAGCCACTGCAACGAGAAGCCCGCGCACTGCAACGGAGAGTAGCCCCCGCTCGCCACAACGAGAGAAAAGCCCGTGCGCAGCAACGAAGACCCAATGCAGCCAAAAACAATAAGTAAATAAAATAAAATAATTTAAAAAAAATTATGGGCTTTGACTAGTATCAAACCAGTCTGCATTCGCTGCCCATAAGCCACGGACAGGAGAGCTAGACACTCACTCCACGAAGATGCTCAACAAGGAAAATGACAGGCTGGGAACTAAATTACACTCAGGTCGCCCATCGTCTCAGCTTTCTGTGCGCGAATCATTCAAGGCCACAGCTTTTCCTTGTCCCTTTACTGGTTTCAGGATGCCAGATGTGCGTGGGGTTCGGAATTGGAGGAAGGAACAGCAGGGAGGCCAGAGCCCCGGGATGGGCTATGTGGACAATTTACATGATGGAAAAGGAGATGAAAGCACTAGAGCGATCTTCTGTGGACCTCCGCTCCGCGGCTAACTACAAATCTCTAAAAAACCTTTTTTTGACTGGTTGTGTATCTGTTTGATACACAAGAAAAGCCTAACTAACTCTTCCATTACTTCATGATAAGTTTTGCAAGGCCAAATTAAATGGCTCGACAGGATAAATTTCTTGTAAAAGCAAAGAAAGGGATAGCTCACAAAAACAAACAGAACAACTTCTTTGGTAAGGGATGAAAAGGACATCCCATGGGATATTTAGCTCATCCCATGTGTAAAAACCCAACCCTCATTTCTGGGTAAAGCATAACCCACTTTGTACTATGAAATGAAGGCTGTCAACAGCTAAAATACACATTTTTGTCTTCAGAGAAAGGAAGTCTATGCACAAAAGCACTGGAACCCTCCACAGTTCTCATGCAGGAATTAATCTGTAGTGTTTGCTCTGTAGCTCTTTCAAAAGAGAGATCTAAAAAGGAGGTTTAGTTCTCCTTTACTGAAATATATAGAACCACAGACTTTGCCTAGATAGAGTCCTTCGTGTACATTGGCTTTATTTAATATTACGGTGGCTCTAATCATAAAAGAAGGACCTCATATGATTTATCCAACATTGTTCAAAGTCCAGATCACATTTTTCTGGAAAATAATTCTGTCATCTTCTCAAGTGTTAGGCATGCTGGCAGCCATCTTCCTTAATATCGCAAAATTCTGAATCTTCACTGAAGTTGGCTTCAATTTTTCCTGGTCTTTTATCCAGATCCTGCAAAAATACTGTCTGAAGATGCGATGTGAAACTAAACTATACACCACTAAGGGGGAAAAGAAGCTGGCAAATAAGCTATGACCCTCTGAACTGTAAAATGCATCCCAATTTCAAACTTGTTTAAACATGAAGGTATGTCAAGGAGAAGGGGGATATATTTCTTAGGAATCAACAAAATATACGATTTTAAATAATTGAGAAAGAAGAGGGCAATCATGCGATGGAGCAAGATAATGACTCGATTCATTGCAAATCAGAGACTAAGTTAAACTCGGAAGTGTTTCTTTTGTTTCACCAGAGAAGTACTTCTTTAGTTGTGATGACCAGAAAAGTGAATTAGAAGCAAGAGAGGTGAGAAGTATGAAGAAAAATAAAGAGGCGAGCTTCTTTACAGAGGGAGGTGAGAAATTCTGGAAGCCACCCATAGGCAGGGACCAGAAAGGGTCCGAGTCAGGCTGGCTCCAGTAGAAACCGGTGGTGATAATCCAGTGAATTCAGGGAACGTGCCCAGCTGAGCAAGGCATGGTGGACAAACCACAAGACAGTGGGGAGGAGCAGCGGGGAGTTTGCGTACTTGAGCCCAGAGAGTGGGAGGAGCCAAGGGCGCAGCAGGAGTGGAACCAAGTCCATCTGAGGTCAAGGCAAGGCGAAATCAGGCTTGCTTTACCCCAGCTCTGCAATGGAATTAAGAGAAAAGCCACAGGCAAATCAAGTCAGGAGCACCGGGCCATGCGGTGGGCTCTTTAGCGCCACCTATTGTATACTGTCTGCCCATCCACCTTGCCTCACGCCTGTCCCAGGTGGTCACTGCAGCTCAGTAGAAGCTGACTTCCAAGCAGGGTTGGGTGAGTCAACCTCTGCTGCCCCTTCCGGCTGAGTTACCAGTAAGTTAAATACTAACTGCAAGATTCCGTCACAGAAAGGCGCTAGAAGAAGAAAGAAGAGATCTGATCAAAGTCATGCATTGCAGTGGAGCACAGGAGGATAAGAGGGACGAAGGCGGGGTGGCGGTGTACAGAAGAGGGACAGTGAAACCCAGACGCACAGAGGGGGGAGAAAGAAATAAATACGAGGTCAAGCAGCTGTTGTCACGGCAGCCCGGTTGGTTTACATGGGTTTGTATGCAAATGGCAATGAGATAGATACTGTGTGTCTGCTCAGTGGCACCTGCAGAGTTTGAGTTTTGGCCCCAATCACACAGCTGGTGAGAAACACCTCCATCCTCCTCTCTACGCCTCAGTGTTTTCATCTGTAAAGTGGACACTGGCTAGATAAGTCCTTCCCCCAACTGACTGACCATCACATTACTCAGGACACTTTTTCAAAATACAGATTCCTGGGCTCCATTCTGGACCTGGGAGAGAAGAATCCTTGGGGTGAGGCACAGGAACCTACGTGTTAATAGCTAGGTTTGCAAACACTGAGCTGCAATGATCTCCCCAGGCATTTCCCATCCAAACATTCTCTGAGTCCATGAACCATAAACCTAGAAGCAATACCTCACAACTGATCCAAATCCAAGCTGAACTTGGGGCCTCTTCCTTCATAAATAAATAAATGCATACACTGGGTACAAGACACATTGGCAAGGGTTAAAGAGGCTTCTAAGAAGACCAGCTCTTGGGTAGGGGGTAGGGGGGCCAGACATACAGTAATGAGTTCCATGAACCATTATGGGCATGCCTGAGAAAGAGAGAAGCTGAGAGGTAATGAGGATTTACCATTTGCTAGATATTTTCACATCTTCATCTCATTTTTGTTGAAGTATAATTGATTTACAACATTGTTAGTTTCAGGTGTTAATTTCAGGTGTACAGCAAAATGATTCAGTTACATATTTTTTTTTCAGATTATTTTCCACTATAGGTTATTAAAAGATACTGAATATAGTTCCCTGTGTTATACAGTAAATCCTTCTTGCTTATCTGTCTTGTGTATAGTAGTCTGTACCTGTTAATTCCATACTCTTAATTTATCCCTCCATCCCATTTCCTTTCCCCTTTGATAACCATAAGTTTGTTTTCTACATCTTCATCTCATTTAATGCTCCTGCACAACCCGATGAAGTTAATATGTGGAAATTATACACTCATAAATAGACTAGGTTAGAGCAATTTGTCTAAAACCGTCCAGCCTATAATTGAAAGAGCTGGGTCTTCTTGACTCCAAGTCCACTTCCCTATTTACGCACCACTTATGGAGTCCCTTGGCATCCCACTTTAACCAATCTAAAGCACCAGAATGTTCTAGATAGCAGGGTTGAAAGGGCAATTGTCATATGGGCGCCTGCCTTTTAAATGCCCGTTCAGTTGTGGTCAACCACTCATCAACGCACATCCACACTCCATTCAAGACCCCATTCCAATGCACCTGACCCTGTCCAGGGTCCGCCAAAAGGAATTCAGCCACTCTGCAGTTCCAAGACTGACAGCATTGCCACAGCTGTCGATGATCTTCTTGTTCCTCCAGCTCCTTCACTCCGAAAACCCAAGGATTCAAGCAGCTGGACTTCAGCCCCGGGGCTTCCATGCGGCCCCCACCCCACCTTGGTTCTGCCCTGTTGGTTGGCCTGGTCCTCCAGCCCATCCCTGCCCTGCTCCCTCTCCTCCCCCTCTTCATGGGAAGCCCGGCCAGGCCTCTGCCTCCCCAGCTCCAGCCAATCCCTTTCCAGGTGAATGAACCCCGATCACACTCTAATACACATTGTCCAAGATCACGGGCACACAGAGATGGGCCTCCTGGAAGATCCTAGGTCCCCTGTCAAGATCCTAGGCTTGGCAACAAGATTCACGCAGCCCAGACCCTCTCCCTCCCAGTCGGCGGCCACGATGTTCCAGAACTAGAACTAGGACTGAGGCTTTTACACCCCTTGAGCCAAGTGTCTGGACTGAACTGACCACCACAAGGTCCACTTCTACGTCAAGGTGAACGAGCCTGCAGCTGGCCCGGTCAGCCCCACAGAGCTGAGGACCATCCTGTCTCTCCTAAACTCCCTGCTAGAAAATGAGACATTCTCTCAGGCTGCCAAAGAGACCAAGGCTGAAACAGCTGAACAAACTATAAGAAACTGTGTAGATTAGAACAAACAGGTGACTTCAGATCAGAGAGACCACAGTATCCTGCTTGACACCTTGTCCGGCATACTTAGGATTGGACAGTAAGTTATACACTCACCCACTAGAGATCCGAACAAACACACAACGCAGAGAAGCAGCTATCTAATTTGTTTCAAATGTCCAAAACATCAAGACTGAGCACTGAGTTAGTAATTCTGCCACCCTGGGAGGGCCACTTATGGGAAGGCCAAGATCAAGTGTCCTTTATCAGTGTACCAAAGCCGTGCAGGTCAGCAGGGCTGACCCCGGGTCACCCCGTTTAGGAACACAGCCTCCCTAAGACACGGGCAAGCAGCCTCCCCACACGAACATTCCCTTACTAGCAGGAACACCATAGCCAGTAGCTGTCCCAGGAAAAACACCACCTACTTTTCTTATTTGATGCCAAAATGTTCCAAAAACCCCACATAACACCCAGAACGGGACGTGGACTCCTGTCGTCACAGTTTCCACAGATACATGCGGGGGGCAGAACAGTGATGACACACGTGGGCGTCTGTCACTACAAAAGGCAACACCAGGAACGGGTCAGTCAAAGCTGGAGATTACAATCCTACTTGGCGTGGCTGCCTGACCAACACAGGGTGGGAAATGTTTTCAAAACTTGAGTAAAAATAAGAAGGGTGTGTGCAGGTCCACTGGATGCCCTTCTAGTCGCTGGCACAGGACGGGGGACGTAGGCCATCACTCCCAGCGCACGGGGAGCCACGACCCTTGGAAACTCCACCTCCAAACCTGAGGCGCAGGAGAAAGCACAGCAAATATCTGGGCACCAGTATTCTGACTCAGGAAGGGCCCCATGGGCCCACATGCCAATGGCCACTGTCCAGCTGGACTGTGATTGGCAGTGCCACCTCAAGGCCCAAGACTTGCTGTGTCATCCCGGTCGGAAAACCCTTTCTGGTTCTTTCCTATGCGTCCAATCAAAAGAGAAAACAGAAGTGGAGACAGAAATACAGAGAGAGAGACAGATGCCTGTGCATCCGTGCACAAGGCATGAGAGAGGACCGGTAGCTGCCTCATGGACCCCGGTCCTCGAAATTCCCCAGACTGTGTTTCTGGAACATTCCAAACCAAGAGTAAACTTGGGATGAGAATGAATCTCCTTTGATGGCTGTCAATTCTTCAGGGTCCCCCGACTCCAAGCCCAGGACCTCCAGGACCCCTGGGAAGGTTTTGAGGAACAAACCAAGCAGAGCCTCTCCCACCCGCTCAGATGGAGGGCGTGTGAACACACGGGCGGGAGCGAGCTCCCCCTATAACGAAACCGCCCTGTCTGGTGGATTAGTGGAACCTGGCCCCGGAAGTGCAAGGCAACTCGCAAATCAGGCTTCCAGCACCTAAGAAGCTATTTTTATTTAAAGTAATATTTTAATGTCTTCTTTTACAATTTGTGGTTTTAAAACTAACTTTCAGTATATAGCACACGGAAGTAGTAATATAAAATTTAATGGAACATTTTTAAGTGGGAAACTGTGATTTGGAAAAAGAACCACAGGGCAAGGGCTCTGGCCCGAGTGAGTTCACAGCCGGGGTGCCACAGACGTGAGGCGGCTCGCTCCATAATCCTTATTGTTTTTGACAAATGAGGAAACTGAAGCTCAGAAAGATTAAGTCCTTTAACTGGGCTCATCTTGCTAGAAGCTAGCTCACCTCTAGTTCACCCCTCCTCCTTAGCCACACACACACACACACACACACACACACTAGCCTGCCTTCGTGAGCACTGATTTCTACTATATCTCAGTCCAAAAAGCAATTGAGAGAGCTTAAATGTCCACTGTAACACAGAATAAATACAAAACGATAAGGAAACTGGCAAAGAGAAAATAAAGAAAAGACGATTACTCAGGTTTAAGCTTAGCCCACAGGAATTCAAACCATGAGTTGAGATGCAAAATGACAGCCACAAGTTTGGTCCTGAGAAGACCTCTTTGGTGTAAGAACTTGATATTTCATCATTAGGAAAACCCTTTTTCACCCCAATAAAAGAAGGCAAACTAACAGAGTGAACATTTCCTTATCTTCTTAATATGAAAAGAATCAATCAATAAAACACAGCGAGTGTGTAAGTGAAGCAGTGAAGGTCACAGACGACCACCCCAAGCTCACTTTGAGAGCCCGGGAGCCGCAATAATGATCTGAACAACAATGCAACCCTGACTTGTTAAAAGTGAAGTCAGTCAGACAGAGAAAGACAAATATCATATGATATCACTTATATGTGGAATCTAAAAAAAAATGATACAAGTGGACTTATTTAGAAAACAGAAATAGAGTCACAGACAAAGAAAACAAACTTATGGTTACCAAAGGGGATGGGGGAGAGATAAATCAGGAGTTTGGGATAACACATATACGCTACTATATATAAAACAGAGAAACAACAAGGACCTACTGTATAGCACAGGGAACTATATTCAATATCTTATAATAACCTATAATGGAAAAGACTCTGAAAAAGAACAGATACATATACATGTATGTATGCATATGTGTATGTGTGTGTGTATATATATATAAAACTGAATCACTTTGCTGTACACCAGAAACTAACACAACATTGTAAATTAACTATACTTCAATTTTTAAAAAATCGTTAAAAAAAGTGAACCTGTTGGGATGTTTGTTTGTTTTTAATGCTTTTCACCGTTTGCCAAAAAAGGAGCAATAAAAGAGGAAGACGAGATAAATGGTGACTGAAAGTGTTACAGGAGGGAGTAAAGCCACCCCCTCCAACACCCGCAGTTTCCAAACTCCCGTGGCTGCGCTAGAAGCTGGGGGCATCACCAACAGGCCCGCCCTCCCGTGCACACCCGTGGGCGGCGGCAACAGCCCTACAGCTGTCTCTAATTAAACAAGGGAAACAAAGCCGTCCCTTAGCACGGTCCGAACCAACTTCTAGCAGAAAACACATGTCCTCCTGAGAATTCCACCTGAGAGTCCCAGGGCCAAATTAACTCTCCCAACATACAGACAACACCCGTGAAAAACAATGCCAGGAAGCAGAGTAAAAGCACACGTGATGAGCAAAGGCGACAGTTTCTCATTAAGCTCTCCAAGAGAGTGACTCAGCTTCTGTGTTTATAACATTTGGCGTTAAACACGAACAATGAAAGAAAACGCCTCGACGCAGCCACGAAGAGCAAGCACCAGGAGCCTGGCACCAAAGAGGATCCCCATTTCAATCATAAGCTGTTATTTCAATCAGACGAGCAGTGAATGCGAGGTGAAACTCTGCTTACAAATGACAGAGAGATGCCTTCGGTCAGTTCTTAACGTGTCTTTTTAGAATGACCCCAACCGTGCAGTCAGCTACATCAGAACTTCAAACCTGCTTTCCCCAAAAGGGATCGGCTATTCCGAACAAGGAGGACAGGAGTTCTTCGGCAAAAGGCGTTTCAAAAGCTTGGTAAAGGCACAAGGTCAAGACACTGCCTCGGGGTCACACTCAGTAGCAACACAACCCTGAGAACCTGTCTCCTTGGCCGACCGTGATCATATTTGTCATCCCATTGCTTCCCAGAAAAACGTCTTTTCCTTTCATGCACTCATCTTGATTCCCACCTGTATATCATTTGCTTGCTCACTTGTTTATCATTTGCTGACACCAAACTGTAAGCTCCATGAGGGGAGGACCCACTCTGTCCAGATCACCAGTGTCACCCCCGGATGAGGTCACTACCTGGCCAAAAGCAGGTGCTCAATAATGCGTTTCTGCATTGCGGCTCATTCCACGTTTGTTGAGTGGATGAGTCAATTAACGTAATTAAATAATCATGCGTGTAATTAACGTCATCGTTAATCATGAACTTCCTAAAGCACACTATCATAACAGTAGCAGCTTGCAAAAATGGGGGGAAGAATTGCATGAGGAGCGTGAAAATTTCTGCAGTTTTTGAAGACCTTTTGAGAAGCAACGGACAACATGATGGCCCTGGGACCTTGGCTTAGGCTAATTTGTATCTCTTTAAAGGGAAGTCAGTCTGGCTCTCCTAACCTGCCACCGTGCTGAATAAAGCCCTGTTGCGAGCTTTACTGTGATATCGATGTGACTGGTCAGGTCAAGGAGGATGGTGCCCTGGCCAACGCAGGCGCCCCCGTCACTGGAGCAGCCGTGCTTACGTGAAAGCCACACCATACACGATACATGTCTGGGCTTCTTTCTACACATCTGGGAGTTCTTCTAACTAGAAGCCAAAGATCATCACTGACATTCTAAGACAATATCCAACCACAGTTCTTTTGTTAACAGCCATGCTTTTGAATGCCACAGGCACGTGGCAAGCATGTCATGAATCGTGGGCTCATGAGCCTTAAGACATCCACCTTCTGCGCCAGGCAAACCCATACACAGCAGAGATTCCACGGGCAACATCAGAGCTAAAACGTTCAGTGATATTATTAAAAGTGAAACATTTTAATGGAAATTATCAATTTCCATGCTGATAAATGAAAGCTAGTATTCGCTCATACTAGTTAATTAAAAAACAGAAAAAGCAACTTTAAGATCATATTTTCCATTTCCACTAGATTATATTTTAAAATCTATTCTAAGGAACTTAGAACCTGAGGCAAAAGTGAAACTTTACTGTCAAGTATCTTTAAATATTTAGATTCATTTATAAGAAAAAGGTTAAATTTAACATATGTACCATTTTTTTTCATAAACTATGAAAATAAACTGGTTTAAGTCCCTTACTAAAGCTTTCTGATACTCTACATGACGTGACAATGCAAGCTGTTGTTCTGAATTTATCCCGAAGGTATTTGGAAGTTAAATTCATAAGGTATGCCAAGAAAATATATATTCATTCCTAAAAAGATGATTTAATAGATGAAGTAAGGTTTCCAAACTACAGTCAATACCCCCAAGATATGTCCATTCATGGAACAGGAACTCAGCTGCAAGAGGAATTTTATATAACGTCCCTTCCTCCAGCTTATGAGCCATTTCCTCCATATACAGAGATGGATTTGGATTTTATGCAATTCATGAGCAACCGAGCCCCAGGGCTAGAGACCACAAGGTTGCCTCCTGACTCCTGGTGAAATTCTCCTCGGGGGACCTGGGATGGGCAAGTCAGCAGCGGCTGCAGTCTTGCACACCACCGTCCCTAAACCCTGCTGTTTGAACGGATAGCTTTAGTCCTTGCTTTTATATTTTGTTGTTATTTCCCAGGAAAGCTTGAATTTTTTTAAACACTGAGTGCATGCAGTTTTTTTGTTTGTGATCGCCCCGTATTATGTGTACCAGCTACAGGAGAGCTGGAAGAGAAGAGATCAACAGCTCTTTTCAAGAGATTTTATTACAACAAAAAAGCCCTTAAGCTGGGTTTGATGACAAATATAGCTATTAAACGGACCGGGTCGATGTTCATTTCAATAGGTCTTGGTGGCGTCTGAGCAAACATAACTGTCCATTTGTAGTTCAGGAACATATAAAAATATTTCCTTTGAATAATAAATACATTTTCAAGTGACAAGAATTCTCCCTAGGAAAGGTCTCCCAGGATGGAGTTACCCTCATCATTTGAAAGAAGGTAGTACTCCGTCAGCTGGATGGTAAACATCTTGTTTTGAGTAGATGTGCAAGTCAAATGCAAGCCATGACTACTGAGAGCAGGAGGAAGTCTCCTTTTGTCAAAAGTGACTTTTACAAACTCTGGCTTCTGTGACAGCAGGTAAGAAGGGAGGGTGAAGTCTGGGGGGAATACCTGAAGCTCACAGCTAGGAGCTTTGGAGGGGCCTGGCGAGTCTTGGGGAGATCTGTCAATACACCAACTCCAGATGCTCAAAACCCCAGAGGTGTGGTTGGATCCACTCAGCAGAGTCTCCACATGGGCCTGTAAAATCATGTGGTGGGCAGTTCTGCCCTTGGGAACATCGTGATTCTACCTTCCTAAGTTTCCTCGTGCTCACGGCTTCCACACTTGGTGGCGTGCAGTTTTCAAAAAGGGTCGCATTGTCACCAGCTCATTGCAGGGCCTTGGGACTCAGTTTCTTCATCTATCAAATGAGGTGGTAAAACGGAAGCAAGGATTCCCTACCTTTTATTTCATCATACAGGTGCCTTCTTTTGCAAGGTTTTAGCTGCTAACAAAATAAACAGCACAGTTTACTAGGTCAGAGTGAGTGCAACTTTGTCATAGAAATAAGCCTCTTCCCCAGTTGTTTGAAATACCGAACGCAGGTCAGTACCTTCAAAGAACTGGGGAGCTCGGGGTCCTAGGTGATTCTAATAGATTCACGCTATGACTCCTGGGCTGAAATCTGCGACTCTGGATGTCCATTTCGTTCAGTGCTACACAGGTCAGCAAAACACACGCCCGGAAGTGCCAGCGTGGTTTTCTGGAAGCACACAAGCAGAAAGGGGCAGCAACGTAGCATTTGGCTCCAAACCAGACCTCGAATGTAAACAGTGACACTCTGGCTCAAGGTGGCCTGGTCTATGACAAGTTAGGACACTACGTGTTTTGAGCATTGTGCTAATGAGGTCAAGGTATGAATTCTCTCCGCCTTTTAGTTCAATTAGGCCCAGCCTATCCTAGGATCGCAAGTTCCCGCACAGCCGGGCCAGGTGCCAGGCTTGACGCCCACCCCCCGGGGCACGACTCAGCCAAGCCCGTGGGAGCCAGCTAGGGCAGCATCCCTGCACGATTCGGGGGGGGGGCGGGGAGGTGCCACTCAGGCTCTTTTCTGCGTGAGTAACCTTTGGAGGCACACAGAAGCCCTGTGTTCAGTTCCACCCATCTCGAGAATGGACCACCGAAGTCAGATGCAGCCTTTACATGGCAAGCAAACATTGGGTCCCGGAAGTAAGAAAGGCAAAAAGAAATGCTTTAAGCTTGCCCCGAAGATCTAAAGCACAAGCTCTAATAACACAGCAGTCAGACTGACTCCTTACCCAAATACCAGAAATCATAAACCAATAGCTGGACCAATTGCAGACCATCTATAAGAGATCAGGCGTTGGAAAGGTATCCATCTGCGAAAAGCAACGCTGGAAGCAAGCCAGAAGGGAGGGCAGTGCTTCAAAATTCTAATGGAAAAGTATTCCCCACCCAGAATTCTAAACCAAGCCAAACCAGCAATCAGCTGGAAGGGTGGGATAAAGATATTTTCTGCACGCAAGTTCTCAAAACATGCTAGAGGATGTACTCTCTCGATACCGAAGAGGCCACCAAGAAAGAGTCCAGTAACAGAGGACAGGCAGACGCAAAGCACTCAGAGCAAACACAAGAAAACCTTAAACCTTAAACCATCGTGAATCATCTCAAGGAGAAGACATGGGTGCTGCTGACCCCGTTCTCAGCAGGGGTCCAGTAACAGAGGCTCTCACACGGGAGAGGGGGAACGGGGTGACGACGCAGATGTCCTGCAGGGACAGCAGGCCCAGGGGACAATCAGACTAGATCAGAACAGGGGGAGAAGGACTCCAAGAAGGGTGGCTCCCAGGGAAAGAAAGAGAAAGAGAAACTGAGGTGTGGGTCTGATAGAGTTGACCTTTATCAAAAGGAGTTTTCCAGAAATGTTGGAGAGTTAGAAAGATCGAACAGAAAAAAATGCTAAGAGCCAACAGCAAAATAGAGTCGTACAAGAAAGGGACTGTAAACATGGACATCCTTCCCCACGAAAGCAACAGCCAGTCTCATCCGCCCTCAACCTCCTCAGTCTCAGGAGCTCCTCCTCCTCCTTCAAAGGGAAATCAGCTGCCATTGGCAGGTGACCCCTAGCCACCTGCCCTCCAGGTGTGCCCAGCTTTCCCCCTGGTCCTCAGGTGTCAGAGGAGGAGGTGTCCTTCTACGCCCAGCCCCCATGGGCTTCCCCAGAGCCCCCTGCTGTCCCTCCTCCCTTCCCCTGTCTCCACCCTTCCCTCTCCGTTCCTGCATCCTCACAGATGCCAGCACCTGTCAGAGGACCCACTGGGCATCAGCAGAGCAGGTGGAGAATGGCATGGGGGCGGGCTCAGGACTCTGCAGAAGGAGTGAATACTGTGAGGTAGGAGATTGGCTCCACGTTGAGGGGCTGCAACTGGTCTCCCACTGATACTTGGAGATAACGATACCAGCAGGAGCACTGGGCCCTGATCACGTGAAAGCACAAGTGAGATGACGGGCCGGAGACCACCCGGAAAACTGCCCCCATATAAGCAACCTAAGCCACCCCTATTGCACGCAACTCGCTCCAAGTTTGCCTGTGTGTTCTTCCACATGTACTTTGCTTCTAATAAACACTGTCTCTATTTCACAGTCTTGGTCCCTTTGCTGAATTCCTTCCTCAAAGACAAGGACCAAGGTCCTTCTTTCACAGCTGGAATCAACAGAAACAGCTAACAACAGAATGCTTCTGACATTCAAAATCAGCTATCTTGGTAGGCATGAAAGCCAGGCACTGGGGAGAGAACGGATTTCCTAAACTGTCTGAACTCCCATTGGCCAAGTCAGGATCTGGCCTGAGGACCAAATCCCAGAGGGGCCCTGGAGGGCAGGGTAGGGAGTTCTGTCCTCCACAGAGACTGAGCCACGATGCTGCAGCAGGAGGAGGTGGTGAGGGGCTGGGAGGAAGGGAGGGTCCCCCTTCTGCTGTGACTGGGAAGGCCAGGCCCTCATGCCGGCCAGGAAGGGGCACTTGCCGATGGAACCCTAGCGGACCTGGCTGCAACCTCACCTGGCTCCCGGCGAACCCCACTCTCTGGGACTCGCCGCGCCCTGACCCTCCTGCCAAAGATGCTCCTTCATCACCGCCTTGCTGAGGTCGGTTTCCTCACACTCTCCCCAGGCTCTCTTCTCCTACAGCCCAGCAGGTGCTCCCTAGGAAACTCCACCACCCCCAACACACACACATCTGTCCCTGCTGCAACCCCAGTGACCCTCAGAATGGTTAACACCAGCCACTCCTCATTTACCCTCGGAGGCTGAGGCACTCCCCCACCCCCTCTCTTCTCCCATCCAAGAAATCACTCAGTCGTCCTGATTTTATCGCCAGAGTCTCCCCACCCCGCTGCCCCTCTTCGCCACCAAGTGTTCCTGCAAAGGTGTCCTGCCCCACCTCTGGCCCCAGGTTCTCGCTCCCCTCATTCACCCGGTGGGGGGGGAGGGGGTGGTGGTGATGGAAAGGCGGTAAGCATAGTCTGGCACACTCGCTGCATGAAGTTCTGAGCTAAAACTAATGGTGTCTCCTGCTTGCTCAACCAGCTGCAGCCACACTGGACTCCGTGGTGTTCTGCAAACACCCCCAGTCCACTCACCCCAGGGCCTTTGCACAGCCTGTTCCCTCTGCCTGGAGCATTCTGCTGCAGAAGTAGCTGCTTGGATCCCTCCCTAATGTGCTCTTCGGGCGTCAGCTCACAGTTACTCCTCTGAGAAGCCTGCACTGGCTACCCCAGAAAAGTAGCACCTCCTGGTCCCTCCCTGTCCCTTGTCCCTGCTTTAGTTTTCTCCACAGCACCTAGCTTCTCCTAGCATTTTGTGCATTTGTTTGTCTTTCTTCCACCATTTCCACCACAAAAATATAAGCTCCATGAGAAAAGGGATCTCATGCTTTCTTGTCCACTGTTACATCTCTAGCACCAAGAACAGTGTCAGCATGTAGTAGACAATAAATATTTGTTGAAGTTTTGAATGGAGGTCTTAAAAGAAAGGGACTATGGCTATGTGACAGTATATATATGATGGCACTTACATAAAAGTAATAGACAGAGACTGTTTATTTGATATAGTCCGAATTCCTTAGCACAATCCAATAGTAAACTCTTCAGAAACTGACCCCAATGTTTCTCTTTCCAAACTCACCTGTGGATATTCCCTCTAGAACATAAAATACCTGTCCCACCCCTCCCCTCCCCTCCCCTTCCCTTCCCCTCTCTCTATATATAAATGAATAGTTATGAGTGCTACTGTGTACCCTGTTCAAGCTTCCATCAGTTAACTGAGTACCTAGCACATAATAGCTACTCAATATGTATTAGTTCTCTTCCACTTTTTACATACTGATTATCCTGTCTTTTCCCCAATCTCCACACCCCCATTTACTGCCTAAGGAAATCCTACTTGCTCATCTTGGCCCATGTATGATAATTTAGTGCTCGCAGCATAACCTGAGAATTACTTGCTTACTAATCTGTGCCTCTTACCAGGGGTCAGAATGTGTCTGCATTCCCAGCAGCTAGTGATAACGATACACCTCATTTATTTGTACTCATTTCGATCAGTCAGGCAGCTTAAAAACATTCACGCACAACAGGATAAGAAGGAAAAACAGCAGCAAAAAGAAGCTGAGGGAAAGTTATTACCCAAATAGGTATAACCATAAAACTGTGCAAGATCACTAAAGATGAGCTTTGTGGTTATTACACTAGAGAAGAAAACCTGATGGGTTTCTAGAACGAGCATTAATCTGGTAAAAACAGCCCCATTTCTTAGGTCCTCAACCAGCAGTTCCTGGTGCTAAAGGACCAAGGCCTAGAGAACAGCCTTACATGGGAACTCGTGAAAGATTTCCTGGGTCTAAGAATAAGCACATGAGGCCACTACTCAAGAATCATTTACTGAATATAAAAAACGTCCACAACTATTTTCAATGACCTGAAGCCTTTCTATTTTGCAAGACCTTCCTTAAGCCAGCCCTGCCCTATCCAGGCTAGGGGAATACCCTTTAGTCCAATCCAGTTCACTAAACCTTTTTGAGCATCTACAGGGTTTCAGATCCCATGCTGGTTCCATGCATACAAGAATAATAATTTCTCTTTCCTGCTCCCCAGAATGTACCCTCAGCCTGAGGCAGGTGAGTCTCCCCAGACTGACAACATCCAGTGCACGTCCTCCATTTATACCTGGGTTTGTCCCACGTGGAAAGCCCTCACTGTTAACCTTACTTTTATAGTTACACCTTCTCTGCTAGGCCTATACATACAATAAATCGCACAGAGATTTCATCAACTATTCCAAACCCCTCTGATATCCACTATTCCTAAACTGTAAAGCCCTAGAAACTGTGGCATACAGTTTAGAAGCGTGGCGTATTGTTTCAATCAATTCACTGAACCAGCCATGTCTCCTAAAGCAGAGAGTAAGCTCTCAGAGCCAAGTGCAGACCTGGGACTTCTGGTATACCCCATGGACCCAACACCATGTGGGTCTGGAACAGACACTCTTCCACGGCTCCTGATGCCCAGATGGAGCCGAGATAAGGCGAGGGACGTGAACTAGACTCGCTAACAGGCTAAAAAAAGATCCCTCTCAATGCAGAACCAACCCTCTCCCAACATAATTATTTTCACCCCATGCTGAAACTATTAAGTGAAATTCTGTAACACTGAAAAATGTAAGCCCTAATTGTTGGTTCCCATATCTGTCTTCTATTATTCCTTAGAGTAGTAGAGTTTTTTTTAAAAAAAAAAAAAAAAAACAGAAAGAAACACTGAACTTGTAGAAAAGGACATGGCTTCATCACCCAGGCCCGTGACCCAGGTTAGGACTGTGCTACTGAATATGGGTAGCCACTAACCACATGCAGCTATTTGAACTGAAGTTTAAGTTCAAGAAAATTAACAATACAGTTCCTGAGTCACACTAGCCACATGTCATAAGCTCAATAACCACAATAGGCTACTTGCTACCATACCAGACAGTACAAACGTAAACTATTTCCATCACTGCAAATATTCTATTGAATAGTACAGGTTAAAGTCATCGTTAATAACTCAATTAACTTCTATGGGCCTGTTTCCTCTTGTGTAAAAAGGGAATAATACCTGCCTCACTGGTTGCTGTAAGATTTAAATGAGGTGCTAAATGTGAGCATCCTTAATAATTTTACTAGTTGTTGTTTGACGAACTATACCTGCGTATATAGTTATATACGCAGGTATAGTTTGATGGCAGCAGCAATCATTAATAGTAGTGGCTGTCAAAGGAGTTACTATCAAGTAGAATAAAGAAATTCTATCTCAGGCCATGTGAAGAGGAGGATGCTGTCCAGGAAGATGGGGAAAAGTACCCATTGGTCACATCATCTCAGAATGCTGCATCTGAGGAGGAATACGTACAAACTGAAGCATGTTCAGAAGAGTCTGGTGAGTGCAAGGAGCCCAGGATTTCTCACCTGGGGGAAAGAAGAAATGGAGAACAGAACAAATCTTGAAACAGACAAAGGACTGTCCTGGGGAGGGAGCCTGGATCTTGGGCAGCTGTAGAGATAACAAAGAGGTGAGCTTAACTCAGTATAGGAAAAATATTTGCTAGTCAGAATTGTCCAGCAGTGGAAATGCTGCCTTATGGAGAAGAGAGTTCATGATCCCAGAAAGTGCTCAAATGCAGTGATTCTCACGCTCGACTCACCTGGTGAGCTGGAGAAAATTCAGATGCTCCGGCCCCACCCCAGGGATTCTGGCTCATATGTGTGGGGTGGAGCCCACGATTTGCATCTCTACAAGCGCCCAGGTGATGGCCACGATGATGCCAGTAAGAGATCGCTCTTTGAGGGGCACTGCTCTAATGCAAGCTGGCCCAATCCGTCAGCGATGGCATAGAGGGGCTCTTGACATCAAGTGGGAGCTGGACCCTGCAACCTTCCAAACCAACTCTAGAGGACAGGCCTCCAAGGACTCTAAGTGGGTCCTGGGCATTCCAGACTGCACAGGTGCCCAGCCTGAAATACGGCAAAAGTTAGAGGACCCAAGGTCTCCTGCAGGGCATGCCCTTGTGTCCTCACCTCAGGCTAATCAGTTTCTTGCAGTTGAACTATTTATACAAGTGGAGGGTAATGTCATCATGTAGTGCCAGATGCTCTGAGGAAAGAGGCCCAGCATAGATTTCTCTGCATGCATGGTCTCCAACTGCGGGTTCAAGACTAAATCACATCCGAGCAGCTTTCCAGGCTGCACTGTGTGTGGCATTCAGTTTCAGTATCATGACCAGCAAGGAGACCAAGAAGACAGACATAATCCTCCAGCCCTTGCTACCCAACGCAACTGCCACGTGGCCATACAAAGCATGGCCAGAGCTTGCCACACTCCTCTCACCAAAACCAGACATTTCACACAAAGATTTGTGCCTGAATTTTTTCAATAGCTTTATTCATAATAGCCAACCGTGAAAACAACCCCAAAGAACATCAACTAGCAAATGGATAAACAAATTGAGGTATATCCCCAAAGTGGCAGACTAGTCAACAGTAACGAGAAACAAACAACTGATATACACAACAGGGATGAATCGCAAAGCTTTATGCTGGGTAAGCAAAGCCAGGCACAAAAACATCATATTGCAAGGTATCATTTATATGAAACTTTAACAAAGACAAATCTAATCTATAGGGACAGAAAACAGATCAATCCCCGGGGTGGCTACGGGTGGGAAAGGAAGCCAAAGTAATCTTTAGGAGTGATGGAATGTTCTAGATCTTGATTGCCATTGTGGTTCCATGGGCGTTTACATTTGACTGTTCACTTAGAGTGTGTGCGTTTTATTGACAGTATACCGCAAGCAGCTAATTCTTTAAAAACAAAAGCAAATGGGTATTTTCTGTTTCACTGGGTTCATTCTATTTGATGGCGTGCTAAAAACTGGTGTCACTGGTTGCCCCTGGAAGGAGACAGGTAGCCAGTGACAGGCGTTGGAAAGAGCCTTTCAAACTGTTTACCATTTTATACTTTTAAACTTTTGCACTGTGAGGCTGTACTGACCATTCTTTAATAAATAAAATTTAAAATTAAGAAAAAGAATTCACAAACATGTCCCTCATTGGTAAAATGAGAGACCCAACCCTAGGACTATAAGACTGTTGTGCGATCTATTTCAGGTTGTGGAAACCCTGCTTCTTGAGACAGGTGCTATATGGTCTGCATTTTATCAAACTCCTCTGAGCTCTGAGTGAATACCAATTTTTTTAAGCATTATTTAGTATTTTAGTATTTTTCAAAAAATATATCAAAGATAAGAATGCACACACACACTCATAGTTTTAAAATAATTATAACTTGAACACCAGGTAACTTCCACCACTGAAGTCAAAAAACACAACACTGCCTGTACTCCAAAACCTTCCACGTGCCCTCTGTCATCAAACCTTCTCCCTCCTCCCAGGGATAACCACTCTCTTGATTTTGCAGATAAGACTGTCTTCTATCAATATATCCCTGATCAATACTGTTTAGTTTTGCATAGTTTTCAAAAAACCGAATCATTCTGTATATATTGTGTGCTTTTTTTTTTTTTTTTGCCCAAAATTACGTTTGTAAAATTCATCTGTGTTGTTGCCTATAGCTGTAGTTTATTTTCATTGTTCTATATGTTATTTTATGGTAGGAATAAATGTACCACAACTTACTTGCCCATTAAAATATTCATGGGCACTTTTACAAGGCATTTTTGGGTCCCCATTGCCTATAGAGAAAACAGGTCCAAACACAAAGTGTGACACTTGAGGCAACCACTGCCCCCAGATGTGTCTCCGAAACACACAGCCACTCTCATCTCCCCTACTTTTCTCCACCAACTCATGTGGCATTGCATCAGTTGAATATATTGATTGAAACATTAAGTACAATTCCTTAGGACTGGAAAGCTGTCGACCATATACTAGATCTACCCAAATCATTCCTGTCCATCCAAATCTGACTCGAGCGTGATCTCCTTATGAAGACCCCACAGTCCCTTCTAGTCAGGATGCCACCTCCCCGCAAAAAACTGCATCAAAACGAATGATCCCGTCTCTGACTCTTTACCACACTCGCTCCATTCAGCCTTGAGTTATACCCATTTGTTATGGCCAAGTCTCAGCTTTTGTGCTTTCAGCGCACAGCACTAAAATCTTGCAGATAATGGGCAGGTAATAAATGTTAGAGCTTCTGAACCCAGGCTCAAAATCCTGAACGCTAGTGCTGGTACCAGGTACTAAACAATCAAAAATATGCATTTAAAAAGTTCATTTCCCCAAAAATAACATCAAGAAAAGTGACAAGATTTGGGTTTCTTATGCTTCTAACATTGATCTTTTTGGGTATTTTTTAATAAAAAATACAAAGCTTTATATTATGCAGTATACTTAATTACCATTTTGCTCACTGCATGATCTATTCATTAGATATACTACTTCAATTTATGAAACCACTGTCTTATGTTCTGTCATTTAGGTTGTATTCAATTTGCACTACTGAAAATAAAACAATTAGTAAATGTAAAAAAAATCCAGAGCTTTAGAGTCCTTGGGACACAGTGTTAGAGTGTCACATAATTTGAGATCACTTGATAAGAAATACACTATTTAGAGAAAACAAAGTCCTTGAAAAATATTTTAACCTCAAAAGCAACAATGAGGAAAAAAACAACATTTTAATAAAATTAATAAATGGGTCAGAAATTCCAATTAACAAGTATTTCAAATTTAAAAGGCAGGACTGTCATGTTTCTGTCCAAGAAAATATACAAATGGAATGTAAATTCTCCAAACAGGAAAAGAAATAAAACAGATAAACAGGAAGCTATAACTAGACTGAATGCCTGGCCATTGTTTGCCTCGCCATTAGACTTATTAAAAAATATATGGATGAAAAACATCGCTCCCGAATAATACCAAATATGCCTTTCAATTATTTTATGCAAAAATCATTATTTTCAATAGATATTAAGAATACATCACAGAAAAAATGTTTGCCACTCATGTTACAGAAATTAGGCTAAAGTTCTTAATATGAAAAGAGCTGCTGGGACTTCCCTGGTGGCGCAGTGGTTAAGAATCCGCCTGCCAATGCAGGGGACACGGGTTCGAGCCCTGGTCAGGGAAGATCCCACATGCCGCGGAGCAACTAATCCCGTGGCCACAGCTACTGAAGCCCACACACCTAGAGCCCGTGCTCCGCAACAAGAGAAGCCACCGCAATGAGAAGCCCGCGCACCACAACGAAGAGTAGCCCCCGCACGCAGCAGCAAAGACCCAACGAAGCCATAAATAAATAAATAAATTTATTTTCTTTTAAAAAAGAGCCCCTACAAATCAGCAGGGAAAAGCCCAATGGCTCAATTAAAAATATGGGCAAAAGTTATTTGTAAACAGATAATGCAAAGAAAAGATAATTATAATGGCTCTTGAATGTGAGAAAAAAATGCTCAGTCTCAGAGAAATGCAATAGCCTTTTTCACCTATCAGATCTGCAAATCAAAAAGTTTAATAAAATGCTGTTAGGCAAGGGTATATAAAGAAACAGGCAGTCACACGCACTGCTGGTTTGAGTATAAATTGGTAGAACTCCAGGGAAGTGCAATAATAACAGTGATAGCCATCAAAACTACAAGTGCACATCCCCTCTGACGCAACAATTCCACTTCCGGCAATTCATCCTACAGCAATACTTGCTTATATGCAAAATAATGCATGTTTAGGCCATTAGCTATAATGCTGTCATAGCAAAAGTTGGAAACAATCTTAGTCCATCAGCAGGAGACTGGTTAATCCGTGACATCCATATAGTGGAATTCTGTGCAGCTGGAAAAGAACAAGGAAGTGATCGCCAAAGTACACTAAGAGGAAAAATAGTCCAGATAGTATTCCACAATTTGCGTAGAATATTTTGTATTTGCTGAAATATGCACTGTCTGGAAAGATACACAGGAAACTCGTAACGTTGATTGCTTCTGGTAGGAAAGTGGGTAGCCAGAGACAGGCATGGGAAAACGATTTACAGAGTGTTTAACCTTTTGTACCTTTAAACTTTTGAACTCTGAGGCTATTGGCTATTTTTTTTAATAAATAAAATTTAAAATTAAGAAAGAGAATTTTACCTCATTGGTAAAATGAGAGAGACCCAGCCCTAAGACTATGGGACTGTTGCCCAATCTAGCATCAGATACTATATTGTCCTTCTTTTGAGTGGCCACTGTAACTTCATAACAGGTTGCAGAACTACGGAATATACTCTAGAAACACTGATAGCTAAGAGACCCAAAGTGCGGTTAATTCACGTTCAGGAGTCTAATAAGAAAGAGCTCGGGCTTCCCTGGTGGCGCAGTGGTTAAGAATCCACCCGTCAATGCAGGGGACACGGGCTCGAGCCCTGGTCCGGGAAGATCCCACATGCCTCAGAGCAACTAAGCCCGTGCACCACAACTACTGAGCCTGCGCTCTAGAGCCCATGAGCCACAACTACTGAGCCCGTGCACCACAACTACTGAAGCCCACGCGCCTAGAGCCCGTGCTCCGCAACAAGAGAAGCCACCGCAATGAGAAGCCTGCACACCACAACGAAGAGTAGCCCCCGCGCGCAGCAACAAAGACCCAACGCAGCCAAAAAAATAAATAATAAAAAAGAAAGAAAGAAACAGCTCATTTCAGGAGAAAAACCAGGGCTAGCACAGATCTGCAGAAAAACCTTCAGGTTAAAGGAGCTAACCTAGAAAGTGGCAGGCTGTGTATGTTTCGGTCATTTATTTCCTCACTTTAAGCTTAAGAAATCTATGTCCTGTAACAAGTATCCTCTGCTGAAGCTCTGCTTATTCTGCACTGTGTGGGTCATGCTTGTTATGAGGACACAGGTGCAGACAAAGAAGGTTTTTCTCCACCCTCCATCAGACTGGTAACAGACGACAGGGCACGTCCTTCAATGAAGGAGCCACACACTTCCCTGTGTTTAGGGGTGAAGGGTGCTTTTTGAAGAGACAAACCTGTTGATCAGGGGCTTTTCACAGAACATTCCTGTGTATTCTCTCTGTTCTTCAGCTAAAAATACCACTGTTTTCCACACTGCACACCTGCGGGGCACGGCGATGTACCTAATCCACCTGTTTGCCGCCTGTTTTCTCATCAAGGAGTAAAGACAGTAAACCCAACCCTCCAGGGAACGGAAAAACAAATCATTCAGTGCCCATCTCAGGTGGCTGATGGAGACAGGCTCAGTCTTGCGCGTGTAGCTAAGCTGGTCCAGATAGGCCCGCTCTGGGTGCAAGAACGAATGCACGTTCAAGTGTTTGTGGTCTGGCAGGCTTTGGGCGAGCAGGTCAAGACCTGCGAGTTTCGGAAAGCGAAGGCCAAGTGCACTCAGGGCACACCTGTCGGTCCAGGTGCGTGGGGGTGAGCCCACCACCTCTCCCGCGAGGCTGCATACACACACGGAGGATGACAACTGTTTACAGGGAGGTGGGTCTGGAGGAAAGTTGAAGTGTGTGTCTACCTGTTTGAGAAAGGTGGCCGAGAAAGTGGGCCAGGGCTGACACCTTCCTCCGCGGGGTCCGGCGTGCACCTCCCCCCCCCCGGCCCTGGGCGCGCCCTCCGCCCGCCCCCGAGCGCCCCAAGGTCACCTGCCCTCCCCGGCGTCCCCACCCACCCCGAGCTCTCACCAGAACAGCAGGTTGGCCCCGACGAAGGCGAGCAGGCTGCGCAGCGGCCTCTTCCAGCTCAGGAGCTCGTCGGCGCGGCAGCCCAGCCACAGCACGGGCTCCCCCAGCAGCCAGGTCACCGCGGCGGCCACCCCGCCGGCGGCCTCCTCCACCTGCCGGCCCGCGCCCGCCGCCGCCCCTTCCTCCTGCGCTCCCCCCTCCTGCTCCTCGCGGGGAGCCCGGGGCGGCGGCGGCGGCGGCGGGGGCGGCGGGGGCGCCTGCTCGGCGGCTGCGGGAGCCGGGCATCCCTGCTCGGCGGGCTCCGGGGGCGCCGGGCTCGCCATCTTCGGCGGCGCTGGCGGGCGGGGACGGGCACGGGCACGCGCGCGGGCGCGCCTAGGTGTCGCGCCGAGAGCGCGGCGGGTCCCGGCGCGGGGCGCGCACCGCGGGGCGCCGGCGGCTGGGTGCCTTGTGACGTCAGCCCCGGCCGCGGCGGGACGCCTCCCGGGGGAAGTGGGTGCGGCCCAGTTCGCGCGGGGCGGGGCGGGGCGGGGCGGGGCGGGGCGGGGCGGGGCGGCGAGGGGCCGGGCGGCCTCCCCCAGCCGCCCCGGCGTGCGAGCGGGGCGGCGTCCCGGGGGTAGCGGGGGCCCCGCCCGGGACCGAGGGAGCGTGACCGCCTTTTCCCTTCCAGCTGCGGGGGACGGCGCAGTAGAGGACCGCCGCCCGGCCACTTATATAAAAGGGAGTCAGGGCCACGGGCGGAATCAACTGGAATCCTCACTTTCTCAAGCCAGGGCCACCGATCGCCCAGCCCGCAGCCTTACCGGGCGTGACGGGCGCCCCTCCCCCGGCAGCGCATTTCCGCCGCCAGCGACCCGACGCCCCCCGCCCCCTCGCAGGCCCAGTGCCCTTGCAGGGACAGATTGCACACCCATAGCATAGGTCTTTAGTACTCTGCGAATAACGTGATGATATAAAGGTTGGATTGAGAAAGGAAGGAAAAAAAAAAAAACATTTTGGGTCAGTTCACGAGCGTCTGGCCCTCTGGCTTCACAAGTCAGGAAAGCCAGGCCGCAGTGATGGGGAAGGGGTCCGGGGGCTTCCTCTCCGACCTGCGGGCAGCGTCATCTGGCTCAAGAACGCACGCTGCTGGTCCGTGGGAGGCACAGGTGAGCGGGGAGCTGAGAAGCAGGACCCCTTGCGTGTGTCACACAGGTTTGGGCAGCCTTGACTGCGGTCATTCAGAGTCACTCTGGTCACAACAGGTATCAGGACGGGTAATGCGCTGTGAGGGCGTGGCAGGGAGTCCTGAGACCTTCCTTCCGGGGCCTCACTGGCTCTGGTGCTTCCGGGTGAGTGGGGGCGGGGGGGGGGGGGGGGAGGGAAGAAAGGTAAATGTTTATGCTCCCTTTTCAACATTTGCATTTTTTAAAGGTTCTGTTCTTTAATCCCCGTTGCCACTTTTCTCTAGAATAAAATGTCCCTTCCCCATCCAGAGCGTTCTACCTGTGATGAATCAGAGCATCTTACATCCTCTTGGAGTTCACTACTGGCAACCAGCCTTCTTTCATAGGATGGATGGGGCTCATTCCCAGAGCAATTAAAGCCTGTTGTTTCCAGGGAGCCTCTGGAGAATGTTCTATAGTGTTCCTCTGGGGGTCATGATATATGTTTATACCTCTGTGTACACATATGTAGCAATTCACTGATCAGTACATTGCAGATGTGTGCACTTTCCTGTATGTAGGTTATACCTCAAGAGGGTGTATTCCTAGTTCACTCAGAGGTTTATTGAGCACCTACTATGTGCCCAACATATTGCTCAGCTCTGTGGATAGGGCTTCCACACATAGGAAGTTCACAGTCCTAGGACAGGCCGGTGACAATCGTGATAACTGCTGTGACAGAAATAATCACTCAGGGCTAAGAATCCTTACTTAAATCGTGCGTCCAAAATTAGGGACAGGGAGGAGGAGTCAGGTTTCAAGGGGCGTTTTGGAATAGACGGCATCTGCCCTGAATTGTAAGGAAGTAAAGTGGAGGTTGGGAAGGGGAGGCAGTCATTTCTGTCAGGAAATCAACACGAGTGAAGTTACGGACTTGCAGGTGGAGGTCACGGTTCCTTATGTATATTTGCAAGAGATCACCAAGGCCTCGACTGATCCACTAGTAGAGGGAAGTTTGGTTTTTGACCTGCCGGCAACGCAGAGTCTCACGTTTCTGACTTGTCTTTGAAAAGAATCGCGACAACCCGGTAGAGAGTGGCCAGGGAGGCATGAAACAGCAATGTGGAAACAATCCCGGTATTTTTTTTCCACAAAAGAAAGACCATCTTTCCCCGGGTGTTGTCCCCTCTCTTGGTCCTAGTGCAGGAGCTTTTGAAAGATAAAGGATGCTTTATTGTGTCACCTGGCCTTTGCTTAGCACTGGATACAGCCCAGGGGTTGCGATATTTGGAGATTCGTCTCTAGACTCCACAGCTGGAGGGAAGAATTGCAGGGCAGAGGAGGTGAGGAACCCGATATCCCCATTGTCCAAAACAGCATGATATGCTTTCAGAAACACGTCTGCAAGATTCTACACGTTCCTCCTTCTCCCCGGAATTCTCATTATTGTTGTCAGGATAGGTTGAGATAGTAAAAGCTGTTGACAACCAAGACACATAAAAGCTCAACTTCAGTTGCTACATGTGGTTTGCAGCACTTCTCTCCGTTTAATGATGAAGCTCCCTACTCACAGCTCTGTGAAATCTTTTCCTTCCCTCTTAAAGTAAAATGCTACCCAACACTGTTTTGCACAAAAAAACTGGACTGATTGCTCTAATCTGTCTTTTTCACCTCTGACCTCTAATCTACCAGCAGATAATGTCACAGGACTAGACACTGGCCTAGACACATAAATGGGTGCTACCGTGTGTTTTTTCTTTGTCTAATTATCTTTGTGATGTGTGAATAATGTAATCAGTGCTAAGACTACGTAAAAATAATGCTAATGATGCTTAAAATAAACGTTGTCCCCTCGTTTCAACAACATGTCACGTTTAAAACCCCTGTGGGTAACCTTACCGTTTAAGAGTCTCTTCTGAATTTTGCATCTCTGTGTCCTGGGGACAGAGTGATTAACACTAATGAGCTAGACGATTTGAAAATATAGATCCGAGGAAAACAAGGAAAATGGGTATGTGTCAGAGGGAAAAAAAAAAAAGGAGAGCGAGAGAGAGAAATAGTTATAGCCACTGAATCTAAGCGACAGTTCAGAAAATAACAGCTCAGGCAAAGAAAACCAAAATGCACACAGGAACTCTTAAAAGAGGCCACTCGCTTTTCTCTTCCAAAAGTAGCTAGAAAGCTTGTAATAGGAGAGAAAAACAATGAATAATTAATTCCCACTCTAGGAGGTCACATAGGCAACACCAAGCTAAGCCCTGAACAAGAGGGAAATGCCCCAATATTGGTTTCTTTTTTTCCCTAAAATGTTTCATATTAGACTCCTACAGGAGGTCCTTAAATGAAGGAGCCGTACATCCATGTTGTATTGTATTAGTCCTGCAGATAGATTTTTGTGTGCTGATAATTTTGTTAAAGCAATTCTACCCTCCTATTCTTACCATATCCTCTAGTCTGTATTCCTAACTTTCCCTAATTTTTTTGCCACTGAGTCAGGAGAACCTAATAGTTCAATCTAAGCAGAGAGAAGTAGGAACATCACGTAACAACAGAGGGATTGGAAAGGAAGAGTGTGCCTGGTTTCCAAGGCCCAGCTCACAAAAGGAATTAGCTATTTCTGTTTTGGGTTGACTGTTGCGCTTTTTAGAATTGGAATATCCAACCCAGAATGAATAATCTGTGTTTGATAAGCGTTCTGTAAGGGAGGTGCTAACCAGAAATGAACCGCAAGATGGTGGCCAGCCATACCCAGTTGGGGTACTCAGTTTTACGTGTTATTCCCTAATAATATACAAAAGAGCTTTATCAAGTCTTCAGGAAGGTTAATTTAAGGGACCTGAGGTCACACTACAAGAATATATCCCGAAAAGGTACTATTTATCTACCCACAGGCATACACGTCAGCACACACACATGTGATCAGCAAGGATGGTTTCAGATCATTGACTTCCAACCCCTTCCCACCTGCCTAGCGGTTACATTCAACTCGGCAGACTGGCCCACCATTCCGGTCCTGTTGGAGGAGGTCACCGAGAGGACGTGACCGCTAACTGAGCCTCAAGCTGGACCCAGGCAACTGGAGGCACCTCACTCCCTCCCCTGTCCTTGGAAGATATGTTCTGCCCGCCGTTCCCACAAGCGGAGCTGTTCCAAGGATGCAGTCGTGAGAGAGCAGTGTGGTGTTGAGACCGTCTGGACGGTCAATGTAACTGAACCCCGTTACGGCCTCTGTATAAACTCTTAGGATTCTGGCGGGCAGGTGCGGAAGTCTACCGTCTCCCCGATGGGGCTGCTGAGGAGTCTGAGCTTTGGGGCCTTAGGTGGGCCTTCAGCAGGAGAGTAAAGTGGCCTGGTTGTGTTTCAGAAAAGTATCTGGGGCAATGGATTCCATGGAGCCTGGCAGAGACACTGGAACAGACTTTCTCCTTGTCCTTCACTAGGATAGGGGAGAGGGGGAGGGGCAGGTTTGGGACATCTCCGGAAATGCCAGTTGGGTGGGTGGGCACAGGGGTCTGCAGCTCAGAGCGCAGCAGGGGTCCTGGACAGGATCCAGGTGGAGGGAGTGGCCTGTACAAGAGCTTGCCAGAGGGCAGGCCGGGATGAGTTCAGAGGCCAGACCAGATGGACTGCGGGGGTCAGAGAATGTGATGAGACTTGCGGACAAACAGATCAGACGGAGGGGAGTTCTGAGTATCAGTTGCCAAGTTTAGACACAATTCTGTGAGCAGTGGAGGATTCCTGAAATTGGTGGATTTTCTTTTTTATCGTCGTTTCTTTGTTTTTACCAAGGAAGTGATAGACTCAAAATTCCAGTCTCCTGAGGCCCCAGCCTGATGTCCATCATCAAAGCAAAACTGCGATGTGCTCGTCTCTAAATGCAGGTCTCCAAATCAGGCCTTCAGTCTCCAGGGGTATTCTCTAAGCTAAAATTAGACTAGTGGAATGTACTGGAATCGCTACAAGCGTTACATCCCACAGACATCCCTTCAGAGTCTGTATTTGGCTTGTCACCTGTTACTAATTTTAGTTCATTAGAAATCAGGCACAAAACCTGGTGACATTTTAGGCTGGGATGGTGGCCCAGGCCCTGTTGAGATCATGCAGTCAGGCTGTGTCACGTGCATCCTCTTAGACCCGTGCATAAATGGGCACAGCCAGGGCTGTTCATGGGCACGCTTAAGCTTTACAGGACTCAAGTGCCTTCTGAGCCATCAAAGAAATTTGGAGATTATATTTAATATCGTTCACAGTATATAGTACATTTGCTTGGAGGCCAGTTTATTGTAAATTGATGGTTTCTGTCTACCCCATTGCACTCTGCTGTCCCACCCCTGCCCTAAACCAGGCCCCCCAGAACAGCCTTGGGAGCTTCCTCTGGGTTGCAGGGACAAGGGCCTGGCTGGGACTGAAGGCCTTTCTCCTTTCTCCAGGGAGAAGATGCACATGAACTCAGGGTCCCACAGGCTCAGTGGCCTCAAGCTCTCCAGGTGCTGGGCCGCTGGATTTCCCAAACTCTGCCCACCGCTGACATCCAGTGCACCTATAGACCGTTTTTTCTCCCACTGTTGAGGTAGTTCTTGCTCTTGCCCTATAAGGAAGGGAGGTGACAGAGTTGGAGGGAAGAGACTCCTTCTTCGGGAATGTCTGCCCCGGTGGGTCCGTGTTCCTTATGAGTTAAGCCTGTTTCTTAACCCATCCTGTGTGGGGCTGTCTGATTCCTCACAAGCCCTGTTGGGGAGGACAGGGGGAGATCACAAAGACAACCACCACCCTGGCACAAGAAGGAGCTTTTACAACTGCCCTGGAAACCACAGTACCCCACAGTCCCCAGGGCAAGAAATACCTGAGTGAGTTTTGATTCTGGTCACTCCTCCTTTCTCTGTGTGGAGCAACCATATATCAGGTTTGCCCACGACAGTCCTGGCTTATGCCTATTGTCTGGCGTGGTTATTTTTTTTAATAAATTTATTTATTTTGGGCTGCGTTGGGTCTTCGTTGCTGCGTGCGGGCTTTCTCTAGTTGCGATGAGCGGGGGCTACTCTTCGTTGCGGTGCGCGGGCTTCTCCTTGCGGTGGCTTCTCTTGCTGCGGAGCACGGGCTCTAGGCGCGCGGGCTTCAGTAGTTGTGGCTCACGGGCTTCAGTAGTTGTGGCTCGCAGTGCTCCGCGCCATGTGGGATCTTCCCGGAGCAGGGCTCGAACCCGTGTCCCGTGCACTAGCAGGCGGATTCTTAACCAGTGCGCCACCAGGGAAGGCCCTGGCGTGGTTATTAATAGCACTTCGTTTTCTTTCTCAAAGGTGTCGGGTTTGGATGATAAATTATATAGGCTCCCCATCCATCTCTCATCCGTCACTAGCCGCTGAGAACGCTTCTTCTCAAAACAGAGCCACCTTCCCTGTCCAAGCTTCGTCACTTGCTGTCTAAATTGCAGTAGCCCCATGCTTCCTTCTCTTCCGATGCACACCATACACGTATCCTCTAAAACGCAGCTCTCAACGTGGGACACCCACCCACATGCTTCCAACGATGTCCCGTCACCTAGAACCGCTAAATCAAAATAATCACAAGCCACCTTCTAAAGCCCTGGGTCATCTCTAAAAGTCGTATTTCTTTTTAGGCAGATTAGCTGCTCGCTAATCTGAATACTTGACTGTAGTCAGATTAACTCTTCACCAGTCAGATTAACTCTTCACCGAGTCCACACTCCAAGCAAGCGCTCACATTCATGCCTTTGCTGACACGGTTAAACTTCTTCCCGTCTTCTCCAGCCCTAGCTTCTCTCTCTGCAGCTCAGCCCGCTCCTTGTCCGGAAATCCTTCCTCAAGTGCAAGGAGCATGGGTTTCACATTCATGAAGATCTGAATTTGATTGTAGATCCTAGTGTCCAGGCACTAACCATTATGTTTTATTGACCCTAAAACACACTCCCCCCTCCCCCGCATTTTAACATACCTGGGAATGAAATATGCCTTAAAATCTACGGCACCTTAGCATCAGTAAAATATAGTAGCTCTCTGGCTTTGTGTTCTAACACAGACTCTCTTGGTTTCCTCATCTTTTAAAACAGGAATAATACCTGAGTCTCAAGACTGTTGTGGAAATGACTTGAGATAACTATAGTCGAGACCCGGGGTGGGGATATCTCCGTGGGAATCTGGATACTATGTCCAGACATTTTGTAATCATCACCCAGTATCTCACGGGAAGATGTACCACGTGCAAACATTGCAGTTGCAACAGAGACCAAAGTTTGTGTACTAATAGAATTTCACAGAATCCTCTGCAGTGTGCTGAATCAGAAAGTAGTCTCACCCACAGGGGTGGCTTAACCACAACATTCCCCTGAGAACTCTGTTCAGAGGAAATAAGGAGGACCTTTCTCCAGGGGTAATTGGTCAAGTGGCTTTTAGTTGGAAAGATGTCATTTGCTTGGAGAAAACTACAAAAGCAGCTTTGTCCTTAATTTATTCCTAAGTAGAAAATCTTCAAAAACTGATTTTATGTGAAAAAAAATCCCCAGGTAGGTAAGTATTGGGTCCCAGGTGGACGTTTTGATAATGTTCACTTGGATAATGTCCATTGCCCTCCCTTGTGAGAGATCCTCCCCTTTCTGTACACAAGTTTGCCCACTCTGAGAAGCCTGGCAGGCAGCCACTGTGGGATACAACTAGCTGACTGGCAAGGGAATCTTTCCTTCTGTGTCCTTGGGCTGCAACCTCAGGTGAGAAGCCCATCCTTTGCAGAAGAGCCCCAAGTACAGATCATCAAGGGTTGTGGTGTAGGATTTTAATTGGAGCCATCATTAACTATGAGATCATGATCTGATATTCTAGCTCTGCCCACAGGAAGAGCCTGAATCAATAATACCCCATGGCAATAAGCTCACTTAGGGACCAGGTGTTGGTTTCTAACTATTTTCTACCAAAAAGAACCAAGGCTCCTTAGAGAATTGGCTGATAGTAGGTCTGAGTCAGGAACGTGTTGCATGCTGGAAAGCAAAGACATGTTCAAAGACAATTTAATAGTTCATATCAAAAGGACACAGAAGCCAGCTTGAAAGGGATTCCACTGACCAAATCTGGGAAACTTTAAGGATCAAAAAGAATAGGGACTTCCCTGGTGGCGCAATGGTTAAGAATCCGCCTGCCAACACAGGGGACACAGGTTCGAGCGCTGCTCCAGGAAGATCCCACATGCCACGGAGCAGCTAAGCCCATGCACCACAACTACTGAGCCTGCGCTCTAGAGCCCGCGAGCCGCAGCTACTGAGCCTGTGCTCTAGAGCCTGGGAGCCACAACTGCTGAGCCCATGTGCCACAACTACTGAAGCCCGTGAGCCTAGATCCCATGCTCCTCAACAAGAGAAGCCACCGCAATGAGAAGCCCACACACTGCAACGAAGAGTAGCCCCCGCTAGCCACAAGTAGAGAAAGCCCACGCACAGCGACGAAGACCCAACGCAGCCAAAAATAAAATAAATCAATTTAACAACAAAAAAAACAGAGGAAGAGCTTGAGGAGAGTAAAGACATATAACCACCAAGTCAATGTGTGAAAATTGATTGGATTCTGGGTCCAAAAAAATAGGTATCAAGGACATTTGGAGGGAAAATTAGGGTAATTTGAGTCCAGACTGCATAGTAGGTGATCTTGTTGAATTAATACTGCTTTTCTTAGGTATGGTAATGGTGTTGTGGTGGTGTGAGAGAATGTCCTCCTTCTGAGTGATGCAATATGCATCATTTAGGGGTGAAATGCCAGAAGAGCAGCCATCTGCTTTCAGCAAAAAGGAAGTGTGTATATATATATATATATATATAGAAAGATATAAATACAGAGATAGAGGAAATGGGTGCAGCAAGATGTTGGTGAATCTATGTGAGGGGTATCTGGGTGTTCGTTGGTCTGTTCTTTCAACTTTCCTTTGGGTTTGGACATTTTCAAACAGATGTTTTTTAGAAGACTGTATGAGAGAATAGGAAATAGAGAACGTTTATATTTATATATTTATATATATATATATATATATATTTTTTTTTTTTTTTTAAACATGGATCTCTTCTAGTTCCTTTTGCCCGAGACTGTGACCTTTGATAATTTCTCCATTCCAAGAACTCTTGCTTGACTTAAAATCACTGTGACAACAGAGCATGGGAATCATAGCAACAGGAAGTGAAATAGTTCTGTTTTCTCCAGAGAACTGTAGCTTATCTATGTAATTCAATCTTCTTATATTGAACATCAACTATATACAAGATCCTATGAGAGGTACCGTGAGTGATACGAAGATAAACAACAACGTGGTTTCTGCCTTCAAAGGGCTTAAAATCTAACACATAAACAGGGACTCAACATGTTTTGAGTGGTTATTATGAGCTAAACAAAGACTAGGACTAGGGATCTAATTATGAATAAGACACAGTCCCTGCCATCAAAGAGCCCCTTGTCTTTTGAGAAATACAGACACATACATTAATGCCAATATAATAAAACAAGATTTATGAAAAGATCTTTATCATTGTCTGAAAATTATGCCCAAGCATCCAGGGACAGCTTCAGAACAAAGAGTAGCTCTGAGCTAGGATGCGAAGAGGAGGTCAGAATGTTTTCAAAACAGATTGGTAGGCATTCCAAGAAAATGGAACAAAATGTACAAAAGCACGAAGGTGTGAAGAGATCATGACATGTTTGGGGATCCACAGGTAGTTAAATATAGCTAGAATTGGGGGTATTTATTGAGGAGTAAGAGAGATGGAGCTGGGAGTCAAGCTAGTTGATCAAGAGATTTCATGTTACACTGAAGAGCTTGAGTTGCATCCTGTAGGTGATGGGGAAGCTTTGGTGGTAAGTGACGTGATCTGATTCTTATCTTAGAAGGATAACCCTGGTGGTGAACTGGCAGGTGAATTGGGAGAAGGTGAGGGAGAGAGACTGGTTAATGGACTTTTGTAATAGCCCAGGCGAGAGATGCTAAGAGCCTAAACCGAGACAGGGGAGGTGGAGACAGAGAAAGGGTAGGTGCAGGAGACATGTCATACACAGCATCAATCGGCTCTGGTGACTGAATGAATGTTGGGAAGTGAGGGAGAGGAGGTGGTCCAAGATAACCCCTGTATTAAGGTTCTCCAGTGAAACAGAACCAACAGAATGTCTGTGTGTGTGTGTGTGTGTGTGTGTGTGTGTGTGTGTGTGTGTGTGTGTACAGGGACAAGGGGGAGGGGGATTTAAGGAACTGGCTCATGCAGTTGTGGACACAGGCAAGTCCAAAGCCTGCAGGGTAGTCTGGGAGGCTGGGAATTCCCACAGGAGTTGATGTTCAGTCTTGAATCTGCAGGCAGTCTGGAGACAGAATTCTGTCCTCCTTAGGGGATTTCAGGCTTTTCTCTTAAGGCCTTCAACTGATTGGATGAGGCCCACCCACATTATGGAGGGCAATCTGCTTTACTCAAAGTCTACTGATTTAAATGTGAATCACGCCTAAAAAAATAACTTCACAGCACCATCTAGAGGTATTTGATAAAACAACTGGGCACCAAAGCCTGGCCAAGTTGACACATAAAATTAACCATCATCCCAGACCCTTAAAAGACTGGTTATATTTTTGTGCCATTACTAAATTACAGAATAGAGGAGAATGGCTGGAGACAAATTTGAGGAGAAAAATAACATCAGTTTGGAAAATGTTGAATTTCAGTTGGTCATGTTGTGTGGTCAGTTGGAACAGATGCACAGGGACAGATCTTTCCAATGGGCCAAATTTAGAGATCTTACTGGAAGCCATAGGACCAGATGAGGCTAGACCACGAGAGACTGTTCATTCATTCAACAACAGATGTCTTCTGGGTGCCTCTATGGGCCAGACAGACAGGGGGACCATAGTGTACCCAAGATAAAATTCCTATCCTCACAGAGCTTAAATTTTAGAAGGGTTGGCAGGCAATGAGCAAATCTTCACATAGATACATAATTTCAAATAGTGATAGGTATAATTTACTGCTGCCTAACAAACCATCCCGAAACTTGGTGGCCTCAAACAGCTTTTATTTGCTCATGATTCCATGGGTTGGCAACTGGGGAGAGACCAGCTGGAGCGGCACGTCTGAGATCCATGCCATGGTGTTGGGTTCACTTATGCTTTTGCCATCAGTTGACAGATGCTGCACGGCATTTGGCTGGGGCTGTCAGCTGATGTGTCTCAGTTGTCCCCCTGTGGCCTCTCCAGCAGGCTAGTTCAGGCTCCTCACTTGGCAGTTGGGGTTCTATGAGGGCAATCTCCTATTGTTCAAGCACTTATCAGGCCTCTGCTTGGGTCACCCTTTCTAACGTCCCAATGGCCAAGGCAAATCATATGGCTAAGCCCCGAATCGTCATGAGAGGGGACAACATGAGAGCATGGAATTCATTAGGAAGTGACCATTAGCCTAACAATCTAACCTGTGCTAAGTGCAGTGAAGAAAATCAGAACAGGGTAAAAAGAAAGAGAATTAACTCAGAAGAGGGGGCTTTAACGGACAGGGTCGTCAGGGAAGTGACTTTTGAGCGGAGACCTAAATGAAGTAAGACATCTAGTCATGTGAAGTTCTGGAGGCAGGGGCATGCCGGATGGAGGGAACAGCAAGTGCAAAGATCCTGAAGCTAGAACCAGCTTGACATGCTCAAGAAACAGGGAGAGCAGAGTGCATCTGGGCGATGAACAATTATTAGTTACTGCTACGAGGCCAGGTTTTGCTTCCTCACAGATTTTTGGCCATGTTCTGAATTATTGAGTTTGCCAAATAAGTACCATATGGATAACTTATTATTATAGATAATCTCATTTATTAAGTTTTAATTATATAGTTCTCCTTGAAAAAATTAACCCTTTCCTAAATATCTTGTGTATCTTCAGACATACAGTTGTATATTCTGATTTCAGTTCACTTGAAATTAGTTCGAAAAACAGGATTTCAAGGAAGAATGAATGTTAAATCACACACAACATGCACTGAGGCCAAGCTATTCTGACCTGGCAATGAGACCACATCTGGCACAGCAGTTGGGATGATGCTTGGTTGACTTGGTTTCCACAGGGTCCAGACTTGTGCATTAAACGGCAACATGATGGGGGCCTCACCCTGAATCCTCTAGTTCTTTTGGGATGACATTGATGTCTGCCATTTTCCCCGGGACGCCATGTCAGTGTTGACTTGCTATCCTGGTCATGGAGGGATTCATTTCAGAGAATTCTCCTTGGCCCTCTGCACTCTGGTAGTCTTCCCCTAAGCCAAGGAACCAGTGTGAAGTTGTACAACTACCAAGCATTTGGGGTCTTGGGAAATGACCACCAGCTGGGGCGACAGACACAGTGGACCCACTGTAAGTTGGATCTGGGCCAGGTCTCCATGTCTAGGCCAGACCCAATATTCCTGTACTCTATCAGAGGCCTGTGATGGTGATTAGTGTCTCTAGGTATGAATGTCTACTAAGAGACCTTGCCCAGTAGTCATCAGAATGTTTGGGTAACCTTCAGAGTTCAGTCGCCCAAGAAATCCTTTGGTGAAGGCCTAGGAGACCCAGGACCACATACACCTGTGGTTTGCCTCCTGAGGACATAGTCTTTTCTTCAATCAGTGGAACTGGGTCCAAACACTGGCTCAGGTCTGGAAATTGGGCAAGTGATTATGACTTTTTATTGGGATGGTAGCCTCTTAGCCTTCTTTTTAAAATTTATTTATTTATTTATTTATGGCTGTGTTGGGTCTTCGTTTCTGTGCGAGGGCTTTCTCTAGTTGCGGCGAGCGGGGGCCACTCTTCATCGCGGTGCGCGGGCCTCTCACCGTCGCGGCCTCCCTTGTTGCGGAGCACAGGCTCCAGATGTGCAGGCTCAGTAATTGTGGCTCATGGGCCCGGTTGCTCCGCGACATGTGGGATCTTCCCAGACCAGGGCTCGAACCCGTGTCCCCTGCATTGGCAGGCAGATTCTCAACCACTGCGCCACCAGGGAAGCCCTTAGCCTTCTGATCATTCATCCTTGACTTTTCATTGTACAGGTTGAGCAATCTCTCATTGGCTACCCATCTGTCTTGCTCCTGGGGATTCAGTAACTAATCGGATTTTGAGTTAATTCCCTTGAGTGTTCTTTTTTGGCTGGGGGAAGAGTTTTCCATATTCAGGGGGAAAGAGTCTTCACGAATAGTTCTTGTCCGGAGGGGCAGCTGTCCACCAAAACTTCAGTCTCCCCTTATAGAACATACAGTTGTTACTGAAAGGCCTGGAACTACATTTCTCGGCATCCCCTGCATAGAAGTAATGCTACATGACTAGATCTTGCTAGAGGATTGTAAGCGGAAGTGATAACGCTTCTAGGCCGAGTAGGTTAAGAAGAGGTGTACGTCCTTATCCAATCAACTGCTCCTTCTCTGCCATCTGTTTCCGCCTAACGTGACCTTGGAAGGCAAATGTGGAAGAAGGCAGAGCCTGCGTCAGCCGGGACCCCGGAATAACCACAGGAGCAGAACCTCCCAACATGATGCCCGTGTCGGACTGTTACGTAAGCAAGAAATCACCTTTAATGGTGTTAGTCTAAATGTAGGAGTTTGTTTGCTAAAGTTACCTTAACACATGCTCTCTATAAATTCTACATCAAATCTACACTAAATAAAATTGTTTCTGCCTCGGTAGATTTTTACCAGATTTGAAGGTATGTTTGCGATGGTCTGACTCAGATACAGATTGTGGGACAGTATCAAATTCACTCTGAGAGGCCCAGGGCTGTTTTACAGAGCTAGGCAGCTATTCTTCACCATAACTGGAAATGAAGTATAATAAAATGCAACATGAATACAATCAGCATGGACACATCTCCTCTGTCCTCAACTTCTTAATATAAGCCGTCATTTTAAATACCGATCCCTGTATTGTGTTTGTGTCACGTACCTCCTCAGGTGCCCTGGCCTTGCCCATCACCCAGGCTCTCAGCATCGAGCTGGCTGAACAGCCACCCTGCAGGCCCACACTTTTCCACCCCTTGGGGCTGACCGGCTGTGTGTCTGAGGCCTTTGGATCCTCCTGACACAGATTTAGAGGAAGTGCTCCCCCATAGCGCATGTGTGTTAGTTTCCTATTGCTGCTAGAACAAGTTACCACAAACTCAGTAGTTTAAAACAACACACGTTTATTTTCTTACAGTTCTGGAGGGCAGACATCTGGAATGAGGCTCACGGGGCTAAATCAAGGTGTCGGCAGGGCTGCTTCCTTCTGAGGGCTCCAAGGGAGAATCCACTCCATGCCTCTCCCGGCTTCCAGAGGCTGCTGGCATTCCTTGGCTTGTGGCCCCTTGTTTGCCTCACTCCGACCTCTTGCTTCCTTCTCATCTGCTACTGCTGAATCTGATCTCCTGCCTCCTCATGACACGTGATTACATTGGACCCACACGGATAACCCAGAAAAATCTCAAAATCCTCAATTTCATCACATCTGCCAAGTCTTTTTTGCTGTACAAGGTAACCGAACAGGTCATAGGGGTTAGGATGAGGAGATCTTTGGGGCCCATTATTCAGCCTGCCACCATGGGGGATGTGGATTCCTACGTGGCTTTTAAAGGCATCAGATTAAAAAAAAAAAAAGAAAAAGAAAAAAAGGGGCTTCCCTGGTGGTCCAGTGAGTGACACTCCACACTCCCGATGCAGGGGCCCCGGGTTCGATCCCTGGTCTGGGAACTAAATCCCGCAGGCATGCCGCAACTAAGAAGTCCGCATGCTGCAACTAAAAGATCCCGCGTGCTGCAACTAAGACCCAGTGCGAACAAATTAAATAATAAATAAATAAATATTAAAAAAAGAAAAAGGCACCAGATGACATGGAAAGGTGAGGGAGCTGACTCCCCACATAGTGAAATTCAACAAATGGGAACCAAAAGGCAGGACCTAGCCAGGAAGAGACATTTTTTTTTCTTTCCTCTCCCTGGAGGAGTGCTCTGGGGCAGGAATTCCCTGGAGAGCCTGTGCAGCGACATCCCGTGTGGCCACAGAGAGGCTCCTGCCGAGCACCTGGCTGGGTCTCTTGGTGGCTCATGGGAAACGGCAGTGGGCCTGGTGATACGGTCCTTTGCATTGCTTCCCATCCTTCTCTGCCTCACTGCCTTATCCTTGCTGCCCTGGGATTGCACTTCCCAAGCATCAGTAGTTCATCTCTGCCTTGGGCTCTGTTCTCTAGGGAATCTCAGCTGGGGTGTCCCCTCCCCCATTGAAAGTCACCATTTATTCCTTCATTTATTCAAGAAATAATTACTGAGCATCTACTATGTTCAGACACGGGTCTAGTTAACAGAGTCACAGTAATAAATACGAAAAGATTTCTGCTCTCATGGAGCTTCCATTCTAACGGGGGAAGACAGACAATAGACAATTAAACAAGAAAATATCATTTAGTGGCCAGTGATGCAATAAAGTCTAGCCATCTTATATTTGGCGGTGAAGAAAGGCTTTTCTAGGGAGTTGACACTTAAACCGAGGCCTGAATGACAAAGAGTCATTTGTGCAGAAGCTGGGGCAGGAGAGGTGACCTTAATGGCAGGTATCAACTTGCCATCTCACATGCATGATTCTAGGTAGCATGCTCTGGGTGAATAGCAGCAGAAATTTACTTTTAAAAAATTCTTGATTCTACCAAGCAACAGGAGGCCAGATGGTTTAAAAGACAAAATAAACATTTCAGCAGAGGCTTCCTACTAACCAATAAATGGGACTTTCTTTGTCATCAAAGGATGTATTTTGCTTCATTTTAGAAATTAGATTTTTCTCTACACTAAGCATCATTTAAGAGGAAGGACCATGAAATTGAAAGTGGTGAATCTACCTTCCTCACCTGTATAATAAATTGGGTTATAAACCCATTTCCTCCTATCTATCTCCAACATATTTTTGTTCGTAGGATTAGCTGACATTTGGTGCCTCAGGCATCTTTCTCCCTAAGCTTCTCCACATTGTCTCTCCAGCATGGTGACTGTCGGGCTCCAAAAGCACATGTTCCGAGAGAGAGGCAAACAAAAGCTGTTGTGTCCATTTTCATGACTTGGCTTTGGAAGTTGAACGCTGTCCCTTCTGTCACATTCTATTTGTTAGAAAGAGAGGAGAATCAGACGCCACCTTCTCACGGGAGGGTTATCAGAGAATTTGTGGATGCGTTTAAAGCCACCATGATTGGTCCTCTGGCCCCAATTATCGACATTTCTCCTTCATGCGTTTCTGAAATCCAGCTGAACATATGTTGCCGGTTCCACGATTAGGACTCAGTTCCACTAACCAGGAATCATTCTCCATGGGCTCTTGGGTATACCCTCCGACTCATCCTTACGTTTCCGTAAATGCCGTAGATTAGTGACTGTTACGTGCTTCCCATTTCCCTCTTTTTAAAATTAGTGTCCATAGCTGTTATTGTATGCCAGCCCCATTATTGTATGTAAAGAACAGAAGACTTGTCTCTTTAGTGCACAGATCTTCCAGTAAGCAAAAATTTAATCAGTGAGCTGTACTTGGGACCACACCCACGGAGCCTCATGCACACCAGAGCTTGATTTAGATGACAAGGTCCTGGGCCTCCAGCCTGAACCTGATGCCTGGGTAGATAAGACTTTGATGAGCCTTGAGAGGGAGGGAGTGGGTTTTCGCACGAAGGGTGATTTAAAGCCAGCGGCTGGGAAACGTGTTCTGTAGCTTAGCATCCGTTATGGTAAAAGGAGAGAATGGACAGATGACTGGGGAATGGTTAGCTGTCTCTGCAGCAGAGAGCTTTGTGGAGGAATTAAAATCTAGGTTGTCACTGATGAAGAAAATATGAGCAGGGAGAAAGGTCATCTCAGGCAACAGAAAAATAGGAGCAGACATTTGGAAAAGGGAGTAATATGGGCATGTGACTGTTTACATTAAGAGTGCATGTCTAATTAGAGGAAGCCGGTAGTGGGATGGTGGTAAACTTGGCCACATAGGATGCGTGTGGCCCTACAAAGAAACATAGAGGAAGTATTCGGATTTTAACATAGCTTTGTGATAAGAGCAAGATTTCAGAGTCAGATGAACCCGGGTTTGAATCCTCTGTCCATCGTAGTTTTGTGATTTTTCAGCCAGTGTGGCAGATTACAAAAATAGCCACAATTCTCCAACCTCTGGTTGAGTGACTCTGCAGAACTTCCATTACGCCATGGAGTCTGCTTCCCCATCTCTTGGTTCTGCTCTGGCACTGGGTCTTGCTTTAGCCAATAGAATGTGGCAGAATTAACCACGTGCCTGTTTTAAACCTAAGCCTCAAGAGACTCTGCCTGTCCCTACTAGCTTTCTTGAGACCTTGCCAAATGCCATGTGAATCTGCCAATGCCAGCTAAGTGGGGGATGAGAGATCCCACGGAGCAGAGCTCAGCCATCCCATCTGAGGCCCCAGACACAGGAGGAAGCCAAGGTAAGATCAACAAAGGTGATCTGTGTGCAGCTGTCCTGCAGAGTCATGAGTGAGACCAGCAGGGAACTGCCCAGCTGAGCCCAGCTCAAACTGCCCACCTATATAGCATCATGCCCTCAATAAAGGGTTGTTGTTTCAGCCACTGGATTTTGGAGTGACTTGTTAACACAGTAAAGCTGTTACAGCTAGTTAAATAAATTACTTTCTAAATCCCAATATCCTCAACGTAGAATAGGTTTGCCAACACCTACATCATGGTCACTGGGAGGACACAATGAGATGACGGTGGTGGTGTACCAGGCACCGTAATATGTGCTGAGCAAATGGTAACTAATGCCGTTGGTCACATCAGAGAGATGGTCAAGGGAAAAACACAGTGAAAGGGGAGTGTAAGAAGGAATTACTTAGAAACCCACATTTTGCTCCCTTCTGCCTCATGGAGTTTCTTCATTCGTTGTTCCACGGGCGTGAGTTCAGACTACACATCACGAATCTGCATTTTTCGGCTCATTATTCACCTTTGAAAACCCTCCTCCTAGCATTCTTGTTTTCTGGACTTTCAACACATATGCAATGGTACATACACTCTTGCTCTGATACGAATCGACTTCCTATTTCATATATTTATATATTTTATCTCCAACTGGGCTCTAAGCAACAAGACAGTTCTTGGGTTTTCTTTGCAAACCCCACTGAGTGTTTTGCTTTTTTATTCAAACAGCAAGAATTTAGTAAATACTTAGTAAATTAATTAAATTATGTTCTGGTTGGTGTTGATCCTTGGGGTTATCTTATCTCTAATCAAGAGGCCTATTAAATTTCCTCAGTGTCAAGTCACTAAGTAAACTTACAAAGAACAATTCCGCCAAGAGATCAGAGTTATAGGAACTATTAATTTTCTTTCCTGGCATGTCAGGAGAGAATGGTGAGAACTGGCAATTGGTTCCCACCGAGCAAATGTCTGGATGCCTCAGAGGCAGTAGACCCTGTTTATGTCTCAAACTGCTAATCAACTCGATCCTGTTATTACTTGAAAGAGAAAATAAAAGTTCCTGGGAAAACTAAAGATAGGCACCAATTACATCCTCTGAAAACATATTTAATTTTTCCACGTAATTTTCCCTCACTCAAAATGCTTAAGGCTTTCTAAGCGCCTTCATTTTTACTTCCTTCAGAGGTTTTCCTCTGAATGAGATGCTGATTTTTACTGAAAAGTTATTATTGATGTGTCCTTTCCATGGGGCGCAGGACCCAGCTTCTACCAGCTTTGGAGAGCTGACCGTGCATGTCGTTTCAACTCTGCGTTCAGTGATGTCACCTTGGAGCTTGAAGTCAGCCGTGGTGGGAATATTGCCACCATGAGAATCAGCACACATTACAAAGTGGGACGGTTTTCCCCCGGGGAGCCCGTAAATGAGCTGCTGCCAGAGCTCCGGGTGCCTGGGAATTACAGCTTTGTCATCCTGAGTACAGACACTGGGTCTCAGCAGGAAACGTCAGGGTCACCTTCCCACTGCTGAGCAGCAGATGCTCTAAGTTGGGGGGCTGACGAAAGGGGGGCAAGATGAAAGCAGGGCCGAGATATGTGCTGCTGAGTCAGAGCCAGCTTATGGGCTGAAACATGGGTGAGGTAGAGCGTGCGTGAGACAAAGCCGGAGACAAGTGGGGCAGAAAACACAGGGCGTGTAGTAGAGATGCATCTTTTGGTTAGAAGGTTATAGGAGAGTTTTAAGTAGAAGAGGGTTATTTTGGATTTGTTTGATAAAGACCCCTCCGGGCGTCTGGTCTGTGGAGAACAGCCTACAGAGGTCAGGGAGGGAGGTGAAGGGTACCAAGGGTGGAAGCCTAGAGGCCAGTGAAGATGCCATCTGGGGCTGGGGGCAAAGGGGGCCGTGGCATGGCTTCTGACCTTTGCCCTGACACCTCCACCCCTGTGCTCACGCTCCCAGGAATCCCTACCCCCTGCCGCAGGGCAAGACCAGCTCGAGGGGCCTCACCTCGTCCCCTTGGGTTCCCCCATCCCCTATCCCAGCCACATCCACCTACCTGCTTTGGGCACCTGGAACACTACTTCCTGAAACTCGCCTGCCCCCTGCTGTGCGACCTTGGGTGGCCATTTAGCATTTTCACCTGCATTTGTCTGATCTCCAGAACTTCTCCGAGAGCTGAGGCTGGGACTCGTTCACTATGTCTGGCTAAGCTCAGCCCGTGGCGCTCCCAGCGGGCACCGCGCTGGCTTTCTTGGGGTGTGTGTGGGGAAGACAGTTTCTGTCCTGGAGAAGCTCTAGTCAAAATCTGGGAACTGATCAAGTAGAAACGAGAGGTGATGCTAATCCAATCTATGATGAGAAGTGCAGGGAGGGAAGTCAGGGAGGTCATTCAATATAGTGGACAAGAAACCCAAAGCAACCATCTCCAACCTGCAGACTATATTCCTTGCCTAACGTGTGGAATCAAAATTCTAAATAGAGCCAACGATCGGTTATAAAGGATATGGTATACTTCTATAATCATCTAAAACAGGGGTCCACAAACTCTACAAAGGCCCAGAGAGTAAATACGTTCAGCTTTGCAGGAGGCCCTGTCACAACTGGTCAACTCTGCTGTTGTAGGGCAATCACACCTCTAGACACCACACAAATCAACAGGTAGAGATTTGTTCCGGTAAAACTTTATTTAAAAAGCTGGTTGGCCTTTGGGCTGTAGTTTCCCGACCCCTGACCTAAAAGATCAAAATTATATACTCTGAAAATCGCAATGCCAAATCTCGAATCCAGGTCCAATATTTCCCCGCATGTCAATGATGCTTCTCTGATCAACTGTACAAAACAGGCATAAACGTGCTGGTTAAATTTAGTTTTACGTGTGCTTGTTTTGGTCCCTATTAGATAGTAAGCTTTGGTGGGTGAGGATTTTCATGCTCTCTAAAGCACGTACTTTTTTTTTTTTTTTTTTTAAACTGCCTTTGGAAACCAATTTTATTTTATTTTATTTATTTATTTTATTTTTGGCTGTGTTGGGTCTTCGTTTCTGTGCGAGGGCTTTCTCTAGTTGTGGCGAGCGGGGGCCACTCTTCATCGCGGTGCGCGGGCCTCTCACCGTCGCGGCCTCTCTTGTCGCGGAGCACAGGCTCCAGATGCGCAGGCTCAGTAATTGTGGGTCACGGGCCCGGCTGCTCCGCGGCATGTGGGATCTTCCCAGACCAGGGCTCGAACCCGTGTCCCCTGCATTGGCAGGCAGATTCTCAACCACTGCGCCACCAGGGAAGCCCTAAAGCACGTACTTTTATACCCAGTAGACATACACGTATTTCTAGGATATATCAAAGATCCCAATGGATGAGATAGATTAAATACAGAATTTTACTATAAGTGTACATGTGATCTCAACTTAAGGTGCTGAGTAAAAAGTCTTATAAATAAGAGTTTGCTTTCTTACATTTCTGAACTATTTTAAGAGAGAAATCAAGGGGCCTTTTTTATCCCCCTCTCTCCAAAGCTGTCTAGGACACAAAAAGGATTGGGCACCTCTAGAGGTACCACGTGGAATCACATCTAAAACATTCTGGGGAAGAAAGCAAGGTGCAAAAGAATTTATGCTTTTATGTATTTTTTAAAAGGGAAGGGGATGGGAATATTTATGTGAGTGTATGCTTGAAACATTTCTGGAACGATATTCCAGAAAATGGTAAAAATAGCTGTTTCTGGGGAAGGAAAATGGGCAAACCGGGGGGTCACGGCTGGGAGGAAAAGTCACTTTATTCCCACTGTTTGAATTAAAAAAAACCTCACCTATGTGTATCCTCTTTCAAAAGAATTAAAAATTAAGACAAATGAAAAAACAACTAGGTTATATAAGTCTGCAGGATGCCATGTTGCCATGTTTCATATCGATGCCTTTCTCTGCAATAAGCCGACTCAAAATTACTCCATGGGCCCCGTTCAAACCTATTAATCTCATACACAAATGAGTGCGTGTCAATCTGGTGAAAACAGAATAAACTCCGTGGATGGAGGAAAAGTCAGTGTTAGTTTCTTAGTTGTGGTATTTTCTGCGGTTGTGTAAGATGTTACCACTGGCGACACCCGGTGAAGGGTGTACAGGCCTCTTCTTCACCTTCATGGCAACTTCCTCTGAATCTATAATTGTTTCCAAATAAAATGTTACAATGAAGCTATTGACCAGGAAAGGCCTTTGTGTAAAGAGACCTGGGTCCTAGCTCTGATGTTGCTGCAATGCCTTAGCCGAGTCACTTTGCTTTTCTCTGCCTGATTCCTCATCTGTAACTGGGCATGCGGGGCGGCCTTCTGGGGTGTGAGAAGTTACAGAGGGAATCCTGAGTGGTGGGCAGTGGAAAAGGCACTTCTGCCAGCTGCTCGCGGGGCCTGAAATGAAAACAAAGACAACAACAAAATATCCGAGTCTTAGCTCACCTTCCCTGTCGTCACCTCGAGGCCACAGGTGCTGGGGCAGCACCTGGCTTTAGGTTGTCTCCCAATCCCTGTGGAGCGGGAAGAGGGGGCTCCCGGACACAAGGACACACGGACACACAGCGGTTAGAGAGGGACAGAGGGGCTTGGTGCTGCTCACGTGCTGTGGCTGGCCGAGGGGCCTGTGCAGGTGAGACCCACGTCCCCGGCTGGTTCTTTGGGTAAATGGGTCGCTAAACAAGCGCCCCCTGTATTCTGCTCACAGTGATCAGGGCTGCCAGTGGACGTAGGACCATGACTTCGCCATCGTGCATCTTGGGGCTCAGCTATAGGAGGCGCTCCGACACCCATAATTCAAGTCCTTAGATTTCCGTGATTTCATCGAACCTGGTCTTTTACCTTCTCAGCTTTCTTGGAGTCATGCTCTGTGTCTAAAAAAGCGGCTGAGATGTCTATGTGTTTGCTTTTAGACCTGGTGATCAAGTGGATGAAACACACAGCTTCAACCCTTTGAAGCCCAAAGCATTAAAACCAAAACCCAACAAAAACAAAGTCCATATGGTATTTAGAGCTGCCCCATAAAGAAATTACACTGCATGTTAACTAATATCTTTTATTGTCAGACTTTCTTGAGCCAACAAACAATGATTCCGCATGGCTGTCCATAGGGGTAAGGCAAATTTCCTTTTTCTTTGTGGGTAGACTTAGTTGGCCTAAGTCTTTACAACTTCTCTGTATAAAAATAGAAGTCCAAGACCAGATTATTTTTCTTCTGGTCATAAATGCTGATTTATTTACAGGGGCCTTGTGCAGACCACCATTATACACGTGGGATAAAATAGGTGTGTATTTTATTAAAACCTCAGCATTGAACGTCAGGGTCCTTTAAAGATCCACTCATGTGTTATGCTTTCAAGGAAGGTAGCATCTTTCCCCCATATTCCAACATGGTTATGTTGCAATCTACCCAGAGTGATACGAGCTAACCTTCCAAGAAACATTTTTTAACTTAAATCTCATAGAAACTAAAGACTCCAAAATGCCTTCATACAGTTCTAAAAACAGCCCTGGAGCCAGCTGTTGAAGAGTGGTTTATAAATACAGTTATCTGTAGGCTGCATATCTGTTTATAATACAGCAGACACAGATTGCAGACTTTGCTACACGTGAAACAAAACTGGAGTCAAAATGTGACTCTCGGAATACAGCAAAGACAGGAAACTCCAGGGTTCCGGGTTGTTAATAAAACCACCTTGTAAAGTAACAGCTGATGACTCTCACTCTGAACTATTCAAATATACAGACGTCACGCCATTGCACATCCTCTTTCCCTTTGCTTTCACTGCTCACGGAACAACGGTGCAAGTGATGGGTTTATGGACACATGCGTGCACGGGCAGGCGCGTGCACTTAAAAGATGAAACACAGAGAAAAAGTTAATACCTGTCCGTGAGGAAGGCTGCCAGCAGCACTCCAACTAAAATAGACCGTCCTCTTGCGCTCCGTCCCCCCTCCCCACTCCCTCACCTTCCCTCCCGGGGGGAAATCAGGCTGGGAGGTTAGTGCAGAATAGATGGATCAACGCCCCCCCTCCACCCCCCTCAAGCTTAGCACGTCTCCCCTAAAAGGGAGGGAAAGCATTTCTCTTCAGTAGCACAGTTAAGGTGGATTAGTGTCGGTTCCACAAGTTAAGGCACTTCTGGCTGCTTTGGTGGCAGCGTGGGTTTCGTTTCCTCTCTAAGGCATGTGTCATCTAAAAGAAGTAAAGCTTCGGAAACTGGGTCGACAGCTTGAGACACTGATCACCGGAGTGGACAGGACGGAAGGTCCCCCGAGACACCGCCCTCCGACGAGGGGCTTCTGGAAAGCCTGGGCGGCCTCGCCTTGGGCTGCAGGTGCAGGAGCCGGCTGGGGCCGAGGGGGCGGCACGTGGAGATGCTCAATCACGGGGACTCACGGCCACCTTCACCTGGAGCTGCCCTGGCTGCTCACGGAGCGCGAGGTGCTGTAGCGCTTCTTCACGATCATGCTGATGTAGGCTTTCATGAGCTTGGCCACGTCCACCACCTGCCGGGGGAGCAGAATCGGCCCACGGTCACAAGTTTCTGAGGGGCCAGGGGACCCAGGCTGACAACCAGACATCCTCTGCCCAGCGCGGGCAGGCGGGGGCCCGTCCTCCCAGCAAAAGCCACCAGCCTGCCGTGCGAAGCCACGGCGCAGGCTGTGTAGGGAGCCAGGAGTTAGAGCTGCTTTTCCCTATTCCTCGTTGGGTAGAAGGGGGACTCGTGGCCTTTCCACGTATCACGTGTGCCACCTGGTGGTTGCCTGATGTAACCACGATAAAAAGTCCCCCACCCGACGACACTACAGAGTGTGGGTAGGATCAGGGCTGGGATCACTGTCCCCACTGAAAATACGGGTACACGACAGAGCCCACAATCACAGCTTTTAAAGACTGCATCCTATCGTGCTGGTCAAAACCTCGTGATGCAGCTGGAGACACAGAGCTGAGGCCCGAGGAGCTGGCAGAGCCTCGTGCGCCCGTTCTGCTCCCTGCCAGCTCCGAGAGTCCAGCAGTAGCTATTTCATGGTGCGTTCACTGCCACCCCTTCTGGCCCGTCCCTCCTGATGGCTGGCCTGCGTCCCTGTGAAGACATCCTAGCTGGCTCCCATTTCCCTGATCTCTCTTCCCTTCCAATCCCACCCCACACCGTTTGTAAGAGCACTGTTGTTACACATCACACACAATCAAAGAGCCCACGGCAGTTCCGCGCTGTTTACTGGAGTTGTGCAAACCCGGCAGCCTGGCGCCTGGGGCCCTCCGGTCAAAGCCCCACCTCTTTCCGCCCTCCTGCAGAGCACCTCCTCTCCATCACTGTACGCCAACAGCCAAACGGGCAGCGTGCGATTCATGCCCGTTTCCCACCTTGGCTTGTTAGCAGCTCCCTATGTGGAGACCTCAACAGGCTTCTTGTATTATCGTTATTATTATCACTACATTTTACGCTTCGGAGCGGGATGGCATACATATATAGAGGTGTCTTTTGTGAGCCAGAATTAGCTCTGTCCGGGACGCTCTGCCGTTCGCTCCCTCCTGCTCCGTGGACACTGCCAGACCCACGTCTCACAGCTGCGATCCACTGCCACCTCGTCTAATAAGTTTCACGAGGCTTTATTGCCAAGCTATATATATATATATATATTTTTTTTTTTTTGGACCTCTATATCACTGGCCTTTCTCTTCTTTTCCTACAAGGGTACAAGGGAACCAAATTTCTCTGTTGCAAAGGTACACAGAACAAATGTGGGGCTGTCAGATTTTGGCCTGTGAGAAACCTGCAGCTGGGGAGGGAACACCATGCTGTATCTTCCTATATCTTAAAGCGAAATATCCAAATAAAATTACTTGGTCAAAGGCATCAGGAAACGGGGTGTCGTTTTCCTCTTTTGTCAAGGCCACGGATGAAAGATTTGCCTCTTACCTCACTGGTTTCAAAGAGCAGCTCCCTCTCATCGACGACGATCTTGTACGTGTTGGCCAGGGGGGCCCCGAAGGAGAGAATGTGCTCGTACTGGAAGACTTCCAGCGGTCTCCCCTCCCCGCGCTTGTAGACAGACACGGCGTCTGCGCTGACGCCCAGCCAGAGGTCCTGGGGAAAGCCGCCTTCCTTGCACTGCGGGGCAAGAGTTAGTGTAAGAGATCATAAACGTTAGAAACAGAACATAGAAACCACAAGAGAGGCTCTGAGTCCAGCACTCCGCAAAGAATGCTGAGTGCATTCAGTGTGTCCTTATGCTGGGGGAACTGAAATACAAGGTATGAGAAATGGTGGCTCTTTGGCTGCCTTGATGGATTTCTGACCGGCTGATCAATCCTGTGCCTTTGGGGAATCCTACTTGGTAAATGCAACATCTTGCTTGGACTCTCCACCTCTCAGCATCTTCACCCTCCTGGCCACCTGAATTAGCTACGCGGAGGTGGCCGTAGCCGTGGAACTTGACAATGATTCCCCGGCGAATCAAGCAGCTCGAGCCAGGGCTACTCTCTTCTATCTCTAGTTCTGCCTCCCCAGCCTGTTTTGGATGATTATTCTTCAAATACAAAATCTAGGATCACAGAGGGAAATTCTCCCAATCTGTGCCGAGCAGTTTGGGCTCCTCTTGAAAAACACGTCTCGTGACAAGGAGCAGCAAGGACCTTTAGTGCGTGTGGTGGTTGACCTCATTGGTTTAACAACAGACCTTCCTGCATGGATCAGTGGAGGAAAATAAGAGCCGGGCTGTAGGGGATGACAACCCAGGGCCATGGGAATCAGGAGGGAGACACACTGGTGACACAAAAGAGGAAGTACTTGTACAAAGCATCTGATTTATACTTAAAAACAAATGTAATTGAATCAACCAACCAACCAACCAACCCAAAGATAGCATCCAATGAAAAGTCACGAAAGGATCTTGGAATATATGATCAACATCTAGATTTTTATAGAGCTTCATTTAAAAGTCATCAGATAACATGCTGAATGATTATGATCATAAGAAAAACAGACCAAGGGTTGGCTTATCTAGACCAAGGGTTGGCAAACTTATCTGTTAGGGGACAGAGAGTGAATATTTTAGGCTTTGTGGTCTCTGTCACACGTACTCAACTCTGCCATTTTAGTGTAAAAGCAGCCAGAGAAAAATATGTAAAGGAATGAGCCCTGCTGTGTTCCAATAAAACTTTTTTTTACAAAAAAGGAGGCAGGCAGGATTTGGCCCACGGGCTGCAGTTAGCCAAGCCTTGATCCCAATCATCAGTAAGATTTTCTTTCAATACATGGTCTCCTTAAAAAAAAAAAGGATATGAATCAGTACTGGGTTGATGTGAATTTAGCCAAATTCAAATGGTGAAATAGAAATTCTTCCCTTCAAACAGTCATGGGAAAAAGATAAAAATGTAAAATCCAAGGCTACCCAAAATTTCTAATTTTATGGACACAGTTCTAAAAAAATTTCTTTTTAAACTTTAATGCAGATTTTTACCAGCACTTTTTCGTTGGGGCTATAGCTTGAATAAGAAAGAATCAGAAATTACTTAAGAATAGATGACACCTTAATTTTCCACTCACTTCTAACATTACGAGAGCATTTACTGTAAAGGAGGAAGAAAACTTCGGGTGGGTGGCGAGTGTGAAGGGTAAAATCTGGGGGCTCTAAAAAGAGAGGGTGAGAGAGCCAAGTGTTCCACCAGGTCCCCGCTCCCCATGAACCCGACCATGGTGGTCGCACAGAGCCCGGTGCCACCTGGTCCGAGAAGCAGCGGGCAGCTCTCACCTCCACATCAAAGAGCGTCGAGCCGTACCCGGGCCACTCCTTGATCAGGGCCATGTACTTGGCCATGGCCTGCTCCTGGCTCATCCCCTGAAACTTCCTCCACTTGTCGACGACGCTGGCCCGCGCGGACGAGACCTCCTCCTTGACCCACATGTCCAGCATCTGCTCCGCCTCCGCCTTCTGCCGCACCGCCGCCCCCGTCCGGAAGCTCCGGCGCAGAGTCCCCTCCAGGAAGCTCGTGCGCCGCTTCTCCAGCCGCTCACACGGTGCGAAGCTCTTGGTGGACTGGCTGATGCGGGCCTTGAGTCTCTGCAGCGAGTAGACCTCCTCCAGGGGCGGCACCGCGGCGTGCGGCGCGTAATCACCCTGCAGGTACTGCAGCCGCAGGGCAGCCAGGACCTGCAGGTTCTCCTCGGGGGCCGGGTAGTGGCCGTGGATGACGGCTTCGTGGGCCTGCAACGAGGCGGTCAGCGGCGCTATGGGCCGGGCACGGCTGTGCGACACCCCGCCCGCCTGGCTTGCTCCCTTGTTCCATCAAAGGCCACCTTCCATAAAACTGTACCCTCCTGTGCTGCCTTAAGGTTCTCCCTCGCATGGATACCACTGAACACATGTATCTATCTTATTTCTTATTGCTCCCCCCGTACCCTCTCCCCTGCCCCAACTAGAACAGTTCCTGGCCCAGGAGTTCATATAATACGTGTAGAAGTTTCCTTCTGGGGCTTCCCTGGTGGCGCAGTGGTTGAGAATCTGCCTGCCAATGCAGGGGACACGGGTTCGAGCCCTGGTCTGGGAAGATCCCACATGCCGCAGAGCAACTAAGCCCGTGTGCCACAACTACTGAGCCTGCGCATCTGGAGCCTGTGCTCCGCAACAAGAGAGGCCGCGATAGTGAGAGGCCCGCGCACCGCGATGAAGAGTGGCCCCCGCTTGCCGCAACTAGAGAAAGCCCTCGCACAGAAACGAAGACCCAACACAGCCAAAAATAAATAAATAAATAAATAAATAAATAAATAAATAAATAAATAAAAGTGAAATCCTTAAAAAAAAAAAAAGAAGTTTCCTTCTACAAATGAATGAAAGAGCAGCTGACCCTGTCCACGCTGGGAATTCTACTGACACGCGTGATTTCCAAGGACTAGCGGTTAATGTACGAGGGGTATGAACGGGTTTCACCCCTGCTCGTCTGCAAAGGAGCCCAAGAGCTCCATGTACCTGTTCAAACATGAACGCAAATTCCACGCTGTCTTCTGGCACGTTGTCTGTGTCCAGGAAGCAGTAAAGTTTGAAGTAGAATTTCCAGGGCTGGTCACCCACCTCTGATGTGGCAGCCAGCCTACAGACGGAAGTCGAGAGAGACTCAGAAAGCAAAATGAGAAATGGGCCGTGGGTGACCCACAGGGAGTTCACTGCATATGGTGTATTCTCGGCAAGGATTCAGACATCCTGTCTGTGCTCAGATAGCAGAGAGGGTGGAGATGGGGATGGCACGAGAGAAAATAGAGCCAGAGTGAAGCTTATCAGAGTTCCCTGCTAATTTTCTTTACCCAGAGGTGAAAAACACACTTTCATCCTAGTTTTACTTTAAGACAACAAACAGGCAGCCTTCACGTAAACCGAGCTAGCAAGTATTTCCCGAGTGTCCCGGTCTGGTTAGTCCTAGCTATGCACAGAAAGCAAAGAAACAAAGCCTATTCCTTCATTCCCTTTGCCGACTCTCAAACTATAATAATATTTATAAAAATTGACATGAATATTTGGGAGGCTATGTTTACATAAAGTAGGAATATCCCTCTTCCCCCCGCCCCATTTTGGTTTATTTCCAACAAAGCACTTAGACCAGGCCCACCCTGAGGAGAGGATGTCACTTCCTCCGGGACTTGGAAGTTTGGGGCTGTTCTAAACCTCGTGGTCCCTTGCCACACTTCTTAGTTAAAGCTGCTCCTGCCCCTTATGCAGCTGGTGAGGGGCAGGGCCCAGCCCTGCTGGAGTCTCGTCATTGGTACTGGCATCATGCTAAAGGAGGAGTATCTTTTGTGTTACCTGGGGGATGTGAATATTGTAGGTCCAAGAGATACAAAATGCAGTTTGAAGAGTTTGTAAGTTGGCTTCTGCCTACTCGCCCAGCTTCAAAGCTAATGACAAGTGAAAACGTGAGAATCAGAAAATTCCAAGACAATGGTGACAGCAGGACACCGAGAGAAAGAATGGGGTAGAGGATCAATGATGGGGTGAATCCTATTTGAGACAGTGGCTCTCTCTAGGAATCAAGAGAAACAGGCAGCAGAGAGAGATGAGAAATTAAATATATTTTAACGCACGTAAAATGAGATGAACTCAAATGTACCCTGAAGCCAAAAATGGAATCGAAGTTCAAACCCTCTTGCTCTTAACGTCTTTCCTCTAATCTGCTGGCACTTCAGGGAGAAGGAACTTACTTTTCAAACTTTGCTAATACATCTGCTACAATGGTCCGGCTTTCGACGGCTTTATCGACGTGTCCGTTGTACTCAAAGAGCGCAAACATGTTTCTACTGTCCTCCATGGCCAGGCCTCGGATCAGCTTCTCCACCACCTGGAAAACACGGGGACTTCAGCTTCCAAAGCTGTGGTTCTAGAATATGCCTTCATCAGAACCCAGAGGGAGCTGCCAGCAAAAGTGAGGGTCCAAGCAACCTCCCAACACTGTCGTGTATGGAATCTCCAAGGCGCTGTTTTCCCTGGTTCTCTTGAAATCAGTTCTCTCTCTTCCTTGCCAAAGAGAACACAGGGTTATTTTGCCCATAGCTAGGGGCAGATGCTGGCCGGTTTCTTGCAAACCCGTAAGCGCATGAAAACTAAAGCCCGTTTGCCTGATAAATTCACGAACTCATAGCGATTACCACTGATATTTCTGCTACACCAGCTTTTCCGGGTTTTACTGCGCTATTCCTTTTAGCCAATTGGTTTTATAGTACTAAGTTTAAATTGAAAAAAGAAGGAAAAATGAAAACATGTTCACCTGACCCAACGTGCTAGATATTTGTGCGGCAAACAGAAAAGCACTGCAGAAGTGAGAGGCTAAACCCTTGTCAGAGCGGACGTATCTGAGTCAGGTCTGCAATCTCTACTAGGTATCGACTGCTTCTTGGATTAGCAGGATTACGTCTGTTTCCTTGGTTACTGAGCAGCTGCGCTATGCCACAACTGTGCACGACAGCCAGCCTAACTGCGCCCAGTTTTCCTGACATAAGTAAGCACGTGGGCAGCTGGGCCTCTCCCTCACCTCCCCGGCCGTGGTGTGGGAGCTGATAGTGATCTTGCAGGAGCCCCCGCCGTGGCAATACACTGTGGACGTCATCTCCTGCCGATGGATCAGAGCTTCAATTTCATCTCGGGAAGGCACAAACTCTCTGCATTTGGTTTTCTTGAGAGATTCGTAAATGAAGAGGGCGTATTTTTCCATCTCGGTTTCTGGAAACTGTTCCCGTATCCTAGGAGCCAAACACTAACTGTTAATTGCAAGATTTGAGGATGGCTGGCTACGGGGAGCCGGGCGGCTTCAACGTGCTGCAGACCAACACGGTGAATGGGGTCCCAGCGCAGAGCAAACGCCAGGCGCTTCCCTAGCACATCCTGTGCTGCTTAAAGACCAAAAAAAAAAAAAAAAAAAAAAAAGAAAAGAAAGAGAGAGAGAAAATCCAAAGACCAAAGAGCCCAAGTATGACCGGGAGCAACTTCTGCTACTAGCTGACCTCTGCAGAGCTATTATATTTGAAAGAGCCACGTGCCTCATACTATTGCATGAAAATCCTTTTTCCACAGTTAATCAGAAGCTGAATCAGACAGCCTCTACCTGTTTGATCTGGAACAAATATCCAAGGTCTGTTTTCTTTTTTTCCCTGTTTATATAGAGTAGTGGTAATTAAATTTATCAACGTCCTACACTTCAGGACACTACACCCAAAGGGACCTGTCCCTGGATCAGCCCCGTGTGGCTTAGAGAGAAGAAGGTCGTCTGTGCCCCGTAAGCCAGCTCGGGTGACCTAGGAGCCCGACCCACGCAAGGTGTCTTCTGTTCCAGGTCCAGCTTATCTGAACCGTGTCCACCGCACTCCCGACGTGAGCAGCGCCGCCCGGGCCACTCGTACCTTCTCAGGTGGAACTTGAGGTACTTGAGGATCCCCCGGCTGGGCAGGAAGGTGCAGCTCAAGCAGGTAAGGATCTGCCAGCTGCACAGGTTGCCCACGCTGCCCGGATGGGGCACCTTGTTGGTCTGCTTGATGAGCTGGCAGTATAGCTCGTCTCGCAGAGGGCGGAGGTCGTGCCCCGTCTGGAGGATGCCCTGGATGATGGGCGTAGGGTCAGACATGGACTCCAGCTGCTGGAGAGAATTGAATATCTTGATGGCTTCATCCTGAAGTGTCGTGTAGCCTTTGTCTTTGAGCACTAGGAGAAGCACAACAAACCCGAGTCACCCGAGGGGTTCGGAGAAGGTACACTCTGAGCAGCAGACAAGAGGCAGGAATGGGGACCAGAGCTATTTCAGGATGCAGTGTCCACCACGTGCTCTGGACACTCGAATCAGCCAAACAGAGGCGGACAAGTAACTGAACTATTTTACTGCGCAATAATGCTTACTGAAAAGCTGGTCTGTTGCCAAGCAGGTCCCGCATTTGACATGCAAGACAACTGTTTAGGATCTGGTTCTCCAGTAGATTAAAGGTACTTTGCGCTCCTGGGGAGTGCTGGCATGTTTTTTAATTACAACAATACTGACATCACTATAACCAACCAACACTAATACGATAGAGCTAAAGAGTTAACGGGGAAACCACAGCACAGTGTCCCGGGTCCCGGAGGAATGCGGGACTCACGGTTGAGGTTGATGTCTCCGTAGGGCAGGGGCAGGAGTGGGGAGTGCAGGGGCCGGTGGGTGTGGCGCAGGATAGGGTTCCGCTTATAGATCTGCTCCACCACGTCCGCGTTCAGGCAGTTCTCCTTGAGAAGAACAGAGCCGTTAGGGAAAGCCCACGAGCTTATCGTAAGAAACGTACATGTAAAAGGACAAAGCCGTCTGCATCCTCCTGAACGAGAATGTTTTTCACAAGTCACAAAACACCTGTAGCCTAGGGATGGAGGTGGAAATCCAGCGTGAATCATCTCAAGCACGAAGATACCCACAAGCCACGTTTGATGACAAATCACACACACACACACATTTTTCGTACACAGCTCATTCTCTTTCTTTGATTTGCATATTTTCCCATGTTATTGAAAAATCTTCTCTCTGGAAATTACATATACTGAAAAAAAATTAAACTTTTCTTGCTAATTATTTAGCCATGAATCATTTGGCCAAATCATGTCATCCTTGTCTATAATTCATTTTAAAAACACATTTTGCTAGCTCTCTCATTGGTCTTTTGTATCCTCTTCCTGAAAACGACACGTTAATACGTTATCAGCGAGACTGTTCTTCCTTGGGCCTCCTTTCTCACTCCTGAAATTTAAGAGCTCCTCTCAGAGAATTTCATCATGTATTTATGTTCCTAAAACATTAATTTGGGATCTGAAAAAGCCAAAGTTACTTTTAGAACTTTAAATCAACAGAAAAGTTGGAGGAGAGGCCATGAATCATTCTGTCGCGGCAAGTTCATTTCTGCTATGAAACTTTTTCAATAATGCCCAATTGAAAACCAGAAAGAAATATATTTTAATTACTTAAATAAATTGGTATGGACTTAATTAGGGCAACCTGTCTCATTTCTTAAAAAGCATTGCTTCATATCCAAAAATTCTATTTACTCTTTTAATGTCTGATTTCAAGTGAATTAGTAAATATATTTGTCTCATTTCTTAAGAAGCATTGTTTCACATTTAAAACTCTATTTACTCTTTAATGTCTGTTTTCCAATGACTTAGTAAATATACGGGTAAATAAGATATAGCTTTGAAGAGAAAGTTCAGCTGATATGTGCTTTTTTTCTCTCCTTTTTCACAAGAAAGCTGCAACAAATTCATTTTTTTTAAGACTAGAAATGACATTATTAGTTTCAAGCTCCTTGGGTTCCATGGACAATTCTGCAGTTTGTAGGATAACTGACTTGCAGGAATTTGGCTCCAAACACCCAGAAAACATACCATTTTGGAATCAAGAGGCTGACTCGAATTTGGTGGGCAATAATACACTACTAATATATTAGACCCTCTCCCACCTTTACAAAGGCGCAGTTTGCCTCCTGGATCTAATTAGCTTATTTCCTTTGATGTACCTCAGTAAATAAATACCCGCTTCACTATCATTCTGGCATCTTTTCTGTCACAGCTCTGGCTCTTTCCTTTGCATAGGGAACCTGCCTACATGGATAACTTGGAGGAACAGAATAAAAACAATTCCCTTGACCTGCTTCTGCATCAGGGGCTGACCAGCTAAGTGAGCAGTGCAACCAGAATATCCCATGTCTCCGTTTCCATGCCTGGAAAATGAGTGCTGTGATCCTTGTTCATGGCTGCCATTTAATGGTTCATTCGTTTGCTTGTTCATTATTCATTCGATATACACTCACAGCCACTAATCTTTATAAACAGGAAATTACAATTGAACAAGTTCAGTGTTGGTCCAGAGACCTGGGAGCTTCTTCTCTGAGTTTGGAGGCACCTGATAAGGAGTCCAAGCTTTCTAGACCCATGTGGCCTCTTAGTGAATCCACCTGTGTGATCTAGAAACTGCAGAGTGAAAGTAGAATTACTGTGTTACTTCTAGAAGGTCCCTAACCTGGGCTCAGGTGGAACCTGTGACATGCAGGTTGTCCCCAACACAGATCACACCACGTTCCTGTGACTGGGGAGCCCCACACCCCAAATTACAGACCATTGTCCCTCCGCCTACACAGCTCTACAATCAGGTTTGCCTCAGTGGCGATACGTAACACCTCCCCAGAGACAAGATAATTTTAGTGTCAAATTTCAACTGGACGTCAATTTTTGCATTTTCTAAATGCAGTCTAGCATTTAGATTTTTAGAAGCCAGGATACACGAACATGAAATTAACCAAGAGCTAGTTTTGATTACAGAATGAAAATGAAGCTTGACTAACGCTGACGTCTTGATGTTCCCGTGGTGAGAATCTGTGAGCTACTGTGAACCACTATGAGCTGGGCTCCCTCCCTCTCACCTTGATATCCTGAATCAGCTGCTGGGTCGGGGTGTCAATCGGGGCCTTGGTGTCCGTCACGTTTTGAATGGCGCTGGACCACCTGGTGGCCTCGTTGAGCAGCTTGGTGTAGAGCCGATAGCAGTGCTTGCGTCCGTACACGGTGACGTTCCAGTAGCCTGCAACAGCAACGCGTGTGCGCACACACACGCGCGCACGCACACACACATGGCAGCATGAACCTGGGGGACCAGGGTACCGTCCCCGTACCGGAGTCCCAGAAATCCAGCACCCGGGCCGTCTCCACCTGAGCCCCTTTATTAATTCAATAGCTACTTGCTGACTTCCTCCACGTGCCCTGCCCTGCACTGGGTACCCAAAGACACGTGGAATTTACAGTTGCGAAGGGAAGACAAACATTAAAATGATAAGCCCAGAATTATAATAAATATATAATTAGTAACGTCTGCTCTCAAAGAAGGAACAGGCGTAAACTAAAGTCCAGTTCAAGATTCTGGAACAAGAGTGAAAACTCTTCCCTCAGATTGCTGACTTTCTTTTTCCCTTCCTGTTCCTTGTCTTCCTTTCCTTTAGATTCTCCCTTCAAAAGAAACCACTGTGTCAAGGAAGCAGTCCAGGTGTTCAGAAACCAGCTGAAAGTGGAATGGAGTGACTACAGTAAAAAAATACATGAGTTATTTTTTTGAATGGAGGAACTGTATTTCAAAATCACAACTAGCAACAAAAAATCAAAATAAACAACCTAGAAACACCTTTTGTAATACCGAAAGGGGAAAAAAAAGCTTACGTGACCGCTTTTTATTATGCTAGGTTATGTTCACCGACAGTCAGGGTTTACCTTTTTTAGGCTGCATTATGACTCTCACGGTACAACGGCGAGAAAGACGAAAACACAGGCATAGAAAAATAAGGCTTCCTGTAGGAAAACTTTTGCCTGTTTACATCTCCTTGCCCTTAGGAGAATCTTTCTGCAACCCAATAAATCAGGACCCCTTTACTATGGTTTACATATCAAGTGTTCACATAGCTAATCACGGGCAGCCTCAAAAGATAAATCAGGAAAAGGGATTTTTTGGGGGGGGGGGGGGCGGGGAACGTAAACACCCCAGGTAGGAAGCTCACTCCTTCGCTCTGAGCAAACCCACACCTCCCATGACTGGAGAGGCCACGTCTCAGGCCCAGCCAGCCCTGAGCACACCACACCGCTTACCTGTCTCCTTGAAGATCTTCTCGTCCGGCGGGACGACCGAACAGAGACTGTTGAGGACCAGGGTGCCCAACTTCAGAGCATTCTTCTCCGAGCTCTTGTAGTAATCCAAGGAGTTGTGGGTTAGCACAAACCACCGTTTCTTCAGTTTCAGCGAAGACATCTTCGGACTGTTTTTCACTTCTTTGTGCAACCACCCTGGAAAGAAAGAATGAAGTGTCAGCTCAAAAAAACCAGGATGAGCAGCATGACATACCAGGTAACAATTTGCATCCGGCTTACAAATGGCTCAGATGTCTATAGATCTGCTACAAACGGCCACGATCCTTTCTTAGCTGATGATTTTTAACAATGTCAAGAGGCGAAATTACTCAGAGAAGTGGCTCAGAATGGAAACGTGGCAGATATCCGTGTAAATGAAAATAGGACTCCAGGTAAAAAAGCATCAGTGGCATCACCTCTCACTATGAATTCCTGGCCCTCCACTCTGGTGTCCCCCTTGGATCTCTGCAGCAGTGTTATCCAGTGGTGCATCTCCTCCGGCGTGTCCGCGTTGCAGTGAAGCACCCGGTTGGCCGTGATGATCACAAATGAGTTGGGTCTGAGCAGTGGGGCGAGAAGCAAGCAAAACCTCTTAGCTCCACTGAAATCACCACCTCCGTGTGACCCAGGACTACATGCCTTTTTCCCAGCTTACGGGTCACAGGGATAAAAACGGCAGTGCTACTTGTATTTTACGTTAAGGCAAACCTTGCTCATTTCTGTAGGATTTATTTTATGCCTCATTAACCTTTAAACCCGGAGCAACACATTCTGAAGGTCCTGGAAGGGAAAACATTTCTTCATGTTGAACTTTGCAGATGAAATTCAGTTCCAGGAAGGCTAACTGAGGTGACCGCGAGGGAAAATTTTTTTTTGATGCCTCTCCAAAGTAAATTTCTTCCTGCCTCTGGGTATGGCTTTGGATAATATTTCTGCGGGTAGGTAATGAAATGTCAGATACCAGTAACAGAAGGTCAGTAAATAGGTGTAAGTGGAACATCTCACCCACTTGATTATGCCTGGTACAAAGAGCCACCTGGGTCCATGCCTTCAATGCAATCTGACAAGGGTGCATTTCCCAGGCAGGGATAACCTAATAATGGAAATTTTCTTTCTCCTGCATCTCTTTTTAGCTGGCAATGCCCCGAGTCTCCCATAGGCTCTTGCTCATATTAATTCCTAATCATCGAAGCTAGTGACTGTGAACAACGTCTTGCAAGTTTTCAAATGTTCGCTGAAGTTAAGCACTGCAAGAGTTCAAGGAAAAGGAAGATGAACAGGATTATAATATGGACGGACAGGTGCTCCTTAAAAAACAAGATTTTTCTGTAGTTGGGAAGGAAGAAAGGCGAGCACTTGAGGAAGACAGAAAAGCCTGGGTAGGGATGGAAGGTTCTCGCATGGATCATTGCGTGCCCAGCCTGCCTGATGTAGGGGTTTAGGAGGAGAGAGACGCAGATCAGAACTTGACTGTCAGAACAAGCATCTGGGCTTTAATGACTGACGTGACACACAGGTGTTAAAGGTTCCTGAGCCAGGTAGGAGAAGGTGCAGGGCGACGAGTAGAAACAAAGAACCTATGGTTCAGAAGAGGCTTCGTCAATGGTGGGGCGATGGACACCCCGGAATTCTCACTCGGCCCAGGAGACACTATTTTTGGTGTCAATTTGAATACATTTCTATTCTCTCTCTAAAGCTATGTCACTGAAGGCAGAAGTCAATTTTGATTCGTACTCAGAATTCCTAAGCTGCAAAGCAAAATAGAGATGGGAAAGGCGAAGGTCACTGGGTACAAAGACCCCCGAGACCGTCACCGAAGATGATCTGCCTTCAAAAAACAAAACCAAACACATGCTATCTTAAGGGCACAGGTCAGGTAGGCATGTCAAGGAAAATAAATGTTTGTGGTTTAGTTTTTTAATACTCCACATATAAATTGCCATCAAAATCCTTTTCAAATTCATTATTAAATTTTAGAAAGGGGAACTACACCCGCCCCTGTGCTGGGATACAGGCATTTTCATCCTGTATGAGTCCCAAGTCTGTCCCTGTATGACTGTCTAAATAAGGTTTCCAAGATCTCCCCTACTCCTGACCCCTCCAACCTGCCACACTCCCAAGACACCCAGAGAGAGGAAGACTTCGGATGAGGTCAAACTGGGTACCAAGAAGGAAGTCTTTGATTGCTGGGGTTGACCAGGTGGGAACACACAGCCTAGAGTCATTCCCCAGCCCAGAGCATAGAGCCTGTGGGCGCACGCAGGTATCCAGCAGTTACTTCTGTTAAGAGTCACACCTGAGCTTACCTATCAGGGCTGTCCGAGGCGCACACAGAATCAATTAACCCCACATCCAAAGTGCCCTGGAAAGAAGTGAAAAGCAGAGAACCATTGAGAGAACCATTCAAGTACAGCACACATCATGATAACACCCCTAGATGATGACTCTCTAAACAGGCAAACAAAAAAGCCTCCTTCTTTGTTAACTGCAAAACAGTAGTTATCTAAGGAAACGTCCCCCTTCATTCAGTACAGACAGCCACTAGACAGGGCAAAATCTACAGTCCATTCATTAAATAAAGTATAAACGAATCCTTCTGTCTTGTTCCTAAAATACTTTCAGTGAAGGATGTTTACAAACGTCTTTCAATCATACAACTTTTCTGATTTACACTATGATCTATCATCAAATTTTATAATTGTGAGAAAATCAAACTATCTCTGAAACATGATTTTGTGGCCCTGTTTATGTGTCTGGGATACAGTGATGTCAGAAACAATACAATTTGGAATTCACTATATATCCTTTGGAGAAAAGTGTAATGGGCTTCCACGGTTTCATACAAATTGGAATTTTTTTTTGTTTGAGGTGGGAGAATTGTAATCTATTACTACTTACAATCTTCTATAATTTACTCTGTTTTTCTGTATGATTTTTAACCAAGATGTTCCCGTTTCTCTCTTTAATTATTATACTATTTCTTATTAAAAAAAAAAAAAAAAAAAAAAAAGACTGTCTACAAATTCCCAGTCCCCTCTGTCGGGACGCCCCCCTCCACACCCCACCCAGGCTCACGCACCACGGCGTTCTGTGGGTTTGCCTGCTCATCATGCATCTCCCGAATCTCCTGGTCCGTGGATGCGTGCACCTGACTCAGCACGCTAAACCACTGGCTGTGGGGAGGAGAGAGCAACAGTCAAGGGGTGGCCAGCCTCCGCGTGCAATACAGTGACACCCTTCTCCACATCCTCTGGGAACACGACATCTCCTCTGAGCAACTTGCTTTTAATATGTCTACTCCTCACGGGTAAATGTGGGTTTCATAACACCGAGGAGCAAAGTTAGGAGAAAGAGCCAAGGTGCCTTTAAGTACCATCTGATGCAACTTCAGATCAGTGGGAAGACCCTTTCCCTCTGGCCCCAAGGACCTTAGTAGACATTTAATAATGATGGTAAGTTCCTAGAGAAATCGGCAGCAGAAAATGAAATCCTCAGTTCTACCCACACACTTCAATCAAGGGTCTTTACTGAAGACATTATTTATAACCTAGGGAACATTCAAGTGCCTTCTCAATTTTAAATTCCGAGGTAAGAAGGCCAATAATGTAAGAGCATCACCTCAGGGTGGCCACTGGATGTCTATTTTCCCTGCTCATTCCCAGGTGGGGTTTCCAGCCACCTGATAGGATTTCCACTTAAGTGAATAAAACCACAGGAGAGCTGGAAATAGAAAACAACTGCCTGGAGTAGAAAGTAGAAAATTATTTTGACCAGAGAACTCTTCCATCTTCATTTCAAATGAGCTTTCTCACTTGCAGCCACATTAGAATCAGATAATAAAAGAAAACGTGTCAACTCCAGAAAAGTCAAGCAGAACAGAAGTCATGATGTAACTAGAAACACAGTACGTGCTTGAGGAAAATGACCATGAATACCCACCCGTCTCTGTCAGTTCATCCATCCACCATTTATTAAGCAACTGAAGTGAGAGGTACCAAATGTGAGAGAGATGCTAGGACATCCTTCTCCTGGAGGGGGCTTAGCAGACACATACACACACTCCTATAACTAAGGCAGAGGAGAAAGTACTTGGTACCCAATGGGATATTTAAGTAAAAAATTAATACCTATATTTAAAGGTAAGTCATGTAAGTTATTTACAGCAAAGCACTAAAATCTATCTCCTGTGAATCCTGAAGGAGCAAGATGTAACCAAGAGCTTGAAAATACTCAACTTATACAGACTCTTAGGGAGACCAAGGGAAACATCTTAATATGAATTGGTTCATCAATTCTGGTTAACCCAAAGGCAAGACTTCAGTCATTGCTTTATAAAGCTCAAAAATATCTGAAATCAAACACTGAACAACACATACATTCAAAATGTAGGCCACATGGGATCAGACACACCCACACGCAAAATAAAAATTTGCTGTGCTTTCCATCTATACAGGTGATCCCCTTAATACAAACCTCTCCCCTTAAATCAAGCGCAACTTGAAATCTGAAAAGTAATTTTTAAAAACGTGTTCCACTGGTCAGGGCAAACAAGAAGTCCTTGGCTAAAATATTCCAAATGTTAAATTTAGGAGGTTCATTATGGCACAAAACAGACAGGACAGCTGGGCCTATAATTCAGCTGAAAAGCTGTGGGCATTCCCTGGACCACAAAAAACCACACGTGGTCTCTAGGAGTCCCAGACGGAATGATGGGGCTCTAATGCCAGGTCTGCTTGTTTCTCCAGCTTGTGTCATAATTTATGGACCCAAGTGGGGTTTTAGTTTGTTCCCATGGGAAGAATTATTTTCTTTGCCCTTAATGCTGCTACCATGGTGTTATATCAACACAGAAACATTCAAAGGGCAAGGGGTCGGCCGTAAAGGCCCCGAGAACTCACTAGAAGATTCTAGTGATTTTTCTGAGCTGAAAAGTGAGGAACACAGGCCCAAGGATGTCAGCCTCATAAATTAGAAGGTATTTTCTGGCATTGCTCAGAGTGGATGACGGGCGTCTCCAACGGGACCCTACACACCCAACAAAGCAGCAGGAAGAGAGACAGATGCTCTATTGTGTGACCCTGCCCTGCATCACACTGAGGAGCAAACACCAGTTCTTCTTAATTTTGTGCCCCATCTCAGCACCACGATGGGAACCAAGGTCCAGAAAACTCAGACAACTTGCCCCAGCCAACGAGGGACACCACCGTCCTCCGAGCCCAGTCAAAAACCTAAGCTCCTTAAGAAGCTTTGTGCCTCCGTTCACTAGAATTGAGCTTGCATTACTTTACAGATTATACTACCTTTTCTCTGCACCTCAGTCTCCTATTCTGTAGAACTGGATAACAGTGATACCCTATATAGGGTTGTTGTGAGAATGAAATGAGTTAACATATGTCAAGCATTCTGGAACACTGCCTGCAACAGAGTAAGTTCCCTAAGTGTTAACTATCTGTTCCAGCCGACGGAATTCTTCACTATCAAGGCCTTAAGCAACCTCCCAACGCCACAGTCCTAGCATTTATTTAAACAGCCAAGGGTTAGTGTTCCTGTTTTTTCAACCCTTAAGCAGACAGAAGCTGCTCCCTTTCAAAGCTCAGAAGCTTCCAGAGGGTGGCTTTCAACCGTGTGTAGCAGCACAATTTACATATGCTGCCGGTGACAATAAAAGCCTGAGTGTACACAACAAGGGGTCTCCCCAGTGGCATGTGAAGCTGGAAATCTGTGTGCTTACTGTACGGAACACAGTGCCCAGTGCAAGAGTCCCCAGGAGACGAGTACAGCCATCTCTTCCGACTCTCAGTTCTTCAACCAGCCTAAGAGAAAAACCCAACTAGAAAATCAACTGAAATCTCTTCGGTGCCAGTAGGCTCAAGAGTGATCCGTGTGATGTCCAGGCCTGCACAGGAGCGAGGGATGTAGTTATGACCAAGTCGACAGCACAGCGGCTCACCTGGCGTCTTCTGGGGATTCAGCGATCAGGTGGAAGGTCCGATCAGTCATAATGATGTCAATCCCGTTTTCTTTGCTGGTGTTATCTATGATCTCCCTGCAAAGGAACACAAGCGCCAAACGCAAATCAGGAACACAGAATTCCTAATAAGGGGCAAGAAAAAAAAATTTCACAGTAACTGAAAAATCAGATAGCAACATTTCAGCCTTGATTTTCTGCTTTTAGAAACGATGAAGACCCTTGTGGCGTCCAGGGGGAAGCAGGCTTTTCTCTCTCCAGAAAGGCGATCTGCTGGGGCTGTATGTGTGTGTGGGTCCTTGACTGCTCTAGGGGGGGACCTCTCTTCCCCGACTGGCCCACCCAAGGCCCACCCAGCTCAGGCCCTAAAGCAGCAGCCCCTACTCTGCCTGCACCTTCCCTGGGCTCCCTGACTGCTCTACAAAGGAAGGACCTCCACAAGGCAGCCAGTCTGGCCTGAGCTCTTTCCCTTGTTCATCACAGCCTTCCATCAAGGTTTAAGGCAGGAGCTGACACCTCTAACTTACTCTGATACGGGCACATAATTTCCACGAGGGGCTTCGGGGTGAAGAGCAGCATTTGTGTGTTTCTAGATCTCAATTCCATCTTGATCTCATCCTAACACTCTCTAAACAACACTGGAGTTTTAAACTCAGTGGACCAGGTTAAGATCAGGGTAAAACACAAGCAGCTATTAGGATGGGACCAGAGGTGGTGATGTATTTGGTGAAGAAAGGTGCTGGGGATACAGCCAGCTTGCTTTGTCAGCTGAAGTAGTACAACTGTTCACAGTAAAACATCTATTTTACAACTACGATATTAAGCAGTCTGGTTAGAAAAAAACAAAGATTGTATGACTTTTTAGCTAGAACCACTGAGATGAGATAAAATATTTTTTTAAAAAACCAAGAAGATGAGAATTCAGAGAAGAGTCTGTGATGCTTCCTGGGAGTGGAAGGAGAGGGGTGGCCCCGACTGGCGGTGGGGGTGGGTGATCAGCACAGGAGACTCTGGAGTGGGACAATAATCCCCAGGGGAAACTGTCCAGACCACGTCATCCTGGACCAGCCACTCTGCTTCCTGAGAACGCGGCTACCTTGCGTGTAAAACGATGGGGTGCCGTGGTTCTGAACCGCAGCGGTCCGTCAGAATCCTGGGAAACGTTCAGAAAACCCAGGTGGGGCTTCCTAGGGTGGAGCCCAGGGACTCGCATTTATAAAAAGCTTCCCTGGAGGTGGGGCAGTGATGATACTATCAGGGCCCCGAAAACACTCTGGAAACCACAGGATAAATGAGGTGGGAGCTTCAATAATAGATGGTGAGTGAAAGAAAAGACGAAGGGGGTGGTGTATAAATTGAAAGGGACTTGAGCAATCTGTCAACCAATTAAAAACTATGAACCTTATTTGGATTCTGATTCGAAGAAAGAAACTAACCCAAACCCACAAGAACACTATCACCGCCATGTATAAGATAACCGGGGAAATTTGAACAATGACCAGAGTTTGGACGGTAGAAGGAGTTCATGTTCCTTTTTAAATGTGATAATGATATTGTGACTATATATCAAAAAAGGTCTTGATCCTTAAGTGTGTACTAAATATTTACAAGTGAAATTACATGATGTCAGGACTTGCTTTAAAAAATGCAGTTTGTAGCGGGACAGTGCAGGGTAGGGTCACAAATGAAACACCCCTGGCCATCGGTGGGCAACCACTGAAAGCTGGGAAATGGACACAAGGATTTCATTCCAGTCTCCCACCGATGCCTGTCTATGATTGAAATTTTCTATAATAAAAAACATATTTTTTTCTATAATAACCTTCAAAATATAAAATTAAAAAAAAAACTCTTACGATGGTGAGACCTTAGCAACTCATTGCCTTTTCTCTACAGAATGTGACGAACAGCTGAGGAAGGGCTAACACTTCCCTACCTCTGTAATTTTCACAGAACACCTGGAGAATAGGGCTTTATTAAGTATGTGTTTGCTACAGAGTAGTAGCAAAAGGAACATCCAGAAATACACGGGTGAAATGCACCATCACAATTCTCTCTCTCAGCCTCCTGGCATCTGTGGCCCCCCTCCTACAGGGTGAAGAGAGGACCATCACGGTATGCAGGGCCAGGGGAAGGCTGCAGGAGGTACAGGGCTATGCCATGCTGCTGAAACTTGTAGGACTCGGATTCAAACTCCCACAAACTCATCTGACTACGGAGCATGGCCTCCTAAGGAACCTCAAAGGGGCAGCCGTGAAAAGTCTGATACTCTGTGCTGTCTGCACTTCACAGTTTGGCCTTAAAATTACATACAAAGAAGACTTTCTTCCCTTGAGTAAACTTTCCACTTTGCAATGAATCATCTTCTAAAGTTTCTAATGCGGGTTGAGCAGGAACCATATGTCGTTTTCAGGTCTACGACTTCAGGGAGTTAATTTGGTCTCTCAAAGCTTATTTTTACCCGTGTTCTGAACATGTATGGTTGCTCAGTTTGAGTGGAGTGTGGCTACACCAAAATAAATTTTATGCTTAGTATCTAATTACCCAAGAAAACAAGCTGCCCCTCAATTCCCAACATTTTCTGAAAACCTTACTTAATTTTTTAACAAATAGGCCCTCAGTGGTTCAATGCTTTGGTTCTATAAGAAGGTGGCAAAATGGAACTCCCCAGAGGTCCAGTGGTTAGGAGTCAGCACTTTCACTGCCGTGGGCCTGGGTTCGATCTGAGGCCAGGGAACTAAGATCCCACAAGCTGAGTGGCATGGCCAAAAAAAAAAAAAAAACAAGTGGCAGAAAAAGGGGGTGTGTTGGATTCAAACAGCAGCTCTGTTGCTCTCATTGTTGGGTATGAAGAGGCTCGTATACCCAACAAAGGTGGAAGACAAATGATTCATTTCACACACCTCCCGATTGGCTGTCTGCTCCCAATTTAGCCATCTGTTGGCTACAGCTGGGCTTGGAGAAGAATTAAAAGTGACAGATTGACCCATAAAAGGATGACAAGATACTCAGCCAATGGCTCAATATCCACACCACGATTCCTGGGTACCGCCAATGACATTTCCAAAGAGCTAGTTTTATGTCCAACCAGCATCTTATAACCCAGAGCTGAATGTCTGAAAATTCACAAAAAGTGAATTTCACAGACGGAGTTTTATTTCCCTGATTTCCTAATAATTCAACCCACTGAAAGGAAGGATGAGGACTCACCGAGTACCTCTTACAATCTACTGCTTCAAAGAACTTGCCCCAGACAGCCTGTAGGCAGGGACTTAACTGATGAAGCAGCCCCGAGCCCCGGTCAGCAGCCCTGGCCAGGGCACATCAACATACTTGGCTGTCCGGACTTCCACGGTGCCCTTGAGCTTCTCCTCGCTGTCATTCTCAAAGTACATCAGCTTGGCCTGGCGGAGGACGAACCAGCGCTTCTTCCAGTTTCTCCTGGACAGCGTGGAGGAGCCGCCACCCTTCTTGTGCAGCCAGCCTTGCTTGAGCGCCTCCTGCTTGGAGCGGAACCACAGGAAGGTTTCGTCCTTGAGGACGCACCAGCGGCGTTTCCAGGTGTTCATGAGGCCACCTGTCTCCCCAGGGTTGGGTAGGAAGGGGTTTAAGAAAATCCGTCATATTGGATCATAAGATCAGTAGGTCTTAAGGTCCAGCCCATCCTTAACGTTGCACCAAATGACCCGCCCTCAGACACCCCCCGATGATGGGTGATCGCACTGCTGGGTCGTGTTCAGGGGGCACTGGGCAGGTATCACACTGGCTTGGTTGGATTACACAAGAACCCTTCCTTTTCTCCAAAGCAGCTCCTACTCACTTAGCTGAGAAATCCTGGTGAGGAGCTTAACAGCAAGACCAGTCAGGGGCTGATACTCTAACCCTGGGTTGAGGCAGGACCACGGATGGGAGTCGGGGGAGAACCACTTCCATATGGATGGATCATGCTTCTGTCCAAACACCCCAGGAAGGGGAAATTAGCTTAAAATGCATCAAAGTTGACACATTCCTTCCTTGTTTAGTCAGTGTGAGGAACAAGATTTATCAGTGACTCCAGAGTTTAGCGATAAACCCTAACTTACATCGGAAAAGAAAAGCATTATCGTCTGAAAATGGCTTCTACGTATAAGGTGTAACATTCAGAATATGAAACAAAGTAAGACTCCAAACCAAACTGTGACAGTACCTTAAAAATGAGAATTTAGCTGTAATTTACTTAGTGGAAAACTTTTTTTGGTTGAGACAAATTAGACAAGGATATACAGACATTATTTCTATACAGAATATATTTCTAATACTCTTCTAGCAGGATAATTTTATTTTAGCATTCTAGATTCCCCAAGGATGCTCAAAGAGTGACATCTTACAACCATGATTCAAAAATCTGCTTCAGCGAACCCACTGAAGAATAAATACTGCATCTACTTCAGTAATTATCAAGTGTCCACAAGTTATTTTTTTGATCAGCCAATAATAAAAATAAAGAACATTTAAACGTGGATACTGAAAGTAAGTATAAAGAAAATGCTTTCCTTTTACAGATTAGAAATAAATTTAAAACAGACCTTCTAAGATTAATTTTTTCAGTGGTTGCTTCAATGATTACAGATCTCAACTTCACAGCGGAACAAAAGACGCAAAGACAACACTGGTTTCTCTTTGCAGTGCAAGGCGCACTTGCTTCGCTGGCTTTTACAGACCGCTGCCCTTTCTCGCATCTACAGCACTTTCTGCTCACCTAGCTGAGAAGCCTTTGTGATCACACCAAGCGCCAGAGCTGTTTCCTAACAAACAGCAAACTTGCCAGGGAGTACCAGAAGGAAACTGTTTTTTCTTTCTTCTTGATGTGTGGCTTTAATCTAGGTTTCTCAAAACAAGCCAAGAGGAAACTGTAGTACAAAGTTATCCTATTATCTTATCGTCTTTGAATGATAAAGGTTATTCACAGCTGTTTCAAAGACACAGATTACAAGTCATCCCAAGAGCCCTCACCACCAGTCACTATACTGCTCTTATGTTATTGATGGGATTCACTCCCAGCCCTGCCCCCCCCCCCCCAATTCCGGGTGTTCCCTTCATATCTCATCTAGAGAATTTGATCAACTCTTAGTTTCGTGACTGTAAACACCTTTAGTAGTAGTAGGCTGGTGCAAACTCATCTACGCTCACAAAATAGAATCTGGTGGTTGGTTAGATTTTCCTTATCATTGGTTTCTTTGAAACTTTTGGTCACAACTTTAAGGCTTTATTAAACATTAAATGGTAATGCATCAGAGATTAAGTGGTGATGCAGTTACACAATAATTTGTTTTATTAAGAGATGAGTGTGCCACAAATTCACTTGCTTACCTTCTTGAGCTTTTAATGCTTTAATCTTGGGATTTTAGCGCTCTGAATGTATCTTTACTTTTTCCTAATCTTATGTGTTTTAATCAGACAATTATATAATAAAAGAATGCCATATATTATAAATAAGTGATTTACAGGGAATTTTGAGCTAACTTAGGGAACTAGATTAATTAGGGGGGAGGAAAATATATGAATAATAAAAAGCTTATATTCATTTATTCTGAGAAATGCATGAGAAAATCTTAAAATGCTACAATTAGATGCTTATTGGGTTATTAGGTTCTGATTTGTGATTACATTTTTTCCTTCATCCAATGAACTCTCGATTATTCGGTTAGAATTTCTCAATCTTTTTCATTCCAACGCTCCTACAAGAATTTCCATCAACCAGTGACTCTGGCCAATAGGAATCTCTCCCCTAAAAATAAACCTGGAGGGGTTTCTGTGAGCACCTGGGGGATCTGAGGCTGAGAACAGCAGAACTTTGAAAAGCAAATGAATGATGTTAGCAGTTAGACAGACACTGAAGATGGGGAAGAAAAAAAAAAAAAAAACAAATGAAAAGGAAAAGACATAGATGAAGAAGAGAAAATAATATTAAGGAGGGCAAAAGAGATATGAGAAAAGATAAATATGCCAACAGAAGACAGAAGCAAAGGCAAAGAACAGAAGAAACAGGGAAAGGGAACCCAGAATAAAAAGGTTTTCATGGGGGAAGAAGAAGAAAAGGAAAAGGGAAGAAAGAAAGATGGCAGTAGAAAAGAAAGTGAAGAGAAGGGTCAGAGAAAACATAAAAAACTTGAACCATCTGGGGACGATGGATCTTGTTATGTCTGCCCCATCCCCAAGATTTGGCCTCTTTCCCCTCATCGAGTCGAGGGCCGTGTGAGAAACCAATCCGCTCTTTAGATGACCCGCGTAAAACTCCTACCAAAAATTGGTGATGATTATGGTTTCTCATGATTCCTGTCACTGATTTGGAAGTCAAGGTCAAGAACATGGATAAGGCATGGGTACGAGGTCCTGATTAAGCACTTTTCCAGAAGGAGGATGCTTCAAGGTCCCCAAGTATTAAGGTTCGGCACAGTACATTCGAAGTTTAACAGCAATGCAAAAAATACGATTAAAATTCTTATCATGAGCAGGGGATAGACAGTAGGCGTCGCAGGCAGTTTAAGCCAGGGGTGATCCTCTCTCAGATCTTTACTTTCCCATGTATAAGGGTGTCTAATACTCCTGTGGGAGGGAAGAATGCAGCTTGATCATGGTAATGGGCTGCACTAACCCCAGCAACATACATGTGTGTTTGTATGTATGTGTGAGAAAGAGAGCGGAAAAGATGTGGGAAGGAAGGAAGGAAGGAAGGAAGGAGAAGAGCACAGATATGAGAGAGACATGGAGGCAACAGGGAGAGAGGGACTGAACGCGGTGACAGTGTTGCAGACCCTTTGTCCTAACGCCGCGTGGTCCGCTAGGGTCACCCGCATCACACAACCACGGCATCCTCCATCCACCTAACACGACCTCACACCAGGTAAGGGGTATGTGGGATGACTTTCTCAGCCCTCCTCCTTCAGCCTCAGTTTCCCATCACTTCACCCCCTAACCCAGGCACCAGGGTGGCTGCAGGTCGTACCTTTCATGTACAGGAAGCTGTGGAAGTAAGGCAGCGTGACACAGCTGTACACAGAGTCCCGCCGGTATGAAAGTTCATCGTCCGTATCAAACCGAGAGTCGAAGTCCTCTTCACTATCTTCAAACTGGACCGAGAGAGAGAGAGAGAGAGCCAACAGTGAGCAAAAAGGACAGAAAACAAGTAAAGGAAATGCCCAGCACAGGTCAACACTGAAAAAATGAAAACAACGGACAAAGAAGCAACATGCTGCTTCGTCACAGTGCGACGGAGTGTGGTCATCAAAAGAATTCAGAGTTACAAAATACTGACCTTTGGTGTCAAACGGTCAGTTGACTTGATACGTAACACATGAGACATATTTTAATCCCAAGGCTATGTATTCAAAGTACAACGCTGCTGTTTAAGTGTACAATTTTAATCAAACCATCCAAGAGTTAATTCCCTTTAAGTTTTTGTGCTAAAAATATCTTCAAGGACTGCCCTGGTGGCGCAGTGGGTAAGAATCTCCCTGCCAACGTACGGGACACGGGTTCGAGCCCTGGTCCGGGAAGATCCCACATGCTGCGGAGCAACTAAGCCCGCGCGCCACAACTACTGAGCCTGCGCTCTAGAGCCCGTGAGCCACAACTACTGAAGCCTGCGTGCCTAGAGCCCATGCTGCACAACAAGAGAAGCCAGCGCGATGAGAAGCCCTGTGCACCGCAAGGAAGAGTAGCCCCTGCTCGCCGCAACTAGAGAAAGCCTGCGTGCAACAACAAAGACCCAACACAGCCAAAAATAAATAAATTAATTTAAAAAATAAAAAATATATTCTTAAATAAACAAACAAATAAATAAAAATATCTTCAAGCCTCAGAAAGTCAAGGGAGTATTTAACGCATGGTCAAGGGAAGAAATAAAAGTAAACTATAAATAAATCCAGAAGCTGGAAAGAGCACGTTTAAGCCCTTAAAGGTTCCTCCCTTACAACCAGAAAAATATACATAACGTCCTGCAGTGGGCGGGTGAAGCTACCGTCAGGAAAGGTCTCTGAAGTGCCCCTGGCAAGTCTCGTTCCGGTTTAGGGCGGGTCTCATTTCCCAACCCGCTGCAAAGCCAGCACAGACACAGCCAGAGTCTCCACTGAAAATGCCAGTTTTCTTAGGCTTTGGGCAAGACGCAGTTCTGGGTTTTGCGTTCAACCTCCAACAGGCACCAAGTTCCACTTACTAATGCGACGATTGCTTTTGGCAAGAGAAAGGGGTTTAAGGCCAGCCTTAAGAGCCTGGCTTTGGAATCCTGGCCCGTTCTAGGGGGGATGTCTTCCTCCAAGGGATGGTGCAACGGGGGCGCGGATGACGGACAACTTCCACCCCGGCGTGGGCAAGCCGGGGCCCCGGGAGGACAGTGGGTACTCACCGAGGACTGGGCCCCCTCCGAGCTGAACCGGTAGGCCCCCGAGCTGTTGTAGGTGCCCACGGAGCACCGGTAGTCTGGGGACCACTGGCTGCTGTACGAGTTGGAGAAGGTCACGCTGCTGCCAGAGGTGACGGCCCCGTCCTCGTAGTCGTCCTGGTCGTAGCTGTAGTCGCCGTCCGGGGAGGGCAGGCCCCCGGGGGTCTGGGGCATGCAGTAGGTGGGCTCCCCGGAGGAGGAGTCGTGCTCCGAGGGGGCCAGCAGCACGGTGCCGTCGGCGCCGGGGCTGGTGGGCACCACGGTGTCGTTCATGTAGGGGTCCTCCTCCGAGGACTCGTCGCTGGTCCGGATGCCACTGGTGCGCTGGTCCGAGTGGCCGTGCTCGCTGGGGTTGGGCGAGTCCTTGAAAGCATCGTCGTCGGCCTCGAAGCCCTCGTCCACCTCCTCCTCCGGGTAGGGCTGGCTGAAGTTGAAGCTGGGCTTGTCGCCGCAGGCACCCTCGGCCAGGTCGGCCCGCGCGCCCGCGGACCCGCTGCCCACCGACAGGGAGCGCTCGATGTTGCGGACGCACTCGTCGATCTCGTCGAAGTTGAGCGACTCCAGGAACTCCTGGGCGGCGCGGCAGGCTTCGTCCTCCAGCCGCCGCAGCTCCTCGTCCCGCAGCTGCTGCAGCTTCTGCAGGGAGGCCTCGGTCAGGGACAGCTCCTGCCTCTCCTTCATGCGCTGCAGGTCCTCGATTTCCTTCTCCAGGCGCAGGATCTCCTCCACCTGCCTGTTCTCCTTCTGCTTCTCCAGCTCCCGGCTCAGCTCGGCCTCCCTCCGACGCTTCTGCAAGGCTTCCTGTTCCCGCTGCGTCCTCGCTGCCTCCTCCTGGGTGATTAAGTTACAGTGAAGCCGTGAGGCAGGGCTCTAACCCAACTGACTGGTGTCCTTATAAAGAAGAGGGGATTGGGGGACACACACACGGGGCACCGAGGAAGCAGGTACACAGGTGCAAGGCCACGTGAGGACACAGCAGCGATCTGCAAGTTACAGAGAGAGGCTTCTGAAGAAACCAACCCTGCCAACACCTTGATCTTGGACCTTTAGCTTCCAGAACTGTGAGACAATCAATTTCTGTTATTTAATCTGCCCAGGCTGTGGCACTTATGTTATAGCAGCCCGAGCAAACGAACATAGTGATTATACTGGTCTAGAGCTATCATGCTGTCGTGATTCACACTGAAATCTTAGACATTCACACATTTTTACCCAATTGTAATGGGTTAGAAATTGCAGCATAAACAGCTCTAAAATTCTTCCTCCTGTATATTTATTTTAGCTTTGAATCCTTCTCCCTACATCTTTATTTTAGTTTCAAATCATTGAGGCAAAGTGTTTGAACTGGGAAGGTAACAGACAAGATGTCATGTTGTCACGGCATTCTTCACCTGTTGGGCGCGGAGCTCAGCTTCTCTTCGTTCCCTCTCTCTTTCTCTGAAAATAGTCAAGAAAAAAAGACAGTGAAAATAAACGAAAGCAATGAAAAAAATCCGAGACCCACTTTTCAGAGAGCGAACTTTTTAACAGAAGCTTTGCAAAAGACAACTTAGAAGTGTGAAGGATGGATAGGGTCTCTTCCTTTGGCAATATACTTATTCTTTGCATGAATAAAAATACCACAAAACTGGGTCTTCAACGCTGCTAAGGAATTTTATCTGAGCCACCAAGAGTTATTGTTTCAAACAGCAGGTTCCATCGCATCCACTGGGAATTCCTGCTGCGAGGCTGGATACAGAGCATAAAAACTCCAAAGGTGTCCTCCTGTCTGTTTCATCCAAGCCAAGAAAGGTCCCATACCTGTCCTCCTCCTCCCGTTTCCTCTTTTCTTCCTCTGCCCGTTTCCTCTTTTCCTCCTCTGCCCGTTTCTCTGCCAGCAGCTGTCTGTAAACTCTCCGGGCAATCTGACCTCGGAGTTGCTTCTGGAAAACCACGGCTGCTTTTTTCAGGTGCAAAAATCTCCTCCTCAGAAGAAATGCTCTGTAATTCTTCTGTATGATCACTACACAATAAAGGACCTTCTTGTATTGCTTTCTGAAAATGAGAAGAGAAACAGCACAACAGAATAACTGTGGAGGTAATGAGGCTTCGAGCTCTTTACGTGAGTTTACGTTAATGTTACAAGACAAGAGAGCAGGACCTCGTTTGGGGCTGATCCGCTCATAACAGGGACTCATTATAGGGAGCCGACAAGGAGGCCCTTGTGGGCAAAACAAAACAGAAGAAAAACAAAAGAATAACAACAAACGAAACTCAAGCAAGACCCTATCATCATGTTGGCTAAATAAACACATCACTCCTAATACTGACTTTGAAAGGTCCTGGCAGGAAGTTGGGTTGTAAACAGAACCAGGAGATGTGATATATTTTCCTGTCCTTATGAGGAAAAAAGAAAAGGATGTGCCACAGCAGGACGGCTGTGTACTTGAGAACATGTAACGTACGGTGACGAGCAAGGGTTCGGGTGGCCCGCAGGTCCGCAGAGGTGGACAGAACTCAGATGCACAGGAAAAGAACCTGCCTCATTCGGCAAACCCTGGAGAGGGGGCCACTGTGGACCCAATGGGATGACAGCAAAGTCAACAGGCGAGCTGCCTGTGGCTTCAGTATGTGACCCAGAGGAACTAGGGAGATGTTTAAATATGTCGCCCCGTCCCCTGATGTCGCTGCTCTGAGACATCAGGAGCCCCTTTTCCCATTTCCTGCCCAGGTCAAGCCAACTAGGTGCTGGCATTGCTAGTTACGAGCACTGCCCTGCGACTCTCCTTAGCCTGGTCCTGACCTGAACCCATCCAGGTCTATTTTAAATGAAAGCATATGGCCAGGGCCACCCCACCTGGTGACACACACGGGGGACGCCCCCTCCCGTCCACGCACTTCTTACCGTGCCAAGTAGCCCAAGACGTGGGCCCGGATCACCATGGCCGCCCGCGTCACCTCCTCCTCCCGCCGCTTCTCCAGTTTCTGCTCCAAGGACTCGCGAAGGAAGACCTGCCCAGGAGAGAGCAACATGTCACGTCCACAGAATGTGCCAGGTACAGGTAAGGCGTTTCTGAGTCAGCTGTGTCTTTGGTGGGTAAGGCTTTTTTCTTTCTCTGATTTGCTCCAAACACAAACGGCCATGCTGTCCAGCACAGGGAATCTCAAATTCCTGGTGGGGAAAGGATTTCTTTTTTTGTTTTAAACTTCCCATCTGCCACAGACTAAGACCTTTGTAAAATATAGTAAACAATGTATTACTGGAAAGCAAAAACCAAAGGAGTATATAAAATCCAAGTCCCGTCTTCTCAGTTATTATTAGTTCAACAGGCATAAGATGACTGTGAAATTGCCATCAAGTTTATAAATACTTATCTCACTGTGGGCTGGGACAAATAGTTCATGGACCAACACCAGTACTACATTAAGTCTAAGTAAGAAGATATCTAGAGAGACTCGCTACATTAAAAAGGAGAAGGAGGGGGGGAAGGGGGAAAGAGGGGGAGGAGGGGGAGGGGGAGGAGGAGGGGGAAGGGGAGGGGGAGGAGGAGGGGGAAGGGGGAGTGGGAGGAGGGGGAAGGGGAGGAGGGGGAGGAGGAGAAGAAGGAGAAGAAGAAAGGACAAAAGAAAGAAAGGGAGGGGGAAAAAAATCCAAGAAATTTGTAAAATGTTACTTTGCCATCACGTGGAAACTCTCCCTTCATGCCTGTCAAATGATTACGATCAAAGCATCTTGGCCTCAAAAATAATGCACATAAAAAAATTGACATTTAAGAATGTAATTCTATAAACTGTTTGCAATTAGAACTGAATCATTTAAGTTATCTCGGTTCAGCCATGGCAAGAAAACTATCAATAGAATCGGGACAAAGAGATTGTAACTATTTGCTGGCCTGTTTCTGCCCGTGGGCACCTCAATCCTATGCTTACCATTTATATAAGCCTAAGTGTGTCTGGTAATTGGCATTTGTATCAGAATTCCTAATATTTGAAAAGGTATGAAAATACTGAGACCCTCCCTCCCTCAATCATGGTAGCTTTTAATTCTGTAATTTTCAATGTGATGCATAAGGAAGTTTGGAATTATCTCCTAAAAACAAACAATTTTTTTTATGCTTTTCTATTAACGGTCACCTGGAGGCACTGGTCGGGGGGTGGTTAAATGACGCACTCCCTCACTCACGACTTCTCAATTTATGCTCCAGTGAGTCATTCTGGCCTAGGATGATGCGTTCTGTCCTCTTGAGGGCACATTTTTCCAGATTCTCTGCTCTGGCTCTTCCAAGACATTTGGGCAAAAAAGCAAATAGAGACTCCCACCATCATGTGACTCACAGAAGCCTTACCTACTCCCGCTGTGGGTTCCTGAGCATTTGTAAAACTCTCCCACCAAATAATTCTCTCAGAAAAGCTTTTCATACAATTCTCTTCCTATAATTGCAATTAATATGCTCTGTTGATGCATAAAGAGACTGCATCTTGAGCAAAAAAAAAAAAAGTTTAATGTAACAAACATCAGCTACGAGCATAAAGCTTGTTAGTTCAGCAATGAGAAAAAGTTTTCAGAAATATGAAGCAGTTTTCATCAAGACTGGACTTCAAAGAAATATTTAAACTTCTCTTTGAGACGATTTTTTGATATTAAGGATCTTAGTCTAACGCTGTTGCTCTGGTTAGTGTTTAAAAGAAAAAGCAATGAAGTCAAATCTTGAACAAGAGTGGTGATGGTGGTGGTGACATCATAAAACAAAAGCATCGATGCCAACGAGCAGTACATTCATCAGATGAACAAATAGGAAGCTTTATGAAGGAAAGAGCGTCTCACACCTTATCAGAAGCCTAGGGACTGTCTTGGTTGGAATCAGAGTCAGAGAAATACCTGCCTTAGTTTCACGCCCATCAAAGAGAGCTCTATGCTCTGCCTATTAGATTTACTTCCACATCTTTATCTATCAATAGATTCTTTCCATAACCCGAAGGGCAAACGGAGTAAAATGCTTTAGAGACCTAACTTGGCTTCATTAAGAACATCCACCCTGAATTTATGCAACAACACACAGAAAGTGATGCCAGTTCTTCCAGCCCAGTGGTGTCCGCTGCCACGTTGCCATGTCCCCAGGATGCGGCCAAGATCGACTCAGCAGGATCCAGCTGCTGTGAGCGGAGGCGCCGGCCTCGTCAGGCATCATCAAGCAGCTTAGGAAGGGGCAGTGCGCGCTCAGGGGGCTGCTCGGCTGACCTTGACTCAACATCCAATACGAATAGTTTCTCATGGCTTTTCCTATCATTTGCTTACATAGCTCAAGAGCCTATGGATTATTCCAGTAAAATGTCTTTATAGAATACCTCTTGCAGGCTTTATTGCCAGAGAAGAAATAAGGTCTGGCAATGTAGTCCACGGACCAGAAAAGTAAAACGTGCCAGAGTCACAAGGCAGAGGGAAAAGTCAAAACCAGAAAAAAAGAGGGGAGCAGCTGTTCACCTCCGTCTCCCTAAACTTGGCTTCTCAGCAGGGACGTACGGCAGGATCTCCTGCTCGGGCTGTTCCAGAGGCTTGGACAGGCCTCCTGGCTTCTTTAGGGATGCTTCCCCAGCAGATAAGAATCCTTGCCTTCCAAAGACCAGATGTGTTTTAAGCCAGTGAATTCAGACCTGGCGCCATGTTTAATTTGCTGACTACAGCGCTGCCCACATTTCCCTCTGTCATGTAAGTGTTGACAGAAACTTCTTTACCAGAAGATTTAGATATTTGTTAGAGGTTCAAGGTTTTAAAAGCAAAGACCTCTGGCGGCAACACTGACTGAAACACTGCTAGAGTATAATTAAGTCAAATGTTGGTCAAGGTCAGGGCTATTTAGTGGATACAATTTAAATGCTCTCATATTTCCATTTACTTCCTAATATTTATGTGAAATGATAAGCTTCCATCCTACTCCTACTTCCAGGGTGTCACCAATTAAAATTTAACTCCTCTTTAAACATTTCCTTTTCTTGAATACTCTTCTGATCATGCCAATTCACAGTGAGCTCTCTCCTGGAGCTGTGTCCTTATTCCTTCAAGAGATCACACTGCATAATTTATCAGTTGTATGGGATGACTTATCTCCCAGCAACTTAGTAAACTGGGGGCAATGCCCATGTCTTTATGTCTCCGTGTCCCTGTGCTACACCCAGTTCTAAGTCTTGCTGGGGCCTGATTCCCATCGTAAATTGTAAATGAAGTTGGATTGATTTTTCAGAGCTCAGAAAAGAGACCGGTATTGGCTGGGTGAGTCAATAATCTTTGATGTTATTCCATGGTATAAGGCAGTGAGACAGGAGGAGGATATCAGTTTACAGAGAATGTAATACCTTTTTAATTAAAAAAATCAGAGCAGACTATATTATACTGCCAAGAGCTCCACTTGAACCAACTTCTTTAGAAAGTTCTTTGAGTGACTCAACATACAACAATTTTGTGCCATCACTTTATAGTTTTTTAGCATTTAACAGACACTGACTGAGCTCCTACTATGTGAACTCCTACTACGTGCACTGTGTTGTGTAGAAGAACGAACAATGAACTCTACATTTTCTATTGGGTGATTGTAGACAAGTCACCAGGCAATACCAAGACAACATGACAGCATGTTAAGTGTTATAACAGGGTAGAAAACAGAAAGATGTCAATGACAGAGGAGGGGGCTTAGCCCAGTTTAGGGGTGAGTTTTGGTGCAGGGTGCAATGAAGAATGTCAAAAAGGATTCCTGTCAAAGCCTGCATCTAAGCAGAGACTTGAAGGATGAGTTGGCTAAACGGGGTGGAGGGGAGGGTGGAGAATTCCAGGTAAAGAGACCTATAAACCTGGGAGGACACACCCCAAAGTGACCCCCAATGAGTTACGCCCTTGTTTAATCCTATTAGTGTGGGTGGAACCTGTGACTTTGTTCTAGAACATGGCAAAGGTGATGGGATATCACTCTTATGGATATGTTACATTATATAAGACTCCACCTTAGGAGACTGGAGCAGAAGCGTCTCCTGCTGGCCCTGAAGAAGTGGGAGGGCCTGGGAGAGGGGTCAGGTGGTTAGAAACTGTGGGGGGACCTCTAGAAGCTGAGAGTGGCCCCAGGGGGCAGCCAGCAGGAAAAGAGGGTCCAGTGGGACTGCAGCCTCAGTCCTACAACTGCAAAGAATGGCATTCTAGAGCCACGTGAGCTTGGAAGAGGACTCCAATCTCCAGAAGGGAATGTAGCCCCAGCTGACACTCTGAGACCCTGACAGAGGACCAGCTGAGCTGTGCCTGGACCCCTGACCCATAGATACCATGAGGTAATTGGTGTGTGTTGTTAAAGCTGCTAAGTTTATGGTTGTCTGTTACACAGCAATAGATGACTAATACAATACCTCTGCATGCCATCTCTACCTTGTTAGATGTTTGCATCTTAAATCCCTGGCCAGCTGAAATCCTTCAAGAGCAGAAGAGTATGTTCATTATACACTTTCCTTTGCTAAATGGCCTCCAGGTGATGCCTAAATACTTGTCATTAATCTCACATCAATGTTATAGACTGAATGTTTGCCACCCCCCCCCAACCCCAATTCTCATGCTGCAGCCCTAACCCCCAATGTGACGGTATTTGAAAGTCAGGCCTTTAGGAAGTAATTACGTTTAGGAGGGTGGGGCCCCATGATAGGATTAGTGCCCTTATAAGAGGAGGAAGAGAGACCAGAACTCACTCTCCACCGTGTCAGGACACAGTAAGAAGGCAGCTGTCTGTAAACCAGGAAAGAGACCTTCACCAGAACCTGACCATGCTGGCACCCTGATCTCAGAATTCCAGCCTCCAGAACTGTGTGAAATAAATGTCTGTGCTTAAGCCACCCTGTCTATGGTATTTTATCAGAGAAGCTCTGAGATGAAGACAGTCAAACTGCAAGATATGTGTCTCTCTTTCCCTCTTCCTCCTCTTTCTTTTTTTTTAAACAAAGAAACTCCTAGGTTAAAAACATAATCTGAGCAGAATCTTTAAAATATTTCTCTGATGCTGCATTCCTACTTGTAGAGTCAGGAGGATGAGGCTTGAGGAACACCTCTTACTTTTGAAGACAACCATACACTCAAAGGCCGACCCCCAGCTGCCTGCATTTCTGCCTCTCCTGTGTGATAAGACCCTGGAGGTGGGTGGCAGAAGGAGAATGGAACCCCAAATGAGGGTTCTGGAAGTTCCTGATACAGGGAGAAGAGGTCATACTGCCAATTTTATGGCTAATTTTTGCTGTTGAGGCCAGACTGCTTATCACTCAGCTAAGGGGTAAAGGCCTCAGTCACACCTGCATGTTTAAAAAAATGGATTTCGGACTACTTGCTGGTCTCCCACACAACAGCTCCTGTGGTGCAGGGAGAACATTCAGTGTTCTATTCTAATAATGCAAAGTTAGAAGGGTCTGGGGTCTCACTTCTTAGATGCCAGAGGCTGCCCAGTTCTTCCCTGGCACTGAGTTGCCCATCAGCCAACATTTGTTGACTGACTGAATGAAAACACACGCACTTAGGATCCGATGCTTCAATGTGTCCCCAAGAACAGAGTCCCTGTAAAGTCAAGGACTTCAGAAAAAAGATTCACGTTGGGAGGACAAAGAATATGGCTGGCACGATACGATGGGTATCTTCCCGACATTGGAAAAACAGTTGGTTAGTAGTCATCACAGAACACCGAACTCAAACATCTCTCAGGGGGTTGATGGGACGGTCGTTCTTTCTCCGAAGTTTTACCTTCGTCTTCCCCAGCTGCCACTCGCTGTTGGAGGTGTCATAGAGCTGCAGCAGGGCCGTGCACTTGCCCCTCACGTCCTCGGGCAGAGCCATGTTCCTCGCCAGCACCTTATACCTGCAAAAGAAGAATGCCCAGCGTCACCTTGTGCTAAAATCCTTTCCCCAACCCCTCTGCAAAGAAAGAGGGTCTCTGCAGCTCCGTCTTGCCTTTTGTAAAAATCCTGGAAGGGTCTTCGGACGGCATACCCAGCTTTCCGGATCCTGACCGTCTCCAGCATCCCGGAGTACCGCAGCTGGTTGACCACAACTGCCTGGTCAAACTGGTCGGGCATCTAAAACATGCCAAGAGGTGAGAAGATGACGTTAAGAAGACCGCCCTCCCCCCATGGTTTTACACACACACATTTTGAACCTACACAAATGTACAGAAAACAAACCCCACCCCACATACCCACAGCCTAGCTGCAACAGCCAGCACCCGTGTCAATCCGGCCCCCCATCCTTAGCCCACGTACTCCCTGGCCTTGGATTTTTTTTGAAGCAAGTCCCAGATAGTACACTCTCATTTGTAAATATATCAGTATCACTTTTTTTTTTTTATTTTTTGGCCGTGCTTTGCGGCATGCGGGATCAGTTCCCTGACCAGGGATGGAACCTATGCCCCCTGCAGTGGAAGTGTGGACCACTGGACCGCCAGGGAAGTGTTCCAGTATCATTTTTTAAATAGAACCACAACACTATCATATCTTAAAAGATACCAATAATTCATTGATATTAATATCCAGGTTCAAATTTCTGATTACTTTACAAATATCATAAACGGACCACCATTTTTAATGCTACGTTTTCCAAAGAATCTTAAGTGTCATGCAAATATCACTTTATTTACTTTTTAAAATTCAATTTCCAGGCATTTTTTTAGTTGAAAAATGCAGTGACCCAGTGAGGGCTGGGGGAGGGGTTAGGGGCTGGGGAGGAAAAGGAGAGTTTGTACGTGGAGAAAACAGACAAAAATGAAAAAAAATTAATTTCCTCAATTTCTAGTCAGATACCCCATTTATCGAGCTCCATGCTATGATCACTAAATAAATTAATCCCAGAACATACAAACAAAAGACAGAGGAAATCAAGCCAAGACTTAACATTCTGAACCATATTCTCTTATCTGTTCAGTTGCCAAACAAACTGGTGTTGCTGACAGGACAATGGTCTTTCAGGGTAAAGCCCAAAAGTATGCCATTTCCCACTCACAGCTTTTTGGGCAGTGATTTGTTTTTTAATCCAAACACCCCATTTCCCTTTAATTAATTCGTATTTTCTTATCTTACACAACTGTGTACAAAATGACTGAAAAATAGCGCCATAGAACACAAGTACATTGTTAAAAAGTGCAAAGACGGTAAGTGGCTTAAATTTGCGAGCCTTAAAAACACAGCCAGTCATTAACACAAAATCAGGCTGAAAGCCGTGTTATTCTGTATGCTTTCCAAGCTAGCAAAAAAATAAATCTGAAGAATGCTCTGCAAATCTCCCTTGCAGCGTTTGATGGAAAAGCTGCCATCATATCCAGCAGGATGACTTGTCTCATATTTAATTTCTCCTACAAACACTGGGGTCAGATGTCTCTACTCAGCAGTATTCTACCGGAGTCTAGCCAATAAATAAGGGCGAATATCCAAAGAACTGGGGCTCACTGGTTTCTGGTCTTAATTATTTCAAATATCCCTAGACGAGAAAGAGTAAAATAAAAGCATGAAAAAATTAGCCTTGATAACTCCTTTACCTTATCTTCGGATTGAAACACAGAGAGAGGCAACTGTTCTGAGGGTATTTGGTTAAAATGCTTCTGTTAGATTTATTTGGGAATATAATCTGAACAGTAGCAATCCACAACGACCAGTAGAGAGCTAATATAAAACAAACACTGAATAAGGCATCAGACTTAGTTAACTTTGTTAATTCACAGAGAAACCTACGAATTTCATATCTAATCATTTGATGCTCAAAGACTTGTTAAGTAAATTTTAAAAAAAAACTCCCTAAATCTCTCTCAAACTTTCACTGTTCCTGACCCATACTTTTTTCCTTGCTCCTTTTCTTTCAATCTCTACATAACGAAGTCCGTACAATTCCTTAGTTTGGCACTAGTTATTAAAACACTCTGAAAAATATTACTAAAGGGACACCCCATCCAAAAAGTGCAGCCGCACTTACCATCTTCCAGTCCCTCCGAGGAACATTCCACCTTCGGTTTGGCTCTCAGGCCAAAATTCATATGGAAAACAACTGCCACGCTGACCTTTTCGCCACAGCTAAAGACACTGAACAATAATGAACACCATTCCTGTGCTTTAAAAAGTGCTCGGTCGCCATGACAACCCCTTCCATTCTCGGGCTAATTAGTGTGGTGTGGTTGTAGGATTTCATACAGCCTGGGGAGGGGAGGGAGGGTGGGAGGGAGCCACCAGGAGTGGCCACTCTCCAGGCTCCCATTGTGATTGTGCTTCTGCCCCTTCGCAGAAATTTAACCGGGGGAAGGGGGATCTGTTCGCAGATTGTCGCCCTGGGCAACACACAGGGCAATCACAAGGGGAGTAGACCTGTATTTCCATTGGTGGGTCTCAACTTCCCTTTCTTTCTGGTGAATTTAATGTTCAAAGATGACACAGCTGGAGGGTGGGCAAGTCACAACTCAAAGCATGTGGCCTTTCAAAACGTCACCTAATGCACTCCAGTCTGTACTGGTAACTCGTTTTCCAGAACTGGAGGTCCTCCCTCCCAAGACTGCCGGCAGTGTCCTAACTGTGAAGTTTGATGGCCGACAGCAAGGGAGGATTTGGGAAGTAACAGCCATAAACCGGGGCAATTATAGTCCCAGGAGTCTGGTCTTGATCCGTTTACTGAATATCAATGATTAAACACCTACTATGCGCCAAGGTTTTGTGATTCATGCTTGCTGGAAACAAAAAGGCGGGGGGCTGGATTCTTTTTTGTCTTATATCAAAACCCCTCACCAGAGTAGTACATTCATTACAACCGATGAACCCACATGACACATCCTAATCACCCCAAGTGCATATCCGACGTCAGGGTTCACTCTTGGTGCTGTACATTCTATGGGTTTTGATGACTATGTAATGACATGTGTCCATCATCAGAGCATTGCACAGAGTGGTTTTGCTGCCCTAAAAATCCTGTGCTTCATCTATTCACTTCTACCTCTCCCCAACAGCTGGCAACCACTAATCTTTTTACTGTCTCCACAGCTTTTTTTTTTTAAGACTAATTTTTTTAAAGAGGAGTTTTAGGTTCACAGCAAAATTGAGAGGAAGGTACAGAGATTTCCCTTATACCCTCTGACCCTCACTTGCATAGCCTCACAGGGCTGATTCTGTTTCCAAGGACCCTGAAATTTAGGAGGGTGACAGGTATGCCAAACATCACTACTTATATAGTAGATGGCCTACTATAAAACCGTATTAAAAATTAAAGTTACGTTCCTTGGGAACACGGGACAAAGAAAAGTACTGAGGGGGTATGGGTGTCACGTGAATTTGAACCCAGGTCTGACCCAGAGTTTGGGCTCTCACAACTCCTACTCACTGCTGGAGGGGAAGGGACATTCTACACAGAGAACACAGCACAAACCAAAGCCAAGAGGTGGAAAGAGAACCTGGCATGTTCAGTAGTTAAGTCCGGGACGGAACGGGGAGGTGGGCAGGGACCTGAGCTGTTGGTGGACACGGCACTCAAGTTTGATGCCACTGTTTCCAGGATCAGGAGCTGCCCGCCGGGGGCAGACCTGTGCTGTAGAAGGATCCCCGTGTTGGTGGCAGCAAAACTGGAAACAAGACCAGAGGCATGGCTGGGTCTATTTTGATATCATGCCCATCATGAAGTGTTAGGCGGCCGTTAAAAAATAAGACCAAATTAAAGACGCCCCAGTTAACTCTCAAGCCTTTTTGCAAGGTGAGACAAAGAAGATGCAGAAAAGTATGTATGACAGTCTCACTGCTGTAAAACAATGACCCCATCAAATAAAACACCTGCTCTATGTGTGTACATGTGTGTGAATATACACATTTAGATACACAATGTGCAGAGAAGGATAGGAGGAGACATGCCAGGCTGTTATTGAGTGGGGGGCACTACTATGGGTGGTGGGAAGAAGAGACAGCTAAGAAAAAAGGGGGGAAAATGAGACAGCACTAAAAGAAGGCAATAATCACGTATGTACAATATGAAAAAGTTCTATTTGGCTATATATCTTTGAAGACACTTTTTTTTTACAAAGTAAAAAAAAAAAAAAAAAAATCAGGTACAGAATGGATTGTAGAGGTCCTGCTTTGAACAACGTGGACGTAAGAGGCAGAGAAGCAGGGAGATCGGGGTGAAGCTGCTCTAAGGGAACCTTAAAGTGCAAACAACCCAAATGCCCATCAACTAATGAGGAGACAAACAAAATGGGCTTTCTATCCATAAAACGGAATATTACTGGCCATAAAAAAATGAAGCGCTGCTACCTGCTACAACATGGATGAGCCTTGAGAACATTATACTAAGTGAAAGAAGCCAGTTACGAAACACCACGCGTTACGTGATTCCATTCATGTGAGACGTCCGGGACGGGAAATCTACGGGGACAGAAGGTAGAGTGATGGCTGCTAAGGGTTGGTGGAGGGGATGGGGAGACAGAGGGGGGACAGCCAAGAAGTAGGGCATTTCTTTTTTTAATAAATTTGTTTATTTTATTTCTTTATTTTTGGCTGCGTTGGGTCTTCGTTGCTGCGTGGACTTTCTCTAGTTGCGGCGAGCGGGGGCTACTCTTCGTTGCGGTGCGCGGGCTTCTCATTGCGGTGGCTTGGCTTGTTGCAGAGCACGGGCTCCAGGCACGCGGGCTTCAGTAGTTGTGGCTCGTGGGCTCTAGAGCACAGGCTCAGCAGTTGTGGCGCACGGGCTTAGTTGCTCCGCGGCATGTGGGATCTTCCCGGACCAGGGATCGAACCCGTGTCCCCTGCATTGGCAGGCGGATTCCCAACCACTGTGCCACCAGGGAAGTCCCCTAAGGGGATTTCTTTTTGAGGTAATGAAAGTGTTTTAAGTGTCTGCGGTGATGGTTGCACATCTCTGTGAATCTATGAAAAACCATTGAATTGTACACTTCAAATGAGTCAGTTGCATGGTATGTGATTTATAGCTCAATAAAGCTTAGGAAAAAAAGGTACTGTAAAAGCCAGACTGACACGGAGGCATTTAAAATGGACAAAAAGACGGATGCAAGAGAGTTTGTATCCTGGAGACAGGGTTAAATATATTTAGCTTCAGGTAATTTAATTCTAAAAAAAAAAAAAATTAGAACTCTCTCCTCTACAATCTGAAAAAATAAAATTTCAGAATGCCTAGACAAAACAAATGACTGGTAACAGAGCATGCTAAGCCTCCACAAAAATCAATTACGGGCAAGCCCAAGCTTCTGCAGCTAAAAACCTAAATAAAGGGCAACAGACGTGCTGGCAAACAGGGACACAGGACAGGGGAGTTTTTACAACAACAAAGAAAAGAAAAAATGCATTTATTTGTTAATGAATGTGATCACCCCGAACATTACCTAGCCTTCCATAATTTCAAAAATACTGCATAGAGACAATAAGAAGTGTGACGGTGCACTTGGAAATAGTCACCTGTCCTCGGTAAGAGGACAGTCAATCTGCGCTTATTTAATTAAAGAAAATAGAATGAGTTAATTACCTGTGGACCCTTGAAGTTCTAATGCTTTTCAGCATTTGAGGTCTCACAGAAACCAATGGAGAAGCCCTGAGAAGAGTCCAGGGAGAGGGGGTGGGGTGGGAATGCAGCCTGCCACGCAGAGGTCAGGGGGGGCTGGCAGGGGCCAGCCAGGACTGCAGAGAGAAGGAACTGTCCTCTGATGGCCAAAGTCACACACACACTGATTAAGCATTACATCGACTGGAAACCGAGTCAGGGGGTGGTGGGAAATCCAGCTCTGCTGCTGAGGTTAGACCCTCTCCATGCCTCAGAGTCTCCTGAAGAGAAGAGACACCCTGAGGGGAGAGAACAAGCTGGACAAAGACGTATGATTGGCACAGAAGTGACTCTTATTTCACTCTGCTGTCATCCACTGTTAGGTAATATCACTTAACATGGATCTATGAGATCAATTTTTTTTTAAAATCTGATATCAGGGGAGAAAACTATTCTCTCTAGAAGAAATGACATGCTTAATCTGAGTCTACATTCATAAATCGATGACTATTATAACTCACGGTAACTTACTTACACACCTTGTGCCAAAGAGGAATTAAGGCAAGATAAAATAAACTGAAAATAAATACGGTGATTAAAAGAAAACACACAGTAGAAAATGCATTGTATTACCCTTTTTGCCTTGGCTGACAGGAAGCTCAAAGTTAAGTTTCCTTCTCAATGCTAACTTCTGTCAACCAGGTATTTTATTTTGCCTTAATTTTTGAATCATTTTTCATAGATGTTAACAGATTCTCAATTCCTTTAAGGAGCCTATATTATTTTTATAGTCTAAGATGGCAACCATAAAATATACAATCTTAAAAACATTAATAATTTTGAAAAAGAAGAATTCTATTATTCTAACCTCAAAGATCTACTGATGATTATACACATAGAATTTCAAATGCTTGTTTAGCAGCCTTGCAGGAACCAAGTCCTCTTGTTTGTGCGAGGTACCCACAGCAATCCTTCAACTCATACAGCACTCGAAGGCAGAAACCCGATGGGTAGGTTCGATGAGTAATATTATTGCATTTTGCGGATAAGGAAACTGGAAGTGAGCAAGGCTAAATGACTTGTTCAAACCAGTCAATATTTGCTTAAATCAAACAATTAAAGCTCAAAGAGCTTTGCATTCCTGAAAACTAGTATGTGAATCAAACTTGATCCGAACCATATTTTTCTACTGACATGTTATAAAACCGGAGGCATATTTCCAGAGGATATAATTCTCAAAGGAGTGAGCTGGAAACTTCTTTAGGGAAAAGATTACAATGAAATCCAGGCAGAGAATGCACCCTATACTGTAGCATTTCCAGGAACACTCGGTCTTTTGGGCACGTGGAGACATTTTCTAAAAATTTTAACACTAAGGAGGGGGCCTTAGGGACAACCTGTCAGGTGCTGACCTGGTGTAAATACAGGCGATACGAAAAATCACAACTCTAAGGGCCACAGCAACGCAGAGCAGAAACCGGCTCACTACACTGTGAGTTCAGCCAAATACCTACACACAGAAGTAACTAGTGAACAGAGGAAACCTTTTGGAAAATCAAATAGCGAACTGAGCAAATCCATCTCCGGTCACTGGTCCCATTAACACAGACAACGAAAGGCTGACAACACCGTTACTTTGTGTCTCAGCGTCAGAGGACTGACAGAATTCAAATGTTCCTTGACCCACTTGTGGTTGCAACTCCACCTGCCTCTCCTCCCTGGATACCACCTGCCAAGGACAGGAGCGCGAGAAGAGCCGATACACCACAGTGGACGGAAGAACACACTCAGAACACGCTGAACTCCATCCCGTGGAAGGAGCCCGCAGGTGACAACATATTTAATCATGACTGCTTTTGCTTTAATAATAAATGCAACTTGATAATTCAGGCGGGTGCTTCTGAACACAGGCTACAATTTATTTCCAGAAGGGGGTCCTTCTCTCCCTTTTAAGACGACGCTTAATTTATTCAAAGTCTAAAAACCAGCCACTTGATAGGATCTCAATGTCTTAGAGGTGAGGTAAAAGTAAACATTACTTACTATTTTCATCAATCAAAAGTATTTATTAAGAACCTTCCATTAACTGAGCAACCAGAGGCAACTGTATGGGATGACCCAGAGCAAACCCAGCCTCTGCTCTGACCCGACAAATGCAGGTTCTCTTTGGCTCCAATCTGCTTGGAATGGAATATGGAAGCAAGCCCTGGGCCTGGCGATACGGGTCCTCAGAGCACAGAGTAACCAGATATGGGATCTGAGCATTATGCCAACACTTGTTTTATTGCCCTACCTTAGTAGCCTAATACAAAAATAATTTTTTAAAACTTTATATCGATAAGATTTACCCCCAATCCAACACTGGTAGATTGTTTCTCAAAGTGAGTGGTATAACATTCTAAAATTAATTAAAATGAAAGAGTTCTACTTTTCTCATTGTGTTTTTTAATGGCTCCTGACTGACTTCCTCTGTGAAATGCTGTAAACTTTATCTACATACATACTAGCTCTGCACTGGAGGGACTTATTACACAGTCCGTATCATGGAGGATTAGTATCCAGCGTCCCAAGAAATGTAAAATAAGTTGATTCTTGGGTAAAACCATTACATGATTCTTCATCTTGCTATGTAAACATTGTGGAGTGAGAGACACCAGCATTACAGAGACGATTTAATATATTAGGTATATCTGTATTTGCATTATGATCATGGGATATACCTTTACCCTAATTCAACTTCAAACACAAACAAGCAAACAAATCTTAAGAAGCCTGATAACCCTTCATCAACTTTAAGAATTAAAAATTACATTAGAGTTTACCAAGTCAATTATGTTACACTTATAAGATATCATGCCCAACCTTACACTGAGTGGCGACAAGACTCCTGTCCTCACTCCCTACTAATTAACAAAAAATTAAGACGGAAAGCCCCTCGATCTTTATTTGCTGTCTTTGTTACATCAAATTCTCAGAAGCAGTTAATAAATAGCGTAAGTTTATCATGCTTTGAACAGTTTTCAAAAGCATGGTTACTAAAGCAGCAGTATAACTTTCCTGACCTTGAAAAGGAAGTAAACAAAAGCCAATTAAACTAGAGACAAAGGGTCTTTTGTCTCACATCAGTCATTTCTCTCTGGGGCTGTTCAACATTTGACACAGTTGTTGCCACGTGCTAAGTTCCACGTTTTGAGAAAAGAGGCAACTCCATCCCCCTCCCAGGCGAGGAAGGGGAAGCATCATGGTTACGTGACTGGTTAAAGCCTGGGGGGTCAGATTACAGAGCATGGAAATTTCTCACTCACCCAGTACAGCCTTCAAACCGCACCCTTCCCAGACAAGCACCGTTTAAAAGCAAGGAACTTCAAGCTCTGTTATAGGTGGAAACTGTGGTCCTCACCTCAGATCCATGCAAACCCCAACTACTTAATGCGAAGAAAACTTTGAACATAAATAATATACACATGCGTACATGAAACCTTCCTAAGGCATAGCCTTAGCCCCATTATACCCCCTCCCTGTTCATGAATTTACAGTGCACCCCAAATTAAGACAAGGACTTCAATTTCACATTGGAGGCCCCCCCCAGTAAGCTCCAATCTACCTCTCCAGTCAATACACCCACACACACCCTCCACGTTTTAGTCAAATTAGAGATAACTCTAGCTGTTTTCTGACTAAAACCTTCACTTCCTGTCTTATCTCGGATGAAGCCAACTTCTCCACCTGAAATGTCCTCCCGTTGTCTCTAACTGTTGAGTTTCATGGATCTTTTAGGGGTTTCTCAAATACTCCCTCCTCAATAAAATTGTTCTGGATGTATCCAACTGGTGCCATCTGTGACCTTGACCATGCTGTTCCTCGTGTCACTTTTTTTTTTTAAATTGAAGTATAGTTGATTTACACTGTTGTGTTAGTTTCAGGTGTATAGAGAAGTACTTCAGTTTTATATATATATATTTACATATATATTTCTTTTTCAGATTCTTTTCTATTATAGGTTATTACTAGACACTGAATATAGTTCTCTGTGCTATACAGTAGATCCTCGTCGTTTATTTTATATATAATAATGTGTATCTGCTAATCCCAAACTCCTAATTCATCCCCCTCCCTTTTCCCCTTTAGTAAACATAAGTTTATTTTCTATGTCTGTGAATCTATTTCTCACAATTTTTTTTATACCCATTAGACATATCCATGTGAACCCTCATAAGAGTATAAATTCCTTCGGGCAGGAGCTGAATCTTATGAATTTCTCACTAAACTGTTGACCACTGGACTCGACACCTCAGATAGGTACCCACTTATCCTACTGTATTGCATAAATGTAAGGGTGGTCCTGTTTACAGCTGTTTCAATGTACTTGTTTGGTGATAACTTAGAAACAATATCAAAAGCACAGTACATGAAAGGAAAAACTGGTAAGTTAGATTTCATTAAAATTAACTTCTCTGTGAAAGACACTGTTAAGACAATGAAAAGACAAGCAATACACTGGGAAAATGTTTGAAAAATACACAGCTGAAAAAGACTGTAATCAAAATACACAAAGAACACTTACAAGTTGACAATACGAAAAAACAACCCAATTTTTAAAAAAGGCAGAAGATCTGATCAGAGACACCATCAAAGAATCTATAGGGATGACTAAGAAGCATATGGAAACACACTCAACATCAGGTATCTCAGGAAACTGCAAATGAAAACAATGACATGCCACTACACACCTATTAGAATGGTAAAATCCAGAAAACTGATTAACACCGAGTGCTGACAAGGATGTGGAACAACAGGAACCTTAACTCACAGCTGGCTGAATGCAAAATGATGCAGCCAATTTGGAAGACAGTTTCTTACAAAGCTAGACATAGTCTTAACATATAATCCAGCAATCATACTCCTAGGTACAGCCACTCCTCTGTACCTACAGGGGATGGGATCCAGGACCCCACCCTCCATGGACACCAAAATCCACATATGTTCAAGTCCCTTACATTAAATGGTGTAGTATTTGCATATAACCTATGCACATCCTCCTGTATACTTCATCTCTAGGTTACTTATAATACCTAATACAATGTAAATGCTACCTAGATAGCTATATAAATAAAATGTAACTGCTATGTAAATAGTTGCCAGCATGTGGCAAATTCATGTTTTTCTTTTTGGAACTTTCTGGAATTTATTCTCCTGAATATTTTTGATCTGAACATGGTTGAATTCCCGGATGTGAAACCCTTGGATCAGGAGGGCTGACTGTATTTACCCAACTGAGTTGAACACTTATATTCACACAAAAACATACACGTGAATGTTTATAACAGCTTTATTCATAACCATCAAAAGCTGGAAGCAATCATCATGTCCTTCAGTAGGTGAATGGAAAAGAAACTGGGGTACATTCATTCAACTGAATATTATTCAGATTTTTTTTTTTTTTTTAAAAGCTGTCAAGCCCTCAAAAGACAGAGAGGAACCTTATACACATAGTGCTAAGTGTATGTATGTGATTCCAATTGCATGATACTCTGAATAAGGCAAAGCTATAGAGATGGTAGAAAAATGAGTGGTTGCCAGGACCTGGGGGAGGGCTGAATAGATAAAGAAGAGGGAAATTCTAGGTTGGGGAAACTATTCCATATGATACCATAACGGTGGGTATGTGACATGATACATTTGTCAAAATCTGCAGAACTTTACAGCAAAAGAATGAACCCTGGGGGATCATCCCAGGAAATAACTCAGATTGTCACAAAAGAACCTAAATGTATTACAAATGTATGAAACAACATCACGGGAAAGACTTGGGGGGGAAAACCTGCAACTAAAGTAGCTTTGGACATGGAGTCTACTCAGTCTAAGACTTAGAGGCAAAAGGAGTCACGATACTGATACCGCTATATGTTTACACTGGAATGGAACAATTAAGTAGATGGATGGTGGAAGAAAACCTTAATGAAACTAATTCTGCCCAACTAGAGTTGATTTGCTTCCATGAAAACAGCAGCGGAACAACCCAACTCTAACGCTGGCTTAACCCCAACTCTAAAGCATGCCAGTCACAAGGTCCAAGCAGTCCTCAAAATGTGTTTCTAGAGAAGAAGCCGAAAACACAGCTCAATACACACCTATTTTTTCAGCTGTTTATATGACACAACTGGAATGTGTTTCTATGGGAAAGAGTTCAGGTCAAGATGTACTGAAGGCACTTTTCAGCATAGTATTTAATGAGGACAGATGTAAAAGACATTGGGAGATAACAAGTAAAGCCTTGTTTTCTCCATTATCATTACATGAAAGAATAATGCATGCAAAGGTGTTTTTTTTTTTTTTTTAATCAAAAATATAGAGAATATATGTAATGAAAAACCCACAGCTCTCCTGGAGAAAACCACCCTTGCCAGTTTCCTGTGTTTTCTTCCAGACGTATTCTATGCATGTATAAATGTAGGATTGTGTGTGCATGTATACAGATGCATGCATGCACATACAAATAAATACAAGCTTCATTTTTTTTGGAAAAAAAAAAAAGCAGACGTGTTTGACGTTTTGCTCTGTTCGCCTAAGATCATCCTGGAGAATTCCCTGTGAGGACATACAGATCTCCCGTGTTTTTTCACAGCAGCACACTATATCATTACCAGAATGTGTCTAATCAGCTCCCTATGGAGGGACATTTAGGTTGGTTCTACCCTTTGCTGTTTTCTATTCAGCTTCTACTGAATGAAAGGAAATAAAGTGGAACCCTGGAGTCCCCACACCAGAAAATTTCCTGTCAACACTTCCATCCCTGGCTCCATCCCTGACCCCCTTTGTTTCATGGTGAATGCAGTCCTGTACCTCTGGTGCCAACTGTTAGGAGCCCCCCACAGAATAGGAAGGTGATCACCCCAGCGTGAAGCTTTCTAACCTCCTCCATCTCTGCCCAACCTCTACCTCTAAGGAAAGGGGATTACTGAGATGCCTTATATGTGAGACAGGCTCTTGTTCTATGAAAGGATGACACTGCGGACTCCCTGTTTATACTGTGTCAACATCAGTTTGACATTTTAATCAGTCAGAAACTAATTACTGACGAGAAGAATAACTTGCAATTTAATTCTGCCAATTTTCTATTATGTTCCAGCATGTCAGACCATGGCATTTGGGGAGTTTATCTGTCACACTATATAACAAGGTCACTTAATAGTATTTCTAGTCCAAATGATGGATAGAAACCTAAAGGGATGGGTTATGATAAAAAGTTGTGTCTTTAATAAAAACAGCAGCTACCTATTCATGGAGCATTGACCCATTTCCGCTCTACATGGATCTCTCGTAACCCTTACAGCCACCCTATGAGTTAAATCAGTCCATGATGATCAAATTAAATTTGTGATATAAGGTGAGGAGAGGCAGCCATTTGGGAAATGCTATTAGCTGACATTTGCTCAGCACTGTATAGACCAGATGTCATGTGTTCATCTCTGCCGCCCTGTGAGGTGGGCAGGGCAGCTATCAACATCTTCATTAAACAGGTCCAAAGAATGAGTGATCTGAGCCACATCACACAGCAGCTACCAAGACAGAGGAGCAATAGGTAGGTACCCACTTCTTCCAACATCAGAATCTCTGCAGCTTCTGCCAAAGCTTCCCTAGAATGCTGTAACTCCTCTACTTATCCACAAGTTCAAGTCCAAAGAGACTTTGTGTGAGCAGATGCTATGAGCGTCTGTGGGTGGTCGATGTGCTTCTGTTCTGGTGCTCGGATTAGACTGCATTTACGAATCTCTAAGGTGGTGGTGGTAGTAGCAGCAGAACTACTATTAGTAGTAACAGACTAGTAGCAGCAGCAGTCATGGCAGCAGTAAGAACGAAGGCTCACATGTACCAAGCACTAAGTGCCACGCAGCATGCTCACTTTGTAATGCTAGCTTTTCTTTAACTTTGGCAACTCTGAGGTGGCGATCATCCTTATTCCCGTTTTACTGATGCGTAACCTGAGGCACAGAGACGTTAATTAACTTATCCAGGGTCACGAAGCTCCTCTGAGACAGAGCCAGGGGAGAGTGAGGGTCAAGCCTGCATGAAAACCACTAGCTACACTGCTCCTCCGCAAGGTGCAAGTTCGGGAGGCGGGGTGGGAAGTTCCTGTAGCTCCAGAGTATTCATTGTTTAACAATGGAGTTTGTTTCCTGATACATTTGCCCTAAATATTCCTGAATGAAATTCATCACAATAGCTATCTTGGTAGCAGACTTTTAAGCCAAAACAGAAATCAACTTCTGAGGATTAAAACACAAATGAGACAATACATTCAGTTAGAGTCGGGGCTGGCAAAGAACAGCCTTGGAGCCACATCTGGGCTGCCATCTGTTTTGTAAATAAAGTTTTATTGGAACACAGCCATGCATTGTAACTGCTTCCACATGACAGTGGCAAAGCCTAAAATATTTCCCATCTTGTCAATTACAGGAGAAGTTTGCCAACCTGAGCTGGAGAATGAAAGCCAGGGAAATGGCGCACTCAAAATAGTACCCACTGAACTGTGTTCCAAAGGTAATTACAAACCAGATTTCGAGAAATCAATATGGAAATAAAATAAAAAATATGTCAATACTTTTGAAATTTATTACATGTTGAAATAACATTCCGGATTTGTTGGGCTAAAGCCTAATTTCACAAAAATTTCTTTTAAGTGTGGCTACTGGAAAAATTTTAATTACATACATGACACATTTTACTCCTATTTATTAGTGCTGCTCTAATAAATGAGGCTGAACCTCTGCTCTATAAGGGACTTGGACAGCTTGATACTATATTCTACTTGCATTTGTTTGAAACTCGGAGCATCTTTGACATAAATGAACTGTCAGACTATTTTAATACATGGCTTAAAGAGAGACAAGTAACACATACTTCTTCTCATTGAAAACATTACCCATTGTTCAAAGGTGAAAACCAACACTCACACAAATAACGTGAAACACACGAGACCTCATGAAGAGTTTTCCTGAGGCCAATGTCTCTAAACAAAGAAATGAGACACGAAGAATTTCCATTAACTTCAAATAAAGTATGAAATATCAGCACAACGACTCTCAAACAAAATGTTAATTTCATTTTCCTAATGAATTTACATTTCGTTTCCAAAGTCACTCCAGAATATTCCCAGGGCATCAAATTTGTTTTATTTTTAACAAGTCATTGAACCCAGCATCTTCAGCACCCAAAAAACAGAGCACCACTGGGGGAAGTTGTAACAAAGTTAGACTGAACAGGCCAGAATGGGGACAAAGACACTGTGACCTTTTCTCCCCCAAACTTGGCAAGTAAATGCTTACAAAGGCTATATGCCTAACAGCTCCCAGTGTTTGGCCCGAGCACCTTAAGTGGGTCCGTGGGACACTTCCTCTTTTGAATCTTAGCTGCCATTGTGCCCATGTCACAAACTTGTTTCCAAACCGCATAAATGTCCTGAAAACCACACGTATTAACATTTGGTCGAGCGCTTCCTTGAGTTACAAGAATACAGGCCTCCTCCATGGCTTCTTTCTTCCATTCTTATGCCTTTCCGGTTTCCTGCCTTTAACAACCGGCCCTGCACCTGCTGCTCTGACCGCCCTTCCTCCCGCTGGCTGTGCATGTCGAATACTGCTCGCTGCTGGGTTTCCTCTCCTCCCCTGCATGCAAGGGAAGCAGGCAGACACCCCTGCTCTGCCTCGCTCTGGGCCATGAATTCCCAGCAAACGCTGCAGGAAGTTCCCGGTCTTCGTGCCTGTGCATCAGACCCCTCACAGGGATGAGGCCCCTGGGTGCCCTCTGCCACTCACGTGGGGAAGACAGAAAGCAGTGTGTTCCTGCAAAAATGAGACCCCCTGCATCGCCAACAGTGGAGCTGGCGTTTGATTCTCACCACGGAAAAGAAGAGATGGTTTCCTTCCTAAATTAAACTCGCAAAGCAGCAAACAATGGTATCTATTATTTAAATATGGGTGACTCTGTACAAAGGATTTTCGTTACCTTAATTGAATCTGAAAGAACCCTATTAAGGCAAGCGGGCAAGCCAGGAAGATTATTCCATCACATGCATGGAGGAAGTGAATCGGATACAACTTGTGTGCCGTGCCCAAGGTCACGTGACTGGCAGGCACTAGGACCTCTGTCTAGATTCTGGGCTCTTCCTTCTTGTAGGAAAACCAGGTGGGCATGACTCCAAGTGTGGCCTGTGACAGGTGCCAGGCCATGAGGAGATGGACACCGAAAGTGAGAGTAAGCATTTAAGAACTTCTACAGCAAGATGACATGGCCACATCATTTTTATTCTATTTTTCAAAAGTACCAGTCCGGACTTCCCTGGCGGTCCAGTGGTTGGGATGCCGCACTCCTACTGCAGGGGGCGCGGGTTTGATCCCTGGTGGGGAACTGAGATCCTGCATGCCACGTGGCGTGGTATTTAAAAAAAAAAAAAAAAAGGCACTAGTCCGCAACGAATTGGCAAGAATAAAGAGAAGTTCTCTCTTGCTATATATAATTTGAGAGGTGCTGCTTTAGGAGGTACCAATGTCAATTTTGGGTAATGCTAAGAAATTTCTTGATAATCATGTGTACACAAACCTGCCGTTATTACACTATTATCAAGTTTGCATGAAGTACTAGACTTATTCCCCTTTCTAATGTTTAACATCAAATCAGGCTCAACAGATAAGGAAAGTGTACTTATCTAAATCCTTTCTCAAAACTGTTACAAGCATAAAGTGCCTATTCAGAAAATCTGATATCACATCTCTGTTAAAAAAGTTCTCGGAACTGTACACAAGATAAAATCCAAACATTTGCGGAAAGCATTTCCAGCTTCATCCCCTCCACTCCTCATCTCAAGTTTTACTCTCCAGTGGGGCCCGTGAAGCCTCCCTTGTTAATGGAACTCCCACTGTACTCAGGGCAGCTGTCCTGGGAATGAGATCATTCTAAGTCAACTCTGCAAACACATTCACCTTTGCCAGATATTCACTCTAACTTCCTGTGGAGTGAGGCTCAGCCACAGGCCCCAGGCTGGCCCTAGAACCAAGCAGAGAAGCCAGGACCAGGGAGATGTGAGGCAAATCTACTGAGATTTTTTTTGTGTCTTCTTCCTCATAAAAGGAGAGCCACTCCTTCTGGGCCAGCCCTGATTCCTTTCAGAGGTAATGTTTACTCCAAGAGGCCAAAGCCTTTGTTTGCTTTATTCAGAGATGCATCCCAAGAGTACAACAGATCCTCGAAAACTATCTGTTGAAAGAACTGAATAAGGATGTTCTGTGAGGATGTGATGGTTGCCACTATGGCAGCCATTTTGCAACCTTGTGGAAGGACCAAGGGAATTGCAGATGCAGCGCTGTGAAGCCGTAATATTGTGAAGCCTCTAAACAAATGCTTCTTCTAAAATGTGATCCTTATGTATTTGTATGCTGTGTAGGTCACTGCTGGCCAAGTTATTTTGTGTCTTGTCACTGAAGAGTTGGGGTCTGCCCAAAGGGACATCAAGGGTATTGTGTGTGTGTGTGTGTGTGACACACCTGTGTGGTCTCTTGGTAGATGGACGAGGTCCTGTGGAGGAAGGGAAGGATCACCCCTAGGAAGGAGGGGACGCCAACGAGGAACAGGCTTAGACTCCAGAGAGATCAAGATCCATGGTGAAAACGCGAGGCTGAAGTATGGCTTGATACTCTATAGTGGTTAATACTGTCAGCCGCAAAAACACTCAGAAGCCAAATGAGCAATGGAGCAGAGGTCAGCGGTGGCGACGTGAGCTGGTGTGTTATGTCAAAGCCAGACAGACATCCCAGGGTTGTGGTCAAGTTCAAATCTAGGTCAGGGAAGACAGAATGCATGGACCCAGGTTCCATGGCCACGGTGAGAACCGCTAGGTGGTGGCCTCACTGGAAGCAGCCAAATAGGCAGGAGGCCTGGGACAGGGTGGTGTCAGGAAGGTGGTTCTCAAAGTACAGCGAAGACCTGACAAAGTGGGGGAGGGTGGACGCTGCGGAGGAGGAGGGCGGGCGAGCTGCCTAAGAACAGATGTCCTCAGGCCCCCGCTGGTTCGCGAGGTGAGGTCATGTGCAGGAGTGGGAAGGCTGACATCACGCTAGGGGTGTGGGAAGGCTTCGAGGGAGGGAGGCGAGAGCAGGGAGGTCTCCTCCTCCGAGGCTGGCGCAAACGTGCCCTAGAATCCACGGGAGCGCTTTTCTCAATACTGTCCAGCAAACCATGGAATTGGAGAAAGAGGGGAACAAGAGCGTCACCCAAGATGAGGCTGTCCACCTGGAGGGAGGCGAGGTGAGCGAGCCACGGCACCTTACAGACGCCCCAAGTTCATGACCAAATGGCTCATGCCTCCTCCCAGACCTGGGACACTGTTTTGTGTCTGGGCTCACCTTGTGATCATTCGAAGCTGGACAGGTGATGGTTTGAGCACTCTTTAAAATATGTGTGCCCACCAATGAATCCAACTGAGGCAAGAAGATAATGAAATCCCAATGCAGGTTCACGATCAAGAGAAACTAAGGGACTGAGGTCTACGTGAAGAAAAGCAACATGTTCACTCAAGGAGGGAGTAAAAATAATGGACGGATGAGATGGCAGGTTGGAGGGCAAATTTAAATTCTGAATAGGTCACATACATGTAAAATTAGGGGTTCGTAGATCAAGATTTAAAAAAAAAAACTGATCATCCTGAGAGTCAGTTAATATGTGTTGAAAGACAACCTCAGAAAAACACAGAGACAAAGTGGGGAGGGAGGGAAGGACTAAACATTTGTCCTAAATCAGACCACAAACCGTGGTAAAGCCAACAGAAGGTCCAAACCTTAGCATAAACCCCATCTGGACATCCTCACAGGGCAGCCTCCCTCTTGGGTATAATCTGTTGCCATTTTCTCTAACGAATGTAATTAAACCCTTTTTATCTTGCTAAACTAGACTTGAGTCTCTCTCTATTCACTGCTGTTCTATTTCTACTTCTCCATCCACCATACTGAACAGGTCACAGTCTCCTTTTATTCAGACTCGCTGTGAAAAACCATGCTGAGAAATACAAATTAGGGAGGCAGCTGTCGCTCTTTGTAGATGTTGGCAAGGAGGCTCAAATCAGTCATGAAAACGCTAAAATAGCTGTGAAACTTACCCAGTCGTTTATACAATCACCAAGGTCATGTCGATGTGATACGGATGCTAAGGAAGAAAGTGTACAGCAGGGGATGAGGAGGAAAGAGAGAGAGGATGGTGTCCAGTAGCCAGACATTCACCAACGTCCAGGAAAACATGTCAAACTGAGAGCTGTAATACTCGGCCAGAGTTATTACTTTTACAATGCTACATCAGTAGGTACTAAGACATGCCATCATGGTAGCATAACTCAGCGTACAGATAATAATCAGAAGCACATACTTGTATGGTTTCTTGCTTGAAGGTATTTGAACTTCCGAGACAAAAAAACTTCTGACCCACTGGAAACCAGAGGTCATTCACCATACTTAGTTCCAAAAAAAAAAAACTGTTCTTTTTAAAAACTTAGGATGCAGAGAAAAACAATGGTTTTTAGAGGCAAATAAATAAAAAGCCATATTGGGACCAAAGAGTTTGAACTGTCATAAAAAGTAGGAAAATAAAAATAGCACCTCGGAAAAATCTGAGCCTAAACCCAGAAATGTCAAATATTAGAAAAAACATGATTTCACCAGATTCATGTTAGTTGAGAGCTGGAAGGAGTTTGAGAAATCACCCCATCTCACCACCCCATTTATACAGGAAGAAACTGAGCAGAAGCTACCAGTCTACGTTTGCTTAAAAGAATTCACTAAGGAAAGAGCCACCTCTTTGATAATGGATGTAGCTGATTTATAAATATTCATCAATACAGGCTGGGCTATCAGAAAAAAAATCAAATGGAGAACTTTACTTGAAAACTGTTCCACGCGGTCTTCTGTGAGAGAAGTGGCATCGTATTGGCATGTCCTTGGTAAATTCTACTTTCCCAAAGGAAAATGAGGGCCTGGTGAGAAGGGGACATGGGGAGCGCAGATTCCTAGGAGTCCTTTCTCTTGCTTATTCATGTATTAAAGTGGTTGTCTGCAAGTCAATAATGGGAAATTAGCCAGCCTTAGACACAGCCAATATCTGTTAAGTATAAATTAGGAACGCCACAAAATATTCTGCTGAGCAGTTGGAAGTTGCTAGGAAACGGGAGGTCAGGCGATGCCCAAAGGCCAGGTTATTCCCATCCCTGGGGCCTGGACAGGACTGGTTCATGCTGGAGTCCCAGCACTGCAGAGCCAGACCATAGGCTTCTGAGTCATGTGACTCAAGATGCTTAAATCTGGATGCCCCTCTTGGCCTTCTACTTGGGGAAAGGACCCAATGAGAAAATCCAAGGAAGACACAGGAAACAGAAAACATACATATGACAATAATGCACTCTTTCTCCTCATCCGTCTTTAGAATAACATTATTTCCTGCACATCCTTCAGTAATCCAATTTACTTATTAACCCCTACCATGTTTCCCATTCTTAGATTTAAAGCATACTTTTCAGGGTTCTGATAATACTTTTTCCATGAATTTGTTTTTAAACACATCTACCCCCAAATGGATGCATATGCTTCATAAATTCTATTGGAGGATGTGGTGCTGAGTTAGTAAGTGGTGAATAAGTTCAAGAATAAACGAACGCCTCTTTATGTCGGGACCGTCACAGTCACGGCCCCTAATGGAAGGGCCACACCAACGCACATACGCTGCCTCTTTCCAGAGCGACAAATATGTTCATTATTATTTATCAGCCACCGCGACCATCAGTGGCCAGTGTGTGCCAGAGTCTGAGCTAGAAGCTTTACAGACATGATCACAGTTAACCTTGTAACCACACAAAAAATGGGTGACTTCTGTCCTCACTCCGTCAATAAGCAAACTTGAGTTGCTAGACCAATGTCACGTGGCCGGCGAATGACAGCGAGTCCAGCATTTCCTGTAAGACTTCACTCAGTCCAACATGATACGCAGCCTCCTGACGCATCTTCGCTCATCATTTTAATCCAGAAATGGTGAAAGTTTAACCTGTTTTATCAATCTGTTTACTCTATAGTGTCTGAAGGACAGATTGCCTTATTCGCTAACAAACAGCAATACAATCAACTTGTCCTTTGAGAACTATGAAACCTTATGCCATTAGCCTTGGAATATGTAGAAAAACAAGCCCAGGTTAAATGACTGCTACAGAGTCACTGGGCTGGTTGGGATTAGGTTCGCTTTAGAGGTTAAATTCTGTGCTTTAGGCCACAAAACCATGGGACCAGGCCAGGTGCGATCAGTGTTGTTTAGAAACACTACTATGATACACTGTACGCTGGTGAATGCTCTCAAAAGTCCTCCTGGGTCTGTCTCTACCTTTTTCCCCCATCAACGTTTTGGCATCGTCAGCTATGATCCGAGGCCAGCCCGTGATTTATTAACTGAAACGGAAATGATTTAGACATGACCTATTCATCAGTTCATTTCTTCCTATATTTTTCCACCCAACCCCTGAATACAGTTAATATTCAACCAAAGAGTGTTGCTTCATCTATCCCTACACGTCAGTGAGGTCTATTCGTCTCTCCCTACACCCTCTCTCGGCTCTGCATCCTTGGCAGTTTACAGTCTCCAACAGAGTGCAGTCCGGGTTTTAGGCTAGTTTACCAAAGCAGAACCAAGAACAGAAAAGCCTGAGTACCCAAGCCAGTTGCTAAAGGCCCTTCGAATATTCCCAAACTGCTTTCTCAATCGTTTAAATACTTTATACCCACATGTTGTAACAGGGAGGGTGGATGTGCTCTGAGCAGGCAAGGTGAGTAATGCAGAACAAGTGGCAATTGTATTGTAGTTAATTTTTTTTTTTTAATCGATCACGAGAAGGGAAAGGCTTTAACTCTGTCAACACTGGCAGAGCTCCAAGTTTGTGTAAACCAGGAAATGCCCCGAGCACAGCTCCAGACACAGCAGGCGTTCCTGAGCAGAAGTGGCCCATCTGCTGATGCAATGAGGCTACAGACAATGGCTGGTCCAAGAGATGGTCAGTTCCACAGAGATTTGCAGTTTTTTGTACCTTTTTGCACCTTTGATACCAGGCCCCAGCACTAACAGGTTGTGTCTGAACCCGGGAAATCCGAATCACGTGACACCACCACCGGGTCCGACCTGCCCTTCCACCTCCACACAGGACCTCATTTCCCTAATTTGCAAGGTGCCTCTGACCAAATGGCTCTCAGGGCTGCCACTGTGTGTACCCACGGTTCAATGTAAACTGAACAGTCCAAGCTTTATTGGAATTGATGTAATGAAGGCATTGAATCAAATACAGAGGCCAACTTTTCAGAGTTAATACCAAAACAAAAGAAAAAGGAAAAGAGAAAAAAAAGAAAAGAAGTCAAGTCAGGCTGATTTCCCTTCTGCCATTTCTCAAGCTGCAATCAACATATTCAAGATTCTTTACATGTGGCTGGAATCATCTGGTGGGGTTTGTTTTTCCAGCTCAGCAAAATTGGCCTCAGTCCTCTACTTACATAGTGTAACAACCTTAAACCTTCTGCTACTTATATATGTAACAACCTTATTTAAACTGTCCCACTGAAAACAACATCAAGGGATGCCTGAAAGACTTCATATGCAAACCCTTGTCCTGTGCCTAAAGCTCAGAGACTGAAATCTCAGTAACTCAAACTTACTGTGCATGTTCAAACTTCATTTTCTTGCATCTAAAGAGACTTTTGAAAAAAGCGTTAAATAGTATCTAAAACATTCCTTCACTGGTGAAATTTTCACACATTTTTAACAGGGACACTTTCATTTCGTAATGGCAAACTTTTTGAGTCTATCGCAGAATTCTTAAAGCTAAACAGTATTCCCTTTTTAGTGAAATACTGGCAAAGGAAGCATCTGGCACACTTTAATGAGCTGTTTTACCCTTTCACAGTGGCTGAAACTAGGACATCCATTCATCTGAGAAAGTGGAGAGCACAGAGCGATTACGTAATCCTGCAGGATATGCTGATATCCAGGGCACTCCACCCCCGCCCCCCCAAATTTTAAATTTTCTAATACTACTTACTAGGAAAAAAAACAGTAATATATGTTTTCATTTAATGATTCAATACCTGTGAAAAATGTTAAAGGATATTATTTTCACCGTATATTCATCAGTTAAAACAAGGTTCAAAGCCGTAACAAGTGCTATAATAAAAATTAAGTTGTAGATGCCATTTTTTTACCAAGAGCAACGGAAAAATAAGGATAAACCCAAGAAATAATCAGCGTTGACAACTTAACCCAGTGACTTCCAACCAGGGGCAATTTCGCCCTCTGGGGGACATCTGGAGGTGTCTATAAACATTTGGCCGGGGGGGGGGGGGGGGGGGAGTTGGGTGGGACTGGCATCTATGGGGAGAAGGCAGAAGGCAGGGCTGTTGCTATGCGTCCTATAATGCACAGGACAGTGCCCCTCAGCAAAGAACTGTCCTGTCCAAAATGTCAACAGTGCCGAGGTTGAGACACTCTGCCCTAACCCGATAAATTTAAAAAAGGTTAAACAAGGAGATGGAAGGAAAAGGATGTGAAATTTAATTATGGACACATTTCAGTTTGAAGTGCTGGCCAAGCACAGACCCAGGAAAAAAGTAGGTTACAAAGCTGGGCTATGAGGCCAAAGCTTAGAGGAGGGTTTCAGGCTGGGAAAACACAGCAGAAAGGTACTCACCTGGGCTGAGAGGAGAAGGAAAGAAGTGAGCGTTTCTTTGGGAACAGCACAGGTGAGGAGGTGAGGGCAGCACCCGAAGCCAGGCCTACACCCAGGGAACCAGTCAAGAGAGGGAGGGGGAGGGGAAAGGGAGGGGGGAGGAGGCTTGGTCAGAGAAGTGCCAGGAAGGAGGAGATGGCTGGTGATGCCACAGCCCTGGGGGTGGGAGGTGGAGATTAGGAGGGCAGGGCAGAGAAAAAGTCTACCTGGAAGCTTTCAGCAGGACAGAGGCAGAGGCAGCTTGGATGGCATAGCCTCAGAAATAAGAAAACGGGCACGGCCTCTTTTTAGAAATGTTCAGCAGTGAAAAGAAGACTGCTCTAGGGGGAACCCGGTCAAGTTCCTATTCACTCCCACCTCCCCTTTCTTTTACATAAATAAATACAATGAAAGTATCAGCAAGGAGATGGGATCCTGGGAGAAGGAACCCTTTACAGCCCAAGAGAGAAAAACTGATGGACTATGGTCCCAGGGGAGGCAAGAAAAGTTAAATCAGGAAGACAGGACGAGACTGTCCTTCAGAAAGGCTGCAACAATTTAAACTCCCAGTGGCAAAGTACATGAATGGGAGTTTCCTCAAATAGTCACAGACCCTGGAACATGTTACTGAAAACGGAAAACCAAAAACTCATCCAATCTTCACATTGGCAAGGCTATCTCACTATTTTAGGTTTTATTTCTTTGATTATACTATTAACGTTGTCAGGTTATTTTTCATTTGTATCACACCTTTTGCAAATTTCTTGTTCATGTGTTTTACCCATTTTTCTACTAAAATATTTGTTATTTTCTTATTGATTTGTGAGGGCTCTTTATATAGTAAGGCTCTGAATCCACTGTTACACATAGCAAAAACTTTTCCTGTTGCTGGCCTTAATGAAGGGCAAGCTGTCCATGTGTGTATGTACACATCAAAGTCATAACAATGTGCATACTCTGATTTTAGCAAATAAACTTCTGAGAATTTACCTTAAGGAAACAGCCTTAAATGAGCACAAATATTTACACACATGAATAATACAGTAAGCAGCATTGTTTACAATAAGAAATAAAGGAAATAATCCAATAATAGAAATTTGACTTAAAGCACAGCCACTGACAAGTGTATACAGTTGTGAAAAAAACCACAGGAATACTTTAAGATATATTAATAAAAAAGTTAATAAAAACAGAATTACCATATGATCCAGCAATTCCGCTCCTGGGCATATATTCAGACAACATTATAATTCAAAAAGATACACGCACCCCTACGTTCATAGCAGCACTATTCACAATAGCTAAGACACAGGAACAACTTAAATGTCCATTGACAGATGAATGAATAAAGACGATGCAGTGTATATATACAATGGAATACTACTCAGCCATAAAAAAGAACAAACTAATGCCATTTGCAGCAACATGGATGCAACTAGAGATTATCATACTAAGTGAAGTAAAGCATAAAGAGAAAGACAAATACCATATCACTTACATGTGGTATCTAAAATATGACACAAATGAACCTTTCTATGAAACAGAAACAGAATCACAGACACAGAGAACAGACTGGTGTTTGCCAACGGGGAGGGGGTTCGGGGAGGGGTGGAGTGGGAAGTTGGGGTTAGCAGATGTAAGCTTTTATATATAGAATGCATAAACAACAAGGTCCTACTGTATAGCACAGAGAACTATATTCAATATCCTGTGATAAACCATAATGGAAAGGAATATGAAAAAGAATATATATATGTGTATAACTGAATCACTTTGCTGTACAGCAGAAATGAACACAACACTGTAAATCAACTATACTTCAATAAAAAATATTGATTAAAAAAAAGTAAGTTACATAATTGAGGTAGACTATGATCCCAATTTAAAGGAAAAGGTATATATACAATAAAATGTAAGGATTGTCTCTTGGTAGTAAAATTATAGGTAACTGTAAATTAAAGAGGTTTTTTTCTTTGTATTTTGCATATTTTCCAAATCTTTTATAATCAATAAGTATTGCTTTTATACTGGGGAGGGATGCAGGCAAAACCTAGTAACTATTGTAATGATGTTTACTGAATAGTTACTGTTCACTGTAGTAGTATTTTTGAGTATTAGGGAAAGAGCTGGCCTGAGGAAGGAACAGGGGAACTCCCCAGGGTCAAAGGCCAACACAGGGAAATGCTGAGGAGCGGGTGAAGGCAGAGAGCTTTCTCCAAGTCTGAGAAAAGCCAGGGACGTTCAGACTCTGAGCCCAAGCACCACACTGCAATCTTCCCCCAGTACCCATTCTCTGGTCTCCAAAACCCGGACCCTTCGCTCCAGTCATTGAGGGGAAACGCAGCTTTTAGAGTCGATCCTTCATACAGATGCTGGGTGGGCAGTGGTGAGTTTTACAGCAAAGTCACAAACAGAAATCTCACATTAAGGGGGCTGCCGGCGAAAACATTAACACGGAGCCACTTAGGCTAGAAAACACACACACTCACACACACACACACAATCGCAGTTTGCCTATGATTGATAGGTGGTCTGGGACTGGGAATGGCTCAAATGTTGGATTGGGCTGCTGTTCTGACTGGATGCTATTCTAGAAGTTCATCAAGCTGAGCCAAAAAATGTACAGCCAGAGGGCTGCAGGGAGGTGGTGTGGCTACCCTTCACAGTGGGTGCAGGGGAAATATTTACCCATCTTGGCAGATGGCACCTCCCAGGTGGGAAGCAAGCAGGGCAGTCTGGGGTGCCTTCGCAAACGTACCCTTCACCATGCCATGGTGCTCGTCAGAGAGAGTGAAATATTACTCATCTGAGAGTGGGTGTATTCCCCCACTGCAAACAACAATAGGATTCTGGAACTGGGGATCTATATGTTTAAGCACAGAAATACAGGTGAAAAAACCCAGAAGTACAACACGATGAAAGAGTCAGAAATATGTGGCACTTTCTTGAAGGTGACTTACACTTCGTCTTTCTCTTATGATGGTTATTAATTTTACGTCAGATTAATTACCCTTAAGATTGCAAAAACTGATGGTAAAAATAAAATGTTCTAACATTCGGTTTTCACTTGGCACTAGAAATTTATTTCGGGGAAAGCAGATTTGGCTAAGTGGCAGCCAGCCACATTATTATTCTTTTCTTTTAAACGTAACTCAATTTAATATGAAAGACCACCTTCACATTTAAAACACTTATTCCCTTAAAGGGCACTTTTAGCAACTGAATAGAAATCAGCTGAACACATTCAAGTGGCAGTAGAAGCAGAGATTAGCATTTCAGACGCTCTTTATTATGTTCTTTCTTTAGGGAGTTCTCCTCTGGGGAACAAGAGGATCTCAGCAAAATGTGTCTCATCAGGTTTCTCCCAGGCAGATTGCAAAGTATCGGCAAGTTTATGCTTGTGTGAAACAAGCACATGATATTAAACAAATCACCATTCAATTCCTGTAACTTTTCCCAGTTCCATACTTGTGTATCAAACAGTTTATAATACAACTTATAAAGATGCCGATTCTTGTGCAGATTTCTTTAAAGGCTGGTATAAAGCACAGGGCAAGAAAAAGCTGCAAAACTGTAGCATATAATTTTTTAAAGGGAAATTCTTTGACATAACAAATTCAAACAAAAGAAACGACCACTCACCATTTCCCGGTGCAACCTAATATTAAAAATGATTTTTCCTATAAAAGATGAATTCCATACCAAAAAATATATTGCATTATCAATGCCTTATCCAAGAGGTTATGTCTTTTGTTTTTACAAAGCATTAGTAGTTCAAACTTGTACATGCAATCAAAATCAGCACTTACCCATTTGTTTAGAAACTAAACACTTCTGGTACTCAGAGAGACGGCAAAAACCTGTTTTCCTCAGGCTTAAAAAACTCCTCTACAAAAGTCTACAGTACTGCAATCACTGTGAAACTTTTAAGCAGTGCAAATAAGAGAAAAACCCCTACCTTGGGTTTCTTTTGCCCCCTTCAGCTTTTGTCCACTGTAAATGGCTGCATCTTTAGCAGTCCGGGCTACAAGCATCTGAGCTGATAGACACAAAAACGGGCTTTCTTCAGCTCACTGCTGTTCCCAGTCTTTTATGTGGTGTCTTGGGCTCTGCTTGCTTAATTCCTGATTCTTCTGAAAGAAGTCCAGCCTGGTGAGGCTGGCGGGATAACAACTGCCGAAGATACTTTTGACCGTCGGAGCAAACGAATCACCTTGCATGCACCAACAAACATGCAAAGTCATTTGAAGGTCCAAAGACTCTGAATTTTCAAAGATGACTAACATTAAAAAGGAAAAACGCCCCAGGACAAAACCAAGCATGTGGTTGTGATCTTGGAAAGTCCACCCTGAGAACAACACCCCTCCCTTGAGCCCAGATTCATTTCTGGTTATTTATCCTGGTCTTTGCATAGCGCTCCTGAATAGTTGCCATGACAACTCGGTAAACAGGATTCAAGTGACCACTGAGGGGTTTAGCGGGATTGTTTTGTTTAGGGAGAAGAATGGTAGCTTTAATGCTTCCTCTACTAAAATTTCCTGGAAAGGTAGAGCTGCTTTTTTTTTAGGTTGTGGGTAGGCGATGTTCTCAAAAGTCAAAGATGCTGGCGAAGAGTGCTCCAGTTACAGGAGAAGAGGCAAAAGGAGTGCCAATCAGAAAGCCAGGAAGAATTATGGAAGGTTACTGAATGCCAAGTGGGCATTTTCCAGTAAGGATGCAGAGGAAGGGGAATCATCTCCAGAGGCTGTTAAGACTAAGTGAATGTAGGGAGGATTGAGAGTCTGACAATCCAGATAGTTCTAAAACATCCTCCCTTCCCGGTTCTCCCACGCTCTCTCTCCTCCTCCATTTTTTCATCAGTCTCTTCTCTATAAAGCAGTGTCATTCAGATTGTGTGCTATAGAAACTTCATTCTCAATCTTCACCCTTTGGCCAGGCAATCAGAAACTATCCTATTCTCATAAAATTTTACTTGAAAAAAACGTTCACTGTGTTGTGAATAGATGATGAACATTTAGCACTTTGACACATCACAATGGTATCATTTGTCAAAACTCAATCATAGGACACGGTGAACTTTAATGTTATAACTTTGGATTTTAATAATAATAGATCAGTACTGGTTCACTAATGATAACAAATGTACCACACTAACGCAAGATGTGAATAATAGGGGAAAGTGTGTGTGTGTGTGTGTGTGTCTGTGTGTGTGTGTCGGAGGCGAGAGTGATACGGGAACTCTCTGTACTCTATGCTCAAATTTTCTGTAAATTTTAAAATATTCTAAAAAAGAAGGTCTATTCGTTTTTTTTAAAAAATGAAATCAAAATGTTCATCCCATAACCATGTCAAAGACTAAAGGAAATTAAAAAAAGAAAAAGAAAAACAAAAAGCAGCAGCTAGTTACAACAATCTGCCAAGGGTATGAGATTTAAAACTAAACTCAAAAAGGAAGAGGTCTGGCAATAGTCTTAGCTTTTCCTTGATTCAGCTTAAACTGGGGGTTAACCTTGTGAGGATGAAGTGAGCATATTTTCCAACCCAAACACGTAACGCAAGTATGGGCTGCTTCATACAGTTCAGTGTAGCTGTTTCATGTCCCCGTTACCTCATTTAATACCTACAGCTGCTCCCCTAAGCAGGCACCGTTACTTTACACACTTTGGAGAAAAGGAAACAATCCCAAAGCCACACAACCGCTCAGTGACAACAGGCTCGACAGATAACCAGTCACACACCTTTGATCTATTTCGATTTCATCCCAATGCTTCAGGGGCCCTGCACCTGAGCAATAGCCTGCCCACATGGGCGGGGCCTCTGTGTATCAGAGCTCGCTAGACCCAGGGCACCTTGTACCCCATGTCTCAGCCGGGAGTGGAGCAGGGCCGCCTATGCACTGATGAAAACCAGTGAACGGAAGATGCGGAAATGCAGATTTCATGCAGTACAAGTACAACCTTTCCCATAAATAGTAAGAGCTTTTAAAAAGACAACAGGGTGCCTTTAGGTGTAAGGAAAGAGTAAGTTCTCTGTTCCTGGGAATTATTTAGGAAGAGGGAGGCTGATCCTTTTGCGTCTCATTGAAAGGGGATAAACCGACCATATTTCATCAATTCTTAACGCAAATATGTTCCCCTCTCAAATTGCCTGAATGTGTCTGTGACTTGCTGACCATCATGCCGTAATTCCACACACGGATGTGCGTGGATTTCATCACAGCTTTTCAATGTCTTTGAAAATCACAGGCACTATTGGAAGTACTTGCACTGAGTCCAGCTGTCCTTTAAATGTAGTCTAAATCCTCCTCTCTAGAGTCATCGGGGAAACAGAAAGCTATTTTACCTGCAGAAAGGCCTGGAAACAGGGTGACAAGGTGTAAGTGTGTTATCAGTGAAGCAAGGATTTGCGGTGGACGAATGACCTCCACTTTATTCTTGCAAATTAAAAAGCAAGCGCCTGGAGATAAGACAGCATCGTGCCCTGGTTAACTAGGTAGAGCTTCTGCTTCCACAGGGATGTATAAATAATGGTGCCCTTTACAACCATGGGAGTCTTCGATTCAATACAGTAATAGATGTTTGGACTGAATGATGTACAATTCCAGAAAGTTCAATCAAAATGCTAAAATCCAGTGTTTAACCTTCTAGGTTAAACCCTTGTTATCTGGCAGATTTGCATACCCAATCATGCCCAGGGAACACATTCCCGAGGGGGATCCCACTTAGAGATCTCAGTGTCTGAGTATGAGGCACCAAGCCCAACTTAAAGTGTTTGTGAATGAGTCTCCAGTGCTGTGCTCGGCTGTTCCAAAAGGGCTCCAAACCCTGGAGGTTTGGCGGGGGGCCGGGGGGCGCCATGTCTGAGAAGGGGGCCAGCTGGGAGAGGGAGAGATAACACATTAACATAGAAAGACTGGATCACAGTAAGGACATCACTCTAATACTGACCTAGTGGTGTATCCCTAGGGTAACTTCCAACTATACAAATCGAAGATGATCCAAAAACAATTAAACAAACCAAAATGGAACGCATAGCAGTAAGGATTCAAGATAGTGCGTTAAGTCTTCATCTCTGGCAAAGTCAAGTACTCACACACCATGAGCAACTCCATGGCGTCCTTTTATGAGCAATTTGATTCAACGTTTACTGAGCACATATGACAGTCTGGATGCTGGCTGAGCTACACGGCGGGGCACAAAGATGGAAGAGGCAGGCCCTGCAAAGTTGTACTTGGCCAAGGTCTTCCGTATTGGTGGAATACCTTATTCAGAAAGTAGCACTGAGGTAGAGATACCAAAGCCTAAAAAGAAATGTAAAGGGTCACTGGAATAAAGTTTCAGTAAGGCTCAAGAGAAATAAGATGAATAAAATGAGAGAGAAAAAGATCTAGGAAGAATAAAATAGGACAAAAAAATTCAAGGTAGGAAATATGCTACAATATCATCAGAATTATTTAAAGAAATGTTTGGCCTCTGTTTAAAAAAAAAAACAACAAAAACGACTAGGGAAAAAAATGGCAGGCAGCACCTGGTTCACACAAAATATGAGTCCCCAGGATTAAATGTGCTCGATTCATGAAGCCATTAATCAAATCATGATGCCTCTGGAAACAAAAGGCTCGTGTTTCCGTAATGCCAGCGCAGCGTTCTCACTTCATGTGTGGTCCTGAGTGTCGTCTAAAAGAGGGACCTAGTCTGGTGTCAGCAGCGGCCCCATGAAAGAGAGGGACACAGGTCAGCAGGAGTCACTTCAGAGGAAAGCACTGGCCTCCCCTGAAGTCTCTTAAAGACGACTTCGGCGTGACACGGTTCACACGTCCTCATGTCTCGGGGCCTGGAGACAGTGCTTTAAGACAAGACGCCCACAGCCAGGCCAGTCCTGTGTCTCCAGCTTCATTCTCCTGCTTGATGTTTCATTTTCCGGCAAATACGACTGCAGTCCGGCTCACAGAATGCACGGCTTCCCTCCTGGCAGGCCTGGTCTCCGGTCTCCCCTCGGCATGGACACCCCTCTTCTTCACTCTTCCCCTAGATAAACCTGACCCCATGCAGCCACCTCTGCTAGAAGCTTTCCCCCAGCAGCTCCCAGGGTCAGGGCCACTCAGGGGACCCATATCCTGCCTTTTTGGAGAAGACCTGACAAAATCTTTGAGGATACGCTTACGCTGGGTTAAAGCTCAAAGATGGGGACTTCCCTGGTGGCTCAGTGGTTAAGAATCCGCCTGCCAATGCAGGGGACACGGGTTCGAGCCCTGGTCCGGGAAGATCCCACATGCCGCAGAGCAACTAAGCCCGTGTGCCACAACTACTGAGCCTGCGCTCTAGAGCCCGCGAGCCACAACTACTGAAGCCCGCGCGCCACAACTACTGAAGCCCGTGTGCCTAGAGCCCGTGCTCTGCAACAAGAGAAGCCACCACAATGAGAAGCCTGCATGCCACAACGAAGAGTAGCCCCCGCTCGCCGCAACTAGAGAAAGCCCACGTGCAGCAATAAAGACCCAATGCAGCCAAAAATAAATAAATAAATAAATTTATTTAAAAAGAAAAAAAGCTCAAAGATGACCCTGCAGGAGTTGAGGATGCTTCTCCCTAGAACCCGAGAGCTTCTCACGTCCAACCCACAGAAGAAGAGAGAGGAGAGCCAGCCAGGCGCGCTCCACGCGACAGCCCCGCTCCGCTCCTGCAGCAAGTGGGCCCCGCCTCGCACTCGGGGCTGGGAAGCGCAGACAACCAGTTCTCACGCCCGGACGGTTCTCCTGATAGCTATCGGTCTGTCCCCTTCTTTAATTCTGTCCTGCACCTCCGCAGGGTTTTTCTAAGGAATGTTAATAACAGACTTCTCTGACTAGAAGTTATTTGCACCAGGTAGGGAGAGAAGGCAGAGATCACGGGACACCCTTGGGGAGAAATTCTGAGGAGGCAAAGCAGGTTTTCTTCGATACAGAAATCTCCTGGGGTTGGTTTGGGCACTTCTGGCCAGAAACACTATTGCCTAAAGCAAACCACAACAGAAAAAAGCTATGAGGCCACGTCACCCACTAAAACCCGTCTGATGGAGAAGTCTGCCCTTTGTAAACTGAAAATTCTAAGCTGAGGGGAGGATTGCATCCTTCAGTGCCATCTGAGGCAAAGAACTGGCTGCAGGCCAGCCCCTACCAAGAGGTATGCCTTTATTTTCTTCATCACTTAGCGCCAGGAGGACTTCTCAGCAACGCTAGTGAAGTGCCTTCTTTGCAACGCTCAGGATTAGCTACAAATTGTTCACAAAAAGAAAAAAGTCCACATACTATAATAGTTGAATTGACATAATCGTTCCAGCATGTCAGTTATGTTCTCCCTGCTTACACCAGCTTTTCAAAGCAAAACATAAAAATCCCAAATAACGAAAACCCATAATATTCCCACAAAAGGATTTCTAGATGCTTGGACCCCAAGTGCCCATCCTGAGCCTCACACACTCGCCAAGGAGAGGAGGCAGCTTGTACCACAGGCCTGGGGCCCACGGGGCCGTGTGCACACACTGGCCAGGCCACCACGGGAGCCTTGGGTGTACTGCACAGGCTCCTAAAAGCACCAAGCCACTACTCCACTTTTTCTAAGGCCACAGTTCTCCAGGCCACAGGCTTTACAGCCATTGTTCTTATGCCTTTTGGGTCACAGAATTGCCAAAAGAAACCTCTAGAAGCTGCCCAAATCCATGATCTACATGCCTGAATGATGTACAAAACACCTCTATATACGTACATCTGAATACATCCTCTCAAGCCCCCGTAATGAACGTCTGACTTGAGGAGGGCATGAGGTGAGGACTGAGGAAATACACATTCCCCATCTCTGGGCAAAGGCAAGCAAGATTTTCCCTGTGAGATTTCTAGAAGCATCTATCTTTGGACAAAAGAAAAGTCATAAGAAACTCTAAATGAGGGTTGTTTACATGTATTTCCTATATCATCACCAGTAACACTCCAATATTTGCAACGGAACTAAATGAATGCTAAGCGAGTTGTAATTTACTATTTCCATAGTCTAATTAGCCCCTTCACACTTAATACTACACCTACATCTTAGGCCTCAGACAAGTCAGTTCTCACGTCTGACCTGCTGGGTGCCTTGAAAATGGCACGGAGACGTTTTTCAAAGTCTTCTTCAGCCCATCTCCTGGCAGGTTATTAATTAGTGCCTGCCACCGGTCAGGAGGTGAAAAGGGCTGTGAGCCAACAGAAATGGAACCAGAGACTGGGTTGGGTCATTTTTTAAAATGCAAACACCAAAGCAATTAGGCACAACCAAGTCCCAGCAAGGAAAAATAAACATCAAAAAGAGGCAATTTCTTCAACATTCTGGCTGTTGATGTGTTTTCAAGCAGGCCTGATTTCAAAAGTGATTACGATTTAAAGGAAAAACGAAGTCCATGCCATCCAAGAAAGAAAACAAAAACATGGAGGACTGAGATTTTAAAATTCAAATTTCTATCCTTATAAATAAGCACTGGCAGGTCCCCTCCATTTCTTTGAATCTAAGGTGCCAATGGCTGTAAAACTGCACAATTACTGCACCACTAAGAAGAGAGAAAAGAGTTCCCACTTAAACTACGGTTCGCCAAAAAGCTGTAAGATGCATCTCAATACCCAAGACCTTAAATTGCGGGAAAACATGCATCTTTAAGTTATGGTGTTATTACCCCTGTTGTAAAAAGAAGAAAGAAACACTGGCAGAGGTTACACAGCTCCTGTGAATGTAGACCCAAAACGCCAAGCCCATTTATATCATCTTGTAGATCCTGCCCATTGGGGTTTTATAAAGCACAGCAGGTGGATATAAGCCAGCTGACATGGTACATGGTTATGTTTTAACTATTAATTTCCAACATTATGTCAAAGAAAGCTATGTATTGTTAAGTTAGTTGCCGTTTTTTGTGATAACCTAAAACATTTTACTATAAATTTGAAAAACGAAAAGATGAGTTACTATGTCAACTGCCAGAACCGATGCACATTAAGTCATCACAGATCTACAGAACCCCAGTCTCAGCTACTTTACGCCACACAAATGCCAAACTCTCCCCATCACACCTCAGAGTAAGGTAACAAACCAAACAGATTATTCTCCCCTCATTGAGTTTTGCCTTCCTAGAAGACAGAATTCAACACTGTGGTTCTTATAAAAAAAACCCTTAAACTCTAAGTGAGGAATCACTGTAATATTAAGTCAGAGGTAACTGGTAAACAAAGTAAAAATAAGATTTAGCATCAGCAAAGTTATTGACAGCGGCATTATGGAACATAACACAAGTCTCATGGGAAACAGTTCAGGTCAGATTCCTTATCTTAATCCTTATGAGGATAGCATCTAGTTCTTCCACATGAGAGGCCCTTGACATTATTATTTTGTTGGGGGCTTTCCTTTCTTTACAGGGGTAACTAAGAGCAGATGTTTGCCAAATCAAAATAATTTCAGTTTTTTAACAGCACTTTATGGCAAGCTGCCCATTTAGCATTAGACTCAACAGCTGCATTCACCTAATACTAAATCTTTTTGTTCAGATAGATTCTCTGTATAAAACTCACATTGTTTCTGATCGGGACATGGCATTAAAAAGCTAAAACCAAGAGCCTAGACACAAAAACTTCCGACAACAGGAGTCTTGCTAATTAGTTACAACCAACGAGTAAAAGTCCTTAAAATCCATTATTACTACTTAGAATACAGACACTGTCATGTTTAACAATAAAGCAAAAGAAAATAAAATGAAAAAGAACTCTACCACAACAAAAAACACACCAACCACTTCTTCCAAAAAAGGTATATCACATTCTGGAGCTTGCCCAAGAACTTCAAACCAATGCTTAAAAAAAAATGCAAAGGCTTCACAATGTTTTCTTTTAAACCAGATTTCTCTAAAGCATAATGGCATCATTCAAAAGCAGACAAATAGGCCCAAAAGACAAAGGGATTTTTTCCAGTGAATGTTATATTATAATAATGTCATATACATTTCCAACCATCTATAATGAAAGGACTTTGGGGAAACCAAATCTCTGAGTAACCACACCAGGAGGCGGTGTCCTTAAATAAGACAGTGTCAGTCTAGAACTGTCGTAAATCTTACCTTCTGCATGTTTGGCTTGATACAGCGAACAAAGAAAGGATTAGAGGAGCTTAGCGTTGCCATTAAGGAATGCAGGGAGTCCTATTAGAAAGGAAAAAGTATATGTTGATTTAGTCTCTTATTGTGTCTTTAAATTTCTCAGCACCCTAGGCACTCATCAGAAATAAGAAAAAGAAAACAATATATATCTGAGGAATAATAGCATTTTTATTTTTAATCATGTCATTCTAATAAAACAAAGGTATTATAATTGTCATAGAAGTCATTTTACATATGCAAAACTCATTTATTACTTCCTTGACATAGTACCATAAACAAACAAACAAAAAACTGTTCTGTTAACCAGCAAAAAAACCACCCTGGGATATTTCAATGTTTATACAGAAAACCTGAGAAGTATCCACTCTCCAGTGAAGTTGTTCCTCTTAATTAATTATTTCCATCAAAATGACAGCTTACACCAGTACCTCACTGGTCTTTGAGCTAAAATCTCTCATTCTTCCTTCAAATCACCAGGCAGATCAATCTTCTGTAATACTACTGTCTTTTAAGTTTTTTTTAATTGTGAAGATTTTTTAACATTTACCAAAGCAGACAGAGCCTGTAATGAGTACCCATTATCAGCTTCAGCTGCCGGCTCATCTCACCTCATCTGAACCCCATCCCCCTACACATTACGCCCACTTCTAGTAGGAAAGCAAATCCCCGACATTGTGTTATTTCATTCCTCAATATTTCACTATGTATTCTCAAAGGCTAAAAACTTTAAAACATACAGAGGTAACCACAATATCGTTCCTGAAAAGATTTAACACAAATTCCTTAATATCAATGTGAAAAGGTGCAACTAGCTCAAGTTTCATTTTAAAATACTCAACTGTCTCGAATTTCATAATTTTTAAATAGTGTATTCTTTGAAATCAGAATGCAAATAAGGTCCCCGTAGTAGTGTAGTTGGTTGATATATCTATTCAGTCTGTTTTAATCTGTTGGTTTTCCCTCATCTCCATTTGTCTGTTTCTTCCTTCTTACAATTTTACTGTTGAAGAAACTGGGTCGTCTACTACATTGATTAGTTATTTCTGTGCTCAGAAAGCTTTAGGATTTCTCACAGATGACAGAATGTCCTGGAATTCATGGCCCTTCATACTCTGGTATGGTACCCATTTAACTTCATACAAGGTGTCCCGTCCTCTGGGAACAGGACTCACATTCCTGACTCAGGAGTCCGCCTCTTGCCTTTGTCTCTGCCTGGAAGCCCTGCTCACTCTCTTCCATTTCGTTGATTCCTAGTCCAATTTAAGTCCCAAACATCCACAAAGCCTTCCAAGACAACTCCAGGCAACACTGACCCAGAAAAAGACAATGTAACAATGCCGCTGGATGATTAAGAGCCTAGGGTTTAGAGTCAGACAGACCGAGGTTCAATTCAAATCCTCAGAGGGACTCAAGTCCTCAAGTCCTCAGAGGGACTGAGCAAGCCTCCATTCTCTAAACCTCAGCTTCCTCATCTGTAAAGTGGGGACAAGAATACGTACTTCTAAGAATATGGGAGAAGTGAACAAGGTAGCATATATAAAGTGATCAGCCCCCAATGACTGGAACATAGAGGGTGTATGATAAACGGCAGCTATTATTATTATTATTGTATCCTGTAAGGGTCACACCTGCCCAACACTGTCAGCCGTGGTGCTGTGGGCCAGCTCATCCCCAGCCATGCTGTAAACAGACCTTAACACAGAACCCGCCCACCTCGAAAGCATCCAACTTTGATTAACTAAATGGAAGAGAGCCTCCCAGAGGGCAAATTTAATAAAGGTCTGTTGACTGACATGCCTCCAGCTCCCCCTCATGCTAAGATTTGGGGGTAAAGCAGAACAACTAAGTTAGAGAAATGGTCTTCGTGTTATCTGCCTCTAAACTACCTAAAAGGCTTACATACTTAAAATGCACATAAGAATGTTTCTTATTTTCCCTGAATTCTGGACATGTGGACAAGGTAACTGACACTGATCTTGTTTAACCATGCACTTGGTTATTCGTCCTAGTTATACTGTAAACATACCTGGGAAAAATAAAAACAATCCAGACACAGGAAGAAAGATACTTTATATGCACATGAGTCTTTAAATACAAATCAGAGTGACCCCAAATGACTAAACAGTCCTTCTTATGAAGACTTACTATTTCGTAAGCTTAGAATAAGTAGCTATTTATTTTTAACAAGACAAAAAAAAAATCTACATTTTTTTTTTCATCTGGCTCAGGAAAAAAAAAAAGTATATTTTCTTCCTAAAGCCCTGTCTGGTTTAAAAGGATGATAGAAAAAAATAAATAAATAAACACTTCCACAGACCTCACAGATACCCATTTCCTATTTTCAATTCTTAAAATCACAATAAAGATGGATCCGCCCAGGCCAGCAGCGTAGACTAACCTTGAACTGCGAGCTGACCGTGGGCCGCCGATGTTTGCTTCCACATTTCAAGGTATCCTGGTTCGTGCGGCTTGAAACGTGTTCAAAGAGGTCGTAGATGAAGTCGAATCTGTGTGAGCGGAGAGCAGGAGGGCCATGAGGGGTGCACACTCAGTTATTAGGTCCTGGATTACTGTAATCACAATGCATTTCCCCACTGAAAATAACACACCAAACCCTGGAAGAGCTAAGACAGCATCCAAAGATTTCACACCAACCACTGCCAAAGAGCTTTAGGCACTGAAAACAGACGTGGCCGCTTCGGAGCACCAGAGTCTTGCGGAAGAGAAGGGGACTGGCATGAAGATGACTCAGGGCGACAAGCCACTTAGGACCGCTGAGCTCTGCTGAGCTTCTGCAGACTCCACGCCCTGGGGAAGGGAGGGGTTTGTGTCGTGCACCTCAGGGTGGCGAAGATGCGACCAGGTAACAGGTGGAAAGATGTTAACTCTGGAGTGAGCCCCCCCCCCCCACTTCCTAGTTGTGTGACTTAGACACGATGCTTGCCTCTCTCTAGGCCTGTTTTTTCATCTGGAAAACGGGGGTCACTTTGGGATTTATGCTATAAAGCTGGGGTGAGAATGAAATGAGGAAGCGAAGGCAAAAGGCTGAGTGTGATGCCTGGCACATCCTAAGTGCTGATGTTTGTTGTTATTATTATTTAAACGTTCTGTAGAATCTACTGCCACTGCTGAGAAAGTAAAAGGCTTCTCAGGATTTTTTTTTTATCTTCCTTGCACGGAAGATGCTCTGGGCTATAAACCCGGGGTGGGGTGTGTGTGTGGGGTGGCTTCGCGGGGACCAGGAAAGAGACGGTCCGGCATCCACGCCCCTCAGGGGGACAATGCCAGCACTTCCTTCATCACTTCTCTTCTGCTTGACCCTTTCTCACTTTCATCCCAGGGTGATGTTTCATTCTCGCTCTTTGAACTTCTCTGTGCTTTGAGCACTTTGGAGAAAAGCTTTGGGTTCCATTAAAACGTCACAGATGCCAAAGGCAAAAGAGAGCGGGGCCAGCAAATAGCCCAAGCCCCTCCTTCTACAGAGAGAAACCTGGGGCTGAAACAACGTTCTTCACCCCACTTCCACAGCCGCTTGACGTTATGACGGAGGCAACCAGTGAAAGGCCATCTCGCGGGTCTCCAGGCCTGTGCTCTTTTTCACAACAAAATGTTCCAGTTAACCTCAAGACACTGCTTTTATTTAAATGTATCACTTTAAATCTGCTTTGAGAGATAGGTAACCTGCTATGGTATTTTTAAAACGTCACCATTTTTACAGACCTGAAAACTCATCTAAAAATAAAAATAGCTGACAAGGTTGTAATTAGGGAATCCTCATAAAAGAGGGTTAAAACAAGTTGAAAGATCAAACACTTCCACCCTGAGCTTCTAAGCTGACACTTTAGAGGGGTTCCCTTCACCCCAATTCTACCTAAGTGACAGGGGGCCACCTAATGCTTTCATTTCTAAAAGTATTCCAGCTTCTTAGTAATTGTGCTTTCCCTCCTTAGACATTAAATATGTGTGTTAGAGACTCACGCTGGATCTGACACAGGTATTGACAACTTTAAGGCAAGGGCTGTTTTCCTCCTTTCTCTCTCACAAAGCCTCCTAAAAATAGGAAGCCTCCTGGTTTAATACATACAAATAGCTAAACTAATCACTAAAACTTTCAGCATGTTTTCCTTAACTACCGATTTAATGATGTGAATTTACAATTCATGAATGAATAAATGAATGGGTAATTAATCTATCATTTTAGCTGAATTAATACTTGTTTATTTCTCTCGATACCCCTTACACTAATGAGAGACATAGGGTCCTACACACCCGAGGCTGAAGTCAATTTAACGCACAGCTCTAAGCTTGCTATGAAGATAGTACGTCATACTGGTTAAAATCTTAGGTCCCTGAGCCAAGCAGACCAGATCAAATCTAGTTGAGGGATCTTGGGCAAGTCACTTAATCACTGTAAGTCTTAATTTCCTCACCTGCATAACATGATGGATTTACTATTCCAATGCTACCTCATTAAATGGTAGTCACTACCGCTAGTACCATTTTCTATCTCTCGGATCACTTTATTGATGAAATATTGCCCGGGGAAGAAGATGATAAATCAGTTGCCCGCACATTAATTTTTTCTATATTCGTGAATTAAAAGCATCTGCACAAACATCAGTCTGACATCTCGGGGAGGAGACTGACGCACCGGCTTTCCCTCAGCAAGTTGAGAAGATCATCCCTGAAGGTATCTCTGTTCTTCTCCAAGATGCCCCGCACGTCATACTGCACCTGGTTTTCCAAAATAAACAAGAGAAGGCAGAACTGATCAAAAGAATCATTTCAGGCCATAAGCATCCCCTTTAAAAGCTGGGTCCGTGAAGAGATGTTAGTTCAATATATTTATGACTGGCTTCTGAAATTACTATTCTCTAAATACGAAATGGGCAAATATCAGCAAGGATCTTGATTAAGAAGTTACCTCTCCAAGGGTGTGGAGAAAAGGGAACCCTCCTACACTAAGCTGATGCAGCCACTATACAAAACAGTATGGAGGCTCCTCAAAAAACTAACAAGAGAGATGCCACGTGATCCAGCAATCCCACTCCTGGGCATATATCCGGACAAAACTCTAGTTCAAAAGATACACGCACCCCCTATGTTCACAGCAGCACTATTTACAATAGCCAAGACATGCAAGCAAACTAAATGTTCACTGACAGAGGAATGGATAAAGAAGATGTGGTACATATATACAATGGAATACTACTCAGCTATTTGTAGTAAAAGAATGAAATAATGCCATTTGCAGCAACATGGATGGACCTAGAGATTATCATACTAAGTGAAGTCAGAAAGAGAAAGACAAATACCATAAGACATCACTTACATGTGGAATCTAAAATATGACACAAATGAACTTATCTACGAAACAGAAACAGACTCACAGACTTAGAGAACAGACTTGTGGTTGCCAAGGGTGGGGGGGGGAGTGGGAGAGGGTTGGATTGGGAGTTTGGGATTAACAACATGATGGGATGAATAAACAACAAGGTCCTACTGTATAGCACAGGGAACTATATTCAATATCCTGTGATAAACCATAATGGAAAAAGAATATAATAACTGAATCACTTTGCTGTACAGCAGAAATTAACACAACATTGTAAATCAATTATACATCAATAAAATAAATTTTTTTAAAAAAAGGGAGTTACCTCTCCAGCATAGTGTTTCACTCCAAAATTGTTGACTGCAACTCTGGGCTTCACGTAAAAGTGGTTATTCTAAAAAAAAAAAAAAAATAGAAATGCCTAAATTCACTCACTGATTTCCTGACAGTATAACTATAACTGACAGTGAAAACAATTGCAAAATCCACGCCCTATCAGAGGTTTAGGACACGTCGTGTGATGCACTTCATCAAAACCAGGCAACTCTGGTCTGTGTCATTACAGTAGGTTAAAAATGTTAAATTTTATACTTGAGCTAAACATGGGCATATTCTGACAAGTAGCCTACAATCTATGTCTTTGGCTTATTTCCATTTAGTTATAGCAGAGAAAAGCTTTTGTTTGAGAAAAAAAAAAATTCACTGTGGGAGGCACAGTAGGGTCAACAGCACCGAAATCTGTCAGGTGTCACATCTTAATCCACAGATGTGCTATTCAGACACAAGGAGGAATTGGCAGGTTTGGACATACAGCATGCTGATTGTGTAACTTCTCCAATAAGGTGCCGTCTGTGGCTTGAGGAAAATGGCTTTCTTCATTGATAAGGGCTAGGAGACCAAGTTTCTAGAAGAGGGGAAAAAAGGTTAAATATGAATTAGAAGTTTTTGGCTCTGTATATTTTTACAGCTCCTTTCCTCTCTACTCTCTATCAAGTAAGTGGTCAAAAGGGCATAGTAACTTCTCAGATTGAAAAATTCAGAGTGACACACTATTAAGAAATCTAGTTCATTCCATACTAAAAAATCTGAACCCCCTGCAATTTGGTGGACAAAACTTTTACAACTGGCCAATCCACTATCGGAACTGCAGAGTTTTTGATGATGACTTAAAATCTATGGGAAGCCAATTTGCACACTGTTGATTCTTAAAATATTGACTTCAACGAGACAATGGGTTTGAAGCAGCCAAGTATTTAAATTCAACCTTGCACATTTACATGTGTGTTTCCAAACGGTCCATTGTGCTCTAAACATTCACATCTTTGATGTATGTGTTAGTACAAGCTCTTTTGTTCCCATAAATATGAATCAGCCCAGCTGGACACCCTTGGGACTGTTAACAATTCTTCAACAGTGTGTTACCTTCTCAATCAAGTCCAGGCATTCTCCATTGTCTATCCAGTCAATATCTTCCCACACTAAGCCTTCTCTGTACAAAGATTAAAAAGGGCCAGGTTGTAGTAAAATATAGCTTCAAAACTATCCAATGTAGGCGCTCATTTTCTTAAAAAATTTGAAATGGAATTTGATGAGCGCTTACCTGCTATATTCCAGTTGTTCTAAAGAAAAGATATGCTTGTTGAAATATTCCTGAAGTTTCTCATTTGCATAGTTTATATTGAACTGCTCAAAGTGATTCACCTAAAGGGGGAAACCATTCAACAAGTGTCTTTAGAGCCCTCCCTATTACATAAAAAGGCCAAACAGCCACTATGGAGAACAGTATGGAGGGTCCTTAAAAAACTAAAAGTAGAGCTACCATATGATCCTGCAGTCCCACTCCTGTGCATATACCCAGAGAAAACCATAATTCAAAAAGATACATGCACCCCAATGTTCACTGCAGCACTATGTATAATAGCCAGGACATGGAAGCAACCTATGTGTCCATCGACAGAGGAATGGATAAAGAACACATGGTACATATATACAACGGAATATTACTCAGCCATAAAAAAAAAATGAAATAATGCCATTTGCAGCAACATGGATGGACCTAGAGATTGTCATACTGAGTGAAGTAAGTCAGACGGAGAAAGACAAATATCATATGGTATCACTTATATGTGGAATCTAAAATAAAAATGGTACAAATGAACTTATCTACAAAACAGAAATAGTCATAGATGTAGAAAACAATCTTATGGTAACCATGGGGGAAAGGGGGGGAAGGATAAATTGGGAGATTGGGATTGACATATACACACTACTATATATAAAATAGATAACTAGTAAGGACCTACTGTAGAGCACAGGGAACACCACTCAATACTCTGTAATGACCTATATGGGAATCTAAAAAAGAGTGGATATATGTATATGTATAACTAATTCACTTTGCTGTACAGCAGAAACTAACACAACATTGTAAATCGACCATACTCCAATAAAACATTTTTTAAAAAGGCAAAAAAAAAATCTGCAGAGAAACATATCCATGTTCGTTTCAAGAGGTTTGCTTAAGATTATCCCACTCGTTGGAAGCATACCTCAAAGTTTTCAAATCCAAAGATGTCAAGGATGCCAACAGATTTGAAGTCATCTTTGCCTTTGATTCTGCTGTTGATCTTCTTGATCACCCACTCGAAGCAGCGTGCGTAAAGTGCCATGGCCAAGGAGTCCCTGCTGTCTACTGCCTGTGGGAAGAGGAGACAGGGCCACGGTGCCCAGATGACCCCAGGCAGCCCAGACAGGCTAGTCCATCCCCGCCCCACTCGGGAGACACACTCACTCAACATCTAGCACCCCATGTCAAGTAAGCCAATACCATCTAGGCAAACACAGCTGTCTAAAGAAAGGGTAACCTGGAGCTTGCTTATTTACTTTACAGCAGGATTCACCAAGAATTCCTTGAAGTATCTGGCTTTCAAATTCAACTTTATACTGAGTTATAAGAAAGGATCTGAACCCGTAGCTACAAATTTTATCAGGTTTAAAACAATAATTAAGACCTGACCTCTCTCATTATCATCTTCTCATATTTTACTCTGTACACATAAAAGTTTTCTTCATGGCATGCTTAGCATTTTTACTTATCCAGTCAAGAAGCAGCTATGAGATGGGCTAGCACATATAAGAGGCTCAAGGCAGTAGCAGAAGCAAAAATAAGTAATACAACATACTGTTGCACTGTTTTCATTAATAATAATAATAATTATTATTATTACAGCTAATGTTTAATTCTTACTCTGCACCAGTCATTAAGCATTTAGCATATATTTTTTTATTATCATCCTTACTAGAATCCTATGAATTAGGTATAATTATCCTTGTCTTACAGAGGAGGAAACTGAGGCACAGTGAATAAATTTCGCAAGAACAAAATATAATAAGCCGAAGAGGCAAGACTCAAACTTGGGCAATGTCCATCAGGCCCATTTCTGCTAATGACTCTGCTACACTGTCTCTAAGAAGACAACTGAACCACTTTGTCTATTCCCCTCAGTGTGGATGTCTTCTTTATTTTGATCCTGAGCCAAACTCATTCAAATGGTTCACTGCAGCTACTTATTCGAATCAAAGCCACAGATCTGCAGATCCAGGAGCATCTTTAAAAGTTGCTTTGAGGGCCACACGCGTACCTGTTGAACGTTGAGAGGCGTAAGGATCTCCTCCCCCCGGAGGGACATGGATCTCTGGGTCAAGGCGTCTGTGAGCTGTGCCGGGTCCAGCCCAAGTAACTCTGCAGACCTGCCCAAGGCTGGGGAGGAAGAACAAGGCAAACGTGGACACACAGGCCATGGGACCCCGAATGGGTGCAAAGCCAACTCCACAGAGCGACACAGTAAAGCAGAGAATATTCCTAAGTCCCTCAGGCAAGACCTATAGGACACACGTTCTACTGGTAGGTTATTCACTCCTTTAATAAGTCTTCGGTTTACAGCAAAGAACCTGGTGCTTGGACTGAGTATGGTCCAAAGACCCTGAGGCGGGTTCCCCAAGACCCTCAAGAGGTTAGCAAGGTCATAACTATTTCAATAAATAAGACTTAAGATGTTATTTGATTTTTCACTCTCATTCCCTCACCAGTATACAGAAGAATATTCCAGAAGCTACATGACATGAGGTAGCCCAACACACTGAAGGCAGAAGCAGGACAATCCAGCTGTCCTCTGTTATATCAGATATTGTAAGAATTTACAAAATCGTTAGACAATGTCAGTCTTCACTGATTTGTTTTGGTTTGTTTTGGAAGATGGTCTTTCAAATAAAATAATGATATTTATTGTAATATATGCAATGGGTTTATTATGGTTATTTTAGAGCGAATTTATTTTTTTTAAACTGCCTCTGTTTTAATTTCTAATGCAGTAAACATCAACAGATATGACCCACGGGAACAAAAGCTCTTCAGAATTCTCTGTGATTTTAAAGTTATTAAGAGGCACTGGGACCAAACGTTTGAGAACGACAGGCCTCAGCCCTGGACAACTCTAGGGCTACTCTGAACTTCAACTCATCCAATTCCCAGCCTCCACACCCTTATCCACTGCGTCTATCAGAAAAGTTTAAAAAATAAATCACTCTAGGAAGATAACTGATATTGTTATGTGTATATTAACTCAAACTTGACAACACGTCTCTGTCGTGTGCTTCACAGATGAGAAGTCACAAGTATTGAAGGGATAAGTAACCCGAGGAAACAGCTTGTGGCAGAGCTGGGCTACGAACCAATCACTCTGGCTTGAAAACTGATGGTCTTAACCATTCCACTATGGCAGCCTTCAATAACCATGAATAGCTACGGCAACACTTATGCCTGATTCATAACATTTCTCCTACATCCAATTCTTGTCGCTCCTATTTCCTCTTATTGGGCTCACTGTCCTTCTTTCTTAGTAAACTTGAGAACACAGCCAGTAATCACTTGTCAGATGCTTTGACCCTTTATTAGCTGACCGTTCACATCAGATACAAAGTTCTGTAGCTCTTACTCAAGGGCTCGAAAAATTTTTTCTGTTAAAGGCCAGATAGTAAGGATTTTAGATCTATGTTTCCCATGAGGCAAAAGTCAAGGAAGTAAAGGCGGGAGGAGCAATCTTACCTGTTTTGAAGGAAACTTGTGCTCCACCAGCAGTGATAAATTCTATGTTCCCAAGATGTAATATACCAGCAAGCAACCTCAAAACTTCCCGAACTTCTTCCTTGCTAAACTGCATTACCTCCATTGCCGTCTAGAAGAAAATAAGGTATTTAATTTTTAATCTGTTTTCATACTAAAGAAAATGAAAAATGCTCATTACTCAGTAAAGTTATTAAGTATTATTCTCAAGGCAAGAAAGCAAGAAATAGATGTATGCCCCCTTTTTTAAAGATTTTTTAAAAATTTATTAATTCATTCATTTATTTTTGGCTGCGTTGGGTCTTTGTTGCTGCACGTGGGCTTTCTCTAGTTGCAGCAAGCGGGCTTCTTATTGCAGTGGCTTCTCTTGTTGCGGAGCACGGGAGCTAGGCACATGGGCTTCAGTAGTTGTGGCTCGCGGGCTCTACAGCGCAGGCTCAGTAGTTGTGGTGCACGGGCTTAGTTGCTCCGGGGTATGTGAGATCCTCCTGGACCAGGGCTCGAACCCGTGTCCCCTGCATTGGCAGGCAGATTCTTAACCACTGCGCCACCAGGGAAGTCCCGCCCCCTCACTTTTAAATGATAAAGACTTTACACGGGTACACATAAAAGAAAAGCGTGACATTAAGAAAGAATTGTAGAATACTTAGAGATAACCCAATCAGTAAGATAAAAGTAAATACCTGCTTTACATACAAGACTCCTATTTATGCCACAAAAGAATTACCCCAGAGTCACAGTAATGATGGTGACAAAGAAATACTTTTCCTACATGTATCAAAATGTAATGGAACATTTATTATTTTCCTACACATAAAAAATGGTGGTGGGGGGGATACTTCATGAGACTCCTCTAGTGTAAACTTTGGGGACTTGTCTTAATTTTAAAGGCAGTAGGTGGAATGAAATTCTCTATCAGGGGCTGGACAGATAGGAGAGTCTACTGTTCCTTTTATAAGAGATGCTGACGGAAAACCTGAGTGGATCTAGATCTGTCTTCCCTGAACAGTCATCACATCGCTATTTTCCATTTCTCCAAAGGATTTTTCAAGTCTTATTTTGGCCTCTGGATACTAAATGGAAGTTACCATAATGCTGATTTGGGAAAAATAAAAATAAACAGGCACCTACAGGGGCTTTGTTCCCCAACAAGTATCTAAGCTGAAGCCAGGCATCTTCTGAATCAGATCTAAGATTTGCTCATTTACTCTTATGAGTTGGGAGCCATAGTCTCATCAGAAAAATAGGTAAATACCCCACCTCAAACACACACACACCGCACACACGCGTGAACACACAACTGAGGACAGAATCGCTGGCTATACTGACGAACATAAGCTACAAAGAGAACTCGGACCCATAATTGTTACAATGACCACAGGAGATGGGGAAGAAGGAAGCCACACAGCCCTTTGAAGCCATAGAAACTGCAAAAGGAAATGACTGATTTTAAAATGTGAAGAGTTTAATTTCTTTACAAGGAAAAAAACAAAGCCAGAAACAAAGGGCAAAAACAACAGACAGGGAAACAGAATTAAAAGAAAAAAATTGTAAGGCAAGGAGCAATAGCTATATTAAGAGACACATGAGCAATGAAAATAAAATAGGCACTTCTTGTAAGAGGAAATGCAAATCCACAGAGAAATGTTTTCCTTCCTAGAAATCCAACATGCACAAATTGAAGAGAATGAGATAACTTCTATTAAATTAGCAAAAATTTTTCTGAATGATAAAATGGGTGAAAGTGAGGTATATATGCACTGGTCACTGGTAGTATAAGTTAGTATAATCTTTTTGGAAAACAAGATTATGGGACAGCACTGTGCTGGGCCACGTATGTACATAATCTTATAATGTTCAGAGAGGTTACTTAACTTTCTCAGGGTTACACAACCAAGATTCAAAGTCAGGCCTGATGAACCCAAAGTCTAGGAACTTACTGTCTATCCAGCTCTATGATTTTTTCTTTTTATGTCCTTAGAAAGTCCATCTCTTGTGTAATCTCCCTTCACTGCAACACTGGAGATTTGTTCTGAGGAAAATCTCAACAGGAAAGAAAGTTTTGTAAACTATTCACTACAGTGTTTTCTTAACAACACTTTCAGAGAGAAAAAAAAATCTAGCTCTCCTACAATCAGACAAGTCCAATATAGCAAATGAACTTGTTAGAACAGTATATAGTTTTTAAAGGAAATTATGAACATTATATAGAAACGATATTTATGATAGCTGTATACAAAAAGTAAAAAATTATTTTTGTAACTAATTTTTTCAAGAAAATCATCTGGGAGGAAAATCTACAAAATTAAAAATAGTTGCCATGTTACTGATGGTAGGTTAATGGACATTGCATTTGATGATGTCTTTTAATGTTGTTGACATGTTTTTACTGTAAAAACCAAGTCTCTCAATGGATGAATGGGTAAATAGATTGCTGTCTATTCAGTGGAATACTACTCACCAGAAAAAGAAAGAATTGAGTGATGTGTGGTTTGGATGAGTGAAAGAAGCTAGACACAGGAGAATAGATTCTGTATGATTTCATTTACAGGAAACTCTAGAAAAGACACACTTTCCTAGGTTTCCTAGGGCCGGGGCTGGGGCTGGGATTGTCTAGGAAGGGGGACAAGCAACCTTTAGGGTGTAGAACTGTCCTTCGGTTTGACTGTGGTTGTGGGTATACGGGTGCATAAATTAAAAATTCACTTTATACACTTTCCATGACGGCATTTTATTATAGGTACATTATAACGCAATAAAATTGACTACAAAAAATTAAAAGACAATGAATTGTTTAACCAAGGTAGAGAAGACTATCATTTCATGGGTACAGACAGAAACTGACACAAAGAAGAGGAACTATTAGCCTAGTGTTTATCAATCTTTAAAAGCCTACAGGAAAATAATTATTCAAATTTACTTATTCTAAAAGCAAAGAAATATGGCTAAGAAATACAGACTATTTATTATGCTCAAGACTTTTAAAACAGTGGTAAGGACCAAATCAGACCTCAGCAAAATAATTATAAAGCACCTATGCTGTGAAAAAGTTAATATTTTCCCTTTCTATGACTAAAGTTTTCCTCATGTATCACAAGACGTATTCAACACTAATTTATAAAAAATTTCTAAGCTCATTTTAGGATGACCACAGAAATGAAAATTTTCAGTTTAAGTCACCTGCCTGGACTCTATATAACACTAAAGAAGTAAGATCTTCCATAGACTCGTGGTTGCCACGGGTGGGGGGAAGGGGGGAGGGCGTGGGGGAGGGTTGGAGTGGGAGCTTGGGATTAGTAGATACAAACTAATAGATAAACAAGGTCCTACTGTACAGCACAGGGAACCATCTTCAATACCCTGTAATAAACCATAACGGAAAACACAAAAAAGAATATATTATATATGTACAACTGAATCACTTTGCTGAATCACTTTGCTGTACACCAGAAACTAACACAACATTGTAAATCAACTACACTTCAACTAAACAAAAAAAAAAATCTCCTCTATACCTGTGTAAAAAAAAAAAAAAAAAAAAAAGGATCTTCAAAACATTAGTTCCCAGTAGCAGACAATTTCAAACTGTAGAATGAAAAATATCAAAAGATAATCTGTGAAAAAAATTCTTGGTTAAGTTCTGAAAATACATACAAAGATTACATATGGAGATATGAAAGCAAGTGAATAAAATGGGCTCACTGTATGAACAAATTTGTGACTTCTTCACTTTCAAGTTTAACTCTAAGCGAATTAGTTAATTAGTTAGGAGTGTGGTGACAAGTGGCAACTGCATTAATCAGACCATGGGGTAATTTAATGGCTGCAAACAACTATCGCCAGCGTGGGCGCAGCGGCTAAACCCGCCAGCAAGTCTCCACTCATTGTCTCCTACTGTCCTATTTACAGTCTTTTTAGTAGCAATCTCCACCCCTTTGGCAAGAGTAGCCCCTTTAAGCCTTCTTTTTTAAAAAAATTTTTATTGAAATATAGTAGGTTTACACTGTTGTTAAGCCTCCTTATAATTATCTTTTCTCAACAATATGGCTCAAGACAAAAAAAAACCCTGGGAAATTCTCAGCACAGTTCAGAAGCGCTAAATAGCAATTTAGTTATAAAACTGGCACAAAGTTGTACAAAATGTTTTCAATAAAGTCTTTATTAAGCACATAGAAAACAGGTGACTGTGAAGGTGTGTGCCTGGCGGGGTGGTGACGACAAATACATGATAGAATCCCAACCGCTAAGGACGAAAGGAAGGAAGGCAGGCTTTTCACGCTAGAAACAAACAGGGAAGAGGGACGGATTTCAGGTCCAAAAGATACATCCACTCAGGGTCTCAGCGGTGAGGTGGGGAGCGCCATCCAAGGGAGCCAAGGGACCTCAGGTGAGTCGTGAACAAGTGAAATGAATGAAATGGTTGGGGGGAGGCTTGTTCTGGGCACAGTAAATCACAAGTTAAGGTCTTTGGTAATTCATTGTGTAATTTTATATTAGGCAAGATGATGCTATTTTATAATATAAAATTTGCTTCTACTCCCATATTTTCCAATACTGAACGAGACTGGGGTTTTTTAATTTTTAAAATTTTATTATTATCTTTTAAATTTATTTTATTTTTGGCTGAGTTGGGTCTTCGTTGCTCCGCGCAGACTTTCTCTAGGCGAGCGGGGGCTACTCTTTGTTGCGGTGCATGGGCTTCTCATTGCGGTGGCTTCTCTTTGTTGTGGAGCACGGGCTCTAGGCGTGCGGGCTTCAGTGGTTGTGGCACGTGGGCTCAGTAGTTGTGGCTCGTGGGCTCTAGAGCACAGGCTCAGTAGTTGTGGCGCATGGGCTTAGTTGCTCCGCGGCATGTGGGATCTTCCTGGACCAGGGCTCAAACCCGTGTCCCCTGTATTGGCAGGCGGATTCTCAACCACTGTGCCACCAGGGAAGCCCGGAAGGCGGATTCTTAACCGCGCGCCACCAGGGAAGCCCGAGACTGAAGTTTTTAACTGTGGCAAAACTGAGATATAAAGTCAGCCCTTTATTTATTTATTTTTAATTTTTATTGGGGTATAGTTGATTTACAATGTTGTTGTTAGTTTAGGTGCACAGCAAAGCGAATCAGTTATATGTATACATATACCCACTCTTTTTTAGATTCTTTTCCCATATAGGCCATTACAGAGTACTGAGTTCCCTGTGCTATACAGTATGTCCTTATTAGTTATCTATTTTATATATAGTAGTGTGTATATGTCAATCCCAATCTCCCAATTTATCCCTCCCCTCAACATGCCCTGGTAACCATAAGTTTATTTTCTACATCTGTAACTCTATTTCTGTTTTGTAGATAAGTTCATTTGCAGCCTTTTTTAAGATTCCACATATAAGCGATATCATGTGGTTTTTGTCTTTCTCTGTCTGACTTACTTCACTCAGTATGGCAACCTCTAGGTCCATCCATGTTGCTGCGAATGGCATTATATTGTTCTTTTTTTATGGCTGAGAGCCCTTTAAATCTTTATAATATCTGACTCACGAGGAGTCAACTTATGGATGCATGGGCTCACACCATCAAAAATCCATGGGTACACCCAGCAAGACCTAAATGGTCAGGAAACCCCAGTCCTGGTCCATGGCCAGGCACGCCATTAACATTCAATATTTGTGGAGTCAAAGAATGAAGAGATTATCACTCATCAAAGACTCTTGTTACTCCCCCACGCAATTCATCAGCCACCATTCTGGTGTGTCAAACACAGGCAGTAAAAATAAATTAGTTGCTACTACTGACTTGAAATAGCTTCATCCTGACTCAACAATTTATAGGGCAACTTGGAAGGCTGCGAAAAAAATGGCTATGAAATTTAGCATATGTTCACCATCTCTGCCCCCGGAAAAACCAGGTTCCTTAAAATGGCTCAGGATCCCTCACAGGTACATATTTATATTAATGTCAGTTGGTATCAATAAGGAATTCTAAAAATACATGAATTCTTAATGAAATAAGCAAAATTCTTAAAAGGTCCTATTGCCAGAGTATACTGACATTAAAGTTGATAAAAAGGAATAATGGGGGGTTTTTTTTAGTAGCTGAAAATACCAGAGGTGACATTTTCATATGTAATTCACAGAAATAATCTCTCTCCATTAACATTTTAACACATGCTTCAAACAAATGTCCTTGAGTCCCAATAGAATGTGGTCCCTTCCCTTCCTTTAATCTCAAAACCTCTGGGAAAAGGAGCTTTATGGAATTAAAGTATGAAGATACAAATTTAAATGGTATTTGATTTTGGAAGGAAATAAAGACAAATTACATGATAAAACAACATAGCATAATCTATTATGCTAATAATAGCATAATCTATCCCAATTGTCTTTATTTCTTCAGCAGAATGTAGGGATTATATATATGGACACTAAAAAGCAACTGCAAAGTAAATATTTAAGAATCTATAAATAGAATTCTTATAAGTCTGTTGTGTACATTCATTATGTCAATTTCATGTGTAAATTTTTCTTCCTTTCTAGATGACATGTCCTTTCATCGTAGGACCAAATTTCAAATGCCAAAACCTATCATTTCAATTTAAAAATAAAAGCTAGCAATCACTGAAAACAGGCCAAGCTCCACAAGCTTCCTTATAGCTACGAGAAAGAGCAAACAACTGTGAATCAGAAAACAATGCCCCAAGAGGAAGCCATCAGAGTACCCTCTCTCCAGGCACTCCCAGGACGAGGGAGGGCCTCCCTGCCCACTGGCTCACTGTGGCCAGTGAGCTAGTCAGTATGGCCCTGCAGTGACACTGCAACTTGAATAATTGGGAGTCTTTCTACCACTGCAAACGACCACCTTCCATCACAAAGTAAATGGAGAAAGCTCGTGTAGTTAAAGAAGTCCAGGGCGCCAAAATAAAATTGAGAAAGAAAATTTTCAATACTTAAACATCTCTTGAAGTCCAATTTGCAGGGCCAAATCCTATGCCGCCTAGGGTAGGTACACAGCAAAAGGTGCTGTCAGTGGGAGGCTTTTTGTTAATAGGATGAAGGAATGAGAGATGACAGAGACACCTCTCTATGTTATAAATGGCAGAATGCGACATCTTTAGAAGAAAGGCTGAGAGGAAGATGATCACGATATTATAGCCTCGTCTGTTTTTAATTTCATTTTCAGTTTAAGGATACATACATTAGATGTGGGGAAATGATGTGTGATATATATCCATTTAAAAATATACTTTGATTCCATTCCACGAGGCATTCTTATGAACAATCTAGAAAAGTAAATGGGGATATAGAACCAAGTTGTCGACAACAACTGGAAAGACAAATCTGGGTGCACGTAAAGCAGTGACTACCTACCTGCCTCCTGGTTAGAGTGTGGGATTTGGAGTTAGTTAGACTGTGTCTAGATACAGGCTCTATTAGGTGCTGTGTGTGGTTAGACTGGTCACCAACCTCTCTGAGTCACAGAACATAGACAACCATAGTTCTACCCTCACAGGGTGGTTAGAAGCAGAGAGATGGTAAGTCCACAGAGTAGGCGCTCAGTCGGTGTTAGCTGCATTTATGATGAATCAGTTCTAGATCCGCTGACTCCAAATGCTGAACTAACAACTCTGGCAAAGGAACTGAGACCACGCTGATGAAATCTACCAGCCCCACTCAATCTGGTGGGGCTGTTAATAATGTTCGATGACCAGGCTTCCTAAATGCAGTCACTTTATAACAAAGTTCCGGGAAATTTGAGAACTGCGGGAAACCGCACAGGTCCACACTGCAGAGTCTTAAAATGACCACTTCTGTGTGATCAGAATCGGTTACTAGAATAAGTCTATGAGAACAGGATGAGACCCGAACAGTCACCTGGTCTAATTGTTGACAGATTTCTTTTTAACTGTAGAACCAATTATTCAAAAAAATTTTTAATTGTAAAAAGCCCCGAAACAGAGGATCTGCTTTCTCCAGTCCCAAACCTGTGATTTTTTTTGTTTTGCTTTTCTGACCACTATTCCAAGCCAACCACCCATCCGTCCTCAGTGTCAGACATTCACCCATCTTCTAAAGAGAGAGGATTCCCTTCCATGACTTGGAACAGGAAGAAAGGACCTATTCTCGCACAGCAGTACAAATGTGATTTCTTTTTTCATTAAAAAAAATTTTTTGAAGCAGAAATGAAAGCTGTCACTTTCTTTTTTTCTTATTTTGGTCACCTTTAATAAAGGAAAATAGGAAAATAACTTACAATAACTTCCCTAAAGGATTCCTGGTCACTGATTGTCTTGTCTCCTACACATCCAGATTGATTCAAGTAGTGGTAGTTTTCTGGCACAGATAAATAAAATTCTTCTACAAAAAGAAAAGGAAAAACACAACATCAGTATTTGACTGGCCAGGGTAAGACATAATTTAAAAGAGTTTCCACTTGCAACTTTATTTTTTAAAGTGCAAAAATAATTCTATGCTCCTAATGGTCCACTATTAAGATTAAAACATTCTCTCTTAGTCATCATCTAGGGAAAATAGAATTATTAAATTCGATGGGATGGAAGAAAATGTTACTGAAAAAAGTAACTGATGAGGATCCTGTGTTGACTGGTGTTTTAAAAATCAAATGTTTAGAAATTAGCGTTATTTGGGTGTGACTTAAAAGTAAAACCAGTTGTAATACATTATGTATTTTTCACAAATATTCTTTAAATCAGAAAAGAACTAAGATTCCAAAACAAACCAAAAAAATTCACGATTTCTCTATTGATGATTTTCCCCCTGCGTTATCTGGCTCTAAACGAACGCAGTGTCTTTGGTGAGCTCACACATTTCGTTTCAATTGGTGGAAGAGCAACAAAGTCCAAACAGATGTCTCCTCATTCACAGATGGGTTTAAAGGCAAAAGGAGCTGCTAGCGCGTATGTCTCTGCAGCTGTCCCATCACTCACCTTTCTCTTCATGCTCTAGCCCTGCCAGCAGCGCATAGAATATGTGATAATTCCTTTCCCCGGGATTTTGTCTTACTACTCGGTTCTGTGAAGAGAAATCAGATTTCTGTTCAGAGATGTTTCCTCTGCTTAATGACCATGAGCCAGTAATTGCCAAAAAGTTATTGTGAGAGATAATGTGAAGTAAATCACGTTTACTTACTTTTTCTAATAAATCTTCATGTGAAAAGCAATGGCAAGTCAAGGAACAAAACAAGGATACAGGACACTCAATTAGTCTTTAGTTTTCTATTCTTTGTTGCCCAAGTAATTACAATTTCCTGTGTCTTGGACATTGAGACTTCTGGTGCAAAAGGTAAGCAAACAGAACAGACTGCTTCATCAAAATCCAATTTCAGACATGACACATGTACCCAGGAAGTATCACACTAGTTAAAGAATTGATTTCAAACAACAAATATATGATGTTTGGTTAGGAGTCCAAATTTGCAGATTAGGGACATGATATCAGAACTTCCCCAAAGAAAGATGGTTCCTTATCTCCTAGGATAATTAACAGGTCAAGCACAGTAATACTGGAGAAGTAACTAGGTAGAACCAGAAAGAAACGTTTCATATGCTATATTGGTCCTTAGGATAAGCAAGAACAGTTTCCACTAGAAAGTCACAGTACTATAGACCAAAAGCTAAACGAAACAGGATACAATCTACGATTCTCCCGCCCTGGATATTTCCCTTCTGGCAGATGTTCAGCTGAACAAACTTCCCGAAGCGACTGGAGTTGTTGTTATACACAGTCTTGGCGTTGCCGAAGGCTTCCATGATGGGGCTGTGAAAGAAGCCAGGACAGCAGCGAGTGTTAATTAGGGTCCATCTAAAACTGGCAACGACAGTCCTCACCGATGGCAAAGCAGACAACTGCAAGAAAAATCTGAAATCAAAGGGACCAATGGCCATCATGTTTATTTACACAAGAGCCAGATTTTCCCAGCACTTGCTGAAATGGGTTTATAATGCGTGTCCATCTCGGGGCAGAGAACTCGCAGCTGGGTGTGCGGGCAGAGGATGCTACAGAGAGTCAAGGAGACCACAATGGCTGGTCCCCATACAGATCAGCCTATATACGCGAGCCAGGGGTTGCACAGGAAAAGCCCCCACTTGAATTCTAGGAAGTGAAAAAGTCCCAGCCCTGGAAATTTCACCCATTTGTTGTATGTCCCGGGGGAACATACAACTTCCTTGGGTCTCCTCCGACTGTAAAATGTGGTCAGACTAGGTCAGGGGTCAGCCATCTTTTTCTGTAGAGGATCAAACAGTAAATACTTTTGGTTTTGTGGGCCATGTCGCCTCTGATGCAGCTACTCAGCTCTGCCACTAGAGCTCGAAAGCAGCTGTAAACAATACACAAACGAGGGTATCTGTGTTCCTATAAAGTTTTATTTATCAAAACAGGCCGAAGGAGGAAGATGAAAACGGTCTAGAGACGGATGGTGGTGATCGCTGCACAACAATGTGAATGTACTTCACGCCACTAAGCTGTACACCGAAAAATATTGAAAGTTATACATTTTTTGTTATGTGTATTTTAGCACAATTTAAAAAATAAATTTTGAAGGCTAAAAAAACCAAAACCCGAACAGGCTGCAGGATACCGGCATCAGGCTGAAGTCTGCTGACTCCTGGACTAATTTCTAAGTAATAGGACCTGGAAAGTCCCTACTGGTTCTAAAACCTTACATGGCACCAATCAGACACAGGGCAATTACACATTTTAATTAGAATTTCAGAGGCTACTGCACCATGGCCCTCTTTCAAAGCTCTGAGGTCACTGCCATTGATGTGGCATTGTTCTGCAACATGAGAGGCTATACAGCGCCATTGCGCTCATAAGATGCCTCCAAAGATTTGACCACCAAGCCCTCTGTGATGTGGTGGACGGAGGCTGGAATTTCTGCCGATAACGAGGCCTCCCAACAGCCAGTCAAGGGCTGCCAGGTAAGAGGCAGCTGCAGAATGTGCCTCTCACTCAGTCACCAACTCAAACGTGGTGCAGCGATGGGGGCTCAGGTCATTCGACATCGCTGTGTGTGTGTGGAGACTTTTCCTTGAGGAATCGTGAAAGCCAAGTGAAGAAAAAGAGAAGAGAGAGCCCCGAGTCTCAACTCTTCCTTAAGTAAGCCAAACGGTGAGGAAAGTGAATCCTATTAGTTGGAAACGAGAAACACGATGACCAAATACCTGCTCTCAAGAATGGCTTGTTCAACGCACGACGTCTTCTCCTTCGAGGACAAGTCCAGAGACTGCTGACTGATGGCTGATAAAAACTTGAGGATCAACTTAGTGCTTTCGGTCTTACCTGCCCCGCTTTCACCACTGAAAGACAACATGCAGAAATTTGTGCTTCTAATTAAACAAAAAACAACAACAAAAAAACCCCCCAGCTTGGCCAGCGTCAGTCCAATTCGTCCACAGAACAACTTTTCTTTTGAATTTTTGAATTTTAATTATTTTTTTATACAGCAGGTTCTTATTAGTTATCCATTTTACACACATCAGTGTATACATGTCAATCCCAATCTCCCAGTTCATCCCACCACCACCACCCCCCTCCGCTTTCCCCCCTTGGTGTCCATACGTTTGTTCTCTGCATCTGTGTCTTTATTTCTGCCCTGCAAACTGGTTCATCTGTGCCATTTTTCTAGGTTCCACATGTATGCGTTAATATACACTATTTGTTTTTCTCTTTCTGACGTACTTCACTCTGTACAACTCTTGAACAGTGGGAAAGAGCTCAAAGTGCTAAGTTACAGAGAAGAGTCCCTCCTCCTGCCAGCTGTGTGGCCTCTGTGTTGTCAACGACTCCCTCAGCCTAAACAGAAGGTACCACCTTCACGAGGCTCAGGTAATAAGAGGGACAGTGCCTTTCGTGGCAGCTAAGCTCTGCAAAGGCCGGGATTGGTGTTTTGTTCACTAAAGTGTCACAGACCCCTCAACAGTGCCTGGCTGGCGGCAGACACTCAGTAAGCATCTGTTAAATGAATGAACATGTGAGTGGTAACTTTCTGGTAAATACGCACAAAAATGCAGTCATTCATGAATAGTGAGGGGACAAGGGAAAGACCCTGCAGGTGCTCGACCCACACTTGGGCACTTTATTCCCATAATAATCCCATGAGGCAGGCGGCGGCTAAGGGCCCAGCTCAGAATTGAACAGCAGGTCTGTCAACATCCAGCGTCCTGCAGAGGTGCTGCTTCGGCGATGATTAATGAAAAGTGAACAAAGCAACCTCGGGGCGCTGGAGCTGGGGAGAGTGAGGGGCGAGGCAAATGAGAGGAGTTAATGGGATCTGAGCTGTGTCATAAAGGGCCGGCAAACGTCAGCCAGGCAAAGAGGAAAGCGGAAGGATTCGGGGTCAGACGACCCTGCGAACGAAAGCCGAGAGGCCAGAGGAGCTGCGGGAGGCCTACAGGGGTGGGATTCTGGTCTGGTCAACTGGACCGAGACCAGAGGGGGCAGAGAAAGGGCAAAAGGATCGAGGTCGATGGTTCTGAGGCCACCACAGGAGACAGAAGGCGAAGGCCAAGCCCATCAAGGTCACCCCCGTGAGGAACACAGCTCTGAGGTCGCGCTCCAGAAGGACTGCGGGTCCCTCAGGGAGACCAGCTGCTGTTATGATCTAGGCATGTGGTGGTCAGGCCATGGACAAGTACAACCACGCAGGAGATGAAAGGGAAGAGACGGAGATGAGAGATCTGGAAGGAGAGACCCAATCAATTTTGTGCAAGGCACCTTACTCGGTACCGCAAGGAGAACAGAAGCAGTAGAAGGGCAAAGAACTTACAAGAAAAGTAAACCCACGGCATAAGTAACGGTACACGAACACCAACACTATCACGGGGTAGCAGGTTCACAACTGCTCAAGGGGGGGAGATAAACAGATGAGGCCTCCACAGGTTCTAACGCAGCAGCCCCCGCTGAGTGTCAGGAGCTAGGAGGTTACGAAAGAGGAATTTTGCAGATAACACGGTGAATGATTAAGCACATGTAATAAAAGAGAGGGAATGACTCAGAGGTGACACCGTCAGCGCCCTGCTGGATGCTGCAGGCCCAGGGGAATCTCCACTGATCGAAGCCAATCACGGTCATTCCATTCCCTGCGCAGGTGATACGGTGGTTGGCCGTGGGCAGGTGTCAGGATGCCAGCCAAAGAGACTTAACGTCAAGTGTGCTGAGGCTCCTGGGGAGGTATGCACGCGTGCGCGCGCGTGCGCGCACACACACACACACACACAAAGAGACCAGACAGAACGTCCCTCTGGCTGCAGACGACAAATACTTGGGAATCCACAGCTATCTTGAGATCGGAAAGCAAAAGGCAAGACAACAGAGAAGCACCCAGTGGGAGTGGCTGAACCCACAACCCTGACCCCGCCCCTGCCTTGCCGGCTGAGATAATCAAGGCCCACGCAAGTGACACCAGCTCTGGTGGGCTCTTCTGTTATCAGCAACCAGAATCTTCCCAGGGCGGGGCTGAGCATTCATCTCTGCGTATCTGGCACCTGCCTAGCCTGGGGGCTGGCACAGAGGAGACATTCAACAAGGGGGCACTGAATGAGTAGCAGGAACTAAGAGAAAGTTGCAAGAAGAGATTTAAATAATTCTCGATACTTAAAAATATATATCCCATCTACCTAGCAGTTACATTTTGTTAAAACAAACAAAACCGAAAGGGAGACGTTCTCTGGTTGTAACGTGTGAGGCAGAAGTCATGTTTTACACGGTCCCCAAACCCACCTCTGTATCCTCCAGCACTCAGAGGTGGATGGCATTTCAACCTCCCTTGCAGGAAGGGCAGCGATCGGTAACCTGGACCGAACGTAGCCAACTCAACAAGAAGGCGGCTGAACTGAGCAAGGGGGGTATCCGCTATTTCCACGTCGGGTGGCTAAACACCCTCATGGTCCTCTGGGCTTCCTGCCTTCCAGGTCTGCCGTTTGGGTGCCCTCAGGGTGGCACATCTCCAAAACAAAGCGATGTGTGGCATAAAGTCAAGTCTCTCACCTTCCCACGTGGGGCTGTGAAATAGCAAGAAATAAGCCACTCCTGTGTTACGCCTCTGAGATTTGGGGGATGTTATGGCAATTAGCACAGCAATTAGCCTACTCTGACGAACACGGTAATAATACAGCCGTGGAGAAAAAGCTGTTCAAATTGGACAGCAGAGACTCGTCGAGGAGAAGAAAACCCAAGATTTGCATTGTCCTTCACCCCTCAAGGATACTGATCTACCTCCAGCTTCAGCCCACTTTTTTTTCTCATTGTAGCAAATTTTCTTCAAGCATCTTCTTTAAGTACATCTTTTTTGATACCTAAGTAAAACTTGAAACAAAAATGAAACTCGGATTTGTACAACAGTAGTTCTCAAACTTGGCTGGACATGAGAATGACCCGCTGTGTCCCTGATCCGAACCTGTAAGGGTAGAACTCAGTCATCAGTATTTTAAAAAAATTTCCAGATGATTCTACTATGAAGTCAGGGTTGGGAAGTACTACTCCTGAGAGCAATTTCACAGAATTCAGATGGGATTGCACCAGGAGATGAAAAAGGTGACTGTATATACGAGGTTGTGGAAGTGTGGCATGAACAAGGCAAAGAATATAAATAACTCACAAATTGTTAAAACCCAGAAATATGCCAGATGTCCCCAGACATTAACATCAAGGTAACAGGACTCACTTTCATTTAACTCTCCTCTTCTTCCTCCCTCCCCTGCCTGTGACTTTAACATTCCTCATGAAAACATTTACTGAGGGTCACAAAACGTGATCTTTAAAGCAATGGAGGGACATCTCTGCAGGTATTCCTTCCTTCCCGAAGGATCCGTGTGCCTGCTGTGTGTCAGGCTGCACTGAGGGCTGGGAAAACGCTCCTGAAACAAATGGCCACGGACAGTATTTATGACCCAGCAGCAGCAGGAGATATCAAAGAATCACAAATTACAGTTAATGCTGTCAAGTATAAATCTCAGGGGATGGGAGGATTCATAATTTAGATGGAGGGCTCAGGTTCAGCGAAGGCCTTTCTGGGGAAAAGACATTTAGACTGAAATGCAGAGACACGCACAGGAGTTAACTGGGTGAAAACTGAAGGACGGGGAAAGGAGGGGGGAGGGGAGGGAGACCCTCCCTTTCCTGCTTGAGGAAAGGGCTTGGAGCCTTGGGGAAAGGGAGAGCAGCCTGCACAGCCAGTCGGGAAGGGAAGGGGCTGGGGTCCCACTCAGAGGCCACTGCTTTCCAGTCAAGTATGGAACTGGTTCTTTTCAACAGGGGAGGGGAGAGGGGCTGGAGATGGAGTTTCACTGCCAATGGCCAGTGATTTAATCAATCGGTCAAGCCTATGTAATGAAGCCTCCATAACCCCAAAAGGACAGGGTTCAGAGAGCTTCTGGGTTGGTGCACACGTGGAGGTGGAGAGTGGCTCCCTGGAGGGGGCAGGGAAGCGCCTCCACCTTTCCCACACCATGCCGTGTGCACCTCTTCCATCTGGCGGTTCCTGAGTTATATCCTTTTATAGTACAGCGGTGATCTAGGAAGTAAAAATGTTTGAGTTCTGTGTGGTGCTCTAGCAAATTAATCAAAGCCAAGGAGGGGGTCGTTGGAAGCTCCAACCTAGAGCTGGTGGGTCAGAAGCACAGGTGACAACATGACTGGCATCTGAAGTGGAGAGAGTGGCAGTCTTGTAGGACTGAGCCCTTAACAACCTGGGGGATCTGACGCTGTCTCCTGGTGGAGTTAATTGCTTGGTGAACCCGCTTATACACGCTATGTGATAATACAGCATGTATATTATAGCATTATAATGGTATAATGACTAAGCATATACTCCTTTGCTTACCATACCACAGAACTATAAAGCCAGAATAAATTACATAATGAAATACAAACAAAATATAACACCAGTAAAATCCAAATTAACAAGACTAACCTAACCCCCTGGTTAATGCTGTTTTGCGCAAACTGAAGCGCTCCTGGCACTGAGACTGTCCACTGCTTCTCCTGTGAGCCCGGCAGCCTCTTCCACCACGGGCGCTGCGATGAGTCACGTATTCCACCTGGTTCCTTTATTACAGCCTTGATAAAACATTAACTCATACAGCAATCATGGTGTTAATTCACCTTCACTTACAGCGAACACATCACTTACATATCCAGTCCTGCATTTTTCTCATTAGCCTGTGGCAGCTACAGTCCTAACCCTTGGCGCCAACATGACCACAAACACAAACATGGGCTTCAGAGAAAACATGTTCACCCAGATGAACCAAAATGAGTTGATACCGTAAAAAAAAAAAAAAAAACTTTTTAAATCGTGAAAATGAAAAAGGGAAAGAAAAATAACCAAAGCACTGATATGGGGCCTCAGAGGCCATATTAAAAGTTCTGAGAATTTTTCGTAGGCAGAATGGAAAGTCTCAAGACAGTTTTTAAGCAGGAGAGCGTCATGATCGGGGTCAAGGTTTTAAAGAGTCACCTGGTGTGGAGTGTGGAGTGAGGAGGGTGGATCGAGGGAGACAAGGGAGGAAGCAGGAAGTGAGGGCAGAGGCTAAGGGGAGGGGGCAGCAAAGAGGAGAAGCCAGCAGCCCCCAGATAGACGGTGGAAGGAGGAGGGAGGGGACGGCTGGCAGCCCTGGTCTGGGTGGTTGGTAAGTGACAGGAAAGCGGGGGAATGACTCGGGAGAGCCCAGGGAGCTTGCATGTGGGATCTTCCTGGACCAGGGATAGAACCCATGTCCCTTGCATGGGCGCTGGTAACACAGCGGTTCACGTTTATCAATACTCATCGAACTGGATATACGAGATTGGTACAGTTTACCGTAGGTAATTTGACCTTAATTGTTGGGGGCAGGGTGACTTCTAGATCCAAGAATGACTTCCGGATCTCAGGCTTGGGACCTGGTAGGATGGAGAGTCCACTTGCTAAGAATGAGAAGCACGAGAGGAGGAACGTGTTTCTGGGAGAAACTCAGGAGGGACTGACGAGGTGCCACCCCTGAGATGCCCATCAGACACCTCCGTGATGATGCCTCAGGGTGCCTGGACACACGTGTGGAACTCAGAGGAGAAGGTGGCAGGGGAGGCACTGAAGTCTGGGGAGTCATGCAGACGCAGAGAAGGAAAGGCAGGCTGGTCAGAAGATGAGGACGTGGAAGACGACGGAGGAGCCCGGAGAATGAGGGAGAAACCAGAATGATGGGGCAGCTCAGAGGAGGGCAGGGCAACGTGTGGAGAAGCGGGGCTGGAGACAAAGATGCATCTTTTTTTTTTTCAAAGATGGAACATACTAGAAATTTTTGAGTGATAATGCTAATGATCCAGTAGAAAAAAAGAGGTCCAAGAATCAGGGGCAGCGAGGCTCAAAGATGGAGCAAAGTGCCCAGGAAAGCAGGGAGGAAGGATCAAAACACACCTGAAGGAAAGGGCCTCTGATGGCAACAGGACCCTTTATCCACCCCACAGGCTAGTCTCCCCTCCAGTGCGGGTATCGGCCAACTGTGGCCCCCAAGTCTGCCCTTCTGCGTGTTTTTATAAATAAAGTTTTATTGCAACACAGCCTGGCAGTTCACGTGCGCTCTATCTACGAGCACTTCCGCACTCCAAGGGCAGAGTCGAGTAGCTGTCATGGAGCCGATCTCAGCCACGGAGCCGAAAATATGTATGTCCTCCCTGGCCCTTTACAGGATACCTCTGCTGACACCTGACATTCTCCATCCTGTGAATCAAATTGCCCTGATTCATGTGATTTTCTCAAAATATATACTAATCACTCCACTGCTTGCTACAAGACTTTGGAAACTTCTCTACTGCCTAGAGGATTCGGTCCGCAGGTCTTAGCATGCAGGACAAAGCCCATAAGGTGAGCCCCTGCACCAGGAAGTGGCACTCTGTTCCGAAACTAACACAGGGAGACAGAAGTTCATGTCCTGTGCCTGTAGCTCATGCTCAAGTCTCCTTGGCAGGTCCCTCAACAGCTCCGAGCCTCTGCTCCCCCAGAGAAGGCTTCTGGTCTTTCTCAATGAATGGCAGTTCCCTCCTTGCCTTTCAAACACCAGTGCCTTCATGTCCTTAGCAAATCCCACACCTTACAGGCGTACCTTCTATTTGCATATGTTCCTTGTTCTTCCACATGTTTTTGCAAGTGCTTCTGTGCCCTTCCTCCCCTCTGTGCCTGCTGCTGTTCCCACGTACCACTGGGCTCATGATCACATGTCACTTTCTCTGAGATATATTTTCGATTCCTTGCTGAGCATCTATTGCCATCTTCTCTGAACAACCATGTACACATTTCTATTTTAGCATTAGGCAGGCTGTATTGAAATTACTTATTTACATCAGTTTCTTCCCATCAAAGCAAAAGTTCCTAAAGGGCAGTGATTGGGTCTTTTCTTTTTTAACAAGGTAAACTACCATTTGATATGAGCGTATGGCATGCCCCATGCCTTATTCTGGCTGGTGCCCTTCTGACACAGGATGCAAGTTTTGGTCACTATTCCAATTCAATTATTTCTAAAATACTACTAGAATAGAAAAAGACCAAACACCCAATTATTATTCCAGAATATAAAAGACATAGTTAAGGAAAACAATCACTCCAATTTTGGAAAACCAAAACTTCTGCCAAGCAAGCAGAGGTCCCAAACCAACAGTTGTTCTGCCCACCCATCCTTTGATTGACAGCTGTTGGATGTTGGCCCTTCTATCAGACACTGTCCTGGGCAATGAGTTGCACAGATGAATTAACCACAGGCCTTGCCGACACTACATTAAAAGTTCATATATACTGAAAAGAGAAAAACAGACTAAACAAAATAGACTAAACTCTGCCTGCCCCAAATTGATATTAACTTAAAATGTACTAGATCAACCAAGATCAAAATCTGACCTTGTCAGTTAGATTTAAAAAAAGCTCATGGAAGTTTTAAACATATATTTATATTTTAGAAACTATAATAGCATAAGCATTGGCTTAAACGTATACAAGAAGGGTAAAATAAAACTGGAGCTTAAGAGAGAGAAACTCTTGAAAGTGAGACCAACAAAAAAGGCTTGGACTAGAATCCACGAGACTAGCAGTGACACAGGCTCGTAAAGTGAGAGAAAAACTGATCTACGTGGGTCCCTGCCTAATTCCAAATAGGCTTATTTTCTGGTTTCATAGGTAATTAGCATGAAAGTTTTGAAAGTAGTAACATGTTGCAGCCACCAGGGGGCAGACCATGCCTGAGGAAATCTAAATAGGGCTACTGTACCCTACAATTTCTATTTTTAGACTCAATTTTCTCTTAATTCCCACAGCCCCAAGCCCCACTAAAAAAACTGCAAGAGGTCTATTAAAAACCAAAACACATTTTAATGAGAAATCTATTCTTAAAGGCGCTGTTTCCTGAGTTACTTTAGATAAATACAGTTACTCTTTTCACATCAGCATTACACAATGAGAGCTTTCTGTCTGGGGTCCCCTCTTCCTTCTCCCTCCCGGCTAGCCCCGCCTTCTTTTTAAATACCATAGTCTTTGGCAGGAACATGCCAACCCCTTTCCGTTTTATTACACACACATATATATGCATGATGATCTCATTTGATTTTTCACTTTCTTCCCAAACTGCTCTGTCTAGCAAGTGATATATGAGTCATGCTCTCATTTTTTTCCACTGAAAGTAATAAACACAGCCAATTATCGATGGCAAATATTTAGGTACCTAAGTGTGGAAAACAACTTGATCTTCCTAAAATAGATTAAACTCTTTCTGTTAATCTTATCAAACTATATTCTGTATGCTGAAATAGTGATCTTAAATTCTAACTCCTGAACTTTAGTGAAGTCATCTAAAAGAGCCCACAAATAATGCTTCTAGTCATAAGGCAAGTTAATTAATTGGGAAGGTGACTCTTAAAAGCTCTGTTTTTATACTAAGCATTAGCTTCATTTTTGATTAACTGCAAGTTACAATGATTCATATTTACTGAAATGGATAAATGCACAGTCCCTCTATCCAAGTTGTTTCTACAGCCCATGAGCACCGTTAAGGTAATAAAGAGGAGAGAATGTATCTGCCCAGGTGCTTCCCTTCCCTTAAAGAAAGTAGCTGACAGAGGGAGGCAGGGAGAGACAATATGAACGTGTTCTACCTTGCACGTTCATATAATTCCGATTTATTACAAACGAAGGACCCCAGAACAAGAGTAATGGGTAAATATTGCCAACAAGAAGAACACAGTCCCTGAAAGGAGCTGTGTGCGTGGCACCTGTAGGCATCATGACAGCGCCCGTGCCAGAGCGATGCCTGGAAAGTCCACAGCACAGCGTCCAAATGCACCGGAAATGTTGCCCGTTATTTCTCATCCATCTTCAATCAGATGCCACGTAGGACAGTGTGAGCACCTCCCAGATGCCCTCCTTTCTCTCTCCTGGAGTTTCAAGGAGGGGCCTCCTCTGGCATGTCTGCCCCCGACTCCCTCCCCAAAGGAGGTGGTTTCTCTAGCAGGTGAACTGGCGGGAAGGGCTGGCCAGCTCCTCCCCATCTGGGAACTGGTTTCGACAGTGGTCCTGGCCACCAGTTACCTCTCTGTACCCCGACCAGGTGGGCCAGTCTGTCTGCAATTCGGGGCTCCCGATTGGCTGGCAATTCGGGGCTCCCGATTGGCTGGGAGTCTACAGCTGACATACGGCACTCCATCTGCCTCCTGCGCCTTACTTCCAACTGGGTCAGAAATCCGGGGGCAGAGAGGGTGGGTCTTATGTGTCATCCTCCCCAAATCCAAACAGCCTTTCCCGTCCCCTTGAAATAATAGTAACTGTTTCGCCACAAGTTGGGAAAGAAGATTTTGACATCTGTTTTCGATGGCTTTCTAGCCCCATCAGCAGTTTTAGTAACACTGTCGGGTCTCAGTAACAGCCGAGCTCCATGAATGAGTGCCCAGAAGGACACATGAGTGAAGGGCTTGGACGTTCCATGGCACTCAGCACATCTGCTTTGGATCTCATCCGGGGGTGTTCTGATCATCACCAGAACATGATTCCAGTGCAAATAACAGGAGCCAATAGGATGTCACTAGAATGCAGGCGATAAGACCTATTTGAATTACTCAATAAAAATTAAATATCTTTCCCTACTGTATAGCACAGGGAACGATACTCAATATCCTGTAATAAACCATAATGGAAAAGAAAATTAAAAAAAGAATGTCTATACGTGTATAACTGAGTCACAGTGCTGTACAGCAGAGGTGGGCACAGCATTGTAAATCAGCTACACTTCAATCAATCAATCAATCAATCAATCAAATATCTTTAAAGTAATAAACTCTATTGATATTTTTTTTAGGAAGTTCCTAGCAGTAAGTGTTTGGAGAGTGAGGCGTCTGGTAGTTTATTTTAATAAATGAGTAAGACTCGGCTGAAACAGATGTCAAGACCCTTTTCCCTCAGCACCCCCCTACAAAAAATTAATTGAAATAAGCATGCCTTTCTATCATTCCCTCAACATATAACATAGTAAGTCCCACTTCTGTGGCTAATTCAAAAGTCAACTTTAGGAACACCCAATTAAAATCATTAAAAATTCTTAAATTTGGGAGATTCTAGGGTAAACTTCTCATACTGGCAAAAACCAAAACCTTGCTCCAACAGACAAGCATTCTGATGAGTGCCCTAGAATATATAAAACAGTTTAAATTTGGAAGAACTATGCAATGTTTCCATAAGTCAAAAGAAGGACCATGCCTGACCACTGGAATAAACCAAAGAATAACTCGTGTCTTTTGGAAGCTGTAGTTGTCGGGCTATTCAAAAGGGAAAACGCCATCTGAGAAACCTGGGAGTTGATGTGCTAATAAGCGGGCTCCATGTCTGTGGTGGTTGCTGGCTGGTTACCTGATGAGGACGCACTGGTTGTCGTGGCGCTTCCACAGGCAGCGGTAGCACTCGTTGGCGATGGCGAAGACGTGCGGGGGCAGCTCGCCCAGGTGGCACCTGCTGTAGCGTTCCATGGCGTCCCGTGAGTACAGGCCGGAGATGGTCTTGTAGGGGTTCACAGAGGCGATGATGGAGCCGATGTAGGTCTGCGAGGGCAGGGGGTGGGGAGACAGGGACCCAGGTTACAGGTGGCACTCGGGGCTGGGGGGGCGGCGGGGAGTGGGTGGGCACAGGAGCCCTCAGGACTATGTGAAGAACAGGAAGAAGGCGGCCGTCTGCAAGCCAAGGAAGGAGCCCTCAGGAGAAACCAACCCTGCTGACACCTTGATCTCAAACTTTTGAGCCTCCAGAGCTGGGAGAAAATAAATGTCTGTTGTTTCAGCCAGCCAGTCGGTGGTCTTTTGTCATGGCAGCCCGAGCAGACTAATACACAGGGCCTGATCCTTTCGCCACTCACAATAACCCTAGCAGGGTCACGGTGTTATTACACCTACTTTTCAGAGGAGGAAATTGAGGCAGAGTGATAAAATTTTGCATTCGGCCACACAGCCAGTAAGTGGTAGAGGTGAGATGTGAATGCAGGCAACCTAATTCCAGAGCCTTCTCTTCACATTCACCGGCAGGGGGTGGCAACACAGCAGAGCACAAGAAAAGCAAGAAACACTGGACAGAAAGTCTAAACATCCTGAGTGCATCTGTACCATATTATAGCAATTTGTAACCATTTATATTCACAGTGACTGCCAGGAACATCAAGTATCGTGTGTCCCGTCTTAACTGTTTTCAAATTTAAGGAGGTCTATAACATGTTTTGGAAATATTTTGAACCAAAACAAGGTTAAAAAGGTCAAAGAGTTATTACTATATGACCCAACAATTCTACTCCTAGGTATGTACCCAAAAGAATTAAAAACAGGTACTCCAACAAATACACAGAAGCATCATTCGCAAGAGCATGAAGGTGGACACAACCCAAATGCCCATCATCAGACAGATGGGTAAACAAGATGCGGTACACTTCCACACACTGGAATATTATTCAGTTGTGCAAAGGAATGAAGTACTGATACAGGCTACGACGTAGATGAACCTTGAAAACATGACACTAAGTCAAAGAAGCCAGACACAAATGTTCACACATCCAGAGCAGGTAAATCCATAGAGACAGAAAGCTTGGTGGTAGTTACCATGGGCAGAGGGGAGGGTGGGGCGAGGCAGGACTGGGGCGTGACTGCTTTGCAGGTACAAGGTTTCCATCTGGGCGATGAGAACATTTTGGAACTAGACAGAGGTGCTGGTTGTACAACACTGAATGTACTAAATGCCACTGAATTTACTTTAAAGTGGTTAGTTTTCTGTTATGTAAATTTCACTTCAATTTAAAAAAAATTAAAAGACGTGGAGCTTTCATGTATGAATGTTCAGGTCTTTGGAAACCTCCACTCTCTAGAGAGGCCACTTTTCCCCGTCATAGCACCATGGGGAGGATGTGGCCAGAAAGAAAGGTGGAAGCTTTTTCCTCTGGGGAAGGAAAGGGTCCTACTTCTGAAGGAGAGCAGAGAACCAACCGCATGGTTCCCTGGAGGATGCCAGACACCCTCTATCAACGCTCTGGCCACAGGTGCTGGTGGCTTCTTTTACATCGACTGTTTGCACAGGTGAGGCAGGCAGGTACGTGATGCTTGAGGTTCTGGGTGTCTGGCCCCTTCCTCTGGTTGGTCTAAAACGTCAGGCCTATTTCTACCTTTCCAGTAGCTGTATGCATTATTATTTTTATTCTGTGAAATATCAAGACTGTCCATTTTCCTGTGAAACATGTTCTTTTTCCTACTTTGGCGGAAGTCAAGACAGTCAGTGCCGTCTCTCTTTATACAGATAGGTAGGCGTGCTGCCGACCCCCTTTCTCAGCTACAAGTGAAACAGAAGAGCCACAGTCAGGGCGTCAACTTGACTATTAAAGTTAAGTAACGTTAGAAGAGTAATCCATCATGAACGTACCTTTTTAAGAAAATAACATGCCTAAATCGTGAAGATTTTTGCACTCCCCATTCATAACATGTGTGTATGGTGGTCGTAAAATTCTGAGATGAGACTTTCTAAAAATGTATTGATTCACTCATGAAAAACCTCATAACCTTTTACTAAAAGCTTTCCTTTGAAAGTGATTATTTTGGTCAAAACCTCATAGGCATGCTACCCCTTCCTGGTTGGGGAACTAGTTTCCCAGCATGGCTTAAGGCCGGGGTCCCCCAGCCCCGGGCCGTGGACCGACACCGGTCTGCAGCCTGTTAGGAACCGGGCTGCACAGCAGGAGGTGAGCAGCGGGGAAGCTTCATGTGCCGCTCCCCATCACTCACTTTACCGCCTGCACCATCACCCCCCCATCCCCGTCCGCGGAAAAACTGTCTTCCACGAAACCGGTCCCCGGTGCCAAAAAGGTTGGGGACCGCTGGCTTAAGGTATCACTCACCCTGACAGCGTGGATGACGTGGATTTCGTACGGGGGCAGGACACCCAAGGCTTGTCAGCAAAGATGAAGACAGAACATCCACAATGGTCCTAACGCCTAGTTTCGCTTTTGAGTAATTCACATTGCACTTGGCCCAATGAAGTAGCTGGAAGGTGTTTCAGAAGGACAGTGTGGTCGGCGGTGTGGCAGTTACAGATGACACACGTCTGCCTCGCACCCAGTCTCCGGTGATTCCAGAGGAATGAAGTCGGCCTCTCTGAACAGCAGACGGTCAGCACTGAGGCAGCCCCCAGAGTGACAAGGATTCTGCTGGCGGTCACGCCGGGGGGACCCCCTAACGCATCACGTACCTTCCCAGACCGAGCCCGGTCACCGCCGTGCAGTGGGAGCTGGCCCGTGAGCTGATGCCCAGCCAGTGTCTCTGGCTCAAAAATCATTCCAACACGTCTAAAGACCGTTCCACTGTTGAGTCGCCATCTTATATAATTTGTAGCTGACAGTAACTTCAACCAATGCACTCACATGTGCCAACAGGGACAGCAAAAAAACCGGACTGAATTTGAGCCCAAACTCAATAATCTGATATCTCTCCTTTAAAAAAAAAAAAACAAAAAAACTAAAGAATACATAAAATGTGTGTTTGTCTGGTATGGAGAAAGAATCCAATTTTTTAATAGTTATTTTTTAAGAGTATAGGAAACCTTGCCTCATTTAGAGTTAAAAATGTCTCCTACTGTAAGCACCTCCACCTAGTTCCAGACATAAATTAGGCTCTTAAAACACGAAGGCACATGTTTTACTGTTTCACCTTCTCACTAATGACCTGAGTCATTTCTTAACAGGCTTGTCACCAGATTTCAAATGACAGTAAGTCTACAGGTTTCCAAAACAACTTTACTGACATTTCAGAACTATGGGACACAGAGGACAATCTGACCCACCCAGACACACTGTCGCACACCCTCATTTGCTCCGACATAACCTTGACCTGCGGGCAGCGCAGAGGCCACGCGTCTGCCTCTTCTGACAGAGGAAGGAACAGAGCCAGTGACTGAGGGCGAGGGCAGGATCCTGGATCCTGGTTGTGGGGTGCTGCCCTCGGGTCTGTGATGACGCCCTTCCCCACTCACCCGTGTACAGCATGGAACCGTCCCAGACTCTCCAGCCACGTCGCCAGTGGCCACTGTCTCCATGTGCTGTACACCCCACTTTCAATTAACTCTAGAATCAACCCCCTTTTTCTCCATCTCCGCCGCCCTGGCCTCACTTGCTCAGATGTCCCCGAAAGCCTCCTTCCCCACTGATCTCCCACTCAGTCTTGCATGTTCAATCCCAGCTCCACGTGTGACAAATGAACATCTGAAAACAAAAACTCTCCTGTATAAAACTCTTCAAATAGCTCCCACAATCTTCAGGGCCGACCCACAGGAATATTCAGGAAGAGAGTCTGAGCGCCCAAGTCCTAATGAATTATTCTCCTGACAGTTACAGGAGTGGGGACCGCTTCAGCTACTTAACTCACTGAGTTTTCATTGTTTGTGCCCATATTCGTGCCAAAGGGTACTTCTGAATCTCCCTAAAAGGAATGTGTAAAACAACGTGGCAGCAAGAGTCACTGTTCCTATTGGTTTATTCAAATTAGGTGAAATGGTTGAGGTCCATCAGCAAAAATAATTACAGCCGGGGCACCTTTATCTTCTCTCCCCCTACTCTGAACATACCACTCTGCATGGATTATTTTGTCATTAAAACAAAGGCTGCATGGGTAAGAGCTTTGCGGAATAATAAGGAAAGTTCAACATGTAATGTAAGTAAATATGGAAACTGGGAATGGAGGGGGTAGACGGGCCGAGCTGTAAGTTAAGTACCAAGTGAGGCAAAGACACAATGCAGTAAGAAATCCTAAGAGTTGTGAGACAACAGTGTGTTCCATGCTCGTACCATTGGTCACTCTATAAAAAGGTATTTTTTATTACTGCCCCCAAAACCACCATGATAACGCCATGCACTTTGGAACTCTGGATACGTGCAACTCTCAAACACCAGGAGGGGCCAGGTGCTGGTTTCCTCATACTGGATTCCAAATTCCACGAGAATAAATCTCCTGGTCATTTTAATGGCTTTTCAGAAATAGAAAGTATATTCTATTTTGAAGCACGTAAAAATTTCTTTCTAGTCAGAAAAGTTCCACACAACTCACCAAAAAAATACATTTCCTTGCCCATTTTAATAACCTGGAACAGCTGCAGTGCCTATTGCTATGAAACATTGGGAGAAATGTGCTGCATTGCTTCAGTGCAGAATCTACGAATTCAAGGTTTTCAAAAGGCATAAGGGTATGATACCTATATCTAGTCCCCCACCAAAAACAATTGGGTATAACTAAGAACATTAAAAGTGACCCAGTGGCCTCAGATGCACTCTGCTGGTAGAAACGGAGGATCTATGTTACCATTGGGAAGTCACTATTCCAACACAGGAAGAAATGATGGAGACAGCAAGGTTTGGTCAAGTCAGAAGACTTGAAGTCCTCACCCTGGACCTACCTTCCCTGGTACACTGCTTAACCCCTCTAGGCTCGAGATTCCAATCAGTAATAATAATACGTCCTCTGTTACCCCACCCGATTACCATGTGAAAGTATTACGTAAGTCACAGGTATGTATTATAGTTTTTGTTAATGAAAACAAAACTACAATGGCTTTTCATCATGTGGGTCTGAAAAGCTGGATGGAGATCAAGTAATCTGAAATGTACTAGGGAAACTGGTTCAAGTCAGTGCCACAACTCTTCTAAAGGGAAGGACTTGTTAAGAAGTGGGAACCGGGCTTCCCTGGTGGTGCGGTGGTTAAGAATCCACCTGCCAATGCAGGAGACACAGGTTCGAATCCTGGGCCGGGAAGATCCCACACGCCGTGGAGCAACTAAGCCCGTGCGCCACAACTACCGAGCCTACGCTCTAGAGCCCGTGAGCCACAACTACTGAGCCCGTGTGCCACAACTACTGAAGCCCGCATGCCTAGAGCCCATGCTCCTCAACTAGAGAAGCCACTGCAATGAGAAGCCTGTGTACCGCAACGAAGAGTAGCCCCCGCTCGCCACAACCAGAGAAAAGTCCATGTGCAGCAACGAAGACCCAACGCAGCCAAAAATAAAAAAAATAAATTAAAAACAAAAAAAAGTGGGAACCACTAGCCAGATTTACTCCCCACCCACCATTCTCCTCTTTCCTTCTCTCTCGGTCATCACAGCTAAACATAGCCATGACTTACTTCCCCAGATCTCTATCTTGAATGCAGCTTCAGTTTTAAATTGCAGATCTGTATACTCAACGGCCTGCGTGGGCATCTCCACTTGGATGCCCCTAAGCCCAAACTCAACACGGACAAGGCTGAGCTCCCCCAACACCTGCCTCTTCTCACACAGTCACATCTTCACAGATGGCACCATGGTCTACCCAAATGGTGGATCCAGTAACCTAGCAGTCATCCTATAAAAGTCAGCCTACTGTCCGCCCCCAAACCCAATCAAACACCTAGATTCTACCTCTTAGTATGTTTCATACTCCAGCTGCCCCAGGACTGGTTTGGAACCCCATCATTTCCCATCTGGTTTGCTGGTCACCCCTCCTCCTAGACCGGTTATACCCGCTGGACTCATCCATCACCTGCAGCCAGACTGAGTTTTCCCAAAACTCACCTTTGACACTGTCCCCTACCAGCCTTCATAAATGAATTCAAGGTCACTAACTCACACACAGTGCCCTTCTTCACCTGCTCTTGACCACCTTGCCAGCCAGCTGCACGCAACCTTCACTGCAGCATCTTGCATGTCCTGCAGCTGGACAAATGCACCACGTTATTTGAAATCTGTGCTCGTGCTGATCTTCTGCCAGGAACGAGCCACCCTCCCTCTTGGATGAATTCCTCTAGGAATTCCTTCAAAATTCGGCACAATTAGTGCCTCAGCTGGAAATTATTTTCTGACCCCCTCGTACCTCTTCCTGCGATGCTCATTCTTTGTGTTCCCAGCACTTTTATCACACTCATTGTCACCCTGAGCTATTGTCAAAGATTTGCTGTGTCTGCCTTCATCAATAAGCTAGGAGGTCCTGGTGGGACAGTGCCTTTCATTTATTCACTCTTTCAAGAAACAATTACCAAGAGCAAGATGAATTTGGCATCCTTGGAGTCTCACACACAGCCTGGCACACAGGCAGGGCTGAATGAACATAGATATATTAGGGGCACACAAATTCACTGCCAATCCACCAAACAGGTTCCTGTTTTAACTGCATTCTCGTGCTCTACAGCCACCTTCTCCCTAACAAAATTACTTGCCATCCTTGTCCAATTAAACAATTAAAACCGTTAAGCGTGCAAGTTAGTTGAAAAGAAAACTTGATCACAACCGATACATCAAGATGTTACTAAATTCAAGCTCTTATATTTAGAAATGACATTTTCATTTAATTTGAGTGAATTTCTGACTCATATTCCCTCCTTGTTGAAAGGAATCTGACCCAAAAGAGGCAGGAAAGGGAAAAAAAAATTAACAAAAACAAAGTTCTTAATTGCCACCATCATGTGCCGATGTAGAAATGGCAACTCAAGAGCATAAATGTTTGGTCAAGTTTAAAAATACACAGAGTCAGACAGATGGTTACAATCATCTTTTGGCAACACCAGTCTTGATTTCATGTGAAAAAAAAAAAAAAAAACAAAAAAAAAACACCCTGACAAACCACACTGTATTCAGCTGTTCCTGGTATGAGACAAATGCCAAGCCTGCTCGGTCTTCGGGCCATCCATGAGAGGCGCGCTGTTACTTGACACTGGCTTTTGGAAAGGGACAGAAAACAACCCCCAAAAATGTTCTCTGGGAAGACTGAACTCAAGGAAATGAATCTCAGCTTTAGATTTGCAGGCCTGCAACAGTGAACTCCACAGCCTGCCCTGGCCGGCGTGAACACTGCGGGCAGCCCAGGTGAACTCACTTGCAATCCACACGTCGTCTTCAACTGGCTGCTGCCTGCCAACACCTTTTGCAGGCTTCGAAGTTAATTCAGGAACAACATGAAACACATTTACAGATTCGGTCTGGAAGGCCACCTAACCAGAGGAGTGTATTTTTGAAACACCTAAAAATACATGAGCTGTGAAGTGTCTTCTGTGCTTACACCAGCAGTTATCTTTAGACACAGCCCCACTTCTTCAAATGGGCTCGTTTGACTCTCAGCTCTGCCCCGTTTGTCCGGCAAGACCAACAAACGAACCCATGAGGTGGGTGGAAGAGAGCAGGGCTTCCTCTGGAGCCTCCCCAAGCCCATAATTGCAGCCGAACCCCAAGGCTCCCTGCGGCCTCACCCTGATGTGTTTCCAGCCATTCCTCAGAGGCTGGGAGAGGAGGCTCGCCCATGCAACTGACCCAGAGCAGGATGAACCTTATGATGGAGACAGCGTGTTTCTCTTCCACTGGGCAGAAAACAAAACTGCCACACCACGGAGCCAGGCTGGCTGCTCCTCCACTGTGGACCCGGAGCTGACAGTCAGTACAACAGAAGCCTCAGCTGCTCTGGTCCACGTGATGTGGACAGAATCTGAAATGATCCGGGCTCCAGAGAATACAATGCAACAGGCATCCAGAACCCAGCTGGTCTCGCCCACTCTCCTCTCCTGGCGGAGCTGCCAGCACTGCGCTCAGGGCCATCAGGGCCCGACAAGGCTGGGTGTCATCACCGCCAGCCCTGCTCCTTCACCTCCTCCGCCACACGTCTCATATCTAATTTCCTCTCGCTCACCGCCATCTCTACCCTGGTCCAAAACCCTCATCTCTACACCTCTGAATTATTGCCACACTCTCCCAGCCGATCTACCCTCTATAGACTATACCACATCACTTCCCTATCAACCCTTCTAAATTTTTTCTCAGGGAAATTCTCTCTTCAAAAGCCTTTAACAAGGACAGTGTAGCCTCTTTACCACCAAGCCCAAACGCTGCTGCCTAGCTTTAAGTAAGGTAGTGTTTTTAGCATGACTGACATCTTGGGCCAGATAACTCTTTGTGGTGGGGCCGTCCTGCACACCTTGGGATGTTTAGCAGATGCCTGGCCTCTACCTACGAGGTACCACCAGCATCTCTAGCTACAGCAACCGGAAATGCCTCCAGAAAGTGCCAAATATCCCCTGGGGGTCACATCGCCTGGTTGAGAACCACTGCTTTTAAAGGTGTCCTGACTCCAGCCTACCTATCCCACTAATTATTAGATGTTCCCCAACACACACCAGATTCCATCAGCAAAGGAACCTTCTCCCAGTTTAGTGAGGCCATCGCACCAAATGCACTCTCATCTCTCCACCTTCATGGATGGCGTCTCACTAGCCTTTCCTCCTGATCAACTCTCATCCCTCCTTTGCAGTATCATTACTGCCGCCCCCTCCACAGGGCTCTTCACGGCCAGCTCCGGCTTTCTCACCCACCTATTTGTTCCCTCTCCCCATCTCTTACCTCTCTGTACGACACATACCCCTCCTCTCCGAGTCTTTAGGGACTTACAGGTGTGGGTACTTGTCCCCACCAGGTCTCATCAATGGTGGGAAGAGACACAGGAGGGTGGGACTCACGGGACCCTCTCCAAGGTGCCAGGAAGCTCACAGATAAGAGGCTCAGGGTGGAAGTCTGGGTGGGGTCCCAGGTCGGGAGCTGACGTGTTGAGCAGAGTTCTCATCTGGGAAGTCGCCAGAGGATGAGAAAAGCTGACAAGGTGGAGTGTTAGACATGAGAGACTGGCTTTCTAGGAAGGGAATCCAGTATTAGGGCATGAGGCAGGGGCTCATGCAATGCAAAGAGCAGAGCTGCTCTAACCGGGTGTCAGAGCCAAACAGGACCAGCGGCAAGGCTGGAGTCATGGAGATCTACAGACACGGAGGTCTGCACAGCCTCTGTGCCTGGAAGGAGCAGCGCCAAGTTCCAGGCAGGAACTTTCCAAATAAAGACCTGGTGGTATTAGATGAGAAAGATGGGGAGAGAGGTACAAAGGTCAGCAAAGTTCCTAAAGTGCTTTCACTTGCCATTTTATTGTAAAACAGCCCTGTCAGATGGGGGGCTGGTTATGATATCTGACCTTTAAAAAACTTTTTTTTAATTGCCGTAGAAAAATTAAATGGTTACTACAGAGCCCAAGAGGAGGTGAGTAGAGAAAAGTGGGCTCAACTTTGGTTTGTCTACTGAGTGCTTTACCCCTTCATAGCTCTCTACCCACATTTGAACGGTGGATGCTAAAGGCTAAAAGAAATATTTTACTGGGGTCTGGTAGTGTCCTCAGACAATAAGGGTGGCCCTCAAGGAGAAAAAGAGTTAATGGTCCTTCTTAGCACAAAACAACAGACTCCCCTACCTGGAGGTGGGTCTGCTTACCAGCAACCTGTGCTGCTCAGACCAGAAAGCCGACAAATAACGCAAGATCCAGAGTGGTGGGGGAGAGACCAGGAGTCCCTTCTCAGTAACAGGACTCAAAGGAGGGCGCCTATGGCAGGCAGAGTAACGTACCACTCTCTGCCCCACCAAGATGTCCACCTAATTCCCAGAACCTGAGACTACGTGATGCTGCAGGCAAAGGGACTCTGAAGATACGTTCAAGTTGTAAGCTCTGAGACTGGGGAGTATCCAGGTGAACCCAATCTAATTGCACGAATCTTTAAAACCTGAGAACCTTTCTTGGCTGCAGTCAGAGATGAGGAGAAAGGAGGAAGAGATTTGAAGCATGAGGACTAGATCCAGGGTTGCTGCCTTTGAATGTGAAGGAAGGGGGCCTCTAGCAGCTCGGAATCAGCAGACAGCCAGCAAGAAAACGAGGACCTCAGTCCTACAACCACAAGGAGCTGAACTCTGCCAACACCACGTAAGAGCAGGAAACTGACCCTCCCCTAGAGGCTCCAGAAAGGAACGCCATCATGCCCACACCTGGATTTTAGGCTGGTGAGACCCCTTCAGACTGACCTACAAAACGGCAAGAAAATTCCTTTCTGTTAAGTTGGCACAGTTACGGTAATTTGTTAAGCCAGTAAAAGAAAACTAATACAGCACCTCTGTTATAAGTCAAGTCATTTTTTCCCTCTTTTAAAGATATGGACAAGCATCACTCAGAGCTGGGATAAGAGGTGAAAAGGCTGTGCTTTCCTCAAAGGTGGTGGTTTTGTCTCGATGAGGCAGAGTCTGATAGGTACCAGCACCCACTGCAAACAGCTTCAGCAATGAAAATCGGTGTGGCTGCTATATGGATAATAATACAATTATCTAGGTCCTGAAAGGAAGGCATATAAGGGTATAATTAACTGAACTGAGCTGTAAACTGAATGTACAAAAAATCCTGTGTTTTTCCCTCAAAGGAGAGGGAAAAGGTCTTCATCCCAGGAAAAAAGACCAAGATCCTATTCACGTGGTTTACTGGGCAATTTAAGCTGTCAGGTTTACAACATCATCATGGTGGGGCTGGGGAACAGACTTTTAAAAGGCTCTGCCTTTTAAGCCTCTTCGGTAGTTTTTTTCCTGCTAATTGACTTACTTTTTCTTGACTACTAAATGTGTAACAAGAACTTGCATCTAAAGACAGAAGAATATGAGTTCTGAAAATAGTCACCTGTAAAAGACAGATACCAATAAAGAAATTTTAAATCTAGCTTCACCTTTATCATCAACTATGTTATTTCTAATATGAATGGCATTTGTTTTACAAACATTTATAGCACCACTGCCAGGTGCCTTGCACTGTCCTTGGCTCAAGAAAGACAAAATAGGTCCTTGACCAACCGAGCAAGGAAACTGCTGTGTAAACAAAGTTACATGGCAGTGTCAAATACTTAATGCTAATAACGCAGGCACGGTACACGGTTCCCTGGACACCAGTAGAGGTGGAAAGGAGGTGGTTTCTGAGATGCAAACAGAGGGGAGTAAATGCACGTGTGTTCTGCGAGCACGTGCACAGAATGGAATACACAGCCATTTTTACATAAACGTGTATGAATGCTACCTTTTCTGAAGAACATATGGAAGATGCTGCAATGTACGGACTTAACGTAAGCGCAGCCAGTCAGAGGACTAAAACGCGACTGAATTTCTCTAGGCAGGGCTGTTTGAAGACATTTGGCAAACATTAGGTCAATCTGGCAAAAATGACACTTTTCCAATCTAAAAAGAAGGCAAATAAACATCCTTTCTTTAAAGCTGAGGAAAATTTCGCATTAAACCCACAAATACCTAATTCCTCCTCTTTCCCAATTCTCCTCTCCTGGTCTAAGGGAGGATAAATTAGAGGAACCCCAATACTGAGAGGGCCTTGAATCTCAGTTAGCACCTGCTAGCTATTGGAAAGGCTGATACTGTTATTCATCATAATCACAGGCATACTGCCAAAATTAAACATTAACTCCTAAAGAACAAAAATTACTAAAACATCAAGGGTTTTTACAGTATTAAAATTTGGTGTTTTTTAAAAAAAAACTGTGTGAATTTGAATGTGACTTGAAAAATAAACATCTATAAGCAGTTGCCCAGTTTATTATAAAGACTAACAGGAAGATGGAAAAGAGAAAATCTGCAGGTCAATCATTCTTGACAGATAAAGTACTTTATGTACTTTAATGTCAAAAAGGGATTATTATAAAAGTGATTTTTAGATATTACTTTTATAAGATAAGCACAGTCACACTTCATAACAATTAAGGGGAAAATGTGCACGACTGCCGTTTATATACAAGGACATGCCTCCACTCAAAATAGCAATCCCACAAATAAGATGGGTTCCCTGGAACCCAAATATCCCCCTTGATGGAACCTTCATACACTGGGCTTTTTTGGTTTTGTTTTATTTATTTATTTATTTTTGGCTGCGCTGGGTCTTCGTTGCTGCTAGGGGGCCCTCTCCAGCTGTGGCGAGCGGGGGCCACTCCTCGCCGCTGTGCGTGGGCTTCTCATTGCAGTGGCCCCTCCTGCTGTGGAGCACGGGCTCTAGGCGCGCGGGCTTCAGTAGTTGTGGCTCGCGGGCTCTAGAGTGCAGGCTCAGCAGTCGTGGCGCACGGGCCCAGCTGCTCCGCAGCATGTGGGATCCTCCCAGACCAGGGCTCGAACCCGTGTCCCCTGCATTGGCAGGCAGATTCGTAACCACTGCGCCACCAGGGAAGCCCGGAACCTTCATACACTGTTGATGGGAATGTAAATTGGTACAGCCACTGTAGAAAACAGTATGGTGGTTTCTCAAATAAAAAAACAACTAAAAATAGAACTACCATATGACCCAGCAATTCCACTCCTGGGTATATAATCTCAAAAAAACAAAAACACTAATTCGAAAAGATACATGCACCCCAATGTTCATAGCATTATTTACAACTGCCAAGATATGGAGGCAACCTAAGTGTCCATCAACAGATGAATGGATAAAGAGGATGTGGTACATACATACTTACAATGGAATACTACTCAGACATAAAAAGGAATGAAATTTTACCATTTGCAGCAACATGGATGGACTTGGAGGGCATTATGCTAAGTGAAATAAGTCAGAGAGAGAAAGACAAATACTGTATGATATCACTTATATGTGGAATCTAAAAAATACGACAAACAAGTGAATATAACATACAAGAAGCAGACTCACAGATATAGAGAACTAGTGGTTACCAGTGAGGAGGGGGTAAGAGGCAACATAGGGGTGGGGGGAGTGGGAGGTACAAACTATTGGGTGTAAGGTAGGCTCAAGGATGTACTGTACAACACGGGGAACGCAGCCAATATTTTGTGATAACCGTAAATGGAAAGTAACCTTTAAAAACCGTATAAAAATAATAAATAAATATCCCCCTAGATGGGCTCCAGAGCCAGAAAAAAAAAGTGAAAATCCATAAAAGGAGAGAAATCAAGAAAATGAGCAAAAAAGCTTGAGCTCTGCTTGTTTGCAAAGCCACATTTTCCCCCAGCCGTTAATTGAGGAAGTCAAACCACTCTGCGTGACTTCTTTATGAAACAGAACACTTACTCTCGAAGAGAATGCACTCACAAGAAGAAAGAGGTCACGTTACCCTTCGATATAAAGTCATCCCCCTCATAAAGTCGAGGCAATCAACATGAGAACATGATTTATGGATCCAGTCTCTAATTTGGCAAAACACCTGAAAACATAATTTTACTTAGATTAACTAGAGGTTCTCTAAAGGAAATACTCTCTGAAGACAAAAATAAACATTGACTCAAGCTGGAGGGATTTGGGTAACTTCCCTGGCGGTCCAGTGGTTAAGACTCCACGCTTCCACTGCAGGGGGTGTGGGCTCGATCCCTGGTCGGGGAACTGAGATCCCGCATGCCGCACTGCATGACCAAAAAAAAAAAAAAAAAAAAAACCGACCTGGAGGGATTTTTTTAGGGCATGAAAGTGGAACTTACATAGATTTGGTTTCTCTTGTAGCGCTGGTACAGGTTATGCATGATGGCACCTCCGTGGAGCTCAGTCAAGGTGGCCATGTCATCCACGCCCTCCTCATCCATGGGGTCCATAGCCATCACCTTCTGGTGTGTAATTGTGCTCTGCTTGTATGTGAATACCTGATGGGGGGGAATGAATTCAACGGTTTAGTTATCAGCGATGAACGGTTTCCACAGACGTTTCCCCAACTTACAATACGACCTCAATACAGTACCAGCAAAAAGATCCAGAATCCACCAGCAAAAAACAGACTGCAGAGAACTCTTTCATTTCCTTTATGCCACCTACCTATTTTTAAAGGTAGCAATTATTTTGAAAATTGACATTAGATGTTCCTAAAAGACATGAATAGTTCAAGTACTAAACATCCTTTGGGAATCACAGAAATGATAAATTTTCAGTTCACTTTTCTACCACTGATACAAAGCAGTAACAGTTAAGAAGCTGGCTGACCAAGCTTTCAGAAAGTAAATTGATTTCACTATATAATATATTCAAAGGACCATGTGATATATTTCAAAGCTTCCTAATAAAGCCCTTCAATTTAAGTGTTACATAAATTCACCTTATTGTCTGTACATTTGTTCAGACATTGGAACACATCTCCTCAGGAATGTCTGAAAAATATCCTTGGACACGATCCCCTCTCAACTGAGATATACAGCATTCACGTGATCTTTAGGCAAAACAAAGCCTCTCAAATGTAAAATACAATCGGTTTGCCTGCTTGACAGCCTGTCTTCCTTTAAATTCCAAACACCAGTGGTGAGTGCTGCATACGTGTCGTAGCGTGTACACAAGACAACTCTGATACTGTGGCACTGATCACAGAATGTGCATGTATTTCTAAAATCTACACAGGGCTCTGTTATTACCACTGGTTAGGTAGAGGATTAATCACATCCAGTCAGCTCCATCCACTGACCAGTTTGACCAGTTTTACAAACTCCTGTACATAAAACAAGCATTCAGTGATGGAGGCTACCTCCTATTTATTCATTGTATACTTTTACTATATTCATCCTTAAAATACAAACACCAAGATGTAAAAGCAAGATGTAAATAACACAAAAAATGCAGTCTTCATAAGCACACGTGCTCACGTGTGCACATACACACAACAACTTTTTCGAATACTATCTGCAGGTTGGGGAACTCTATTTTAAAATATCAACCAGTTGCCTTCATGGCAACAAACGGTATGTTACTGCAAAAGGGAAGGACACACTAAGAAAGGCAGAAGTACCAACCCAATGGCTTCCATAAGCCACGAAAAGTGGCATGTTTTATTTTTCCAGAGAAAAATGAAAACTTCAGCCGTGGCGTTTCTGCCACATGAACCACAAGAGTCAGTCAAAACCAGTCCTGAGAAACTGCCTGAGGCCAGGGCAGACCCCAGACATCTCTTCTGAGGCCCAGCCACTTTCTCCAGCTGCCTCCTGGGCCCAGACATCCGCCAGGAGATGTGTGGTCCCCTCCTCCCGGCCAGGGGGCCACTGTGCCACGTAAGCGCCCCACAGGGTAGGACAGGCCTGTGGCCACTGAGGGAGTGCGTGCAATGTGGGCTGTGCCACAGCCAGGATAACTAGGTATTAGAGAAAAATGCGCAGGAAATTCCAGAGTGTAGGAACACTTAGGACACCAGCCCTTCACTTTAACTCATCAACACCATGGAAGAAAATTAAAGAAACAGATTTAGGCTGAGAGTAGCCTGGAAACTGCCAGAAGTGAACGGCTGAAACTCCCTGCCCTTCCCCAGCTCGCTCTATGCCTATGGGGCCAATCCAGGCAGGTTTTCCAGAAACACTACAACTGAGCAGGGTTCTTGGGTTTTTCCCCTACGGTGACCGTGAGGCTACCCATGGCCAGCTGAGGGGTGCAAAGCAGTGTCGTGTCACCCTCTGCACCCAGCACCAGGAGGACCTCTTCACCCTGCCGGCTCAGCGCTCCTGCCAACACGAGGGCAAGGCCGTTACACAAGTTCCCCAGGACAATTTCCTTGTAGGGGAGACGACAGGGCACCAGCACAACTGTCTCCTGCTCAAGCCCCTGCAGACTCACTCCACATCAGCAAGTCCTTCCCAGAGGGAACCCTTCTTCTACTAATCGTCTCTGAGTATACTGAGAATTCCAGAATTTGAGGATAGAAATAATTTAGAATATTACAATTGTTGTCTGTATTTCTAGTGATTCTGCTTTTTGGAAATAACCATACACACCCTACAACTGACACTGAAGATTTACATAACGACTAAATACTTATGTCATATGTAAACATTTCATTGTCTTTTTTTAACGCTCTGGGAACAGCAAGACAATGCGTGAGTCCAAGTAAGCAGCTCACAGCTGGGCACCTGGTCTCTGAAAAAATGGCTAAAACTGTAAATAGAGTCCCCACCTTTGTACATTTGACTTCCTCGTATGTTTTTAGGCACACACAGATGTGGGCACGTGGCTATTCCAGGAGTGGGAAAATCAAGAGAACTAGCATTATTCCTTCTCCTGACCTCAGGGAGACAGAATCATGATGGAAGATAACAGTTACGAAAACAAGAGGCTGTGAACAGAAAAGACAGAACCATCATGCCAAGACAGAGGCCTGCAGCTGCTCGAAACAGTGACTATTTCAAAGAAAAATGGGATAGTAGAGAAAATGTATTTGTGAAGGAAAGGCAGGGAGAGGGGCTTCCCTGGTGGCACAGTGGTTGAGAATCCGCCTGCCAATGCAGGGGACACGGGTTCGAGCCCTGGTCTGGGAGGATCCCACATGCCGCAGAGCAACTGGGCCCGTGAGCCACAACTACTGAGCCTGCGCGTCTGGAGCCTGTGCTCCGCAACAAGAGAGGCCACGATAATGAGAGGCCCGCGCACCGCGATGAAGAGTGGTCCTCACTTGCCGCAACTAGAGAAAGCCCTCGCACAGAAACGAAGACCCAACACAGCCAAAAATAAATAATAAATAAAATTAAAAAAAAAAAAAAAAGAAAGGCAGGGAGAACCAGCCATTCAGTGATGGGTTAATATTTGTAAAGATTTTACAGTGGTGCCTGGCACATTGATAAGTGTCTGATAAATTAACGAAGAAAATCCATACATTCAAGCAAATATTTACTGGTATGTTCTAAGCATCGGGAATACAGCTTACATTCCAGTAAAGGGAAGGAAAAAACAAAAATGGACAAGTAAATATATAGCATCGCGCAGATGGTGATGAATATCTATGAAGACACACATGAGTATAAGGTGATTAAGCACCCAGAGGGATTACTTTATGTTAAGTGTTTGAGGATACCTCACTGATCACGTAACATCAAAGTAGGAACACTAAGGAAGTAAGGAATGGAAACAGCCCCCCGCATTCACTGTGTTAAAGCACATTGGTTGAATAAACACCTAATTTGGAAATATTTCAAAGGATTAATAAGACTCACAATCTTATTCAAGAATTTTTAAGGAGAGCCCCCCGAACTACCAACAGTCATTCCCAGGCAACAACGAACGGCGTACTAGCTGCACAAGATAATCTCCAAACAGCAAAAAAGAAAATTCTAGGTTTAAAGAATGGAATTCTTTTTACAGGAAATTTTTGGAAACAAACAACAGCCAAAACACAATAACAAAATGAATTCCTCAAAACCCAACTCAAAATAAACTGAGTGACTTTGACGGAGCATATACTAGAAGAAAGGTGGTATGGTTAAGAAAAGGAGCAAAATATAGACGATTAATAGACAGGAAATCAATTTAGAAAAAATGGGGGCTCAGAACAAATAGCTCCTGTTATAGAAATACAAGCCACTGGTCACAAGACAGACTGGATTAAGTGTGGGAGCAGAACAAAGGCCACCAATCAACACAACTGGAAAAACAACTCAGAGAAGGTTTGCCCAACGCTGGGTCCACTTCTGTATGAAAAAATGAAAAGGCATGAAGTCAATTAATTAGATTAAAAAAACAGCTGAGCCATTATCAATCCCCTTTTATTTTAATCTTAGGATAGTACAAATATGGCAGGAAACCCCCATCACGCTTACATCAGAGTTTTTATTGTCTATAGGGATATACACAGATTTCCCTTATTACAATTCGTTAGGAACCCCCAGTCGTAAAAATGTAACTTTTCTGATTAAAGAGAAAGAAAAAAAAAAAACAACAAAAAACCCTCATCATGTCCTCTCCTGCTGGACGGATGGGATAGAGGGTGTTCTCGATCTGGGCAACTTCATCTCCCGTGAGCCTGGTGTTTCTTCTAGAGCAGTTCTCAATTTTGCCCCCCAGGGCGCAGTTGGCAAGTTTTGTAAACATTTTTGGTTGTCACAACTGTGGGAGAGGGGAAAGGATGCTGGCATCCAGTCAGTAAAGGCCAGGAATGCTGCTATAAACATCAAAGAATTATCCAGCCCAAATGTCAGGAAGCCAAGGTGGAGATACCCCAGTCTAGGAGTGCCCTGGTATGCCATCCAACCAGATGTCTAGGTACATACCAGGAAAAAATGATGAGTCAGCCAATGCCATAAGCAAAACCTTTCATAAAATAAAGACAAATCTTTTGGAAACAATTTTTAAAATAAAAACATTTAATAGAGGTAAATCAAAGGTCAGCATGACAATATTATATAATTTAGTTTTTGATTCGTATTTGACCCAAGTTAGGAAGGGTGATGGTGATAAAGATGATTATGGTTACTAGGCAATGGGGTTTGCTTATATTTTTTATTATTTTCTTCTTTCTTAAATTTTTATTGGAGTATAGTTTATTTACAATGCTGTATTAGTTTCAGGTGTATAGCAAAGTAAATCTGTTATACATACACATATATCCACTCTTCTTTAGATTCTTTTCCCATATAGGTCATTACAGAGTACTGAGTAGAGTTCCCTGTGCTCCACAGTAGGTTCTTATCAGTTATTTATTCTATATATAGCAGTGTGTATACGTCAATCCCAATCTTCCAATTTACCCCTCCCCCCTTACCCTCTGGTAACCATAAGTTTATTTTCTACATCTGCAACTCTATTTCTGTTTTGTAGAGTTACAGATGTTATTATTTGCTAATTGTACTACATTATAGTCAGACAATATGGTCCACACTATTTCCATCTCTGTCTCCCTGACCCAGGGTTCTTGTACCTGCTGTTCTGGGCCACTGACATCCCATTACTCTCCTCCTTGACGTCTCCGCCCAAATGGTACCCTCTCAGAAGGCACCAGCGGTCTTGTCTGAAAGACACCCTGCCACCTTCCTCCTTATTCTATCACGTGTGCTGTCTTCATAGCTCCTATGACGGTTTGTAATCACTTATCTAACCTATTGTCTTCCTCGTTTCAAAACCATCTCACCCCCAACTCTGAAACCTCTGGTCAGTATCTTTCAACTCTCTGGACCACAGCCTACAGGGGAAAATGTGTTTCACACTGTAAGCTACCATACGCAGAGTTTCATACGAGTTTCGTAAAACACCGCCATGTTTGGTGCATCCCAATATTTTCTCTTTGTTTTAAATGTCAGCTGTGACCCTCTGAACCGACTTCACACCTCACTATCGTGAAAACTCAGTTTGAAAACTCTACAAAGGCAGGAAGCATGCCTATCTTGTTCCTCAGTGCCCAGCCTTGGTCCACGATACAGACTCAATAAATACTGAATAAATGATCCTGGCCTTCAAAATGGGTATAACATACAAGGAGAAGCAGAGTCGGGTCATGACCAAAACATGGCCTTGGACTCAGATCTGGCTGGACTCCGTTTTCCTAGATCTATGCTTTTATAGCTCAGGAACAATGAGCCAGGCGCTTAACTTCCCTGGCCCATGATTTTCCCCACTGATAAAGAAAAATGATGAAAATCATCCTTACTCATAGAATTACTGTGAAAACTACAGAACATAATGTAAGTAAAAGTCACAGCAATTGGCACCAACGAGGGCTTAGTAAAAGGGAGCAACTCCTATAAGGGGGTCATGGTGCAAGGAACAACGCAGAACATTCTCTAAGCAAAGAATCCAGAGTCTTAGAGACAGAGGGACCCCTACTCCTCAGACAAGGGCCTGAACACCAGCTGTGAGGGGCGGGAGAGGGCGGGCAGGGGGAGCGGCTCATTCAGTTCTACGTTTTTTACGATGATCTTGACCAGCACGGTATCTGCTGAAAACTATTTGACACGATGCTTTCTTCTTCCATTTTAATCCCTTTGCACAAATCTGGCTGGCCTTGTTTAGATTTCCTCTGGAACTCCACATTGTTTCAGGGGGGAGGACTCTCTTAATTTTCTTTCCACCTTTCTTTCGTTTACTGGCTCATGAATTAAAGCGTGATCGACGAGAAAGGTTAAGACCTTTGCCTCCTGACATGTGGCCAAAGTGAGCGATCATGTAAACCCAAAACAAGCTTCCTCATGTCAAGCTTCACGGACTCCAGCCCTCATTGGCTATAATCTTAGGACAGGCTGCAGAAGGAAGCCACCTACTTCACTGAAACTCTGCCTTGGCCTGTTTTGCTGCTGCCCCAGGAGACTGGAGAAATATTTGGAACACAAAAATGTGAAGTCCGCTAGAAATTTCCATTAGAATCTAATCAAAGGCAAAATGATACATGTGTACTCTCCTAGTGTGCGGGGGGCGGGGGGGGGGGGATGGCACCAGTGCTTTGCCTTCAGGTCAAATTTGTCCTCTTAATTACATGGCACAGGGGGGTAAAATGATCATTATATAAATAAAGATTCTGTGACTTTAACCTCCCCCTTGAGTTTGTGAGATAACTGACTTCTAATTATAGATAAAACAAAGATTATTTTCTTTTTCAAAGACTCAAACGGGTTGTGAGATTAAGTCATTTAAACTGTCAGTGGGTTTTCAATGCCCAGCATGGCGCAGTGCATGACATTCGGGTATAAAACCAAAATAGCAAAGAGGGGTGGATAGAGGGCACCGGTACTCACTGAGCCCTGGCTGCACGCGTCAGGCACACCTGATCCTCAGCAGGGGAGGAAACACCGTTGCTCATTTCTTAAAGAATCAACTCAAGAAGATTCAGAGAAGTTAGGAAACCTACCCAATAGCACACAGCACAGCTAGCATTCAATTCCTTGGGATCATGGAAAAGGTGCATCCCACCTTAGGGGGATGCTAGGTCACAGGCAGCCTTTTAAATTCCAGCTCTGCCACTAACTGGCTGGCAATCCCTGGCACGTTCAGTGGAGTCAATGTTTAAGAACCCTGGCCCTCTGAAGGAGAGCAGGAGAGGAGAGGGGGAGGGGAAAGCACACTGTGCACCGCCCTCCCAGTGTGCTGGGTTTAATCCCTCACTTATTCTGTGATTTTTCATTTATTTACTCTGTCCAGCTCCCTCGGTCATTCGTGCCAGGCTGTGAGCTGGAGCCCAGGCATACAATGATGAATTAAATGGCCTCCTTCAAAGAGCTTACTGACCACCGAGGGATCAGAAAAATAAACAGGCAATCCTAACCACACGGTGGGGTCTGTCACAGAGGGAAGTCCCAGAGTCGGATGGGAACTGGCCACGTGGGACAGACCACAGCCAGGCAAGAGCCGATACAAAGCCGAGACACAGCACAGGACATCCGCGTAGCAGAGGGCGGCTGAGGCGGGGGCTGTGTGCACGGCAGTGGCACTTGGCCTCGGACCTAAGGGACCGAGGGCTACGTAAGCAGCTCCTTAAGGGGGGCAGACACTTGTACCTATGCATTATCACGGACAAGTCAGTACCAAATGTGACACTGAGACTGCTGTTCGAGAGACGAGATTAAAGAACAAATCTCACTACAAAATGCAATTCAAGGAGGCCAACTTTCTAGAAACTCCACGTGAAAGCGGTGTCTGAACCACCACTGGGAGCGATCGCTACACACACTGTTGTCCCCCAAAGGGAGGGTGTCTTCCTGCTTTCATGTGCACAAATACCACCGCCAAAAGCATCAGCGGTGATACGTCCAACCCAACAAAGTCAGGAGGCTCTGGCTACCAGTCACTAACAGTCAGCCTTAACCACTGAGCCTGAACTCTCCGAGGACACTGCAGAGTGTGCGGGCAGACGGAGAGGATTAAGAGTGCAAGAAGCCGAGGACACCCCGGAAGCTAACCTGTGGACGGCGCATCTGCCCGTGGACCCGCAGAGCCCTGCTACACCACCAGCAGTGCGAAAAGCAGCTCGCTCACCTGTACCGGCACCGAAGGAAGGCCCAGACGATGCACTGGCCCTGACCCTTCCCCGGTGAACCGCAGAAAAAAGTTAACGGTCACATTGAGCTGGCATGGTTGGAAGGAATGACTAATACACAAACACGCACACACAAAAGAACATCCTAGACTATCTGCATATTAGGGAAAATAAGATCTCAAATCGGCACTTCCACACATTAGGAATTGTGATTTTATAGAAGAATTATGTACAGATTTTATTTATTTGTTTGTTTGTTTGTTTATTTATGGGCCACACCGTGCAGCACGTGGGATCTTAGTGCCCCGACCAGGGATCGAACCTGTGTCCCCTGCAATGAGAGCGCAGAGTCTTGACCACTGGGCCGCCAGGGAAGTCCCTGTACAGATTTCTTTTAAATGCTAACCTCTATTACTTTTTTTTTTTTTCCATAAGAGAAAAGTTTAGGAAAATCTTCTGCGCAAAGAAAAATCACGCTTGTTTCAGCTGTGCTAGGTTATGTCTTCTAAAGCTTTCTCGCTGTTGCCACCACCAGGTAGGCCCAACCTACCCTGAAAAGGACGATCTTCATGCTCCTTAAGCTAGACTTTCCACGTTGAATTCAGTGTTGAGAAAAAGATCGCTATTTTCTAATGTGTTTTCATTACAGAGGTATACTAAGGTAAATTTATGATGAAATTATACTGTGCACACGTATGGTATAATCCTAGGTTTATTTTTTTAAACACACACAAGGGCAAGCACAGAGGCATACACATACCCACACACACACACACACACACACCAGCAACTGTACTCTTGGGCATTTGTTCTGAATAAATGAAAGCTTACGTCGGCACAAAAAATTTACACGTGAATGTTCAGAGCAGCTTTATCTGTAACAGGCAAAAGCTGAAAAAGCCAATCCCAGTTTACATGTTGTATGATTCCATTTACATAATATTCTTGAAATGAGCCAATTAGTGCAAATGAAGGCCAGACTGGTGTTGCTGGAGGCTAAGAGGGGTGGGTGGGGCGTGGGGTAGACTGCTGGATCCTTGTGCCGATGGAGAGGTTTTGGATCTCAACTATCTGATACCCTGGTTGCGATACTGTGGTCCAGTTTTGCAAGATGTTATCATCGAGGGGAAACCAGGTAAAAGGGTAACATGGGATCTGTCTGTACTAGTACTTGCACGTGGATCGACAGTGGTCTCAAAACAAAAAGCTTAATTAAAACAAAAGTTTTAAAATACATGCAAAAAGCCTAGAAGAAAATATATCAGAACTCCAATAATGGGTCACAAGCTTGTAGGTGTTTATTTTGTTTTTTTATACTTTTCTATGACTTTCCCTGTTTTCTAAAGTTTTTAAACATTTCTAGGCTTAAAGAGAAATCAGTCCCATCAAAATCATTATCAATGAACATATCTGGACACATATAACTAATTCAATGAATCTTTTAAAAATGAGTATTGCAGAACTGCTTTCAAAAAAACAACAAAAAACAAAATGAAATAATAAACCTCCCCCAAGGGTTACCAGCTATTAGAAAGGGCTTTCCTAACCCACCTATTTTACACATAGTAAGTTTCAGCCCAGAGAAACTCTACAAAGCAAGAAGCAGGGAAGGGAGGAAAGCCCAGGAACCCCAATTCTTGAGACAAATGGTTGACCAGCTCTCGCTTCTGAAGTTCCTTTACTTCTGTCCTAATGTCCTACTCCTTGTTCTAATTCAAGCACCCCTTTCTGATCCCTTTTTCCCCAGTTACAAGTCCAGACCCCTAACTTGAACTCTGGTATAGAATCTCCATTCCTGTAATTCCAAACCACCCTGATGTGTCAAAAACACCTCAAACAAAACCCCCAAAACAAAAACAGACCTTGTCCACATCAGGAATGACACTCTCATTGCCAGCTTCCCAAGCGAGAAACCGAAGTCCACCTAAAATCCCTCCCCTTTGCTGGCCACCATGCCTACCTTCCAAGTCCTGGCAATTGATTAAAAGACCGACACCACCTGGATTCCATCGTCTCTCCACTCCCTCCTCCTGCCTCGGCTCTCACCACTCACATGTTTCACCTGGACCCCAGTAACTGCTTCCTAACTAGTTTCTCTGCCTCCAGACTCCCGTGGTATGAATCCAGTGGTTCTCAATTTGGAGGCTAAGAAAAGTTTTGAGTTCTAACTTTAATGATTAAAAAAATGTTTTTACTACTTTTAATGACAATTTTTCCAGGCATTGATAACTTAGAATGGAAAGAAACTTCCAGAGATGAAACTTTGGTTTCTTTGTCTGGTGTTTCCCAAACTGGGATCGACTAGGACCTTGAAGGGGACGCCACTCAGGTCTGAACAGCATAGACTTGGATGGACTTGAACCCTACTCTGCTGTCGATTGGCCGAGCAATCTCAACTTGCTCCGGTGACTCTGCTTTCTCACCCTCAGCTGCACCAGCTACAAAACGAGGATAATAATAATACCTACATCTCGTAGAGTGTTAGGGAGAAAAAGGAGTAAGACAATGCCCATAAAGGATTTGGTACAGTTCTTGGTACTGAGTGAGCAACTCAGATATTCCTGTTGTTAGGTACCGTTACCAGTGATGTAATCTTATCGTGCCCTGACTGAAACTCTCTCAGGGTTTGTTCCCAATCACTTCCAGGATAAGCAATAATCTCCTTAGTGTGGTTTCCCTACAATGCCTTTCCTGAGGGGCTCCTGCTGCTTCTCCAGACGCATCAGTCTCTGGCCCCCTCTCCCGCGCTCCCTGCTTTCCACACCGCGGTGAACCCTCTTTGGGTCTGTTCTGCATTCCTCCAGGTCACCCCTCTTCCCAACCTCAACCACCGTGCCCCACCTGACTGCAGTGTCCTTCTCTTCCACAGCACCTTGGACAGAACCCTCTCCTGTCACCACCTTACGCTGTAATCTCCCCTCTCCTACCTCTGCCTAGGAACCGGGCATAGCCAAACTTTCAGCTCCTGGGTGGAAGTGACTGATTTCCTGGGCTACCATGATGAGGATCTGGGGCTGCAGATGGGCCAGTGAAGGAGGGCAAATCGTGATGTCTACAGCAGTTGGGAGTGAGCTGCCATCCTTGTACTGGACCGGGACTGGGCCTCATGAAAACCTCTGGGTCCTTATTGCCTAGTCAAACATCTGGCACCAGTGGCTACTTAACTAACTGTCCGCTAAAGGGATGAGCACCAGCGGCCCTTCGAGGATGCTGAGGTCATATACTGAGCACCTGCGTCTGTCACCTAAAACCTAACTCCAAAGGCTGAGTTGTAAGTGAACATTTTTCATTTATGGGCTGTCTTGAAACTGCCTTTAAACTAAATAATATGACAGTAATTCCTCTTAAGTGAAATGAAAAAAGCCTATTTGAGCCAAATACCCACACATCTTGGAGTTTCAAAACAGAGTCAGAATCAATTTTATGAATCCTATCTTTCAGCATTCTGTTTTTTTGTGTGCCACTCATTTCCTAGTGTCAAGTAAGAATTAAGAGATACCATGCAAAGTATTTGTTAATCCAGTGAACAAAAATAGAATCGGAATGACTCCAGATTCTAGACTGAAACCAGAAGTCATTTTTGGCTGCTAGTTTGGTAAAATATCTACAAAGGGGCAAGAGGTCAGCTTGGCTCAAACTGATGGTACAAGAACTAGGAGAAAACACACCACCCAGGAGATAATACGAAAGGGCAGAAACAAAGCACAACAGCTTGGAACATGGAACAGTGAACTCCCACACCTTCCCTGTGTGCCAAACCCCACCACCACCAAGGAAATCTCTAGACATGTCAGCAAAATGCTACTTGAATTCCTGAAAGGATTAGGAAGAGGCAGAGGCCAGAAAAAGACTGAATAAAATATAGGTCACTAAGATGGCAAGGATCTCTTTTAAAAAGTGTAATTAATAAGAAAAATTAATACTAGGTACTGAGGTATTTTTCCATGCACTAAAATACATGAACAAAATAAGGGGCTAAAAAGAATACTGCTTGTTTGTTTTCCCCTGAAAAGTATCAACAAGGCATTCTTGTTTCTCTGTAAACATCTGTGAATGCAAAAAGCTATAAAAGCCCTGCACATCTTCTGCTAGAAATCCGGTCTGAATAGCTAAAAAGCTGGAGCACCTGAGGCTTACAGAAAATGAGGGGAATCTGGTTGAAATCTTAATCTGAAGAGCAAAGGTTATGGGGGGGATAAACGTGGCCATGTTTCTGTCAATATCATCACTCTCTGTATAGCTTCCCATCCGCCACTGAGCTCTCCCAAAAAGAGTCTGGACATCCTTCCTTTCTGGCAATATCTTTATGAAACCTTGGCAATATCCTTATAAAAGCTAGTATCTCTTCAAATTTCAATTTTAGAATGTTATAGATTCAAAACACAGTACAAAGACAAAGGGGTCCCCACCCCGTCTCACTCACTCCCAAATGGTCCATATTCCCATCAGAGAGTACCTCCTCCTCACAGATGCAGACCCCAACACTGCAAGCTTGACCCCCGCTCCTCCTTTCACTACAACACACCTACAATACTCAGGCTTCACCCATCCACGCCAATCCACCTTCATCTACTTTCCAGGGGCAAAGATAATGGGAGAAGAGCAGATGGAAACTGATACGAACATGATGACGAAAATTCACCAAGTGACAGCCTCTCACCTCACGGACATCTGAAAACTGAGAAGTTGCATCAAACTCAGAGCAGCCAATTCCCTCAAAGACCCCAAGATCTGCATTAGAAATGACTGGATAAATCCGCATTATTTTTATCACTATATATATATATTAAAAAAGTTTTTTTTTAAATTCCTTTCGTCTTGATAGCTATATATGCTCCTGTTAAAAGTATGTGAGCTAACAGACTGCTGGAGGGAGTGTAAAATGGTGCAGCTGCTTTGGAGTTAGTTGTCCAATAGGGCAAACAAAGTTACCATCTGTCCCACCAATTCCACACCTAGGTATAGGCCCAAGAGAAATGAAAACAAATGTCCATGGAAAAAACTTATACACAAATGTTCCTAGCAGCATGATTTCTCTATGCCAAAAAGTGAAAACAATCCAAATGTCTATCAACAGATGGGTGGGTAAACATCATGTGGTATACCTATACAATGGAATACTATTCAGCAAGAAAAAGGGATGAAGTACTGATAAATGCAAACACGGATGAACCTTGAAAGCATTATGCCAAGTGAAAGAGGTCAGACCCAAAAGGTCACACATTATATGATCCCATTTATAGCAAATGTCCAGAATAAGCAAATCCCGAGACAGAAAGTAGATTAGTGGTAGCCAGGCACTGGGGAGGATGGGAGGGGAAATGGGGAGTGACAGCTCATGGGTCTGAGGTTTCCTTCTGGGCGGTAAAAATGTTCTAAAACTGACTGTGGTGATGACTGCACAACCCTGTGAATCACCTTAACACCAGTGAACTGTACACTTTAAATGGGTGTAATCTACGGGAGGTGAATCATATCTCAAATTGTTGTTTTTAAAAAAAAATACTTGACAAACTGGAGAACACTTATACCAACAGAACTCCACGCACTGGAGTGAAGGTTCTGAGCCCCGTGTCAGGTTTCCCAACCTGGGGATGTGGCAACAGGAGGAGAAATTCCTAGAAAATCAGACTTTGAAGGCTACCGGGATTTGATTATAGGACTTCGACAGGACTGGGGGAAACAGAGACTCCACTCTTGCAGGGCACACACAAAGTACTGTGCGCATTGGCCCCAGGGGAAGGAGAGTGACCCCATAGGAGACTGAACCAGACCTACCTGCTGGTGCTGGAGGGTCTCTTGCAGAGGTGGGAGGTGGCTGTGTCTCACCATGAGGACAAGGACACTGGCAGCAGAAGTTCTGGGAAGTACTCCTTGGCGTGAGCCCTCCCAGAGTCCGCCATTAGCCCCACCAAAGAGCCCAGGTAGGCTCCAGTGTTGGGTCATCTCAGGCCAACCAACCAACAGGGAGGGAACCCAGCCCCACCCATCAGCAGACAAGTGGATTAAAGTTTTACTGAGCTCTGCCCACCAGAGCAACAGCCAGCTCTACCCACCACCAGTCCCTCCCATCAGGAAACCTGCACAAGCCTCTTAGATAGCCTAATCCACCAGAGGGCAGACAGCAGAAGCAAGAAGAACTACAATCCTGCAGCCTGTGGAACAAAAACCACATTCACAGAAAGATGGACAAGATGAAAAGGCAGAGGGCTATGTACCAGATGAAGGAACAAGATAAAACCCCAGAAAAACTAAATGGAGATATGCAACCTTCCAGAAAAGGAATTCAGAATAATGATAGTGAAGATGATCCAGGACCTCGGAAAAAGAATGGAGGCAAAGATCTAGAGGATGCAAGAAATGTTTAACAAAGACCTAGAAGAACTGAAGAACAAACAGAGATGAACAATTCAATAACTGAAACGAAAAATACAGTAGAAGGAATCAATAGCACAGTAACTGAGGCAGCAGAACGGATAAGTGACCTGGAAGACAGAATGGTGGAATTCACTGCTACGGAACAGAATAAAGAAAAAAGAATGAAAAGAAATGAAGACAGCCTAAGAGACCTCTGGGACAACATTAAACGCAACAACATTCGCATTATAGGGGTCCCAGAAGGAGAAGAGAGAGAGAAAGGACCAGAGAAAATATATGAAGAGATTATAGTTGAAAACTTCCCTAATATGGGAAAGGAAATAGCCACCCAAGTCCAGGAAGCACAGAGAGTCCCAGGCAGGATAAACCCAAGGAGAAACACGCTGAGACACATAGTAATCAAAGTGGCAAAAATTAAACACAAAGAAAAATTATTCAAAGCAGCAAGGGAAAAACAACAAAAAACATACAAGGGAACTCCCATAAGGTTAACAGCTGATTTCTCAGCAGAAGCCCTACAAGCCAGAAGGGAGTGGCATGACATATTTAAAGTGATGAAAGGGAAGAACCTACAACCAAGATTACTCTACCCAGCAAGGATCTCATTCAGATTCGACAGAGAAATCAAAAGCTTTACAGACAAGCAGAAGCTAAGAGAATTCAGCACCACCAAACCAGCTCTACAACAAATGCTAAAGGAACTTCTCTAGGTGGGAAACACAAGAGGAGAAAAGGACCTACAAAAACAAACCCCAAACAATTAAGAAAACGGTAATAGGAACATAGGAACATACATATTGATAATTACCTTAAACGTGAATGGATTAAATGCTCCAACCAAAAGACACAGGCTTGCTGAATGGATACAAAAACAAGACCCATATATATGCTCTCTACAAGAGACCCACTTCAGACCTAGGGACACATACAGACTGAAAGTGAGGGGATGGAAAAAGATAGTCCATGCAAATGGAAATCAAAAGAAAGCTGGAGTAGCAATACTCTTTATCAGGTAAAATAGACTTAAAATAAAGAATGTTACAAGAGACAAGGAAGGACACTACATAATGATCAAGGGATCAATCCAAGAAGAAGGTATAACAATTATAAATATATATGCACCCAACATAGGAGCACATCAATACATAAGGCAACTGCTAACAGCTATAAAAGAGGAAATTGACAGTAACACAATAATAGTGGGGGACTTTTAACACCTCACTTACACCAATGGACAGATCATTCAAACAGAAAATTAATAAGGAAACACAAGCTTTAAATGACACAATAGACCAGATAGATTTAATTGATATTTATAGGACATTCCATCCGAAAACAGCAGATTCCACTTTCTTCTCAAGTGCGCACGGAACATTCTCCAGGATGGATCACATCTTGGGTCACAAATCAAGTCTCAGTAAATTTAAGAAAACTGAAATCATACCAAGCATCTTTTCTGACCACAACGCTATGAGATTAGAAATCAATTACAGGGAAAAAAACGTAAAACACACAAACACATGGAGGCTAAACAACATGTTACTAAATAACCAAGAGATCACTGAAGAAATCAAAGAGGAAATCAAAAAATACCTAGAGACAAATGACAATGAAAACACGATGGTCCAAAACCTACGGGATGCAGCAAAAGCAGTTCTAAGAGGGAAGTTTATAGCAATACAAGCCTACCTCAAGAAACAAAAAAAATCTCAAGTAAACAATCTAACGTTACACCTAAAGGAACTAGAGAATGAAGAGCAAACAAAACCCAAAGTTAGCAGAAGGAAAGAAATCATAAAGATCAGAGCAGAAATAAATGAAATAGAAACAAAGGAAACAATAGCAAAGGTCAATAAAACTGAAAGCTGGTTCTTTGAGAAGATAAACAAAATTGATAAACCATTAGCCAATAATAATTAGAATATTATTATTTAGAGGAAATGCTCACTGAAATATTTGGGGGTGAAGGGCTTTATGCAAGTAACTTACTCTTGAATCGTTCAGAAAAATGTTATGTATATATATTATTTGTGTGTGTGTGTGAATACATGTAGATCTAGATGTATATGGAAGAGAAACAGCAAACAATAAAGCAAAGAGTAAAATGCTAATGTGTGAACCTATGTAAAGGATATGTGGGTGTTCGTTGTACTATTGTTATTCTTGCAACTTTCTTTAAGATTGAAGTTATTTCCAAAAAAGTTAAAAAAAATAAAATATGAAAGCTTTCTCTTTCCTGATTTTTTTCCTACGCATATACATCACACACAGAGATGTTTTAAAACATAAAGAGGATAGAGCTATATATTTAAAAAAATAAAGATAAAAATAAAGAAATAAAAAAAATACTTGAGTTAAGCACTTGGCCCCGATGGTGACACACGCAGACACTCCATATACACCGGTGCCCTTCCCTCGCGGGCACACCGAGCCCCCCTTAAACGCTGAAACTCACCAGCTGGAGCCCCTCTGACACCATGCTGACCACCAGGCTCCAAAAGGGAACCAAGGGCAGGAACTCGGTAATACCAGCACTCCCGGAACGAGGAAGGTCAGCCGGAGCACGACAAATGGACCCAACCCATAAAAATCAGAGGCTCAGAGCTGAGCCCCAGGCAGTCTGGAGGGGCAGGGCCAGGAAGAGAGCAGAGGACGGAAATGATGGAGCCGGGAAGGAACAGGCTGAGGATGCCCACGTCCCCCTCACACTGGACTGGCCTGGCCACTGTCCCTGGGTGTGCCCTGCTCCTTCCCGCCCCCTGTTCCCTGCCAGCTGTTCTCCAGGCACATCTCCACCATCTTGCCACCAACCCGTCCCTGTCTGGTTTTACACCGGCTTGTGTAAAAGCAGTGCAACACTAACAAGGGGCCTTGCCATGCACACCTCGTCCAAGGTAAAGTGCCCGTCCACCATTCAGACAGGAGAGCCCTTTGCTGTTCACCTTCTGGGTGTTTAGCACCCAGGCCCCGGCCCCTAAATGCCTCTGGCCTCAGTTTCAGTGGTAACAGGACAGAACCCCACACACTTCCAAATGCCATAACGCCCCCGTCAGGAAGGCACCCAAGCTCCATAAAGCATGGGCATCTTCACTGTGGCCACATGGGGCAGATACAGGTGTATGTGGTGGATACAGGTACACCTGGCCCCTGCCCCAGACGGTCTGCCTGGGTAGAGGTTTGCAGTGGAGGTTTCTGCAATCAGCTTATGAAGAGAACCGCATGGGTGACAACTGAGAACCACTGAAGAGGACCCGAGACCACGGTCTCCCCTCGACCCTGGAGCACAGTCTGAAAGCTCCTGCCACGTGCCTGACGCGACACTGAAGATCCCTGGACCAGAAGGCTCCTGGGACAGTGAAGTAACAGCTACAAAGAGCTTGGTGCAGCACCCAGCCATGGTCCACACGTGCTGAACATCATTATTACTGATGCTCTACTGAGGCACCCCCAGGCGACTGGGCGGGGAGAGAGAACCCAGGAAAAGGGCCCATGAAACAGTTGCCATGAACAGACAGGGCAGTGTCAGCAGGACAGAATCTATAGGATATTAACCAGCCGAACATTAGGGAAGAAGAAGGGTTTCAGGATTTACATGCTTGGGTGATTTAGTAGGACACTTCAGGGAAATAAAAAAGTGAGGAGGGGACTTCCCTGGTGGCACAGTAGTTAAGAATCCACCTGCTAATGCAGGGGACACAGGTTCGAGCCCTGGTCCGGGAAGATCCCACGTGCCGCGGACTAACTAAGCCCGTGCGCCGCAACTACTGAGCCCACGTGCCACAACTACTGAAGCCCATGCACTCTAGGGCCTGTGAGCCACAACTACTGAGCCCCCGCTTGCTGCAACTAGAGAAAGCCCGCACTCAGCAACGAAGACCCAATGCAGCCAAAAATAAATAAATAAATTAATTTTTTTAAAAAAGTGAGGAGGAAGAAAATTTCAGAGATTCTGGTAGCAATTCAGCACCTACGTAGTAAAAAATAAATACATAAATAAACAACCCCCCACGTTCAACATTACCTGTAAGACCAGGGTTCAAGTCTCTGTTCCCCCATGCCCTTCACTTTGGCAACCCACTTCATTAAAGTCACAAGAGGCGATCTGTGTACTTTAATTCCAAGTGTAGTGGGAAAGGAAGGAAGAAGGTAGGAGCCTGGGTGGCCAGGTAAAAGATGGGCAGACGTGTGCATGCATGAAGGAGATGAGAAGGACCTGGGGTGAACAATCTAGCAAGCTCTGGCAGTCTCCGGGCAGGTTTCCTACTGACAGGCTGTGGCCCAGTGATTAAAAAGAAAAATTAAAACAGAAGAGCCTAAGCGCACCTGCCCTAAGAGACTCTTTGCTTTACGTTTCACTGGCAACATTTGCTTCTTTCTGTTCATAGAAGCCCTTGTGAAAAAGGCTATGGTCTAGTACTTACCGCTACAGGAACAGAGCTGCTCCTGACACACTGTAAACTACATCAAATGTATTAAGTGTTTACATGTCTTCAGAGGAGGTCTTATAAGTTGCCAATATGCTACAACAAAAAATAGGCTATACGCCCTTATTTTAAAGATCTGGCTGCTACAAATAAACTTAAAACCAGTATATGGGGTGGGGGGGGGGGAAGGAGTTTCAACATAGGGAGAGCTATCTTTGTTTAAAAAATAAAAGAGGCGATTTTAAAATGTTTAGAAGCTGCTTACATAACCCTAAGAACACCCCCTCACCCCCGCAAAAAATTATATTATTAAGAAACAATGCACGTTTTCAAATGAATTCAGTTTTAAAGTTGTTAAGGTCTTTTCATTGTGTATTAGAAGAATTATTATGGGTAATTATTTTGTGGGTTGAGCTAAGCCTATTAAAATGGAGACAATATTTCTGTACAAAAGGTAGGAACAAATTATTAGCAACGTGAACAATTCTGTTAAGCAAGCTAAAACTCAATAGTCAAGACAGATTTTCCAGATTTTAGAAAAACGGCTTAAAACGTCCTTCCTTCTACTGACACTGAAATTTGCCTCCATGAATTGAATACCCTTTAAATTATGTGTGAGTAAGCATGAAACAGCAGAGCTGGAGGTTCATTTCCATTTGAAATTTTTTAAATTTTTCAGATTTCTCCAAGATAGAAAGGACAGTTACAATTCACCAGCTCCACAGACCATCAAAACGGAGGCGCCTTTGCGGTCTGAGACACTTAATCATTAATCCAGACTCTCCAACAAAGCCACGCTCTATTTGAACTTTTAACAATGGAAGCTGAATCCTATGCCAACTCTTCTCACAAACTACTTTTCATTAATAAGCTTTTCGTAAGTGTGTCCAACAATTAAAGCCCATGATCTCTTTGTCCTGGCCTCATTATTCCAGAGTCCGGCAGGCTCGGGCTTGGAGGTTTTTCACTGGTCCAGTACATATTAGCTCACACCCGGGCTCAGCCGTGACGTTTCCTGCTGAGATGAGCACAGTATCTGATAACTAGACAAAGAGGACTGGATCAGAGAAGCCATGGGACTAATCTTTTGGGGGATTGCTATGTAGCAGACTGCTACGTGATAAACAGAAGATCAGGTGGCCAGTACATTCTTGGTTTCACAGTATAAAGTAAGCCCTTAGAAAACAGTGTCTTACAGAAAATCCTTCACAAGTATCTGTACCCTTTCGAAAATGTGTCCCCACACCTGTCGACGTGTAAATAAGTGTCATTTCCTGTTCTTTTTTTAAAATTTATTTTATTTATTTATTTTTGGCTGCATTGGGTCTTCGTTGCTGCACGCGGGCTTTCTCTAGTTGCAGCGAGCGGGGGCTACTCTTTGTCGCGATGCACGGGCTTCTCATTGCGGTGGCTCCTCTTGCTGCGGAGCATGGGCTCTAGGCGTGCGGGCTTCAGTAGTTGTGGCTCGTGGGCTCAGTAGTTGCGGCACACGGGCTTAGTTGCTCCTCGGCATGTGGGATCTTCCGGACCAGGGCTCGAACCCGTGTCCCCTGCACTGGCAGGTAGATTCTTAACCACTGTGCCACCAGGGACACCCCATAAGTGTCGTTTCCGACGCCATGTGTTGACTGAGATGGGGGTCTAAGGCGTCTGCTCACCTGCCTTTTACAAAAAGCTCTTTTGTTCAAAGTGCATTGCCTCCATGCCTGGCCCCGTGCAGGAAGCCGAGGAGATAAAAGACAGATGAGAAAGGGTGCCCAGAGCTAGTCAAGGGAAGGGGCGGGTGGGGAAACTCATCCTGAAAGTGCCTTTAAAAGGTGCTGCAATAAAGGCGCAGGGGCTCCAGGCAGAGGGAGAGGAACTCCCCCAGGGAAATCACCTCCTCACAGGGATCCTGTCACTGCGGTGATGTGACCTGACGTGAGTCAATCCACTACCTTCTAATCTGTCCAAAGTGGGTAAAAACACCCCCTCCCCAGTTATAGGGCTGTGTGAGCGTCAGACAGGTGGCTACCACGCACAGGTCGAAAGGACCTGGGAGCTCAGGCATCACTGCTGCCAACAGATGATGCCTGTCTGCTCCCGCCGGCTCAGCCCTGCACTGTCAGAGGCTTGTTTCTTTGGAGATCCCGCTGTGGACTCTGGTTCCGCTCTCCCCGCTTCCTCCTGGCCCCCTCGTACCCTGAGCCCACGGCTACTCATGTATGAGGCCAGTGCCTCCAGCCCTGGCAGCGGGCTGAAACCACACACAGCCGGCCCAGGGCAGCACCCACCTCCACACATCACAAAACCTCCCCCGTGCTCCAGCTTAAAGCGTGCTCCCCACTCCACCCTCCCCTTTTAAATCTCTAAGGCAATGACCTACTCCCAACATTTCCATAACCTGTGTGTGCACATCTATACACACGTATATGCATGAATACACATACACACGTGCATATAAAATTACGGCAATTCTTAACTAGATGACCAGGCAGGTACCTGTATTCTGTCTGGCAGTCGGTCCTCTGGGAAGGTGCTATTCTACCCCCAATTTTATAAATGAGAAAACTGAGACCCAGAGAGCCCAATTAACTTGGCTAAAGTCACGCAGTTAGTATGTGACGGGCAGGGCTGGTAGCCGAAGGTCCACCTATCAGAATATGTCAGACTATGAAACAAGGCTCGTGGACCCTCAGTGCATGTTATAGTTTCCTGTTTCAAAATATGTTGTTTCGTTTGTTTCCCTAAGGTCCTAGAACTCCTTTATCTAACTTTCTAAATAATATTAAAACCGTCACTGTCGCCTGCCCATTGCTAAAAACCAAGTTTAAAAGAAACAGTATTTTAAAAACGTCTATGCAAAGTACTTGGACTTGGCACATCAAGTACGTAGTGGTGGGTAAAATTACAGATTTTCTTCTTTTTAAAGGAGTGAAACGGTCACGGGAAATGGGAAGTTAAACACTTAACCAAAAAGCTTCTAGGTCTTCTGAGGTTCATTAAAAGCATCAAAACTTGTTTGAACAAGTTAAGCTAGGAAGGTTAAGTGAAGACACCAGTAAATAATAATTACCTGGTTACATAAGAGCTTCAAACACTTAACCCCTATTACTTCATTGCAATTTATCCCAACAAACAAAAAGCCTCACACACAAGAGGGAAAAAGTGTGTTGTCCTAAGTCACTCGATGAATCAGCTACTAAACTAGTCACAAATCACAATCCACTCACTTTTCTGTCCCCTCCTCCCCTCAAAAAAGAAAACACTCTGTTCCACGTTTCCACCCAGTTTTCCCCCTGAATCCTTAAAATGACTCTTTCATATTACCAGAAAACCATTTTCTTCCAAGCAACTTTTATCCACTTTTTTCATTTGAGTAATTCTTTATCCGATTCAGGGTTAGTCAGTTGGGCCCTGAGTATTTTACATAAATTGAAGAAACACACATTTCATTCCTATCAGATCCCCATCACATATTAACACAGATCTTTAATTTTCATAGTTTTGTTTTTCCAGTCTCAGAGCACCTTAGTGAGGTAAGTGAACAGAAAATGATTCCTGAAAATAAAAATTATATCCAATGACTCCAAGATTTATCCACACATCTTTTCCAACAACTTCGTCTAACTGTGCTACAAAAAAAAAAGAAGAGCCAAACAAAACAGGCAAATGTGTAGTTATGAAAGTAATTATGATATGAAATGCAGAATATTAAAAAATGAAACAAGAAAATTTACTCAGTTTATCTTTCTGCTAGTTAAATGAATCTACCAGAACTAAATGTCGAGTTGTTTTCTGAAAAGAAAAGGATGCGTGGTCTTGCAGCGTTATTAGAACACAAAACTGGTATAAACAGGATCCTAGAACCTAATCCACACTCAATCATTAATTCTAAGTTTCACCTTGTGTATTAGTTTTTGTCCTTAAAACTAATGTCAACCCAACTGTGAAATTAGGTGAAAGTTATAGCGACATTAAGAACACGTGTTATACTGACTACATTATTCTCAATCAATGGTTCTTAAATCAAGGTCTGCACAACTCTGAAAGTTTCACAGAAACCACAGTTAAGAAATTGGGGGCAGACCCCTCCTCACGTGGTCTGTAAAATTTGTAAATTCTCCAGTAAGTTTTCATCCAAAACAGAAGAGAGTGTGTGTGTGTGTGTGTGTGTGTGTGTGTGTGTGTGTGTATCTTCTTTGAATTAATTATCCTACAAAACCTAGAACTGAAGACTTAACTAGGTATGTTAAAATGATCAGAACCTCATCTTTAAGCAAAAGCGATGAGAATGATTTAAAGTGCCTGCTACAAAACTAAACCTCTCACTGAGACAAAGCCCAGAAATTACAAATCTGGAGTCGGGAGTACAGTTCCTCCCAATAGGTGAAAGACCCCTATTGTTGAATTAATTGTAGTGGGCAATGTCAAATGCTTAACTGAGGCTGCTAATTTTCAATAGCCAAGTGAGATATATAAGAGAATGGAATGAGTTTTTCATAAGGCTTAATTTCTTCCATTTAAAAAGCTGCTGTCTTTTAGCCTGAAATTTTGTCCTTCCTGCTTTCGGTGTGTTAAAATTGTCTTTCAAAATTAAAATGATGGCCGAAGAGTTATTAAGTGCCCTTACCCGACAATATAAAAGATGGGATAACTCTTTGCTGGTCTAGAGTATCTGGATGCAGGACTCCAAAGGCCTGAGAACCACTAAGCTACAGGATCCGGCCCCTGGGAAACATAAAATGCGGACCAATCGTAGCAAAGTCTTCGTGGGTCGTATATGGATTTTGTTTTCCAAGTAAAATGAGGCCAAACAGAAAGTCAGGCTATTAGAGGACTAATTATCACATTAGTTGCAGTGTCATAAGATTCAACAGGATTTGGATGAAGCGTCCTACACGCCAAGCTTTTTGCAACTCTGAAAACCACCTTGAAATCATGGAAGGATGATGGTCATTTCTGGGTGTGAGACAAAATGTTCTGGATGGACCTGTCAAGTCTCTTTTCTTCCTTCCCTCCCACACCTAAGCATAAAGGCTAACACCTGGCTCCAGAGAGTCCACTATCATAAAAAGAAACCCTCCTAGATTTTGATCATCACAAAAGAGCACAGGTTTCACTGATCATCTTCTGACGCCTGTATTATCTTGGTTCTTTGCTGTCAAAAGTAGCTAAAACAGGATGACGAGAAGTTGGGTGGCCACAAAGAGGTTTATAGTTAGCCAGCTGGTATTGAAAGGTGGGGAAGATCATCTTCATTGTGTAGGGCTTGCCTTTGCAGTGATGCTTCATTAATATGTGACAGGTACTAAGTACATATGATGTCCGCACAGCCCTAATGCTCTCACGCTCCCTCTCTATTCCTCAAACCAACCCTGAAAGGTTAAGTGTTACCATTTTACTGTCTAAAGTCATTCTGTTGGTGGCAGAGTCATAGCTGCAACTCTGCTCTTTGTCACCAAGTTTGTATTCAATCTAAAATACACCTCTTCATGGGGCTTCCCTGGTGGCGCAGTGGTTAAGAATCCACCTGCCAATGCAGGGGACACGGGTTCGAGCCCTGGTCCAGGAAGATCCCACATGCCGTGGAGCAACTAAGCCTGTGCGCCACAACTATCAGCCTGCGCTCTAGAGCCCGCGAGCCACAACTACTGAGCCTGTGCACCTAGAGCCCGTGCTCCGCAACAAGAGAAGCCACCGCAACAAGAAGCCAGCGAACCGCCACGAAGAGCAGCCCCCGCTCGCCGCAACTAGAGAAAGCCCGCGTGCAGCAACGAAGACCCAATGCAGCCAAAAATGAAGAAATAAAATAAATAAATTTATTAAAAAAAAAGAATGAAACACTTTCTTAATGTCTTTATTTCTTTCTGCACTTAATTTCTTTACTACAGAAATTAAAATTAAATGCATGCTGTTCATTTCTGAAAAATAATGTCACCTTTCCAAACCTTTAACCTCCCCCCACCCACCTGCTTCTCCCAATATCATTTACGACTGGTGTCCCTAGTTAAGTCTTTGGGAAACACTAGTAGCTAATACTGCTGATAGGAGTTGATACCTACCAGCTATGTACATAAGGACCAGTCTCTCCTCCAGACAACCCAAGAGGCCAGCCTGCGTCAGCACCATCACCAACATTACCGGTTACAGTTACCATAATTGGCAACTACGTAAATAGGTATAAGTCCTCCAGGGTAGAGACCATGGCTCTTCTTCAGTTGTGCCTAGGCCATCAGCATATCTTTGAGGCATATGAGGTTTTTCAACTACATTTGGAAATATGATTATTACCCAGGAAGGTTAAAATAGCAACTATTTGCAGTCCTTCAATTCTTTGCATTACCTCTAAAGCAGTTTTCTCCTTCCATTCTGATAACTGAAAAATAGCTTCAGGCCATAATCTTCACATTATGTGCATTTACTGATTGCTACAACCTCATCTGCTGCTGGACAACAGCAGAGATACAATCCGCTGCCCCACTTATTTTTTTAAACACAATGGCTTTTCCACAGGTAACTAAAAATAAATTCAAGACAGCTTCTAAGTTTAAGACTAGTCTTAAGAAAAACATTCATAGAAAAGTCACTTACAACTAAATTTGTATCATTAAAGAGTGTCTTTTTCTATGCCACCAGAATAAAGCACACACCTATAAAAGCTCAAGTCCGCAAAGAAAAAAGGCTGAATTATGAGGATACATTTAGAGACTGTTGCAGGGTTTGTGGTTGGGAGGGAAAACGTTATCCCACGGCACATTAATACAAGACCAAAGTATTTCAGGTTCTGGCTTCCTTTTCTTGTCTACACTGAAACCAAATCCTGGTTGCATGATTCAGACATAAGTTAAACATCTGGCAAAAAAACCAGATGAACAGCAAATTTAGAGAAACATCCAGTGGTGTTAAATAAATGTACCTACTTCAGAAGCCACTTGTTCACAAAATATTTGAACTAGCAAACTTGGTCATGGGAAAAAAAAAAATATTTTTTTCTTCCCCAACTTGGTCTGAAATCTTTCCAACATTTCAAAGCGTCTAAAATATATGCCAACCCATACAAAAGAAATCAAGATGGCAGGCCGCGTACATCTGCCTTAACCTAAAAACAAAAAGCCATTTTGCTCTGTCTTTAGAGCCAGCATAATAAAAGCACAAGAAGCCCAGATGGCTCAGACTCTCTTTATACAGAGTAACCGAGAAGACTGACATTTAAACTATTTACTCAGCAAGTCGGATCCTAACGGCAATTTTAGACCCGGAATTTCTATAAGACAAAGAGAAATGCTTTTAGGCAAGTAAAAAATTGTTCTCTGCTGATATCCCTTCTGCAGATGAGTCCATTCTGCCTAGCCCAGCAATTGTAGGAAAGATGCTTTTATCAGAGAGAGTCATCAATTCAGTCATCTATTTCTTATTTATACTGGCTTGAAGTATTAAACCTGACACTCCAACCCCCAGCTGCTTAAGTTTTGTGGTTTTTTTGCTTTTTTTAAAAAGAATTTTACAAAGCAAAATAAAATATATTCTCAGTTAAAGAGCCTAAGAATGGGAATGGACATTGGCAGGGAGAAAGATGAGGAAATGGCCCCATATCGGTAAGCTCAGCCTAATAGCAACTCTGACACCTTCTAGCAAGCACTCTAAAAGCTGCCGAGAGGGGGTGAGGTGGTAAATAATTTACCCTGGGTTTTTCCTGCCATGTAAAATGGCTTTTCACTAAACAGTAGACAGCATAAAAACTTTATTTCTACCCTGGGGTCAATTTTACATTTCTGAACTTGAAGTCTTTCAGGGAGAGGATGAAAAAGTAGCCATTATGTTCTGGCGATTTTTTGTTTCCCCATATGACTTCATACTTTTTAAGAAAAAGTTATACTCAAACCCAGAGGCGGTGGCCCCTTAGGAATCTCACCTCCAGTTGCCTAGCTTCTTTTTGGATTGGAAAGTCAGGTCCCAGGAACTGACAAGCCCCGAAACTGCTTCTGTCTACGCAACAGAGAAGTGACAACAAACGTATCTTTATGAATGATACTTTAAAAATTAGAAATTTGGGTCACATGGTTGTTAGGGTCAAATTGAGATCAAATTGAGTTAGGATTCAAACTGTAGAGAATTATATAAATATCAGTCTTATGCAACACTGCCACACATTATTCTAGTGCTCACAGTAATAATGTGAGATAGTGACCTTTAGAGACGGTTCAGATTTGCAACCTGTGATCATGATTTTTCTTCTATTTGCTGAATTGGGTCCTCTGGGAAGATTATACCAAATAATGTGAACTTAGGGAAAAAATTAGAAGTATCAATTATTATACAAACATGATATTACTGGTTAATTTGGTTGTGGAAATAGAAAAGATTTGCTAATTGTTGGTTAGAATGGATGGATGGACAGAGACAGAGATATAGATGCACTGAACAAGCTCTATAAAAATAAAGTCTACATAACCCACAGACATAGAAAACAGACTTATGGTTACCAAAGGGAGAAGTGGGGGGAAGGATAAACTAGAAGGTTGGGATTAACATAATACACACTACTATATATAAAATAGAGAATCAGGGGCTTCCCTGGTGGCGCAGTGGTTAAGAATCCGCCTGCCAATGCAGGGGACACGGGTTCGAGCCCTGGTCCAGGAAGATTGCACATGTCGCGGAGCAACTAAGCCCGTGCACCACAACTACTGAGCCTGTGCTCTAGAGCCCACGAGCCACAACTACTGAAGCCTGCGTGCCTAGAGTCCGTGCTCTGGAACAAGAGAAGCCACCGCAATGAGAAGCCCGTGCATGGTAACTAAGAATAGCCCCCGCTCTCCGCAACTAGAGAAAGCCCACGCGCAGCAACGAAGACCCAACGCAGCCAAAAATAAATAAATTAAATAAATAAATTTATTAAAAAAAAAAATAGAGAATCAGCAAGGACCTACTATATAGCACAGGGAAATATACTCAGTATTTTGTAATGAGCTATAAGGGAAAAGAATCTGAAAAAGAATGTATACATACACACATATGTATAACTGAATCACATAGCTGTACACCTGAAACTAACACGACACTGTAAATCAACTATACTTCACTTTAAAAAAAGGAGAATAAACAAAGTCTACATATAACTTCAGGCATATTAAAAAGGTAATACAGTTGAGGGTATAGATTTAAAAAGTCACCAGGTAACAAAAAATATAGATTCTAGGTCACACATGATATTTATTTACTGCTGTCCACAAATGACTATGCACACTTAATCATGGATGTACAGAAACAGTCCTTCACTCCGTGCATATGTAAATTAACTCATTCATTAGGGTCTTATTTTCAGTTTTATCCTAAATACATTCATTCAGAAGGCATTACTGGGCAGCAGGTATCAAAAAAAATCAAATCACTTTTTTGCCTCTGGCTTTCAGACACTAATCGAATTTCTTAACGGTTTGTGAATCCCTGCTGTGATTCCAGCTGGCCAACTACTGAACGGTTAACATCACTCCTCAGGTTCTGTTACTCTCCAGGCCTCACCACCCTCAAGCAGAAGACAGGCCCGCAGAACCAAGTGAGGCCTGGACCACATCTGAGAGGCCCTCTTTGCTGCCAGGGCTTCCTGTTTCTCTCTCAGGTGACCTTGATCCAAAGCACTCCGGGCCAAGTCTACTCACACGGAAAATGACAGCCAAAACAAGAGGATCCCCTAAGTCCTTTCCTTCCCCCAATTTCCCGTGTTCAGCAGACACCCAATAAATGCTTGGGTTAAAATGACCTGTGTAAGCCCCCTAGGAATTTCTTCCAGGAATTCCTCCAAAGCCTTTGCCAGGCAGCCATCGAGGAGCTGAAGAACAACAATGGTACCCATAGGGACCAGTGAGGGGAGAACTCGAAATGAAATGGGGATGACTGGAGATGCCACTTAAAGGGAATCTCAAAAATTCATTATAAATAATTCACTATTTAAGTCATTTCTTAAAGTTACATCTTCTCTCTTGAAAAACTGCTACACTTGGACGACGCTGTTGAATGTCGAGCAACCTGCAGTGACCGCTGTCCATCCCTCTGAGGTCAGGATGATGACACAGTCTCACCTGTACAAGGAAATAGTCATGACAATCTCTCACCTGCTCGGACGGTAGAGGCAGGAGGAAATGACCCCTGGCAATCCGAGGTCCAAGACCTATGGCATTACTATTTTTCCGAACAGACAAGAGGCCAACCCTTTTTTCTCAAAGGCTAAGTGAGCCACCCTTCTGCGGGGCAGACCGTCCTGTCCTTGAGGTCCTCAGTGTCAGGACGTCCGTCCCTGTGCCACCAGTGCTCCCATCCAGGCTGAGGTCCATTCTTCCCAGTGAGAGAGAAAAGCTGGTCCACACTACCTAAGGATCCCAGCCTCCTCCTGGCTAGACAACCCACTTCCCAGGCTGTTTCTCTGAACCCCATTCTCTAAGCTTTAATCATCTTTCCATCTTCTCCAATCTATGGGGAAAAAAAGGTGCCCATTTTCACATATGAGACGATAAGTAGGAATAGTACCGACGTCTAAACTTTTTTTTAAAACACTTCTCCTTTTTATATCACTGCTCTGAACAATTATTCTGATTTCAGGCTTACACATCAAAATATCACCTTCAGAAATATTAATATGTGACCCATTATGAACCCTACAAAAAGTGGCTATATATGGCTAGCCATTCTTTTTCTTTTATATTTTTCTTTTCTACTTAGCTTTAAAAAACTATTCCTTTTAAATAAAATGTGGCATAACCATACCATGGAATATTATTCAGCAGTAAAAAGGAATGAAGTATTTGCTATGACACGCATGAACCTTGAAAACATTATGCTAAGTGCAAGATGCCAGCCATAAAAGATTGCATGATTCCACTGAAATGAAATGTCTACAATAGGCAGATAATAGAGACAGAGTAGTTGTAGTTGTTTAGGGCCAGGGGGTTGGGGGGTAACGTGGGGTGGGAAGGTTTAGGGGCAACAGCTAAGGGGTGCAGGGTTTCTTTTCTGGGTAATAAAAATGTTCCAAAATTGTTTGTGGTGTTGGTTAGACAACTCTATAAATATAATAAAAGCCACTGAATTGTATACTCTCAGTGAGTGAATTGTATGGCATGTGAATTATCCATATTCAGCTGTTAAAAGAAAAAAAGTCTATTCTTTTCATTTCAGACCACAGCTCAAACTTCTGAAAGTTATTAACTAATCATAGTCTAGGTGCTAAAATGTGACTACAGCCTCTTTTGCTCTTGTAGCTAAAGTAACATCTGCAAACTGTTTTAAAATCTCCATCAAAGATAGCAATGAGCCAATAATGGATACCTCTGAGTATGACTTTCCTCAAAAGGCAGAAATTATTTTCTCTATGGTATTTACATCATCTTACCATTTCAGAGAATGTCCCAAACGAGGAGCATCCAAAATAAGTATGGGGATTGGGGTGCTGACACCTACTCTCTCTAGTGCTGTCTCCAGTGAATGTTTATGTGACCCGTGGAACTATTTTCTAAGCCAAGTTAAGGTCTTTTGGTGAAGGGGGAAAAAAATAAAGTTCCATAAATGTTTGAAATAAACAATCTTTAAATTTTAAATTTTGCATGCTTTTAAATCAGAAAAAAATAATCGCTAAGGTTGAAAAATCTGCAATTTTCATCTCCCCGGTTTACTGCTGCTCAGAAAAGGAAATTAGGTTATTCGGACAGGATTCGCCCTCCACAAAGGCATGCTGGCAACATTCCCCGGTGGCCTGATCTCTTTTGAGTCCTCTGTTAACAAAAGCTTCCTGAAACTGGGGACAGCATATGCTCTAGCCCATTGTCACAGGAGAGAGGGGTTTCAGCATCACCCAGTAAACATGTCATCAGCTCCCTCAAGAGCAAAAGCAGATGCTCAGAGCAAGCCCACTGTGAACTCTGACAGGGCAGGAAGATGGATGCATTTCAGAGCAGAGGATCATTCCAGAAGACAAAAAGACTTGCTCAGTTCTCAAGGGCTAGCTACTCGCTTACCCTCACTGGAAGACTTAGAAATACTATTAATTATTTCAAAATTATTACAAGAGCCATTTGGAACACCCAAAGAGCAGCTAGATTAATGACGGACTCAAACCTCTGAAATGAAGCCACTGCATTTGGAACTTCTAATACAGGCCATGTGCTGAATTTACAAATGTAATGTTAGAATTTTATGGGAGACTGCACAAGTCTGCTATAAAGGCTTCATCTAGGAAACCCTTTGGGGACATTTTTTCCCTCAAAAATTCATGTGAATAATTAAAACCATCATATTCCACATGGCAGCCCGTAGTGCAGTAATTTAATCTTAAACAAGTTCACTAAGATGTACTGACGCAGATATTTGAAAACAAATATCAAAGAAAGGACTGTTCAAAATGAGTCGTTTCTCAGAGTATTTTAAAAGTATCAACGAATCATTTAAGCAAAGGGAGGGGAAGAAGGGCATTTGATTCTGCAGATGGGCCTCTTTCTTAGGGAGTCTTGCTTAAACTCCTAGGTTCTGATCAGGGCTGGGACTAGGGTGAGGCAGGTGCCCGGGGTGTACAATTCAAGGATGCACCAATCCTGGGGCTCGTGCAAATCAGCTTCAGCACCTGCAATGACCCTGAGTGGTGCTTCTCTACATCTGCACCCTTGGTACCCCACTCGCCTCGCCCTAGTCCTGGCCCCCTCTCTGGTTACCAGTCCAATGTCAGTCCAGGATGGCACAGGCAATGGGAGAAAATAGTATGTTAAACCTAAGAATAATCAAGAGCTTGGGAGTTCTAACAGCAGCTCCTAAACATGAAAATCGCTCTCCTTCCTTCTCCACCTTTGACACCTCACTTAGAAAATGAGGGCGATATAATTGCCTAGCATGGCAAACAGTAAGTTAACAATTTAACTACTCTTCAGTATTAAAAATAAGCATTAAGTGTCCAACTTTACACAGCAACCTCCGAAAGTGTATAAGCACAATCAACTCATTCTTGGAAATACTTCCATGAGTCAACCTTCCTTAGAAATGTGTTGGGACGTAATTAACACAGAACACAGGCTTTTCTTAGTTTTGCTGTGCCTGGGCGTGGCTCTCCACTAACCCAGAAAAAAACACAGTTACAGACTAAGCCACTGACAGGTGTTAGTATTTAAAACTCAGATCACCAGACAGTTGCTGACAGGACACTGTTCGAGAATGAGTCCTTTATGGCTGCAGCAGTTGAAAAAGGTACTTGGACTGCGACCGTCTGTGCTTCTCCAGAACATGCTCTGGGGGGCAGACTGTGGATCAGATGCTTGTATTTAGAACATGGATTTGAAAAGAAAACCCCCACGTACAGCCTGCCAAGCCCTACACGCTGGTCCTCAGAGTGTGCATACCACACCAGCAGCATCAGCGGCACCTGGGAGCTTGTAGAAATGCAAATGGTCAGGCCCCACCTGAGACTCGCTGAACCGGAACCTCTGGGTTGAGGCCCAGGAGCCAGTGGTTTAACAAGCCCCTCCAGGGGATTCTGATGCCTGTTCCATTCTGAGGGCCACTACCCTACAGGTAGGGTTCCTGGTAGCAGGACACATGGGTTTTGCCACTGTCAATCTTTGTCCTCTGGGGGAAGGTATTTCCCCTCATAGGGAAAACAAAATGATGGAGCTTAGCAATGAATCCATCTACTAGCTGGGGGTTCACAGCACAGAATCCTGTGGCTGGCTGCACTGCTTGCAAGTACAGATTCCTGGGCTCACCGCCAGAGAGGCTGTACCACTGGGTCCCGGGCTCACCTCCGGAGAGGCTGTACCACTGGGTCCCGGGCTCACCTCCGGAGAGGCTGTTATCACTGGGTCCCGGGCTCACCTCCGGAGAGGCTGTATCACTGGGTCCCGGGCTCACCTCCGGAGAAGCTGTACCACTGGGTCCCGGGCTCACCTCCGGAGAAGCTGTATCACCACTGGGTCCCGGGCTCACCTCCGGAGAGGCTGTATCACCACTGGGTCCCGGGCTCACCTCCGGAGAGGCTGTACCACTGGGTCCCGGGCTCACCTCCGGAGAGGCTGTACCACTGGGCAGGGTGTAGGGGCCCAAGCACCCCAATTAGTAACCCCTCCAGTGACTCCGATGTGTAGCCAGGACTGGGAACCACTGGAAGGCCCCCTGCAGCACCAAACATCACATCAGAAGTAACTGGGGAAAATGATCCTTCAGATCAGGTTTAGCAATCGTTTTCTGCAGAGGGCCAGATGGTGAACTTGAGGCTTCCTGGCTCCTGACCGCGCCACTGTAGCTTGAACTCAGTCTCAGATAAACCAATGAATGGGCATCGCTGTGTCCAATACAACTTCCTTAAATCCGACCTTCTTATCATTTTCATGTGTCATAAAATATCATTCTTTTGATGTCTCTCCAAACATTTAAAAATGGAAAAACCATTCCTGGCTTGTAAGCTGTATGGAAACAGGCACTGGGCACGGGCCATGGTTTGCCACTGCTGCTTCAGTTCAACACTGGAGTAATTACATCAGCTTTACTGAGTTCAGTCATGCTGTGTTCATGACATATGTAACTTCAATACAAACAGCTGCCTTCACACAAGCTACATGTTACTTTTTAGAAAAACACCAAGGTTTCATTTGCACACAGCGCAGATAGACAGCCTGACGACCCACACAGAGCAGTATACTGAACGTACCTATCACCTTGGAAAGGTCACAGGCCCCCTCCCCGGACACCAGGCCTCCCAAGTGCCTGTGTAGTTTGAATCCTTACCTTAGAAAGGCAGCGCAATCAGTCTGAAATAAAAGCTGGAAGTCGGTCACGCTTTCGCTGCAGGTCTGAGTAACAGACACTCCTTAAGCAGAAGTTAGCAGAAGAGGCAGGCACCCATTGGTTAGAAATAAGCCCCCGTCCTCTCCAGTGTGGGGCAGCTGCTTGCCACTCACCCATCCCTCCTTGGCTCTGCATCTCATCCAGCCCAGGTGGGGCTGTCCAAGCCACAGGGCAAGTGCAGGGCTGGAGGGGTGCAGGAAACAGGCCCCTTACTGCCTTTGCCGTTACATCCCCTGCCCCTCCCCCTCCCCAGGCCTTGCTCTTCACCCCAGGGCTTATCCTTCCTTCAGACCCCAACCACCTCCCTCTTGCCTTGAGGTAGAAACAGATAAGGTTCCCTCAGAAACGAATATAACTTAACTGAATTGTTGGAACACAAAGACCATCATTGACAGCCTCCGTGTGTGGAGCTCAGTGGAGGGATTTCAGGAAACTGCTTTGCCGCTGGGATTTCTCCCAATACAAATGAGAGAAACCTTCACAGTGCCTCACAGCCAGAAGGAGAGGTGCCCAAACACCGGGTTCTGTTCCAGACACAGAGAGGAAAGGAGGCAGGATTGCAGGCATGAGGAAGATGTGGACAATGAAAGAACCAAACCTGTCTGCAGGGTCACAGCATCAGGAAGGACAGGTCCTCCCCGGAGCCCCAGGCCTCACAGGGCAGGGAGCAGCCCAATTTGAAGTAAATAGCAAGTGAGAGGGGGAGAATTTATCTCATGTCACAAAACCCACTGAGTCTGTGGTTCTCCAATTTCACCATGAAAGGCATCATCTGGGAACCTTGTTAAAATACAGACCCCTGAGGGCTTCCCTGGTGGCGCACTGGTTGAGAGTCTGCCTGCCAATGCAGGGGACACGGGTTCGAGCCCTGGTCTGGGAAGATCCCACATGCCATGAAGCAACTGGGCTCGTGAGCCACAACTACTGAGCCTGCGCGTCTGCAGCCTGTGCTCCGCAACAAGAGAGGCCGAGATAGTGAGAGGCCCGCGCACCGCGATGAAGAGTGGCCCCCGCTCGCCGCAACTGGAGAAAGCCCTCGCACAGAAACGAAGACCCAACACAGCCAAAAATAAACAAATAAATTTATAAAAAAAAAAATACAGACCCCTGGACCACCTGCACAGAGACGTCAACTTGGCAGATGGGAAGGAGGACCAAGGAAGCTGCATCTTTCACAAGGGCCCTGATGACTGATTATGAAGCAGCCAGTCGGAGAATCACACACGGACCAACACCGCACAAGTGTTTGGGACGTTCAAACCCAAATGTCCCACTCAAACAGAGTATCCAACTAGAGAGGGTGGGACTAGAGAGGTGGAGATGGAAAGACCAAGAACAGGTCAATTCCCTGGAGAAAGAGGGAGACGGGGTGCACTCCAGGGTCCCTTGGAGACAAGGGCCCAGTAGACAGCTGGATGGACAGAGGGAACTGAATTCACAGAGATACTGTGGGCACTGGAGACATTCCACAGAACCATCTAAGTGTCCAGAAAAGAAGCTATATAAGAAAAAGTGAAGGCCTAGAAATCATGGGTAACATGAGCGTTTTCTAAGGCCAGTATGCAAAAGTTGTGCTTTTTCAACAACTTTTAATGGACTATTTCGATACGATGCTCATTCGGTCTACGAAATAGTTCTGAACTTGACTGCTTATTAAGTGGTACCCAGGAAGCTTTCTAAAAACACACAGGGCCTGAGTCCCAGCTGAGATTCTGATCTCACTGTTTTGGGGCAGGGCCAAGGCTCTTGGATAAAAGCTTCCCAGTGAATTTAATGTGCAGCCAGGGTTGAGAACTAACCCCGGCAGAAGCAGCAGTGTGGAAACGAGACTGTGAACACAAGACGATGAAACATTAAAATTTAAAAAAGGGGGATTTTCGCCGATCCTTCTATTTCCCTGGAGCAATAAAACATAATAAAGGCAAAAAGCCACCACCAAGGAAGAGGAAACTGGGAAGGTGGTACCACCGGTGCAACCTACCGATCTTGAAAAGTAACTTCAAGAGAAAGCACAAAGGTCATGACCAGAAAGGAGACAAGGACACTCAGTCCCAGGGGACCTGAAGAGAGAAAAGAAATGAACTCAGGGAAACAGCCAGGATGGGCAGTCACGGGGCCTGAGAAGGTAAACAGGCAACAACCCCCATCACTGGCTTCACCCTGTCCTACCTCACACTCCTCTGGAGGAAGTAACACGATCAAGTGAAAAGTCGATCAAGTCTGGATGCAAACCCCACCTCTACTAACTCATCACTGACCAAGTGTGGGCTCTTGGACATACTATTTCACAGAAAATCAATCTCTGCGTCAATAAATATGGCTGACCACGCCTTCCTAGGGGAGTTGAGGATTAAATAGGACAGACGGAAGGAATATGCACCAGCATGGTGCCTCGCAGAGAGATGTCACCAGCAAATGGCACTCTCTTCCCTTCACCCATCCTAAACGCCAACCCTCATGAGGAGGACACAGCTTAGAAATGGGGTGCCCCCCTTTCCCACAGCTCCCAGGGAGGTGACCGTGGGAGAATGTGGTTCTCTAGTCTCATCATAGTGGCAGCCTTGGTGGAACTCAACATACAGCTAAAGTTGGAATCAGGCAAGAGAGGACTTTCACACCATCCCAAGTCTTGCATTGCGGGTACCCCAATAGGTCGTCGTAGACAGACTGGGTAACCAACTCCCGGTGCATATCACTGAGTCTTCTGGAAAAACTGGTTCCAAATAACAGGCCTATAACTGAACTTCTGAAATGGGCTGCATCTCAGTCACACCCAACAACTGCCTGAATTTGTTCTAATAAATTGCCTCGGCATTTCCTACTGAAATTGCACACAGCATTCAATGGCACCATGTCTGATTTCCATAGATAATTTTCTGAACTGTTTTTGTTTCCAAAGTCTTCACATACATTTTTCACAAAATGACACTTACAATAAAGGCACAGTAGTTAAGCCTCAAAAAAAAAAAAGAAAAAAAAATTGAGTCTTGATTTAATCAGTTTTCGGCATCACCTCCCCCAGTAGTAAGTTATCACCTGACCTGAGCTTGGTATCCGGCATTAATGTGCTGACTATTTTCAGTATTCATGGGTATCAAGAATGCAAGGTAGTCTCCTGCTTACCTTCAAGTATGAGCAATTTGATTTGCTAAACTAACTACAAAACTGAAAGCAACCATGGGTCCAATGGAACAAAACATCAGCCCTTCTCTTTGTGCCTGGACACTAGCAATGCAGGACCAGGATTCCTGGGGATTGCAGCAAGGGTCTGGGTATACCACAGGCTCCCACAGGCAAAAGTCGGCTGAGCTACCCAGAGCAGAGCCTGGAATCCAGCAGTTGACCGAAGATGGGATGCACAGGCAGGCCAGAGGCAGGCTGGAATCCAAATAAATAGGCAAGCCTAAGGGATGGAAAGAGGAAGCTCATTCAATGGACCCAGGAAGGAAAGAGGAGACCAAAGTCGAGAGATATCCACAAAGGAGAAAGTCAGCAAGTTGGCCCAACCAAGGACAGGAGGCCACAGAAGGTCACGACCCAGGGCAGAAGTCATCTGCTCTCTCCTGCACAATCACTGTGTGTGTGGTCAGCTAGAGGCTCACTGGGGCCAGAAAATACTGTGAACAGAGATCCAACCCCTCCCTCCCATCCACCCGCCCAGCGGGGATGCCAGACAGGGAGGGGCCCAGCTGGTCAGTCCAAAGGCTCTAGGCTTGGTGGGAAGGCAAAAGCCTGTCCTGAAAGCAAGGGTCAGAAATAAGCTGGATTCCCAATCCACTGAAGCTGGATTTACTTAAAGGAGCAGGGAGACAGGCCCCAGAGACAGGGGAATCTTAAGGTCTCTCACCAGTGAATTTTTCAGAGGTGCTGGGAACAGGGCAGGTGAGAGAAGTGATGTGCACGCTTGGCAAGCTAAGGTCAACGACACCTGACACAGCCCACGCTCCTCAGAACACCAATGGATCTTGTCTGGTTTGTCACGGTAAACTGCTTCCTGTTTCAGTGTAGATGTTGAAGTATATAGAATTATCATCTCAGGTTTCAAAATGCCAAACTTTGGAAAAATATTCTGTACCAAACTCAACAGCCACCTACTCCCCCTTGAAAAATGAAAGAATGAAAGGGCAGTTCATATGTTTTGGGAGTCTATCAAGTGAAATAATTCCTTTGAAAAAGAAATTCCCTTTAATTATCTTCAGTGCTCTTTATTTTGCTCGGGTCTTATGGCCTAAGGGTGGTTTAGATAGAAATAACACAGCGAAACTCCCACCAGGACTCTTGTGACAGGAGGCTTTTTCTTCTGTCACTTGTGGTCCGTTCAGACTTGTGATTTCTTTATTAAAACGTTATATGATAACAGTCTCAACGGAGTACCCATCATTCTAATAACTTGCTTGGCTCCGTGCTGACTACAAATGGAGCTTTACCACGCATTCAGCATTTGAGTGCCTTCACGGGCCAGGCTCTGCTTCTAGGAGCTAAGGACATAGCAGTGTGTCCATTCTCAGAGAGCTTGGTGAGGAGACACAGGAAAAAAAAAAAAAAAAATCAAATAATCACACATGATACAATGTCAAGGTAGTGGCCCTCTTGGATGGAGAGGTTGAAAAGGCCTCTGTGAAAAGGTCTTCAACCAGGCATGCATCCCTGAATGAAGGTGGGGAAGGCCAGGCACATCTCTGCAGGACCCAAGTTCTCGAAAGGGAAAGACAAGCCCTCAGTCGGCTAGAGTGACAACCTCTTCCCAAGTTACAGTAAGCAAGTGTCCGCACAGAGCTATGCAGATTTACAAATATGCACATGTTTTTTCCTGGAACTTAGTGCACCAACAATCAGACATTGTTTTTTTCCTATATTCCCAGAGTGAAAATTATTTGACTTTCCATCTTTGAGCTACAAGATGCCAAACCAGATTCTTGGAAGAGATCTAGATAGTCAATCATGTGGCTTTCAGGCCTACAAACAATTTTTTCACTCTAAACCAAGAAAGCTGGACAAACTGCAGTCTACTTGGTCTTTAACGCAAGACAAAGCCCCAGTGGTGTTCAGTCTCTAGAGTACAGACTTCTGACTCTAGGAAACTCCACAGGCTGGTGTTTAATATCCATCTCAGAGACGGGTATTTCCAGGATGAAATAGCAAAATGTGAGAAAAGCACAGGAATTTAAGAGTTTCCCAGCTTAATACAGCTGCATTGTTCTGATGGAAGTGAATTCCAAGAATAACAGATGGACCCATACTGAAGTTAACAAAGGAAATCGCATACATCTGATTTTTTAAAAAATTATCTGCCACTTGTCACCAGCATGTCCCTCTTTCCTCTGGCTTTCTGGATGGCTGTACAGCCACCTTCCTCTTGAGAAGGGCCCTTCACCCACCCACAGGGGCAGCACCATCCAGCCCCATGCACACATCACAAGGTCAGCGCCAAATGCCCATCGGTGGTCAGCAGACCTAAGTCAACATTCAATTCTCCATCCTTGGACTCTTGAGCTAGGTCTACACCACTTCTTTCTTGACAGTGTCTATTCCTTAAGAAGGAAAACAAACCACAGTTTCTAACGCACTTGTATACCTTGAAGTAGCACAAGAAAAGGTATCCAAGAGGAAAGTAGTTTAACAACAAATTGCATAGGGAGTTAGCGCTTAATGGTTACAGAGTTTCTGTTTGGAACGATGAAAAAGTTTTGGAAAGAGTGATGATGGCTGCACACATTATGAATGTAATTAATGCCACTGAATTGTACACTCAAAACATTTAAAATAGTCATTTCTATGTAATTTATATTTACCACAAATAAACACACACACACAAGAAAGCCCAAATTCCAGTTCAAAAAAATAACTTGCATATTTACCCATTCATTTTTCTTTCAACTCAAATTTGGACATTTGTTGAAGTAAGTCAGACAGAGAAAGACAAAAATCATGTGGTATCACTTACATGTGGAATCAAAAAAATGACACAAATGAACTTATTTCCAAAACAGAAATAGACTCACAGACATAGAAAACAAATTTATGGTTACCAAAGGGGAAGGAGGGGAGGAGAGGGATAAATTAGGAGCTTTGGATTAACAAAGTACTGTATATAAAATAGACAACAAGGACCTACTGTATAGCACAGGGAACTATATTCAATATCTTGTAATAACCTATAATGGAAAAGCATCTGAAAAAGAATAGATATTTATACATATGTATAACTGAATCACTTTGCTATATACCTGAAACTAACACAACACTGTCAATTAACTATACTTCCATTCTAAAAATGGTTAAAATTTTAAAAAAATTTTTGGACCTTTGCAGGAGAGATCAATCATAGCAAATATTTTACACACCCATCCAAAAAGTTGAAAACCCCAAAAGGAATACAATGTCATAGCTGTTAACACACAACAGAATTTAATATGGCAGTGGTACCCCAAAATCCAGGGTTGTATACTATTTTAGGGATATGCTTTGCCTCTCAACTGGACTGCAAAAAAACTACTTTGTTAAACTTTACTGTATGCCAAAAATTCTACCTTTAAATCAAAAACATATCGATAAGCTAAAACACACAATTAAAATAGAGGGCAATTAACATACTCTTAGGCATAACCACAGGAAAACTGCCTTTTCAGCTCCCTCATCCTACAGAGATGGCGACTTCCTATGGTTCAACGGAACCCACAGGTTAATTTGGCTGGAAGCACCGACTGCAACACCAGGGTTACCTGACACTTGAGAGGCTACAGGGAGCGAAAATATAATCTGTTTCTTTCCTTTTGAGGAAAAAAATGGGTAAAGTTTCCCCCAAATAAGTGCATTAATATGAGACTGTTTCTCTTTACCAAATAGGAGAAAAAAGATTGAAAAGGGGATAGAATATACTTTTTGGTTTTTTGTTTGTTTGTTTGTTTTAAATTTACTTATTTAATTTATTTATTTCTGGCTGCGTTGGGTCTTCGTTGCTGCGCGCGGGCTTTCTCTAGTTGCGGCGAGCGGGGGCTACTCTTTGTTGCGGTGCACAGGCTTCTCATTGCAGTGGCTTCTCTTGTTGCGGAGCACGGGCTCCAGGCATGCAGGCTTCAGCAGTTGTAGAAAGTGGGCTCAGTAGTTGTGGCACGCAGGCTTCAGTAGTTGTGGCTGGTGGGCTCTAGAGCACAGGCTCAGTAGTTGTGGCACGCGGGCCCAGTTGCTCCGAGGCATGTGGGATCTTCCCGGACCAGGGGTCGAACCCGTGTCCCCTGCATTGGCAGGCGGATTCTTAACCACTGCGGCACCAGGGAAGCCCTACTTTTTGTTTTTTAAACAACATAAAAGCAAGGGAATTATGTGCAGGCCAGTTGACTGCAAAGAATCTGTCCTGTTGTTCAAGAGTTCGGCTCTGAGAGTCACAGTATCCTAATGACACCACTTCTGCATCATTAACGTCGTCCCCCCAAACTCCTTCCCTCCATCTTTGTAAGTTTAGCTGTCTCCCTGCTGGGTTTCCCCCGCCTGCCGCCACCATTCATGGGAGCTGCCTTGGGGGGCCCTACCCGACTTGGGGGGCCATGCCAACTGCTGCTCACTCACTCCGCATCCGCTCACAGAGAAGGAGCTGGCGGGGGAGACCTCTTTACCCCGGCACCTGTCTCTGCCAACAGCTGGCTTCGCCAGTGAAGCCAGGAAGGCGGCTTCTGCGGCTGCTGAAAAGGGCTGGCGTTCCTGGGCTCTCGGGGGCCAGCGTGTGCAGTCAGCTTCCTCTCGGATGACATTCTCAACTCGGTTAAAAGCTCCAGGCTCCACACTTCCCTTGAGAAGTCAGATCTGACCTGTTCCCCCCTCAAGTTGAAATCACTCAGTTCTAGTTGTCTGATTCCTGACACTCAGTGGGGTTGCAGGGTAACATTCGGAGCTCTGAAATGGGAGACATTCTGGGCTGTCCCATGGTCAATTTTCCAGCACTCAACAGGCTTGCGGGAGATTTCTCTGTGACACAGGAGTGGACCCGAATGGGATGTGGAGAGGTCAGAAAGCTGCCACATCCATATGACATTCAAGGGACACAAAAAGACACCAATCAATGGGGGCAAAGTGAAGCGGTAAAAAAAGCAAAGAAAAGCAGCTGGACAGAGCAGAAAGTGTATGAAAAATAACCAAAAATGCAATGAAAAATCACTACACTAACCCATCAAGTTTGACAAAATTGGGCCCACAGTATTAATTCCAACAAGTCAAAGTGAAGGTCAAACCCAAAAGGTTAGGGATGGCTTTAAATGGGAGATGTGATTATAAATAATGAGGGTTATGTTTCCTGTGTGGCCTGAGGAATTCTGACTATCTTGGAGGGTGGGGATGACTTGAAAGAACCAGGCAATCTAACGGCCTTTTTGTGGATTAATAAAATGAGAAGAATAACTTTTAAAACCGAGTCTAATTATACTTAGTGCAAATAAGAGAAGGGCACGTTGGAGGGCATTTACTTGTAGATTGGGACGATTAATTCTCCAGCCAGTAAAATATTTCAGAAGACCCCATAGAGAGACAATGCAAACAGAAAACCCAACAGGATGGTTGCAGAGAGTAAGTGTCTTGATCAAGTTGACTGGGGTAAGTTAAAAAACCACCCCTTAAAATACAATTAGGTAAATTGATATCACTATAAGCTATTTCAGAGCGATCAAATTAGGCTCTTTTCAGGAAAGATAATAAAATCGTTGACTCTCAAAGTGAAAAATCTAATTTAAAACTCATTAGTCAATTCTACAATGTTCCAAAAGGGTGCTTCAGTGATCACCCACGTGCCTGGTGAACGTTTTAGAAAAGACAAACATTCAGTGCCAACTTCCATCCTACCCTTTTCACCAGCGTCGATCTTCTAGCCAAATCTGGACCCTGCAGAACCACAAAAGCATGGTGCTCTGCTACAACTCTGTCCAAGGCTTCATGTGCAAGAAGACAAGTCATTTCTAACTTGCAGAGCACGTGCTGACCTACCCACGTGCTTCCTGCTCCAGAAGCCACAACTATGCATTTTTTCAAAGTGTGTTAGCGTGTCACTCACACTTTTCTTTTCCCATCTGCAAATACTTCACAGCGAGTATAACATAAGTTATGAGTCAAATGGGAATGTTTTGGTCCTCTGCACTCCTGGGACCAACCTAGAGTAGTTTAAATTTTGGCGTGGGATGGAATTTTAGATTAATATAAAACTATCTCCTTGGTGAAAAAAGAACAGCTGAGCAAATGTGCAAAACCCTCAGAGACTGAATGAAATAAGAAAACGGGCCCTTTAGGGCTCTCACCAAAAACGACACCGTATTATCTCCTATCTACCCCCTGTCCCCGTGACCTCGTTTTAGGATTTTAGTTACTTGTGGCTCCGCTTGGTTTCCAACACGAAACAGGATTTTGAAAACTGCTTTTTAATCCACCTGAGCACTATTTCGCTGCAGTTAGCACAACCCCTGGCCATGCTTCAGGTGAAATGATTGCTGGAATTGGGGGTGGGGTGGGGGGAGGGATGGAATGCACACAGAGAAAGGGAAAGCTTCTCAAGGCCTAGGGAAAATTTTCCACCGCTACCTCAAGCTCTTTTCCTTACCTTTGCTTCGTCCGAAACAGTAGCACGGGTGGTACACGGAGGGGATTGAGAGTACTTCCTGCTTTTCACTGTAGTAACTACGACCCTAAGGCAGTTCTCCGCAAGGTCTTATAAACCCTCACAACTCAAACATGGACCAGCAGTGTCCATACCACCAGGTAGCCGGTGAGAAATGCAGACTCTCAGCCCCCAGCCCAGACCTGCCGATCAGAATCTGCACCCGAAACAAGACCCCCAGGTGATTCCTGTACAGTAAACCAAAGGGAAATTCAACTAATAGTTTGGAAGCTGTTCACAGATTCTGAGAGGTCCTATTTTGGTAACATAAAAATTTTACTAGAACTGTTCATAAAGATACAGAAAAATACCCACTTGACAGCTTTTACCCGTTACCATTTGACCTCAAACACTGATATCTTCTTTTTTCTATTGTGGTAAGATGTACACACTGACATAAAAAGGATGACAATGGCAAATTTTAAGTGTACAGTTCAGTGGCATCAAGCACATTCACATTGTTGTGCAACCATCACCATGATGCATCTGCAGAACTTTTTCATCTTCCAAAACTAAAACTCTGGACCCATTAAATAACTCCCCATTCTCCCTTTTTGTAGAAACACCAATATCCTAACCCCCTTTAATAACATACCAAATGGGGCTGAAATGAGCCCATACTTTGAAAAGTTACCACGGGTTTGATCAGGACAAGGTCATGCTCTACATCTCTGACCCTGATTCCTTCAGGAATCTACATCAGATGAACAGCGGGTGTGCCTGTCCTGGGGACCAGAACCAGGTAATGAACTTCTAACCCTTGGTGGCGACGCCTGTATGTTCCACAGGGAATCTGTAATGTCAAGAGAGGAAGAAGTAGGTCAGGAGAGACAGAAACAAAAGTCTTCTGGCCACTGCCAGCTCTTGATCCACGTCTCATCCACGTCTTTCCAACCTGACTCATTCTTGTCACATTTTAAACCCTGTATTTCCTACATGGGTCGCCAAGCTAATTACAGTTGTCATACTTGGCAATGACAGAGCGGACAGTGTAAGACCAAGGATTTGACGACCGATTGAAGACTCGAAGTCAAATTTGGGAGTTGTTTCCATGTTTAAGTATATACTTTTCTGGTTTAGTTCTTTCTAAAGCCACAATCCATAAATACTGTCAAGAGGGAACAGAACTGCTGGCCTGACCAACGCTTTCCATGCCTCACGGAGGGCTGCCCGTTGACCAGCTGGCAATGGTGTCACAGGACACAGACTGCTGACCACGCGACACAGTAAGTAGCACTAAGAGACTGCTAGAATTGCTGCAACGCCTCTGCAGAGCGGAGCAAAGCGAAGCTTGATAGGAACAGAAAGCACCTTCAGAATCTCCAAGACACTCCGTGAAGCAAAATAAGCCAGTAACAGAAAAGGAAAAAGACTGTTATGATTCCACTCATATACGTATCTAAAGGAGTCAAAATCATAGAGACAGAAAGTAGAAAGGTGGTTGCCAAGTGCTGGGGGGAGGTGAGATGGGGAATTAAGCGTTTGCTAGGTACAGAGTCTCAGTATTACAAGATGAAAAAGTTCTAGAGATCTACTGCCTGACAATGCGAAAGGACTTAACACTACTGAACTATACACTTCAACGTGGTTAAGCTGGGAATTTTAACGTTATGTGGTTTTTATCACAATTTTTCTTAAGAGGAAAAAAGGGAAAAAAAGTAAAGTATCTTTGCGATTAAAAAATAAGTCGATAAAAAAGAAAAGAATTCCCCATTAAGTTCTGTCAAGTCAGGTACACGGTTTAAATATTGTTTTCCTTTTTTATTATCATCTTGAGAAGTATGTACAAGGCCTGAAAGAAACTGAATTCTCATCTGGGGAAAGTGAGATGGCAAGAGGGGAGGAGAGAAGGCAAGACAGAAAAATGCTGGCCGGGTCACTTGGTCCTTAGTTTACAGGTCACATCACACTACCCGAGAACCTGATGGGAAAGAGACCAGACTGGGCATCAGTGACTGGGAGACACTGGATTCCTAGTGGTCTCTTTGCTCCCCTCTCCCTGCACCCACCCCCCTCTCTCCATCTGCACATCACAGCTGTATCTTCACCACCAGACAAATACTGAAGCGCCATTCAAGACTCTAGGATGAAAAAGTAACTGAGGAATTGCAAAATAGCCCAGAAACATCACTGCTTATTAAGCCAAGAAATGAGGAATGTACCACCAAGAGGATCATCTCTGCTCAAGGTTTTGATAACCAAGTAGCCCAACAGCCGCAAACTATACAACACTGACCTTGAAGATTTTGTTCTCAACACAACTTGCAAACAAAATTCAGCAACTGAGAGTTTTAAATACTGGCATATGATGTCCTTTTAGTCCTTTATGTCTTAAATTTTAATATGTGTCTCTGTGGGAGGTACCCATTTCTAAAGTTAAAATTCCTTGGGATTAAAGACACACACGACTATATATAAGATAGGTAACCAACAAGGACCTACTGTGTAGCACAGGGAACTCTACTCAATATCTTGTAATAACCTATAATGGAAAAGAATCTGAAAAAAAAAAAAAATTTACATATAACTGAATCACTGTGCTATACACCTGAAACTAACACAACATTGTAAATTAACTATACTTCAATTTAAACAATTTTTAATTGGTTTCCTTACAAAATGGAGAAACTGGGCTCCTTTCACCACTGTCCAAATATAATCAGTGGTCCAGTTTCTGGATTCAGGTATTTGTTTTCAGTGGCATGGCTTTTTACTTGTTTTCCACTAAAGAATAGGGACCCTGGAGCAGTGGTTCCCACACACAGAAGGAGCTTCTTCAGTTGCTTCACAAGGTGCATGAGGAGGCTCAGGTCAGGCGGTTTGGTGCATCCCGTCCTTACAGGGGCCAGGACACTGCCACAGTCTCACTGGCAGGCCAGCAGTTCCAACACTAGGAAAGCGGACGAATTTTAAGGGAAAGTGGTCATGAAACCAACTGGGAAGTACTGATATATTTGAACTTTTTCTCAAACTGCTTGCACCCTATACTTCTGATTCTTCCTGATCCCCAGGAAGGAAACCAGCCAAGTGCAGGGCTCCTCTGTCCAGTACTAGTTAGAACACTTTGATTTCGATTTGGGAGAATTTTTTATTGTGTCTCTCACACACTCGAGGTGTGCATTACACATGCCTTTTGGGATCCTGTTATATCACTGAGAAAAGATGTTTAAGGTATGAGGGGCGACGAGAATGAGCACACGTGCCCTTACGTAGGGCCACCCGAGGAAGCAGAACACGGATGTCACGAAGCTGCAGGGACTCCGCTCACCTGACCATAGTCCGTCCGGAAGACAACGATGCCCTCTGCACAGGAATTTACGGTACTTGGAAAATGCTGGCCATTTTCTCTCAGCCAGACCCGTGTTCCCTGTAAACAAAACAAGCAGGATTTAACTATGAGTTTGGATTGCATTTTGTGGCAAAACACCACTCTTAAAATTACTATGACTACTACATGCCTTAAAAATCACCTTTTGAAAAGCAAACATCTTTCTCAAATAAGCAAGGAATGAATCTTCAAAGAAAGCATCACCCACAGCCTTACACGTGTACAAGTGTGACTGAGACAGAGTCCCACCAGACAGAGAAAGGACAGAGAAAATAGTACTAAAACACAACTGAGGGACTTCCCTCGTGGCGCAGTAGTTAAGAATCCACCTGCCAATGCAGAGGACACGGGTTCGAGCCCTGGTCCGGGAAGATCCCACATGCCGCAGAGCAACTAAGCCCGTGCGCCACAACTACTGAGCCTGCGTGCCTAGAGCCTGTGCTCCACAACAACAGAAGCCACCGCAATGAGAAGCCCGTGCACTGCAACGAAAAGTAGCCCCCGTGTGCAGCAATGAAGACCCAACACAGCCAGAAACAAAATATTAATTAATTAATTAATTAAAATGCAATTGATTTATGTGGATTCTCTCTTCACACACACCCTTTGAGGCAAGCACCATTATCATCCCATTTTACAGATGGAGAAGTGGAGGCCTAGAGGTAAAGAAACTTGCCCAGCATCACACTTCCAGAAACCACAAGTTTAAAAAGGTCACCACACTGCTTCACCCCAAGTCAAGAACTCTTTGGGACCTTCGGGCTCCATCTTCCCGGGTCCAAGCCCCATGCACTTGCCCACTTGGAGGGCATCAGGACACTCCACTGACTTCCTACTTGGACCAAATCCACGTGTCAACTAGACTCTCCAAGAGAGGGATAAGTTTTAGTAAATATCACAACCCAAGCCACTGGTATGAATTTTGGTAGGATTCCACCAGACACCAAATGCACCGCAAAGTTTGCGATGATATCCCAACAGATAACAACTTCCAGATCCTACTGTTTTAACCTGGGGCACAATTTTTTTGGCATTGATTTCATTTCCCTTTTTAATTTCTCCACGGGACAAATAAAATGACAACCATGATACTTAGCTTTTCAATGCTGAACTTCCTCTTTCTTTGATTTCACAACATGAAAACTGTTTGTTTTCAAGGACAAGTGATAAAAAAAAAGTTTGAAGAAATTATTGGGTGTTCACTGGTCAAATTATAAAGAGTTATCTTTATGGGAATTCTTGTACATGGTGATGGGAATGTAAATTGGTGCAGCCACTATGCAAACAGTACGGAGGTTCCTTAAAAAACTAAAAGTTGAACTACCACATGATCCAGCAATTCCACTCCTGGGTACATATCCAGAAAAAACAAAAACGTTAGTTCCAAAAGAAACACTCACCCCAATGTTCACAGCAGCACTATTTACAATAGCCAGACAGGGAAGCAACCCAAGTGCCCATCAACAGATAACTGGATAAAGAAGATGTGTGTGTGTGTGTGTGTGTGTGTGTGTGTGTGTGTGTGTGTGTATGAAAATTACTCAGCCATAAAAAATAATGAAATACTGCCATTTGCAGCAACGTGGATGGACCTAGATAAATTATGCTTAGTGAAGTAAGACAGAGAAAGACAAATACTGTATGATATCACTTATATGTGGAATCTAAAAAAATAATACAAATGAATGTATATGCAAAACAGAAACAGACTCACAGATATAGAAAACAGACTAGTGGTTACCAAAGGGAAAAGGGAGGGAAGAGGGACAAATTAGGGGTATGGGATTAACAAATACAAACTATTATATATAAAATAGATAAGCAACAAGGATATACTCTATAGCACAGGGAATCATATCCATTATCTTACATTATATCCATTAACCTATAATGGAATATAATCTGCAAAACTAGTGAATCACTATGCTATACACCTGCAACGAACACAATATTCTAAATCAACTCTACTTCAATAAAAAAAATACTTAATTATTTTTAAAAAAGAATTACCTTTATGACTTATGTATACCCAATGTGCTGAAATCGCTTTAGTATCTCATTATGTTATTTCTACTCTGCTCAACAATTTCATCAACTCCAACAAAAATGAAACAGTGGAAATTTAATACCAAAATTATCACTTGAAATAGCACATAAACTTCTTTTCTAGAACTTTCAACCTCATCTCATTGATCTGCTTAATTTCTGTTTTGATTTGAAATGTTAAGTGAAATATTCAAAATATCTTGGTTATACATTCAACTTCTAGTTTCAGGGATTACTACCACTCTCAACACAGAGAGAAGCCAGGGGATAAGCAAGATAAAAGTAAACTAACTATACTCATCACTTTATGCTACTTTAAGTTGTGTTACTAAGAGCATAAATAGTAGCTTCCAGTAATGGAGTGCCCATGAGGTGTCACAGTCACATGCTAAGAGCCTCAGTAATACTAATACTAACCTAACCTTTGGTAAGATAGGAATCCCTGCCCCGAAACTGAAGTTCAGAGCTTACGTCCTTACCTAACGTCACACAGCTGGTGACCAAGCCAGGTCTCAAATCTTTCCGATTCCTAATTCCATACTCTTTCCACACATCACACTGTCTCCTTAAAGTAATTCAGAAATAAAAAAAATGCACTAATAGGTCAGTCAACAACTAAAACATAACTACACACAAAGGTCCCTTTAAGTGTTCAGTTATCACACACAACACCTTCTAAAAGGGAAAGTTTAAGATATAAAAATCCAACTTACAAGTTACTCCCTCAGTGCCAATGATGATCCTGCTTGAAATACACCAGCCAGGACCTAAAACGTTTGTTGTCACCACTGTGACTCAGGATCCCTTGTTAAGTCACCCTTGAGTTCAATGAAAGCATTTGGGGTCAGCAAGCTAGACCTTGGGGCTCTGGAAGGAGGGGGACCCAGAGGCAGGGCCACATGTGCATGAGGTTCCACAAGCGTTTCCGCCAAGAAGATCAAGGTGGCTGGAGCCCAAGGTTAAAACGGCACCGGCTCCTGTTTCCCTTACGAGTTCTGCGACTCTCCCAGCATCCCTGCTACAACCCTATACAAGGACCTCCACATGGGTATCCCCTTTCTCTTTACTGTGGGAATTTTAAGTTGTTAACTCCAAACTTCTTCAACCTTCCCTCCGTAGAGGGGTTGAAATCCTCCATGATAAAGATGGAAAACAGCATCAAAAATGAGTATGAAGTGTTTCTCTATAAACCCTGCACTGTCTCATTTAAAGAACACACGTAACACCAACACGGCCGAGTTGCCATGCCTGCACAGGTCACTCACAGACCTCCGATTCCCACTTTGGGCTGAGACACAGGTAACATCCAGAAAGAAGGACACGGCTGTTTGTCAGTCCCGATTTCTTTATTAGCAAACAGCTCCTTTCCAAAAAGGACATTTACTACAGGCATCTCTAAGACTGCTCTTTCAAATATCATTCCACACCAAAACTGCAGTATTTGTAATGTTCTAGAAAGAGACTTCCAAGTGCCTTAACTACTTTTTCATCCTTTTTAAAATTCACATGTCAGAGACTGCAACATTGAAAGCTTTCAAATACCTCCATGTACACACATATATACACATACACACACACACACACACACACACACACTCACTCAAATGGAAATTTTCAAACTCATATGGTAAAAACTTTTACTCATTAGGTAAAATCATAAAATAATTCACAGTGGACCTCCATCCCAGAATCCTGAGTCCAAAGCTTTGTTTGCTATGACCATCACCTGCTTTGCTTTGATCAAAAAGGATTTCATGTCCCTGTTTACCAAGTAGCAAAACTGTCTATTTAGTATGAATAAAGATTATGTTATGAAACATTACTGAATTAATATAAATTGTCACCAGAATTAATATAAACCTCCCAACTCCCAGGGGGTACACTGCATGCAGTTTCTTTTACTTGAGTTTTCTTGTGGTTCTTTTCACCTTCTCATTTGAAAGTATGACCAAGCCCTTGTTGACACAGTCCTTCTTACATGATCAAACACACAGCTCAACCTCCTTAGTCCAAAGGTCCTTCTCAACAGGTGTGAAGAGCTGCTGATAAACAAGTTTTACAAAATCCAGCCCAGATTTCAAACCTAGAGCCCCACTGGCCAGTTTTCCTAAACCTACAGCGGTATCTTCCCCAGATAGGAAGCGAAATGCATTCAAAACACTCCCTTTGTTCTTTGAAAAAGTTTAAACAGGCAATTTGCACAGAATCAGAATTGCAAAGTAAAACTGGTGAAATGGATATTTTTACATAGATTGTTCTGGGTGGTTTCTCTCAGCCCCCAAACTTTCTGCTTCCATTCTATTCGACTAGAACACATATGTCCAGGTCCAGGAAAGAGGCCACCCACAAGCATTTGAAAACGAAATCACAGAAAGACATTTACCAGACCAACCAAGTTTGAGTGGGGAAGAAAAATGTGCCCACCATATGCAAACCATTATATTCTGTCACTGTTAAATAAGACTGATAATCTAATGTACAATGCAGGCATATGGAGAAAGCTCCTAGCTGACGGAGAAAACTCACACTTGGAGCAAAGATATGCCTTTAAAAGTAGGTGGAACAAGTTAGATCATAAAATAGATGTTTTATTAAAACTTGGGACGTTTTCATCTTAATCTGAGACAGATATGTGTTAAATTCAACTTCTAAAAACTTTTTCTGCACATAATCAGCAGTAATAGTTTTACAAGACAAAGCACTTGCACAGAAATTCCCATCTCTTTGATCTTCAGAGCAATCCTAGAAGGAGGCGAGTAATACCATCCCTTCAAAAATGAGGTTCACAGGGATCCCATTTTTCCACTGCCAACAAATGATTTCCTGGCTATAATAAAAAAAAGACTGACCATACCAAGTGCTGGTGACAATGTGGAGAAACTGGCAGTGATATAAAATGGTATATCCACCTTGGAAAACAGTTTGGCGGTTTCTTAAAAATCAAAACATAATCTCACCATATGTCCCAAGAATTCAACTCCCAGATATCTACCTACTCAAAAAAAAAAAAAAATTTTTTTTTAAAAAGCCTTGTAAGCAAACATTCGTAGCGGCATTATTCATAATAGCCATAGACTAGAAATCACTTGTCGACAGAAGAAAAATGCACAACCTAAAAGTTGCGAGTTACGTTTTATTAGGGGACCTTATGGAGGACTACAGCCTGGGAGCCAGCCTCTCAGATAGTTCCGAGTTAACAGTTGCAAACAGGTAAGGGAGGAGCCAGGATATATAAGAGTTTGTGCTGGGGGAAAAAAAAAAAAAATGTGGTCAAACATCAAAAGATTACTGCTAACCACAAAACCCAACAACTCAAGTTAATGATTTTAGTGTTTTTCTATGTGTGGGAAGATGCAAGAGTCTGGGCTCATTGAAATTATTCCTTAGATATGCATCTTAACTATCTAGGGTCAGGATCCTATTTTTCTCCATCCTGAATTCCCCTCAGGGGGCACCGTTAGGGGCGACTGCAGTGGCTGATGGTGGGCACATTCATTTTTTTACGGGAATGGCAGGCAACATTTTTTTGTCCACACACTCAGATGTCCATCAACTGGTTCAGAAACAAAATGCGATAAATCTACACAAGTCTTAGTAATAAGAAACAAATCACAGAATCACCAACAAGGATGAATCTCAAAAACATTATGCTAAGTGACAGAAGCTACACACAAAAAAGTAGAGAAGAGGCAAATCCATCAATGCAGAAACTAGATGAATAGATGCCCAGAGCTAGGTGTCGGGGTGGGCACGCTGCCTGCATGTGGAAAAAGGAACTCTGGGGGGGGGTCGATGGAACTACTCTAAAACTGGATTGTGCTGATGGCTGCACAACTGTATAAATGCACTAAAATCCACTCAACCGTGAATCTACAATGGGTGAATTTTATTGTATGTAATTATACCTTGGTCATTGCAAATCATTTTAAAAAACTGTCTCCCAGCCTATGTACTTCTCAATGGTACATGAACATTCTTAACCGCTCCATAATGGGAAAAACCCAGTCATGTCTCTATAATTGAGCAACTGCAATATCAAGAAACATACACACACAGCCATAATGACCGCATGGAAGAGCTGTGTTAAAACTCTGAAGACTGGTGTTGGGTTCATTAAGTTCTCCACTCTTCATTAGGTGGACAAGGGGGCCTCAGAGACTACAAGGCTACAAGGAGACATGTCCGAGCTCATCTCCAGGTGAGGCTGTGGCAGAGGGCATCCCTGTCTCAATTACTGGCCCCCCTCCCTGGAAGATTATCATAAATCCCCGGCCAACTGTGTGTGACTGCAGTACCTCCGTGGGCAAGAAGTTGTACCTATCTCCTCCCCGCTACCACGGAAACACGACGGTAGCTCTTCAAAGCCTAAAATATTTACCCTCTGACCCTTTACACAGAAAGTTTAGTGATCCTCATTTAAGAAGATAAAACCTCTATCACAGATTTCAACTTACTGTTGCCCCATTTTAAAAAAAATAGTTTTTTTCTTTTAAACTCTCACCTTTCTCTTCTGATTTTAGAATGATTCTCCTCCCTGAACTTTGAAAAAAAATGAGTTTAAAAATAAGGTAGGAAAACAACCCTAAAAAGAGATAATGATGATGGACTTTAAATACCATGCTGTGTGGCATGTTCTAATTACAGATTCACAGAAAAGAGAACATTCTTTAGCCAAATACACAACTCAGTCTTAGACCCAGAACAGGGCACCACACTTATTTTTCTCCCATAACTGCTCACTTGGCCCACATTGAGTACCATGGTTCAGGAGTCTAGCAACCTACACGATAAAGTCACAGTCTGTTCCTGAAATGTGATCTGCTCTTTTTTCTTTTTTTTTAAAAGACAAAGAGGTCAAATAGATTTGTAATGGAAAGATTAATATGGCTATTTAAATCTGCAGTAAGTTAATCAGCCAAAAGAAAGCTCTCCTCTTTTGCCGGCAATGACTTAGTAAAGAAGTAACCTGGCTTAGAAGATGTCTAATGTAACAGGCTGGGACATGGGGGTCCCTGCTCTTGGAAGATACTGAATTCCAGAAACGAGATGTGGGTAAAATGTGTTAGTACAAGGATTTAAACAGTATTTTTAAAACTGAGGTATAGGGCTTCCCTGGTGGCGCAGTGGTTGAGAATCTGCCTGCCAATGCAGGGGACATGGGTTCGAGCCCTGGTCTGGGAAGATCCCACATGCCGCGGAGCAACTAGGCCCGTGAGCCACAACTACTGAGCCTGCGCGTCTGGAGCCTGTGCTCCGCAACAAGAGAGGCCGCGACAGTGAGAGGCCCGCGCACCGCAATGAAGAGTGGCCCCCGCTCGCCGCAACTAGAGAAAGCCCTCGCACAGAAACGAAGACCCAACACAGCCAAAAATAAATTAATTAATTAATTTTAAAAAAAACTGAGGTATAACTGACATGTAACATATTAGTTCCAGGTGTACAACATAATGATGTGATATCTGTATATACTGAGAAGTGATCAACACAGTAAATCTAGTTAACATCTATCACCGCACATAGTTAATTCTTTTTTTCTTATGAGAACTTTTAAGATCTACTCTCTTTGCTAAGAGAGTAGCAAATATACCGTACGGTATTATTAACCCTAGTCACCATGCTGTCCATTAGGTCCCCCCCAGGACTTATCTGTAAGTTTGTACCGTTTGACCCCCTTCACCCAATTCCCCCACCCCCTACGTCTGGCAACCACTAATCTGTACTATCTATGAGTTCAGGGGGGGTTTTTTGGTGGGGGGCACGTCCCCATGTAAGTGAGATTCTCCTCTTTCAGAGCCATTTTTGTTGTTGTTGGAAGTAGGATCACCTTTTCATCAACTGAACAGATGCTATTTTTTTCCAATGCTTATTACTCAAATCCACCTCAAAGGACACAGGGCATTTGTAACATACAGAGTCCTGACACACGTTCCTCCACTGCGTCACTACTGACATTTCGCGTGAGGTAGTTTTTTGCTGTGGGGAGATGACTGTCCTAGTTGGGAACCACTGGTCTAGAGTAACAGAAAGTTCTAGAGCCACAGCCAAATTAAAGGAGTTTTCAGACCCATTAACTGAAAGCAGACTCCACTGTCTCAATTCTAGGAACTTCCACAACCTCCCAAAGTAGGATCAGCCCAGACACGGTCTACCTGGGGCAGATCTAATTTCCGGTGACCTCGGCTGGGTGCTTACACAAGGAAGGGAGGGGCCTGTACAACGTGATTCAAAACCTCTGACGAGCAGGAGGAACGAGGTCTCCGAGGCAGACGGCTGGACGGCAGTACTAGGGGGACTGTCTCCTTTTTCTCCTCTCGGTCCACTGTGCTGTTTCGGGGTTTTTTAACGTACTTTTCATGTTTAGAACTAACAATGTTTTTACGCAGACAACTGGAACTGCAGAGACGAAACCTCTCCAAAACCTGTGCTCTTTCACCTCAGGGGAGATTTCAACTCCAAGTCCTTGCACACCTCAGTGCACAACTTGTCAGAATGTTGGGAAGCGGTGCAGGTGAGAACGATGTAAAGCATCATCACGCGTACAAAGTGAGTACGAAAAATACAGCGTGAACACGAGCAGTGGGGACAAAGGAGCGCTGCTGGCTGGGGACAAACTTAGAAATGAAAGGAAAAGGTGGACCCCAAGGCATCTCCCCCGTAGAGACAGCCGCCCCTCGAGGGGGGCCTGGAAAAAGTGAAGCAGCTGGGCAGCCGCTGTCCCCGGCATCCCTAGTGCAGTGGGCGGTCTGTGCACTCCTCGCCACGCAGCAGGCAGAGCACGGGGCCACCGAGGCTGAGTGATCGCCTGACTCACTTCCTCCTCGTGACTGTGAGGCTTCAGACCTGAGGCTGGCACTCCTTGCTGCACAACTGTCTCAGATTCCAAAGAGCCCACGACTGCTCAGCTCCCAGTGGAACTTGGGCTGTTTCAGGCTCAGTGCTCAAAGGATGCAGAACTCAGGTAGCGCGGGCCCAGCACCAACTGCTGAGGAGGGAAAAGTAATGACAGGAGGCTGTGAGCACACAGCCCGGAAGGTCAGAAACATGCGGCGTAAGGATCCCAAGTTTGCACCATTTCACTGTGGTTATGGAACAGCGATGGTGTTTGTTTTCTATAATAGGCAACGCCAAGAACAACTGTTCTACACCCATCAGAGCTGATGCCACCATGAAATTCCAGGGGAAAATGTACTGCTGACACTCATCTTCAGAACTCAGAGACATAACCCCTCCCACACAAACACTCCCAAAGACTGTGTGAGAAGTGTTGCGTAACTCCCCAGACTGGCCTACAGAAGTCTTTAAAGGCACGCTTTTTTTTTTTTTTTTTTTAATAAGGAATATATTCCAGCTATCTGTAGCTGAAATGCACTTGTAGCTGTCAGCTACGTCATCATCAGCATCAACATCATTTCTTGGGCCTGCCTATGCGGCCTAAAGATCATTTATAGCACTATTCCCACAGGAAGACGTGTCATGTCCCAAACACCCAACCATCAACACATAAAAAACAGTACGGTTGTAAACTGAGACTGCCTACATTCAATACTATAGAGTTGACAATCTGTCCCGTGCCCCTGGACAGTTCCCAGTGAGAAGGATCGTGTGGCATCCATATTCTTTCCCGTTGTCCGCCCGTAAGGTCAAACTCTGTCACCACTGTGAGCTGTAGCTTCCATGCAGAAAATAACATGAAGAGTACATGAGCAGTAGGAGGTGGAAAGACAGAAAAAAGAAGAAAGAAAACAGTAAAAGATTTTGCCAACAATAAACTAATCTTTGCTCACTGTTCCCCAGGTGAAGATACAAAGACACATTGGCATCCCCCGCTCCCAATCAAAACAAAAACAAATTATGCTAATGGACAAGACACCTTATTTATGAACTTGTAATTCTTTAAAGAGTTTATTCGGACTTCCCTGGAGGTGCAGTGGTTAAGAATCCGCCTGCCAATGCAGGGGACACTGGTTCGAGCCCTGGTCCGGGACGATCCCACACGCCGCGGAGCAACTAAGCCCGTGAGCCACAACTACTGAGCCTGTGCTCTAGAGCCCGTGAGCCACAACTACTGAGCCTGTGCTCTAGAGCCTGGGAGCCACAACTGCTGAGCCCGCATGCCACAACCACTGAAGCCTGCGCACCTAGAGCCCGTGCTCTGCAACAGGAGAAGCCACTGCAATGAGAAGCCTGCACACCACAACGAAGGGCAGCCCCCGCTCGCTGCAACTAGAGAAAGCCCGCTCGCTGCAACTAGAGAAAGCCCGCGCACAGCAACGAAGACCCAGTGCAGCCAAAAATAAATAAATAAAAATAAATAAATAAATAAATAAATAAATAAATTTTAAAAGAAAGTTTATACCCCTGATTATGGGGTTCCAACTTGCCAACTGATTCCATCCCAGCTTTATATTCTAATTTTCTCTACCTTCCTCACAACTCCTCCAAACAGCTTTTCAGTTATTCTTTCAAACTACAGTGACTAGAAATAATCCCAGAGACAATCTGACACTGAAAGAAACGAGACATCTCCAAGCTGCTGAGACAATCTCAGACAGTGTAGGAATCTGACAATCCAAGGAACAAAAAACAAATTATTCCATCTCTGAGTTAACCAATCATCACACAGCCAACACATATGTGTTTAAAAGAAAACAGAAAATGGACCCAAAGAATCAGCCAACACACCTAAAATCCATTCAATCTATAAGTCACTTCATCCATAAATCCATCCACCCACCCACCCGGCCACCTTTCCGCAAGCATCTTTTGAGCCCCCTACTATGTACCAGGCACTCTGAAAGATTCACCAGTATATAAAACCGTTCCTGCTCTAAAACATTTATATGTTAGAGGTAAAACTATGCCTGTTCTAATACTCTCTCCCTATATAGTCTTTCTTCTGAAGAAAGGAATTAGGTAACAGGAGGGGCAGAAGAATAACACAAGGAAGAGAAGTAGGTAATTGGGAGTAGGCCTTGCAGACTGTGTAAAATGAATACAACAGTTCTAAGAACTCTCAAAAACTACTGGAAATCCTCTCTAAGGGACACAAAACAAAATAACTGGCTTCAGAACTGCATTCCACTCTTCCTTTTAGTGGAACCAGTAGGAGATATAGAACAGAAGGGACAATAAAAGAATATCACAAGATGTTTTCACTCCTCATGGAACGCAATACCAGACGTCCTCTACCTCTTATTTCCTAGAGTTCTGTCCTTTCCTATTCTTGACAAGAATACTTTTCTTTCAAACACACACACACACACACACACACAAACAAACAAAAACTGGTTAAGATAATCTTAATGAAATCCTGGCTGTATTCTGGCTACCATCTGTTTTTAGAAAAAATACACAAACTTACTCAGGAGTTTGTCGTTACTTCATAAAAACGAATGACCCAAGAACACAGTAGGAAGTAAATAAACTTGAAACAGCTATTTCTCATTTCAGCTGCGTACATGCTCCTTAATTCCTTTGCAGAATTTTACTGAACTCAGAAACACTTAATCTTTTTCATAAAATCCTACTTCCTGAGTTGAGAGTTGTGCAAGAAATCATCCAGCCCCAAAGTGACAGGTAACATGTTGGTGAGAACATGAAAAAACTAGAACCCTCATACCCTGCTGGTGAGAATGTAAAATAGTGCAGCTGCCCTGGGAAACAGTCTGGCAGGTCCTCAAAAAGTTAAACATAGTTAACTATACGACCCAGGAATTCCACTCCCAGCTATATACATGAGAAATGAAAACATATGGCCACAGGAAAACCTGCACATAAATGTTCCCAGCAGCATTATTCACAACAGCTCAAACGGGAAAACAAACAAACTGAAGAACAGACTGTTTTTAAAATGTGGTATATTCAGAGAACGGAGTATCATTCAGCAATAAAAAAGGATGAAGAACTGATACATGTTACAATATGGATGAGCCTTGAAAACATTACACAAAGTGAAAGCAGCCAGTCACCAAGGACCACATACTGTAGGACTCCATGTATATACGAAATGTCCAGAAGGTAAAGCCAAAGAGACAGAAAGCAGATTGCTGGCAGCCTAGGGCAGGTATAGGCAGTGACGGGCAACAGGGGGTGACTGCTAATAGGTGTGGGGTTCCCTTTATGGAGTGATGAAAACGTTCTGGAGTTAGATAGTGGTGATGGTTGCACAACTATTAGTATATATTAGCGTTCGTATATGCGAATATTATACCAGTAGTATACTCAGTGAATACACTAAAAACCACTGAACTGGATACTTTAAAGGCTCACTTCTATATGTGAATTATCTCACAAGTGAAAAGAGGAGAGGGGGAGAGAGACAAACAGCTACAAGAAAAACAGGTTCGCACCCGACTTCGTTCACTCCCTGGATCCAGTTATCCCAAAGGCCACCTTCATCCCTGATCTCCCTCAACACACAGGTCCAAGAAATTCCTCTTTCCAGTTTACACTGGTTTTTTACTGAGTCTCCATCATTTACAAGCAAAGGAATACCAGCTATTATTTTTGCAGCAGACAAATGTCATGACTTTCAGAAGACATCTAGAATGCAATTCACTCACCCATGTCAACGACCGTAAGTTTTATACGCTTTCCCTAGAACGTCAAAACAAGAGTTATTTCAGTGCTTTGACGATGTGATGTATGTTATACTAGGATTTTATCACCTGTATTATAGGAGGCAGTGGTGGGTTTGTTTCACCAGCCAGTGAATCCCCAGCACCTAGAACAGGGCCAGACACACTGGATGAGGGATAAGTATTCATTCACTCTCGATCCCAAATCCTATCTCAGGGCCCCGCTCACTGCCCAGGGGACACACGGTGGCATCTGCAGGAACCGTGCCGCTCACAGAGAGATGCAGGGTCACTCAAGATGTCAGTAAGAGGGCACAGAAACCGCACTGGATGCTTCCCCAGAAGGTGTGGACTCAAATCCAGCTCTACTACCTGTAGCTCAGGACAGCTGTTAACTACTTGAGACTTCTCCATGCAAATTGAGGAGTCATCTAACTTGTCTGTTGTACAAGCACAAGAAGATCACACGAGACAGCTTACCAAAGTGCTCCAAAGCCACAGGGCCCTGGACCCAGCGTGGCAGTATCTATATTCGGGGTCTTGCTGCCGGCATCTCCCGGGTCACACCCAGGAGGGCTTCCAGCCATCGTATGGCTTTCATTTCGCTTTCCTCTGAATGCCAAGCTACAGAACCTAAGAATACACAGGCCTAGTTTAAATAACCACGGGAACTGACCTCTCCTCCCAACCACCAAAACTACAACTTCAGTTGCTTTCCAGCTACGAAGCACTTAAAAATAACTTAGAAAGACAGGCTACACCCATCAGGAAGGTGATGGGGGTGCTGAGGGTGGTGGAAACAGTTTAAATGACCAAAGTGCCTGTGTTTGTTCCATTTGATATCTACCATGATTTTATCTAAATAAAATTATTTCTCTCCTGTGCCAAAACCCATTCCATCTCTTCTTGGGTTCCAGAGGGATCTGGGTAGAGAATGACACTGTTTTAAAAAGGCAGCATATCCAACAGCCCAGTGGCAATGCCGGGTTATGTCTCCATCACCAACTTGGGCTGAAATCTGAGATTCTTCTCCAAGGACACAGGCCTCTCCGTTGGAGGGCAGGTACAAGACACGGAGGAGGACACACAGGCACCTGGCACACGACAGGCCAGAGAGGCGGCAGAAGGCAGTGGGGTTTGTGGTGGTTTTGCCGTTGTTAAGTCAACCTTTTATTTTCTGAATAGTTTCAGATTTTACAGAGAAGTTGCAAAGCTAATACAGACAGTCCCCACACATCTTCACTTGGGTTCCCCCAACTGTTAACATCTTACATTCATCACAGCTAAGGAGCCAACACAGGTTCATTACTATGAATGCAACCCAACACTTCATGTGGATTTCACACCAGTGTTTCCCTAACGTCCTTTTCCTGTCCCAGGATCCCATGCCTCCTCAGGGCTTCTCTGCTCTGTGACAGTGTTTAAAGGCCTTGGCAGTTTTGAGGAATACAGGTCAGGTATTCTGTAGAATGTCCCTCCATCAGGGAGGACAGTCTTAGGTTACCCTGGAGTGTAGTGGTTTCCAACGGTGGTTCAAATCCAGGAGTCAAACTGCCTGAATGGGAACCCTGGCTTTACTGCCTCTTAGCCACGTGGCCTGGGACAAATTAACCTCCACAGCCCTCGGTTTCCTCACCTTCAGAAGAGCAGAAATAAACCCTCCCTCCCTCCAAGGTACTGCGGGGATTAAACAGGCTAACTTGGAGAACGAAGGTGAGGGGATAATCAGGAATTCTCCACGGAGAGACGTGGTCACCGATTGACTGAACAAAGATGCTGGGCCAGAGACACAGGACAAAGATTCGTAACAGACAAACCTGACTTCCAGAAACCTGCGGTCCAGACCTGACGCCACGGGACTCATCTGGGGACACACACAGAGTACCCGCGTGAGGGGTGCTGGTGAAGGAAGCGGGCCTCACGGGAGCGGGGTTCTGAGGGATGAACAAGACCCACCGCCATGGGCCAGTGGGAGTCTCAAGGTGAAAGGCCCAATTTTCTGCCAATTAGCTGAGGACCAGTGACGAAGACACGCTGTCAAGGGGCCTACCTGCTCTACTTAATCACCATCTGTAAACTGTGAACAGCTCCACACACCGAACAACGAAGGCATTCACCTTAGTCTAGTCCAGGAAAGAAAAGTCTCAAACTCTAGCCGACCAGGTGCTAGAGACCACTGAAGCCTCCCCACTTACCAGTAAAATGGGGGCCAAATTACATTGTTTTCCAATGCAGTAGACTTTTTTCCAACTATATTTGTTAGAAAACAAACGCAAAAAAACCCCCAGCAACCAAGCCTTTGAGGTATCAACTTTTAATTCCACCTCAGTCCATAAGACTCTGAGTCACTCAAAGCTTGGAAGTTCTCAAGATCTCCTCGAGTAGAACTGATAGGTGGGCAGAAGCAGGGGCCGGGGCTGTAGTTAAGACCCTACTGGGGCGGACAAGAATAAGCCAAGCCCGGGGGCAGGGGAGTGGGGTGAAGTCTGGAGCCTGCAAATAAATCGGCCCAGGGCCACTGGGGCAGGTAACTCGAAGCTCTGAGTCCTGACGCCAAGGGAGGTTCCTCCCGGTTCCTCCCGGACCCCTGGATGCCAGGCCCCACCAGCACCAAAGCGGCCCTGGCCCAAAGCGAAGGCCCTGTGCTCCCCTTTCTCGTTCCTGGGAAACCTCTCACTACCCGCGGGCCAGCGGTGAGAACAACAGGCTCAGCCCAGCCAAGAGCTGCCCGCCCAGCGAGGGACGAAAGGAAATTTCCTCGGCGCGGCGTCCGGCAGCCCAGCCCTCCTCCGTGCCACCCGACTCCGTCCTTCCCAGACCACTCCAGCCACACCTGAAGCCTCACCGCGCACGCACGCGCGCACACACACACACACGCCAACTGGCCCGCTCAGTAAAAAGCCCGATTCACGGCTGGCAGCGAGGGCTTGCATGCAACGCAAACCCACCGGGGTGAACCCCTGACACGGAGGGGCCCCTCCTATGGAGCAAGGTGGACAGGGGATGGGGGCAGCGGGGCCAGGCAACAGCTCCACTGAGGCAGGACTCTGCCCCTAAGGCCAGCTTCGGGTCACTGCCCAGCTCCCGGCCTCTCCTCCCGCCATCACATCTTTCTGCAAGACAGAGCCCTCCTCTACTTCACGGCAGGAAAGCGACTACGGGAGAGGAAGCTCAGGACTCAGCTGTCAGGCCGACCAAACCATCCAATAAGCTATCACGGGATAGAAAGGGTCCAGAAGGCAGGCTCTCGTCCCCTGACCTTACAGCAGAACCAAATGCCCGTGGAGCTCTAAAACCTGCACAGCGCCCAGGGACTAACTCCGGATGGGCAGAGCTGGAAGGGTGGGACCGCACCCTGACTCTGGGCCCAGGCCTTCGGGCAGGGGTGGGGGTGGGGGGGGGGCCAGGACCCAAACGATCGAGGGCTCCTTCCTCCCCCCATCGGCAAGTTCACCAATTCAGAGGTCCTCACAACTCCTCTGACTCCTAGGAAACACCTGATGCCCTTCTCAGACCCCTGCACAAAGCAAACTCCAGCTTAAACGAGTACAACACCTAGCTTAAACCACTGATCTGAACCGCTGCCCCAAGAGGGGAAAGCATTAGATCCAAGCAAAACCAGGAAGGAAGAGAGGCGGGGGGGGGGGGGGGGGGGGGGAAGAAAGCAAAAGAAAAGGAAGGAAAAGGAAGGAAGTCAGTTAACACGGTGAACAGCCCGCCCACAAAGCGGAATGCACTGCTCAGGAGTAATTTACTACGCACGCGAAGCATGTCTCCGCCGCTCTTACTTACCCCAATAATTTACGCTCATTGCAAGCCAAGTGTTTGTCTTGAAATTATTTAGCCGAACGTCATTTCCAAACATGTTATTTAAAAGTCATTTTAGCAGTTCTCACAAAACTGCACCTCTAACAAAACTGGCTTGCTAAACATTACCTAAAAATGTACGCTTTGTAAGCAAATGTCCTTCACTAGCATTATTAGGGACTCTGCAGTACCACCACCATTGTACTGGCCCGCCAATAAAACACCATAATATCCTACTCCAAGACTACTGAAAGTGCCATACTGGTGCGTGAAACCAGCATCCCTGGACAAACCCACGTAAATCCGTGTTTAACCATAACTCAGCTGCTCCAATGGCAATGCATCTTCCTTCCAGACTTCCACAGAACGCCCAGGTACTACTCTCTCTTACTAGCACCAGGCAAACGCGAAGGCCTCTTACGCCGTACAATCCAAACTTCTTTGTCCCCCCTACAAATGCCTCAGCGGTCTGTCAACAGACACTGGAAATCTAGAGAAATCACCACTCATCTCCACTGCCTCGATCCAGGCGACGGTGATGGCTCTCCTGGGGACATCGTATTTGGGCTCCAAAATCCAATCATTTAGAAGGGCAGAGCCAAAAGGGTTCAAGGACTCCTTCATTTGACTGGAAAGAGCAAAAGTGCCCCCGTCCACCACCAAAGAGGTTTGTTTAAAATGCAAGCGGATCATAGAAAACCAGTGAGGACAAAAGGTGCCTGGTGGCTAAGCCAGAATTCAGCCCCATCAGGGTGACCCACCAAACGCCATTGAGCATTTGAAGAGGTGTCACTACAACTCCACAGACCCCATTCATCTCAAGAACTCCTTGAACTCTTGTTGTTCTAAGAAAGCGCTGACCTGCAAGTATGTGTGCCCTCTTGCTGTCATCAATCACACACTGCGAGATAAGCCGAATTCTTCCGAGAAGCACTGCTGGCAGGCAGGGGAGGCCTGGAGCCGCTGAGCAAAGTCACAGAGGAAGTTGCACTGTCCTCCTTGGGGGTAACAGTGGCTGAAATCAGCTCCCAGAACTCCAGGGAGAGACTTCCGGGAGCTCCCTGCTGCCTGGAGGGCAGTTCCCTAGGGACCCTACTTGCCTCCTGGGTAAGTGTCTCTTTAGCCCAGCGCTCCCCAACAAAACTGATGCAAGCCACATATAGGGTTTTAAATTTTCTAGCAATCACGCACCTTTGGGGGGAAAAAAGAAACAGGTGAGATTAATTTTAATAATACCTGTTAAATAATATCTGTTACTTAACCCCACAGAGATTATATGTTTTAACTTCAACGTATAATCAATATAAAAATGGAGAATTTTATATTCTTTTTTCCACACTAATTCTCAAAGTGTGGTGAATATTTTACACTCAGTGCACATCTCCGTTCAGAACAGACATTTTCCACGTGCCCACTAGCCCCGTGTGCTAGTGGCTACAGCACTGGACCAGGAGGCTCTGTTAGACTCTACAGATGTAACTTTGTGAGCTAAGATGGTGGTGTGTGTACAAAGGCATGAACGCAATGTCTTCTTTTTATTTGCTTTTTCTCATTTTCGGGAATATATACAACGTCCCAGTGACAACCAGCAAAGGTAAGTATGAATTACTCATCCTCACCTGCCCCAACCTCACCTACCTTAGTTCAACATTCACCTGGGGGAGATAAAAGAACAATCTTTGTCTCTAACCTCTGAAATAACAATAAAAGAATGTGATAAGTCAGAAGTGCTCTAAGAATGTGAATTCCACATACCCAGTATACAAGATGATTAAAACAGTTTGGGGGAACTTGGTACACAAATTGCCCTGTGACATTTTTTTTTTTTAACCAAAGGGAGGAAGAAAAACATATCTGTTTACTGTAATACAAAACCCACGGCCATTTTAGCAGCTACGCTTTCTAAATTCTTGAACTCATAATTGCACATGTCGGCTCATTATCTGAGTTATTGGTGGCTTAGAGTTAAGACAAATAAAACTAGACAATTAATTATACATTAAGCAGCAGAAAGTATGTGCTTTTCACCCTGAAACTGCCCTCTCCTGCTCCCATCCATGACCAGATACGTTGAATGTGGTAACAGAAAGAGGAAAAAGTCTTGTAGATGTAATAAGAGTTGTCTAAAGCAACTGTGTTTTTAATTGGGGTTTCTATGAGCTATAGGTTAGAAAGTGGAATGTACTTGAGTAACAGTAAAAAACTACCCTGGAGCCCAGTGTGCGGGGATCTGAAGACTGACTGCAGAAAAACTGGTAGATTTCCCCAAATACCCAGCAGAGAGGGAGGTGAGCAGCTCTGAGAGGCAAACTGGCTTTTCAAACCCTAGGGGGTCGCTCCATCCAAGCCATTGGTCCAACCCAGCCAAGCCATTTGTTCTCACTACTTCCCCATGTCCAATCCACCTCCACCCCGACCTCGACCCCCACCCTAGTCCCCTACACCTAATCCTAGCCCTCTTCAATCTATGAGCCGCCTCGGAACCAGCGTGATCCTTGCAAACCCTCCTCCCTGTCTTGCTTAAAGCCTCTTCCATGCAGACAAAATCCCTCCTGCGGCCTGTGGACTATGCACACTCCGGCCGCTTCCTCCCCCTTCAGCCTCGCCTGGATTTTTCTCAGGTCCCACCCAGCTTGCACTGAGTCTCTGCCCGCTGCCCTGCCAGCAATGCACCCTTTTAGCCTGGGCATCAACCTCACCCACCCTGGGAGGCCCCGGCCTGCTCGCTGCAACCTTTGTCCCATGACGGAGAAATCGGTGCATAAATGAATGACTCATGATACCAGCCCTCCCTGCTAGATGGGAGGGCTGGCACCACCTGTGCTAGGAAGGACAGAAGGACAGACTTCTAACAGTGACCCAAGAACATGGTGGACTTCAGCACAAACTCCACCCATCCTGACGCTGGGCGAGGAGAGTATGTTTGTCTTTTACCAGCCCTGCCCTATTAATGATGACCTCGACCTTCTGTGTCTTAGTTGCCCTAAACATACCTCTACAGCATTTAAATAGGTGAGAAAGCTTGTATTACAGATTCTGGGGTTCACATTTGTAGAAACCAATAATAAAAGTGATAGCTATACCCTAAAAAACACAGCACATCCTGGCCTCTTCACCACCAGCTCTACCGTGCTACCCCTCAGGGCTGGCCAGACTCCTTTTCTAGACACAGAAGGGCACTCGGAATTCCCACCCCCCCAATGCCTTGGCTCCCTGGAAGCTTCTAGAGCCAGACCATCATGACGCCATATTCTCCACATTTAAAATGACTGATTTGAGAGGCCATTTGCTTTTTCAGTCCAGGAGAAGGTGTGCAAAAGGATTTTCCAGAACTCTGACCCGGTGGTCTACTTCTTTCATGAATCCCAAGGTAGATTCTCCCCTTTCAGCAAATTCATTGTACCTGGAGAACCACCAACACCACCACCACCCAAATTCCAAACGCATTCATTCACTCTGCAAATGTTGACCTGGCCCTTGGCTGACAAGGCACCACGCCAGGGCCAGGAAGTCACAGAATTCAATGAACAAGGACGTGGGCTTCGAGATCCAGCAGACCAGACTCCAATCCCCCCACTGACCACGTAACCTTGGAGAGAAACAGTAACAGGGGGACACCCTGACCCCGTGCCAGCCGCCATTCTAAGCACTTCACGTGCGCCCACTGATTTAACTCTAACGACCCTATGAGCGAGCGACGGATAATGCCTCATTTAACAGATGTGAGAAACGAGGCACAGAGCCATTAAAAACACCTGCCCACGGTCCTAGAGCTCACAGGCGGTGGAACGGGTTTGTTTCTTCTTTTTTTAAAAAACAGCTTTATTAACATGTAACTTATGTCCCATAAAAGGATTTGCACCCAAGCAAGTCCATCACCCTCCTCATCCCACATAATGCTGTCTCTCCTGTCACTGAGCTTTCCTGAGCCACAGTTTCCTACTTTACAAAATGCCAATGATAAACAGTTAGGGGGTTAAGTAAGGGAATGAATATTAGTAAAAGCAGCCCGCCCAGTACCTGGCTCAGAGAACAACCCAACAGCCCGAAAATGAATAAAAGACAGTCTGCTCTCCAAGAGTTTAATCTAATCAGAAACAACACTAGTAAATACAGAAAATAGCCATAATAAAATGCAGAGAGAGATAAATGACACAAGAAGGGCAGATAAAAACACAAAGGGGAATTGTGTGTTTAAATGGGGGATCTGTATTCCTGGAGCTGAAGTATTTGCAACAGAGAAGCCGAGCTGGGAACGCTGAGTTTACCATCACTCCATCACTCAAAACACAAACTGCCGGAGAACGGCCCAGAGCCTCTGTTAACAAGATGAGTCTTGCATATCTGACACATATAACATGAGGCAATGAATCACGCTTGCTGTGGAGGGCAGTCTACATCCCCTTTTCGAGAGATGGTTTTGACTCTTTCGGGAAACCAACACACACTTGGCTTCCAAACCCTCCGAAGGAAACACTTCCAAGAACGAATTTAGTGTATTCAACCTCATACACGTGTCCGGTCTCATTCCGCAAAGCTCACTGTTGTCTTCTGAGGATAATCATCTCCCTTACTGACCTTGAAACCCCCTTCTCCCAAACTGTTACTGACCTTGGAGCCAGAGCCCCAGGGCTCTCGACAGAGAGGGCGGGCAGGGGGAAGAGGGCTGACAAAGGAAATGGTCTCCCACACTAAGGCCAGCCGCTCTCCCACAATCAAAAACCCCCCACCTGCCAGGGCCATAGGCCTATTTCAGGTCCACTGACTGGCAAGGGCCACCAAGCACAAAAGTTCTGCAGAGGTCGCCCACAGCAAAAGACAGCATTACCTTAGACGTAACCCACTTTCAAATATGTTTTATGGCTCCCAGGAACCCAGTGACACCAAGTGATCATTTGTTGTTTGCTTTAGAGAATAAACTCCCTTCTCTGGGTGGAACTAAGAAATTTAACTCCTGATTTCAAAGATATTAACTGGCCGGCCGGAGGGTTCGCACGCAAATCACCCTGCGCACTGACCCACACGCAGACAATGCACGGGTCCGGGGTAAGAGCTGGGGGAAGTGAAGAGTAACTTGTTAACAAAGTGACATCTGAGGAGGGAGAACAATCCAGCCATTGTCGAGTCCGATTTCCTGTTCCATATCTTCCATGGCAAATTTTTAAAAAAGGGAAAAAAGCCCCCTTAGATTAGGACAAACACGTCCTCTACTGCAGTCTCTGTCCGAAGCAAGAGAGACATCTTGGCATTTTTCACAGAAGTGATAAGTGTCTCTCACACACAGGCCATATCCATTACAGGCCCTGAGGGTACCCACTGCCTGGCAGAACAGCTGCTGTCCCATCCCTGGGCCACTGGCAGGCTTCTGAAAGGGTGTCCTGGTGGGAATGAGGGGTAGGGTCCCAAATGGACCTCCCCCAAACCCTCACCACTACAGTGTGGAACAAGGAGCCGGCGGGTTGCTCTGAGGATTAAAGGAATGGGCATCCCTGACTTCAGGAAGGGCCTGAAGCAGGTTTCTCAACGTCAGCAACACTGACAACAGAGGCGGCTAAGTCTTTACTGTGGGAGGTTGTGCTGTGCGCTGGAGGAAGTTCAGCAGCATCACTGGCCTCTACTCGCTGTACAACACCGACCCCCAGCTGTAACAAGCAAAGATCTGCAAACATTGTCAAATGTCCTCTGGGGCCAAAATCACCCCTACTGAAAGTCACTGGTCAAAAGGGAAGAAAACTGTTTAATGCCCACTGACATCCCACCTGACAGCGGTTTTAACTCGTTAACCACCAAGGACTGGACATCAAAATCCAGCACGGCCCAAACCACCTCAAATCATCTCTGCAGGCCTTCTCCTCCTCCACCCCCAGCTTGAAGGTCTCCACCATCACCAGGTGCAAAGCTGAAATCCTCACCCATCCCATCTCCCAAACCAAGACGTGCCAGAAAGCTGCAGACCCTGTCAGTCCTTCCACGGACATGTCTCCTGATTCACCCCCTCTCCTCTCAGCCCCCTTGGCTAATGTGGAGAAAACTATCTACATTCAAGAACCCATCATGAGGGACTTCCCTGGTGGTGCAGTGGCTAAGAATCCGCCTACTGATGCAGGGGACACGGGTTTGATCCCTGGTCCAGGAAGATCCCACATGCCATGGAACAACTAAGCCCGTGTGCCACAACTACTGAGCCCGTGAGCCACAACTACTGAAGCCTGCGCGCCTAGAGCCCGTGCTCCGCAACAAGAGAAGCCACCGCAATGAGAAGCCGGCGCACCACGACAAAGAGTAGCCCCCCCGCTCGCCGCAACTAGAGAAAGCCCGCGTGCAGCAATGAAGACTCAACGCAGCCAAAAATAAAAAAATATATTAATTAAAAAGAGAAAAAAGAACCCATCATGATTTCTGAGAGTCACTTAAACTTTACTCCCTCTGCTTCTGCTCTTTGCTTCTTTTTAACTTTATTACATGGTGGAGCCAGGACTCAAAACAGAAGTCATTCCAGGGCACGTGCTCTTGTAATTACAGGAAGTCCCCTACACACGAACCTTCAAGTTGCGAACTTTCAAAGATGTGAATGTGTGTTCCGTCAACGTCAGGCGTGAGTGAAACTGCAGCTTGCCTTCCGTCTCCTATTGCTGGCGATCCTTCAGCTCTACCATCTCCCACCTCCTCTCCCTCCTTCAGTCAGTAACTCTTCTTGCCTGTTCACTCCATGCCAGTCCCTGTATGCCAGCCGTTGTACTGTGCTTTTCAAGGTACTGTACTGTAAGATTAAACACGTTTCTTTGTGTGTGTTTGTTTTTTATGTATTATTTGTGTGAAAAGTATTATAAACCTATTACAGTACAGTACTATATAGCCGACTGTGTCAGTTGGGTACCTAGCCAAACATTGTTGGACTTACAAACAAAACTGGACTTACGAACGCGCTCTCGGAATGGAACTCATTCGTATGTAGGGGGCTTACTGTATACTACACTGCCTCTCCAGTGGGAGACAGAAAACCAGTCAACAGAGGAAACGGAAGTAGAGTGAGTTGGTCACAGGAAACACAACAGACTGGGAAAACCAAGGGAGAAAGTATCAACTGCTATGGAGAGGACTAAAGAAATGACCACTGATCACTCAGCCTGATGATCTGATCATTGCTGATGGCATTTTCATTTAGAGTGATTTCCTGAAAAATGAAAACCCACAGGACAATTTCATCCATCCCTAAGTAAGGCCCAAGTGCTGCCACTATGTCCAAAAAGATTCTGCAGACAATATCAAAAGACCTTTTATGCTGCAACGCTTACAGAAGGAGATATAGTCTCCCTCTTTTAAAAAAAAAAAAACCACCCACAGAATAGACAACGTCAGTGTAGAAAAAGGCAAGCAAAGTATACTTATGGTTTTGCTTTTTAATGCATCTACCGTGGAAGAAATATGGGAAATCCATTCTTTGGCATTTCCAGATCTTAGCTACTGAGAAGATGAAGCAAACATCTGTGTGACTTCAATTGTCTAAGCTTTAAATATTACTTTAAAATGTAATATAAAATCTTACCTTTACCTCTCTATTATTAAAGAGTAAAAAATTGATGAATCTCTTAAAACTAAAGCAAAAATCACCTCTGAATATTATCTTAAGCAGTTATGAGCAGAAAAGCTATAAATTCCTATCAGCTGGCAATACTTAAGGCGAATGATGAAAGCAACGTACAACTGTGTGATCACGCATGTGAAATCACACATGTGAACAAACTGACGGTCAAAGAATGAGCCTCAGGCTCCTGTGAATGAAGTTACCATCACGTTTTCTGAAGACTCTTTTACCTCTGGCGTACGTAGGCAGGGGTGTGTGGGGTATGGATAAACCATTTTAAAATAAGTTTATTAGTTAAACCAATTGAAAATAGAGGGACAAAGTGGGACCTGTGTTAAAGCCACCCTGACACTCTGCTCCAAGGCCACAGAAGTACATCCATTCCCTTCTCTCTAAATGCAGGCCTCCTGTCAGATAGAAATCAACATAAATAAGTCCAGAAATATACATATTACACATATATAAAATATATCAATAAATATACATTTTTATACAATGTGTTTTATACACATTTATTTATGTAAAATCAGAGCCAACACTAGAATATTATTCAGATGTAAGATGGAATGAAGTGCTGATACATGCTACCAAGTGAATGAAACTCAAAAACACGCTAAGTGAAAAAAGTCAGACACAAAAGGTCACAGATTGTACGATACCATTTAAATGACATATCCAGAATAGGCAAATCCATAGAGATAGAAAGCACATTGGTGGTTTCCAGGGACTGGGGGAGGGGTGAATGGGGAATGAATGTTTAATGGGTTCAGGGTTTTATTTGAGGGTTAAATTAGCTCATAAGGGTGAAGCCAACAGGATTAGTGTCTTTCTACGAGACCTCGCTCATGCCCACGTGCTCTTTTTCTCTCTCCCCACACCCGTGTGAGGGCACAACCAGAGGGCAGTCCTCTGCAAGGCAGGACCAGCGTCCTCACCAGAAACCAAGCCTGCCAGTACCTTAATCTCGGACTCCTAGCCTCCAGAAACATAAGAAAATAAAAGCCTGGTGTTCAAGCCACCCAGTCTGCGGTATTTGGTGATGGCAGCCCGAGCTAAGACAGTAGAGTTATGATCAAACCCATTTTACAAATAGGACCATGAGGCACTGAATGGTGATGGTCAAAACCAATTTATACGCGGGAACACGAGGCACCTGCCCAAGGTCACACGCCCAGCAAGCAGGAGGACAGCATCCGAACCCAGGCAGTGTGCTTCCACAGCCTTCCCTCTAGACTACGTTCTGTGGGGAGGTGCTCAGTCTTGGTGAATGAATGCAAAGATGAAGAGGGATGGGGCAGAATCTAGGTATGGCATCCAACCCTCCAAACCTCTCATCTCTGCAAAAAAAAAAAAAAAAAAAGAAGAGTAAACTTTTAAAATTGAAAAATAAAGTTTTACCCCAAAAGACAAGATTATCCAGCTTCTATCCTTGGCTTAGCCAAGTAAAACAAAGAATAGGCCAAAAAGACTGAATCACGTGGGGATCCATTCCGAAAATGCAGAAATTCAACCTAGATACCACCCTTGCAAAACGGTTTCACAACACAGTAAATATTTTTTGGAAGCAAATTAAAACTAACCCAAAGGAAAATAGAGGCCATTCTAGTCCTTTCTTTTGTTCCAAAGTTAAGAAACGTCACTGCCTTGCTATGTAGAGGACACAAGCCCCAGTCAAGTTGTGCTTGGTCCACTAGGTAAAAACCAGAATGTTCTGCATTACTTGTCACCATTTTACAAATTGGGACAATTCACAGAACTCTACATATCTGGTCTCTCTTTAAAAACTGGAAGACTGGACCTCCCCTGGTGGCACAGTGGTTAAGTATCCGCCTGCCAATGCAGGGGACAGGGGTTCAATCCCTGGTCCGGGAAGATCCCACATACCACGGAGCAACTAAGCCGGTGCGCCACAACTACTGAGCCTGCACACCACAACTACTGAAGCCCCCGTGCTCTAGGGCCACCATGCTGCAACTACTGAGCCCGCGTCCTGCAACTACTGAAGCCTACATGCCTAGAGCCCATGCTCCGCAGCAAGATAAGCCACCGCAATGAGAAGCCCACGCACCACAATGAAGAGTAGCCCCCACTCGCCGCAACTAGAGAAAGCTAGCGCGCAACAATGAAGACCCAACACAGTCAAAAAGTAAAATGAAAAAAAAAAAAACTAGAAGACCTACATTTGTAAAGACGTGGATGGGCCCAGAGACTGTCATACAGAGTGAAATAAGTCAGAAAGAGAAAAACAAATATCATATATTAACACATATATGTGGGATCTAGAAAATAGTACAGATGAACCAGTTTGCAAGGCAGAAATAGAGACACAGATGTAGAGAACAAACATATGGACACCAAGGGGGGAACGTGGGGGTGGGATGAACTGGGAGATTGGGATTGACATATATACACTACTATGTATAAAATAGATAACTAATGAGAACCTGCTGTATAGCACAGGGAACTCTACTTAGCTATACAGTAGAAACTCACACAACGTTGTAAACCAACTATACCCCAACAACAACAACAAAATCATTAAAAAAAAAATGAAAAGGCAAAAAAACACAACAAAACTAGAAGACCTAGCAAGATGGAGCCTTAATTCTTTCAGGTCTGTGAGCTCCAGCTAACCATAGTCCCCACTGCTCCCTATAGCTCACAACCTGGATCATTTCACTTTCTTACCTGCCGGCCCCTAATCTGCAAATCCTTTTACACAGTGCCTCCTGTAGTCTGGGTCTCGATACAGGTTTTAGAAAATGCATTATTTTGCACATAATGCCTCCATTAAGGGTAAGATTTTGAAGGAAAATGTTTCAATTATTTAACGGGCTTGTCAAGCAGTGCTTTTAATTAAACTTGGCTCAAATCAAAAGAAAAGGAGTATGTTTTCAGACCAGTCTTGGACATAATACATTAAATCATATCTTAATTCTGACCAAATGGCAGAATAAAGCTCTTTTTAAAAGCATGAATTCTAGCCACCCAAGTGAGTGAGTATTCCATTTATAGCTGCCAGGGGTTAAGGCTTCCAACGTCTTTTACCCACCACCCTGCCCCACCACTAACACACACCCCCCCCATGTCACCGCCTCAGTATTGAATTTCAGCCTCCAGCAAGTCAGACTTTTTCCATTAGTTAGGTTTGGGATGATTCCTGAGCTGTAGGCACGCTTCCTGGCCAACCGCCAAGTGAACACTAGAATGCAAGAAAATTGTTTATTCCTCAAAAAATAAAGAACCGATTCTATCTTCCCTTTGGTTTTCATAAAGTTCACCAAAAAGGAGCCTACGTTTCTCACAGTGCTTCCATTCTGTTGGATAAACTAACCCAAATCTCAAAAGTCACTGCTTTCTTCCCAGTTATAAAACAAATGGTTTTCATATTCAGAATTGAAAGGTGCCAAAAACAAATCTTAAAAGGTCCAAGCAGCTATCAATATTTTCTTAACACTCTTGCCGATTAATTTAAAAAATCCAAACCTTGGGTAACAATCAACTCTTCTTTGACTAGCAAGAGAGCAGGGAGCTGTATGCTTGGTAACTTTGGAAGGACTCCAGGCCTTTGTGCCATGAATTACTTGTGAACATTTCAAACTGTGATTTTCTGCTTCTCCTCGCACGGCCATCTGAAACTCAAGCTTGAATGATTAATTTCAAGTTTCACCCCTGGTGTCAGAGAACCTCCTTCTTTACAAGTCTGTGAATGAAGTCATCTCTTGAGAAACCACACCTGTAGGGTGGATACTCCAGGTGAAGGAGGAGGAAGAGACCTGTCATCACTGAGACACCCAGATGGCAACGAGTCAGAGAGTGAGGGCTGGAGACCAGGAGGGGATGGTCCCACACAGAAGCACGATCAATCCTGAGCAGTGGCCAAACCAGGGGCAGGTGTGTGAAGACAAGTTAGAACTCCAATTCGCGTGTACGTATGAAAGTTCAAAAATGAGGACAGAAAAATCAGAGCTCCAAATACAACAGGCAAAGCAAAGCCCAGCCCTGCAGTGGAGGCCATGGGACACAGCTGCTGAAGAGACACCAGAGAAGGAGTAACCTCCATAATGTGGGTTACTTTCTGCACCTCAGTGTTGAAAACTTTTCTATCATCTCAATCAAGGCAAGAAACGATATACCACACTCAGCTCACCTGGGCTCCTTACGGAAAGAAAGCAGGTCCCTGGGAACATGATGGGCAGTAAGCTAAGTCAGGAAAGGCAAAGGCACACTAGCAACTTCTGTCTGATCTCAACAAAAGGATAAGGACCTTAATATTCCAACGTGAGAGCAGCTGGGCCAAGAAGGCTCACCACTGATCCAACCTGCTGGCCACACAGCCACTCCAAGTGATTCTGACCCATGACCACCTTTCCAAGGTCCTTCATGAGCTTTTGCTGGAATCCTCTAGGGAGCATGCAGGGCCCATTCTTGAGATAACCTAAATATCCATCATCAGTAAAGCTATGCTGTCAGAGAGTGGCTGGCATAAGGGCAAATCAAAATGTCCATGACCATCTCCTCGTTGGGACCAGTGATATCCCAACAAGCCCTCTATGTCCCTGTTAATTCTGTAGGCTCGTTATTTCTGCCGAGTCCACTATTTTCATTTTGCCAGTTTGCAAATATTGAGTTCTGAGCCCCAGCCTTGTCCTGTATTTGAGGGAGTCCTAGACAAAACACACCCTCAACTAGGTACACAAGCCATGACAATAACCTTGAAATAAAGTCGCTGCCAAGCATGGGATCCTACTGCCCTGGGAAAAGTCCAAACATTTGATAAAATCCACAGTCAGTCTTCCAGACTGGCAACATCCACCTGGCTGGGAGAGCCGTAATAAGCTCACAAGACATCAACTTGGAAGAGAAGAAACGAACACACAGGCTCTGGAGTCAGACAAGAGACCTGGAATCCCATCTACTAGCTGTGTGACTTGACTAGTTACTTAACCTCTCTAAGCCACAGGTTGTTCAACTCTGCATGGAATTAACAATAGTTCCTAACCTGCAGAGCGTTCAATGAGGTGATGGATATAAGAGGCTCAGCATAGCACATGGCACCAAATAAGTGTCTCATAAATGTCTTCTATTCTTATTGTCAGTTTTAGAGGTTTATAGCTTCTAGATAAATCTGAGGGGCCTTTCAAGGTGCATCAATTGGTCAGCTGTATTTCCTTGGTGTCCTCTGGTGCCCTCTCCATCGAGTCATGGTCTCAGTAAGGACGGGTGGGAATTCCACCCACAGCCAGATGCCAGGTTTAGCACAGCCTTGGTCTCACAAGAATCCCAGGTCAGTCACAGGCTCGCTGGCACAACTGAATCACGCTGAATTCCATCAACATTGGTCTTTAATGAGCAGCGATCTCTGAAGCAAAGAAATCACTCACCATCTTTGAGTTTATCATTAATCTGAACTAACCGAGCTGGTGAATAAGTCCTTGGTACATGTCCCTTACCATGCATGGCTTGGTCCAGAGTGGTGAGTCCAAGCCTTGGTGATGCTGTCATCGCTGAAACCTCATTACCAATATCAAGCCCAGATTTCCATCATGAACCACGTCCAGGGTCCTTAATTCCACATCAGGGTCAGTTAATGTGCAACAAATTATCCACTTAGTAAATTGATGTTATGTTAGCAGATAGTGGTATGGACTCTTGTTCTAACAAATTAAACATCCCATTTAGAGCCCTGAGGAGTCCTTTTATTTAAATGATGCCCAATTAACAAACAAAGCATGCATGACACTGAAGTTCTTCTAGAAGGATGTCTCATTTACAGGTTAAAAAGCAACGAAGTAATAGAAAATAAGTATTTCCTTTTTTGGTCCACCTGCTTAGAGGGGAGAAAAAGGAGAGGAGAATCATGGAAGGAACTCACTCCTAGTACGATGTACACTTTAAATATCTTACAATTTTATATGTCATTTACACCTCGTTAAGCCAAAAATTTACAAAAAACTCACTCCTAAACCGCAAATTAAATCCAAGAATTGTAAGATGAACCCAACCTAATTTCCCTCCTGCCTGAAGGTTTGGTGAGAACAGTAAAGGTTTGGTGAGAAACAGTAAGTATTCTTCCATTGATTTTCAGCAAATAAAAGTTCTGCCTGCTGATTCAACTGCCTTTACCAAGCTTTCAGTGATTCATTACTATGGCTTGCAACAGAACAACATACTGGGTGAAAATTAAGCAGAAAGAAAAAAAAAAATCACACTCATCAAAATTGGGAGAAGCAGAAATGTAAAGAGAAGGTGTGGGATTTGTTGGTAAAGGTTCACTTATCCTGTTCAAAGAAGCTGGCTCTATCATTATCAGGGTTGCTACCCCAAGTGCTTGGAAATTGACAAATGACAAGAGAGGTCCAGAGAGCAAGAGGGCAGATCTTGAGTGCTGGCCCCTGCTAGCTTTCTTCCATCTCAGAAATATACACATCCGTTTCCTGATATTCTGTGACCAAACTTGTCCTACAGCCTGTTCCTTTGCTTTTTAGGATAAGTGGAAGCTCATAGTTAAGAAGGCCTAGACAAATTACTTAATACCCCACTACGTAATACATAGATTTATATATATGTATAAATGTTTTAATTATTTTTCACTAATGCCACAGAAAATTTTGGAATAAATATAACTAAGATATAACAATCGATCTAGATATATTGCTAAGCTATAATAAATAGAATTCAGATATTAAAATTAAATAACAATCAGATGAATGCATCATACACAAACACAAACACATATCCCTAAAAATTATACTACAGAGCTGCTCTGACAGGAAAAATTTTACTTAGAAAACACAGAAAATTAAAATAAAATAAAAAAGGGTTATAGAATCAAGTCAATCTTCTAACTCAGGATTTCCCAGCCTTGGCACTGTTGACGTTTGGACTGAATCAACTTGGGTTGTGTGGGACTGTCCTGTGCTTTCTAGGATGTTTAGCTGCATCCCTGGTTTCTATCCACTAGGTGCCAGTAGCCCCCTCCCCCCATCAGTGGTAACAACCAAAAATGTCTCCAAACATTGCTAAATGTCCCCGGGGAGCCAAAGTCGCTCCCTGTTGAGAATCACTATTCTATATGAAACAGACTTCTAATTCCATCCCTAATGACGCACCCAGCCCTTGGCAACATCCAAAGTGAACACTTTATGACCAAGAACGTATCTGCTGATTCAACCAGGCTAGCACTTTCTTTTTTAAACTACAAAATCTGTATCTTCTTAGGAATGAAAAACATTAGCAGCTACCATATCACCAGCTGAACTGAATTACAGCTTTGAAAAGTTGATTTCGATGTAAACCATTATCTTTTAAAAATCTCACATCCGTTGAAAGGTCAATGTCCAAAATGGTTTTCTAAAGTTTTATCACTTGCTGTGAATCTAAAACTGCTCTAAATGAAGAAACTCTTTATTACCAAAAAAGCAAAAAAACAAAAAAACGCCTCCTTAAACCTGAATGAAATAGCATTTTCATCTATTTCCACTGAGGAAGATGTGAACAGTCCTAAACCATGACCAGTCAGCTGAGTGCCACTTACATCTACAGGGCAGACAGAGCCATCAGCTCCGCAGATGACAAGCAAGATTCACAAACTGCACACAGATTCCATAGCAAACACGCCTTCTCCCAACACTGCTTCATGGGAATCTGGAGTTTATCAGAAACAGACAAAAGCCAAGAAAAATGACTTAGGAAATTCAGTGTGACCTTCGCCTTCCATAGAGATGCTCTCCAGAAACCTACAAATATTTCATTGAAGCTATTCTTTGAAATCTTCTCTCCAAACACAACTCCTACTATGCCTGTCACTCAGGATGAATGTTCAGTTGCTGCCATCACAAAAGCAATCGGAAGGACTATGTCTTTGGTTTGTTTGGTTATAGGAAAATGTCTACCCCCTGTTGCAGTCGCTGGCAAATTAGGTAATTCTTCTGGGGCTTGTATCTCGTGACTTTGGTCTGCTCTCTGTGGAGAAGCAAATACACATTCCCAAAGCTCTCCACACAGATTCTGTCTTTACCTCCTTCTCTACAAACCACTGTTCAGCTGTATTTCTAGTTCCATACAGCTGAATACCTTTGGGTCCAAACCCTGGTTCCACCACTTCCCAGCTGTGTGAACTTAAACAAATCACTTCTCTAAGACTCTCTATTTTCATATGTAAAATGGAGATGCGAATGGTACCAATGTATAAGGCTACAGGGCAGATTAAATGAATTAATCCATGTCAAGAACTTAGCACAGCCCCAGCCCATGGTACATGAGTGATCAATACACTTTTGCAAGTTAAACAACCGGACAAAAGAAAATGCAGATGGCGTGGAGGCTGAAAAGAGCACAATGGCTAAGCCAGATTCCATGTATTCAAATTATTACCAAAATCCTGCAATATATTAAATCCTAAATCTACATCGTATTTCCTCCTTGGACAAATAAACCACTGACTTGAGTTAGAGTACACTGCTAGAATATACATTTTTTTCTCTTTAAAAGGTAATTTTGTCCTAAGCTGGGTGTGAAAAAGACAGGATATACCATTTTTTAAAATTAGCTTCCAAAAACTTACTTACCTTGAGGGAACAGCTATTCAGCTTCATCAAACATTTTATAATAATGCACAAGAACACCCTCAAGGGACCTTTTATTCTTCTGACATATCCTGTTTCCTTGTTTCACATGCACATGCCAACTCTAAAGATCCCCATTTAGGGATCTGGTGGAGGTTTAAGAGCCCACGGGGATTTTAAGAGACTCAAAAGGACACAACCTAAGTCATATTTCTGACCCCATCATTTGGTGATAAACCCTGGGTAAAGGAACCTAGTTCTCTGTGCCTCAGGGAAAAGGAATTTACCTGATAGCTCAAAGATAATAGTGAATAAATATAAAGTTACATTGCCGGTGAAGAGCCATCTGAACTCCTTGAGAGAGATTTTAATTTCAGAAGCACATTTTCTCAACACTGCATACAATCCACAAAAGGGCAAGGCCTAAGGCAGCCAAGCTAGACCACTTTTTGCTACCTGTTTTACTCTTAAAACTGATGACTCATGTTTTAATTTTTATGGTAAAATACTGAAAAATAATAACTATGGTGAAAATACAGATGCACAATTTACCCTTCACAATGTATGCAAAGAGTCCCTGACTTACCATCCAAAATATTGTACGGCAAAAGCCAATCCTCTTAACTTCACGGCCAAGAGCTCATTTTATCAGATGTTTTTTCTTCTGATATATACTTTGAAAAACAGGTGATTCCATCTTTAAAATATTTATAGAAAAGGCGCACTGGCCTTTTCAAAGAGAACCTTAAGTGAACGTGGTTTTCGAACCCAAAATACAGTAAGCTAGCCCACCAGACCTACCCAAAGGCAAGAAGGAAATTGTTACAGCTGAAAGAGCTACATTCCCAGAGACACATCCAAGAATTTCAGTGGTTCTCAAGGTCTGAAAATTAATGCCAGAATTTACAGTGTGCACCTGACTTCATATCCTTGAAGTTGAACTTGGCATCTCCTTTTGTGAGAATCCCCAAAGGAATGAAAAATTTATGGAAACTCAGGATTAACAAGGCGGTATTCTGATGACCCCATTCTAATAAGGCAAGTAGGGTGTTAAAACAGTGGGGAGGCTGCTTGTAACTTTCATCTTCTTAGAAAACTGTAAGCAGTTCATAAACACTGCCTCGTAAAGATTCTGCTTCTGGACAGCAAACAATACATCTGTGGACAAAATCCCTTAGGCAACAGGACCTCGGTATAAGATACTTCAGCCCGCACACCAACAGTTCTGCCTGCCTCAGTCAGCAACCAGGATGCTAAACTGAACATGTGTGTTTTATATATGTATATGTAACATATGTACACGTGTATCTATATTACAGATATTCGCACATACGCATATGTACACATATACATATATGATATATTAATCTCATATATAAACCAGTTTAAACAAACAAACAAAATCTCTCTTTTACACTTGAGAAGTAACAGCTTACCTACTTGCTGTTGAAACACTCACTGGTCATACCCTAGACACACACTTGGCAGGAAAAACAAGAGCAGGTGGGCATTATTCATATAAAACAGGAGTTACAATGGCAGAAAATTCACATGTGGAGAAACCCTGTGCTAGACAACCTAGGTGGTGAAGAGCAGAGCACAGGGCGTCTCCCTAGGACCTCATGCTCATTCTCGGCTCAAATGTTAATTACAAAAGGAAGAGGGTAGCGAGGTCAGGGATCCTGGGTGGAGACAGCAGAGGTGGGAGGAGGGCTGGCTCAGAAGCTGGCAGTAGGCGTCAGGCGAGTTCAGGCTGCGTGTCCTTGGACTGGGGGAGCTGTCACGTGGCCCCTCACCAGGGGGATTAAAAACGGTAAGGAGAGTTCCTTTCCATGGGATTTACCTCTCTACGTGTTGCTCCCCTGTGCCCGATAAACTCTTTTTTCAAAGCATGGGACCAGAAGCAGTAAGAAGTAGGCTGTAAGAAGGAGTCCAGTAAGAATAACTGGGAAATACTCCCCTCTCTCCTGGGCTCATCTGCACTGGGCATTCCTCCCAAACTGGCCAGACCCAGGACCAGAGTGAGGGTGCGTCCCTGCTCTGTGCTCTGTGGCCCCCAGCCTGCAGGGTGACCAGCCTTTGGGTGGAGGCTGGGCCTTGTCTGTTCCATCTTCCACCCAGACGATCCCTCACTGTGGCCACGACCACATACCCGACAAGTCAGGACACTTTCCCTGGCCGTGGAAGTCTTGGCTTACATCAAAGAAACCCCTCCTTCCATGCCGGCCTGCCAAGATACTGGTGGATGACCGGAATATCTTGTAGCATTCTTGTTCCGCATCCCAAGAAGTCTGGGCTTGAGCGAACTCCAACACTGGCCGCCTGGCTGGTCCAGGTGGGGCTGTCACATGTTTCTGACCTCGACAGCCTAGCCATCAAAAGTCACTGATTTCACACAGCTCCTGTCTCGGGGAAAGAGACCACGAGTAGGAATCTGCTGGTAGGTAGGACGGTGAGCAAGGGTTCAAATGCACCGGGTTCGACTGAATCGACCTCAAATTGCTTGAGACAGAGTCCGCAGTCAAAACATTCTGTGACAGCGGCACTGAAATATACTGCAAGAAGTACACAAGGAGGGCCATGAGAATCTGAGCTCTCAGCAGCCATGGGACAGAGTAGCATATTAACGCAAATAACTGCTAGCCTCAGAATGATAATGGATGTTAGCACAGGTATTAAAAGAGTACCAGTACACTGGAATACTACGCAGCAATAAAAAGCAACTACTGATGCACACAGCACGGGTGGGTCTCAAGGGCACGGAGTGAAAAATGCCAATCTCAGAGGATTTACACACTGATTCCATTTATGTAACAGTCTCGAATGACAAAATTATAGAGAAGAACAGATCAGTGCTTACTAGGGACTGGGGGGAGGGTGGGACTGTTTCTCGTGGGGCAGCACGAAGCATGGGAGAGTTCTGTATTCTGGGTGTGCTAGTGGTTGCACGAATCTATAGGTGTGGTAACACTGCCTAGGACTACACATGCACACATACAGATGAGTGGATGCAAAAATCCGAACGAGGTCTGTAAACTGGACCAATGAAAATTTCCTGGTTTTGATACTGTACCATTGTTATCTATTGTTATATAAGATATCACCCCCAGGGAAGCTGGGTGACAGGTCCACAGGACCTCTCTGCTATTTTGGCAACATCTGAGTCTGTATTTCTTTTTTTTAAAAAAAAAAAAAAAAGCAAAACATGTCAGAATAAAACTGTACAAAATATATAGGGAGAGGGCAATAATTACAACTTACCTCAACATGTTCTCAAAACTTTGAGAAAATATGACCTCCTTTTTTCCTAGTGGAGAACAACAGCTAGTTTGATTACTCGGTATAATAAATATTTCCCTAATGCTCTAAGGAGAGAACTTTGGGAATATTAGGTAAAACACTAGGAGGGAGACCAACAAAAGCTTTAGGGCAGAGGGTACAGCTGGGCGTGAATATTCCCACCAGACGGAACAATACAACTTAGATGATAAAACCGATTCTAAGTGTCCAAGTCTCCCGGGGAGAGTTTGGATCCTAAAGAGAATAAAATTTCAACACTGATAAATGTGTGCTCCCCATCACCCAAAGAGATGAAAAGCAATTAGGAATCGACATAAATGAGGAAGGGTGAAGAAAGTTCGGGAGTGATCCAAATTTAAGCTGTGGCTACAAAAGTGTGGCCATGGCACCATGATTCTCCACTGGAGCGATTTTACTCCCCCTTCCTCCCCAGGGCATATCTGCAATGTCTGGAGATGTTTTTCGTTGTCACAACTCAGGGAGGCGAGTGCTACGGCATCTCGTGATCAGAGGCCGGGATGCCGCTCTACACCCTACAAAGCACAGGACAGCCCTGCGTTACAATGACTGATCCGGCCGAAATGTCAAGGGTGCTGAGGTTGAGAAGGCCTAGAAAGAGGGCACCCTTGCCCACCTCTGAAAATCTGAGGCTGAAAGCTACGGGAGGGCTGTACATACCCCTTGGCCCTTAGCACACATCATTGAAAGAACAAAATGTAGGCAGAGATAAACAGAAGCAAACCTGTACTAAATGACAGTGGTATACATTGTAAAAGGTGGAGTGTTATTTTCACCCAGAACTCAACACTTCTATTTCAAAGTCCATGGAAAGATCTCCCGGGGGTAATTAATAAAAATAATAAGCCTTACAGTCACACACAGACACAGACACAGACACACACACACACACACACCCGTCAACAGTGTTGTATGTTACCTAAATCCCTACAGCTAGAACCACCACCACGTAACTGCTGTAGCTCAGGGCTAACTCACAAGGATACTTACAATGCAAAGGAATAAGAATTAAAAGAAAAATCCGTACAAACGATTCCCCAAACAAATGGCCAATGGCTCCCCAGGCGGTATACAGCAAGGTCCCCTGTGTAGGCTTTGGCCTTAAATGAACATCAGGTACGGGCACTGGGATTTCTGGGGGTCAGATGCGAATCAACACCCCACTTGTAATTGACTGCGAAGAATGCCTCCCTCCTCCACTCTGGTTCAGAGAAGAACCTAACAAGTGGACACAGAAATCTAGTATTATGTGTTTCCTCTGTGAAACAATGCATGTCATTAAGAGTCTAAGAAGAAGTTACAAAATCCCTGCTATCATAAATACATCATGACAGGCTGTCTCAGCTGTGCCTGCTGTAAGCTGCACCTACACCTCTCAGAAAACTTTTGCTGCCAAATAGTCTAAGTAAAAATGTGCGAACCCTTTGAACAAACATCCCCACTCCTGGAAAATTTTATCCTCGAGAAATAATCAGACAAGTGTGCAATGACCTGGGTACGAGAATGTATGTGTCCTGTTTTCTATAATAGCAAACACCTAGATACCCCTAGAATGGACACACAAATAGGGACACATGTCCAGGAATAACGCAGGGCCACTCAGACCAGACACCTCGGACCTCTGTCTTGGGCTACAGGTTTCAGACTGCACTGTGCCTCACAAAGAAAAAAGAAGGTAAACAAACAGAAGTTCCTCAAATAAAGAGTAAATCACGGTCTTTGGTGGAAAATGATATTATATTAATTTTGAACTTGCAGTAGCAGCAGCTATTTGATATAAACTATTGTTTACTATTAATATTAGCAAAAGCTTCCAAAACCCCCCAAAAAACCTAACTTGGCCACTTCACTTTAAAAAAATGTGCTTTTAAAAATTTTAGAGAAAAATTTCTTCAAACAGGAACTACATGTGAAACAGGCAACAAAACTCGTATTTTAAGAAAATATAAGGCGATAAAAACATTTCCATGACTAGGAAGAAAAAGATTCACACATTTTTATATGTAGACTATTTTCTGGCTGAGATGCATTAAGGTTTAGTCTCATCTGAAAACAGATTTTTAACGAATTAACTTCTGTTTTCAGTTTTCTTTATAATATACACAGGATTGAAAAGTTTGAGGAATATTTTAAGAAACAGTGGAAATTCACAATATTAATGATATGACTTACACAATAAAATTAAAATATTTTGTGCTTCCTGCAGTATCAATAACCTATCACACGCAATTTTATTCCTTTTTTTTTTTTTTTTTAAATTTGAGGGTGAGATCCAGGTATCAGTAATTTTTTTTTTTAATTAATTAATTAATTTATTTTTGGCTGTGTTGGGTCTTCGTTTCTGTGCGAGGGCTTTCTCTAGTTGCGGCAAGCGGGGGCCACTCTTCATCGCGGTGCGCGCGCCTCTCACTATCGTGGCCTCTCTTGTTGCGGAGCACAGGCTCCAGACGCGCAGGCTCAGTAGTTGTGGCTCACGGGCCTAGTTGCTCTGCAGCATGTGGGATCTTCCCAGACCAGGGCTTGAACCCGTGTCCCCTGCATTAGCAGGCAGACTCTCAACCACTGCGCCACCAGGGAAGCCCAATTTTATTCCTTTTTTTAACCTAAATATGGCTGTATGAATTTTGTTGACAATGACAATAACTACTGGCTGCCTTAGCAAAGCGTCCCCAAACCGAAATTAATTAAAGAACCACAATGACTCAAGAAAGGTTTTTTACTTTAGCATTACTGTCAGTAACACATAAATTATTGTGAAAATCTTGACTGTAACCATATAATTAGTGATTCTGCTGAAATATGGGCAAGAAAAGTAGACCTATTGAAAATTTACTATGGAGTATATGTCTATTACTCACGCAGACATCACTGGTCCATCAATAGGACACCCACACATGTGCAACTATAATTATCTTCCTTCATCTTTCATAGTCTGACTTTGGGCAATAAAACCCATAGCTTTAGACATTTTTCGATTGTGTCCTAATGAAGGTATATTTATCAAGGTAGGAGAATAGAAGACACTTATTTACCAGTTTGGAAGCTTGATTTATAACTTAAATATTTTACAGATGTGATATAGGGCTTGCATTTGTACTCTTGTCCCCGGCCCTGAAAATCACAGGGGCTGTCTGTATACATGCAAGATCCTTGCCATTTAAAGCTTTTCTCAAGCAACTCTTTTAAATTTATTTATTTTATTTTTGGTTACGTCGGGTCCTCCTTGCTGTGCGTGGGCTTTCTCTAGTTGCGGCATGCAGGCTTCTCCTTGCGGTGGCTTCTCTTGTTGAGGAACACGGGCTCTAGGCACGCGGGCTCAGTAGTTGTGGCTCACGGGCTCAGTAGTTGTGGCTCGCGGGCTCTAGAGCGCAGGCTCAGTAGTTGTGGCACACGGGCTTAGTTGCTCCGTGGCATGTGGGATCTTCCCGGACCAGGGCTCGAACCCGTGTCCCCTGCATTGGCAGGCGGATTCTTAACCACTGCGCCACCAGGGAAGCCCTCTCAAGCAACTCTTAAGTGAAAAACATTACAGGTGCCCTTTCACAGAAACAGATACAGAGGCAAAGAAAGCATATACCACAAAACATTAAGAGTAGGACTAAGAAAGTTTTTGTCCTTTGCTTATGGCATTTTCTAAATTTTCTAAACTTAGCACATACTCCTTGCAGGATTAAGGAAAGAAAAAAGTTTAAGAATGACATGGAAAAGTAGTATTGTAAATCTATGTTTATCAAAGCTTTTGTTTTTAAGCAAGAACACTCCTAATTCTACATATATTCCTAGCAACCCAATTTAAGTATCTATGAAGCTGATAAAACCCAAAAATCAATGGTAGACTCACACATGAGCATGAAGTCTACCAGAAAAACTTTTAAATAGACTTTTAACACACAAAGTAGATAGCATGAACACAGACTCTACGAAGAGGTAAGTCCACTTCTCTCCACAATGTACATCACTGTCAATGGATACTGCTTACATGTTATTAACTGACCCCCAAAAATGACACTTAAAAGAATTATGGTAAGAGGCCAAGTATTAGGTAAGAGGCCAAGTGAAAAAGCTACTTTCTATTCCAACGTCCAAATCTCATTTTACCTTGCCCTTTAATCACTGACAGGTAATAAAGATAAACATCCCCACCACAAAATACAAAAATTCAACATTGCCTACCTTTTCTAATATAAATCTCTCCCCTTTTTTTTTTTTTTTTTTTTTTAATTACCACAATTTTAAATGCCTTTCTACAGAGGCAATTTTCATCCTGAAGAGTAGATACTGAAGCTGGGGAGAAGATAGAACTATGAAATGCCTAACTGCCATCTGGTCCTCCCCTGCTCTGGCTGTGTTTCAACAGATGTGGCATGGCTTTGCCACAAGAACTCTAACACTTTTTCCTGTAACTGGCAGAGTCAGATGATGTGATGTCATGTGACACGAGGGGCTAGATTTAAACTGGGGACTCAAGTTTCATATATTAAGCCTGGCGGACACATTTTCCAAACAGCTTTTAGTGAGGTATCAAAATGTTTTATTCAAGGACTGCTCCATGAGAAATGTTCCGCTCTCCTGTCAAAGATCACTCCACCCACAAGCATTAATAAGCTAACAAGTAAAACAACGGATACAGAGAAACTCTGGGAAGGTGGCCAGAATCTCTAATCGAAAGAGAAGATTCCATCAGAAAACCTCCAAGAGGAATACTCTGATAATTGAGACTTAGAATAGGGAGACAAATGAGCCCTATCCTTTCTTTTAATAAAATAACTACTTCTCAAAAATCTAGTTTTCTAAGTGCCTTATTATCTAAATCTCCCTACCATCCTCATGAGGTTGGGGCCAGCAGCTTTAGTAACCACACCTCACGAGGAAACAGAAGGGAATTGTCTTTCCTAAGTAAAAGGCACACCAAATAAAAATTGGTGGCGTGTTCAAAGGCTGATGAACATTTTCCTGCTGGGTTTGCAGTGTTTCTGGGGCGTGGGCCACTTGTTTTCCCAAACCCCCATGCAGTTTTCAACTCAAAAATCATTCACTAACTGCCTAAGGTCTTAAGTACTTTATCAAAGAAACAGTGATGCAAGCATAAGACAAGTGACACCAACAGGAGAGTCAAGCATGGCAGTGAAGAGCACAGACCCTCTGGAGACATCCTGTGTGGGTTCAAAGCCTGGCCATCACTTTCTAACTGTGTGACCTTGGGCCACTTACTTAACCTCTCTCTGCCTCACTTTCCTCATCGGTGGAGCCTCGCTCATAGGGTTGTTAAATAAAGTAATTACTGAATGGAAAGTGCTCAGAAACATGCCTTGCACACGATAAGCACTCAATAAACAGCAAACATATTTCTTACTGTCTTCAAAGAACTGTAAAATGCTTCACAATGAAGAGAAAAAGTTAGAAGCATCTCCCCTCCCACCATAAAAAAAAATCTGTACTCGAGAGGAAAATAACAGCTACACAAGGATAGAATCCCATCCTTAAGGACCTTTGAGTACAAACGAGGTGATAAAACTTATAAATCTGATTATTTAACCTCTCAAGACTCTGTCTATTCATCTGAGAAGGAAAAAAAAAAAATAAGTAAAGCCCTCTAGCTAAAAGGGGTAAATTCCTAACACAACCAGGACAGAAAGAAGTACAGTCAAGCTCATAGGGAAGAGAGGAGTGACCATGAACTAGACTTGTTGGGGATGGTTTCAAAAAGGACCTAGACAGGCGGGACATCCGATCAGCAGAGAGAACGGCACATATGAAGGTATGCAGTAGGATTGGTAATAGATCCTCCGGAATAGAATTCACATGCGGGAAAAGAATAAAGAGAGTTGCAAGGTCAAAAGGCCTTGGAAACCAGACTAAGAATGTGAGCTTGACTTTATAAGCAATCTAGACATGCTTTAGACAGAATTCTGGAAAATCAGCCAGAAGTGTATTGGTCAAAAGAGAGAAAACTAATAAATGCAATTTAGCACCAGAGATGATACTGGGAACAGCCCGAAGACCAAGATTTCCCTGCACCATAGAGTAGTGGGATTTCAGTCACCATCAAAGGCCACTCGTTCTTAATTTCTAAGTTACTATAATCTTGAATTATTACTCACTTACCAGGTGCCAAGAGCTCTGTAAATCTTATCTTGAATTCTAATAACCATGCAAGGTCAACACCATTATGCTCACTTACAGACAGAGAAAGGAAGCCCAGGAAGGTCAGATAACCTGGCTGGGAGCCCACAGGTGTGGAGGGTACAGCCAGCCTCCCAGAGGCCACATCTCTTCTACTCTTAGGGATGAGGCTCTCAACCCGCCTAGGGGCATTCAGGCCCAGGGAAGTGTGGCCCAGCTTCCCGTAGACTTCACTGGCTGCTCCTGCTTGAGCGTGCCCTGCAAATCAATGACCTGAGACTGTAAGTCCCCTACACACGAACCTTCAAGTTGCGAACTTTCAAAGATGCGAATGTGTGTTCCATCAATGTCAGGCGTGAGTGAAACTGCAGCTTGCCTTCCGTCTCCTATTGCTGGCGATCCTTCAGCTCTACCATCTCCCACCTCCTCTCCCTCCTCCAGTCAGTAACTCTTCTTGCCTGTTCACCCGATGCCAGCCCTGGATGTCAGCTGCTGTACTGTACTACTGTACATTTCAAGGTACTGTACTGTAAGATTAAACATGTTTTCTTTATTTTTTGTGTTTGTTTTTTATGTATTATTTGTGTGAAAAGTATTATAAACCTATTACAGTACAGTCCTGTGGAGCCAACTGTGTTAGTTGGGTACCTAGGCTAACTTTGTTGGACTTAAAAACAAAATTGGACTTAACGAACGTGCTCTGGGAACGGAACTCGTTCGTTATGTAGGGGACTTACTGAATTGCGTAGCAGTTATTCTGAATGCAAAATTTTGAAACCCATTTATAAGGAGGTACCCTATTTCCCATCACTCCATAGAAGAGCGCATTCAAGGCTTGTGTCCTTAAAGGTGACCTCACTTAAAAGCCAGCAGAGCTGGAAAAACAAACACTCGGCCCTCTCCCTGCACAGCTCTGGTTAAACAGTGCTGGCCCTACCCACGCCGCTCTGGGCCTGATCTGGGGAGAGGTGAGCGCCCTGGAGACCAGGGCTCCCTGCTCCCAGCTGCTTCCGTGCCTTTGCTGCACCCAACATGGCAGGGCCCAAAAGTGACAACAGGAATCCTTGCGGGGTGTGCAGAAAGGGCAAGGCACTGTCACTCCACTGTGGGAAAAGGGGACACCAGGGAATGTTCTGATGATTCCACTTTATAGTCGTCAAAGGGGTGGCCTGCAGGATGTGGTGGGACAAGGAAGTCCTCAGTGCTTGCCTTTTGCCCTTGAGAGATGATTGGGGGGCAGGGGGAGGGGGAGGAAGGAGCTGCTAAAATCAACAGTCTTAATTTCTTTTACCAAGACAAAAAATATCAGTAAGATGTGAAACAAACAAAATACTATAAAAAGGGGAGAAAAATAGCCTCAAGAACTTGTTCCAGCTTAAAAAACTATTTGAACTCCAGGTAACAACAGACATTAACACCACCCCAAATTAAGTGGAAACGAGGAAGGAGTTTCCACTTAACACCTGGAGAGGTGCGTTTGTTCCAGCCCAGGGTGACCCAGGCTGTAAGAAACAGGTACAGCTGGAATGCTTTCCACTAACAATTCAGCGCTTAAAACATTAATACCTGCTCTATGTTTGTATTGTTTATGAGTATCTTACTTGTGTATATTTTACACACTTCTGAAAAATCAAAGTGTTCATATATGTCCAGTTAATAAGCCTCAAAAGATCTTTTGCTTGAACAGCCATCATGCCATGCCTGTTCCTAAAACAAGACGGAGAAGTCCCGCTCGTTTACGTGCCCAGCTGGCACTGACTGGCCCCTCCAGTATTCTAGTCTGTACCCAGCACTGGGGACTTGGAAACAGCGGCCACTTCAAAACATCAACACGTTTGCACAGCAGTCTTGCCACTTTGCCGGTTGAGCCTTTTCAGTTTGTTTTAAAACTTGCTTCTGGTTACAGACATACCTAACCTTAGGTTCTTCCTGAAGTAACTTTTTAACAACTTACCTCTAAATGCTGAAAAAGCAAATTTCCGAGAAGTGCGCACACAATTCACTCGAGAGATGTCATAAAGATCCAAGGCCGTGAAGAAACTGAAACTCAGTTGGGGAGTGTAGGGAGCTCAGTTTCTCCAATCCCCAGGTACATTTTGAGGTCAGTAGCCATCGGCTGCCGGGCACAAGCCTCACAAGCTTCCAGGTGACCGGCAGTCAGATGCCTGATGCTACGTAAAGTAGGCAAGAAAGCTGTGCCTGCAACACGCACGGGAATTAATTCCACGAGGCAACTGCTTCGTGGGTCTCACTCAGTGGGTCTCAGCTGGGAATGATTTTGTTCTCTGTGGCTCATTTGGCAACGTCTGCAGACATTTTGGTTGTCACAACTTGGGGGTGCTAGTGGCATCCAGTGGGTAGAGACCAGGCAGGCTGCTCAGCATTCCACTCTACACAGGACAGTTCCCCCACACCAAAGAACTGACTGACCCAGAATGTCAATGGTACCCAGTTTGAGAAACTCTGGTCTAGCTCTAAATAGCAGCTGCTAGTCACAAGGAGCTCTCGTTTCCTTGTTATTTGGCCATTCACACATAGAGCTAATACATGCGACATCTCATTCAATTTTTTTTCAATTGTTAACATTAGCTTCAAATTGCTGTCCAACAAGCAATAAGTCATTATCCCTAAGTCACAATGGGAAAAGTTACCAAAGAACAGGACACCACTTAGAGATACAAGAGGCCTTACAATTTTGCCGTCCTTGGAAATATATCACTTCCACACTTACTCCATAAAGACATCCATAGAGACAGAATCTATGTTAGGAGTATGTCTTCAATTAATAGCACTGTATAGCCTTTCTGGCCCTGCTGGCTTCCCATTCAAAGTAATTATGGTTATGGGAGGAACTCTGATTAGAAATTAATACTGACTAGAAATAAATTAATCAGAAATTAATTTCTGATTAGAAATTAATATTGTAATAGAAATACATCACAAGAGTAAAAGTATAACTTTGAATAAAAATATCCCCCAATACTAAAGTCACCAGCAACAGAGCAAAAAGGCTGTGAGTTCTATAACAACCTCTTCAACCTTGGGCAAGTGACTTAACGTCTTTGGCTTAAGATTCTTCACCTAGGAAAGGCAGGGGATGGAGAAGAAGATCTCTGAAGGCCAACTTCAACATTATATTAACCATGGATATAAAATCCAACAACTAGGTCTCCTTACACTGAACCAAGGCATAGTGTAAGGAGAAACAGTACTTCAAAGTCCAATGGGAGGATACCAGGGCAGGAGGTTGCAGCTGCCCCATGTTATCCTGCAGTTCTCCCCACTTCCACTAGGGGGCAGAGCCCTTCCAAAGGGGAGGTCACTGGCCCCCTGCAGTCCACAGACAGGCTTCATGGGGACGGGGACCCCAACAAATCGAATACAAATTCTATGTCTCATCAAATTTCCTAAAGAACTCACAACACAAGAGCAAAATAAAGGCCTCCCTCCCCCCGCCAAAAAAAGTTAAGAATTAAGAGTCCCGCAGGCAGAGCCTCAGGTTTTCTTACAGATGAAAGCAATTAAACTAGCCCACTGGTCTTTTATCACTGGTTAACCTGCAACTCCTGCAAAAAGTTCTGGTGCCTTCTTACAGGCATGCAAACGAAGGTCTATGGACTAGCAAATGCTAGTCTCACAATTATAGGTCTCATTTAAAAAAAAAAAAAAGGAGAAATATGTATTAATGAATGATTAATTCTTTTCCAGTCGACCTCTCACCATGAATGTGGGTATCACCTGTGAGATACCACTTAAAAAGAAGGGGGATATTACTATTACACAAGAATATACCACTCTGGCCACTATAAATAGTCATCAGGCTATTTATAGTAAGTGGGCATCCGGAAAGTACAATGACTTGAAATAATAAATCCAATTAAGTCTGAGAAAGCAAGTTAACCAACATAGAGGCAAACCCTCACCAATCTAATTTGCTGGAAGGTTCCAAAACTGTCCTGGATTTACAAAACATCCCCTGGCTTTCAATGAAAGTCACATCAGACTCATTAAGCCAACTAAGTTTACTTTGAGCCACTTCAAACCTCAAACTTAAATAGAATTTGTTAAATAAACACAACCAAGAAAGGAAAGGGAACCAAGAAACCACGGTAACTCTCGATCCCAGAGAAAAGGGTTCTCAAGTCAAGGGTTTCAAGTAACCGTGGTGTCCCGCCCTCAATGACCCAAAAAGGAGCATCAGTTTAATCTTTCAAAAATAACCAATGTTCGCTCTAAACGATTTTCTTTAAATTCGAATTCCAAATCCGCCAAGGACAGTCAGCACAAATACGTGATCTTTTGATCTCACCCTCTGGAATGATCTCAAATCCTAAAAGAGCACTTCTTGGTGAGCACCAGAACCTAGACTCCAAAGGTCCGACAGGCCGAGAACACAGTGAACGATTAAACCCTCGCCTCCCCCTTCTCACACTTCATTAAGCGTCTCCTCTGGAAGTGTTTGCACCCCTCTCACAGGAAGCCGGCACGTTTTGCAAAGGAAATTCCAGACCAGACCTTTCTTGGAGAAAGGCAAAGTCCCCGATGAACGGTTTTATTGGGTTTCCCGCACCCAGGCAGCCGGGCAGGCACATCTCCCCGCCGGGCCCCTCGTCCGCCAGCTCACCTCGCGCGGGTCGCCGCGGGGACACCCGGTGAGCCAGCCACCCCCGCAAAAGGACGCTCACCTTCGCTGCATCCCGGGGCCAAGCGGGAGCGCGGGACAAAATAAATCCCGCCAGGGATTACTCAGCTGGAGACTCCCCGGGGCTTGATTTCTGGCGACTCCCTGAAAGTTTCACCCTCTCGGGCTAAGTGCGCGCGGTAGCGTGTGTGCGCGCGGCGCGGTGAGCACCTCCCTCCCTCCTGGGAGGCCAGGTCCGGGCAGGAAAGGAGCCCGCGACCGGCTCACGCAAAGCAGCCCGGCCCGGGACGCCGGCGCCCGCCCTCCCGGCCGCGAGCGCACTCACCTCGGGGAAGAAGTTGTCCATTGTTCCCGTGCGCTCCCCAACTCGCCCGAGTCCGGCTCCCAGCTCGCGGAAGTCAGCCCAGCAGAAGGTCCGGGGAAACCATGCGTGTCACAGCGCGACTCCCAGAAACTCGAGCCCGCGGGGCTCCCCCGCTGCCATCTCCTTCTCCCCTTCTCGTCTTTCGCACCTTTTGTTTGCCCAAACCCAAGTCTCTAACTCATCCGTCCCAACTGCAGCCTTTGTCTCCTCTTTCTCCAAGTTCCTCACTCCTGGGCGCCGCGCTCGCGAGCGGAGAACAGCTGGTGGCACATTCTTCCCCCCGGCTGGGGGAGGGAGGCGGGGGGCTGGGGAGTGCGCCCCCTCCCTCTGCGCTCCGGCCGGAGGCGCTCGGGGCGGGCAGGGGGACAACGGCTACAAAGCGAGCCCGGAATGGCTCTCCCAGCTCGAGCGCCGCCCCGGTGAGTATTCGGACGCCCGGGCTCACCGGCTCACGGCCACACGGAGACTTGCGGACAGGAGAGCACGGCCCGCCCAGCCCGCTCATCCGGCCCCGCCCACTCGCTTGCCTCGCCCCGCCCCGCCAAGGGCTGAGCCCCGCCCACTCAGCCGGCCCACCGGGCCCATCAGCCACGCCCCGCCCCTGCAGGAGCCCAGCCCTCAGCCAACCCCTCCCCGCGCTTCCGCTAGGTTCGGCCTCGCCCGGCCGGCGCGCCCCGCCCCCATCTTCGCCCAGGCCCCGCCCACTCTGCGCCTCGGGCCGCCGCAGGCTCCGGGGCGGGCGGGGAAGGCGGGGCCCGAGCGGCTCCCAGGTCCCTCCCCGCCTCCCCACCTAGGTGCGGGCGGGGGAGTTGACTCTTCCCTCTGGTGAGAAAGACCAAATAGTCTCCAAGGAGGAGGGGTTGGGGGATTTGTGTGTGTGTGTGTGCCTTTGATCTTTAGCACGCTCTGGAACCGGCTCAACGCGGATCTCATTAATGCAGCTCGGCAGATGAGCGACCCCGGGGACGGAAGCGCGGTCCGTGGAGCTGCCCCGGCTGTTGGGCCAGATCAAAGCGGAGAAGGGAGGCTAATCAGAATTTCTGGAAGCTGCCTACCCGTGTGGAGCTTCTCTCCTGCACCCAGGATAAAAGACGGTTTCGTCGCAGTGGGAAAATGTAGTTTTGTAAACTGGAAGAGGACGTGGCCAATTGCACCTTAAAAAATGTAACACTTTTCCTGGACCTAAAGGAAGCAGCAGATAGTCAAATGGAAGCGAGATGGATGAAGGATCAAACACCCCTGGTACTGAGTCCTGGTTTCTCTGGGGCAGGTCCTCAAACTTTCGCGTGCACAGGAATCACCTGGGAATCTTGTTAAAATGCAGATTGGAATTGAGTGGGATGAGCGCTGATAATCTGCATTTCCAGCAAGTCTCAGGTGCCTTCAGGGGATGGCACCTGGCCTTGCACTGTTCTGCAAACTGTTTGGAACCTGTCTGTAACAAGTAGAGAAACTGAGAGCAAAGGTTTAGAAACTTTTGTAGCAATTTTTAAAATGCCACGACATACAAGCACATGATCCGTGGACTCTTTGAACCGAGTATAAACCAGTTTGGGTGTTGTCAGACTCGTGGTGACTCATACCTGGCACAGCAGGGTTTTCCTATTGGTACCTGGCAGATTGGAAACAAAAACAACTGGTTCTTCACCACAAATGGTTTGAGAAGTTCTCTCTAGGGGATTTGCCAACTGCTACCCATCCTTTAAGACTCAAGTCGGAAAGTCACATGTTCCACGGGAAGCCTGCCCAGAGATGTCTAGCTACTCATGCCACTTCCAGCTCTGCCTAACCACCGGCCGTGGCTTATTCCTACAACCACGGAGGAAACTATATCTTGTTGGGGTAAAACTATATTCTGCAAGTGTCTGTTTGTTGGTGTCCTACCGATCTTCAGTTGGGAGAATAGAAGCTCTTTGAGAGAGGGAACTGTGCTTTCAAATTGTTATCCCCAGCCTGTTTCAGAGGCTGAATGAATGAATGAATGAATCATCCCCCTAATCCTTGTGTGAAAATGCAAGCATGTTTGTAACCTATCTCAGAGCAGTTCTTCAGCATTAATATCGTTGTACCCACTCCACTCCCCTTTGGAAAGAGTCAAGGTTAAATTAATTCATGATATTGTGCTCTGTGATTGCCCTGTTTCACAGGTTTACACATGTAAGCCATTAAAGATTGTGTCCCAGGTTGCGTGGAAAGTTAAGATGGAGCCAGGATAAATACCAACCCTCCCAGGCACCATAGTGCTTAGTTGAATGAGTCCTGCTGCCATCTGTGTTCAGATACTGGTGCAGAGCAATTACAGTCATGATGGTGTTAATCTGTATAGAACATCTTTCAAGAGAAAGTACAGGCAGCTGGTTCAAATGAGGATGTGGGTGTGGCTTGGTTCCCAGCATCAGCCCAGCCACTGGCAGCCTTGGGCATGGTCATTTCAAAGTCACTTTCCAATACTGGCTCATCAGTTGTAAAAAATGTACCACGCTAATACAACATGTTAATAATAAAGGGAACTGGGATATAGGGACACTTTACCCTCAATTTTTCTGTAAAGTTAGAACTGCTCAAAAAAATAGACTATTAATTTTTGAAAGTTACTTCCCTATTGATTAAGAAGATATGGTTAATAATAACATACCCCCAACTTGCCTCAAAAGAATTATGAGGCAGATCCAATACATAAGGGTTGAATTTTACTGAATTATATTTCTTTTAAAAGTTTACACCACTTTATCAAAATCCCCTAGGACAATTGTCAAAAAGAAAAAGCAAAAGAACACATGACTGAATCTCAGGGGTGGGCTGGGTGCCTAAGAATCTGCATTTTAGTAATCACCCAAGTAGACAATTCAATGTTTGAGGATCATCGCTTTATGTTTTCAGAAGTCATCAGATTTTCCATATAAATGCACAGTCTCAAAAAGGTGTAAAGATAAACAGTAGCAGTAAGATTCTATTTGTTGAACAAACAGCAAAGCGCATGTTATTTTAAGCATTCTAAACAGGATATCAAACTTTCAAGTATTTGGGGTGGAATCAGTTGTTTAAAAGGAGTATGTTAAATTTACAAGGGCTTTGACAAAGTTGGACAGAGAAAGGGAAGCACTGAAAAGTTAAGTGCTTCCTTTTAAGGAGCTGTGTTACCCAATGGTCAAAGCTGTTTGGACTAAAACATTAAACTATGCCTTTTGAGAAGTGAGAGGCTCACAAATGTTAATGCCAGAATGGACACATTTCTCTGAAGCCAAGTTCCTCCATTTTTAAGTGTTTTTTTAATTAATTATTTATTTTTGGCTGTGTTGGGTCTCCGTTGCTGCGCTCAGGAGCTACTCTTCGTTGCGGTGTGCGGACTTCTCATTGCGATGGCTTCTCTTGTTGTGGAGCACGGGCTCTAGGTGCACGGGCTTCAGTAGTTGTGGCACGCGGGCTCAGTAGCTGTGGTGCACGGGATTAGTTGCTCTGTGGCATGTGGGATACTCCCAGACCAGGGCTCGAACCCGTGTCCCCTGCATTGGCAGGCGGATTCTTAACCACTGCGCCACCAGGGAAGCCGCCAAGTTCCTTCTTAATTATCCTACTTATTTCTCAAACATGCTCACGGAGTGTTACATTTGCAAAATAAAACAACAAAAAAGGCTCAAGTTACATTCTCTTATTTAGCTGCAAAAATTAACCCATAAGTGACAGAAATTTATTTGTATATAGATGGGACCATTTCCCCACTTTAAGGGAGATTTCTGTACAGGTATGTATGTGAATAAGTACTATGATCCTCTTCTGTTTTTGTTTCCACCACATGTTTGTTTGTTTTCAGTTGACATAGCTTGTGTTAATTTCCTTTGTGATTTCGAATTGAGTTCCTTTGTTGTTGTTGTGTTGCTGCTGGCAGTTCCTAATCGGGATGTGTCTTAGTGTATAGTCTTCTTTATTACCTTTGTTTTTATAAAACACTTGCTCTAATTGCTCCAGTCAGACTAATGGTTTAATTACCAGTTACGGGAAGAGAAAGTTCTGGAGTTTCTTTCACACAGATTAGAAGTTAATAACTGACACAACCTTAAAATCCTGTTTTCCATGCTTAACTAAACAGCAGTTCCTTTCGGTTCACTTATAGTCTTGGATCTTTAAAAATTCACGTGTTTTTGCCTTTTGAACAAGCAAATATTAAGGGAATCTTCGTGTTCTTTAAATTTTTAAACAAGTGTCCCTTTTATTTCTCATAACTTACAATTCAGAAACCCTTGAGGAAGTTTTGTTTTGTTTTGTTTTTTCATGTGAAACTTAAAACAGTTGTGAAAGAATAAAATTCGGGGGGGGGGAAATACCTGAAGTATTTCACATTGTAGTAGAATTAAACAAGTACAAAAAAGTAAACTCGGAAATGAAGCAGGGATGAGACACTCAAAAACTGATTTGCTAGCAGTCATTTTTCTAAACAAAATGGGCTACAGCTAAGATGTAATTTACCTAATCAGAGAGCCCTCAATGGACAATCAATGCCAGCTAAATCCCCATCACTTCACACTACAGCAAGAATGCTTTCTAAATTGATATCCCGCACAGACACAGAGTTGTTTTCATAAATGAATCCATTTCTCTTTAAAGTACTGAGTCCTGGTCCTGTTGGGTGTGATAAATAAATGGTATAAAGATCCATGAAACCCTCCCTGATGACAGATTCTGCACACTTGGAGTACGTTTGACGCCTCCCTTTCTCTTTGATTTCTTTTTGTCTTCACACTCTCTCTCTTAGAACAGAGTAGCTCCCAGGATGACTTTCTCAAGTTTACCATTTCTCCATCTCTGTTGTTAATCACATGTTTACCACTTCCAGACCTTGTGCCCTAACATATTCCCCTCTTCCTGCATCTTCAGTCTTTCCTGCTCACATTATCTGAGCCAATAAATGTGGTTGTGTCTATTCCATTTGAGAATGGCTGCTTCTTAACCCAATTGCTCCCTGAACTACTGGGCCATCTCCCTTCAGACCCCTAACTTTTCACTGTCTACACTTCATCCCAAGCAATTTACCCTTCATCCTCTTATGAGTGGAGATCATAACCCCATTCTCTTGAAGATCACCATGACCTCAAAATAATCAAATTCCACAGCCTGTTCTCAAATTCCATCCTCCTTGACATCACCCCTCTTTTGAAATTCTCATTTCTCAGCTTTGGGGCCAGCTTCACAGGGGTTCAGCTATAGGGTTAGTTGCACAGGACCCTAAGCTCAGAAGGGGCCCTGGGCTTGGTTTAATACTCTGTTGTGTTGTCTTAAAATTCTAATGAGTTTTGAACCAGGGGCCTGCTCTTCCGTTTTGCATTGAGCCGCATTCTACCTAGCTTTATGTAGCCAGTTCTACCTAGCTTTAAAGCACTGCATTTGTTTGGTTCTCCCATCTCTTTGACCTCTTTCTCTGTCATTTTTACAGGCTCCCCTCCTCCCTCCCTCCTCCAAAATATGGTCAATCCTAAGCCTGCATTCTCTTCTCCACTTTCACATTCTTGCCATTAATTCTCAGTACTTCAGCTGCCATCTCTTTATAAATGATTCCCAAACCCATAACTCAAGCTCAAAGAAGTCCCAGCCCCACGTTTCCAACCATCTGTTCGATTTCTTCTAGTGAGGTCCTTCTCATCTCTCATGCTCCCAAACTACCCCTTCTTCACCCTCCATTCACTTTTACCAACTTCCCTATATATATGAATGGAATAACCCTAATTCAGTCATCTTGATGGAGTGGATATCCATCATTCAGGGCTGCCCCGTGTCTTCTGATGGTCCTATCCACATGCTGAGAGTGTCCTTACATTGGGAATCCCTCCAACCCAATGGATAATCTTCAAGCGGCCTTTGCGCCAAACATGTGACTTCAGTACTACCAACTGGATGCACCCACTCAAGGTTTAACCTGGGGAACAAACTACATGAGGACACGGGAGATTCAGAGAGTCAGTGTTGGTGGCAGAGCTGGGGGCAGAAGGTATGTTTTAGTGGTCAGCTGTGGGGACGTCACTCCTACGCTGCCCTAGTGGGGTTCTTAAGTTGGTAGGTGAAGCAGCCTGTGACCAGCCAGGCCTCCTCTGTGCTGTGGTTCTAAGAATTATTTCTGGAAGCTTAGCCTAAAGCTCATTCCTTCAGTCCTTCCAATGATACGGCAAGCTGTGTAATACTGTTTAATAATCTCTTGCTTAAATTCTCTGAAGTGGATTTTGTTTTCTACCACTTGCCAATACCTTAGGAGGAGTGACACCCTTAGACTGAGGAAAGTGGGGTCCTATCCTTGGGGGTGCTTTTCTCAAAATGGTCTAAGTCCCATTTGGTGCCTGGGATTGGCTGGGGCCAGCAGTGCCATCCAGAGAGGCCACTCTGGACCCAGATCAGGTCCTATGTGGTCTTCAGTCTCTGCCTTTCCCCTTTGGGGTACTCACCAGCCCTCTACCGTGCACATGGCGTCATCCAGAAGTCCAGAGCTGGCATTTATGGGGGTGCTCATGGAGCTAATGGCTGGACCTCAGTCCCAGGAAGACAGCCGCCTAGATTTTCCTGCTGGCCAATGCCATGTGTTTTCCACAGGACTGTGAGCAATTGGGCCACCAGAATAATGCTGACAAGCTGATGTGAGTGACTTTCATTCACCTTGGACACAGGAGGACTGCAGTACTCTTCGCCAACAGTCCCCCAGTGAACTTGGGCTTAGCCTGGGTGCAGACTCCTGTGTCAGGTCTCACCTATGTATTCCAACCGGCAGTGGTACTGCCCGAGCCTACAGCATCGTTGGGCAGTGGGGAGGTGGCGGGCGTCTTTGCCCTGCGTGCGATCCACCCCTGGCACGCAGGAGGGCCATCGCCGTCCTTCCGCTGGCTCTGCTTCTCATGTCAGGCAGTCTTCCTGGGTTAACTGCACCCATCTCCTCCTGGATTTCCTAGACAGCTGCCCTGCAGAGTCAATCGGCCCTTGCTACCAATGTCCTTACTTGCCTCAAATCCGTGTGGTGTCGCTGTACTCCTGTAGGCGGACCTTAATCTGAGCCAGATGAGAGATGGACGTTTCTTGCATGAATGGGACCACTCTCCCAACTGCACTCATGGCCCCCTCCCCTGGCCTCCCCGTCGGTGTTGGTGTGTGGAAAGCAAAGTGCAGTCAACATTGAAATCGACTGTGTGCTCAGAATGCCTTGATTGCAGCCTGAAGGGTTCAAGAGAAGATTTAATTGGAAGATGTGTTGTTCAGTGGTCCTGCTATAAAATCCTCAGTGGTTATTGTAGCGTGACGCCAAGATGAATTATCATTCATATTTTCTTGCCTACTCGGGGTTGGACTTGCATTTGTGGCCACCGTCAACAAAGCACCGTGACAACCTTTGAGAGTGTCACTGGCAGCCAGTTTCACAGGCACAGGATGTATGATGTAGTGTCATAAACGGTGAGGCAACAGCACTAAATAAATGACATGAAGAAACTGCAGAGGTCAGAATTTCTGTATTGTTTTAAAACAACCAGGTTCTGAACAGCCGTGACACTGTGAAGAAGTTTCCCTATCCTTTTCTCATTATGAGAAATAAGAAATGAGCCACGGATGGCACATTTGACAACAAGAACATGACGAGATGTTTCCTGGATGTGAATTGGAAGAGCTGGTGCCTGGACCCTAGAAGAATCTCTATGTACACTCAGAGGAATAAACAAATACTGAAAGATTCATTATTGTCAATTTTCATGGAGGAATCACTGTACATTACATGGGCTCATGCATTTTGTAATATATTTTAAAATCAAATTATTTATATACACAAGGGTCCCCACAGTCCAAAAAGCAGCCTAAGGCTGGCCCACAAGTGAGAAATTTGAGGGTATAATTCATGGGATGCATCCTAGGGCCAGCTCTCTATAAATTCTCTTTAGCAACCTGGCATGGCTTTGATTTCCCCACCTGAAATCGCCTGAAATCACCACTATTGCTTTTGCTTCTTAAATGAGTGAAGAATATTTTTGGAATTTTTTTTTCTTAGTTTCCATTAAATGCAAGTGTGCAGCTGCTGAGAGTATTAGGAAAAAAGCAGATAAGTGCAGAAAATTGTTTATATAAAAAAGTCCAGGATAGAGTTGTTTAGAATAGTTACAAAGCTGGACACAACTTAAATGCCCCTCGGCAGGAGATCGGTTGAGTAAATTATGGTAAATTTGGTAAATTTGGTAAATGACCAGCAACATATCTTGTTGGAGTGAGTTATCTGCTTCTGCATGACAAGCCCCCTAAAACTAAATGGCTTCAGACAACAATGACTTATTATTATTTCTCACAATTCTCTGGCCTGACTGGGCTCTCAGAGGCAGCTGCAGGCAAATGGGTACCAGCTGTGGCCGGTGATGGGACATGGCCTTCCTCCTGGGGCAGGAGCCTCGCTGGGACAGCTGGGACGGCTGGCAACTCTCTTCCGTGTCTTTCTTCACTCTGTGGAGGACTCAGGATTCCATTCAGGCAAGAGCAGAGCTGTGAGACCTTCTGAGGACTTGCAAAGAAGTCACATGACATTGCTTCTGCCACGTTTTTTGGGTCAAAGCCTGACCTAAGGCCATCCCAGATTCCAGGCTCTCTTGGTGGAAAGAGCTGCAAAGCATCTGTGGCCACTTTTTTTTTTTTTTGGAGAGAGAAGTGGGGAGTTGGGGAGAGTGTTAAAATATACGTAACACCACATTCACCATTTTAAAGTATACAGTGGCTTTTAGTATACATTCACAACGTTTACAGCTATCTATCTAGTTCCAAAATATTTTCATCACCTCAAAAAGAAACCTCATCACCCTTAAGCAGTCACTCAGATTCGCACCCATCCCCAGCTTCTGGCAATCACTAATTTGCTGCCTGTCTCCAGGGATTTGCCTGTCCTGGAAATTTCATATGAATGGAAGCATGCGTACCTTTTGTGACTGGCCTAGCATCATGTCGTCAAGGTTCATCTATGTTGTAGCCTGTATCAGTACTTCATGCCTTTTAATGGCTGAGTAATATTCCATTGTATGGATAGACCACATTTTGTGTATCCATTTGTCACTTGATGGACATTTGGGTTTTTTCGTGTTATGGCTATTGTGAATAGCGGCGCTATGAATACTGGTATACCTGTTTTCAAGTCTTTTGGGTATATCTCTAGGGGTGGCATTGCTGGGCCGTATGGTAATTCTGGGTTTCCCTTTTTTTTTTTTTAGTACCAGGACTTTTTTTTTTTTTTAAGAGTATTAGTCATTTTTAAAATTTATTTATTTATTTATTTATTTATGGCTGTGTTGGGTCTTCGTTTCTGCGCGAGGGCTTTCTCTAGTTGCGGCAAGCAGGGACCACTCTTCATCGCGGTGCGTGGGCCTCTCACTATCGCGGCCTCTCTTGTTGCGGAGCACAGGCTCCAGACGCACAGGCTCAGTAGTTGTGGTTCACGGGCCCAGTTGCTCTGCGGCATGTGGGATCTTCCCAGCCAGGGCTCGAACCCGTGTCCCCTGCATTGGCAGGCAGATTCTCAACCACTGCGCCACCAGGGAAGCCCCCTGGGTTTCCCTTTTTTAGGAACCACCAAAGCGTACTCCTCTGTGGCCATTTTCAATCCACCATAATATCCATATTTATTGATGTGGTGATAGGAATAAGTAACAGTTACAAAATAACATGTTTCATCTGTAGGCTACAGAAACTCAAGAAACACAAACAGTGGCTAGAAGCAGACATGTTTGTTTTTCTCTCATAAACGAAGCCCAGAGGGTTGGGATGGTCCATAAAGTCTCCAAGGACACCGGCTCCTTCCAGCTCTCTCTCTGAAGTGGGCCATGCTGGCTCACAGCCTCGCAGTTCAAGAAGGCAGCCTCAGCTTCCCAGGCGGCAAGAGGCCGTGGGGGGCAGTGGCTGACGGAGGGGGCAAAGGGCAGGCCCGCGATCTCTTACGCAGATTCCCGGGAGTCGTCGCACAGCACACCTGCTCACTGTTGGCCAGAACTTAGTCACCAGCTGTGAGGAATACTGAGAAACGTGGTGTTTATTCTGGGCTTTTATTTACCCAGCTAAAAACTGTTACTTGGAAGAAGGAACAAATAGATACTAGGGAACAGAAAGAAAAAACAAAAAGGTTTAATAGATGTTATCTCTAGATAACAAGGGCAGGGCAATCAAAAATTATTATTGACCCTTTTCAATATTTTCTGAATTTTTTTGATACCTATATAATCATAAGGTTATTTATTCTTATTTTGAAAAATAATAAAATGTGTATTTCTTTTATCAGAGCAGAACTTCATTTATTCTTCCTTTTTTTAAATTTTATGGAAGTATAGTTGATTTACAATGTTGTGTTAGTTTTCAGATGTACAGCAAAGTGATTCAGTTATATAAATATATTCATTCTTTTTCAGGTTCTTTTCTCATATAGCTTATCACAGAATATTGGGTAGAGTTCCCTGTGCTATACTTCCTTTCTTTCAATTATTTTTTCTTTTATTACATTCTCTTCCATTATAGGTTATTACAAGATAGTTCCCTGTGCTACAGTATAGTTCCTTGTGCTATACAGTAGGTCCTTGTTGGTTATCTATTTTATATATAGTAGTACGTATATGTTAATCCCAAACTCCTAATTTATCCCTCCCTGCACCCTTCCCCATTGGTAACCATAATTCTGTTTTCTATATCTGTTCAATTATGTTTTTTAAATGTTCATTTTGTATCTGTGATGTCAAGTATTAGAAGATATAAAGATGAGTAAGACAGGGTCTCTAAGGAAATCAATAGACCAGTTGCAGAGAGATACTAAAAGAGAATTTTGAAATGGCTGGAAATTTCTATAGTAGAAGCATACACAAAGTTTTAAGGGGACCTTTAAAATAAAAAGTGAAACCGGGGTGAGTGTTATGGGCGGAATCATGTCCCCTCCCCAGATTCATATGTTGATGTCCTAACTCCCAGTACCTCAGCATGTGACTGTATTTGGAGAGGGCCTTTAAAGGTGATTAATAAAAAATGAGGCCATTAGGATGGGCTCTAATTCAGCATGACTGGTGTCTTCAGAGAAGAGGAAATTTGGACACAAAAAGAGCCACCAGGGACGCTTGCACAGAAGAAAGACCACATGAGGCCACAGCAAGAAGGCAGCCATCTACAAGTCTAGGAGAGAGGCCTCAGAAGAAACGAACCCTGCCAACACCCTGATCTGGACTCCTAGCCTCCAGAACTGCGAGAAAATCAATTCTGTCGTTTAAGTCACCCTGTCTGCGATATTTTATTATGACAGCCCTAGCAAACTAACCCAGGGAATCAGGAGAAAATTCCCAGAGAGCTTCACTGGAAGCAGGGCTCAGTGGATGAGTAGGCTTCTACCAGGTAAGGAAGAGAGGAAAGCACGTTCCAGGCAAAGGGAAAAGCCCAGAGGTATGAAAAGCATGTTCAGCAAAGGGTACCAAGGATGGTTAGGGCCAAGAGTGCGTGTGTAGAGCTATAGGAGACAAAGTTAGTTTACAACTATTTAGTAGTTGTTAAGCTAAGTTGGTTTACAACTAGTAGTTTTCTAGTCCGTGTTTGACGAGTCCTATCTATGGAAAGGGTAGCCCTGATTTACACCACAGCATTTGCCAATGTCTGTGGTGTAAATGCTCACACCGTGTCTGATTTCAGCGGTTCACTGAACGTGGAGCTGGGAAGAGCCCCATAGAAGCGCCTCATTTTTCAGTATTTCCACCATATAAGATACAAGAGACATCACTAACTTCAAGTCCATCGACAAGAGTAAAAATGTACTAGAATAATTTGTAAGCAGTAAGTGTTGAGTATTTACTCTTTGGGGTTTTAATATAATTTATTTAATTGTAAGTTCATATAACTTAATTTTGACGAATGGCTGTGTTTAACAACTGGCTCACAACATTTCTGAAAATTTAACAATTTGTTCTCATGAGTCAGGGTAAGCACACCCCTGTTTATATCTGTTATTTCATAAATTATTGCACTTCCCTTGGGGGGGTGTTAAGACTCAAAAACTAAAGTAATGCATAGCAGCTTTTATTATCTCCATCGGGTTAAGGAGATGACACACACATGTTCAAAAAACTTGGCATAATTGCTAAGAAGGTAAAGGTTTGTGGGCGACAGGAGGAGGAACCTCCATGGCTGTAGCAGTAGTTAACCATCACAGAGGAGAGGGTATTCACTGGAATCTTCCAGAAGAGGGGTAAGGGAATTTTGGGAATGCAAGAGGAAGATAAAGAAGGATGGAGACTGTGCGATAGAAAGAAGGATGGATGGAGTTTTCAAATCAGATGCCCTCCGTGGGCTCAGCTCCTTAGGAAACTGGGAGAGCAGGAGATTTGCTCCTTTGCTCTGATAAATGTACTGGGTTAACTCATTGTTATCTTGAAAGTCAGAGTATTGCAGGCTTCAGAGAGCAAGAGATGAAGGGATTCTGTCCACTGTAAATCATAGGGTAAGAGGGTTTAGGAGAGAAAAGGCGATGTATCCATGGTGACACAGGATCAGGTCCAAGTCAGGTCCAAGTGGGAAGGCAGCAAGAGAAGAAGATGCAGAAGAACTAGGCTGGGGACCCCACACTCACTGAGGTCACAGCTGCAAACAGGTGGGGACTCCTCCGTCTTCTCTCTCGAGGCCACCATTCTACCTGCGCTTTACTTTCTCCTCCCACCAGACAGCGTCACCTCCCCCTCATGCTCTCTGGTCCCATCTTTCCTTACCCTCCTCATCCTTCTCACTCCACCATCATCTTCCCTACGAGGCCTTTGTGACCAGCTCACAACATGCTCTAGTAGCCCCATCTCTGAATCTCTCAGTGAAAGCACGTCGTCCCCCAGCTACCACCCCATGGTCTTCACAGCAAAACATACCCAAGGCATTCTCTCTCCTGGGGCCCCCACTGCCTTCTTGCTCCTTCTTCCTCAACTGTCCCTCCTCTCCACTGTCAGTGTCACAGTGATTTCTCTGCTCCACAGAAGCTAGAGTGCTATCTTAGAATGTAAATCAACACTACGTTACACTTAAACTCTACAAGGGACTCCTTTACACTTAGCATCAAATACCAGTGCCTTTCAGGCTGATAAAACCCTGCAGGACTGACCCTGCAACCACACTGGCCTTCTGGAGCTTGATCCTGCCTCGGGACCTTTGCATGTGTGTTTCCTGTACCTTCAATATCTCTTCACCTTCCATCACCCCATTCGCTCTGCATGGCTGCCTTGTCTCCTTGCTCAGGGCTCAGCTCAGGTGTCCTCTGACCAGCCCATCTAGTTCTGCACTGACACACCTGTCACACTGTATCACGTTGCTCCACCTACTTTCTTCATAGTGTTTATCACTCTTTGAAATTATCTTACATTCTCTTTGTTTTCCTCAGGGGTCAGCAAATTATGCTCCATGGGCCGAACGTGGCACAAACTCTGTTCTTGAAATGCAGTTTTGTTAGAACCAGCCACCTCCATTTACTGACAGATTGTCCGTGGCTGCTTCCGCACTAACAGCTGAGTAAGTTGTAAGAGACCTTATGGCCCACAGAGCCTAAAATATCTAGATTTGTCCCTTTCAAGAACTGTGCCTAGCACATAGTAAGTGCTATAAACGATGTAGAAAACAAACTTATGGTTATCAGGGGATAAGAGGGGAAGGGATAAATTGGGAGACTGGGATTGACATATGCGCACTACTATATAAAACATTGATAACTAAAAACCTACTGTAGAGCACAGGGAACTCCATACTCTGTAATAGCCTATATGGGAAAAGGATCTAAAACAAGAGTGGATACATGTATATGCATAACTGAATCACTTTGCTGTGCACCTGAAACTAACACACTGTAAATCAACTACAATCCAATGAAAAGTTTAAAAACAGAAAAGAAAAAAAAAGATATGCCGATCCCTGGTTTCCTTGTTTACTGTGTTTACGTCTTTGTTGTCTGCCTTCCTCTATTAGAATGCCAGCTCCCTGAGAGCAGGGGTGTGTCTTTATTTTATCTCCTGCTGTATCTCAAGCACCCAGGAATGTCCGTCACTGTTGCAGAAATGAAGAGGTGATAACGAAGGAGTGATAGCGGTGTCAGCACAGCACGTTTACTTTAACATTGGCCCAGCCTAATCATAACGCCACTACTACTAGCATTCGTATTATCACTAAGGGCTAAGGTACATTAACAAGAGCTAGTCTGTGCCGAGCGCTGCTCGAAATGCTTTGCTTGCATTATCGAATCAGCAAGGGGGGTTTCATTCTACCCATTTTATACAGGAACAAATTGAGACTCAGAATTCAAGCAATTGCCCACCTTCCCACTGTTGAGCAGTGGCACACAGCTGGGTGAGGTCTCTCAAGCTTACGTTCTTTCTTCTGTCCTATCCTGGAAAGACCATGAACTTCAGAATAAGACAGGACTGAGTTCAAAATCAGACTTTACCTCTCTACAGTTTTGTTTTATTTTGATTTTTCTTAATGTTTAGATTTTTGGGGCTGCATCACGTGGCCTGCGGGATCCTAGTTCCCCCACCAGGGATGGAACCCATGCCCCCTGCAGTGGAAACACAGAGCCCTAACCACTAGACCACCAGGTAGAGAAGTCCCTACCTCTCTACAACTTTGAACTTGGCAATTTGCTTAGTGTGAGGCTGGGAAATTACCCCCTAATTCTCAGAATTGAATAAGATGCAGAAAGTAATGCCTGACACGTAGTGGGTGCTCAAAAATGTTAATTTCCATCCCTCTTTTTTTTAAGACAACAGATGGGACAAGTTTCCTTCGCTCCACACTTGACCTTACAACTGGCAGTGGACCAGAGTGTGTTGAGCCTCTGCCCCGCCTGTCCAGGCAGTGGCAGCTGTGTTTTCCCAGCGGGGACAGCCCTGACCTGGCCTGGAGCACCTGTGAGCGCCCTTGTGCCCGACACCTTTCTCCTTTCTGCCCCTGGCCACTTACCTGATTGGAGAGGATCCCACCGCCTCTTCAGCTGCTTTGCCTCTGGGACACAGAGTTCTGTTTAGACACCTTCTGCCTCTACTTTCTCATGCCCATCACTGCCCCAGAACAAACAGAAATTGCAACCGAACACAATATTCAGAAGAAGTAAAATGCCAGTGGTCTGGGCACTGGCATCTGAATAAGTGCAGAGAATGATGCAAACGGAGAAGGTCATGAAGAGTTTTGCAGGAATCTCAATATGTTAAAAATATATTAATTTGGTGTTGCCGGAAAAAAACATGGCGGGGGGGTGGTGAGAACAGCGACAGGGAGATCTATTATGGCTTGTGAATTAGTCATGGAGCTCTTTGAATTAAGCAAGAAACCCAGCCCTGGCAAACTTAAGGGGGAAAGGAATTTATTTGCAGGGTATTGGGTAGCTTGTAGAATCAAAGGATAGGATCAGAGGGCAGAGGCTTCCTCTTTCAGCACCATGTTGAAGAGATAGCACCTCTCACCGTGAACACGTTATTATGTTGGGTACAACACCATGGGCAGCCTTTAAAATTCATGTCTATCCAAACTGGGAGACATTCTACAAAAATACTTGACGAGTTCTCCTCAAACTGTCATCAAAAACAAGGAAAGACAGAAGCTGTCACAGACCCAGGAGGCTGAGACATGAGGACTAAACATAACGTGGGATCCTGGAACAGAAAAGGGACATTCGTGGAAAAACTAGTGAAATGCAAATAGAGTCTAAAGTTTAGTTAATAGTAATGTACCAATGCTGGTTTCTTCATTTCTGACAAATGTACAAGGTAACATAGGATGTTAACACAAAGGGAACAATCTGTACTATCTTTGCAGCTTTTCCATAAATCTAAAATTATTCCCCCCCAACCCCAAAGGGTGTTTTTAAAAGAAAACTTAAAAGGTACAGGGAATCCACAAAGGTCCAAAGAAAGGCAAGGTAAAAACCACAATGGCAAGTGAGTCCCCATGCCGAAGAGGGATGGGAGACACGGCTGCCTTGAGTTACAGCTGAGACTCTTGGATAAAACATGACTCCTCAAAGGCTACACCCTCAGAAATACACAGCCTTGAAACTTCCCAACTCTCATCAATGGTACTGACAAGAAAATTTGTCAATTAAGGCCTTGACGTGGGGTGAAAAATAGAAAAGTTTCATGGGAACCCATAAACACAAACAGGTCTTATGCTGATTTAGACTTTCAACTTGCACCCCCTGTTATGGGCAGAATTATGTAGCACTGACACCCATCCCCACCGCCAATTCGTATGTTGAAGTCCTAACCGCCAGTATCTTGAAATATGACTGTATTTGGAGACAGGGCTTTACAAAGGTGATTAGGGTAAAATGAGGCCTTAGGGTGAGCCCTAATTCAATGTGACTTGTGTTTTTATAAGAAGAGGAAATTTAGACATACAGAGAGACACCAGTAACATGTGGGCACACAGAAGAAAGACCATGTGAGGACACAGCAAGAAGACATCCATCTGCAAGTCAAGGAGAGAGGCCTCAGAAGAAACCAACCCTGCTGACGACCTGATCATGGACTTTTAGCTTCCAGAATTACAAGAAAATCCATTTTTTGTTGTTTAAGCCATCCAGTCTGTGGAACTTTGTTACGGCGGCCCTAGCAAACTAATAGATTACCCAAGTGCCCAGCAAAACCCAAGTAAAAAATTCATTTTAAGCACATACAGTAGGTAGAGCCCTTTTAGGGCAAATCTTCTGGGTCAGAATTCACTCTCATCCCAACATAGTCAGGATTCCCACTGATGAAGACCAGCTGTACATGAACACATGATAAAAAAGAAAATCCCAATAATCAGGGCTTTGGTTAGACAGAAGCTTATTGTTTCTCTCATTAAAATAAGATACTAAGCTGTCTGCAGCTGGCAGGGGGTCCAAGGCTCTCGGGGCCTTCTGGTTCCTCTATATTCTATAAAGCTAGTTGGAATGGGTTTAAGAGACAGTGGACGAAGAAGACAGGATGGCATTAAATACAGAGCTGCTGGGAGTTTTGTTATAAAGGGAAGCAGAAAAACGGAGAGGTGCCTGCAGAGGAAAGTAAAAGCAAAAGAGACGTTTTATTTGAAGATGGAGAAACCATGTAGGTTTGGATACTGATGGGAATGGCCCCATTGAAAGGGAAAGGGAGATAGAGGAGAGGAAGCATAGTCAGAGAGATGTATTTGCATTGGTGAGGCGGGGTAGAGTTAGAACCCAGACTGTACAGTGAGAGCTGAGTAAGAAGGAGGGCTGCAGAGAAGAAAGAGGTGGAGTTCTCACCTTGGAGGTAGGACAGGAGGGGAATTGAACAAGGAGCTCACCTAACTTAAGCTCGAGGTCCTCTCCCTGGTACAGTGTCTTCCAAGGCCTGGGAGGGACCTTGGCACTGTGTTCCTGTGGTCCCAGGGTTTTGTAAACATTTTATGAGATGCTTTCACTGTAATCGATTCTGCTATAACCTGAAGAATGCTGTATGTTTTCACTCCGAGTCTACTCTGTCGCACTGCTGTACATTCTGGGACACTGGTGTGGTGGGAGCATTTTTGGAATGTGTGTCAGGGGGAGTTAAGTGGTGTATTAGTCAGTGTTCTCCGGAGAAACAGATTCAGTAGAATGTGTACACACACACTCACATACACGTGTGTATGTGTGTGTGTGTATGTGCATATATAAATGGAGAGAGAGAGACAAGGAGAGAGAGAGAGAGGTTTATGTTATGGAATTGGCTCACATGATTGTGGAGGCTTGGCAAGTGCAAAATCTGCAGGGTGGGCTGACAGGCTGGAAACCCAGGGAAGGCTTGCTGTCTGAGTCCAAAGGCGGTCTGCTGGCAGAACTGCTTCTTGCTCAGGGGAGTTCAGTCTTCATTCTATTAAGGCCTTCAAAGGTTGCAGTTGCCCACCCACATTATGGAAGGTAACCTATTTACTCAGTCTACCAATTTAAATGTTAATCTGATCAAAAAACACCTTCACGGAAATATCCCGAATAATGTTTGACCAAATATCTGGGCACCATGGCCCAGCCAAGTTGACACCTAAAATTAACCATCACAGATGAGATGTATTTTTGTGTGTTTGGGAATGTTTTCTGTTTGTCTTCAGGTGAATGCGTGCTGAGTGCAAGAATCGCTTCAGAGGATACTCCTGCCTTGTACATGGCTGACTCTGCTGGGATGGAACCTGTGGACGTGAAACCAGAGGTCTTATGAAGACGTGACTGTGACCCCATGCTGCCCAGCACCAGAAGCAGAGGAAATACTGTGTTTGAAATAAACGAAGCAAGTCTGTGGAAAGTTCTTCCAAATCTCCCAGCTCAATATAAAAGAAATTTGAACAGAGTCTGCCCAAACTTGCCAATAATCCTAATAATGTACATGACATTGCCATTTATTCTTTGTGAAGTGGAAAGAAACTCTTTTACACTATCAATAACAAAAAGCAAATTCTATTCATCGTGCTAGAGAAAGACTGAATTACCGTTCTTAGTCTCTCTATAGAAAATATTATTACCAAACCACCTATCATTTGAAGAAGTGATTAAAGGGTAGGCCGACAAAAAATGTAGGAAAACATTATTTAGAGTTGAGTGTTCATTAATAACAAGCTTTTTAAAATTTGCAATTTGTGGTGATTTCTGTATTCATCCTCCATAATTCTCACTTCTGGCCTCATGTTGTACTTGTATGGTGTATTATTTTTTATGAAGTGAGTTCTGCAAGTTGCATAAGCTCTGGGTCCCACAAAACCAGGATCCGCCCCTGAGTAGGGCTGAGGAGGAGGAGCCCTTGAGGAGGGGAAGAAATCAGGAAGATTCTTGGAAGTCAGAGAGAAGACCGTTTCAAGGAGGGCATGGCTGGCGGTATAGAATGTTCAGGGACTTGAGAGATACTACCGTCAAAAATCTCACACCTGCTCATCAAAAGGCTTTCAGGACTTAAAAACTGCTTCGTCATGGGAAAACCTGGGAGTTTAGATGTGTCCCATCTGCCTCAAAATCACCAAGGAATAGGGCTGCCAGATTTAGCAAATAAAAACATAGGACGCCCTGTTAATTTGAATTTCAGATAAAAACAAATAATGTGGGCTTCCCTGGTGGCGCAGTGGTTGAGAATCTGCCTGCTAATGCAGGGGACACGGGTTTGAGCCCTGGTCTGGGAAGATCCCACATGCCTCAGAGCAACTAGGCCCGTGAGCCACAACTACTGAGCCTGTGCGTCTGGAGCCTGTGCTCCGCAACAAGAGAGGCCACGATAGTGAGAGGCCCGCGCACCGCAATGAAGAGTGGCCCCCGCTTGCCGCAACTAGAGGAAGCCCTCGCACAGAAATGAAGACCCAACACAGCCAAATAAATAATAAATAAATAAATAAAAACAGAAAACAAAAAACAAATAATGTTTTAGTAAGAGTATGTCCCATTGCAATATTGGTATCTTATTTGGCAACACTATCTGGTGAGCTTCTTAAAAATACATTTAAGCAGTTTACTCAGGTGGTTCGTATGTAGATACAGGTGAACTTGCTCTAGATTTAAGAAAGCATTATTTTAGGCACTTGGGTCTCTTTTCGGGAGAATCCTGTGAACTATCAAAATGATCTCCCCAAATTGATTTCCAATCCAGGTTCACAAATTTGTTGCACACTCTCTATAATTAAGAGGATGAAGTTTAACTTGGAGCAAGCAGAGTGATGTAGTAACAGCAACAGAGCTGAAGATTAGCCTGTGAAGTAAGGTGATTGTGATCAAAAGGCATTGACCAAAACCAAAACCAAAACCAAACCAAACCAAAAGGCATTGACCAAAACCAAAACCAAACCAAACCAAAACAAAACAAAAACCAAAGGCATTGACCAAAACCAAAACCAAAACCTTACCAAACCAAAACAAAACAAAAAACCAAAAGGCATTGACCAAAACCAAAACCAAAACCAAACCAAAACAAAAAACAAAAAACCAAAAGGCATTGACCAAAAAGGTTAGATGTTGGGATCCTCATTTCCTACTCATTTTAATTTTATATATTTATTTTATTTTTATTACTTTTTTTTCATCTTTATTGAGGTATAATTGATAAACTTATAAGATAGTTAAAGTGTATATCATGGTCATTTAATATATATATACACACACATATTGCAAAACGATTCCCATCATCTACTTATTTAACACACGCATCACCTCACATATTTATCTTTTTTGCATGTGTGTGAGAACATTTAAGTTCTATTCTTGTAGCAGATTTTAAGTATACAATACGGTGTTATCAACAATAGTCACCAAGTTTTATGCTAGCTCCTCGGAACGATCCAGCTTGTAGGTGAAGGTTTGTATCCAGCTTGTTGGTAAAAGTTTGTACCCTTTTACCAACCTCTCCCCAGTTGCCTCACCCCCACCCACCCCCTGGCATCTACTTTTCTACTCTCTGTTATTTGCCTTTTTTTTTTCTTAAGATGCCACATGTAAGTGATACCATCTAGTATTTGTCTTTCTCTGTCTGGCTTATTTCACTTAGCATAATGCCCTCAAGATCCATCCATGTTGTTGCAGATGGCAGCATTTCTTTCTTTCTCACGGCTGAGTAATATTCATGTATATATGTATATATATTTATGTCACATCTTATTTATCCATTCTTCTGTCAACGGACAGTGAGGTTGTTTCCGTATCTTAGCTATTGTAAATAACGCTGCAATGAACTTGGGGGTACAGATGTCTCTTTGCCATAGTGTTTTCATTTCCTTCAGCTAAATACCCAGAAGTGGAATTTCTGGATCATATAGTAGTTCTATTTTTAATTTTTTGAGGAACTTCCATACTATTTTCCATAATGGCTCCACCAATTTTTATTCCCACCAACAGTGCACAAGGGTTCCCTTTTTTCCACATTCTCACCAACACTTGTGAGGTGAGATCACCTTGTGGTTTTGATCTGCATTCCCTGGTGATTAGTGATGTTGAGCACCTTTCCATGTACCTATTGGCCATTTGTAGGTCTTCTTCAGAAAAATGTCTCTCCAGTTCCTGCGCCCATTTTTTTTTTATTGGATTGTTTGGGGTTTTGCTCCTATTCATTTAAAAAAATTATTGTGGAAAAATATATATAACATAACATTTGCCATTTTAGCTATATTTAAGTGTACAATTCATTGACATCAAGTACCTTCACAATGTTGTGCAAGTATCGCCATTATCTGTTTCCAAAATGTTTTCATCACTCCCCAACAGAAACTCTGTAACAATTAAGCAATAACTCCCATTCCCCCTCCCCCAGGCCCTGTAATCTCCAGTCTACTTTCTCTAGGAATTTGCCTATTATAGATATTTCATCCAAATAGAATCATACGTTATTTGTCCTTGTGTGACTGGCTTATCTCACTTAGGATAATGTTTTCAAGGTTTCATCTATGTTGTGATATATCAGAACTTCCTTTATTTTTATGGCTGAATAATATTCCATTGTACACATGTACCACATTTGTTTATCCATTCGTTTGTCAATGGACGTTTGTCTTGTTTCCAGCTTTTCACTGAAGTGAACAGTGCTGCAATGAACATAGGCGTACAAGTATCTGTTTGAGTCCCTACTTTCAATTCTTTTGGACAGAGACCCAGAAGTAGAATTTCTGGGTCATTTGGTAGTTCTATGTTTAGCTTTCTGAAGATCTGCTGAACCCCCTGCTAACTGTTTACAGGCTACCTATTACACAAGAACAGCCACTGGGCTCCAACATAACAGCACATAGAGCCGGCTTCTTGGGCACATGACCTGTGCCATTTCACAGGGCCCCATGCTCAGGAGCCCACACTCAGAAAAGCCTGGTGCTGAGAAGGGCTCCATGCGTAGGTTCATCCTCTGCTGTCACCATCCTGAAATTCTTAATAATCCTGTCTTTGGACTTGCGTTTTGTAAGTGAAGTCCGCTAGGACAATGGAGAGATGCCCGGCATCCCTGTTCTCAGCCATTCCTTGCTGCTCCATTTGCACAGTGTTCGTATTGCCCCAGGAGCACAGAAATCTGGAGGACCAGGAGGCATGGGGGTCGAGTGAGACTCCAAATGAGCACCAGGTGAGTGTGTTCACCTTCTCTGACTGGGTAAAATGGGTGAGGGGCTGCTGATGTCCCAAGTGGCCTCACTTCTTTTTGCTTTGAACGCAGAAACCAACCACCAGGGAACTGTATCGTATCCTTTGTTATTCATGTTATTTCCCTTATTCACCAACTACGACTGCTGAGAGTGATGGTATAGAAGGAAAGGGAAAGACAGGGCAGTGCCTGGTTACTTTTCCTTTCAACCTTCCTTACTCATCATTAATTCAAAGACAGAAAGTGATGGTCAAACATGTGTGCAGCAAGAAGTGAAATTAAAACGGTTCGCTGAGTTTTGTGCATTTCCAGTGTTCGTGTAAGAATAAAATATATATGATGTGCATACAAGCAATGAAATATGAATTGTGTGATTTCTGTGATTCTGCTTATGAGTCAAGTGCTCTGATATTTTATTTAAGATTGGCATTGCACAGTCAAAAGAGGGACAGTGAAATCCCTGCTAATAATGTACATTTTTAATTTTTCTTTACTTAAATGACATTAGCTAGCAAATAAAACAACACCATGACAAGTCAAGAGAGAGAATACAGAAAGGAAAAAGCTTTTTATTTTAGTGCTTTCAGTGGCACTTTTTTCTTGCTTTTTGAACAAAAGGTCGTGCATTTTTGTTTTGCACCGGGCCCCATAAATTATGTAGCCAGCCCTGACAGCCCCTATTCTCAAATGCTACAACAGTAGTTTTATGTGCAATTAGGGTAGTGGGGAGGGGTGAGGTAGAGCTTGAAGTGCCATGGTGTTATTTTAGGAAGGGTGGAGTTGACCATGATTTTGTGAAGGAATGCACTTCAGAAAATAAGCACACAGATGAAAGAGGCTGGATACTCAGGCTTTCATTATACACTGTCTCAGCATTCTCGAAACCAAACGAATGACAGATATCCTGTTTTAAAGAAAGAGAGAAGGGGGGAAGGGAGAGACATGGACAGACAAGTCAGATGAGCTTCCTTTTTCACTAAATATAACATATCACACAAAAAAAGACTTATAAATGAAAAGAAGGATAATAATAGGCTCTGTATCATTGATAATGTTATGAAAGACATATGAAAGATAAATTTTTTGTTCATTCAAAGATCATTATAGGGACTTCCCTGGTGGCAAGTGGTTAAGAATCTGCCTGCCAATGCAGAGGGCACGGGTTCAAGCCTTGGTCCGGGAAGATCCCACATGCCACGGAGCAACTAAGCCAGTGGGCCACAACTACTCAGCTTGCACTCTAGAGCCCGCGAGCCACAACTACTGAGCCCACGAGCCACAACTACTGAAACCCGCGTGCCTAGTGCCCGTGCTCCGCAACAAGAAAAGCCACCGCAACGAGAAGCCCGGGCACCACAACGAAGAGTAGCCCCTCTCGCCGCAACTAGAGAAAGCCTGCGCGCAGCAATGAAGACCCAAAGCAGCCAAAAATAAATACATAAGTATTAAAAAAAAAATCAGTATAAACTTCAGTCTGAAGGATATTAAAGAAGACTTTATTTTGATAAACTGATCAATAAAATAAAAATAAACTCAATTGTCATGCCTCAGCCTTTTAGATTTTTTTAACATAAATATTTTATGGCAATTCAAGTAAGCCAACAAATATCAGACATAATATCAGTAACAGAAATAACAGTCCTGCTCTCCTTTGACAGATTTTAAAAGTTTGTTTTCTTTAAAAGTTACTCTAAAAAGAATATCAAATATTTTCGATTAGTGACTTAGAAGTTTTTTTTTTTTTTTTCTTTTGGAAATTCTAAATACATCCTTGCATGGCAAACTTGTTTTCTCGATAGAGAAAACTAAAAGAAATGGTGATTTTCTCCGAGTTTCTCTGATGATCTGCCACTTTTAATCTACTGTCAATTAAGATAGCCAAGTGATACTACAGAAAGTAATCAAGATGTGTCTAATCTTTACAACCTAAGTCATGTTAAATCTATGCCATCTGTCTGGGAGAAAGAACTACAAAGGCATGCAACCTCACATTTTTAAGGAAGTTACAATCAAATTCCCCAAGGACTAGACAACATCTGGACTATACTTAACTCATCATGGTTTGTCTTATCTCACATAAGAGTTTAGCAAGAAATAGGTGCCCCCTTTTCATGTACTATTGACCAGCAAATTAATTTATTGATTATTTATCTCCATGCCCTGCTATACAAGTGGAAATCTTACATAGTATTAAAGCATTTATTGAGCACTTACTTTATTCTGTGCAATTTCCCTGGGTTATCTATATAATTTCATCCTCCCATAACACTAATGCAGAATCTAAAGCAAAGTTCCTTTGTTTCCAGATGAAACAATCAGAATAATAAAGAGGCTCAACAGCACGTCATACTCAGAGCTTCTGCAGCTGCTGAGGATGTTTAACCTGAAAAAGAAAATACAACAGAGGCTTTCATATACAAGGGCGGTCTCGCAGACATGGGTGAGGGCTGCTCTGTGAGGACCCAGAAGCCAGAACTTGATCAGTGAGTTAGAGGGTTTGGCTCACGACACGAATGAAGCTTGTTCGACATTAGAACATGTTGTCTTGGTACCACTGGATGGAGATTCCAAGATGCTGGATCACCCACTGGTCAAGGATATTGTCGGAGAGAATCCTGCTTTGGGTAGAAGATTTTGATAAATGACCTCTCCCGTCCCTTCCATGATTGTCTTTTCTCCTGCATCTAGTCCTGATGGTTACTGGATGAGTGACCACAGTGTTGTTCCCAGGTGTGGGAGGTCCTGGGGCTGTGCCAATAAGGGGCTCATTATTGGCCCACTGGTTGGTAAAGGGGAGGGTCAAAGGGAACATGTGTAGTTCAGATTAGAAGAAGTCAATCCAGATGTCTGGAGGCAGGAAGGTGCCCATTCAGAGGTCCTAGAAGGAGGAGTTGAAGCAAAAGACCCAGAGAATAAGGCTTTGCCTTAGGTAAACTGAGGTTCAAGCGGTCTAAAGAGGAGGCCAATGAGTTCTGGAGTGAACCCTGTGAATTATCCCATCTATTTTTAAATCCCATGGTCAACTGTAGAGCTTAAGAGTTAAGGCTAGGTCTTCTCACAGTCGGACTTCCCTCTTTCCTCTATGCCTTTGCAGTCTCTTTTACTATCTCCTTCTCCTCCAGCCATCCTTTGAGATCATGAGATCATGTTTCTCATGCATCATAATCACCAGGGGTACTGGTTAATAATGCCAGGGTCACAGAGGTGGGGCCTGAGAATCTCAGTTCTTAGCCAGCTCCCTAGTTGAATCCTTTGCTCCTTAAAGTTAATTATCCACTACCTTGAATACTAACACTCTCTGAAATACTACCCTTATAATCTCTTCCTTCTTCTTTTATGCTCTTGCTAGATCATCACCTGGCATGTAGTGGATAGATAAAATATTTGTGAAATGAATGAATAATAACGTCAACCAACGCTATAGCTTCAGCTATAGCCAAACAAGGCAAAAGGTATAGCCTCATGTCATTACCTACAATATGGGGTTGGATGCCAAGCAGGGGAACAGAAGATTCTGGTGTGGTTTTGTTCAGCCTCTAAAAATGCTCATCAAGCTTCCCCAATTTGGAGAGAAGGAGACTGAGGGGGTAGGTCCAGGGAAAAGATAAGGTAAAGGTAGCAGGAGCCAAGGCCTTACCTTACCGATCTAGAATGTAGCAGTGAGCAAAGGATATGTCAAGCTTTTCCATTTTCCAGGGCTCATCACTAAACTGTGGGGCTGAGTCCTTCAGGAACCTTCGTGAACATAGGCTACATCCCTGACTCGATGGAGTGAACCATTTAATATAAACTTAGACAGGAGAGCAGAGCCTAGGTGTTGGGTGTTAGATGATTTCATAGTTTAATCTTTGTATTCGTCATCACTTAAATGTTTTGTAATGAGTGAAGGCCCTTAAAAAATAAAACAATAAAGTCACAGACACTTAAGAAAAAGAAAGAAGCCCATAAAAAACCCAATCTCGAGAAAGCCCTTTTTTGGCTTTTCCCATGGATCCTCTTAGGGAAGAGATTTCAGCTTGCCAATCAAAAACTAGCTCTCCCATGGACTAATTAAAGTGATTCATCACCCTGTGAGCTGTCTTCCCTGTCAGACTAAACAGAGAGTATACTATCACTTACCTAATCCAATACATTTCAGAGACTTGAGAAATTCAGAGTCAGAACTGGTTAATGAGGAAAATGGTTGAAAAAGGGTCCCAAGAAGTACTTACACAGATCTGTTTCAAGGAAAAGCACATCTGGGAAGTGAGTTGGATTTTTCACACTGTCCTTTCGGTGTTTCTGCTTCTTCCTTAACCCCAGAGTTGGAGTGACAAATCCTCCTAGCAATTTCATTGCCAAAGTCAGAATTCCTTATGGGAGCATAGTTCCCATCTCTTCCCTTCCATTGGAGCCACAGGTTGTCTTGGTTCTATGGGTTCCTCACATCACTTTTCTGCCTGGGAGGCAGTAATATTTCAGGCGTCAGAAGCATTGCATGGACCTGCGTTTGAATCTAGCTACAGGAGGCTTAGATGACAAAATGATTTACATATGAGAAAATGCTAATGTGACTATTTGAAACTAAATCCTATTAATAAATAATATAACCATAACATTCTAGGTGGTAAGATTTATAGTCTCTACATTTTTCTTTATTTTCCAAAATTTGCAAAATGGACACATTATTTATATACCCAGAAAAAAAAATATATGTATAACTTAAAACTAAATAAGGGATTCTGAGGGGATTTTTAAAACATTTAGGGACTTCTCTGGCGGTCCAATGGTTAAGACTCCATGCTTCCAATGCAGGGGCCACGGGTTCGATCCCTGGTCAGGGAATTAAGATCTCACATGCCATGCGGCACAGCAAAAAAAAAAAAAATAATAATAATAATAATAAAATAAAAACATTTATATCCCCTGGCCTCTCCCTATCCCCACCACAACAGAATGATTGAATTAATTTCTTCTTTAAAAGTTATTCCTTAAATTAGGCTAACTGGCTAAGAAGGAAGTTTAGAACAAGTTGAAGGAAATAACTTCTTCATGCAGCTGTGGTCGCCTAGAGGCATCTGATGTCACAAAAGGTCAAAGGGTCAAATGCAGTTGTTAGATGACCTGAAAGGCCAGTGGAAGGAAGGCATTTCCAGGGTGTGATGGCTGCAGGAAGGGCAGGGGTCTGGAGGAAGGCAGGCAAGGGTTGCCCTGATCATCAGCAGTTAAGAGGAGATGAGGTGTCCAGTTTTAGGGCGAAGAAGAGTTTCGGCTTAACTGGTAACAGGAAGGCTCTCCTGACCTTGATTTGAATATTCAGATCAAGATCCTACTGATACATTGCTCGCTCGTTAAAACTGAAGCTACTTTCGTTTTAATGCCACCTTTGACCTTTGGTCTGCCCAGAGGATGGGTCATGTGGGGTTATTGTCATTCGAGGATGCACTTGGGCAGTGACTGAGTTGAAGGCCCTGTGCCAGGAAGTGGCAACACAAAAGGAAATCAGAAGGGAAGAGCTCAGAGTCTACCAAGGAAAATAGAGATGTAAAAAAATAATTATAGAACAGCCCATTAATGCTGTGATACAAGTGAGGATAAAGCAACGTAGGAACCTGGAAGTAATTCATTTTGCTGAGTTGGGGATCAGGACTCGTGTGGTCCCAAACTTTCCTAAAGTAAGAATCATCCTGAAACACTTCCTGGAAAAACAGATTCTTTGATTCCAACCCAGACCTGAAGAATGAGAAGGTCCAGGGAGAAGCCCAGGAATCTGATTACAAAGCAACTGTAATTTACAAATTACAAACCAAGGATTGTTACCCGAGGGCCATTTGGGAAACTTGTGTGAGTAGGAGCTCGTCAGGTGAAACAGGGAACAGAGTTCACCCACGATAAAGAAGAGTTTCTCAAACTTCTGTGTGCATAGGAATCACCCAGGGCCGTGTTGAAAAGCAGATTTTGATTCAGTAGTTCTGCGCTGGGGCCGTGATTTCATTTCTAACCAGCTCCCGGTTACAGTGAAGCTTCTGGTCAGCCGACCACACAGGGCCTCTCATTGTCTTTGTAAGAAAGAACAAACACTTAATCTACACACAAGATCCTTTGTGATCCAACCTCTCTGGTCTAATCTTTCCCTTACCATCCTGTACTCTGTTCTGACAGACTCACCTGTGTTTTGTCTACAAATGTTTGCGTGTAACTTCTCTTCCACTCACCCTCTTTCTCTTTGTTCAACAAACTTCTGGCTCCAGAGATAGGATCCTAAGCATTCTTTAGGTCCCCGTTAACCAGCATTTCCTTCAGGAAACATGGCCTGATGCCCCCAAATCTGGGGTAGGCACCCCTCCCGGGGGTTCAGACAGCACCTTTTTACTCTGAATTGGTAACTGCATGTTTGCTTTTCTAAATGACTCAACCATAAGATCTGTTTCTCTATTCCCAGGACATACGGCCTGGCTGTGTGAAACTGCTTCATAAATAGATGTTCATGAACTGAATCAAATTAAATCAGAAGTCCACATCCAACAGATTGAAAAGCATCTGCAAAGGCTCAGACACTTGAAAGTTGTGCACATGTTTTGGGGACCCAGGTAATAATAGTTTAGTGTGAGTGGTGCCCAGAAATCAAAGGGAAAAGTAACTGTAAAAATACAGCAGGTTGTTAAGGGTCCTCGCAGGCCATGGAGCCGGCCCCGTAGGCTGCAGCGAGTATTGGAACTGAGGACCTAGGTTTAACCTTTTCTGAGTCTTAGAACATTTGAGAATCTGATGAGAGCTATGGGGCCTACCCCTGAAAAATCCCCATGCAAACAAAAAGATGTATAGACACATTTTTGCCATAGATTTCAGGGAGTTTAGAAGCCTGAGGACCCCAGGTTAAGAATTTTGTTGTTGAAGGAGACCCTGTAGGAAAGTACAGCTTGGCAGAAGAGGGTGGATTAAAGCAGGCCCATGGGCCGTTTTAAAAATAAAGTTATTGGAACCCAACCATGTCCGTTCATTTATGAACTGTCTGTGGCTGCTTTCTGGAGCTACAAAGACAGAGTTGAGTAGTTTCAGCAGAGATCATAGAGCCTGGACAACCCCAAATGCTCCTAGCTAGCTCTTTACAGAAAATGCTTGCTGACCCCTGGATTCACATGTAGGAGCAGAACCAGGGAGGGGGCTCTGTGTATGTTGGGGTCCAGTAGATTTTCTACACATATATTTTACTGTTGGTGCCTTTAAAAAAAGCTGGATTGGAGAACTGAAGAACTGGGATCCAGCCTTTCTCCACTATTTCTGACAAGAGGTGGGTGGCAGCTGCCAGACACAGCGGGTGAGCCTCGTCTGGCGCCTTAGGTCAATTACTCAGCAGCTTAGGGCCTCAGTTTCCTCTTTTGTAGTGTAGAATAACGGGCGCTCCTTTTCCCCAGAGGACTCGTGAAGCTTAAATGATATAATGCAGGCCTGGCAGTTAGCTAGTTCTCGTGAAGTGTTAGTTATGAACAGCACTGATGTCTGAAAGAAGTCACATAGTGTGGATTTTACTTGGCCCAGGTCTCCATACAAAGGACTCCGTTTACAACGTAATTCAGCCCACAGCACACGGCCTGGTGCTGTGTTTGGTTCCGAATCAAAGCTTATCTAACGACTGGATGGATGAATGATGAGTGGTGAGAGCTTTTTGTAAACTTCAGAGGATGGTGATGTCTTTTAGTGAATTATATGAGAATCCCATATAATTTCATACCTTTAAAAATACAATACTTAGAATGTATTTGTGTATTAATCACATTAAAAATACAATGCTTAGGGGTAATCAGAACGTAAGAAATTCTGAACTAGATTCTACTGAGGTGAGAAACAAATTATGCACAGGATAATTAACTCCCAAGTCTTAAATAAAGAGGAAAAACCTCACTGAAGAGGTGAGGCAGGTCTGGCTGGCTGACAAGGACATTCACCGTTTTTATTTACCCAACCTCCTGCCCTTTCCATTCCTCCTTCCCCACTTGTCAGCAGTAATTCACTTCATTCCCATCAGAAATATTTAAAGAACCCTTTGTAACAACGCTGCAGTTGTAGATCAGGATACAATTTATCTCTTAAATCCTTCATAAAGGCCTTTTGTTTTCTGCCTGCTTTTAATCTCTCAACATGGATGTTGAAACAATTTATGAGATGTGCTTGCATTTCCTCTTTTTTTGTTGTTTCTCTTAGATCCTTTATCCAAGGTTCCCAAACATTTTAACATATTAACTCTTCTTAGAGGATTTTTTTTCTGTTTGAAACTTTTTTGAGTCATTTCATATTAATTTCTCTCTTTTCTTTTACTGTGGTGAGAACAGAAAACATGAGATCTAGTCTCTTAAATTGTTGTGTCCACGTAGTATTGTAAACTGTTCGCACATCTCGTTCATTCAATCTCTAGAACTTCATCCTGCATAACAGAAACTTGGTACCTGGTGAACAGCAACTCCCCACGCCCCCATCCCCTCATTAGAGCATTTTAATTTTAATGACACTAAAATATCGAAAGAATAAATGGGATTATTTTAGGACAAGAGGTAGAGGAAAGAGAAAGAAGGTAGAAGGGGAGAACTGATCTATTTTCTAAAAGATTCCCTCCCTCCCCATCTGGGTACACTGCATTTAACTGGGGGGCATGGGAAGCCTTGGAAGGCTGCAAGAAAATATAGAGTCTACCAGAATCACAATGGCAAGAAAGGCCCCAAATTGCCAAACGCAGGCTGAGATGGGGACAATTACAGAAAGAGGAAAGTCCTGTGGGAACCCAACAGACTGAGTTTCAGTCTGCGAGTCCAGTGTCTCTGGGGCTCCCACTGCGCCAGAGTGGTTTTCATGGGAAACCTTCCGTATCTCTCTTCTCCGTGAAGAGAAGGTATAGGGTCAGCCTGGCTATTTCCTAGTGAGAGTAAAGAGTAGTCTTATCACCATCTCTCCAACACTTCACGCTGTTTGGAGCTGTCATCTTTGCTTTACCACTGGAAAAAAAGGAAGGGAGGGAGGGAGGGAAGGAAGGAAGGAAAGAAGGAAGGAAGGGAAAGAAAGAAAGAAAGAAAGAAAGAGGAAGGAAAGAAGGAAAGAAAGGGAGAAAACAGAAAACTGAAATTTTGTCCTTCTGTAAACAAGTGTGATTTTTTTTCACCTTCAAAAAAGATTTATGAGGCTAAATTAGTACATCTCTATAAAGTGCCTTGATATTTTGAGAAGAGAAAATGATCCATGAGTGGGCTTAATCTGGCCTAAAATGGAATTATTTAAAATAAAGCCACAGCGTTTGGGACTAATACCTTTTGTTTCTCTTTGGAAACCTGGTTTTTAGACAGTATGAGTTAACCACCAATGACAGAGTAGGGTCGCTCTGGAGGATATTTACTTTTCTCTTAAGATTTACTTTAAACAGTTTAGGAAACAGAAGACCAGTAAAGAGTCTAGCCCGGGGTATGAATGTAGTGGATAAAAGTGTATTCCTTCCACCAACGTTTGTTTTTTGGAAGTTACATCATCAGCTGAAAACCTGTGAAGCTGACGTGATTTGAGTTAGCTTAAGAAATTTAAAGAAAAAAAAAACAGAAAAAAAAAAAAAATTGAGGAGTTGCATGGAGCCCATGGTTCAAAGTCTTGGACATGACAGAAGAATAAGTTGTTAAAAAAAAAAAAGTATGTATAATGCCATATGGTTACTGATTTTTAAATTTTAGTTACCAAGAAAGAAATTATATTAATGAATTTCAAAAAAGGACTTTATGTTTTCTCATTTGTTTCTTCATTAAAAAAAAAATGGAGATACATGATCTTTCTTTCCCTTCCCTCTTCCTTTTTCCATTTCTGCCCTCATTCCTCCCTACATGGACCTCTTTGGAAATGTGGATGAAGGGAATGATCTGACTGCCAGTTGAACCACAATGACGTTAACAGTTGGTGGGAGGGAAAATCAAGCCTCCTAGAATGAATTTTGCCTGTCACCTCTGCATAGATTTGTGTTCTGTTGAGCTTTATGACTAATGTGGGGTGTGGTGCTGAAACATATAGCAACACTGGCAGAAATAACCCTTGATACCTTGGTACGTTGGTGTTGTCCACACGTGGAATTGCCCAGGACTGGAAGACACCATGATGAAATTAAATTCATTGTGTTCAAATGAGATAACTAAAGGAAAAGGAGATAGATGGTCTTCCTCGTACAGCATAGAATGCTGCTGCCTTGTTGAACCATTCACATTTCTTATTATAGAATATTTTGATATCTGTTCTGATAGTTGGATGTATACGGGAGGCGTCTGTATGGTGGTGGCCTCGGCTGTGTGAAGTGATTTTATGCTTAGCTGTGGCGTTTCACAGATGTTCCCTCCCCTGTCTTTTGTCTGATGGCAGTGTTTGTGGTCTTTGTAGTACAGGTTACACGTGGAAGGCTCTTTCTCTTGTATTTTGTTAAGTAGGTAGACACTCATTTGTTCCGATTTATGAATGAGTTTTTCCTGGAGAGCTGGTAACTTTTGCTTGGCATATGACTATTTTTTTTCCGTCATTATTCTTTTAGGGACTTTTTCTTATGTGCTTGCTCATTTCCTGCAGCTGGGCATGATTTGTCAATTATTTCAACAAGCCTGTCCCCTTCTTCCCATTAGTCAAGAAGAACAGGATAGAGGGGAAGTGGCCAGTCTTCTCTCCCAACAGAATCCGTTTCTCTTTCACTTTTCCACTACATTTCCCCTCTCACTCTTCTGTGTTGAGTCTCCGGAGCAGACCCAGATTATCTGAAGGAATGGCCATGTCATTCATTCATCAATTTCCTCAATAAGCACCTGCTAGTTCTATCATAACTTCAAGACCTATTCTGAAAGCCTGAGTTAATGCTAGAAGACAGACACCTATGAAATGAACATTGGAAGGAAAAGGGGAGAGATGGGTTGAAGCGTGCAAAGAGGAAGAAATCAAGGAAACAGAGGTAGGAGAGAACTATGGAATTGAAGAAAGAAGAAATTGATGGAATGAACAAAGTGGACAAGAAAATGAAAAGGTTCAAATGTGCTCTTTCAAAAAAAAGAACAAGGGAATTCCCTGGCAGTCCAGTGGTTCAGTCCCTGGTTGGGGAGCTAAGATCCCGCAAGCTACAATGTGAGGCCAAAAAGAAACAAACCAAAACAACAAACAAACAAACAAACAAAACCAAAAAAAAATTAATTCAGAAGCAACTATGTGCAAATGATTCTGCCAGGACCCTGACCGTGCAGACCAATTAGTCTTATTCTCTTATCTCCAAGAATTTACAGTTAAGAGCGGAAATCAGACTTTAAAATATGGGAAGACTTAATTAGCTATACTTGTGTCCTGAGATACATATGAAGAGAACTTTAAAAAAAACTTTTTTTGATTAATTAATTAATTTATTTTTGGCTGTGTTGGGTCTTCGTTTTTGTGCGAGGGCTCTCTCCAGTTGCGGCGAGCGGGGGCCACTCTTCATCGCGGTGCGCGGGCCTCTCGCTATCGTGGCCTCTCTTGTTGCGGAGCACAGGCTCCAGACGCGCAGGCTCAGTAGTTGTGGCTCACGGGCCCAATTGCTCCGCGGCATGTGGGATCTTCCCGGACCAGGGCTCGAACCTGCGTCCCCTGCATCGGCAGGCAAGCTCTGAACCACTGCGCCACCAGGGAAGCCCCAAGAGAACTTTTAAAAAGTAGTTATATTTTACTCTTATTAAAGAGCTTCCGTTGAGTGGAATAACAAAATCTAAAAGGTTTAAAATTTGTACCGTGCTGCTTAGAAATCCCTTTTCCGTCTTGTGGCCCAGGCTGGGGGCTTCGCGACACCCAGGACAATGGGAGACAATCCCTGGCTGTGCCCCATCCTCTCCAACCAGAAGTCAGGATGCTCGCTGCCAGATAGCTGGGAGGGAGAAAGGACATATTTTCTCCTCCCTTCCAAAGCTGTTAATGCTCTGTTCACCAATAAACTATTATAACAATTGATCTCTGTGTGAATTGGATACTCATTACATCTTGCTGAGCAAGGCACTTACCCCAGCAGATTTCCTTTACAAACGACCTCTTCTCTCCCCTAATGGACACTCATCCCCGAACCAATTGTTGGTCCAGGTCACTGGCTCACAGCCTCCAGACACAGACCCAGTCGTTGGAGCAGGAAAGCGAGAGGGGTGTTGTTACTCCATGAAAGACGGCAGCGTGCTTTGTCATATGGCAAACGCTCACGCATCCCTGAAATGCTGAAGGAAGTCAGAGAAAGGAAGTTTGCCAGCGGGGTGCTTGTGATATTTTTGGCAGGGATGTTCTCACTACCTGCCGCTGTGTGTTTGTGTCTATGATGATGTTTACTGCAACTTGAAGAAGAATAGCTACTAAATTAGGGTATGATGAACTTCTCAGCTGGAGACAGAAGTGGATCCAACAGAGAAGCAACGTTTGGGACTTGAGATACTGTGTTCTCTTGGAGGTTACGTTTAGATGTTAGGATAAGCAAGGGAAAAAACACTTCCAGAAGACAGAAACAGCCTGGCTGTGTCCAGTCTATGTAAGAAAAATGGAAATGTTTGACGTGAGCTTTACAGTTGTTTTGTCTAAAAAGATTAAGGGCTCTAGGCTTTTGTCCACCTCCTCATCACATCTTTTTATCCCTTTAGTTTTGGTGGGTTTTTTTCCTCAAGATTCTGCTTTATTTCAGCAAGTGTTTAGTGGTTCTGGGTGATAGATTTACTATAAAACTGTTTGAGATTTTGATCACTTTTGAAGACCAAGGGCTTTTTGGGGTTGTCACTGACAGGAGTTTGAAAGCTCTGAAAATCTCTTCTCTCTGTCTTCAAGGGATAAAATCGCACCACAAATACGATCGTTTTTAGACTTGTGAAGAGCCTCTAGCAAAACAATTCAACACAGTTTAGGCCTGGGCTGGAAGGAAGAGATGAATGCTTTCCTCAGAGGAAAGTGGCTGGGGGTCTAGAGGGAGGAACCTCTGGGCAAAACCCTGCTCCCTGGAAGGATAATTAGCGTGTAGAATGGTGAGCAGAAACTGTGCTCATAGAAAGTTCCCTGTAATTACCCCATCAGGAATGTTCTCAGGACTAAATTGAAGGGGTTGTGGGACCACTGAATGATCAATGTTCGGCCTTTTAGCCTAAGGAGAATCTCACCAAGGCAAAAATCCCTTTTCTTTATACTTTGCCTATCAGGAGAGTAATATCCAAAAGCAGTGGTTCATTTGTTAATCCACATTTTAGATCTCTCTACACTCATACCCGCACACACCACATATAAGTGATACTGAATGTAATTATATTGAATATGTTTAATAAAACACAGTGCATAGAAAGGTTGTTTAAAGATGTTAAAAGTATGTGTAGTATCACTCCGATGATATTTGGGTGTGAGAGACGTTTTCAAAAACAAGACACTAATGATAATAAAAGGCATTTTATTAAATTAGACCCTTGAATGTGGTAAATATACACAATGGAATATTACTCAGCCATAAAAAAGAATGAAATAATGCCATTTGCAGCAACTTGGATGGGCCTAGAGATTATCATACTGAATGAAGTAAGGCAGACAGAGAAAGACAAATGTCATATGGTATTGCTTATACGTAGAATCTAAGAAAATGATACAAATGCACTTATTTACAAAACAGAAATAGACTCACAGATATAGAAAACAAACTTATGGTTACCACAAAGGAAAGGGGGTGGGAGGGATAAATTTGGAATTTGGGATTAACAGATACAGACTACTATCTATAAAATAGATAACCAACTAGCAGCTACTGTATAGCACAGGGAACTATATTCAATATCTTGCAATAACCTATAATGGAAAAGAATCTAAAAAAGAATAGATATATATGTATATGTATAACTGAATCACTTTGCTGTACATCTGAAACTAACACAACATTGTAAATCAACTATATTTCAACAGAAATTCAAAAAAATAAATTAGACCCTTGAAAACTCATTGAAGAACCACCCCATTGCTCACTAGTCCCCTGACCCACTTTTTATTTCTACTTTATTACAGAGTTGAGGGCTTTGGGATTGGGACAGATTTTACTATCCAGACTCTTTTTTTTCACCCCCTGTTTGTATGAGAACAAAAAATAACTCTTACGGAATTTGTTCTTCAAGCCCAAAGTCACACATGTTAACCCGGCTACCTCTTCACCTGCCGCCGGACTCGGGGACCCGCCCCCTTTGCCTTCGAATCCAGGTGCCGCCTTCCGTTCACTTGGCCTTTAACACAGAGCAATCGTTTTTTTTTTTTCTGCTTCTCCGTTTGCCCTCGGGGGCTGAGAAGTTGTTTTACTGGTTGCTCATTTCTGACTGGCTTCTCCCTGATTCTTCCCTTCTGAGGTTCACTATTTTGCCTGTTTTCTGATGTATTAGTTCAAAGACACGTGAGAAAGAGAAAATGTTATTTATTTTAAAACTTGTTAAGTAAGTGAGTAATCAATCAACTGCCTCAAACTTAGAAATTTTTTTTTTTTTTTTTTGGGCCACGTGGTTTGTGGGATCTTATTTCCTCGACCAGGGATTGAACCCGGGCTCACGGCAGTGAAAGTACTGAGTCTTAACCACTGGACTGCCAGGGAATTCCCAGAAAATTCTTAATTCTCCATGGCTGTGTCCATGTGGAGAGATACCATCGAGATACACATCATTTAAAAAATTTTGGTAAACCAGTGGTGCAACTTATTTCTCTAGGATACTTTTAAGCAGAGGCCCTTTCCCTTTCCTGTCCAATATTTGATTATATTAAGAACTATAAAAATGCACCTCAGGCAGTCTGGTGGGCAGTGGACTGACACAGAATCAGAACTGACAGCATTTACAAATTTAATAATTGTAGGTTGAAAAAATGGAAAATTAAGTATAAAAAGATAGAGGTTTCCTTGCTCTAGTAACCCATTACCCTTATAATGATCATCACATTTACTGAAACCATGAAAAAAGCAAAGGACAAATTCATAGAGACAGAAAGTGGGTTGGTGATTGCTAGGGATTTGGTAGGGGGTTGGGGAGTTGGTGTCTAATGGGCACAGAGTTTCCATTTGGAAGATAAAAAAAGTTCTGGAGACGGATATTGGTGATGGTTGCACAACAAAGGGAATATACTAGTACCACTGAACTGCACAGTTAAAAATGGCTAAAATGGCACGTTTTATGTATGTATACATTACCACAATAAATAAAGGCAAAAAAAGAAAGAAAAAAGAAGGAGTCATTCTAGGACTGGCTACGGAATGTTACCGTTGAATTAACTGGAACGTTTGTTGTTTGAGCCTTAGCAGAGAACAGGCAATAGTCCTCCTGAAATTACTGTTGGGGCATTATCTCTGCAGAAAGAAATGAGGAAAGAAATTTCAACAGCTTAGCATTTATAGGGTACACAATTGGGAGTAAAACACATGTGAAAAATATCATGATAGAAGGCCTTTATTTAAAGTGTGGTGAAGGCCGCTGACTCACTGGATAACTGGAGTCTTTGGGGCTTGAGTAATGGCCGAGCCAAGAATCCTGGAGTCAGTCAGACTCTTTCTTCCTTGGGGAAAAAAAAAGGGGGCCAAGTCTATTCTATCTACTCTATCTTGTGTATTTTATTCAACAATGATTTTTGACCAACCCCAAATTCCTCCAACGAGGGAGGAATGTTCAGTGTTTTTGTAACCTTGACTAACTGATATTATTCCAAAGAAGGAGGCAAACCCCTATGGGGGCAAGAGGTGGAAAGGAAAGAGCTAAATCGGGAATCTGTTTTTGATCCCAGCCAGATGATGGATGTCTTACAAATGTGGTCAGTGCTACTTCTGATCTCACCCTGAGCAAAGACACTCTTTAACTAGCTGGACAAAATATCTGGACTCAAGTGTAAAGCAACTTGACTGACTCAAGTAAATAGCTGAAGAAAGTCAAATTATTCTGATAATGATCTATACTAATTATTTATCTTCCTGAGGTTGCATTTAGTTCTGAGTGTTTTCTGGTTGGGGTGAAATAATAACTTATGAATCAGGTGCTTGAAACTGCCATGGCTAAGAGTTGCTGTTTTCTGTGAAGTCGTGGTACTAGATTAGCAGAATCGGGTCATCTTAAGGGTGCTGCTGAGTGTACTCAAGCAAAGATATTCTGGAGCCAGACTTCCTGGCAATAATCCTGTGTCTGCCTCTTACAAGATGAGACTTCAAGCATTTGCCCACATCTCTGTGCCTCAGGTTTGTCATCTCTAAAAGGAGGATGACTACAATAGATCTTACATCATAAGGTGCTGTGAAACATGATTTAAAACCTGTGAAGTGCTCAGAACAGTGCCTGGCATGTAGGAATTGGGCCGTAAAAGTTAGTTGTTATTACCATTAATCATTGCTTCTTTGGAGGAAAACATGGCTAAAACAGTGAGGGTGAAGGCTGGTGTGGTAGGTCTGTTGCCTGTGATTCAGAGACCCTTTTGTATTTGCATTGGAGAGTTCAAAACTCAGTGACTGTATCAAATCATCAAGTGCATGTTAAATATATTACAATTTTGGTTGTCAATTACACCTCAATAAAGTGGAAAAGAAGGAAAAAAACTCTCCGTGGCTGCTATACACATGTATAGCCGAAAATAAAGTACTGGTTTTAATGAACCATTCCTGCATTCACTCACTTATAGATTCACCATGTGCCGGGCACTGGGGACACCAAGTCAATTATGACTTGACTTATTGTGATGCTTAGTCCAGTGGCAAAGACACTTACCTGAAGAGATTACTATGCAATATGTAGGTGCAAAGATAGAGATATGTACAAGGTATCACTGAGATATGATGGAGGGGCTGGGGAGAGTGGGGAGGAATAGTCAGGGGAAATTCCTGGAAGTAATCCCCCAAATATGTGTTTGGTCAAATAAGACTTGATTTAAAAAAAATCAGTAAGTGTTTCAACTTGTGTCTCTAAAAGGTAAGGATTCTCTCTTTCTCTTATAAATGAAACACTATTATTACCCCTAAAAGTAATAATAATGGTTGCTTAACTATAGTATAATACATGGTCGATTATCAATAGTCCTCTACATGTCACATTAGTTTTTAGTTGGTTTGGATGAATCAGGATGCAAAAGGTGTATCTTGCAATGGGTCTCTTAATCTTAACTGTCCCTTAATCTATATGAGGTTCCCCCTCCATTTCTCTCTCTCTCTCTCTCATTCCTTATAATCTATTTGCTGAAAAAGCTGGGTTGTTTATCTTGCAGGGTATTCCATAGAGGGATATGGCTAATTGCATCTTCATTTTCCTCTATTCCTTCTATTTCCTATAAATATTGTGTTAGATTTAAAGGCTTTTTCAGGTTCAGGTTCAATTTTTTGGGGGGGGGGCAGTAGATGGGCCGAGATTAATTCACAGAGAGTGTGGGCCATATCCTTCAGAAGGCACATGGCCGATGGTGGTCTCTCTTTTAGAGATGTTTGCAGCCATTGATGGTCAATGGTTAGGGCTATTCATTCATAAAGGTTGTAAAGTGGTCCTATTCTAATTCTATCTTTCCTTCTTTGGCTGGAATCCTATAGAGAGTAATTTCCCCTCATTTATTATTTGCTTACTTAATAGTGTATAGAGTTGGTCTAGGAAAGGCAAGTCAAGTGCATGCTTGAAAATCCATATTAACAGTGGCCCTGTGGTTCCATAAGACCCACAACCTTTAATGTCAGTAAAATTCTATTCAGCAAACAACTTTACTAAAGCAGGAAGGTGAACCGATGGGGTTTTGTAAATACTTAGCATGAGAAGAAGAACTTTCTGCTTATAACACAGCTTTAAAAACACTCTAAGTTTCCCCCAAGCTTTTAGTAAAAATAGTTTTGTTTTTTTTTTACAGCAATTACAAAAAGATAATCTTGCTGAACTGAAATCCTAGACTACATCTGATATCATTTTAGTTTTCAGTGACCTACTTACTGCGTGGCATGATTTACAGTTGAGGTTTATGGCTTTAGCAAAATAATGCTTTGGTCATTCACTCAAAAAGAAAGGAAAATCCTGTTTTATTCTCTAGTATGGAATGAAACTTTTAAACAGTCACAGTTAAGTCATCATTAAAACAATTTTGTACCTCAGACCTAAAATAGATGTGCACCTTAGCATTGATGTATACAGAGCCTGAGTTTCCTAAAAGGCAAAGGAAAAATATATTCCCATGACTGCGTGCAGGATGAGTAAATTACACAGACACACACAAAGGCTAATTAAAAATGGAACATTTAAGAAGCATTGCATTTCAGGTGTTTTGTGAAAGTCCCTTTTAAATTTAGTCCCAAGTGAAATCAGTTGTTTGCATTTGGTTGGTGACATGAAACATTAACAGTAGCAGAAACAGGGGTAACCTCTGAGCTGCTGGGTGGACCCTTGTGTGACCTCAAAGTCCCAGACTCCTTCCAATGGGAGACCGGTCACCCCAGATCCTGACCAGTTTTCCCCTTGCCCTCTCCCTCCAAATCACTTCAATCCTTTGTCTCCAACTACATTAGATCTATTCAGTGTTTCCCCTTTTAATGCCTCCACAATTTCTTAACAGCTACAAAGAGCAGATTGATTCCCACCATGCCAGCAGGAAGCAGTGGGGTGTGCGTACTGAACGGGCCCCAGCTTGAGGAACAAGCCAACAAGGGGAATATTGTCTTTCTCTTCATTCTTTCTTTTATTTTTTTAGAGCATTTTTCTTTCTTATCCAGATTAGTCTGACCTCAGCACAAGACAACTATATATTACTTTTAACGGCAAACTTGAATGTCGCCTAGGTTGCCTTGGTGGTTTTCCATGAATGTAATACAGTAATCCCAGTGGAGCTACCTCAGCCACTTACTACTCTTACCCTGATAAAAATACTTTGTTGGGGCTATTAGGACGTCTTTTATTTTTAATCCAGCTGAAAATGGAAGCATTACAGAGCTTAGAAATATTAATGAGAAAATCCTCTACTGTCCATGGCAGAGTACCCCACTCGTGCCGGGATAGAATAAAAGCATTTTGCCCCAGTTCTACCTCGTCAGAACCATCTTGACTGAAGCTTTCAAGCGAGGCTTTTAAGAAAGAATCATATGACACACACGTATACAAAATGGAAATACCCTGGCAGATAAAATTAGTATTCTCTTATTGCACCTGTAGCACAAACGGCTATAAAAGGAGTTGCTAAATAATGTACACCCTCTGATGATCTAAAAGCCAGCTGTGCTCTTTTCTATTTTAAAAATCCTGAGGGTTAAAGCCTCATCTAATCCTTTCTTTGTCAGAGTTTCTGTCAAATGATCAGACCCTTGGGCATTTTTTCACTCAGGACGGATGGGTTGTATTGAATCATAAGCTACTTTATGAACAGATTGTCCATAAGCCTTGTCGAACCTTCTAGTGTTTGTTTATTAACAGATAGAAATGGACTTGCCATCTTACTCTTGTTCTAACTAAATAAACCTGTGCCAAAACCCAACTGGGTACTTAAAACAGATGGTTCTCGTCTTTCTAAAGACATGACTTAACTATCATATTTTACCTCTGGGCACAGTGCTGTCAGGATGATTTGTGAGATGGCACAGTCCTTTTAAGTAGGAATCACCTGGAAAATGAGTCTTACTTGTTTGTTTCATGAAAACAAAAAGTCCCCCTCTCTTGTGGTCATCCTGTGGAGGCCTGAAGGAATCCCACCCCAGATTTGGTTGGGAGGCCAAGGCTGATGATACCACACAAGTGCCAAGAGGGTAGGAAAAGTTGGATCACCCACATGGTGAGGATTTCTGCGGGGAGCAGGGCAGGCTCCCAAACAGGTTCAAAATGGGCTTCAGAGAGCAGGGAAAGGAGGCCAGCTTGGCTTTTTACTATATTCGGAGATAGCCAGAGGTGAGGATTTCCACACGCGTCCCAGAGCTTGTGCGGTTTGAACTTCCCACTGGTGTCAGAAAGGGGAGCGCCTAGGCTTCCTCATCAGCTAGACAAGATGGGAAGTGGGAGGAGAAGGAAAAGGGGGAGTGGTGGCACGTGAGAGCCGTCAGGGGTCAAACATCAAAATGGGGTCAGATGCCATATTACAGGTCACTTTACATTGAAGGCCAAAGGCACTGTAAAAAATGGTAAATATTTTTAGACTAATACCAAATGCTGCTTGAGAAGTGAAGGTTTGGGGGGGTATTTGGAAACCTTCTAAAATTCTGCTATGTATTTCCTTTTGGGGCTTTTAGTGGCAAAACAACGTATGCACTCAGCCAATCCTCTCTGTTTCTGATAAAACATTTGGATACAAAGTCATAAAGTGTCTAGATTATTACTGAAGACCTTTAAAAATTGTCGCATTCAAGCAAATCAACTCTTACTGTTGGTAGATTATTTTTCACTTTCTAACCTAAATCCTTTGGGCGCTAGGCCAAGGTACTTCTTGGTTCTCCCATTACACTTGATAGACTGATGGGCCATCAGAAGGCCAAGGGACATTAGGGATTGTTTAGGATAATCTTACTCATTATTTAGTTGGAGAAACTTGAGGCCTATTAGTGTCTAGAGTGTTAGCTGGTATCACACAAACTAGAATCCAAGCCCTGCGCCTTGTCTAATGCACCTCACCTAATTTAGATCAGAGGGTTTGGTTGTCATATTTTCCTAGGCTTTCAATTTTAATGCTTTCTCTGCAGGATGCTAGATTTTTTTAAAAACTCATAAATTTTATATGTTTTCTCCCCATAATCTTCTGTCTGAATATATTGCAGAATTTTTATATGAATTCTAAAGTAGAGACCCCGTATTTTAAATATTACACTGGAAATGTTAAATTATATATAAGCGTTGGGTAAGACACCCAATAACTTTTTGTTTAATTCAGTGTATTTTAATTTTTAAAATAACATTAAATATTTTCTTTGATTTTTTTTCTCCCATTTTGTGCTACATTCTAGGATTTTTTAAAAAATAAACTTTTAATTTTAAGGTTTTTTTAAGCTTTACATAAAAGTTTTGAAGATAGTACTAATGAGTTTACGAATACTCCATGCTCGGTTTGCCCTATCAATAACATCTTACGTTAGTATAGTACATTTGTCAAAATTAATTAACCAATATGGTCGGTATTACTAACTAAAGTTCATACTTCATTCACATTTCCTTAGCTTTTTATCTAATATTACTTTGCTGTCCCACCCAGGACACCACATTCCATTAAATCATGACTCCTCAGGCTCCTCTTTGGCTGTGACAGTTTCTCAGACTTTTCTTATTTTGTTTTGATATTCTTGACAGACTCAAGGACTCTTGACTGATCGAGTATTTTGTAGAATGTCCCTCAGTTGGGATCCATCTGATGTTTTTCTCATGATTTGACTGGAGTTATGAGTTCTTGGAAGGGACATGATTTATTACTCTTGATATTAACCTTAATCACCAGGCTGAGATAGTGTTTATCAGATTAGGGGTAGGGCAGAATGTTCTGGAAACCCACAGATGCAAGACAGGAAGGACAGAGGGATTCTTTTTTTTAAATATTTATTTTATTTATTTTTGGCTGTGTTGGGTCTTCTGTGCGAGTTGGGTTTCTGTGCGAGGGCTTTCTCTAGTTGCGGCAGGCGGGGGCCACTATTTCATCGCGGTGCGCGGGCCTCTCACTGTCGCGGCCTCTCTTGTTGCGGAGCACAAGCTCCAGACGCGCAGGCTCAGTAGTTGTGGCTCACGGGCCTAGTTTCTCCGTGGCATGTGGGTTCTTCCCAGACCAGGGCTCAAACCTGTGTCCCCTGCATTGGCAGGCGGATTCTTAACCACTACGCCACCAGGGAAGTCCCTCCCTTTCATGTTCTTTTTTTTTTTTTTTTTTTTTTTAATAAATTTATTTATTTATTTATTTTTGGCTGTGTTGGGTCTTCGTTTCTGTGCAAGGGCTTTCTCTAGTTGCGGCAAGCGGGGGCCACTCTTCATCGCGGTGCGCGGGCCTCTCACTATCGTGGCCTCTCTTGTTGCGGAGCACAGGCTCCAGACGCGCAGGCTCAGTAGTTGTGGCTCACGGGCCCAGTCACTCCGCGGCACGTGGGATCCTCCCAGACCAGGGCCCGAACCCGTGTCCCCTGCATTGGCAGGCAGACCCTCAACCACTGTGCCACCAGGGAAGCCCCTCATGTTCTTTTTAAAGCACTTTCTATTTTCCAGCACTATAAGATCCTCCAGTTTCATCCTGTACCTTCCCTGTACTAGTCCTAGAATCAGTCATTTCTCTAAGCGGCATGATTTTTTAAAATTGAAGAATTCTTTTTTTATCCTGGCACTAGAAAGGTGAGGTGTACTTGTTCTACTGGGCTGTCATTGCTTCTAGGTGGTCCACTCAGCCAACAGAGCAAGGAAGTGTGTGTGCATATTTGAACCCTTGTATATACATGCATCTGTAAGTATTTCTGCATGTATCCATCTTTATATGAAGTTAAACATGAGTTCATACTGATGCCGCCAACTCTAATCCAGTACCACATGGATTATTCTAGCCTCCTTCCCTTGTCTGTCTGTAACCTCCCGCTCCAACAGAGAGAAACCTGGCTCCCACCATCTGCCACCCATTTACTTAATTGTTCAATCCCAGTTATACATGTGTAGTGGTTTCTGAATTCTTAATCTTTTGGGGATATTTATCTTGTTTAGGGATATTTTTTAACTTTATCTTTCAACCCATCTCCTGAGTATTTTTTTCCCCAATCTCTTTTTCATTTCCAACATCTCTTTTTCATTCTCTAATGATTCCATTTTTAAAATGGATTGATACCATTACAGAGTCCAAGCTTGTAATGCCTGCCACATGATGGTTCAATAAACTGAGAGATGAGGTGCTGGGGCAAGGAATAGCAACTTTATTTGGAAAGCCAACAGACCAAGAAGATTGTGGACTAGTGTCCCAAAGAACCATTTTACCTGAATTAGAACTTAGGCTTCTTTTATTCTAGAAGGGGAGGGTGTGTGGCTGGTCGTTGCAGACCTCTTGGTGCCGGAATCCTTCATTCTTGCAGCTGTCCGCATAGATCTGGTCACCATGCTCCTACAAACCTCCAACAAGACAAATGTTATTCTCTGTTCTGCAACTTTTTATCTCTACATGAATGGAAGAGTGTTATACCTTTAAAGGCCAGAGCCTTGAAAATGAGCAATCCTGTATATTTCAGCCTATAGGCAACATTCTTTAACAAAAGAATGACTAAGCCCAGGCAACAGAGAACAAGGGTTAGAGATCCAGTATGGAGTCATGTTTGTTCTTCTCGGTTACAATAGCTTCTCTTCTCTTCCTAAGGATACTAATTGCGGTTTACAGAATTCATTCTGTTCTCAGGATTGTCTCTGTTTCTTCTTCCGTTTGTTTGTTGATATCGGCCTATGTCTTTTTGTCTCAGAGACTTTCTTCAAAAATCTGATGATCTTTGGCTACTTAAATATGTCCAATTGTGAGGCACAATGATTTAGAAATTACTGAAGTGCCTAAGTAAAACACTATCTAAATAATTTCCTGTGCTAACCTACTGACTGATTGGTTGTAATTATGAAAAGGAATGATATTATTATTGATGAGATGCTCATCTATTGGTGACTAAAAGATACTCCCCGAGTTATAAATCAGAATTAGGGACAGAAGATTATCTTTAAAATGTAAAATACCCTAGAGATTATAGTGATTCCTATTTTTATACACTAAATAGCTAGCTAGGTAGATACAGAGTGAGGCACCAAACAAGCTGATTGGCAGCTGTGTGTGTCTTGGACTAGGACTTCCGGACTGTGGTGGGTGTCTTCAAGGTGGAGAGCCAACATTTTCATTGGGGAGGGGGGTCCCCCAGAGGAGAGCAACAGCTGTGTGGTAACAAATACATTTTACACAATGAGTTAGTCAACACTCATAGGTACCAACCTCCCTACCCAAATTTCACGAAAAAATATTTAAATTTACTAAGTGCAAAAATACTCTGATGTTGTCCATTTTAAAACTGTCATGACTCACTAAACTGATTCCACAGTCCAATAATGATTCAAGACCAAAGCTTTAAAAAATTTAGTTCTAAAGGCCTCTCTGAATTGGCCTCTGTCTCTTCATCTTGATTTTTTTTTTAACCACTCCCTGTCCAATACCCTTGTCATATCCAAACTACTTAAAATTCCTGAAAGTGCTATGATTTCTCTTGGTTCCATATTTTGCACATACTGTTCTTCTGCCAGATAAGCCTCCTCACTTTTTTGCTGGCTAACTTTTTCATGTTCCAAAGATTCAGCACAGACATTATTCATCTTGGAAATCTCTCTTGATCTTTGCTTCTTTCCTATTTTCCACTCATCCCTGGGCAAAGTGAGTTTTATCTCATCCATTCTCTTTTTTCTTTGTTTCCATAGCAATTAATACATATGCTATGATCACATCTAACACAAACACACAGACACACACACACACACACACACACACGCTAATATAACTACTGATTTTTATATCCATCTCTGCTCTAGGCTATATATTCAGACCAGGGTCTGTGTTTTATACTTTGTCCTTCTTTGTGCTTGGGGTCCTGAGCAGACAAGGACTTAGATGTGAATCAGGGACCTTCTACCTCCACGTACAAGACTTCTGGTGTACTTTGTTGGGGCATTAGGCTAGATCCACCTTGACTCAGGAAATTATTCAGTAAACCCTACTACCCCTACCCTAAATCTGCATAAACACAGCTCCCTGAGTCTAGACCTCAGACCCATTTGGAGCAATGCTGATTCCATAGTGGAGACAGTGAGCTGTGGGCATGGACCTCCAGGTCTGTTTCCAGAAAGACAACAGGCCTGTGGCTCTGAGTCATACGTGCCCCCAGCATGGGAACAGGACTGGGGAGAGGACTCTGGACTTGGGGTCATCTGGATAAAGCACTTCTCCTCCCTGCGTGTAGAAAGAAAGAAAGAAAGAAAGAAAGAGGTGGAGAAGGGGATAGAAACGTTTCTCCAATACTGCTTCATCCTGGATGTTTATTGCAACTCTCTTTCCCCTTTAGAGACCTGTGACTCACGGTATTCAGTATCTCATCCTTACATTTGTTCCTTAGCATTTAGTAAAGTATCCATGGGGGTGAGCTGTAAGCTCAGCATTTATGATTGGAAGCATAGACATGGATAATAATGATGGGGTGAAAGACTAGAACTCATAATGATAGAACATACTATACTCAGGACAAGATAAAGGGGAAAAAAAGAAGGCAAAGAATACTAGAGTATAATATCTTGGTGAACTGATGGATTTGAGTGGTTGCCTGCCTTTTTTTGTTTGTTTGTTTAATTTATTCTTTATTCTTTTTTTAAAATAATTAATTTATTTATTTATTTTTGGCTGTGTTGGGTCTTCGTTTCTGTGGGAGGGCTTTCTCTAGTTGTGGCAAGCGGGGGCCACTCTTCATCGCGGTGCGCGGGCCTCTCACTATCGCGGCCTCTCTTGTTGCGGAGCACAGGCTCCAGACGCGCAGGCTCAGTAATTGTGGCTCACGGGCTCAGTTGCTCTGCGGCATGTGGGATCCTCCCAGACCAGGGCTCGAACCCGTGTGCCCTGAATTGGCAGGCAGATTCTCAACCACTGCGCCACCAGGGAAGCGCCTGCCTGCTTTTTATTTTTTTTTAAACATACTATTAACTGTAGTACTTTATTTTTTTTTTATTTTTATTATTTTTTTAAAATTTATTTTTTATTTTTTATTTTTGGCTGTGTTGGGTCTTCGTTTCTGTGCGAGGGCTTTCTCTAGTTGCGGCAAGCGGGGGCCACTCTTCATCATGGGGCGCAGGCCTCTCACTATCACGGCCTCTCTTGTTGAGGAGCACAGGCTCCAGACGCGCAGGCTCCAGACGCACAGGCTCAGTAGTTGTGGCTCACAGGCCTAGTTGCTCCGCGGCATGTGGGATCTTCCCAGACCAGGGCTCGAACCCGTGTCCCCTGCACTGGCAGGCAGATTCTCAACCACTGCGCCACCAGGGAAGCCCAACCTGCCTTCTTAAAAAAATTTATTTTATTGAAGTATAGTTGATGTACAGTGTTTTGTTAATTTCTACTGTACAACAAAGTGATTCACTTATACATATATACACACATTCTTTTTCATATTCTCTTCTATTATGGTTTATCACAGGATATTGACTACAGTTCCCTGTGCTATACAGTAGGACCTCGTTGTTTATCCATTCTATATATAACAGTTTGCATCTACTAATCCCAAACTCCCAATCCATCCTTCCCCCACCGCCTTCCCCCTTGGCAATGAATGGTTACCTGTCTTACCCAATATCTTAAATGGAATGGAGATGAACATTATTAAAGAGGAAATTGAGGAATTGTGAGATCTACGTTTTAGGAATGTCCTTAGCATGAGTGTTAATATTGGAAATGATGGTGGTAGAGGATTGAATGACTAGTGAGATTAAGTCATGCTAAAATAATTTGAGGGAACAACAGAACATTCTGGAGTCTCACAGATGACTCAACAGGAAGGACAGAGTGATTATTATCTTAAAAATAAATACTATTTTATTAGACATGTATTTATTTATGATTACTTTTGCAATTAACAAATGGCTTTGTTGTTGCTGTTCTGAAATATTTGCTTTTAGGATCAGAAATTAAGCTCATACCTTTAGGGACAGTAATGTATTTTGGCTTAAAATAGGAGTAATGCTTTAAAAAGGATAATGCTAGCTGTCATAACAAACAAACCCCAAAATGTGTAATGGCACAGTCATGATATGTTTATTCCTCACTTGTGTAAATTTCAAATTGGGTGTTCCTGATTGGTGGACGTCTCTCCCCCAAAGATGATTCAGGGAACTAGACTCCTTACATCTTGCAGCTCTGCTTTCTTTATCATGTGGCTTCCAAGGTCCCTGTGCTTAGCTCCATCAAGCTAGAAGATTGGGAAGGAGCAGTAGGAGAAGGTCCACTGCTTCTTACCAATTCGGGCAGGAAGAAACTTATATTATCTCTGCCCACATTCTATTGGTGAGCTCTAATTGTACAGCTTCACCTAGTCCCTGTTTCCCGAGTACTTCCCAGCAACAAAGTTATGATGAGAGGAAGCCCAGGTTTGGGCAGATAATTAGCCATCTTCCCAAAGATGGATATTTAAGGATCTTATGTATGTATCCATAATTTGTCAAAAAAATTCAATAATTATTAAATTACATTAAAAATTAATTATAATTAAGTAAAATTAAGTAAAGTATAATTAAATAAAATAAAACTTTCGACAATTGTTGATCGATCAAGCAACGAAAGAATTAGTAAAGATAAAAAAGATTTGAGAATCCAATTAACAAGCTTGATTTTAATGGATACAAATAGAACCAATGGATACAAATAGAACCTATGGATACAAAAAGATTAAAACCACCCATTCTGCTTAATCACTCAGAGAAAAGTTACAAAAAGTGATCATTTTCTAGGCCAAAAAGCAAGTTTTAATACATTTCACAGCATTAGTATGATACTGCCCACATTCTCTGATTTTAAAGATAAGAATTACCCCTTGGGCTCTGCTCATTCAGACAGGAGGGTTCTCATTCAAAACCAAAGTTCCAATAATCCTGTTACCAACTGCCAGGAACACAGGTTGCCATCTTTGCAAAGAAAATGCTTTTTAAAGCAGCATTTTTACATATTTTAAAGATAATTTGCATATGGCAGTTATTCACATACTTATATTTTTCTCACAGTTTTTAAAACATCACCTACCCCTTTTATTACTTCATATTACCCTTTGAACTTGCAAGCCTAAAACATTTTTTTACTTAACCCTTGTGATGGTTTCTGATAACTTTACAAATTGAAGGTTGTTGATGAGGTCATTGGATTTGTAAACTTTGCCCTGGTTAGAATTAGGCAGCAAATTGTGGGACATAAGCAGAGCGTTGGGAACATTTAAAATAAATGCCAGGTTTATTACTATTCCATGAACTCTTACCAGAAATAACAATATCTATTCATTGCAATAGAAGACCAGAAGTAATTTTCTTTTATATTGAGTAAACGGCATCCTTCATTCAACTGTGAAATTTGACAAAGAAGGAAAGAGCTTAGCTCAAAAGAAAACACGAGTTAAGGTTATTTGGTAGCTAGAAATGTCCCCAGTGTTATTTATTTTCTAACATAAATTTCCCGATGTGCAGAAACCTCTTAGCAAATCCTGAGTCCCAGTCCCTATTGTGTAGATACTGGAAGGAAAGAGTGAAAAAACAAGCAAGGCTGCCATGGGAATCTTGACTTTAGATGGGGTGAGGAAGGAATCAGAATTACTCTACCTCAGTGATAGAAAAATTTAAGATAACTTCCCCTTTGTTTTACACATTAGGCTGATGAGACCCAGGTAGATGAAGGGTCCCCTAGATACTTCAGTTCAGACACTGGTAATAAAAAAAGAGAAGAGAATGGTCTTTACACTAGACTATACCCTTTGGATGTAACAAAAATACACCAGAGGGAGAAGAAAAGCGGCTGTCAGCATGGCAGGGAAGAGCCTGGAAGGGGATTACACAGATGTGCTCACAGATACAGTCTTTCTGTGTCCCTATTTCACTAAGTCTGGGTATGTACAATCATTCACTTATTCATTCATATCACCCAACAAATATTATTAAGCTCCTATTATGTGCTAGCTTTGTAAATACCTGTTTTCATGGAGCTCATCTTCTAATGGGACTATTCTTCCCCATGTTCAGCGTTTCCAGTGATAATTTTACAGCAATCTGCAACTAAGATGGGGTAGTTAATAAGGTCCACACAAAAAGTACAGAAATGAGTACTTTTAAAAATCACCTGTCCCACTATACATATACCACAATGGCTAAAACAAAAAAGATTGGCAATGCCAGATGTTGGGGTAAGAATGTGGAGCAACTGGAACTCACATACATTGTTGAAGGGAATGTAAAATGACACAAGTACTGTGGGAAAAGATCTGACAGTTTCTTGTACGCTAAGCATACATCTAATTTACAAACAAAATTCCAAGCCTAGATATTTATCCAAGAGAAGTGAAAATACATGTCTATAAAAATTTTATGTAAGTATATTCACAGTGTCTTTCATAATAACCAAAAACTTGAGACAGTCTAGGCGTTCATACACAGGAGAATAAATAAGCAAACTGTGATATATTCATGCAATGGATACTACTTGGTAATTAAAAGAAAATGATTGCAGTACTAAATATCATCTAAGACAATAATCAAAGAGGAAGAAATATGAAGAGAAACTTTTTTAAAAAATAAACATGTCATCAAGAAAAGACATATCAAGGAGAGGGCTTCCCTTGTGGTCCAGTGGTTAAGAGTCCGCCTTCCAATGCAGGGGATGCAAGTTTGATCCCTGGTCGGGGAACTGAGATCCCACATGCCGTGGGGCAACTAAGCCCGTGTGTCTCTGTGTGCCGCAACTACTGAGCCCGTGCGTCTCTGTGCGCCGCAACTACTGAGCCCAGGCTCTCTGGAGCTCCTGCGCCACAACTAGAGAGAAGCCCACGTGCTGCAACGAAGATCCTGCATGCTGCAACTGAGACCCGACGCAGCCACATACATACATACAGACACATATACATACATACATACATACATACATAGAAAAAAGAAAAGACACATCAAGGAGAAAAAGACTTCCAGACTGCTCCTGGTTCCTACTGATCAGCTGGGCTCCAATTTTGGGCCTTTGGTGTTTGATGCTGGAAAAATTGTAAAACTTCAATTTGGACAATTGGGCATAATAGCACGTGCTACCTGATTCGTGGGAGCACTGGCAAAACTAAGAAGACGTGAACTCTCGAGAGCTGATATTGGTTTACTTGTTTCCACTCCAGCCAAGAGGGCAAGCTTTGCAAAGACGCTAAATTTACCCTTTCCCACACAAGAATATTCCACATTTAGTTCCATTTTTAAGGCCTGTCTGATGAACTTTTCTTACGCTTAACTGCATTGACAGGGCTGTTATTTTCGAACATTTATGCTACATCCAGAGTATGGTAATTCATCAATTAGGCTGAATGAGAGTAAAAGGAAGAGTTTGAAGAGCTTTCAGGGAGACTGTAGTGTCAATTTGGGATCCATTTATATCTGATCCTTTAAGACTGGGAGCCAAATTGGGTAAATGGAATTGAGGCTTGAAACTATAAAACGGTTTTCTTTCTCAGCTTCCAATCACGATCAGTATGCCTGGGTCCCAACCTGCCACGGCCCTCTTTAACATCTTCATTTGCCCTCTTCTACATCTTCATTTGCCCTCTTCTTTATTTCCTGACAAGCCAGCTTGTCTTTCTCAGTTATTTGGTTTTGTGACTTGCTCTTCCGTGGTCCTTGATTCCAAAAGCATCCTTGTTTGTCTGGAATGACATGGTAACACCTAAAAAGAATCAAGTGATCAAAAGTCCCTCCCCATCCTCTCTTCCTTTTGGAGGTTGGGAATATGAGAAAGAAAGGTAGAAAGGAAATGGACTGAGATTAGAGCCAGTTGCTGGGGGAACAGCTCTCATAAATATTGGGTTAATGAAAAATTAAGGAGATTATAGGACCTCTCTTCCAATGGGATTGAAATTGTCACATGAGACCAGAGGCTGTTCATTTAACTGAAGAAGCAGATTAAGGCAGGGAATCGTTTAAAAAAGTGATACAATTTCTTTGATTTAAAACATTTACAGGTACAGTCTTGCCAATCTTTTGATACAGGGCTGAGGATTTTTTTGTTTTTTGTTTTTGTCTTTGAGTTTGGGTCTACTGATTGGAGTACAGTGTCATCTTTCTTGGGTAGATAACATTCCCTAATATACTATCTATGAGTTTTAACTTCAGTTTCCTTATAATGGAGGGAGAATTTAAGGACACCTGTGGAACAATCAAAGTACATAATCCTAGATTTGGGGGGATGCCCCTCCCTCACCCACTTCTAGTCATTCATGGTTGTTTCACCCTTATTTACTTTGACAGCAATGGTTATTTTCTCACTTTTATTCCATCTTTACACAGTATTCAACTGCGTTTTTGTAGAAAAGGTAATCTTTCTTTTCAAATTCATGTCTCATTGGTTTTCATAATAGTTAACGGATTTAATCAAATCCTTAGTTAAAACAAGTCCAGTTCAGAGAAAAAGACTTCGGAACAAACACAGATGATTTTGATAAGCACACGGCTATCTGCTTGCATCTGAAAGTTGTGGCTCTACAGGAGCCTGTTAGCTCCAAGCTTTCAGCATGTTATGGGTCCCAGTCATTTTGCTTTACAGATGGATTTGAGGGTGTTGGTTAACCCAACGAGTTGGTTAAGTGGAGGTCCATCAGGAAAACGTCTACTCTGCTATACGGCTTACAGAGCTGATTGTGGTTCCAGACTTGGAAAGTGGAGGCACTGGACCTTCATTGCAGCATGAAGATGGCTGGTTTATATGACTTGAGATGCTCTGGTAAAAATGCTTTTAGTCTCCGTATTTCTACCTCACTGATATAAATAAAGTGAATGAAATTCCACTATTGAGTTCCTGTGATTTTGGACTAAGCATTGCCTTCTACAGGCATTCTCTTTTAAACTAATGTATATTTTTAACTGTTAACACCTAGCTTTTCATTAATGTCTTCTTTGAATTAGTTTATTGAATCAGTTTTACTGCCAGGAAGAGCCTTGGGAAGAGTAAAAGCATCAAGACAAAGAAGGAGTACAGAAAGTAGAGTATTTTCTGAAGACAATCCTATTCTCTACCTCATGAACCTGCCAAAAGCTGAACCTGAATGGGACCACTTTAGGAAAAAATGAGAGCAGTCTAGAAGTTTTGGGCATCTACCATTTTCCAGCTCTGTGCTAGCTTCTGGGAATACAGAGGGGTGCTGGATGGTGAACTCTGTGATAAATATTTTTCAGCACACTACTGGCCCAGAGTTTTACGATAGGCATACACGTAACTTTCATAAGTTTTATAATAGAGGAATTTATACCATGCTTGACAGAAATGAGAATGGAGCAACTAATTTTGGCTGAGGGACTTGTGGAAGGCATCTAGGAGGGGTTTGCTCTTGAGCTGGGTCTTGGAGTGTCAGTACATGTTTTTCAGAACAGGAAGGTGGGGGAAGGCACCCCAGGCAGAGAGAGAGACATGGAGCATGGACTATTCAGTGAATTGACATGTCATGTTTGAGCAATTGTCTTGTTATAGGATAAGCAGGGCATGAGGTTGTATTAGGCAGGATTCTCCAAAGAAACAGAGACAGAACCAGTAGGATGTGTGTGTGTGTGTGTGAGAGAGAGAGAGAGAGAGAAAGAGAGAGAGAAACCAATCTTACAAGGTATCATATATCTTATATCCTATATACCATATGTATCTTATAAGGAATTGACTTGTGCAATTATGGAGGCTTAGAAGTCTCAAGACCTTCAGTAGGCAAGCGAGAGATTTGGGAAAGCCAGTGGTGTAGTACCAGTTCAAATCTGAAGACCTGAAAACCACAAGAACTGATGTTCTAGGTCCAGTCCAAATGCTAGCATTCTCAAGAGCCAGTGTTTCAGTTCTAATCCAAAAGCAAGAAAAAACTGGTGTCCCAGCTCGAAGGCTGTCAGACAGGAGAAATTCCCTCTTATTCAGAGTGCTATTCAGGGTAACTTTCATTCTATTCAGGCCTTCAGTGGGTTGGATGAGGTCCACCCACATGAAGGAGGGCTATCTCCTTTAATCAGTCTACTAATTTAAATGTTAAACTCATCCCAAAACGCCTTCACAGAAATAGTCAGAACAATGTTTGACCAAATATCTGGCACCCTATGGTCCATCAAGTTGACACATAAAATTAACCATCACAGAAGTCCTATAAGGTTCAAAGCGAAATCTTTGTTTTCTTCTCCTGATAGAACTTAGAACATGGGACAGCTGTCTCCAACCTAGATGTACTCAGCCCCATTTGGACAGGAAGTTTCTAAATGCCTGTTAGCTGCTGTCAGCCAAATCCATGTAGGTCAATGAAGATGCCTCTAGTGGCCATGACTTCCACTGGTAATTCAAAAATGTTTTATAAAAATGTGATCTTTGGGGGCTTAGTGTCAACCTATACCATCTGGTAATATTTGTAGCACTAAATTTGTAGAACTAAAATTATGCTGCAACAAAACACTGACAATCTGGGGGGCTATTTTCATATCATAAGTGTTGACTTGAGCTGTTCTTGGAATCCTACACCCACCCCTTCCCACAAATATCCATGCCTTTTTGTTAAATATTGCACAACTAGTTAAATTATTTCCTCACTATAGACTGTGTGATCAGCTTGAGCTTGTGGAATTTAATAATGGACAGTGGTTTATTTAGTTGAAAACTTAAGGCAGCTGCAAGTTCATCCTATGCTGTAGATTGAATAACAGCCAAATTCCTTGTTCGCACTGTGGCCTTGGAGCTGTAGGTATTTAGCAATGATTAGAATGATGACAATTATAATAATAGCCAACTTGTATCAATTATTGATTGAACCAAGTTGCTTTATGTTAATTAAATTATTGTCCTCAGTTTATGGGTGGATAAACTGAGACTTAGTGGGTTTTAAACCTTATTTAAGTTTACATATCTAGTTTTTTTTTTTCTTCCAGCTTTACTGAGATATAATTGGCATTCAGCACTATATAAGTTTGAGTACAAAATAATGATTTGACTTACATACATCATGAAATGATTATCACAATAACTTTAGTGAACATCCAAAATCTCATATAGATACCAAATCAAAGAAATAGAAAATAAATATTTTTCCTTGTAAGCTTACACATCTAGTTTGCTGCTAGGATGCTAGACAAAATTTGTTTACTTTTATTAATGTTGAGAGTGAACCCAAATGATTTCTTGCTCAAGATGGATTTCTTTATATCTACATTATCCTTTCTATGTATATGGACAAAATTAGGCCACTACTACTTGGCAAAATTTCAAAATAACTTCTCTGTGTAGGAAAGAGTAGGGCTGTTTCTTGAGGGGTTTGTGGATTGATCATGAAAGGAGATCCTTTCTGGAAGGGTAAGGAGCTGGATAATTCATTTATCATAGTATTTCTACATTTCTGTGTAGAAAAAATATGTACATTCTTAAAAGGGAAAAGAAACAAGTGAGTACAGAGAAAGGGGCAGATGTCTGCTCACTGTCTTGTCTGGGCCGCGTGCTGATGGAACCCATGGAGCTCTGGTTTGCTTTGAGCCATGTACATTTCCCTCTACTGGTCCCAGCCCTGGGAGTTGGACCCCGTGAAGAATCCCCCATCACAAGGTAAGATGATCATTTGGTCATACTGAGAGGAGACAAGCCCACAGACAGTGGAGGAAAAAATCTCCACCCTGGAGGAAGCATGGGGGTCATAACATCCTGCAGGCGCGCTCCAGGGTGCATCCGAGCCCCTGGGGCTCCCAGCTGCACGGCATGTGCCAAGCGCACAAAGGTCTCCTGTCAGTCACCTGTGCCTATTTATAACAGCCCACACAGTCCTTTTTAAGGACAAAGAAAATAAAACACAGGGGACCGACTTAAGAGAAACAAATATTCTATTGAATGTGATGATATTTTTTGGTGTGTGCTCAGCATAAGCTCTCTCAGCTCCGAATGGGAAAATAATGTTTTCCCCCCAACACCACTAGGAGGAGAATGTAAGGGAGGAGTAATTGGAATATATAGACTAAGGCTCACACAACTGCCAAGTCCTCACTAAGAACTGCTTCATTTATTCATTGATTCCTTCAGGCACTCTTGCAACCAGTAATTATTAATCAGCTATAAATGCTAGACACCCTGCTCGTGGCTGGGGAGACAATTCAGAAGATTTAATCTCTGCTCTCATGGAGTTCATGGTAGAGAAGAGGAAAGGGAGAGTAAACAAATTTGTTTACAGAAGTCAACAGATAATTTTGCTTATAGTTCTACAGAAGAAACATGACAAGACATTACAGTGCCATAGATTAGTGCCATGAGCAACCTTATCTGGAATTCCTAGAAAAGCTTCCCAAGGAAGTTACATGTAAACCCAGGTCTGAAAAGTGAGTTGAAATTAGGTAAGCAAAGGGCAGTAGGAGGACAGATGGGTGGAGCTGTCCAAGTGGAAGGAACAGCTTGGTACCCAATTTTCATTGAATTGGCTGGGAGTTAATTTTAATAGATTGCCTCTGTGAGCCCTTACTAAGTGCCAAGGTGTGTGCTCAGAGCTTTATGAACGTTGTCACACTTAATCCTTTATTGCACCTGGGAATATTATTCCCAGTTGAAGAAATAAAAGGCCCAGAAAAATTAAATGACAGTAAGTAGAAGAATTAGAACCAAGGTTTAAGTCCACATGGTACTTACAACATTTCAAAGGGAGAAAGAGAGGCAAGAAAGAGTAGGAGGTGGTGGGAATGTTTAATCTCAAGCACCAGCCTTAGCGCCTTTTCTCAGGCTCCATGCCTGGATCCATCCATCTGTGGCTGGAGTCTGGGACTCTAGTAGCTGATGCTAAAAGAGAGACTTCTGTGCTTCTCTCAACCACTGCCTTTGTCAGTTTGAGCTGCCATAACAGAATACCATAGATTGGGTGGCTTAAACACAGATATTTATTTCTCACAGTTCTGAAGGCTGGAATGTTCAAGGTCAGGGTGCCAGCCTGGCTGGGTCTGGTGAAGACTCTCTTCCTGGTTTGGAGATGGCTGTCCTCTTGCTGTGTCCTGACGTGGTGGAGTGAAGAGAGAAAAGCGAGCTCTCATACTCTCATTATATTATAAAAGCATTAATCTCATCATGAGGGCTCTATCCTTATGACCTAATTACCTCTCAAAGTCCCCCTCCCCAGACACCGTCACATTGGGGGTTAGAGTTTCAACATTTGAATTTTGGGAGACACAAACATTCAGTCTATCGCACCACCCATGTCAAATTCCTGATCTCCAGGGCTGAGTCCTGCCTTTCAGGCACTGTTTCTACAGCAGTCCTTTTGGGGCATTTTCCCCCCTTCAAGATTGGCTTTGATGTCTGCCAAGCTTCATGGCTAATGGGTGGGGAGTGGGTGTGGCGACGGTCCATGACGGTGGAAGAGGTGGGTGGGCGGACCACCACACTAATAATGGGTCCGGGTCATGGATTGATGGAAATTGAAACTTAGCTCAGCCCTAAGACCTGACTTCAAACTCCTAGAAGGAATGGTCTTCTGTTACGTGGTTTCTTATTGAGGCATCCACCCTCCACAAAATGGGGCTTATTATATCTGAAACTGTCAAGTCAGGGGTCTTAAGGGGCTTCATTTTCCTGAACAATTCATTTCCCGTTCGTTGGAGTAAGGGCTGCTTGAACAGAGAAATTGTGTCCAACCAATAAAGTTGCTCAAGGGAGGCTCCAACCTGATCTCGGGTGGCCTCAGCCTGCAGCGGCTTGAAGCAGGATTTCAGTCCCCCGGCCAGAGACTGAAGTCAGGCTGCAGCGGTGAGAGCGCTGAATCCCAGCCACTAGATCACAAGGGACCAGTGCCAGTGACAAGGCCTTGTCAGCCTTGTAGAAATAAATTTCCACAAAGAGCTGGAAAGTAGTGAAACAAGGAAAGTGTTTATTAGGAGGAAAAAGGGTACGTGTGGTTAGACACACAGCTGGGCTCAGAGAGAGAGTCGCGCCCTCATGGTAGTTTGAATCACTCATGTGGGGCTTTTCTTCCAGGTTTCCTTTGGCCAGTCATCTTGCTTTACCTGGTTCTGAGTCCACATTTGGTTTATCTCAGGGTCCTCCCGTGTACGTGTGCACATTTCTTAACCAAGATGGATTCCAGTGAAGAGGCCTATGGGTAGGTTGACGTCACTCCCCTTTTGACCTCCCAGGAGCCTTTCTGCGCATGTGTATTCGAGAAGGTCGCCTTGACCTCGAGATGAGAAATATGTGGTCTCTATCTTTTATCTGGGCAGGGCTCAGCTCTTCTCTTGCTCCTGCTATTTTGGACTACCTGTCCACAGGGGACAAACTCCAGCTGCTCAGCCTGGGGCTCATCTATCTCCTGTCTCAAACCCAATAAGACACATTGGCAGGCTGGCCTCGCCATCATTTACCCAGAAAACCTTGATCCCTGTTCCATTTGGAGTGATGAAGTCCAAAAGGAAATTCCAAGAAGTGATATTGTTTTTGGCTATGTGTGAGTGGTGATATTCTCAGTCAAACCAATTCCTAACTTTTTTGGTTTACCAGTGCTTTTTTAGAATCTTATGAAACTATAGACCCTTTTCCCAGAAAAAGGTGCCACACACAACATTTTGCATATAATTTTGGGGCATATAGTCCCATCCATGGCACAGAGGATGAGCATACTTGGTTTGTACGTTGCAGTGAGTAAGGATGCCAGGATAAACTGATGACAGTCTCTCAAAGGATTCTCCTTTGACCTTGAAAAATCCAATTTGGAATAAGTCGTGGTGAAAATAATTGATTAATCATTTTCAAGGGATGAAGCAAACCTAATTGATCTTCTTGTTATGCTTAATTTGGAGTCTGTAGTTATATTCTTTCGGGAAAGGTGATACACAAAAAGATATCTTTTAATACAATGCTCACTTTTTAAACAAGGTCGTGGAATATCTCAGGAGAATAGCAGAGAGAGAGCCCTCAATAGTGTGCTTAAATTACCTCACTTCTAATGAGAACAACAGTGAGACGCTTAAAAAAATTTGCAATTGCTAAATCTGTATGAATTTAAAAACTAAAAATGAAATAGGAAGTCTAGAAGTCTCGTCCTAATTCCTGTAATTGTTAGGCCTTGACACTAAAGGGAAAGAAAAAGACCGCTATATTAACCTTGGCTCTTCCCACGTCTCTAAAACGGCAACGCCCTTAATAACCGTGAAAGTCAACAGCCTGAAAAAAGCCAGCCCTGGAGCTGTAGACAGTGCTGCATATTTGAACTGGAATTCTTAATTCTCTACAGCCTGCGGCCTTCAGTCATCATGAGTCGCTCCGTACAGGCTTCTGCAGGGCAGCATTGAGTGTCTATGTGGCAGAGATCAGAAGACGACTCTTCAGAATTGTCCAAAAACATAAGTTAAAACCACAGTGATCTGACAGTGTGAAACCAGGAAAATTACAGTGTACCCTAAACACACCCTTGCCCAAAGTAGTTGTTGGGAATGCTCTGTTTTAGTACCTGTAGACTTCAGTTTTTCTTTTGAAAAAATATTGAGGAGAAGGTTTAGGATGGGGGAGGGGCCTTGAATTTCTTCACCTGTAGGTCAGCTTCCTCTGGCTTTTTGTTCTTTTTCCTGATAACTCCCTAGGCTTGACAGTCAGTATTGTGATATACCACCTCCCTGGGTGGGTGCGTGTGTGGGGGAAGAAATTAGTGCAATATCGTGTAAGGCCCATGGTTCACATAGACCCATCCACCCCCCTTCCCTAGCCCCGGGGTTTTCTCCTGAGAGCAAGGAAATTAGGGGGTTCCACCTCCTAACCCCCAATGACCTTCAAAAAAATGCCCCTTTGATGCTTCCCTGAGAAGCTTCTAAAATAGAGCAAGACAGGGCATTGAGTTTTTTGAGTGCATTTGAGTGCCTTGATTCTAGATTTAAAATTAGCCCTCTATGATAAACCATAATGAAAAGAATATTAAAAAAAATGTATGTATATGTATAACTGAATCACTTTGCTGAACAGCAGAAATTAATACCACATTGTAAATCAACTAATACTTCAATTAAAAAAAAAGAAAAAGGGATTTCCCTGGTGGTGCAGTGGTTAAGAATCCACCTGCCAATGCAGGGGACATGGGTTCAAGCCCTGCTCCAGGAAAATAACACATGCCGTGGAGTGGCTAAGCCCGTGAGCCACAACTGCTGAGCCCGCGTGCCACAACTACTGAAGCCCACGTGCCTAGAGCCCGTGCTCTGCAACAAGAGAAGCCACTGCAATGAGAAGGCCGCATACCACAACGAAGAGTAGCCCCTGCTTGCCACAACTAGAGAAAGCCCACGCACAGCAATGAAGACCCAACGAAGCCAAAAACAAACAAACAAATAAATAAATAAATAAATATATTAAAAAAGAAAAAAAAATTAGCCCTCGACACCAAATTCCCATGTTAAATTACTTTTATTTAATCTGTCCAATCAAACCACGAGGCAAAACTAAATGACAAACATTGGCCTACAGAATAACTCCGAATCACAGAGCAGTGGCAGTGAAAAAAAATTGAACCATATGAATTATCTCCCATTATCCAGTGAATCTCTTATTCTCCCAGAGAAACCAAAGACTCCAAAGCATATGTGTTTTCATCTTGTTGTCACAGAAAAATTTAAACGTGGGAGAAGGAAGGAAGAAAGGAAAGAGAGAGAAAGAAAGAAAGAAAGAAAAAAGTAAGAAAGGAAAAAAGAAAGAAGTTTCCTTTTTTCCATATGGAAATTAAATTCCAACTCCCCTTCCTCATTTGTTGTTAAATTTGCAAGACTATTATCCCTATTTTATGAATTAGTACACGGAGTTTGGCTAGGAGGGCATCACAGGACTGCTGGCTCAAAGCTCTTGTTCTTTTCTGCATCAGCCTCTGCAGGGAGGTTGATTATTTCCCCCTGGTCACTTTTCCTGAAGTTTTGAGGATCAGCCATGTCTAATTTGGGGGTGTACAATCATCCCGGGGGGGGGGGTGAAAAAAAGGGTCCCAGTGCACATAATTCTTCTTTAGCTGTATAACACATATTTAATGAATAATAGGGACAATGAACTACTCTCTAATTGTCCCACTTTGGATTTTTGTTTTGTTTTGTTTTGGCTGCGTTGGGTCTTCGTTGCTGCACGCAGGCTTTCTCTAGTTGCTGCGAGCGGGGGCTACTCTTCCTTGCGGTGCGCGGGCATCTCATCGTGGTGGTGGCTTCTCTTGCTGCGGAGCACGGGCTCTAGGTGCGCGGGCTTCAGTAGTTGCGGCACGCGGGCTCAGCAGCTGTGGCACACGGGCTTAGTTGCTCCATGGCATGTGGGATCTTCCTGGACAAGGGTTCGAACCCGTGTCCCCTGCATCAGCAGGCGGATTCTTAACCACTGTGCCACCAGGGAAGCCCCACTTTGGTTTTTAAAAAATAATTAAAATGGCATTTTTTTAGCACAAACACATGTCAACGTTCCAGACTTATGACAACTATAAATATAAGCAACAAATAATAAAATGAGGCAATTTTGATCCAGACAAATGCGAACTTGAACTCGCAGATGGCATTTGCAGTTGTCAGACTCAGCCATCTACTTCTTCCTTTGTTTTGTTTGTGTGCACAGTATTGAGAAAAATCCCGACCGATCCAATCAAGTAATAGCAAACTGTAAACGTTTCAGAAACACCTCATTCTTGCAATCTCAGGATACTCTACGTTTAAATTTGATCCAGAAATTTGGAAGAAGAGTGGCAGGAACTGTTTGTTGCAAAGTTGAATCACTAAGAATATCTTCTTGATTTGATTTTCATTCACTCATTACAGCATCACTGACCATTAGACCGTGAGTAGACCATGTGTGAGCAACATGCCGGAGGCTCGCAAGGGTTTGAATTGGGGAGCATGTCCTCTAGGGGAGAACTCCCTTGAACAACTCTCCATGAACGGACAAGGGTAGCCTTGAACTTTTTAACCACTTTAGCCATTTTAGATCTGCACAATTCAATGGCATTAAGTACATTCACAATGTTGTGCAACCATCACCACTATCCCCTACCTTGGTTTTAAAAGTTATTTCTGAGAGTCTATGTCTTGCCACTTTGAAAGGGGCATATGTATGCATCAGTCATTATGTTAAAGTCACCATTTATACAATTGCCCAAGTATTAATACCTCAGCTCACATCAATCCTAACTTTGGTTAATCTCTTTAATTTAAACATGATTTTTTTTTTTTTTCCTTCTTTAAGGTTAGGATTCTTCTGGACTGTCCTTTCCTGGTAGTGTTTCCAGAAAATTCAGGACCCTTGAGGATGCCGAGAATTGGAACTTGCCGTGTGACCTGATCCCTATTTAGTGTCTTCAAGACTTTAATTATCTACTTACCCTAATTTCTTTAGTTAGTATCTTACCTGTTCCCTGAGCTAATCCTAATGACCTGAAATCTCATCACCATCATTCTGAGTAAAACCAGAACATTCAATGTTATGACATCCCCCCCTTTTTTTCAGAACAGAAAAAAATGGAGAAAGAATCAACTACATTTTTTCTTCTACGTACACAAGAAATTAGAATGATTGATCAAAAGGCCCTGTTTCACTAGAATGATCCTCACAAGAGCCCTAGGAGGAAGATGTCCTTTCCTTTGTACAGAGGACGAGATAGAAGCAAACCCAGGCAGCCAGCTCCAGAGCCCACACCTAACTACTGGGCCGCAGTGCCCTCGTATTAAGGACTACTTCTCCTATTGTTACCATCATGACTCCTCCCCGGAACTCCAGCATCAGGGGGGAGATTTGTGTCAAGGACAAGAAAGACACAAGTGGACGGGGAGCTGGAAGCCTGGGTTTTTGCTCTAGTACTTTCTCTATCTTCCTATGTGACTTGGACACACCCCATAGCTCTTCTGGGTTCTACTTTCATTATAAAGTAGGGTGTTATGAGGGATCACCATTCAGAGAGAACCAAACCTGTGGACTTGGAGGACAAGTGCCATTGATGAGGGGGGAGGAGGGAAGGACCAGCTCCAGAGATGGGAGGGCCCAGGGCAAGACGAAAACTCAGGGCCCCTTATTCAAAAATTGCTAAGAATTTAGGACAGGGACAGCAGAGCATAAGCCAGGGCCCTTCTGTGGGTGTGTGTGTGGGGGGTCCCCTTATCCACAGAAGGAACCGCGGCAGTGCGTTTCTGTTGAGGGGGTCTGGATCCAGGCGCTGACACCGGGGGAGGCTCCTGAGAGAGCCCTTATCAAGCGACAACTCAGCACCCGGCAAGTTCCGAGATTTCCGCTGGATCCTTATCATGCTCGTAAGCACTAGTGAGTGAGGCTATCAGCGCTGAGAGAAGCTGCCGGCCGGAAGGACATAAGCAGAGAAACACCAATTAAAATTGAGAGCCAGCTTAGCGATACTCATAACTCCCTCCTTTTATACAGAAAGAAGGACCCAACTCACATAGGGAGATAGAAAAGTAGAGCAAGTTCTAGAACTAGAACCCACGCCTCCACCTCCCAGTCACTGTGTCTTTCTTGTCGGTGACAAATTTTCCCCTGACCCTGGAGTTCTGGGGAGAAGTCGTGCTGGTACCACAGGAGAAGCAGTTCTAAATATACACGTATAAACGAGGGCACTGTGGCCCAGTGGTTAGGCGTGGGTTCTGGAGCTGGCTGCCTGAGTTTGCGTCCCAGCTTTGCCCTCACCTAGCTGTGTGACCTGGAGCAGTGTGCTTAACCTCTGTGTGCTTTCGTCTCATCAGCTGTACAATGGAGATGACATAGTGTTCTCTTCTTGGGACTGCTGTGAGGATCATAAGAAGTAATGGTGGGCTTCCCTGGTGGCGCAGTGGTTGAGAATCTGCCTGCCAATGCAGGGGACGCGGGTTCGAGCCCTGGTCTGGGAAGATCCCGCATGCCGCGGAGCAACTGGGCCCGTGAGCCACAACTACTGAGCCTGCGCGTCTGGAGCCTGTGCTCTGCAACTAGAGAGGCCACGATAGTGAGAGGCCCGCGCACCGCGATGAAGAGTGGCCCCCGCTTGCCACAACTAGAGAAAGCCCTCGTGCAGAAACAAAGACCCAACACAGACAAAAATAAATAAATAAATAAATAAAACAAATTAAAAAAAAAAAAAAGAAGTAATGGTCACAGGGGGGTTAACATAAAGAATTCGATATATGTTATGGCGTAAACGTTTGTGTTCCCCCAAATTCATATGTTGAAGCCCTAACCCCCAGTGTGGTGGTACTAGGAGATGGGGCCTTTGGGAGGTAATTAGGTTTAGATGAGCTCATGAGAGTGGGGTCTCCATGATGAGTTTAGTGTCTTTATAAGAAGGGGAAGAGAGACCAGAGATTTTGGTGTTTTTTTCCTCTCCGCCATGTAAGGACATGGTGGGAAGGTGGCAGTCTGAAAACCAGGAAGAGGGAACTCATCAGACACCGAATCAGCTGCACCTTGATCTTGGGCTTCCCAGTCTCCAGAAGTGAGAGGTAAATGTCTGTGGTATTCTGTTAGAGCAGTCCCAGCTGACCAAGACAATAAGCATTAGTTATTATTATTCGGAGACAAATAGAACTGGCCGCCACTTTGTCTTCTATAGCAAGTTACCCAGCTTCTCTAAACTGTAGTTTCCTCTATGTAAAGTGACACAATGATAAAACCTACCTCCCAGGGCCGCTGCCAGCATGTTGGCTGACAGATCAGGGAAGCTGAATAAATAGCAGTTTTTAGCAATATTAGCTATTATATAAAATCCCAAGTTCTAGAAACAACAAATTTTGTACGAAGAAGACCTGCCTCTCATTAAACAGAGGATAAAATGAGGACCTGAAGTCCCATTCTGCTCTGTACAGCCCCCAAGGGACCACTCTTCCTGAGGCCCATCAGCCAGTGATGAGCCAGGGATGGGGTTACTGGGCTAAATCCCCTCAAATGGATTATTCGCCCCTCAAACTGCTGAGCACATCTCACTTCTAAAATGCCTCTTGCTCACCGACTCTAAAAGCTATCAGACCAGCAGGAGAAAAATAAAAACAATGCAACCAAACCGAAAAACCAAACCTGTGCCATCTGACTAGCTTGTAGGATATAGGCAGGAATGAGAGTGGTCCATAACAGCTACCGGCAGCACCGTGGGCAACGTGCACAGACCTGCTCCAACTCGCTGAGGGGTCCCTTTGAGGTCCGACAGGGCAACTGGAGTGAGGGGACTGCTGGGTGGTGGTTTGCAAAACCATCTTGACACCTGACAGGGAAACCCCACTGGACCATCACACCTAATATGGGTAAAATTAAAAAGCAGGTGGTGGATCTTAATTCAATTCAAGGTTGTTTACAAAAATAATAGCTCAAAAAGAAATACTAAGGATGACATAGCAGTTTCCAGGCCAATTAGAAAAGGAGGGCAGAGTATTGTGAGACAGAAAAACCAAACCAAAACAAAACACTTCAATCACGATTATTTTTCTCTGTTGGGAGATGTGATTTTAAAACAATGACCTCCACATCCTGCTTACACCAGGTGTTAAAATTAGCATTTGGGGGTTTTTGTTTTAGAGTCTCCTGGGCATAGGCTCTGAAACCAACCACCTTTGTACATAGAGCAACTTCATCCAAAGAAAAGGGAAGTTGGGAATTTCAGAGTATGGCTAAAAAATACAGAAATGTGAGGGCCCAGCTCTGACTACCACTGAGAACCTTGAAGATTCATCTACCGGGACTGTGGTTCCCTCCCTCCCTCCCTTCCACAATGTCACAAGTCCATGGGCATTTCCTGAACATCTACTGTGTTCTGGGCGCTGGAGGGAGGCAGAAAGTAGAAAGCTCCTTTGTGGAGACGACGTTCTTCCACTTTGCTGTGCAATCTCAAGCAATTTGTGTAACCCTTCTGTCTGCTGAGGCTAAAAATAGAATAATCACTATTAGTGGGGAGAAAAAGAACCGAACATCACCTTGAAACCCCTAAAAGAAATTTCATTTAAAACTTCATGCTAATGTTATCAGTCTTCTGGAAGTCTCATTTCAGTCCAAGCATAGATTTGAAATGTTTTTATTGTGTAACAGGGAACTTCAGTTCTCTTTCAATGAATGGTGCGTGATTAATTTTAAAATACTGGCCATGAGTAGACTAGTTCAGGAGAAATCCCAGTACTAAGGTGTCACGCATGTTGGAGTTTCGTCCCCAGACGATCAGCAAGAGCATCACCTGAGAACTTGTTTGAAATGCACATTCTGGGGTCCCAGACCCAGTGAATCAGAAAATCAAGGGGTAGGGTCCAGAAATCCGTACTTTAATTGCCATACAGGGGATTCTGATGCATGCTGATGGATGTTTTTCATAATTTCAACATTTTCAGTCAATATCATTCTGAGTCTTTCTATGTAAAACTTGCTAAAAAGCCCTGTGACAGACTTTTCTCCTATATACTTCGAGTTTCAGGTATAACTTCCACCACTGGAACCCACATCACAATAACTCTTTCACCTGATAGCATTGTAAACGATTTTTCCAATAGCACCTTAAAAATGTTCTCTTTCCCACAAAGACACAGGGTTATAATAGAGGAGTGGGACAAAGTACCATCAGGTAGTCTGCAAACAGGGGGATGTATGGACTATTTACAATATTTCCCTCGTGGGCAGTAAATGTCCCCGTTAGGCTGGGAGAATACATTATGTACACGGCAGTCTTAGGATAAAGATGAGCTAAGTCGTGTATAGAAATATTCCTTCTCCGGGGACAGTATAATCACTTAAACGCTACAAGGTGTCTGTCACTACACCTGGCTTTTAGAGGCCCTGTCATTCAAAGGACGAAGCAGGAGTGTGCTGGAGAGCATGACAGCCAGATGAACATGCCTCTCCCCAAGGCAGTATTCAGTGATATCAGTGGACGTCTCAGCCAGGGTAGGAGAATTTTTGACATGGAAATTGGCAAACACTGTAAGTGAGGACTTTTATTTTTCATTTTGTGAGAGCTGGTTTACCAGCACGCCACTGGATTTAGGAGAACACAGAGCTTCAAGAGAGCTCATCTCCTCTGGAATAGTTTGATATACTCTTTATTTTAGGATCAAGACTCATCTTTAGGGACTTCCCTGGTGGCCCAGTGCTTAAGAATCCATCTTGCAATGCAGGGGACGTGGGTTTGATCCCTGGTTGGCAAAGTAAGATCCCACGTGCCACGGGGCAACTAAGCCCGTGTGCCACAACTACAGAGCCCACGTGCTCTGGAGCCCACGCACCACAACTAGAGAGAAGCCTGTGCGCCTCAACGAAAGATTTCGCGTGCTGCAACTAAGACCCGATGCAGCCAAAAATAAATAAATAAACAAACAAATAAATAAATATTAAAACAAAGACTCATCTTTATGCCTGTCTGGATGGTACTCACACTGGGATTGAAAGTAAACCTATTGGAGGATTTCTTTGTGCAATTTGAATGTTGCTGTCCTTGCTTCTGCCATGCGGCCTCCGCTAGACACCCAAGCCCTTCTTGCTAGACATCACCTGGGTGTCTGCACTCTTGTCTCCAACTCCCAGAAGTGCCAGAGCTGGTGGGCTCGGCCATTCAGGGGTGACTTCCTCCATCCCGTTTTCAGTCTCTTTCTCCTTTTGTATTCTGCTGCAACAGCAATCAGAGAAACAAAGCTTTTAGTGAAAAGGAGATTTCCGTTTTAATTTACAAAGTTAATGCTTACTGAGCACATACTGTGCTCTAGGCACTATGGGAGAAACTCTACAAACATGGCCTCATTTTGTATGTACAGAAGCCCCAAGAGATAGTACTCCTAGCATCTCCATTTTCCAAGTGAGAAAGCTGAGACTGAGGTACCTGAAGGCCAAGATCACAGAGGATCTGACCTTGGTGTGTCTGATTTTTGTCCTTCTTACCTGAAAGCCTGAGTCACAGACACTGAATGCTACTTGGAATCAATCCTGTACCTGGTTATTTCTTCCTTTGGGCTGTATTATCTCCCTGGAGCCCTTTAGCCCCTTGGGCAGACATCTGGTGGGTCTGCCCCAGAAGTGCTCACGTAGGTCTCAACCCCAGGATTAGACATAATTTAGGTTTGAGATAGGACAGCCTCCTGCCTCCCCCAGCTAGTCAATCAGTGATTTATTAAGCTTGCTTTTTTTTTTTCTCTTTATAGTCACACATATACCTTTAAAAACAAAGAGATGTTTTGAGCACTGATCCAGAAATTCTGATTTATTGATTAAGGTGTTAGGCCTCGGAATTTTTGATAAGCTCTTCAGAGGGATAGCTAATTAGAAAACCCTCTCAGTGTTAGATATCTAGAAATGCCAGTTACACGTATAACCGAGCTCTTAAGACAGTAATGAAAATCCTCTGGGAAGAAAAAGAAAAGGCAAAAAAAAAAAATCCTCTGGGGCCAAAATCATAGAAGCAACTGAAAAGCAGACTGGTGAACCTATGAGCTGATTCTGCAGCTGCGCTTGGTGACGGGGTGTAGGTAACGGAGGAAGAGTGTAGCAGTCTAGCAATCAAATTGGGGACGTTAAAAAATTATCTGGAGTTTGAGGCACACAAAAGACTATTAGTCTTTTAAACATATGACTAATGTTCATCCGTATTGTTAAAGACGGAGCTCATCCACTTCATGGCTGGGTAACATTCCATGGTGAGGGTGCACCACCATTAGTATGTTCATTCTCCTGTCATCGGACATTTGGGAGAAGTCAAGTTGTTCACTCTTATGCAGTTATGAACACGCACACACATCTCCTGGTGCACGTGTGCCAGATTCTCTCTAAGAATAAAACATATTCAAAACGGAACTCGTGATTCTTGCCCCCAAACTTGCTCCACCCACTGTCTTTCCCACGTCACCAAATGGCAACTCCATATTTCTACTCGGTCATGACAAAACTTTGGCATCATCTGTATTAGTTTCCTGTTGCCGCTTAAAACAGCACAGATTTGTCCATCGACAGATGAATGGATAAAGAAGGTGTAGTACATATATGCAGTGGAATACTACTCAGTCATAAAAGAGAGCAGAATTTTGCCATTTGCAGCAACATGGATGGACTTGGAGAGCGTTATACTAAGTGAGATAAGTCAGACAAATAAAGACAAATACTGTATGCTATCACTTACATGTGAAATCTAAAAAATACAACAGACTAGTGAATATAACATAAAAGTAGCAGACTCACAGATATAGAGAACAAAGTAGTGATTACCAGTGGGGAGACGTAAGAGGGGAGGCGTAAGATATCGGTTGGGGGGAGTAGGAGGTACAAACTATTGGGTGCAAAGTAGACTCAAGGATGTACTGTATGACAAGGGGAACATAGCCAATATTTTGTAATAACTGTAAATGGAAAGTAACCTTTAAAAATTGTATAAAAATAAAAAATAAAAACATACTAAAAATTAAAAAAACACTAAATAAAATAAAAAAATTTAAAAAGGCAATAAAAACCCAACAACACAAATTTGTCTTACATTTTTTAATTTTAAAACTCCAACATGGGTCTCCCCAGACTATAATCCAGGCGTTGGCAGGACTATGCTCCTTCTGGAGGCTCTGGAAGAGAATGTGTTTCCTTACTTTGCCCAGCTTCTAGAGGCTGTCTGCATTTCTGCCAAGCGGCCCCATTCCTCCATCGTCAAAGTCAGCAACTTTGGGCCAAGTCTTTCGCAAGCTGCCATCTCTCTGGTTCTCTCTCTGCTACCTCCCTTTCCTAATTTTAAGGATCTTTGTGATTATATTGGGCTTACTCAGATAATCCAGAATAATCTCTTTATTTTAAGGTCATCTGCTTAGCGACTTTAATTCTATCTAGAATTTTAATTCATTTCTCTTTGCCATGTAACCCAACATATTCACAGGTTCAGGGATATAGGTTGGGATATAGGTATCTTTGGTGGACCAGTATTTTGCCTACTATACCGTCCTTGATGACTCTCACACATGATAAAACCATATGTTAGGAGACCCCGCAGGCTCAGTTTTCAACATAAATTGACAATCCAGCCACTGACCTACTACTCTACTGCTCTGGTTCTCTTGGTTCAGTCCGCCATCATTTTTTCTGGGATTATTGCAGTTGTGTTCTGACAGTTCTCTCTGTGTCCCTCCTTACAGGCTGCTCATCTCAAAGCGACAAAGATCCTTTTAAAATGTAAGTCATATCACGTGACTCCACACAAAACTCCCCAGAGTCTTTTCATTTTCTCAGAAGAAAAGCCCAGATTCTTACCACGGCCCACAAAGCTCCTTGATCCATGCATTGCCTCCCACCCGCAACCTCTCTGTCCCATCTCCCACCGCTCCCCGCATGGCCCAATCCTGACCTTTAACTCGTTTTACAATTCGCTTATTGTTTTCTGCCCTGCTTCTAAAATGTACGTCCCATGAGGGCAGGGATTTTTGGTCTGGGTTATTCACAGATACCTGCTCAGAGCCCAGAACTCAGTATTTATAATAAGAATGTTCTTTTTCATCCAAAGGGTTTATGGCAGCAGCTTGGACAGAGATGAGGCCCTGGGCCAGCAAAAGAGGGGAGATAGAAATAAGACCCATACAGAAATCTGAGAACCTGGAAGTAATTCCTCCCATGGCCAAAGGTGATGACAAGGGATTTTTGTCTGTCTTGGGCTGGGCTGTTCAGTGAAAGCAGCTCAGTGGTTGCTAGAAAGCAGTTCAGTGGTTGCCAGGGCCTGAGAGGAGGGAGGAATGGGGAGGGACTGCCTAATGGGTATGGGGTTTCCTTTTAGGGCACTGAAAGTGTTCTAGAACCAGATAGTGGTGATGGCCGCGTGACACTGTGAATGTACTAAATTGTACACTTTAAAATGGTTACAGTGCTGAAGTTTACCACAATAAAATTCTCCTGAGAAATTATTACCAGAGCCCTACTGTTACGTGGATTTGGGACTGAATTTATACTACCTGCATGGTCAAGGGACCCCCAAAGTCAGGAAATTAACATAAGAAGTGGTCTCAGGCTGCTGATACCCCTTAAAGCTTTGAGAGAAGCAAATGCTTCTGTAACTCTGGAGAAAGGAAATGCCCTCAGCCCAGGCAGTGCTGGCTCCCCACAGGCAAATCCCCCTGAAAATGATCTCACCCTCCCAAATTCCACATCCCTCGAGGGAGCACTCCACGTGAACAAATGTCAGCAGGTGAAACCAACAGCAAAGTTAACTGGCCAAGAACTCAAGACTATAGACTCATGGACTAGAGATCCGCGGAGTATGCTTAACCCAATTAAAGACCAAAATAAGCAAATCAGTAGGAAACATGAAAAAAAAAAAAAAAAAAGCAAGAAGATCAGGAATGTTTGAAAAAGAGCAAAATAAAACTTCGAGATATTAAAAAAAGTATTTAAAAATCTTAAACAACAGATCAAAGAGCCACTAAAGCAGGGCTTATAGAGAGAATGTATGAGCAGAAAAATTCATTTGTGGCAAGACTCTAGAATGCAAGACAGAAAGACAAGTGGGCAATAAAGAGACAGAGGACAGAGTAGGAAGGTCTAAGTTATCAGCAATAGAATTTCCAGAAGGCACAAAAGAGGATAGGGAAGAGTTAATATTGAAGAAACAACAAGGAAATTTCCAGAATTGATGAAAGCCTTCAGGTTCAGAAAGCACAATGGGTCCCGAAACAGAAAAATCTCCCAAGGTGACCGTGATGTGCAGTGAAAGCAGATCTCCAGCCCTGGGGGAGGCCCTGGACACAGAAAAAGAGACGGAGGCAGGTCCACCGGGCATGGAACATACACAGGCTTTGTAGCGGGAAGCACAATTTTTCCCCTTACAATTTCCCCTTTTTTATGGCAAATAGTTATAGATGGCTCTCTAGAAAGATCCTACAAAATTTCAAATATATAGGAGAATTAATTTAAAGATTGACTTCACATCTTTTTTGTGGGGGGCAGGGAGCAACCCTTATTCAGAAGCCAAATTTATTCACATCTTGCTCTTGAAAAAGAATATGTTACATTCTGAGAGAAGTTACAAAGATGTAGAGGCAAGGTGCTTTAAGGATATCATAATTATTGAGGGGTTATGAATGCATGTACGAATACCATTATAAAATAATTATATCCATGGAATATAATGAGACACTTAGATGCTGACTGAAGGGGACAAGGCAGGGGCTGATGGAAAGATATGTTGAGTCCCTTAATTCATGAACCCTTGCCTGGAGAAAAGATTTGGAAAAATCACAATGATCTGATAACTGCAATTAAAGTAATGTTTTTTCATAGTACGTGTGGAAATGATCTTGATAAAGAGCATGAGGCAGATGGAGGGAGACTGCAGATTTTCCTGCCATCAAGAGGTGGGTCTATGTCACCTCTCCTGGAGTCTGGGCATGCTCTGTGATTGCTCTGACCAATACAATATCGAAGATGTGGTTTGTGCCAGTTTTTGAGTCCAGAGCTTAGGGAACTGGCAGCTTCTACTTCCTGGCTCTTGAAGCACTTACTCTTGAAGCCCTGAGCCACCACCACGGAAGAAGTCTGACTGCTCTGCTGGAGCCACCGTGTGGAAAGACCCGGACATCTGAGTGAAGCCATCCTAGACACTCCGATCCAATTCTGCTGCATCTGAATCCCACCTACTGATGCTAATCAGTGCACAAGGGACCAAAGAACATCCCAGCCAAGCCTGTATGATAATGGCTCAGACAAAATAGGATTTTATTTCTGAATCATCTAACAGTTCAAGGAGGCAGTTTCTTCTTGATAAGTGGCCGTCCTCCACGTGGTGACTCAGGGATCAATACAATGGTTTCCAGCCACTCATTTCGGTAGTATGTTACACTGCAACAGATAACTAGAAATGAGTCTTTGGATCATATGTCATTTCTTGCCTTTCCCACCTCAGTTAGTATCATATTCTGGAAACTGGACACTGTTTTGGTAGACTAATGAGAATTTTGGCAAGAAGAAACATGGACAATTGTCTTCTTGATACCATTACATTTCTGGAGTGAGTCTTTTATGTATTCTTCTACCTATATACCTGTATTGTCACCAGGCGTGGGACCTGTGTGGTTACATAGGGTCTCATGCTCAGAAGGACCTATGCTTGGTTTAGTGCTCTGCAGTTGTCATCTTGAAATTCTTAAATATTTTGTCTTTGAACTTGCATTTTGTTAAGTGAAGTCAGAAGGAACAATGGGGTAGAAGGGATGTGTGTAACATGTGCGTCCACAGATGTTCCTTGCTGTCCTGTATGCAGGTACTTTTCATGATACCCCGTGGGCACGGATTTCCAGTGGACACATGATATAGGTGTTCACTGAGACCCAAAGCAGGTCCAAGAGAAGCATGTGATGTCCCCGGATGACTAAGCAGGGGCGCAGACAACCCTGAGAGGCCTGGCTTTCCTTTGGAACTAGAATTTCCTTCGGCTGCAGAAAGAAAAGGAATGTGCTAAGAAACACGAATGACTCAAATGGGAAATGGAAGACTTTTTTTTTACTGTTCTGTGAAGATGTGGAATTTGAAATATGAGCTTCTCAAGTTGGTGAGAGATAAAAGTTTTATGTGATGGCATCTCCATAACCAGAGGAACTCTTGGGCAGAACGTGTTATCAGGTAGATCTGCCTGCAGCCATTTGAATGTGGTGAGTTCTATTGAAAATCAGGATGCTGCTTCCTCCTAACACTTGGCTCATCCGTTAGCCAACTCTGCAACTTCGTGTGAAAGCTAGGTTCTTGTGACGCTCAAATTAAGGATGTACTTATATAAAAAAGGTAGTTTATCATCTCAAATTCAAACCTGTTAGAATTAAGTCTTACGATTTTGAAGAAACACCAGACTTTAGCATGGCAGGATGATCAGTTGGATCATCCACAAGGTCAGTTAGCAGTGACAGCAAGTAAACAGCTCTGCAAGAGACAGTCTGAGCTGTTAGGACTTATCTCAGTTCTCCACGTACCACGCTATTGCTTTTAGCTTGATCAGGACTGTTTGGAGCATTTCAGAAATACTGGAGCAAAATAGCAGCAGTAATTAAGTATAACGTCAACGGCATTGATTGAAGAGTCGACCCTAACACCCATGGCAAACCTCACTGGAGAGGGGAGGCAGCTTCTTGTGAGCAATCATTACGGGAAGGATCTCCTCCAGTCTTCCCTGTCTTGGTAAATGGCACCACCATCTACCCAGTTTCTCAAAACAGAAAAGATGGTGTTGTCATCTTCGCTCTCTTTCTCTCTTTTATATCCCTCCTCCAATCAACCCCTCATCCTACCCATTCTACTTTCAAAATACAGTTGACCCTTGAACAACACGGGTTTGAACTGCATGGGTCCTCTTGTATGTGGATCTTTTCCAATAGTAAACACTGCAATACTACACAAACCACAGTTGGTTGAATCCTTGGATGCAGAACCCCAGATACAGAGAAACCACTGATAAGGAGGAACCAGATACAGAGGGCCGGCTATACTCGGATATTGGACTGCACAGATGGTCAGCACCCCTAACCTGTCCGTTGTTCAAGGGTCCACAGTATTTCCGGGGGACAGTTTAACTGGGATAGACTACTAATGTAGTAAGTCACACTGCTTTTTGTTGGTTTTATTTTTCTAAATTGAAAACCTTTATGTGAAGTGGGATGATAATTTACTCACTGAGACACATAGGAGAACATAGAGCTTAATAGACTTCCATTCAAATTCAGAATTGAATATATAACATATCTGAAAGATCTGAAAATTAAGCAGGAGCTTTTCTCATTAATTGTAATTTTCTAGGCATGTTGCCCAAGCTATGGCAGGATAGCAAAGTGGCTCTGGATCTGGAGCATCTGGTTGTGTATGAGTGTGTGTGTGTATGAGTGTGTGTGTATGCGTTCATTATTAATTAGTGCCTGTGACTAAGTCCATGAAGGATACAAAGATAAATGGCTGAGCAAAAATTGTTCTTGCCCTCAAGGAGCTTACAAATTCATGGATGGGTCTAAATAACTTAGTTGATTTGAATGATTCAATAAAATTCTAAAAATTCTCATTATATATTTTGTTGACACTCGAAGAACAATACAGAATACAAATTCCTGTTTGCTGAAGTAAACATCATCCACAATAGCATGACCTCACAACGCAGGTTCACTTTATCGATACGGATGCCAAGTTTTGTTTCAAAGCTTTTGCATTTTTGTGGCGACTTGTACAACAATACTATTGGAAACAAGTCAGCTCTGATGGTGTGGGAAAACTTCACACCGTTTATCAGATCTAAAATGCCAGATATGAGAATTCTGTTTTATGTTTAGTGGTGACTGGCCCGTGGGGATGCGAACATTAAACTTCATACATTTGTGTAAAATAGCACTTGTCCTTCAAAGAAGCTTTTAATGTAGAAAGTGCTGGCTTTTTTTCTACGACATGAAAAAGTTCTGTCACCATCTGGTATTTGACAATAACACTGCTGTCAGGGTTACCATCAGGATGTGAAAAGTTACACTACATATGCTGATGTTATACAACTTTTCATCTGAAGATAAAGTAAATAATAATGAAATTATTCGTAAGTGTATTTCCCCAGGATATCTGTGTGATGTTCATCAAGCTTTACTGTATAATGTTGTGTTTATTAACTCAAGTTGTTTATTTCTCAACGGTAGAAACAACTTATATTTTTCCTTGAATATACTGCGTTGTGCAATTTATGTTGATATACTTTCAATTTCTGGAATTTCATAAAGTCTGAATGAATGATTTCTACTTTTGGGTGGAATAGATGTTTTATACTCCTACGCTGAGCTTCTAAGGCAAAGTGCAGAGCTGAATGGTGTCATTAACTGGGATAGACAACTAATGTAAATTCAGGCACAATTTTTTTTTCTCCAAGTGAAAAATCTTTAGGTGACATGGGATGAGAAATTACTCACTGGGACAACCCAGAAAATATAATGATTTTAATAAGCTTTCATAAGTTTAAGATTGAATACTGTACATAGACTATCTATAAGGTTTGAAAATTAAATATGAAGACTTTTTCTTCCCAGTTGCGCTTTTCTAAGCATGTTCCCCAAGTGAAAGGCAGTGTCACAGGGTGTCTCAGAGGCTGCTTGTGTGGCTCTGACATTCACACCCTGAGGTTTTGGGCTTCACCTCCACCTGTCTCAGTTTGCTCATCTGTAAAATGGGTGAGCATTATCAGTGTGTCCTTCCTTGGGTCATGAGAAGGATTAACCCCAATATCACAGACAAAGCACTTTGAATAGAGTCTGGCAGGACTTGGTTCATAGTCAGTGGCTCTATAAATGTTAGATACCTTGATTTTGTATTCTGTCTAATGGGACCTTATCACAGACTTTTGCAGAACACTATGGAGTTTGCCTTGGCACCAAAGGAATATGGATGAAATTAAAACAAGAACATAAGGATAATGATGGAGGGATAGCTTAAGAATTAGACGCCAGGGGACTTCCCTGGTGGTCCAGTGGTTAGGACTCCACGCTTTCACTGCCGAGCACCCAGGTTCAATCCCTGGTCAGGGAATTAAGATCCCATGAGCCAGACGGTGTGGCCAAAAAAAAAAAAAAAAATTGGTGCCAGACACTGTTGGGGCAGGCATCCTTTTGATTTCCAAACAGAGCTGATCTGTTACTAGGCTGTCTTTCTCAAGAGAGCCAGCTACAGTCATTCTTATACCGACCCCTTCTATTATCGTTTCATGATCATGCAAACAAAGATAGGAAAGCTTCGTGTAAGCAACCTAAATATTTGCTTCAGAGGAATTTTAACTTAATTGTTCTCTCTTAGTTTCCTTGAGAACTGCTTCAATATATTTTCTCGTTTTTGTTTGGCAGAAGCAGATTAGAATGTTTTAAAAATTGACTTTACTGAGGAAGTTCTCTATATATTCAAAAAGATAAAATGTTGCCTGGGTAAATTGATGCAACCATCTTGGAACTACAGTCGAGTTTGCATCAGGATTGTGTAAAATAAAGCCTTTGAAGAGCTTCACCTAAATGCTTGGAAGAATGTCTTAAGTGTTCCCAGGTGTCAGCTCTAGCCTTCCTGCTACTTCAGGAGGAAGAGCTTACTCTTCTGGACACAAGACAAGCGGACACACAGCATCCTAGGAACAGCTGCTGCTTATTCAAGTCTCCTTGGCCAGCGGTCACTTTGTGGCAGGTGGAGTTCAACCAGGAAGTGACATTTGTGTCTCATGTTGGTGGCGATTCTGGCTCTGAGAGAACCCTCTGGAATTTCCTGATGTCAGGAACACTACTGTGAAAAACTCAGTCCCTTCAATTCCACTAATGAACCAAGCCACCCCTGGCGTCATCCTTCTGCAATCCAGTCCCCGCCTCTCTACTCCTTACATCAAATACTAGAATTTAACTTCATGGTTCTTCTAGAATTCTAGCTTCCTGTCAATAACCATCAAGAACGTGAGCCCATTAAATTAAAAGTCGTTATATATGCTGGGGATATTTTATAAAGCAGACTGATGTTGAAATGTTAACAATAAGATTGAGAAATCTAACGTCGGTACTATTAAAATATTTCAGAGTGGGTCTCTTTAAATACTAGGATAAAAAGAAATCATTCATCTCACTTGAGCAGGTTAAGATGAAGTTTTAAAAGAAATATTGAAATATTCAACTATTTAGCAGTCATGACTGGCAATAATCCCCAAGAAATAGGAAAATGCAACTGAAAAGAAAGTTTCTTCCTAATATCTGCAATTCTGAACTAGTTAAGTAAAATGGTGAGAAGAAACCAGAGATATTGATCATTTTACTAGATTAAAATGATACCATTTTTCTGGATAGTTTAGATGATAAAAAGCCATTGAGTGGGTTTAGTTTAGTTTAGTTCAATTAAATTTAGTAGGAACCTCCTGCTTTAACCCAGCAGGGGAAGGAGTAACAATTTTCATATTCACCAGAGTATTGGTTATGAAGAGATGAATGTAGTCACCTTTACCTTGGCAAACAGGCTGTCCCCATACTGATGCAGAGAAAGGCTATTCTAGTGAAAGCAGACAAGTAACAGATGTATTGGAGAATTGGAGGGTGATCCCATGAATTTGCCAATCTCCAGACAGCCTGACCTGTTACACTGAGTCTTCTGAGTTTATTCAGTAAATGTCCCACCTGCAGCCACTAAGCTGGGCTACTACTAGTTCAGCTCCACAAGGCATCCAGGAATCCCCAAAGGGAAAAACAATCTTGCTAAACTGGTTTCCCGGGTCACTATGATTTGAATGAGATTCCACTCTGAGAGGAGGAAACAAATGTGAAAGAAAGAGGAGAAAAATCAAAGGTTGTGTTTCTCGCCTTTCAACCTCAGGGAAATGGGGTAGCTAAATTACAAAGGAAGTCCAAAAGGGGTGGGACTCCAGGCAATTTCCTAAGTGGGGAAATATTATACAAATAGATACATTGCATACTGAGGATCATTTCTTCTACATGAGAAGACAACACCAAGAACTGATACGCATGATCTATTCTTTTATAGGAGGTATGGGAGGGATTTACAAACAGCCAGAAGCTAAGTCTTCTCTGCTTTGAAACAGAAAAGTTCTGGAGCCTCTGCCTGAGAGTTAAGCCAGGTATCGGGAATTTACAGTCCTGGAGGAAGCAGACGGGAGGGAGAGTTCCTTCCCTAACATTGGTTTTCTCCCTCTTTCTAAACTGGTTTGTGAAAGCCTTTTTCAAAAATATAAAAATTGACGTGAATAAAAGGTGGCATTTGGGGTTTATGGAGGGCGCAGTGTAGTAGTGGGCGTGGTTGGAAAGCACCAACGGAACACTTTCCTGGAGTTAATCCAGGAAAGATTAACTGCTGGCCAGAGCCCCAGCTTTGGCAATTTATGGGGATTCCCCTAGTAGTAGGATGACCCTTTGGCCCAAATACATCTTGAACTTTGTCCTAGACCAAGTATCATTTCGATTTTCTCATCTTATTCTTTGAGTTCAGCTAAGTGACCAAATTACTCTCTAAAAAATACTTTGGTAGATATTGCCTTAATGCCTTGTTTCTGGAGACTGTGTTTTCTATAGTTAAGGATTCTTACAGAAACTTCAGTTCTTATCGCCATTTCCTAAGAAGCTTGAGCCTCTGCCCAGTGGCATGGTACCAAGGATACAAATATCCCTTCTCGCTTCTAGGTCAATGCTCTGAATTATTTCCCATACTTTTGCCTTCTTGGCTACTTGCATCGATGCTTATGAATATTTTTCTGACTGTAAAATTCCTCACATCAGCATTCTAGAGTTTTCACATGGCTGCCTTCCTAGGCACAGTTGGTAGGGGAAAGTACTCCATTCATGTATTTATTCATTCATCAACCAATATTTATTAAACATATATTGCATGCTGGGCAATTTTCCAGGTGCTGAGGAGACAGTAGTGATCAAAATAGGCAAAGATCTCTGCCTTCATAGAACTTACATTCCAGTGTGTGGAGACATACCACAGGCGAGATAAACAAGAAAAATATATGGGACATTAGAAGTAATTGTAGAGGAGGAAAAAATATTTTCCTCTAGGTTCAGTAAATGGGGTCTGTGAATTAAACTGACAGAAGACAGATTAGCAGGAGAAAAGGCATCCAAGTTTTATTAATATTTTACATTTTACATGCATGGGGGCTTCACAGAAAAGCAGTGAAAAACCCAAGCAAGGGTTAGACTCAGGGGCTTATATACTGTTGGTTTTTTAAAAAATTAATTAATTAATTAATTTTGGCCGTGCCGGGTCTTAGTTGCAGCGTGCAGGATCTTTGCTGCAGCGTGTGGGATTTTTCTTTTTTTTTTTTTAGTTGTGGCATGCGGGATCTTTTTTAGTTGCAGCACGCAGACTTCTTAGCTGCGGCATGCATGCGGGATCCAGTTCCCTGACCAGGGCTCGAACCCAGGCCCCCTGAATTGGGAGCGCAGAGTTTTACCCACTGGACCAGCAGGGAAGTCCCTTATATACTGTTTTAACAAAGGGTGATAAATTGTGGAGAACTGAATACACAAAGGAAAGGGGGTTGGGGCTTCTAGGGCCAATAAATTGTGGAAACGCGGAAGTTTCGGAAGTCTAGAGGGGAAGCTCATGGTAGACAGACTTATTTAGTAAAGTCTGTTCCTCAGATTAGTCTTGGTGTCATCTCTGGTGAGAAGGATTCTCCTCCTCTCCCTGGTCCAGGGGCACAGGGGCACCCCTGTGTCTGCTTTTCCTCAGTTGCCTTCAGCTCAAACTAATCCTTATGCCCAAGTGACATATTTTGGGGTGGCATATTCTGATCCCCTTCAGGATAACAGGGCAGGGGAAAAGGATGGGGTGGAGGTGGTTTGCAATTGTAGATAGAGTGCTCAGGGAAGCCCCACTGATGTGGATCAAGACTTTAAGGAGAGAGAGATCCAGCCTTGAGGGTGATGGGGGAGAGCATCCCAGGCAGAGAGAACAGCAGATGCAAAGGGAGAAACAGGAGAGGAAAGTGCACTCAGTGAGGTGGAGCCAGTGAGGGAGGAGGATTAGCAGGGAGACAGAGAGGGAAGGATGGGGCGAGCACGCACAGGTCATGGGATAAGATGGGAAGCTATTGGACAGTTTTGACCAGAGGAAGGTGTGATCTGACGGACGTATTAACAGGATCACTCTGACTTCAGGGTCGAAAATGCATCGCTGGGCGACAGAGGTAGAAGCCTGAACCCAATAAGGGGACTAGCATTATACAGGCAAGGGATGGTGATGGCTTGGACCAGGGAGGTGGCAGTGGGGGAGGTGGATGGTGGTCAGATTCTGTATTTATTTTTCAGGAGAGTTTACAGGATTCATTGACATATTAGATGTGGGGTGTGGGAGAGGAGTCAAAGATGAGTCCCGAGGTTCTGCCCGAGCACATGTAAGAATTCTTCCGAGTTCTAGGTTAAGACCCCCTGTAAGAAAAGACAGATTAACAAGAGAAAAACAAGTTTATTAACATGTGTACCTCATGCATATATGGGAAAAACCAAGGGTAAGTGAATAACTCAAAGAGATGGTTTTGGAATTCAGGCTTAAATACCGTCTTAATAAGGAAAGGGGAGGGAGGATGTTGGTCTCTTAGATGAGAGTGAATGATTTTTAGAAAAGACAAAGGGATCCTTAGAAGCATAGATGGAGGATATGATAGATTGTGACCGAGTCTGTTTGGATGTAGTGTGGACTTCCAGTTTCCTCTCCTGTGATAAGACTCAGTCTTCTCTGATGAAACTCTCCAGGAAGGAATTATGACAATTGAGTCTCTTTTGGAGGATCTGTCTTTAAGCAGATAAGGGGAGTTCAGAGAAAGCCTCTCCCTGCACTTGCTCTTTTTCAAGTGGCTATAGCTCAAAATAGTCTCTATCCCAAAGCAACATATTTGGGGGTGGCATGTCCTTAATTCCTACAGTCATATTTTGGGGTGGCATATTCTGCTACCTTTCACAGTTTACTAACATTGATGAAGGCTCTGAGAGGAGTTGGTTGGTTGGAGGAAGGGGGAGAGTTATCAGGGGCTCAGTTTTGTATACATTAAGTTTGAGACAATTATTAGATATTCCACTACAAGTAATCAAAAACACAGTTGGATACATGAGTTGAACGTTCAAAAAAGTCTGAGCTGGAGATATTTGTTTGGAGCACATAAGCATATTAATATTTAAAACCATGAGGGAGACACAAGGGGGGCGGATATGGGGATATATGTATACGTAAAGCTGATTCACTTTGTTATACAGCAGAAACTAACACAACTTGTAAAGCAATTATACTTCAATAAAGATGTTAAAAAAATTTTTTTTTAAACCATGAGACCAGACGTGCACACTGAGGAAGAGTGTACAGCCTTGGAGTTAGAAGATCTGGGTCCAGATTCCAACTTCAACATTTGGGCTCCATAATCAACCTCACTTCTTCTTCTGTAACGTGGCTGGCTATGTGTTGTGGACTGAATGTTTGAGTTGCCCCCAAATTCATCTATTGAAATCCTAACACCCCTTGTGATGGTATTAGCAAGAAGGTAGAGGCTTAGCATGAGGGTAGAGGCTGCATGAATGGGACAGTGACCTTGTAAACAAGACCCCAGAGGGCCCCCATACACACCATGTATGACAGAAGATGACATCTATGAACCAGGCAGTGGGATCTCATCAGACACTGAATCTGCAGGCACCTTGATCTAGGACTTCCCAGCCTCCAGAACTGTGAGAAAGAAATGTTTGTTGTTTAAGCCACCCGGTCTATGGTAATTTTGATATAGCAGCCCGAATGGACTAAGATTCTATGAGAATAGTAGCATCACAATGGTACCCTTAGAATAGATCTAAAGTGGTACTTGATGCTGAATAAATGTTGGTTAAACATTGTCAGTGAATAAATAAATAGTTTCATTCTCTAATCAACTAAGAACATGTGTTCTACTTGTCAATTAACTCTACATTTTGACATTCTCTCATTCACCATCCTGCATTCTGGAGTGAGGAATTGGGTAGGATGGGAGGGCAGCAATTCGACTGTATTTGATTGAATAAGCTGCTATTAACTGAACATTTACTATGTGCCAGGGGCTGTCATCTCTTCAAGTGTGTTATCTGATTTTATTCTCACTAGAACCCTAGGAGACAGTTACCATCAAAGTTCCAGTTTTACAGATGAGAGTAGGTAGTGTACCCAAGGTCATAGTGGATAAAAATCAGAACTTGGACCGGGACTCAGGTCCAACTGATTCCAAAGCTTAATCATTATTCTGCGCGCTCTACCATGTTGGGAGAGGGGAGAGGTCTCCTAACTCTGGTTAGTGGCACTTCTTAGTCTTAACTCAACACACCAGTCACCTTGTATTTTCTTTCTTAGTCCAAGGTTACACAGCTGCTAAGTGGCTGGTGGGATCAAACGCCAGTTCAGGTTTTCCCACAAGTGCAGGCTCCACGTTCTATAACACAGAGGTCATTTTGATATTCAGTAAGGTGCCCTTTCTTCCCCTCTTCCTCTCCCCAAATTTAAACATAAATAGAGAAACATCTTCAGTAAAATCTCTGGTTTATGGCTCCATTTCATCTTCACATGTCTTCACTTGGCCTCTAAATGGTGATTTTTCAACACTGGTCATGCTTTTGAAAAAACCTGGAGACCTAAAAAAACCACAGGTCCTGAGACCTGACCATGGACCAATTCAACCAGAATCTCAGGATGAGGTTTGGGCAGTGGTCTTTATATTTTTTTAAATCTATCTGGGCAATTGTAAGAACCACCAGCTTACGGGGTAGGACAAAATCAAATGCAGGTGAAAATCACGACCATTTAACTAGACATAAAAATCACATTAAAATTTTTTAAATCTTTTTTTCTATTCCCAAGCACTCAATCTGAAGGATAGACCACACCCATCAGAATCTGGAGTGGGTAATTAAATTAAATACATCCCTCAAATGATCCTGCTTGATGGGCATGGCTGTTTTATCCTATCTCTACCCTGATGCCTTTTTGTTGAGAATCAATACTTTGAGGAAAATAGGAGAGATCTAAGTTACTCTGTGCAAAATGCAGAAGAACACTACAGAGTGAGAAGGAGGGCCTAACTAAAGGGGTTAGTTCCCGGGTGGTGATAATCCACAGCTCACCTTTGCAGGAGAAAAGAGATGGAAATGGGAGAACTTCCGGGAATGGGGGGGGAGAAAGGTATAGGGACACTTGTACAAATGTTCCCACTTCCCCTTTGTTAACCCCATTCTGGCCTTGGGGCCAGTCCCGGATTCCAGGAGGAATGGAGGGATGGCTGAGCAAATTCAGGCAGGCTCAGCGGAAAGGGCAGAGAACCCTGTGGTCAGCAAGACCGCTGAGTTGGGAATTCATTCTGGGACAGTCATTCCAGGATGGCTGACCTTTGGAGACTGCTGACCTGCATACCTGTGCAAACTTGCTTTTAGAAAAGACACCTTAATTTTATTTTTTAAAAAAATTTAGAGTCTCTTAAATGTCTTCTTCACCTTTCTATCTTTTCTAATATATCCTTTTGGGAGAGTGAGTGACTGTGGCATAGTTAAAAGCTTTCGTTGTTCTTCTTAGGTGGAGATCTAACGGGTAAACATATTACTTCTTGCAGAGTAGACACCTGAATATAGCTGGAGACAGAAACTGAGGTGGTTACTGCTGGGTTTAGAACTGACTATACAGTAATTGGCACTGAGAATCTGTCTGGCTGGTTTGCCAGAGGGAGAGGAATAGTCTTGGAGTCAGTGGCTACTGTCCATTCCTTTTAATCTCGTAGCTGTTAGTGGACTTCAGATAAACCAGCTTCCTAAATGAGAAGGCAAGTCCTGAGCCAAAGTCTCTTCCAGGCGTCCATCCAGGCAGGTGTCTGCAAGCGTGATCTATGAGCATGATGAGTGGGCAGATTAGGCTTCTTCCATTAGTGTTTGCCCAAGGGACTACTATGACCCGCCCCCACCCCACTCCCCACCTTTGGTAGTGTTTGATGTCCAAGGACACAGACTTAGTACATGAAGCTATCAGGCCTCAGAGCACATCTTCCGCTTGCTTCCCTGACCTCGCTTTCACTGGGGGTGGTCTGATCGCGCTGTAAACCAGATGGGGGATGAGGCAGGAGGAGCGCGCTTGCGCCCTGGCAGCCCTCCGGAGGTTCCAGGAGTGCTTTATCTCAGATGTCTTGCCAGACTCTAAAGCTCCTTGAAGACAAAGGCATCTATATATTTTAAGAAGCATTGAATTTCAGGATCCGGTTAATGCAGGATCTATTACAAACTAACAAACCAGAAAAAAATATGTACATAAAATGGTAGATGCCTATGGAAACCCACTTCACCAGCCAGAGGGTAGATCTGTTATTTCCTTTTTGGTGTAACGCCACAGAATTGTTGGTATTCTGTTATAGTTTGCTTGTTTGTTTTCATAATTTAAAACATTGTAAAATATACAAGCAGTATGTGAAATTGTATATGGATAGTTTAAACAACAAAATCAAGGAACACCTTTTAAATCACTATCTATGCCAAGAAATAGAGCATCGCTGGTACCCACGAAGCTCCCTGTGTGATTCAGTTGGATTGCGCACCCATTCCTGCCCTCACCCCCCAGATGACCACTGTCCTGAACTTTGTGTTAATCACGCCCTTACTTTTTATTGTGTGTGTGTATGTATAGCCATAATGTGACTGTATCAGGAAATCGTGTATTTAGCTTTGCCTGCTTTTTGATCTTTATATGAAAAACTACTGCATGATTTGCTTCTTTGACTCAACATTATTTTTTGAAATTCAGCCACGTTGACACATGAAAACTGATCTATTCATTTTTGCTGCTGTGCAATATTCCGTGGTGTGGAAAACAATGAGTTACGTTCTGTTGATAAATACTTGTATTGTTTCTTTTATGAAAAACACTGCTAAAAACACTTGTGAATGTGTTTCCTGGTGCACACATGTCAAGTTGGATTTTGACAGCTCTTGGTTTACCAAACTCCTTTGATTGAGAAATCATCAGGCAATGAGAAAAATCCTCAAGACTGGAGCTGCCAAACATTTTCCCTATTTTTAAAAAGAGGGAGGAGTTGGAATCTGGAATATGTTGAAACAATGAGCATGATGAGGAGTCTTGTCAAAATTCTGAAAAAAAAATTAGATGTGATTTGTTCTTAAGAGTGCTTAGAAAGAAAATGAAGTGCTGGTGACTTAGTGTCATATCGCTAAAAATAAGCTATGACAAATTATTTTAATCAACCCCTTCGGTAGGATCACTGCCCTGGTAGGTCCAGGAAATGCTCCATGTACCTTATTCTCCTATGAGCATCCTATGATGCTCTGTATAGATTCTCCACCATAGAACTGTTCAGTGTGGTTTATATTTATTCATTTCCATGTCAGCTCTCTAGATCACAAACTCTAGTGGACAGGGGTCTTATCTTGATCATCTAACAAAGTGCTTGGCTCCCAAATGGTCCTTCCTAGAGGTTTGTTGGATGAATTCTCTCATTGAAGACAACACCAGGAACATGGGATTGAAGTGGGAGGTGGGAGAACTAGTAGTTTTAGGAACATCATATCTAATGATAATTGATTAACAGATAAATATCTAGTTAGAAACTTCCATTTAAGCCTTTGCCTTGTTCTCAATTTTTTTGAGAGTTCAGATGAGTTTTTTATTTATTCTATTTATTTATATGTCAACTTCATTGAGATATAATGTATGTACCACATAATTTACCCATTTAAATTGTACAAGGCAATGGTTTGCACATACATGTGCAACCATCACCACCATCAATCTTAGAATATTTTCATCACTGCAAAAAAAACTGTAAACCCATCAGCTATCACTCCCCATAAGCTCCCAACCTCCCCAGCCCCAGGCAACCACTTTCTAGTCTCTATAAATTTGCCTATTCTGAATATTTCATATAATGGAATCATATGACACGTGTTTTGTGACTGGCTTCTTTCACTTACCATAATATTTTTAAGGTTTATTGATGTTGTAGCACATAGTACTTTTTTTATTGCTGAATAATATTCTGTTCTATGAATATACCACATTTTACTTACCCATTCATCAGTTGATGAACATTTGGGTTTTTTCCACTTTTTCACTATTTTGAATAATGCTGGTATGAACATCTGTATACAAGTCTTTGTGTAGAAGTATGTCTTCATTTCTCTCTGAAATGGTTTTTCTTTTTTTCATTTCTCTTGGGTCTATACCTAAAAGTGAGATCCCTGGGTCATATGGTAACTCTTAAGTTTAACCTTTGAGGAACTTGTCTTGGTCAAAATTTTCACAAGCAATTTAGGTGAAGGCAAAATTTATAATGATCACATCTGTGAATGGTATAAATCTGCAAGGAATCATTCATTGCTTTAGGGTGACGATGTTTAATATGGAAGCCACTAGCCACATGGGACTATCGAGCACTTGAAATGTGGTTAGTCTGAATTAAGATGACTTACAACTATAAACTATATACTGGATTGCAAAGTCTTAGTATGAAAAATCAGAATGTAAATTCTCTCATTAATAATTTTTATACTGATTATAGGTTGAAATGCTAATATGTTAGATACATTGCTGTGAATAAAATACATGACTAAAATTAATCACACCTGCTTCTTTTTACTTTTTCCATGTGGCTCCAAGAAAATTTACAGTTACATATGTGCTCCGTATTCTATTTCTTTTGGGCAGTGCTGCTCTATTTCTTTCATATTCCTTTCCTCCTTCAAACATTAGATGAATACTAACCTGGCAGGGTTTGGAATCAGACTGACCTCGATTCAAACCAGATTCTTCTTAGATGTAAAGCTGTGGGCAGCTTACTTAATATCTCTAAGTCTCATTTCCCTTAACTGTAAAAATTAAAAACTAATAATATATATTTAATCAAAATGTTATGAGAAGGCAATGAAAGAAGTTGTAGAAAGAACTTAGCTGAAGGGAGGCACATAGAAAGAGTTAAATAAATGTTAGGTCTCTTCTCTCCTTTACCTCATTTCCATTCTGTTAAGTGATAGGTAATTAACCTGGTTAGACCATTTACAGTTCTGGGTGGTAATATACGCTACCTTGTGTGACTTACAGTGTATTTATTTTAATAAGGAATTTCAAAATATTATGCTTAATAAAATGATTTTAATGGTTGAATTTTTCTAACGGGCAGGATCTCATAAATAATATGAATAATCACTTTCATCTTTTCTTTGATTTTAGAAGCTAACTTTGCCCGTCTGCAGTGCAATATATGCCAAGTCTTAAAATAATTCCAGGCTCTTTGAACTTACTCAACGTTAAGGATATGTTGAGATTGTTCACATGTGTTTCAGGATGTCATTCGAACCATCCAGAACTCATTCAACATGGAAAACTAAGTGAGAACTTCTCAAGGGAACTTATTCTCTCTCTAGAGGTCAATGGAATTTCCTGTTTCTGTTTGGACTCAAAATATCATTTGAAGTTCTACTTTCTCTGAACACTTTGGATCTGGCTTGACCCAGGAAGGCATAGTTTAATTTAAATGAAAAGCACACGCATATCACAGACTGATCACCACCTCCTCCAGTTCTGTGGCGTGTCTGCTTGACCAGAAATGGATTTCTTTCAACAACATTGACTGTGGATTGTACTCTCTTCACTCTGCTGAGATTTACTTCCTTCTCCAGAATTAGCAACCACCCAGGATTTTTTTCTCCCTTTTTGCATTTGGGAAGCAGATTGGGCATCGAATATGGAGAGAAATGGATGCAAAGGAATTGGTAACTACCCTTCCTTAATTGAAGAAAAAAATTGCCTCTCAGAATGGAAGTTGTGTGTAATCAAATAAAACCTCTTGATGGACTGAGGGTTCAGGGCAGTCCTTTCCTTGCTATAGGTCTATGTAAGAGAACAGACACACAAAATTACCATTATCATTACTTGAGCATTCATTTCTTTCTTGTCTGTGTTTTGCCTCCCTAGGTGATCTGTGTCTAGAACATTCCTATTTGGTATGCAGTTAAAAAAATATAAAAATAAAAAGCGGCCTCTCTACTTCTTGGAGAAATGTAGGGAGCTAAGTCTGAAGTAATAGGACGGGTATCCTCGGCAGGCCCTCTGACCATCTTGTTCCTATTTGCTTGATTAGGGATTAAACATCTTTCAGCCATGTGTGAACTTGGCACAGTGGAGATTCCTGCTATAAGTTTCAATTCCTTCGACATCCTGCTACACCCTCTGAGAGAAGTTTCTAAAGACTTCCGTCCAGCTGTCACCAAAAGTGATGAAGGGTCCTTTACAGACAGAATTGCTTTGATTGCCCCTGCCTACGTATACAATGAGTAGAAAAGTGTTTATTGCCGTTTCAAGGGCAGCAGAATGTTGGAAATCTTACGCTAACCTAGCTAGGTTCTTTGCCTAAAAGATGGGAGAGGCTGGCTTGGTTCTGACAAAATTCTTCGGTTGTTTGGGACAGCAGCAGAGATTATTCAATAGCTCAGAAAGGCAAGGCAAGATGCAAAATACCTCTGAGTTACCGGGATGATTTACCAGGATCGGCTGAAAGAATGCCTTGCAGCTTCTGGTCTATGAGGTATTTCTCAAATTCCTGCTTCTAACATTTACAAAAAAGTATGTTTGCTCCAGCCTTTTTACACCTAAGTCATGGTGTTCCTCAAACAGGAAAGAGGTCATTGAGAAGCAGCCAAAGAATGACACGTGTGCCTTCTTCCTCCAACTCATTTAGAATTTTGATGATTCCACACCTTCTGGAAAACAATACAGATGACTGGATATGGGTCGTTCTGAGCAAAATTAATTATTGCCCAGAGGCAGTAGCCAGACACACCTACTTTATTTTCAAAATTATATTGTTTGTTGAGGAACAGATGGCGGGGAAGGTGGAGGTGGCAATAGGTAAATTTTCTATTTGGGGACAATCATTTTTACCTTTTCTCTGTCAACATTGACTAGAAACCAGAACATTATTCAATTAATTTGCAAATGATTTTAGTTGATCACACAATTATAATCAGAATAAATAGAAGTGGATTTAAAGAATAATTAACTCATAGTCAACTTCCTTAACATAGTAACTCTCAATTTCTCCATATCTTTTCCAGCCTTTGTCCATTATAAGTCAGGGAAAATAGAGCTCCTTTTAAACTCTCATGTCATTTAATCAAAGATTTTAAAATGAGATATGGAACTATAGAGCTTCAATGAAAGCATATATCTGTACATATTAAATGGGGCAAAGAGAAATAACATTTAATGAAAAAAATATGAGCCAGAAGAATTATATTAAAGTTATGAGCCTTTATGCCAAAACAACATAAAAGCTGAAAATAAAGCAAAAACTCATAGATGTATAAAGAAAACTTAAAAACAAAAAATTGCTCTGGGGGCTTCCCTGGTGGCGCAGTGGTTGAGAATCTGCCTGCCAATGCAGGGGACATGGGTTCGAGCCCTAGTCTGGGAAGATCCCACATGCCACGGAGCAACTAGGCCTGTGAGCCACAACTACTGAGCCTGCGCGTCTGGAGCCTGTGCTCCGCAACAGGAGAGGCCGCGATAGTGAGAGGCCCGCGCACCGCGATGAAGAGTGGCCCCCGCTCGCCACAACTAGAGAAAGCCCTCGCACAGAAACTAAGACCCAACACAGCCAAAAATAAATAAATAAATAAATTAAAAAAAAAAAAATTGCTCTGGGAGATTTTAATATATCTCTTTCAGAGTTTAATAGACCAAGCAGATAAAAAATAAGGAAGAATAGAGTTTGAAAAATACAACAAACACCATCAACATTATATATATATATATATACACACACACATACATATATATATGTATTTTATATATATATATATATATATATATATATATATATATATATATATATATATATATATATGACTTTATATCCTACAGAATATGACTTTTATGACTATGGACATTTACAGAACTCAATAGGGTAATTGACCGCAGAGAAAACAATAAATTCCAACAAGTGGAAGTTTTAGAAGCAGTATTATTTGATAATTCAATAAAACTGGAAATCAGTAATGTACGTATAGATACCGAATTAAAGAAAGCTTTCCATAACCTTGTGGAAAGGTTTAATGTCCTATTTTATCAGCAGGAGTGATAAATGGTATAGAGGTCCTACATTAATTGAGAACTTGTGAATACAAGTACAACCAGTGGTACTAGGTAACTGAGAGACTAGCATCTTATTGGGGGATTCCAGATTCGTTAGAGTTCCTGGACCAGCCTTCCATCCTTAGAAATGTTTCCATAAATTCAGAAAATCTTTGTAAGGGATTAACTTTAGGCTCCTAACAGCTGACAAGCCAGAATGAACTTTAAATGTTATTTCCTTTTCTTTCCGGCATTAAGGAAATGAGGACCACAGTAACAATGGAGCTTTTCCGAGGGCCGAGATAAGATCTCCCTTCCGCGTCTGGGGCTGAGCTCTGAAGCACTAGACTCTTAATCAGCAGAAAGAGGAAACCAAGGCTTCCCTCCCAGATCATCCTGGACTCCGTACAGTGCAAAGCCACCTTTTACACAATTATCTGGATGCTATCAGCTCAGGATCCATTTTTTGTTGAATTCCCCTCCGCCTTAGACTAAACAAAGACTGTGTTCCCATTTTAACGTGTGGTTCCTTAAAAGAAATTCTTCCCTATTTCATAAAACTAAAGCAGCTTAATTAAGTTATGCTTAATCAGCCTGTTCTGTCTATATCATGATTATATATATATATATATATATATATATATATATATACACATTAAATTAAAAAATGTATTTCATGAGGTAACCAGTGTGGATTGGGTTGGAATGGGGTTGAGTTGTCTTTGATGAAAGAAACCTTTTAAAATTTTAGATAAAAAGAGTTAACTGGGTTGATCCCTGCCTGTGACAGTAAGAAAATTTTATTTTATCCATTCACTAAACCTCAGAAGATGTGTGAGGAGTATAGATAGATGGAAGACAGCCTTTCTCTTTGATTCTGATATGTAAACAAGCCATCTGAACTCTTTCCATATTTCAAATCCCCATTTGTAAAATGGGATCAATTAAGAAAATGAACGTGAGCTGGCGTTGGCTGAATGTGAATCATCCCCTTGTAAAGCCCCATGCTTCTAGAAGATGCCATGTTGAATAAGACTTCTAATAACATGCTCTGAATTAACCGGGAAGAATTTTAGCTTCATTCAAAGTAAAATGTTTACCTCAGAGGGGTGAATAAAAATGAAATCCACAGGCCTGCAAACTCCTGTTTGCATCTTGCAGGCTTAAACACATGGAATTCTAGTGCAACAGTGTTGTTGACAGGGCCAGCACATATTATTAAATCAAGAAGCCAAATTTAATAATTACTACCTTATGAGGCCCTCAAATATTTTCACCTGACTCCTCCTTCTTTTCTTTCTCTTTGCAGTTTCTCCTTTCAGAGAGCTCTTCCCCCGCAGGGTCTTCTCTTTGGAGGCCTGTTCTTCTGGAAGAGGGGGGTCTAGGGGAAGGGGGATGGAGTCACTCAGGACCCCACGCTTGGCCCATGGAGTCTACTCTTCCTCCACCACTTGCCAGCCAGGCCCTGGTGTTCAGAAGATCAAAACACCCGGGAGACACATCAGAAGGAAGAATACTTCCAACCCTGCCACCATCTTCAGCGCACCGTTCTCTGTGCAATGTGAAGTCACATAAAATGAGAATGGCGCTTTCACTCAACTTCCTTTATCACAGAAGGGAGCCTGAGCCATTTACCTGCTTACTGGGAAGAAAACTGGCTTGGAAGTTTGTAGAGCTGGTTGCTAGAGAATAAAAATATGCCCATAATAAAATAATGCCAGAAATTAACGAGTTAATTTTTCCCCTCAGTGTTTGCTTAGAATATAAAAAGGGTAGTAGTATTTAATGTGCAGTAATTAGGTGATAATAGATGTGTGCATACACGTGACATGTTTTGAACTTCTTGAAAGGAACTTGTTCTTACTTCCAGAAGAGCAGAAATGTCAGTGTTTAGCAAACACTGACTATTCAAATATGTGATTTGATTGTTTGGAAAATCTCACAAAGTTTAGAACAAATAGTATTCTTGAAAAAGAAAGGAAGCATAAGAGTAAGAACACTTATTTTGATGTGAGTTGATCTCCTACATGACAGCATTCTCTCATTATACTGTAATATTTTTAATAAATCTGAGGCTATGGTGAAAACTTTCAGCCAGATCCCGTTGACTGTTCACAGATGAGGTACACGACCTCTTAGAACACTGATGCTGGTAGAATTCAGTAAACATACAATTTCCTGTCTCTCACGTGTGTTCTCTTTTTGCCTATTAGAAGATTGAACTTCAAGGATCAATTAACAAAGGGTATGCAGGAAGTCCTTGGGCAACTTTACTCAGCAGTAACTCTGGATACACCAACGAGAAGAGCAAACAAGGTAAGATGCTGTTAACTCATCCAAATTCATGTTTTGCTTTAGGGCCAAGACCACTAAATCAATTCACTCCTTACATGTAATTGGGGGTATTCATTTAGCCGTCTTGGAAAGGGGGTCCCTGAAATTATTTTATTGACTTTCAGTAAATCCTTAAGATTTAGGTAACTGTTAGGACCAGAGGGAAGCTGGATTGGGCCTGGGGCAGGGGCAGTGGTGACAGCTGACTGTGCTAAAAGGCAACTGCAGAGACTGGGGGAGAGAATCCCTTTTAGGCCACAGTGAGTCAATCAAATCAAAGTGCCTCAAAAAGAACCTTTCTCTTGTTACCAAAATATCCAGAGAAAATCCATCAGTTGAAAGACAAACTGACTTGAAGTGATGTGATTATTTCCTTCCCTTTTAGACTTAGACTTGCTACCAGTCTAAGCAGCGTACATGACATTGTTTTCATTTTTGTTTTGTCTTTTTTTCTGGAGTTTCGCATCATATTGCTCTCTCAGCTTGTATTTACCTTATGTTGAACTTAGACTCTCTCATTTGTCTGATTCTTAAAAAAGCCTTCTTAAAATTTTAAAAAATATATTAATTTATTTTTTATTGAAGTATAGGTGCTGTACAATATTATATGTTACAGGTGATTCACAATTTTAAAGGCTATACTCCATTTATAATTATTATAAAATATTGGCTATATATTCCCCGTGTTGTACAATACATCCTTGCAGCTTATTTTATACCTAATAGATTGTACCTACTAGGCTTTACAGTAAGTCCCCTACATACGAACCTTCAAGATGCAAACCTTCAAAGATGTGAACGTACGTTCGCATGTCCAATCACGTAAGTTAGTTCATGTGTCTGGTGTACATTGTCATGTGCGTGCATCCTTTACAAACAGTTGTGCTTTTGTGTACTTTACTGTACAGTACTGTATAGATTGCAATAGTACAGTATCTTTATTTCAAGCCCAGGATGTCCGGAAGCAAGTGTAAAAGCAGCAGTGATGTAGCTGGTACTGCTACCAAGCACCAGCTGTTTTTTGTACTACTGTACTTTTCAAGGTACTGTCCTGTAAGATTAAAAATGTTTTCTTTATTTTTGTGTTTGTTTTTTTATGTATTATTTGTGTGAAAAGTATTATAAACCTATTACAGTACAGTTCTATATAGATGATTGTGTTAGTTGGGTACCTAGGCTAACTTTGCTGGGCTTACGAACAAATTGGACTTACGAATGTGCTCTCAGAATGGAACTTGTTCATATGTAGGGGACTTACTGTATAAGAGGATTTCTCAGGAGCAAGTGGAGAAAGGAGTTTCTTAAACCCTTTGAGCACCACAAGCCAGGAAACTAAGAGCTGGGAAGGAACATAGTTTGCTAAGATCCCCAATGGTTCTCAAACCTGGCTGAACCTAAGAATTACTCAAAAAAGATTGTTAAAAATACTGATGTAATGCTGAAATATTTAGGGGGAAGTATATGGATGTGTGTCATTTACTTTCAAATGTGGCAAGAAAAAAAAAGAGGGCTAGCATGTGAAAAGGCAGGTATAGTAAGATATTAATGGTAGAATATAGATGTGGTGTGTACATGTGTTCCTTGTAAAATTCTTTTAATTTTTCTGCATTTTTGGAACTTTTTGTAATAAAATGATGGGAAAAAAACAAATATTAGGAAAAATATAATATTTGAAATAAAGAAGAGAAACGGTGGAACACATAGTGAAATGAATACAGTTGAAGGTGAATTAGTAAACTGTAAAATTAGATTTGGGAAGTGTTTCCCCCCAAAAAAGCATACAAATAGTGAATAACAAAATTACAAAATATAAAATTATGAGATATATGGGATGGCAGTAAGTATGCAGAATCCCAGAAAGATAGAAAAATGAAAATTGAGAAAAGATTATATGTGAAAAAAGCAAAGGAGATTAAAAAAACATGAATGCTGGTTTCACTCTGCCTCCTTTCTCATGACAATGAAATCTGACTTTCTGAAAACGGGCCCCAGCATTGGTACTTTTTTAAGCTCCCCCAGTTATTTTTTTAATTTAATTTTTATTTTATATTAGAGTATAGTTGATTTGCAATGTTGTGTTAGTGTCAGGTGTACAGCAAAGTGATTCAGTTATACATGTACATATATTCATTCTTTTTCAGATTCTTTTCCCATATATGTTATTACAGAATGTTGAGTAGCGTTCCTTGGGTGCTATACAGTAGGTCCTTGTTGATTATCTATTATATATATAGTAGTGTGTGTATGTTAATTCCAAACTCCAGTTCACTTTGAATGAGCATTCAAGGTTGAAAGCTGCTGACTGAGAAGAAGGTGTCTTGGGAGACTAATATGCTTTAAAACCCAACAGATATGGGGGTACAGAAATCATTAAAATGGGAAAAGTGCCAGGACGTCAACGACAGCCTGGGCTTTCTTTAGGTTCTGAAAGATTGGCTTTTATCTACTGGTAATTTCTCAATTGCAATAAGGACAGAAAAACAAATATTTAACAACTAATTAGTATGCTACTTCCTGACCAAATTCTTGTGCTATTGGAAGTCAGCAAGATTGACTTTCACATACTTATAGTTCAATTAATATTTTTTTGGCCTCAAACAAAAAACTTCATCCATGAAAATGAAAGACACGTTAGTTATTTAAAGTTAACTTTATTGTTTTTGTTACAGTGATAGATGTCCATAACTCGTATGCTGAGTCTTTTTATGCGAGACTCATATCTTGAAATGGAGCCAGTGCTATCTGTGTTTGCCCCGGACTAGACCAGTGTGTGGAGTGACAGAGTCGAGGGGAGGTGCTGGGAAAGGTGCGCGAGACTGAGCCAGGGCAGTTCCCAGAAGGAATTAAGACATAGCATCTGAATAGCTGCTCATTTAACACTGCAGCTTCTGCACCAGGAGGCTGTCTCCCCTCAGCCTTTGTTATTCAGGAGCTTGGGGTGGCTCATGGTGTATCCTAAGTCTCAGTCATTCTGAGGGTTATGGGTTTAGTTGTGTTTCCCCCAAATTCGTAAAGTCCTAACTCCTAGTTCTTCAGAATATGACCTTATTTGGAAATAGGGTCATGGCAGATGTAACTAGTTACAATGAGGTCATACTGCGGAAGGGTGAGCCCCTAATCCAACATGACTGGTGTCCTTATAAAAGAATGCTGGGGCTTCCCTGGTGGCGCCGTGGTTGAGAATCTGCCTGCTAGTGCAGGGGACACGGGTTCGAGCCCTGGTCTGGGAAGATCCCACATGCCACGGAGCGACTGGGCCCGTGAGCCACAACTGCTGAGCCTGCGCGTCTGGAGCCTGTGCTCCGCAACAAGAGAGGCCGCGATAGTGCGAGGCCCGCGCACCGTGATGAAGAGTGGCGCCCACTTGCTGCAACTAGAGAAAGCCCTCGCACAGTAACGAAGACCCAACACAGCCAAAAATAAATATAAAAATAAATAAATAAAATTTAAAAATGGGCCATGGATCTAAATTTAAGAGCAAAAACTATAAAAAAAAAAAAAAAAAAAAGAACGCCATGTGAAGAAGCAGACACACACACACACGGGGTGAGTGTCACGTGAACGTGGAGGCAGGTGCGATGATGCTGTCGACCAGCCAAGGAGGGAGGCCTGGAACAGATCCTTCCCTCATGGCTCTCAGAAGGAATCAACCCTGCTGACACCTTGATCTCAGACATCCAGCCTCCAGAACTGCGAGATAGTAAATTCTGTTGTTAGGCTGCCCGGTCTGTGGTGCTTTGTTACAGCAGCTCTAGTTAACTCATACATTGTGTTTTGATCTGGTGATTGCTCCTCCCTCTGTCATGTCTAGTAGTTTCCCTCAGCTAGGACACTAGACTTTTGACCTTGAACTTGATGTATTTGCAAGGTCTGGTCTCTTTCAGCTCCATGTGCTCTGCAGTTCTGCAGATAAACAGTCTCCCCATGCCTTCCCAATGTCCTTCCATTGTGTCACTCTGGTCAGGTGTTTCTTTCAGGATTATGATACTTACTCTGTACAGCCCCAGGTCTGAGAAAATTATGTCAACTCTTATACTGCTCTCTCATTTTGACACATTTTATTTTTTGGCAGTTGTTCTTCATAATTTTAATTTGGGGGAGAGGCTTTTACTTTATTTCACTTAAAATGGAGTTTCCTTACTTTTTTCATCTTTCTGCTGTTTCTGATGGATGTCTGTGAACGTAGTGGAGGGAACATAACTTCCTTCTGTCATCCATGAGTACATATTTAAAGAAGATTTACAGTGACAGACATTTCCACGACTGTTTCTCAGGTAAATAAACTCTGGCAAGGATTTTATTCAACAGAAAGGGATTCATGATGAAATTGAGAGTTAGTAGCTTAAGGTTCTCTGTCATGTCAGTAGTTTAATTTAATTCAACTTAAAACATTTATAAACACCATTGTCAAGCCCAGGGCTGAGTGTGGGACATTTCAGTCTCTTCTTTCAAGGAAATTAGTATAGTCTCTTTGTGGGGCATAGAAATATAAAAAACTAATTATAATCCAATGTGGTAAATGTAACCCCAGAAATATGGATGGACAGATTCTGTGGAGTCTAGACTCCAGATTCTTGAGGAGTTTATAACTCTACACTGATTAGCACTCACTGATTTAAAAATTATATTTGTTACTCCTAGAAGTTGATTTTGCCTGGGATAGATGTGGATTGCTTCTGGTCAAGGTGAAACCAAGGTTCTAGGGCCAATCCCAAATTTAGTTTTATTTCAAGGGTTGACAAGCTTTAATTGTGAAGAATCAGATAATATTTTAGGCTTTGAGGGCCTCACTAGTTCTTTGTTGTATATTCTTCTTCTTTTTCCTTTTTTTAAGACAACCCTTTAAAAATTTAAAAACCATTCAGAACTCTTGGGCCATGCAAAAATGGAAGTGGACTGGAGTTGGCCAACCCTTATTCTATTCTAGAGTATATCTTAAATCCACTCCACGCTGCTCTCTAAATCTCGGGAATGGCCCTAAACTATCAGAAGAGATTGCAGATAGGAATATCATTCAAAGTAACCAAAACTCAAGGTATAGCAGATTGTGTTCTCATTGGTTGCCCTCTGTGGGAGGAATGTGTGTAACTACTCCTGCCATGTGGCTTGCAGTGTTCCACCCAGTGGGTGAATTCACTTCAGCCACGCATTGATGGCAGGCTCGGCCACATGGTCTGCTTCTGTAAAATGCCAGTGGGCATGTACTCTGCCTCTTCCCAGTAGAGACTTCAGTGATGTCCATGTGATTGCACCATTATGTGGTTCTGCCATTGCATGGCTCTGCCATTGCTTTCTCCTTCTTCCTTTAGATTGACATGATTCAGGTGGGCTGGACCTTGGAATGAAGGTGACACACAGAGCAGAATCACAACCAACTCTCAGTTGATCTGTAAAATAAGTGAGAATTAAACATTTGTTCTTAGAAGCTCATGAGTTTGTTTGTTTTTTTTTTTTTGCTTACTATTACTTGTCTAAGAGAGATGTCTAGCACATACTCAAAGACACCCATGTTCCCCCTGAAGCTGTTTCAGTCTAGTCTACCCTCCTGAGCTGAGCAGGCATGGATCAAAAGAATGGAGGACATTTTAACGCATGAGTAAACTTTAAAAAATATATTCTCACACTTCTTATTTTATCTATAAAGTTAGCTCATTTTAGAAAAGAGGTAAACCTTGCCATAGATTTCTCAGAGTTCTACGCAAGGAAATTTAGAAAAGTAGAATGAGCTGCCACGCAAATCAAGCTATTGTTATCAGAACAGCTAATAGTCCGGAAACCCAGAGCATAATCAACTCAGCAAAGCAATCACTGTAAACATGACTTGTATTTATGAATAATGCAGAGCTAAAAGTGGAATAGTAACACTTCAACCATTTCTAAATAAGGTCTGTAAATAATAACTGTAGTTTTGATCACTAGACCAACTGAGAAAACCCATCCACAGTGCTGAGCCCTGTTACTCACAAAGTACTCTATCTTCAAATGCTAAGATCTGCATCTTTGGATTCCACTGTCAACTCAGGATTTTGTCCCTGCTAGTTAATAAATAGACAAGATTAGCGTCTAATGTTGGATACTCTTTTGCAGACGGCTCTTATGTGGGCACTGTATAGTTATTAATAATACAATTTACCCTTGAACAACTGTGGGTTTGAGCTGCCCAGGTCCAGTTAAGCAGATATTTTTCAGTAGTAAATATTACAGTGCTACACGGTCCCAGTCGGTTGAATCCACAGACATGGAAGAACTGGAAATACAGAGCCAAGCTCTAAGTTATATGTAGACTAACTCCTTCCTTGTTCAGGGGTCAACTGAAACAGCTGACATTTCCTGAACATTTTCCCTGTGCCAGGAATTATGCTAAATGCTTTGGGCTTCTCCAATGCCCTCAACCCTCACACAACTCTGTAGGATGGGTACCATTATTATCCCAGGCTGAAAGATGAGGAAGCTGGGGCTTAGAGGCATAAAATAACTTACCCAGGGCTACAAAGCAAATAAAAGGCTGAGTTGAGTTTTAAATTCTGGTTAGTCTGCCCTGGAGCTCACACTCTGGCCCCGAGGCCACCTCTATCTTGTGACTTGTGCTCTCTGCTGCCGTCAGGCCATGGGACCTTGTAAAAGCCAAATGAAATCACGTCTGTGAGCTCCCTTTGGAAACTGCCACGCACTGTGCAGATGTGAGGTGTCAAGGTTCACACTTTTTGTAGCCTCAGTTGTCTGGGGGACATAAACAACCACAGTGGAGGGTTCAGGTGTGGAACTTTCCAGGTGTGCCTGCGCATCTCTCTTTGGTATGATTAAGTGATGGGATGGCCTGCCCATCAAAAGAGATGAAGGAGCTGGTGACTAAATTCCAAATGAATTTATGAGGGAGAATTTGTCTCCTGCCCTCCCATGTCTCAGAGTGAATTCGTTAGCACAGCATCTCTTATTTTCTAGGGCAAGCATAATGTGTGGCCTGAAAACCCACCTCTTGGGATCAGTTCCTTGGACTCCTCACACCTGGTTTATTGGATCAAATATCTAGTGTTTCAGGCTGATTTTAAAAATGGAAACAAATCAGGGGACAGAGGATGCCTCTGGGATCTGAAACGGGTTTTTGTCCTCTTTTCACAGAAGAACAAATTTAGGAGAGTTGTATTTAAGTCACTTTGGTGGAAACACTGAAAGGACAGAGCTAAGATCTGGGAGTAGTAGGTGGAGAGGCAAGCGTATCTTCCGGGTGATGGCAGATGGAGCGCTCCCTCTGCTTGTTCAGAAGAGCTTGCAGCGGGCACCTCAGGGCGTGGGCTTAGGATGGCATGCTTCTTGCACCGGATGCCTTCCAAAGTGGGCCCCGAATCCTTTTATGGAATTGGGCATCTGTGGCTTTTACAGGCTCTGGACTGTAGCTAGGGTGCTTAACTGTGAAAGGAGAGACAGAGAGGGAGAGATGAATGAGTGAAGGAGAAAAGGAAGCAGGACACTTAGAAAGGACTTAGAAGAAGGCTGAAGGTGTTACTCTAACCAACAGGGCGGGAAAAAAACTCCAAAACCCCAAACCAAAAAAAAAAATCAAGAAAATCTAGTGTTGAATCTTTTACCTAAGATCCTTGGTTTTTAAAATTTCTACATTCAAGGTATGAAAACAGAATCATATAAAGACAAGGCTACGAAAAAAAATCTTGAGACCTCAATCAGAAGAGTTTCTGAAAATTTTCCTTAACCACTTATCATTTGAAACCTAGAACAATCCCTGGGTGGTTCCTTACTTCTCTTAAGAGTAACTGTCACAGAATATATGATGCCTCCTTATTTTGAATGATAAAGCTTTAAAAATATTAGGTCCTAGTGTCTCCTTTAACTTTCAGGGAGTCCCTATTGTTATTCGATTTAGAGGTTTTTAAAAGTATATCATTCTGGAGTTAGAATGAATTCTAATTCTGATTTAACAACAGCTTTGATACATCCCCAAATCTTTCATTTTCATCATTAAAAAAAATTACCATTGTTGAGATTCTATGTATTATGTGCTTCCTTTGAAGGCAGGGACATTCTAGTTCACTGTTTCTTCATCATTGTTTTTCCAAGGAAAGCAGCATGCTTTCAACATTGGGATATATTTGAAATGCACGTCATCCCAGGAGTTGTAAAGAGGCTCTGAACCAGCTCCTACAAGTTTACCAGACTTGGGAGGAGACAAACACAGCCAATTCTAGTCCATGGAAAAGGCAGAACTGGGGCCGCTGACTCGGCTTCATCAGCTTTCCTTCTGTCAGGGCTTGGGCCCTCGAGGCTGCATCAAATGACGAGAGTTGGCTTCTCATGTAAAAAATTACAATCATCACTGCCGTAGAAATGCTGCTTGTATTTACTTTTACCACCCACACTTTTGAAATTTGGCAGCAGACAGAAATCTGAGCCATTTTCTAGAATCATGCATTAGATGAAGAGGAGGTCTTATCCTATAAGAGTGGGAGGGAAAGGCTGAAAAAGTGTCAAAACTGTGTGCATCGAGAGTCTGCGCCCAGTTGACTGTTAGGGATTAAGAGATGCCGCACCTAGAAGCATGTACTTTCACCCATATGCACACCACGCTCGAATTTAGGGAAAGAGAGTGATGGGCAGGTCTGTTCTGATCCCAGGCGGTCTGCAGTAACAAAATAAAAAGAATCTCTTACAGTGTTCAGGCAGGATCTAGAGAAGTAGGTTTTGGGAACCATGTGGGGATTTCTGTATCCAATGAGGATTTGGACTAGATAATGCTGCTCACCTTAAGATTTTATGAATTCCAGCCAAGGCCCTCCTTCTGCCCCAGGTAGAAATACACTCCTGCCATCAGTGACCCTCCACCCACTTGCTTCCCCAAACCAAAATAAGTTCTATGTAAATGTGGTTAATGAATCTGAGCTAATGTGAAAACCAGTGAAGTAAAATCCAGGATTTTCTTGCTTTCTCCAGTAGAATATTGTTCCCCTTCTGGAAACTGTCCATCCGTCTTGGTGGTTTAAACCCAAACAAGTGAGTCTAATGAAGGGTTTCTCAAGTAAGAGAAGAGGACAGGCGAGAGAGAGAGAGATCACACGTTTCTGTTAACCCAGCTCCCACGTGAGAAACATTTTGGATGGGATGCCTTGTGCAAGCTTCACGGCCATGGCAGTGATGTTTATGGAGAATCCGAGGGCTTTAAAAAGGAGTGTGTTTATAATGTGAAAAAAACTCTGTCTGTCACACACGGCAGCTGTTCTCTGTCTCTCTTTTTCCGTCCGTGTGGATGGACGCAGCGTTCGTGTGTCCACGTGTGGGGTGCACAGAAGTTGTGGGTTACTGCTGCTGTGTGGGCCCTCCCCCCCATTGGCACTGGAGATTTTTTTCTTCCATCACTGAAGAGGACACTCATGTATGATTGGTAGGTCATCTGGGGGCCATAATAAAGCTCCGCCAGATCTTTCCTCCTCTCTTTAGATTCCAAATCCTCCCCATCTCCCTTCCTGGGAAACTCCTTTGGTGCAGTGCTTCAAGGTGGGTAAAAGGGCAGGAACTGGGCAGGGGGGTTGGTGAGAGGGTGGTGGGAGGTGTCTGGGAGTGTCTTCTACTCCTCTTTCAGTTGGAAACTGCATCTGAAACCTGAGCCAGGAGGTGCTGGTCATACATCTGCAGCAGGGAAAGTTACTGTTATAACCTAGAGGACGAGGAAAGCAATGGAAAAAAGAAAACCTTGATGTGAACGTCACGTAAATCATGAAGCAAGGGCCCTGACTATCTAGCTACATCTAACCACGTCCCTTTTCTGAGATTGTCACGGTGCTTGATTCTGAAAGTCGTTCAGATGATCCAGGAGAAGATGCAGAAAAATAGCTAAAAGGCAGCACTGTCCAGTGGAACTTTCTGTGATGATGGAAACGTTCTATATCTGTGCTGTTCCAACAGTAGTGACCAGTCACTTGGCTATTGAGAGCTAGAAACGTGGCTAGTGTGATGGTGGAATAGAACTCTAGTTTTAATTAATTCACATTTAAATAGCCACCTGTGGCTAGCGGCTATAGTACAGGTCTAGGGCAGAATTGTGCAATAATGGAAATACTATAACCTCTTCTGTCCCATGTGGTAGCCACTGGCCATTGACTACTGAGCACTTGAAATGTGGTTACTGTGACTGAGGAACTGAATCTTTATTTTCATTTGCTTTTAATGAATTTAAATTTAAATCTGGAAAGCCCTTCATGACTACTGGTTACCATATTGGCAATACAATTTAAAGGAGAGTTTATGATGCAACGTGCTTTGCTGCTCTCAGAACGGTTGCTTTTCTCTTCTCTGCGATGACGTGCTCCACTCCTCTCTCGGTTGAAGAAGAACTACCCTAAAAGCACGTGTGTTCCCCATCACCTTCCTCATCCTTGTCGCCAACTTGTTTCTGGAGCCCATTAGAAAGTCCAGTGCAAAGCGGGTCAAGATCTGCTTCCTACCTGTGAATGTTCTCTCTGTGGACACGTGGACCAAATCTAATCCCCTAAGCGCCTGCACACTGCGCTGGTCTCCTGTCTGCCCAGGGGATTTATTTCTGAGAACACAGCTAAGTTTATTTTCTGAATTCATAATTCTCCAGGCTCCTGCTTCCTCTCATTGTTTGTTTTAGCCAGTTGTTTTGCTTTTGAAGCTTTATTCCACTGTTTTACCCTTTCCTCCTCCCCAGAGTCTATAATTTAACTGTGTTCATACAATTTGAAGGAGCTATCAGCTTCGGTTGGATTCCTTTTCTGTCCATGACATTGATGACCATCGCCACAAATATCACCTTCAAGGAGAAACAGAATCACCCTGAAACTCTACATCATTCCTGGCTTTACCAGTCCCGGGGAGTAACACTTGCAAATCATGAGAAAAAGAAACCAGAAGGAGACTCTATTGATCACTTCGAGCTTCAGTGCTTCATTTCACAGTTGAGAAAACTGAGGCCTAAAGAGTAAAAATGCCTACCCGGGGTCACTCAGGTATTAGCAGAACCAGGCCTGGAACCAGGTCTCCTGACCCCAAGTGCTTTTTTAAAATCATATCACACTGCCTCTCCAGAGGTGCTGAATGCCAGAAGAATAAGGTTTACATGAACATTATACAATCGCAAGACAGTGTAATAATGCCGTTAAAAGGGCTATTTAATTTCAAGAGGTCAGATTTCTAAAGGCTCTCTCCTATTGTGTGCCCTCCCTCAGGGCTGCAAGAGGAGCCCCTATTCAGCCTGCTTTGAAACTGCTGCCAGCACGGCCGAGCTCAGTCATGTGTGTATTGTCTGAGGCTGCTCAGAACTACGATAGCAGATTACGTGGCCCCTTGGCCCACAAACTCAAAAATATTTTCCACCTGACCCTTTATAGAAAATGTTTGCAGAACCCCGACGTAAATTAAAGTGTAGTAATAAGGTGTATTTGTTTCTTATGGGCTGTTGTTACAAATGACCACAAACTTAGTGGCTTGAAAACACCATCACTTATTGTCTTACAGTTCTGGAAGACAGAAGTCTGAAAATGGGTCTTCCTGGGCTAAAATCATGGTGTCAGTGGGTGGTGTTACTTGTGGCAGCTCTAGCGGAGAGTTGTCTGTTCCCTCGTCTTTTCCAGCTCCTAGAGGCCGCCTGAATTCCTGGTTTATGGTCACTTCCTTCATCTTTGAAGACAGAGGTGCAACGTCTTCAAATCTCCCTCCCTCTCTGCTCCTCTTCTCATATCTTCTTTGTTTCTGGCCCTCCTGCCTCCCTCTGTCAATTATAAAGACGTTTGTTTGTGATTACAGTGGGCTCATCCCGATAATCCAGGATAACCTCCTGTCGACTGAAGAAAAACACACCACCTAAAAGTTGCAAGATATGTTTTATTCGAGGACCTTGTTGAGGACTCTTGCCTGGGAGACAGCCTCTCAGATTGCCCTGAGGAACAGTTCCGATCAGGTAAGGGAAGAACCAGGATACATAGGAGTCTTTGCTGAAAACAAAACAAAACATGTAGTCGAACATCAAAAGATTACTGCTAATCCCAAAAACCAGACATCTCAGGTTAATGATTTTAGTGCTTTTCTAGGTATGGGGAGATGCAAGAGTCTGGGCTCATTGAAAGTATTCTTTAGATATGCACCTTGACTATCTAGGGCCAGTACCTTGTTTTTCTCCACCCTGAATCCCCCTCAGGGAGCACTGACGGGGCAGCTGCAGTGGCTGAAGTTTTGATGGCAGGCAACATTCCTTGTTCACTAGAATGGCAGGCAATGTTTTTGTCCACACTCTCATCTCAAGGTTAGTCTGTTTCCACCTTCATTTGATCTCCCTTATTTTGATTTCCCTTTGCCATGTAATATAACATATTCATAGGTTCTGCTGATTAGGATGTGGACAACTTTAACACGATCAAAATTCTGCTCATGACGTGAAGATCAGCGTGGCACTAAGCCTCCCAGAGGGACCTGGTGTTTACAGTGAGTGCCGCAGTGATGTGTTGTCATGCATTTACTTACATCCTTGAACAGGTCAGTTAAGTCTCAGCTTGGATGCTTCCTTATTACAGTGGAGATAATACTAGCTAATTCCTACAGTTGTTTGATGATTGAATGACTTAAGTAACATTCCTTGGACATGCCTTGGCAGGTAATGCTACTCAGTAAATGCCACTGCCCCTTCTCCTGTAGGCTGTGTGGTCGCTCCCGGGTGATGGGTCGTTTTGCAAAGACGTTGACTGCAACTACACGGCTTTCCTTTCTGGAAGAGAAGGCATTCCCTTGAGTCCTTTGTACTTTCATCCCCAATAGCAGCATGTATCTAGTTGTAGAATGCTAGATTATTATTATTATAAAAATAACGAGTCACTCCCTGACTTTTTTTTAAAACACAATAATCCATGGAGCACTGTTTAACAAATTGTATAAACACATCGGTGGTTTGTTTGTCAAGAGCTGTGCCCCACTCATCTCATTCATTCCATTCAGGGCCATCTGGGTAGGGGAAAACATATGGTGGAGGAACTGAGCTAAGGTCTTCCTCTATAGTTTCTTTCTGAAGTTTTTGTATTTTCTTTATGGCTGAGGGTCTAGGTACTGAGACACACCTGTATTAAGCCTTTATGACGGACTCCTTTTTTTTTTTTTTTTTTTATGACGGAGTCTTAACTACACTAATCGGTAGGTCCAGAGATAAAATGGATCGAGTAGGTGAATTCCAGAAAAATCCCCAAGTTTAACCACTTTCAACACTGCCTCATGATCAGGATTCTAAATCACATGGCATCTTTCACGTATACACAGTCTGGAGTAAGACTCGCTTCCCCTGGGATCGGTCGTGCCAGAAAAGAGGTTCCATTTGAGCAGAGCCATCCCCAATCGAGAGAGTGGTTGGGTGGCTTTGCCTCTGGGTGAAGGCTACATAGTTGAAGTTAGGAGAAGAGAGTACTTTTGTTGCTTTAAAGTCAATACAGATACTGAATCCTTGACCTTCAATTCTTGAATAAGAAGCAAAGAGATTCCTAAGCTGCTGGGAATATTAGCTACCATTTATTGGTCACTTTCAATGTACCAAGCCTTATTCTAGTGCTTTGCATTAACTCATGTAATCCTTCCCATACTCCAAAGAAGCAGATACTGCTACTATTATTCCTGTCTGACACAGGAGCAAATAATACTATTATCCCCATCAGGCAGGGAGAAGTTGAGTAACTTGCCCAAGGATGCACAGCTAGTAGGAGATAGAGGTTTCTAAGCCAGGTAGGGAGTCCCTGGAGGGCCTGAGGGAATTCAGGTCTTCTCTCTTCTTTATCTTCTCCCCAGGGCCGGGCAGTTCTAGAAGAGTAAAGCAGTCTTGCCAATAGAAAGAATAGAAGAAACTGGATGAGGACTAGTACAGGTTAGATCCAGAATTTTCTAGCATGTTTATGAATGGAAACCATAAAACCAATGTCAATTCTGTTATTTTCATTTCTTCCAGATTTCCCTCTTCTCTTTGTTATCGTTCTTCCCGATAAGTTTCTCTTTACTGTTATTTGAAAGTTATGGTAAGAACTAGCTTCTCTTTCTCAGCACTCTTTCCTTTAACAATGGGACCCTGTCAGCCTTTTTGTCCTGCTGCCTCCTTATCTTTCTCAGAGAAATTTAAAGTCCATATTAGCCACCAAACTTATGCTTTGTCAATGCTTTTAAGAAAGAACTGGAAAGCAAGATACAACTCAATTCAAACATCCAAGTTCTTGGCTTTATACCCATAGGATCTTTATACCCATAGGATCTCGGCTTGGCTTTATACAACCATAGCTGTTTGTGTATAGATAATGCATCTTGCTAGCAGCTCATTTTACCTCAGAGCTGCAGAGCACCTAAACGCTGAGGCAAAACCAAAGAAGGACTGCTACCTATGTGCACCAAGATTATACATAATCAAAACAGTATGTTCGTTGTTATGAGTGGGGTGTTTTTAAACAATTCGTGAAACAATGTTCTGTAGATTATTACAAAAAAAGAATCAGGGAGTAGAGAGTGATATAATGTGTCCCAGAATACTGGTGAAAAAGAAATGTGGAGTCATGTGTGGGAAGCACAGAAGGAACTTAAAAGAATACAAGAAGGTTAAGAACAAAAACTAGACTGAAGAAGGATATTAACAATGCGACTGTTTGTTGGGTAAATAGGCAGATTAGAATGAGAGATCTGATTGCTGCTGAGTCCCCCTAGGCAGTAGTTCGTTTAACATTTAATAACCACTTATTGAGCACCTACTGAACGCCTTCAGGGGTCCAAGTGCTGGTGGTACAGTGGCAAACAAAGTAGATGCTTTCTTATCAACTTTCTATGTTAGTGCAGGAGCCAGCCAAAAACTCAGTGAGTATATAATATGCAAGGTGGTGATGCGTGCAGAGTAAAAGGAAAGAGAGAGGGGTGAGAGGGAGAGTTCTATCTGATATAGAATAATAGAAGAAAGCCTGCCTGAGAAGGTGACATTTGAGTTGAGACCTGAAGGAAGCTAGGAACTGAGCTACACAGATATCTGGGGCAAAGAGCATTCCAGGCAGAGGGAAGAGCAGGCGCAAAGGCCCTGAGGTAGGAGTGCACTTGCGGGTATACAAAGACAAACAAGGAAGCCAGGAAGAGAGTAGAGGAAGAGGAAGTGGGGCTAAGTGGAGATTATGTTAGTGCCTGTAAGCCATCTAAGGACTCTGGTTTTTGGAACACAGGAGTGGCACGATCTGGCTTAGATTTTTAGAAGGATCACTTTCGCTCAGTGTGAAGCCAGACTCTGGGGAGGGAAAGACTATGTAGTATGAAAACTCTCTTCCAGATCTGCAAAGTATCAGTAAAACTAACTGTTCTCAACTATCTTAATGGAAGACTTTATTCAGGTAAAAGAAACAAAGCGTTTGGCATGATCGTTAAAAGACCCAAGGGGAGGGGGGAAGTATTGGGCAAATATAAACAACATTGCATTCAAAAGGTGCAGTTGAGACATGATTTCATTCTAGCATCTGCAATAGCCAAGTCATCATAGCACAATCAGAGCCAGCTGGGACCACGGAAGATGACTCCACATCCTGTTGATGCGCTACTTGGCACAGTGTGGATGGAAGCCAATGAGGATGGGAGGGATGGAGGCCCCATGACTGCTGCCAACCTTTGTTCAAAGCCAGTGGAAACTCTTGATTCAGCTCAACCCTTTTCTGTGGCTAGCTAGGGGGAAGAACTTAAAGGGAAGATGCTGAGGTTGCCATGATAAGTGTGGGCCTCCAACGTCCCACTGGAGCCAGTACTGAGACTTTTCCAGTTCCTTTCTAAAGTGGTAGGTCTTTCTGCTGGTAATGCTAGCTAGCACTTCTTCAGCATTTATGTGCCGGGTACCATGCTAACTTACCATATTCATTGTCTTATTAATTTGTTTTCACAACAGCTCAAGGTAGAAGGTAAATACTATTACTGTCATCCACATTTTATAGAACTGGGATCTGAAGTTTAGAGACTTTCATAAGAACTGGGATTCAAAGCCAGATCATCAGACTCCTGTCTGTACATTGAAACAATAACACACTGTCTCTCAGTGTTACTTGCCAATGCCTCACATGAGGAATGGCCTAACTGATGGCTAAGTTTATTCTAATTGGTTTCCCTTTAATAGATGTTGGCATGGTTTTGCATCACATGAGGTCTGCACATTCTCAGTACAGGTAATAAATAGCAAGGTATTAGGTTGAGGTGAGAAAATGCTTATTGCCAATATGCAAGGCCTACTTTTAGCAAACCTAGTAACATGAAACAATAGACTTACAAAACAGGCACTAGAGGGCCATGCTTGGCTGTAAACTTTTTCATTGCTTTGCCAAAGGATTTGCCAGAGGGTTCCTTTAAATAGTGGGCTCAGTAACATTTATTCAAGGGATCAGGGCTTCTGACAAATATAACTGCATGATTATCAGTGTGGAGATAGTTAATGGTTGTTGGTAAAATGGTTCATCTGGGGTAAAAAAGCATCTGAAATGGTTCCTCTAGTGCTGACAATCAAGCATCACAGTTTCAAAGTGAAAGCTTCCTATTGAACTGTTTTACAAGTTGGTAGCTTTTAACCAGGACTGAAAGGCATGCTTGCTACACACTAGCAGAGAAGTGCTGTGCGTTCACCATCAGGTTTTAGGTCCATATTACTTTCATACTATGGGGGCTTTTTCTCTAGTCTTGCCGTTCATAAAAATGGCTAGGTATTCTAGTGGCATTCTAGTAAATGCTCTGTAGATGATAATTTATTAATAAACTGGCTGGAGAAAGAAAGAGATGGAAATGGTAGGTTGTTTCTTTGTTCTTTCATCCTGACTACACAGTTCAATTCATCCATTCTTTGGGGTCTAGGAACAGATTCGTGGTGGAAACCAGAGTAGGTGAAGGCAGTGAGTTACACTGCTTCTCTCAAAGTTGGGAGAGTAGACTAAACCCCACCCTAGGCACCTGGGTTCCGTGTCAACCTATGTGGGCTGCACGAGCTAGGAAACAATCTTTGGGGCTGCAAGAGAAAAAGGGGGAATCACCTTCAGAATTCACAGCCACAGGTCTTCATCGAGAATTGTGGGATTAGCAAACTTACCCTTCTGCACTAAAGCTGAAGGCAGTGGATGGAGAGGCGAGCTTGGTGGATAGTCTAGAACCTTGTTTCTGGAAGACTATCAAACATATCATTTAATTCTGAACAGAAACCAACAATGTAAGTTCAGATGAAGCAAGCACCACATAAGATCAGATATGGTTTCCATTCCAGCCCCAAACAAGAATCTCCCCACCTGCGGTCCTGTTGGTTACCAAGGATCTGATATTGGCTTACTGATATTTGTGATGAACTCTGTGTTCACGTTTTCCCTGTTCAATCACTTGCTCAATATTTTTCCTTAATGGGAGTCGATGTGCTGAAACTCTTTCCAGAGGGCTTTCCCCCTCTAGGTAACTGTGAACTCTTTTTCTTCCTCCCCTTTTTTAATTGTTGATTTTTACTGTTTATAAGCATTTTCACAAATATTTTGAAGGATTATTTAAAATTAAAACCAGTACTTGTTCCCACCTTGATGTTAAAAGAAAAAAAGAGAGAGAGAAAGAGAGGAACAAGAAAATCACTTCTTCCCTGCACTTAGTCTATATTTTGGGCAAACCTTTCATCTTTTCAGTTGAATTAGAAACAACAACTAGATGCATGAAGGATTATAGGAGTGAGAACTATAAAGAATTTTAAACATCTTAAAAGCTTCAGCAATTCAAATTATCAATAGTTCCAGTGTATCTTATTTGGAGTCAATACGTTAATAGTACAATCTGGTAATTTTTGCTTATTAATTTTAGGAAAAAAACCCTTCATTTTAATGACGTCTCTATCAAGAAACAGTAATAATCTATACTAAATAACCATATATTCAAAGACATACTAATACTAATTTTATTGAAAAGAGCTATTTATGCTGATTGACTTACGTGTGAGAGAGCCTTTAGCCCCATCTGGGAAGTTTGTATTTTGGCTACAAATATCTTTCCAGGGCTGTAAACTGACAAGTTGGTTGTAGATTTTTTTTTTTAATTAAAAAAGAAGAAAAATGCAAGCAAGCCAGCATTTCCCTGAAACTTAGATCTGCCAGTGGAAGTGACTGTGGTCCCACCGTTCTTGTGTTTACTTTCCCTCCTTGTGGTCAAGGTACCATGCTGTTGCACGATAGTTTTTTACTGTGCATTGTATTTCAGTTCTAGAGGCCCAAGCTCCATTGAGTAAGTTGGGTGAGTTTAAGAGCAACTCTGAAGCAGAACTATCCGCACGGTTTAGTAGCTACTGTGAGTATATCATACGTGAGAGTTAATACACTATGAAGATACGTCCAATCCTTTCCAGTCACTTACATATGCTTTTTCCCTGAACAGAGTCTGCATTATGATTACTCTATTCATAAATCAAACGGCCCATTTAAAAGAGATTAAATGGAGGAAAAATTATTTCGAGGTTTGTTTGCCAGTGATTTTACTTATGCTAGTTCCCAAATCTTATGAGTAAACTGGGTTATTTTCAAGGAAACTGCTTCACCAATCAGTATATGCAAAGCATCTTGTGCAGAAGTGAGGTCCCTCCCGAAAGAAATTTTCAGGAATTTATTTCTATTTAGGAACAAAAGCTTAAGTTATGAGACGCTCTAACATCGTGTGTGTGTGTGTGTGTGTGTGTGTGTGTTTTGCCATAAAAAACAGCATTGTAGCGAATGTTCAAATACACAATGGCACTGCAGGCAGACTTTTGCTAGAATTTTCTGTGACAATGGGGTAGAGTCTAAATGCATCATGAGCAACACTGACCCAGGTCCAGGGAAACGGCTGCATATCATTTAAGAGAAAAGTGGCCTTTGCTTTCAGAAAGTTAATCTAGCCTGGAAATCTAAACTACAAGGGTCCCAGCACTTCATGTTTTTCATTCATTGTTCCTGTGTATCTTGGTAATGATGAATTACTAACATGCTCTTTTAGTTTTATTCCTAAACTCAGTCTCCAGAGTCTAAAGGGATCTTGTATCATTTCTAATAGCAAATCCATTCAAATCTATGTGTTAAGATGAGTAAATCACAGTTCTTGCCAAAAAGTCTAACAGTACTGATAACTACATGATATGATGTCATTATGTGTAAAGGCCACGAGATCTGTAAACATTTTGAGGTGAGGAGGGAATTCACTTTATTCCACAACTTTCAACACTTTTATACTTCAGTGTAAGATGTTTATTTTCTTTTACGTACATGTAAGTTAAATCCCGTGTAAGGAGGCAGAGCCCAGCGGTGGGGGGGGGGGGGGCGGGGGCGGGGAGGAGAGGGTGAAGGCACAGAGGCCGGAAGAAGGGGAGCAGTGGGTTCCTCCTCTGGGAAATTGTGCTTTACTGTCCAGGAATTCTGGGAATTTTCTCAAGCTTCTGGGCTGCCCTGAGAAAGTAGCTTGACCTTTGTGTGGCCAGTCAGTTTTGGAGATGAGATTCCAGCCTAGTGACTCGCTACTTGTAAAAGGGGCTCTGAATGTTTCCTTTCTAGTTTTTGTCTCTGTATTCCCTCTGTCATAAAAGTATCATCTGGGGCTTCCCTGGTGGTGCAGTGGTTAAGAATCCGCCTGCCAATGCAGGGGACATGGGTTCGAGCCCTGGTCTGGGAAGATCCCACATGCCGTGGAGCAACTAAGCCCATGCGCCACAGCTACTGAGCCTGCGCTCTAGAGCCTGTGAGCCACAACTACTGAGCCCGTGTGCTGCAACTACCGAAGCCTGCGCACCTAGAGCCCGTGGTCCGCAACAAGAGAAGCCATGACAATGCACCGCAATGAAGAGTAGACCCCGCTCGCCGCAACTAGAGAAAGCCCGCGCGCAGCAACAAAGACCAACGAAGTCAAAAAAAAAAAAAAAAAAGTATCATCTGGAAGCCTTTATAAACGAACCTTTCAGTGTTTTTTGAAGTCTGTAAAATACAAGCAAATTAGAGCGGTGTAATATCTTTAAAACTACTACAATCATTTTCTTTTCTACATGCAAACATTTAATGCTGATCCTAGGGTCTGGGATCGGAGCCTACTTTGAGCTGGCGGTGAGAGGCTGCTGGGCCGAGCGAACCGGGGACGCTCCCATGGCCCAGTTCGCGTTCGAGGGCGACCTGCACCCGCTGCTGCAGCCGGCTACACCCATCCCCAACGCAGCCCCTGCGCGCTGGCAGCGCAAAGCGAAGGAAGCCTCGGGCCGGGCCCCTCGCCTATGCGGGCAGCCAACCGATCCCACAGCGCCGGGAGGACCCCGGGGCCGAACGCCCGGCAAATCCAGCTCCAAGATTCAGACCACTCCCAGCAAACCTGGCGGCGATCGCTATATCCCCCGTTGCAGTGCTTCCCAGATGGAGGTCGCTAGCTTCCTCCCGAGCGAGGAGAACCAGCCCGAAGACAGTCCGACGCCCACCAAGAAGGAACATCAGAAAGCATGGGCTTTGAACCTGAACGGTTTTGATGTGGAGGAAGCCAAGATCCTTCGGCTCAGTGGAAAACCACAAAATGCCCCAGAGGGTGACCAGAACAGACTGAAAGTACTCTAGAGCCAGAAGGCCACGCCCAGCTCCAGCAGGAAGACCAGCCGTTACGTTCCTTCCCGGCCAGACAGGATCCTGGACGCCCCTGAAATCTGGAATGACTATTACCTGAACCTTGTGGATTGGAGCTCTGGGAATGTACTGGCTGTGGCTTTGGACAACAGTGCGTACTTGTGGAGCGCTAGCTCTGGTGACATCCTGCAGCTGCTGCAAATGGAGCAGCCTGGGGACTATACATCTTCTGTGGCCTGGATGAAGGAGGGCAGCTACCCGGCTGTGGGTACCAGCAGCGCTGAGGTGCAGCTATGGGATGTGCAACAGCAGAAACGGCTTCGAAACATGAACATTCTGCCCCAGTGGGCTCCCTCGGTTGGAATAGCTATATCCTGTGTAGTGGCTCACGCTCTGGCCACGTCCCACACCATGATGTTCGGGTAGCAGAACACCATGTGGCCACACTGAGTGGCCACAGCCAGGAAGTGTGTGCTCTGCGCTGGGCCCCAGAGGGACGACATTTAGCCAGTGGCGGCAACAATAACTTGTCAACATGTGGCCTGGTGCTCCTGGAGAGGGTGGCTGGGTTCCTCTGCAGACATTCACCCAGCATCAAGAGGCTGTCAAGGCCGTAGCTTGGTGTCCCTGGCAGCCCAATGTCCTGGCAACTGGAGGGGGCACAAGTGATCGACACATTCGTATCTGGAACGTCTGCTCTGGGGCCTGTCTGAGTGCTGTGGATGCCCATTCCCAGGTGCGCTCCATCCTCTGGTCTCCCCACTACAAGGAGCTCATCTCAGGCCATGGCTTTGCCCAGAACCAGCTGGTTATTTGGAAGTACCCAACCATGGCCAAGGTGGCTGAGCTGAAAGGTCACACAGCCCAGGTCCTTAGTCTGACCATGAGCCCAGATGGGGCTACAGTGGCATCAGCAGCAGCAGCAGAGACCCTGCGGCTGTGGCGCTGCTTTGAGTTGGACCCTGCCTGGCAGCGGGAGCAAGAGATGGCCAGCACAGCCAAAAGCAGCCTCATCCACCAAGGCATCTGTTAAGGACCAACTCACCTCAGTTTTTTGTGCTATTTTTTTTTTTTTTTTTTTTTTTTACTTTTCTAATAAAGTCACGTCTCCCTCTTAAAAAAAAAAAAAAAATGATCCTAGTATGTGACCTTGCCTTGAATGTTCAGTATCCTAAAAATTAATTTGCCATTTGTCTTATAAATGATTTTCAAAAATTGTGTGCATTATGGTATGCTTGAATACATTACCGAATTTAACTGTATTTCTTTCCTGTCATTCATTGTTTAGAAGAAACAACATACTCACAAAACAGTTCATGGAATATAAAAAGCCAAAATTCTTGTGACATTAAATACTGAAGCTTTGTATTAATTACTCCAATATATATCTTTATATGATTATAGTTTACAATATCCCTGAGCATATGAACTACGACAGACTTATTTATCCCCAATTCTAACCATATTTCCAGACCTAGGCAGGCACTTAGCATGTGTTCAATAAATGTTTGTTTAGGGAATTAATGTAAGCCTGAAAGAAAAGGCATTGAAGTGCACATGTTTGTTATAGACTGAAAGTTTATGTTCCCCCCCCCAAATTCATATGTTGAAATCTTAATTTAAAAAGTGGGGCTTTTGAGAGGTGATTAGGTCATGATGCTGGAACCCTCATGAATGGGATTAGCAGCCTTATAAAAGAGACCCAGAGTACAAGAATGTACACTCTTGTGCTTTTGAAAAGGATACATAATTTAAATAGCAGAGATAAACTCATTGCCAGAAGAATGAAGTGAATTTGGAAGTGGATCCTTCCCTAATGGAATCTGAGATGAGACCTCAGCTCTGGCAGAAACTATGATTGCAGCCTTTTGAGACCCTAAGCAGAGGACCCAGTGAAGCCATGCCAGACTCCTCCCACAGAAGCTGGGATTGGAACCAAGATGGCGGAGTAGAAGGACGTGCTCTCACTCCCTCTTGCAAGAACACCAGAATCACTACTAGCTGCTGGACAATCATCGACAGGAAGACACTGGAACTCACCAAAAAAGATACCCCACATCCAAAGACAAAAGAGAAGCCACAATGAGACGGTAGGAGGGGCGCAATCACAGTAAAATCAAATCCCATAAACGCTGGGTGGGTGACTCACAAACTGGAGAACACTTGTACCACAGAAGTCCACCCACTGGAGTGAAGGTTCTGAGCCCGTCAGGCTTCCCAACCTGGGGGTCCGGCAATGGGAGGAGGAATTCCTAGAGAATCAGACTTTGAAGGCTACTGGGATTTGATTGCGGGACTTCGACAGAACTGGGGGAAACAGAGACTCCACTCTTGGAGGACACACACAAAGTAGTGTGCGCATCGGGACCCAGGGGAAGGAGCAGTGACCACAGGGGAGACTGAACCAGACCTACATGCTGGTGTTGGGGGGGTCTCCTGCAGAGGCAGGGTGTGGCTGTGGCTCACCGTGGGGACGAGGACACTGGCAGCAGAAGTTCTGGGAAGTACTCTTTGGCGTGAGCCCTCCCAGAGTCCGCCATTAGCCCCACCAAAGAGCCCAGGTAGGCGCCAGTGTTGGGTCGCCTCAGGCCAAACAACCAACAGGGAGGGAACCCAGCCCCACACATCAGCAGTCAAGCGGATTAAAGTTTTACTGAGCTCTGCCCACCAGAGCAACAGTCAGCTATACCCACCACCAGTCCCTCCCATCAGAAAACTTGCATAAGCCTCTTAGATAGCCTCATCCACCAGAGGGCAAACAGCAGAAGCAAGAAGAACTACAATCCTGCAGCCTGTGGAACAAAAACCACATTCACAGAAAGAGAGACAAGATGAAAAGGCAGAGGGCTATGTACCAGATGAAGGAACAAGATAAAACCCCCAAAAAACAACTAAATGAAGTGGAGATAGGCAACCTTCCAGAAAAAGAATTCAGAATAATGATAGTGAAGATGATCCAGGACCTCGGAAAAAGAATGGAGGCAAAGATCGAGAAGATGCAAGAAATGTTTAACAAAGACCTAGAAGAATTGAAGAACAAACAAACAGAGATGAACAATTCAATAACTGAAATGAAAACTACACTAGAAGGAATCAATAGCAGAATAACTGAGGCAGAAGAACGGATAAGTGACCTGGAAGACAGAATGGTGGAATTCACTGCTGCAGAACAGAATAAAGGAAAAAGAATGAAAAGAAGTGAAGATGGCCTAAGAGACCTCTGGGACAACATTAAACGCAACAACATTAGCATTATAGGGGTCCCAGAAGGAGAAGAGAGAGAGAAAGGACCTGAGAAAATATTTGAAGAGATTATAGTCAAAAACTTCCCTAACATGGGAAAGGAAATAGCCACCCAAGGCCAGGAAGCACAGAGAGTCCCAGGCAGGATAAACCCAAGGAGAAACACGCTGAGACACATAGTAATCAAATCAGCAAAAATTAAGGACAAAGGAAAATTATTCAAAGCAGCAAGGGAAAAACGACAAATAACATACAAGGGAAGTCCCATAAGGTTAACAGCTGATTTCTCAGCAGAGACTCTATGAGCCAGAAGGGAGTGGCATGATAAACTTAAAGTGATGAAAGGGAAGAACCTACAAACAAGATTACTCTACCCAGCAAGGATCTCATTCAGATTCAACAGAGAAATCAAAAGCTTTACAGACAAGCAAAAGCTAAGAGAATTCAGCACCACCAAACCAGCTCTACAACAAATGCTAAAGGAACTTCTCTAAGTGGGAAACACAAGAGAAGAAAAGGACCTACAAAAACAAACCCAAAACAATTAAGAAAATGGTCATAGGAACATATATATCAATAATTACCTTAAATGTGAATGGATTAAATGCTCCAACCAAAAGACACAGGCTTGCTGAATGGATACAAAAACAAGACCCATATATATGCTGTCTACAAGAGACCCACTTCAGACCTAAGGACACATTCAGACTGAAAGTGAGGGGATGGAAAAAGATATTCCATGCGAATGGAAATCAAAAGAAAGCTGGAGTACCAATACTCATATCAGATAAAATAGACTTTAAAATAAGGAATGTTACAAGAGACAAGGAAGGACACTACAAAATGATCAAAGGATCAATCCAAGAAGAAGATATAACAATTATAAATATACATGCACCCAACATAGGAGCACCTCAATACATAAGGCAACTGCTAACAGCTATAAAAGAGGTAATCGACAGTAACACACAATAATAGTGGGGGACTTTAACACCTCACTTACACCAATGGACAGATCATTCAAACAGAAAATTAATAAGGAAACACAAGCTTTAAATGACACAATAGACCAGATAGATTTAATTGATATTTATAAGACATTCCATCCAAAAACAGCAGATTACACTTTCTTCTCAAGTGCGCACGGAACATTCTCCAGGATAGATCACATCTTGGGTCACAAATCAAGTCTCAGTAAATTTAAGAAAACTGAAATCATGTCAAGCATCTTTTCTGACCACAACACTACGAGATTAGAAATCAGTTACAGGGAAAAAAAACGTAAAAAACACAAACACATGGAGGCTAGACAATATGTTACTAAATAACCAAGAGATGACTGAAGAAATCAAAGAGGAAATCAAAAAATACCTAGAGACAAATGACAATGAAAACACGATGGTCCAAAACCTATGGGATGCAGCAAAAGCCGTTCTAAGAGGGAAGTTTATAGCAATACAAGCCTACCTCAAGAAACAAGAAAAATCTCAAATAAACAATCTAACCCTAGACCTAAAGGAACTAGAGAAAGAAGAACAAACAAAACCCAAAGTTAGTAGAAGGAAAGAAATCATAAAGATCAGAGCAGAAATAAATAAAACAGAAGCAAAGAAAACAATAGCAAAGGTCAATAAAACTAAAAGCTGGTTCTTTGAGAAGATAAACAAAATTGGTAGCCAGACTCATCAAGAAAAAGAGGGAGAGGACTCAAATCAATAAAATTAGAAACGAAAAAGGAGAAGTTACAACAGACACCGCAGAAATACAAAGCATCCTAAGAGACTACTACAAGCAACTCCATGCCAATAAAATGGACAACCTGGAAGAAATGGACGAATTCTTAGAAAGGTGTAAACTTCCAAGACTGAACCAGGAAGAAATAGAAAATATGAACAGACCAATCACAAGTAATGAAATTGAAACTGTGATTAAAAATCTTCCAACAAACAGAAGTCCAGGACCAGATGGCTTCACAGGTGAATTCTATCAAACATTTAGAGAAGAGCTAACACCCATCCTTCTCAAACTCTTCCAAAAAATTGCAGAGGAAGGAACACTCCCAAACTCATTCTAGGAGGCCACCATCACCCTGACACCAAAACCGGACAAAGATACTACAAAAAAAGAAAATTACAGACCAATATCACTGATGAATATAGATGCAAAAATCCTCAACAAAATACTAGCAAACAGAGTCCAACAACACATTAAAAGGATCATACACCATGATCAAGTGGGATTTATCTCAGGGATGCAAGGATTCTTCAATATACGCAAATCAATCAATGCGATACACCATATTAACAAAATGAAGAATAAAAACCGTATGATCATCTCAATAGATGCAGAAAAAGCTTCTGACAAAATTCAACACCCATTTATGATAAAAACTCTCCAGAAAGTGGGCATAGAGGGAACCTACCTCAACATAATAAAGGCCATATACGACAAACCCACAGCAAACATCATTCTCAATGGTGAAAAACCGAAAGCATTTCCTCCAAGATCAGGAACAAGACAAGGATGTCCACTCTCCCCACTGTTATTCAACATAGTTTAGGAAGTCCTAGCCACGGCAATCAGAGAAGAAAAAGAAATAAAAGGAATACAAATTGGAAAAGAAGAAGTAAAACTGTCACTGTTTGCAGGTGACATGATACTATACATAGAGAATCCTAAAGATGTCACCAGAAAACTACTAGAGCTAACCAATGAATTTGGTAAAGTAGCAGGATACAAAATAAATACACAGAAATCTCTTGCATTCCTATACACTAATGATGAAAAATTGGAAAGAGAAATTAAGGAAACACTCCCATTTACCATTGCAACAAAAAGAATAAAATACCTAGGAATAAACCTACCTAGGGAGAGAAAAGACCTGTATGCAGAAAACTATAAGACACTGATGAAAGAAATTAAAGATGATACCAACAGATGGAGAGATATACCATGTTCTTGGATTGGAAGAATCAATATTGTGAAAATGACTATACTACCCAAAGCAATCTACAGATTCAATGCAATCCCTATCAAATTACCAATGGCATTTTTTACGGAACTAGATCAAAAAATCTTAAAATTTTATGGAGACACCAAAGACCCCGGATAGCCAAAGCGGTCTTGAGGGAAAAAAATGGAGCTGGAGGAATCAGACTCCCTGACTTCAGTCTATACTGTAAAGCTACAGTAATCAAGACAATAGGATACTGGCACAAAAACAGAAACATAGATCAATGGAACAAGATAGAAAGCCCAGAGATAAACCCATGCACCTATGGTTAACTAATCTATGACAAAGGAGGCAAGGATATACAATGGAGAAAAGACAGTCTCTTCAATAAGTGGTGCTGGGAAAACTGGACAGCTACATGTAAAAGAATGAAATTAGAACACTCCCTAACACCATACACAAAAATAAACTCAAAATGGACTAGAGACCTAAATGCAAGACCGGACACTATAAAACTCTTAGAGGAAAACATAGGAAGAACACTCTATGACATAAATCACAGTAAGATCTTTCTTGATCCACCTCCTAGAGTAATGGAAATAAAAACAAAAATAAACAAATGGGACCTAATGAAACTTCAAAGCTTTTGCACAGCAAAGGAAACCATAAACAAGACAAAAAGGCAACCCTCAGAATAGGAGAAAATATTTGCAAACGAATCAACAGACAAAGGATTAATCTCCAAAATACATAAACAGCTCATGCAGCTCAACAGTAAAAAAACAAACAACCCAATCCAAAAATGGGCAGAAGACCTAAATAGATATTTCTCCAAAGAAGACATACAGATGACCAAGAAGCACATGAAAAGCTGCCCAACGTCACTAATTATTAGAGAAATGCAAATCAAAACTACAATGAGGTATCACCTCACACCAGTTAGAATGGGCATCGTCAGAAAATCTACAAACAACAAATGCTGGAGAGGGTGTGGAGAAAAGGGAACCCTCTTGCACTGTTGGTGGGAATGTAAATTGATACAGCCACTATGGAGAACAGTATGGAGGTTCCTTAAAGAACTAAAAATAGAATTACCATATGACCCAGCAATCCCACTACTGGGCATATACCCAGAGAAAACCATAATTCAAAAAGACACATGCACCCCAATGTTCATTGCAGCACTATTTACAATAGCCAGGTCATGGAAGCAACCTAAATGCTCACCGACAGATGAATGGATAAATAAGATGTGGTACATATATACAATGCAATATTACTCAGCCGTAAAAAGGAATGAAATTGGGTCATTTGTTGAGACGTGGATGGATCTAGAGACTGTCATACAGAGTGTAGTAAGTCAGAAAGAGAAAAACAATTATCGTATATTAACGCATATATGAGGAACCTAGAAAAATGGTACAGATGAACCGGTTGCAGGGCAGAAATTGAGACACAGATGTAGAGAACAAACCTATGGACACCAAGAGGGGAAAGCGGTGGGGTGGTGTGGGTGGTGGTGTGATGAATTGGGTGATTGGGATTGACATGTATACAGTGATGTGTATAAAATTGATGACTAATAAGAACCTGCTGTATAAAAAAATAAATAAAATAAAATTCAAAAAAAGAGAGACCCAGAGAGCTCCTTCCCCCTTTTACCATGTAGAGACACAGCAGGAATATGGCCATCTATGAAACAGATACCAAATCTACCGGAGCCTTGACCTTGGACTTCTCAGCCTCCAGAACTGTGAGAAAAAAGTTTCTGTTGTTTATAAGCCACCCAATCTACCAAACAGACTAACCCATGTTTTTATACACATAATGATATTTATCATGGACTTACTTTTAATCTGTTTTTTGATTGTCTCAGAATTTATTCAATGGAATTAAAACATTTGAACATCTCACATGTAATATTAATGGTACACCAAACATTACAATTATTAACAAATCCATACCATGTCAGTACTAAGGCACTTGATTTGCATAGAGACAGACAGAACAAAATCTGTTTTATTTGCATGAAGCACCTTACTTAGAACTGGAATTCATCCTCTTATTACCACCATCCATCCATGCTCGAGACTCGGCCTGTGTGCATGCCATCTTGTTTTGGGGGTGCGGCGGAGATAAACAAGAGCACATTGAGTGAGGATCGGTGCTTCACTCGGCAGTATACAGCCTCTAGGAGACGATACACATCGTTTTTTTAGAAGTTTGCTTTCTTCAATTATATGATTGTAAAACACTGAGCCCCAGCTCACATGGTCTTGGAGAATCTCGGGTAAACAACTTCACATTCTTTACTCTCAACCTGACGAACAACTGTGTAATTCTAAGTTCCCATGAGGCCGTGGGTTTGACTTTCTTGGACTCTGCCCAGGGTCTGGAACTAGGTGGTTTCTTTATTTGATAAGTTCCCTGGCTAAAGTTTCAACGAGACTGGAATTATTCTCAGGGAAATGCTATCTCTTTATCTTAAGAAAGGTTCTTTGGACCAAATTTTCAGTGTTCTGGTTGATCGAAAGTATTAGGAGTGTTTGCTGTCAGAGAGTCTCATCCCTTATTGGTGGAAAATAAAAACAGTCTATCTGAACCATGAGAAGGATGACAGGATGTTCTATTCCAAAACCCCTTCATTTTTTTCAGATGGGGAATTGGAGGCCCAGAGAGGTTAATTGAAGTCATGCTTGCTGTGCACTTGGGGCAGGAACGGGATCCTTGGTATAGAGAATGAAACATGGTTCCTTAAACATCCTTGCCTGGTTATAAATTACTCTTTAAGTCCCTGATTGTGTGCAGAGTCTGTGAACTTGGCTGAGTGTTACTGTTCACAAGTGTATCTTTTTACTTAAGGATTAGAAAGTGTGTGCTGACTTAGCACAGGTGAGCTTTGATCTTGGCCAAGGTCAATGTCGAAAATTGCATCTTTTATGCAAGAGGAACAGGAAAATCCAGTATGAGATTTCACATACCTATTTATTCTCCTGATAAGCTTCACATTTCCTAATGCTCTAGCTTTCACTTCCCCTGCAAATGATTTGATTGTATGTACCTCTCCATCACGATTTTGGTTTCTCTGAAATGGGATAAGTAGTGGTCTAAGTCTCAGTCTGCCTCACTCAGTCATTCTCCCTCAGTCATTAGATATTTGGCTCTAGTCTATATTATCTATTCAGTTCTTAACATTTAAATTTTTGTAGGTTACTTTTTTTTCCTGAGTTTTCCCCCTAAGTATAAGCTAAGCTACTAAAAGAAAACAGGCTTAGCTCAGTGTCTTTTACATCATTAATGCTAAATAACATTCCTGAAGCTACTTGAAAACCCAAATTTTATAGGGTGAGCTACTTAAAAGTGATTATGGAAAGGCGTGAATTTACTGTTTGGCAGAGACGAATTTCCACAGAATTGCACAGAGCCAAGTGTTCCTACATTTGCACAAGTTCATCTTTCCGGGGATTTCTGTGCACAGATCAAACCTCTACAAACATTTTTGTCATCCCTTTCTTGGTTCCTTTTCTCCTAGGACCAATTGTTTGAATTACCAGGTGCTTGACCATCTTCTTGTAGGGGCTAGTTTGAAAATTTCGAGCTATTCCCCTGTTCTTCTTAATGGACATGTGTGTCCTCAAAAGAAATGACCATGAATTGGCCAGTGTTCTGTGGACAATGTCCTCCAAAACTCTTGTATATTTACTGACAGATAATGGACTGTACTGGGGGTGGGAAACACTGCCCTTGGCTTGATTCCATCCCATCTATATGATATTATTGCTTGGCCACTAATTCTGTGCCCAGAGAATTTTTTCTTTGTGGATATGCCTTTAAGACAGATAACAAAAAGGCTTAAAGCCACCAGGCAATTCCAGAAGGAGGGTAATTTCTTTGTTGGGCTTGTGTTGAGGTCTCTGTTCTCAAGGTTAATTACACATTTGGTTAATTGGTTTAATTAGTTAATTGGTTTGCTGAGTCTGCCTCCCTGGTGAGAATGACAAGACCCAGGGAACTGCCAATTCATGCATAGATATGCCCTTTCATTGCTTGTGGCTTATAACCAAGGCGCACACACTGCTTGCTTAAAGAGTTTGTTTTGGGGGAATCTACTTCTTGTTCTCTGAAAGAGGTTTTCTTTTTCTTTAGGATACAAGTAGAGAAAAATGCCAGTTTACTGCCAATTCCAGAAAAGTCTGCTTTTCTTCAGCAAGGAAGGAGGTGGGAATGACAGGTCCCAGGAACAGGAGGCATGGCTGTGGGGAAGAGCTGTTGGCTGGGAGGTGATGAATATCAGCCTGAGATTTGGAGGCGTTGTCTCCCCTCGGGCGGAAAAGACCAGAAAAAGAAAAGGGATTCAGTGTGTCAATCCTGAACGCTAACATTTTCCGAATAACCAATGAAAATTAATTCTTTCTAGATTGCTGGTGGAATCAAAGGAAACAGAGATATAGTTTTTTTTTTTGTTTTTTGGCCTTGCCATGTGGCATGTGGGGTCCTAGTTCCCCAACCAGGGATCGAACCCACGCCCCCTGCAGTGGAAGCACGGAGTCTTAACCACTGGATTGCCAGGGAAGTCCCAGAAACATAGTTTTTAACCATAGATGGGTTTTACAGTTATAGACTGTCTAATCATTTCTAATCCTTCCTATTTTCAATTTGCCTAAAATCGTATTTTTCCCAAGATGATGTTATGGATGTTGAACAGATCATTAGCAGATGTTGTTTGCCATCCTAGGGGATCAAATCTTGGAGAAGAAATGCTTGATGAATTGCTGAATTGCCCTTTTTCCTTGATGAATTGCACTCACAGTGGAGTGAGTTGAGGCCTGGTCTAGCCATGCATATTGACTCACATGGTTCTGAGATATCTGGAAAGAACGTGGCTAAAGATCTTAAAGCTGGTCTATATCCCTTTAAGGAGCATAATTATCCATTTTAGGAATGGTGCTGTTTTGTCCTAAGCAACTCTAATTGTTGGGTTTCTCATTTCAATCTGCGGCATTAACAAATTGTAACCTCCCTTGTCAGACTCACCTCAGAATCTTCTTTCCTTTCCTCACAATTAGAGAGCTTTTTGTAATCCTTAATCAAACATTTCTTTGAGCAAGCTTAATTGCATCTCATTCCAGCTTTGTTGACCAGTGTGGCTAATTGATCTTTTTTTCTTCCATCATATTGCTTTATGTGCTTTAAGGGCAATTATTGCTCTTTTCATTTCATTGTCTCTGAATCGCCAAATGTTCCTTTTAAAATTATAGTTATTTTAAAAAAATCATAGAAGTCATATAACAGTAGTACTATTTGGCCTTTGTTTTTCCTTCTGAATCAGGCTTTCTATTGTTCCCTACAAATCATACTTCGAGTGACATTTTTCTTCAGATGTGAGGTTTGAAAACCAAACATGAGCCCAGCATCCCCTAACCAGAGCAGAAGTCTGTGGCAGAAGTTCTCATGCTTTGTGCCATGTGGGGAACTCTTGTTCATACACCCCAGTGTCAGAGGCCATTTCCTCTTTTTTTTTAGGGAGGCTGGGGGGAGAAAGGCGGGTGGTAACACTGTCTCATTGATGACTCATGTTCCTGTGTCTATGAGCTTTGGGTGAATGCCGGTGGAACTCTCCAGAGCAGTGTTTTCAGGGTGGGCAGCCTCACTTAACGGGTCTGATTCCTTCTGCTTTTTTATGCCTTTCTGCCAAATTCTGGCTAGGTGTTCACATAGCATCATACCCTTAGTGAGGAAACAGGAAATGAGAACAGAACTGCTTTAGACCAGACTTGGGGCAAAAAACAAAAAAGAAAGAAAAAAAGAAAACAACAGCAGCAACCAAAAAAATCCCAGAGGGGAAAAGAGGGTGATTGAAGGCAGAGAAAGAAATGAGAGGCATAGGAACAACCTTGAGAAAAAGGCGAAAGGTATAGAATTGCATTTAAAAAATTAGCCTTGTTCTGGCTATTCCTGCCTTTGTGTAGATGGAAAGGAGACGGTTTGGTCTCCAACTCTAAAACGTTCTAGCTGTGGATCTGTGGGCCCAGACGTGTTCTGTGTGAAAGAGGTTTTAATCATCTGCTGACTGTTCCTGGCACCTTGGCAAAGGCTAGCTCAGTCAGCCCCGTGCATTAGGGTGGGCTCTGCGGAGGAGGAGGGGGAAGGAAAGAGGGAGGAGAGAGCAGCCCCGGAGAAGGATGAGGTGATCCTGCTGGGAGGCTCCCTCCAGGGAAGCCAGCAGCCTGGTGAGTCAGCAAAGTCCAGCCATGGGTCCCAGGAGAGTGGTCACAGACAGCAGGAGGCAACGAGGTGATGGATAAGCTCCCCGGGGCCACAGGAAAGATGCAGGTATATGGCTCAGTTTCCTGGGGGCTGCACTTGATTTAATAAAACAGCTAGATGAGCAAGGCTTTCATGAGAATTAGCCAGTAGTCCCATACTGTATTTTTACCCTCTAAAATGATTAACTTGAGGTTTAACTATTGTTAGTTGTAACCTAATCACCTCTTCTGATGAGAAGATTTTTGTTTTCTTGCCTTTATCGAATATTAACGGAAGCTGTTAGTGTCAGCTATAAACTAACATTAAATATTTGCCTTGGAGGCCAGTAAAGTCAGAGATAAGACCGAAGCTGGGATCACACATGCCCCCGGTTTCGCCATCTGCAAAATGATGAAGGTGAGCTTAATCCAAACTGGCTGCCAGGACGCTTGTAGCACCTTCAGATTTTCTTATCTTACGGGGGACGTGACCAGTCCTCTGCTCTGCGCTGGAGATACAACTTCGACTACTATGTCTGCCGGCAATAGAAATGATACAAGCCACCGCTTACCTAGGCTTGCTATGCGCCAAACGCTGTTCTAAGTAACACCTAGTACACACACATTCAGTCATTTATCCTCCAAACTATGAGGAATGTTGTGTTATATTTTCACATTTTACAAATAAGGAGACAGACACAGAAAAGTTAAAACTGGGGGGAGGGGTAAATTAGGAATTTGGGATTAACATATACATACTACTATATATAAAATAGATAAACAACAAAGACCTACTGTATAACACAGGGAACTATATTTAATATCTTGTAATAACCTATAATGAAAAAGAATCTGAAGAAGAACCTATATATACTCAGTTACCCATATACTTATATACATGTCTATATATAACTGATTCACTTTGCTGTACACCTGAAACTTACACAACATTGTAAATTAACTATACTTCAATTTAAAAAAAGGTTAAAAAATAAAAAAGAAAAGTTAGAATTGCCCCTATGAGGTGGCAGGGCAGGAACACAGGGTTGTGGGGATGACTAACCAGATAGATTCACATCCTGCCTTCAGAAAGCTGGCAGTCTAGTAAGGGCAGGGGCCACTAAACCCTCAATTGCAATGAAGTGCTATTGCCGGAGCAAATAAACACATAGCAGAGGCAACCAGCTGAATGTGAAGGTCAGGCAAGGCTGCCCAGGAAAAGTGTTACATGAGACGCGTCTGATGGCCGGGGGGTGGGGGAGGGGTGGCCGGCAGAGTGCAGGGTAAACAGCCTGCTGAGAACAGATGTTGGAAGTCTAAGGATGAAAAGGAGCTGAATGTGGGTGGGATGTTAAGAACGAGCTGGGGGCGTGGTTTGAGGCTGAAGGCAGCAGCTGCATTGGGGAAGGCCCTTGAGTCGAATTTAAGAGTGGACTTCATCCCTATCATGAAAGCAGCCCATCATAAGGTGTGGCTATTGTGGGAGAATTGGATGGGGCTTCGATTAGAGGCTGAGATCTGAGAAGAAACTCTTTAGTAATAGGGATTAGGGCTGGGGCAATGGCCGTGAGACTGGAGAGAAGATGGGTTTGAAAGCTGATGAAGAGGTAGGGCTGAGAGACTTAGTGGTTGACCGGAAGTCAAGGATTCAGGCCTGGGCAGCTGGGTCACTGGAGGTGCCACGGGCTGAGGGAGAGAACAGGTCAGACCCTCTCTTTCCCTCCCCTGTAGCCCTTTCATGTCCTGTGTGGAAACTTCCAACGGAGACAGAAGACTGGTAAGCTTCTGGAATAAACAGCAGAGCCTGGGAAGACCTGGGAAGACCTGCTGCCTCGCCCAGGCCCTCTTTGTATGGGGGTGCTGCCCCCCAGCTGCATAATTGCTTGAGAGGCCACCTGTGACCCTCTCCAAAAAATGCTCTTGACTCACAGGAACCATCTTGCCTGGAGGTGCCTGGGCAGATACCCCAAGACCCCTGCCCACCAGACACACACTGGGGGCTGCCTAGTGAACTGACAGGTGTGGTGATAGGAAGAGCCAGCCTCCTTACTTCAAGGTGGGACAATTCTGTGGTTTGATTGATGGTGCCGGGACCCCCTCACGCCATGGACCAGGCTGAGACTAGGCTTTCCTGAGACCACATCCTGTCTCCCCTCCTCCCTCTTCCTCATCCCCCTTCTCTCTCTCTCTCTGTTATGGACTTAACTGTGTCCTCTCAAAATTCGTGTGTTGAATCCCTAACCTCCAGTACCTCAAAGTGGGACTGTATTTGGAGAGGGCCTTTAAAGAGGTAATGAAGTTAATGAGGCCGTTAGAGTGAGCCCTAATTCAATATGACTGATGTCCTTATAAGAGGAGGAGACTGGGACACCCACGGGTCACCAGGGCTGTGCATGAACAGAGGGACGACCACGAGAAGAGGTAGCATGAGGGCAGTCATTGCAAGCAAGGGGAGAGGCCTCAGGAGAAACCAAGCCTGCCAACACCTTTTTTTAAAATTTTAATTTTATTGGAGTATAGTTGATTTACAATGTTGTGTGAGTTTCAGGTGTACAGCAAAGTGATTCAGTTATACATATACATATATTCATTTTTTTTTCAGATTCTTTTCTCATATAGGTTATCACAGAATACTGAGTAGAGTTCCCTGTGTTATATAGTAGGTCCTTGTTGGTTATCTACTTTATATATAGTAGTGCTTGTATGTTCATCCCAAGCTCCTAAATTATCCCTCCTCCCCCATGTTTCCCCTTTGGTAACCATAAGTTTGTTTTTGAAGTCTGTGAGTCTGTTTTTGTTTTGTAAATAAGTTCATTTATATCATTTTTAAAAATTAGACTCCACATATGAGTGATATCATATTATATTTGTCCTTCTCTGTCTGACCCAATACACCTTGATCTTGGACTTCCAGCCTCCAGGATTGTGAGAAAATAAACATCTGTTGTTTAAGCCACTGTGGTGCTTTGTTATAGCAGCTCTAGGAAACAAATACACTCCCTTACCTGTTTTTCCTGAAGAGCAGTCCCTCAATAAACCCCAAGCACTGGGACCCTGGTCTCAGGCTTGGCTTCTAGGGGACGTGACTCAGGACACCAAAGCGCTAAGGAAAAAATGTTGGGTTGTATTCCAAACGTGTCAGCCCTTTGTTGATTATTTTATTAACTTGTTAGAGGAGAGCGAATACCCAGGAAACAGAAAGGCTGACCAAGGGCTCCCAAGGTCTGTCTGTTCTGGAGCTTGTCCAGGCTTTAGAGGAGGGGGGGTCCCTGAGTTTCATCTAAGACTAGAGTCTCTCTCTTTTTCTCAGTTGCTCGGTCTTCCACGTCTTAAAAAAGTGTAAGGAAAAATAAGTTTCACTGTATAGGTAAATTTGTTTCTGGTTAAATGGGAAAGAAATGATTGAAGCCAATTTCAGTCTATTAGAAGGTAAACATCTTTTAAAATTTCTTGACACCAAATGCTTGTCTTTACCCTCTGGCTTTACCCTCTGGCTTTGTACATTGGAGAGACATGAAGGGACAAAGAGAGTTAGAAAATGATCTGGGATCAAATTCTGATTCAGCCAGTGTGGGATTCTGAACCCTTTACTACGCCCAGCCTCAGGTTGTTTTTTTGTTTTTGTTTAAAAAAACAAGCAAACAAACAGAAAAAAAGGAGTCCAAACCTCTCTAAGTCCCTTCTGCCTCTAGCATTCTAATGACTGACAATGAATCTGGGGTATTTGGGATGAAGGCGTTGTTCCAGATGCCTGGTCATCCGACGAGAAGAGTCTCTCCTCTTTGAGTCTGCATGTGCAGTCACAACCCACCCTTCATTTTCATTTGTGAACTTCAACTCTTCTCACCTTTCTGTCCTCAATTCCCCTGGCTGCTTCTGCGTGTCAAATAAACCTCTCCAAATAGACTTGGAGTCTGGTTCGGCAGCATTTATTGAAAACCCATTATGTCCTGTTTACTTCTGCTGCAATCAGAGCCTGCACACTTCTGATACACACTAATGGGAAAGTTTTGGCCCAAGAGGAGTTGATTGTTCTGGTCCTGTCCTGTCCCATGATATCAAACATTCATCTGTGGAACATGTCCGAAAGCTTTTGTCCCCTAGTAGCTACGTGGTTAACCTTGACAGAGAGAAAAAGAGAGGGAGGGAGGGAGGGAGGGAGAGGGAGAGAGTTGGGGGAGGTGGGTGTTGATTTTATTAGCTTGGGACACTTTATGCTGTGTTTCTGAGGAACTGTCAAAATCCCCAAACTGTGCCTTCTAGGGCGCAGTTTATTTTCTTAAGCCTCTGCTGACAGGGAACTGACCAAGAGACCCAGGAGGTGCCTGAAACATGCAGGAATGAAAGGTGTTTTTGCTTTTGTCCAGCAGAGCGGGTTCCTCGTGCATCTCCAAAAACTGTCCAGTGACTCCCATTCAAAGCGGCTTGAGGCGTGACTCAAGAAAACTTATCAAAATGGGGCTTCCCTGGTGGCGCAGTGGTTAAGAATCCTCCTGCCAATGCAGGGGACACGGATTCGAGCCCTGGTCCGGGAGGATCCCACACGCTGCGGAGCAACTAAGCCCGTGCGCCACAACTACTGAGCCCACATGCCACAACTACTGAAGCCCACACACCTAGAGCCCGTGCCCCGCAACAAGAGAAGCCACCGCAATGAGAAGCACGTGCACCGCAACGAAGAGTAGCCCCCGCTGACCACAACTAGAGAAAGCGTACACGCAGCAGCGAAGACCCAACGTAGCCAAAAATAAAATAAATAAATAAATAACTTAAAAAAAAAGTGCATGAGATGCGCTCATTTTTTTTCAATGCACGATGACAACGGAGAAAGCAATTGTAGATTTTTTTACTTTATTATTTTATTTTATTATTATTTTTTTATCTTTCGGCCTCACCGCATGGCATGTGGGATCTTCGTTCCCCGACCAGGGGTGGAACCTGCGGCCCCTGCACTGCAAGTGCAGAGTCTTAACCACTGGACCGCCAGGGAAGCTCCCAATTGCACATTTTTTTTAAAAGCAGAGCCTTGCCAGAGACCAGTGACTCCTAAAAAGTAAACTCCTTGAGGATAGCATCCGTGCCTCATTTATTTTTGTATTGTCGCAGTATCGAACCCTACTTGGCACATTGGGCCATGAATAAATAAACAAAGCGATGAGTAACAAATATGGCCCCGAGGCTCGAAATCTGGTTCCTGCTCCAGCCGACAGAGCAATTTTAATCCTGCATCTTGAAACTGGCTGCAGGTTAAGTGCGACATGATATCACCTCCTAAACCAGCTCTGTGGGAAGCTCTGTCCTCTGTGACCTTGGTTCATTTTTCATATCATGTACCGCCTTCACAAGTGATCCTGTACATTCCGTGGTAGGGCATTTATTGCTTGTCTCCCCTACTAGCACGTGAGCCCCAGACGGCACAAACTCTGTGCATCTTAATTGTAAGTGATCCTGCTGTCTAGGTAGTCTCAGGCTCATATAGTTGGACAGGAATAAATTTTTGTTGAATGAATGAATGTATAAGTGAATGCATGAACACAGAAGGTGTGTAAGTATCACCTGATTAAATATATATTCATAGAGAAAGTAATCTGTGCACTGTATCATTTGAGACCCTATAAAAGAGCCAGAATTCATAAGCTTCTTGGAAAGAAGAAGCAAACACCAGCAGCCTCTCTGACCTTCACTCTCCCATCTCATGAACTTGCACCCCTGACTCCACGGTCGGTAGGACTCACCATCTACTCCTGCAGCCATGGATGTTCCTCTAGCATTGAATGTGGATTCACACTTAAGATTCCACGTGTATGAAGCTCTAAAAAATGTCAGATGAATCCCTGGCGACATAAATCACCACAGTGGTTGCCTCCTTGGTTCAGGAGGGGTTGGAATTGACTAGAAAGGAGCATGAGGGAACTTCTGAGGTGTTGAAAAATGTTTTAAACTTGCTTAGGGTGGTGGTTTACCTGTGTGTATACGATTGTCAGACAGACCCCGTTGAACCATGAAGATGTGTGCATTTCATGATATTTAAATTATGTCTCAATGCATTAATTAGTGGACAATGCATGAGATGAGATGATGTTTAGAGGATGATTTCTACCCAAGCACACGTGCTCCCTGTTAGATCTTAATCTGTCCCTGACCAGATCCCCGTGCCCTGTGGTCTCCCCACAATCCCAGCGCTGGGGCATGGGGCAGGTATGAGTGTGTTGGGGAGAGTTCTTAGAATCTGCTAAAACATCTTAGGTTGGTTCACATCACCAAAGTGGGCAGCATAAATGTTATTTATCCAAAAAGGTAGGTTTGGCCCTTGCCTGAAGTTAAGGACTTTAATCGCTCAGGAAACAGGCCCAGATGAATCAAGCGATTTTTCCTAAAATCATACAATCAACCACAGGGAACTGGGTTTGAAACTCAGAACGGCTCCCTCACCCCACCCTATATCTGAGCCAGTTTTCTTTCCATCGTAGTGTGTGGAGCAGGAAAGTCGTTTCCTCGGTCCGACCTACGTTCTGATCCTTGATCTATCATGTTATTACCTCTATGAACTCAAAACGGTTTATACTTACTATCTCCATGCCTCAGTTTCCACATCTATAAAATGGGGACACAGTATTTACTTGGGGTTAGGACTAAATGAGATAATACCTATCAACACCGGGTGCTTAGTAACTGCTGACCCCTCCTCCATCCGAACCTATTCATCACTAACTCTCCGTACTTCCTCCTCACACTCATGCCCTGGGTATGTTTATTCACAAGGTTATAATGTGGTGAATCAGTTCTTTAAATAAATATTTTTCTCCATGAGAATTAATAAGCCTAACTGTTTAAGTAGGGCTTAAAAAATTCCCTCAGCCTCTTTTCCCCCATCCCCAGCAAACTCTTGATCCAATAAGAACATGATAAACTACGGCCTATTGCAAAGAAACCAGATACTTTTTTTTTTTTTTAAAGAAAATATGTGAAAAGGCAAAAACACTTGAATTTCTAGTAGACTTTCTATCCTCTTTGGCAAACCCTGTCACTTTTCTGTGCCCATTTAAGAACCCCTCAGGATAAAAATGGCTGTTTCTGTTGCAACATGGAGACCCCCTAGGAAGAAATAACTATTATTTCTCTATCTAAATACCTTGTAGGAAAATTTTGAGGTGCTGCAGCAGACCATCATGTGGTCCCTCAGCTGACCTTGAGGACGTTCCAAAACTGAGAGTCTGTTATCGGAAGGGGCCAAAAGGGACCCCTGCTGCTTGGATAATGATGCATTTATCTTGCCTTGTCCCATCGGCAGCCTCTTCTTGTCACTGCGTACCAGTTATGTCCCCTTTTCCTCCCCATTGAGTCCAACCTTGGCAACAGTTCTTCAGAGGGTTGACTAGGCAACTAGAAGCACAAATGGCAAAAAAAAAAAAAAAAAAAAACATGTCTTGTAGACTTTACAGAAGAAAGGCAAGCAGTCCAGAACGGAGTGATTGATATACCCAGTGCTCTTGCTTCCGACCGTGTGAGGCCCCGGTCAGGGAAGACTGGGCCCGGGGAGAAAACCATGTGGAGAGATTGTTCCCAGCGTCCTCATAGCCTTGCCTGTGTCAGACCTGGCTGTAGATTTAGCCCACAGTGATCGAATTTCCTGCATAAAGCTGTGGCTTACGTGGTGTTCGGCATTCCTGTAGCAGGCACTACAGTGGCTGGTGCTTTTTATTTCACGATGGGCTCAGTAGCCTCTAAGAAATCACACACTGCACACAGGAACACCCCAAACAAACACACGCATCAAATCCCCATGAACGTCAGGCCACGCTGGAAAGTGAACTCCGACCTTTCTCACTTACAGGGACTGAACTTGATTGGGAAACTTGAACCTTCCCTTGGATATATCAGACACCAAAACTCTGTTCTTTCTGGGCTCATCTCTCAAACTATGCACCTCCAGGGGGTCTTCGTGGATTTATGTTAGTCATATGCTTATGCTTAAAAGAAAAATCACATCCTGTAGATTCTAGCTGAGATTCTCGGATTGGTCTTTAGCACAAACCATTCCTTTGAATCACATGGGAAGAGAATTTGGCTTAAGGGCTCTGTTTTTCTAGGAAGACCCAATAATTGTTGGGCTGTGCCTATTACAAACTGAGACGTGCTTTAGAAATTATATAGCCAAGATAATTTAATATATTTGTTTATTTCAAATAGCAAGGAACTGGTGTATGGCAAAGAGGTCAGGTCACGGACACTCGAAGGCAGACGAGGGCCTCAAACCTGGAACTCAGGGTTCTAGTTGGGTGACCTTTGCACAAGCCACAGATTCTTACTTTTCTTTTTTGGCTGTGCTGCTCAGCTTGTGGGATATTAATTCCCCGACCAGGGATCGAACCCGGGCCCACGGCTGTGAAAGCGCTGAGTTTTAAGCACTCAGGCCAGAGATTTTGCTTTTAGCAATCGTGCTTTTTAATCTGACGTGCTTTCCCAAAGCAAATCTGGGTGATGTTTCCCAGAAGCCCTGCTGACTACCTTAACTCACAGCCCATAAGATGGGGGCAGCTTTGGAAGCAAACTAACATCTCTCTGCTCCCTTCCAGGCTGGGCTCATCCCAGGCCTCTGTCCCAACCCTCAAGCCTTTCTCTCTCTTGGCTTTGGAGGCAGAGCAACGCCGGACACACAGAAGGTACGAATTTTCTCACAAAGAAGGTGAATATGGGAGCAGGGACAGTTAATCCTAGTTCCATCCTAAAAAAGCTATAGGTGGAGGATATTCCACTTTGGTTCTCAATTTTATTTTCAAACTAAGAAAAAAAAAAAATTTGATGGCAACTTCTTTCAATTGGCTTCACCAGAAAACTTTGGGACTGATGGCTAGCAAGAAATATGTACTCTGTTTCATGCATGTGCTTTGCAAATCTTTAACAGAATGTGGAGAGCTCTGTAAATCAAGCAATGAGTCGATAAATAATGGCAATTTCTAGCTTAGCTGGGTATTGTGTTTGAGCTCGGCTAGCTGTCATCAGTAGTCAAATAACAGAGGAATGGGACCCATATTTTAGGAGTGGCATCTCTGGAGAGAGGGCAATCCCAGGCAGGGTTAAGGATGAACCAGGCAAATCCTGAAAATAAGAATATGCTTCCAAGTCTGCAAACCCCTTAAAAGCTTCCTCTTCCAGCTTTCTAGGGACCTGGACTCTGAACCCTCTTCTCCTAAAACTCTGGGTTACATCCCAGGAGCCATATGAGCCTTTCCTCCCAAACATTTGCTTTACAATCAAATGGACTAAAATCTATAAACAGGGGTGGGCGTGGGCATGGGGGGTATACTTGGGGAAATTCACTTTCTAGCAGGACAGAATTATCTTAAATAATGAACAGGGGGCCAGCGACTGTAGAACTCTTATTGAACCACAGCAATATGCTGAGCTCTATATGTTAATAATAAAATGGACAAAAATAAAGATGGTGCTTGGCTCTGCTTCATTCACCAACTGGGAAATGAAAGCATGAACATGCTTCATAAGTGGCTGGCTTGTTTCCATCAGGTAGAATGCCAAATTTAAAAATAGGGAACCAAGCTTTGAAGCATATATCACAGAGTTCTTCCATAAATTCCGACTTTTCCAAAACTGTGTAGTCACTCAAGTCTTGGTATTTGGAGGGGCCGCTGGGTTTTCTTTTTTCCCTTGTAAGATGTTTGTAAATTCCAAATGAAAGACTACTCTGCTAGGTTTTACTGTTGGGAATAAAAGAAGCCCCCCGGTGGTCAGAAAGTGCACAGACCAAACAACGCAAACTGCATTACTTGTGCAAAATTTCAGGGTTTTAACTAGACTAACACTTAAGCCTCAAATCTACGAATGTTTTACCATTAGGAAAAGGATAACACGAATAAAAAAGCAACGTTTTAATATACACTGAAAGAACAGAGCGCCCAGAAAGAAACAGGTTAAGTGTAATTTGCCTTTTAGTGAAAGCAGAAAAACAATCATATCGTATAAGTTTCGTAACTGCCTCTCCCTGCTGTGACTTTACTGTGGGTTTTTTAAATTAGGTGTTGCATCATCCCATGATGGGCAGCATACAACTTGGCTCATTCAGGCCTTAAAACATACTTTGTGGATTTGGAAGGCAACAAACTCCTGTAACTGGAGCACAGGGGTCTGGGATCAGAATTGTTTGGGTTTGCAGAAAATCGGTCATTTCTCTCCTTGTGCCCCTTTGTCGATTTCTGGATTTAAGAAATGGATGTTTGGCGCGTGTCTCCTTTTTCACTGGGCTTCTGTGAAGCCCGTTCTTGGGTTTGCTACTGGAGCCACTATCCGTAGAGCCTGGCTTTGCCAAGCAGCTCTTGCTTTTCCTAAAGACCTTGTCTTTCTGCATGCACTTAAAAAACAAAAAAATGAAATAATTATAGGTTCATAGGAAATTGAAAACAAAATAAACAGGGAGAGCCCACGAACTCACCACCTAGCCTCACCCTATGGTTACATCTTATATAACCACAGGACACTAGCAAAACCAGGAAACTGACATTGGTATAATCCATAGAGCTTTATTCAGCTTTCACCAGCTTTACATTCATTTGTGTGTGTGTATGTGTATGCATGTGTGTATATAAAGTTCAAAGTAATTGTATCACATGTGTTTGTGTAACCACAACTATAGTTAGAGTACAGAATTGTGCCATGACCATCAGACTTTTTCATGCTACCCCTCGTACCCACACCCAATTTCTCCTCCACCAACTCCTACCCTGTGGCAACCACTAATCTGTACTCTGTCTCCATAATTCTGTTATTTTGAAAATGTTGTGTAAATGGAATCATACGCTATGTCATCTTTTGGAGATGAACTTTTTTCACACAGCATATTTCCCTTGAGATCTATCCAAACTCTTGCATGTCTCAAGAGTTCATTCTCTTTCATTGCTGAGCTGTGTTCCATGGTGTGTCTACAACCCACTTTGTTTAACCATTCACCCATTGAAGGACACGGGTTATTTCTGGGTTTTGGCTGTTATGAATAGAGTTGCTATGAACATTCTTGTACAGGCTTTTGCTAAATTACAAAATGCTGATGAATGAAATTAAAGAAAACCCAATAGCTCCCTTTGAAGGAGAAGCAACACAATTTCTTCAGCTGAAGATCACATTCATTAATCTAATACTTAGCCTCTTTGAGGGCTCCTTATGGGAGGTTCCTTTTCATAGAAGTCCTCCTGGGTTCTGAGTTTAAATTCTTACCTCTTATTATATGGCAAGATAAAATATCATTAACTGGTGTGGTTTAAATGTTCATATATGGGCCAATGGCATATAGCTTCCATCCTTGCCATTGTCCCCAGCCCTGAAGTGTACTATTAGCATCAGTGATTTCTGAAGAACTAGGTGTGTCCTGGACCAACATAATCCAATATGGTGTTTGCTAACCACATGTGGCTATTGAGCCAGCAACATTCTTAATTGAGATGCGCTGTGAGTATGAGATACATACCAAGCTGAAGTCTTACTATGAAAGAAAGAATGTAAAATACGTCACTGATACATCTTTATTATGAATTACATGCTGAAATATTACTTTGGATATACTGTGTTAAATAAAGTATATTATTAAAATTCATTTTATTTCCTTCTTTTTATTTTCTCTAATGTGACTAGAAAATTTAATACTATCTCTGTGGCTTGTATGATATGTCTGTTGGATAATGATGTCGCCTGAGAAAATAAAGGTCTAGGACAGCTAAGTAACTTGCCCAAGGTCACACTGTAAACACTTTACGTGATGTCCTTTGTTTATGCTTGTTTTTATTCCAATGACTACTAATGGGCTGTGTGTCAATGTCATGATTTTGTGTTAAACTTGTGAAGGCAAGAAGAGATCCTTGTGATGGAACAGTCAGGGACTGTCCAAACCCTTTGGATGATGGGCTTCGTTTCGGGATGCCACTGATGCTTTCCTTTTGTGCCTCCTGGATGCCGCTGCCATATGGCAGCCTTGAGGAAACTTTGCTTTATATGTTCCACCTGGTACAGATACGTTTAAACTGCCTCCTACCTTCCATTTTTCTCCCATATCTTTCATTAGTCCTGAAACAGATACCGGATGCTGTGCTTTTAAACCCATTTCAGAATTAGTATTGTGCCCTAAACACGTCTGGCTAATATTGGCTAACATTTATTCAGTAATAATGCCCAACAGTGTACCATGAATTATACTATTTAGTCCTCACAACAACCCAATGAGGTCCATACTAGCTTGGTTCCATTTCATAGATGAGGAAACTGAGGCTTAGAGAGATTAGATAAATTGCCCAAGATCCACAGGCAGAAAGAGTGTACCCCAAGATTCTAGTCTTTACTCTCTATTGAATTCCTGCCCTTGACCCCTGTTATGTATTGCTCTATCAGTGAGAGTCTTGCTCTGAATAGAGGAATGAGTCCTCTATTCACAAGAGAAATTTTATTCAAAGACCAAGTACTCATATTCTAAAACATCCCTGTAAAACCCACAAAGCATAACTATATACTATACAGTAATCACACAACTCACACCACCTTGATGGTGCTAGAATCTGTGCTTGGTGCCTATGGACTTTCCTTTTCTTCAATTCAAGGTGTATTCTTTTCAGGGAAGGTTATCTGTGCCCGTACCCTCCCAGAACAGTAGCGAAGGGTTTTGCTGTGTGACTCCAAAGCCCTAAAGTTTCTTCAATCTTATCTGTACTTATGAGCTTATTTAAAATGATTTGTTTGTGTGGAATACTGTTGTTCATAATCCGCCATTGGTGCAAAAGTCTTGACTATCCTGCTATACCCTGGGATGACCAAATATTAGAGCTGAAGGAAGTGATTTCCTACTGTGCAGTCAGCAAATGTTTTCTGTAAAGCCCCAGATAGTAAATATTTGAGACTTTGCAGGTCATACAGTCTTTGTTGCAACTGCTCAATTCTGCTATTATGGAGTGAAAAGCAGCCATAGATAATAATACGTAGACAAATGGGCATAGCTGTGTTCCAATAAAACTTTATTTACAAAAACAGGGGCCATAGTTTGCTGACCCCTGTTCTAGTGAAATGCTTTCCTTTTCTAGTTGAGGGAAGAGGTCTGGATGGAGCAACTTAGTCAATTTCAACTGCTGGTTTGTTGCAGAGCAAGGTCTAGAAATCAGACTATCAGCATTTCTTCCTACTATATTATACTTACTCATATTCATTTCCTTCCCCACCTCTTTAAAAAATTATGTAAATTTCAAACATTCAAAAAGAAATAAGGAATAATATAAAAATGAGCTGCATACAACCATCACCATGAAAAAAATTACAAATGTGGTTGAAGCTTCCTGTGTCCCCTTCCCAATCCCTACCTCCCAGGTAACCATTATCCTGACTTTGATGTTTGGAAAGCCCTTGCTAGTCCTCCTTCTGATATATATACAAATAAAATGACTTTAGAGAAATGCTTTTTTCCAAATAACAAAATGTTAGAAACCTAAATTATCAGTAGCAGAAAAAATGGGTAAATTACATTTGGTAAATGATCCAATTTTGTCTCCCTCAAATTCCTTATTAGAAAGGGATTATTTGTTTAAAAGAGAATTGGCAAGAAGATACACACAGAATATTTTTTTGAATCAAAGTCTACTTGTAAAGTTGTGGAACCAAATTTCGAGCTGAGTGACCTTGGGTATGTTATTCACCCTCTCTGTGCTTCAATCTGTAACATCGGAAAGAACAAGAGTACTCACCTCTCGGGGCTATAGAGAGGGTTAAAGGAGTTAAGATATGTAACATGCCTAGAGCAGTGCCTGGAATACACTGTTAGCTCTTATTGCTTTTAACATCCATAATGTCAGGTTTCAACTTTTTTTTTTAAAGCTTTTCTCTTAGGAATGAAGATGATAGAAATATTCTGGCCAAAACTGCAGGTGTTACTTACTTAGATGGAGTTACTAATTCTCTAGACTGAGAGCCAGCATAAATTTGGAAATGACTTTGATAAATCTGGAGGGTTGTTGAAGGAGATATTTGCTGAGGAGCATGAATTTAGTAAATAGCTATGAAAAGAGATAACATTAATTACAATCCACAGATAGACACCGAGTAGGGAATACAGCACTGGAAATATCTCAAGAGTGAGAACCCAGAGATCCAGCTGCAGGCTTCCTCATCGGGAGCGGGATGATCTCAGCGAAGTTCCAGAACTTCTCCAAGCCCATGTGCTTTTCTGTAAAATGTGCGTAATGACTGACCTACCACTTAGGGTGGTGACGAGACATTAGCAAGGGGCAACAAAGTTAGATGCCACTATCACTGCTGCTGTTGTTGAGATTATTACAGAGACACGTTTAGAGGCAAAATGGCCTGGGTGGAGTGGACTCAGTTTACTAAATAAATATTCCTCAGAAATGCTGTAGTTCTATGGAAGAAAGCCACCATGGTACTGAGACGCCAGAAGTAAAACAGGAAAGGTTTAGGGAATCCTTTTTTGTGTGTTCTTTCTTTAAGTGTTTCACCTTAGTCCAAACTTTGCTAGAAAACACTTTTTTTGTTGTTTGTTTGTTTCTCCTGTTAAAAAGGGATGTGAAGACACCAGAGACACTAAAATGCTGTAAAGGGTACAGTTAGTTCTGTGAGAAGAGGTCCAGGGGTTTGGGGTTGTTTGGCCCAGAGAAAAGCAGGCTGAGGGAGGCTTAATGACGATCTTTACATAAATGCAAGATCTTAACATGGGGAAAGTGTGCCCGTTTTTTGTCAGATTTGTGGAGGACCAAACTAGTGAACGTGAACTTAAATTAAAAAGGAGGGATTTCACATCCATAACTGTGATCAAAAGTCACAGCCACCAACTCTTGCAGGGAACTGCCAAGAGAGAACCGGGAGTTGGCCTCCAGAGGTTGGAAGAAAAGCAAAAACAAAAGTATGCCATTAAGATGCTCTTTCGAAACTCTCTTCCAGGCCAGTAAGTCTGCCGTTCTTTGGATCTCACTCTAGGCAAGGAATGTCAAAACTATTTTCTTATTTTCAGCGCAAACAAACTGGTATTTTCTCACTGATATCTGGGATGTTTATCAAGTCCATCTGTTCCCAAAGCCACTTTCTCCTGGCCCTTGTTCCTCTGGCTCCATCATAAGGCTGGACTTCTGGTTAAATCTGCCCCTGCATGTTTATCCCTATTTTTCTTCCTTTTACCTCTTTTCTGTCCTCCTGGTACTCATCCTCCTATCTCCTCTCAAAGTCGCCTGTCTCCTTCCTCCATTCTCTAAATTCTCTGAGTTGCATGTCTTTGCTTTTTCTTTTATTATGTCTATTTCTAGGATTTAGAATCAAGAAGTGACTTGACAGCATGCTGTCACATGCATTTACATTTTGTAATCCAAATGCATGCATTCCTGAGAAGCATTTCCAAGGTATATTTTCTATCTATGAAAATGTGCAGGTTTAGCCCTTTCATTAAAATATAATTAAAGTTCATTCTAAACTTATAACACTTGTAAGTATAGCATAGTGTGGTACGGTAAGATATATGTGAGCGTTTGGCAACCACTGCCATGGGTCAGATCTGACCTCCTTCTTGTTTTTGTACCATCTGTGGGCAAAGAATGGCTTTTACATTTTTTAAATGTTTGCAGAAAGCACCAAGTAGGAAGCAACATTTACAGTTGTACCTTCAGTTCTCTTGCACTTTAAAGTGATGACACCATGTGGCAAAAGCAGAGAAAAAGCATATAAAGGTGTGCAAGGAGGGAAGTCCTGCCTCATTTCTGACAAGAAATTAATATGTCCAGGACTGAAATTCACATACAGGAAGATTAAGCGATAGTTCTCACAATATGGTCATACGAATTTAATAAACTGCTTTCCTATGACATATATGCTCTGTGTGTGTGTGTGTGTCCATATTATACTGCAGGATATATAAACATGTGCTTTTTAAAAATTTTTATTTATTTATTTATTTCTGGCTGTGTTGGGTCTTCGTTTCTGTGTGAGGGCTTTCTCTAGTTGCGGCAAGTGGGGGCCACTCTTCATCGCGGTGCGCGGGCCTCTCATTATCGTGGCCTCTCTTGTTGCGGAGCACAGGCTCCAGACATGCAGGCTCAGCAATTGTGACTCACGGGCCCAGCTGCTCCGCGGCACGTGGGATCCTCCCAGACCAGGGCTCGAACCCGTGTCCGCTGCATTGGCAGGCCGATTCTCAACCACTGCGCCACCAGGGAAGCCCTAGGAGAACTTTTGCTGTAAATGAAAATAGAAGTGAGGTGATGGCTTGTAGGGTGGGTGGAGCCAAATATGCTAGTTTCATCTTTCCTCTTTGACCTGTTAGATTGGAGGCACTCAGAGCCGCATCCTTGAACCTCACCTCTCCTCTCCCTGTATCACTCACTTGGTGATGTCATCTAGTTTAATCTGATGACTCCCAGATTAAAACCTTCAGCCTCGACTGCTCTCCTCAACCCCAGACTCGCATCTTCAAGGGTCTACTTAATATCTCCATGTGAATGCCTAACTGATCTCTCAAATTTAAGGTATTTAAAACCGAATTTCTAGGCTTCCCTAAAAGCCGCTTTACCCACAGTCCTGCCCAAGTCTGTTGATGACTCTGTCTGCCATCCAGTTGCCCAGGCTAACAACCTTGGAGCCATCCCAGACTCCTCTTCCTCTCGCTCTGCTATCCAAAGGAAAGCCTTTGTCTGTGTCCAATCAAGAAAATGGGCAGCCACTAGGGAGAACAGTATGAAGATGCCTCAAAGAACTAAAAATAGAGTTGCCACATGATCCAGCAATCCCACTCCTGGACATATATCCAGACAAAACTATAATTCAAAAAGATACATGCACCCCTATGGTCATAGCAGCACTATTCACAATAGCCAAGCTATGGAAACACCTAAATGGCCATTGACAGGCGAATGGATAAAGAAGATGTGAGATACACACACACACACACACACACACACACACACAATGGAATATTACTCAGCCATAAAAAAAGAATGCAATAATACCGTTTGCAGCTACACGGATAGACCTAGAGATTATCATACTAAGCAAAGTAAGTCAGAAAGAGAAAGACAAATACCATATGATATCAGTTATATGTGGAATCTAAAATATGACACAAATGAACCTATCTAAACAGACTCACTGACACAGAGAACAGACTTGTGTTTGCCAAGGGGGAGAGGGGTAGGGGAAGGTTGGATTGGGAGTTTGGGACTAGCAGAGGCAAATTATTATATATAGAATGGATAAACAGCAAGGTACTATTATATAGCATAGGGAACTATATTCAATATCCTGTGATAAACTGTAACAGAAAAGAAAAAAGGGGGGGCACCATTTTCTGCACACAAAGGCTCTGCCTGCTTAGTGCATAGAGTGGGATCCTTTAGAAGTCTGTCTGTGCAGAAGCCGTGAGTGAAAGCTAGCAGCAGGACTACTTCTATTTAGAAAGAGAAATGTAGCAGTAATGGGTTCACTAACTTGCCCAGAGTCAAGGGCAACTTAATGGTTCTAACCATAGCTTCTAAACATTCTCAGCCCTGCTGCTTCTTCTTGTGTTTAAACTAGCAATTTGATACTGTGGTAGATTGTAAAAGTGGCCACCAAATTTGTCCCTCCCTGCATCTGTGCCCTTGCAATGTGGTAGTGATAACCCTCCCTTCAAGAGAGGGAGTTTGTTCCTCCATCTCTTGAATCTCGGCTGAACTTGTGACTTGCCTTGATCAACAGTATGCAGCGGAAGTCATCTGTCTCTCTCTCTTCCTATGCCAGCCTGGGCTACCCACCTGCAAGATGAGAGGCCATGTGGGAGACAGTGCCCCAGGCAACAGCCAGCCAACTGCCAGATATGTGATAAAGCCAGCAGGGAAGAGCCAGTCTCCAGAGGACACACCAACTGATCTCAAAACAGCAGCTCATCACAGATACGTGAGTGAGTGCAGCAGAGAACACAGAAGAATCACCCAGCTGAGCCCAAACCAAATTACTGACCCACACCGCTGTGAGCTAAATAAAGAACCGAGATTGGATGAAAATTATCGAGAATTTTTAGGTGGCAAAAACTTAACTGAAAACAGATAACCGCCTTTAATTGATTTCTCTTTAATTTGCCTAACTAGATTAAAATCTTTTTCAATGCAACAACCTGTATGTAAGTTACCTTGTTTTATCATTTGAACTTGAAGTCCTTGACCTTTTTAAATACTGTGACTCATGAATCTCACTGATGGGGGCAGGCTTTGTTGTTGTTTTACTGCATTTCTCTTAGGAACCACATCTAGTTTCAAAAAGGCTTATATTTTAAGGCCCCAAAGCAAAGGAACTACAAAAGTCAACTCTTGAAATCTTCAAACCCTTGAATAGACATTGTGACATCTGGTTTCTTGAAGTCTTCTAATGAATCTCAGCTCCAAATGCAGAGAAAAACTCAAAGCCACAAGAAAGAAGGAAGAGACTTTAGTCTGAAGGGCCTCACTTACTACCTGTGCAAAGATGTTACCTTAGAAATGGTTAAGTAGTTTAAAATTAAAGGTAATTTCCTCTCATTCATCTAAAGATAAATTATTCTAAACATTTTCCATGTATTTTGGACAATAATAAAAAGGAGTATTTTTAGGGTATTGTTCCCTATGCCAGGAAGAAAGTGAGAGTCATCTTTCTATCAGGTAGCAGTAATGATGGACATGAGTGCCTCATTTATGTTATGAAATTTACAATAAATGAATAAGTTTGAATATCGTAATTGCATCTCCCAAATGGCATGGGCAAAAGCCATTAAGGGTGCCAGGAAATTTGGGGGAGGGAACAAGTTTCTTTCAGGAATAAAGCCCCAAAACAAAAAACAGCTGTTTTTAAACATTTGACGTGCAGAAAGACGAATTCCACCCTAACCATTGTTTCACAAAGTGCAAGAATGTCCCGAAGGGTTCTTTTCACTATAAATGCTTTTGCCCCCGTTATGAAATCCTACTATCAGCTTATAAAGTCTGCTTTTAATTTTCATCAAACCTGGAGGCAAAGATGAAAAATATGTCACCCTCTTCTTTTGAATTTTAAAATTTATTTATTTTGGCCAGTGTGGAGAATATTTCCACATAGACAGTATTTCCTCTATTTGTCGTAAAACAACATGAACTGTGTTTTGAAATGCCAACCAAAAAACCAGTTTCACGAGAAACACATGAGATACTTATGCTGATCTATTGCATGTTAATGTGGGGACTGCAATAGCTGTGTGTGTGTGTGTGTGTGTGTATCGTCTTTTAATAAATAGCCTTCCATTGAAAAAACACATTTTAATGCTGACACTTTAACAAGGGAACTGAACACAGTCTTACAGCGAATTAGAGAAAGAGTCCATGAAATCCTTAAGCGTAAACTGTCGGATTAGCAAACTAATTTATGAGATGCTCGTTTTTTCCTCATTTTTGCTCTTTAGGTAAATGTTCTTCTAATCCTTATCTTAAGTTGTCTTATTCTTTTGACTATATGAGTTAGGACTAATGACTTATCACTAAACCTGACCCCCAGGGAATTCTTTATAGACACATCTTGGTAATAAGATTATTTTAACAGACATCAATGGAAATTGTGTTACACATCTGAGTGGAAATAAAATGAAAATTATTCTCAGTCTACGTGTGTTTATGTCTTTTTGGCTAATGGCTGCCTGCCAAAAGTCTATGGTCAGTATATGTAAAATACTACTTAGTCAAAGTAATGAGCACCCCTTGTTACCCCCATTTTAATTTCTCATAGTTTAGATGAGTTAAAATAAGCAGATGACAGAATGCTTGCAACATGTACCGCATCATGACCTAAGGATTGTGCGACATACTTTCTCCAGGACATGTTTTCCCCCAAATTCATAACTTAGAATGACGCCTTCCCTCTTTGGGAGAAAGCCCCAGGAGCACAGGGTCAAGGGCCCCCCCTTTGACCCATGACCAATGCCTGCAGCAGATCTGTGCGGGAATCTGCTGTGGGTGGCAGCATCTTAGCCTTTGAAAAGCAAGTAAGGAGACTCTAGGATGTAGGCCTTTGCAAAAGTGAAGAGGCAGGACGTCAGTGCTGCTGATGTAATTGCTCATTTGGGGAGATTTTTCACAAAGAGTTTCCTCTGGGGTCCTGGGACCCCAGAGCCGCTAAAGGACTTCCGTTTTGGCCACAAACAGGGAGTGCAGGATCCACTGATCTAATGCTCTTTTTGGATCTGTCTGGGTTTTTCCCGTTTTGGTCTATTTTTGGTAACTGGCTACAAGATCATATAAACAGCTATGAAAGCCCAAGAACGAAGCATGCAGTTGCATTCATTTCGGAGAACATTTATTGCGTGACTATGGTGTGGAGGACTTTGTCCTGGATCCTGAATGTAAACTGTGGACTTGGCTCTCCGTGCACAGAGCTTGAGCTCGCTTTGAGATGGGGTGTGCTGGCACGTACACACAGATGCCGGCGCCCGGCCACCTAAGTGAAAGCACTGCTGGCCTGTGATTCACCAATCTACACACTGAGTTAAAAAGCCCCGACTGGAGGATGCAAGTTACAATTTAGGGATGCCCTTGCTGCAAACGTACTCAAACTTGATCTTCCAGACATGACCACATGAAATGTACATGAGGGTGGGGCTCTGCCTGTCCAGTGGCTCCCGGCTACAGGGAGATGTGCGTTAGAACAAGCTAAGCAGGGGCACAGGGCTCGTCCAGGAGCTCTGGTTGAGAGGGAGTTATTACCTATTTTGGTCTTTTGGTTTCTTCTAGATATTTCAATCGTCATAGCAGATAGAAGTGAACTGAGGAAATCTGAGATTCTTCTGATTTAACATTGGTTTCTGATTCCAGCATTCTCCTTTCAGAACTTCGAGTGGGTCATAGATTTCTTAAGCTTCAGTTTGTCTGGAGGGAAAGCACAGATTTCCTTCTTACGTTGACTCATCAGCGTTAAAAAACAGGGCAATTACAGGTCCACCACAACCCAGTCCAACATATGGACACTTGACTAAAGACCAGCTCATACACAGGAACTGGCAGTGGAGGTGGGGTAGCAGGGATAGAGCAGCAGATTCCAGCCCTTCTGCCTTCATGGGGGCAACAACCCTTGTTTCTCAATCCCAAACACCCAAAACTTATCGATCTCGAGCAGCATCTTACAGGCTGTGTGGAGGGCTTCATTAGGCTGTGTGACCAACTGTCCTGGTTTGTCCAGAGCTGTCCTGGTTTCAGTCCTAAAAGTTCATGCACCCCAGGAACGCCCCCCAGCCCTGGGAGAACCAGGATGGTCATCCCACCCTTAGCTGTAAGAGAAATACTGAACACAGAATGGTTCTGTAGCCAAAAAATTGTAGAAACTGCTCCTACAGTTTCCACCTTTTAGAGATATAAAAGATAATAATATACTGAGGCACTTAAACTCTTCAGCAAAGACACCTGTTAACACTTATTGTTTCCCAAACTTATTTGGCCATAGAACCCTTGACAACACCTCTTTAACATTGTTGATTATAACTTGAAAAATACCCTTATGGTTTCAAGGATATTGTGATTTATAAGAAGAAATATATTTCTCATATATATTTCGTCTTTGTCCATGGTTCCTGGTTCACAGCTCCCCAAACCCTTGGAATTTCTTAAGCAGTAAGAGAAATGCGGGCATCTTTTGTCATAATATTTTGTCTCTTGTCCTCAGTTTGTGAAATCACTTCAGAACCATAAGGGGAAAAGGGGTGTCTTGTTATTCATAATAAGCCCCTTTCCAGCACAGCTGGGTTTATGTTAATGAGGTAAATTTTGGAGAGCACCTAAGGATGGGGGCTGGTTGTCAGGAAACCAACCATGAATAGAAGGTTGGAACTTTCTGTCCCATCCTGATTTCTGGGGAGGGAAGAAGGGCTAGATGTTGAATCCATCACCAATGGTCAACGATTTAATCAATTGTGCCTGTAATGAAGGCTCCATAAAAATCCCGAAAGATGGGGTTCAGAGAGCCTCTGAGTTGGTGAACACTTGGAGATTTGGGGAGAGTGGCCTCTTGAGAGGGAGTGGAAGCTCTACGTCTTTTCCCCATATTTTGCCCTGTGCATCTCTTCCATCTGGCTCTTCCTGAGTTGTGTCCTTTTATCATAAACCAGCGATCTAGAAAGTAAAATGTTTCTCTGAGTTCTGTGAGCCGCTCTAGCAAATTAATTGAACTCGAGGAGGGGGTCGTTGGAACCTCTGATCTCTAACCAGTCAGTCAGAAGCCCAGGTGACGATCTGGACTTGCTTTTGGTGCCCGAAGTGGGGCAGTCTTGTGGGACTGAACCCTTAAACTGTGGGCTCTGACATTGTCTCCTGGTGGATAGTGTCAGAACTGAGTTGAGTTGGAGGACACCCAGCTGGTGTTGGAAAATTGCTTGGTGGGGTGAGGAAACACTGCCCCGCTCCCAACTCACACATTGAAATGGGAATTTTTAGTTGCCCTTTTTAATCTTGTGCAGTAATAAACGTATCGAGTGATGTTTTCTAGTAAGCAAATTTCTGCTTTCTGGAAGCATCTACTGACCTTCCCTAATTCACTAGAAGAGTGGAAGAGAAATGTGTTTCTGATTTCCATTTCTGGCTAAGAAAGTATTTTTTCCATAGTAACAAGGTGTTACGAGAGATGGCTAGAGGTCTCTAGAATCATTTCTTCTGTGCTCTGACCTAGGAAATTTCCCATTGCAAACCTATTGGTAGTGCCTGGGGTCTGACATGTGATTGGCACACAGAAATATTTTTACTGAATGGAACTAACCTTCACTTATACTCTTGCTTCCATGGGGGAGATGGATTTTGAATTATAAACATATATAACAACAATTTGTTTAAAAATTAGAGACAACCTGTAATTATATTTGAAGTTTGCCTGTGGTAAAAAAGATTTTAAGAGTCTAAATTTTATAGTTTAAAACATGTCTTTATATTCCCCACCGAAATAGTTCTGTTTGAGATGACACTTTAATCTTCTGAGAAGTGTATGAACAATCTCTTAGAATTTCAGGATGTCGGAATATGGTATGTTCTCAAAAAATGGCAGCCGGTGTCATCTTATTAGTTGGACCAGGTACCTCAGGGATCATCTATTTCTATGGATAAATTGAGGCCCAAAAGTTGAAGTTGCTTATCCCTGTAAATGTCAGAATGGGGGCTAGAATCTTAATGTGATAAATTCTCATCATACCTCATCTCAATATTCTTCAGATTATTACTTCCTGTGAGAAAAATATAAGGTGAGGATTTAATTCCAAGTCCATATGAGTTAGTACAAGCTCTTTCCCCTCCCCCTTTGAATATCTAGCAAGTGGCATTATATTTTCTACAACCAATGTTGCATGATCAAATCAGACTACCTCAAGTTTTAGGTTTTCGGGAGCCACAGCACTTGTGGCTCCTGAGAACTCTGTGACAGAGATTACGTGACGGACGTTTATTAGGGAGTGTATTTGATGTGGACACCTGTCAAAAAGAGAGAAAGTTTGCAGGATTACGTGAGGGAAGCTGTGATGCAACGCAACTCACTAGGAGCTCTGAAGCTGAGGTGGCCCTCAGAGTTGGCTCCTCCTGGGGCAAGGGTCTTGACCTTTACAAGCCCTGTGAATTAGTCACTGGATGTGGGCAGTTGCAGGAAGGGATGCAACTTCGAGTGAAGCAACTCCTTTTCACCACGGCAGTTGTCATGGGGCTGACACACAGAGTCTGGAGCCTGCAGTACTGCCAGCCCCTGGGGGAGTGAGCTTTCATTCCCGAGGGGGATCTGTGCTGAGCACTGCAGGGACCCCCACGGGCCTCATCCCGTCTTGCCTCCCAGGCAGCGGATGATTAGATTAAAATGTTCTGCGCTAACTTCTGCGATGCATCAAAGAACATGGACTGAACCCAGTACAGGAGTGGCTACAGAGCCGACTCCTTTTCGAAACAGATCTGAACAGATAATAATAATCCTTTTAATGTCAGCCTTCTGGATGCTAATTCTGCTTACTTTGATAGAGTAGAGATGGTGGTAAAGAGGTCTGACTTTAAAAAGAAGAAGAGGGGCTTCCCTGGTGGCGCAGTGGTTGAGAGTCTGCCTGCCAATGCAGGGGACACAGGCTCGAGCCCTGGTCTGGGAAGATCCCACATGCCGCGGAGCGGCTGGGCCCGTGAGCCACAACTACTGAGCCTGCGCATCTGGAGCCTGTGCTCCGCAACAAGAGAGGCCACGATAGTGAGAGGCACACGCACCGCGATGAAGAGCGGCCCCCACTCACCACAACTGGAGGAAGCCCTCGCACAGAGACAAGACCCAACACAGCCATAAATAAATAAATAAAGTATTTAAAAAAAAAAAAAGAAGTTTAAAAAAAAAAAAAAAGAGAAGAAGAAGGAGGAGGAGGGGGAGAAAGGGAAGAGGAGGAAGAGAAGAAGAAGAAAAAAGTCATGGTGCCAGAGTATGGGCATTTTTTTTTAACTGTTTCGTTACTTTGTATATTTCCGTGCAATCATGCAATGTGCACCATTTTTTAAAAAGTATTGCATAATGTAAGTATAATTCCGTCCCCCGCCTTGGAGAGTGTCTTTGTTTAGGGAAACCTCAGGGCAAGCAAAGAATAGTGGTTAGTGACAGCCTGGCCGCTAGAGCCACACTGCCTCGTTCAGTTTCTCCAATTCCACCGCACACGGGCTGTGTGACCACGGGCCTCATGTTCCCAGGATCCTGCCTTAGAAGGTGGCTGGAGAGTTTCACTCCGGGGCACTGCTCAAAATACACAACCTCACCATATGATGCAGCAGTTCCACTCCTGGGTATATATATCCAAAAAACCTGAAAACACTAATTCAAAAAGATACATGCACCCCAATGTTCACAGCAACATTATTTACAATTGCCAAGATATGGAAGCAAACTTAGTGTCCATCAACAGATGAATGGATAAAGAAGTGAGATATATATATATATATATATACACACACAGACACACATATACACACAATGGAATAGTACTCAGCCATAAAAAAGAACGAAATGTTGCCATTTGCAGCAACATGGATGGACTTAGAGGACATTATGTTAAGTCAGACAGAGAAAGACAAATACTGTATGATATCGCTTACATGTGGAAACTAAAAAAACCCAACAAACTAGTGAATATAACAAAAAAGAAGCAGACTTACAGATAAAGATAACAAACTAGTGGTTACCAGTGGGTAGAGGGAAGGGGGGAGGGGCAATATAGGAGTTGGGGAGTGGGAGATACAAACTACTGGGTGTGAGGTAGGCTCAAGGATGTACTGTACAACACGGGGAACGCAGCCAAAATTTTATAATAACAGGAAGTGGAGTATAACCTTTAAAAATTGTGGGGCTTCCCTGGTGGCGCAGTGGTTGAGAATCTGCCTGCCAATGCAGGGGACACGGGTTCGAGCCCTGGTCTGGGAAGATCCCACATGCCGCGGAGCAACTGGGCCCGTGAGCCACAACTACTGAGCCTGCGCGTCTGGAGCCTGTGCTCCGCAACAAGAGAGGCCGCGATAGTGAGAGGCCCGCGCATCGCGATGAAGAGTGGCCCCCGCTTGCCGCAACTAGAGAAAGCCCTCGCACAGAAACTAAGACCCAACACAGCCAAAAATAAATAATAAATAAATTTAAAAAAAAAATTGTGGATCACTATGCTGTGCACCTGTAACTTACACATTATACATCAGCTGTTCTTCATAAAAAAATAAACTGTAGGTTCCAAACAAAGAAACAAAAAACACACAACCTCTAGTTGCTGTTTTTCCCCCCAAATGCACACCTTTCCTGTTGACCTCCATCCTAAACCTTTCAAGTGTGCATCTGGAACATCCTGTTTTTTCTGTTGTAAAGACTTTCTTTATATCATCAACTCGTTGTAGTCTAATCCATTGTCCTCCCAGAGGGACGCTGTTCTTCTTGAATTACTGGAGGCTGCTCTTTCTTCTACAGTCCCTAATCTGGGAGAGGGCGTCAGCATTGTCCTCAACCCGTTTCCGGTGCCTGGATAGTACCTGCCCTCTGGTAGAAAGCCTCTTTGTTTTGGGTCATGCCATCCACCTAATCCACCCTACATCCTTGTGGATCACTGTCATCTACTGGCCTCCTGATCTCTCCCAAATTAAGGAAAACCTTGGTCGTTGGTTCACGGTCTCCTCTAGGTCACCATCGGCAACATACAGAGTCAATTTGACGTCCATGTCGATAACCCCAGACATGGTGACCTCTAAGGCTTCTTGATCTCAGAAACAATGCATTTTCCTCCACTGCATTTTAGCATCTCTCTTTCACTAGCACACTCTGTACCTTTTTACTGCCAAACAGTGTCACCTCTGAAAACTGCAACAGCAATAGCTTAATGTTTTGGCTTGAGTCTCGCAAGAAGCAAACACTGAAAAGAGATTCCAGTCCAAGTAGTTTACTGGACCTAATCCCAGTAGGGGAGTGGGGTGACAAGGAAGAGAAGGAAACAGAACATCCCTTAGAGCTATCCCATCTGGAGGAAGGGAAAAGGAGCTGGGCAGCTATCCACCAATTCCCATGAGTCCTTGGCTAAAGGCTGCTTCTAGTGGACATTAATTGCTTGGTGTTTCTGGCCTGAGAAGGCGCTGAGCTGAAAGCAAGTAACAGTCTGGCTAGAGAAGGGGGCATAGAAATAAGGATTGGGTGACACAGACAGCATCCATTGCACCTATCAATTCATCTCTCTTAATGTTGCATTTCCCCTAAACATGCCTCTCGTCTTTATTGAGGTGCCTAATCCCTTGACTTGTTCGTTTTCAGCTAAACGATCAGCCTCCTGGTACCACAATTCCTTCCATATGGAGCCTGGGTCCCAAGAACAATTTGAGCTTCTTTCTCTCAAGCCTCTCAAATTCACTGTCTCCTGGCTGTTGTTGTTTTTATTTTGTCTTCTTTTTCTTTTTCAACCACAATTTAGTATTTCCCAACTAAGCTCAGACTATAATAGCTAGAAAGAATTGCTCACCCAGGCACACTGGTGCCACCGCAAATTAATGGAAATCTGTCTTCCCAGTCTATTATATTTTTTTACTTGTTCTAGATCAGCCCTCTCTTGAATAACTCTCAGTGGCTCGGCTAAACTTTCCCTCTTTCGTCAGGCATCTTCTCAGCTTTTGTCCCTCTCATTCTCTGTGATGACTCGGACACATTTCTTCGTAGACTGGGCTCTATATTCACTGCCTCCATTTCTTCTCCTCTCCCTCATTCCACAACCTGCCCCAGTGTGATTTCTGGTTCCATTACCACAATAAAACTGTTTTTGCCATAAAGCCAAACTCTGTGTCAACTCAATGGACATTCCTACTCTCGTCTTTCTTCTTAGCAAACTTCTTGGATATTTTCTGTTTCTGGAACATTCTCGGCTCTTATTTTCGGTGCCACGAAACTATCTTAGTTTTCATCTTATCTTTCTGGCCAGTTCTTCTGTCTCTGGACAGTCTCATTATCTTCGACGCATCCACTGAATGTTTGAGCTCCTCAGAAGTTTGTCTTGGACCCTACCCTTTCCTCTATAATCTTTCTATAAACCATCTTGCTCTACTGATGCCTGTGCTTTATATCTACAGGTTAGCCTTCTCCTGCAGGATTTAGGCTCCTATGTGCTGCAGTCAAAGACACGTTAAGGTCAGTATGTCCAGAAGTAAACGCATAATCTTTCCCCCAAACACAGCCCACCTTCAGGGTGCTTCATTTCAGCAATGCACCCAGTCTGTGCAGAATGGAAATCTAGGAGCCAGCCTCAACACTCTTTCACCTTATCTTGCTGAACCTCGCTTCATAAATGTCTCTTGAACTCATCCCTCAGTTTTCACCACTACCACCTTTTTGAGCTATAGTTACTTCTTGCCAGGATTACACAAATGGGTCCATCTTGTTCTCTTCTCACTCTTCTAATCCTTTCTCTGGGTTATGGCCAAAATCAACTTCATGAAATCCGAATGTGATCGTGTTACCTCTGCCCCCAGCCCCTCTTGAAATTCCTCAGTGACTTCTTAGTACTTTACTGATTAAGATATGCCTTCCTGACACGTCTTACAAGGTCCTACTTATGTCTCCAGCTCACTCTTTCTGCCCCAGCCACACTGCCTGTCTTTTCCTCCTGGCTCTTTCAATTCTCCCCACTTTCACAGGACTTTTGCAGATGCTGAACCCTCCCTCTATCTCTTCTCTAGTTGACTCCAACTTGTGGATTGCAGTTACATCTCTTCAGGGAGTACATGTCCTAGCTGTGTTACTTTAGCAAAGAAGGTTTTGTTGATACCTTGGTAGGTCAATTCCTTTTTGTTATAAACTGTTATTGCACCATGTAAATCTCCATACATCTATCCCAGTTGCAATTTTACATGCATTTGTATGAGTTTTTGATTAATACCTGCCACTCCATCAGATTTTAAGCTCCGAGTGGACAAGGATGATGGTTATTGTGGTGCCAGGGTACTTGGCAGGCGCTCAGAAAAGATTTATTGAGAGAGTGACAGTTAATGAATGACTAATTTTCTATTTCCTGGAGAAAATCAAGTCTCTAGAAGTGAATGCCCTCATTTTCCAACCCACACCTTAATGAGTCTGTAGTCCCGGGAAGATCTCTGTTCTAGATGAACCCCCTCAACTGTACTCTTAATCACGTGCCCTCCCTGATCTGGTTCCAATGAGTCCATCTTTCTCATATTTCCATCTTTCCTTACTGCCTTATTCCTTTCTTGTATCCATTTATATTTTCAAGCCCCATCAGAAAAAAATATCCCCCTCAATCTTACATGTTGTCTGTCTCTACTTCTCATTTTCATGTGCTGTCATCTTCCTTAATTAATTTTGAAATCAAATTCAAATCTTCTCCTTGAACTCCAGACTCAGATTACCGACTGGTGACTTGATATATTTATCTGCGTGTCTCAGGGGCTCTTCCAATTCAACCTGTTTCAACCCTTTCGAACCTGCTCTTCCTCTACTCCTTTAGAACTGGTAAAAAGTACTATCCCTCACTCAGTTACCAAGTTAGGGTTCTGATAGTCAACCTAACAGCCTTCAACTTACGCTCTATTCCAATTAGTCAACAAGGCCTGTCTATAGTGTTTCTTAAATGTTTCTGGAATCTCTGCATTTAATCCATGTTGATACTCATTGTTAGTTCTTGGACTATGGTGAGAGCTTCAAAATGGTCTCCCAGGTCAGCCCAGCCTCACTTTAGTCAGGTATTCACACTGCTATAGTGAGCTTTCTAAGGCACAAGTCTGGTCCTGTGTAATCCGTACCCCTGCCCAGGGTCCCCATGCTCTCGAATGCATTGACGGAGCACGCAATCCCCTACATGATTAACAGCTTCACCTCCAGCTGTTTCTCCCATTATCCCCTCTGCTCTAGATATTCCCCAGTCCTTGCTAATCTTGTAATGCTAGGACGTTGCACTGTTTTATGCTTCTATGCCTTTTTACACACTGTTTCTCCCTACAACACCCTCCCCAGACCTTTGGAAAAATGCAGAAGCCCTACTCATGCTTCGAAGTCCAGGTCAATGACTACTTGTTTTGAACAGCTTTTCCTGAATCTTCCCAAATAGTGTTGAGCATTCTGTCTACTGTGCTCTCCATGTACCATGTCACATTCTGTTAAAACTCATGTTGGCAGAGTTGCTGCATAGGGTTGTTCAGGTTGCGGACTGCACAACTCTCGGACCCTTGTTCACAAAATCAGCAGAGTCATACCTCATGGCGTTATTTTTGAGCTCTTTTTCCATTCTTTGTTCTTAAGGATCACAGGAATGGGGAAGAAGGATAAAAAGGTTAAGAATGTAGTGTGTGGAAGGAAACCATAAACAAAACGAAAAGACAACCTACAAACTGGGAGAAAATATCTGCAAATTATGTGACTGACAAGGGCTTAATTTGCAATATATACAAATAGCTCATACAACTCAATAACAAAAAAATCAAACAACCCAACCAAAAAATGGGCAGAAGACCTAAATAGACTTTTCTCCAAAGAAGACATATAAATGGCCAATAGACACATGAAAAAATGCTCAACATCGCTAATTATCAGAGAAATGCAAATCAAAACTACATTGAGGTATCACCTCACATTGGTCAGAATGGCCATCATTAAAAACTCTACAAATAGGGACTTCCCTGGTGACGCAGTGGATAAGACTCCGTGCTCCCAATGCAGGGCACCCGGGTCCGATCCCTGGTCAGGGAACGAGATCCCACATGCATGCTGCATCTAAGAGTTAGCATGCCACAGCTAAGGAGCCCGCCTGCCACAACCAAAACCTGGTGCAACCAAATAAATAAATAAATATTTTTAAAAAGTCTACAAATAATAAATGCTGAAGAGGGTGTGGAGAAAAGGGAACCCTCCTACAATGTTTGTGGGAATGTAAACTGGTGCAGCCATTATGGAGAACAGTGTGGAGGTTCCTTAAAAAACTTAAAACAGAGTTACCATGTGATCTAGCGACCCCACTCCGGGGCATATATCTAGAGAAAACATTAATTCAAAAAGACACATGCACCCCAATGTTCATAGCAGCTCTATTTACAATAGCCAAGACATGGAAACAACCTAAATGTCCACTGACAGATGAATGGATAAAGCAGATGTGGTATATATATATATATATATATATATATATATATATATATATATATATCTCCACACATACACACAGCCATAAAAAAGAGTGAAATAATGCCATTTGCAGCAACATGGATGGATCTAGAGATTATACTAAGTGAAGTAAGTTAAAGACATATCATACGATATCACTTATATGTGGAATCTAAAATACGATACAAACAAACTTATTTGCAAAACAGAAACAGACTCACAGACATAGAAAACACACTTATGGTGACCAAAGGGGAAGGGGGAGAGGGATAAATTAGGAGGAGTTTGGGATTAGCAGATACAAACAACTGTATATAAAATAGATAAACAACAAGGACCTACTGTATAACATGGGAAACTATATTGAATGTCTTGTAATAACCTGTAGTGGAAAAGAATATGAAAAAGAATATATATGTATAACTGAAACTTTGCTGTGCAGCAGAAATTAGCACAACATTGTAAATCAACGATACTTCAATTAAAAATTAAGAATGTAGTGTGTGGAATTTACACGTGCAGCATTGCTATGTTAACTCAAGACAAATGAAGGACAAAGACATGGGTGCAAGTCAGGATGCTCATGTGGTAAGGCAGGAGCTTAAGAGCTAAGCTTTGTTGGGCTTTAATGTACCACACTTAAGTGGCAAATTGTGTAAGAGGTGTGACAAGAAGAAGCTGGCTTAGGGTGGTGATGTTCATGCAGAACCCCAGAGCAGGAAGAGCTGGAAGAACACAAACAGGCTCTTTAAAAATGACCTGCCCTGGTGGCGCAGTGGCTGAGAATCTGCCTGCCAATGCAGGGGACACGGGTTCGAGCCCTGGTCTGGGAAGATCCCACATGCCGCGGGGCAACTAGGCCTGTGAGCTACAACTACTGAGCCTGCGCGTCTGGAGCCTGTGCTCCGCAACAAGAGAGGCCGCGATAGTGAGAGGCCCGCGCACCGCGATGAAGAGTGGCCCCCGCTCGCTGCAACTGGAGAAAGCCCTCGCACAGAAACGAAGACCCAACACAGCCATAAATAAAATAAAATAAATAAATTAAAAAAAAAATGACCTAAACACAATTGACCACTGAAAGAGGAGTTGATGATTGGTGCTGGCAGTGGGGAATCTCGCCCAGAAATCTCCTCCCAGGGCTGCTTAAGTACTCAGTTATGGACAGACCAAGGCAATCACCGCTAGTGTGGGTGGGTCGTTTGTTTATATGTTTGTCCCTCCCCTCTCTCAATAGATGGAGAGCTTCACTAAGCCAGGCGTTGAATCTTTTGATTTTAAATCACCGGTATCTTAGGTGGTGCCTGGCCCATGATGGGCCCTGCCACACCCGTCCCAGCCAGAGGGAAAAAAGGGAGAGGTTTATGGACTTTGACAATAACAGTAATAATAAGAACAGTCAACACTCATATAATCTTTATTACGTGCCCTGCACTTTTCTAAGTGCTTATCTATAGTAACTCACTTTATCCTCATATGTAGGTATCATAATTCCCATTTTACAGATGAGGAAACTGATGCTAAGAGATGTTAAGTAACCTGCCCAGGGTCACACAGCTAACAAGGAATGGAGCCTCCTTGGCACCCCACCTCTTGGGATGGCAATTTTAATCTGAAGAGAGGTTGAGGAGTTTAAAGCAGATTAATTTCCACCTGCCTTTTTTTTTTTTTTTAATTATTATCTCAAAGCTCTTAATTTTTATTTTATTTATATTTTTTATTTTTGGCTGTGTTGGGTCCTCGTTTCTGTGCGAGGGCTTTCTCTAGTTGCGGCAAGCGGGGGCCACTCTTCATCGCGGTGCGCGGGCCTCTCACTGTTGCAGGCTCTCTTTTGTTGCGGAGCACAAGCTCCAGACGCGCAGGCTCAGTAGTTGTGGCTCACGGGCCCAGCTGCTTCGCGGCATGTGGGATCTTCCCAGACCAGGGCTCGAACCCGTGTCCCCTGCATTGGCAGGCAGATTCTCAACCGCTGCGCCACCAGGGAAGCCCAGTTGAGGAGTTTAAACGAAACTTCTGTGCAACCTCCTGCTCTGTCTCCCTACAATCTCATTGCTTTTTGTCTTATATTTTCAATTATATTTCTTTCGGAAACATTTATAATTTAATTTTCTTTGTTACTTAGCTGTATATCCCTAACCTGTAGAGAGCTTGGAGATACAGTGTTATAATACGAGGTCTGTGAGCCTGAAGTTTCCTGGTGAAAGGCAAAAAACAAAAAAAACACACCTGGCTTGCATTTGCGGAGGATCCCACATGTTCCATTATTTTCTTTGGATCCCCAACAGGCTTTTAAACATGTACATGTTAGTATTTTTGTGTCACGTATATTAATAAATAAGAGCTTTGATTTTTAAATTCTAGTTCTGTGGGAGAAAACAGACATTGTGTTTGATATGCACAGTATCAACAACAATGGACAGATTACAATTCATTCCTTGATTTGGATCTTGAAAAATATTTAGTTGAAAATAATCCCTTTCCACCCCTGTCCCCTGGTGTTTTCTAATTATATAGTTGGTTGGCCTAAGAGTCTGCAAATGCTGGCCTATGCCATTTCTCTTACAGGATTTGTCTTCTTGAAGCATTTAGGCTTCTTAGATTTCCTCTTGCCTAAAAATAGAACAGTATGTGCTCACAGTCACTTATATGTTAAGGACAAAAAGTCCATGGATTTCTGTCCTTAATTCTCTCTAAATTACATTTGGTTTCTAAATGGTGTCAAAATGATGCATGGCAGTAAACCTTCAGTTTTACAATTGGTACATTTCCAGTGGTGGTAATAGAGCTCCCTTTTGTAAAGAACTGAGTAAAAGTTATTTTTCTAGGATTAAGTCATGTCCTATTTGGAAGTGAGACTACAGATTAGGTATGGCTGGGTTTCAAATATAGGGTATTCCAGTCAATTGATTCTATAAATCACTTGTACTTGTCAGGCCACGTGTCCTAATTTTCCACTAGGAAAATATGGTCCCTGTATTCATTTTCTAGGGATGCCATAGGCTAGGGGGTCTTAAATAACAGTAATTGCTTTTCTCACAGATCTGGAGGGTAGAAGTCCAAGATCAAGGTGTTGGCAGGGTTGGTTTCTGCTGGGGTCTCTCTCCTTGGCTTATAGATGACCATCTTTTTGCTATGTCTTTGCTATGTGGTCTTTGCTCTGTGTTCACATTTTGTGTCTTAATTTCCTCTTCTTGTAAGAACACCAGTTAGATTGGATTAGGGCCCACTCGTATGACCTCGTTTTACCTTAATTACCTCTTTAATGACCTAATCTCTGAAACTCTCTTATTCTGCAGTACTGGGAGTTAGGACTTCAACATATGAATTTGGGGGGTGGGATGTTGGGGACACAATTTACTCCATGGCAGTCCCTACAGGGCTGGTCATCTTCTGGCCCTTGGCAGGTAACTGGAACCTGACCTTCTTTAGGATATTTATTACTATACTGAAGAATGATAGTGATCTCAAGGGGTTGACACACTCCTTGATACCACCAAAGAATAAGGAATGTTTTAATTCCAGAAAAATAGTTTAATAGTATAAATATAGTAATATAATAGATTATTATTATATAATAAATATAAGAACCTGGAGTGCCTTTAGATAATAAATCGCTTTGTCTGGCAATGGCAGAATCTTAGGCTACCAACTATGATAAATGACATCTCAGTACTTACTAATTAGTTAAAATTTGCAAAGTAATGCATTAATATTCTTTCCTCACCTATTATGAAGTAGGCACTTTGCCCTGCTAGGAGAAAACAAACACTTTATCCTCCTATCCTTGAGTTCCTAGTTTAGGATCTCAAAGATTGCAGATATAATGGGGTCTCACATATGTGTCAACCAGGGATCAGGCTACCCACCCTGCCCTTAGATCTGGATCAGATCTGTTCAAACTCCTTGTCTACCAGGAAGTTCAATGCAGTTGCCAAAAACTTCTATCCATTCCTGATGTCACACTCCCAGTCACCTCCACTTTCAGCTTCCTGCTTCTGCTGAATTTTTGTTCTCCACTCTATGTTTTGCAGCTGTTCCTTTATCTTTTCCTTGGAATCAACCCAAACATGGGACACAACCCTTGATTATTTGCTCCTTCCACTAAAATACAATATATGATGTAGCTGTGTGCAGTAGATTTCTGCTGGCAATTTGATGACAAGGAAAGTTACACTGCAAGGCCATAGAGCAATTAATTTAAAATTCAATAACTGACTTCTCTATTCTTCAAAACACTTCTTGGGCATTTGCATTAACTCGAATTCCATTCCTCCACTATTTTGCTGAGATCTCTTTCTGTTCTCTGCCTTCCTTCTCATTTCCTTCTCTCCCTCTCTGCCTGCCTTCCCTGCTCTCCCTTACCTCACTCACTCCATCCATCTAATTCTCTTTCACTAAATAAGCAGAGCTGTTGGACTATCTTCCTGTAGTTTGCTTCCAAATTACACACTCAGGGCCTCAGCTTCTACCCCTACAAGTTTTTTCTTATACAAATACAGTTCTATCCCAGAGTAAACCACTACAGCTAATTGGGAATAATGAGATTTCTTAACTTGATATTCATGCAAACAGATTGAGTATTAGCATTTTAGCAGTAGAGGTTAGTACACATTCTTTGAAAATTTAGGGAAAGAGGTAATTAGTCATGCCTACAAGTGTTTGAACTTCGTAATAGGAGGAGGTGACTTTTTAACAGGGTCTTGAGGGATGAAAGGAGGGAGGGAATTTTCCCCTCCTCCACCCCCATTCTACTTAGAGGGAGTAGCCCAGGCAGTGAAGCAAAGCACTCCTTGGTTGAGCAAGGGGTCCTAAAAGCAGAAGGCTGGGACATACAGGGGAGAGAGAGGCTGGGCCCACATTTCTGATAGCCTGTGGCAGGTTGGAAGGTCCAAGCCTCAATTAGGGCTTTTATTTGTTTCATTTTAACAGAGAATTTTCTGCAAAGGCTACTACAGATCTGAGATCAAAAGTCAGAGGCAGTCGACTTCTTCGAAAGTTTAAGCCCCTCTAGTCCCAAACTGCAGCACCTCTATTTACTCAGAGAACAGAAAGATGACAGGAGGGAAATTTCTTTTGGTTCCTTGCTCGCTTATCAAGGCGATTCACTTTCCTATGTGACAGGTCTCAGAAGCTTTCCTGGGTTCTTGGTGTTAAAGGGTAAGTTTTTAAAAAAAGGCAAAGTCATGATTCTTATGAAAATGAACACATGAGAGAGATATTCTTGGACTTCCCTGGTGGCGCAGTGGTTAAGAATCCACCTGCCAATGCAGGGGACACGGGCTCGAGCCATGGTCCAAAAAGATCCCACATGCTGCAGAGCAACTAAGCCCGTGCGCCACAGCTACTGAGCCTGCGCTCTAGAGCCCGTGAGCCACAACTGCTGAGCCCACGTGCCTAGTGCCCGTGCTCTGCAACACGAGAAGCCACAGCAATGAGAAGCCCGCGCACCGCAACGAAGACCCAACGCAGCCAAAAATAAATAAATAAATATTTTTTAAAAAAGAAAAGGCAATTTCTTTTAATTCATTAATTAATTTTTGGCTGCGTTGGGTCTTCGTTGCGGTGCGTGGGCTTTCTCTAGTTGCAGCGAGCGGGGGCTACTTTTCGTTGCTGTGCATGGGCTTCTCATTGCTGTGGCTTCTCTTGTTGCAGAGCACGGGCACTAGGCACGTGGGCTCAGTAGTTGTGGCACGTGGGCTTAGTAGTTGTGGCTCACGGGCTCTAGAGCTCAGGCTCAGTAGTTGCGGCACACGGGCTTAGTTGCTCCACGGCATGTGGGATCTTCCTGGACCAGGGCTGGAACCAGTGTGCTCTGCCTTGGCAGGCGGATTCTTTTTTTTTTTTTTTTTTAAAGTATGTTTACCACCTCTTTCATGTCTTACTTTATTTATTTATTTATTTATTTAATTTATGGCTGTGTTGGGTCTTCGTTTCTGTGCGGGGGCTTTCTCTACTCGCGGCAAGCGGGGGCCACTCTTCATCGCGGTGCGCGGGCCTCTCACTATCGCGGCCTCTCTTGTTGCGGAGCACAGGCTCCAGACGCGCAGGCTCAGTAGTTGTGGCTCACGGGCCCAGTTGCTCCGCGGCACGTGGGATCTTCCCAGACCAGGGCTCGAACCCGTGTCCCCTGCATTGGCAGGCAGATTCTCAACCACTGCGCCACCAGGGAAGGCCCGGCAGCCGGATTCTTAACCACTGCACCACCAGGGGAGTCCCTGGGTCCTTTGCTTTGATAGGTGATTTTTACTTCGTATTGTAGATATTTCTTCCCTGGACTGTATCCCTAAGGCCAGTGCCTTTCTCTTTCATTGCTTTGGGCAGGTCACAAAAGCAAGTTTAGACCAAATATATGTTCTAGAAGAGTAACACGAATAACCTTCTATTTTGCAATAGTTGTACACATTACGACCCATCCTCACTGTCAGTGTTCCCATAGCACCATGCAACTGGAGGTAGAGTCATTCTGAAATGAATAGAAAAGCCCTCCGATGATTTAAAAATTTTCTGTTGCTTCTTTTGCAGTAGTAGCTGAAAATAATAATCTGACACACCAAATGCTGCGATCCTCAGATGGGGTTGTGTGTACTCAGAAGATGCAAAAGCTAATCCAGTCGGGAGTGGGAAATATATTTAAACTACTTGAGTTTATTCTCATATTTTTAAATGTATATGCAGTAAAATTGACTTTTTTTAGTGTACAGTTCTCTGGATTTTAACACATATATATATAAATTTGTGTAACCATTGCTGTAATCAGTACCCAGGACATTTTCATCACCCCAAAGTATGACACACGAGATAATGTCACACTTTCAAATTGATTTTCATGTGTGTATTATTTTATGATATGCACAATATATTAGCATAGTAATACGTATTTGTAATTTTTGAATAAGTCATCATATTTTACAGGTATGAGCTTAAAATTCTTTACTAACAGAGGCATATAAATAAAAGTGTTTGAAGACAACCTCTATAGACAGTAGTAATGAAAATCGTTAACTGGGAAAAATGACATAAGCTGATTTGTTTTAAAGGTAACTGGGCAGCTGTGCTGAAGCTACGACGCAGAGAACCTGAAGGTTGGTGGACCAAATGGACCATTATGATTACTTAGGCAAGAAATGCTGAAGGCCTGGATTAGTTAGTGACAGAGGAGCAAGGTGGCATTCAAGAGACTTCTCTGGGGTGAACTGGGAGGTGTGGGTGAGTGAACGTGGGAGAAATTGAGCAGAGATGTGGGGTTTGTTGGGTGTGAGGCAGGGCTGATGGTGGTACCACCCACGGAGAACTTGACTGCAGAGGCAGACCTGGTTTACCGGATGCGGAGATAATGAGTCCAGGTTGGTTCCATTAAATTGAAGAGAAACTGATTGAAATCATGTGAATGATGTGCAGTGGTGAAGGTCCTGGGGTCCATGTTGGGATAACCTTTTGGATTTATAGTTTATAGTTACAGCCAGTTGGAGCCAGTTAGGAGACGCATGGGCCCATTTCCTATCTGTCATGTAACAGGACTGACCTCACGCTCCAGGATTTAAAAATGCCTTAAAAAGGACAGTACCGGGGCTTGCCTGGAGGCACAGTGGTTGAGAATCTGCCTGCCAATGCAGGGGACACGGGTTCGAGCCCTGGTCTGGGAAGATCCCACATGCCGCGGAGCAACTGGGCCCGTGAGCCACAGCTACTGAGCCTGCGCGTCTGGAGCCTGTGCTCCGCAACAAGAGAGGCCGCGATAGTGAGAGGCCCGCGCACCGCGATGAAGAGTGGCCCCCGCTTGCCGCGAGTAGAGAAAGCCCTCGCACAGAAACGAAGACCCAACACAGCCAAAAATAAAATAAATAAATAAATAAATAAAATTTTAAAAAAAAATTATCAAGTCTTAATAATAGAGAAAAAAAAGATTAAAAAAAAAAAGGACAGTACCTCTTCATATATATATATATATATATATATATATACACACATACATATATATATACATTTTATATATATATATTTTATATTGGAGTATAGTTGATTAACAATATTGTGCTAGTTTCAGGTGTACAGCAAAGTGATTCAGTTATACATATACATGTCTCTATTCTTTTTCAAACTCTTTTCCCATTTAGGTTGTTACATAATACCGAGCAGAGTTCCCTGTGCTATACAGTAGGTCCTTGTTGGTTATCCATTTTAAATATAGCAGTGTGTACATGTCAATCCCAAACTCCCTAACTATCCCTCCCCCCATCCTTCCCCCCTTATTTATATATAGTTTTAATTGAGATACAATTGACATATAAGATTGTATTAGTTTAACAATGATTTAGATATATGTATGTATTGCAAAATAATTACCAAGATTAGTTTAGTTAGCATACATCACCACACTTAGTTACAAAAAAATTTTTTTCCTGTGTTGAGAACTTTTAAGATCTACTTTCTTAACAACTTTCAAATGTACAATACAGTGTCATTAACTATAGTCACCATGCTGTACGTTACATCCTCAGGACTTATTTATCTCATACTGGATGTTTGTACCTTTTAGCCACCTTCACTAAAAGGGACACTTTTAATCTCCTGAAAAGTTGTAGTTCAGACTTCTGGCCAGTTATACCTCAGGGGTGTTCTCAACTGGAAAGCAACTTGGCTTCTGGCTATCAGGAACCTCTGCCTTTTCTGTCTTAACTCCTTCGCTGCCAAAAGTTCAGCAGGACTGGAGCAAAGGGCCAGATGGAGGGGGCATGAAAATGAGGGTGAAGATGGGGACGCGTGGGGTGTGCTCATCTGAGCAGATACCTGTTTATCTTTAGAGCCAGATCTGAGGCTACAATGAGCAAAAAAGGAAATCCAGAAGGGCCTTGGGTTTACTTTAAAAGCTAAAGACCATAAATTGCATGCAGGACTTCAGAAAGGGACTTAACTATGATCTGATATCTTTTCAGAAAGTTCGCTCTGGTGGCTGTTTTGAGCAGTGGTCTCACAAGTTGCAGGGGAGACTTGTACTCTGAAAAGTATGCAAGAAAAAATGAGAAGAAAATTGGTTGCAGATGTACTCTTTTATTTGAAAAAAGAAGACACTAAACTTGACTGATATTTAAACAGTACTTCAGAGTATTACATTTGTATAACTTATAAATAAATGTACCCAGATTGGGAATGCCTGCTCAGAAGTATTTTACTGATGGAGATGCAATTATGGTCTTTTGCTTTTACTTTAAAATAAACCCAAGGCCCTTCCGGATTTCCTTTTTTGTCCTTTATGGGATACAAAAGAGGAGGAGATGAAGCAGTTGGGATAAAAAGAAAGAAGCAGATGGGAATGGTATTTAGGATTTGGTGATTGATGGTTTGTGAGTGAATCTCTGATAAAACCCTGGCCCCTCAATGAAGAATGTATTGCCTTTCTAGCACTTCTACAGAACTGCCATCAATTCTGTGACGGCATTGTAATCTATCTAGTTATTTACTAGTCGTTTTCCTCTCTGTCTTTCAGAGGTGTATTCCTAGCAATTTAGTGGATGCTAAAATAATATTGCAATGTGACCATTACTTTAAATGTTTTAATAGCTCAAAAATGGAAGAGATTCATAGTTTTGAATAACAGAGTATTCCATATAACGGTTGGCACTCAGCCTTTTGCTTCAAGAATGAAATAAGAATGTATTAGGCTATGCTGTGGAATTAGGGCTGTTAAGACTGGCCTTACGATTCTGCACTACAGGTTGGAAATTGAGTTAGTCATTTGTTGGTGCCACTATTTGAAATTTACATGGTGATTCAGGACACTATTAAATATTCACATTTTACAAACTGCAAACATCAGAGTCCAAATTAATCATAAAAGTTATTTTTTCCTTACGAAAATTTAAGAGTCAAAATTAGCCATAAAAGTTATTTTCAAAGCATTTCCTTTTGGAGATGTAAGGAATGCTGACTATTCAACAAACAGTAGTTGCATAAAGAAGATTTTTGGTCCCATGATCTGGCTGAAGCTTTGCAGGAACAGCTGCTTATCTCATGAATGGAATTTCCTGTTAATATTCTTGTGGGCTAATTGTTCATCAAAAGTATAACAAACGTCAACAAATATCACAAATGTGTTACATCTTAATATTTAAGAGACAGCAGAAATAGTTCAGATGTTTAACTTGGTTGCGCTTAAAAGGCAAGAGCACAATCTTTAGCTTTTGTCACAAACTACCCTTGAAAGGATTAATGCTATTCAGAGAAACCATTTGGTTTAAATGCCCTTTTCTTTTAATTTACAGCAACATATGGCTTAAGATAAGACAGGCTAAGGGAAGAAACAAAATTGTAACTTCAAACATCGTTATTATAAAGCACCTTCGTTTTAAATGGATTGCATATAGTTTTCGTCCCAACTACATATGGAAATAAATTTTCTTAGACTGAAAACACTTCAAATGGACTCAAATTCCTCGGCAGCAACCACAAGGACATCTACTTTTTAATGTGAGATGCGAGGTGCTTAGATGGAGGTCCCAACCATGGGAAGTAACATCACCGACCCCAGGGCTGAGGTCAGAAGTGGAAATTTAGTGTCAGTAGAAACTTCCCGGAACACAAGACAACAGGTTTTTAAAAAGCATTTCCACTTTTGTTTTTTTGTTTTCCTCCTAGTAAAATTAGCATTTTGCACTAAGGAGCTGTTTCAGGAATTTTAGCATAACACTCTGCCCTTGTTCAGACTGTTAATCCTGCCCTATTTTCTCTTCCTTCACCCTAACACACTCAGAGTGCCCAAGAGCTAGAAACAAGCTACAGGTCTTTTTCCATTCGCTTCCAGATGGAGTCAGGCTTCTGAAAACCAGAGCTGCCTCTCACCTGGTTGGCATCTTCTCCTGGGGAGGGAAGGTCACACCATCACAGGCACTGGAAGCCACATTTGGGGTTACAAGGAGGGAAGTTTAATTACTCCCACCTCTGCTTTCTTGTCTGTTCCTGTACATTTGCAGCTGTTAACTCTCTTCTGGCTACCCGTGTTTAGTCCCAAGAACCTCCACGTCAATGATGATCAGACCTAGGCACGGCCACCAATCTCCTCTCACCCTTGGAAGAAGGCTTGGCAAGTGTCTGAACACACAGGGTGGTACTGCCTGTAACCAGTGCTCTGTTTATATGTAGTGTTTTTTATAGTTCTGTATAGCTCAATTTTCTGTATTAATAACAAATTCTTGTAAGTATGCCATATAATAATTTTATATATTCATGAGCTTCGCAAACATTGAGTGAGTATCCCTTCCTACGTGCCCTGCTATAGGTGGGGCATACAGGGATGAGTGACACTTTTCCTGCCCCCAAGGTACACGAAATAAGAAAATGAAATAAGGAAGGTGTTGGCAACCACCCAAAAGCCAAAGCTCAGGGCGTCGCCTGTTTTTGTCCACCCTGCTAACTGAGAATATGAAGAATTACAGACGAGAAGAAGAGTATGTGAAAGAGATGCATGTGACTTGCAAAGCCTACAGTAGCTACTATCTGGCCCTTCACAGTCAAAAGTTCGTTGACCCTGGACACAAGGACTGTAATGCAAGGTAGATCTTTGAATGTTTTACCTCCATTGAAGTCCTATCAGGAATGGTCAAAATGCTATAGGGTTCCAGAGGGGGCAGCTGCTATTTTTGAATTGCATCCTTCGTCCAACTGACACTTTTTGACTCTCCTTGACAAAAATGAAACAACACAAAAACAAAAACAAACACATTCTACAGAGTTTTTATTTTTATTTTTTATTTTTTTATTTTTGGCTGTGTTGGGTCTTCATCTCTGTGCGAGGGCTTTCTCTAGTTGCGGTGAGCGGGGCCCACTCTTCACTGCGGTGCGCGGGCCTCTCGCTATCACGGCCTCTCTTGTTGCGGAGCACAGGCTCCAGACGCACAGGCTCAGTAGTTGTGGCTCACGGGCCTAGTTGCTCCGCGGCATGTGGGATCTTCCCAGACCAGGGCTCGAACCCGTGTCCCCTGCATTGGCAGGCAGATTCTCAACCACTGCGCCACCAGGGAAGCCCTCTACAGAGTTTTTTAACTTCACTGAAACCTTTGGAAATTACAAATATGGCAATAGTTAAAGCCGTTTTATTCTTTTGGGATAGAAATCTCTTTACCTCTGAGAGCGGACACAGAAACCGTCAAAAAAAAAAAAGAGAATTTCCTTTTGTTCTCTTGGAGTTTCCTAAAGCATCTCACATTTAATTAGTGGCATCATTTTGTTGAGTTATCCATTTCTTCTAGCACATGCTGGGTGATCATTTGTCTTCCTACACTATCCAGAGCTGTCATGGGAAGCGTCCAGAGGAATAGCACAGTATTATTATTATTTTTCTCCACAATTCTCTAAACTGAATAGTAAATCCTCATAATTTTAAGTGCAAGAGACTGAAAACTGTGGAACGCTTGATGAATTTGCAGGTCAGCCTTGCGCTGGGGCCAGGCTAATGGTTCCAATTTTAGTATATGTGCTGTTACTCTTGACTAATGGGATCAAAGGAAGGATTTAGAATGGAGGAAGTGAGCCTTCAAGAAAAGGTGGAATTTCAATAAAAGCAAATGGGAGAGAAGCGGTTTCAGGAGGAGGGAAAGGGAAGAGAGAGCAAAGAACGCAGTCCGTGCCTCTCAACCCATAACTGCACCCTGGAATCCCTGGGGAGTTTTAAAACATACTGAGGCCAGACCATAAAATGGAAAACAAATGGGAACAAATACACCTAACTGTATATCAAGTTGCAACATAAGCACACGGAGAAAGAATTATTCCAAGTGACTTTTGAACGCAGTACTCTAACTAGATATCCCTAGCAGGAAATATTGTAAGGATAAAAAGAATTGCAAAGAAATGTTAAACTTCCCTCAGCAGTTTTATTAGTAGTCATATGGCACTGTGATCTTGATACTATTTTATTTGTATGATGAGATAAAGCAGATTAGTAAATATGTTAATTTTATTAATGTTTGGTGAAAGGGAAAAGAGGTACAAATTAAAGTCAAAAATGTTGAGAAGGCTAAATTTTAACAGGAAATACTGATATGAATTCATGATTTGTATATATGTAGATATCTTAGTTTTTGATCTAAAGTGTGTGTGTGTATTTCTACTGAAAGAACCTAAACGTGATGACATCCCAGTAGCCACGAGAAGGCTATGGTCACTTAGTTTCTCAATATCATTTAAAGAAATCGGTGCTTTTGGAGAGCTGGTTGGTTCTAGGCCTGGGTCAAGGGAAGTTCAAGGTGAGAATAGGAATCTTACTGTGCCAGAAAGGAAAATAGTGTCAAAGGCTAATGAAGTCATCAAAAGGTCAAATGCTACCAACTTGATAGCATTTCCATTAGGCAAATTTGGGACACTTTGAGAATGAAAAAGAATGACAAGTGTTATTGATTGTAAAATATGGAATAAATTCAGAAGAGCATAGTTACAGAAAAGAAAGAGAGACAGAGAGAGAAAAAAGAAAACCTTGCTCGCTACCACTGGAGGTGATTCCTATAAAAACTCTCTATTCTAAAAATTGGTAATTAAGCAGAAAGAATTAGCATTTACTCTGCCTTTATGATAAGAGATAGAGCTCATATCAAGTTGATGAGAAAATGTGTTTTTTTTTTTGCCCCCTATGGGAGATTACCAGTTAAGAAATATAAAGGATGATAGAATTTAAAAAATGACCATTTAACTCTCATGCATCATGAGTGAGAATGTAAGACGGTACAGCCACTGCGGAAAAGAATTTAGCATTCATTTTCTTATAAAGTTAAACATACACTTACTGAACACTCCAGAAATCCTATTCCTAAGTATTTACCCAAGTGAAATGAAAACGTAAGTTCACAGGGAGACCTGGATGAGAATGTCTGAATGGGTTTGTTCGTAATTGCCTCAAACTGTAAACAACCCAAATGTCCCTCACCTTGGAATGGATAAACAAACTGCAGAGCACTCTTGCAATGGGATTCTATTCAGCAATAAATGGGAAAGAACTACTGATACATGAACACCATGGATGGGTCGTAAATACATTCTGTTAAGTGAAAGAAGCCAGACTCAAAAGGCTACACAATGTATGATTCCATGTACGTGACATTCTGGAAAAGGCAAGTCTAAAGGGACAGAAAATATGTTAGTGGTTGCCAAGGTCTGGGCTTGGGGGTTGACTGTAACAGGATATGGGGGGACTCTTGGGGGGGAGTGGAACTATTCTATATCTTAGTGATGGTGGCACAAACATATACATGCATTTGTTGAGACCTACAGAACTGTACAGAAAAAAGAGTGACCTTTCCCTGTACATGGATTTTGCCTTAATAAAAAAGGGAAAAAAAATACTTTTTTGCAACTTCTAATCAAATAATTCTTCCAGGCAAGGGTAATCAATAGGTCCTAAAACTATTAGATGGAATTTTGTTGGGGAAATAAGAAATTCATGTGCCAGAATACCACCTCACAGATTCCTTGCTAATTTTAATAGAAAAAAGAGTTTTAATGGAGATATATGACAGTCACCCCCTTAATCACAGGGTCAAGGTCAGGATCACTAATGGTATGACAACCCAACATTATATGCCACCTGGTGTGGTGTAAATACACACCTCCTATGAATTATACTTGCCTCAATGCTTGATCTGAATCTAGTCTCTTTAGACTTAAATTTCAGTTTAGGACCAACTGGGAATAGATGTATAAGTTAAATAATGCCACAAAGAGACAATCAGACCAATACAGATTCTAGGCTATGCTATAAGACAGCCGGCCTGGTTGCTTTAAAATGTCAACATAATTTTAAAAATAAATAAATAAAAGGGAGAACAATAGACTAAAGAGTCTTAAGCAAGTGCAATGCATGAAAATTGATTGGATTCTGGTTTGAAAAAAGAGGAAAAAATGAGATTTTTGAGGCAATTGGGGAGATTTGAACATGGACTGGATATTGGGGAGTTGCTGTTATTTTCTTAGATCTGATAATGTTACTGTGTTTATGTAGGACAATGCCATTATTTTTGGATAGTTCCATGCTTAAATACTTACAGGTAAAATATTATGTCTGCAAATTATGTTCAAATAGTTCAGCTATATATATCTATCTGTGTATCTATGTATCTTTCTATGTATCTATCTGTGTTTATATATGTCTATCATCTATCTCTCTATCAATCTATCTATCACATTGCAAAATATTCATGATTGTGATGGGTTCACAGATTTCCATGTGTTATTCTCTCCACTCTTTTTAAAAATAATTAATTAATTAATTAATTAATTAATTAATTTTTGGCTGCGTTGGGTCTTTGTTGCTGCGCGCGGGCTTTGTCTAGTTGCGGTGAGCAGGGGCTACTCTTCGTTGCAGTGCGCTGGCTTCTCATTGCAGTGGCTTCTCTTGCTGTGGAGCACTGGCTCTAAGTGCGTGGGCTTCAGTAGTTGTGGCACGTGGGCTCAGTAGTTGTGGCTCGCGGGCTCTAGAGTACAGCCTCAGTAATTGTGGCGCACAACTACTGTGGGCTTAGTTCCTCCGTGGCATGTGGAATCTTCCTGGACCAGGGCTCGAACCCGTGTCCCCTGCATTGGCAGGCGGATTCTTAACCACTGCGCCACCAGAGAAGTCCCTCTCCACTCTTCTTGATGTTAAAAAAATTTTATAACAAAAAGTAGGGGAAAAATTAATACCAGATCCTACTCTAGACAAAATAAATCAGGATGTCTTGGGGACAGGACTTCAGCTACAGCATTTTTTAGAAGCTCCCCAGATGATTTTTTCAAAAAACATAAAACAACCAATTTATTAGGCTCCTGGATTCTGTTGGTCAGGAATTCAGACAGGGCAAAGAGGGGATAACTTGTCTCTGTTCCACGATGTCCAGGGCCTTGGCTGGGATATACTGGTACCTGGAGGCTGGGGTCATCTGGATGCAGCTTCACGTGTGTCTGGCGGTTGAGCCTAGCTGTTGGCTGGAGCCTTAGCTGGGCTGTCAGCCAGCACTCCTCTAGGTGGCCTCTCTACGTGGTGTCTCTGTATGGCCTCCAGGTGATTTTAATCTGAAGTCAGCATTTTCCCAACCTTGGACAGTCAGAAGAATGATCTTAAGCATTTATTAAAATTCAGATTCTCTGGCTCTTTTCCTGGGTGTGGGATAGGGACTATTAATATTTACGGTTAAAAGCCACCCAAGTGATTCTAACAGTAAGGTGAGTTTGGAAAGCACTGACCTAGTGCATCAGCCGTAGTTTTCTGTTAAGGTCCCAGATCTGTACAGACACCAAGTACCAGACACCAGAGAAGAGGGGCCATGTCATTTTCTATTGCCTTATTTCTGAAATTTTGTCCCACATTCTTCCTCTGATTTCTAGATTATCTTGCTGCCTTTGACTCTGTCTTTCACTTGGCTGTGATTATGGTTCTTCCATGGCTATGTGGCTTTTGTTGCTTTAGTTGAAACACTTGTCTCATTTGACTAAGCCCTTGGAACTTCTTACTCAAGGCATGATTATGTGGGTATAGAAATTGGATGAGTTTGAGATAAACTGGGAGAGAGAAAAATGAGGCCAGGTCAGACCAGGTCTTGAATACTGGGTTGAGGAATTTGGCCTTAAGTCAAACTTCATATGCAATGGTAATTCAGAGAGAGTTTCTTGGTTAGGAGTGCAAAAGGATCAAGGATGTGCATTAAGAAAGTGAATCAGGGGCAGGGAGGACCTGGAGGCATGGAGAACAGGTTAGGGCCTAGGAGAAAAGTTATGGGGGGCATTTACCAAGAAGGCAGCAATCTCAGTGTTAAGGAGGAGATGGATCTGGGATCCATCATTTTCAAATTCCTTACAGACCACCATCATATTCTTTGGCATTACTGTTGGTGTATAAAATGGAATAAATATTTTATCTTTGAAGTAGAAAGATGACGCTGCTGACTTATAAGCTACACTCTGAGTTGGTTTTAGGCTAGTCATGATGTACTTGAGGTGATCAAATGAGTTCATGACTCTGGTTCCCCTCTTGACCAAGGGAACTGAAACTGAGCCAAACTTTGGATGTGTGGACTTTTACCTCAGGCGCATGATTTTCCAGCCAACTGAGCCTACTATCATAATCTAAAACTAAGGAAGAACTTCTCTAAGGATGTTCTTCTGAGGAGGTTGCCTCAGAGAAAAGGATGGTCTTCTGAGGAGTTCCCAGTGGAATCTGTTAAGTGATTACTCAGATATACTGGTGTGTTTTTTGTTTTTGTTTCTTTTGTTAAAATTCTGCCTAACTTTAATGAGGGTATAGTTCCTGCTCGTTAGTTTGGAATAAGGAATAACTTGTAGATGAATCTAGGATAGGTCATCAAATTATAGGCCACAGCTGAATAAGGTCCAATGCCTGTTTTTGTAAACAAAGTTTTCCTGGGGTGCAACCGTACTCATTCCGATATGCCCTCTATGGCTGCTTCCAGCGACAATGGCAGAATGGAGTAGCTGCCACAGAGCCTTGGGTATTTACTATCTTGTCCTTCATAGAAAATGTTTATTGACCCCTGATCTAGGAGAATGACTTTCTCATCAACTGATGGCGTGATTCTGCACGTTCAGGATATTGGAGGAAGGACAATGAGAGGAATGCAAACATCTTTATCTATTTTTTCCTTTAAAGCCAAGAAAGTCTAGTTGGCAGAAACAAATTTGGGTCCCCTTTTGTGTGTATGTTCTTTGAAGTTTCCCTTCTTTTTCTCCCCCAGCTCCTCCTCCCCCTCCCCCTCCCCCCTCCTTCTTCTCCTCCTCCTCCTCCTTCTTCTCCTTCTTCCTCTCACATCTGTGGTTTCATCTGTGATTTGTGGTACCAGTTAACCCTGTGGGCTCTGGAAGCAGACTGCCCATGTCCACAGCTCAGCGGCTCTACTGATTCCCTGTACACCTTGGGCAAGTCATTTGACTGCTTTGTGCTTCAGGCTCACCTATGATAATAGAACCTGCTGTCCAGGGTTGTTGGGAGGATTAAGTGAGATAATGCAAGGCATGGCTAGGACAGTAGCTGCCTACAAGCAATACGCTGTAAACACTAGCTCTTACTAGTATCAATTTGACTTAGGGTCATCTACAGCCAACATTCCTTGCTGAGACTTCCAAGATTCTTCACGTCAGTGATGACTTATTTCAGGATAAGAACCTGTCATCCGTTTCAGGGCTCTCTGAGATGTTTTTCCAAGCAGTTCTCAAAGTGTGGTCCCTGGACCAGCAGAGTCAGCTTTACCTGGGAACTTACTAGAAATGTAAATTCTCAGGCCCCATCCAAGATTTACTGAATCAGAGACTCCGGGTGATGTGGTGATAAAGGTTTAACAACTGGCTCACCAGGGGAAGATATGTCCTAGAGTTTGCTGACTCCTGTCGTTTAAATTCTCCCATTGTGACTGCTTTCAAGCTACCAAAGTGAAGTTATCGAATGCATTGTTATTGAGTTGGAAAGAGATACACACAATCATCTCTCCTGAGCTGATAGGGGAACCTGCTCTAGCATGCTACTGGCCCAGAGAGCTGTGTTTCAACAAGCTTTCTGGATGATTCGGATGCACGCTGGAATTTGACCACCATCGCCCTAAAGAGCTTAGTCTTCCAGAGATCCGGGGAGAAAGTGTAGCAGAGCGCCTGGGCTTTGACAGCAGAAGAGCTGGGCACACATCCCACTCGGCCACTTCCTGACCTTAGGCAAATGCCTGGCGTGTACTTAAGCATAACTGCATATCCGTTGTTATTATTATTACTCCAGCTTCATTCCTTCTGCAGTCAACCAACACCTTCTCAAACACTTAGAGGAGCTCCGAGGACTTCTACTGCTGCCCAAGCCCCCTTGGGTAAGCCAAGGATGATCCCATTGCTGCGCTTTGCAGGTAGAATGGGAGAACTTTCCTGAGGACTTTGTCATATTGTCCGTTGTGTCTCACGGTGATTATGCAAAGTGGAAAATGGTAGTTACCCCTATGTGACATGATCATAAAAATAGCCAACATCAGTGTGGTGATTTGCAGAGCATTGTTGTAACACTAGTTTGGGGTCCAGGCTGTAGGTGGGCTGGAGGTTCATTTTTGTCCTATAATATCTGTAACTGAAACGACTCAGATGGAGGTCTGGCAAATCTTTTTTTTTTTTTTTTTTCCTGGCTGTGCCCCACGCAGCTTGTGGGACCTTAGTTCCCTGACCAGGGATTGAACTCACCCCTCCTGAGTTGGAAGCGCAGAGTCTTAACCACTGGACCACTGGGGAAGTCCAAATCCTTCTTGATAATCCCAATTTCCACCACAGTCAAATAGCTGGGCTCCTGCGTGTAAGGGAGCCTAGAGGCCAGCGTGCTAATCCTGAACTCTCATGAAACTTCCTTAACTTCGCTGAGTACGCCCAGCCGCACCCCAATGTTCATACCAGTGTCTATGCCGGTCCTCCTCTGGTCTTCCTTTTTTTGTTGATTGCCAGCCCAATGTCCACCTCCACTTCTTCCTTGTGAACAGAGCCCTGAATTTGTTCAGACACCAGGCGAAGATGTGCTTAGGGCAGGTGGGTCCCTCATGCATGAACTCTGATTCCAGAGCTGTCCAATAGAACCTTCTGTGAGGATGGAAACAGTCTATATCTGCATTGTCCCTTCTGGAGACCACTGGCTGCATGTGACTATTGAGCCCTTGAAATGTGGCTTGTGTGATTGAGCAACTGAATTTCTAATTTTTTTTTTTTTTTTTAAATTTACTTATTTATTTATTTATTTTTGGCTGTGTTGGGTCTTCGTTTCTGTGCGAGGGCTTTCTCTAGTTGTGGCGAGCGGGGGCCACTCTTCATCGCGGTGCGCGGGCCTCTCACTGTCGTGGCCTCTCTTGTTGGGAGCACAGGCTCCAGACGCGCAGGCTCAGCAGTTGTGGCTCACGGGCCCAGTTGCTCCACGGCATGTGGGATCTTCCCAGACCAGGGCTCGAACCCGTGTCCGCTGCATTGGCAGGCCGATTCTCAACCACTGCGCCACCAGGGAAGCCCTAATTTTTTTTTTTTTTTTGGCCACACCAAGCAGCATGTGGGATCTTACTTCCCCGACCAGGGACTGAACCCGCGCCCCCAAGTGGAAGCGTGGAGTCTTAACCACTGGACCACCAGGGAAGTCCCTGAATTTCTAATTTTAACTGATTGTCATTTAACTCTCAATTGCTTCGTGTGGCTGATGGCTACCGTGTCAGATCATACAAAGACTCCAAATCATGATAGTTCCGGCCCTCTTTGCCAGGTGTTGCCAGGCATGGTCACCTGGCCCAATCCTGACCTCCAGGCTCTGGTGAAAAGGGATGTGAGTGTCTGGGAAAGACTTCTGTCCCGGCTAAAGGAGAGGGATGCCCTAGGAAGCACCTGTCATTCTCATCCCCTGCCCCGTCCCCCTCCCACAGTTTCCTCCCTGCCCTGCAGGTTGTCATGTGCAGTGTGAAGCTTGGTGCCTTGCGAACCCTCCTGTGACAATGAGAGGATGATATTAATAAATAAAGATGATACAAACTAACATGTATGGGGACTTCCTGGAGGTCCAGTGGTTACGACTCTGTGTTCTCACTGCCGAGGGTCCAGGTTCAATCCCTGGTTGGGGAACTAAGTCCCACAAGCCACGCGGCCAGAAAAAACACAAAAAACAAAAAACAAAAAACAACCACCCCGCCTCCAACATTTACGTAGTGCTTATTACACATCAGGCCCTGGCCAAGCAGTTTACACGTACTAATGTAATGCTAGCAAGGCCCCTGGGAGGGAGGTACTGTGTCACCTCCAGTTTCACAGCGGAGAGAACTGAAGCTCAGAGAAGTTAACTTGTCAGAAGTCCCACAACCAGGAAGCACCAAAGCTGGGATTTGAACCCAGGGACACTGACGGCAGAGGCTGTGCCCCTCACTGCGGCACCATCCTGCCTTTCCAGAACCGAGAGAACGGCATAACCCTGAAACCACCAATTCCCTAGACTTCTTGGTATGTGAGACGAACACACGTCCTTATGTTCAAGCCACTTAAGGTTGGTTTCCTGTGACTTGCAGCCTCAGACATCCTAACTGATACTGTATCTTTGAGTGGGTCTCCTTCATCTGGAGTTCCTGACCACGCTGGTCCACTGTATCACACCTCCACCAAGGGCTGATTCACAGCTGACATGGATTAGGAAACCATCCCAATGTCCGGGAGGAACAATCCATCTGAGGCCTGGGAACACCGATGTCGAAATATCTAGATAGAGATGCTCACGGGGGGGATTCCATCTGTGCTTACCCTGGAGCTTATATTACAGCAAAGCTCTGTCTTTCAGCTCCTGCCCTAATCTCTGATTCTGATAAATGAAGCTTGTCCAGAGGTAATGTGCAAAAGAGAAACTCAGAGAGATAGGGAGACTTGAAAATCATGCATACAAGTCTGCAGCGCAAATTCTTCAAGTCTGTTCATTATGTTCTCATCATGGAGTCAGCGTCTGGGCTCCCCAGTCTCTCAAGCCCTCTTCTGTGACTAAGAATTCAGGCCAACTTGAAGTTGTATTTCACTGATAATAAGTAGGGTGTTTGTCTCTCCAGGCTGATGAAAATTTGGAAAGCTATGAATGTTCGATTCATTCAGTTAGAAGTAAACATGGGTTTGTGGGAATAATGCTAAGACTCTCTTGTCCAAGACAGCGTGTGACACATTGAGCAGGGACAGAGCAGGCGCCCATTCACAGGTGGAGCAGGAAGTCCCTTTCCATCCCCAGAGCCATCCTCCTTCCTTCCCTGCTGCTGGGTGGCTCTACCTTCTCCATTGCCTTTCTCCACACTGCCCCAACCCTTGTAGTAAAAAAGAATTTTACTACATCCCAGGACTAAGTAGAGCCAGGGCTGCAATGGCAGGATGCACGGGATGGTCTGAGAGGAGGAAAGAGCAAACCTAAGTGGCAGACAGTCCTGGGTCCAATCTTCACCACTCTCTTTATTTGTCCCTTTACTTATTCAGCAAAGAATTCATGTGCACCTACTATTAAAGCACCAGAGATAACAATTGTGGAAAAACTCTTCCTGGGAGAAAAGAAACTGCTGTAGGATCCCGCTGGGGTTTTATTTCTTAATCTTATTTCAATATTTGGTGTATCCAAAGACCCAACATTATATCAAGTCTGCAAGATAAATAGGTTAGGCTTTATTGTCTCATTTCACAGGAAGGTTGAGGTCAAGTGACTTTCTCACGGGATGTGGGTAATTGGCAGACGCAAGCTGCCCGGACCCACATCTTCCAACTCATTTCTTTCCTCCCAAGACACCTCACCCTGGGTGAGGGCCAGTCCCTGCCGGGTTCACTGCTCTGAAGCAGACCCTCAGAAGTTCTTCTTTCACCATGAGCCCCTCATTGTAGGGATGGGAGGGGCCCCTGGCAGACTGTGCAATCCTGCTGGCTAGTCTTTGAAGTAAAAAAATCTCGAGATCAAAGGAAATATTTGGTTGAACCCAGTCATTTGGACTTGATCTGCTAGAAACCTTAATTTAATTAGCAACATAAACTTTGTAAAGACTTCACTTTCTCAGCTTGGTTTAACATATATCATTTTTTAAAATTTCTGAGTGACTTGGAACAAATAAGGGGAAAAAATGTAGAATATCTCATGTAAGAAACGAACTTTGAAATACTTCGACCTCATGAGTATTTTTCAGTAGTACTGACCCAGACTTGTATAATTTTCATGCTACTATGAGTAAGAAGTTAGAGTGGGAAATATTTTGGACTGAATTATCTAGCTGTGTTACAGAAAGGCAACCTTCCCAGATTATTTGATGTTTCAAATCATAGCATTTTAGGAAGGAGGGTACTAGCAATGTGGCATATTCCATAGGTCAGGTGCTTTATATATGTTGAAAGAATTCAGTCCTTATAAGAACCTGTGACATAGGTATTCCTCTCTCTAGATGGCAGAAGAAATCAAGTGACATTCCCGTGGACACACAGCTTGGATGCATGGAGCTAAGGTTTGATGCCGGCAAAGTCCGAGCCCTGGTCTGTGTTCATAGTTTACTATGTATTTAGAGCTGCCTTTAGACCTTCAGAAATCATCTGGTTCACTTCCTCTTACATCAGAGCTGAAGAAATTAGGTCCTGAAACTTAAATCCCTGATGGAGTGCAGACAAAATCCAGCCACTAACTCTCTGGAGGGTGGTCCTCTCTTTCGCACCTCTGCAGATGGTAAAGAATCGCGAAAGGTTGTCCCAAGTGGATGCAACCACCTCTGGGGTCCTTGAGGAAACCCTTCCATTTCAGGATGTTTGCCTGACAGTGAGGAGCCTTCCAGGGCATTCATGGCCCAAGAGAATGGGTCTCCTTATTTCTATTTGTGTATGGTGTGTGTGTGTAAGCTATGGAATCCACCCTCCTCTGTGGGAAGCCATTCATTTTAGAGACGTGTCTGCCTTAAGCAATTTTTTCCAGAGAGGAATACACGTGGAAGTGGCGATGCCTCTGGCCAAGATTTCAGCCCGGATCTATTTCATGCTAAACCTATTGTGTGCTGTTGCGTAGACATGGTCAGGATTTGGAGGCCGTCCGTCATTTGAGTTCATCAAATCCCACATTTGGAGGTTTCCAGTGACTCTGGAAATAAATTACATGGCTAGATCTTGAGCGAGAATTGGTACCTACTGCTTATATTTTTTTCTTTTCAATTTCACCTGCTAACAGAAAACAGGAGAGTGATTGTGTGACTGCTAGTACTGATGATGTGAATTCTCTTTTTCTTAATAAGGCCAGGCTCTTTAGAAAGACAGAAAGAAAGAGGGAAAGAAGGAAGGAAGAAGGAAGGAAGGAAGTGACGAGCTACATTTGAGAAACTCTCAACAGACGGACCAACCTCTCCCCCTTGCTCAAGAATAGTCAGACTCTCTCTAGAGTAGTCTCCGTTGACTCACCCTAAAGTGACCTCCATGGACTCTTTTTCAACAGTCCGAAATGTAAACTTGCATGACTTGGCTGGAGGTTACAGAAATCCAATATTATTTGTACCCCGCCCCCCTCCTTCTTATTCCTGCCCCGATCCTGCCACCACGAGCATTTCTTTACCTGGGAAAATTTTAAAGCTTCTTACCAGAATTTGCTGCATGTGGTTAAAATCCCCAGGTAAAATGTGAGCCTGGCATAAAGAATCAGTTTGTTTCAGAGCCACGTTCAGAATAATAAGTGACAATGAGATAAATTCCTTTGTAAGGAGGCTCCTAATTCCTATCACCTAATGATTTCCCTGAAATCTATTTGAAATTCAGAATCTAGGAACAGTTTGCAAAAACAGATCATATGTCATTTGTGCTGAGAACTATTTCAAATCTGGGTTCCAGTGTAAGAGGAAATATGGAAGGAATGCGGGATTGTACTCCAAACTGTGTGCCACATTTTAACGCATTTTTAAAGGAATACTGAAGATAGTGGCTAAAATGAGCTGATGATTGCTCGATCTGAGTGATGGATACATAGGGCGTTACTATTCTTTCCTCCATGCTGTTGTGCATGTTTGGAACTTTCCTTACCAAAAAAAAAAAAAAAAAAAAAAAGAAAACCAAAAGACAAAAAACAAAAAAACAAAAAAGGAGAAAAGAGAAAGAAAACAGTGGCCAAGAGAAATGATCATGGCCCTCGTATTGGACTGCTCTCAACTTGCAAGAGGCTTCAAGGGGACCTTAACAGAAGCACGGATTCCATTCAGTTCCAACTCATCTTTTAAAGAGACTTAAAAAAAAATGTTTTCTTGGAACTTTAAAAGCACACTCAAAAACTATTTCAACACAATCCAGCCTGGGAGGGGTCAGAGATGGCAGGAGAACAAGACGGTTGAGAAAGTCTATGACGTACCGTTAGCGGCTGGTTGAGATCGTTTCCAAGCAGAAACAGAAAGGGAAGATTAGAAAAATAGCCTAAAACCAGTGATCCCGAGATTAGTCACGTGGCTGCTACATAACTCGACTTTACCTAGGGCCGGAAGAGAGTACTTCCGTTCCCGGGTCTTAATTATCCTAATTACTACAGGTCTGGCTCCTTCGGGTGACTCCGTGTCCCACCCCTTCCAGACAAGCAGAAGGTACAGTCATGCTTTAAGGCAAATTGTTCTCTGGTTCAGATTTTCCAGTGGAAAAAGGCATGTATATTAGGCAGATTATTTTACCTTCGCTGTCACGCCAGGGTAAGCTTCCTAGACTGGTTAATTCTCCTCCTGCGGGACTGACGGCTCCCAGCCGTCAGCGGGAGAAGCAGAATCTCTTCCTCCTCCACGGTGTCTGCGGCCCCAAAGATCCCCCTTCCACCTGGGGTGGCGCCCAGCCCACCGAGCGCTCCGGTGCCCCGGGGGCTCAGCGGACTGGAACCGACTGGACGCTTGTGGGGCTCCTGGAGGCTGGCGAGTCCCATCGTGTCTGCCGTTCTGTTGTCTCCAGGGATCGCCCAGGGGCTGGCCCCTCCGGTAATGTGTCTCCCGTGCTCCCTGCTGCTCTGTGGGTCTCTCGCAAGGACTTCTGACTCCGCCTGTGCTCCAGATCTTCCCACAGCGCTGGCTGCATCCTGGTTACAAGCCGGATAATCTCTTCTGCATTCTCAGAGCCTTCAAAGGATGCCAACCTTACCTGCAATCTGGCTTTCTGTTCACTTTTCCACCTTCCACTGGCCAGGGTGGGGATTCAAGGTTATGTCAGTCTCCTCTCCTCCCCTCCCCCGCCCCTCCCCCAATCACTTGCAAGCCATCACTTTCCTTCTTTTTCGGAAAATATCCTCCGTCTGTTTGGTGCTTGACATTGTGTGATTCCTCTCCCTTTCCTCCTGACTGTCCCCTATGGGATGGCTTGGTGACTGCTCCCTCCCACCTCCCCAGTTCAATTTAGATGTGACTGTGAGTGTGTGTGTGTGTGTGTGTGTACCTATATAGTGTCAAGACCCCGGCTGCAATACCTGCTGACTTGGATTCTAATTTCCGCTTTGTACTCGCTAGTTTGTGTGACTTTTGGCCAAGTGACTGAGTGTTTTTAGGGTTATGAACTCCTCTCTAAAATGCAGATAACAGGAATTCCTAGAGCATATGGTTGTCGAAAGGATGGAATGAGAAGATCCAAGTAAAGTGATTGGCACGTTTCAGGCATAACTCAAGAATTATTAACTATTATATCTGGCTGCTTCCTTTCCTTCCCAAATCCACCACCATCTGGGGAAACTTCAGTGTTCTTTGGAACAACCTAAGCTGTTTCCCACCAGAGATTCCCTGCCTTCTGCCGCATGCCCATCCCACATCCTAATGACAACGTCCTGGTCTACGTGTCCCACCTTCACCGCCAGTGTCACTGCCTTCTTATCCATCACATCCTCCTCTTCCTGTGTCACTAGCTGGAACCTTCAGCCTTGGTCAGATGAATTACGTTCCCTGCAACCTACACGGGCTGTGATGTGTATGTAATTCATCTTGTGTGAGATTCATGTTTATTCTAAGGTTGTACTTTCATAATTCTTCCATTAAAAGGATGAATATGGGGCTAAGCCACTCCCTATGTGAAGAATCTTATCCTCTACCTCTCAGCTGGAGATTGGGCCTTAGGCCAGTAATGGCCTTGATCCCAGGGGGTGATCCGTCTAGGACACTGGCTTGGCAGGGAGGCAGGATGGCACCCCTCACCTGATAATGACTCAGTAGCTGGGACACCAGGAGATGGTCTTCATCATCTGAATTCATTGTCTGAGCTCCGATGAGGAATGGGACAGGACCTCTGAGCCCTGGGACAAACCCAGCTATGCTTCTCTGCTTCCTTGACTTTCTTTGATTTCCCTTAAATTTTTCTTTGGTAATTTCGGAAATTCCAGTCTGACTCAACCCTGCTGAGTCACAGCAAGGATAAGGGATTCTGTCCTAGCGTGAGCCAGACCTGGAAGATGGCACTGCTCTTTGGGAGGCAACATAGGGACGGCAGAGGGAATAGGACCAAGGGCTGCCTAAGGCATTCTGAGCGATCTTGGCGCACAGAACCAGCAAGCTAATGATCTTCCTGTGCCAGGGACGTGGGGAGCCAGGAAAGTTGGGGAGAAGGTTTAGCTCGGCTTGATCTTTCCCATATTCTGAGAGGTGGCTGGCCCTTTTTCAGCGATGCAATGGGGAGGAAGGGAGAAGAAACTCTCATGGATACTGAGAAATTAGAACATGACAATGTACTTGTACCACATGGCTTGAGGTTTTATGAAGTCCCAGAGAATCAGACACATTTCTATCCAAAATACAGGAAAGGCACCCAAAAGGCAACTTTTGATTGACCCTGATTTTGGAGGATTTCTGCACTCTTCTCTTATTGGTGGATAATTAAGAATAAAATAGAACTGTACAATATTTAAAAGAGACCACAGTAGCCCCCGCCCCTTATCCATGGGGATACGTTCCAAGACCCCCAGTGGATGCCTGAAATCACAGATAATAACAAATCCGATATATTATGCTTTTTTCTATACCAACAGACGGGTACGCTGGACAAAGGGATGATTCATGTTCTTGGTGGGACAGAGTGGGACAGTGTGAGATTTCATCATGCTACTCAGAACGGTGCGCAATTTAAAATTTGTGAATTGTTTACTTCTGGAATTTTCCTTGTAATATTTTTGGACCGCGGTTGACCTCAGGTAATTAAAACCATGCAAAGTGAAACCTCAGATAAGGGGAAACTACTGTATACAAGGAGTTGGGAGATCTGTCTCCCAAACCCTGTTCATCCACTGAAAGGCTATGTGATTTAGGACAAGATGCTTAACTTGGCTCTGTATTTCCTGAGGTTTAAAATAACTTCATTAAAAACAAATCTCTTTCTTTAAGATGTCATGAAGAATAAGGGAACATTTATGTCATCCTTTGAGCGACTCAAGGGAGCAAGATGCTTTAAAAATGCCATCTGCTCTGTGAAGTTTTTAGGTAGTTGAGGAGAGCTATAAAATGCACCAGGAAAAAAAAAAAGGACATATCTCTAGAAAGCATTAAGAGCTGTGCATGTAAAGATAAATAAAAATAGTGTTTTATATTTCATAAAAAATTGGAATAGTGGGGTTGGTTAGACAGCAAAAAAGGAAACGAAAGGGAGAAAACAGAGGAAAAATTCTTTAAAGCCTTACATAGTAAGTTAAGTCTCTCTTCACTGCCATTCCCAGAATTCCATCCTACTGTTTCTGAGTTTGGTCATAAATAATTACCTTCCTAGGGATGCAGTAACAAAGTGCCATAAACTAGGTGGCTTAAAACAACAGAATTATGGATGCTGGAAGTCTGGGATCAGGGTGTGACCAGGACTAGTTTCTTCTGTGGGCTCCGAGGGAGAATGTGGGCCATCCTTCTCTCCTAGCCATTGTCCGCAATCCTTGGGGTTCCTAGCTTGTAGATGGATGACCCCAATCTCTGCCTCTTTCATCACATGCCTCTTCTCTCTGTGTGTCTCAGCGTCGAAACTTCCTCTTCTTTTAAGGACAACAGTCATACTGGATTAGGGTCCACCCTAATGACCTCACCTTAATTTGATCACATCTTCAAAGAACTACTTTCCAAATAAAGTCACATTCAGGTGTGTTGGGGAGTTAGGACTTCAACATATTATTTTGGGGCAGGGGGACACAATTCGACCTACAACGCTGACCAAGTTAAAACTAAATCTTCCCTTTGCCCGGGTGATTGAGGCACTGGTAACTTCTCTGCGTGGGAAAGGCGTCTGAGGGCACTTTAGAGGGCAGGTGGGAAGCCCAGGGACTGAGCTGTAGGGACTTGAATTGTGCTGTACGTACCTTTATGGTGCCTTTGCTGTAGCTTTTGCCCAGGTTTCCATCGTGCCCTCCACTAGCCCCGAGCCTCAGCTGTTCTGCTCTCAGCCCAATAAATTTAGTTTTAGTTTAACAAATAAATCAAATACTTTAAAAAATGGAGTTAGTTAAATGCAAAAGTCAAATGCTTTTAAGAAATGGGTCAGAATACGTGCTTCTGGCCTCTTGCACTCCACTTCATTTTCCTCCGCTGCATTTCCTGCAGCCACAAAGGAGCCCCTCTTGACCTTCTGAGGCAAAGGGACCACATCCCCCTCGAGATTAGGCCCTCACTCAGCTGGAGGCAGCTGGTGATGTCAGATGCATTATGAAATTAAATGCCTTCTACTCCTAAATCTTATTTTAAAGCTTCTCTGAGTCCCCTAAATTTTCTTGTCTGTGTTTATCAGCAGGGGTGACGAGGGGATGGGGAGAGGAGAAAGGAGGGGGGAGGACATTTTCAGCAGAGCCAGTGCTGTACGACAATTACAAGACCCGCTGTTAACCTCTGACCTGACCGGCTTGGTTCACATTCTCATGCAGCTTCATGTATATTAACCTTAGTACAGAGTCAATTCTGGATGCCCAGAGTGAGCGACTTTTTAGCTTCTGCTGCCAGAAAATGGATTTTTTCCCCTTCAACAAAATGTGAAAAAGGTGGCCTCTCATTTTGTGAAAACAATATGCTTTTGACAATATTAGTGAAATGACTTGAGTTTATCCCAGTTGATGAAAGGTTTAGAGTTCATTCTGGTCTGCTTTGACTGCAGTGCTCCCTAGTGGATACTTTTATGATAAGGTTCTCACGGTTGATCACTTGACAGAAATAGAAGAATGCATTTTAACAAACTCATTGTTTTCTAAAGTGGGTTCGTATTTCGTTTCTTCTTTTTTTTTCCAACGAAAGTTCACTTAAATACATGACCAGATTGTGTATACGTATAATCCTCTGACTGTTCACATGAAATTCTCTGCACGTCCCCTCTTGCTTGTTTCAAGAGAAGGGAGAAGGAAGGGAGATGTAATGAAATAAGCACAGAAGGAAATGACCATAAGGACTTTCTGAACTGTGGTTGGTAACTTGATATAGGTGCCTCGAAAACTAAAATGCTGAAAATATGGCTATAGTGAAGATTTTTTAAAAAAATAAATTTATTTATTTTATTTTTTTATTTTTGGCTGTGTTGGGTCTTCATTGCTGCACGCGGGCTTTCTCTAGTTGCGGTGAGCGGGGGCTACTCTTCGTTGCATTGCGGTGGCTTCTCTTGTTATGGAGCACAGGCTCTAGGTGTACGAGCTTCAGCAGTTGTGGCTCACAGGCTCAGTAGTTGTGGCTCGCAGGCTCTAGAGCACAGGCTCAGTAGTTGTGGCGCACGGGCTTAGTTGCTCCGCAGCATGTGGGATCTTCCCGGACCAGGGCTCGAACCCGTGTCCCCTGCATTGGCAGGCGGATTCTTAACCACTGCGCCACCAGGGAAGCCCTATAGTGAAGCTTTAAAACTGAGATTATCATGACTAAACAATTCAGGATAAGGATATGAATTCACACAGCCAGAGTCTGACCTCTATTTTCTGCCAGAGGGCTTGTAACAAGTGTGTGGGGAGGAAACAGCAGGTCCCCAGATAAAGGCCACTTTCTTGCTGCTTTGCATAAAGATATTCTGCCTGTGACTTTATCCCCATTTTATTCGGCTAAGACCCGGATCTCCAGCTGCCCTGCCGGCTCCCTCTCCGTCTGGTCCATAATTGGGGTGGGGGTGAAGGCCCTGGCCTCCCTTCCTGGCTCTATAGCGTCCAGGAGACTGCACGGCTGCAAAGCCAAGGGATTCAAGCAAGGATTGTCTTGTACGGGAAACAGATCTAGGGCGAGGTTTCTCAAGTCTTCTCTAAAGCTATCGCAGAGATTCCCAGACTTTGAGATTTTACACGCAAGCCAAAAATAAAAGAAAGTTTTAAATGGGGAATTAAAAAAAGACTGCTAGTTAAAAAAGTTTTCCCCAATGAATGGCATTAAAAGTAATAATTAAACAACTACTATCCACATTAGTTCATAAAAGAGAGAACAATTATATACGAAAGATAAGACATAATTATAGAAGGACATTTCTTCCGGTGGAAATTGTGTTTTCTGTATATGTTCTATATATGTTATACATGTGTGTATGTGTATGCATAGACACACACAAACACACACACACACACACACACACACACTTGCCCTTCCTTGTCTTTCATTTCACCACGGAACAGGGAAAAGTTTGTCCTGAATTGGCAGCTGTCTGTGAACTGGCTTTGGGGGACGGTGTGGGAACTTGGCTCCTGAACTTTGACCCTCCCTGGCATGATTTGGAGAGCACCTCCACTACCTGATTTCTTTGAAATTGGACTCAGGACCCACTGCTGTGTAAGGAGAGATGAACTGTGAGAGACAGAGTTTGCTGTCTAGGGCTACAGAGCTTGTTCCCTGCTGGGCTCTGCTTGCTCTGAAGGGCACATGAGAAGTTCAGACTTCTGAGAACCTTGGGGACCACAGGACCCAAAGACAGTGCCTGGTTAATCCTTCCAGGTTAGTGCAGAACCGTGTGTGAAGCATCCCAGACACATGGGCTGTGCTCACGCTTAGGGCCAAAGCATCCTCGTACACGGTAATCCTACCCTCAGGCATGCTCGCTCTCAAAAAGGAAATCCGCAGACCCTTAGAATCAGCAATTTAGAGCCAGAGTGGGCCTAAAATCACGTAGTTGAATTTCCCCATATTATGAAGTCACTCATTCACTTGGAAGAGGCAAAGGACAAGCACAGATTCACTAAAATGCTCTTGGAGCGGCTGGCACTACTCCGTATGCACCACTGCCCAACATTGGAGCCTTGAACACCTCAAGGTGGTGGGTGCCTGGGCTGGGGTCTCCTGACACCCAGCCTCACTCCTAACCCCAACCCCCTGAGATACAGCCTTTACCTACTAGTAGCCCTGTGAGCCGAGGAAAAGGCAACAGCAGAGGACTTTCTTGAGAGCCTTCTCCTCCTGGGCTGGGATCAGTTATTTTATCGTCTAAGCTTTCTCTTATTGATGCTCAATCTTTTTATCCTTTCTTTAAAGCCATTATTTTACAAATATTTAATTGTTAGTTATTGTTTTTTTCAAATTTAGTTCCCTTTTCACAAGTATTGTTCCAAATGGGCCACAGTGTCCTAATGTTCAATTGACATTGAACATTTACACAATTTAGGCATTTTCCTATTCTGTCCATTTTGAGTGTCTGTGCATTGCACACTCCTCATATTTTTATTGGTTGTGTATCCTTCCATTTGCCTTGTCTTATGCTGCCAACCTTTGAATTAGTTGTATATTTCAACTATTTAACTCAGTTTGTTGGTTTTGTTGGTGTCTCTGTCGCGAACTTAATGATGCCCCTTTCCCCACCCCCCATAAAAAGAGAAATGTTCACATCCTAATCCCTGGAACATGTGAATGCTACCTTGTTTGGGAAAAGGAACTTTGCAGATCTAATTAAGTTAAGGATCTTCAGATGGAAGATCATCTTGGATTATCTCAGTGGGTTCTATATCCAGTGACAAGTGTCCTCGTGAAAGACACACGTGGGAGAGACGCACGGAAAAGGTGATACGGAGATGGGAGCAGAGACTGGGATAGGGCCACAGGCCAGGGAATGCTGGCAGCTCCCAGAAGCTGGAAGAGGCAAGGAAAGGATTCTCCCCCAGAGCCTGCCGAGGGCGTGTGGCCCTGCCAGCACCTTGATTTTGGACTTCTGGCCTCTAGAACTGGGAGAGAATACCTTCTGTTGTTTTACGCCACCAAGTTTGGGGTCACTTGTTAAGGTACCACAGAAAACTCATGTAGTCTCCAATATTCTAAGACTATGTTCAGCACATTTCCTATATAGTGCTAGTCATTCACTATTCCCACATTTAATGCTATTTTCCAACTGTCCACATTTTACTGCAACTTTTCGGTCACTGATCTCAGTCCTTTGTGTATTCTAATCATTACTTTTTTTTTTTTTTTAATAAATTTATTTTTTAAAATTTATTTATTTTTGGCTGTGTTGGGTCTTCGTTTCTGTGTGAGGGCTTTCTCCAGTTGCGGCGAGCGGGGGCCACTCTTCATCGTGGTGCGCGGGCCCCTCACTATCGCGGCCTCTCCCGTTGCGGAGCACACGCTCCAGACGTGCAGGCTCAGTAATTGTGGCTCACGGGCTTAGTTGTTCCACGGCATGTGGGATCCTCCCGGACCAGGGCACGAACCCGTGTCCCCTGCATTGGCAGGCGGACTCTCAACCACTGCGCCACCAGGGAAGCCCCTAATCATTACTTTTTATGTGTCAACTTATGAGCTGTGTCTAGGATTGGAGGAGGCTTCAGTGTCTCTCTACCAGTCAACAGAAAATAAATTGGTTTATTTTCTGATCCGCAAATTTTGGAGCAAAAGTCTGGGAAACTTATAGAGTTGAATGGTTTGACAACTCAAAAGGAAATACATGTCCTGTGAAGGTATTTGTGAGCTATTACACTGATTACATTCTTGTAGCAGTTTAGTGTGGTTTGGAGCTAGACTTGCTGGGCTGGGATCCAGCTTTACCAGTTGATGGTGGGCAAGTTATTTATCTTCTCTGGGTCTCGATTTCCTCATCTGGGAAATGGGTATGATGATGGGTAAGAAATGGGTACCAACTTATAGGGATTTTGGTGAGGATTAAGTTACACATTTAATCCTGTGTAAAGTTCTTAGAACACCAGCAGAGGCATGCTGAGTGCCACAGAAATCTTAACTATTCATGTCTTTATACCTCAAACATCCAATTAGTGTGAAAGCGCCTTAAAAACGGGGAAGGACTGAGTGTTCATAACCTTAAATTATTCCTTTAGACTAAGAGTATCAAGAAAGATCTCTGACAGACATACAGAACAGACTTGTAGTTGCCAAGGGGGAGGGGGTGGGAGAGGGATGGATTGGGAGTTTGGGATTAGCAGGATTATATTATATATAGAATGCATAAACAACAAGGTCCTACTGTATAGCACAGGGAACTATATTCAATATCCTGTGATAAACCATAATGGAAAAGAATATGAAAAAGAATGTACGTATATGTATAACTGAATCACTTTGCTGTACGGCAGAAATTAACACAACATTGTAAATGAACTACACTTCAATAAAATAAATTAGAAAAATAAAAGAGAGTGCCCCTAGGTACATAACCCTGCGTATAACTGAAAATAAAGTTTTAAGCAGAATACAGTTGCCTAGGGACAAACAAGGAATGATAGTCATAAAGTTAGTAGTATTATCGCGCTTTATGCTGTTGATGGTTGTTTTTACCAGGCAGTGTCATGACAAATGCCCTCCCTTATTAAACCAGCCAGGACTCTTTTCTTGGTCCTTTGCAGTATTCCTCCAATTTATTCCATCATTGCAATTCAAGGGCTAATAGATTAATCTCATTTAGCTCATTATGGTTACATGACTGCGCTGTTGTAAATATTCATGGAACCCATCCCCACGGGACTAAGTCTTTTCCCTTCAGTAGAATTCTGAGCACAGCCTTCTGCAGTCCCCAGACCTTATGAAATTCCCGTCATCTACAGTAGCGGGCTCAAAGCTCTTTTGATCCTGCGTACAATCCGTGGAGAAAAAAAATTCACAAGTCATATAAATAATACGCAAATACAATTATACTAAGCATAGGTACATGATAAAGCACACAACAACAGGAAGCTTTAAAAGATAAATCTATGCAGAAATAGAAAGTATTTCTAGATGTCTTGCTAATCATGTTGCTCAATCCCGCCATTAGCTGTCACCTCCAGGCACGGTTTACTTTTAGGGCGAGGTTCCTCTTTAATAATAGTGGGTGCAAATCCTCATGACAATGCATCTTCCTGGTGCCTTAAAACTTTTTGTCCATAGTATTATCAGAGGTGATCTGATTAGCGCTGCTTTTACCTCATGCTGAAGTAGAGATATATCTGCCCTGACGTTTTCCTGTTGCTTGTCTGGGTTGGCTTTATGTTCAGTATGCCATTTCTTTCTGGGAATCTATTTAAGCCACTTGTCCGTTTTTTTGAGGGTTAATTAAGCTAAAACATGAACTGTCTGCACTGCAAAATGTGACAATAAATAGGAAGTGAAGAAACAAAGAGGAGCCCCTTTGGTCACCCACTCCCCTTTGGGATAAACTTCCGCACTCACGGGCCGTCTGACACCCAGGCTGAGTGAGGACATCGGTGTCCATTGCTATATTTAATGCTGACAAAAGAGAAGACCCCGTATGCTCTTGTTGCCTCCCATTTTGTGTACTTTCAGGGTGAACGTGCATCTCTTTGGGGACCACTGTCTACAGATAAAAAGTCCAAACTGTTTAGCCCCACTTCCAAGACCCTCCAAAACCTGGTCTCCGCTGGCTTTTCCTGCTCAGATGGTCAGACAGCTGGGGTCATACTGGATGTACACAGTTAGACTTGTCTAAGTGGATTGCTCTCTGTTCCCTTCAAGTATCCCTCATTTTTGCCTCTAAAGTCCTTGGACCACCCTCCCCATGTTCAAGTAGACAATTCTACCTTTCCAAGGAAACTTGGGCCGGATCTCACCTCTCCACAAAGTCTTTCCTTACAACCTCAAGGCTGCAGCAAGAGCTCCTCTCTCTGACTCTGGAAATAAACTTTTGGGAGTTAGTCAAACTGCCTGCTGAGATATCTTCTAGTATTGTCTTTAACTGTTATTGAGAATTCTATTATTATTATTCTAGTTCTACATGCTTCTGTCTTATCTCCCCAACTGGATTGGTAATTCCTTGATGATGAACCTGTGTTTTATCTTTTTTTTTAGTTAACTTAAAATAATCAAGGTAATAGGTGCACATAATTTACGATGTCACAAGTAAGAAAAAGTTTATAATGAAAAATACCATTTTTCTACTCACTCATCTTTCTTTCCATGTTCCTTACAGGAATTCCCTTTCTAGTCTTATTTGTTTCTCCTGGCAAATTCCTCCCGGTATTATTGCCCTTTCTCTAGGTCTCGAATTGTCACTTATAGGCTATCTATTGAATTTCTGCTAAGGAATATAAACATAGGGTATTCTTCTCCCCATCTTTTCCTCCCCGTTTTCAACCTTGCATTTTCCTAATAAGTCACAATTTGTTGTTAAATTATTAGTCAGTATTTACATACTTATGACTATATAACTGAGCCAAGTAGAGTATACGAGCTCATTTCTTTTTCCAAACTTTTGTTGTCTTTGAAACTGTCATTACATTTTATTTCCAAATGCTCTGGTAGAACTAACAAGTGTCTGTCAGTATTATTTTCCAAATTCTCAAATGCATCATATAAGCTTTCAGTTCAGGTTTTGCTGGGAGAACTTCCTCCTCTGGATTTTAATTCACTTGATCTAGCCTGGACCAGTTGTTGACTGAACTGGCGGCACTGCTGCTCTACTAGGACTTCCCTCTGATGCTCTCCTATGTTCAGCATCCTCCTTTCTTGATTCCATGTCTCACTTCTCCTTGGTGTGGGTCCCCATTCTGATGGGGTCCTTAAAAGTCTGCAAATGTCTATTCCACTCTTACGTTTGGTGCATAGATTGGCTGGGTATAAAATCCTAGACTGAGAACAATTTTCCTTTAGAATTTAAGAAGTTTTCTCTCTCACTTCTGGTGTTTCCATTCTTATTCCTGATTCCATTTGTTTCTTTCCTCTCTGAAAGGCTCTGGCATCTTCTCTTTATCACTGGGGAATTTCAAGATAGTCTGCTTTGTTGTGATATTTTCATACATTGTGCTTGGCACTCAGTGTGCCTTTTTTATTTGGAGACTTGTGATCCTCAGTTCTGGGGAAAATTTTTCTGTAAACTCTTCGACAATTTCTTACTTTCTGTTCTTTTTCTGGAATTTCAGAAATGTTGGACCTCTTATTCCATACCTATCTTTCTTTTCTTTCCTAATTTCTATTTCTTAATATTTTTGTTTTACTTTCTAGAATTTGCTGCATATTATATTTTAATCTTCTATTAAAATTTATCTCTTGGCTATAATTTTTTTTTTAATTCTCAGGAAATCTCTCTTGCTCTTTGACGCTTGTTTCATATCTTCCTGTTCTTATTTTATGAACAAACTCTGTTCTCCAATAGCTCTGATGGGGGAATTCCCTGGCAGTCCAGTGGTTAGGACTCGGCACTTTCACTGCGGGGGGCCTGGGTTCAATCCCTGATCTGGGAACTAAGATCCTGCAAGCCGTGCAGCGTGGCCAAGAACAAACAAACAAACAAACAAAAACAGTTCTGATGGTATACACACACACACACACATGCACACACACATGCGTGCACACACACACACACACACACACACACACACACACATCTGTTTCCTGCATCATCTCTATTTCCCCCGGAGTCCTTCCTATCACTCTCCTCTAAGTCATGTTACAAATTTTCTTAAATACCTGGTAATCCTTGGCTGTCCTTTTGTAATTTAGACTAAGAGACTTGAAAGTGATTTACAGCTCTCTGTGTGGGCAGAGCTGTGGGCAAATGGGCTTCACAATGGTGTCAAACTAAAATTTTGGCTAGAGGGCCAACTGGCCTTTTCATTAGGGAGCCATTTCTCCAGAGAAGACTCCAATCTCCTATTGAAGGGTATTTTATGGCTGCAGGAAAAGACAGGTAACACGTTCTGGAAAACGTTTCTGGCATCAGGTTGTGGGAAATGGGCTGGGTATTCTACTATCATTGGGGCGACTCTCAGTTAATTCCCGCACTTTCAGGCCTGTTGCCTCATCCTCTTTCTGTGCTCACCAGTAACAATTAGGCTGGTGCTTCTCGGAGTCAGTTTCTCTAGAGCAAGTTTCCAGTCCAGGCTGGGGGCAGGGAGCTTGGAGGCGGTTGCCTCTGTTGAATGGTTGGGAGGGAAGCTGGGGCTGCATTTGTTCTACGCAGAGACTGTCAACCACCCCCCTGCACCGCCCCTCTGCCTTTGGGTATCTCTCACCTCGAAGTTGTGGCTCTTTGAAGGTTCTATAAGGTAAGCTGGCTTTCCAATACTTCTGGAAAAGAATTACAGTTTAAACCACTTTCTTTTTCATTAAAGGGACCAGCTGAAGAACTATTGTTATGAATTGTGTGACGGGGTGGAATTGGTGATGCTTGATCTGGGCTGAAAGAATCAGCAGGAGCTGCAGGCCAGAATCTACATGACTCAGCATGCTGGCTGTTAACAGGCACGCATTAAAAGCTGTATTAAGAACACTAAGTTGTCACCAACTGGAAAGTAAATTTGTATTCTTCGGGACATTAGAATGCATCCTTGCAGAAACATCAAGGGGATGTAAAAATAATTTTAATCTGGCACCAAACAGACATTGCTTTGTTACCAGTTAGGACCAGTAGGGGAGTATGTACTTTCCCTTCCTTGATGCCGAGAACATAAGTGAAGAGCACAAAATTATTTAATGGGATGGAATTTTAAAATCAGAGTATCTCAGGTTAAGTAATTTGGTTTCATCGAATGCACTTAGCAGTCAAAGAAATGTGCACCTTCTGAAGAACAGGCTGTAAAGGCAGAGTAGCAGCATCAAGAAAATTAACACTAGCTGTTCAAGAAATGACTCTCGAGTATGTGCATCCCATGGATGGCACTTAACCACGCTTTCCATCGCTCTCCATGTAAAATATGTCTTAGTCTCTTTATTAGACTCTAAATCTCATATTAAACCTCTCTATGATGCTGACACTTTCCAATGCAAATTAAATAAAGCCTAAGTATGTTTTTATCATGAATATGGTAGGTAAAGTGGATGAATGGAAATGATCAATGATACTAATAACTTAACATTTATTCATTGTTTAATATACACCACACTTGAGGCTAAGCATTTTATAAGTATTTGTTCACTTATTCTTACAATCACCATACAAGATATTGTATCAGTCAGTGTAGATTAAGTTATGCTGCAGTAGAAAAGAGCCCTCAGATCTCAGAGGATTATGACAACACTCGCTTACTTTTTATTCACATGACATGTCCATTGTGGGGCTGCATCACTAGGGACCCAGGGGTTAGAGCAGCATCTGGGTGGGTGGTGGTAGTCTCAGGCGATGAGAGAGGAGAGATGGTAAACCATGAGCTGGTTCTTAAAACTTCCATTCAGAAGTGAAACATGTCACTTCTCCCCTGCATTCAATGGCCAAAGCGAGTCACGTGGTCACTCCTGACCTCTATGTGTCAGGGAGGTTTTATTCTATTTCATGGAGACACATCTCAAATCACGTGGCCATGCCTGCTATCAGTGGGTGGGGAAGTCCTATCCTCCATCAGGAAGAGCAGCACATATTTTGAGGAATACACCCTACCATAGACAAAACAAAACCAGCAAAACAAAACAAAAACACAATATCGAGGGCTTAATCATGCAGAAATGTTAGAATCAAACCCTGTATGCTACTTTTTTAAAAAGAGAAAGAATTAAATTTCCCCTGTATGTTATTATCCTAGGAGGTAGTTGGGAAAGAAAAAGAAAATATTAAGATATTATCTGTGAGGAATAACACCAAGAGAGTTCTTTACAAAAGGGCCAATCTAATGTTATTTCTACAAATTAAATTCAGGTTCTAGAATCTCGATTTCAGACAGCTTAGGTGGTCTCAAAGAGGATCTTGTTTCACTCTGGAGATTCTGTAGTGTTTTACATTCATCACGTGACTCTGAAACTTGCCAAATTTGAGAAATAGCTGAGGCAGTTAAGTGTTATTGTTTTAAAGGGAAATAATTTTATTTTATTTATTTAGTTTTGTTTTAAAGGGAAATGATTTTAAAAGGAAATAATTTCACATCATCAGAAGCATATCTTAAACTCTTGGGTACCTAGCCAATCTTTGCATTTTATTTCCTGTCTCATGGTTACATGAAGTCTTATCTGTCAAGTAAGTGCTTGCCAAGACAAATAAGTTCATACACATCCCAATACTAGAAATTGTTTTCTAGTTTATTTGAATGTTCATTAAAAAGTCACCATTTCTCTGGGTTTAGCATTTATCACACTATAGCAATTAGCTAACCAGGTGACAGTGTTTTCTTGGTACGAGCCTGCCACCTTGTGGTCATTTGGAAAACCAGAGTTGGCAAAAAAGTGCTCTGCAGTACTTTTCCTTCAATAAGTATTTTTTGACCTCCTAATGTGTACCAAGTGGTGTCCTAGATACTCAGCTTATGACAGTGAATGAAATGGACAAGAATCTCCACCCTCCTGGAGCTTATGTTTTGAAGCACAAAGACTTGCGTATATAAGTTAAAATTTGGAAATGTAACCCCCTTTCATAACCTGCTAACCTTATATCCTACCGGCATGTGTGCCCATTTTCTCTACGATTCTTCCTGCTGTATGTGAGCAAAATATCCCTATTGCTGTAAAGGTCAGCTCGTCCCTTTTTTATTCTCTGGATCCAAATACTTCTTGCCCTCCCAAGGACTCAAGGACTTTACATCTGTAATTAGCCCCTTGTTCTCCTACTTTCTGTTTTCCTCCTTTCTACATTTCCTTCAACATAACACATGCTCCAAAAACTGCCATTAAAAAAAAACTTTCCCTAACTGCAAATTCTCTCTAGCTAATGCTGCATTTCTCTGCTTCCTATCACAACAAAACTTCTCAAAATTTTGTTTTTATCTCTTGTGCCCACAAGAACATCACCCGCCTTGTTTATTGCTGAATTCTCAGCACTCTTGCAGAGTTCCTGGCATTTAGTAGTTGCTTGATAAATGTTTAGTTTGCATATGAATTCATATTTCAAGAATGGCGACTCCCACCCGACCCTGGTCTCTGGGTAATCTGTTATATGGAAAATAGAAGTCGAAAAGGCATTAAATTGATGAGGATCTTGCTTAGCACTTGGGAAGATGCTTTAACCTTATGGCTTCCCAATTTGTAAAATGAGGGACTGGAATACATTGCAGATGACAATTACATATCAGCCTTGGGTATGATCTAATTGGCAGTGGCATCTTGGGTATAGTATTACAACGAATTTTTTGGCCAGGAAAAGAATGCTGTGGTTGACTGATATTGATTGATTAGCGATGCCCACCTGGACGTGGAAGGCGGTGTTGGCTGTGCATTCCTGGGTCACATGGTTTCATTCAGCTCTAAAGGGAATGTGATTTTAAGAGACAGATTGTCAAAACATTGTTGTTTTAACTGCATTTTAGATCTGAACTGGACTTAAACCTTTGAGCAGTTCTCAACTTTTAATGATAGGGTAAGAATTCAATTCAGATGCAAAATGATAAACTACAATCTCCAGGAATAAATCTGAGATGAATGCAAAGGGATCTGCATCTATTTATTTAGCCAGTGTTCATCTGATACCCTATATCTCGAAAGAAAAGCATTTTATTGTATATTAAAAATGTTCCTTTCAGAAAAATGTCCTGCACTGTCCAGTATTTATTATGCCTATTATTTTATTTCCCTAGATGCGTTATCTTTTCTTCTATTTGGCTGGCTTCATTTGCTTTCTTTTCTTCCATTTTGCTTCTTTACAAGGAGATAATTCCAGACTAGCCTGACAAATATTTCAAGCCATATTTCAATTATGGGAACAATAAATGTGAAATTAATGAGATTAAGATAAAATGAACCCCAGAAGGGAGTGTAACCCCCTTTTAATGAAAATCCGGATTAAATGCAAATTTTCATCACTTTATAGGTCACTCAGGCAGTCATAAATGTTTTGAGTGGATGAAAAAAACACCTGAATGGACATGGAGACTTAAAAGAATGTGTAGGGTTTATCTTAGTGAAAAGAAAATACAGTGACTGGTGATTTTAGCAGGAGGAAATTACTAATGATCTAGAGCAGGGGTGGGCAAACTGCAGCCCTTGTGTCAAAGCTGACCTGCCAATGTGTTCTTTTTTTTTCAATAAATGGCTTACACGCCTTCTTTTTTTTTTTTTTTAATAAATTTATTTATTTAATTTTTGGCTGCGTTGGGTCTTTGTTGCTGCGCGCGGGCTTTCTCTAGTTGCGGCGAGCGGGGGCTACTCTTCGTTGCGGTGCGTGGGCTTCTCATTGCGGTGGCTTCTCTTGTTGCGGAGCAAGGGCTCTAGGCACGCAGGCTTCAGTAGTTGTGGCACGCGGGCTCAGTAGTTGTGGCTCGCGGGCTCTAGAGCGCAGGCTCAGTAGTTGTGGCGCACGGGCTTAGTTGCTCCACGGCATGTGGGGGGTCTTCCTGGCCCAGGGCTCGAACCCGTGTCCCCTGCGTTGCCAATGTGTTTTTGTAAATAAAGTTTTATTGGGACACAGCCATGTCCATTTGTCTTTATGGTCTATGTGGTTGCTTTGCTGTGAAATGGCAGAGTCCCAGTGGCAGACAGAAATCTCATGGCTTGCAATACCTAAAGTATTTACTACCTGGCCCTTTCTGGATTATAAGCTTCTCCATTAGATTGTATATTTTTGAAGGCAGGGATTCTAGGTTTAATTTCAGTTTGTAATTTCTCTTTAAAAAAGTATCAATCCCTTTGAGATGATCAGTTAATACCAACCTTAAGAAACAGAGTATAAAATACAAATTTATGCAGTGGGTGGTATTTTGTATCAGTAATTACATGTGTCCTTTAGGCCAACCCTGTTTTTTTCAACCATCAGAGAAAGGCTTGTGCCCTCTGCTTCTCTGCCCTCAGCTGGGGTCTGTAGCAAGCCCCACCCGGAAGGGCGTTCTGCACAGCAGGACATCAGGGCCATCAACCTCCAGCCTGGATCTGCTCCCAACATTCCCCAGGAGCCACTTATGGCATCTTTGAGGCCATCCAGCTGGTTGGCAGGAAACAACTGCCCTCAAAAGTCTTCCCGGCCCAGGCCGCCTCTTCCATCCTCAGGCTTTCAGCCTCTGGAGCAATTTGCAGGCCCTTGAGCAGATTTTAAGCAGCTGGCAACAAGATGTGGGGTGTCCATTGCCAGACTCCCACAGCACCCCTTCTGGCAGACATCGGGGAACCCTCTACCTGTGCCAAAATACAAGCTAGGGGCTTAAGTTGAAAAGAAGAAAAAGAAAACCTTAAAATACAGATATTTTCTTATTATTTTTCTGCCAAAACAATACTTGAGAAGTCAATTTTTGCGCTGCAGTGTTTGCTTAAACTTCACATGAAAATATCTAGTAAGCATTTAGTAAGAAGAAGCTAAGGGAGAGGGGTGAAGAGTTCCCTGATGGCCACCCCTAGGTCCCCGGGGAGTCTGGAGTCCCAGGTTGAAAACTTCTGCCTGAGACTCAAGGGGAGAGGCGGCATCAGAGCCTGGGGGTGAGGGTGGACGCGTATCTTGAGTAGACCCTGCTCCCGCAATGGACATTCTGCCCAGTCCAAGGAGAGGTGCCCTGCTTCCTCCCTGTACCCTCCATCCACATGGAGAATCTGTCTGTGTGCTCCAACACAGAGTTGCTGGTCTGGACCACATGATTTTTACTCTTTTCATAAAAATGCTTTAGCAGAATTATACTGAGATGGTTTCTGCAGTTTGCAGGTGGATATAATAAATGGCCTTATGAGAAAATTGCTGTATCTCCAGTAAAAGTCATTATTGAAAAGTTGTCCTTTGTGAAATTCAGCATCTTTTACAGAAAGGGATATAGTGATACATTCTTCTTAAAGTTGGTTGCTAGGAAGAGTTGTCCCTTCTGACACACTTGAAATGTTTCCCTTTTTAGAAAAATTAATAGCCTATAACATTTTGATTTTTTTCTCTTGGCTGCCAGGAAGCTTAGAGCTAAATTCTTTATGGAAACATAGTGACAAACTTCAGGTTTTCCGTTATAGCTATCTGAGCCCTCCCATCCTCCCTGATTCAGTACTTAACTCTTGTTATTTTATCCCTTCCTTAATGGTCCTGTTGGTGGTGCTGTAAAATTAGCTTCTTTAGGACACATTTTGTGAGTGTGTTTTATGAACTGGCTAAGGGCTTTAAATCCATTTTCTTAGATGATTTTCAGAACAACCCAATGAAGTTGGTAATTTTCCCATTTTTCCGATGAAAAGACCAAGGCTAAAAGACAGGAAGGATTGTGTTCAAACTCATAAAGCTAGTAAGTGAAGGCAAAGTTAGGATTTGACACCATTATCATCTAAAAGCCAAGCTTGTCAACCACGGAGATGGACAATCTCCCCTAGTCATACTCCAGTGGATTTCAACAGATGTCAAAGAGAATGGCTCTATAAAAATAGAATCAATTTTCCCATTGAACAATGATTAAAAGGATGAACAGTTAGAAGACTTTTATCCATAGAATTGACAGTAACATTTTCATAGGAGATTGTTACACCAAACGAAATGCAAGCAGTGAATCAACATTGGAAAAACAGAGTCTAATCTTGTCAGTAATTAAATATTGATATGTGCAACTTAAAACCATTTTGCACCTATGAAAAGTTGTAAAATGTTTTGGCATTGAATCTCTGGGGAGACGGGTTCTCTTAGGTTCTTTTGGTTGCACCAAATTTGTTTAATCTTATTGGAGGGCAAAAGTCAGAAAAATCAGCATAGCGTTGATTTATGGGTCCCATTTCCAGAAGCTGAAACTGAGGAAATATTTTTTTTTTAAATTTTTTAAATTAATTAATTAATTAATTTTATTTATGGCTGTATTGGGTCTTCGTTTCTCTGCGAGGGCTTTCTCTAGTTGCGGCGAGCGGGGGCCACTCTTCATCGCGATGCGCGGGCCTCTCACCATCGCTGCCTCTCCCGTTGCGGAGCACAGGCTCCAGACGCGCAGGCTCAGTAATTGTGGCTCATGGGCCCAGTTGCTCCGCGGCATGTGGGATCTTCCCAGACCAGGGCTCGAACCCGTGTCCCCTGCACTGGCAGGCAGATTCCCAACCACTGCGCCACCAGGGAAAGCCCTGAGGAAATATTTTAAAAGATGAGGGCTATGTGTTCAAAGCTGTCACCGCAGCATTATTAGGAGTAAAAAAAAGAAAGGAGATAATTGATCTTCAATAGAAGATAAAATGCTTAAGTGATTTTTGATTCAGCAGCAATGCTGTGTACTAGAAGTTCACTGATAGACTGAGGAAAACATGAAAAGCAATGCTACAAAGAAAACAGAACTTTGTGTTGATTATGAGTCCATCAATGCAAAAATTAGGTCAATACAAGGATGGAGTAGCAGGGGCTAACTGTAGACTAAAACCTTCTTGTTCCTGCAATCACCTGAAAAGCCGGGGATAGGAGGCAGTCTTCTGCATTAGACTGGATTAGGGTACCCCAGAGACCCAGGCCCACAGCCAAAAGGGGAGTGCCAGGGCTGCGGCCACATTCTTCATCCAAACTGAGCCACTAATTCAGAGGTGAAGAAGCAGAGAGATGCAAGAAGCAGCAGTACGGTGTTAAAAGACAGAGTGTCAGGAAAGCTGATGAGAAGGCAGTTTCCAAGTAGTGATTTCTCAGCCTAGGTCTCCTGAGCAACGTACAAAATTATATATTCTGATTCCCAAAGTAATGAGCGTTCATTGCAGAAACATTCATTCAACATAGAACTTTAGAACACAGTACTAGAAAGCTGAGCAAACCTCCGTCCCACCTCTGAAATGACACCAATTCCCAGTGAGAGCTACGATTAACAGTTTGGGCTAAAATCCTGCAGATGCTTCCCATGTATTGATATTTATTTATAGCATAATATAGGGACAATAATACTCTCTATATTGTGCAGCAACTTCCTTTAGGCACCTAAGAAGTTGTTTTTGACATCTTTCCTTGTGTTTGATTTTGATCAGATGAATATTTTAATTACTACTATGAGATTGCTTTTCTTTTTTGTCCCATGTCCTCCAGAAACGCTGATACTTTAAGACGGGAGCCATGATTTTCTTGTTTTGTCCAATACCCTGGCCCATCACTCATTTTCACCGATGGCTTTTGGGTGCCCTTAAAACTACTGACACGATAGCTACTTTTGTGGTTGGTTGGTTTGGTTTTGGCTATCCTCAACTATTTATGCCAGCTCTTTCCTTACTACATTTTAAGTCTGGCTCTCTCATTTCTCACTGTTTCACTTTTTTTATTTTTGTTTGGGGAGAAATCATTCTTTCTGACATTGAGTTGAACTTAGCTGAGTAGGAGATTCCTCGGCTTGAGAAGCAAGAGGGTTAGGGCATCTGTTCAGGAGTCTTAGGGAGTCTATCCAAAGAGCGGAGTTAGGGAGATGTTGGAATTTGACAATATTTGCACTTGGAGAAGTAGGCAAAGCAGCATCCCTTTATTAATTTACAGCAAAAAGTGCATCCTCTGCATTCTGTTTGGCAACGTGCTTTTGCAATTACCAATTGATTTTGGGCACCATTTCTTGCACTGGAGTTAAAGTAAAAATATTTTCATTACCAGTAGAGGCTGATCTGAGAGAGAAGCAGGTGGTAACAAGAAATGGGGCTAGACTTAAGGTTCACACTATTTAACGTTGGAACCTCTGCAGTCTCATTTACTCAAAAAGGAAGCCATGTGAAAAAGTGTTCTACAACATTCTTTATGCCATTGGAAAGTCACTTGTTACTTGAAGGGTTTAACTGGTGATTATGGGGGAAGGGAAGCCAAAGAATTAAGGACTATTCTCCCAAGACGAAGGTCTCCCTGTTCTAATCCCCTGCCCTGTGTCTGTAGAAACAGGTAAGCACTGCCTGAAAAAAAGCCCTCCCTGGTTAGTGAGGCAAACACCCTTTGATCACTGGTTTTATGTATTTTCTTTCTTTCTTTCTTTATACTGAAGTATAGTTGATATACAATACTGTGTTAGTTTCAGGTATACAGCACAGTGATTCAGTCACATACACACACACATGCACACACACATGTATATATACATATATATATATATTCTTTTTCAGAGTCTTTTCCCTTATAGGTTATTACAAAATATTGAGTATAGTTCCCTGTGCTCTACAGTAGGTCCTTGTTGTTTATCTGTTTTATATATAGTAGCGTGTATCTGTTAATCCCAACCTCCTAATTTATCCCTTCCCCCTTTTCCCCTTTGGTAACCATAAGTTTGTTTTCTATGTCTAGTTGTATGTATTTCCTTAATAGAAAATAAATGCTGGTGAGTAGAAAAAGTGCTTTGGGATTGAAAGGATAGGTGGGGAAATTCTGGTCTATGAAAGGGAGGAGTTGGGAATGAGAACTATTCAGGTGGAGGATAAGATTATTTTTTATCCACCTTTTATCTTGGGCAAAAATGTTCCCAATGTGGTACCAAGGCCAGGTTGCTCCTTGCATTTCAAGTCCGATGCTTCGTGGTAAGCACACGTTGGTTCAGGTTTCCAACTATCCTCTTACAGGACATAAAGAGGAGCGTGAAATAGGGGACCAGGTAAGCTGTTTTCTTCCAGTTACTCAGCGTGTAGTAACAGAGTGGAATTCATAATCCCGGATGGTAACCTTTGTCATTGCTCTGGAAGCCACCGCCTAGATCTATGTTCTAGCCAAAGAAGGTGGCAATGAAGGGCTTGGGGCACAATGCAGCCCCTGCTGAAAGGAAAATCTGTTACATCTTTGCATCTCCAGACCTGCTGCCTGCTACTGACACCCTGAACCACAGCAAGAGGCGGTTCCCCAGGCAGCATGTGCTATTCAGAAAAATCAAGTTTTAAACCAAGGTTTCTCAACTCACCATTATTGACATTTTGGGATGGATAATTGCCTGTTATGGGGCTGCTCTGTGTGCATTGTAGGATGTTTAGCAGCAACCCTGATCTTTATCCATTAGATGCCAGTAGCATGTCTCCCCTTACAGTCTTTTCCCCCAAAGCCTGGAGATATTGTCACATGTCCTCTGGGACGCAGAAGAGCCCCTGCTTGAGAACCACTGATGGAAACAAAGTCCTTTCACTTGGCTATGGGAAGGGTGAGGTTGTAACACCAGAGGGAGGGTAGAAAAGGAGAAAGATGAGGTAAATATACAGAATTAAATATTTTCCTTTGATTAAAAACTATTAACATATTTAAGAAAGAAAAGCTATCTGCTTTCATATGTAATATTGGCTGTTTGGCCTTTAGCTTGCAATTTGTAGAAGAGATCTTGTGAGCAAATGATAGCAGTTCAGTCCTTCACCCAATACTTAGCTGTCGAGCTGAATTGATCAAATTCTCTACATGGGTCTCTGCGGGTCTGCGTTAATTCAGTGGCCTTGAAGAGGAGCTAGCCAAAAAGATGTCAAGCAAAGGTGGCTAGGGCAATACTGGGGTGACACTACTGTCACCATGCCTTTGCTTCATCCATGTTGGTCTACATGTTTTATTTGGGATCTTAATTCTCTTTTTACTGTTTAGAAGGAAAGGATGGGGAACTGGGAAGATGCTTAGCCTTGGTGGGTGATATGAGAGGTACCGAGAGCAGAGATGTGGGTGAGATTTGGAGGTGAGATGAGGTCTATATAATAATCTATTATATATGTCTCAACTGACAATAGATACAATTTGAAAAGCTGAACACATATTGAGGTTTTTGTAAACCTACTAATTTAGGTGACAATGAGTCCATTACATTGCAAGCAACTCTACAGCAAATCATTCAGCAAAAATCAGTAGTCACTGAATCATTTATCTTTTTGATTAATATTTCCATAATGCAGGTTATGCCTCACTGAAGCAAAATATGTAGGCAATTGAAAATGACAGTGGAATTCATTTTACAACCCAGGAGGTCTAGCTTTATTAATTAAAAAATTATTCATTCCTTTAGGAGAATAAAGCAATCTTTATTTTCAGGAGTATAATGTTGAAAGGTAATTAAATTTGTCATAAATTGCACCTTTAACATCTACTCCCAAGTTCATTCGTCTATAATCTAAACAGCTAGTGACATCCACAATAGTTAATGTTAAAAATTTTCTCAACTCCAGAGCTTTAACTGCTTATTCATTAATTTCCTAAGTGTGTGTTTAAAAAAAAAACAAAACTTTCCAGAGAATGCACCTTACAAATGTAAGACGTTAGATGAACAACTAAAAAGGAGACTAAAAACTTAATCAAATTGGATTTTATGTAGTAATGTATTGGGATATAACATTTTGGGTACCATTTGATGTATGTCTATAAATTCTGGAAAAGCTTCCATTCTTAAGGTTAATAGCACTATCAGCCAGTTACATTATTTTATTAAAGAAGAATTCCTTTACAAATCTTTTAAGTAAACAAATAAACCTGATGGAAGACAAAATTGAGGAGACCCACAGTCTCACTGGTGTAAGCTTTTGCCTCCTGTTTCTACGATAACCTATGATCTATATTCTAATCACACCTTTAAAAGGCTTGTTTTCTCCATCATGAAAATTTAGCCAGTAGCACCGAAGACATTAAATTTTATGTCTTTTTTTGAAAAACTGAAAAAAAGAGAAGATAGGAAGAAGATAACATCCAGAGGCTTATCATGCAAACACAATGGGAACATATATTTACTAATTTTGAGATGAGTTTACATGCCTGGAAGATCACAGGGATAAAAACTGAATGCTAAACGAAATAACTACACAGATACACTAACAAGTACACTCAGTACAGGTTTTGAGCATAAAATTGTAAGTGCTCATTTAATTTAATAGAGTAAAAACTTAGAGACTTGCTCACGACAGGTAAAAAAAATTATAGCCCAGCAGTTTTCAACCTGGAGTGATTTTTACCTCCCAGGGGACATTTGACAATGTCTGGAGACATTTTTGTCGTCACAACTGGTGGTGGTGGTGGTGGTGATATGTGTGTGTGTGTGTGTGTGTGTTACTGGTAACTAGTGGATGGATAGAGGCCAACAGTACAGGTTCACCCCCATCCCCATTGGAAAGTTATCTGCCCAAAACAGGAGGTTGAGAAACCCTACATCTAGCTTCATAGATAATGTGCTGGAAAGAGGGACGTATACTTAACATATTAAATTATTGAACATTTACGTTCAAATAAATAAAATGCTTTGGAGGAAACCCTAGCTGTAATTTGCTTCCCTGTTTTTGTACCATATTTACTTCTTTGTTATTTCATTTAAATGGCAAACAGAAAAAAGAAAAAATGAAAAAGACAGCAAAATTCCCCTGCCACTTTGGCTTTCATGTGTGAACATCCAGCTTGCATGTCTTTGTCTGATTTGGTGTGGCCTGTATAAACTGTAAATACCTGCACAGTCGGGGAGCCTTGTTCCACCGCAAAACTTGTAGCCTAGTATGCGGTTGACACTGCCACCCCGCTGAATTTAAATATAGTAATTAGATTCTGGTAAGTTTTCTCCCTGTTCATCGAAAATGGACTTACCTTACCCCAGTTGAAGGCGGATGCACTTGCCTTTGGCGTCTGCCTCCCTAAATACGGTCACATTTTGTCACCCCGATTTTGGATAACATTTCTATCCTCGAATCCACGCCCAGGTCAAGAGGGCAGAACCATCCTGGAGGGGAAACATCAGCTCAATCGTTTTTTTTTCCTTTGCTGCGACGTAGGCGAACATAAGAGCAATTCAGACACAGCCAGAGGGCGCCCAAATGCCGCAAATGAAAGTTCCAACGTTCAGATGCGTTTTGCAGGAAGGAAAAATTGGCTTTTGTCTAGTGAAAGAGCTACCGTTCTAAACGATGTCGTATTTGCTTCTTGCCAACAGATAAGCCAGGTGAGCATATCTCCCCACCCTGGTGGTTACTCTGTATTCCTGTGTTAAACAAAGTGGCAGCCCCCCGGGCCACGCCGACACACGGCAGCTGGCTGCGGTTTTGACCTGTGCGTTTCTGAGCGGCACTGTGCAGGTTGCCTCGGCTAACTCAGTCTTCCTGAGAACCGGTGCCTCCATTAAAGCACAGGCATCAAAAAAACCCCGACGGCTCCTTGCCTAGGGCTCTTGTCTTCCCTCCTTCCTCTCCCAAGTCCTGAGAGTATCCTCGCAGGGGCTACGCCGCCCGCCCGGCCAGCTGAACCTTAGCGCCGCGCTTGCCCAAAGCCGCAGCCTTCCCGGCTCAGCCCAGCGTGTGCGCCCGCCGCCCGCTGAGCGCACTCAGTCCGCCGGGGCACCGCCCAGACGCGCCTGCAGTTGGAGGTCACTGTCAACCGCGCGGGCATCTGTCCTGATCGGCTGAGGGAAGCCACCAGGTCACCCCCGACCTCACTGCCTGCCCGGGGATCAGAATCTCAGCCGGACGTCGCGAGCGGCCGGGTGGGGATGCTGAGAAGGGTAGCAGGTGGCAGGGGGCGTCATTCACCACCTCGAGGCAGCCCCTGGAGTCTGAGCGAGAGCCCGAGCACTTCTTATCCAACCGTTCCAAATAGAGAGAAAGAAAGTGAGAGAGAGAGAGATTGAGAAAAACAGAGAGTAGTGCCCACGGACATCTCCGGCGCCGCGGGGAAGGGGAGGCGACAGAGGTGGGGGGCATGGGACCGGAGAAGAGGGGAGGGGAGGGGAGGTGGGGAGGGAGTGGGAAACCGGCGTTCAGATATGATGTAGAGAGGCAGGAGGGGCACAGGGATGGAGGGAAGGGGAGGGGGAAAGGAGGGGACCAGCCGTTTGGAGGAGAAGGGTGGTGGGGGTAACCGGGATGGAAGGGATTTGAAGGGAGACGGGCGGGGCCCCAGCGCGGCGGGGAGTTCAGGGGAGGCGGGAGGGGCACCGGGACGGAGGCGAAGGGAGGGGAGCGAGGTGGGCGGGGTGAGCGGGAGGAGGGAGGATGGGCGGGCGGACGCGCCGGGGGAGGGCGCTGGGCAGGAAGGGGAGGGGGAGCGCGAGCGCAAGAAATGCAGAGGCTGCAGCGGCGGCGGCGGCGGCAGTAGCGGCAGCGGCGACGGCGGCGGCGGCAGCGCTCCAACTCGCTCCTCGCTCCGGGCTCCGCCGTCGAGCCGGGGAGAGAGCCACCGCCAGCGGCCAGGCACCCGGCCGGACGACGCCAGCGACCCGGGCCCTTCCGCGGCACCGCGTTCACCCAGGGGCGGCACAGGCACCCAGATCCGGTAAGGAGGCGCGCCCCGGTGGCCCAGCTGCCGCCGCGGACCCGGGGTGCCGACCACCCGGGGGCCTCCGTTCCCCCCTCTGCCCCCGCCCCACCCCCGAGGCCCTTTGTTCTCTCTCGGCGCCGCAGCCCGGGGCGGGGAGGGAGTGGTGCGGGCCCCACTAGACGGCGCGGGTCGTGCGGTCCCTCCGTGAGGCCTCCGTCGCGCTTCGGGCATCTGGGGTGATGGGGGGCCCCGAGGTGGGTGGTTTCGACCGCTCGCAGGGCGGGGAGGATGGGGGGTTGGGGAGCCTGATAAACGGAGTTGGGGGTGGGCGGTGGGAGGGAAGCTGCTGGTTAAGGAGGAAATTGCCGAATGTGAAACCCTTTAAATGATTTGCGTCCCGAAGAGACGGTTTTGTGAGGCCGAGGGGAGAGTATCTGCCACCGGCACCGTCCAGAGCCGGGAAGAAAGCGCTTGGTGCGAGGGGCGCAGCAGCAGAAGATGGAGGGTGGGGTGCGGTGGGGCGGGAGGGAGGGAGGGGAGAAGGAATACGGGGAATCTGGTGTGATCCGAAGGGAGGAGGCGGCTTTTTGGTTCAGCAGATGGGTTTCCTTGACCCGTGGGACTCCTGAATCTTGGCTTGGGGTGGCCAAGGAAATGCGAGGTTCACACGACAACGTGCCTCCAGAAGCACAGCTGAGCAGAGCAGAGCCCCAGCCTCGGTCGTGGCTGAACTGCCTTCCCATGAACCCGTGGGCTACATCTGAGCATTTTATGTTTTCGAGTATTCGGTTCGGAGAATGCGCTGAGCGCCTCCTGTCGCGGGCCCGGCCGGGAGGGTGTGAGCTTGAACCTGACAGCGCGCGGCCCCTGACCGCCCAGCCCGGCTGTGAGCGAAGGTTTGGGGTTTTTAGCAGGTTTTGCTTAAAGCGCTAACACTGAAAGCCAACGCCCGGCCCTTGTTCGCCCTCCTCGCCCAATCGCCCCCGCCTACCCCCCCCCCCGCAAGAATAAAAATTGCAGAATCCCTGGGTCCGCGCGCGCACACACAATGCGTGGCTACAAACCGCATTCTTTCATGAATATTCATCGAACGCTTGGCTGGCCTCCTGATCTGCTTCCTTGGAGACATGTCCGCCTTGAAACGGACTCCGTGAACAGTCTTTGCCTGTGTAATTTTCACTCTGCTTAAATTAGCACAGCGCACACGGGTGCATTTTTAGTACCTTGACCAGGATTGACACCACACCTCGGTCTGCCGCGAGGCCACTAGCACATCTGTGGCGGGCTAAAAATCAAACACTAGTCTAGAGGTGGTCTTCCTGCTATAGGGGTGTGGATCAACCTCCCAGGGATTACAGCCGGGGCCAGCAGATCCTCAGTACTGCGGGCAAAATGAATGAATCGGGACTGTAATTACCTATTCCTTTGTCTTGGCCTGGCGCATGCGCCGGAGAACAGGGAGTGGAGGGCCCAGGCAGCCCCATCTGATCTCTCCATCACCCACCCCCCCACTCCCTTCCCAAGCCCAGGAACAAAGGCGTTTGCCCTAAATGTTGCGTGAAACCGCTGGATACAGATGACAGTTTTTTCCCCCCCCCCCTTGTGTGTGTATTTCTTCTTGTCCAGGCTATCTCATCTCTTGCTTTCTTAGAGATTTCAATTGATGAAAAATAAGATTAGCCTTGACGATGAGGGCAAACTGGGGATTAAATATTTTTGTAAACGAACACTGCTGTTTTCCTTTCTCGTGCTGTTCATTGTTCTCTTTTCCTGTGTAATGTATTGCTCTGCAGTGATGGCGGCTGTCTTAATGTGCATCAATTAACCGTTTGTCTGACAGATTTTTGCTGCTGGCCATTTGATTAAGGGACCTTGGTCTCAGAAATGACAGTGGGTATTGCCCCTAGTGTCACTCCTTGGGAAAAATTAAGACATTTTGGCGTTTATACGAACAAGATGGCCTACAAAACCCAGAGCTGAGAAAAGGGTTACCTTGTCAGGATCCTAACGCTGTTTTCTCTTGATTCCTAGTACCTCATTGTTTCATTAGGAATCCCAAAGACGAACCCCATGGAGATGGAAATCCACTGATAGGAGAGGAAGAAGGTAGCTGGGGCTGCTGGGGTGAAGATGGTTGATTAAGTTCTTCATTTTTTTTTTTTTTTTCTGTGTCTAACAGAAGCCATGAGCCATCCTCTCTCTCTCTCTCTCTCTCTCTCTCTCTCTCACACACACACACACATTTGATGGTTGATGACTGATTTTTCTTCCAGTGATGCAGTAACCAGATTATGGCCTCTTTTTGGGCTAGTTTGTTCTACCAACTAAAAGGAGACTTACTGTGTGTATAAAAAGGAGCTAAATATTAATAATATTTTCGCAATGGTACATTATGCTTGAGAGAATTTTATGCTTAAGTATTCTCGGTACACCCTGGTAAGACAACACGTGGCAGGAAAATGGAAATCATCTCTTTTGTTCCTTTCAATAAAACTTGATATTGATCAAGTTGACTGTATCAGGACCTTTCTTTGGTAGGATGGCTGCCTGCTATCGTCTCTACTCCGTAGTATTGAGTGGTTTTTGTTTTTTTTTTATGGTTTAGAGGGCTAGATGTAGGGTTTTTTTGTTTGTTTTTTTTGTTTTTCTTTTCCTTTAGGTTATGTTTTGGTGGAAGGGATGAGTCAATATAGACCACATGCAATAGCAAATATATACCAATATATCCCCAATTCAATGAATCTTAGGTTTTTGAGCAAGATAATTCTTAAATTGAATTATAAATGATCAGTTACCTTTTTCTTTTATCCAGCTAGCTTTTTGGCAAGCTTTAACAGGTAGAGAAAGGGAGTTGGGCCTTTTGACAAAATGCGCCAACAATGACTGCACAGTATTATCAGTGGCGCCAGTGGCGCATCTCTCCTTCACTGGTGCTCGCGCTCTGATTACGTGGGCACAGGAGGACCTTTTCTCCCCACAGACCACCCTAATTTGAACATCTAATTTGAACACCCTAATTTGAATGGAAGAACCCTATGGGCTTTGGCTCCCTCTCTTTGGAAGTATCTTTAAATCTTCCTGGATTTACTAGACCAAACCATATTATAATCTAAGATGTGACATATTCTCTTTAATTTTTGTCTTTTTTAAAAAAATTTCACGTTAACAACAATTTCAAACCATTTTCACTCCGTGGTCAAGATAAGTGGAGTATGAAAAACTTAGGTTTGGAGGAGATTCGGTCACTGTGCAATGGATGTCTGTAATAGTCACTGTAGTTTTGTAAAAAATGGCAAAATCCAAAACCATTTTTAAAGCAAGTAAGGTGCCGTGTATATACACATACACAATGTATACATATATCCTCATGTTACGAAATAAAATTTTATTAATGATATGAAACTAAACTAGTTGGTGTAGAATATCACTTTACAGTGCTTCATAATGGTCTTCGGAAAGTAATCAGTTTTCTGTTTTGCTCAGTATGCATATAGATGGGACAGCCTAGCTCGTCTATTGAGATGCTCATTTCCAATTTTTACCCATGTACCCCTGAAACAAATGGGTTGCATTGAGCATCTGAAATTAACATGTTCGTTTATGGGCTTAAACATTCACGTAAAGCCCTTTAAAAGCTGTAATAATGCTTACTAAATAAAAGATTTATAATAAAGTTGCTCTGCCTTATTTTTGTTATCGTTTGTAAAATTTTGTTTTGAAAAATATTCAGGAAAGGCGTGCTAACTGTTGTTTGTCAAAAACAATGGCCTTTGGTGTCTGCTTCTGTTGAGGGCAATGCTCTCATTTGCTTAGGTCTTTATCTTTCTAATAGGTAGTTTTTACCTACTCATTTTACACCCTGTTTATCAAAAGATTAACATCTCCTTAATGATTGTTTTAGCTGGTAAACTGGAAACCAGGTAACTGCTGAGGGAAAACCGAGCATGTATCTGGGTTGAAGTTCTGGGGGTGGGGGAAATGGGTTCGGAATCTGGCATTTTATCAAGTTTTCTCAACTCACTGAATCCTTTGCATTTATTCTGCCTCTTAAGACTTTGGATAATACAATGCAATGTGAACTTTACAGCTTAATTCTGGTGGATTAGTATCAGGAAATAACGGAGGCTGTGAATAGCCAGAATGTTTTTTTTTTGTTTTTTCTTTTTTATAACATCTTTTTTGAAGTATAATTGCTTCACAATGGTGTGTTAGTTTCTGCTTTATAACAAAGTGAATCAGCTACACATATACACACGTTCCCATATCTCCTCCCTCCTGCATCTCCCTCCCTCCCACCCTCCCCATCCCACCCCCCCAGGCAGTCACAAAGCACTGAGCTGATCTCCCTGTGCTATGCGGCTGCTTCCCACTAGCTATCTATTTTACATTTGGTAGTGTATATATGACCATGACACTCTCTCACCCTGTCACATCTCACCCCTCCCCCTCCCCATATCCTCAAGTCCATTCTTTAGTAGGTCTGTGTCTTTATTCCCATCTTGCCACTAGGTTCTTCATGACCTTTTTTTTTTTTTCCTTAGATTCCATATATATGTGTTAGCATACTGTATTTGTTTTTCTCTTTCTGACTTACTTCACTCTGTATGACAGACTCTAACTCCATCCACCTCATTACAAATACCTCCATTTCATTTCTTTTTATGGCTGAGTAATATTCCATTGTATATATGTGCCACATCTTCTTTATCCATTCATCCGATGATGGACACTTAGGTTGCTTCCATGTCCTGGCTATTGTAAACAGAGCTGCAATGAACATTTTGGTACATGACTCTTTTTGAATTATGGTTTTCTCAGGGTATATGCCCGGTAGTGGGATTGCTGGGTCGTATGGTAGTTCTATTTTTAGTTTTTTAAGGAACCTCCATACTGTTCTCCATAGTGGCTGTATCAATTTACATTCCCACCAACAGTGCAAGAGTGTTCCCTTTTCTCCACACCCTCTCCAGCATTTATTGTTTGTAGATTTTTTGATGATGGCCATTCTGACTGGTGTGAGATGATACCTCATTGTAGTTTTGATTTGCATTTCTCTAATGATTAATGATGTTGAGCATTCTTTCATGTGTCTGTTGGCCATCTGTATATCTTCTTTGGAGAAATGTCTAAGAGCAAATACTCTTGATGCGGAGGTTTCCTAGGATGTAGTTAGTGGAAAAGAGTCAGTTTGAGAAATCTCTAGGCACTGGCTCGGCCACTTTGGCCAAATTACTTCAAACCTCTTTGAATTTCACTTTATTCAGTTGTATAATTGGAGTAATAATTCCTAATCTTAGGCTGTAATAAGGACCACACGTATGTCTGAAGAGTGCGTAAGTACAGTGGCTGGCTCTTAGGGGCCGGCCTAACCTCTCAGCCTGCTTTTTCAGCGCAGTCATCTGTGTGATTGACATCGGCAACTAATTTCTGTATATTGAGCTGTATTTTTGTTCCACGCTGATTAGGACCTGAGGGTTTCGGTGTATTCAGTCAGAAATAGGATATTTCAAACCTCATGTAGATATTTGAAATTCTGTGAGACGCCGTATGGGAATTTGCCCCAAAGTGGATTGAATGAAGCTGGGATGGCCACCCTCACTGAGTTTCCCATGGCTGCTTATGTAACTCAAGAGATGGCGTTTAAGTTCTTTTGAGAAAATACAGGGGTAGTCTTAAAACCACAGAAGTTCCCAGCCTGCCAAAGGAAGATTTTTGTTAAATGCCATTCCCTCCGCTGCTATGAAGACAGACATCTAGGTAAGTGTCATGTGAGAAAAAATGTCCAGTCAACCTTATCAAAAGTAAAAGATAATCACTTAGGGAATCAGATTCTTACCAGGATATAGTGAAATTGTAATTTTGAAAAGACACAAGCCTAAGAAGCAATGAGGTTAAACCACAGTCTTTTCTTCCCTCTGGAACTCAGAAATGGGATGAGATGGATGCAGAGAGTCTCATAGTGTGTTTTCCCTCTTCTGCACCCTGAGGGTTTAAGTAACTTTAAAAATCAGCCTTTCCAAAGGCAGTAGAAGCTTTGAACAAAAACAGGGAAAGCAGAGATTTTTTTGACTAGCGAAGGCAGTCAGTGAGGGGAGGTTATGATTGAGCATGCTTCGAAGTCTAGGAATAAATTCCTGAAAGCTTTGGAGACTTAGAAATGGAAGTCATCTGCAAGCACAACAGGGAACCAGGTCATAAGGAAACATTTCAAGATAATGTAAGAAAATGGTGTTCAGTGAGAAAGGCAAAGTATTTACACATTTCCTTCTTATCTCTTAAACACTTTCTGAACCTGTTTTTGACTTGATTTTTTATTTTCTTGTTCATTTTGGATGAGGGAGGAAGGACTGGACTTCATGGGTTTGTTCCTTGAACTTCTCTTTGAAATATAGGGCTCAGCCACTGTACATTGTGTAGGAAGTATGATATTTAGAAAGCGTGACTTGGAGGGCTGGATGTGGAGCCAGATGCACTGGGTTAAGAATCTTGTCTCAACCATTTACTAGCTGTGTGACCTTTGGCAAATTGCTTAGCTTCTCTGTGCTTCAATTCTTATCTATAAAATGGGGGTTATAATACAGAGTTATTGTAAGGATTAAGTAAAATAGTCAAAGACCTAGGACAATGCGTCACACACATTCTGTGCATCTTTATAATGCACATACACTATAAAGTTGTGAGAGGACCAGCTTTCTTTACTTTATCCTCTACATTTATAGCTGTTTGTATGCTTATTTCAAAGATTATTATTGCAAGACAAGCTGGTGGTGGTACCCTGGACAGTTGGTAGAACATAGAAGTCTGTGGTTTAGAAAAGTCCTCCAGGTGTAGCTATGATACCTTGAATATGTTGCCAGGACACTTGTACTAGTTTTGAAATCCAAAGTGGGTAGAGTCATAGAACCCCAGCCTCCATATTGATTGGTATTACAGTATAAAACAATAATGTGCAAGTCCTTGGAAATTGAGAGACCTTCAGAGAAAGGCTCACTGGTTTGATATGTTGAGATCTGGACTCCACTGGATAACCTTGGGTGTAGACATAATTCATTCATATTCCTGAAGAGGCTTGGCTTTGTTGTGTCCTGAATCAAGGTGCATTCATCAGCATCTGAAAGGAGTGTTTTAGTCATTAGTGCAAAGATTGATATAAACCAATTTAGATATTTAAAATCCTGAGGACACACCAGGAATAAGTTTTCACTTTTCCACATCCCTACCACCCACACCAGGAGTAAAAACTAAAGCTTGTCTTACTCAGGAATGTTGAAGGTGTTGTCACCTGTTGACAAAATCTTTAGAAATAATTATCTCTCTGGCAACCTTAGTCACTGTGGCCTCTTAAAAAAAAAAAAAAAAAAGGGAAGTTCTTTGGAATTTCAGATATTTGAGATGGTTCATCCTGGAATCAGTTTGACCTTTCAGGCATTTAATTCAGGGATCTGCCTAAGTGATTTGTTTTTGGCCTTCTGGACACAGGGCTTTGCTGCTGAGTGAAGGTAAAATCATTCTCATTTTGGCTAAATTTTTTTTTAATAGTTTCTTTAAACAGGATTTTGAATCTTAAGGAATCAGGAAGGACATTATATTTTACTTTATTTATCTGTCAGGTATTCACTATAGGAAAGAGGTTTTGGATATAGTGATTGCATCATTTAAGAAATTTCCTCCATCAAGGTTTTCTTTTCTTTTAAATCTGGAGAAGTTAAGGGACGAAATTGGACACTTGTTGACTATTTATTGTATGTCATATGCTCTAATTGAAATTTATGCCGTCAAACAAATTGTAAGATGCATTTACCTGTGAATAAAGGAAAAAATAGAGGGTTAAATAATGTACATAAGATCCTAGAGCTAATAGAAATTGATAGAATTTGAATCCACGTCTGATAGCCCTATTCCGCTGGCCAATGCTGCTGTCTTTCCCATAAGCCATGGCCATTTTATTTCATGTAATTATGGACACTTGAAGAGAAAATGGATAACATATTGTAACACATTAACTTCTTCAATATTCATTTAGAGAGAGTTGTACTAAGTTCTTCAATGAAAAATTATTTGTCTTAGAAGAGATACAGTGTCTAATAAATATTTCATCTGTAAATACATTAAGTGATCTCTAGATTAGAAATGCTTCCTGTCATAGTGAACATGGGCTGATATCCTTAAATTATTTCTGGGATGACGATGGTGAGGATGAGGGCTGCTTTTCAGGACTGTAGAGAAACGTGGGTTTGGTTGCCCCCTTCACTTTCCTCATTACACTTCCCAAGTGGAAGGAATCATTCAAATGCCGTACCTGTGATTCTACCTCTGAAATACTAATCAGAGATACTAGTCAGCCCTCTTCCAGCTATGTAGTTAGCGTTGCCCGATTAGAAATAAACCAAGTCCTAAATTTGTGACCCCATTTTCCTTCTGCCCCCACACAGGATTCGTTTACAGAAGGTTGGTGGCCGCTTTTAAATACTATCCTAACTCAACTTCAGTCCTTTGTAAATACTTGCCTGATTGTAACAGAAGGTTTGAAAGCTCATGACTAAAACACTTCTTTGGAACTCAAGAGGATCTTAGAAAAGTTAGTGGCTTATTCAAGGTCCCCTGAGCTGGTTAGTGGCTGAGTGGGAACCCAGATTATTTCTCAATAAAGCCTCACTCCTACGGGCCCTCCCTTCTGTCTGATTGAGTCAAGCTCTTACTCACTGTCTGTAACTTTAAAAAAAAAATTCTTACCATTCTTTGACTCTGATACCAGTTTTTGAAAACCCAGTCCTGATCCTGTTTCTCTCCCTGATGCCCTGTCTCTCCTCTCCAGCAGAGAGAAGCCATTCTGCCTTTTGATAACTGTGCTTACTTGTGCTTACTGCCTGCTACTGCTTTATCTATGCGCCATCTTTCCCCCTCAACTTCTCTCTTTTTTTTTTTTTCTTACATTATAGGCATGTGGTTTCCTTTAGATGCCAAAGAATTTACGGCATGCATTAAAACAACTTCGCCCAGAAAACTAAATTTTCGTGTCATATCTTTGTTTTCCTCCTAGAATAAACAGTGTTGCAGGGTTTGGAGCCTGCACATGGGAGGGTAGGAGTTTGAAAAGAAAGCCAGTTGGTTTTCGACTAATTTGGGGGCTGTAGAGTGAGTGGAGCAGTCAAGCATGGTACTCTCGAAATGCTCCGGAATCTCCTGGAAAAGCCAGCGTGCACAGTGCTGTGGAGAGGTGATGGACACGAGCTTTTATGCCGATTACTAGTGTTATCTGGCTTATTGGTTTGAGAGCTGCGTGAAACATGAGGTTTAATCTTTTTTCTTTAAAATGATCATTTATAGTATTTGGGCTGATTTAGAGGATTTAAAAGGGCTGTAAGTTTCTGAAGTAGTCATTAAGATATGGAACTTAAGTACTTAAGTTGTTAAAACACTTCATAAAGCTTCATATTCAGATGTTTGAAATGGATTTTAGCAATGTAAACTGTTTATGTGCATCTGTATTTGGAGAAACTGTGATAAGTTTAGTTTTAGATAAGAGAGTTCTAGTTTCATATTTAAAATAATCTATTTAGACATTTCAATAAGTGGAGAATAAGTTTTAGATAAATTTATATTGTTTCCCAGGGAAACCTGCAATAAACAAGTGGCGTCACAGTTTTCATAATGCTTTTAATTATTACAGTTTTGCAGGTTCAGAAGTGGATATATTCCTAAAATAAACCCAAATTAAAACTTTTTTGTAAGTTTATGAAGAAAAAGATGTCAGAGAACAGCTTTTCCTGGTTGAGCTTTCTAAATTACAAGTTTCCTGGTTTGCTTGGCCAAGTGATTTTGAAAAGACCCACATCATTTACCCACTGACAGGCATTCAAAACACCATTGCCACATAGACTAATACAATAGCCAAGTTAAATAGTAACAGGATCTAATTGGGAAAATAGTATGTCAAAAGAGAAAACAATAGGAACCATCTAATAACTGAGGACATCCCAGTTTCTTAAGGTTATAGAGAAGAGCGTCTCCTTGGAATTGTTGGGTAGTCACAGAGTACTGTTTTAAGCTTCTCTGAGCTTGTCTTGGAAACTGTAGGAGCTGTAGGAATATTTGCTGTCTCTGACCTTTACAAATGTTCTCAGCTGTTTCAATACAAGATAACATCATCTGTATTTGCTTTCGGCATATTTAAGACTATTGGGTAAAAGGAAAATTGAGAGAAATCAGTGACTTACAGGTGGAGAGATTTTGAGATGACTTTCTCTCCTCCTTTATCCTGCATTCCATCAAGAAGGTAGGGTGAGGTTATATGACCACTTGGGTATTCACTAAAGACTTAAATGATTAAATGAGGTGTTCTGGAATCTTTTCTGAATGACTCATTTTCCTAAGGAAGAGTCTCAGTTAACAGTTGGTGGTGACAATAGCTCTTGGAAGGTCTCGTGATCACCCAGCCTCAGTGCATACTACCCTTATTGACCAGAGGTTATTGTGGCACTAGGGTTTCCTCAGTAGCCCTGGTGATCTTTTGTTGAGACCTCAAGCTTTGAATTCCTAGGGCTCACCCAACTGGACTTTTCCAGCACTTTCAGTGTGTGGTTTTCAGACAAATAGTAACAAGTGTTTGTAGCAATGTTCTCAAGAAGGTTGTTAATACAAGATTGATGGTTTCCCAGGTGTGTGTTTCTTCATGTGACTCACATGATTATCAGTCTTCTTCCTCACCTAATCTGGTGGTTGACTAAGGAAAAGTCTCACTGAAAGTTTCATTGGTGTAAGAGACAGAACTAGTAGCTCACTCCATTTACCTCCACCCTTTCTATTCTTACTGGTTTTGTTTCCACTATCCAGAGAGCTTAGCTTTGATTTCATCTATAATAAAGTCTCCTGGGTGGGTGGGTGGGTAGGTGGGTATGAGGGTTGTCCAAGGAGAACTCAACCGGCTACAATGCAGAGAGAAGCAACTACATGATGGGATTATAACACATGATTTCACTAAAGTAAGAGTTGTAGTTTTAAATGGGAAAGGAGTTCCATTAATATTTCTAAGCTTTGATGTTTGATTTACTACTAACTCTGAGTGCTGAGAATATAACCAAAAAATGAACTCCTGAAAAACTGAATTTGAATGTCAACAGGCTTCACATCTCTCTGCCTCATCGGCCATGTTAATTAGTCCTTCCTCCTTAAAAAATATCACATTGTTGCACTTTAAACTTTAATGTTGTCAATAGTAACACATTCTTGGACTGTATCCTTATTTCCGGCAACAAATATTACCATGTTAAATGGAGAAGTGGTGGTTAAAGGAAGCAGTTGGCAAATTAGGATTTGTCCCCAGTTAAATTAGGATTTGTACCCATGCTACTCCCTTTAACTTGCCTTCTTTAAGACCAAGAGCAACTGCTTGCATATTTCTTTTCTGTTATTGATCCGCTTTGCTAGGCATACTACCTAAGGAGTATCCTTTGTCATACCTGTAGTGAGATAGCCAAGAATCCCAGATAAAGGGTAAAGAAGTCCAGAATGATGTAATACTGCAAAAAATGTTACTGCTGTTTCTAAGGGGAGTGAAAAAAAACCTCAAGCCAGTTTTGAGTTGAGCATGATTTCTTTTGGAAGAGGGCGTGACCTGAGGGAGATATATCTAAAAATCAACCCCCAAACCTCCCAAACCCTTAGGGTATTTAGACAGCATAATATAATACAATTAATATTAGCAGCACACAGCATGGCAAACCAGCAAGCAGGCCCTGACATGCTAGCAATTGTTTGCATAGTTTACCTAGTAGAGAAAATATCTAACTACTAGAATAAATGTTTTAGATCACTAACATGCACCATGGTTAGTGTGAGATGTGAGTTGGCTGGGGATGAATTTCCATTGAAATCTGATTCAGATAACACATTTAACTACCACCCTAGCTAATTAAACCATCTCATCTTGAGAGAGGGAGAGGCATTTGGATACAATAGCATTTCTTGTGAAATACTGAGCTTTGTAAAATCCTTCTGAAAGGGAGCAAATGGCTACACTTGAGGGAAGTTTCAACGAGGTACTTTTGCAGCCATATTTCTGGATGGAGAGAGGGGAATGCCATTCCTTTCAGTTCTTAAGAGTGTCTGGATTCCCCTTGCGTGGGCAGGATTTCTGGTAAGTACGCTACAGGAAGCAAAACTACATTGTTCTAGATCAGCAGTCAGTGACCTCGTTTCCAAGCCCCGCACCACCCCCTCCTTCTAGAGTTTTCAGGGGAGAAAAGGAGACTAGAGCATGTGAGGAGGAAGGGGAGGAACAGGAGGGGAGAGGTGGAGATGCTCATGCAGTGATAGGAATGGCAGAGGCAGGGATGCTTTGTTCTTGTGTTCATCTGCTAGGGCTGCCATAACACAATACCCCAGACTGGAGGCTAGAATTTCAAAGTCAAGGTGTTGACAGTCAAGGTGTTCGGTTTCCTCTGGGGTGTCCCTCCCTGGCTTACAGATGGCCGCCTTTTTGCTGTGTCCTTACGGGGTCTTGCATCTGCGTGCGTGCACCCCTGGTGTCTCTTTCTGTATGTCCCAATCTGTTTTTATAAGGACACATCAGTCCTATTGGACTTAAAGGCCCTCTCTCCAAATACAGTCACATTTTGAGGCACTGGAGGTTAGAGCTTCAACATATGAATCTGGGGGAGGAGGGGACACAGCTCATAACAATTCAGGTTTCATATTAGGAAAGGTGGTTTACAGTGAGGAACATTCGAAGCCCCTGTGCAAAGTGCCCTTTTCCCTGCCCTCAAGATGAAGGGGGTGGGGAGAATGAGCTACCCTGGAGCCTGTGGTTTAATCCTCACAAATCCATGTGAGGCAAGCCTAAGTAGCGTTCTCTTTGGACAACATGAGATGCAGAGAAGTTAATTTCCCTGAGGTTCACATTGCTGGAAAAAGTAGAGCCTGTGTGGGATTCAAAGCCTGTTTTTGTGGCTCCCTTGGGCTGGGGTTGGCAGAGTGTGTATGCAGGTACCGTTCCCTCTGTTGTACTCAGGATGGACATGGGTCTATGGATGAGGCCTCAGAATCCTTCTCAACACAGTGCTCTAGGCAGTCGCCACCAATCAATAGGCATTAATACGTGGTGAAGCCTATTTTTCATTCTAGCACTGTATAATCATGTTTTTCCTCTGCTTGAAGCATTTCCCATTGGTTATCCATATACCTAAAACTGACAAGAGTGAATAAAGGAAGAGAGAAGGATTTACCTAGTCCATGTTGTGTAAAGAACTAGCCAGTCTTGGGTAAATTAAAATAGAGGTATTCTGGGGGAAAAAACAACAACAAAAAACTCTTACCAATAGTGGCATTGGTAAAGAGCCCCTCCTACTCTAGATGGAAGAGTTGACCAGATGTGTAAGCCAGTTTAAAATCCTATTCTAGCATCTATGCTTGTTGGTAGGGATTCACCATACAGAGTATTACTACAGGGCAAGTTTTATTGCATGGAGACTTGAAGACATTAGAAGATACAAGCTTTAACAGAAAGCAAATGTGGGAAGAATGGTTGGAGTTTTGATAGGTTTCTGCACAGTGGGACATTAAAGACTGGGAAGTTAGTGTCAGGAGTCATATGAAGTCTTTGATGACAACAAAAATCAAGGCTCATGAATGTTGGGGCCTTTCCAAGTAATAAAACAAGTAGTGATACTGAAGGGATTTTTTGAGGGGCATTCTGAACAAATGTGGATGTGGGTATGTCTTCACTGAACACTTTGGAGACGCTCTTTTTCAAAAAGCAATTTACAACTTTTGAAAGTGCCCTCTCAAGTGATTCAGCCGTTGCCTTTCTGTTTCAAGCTGCAGGTCACGTCATGTTGTGTTCACTACGGCAGTAAAAATATTACCTCACTGAGCCACAGTCTAATTGAATACAGTAATTCACTGTGATGATTCTAGATGAACCAGCAGCCCTAAACTAATTGAAAGTTGGTACTGTTTAATATCTTTTATAAAAAATTTCACTGGTAAATTACTTTCTGCATAAAACCTGCAATGTGAGTTAGTGTTGAATTTTTTATTTTAACTAGTTTAAGCCACATCTATTTTCGAGCCAACGTCTGTGGTCTTCTTTCAGTGCTTGACTTCTGGTCAATAGCAACTTCTTCCATTCGTTCCAGAAAACTGGGCTCTTCCTGCTAACAGAGCTCTATGGCGTCTACCTTATAATTAGCCCTCACATCCGTCCATTTCTCTCTACACTAAGCTAGGAGCCTAGTCGAAGTTTGATCCCTCTCCTCGCTTACTGCTGCCTTCCTCTGCTAAGTCTAAGCATGGCATTCCTGTGCCGAAGAATCTTCTATCATGACTTTATGTTGCACTTAGAATAAAATATAAAAATCCGGGCTTCCCTGGTGGCGCAGTGGTTGAGAATCTGCCTGCCAATGCAGGGGACACGGGTTCGTGCCCCGGTCTGGGAAGATCCCACATGACGCGGAGCAACTGGGCCCGTGAGCCACAACTACTGAGCCTGCGCGTCTGGAGCCTGTGCTCCGCAACGGGAGAGGCAGCGATGGTGAGAGGCCCGCGCATCGCGATGAAGAGTGGCCCCCGCTCGCCGCAACTAGAGAAAGCCCTCGCACGGAAACGAAGACCCAACACAGCCAAAAATAAATAAATAAATAAATTTAAAAAAATAAAATAAAAATCCTTTGCTGATCTGTAAGTTCCCACGTGTGCACCTTCTGTTTTCCTCTTCAGCCTCCTCTCAAACTCACCGTCACCCACCCTCTTTTCACGGCCTGCCTCTCAGTTCTCCCAATGCTCCAAGCTCTTTCCCACTGTTCTTCTGCCGGGAGTGTTCTTTTTTCCCATTGTCCGAGTACACCTCGGCTTAAAAATGCCACTTTCTCAGAGACGCCTTTCCTGATTATCCCCACACCTCTCAGAACACTTGGCAATTTTACCCCCACATTTATCAAAACTGATGTGATTATTTAATGTCTCCATTCCTCTAGCTGGAAAGACCTGGGAGGCAGGGGTGTGTCAGTTTGGTGGATCCGTAACAGTGCTGTGCAACAGTTCTGGGACTTAGCAAGCGCTCCGTGTTTGTTCAGTGTCAAAGGTTGCCTACAGGACATTATATTTATGGAGCGCACACGTCCTCTGAAAGGCTGAGGTACTTTGGCAGCTGAAGTAACTTCCATTTATGGACACGAAATTTCAGCTCATCAGTTGTGCTTACCATGAAGATGAATATCTGATGAACTCCAATTAGTGTAAGTATTCTGTCTCCAAGCGGTAACCTTAGTGGTAATTGTACTAAAGCCCTGGGACATTCTGGAGTAATTAGTGCTAATGGCTCCTGCACCCGAGCTTCCTTCTAAGGTAGAGTGTCAAAGGAAGAATGAAATCGTATTGTTATTTGGGAAACAAATAGTATTATTACACTGTGAGGTCTTCTCAGACATAAACCGCAGTGAGTGAAAGCTGGGGCTGGCTGTGGTTATATTTCTCATCCATACTTGCAAGTCACTGAATGTCATGGATCAATAGTATTCAGCACCTTAACCAATGAATGTTTGTAACAGTCTTTGTGAGGTCAGGAGTATTAGGCCTCCAGATGAGCATATGATTTTAAATCTTAACACATTAGTGGATTATAAACCTAATGAAGTAGATACGAATTTAGCCCTGGTTCTGTGCTGTCACCACTTACTCTAAATGGTGAGGTCATCCATGCCAGGACTTTGCTTCCTTCATCTTTGGATGTCAGTTTCTAGCACAAAACCTATGGTCCAGTAAGGGCTGAAGGCACAGAAGGGCGTGTTTTGTGGCCATGTGACATCATGCGATACAGATAAGGCATATTTCAGTGTTGGCCCTTCACTGTACTTTCACATCCGAGAACCAGCTTGTAACGAATCTTTAGTAAATATCACAGTGTTTTCTTTGGGGGTAGGGGGTTGAATACAGTTAAGACAACATTTGTGATTTAATCCTCACCCCCTCATTTACATGTCATCCTTGGCGGTCAGTATTCAACTTTTATTGTCTCATTCCTGAGTGTATCTGGCCTTAGTGGGAACTAAGATTCTTAGAGATAAGTGTTTTCGTGTCAACCCTGGGGTCTCACAGGACAGTGCCTAGTGCTTTAAAGCTGATTCTTAATGATCGAATTCTTATTAAATAAAATAAGTTTGTAGGTTTTTACAGTGATAGGGAATTGATTTCTGAAATAACCTGTAGTTAAGAAATAATGCAGGGTTCCAGTAGGCAAGTCTAATCTGGCAATACAACTTACTCATTCTAGAACGTTTCTAGATATTGATACTTTATTTGCAAAATTTTTATTTTAATAAGCTTCCTTTTTACATATTCAAAGTGTAGTTATAGTTGAGGTGATGGCCGGGTATTTATTGTCTATATCTGTGAGCTGCTTTGGGCTCTAGGACATTCTCATACCCTCTCCAAGATTTATACCATAAACATGTGCTACTTTTACTATTAAATCAATACTTTGTCTTAAAATGGTCTCATTTTAGACAAGATGGGACACATTCCGGTTGTATGTGGCTGATTACTCAGATGGTCTCATTTTATATGAATTCAGTTTATGAATTAGCCAACGGCATTCTCTGCAGCTGTGGCTCCTTTATCTCCCCCCCTTCCCCTGGTGCCCCTCCCCACTAACATATGAGGATGGCACTTCCATATGGATCTAAAGGAATGGGCCCTCAGAAGGGAGAGCATAGCTAGGGATCATCTACTCTGTAGGGTCGAGTCAGTTGGATTTAAATTAGGTAGTAGAATAAAAAGGGCAGTGATAGCTCTTTTTTTTTTTTTTAACATCTTTATTGGAGTATAATTGCTTTACAGTGGTGTGTTAGTTTCTGCTGTATAACAAAGTGAATCAGCTATATGTATACATATATCCCCATATCTCCTCCTTCTTGCGTCTCCCTCCCTTTCTCCCTATCCCACCCCTCTAGTTGGACACAAAGCCCTGAGCTGATCTCCCTGTGCTATGTGGCTGCTTCCCACTAGCTATCTATTTTACATTTGGTAGTGTATATATGTCCATGCCACTCTCTCACTTTGTCCCAGCTTACCCTTCCCCCTCCCCGTGTCCTCAAGTCCATTCTCTACGTCTGCGTCTTTATTCCTGTCCTGCCCCTAGGTTCTTCAGAACCCTTTTTTTTTTAGATTCCATGTATATGTGTTAGCATACGGAATTTGTTTTTCTCTTTCTGTCTTCACTCTGTATGACAGTCTCTACGTCCATCCACCTCACTACAAATAACTCAATTTCATTTCTTTTTATGGCTGAGTGATATTCTATTGTACATATGTGCCACATCTTCTTTATCCATTCGTGATAGCTCTTTGCAGCTAACTTTTTATCTTATGCACCCTTGAGTATCCCTAACTCACCATACGGATGGCTGATTACCAAACTTCATGTTTTGTTTTGGAGCCCTGAGGTCGTAGATTATGTACTTGGAATGTGTAATCAGCTGGCATGACATGGTATTGATGGTTGAGCAGCAATTTATGACAAATGAGTAACTGGACGACTGGTATACCTTTGGATGTGTATTTCCAAGCAGTTTACTAGATGATATTTTCCTTACTTTATTTTTTTAAAAAGTCCTCTCATGTGACTTGCTAGGGTAAAGGTGCCATTTTGATTTTGCGATTGAGGAATATAAACAGGAAAGTTGGTGTGGTTGCAGTAAGGAAGCCCAGGGCATGATTGGCTTAGGTGTTTAAATTCCACCATCCCCCAACTCCAGGAAACATTCTCTGTGGGCCTCCATCTTCTGCTATTGTGGGTACCTACATAACTCCCCTTCAGTTGTGTGAAGACAATTCTATTTCTGCTCTATAAATGCATTATTGGGTTGGATGCACAAGATGTAAGTTTAAAAATTTATTTTATATAGTTGAAAGGTGCAAGTATTGCTTTGGTGATGAATTCATTCTTTATTTAGAGATCAGCGGTTTTCTAAAAAATTTTAAAAAAAGATCGGTTGTTTTGGTAAGCATATTTTTAAGACTGAGCTTTTTAAAAGCAGTTCAAATGAGCAACGGATGTGGGAGTTTTCTACTCTGTTAAATGCAATGTAGGAAAATACAAACCACATTAAAATCTTGTAGAATTAATGTTTGTTTACTGACTGAGCTGAGAGATGCAAAGACTTGTTACCTTGTTTTTAAGAAGCTCACAGTTGGTGAAGACAAACAAGTACACCAGTAATTACAGTGAGACAAGCGTTGGTCTGTATAAACAGGATAGAGATATTAGCAGATAATCATGGAATTAATAGCATGGATCAATGATTACCTCTGTCCTTTCTCTATTCTTCTGTCAGTAGATCCATCTCTTCCACTTGACTAAACCATGTGGGATATTCCAAATTCAATTGGCTATTATTTAAAAAGAGTTTTATGTAACTATCTCTTTTGAGAATATGGAATTCAGGATTGATTTCACTTAATTCAAAGGTTATAAGCACTCGGTAGAAAAGTCATTTACATATCTTACATTTTCATCAAAAACAAAGTACTTTAGGATTATAAATTGACGGAAAAGCCTTCGAGAATAGTTAGTTCTTAAAACACACTAAGGATCTGCTTTAGATCTCGAGCAGAGCAGCATCCTTAAGTACCTGAGGACCTTCTGGGGAAACGTCCCCAGCTGGTGCTCCCTCCTGCTGGCCTGACTGCCTTAAGACAGGCTACTCAGCTTGAGAAACAGTGAAGAATTTCTGATGTTCTTTTTTGAAGAGTCTCAGAAACGCACACAATGGTTTGCAGGATCCTTCAAGTCTTTATTCTCTGGAAGTTACTCCCTGAATCCAGGAATGAATGGTGCTGGTCCTTTGTTCCAGAGAGAGATGGAATCTCTAGGAACACAATGGGAGGTGCGTGGAAATGACTGACATGCGACTAAAGAGTGTCTCTATACAAAGAAAACATTTTTTTTTGATAAACTGTGCTTTGGAAAATGTAAGTTCGAGTTTCTTCTTGGATTGGGTAAGTCTGTAGTGCTAAGGTTGATAGCAGATCGTTTTTCCATTAATGTTTTGTCACAGGAATTATATTTTCTTATAGGTCTAGTCCTTGCTCTAAAGTGCTGGTTTCTCTTGACTCCTGAAATTTGCAATTCAGGAGCTGACAGAGACTCTTGAACATGACTTAAAAAAAAAAAAAATCTCTCAATGAATTTATGGCAAGGTTGGTAACCAATTTCTTATTGTTCCTCTAGCCTTCACCTTCTAGTCTGATTTGTACTACCTGCCATCTGTATCAGCTGACTGACAAACGATTATTTCTCAACCTCATGGGGAAACTCCTTGGACATAGGAGCCCTGTCTGCTTGACTGTTGTTCTCCTAGAATGAAAGGCAATAGTTGGCCCAGAATAACTGCTCAACATAAATCAATGTTCTCCTAGAATTAAAGGCAATAGTTGGCCCAGAATAACTGCTCAACATAAATCAATGTATTAATCTTGGAGATTATTCTACCTTGAGGGAGAAAAGCAAAAATGATTACTTTTTACATTTTAAAAATTTATTACTACATGAGTTTAAACCAGTGATACATTTGTGGGTCTCTTGGGCAAATCACTCAAGAGAGCTAGTTTCCTGGCTGATAAATGGGAATTAAAGTATTCATGCTCTGTTGATGTTCTTTCCTAAATAGTTAAATGGCTACTGAAGATATCCTGAGACCATATCCTAAGAGTTTAGTTTTCATGTCATTGTTTAAAAAAAACCAAATATTTTAATAATAGGAATTAAAGATTTATATCATCTTTGTAGCTCCTAAATATCAAAAAGTTGAGTAGGTCAAATGTGGCAAGTAATGCACACTTCTAATTAGATCCATCTTAAGAAAAAATTCTTAAGAGGCGGTCTTGATGTAAATAAATCATGTCTTCATATCTAACAAGCTGCTGTGTAATTCCTCTGAAATTTTCAAGAGCTGGAATTTTTGTGTATACCTTTGAAAGCTTGTTAATGGAATGTTCCAGCCCACCCTGCAGTAAACAACCAAGAATTCTTCCTGGAGGTGTTGTAAGGAAGACCCGATAAGGCTCTCTGGTAGGGAAGCAAAGACCCCTCCTTGAGCTCATCTGGAATTCTCTTCTGAATTAAAACACAGACTAAAGGTCTGTTTTTAACGTTAGTGACTTGGATAATTTTCATTTTGAAGAAGGAAAACTGCCTAAACCTGGGGTTGAACTTGCAGGCATTACAGTGTAGACCTTGGATAATGAGGTGTTTAAATGAGGCTTCTGTAACCTGACCTTTCCTGGGTGTTCCCTGATGTTACTTTCTGAAGTCAGAGTACTTGTGGTGTCACCAAGCCAGTACAAAATGGAACGTGTGTGAAGAGGCTATTTAATTATATAAATGCTTGTTTGGGGGAGTCTTGTCTTTTCCAGTTCTCAGGCATATTCTCTTGGATGGATCTGAGCAGTTTGACACTTCCACTAACACTTTATTTGGTTTGCAACTTGGAATATGTTTGTGAATTGTACCTATTCTATTGTCTAGGTGCCTTTCTGTTTTTTTCTCTATATCAATCGCTTTCTCTTTTCAGAACGGCATTGCACTTCCCTTCTCCTTAAACTCAGTCCAGATTCCTTTGGTTCTCCTCAACATCTTAGACTTAGTACAGGAAAAGTGGTCACCATTTTCAACCAACTCAGTTTACATAGCTGGCTATCTGAGTTTTTATTGAAAGCAAAATAAAACTTCAAAGAAACTGAAGAAGCTTGAGCGTCCCCTCTCTCCCTTTCAACTAACATGATACCGAGGTTTATCTTGGGACTAATTTGATGTTTATTTGATGAAACATGTAGTTAAGTGTTACTAATGTCAAGCTTCAGAACGGTGTGCAGAAACCTTGGATATTTTCTGTTGAGCGTTGGATATTCTTTGGTCATGGGTTTCTATGGAATCCATGAAAGCTAGGAGTAGATGCTTGCCTGACTCCCCAGTAATCTCAACCAAATGTACTGAAGTGTAGCCACAGCCATTTCACATCTGAACTTGGTCCACCTTTTCTTCATCTCCTGCTGTCTCTTATTGCTGCCTTGGGCCATCTCCAGTTTGCCATCCCATTATCCAGCACCACGAGCTGCTCCTAATTTCTGATAAATATCTGAAGTGTGGCATAAAGGATATGACTCTTTAAACATAACTCATTATGAACTGTATTTAAATATTGATATGGCGATGATTTTCCAAAGAATACGTGGAGACTTCTTTTTGAGTGTAAACTATTAATCACCTACTTTTCTGTTCAACTTTGGTTATCTTTGGTAAATTTTAAGGACCTTTCCACTCAGATGAAGACTGCCCAGCTCTCTGATAAATGCCTGGAAAAGGAGGATTGGTTTAGTGCTTCCTCATTTCAGTCGGGTAAGAAGCCAATTTAGCTGGCTTGAGCCAAAGGAACTTGTAAAGAAGTGGGGGGAATAGAGCCACACAACTCCGTATTCTTACCTGAATAATCAGTCAGCACTTGGCTGAATATTACACACTACTCTAGCTCCTTCTGAAGAAGGTATGGATGGCATAGATGAAAAGTCCCCTCACTCTGTTTTTTTCTTGGTAAATCATTTTCTTTCTTTCTTCCTTCCTCCCTCCCTCCCTCTCTTCTTTCTTCCTTCCTTCCTTTCTTTCCTTCTTTCTCTCTTTTCCTTCCCTCCTCCCTCCCTCCCTCCTTCCCTTCCTTCCTTCCTTCCTTCCTTATTGAAGTATAGTTGATTTACAGGTAAACCATTTTTGAAGTTGCCAAACCCAGGGTCCAAATAAGAAGGTCAATGTTGGTCCATATACAGAGGGCCGTATATTTGGCGGTAACTGTTGGCCCCATACTCACCCTGGGACCTAGGCCTCAGAGTCCTGAAGGATGTGTTTAGACAGCCTAGACCATCACCTTAATTACAGCTTTGGTTACCTTCCTTCCAGGACCTTGCAATGTAAGGCTGATCCTAGTCTGAACTCAGTTAGGGATTTAGATGTGTGCGGCATATTTGCATCTGCTAATGTCCTCTAAGGGTTGAAAACAGAAGTTTCACTTAGTGAAGTAAAACCTCCCCAGTTTAGATTTCCCCTTCTCCACCACCCCCAATCTGTGAATCTACAGTACTTATTCAAAGTCCTCTTTACTGGTAACCACCACGGTGGTGCTGAAGTCTTTGGAAAAGTAGTACGGTGGTATTTGCGTTTTCTTTTTCCACCTGTAGTCCTGTATTTGGCACTGTTCATAGAGATGCAGTTTCAAAGATTCTACTAAATAAAAGGCCCAGATTGTTATGATTTTGATTCTAAGTTGATAACATGAAACCATCGTTACAGGGAAGGCAAAGCTATACAAATATCTAGTGTTTAAATGGCATTTCACAGCATTTTGTAATCTTTTAAAGTTATATTATTATAAAATAAAACCTTTTAGTCTACTGAATACAAGGTTATCATGGGCCAGGCAGCCAGTGCACCAAGCTTTACAGAGACTGACATTTACAGAGACTGACAAGATACAGCAAACTGATGGTACTGTTGTCATCCCGTTGTACAAGTGAGGAGACTGAGACACAGAGAAATAAGTAACAGGTCACACAGCCAGTGTGACCAGCCATTCTTGGGCCACATTCCATGCTCTTAACTTGCCAAAAGCATTGCGGTCAATAGAAGAACTTAATTTGTTGCTTCCAATTTGGGTCACTTCTCTTTGACCTCCTTAAATAAGTGCCACGCATTAGCTGTATTTGTTGGAAATGAACAAGGTTCTGAAGCTTTCCTATGTCTGTCCTGGGACTGGAACGGAGCCACTGTGCTTGCCTGTGAATCCCTGAGGGCCACCAGTGTCACAGACGCCCCTCCTCCAGTCCCTTTGGCTGCAGTGGGCGGGAATCGGTCCTGTGGGTCAATCTACCAAAACAAAACAGAGGTTTCAACCCCCCGACTGACCAGGAGCTGGGGATTTGGGGACCAGGCTGCAAAACTAGTACATGGAGTCAGGATGCAAACTTGGGATTTTCTGAGACTCAAACTTAAGCTTAAAAAATTAAATCAGAGGACTCTTAACTGAAATATTGAACCATACTGTGGTCTCCCCACAAAATATGAGATGTGCTGAGTTTTAAGGGAAAGTGGTTATCTCAGAGAAGACACCTCATTCCCTCGTATTCTGGGTGCTTTCTTGAGTGGCAGAGAAAGGAGTACAATTACGGTAAGGCACTATCTTCTCATGCTGCACCATAGAGTGGAAGGCATTCTTGATGCACCCTTCATACTTTTGGCAATTACTATCAACTACACTGAATCACTGAATTTGTAGTTCCTTTTTTTTTTTTTTAATTTTATCGATGACTCAGTTAATAAAAAAGCAAGGAGAGGGAGAAGTTTAGGATACGTCCATATCAGCAGTGAATGGGGTTGAGAACGATCCCGTGGCTCTGTCTTTCTCTGTCTCTCTTTTAATACTTTCTAGAGCAGTTTTAGGTGCACAGGAAAATGTAGCAGGAGGCACAGAGATTTCCCCTCTGTCCCCTGTCCCCAGACATGCATAGCCTCCCTCATTATCAACGCCTCGCCACGAGAGTGGCATGTATGTTACAATCCATGAACCTACACTGACACATCATAATCACCCAAAGTCCATAGTTTGGTGTCGTACATTCTGTGGGTTTGGACTAATTTATGACATGTATCCACCACCACTGTGTCATACCTTTGTCTCTTAATAAATGTTCAAGTCAGGCCTCCTCATTGAATTTAAGGGGGATTAAGTGATTGTCAGTGCATTTGTGATGTCATTATGACTACTAATATGTTTTAAAATCTTTAAACAACAAAAAAAATTTAATGTTATTTATAATACTACATATTTGCTCAACTTATTAATATTCCAATGGAGTGGAAGTTTAGGGGAAAAAATCAACTTGGTTTAAAAAAAAATGGTAAGCATCTTTTTCCTCCTAAAAGGAATTTTTTTGGGGGGGAGGAGGGCATATCTTTAAGTGAACATGTGCTAGTAAGATGACATTTTTATAAGCCCTTCCATCCCCAGAAGTTTGCACTTTTCCTTAAAATCTGAGTATAAGAGTGGATCATGTGTGTAAAGGGGAAAGGAACATTCTGGAACACCTGTACCCTACTGTCTCCACCAGGCTCATGTGACAGATGGTGAAAGGGAATCATGATAGACCCATCTGGACTTAAATCTTTGTTCTATGCCTTATTTATATCCAACTCCTCCATCCTTCTTAGCTTCAGATACTTTGTGTCTAATTTGACATGAATGGTATCTACCTCATGTTATTACAAGGATTTGCCAGGCACTGGAGTAATCCCTCAAGAAGGAATGGTAGTTACTGTTATTCACCTCCCTGCTCTAATCCAGATCTTTGTTTTCTTATAGCACTTATGACACATAGTAATTATTTTGTTTGGGAATTTGTCTTGTTTGTGGACTATGTCAGATCATATGACCTTATTGTTGGTGGTCTTGTCTTGTATGTGCATGATGCTATCTCCCTGCTAGCCAGTAATGTAAGCTCTCTGCTAGCAGCCCAGGTCTCTCTCCAGCGCTCTGCACCTTGCATGTCCTCAATGCATAATTATTCACTGCCAGCAGAAAACAAAGCACTGGAGCTCTTGCCAAAGTGTTTATCAGGCACAGTTTCTCCAGTGCAATACATGCTGGGTACTACGTGAAATCAGGTAAAGTTAATTCCTTGCAAATATATCCTTACACTGAACTGTAACACAGAGTTGAAGTTTTCTCTTTTGATATTTTAGATTCTCAAATATTGGTAGATAACTTTCTATTTGGTGAGAATCTCCATATTAGATATTTCCAATATATGCCCTCTTGATAAGAATATATACATTATACATTTGCAAGATTAGGTGAAAGATTGGTCCAACGTCATGCTTTTTTTCCAAACAAGTAATTTAACTCATGCCAGTATAATTGGATTTATGCTCATCAGTGATCTGCTTTAACTTCAGACTGAGTATCATATAGTGTCAGTTTTTGTTTGATTTGCTCTGTGTGTACAGGTAAAAATTATGTTGAATGACAAACATGAATAAAACATGTGTTGCCCGTTATCAGGAAAATACATAATGGCTTAGAAATTTGTTATCCATGGATATCTGGGGACCTACATTCTAGCCAGTAACTCCTGCTGAGTTGGGGTCTGACATTGAATCCTAGGAGCCATCTCTTCCAACTCTCCCTTTTAGGGGTGAGGGAACTGATGACGAAAGGGTCTATGAGTTACCCACAAGCACGCTGCTATTGTATATACTGTCAGATCCTAAAGTTATGTTTTAATGTAAAGGGGGCTTGATAGGTGTAGAGGCATTGAATATATATTTACGTTTATGTGCAAAATACTCCAATTACAGTTTCTAAAAAGGTAGTTAAGACATTTTTTTTCTTATAGTGGATGTCAAATAAACTATATAAAAATTATCTTAAATTTTAATATTTTAATATTAAATTATTTAAAATTAAAATTTAATTTTTAAAAATTATCTTTTACTCTCATTTTGAAGATGGCGTTTATTTTATCATTATTAATACTATTTTGTCTCACGTATTTGATTAACATTGTTTTGTTTCAGTATTTCAGTTGTTAACTAGACATTTATAAACACTAAATCTAAATGCCAGATATATTTATATATAAATCATATAACTCTATAAATACCACTTTGCCTCCTTTATTAATTTCATTTCTTTTATAAACATTCTCACCTCAGCAATTTAATATATGAGATTCTGAGATTAAGGATAAATAAATTTATAGTTTTATAGGCCTTTAAAATTTACTAGGTTCCTCATAGAAAGCTACATAATTTTTTTTTTCTTTCCTCTAATCAGAGAATCTCTTTGGTCTTTACTGTTTGTCTCACTTGAAAAAAAAATACAGAGAAAGCTCGCTGGGTGGGAAGAGGTGAAAATGGAAAAAGGGAAAAGGGAGGGAAGACAGGAAAAGGAGAGACTGAGATCAGAGTGAATGAATACATTGCTTAGGATAACTCAGGTGTTACATGGAGGCACCAGGATTCAGAAGTGTGTGTGTGTGTGTGTGTGTGTGTGTGTGTGTGGTGCTTAAGCTTGTGTGTTTGCTTTCATGGAGTCTAAACAAAACTGGGGGGCAGTAGTGAGTAACTGATAACGTTGAATAATATCAATGGACTGTATGGATAGAGAAAAAATGTGAAGAGGACGCTAGAAAAGGAAAGGGAATAGATGTTTTTCTAGATTTTTTCTGGAATTTTCTAGAATTATTGGAGAAGATGTCATGGTAGAGCCACATCACGTTCCAAGGTATTTGAAGAAGGTTTTTCAGCAAGACTTGTCTCAGCTTTGACGGTGGGCTTAGCCTCTTCAGAGGACGGTCTCAACTGTATTGACCAGAATAAAAGACTCCCTGTACAAGGCCTTTGGAAGGGGGAGAGATTCTAGATCAGAGGGCCCAGAAGACAACCCTGAAACCTAGGTTGAAACTTGGGCTCACAAGATGGCAGTGGGGAGTTAGACTGGTCACTGATGGAGCAGACCACAGCTCTCCAGTGCACAACGTTGTCACATGGGAGGGAGAGAAAGAAACTCGTGTGCCAGGGGCTAACCTGCAGGCAAACTAGTAAACTTGAGAGAGGATTTTTAGGTTTAGAATCGAACCCTGGTTATTATTTCAATTATTGCTGTTTAGTTCAAACTTTGTTAAATACAACTCATTATGAGAGAAACGGTGCTGTGCTTTGGGTCAGCTCACATCTCTGCGTCTAGGTATAAGCTTGTACAGGTGTTTGTAACTTGGCAACATCTAAAGGAGAGGGGTCTTTTTCAAAATTGCATGTTTCTACCTCTGAGCCGCTGGGGATTTGAACTCTGGCTGTCACCATGGAGGTGAATTGCCCTGCCTTCTATCCGCCGTTTTATATCACCTTGTAAAAGTCATCTGGATTTCTGAATGTTGGATTCTTACTTGGATTGAAGTTCTGAGCATAGAAAGTACTGGTCACGGGATCTGAGAGGCCCTTGATCCAGGGGCCCTCGGCATGGAAAAGGGCTCCACGGGTTCTAAAGGATGTGGATCCTGACTTCATACCTACAACTATGTTATTGCAATGTTTCCATTTGGTTCAGAGGACGGGGAAACATAAATGTTACCATGTCTTCATTCAACTATGGAAGAAATCATTTGAATACCAGACTGCCCAGGGGGTGTGTGTTCCCATTTCTTGTCCGGCTTTTGAGACTGATCCAAAGCTATAACTGTATCATGGATGCTGCTTTTTCAAAAGGTACCCGTGGTTGGGAATCAGCTTTGATGTGGCTTATGAAGTTCCTGGACCAGCACTTAAGCCTGCCTTTGATGGAATCGCCCCTCAGTCACGTTTAAGCAATGTGACTGAAATTGTATCTCTTTCAGCATATAAGACAGTGGCAGGAATGAAGTACACGAGTGTGTCTGAGTAAATCTTCTGGCCCTTCACATGTCCCAGATTTAGCTTAAAAGAATCAGTAGAGTTTGTGTTATGAGAATCAGGGGATAAATGTATTGCAGAGGATTTGGAAAATAGTTAGCATTTTTGTGGTCTCTTCAGCAGTGCCCCACTGTTTCCTGGAAAAGCAACATTAGTGATCAGAGAAATTGTGAATTTCTTTGCAACTGGGCCACCACGAAGCTGTCTTAGGCATAGGCTGGCCAATAGCCCCACAGTCATGAGGTTTTCTCTGTCTTGTTCTCAGTTGCTTATGATTATTTCAGTTCAACCATTTAAATATTCCAGGTCTGGGATAGTGAGCAGATGGTTTCATGCTGGTCAGTTTTCTAGTAAATACCTTTTAGACGGTTGCCTGTCGGAAATTCTCACTTCAGCTATAAATGCAATAGTTTCTCTGGCACACACTTAAATGTAGCCATTGTTTATAAACTATTGCAATGAAAGGACCAAGTTCACATCCAGCATCTGTTACCTGGAGAAAGTGACCAACAAGTGTGCATTTCAGAGCAGCCTCTGTTGTGACCTTAATCTATTGATTTGGTGTGAAAACAGTTCCATCATACTTTAAAATAAGAGGTGTTTTCATCATATGCTGTTGCTGTGTGTGCCGGATAAGGATTTTGTAACTAAAATTTACTTCTGAACATCAGTGCATATTGATGCTGTAGTTGGCTGTGTGAATTTAAATGGGAGGTCACTTCAGCAGACTGTTGAAAAGATCTGTCTCAACTTGAGTTGGACATTACTCTGTCCAATGTCTCTTCTATGATGGAACATTCTCATTGCATGAACTAGAGGATTAATAAAACCAAGTTCAGTCACAGAAGTGTTCTTTTGAACTCAGAAGAAGGGAGCGATGTGTTGCCCTATAGGATGTGAGTAGCTTGCAGCCTGTGGTAGAGCATGATGTCCTAAAACAAGCATGTCTGGGGGCCCCCATCAAACAGGAGGGCACTGGATGACTCTGACACCATAATATCTTGATATAAATACACTTCAAACATTGCAATTGTGCTTTTTCGTAGCTTTTAAGCACTTTTACCTATTGTTGCACTTTCTTTGGGCTCCTTCACTACCTTTTTCTATTCGCATACCATCATTCCACAAGTTCTAGCATCTCTTAATTATGGAAGGCTTACTCCACATCATATTAAACATGAGAACACTTTCATCCCAAATTAAACATAATTTGCATAACTATAAATCTCTCTGTGTTGAGTTGTAGGAGCTCACTGGCATAAGTGTTACTGTAGATGCATTTGTCTGAGTCTATTTGGGCTGCTCGAACAAATAATGTAGAGTGGCTTAAACAATAAATGTTAATTTCACTTAGCTTTGGAGGCTGGGAAGTCCAGGATCAAGACCCCAGCAGACTCAGTGTCTGGAAGGGGCAAGGAACTCTCTGGGACCTGTTTTATAAGAGCACTAATGCCATTCACAGGGCTCTGCCTACATGACCTCGCACCTCGAAAAGACCTGACCTCCAGACACCATCACATCGGGGATTAGGTTTCAACATGTGGATTTTGGTGGGAGGGGGGAGGAAACAAACATTCAGTCTATAGCGACACTTAAACACTTATTAGTGAAAATCTGGAGGTCTTCTTTTTGCGCTTTGGAGGCACTATTTTATTTCTTCGAGATCTCAAACTTTTAGACTTTCCAGAGCCCTTGTGAGCTCAGCCAGCCTTGCCCTGCACCTGCAGGGCCTGATGCACAAACCGTTCCTGCTGCTGGCCTGCACTGCTTCACCTCTTGATGGGTGGGTCTGACCTGTATGGGGTCCAGTTTTTGCCAGTGTTCCAGAAGCCTTTTGTTTCTCACCCTGAAGAAAATGTGGTCACAGGTGAGAAGCCATCTGCGCCTCTCTTCTGCAAGCCTGTAGCAACAGGTCAGAGCTGTCATCCTGAGTTGCAGCGTTCAGGCCCTTCTTTATGGTAGCTCCCTCCTGAGCTGAGGCTGGCAAAAGTCTAAATGGAGGTGATTAACTGATGCAAAATTTGCAAAGCCAAATTCAGTGACTAGTTCCATGAGACCCTCTTGGTCCTGTTCAATCAATGCCAAGGCAGTTTCCCATCATACATATTTTTTAAACCCTACTTAAAACCACTTGCTAAACATAGCCTCTTTACCTTTTTAAAACTTCAATTTAGATCCTATCCTGTTTTCTATAAATCACTTTTTTCATACTAACACGTCTCTATCTTTCCTTGCTTTGCTCCTTCCTACTTAATTTTTTTCAACCCACAACTTTTTTTCTTGACCATCCTTAAGGCTTCTCATGCGAGTGTGTTTTTAGGGCTCCTTTTTGCTTTGACTAATTGCTAAGACTCACTCTTGCTCGTGCTGTTTGGTCCATCTTTACTAAAGTACCCCTTCTGTTTCAATTTGATATATGGTCTGCTTGACTATAAAAAGTCACTTTGTTCTTTATAAAATCTTTGCACTTTACAGAAAGTGTGTTCTTTGATTAGCTTGTCTCTTCTTTTGTGAGATTAGCTGCACTGACTTTGTAGTAAGTATGACAAGTCAACCTAATTTTCTGTTACTGTTTTATTTTTTTACAGCGTCAGTAATATTTTCTGTGGCGAACTCATTGAGCAGACTTGGTATTTTCAGGTGATACCTTACTCTGAACACTGCCTATTTAGAAATGTATGTATGTATTATTTGAGAGATGGTCATGGGGAGGAGGGAGTCCTCTGAATGATTTATTGCCAAATGTGTTGAGATACTTTAACCTGAACTTTTGGTGCTTGAGGAGTGATTTTGAGAAATCTACTCTCTGTTAGGATTAGATTTTGCTGCATAGACAGAACAGAAAATCCAAAATTATAATGGCTTGAGTGAAAGAGAAATTGAATTCTCTCTTACGTAAAATTCCAGAGATGGGTCCCAGGGCTTACGTGGCAGTTCAGCAGTGCCATCAAGATACCAGGCCGTCTTTCCGTCCTCATGGTTCAAAATGGCTGCTGGAGCTCCAAGCTATCTTTCTTTCAGAAGTACGTACAACACTTTAGATCATATTTTGTTTTCCAGCACTTAGCTGTGGAATGATGGACTGTTTTAAGCAATTGGATACAAAAGTGCTGGTCGTGGTGGTTCAGCTTGGTCCACAAAGACCCCTGTATTTCTGCCCAGGCAGTGGGATGGATGGTGGTTGTAGTTTCTTGGATGGGAACACTGGAAAAGGAGTAGGTTCAGGAAGGTGGGGAAGGTAGCAATGAGCTCACTTGGGGAGATGTTGAGTTTGAAATCCCCAAGGGACGTCCATGTTGGGTCAGTGGTATATATAATGTGTGTGAGTCTGAAGCTCGGGAAATAACAGTCAGCGAGCTGTAGACACTCGGCAGAGGGAACCTTAGCATCCCAGAAGGCTCTTGAAAGTGTACAAGTGGTTGGATCTCCCAGGAAAAGCAAGACAGCTGAATTGATGAGGATCAAGGGTGATTCCCCCATGGACCTCTGGAGGAAGTTACGGACAGAAGTTGGAGGAGGCTTGAAGATGAGAAAGACAGGTCCAGGGAGAATGGAAGGAGATCAACAGCTGTGCTTCCTTCAGCTTCACTTTCACCATTGCTTGATATTATGGAAGCATCACAAAGCTGAGCATTTTCACTTCAGAGAAGGCCGGGCATGATAGAATCTGGAGGGTGTCACAAGACCACGCACTCTGCTCAAGAGGAGCATTGAAGTCTTTGTTGTCTGATTTGTTATAAATCCTCTCTCGTGTAAAGGTATTATCCCCACTTTATGCTTTTGAAAAAAGAGGCTCACAGAGGATAGGAAACTCACTCTATGCCATGCAGCAGAAAAGAATGGAGCCCTAGCTTGGAAACTAAGCAAGTGTTTTGGTTCTCGTCTGGATTTTGTGCTGGGGCACCATGCCTCCTGAGAGGTTCAGTGGCTTGTCCAGTTTTTGACCTGGAAGTGCTGTGTTGATTCCAAACCTAAGTCTCCCTGCTCTCAGGCAGTCAGAATACAGAGAGTAAGTGATAAGAGGTTAAAAAAAACAAAAAACACTATCTTGTTTCCCAATCTTAAAGCATTCCCATGTGACATTCTTCTTTACTGATAATATTGTTGCAAACCCAAAAGAGCCTGATTAATTTTTGCAGCATCTTTTAGGCTTGAATCACACTTTCATCCGATAGTAGGAACTGAGTCACCGGTGAAGTATGTTCATCCAAGACTCTAGACAGGGGTCAGCAAACTTTTTCTTAAAGGACCAGATAGTAAATATTTGAGGCTTTGCCAGCCCTACAATTTCTATCGCAACTACTCAACTCTGCTTTTTCGGCATGAAAGCAGCTGCAATATGTAAATGAATGGGCATGGCTGTGTTCAAATTAAGCTCTATTTTCGAAAACAAGCAGGTGGCCCAGTTTACTGACCCCTGCTCTAGAAGAAAGCTAAGTTCTGGAATTTCCACGTTTAATCCTGCAAGTAAAGTCATCTGACAAAATTGTGAAAAAAGGCAATTGTTCTTTTTCATTTCCAAAACTCAAAATATTTGGCTAATTTTGTTTTTTAAAATTAACTTATCTCTGTAATGATCTTTTATAAGTGTAAGGACAGTTCTGGGAGAGCAGCTGCAAAGTATGAAACTGGATTTCCTTATTTTGTTCTCTATTTTGTTTTCTCCTGGGTAGTCTTGATGGAATTCTGAGTTGTCAAGGTGCCTCCACATCTCTCAAAATAATCCATATCTTTCAAGTCAACCCCTAAATCGTGGAGATCCTTGAGTACCAAGCTGAGACGTTGAGCTGCTTTGATCCTCATCCATGTTTGTGTGGACCCCAGCATCTGTGGATTCGCAGACTGGAATCTGTGAATGTGAGAAAGTTCCTCTACGTGCATTATTAGCAAAGTTTCACGCATTTTACTCACCAACGATAAGACCACTAGCACATTCTGGGGGATTTATAGAATAGAAAAGTCCTTCAACATCAGTTACTTTATCTCCTGTTTTTTGTATTATGCAGATACACATAGCTATCTTAGAAAAGCATTCTAAGTGGAATTTGCATGTAGATAGTTTTCTGATAGGTTCAAATTGCAAAGCTGCATTTGTTTTGTAGTTGAACGTTTTGGTAACATGAAGTAGATGGAAGTTTTAAGGGAAATAACTTCTTTTCGCATGAAAGAACAAACTAGGAGGACTTCAACATCTTGGATGCAAATAAGGGCTGATTATGACAAATGAGCATAATTAATTTGTAAAAGAATCGTAAGCAGATTCTTGATTCTCTTTAGCACTTCTCATTTATTTGTAATTGAAAAGGCAAATTTCTGCTAAAATAATTGTCATTCATCCTTTCTGTTCATTTCAAAGTGCCTTTCCCCTCCCAGGCAAGGCCGGCTGCATGCATTGTAGTAGTAATACAGGATGCACCTTTGGTGAATGTCCCCTTTCACTGCTGCTGAGTTCTGCTTCTGTGTTTGGCCTTTGCCTCTCCTTGTGACTTACAGGAAATAAAATATTTCTCCTCCTTGTTCAGAAAGTCTTTGAAATTCGAATGCCTGGGGGAACTGAGACGTCGTGACTGTGTTTGGGGAATCCCGTGAGTCTGTTATAATCACCTGTGACAGTCAAGTTTCACTAATTCCAAGTAAAAAGAGACCTAAGAGGATGGTTTGGATTTTAGCGTAGTCTGCTTTCAAAGCTGCGTTATAAACAGAATAAATCTGTGTGAATAAGTAAAGTGAGGTAGGTTGATAGAAATGTTTAATTTGCGATGGATCTTCTGTATTTAATGAAGAATTCAATAAATTTTGAATAACTATATTCATTTCTCAGATAAGCATTCGGTAAGAATCGCAAAGCCCATGTTTGAGTCATCACAAAGTGTGAATCGTGATTTAGAGCAAGGAATTTTTACTGTACAGCATGCTTGGTAATGATCCCTAAGATATTTTAGGCTTAAATTAGTGAGAGGTCCAATACTAAAATGGAGGAAATAAACCTTAAAGCACCGTCTATGTTGAATGTCCTTATTTCAGTAGATGGCACCTTGGACGGCCTATTTCAGTTGACACCAAAAGAAATAACAATGTTCTGACACTGATCTTTACCTTATTAGATGCTCCCTCTTTTATGGGTGGTCTTAGGTAATTTTAATTCACATTCTGCTTCTTTTTAGCCTTCCAACTGACTAAAGGTATAGCTTTGATTTTTCTTCATGTTACATGATAATTTATTCTAACCAGCAACGTTTGTTCATGTACTTATTTGCACCCATTTTTGCAAACAAGTAAACAGTTTGGGACATGCAAATTTTTCTATATTGGTATTTATTGTAATAGTGTTTTACGCACGTGACATTTTAGAGATGAAATAGCTCGAGCCCTTTATTTTACAGGAAAACCTCGTAGGCCCAGAAATGTCGGGGATGGGTGGACAGTCTCAAGGGCTAGAGGATGCCATTCTAACAAAGATTTTCCTTCCCTTTGGTTCAAGTTAATCTACTTTAGGTCTCCTGGTAATGATATAGTAAAATAATTTACCCACTTAATACTATAATCGGCTCACTAGGATTTTCCCATTAAAACAGACTCATGAGTCATAGCCTAGTGTTACCTTCCCAGCTTTGATTGTATACTCTCTGTACACCTGAAGAGTTGTATGGCGTCTGTGGTACCTGTGCCCGTCTCAGGCTGGTGTGTGTTTTGAAATCTCTTGCCCCACACTGATGCCTAGCGTCAATCAGGAAATGCTGTAATTTGTCACCCACTACCCTGAAGGTGTTACAGGGTCGGAAGTTGTGGGAGTGCAAGGTGGGTGGTGGGAATGAGTACTAGAACCTTCGGATTCTTTACTGAGGCTTAGTTTTTCCTGCCTGTATAAGTCAGATGAACTTTGTCACGTTAAATACATCTCTATCACCTCCACCTTCTGTTTTCAGTGGACACTATGTTTGCCTTTGACTTTTTTATTAAGACAGTACACCCCTCCTCAAATGTATCTGTCACAACTCCAGGATTGCTTAAGACTCACGCTGTCACCGGCACATTCCATTTAGCAATGTCCTACAGATCAGAGTAAGGAGAGGCTGGATGACAAAGGACATTAAATGTTACACTGTGTTGCTTAAACTCAACATTGTAGTAGCCTCTTGAAGATAGACATAGCACATACTTTCTGCCTGTGGATTTAATGCATTGTTTCTTAATTCAGCATCCATTTACTGAATCCTTATTTGTGCTAAGCACACCACCAAGAAAAAAAAAACATTCTTTGTTTAAAAATCCAGGACACGTATGAAGAATTTTGGAAAGGTTTTCATCAAAAATGATTAAAATATGCAATAGTTTTAGGACTGGAAATGCTACATTTGCTGTTGGTGCCGGGGAGGGGTGGGGGGCAGGAAAGACACATTAAAATGTCAATATATCACGATTTTAGGCAATCATAGAAAGTGTGAACCTCCCTTGATGATTGGATATAGAAATTACTAGAAGTAAAATTGCAGCTCCTCTTGGTGTAGGTGGGCCGCCTCCCCGTCTCCTGGGCCACCAGCCTGTCTTTGTCGAGTGAGCTACACTGAGCAAGCCTGTTATGGCGCCAGAGCCCATGATGGTCTGTCTAGTGCATTAATAATCTCAGCTGCTGTAAGGTTTTTTTCCGTGTGCTTTATTTTAACTCTGTTTCGAGAATTCAACATTAGTTGTGGTGATAAGACATGATAGTTTCCTGACTCTGTGGAAGAGAGAAAAGGTCCAGAGGTGATCTCAGGGGCTTGAATTTCCTGGGCTGGTTGTGGTTCACTTAGTAGCTTTATTGAATAAAAGACCAGGTGATTCATGTAAAGTCATATGTTAGGATGCTGTAACCAGGGCTTTGGAAAGGGCCACCTTACCCGTTAAGTGCAAATAAATAACGATGTGAATGTACAGCAGACTCTAAAAGCATATTAGACTATTGATGAGAATGAATAATACATGTTTTCTGATAGTGTTTGCTGCATGTGGCAGGATATTTTAAAAGTGGGGAAAAAACCCCTCTGTGTGAGGTCTGCATTTAGTTAACCTTTATATTCCAAGACAAGCTTAACTGTCATCTGTCATATTTATAACAGCAGCGTCAATTCAGAGTTTTATGCTCAAAACTTGTAGACTCAATTAGGAGATACGCTTTGAAGAATTGGTCTCTACGATATGCACGTAGTAACCTAAAAGAAAAATGTCTTGTCAATATTATTGTAGTGATTTCTGTGTATTCTTGTTTTAATTATGTGATGGGTTCTAGTGCTTTAGAGTTTGCCATCATGGATGATCCCTGGAACTTGGCCATGTCTCATTGAATGGAATGGACATTTCAGTTCTAATTTAGCATACTTACTTCTCCTGCTAAGTGAAAGCAGAGTTTACATAACTCAATTTATATGGGTTGTACAGACTTCCATCTTCTGAGTTTTATAACTCTTTCAAGTTAGTTATAAAACTTGAAAATTGCATGTTTCAGTGGATAGTGAGTCCGTAGTACTTACCAAGTACCCATCGTGCTTTACCAATCTTAAAAACAAAATCTTTGTTCTGGGGTCATTATATTTACGTTGAATAAATCTGAAGTTAGACTTCAGGTCGATGTTGAAGTGGGGTCAGATCTATTTTACTGCTAAAACTTCCAGCACAATCACAATAGAAAAGGGTTAAGCAATGATGATACAGGTAAATAACCAAAGATGGAGGCTTATCTAAAACCAAGTCTAAATTGCATAATAAGAAAAGAATAAGGATAGTAATGAAGTTCTTAAGAATTAATGTTCCTTGTATACACTGCTATATTTAAAATAGGTAACCAACAAGGTCTTACTGTATAGCACAGGGAACTCTGCTTAATACTCTGTAATAACCTAAATGGGAAAAGAGTTTGAAAAATTCATACATGAATACTGTATGAATACAGGTCGAGATGTCAGCTATGCATTTCTTATCTAAGAAACTCTTAAACCCCTTCATAATGCACTAAGCCTATTTGCTCTACTTTGCACATTAAATTCTTTCACAATAAGACCTCTCCTGGTTTAGTGGTCACTATGTTAATCCTTTAGCATTTTAAAGCATTTTGGTTGATGAAATGTCTGTCCTTTTCCTCCCAGTACTTGAGAAATCCTCACCGTTATATGAAAGAACTGAGAAGATAAAGTACCAAAAGGTAAATGACTGTTTCAAAGACACATGATCAAACATTTACTCTAGAGAGACCTTATTGAGTCTTTGGTCTGGAATCATTCAGATTTGACTGCGTGCACTTGAAAGACGGTGATGCCAGTGGCCAGGCTGGGAAAACCACTGGATTTGGAATTCATTTCACTCCTCTCTTGCCCTCCCCCATCTGTATAGTTAAGGGTCCCTCCTTACCAAGCTTAATCTTGACTGACCTTTCTGAGTCTTCCGGAACCTTGCCTTATCAATTATTTGTCCTTTGTCTTTGCACTTTCGTTTCTCTCTTTATTCTTCGTCTCATCCCATCTTCCCGTATATATTTTCAGTTCTTCCGGCTGCTTATAAACAAATAGACAAAACTCAGTCTTGACAAAGTTGCAAATTCTTGCCTTGACATTGCTTTTACTTCACTCATGCTCTTCAGCGTGGGCCTTTGTGGATATCTTTTCTGGCTCCTCATGTGTTCTTTGAGCCTTTCCAAAGAGGCACGTGTCTTCACTCCTCAACCTGAGTCACTCCAGGGTGAGTAGTTAACAACTCGTCACAAGATCAAATCGCACAATTCCTGTTCTTGTTTCTTTTTTCATCTTTCTGTAGCAGAATATAACTCCTCCAAGCTGCTTCCTAAAATTCTCTCTTGATTTCTGAAACATATTTATTTTTTTCCCTTTCTGGAAAAAAGCTGGCTTTCTGCTTTCTGCCACCTAAATTCAAACATTCAATTAGGCAACCTTGATAGATTATATTCCATCATACCTCCCTCCAGGTAGGTGAGTCCTTCCTCACCGAGCTCCTGAATATAAATCAGGTTTTCTCATACTCTTGACTGGATTCTTCCTGTTGGTTTGCGCTAACATAAATACTTCCTACTTCCCTATCTTGATCTAAAGGTAGCTTAGTCATCTTTCAAGGCAGTTTATCACGATGGTTAAGAGACCTCACTCCAGAGCCAGAGTGCGAGGGTTCACACCACATCTCCAGACTACTAGTATTTGATCTTGGGTAAGTTATTTGGCTCCAACATGCCGTAGTTTCCTCATGGTAAAGTGGAAGTAGTAATAATTTCTTCCTTGTAGGATTGATGAGACAGTTAATGGGTTAATATATGTAAAGATTAAATAGTAAGACAGTTCTAGACAGAGTAAGTTCTGTGTGTATGGGTACTTTCGATATTTCTACTCTCTCAAACTCCACCTTGTCTATAATACTTTTCTCATCTCCTGAGTCCAACTAAAGGTCATCTCTTCTGGGAAAACTGGGGGTTTTTTGCTCTCTTATGAGGCTTAACTTACTCTAATTTTAATTGTCTCTGTCTTAACCTAGATTAGAGTAGGCTTTTTGCTCTCATATGTTCTCACATCTTACTTAACTTCAAAAAATTTTTCTTTTCCTACTAAAGATCCAGTCTGTTTTTTCCTAAAATAATTTCTGAAGATTTGAAGGTCTTGAGACTATCCTGTGTTTTGAATTTTTGATGAGAGATCCCCAAAGATACTTTGAGGATGCCCTGTAGGGCTAGCCTGAACTTCATGAAGGAGAATAATGGAAGTGTCACTTGTGATTAATTTCCTTTTCTATAGGAGGGCTTTCTGACTGTGTAGCTCTAACTCATCTTACCCACCTCTTTGGGAAAACTGGGTTGTAGCAGTGTATGTGTATCTCTGTGTTTTTCAAATATTTCTTGCACATTTTACAGTACATTTTTACAATGTTGAACATTTTTATTGTGACAAGGAAATAAATTATCTTGAAAATGTTTTCTTTAAAATTTTACTCTTGTATTTAATAGGTTGGCGTTAGAAATTTTGACATGGGTTGACAGCTCTTACTATAGTACCCTCTCCCCAGAGGACATTCCGATACCCTAAATGTTGGTGATGTCACAATTGCTGAATGGAAGCTTTCACTGAATCAGATACTGACAACAATAATTCCAACAATAGAAATTATCACCAGGCATTCATAAAACCTGAGAGCAAATCATTATGACAAAGTGCATCCTGATGGGAATACCAAAAATACACATAGGCTACATTATCTTTATTTCATTTTCCTCTTTTAGAATAAAAGTTTTGATATTTGAAAGAAAAGGGACAGTTGTTTGTTGAAAATAGAAATTGTTGGACATAACCAACCGTATGTTTTAGATTTTTTTCCCTGTGTTCTCACTGAAAATGTATTTTGAATTTGTTGTGTTTCTCCATACTTTGTAAATTCTTTCCTTAAGGTAAAAAAAAAAATTTTTTTCCTTTCTCGTATCCCAACATTTGCTTCAGCTAGGTTTGACCAACAAGTTGGATTCTTTCAGCCTGAGTCATTGTAAAGCCAACATGTCTGGTGATGTTTGTCTGCAGATGCAACTAATGAGTCAGTTCTAACTTTGTATGTTACTTTAAAAAAATCAGTAGTGGATTATCTTGTATTTAAACCTGTTGAACCTCTGCAGCTTGAATTTGCAGAGTGACACAGTTAATGTGCCATGGTCACATGTTTAACTTTGTCAGGAAACATTGGTTCATTTTCATATGTTATCAAGACAAGAAACAGTCTCTTTTTGATTCTGTATCCATCTTATAATCAGAAGAAAATATATCTGCCTCACAGATGGAAACAGAATCAAAAGGAGACTGTTTTTTGTCTTGATCACACCGTGAAGCAGCAATCAAACCAGAAATAACACTTCAGTCTCTGACACATACTGTTGCATATTCAGATTGGGTTTTGCTATAGACTTGGAGTCATCTTTTTCATTGTAATCTGTTTGACATCATCCCTAAGAACTTTAGTCTCCTGGTTCTAGATGACATGGTTAATTAATCCAAATTTGTGTTTTCAAAATAGAAACTTGGCAATGGATGGGCCCTTTGTATGATTCAAACTGTCCTATATAGAAAATGCCTAGATATTAGTGTAGAGAGAGAAGATATAAATAGGAATAGCATTGGAAGTCCATAATATAGTAACTTTCAGACCATATGGAGAAATACTATTATCAGTCATTTTCTTGTTTTGTTTTATACACCAGTTAACGTATGCCAGTGATTTTCACTGTCACAGAATTGCATTGTTGTTCATTGACAGAGTAGCAAAAATGTAGAAGTATGCAAACGAGAAATGGAATTGGGAGATGTCATGGAATACGTACTAATTGAAGGAAGAATACAGTGCATGTAATCCCCGTGGTTTTGGGGTAGTTAATGCCTGGAAACTGTGTCATTATGCAAGGTTGCATTTTCTGAAGAGGGTCAGTGCTATAATTGGGGCTTGCATTTTTTAATCTGAAGATGTGGGAAGCTTTAACTAATGGATATAACCAACAAAGTGCTACCTAAATGAAAATTCAGCAGTCACAAATGGCGGTCATCTGCACACCAAAACATCTAAAATTCAGTACATGGGCTGAGATAAACACTAACATTTAATTACCAATAATTTTGCTTGCCAGCAGAATGCAGAATTGTTCTTGAAAGCTCTTTGGATAATGCAGCTCTCTAGAGGGACTCTTCTAGGAGGCCTGATGGTATGCTATTACTTAGACCTGCCTCAGAGGACTGAAATTTTAAAGTTGGTGATGACCGTTCTCTTGTTGTTTCTCCTACTCAGAACTCCTTTTGATCCAACACTTCCCCCTTCTCCCTCACTTGCACTCAATCAGACTACTTAGCAAGTATTTTATTTCAAAGACTAAAGAAAGGAAACAGTAAATGATAGCTCCCAGAAACCTCACATTTTATTGGAAAGCCATAAGAACAACTTCCGTAACGGCTAAAATTTTGATTAGATTCTATCCTGGTGGGTAGGGTTGTGCCTGTGTCTTAAAACACTGGCAGTTGTCTTAACCGAAACCAAAGGAATATATGGGGAGAGGGACGGAGCTGTGTGTTTTCACTTGGTAGCCAGAGCATTTGAGAGCCTCAGTCACTCGAAGGGGCAGAACTGTCTTCTATAGAGACCACTGAGGACCAGGTCAGCTCCATGGGTCCACTCACCACAGTCTGCTAATTGGCTCCTTTCTTAACACTGGGGAACAGGAAAACTGTTCCAATGGGCTTCTATTCCTAATACCATTGCTTTACCTTTAGTGCAGAATGGAGTCAAGGTTTAAATCCTTTACTGCTGGATACTTTTGTCTTGCCTCCGAAGGTGTCCTGCTAGAGAAGCTTATGGGATTGAATATTTGGCTTCAGTTTCTATAAGTTAAAATGCAGAAAAAAATTGGTTCCCGTGGAGGAGCAGATATTCAGAAGCAGAATAGGGAGGGTGAAGAGAGACTATTCAAAACGAGAGACTTCCTCTTTCTCCAGACTCTCTCCCTCTCTCTTTTACGTGTGAGTAATGAATCTTTGCCCTTACTGTGTTGAAAGTCACCGTGACCTCATGCTGATATTCCCAAAGCAAAGCTGTTGGTATTAAAAACCTATAGCTGGCCTCGAACTCTTTCCCAACTTATGACAAACTCCAAACAAAATCTTCTATGTTGCATTCTAACAGCTCTGTAAAAATGGTTCTATGTCCTAGTTTTGTTTGGTGTAGCTTTCCAATACAATCGATGTAGAAATGAATTACCCCTTGACTTTGGAAATAAGCAATTCATGAGAGATTTCTTAGATAAAACTATTTAATCAGGTTCTGAACATACAGGAGAATCCATGAAAAGATACAGGCCTTTATGAACAAGTGAAAATTTTTTTGTCTTAGAAGAAATATTCCATTTTCTGGGCTCAATTCAAAACAAAACAAAACAAAAATTGTTCCTTCCAATAGTGTTTGCTTATGTGTTCACCTCTTCAGACTTGTTGAAGGAAGGAAAAGGGAATGGCTCCACAGTTAAAACCTTCAACTTTGGCAAAATTGAGACCATTTTTGTGGTATCAGACAATCGTAACACTTATTCTTGCTCAGGAATTTAATCCACTTTCTTCGTAAAATTCAAGATACTTTATCATATTTTTTTTCCATGAGAAGATTAACCTAGGTATAAATAAAATTACCCTTCATACTTTAAAGATCCCTTGCGAACTTTGGGGGACAAAGGAGTCTCTAGTTAGGAACTTGAGAATTTTAGCATTTATTGAGGAACAAGTGAATCCAGCCTCTACTTAGATAATTTTTCTCACCAGTAGCAAGTGGGTGAAAGCTGGTTTCTGGCAGACAAAATACACCCTGTCGGGAGGCCACACATGACTAAGTGCTCAGTGTTAGTGCCCTATGAAACGGCAAATCTTGCTTTAGAATAAAGTCAAGACTTGCATTTGCATTGAACGTGTGTTCCCAAAGGATTTGCAGACACTGTTCGCTATATCGACTAGTTCTGGATGAGGTAGTGGAGATGGTGAGGGCAAGAAAATAATTTCTACATTGCACCAGTTTATGTTTCATAACTGGCTTTTATATATAGGAAACAGAAAATTTGGGCATAGAGCAAATCTTGCCAAGCAGAACCACCAGTGGTTGGTAGGTTACCCATCAAAAGGAAGTAAAGTGGAAACAACTGAGCATCTTCTATAAACACAACGCTATGAAGTAGTTCTGCATAAGCAAGGCTAATGAAACCGATTTTTTCTAGCACTGATATCTTCATCTAAGATGTCTTCAGCGTTCACTTCCATTCCCATTCATTACTTACAGAACTGACACATTATCCTGAAAACATTTCCTAAACGTAATTGAAAACATTAAAAAGTCTGGTATTTGATAAACATTTGGATGTTGTTTTACAAATTTTTATTTCTGATTTTTAACAAGCTTCACACATGTTAAAATTATGTATAAAGAAATCCAATCATACCAATAAACCAACTGGTTGGCAATTTGATCTTCAGGGTGAAAGGTGGTGTAAGTTTTTATGGTAATAATTAACAGGAGTATAGAACTTTATTGATTGTCTTCATCCATTTGGGCTGATCTAACGAAGTATCATGCCTTGGTGGCTTATAAACAATAGAAATTTATTTCTCATAATTCTGGAGGCTGTAGAATTTCAAGATCAGGGTGCCAGTATGGTTGGGTTCTGGTGAAGGCCCTTTTCTGTGTTGTAGACTGCCATCTTCTTGCTGTATCCTCATATACTGTAAGGGGCCAGAAAGCTCTATGGGGGTCCCTTTTATAAGGGCACTAATCCCATTCATGAGAAGTCCGCCTCATGACCTAATCACCTTCCAAAGGTCCCAGTTCCTAATACCATAACCTTGGAGGTTAGGTTTCAGGATATGAATTTTGGGGAGACACAAACATTCAGACCATAGCATTGATCACAGCACATTTTTCTCACACATACCTTATTGTTTAGTGCTATAAGCATCCATAATATATACGTAATTTTTTTTTTTTCAGAAAAAGAATAAACTAAATATCTTCATTTTACTGAATGGGAAATTTGAGACCCAGAGGGGGAAGTGACTTGCTCAGAGTTTTATAGCAAATTATTGACAGCTGGGACCAGCATTCAATGTGCATGCTATGTTTAGCAAACTTCATACTGAGTGAGTGCTAGGTGGCTTGTTTTTGACATGAGTCATAAAGAAAATATTTATAATTTAATTTTTTCTAAATGACATTTTGTCCTCTGCCTATCTACCTTTATTTTCTCAAAATGAAAGACTAAGTTTTAATTCAGTAGGCTATGCTGATAGATTGGTTTATTTCAAGGTGAGAAAAACAATCAGGTGCGTATTAGGAAAGTTCTGGATGAGTTGATCATATTAGAATTTGCAAGAATGGTGATTGTTTAGTGAAACCCCATGATAACTCAGCTTATACAGAGGTGATTTTGCCCAGTGTGTCCTGGGATTGTGTGTACAAAATAAACACAACTTAGCTGATTTGAATGGCTAAGGACCATCTTCCGTGTTCCCTGACGGGCTTCCTGGAGCGAAAGGAACAAAGAATTTGAAGAGCTTTGTAGAGGTGATTATCTTGTCTATTAGAGTATCTTTATTACAGCATGGCATTTCAAATTATTTCTTGCCCAGAACCCCCCAAAGAAATTTTTTTGTTTAAATTTTAGGTTTGCTAGGGTGGCATATGTAGGATCATATTTTTTTTTCCTTATAGATCTATATTTGTATTCAACTTGGTAGTTGAACATTAGCTTGTAAACAGGATTTCCTTTTACAAGAAAAGAAATACTTGTTAGCTCTAAGACTCAACAAAATCCTCCAAATATTTGCTTTGGAGAAAAAAAATTAAAATCTAATATTTAGGCCACTTATTATTTACTTCATTTACTTATTTCTGAGGACAAAAAATTTCTCACCTTACCTAGCCTGCCTAACTAGGAATTTACTCTATCACATGGATGCCATCTCTCTCTGGGACCCTGACGGGAGGTGTAGGCGAAGGAGAACTGGGCTTGGGGGCTCCGTACTGCCACGGATCTTCTCTCTAACTTTCACAGCTTCTCTTCTGTTTTCCCACCTACCATCCAAGGTTGCTTTGATCACATAACGGTGCTAGAATGTCACTTTCTCTCTTCACCAAAAAGCAGAATTTTAATTCTTCTGGACTCTTTGTTTATAGCCAAGTGGGATTAATTAACTAGATAGAGGCTCACTTTGATAAGATGGGGGGAATAAGTCACAAGACAGATGTGGGAGATTTAAAACACTGTTTCTTAGTGCCTAAAAAATATTAAATGATTTGGGACTTTATACAAGAAAAATGTCATCTGTGGAAAATTTAAAAAAAAAAAAAAAAAAAAGGTGGTGACATTTGACTGTTACCTTCCCTCACAGACATTCTGTGTTTAGCTTATTAGCCAAGATAAAGTGTAGATCAATTTTTTTGGTGTCTTTCACGTATGTATATAATATGAGTCAGTAAATGAGTTTTAATTGAAGAATTTGGGTTCTCTTTTCATCCTGATGACTGAAAGGGACTTTTTTTCTTCTTTCCTTGGACCAGGTGATGGAGAGGTAGTGGGAAGATGAAATGATATTTCTTCTATGATCACTCCAGTATCAGATCAAATTGGGAGGAGTTATATTTGATGACTGAGCTATAATTTTTACTTCTGTCTGGAAAATGATTTCTTGGTATAAGACTGTTTATATTTTTAAAAGACTTGGAACCTCGAGAATCTTAAGTACATAAAAGATTCAAATCAAAGAAGTAGACTGATTTTAATATTAGCAGTATGGTGGTAGTATGGTGACAACAGATAACTGTACAAACGTCTTTTCCACATATATCCAGTCAGCAGGAGCATGCTTGGAACACAATTGCCAAAAGTCTTCTTGATGCCATTTAAAAATATTTTTAAAATGTTTTAATGACAGTGCTTCTAATTCCTGATTCTAGAACTTGTGTGTGTTTGTGGGTGTGGAACCTGTGTTCTACCTTTCTCTTGGGGTTTAGAAGCACAGAATTATCTAAGAATTGCAAAACTAAATGATGGGGAAAGGAACTAACATTTATTGCAGGCGCATGAAATGTCAAACGTTGTACTGATGCCTCACATAAAATTTTCCTAAGATTGACCTTTCTTATCGTACAGGAAATGAAAGGACAATGAGGGTAAGTAACTTGCCCAAGGATTCAGGGCCGGTGTGCTGTGGAGATGGGATTCGTAACAACATCTACCATGATGCAATGTGCAAAGTCTCCCTGAAATAATTCCTGCCCGACATTTTCCAGATTATACACAGTGATGTTCCTCTCTCTTGCTGTTGGTTGTTAGTTGTGTTCTGTGCCGATTTGAAGCCATCAGTCTTCAAATAGTTTTGGCCCTTGGAACTTAGAATTCTTTTGTAATTTCAAAGGGCAACTCCGGAGTTTGCTTTCCTTTGAGATGCTGTAACTAATAAATCAACTTTAGTGTTTGGTTATTGTATCAACATGGAGAGCTTTAGTTCCAGTGCATCAGCTTGGGTGTGAGTTTTCTTGCTGTGTCACTCTATGGCTAGTGAATGTCCCAAATGTGGAGAAATGCAAAGGTAATCCCAGCCCTTTCATTGTAGCTTAGATTTGGGTTTAAGTGCCTTCCAGCATGGATTACTAGTTGCTGTGTTGTTTTTGTTTTGTTTTGTTTGTTAGTTTGTTTGTTTAACTGCCTTTTTTTTTTTTTAACTTAGAAGTTCCAGCTTCTGAATTTCTATACCAACTGATTTCTTTCAAAATTGGAAGTAATAGAAATGAGAAATAATTAAAATATATGCCCACCACTCTCCTTATTTCTTAAGGATTTGATACAAATCTCCATTGGCAAATGGGGTGGTAAAAAGTTTAGGGGCAAAGGGTAACTGAAATTCTGAATTTCATCCTTGTCTTGTCAACATCTTGAGTTTTGAATCACCCTAGATCTGCACCAAACTTGTGACCCAAGGTGGGTACCATTCCTGAGACAAGAGCTTTGCCCATTTGCCAACTTCTTGGTGGGGTTTCCTGTAACCTCCTAGATAGTGCCCTCCTGCCTTACCTAATTTTGTTGGCTTGGCCTTTTGCTTATGACACTGCTGCATGAACTCAGCTAGTTAGAATTTCCATATGGGTAAAAGGAGGACACTAATGGTATACTCACGACCTCATGGTCCTGTTGAGAAGACTAAATAAAATAGTTTAGTAATGTGTTTGGAATTAGGATTGTGCTGGACCCCTGGAAACAGTTAATAGATTTTAAGTTATAATTTTAATTTATCCCTGGCTCTTGGCAAGGTTTTCACCCATATTGTCTTGGGAAATAACCAGACTGCCCTGCTTTTCCAGGCTTCTAGTGGATTCTATAAGCCTCCCTCTGATACCTCACTATAACTAACATGAGAAAATTTGCAAAAGTAGGAGTGTTTATTAACTTTGAAAGGCAAACAGGAATGGAGACACACTTTCTTACTTAGAATTTGATTATGTACATTCATTTCCTACCCAGAAATAAAGGATAGAAAGTGGCCCTAACTGTGTTTCAGAACACCAATTTTAGTAAAGTAGATTTTAGGTTTGTAAACCAACATGACTTTAAGCCTCTGGGGATAGCTGTATAGAATTTCATGCCTTGTGGGTCAGAAAGGGGCACTCATGTGTTATGTTCATACACACACTACATTTATCCTTTGTTTTCTATTCTATAATTTCTAAGTTGGTGCATGGGTTTCTATTATAGAATTGGGAGAAGATCCTAAAGGCAGGCCCGTCAGGTTTTCTCTTTCTTAGCTCTAAACTAATGTACCAAAATATCTTGAAATATCAGAGCTGACATTTTGACGTGCACCATTCATGCATACTGGGTAATTAAGAATTCAATGAAAGAGTTGTAAACTACAATTTAAAATACTGCTCCAGTTTATTTCTTCAGATTTTCATCTATTGTTTTGTGATTGCTTTCAGGATAAAGGTGCATTTAAAGTACTTTTACCATATATGTTTGCTCCCACTTCTGAGGGAGAAATAACCAAAAATTAAGTCAAATAGAGCCTGTCAGATGTCTGAAGTAGGTTATGACCAAAAGCCACTCTCTTTTTAGAAAGAAATGTGTAAGAGAAATTCTTACTTTGATAACGTAATAAAGGCCTTCCTTGAGAATTGGAGCAGTATTTTCGTCATCCTTCGGTTTGTTCCTTTTTTTTTTCTTCCCCAGTTTCCAACAGGAGATTCATGTATAGAGTGGTGAGACAAATTTTGACTGAAGAATAGCACTATTCTACTTAACACCTGGCTTCTAAATAAGATAAATGTAGGTTATCACTGTCCTGAGTCATGATTCCAAGGAATGGAATGTATAAGCAGCAAATTTTCTGTTCTAAATGGAAAATACTTTAAAAAAAACACAAAAAAAGATTGGTCAAAGAGTACAGTATAATTCTGCCAGGAGACAGCCCTGAACTAGAACAGAACCAGAGGTCTCACCTGTACACCGGTACATGGGGCACAGGGCAAGGCGTGTGTCCTCTCTCTTTTTCTCTCTCTTTCTCTCCTGGACTTATTTGTGTGGACTAAAGAGGATATTGCCATATAATTTCTGCCGTGCTTCATCAAGGAAAGGCAACAGATTTTCCTCTGAAGAGCAACATTTCAGTGGATTCCCACTGATATATGATGCCGTAAAAATACACTTGAACAAAAAGAAATGGAGTGCCTGTTTAGCTCCGACAACGGTCCTGGATTGAATTTATTATTTTTAAATTTATAATTGATTACTGATTTGGATTAATGCTTTAGTACCAGAGGAGAAAAATTCAGGATCCAAATGTATTCATAGAATAAAAGTGTCAACCTCCAGGAAGTTGGAGACTTAACTTTGAGTGAAATAGGCTGTTAATGACCATTGAAGTTGCGTATCTAGTTTGACTTCTCATCAGGAAGTTGATAATGAAGGACACTTGTATATTACCATGGAACTATTTCTTTTAAGCCGAAAATACCTTGAAAAGCAATGAATACAAGTATGACACAACTAACAAACCAAATGTAACCGGCAACACCATGCTTTGCATTTTCTGCATGATAGTTTTCCTTTAATGGGTCCTTCTTAATAATGAGATAGACTAAATCCTCCTTGCATTTGGTCTTTGAAGATGTGTGTGCATATATGTGCATATATATGAATGATGGAGTTTGAAAGGAGTTTGGAGTTTGAGATTATTTTCTTGAAATTTGTGATTTTCCAGCTGTGCCATTTCTTTGCAAAGTGTTTTAAAGTTATGACACCTTTTACTAGCTTTGCTATAGACCTAAAATGACTGTCACTGCCATTTTGTTCAAGACTTGGTGTTTGCGCCGGACATCGGAAAGCAGATAAAACAAATACTGCACCACTTCTCTTTACAATTGACAAGCTTAGTCTTCTTTTAATCACTGATTCTTTGATCTCAGCTTGGTATGTCCTTGGCTTACTATGATTAGACACTTTACTTTTTTTTTATGACTCCTTTTTTTTTTTTTAATTGTGGCAAAATACATGTAGCATTAAGATTTTCCATGTTTTCCTTTCTAAAGTGTACAGTTCAGTAGTGTTCTGAGCTGTTTACTTTGTAAACAGAACAAGCAGCTTCCTCCACTGGGGCTGCTATAACAAATTACCATAGACCGAGTGGCTTGTAAACAACAGAAATTTATTTCTCACACTTCTGCAGGCTGGGAAGTCCCAGACCAAGGTGCAGGCAGATTTGGTGTCTGGTTGGACCTGCTTTGTGATTGTAGATGGCTGGTTTCTGGCTGCGTGGGCACATGGGGAAAGGGGCCAGAGAGCTCTGTGGTGGGGTATCTCCTGTGAGGTCACTGATCCCATCCATGAGGTCTCCACCCGCAACTCCCAAAGGCCCCTCCTCCTAATACACTCACGCTGGGGGTTAGGATTTCAACCCATGAATTTGGGAGGACACAGACATTTGGTCTAGAGCCACGAGTAACTCTCTCTTCGTTTTGTGTTATGTTTTGTTACAGAACTCCAAGATGGGAGGCAAGCTGAGCAAGAAGAAGAAGGGGTACAATGTGAATGATGAGAAGCCCAAGGACAAAGACAAGAAGGCAGAAGGAGCCGGGACAGAAGAGGAGGGAACCCCGAAGGAGAATGAGACCCAGGCGGCTGCGGAGACCCCAGAGGTGAAGGAGGGCAAGGAGGAGAAGCCAGAGAAGGATGCCCAGGACGCTGCCAACAAGCCCGAAGACAAGGAAGGCGAGAAAGACACAGAGGCGGCCAAGGAAGACGCCCCGAAGGCAGAGCCCGAGCAGGTGGAGGGAGCCGAGGGGAAGCCCGAGCCCCCGAAGGGTGCTGAGCAGGAGCCGGCGGCCGCCTCGGGCCCCGCCGCGGGCGGCGATCCCACAGCTGCGGAGACCGAGGCGGCGGAGCCCGCGGCCCCCAGCAAGGATGACAAGAGCAAGGAGGGAGGGGAACCCGCAAAGACTGAGGCCCCCGCAGCTCCTGCCGCGCAGGAGACGAAAGGTGACGGGGCCCCAGCTTCAGACTCAAAACCCAGCAGCACTGAGGCTGCCCCCTCCTCCAAGGAGACCCCGGCAGCCACGGAAGCACCCAGTTCCACGCCCAAGGCCCAGGCCCCCGCAGCCCCCGCAGACGAGGTCAAACCCGCCGAGACCCCGGCAGCTAATTCTGATCAAACCGTAGCCGTGAAAGAGTAACAAGGACAGCCTATGGAAAAGAAGAATACCGCTTAACGACGACCTGTCTCTCTGTCTCTCTCTGTCTCTCTCTCTCTCTCTCTCTGTCTCTCTCTCTCTCCTATACTAACTTGTTTCAGATTGGAAGTAATGATATGTATTGCCCAAGAATAAGGATGTGTTCCCATCAAGGGAGGGGGGGGGGAGAATCCAAATAGTATTTTTGTGGGGAAATATCTAATATACCTTTGGTCAACTCTACCAATCAGTCCTGGATTTGAAAGATCGATGTCTGAAAGTACAGTACATCTTTTGTACCTGAACTGCTGTTACATGCACTCCGCCACTAAGATCTGAGCATCTTGTCTTCTGCAAGGGGAGTTGGGGGTGATGCGTTTGATTCTGCCCGCAGGGCCTGTGCCGAGGCAATCAGATCTTTATGAAAGCAGTATTTTCTGTGTGTTCTTTTTCATTTACAGCCTTTCTTATTTTGATATTTTTTTAATGTTGTGGATGAATGCCAACTTTCAGACAGCCCACGTAGCCTGTCCACATGTATCTCAATGCCAATACTCCATTCTTCCTTCCCAGGTCTTTTTGGGAGTAACAAACATTCTCTCATCCTACTTAGCCTCCCTAGATTTCTCATGACGAGTTAATGCATGTCCGTGGTTGGGTGCACCTGTAGTTCTGTTTATTGGTCAGTGGAAATGAAAAAAAAAAAAAAAAAAAGTCTGCGTTCATTGCAGTTCCAGTTTTCTCTTCCATTCTGTGTCACAGACACCAACACACCACTCATTGGAAAATGGAAAAAAATAAAAATAAAAAAAAACAAAAAAAATGTACAATGGATGCATTGAAATTATATGTAATTGTATAAATGGTGCAACAGTAATAAAGTTAAACAATTAAACTGAAGTCACGAGGATTACTGGTTTCTTTTACCACCGGCACGCTGCCCCCTGCTCTGTAATCGCCTCAGTAGAGAACAGAACAATGTATTGGGCATTTTCATGGGTATATTTGGATAGAAGTATAAAGCAGGATCCTCAATGTTATCTTTTTAAAAAATTAGCTGGATCTGTGTCAGTAAATCTTGGAAGAAGGTAAACTGAAGACTTACTGTGTCTATGGAGATACACCCTATTAAAAAATGTGGGTGTTTTAATTTAATTTAAAATTTACTTAAAAGTCACAGATATTTTGAATAAAATACATTATAAGACAATAAATGGATCTGAACTTGAAGGCTGGGTAGAAGAGAATTATAAGGTCTTATAGAAACATCACATGTATGTAAGTTGTGAAGCCACTGAAGATTGTTTCGTTTTATCTGTTTATGTACCGTAGTCATGACAGAGCCCAGAAAGGGGACCTGAGTGTTGTGAGCAGGCCATGAGATAGCAGTGGGGTGAAAGCAAGCATGGAACTGGCCTTTACAGTGACCGGATTCCTGTTCACATTTTGCCTTGACTAATGACTTGACTAATGACTCATGGCTTTTAAGTCACATCCAACCTGCAGGCTGCTCTACCTACAAGAGGGTTAAGGCAAAGCCCCTTTTACTTCTGAAATATTTAATAGTTTGTATATATGTCTGATGACAATTTTATAGGATGGATAGGTATACACCAACAGATGTGATGTCACCTCTGTCCCTCGGTTTCTCCCCCAGAGCTGGAATAGTGACCCTCAGTTTGCTCATGTGTTCTGTAGATGGGGAAGGGGCTGGAGCATTGGTGTCAGCAGTGGCTTTTATGGGGCAGCCAGGCACACGTATCAATTCTATAATGTAAGAAAAGAAGGAATTGTCTCTAATCTCTTGGTAGTGATTTTGGTCTTTCCGATTGGATATTAGAAACCAAATCTCAAATATAAAACACTTAAAAATGAATTTAATGCTAGCCACTACAAAGATTTCTCATGATTGAATCAGCTAAATGGCAGGTTTTGGGGAGAGTGGGATTGGGTGGTAATTACCTAGAGTAGTAAATACAGTTTCACCCTGTAACCTAGAAAATTTTCCTTAGAATTTGTGAAGGGCCAATATACTGGAATTAATTCTCAGATGGACACTAGTGATATAGTGGGTGAGGATGAACCTTCTTCGGTTCTTAACGGGTTACATTACACATGGTTAAATAAAAAAGGAGAAAAAAGTCCCCTCCAATTATCGTCTCAGTAGTCTAGTATGTACCACACCTGAGATGTTGCCAGTGGGTAATACTGGAGAAGAAGAAATGGTGAAACTGGATACTAGGCCAATATCCCTGTTGGGTTTAATTCATATCTGTGATCAACTTTTGGCACTTTTGGTTCTTGTTTCTATAGTGAAATAAATTTGAACTCTTAATGCTTGAAAGCACAACAAACAAGAAATATGTAAACACATTAACCACCAAGCAACAGTTTTAGGTAAGCAAAATAGCAGAGGAATGTCCAAATTATTACTGGTGTGTCCTAGCAGATGTAAAATAGCTCAGGGGTGGGTTGGTCGTGGTGGTGGGGAGATAACAGAGTCTATGAACCATGGAGGACATTTAAATAGTTACTCATTAAATACCACGCATTTCTTGCAGATAGATGTGCTTGATGGAAGTCATATAAATTCACTCTTTTCATCTTTTAATAAAAAAATTCACTAGGATTTTGGGTGATTAGAACAATCAAATCAGCCTCCTGGATTAGCGTTTATCACTATAAATTGCTGTTTAGGGATAAACGAAACTAAGGAGGCATTTTTCCTAGTTTATTTACACTTAAAGTTGTTTTGTGGGAGAATTAAAATCTGAGCTGTTTTTCTCTTTTCTAACTCTAGTAGGTGTTCCAGCAATTAAAAAGTATCAGAAATGTGGTCCTCCAAATATTTAAATCAGAGTTTTAACCTAACTGTGGCTCATGACATTTAATTTTACCATAGTTAAGAAAAACTTAGTTTGACATTGTATATTCAGCAGAACGTGTTTTGCGTGTGGGAGTGATGGGCTCAGTCAGGAAAGAACAACATTGAGCATCCATTTCAACTTCGGAGGAACCTCGAGTGCTCCCTTCTCATGAATGATCTTAAATAAAGTGAAGGTAATGCACAGACTTTGCTTAACTGGCAAGTTATTTGGAGACTCCCCACATGTTTGGCTTAACTACCTCATGCGTGTTTAACGTCTGCTTTACGAAGAAGAAAGGGTTCCAGGACCTAACACTTGTTGGGTGCCTATGGACATACTGCAGGTAGGAAACTTAACAGGAATTGAAATGAATTTGTCCACAGTGACCAGCTTTGTCCCTCTACCTTGGGTGTCCTGTCCAGCAGCTGACACTGCCTCTGCATGATAGGGATGGACCCCAGTCCTCAAGAGCTGGGGTGTGCCATGATGATCCTACCTGGCCTCAACCCTAAGAGCAGGCCATCTTCAGCCTGTCCCTGGCCACTGAGGCAGAGGCCACACATGGCCACCATCCAGGGATGCCATTTGTCATTCTTAGAGGGCGTCCTTCCTTTCAGTGGGGTCGGACCCAGGTCCAGTGTATATTGTCAACCGCCAGGTACTGATGGGATCTAGACATTCTTTAGCTGCCTAAGTTGGGAAAATGATTAGGTGCCAGCAACTACACACTTTGTTCTCATAAAGCATCCTGAAAGCTTAATTTTCATTAAATGAAATACCATGGTATATTGAAACACAAATGTTTCTTCATTGAAACATTCAGCATATCAACTGATGTCCACTGTCAGAGCTGGCTTTGAGACACCCATCTTATGTTGTTCCTTTACGTATATAAAGCTTTGACATACAGCAATTTCAGTCAAGTTTCATTTATGGGAAAATAATCTACTATTTAGAGAATTAACTATTTTGTTGTTATCCAATTCTTGTCACAAGATTGATGAGCTTGATCTCCATTCTTTTGATTTCTATTTTCCAGAGTAACAGCACAGTTATTTTGATCTTTATTTTTAACTAATTTACACAATAATGGAAATCAGATGCTTGGAAGATAATTTTAAGAATATACCAAACAGCAGTGCCACTAATATTTGTGGGATTAATCGGACGGGCTTTTCTATGCATCCTTATAAAAGGAGGCAAAATTTGTTTCATTTATAACTGACACTGTTTTTGGTCAGCCAAGTAGTTCATATTTTAAACGTTTAGCTCAGGGACTGCTATTTGGCTAAGATGTCACATTTTTTTACCCTTTCTGTTCATGAAAAAGTTAAGAGAGTAATGTAGAGAGTTTTTCATAAAGGTATATGTCTTTGATTTTAAAAAAAAAGCGATTTCTTTTTATGAGCCTATATGCTGCATGCCTTTTTAAGGATAGAAATTTTATTAGCGTATGAAATCTCGAAATCCAGGAACCATTGGTTCAGTACATTTCTACAAGTTTTTCTCAGTCTTCATTTTATTAAAAGCAATTTTCCTTCTGAAGCTGTATACTTCCACTCATTTACATATTTGAATTCCTAGAGGGAATATCTATTTAAAGAAGAACTATGCTCTTGAAAAAGAATACTTAGTACAACTGTACACATTGAAATAGAAAAATCAAATAGCAATATCATATATCTCTATCTCATGTACACTTGACCTTCATATTTTCCTAAGGTCCAAATATCACATTTGTTCCTCATTTTGTTCCCTTTGAAGGTAGTTTTATGTTTCCCCCAAGTTTCCCTCTGAGTCCAGGAAAATTCACATTTAATATCATTCACTTATAAATTAATTAACCTTCTATAATGTATCCACCTCTTTTGTTTTAACTCCCTCAGGTTCATGTCTTTAATGGTCGAATGACAAAATGATAGCGCAATAAGCACCAATTTAGAATCATCGAGAAAGCTTTCATATTTGCTTTCTTCACATATGTTTTTGCTTATATAGCCCAGGATTTAAAAGAGTAAAAGTGTCTCAAAAATGATGTATTGGGGAATTCTCATCTTGAATATGGCTTTACATGTATTTCCCTAATTCTGAGGCAGAGTTTCAGATGACAAAAAGAAAGCCAGACAAGCTGCGGCCTTCCCTGAAGTCATGGGTGTGGGAAGGTCTACTAAAACTTAAAAAGAAATCTATTTTTTTTAACTTACATAAATATTCTGATACATGAAAAAAATATATCTTAAAGACTGAGTTTCAATCATTAGAAAGCCTACTGGCAACCTCACTATCTTTTGGCTTTTTAAGCTATGACTTCATTCAAGTAGAAAATATGTTGGAATAGGTACCAAAGACGCTAGCTTTATAATTGACTAAATTAATCCTGAATGTCTATTGGATTGTACTTAAGAGCCACACATCCAGGAAGTCAGGCCCATGACATTGTTACTCAAAGGAAAAAGGCACTTTTTTTAACCTGGAGGAAAACACATTCACTTGTAATACACTTTTGTTAACAAAAAGGACACCGAAGAAAATTGAAAAAAAGAAAAAAAAATCCCTGAGCCCTTAAAAAGAAAGCAGTCCTCTTAATGGAAGAGAAAGACTACATTTTAGTACTTTACTGACAGAAAGGACCCTGCTTGGACATTTGCCATGAGCAGAAGGGAAATGACATGTCTGATTCCAATTGCCTTTTGCGCAGGTTTGGGAAATTTGATCTGACAGGTGAACCCCATTAAAGTCTCCGATTAGAAGAAGGACCTAGAGCAGCAGTGAACAGTTTCCGTGCTACCCTCTGCCTCAGCCCAGACGTCTAAGAATAGAGCTGCCTGTCAGCCAGAGCCACCCACCGCAGCCACCAGAGTCTGGCTAGTATGCAAATTCCCCAGAGGGTTCTTGGTTCTTTTTCTTTTCTTTTTTTTTTTTTGCTGAGCATAATAGAGACTATATTTTGCTACCTATTCAATCAACTGCCTTCTCTTGCAGGAGCTGAAAATGCCTTGACATTCAGAGCAAATTCTACCTTTTCAAAATAAAAATAAAACACACACACATACACTAGTAAAAAAAAAAAAACAAAAAACGAAAAATAACATAATTAGAAGACAAAGAAGAGTTGCTTACGTTTCTGATGCTTGTCAGAACTTCATTATAGCTTTTTTTGTCTTTTATTTCCTCTCTTCCTTATTCTGTTTCCTCTGCGTTCTGTCTTTCCCATCAAGTCTCCTACTTCTACATTTTTTGGTCAACTAATCAAATTCTAAAGTGATATGGTCACTGTCTTCCCTCCCTTTCTCCCTTCCTTCCTTCCTACCTTCCTTCCACTGAATTCACACTGAGGCAAATACATACACTGGGCCAGAACTATAAAAATTATATACATCTTAAATGTGTACTCCTTAAATACACTTTAAGTGTACTGTTTTGTTTTTTACTTTGCACAATGCTTATTATTTATTTGTTCTTTGTTCAGGAAGAACAATATACTTTACTTGGAACTTACCTATACTTTACTTACGTCTCCTCTCCCCCCTCCCACCCCTATTTATCTAGAAGAATAACAGGGAGATTAAGGGAAGATATATTCAGAATCTAACATAATTTGAAGCAGTCTTTGATGTAGAGTGCTTATTAAAAGGGAATCCTAAAGGTTTCACCTCCAGAAACTCTATTCCAGAATGCAGGGCAGTGGTTCCCAAATGCCATAAAACCCGACTACATAAAATTTTCTAAGGTATTGAAATAAAAACATTCCAGGCAGCAAGCCATGATTCTGAACCAGTAGTTCTTATGGGAGGTAGAGGGAGGGGAAGAGTTTCATAAAGCCCTTCTTTGGGAATCCACTGAGATAGTGTAACTTTGACAAGATTTGCAAAGAGACTTGGGTTAGAATCTGTTTTTGTGGATTATTTGACCTTAAGTAAATTACTTAACGTCTCTGAGGCTCCCTTACCTCATTAGGGAAAAAAGGAGTAATAATAAGTTGCTGTGAATATTTTTAATAAGAGCTGGAAGTAACCAGCTCTTGATAGATACTCCATGAACCACAACAGAGGCTTCAGTTCCTAAAAAAAGCTGGGATTGTAAGCTCTGGCTTGTCTATCCTACTTAAATTGTAAAGGAAAATGTAATGGGAAGACATTTCTTAATGTTTCCTTGGAAATACAAAAGCAATGACTGTGGCATTGAGACCCAAATTATCCTAGATGAGACAGCCTAGTTTGTAGGGAAAAAATAAAACACACATGCAAGGCATGGAAACCATTTGGGGGGTGGGGTGGGGTGGGGGGGAAATGTCAAAATCCAAGATGGTTTCCCTGAGAATATTCGAATTAGTTTACTGAGATAACTAAGATATGACTCAAGGAGGGAAAATGAATTGCCTTGTGTATAGCAGGTGAAGACCTGGAATCCTACCTCTATTATTTAGTTAACTCTGTGACCTGGGACAGCTTTAACTTCTCAAAGCCTCAATATACTAATCTGAAAACTAGAGAATATGCCTGTCTTGGGGGCTTGTGGAGAGAATCAAAGGACATATTTAGCACAGTACATAGTACATAAGTGTTACCAAGGCTGTTGCCCCAGAATCATACCCCTGCGTCTCCCTCAAATGGAAACCAACTACTCTTATCTAAGTTTCAGGAGGAAGCTGCAAAGAAAACAAAACAAGAACTGGTTAGAACCAACTAGGCCCAAGATGGTGAAAGATTTGACTTCCAGTAGACCCTGAGCCTCATTATATGCCCATTGTAATACATTAGCATGCTAAAGACACACCCACCAGTGCCATGAGAGTTGACAGTTGCCATGACGACAGCCAGAAAAGGCCATACAACTACTGAAAAGGAGTGTTGCATCAGGTCTGGGTCCAAATTACTCTCCTGTTCTCAAAAAAGTCATGACTATTCCTCTGAGGCAAGAGTATTTACTGCGATTGAGGGGGGCCAGCTGGGGTGCTGGGCAGAAAGCTTAGTAGGAGATTTGAAGATGCAGAAGAAGGAAGATCTGCAAGGTGACCCTCGAAGTTTAGTAAGGTGGTGAGACACACTTGAGGGCCCATTGGAGACGGCTGATCTTGAACGATGAGTAATGATGCGCCGTTGCTTGCTCTTCCCCAGAATTCCTGGGCTACTTGGGTGCAGACACATAAAAAGAGCACAGCTGGGGGCCTCCAGGGTTGGATTTTTCTAGGTGCATGTGACAGAAACCCAGCCCTCAAAATCCAATTAGGGAACTGGCAAGATTGTTGTTGATATGGTGGCGATCCTACGGAAGTAAGACCGAGAGAGTGAAGAACCAGGAGATGGGTGGGTGGATGGGGAGAAAGGAAAGCAGTCCGTGCGATAAACACCGTGGGGAAGTCGAACCACAGTCTTGGTAAGAGTGGCTGGAAAAGCATGTTTGAGAAATGGAGCAGGACACTTGAAGTGGAAATTTTGGAAGTGGAGAAGTTTTGCACAGTGACAGTTTTCCTGGTGACTGAGGAAGAAGGTCGCTGGGGGGGGTGAGTGGGTTATTGAATAAGAGGAAGTGAAGACACTGAGAGGCCAGGACTTGAGCTAAGTTGTCCGCTTGGAAGGCAATGCCACCCAGGAGGCTGGTGGCCAAGATGTGGGGAAAGAGAAGGAGTAAGCAGGAGCCCATGAAAACGTGAGGGGGAGGGGATGCTTTGGTCAAAGGGCAGAAGCCTCGAGGCAGACTTGGTGCTGTGTTGCACAGGACCATTGCAGACCAGACTTCTGGAAGTTGCTGTAGGAAGCAAGGAGGGAGCTCATCCTCAGTGGCTCCCGTTAAGGCGGGGAGGGAGGAGGGACGTTCCAAAAAGACAATGGAGGGCAAAAGGCCTCTGCTTGCTATGACGCTGCGCTTTTGGAGCAGAGTCTGGGAGGTGGGGAGGAGAGCGCAGCTGAGTCCAGGCAGGGAAACAGAGTGCATTATGGGGAGGACGATGTCGCAGCAAATGGGGCCCCCCGGTAGCTTACACTGTGTGTTGACTGATGGTAACCGGAGATGAGAGATGTAGAGATTAAGCTTTAACATTCCCTTTGAGGACAGTAAGTTCTGGCCTTAATGGCCAAAGAGGTATTCTCCACTTTGCCTCAGTAGACCTTGCAGGCTGGCCCTCAAACAAAGCACACGTGGGTGAACCTGCTTTCCATGTGGGCTCGGCACACACCTCACATCTCTCCGAAGACCTCCCGTGCCTTTGTGCTCCTTGACCCTTCCTCTTTCACAACCTGCACTGAGAAGCTGTTAGCAGACTCCTGGTTTGAAGCTTGTCTCTGAGATTTTCTGAGCTCAGCGACCTTGGGCAAGTGACTTAACCTCTTGGTGTTTTATCCTCCTTATCTGTAAAACGGGAGTAATAGTATCACCCAACTCATAGGGTTGTCACCAAGATCAATGATATAATGGACCTGAAGCACAGTACCTGGAACCCAGTGGTGGACTAAAGAAAATATGCAGCCTTGTCTCTGTTTCTCCAAATATTTCCTAAAATCCAGACTCACTGGACTTTTTCAAATCCTCTGTGTCGTATAGCTCCCTCACTAGGCTGTGAGTGACTTGAGGGCAGAAACATAATTTCTCATTCTCTTATCTCCAGTACTTTGAATGTTGCTTCTCACTTAGTATTTTTAAAATATTTGTTGAGACGTAAGTGGCTTATATAATATGACCACTTATGTTCTCTCCCAGACCTATTTGCCTTTTAGGATGAGACAGAAAGTTTACGGAAAAATGACTCTCAACTGTCCAATTTCAGGTAAATGGTCAGGCAGAGGAGAGGTATTTGTTTGGGGAAGAGTGGGGTGACTTTGGGTGGGCAGGGCAGCATTATTGACGAGGATCTTCCTAGAACCACTGAAATTGCATCGTGCATGGCTGGTTTTGACTTTCTCAACTAATAAGGCCAATTCTGTATTTGGTATTTGTTACAAGTACATGATACGATAACAACATAATTTGTTTTCTTATTAATAATTTAATATATAGCAATCTCTAGCATTTGGAAAAGAAGGGAGGGAAGCGCTTGTCCTAAATCAAATATTATAAATGAAAACCATGCATCTGTGAACCACAGATTGAAGCCAAGCGTTATTAGTTTATGAAGATGCTGAACGGAATTGCCTCCCTGAGCTTCCTATCTCTGCAGAGTCCAAAAGACCTCCAACAGCCCTCCTGTGGATTGAACAGTAATGAGCGGATGGCCTTAGAGCGATCTTGCTGAAAATACTATTATTCAATTTAAATTTGGATAAAAGAAAAGAAATTAGAAAGCAACTAGAATATCAAGCTGCTTTGCTTGATATTCTTTGGAGAAAGTAACATTTATTGTTGAGTTCTTCGTGGATTCCTGGAAATTTGATGTCTGTTCTGTATTCTGAGTTTCAGACTTTTCCTGAAGGTCCCACAGGAAGTTCAACTAGAAGAGCTGGCATTTCCTTAACTTAATTCTCTAAGTCTCTCTAAAGACGACTAATAATTATGGGATAACTTTATCTTTTTAAAACAAGGAACTAGGAGTTTACACACTAATTCTATAATCAATCCATCAGGGTTATTAAGTAACTAGAGAGTGAGTTTATTCTGGCAAAGCCCCTACTGTAAACTAACATACATGTTACCTTCTCTCTGTATGTAATGCATGATGATTCGGTAACTTCTAGTAGAAACGTACATGATTCACTTATGGATTTTCTTTTTATGAAATATAGTATTTTCCTTGACAGAAAAAAATGTACAGTGTTCATAATTTCCATCAATTATATCATGTATTGTGCATATGCCTGTATCTTCATTATATTTCGGTAATTAAAAATAACTTATTCTTCATTTACACAAAGCATACAAAAAGGTGCTCCATCTATGTTGCACTTTTAAAAAGAAAAAATCCTGTTATTATCTTTAAATTTGTTCACTTATCAAATGTATAATACAATGAAAATAATCTGTATAAGGTTATAAAGCATGTGGATTATTATATTAAAAAAATATTCACATTGCTAGTTTCTTCATTTATCTTGGGCATCTGATTTTAGAGAGAAATTCTGGCTAGTCATGCTACCTAGTTTGATTGATACTTTCTTATAATCTTAGTCCTCGAGGAAACATTTGGATCTATCAACTGAGAAGTTGATAGATTAAATCTTGGTTACTTTTTTTGAAGGTCACCATTTTGTTGGCTGCCCAACCATCTATACTTCATAGCTCAGAGTCACTCACATGAGGTCCTTTTGATGCTTTAATCAGAATTCTTCCAACTTTCCCCATCTTCCAATTCTCTGAAGCAAGCACAAGTTCATACTTACGAGAGATTTCATACCAGCTACAAGCCACTACCACTCCCAAAGGCAAAAGGAGACCAAAGAATTGCTGATGATTCAGGTGATTTTGTTGGGTTGAGCCTAAAGATACCTTGCATCTGAATTCTGGCCCCTTTTTTATATCTTAGACTATGGTTCTGCATTGTTCCTTGAGACAATTTGGTTTATGGAAGAGCTGGAAGAGAGTCTTGTGTGACTTTTGAGGAAGATCACTTAGGAAGATAAAGGTGCAGGGGTAATAGTTGTAGACAGGATAGATGCCTGAAAACCAACAGGGCCCAGGAATGAGCATACCAACTGGGGACTAGCAAATCAGATGAAGAAGAAGCTGGTTATCCACTTGAGCACCCAGTCAAATGGCAAAGTCAGAAATCAGAGATCTTTGTGATTTATGAAGCCAAACACCCAACCATATGTGCATTTACCATGGATGCTCCCTGCTTTCAACTTCTCCCCAGGCTACCTTTCCTGCCTTTTGACTTCTCCCCAGTCCTCCCAGGGCTTTTCCTGAATGTGTGGGCTTCCCTCCTGCTGTTCACACCATTCCTCATCCCACTTGTGTTTCTGATAATGGGTTTGCTAAGTATAAGGGAATTTTCACCGTTTTGAAATGGTTGAGGTGGAGGGGTGGAGATAGGAAGTAGTTCTTTAGTATATTTACCTTCACCAATTAAGAACTATACTTAAGAGATAACTAATGGCGACTATGATGGAGAGTTTTCTGCATAAGAAATAAATGTAGTTTTCTAAATTTTCCTTTTTGAGCACACTGCAAAAGGAAAGGTACTAGTATATATCTCAGAGTATTTCTCAAACATAACCTGCATATGAATCACCTGGAACCCTCATTCAGTTGCAGATTCTGATTCAGTAAGTCTGGACTGGGGCAAAGGCCCATCATTTCTAAAAAGCTCCCAACGAATGCCCATGCTGCTGGTCCTTGCTCCACACATCAATAGCTAGGTCTTAAGGGATTTCAAATAATTAATATTATTTATTTTATACAATTGAAAATTCTTGATTTCTGGAAATGTATGTCATAAGTGTGTATCTAATTTTTTCCAGTCTGGTACTTAAAATAATATTTCTAGTCTTTCTGCTTTGCTGTCTGTATCTGAATGATTGCTAGGCTTAAGTCATGAGATGTTGAACGGACATTGCTTGGCCTCCAACAAGAGACAGCTAAATGACAGCTTCTGTATCTTTTAATACATAGAGAGTTTTTGTTTTCTTTTTCTCAAAGGATTGCTGACCATTCCCAACATACCCTCCACCCCCAACATTCACATACGACTAAAATAGAAATAAGGTTAAATTGGGAAGTCCCTGGTGATCCAGTGGTTAGGACTCAGCGCTTTCACTGCCAAGGGTGTGGGTTCGATCCCTGGTTGGGGAACTAAGATACTGGCAAGCTGTGCTATGCGGCCAAAGGAAAAAAAAAAAAAAAAACAACAAAAAAGTTAAATTAAGGCTGCATAACTGGTTTGTACATAGCAGAGATTTATAGAATGCTGGGACATGTAAGAATCCTCATCACTGAGTGAGCTTCTCAAAGAGAATAGACTCTCATGTCATCCCTGCCCCTGGATAAGAACCACTGATTCAGAGCATAACCTACCAGATTTAGAAGTCTGGACCACTGATCCTCACAGGTCACGACTGTTCCGTGTAATAATGGAAAGATCACACTGTCACCTTCCATTTCGTGTACAGCCCCTGCCAGGTTCTCATCCTCTGAAGCCCTCCTCTGCCTGCCTCTGGGAAGACCTCAATCCCACATGAAGATTCATCTTTGCCTCCAAGATAGGGGACCATTTCTGGACCTCAGTCCTGTCAGGGGACTTAGGAAGACGTAGCCTAACATTGAGGTTAATGATGGCACTGTGGCCAGTCCTCTGGTTTTGAAGACTGGTTTTGAAGCCCAGTCTACCCTTGGACTTACTTAGGATAAGAGAATCAGCGGCCTATCCCAGAACCTATGCCTTCCTAAACTGTGCTCCTCCAGAACTGAGGTCCTTCCTAGGTCTTGCCAGTCCTCGTCTTGCCTGGGAGGCCAGGTGTTAGCCCACTGCTAGTGGCGAGATCCCAGCCATCAGCCAAAAGGGGCTTTTCACAGACTCTACAGAGGTTGCCTCTAGAATCTCTGAACTTTGCCTTTTACCTGGATCCCCTGCCCCTCTTACCTGTGCAGAGAATCCTGTTATTGTTATTCCACCCTATACAACCTCACACTATTTGCCTGGACTGGTCAAAATTTACCAAATTCTCTGAATTCTGAATTTTGTTCAGTTTTATCCCTGAACTGACAGGCATCAGAGCATTTCCCACATTAAGGGGCAGGCGGCCTATTTCTGGGTCCCCCTCCTCTGGTCTAATCTTTACACCACAGTGAATCTAACTTTTCCTGATAATGTCCTGAGATGAAACGTGGACGCCAGGGAGACGGATGTTCTTGATGTTTCTGAGTGTTTGGTGATGGTGTCACCCAACAGAAGAACCATGCGCTGAAATTTTGAAACAAGGGTGTTTTATAGAAAGTTTTGGGGAAGAGTTCTTCGCCTAATCTCTGGATAAGAACTCAGACTCTATGAACCACATATATTCCATTACCGTGAGGAATAAAGCTTATTATCTTCCTTTACCATTGCATCTTTAGAGTACTTATTGATCATCTATTATGTTAACTCTCAGTTAGTTAGGAAAAAGCATTCTTTTGTGAAATAGATGTTTAATCTTGGTACTATCATTGAGAATTGACTGCTTATTTTACAAAAATAACCAGGTACTTTGGATGCTTTTTGGTTCCTTCTTAGTTTTTTTTTTTAACACTATTCTTTGTCAGACTTAAGGAGATTTGAAATAGATCAAGATATATATGTATCTAATAAATATACATGTATGCATACACACACATATATTAAAAATGCCTCTAACGAACTCAATGTTTTCTTTTTCAGTCACTCACATACAAAGTTGATAGTTTTGCTACATTCATGTAACACTTGGACTTGTTTACTTACATGTTTTCTTCAAATTAGTTCACTGGTTTATTTATTTCTATTGAGTCATATTTATTTAAAGAGGAACATTTATTTCACCATCAAAATGGAAAGCCATTATAATTTGCCATAAATAGGAGATACCTGAAGACTTGAATTCTAGCCAGATGGCATGGGCTGACACAGCCTCTGGATGGGAGGTATACTGACTCAAGTGAGGAGATTAGTCAGTGCAAGAGTGGAGATGAAGAACTAGTAGATCAAACTGAGACTTTAACCTGGCTTTCATTTGGATTGAAGAACGCTGAAAAGGCAACCACTGTGTGTTTTATTTCATGTTGGTTCCAGGAACCACCTAACATCATCTTGCCGATCCCCAGGGTGGACATCACACTGCATGGAAATTAATGACCAAACTGTGTCTGTGCTCAACAGAAACTGTCCGTGTTCCTGCTACTCTGAACATAATTCCTATTGTACCTAAGCTGCGAACACTATCAGCTGAAAAGAGAAAGATGAATCCAATCACATACCTTTCAAATAATATAAAAGAGCTCCTTTAGCTGGCTGTGTCACTAGCTTATTGCTACTTCACACAGAATAATAATTAAGAAGAAACAAATCATTTGCTACCTCTCTGTACGAACTCTGCCCGTGAGAGCTTCCCGGAAAAGTTTGCTAGGAGCTGCCTCCAGGACCCCTTCAAACAATTTTTTCATTCAGTTTCAAGCCTTTTGTCATTCAGCTTCCAGGCACTAAGCTCTCCACTTTTTCTCATCTCTCTTCTTCCATTTCTCTCCATACTCGTCCACTTGTGGTGTAAGGCTTAAAATTAAGGCCCAATATTATGCGTTGCCTTGACATCTAGGGGAAACTGGGAGGGGCTTGAATGGCCTAAAGCGTGTTTCCCTCTGCTCTCTGCTCCCGTGGGCAAGGCGCCCTAGCCAAACAGCCCCCCTTGTCATGGGGACCAGGCACTGGTCCTGCTTCTCCCTGAGTGGCAGGCTTCAGTTCCCTGCCAGCCCCTAGATTTGTTCAGATGAGCCCATCGCACCCTCCCGTGGGAGCCATCCCACCCTCTTGTTACTACAAAGCCTGCCTCTCCAGCCTCTGCTCCTTCGCTCTGCTCCCAAGTGCACCTCCCATGTGGCCCCACAGAGCAGCGTCCCCCTCCTGAGGCTGTGAGTACACGTGACTGATAAACTGCTGTTGTTCTCCTCTGTCCAGAGTTGGGGTCATGTTGTGGACCATTCCTATAACTCTCGAGTGCCACTGCTGTAACAACATTCCATCCTCCAGTGCCCTTTGCTGTGGAAGAATGGGAAAAATCAATTTGAAGACACATTTCTATTGAACTGTGAATATATGGCCATTTCACAAGTTTTCAGGGGGTGCAATTTTAGGCAGTGTACTCGGTGGATGGGAGAGATATGTGGGGGAAGTGGACATATCAAATCCCGTTGCAGGGATGACTGTCTTCCTTGTCTGATGGTAAGGCCTTGTCCTAAATACTCAGCTCATGTGCTTATATACCAGAGGAGAGAAACTTACCTAAATATAAAACATAAAGTCTTGGACATAAGGCCAGAGTGTTTTTCAGGAAAGTACCACGCTCCGTATTTTAGCATTTCAAAGTCCTTACAAGAAACCACATCAACAGGTAAAAAGAAAAGATTTATTTCTCTTGGTCATTGGTACCATGGTAACAGTTTGTTAATAACAAATGCAGGGGTTTCACCTCACTGGGCTTGACGTGTAGTTCTGACTCTAACCATTGATAATCCTGGCTCAGTTACTTACGCTCAGTCACATCTGTAAAATGGGTACCTATCCCTTGGGGTTCTTGTGGGGATGAATGGGGTTAATAGTGTCAGGCCCCTGGAAAGTGCTGCTCACATTTTTGCTGTATTTCTACTCTATAGAAATCTCAGTCTCAGATGGATGTTTGACAGCCTCCATATGTTCTTACATTGCTATTTTCTAATATCCTGACTTTCTGTAGATTTATGGCTAGTGTCTTAGTTTAAATCTGCCCTAAAGCCTTACTTGTTCTTGATTGAACTGCCATTTTATTTGAAAGTAATTTTTTCTCTGATCTGAATTATTGCAAGGGGGAAGCAACAAATACTGGGCATAAACATGCTTGGTGCGTGCTCGGCAAGCAGCAGGCTAAATAAATACAGTGTTAGGCATACTTTCTGATGTAATGATCTGGATTTTTTCTACACTAATGCTTAACTTATTTCTGCATTCATATCTGTATTCAAGATGGTTAGATTTTCCAAAAGTTTGACTTCCAGAATAAGGGAATGTTCAGTTATTGCCTTGAGGAATTATGCTTTGGTCACCATAAGTTAAATTCACTGTTTTCATCTGAGAAAAATCATAATTTAAAACAAAAGGCTATTTTTCATGTTGGAAATAAGGCTGGAACTCCATGCCCTGTTTGTCTAATTAATCAGACCTCTAGAAGGGCAACATTCCTAGAGGAGTACTAATATGGTTTGGGAGGAGCTGTTATTTATAGATAGTGGGCTCAGATAAGAGTGTGTTTGATATGCCATCTATATTAGAGATAAAAAGAGGAAAAAGGAATTAGACTGAGACATTGCAGATTCAGACACGAACTTTAGGTTATTTTAAGTTTATATGTGGACAAGTGACAATCGGTAGAAAGTGTTTCTGTGTATGTATGTTTGCATGTGCATGTAAGTGCATCTAAGTAGGGGAAAACGAAGACACTGAAGGAATGGACAATAATCACAAAACACCAGTGATCGTTTCAAAGTCTTGATTGACGGTCATGCATTATAGGAAGAGTGACATTGCTGCCATAACTCTCTGCTCTCCTGAGATGGCAGTCTAAGAATATTGCTGTGTTAATGGCAATTTCCAGAAGAACTAGTTTACATATTTTTTCTATCAAACCACAGTAGAACTAAGAATGGAAATAAGATTAGACCTTCCAAAGTTGTTTTTATTATACATTTTCTAGCCTTTGAAAAAAAGTATATTTTTTATTTTGGGTCACTTATAAATTGGGGGAAATATCCTTCATGAGTAGATATATGGAGTTAAAATCATAAACAGTTAAGAACTGAAGCATTTTGGTAGGCACACCTATGCATATTTTGAACAATATAATGAGTTTTTGTTTTAAAGAAATAATTTTTTTTCAACCAATGAAACATTTTAAGTACATTTTATGAAGACCCAACAGTTCAATTCGTGGACGTGCTAGCGCTGTGACATTCCTCTTACCTTGGGAGGTCAGGCTTATGGAAGCTCATGAGATGTGAACCCAGAAATAAGCCAAAGAAAACCATGAGCAGAAATCAAAGAAAATTCCTGTTACACGGCCTGCAAGACATTGCTCTCCAGAAGGTCTCAGTTCCTTGCTTAGATAGTCGTCTGCAAATAAGGGAGTGGAATAGAAAGATGGTGAATTACACAGTAATGGTTGTGAGTACAGAGAGGAGACAGAAAAACTGTAAAGGATGGGCAGAAGTACCGCAGTCTGAGTCCATCAAGCATGGGGCAAGTGGTGCCACAGGTCTCAGGAGCTCTTTTTTCTGTTGCAGTTGCTGTTCTATTTTCTCATATCTTTTTTAAAAAATTGAAATATATTCTCAAACTCTTCCAAAAAATTGCAGAGGAAGGAACACTCCCAAACTCATTCTATGAGGCCACCATCACCCTGATACCAAAACTAGACAAAGATACTACAAAAAAAGTAAATTACAGACCAACATAACTCATGAATATAGACGCAAAAATCCTCAGCAAAATACTAGCAAACAGAATCCAACAACACATTAAAAGGATTCTACACCATGATCAAGTGGGATTTATCCCAGGGATGCAAGGATTCTTCAATATATGCAAACCAATCAATGTGATACACCATATTAATAAATTGAAGAAGAAAAACCATATGATCATCTCAATAGATGCAGAAAAAGCTTTTGACAAAATTCAACACCCATTTAGGATAAAAACTCTCCAGAAAGTGGGCATAGAGGGAACCTACCTCAACATAATAAAGGCCATATACGACAAACCCACAGCAAACATTATTCTCAATGGTGAAAAACTGAAAGCATTTCCTCTAAGATGAGGAACAAGACAAGGATGTCCACTCTCACCACTATTATTCAACATAGTTTTGGAAGTCCTAGCCATGGCAATCAGAGAAGGAAAAGAAATAAAAGGAATACAAATTGGAAAAGAAGAAGTAAAACTGTCACTGTTTGCAGATGACATGATACTATACATAGAGAATCCTAAAGATGTCACCAGAAAACTACTAGAGCTAACCAATGAATTTGGTAAAGTAGCAGGATACAAAATAAATGCACAGAAATCTCTTGCATTCCTATACACTAATGATGAAAAATTGGAAAGAGAAATTAAGGAAACACTCCCATTTACCATTGCAACAAAAAGAATAAAATACCTAGGAATAAGCCTACCTAGGGAGACAAAAGACCTGTATGCAGAAAACTATAAGATACTGATGAAAGAAATTAAAGATGATACCAAAAGATGGAGAGCTATACCATGTTCTTGGATTGGAAGAATCAATATTGTGAAAATGACTATACTACCCAAAACAATCTACAGATTCAACGCAATCCCTATCAAATTACCAATGGCATTTTTTACAGAACTAGAACAAAAAATCTTAAAATTTGTATGGAGACACAAAAGACCCCAAACAGCCAAAGCGGTCTTGAGGGAAAACAATGGAGCTGGAAGAATCAGGCTCCCGGACTTCAGACTATACTACAAAGCTACAGTAATCAAGACAATATGGTACTGGCACAAAAGCAGAAATATAGATCAATGGAACAGGATACAAAGCCCAGAGGTAAACCCACGCACCTATGGTCAACTAATCTATGACAAAGGAGGCAAGGATATACAATGGAGAAAAGACAGTCTCTTCAATAAGTGGTGCTGGGAGAACTGGACAGCTGCATGTTAAAGTATGAAATTAGAACACTGCCTAACACCATACACAAAAATAAACTCAAAATGGATTAGAGGCCTAACTGTAAGACCGGACACTATAAAACTCTTCGGGGAAAACATAGGAAGAACACTCTTTGACATAAATCACAGCAAGAGCTTTTTTGATCCACCTCCTAGAGTAATGGAAATAACAAAAATAAACAAATGGGACCTAATGAAACTTCAAAGCTTTTGCACAGCAAAGGAAACTACAAACAAGACGAAAAGACAACCCTCAGAATGGGAGAAAATATTTGCAAACGAATCAATGGACAAAGGATTAATCTCCGAAATATATAAACAGCTCATGCAGCTCAATATTAAAAAAAGAAACAACCCAATCCAAAAATGGGCAGAAGACCTAAATAGACATTTCTCCAAAGAAGACATACAGATGGCCAAGAGGCACATGAAAACCTGCTCAACATCACTAATTATTAGAGAAATGCAAATCAAAACTACAATGAGGTATCACCTCACACCAGTTAGAATGGGCATCATCAGAAAATCTACAAACAACAAATGCTGGAGAGGGCGTGGAGAAAAGGGAACCCTCTTGCACTGTTGGTGGGAACGTAAACTAATACAGCCACTATGGAGAACAGTATGGAGGTTCCTTAAAAAACTAAAAACAGAACTACCATACGACCCAGCAATCCCACCACTGGGCATATACCCAGAGAAAACCATAACTCAAAGAAACACATGCACCCCAATATTCATTGCAGCACGATTTACAATAGCCAGGTCATGGAAGCAACCTAAATGCCCATCGACAGCGGAATGGATAAAGAAGATGTGGTACATATATACAATGGAATATTACTCAGCCATAAAAAGGAACGAAATTGGGTCATTTGTAGAGACATGGATGGATCTAGAGACTGTCATACAGAGTGAAGTAAGTCAGAAAGAAAAAAACAAATACCATATATTAATGCATATATGTGGAACCTAGAAAAATGGTACAGATGAACTGGTTTGCAGGGCAGAAATTGAGACATACATGCAGAGAACAAATGCATGGACACCAAGGGGGGAAAGCGGCAGGGGGGTGGTGGTGGGATGAATTGGGAGATTGGGATTGACATATATACACTAATATGTATAAAATGGACAACTAATAAGAACCTGCTGTATAAAAAAATAAATAAAATTAAATTTAAAAAATTGAGATATAGTTGATTTACAATATTTCAGGTATACAACAAAGTGATTCAGTTACACATACATACATATATGTATATTCTTTTTCAGCTTCTTTTCCATTATAGGTTATTACAAGATATTGAATATAGTTCCCTGTGCTATACAGTAGGTCCTTGTTGTTTATCTATTTTTTTGTTTATCTATTTTATATACAGTAGTGTGTATCTGTTAATCCCATACTTCTAATTTATCCCTCCCCCTATTTCCCCTTTGGTAACCATAAGTTTGTTTTCTATGTCTGTTAGTCTATTTCTGTTTTATAAATAAGTTCATTTGTATTTTTTTTTTTTTTGGATTCCACACATAAGTGATATCATATGATATTTGTCTTTCTCTGTCTGGCTTACATCATTTAGTATGATAATCTTTAGGTCCATCCATGTTGCTGCAAATGGCATTCTTTCATTCTTTTTTATGGCTGTGTAATATTCCATTGTATATACATACCACATCTTCTTTATCCATTCCACATCTTCTTTATCCATTCATCTGTCAGTGGACATTTAGGTTGCTTCCGTATCTTGGCTATTGTAAATAGTGCTGTTATGAACATTGAGGTGCATGTATCTTTTTGAATTCGAGGAACTCCTTTTTTTTTTCCTGTTTAAAATATAAGTTTAGTTCTCATCACACACACAGAAATTCTGTAACTATGTGTGGTGATGGAGGTTAACTACACATTGCAGTGATCATTTCACAATATGTACAAATACCTAATCATTATGTGGTACACCTGGATCTAATATAATGTTGTATGTCAATTATACCTCAATAAAAATAAAATGTAAGAATTTATTAGAATTGTATTCTACTGAAATGATAAAAGCAGAAGAATTGAGAGGGAATTTAAGGAATCTCTGCCAACATTTCTCAAGAGCCCTTGAAGGCAAGCTTGCATTATGGTGCACAATAAAATATTTGATGTGTGTAAAGATGACCAAATCACAAAGAGAACTTAGATTATGCTCAGTGTCATTCCCAGCTCCGTTTCTTTTCATTTCCTCCACCAGATGCTCATTCTCGTTGGTTACACTGTGGGAAGGAGCATGACCTTTGTTTCTTCTTCGCATCTCTAGGTACCAGGGCAGAGCCCCAACCAGTCTTTGACATTAAGCAGAACATTCTGGTGTCACAACACATTGTAAAATCATGTGCCTTATATGTTGTATACATATAGTCTACAAAACCTGGGACTTTCACTCTCACCCTCTTCCCACCACAGCTCTTACTTTGTCCTCACCTCTCCTCACACCCTAACAACACTGCTTCATCCTCTAGCTCAGAGGTCGCAAACTCAGGAGTTGTGAACCCAGGGGTTGCGGACTCAGGGGCCTACAGGAGCCACGTAGGGCCCAGTGGGGACTGAGACAAAGTGCTCTGGGGTTAGCTGATGCTCAGTTCCCACAGATGGTTGTTATAAGTGAAGGCAGGCCCAGAGTTGCCAGGCCTGTTTCTCAATTTTCTTTTTTATGTGGGATTTCTGAATTTTTATGTTAGTTAACGTAATATTTTAGAATGTGTGGGATAAAAGTAACAGTTTGCAGGACCAATCTGGCCCATTGATTCAAGTCTGTCACCTCAGCTTCCTCTATCTTTGAAATTCACTCCAGGGGACTTCCCTGGCAGTCCAGTGGTTAAGACTCTGCGCTGCCACTGCAGGGGGCACGGGTTCGATTCCTGGTTGGGGAACTAAGATCCCACATGCCGTGTGGCGTGACCAAAAAAACAAGAAAAAAAAAAAGAAATTCACTCCATCCCTGACTCTCCCCGCACCTGACCTGTGTCTAATAAGATATGTATTAAGGACAAAGATGTGTATCAAGATACCATTTCAAGCTAGATTATGACAGCAATTTTGTGCAATAAAATGTTATAATATATACCATAATATAATAATAATAGTAGTGTGTTATAATAATATAACCCTGGACAGCAATGTATTTCCCAAAAGAATTGTACATATTCTTTAGTTATAAATGGCACATTGGGGAAAAGAAAGCTTATACATAATTTATTCTTAAAAACTTGAATTCATAATGGAACAAAAGAAAGCTCTAGTTAATATTCTTCAGCGGTTGTAAACCACCCTAAACTATTAAGATGTGGCCTGGGGCATATTTAGGATGTTAGGAATAGAATTCAGATTAAATAAAATGTACTTATGGTCATGCCTACTGCACAACAAACACACATTTTAATCAAATCATGGAAATAGGAAAGTTAGGATGCATTATATCAGTCATGAGAAACATTTTATTGAAATTTTCATTTGGTCTGACAACAGTTTCCGTGGGCAAATATGAATTTGTCAGCCTCTCATATGAACTCCTTTGCAAAGTTCTTGCCTTCAGTAAACACTGGAATGCTGATATAGCCACTCTGCTGCTAATAACTTCCTTTCATCCCCTCTGATGTTGGCCTTGTACCCCCAGATTTAGCCTTGGGTAATAAAATTCCCAGGCTATTATTCAGGGATCTTTTATCAGCTTTGAGTTGGCTTTGTGGCACTAAGCTTTGTGCCAAATTAGTTTAAGTATACAGGTTGAGGGGAGGGGAGGAAAGCAAAACATTTCATTGCCTTGATGGGAACCCTCAGGTGATCACCTCCATGATGCGGTCATTGCAGAGTCCCACTGCCTGGTGCCTGGCCAGTGTCACCCCCAGGGAGGCCCTTGCTCACCATGGATGTTCTTTCATGACTTCCCCTTGGACCCCTCTCAGCCTTGAATCTTCGCATCTACACCAGCCTTGCAATTCTGGGGATTTCAAAGGGTCCTCCACTGCTCTGCTGAGCAATCAGTTCGTAGCTTGAGCCACTGCCTTGAGGTCCCCGTTGGTGTTGCCACTTCTTCACTGCTCAGACCCGGCTTCTGAGACCCCTACTTCTGCTGCTGTGCCAGGGTTTCTGCTGAAACGTGTTGGACACTTACTTGTCTCTGCTCAGTCTTACAACTCTGAGTTGTTTGTTTGCCGCCAGCTTTTCTTGCCGAGGAGTCCTCTTTTCTTGTTATTACTCTATGACATCTACCCGGAGTAAACTGCTCCCTGAAGGAATATACTCTTTTTGGGCTCCTCCCAGGTGTTCTATCTAGAGGATTTCTCACTCTGGAGACACAGCCCAGACTTCTGCAGAGAGCTGCTCCAGGAGCACTGTGGAGTGGTTTTCACAGCCCTGTACCCTAAATGGGCTGGAGGGGGAGGCAAAAGAGTGTGGATTCCAGCAGGTCATAGCGGAGACCATAGAATTTTCCTCCTTTGCTTGAGATGCCCTCCTCCCTGGGGACCTTGGGTTGATACTGTGCAGGTTGATACGCATCACATTTACTTTACACTTGACAATATACCTTGGGATCACACTGTATCAGGATCATGCTGTATCAAGTTGTCTTGTGGTCTTAGGGAATCCCTGGGTTAATTGATTTCTTCATTCTCCTCCTGAAGAGCTGCCAAACTTCTTGATCACAGACACTCCAGGGACAGAGTGAATGTCCCTGTACCCACGCCATTTCATCCAGGTGCCAATCAACCTTCAACAGAAATTTTAAGTAGACACAAATAAGGAAAATGAAGAAAGAAAGATGCTGTAGTATCTGCAGCAGAAAGACCACAGGACCAGGAATCAGAAGATTTGGGTTCAAGTCTCAGCTCCACTATTTGTGAGATATTGACTGAACAACCTTCCTGAAGCTTAATTTCCTCATTAGTAAAATGGAAATAAACCCCCTGCCTTGCCTTACTCATAAGGTTTCTATGAGCACCAGATCTGTGGGCATGCCTCCCTCCTTTCCTGCCCTTCCTTCCTTCCTCCCTCCCTCCCTCCCTTCCACTTTCTTCCTTTCTTTCTCTCCCAGTGTTCTTTCTACTATACCACAACTTTCAGAAAATTCATTCACCTCCAAAGGAGCTCTTCCTGCTTCTCGGGGTCCCTGGTGTAGGACGGGCCTGTATTCTTTCTCTGTAGCCCTTACCATTCTCAGGAGGTCCAGAGGGACTAGGTAGGATGCTTTGAGATTAGCCCAATATGCTAAGCTGAGAATGGCTGAAGGGGTGGTTTGGTACCTGGAAACATTTCTGTAGGCAACGTCCTCTGTCTCAGAAATCCTAACCTTATAGTGAAAGATTCCTAGCAGATCCTCTTGCACTTAAGAAAATATGTTTATTTTTATTTCAGGGGAAAGCAGTGGAATTTCATCAAGAAACTTCAATTCCATTGAGAAACCAATACATGACATAATGTCTCTGAGTTAGCACGCCATGGAGACAGGACTTGGAAAAGACTTCTGGCCTTTCTAAATCCAAGTGGCCCAGATCTCTCAGGCCCTCTCCTTCGCTCTTGTGCTGGATGGGAGAGAGTGCCTTCAACAAAGGATTCAGCGGGACTGTGGTTGCCTCTGTGCAAAACCCTCAGCCAAGCAGCAATTGCTCTTAGGTGTGGGGCTGCCATCCCACCCTACTGACTTATTTCCTGATTAACCTCTCAAAGATTCAGTTTAGCAATAACAGAAATTCTTACGGAACTAGAAATACTAGAAATTATCCTGGAACTAATAATAGGCACTATGCTAGCTGGTGCAGTTAAACAAATGATTAAGATATAATTTCTTCTGTGAAACAATTTTTTGTCCAGGGGAGGAGAAAGATAGTGGAACAAGTTTGAAATAAATGAAAACAGTTCTTTCTACAAAATGATTTTTTTTTTCCAGAACAATCTATTCAATATTTGCAAATAAAGGATTAAAATACTTCTAATAGTCTTGGCAATACTGACAACTGTCTGTTCCTTGAGTTTTCAAGTTCTAGGAAGAGGAATTTTTCTTTTTTTTTTTTTTAACTGAAAATTACTATATTTTGTTTCATTTTTAAAGTTTTTTAATTTTTAAAATTTTTATTGGAGTATAGTTGACTTACAATGTTGTGTTAGTTTCAGGTGTACGGCAAAGTGAATCAGTTATACATATACATATAGGAAGAGGAATTTACTGAACCTATTTGCTCAGCAACTAACGTGCGTTGAGAACCTACTCATTTCCAAATTTATTCAGCGTCACTATATTAATCACCAGGCACCAGAGATACAAAGCCTTGTTCTTAAAGACATTCTAGTGGGAAGGTGGAGATTGTAGCATCACAGAGTCAATTTGTACCTCTGTTTGTCTGCATGGTATAGTTTACTGAGTCAATGGCAACAAGGTTTCAAAGTTGCAAAATATTTTTCTTGTAGAGAAATTTTGCTTATAACGATATTTGTTTTGTTTGGAGTTTGGTCTAAGCTCTGATGATAATTCAGCTGGGTCACTCAGCCCTGAGATAGTGAAGGCCTCTTGTTGCTGTGTTTTTCTTTTAATGTCTGGGGAGAATTTTCTGAACGCTTCCTTCTGTCTGCAATATGATACATGGAGAAGGTAGACAGCTATACAGGGAAGAGCCAGAATTCGTTTCTGCAAGTAGAGGAGCTCTAAGTGCAAATGTAGGAACAGGGATCTTGATTATTGTAAAGAGAACTGTTTTATTTTCTTAAGAAAAACATGGCTTTCTTAAAATTGCCACTTCTGTGAGGATATTAAATTGGCATTGGCCAGTAACTACACATTACAGAGTTAGTCCAATTGTCACCATTTTCTCTCACCAACATTGTTAATATTGTAATGCATGAAAGAAACTTCAGTTGAAATTAAAAAAAGAAGGCATAATTGATGTTAAAAAGTAAAATATGGTCTTAATTAAGTAGCGACTTGTACCACTCATAGCCGCGTTGACTGAATTGACCAGATTAGGTAAACAAATATAGGATAAGTCTTGCAACCTTTGATGGGGTACATAGGGTCATATAAAGTAACCTTAATATAATGGGGAAGTAGGACAATGCCAGTATTATGCTCTTGGAGGTCAAACCAAGTCACAGAAGGACTAGGAACTCCTGAACTCTAGTGCATCTCCCAAGTCCTAGCCCTTCAAAGGATCAAGTGATTATTTGAGCAGATATTTAGCTCTAGATAAAAATGGAATTTTTATTGTCACAATGCATTTAAATGGTGTTGACTCTGGGTGGCAAATAGGCTGGGATCAGACCTGCTTGATATTGCTTCAGGCAATGATGTCAGCAGTTGCGTGTTAAATAAATAAATTAGAGATTCACTTGATGCCAAGTTACACAATCAGAAACACAACAATCTCTTTCCATTTGCTTTTCACAACAAGGTTTGTGTAACTTCAGGGCAAAACCCAGAGCATGTCCACTGGCAAATCTGGGGACTAGAGAATATCTTAGAGTATGGCAGATAAATGACCTGAATGCTGAGAAAAAATTCCAGCCAATTTCACCAGCTACTGGGAAGTAGATGAGGTGGATGAAGAGTATAGGGACAGGCTGTGAAAAGCTTGATTCTCCACAAGGATCTGGGTCCCCATTCACTTCTACCCTCCAGACTGGAAGAATTCTCTATGAAGTCTGCATTCACTGTGTGCTATTTAGCATAGTGTTCTTTTAATTATTTTTATTGATAATAACAACTGCCATTTATTGAGGGCTTCTTATGTGCCAGGCATTCATTTAGAGGCTTCAAATATACTTGTTCCTTCATCACTGTGGGGTCATTTAAAATATTTTTTTAGTTTCAAAGATGACTTGTGAACAGACTCAGAAATGGATTAAGGAGGGGCAAAAAAATAATAAACTGGAAAACAGGTGCTCAAATACTTGTACAAAAAATTTCCTAGGAACATTATTCACAATAGCCAAAAGGTAGAAACAGGTCAATACTGATTTATGGATGAATCTATAAACTGGGGTTTATACAATCAATGGGATATTATTCAGCCATAAAAGGAATGAAGTACTGACACGTGCCACAATGTGGATGAACTTTGAAAACATGATGCTAAGAGAAAAAAGCCCAAGACAAAATGTTTCACATATTGTATGATCCCCTTTACATGAAGTATCCAGAAGAGATAAATCTAGAGAAACAGAAAGCAGATTGGGGGCTACTAGGGGCTGCTGGGAATGGAGTTTTGTTTTAGGGTGACGACAATCTTTTAGAAATAGAGGTGATGGTTGCAGAACACTGTGAACATACTAACTACCACCCAGTCGTATGTGTTGAAATAGTTAATTCTATGTTAGGTGAATTTCATCTGTATAAATAATTTAAAAAGACTAAATCTATAATAAAACCAAAGGAATCTAATTTTGTATACCCCCTATGCTCACACCTTTTCATTCCCAATCATAGCACAGGCCTGATGGAAACCAGCCAAATAGTTGGGTTGGTCTCACTTACTTGAGGTCTTGGTTCAAAGGTCATCTTATCAGAAAGGCCTTTCTGGCCCATTTATAATAGGACCCCCATCATTTTTATTCCCCCTCACCCTTTGTTTTTCTTTACAGCACTTTTCACCAACAGACGTATCTCCTGCCTCTCCTCCCAGTTGAATATAAAATCTACAAGAGCAGGAATTTTATTATTTTTATTCACTGTTGTACCTAAAACAGTACCTGTCATAGTACAGGTGCTCAGTACATATTTGGTGAAGGAGTGCATGAATGAACATCAGGATTGGGTCCTGATTTTCTTCAACATTCATCATCACAGGTACTGTAAAGGAAAACATTGTTGAGTGAAAGGAAGGTGTCATTTATCTTTTACTTCCAACATCTAGGATGACACCAAGAACAGAGGTGATGCTCATTGACTAGTTTTGGGCTAAGCTAAGGATAATCTAGTTGGCAAGATGAGACATAGGTAGTAAACAAAAAGATAAATGATAATGCAAAAGCAGAGGAAAGAATCATCTGGGAGTCATTAGATTTCATTTTAAATTCTGGCTCTTTTCCTCCTCTGAGGAGAGGATTTTAATCTCTCTGGGTCTCAATTTTCTCATCAGTCAGTTTGGGACCAGATGGCCTCTCTGACCCATTCTAAACTTTAATTATTATGCACATGTGTGTGGCGAAGGAAAAGAGTCCCATGCATTGAAATAAATGTAAAATCCCCCAAGATGGGAAAGTTATTGTCACCTACTCTCCCCCCACCCTGATCATGGGACAAGTTTAAAGAAGAAGAAAGCTGAAGAAAGTCTCCTTCAAACGTGAAATTTTGTTGCTTAATATAATTTTGTGAAATATGAGTGGGAATGAGTTCTAAGACATAGGCTAAGCCTTTTGAGACAACAATCCTTGTTTGGAAAAATGACGAATACGTGAAGTTTGACTTCTTGATGTAAACCTCTCAAGGAAATTTAACACTGTATTAAAAAAATTCTTAAAGGTTGATGGGATCTTCAATGGATCTTTAAGCCTACCCACCAGAGAAAGCTCTGATTGAAATGATTTCTCCAACTGGAGTTCTAAAGTTCCCCAAAGATTTTCCTTGTTTATAATAATGTGCAAGGCATTTGCAAACTCTAAATAAATACAAACATGGAATTGAAGGCCAAGCAAAAATTTTATTCTCTGCCTGGGGTGGTTGAAATAGAACAAGGGCAACAATATCATACAAGCAAAAATCAGGGTTCAGCTGTCTCCTTGAAGAAATGAGTTGGCTTCAAGACACTTAACCTGTTTGCGGAAATCTTTGAAATTTGACAATAGGGACCTGGCAAGTGAGAATCTCTCTTACTTGCAGTTTTAGTACAAAACACAGAATGGAGGTACAAGAGACTAGAAGCAAAACATAATAATCTTACAAAGGAAAATCCTCAACTAGGCCAGCACTATAGAATCATTTATAAAAGGTGGGATAAAAATCCATTTAATGATTTTTCCCTCCGAGCACTAAGAAAAAGGAATAATCTTGCCAAACTGAGTAATTTAAATTCAATTCAACAAACATTTATTAAGTACCTACTCTGGGACGCATACTGTTTTGTAGAGAAAACAAAAATGAGGTTGATTTTTTTAAACAATCTAAAGGTTATTGTATAAATGTGACCAATATATGATCAATTTCTTGCTCTTAGTTCTTTTTCCCTTTTGGGAACATTTCTGCCTTAGTCTCATATAGAAGGTAATTTTCTTTCTTTGTCCTGTATTCCTTGAAATATGCATGATTATTTTTCACCATACTTTAACTTTTTCTTATATTTTGTTTCATACTATTTATAATTACATAGATATATAATTTTTTCCCTTTTTCCCCAGGACTATAATTTACTTCCTTCTCCTCTCCCCGCCCCACACCCCTCTCCACAGCTCCTACCTACAGGGACTCTGGCTGAATCTATTTGATGTGGTTCTTTAACCAGATAAACAGAATGAGAGTGAGACCTGGGTTATAATGCTTGTAAGTATTGTTCCATTGTACAAATTAGTTAAATTCTCTAGGCCTCAATTTTCTTTTCTATAAAAGGTATAGGCAGTAAAATATGGAAAAGTAACCTCTTGAATTCATCGCTGGAAACCTTGGTTGAGGTGTAACCCATAGATGTCAGGAAGAATGTTGGCAATACGGCACAGATGGCTGATACGTGTGTGGCAGGCTATTAAGTTGACCCTAGATTAGCATAAACTAAATGTTTATTTAAGTTGCACAGATGTGCAAGAGGTAGCTGAAGAATTGTAATGGAGGTCTTAGATTGATGATCAATCTGAGATGGCCTAAAATAAAATATTTAACTAGGAAGTATTTTGCATATTACCAAGTAATGAAGATAATACAGATATCAGCTTGCTAGGTTGAATACACCCTAACAATAGCCTGCCAAATTGGGCTAATCCAGAAGATTTCACTACACCTATTGGGAGATGGACAGAGAGGGTGTCTGCTACCAGAATTGGAGACAAAGCTACACACCTAAGCACAGGGAGTTTTGGTATGCTCCCGGGGAAGAGGCATGGGAAAGCTCAGAATCACCGTTCTCTGAGAGTTTTGTGATATTTGAACAATCTGAGGATATTCTTTGGCAATGTTTTTTAACTGGAAGAGGGGTCAAATTAAAGGAACAGAATATTTGGCAAAATCCGGTATAGCTTTGCGCTCATGATTATACTGGAATAGATTAGAGCACACATGATCCGAAATAACAGTAGTTCCATTCCCAGTTGTTTTATTGAACAAGGTGAGGTCCCATGCTCTCTGCCACTCCTGACTTCCTTTCTTTTCTGCAAACGTTTATGAGACGTCTACAAGGTGTCAAATACTACGTGCTGGAAAGTATGTCAAGTTCATCATTTGCAAGAGTCACCTTTAGGACCTGATGTTTCTCAAATACCTTGGATTTTAATCTGAATTTGTTTAAAAACATTTTTAAGTTGTTGAATTCTATTTTTAAATATTTACCGTACGAAAATAATGGAATGAATGAATATTTCGGCTGAATTCACAAAGTAACCTGGTGTTTTTGGTGCTTCTTCCAAATATGGTTGGCATATCCACAGCACCGGCACCACCTGGGAGTCTGTTAGAAATGCAAATTCATGGGCCCATCCCGGACCTACTGAATCAGAATCTCCGGGGGTGGGCACAGCAGTCTGTGTTTTAACAAGTTTTCCAGGTATCCTGAGAAGCCCTGATCCAAGTGAAACTATGAGATCACGTACTGTTGATTTGCTCTGATTAGTAGATTTAAATTTCAATAATGAGAAAAAGTATGGTGTATATGGCAGAGTAGGCAAAAAGAGGTCAAACTGTTGTTTTTCATGAAATTGAAAATATTGCCATTTGATCACCCTTCACATAGTTAGGTGAAAAGACTTCTAACAAGGGGGATATAAAGAGTTGGGGAAAAACATTGGGAAAGATATTTAACAATTTTTCAGTTCAAAACGCTTTGGATTGAGTTTCCATGTTGAAGTTATCTGTATCATTTAATTTGAATAGGTTGGCTCATAGATGCAATAATTGCACAGGACAGATTTTCTCTTTTAATAAAATTGGAATCTAGAACATACTGGGATAAATTAACTTGCATTTTTAGTTGTTCAAACTAGAGCTTTAAAAATTATCTCTGGGGCTTCCCTGGTGGCGCAGTGGTTGAGAATCTGCCTGCCAATGCAGGGGACACGGGTTCGAGCCCTGGTCTGGGAAGATCCCACATGCCGCGGAGCAACTAGGCCCGTGAGCCACAGCTACTGAGCCTGCGCGTCTGGAGCCTGTGCTCCGCAACAAGAGAGGCCGCGATAGTGAGAGGCCCGCGCACCGCGATGAGGAGTGGCCCCCGCTCGCTGCAACTAGAGAAAGCCCCCGCACAGAAACGAAGACCCAACACAGCCAAAAATAAATAAATAAATTAATTAATTAAAAAAAAAATTATCTCTGAAAAAATGTTTTGTTTCTGTTTGTTTGTTTTTTAATTTCAAATCCATCCTGGGCTGTTACTTCTATAAAATACAATTAAATGAACTACCAGAAAAATGAGATTTAAAAAAAATGATGCACCAAATGCAAGCATCAGCTTTTCTGAAACGACCGGGTGGCGGACTGGTAACAATGTTTCCAGTGGGCAGGAGTTGCACTGGTTAAACCATCTCTCTAGTGTATTCACTAGTAAACCAACTGTGCTAAATGACCAGGCGAATAAATTTTAATAAAACAAGAAGCAGTGGAGGCTTTGAAGTCTGGGCTTGAATGTTGGCTGGACCCTTCTCCTTGGGCCTTGATTTTCTTACCCTAAAATGGGGATGGAGAGGATGACAACATTCACCTCACAGGACAGTGGATGGAGATTCTGGTGGTTGAGAACGTATTTAAGGGGATGCTTTAAATGAGAGGCTGTAGAATTTAAGCTAGGTAGGGAAATGAGAACCCCAGGAAGAAGGAGGGCATTGAAAAGTGGTAGGATCGATGGATTGTAGAGTTAACTAGTGTTGAGCAATTATCTGAGTTGGTACTACAAGGAGAAGCGTGGAAACACAAAAGATAGTGGTTATGGACTGAGTGTTTGTGCCATGCCCCCCCCCGCCCCCCCAGCGTGACTGTATTTGGAGATTCGGCCTTTAGGAGGTAATTAGCGTTAGGTGAGGCCATGCATGTGGGGGCTTCACGATGGAATTAAAGCCCTTATAAGAAGAGACAACAGAGCTGCCCACACCCCCAGCTTTCTCTCTCTCTCCCTCCCACGTAAGGACACAGCAAGGAGGCAGCTGTCTGCAAGCCAGGAAGAGGGGCCTCCTAAGAACCCATGCTGGCACCCTGATCTCGATTTCCAGACTCCAAGACTGTGAGAAATATATTTCTGTTGTTTGATCCACCCAGTCTATGGTATTCTGTTATGGCAGCCTGAGTAGGCCAAGACAGCGGAGTTCATGAGTGAGACCCCTGAAATTAGGGTTTTTGGATGGATTGGAGTTAAGAACAATGACAAAATCCTTTATCTTCTGTGACAGGAAGTGGTCAGATGAAAGGGCTGCCCAGGCTTTTTAAAAATCCTAAATCGTGATGCTTGAGACTAAACTTGCAGCTGCAAGATCATAAAGTTTACAGAATCATGCATACTCAATTTCTTTATATGATCTCCATATGAACTACGAACAAGTTAAAAGTTGTGTCAAAGCCCTTGAAAGTGTCAGACTGTCTTCACATATTTTCTTATTTTAAACCCAAATAGATTGGTATCACTTATACATTCATTCATTCAAGAAGATTTAAGTGCTTGCAAATTGCCAGGTGTGGTTCTCCATACCTGGGACACAGACATACAGTCTTAGTCTGTTCAGGTTGTTAGAACAAAGTGCCATAACCTGGCAAATTATCAAGGATAGAATAGAAATGGTTTTTACATTTTAAAATAATTTTTAAAAAGTGAACACTATTTCGTGACATGCAAAAATTATCTAAAATTCATGTCTCAATGTTCGTAAATAGCTTTATTGGAACATGGCCAAGCCCGTTCATTACAGCTTGTGTCTGGCTGCTTTCACACTCCAAGGGGCAGAGTTAGGGAGTTGCCCCAGAGACCCAGTGGTACACGGAGCCTGAAAATATACGATCTGACCCTTTACAGAAAGAGTTTGCTCACCCCTGCTGTAAACCCTTTGTTTCTTTACCTTCTTCTTCCGTCTCCACCACGCTCTTCCCGCCCCATGTCCGAGGCCAGCTTGTGTCATTTAGTGTCGCCAACAGTCTCCTAGCTCCTGGTCAAGGTCAAAGAAGTTGTTTATCTTTGTTCCAGCATAATGTGCAGGGAAGCAAAGCAACCTCGATTTCCATGTGCAAACTAGATTTACACGTATCTTCTCCCGGAGAACATTACTTTCATATAGTTTGCATTCGTATTTTTGACTTAGGGTTGAGGGCATATATTTTCTTAGCATTTGATTATGGATCTGGTTTTAACAGAAAAGCCTGCGGGACTGAAGACCAGCCTGCTACTGCTGGTTCTGTCTAGAACGCTTTGGTATGCGCAGGGCAGATTATTGCAAATTGTGGAAATGAATACTTGTGGTTTAGGAACGAGGCAGTTGTCATTCTAGATGAGATTATATGTCTGTCATGTTCAGACTCTCACTTCCTGAAAAGGGTCCTCTCCTAATATTTCACGAGTTGAAGACACATATGCAAGCTGCAAACTGAAACATGGAATATGAATGCTATAGTATTGCCTGTGGCAGAAAAAGGTGATACTGTTCTTTCCCTCTGCCAAGCAGCCATCAGCTTCTTTTGGAGGCAGGATGCTTATTTGCTTAATGCTAGCCTAATAACCACTGAACTGTGATTTCTGCTAAAATTAATCTTTTCAGTCACTTAATAATGTGTAGCAGAAGCAGCTGACAGTACGTGGACTGCTTAAGTGAACTACTTTTAACATGAAGAGGAAGGTTTCATTTTGGTTTTAATTTTACGTGAATTTAATTACGTGAGTATTTGAGAATGACACAGTTTTACTTTACTTTTCCCTGGGGAGATGTCAAGGAATTCTCATCCCTCCCAGGGATCCAGTCTCAAATATACTATGTGGTCTGCTTCCTCACCTCACTCTGTTCGATTCTCATAGGGCCAGCTGGGCTTTGATTTGAAGGAGCAGAAAATGTGTGTGTGTGAGTGTGTGTGTGTGTGTGTGTGTGTTTGTGTGTACATGCACATGTGCCCTCTTGCAAGGAGGGAAAGACTGGCTGAGTTCTAGACTTGCACTAAAGAATGAAGGAGTATAACCTTTAAAAATTGTGAATCACTATGTTGTACACCTGTAACCTATATAACATTGTACATCAACTATACCTCAATACATAAAATAAAATAAATAATGAAGGAGAAGCATCATGGAAATTTCCAATGGCAGCAAATACAATTGGTGAGAGATGAAGGTGAACTTTATGGTTGTGATCTTTAGAACAGACTCTATACAAAGCCAAATGTCTACATTTCAATAATTATTAGTAAACGTTTTAACTTAGACAACTTAGTTTTATTTCCCCATAAAGAACGGCTTTCCAGAAGTGCCCGCTGAGAAGTTAGGAAACTACATTTTTCTTCTCTGCTGTCTGGGAAGAAAAGAATAGGGCAGCATCAGGTGAAGAGAAAACGGGAAAGGCATGGGGAATTCTGGAAGGAGAAGAGACTCCAGGACTGAGAAGGAGGTCTTTGCTCTCTTCATACAGATTATTTCTTCTTGCAACTTTTGTTTTGAAAAATTTCAAGATGCAGGAGAGCAGAAGGGATAGTTCAGTGAACCCCTGTATATCCACTCAGCTAGATTAAACAGATTGTTAACATTTCCCTATATTTGCTCTATCCAGCCATCAATTTATCGATCCGTCCAGCTATCCCTTGGCCCTCTGTCTCTCCATCTTTCTATCCATCCCTTCCCATTCTGTGCATCCATCCATCCACCCATTGATCTATCTTCCCATTTGTCTCCCTTTCTAGAGCCTTTGAAAAATAAGTAGCAGATATCATCAGCCTTGACTCATAAATACTTCAGCCTGCATTGCTTCAACATGAGGACATTCCCCAGCATATTACTATTACACTTACAATCATTAACGATAATTCCTTCCTATTATCAAATATTCACATTTATTAAGTTTTCATTTTAATTATTACACTTTTCACTTTGAGAAGTTGTTTTTTTAAATTTTCCTCTTTCCTGCTTATATATTAAAGCTTCTTTTTAAAGATGTCCCTTAAAAACTATTAAATACAATTATTTATATTGTGTCTAATAATTTCAATATCTAAAATTTTGTATGTCTGTTTCAGATGCTTCCTCTTTTTTGCTGATTTTCATTAAGGTGCCTGTTCCTTGTGTGTACCCTGAAGTTTGAATGAGAGCTGCGCATTTCCCTTGGGAGTTTATTAGCGTCAATTGTTTGAGGTTTGGTTTGAACTTGAGATCTTTTAGAGAGGATATATCTTGACTCTGTTTGCAATAAAACTGAGACTACTTTAATCCAATTCTCTGTTGAGATGTCTTAGATCACATGGACAGTGTACATTTAGACTGAAACTCATATAAGGGCCAGACTACCACTATAAAATCCTAAAGGAGATTCCTTTTTCATTTATCCAACACCAACTTTGAGATGGGTGTGTAGTTTTTGTTTTGTTTCATTTTGGCTTTGGTCTCCTTTTGTGCATGATGTATTTCTTGTTTCCTTTTGGGGTCTCAGCTTTAAGTAAAGGTTTTCCTGTTAGATTCCAGCTTGGAAGACCCTGGACTTCATCATATCCCCAGGGTTCAGCACAAAACCCCCAGAATACAGCCAGTTTGGGATTGGTTGCTCTTCAAGTTTCCGGGTTCCCCTTTTGGGGGACACTCTGTAGTGTGGTGATCATACTTCCAGAAGGAGGTGTCCTATAAATTCTTCATTAAGGTCAGAAGGGAGAATATTCAAGAAAAATGATGGCTGACTTTCCTGTAGGGGAAGATAAGTTCAAGGCTGGAGTTTAATTTCCTATCTTGAAATAGTCTAGAATAATGATGTTATACAGACTTGCACTCCAAGATTTTCTATTTTATTGTAACAAAAAACATTAAGCAAGCAATGACTTCATCTGACCATGTACCAAATTCTCAATTTTTTTTTTTCGCAACAATGGAGGTTATACATTGTCCAAAATGGGATGCTTTGCCCATTTCAAACCAGGGAATCTAAATAATGACCTGGTTAATAACCAGAAGTTTCTGTTCTTGATCTTTAGAGCAGGAAAATGTTTCTTTAGACTCACCAAGAGGTGATTCCGTGAGGGAGGTGAGAGGTGGAAGGTGACCTTTATGGTTGTGATCTTTAGAACAGACTCTATAAGAAGCCAAATGTCTAGCAACTATGACTACTCAGATGAAGGAAGCCAAGCTCTACAATTTGACTGAGTGACCTTCACCATTAACCAACCTGAAAATACAAAGATGTCGGAAGGTGGAAAAATAAATCTGGTAGATAAATTGACCTTAAAAATTGGAATTTTATTACCAGGTAATATAGAAAACATTATCTTTCTTATGTTTGTTTCTTTCAGTTTGGTTCACTAATAAAATCCAAACCTTTGAGTTTTTATGTATGCAAGTAAGAAAATGGAACATTAGGACGGACTTCCAAGTACATTTCCTCCAGAGTGATTCCATAGTGACAATAGAAATACATGGATGGACAATTAGGTTTCTTTTTTTTTTAAGTTGTAGGAATTATTGTATCTATTTTGGTCACTGGATTACAGCCTCCATGCACACACAGAACATGTAGATATCAGGTTCCTGAAAATAACAGCCCTTGTTTCTCCCAGGGTGTCTGGAGACAGTTGTCAACCGCAACACAATCAAGTCAACTAGATAAGAATTTTATGGATCTTTTAATTCTTACTTGAGTCCCCTTTACAAAATTCCTCAAATATGGATGGAGAGGAAGTGCCCCTTTCCAAAGTAAGATGATTTTATTTGGTGCTTTAAAAAAATTGATGACATGTCCTTCAATACTTTCCTCTGTGTCTTTAAGAGTCCACTGAGAAGCAATGAAGCAGGACTGGATAAGCAGATACTTTTTGAACTAAACAAGATAGAACACCTCCTGCTCTTGGGCCTGCTTCAAAGTGCTCCGGGCCACATATCTAGCCCGGAGAAACCCAGTGGAGCTTGAGCTTGTGGAGTATCTTTGTACACTTCATTTGAACCTGCCCTCTCGCCTGGTGCTGGAGAGTTTTTGGCACCAAGATTTATAAACTCCTACAGCACCATCAGCCATCTAGAAATTCTTCACTTTCTGCTGTTCTCTTCCTTCTGTCCTCAGTGCCCCATCTTGATCTAGGCCCTTAATTCCAGCCTGCACTGAGCTTTTTGTTGTTAGAATTCTAACCAGTTAGAATACTACCTCGCATCTCTCCCCACACTTGTCCACACTGTGTATGGCACTCTGTTAGTTCCTCCAAAAGCCACACAAATTAGATTGCCATGTGCTCAAAAAACATTCAATGGCCCCCATGATGGCTACAGACAAAAAGTCCAAACTCCATAATTTTAAGGCCCTTCAGGATCTGGCCCTAAATTCCTCATCCAACTTTATCTGTCTCTTACAACTTAGTGATAAGAACCCTCTGTCTTGGTTATATTCATTTATTGTTTGTAACTCACTGCGGGTACCACATTATAAACATCAAAGCCAACAAAAATCATTATTTTTGTAATGCGAAACCTCAAGGGAAAAGGTTAAGGATAAAGACCAATAGATGTAGCAAACTCGTTTAAAGATTTAACAGCTGTTATAACTCCACAGATATTTGGCCCATTCTTTCTTATACTGAACTCTTTGGTCACAATAGGTGGTTTAGACAGAGTGATGTTACTAAATCCATCCCACCTGGAAGCAAAAGTTCACACTGTATAGGAAGCTTCCTCTTCATATGAATCCTTCCTCCAACTTCCTTTCTCTGTTCTTTTCTTTTGAACTCTCCCATTTGACATTTGTTATTAACAACGCCCGCCGTTCCATGTTCCTGAATATTTGCCATCCTCAGAACAGCTGGGTTTATTTTGATGGATGTTCCATTGTTCACTATGCAAACACAGCATCACTTTGGACATGATTTTCAATTGATGAATATTCTGAGGGTTTATCATGCATGGGTGGTCTTGTCCATAACAGAAACCCCAGTCAATTTTGGAAGCTTTCCACACTTACATGTTTATTACTCTAGAATTCACTTTGCTGACTAATTCTAACCCCTAGATTCCTTTCTTCTTAAGAATCTTGTGATCAAATCAAAAATTTTGTGGTAAAATATTACCTGGTTATGTATCCTAAATCCCCTCTTCTTTTGGTTTTACTTTTGGGGTATATTCTGTGCTCCATATAATATACTAGCACATTACTTCATTTCATTATTTGCAAAGAAATAAATGTATATACATCGACGATGAACACTCTTTTAATGAGCGGGGTGCATGATCAGATGATATTAAAAGTTTGGAGACCATTTTTTTAAACGATTGATTTGACATTTACCATGTTTCACAATATATGATCATCTCGATTGATTGATTGATTGATTAATTATTTTTGGCTGCGTCAGGTCTTCGTTGTGGCATGCAGGATCTTCCTTGCGGTGCCAGGGCTTCTCTCTAGTTGTGGCATGTGGGTTTTCTCTCTCTAGTTGTGGCGTGCGGGCTTAGTTGCCCTGTGGCACGTGCAATCTTAGTTCCCCGACCAGGGACCGAACCCACGTCCCCTGCATTGGAAGGCGGATTCTTTACCCCTGGACCACAGGGAAGTCCCCATGATTATCCTTTTAAACAGCTTTATGGAGGTATAATACATCCTATAAATTTCGCTCATTTTAGGCATACAATTAAATAATTTTTGGTAAATTTGCAGGCATGAGACCGTCAGCACCATCCAATTTTAGCACATTTCTATGATCTCAGAAAGCTCCTCTGAGTGTCTGTCTGCAGGCATTTCCTGTCCGCACCTCCAGCCCCAGGCAACTAACGATCTTTCCATCTCTATAGATTAGTCTTTTCCAGACTTTGCATATAAATGGAATCATATGATATGTGGTTTTTTGGGACTGGCTTTTTCACTAAGCATGTGTTTTTGAGGTTCATCATTGTAGTTTGCATTAATACTTCATTTACTGTTTCAGAACGATACATACAGATATCCCGTACGAATAGCCTACATTTTTTGCTTATCCATTCACCAGTTCATGGTCATTTGGATTGTTTCTACTGTTTTGGCTATTATGAAGTAGAAGTACTGCTATGAACATTCGTGTAGACATATGTTTTTATTTCTCTTGGATAATTCCCTAAGACGGAATTGCTGGGTCATATGGTATCTTCATGTTTAACTTTTTAACAAACGACCACACTATCTTCCAAAGCAGCTGTACTGTATTACATCTCATCAACAGTGTGTGAGGGTTCCAGTGTCTCCACATCCTCCTCGTCAATGCTTGTTATTGTTTGTATAATACGTGGTTGTGAAGTGATATCTCATTGTGGTTTTCATTTGCTTTTCTCTAATGACTGTTGATGTTGAGCCTCTTTTCAATGTATACCTTCATTGGGGAAATGCTAATTCAAATCTTTTGCTGATTGTCTTTTTGCACCTTTTCCAAAAAAACAGTAAACCTTCTGTGGGGGTAGGAATAATATTTTATATTTTTTTGAACCCCAAATGCCTGCCTGGTACATTATAGGGTCACTCACATAATGGTCGCCCAAATGTCCAAAAGGATGATGATGATTTCATAGATTAAATGGAAAAAACGTTTCATGTTTTATCTCAGAAATTCACAAACTCGAGTGCCCGCAGGCGCCATACTGGAAGCCTCCCCGGGCTTCCACCTTCAGCTGGTAACTCTCACTTATCCTTCTCAGCTTGTATCTGATGCAGCTCCTCCTACAAACTCCCATAGGACCCCATAAGACTCCTGTCAGAGAACATTTTACATTTTATTGTAATTTCCTCTTTTCTTGCTCAATTTCTCTGCTATTTGAGGGCAAGGACTATGTGACACTTATTCACCAGTATATTTTCAGTGACCAGAACTTTTGGTTGCATAGAAGAATCCAAAAAGACTTAGAGGATGAACTTATGTTTATGGGCAGGGGGAAGGGTTGGGGGGAGGGATAGATTGGGAGTTTGGGATTGATGTGTACATACTGCTATATTTAAAATAACCAACAATGACCTACTGTAAAAAAAAAAAAAATCGCATGTTAAGTCAAATGAATTGATGTATAAGGGGCTCTCCAGCATCATCTTGGCGAGTGACACGATGTGATCGTGAAGTCTGTAAGCCTGAGTAGAAAGGATGTAATAAAATCCCCATACCCCTGCATGCCCAAGTTGACATCTGATTTTTCACTCATATTCTCGTCTGAGTTTGAAGCTTGAGAAACAGCACTTTTTTCTAACATTGGGTTTACTGTAGCTGCTCAGTGAGACAAGGTCTGGAGCCTGGAGATGAGAAACTAGATGGTGCGGTTCCGAGATGTGGAGCTATCCACGTTGTTGTCTGACGGGTCTTTTCACTCTGGTTTATTGCTGTGCCCTTTCGCTACCCACTTCCTTCCTCCAGCAAAGTCCTGGGGGAATATTAAGCACTTGCCTAACGTACCATTTTCTACAATATGCAAAGTGATGGTTACCAAATCATAGGCTTAATCCTTGCATGAGGAAACTCGGGGCTGAGGGTGGTGGAGATCTGTCATTGCCAAAAATATGACTTTATTTTCTCTCTTTGAAGGATTTAGGTCATCTGCAAACCTGTTGGGTCATGTACATTGGCTTAACTTTCATTTGGAAAAGGAAGTTACGCTTAGGGCTGAAATTTTCAAAGTGACTTTTTAAAAACTTGACTTTAAACGACATCTCTGCATCCTGCTGATGATTTGATCTTGGGCTCCAAGTCTTGAGAATCTCAGGAGATGTGAACTGATGATGGAAGTGCTTTTTTTTCCCCTTACAATTATGATTTATTACAGTGAAAGAATATGAAGAAAAATCAGGCGAGGGAAAAAGTGCGTGGAATGAAGTTTGGAGGAAAGCAGGTACATGCTTCTAATGGTCCCCTTCCAGTGGTGTCAGACAGAATGCACTCATTCCTCCTAGCAGTGAGTTGTGACAACACTGTGAAATGTTGCCAACCAGGGAAGCTCATTAAAGATTCAGATCTCAGATTTTTACTGGGGGCTAGTCATGTAGACACCTTCTACCTAGCATGTATCAAAATTCCAGACTGCCAGAAGGAAATCAAATGGTCAACATAAATCACTGTTTTCACAAGCAGTTTAAGCGTGGTGAGTTCCTCCTGTCAAAGTGATGGCACTTCCTCAGAAATCCAAGGTCTCAGACACCAGCCAAGGGCTGTACTTGTAAGGACCTCAAATAATACATCTATTGGTGTGAAGATCTCCAGTTCTTCAGTCTGCTTTTTCAGTAGCCGATTAAACTTTCCAGGATTCAGCACTATTCATTGCTTTCTGCTTTCAGCCATGGTGCGTACTTGAAGCTATCCTGAAGTGCTTTTTGCTACACCTTTCCTGCCTCTTCCGTGGGCAGGATCAGACCTCTTTTATAGAGCTTGCCAGGTAAATTCTCCAAATCCTAGGCTGAGTAAAATCCTGCCTGTGATGCCGTGCTTTCAAATCATCTCCTGCGGGGCTGGTGGCAATACCACAAAGGAGCTGATGGATGGAGGAGGGGCTTGCTTTTGGTGTCAGGATTTCCTCGATCTTTAAAACTACTGAGAGTCAGAGAAAAAGGTGGGGGGGAGAGTAAGAGGACTTCTGATTTCTCAGTATTACTAATTAGCATAGAATAAATTTAATAATATTTTAACACTTTATTTGGCATAGTTGGGGAATGAGAGACTTCCTTTTAAGTGAATTATTGAGGGGTCTTAACTGTTAAGCATTAAGACATATAACTAAAGTGAATTATTAAGGGATCTTACTTTGTTAAGCATTAAGTCATATAATTAATTATATTTATAATTACCCTGTTAAGCATTTTATAAAAGCCACGGTGTAATGCCATACTGATAACTTAGGCTCATCATAAGAAACCCCAGATATCGCACTGTGATTTAACACATTCATGTGTCGGGAACCCTAGCTGAGCTGTGTAGCTGAACTGAACCCTAGCTGGTCTTTCACTAAATGGCTCCAGGCCGCTGCCTTTTTTTTCCTTCCTAAATTCTGGGGTCTGTTTTCTGAGGAAGAGTTTTTATGTCTCGTTCGTGTTATCAGGTTGTGATCTCTCCCTTCATTTTGCAAATACTTGATCTCTTTTAGCAATCCACTCCCCATTCCTTATTTTGAACCTGTGGCTTCAGATTTTACAATGGGCTAGACAATTAGATCCCTAAGCTTGTTCAATCTTACGTAAGACTGATTAGGCCCAGAGATATCCTCCTAGGGATAAGATAGAGGAAATTTCGTAAGTGGAATGTCTTATACCTGATTTGGCTAGTTTTTAAAATTCTGGGCTGCTTTTCTGTTATAGGTAATTGAGGATAGGAAAACTCTATGGAAGTGATGTGTTCTGTCATTACACCTGAATATCTGACAGCTCAAAGTAAAGAATAGAATTCTAGAATGAATCCCTACATTCTAATTTTTTCAGGCTGTGAGGATGATCATGGTGAGAGAGAGAGAGAGAGGAGAGAGAGTGAAAAAGAGAGGAGAGAGAATGTGAAAAGAGAGAACATCACAGGGGTTCATCACAGGCCCAGGGCCCAGCTTTCATCCTTCAGAAAACCAGTTTTTTAGTTCTCCCAGAAGTTGTCAGATTGTGAAATAAATCACACTAACTGTATTAGTTTCTTATTGCTGCTGTAACAAATTACCACAAACTCAGTGGCTTAAAAACACAAATTTATTATCTTACAGTACGGAGGTCAGAAATCTAAAATGAGTCCCACTGGGCTAAGGTCCAGGTGCCTGCAGGGCTGGCTCCTTCTGGAGGCTCTAGGGGAAGGTCTGGTTCCTTGGTTTTTCCAGCTTCCAGAGGCCGCCTGTGTTCCTTGGCTCATAGCCCCTTCCTCTCTCTACAAAGCCAGCCTTGTAGCATCTTCAGTCCTCTCTGACTGTCTGACCTCTGCTTCCATCATCACATCAAATTCTCTGATGCTGGCCCTCCTGGTTCCCTCTTGTAAGGACCATTGTGATTATGTCGAACCATCCGTATAATCCAGGACAATTTTCCCACCTCAAGATCCTTCATTTAACCACATCTGCAGAATCCCTTTTGCTATTTAAGGGAACATATTCACAGGTTCTGGGATTAGGACACGGGCATCTTTGGTGAGAGGAGGGGTTAACATTATTGAGCCTGCCACACTAACCAAACTCACAATATGCTGATTTAAAAACCGGAACAGCAATTTATAATATATAATCTTAAGATATCTGGTAGGATAAATGGAATTACCTTTTTACATAGGATCCTCACTTCTGCCAGGACATTGGTCATGTGAAGAGACCAAATAATAGGGGCTTGCTTGGTGTGCTGAGAATTACACCAATGGATATTACCAAGAAACTATAGTAGCTTGACAAATTCCCCTTTATATTCTACAAATATTTCTACTCAGATAGGCAGTACTGGCTGTTAAAAGTGGTTTTTTTGAATAGTTCTTGAGTTTGATACCCTGACACTCAGATTTCTTGGTTCTTCTCTCACTAGATCCCAAGGAATCCATAACTTGTTGTTATAATAATGTTTCCTAGTGTACAAATAATGTAATGCACTTGTGTTAAATTTATCTTTAATCTACACCTTAGAGGCAGTTGAAATACTTTGTTCAGAATCCACATTCTAGGTTGAATAGTTAGCATTTGAAGTGTCATAACGAGGAATCAACTCTTCCTTTACTTACTATTTCAAATCTCTGGAAATTTAGGCTGAGAGATGTATCAATTAGCAGCTAGGATGTAGGAAATGATTTTTCACTAGTGCAGAGAGTGGTTTTCAAGTCAAGTGAAACGTTGGCTGGGTTCTAGTGCTTTTAGTGAACAAGGCATAGGACCCTGGAAGCCCAGTGGGCTGCCATGGTCAGTGTAGAGCTTAAGGTCTAGAGCCATCTTAGTCCTGCATCACTCTGCTTTGTAGAGGACGCTGACAACACACCAGCACCTCAATTGTTCTTTCTGCAAAATATCCTTTCTCCTTAAATTTTGAAGATAGACTTGGATTTGGAGGCCTGCTGCCCTGCTGTGCTGACTGAAGCCATATGAGAACATAGTCTGAGAGAATTCAGGTCATTAGCAATACTTACTTGTGGCCCTCCCTCCCTCTCTCCTTCCCTCCCTTCCTTCCTCCCTCTCTCCCTCCCTCCCTCCCTCCCTCCCTCCTTCCCTTCCTTCCTTCCTTCCTTCCTTCCTTCCTTCCTTCCTTCCTTCCTTCCTTCCTCATGCAGCTTTGCAATCGGTTTAACCATTTATGAAACTACAACCACATCGTGCGTCATTTAAGAATAAATTTAAATTTTGGCTCCAAAATTATTTCTTAAGACCCCTCTCCACATTGTCACTTCAACAAATATTCCTGTTAAACACTGTCATCTTATCGGTTCTTAATTTCTTTTGAGCCACCTAGAGAGAATAGTTACATCTTCACCAAAGGACAAACTGTGAGGGAAAATGACAGGGTGAGGACCGCTTATTTTGCATTCTTTGGTTCAATCACTTCAGTTCATCAGGGAAATAAAACTGTCAGCACAACCTCTCTGGGTACAGAGGACACCGGTAGGCTATATGATTCAAAGGATTGCCCAAGGCTAAGGTCACTGTGTAAGCTTTAATTAACTGGGACAGTCAGGGGCAGGTGCTGTAGAAGGGAACACTACCACTATTAATATTAATTTTTATGCAAATATAGGGAAACTCCTGGATACATTATTTCATAATTAATCTCCATATATGTTATGAATATCCTGGCAACTCCTAAAGGAGGGTTAGAGAGATCAATTCATTTAAAGTGGTTTTGTTTTTAAAGGCTCTTCTTTTAGCCGTATATATAAGGCTACAAGTGAGTTTCACTTTCTTGTGTGGCTTTCTAGAGCCTTGAATAGCTCTACTTTTAAAATGGAAATGATTAATGATCACTACTATGCTTTTTAGGATAGTTTAATGTCCTTGGTTGCATTTTTAGGTTGCAGCCTGAAGCAAGATGAACAAAACTTGTGATTGCTATGGAGTCTCTGATATTTAACTCAGTTATTGCAGGAAATATACAGGTATTTGTCAATCAAATACGTTTGCTTTTTTTTTTTTTTTAAAGTTGAGGTTATCCTGGAAATTGGTTTTAATAATTCAAAGTATTTTGCCTTATGCAAAATATTATATATATTCTAATATCTTATTCTCTTAAAAGTTGAATTTGTTTCCCTACCTATTGTTAACATTGATATTTTTATTGTCCCTTATCACAAATCTTTAAATGGGAACAAGTAGGGCCAAGCTATTCGCATTTGCCTCATGGCTTAGACACAAGGCTGATAAGACCATTTTCAGTTGAACCAGATTTTCACGTAGGACAGATTTCATCAGAAGCCCTGGGCAACGCTGAACTCAACCTGGCGTGAGTGGGATGGGGTAGTGATGCAGAGAAGCAAATTTTCCTTAGAGAACGTGCTTCCTTTCATGAAATGGGGATCATAAGAAAATCTATCACATAAGACACTGTACTGAGAAGATTAAATGATATAAAATTCAAACAGTAGCATGAACAGTAAGTACCTGGCAGATAGCAAACACTTCGTATCTGCTACCTTTTACTTCTACATCTCTTTCCTATTCCTTCTTCCACAAATAAACAAATAATCAAGCAACAGATATACCTTGTCATCCTCGCAGCTGTAAGACGATGTTGGGCTTGCCAAGACACATAAGACAAAGACTTCTCTCCAAAGATTCCAAATGATTAGCAAGATGAATCATGAATAAGTGATGATTTAGAAAATATAAGAGGAAGAAATTCTCATGATTTTCCAAATGAGGCTGGCAGAGAATGTGCATCAAAGAAATTCAGAGACCTAGAGATGATCATACTAAGTGAAGTAAGCCAGACAGAGAAAGACAAATATCATATGATATTGATTATATGTGGAATCTAAAAAAAGAAAGGTACAAAGAGATATGGGAACATATTGTGTATGTATAACTGATTCACTTTGTTATAAAGCAGAAGCTAACACACCATTGTAAGGCAATTATACTTCAATAAAGATTTAAAAAAAAAAAAAAGAAAGGTACAAATGAACTTATATAGAAAACAGAAATAAACTCACAGACATAGAAAACAAACTTATGGTCACCAAAGGGGAAAGCAGGGGGGAATAAATTAGGAGTCTGGGATTAACAGATACACACTACTATATATAAAATAGGTAACCAACAGGGACCTACTGTATAGCACAGGGAACTATATTCAATATTTTGTAATAACCTATAAGGGAAAATAATCTGAAAAAGAACATATATATATATATATATATATATATATATATATATATATACACATATATATGTGTGTGTATATATATGTGTATATATATATATATATATATATATATATATATATATATATATATATATATATGTATAACTGAATCACTTTGCTCTGCACCTGAAACTAACGCAACATTGTAAATCAACTGTACTTTAATAAAACAAAGAAAGAAAGAAATCCATGAAGGGGACAGTGACTCTGGAGTGAAGTGGTCTGGAAGGCGTCACAGCGGAGCAGTCATGTGAATGGGTACAAAATGTGCTGGAGGAGGTGAAGGTGGGGAGAACATGGAGAGAGTAATAGAGTATTTGGCCGAACAAAAAATTGAAAGCACCAAGGCAAGAATGTGCAAGTTGTGTTTGAGGAATACTAAATAACTTAGTTTGTTGGCAGGAAAGTACTCTACTGGTGAATATTTAGTGAGAAAAAATGTGTAGAGTCATTTCAGGGAGGAAACCTGTTGGCACATGTACATTTTTGTTAGAACCATCTTGTAAGTGAGATTGCGAAAACATGTCTGCTAACATTTCCGTTGGGAGCACATATCTAATTCTTCAATATGGTCCTAATATGGTCATTAATATGAGCTACTCATAAATATAATCAAGGCAGCATAGAGCCATGGACATGTTAAACTTTCCACAGAGAACCCCTTCACGCCTTCTCTCACAGTTTTTTATTTATTTATTTATTGAATTTTATTTTATTTATTTTTTTATACAGCAGGTTCTTATTAGTCATCCATTTTATACACATCAGTGTATCCATGTCAATCCCAATCTCCCAATTCATCCCACCACCACCCACACCCCCCCGCGGCTTTCCCCCCTTGGTGTCCATACGTTTGTTCTCTACATCTGTGTCTCAATTTCTGCCCTGCAAACCTGTTCATCTGTACCATTTTTCTAGGTTCCACATATATGCGTTAATATACAATATTTGTTTTTCTCTTTCTGACTTAACTGCACTCTGTATGACAGTCTTTATGTCCATCCAAGTCTCTACAAATGACGCAATTTCGTTCCTTTTTATGACTGAGTAATATTCCATTGTATGTATGTACCACGTCTTTATCCATTCATCTGTTGATTGGCAATTAGGTTGCTTCCATGACCTGGTTATTGTAAATAGTGCTGCAATGAACATTGGGGTGCATGCTTTCACAGTTTTTTAAATGGCACTCCAAGCTAATCAGATATCATACAGTATTTATCTGACATCACACAGCATTTATCTGTTCTGATAGATTGCTTATTCTTGGCACCGTCCATTTTAGCCTATGGGACCTACTTACTGACCTAGCAATAGAACATATTCAGTCTTGGATCAACAGATAAGTACTTATATTAAGTTTAATTATCTATTAAAACATACCCACTGTTGTCACAGCTTATCATTTTCGTGGGTGCTGATGCTAAAATGTTATTGAACAACATAAATAATTTACATACTATTTGTCACATCTTTCATTGAACCCCTCAAATTAATTAAAATAATTTTTACCTTTAGTATGGAATTATTTGAGGTAGATTGACTGCTACAACAAAGCATCTAAAGCAGCATATACAGCCCAAGTGTCCAAGCTGATGTTTTGCAAGATTAAAATATTTCCTTCATAAAATATCCAACTAAGCTCAGGTCCAAGAGACATATTCTTCATGACAAATGCTTCTTCTTCTAAGATTTTTTTTTTTTTTTTTTTTTTTTTTAGTGACCATAATCAAGAGTGTTCAGGATAAAGGAAGGAAGGAAAATGATCCAGTGAAACTAAATTTAGGTGGGTCAGATATTCTGAATGTGTGGGATTTTTTTTTCATTTTTCCAACATTTTATTATGAAAAATTTTAAACAGACAGTAAATCCAAAAGAATTTTAATTTAACCTTTATATACCCACCATCTAGATAGTACCACTAACATTTTACTATGCTTGCTTTATCATATATCTGTCCATCATCCCTCTACCCTGGATGTCTAAAGATTTTAATTTTGACTATGTAGGGAATGGCTAAATTGATTTTATACAGAGTTCCAGTTGGTTAGGTCTATGCCTCTGTGTTCCTGTTTCTGTAGCATCTACCATTACTTCTAAGCAAGATCAGTGGGACATATTAAAAGAGTCAGTTCACCAGAAAAAATTGTTTCTGAGCATTTAATAATGTTCCTAAATTAGCATCATAAAAATCATCTGGGGAGTTTGTTAACATAATATTTCCTTGAACTTCACTCCCCAAATTCTTAGTCACTAAATCCGAGGTAGGGACTTCAAATCTGCATTTTTTTAAAGCAGCGTTTTAAAAGGCATCAAAGATGAATCTGACATGTGGTTGGATTTGGAAAACATTGACCTTGATGCTACCAAAGAACTGTATCTTACAGTCTTTAGAGAAGGCAAGACATTTTGGGGAAAAGTCAATAATGCAGGATATAACCAAGCATCAAATTCTGTGGTTTACATTCTAGCTGTTAGAGACTTTCAGAGAATGGAAAGACCGCTATGGCTAGAAAGCTGGTCAATGTTTCATGATGACAAGAAACTTGAACTGAGTCTAAAAGAATCAGTAGAATTTGAAGAAGTCAAGAAAGAGAGGACAGGAGATCCAGGCCTAGAAAACACAAGAGGGAGCGTGGCGAGGAACTGACGGGGGTGAAGTCCCTGCGCCGAGGAGATACGGAGTTGGTGGGTTCTGGAGAGTGTCAGATACTAGATAGGTAGAAAATGTAAATTACCAAAAACATTTTAAAGAAAAACCTTGAAGGTCTCCAGCCCCTGCCCTAGCAGTACTGATGATAAATTGTAACTTTCTGTTGTGGTGTCTGGTAGACACACACACTCAATGCAAAATGCAATGGGGTCCAGAGCAAAGCATTCCAATCCTAGGAGGAAGCATTCTCTTACATTCTGATTGCTTATGCCCTTTTGGGGTTTTAGATACTTGCCAGTCTGAGCCACTGAGACCTCAGAGGTCTTTTTCTCGCTTTGATATTGATCTCCTGGTTCCAAAATCCTTGTTTGGCTCATAACAAAAATGGCATTGAGATTTTCCATTTCTACTCATCTCCAAAACCTCTGACTGCCGTCATTTCCCTAGTCTTTTGTTGTTGTTGTTTTGTGTGTTTTTCCCTCTCTGGCTCCCACTGTAACCCTGACAGCTGAGGTTGTGAAATCCCTTGGATCTGTATCATCATCTTGGAGCCCTCTGGTCCCTTAACTTATTTATGGGATCATGGAAGCTGTATTAGTTATCAGCTACCCCTAAACTTAGCTGTTTAAAACAAAAATCAGGGGTTTCCCTGGTGGCGCAGTGGTTGAGAATCTGCCTGCTAATGCAGGGGACACGGGTTCGAGCCCTGGTCTGGGAAGATCCCACATGCCGCGGAGCAACTAGGCCCGTGAGCCACAACTACTGAGCCTGCGCGTCTGGAGCCTGTGCTCCGCAACAAGAGAGGCCACGATAGTGAGAGGCCCGCGCACCGCGATGAAGAGTGGCCCCCACTTGCCGCAGCTAGAGGAAGCCCTCGCACAGAAACGAAGACCCAACACAGCCAAAAATAAATAAATAAATAAATAAATAAATAAATAAATAAATAAATAAAAATTAAAAAAAACAAAACAAAGCAAAAATCATCTATGATTTCCCAGCTTCTGAAGGTCAGGAATCTGGGAGAGGCTCAGCTCAAGGGCTCGGTTCAGAGATGCTCACGAGGTTCCAGCCACCATGTTGGCCAGGCTGCAGTCATCTCAGAACTTGACTGGGTGAAAGGACCCATGTCTAAGCTCACTCATGGGGTGGCGGCAGGCCCCAGTTCCTCACTGGCTTTCTCCAGAGCCAGTGATACTCTAGAAAGTTGGCCAACAAGCCAGAGAACACTTAAGATGGAAGCTGCCTTTTATAACCAACTATCAGAAGGGACAGCCTGTCACTCTGCTGTATACTCTTTGTCACATAGACGATCCCTGGTACAAAGCAGGAGGGAACTATACAAGATACGAATGTCAGGAGGCAGGGATCATTGGGGGCCTCCATGGAGGCTGGCCACCATAGGAGCCTTTACCCCAGTTTTGTTGTTCAACTGTCCCAGCTCCATGCCTATCTAGATGCTTCCTACATCTATCTATCCTGCTTCAACATGGCACTGAGAGACCCTGAGCACATTTTCTGTGTCCACTGACCAAATCCAGTGAATGTTACACTGACTGACTGTTACCCTGACTGAATGCCTTTTGTGTACCAAATGCCATAGTGGGTACCATGGAGGATTCTGAAACAATAGGAGGTGAGCTCTTATCCTCAAGACCTTTGTAGTATAGTTGAGAAAACAGAACACATGCTAAGATCCTTAGAACCCTTCTCATGGAGAACTGTAGAAATGAACTCAACCATAGCTTAGGCAAAAAGGGGGATTTCCTGTAAGGCCTGTGTAGCTATGGGAAGGGCAGGGGTGGGGACACAGTGGACGCAAGACACAAATCCCACCAGGGATCTTCCCTCCCCTTTCCCATTTCTGTTACTCTCTCTGTATTGGCCTCATTCACTCAGACCGGCTTCTTTCTCATGGCAATCCCCAAAGCTCTGGCAGCTCTGGGTCTACATATTGAAGCTGTACTATGTAGAAGGTAATGGCTGTGTGCAGTTTCAAGTTTTAGAATTTAAGGGAAGGGCTCTGATTGGATCAAACTGATTCCTGGATCAGTCAGCATCCATCCTTTACTTTGTCCAACCCTCATCAGGTGTTGACATTGTGGCAGGCATTGGGATGCATGTGGGAATTACAAAAAAAAACCCCAAAATACAAAGCAGATTCCCTGCTAAAGATATGGTGGTGATTGGCAGTCAGAGAGCAGGAGAGTTAAGAAGCTCATCTTTAGGCCTGAAACCACCCCAGATAGAAGGCTCTGACTGCAAGCAGATCTGCATAAAAGGCGGACAGTGAGAGCGGGGTGATCCCGTAGATTGTGTGAGGCTGTGTGTCATTTCTAGTGTATTCCAAAATTCTGCTTTTTTCCTCTCTCTCTCTCTCTTTTTTTTTTTTTTTATTCAGTTGGGTCTACCTGGTTCTGTCCAGGTTGCTTCTTTAAGATGCCAGTTCTTTGCATAAGAAGCCCTTCCTAGGCTGTGTTCTGAGTAGCACCTAGCTTGCTGAAAAGCACTAGATTTCTAACAAGTCATAATAGTTTCTGACAAGATCTTTCTTTTGAAAGAAAATGTGAGAAAGCAAGGGGGATAAAAATGTCTTTGTTTTCACTGAGGCACAGTCAGAATGAATAATTAAGAAACTGATACAGAATTCAGCAGCATTATCTGAGCTGTTAGTCAAAAGAAGGTGGATGAGGACGTGGGTGTGTTTTGCTTTCCAGACGACAGGTGGAAGTTCTTGAGTCTGTATTTCTGTTAATGGTTCTATCCGACTGGATGATGTGGGCAGAACTCTCTTCTGGGTGCGTAGAGCTGTTTTTCCAAAATGACACACTTAGAACCACTAAATGGCTATTCAAATGACATGATTTCAGGAAAGCGGTAGGGTTCTAACTCCAAAATAACACCCTCAACTCAATGTTCAATATCAAAATATCTTTGTCAAAGAGACAAAATATTTTATTGTATAGTTAAAAAAAAGAGACAGATACAAATATTTCTGGAAGAGTTAGGATACTGATTTAAATTTATATTAAAATGTTAATAAATCATACCAAATGCTTTCCTGGATTTTTCAAAATTGAATGAGGCATGTGCACGTGTATGTGTGTGTGTGTGTGTTTGTGTGTGTGTGTGTGTTTGTGTGTGTGTGTGTGTGTGAATTAGGTTAGGGACTTAGATTTCCAACTCTGCCTAATACACAATTTTGCTTAGAGCTGATTATCATAGTGAATTCTCATTCTACTTCACACCACAAACAAGTCATGATTTTGAATGGGAATTCTGTCTGCAAAATAATAACATAGGGTCAGACATTGGACCCTTTCAGAATATTTGTCTTTTGATGATTTATTTTAACAATTTGTCTCAATATTAGCATTCCAGCGAGCCTAGTTTTTTCAAAACTTAATTCTTTTCAATAGGAACATATGAGTTAACATTTTCCCCTCAAATATTTTGTTGAGGAGCAGAGAATAGTTCAATATTCCTTTCCCAATGTGATATCTTTCACTAGAACATTATCTCCTTCAAATGACAACCTTTGGATACAATTCAAATCAGATAAGGCCTGTTATTTACTTAAGGTCCTTTAAGAGCACAGCCAATTAGAGACCACTGAATAATACTCACATCACTGAGGTTTCCTAGAAAGGGCTCAGTTATGGGGTTTCAGAGCTCCCATTACAAGGCATGGCAGGCTGCCTATTTTCAAAGAGATGTTTAATTTTGGAAATCTGTGATTCCCTTGTTAGACTCACACTCCTTTGATTGTAGGTGTTTCAAAGAAATCTGAGCCCTAGTCAGGCTATTTCTATAAAGCCACCTACTTTTTTTTTTTCTCATAGGTGGCTGACAAGAAAGAATTCAGTAAAAATAGGCTTAATAAAACCGTACTCTGCTTGATTCAACTGACTTCATATCAAGAGTTCATCCAATTTCTATTAATGAAGTACTCCATTAATTCACTTATTCAGCCAATATTTATTGAGGGCTTACTATGAGTCAAGCACCACAGTCAATGCGATAGGTAAGTTCTCCACTCTTATTTGACAACAAGGAAGTGGACAATGAAAATACACACACATATGAGCATATCTGCACCAGTGAACAGCAGATAGCAGGCAAAGTGCCAGGCTGAAAATCCCCACAATGTGATGGGCTAGACTGGGTCAGTACCCTACTTGAGGGGACTTAAGTAGTCTCATTTAGGAGGAGTCACTTATGTGAGGTCCATATGACCAGAAGAAGTTAGGCTTGTGATGACCTAGGATTGACCTAGCATTCAAGGCAGAGAGAAGTTTGCTTCAGAAGCCCCATAGGGGGGACGGCCTTGGCATACTGGGAGAAGAGAAAGAAGGTCCATGTGACAAAGCTCAGGCACAGGGATTCGGGGAAGCGGGCAGGGTCTCGATCACGGACTACTGTGTAGGTCAGCAGAAGGAGTTTAGATTTCATTTTAAGTGCAATGACAGGCCATTGGAGAGTTACGAGCGGAAGAATGGCATGACCTAATTTAATTTTTCTGTGGAAAATGAATGATAGGAGACAAGAGTGGAAGTAGGGGGATCAATTAAAGGGCAATTATAGTAGACTAGGCTGCAATGCAGAGAACACAGAGCCCGGAGAGTGGTGGTGGTGGGGAACCACTAGAGAAAGAAAATATTATATATTTATATCTATAGATACACACACATATGTCTACACGTGCATATACATATATGTATATATTTAAATTTCAACTTTCTGTTTCTATATTATAATAGGTTTCTATTCTGTAATATGCATATCTACCACTGTAGATATGTTATTCATAAATAAATCAACATACATAATGGGAGTGTGTGTGTGCTCAAAAATATTTTATTGATGTGTGATCCAAAAGTTTTGGAAGTCCCTGGTCTAGGGGTCAGATGACTGTGACTTGGATTTGGCGGTAATAGTGGAGATAAAGGGCAGTAGATGCATTTGGGATAAGGTTGGCAGGTAAAATGAACAAGATTTGTTGATGGATCGGGTTGTGCTAGACTCCATGTGGGACCACAAGGATACACACGGCTCAAGACACAGCCCAACCCCAGGGAGCTTGTAGGATTTTCCTGACTTAGGAATGAGGATGTAACAATTTTCGAGTTTTTGTTTTCTTGTCACTTTCACACACAACAGGACTCAAATTTCCTCAAGTGAAAACCAGTTTCTCTTCATGTCCGGGTCACCTCTTTGCACAATTCTTGGGGCCACCTTTAGCATTATATTCTCTAGAGTTGTGTTTTATGGAGTTGAAACATTCAGAATTTTATATTGAGAAGATGCTACTTGTGTGTGTGTGCTGTGTGTGTGTGTGTGTGTGTGTGTGTGTGTGTATCTTCAAGAGTGTTTTCTACGAGAGTGACTCCAGTTTAGGTTTATTCTGCCCCTACCCCCTTCCATCCCTTTCCCTCAAATGAGAGTCTTTACTTGAGACTATAGAAACGAAGGAATAATTTGAGATTTACCAACTCACTTTATGGCTGAGAGCTCAGGTCTCAAGGATAAGAAGCACCCTTCAGGTGGGGCTTGGAGCCAGGAAATGAGGCTCTCGTTTGTTCTTAGTGAATCTGGTTATAAAAGAGTATAACCCTGGGGTTTCCACATGTGATGTGTTTTTGCCCTTTGCCAGGTTTGATGTGGCACATAATACCTGCTCACCTCATCCCTCCCCATCCCCCAAATAACCCACCCACAGCAACAGCATTAGCGAACTCTGTGAAACATTGAACATGTTGTCCCCAGAAGATATTTGTCCTTTCCCGAGTCATTCTCATCTCTGCATTCAGAGAAACTTTCCCTCAGGCAGCCCTGAGCCTGGCTTCACTTCATTCAGCCTCCTTTATCACACAAAACTGTTTCCTTCTTCAGGGCACATGATGCTATGCACTCTTCAAATTATGTTCTGGACAAACTGGATCCCTCATTGAGATGCAATTAGTGTTGGAACATCTACAAAGATAAAGCTTTCTCCATGTTTTTACAATGAGATTGCAAAAATTGGTATATGTTAACAATTGTATTGTTGCTACGTTAAAATGAATTCTAAATGACTGGCCAATGAATGAACTTTCAGAATATAATCTGTATTTACATTAGAGACCATCTTTATCTATTAAATGCACAAACAGAGGCTTCAGTTAGTTGCTGAAAGCACAGTGTACTCTATTTATCCTGAGGTGAAGAACACAATTTTTTTCTAAGAAACAGGAAAATTATCTTTTATAGTGTTACAATGTTTTAGTTTTTCATGGAAAACAAAGCATTAGGCAAGCAGTTAAAGTAGGTTTTGTTGTTACTATTATTATTCCAGTAAGGAGACTTAGAGAAGATTAAAGCTGTTTTTTAATAAGTACAGAGAATCATTATTTTCTAATAAAAAACAGGAGAAAAACTGCTCTGATATTTTGTTGCTATTGCTGTTCTTGGGAAGAAATTAAGGCTTAGACTCTGTGTTTCTGTCTTGAATGTTTGGAAAGCAGTAGAGACAAGACTCCTGAGCTCGAACAGCTGAAAATCAACCTAGGAAAATTGAACATATATGCACAAAATGACTCAAGACACTTGGTGAATCAATAGAAGCCAAGTGGAGAATTCATCATTTCACCTGACAAATACTCTTTGTCTGTAACCCTGCTGCAAGAACTGCAGCACTATGGCAGTATATGGGACTTTGAGTAAAAAGATGAAAATATAAGTTGAAAATGTAAAATCTTCAGGCTTTGGGCACTTGTCATGCTCTCTGACTGCCTCATGCATTTTGAGCATTCTTATAATGTCTGGAGAATTTGCTGCCTGTATCAGTTTTTTGTTGCTGTTATTTAAAAATTACCACGAACTCAGTGATTTAAAAACCACAAATTTGTTGTCGCACAGTTTTGCAGATTGGAAATCCAAGATCAGTCTCTCTGGGTTAAAGTTAAGGGGCTGGCAGGGCTGCATTCCTTCTGCGGAATCTGTAGAATCTGTTTCCTTGCCTTTTTCAGCTTCTAGAGCCTGCCCATCTTCTTTCACCCGAGGCCCCATCCTCCGTTATCAGAGACAGCAGTACGGGATCTCCAACTCTCTCTCTGTCCTCTTCTTCTATCGCCACATCTCCTTGTCTCTTACTCCGACCCTCCTGCCTTCCTCCCATAAAGATTCTTGTGATTAGATAAGACCCACCTGGATAGTCCAGGATGATTTTCCCATCTCAAGATCCTTAATCATGTCTGCAAAGTCCCTTTTGCCATGTAAGGTAACACATTCGTGGGTTCTGGGGATTAGAATATGGACATCTTTGGGGACAATCATTCTGTGGCCCATATCACCTTTCAGTCCAGAATCTGGACTTTTATCCAGAAGCTCACTCTCCCAGCTTTCTTTGTCAGAGCTGGGACCAAGGTGAGGAGAGGGAGGCGTTCGCCTCCAGGAACAAATTTAAGGGAGAATCAAAAAAACTCAGTAATCAAGATAGATCATATTTTAATGTAATATATTTTTTTAAATGAATTTATTTATTTATTTATTTTTGGCTGCGTTGGGTCTTCGTTGCTGTATGCAGGCTTTTCTCTAGTTGCGGCGAGCAGGGGTTACTCTTCGTTGCGGTGCATGGGCTTCCCACTGCGGTGGCTTCTCTTTGTTGCGGAATTCAGGCTCTAGGCGCACAGGCTTCAGTAGTTGTGGCACGTGGGCTCAGTAGTTGTGGCTCGTGGGCCCTAGAGCGTAGGCTCGGTAGCTGTGGTGCACGGGCTTGGTTGCTGTGCAGCATGTGGGATCTTCCCGGACCAGGGCTCGAACCCATGTTCCCTGCATTGGCAGGCAGATTCTTAACCACTGCACCACCAGGGAAGTCCTTAATGTGATATTTTAAAAAAAGATTTTATATATACTACTATATGTATGAAATAGATAACTAATAAGAACCTACTGTATAGCACAGGGAGCTCTACTCAATACTCTGTAATGACCTATATGTGAAAAGAATCTGAAAAAGAGTGGAGATATCTATCTATCTATCTATCTATATATATATAGATATATATATATAACTGATTCACTTTGCTGTACAGCAGAAACTAACACAACATTGTAAGTCAACTATACTCCAATAAAAATTAATTTTAAAAAAACAAAAAAATTTCTAAAAAGTAAAACATTCAAAATTCAATGGTGGATAAAATTTTAAATAAAGACCGGATTAGCATTACAGATTTTTCCTTTTGGGTCCAAAATGGCTCAGCATGACAGTGTCCTTTGCAACAGTATCCTAAGCAAAGGCATGTGACCTAGAAGATACAAATGAGAGGCACTTGTGCGGGACTTGGATTTAGAATGAACCCCAAAGGAAGTAGAGGCCTTGCACGTGGTTTTCATCCTGGCTTGGCTGGGAAGCTGCCAACTGGGAATGCAGAGGTGGAAAGCATGGCTGGTCTCTGAGGTGTGAGCTGCTGTGCTGAGGCCCTTGATCTGGGACAAAGTCAGTGGCCTGTAGGCCATAGGATGGTGTAACTTAGGTTTTGTGCCTGGTCACTTAGCCAGCCTATAAACCTATTCTCTGACTCATCTGAAGATTCTGAGAGCTACCTATTATCCTTGACTAAATTCTTTTTCTGCTTCAATAGCCAATTTGCTGTTGTTAGCAACTAACAACCCTGAATAATGTAATTTATCACAATAAGGACCATCTAATTTGGTTGGGAGAGCCAAGTTAAAGCCACGGGCATGCATCGGTGTTTAAAAAGCAGCACGGCAGTGCTCTAATCAAGGAAATAAAGCATAAAGACCTGATCTAAAAACCCGATCCTAATATTCTCTAGAAACTAAAAATAAAATCTTTATATCTCAGCTCCTCAGCTGGATACTTCCCCAGTTCCAAATTAGTAGCTTATTCAGTGCTTTATTAGTAATAAGAAGATATTGACTTTTTCTCTGCTCACTGAATAACAGATCAATTCTTTCTGATTTAAGTCCCCCCTTCCCCACTTCTAAAACTGGGGTAGAATTGTCTGTGTTTCCAAATTTCCAGACCTATCCTCTGGTTCTTAATTTAGCTGATTTTTCTTTGGAGTGTCAAAGATGGCATTTTGACAGTTTACTCCAAAATTCTCAGAGGATACTTGACTTGTGTAGCTCCATTTTCTTCTTTTTAGATTTTTTTCTTTGTTAACAGCTTTCTTGTCTTTTTATCCAAATCTACACAATTGAGTTGACTATAAAATATTGGGTTGGCCAAAAAGTTTGTTTGGGTTTTTCTGTAAGATGTTACAAACGAACGAACTTTCTGGCCAACCTAATAGACTCAACTATGCATTCAGAAAATGATTTTTTTGATATGATAAGAGACTGAAGGTTTCCGGTTCAAGATCGCGAAGTAGGAGGATCCTGACCTTGCCTCCTCCCATGAATGCACCACATCTACAGCTACATTTGGAACAATTTCCTCTGGGGAAAAAAACCAAAAAACAAAAATAATAAGAGACTGATTATTGATATCACATCACAATCTGTGTCTAGTAGACAATAATGGATACAAATAAGCAAATGTTGAGATTACTAATCAAGGTAGTTGAGGTGAAGTAGGCTAATCTGCTACTTATCCAGAAATTTGGATGGGATGCTGAGACATTTTGGCAAGTTTTCGAGGTGTGAAACTTAGCTAAAAACAGTTTTCAGGCTGCAGTTGTTAGTAGATTCATCTTTAGTGAACTAAAATAATAGTTTTCACATGTAAAACCACGGTCCGCTAGCAGTTCTTCTGTGCTGACTTTCCCCCAAGCCCTCGAGCCCAGCAATTACTAAGGTTTAAGTCAGTTTGTGACAGTTTGATAAGTAGGACACTGTAATGTATGACTGTGAGCAAATCACTGGCCTTCCACACTGAACTGATGTGAAAAATACCCTTTCTTTGATCTCTTTCAAGTGAAACTAATGCATGTTTATTTATCAGGTACTGACAACATGCCCGACATTGTCATAGGTATTACCAGAGATAAAAGAAAAAACTCCAAGGCTTGCCCTCCAGGAACTTAAAATTTAATTGGAGACTGAACATTTTTATTTAAGAAAAACTGTGGAGTAAAATACGGCAATGTGTGGAACTGAGTACAAAATTGTGAGGTACAGATGATGTCTTACATAATTGAAGGATAGAGGATTGCTGGCTAGAGGGAGCCACTTGAGAGGGCTTTCTTGAGAATGCTTATGGTGTAGCATTCTTCTCCACCTTTAGAGAGACTATAGAATTTAGAGTATGACCTAAGTAATGTGAATATGAATTAAATACATGTTTAACTGAGAATATGAATTAAGGCTAGAACGGTTAGGACGAGAAGTAGGTGTTTAGCAGTTTGGATTGAATCAAGAAAAATAAAAGTCACTTAAGGTATTTCCAGCAGAGAGATATTTAATATGGGGAATTAAATTTTAAAATGATTGGAGAGGTTGGAGGAACAGAAAAGGAAGTGGTGTTCTCAGATATAAGCAACTACGGGAGGTGCAGCCAGATGTGCAGCCCTGAATCCCTCTCCCCCGAGCTGTCTGTGATGGTCTGTTGCTTCACTCTAGCTCAGATATAGTGCAGGTGCCATGGAGCCTGTAGCCACTGCTATTGCCCAGAGAAGAAAGATTCCTACTCTTCTTCTACCCTCTAATCTCATGAGAGAGCCTCCTGTTGGCAAAACTTTGACTGCAACCCTGCTAGCAACAGAGTCTGTGAAATGTAGTTTCTAGGCTTCTAGCCCCTGCTAAGAGCCAGCAACAGACACTATCTGGCATGATGTGGAGTGGTTGATGCAAGTGCTATTTTAGAAAGATTTCTCTGGTAGTGACTAAAGTCTTATGTCCCCAATAATGCTTTTTTCTCCCTCTTCTAGCCCATACTATATCCCCTTGCAATTGCCTTTGGGTTTGGTTTTCGTCTTGTTATTTTCTACCATATTAACATTACACAGTTGTTTTTATGTCTTAGTTTTATCTCCTTAACTGGATTTTGAAAGATTGGGAGCACACCTTCATTTATTAACAAATAACAATTTACTGTACAAGAAAAAAAATGCCCTTGGCAATGTTGATGACAGAGCAGTGGACAAGACATTCATAATCTGCTCTAAAGGAGCTTATGGTCTAGTGGGGGAAGCTGAGAATAAAGAGATAAATGGGTGTTTAATATTACATGGTGATAAATGCTATGAAGAAAAATACAGTAGGGTGAAGTGATAGAGAAGGACAGCGGGGGCAGTGGGGAGAGGCTATTTTAAATGTGTGGTCAGGGCAGGATTCTCTGATAAGAGGACCAGTAGGATATGAGAGAGGGGAGCCAGGTGCATATCTAGGGAGAGCGATTTCCAGGCAGACAAAACAGCAAAGGCAGAGTTGAGCACAGCATGTTAGAGGAAAGCCAAGGAGTCCAGTGTTGCTGGACAGAAGAGAGCACAGGAAGGTGGTAAGAAATAAGATCTGAGAGAGGAGAGGGCAGAGGATGCGATGTGTTAGACTTGGACATATATTTTTTTGTATTCCTCGTAGAGATGGCTTTCTTCTGGGAAGATAATATTTCACCTCAATTTCCAAACCCAACACCCACCTCCCCAAACATTATCTTTTTCCCTTTTGTAGTTTATTTTTCTTTCTTCTTTCTGATGTGGGTCTGTAGCTATATTTATTTTTCCCTTTATTAAATTGCAAGGACCACTTGCCAGAATGAGGTATAGTTCGGTTTTTCCTGTGCACAGGTTGCCATAGCAACAAGGCAAATCTTACCCATTTCAGCAAAACCTTATCAATAAAGCAGTCTCATAAGAGACCAATGTTCACATCCTTCAATGTCTGTTATGTTTTTCCTCTGTTCCTTAACCATGACAATTCTCAGATTAATTAGGCAAATGCAGATTGACTGAATGGCTCCACAGAGCAGACACTAAGAAAGAGTGATACTAGAATGATCTTTAACAGTCATAGTGGACAACCCCAAGTTACCATATCGCTTTGGTTTCCCAGTTCCACCACAGCAAATTTTTATCCCTTCCAGGCATAGGCATGCAGGTTCCATGTTGAACATCTGTCATCTATTTAGACTGGCCAGTATCCATTACCTAGAAACCTCAGGCAACAATAAAGCAGTGTTCGGAGGGAGGAAGAGTGTATGCAGTCTTGCCAACTGCTGTTTATGAATGAACAGGTATGTGAGTCTCTGCAAGGTCAAAAGAGAGTGAAAGAAATACGTCTCAAACATTTCCGGTTAAAACTTAAGGCACCTCATACCACTAAAATAAATTATTTCATTCATGGTAAAAACAGGCATATAAACTAAGACATTTTTGTTACAATAAGTTGTACTTCTTGTGTAAAATATTTATGAAAAATTTAAGGAAGAATATTTGTTTTAGTTCAGAGAAACAGTCCAATAGTATGTGTATCTCTCTCTCTTTCTCCACACACACACACACATATATATATGTACGTGTGTACATATATTTATTTATCTATCTCTCATCTATTTATCTATTGACTGATTGACTGGAATTGGCTCACATGATTCCTGGGGCTGGTAAGTCCATAATTGGAATGATAGGCTGGTTGGCTGGAAATTCAGGTAAGAGTTGATGTTTCAGTGTTCAGTCTACAAGTCAAAGGGCAGCAGGCCAGAAGGAGGCAGAATTTCTATGTTACAGTCTTGTGGAAAATATCTTCTTCTACAAGAAACCTTCAACTGATTGAATATGGCCCATCACGTTATGGAGAGTAATCTGCTTTACTCAAAGTCTATTGATTTAAACGTTAAGCACATCCTCAAATACCTTCACAACAACATTTAGACTGGTGTTTGACCAAAGAATTCAGCACTGTAGCCTAGCCAAGTTGACCCATAAGATGAATCATCAAAAAGCTCAAAGTAAGAGATTTGATGTTGATAGTTCTAGTTTCCTAAGGGTAATTTCTTTTTTAAAATGTGAGGGAATAAAAAAGAAGTGAAAGTAGGATGTAAAGAAATATGGCAGCTAGAATAAAAGTGATTCTAATTATTCTAGCAACTTCCTTATCCTTCATTTTTTTTTCTCATTTCCTTAATTGTAGCACTTTTATATGGTAAAACAATTAGGGAAGTATATTCTATAAGTTGATGAAGAATTTGCTTCATCATTATTTTTATATAGTACCATCAAGTTAAAAGATAATCTTTTACTTTGACAATAGAAAACTATCAGAATTTTAATTTTGATAAAACTAAAATGTATATAATTTGAGAGTTTTTTCAGCTAAGATAATTAATGCTTTTCTTTAATGTGGTGTGGTTTGCTTAAAACAAATGATGATTGGTTTTGACAATGAAAATGAATAAAGGACTAAAATCAATTAATTAATTAGTGTTGGGTTTTGGCCCTGCAAGATGTCTCTCTATGCGGCTTATGTGATTTATGCAATTTTCCATGATTATCAGTTTCTATCTTTAGATGATCTTCTCTTGCAAAGCTGGAGCCCATGCCTTTCATATCCTGGTATCATTCTCCTCCATCTGATATAGTCATTGCTGATACTGGAACTATAAACATATTGTAGACCCACAAGGATTGCCACGCTGTGATGGTTAGTTTTATGTGTCAACTTGCCTAGACTATAGAACCCAATTATATAATCAAACACTAACCTAGGGATTGCTGTGAAAGCATTTTGTACATGTGGTTAATTGACTTTATTTGATAAAATGTACAATCATTTTAATCAAAATTAAAATTAAAAATTGAATTAAAAATAAAATAAAATGTATTTAAAAATAAGTAATAAATAAAATATGTAAATTAAATTTAAAAATGAAAAGAAAAGGGGGTTAAGCGGTACAAACTACTACGTATAAAATAAATAAGGTACAAGGATGTATGGTACAGCACAGGAAATATAGCCAATATTTTATGATAACTACAAATGAAGTATAATCTTTAGATACTGTGAATCACTGTGTTGTACACCTGAAACTTATATACTATTGTAAGTCAACTATATGTCAATTCAAAAAATGCACAATCAATTGACTTAAAGTAAAGGGAATTACCCTTGATAATATGAATAGGCCTCATCCAATCAGTTGAAGTCCTTAAAAGCAAAAACTGAGGTTTCTTGGATGAAGAAGAAATTGTGCCTCAAGACCGTAAAATAGAAATCCTGCCTGAATTTCCAGTCTGCTACCTGCCCTATGCAGTTCAGATAACCGCCACACCATGTAAGTCAATTCCTTGAAATAAGTCGCCAAAAAAGTATAGCTACGTATATGTATACTTACACATACATGCATATTTATACATATATACACATATTTATACATATAGACACATACATACATATATACTCTGTTTCTCTGGAGAATCCTAAATGATACATTAATATTGCTTTTGTTTGACTCATCCATTTGCATTGTTGAACTTGGATTCTATCTGTTAAAAATCAGTGTCTACATGACATTGCTTAGTCTAATGGGCATAAGAAGTCTTTTAGGCCACGATGCTATGGATATATATGTGTAAACTAAACAGCTATTTTACTAGGAATGGCTAATAACTTGGAAAACCTTTTGCAAGTTGGATTAAATGGGTTTAATTAAACTAGACAGTATCATCTTATAAAATTAATTTATATAAGTTTGGCCATGGGATTTAACCTTGAAAGTATTAATTGTCAAATATGCCTTTGAGTTGACCATCTAGTAAAAAAAAAAAAAAAAAGACTGCTATAACGGCATTGCCTAAAATCATGTCCAACTGCAAATTATATAGGATCCCTCTGCAAATGGAAGCGGGGGTTGAGAGCATTTGTCGCGTCAGATGGGTGAAGTTCAAAGCATGTGGTAAGGATCCCTGCATGAAATTTCAGTACCTTAAAAAAAGGATGTCAGAACTTGAGCTTGGTTTAAAAACAAATACCAGCTGAGGGATGTGGCTTAGTTTTCTGATGGAAAATACTGAGATAGAGAATAGCACAGAGGCTCAGGTTATGGACTAATTAAGGAACCTTCTCAAAATTACCATCAAGAGTTCTATTCGAGAAGGTGCTGGGTGTAGAATTCATTCTTAGTACTATTCCAGACATGCAGACACAAATATGCAGTCTTAGGAAACTCAGCCTGGAGCCACTTTGTGACAGAGGGCAGAAAACTGACAAGTGTTTCTTGAAAGTAAATTTGCCGTGTGTGTGTTAAAATATGTGGTTTTACAAATTATCACGAGTGCCACCAAACCCACAGTTTTATTACTCATATAAAATGTTCTTCTGCTTTCTTAAGTTAAGCAATGAAATCTGGGGAGGCTGACATATGATTATTTAGAAGAAGTCAGGCAAGCTAGGTCAAGGAAGTACAGGCTTAGAGGGATGATTCTTGGGTGATTTGAATTAAGCTTGGCGTATGGACCCCTTTCTGCTGACACTCTTCTTTTGAAGGTCACCATCTCTCTCATTGTCAAGTCTGGTGACTTTTCATCTGCTGTTATTCTCCAGGGCTTCTGCTGAAGTTACCCCTCCAATACTTTGATTCCTGACTCTTCCTTATCTTGACCAGTTTTTCTGCCTCTTCTCTGTTGATTTCTCTCTTCTTTCTCCCACTCTAATTTGCTCAAGTGCTTTATTCTTTACAGAATGAAATTTAAGAGACTCCCAAGAAAGGCATTGACACCGAAATAATGTAATTTTAGGGGATACTTTTTTCATCAGTGGGAAAATAAATTTCCTAGTTCCAGGTTTTTGTATTCTCCCCTAGCTCTCCTCCTCACCCTTTGTGAAGAAGAGGGTATTTTTAAATCATCATAAAGCATGGAATTATGTTAAGAATCCTTCCAAATTAGCCAGAGAAAGGTTTTTGCTTGCATTGTAGCTGCTTTGCGCTGAAGAGTCTGGAAGATCTCTAATCGAATACTTCAATGAGAGGCAGATGGAGACCCCAACTCGGAAGAGCTTCCTCCAGGATGGAGGTGGGGACATGGGTCCCAGAGGCGGGGCCTGGAGCACATGTTGGGACACATGGGCTGTCTCAAGTAGATCTGAAGTGTAGAAAGCAGGAGTGAGATGAGCCGCAGGGACTCATTCTGAGACCCTCGGGAGCCCCACTGTGTCGGGACTGAAGTTGCCCTTGGAAAAAGGATAGAAATGCTCTTACACATCCTTCACACTTCGTGTATTTGTGAACGACCAGTTTCTCTCCTGGGAGAGGACTGTGCCCACCTGCTCTTCCTGCCATTGCTCGTGACCTTGTAGCACCGTCTCTGGTCTTTGGGAACCACTGGAGATACAGTGGTTGTCTTATCTTCTCTCATTTCACCGAAGCATCGCCCCCATGTGTCTAACTGCCTTCCGGAGGTATAACTTAGATATCCCCATGGTTGAAGGAAACCAACCTGCCCCAAATTGTACGTATCCTTCCCTCTCTCCCTACTGTGTCTCCTGTTCCTGATTCTCAAAGGCATCAAAATTCTCCCAACCAAGAGGCTTGGAAATTTGGAGGTCTATTTAAGTCTTCTTTTATATCTGATGACTCATCTTGGGTCTACTTCAAGTTCTGTAGCTTGTTGGCCTTGGTTCATATCCTGTATCTATACTCCCTTTTCCCTTAACTTTGTGAATGGTCTCATCCAAGGCTTTTTACCTTGTGCCTTCTGACTGGCTTTTTCCTCTTTTTTCTCTATTCCAAACTAAATACTTTAGCTATGTTTGTTTTCTTAAAAGAAATTCCTCTTATCTGGCCATTGCTATTCATAGACTCTCAGTTTATATCTACCTGTCTGGTTTCCAGAGGCCTGAGGTCTAGCTTCATCGTCCGAGCATTCTGATTTCTCCAACACGGCCTCTGCACTCACCTTAGAACGGTCCTATGGCTACAGGGACAGACCTTGCTTACGCTTACCTCACTGTCTTTCTTCCTCATCTTCATCCTGCCCTATATCAACGATGATTTTACATTCTTGCAATCTTCTCTCACTACTTGCAAACCCAGCAAGCATTATTTCCTTTGCATTCTTATAGCTTGTATCACTTATAATATGCTTATATGTTTCCTGATGTGTTTCCTCTCTAGTACCCATTTATTTGCTATGTATACTGAGTATTGTGTTAGGCACTGGATATATGGTGACAGAAGACACAGTCTACCTCCCCATGAAAACAAGTGTTCAAAGGTAATCTCTGATAACTGCACAAACCATGTTTCCTTATAGCCACCAATGAAAGCACTTTGAAAAGCCTTAGTAAGCAATGTACATTTTACCAAAGATTTCCAGGGAAGTAGCAGGAGAGGGTGTCAATTACACAGCCAGTAACTGCATTAAATTCCTGTAAGGACTGAACAATATCATTTCCCGTCTCTGGGTTAAACAATACTGGGCCCAAACATATTTGCCTGTCCCTGTATTAACTGGGGTCAGGTATACTTTCCTATCTGTATGTAACACCACCAACAATCCAACAAAACAAAACACACAAAACAAAACCCAGGAAGAGAAATCTTAGTTATTTGCTCCAGAGAACACTGGTTCCTAGAAGACAAGACTGTGAACCACGAGGTAGCTTGCGCTCCAGGGTTCTCTTCAAAACGCTCACCTCACCTTCCCATCAACCCACAGCTATTATGTTATAAGTCTTAGCCAATCCCAACCAGTTCCCCACCTTGCAAGACCCACCTTAAAATCACTCAGGCCTCAAAACTCCAGATGTATGTTTCCCCAATTTCCTCATTTTGAGACACTGCTAGGCTCTGTCAAGGATTGTTCTCCTTTATGACAGGAAGTCTAGTAAATTTCGCTTTGCTTGAGCAGCAGGTTTTTCTGGTGACTTTTTGGGAGACTGATGAGATATTTTTGTTCTGTCTCAAAACCCTTTATCTTCCTGGCTTCTCCTAATCCTTCATTCACGTGGTTCCCAACTGATACCTTACCCTCAAATTCCCTTCATAAGCAGGTAATTTAAATCAGCCCCAACTGATGAACCCATAGGCCCTAGACAGCCAACTACCACGTAGACCGACGTGAGCATTTATGCAGCCAGGTGAGCCTCTAGCTGAGGATATTAACATGATTGTCTCCATCATGTTAAATAGCACAACTGTACCTAGAGTCTGGATGGTGTGGACATCTCTGTAAAGTTTTTATTCTTTTTTCATTCCTTTCTTCTCTACCTATCTTAGGAGGCTGAAACAGCTGTCTAGCAGCTGCTTGAGAAATAGTTTGAAAGTATAGAATCAGCAGATGGCAGGAAGAAACATTCAAAACTCTGACTCTGCCATACTTCCTCTCTTTTAAGGACAGGAGAGTTTGTTTTCTTGTGTGGAGATAGGTTTACATGAGGATTACACTCCTCTCCAACCAACTTCTCCCATTTTAACACCATGCCGTGTCAACATCTCTGATTTCAAAAAAGAAAAAACAAAAGGGAAGGATATGAGGAAATCCAGAAATTCTTTGGGATTAACCAGTGTTTCTGTGAACCTTTTGGAAGCATGGTGGAATTTTTTAAAGCACAAGTGTGCTTTTAAAAATTCCCCATAAATATAATTTTTAATGACTATATGACATTCCATTATAGGCACACTCAGTAATTTTTCTTTACTATTTCCCTATCGATGGACATTGCTGTTGTTTATAGTGTTTAGGATTTTGAACACTCTTGAGAATAAATCCTTGTCTGCATTCCTTATTATTTCCCTTCAGGATGAATTTCTGCTTGTGGAATTCCTGGATAGAAGGCTATAGCCATTTTAAGGGATTTAACTTCACACTGTACATGGATTTCCCTTTGGAAATTTGAAATGTCCCTTGTGAGATATATTTCATTGCAGAAATGAAACATGCAGCATTAACTGTTGGCATTAGCTGCTGGCCATATTTATATGGAAACAATACTTTTATTTTTTTTAAACTTAAAACAATTTTTAAATTTTACATTGGAGTCTATTTGATTTACAATGTTGTGTTAGTAGTTTCAGGTGTACAGCAAAGTGATTTTAGTTATACATATGCATATATCTATTCGTTCTCAGGTTCTTTTCCCATATAGGTTATTACAGATTATTGAGTAGAGTTCCCTGTGCTATACAGTAGGTCCTCGTTGATTATCGATGTTACATGTAGTAGTGTGTATGTGTTCATCCTAACCTCTTAATTTATCCCCCTCCCCCTTTCTCCTTTGGTAACCGTAAGTTTGTTTTCTAAGTCTGTGAGTCTGTTGGAAATCACACTTTTAACTTTCAATATGCACAAAGTTGTATCTTTGCTTTTGAATAGCAAGCAGACCCAGTGTATGGCAGACAGAGTCTGTCTCTTTAGGAAAAGCCTTCACCCTTTCAAATGCCAGATTCAGGACATGCCAAAATTCTCCATTTCCCACTGGAACTGTGGGATTCTAGGCTTCCCGGAGAAGACAGAGGCCAGAGGGCTGAAGCCCCTTTCTGGTCTTAGATGAGGCGCTCAGTTCCCTTTAGAAGCATTCTCCCCTCTGGGAATGATTTTCTGTGTTTTCTTTTATCAGAACGCATTGTACTTTTGAAAAGCCAGATCCCCTCTCTCCCTTTCCTTAGCCGTGTCGAGAGTGGTGCGTTTTCCTAAACTGCCTAATCAAGCAGAGCAATTAGTGCCCAAGGAGACAGGAGGCTGACTGCCTTGCAGAATGAATGGTTTTCAAGGGAATGGCAGTGAAAGCCCTGCACAGAGCAGGGAAACTTGCCAGAACCTTGTTTGGTGCTGGCCCTCCTGTTTGGTTTTTTGAGGAGTTATTTGTATTTGCTGATGCTCTAATAAACACCCCTTTTCATGGGGCAAATCCTTGAAATAGTTTCGTTCCCACCATGAGTCCTTATCACCAGTCAGACGCTATAGCACAGAATTAGCTGAGAGTAATCATGGTCTCTGCTGTTCTCTGGTAAATTAATCAGCCATCTGGAAGCTGCTGGTCTTTTACCTCCCAGGTGATGGTTTTCTTCAACTGTTCCATCTTCAAATATTCATCAGTTGGCCAAGTTGGTCAGATTCTGTTTTGGACACCCGGGGATGGAGTGATGGATGAGACAGACAAGGTCCCATTTCTCATGGAGCTAACATTCTAGTGGGTGTAGTCAGACAATAAACAGATAAATAAACACGAAATGTGTCAGATGCTGATAAGGAATGCAGAGAATTAGAAGAGCCTGTTGTGATGGTGAAACTCTAGCCCTGTTTGGGTCTTCCAGGAAGGCATCCCTGAGATGAATTCTGAATAATTGCTCAGATTGGTCTGTTTAGAAGAGGGTGGAACATGTCGGGCCAAGGAAGAGATAAGTACAAAAGCCCCAAGGCAAGAAAAGGATTGGTGGATTTAATAAACAGAAAACCAGAAAGAAGGCCACATGGAAAGTACTTAATGAGCAAGGGGGTGTGCTAGGTGATAAGGCTCGATAAGTAGACAGGGGCCAGATCAAAAAGGGCCTTGAAAGTCAGAATAAGGTGACGGGGTTTTATTCTAAGTGTGATAGGAAGCCAATGGATGATTTTAAGCAAGGAATGACATGTGATTTATGTTTTTAAAAACCCACTTTACTGGTTGAGTGTTAACTGTATTGTAGGACCAACAGAGGAAGCAAAAAGGCTAGTGAGGAGCCTATGACATAGGGAAATCCAGGAGAGAGATGAAGATGGATTGGACTAGGATGGCAGCGGTGGAGATGGAAAATGGTGCTGGAATTGGGATATGAAATTGTGTGGGTTTTTTTTCTAACAACAGCAACTCTTCAACACCAACTGGCTGTCCAACAATTCAGTTCAGTTCTGACACTAACTACCCAGAGTTAGCACAGGGCTTAGTTCCAATATGACTACTTCCATTTTAGACACCAGCCTCAACTGGGGTCTCCAGACTGCCTGCATTTATGCCCAGCTGAGTACAAATTTGAGGGTTCCCACAATGCCCTCTTCAGGTTCAATAATTTGCTAGAATGACAGAACTCAGGAAAGAGCTATACTTAGGATTACAGTTATTACAAGGGAGACAGTGAACAGTCAGATGAAGAGGTACATAGGGTGAGGTCTGGAAGGGTCCCAAGTACAGGAGCCTCTGTTCCTTCGGAGTTGGGATGCACCATCCTCCTGGCATGTGGATGCATTCGTCAACCCAGAAGCTTCCTCAGCTTCATTGTTTCAGAGTGTTAATCCAAGTTGCATTGCATAGACATGATTGATTAAATCATTGGCCATTGGTGATTGAACTCAATCTCCAGCCTCATTTCTTTGCCCAGAGGTGGGAGTGGTGAGAAAGTTCCAACCCTCTGATCACACGCTTGGTTCCTCTGGTGACCAGCCCTCATCCTGAAGCCGCGTAGGGTTCCTGCCACCAGTCTCCTAATTAGCATAAACCCAGGTATTGTTGAAAGGGCTCGTTATGAATAACAAAAGACACTATTCCTCAGGAAATTTCAAGTGTTTTAGGAAATCTGTGCTAGAAATGGGGGCAAAGACAAAATAAATATATTTTTTAGTATACTCCAGTATCAGAGGTAGCATTCACAAACTTGGTTGTGGGGAATGCAGAAAAAGAAAATATGGGTGTATTAGTGAGGGTTCCCCAGAGAAACAGAACCGATATAATAACACATGTTCTATAAATTATGTTATCATATAATATTATGTTATACATATCGTGTTACCATTTAATAACATATATACAGATATTATATGTTACCTATCTATCTATCCAAAGAGATTTATTATAAGGAACAGGTTCAGGCACTTATGGAGGCTGGGAAGTCCAAAATCTCCATCGTGGGCTGGCAGGCTCAAGATCCAGGAAAACCAACGGTGCAGGGCCAGTCAGAAGGCAGTCGGCTGGAGAATTTGCTTCTGCCCAGGGAGGCCACTCTTTTGTTCCATCTGACCTTCAGGTGATTGGATTAGGCTCACCCACGCTATGGAGGGTCATGTGCTTTACCCAAAGTTCATCCATTTAAATGTTGATGTCATCCAAAAACACCGTCCAAATTGACGTATAAAATGAACCATCACAATGGGTAACTCCAGCTTCCTTGCTTATGTGTCACCGAACTGTCTGGGTGTCTTAGCTTACTGAATGATGACCTATGTCATAGTTTGAATTTCACGGTTTCCAAAGCCTGCTTAGATCACTGTACATGATTTCATTCTCTCTCCGGCATTTTTCTGGTGGCAGTGAGGACATCGCTGCAAGAAGGGGGGGGAGCTAGAAGTGTTAGCTGATATATTTAGAAGCTGACTGGCAATCTCCTGCCCACCGCAGAAGGAAAGGAATGAAGACTGTGTGGGGCATATGTGTGTTTGCAGAAGCCTGCAGAGTTTCCAACCTGCCTCAGTTCCAGGGGTCTTGGAGCAGCTCCTATACAATCAATATGCTGATCTCAGGGGTAGTCTCTATTTTTGTTTGGCTGAACAAACAGAGCGTGAGCGACGTCTTAGGGGAGGATGGGGTATCCCTCCTGCTGCGCGACCATCAGAGGTGGACGGGCTGCTGGTGAGCGAGGTTGTCGCAGGATGAGGGTGGCACTGTCCTTGGATGCAGATGATGTTCAGCGAGTGATGGCTGTAGGGTCTACAGAAGGGGATCGCTCGGCTCTCCTAAAACTTCTGCGGGTCAAGCAAAGCCCCTTGCATCCCTTCCTCCTGCTCACCTGGCCTCTCTGTGTCTAGCCCTTTCACCAGGGATCCCCAACTCTCTTTTTATTTATGTCCCCTCACTTCCCTAGCCTAGAAGAGTTGTTTTCTGGTCTTTGGAGAGAAAGCCTTCTTCTTCAGGCGTGTTTCTGCCAGGGATTTCCTTCTGTCAGTTTACGCTGCCTTTAGCATCAATTCTGAAGGGCGCTTGCTTCCATTTGGAAATCAGGCTTTAGGAAACCAAAAGCTCTGAGCTTCTGAGCTCATGCAAACAGAACTCCGTGTGAAATGGCCTGGGGTGGAGCAACCTGCTGAGAGTTTTGGAAAGAAAAGGGAAAAACACTGGAGGGGAAGAAAAAATCTTTTAGCATCTCGAAAGTGTTAGCCTGACCTATAACGATCAGGATCTCAATCCAGTATCTTTCTTTTAAGTAATCCACAAAAGTCTGCCTTCCCAGCAATTCCTAAAAGGATAGCTCTTCCACATTTTCAGTAATGTTTTTTTCAAAATGAGTCGAAAGTCTATCCAGACATCTAAGAAAGCTGTGAAAACGACTGAAACATTAAAGTCCAGAGAAGCTAAGTGGAAGTATAAACGATGACCTCCATTTAAAAATTTCCCCTCTCCTTTGACCACGCTTGGTCAGATGATCGATTTGAGTGTGGGAAGAAAATATTAGGATTTACCTTTAAAAAAATCTCATTCTTTATGTTTTTCTACTTTTTTGTTGTTAAAATATTAGTAGCACAGTGAACATGCATATAAGATAAAAGTAAGTGCAGTAGCACAATAAAATGTTTAGGACTCCTGAGCTAGAAATCTTGTAGGTTTACATTTTCTTTTGTAAGCCTGACTTTCTAAGTCATTGGTCCTCAAAGCCTGAATTGCTTAAAAAAAATCTTTTTAATTGAAGTACAGTTGATTTACAATGTTGTGTTAGTTCCAGGTGTACAGCAAAGTGATTCAGTTTTTAATATAAATATACATATATATAATATATATAATATAAATATACATGGCTGATAAATTAGGGGTTTTGGGAATAGCAGATATACACTACTATATATAAAATATATAAACAACAAAGACCTACTGTATAGCAAGGGAACTATATTCAGTATCTTATAATAAACTATAATGGAAAAGAATCTGAAAAAGAACATACACACACACACACACACACACACACACTCACACAACTGTTTGGGCCCAGTAATCTGAATTTGAAGAAGATTCCCAAATGGCTCCTGAACAGATGTTTGGAAAAGAACTCAAAGTGTTAATTTCCAATTGCTCCTAGTATCTCCATGTGAAACAAAAGAGAGCATGATTTACCTGCAGGTTTAGACTGAGACAACTTGCCCCAGATTATAACCCTTCACAAGGTTTTTCTAAATTGCAGCAATGGCCCACCATGTGTTCTTGGCCCCTGTCCTATATCCCTGTAGAGGAAAGAGACCATTTGAGATGTTTTACGGTAATCTTTAAAATTCTTGCCTCTACATGTTTTCATTGCTCCCTGTACTGTGAGCGAGCAGTCATATCTCTGCATTTGCCCCTTGTCATTATAAACAATGTTACAGCGACCTCAAATGATGCTTCCATTGGCCTGCTTTTCCTGCCCCCAAAGAATGGTCCTCCATTTGCAGCAGACAATTTTGCCATCAGAACCTTAATAGTTACATGCAGGTGTGCTCCCAGTAACACTGGAGGGGGGTGTGCCCGTGAATGAACTAAAGACGTGACCTTTTAAATATCACTTCTCTTAAGATCTCAAATTGTGGGATGAACACTGGGAAAATGTCATGCCAAATGTTATACAGCCTGACTGGTATAATTTATTCCATTTGCACTAATGGTGGAAAACATTTGTGTTTTTGCTGTATGTTATTTCCCCTTTCCACAGAGCCTAGCAAAGGAAGCATCAAAGGAAAATAGCAGAAGGAGGGTCATTCGGGCAATGGAGAAGCCATAAGCTCACCTAGTGATGTTCAAGCTGGGGTGTGCCTGCCTCGTGTGGTAAGAGCCGGCTTTCCAAGGCTTGGGTGGAATCCTGGAGGCTTTTTAATGGATTCAGATTCTAGACCCTCAACTTTAAATATTCTTTTTCTAGGAAAATGATCTGCCTCTGCACATGTTCTTGAAGGTGCCCAGCCCTCTCCCACCTCTCCTTTCACACCTCCTTTTTGCTGCTTTACAAAGAATAGCTTGGTTGGTGGTGATCATTTTGCAACATATAAATGTATCGAATCAACACATGGTACCCCTTAAACTTCCACAGTGTTATGTGTCAACTGTCAATCTCAATAAAGCTGGAAAAAAAAAGGAAAAATAAAAAAGAACAGCCTGTCTCTATCAGATGATAATTCTTATTATGTGACCTTGTTCATGATGAAAAAACTTCAGTAAGGCCAAGCAATATGACAACTCAAAATACTATATTGGTGTCAGAGAAGTTTCTTTTAATCCAGGCACCAGAACCTCGCCTATCTACTTTATGAAGAGATGTCTTTCCCCCAAATTTTGCTTTTCATTGAATATTAATGATCAATCTTATTATGTTGTTTGATCAGTCGTGGACTAATAATAATATTATTGAACCTGAAACATTCATCCCTCAAATTTCTTTTTTTTAATTTTTATTTATTATTTATTTAATTATTTTTATTTTTGGCTGTGTTGGGTCTTCGTTTCTGTGCGCGGGCTTTCTCTAGTTGCAGCAAGTGGGGGGCCACTCTTCATTGCGGTACGCGGGCCTCTCACTATCGTGGCCTCTCCTGTTGCGGAGCACAGGCTCCAGACGCGCAGGCTCAGTAGTTGTGGCTCACGGGCCCAGTTGCTCCGCGGCATGTGGGATCTTCCCAGACCAGGGCTCGAACCCGTGTCCCCTGCATTGGCGGGCAGATTCTCAACCACTGCGCCACCAGGGAAGCCCCATCCCTCAAATTTTAACTCAGAACTATATGAGCACAATGGGTTAAACACTATATAAATCTAAAATTATCTACACGTTTGATTGTTAATGGTTGAGTGAGCAATAAAAGACACTCAGACAGAAATATATATCATCTTATGGTAAATTGTATGGGAAAATGAAATAAAAACATGATTTCAAGGAGAAAGGGAATAATGTACAATTTGTGACTTTTACAAAAGAGCTTATTCCCGTATTTTGAAAATCAGTGATGGGAAACATCAAATTGCTCTGATATTTAAATCAACAGTTTTGTTTTAAAATATCACAATTTAAATATGATTCCAGGAATTCTATCCTTTGCAACCATTTAAACTAACAATACAAAAATTTTGTACCTCAACCTAAAATGGGGTATGTAACCAAAAGTTGGAAGGTCTAACCACTTGCTAACAACTTTCATAGCTGCTGCTGGAGACATTATAGAATAGACTCACTTTTCTTTCCAATTATTTCTCTGGTTTTTGTTTAGTCGTATGTTTAAAGTTGTTTTCATGAATTCTTTTTTTCCACAGAATGGAGGACCTTGAACTCTTAGATGATGATGGAAAAGAGCTAGTAAAGATGAAGAGATGGAAGATACAGATGAGAGAAGGGAGCACTGATGGACCAAGGCCCTGGAGAAGGGGGCCATGGAAAGGACGAAATGCACAAGTGCCCTGAAGAGATGTGCCTTTTTCTCTGACTGGTGGGAAGGAAGTGAAATAAACATGGTGAAGGAAGTGAAATAAACATGATGATGGTGGTGACAGAGGATCACAGTATTGTTTACCTAGTAAAGACAAATTGCCTCAATTTCTTGCTGAATATAGAAGCAATTTTTTTGAGGTTGAGGATAGCAGGAGTTGAGTAGTTGCCCTGCTCCCATCCCCCACCAAATTGTGAAATGGTGCCGAGCATCATGTTGCATCCTTACTATGGAGATTTTTATGTGAATCAAATATTGGGCTTACTCTGTTCACAGCTAATTTTTAATGAAATTTTGCCTGTAGGAAAGAAGCCTGCTGATTTGAAATTCTTCCCCCCAAACTGTTGACCTGTAACGATTCTCATAGTAGTTGATTCTATTAGGATTTGGAGGACTTCACTGTTTTCACTGATGTATCAATATATTCTTCACTGTGAGTCAACCCACAGTCTTGTCTGGGGCTTTGTGAATCCCAGGCCCCTCTGGGCTCTGCACCAATCTATTTAAATTTGAGAACGGGAGGGACCTTGGGGGTTACTGAATGGGAACCTGTGTGTGGATGCAGCATGATGGGGCTGAAGGCTCACAGGCAGAGGCTCATACCTGTGTCTGGGAGAGAGCTGGCTGGCGTAGTCGGCTGACAGTCTATCCCCAGACATTTGGTCCTGCCTGTTAGTTTCTTAAGCTTGACCTTGGCATCACTGTTGCTCTCATTCTTTTTTTTTTTAAAATTTTTATTGGAGTATAGTTGCTTTACAACATTGTATTACTTTATACTGTACAGCGCAGTGGATCAGCCATACGTATGCATATATCCCCTTTTTTGGATTTCCGTCCCACTTAGGTCACCACAGAGCATTGAGTAGAGTTCCCTCCTGTGCTATATAGTAGGTTGTTGCCCTCATTCTTTACCCCATGTCACCCCTTTCTTCTGAACCATTCTCTGTGCCAAGGATTCACAACAGAATGTTAGGACTAAAAATGAAGGAGTTAGTAGCACTGCCTCTCCACTCTGGGACTCAGAAACAAAAACCTTGCCCTTGATCTCAGATTAAAAAAATCTTTACCTTAGCTTTTTCTTTTTAATAAAAATTTATTATTTAAAAATATTATTATTATGTTATTTTAAATAATAATGTTATTATTTTATTTATTAATATCGTTATTTTCTGGTGGAGAGCACAAGCATCTGATATACATTTTACATGAATGGTTACATGACGTAACACACATACTATTTGTTTACCTCCTGCCTCCTAAGCTTGACTCTATGCAACGCTTGTTATGCTGACAGACACGTCACGGGCTTAATAGAATACAGATCATATTTTTTCTGATCATAATAATCCGTTCTTAGAGAAGCCTGATGAACCTTGTTACCTGGAACCGTAGGCATTTCAGGTGAGCAGATGGTCGAATTTGACTTAGTTTAGAAAAGGGCTATTCAATCAGTTTGCAGCTGCAAAATGTGGGCTGAGCCTGCACCTCCCAACTCCCTGAATGAAGGGAACTGATGTGCGAGCTCCGACCTCGGGGCAGGTTTTGTTGCAGGGAGTGAAGCGATGCTCTGTTGCAGAGTCTCCCTGTCCAATTCTCTAGCTCTTCTCCTTTCTCACTTTTGTATTATCTGCACTTGGATTTGGGAATAGATTTGACCATCTGTTTGGTTTTTTGTTTTCTGTTTTTTAATAACGTAAGACCTCATGGGTGCAAATCAAAAGCCACAGATTCCTGAGTGCAGGAAATGTAACTTAATTTATTTTTCTATAATGGAATTTAATTCTTATTACAAGCCTTCATTCTACCAGGCAGCAAAACCTTTAAGTTAATTTAGCAACCCTCCTCCCTACCTCCCACAGTTTGTATGGGGTCCAGCCTCATTTCCAAGGAGCTTTAGGACATGTCTCTCCAAGGTGGGGGGTCAAAGGGGGTCTGGCTGTCTCCATCATCAATTCACATCACCCTCTGCTGGGGACGCTCATTCCTGCCTGCTTTTTGTGCATTGATTTATTCAGATCACCTTTCTTCTGGATCCTCTGGCTCTTAGTCCAAATCCTTGGTGAGCATGGCCTATAGAAAAACCCTCGCCCTCCTCCAACAGGTGGCTGGACCTACCTCCTATCTGAGTAACAATCCTATTTTGCTCCACCCTCACTGTGCTGACACAAGTCATTCAAATCTGAGGGCCTGTGCTTTCCTAGGACCTATCTGGATGCTTCTACGAAGGGGGTCAAGGTCCCAAGCCTATGTGTCCTTTGGGAGACAGGAAGGACAGTGGGGTCTCAGGTACCCACCAGCTTCGAGTTCTCTGTATCTACTCTGAAATCTTTCTCCCTCCCTCATCTTGCCTAAGAAAACTGCATCTCAGCTAGTGGACAGAAAAAATAGCATCTGGCTGACTATTGCTTCTAAATTTTTTCATACCTGGACCAAGGCTTCCAAAGCTCAGAAGCTGAGCCTTTCTCCTGCCCTTCTGTCCTTCTTTATCCCACCAACTGTTTTTATCGTTCACAGCACTTTCATCAGTTGCTCCTTAAAAAACAGAACAAAAAACAATTGTTTGTTCATTGACTTCCCTCCACTAGAATATAAAGGTCCATGGAGACAAAGATTATTTTCAGCACTTAGGACAGTGTCTTGCACATAGAAGGTGCTCAATAAAAATTTGTGGAAAAAAATAATGGATGAATAAATGAGTGAAGTTGACCCTTGTGTCCTTTTGAGTTATTCCTTTCTGGAAGCAGTATCATAGCCTGAGTTCGAGGGAGGGCTACAAGGTCACAGCTCACAGAAAAAATAAACTTGGTTAATATCTCAAAATGTTCTCATTACATATATACACAAGATGATAACAATACCATTTAGTTTATTATGCGGATGGAGTTGATGTTTTCCTAAAGATAGATGAATCTCTTCCTGGTTCCCTTCTGGTGGGGAGATTTCATTTCCTGATGTGCTTGCCAGAAGGAACTTGGCAGAGATTTGGAATGTAGCTCAACCATTCATCTTGGGATAGCTCAGTAGAGATTTTTGCTCCCAGTTATATCATGTGTTTTAGCCAAGTCACTGCAAAGTCCTTGTTTACATTCCTCTTAAAAACTTTTGATATAGCTGGTTGCAGAACCACTGCAGAATGTAATAAAATATAAAAATGAAGACACTAGTGGGAAATGGACTTGAAGTTCATGGTGTTATTTTTTTTTTCCTACCAGATATATTAGTAAGGAAAATACATCTATAGATAGATAGATTTAGTTTTACAGAAATAATATTTTTTCTAAACTACTTTGCTCTTAATAGAACTGTAGCTCCTATATTTTCTCTAAATCTTAATTGAGTGTTAAAGAACATAAATATTTTGAAAAGATTTACTAATTCACTCATTTATCTCCAGCTGAGATAGAAGACATGAAAAGTATACATTGAGGAAAACCAGTGAGAATCCCTAAGGTCATAAGTCTTAGTGAAAATTCTCCTGGGTTACAGAGAGGAGAAAGCTTAAGTATAGCTTCTCATAGATTATAAACACAAGCAAGATTATATTTTAAATCATATGTTTATTTTTGATACTAAATGATTACTTTTCATTTAGGGAACTAATGTCTTTTTAGTCATTTAAAAATACTTGGCCGGGGGAGACCTTCAAGATGGCGGAGGAGTAAGACGTGGTGATCACCTTCCTCCCCACAAATACATCAGAAATACATCTACATGTGGAACAACTCCTACGGAACACTTACCTGAAAGCTGGCAGAAGACCTCAGACTTCCCAAAAGGCAAGAAACTCCCCACGTACCTGGATAGGGCAAAAGAAAACAGAAAAAACAGAGACAAAAGAATAGGGATGGGACCTGCACCAGTGGGAGGGAGCTGTGAAGGAGGAAAGGTGTCCACACACTAGGAAGCCCCTTAGCGGACGGAGATGGTGGGCGGCGGAGGGGGGGAGCTTCGGAGCCACGGAGGACAGCGCAGCCACAGGGGTGCGGAGGGCAAAGTGGAGAGATTCCTGCACGGAGGATCGGCGCCGAGCAGCACTCACCAGCCCGAGAGGCTTGTCTGCTCACCCGCCGGGGTGGGCGGGGCTGGGAGCTGAGGCTCGGGCTTCGGAGGTCAGACCCCAGGGAGAGGACTGGGGTTGGCGCTGTGAACACAGCCTTAAGGGGGCTAGTGTGCCACAGCTAGCCTGGAGGGAGTCCGGAAAAAAATCTGGAGCTGTCAAAGAGGCAAGAGACCATTGTTTTGGGGTGCGCGAGGAGAGGGGTTTCAGAGCACTGCCTAAACAAGCTCCAGAGATGGGCACAAGCCGCGGCTATCAGCGCGGACCCCAGGGACGGGCATGGGACACTAAGGCTGCTGCCGCCTCCACCAAGAAGCCTGTGTGCAAGCACAGGTCACTATCCACACCGCCCCTCCCGGGAGCCTGTGCAGCCCGCCACTGCCAGGCTCCCGTGATCTAGGGACAACTTCCCCAGGAGAACGCACAGCACACCTCTGGCTGGTGCAACGTCACACTGGCCTCTGCCGCCGCAGGCTCGCCCCGCATCCGTACCCCTCCCTCCCCCCAGCTTGAGTGAGCCAGAGCCCCCGAATCAGCTGCTCCTTTAACCCCATGCCGTCTGAGTGAAGAACAGACACCCTCAGGCGACCTACACGCAGAGGCAGGGCCAAATCCAAAGCTGAACCCCAGGAGCTGTGCGAACAAAGAAGAGAAAGGGAAATCTCTCCCAGCAGCCTCAGGAGCGGTGGATTAAATCTCCACCATCAACTTGATGTACCTGCATCTGTGGAATACCTGAATAGACGACGAATCATCCCAAAATGAGGCGGTGGACTTTGGGAGCAACTGTAGACGTGGGGTTTGCTTTCTGCAGCTAATCTGTTTCTGGATTTATGTTTATCTTAATTTAGTATTTAGAGTTTATTTTCATTGGTAGATTTGTTTATTGATTTGGTTGCTCTCTTCCGTCTTTGTTTTTTTTTTATATATACAGATATATATATATTTTTCCTTTTTCTCTTTTTGTGAGTGTGTATGTGTTTGCTTCTTTGTGTGATTTTGTCTGTAGAGCTTTGCTTTTACAATTTGTCCTAGGGTTCTGTCTATCCTTTTTTTTTTTTCTTAGTATAGTTTTTAGCACTTGTTATCATTGGTGGATTTGTTTTTTGGCTTGGTTGCTCTCTTCTTTCTTTCCTTTTTTATTACTTTTAATTTTTCATTTTTAATAATTTTTAATTTTAATAACTTTATATTATTTTTTCTTTCTTTCTTTCTTTCTTTCTTTCTTTCTTTCTTTCTTTCTTTCTTTCTTTCTTTCTTTCTTTCTTTCTTTCTTCCTCTCTCACTCTTTCTTTCTTTCTTGTTTTCTCCCTTTTCTTCTGAGCCATGTGGCTGACAGGGTCTTGGTGCTCCGGCCGGGTGTCAGGCCTGAGCCGCTGAGGTGGGAGAGCCGAGTTCAGGACATTGGTCCACCAGAGACCTCCCAGCTCCACGTAATATCAAACTGTGAAAGCTCTACCAGAGAACTCCATCTGAACGCTAAGACCCAGCTCCACTCAACGACCAGCAAGCTACAGTGCTGGACACCCTATGCCAAACAACTAGCAAGACAGGAGCACAAACTCACTCATTAGCAGAGAGGCTGCCTAAAATCATAATGAGGTCAAAGATACCCCAAAACACACCACCAGACATGGTCCTGCCCACCAGAAAGACAAGATCCAGCCTCATCCACTAGAACACAGGCACCAGTCCCCTCCACCAGGAAGCTTACACAACCCACTGAAACAAACTGAGCCACTGGGGGCAGACACCAAAAACAATGGGAACCACAAACGTGCAGCCTGCAAAAAGGAGACCCCAAACACAGCAAGTTAAGCAAAATGAGAACATAGACAAATGCACAGCAGATGAAGGTGCAAGGCAAAAACCCACCAGACCAAACAAATGAAGAGGAAATAGGCAGTCTACCTGAAAAAGAATTCAGAGTAATGATAGTAAAGATGATCCAAAACCTTGGAAATAGAATGGAGAAAATATAAGAAACGTTTAACAAGGACCTAGAAGAACTAAAGAGCAAACAACAATGATGCACAACACAATAAATGAAATTAAAAATTCTCTAGAAGGAATCAATAGCAGAATAACAGAGGCAGAAGAACGGATAAGTGACCTGGAAGATAAAATAGTGGAAATAACTACCACAGAGCAGAATAAAGAAAAAAGAATGAAAAGAATTGAGGACAGTCTCAGAGACCTCTGGGACAACATTAAACACACCAACATTTGAATTATAGGGGTCCCAGAAGAAGAAGAGAAAAAGAAAGGGACTGAGAAAATATTTGAAGAGATTATAGTTGAAAACTTCCCTAATATGAGAAAGGAAATAGTCAATCAAGTCCAGGAAGCACAGAGAGTCCCATACAGGATAAATCCAAGGAGAAACACATTAAGAAACATATTAATCAAACTACCAAAAATTAAATACAAAGAAAAAAATATTAAAAGCAGCAAGGGAAAAGCAACAGATAACATACAAGGGAATCCCCATAAGATTAACAGCTGATCTTTCAGCAGAAACTCTGCAAGTCAGAAGGGAGTGGCAGGACATATTTAAAGTGATGAAATGGGAAAACCTACAACCAAGATTACTCTACCCAGCAAGGATCTCATTCAGATTCAACAGAGAAATTAAAACCTTTACAGACAAGCAAAAGCTAAGAGAATCAGCACTACCAAACTAGCTTTACAATAAATGCTAAAGGAACTTCTCTAGGCAGGAAACATAAGATAAGGAAAATACCTACAATAACAAAACCAAAACAATTAAGAATATGGTAATAGGAACATACATATCGATAACTACCTTAAATGTAAATGGACTAAATACTCCCACAAAAAGACATAGACTGGCTGAATGGATACAAAAATAAGACCCGTATATATGCTGTCTACAAGAGACCCACTTCAGACCTAGGGACACATACACACTGAAAGTGAAGGGATGGAAAAAGGTATTCTTTGCAAATGGAAATCAAAAGAAAGCTAGAGTAGCAATTCTCATATCAGACAAAATAGACTTTAAAATAAAGACTATTATAAGAGACAAAGAAGGACACTACATAATGATCAAGGGATCAATCCAAGAAGAAGGTATAACAATTGTAAATATTTATGCACCCAACATAGGAGCACCTCAATACATAAGACAAATGCTAACAGCCATAAAAGTGGAAATTGACAGTAACACAATCAGAGTAGGGGACTTTAACACCCCACTTTCATCAATGGACAGATCATCCAAAATGAAAATAAATAAGGAAACACAAGCTTTAAATGATACATTAAGCAAGATGGACTTAATTGATTTTTACAAGACATTCCATCCAAAACCAACAGAATACCCTTCTTCTCAAGAGCTCACGGAACATTCTCCAGGATAGATCATATCCTGGGTCACAAATCAAGCCTTGGTAAATTTAAGAAAATTGAAATTGTACCAAGTATCTTTTCCAACCACAACGCTATGAGACTAGATATCAATTACAGGGAAAAATCTGTAAAAAATACAAACCCATGGACGCTAAACAATACACTACTAAATAACCAAGAGATCACTGAGGAAATCAAAGAGAAAATCAAAAAATACCTACAAACAAATAACAGTGAAAACATGACAACCCAAAACCTATGGGATGTAGCAAAAGCAGTTTTAGGAGGGAAGTTTATAGCAATACAATCCTACCTCAAGAAACAAGAAACATCTCAAATAAACAATCTAACCTTACACCTAACCAATTAGAGAAAGAAGAACAAAAAACCCCCAAAGTTAGCAGAAGGAAAGAAATCATGAAGATCAGATCAGAAATAAATGAAAAAGAAATGAAGGAAACGATAGCAAAGATCAATAAAACTAAAAGCTGGTTCTTTGAGAAGATAAACAAAATTGATAAACCATTAGCCAGACTCATCAAGAAAAAAAGGGAGAAAACTCAAATCAATAGAATTAGAAATGAAAAAGGAGAAGTAAAACTGACACAGCAGAAATACAAAGGATCATGAGAGATAACTACAAGGAACAATATGCCAATAAAATGGACAACCTGGAAGAAATGGACAAATTCTTAGAAAAGAATAACCTTCCGAGACTGAACCAGGAAGAAATAGAAAATATGAAGAGACCAATCACAAGCACTAAAATTGAGACTGTGATGAAAAATCTTCCAAAAAACAAAAGTCCAGGACCAGATGGCTTCACAGGCGAATTCTATCAAAGTTTTAGAGAAGAGCTAACACCTATCCTTCTCAAACTCTTCCAAAATATAGCAGAGGGAGGAACACTCCCAAACTCATTCTACGAGGCCACCATCACCCTGATACCAAAACCAGACACAGATGTCACAAAGAAAAAACGTACAGGCCAATATTACTGTTGAATATAGATGCAAGAATCCTCCACAAAATACTAGCAAACAGAATCCAACAGCACATTAAAAGGATCATATACCATGATCAAGTGGGGTTTATCCCAGGAATGCAAGGATTCTTCAATATATGCAAATCAATCAATGTGATAAACCATATTAACAAATTGAAGGAGAAAAACCATATGATCATCTCAATAGATGCAGAGAAAGCTTTTGACAAAATGCAACACCCACTTATGATAAAAACCCTCCAGAAAGTAGGCATAGAGGGAACGTACCTCAACATAATAAAGGACATATATGACAAACCCACAGCCAACATCGTTCTCAATGGTGAAAAACTGAAACCATTTCCTCTAAGATCAGGAACAAGACAAGGTTGCCCACTCTCACCACTGTTATTCAACCTAGTTTTGGAAGTTTTAGCCACAGCAATCAGAGAAGAAAAAGAAATAAAAGGAATCCAAATCAGAAAACAAGAAGTAAAGCTGTCGTTGTTTGCAGATGACATGATACTATACATAGAGAATCCTAAAGAGGCTACCAGAAAACTACTAGAGCTAATCAATGAATTTGGTAAAGTAGCAGGATACAAAATTAATGCACCAAAATCTCTTGCATTCCTATACACTAATGATGAAAAATTGGAAAGAGAAATTAAGGAAACACTCCCATTTACCATTGCAAAAAAAAGAATAAAATACCTAGGAATAAACTTACCTAAGGAGACAAAAGAACTGTATGCAGTAAAATATGACACTGATGAAAGAAATTAAAGATGATACAAACAGATGGAGAGATACCCCATGGTCTTGGACTGGAAGAATCAACATAGTGAAAATGCCTCTACTACCCAAAGCAATCTACAGATTCAATGCAATCCCTATCAAACTACCAATGGCATTTTTCAGAGAACTACAACAAAAAATTTCACAATTTGTATGGAAACACAAAGACCCTGAAGAGCCACAGCAATCTTGAGAAAGAAATATGGAGCTGGAGGAAACATGCTCCCAGACTTCAGACTATACTACAAAGCGACAGTAATCAAGACAGTATGATACTGGCACAAAAACAGAAATATAGATCAATGGACAGGATAGAAAACCCAGAGATAAACCCACGCACATATGGTCCCCTTATTTTTGATAAAGGAGGTAAGAATATACAATGGAGAAAAGACAGCCTCTTCAATAAGTGGTGCTGGGAAAACTGGACAGCTACATGTAAAAGAATGATATTAGAACACTCCTAACACCATACACAAAAATAATCTCAAAATGGATTAAAGACCTAAATGTAAGGTCAGACACTATAAAACTCTTAGAGGAAAACATAAGCAGAACACCTTATGACATAAATCACAGTTAGATCCTTTTTGCCCCACCTGCTAAAGAAATGGAAATAAAAGCAAAAATAAACAAATGGGACCTAATGAAATTTAAAAGCTTTTGCACAGCAAAGGAAACCATAAACAATACAAAAAGACAACCCTCAGAATGGGAGAAAATATTTGCAAATGAAGCAACTGACAAAGGATTAATCTCCAAAATTTACAAGCAGCTCATGCAGCTCAATATCAAAGAAGAACCAACCCAATCCAAAAATGGGCAGAAGACCTAAACAGACATTTCTCCAAAGAAGATATACAGATTGCCAACAAACACATGAAAGGATGCTCAACATCACTAATCATTAGAGAAATGCAAATCAAAACTACAATGAGGGATCACCTCACACCAGTCAGAATGGCCATCATCAAAAAATCTACAAATAAATGCTGGAGAAGGTGTGGAGAAAAGGGAATCCTCTTGCACTGTTGGTGGGAATGTACATTGATACAGTCACTATGGAGAACAATATGGAGGCTCCTTAAGAAACTAAAAATAGAACTACCATACGACCCAGCAATCCCACTACTGGGCATATACCCTGAGAAAACCATAATTCAAAAAGCGTCATGTACCACAATGTTCATTGCAGCTCTATTTACAATAGCCAGGACATGGAAAAAACCTAAGTGTCCATCAACAGATGAATGGATAAAGAAGTTGTGGTACATACATACAATGGTATATTACTCAGCCATAAAAAGAAATGAAATTGAGTTATTTGTAGTGAGGTGGATGGACCTAGAGACTGTCATACAGAGTGAAGTCAGAAAGAGAAAAACAAATGCCGTATGCTAACACATATATATGGAATCTAAAAAAAAAAAAAAAAAAAGTTCTGAAGAACCTAGGGGCAGCACAGGAATAAAGACGCAGATGTAGAGAATGGAGTTGAGGATATGGGGAGGGGGAAGGGTAAGCTGGGACAAAGTGAGAGAGTGGCATGCACATATATACACTACCAAATATAAAATAGATAGCTAGTGGGAAACAGCCACATAGCACAGGGAGATCAGCTCGGTGCTTTGTGACCACCTAGAGGGGTGGGATAGGGAGGGTGGGAGGGAGACGTAAGAGGGAGGAGATATGGGGACATATGTATATGTATAGCTGATTCACTTTGTTATAAAGCACAAACTAACTCACCATTGTAAAGCAATTATACTCCAATAAAGATGTTAAAAAAAAGACAAAGAAAAAGAAAATAAAAGTAAAAATACTTGGCCCTAACAGACCCATCCGTTACAAGTTAGATATTGGAGGTTGAAAATGTAGCTTCTCTTTGTAGATTCTGGGGCATTTGAAGATTTATTTCTAAGAAAAAGGATGTGCCTTCCACATAATTCAAGCTGTAATCAAGTCTCTCCTTTCTGGTAACTCCCGGTTCAGATGTTTCTCATTTTGTGCAGTACCGCTCCCTTGAAGATGCTACTAAACCAGATCATCTTTTAAATGTACTGAAAGCGCTGGCTGTAATAAATCACGAAAGGTGATCTCTTCTCCAAACTCAATCACTACCTCTAATGCAGCTGACTTTTAAATTTTAATTCCCTGAGGCTTGACTTAAAGCTTGGCTCGGGGCCAGGCTGCCATTAGGAGATTTGTGTGGTGACTCCAATACACTCTGTGTAATTGTCCCCAGGCTTCTGAATGGTCCCAACAATAGGGCAAGATGCATTTTTATATAGCTTTGTAGAAAAAAAAAAAAAAGACATACTATGGAAATTTAGTTACAATATCCACTTTACATTAGCTTTTATTGCTCATGTGCATATAAGTAATCATATAGATGTAATTAAATTGGATAGGAAAATTTCTCCCATTTTTGTATTTTTGTCATTATAGAGAGAACTCAAATAAGGGATCGTTTTGTCATGTGGCCACACAAATCATGACATTTTGAGTATCTATACGTATATGCTTGAAGATCACGATCTTGACCTCTTTCCTTGACAAATGGAGCAATTTATCAATGATGTGTTCTAAGAGCTGGTAGAAGGGACATATTACAGGGTCTCTGTGCTTTGATTGCTGTTTTTTTACTTATGTGTCTCCTGGAAGAATGCAGACCTGCTCCAGAGTTCAGCTCGCTGCGGTTGCTGTGTTGCCAGTATTACTGTTAGTACTTGGGGACCGTTGTTTCCTGTTTACCTGGCATTTGGGAAAAAAGATTTCCCAGTGAGAGTTACACTTTGAAATCAGCTGATGTAGCATTAGAATAATCCTATACAAAAGATTCTTAAAAGAGACAACATGGCTCTTAGGACCCTCTAACCCAGTGAAAACATTCTTTCCTTAGCTGTGTTACACCATCTTTCTGCAGGGAGGCTCAGTGCACTTGGAAGCCTGGATAAAAGGGGAATCACAAGGCAGACAGGGTATTACCCATCTAAGCGCCATCTAGGGAAAGTGAGTTTTAGTCAAGAAACGTCAAGCGCTAAGGTTGTCACTGCCCCTATTCTAGAGGTCATAGCCCAACAACGTTAAATTTCTTATTCATCTTACTTCTTGTGTTCTAATTCCACCTTCACCAGTCCACTTACTAAAGACAGTTCTTCCTTTCTCTTACAGGTTTGCGTGGCATTTCTGAGTTGACTGAGTCAATGAACATTGACGTATGTCAATGGATATTTGTTCCTCTTACGTATTTGGTTACTTGTGAATATACACCTGAAAGACAACAGATCTAATGTCCAGCATACACCAAATATGTGTTCTTATTTGTTCAGTCAGCAAGGACCCATTGTGCACCTACTACAGCTAATGCCAGTGTGCAGGTCCTCTTGGGAGAGAGCCAGGGTCAGCACCAGTTCCCACTTGGAAATATCTTCAGGCCCTTTCCCTGGCTCCCTCCTGCACTTGGGTCTTTCTCAGTGTTTGATGTGGTCCTGTTGCTGCCAGATGCTCATTCAACCTCTGAAAAGCTTTGATAATTTTCATGAGCTTTCTGGGTGGCAAAATGAGGGAGAGCTCTGCTCTGAAGGTGAAGCTTTTGAAAACCCGGAAGTTCAAATGGCCCTCTAGTGTCACTCCCAGGGCTGTATCTTCTTTGGTGGGTGGCTCTGGGAGTTTGGGAAAGACTCCTTAGCACACAGCAATATTCTGACCAACAGTTGGTTGTAAAATCTTGGGGCCATTTTGGAGTTAAAAGGAACTGGATAGATGATCTGGAATAGCATTTACAGTTTTGGAAGGAAACTGAGATTCAGTGGTTAAGTCACTTGGCCCCAAATATTTTGATTTGCTTTCTGTGACTTGGGGCAAGTTTCCAGCAGTTTCTAGGAGGTTCTGTCTTTTTTTTTTTCTAGGAGGTTCTGTCTTGATCATGGGTGCTTCTAACACTGATGGTGATACTCCTCAAATTATTAAGATTCAGTTCAAGCAAACTCAACTTTACTCAAATTACACTAGAAAGTATTACATAATAATAATTTTGAAGAAATAGTGAAAAAATACATATAACAGAAACTATTGTGTTGTAGGGTGCACCAAAGTGGTCTAGTTCTGATGAACACCGTACATCAATGGGGCAGCTAGCTCAGGAAAAAGGCATGTGACTCTGTCTCTGTTGTTCCCCTGCATTTTGTTGTATCAATTTGCTATTCACTGTTACTTGTGTTACTCAGATTTATTGTAGTCCAGCCATGGCTGAGAGCCTCTAAGAGGCAGCTGTGGTAGGCTGGCTTCTCAGCGGGCACATGATCATCACTGCCTCGTGGTCCATGGCCTTGTGTTACTCTCTTCCCTCCAGCATGTCTGAACCTAGTGACTTGCTTCCAACGAACAAACTATGGCAAAAGTCTGGGGATGCCTCCTCCAGGATTAGGTTACAAAAGGTTAATTTACAAAGGGTTGTGACTTCCATGTTGCTAGTAGACTCTCTTCATCGCCTTCTCGGCTTGAACATGGTGATTGAAGCAAGCTGCCATGATGGACAGGCCAACGTGACAAGGATTGGAGGGTGCCTACAGCCAACAGCGGTGAGAAAGTGGGATCCTAAGTTCAACTGCCTGTGGGGAACCAAGTCCCGGAACCTATCCCACGAGCTTGGAAGCAGGTTTTTTCCCCATTTGAGCCATAGCCCAGAGCACACCTTGACTGCAGCCCATCAGAAACCCTGAGGTGAGTGGATGCAGTAAAGCCATGCCCGGATCCCGGCCCACAGAAGCTGTGAGATAATAAATGTGTGTTGTTTTAAGTCGGTACATTATGGGAGTAATTGGTCATGCAGCAGTAGATAACTAATGCGATAGCCAAGGGGTAAGACAAGTTCATAAACATAAATCAATTTTAAATGCATAGCTGACCACACTAATTTTTGCATTACACATGACCTTACCTTGGCCATTTCAACAGGAAGAGTGTTTTGAATGAAAATGCATTCAGACATAAACACGCAAAACTCCTCTGCTCCTTTTAAAGGACGATGAAACATCATCTGTGACTTAATATAAAATTTAAATTGCATCAGACTTTCCAGATTAAAGCAATTGTGAAATGTGGAGAGAAGAGGATATAACATGTGCCAGCATCATATTAATAATTACACAAATCATAACAGCAACTATTTATTGAGTGCCTGACATATGCTAGGTCACGTGTTAAGTAATTCTGAACCTCATTTCATGGAATCCTCTCACAGCTCTGAGATAGAATTAGATTATCCTGATTTTTCTGCTGAGGGAAAAGATGTTTTGACAAGTTTCCCAACAGATAGTATGCAGCAACGATGACATTGGGACCTGTTGTGCCTTGTTGGAAAGCTTGTGTCCACAATTTTCAAGCTTGAAAAGTTGTGTAAAGTGACACCCATCTCTCTCTTATGCTTTGTTCAACCAATGGGAGCAGTCACTAAAAATGCTACCTTTGTTTAGTAGAAAACAAAACCAAAATACCCCCAAACTTCCTGACTCTAAAAGTCACTAATTTTCCAAGGGCGTGCTTGCAATTAATCATATTCTGTTCTGTGAATTTTTTTTTTAATGCTTGTTCTGTCATATTAGTTTTATTATTGTTTGACCTTTTTATCCCACAAATTTTTGTTGTATTCACAAAAAGGCTCCTTGAGGACAGGAACACTCTTTTATACTTCAGTGTCCTCAGCCATGTCTGGTACCGTACTGTACAGATGATAAGCATGCAATAAATCTTTTTTGATGAATTTGATTACCTCTGAAGTGAATACAGTGATAAGCTGAGAGATCATGTCTTTCTAGAAAGTCCTGTCAGCTTTGCATAAGGGGCCAGGGTTGTTGAGCAAGAGCTATGGTTTGGGCTGGGCTGAGAATCAGAAGATGTTACAACAAGATCAGCCCTAGGAATATTCCCAGGTACAGCCTTGCTCCTGGGCCACTCCTGAGAGTGTCTGCAGGTTAATTAGGTAATTAACTCCAGGACTGAGGGGCTTCCCAGGATTTTCAGTGCTAAAACCAGCAAAGTCCTAGACAAACTGGGATGAGCTGGTCATCTCAGCAGGAATGTTGTTATGGACTGAATGCTTCTGTGCCCCTCAAATCCATATTTTGAATCCCTAACCCCCAGTGTGACTGTATTTGGATTAAGGAAGTAATTAAGGTTAAATGAGGTCATAAAGGTGGGGCTTTGATCCAATAAAATTAGTGCCCTTGTAAGACACCAGAGAGCCTCTTTCCCTGCCATGTGAGGACACAGTAAGAAGGCAGCCGTCTGAAAATCAGGAAGATGACTCTCACCAGAACGTGACCAGGCTGGCACCCTGATCTTGGACTTCCAGCCTCCAGAACTATGAGAAACAAATGTCTGATGTTGAAGCCACCCACCTATGCTATTTTATTATGGCCAAACCCAAGATAACCAATACAAATATGCATTTGGTTGGGGAGTGGTGCTGTTTTTGCTACATTTCTGTGGTTTGTTTTTTTTTCTATGTATTTAAACTCATCCAACCAGCTAACTAACCAACCAGCTAGCTAACCAACTAACCAACAAACTTCTGGGCATCTTAATAGTGTACAGGAGTACACATTTCGTAAATGGTATATGTTTCCTATCAGAGATGTTAGCTAGATTTAAACAGTCAGTTTTAGGGTGGAAGATTTAATGGCATTTTGAAGGTCATTATCACCAATATTTATCTGCAATGTGCAGACAGAGCCCCTGGGTCTTTTCCATGTTACAGATCTCCTTTGAAGTCCTGGAGAGTTTTGCCCACTGAGCAGCTATATATGGTGCAGGGAGGAATAAAACCAGGGAATTAGCGTGAACTACAGGTCCAAGAGAGCTGTATCAAAAGCTCACACACCAGGCTATTTAACTTGTTGGCCTGCTCAGTAGAAAGATACCTGCTGGGCAGGGTGGGTTTGAAGAATCAGATGGAGAGAAATATAAATGAGTATAATTCACACTGTTATTTCTTGGCTGCACTCATACATGGCTGAAACGTTTTTTTCTGCCCCAGAGCTGGCGTACACCTCTTGCTACTTTCTCTAAACTAGAAAGTACACTGGCAGCTGAAAGGTGGTGGAGAAAATTGCACAACTGAGCTATTTTTTTTACTTCAAGTTATTTTAAACTTTTGGTTGGCATTACCTGGTAGTTCTACTGTGTTTCTTTAGTAGCTGTTACCCATTTGCTGAGGTTGTCCTTTCACACCTTCCTCTTGCACTCAAGCCACCACATCTTCTCCTTCATCAGATGACTTTGCATCATTCTCCATGGAGATTTGAAAAAAAATGCTATCGGACCTAATCCTGCAACTTGTTACCACCAATTTTAATAATCTACCCCCACCTGTACCTATATCTTTCTCTCCTACTCAGTTATGGTGGAGGAAATGTTCCTCTTCCTGCAAGACAAATCATCTCATGTGAGCTCAGTATGCTTCTTTGTTCTACGTAGGTAGCTTCCGAATTGGTCACCAGTGAGACCCATCATGTGCCCTTGTGCAAGCTCCTCACTTAGAGTGTTCACTGGATTTAGTGATTTGTTTCTAATGAGTAGACTATGGCAAAAGTGATGGGTTGTGGGACTTCCCTGGTGGCGCAATGGTTAAGAATCTGCCTCCCAAGGCAGGGGACATGGGTTCAAGCCCTGGTCTGGGAAGATCCCACATGCTGCGGAGCAACGAAGCTCATGTGCCACAACTACTGAGCCTGTGCTCTAGAGCCTGTGAGCCACAACTACTGAGCCCACGTGCCACAACTAATGAAGCCCATGTGCCTAGAGCCCGTGCTCTGCAACAAGAGAAGCCACCGCAATGAGAAGCCCGTGCACTGCAATGAAGAATAGCTCCCCTTCACCACAACTAGAGAAAGCCCGTGTGCAGCAATGAAGACCCAAGGCAGCCAAAAATAAATAAATTAATTAATAAATAAACTAATTAATTAAAAATAATAATAATAATGAAAAAAAACTTTAAAAAAAGTGATGGGTTGTCACTTCCACAACTAGGTTATAAAAGACTGTGATTTCTGTCGTTTATTTTTTATTTTTTTATAAATAAATAAATAAATTAATTAATTAATTTATTTTGGCTGCGTTGGGTCTTGTTGCTGCGCACGGGCTTTCTCTAGTTGCCATGAGCGGGGGCTACTCTTCATTGCAGTGCACGGGATTCTCATTGCGATGGCTTCTCTTGTTGTGGAGCACGGGCTCTAGGCACACGGGCTTCAGTAGTTGTGGCATACAGGCTCTAGAGCACAGACTCAGTAGTTGTGGTGCATGGACTTAGTAGCTCCGCAGCATGTGGGATCTTCCCGGACCAGGGCTCGAACCCATGTCCCCTGCATTGGCAGGCGGATTCTTAACCACTGCGCCACCAGGGAAGCCCTGTCGTTTATTTTTTAATTGAAATATAGTTGATTAACAATGTTTTGTTAATTTCAGGTGTACAGCAAGGTGATTCAGATATATAAGTATATATATATATGTATGTATATTCTTTTTCAGGTCTTTTCCATTATAGGATATCACAAGATATTGAATATAGTTCCCTGTCCCATAGAGTAGGTTCTTGTTGTTTATCTATTTTATATATAGTAGTGTATGTCTGTTAATCCCAAACTCCTAATGTACCCCTCCTTCCTTTCCCCTTTAATAACCATTAATTTGTTTTCTATGTCTGTGTGTCTATTTCTGTTTTGTAAATAAATTCATTTGTATCATTTTTATATTCCACATATAAGTGATATCATATGATATTTGTCTTTTTCTGTCTGACTTAGTATGATAACCTCTAGGTCCATCCATATTGCTGCAAATGGCATTATTCCATTCTTTTTTATAGCAGAGTAATATTCCATTGTATATATATACCACATCTTCTTTATCCATTCATCTGTTTATGGGCATTTAGGTTGCTTCCGTGTCTTAGCGATTGTAAATAGCGCTGCTATGAACACTGGGTTGCATGTATCTCTTTGAATTAGAGTTTTTGTCTTTTCCAGATATATGCCCAGAGATGGGATTACTGGATCATATGGTAACTCTCTTTTTAGTATTTTAAGGAACCTCCATACTGTTCTCCATAGTGGCTGCACCAATTTACATTCCCACCAACAGTGTAGAAGAGTTACTTTTTCTCCACACCGTCTCCAGCATTTATTATTTATAGACCTTTTTAATGGTGGCCATTCTGACCGACGCGAGGTGATACCTCATTGCACTTTTGATTTGCATTTCTCTGATAATTAGTGATGTTGAGCATCTTTCATGTGCCTGTTGGTCATCTGTATGTTTGACTTCTGTCTTGCTTTCACTTTTTCTTCATTTTCTTGTAGAATGGATCAGGAGTGGAAATGTTGTCATTAAGACCATGCGTCTCCATGTCTGGGCTCCATTAGTGTAATTCTGAGGTTCATTCTTTACTTGTGGTGGCAGTGATAGCTTCATGTTTCCATTGTTTCATAGGCAGAGTAACAGACTACGCAGCTTACAGAACATAAAAACATGTTTGTTCTCTGAGTTAAAACCTTTTCATCATATTTGATAAATACAAAGTTAGATATCTCAGTATGCGTTTTTCTATGAATACTTTGGCTGTTAGTTATATATCAATTTCTCCTTATTTGCTCTCAATTTGAGTCTTTCAACCTTACCCCAAGCTAGTTGCCATAGATGAGGAATTGATTAGGTCCAAACCTTTTCCTTGGGAGAGAAAAAGATTGATTATTTTAGAAGATGGAAGATTTTCTTGATGACTTAACATAATATTGACCTGACAGAAGAATGGGAGGAAAGAGCTGGTACTCTTGGAAGCTGTCCCTATGCTAGTCACTTTCAGCTTTGCTTCCTATGGGCAGCCTGACTCTGGGTGAACACAGCATTGTGTAGCTCAAGGTTCTAATAGTTTAAAATTTTAGCCCTTTAATAAAGAAAAAGCTTCCCAAAGAACTCAGAAGTATTTCCCAGGTGTTAAGTCTACAAACATGTTTCTGATTTGTCCAGGGGCCTGGGCCTATAGCAGGTGCCACAGGCTCCATCAAAAAGCAATGTGTGAATATTAGTTTATACGAGATTCTGAGTGCAAATGGAGACATCAGAGGATGATGGAGAGTCAATATCATCTGGGCAGGAAAATCCTCTCTGGATCTCCACTGTGTATATGGCACATAATAAGCACTAAATAGGTATGTATTAACTGACTTGAGTGACTGGATCATACATAGGATAGCTAGACATTGAGGTGGAAGTAAAAAAATAAAAAAAAAGAAAAAGAAAAAAGCAGACTGCTACCTGAATAGCTGGCTGCTTGCTGAATTTAATCCTTACACTCTGACAAGACTCAGTAAATGTTCCTTTGTATAATCAACTGATACTCAATTAACTTGTAATAACTGCCTTAATAATTCTAGAGCAGTAATTTGAGTCTCCTGGAAAGTTGTCTAGCATTTTTCTTTGTTTGTCTTTCTGGGGGAGTGAGCCACAGGTATTAATTACTGGGTGGGGATTCATTTTTTTCATTCTTCTTTTTTAATACAATGATGAGTAGTTTGCACTAATATTAAATAGTTCTTAAGAGTTTTTAAAAGTAATTTGGAAGTTATTAATAATTGTTGGACAGAGAGAAGATTTTATTCAGTGGTGGAAGCACATGGTAAAAGAAAACTGGCTTAAGTTGCTGAATTTCTGCTTCCATTGAAAAGTTGATTAAAAATGAAACTGGAGATCTGTAATTACCCCAACGGAATGATTATGTGACATAAAAAAACTGGTCACCCTAGGTGGTTAACTGCATGATTAAGAAACAGTAATGGCGTGGAATAACGTGAACCTTGCCTCTAGTCATCTCAATTTGCATTCTGGTTTTGTAAAGCACAAATAGGTTAACTGAATACCAAAGAGCAGTGAACATGATTTGCATCTTTACATGGTGATTAAGAATTCAATAAATTAGAATATAATATTTATACCACTATATGACCAAAATATCCTCTCAACTTCCTGAGTCTGTGAGGGTTGAAAGAAAGAAAGGCCATATTCTTCAATTATGCAATGGATAACTATTCATTTTCTAACATTTTTCCAATGATTGCTTGCTGTAAAAATGTAAAATGGTGCCAGAAGATTTAGCATGTATTATTCACACTGTAATTTTGGTTATTTTCTTTTAGACTTTTTTCCAGTGCATATTTTTTAGAACAGTTGTAATCATGTTGTACTTATAATTTACCCTGACTTTTTAAAACGTAGTGTTATAAATGTTACTTATGCTTGTAATAACAAAAAATTTGGAAACACGGTAAATATGCACCATACTCAATGACTCACAACACTCTTAATGGCATTGGTTATGAAAATATATCATTTATTTAACAATCTCCATATAACTGGTTATCTAGACTCTATTTTTTGTTATGTTATTACGAAGGAAACAAATATTGCAATGTATGTTTTTTTATGCACATAGATTCTTCCAGGGTTTTGACTGTTTTCTTAGGAGAAAATTCTACAAGGGAAATTAGTGGGTAAAAATTTGTAAACCTCTTTTTAATGATATTTGATGTAAAAGGACCTATTTGTTTTCAAGTGTCATTGACTAGCTTAGAAATAAAGGGAGGATTTATTAGATGTAAAGGATCGTGCAATTAACAGTAGGAAGGGAAAGCACATCTGGAAGACTGAAACCAGGGACTTAAATGTCCCAGGGCTTTTTCTGACTATTTCTTTCCAAGGCTCAGCGGTCAGCCTCATTTCATTCATTTGCTGGTCAGCTTTTTTTCCCTCCCCCCTCCAGAGGGAACACAGCCTCTCCAAACTCTACGTTTCTACCAGTAACGAGAGACAGGATTTAACTCTAAGAAAAAAGGTCCTAGAGAACTACCTTAATCCTGGCCTGGCTTGGTCCAGGATCTGCTATGGACCAGTCCACACTGGCAAAATGGGCAAGATTCCATAACAGAGAAAAGGTCTCAGAGGCCCAAGTCTTTTTATTAGGTCCATTTCTAGAGAATGCAGAACTTAGATGAGCTAGGTGTCTTTGTTATTTGTGTCCATATATGATCAAATTATCAGCTGGCAATCCTATCAGGAATATATAAATGTACTAGTTTTACAACTTCTTGACCAGTATTCTATCAGTGTAGCTGAGTGGGAGATGCAAGGTCATACGGCATCACTTCAACCCTATTCCACTTGTCATAGTAGGTCACAAAGCTAGGCCATGTTCAAGGAAGGGAGAAAGAGACTACCATTTGATGGGAGAAATGGCATGGGTGATAGTTAATTTTATGTGTTAACTTGACTGGGCTACGGGGTGCCAGACATTTGGACAGACATTATTCTGGATGTGTCTGTGAGAGTGTTTCTGGAGAAGATTATTTGAATTGGTCCGCTGAGTAAAACAAATGGTCTTCCCTAATGTGGGTGGGCCTCATCCAATCAGTTGAAGGCCTGAATAGAACAAAAAGGCTGCCTGTGTTCCTTGTCTTACGGATCCTTCCTCCATCTTCAAAGCCAGCAATGGTCAGCTGAGTCTTTCTCATACTGCAATCTCTCTGATTTTGACCTCCTATCCTCTTCTTCCCCATTTAAGGATGCTTGTGATTATACTGGGCCCTCCTGGATAATTCAGGATATTCTCCTTATCTTAAGTTTGACTGATTAGCAAATTTAATTTCATCTGCAACAGTAATCCCCTCTCACCATGGAACCCAAAACATTCATAGGTTCTGAGGATCAGGACAAGGACATTTTTGGGTGGGTGGGCGATGGCTTTATTCTGCCCATCACGGTTCCTAGGGAATTTTGAGAAGAAACACAATTCTCTGAAAATAGGAAGTCAACAGTTTTTTCTTGATTTGGTAGCATTTATATGTTGGCACAATCTCAAACATATTAGGTGCTCAATAAATAATTGTTTGTTGGATGGTTGGAGGGGAGAGATAGAAGACAGTAGTAACTGGACCCTGTGAATTTTGCAGGTCTTGGTAACATGGATGAATATTTAGGAACACATTTGAATGTATCACTGGAGACCTCCTGTGAATGAGGAGCTATAGAGCAGGACTTTGTTTTCAGATGTTTGCTTACCGTATGATATTTGGGAGGAACATGGACAATACCCTGGGGAATTTGAAGTATGTGAGTGATGCTTATTAGAAAGGAGGTGGAACATCTAGAATCATAACTTGCATTATATGTGGTCTGGGTCAGAAGTGCCTTATTCAGGTATTTAAGTTATCTAAGGATGGTGAGAGCGTAGAAGAGAATATTCTTTCTACCTTGTTATAGGTGTTAATGATGACCGGGCTGAATGAATCAACTTCAAGGTCCAAAATAGGCAATTGGACTGTGGGATTAGGAAAGGCTGACATGCCCATGGAAGCCAGTTTAAAAGTTTTTCCAAATTTGTTGTGTGGTGTAGGCAATAGGGTAGATTCTCCAAAGAAGCACTTTTTCTTTTTATTTCTTCAACATAAAAAGGATTTTCCTCTCTGGTCTGAGTGCAATGCTCTGTTAGTTTATGATGCATCAACTTTACAGAGGATGTCTGCTTTATTTTTTTTTGAAATTCCATGAACCTTGAAATAAATTCTTTTTATTTAGTATTCTTCATATATGTGTAAACAAAATGTTCTACTGAATCTAAACAACCAGAGCTTTAAATTTTGAACAACTATGAGAAAATTGAGGTTTTTCTCTATTTTCTCAAACCAGAGAGTCAAGAAAAAAACACATGTAAACTCTACTGTGGTTCTTCACTCCCAGAGTTAGCTTTAATGACTAGCCGTTCAACTGAGTTTCTCTCAGGATCTAGGGCAGAAAACTGCACTTAAAAACCCACTGGGATGTTTTTTGTTTGGTTCAGGGTGAGTGATGTTGACATGTGATAGAGGATATCTTTTGAATTATCTCAAGAATAAGAGCCTTAGTTTTATGAGCAGGGAGTTTCAGTATGTTTTGTGTCATGAATAATCCTCATGACATGGTCTATGACGCTTTAACATTTTGGAACACAGGAAAACTTTTAAGTCTTAATAAAGTAAACAAGTAGCAGTATGTTGTTACTTTTTTGTTCCAACTTGAAGCATTATACTTCAGACTCTGTATTATATACAGGAATTTAAATGTGGTTTTATCAATATATTTAGCTTCACGAATATTGTAGGAAATGAGGCTTGATATTCTGCTTCATAATGACATATATATCTATACATGTATATTTTTATCATAAACTTTTTATTTTGGAATAATTTTAGGTTTGCAGAAAAGTTACAAAGAGAGCAGAAAGTCTCATATACCCCTACCCTGGCTTCAAATTTCCCCTTATATCGTTATCTTACATTACTGTGGTGCATTTGTCAAAACTAAGTAACCAACACTGCTACATTCTTATTAACTAAACTCCAAAGTATATTTAGATTTCACCAGTTTTTCCTTAATATCCTTTTTGTGTTCCAAGATCTCATCCAGGATACCCCATTGCATTTAGTGTCTTCTCTCCTTTGTTTCCTCTGTTCTGTGATAGTTTCTCAGCATTTTCTTTTTTTTTTTTCAGTTTATATATATATATATATATATATATATATATATATATATAAATAATATATATAAATATATATTTATATAAGAATATATATATTCTTTTTCAGATTCATTTCTGTTATAGGTTGTTACAAGACCTATACTGAGTATAGTTCTCTGTGCTATACAGTAGGTCCTTGTTTGTTATCTATTTTATATATAGTAGTGTGTATCTGTTAATCCCAAACTCCTAATTCATCCCTCCCTTGCCCCACTATTCCCTTTGGTTACCATAAGTTTGTTTCCCATGTCTGTGAAGTATTTTCTTGTTTTTCATTTTCTTGATAGTTTTGAGAGTATTGGTCATATATTTTATAGAATATTCCTCAATTTTGGGTTTGTCTGATGTTTTCCTCATGATTAAACTAGGTTATGGGTTTAAGGGCAGAAAACCAGAGAGGAAATGCCCTTCTCATCACAAAGTATCAGGGGTTACATGATGTCCGTGACTCACTGTTGGTGAAGTTAATTTGACCACTTGGTTAAGATCATGCTTACCAGGTTTCTGCGCTGTAGAGTTACTATTTTCTCCTTTCTTTGGAAGTGAGTTGCTAAATCTAGCTCACATCTAACAGAGTGGAAGGATTATGCTCTACCTCCTGGAGGAGGGTGTGTATCTACATACATTATTTGGAATTCAAAATCATATTTTGATCGTGTTTTTACTTTAAGGATTTTACCCTCAGTAGACCTGTATTTTGTGTGTGTGAAGAAAGGAAATACCATGTACAAAGGCCTTAGTGCAAGCTCTTTCTTATTGTCTCTGTCCCGAGTAAAGAGTGGGTGTCTGTGGGCTTCCCTGGTGGCACAGTGGTTGAGAATCTACCTGCCAATGCAGGAGACATGGGTTCAAGCCCTGGTCCGGGAAGATCCCACATGCCGCGGAACAACTAAGCCTGTGCGCCACAACTACTGAGCCTGCCCTTTAGAGCCCGCGAGCCACAACTATTGAGCCCGCATGCCACCATTACTGAAGCCCATGTGCCTAGAGCCCGCAAGCTACAACTACTCAGCCTGCATGCCACAACTACTGAGCCCACGTGCCACAACTACTGAAGCCTGTGTGCCTAGGGCCTGTGCTCCGCAACAAGAGAAGCCACCGCAATGAGAAGCCCGACACTGCAACGAAGACACAAAGCAGCCAAAAAAAAAAAAGAGTGCGTGTCTAATGCCATATTGACACTCTTGAATCTTTTGTCTGAAGCGCTGAACCATATTGACATATGCAGGATTATGGTGGAAGTAAGTGGAGGGAGATTTGCACATTCTTTGGAATGTATTCAGATGAAGTGAAGCTCAATTCTAAATATGGAATATAATAAACTCATTAACTTTAAACCAAAGTTAGGGTATGACAGACTCCACATAGTTGCACATGTGTATGTCTCAGTTTCCGTTGCATCTCCCCACACACACACTTAGTGGCCTGCTGACGGTTAGGTTCTACCGTGATGTGCATTACTGCCCCCTCTCTTGGACCTTAGCATCCATTCATAGAGCAGATGTTAAGGGTTCAACTGTGTCCCTCAAAATTCATATGTTGAAACCCTAACCCTCAGAATGTGACTTTATTTGGAAATAGGGTCTTTGCAGATGTAATTAGTAAGATGAGATTATTAGGGTGGGCCCTAATCTATTTCACTAGCGTCCTTACAAAAAAGGGCAATTTAGTTACCAGACGCACACACTGTGAGAATATCACATGAAGATTAAGGCAGAGATCAGGGCAATGCTTCTACAAGCCAACAACACCAAAGATTTCCACCAAAGAAAGCACCGGAAGTTAGGCGACAGGCATGGAACAGATAGATTCTCACAGAGCCCAGAAGGAACCAACCCTGACAACCCCTTGATCTTGGACTTCCAGCCTCCAGACCCATGAGACAATAAATTTCAATTGTTTCAGCCCCTTAGCTTTTTGTACTTTGTTACAGCACCTTTAGCAAACTAATACAGTAAATAATTGAAGTTGGACTGAGCAACCCAGCTTTTGTGGCTCAGAGCTTGGTTGGTTGTAAATCTTTTTCTTGGTCGTAGACTCCAGAAGGAATCTGCGACTTCTCATTTACTATAAGCCTTTCACAACGGTGCACTTCTACTAAATGTTCATTTAAGATTGTTCATATTGAAATTTGTATTATTTCTGGCCATATATAAGGTCTTTGCCTTCCAAAATCTCCTTCAAATCCTGACAGCTATCGTGATGACAAGCTAATGCTGGTTTTGGTAGTCAAAGTCCTGCCCCCTTGGTGGGTGAACCAACAGTTGAGGTGTTCAGCTGTGCGTGATTTGGTCATAGGTAAGGTGAGCTGCATGCTTTCCTGATAAAGCACTGTTACCTTTCAGGGTGGAATAAGATGTGGTTATTCATCTAGCATTTGAATTGACAAGTTTTCTGCATTTTCTATTAGAATCAAGCACACACCATTTTTCCAGACAGCACTGCATTAACCATGGCTCCACACCCCACCTGTGGCTTGGGCAGGGCAAAGGTGTGAATAACTCCATACAGCTGTGCCTGGCACCTAGTGGGCCAGGAAAATTGGTTCCCAACTCATTTAGGGACCAGAATATATTCACTTTCCATGAAAGAATTAATTACTTAAGTGATGGACTGGGGAGTGGAGAAAAAGGGTGGCGAGTGATTATATTCATTAAAGGGATTTGAAAATTAACTCCTTGAAAGATATTATTATATACTAGTATTTCTCCAGAAGAGTTCAACTTATTTCTTAGGCTTGCCTAAGTATCATTATGTCTACTTAGCGTTTAAAGGAACGGAAATGTGGAAATGAAGGAAAAATTCAGAGGTGCACCTCCCCTCCCTACTCTAAAGTTTAAGTCAAATGTAATTGAAACTAACATTTCCCAAGGAAGGTAGCTTGGACATTTGAGTAGGCAAATGAAAACTTGGCATTTTTGTTTATTTTCAACAAACTGTTGTCAAGTACAATTCTGGTAGCTTGAGGGTTGTGGAAGGTGAAACAGGCTGCCTCAGTCCTCAGATGTGCCCCCTTTAAAGGAAGAAATATGAGACATGGGTGAGATGGTGCTGCCTAACTATGGAGGGTGAACACAGCTAGTGAGAGACCATTGGGCAATGGATTCTATGAACTGTTTAATCGAGGGTTACCAGTTAGGAGCAGATGCAACTTTCAGGCTTGGGTAGCATATATGCTGCTGAATTCACTTCTGATATTTTATAATAGGCTTTTCATTTTTAGAGCAAAAATTCTAATTCATCTCCAAATGTGCCTGTTCCATCTCTTTTTATTTTTTTTTTAAATTTATTTATTTATTTTAGTTTTGGCTGTGTTGGGTCTTTGCTGCACACGGGCTTTCTTTAATTGTGGCAAGCGGGGGCTACTCTTCGTTGCAGTGTGTGGGCTTCTCGTTGCGGTGGCTTCTCTTGTTGCAGAGCACCGGCTCTAGGTTCAAGGGCTTCAGTAGTTGTGGCTCGTGGGATCAGTAGCTGTGGCTCGCAGTCTCTAGAGTGCAGGCTCAGTAGCTGTGGCGCACAGGCTTAGTTGCTCCGCGGCATGTGGGATCTTCCCGGACCAGGGCTTGAACCCGTGTCCCCTGCCTTGGCAGGTGGATTCTTAAACACTGCGCCACCAGGGAAGCCCCTCCATCTCTTTTTATAGTGAGGGTATTTTTAATAAAAGGGCCACCAGTTCTGATTTCTTCAGCTGGCAATTCCTTATCTCCTATCTGGAGATTACTGCAGTCGGGATGATCTGGAGGGTGTTTGGGGCAGTCTTTCATTCTCAGAATGGCACCAAACCTTAAACTGGGAGGTGCTGAGGGAGGCAAAGAAAGCATTTCTGACAGCAAAATGAGCTAAGATAAATAAAATTAAAAAAAAAAAAAAAAAAAGGGAGTGGGGACCTAAATACAGGCTTCCCCCGCAGTCTGAAAGCACAGGTTCCTAGGAAGCCTTTCGTAAGCTGAAATGGTATAAAGTGAAGAAGCAACTACCTTAGGACACATCTTGCTAACAGATGCACAAAATAAATCCAGATGAAGCACAGATGCTCACAGACACAGTTCAAAGCTATGGCGGCTTTGATGCTGAGATATGGAGTGTGGTTGTGGGGGAAGGAGCTGGGCGGGGCCACCCTCCCTGCTCAGCTTCCGAGCTGCCTCTATAAAGGCTCACTGTGAAATTAACGCTGAACGCTCTTTTCGCTTTTCTTTTCTGCTTTTTTTTTTTTGTAAAATCAAAAATCTTCTTTGGATTTCTTTAGGTTAGTAAAAACAGGTACTAATGTAGGTCTTTCCTAAAAGCGAAGTGGTATAAGACAAATCTTGGGAGATACCTGCACCTCAGTGTGGTGAAATTGTCGCTTATCAGAGCGGAACCCAGCAGCACAGCCATCTGCTGGAGCCGGCCTGAGAGCCGAAGGAAGAGAAGGGCAGGGAAAGAAGCTTAGAGAAGAGGGCAGATGTAGAGTAAAATAAAGCAGTGCAAAATAAAATAAAATAAGGGGGGCACAGCCTGGTGGAGAGGTACAGAAATGGTGCTTGGCCCAAAATGAAGATGATGATTTACACAGGCTATCAGTGACTAGCAGGCAGTGAGAATGGTGGAAGGCTATTGCCAGGTCTGGGTAGAGGAAAACTCACCATCCTATATGCCTTGACTCATCAGGAGCTGACTATATTATAGCACGATAAAATACTTGCTCATAATTAAGATCTTTAGCTATCAGGAAACGTTTGAATTATGCTTGTATATTTTACTAAAGAAGGAAGAGAAATTTATAATAAGTAAGGTATTTAATGTAAAAGTGAAAGTTTGAGTGAAAGGGTTAAATTCGGTGATACGTGAAAGTGTTCTCTAGAGCCATCTCTTCCTTGAAATGTTGAAAAATTGATGTGGAAATTATGCTGTCCTTTACTCTTGAGATAAAAAGATTGAAAATTAAATTTCGAGGGAAAAAATCATTGCCTTGAAATTAGTACCTACACAGTGGGGGCAGTTTGTGAGATATAAATGGTGAAGAATGAAAGGAGTAAAAATAAAGATGACATAAAACTCACACACACACTTGATCAATGTTCTTCTGTTTCATTTTTTAATTTCCCTTCCCTTGCCTTTTTACAGAAAGAGCTATATTTGCTACTCTTCCTGTTTCAGGATTTCTGAGTATGAAATTTACCAGAAGGTAGATGGACTGCCTTCAGTTTGTGTAATGGAATTCTTAGCAGAATGTGTGTCTGTTCCGAGAAAGCTCTTTTATCTGATACCCTCACCACTTACGTGACTTATCCCTCTCTCCATCCTCCCCCATTTCAAGATGGCTTTAAGCACACATTTCTAGGGCTTTCTGGGCTCATGTATTATTGATAAGCCATCCTTTTCTCCATTCCCACAGGGCACTGCCTGACTCCTGCGGTGAGCTAGCACTTTAGCAAGGGGAAGTCGGTGAGTAAGAGTCTGTTATTTCATCATCCCAGCAAGCAGAACCACTGTTTCCCTACCTGCTGTTTACTGACTAGATGGGCCCCAACAAACCTCATTAGAACAGGAAGTCCAGGATCTGGAATTCAATGTCCCCTCATCTCTGGTCCCCTTGGAAGGAGTGATTACTGAGCCCCAGCAGATAGTTTTGAAGGAGTGGGAAGAGACAGTTGGCGGGGATCAAGCCCGTTGCAAAGGGACTGAATGGCCGTCACCCAGGAGAGCCCCGGAATGCTTTATTTGTCTTCTCGCTTTTAAAATTCAGGCGTGTAAGGCACATGTCTGGGATGTGTAAAACGTGGACGGGACAGGTAAACATTTAGACAGTGGACAGATAAAGGCCCGAGAATGCAAATTCCTTGAGCTTGGAGGGAGCTCTGTGTTTGCTCTCTGACAGTTGTTTATTTGTGTGTTCGAGGGTTTTACAAGTGAGTCCCAGAGTGGGACAATAATAGGTGATCCATGGAACATCTGCTGCCGATTGGGCTGTGGGTGCTGAAAAATTTGTGGACATTTTGTGGGTGAATAGATTGTTTTAAACTGCAGTAGTTCTGTGGCGATTCTTTGGCAAATTTTGAAACAAGTTATAGAAGCAACCAAATGAAATTTTCTCTTTTTTTTTTTCCCCCAAAGAGTTACAATGAGCCAAATTTAGTTTTGGCAGCACTATCTCACTTTGTTTTAGGGATAAGAGTGAAGAAAATTAAGTATTATCTGCAGTGGATCTCTGAATGTGGGTGAGAGTAAAAGCAAAGCCCTGGGTTATTTTAATTGAGCAAGACTGAGATTTAGAGATTTGGGGTCATAATAGGGCCATGAAGTCATTCGTTGTAAAGCTCCTTCCATTGTCATCGAGGAATCTGACGTTCCTGGTGACAATAACCCAGGTTTCTTGAATCATAGTGCCTGCTGCAGGTGTTGAGAACTCCTCAACACCTGGAGTGGAGCAAGTTGAGGCCAAGTGGTCTCGGGGGACAGAGCCAGCAGGGGGCGATTTTGGAGGAACTGAATAAGTGAGGGGCAAGGCAGGTAGGCAGCTGGAAATGCCATTCAAGGAGTCAACACCATAATCAGGGAGGTGGGGACAGAGTCTTCCAAGGCCACTTCAGGACAAAACTCCCATTCCACTTTCAGAGTTAGAAATAGGAAAAATGTATTATTTTCTACGTGAGCTGAGGTGAGCGCTCAGCTTAGCAGACCTACCCTGGTTTCAACCAGACTCACCAGATCACCGAAGGACCTGCCAGAATTGTTGCAAAAGACCCAAAAGGTCACTTGTGCTGCTAGTTTTCCAACACTCTGTCCCAGAGCTCTGGAGTGTGCCTAGAGGGAGAAGGGAAAGACCAAATCTTCATGTTGCCTTTACCAGAGCTGTTATGTCTTAGATTGTTTCTATGAGGATTCTCAGTAAGATTTCCTTTGGGAAAAAGAAGAGAGTTCTGTCCATTAATAAGGTGTTTGAAAAATCTAATCTCTTCTCATTTTACAAATGAGGAAACTTGAGACCCAGAGAGGTTAATTGACTAATGTGGGAATCCACAATTAATGGTACAGATTGAGTTTCAACTCTAATCTTTTGACCACTAGGGTGCTGGTGGTGATTTTAAAGACCTGGTATAGAGAAGACTCTAAGTGTTGTATGTACTAGATCTAATTTTATTTTAAGCTACAAATGCTTACATGACAGTTATCACCCATATTTGTGTGTAATGTCTATTTAATAACATTATAGTAATGTGTTGATTGCTTGAAATTAATGCATTCTTCTTCTTCTTCTCATTGTATGATAATTCTAAAGATCTGTTTTGCTCATTTGCTTTCTGTATGAAAATGGAACCAAGCTCAAGTTTCTTGTGTTTGTGTGTTTTTTTTTATTTGGCCGCATCGCTGCATGAGGGATCTTAGCTCCCTGACAAGGGATCGAACCCGGGCCCTCGGCAGTGAGAGCCCCGAGCCCTAACCACTGGACCGCCAGGGAATTCTCAAATTTCTTGTTTTAAATAATTCAGTTGATAACTAAAATTTTAACCAAGTGGTGAGTCTCTTCACATTTTATAGAACACCCCTTCAGAAAGAGACATAATTATCTTTGTTGATTCTTTAAGGTTTATGGGAAAACTTACTTTTTTCCCTTTTCCCTTCTCTCTTTCAAACTGAAAGCCTAGCCTCATTTGATCATCCTCCATTCAACTCTTAAATATCGTCATCATCTTTGTGTACTAACAATACAGTGTTTATCTTCGATAAGAAAGAAAAATGCAGTCACTATCTAGAGGTGAGTGGTAACACCTGAAAGTATTAGCAGACCAATATAAAGCTATAATTGGAAAATTTTAAACTTGGAACTACTGATATTTTTCAGTTTCCCTACTGTTGGTTCTCAATATTTTATGGAGAGTATCCTCAAGGCTTGAACTAGCTACCAGGTTCCTAATATTGTCTTAGGTGTCGCAGTTACAAATGTGAGCTCCCTGCTTTAGGCAGTGTATGCTGTACAAAGAATGTTCTCGAAACCAGGAGGAAGAGCAAATAAACTAGACTGGGCAGATGGGGCACGGAAAGGCTTTCAACAGGAATGCATACTTTAAGACCAGTTTTGAGGAACTGAACCGGAGTAAACTAAAGGAGGGAAAGCAGAGCAAAAGACACACCACTTAAGAAGCCTGAAGCCACATTGGAAAAACACGTCTTTCAGGATGTCTGTAAAGAAATCCTGGTTGTGGTGCTAAGAAAGAAAGTGAGTCAGGTTGGGCAGTGGATGGATTGCGGAGGGCTCTGTGAGCCAAGGTGAGAGTTTAGATGTTAAAATCTAGGGCAAAATAATGAAGAAGTTTAAGCATGGAGTGACATGAAGAACAGGAGTCTGTGGTAATGGAAGGCAAAGTTCAATTAATGATTTCAGAGAAAGGATAAACACCTACAGTTGCCCTGGAATGAGGTGTCTAAGTTGGGTTTAGAGGGAAAAGTCTATGCAATTGAGGAGATCAAGGATATTAAGCACCAGAGTGTAAGATCAATCGTCTATCTTAAGACATGGATGTCATACACAGAGTTTTTGGGGATAGAGGTAGAGAAGAAAAAGTAGCGGGTAGATAACCAAATTCTCGACAAATGTCAGGGAATTTGACGGAAGAGATCGCTAGGGCTAGATAATGTAAGTTTCAACACTGGTGTTTTTACTTCCAGTTGGGGGAACTCTGGTTTGTAGGAGCAATGAGAAAGTAGCAGGAAACCTTTCTCCCTGAGGTTCTGTGTACACGGAAGCGGGTGGGAAGCCAAGCTGTCTCCTCTTGAGAGAAGGTTGAGATATGTCAAAGTTTAAGGGAAGAGATTCCGGATTTTTCACCTAAATGATTCTAAGTCTCAGGCAAGTAGTTGCTCAGTAAATGGTTACTAAATGTGGCATAAAGATTTAGGACTGCTCTCTGGAGAAACAGATCCTGATTACCGAATTTTTTTTGTACTTTTCCTGGACTCCTGAGATATTTGCAGTGTTCCTTTACGTGCTACTGTATCTCTAATCTTAGCACAAAAAGTTGATTTCCATCCATTTGCTTTTAAGGGCACTGACCTTTTGTATTCATGATTTCATGAACATTTGCTCATTTTATCAATCTTTACTGAGTGCTATTGTATGTCACATGAAGGAGGTACAAAAGGAAACAAGTTGGAAACTGTCCCTTTTTTCATGGAGCTCATGTTCCAGTAGGTGTGGAATGTTAGTAAGATTTAAAAAAAAAATACTTAATTTGTATCTTTCCTTTAAATAGCAACCCCAAAATAAGCAACTCTTTATAGCAACATTATAACACACCATCTTAAAAGATGAATGTGTAGTACAAGGTGTAAATAAATTAGTATCTATGAGTGATCACTAATCCTTAGCCATTAATGACCCCTGCTTAATCTAACTTGGATTTACTTTTTATTCTTGAATTATTAGAATTTGTTACACATTTTAGAAACATAGACTTTGTTCCCTAAGCAATATGGCATTAAAGTCCCTGAATTACTTTGTTTAGTTGTTGAGTTTTCTTCTCACATATTTCTTAGCTGTTTGACACACTGAAGATTTGTCTTTGCCCTTCTTTCTGTTTTCTTTTTTGGGGGCTCATATTTCTTTACAAATGGCCTGTAGTCATTATTTAGGCCAGTCTCTGTGGTTATATAATTTTTCCATTTTATAAGAGGAAGTGAATTTTCCTCATTCCCAGTGGAAACTGAGCATATAATTATTTTTTTGATACTTTGCATTAATCTTCTCCACAGCAATAAACAATCAGAGTTGGAAAGAGAAAAAGTTCAGGTTACAACCCAAACTGCTTTTGTAAAAGGTTACATATTTCCTCTAACAAATTATTTAAAAAATAACAATAACAATGTAATGTATTAAAAAATGAAACTAAAAAATTACAGGGGTAGTAAAACCCCAGTGATTGTTGCAAATTCTGTGAAGACTTGTATGACTAAAATTGTGATTATCACATGTACAGTTTTATTATTTTTAAGCATGTGTACAAAGTTTAAGGAATATTTAAGAGTAATTTTTTATTGGCAAATTAATTTTTAAAGTCATCTTAAATCATCTCAAATTTTTTTTTTTCCTTGAGAAGGTAGGAATCTTCCTTCAATTATATCTACTTTGTTTCACTGAGCTGCAAAAAGGGCACAAGGACCTCAATTATTTTATGACCAAAACATATGTGACTGTGTGTGTACATGTATAGGTGTATATTAACACAAGGCTTCATTAATGACAAGATATATCCTTGATGGGCACTGTTACTTGAATAACAAGCAATTGAATCATTTCCTCTTCTTCTCTGAAAATTATGGATGATTGAAAAATGATTACCCTGGCTGTTAAGGTAACCATGTGACAGACCATGTGTTCTGGCCAATGAGACATAAGTAGAATTCCACTTTGGGGCTTCTGGGAAAGATTTTGCTCTTCTATGAAAGGGTCAGGTGCAAGAGGAGAGCTCTCTGGTTCTACCCCTTCTCTATCTTCCTGCCCTGAAGGTGGTTATGTGAGAAAGTGATGGACCAATGGCAGCCATCTTGATTGGGGCCATGAGACAAAATGCCTAAGAACAAAAATACATCATATATGGGATGATAGAAGATAGAAAAAAGATAAAAAGGATAGGAAAAAACTTACCTTTCTGATGACATCACTTTGTTACCTCGTCAAATTTGAACCCACTTAACCTCAGGTTTGATCATATGTGAGATAATTAAATGTCTGACTTGCTTAAGCTCCTGTTGGCAGTTAATGCTAACTGATTCATTGTAGCATTTTCCTGATTCATTCCCAGTCTCATGTTTGATAAGGAGGTAATAGCAGATATTTAAACCCAGGTTTTTGGATTGAAAGCCCAGTGTTTTCTTGGCCTGGCTCTCTTTCCACATAGTCATAATTTGGGAAATAAATACACAAACTGCGAAGTAATAACATATGTTATTGGGACTTCCCTGGTGGCGCAGTGGTTAAGAATCTGCCTACCAATGCAGGGGACACGGGTTCGAGCCCTGGTCCGGGAAGATTCCACATACCGCGGAACAACTAAGCCCGTGCGTCACGACTACTGAGCCTGCGCTCTAGAGCCCGCAAGCCACAGCTACTGGGCCCGTGTGCTGCAACTACTGAATATTATTTATATTAACCTCTTTGCATATTTCACAGTCTTGTTGAGTAGGGAGGGGCTCAATTTATTACCAACATTCCATTTTTTTTACTAGTGTTTGTTACATAGATGTTTATTTTTTTGTGCATTGTAAACATTTAATAATGAATACCAATAGGAAAACAGATTAGTTGGTAAAGTTTGTAAAATCACACAGTTGATGAAAATTTGGCATGCAAGCATTCATATGAGCGAGAAGACAGAGGTTAAAGGATTGTAATCATGATTGCCTGCCCAGGTTGTCTGTGTCTTGGCTGGAGAGGGTGAATAGCTTACTTTGGTTCCTTAATAAAGAAACATTTTAATGTAAAAGTAAAGTACATACGGGTTTAGTGTCATTTTAACTACAATTAATTTTTTTCTAGGATATATGACATATATATATAGAAATTACACAGTGAATAAAGGCCCATAATGAGACATTACATTTTTGCCTGGCTTTGTCTTTAAAAAAATCAGTGTGCTTAACATTTTTATTCAATTTGCAGTGGTAACAGCCTTATATATCATTTTCTTTCAATTGATTTATCTCTTTCTAGAGATCAAGTGTTAAAAATCTCTATATAGATATTTGGTATTATATAACTGAAATCTTATCATAGGATTTTTCGCGTATTCAAAGAAACCACAGAGATTCTCCAGTCAGAGCATATGGCCGAAACTGGAGGCTAGGAGTCCCTTGAGAACGTGGGTTTAGGAAAAATGCGAAGGCCCTCTGAGTACACTGTGACACTGAGTTATAAGGGGGCAGAGTAGAGATTTGCAAAGATACTGATTAAGGGCAAAATGACTCCTAAGCTAGTTGAACTCAACTCTTGGTCAATTAAATGTACCAATATATTTAAGGAAGAATGTGTCCAACAGATGGGGGATTGAGGAGCCGTAAAAGCTTGAGTAGAGGAAATCCAGAGAAAGGAGATCTTTGTGCTGTTCAGTCAAGACTTGTCTGAGAGAGAGGATGCTGTGAACCAGGGATATACTCTATTTCCAAGGACAGGTATATTCTTGTTGTTATTATGATTAATCTCTAGCCTGTATAGGCTGTTTTCAATGTCAAGTGCTACACAATTTTTATATATTTTGCCATTTAATCCTCAGAAAAGCTCAAGGATGTAGGCACTGCTATTATCCCTATTTTGGAGGTGAGGATTTTAAGGCTGAAGGAAGTCAAGTTGTTTGTTTAGGGTCCTACAGCTAGTAAGTGGCAGTGTTGGGATTAGAACTTAGTCTAGAGAGCCTGTACTTGTAACCACAATTTGGCGAATTTATTAGGACAAATGGGAATTCTCTCCTCAGTTTTGCAAAGAGGGATCTGAGGATTTGAAGTTTATGACTTGCCCAACCGTATGTGTTGGAATTAAGACAATTACTCAAGGTCTCTTGACTCTTAGTTTGATGTGTTTCAGCATTCGAGGATACTTCCTGTGCGTGGGGGAGTCATCGAAGAGCAGAATAGCAAGGGTCAGACTGCCTTCAGGGCTGGGGCAACCTTGGAGGACTATACTCTTTAGAAGGAAGTAACTATGCAGAGCTCACACTTAAGGAGTGGAGAGCTACTTTCCACCTTCTTGAGGACTGATTATCTACATAAACTGTTTGGAATTCTTCTGCCTAAGAGATTTGTCTGTTCTACCCCACTGATTTATTTATTCAATTCATTTATTTATACCAGCATGAACTCATGTGTATTTATTTTCTACTTTGGGTTATAATCCAATAGATTTTATTTATTATCTTGTTCAAATTGTTCAGGCTTTGGCCTCTGGGAGCTTGCTCAGTTGGCTCCTGTGTCCTTTTTTGTTTTTTTTTTTTTTAAATAAATTTATTTATTTATTTATTTATGGCTGTGTTGGGTCTTCGTTTCTGTGCGAGGGCTTTCTCCAGTTGCGGCGAGCGGGGGCCACTCTTCATCGCGGTGCGCGGGCCTATCACTGTCGCGGCCTCTCCCGTTGCGGAGCACAGGCTCCAGACGCGCAGGCTCAGTAGTTGTGGCTCACGGGCCCAGCTGCTCCACGGCATGTGGGATCTTCCCGGACCAGGGCTCGAACCCGTGTCCCCTGCATTGGCAGGCGGATTCTTAACCACTGCGCCACCAGGGAAGCCCTCCTGTGTCCTTTTGATATGCCTGTCATTGTGGACTTTTTTTTGTTTTTGAGTATTTTTTACTTTCTGGCACTACAAGATGCTCCAGGCTCATCTTGAATGTTTCCTGCTTTAGTCCTAGAATCAGGTATGTCTCCAAGGAGCCCTGTTTCTTTTCACTGGAGAATGGTATTAGAAACTAAGATCTAGGTGGTGTGAATCATGTTTTACACATTTTAAATCATAGCTACTACTAAGAAATCATGACAGTGGTTGCTCTTGGAGTGGGGTCGGGAGTCGGTGAGTGGAAGAGGTCCCAAGGAGCTTCAAGGGTGTCCGATCTGTTTCTCAAACTCAGTGCTGGTCGCATGGCTTTCTTCATTTTATGACAATTCATCAAGCTGTCTGCTTATGATATGTGCATAATTCTGCTTTATGCTATATCTCAATAAAAATGTATTGAAAATAGAGGAAAAAACAAAACAAAAACTAATAACCAACACTTACTGAGTATCAAGAAGAGAGGCTCTGGAGTTTGAATCCCTGGGTTCAAATAATTTATCAGTGTTATAACCTTCAGCTGGCTACTTAACTTTTCTATCCCCCAGTTTTCTTCATTTATGAAATAAAGACAAGGTTATTATCTGCTACAGATGGCTGTTGTGCTCATAGCAGCAATCTCTCTCTCTATATATACACAGACACATACACACATATATACACATATGTATGTGTATATATACATGTATATATATACATATGTATACATGTGTTTGTATATATACATGTGTATATATACATATGTATATGTACATATATACATGTGTATGTATGTGTATATATACATACAGAGTCAATCCTCAACATTTGCTGATTCTCTGTTTGTGGGTTTGCCTACTTGCTAAACTTTACTTGTAACGTCCAAACCAATATTTATGGCGCTCTAGGGCCATTTGTGAACACGCACAGGGAGGTGACACTTGAATTGCTCAGTGCCCGTGTTCCCGGTGAGCTTGAATGAGGCCATGCTCTGCCTTCTAGTTTCAGCTTTCATAATATAAAGAAGTGTCCTTTTCTGAATATATTTAGTGCCATGTTTTTCACATTTTTGTGTTTTTGTTGGTGATTTCGCTGGTTAGAATGGCCCACAGTGCAGCGCTGAAGTCCCTCTGGTCTGGCGTTCCTAAGTGCTAGAAGGCCGTGAAGTATTTTATGGAGAAAATAAGTGTGTAGATAAACTTTGTTTAGTCATGAGTTGTGGTGCCATTGGCTGTGAGATGAATATTAATGAATCACCAACATGTATTAAATAAGGTGTCTTTAAATAGAAACAAGATAATCTATTGATGAGATAATGAAAATGTTGTGATGGGGTGCTTGCAGGAAGCTAAGCCTGTATTTCCCCTAAAAGCAATGGTTCATTTTTTGCTAATTTAGTGTTCGTGGGGACTTTATAGAATATAAGAGCTACAAGTAATGAGAATCAATTATATATATGTAAATATAGATAGATACAGATATAAATGGATGTATGAATACATCTAGATAGATGCACATAGATATTAATGTATTGTCTATCTATACAGATATAAATATATAAAGATATGAGAACAGTGCCTATCAATATAATAAACTGTCAATAAATGATAGCTATTTTTATCTAGGTATCTGAATAGGTTGCTCTCCAACCCACAATCACTCCTGGGAAAAATGATGGTGAGTCTTTTGGCCGTAAGGAGCACTTCTCCCCTGTGATTCAAAAGGCGCATTAATAAACAAAGGAAGCCCTTCCTCTCTTGGAACTTAGGCTGTATATAAGTCAAAAGATCTCAGCTTACCACTGTATGCACATCCAGCATACAGCACCTAGTACCTAGAAAGTACTCAGTATTTTGTAAACTACCTAAACATCTTAAGGGAAAAGTGAGAGTACAATGGAAGAAGAGCCAAGTCCAAAGTTAAGCCACTATATGAGACGAAGACAGACAAGTAAACAAATGAGTCCTGGGTAAGAGATTTTTATAATGACTTGTCCTTGTCCTGAAACTTAATATTCTATGACTAGATGTCCTGGGTTCTACATAAACATTGAGAAGCCTATCTCATATAGGAAACGAACACACGCTCTAGTTTTCAAGTCAATTAGTGCAATATTCCTATATCTTTTCTAGGTTAAGAAAGCAAATGTGTTCGGATGCGATGCCAACTAAATACATGATCTGATTGTTCCAGTTATCCTGTGCCAAAAAAAGCAAAAATGGTCTTTCCAGCGTTCATTACGGACTATGGGACCTATCTGGTGTTAGTGTGCCTTGGAAACGAGCCACTATTCAAAGCTTTCTGGGCAATTTGAATCAGGTTGCTGAGCTTTGAAAAAATCCTACAGCCGAGTTTTGAAGACCAAAGAACTCAAAACATACACACTCTGGGCTATTGCAAAAGAGCAGTGGAGACATGAAAAGTATGAGGGTGGATTTTAGTGGAAAGGAGGGGCAGAGAAGGGACAGTGTCATGGACATTTGCAGCAGAGGAAAAGGGTAAGCCTAGTTGATTTCAATTAAAATGCACAATTTGGGGGAATTCTGTGAGGTAGGATTATTTCTTGGAATTTAGGTGAGTTCCAGAATGGTCCACTCACTGAATGTCAAAGCCATACATGAGTCTCTGCTAGAATTGTGCCAAAATAAGCGTAGTCCTGGAATTCCTCTGGGCAATCTATTTGGACGGTCAAACCATATCACCTAGATGCCTGGTTTCTGGGCGAAAGTTCTGGAAAAAAGAATCAGGAAGCCTGCTTTAGCATATATGAGGGTTAAGAGGTAAGGGAGAAAGCCTGTTTAAATAAAATCGGATCTCATATATAAACTGACTCAAGTGTTTCCAAAGCCCCCTCTTAGCCCTAAAATACAATCATCGTGTGAATGAAATGTGATCTTCTTATTTCGTAACAAGAATCATTTTCTCAGCCAAAAAATTAAAAAGTACCACCAGTGTGCCTACACCATACACGGTTCATGCTATTTCCTCCTTGAGAGGCAGAAAGAATCCTTTTCACGTGGGGGAGCTTTATACCAGAGCTCACCCAACATCAAGCTGACAGATGCACGCGCGGGGTGGTGCCATGAGGTGCGGTGCTCCGCAATCCCTTTGAGAAAATCTGCTGCGAGGTGGGAGGCTGGCGAGCAATACTATAGCACCAGTGCATTGCTGCAAAAGGCCGGGGTCCTCTGATGGGCAAGCTCTGCTCCAGGGCTCACTATCAGCCTGGACGAGATGTTCCCAGAGCCCTCTGCAGGCTGAGGTTCCTTCCTGCCTTTCACAGGTGTCAGAACTGCGGCTCAGTCTGAAGACGGTCTCCAGAATATCCCTCCTCTCTCTCTCTGAGACAGGCTGGGACCTGGGACCCTTTGCTGCAGTGCTACAGTGCTTGCACCTGGACAAACCTCTCCTTGAGCAACAAAATACAAAAAAACTATAAGGGACTAAAAATAACTGCGTGCATGAGCAGTTGGGGCAAATTCTGGTCAACAAGATACAAAGAGAACAAAAAGCCCAACTGCCACTTCTGAAGTGAACTGAAGGCAGGGGGTCGGCAGCAAAAGCAGAGTAATGGGCATGGCCCTAAACACACCACCACCAAAGGGAGTGGGTAAATCACCTCAGTCACCCACTCTGGCTTGACCCTTGGACACACCCCTACTCTCACCCCATATAGGAAACAAGCTTGCCCTCCCTCAGCCAGTGAGCAAGCAATGGAACATGTTGTTTGTTCTCCCTCCCCCTTGCTGCAGCTGGGACCCCAGTAAAGCCTTGCCTGAATTTCTTGTCTGGCGTCTGATCAATTTCTATTGATTAAGGAGGCCAAGAACCCTGGTCAGTAACATATCCTCCCCTCACTCCTTCACTGGGATTTCCCCTCCACCCCCATCCAAATCTCTCAAATATCTAATTTCATCTTCATGTCTGCTTCGTGGAGATCATGGACTGACATACATGAAAGAAGGATTTGCTTAGTAAATAAGACACGAGGAGGGAGGAGGGGGACGGTCTATATATTTCTGACTCTGGTCACCAGGTGCTCTCTTTAACTGAGGACCTGATGGAGCTGTTAGAATTGTCAGGTAAGAGATGACACACACTGGCCTCCCTTCTTGGGCAGTGCCCAGGAGGGACAGGTGACCCACACTGGGAGCCAAGGATCCTGGCTCCATGTTGGAATATTAGCTAATTTGGGGTGAGAAGGAATAGACTGAGAGGCACACCACCTCCAGCCCCCACAATTTCTCAACTGAGACCTAGGTGAGAAGCCAGCTTAGAGGAGAAAGGCAGGTTGTATGCCCTTCCCCCTTCCCACTGCGGATTCTGGGTGTGTACTTCTGTCACCTGGAAATCTCAGAAAATAATGGTAAAATCATATTGGCTTTTCTGCCCGAGGGACCGTGGAGACAGACTCTAGTGGAAATCTTACTTTAACCCCAGCTCAGCCCACTTTTCTCTCAATGAGGAAAGGGCTGGCTAAGTAGGTGATTCAAAGTTAGGTTTCACAAATGTATACTTTTGTGAGTGACCTTTCCTCAGAAATGGGGAAATACTTTCATAATTCAGGAAGGCACGTTGAGTTAGGAGTTAGAAGCTCTGGTTATTACACAAGCCCACTGGGTATCTCTCTCAAGCCTCTCTCACCCTCAGTGTCCTTTGCTGTCAGATGAGTGGATCTGTGATGCAGTGTGGTAAGTTTTACCTCTGCCATTGTCAGAATGCCATATTGTCCAAATGAAAGACACACACACAAAATATGACAGGAAGAAAGCATATTTAAAATTAGAGCTGTCCTCATTAATCTCGTTAGTTGTTTTTACTGGTTCTTTCAAAAGAAAACTATTTTCATAAATATTTCCTTTGAAAATCCTTGCTTATCTTGAAGACTTAAGAGAGCAGCTTTTATAGACACGGAAACACATTATTCTCTGCTTAATTTGAAGTTTGATTACCAGGCATGTACCTCTTAAAAAAACATATTACTTAAGTCAAACTTTACATAGAAGATAGATCACCTGTAAAAGAAATAAGTTATTGTACAATAATATGCTTCATTATTTTTCCAGGCTTATGGTAAACATATTCTTTTTTGTTTTACTTCCCCAAAACATTAGCTACCAAACAAAATATTAGATTACAATTTTTTAAATTGGAGCATAGTTGAATTACAATGTTGTGCTAATTTCTGCTGCATAGCAAAGTGATTCAGTTATACATATATATATACATTCTTTTTTTGTTTTTTACATTCTTTTCCATTATGGTTTATCATAGGATACTGAATCTAGTTCTCGGTGCTAGACAGTAGGACCTTGTTGTTTATCCATTCCATATATTTGATTACTATTTTTTTAATTGAAAAGTTATTTAGAGAAAAATAATACAGATCTCTAATATCTCATATTTACTTTCTTCCCGAACTCTGAACACTAAACTTGATTAAAAGCAACATAGGACATGTGAAGGACAATCATAGAAAGGACAGCTACTTGGGGGTGTGTAGTAAATATAGCAGGCTCACTGTTCAAGTTAAATGTGTGTAATTATCTGATAGCTATTTGTAGTTCCCATAAAATACCTTCTTCTGTGTATTCATTGCTGTGAGGGTTGAAAAGGGAGGTCTAAGGCTTTTTGCTTTTCATCTCTTTGCCAACCATCAGTAGCTGGTTAAAAAAAAAAAGAAGAAAGGCAAAGGATCATGCAGATCTGGCCTTCACGTTACCCTATCACCCTGTCTGTAAACTGCACTGGGATCAGACAGATGGAAGGCTAGCTGCGACCACACAGGCCCAGGGGCCCGAGGGACCGCACACAAAGCAGCCGGCACTGCTAAGACCCTAAGCCAGCTTCTTCCGCCTCTGATCATCCCCAGCGTGGCTATGTCCGGGCCAGCACCACTCACACCCACCAGCAAGGACCTGAATGGTTTGTCTCAAACCGGGATTGTTAATAGAAGCTGATTGTCTGCAGCCAGCTAAGAACCTTTTCACCACTGTTTGCTTCTAACGTGTGCCCTGTTTGGCAGCCGCTCCGTGACGAGGCCGCCTCAGCAACAGGAGAGGGGGAGGAGGCTGCCGTGGATGCCTTCCTGCCCCTAAGGGAGGTGATGTACAAAAGGGACTCGGTAAATTATAGCATCCTTTCTGGAGGGATGCTGCCTTTACAGATAGGTACTAATGACAAGCTATCTTTTTCTTCACACCTTAAAACAATTTATTATTTCTATTTTACAAGTTACTTGAATGCAGAGCCGCTTATTCCAGGTGGTTCTCAAAGTGTGGTCCCTGAACCGGTGACATCAGCATCACGTGGGCGCTTGTTAGAAAAGCAGGTTCTCTGGCTGCACCCAAGACCTGCCGAATCGGAGGCTGAGGGTAGGGCCCAGAAATCGGTATTGTAGCAAGCCATGCCTGTGATTCTGATGCACTCTCAAGTCTGAGGGCTACTACTTTATGCCTTTTTGTTCATGTTTCTATAATAATATTGATATTTTCAAATTCATTTTCTTGAAATTTATATTTCCAATCTCATATCTGCCAAACGTCCCATCTTACAAGAGGCTCTGGGGCCCTATGTTGTATTTGTTATGTCATGAGCTTTAAAACTTCAAACAGTAGGTCTCTTCAGTCCTGAAGCCCATGTTTTTGGCTCCAAGTTACATACACGTTCCCTACTTCTTCTCTTTATTCACAGAAATCTTCAGGTTCCATCCAGGTTGATCACTTGATGAATGTTTACATTTCTTTGGGTCATAAGATCTGTAAATATACTTTCCCTCAGTTTCTTAAGACCATTTTATTTGATAAAATCTCAAGATGTTAAGTATTTTCTATTAAATGATTTTTTAAATCTTGATTTGATTCTGCATTCTTTCATGGTATTAAACCTTTATGACTTGGATAAATATTATAAATGCTCTCCAGTTGAATTTTGGATATTTCACTGGCTTCCCCTGACTTGTCACAGTTTCTTAGCCATTCCAGCAGTACATTCACATAAGCAAGCACTCATGCGCAATTGAAAAATTTCAAGTTCAAGTTTTAGGGACCTACTTTCCATTTTGTCTTTCCCAAAAGTATGACTTGGTTGGAGTAGAAGGAGAAGGACTGAAATTTCTTTCCTTCCTTTGGGGATTTTCTTGGAGAAGTGAATCAATAGTAAGAACCGCAAGTAAGAAAAAGGAAATTCCTAACGTTCACGATGGATTGTACTGGTAACTGTTTCTAAATTGGGGAAAGTTTGAAAAGTTATAGTACTTAAAGGGAAAATTTTAGTTTCCATGTTCAACTGGTCTTTCTTTAAAAAAAAAATTTTTTTATTGTAGTTGATTTACAATGTTTTGTTAGTTTCAGTTGTACCACAAACCAACTGGTCTTTCATTCAACATTTATTAATCAAATATTTGACCTCCTACCAGAGGTCAAGCATGTCTCCAGGTGATTTGTGATGACCAAATAAAGACATAGGATAAACAATAAATAATATATGAGTAATTTATATAATTTTCCAGAAGACACTAAATGCAATAGAAAAAAGAAACAGTAGAGTAGGATAATGAGGGAGGGAAGAGGGGCGTAGTTATGGTTTCCAATAGGTTGGTCTGGGAAGCTGTCACTGAAACTGAGTAATCTGAGCAAAGAGTTGAATAAGGTGAGGGATTTAGTTATGCAGGTATCTGAAGGAGAGGCTTCCAGAGAAGGGAGGTCCTAGAGCAAAGGTGTGATTGAAGACATCCACCATACTGGATCAGAGGGATGGAGGGGAGGTCTAATTGAGATCAACTCAAGTAGGCCATGGTAGTCATTTATATGGGCCTTGGTTTTCCTTGGAGGAACTAGGGAGGCATTGCAGGGCATTGGACAGAGGAGTAACATGATCTAACATGTTTTCAGAAGGTCATGTGTTTTGAATAGACATTGGGGGGGCTATAGCGGATCCACAAAGAGTCTATAATCCAGGTGAGAGATATTGGCTTGGGCTCATGTGATAGCAATGGAAGTGGTGAGCAGTAGTTAAGGTACTGGCTAGTCTTTGAAGGTAGACCCAAGAGCATTTCTGACAGGTGAGATGTGGCAAGTTTATAAAATTATTTTATCTATAAATTTATTTTAATTATAAAATAAATTTAATTTAGTGGAATTTTTCCAGCTCTCTCAGTTGAAGAAATTTCCAGAATTAACTCAGAATTTTCAGCTTTTCTAATGACAGAGCCAAAATGCAGTGTGTATGTGTTTGTTTGCTAGTGTTGCCATAACAAATATCAGAAACTGAGTGGTTTAAACAATAGAAATTGATTTTCTCACAGTTCTGGAGGCTGGAAGCCCCAGGTCAAGGTATTGGCAGGGTTATTTCTTCTGAGGCCTCTCTCCTTGGCTTGTGGATGGTTTTCTCTCTATGTTTTCATACGGTTGTTCCTCCACTTGTGTCTGTGTCCTAATCTCCTCCTTGTATAAGGACACCCAACAGATTGGATTAGGGCCCACCCATATGACCTCCTTTTACCGTAATTATGTCTTGAAAAGCCCTATCTCCAAAACCAGTCATGTTCTGAAGTGCTGGGGTTACGATTTCAACATACGACTTTTAGGAAACACCGTTCAGCTCCTAACACTGTGCAACTGTACATTTTACTCACTCACATGTTGTCATTTTACTCATGGTTGTGAATGGCCCAGCCTCTGTGATATGCAGCTCAGAAACAGATCCAAAGACCCTAACAAAACATCCTCATGTTTCACAAGGAGATAATTATTTGAAATGAACTCGAGTTCATTCTTAACAGTACTTGGAAGCATCTCAGCCCTGATTTGCCATGACTCAATTTAAACAGAGGCAAGATATTTTTCATTTGTACATGGTGTTTAAAGTATAGCAATTACTTGAAAGAGTATTGAGTTAGGGGTAATTTTTAGGCATCTTATTTTTTTTTTCTGATAAGAATGGTATCTACTTATTATTTTAAAAGACTCAGTTGTTACAGAAATAAATGTGACGGAAAGGGAGAATCTCCTGAAATCTTGCCCGACAGTGTGTTGAATGTACCTAGATGCCGTAGCGAGGATGCAGCAGCTGAAATGTTTCTACCTCAGAACCTCCCAGAGATCTAATCACAGGGCTATTTTGGGGATCGCTCCACCCACCCACAGGCTGTGATTAGTTTGGGCTTTGGCCATGATTTGTTGGCCCAGGTTGATGGGTTTCTGAGTGTCCAGCATAAGCGCACCATCTCAAACTCTGCCAGGCGAGTAAAACCACACAAGCCTCAGAAAAAATTCTATTCCGTTTGGTGGAGGCAGCTCAGAGAGGCTTGATGTGATTGCTTCTGGCTCTCCTCTGGCCCACAGCCTCTCTGCTCCCAATGTGGAGACTTTGATGCCCTTCAAAATATAGAGTACATTGATCTGTTTTTGAGGCAATAAATGCCAAAGCCCTGTCAGCAAATGTGACTTCAGGTTAAATATGGATCTGGAAAGAATTACCAGCTGCCCACCAAAGTTTTCTAGTCCGAAATGCAGACACGGAGAAGGAAAAAGCTCAGGGGTGGGTTTCTGTGGGTACAGATGCATCTCTCCAGGCAAACATTATGCTCTTTGTGCTTGATCTGGCTCTGCGGTACCCCGTGTCTTCATTAGACAATATCATCCCTGGAAAATTAGTAAAAATGGGAGGAAAACAGAAAATGTCAAAAATTGGGAAACAGTTCCCTCTACTTTTCTGAAATATACATGCAGTAATCAGTAAGCCTGACATTCTCTCGTTGTGCTCCAGAAGGTGGTTTAGAGAGAGGAGAGGGAGAGACAAAGAAGAAATAAGAGAGCGAGACAGAGAATGAATGGAGTATGAACCCTTTGATAGCGGTATGCAGAATTTAAATTTCCTGGGATAAAAACACCAAGAATTTGACAATACGTTACTGAGTGACAGATTTAGAAAATTCTTTGTTATCTGTTCTTTCAGATTTTCCCTCCTCTTTCCTTTTATACACCGAGGGCAGTGAAAATAACTCTGTTGGTTTTCATTTTGAGTTTGGTTTTGCTCCTTTGTCTTCTATGTGGTGGTAAGCTGTACTAGGCTTGAATTTACAGGAAATACCTTAGGGAAACACTTAGAGTCTACCCTTGGAATATTTTCTTGATTTCTGCTTGATAAAATTTGTGTGAATATGGACTGATTCAAGTGGATTTTTGCTGAACATTTCAGCTTCAGAAAAGCTGGGTTTGAATCTTAACTGTATCATCACCTCTCTCAGTTTGCAGTTTTGTGTGTGGAAAGTATTGGTGATCACATGGCCTGACCTTTTATAGCATTGTTTGGAGTGTTATAAGAATAATACATGAATTTGCTTTGCAAACTACAAAGCCCACCAAATACTGGTTATTGATATTAAATATTTCTATGTTTATTTGAATACTACCATTAAGATAATCTTTATTGAGAAAAAGTTCTAAAATTGAATTTGAAGCTCTCCTTGGAAAATATGGACATGGAAATGATGGGATGGTCTTTTTTTTTTTTTTTTTTTTTGATTTAGGCTATTAGCCCTTGGAGAAACTAAAAAGAAGGGGAAATTTTTCTAAACAGACATATGGATAAGTGGCTACTTCTGTGTGTTTGATTGTTCAGGCTGCTATAATTGATTTATGCCCATTTTACTGTCTGTGTGAAGTTTGTGTGCAAATGTGATATTAGCCCATAATTACATTATAAAGGCATGAATTATATAGGTAATTAAAGGTTGTGAGACTGAAAGGTGATGATGTCCCAGAAGTACAATTTTGTGGGATCAGGTTTCCATTATGTGTGTTAGTTCTCAGCATTAAATAAGAAGAGCAACTCACTCCTCACCAATCTCACCGTAAAAGTTGTATGGGGGTACTTGGTTTAAGGAATTTTCTTCTGCTGGCTTTCATTTTGGGGAACAACAAAAAATGAAACCCATGTCCAGATGAACATACCTAACAGCATACCACATGCCACCTGTTACAGGCAATAGAAAGTTTTGCTGATTTTTCCTTGGGATACTCTGACTTATTTTAGAGAATGGGCCAGGAACAATGTTCTTTCATATTCTGTCCAGGTTTGAGGCTCTTGTGGATTCTTAACAGTTACTAAACTATCCAAGACAGTGTGAATAGATTCCACCAGTTGTTTGCTTCCTGAAAGAATATTCAGCTTTGGCCAGATCCAGGGGGAACAGAGCACTTTAAAAATCATGAGAGGGAGAAAGCATATTGATTTTTGTAGATGAATGGCATTAATTGCAGATGCAGCAAGTAGAACCAAATCAAGAAGTCATTTTTTCTTCGTTGTTGTTTTTTTGCCCCTAGCTGATGCTAATTTACTTAATGTTTTGGAATATCTGAGAGCTCAAAATTATCTCTGAATAAACTGCTTTGTAGTTAAAACCCAGCTCCATCTCTTACTGTGACACTTTGGGAGGGGTTTCTTGGGCTTTCTGACCTCTGCTTCCTCATCTGCAAAGTGAGAGCAGAACTGTTGCAAGGTTTCCATCAAATGGTATACTTAAATACTGTAAAGCATGTCTGGAACACTATAAACACTCACTAAATGGTAGCTATTATTTACAAACTTCAGAAAAATAACTGAAGCAAGGGAATCACCCCTGAAGTCTTTGTAAAGCTAGAGTGAAAACAATGCCTTCTGTCTGGCATTTGGCACAATTATAGTGATGTTAATAGAATTGCTGAACAGAGGGTATTGTGCCAGGTGAACCCAGGCTTCATTTTCACTGCATCACAGCCTTCAGTTTAATTTAAAGAGGGATAATGAAGTGTAACACTGAAAAAAACACTGATATGTAACAACTAGCCTTGAAATTTTACATATGTGTTAAGTGAGATAGGCAATCCTCCTTAGCCAATTCATTTTCAAGTCACAACCTGTGCTATTTCTCTCCTGTTCTATACACTACCTGTATATAACACGTGGCAGGTAACTATGGCCCAAAGGCCTCTATCTAATAGATGAGCACTGTGGTACCCAATCCCTCCTATCAGATGCACCTCTTTCTTTTATTTCCTTTTTCCTCTCCCCTGCTCATAGTTTCCTTGTACCATATTTTCTTTATTTTCCCTTATTTTCTTTAACTCTTTTCCTTCTCCCTGTCTTAAGTTTGCCAGAAGAAGCTGCAGCCTCTGTCAGATTTCCACTGTCAATGCAGTGAAAGAAAAATGAGATTAGCAACACCTTAGAAGAGCATCCTTTACTAAATAAAGGAAAGATGACATAATTTGTCTTCTCTAAATGTCAGAGCCACTGCACATACCTTTTGTTTGAATTAATTGTGATTTCCAGTAATGGCTGATAATTAGAGTTCTACTGCAAATTGAATTTATTTCCTTCTGTAATTCTTCCCAACAGAATATTAATCCAGCAAGTGTTATCCCTGACCTAAGCAAGAGATCCCCAAAAAAGGAAGTAGGAGTGGGTTATGTTTCTGTTGCTCTAGAGTTATACATTTCTCACTGCTCTTTGGGAAAATGAGTGGAGAAAGCCATGTATGTAATTATGACAAAGCCAAGGAGGAAATGACTATGCTTCAAAGCAATGAAGCTGGTGGTAGAAGAATCCGTGTATACGTTAGCACTTCTGAGTATACAGGTTGCTATGAGTGAGGAAGACACAGCTTTGCCTGAGCTTTCACAGTACAGGGCAGTGGACTCAGTGCCCTAGGAATATGTTGTATATTGCAGATTTAAAAAATTATTCCCAACATAAAAGTTGAGAGTTACGTTTTATTCGGTGGGAAACTTTAGGACTTCAAGCCCGGGAGGCAGCATCTCAAGGGACCCCGAGAGAACTGCTCTGAGGAGGCGGGACGGGGGACTGGGGATGGGGTGGGGTTGGAGCCAGGTTATATAGATATTTTGCAGCAAAGGGCAGGTTGTCGGGAACATGAAAAGATTATTGTTGAATAAAGAAAACCAGATATCCCAAGTTAAGGAATTTAGCACTTTTCTATATATGGGAAGATGCAAGAGTCCGGGCTCACCGAAATCATTCCCTTGACATGCACCTCAGCTATCTGGGGCCGGTACCCTGTGTTCTCACATCCTGAGTTTCCTCAGGGCTCACCATGGGGAGTGGCTGCAGTCTGATGGTTGGTAGATGGCATCTTTTCCTTCCTGAGTTCCCTCGGGGCTCACCAGCTCACCGTCATTGGTGTCTGCACGGCTGTAATCACTGATGACTGTGACATCCTTTGTTTTCTGATATGGCGGGCAATATTCCATTTATCAATATGTAGGTACAAAAGTAGTGGAAAGAGAAGGAGGCAGTTGCCAAAGAACAGGGGACTAGGACTCAACTGGCCTTGAAAACAGCTCAACTTCTTTTCCAAGTTTTGTTTTAATAGTGAATAAAACCACAGCGACTCCCTAGACATTGCGGCGGAAACTTCTTGTTATAATGAATTGTCCTTCCCTTTAGCTTGCAGTAATGTTATTATATACTTCATTCTCTAGTTGGACTAGCAGCCTAGCCCTCATATGCTATTTCTTCAAGTTGTACCTCTGCAAAGCCATGTTGTCCTTATTCTTTCCTTGGTCAAAGGGTGTTTACGTGGCCTTGGTGACTTCACCCTATTGGGCTGAAATCAGCATCTCTCCTACTTTACCTTCAAGTTTCAACCAGCATTTCAGTCTGTTACAGAACCTAAGACAAAGTCTCCAACTGTAATTTTTCTACTTCCCATGATTCTTAAAAAGAAATGGGACTCGATCAAGATGTCAGAGAAATCCAGTCATCTCTGTGATGTCCTCACCCTTTGTGACGCATTTTTTTTAGAACTGGGGCATGGTGGATATCTACACCCCATCCCTTGCTTCAAGGCCACTTCTAGTGTGTATGGGACCCCAGGTAAACATTTTTGTGTGTGTGGGTCCCTTGTTTATATAACCAATTTCATTTAAAAAGACCTTGCAAAATTTGTGAACTTATAAGGCGTAGTGATTTATCACTAAAGGTTTAGAATGATGGGTGGAAAAGAGGTACTGATGTATTCGTTCCTTGTCCAATCAGAGCGCTTGATTCTCCATAGTGTCCACACACCATCTCAGTTTAGATCCAGGAATCAACTCTTCATATTCTTTACTGCCAAATGTGCTGTTACTGGGTAATTTCATATCTCCCACTGTGAGACAAAGGTAACAGTGCTGTTATTATTCAAGTCTTGTAGCTCTCAGAATGTGTCTGGGTTGAAACTTTATAGCTCTTCTTGACTCTAAGTGCACTAATGCCATTTGTGTCATGCTGGTTACACAGTTATTCTCGACGCTGCACCATCCATCCTGCTCCTTGTGAATATTGGCTTTCAGTGGCTCTTTCAAAGGTTGGTCCTGTGCTCTTTGAAGATGACCACAAACGCACACAGTATGCAAGAAAATGTGAACAGTGACTCATTGTATGGTTGTGTTAAATTTATCATTTGGAATTTTATGGCGTATATATAGAACAATACACTTGCCAGCTGTGTCTTCTCTGGAACTCTTTAGGTTGTAATCACAGCATTCCTAAAGTGTGATCTCTGTCCATGTTGAGTGCACTCTTGGTTTCTACTTACAGTTACCAGTGGGGCAGATAGGGGAGAGGCCTGTAGGTAGAGGAAGATGAGTCACCCAGTTCATGCAGGGAATCCCTGACTCTTATCTGGCTCAGCTTAACCTGGGAGAACACAAAGTCAGCACAACAATTGGAGGCAAGAGAGGACAGGAATTAGAAGGGCCGGTTGATGTTGTAGAGCAAGTGTTTCAAAAGCCCTGGGGGGAGATGGGTGGCACCACCCGAGGATTGTGTTACATATGGTGCAGAGCCTGCAGAGGGGTGAGGTGTCTGCCCTGAGTGCCAGCAGCAGGGGGGTGCACAGGGTAAAAGATACCTGCCATCTTGTGTGCTGAAAACCAGAGGCAGCGCCACGGTGGAAGCATGATGGGTGATTGATTGAGGATGCAGGAGACCACACATGCAGTTCAAACTCAAGGGTGGGCAAGCCCAGAGTCCTGAACTCATCCTGTGTCCAAGTGAGTGAGAATCACTCAAAATCAGAGTGTCAGCACCATTCTAGCAGCCCAATCTCACACCATCCCATGAAAGCAATTCTGTGCCTGTCAGCTCTTTGAGACCAGCACTCACCAGCCTGCTTTCCTGGAACAGCAGCCCAACTCCAAGGCCCCAGATGACCTCACAGGAACAGGTTTTGGAGCAGTTTGGGACACTGAGTCCACCCCAAGCACAAAATGGAGGGTGGGAGAGAACCCTCAAGGGTAGAAACAGGAACAGATACCTGCCAACCTCTGCCAGGGCTCTGAGAGCCCACCCAGACAACATTATCTGCTCCAACCAGGCCCCAGCTCTGGAATAGTGGAGGTAGGGAGTCTTAAAAAATTTCATGCAAGGCACGGGGAGTTTGGGGCCCTGGAGCACAGGGACCCAGGCAGGAGCCCAGCTTATCTGGGTCTAAAGTTGGTATCACATTCTGTTTGCTTCCTGTGACAAAAAAGAGTGAAAAGAATAGACAAGAGGATGAATATGGGAGAGATTAGGTAAAGTGCGACTGTTCTTGAAGTCTGAGTCCCAAGAAGGGATGTCCTGAGTTGACTTTTATTCAAGGGACTGAAAAGTATTTCACCAAAGAATTTAATTAATAAACAACAACAATAACAATAACAAAAAGAGCTCTTACAATAAAGCGTCAACAATTTTGCATTGGAGAAAAAGAAGAAAATAAAAAACCTAGGACTAAACCTGCCTGAGGAGGCAAAAGAGCTGTACTCGGAAAACCATAAAACACTAATGAAAGAAATCAAAGATGACACAAACAGACAGAGAAGAATTGGAAGAATCAATATTGTGAAAATGACTATACTACCCAAAGCAATCTACAGATTCAATGCAATCCCTATCAAACCAGCAATGGCGTTTTTCACAGAATTAGAACAAAAAATTTTACAATTTGTATGGAAACACAAAAGACCCTGAACAGCCAAAGCAATCTTGAGGAAGAAAAATGGAGCTGGAGGAATCAGGCTTCCCAACTTCAGATGATACTACAAAGCTACAGTAATCAAGACAATATGGTACTGGCACAAAAACAGAAATATAGATCAATGGTACAGGATAGAAAACCTAGAGATAAATCCACACACCTATGGCCACCTAATCTATGACGAAGCAGTCAGGGATATACAATGGAGAAAAGACAGCTTCTTCAATAAGTGGTGCTGGGAAAACTGGACAGCTACATGTAAAAGAATGAAATTAGGACACTCCCTAACACCATACACAAAAATAAACTCAAAATGGATTAAAGACCTAAATGTAAGACCGGACACTATAAAACTCTTAGAGGAAAACATAGGAAAAACACTCTTTGATATAAATCACAGCAAGATGTTTTTTGACCCACCTCCTAGAGTAATGAAAATAAAAACAAAAATAAACAAATGGGACCTAATTAAACTTAAAAGCTTCCGCACAGCAAAGGAAACCATAAACAAGACAAAAAGACCCCTCAGAATGGGAGAAAATATTTGCAAATGAAGCAACTGACAAGGGATTAATCTCTAAAATATAAAAACAGCTTATGCAGCTCAATATCAAAACAACAAACAGCCCAATCAAAAAATGGGTGGAAGACCTAAATAGACATTTCTCCAAAGAAGACATACAGGTGGCCAAGAGGCACATGAAAAGATGTTCAACATCACTAACTATCTCACTACTGGGCGTATACCCTGAGAAAACCATAATGCAGAAAGACACATGTACCTCAATGTTCACTGCAGCACTGTTTACAATAGCCACGACATGGAACCAGCTAAATGTCCATAGACAGATGAATGGATAAAGAGGATGTGGTACACACATACAATGGAATATTACTCAGCCAAAAAAAGGAATGAAATTAGTTCACTTGTAGAGATGTGGACGGACCTAGAGTCTGCCATACAGAGTGAAGTAAGTCAGAAAGAGAAAAAGAAATATCGTATATTAATGCATATATGTGGAATCTGGAAAAATGGTACAGATGATCCTATTTGCAGGGCAGGAATAGAGATGCAGACGTAGAGAATGGATTTGTGGGCACAGGGTGGGGAGGGGGAGAGTGGGACAAATTGGGAGATTAGGATTGACATATATACACTACCGTGTGTAAAATAGGTAGCTAGTGGGATCCTGCTGTATAACACAGGGAGCTCAGCTTGGTGCTTTGTGATGACCTAGGTGGGTGGGATGGGGGGTGTGGGAGGGAGGTCCAAGAGGGAGGGGATATATGTAATATAGCTGATTCAATTAGTTGTATAGCAGAAACTAACACAACATTGTAAAGCAATTATACTCAAAAAAACCCAAAACCAAAAACCAAAAAAACCCACAAAGATTTATTTCTCACCGTTCTGGAGGCTGGAAGTCCGAGATGAGGATGACAGCATGATTGGGGTCTCTTTCCCTGGTTTATAGACACCCTTCTTCTTGCTGCGTCCTCACATGGCAGAAAGAGAACCAGCTAATTTTCCAGCCTCTTCTTTTAGGGCACTAATCCCACTCATGAGGGCTCAACCCTCATGACTTAATTACTTCCCAAAGATCCCACCTCCAAATACAATCACATTGGGATTGTGGTTTTAATATATGGGTTTGGGGTGGGGACACAACATTCATTCATTGCTCTGTCTTGCTATTATCTATCTATCCATGTATGTATATATGTATGTATGTATCTATCTATTGTCAATCATCTATCATCTATAGCAAATGGGGGAAACTTTTAACAACACTAGAATCTGTGAAGATTACATAAGTGATCTTTGTGTTTTTTTTGCAACTTTTTGTAACTTTGAAATTATTTTCAAAGAGAAAAAGTTTTTAAAAAGTAACTGCAACATCATGTATCAATTTTGGTAAAGTTAGATATTATAGTGTTTCCTTTCCATTTTTTCTTTCTTTTCTTTTCCCCCTCCTGCCCCTCCCCCTTCCCTCTCCCTTCTCATTCTCTCTCTGTCTTTTTCTGTCTCTCTCTTTCCTCTTCCTTTCTCCCTCCTTCCTGTCCTTCTTTCCATATCATAGAGATGAATACAGTTAGGGAAGTTTCAGCTTACTGGCATGTTCTACAGATTAAAATAATTTTAGATTGAAAAGTTAAAGGAAAATGTTGGCTAGATCCAGGATAGGTGCTTTGCCTGGGAGAAATGGCAACAGAGATGCCAAGTGGGGTGAGGCGATCCAGAACTTGTCTTTGGGAGTCTGTAGCTGATGAAAAAATTGGGCAAAGAGCTTGAGTAAATAACCATGATAGTGGCTATACTTTTAAAAAGTTTGCAGGAAAATCCCTGCTTTATTTTGATTTCAAAATGACCATATTTCTAAACTAATTTTTGTCAGGAGTATCACAGCATGTCATAGTAGTTAGTAATGTGGGAGAGAGCCTGGGTTCAAACCCAACCTTTTCCATTTACCACCAAGTTGATCTTGGTGGTAAACGGAACCACTTAACTGCTTAATTTTTTGGCTCCTCAAATCCCTCATCTCTTTAAAAGTTTTTAGAAAAAAAATTTAATAAATGCTTAAATATTAGCTGTTACTATTCTCACTTTTGGTAATATTTGTAGAAGATGTAGAATTTTAATCCATGTGCTATAAGATGTCATCAGTTTTGGAAATAATTTTGAACAAGCCTGTGGAAATAGGGGGAAAAGGAAGAAGTCAACAGTTCCCTCCCCAGTTCCACTCTGATCCATCTCTTTGTAGGCCAGGTGGAATGTGGGACAGGGTGCTATTGAGATGGACTTTGCAGATTTCAAAGGGAACAATAGGATCCCAGAATAGCAGAGGTCAGGTGGCAGTACTTATTCACTTATTTTTATCACAATAATATATGCTGGATGGCCAGATTTCCTGTTTTTATTTTCGATGCTGATGGGCTGTGTTAATTTTGTTGGGGTGGGATCAAATTGAACACAACAATCTTTGCCTTGCTAATTTCAGTGGGTAATGTTACCACTCTTGCTCATCTAAAAGTGGAGATGGTTTGTCTGTCCACTGGGGACAGTACAACCAAATTTTATTGGTAGATCTTTTCCAGGTTGCTAGCTTGGTACTTTTCAAAATGCGCTGAGTAGCTGTTTGGAATTTGTCTCTGCTGACTCCACTGGGCTCAGTTTCAAATCTCTCCTAATCCACTAATGAACGTTTATTAAAGTGGGAGAGCGATTGAATCAGTCTTTGGACACATTATTAAAATAAATTTGGAGCAGTGAAAAGATAAAAAGAGAACAATAAGGGAACACTTGGCCCCAACTCCACACCCTATTCTGTCTTTTTAAAGCTGATATTTTTTTGGAGAAATGTCAATATTAGTAGGTTAACTTTCGTTAGCCTTTAATTTTGTTTTATCTTAATTTTGTTTTATTATGTATGAAGAGACCCTCATTCACCAACGTTTCCCCCCTTTTTCTCTTTTGTGATTTAAAGTTCCGGTTGAATAGGTCGAATGCCCATGAGGATTTAAATGATTAAGTAAGCAATGAAATGCCAACCTTTTATGATTCTGAAGAAGAACCTGCTAGATCAAACAGAAATTTCGAAGCACCCTGATGGTTATCACTGCCCTGCTCCCAACTCTTCTGCCACCCACTCGTGGTTCCCTGTGTCTAGGACACACTGAGTCTACAATGACTTATGCTGAACTGCAAAGGAACCACCATGTACCTTTTCAAAAATGTCTACTCATCCTTAAAGTCACAAATCAAGGAAGAGATGGCTTCCAGATATGCAAATTCAACTTGTGACACCAGCCAACCTTTATTCTGAAATGTCCCTGTTTTTCTACTACAGTAGTTCACTGCTTCTGCCAGCTAGTTATTCACTCAAATGTTAGGCAAACGACTTTCTGTTAGACCCAGAGGATATACTGATGAATATTTCAAAATTCCTGGCCCCCAAGGAACTTGCATTCATCGGATAATTTATTTCATAAGAGGAAGCAATAATTATTTTTAGTCATTAAAGAGAGAACCTTAATTAAATATAATATTGTGCTTAGTACTTGTTTTTATCAGTTTCCGTTTCTTCATTAACTTTTTAAAAAAATTAATTAATTAATTTTTGGCTGCGTTGGGTCTTCGTTGCTGCGGGCGGGCTTTCGTTTTTTAGTTGCAGTGAGCGGGGGCTACTCTTCATTGCAGTGCACAGGCCTCTCGTTAAGGTGGCTTCTCTTGTTGCAGAGCACAGGCTCTAGGTACGTGGGCTTCAGTAGTTGTGGCATGCGGGCTCAGTAGTTGTGGCTCACGGCCTCTAGAGTGCAGGCTCAGTAGTTGTGGCGCACGGGCTTAGTTGCTCCGCGGCATGTGGGATCTTCCTGGACCAGGGCTCGAACCCGTGTCCCCTGCCTTGGCAGGCAGATTCTCAACCACTGCTCCGTCAGGGAAGCCCTTCATTAACTTCTTAATTGGGAAAAAATGGTCACTCTACAAATCTATTCTCAAATTTAACCATGAATATTTGATTTCTCCTCTCTGTATCTCTCTCTATATCTCTCTCCATCTTCTCTCTCTACATCTCTATCTTTATTTTTGTATGTTTATCCTAAGATCTATAGCTGTATAGATAGATAGATGTTTTCTATATCTGTATATCTATTTCTATCTCTTTTTATCTATGTATATAGATACATGTTATTTCTTTTGGGTAAGCTATATTGTTCGTCTATGAGAAGTTGCCAATTAAACCAACAATTTTTCTAGTCATTATTTAAAATTATAGAGCATTTGATACTTTTTGGAATGCTTTTGTAATACATTATCTCATCTGATCCTTACAAGGAAGAATGATTATCTTCAAATGAGAAAACAGTGGCTCAGAGCAGTTATTTGTTTAAGGTCAGAAAGCTAATGAGTTATCTCAGATATCAGTTATCTAGGATCAGAAAGCTAGTTAATGATGACGCTGAAGTATGAAGAAAGCGGTCCTTCTGTTTCACTTATTTGTTTTATGAATAGCTGTTGAGCCCTGCTGTATACTAGGCATTATTTTTGATGTTGGGGTTCAACAGTGAGCAAAAGACAGAACACCTCTCAGCTTTGTAGAGCTTACAATCTGGTGAGGGAGACAAAAAAGAAATCATACTATATAGAATATAAAAAAGGTGGTAAGGAAGGTGTACGAAGAAGCAGAGTGGGATGGGGGATAAGGAGTCTTGGGGAGTCATAGTTTATAAGTTTAAATAAGATGGTCATAAAGGTCTCACTGGGAAGGAGCTCTTCGGGCAGTGGTTTAAAGGAGGCAGAGAACTAGTCACAGCCGTATCCGGAGGAATAGCAGGAGGAATGAACAGTGCAAAGGCACTGAAGCAGCATGCGGTTGGAATAGAGGGAAAAAGTGTTCCTTTGGGAGGCAAGATCGGAGATGCCAGGCGTTGGGTGGGAGGGGTCGGGTGAAGGCGTGGGCTCACCGGATGATGGTGGCCCTGAAGGCTACCATAAGGACTTTCCCTCTTCTCTGGGTGATATTGAGGCCCACTAGGTGGTTTGAGCAGAGGAGTAAACACGCTTTATCATCTGGCTTATTTTTTAAAAAGCTCATTCTGGTAGATGCCTTGAGAAAAACCAGTAGGAGGGCGTGGGTGGGCACAGGGGATCCTACTTGTAAGGGTTTTGTAAACTGGGCCTGTGTCCAATGAGCAGTGGATTTATGGCCTCAGGTTCTGTATTCTAGTTGAGACTCTTCCTTCCACTAACTGTTGGGGGAATCTTGGGACAATCACTTAATGTTTCACTAGAAAGGGAAATAAAACTGAAAAGTTAGTATGTGTTTGAGCCAAGTTCCTCTTACTCCCTATGATATGTTTGCTTTCATTTCCTAATGCCAGAGTATGTGCCTCTGCTCACCCCACCTCTATCCTCATAGTCTCTTTACTATCAGCTCTGACTTCCCTTCCTGACCTTCCTCAGCACATGTGGAACATGAGAGGCAATGGACAATGGTCTTGCTAGGTCCTGAGTCATTCTGGAGTTATAGGTTTCAACCCATAACCGATGTCTTTCATTAAGGCAGTCAAAACTGAGTGTAAGGATATTTTAAAAGCTAAAAAAAAAAACAGGCAACCTGAACAGCCTACCTAATCACTGAACTATTTAATACTACAGAATTTATGGTACACTGTAGAAGATAGGCCACTGTGTCGGCAGGTCTGGGACCGGGGTAGGCCGTGTGCATACACGCATCAGCTCTGTTTTGGTTTCATTTCACTTTAGTTATTTGATTCGGTGTCTGCAAAACCCTGTGTGCACTTTTTTACAAGCCTTGGGACAATTTACTGCCAAGCTTGCTTGAACTCTAGAATATGCTTCCAGCTTCTGAAAACTACAATTTATTTACCAAATAGGCAAGGAAATAGAGGTCATGAGTTCATTTCTTACATAATTTTAAAATTCCTTTCTGAGTCCTGGCATCTCCCAGCAGTCAGAGTGATGTGTTTTTAAGCAGCTTCAATAAGGGAGAGGAAAGAATGGAAAGTGATGAAAGTTGCTAACTGCTGTACTGCTCTGTTTGCTTCCCTTGATGCTAAATGCCAAGAATCAAAGCTAAAATAGTGGAAGGTACATATAAAATAACCTCCCTTTCCAATTTTATTTTGTTCATAAAGAATTAGCGGGATAAAACTGTCTTTGGGGATGTAAAATTATTTAAGATAAAAAAAAAATTCCCCTAAAACAATAGAATAACAATCATTAAAATGAAATTAGAGAGCAGTATAGAAAGCAAATCTTTTAAGCCCCAACTGGTGTCAGTTTCTTACAAGCTATTTCAAGAGTGACTACACGTAACTAGCAAATACACTCAGCAGAAAAAAGAGAGTAATGATGAAAGGGTGATTCTTTGAAATATAGGGGAATAAGTAATAACCTTAGATCAAATGAACAGGATAAAGAAGGAGGGAAGAATAACTCCTATGTGTCTAGTTTGGAAAGATAATGACTCAGTTGAGTGAAGATGTGCATACTTGAATGTTAAAAATTTCTTAGTAGTTGGCAAAATTCTTGTTGTGTAGGTTTACTTACGTAGATGGTACATGGGTCCATCCAAAGGGGCTAGGACAACATGTCACTTTTCTGATTTTGAGAACCTTTCTCTTCCAAATTTTATCTTTTTTTTTTTTTTCCCTCCAAGGGGGAAGGGGAATGAGAAAGGCTGGGTGCTGATGGGTCATCTACCTTGGCGAGTCCCACGTTATGGGGGAAATAGCTTGTAGAGTCAGAGCAGAGACCTCTCCCAGAGTTCTCCAAGTTGTGAATTGAGTACTTGGAACTGAGACACCAGATGTTTTCATGACATCAGCAGGATATAACTTAATCAAGGGGTAGGGCCCAGAAGGAAATTCGGTGACTGATAGTGGGTGGGCAAGATCCCAACTGAGCTTAGTTCTAATTTCAGATGCAAAGGGTACTCCAGAAAGCACTGTGCCAAGGATATGAGTTTTTAAATTCCTTCATGTTTATGATTTTAATTATCTCTGTTTCCCAAAGTGATCAGCAGAAACAGTTTAAGAGGAAATGGATGTGTATGCCGGAAGGGAAGAGAAAATTTGGGGGACTATATCCTATTTCACAGCCAGGCTTATGGCTGGGGAGGGGATGCTGTAATTGAAGGAAGGGAGAGGGGATGGCAGTTTCTGAGAGGAGAAGGAAGGAGAAGAGAGCAGATTTGGTCCATGAAAAAAGGACTCAGTGGGAACCCAGGCTGATCCCACTGGGTTCTACAACACGCCAGACAAAATCCAGAAGCTAACAGCTAGAATAAATGTTTATCTCTAAACAGAGGAAAAATGGACCGGAAGATATTGAACTGTCTGAAATGATTTACATAATGGAGGTTCAGGCGATAAATAAGGTCATTTTCACATACACATATGATCTATGTAAAGTTCACTGCACATCCATGATGATCTCTGTAAAGACTTTAGAATAATGCCTGGCACCTATTAAGAGCTCAGTGAATGTTGATTCTTTACTTCTGACTCCACCCAGAATTTGTGCCTGATTCTCTATCATTCTGTTATTGTGAATAATCTTTAACCAAGCTTTCTAAAATGTAAATCTGTGCTTTCTAAAGCTAGTAGGTGAAGTAAGAATTAAGACTCTGTATTCTTAACTCTACATCTTTGGAATTACTTTCTCAATGTTCCAATGTACTCATATTAGTGAGGCATGGAGACCCTTCTTGGAAATGATTTTATTTATCTCGATTATAGGGCGATTTCAAACAAATAGTTTCTATTATTTTTGAAAAGCAGCTAAAATCTTCAAACAGTAGACACAATTTCTGCATCTTTCACTTGCTCTTGTTTTGAAGTTACGGAAGTTAATTTCCCTTTTAAAATTAACAAGATTAAAAAAAATAATTTGTAGCGCATTCCACTAGTGTTTAAAATAAGGTCTGTGGCACAGTGATCGTTCAGCCTATTGGAATCAGGGGGAATCTATTGTCTTCAGCAGTTTGATTGTGATGTGCCTAGTTATGATTTTCTTAGGGTTTATTCTATTTGGGGTTAGCTGAGATTCTTGAATATGAGGGTTGTTCTCTTTAAGAACTTTGGAAAATTCTTGACCATGTTTTCTCTCTATATTTTTCCTGCTTTATTCTTTCTTTATTCTTCTTCAGTGAACTCCAAAAATAAGGACGTAAAGTTTTGCACTATGACCTGCATGTAACCCATATGTGTATTTTTTGTTATCTCTGTGCTTTCATCAAGTGTTTTATACTGATCTGTTTTGGGGATCATTTGATAAACCTTCTGCTGTGCTGTTAAACTCATCCAATGATGCCTTAATTTCAGACACTGTATTTTTTTTTTAAATAAATAAATTTATTTATTTATTTATTTATTTTTGGCTGTGTTGGGTCTTCGTTTCTGTGCGAGGGCTTTCTCCAGTTGCGGCGAGCCGGGGCCACTCTTCATCACGGTGCGCGGGCCTCTCACTGTCGCGGCCTCTCTTGTTGCGGAGCACAGGCTCCAGACGCGCAGGCTCAGTAGTTGTGGCTCACGGGCCCAATTGCTCCGCGGCATGTGGGATCTTCCCAGACCAGGGCTCGAACCCGTGTCCCCTGCATTGGCAGGCAGACTCTCAACCACTGCGCCACCAGGGAAGCCCCAGACACTGTATTTTTCAATCTTAGAATCATGATTTTTTTTTATGGATTCTAATTCTTTGATGAAATTCCACATCCTTTCATCACTTCTGTCCATATTTTCTTTAACATATTAATCATTGTATTAAAGTCATTGGATGCTTGCTACAATATCTATTGTTTTCATTTGCATTTGCTTATGTTGTCTGTTCCGCTTGGTTATTGGCCGTATTTTCCTGCCTCTTTTCATGTTAGTAATTTGTTGCTGTATTGCAGATTCTATAAACAAAGCAGGTGCCAAAGCTCTGTATGATGCTACTTCTGGCGGACAAAGTTAGGAGCTAATCACCTGAGCTGGGTCAGTGATGGGAGTTTTAGTAAGACTCCTTCCATCTCTAGTTCTGCGTTTTCCCCTTAGGCCCGTCTCTCCTGCACTTTTGACTGAGAGCTCTGAGAGACTGTAGAAGATCCTTTAGCATCTTGCATACACTACTTCCAAATTTGAGGGATGTCTTGGGGAGACCAGCCATGGTTCTGAGTCTCAAGTGGGACTTGTACTCCTAGTTATTATGGGAATACTGAGAATTTAGTCTACCTTACAGAAGTTTTGTAACCTTATGCTCAGCACCAGAATTCAGCAAAGGTACTGTGAGCAAAACTGGCCAAGCATTTAGGGACACTTTAGTTTCCGAATCATTGCGGTCCCTTATTTACATGCCAAAATCTTTGTCATCCTACAGTCCTTCCGCATGGCTGAGGTCTGATCTTCAGACTGTAGTCAGACTTGGCAAATGCCTCATGGAAGAAAAGACAGCTCACCTTGGTAAAGCTCTCTGCTCTATGGCATTTTTGTTCACTTAATTCCACTTCCACAATCTGATCTCTTTCAACATGATTTTTGAAATCAATTTGTATTTTTCAGTTGGTCTAGCAAGAATGTGTTTTACTGCAACCAACTGCATTCTACCTGAGTCTGGAAGTCCCCTTGGGGTCAACTTTTAAGAATTTGGGGCAGCTATGTCCTTCCAACCTAATAGACTCTAAGGAGATCATCACCTGTTTTTCTAGGAGCTTCAGGTGAGACTACAACCCAAAAAAGTGCGGATGTATGTGACAAATGGAGTTTAAAAATTAAATTTGTATGCTGAAAGTTCAAAGAGAATTATATTTTCTGGCAATTTACACTCCTGTCATATACAGGAATAAAGACTGTGCTCCAATAGCCAAATGTATCACTCATTTTTTTCAATATGGGAAATATTTGTTAAGGTGAATATTGTATGAGGAAATATTGCAATATTTGAGTATTGCAGGTAATAGTGGGACCTTAAAGGTCTTGGTATGGGACCTACGTACATGAGAGGTTTGATTCTCCTTTTTTCTCTATATCGAGTAGAGGGGGAACAGGAGTACTGAGAGACATTTGGCTGCCCGCGCGCGAAGCCCGCCCTGCAAGCTTCAGTGCAAGAGGGGCTGTCAATCTGGATGTGAACCTGGGAAGGTGCTGGATCTGGGGAACATCCGCTGAGTCAGTGGACCAGTGTCTAAGGAAGTGGCTGTCTTTATCCTTAAGTATGGTAGCTGTGTTTGTGACTTCTGTAGACCCTTTTGTGTGTCCTGAAGAAATACTCCTTTTGGAATTGAACTTCTGGAATCCTTTACTTGGGTCCACTCTGGTTTTCTCTCTGGTTTCTCTACCAGCATGATATCCCAACTCTGCTTTCCACATAAATTTCCCTGACCACCTGGTTGTACCGTGGCATTTTAAAACGCTTACCAGACTTTGATTTAATCCTTACAATGAATTTATGTGGCTAGGCCTGGCCTAAGTTCCACTTTATAGACAAGGAAATCATAGCTTGAGAAATTAAGCACACTCAGAAACAGCAGTGACAAGATTTAAAATCAGGTCGTTTTACTTCTTTTTGTTTTTTTCTATATCATTATGTGAATCGATCCCAGTTCTGAGATGACAGATGGCACTAGAGCAAAACAGTTCTTTACATCTGGTATATAGTTGAAAAGTGAAGCTTCTGCACAAATAAATATGAAAGGAATTTTTACCCTCTCCCATATCTTCCTTTCTGAGGCCTGGCACTTTCCAAGCTTAGGTAACAGAAAGGGGACATATAATTTAACTCAAAGCAGAGAAAGTTATAGACTCACAGTGTCACATAGCATGAGGTGAACATCCTTGGAAGTGTGGAAGGTCTGATGGTCTTGGAGAGGGCTCGACCTTAAATTATGCTAGTGAGGTGCAAGTTCTTCCTGTTTCCCCTTCAATCTCAGTTTCACTCATGCATTGGATACCTTTTCTTCCCCCATTGGTCCATCTAGAGGAAACTGGACAGAACTGAATGTCTGGATGTCTAGCTGAGGCAAGGTGAAGAGGGACTTGGAGGAGTGAAAGTTCCTAGGGGAGATGATCTGATAAAATGGAAGAAAGACAATTAAATGGGGGAGCCAAGAAGTGAATGAGGGACTTCTAAGTTCACTGAGGAAGAGGATCAGCTGTATAAGGCAAAGCAAACTCATTGGAGCCAATGTTCTCTTTTGGTAATTTTGTAGCTTAAAAAATGATAAAATATTAGCAATTTTGTATGATTTGACCCAATATTTTATAACTGCTTTTCTATTCTGAAGCAATAATCTTTGACAATGTAACATATACACATATACAGTTTGAAAATACAGTGCCCAGTTTCTAATATATTAAATATTTCAATTCGCAAATTCTCAGTCATGACTTCATCCTCACTTGAAGATGTGATATATTAGACAGATGTTTGCAGTGCTATGAATATTACCCTGCAGCTACAAATGCAGATGTCATTGGGGGATTGCACTGGCAACTTAAATAACACTAGTATTTTGCCATACTTAGAGCTTCCACTGGGCCAGCTCACATTTTTCCACATTTGACTTTCAATCTTTTCCTTGTTTCTGGCATCTATCTGAGTTCCCTTTCTCTCTTGGGAACACAGTTATGTATTTTTTTTTGTTTATTGTGCATTTTAAGAATTGAAGTATAGTTGATTTACAGTGTTATACCAATCTCTGCTGTACAGCAAAGTGACTCAGTTATAAACATACACACATTCTTTTTTATATTCTTTTCCTTTATGGTTTATCGTAGGATATTGAATATAGTTCCCTGTGCTATACAGTAGGACCTTGTCGTTTATCCAGTCTAAATGTAATAGTTTGCATCTACCAACCCCAAACTCCCAGTCTATCCCTCTCCCTCCCCCCCTCTCCCTTGGCAACCACAAGTCTGTTCTCTATGTCTATGAGTCTGTTTCTGTTTCATAGATAGGTTCATTTGTGTCATATTTTAGATTCCACATATAAGTGATATCATATGGTATTTGTTTTCCTCTTTCTGACTTACTTCACTTAGTATAATCTCTAGTTGCATCCATATTTCTGCAAATAGCATTATTTCATTCTTTTTTATGGCTGAGTAGTATTCCATTGTATATATGTACCACATCTTCTTTACCCATTCATCTGTCGATAGACATTTAGGTTGCTTCCATGTTTTGGCTATTGTGAATAGTGCTGCTATGCACAGAGAGGTGCATATATCTTTTTGAATATAATTTTGTCCAGGTATATGCCCAGGAGTGGGATTGCTGGATCATATGGAAATTCTATTTTTAGTTTTCTTAGGAACCTCCATACTGTTTTCCATAGTGGCTGTACTAACGTACATTCCCACCAAGAGTGTAGGAGTGTTCTCTTTTCTCACAGTTATGTGTTTTCAAATACATTTAGTTATGTTTTAAAAATGTCTTCTAGCAAAGGCATATCTTTCCTTATTGGAAAGAAGTCTTCCATGTTGCTGCAAACAGGGGGCATGCCAGTTTGAGGTGAAAGAAGTAGAGAAATTTCATAAACGATGAATGATAAGCTTGCAATGGTTTTCCCATAAGTAAGCATTTCAAAATGTATATGCAGAAAGGCAGTAAAGAAATAAAATGTAAATCAGATTATTTTAAACCATTATTTTCAGGACCAAGGAAGAAGTTACGAGAATAAAACCTTTAAAAAACATTATAAGACATTTGATGGTGTCTTTAGTGGAAGTAATTTAGAGATGATTGGATATTGTTATTTTTAATTTGATTTTTTAGAACAAAAGTTTACCAAAATAGAAAGCTTTGTCATTTCTTTTCCCCACAGCTTTAAAAAGTAAACTGTGAGCCTTGGGTCAGCATAATTTTACTTTTTTAGACATTTTGCTTGCAAATTCATCCACCATCAAATTGCATTGTACTTCTTCCTCTTTTGCCTACCTGTGGCTGACCCTTTTATAAATAAATCCAAAGTCCTGTCTTCCTCTTGCCTGTTGCTCTGAGTAAACAGTAAGAAATCAGACGCCTGAGTCCAGTTGTTTGATTTTATACAAGTAGATCTTGTTAGAACATTTCTTTATGCCTGGGATATTAGGAGATTTATTTGTAACCTTCCTTGCCAAGAGCACAATGGTGGTATTTACTGTTTCTACCGTCTGTTGGTCTGTTGTAGTTTCAAAGAATTTGTCTGACTCTTGCTAAAATGACTGAGTTAAGAAATGCTTAATTGATTAAAAAAAAAACAACTCATTTAAATCATTCAGCTATTTGTCCTATACCAGTCCATAATTTCTATGATTGTATATTTTTGATTTTTTGTTCTATTTGTTGGCAATGTGTAGACGCAGCTTTTTTTTTTTTTTTTGCTAATTATAATTATATGCTCCTTTGAACGCCAGTTAATCTACTTGTAAGATTGTATAAAGAAATCTATCATAACTCCTTTCAAAGAGAGCACTGTATGTAAATGGAGGGTATTTTGAAACCACTTGAGAAGTGGGGCAGAGACCTCAAGGGAACAGGCTAAACTGCCTCTAGAAAGAATGGTTCCTATAACTTGTAGGGCATCTTAGTAGGACACACAACTTTGGGACCGAAGCTGAAATGCTCAGGGCAGTGGCCATGCAGTGGACCATCCTGTCAGTCAACTCTATTTTCTGCCCCTCTCTTACCTCTTCCTGGTCCCACCCCATCCTCTCCTCTAAATAAATGTTAAAGATACCTTCACACAGCAAGGTGTGCCAAAATACACAGCTGCTCAGGTTGCTCACGTATCTTGGTTTAGGCTTGGTCAGTTGAGGGAGTAATGAGGAAACACATTGCTCTTGTGATTTTGGTCATTCGTTTCTCCATGTGTATTGGTGTTAATTGATTTTTTGTCATTGTTGTTGCAAAATACTTTGGAACTCTCCCTCCTTCTTTCTTTTTCCTCTTTCTCTTCTTTCAGAACGCCACCATGTATTAGATGAAGATAACTACTAAAATGCTGTGAACAGTGATTTGTAATGTTTTGCCTGATGTGGGGTTGACCTCCTTGGGGAATCAGGGATTGGGTTAGAGATGTAGTTGGAAGAGTGGGGAAGTAAGATTCCTCCATCTTCCTAGGCTAGAGAAATTATGCTGCAGCCACATACCCTGAATGAAAAGGAGGTGTTTGTATTTCCACCATCTTTGAGCTCTGATTACTGACGTAGTCATCTTTAAAGAATTCTGCTGTTTACAATAAAACTATAATCTCCCTCCTCTCTCCTGTGTTACACAGCTTCTGATTGCAAGTTTATTCTTGGCATCTTTGAATTACAGGTCGCTTTCATTTTCTTTCCCCTCCATGTATTCTTTTATCCCTGCCGCTTCTCTTTACACTTTTTGCTGCAGGAGTGCTGAACCTCTTGGTAGGACATCTCTCTCAGCCATCCAGCAGAGAGAAGCTTTTTTATAAGTTATTGTATTTTTCAAAAAGTGGCTGCAATATTTTTGGTGTTAGGCAGCAAACAAAGCCTCCAAATGATTTAACATTGTTTACTTAATACTGATATTCATTTACTGGAAGAAAACTTTGTGTAAGTGTGTGCATATGTGTGTGAATGTGTGTGTGTGTGTATGTGTTACTCCATACATTCTTCGTGAGCACCTTCTATGTGCCGGGTATGATGCTGATTGACATACAGTTGAGAATAAAGCAACAGTGGCCTCTTCCCTCAACCAATTTACAATCTAGAATAAAATAAACTTCACATGTTCAAATCCATAATGATATAATTACCATATGATAATTACTGTATTTGAGGAAAAGCAATAAAAAGTACACAGAGCTTATAAGATGGTTTAACAGGGGAACTTTATCTAGCTTAGGAATTGGGATAATCCTTCCTAAGAAAGTGGTGATCAATATGAGAGCTTAAGGATGGGTAGGAACAGAGCAGATGAAATATGGAGTCGGGAGCTGGGGGTAGAAATGAGAGAGAGGTGAGGAGTGCCGAGGAGGCTGATGGATGGAGAGGAAGTGGTAGTGTCATTGGACTGTAGGTCTTGATGCAGGGAGAAGTGTTGCAGTGAGGGGTCAGCAACAAGGCAACTAGAAAGAGAAGAGGTTAAGGGTGGTGGGGGTAGGGTGTGTGTGTGTGTGTGTGTGTGTGTGTGTGTATGTTATTGTGGAGGTATCTCAAGTGCAGTTTCTAATCATGACCAAATTCATGGTGTGACTGTGGAAGTTGAGGCTTGAGGTGGAGTGATGGGAAAATCACTGAGTATCAAGTTAGGACCCTGCTGGCCAAGGTGTTAATGACGCATCCATGTGATGTTGAATTTGCCCAGTGCCCCTGCAGGCTTGAGATGAAAGGAAAACTGAGCCAGTGTTAAATTCTGTAATGAGTGACCAGATGGTTAAGTGATGACTACAGGGAAAAGATGCTCTTCTGGCCATCTGCTCAGAGGAGCAGCTTACAAAGAGAGAGCAACCATTTGTCTGGAAGAGGGGCTGGGTAGTCAGGAAGATCAAGGTAGTTGGGTAGTCAGTGGGATCAAGGAAGGGTGTGTGTGTGTGTGTGTGTGTGTGTGGTAACTTTGAGACAATTATGGGTTAGAATCATGTAGAATGAGGTAAGAAATCCTTAAAATCCATACTCTAAACCATTCATCCAAACTTTGAATATCTTCTATAACAACTTCCCAAATCACAGTCAAGTGCCTGCTTAAAAACTTCCAGCAACAGGCAAATCACTACCTTCTAATGCAGGGCATTTCACTCTTGGTAGCTCTTTCTATTGGGAAAAAAAAATGGTTCTGTAGATGGTAGATACTCTAATAATTCTAGCACTTTCTAGGTAAATGTGTAGAAAAAAAGTGCTCACAGGTGTATGCTGAGGGCAAGGAGGTAGACTGAAAGGTTATTTTATTTAAATTTTTGAGAATGAGAATTTGTGTGATACTTGTGTGATTTAAAATATAAATACAAAATTTATATTTTTAAAATTGCAACAAAGCCTGAAAAATTAATTTCAAACACTGTATGGTGTGTGCTGTGGACTGAATTGTGTCCTATCAAAATTCATAGGTTGAAGCTGTTGAGTAAAAAAATATATTCACAAACAAAAAGTTGCGAGTTATGTTTTATTTTGTGGGAATTTTTAGGACTTCAAGCCCAGGAGGCAGCATCTCAAGTAACCCCGAGAGAACTGCTCCGAGGAGTTGGGGGGTCGTGGTAGGCTCTATAGGAGTTTTGCAACAAAGGGCAGGGCAGGTAGTAGGAACAAAAGATTACTGTTAATTAAAGAAAACTAGATATCTCAAGTTAAGGAATTTAGTGCTTTTCTACATACGGGAGGATTGCAAGAGTCGGGGCTCACTGAAATCATTTCTTTGACATGCACCTCAGCTATCTGGGGCCAGTACCCTGTGTTCTCACATCCTGAGTTTCCTCAGGGCTCACCATGGGGAGTGGCTGCAGTCTGATGGTTGGTAGATGGCAGGTGTCCTTTTCCTTCCTGAGTTCCCTCGGGGTTCACCAGCTCACCGTCACTGGTGTCTGCACGGCTGTAATCACTGATGACTGTGACATCCTTTGTTTTCTGATATGGCGGCAATATTCCATTTATCAAAGCCCTAACCCACAATGTGACCATATTTAGAGATAGGGCTTTTAGAAAGCAAATAGGGTTAAATGAAGCATAAAGTTGGGACCCTAATCCTATAGGACTGGTGTCTCCATAACATGAGATACCAGAGTGTTCTCTCAATATCTCTCTCTCCCCACCGCCAGCCACCCACTATGTGAAGGAACAGCAAGAAAAAACAGATATCTGCAAGCCAGGAAGAGAACTCTTGCCAGGAATCTAATCAGCCAGCACCTTGATCTTGGACTTCCCAACTTCCAGAACAGTGAGAAATGAACTTCTTCTGTTTAATTTATCCAATCTATGGTATTTTGTTAAGGCATATTGAGCAGACTAATACAGTATGGATAGAATTATGAATAAATGTAATTAGTTTTCTGAATGAGTTTTTTGATAATTACTAATTCTATTTGTGCTTCATGTTTTTCTTATTTGAATTGTAAGCAGTTTTAGGTTTACACTTGACAGAATGAACGGTAGCACTCGAGAAGCAGATTGAGTAAAACGATTTATAGATATTTTAAGTTAATTTAAAAATATAAATTCATTTAATGATTTTTTTTGGATGGGGTCTTGACTTACCTGTATCCTGAAAACACTGTTGGTGTTTTTCTTGCCTTAGAGTAAGTTTTGAGCCCAGGGGATAGTGAAAATGCTTATGCTGTGGACTCTGTTGTACCTAAGGTTAATTCTGTGCCAGGCAGCTACTAAAAGCTCTTCCAGAAATGTTTTCCCAAGTCATCATCCCACTAGGTAGCAAATACTACTGCATCTACATTTAAGAAAATTATTACATCATGTTAAAATGATTAAATTACCATAACATGCCTGGATCTTATCTTTTCACTAAAGTTTTTTTTTTTTTTTCTTTTTTTTTTAAAATGATGATCCTCTAATTGTATCCCTCTCTCTTCAATTATTAGCTGGATGAAACCAGAACTCTTTTTTTAAAAAAAAATTATTTATTTATTTATTTATGGCTGTGTTGGGTCTTCGTTTCTGTGCGAGGGCTTTCTCTAGTTGCGGCGAGCGGGGGCCACTCTTCATCGCGGTGCGCGGGCCTCTCACTGTCGCGGCCCCTCCCGCTGCGGGCCACAGGCTCCAGACGCGCAGGCTCAGCAGTTGTGGCTCACGGGCCCAGTTGCTCCGCGGCATGTGGGATCTTCCCAGACCAGGGCTCGAACCCGTGTCCCCTGCATTGGCAGGCAGATTCTCAACCACCGCGCCACCAGGGAAGCCCAAGGTATTTTTTATTACTATTTTTTAACAGGGAGAACTTGTTCTTAAGATTTTTTCCATGAGAATTGGAGACTAATTTCTTTGACTTTTCTCCTTATACCCTCCCCAACAGAAGCTGTATGTTTTCAGAATAATCACCGGGTTACAAGCAAAATAGCCCTAAATAAATACAAATACCTTCAATGAATGGGCATTTCTGGTATGATCTTAGACTTGACAGCAACAAATTGACTGGGGCAAGAATGCTATCAGCATCCTGTAGCTCAAATCTCAGGTTTTATCCACAGATGCACGTGTCCTGTAATGATAGTGCCTTCTTCTTGTAAAATATAAAACAAATAAGTGCAGATGGATGTTCTAATCAAGGGCCAGAGAAGAAATTTGCCATTTTTGAATGGGTTTTGAGGTTACCAGTAAACACAATATATACTTGTGTTATCAATTGTGTGAAAATGCCTATAATTATTTACTAGGTAGAATCCATGTTTGCTAAGAAAATCTATTTTTTTCTACGTCTCTTTGTGCATTGTCTTTTGATATTGATAAAGAGGTAGATCCATTCATTCCACAAACCTTTACTGTGTACTTACTATGTGTCTGGCATAATGGGAAATGCTGTTGATACTCAGATACAAGGCACAGTCACTGCTCACAAGCAGATATGATAACTGATTATTAAATAAAGGCAGCAAGGGTGGGCAACTGACCACATGTGGAAAGGGTAAAGAGGGACTGGAGTCTAGGATGGTGTACAGATTTCTGGCTTTAGTTATTGAGCTGATGGGGAATATAATTATTTTGAAAAAGAATATGTTGGCATCTTATTTCTAAAGAGTGACAGGCTGGAAACCAGATAAAACTCCCCAGTTATAGCTCCTTTAACATATTAATGAAGTGTACTTCGTGATTACGAGCAGGTGATTTGAAGACTGGATTCCTTTCTACCCCTGTTACCCTGGGGAATAAGAAATGAATTTCATGGACGAGCAACTCATCATTTGAAAGAGCTGTTAAAGCTGGGTTTGTCATTGATTACGTAGGTGATTTACAAAGAAGTTCAGTGTTTGCCTCACCTAATGGGCTGATCATTGCCATATCTGTTTTCTGACTATTAATTAATATATATATTGTTGTTTGTTTTTGGTATTCTGACTCAAACTGAGTCCACGTGTACACACTTATATAAGCTTATTAACATAAAATTGGATCTGGAGAAAGAGAGGTTTTTAATAAATGAGTTATAATTTCCTTTAAAGAATCCAAGTTACCTTAAAGTGCTTCCTCTAAAATAGAATTATTGTTGGAAGACAGTTCTCCATAAGCTTTTAGTATTTCTAGGTGTCATGTGAGTGAGGGACTGACTGCCCTTTGTTCTGGAATATCTTTTCATGGATATGTGTCTTGTGAATAGCCTTGGAAGATAAAGATAGCGTTTCCCTCTGGGGCAAAGGACAGGCTTGCTTACTGCCCATTATAAGATTCAGGTTTCCTAAATTCAGGGTTCCTCTACTATAACACAACCCACCATGTATGCAGATGTCATCTGGCCCTCTTTGCATCATTCTGCAAGAATAGGGACCTGGGGAACTGGCACCAAAAATCCGGACACTGTGGCTATTGCTACTGCTGTGATTAATAAACTGTCCTTTGTCTCTGACTCAGGACTCTTGTGTCTTCTATCCATGAAACTTCTGGCAGGCTAACTTGCCAGCTTGCAAATAGGGTGAATTCTCAGACCCCTCACAGTTTGATAGTTACCATATTTCGTATTTTTATCTTCCAATCCATAGACTCTATAATCTACTATCAAATAGAAAACATTTCAATTTTTTCAGCATTAATAGGGTATAACTCTAAGTTGTAGATCAAATAACAAAAAAATTATTCACTTTTTCTTGTGATTATTCTTGTGATTGCAAATGAACGTTATGTCTGTGTGATACTTCACATTTATCATATATCATAATTTAAAAATTTTATTGAGAAATATTGGAGTATAAGGGTACTTTCAAAAGCAATAGCTTTTGTGGAAATGTGAAAGTTAACAATTGTTTATAGATCATTTATTTTCAGTACACTTAACTCTCATGTAAGCACCATAAATAAGTGTTTTGCTTTCTTTTTGTTTTTATAATCAAGTTTATTGAGGTATAATTTATGTGCAATATAGACTGCATCCATTTAAAGTGTACAATTTGATGAGTATTGACAGTTGAATATGCCTGTAAGACCCCCAACATAATCAGGATATAAGACACTTTCATCACCCCAAAGGATTCCTAGTACCCCTTTTAATCCCTTTTAAATGAATTTTGGTAACAGGTGAAAGCCCTTTATAATGGGACAGTCCAGGAATAATTTCTACTGAGAAATTTTTGCCATCTTCCAGTTTTATTTCCTTTTTCAATCATTTCAAGAATTAATATTTGACTTTTTTTCCCTTAGGTATTTTCTCTGACTTGTGTTTTTCTTTTAGCAGTTCCTCTGTCTAGTCTTTTCCTCTCTTTCATATGTCTTGGAGTAGCAGGGCTGATTAATATTCTCATGAGCTCATATAAATGGGATAAATAGTATGCATTTGAAACAAATAAAGATTATGTTGCCTTGCAGAAAAAAAATCACATTCAGGAAAAAGAAGATGGATGTTAGTGTACTAGAGTGTGGAAACTAACCATGGAAGCAATGAAAAATGGTAATTATTTGTGTAATTAAGTGGTTAGTTATGTATAAATTGTATACTTCTTTGTTCACAGTCACCATGATATTTAATTTTAGGGTTTCTTTTTTTTCCTTCTCTCAATAATTGATATGTTTTCTAGGGAAGATTTACTCAAGTATTTGTTTTCATTTGCCTCTTTATAATCATGGCTCTCAAAATCCAAGGGTGGACTTTGAACAGTGTATTTTTCTCAGCCATGTAAAATAGGTCACGAGGGTTACTTTGTCTTGAGACCCTTCAAAGAATGGAATGTAAGCAGAGTTTGCAAAGCAACTTTTCCAAGGCAATAGTTGTAGGTGAAGCACAACTTATTCATTCACTTACATATTCTAATTTTAAATATGAAATAGAGCTAAATTATGTGTTTGGTTAGAGTTGTTCCAGTTGTCATACGAATTTTGATTTATCGAACAACCATTTCCTCTCTTCTCTCATCAGTTTGAAGAGTAAACTTTATTTTTTTAAATTTGGATGGAAATCAGAGTCTTCTGTCTGCTCTATCTAAAAAGGATGATATATTCCAAACAGTTTGGAAAGCTATAAAATTGAAAAATTGAAGTCAGTTATCCAGAATTTTTACATCACTCCTCTCTCAACCTCCCACTTCTCAATGGTGAGGGTTTTCTTCCAATTTGAGGAGAGAAACACGCAGCAACTATAAATGTGTAAAATAAAGCAAGTCTCTCTGATTAGTCTGCAATCTCTCTTTCTTTTTGCATCTGGAAATGCTTAGGTAGACATGTCGAAATCCACAGCATGCACATTTCATCCCTGTGTGTCTGTCTGCATCTTCCATGCAATTTTGCAGCCATGACTGTCTTTTGTTAGGACTGAGATGATCAAAACAAGAACAGTAAAGATTTAAACCAACATTCCACCATCCCTTTTCAGATTTAAATATGGGGCAATTTTTGTGCCTGTTCCAAAAATAGTCTACCATAAGGAGAAATTGGTAATCAGAATTTAAGCGGGAGGGTGAGGGGCTTAGGAGGCCTGCTCCACACACAAACATATTCTGTAACCTTTATTGTACTTAAGAACAACATTGTTCTATTGGATTCTGAATTTCTAGATACTACCCTACGGTTAAACTATAATGAGAAAGTACTTAGCTTAGCATGGGGCAGGGTAGTTGGGGCTTTGTTTGTTAGAATTAGATCAACTTCTGGTGCATCAAACACCTAGAGGGGGATATCTTTTTGTGAATGACCCACCCAGATAGAGACATTTTCTAATTTACACTAAAGGTCCAGTATGTGCCAGCAGAACATTAGGTGAGTAGGTGGCCATTATACCTTCACATAGATTGAGGTTTAACACTATCCTATTTTCCCTATTTTGTTTTCAGCAGAGAACACCTGAGATCCCTGTTGCACTGTACCTGGTCAGTATTATCCACCAATTCATATGTATGGAGTGCTTTGATCCAAGGAAAAATCATTTTTGGTTTCTTTTGTTTTCATTTGTTTGTTTGTTTGCTATCACTGCTACTCCAGTTCACAGAGGACAATGTTGTAGTTGAGAAATAAAGCAGGCTTGTGGGGTCAGAAAAAGCCAAATAAGTTGTTCACTAGACTGAGAAAGCAAAGCGCAGGGAAGAATGAAACATTGTAGTGAGGGTTGGAGTGGGGTTGACAGAGCAACTGGTTTGCAGATAAGATAAAGGCTAGTTCAGGAACTAAGTAGCCTTCATAAAGCGAGCGAATGTGCCTTGGTTTCCCTTCCATGTACAGATCAAGTGCTAAGCAGGTATGGCAAAAGGACATGACAGGCTGGAGAGGCTGGTTTTGGATTTGGACTAGGTCATGATTTCTGGTCCAGAGAAGCTAGTTGGTCATGGAGGAGTCAATGGGCACAGTGGGTCTAGGGAGGTAAGAAACATGGAAGTCAGACAATAGGAATCAGAAACCCAGAGAAGAAGCTTAGAGAACCAAGACCCTGGGACCTACGAGTCAGCAAAGAAAAGATCAATTATCCTGGCCAAAGATTAGGAAAAAAGGATGGGATCAGGCTCTCAGCCCAGGGTCTGAGCTGTGCAGAACCAAGAACAAGAATAAAGCTTGATTTCAAGGTGTGAGATAAGTGCCACAACATCTTCTCTTTCCTGTGTGTGTGCAGAACTGACGTGCGATTTCAAGAAAGCCTGAGTGTGCATTTTGCAGAAAGTATCAATAAGTTCTGTCTGATGACAGTGTTTGAGAAAACGGAAAGAAGTTATTTTCTGATGCATAGTTCAAAACTGGAACATATCTGAAATTATAAAAAAAACACAAAAAACAAAGGGGCACTTTTAAAGTAGATGATAATGCTCAGGAATGAAAAAGGTGTAATCTCTTCAAAACATCAGTTCTTTTTGTTGAAGCTTAGAAATATTTGCCAATTAATTTACTCATTAGTTCATGCACTTATTCATATTTACTAAATGTCTACTATATATACTGTCTTATAAAACCTTAAAAACTTTAATGACTAACTTTTATTATTTGTATGTTTAGATTTTCAATAGTGAAGAGCCAATTATTAATATTAGCAATTAATAATGGAGTGACTGTTTAGGCAAGTTCAAGCTCTGGGGAATTATGAAACTTACCAGAAAACACTGATGACAATGGAGGGAAATAAAATAAGATCATAAAACTTGAAGTGGTGAAATATTGATTTGAGAATGTATTATCTGAACCACTTAGTTAGGATAATGGAAGTTGGACATCTGCATGGAAGTTGTGATTGATTGTGTAATGATAGAGCATGTGGTCAATGCCCCGACACTGGGTGAAAAGCAATTGATTTGGTAGCTTCCTTTACATTTGTTATTTGAGATAATTTTAGCAGGGAATGACAGAATAAAGCATTTATTTGTATTAATTATCTGAGAAAATTTTAGTATGGAATGCCAGAGTAAAGGCATCTTTTGAGACACTGGCTGAAGCTGTTGGCCAGAAATAAAGTCCAAAAGGTTCCCCTTACTTCCTATTGTGGTTGGTTGAGCCAGTCATTGTATTTTCCTGGAAGAATGACTATTTATATTTAGTTCTGTTTTAAACACAATGAGAGTATGTGTCTGGGTGTACATGGAAACACAGCATGAGATGTATTGGGGTAGCAGGGAATAAACAAAGGACTCAGGAATGCTCATCTATAAACTCAGAGCAAAGATTATTTTAAGTAGAAAATTATTTTAAATTACACATTATTCCCAGGAAGTTTTGTATTTTTTTCCTCGACCAAAATCTAGGTATGAGTTATTTTAATCAGATTAAGGGTCTTGAAAGGAGTCAAGGTAGGGATTTAGAAAGAGATATTTTTGTTTGTTTGTTTGTTTTGGTAAAGATGAGGGACTTTGGGCAGCTAATGGACAAAATGATGATATTGGCTCTAGGAAGACCCATAGATAAGAAGCAAGACAAGGAGAAGGCTTCAGAAAGGGAAGTGAGAGGAGGATTGCTGCGTTTGCCTTGGAATTGAGTGCCACCAACATTGCCTCTTCTCCCTAAGATAATTATCAGAACTGTTTGTGTTATAAATTTCAGTGTCCTTCAATTTGTCCCTGTATACGTGAAGCAGGTAATTCAGCACAGTCTCTTGTTTTGATGGATACTCCCTGTTTAAATTCTACTCTTTCTGGGAGGAGAGAAACGGAGAGAAGAAAAAGAAATAAGAAAGGAATAAGAAACTTATAAGACATTTTAATTTTTATTCACTTTGTTGTTATGTCATTAATCTTTCATAAATACATGAGTCTTTTCCTGATTTCTAGGCCCAATGAATGCTAAAATTATGCCAAGAATTAACCCTCTGCTGACACAATAGCTTCATGTTACATGAATGTTTAAGATATGAAAATTTAGCTTGACTGAGGGAAAAATAGAATAAGAATATACATATAGGGAGTGATTACGCCTTTCATTCCATTCAGTGAGTGTGTGCCCTGCCATGAGAATGAGATGGGAGACTGAAGCTGGAATCTCTCAGTCTCATCTAGTTCCTGGATGCTATTTACGGTATGAGCGTTGCAGATTGCTGAGATTCTGGTGTTATTTAACCAACCAGTGGATCGACCAACAAGTGACCCTTATTTGGTCCTTATTGTATCAATCCTTCATCTGCAATTTCAGAGTCTAAAAACTATGGGAAATTAACAGGTTTTTATTTTTTAAATTAATTTGGTGGCAAAACCTAACCTTAACTGACGAGAACATTCTTTAATAGTCTTTATCTCACATAGCTTTAATATTTATACACTTACCTCAGAAGTAATATGTTTGAATACTGAATGCTTGAGATGTATCATAAAATAGTGCATATACACATATTGTCTAACATTCCAATAAATTTGGACTTAATGGCCAGATTAAGGAGAAGAGAATTAGTTTATTTAATCCTCATAACAACCTCATAAGGTAAGTACAATACTTATCTCTATTATACCGACAGAGACACCTAGTGAGGTTAAGTAACCTACTCAAGATCATAAAGCTAATAAGTAATGAATCAGCCTTGTTGAATTTTTAGAACTGTTTGACATAGGTTTCCCTTCTTTTGTCTGAAAGTAAATGTGGGAAAATTCCCCAGGAGTGTAAGAAGTATACATTCTAAATCCTTTACTCCTCCTCTTCTAACCTCATTTCTTAGGTATACTGATGTATAGTTTTGTATAGATCTTTCCAGACATTTTTTTTCTGTCCCATACAAATGTAGACACATACAGAAAGTGTAAAATATGCCTATAAACTTGATAGTATAAGAAATGCATCTGTATATTCCTCTTAAATGTCATTTCTCTTTTAAGCCCCCATTCTGGGATTAGAAGAAATAAAAATCTCAGAACGTAGAATGATCTCAGCCAATCCAAGATTTCCTCATGGAAATCATCTCTGCCTTCCCACCTGAAGGTTGGGTCTGAAATCAATAATGAGTTGGTGAGGGTTGCATCTGCTCTTCTGTTGTTGTTTTCTATCCACACTAGCAGCTGCTAAGATGTTTTATTTTTTTCCTTGCTTGTTGTAGGCATTATAAGATATAACTTTAAATTACCAGATGCTACTTTAAATTAATATTTACCACCATATGTGTAAGGTTAGAATATTATAATTGTATAATTTCATTTACCCCTCTTTCCAGGTATTTTTCATATTGTCATATATTTTATTTCTCTCTATACATCAAAAGTTTTTTCTTACTTTAAATGGTCAGTTGACTTTTAAAGAAACTAAGAAAAATCATTTTTTATATTTACTGGTATGTTTACCATTTCTTATGTCTTTATTCCTTCCTGTAGATCTGCTTTCCCACTTGGTGTTATTTCTATCGGTCTACAGAACTTCCTTTAGCATTTCTTGTAGTGAAGTTTTGCCTATAATAAATTTTATTAAATAATAAATTTTCTCAGCTTTGTATGAAAAATGACTTTGTTTTCATTTGTTGAAGGATATAGTTACTGGTGAAAAATTAAGTTGAGAGATTTTCCATTTAGCATTTTTAAGATGTCATTGCATTATCTTCTATATTCCATCATTCCTTGTGAGAATTCAGCCATAATTCTTATTGCAGGTCCCATGAATATGATGTGTTGTTTTTTCCTCTGGTTGCTTTTAATATTTTTCTTTTTAATCATTGGTTTTCACTAGTTTGAAAATAAAGTGTCTAGATGTGTTTATCTTTGTGTTTGTCTTGCTTGAGATTCATATTTTTGGAAGGGGTCTGTTGATGTCTTTTTATGAGTTTGGAAATGTTTTAGGTATTTTCTCTTTAAGTATTTCTTCTGTCTCATTCCTATCTCTTTCTGGGACTTCAGTTACACATATGTCAGATCATAAATATCATCCCACAATATTGCATACTCTATTATTGTGCATTTCTTTTTAAAATTTTTATCTTTCAGTTAATTAACTGGTTCTTTCTTCTGTAGGTCTAGTCTGGAGTTAAGTCACTTTAATGAACTTTTTATTTCTGATATTGTATTTTCAGTATATAATTTCCATTTGGTTCCTTTTAAAATTTTTTCTTTTTTTTTTGTTTCTATTGTGCTAAAATTTCACATCTGTTCTTCTATTTTGTCCATCTTTTTCTCTAAATTCTATCAGAATCCTGTTAACTGTTTCAAAGTCTTTGTTAAGTTCAGCATCTAAATCATATGTGGGTCTGCTTCTGATTAATTTTTTTCTGTTTGTTTGGTCATATTTTCATACTTTTTGTATGCCTATTAATTTTTGATTGGATATTGAATATTTTGGATAATAAACATTCTGGATTATGTTATATTTTTCTAAAGAGTGTCAAATTTTGTCCTGAAAGGCTATTAATTTGCCAGCATAGTCCCTTGATCTTTTGGAGGCTTGGTTTTAGGGTTTATGTGTGGATTCTTGTTTTGGTTTTTGCCCTTATTCCCATGCCATAGACTTTAGTCAGGATATGTGTTTCTTACTCCTAAGGTGTTGCCATTCTAGAGTTTCAATGGAAAGCCAAAGTATCTATCAAGCTCTGTTAGCCAGGTCAGACTTGATCTACAAACTCTCTGCACTACTAAGCAGCTGTGGATAGAGTTTTTTTTTTTGTTTTTTTTTTCTTTTCAATTCTTAATCCTTTCAGCTGCTGCTTTCAGCTGTGTTCCTTAGATTCTCAGCAAAACCGTATGCAGTTTAGGTGTAAGCCAAAGATTTGCAGGACATTTCTATGCAGGTTTTAGAGTATTTCCTCTGTGTCTCCTTCCTCTCTGAAATTTTTCTTCCAATTTACTGCTTTGCTAACAGCCCTAAACTTCAAACTTTGTGTTCTCTTCCCAATAGGATATTGTCTACTGGTTAGTTTCTATTCTATCTCTAGATCGCAATAAGCCTGAGAATGTTCTCAAGGGAAAGTACAACGAATTATGGTGCTCACCTAGCATACTTCTTTTCCCTTCAGGTTTATATTTTCCTCAGTTTTTCATGCTTTTGGATTGTACAATGATACCTTCAAACAGTTGCTGTTTTATATTTGTGTAGAGTTTATAATTGTTACTACAGAAAGTTTAATCTGATACAAGCTATTCCACCATGAAGGGAAACAGAATCTCATCATAAACTAGTATCTAATATTAACTGACTGCCTGTCCTTTGCCATGTGCTGTGTAGGAGATTTACATATATTAACACTAATTCACATAACAATAGTACAAGGTAGGTATCATCATCATCATCATCATTATTTCACAAAATAAGAAACTGAAGCAAACAGTGAAAGTTTATAAAGTAAGGGACAGATGCAGGATCCAATGTCATATATGTTAAATATAAAACGTATTATTTTGACTATTCCAATGCTTCTCAAATTTAGGAGTAGATTGAAATTTCCTGGGGAGCTTTAAAAATGCCAGTGCCTTGGTTCTAACTCCAGAGATATTTTATAACTAGCCTTTGCTATTATCTGGCTATTGAGATTTTAAAATTTCCCCCAATGTTTCAAATGTGCAGTTAAGATTAAGAACCACATACTTTTTTTTTTAAATTGAAGTATAGTTGATGTACAACATTATGTAAGTTATAGGTGTGCAATAGAGTGATTCAGAATTTTTAAAGGTTATACTCCATTTATAGTTCTTATAAAATATTGGCTATATTCCCTGTGTTGTACAATATATCCTTGTAACTTATTTTATACATAATAGTTTGTACCTCTTAATCCCTACCTCTGTATTGCCCCTTCTCTGTTCCCTCTCTCCACTTGGTAACCACTAATTTGTTCTCTATATCTGTGAGTCTGCTTCTTTTTCGTTATATTCACTAGTTGTATTTTTTAGATTCCACATATAAGTGATATCATACAGTATTTGTTTTTCTCTGTCTGATGTATTTCACTTAGCATAATACCCTCCAAGTCCATCCATGTTTCTACAAATGGCAAAGTTTTATTCTTTTTTATGGCTGAGTAGTATTCTGTGTGTGTGCCTATGCATACACACACACACACATACACACTACATCTTCTAAAAAAAAATCTTATTGTAGCTTTCCTGTTACATCCCTAAATAAGATAAAAACATTCTTTGGAAATCCACAGAGTTCCACTCAAATAGCTTTATGCCTATAATTTAGAAACACAATCTGATGCTTATGTTGATTACAGAACAGGTCAAAGAAGCATTTTTTTAAAAAAGGTCATATTATCAGGGGAAAGGAAGTAGCATTTATTGAATACCTACTATGAGTTAGGCACTGTGTTAAATGCTTCCCTGAGTCATATAAACTACTAATTACAAGTCTGTGGCACAGTATGATGAGTTGAATTGTGTCTCCCCAAAGATATGTTCAAGTCCTTACCCCTTAGCACCTGTGACCATAACCTTATTTGGAAATAAGGTCTTTACAGATGTAATCAAGTTAAATTGAGGCACACTAATAAGGGTAGGCCCTGAATCCTATGACTGGTGTCATTATAAGAAAAAGGAGAGGCAGATTGGATACAGTCACTGAGGATACACACAGGGAAAAAAGTTCTGTGATGACAGAATCAGAGTTTGGAGTGATCCAGTTACAAGCCAAGGAATGCCGAAGACTACCAACAACCACCAAAAGCTAGGAGACAGGCATGGAACAGATTCTACATCAGAGGCTCCAGAAGGAACCAACCTTGCTAACATCTTGATTTTGGACTTTTGGCTTCCTGAACTGTGAGGGAATAAACCTCTGCTGTTTTAAGTAAAAAACAAAACAGACAAACAAACAAAAAAACTCCAAACAAAATCCGCTTTGCTGTGCCATGCTTCCTGTGATACTACTAAATCTTAAAAGCAAGCCAGTTCCTATTAATTTTATTTTATCTTTCTAAATAATTATAGAATGGAAAGATGTTTCATGTCTTTAATATTCTGATATCCTGGTATTTAACAGTGAAAGAAAGCATTCTTGATTATTTTAAATTAGTTTTTTTTTTAAGCCGATCTATTACTAAGGGTTTTGTGCTGCTACCTATATGATCATACTGTTTATGAATATACCTAATACTTTTATTTAGCATCTAATAAGAATTTTCTATTTGTTCACTTGTTTTGTGTTTAAGAATAGGTAAGTTTCCAAGAACTGTTGGGGTATTTCTTACCTTTGTTAATCAATGTAAAGGAAATAAACAGGCAATAATTAGAATAAAAGCTAACATTCCCATGTGAAGTCACTTGTTGATGTTTTTTGACCCATTGTACTTAGTGGCTACATGATGGAATAAGGAGCAGCACACTGTGGTAGATGACAGGTTTAAATGGAGAGTTTGGGGACTTCGGTTTCAGATATTAGCCTGGTCTGTGTGACCTGACAGACTCTCAACTTCTCTGGCCCTCAGTTTTCTACTCTATAAAATTTACAACTGAAGCCCTTTTAGCTCCAAAGATTTAAAATTAATTTCCTGTCAAAATACCCTTTCTTTGCTTGCTGTCATGAGACTAGAACAATTACTAGAATAAGACATATATGCAAACATCAAAAGTAAAAGTATACCATTGGAACAAGTTTTTAACTGCACTTATATCAGTGAATAAGCTCTATTATAGACTGATGGTTTGGAGGAAAAGTTGATGCTGCTAAAAGTTCAGTTCATCAGAGAAAATTCCAGGTACTGTTGGCTCAATGAATGCAGAGGATATGAAGAACAGTGATAACATTTAATAAATATCTGAAGAGTCACATCTAACCCTTTGTGTCACGAGGGGACCAAACATGTCTTTGTTGGGAAATCTCATGACACTACACCGTGTTTTCACCTGGCAAGTAATGCCAGCACAGTAATCACCCACATTCAAGCCCTTCTTTCCAGAATGGTAACACTGTGATTTGCTTTAGTCAGGATTGCTATTCTTACTGGGGGGAGCTATGACTGGGATAAAAAAGGTAATTAAGCCCACCAAGAAAGGCTGATTTTGTTGGCTGGCCTAGGATTTGGCCTAGGATTTGGGAACAATAGATGGGACAATAATGTGGTGTTTGGGAGCAGTTTTGCTTTGATATGGATATCATTCATAGGTTGAGCACAAAGCTATTTTCACTGGTAGTTAAACTTTTGGCAATTGCTGATCAGTAACAGTGAACTGGATGTCCTACTGAAGTAGCATGGTTCAGTAGGCAGAATATCGATTGAATTAGAGTGTAAAACTATTTGTACCAAAGTGTGTCTATTTTGCTATTGACTGGCCTTGTGAATTTGTTTTCATCCTTCAGCATCTTGGTATATGTGCGTATGTGTGTGTGTACTGGTTTGCTTAGGGATGTAGATGCAGCGGATAGGATATCTTTTATAAGATGAGTTTGAAATATGATAACTTAAAATATTTAAAGGATTAACCTAAAGAGGTGGTCAAAATAAAAAAAAAATCATTCAGAAAATAAAAATGATAAAGAATATGAGAAAGCTGAATCACAGCATACGTTTATGTAAAGATATTCAAGAAAGAATATTTGTAATGTTCACGAGCCCTATCTTAAGAACAGCAATGTAACAAAGGATAATGAGAGAATGTAGCAAAGGATAGTTAACTGATAGGTTTGCTAGTATATTATATATTGCTTTACTTTTACAGTCTTTGGATAGTTTTAATTACACAAGTTCAGTTCTCTGGTTTGTAAATCCATATTGCCAGTTTCTAAGTGAAATCCAAGGCCATATTCTTTGAATATGTCTTCCAACATAGAACTTTGCACAGCGCACTTCCATTTTTCTAACTGTATTTGGGATAAGTGCATGGTAGGAATCTCTGTCTTCATTATGTGTGTGTGTGTGTGTGTGAGAGAGAGAGAGATAGAGGGAGAGAGAGAGAGAGGGAGAGAGAGAGAGAGAGAGAGGGAGAGGGAGAGAGAGGGAGAGGGAGAGAGGAATTTGATCCTTTACTATTAGGCAACTATTTTTATGTACCGTCATTTTAAGAACAAATATGTAAGTTAAATGTAATCTAGGTGATATTGGGAGTAACATGGCTAGACAGTGATAATTCCAGAATCCTTCAGACCAGGGGTATTTAGAGGTTTTACATAGGAGTGATCCTGCTTATACTTTTCCATAAAATAGGGGAATCTATTTTAAGTTTGGACTAAACTAATAGTTTCTTTTCTTGCTTACTTGCCATAAGGGTTCAAGTTTAAACCCTCTGTTCTAGAATGCAAGTTTACAGAACCTGGAATAGGGGAAGAATAGGTATGCAGGAGGTACAGCTCCAGAGGCAGATAGTCAGAACAAAGTACTCTACAGGGAAAAAGAAAGATTACGGTATTATGAAATGTCAACTGCAAGATGGAGAACCAGGAAAGCCTGCAGTATAATTCAATCAAAGTAAAGAAGCTGAGAACTAGGGGAGCCAAAGGTGTAATCCCTAGTCTGAGGCCAAAAGCTTGAAAAACAGGGTAGGGAACCACTGATGAAAATACTGGAGTCAGTCGACCTGAGACCCAGAAGCTCTGATGCCTGAGGGAAGGAGAACACGGAAGTCCTAGCTCAAGAAAGGAAACATTTGCCCACCCTCCTCATGTTCTCCTAGGGCCTTCACAGTTTGGATGGTGCCCACCAAAAGTGATGAGGGTGGATCTTTTACTCAGTCAACTGATTCAAAAACAAATACCTTCCGGAAATACCATTAAAGACACAATCAGAAATGTTGTTTACCAGCAGTCTGAGCATTCTTTAAACCAGTCAAATTGACAAATATAATTAACAATCACAGTGCAAAAAAACACCCTTATTTTCTCATCATTCAGATGACGAGAAGTATGAAATAAAGGTATTAGAGCGGATGAGCTCCCTCAGGAATTCAAAGAGGTGATTCAGATCAAAGGAACCACTTCTGAAGGGCCCCCAATCCAACAGCACTGGTGTCATTCAAAGTAGAGACTTAGGCACCAGGGATAGTACAGCCAAAGCCAAGGCCATGCCAGGACACAGCCGGACAGTGGGCAGGTGCAGCCCAGGAGAGAGGCATCACTGAACACCGAGTTGGCTCGCAACCCCATCTGGCAATTTCCAATCTCCAGAAGGGTGAGAAAATAAATACACGTGCGTTAGTGCAAGCCTCCAGTCTGTGGTGTCTTCGGATGGGGAAACGCTAGCCCACTAAGGCGGACACCTGGGGAAACAGTGCGGCAGTTTCTTACAAAATGGCACACGCTCTATACAATCCAACTCCTTGAGGTTTACCCAAAAGAGGAGAACATTGGTGCGAGCAAGGGCAACCTGCACAGAGACGTTAATAGAATCTGCTTTCCAAACTGCCGGAACTCAGCGGCAAACAAATGCCGATTGGTGGGGAAGAAAGGTCAGTGAACTGTGGTCCATTCAGACACTGGACTAGTATTCGGCACTCAAAAGAAAAGAGTCATCAGGCCAACAAGAGACGTGGAACTCCAAAGTCCTACTGACGAAGTGAAAGAAAACAATGTGAAACGGCTAGAGACCTCAGCATTCCAATGAGAGGGACACTGTGGAAAGGGTTAAGCCATGGAGACCGTGGAAACAACAGGAGTCAACAGGGATTAGGGTGGAGGAAGGGAGGACTGGGCAGAGCACAGAGCAGGTTGAGGGCAGGACAGCCAAGCCTTATGTGCAATACTCTAAGGGTGGATGCAAGACATGATACGGGCGGGGTCAAAATCCATGGAATATACAACAGTCAGTGTGATGCCTAATGGAAACTATGGACCTTGGGGGAGGAGGATGTGTCCAAGGGGGTGCATCCCGTAAAACAAATGTACCCCCGTGGTTCTGGATGTCGAGGTGGGGGAAGACTTGCCTGAAGATGGGGGTAGGGACTAGAAGTGACAGGGGACGGGTCCATTCGGTGTGACCCCAAGGAAACCCGAAAATACACGAGTATTTAAAGAGGAAGAGGGACTTCCTCTGAGGCCCGCCTACCTATTTCCATGTCTATGGCTTGGGGGAGAATATGGCCTGGGCCACTGGCAGAAAAGGCCCCCGGAGGAGTGACCCTCCAGGCTTTCTGTATTCCCCTCTGCAGGCCAGCGTGTTCCGAGGTGCACCCGAGAGAGGACTTGTTGCCTACTGAACTGGGTTCTCTGGTAGGTCCTGGAAGGCTTTCAAAAGCCAGTTTTCAAGATCTGTCTTCTTCTGAGGGTCTATATTTCCATCGCCATCAAATGCAAAGCCTTCATAAGCTCTGTGGGGGCAGGAATTCTGGGCGGCCAACCCTGGGCCCGCCCCTTCCGTTGTGCGTGGGAGGAGCCCAGCCCCCAAGGGCTGAGGAATCACGGGACTTCCGGGTGGGCGTGGCCCCAGCCCCAGAGCTCTATATAAAGGGGCTGGGCCCTTCCTGTCGTCCAGGGATCTGTGCCTCTGAGGGGACTGCAGCCGGAGGGAGATCCTCCGCGGCTGGCTCTGCAGAAGAAAGGATCCAGGGCGAGAGCTTTCTGACCTGCGGGCTTTCAACCGGTCAGTCAGTGGGGCTTGTTTAAGGTGCTGAGTTTGCGGGCATTCGTTATCCACGCATAGAAAAGGCATCTCGAAGGGCAACTGTCTTTACGTTGTGGGAGGCAGTGGAAACCTGTGTTTCTCTGTGTGTGTGTGTGTGTGTGTGTGTGTGTCAGCGTATAAATACAGCAGCAAGGCTGACCTTCCCTCGTCTCGTCTTTGTCATTGCAGGTCGCCGATCAGACGAGCCCAGCCCGAGCCCCCGCGTCTTGCGGCGCCGGGATGGCCAAGGCCAGCGCGTCGCTCCCGGGCAAAGGTCGGGGCACAGGTGTGTCGGGTGAGGGAGGAGGGGTGCCCTTGGGCCCCGGCCCCAGCCGCCTGGACCGAATCCCGCGGGACCGACTTGAGGGACTGAGGAGAGCCTGTGACGAGGAAGGCGAGCTCAGGCTTCAGGACGGCCCGCGTCCAAGGGCAGGTGAAGAGGCAAACTCCTCGTCACGTCCTCCTGCAGCCAAGAGACGGAAGGTGGCCACCAAGGGGAAGAGAGCGGGGAAGCGGGACGTGGACGAATTGGAGGCTCAGAGGATGAGAACCCTCGTGTCTTCTATGAGCCAGGAGCAGCTGGACCGTTACGAAGTGTATCGCCGATCAGCCTTCCCCAAGGCCACCATGAAGCGTCTGATCCAGACCGTGGCCGGCTCGACGGTGTCCCAGAACGTGGTCATTGCCATGTCTGGAATGGCCAAGGTCTTCGTCGGGGAGGTGGTCGAGGAGGCTCTGGACGTGTGTGAGAAGTGGGGGGAAAAGCCCCCACTCCAACCCAAGCATATGAGAGAGGCTGTTCGGAGGTTACGCTCCAAGGGGCAAATCCCCGGCAGCAAGCACAAGAAAATCCTGTTCTTCTAGGCCAGGGCCAGCGAGGGCCTGTTGCCGAGGAACCAGTCCCGCTGGCCGAGCAGCCTCGTGACCCTGAGACGTTGCCCCACCCATGCAGCTCCTGTATTTCCGGCCACCAGGGATTTCCCCAGGATGGATAAGCAGAAGAAAATTGGAGAGAGAAGATCCACCACACCTCCAGCTGCTTCTCTGAAAAGACCAAGAACACCCAGAAGCCTCTAGACAGCTGGAGGAATCATCAGGAAAGAGAGAAGACCCAGCGTACGTGTATCAGAAACGAAACATGGAACATCGCTCTGGAACCCGTGGGCAATGGAATTGTAAGAAAGGGATGTTGCGAACGGTTCCGCGCCCATCCATCTGATAAGCCAGACGAAAGGAACCGATTCCTTGAGAGACGCCACCTGCCACAACACACCCACGAAGAAACAGACCTCTGCAAAGGCCTCTACCTATCGTAGACATTGAATCCATACTCAGCAACCATCCCTATCCCAGAGTACCAGGCCCAGAGATGTTCACTAATGGATTCTAGCAAACACTTAAAGCAGAAATTATACCGCTCCTCTACGATCTCTTCCAGGAGGTGGAAGCTTAGGGAATTCTTCCTAACTCATACCATGAGACCAGCCTTAGCTTCATCCCGTGACCCAAGGCATTCCCAGAGAACTAGACACGACTATCTCTCACGCAGAGAGATGCCAAAACCCTCAATCACCTTTCAGCTAACCACATCCAGCCATGGGTAAGAAGAGGCATAGATGGCTGGAGCTAGTGGGACTGATCCCAGGTATCCAGGGCGGGCTCAGCCTTCAGACGCCCTTGGATGGGATCCATGACCCATGCACAGGCCAAGGGAGAAAAATCACAGGACCCTACCGAGAGATAAGATAAAAGCCTCGGACAAAGTCCCACACTCACCCACTCCTGATGAAACTAGGAAGGCAGGGGAATGTAGCTCGATCAGGAACCTCTTGCAAAGAGCTGCAGCTTGTCAGCGCTATCGCAAATGGTGAGGAAGGAACTCGAAGCTCCCAGCAAGATCCCGGGAAGAGGCAAGCATCTGTCTTCTCACCACTCGTTTCCTACCTGGGGCCGGGGGTCGTAGCTAATGCCCGAGGTCAGGCAAAGTTTGAAAAGGCTTAGGGATCGGGAAGAAAGCATCAAAGCATCTTCATCTGTTCGCTGATGGCCTATCAGAAAGCAGTAGACTTATGTACCTTCATTCCCATTGCACCCTGCAACCTTGCTAGGATCAATCACTTGTCAATCCCAGGATTATTTCCGCCCCGAGTTTTGCTCAAGTCTTTCTGGTTTTCCTACATAATGGTGTAGGAAATCTGTTGAACCAACCCCCTTTGATTCATTCTTCCCGAGGCTTATGCATTTGATTAACTTGGCCTGACGTAGAGCATCAGCCAGGACTGCCGATCTGAGAAAGGAACCCTCATTCACTGCTGCTGAGAATGCAAAACTGGACAGCCACCGTGAATGGATAGAGGGGCATGCCCCACGACAAATTCATCACTTGAAGCCCAAACCGCCAATGGGACTGTCTTTGGGGCTATGGCCTTCAGCGGACTAAATACGGTCAAAGGAAGCGCTCTGGCTGAGCTCCACACCCCGTGACTATCAGATGTGAAGATAGGGACTTCAGAGAGGTGATTCAGATCAAAGGCACGGCTTCTGGAGGGGCCCCGATCCAACAGCACTGGTGTCTTTCAAAGTAGAGACCGAGGCACCAGGGATAGTACAGCCAGAGCCAAGACCATGCCAGGACACAGCCAGACGGTGGACAGGTGCAGCCCAGGAGAGAGGCATCACTGAGCAACGAGTCGGCTCGCAACCCGATCTGGCAGTTTCCAGTCTCCAGAAGGGTGAGAAAATAAATACACGTGCGTTGGCGCGAGCCTCCAGTCTGTGGTGTCTTTGTGAGTGGACAGCGCTAGGTGACTAAGGCAGCACCTGGGGAAACAGTGTGGCAGCTTCTTCCGAAACGACACATACTCTAACCCTACAAACCGGCTCCTTGAAGCTCGCCCAAAGGAGGGGAACATGGGTGCCCGCACGTGGCAACCTGCACGCAGACGTTCATAGAGTCTGCGTTGCAAACTGCCAGACTCAGCAGGAACCAAATGCCCCTCAGTAGGGAAGAACCGTCAGTGAACTGTGGCCCATCCAGACACCGGACTAGTACTGGGCGCTCGAAAGAAATGAGTCATCAGGCCATGACAAGAGATGCAGAACTCCAAAGGCCTACTGACCAAGCGAAAGAAACCAATGTGAAATGGCTACAGACCTCAGCATTCCCATGAGAGGGACATTGTGGAAGGGGTTACGCCATGGAGACCGTGAAAACATCAGGAGTCGGCAGGGATTAGGGTGGAGGAAGGGAGGACCAAGCAGAGCGCAGAGTGGGTTGAGGGCAGGACAGCCATGCCTTGTGTGCCATGCTCGAAGGGTGGATGCCTGACATGACACGGGAGGGTTCAAGATCCATGGACTATACCATGTGTCAAGGGGGGTGGTGCATCCTGTGAAACATATGTACCCCCGAGATTCCGGATGTGGATGGTGGGCAGGGGTGTACACTAGGGGGGACAGGAGATGGGTCCATTCGATTTGGCCCCAAAGAAACCCGAAAATGTTTGAAAATACAGAAGTATTTAAAGAGGAAAGTTGAAGCCTTCCCATGAGGCCTGCCTACCTATTTCCATGTCTACGGCTTGGGGGAGAATATGGCCTGGGCCACACTGGCCTGGCAGAAAAGGCCCCCGGAGGAGTGACCCTCCGGGCTTTCTGTATTCCCCTCTGCAGGCCAGCGTGTTCCAAGGTGCACCCGAGAGAGAACTTGTTGTTGCCTACTGAACTGGGTTCTCTGGCAGGTCCTGGAAGGCTTTCAAAAGCCAGTTTTCAAGATCTGTCTTCTTCTGAGGGTCTATATTTCCATCGCCATCAAATGTGAAGCCTTCAGAAACTCTGCAGCTGGAGGAATTCTGGGCGGCCACCTGGGGCTCACCCGAGTATTTTATAATCATGAATTCTGTAAGTAACTTAGATTAATTATGGAATATGTGTCACTGTTTACAAAGGAGAGATGAGGAATAGTACACATTTGTTTCCATGCAAAATCCATCATCAGTACTGGGAGAATCTTTTATTACCTGCAGCTGCATAATTTCAGAAAGTGTATGTGTTTTAGAGATTTTATAACTTTGTTATTTTCATAAATATTTTTAAATGCAGAATTTTTTATTCAGATTCCTTCTTGGCTTTTCAGTATAGAAAACCTAATTTCATTGTTTTATAGGGGAGTAAATTAGGGCATAATAACCAACAGCTTCATTATTCTTATTCATTCCTACTCCTTGGCCCCCATCTTTTCAGCTTTATCAAAATTGCTTTCTGAAATAAGTTTTAAAATGTGAGAATTAGAGTTTCGTGAAGCAGAGTTTTCAAAACACTGATCTATCCATATGCTGTCATTTTAGAATTTAGGAAAAATTTTTTAAATTAATTAATTAATTTATTTTTGGCTGCATTGGGTCTTCATTGCTTCACACAGGATTTCTCTAGTTGCGGCGAACGGGAGCTACTCTTCGTTGCGGTGTGCAGGCTTTGCATTGCGTTGGCTTCTCTTTTTGCGGAGCACGGGCTGTAGGCGCACGGGCTTCAGTAGTTGTGGCATGCTGGCTCAGTAGTTGTGGCTCGCGGACTTTAGAGTGCAGGCTCAGTAGTGTGGCTCACGGGCTTAGTTGCTCCTTGGCATGTAGGATCCTCCCGGACCAGGGGTCGAACCCGTGTTCCCTGTATTGCAGGCGGATTCTTAACCACTGCGACACCAGGGAAGTCCCAGAATTTAGGAAATTTTAAATTTTCCTATTATCTAGCCATGCAGTGGCAAACCTAGGACTAAAATTCATGTAGCAGAATCCTTTCTTTATATTAGAATCCAGTGATTTACATTCATTTATCTCCCATGTAACAGTCTGCGTTTAGTGTTCCAGATGTGTGAGTAGCTGTGCTCCACACCATTAGCTATTCAGGGATTTTTATTTGTTCTAGTTACATGTTTTCACCACCTCCTTGGCAGTGTCATCATCTCTAGTGGGGGGAAATTGGTTGCAAAGGGTCCCAGTTGCCACTAAGGAGAAGAGAGTGTGAATGAGGCATGCCCATGAAATTGAGACCTAAGCTGGGAGTAGCACCTAAATACATGGCCACACTTTTAGCTACGATTGAGGCTGGGCAGCCACAAGCAGAAAAGTAAGGATGGATTTTGAAAGACAAGTAGGAGTCTCTGTCACAAACTCTGTTGATTCCTACAAATTGTGAAACAGAAGCACAACCTTCAGTTCTAATAATAAAATAATCTTACAGGAAGTCTACAGAATTCTTTCATATCTGTTTCTCACTGAATCCTCATGAAAACCCAGTTGCATTGAAAGAGTAGGAATATCCATGCTCATCTCAAAAGTGAGCTGTAGTCCTGAGGATGTACAGCAATAACGGCCTTTTAAGATAAGGTCTCATAGATAAAGGAACCCTCCTACTCTGCTGGTGGGGATGTAAACTGGTATAGCCACTATGCAGCACAGTATGGAGGTTCCTTAAAAAACAAAAAATAGAGCTACTATATGATCTTGCAATCCCATTCCTGGGCATATATCCAGAGAAAACCATAATTCAAAAGGATACATGTACCCCAGTGTTCGTTGCAGCACTATTTACAATAGACGAGACATGGAAGCAACCTACATGTCCATCACCAGATGAATGGATAAAGAAGATGTGGTATATTTATACAATTAAATATTATTCAGCCATAAAAAGAATGAAATAATGCCATTTGCAGTAACATGGATGGCCCTAGAGATTATCATGCTAAGTGAAGTACTCCAAAGACAAATATGATATCACTTACATGTGGAATCTAAAAAATGATGACCAAATGAATTTATATACAAAGCAGAAATAGACTCACAGGCATTGAAAACAAACTTATGGTTACCAAAGGGGAAGTGGGAGGGGATAAATTAGGAGTTTGGAATGAACATATACACACTACTATAGATAAAATAGATAACCAACAAGAACCTACTGTATAGCATAGGGAACTTTACTCAACATTTTGTAATAACCTATAAGGGAAAAGAATCTGAAAAAATATCTATAAGTATGTATAACTGATTCACTTTGCTGTACACCTGAATCTAACACAGCATTGTAAATCTATTATACTTTTATTAAAAAAGATAAGATCTCATAACACATTTGTATTCCAGCCAACGTGTTTGTCAAACCTCTAACAAAGGCAGCTCGTTAGTAGAAATGATCTCTTTGACCATGTTATAAAATATTTTTTCTTTTTATTCCTATTTCCTTAAACATATTTCAGTCACTGTGTAGATTTTCTGCTTCCTTTAGTAGATTATGAATACCTTGAAGGAAGTATAAAGTATTTATTTTAGGATTCCCATGGCCCTTAAGGAAATGCCTTAAACATAGATACTCACTGAATCAATCTCCTGTAACTTTTAAATATTGATTATTTCCTATGTGGTAATAATTGGATCAGAGCAGTTAATTAATTTGGGGGTGGAGTTTTTTGTTACTTTGAAGTAGGCTATTAAGGATTGATAACAAAACTTTTAACATAGTAAAACAGATAAAAATAGACATTAACATAGAAATAGCTTTAGACATTAGTTTGTAAATAATATGAAGCTCATCCATGAAAATTAGGTACTATAACACTATTGGTCAATAAACTGACTTTATTATGTGAGTGAAAATCTTTATTTTCAAAAAAATCAATGAAACATTTAGCTGACTTTCTATTTAATTTTCTGCTACCAATATATTGTGCAAGGCAAAATATCAAATGCAAAAACATGATATGGTGAACCAAAAAAAAAAAAAAAAAAAGCAAAACCTCTCTACTCTTTATTTATCCATCCCATTGCCTCCTTCCAGAATGGTTTTCTGGCAGTTTTGAAGGTTAAGAAAAGCTATATTGTAGGTAATTAGCTCCTAGATTCTGCTTTGTGGAATCACTTTTGGCCAATGTTTAATAGGCGCAGCATTTAAAAAGTGCCTTTTGGCCAAAGAAGGTGGGAAAGTGATGCATATTTTATAATTCCTTTCGGGGGATCGCAATAATCATTAGCATGTTAAGTGAAGTGATACAGGACGATTTGAGGTACAAATGATCTGTTTAACTTTTTTAATGCTGTTTCTGCCATACTGATTTGACTATGAAGCGTGTTCGACCTCATATCATCAAGCTATTATGTATTATTCTATATATTTAATCTGGAATCATGCATGCAAAGACACACCCATACATACACACATTGAAGAATAGGCTTCTGGAGGTCAACTTCTTGGATTTGCACATTGGTACTGGCACTTGCTCTGTGACCTTGAAGAAGATTTCGAACCTCTCAGTGATTCCATTTTCTTGCTTTAAAGTGAGGTTAACAGTAATGTTGTGAATATTAAGTGAATTATTTCATGTTATGTGTTTAGAAAAGTACCTGCTATATGATGAATATACAATAATGTCAGTTTCTAGAATAATTATTATTATATTATTACATTTGTTGATAGCTTGCTTTTAAAAATGTGATATGTACAATTTTCTTTATCTTACTTTCCTCACTCAGTTATCATTTTAAATCAAACGATTTACCTTAAGTCAATATCTTTTTATTATTCTATGGTGTGAATATGTCATAAATCATTCAGCCATTCTCTTCCTAATCAACTTGTAAAAAAAATTTCCAGTGTTTTATCATTGTGAATAATGCTAAAATAAACATCTGAATATGTATGTTTTTCTGTCTTGTGTTTTTCCCCTTTAAAAATTTAAAAAAAATTCTCAACTGTGGTGAAATATACATAACATAAAATTTACCATCTCAACCATTTTTAAGTGTAGGTACATTCACATTTTTGTGCAACCAATCTCTAGAACTTTCTTTATCTTGCAAACCTGAAGCTCTGTACCCATTAAACAATAAATCTCCACTACCCCCTCCCCTGCCCAGCCCCTTGAAACCACCCTTATCCTTTTACTATGAATTTGACTACTCTTGGGTGTCTCATATAAGTGGACTCATACAGTATTTGCCTTTCTGTGACTGGCTTGTTTCACTTACCATAATGTCCTTCAGGTTCATCTATATTGTAACATGTGTCAGAATTTTCTTCCTTTTAAGCCTGAATAATCTCCTATTGTATGTATATGCTACATTTTGTTTATCCATTCATTTGTTGAAGGACTTAGGTTGCTTCTACCTTTTGGCTATTGGAGTAATGATGTTATGAACATGGCTGTATAAATATTGCTTCAAGACCCTGTTTTCAATTCTTTTGAGTATAAATCAAGAAGTGGAATTTGGGGGTCATATGATAATTCTGTTTTCAATTTTTTGAGGAACTGCTACACTGTTTTCCATGGCTAAGGCACCATTTTACTGTGTTGATTTTTATTTCTATTGGCTTTCTCTTAACATTTTGAGCCCTGAGTGGATTAATAGCTTTAAGAGATTATTTGTATAGGAATAAGAAAAAAATGGTAACAGGACCAGTGAAATCTAGAACATATGGAATCATCTAGGAAAGAGTCTAGAAGGACTGGGTTTAGAATTGATGCAGCTACTGTCTAATACATCATAAATAGTTCTTGGTAATCTCTGCTGTGGGTACTAAAAGGCCAATCTTTTGACATTTGTGTGTATAATAATTATATTGTCATAAGTTCATGGGTGTCTGAAGGATCTTTCCATCTGAAACTGTCAGTATCTTTGCTATTGACAGCAGTAGTTTCTTATCAAGATCCAGAGTTTATTTTTGAAACAGATGTCTTATTTTTCTTATTCTTTGTCTTTCTGTGCTCTAGGTTTTAGATATACATATCAGCATATAAAGAACCTTTGTTAGCTCACATGGTTTATTTATTATATAATATTAAGTCCATTAAATTATGTACTCTAAACAATATTTCTAAATTATGTTATAAAAATAATTTCCATTCAGTAGCTACCAGAAATCAACAATATGGCAGATCTCAGTTTTGAAAAGTCATAATTACTACTTATCAGAATAGATTCAGAACCTATCAATGTATGTACATTTGTTTATCATGGAGACTGTAGGATCAAGAAGTGCTCCCCAAGTCTTAGTGCCCATGTAATCACTTGGAGAACTTGTTAAAATGTCAGTTCTGGCTCAGTAAGTATGGGATGGAGCCCAAGATTCCTTATTCTGATTGAGTTCCCAGGTGGTGCTGCTGCCACTGGTCAGCAGACCACACCCTGAACAGCAAGAGGCTAGAGGACCAACAGAGATCTGATTCTTATGGCACAAAGCAAGTCAACGTTTTTAGCAGCTTTTAATCTAAGAATTACCTTTGTTGGGAATGGATTTTTTCCTAAGGTCAGAAAATTCATTTAACTCTAATTGTTCAGTTAAGTTGATTCTCTTTTGTATCTCTCTTCTCATACCGTAATCACTAAATTCTTCTCCTTAGCTCCAGTCAACAAATTTCTTTCTTTGAATGTCTAACTTTTTCTGTTTGGTACTATACTGCTTTGTTTCTCTGATCCCCTATATCGATAATATCTTGTTATCAACACTTCAACTTTGAACAGACTTGATACATTCAGCTAATATATATATATATATATATATATATATATATTATGGAGATTTTTTTTCTTTATTGAGAAACTTAAGACTTGGGTACATCAAATAAAACCAATTTCTGGGAGAAAAAAAATCGAAACCCACAATAGAAAAAATGTTAACACTGTCTGGGACATATCAGAACCCAGAAAATATTTAGAATTATGATAAAATATTGTGGTAGTCAGAATTCTTATATGGTAGAAAGTCTCCATTCGTATATGAAGATTATCTACATCTGATGATATGGGAGTGATATTGCAATATTGCACTATTCATCTTATGGAGACACTGCATTTATCAAGATTTTCCAACATGTAATTATTTCAATTAGATTTTAGAATTTAGAATTTAATTCATTTCATCATATAATGTCAATACTAGTAATCATGAAAAAAATGGAAGAATCATGTTTACCAAAGCATAGAACTGGCTATCAGGAGTCAGACAGACTTTCATGACTTGGGAATTCTCAAAGATCTGGAGGAGTTCAGATGTTGAATCCTGGTTTGGGGACCTTACTGCTTTGCAAGAGGAGATTGGAAATGATGTTGGGTAGTACAGAATGCAATAAAAAGACACAAGACTGCCATTGACCTTAGGGGTAAATGTGAGGCACCAGCAGCAGAGTTGACCACTTTAATAAACAGTGAGTAGAAGTTCAACTCATTTATAGAAGAAAAGTCAAAGAAAGTATGAGTTGATGCCTACTCAATTCTGAGAGTCTCCTTTACTATTGGGTTTGATCTTTCTATCAACCCTTCCTACTTTCCTTTTTACCCTGTAACTCTATCTTTCCCCTCTGTTCTTCTTTCTCTTTTTTCTCCTCTTCACCTCTGTAGTCATCATCGTAACGTCAATACTCTTCTCGTTATTACAAAGGAAATCACAATTATGAAGTTAGATGTGAGTCTGATGAAAGTTATTTTTGATTAGTTGATTCTAGTGACATAGATATTTTCCAAATAGATCTTGACCTGAAATGTATTGATTTGGAAATTAACAGTAGTTAAGAAATACCTTTATTAATGTATACTTGTGGACTCAGAACTCAGAAGTATAGCTGTAGCAATGGAAGCATTTCACACAGGACAAACACATTATAATGAAAAAAAAAAAAAAAAAGACCACTAATTTTGAGAACTTATAGCAAGGTGTCTTTAATTCTTAATACGAAAAGATGTAAAAAAAGCTATTTGGTCAGTATGAATATAAACTATCACAGTTAATATTTTTACATCGCTATTAGACCTAAAAAATGGTGTTTAGAACCTAAGCATTTCTTACTTCCTAATTATCCTATTTACAGTAGAACATAAAAGTCATTTAAAGATTATATGGACATTAATTCTACACTTTACTTTCAGTAAAATATTTTTTGTTTATTTTTCTCATGTAGATGGATAATAATGAAAACAATTACTGTCAGAACTAGATACACATACACATGCACATGCACATCGTGTTTTAACTCAGAATAATTTAGTTCACTAGGTTTGTTAAAATAGTTTCTATGTATATATAAATTACAGTATACATATTATAAATATTAGATAATATATATTTGTATAGATTTTTAAATATTCAAATATTTCTAGGAGAAGAGTCATGAGTTATTAGAAGACAAATAACTAGAACAAACAGCAATATATTCGTTGTAAACTCTGGAAGTCATAAAAGAGATCATTTTTTTGTGAGTTCTACTGAACATACCTGTGAAAAACAAAATACGAGCAGGGCTTAACTTCTGCAAAGTTAGAATTAATCTCTCTAAATTTAACATCGCTCTACCGCAAGAATAAATTCTTATCTAACACATGCTAAGTATGTAAATAAACTCAATGTAAAAGTTTAAAAATTTTCAGCCATTTCTCTTCCAAATCCCTCTAAGGCATTTTCATTTACGTTCAGCTCACGAGTTCTTCCTGATCTCCCATTTTAAACTAGCCCCGTCACTATCAGATCAGCTTCTTCTACTTCCTGCGTAGCAGTTGTCAGTACTTGAAATGATCTTGTGTGTAATTTTACTTGCTCACTATCTATCTAATACAGGGGCAAATCTGAAGCTTACACAATTTTAGTCAACCTTTTAAAGAAAATAACTCAGAATTTTTAGTACAAATTAAATACAAGATCTCTTGGAAAGACCCTGGCAAATAAGATGCCCTGGAGCTTTGCTTTCTTATTTTCAGAGTAAATCCACATTCTGGTCTCACCTATTAGCTTGTAAGATTCCCCAAGAGCAGAGATTTTATGTCTTGGTCGCTGCTGTAGTCCCAGTACTTCGTATGCACTTAAAACACAGTTTTTGAATGAATTAAGGTAAGTGCATGCTCCAGTCACTTCCTTCATTGCCTATAATTGCTTTTCTCATAACAAAGACACATTTCTGCCATTATAAATAACAGGGCACAGTGGTCCCGTATTACCTGTATTGTTTTATTTGTGTTCCTGTGTTTGTTTTGCTTTGGTGCTTTGTGGAAAAGCAATTTCTTCTAATAAGGACTGCATTTTTCTGTTTAAATTGCATTCCAGCATGGCATCTCTCATGATATAATGCCCTCTCACAGGTAAAGTATGACTGTGAAAGATTTAGCAAGATCATTTTTACTTTCCCTTTGAGGATTTTATGGGTATTTGCATTTATTTATTTTTTGCTAAATTTTATTTTCTGAGTTTTTTCCTTAGTGTGCATATATTGATTTTGTAATTTTAAAAAATGAAATGAATTATTTTAAAAAAAGAGTAAGCTTAGTTCTCACTGTTTACCTGAACTATCACCATTTTGGAGAACACCTTCACCATGTGAAATTCCTGTTTATATTTCTTATGACTTTATCCTAATTTTTGCCTTCAGAGTGGTGGTGGTTTATTTGACACTACATGTAGATATCTACTAAGAGCTGAAGTGCTTACTAATGCACAGTTCTCAAGTCTGAATTTTTAAAGACGAATTATTCTTCTTGTTCTTTGGAGACATCTTGAGATAACATGTGAAACAGCATTACTCTTACCTCTTGGAATACTAGTAACTACAGGGAAGGGTGGGTCTGGACCCACAGCTGTTCTTATTCCATTTCTTCTCTGAAATATTTTAAAGGCTTACATTTTACCAGTTTAGGTATACTTAATTTTAAGTAATTAACTTCAAAGCATCTGGGACAATGTGGTATGATTATCTGATCAGAGAGCTTCACTGCCCTTTCATTTATGCAAGTAAGATATATCAATTCAGGTAGTGCCTGAAGTGGAGAGTTACACATTTGGTACGAATGTGGAGGTGGATTGGAGCCTATGGCTTGGTGACTTCTGGGTATTAATTGTAGCCAATTTTAGGACTGTTTTTTTCTTGTTAATATCACTCAGAATTTTCCAGGCTAACTAAATTCATACCAACACTGTGAACTCATGCTGATATCAGCCTAAGAAGAGTATAATTAAGAAGCTCATCTACTGTCCCCAAAATAAACAAATGAAAAATCATGTGCTTGACTCTAAGTTAAACAGAAATGACTTTAAGATTACTTGTTTGATTTGAATTATCCATAGCAGACTACTTCATTAGTCTTGTCAATCAACAGATTTTCTTTAGACATACTAGATTCAAACAGGGATATATGGAAAGCATAATCAATGAATATTTATTGGGGGGGGGTTATAATGTAATCTGCTCATGAAGACAACAGTTTTCAAACATTAATTGAACAGAATTGGATGCCAGTGAATCAGACTTCGTCTACATTCAGTATTCTTGACGGAGCTTCTAGGAATTGTTTTCAAATTAGCAAATTGGAGTTCTATAATCTGGCATGATGGACCTGCGTCTTCAGGGAGTATCAGTAGTTCTCATATTGTGGACGGAGGTGCAACAGACAGGGCTCCACACCAGAGATTAAAATTGCACATATTTGCTTGTTTGTTGGATTTCTCTTTTTTTAATGTGAATGTTTGCTTGATATCTTACAGCAATGATGGTGTAGAACAGTGATTCTCAAACCTTAACATGAATACAAATCATCTGGAGGATTTTTCTTAAGAGGAATAGATAAATTCTATTTCTAACAAGATCCGTAATACTGATGGTCCAGAAACCACACTTTGAGGAAAACTTGTATAAGGTATTGATGGACTAAAGATCACTGATACATGCAATTTAAAAGTTATAAATCTATCAGATTCATCATTTTATATTTATCTTGTTCAAAAAGTGAGAAGAGATAAATCCTAAAGGTTTTCTGCTAACAAAATGAAAAGGCGGTTCATATAGTTTCTGATACTGTAGAAATTAATTTGAATGTGGTAAAACTTGACCACTAACTAGCAAATATAAGGGATTTTTAGAATTGAGGATTTAGTTTCCATGCATTCTTCATCCAGTTACCTTTATGGTAATATCTTGCCTACTATAGACAATATCAAAACTAGGAAATTAACATTAGTCCCATCCAAGGAATTTATTCACATTTCACTAGTTTTACATGCACTCAACTGTGTATATATAAAGCTGTATGCAATTTTATCACACGTATAGATGTGTGTAACCACTACTATAAACAAGACACGGAGCAGTCTATCACAAAGATCTCTTTCCCTCTTTATAGCAATATCCATCATCCTCGTCCATGTCCCGAAACCCTTAAGCATTCATTGTTTGGAATGCGCAGGTACTATTCCTTGCTCTTCAGAGCTCATGCCCTTCTCATACTGACTAAGGTAAAATTTAAAGCTATGAGATTTCAGAGAATCATATGGCCACCAGATGTGTAGTGAGCAGGTTTTAGTGCCACTTAAGGTAAAGTGAAAGCACTGATTTGTATATGATGGATATTTGTTTACATAGCAGAATAGGGTGGTGGTTATTTATTGCTAAATGTAGGGCATACATTTCTGTATTTTTCCACTGCTACGAAAAGAGTTAGTTCTAGTTTTGAAAGCTCTGGCCAGCGCTTTAAAGTAGAATTTCTAGGAAAGTTTTTGCCTTCAACTCTCCTACACTCATCCGAAATATTCCAGATAAAAGGTACCAGAAACTCCATCAGTCTTACGTGTCAGGTGGTTTTGATTAGAGGAAAAATGCCTGCCAGCTGTGTCTACACTATTACTAGTGCCAATGGGCTGTCACCGTTAGTCTGGCACTAAGGTGAGAAGTGAGATTTTGGTGTCTCAGTCTCAAATAAAATTAGATCTTAACAGTAAGAGTTTAAGCAGTTGGGACCAATGTCTTTGCATAGTGAGGGGTGTGCCCAGGGTGAGAGGATTGGATCTTAACAGCAGTATCTGGCAGCAGAGGACCTTGGTTTGGGCTCTTTCCGAAGGAGCAGCTATGTCTTCTGATAAGCTTTTGTATAAATCCAGTCATTGATCATGACACTGACACTTTGTGAACTGACTCTTTGGCGTACTGCTCTAAGGCTTTGCAATGTTGTCTCCCTGATATTTGTGACCATAATAGAAAACAAGGGACTGCATTACTATTTTCTTTAATTTTTTACAACCTCCCCAAATCTATTAATATTATAGTGGCTTAATATTAATGCAAATGGACTAAACTAGGTAGGCAGTACAGAACATTTTCACCCATTTTCTGGTCATTTTCTGGGGCTTGATGGTTTTCTTAAGTACAAAATCAGTTAAGTGTCTGAAACTCTGCATATAGATTTTCCTTGTTTCTTACTTCCATCTTGCTCAGTAGTTCACAACATTTCGTGTGCCGAAAACTGAGGGAACAGGATTGTAGACACCAAACCTTGTATTGTGCTTTATTGACAGTTTAAGAAATATTCAATGGTAATTTTTTTTTACCATATAGGATTTTTATCTTGCTATTTAGGAGCCAAATTCCTGCCTAAGATGAGATTCTGCTTACATAGTTTCACGCATTATTTCTTGTGACTGTCACAACAATCCCATGAAACAGGAAAGGCAGACATCTTCATTTTGAGAAGGGGTAAATATGGCTGAGAACTTACATGGAAATAAGCTTTTGAAATGCTATGTATTAATCATTGTACTTTTCTTTTCTGCATTTCCTTGTATGTGATTCTTCCTTTGACCAAGGAAACTTCCACTTTGCTTGGAGTTGAATTCTGATTGTTGTACCAGCAATGCAAGAAGAAGAATCAGCCAATATCTGTAAAAGCTTGATTTTGTTGAGAGCAGAAATGCTCACGAGAATCAAAAAAAAAAAGATCCTTGAAGGAGGCAAGATATAGAGTTTATGTCATAACACTGGATTGGAAAGGGAATAGAAAATATCTTAAGAGTCCGATTTGCTAAGAGACTAGGTCAGAACATCCTGGTTTCCCAGGAGTAGGAAAAGGCATTTGATGGGATTTGTCCTTGCAAGAGGCCGTTGGCGGTGTGGACCACACCTGGCGGCCCCACTGAGAGAGTCAAGTCAGCACTGAGGAAATGCTGAGTTCCATCCAAAGTGGCCTACATGGATGCTCCTCTTTTCAATGGCCAAGACACTTGGTAGCTCTAATTGTCACCTGTAGAAGGACAATATAATATGGAATGAAAGGAAATCCCCTAATCTTAGTACTTAGGTGGAACTGAATGGTGGTGAGAGCCATCTCTTTTTCACATAGTTTGCCAAGGATGGAGGAAACAGTTAAACTGAGCAGGGATTTGCCTTTTTCCTCTACAGCTCCTGCTCTGCCTGCTCTACCACATCAGCTCTACCTATTTGCTGAATATCATCCAAATAATAGAGGTATGTGAGATAGGGAATACAAAGCAGGACTCAGTGGGAGCAAGAGAAGACATTTATGCTAATGTTTCAAAGACTCAGACTGGCTTAAAAGTGTCACTATCTCCCTTAACATAGTGGCCAAAAATGCACAGGTTGCTTTTAGCTCTGAAAATGCAAATTATCTCAGTCCTTATGCAGAGATTTTAAAACATGGAATTATTGTTATTCTTTTTGATGTAATCCATGCAGCTTGCATCTCCCCAAACAAATAATGTTTTAGGCCATTAATATTTATCTCTTGCCTACAAATTTGTCCATTCTTTAAGGAACATTTATTGATTGTTTGCCAAGACTAAATGCTGAGAATACAAAGATAAATAAGATATGGTTAGATAAGGATTTAAAGAGGATATTATATTCAAGTAACATATACAAGGTAAATTACATATGTATTGCAGCAAGCATTAAAGTAGAGGTATGGACAAAGTATTGTACTACAGTCATAGGAGGATGGAGTAACTGCTTCTGCTTGCTATTTGGTTTGGTGCTTGAAAGATGAGTGAAAGACTGAAAGGTAGAGGAAGGGGAGATAATAGAAGAGAATGTTCCAGTAAAGAGAATGAGGATGTGTAGACCTATAGCATAGTGTGTGTGGGGTGGAGTGATAGGAAATCCACCTCCAGAGGAAAGATGGGGTAGATGGTGAAGGGCAATTTGGCCAAGCTGTAAGTGGGTTTGGAGGTGATAATGAACTTGGATGACCCTCATTATTTCATCCGTGCCGACCTCTCTAACCTCACCATGTGCCACAGGTTCCCTCAAACTTTTTCAGTCCCATGAGCCTTCTTACCTTGGAGCCCTCATATATGCTGCATTTCTGTCTGAAAAGTATTTTTCACCTGACTGTCCTTTCTTGCCTTTGTCCACATGTATCATGCTTGGAAATCTGGTACTTTTCATTTCTCAAGTTCAGTTTAATTCAGAAAGATCTTCCTTGCCCCTCTGACCAACCTAAAAAACGTGGGCTTCCACTTGTTATTCTCATTTTAATTTTTCTCATAATATTTATCACAATTTAGACATATATAAACGATTTATAATGTACATAATCTATAATTATTTTTGTTACCTTGGGTTTTACTTTCATCTTAATTCCCCACAAAATCCCTAGAATAATTTTCCTTCTCTTCAATTTGTTTCAAAATACTATTACTCTGTTCAGTTCCTAGTGCCCAGAGGAAAAATCAGGTTGGAGTATGAAATTTAGAATTATGTCTATAAAGATACAATTTTAAATCCAGGGGAAGGGAAGAAATCACCTAGGAAGAAAATATAAGGGGCAAGAGAACTCGTGACATAGATTGAGGATCATGTAGACTCTGGTGGAAGATGGGTGAGGCCCAGCTTGGATATCACTGGCTAAGACATTAAGATGTCATAGGGACACCTGATTTGATTTCTTTTTTTTTTTTAATTTAATTTTATTATTTTTTTATACAGCAGGTTCTTATTAGTTATCCATTTTATACATATTAGTGTATACATGTCAATCCCAATCTCCCAGTTCATCCCACCACCAGGCCCGCCCCCCACCCCCGCTTTTCCCCCTTAGTGTCCATAGGTTGTTCTCTACACCTGTGTCTTTATTTCTGCCCTGCAAACTGGTTCATCTGTACCACTTTTCTAGATGCCATATATATGGTTTAATGTACGATATTTGTTTTTCTCTTTCTGACTTACTTCACTCTGTATGACAGTCTCTAGGTCCATCCACATCTCTACAAATGAGCCTATTTCGTTCCTTTCTATGGCTGAGTAATATTCCATTGTATATATGTACCACATCTTCTTTATCCATTTGTCTGTCGTTGGGCATTTAGGTTGCTTCCATGACCTGCCTATTGTAAATAGAGCAGCAATGAATATTGGGGTGCATGTGTCTTTTTGAATTATGGCATTCTCTGGGTATATGCCCCGTAGTGGGATTGCTGGGTCATATGGTATTTCTATTTTTAGTTTTTTAATGAACCTCCATACTGTTCTCCATAGTGACTGTATCAATTTACATTCCTACCAACAGTGCAAGAGGGTTCCCTTTTCTCCACACCCTCTCCAGCAATTATTGTTTGTAGATTTTCTGATGATGCCCATTCTAACTGGTGTGGGGTGATACCTCATTGTAGCTTTGATTTGCATTTCTCCAGTGATTAATGATGTTGAGCATTCTTTCATGTGTTTGTTGGCAATCTGTATATCTTCTTTGGAGAAATGTCTATTTAGGTCTTCTGCCAATTTTTGGATTGGGTTGTTTGTTTTTTTGATATTGAGCTGCATGAGCTGCTTGTAAATTTTGGAGATTAATCCTTTGTCAGTTGCTTCATTTGCAAATATTTACTCCCATTCTGAGGGTTGTCTTTTTGTCTTGTTTATGGTTTCCTTTGCTGTGCAAAAGCTTTTAAGTTTCATTAGGTCCCATTTGTTTATTTTTGTTTTTATTTCCATTTCTCTACGAGGTGGGTCAAAAAGGATCTTGGTGTGATTTATGTCATAGAGTGTTCTGCCTATGTTTTCCTCTAAGAGTTGGATAGTTTCTAGCCTTACATTTAGGTCTTTAATCCATTTTGAGTTTATTTTTGTGTATGGTGTTAGGAAGTGTTCTAATTTCATTCTTTTACATGTAGCTGTCCAGTTTTCCCAGCACCACTTATTGAAGAGGCTGTCTTTTCTCCACTGTATATTCTTGCCTCCTTAATCAAAGATAAGGTGACCATATGTGCGTGGGTTTATCTGTGTGGGCTTTCTATCCTGTTCCATTGTTCTATATTTCTGTATTTGTGCCAGTACCATACTGTCTTGATTACTGTTGCTTTGTAGTATAGTCTGAAGTCAGGAAGCCTGATTTTTCCACATCTGTTTTTCTTTCTCAAGATTGCTTTGGCTATTCAGGGTCTTTTGTGTTTCCATACAAATTGTGAAATTTTTTGTTCTAGTTCTGTGAAAAATGTCATTGGTAGTTTGATAGGGATTGCATTGAATCTGTAGACTGCTTTGGGTAGTATAGGCATTTTCACAATGTTGATTCTTCCAATCCAAGAACATGGTATATCTCTCCATCTATTTGTATCATCTTTAATTTCTTTCATCAGTGTCTTATAGTTTTCTGCATACAGGTCTTTTGTCTCCTTAGGTAGGTTTATTCCTAGATACTTTATTCTTTTTGTTGCAATGGTAAATGGGAGTGTTTTCCTAATTTCACTTTCAGATTTTTCATCATTAGTGTATAGGAATGCAAGAGATTTCTGTGCATTAATTTTGTATCCTGCTACTTTACCAAATTCATTGATTAGCTCTAGTAGTTTTCTGGTAGCATCTTTGCGATTCTCTATGTATAGTATCATGTCATCTGCAAACAGTGACAGCTTTACTTCTTATTTTCCGATTTGGATTCCTTTTATTTCTTTTTCTTCTCTGCTGTGGCTAACACGTCCAAAGCTATGTTGAATAATAGTGGTGAGAGTGGGCAACCTTGTCTTGTTCCTGATCTTAGTGGAAATGGTTTCAGTTTTTCACCATTGAGGACAATGTTGGCTGTGGGTTTGTCATATATGCCTTTATTATGTTGAGGAAAGTTCCCTCTATGCCTACTTTCTGGGGGGTTTTATCATAAATGGGTGTTGAATTTTGTGAAATGCTTTCTCTGCATCTATTGAGATGATCATGTGGTTTTTCTCCTTCAATTTGTTAATATGGTGTATCACATTAATTGATTTGCATATATTGAAGACTCCTTGCATTCCTGGGATAACCCCACTTGATCATGGTGTATGATCCTTTTAATGTGTTGTTGGATTCTGTTTCCTAGGATTTTGTTGAGGATTTTTGCATCTATGTTCATCAGTGATATTGGCCTGTAGTTTTCTTTCTCTGTGACATCTTTGTCTGGTTTTGGTATCAGGGTGATGGTGGCCTCGTAGAATGAGTTTGGGAGTATTCCCCCCTCTGCTATATTTTGGAAGAGTTTGAGAAGGATAGGTGTTAGCTCTTCTCTAAAAGTTTGATAGAATTCACCTGTGACGCCATCGGGTCCTGGGCTTTTGTTTGTTGGAAGATTTTTAATCACAGTTTCAATTTCAGTGCTTGTGACTAGTCTGTTCATATTTTCTATTTCTTCCTGGTTCAGACTTGGAAGGTTGTGCATTTCTAAGAATTTGTCCATTTCTTCCAGGTTGTCCATTTTATTGGCATAGGGTTGCTTGTAGTAATCACTCATGATCCTTTGTATTTCTGCAGTGTCAGTTGTTACTTCTCCTTTTGCAGTTCTAATTCTATTGATTTGTGTCTTCTCCCTTTTTTTCTTGATGAGTCTGGCTAAGGGTTTATCAATTTTGTTTGTCTTCTCAAAGAACCAGCTTTTAGTTTTATTGGTCTTTGCTATCGTTTCCTTAATTTCTTTTTCATTTATTTCTGATCTGATCTTTATGATTTCTTTCCTTCTGCTAACTTTGGGGTTTCTTTGTTCTTCTTTCTCTAATTGCTTTAGGTGTAAGGTTAGGTTGTTACTTTGAGATGTTTCTTGTTTCTTAAAGTAGGATTGTATTGCTATAAACTTCCCTCTTAGAACTGCTTTTACTGCATCCCATAGATTTTGGGTCATCGTGTTTTCATCATCATTTGTTTCTAGGTTTTTTTTGATTTCCGCTTTGATTTCTTCAGTGATCTCTTGGTTATTAAGTAGTGTATTGTTTAGCCTCCATGTGTTTGTATTTATTACAGATTTTTTCCTGTAATTGATATCTAGTCTCATAGCATTGTGGTCAGAAAAGATACTTGATATGATTTCAATTTTCTTAAATTTGCCAAGGCTTGATTTGTGACCCAAGATATGATCTATCCTGTAGAATGTTCCATGAGCACTTGAGAAGAAAGTGTAATCTGATGTTTTTGGATGGACTGTCCAATAAATATCAATTAAGTCCATCTTGTTTAATGTATCATTTAAAGCTTGTGTTTTCTTATTTATTTTCATTTTGGATGATCTGTCCATTGGTGAAAGTGGGGTGTTAAAGTCCCCTACTATGACTGTGTTACTGTCGATTTCCCCTTTTATGGCTGTTAGTATTTGCCTTATGTATTGAGGTGCTCCTATGTGGGTGCATAAATATTTACAATTGTTATATCTTCTTCTTGGATTGATCCCTTGATCATTATGTAGTGTCCTTCTTTGTCTCTTGTAATAGTCTTTGTCTTAAAGTCTATCTTGTCTGATATGAGAGTTGCTACCCCAGCTTTCTTTTGATTTCCATTTGCATGGAACATCTTTTTCCATCCTCTCACTTTCAGTCTGTATGTGTCCCTAGGTCTGAGGTGGGTCTCTTGTAGACAGCATATATACGGGTCTTGTTTTTGTATCCATTCAGCGAGCCTGTTTCTTTTGGGAGGAGCATTTAATCCATTTACATTTAAGGTAATTATCAATGTGTATGTTCCTATTACCATTTTCTTCATTGTTTTGCATTTGTTATTGTAGGTCTTTTCCTTCTCTTGTGTTTCCTGCCTAGAGAAGCTCCTTTAGCATTTGTTGTAAAGCTGGTTTGGTGGTGCCGAATTCTCTTAGCTTTTGCTTGTCTGTAAAGGTTTTAATTTCTCCATCAAATCTGAATGACATCCTTGCCGGGTAGAGTAATCTTGGTTGTAGGTTTTTCTCCTTCATCACTTTAAATATGTCCTCCCACTCCCTTCTGGCTTGCAGAGTTTCTGCTGAAAGATCAGCTGTTAACCTTATGGCGATTCCCTTGTGTGTTATTTGTTGTTTTTCCCTTGCTGCTTTTAATATTTTTTCTTTGTATTTAATTTTTGATATTTGATTTATATGTGTCTTGGCGTGTTCCTCCTTGGATTTATCCTGTATGGGACTCTCTGTGCTTCCTGGACTTGATTAATTATTTCCTTTCCCATATTAGGGAAGTTTTCAACTATAATCTCCTCAAATATTTTCTCAGTCCCTTTCTTTTTCTCTTCTTCTTCTGGGACCCCTATAATTCGAATGTTGTTGCATTTAATGTTGTCCCAGAGGTCTCTCAGACAGTCCTCAATTCTTTTCATTCTTTTTTCTTTATTCTGTTCCATAGCAGTGAATTCCACCATTCTGTCTTCCAGGTCACTTATCCGTTCTTCTGCCTCAGTTATTCTGCTATTGATCCCTTCTAGAGAATTTTTAATTTCATATACTGTGTTGTTCATCACTGTTTGTTCGTTCTTTAGTTCTTCTAGATCCCTGTTAAACGTTTCTTGTGTTTTCTCCATTCTATTTCCAAGGTTTTGGATAATCTTTACTATCATTATTCTGAATTCTTTTTCAGGTAGACTGCCTATTTCCTCTTCATTTGTTAGGTCTGGTGGGTTTTTGCCTTGCTCCTTCATGTGCTGTGTGTTCCTCTGTCTTCTCATTTTACTTAACTTACTGTGTTTGGAGTCTCCTTTTACAGGCTGCAGGTTCGTAGTTCCGGTTGTTTTTGTTGTCTGTCCCCAGGTGGTTCAGTGGATTGTGTAGACTTCGTGGCGGGGGGACTAGTGCCTGTGTTCTGGTGGATGAGGCTGGATCTTGTCTTTCTGGTAGGCAGGTCCACGTCTGGTGGTGTGTTTTGGGGTGTCTGTGGCTTTATTATGGGTTTAGGCAGTCTCTGTGCTAATGGATGGGGTTGTGTTCCTGTCTTGCTAGTTGATTGGCATAGGGTGTCCAGCACTGTAGCTTGCTGGTCATTGAGTGGAGCTGGGTCTTGGCGTTGAGATGGAGATCTCTGGGAGATTTTTGCCACTTGATATTACGTGGAGCTGGGAGGTCTCTTGTGGACCAGTGTCCTGAACTTGGCTCTCCCACCTCAGATTCAGAGCCCTGACACATGGCTGGAGCACCAAGAGGCTGTCATCCACACGGCTCAGAATAAAAGGGAGAAAAGAAAGAAAGAAGAAAGAAGAAGATAAAATAAAATAAAATAAAATAAAATAAAGTTATTACAATAAAAAGTAATTATTAAAAAAAAATTAAATAGTAATAAAAAAAAGAGAAAGAAAGAAAGAAGAGAACAACCAAAGCAAAAAACAAATTCACCAATGATAACAAGTGCTAAAAGCTATACTTAAAAACAAAAACAAAAACAAAAACAGACAGACAGAACCCTAGGACAAATGGTAAAAGCAAAGCTATACAGACAAAATTACACAGAGAAGCATACGCATACACACTCACAAAAAGAGAGGAAGGGAGAAAAAATATATATCATTGCTCCCAAAGTCCACCTCCTCAATTTAGGATGATTCCTTGTCTATTCAGGTGTTCCACAGATGCAGGCACATCAAGTTGATTGCAGAGATTTAATCCGCTGCTCCTGAGGCTGCTGGGAGAAATTTCCCTTTCTCTTCTTTGTTCGAACAGCTCCTGGGTTTTATCTTTGGATTTGGACCTGCCTCTGAGTGTAGGTCGCCTGAGGGCATCTGTTCTTCGCTCAGACAGGACGGGGTTAAAGGAGCAGCTGCTTCGGGGGCTCTGGCTCACTCAGGCCGCGGGGAGGGAGGGGTACGGAGGAGGCGGGGCGAGCCTGCGGCGGCAGAGGCGTCGTGACGTTGCACCAGCCTGAGGCACACCGTGTGTTCTCCCGGGGAAGTTGTCCCTGGATCATGGGACCCTGGCAGTCTTGGGCTGCACAGGCTCCCGGGAGGGGCGGTGTGGATAGTGACCTGTGCTTGCACACAGGCTTCTTGGTGTCTGCAGCAGCAGCCTTAGCATCTCATGCCCATCTCTGGGGTCTGCGCTGATAGCCGTGGCTCGTGCCCATCTCTGGAGCTCCTTTAAGCAGCGCTCTTAACCCCCTCTCCTCACGCACCAGGAAGCAAAGAGGCAAGACAAAGTCTCTTGCCTCTTCGGCAGTTCCAGACCTTTTCCCGGACTCCCTCCCGGCTAGCTGTGGTGCACTAGCCTGAAATGAATCTCTTGTAGACAGCATATATATATGGGTCTTGTTTTTATATCCATTCAGCGAGCCTGTTTCTTTTGGTGGGAGCATTTAATCCATTTACATTTAAGGTAATTATCAATGTGTATGTTCCTATTACCATTTTCTTAATCGTTTTGGGTTTGTTTTTGTAGGTCCTTTTCTTCTCTTGTGTTTCCCACTTAGAGAAGTTCCTTTAGCATTTGTTGTAGATCTGGTTTGGTCGTCCTGAATTCTCTTAGCTTTTGCTTGTCTGTAAAGTTTTTGATTTCTCTGTCAAATCTGAATGAGATCCTTGCTGGGTAGAGTAATCTTGGTTGTAGATTCTTCCCTTTCATCACTTTAAACATATTGTACCTCTCCCTTCTGGCTTGTAGAGTTTCTGCTGAGAAATCAACTGTTAACCTTATAGGAGTTCCCTTGTATGTTATTTGTCATTTTTCCCTTGTTGCTTTTAATAATTTTTCTTTGCCTTTAATTTTTGTCAGTTTGATTACTATGTGTCTTGGTGTGTTTCTCCTTGGGTTTCTCCTGCCTGGGACTCTCTGTGCTTCCTGAACTTGGGTGGCTATTTCCTTTCCCATGTTAGGGAAGTTTTCGAGTATAATCTCTTCAAATATTTTCTCTGGTCCTTTCTCTCTCTCTTCTCCTTCTGGGACCCCTATAATACGAATGTTGTTGTGTTTAATGTTGTCCCAGAGGTCTCTTAGGCTGTCTTCATTTCTTTTCATTCTTTTTTCTTTTTTCTGTTCCACGGCACTGAATTCCACCATCCTGTCTTCCAGGTCACTTATCCGTTCTCCTGCCTCAGTTATTCTGCTATTGATTCCTTCTAGTGTAGTTTTCATTTCAGTTATTGTATTGTTCATCTGTTTGTTTGTTCTTTAATTCTTCTAGGTCTTTGTTAAACATTTCCTGCATCTTCTTGATCTTTGCCTCCATTCTTTTTCCGAGGTCCTGGATCATCTTCACTATCATTATTCTGAATTCTTTTTCTGGAAAGTTGCCTATCTCCACTTCATTTAGCTGTTTTTTGGAGGTTTTATCTTGTTCCTTCATCTGGCACATAGCCCTCTGCCTTTTCATCTTGTCTCTCTTTCTGTGAATGTGGTTTTCGTTCGAAACAGGCTGCGGGATTGTAGTTCTTCTTGCTTCTGCTGTCTGCCCTCTGGTGGATGAGGCTATCTAAGAGGCTTGTGCAAGTTTCCTGATGGGAGGGACTAGTGGTGGGTACAGCTGACTGTTACTCTGGTGGGCAGAGCTCCATAAACTTTAATCCGCTTGACTGCTGATGGGTGGGGCTGGGTTCCCTCCCTGTTGGTTGTTTGGCCTGAGGCAACCCAACACTGGAGCCTACCTGGGATCTTTGGTGGGGTTAATGGCGGACTCTGGGAGGGCTCGCACCAAGGAGTACTTCCCAGAACTTCTGCTGCCAGTGTCCTTGTCCCCACGGTGAGCCACAGCCACACCCCACCTCTGCAGGAGACCCCCCAACACTAGCAGGTAGGTCTGGTTCAGTCTCCCCTGTGGTCACTGCTCCTTCCCCTGGGTCCCAATGCACACACTACTTTGTGTGTGCCCTCCAAGAGTGGAGTCTCTGTTTCCCCCAGGTCTGTTGAAGTCCTGCAATCAAATTCCAGTAGGCTTCAAAGTCTGATTCTCTAGTAATTCCTCCTCCCGTTGCCAGACCCCCAGGTTGGGAAGCCTGACGTGGGGCTCAGAACCTTCAGCCCAGTGGGTGGACTTCTGTGGTATAAGTGTTCTCCAGTCTGTGAGTCACACACCCAGCAGTTATGGGATTTGATTTTACTGTGATTGTGCCCCTCTACCGTCTCATTGTGGCTTCTCCTTTGTCTTTGGATGTGGGGTATCTTTTTTGATGAGTTCTTTTTTGATGATTGTTCAGCAGTTAGTTGTGATTCCGGTGCTCTTGCAAGAGGGAGTGAGTGCATGTCTTTCTACTCTGCCATCTTGAACCAATCAGTAAAGGATGGTACCTCCAAATCTCAGGGCAGCATGTTTGGACTTGATTTGATTTCTTTGATGTGACCCAGAACAGAACATCAAAACTCTTATCTAATTATCTCGTCTGCTTGTCATAAAGGCACCTTAAACTCCACATGTCCAAATCTCAATTGCTGGTCTTCCTCACCAAATAAATGTCTTCTTCCCTACGTGTCCTTCCTATAACTCAATCACTATGCCAGTCAGAAATGTGGGTTATTTTTGACTCCTCCTTTTCTGTCGTCTCTCTTCATACATTACTCAATTCCAACTGTGATAACATTTTGAAGCTAGTATAAAAGTATATAACTGAGAGAATTTATTTAGTCTAGATAATTGCATATGTCTTTCCTGAAGAAATAACTTTTGACCTGAAGTTGAAAGAATTAATTTCCTCCATTGAATGGAAGAATGGGAAGAAGGAAATTGTTTCTGGTGAAGTGAACAGTAGCCTTGAGTAATATGCATAGTTGAAGAAAGAAGGGAACACCAGTGTGACTAAAGCAGTGGGAACAAGAGAAAGTATAATATGGGAAGACGAGGAGAGGGAAGCAGGATCACATCATGAGAAATGTGGCATGTTAAAAATTCTGGTCTTAAACGCAATAGGGCACAAGTGAAGGGTTCTAAGCAGAGGGATGACCAGATTCAGTTAACAATTTACAAGATCATGTTGGCTACTATGTGGACTAGGATGTAGGTGGCATATAAAAGGAGATGTGGGAAGGCTACTTACAAACAGAATGCAACCCTGTGGTAAATGACGGTGGTTTGGATTAAGGTCCTGGCTATGGGGACAAGTGGATAGATTCAGGAGATATGAGTAGTCAAATTGACTAGCAATCAAAATTTTGCTTTACCTGACACATTCGCCTGGGTTTCGCACCACTTCCATTGTCTCATTCTCCTTCTAGGTTGCCAGAGTTCCTGCTATTGCTCTTGCACACTGAATGTGTTTAACAGTGCATCTTGGTCTACACTTTGAGCCTCTCCCTGATGTATTCTCAATCTCCTTTCCCACTAGCTCCTGATATTTCTGCCAACTGCTTACATCATTTTTTTTTAAGATATTTTTTCTTGGACTCTGTAACCTTTATTATTCTCCCTTACTCTCCTATTGTATCTTCCCCTCTTCTTTCCATGTTTATAAGATGCTATTCACAACCTACATCGAAGTTCATCTTTACCATAAAATTATTCTGATTTTTTTTGGGGTGAGTTATTGCCTCACTCAGTTTTATTGGAAATGAAAAAAATCAGGGCAATTGGAGTTTAGAGGAAGAAAAGGTCATTTGGTGCTAAAAAAATCAGAATAATTTTATGGTAAAGATGAACTCTGATGTATGTCTTGAATAGCATCTTATTCAAGCATTCTGTCTCAGGCCCATATTCAAGCATTCACACTCAGACCCATATTCTACTCTTTCTCTATTATTTTCTGTATCTCAGAGAGCTGGCCTTTGCCAGTATGTTTGCCAGTCTCCCTTGGCAAATAGCTTCCCTCCATGTTAGGGCATTTGGAGGCACTGGAGGGAGATTAGAAATTGAGAGAAAATAGGAAGTCAGTTACAAATCCTAATAAGCTTGTCTGGATTGCTGACACTGGAGAAGAACTTACTGCTGCTCCAAGAGCTACTGAAGCACCATCATGCTGAATCTGGCATATCATATTCACAGAGAAGACAAATGGGACACCATAACCATAATCTCAAGTATATGGCAAAGACCTCTTCTTGGAAAGACCACTGTGGTCAACCCAGAGTTGACACAATGCCTAATCAATTATCCCAGACACTATCATCCAATCCATAGCACATGGATATTTCACTTTCTTAATATGGATACAAATTATTTTTTTTCAAAAATATTAAAAGGGATTACCATTTTTCTTAAGACTCAACCCCTAGAATGTTACGTCTGTTGTATCAGGTTCACTGCCTGGAAGTAAACTTACTGAGTGCTTTTTCTTCAGTTCCAGTGTCTTACTTTCTTTTTATTCCTTCTGTATTCTCTCCCACAGGCGTCAGATTATGACTTCTTTGGGGTTCTAGCTTCCTCTAGGAAGCCCATCCTTCATGGTCTTAGACCTACCAGGCATCTCTCACATAGGGTTAGTTCTCGCTAGGCAACTGAGCCAATGGGCTGTGGTAATATCATCATAGCATCTCAATGTCCTTCCAGACCTAGAGAGAGTAGTGGCCATTGTTAACTTTTGGTATGCCTAACCTTTCCCTGTAACGTGGTTTGTCCTGTAAGCATTTGCAATTAATAACTGTAATTAATTTTCCCAAGTCAAATTTCTTCTGTAAAGTTTCTTGCATCATCTCTATTTTCTTGACTACATTTTAACTGATAGAGTGATGTAGTAGGAAAAACTCTGTATTCAGCAAAGAAATAACTTAAAAAATAATTCTTACTTTGCTGTTTACTAGCTATATTTTTGAGCAAATAATTTCACCTCTCTGAACCTTAGTGTTTTCTTTTTAAATATGGAATTGCCTATACCATGAGGTTAACACATGAGAATTAAATATGGTAATGGATATGAGAGTACTTCATAAAGTGCCAGGTAGATTTAAGACTCTATACCCCTCATTTGACATTTTTGTTGTTTACCTTTTAGTGAATTTGTTTCCTATGTTTATAAACAGATTATCAACTTCATAAGGGCTCAGATCTTTTCTTGTATTCTTTTGTATAACCTCCCAGTGACTTTTACACTCGTTGTATAATAGTTGTTCAATAAATATATATTGATAATCTGTGTAAAACATAACGCGATATTTTCTAACAAGTACAGTTCTTATACTTTTAAAAAATCCCAAAGAAACCGTGTTAATATGTAACATGTACATAGTGGATTTAAAAGTTTGAAACAACATCCCAAGGAATAGGTTTTACTTCAGCCACTTCTGTGGATTGAGACAGGACACAATGAGAGAAGAAAAGTTTTTTGCCCATTGGAAAGATATTTTTAGGTTACCCTTGAAAGGTTTTTTTTTTTTTCAGGATTTTGAAGTTATGAAAAGAAAAAAACCCAGAATTACTCCATTGATAGTCATAGCAGAAGGCATTAGCAAAACACATTTGCCTTCCAAGGGAGTTTCTCAGGAGTGTCATGCCTCTTGGGGTTCCAGCTTTGTACAGATTTCCTAATTGTTGTAATTAAAAACAGAAAAAGGCAGTATCAGAAGAAACAGAAATAAAAAGCAAGAGCTATTGATGGTTGAGGCAGAAGGCATATACTTTAAGAACTGGACTTTGAGCAAATTCAGACAATTAAAACGGCATGCAGTCAGTATATTGGTTTAATACAAGGAGGTGATTATTTTGGTGTGAAGGAACAAAGGATGTAGAAATAGACAGCAAGAGACAGAAAGCAGGCAGGCCCATCTCTTGGAAAGGAGAGGTTCACACTGAGATGATGTTCTCTTTCTAGATGAAGACCATGACTTTTGGCTTTTCTCAAGAAGTCATTAACACCAGAACCACTCTGTAATTATTCTTACATATTATTTACAATTAAAAATAGCAGCATATCTTAAATGATGTGTACATAATACACTCAAAACTTTTCATTTAGTTCTCAATCATCTTACTGTGTCTACACAATTTCAGGTTAAACAGTCTATTAGGGTGGTGTTTTGATTAGGATCCTGGTGTGATAGATCCAACTAAGGTTGCAAGCATTGTTCTCCAAAGACTGCTTACAGAAACACTGTTAAAGTTTGTATTTTTGGCCATTTCAGTTGCGTGTGACTTCTTCAAATTTTGGAGTATGTGGTTTAGTGCCCCTTTGTATGGTTTTTATTTGTCTACGTGGAAACTTGTACATCCTTAGATACTTTCCGCAAACTCTTTCCTGAGTTAATGACATTTGTGCATTTGGTGGCTGGTAAGTCATGCCTTTAGGAGATGCATGTTCCTTCCTTAATGGTTACTTTTCTCTTCCTAACCAGAGAAATTCCACTGGGGATGAAGTGATAAAAAAATTAGTGGTGTTTTACAATTTTCTAGTTTAACCCATGGTTAAGATCAACATGAGTTCCTGGAATTTGGGGGAAAATGAGTAGAATTTTAACTTCATCATCTTTACCACTAATGATTTAATAAAACCATTTTTCCTTTGTAGATAGGAGAAACCAATATTTATAACTCAAAAGAGCTGACATAGCACTAGGTTTATTTTTTTTTTAATTTTTATTTATTTATTTATTTATTTATGGCTGTGTTGGGTCTTCGTTTCTGTGCGAGGGCTTCCTCTATTTGTGGCAAGCGGGGGCCACTCTTCAGCGCGGTGCGCGGGCCTCTCATTATCGCGGAGCACAGGCTCCAGCCGCGCAGTCTCAGTAACTGTGGCTCACGGGCCGAGTTGCTCCGCGGCATGTGGGATCTTCCCAGACCAGGGCTCGAACCCGTGTCCCCTGCATTGGCAGGCAGATTCTCAACCACTGCGCCACCAGGGAAGCCCCAGGTTTATTTTTAGATTTATCATAAACATAAGCAGCAGTGGTTACTGTTAAAAATAGGTTGGCTGAAGCTTGAAGTGTAATTAATTGAATGGCAAAATATATTATTTTTCACAACCCTGCGACTAAATGTATCTTATTGGGTATCAGTAAGATCAATTTAAGACTTACAAATTTGAAGTGACTCCTGGTTACTGTCTTTCAGGATTCTATTTCTTTTTTGATAAGTCTATCTGCCTAATCTTTATTTCCTAGCTCATGATTTTTTTTTCCCCATTAGGTTCAAAAATCATTACTTTGTCCTTTTGGGAAGGGGATTATTCTTTTAAATATATTATAATAAACTACCATATTAACCTCTGAATAATAAAAATGTATTAAGATATTACTTGGAACCATTATTTTGAATATAAATGTTAACTTAATTATGTAATGGTTAAAGCAGGAATTAGGAGGTAAATTTACTTTGGATTTGGCTATATTTCCAATACCATAATCTTGAAGAGACTCTCTAACCCTGATTTCCAGTTGAAAATAAGACAAACAAAGAAACCCTGAATATCAAAAATTTCATAGTACCTGTTGCTTCACTTACTTGATATTAATCGGTTTGATTAATTTACTTTCACTTAAACAACTTTTTAATCACGCCGACTCAAAATACAGTTTTTGTTATAGTATAGCAACAGCCTCTTTCTCTGTTTATCCTACTTCAAACATGCACATATGTTATGTTATTTATCTTCTAATGGCCAAGTGGTACAATTTAAGACAGTTAAATCTTTTTCTTAATATTCTTTTGGCTGAATCTTCTAAAATCATTTGGGGACAGTCATTCTTGTTGGCTACAAGCTAATTCGAACCAATCAATAAAAATCGGGGCGTATATTATTTCTTCTGCTTTTTAGAGTAGGCGTAGATGATTTGTTGATCCCTGAAAATTTCATAGGGACTTTTTACCAAATTTAGGGCAGCTCTGGTTCTGACATTTCCTTGCTCCAAAGTCTTTAAAGGTTTCATGTTGCTATGGAAATGAGACATAAATTTCTCAGTCAGGAATGCATGACCATTGTCTGAAAGGAAGACCTCATTCAAAGTTTGCTGCCCTCTCTCCCCAAATTCCCATGCTCCAGGCCAATGAGAGGACTCCACTTTACCCAAACACACTTCCTCCACTCCCTTAACACAGCTTTCTTCAAGTAGTTTTACTTAAGTTTCACGGCTCACCCTCAAATTCAAATTCTTCTTGCAAGATTTTTCTGATCTCCGAAATGAGATGTAATTATATTCACCTTTGAATTCCAATAATGTGTTGATTAAATTGTTAGGGATCCTTATTATGTCTGGAGTTAAGAGCTATTTATGTACATACATTTCAACATCTTCAGGATAGAGATCGTGTCTTTCTCATCCTGGATTTCCTTTTGTATCTATCGCAGTCCTTTGTACGTAGTAAATGGGAAGATCCTAAACCCTGAATGTCAGGATATGTGGAGGCCAGTTTCACTCTGTAACTGTGTTATAGATAGATGTTGTGGGCAAAGATGGCAGGGTAACTATTTTTGCTTAGAGTAGTGTGGAGGTCACACAAAAGATAGGAACTTTGAGCAAGGACATGAACAAGGAGCATGCATTTTGCCACAAGGAGCAAAGAAGGATATTTTCCTGGTAGAGATAATAAAATATGCAGATGAAGTTATAAATGGAAAGGGAGGGTCATTTTAGCTGAAGCCCAGATTTTGTGAGAATATGTGGATTATGGGAGGTGAGATCAAAATGGCAATTTGGGGTCAACTGTGAAGGGCTGTATATGGTGCGTCAGATTTGGAATTCAACTTGAAGGCAACAAGGAGAGGGAAGTGTGAAAAGTGGGTATGTGATGGCATCAGATTTGTTTTTTGGAGAGATGGGAATTCTGGCAGCAGTGTGGCAGGGAAACCGGTGACTGTGGCTCTGGGTCTTCTACCAGAATCTACAGCTGAAAATTTCCATTCAATCTACATTGCTTGGTAACATGCAATGTCATAGCACCTAATTAAATTAACACCTGTAAACACGTGGAAGGACACTCCCATTGACTATTAGATTTTAGAAGAGTTCAAACAAGGGCAAAGCATACTATCTGAGTGTAGTATATATAGTTTGAAACATTACATTTAATATATAATTTTATATATCTGAAATAAAGAAGTACCTGTATTTGTATACAAGCTCTGTATTTTAAAAAGGAATATGGAATTTTAATGCTCATAAACAGGGAGATGTACCTTCTGAAAGTCTGGGAAGGCAATTTTAGGCGAGGAGGGTTTGTTCAGATCACTTACAGAATCTCCAGGCTGCAAGCAGAAGCAGGGTCTCTATTTCTCAATCAACTTCCTCCACTAGGCTAGTTCAAAACGCTGTTTAGATAAGGTGAATTTTTGCTTACATCCTCTGACTCTGCTGCCTTAATCTGCCATCAGCCTCTGCCGCTACTTCTCCTTTCTTCTGTCAACACTCATTGTTTTTCAGCTTTCCAGTTCTTAAAATATATAGATCACATACATTTCTGGTTGAAAAGAATGTATGTTTTTTGCCCTTGAAGAGTGATATAGTTATTCATTTTTTATGATTCATAACTTCCTTCAGCCAAGGATGCCCCTAAGAATTGCTTGACAGATCAGTTATCTGAACTAGTTTTTATTCCAGTAAAAATGGGTTTCAATGTTTGCTGCCATACGGGAGACTGCACTGGTGCTAAAACACAGAACAGGGCACCTGTCTTAAGTGTGAGCTGGAGGGGACAGAGATGGGCCCTGAGCCAATGGAAGGTGCCTTTATGATCTCCAAGTCCTTCTTCATACCAACTACTAGCTGAACTGCCTTTAAGTTCCTCTGACTACTTACTTATAAAATGCATCAGTTCACGTTAATAGTGAGGGGTTTTGCTCCAGGTTATAGCTAGGACTTTAATAAATGTCTCTCATCTAAAGGTTAGGGAACCCAACTTAAGTCTGATTAACAGAGAAGAGGAAAGAATCCATCTCAAAGATGGGCTAAGATAGAAAGTGATGCCATTTTGTTGCCTTCTCTTTGGGAACATTTTTATTTATAGCCATACCTTCCAGTGAAAGTTTGTCCTGTCTGAACATCTACATGGCTGCCAAGCAAATGAGATTTGGATACAGCTCCAAGCCTTTAGTTTCTATTTTTATAACAAAATCTGTCCATAGCTGCCTGTTTATATTACTTTCATCCTATCTGGGCTTGACAAATGCTGTATATTAGGATAAAAAAAGAGAGATAAGGGGTAGGGATAGGAAGAATGAAGTATGTCTACAAATTCTATGTCTCTGAAGAATTTCTGAGGATGTAGGTTTAAAAGACCAGAAAAGTTTTCAGAACTCCAGAATGGTGTGCTGAAGTGAATTTCTTTTCATATGATTTTAAAGGTCTACTTTTCCTAAGTAATGCTCAGTTTTCATTAAAATGTAAATCAATAGATTTCTATATGCAGGGGATTATTTCATGTGACTTTTATTAACTTCAAATTTCATAAGAACTTTAAACCGTTCAGTTTTATGATCATGTCCAAATTTTACTTTTTTATTAAGTAGTGGGAGCTTTGATCTGTGGGAATTTGTGATTTGGGGGATATAAAAAGTTAATTTTTGTATAGTCATAATAACTATGTGCTTTTTTTGCTGTGCAGTAATCCTTTAGAGTATACGTAAATGTCAAATGACAGCAATAGAAAAAGAATTTGTTAGGTGGCAATTTTTTTAAATTTTTAAAAATTTATTTATTTATGTATGTATGTATGTATTTATTTATATTTTTGGCTGCGTTGGGTCTTCGTTGCTACGTGGGGCTTTCTCTAGTTCTGGAGAGCGGGGGCTACTCTTCTTTGCGGTGCGTGGGTTTCTCACTGTGGTGGCTTCGCTTGTTGTGGAGCACGGGCTGTAGGCACACAGGCTTCAGTAGTTGTGGCATGCAGGCTCAGTAGTTGTGACGCACGGGCATAGTTGCTCCACGGCATATGGGATCTTCCCGGACCAGGGATCGAACCCGTGTCCCCTGCATTGGCAGGCGGGTTCTTAACCACTGCGCCACCAGGGAAGTCCCTAGGTGGCAATTTTTACTGTGAAAGAAAATACATTCTCCTTGCCATGGACAATTCAGTTGTTACTGTGCTGAGAGTTCTGGCATATTAAACTAGTAAGCTGGCAAGTCCTGAGTCAATGATTTTTAGGATTTTTGTTTCTGATTAATTTATTTTCTTGCATTAGTCAAGAAAAACTTCATATGTACATGTGTTTGTGTGTGTGTGTGTGAACACACACACACACACTGCCTGTACCAATAAATCCCAAGCAAATAAACCAAATAAATATGTGGCAAACTTTATTGACTAGAGCCCAGGAGATAATGCCAAACTGTAGTTTCTAGGAACCAGTAGCTAGGAAACTGGTACTGTCTATTTTTGTCCTCAAACTTACGTAACCATAGTCTCTTACATGGTCACCAGATGTGAATTTCCAATCTTTTCTTTGACATTTCATACTAAATGACTGTAATAAACTTCTAACTGGTCCAGGTGTCTGCTATAGACTAAATGTTTGTGTTTATTTCAAATTAATATGTTGAAACCTAATCCCCAAGGTATTATTAGGAGGTGGGACCTTTGGGAGGTGATTAGGTCATGAGGGTGGAGCCTTCATGAATGGGATTCATACCCTTGTATTGGGTTAGCCAAAACGTTCGTTCGGGTTTTTCTGTAAGATGTTACGGAAAAACCCAAACGAACTTTTTGACCAACCCAGTAAAAGAAGCCTCTGAGAGCTCCCTTGCCCCTTCCACCATGTGAGGGCTCAGTGATAAAGGCACCGTCTATGAACCAGGAAGTAGCCCCTCACTAGACACCAATCTGCCAGAGCCTTGATCTTGGACTTCCCAACCTCCAGAACTGTGAGAAATAAACTTGTTGTTTAGAAACCTCCCAGTCTGTGGTATTCTGTTGTAGCAAGCCAAACAGTCTAAGGCAGTACTTTAAATTCTATTCTTCCAAACCATACTCCAGTTACTTTCTAAAAGCACAGCTTGGTCAAGGTGAATCTCCATGAAGCCCTTCAATGTTTCTGCATCCGCCCCAGTTTTATTGAGATATTATTGACATATAACCTGTGTAAGTTTAAGGTACACAACATGATTTTATACACGTATAGACTGTGAAATGATTATTACAATAGGGTTAGTTAACACCACTCCAGCCCCTCACATATTTGTATTTACCTTTCTTTTTCTTATCGTTGTTGTGATAGTATTTGAGATCTACTCTCTTAACTTTCAAGTATGTAGTACAGTATTGTTAATTATAGTCACCATGGTGTACACTAGAATCCCAGAACTTATACACCTTACAGTTGGATATTTTTACCCCACTCCCCAGCCCTTGGCAACCGCCGTTCTACTTCTGCTTCACCATTCTGTTTCTATGAGTTCAGCTTTTTTAGATTCCACCTATAAGTGATATCATACAGTATTTATCTTTGTCTGATTTATTTCACTTGGCATAATGCCTTCAAGGTCCATTCATGCTGTTGCAAAAGGCAGAATTTTCTTCTTTTTTATGGTTGAATAATATTCCATTGTATATATACCTTATCTTTTCTAGTCTTTCATCTGCTGTTGGACACTTAGGTATTTTCTGTGTCTTGGCTTTTGTGAATCATGCTTCCATGAACATGTAGGTGCCAGTATTTCTTTGAGATAGTGATTTTATTTCCTTCAGATATATATCCAAAAGTGGGATTGCTGGTTCATTTTCTAGTTCTGTTTTTAATTTTTTGAGGAATCTTCATAGTGTTCTCCATAGTGGCTGCACCAATTTACATTCCCACCAAGAGTAGCTTCCTTTTCTCCACGGCTTCACCAACTCTTGTCTGTTATCTTTTTGATAATAGCTATTCTGAGAGGTGTGAGGAGGTGTCTCATTTTGGTTTTGATTCGCATTTCCCTGATGATTAGTGATGTTGACCATCTTTTCATGTACCTGTTGGTTATTTGTATGTCTTCTTTGGGAAAATGTCTATGCAGTTCCTCTGCCCATTTAAAAATCTGATTCTTTCTTTTTTTTGCTATTGAGTTGTATAAGTCCCTTATATATTTTGGATATTAACCCCTTATCAGATATACAGTTTGCAAATACTTTGTCCTATTCTGTATGTTGCCTTTTCATTTTCCTGATTGTTTCTTTTGCTGTGAAGAAGTTTCTAGCTTGAAATAGCTTATGTTTATTTCTTGTTCATATATTGTTATGAATTATTGTGTGGTGGTTTCTATGAAGATGGTCACCAATAATTTCTTCATTCCTGGTACACATTTGTCACTCCTCATATCAGGAGGTAGGGCTTATTTGCCCTCTCTTTGATTCTGTGCTCATTTAGATTGGCTTTGACTATTAGGATGCAGCAGAAGAGAAGTTCTAGCTCAGGATGCAAGAGGTTCATAACCTTTTACTTCCTGCTTCTTGGAACCCAGCTATGTTACTGTCAGAAACTCATGCCACATGGAGAAGAACTAAGGCCCTCTGATTGACAGTTCTAGCTGACCTCCTGGGCAACATTCAGGCAATTTTCCAGCATGTGAAGGAGCTGGACGAGTCAAGATCAGTCAAGACCTCAGACAAGTGCAGCCCCAGTAGTGATCACAGGGAGAAGGAGAACTCACCAGTCATCTCACAGAATCATGAGAAATTAGAAAGTGGGAGCTTTCATATTATATGCACCAAAGGGCTTTTGAGTCCATTTTTCAGCACTGAGCACTGCTCTATGTAGTACAGCTGCTTAGTGACAGTGGTACAGTTACTTAACTGCCCTCAGCTCTCATTTCATGATTTGTAAAATGGGGGGGAAACCCTACTGAATTCATATGATTGTGATTCAATGAGACCATGATGGAGAGTTCTTTATTCAGTGACTGGCCTATGGTAGGTAATCAATTTAAACTTATTTGAGTAAATACAATATTAATCTTTGCTAAACTGTAAAGAAATGTCCAGTGAGAAAGAAAATAATCAACCTCATTTGTAATCAGAAAATGCAAAATCATATGATAGAATACATCTCAATTCTGTACTTTATTGCCATGAAAGTAGACTTACATTTTGTTATTACATTTTTCGTTTCTTCAGCCTGCCTCCTTTTCATCTTTGCATTCATATCAACATATTTTCTTCTATGAATTCCCACTCCAGTTTTACATAACACATCTATTCTTGTATCTTAGTGAGAACACTGAGAAGATAGTCTCTTATTAATTTTTTAGCTTGCAATAATTTTTTTCAGATGTATTCTCCTTTTCCATTGGGTGTGGAATTATTCACAGACCTCATAATAATTGTCTTATTTGTTAATTCAGCAAACATTTAGTGTAAATTTACATTCATAATTGTAAAAACTAACCAGGTTAGCACAGGAAGGAATCTTAGAGACCATTTAGACCACAGTTCTCATTTTATAGATTGGTAAATAGCAACTCAGGGCTCAATGACTGACCTAAACTCACAAAGGTATTTGGTACTAGAACTTGGATAAAAATGTAGGTCTTTCATTTGCCAAAGTCTAATTGTAAATGTTAAGTATCATGGCAAGAGGGAGAACAGTAAAGAATATGGCACTTTCAATATTTTAGACTAAATATGAACCTAGGCTTTTACTGGAGATAAACGTCTCCATGATATTTAAAAAAAATGTATTTATTTACTTTCTCCTCTTGTGGAACTAACTGCCAATCTATCTTTTTTTGAAAGGATAAAGTGGGCAGTTCCTTACTGTTTTTCCTGCAACCTTTTTTTCTCTTTCAACTCCATCCTTTGTTCCTTGTTGCTTGCTTTGAAAGGCACGCCATTAATAGAAGGTATGGGTTCTAGTTTTAAGAGAGAATCATCATGGGCCAGTATACAGAACTGGAAATCTAGGTGTTTAGGAAGCCAGTTTTTAATCAAATGGGAATCTCAAAACACATTTGAACTTAAAGATGTCTGAATTTTCTGTCTCATTGATTTAATTTTAAGAAGTTCGATGAGTTGAAAATAGAATACGTGTAGTTCACTGGATTTAGGTAGAACTATCTTGATTTGTTGTCAGAGATAATTTCTCTTTCACTTCAATTGTTTTTATCTCTAGAAAACTTACACAGGAAAGAAAGTAGTATCATTTGAGTTAGTCTGCAAATTAACACCTGTATCTCTCAGGGAGTTTGATGCAACTAACAATTTCCATTCTAGCTAGTTAAAGCAGACAGGGATTTATTAGAGGGTGTAGGACTGCTTATGTAATTTGCAGGAGTGCCAGATAACCAAGCTTGTATGTTACACCAGGGCATGAGCCTCTTCCAGTAGAAACCCACTTCTGAGGCTGTGATTGCTTCATGGCTCTCATGAAATTAGAGACTGAACTTTAAAAAACCTCTGCTGCTACTGCTGCAAAGGACCACAGGTGAGCCTAAGGCTCAGAGTGCTGAATCCATCTTCCAAGGCTCTGTGGTTGTATCTGCTAGTAGATATTGGTTCACATGCAGAGTCCTCACTTCTGGGGAGACTGTGAAATCCTCCAGGTTCTGATTTATATAGGGAGGCATGCCATAAGGAGATTGGGATGGAGTTGACCTCAGCAACGTTGCTGAAAAGTTAGACAATAATCTACATATTTTATCTAGAAAGGAGAATGGGCCCTAGACATCCCCTTTATCCTTGTCTATGACTATGTTAGCATGGACAGGTTTATTAGAACCTGAGAAACTAAGAAAATATACTTTGTGTAAAATATACTTTGAATGAGAATAGGAGAAAAATAGGAGAAGAATCTTCTAAATTCCATTATGTAACTTGGTTTATATTCAGCAAATTCTACTTCAGCTCTAGAGGGAGTATTAAGAGAGATTAGAAGACAGGCAGTCCTTACTTTGCATAGCTCCAATAGGCATAAATTTCAGTTACCATAATCTAGTTGAGTAGTACAATAGATTTCAAATTTCAGTTACTATGGTACATTAACCGTGTGCAATTGCATAAAGTATAAACTTACTTCTAACTCTCTAGTCCACAAATCACTAGTAGATAACAGATGGGAGTCATGATTAGTGACCAATCATATCAATTTTAAAGCCTGTCAGCAGTTGGCTACTGTGCATCAGTTATTTGGTTCACATACCAAGAGCAAAGTATGTAATTGTGTTGCCTCCTTCAGTGATAAACCTACATGACATTTTACAAAAGCTGATAGGAGGAAGAGGAAATTGACCAACATAGATGAACACCCAGGGGAGAAACAAAAAGTGATGACGCTGAGAGTGAAATTTGCATGAAAACAAGTGGAACTATAGAAGGACTAGCTGACCATGGAAACCTTGACACTCCCACCATTTGAGAGGCTCTAGATGTGCAGCCAGAGGAACTTGGTGATGGAGAACTTACCGACATGGATGAGGAAAGTGGCCGTGACGAAAAGGATGAAGATGTCTCTGAGGAAGTGATGCTGGCAAAAAACTTCACATTAGAGGAACTTTTGGCAATATCTCACAACATAAAAACGTAAAGGAAAAAATGTTGAAAGCTAATCCAACCTTAGAAAGGGGTATGACAATTCACCAAGGCATAGAAATGATGATCATGCCATATTGTGAATTGTATGATGAGGAAGAGCAAAGGAGGTCCAAACTGCCCTTGAGAAATTTTTGTTTTGGTTGTAAAGAAATGAAACATTTTAATTCTCCATGTTTCTCATGTTTCCAATTAGAGTGCATTAAATAAATGTCAGTTTTATTATTTTTCATTTTCATGTACATTTATAACCAACAGAAATTTTAAAATATGTTGCCAAAAATTTTTAAAGATCATGGAATGTTGTCATTTTTCCCACTGATTATGGACCGTATCAGTTATTTATACGGTCCATACTACCATGCAGAAAGAGGATTATCTACCTAAAATGAGGGCAAGCAAACATCCCATATTTCCATCTTGAAAGACAACACTTTCTGGCTGCGAGAGGTAAGATGCTTACCTTACAGTTTAAGACTAATCTTAAAAGTCATGGAGTCACTGCTTGTCCATAGAGCATTTGAATACAAGTTAGAAAAAAGAAAATTTCCCTCAACAGTGGTATCTACCACAGAAGTGGTATCCCTTTAGGTATAGCACTGCAGTGCATTGTACTGCATGGGTATGTAAGGGTGGCCTGGGCTGGTTTCAGGGACTCAGTCCAGGCTACAAAGGTAACAACACATGTAGCTGGATTGCAGGAGCTGAGGAGAGAGCTATCACTACCAACAGAGCAGGCAGGAAAATCTTCAAGGTGAACATGCGTGTTGATCAGGGTCATGAAGGTTAAAAACTAGGGCTGGAATTAGGGGGAGGCAAGTAGGTACAAATTATGAAAATGCAGTGTCAGATCCCATCTTCATTTAAATTTTTGATATTTTATTCACCATGAATTTTTTTTTGCATTAATTTTTATTTTTAAAAATATTGCAATAAAATGTTATTTAGTTTGATTACTGATTTTTTTTTTTTTTTGGTACATTTCCTTAAATTTTGTGCTCTGGTGAGGGCCTCACTTACCTCACTGTATTCGTCACCATAGAACTTTATGAGACAGCTTTATACCTGGCAATTGCTGATTTGCTATAAAAAGCAAGAGAAATAGCATGGCCAGGATTTCAGGTACTGGAAGAAGAGAAGAATTCTCATTGTTTTTCCTAATGTTCTTTTTTGCTATGAATTTAAAATACAGGCAGTGTTTGTAGTTCAGTTTTTGCTACAAGCGGCAGGAAGCTGTAATGGTCTCTGAATATCTGTCAGAATTTGAGCATTTGACTGTAATTTTATGACAAGCTAAATGAGACTTTTGTTGTGTTTAGAAATTCAGAAGTATCTTGACACTCAGGTAGAGTTACTGGACTTAGCAAATGAAAACATGAGATGCCCAGTTAAATTTGAATTTGAATAAATAACAGATACTTTCTTAGTATAAGCATACTCCATAACATATTTATGATAGACTTATCCTAAAAAATTCATTATTTATGTGAAATTCAAAATTAACTGAGTGTTCTGTAATTTATCTGATAACCCTGTACCCCATGCAATTGCAATGGTTTAGGGAAGGTTTATTCCCATCTTTTATCTTATCTGTTATTTTGCAATGTACAGCCCTCAACACATTAATGAAAGTCACATATTAATGCTTTGAATGAAGTGATTTTGCAAACAGTACATTTTTTAATATGTTTACTCTTTGAATAAAATAGCTTCTTTTAATCAGGCATGCTCCTCTTTTTCTGTCCTTTTAATGTTGTAATTTCTTTCCTCCTTTGGACTTCTAGCTCATCAAAATTAGGCTAATAGGGGTCAGCCTTTGTCTTTTCATCTTATTCCTTTGACAGGCAAGAACTGAAAGGCAAGCAACATGAGACCAAAATATGAATTCAGGCATCCAGATTGCAACCCAGTATTGCTTATTCCCTTGTGCATGATGCCTTAAAGTACTTAATTTCAAGCAACTTTCCTTTCCTATTCCATATGATACTGACCCCACTGTGTATTTTGAATTATGGCATGTTATCTACTATCTATCTATCTATCTATCTATCTATCTATCTATCTATCTATCTATCATCTATCAATCAACTATCTCTATATCTAGCCAGTCACCAATCATATTTCATATTTGTAGTATGATTAATTGGATGGCTAAAAGCTAATTCAGTATTCAGTGACAGAGTTAGGAAAATTGCCTCATGTTAATCATAGTAATTTACACTTTCCGTTTAGATCAGGGAAATCTTTTTACACTATATTTTTCACTCTTCATTTTGCTTTGGAAGTAGGTTGTTTATTTCCTTTGCTTTCAAATTTTCCTAATCCTATCTTAATGCCAGAGCTGACACAAGGCATTGTGATGAATTTGGGGAAGCCGGTCTCGGTGTCATCCCTCCTCTGATGGGTCCTCTTGCCTCAAATTGCCAGGTACCTTTTCTGCCTGGCAGGAAACTCATGCCATTTCTAGTCTACCTAGGCTTGTTCTTGCTATTTAAGTACAGAACATTGGAAATAACCAATCCTTTGTCCTGCTCATTTTCTCTGATATTTAAGTCATGGGGAGAAAATCCACTCTTGTCCGGCTCCCAGTGGATTTATTTCAGAGCCTGGATTTCATATTCTTAGGGCTAATGAAGTCACTGGTTAAATTTGTTGGGCTGAGAACTTGTCTAGCAGGGGTAGGAGTAGGTGCATAATGTTTAAACCCCCCTGGACCCATCAAGAGTATTGACAACATGCCAGGCACGTTGTCATGCTAAGTGCTAAGGATACAATCATGAATCCTTTGGTTTTAAAGAGTTTGTATTATTGTAGGAGAGATAAACTTACACAAATAATTTGATTCTAATGTTATTTAATGTTGGTGTGCAGCTCAGAGAATTATGTGAACTAAAGTAGGGGTCAAAAGTCATTTTTTTCAAGCAAGGCAGGAAAGAAGTTAGTGGCAGCACAAATCAGCAGTGCGGTTCCAGTAACACTAAACACCACGCACTGTGAACTCTGATTTTGAAATCAAATTGCTTTGGCAGCTAAATACCAAAATGATGGGGGGAAATTTAATCTCTTTTTCTTCTGACTGTGCGACTAAAGTATCTTTCCTTCTCAACCACGGCCCTTCTCAATAGTCAGGTATGAAAAATAGAGCTCCAACTAAGAAGAGGTTAGTTGTGAGATCGATTAGATCTGGCAGGAAACACTCAAGTTTGGCAGGTTTCCCAGCAGTCACGTAGTTTGTGAGCCAAGCAGAAACGTCCCACTAAGCTAAACATTAAGGACCTGTCGACATTCAACGGTCTGCCAGCAATAAAAGTCAATGAGCTTTCGAGGGAGGTTGTTCCAGATTCTTGAGCATCCTTACAGCCAGAGCTATCAAATGCAGATATTTTTTTCTCTCTTTGAAAAATGACTTTTTTCTTTTTTTCTTAGCAGAATCCTGGGCAATTTTTCAAAACATCTTTTTTTTTTTTTTTCAAAAAGCAGAGAAAAAAATAAGACAGTGGAAATATCAATATGTGACATCTGAAGCGTTATGGTCATAAAGTATTTGATGGTATTTAAAAAAAACTGAAATCTTATTTAAAGGAAAGTCTGAGCCCTGGGATAAGGGCTGTCTTCACAGTTCCACAGGGGTAATTTAGCTCCTATCTGAACCTGACTTTTGAGCTCTGGGAGCGTGGCAGTGAACTTTATCAACAACAGATCAGGTTCCAGTGTGGTTGCTGGCTGTTCTGAAGTTGGAGCCTAAAGGGGTGTGAGAAGACTCTGTTCTTTTTGAGTCCAGGCAGTTCAATTTGGTTCAAGAAATATTTGTTGATTATGCCTGTGTCCTGTTTACAGTAATTGGGGTGGTGGATATTGAGGGAAAGGGGAATAATTCAGAGACCTTTAATTCACACTTCTCTGGTCAAATCTAGGACACCTCCCAGAGAATCCATAAGTTGTGCTGAGTGAGGGATTTATCTGAATCCTTGAAAATGACTATATTGAATGTGATTTATTTTGAAGTTCTTTGGCATAGTCAGTGGGAGGCACACGCACAGAGACACACATGGTATACTCTAGCTCTTGGATCAGTTAATTAACATTTGTAGTATGCTGACAAAGAATACACACCCCAGAAGTGGTTGTTTAGCATTTGAAAAAGTAATCAAAGCCCAGTAAGCCTCCAGAGGTGGCTGGTAAAATTGTGCCAGCTAACTTCCTTTCTGATCAATCCTAGAAAGTTAAAAAATTGCATAATGGATGTTGGTGAACAATTCAATTCAAGTTGGGGAAACAATTCATGTTCAAGACATGTGGGTTGGCTGGAAATATTTTTTTCTGGCTCTATTGATGTATATTTGACATACACCATTGTGTAAGTTTAAGGTGTATAATGTGTTGATTTGATACCCTTGTATATTACAATATGATCCCCACTGTAGTGTCAGCTAACACCTTTCTCATGTCACATAATTATCATTTCTTTTTTGTGGTGAGAACATCTAAGATCTACTCTCTTAGCAACGTTCAAGTATATAATACAGTATTGTTAACTATCATCACAATACTGTGCATTAGAGCCCCAGAATTTATTCATTTTATAACTGGAAGTTTGTACTTTTTGAACAACATCTCTCCATTTTCCCTGCTCTGCAACCCCTGGTAGCCATCATTTTACTCTGTTTCTGTGAGTTTGGCTTTTTAAATTTTTAATTATTTAAAAAAAATTTTAATTGAGATATAGTTGATTTATGACGTTGTGTTAGTTTCGGATATACAGCAAAGCTTTATATATGTGTGTGTGTGTGTGTGTGTGTGTGTGTGTGTGTATATATATATATATTCCTTTCCGTTATGGTTTATTACAGGTTATTGAATGTAGTTCCCTCTGCTATAAGGTAGGACCTTGTCATTTATCTATTTTATGTACAGTAGTTTGTATCTGCTAATCCCAAACTCCTAATTTATCCCTCCCCCACCCCCTTTCCCTTTTGGTAACCTTAAGTTTGTTTTCCATGTCGTGACTCTGTTTCTGTTTTGTAAATAAGTTCATTTGTATCATATTTTAGATTTCACATATAAGTGATATCATATGATATTTGCCTTTCTCTTTCCGAATTGTAATACTTCACTTAGTATGATAATCTCTAGTTTGGCTTTTTTAGATTCCACATATAAGTGGTATCATGCAATGTTTGTCTTTCTCTATCTGACTTATTTCACTTAGTATAATGCCACAAATGGTAGGATGTCATTTCTCTTGGATGAATAATATTCCATTGAATATATATACTGCATCTTCCTTATTCATTCATCTGTTTCCATATTTTGACTATTGTGAATAATGCTGTAATAAACATAAGAGAGCAGACATCTTTTCAATATCTGGTTTTCATTTCCTTTGGATATATACCTAGAAGTGGGATTACTGGATTATACAGTAGTTCTATTTTTAATCTTTGAGGAACTTCTATACTGTTTTCCATAGTGGCTGCACCAGCTTACATTCCCGCCAACAATGCACCCTTTTCTCTACATCCTCATCAACACTTGTTATCTCTTGTCTTTTTGATGACAGCCATTCTAACAGGTATGAGGTGATAGATATCTCATGGTGGTTTTGATTTGCATCTCCCTGTTGATTAAGGATGTTGAACATTTTTTCATGTACCTATTGGCCATTTATTTATATGTCATCTTTGGAAAAATGTTTATTCAGTTCCTCTGCCCATTTTAAAATCAGATTGTTTTTGCTGTTGAGTTGTATGAGTTCCTTATACATTTTGGATATTAACTCTTTATCTGATAGATGGTTTGCAAACATTTTCTCCCATCCTGTAGATTGCTTTGTCATTTTGTTGATTGTCTCTTTTGTTGTGCAGAAGCTTTTTAGTTTGATGGAGTCCCAGATATTTATTTTTGCTTTTGTTGCTTGTGCTTTTGGTGTCATACCCCCCAAATCATTGCCAAAACCAATGTCAAGGAGTTTTTTTTTCTGTTTGCTTCTAGGAATTTTATGGTTCCAGTCTTAATTTAAAGTCTTTAACCCATGTCAAGTTAATTTTTGTGAGTGGTGTAAGATAGGGATCCAATTTCATTTTTCTGAGTGTGGTTACCCATTTTCCCAACACATTTATTGAAGAGTATTCTTGGCTCCTTTGTCAAATATTAGTCAATTATATATGTGGGGAATTATTTCTTGGGTCTTAATTCTGTTCCACTGGTCTATGTGTCTATTTTTTGCTAGTATCATACTGTTTTGATTACTATAGCTTCGTAGTATCATCTGAAATCAGGATGTGTGATGCGTCCACCTTTGTTCTTTCTTCTCATGATTACTTTGGCTATTCAGGGTTACTTGTGGTCCCATTCAAATTTTAGTATTGGTTTTCCTATTTCTGTGAGATATTCCATTGGAATTTTGACAGGAGTATTTTGCAGGTGTGATCCCCCTTGTGTGAACAGGAAGACTCTAGTGAGCCTGACAGTCCTGTTGGATATTGTGGTAGGGTTAGGGTTCCCATAAGTTCTGTGGTAGCTGCATGTGGAGAATTTTGCTGTTTGATTCTGTCTACCCTGTTAGCTGAATCCCACTGCTGGGAAATTGTCACATCTACTTTGAATGAACTTATTAGGCAAAGTGGGGTCCACGTGCCTCCACATCAGAGAGTAGAGACTCAATTTGGTTTTCAGAACAGGTACACGACATCTATGTGTGAATGGATATGTAACTATTTTTGCCTTCTTGTATGCATGCTTATCCTATGGTTGAAACATTTCAGGAGAGAAACTCAGTAGCCCTCATGAATGAGGTAAACTCTGTGTTCACCAGTGATGTCTAAAAAAAATTCTGATATTCATGAATGGGTTTTGGTCAGCTCCCATCAGTGTATTTGCTATGTCAACAAGTACTTAAGTTTTCTCCTTTAGTAGCACTGGAGGGGAAGGACTTTGCTAATTAGAAAGATGACTGGAGAATATGATGTGGTTTATCTCTAATTATTTTCTTCTTTACCTTTAGATGATACTTCTAAAAGGTATTTGGTGTTTGAACAATTTTCAAAGGAGCTTTCCTTTTTATGCTTCATCTACCATGACACTTTTTTTTTTTCTCTCTGGGAGCAATGTCAGAGAACGGTATTTTGAAAGAAAATTCTGTTGCTGTGATTAAAAGAAACATTCACAATGTATAAAAGCAGTTTTATGTGGAAGAAGCTTAGTGCTGAAAGTGAGGTCAAGAAAAGGCTGGGAAATGATTTCCCAAAACCTATGTAAAGGGCATGTTAAAAAATCGTGGGACTTCCCTGGTGGTCCAATGGTTAAAAATCCGCCTTCCAATGGAGGGGACGCAGGTTTGATCCCTGGTCAGGAAACTAAGATCCCACATGCCGCAGGGCAACTAAACCTGCATGCCAAAATGAAGATCCCCCATGCCGCAACTAAGACACGATGTAGCCAAAGAAAGAAAGAAAGAAAGAAAAAAGAAATAGAAATACCTTAAAAACATCTTATCCACAAACTTCTCTGGATTTAAATACACATAGTAGACATTTATTTGGTGACAAAGTAAAATGATATTTTGTAGACTTCACATGAAAATTAGAACATTTTGCTTATAGTTCTAAAATTAATACTATAGGAACACTAAAGAACAGATCAAGAAAAAAACAAACTTATTAGGTAAGTAATAAAGACACTGAAAAGAGAAGAAGAAAATTGCTTGTTTGAGATATATTTGTCTTTTCAGAACTCTTGCCCTTTTGCTTATATTTTGAGTGCGAGCACTCTGAGTTTCCAGGAAATGACGAAATGATTTGCCGTACAACATTCTCTTCCCTTGCTTGAGTATGCTGCTCGCGCTCTCATGCCATTAAATAAGAAATGACTCATTATGTGTGCTTTCCTTTCTTGCAGAAAATGAATTTTATTGGCACCTAAAGTTTGCACATAACACAGTTGCAATCACTTCATTTGTTGGAAGCAGGTAATAAAAATGAGATTTCCTTTAACAAAATGATATTCTGACATTCCTAAAAATGAAGTATGGAATCAGTCAGCCAGCTTAGGAGAAGGCCATCTGACAAATGATAAAAGTTTAAATAACATAAAGTACAATGTCAAAGTTGTTCAAGTAATAATATGCAAATTTCTACTGAAAAGGTAGGGAAAAAAAAATTCTTTTTACTGTAATGTACCCTATAAGGAACCCAGATTCTGTATGACTAGTTTGGATATGGCCAATGAAAACCAAGAGTTGGTACACTCTGACTTGCTCTAAAAAATTTGTAACAGATTGAGACTCAGAGAAAAATTAATTCTCCAGGAACCATAATGAAAGTGGGATAACTGGTTTTTGTCCTTTAAATGATGTGAATTTAAGCAAATTCCATAACCTTAGGATAGAAGATCGCTAGACTAATAAAATATTGGTTAAATAATAAATCAATTTCAAATAAATGGATCTGATTTCTATATTTTTCTCCTAATTAAATTAATGTCACATTTATCTTTACTTTGTGATCTTGCAACTAGATCTTTAAATTGAATTTGTGGGAAGTAGAAAACTTTATACATTTTTTCATACAAAACCTTTTATCAATTGTCTTCATTTCCACTTTTTGCTAATGAAGTGGTAATGACAAAACTGTTCAAGAAATAGTGGCTCACTCATAATTGAATGATTTTTTTTTTCCAGCATAGATTGGGCAATATCTGAAGGTCTGTGGCTCAAGATAAAGCAGCTTATACTTCACAGATTTTTGTAATGCTTTGTGAGAAGATTATGATACAAACATAGTTTTATTTACTTTTTTAAGTGTCTTTTACTGTTTTGCCTCTGGGTCACCTTCTATCTTTTTCAGTTGAACCCTGATGTGAAATTGTTAATTTAAAAAACAGCATAATTAAAACAAAATAGGAAGTCACTGTCATAAATGCCTCAGACTATGACAGTCAAAACTCATTACACATGATTTTTATTTTTGTATTTCACTACTTTCCTCTACTAGCCAATATCACTGACAGTTTTTAAGTACAAATGAGTAAAAAGAAGTAATTTGTGTAGAATTATTGAATTTTACAATTAAAAGGAGATTTACACTTTATCTGTTCCAACTTCCTTACTTAACAGGTGAGAAAGTGAGGGTTTTTGTCGGTTAAATGACATGTCTATGGTTACACAGGTCTTATGCCTTTAGTCTATTGCTTCTTTCCCTAACGTTGTGTTCAATTAACTTATTGTGTCCTGGAAGTTCCAAAGCCCTTTGAATACTTTGGCTACTGGCTGTCCCCTATTTCTCCATCTGTGGTGGGCATCTGTTCTACATGCTTTGTGCTCCTTCCCAGGGATCTGAATCCTTATTTCCCATCTGACTCACTATCTCTAAGCTGGCCAATCCACCCGCTTGCTCAAAGGGCTGAGTCCTAAGAATCACTTGGCTCAGGGGACAGCAGAAGGTTTGCAGTGGCCGTGATTTCTGCTGGTACTACTAATTATTCTTTCCCCATGGCTCATGCACACATGAATACACATTAGTTCTATTATTTAGCTGTTGGAAAATGATTTTGAAAAATGATCTAAAATGGTGTGTATTTTTGCTAGTTTCAATAAAAGGGTGCCGTTCCATATTCATTGTTTGATACATTTTTATAATTACATTGAAAGAATCCAAAATAAGGCATAAATCCAAACCTTAATTTTGATAGAACCTGATCAAACACATAGTCTGAAAAATAAAATTAACTAGAGAGATTTTTAATTAAGATTTTTTTTTGCCTCAGAAAATACAGGTTTTGAAAGAACAGGAGCATACATTTGAGTTATCATATTTGATTTTCTTTAGTTTTTTATTTACAGGGAAATAGCAATCCAAAATTATGCGCATTTAACCATAGATAGAAAACATTAGGGACTTATTATTTTTATATTTCTCTCCTTTTTTTTTTTTTCCCCTCTTTTTGGTGTGCTTTCTTTTCCTGATTTTGATATTGGAGTATGCCAGCTTCATGAAATAAATCTGTATATCCTCTCTTCTACCTTAATGAGGAGAACACAGATAAAAATGAACAATCCAGGGACTTCCCTGGTGGCACAGTGGTTAAGACTCTGCGCTCCCAATGCAGGGGGCCCTGGTCAGGGAAATAGATCCCACATACATGCTGCAACTAAGAGTTCGTGTGCTGCCCCTAAGGAGCCCTCGAGCTGCAACTGAAGACCCGGCACAACCAAATAAATAAATAAATAAATATTTAAAAAAAAGAATGAACAATCCAGTTTCCAGAGGATATACCTACTTTAAACTATGCTATTATAATAATACATGTATCCCTTGCAATTCAAATACATTCAGACTCTAAGTTGTGATAACGAGAGTTCCAGTAGTAAGTTCAGATTACAAGGTCCACTGTAAATTAATTATCTGAATACATTCATGTCTTAAATTTTGGATACCAGGTAGTAAGAGTTTGGAATTGTAGGTATACCTTTCCTCCAAAGAGATGTATGTTACCAATTTTATCTGAATCTTTTCTGTTTCTAAGTTTGGAGAGTGAGAGTTTTAATAGAAAATATTACCAGCATTTTTGAGTCTGTAAGATTAGACTGTTCCGCTACCAGGTTTCCTATGGACACTGGATTTTTTTTATCATCAATAATCCTGAAAGAGAGTTTTGGGAGAAGGACTTTAAGTAGGGGTGAGGTAAAGAGCCTCTTTTCACTCGGGGTTTTAGGAATGAGCTTACTTCTAGATTTTAAAGCATGAAAACATCTGGGGTAAATCCAGTGAAGGGCGTGTTAGGTGCGTGGTGGGATCAGTGGTATGACTGTTCAAGGGAAAGTGGCTGCCAGGTGTAAAAGAGAGAGGTGTGTCTGTAAGATTTGGGTCTCGGCTTGTGCAAGAGTCATAAATGATTCCTCTTACTCTGTAACCCATCCATGGCCTCTGACCTCCAGCACAGCCTATTAAAATGTGTCACCTGATTTCACTCCTAAATAGAGAGTTAAGATGGAGCTCGCTTCCATGTTCAGTTTGAAACAACATGGGTAATGTCCAATTCCCAGACTAGAGACAGGGATTCCTATAGCAATCACTGGCTATAGACAGCAATGTCTAAGAGTATGATATTATGAGAGATATCAGCAGCAGAGGCAAAGGTCTGGCAGCAAAATATGATACCCTGAGTGGAAAAGAGTAATGCTAATATAAAAGCTAATGTTATTAATAATAATGGTGATGATGATGATGAATGACTGAATGCAATTAAGGTCTATGTGCCTGGCACTGTTTTAAGTACTTTTCATGACTCATCTCACTTGACCCTTATGACAGCCTTATGAGTTACTATTATTATCCCCATTTTGTAGATAAAAAAACTAAGTTGCAGAAGACTAAGGAAAGTCTAAGATCACACAGCTAAGAAATGTCAGAGCCAGGTCTGGATGCCAGGCAATCTACCTGCAGAGCCCCTGTTCCTAATTGCCATATTATTCTGCAAAATGATTCCACAGAGCTAGGGGATCTTTACATGAGAGCTATTATCGAAATAAAGCTGGCAGAGTCTTTTTTTTTTTTTTTAAAGAAGTAATGGTCTTCATTTGAAATCTTATTTCCAAACAAGTAAAGTTTGAGATATTTGGATTATACTCTATCTTACTGTAAATTTTATTGGTGTTAGTACTGAATTTCTTCAAGAAAACATGATTTTTCTCTTAAGAAAGTCTTCAGGATATTTCAACCCATCTTTTAGGTATAAAATCTATTATGACATATAAGGAAAATGGGAAAGTTAATTTCACAACATTCACCTCTGACATAGCTTCCAAATTATGTTGATGTTTACCTTGAAACTTAACATGATATTGTTTTAGATCTTAAGGCATGGAAAAAAGAATTATTTTATTCTTGTATGTTTCCACAGGAGATATATGCACCTAAGTGAACTGTGAATTATTCTATCTGTTGTCACATATTTCTTTGGAAGCCCAGCCATAGTGGGTACCAGCTGATGGTCTAAATAGTTGTGGGTGTTAACATAGTATCATGGCCTGTTAGGGCTGAAAGAGACCTTGGGGCCAATCCTGTCATTGGAAATGAGGATGGGAAAACTGAAGCTCAGGACCAAGGACAGTGGTGGAAACTGTGGTATCCCCAATAGCAGTTATATATTGTTTGAGAGGGTGGAGAACAGAGAGTCGATTTGATGCCCAATCTCTTTGAGCTGCAATCACACTGTTGGTCATTTGGAATGTGTGTACTGAGAGAACAAATTGGAAGTTAGAATAAAGTAGGTTGCTCTTGGATTAGGAGAGGAATCTTATTTTAGATTGAACTTTACTCTCCTCACACTTATATTTCAGGGCTAAAGATGGACAATATTTTCATTCCTCTCCCTTCACCTTACCTTTTTTTCATCCATCTTAGAGTCATTACCGAATATTTTGGTTCTTCTTCTGATGTTTGAGAAAGAAATAATAATTTTTCCATTTGAATTTCCTTTCAATTTGCCTAATTAAAATTTGATATCATGTATCAAGTGATTCATCTGTAGTATTTATATCTAGTCATTTGGGCAAGAAGCCCTGCATAAAAGCAATTATGTTGGGTAATACCCAATTATCCACATGCAGCTCAAGCAGATATGTGCTCTTTAAAATCTGCAAATGCCATTTCAGGAAACAAAACACAAAGTGAAACAGAAATATACTGTTCCTAGCCAAAAGCCTCTGTTGGAACAAAGTTCTAGATAACAACAATAAAAGAGCTAAACCAGGGCTTCTCTATCTTGGCACTATTAACATTTTGGGCAGGATAATTCTTTGTTGCGAGAGTTGTCCTCTGCATTCTAGAATGTTCTAGCTCTCTAAAATGTACTCAGTGATGTTTTATAAATGATTCTCATCTGTGCATGCATTTCTTTTAGATACTGCAATCCAACGATGATAAACAGCATGGCCTTTCAAATTTCTAAAAGTACAGGTTAAAAAAATCTAATAGGTTCCATGTCCTGCCTATTGTAAATAGTGCTGCAATGAACATTGTGGTACATGTCTCTTTTTGAATTATGGTTTTCTCAGGGTATATGCCTAGTAGTGGGATTGCTGGGTCATATGGTAGTTCTATTTTTAGTTTTAATAGCCAGGACATGGAACCAACCTAAATGTCCATCGACAGATGAATGGATAAAGAAGATGTGGCACATGTATACAATAGAATATTATTCAGCCATAAAAAGAAACAAAATTGAGTTATTTGTAGTGAGGTGGATGGACCTAGATTCTGTCATACAGTGTGAAGTAAGTCACAAAGAGAAAAACAAATACCATATGCTAATGCATATATATGGAATCTAAAAAAAACCCAAAAATGGTACTGATGAACCTAGTTGCAGGGCAGGAATAAAGATGTAGACATAAAGAATAGACTTGAGGTCACAGGGTGGGAGCGAGAAGCTGGGGTGAAGTGAGAGTAGTATCGACATATATACACTACCGAATGTAAAATTGTTAGCTAGTGGGAAGCAGCAGCATAGCACAGGGAGATCAGCTTGGTGCTTTGCGATGACCTCGAGGGTGGGATAGGGAGGATGGGGGGGAGGCTCAAGATGGAGGGGATATGGGGACATATGTATGCATATAGCTGATTCACTTTGGTATACAACAGAAACTAACACAGTATTGTGAAGCAATTATACTCCAATAAAGATCTATTTAAAAAAAAAACCTAATAGGTGTTCACATGAATAGCAATTTTCAAAACACTTTAAAATAGCATCTAGTTTTTCCCTCATAAAAGCCTTGTAAATTATGTTAGATGTTGGGTAATAGTATTTCCATCTTATACGTGAAGAAACAAAGTCATACTTAATGTCACATAGCTAGTTCATGCAATGATAGATTTAGAGCTTGAGTCTCTTGCAGTTGCAAAGTTCCTGTCAGGTCATCATGGTGAGTGGGGAGTGTGTGGCTGGGAGTGCTTGGGTTCAGATCTTGGTCCTCCAATTACTAGCTTTGGGTAACTGGGCTAGTTGTTTAATCTCGCCATTTTTCAGTTTTCTCATCTGTAAAATAAGGATTACCCTATATAAAGTTAGAAGGTGCTTCAAAAGGTATTGTGAGGAATAAATGATCAGTGCTTGTACATAGTAAGTGCATAATAAATATTAGGTGTTATTACTAACAATAGTAATGAGAATTATATAATTCTTCCTATTATTAAAAATGAATAATATAAAGACAGACTGCTTTGATTTGGGCCAAGCCCCATCACTTATGAGCCATGTGACCCTGCCATACTCATGTATCCTCTCTCTGTCTTAGTTTTCCTGACCATGGAAGATAGAAGGTGATAATGATGGGAACTGCCTTATCTCACAGAGTTTTTGTGAGCATTAAATGCCACACAGCAAAGAGTCACTACATGTAAGTAATAATAATAATAATTATTATTATTCACTAAATACACTAGCATATTTTCCAGACTCAGCTGGATTTAGCCTTGGCCTGAATAGTCTTGTCTGATACTACCTTTAACAGTCAGAATTTTTGTTTATAAGCCAGAGAAAGCAAAGGCAAAAAGGAAGTTCTTGGACAAATACTGTTAGACAGTCAGGGTAAGACTGGAGGGAGGTCTGAGTCTGGTAGATGGTCAGACACGAAGAGAAGCCAGAAGTCTGGGATCAGAAACTGTAGTGGGAGTTGCCCAGCGGGACCAGAGTGGATGCTGTCACCACGGTCAATAGCCTCCAGGTCCTCGCAAGCCCTGGAGAGTCCAAAACCCAGGAGAGGGGTCTGCCTGGCTTCCCCTGGACGCGTGGAGCTGGAGGCGGACAGCCAGCGTCCTTGGCCCCTGTGGTGCATGGGAACAGCCTCTCCCCAGAACTACACAGCACGTGGGAGGAAGTTCTAAACAGACTTGGTGGTGTTATGAGGAAGCCTGCATGGCGGGAAGACAAAGGGCTGTATCTCTTATGCTTTCCTGCCAATGCATTTACTAGAGAGGTGCCGGGGGTGGGGGGGGGGGGAGAGAGAGAGAGAGACAGAGAGAGACACTCTGAGGCTCTGGTTTTCCCCTCTAACAATTAGTCACTATGGTCCTATAAGTGAAATTTTATTTTTTTTAATTAAAAAATTAGATCATGAGCTGCTTGTAAATTTTGGAGATTAATCCTTTGTCAGTTGCTTCATTTGCAAATATTTTCTCCCACTCTGAGGACTGTCTTTTAGTCTTGTTTATGGTTTCCTTTGCTGTGCAAAAGCTTTTAAGTTTCACTAGGTCCCATTTGTTTATTTTTGTTTTTATTTCCATTTCTCTAGGAGGTGGGTCAAAAAGGATCTTGCAGCTCAATATGAAAAAAACAAACAACCAAATCCAAAAATGGACAGAAGACCTAAATAGACATTTCTCCAAAGAAGATATACAGATTGCCAACAAACACATGAAAGAATGCTCAACATCATTAATCATTAGAGAAATGCAAATCAAAACTACAATGAGATATCATCTCACACTGGTCAGAATGGCCATCATCAAAAAATCTACAAACAATAAATGCTGGAGAGGGTGTGGAGAAAAGGGAACCCTCTTGCACTGTTGGTGGGAATGTAAATTGATACAGCCACTATGGAGAACAGTATGGAGGTTCCTTAAACAACTAAAAATAGAACTACCCTACAACCCAGCGATCCCACTACTGGGCATATACCCTGAGAAAACCATAATTCAAAAAGAGTCATGTACCACAATGTTCACTGCAGCTCTATTTACAATAGCCAGGACATGGAAGCAACATAAGTGTCCATCGACAGATGAATGGATAAAGAAGATGTGGCACATATATACAATGGAATATTGCTCAGCCATAAAAGAAACGAAATTGAGTTATTTGTAATGAGGTGGATGGACCTAGAGTCTGTGATACAGAGTGAAGTAAGTCAGAAAGAGAAAAACAAATACCGTATGCTAACACATATATATGGAATCTAAGAAAAAAAAAAGGTCATGAAGAACCTAGGGGTTTTCTAGAACCTGGACTTTTTCCGCAAAGGGAAAGAGAGTAAATATCAATATATTAGGCTTGGGGTCAGTAAGACTGGGTGACAGCTGTTCAACTTTGCCCTCATAGGGTGACGGGAATAAAGACACAGACCTACTAGAGAATGGACTTGAGGACATGGGGAGGGGGAAGGGTAAGCTGGGACAAAGTGAGAGAGTGGCATGGACATATATACACTACCAAGTGTAAAATAGCTATTGGGAAGCAGCCGCATAGCACAGGGAGATCAGCTCGGTGCTTTGTGGCCACCTAGAGGGGTGGGATAGGGAGGGTGGGAGGGAGACGCAAGAGGGAAGAGATATGGGGATATATGTATATGTATAGCTGATTCACTTTGTTATAAAGCAGAAACTAACACACCATTGTAAAGCAATTATACTCCAATAAAGATGTTAAAAAAAAATTAGATCAGTTATTTTATTCTATGCCTGAGTGTTTTGAGTAGAGTCACAGTCAATATGCCACTAGTGGGAATGACGATGAAAAATAACTGACTTTTTTTTTTTTAATTTTTATTTATTTATTTATTTTTGGCTGTGTTGGGTCTTCGTTTCTGTGCGAGGGCTTTCTCTAGTTGTGGCAAGCGGGGGCCACTCTTCATCGCGGTGCGCGGGCCTCTCACTATCGCGGCCTCTCTTGTTGCGGAGCACAGGCTCCAGACGCGCAGGCTCAGTAGTTGTGGCTCACGGGCCTAGTTGCTCCGCGGCATGTGGGATCTTCCCAGACCAGGGCTCGAACCCGTGTCGCCTGCATTGGCAGGCAGACTCTCAACCACTGCGCCACCAGGGAAGCCCAAAATAACTGACTTTTAAAGGAAATATTTAAAACGGTAAAGGAGAAAAAAGTTAAATCACTTCAACTACTTTTTATGGGACACTTTCTATGCACCCAACACCAGACCAGGGCTGAGGACTGAAGATGCCAAGAGCATGGGTTTTTTCTCTAGGAAGCTAGTAATTTAACTAAAGCTAAAGATATGTTAAAACCCAAACCAAACAAAAGGTAGCTCTAATAGCGTGTGAAAGTGTTTTAATGAAGACATACGCAAAGTGCTTTGGGATAACAGAGTAAAGACATGACTACTGTAATAATGTGAGCTCAGAGCTAAAGTAGCACTTGGCCAGGAAAAAAAAGGGAAGATGATATTCCAAGAAGAGAAAAATCAAAGGTGAAAGAAAAATCAGAAGAAAAAGGAGCAAATTCCAAGCCTGATGCAACTATCTGTCCCGTCACATCTTGTTTGTTTTATTGTCATTTTATGTCCCTTGTGACTTTTCTAAAAGAGATGAAGTTGCTGTGTAATAGTTAGCTGTCCCAATAGATCATGCTTGATGTAAAGAGCTATGTTTCTGGAATAATTTCATACCAGTAGTATTTCTGAAAGTGCCCTCAACCTAGGACTGCCATGGAGAGAGCTGTTATGTAGCTGCTCTTTGAGGAAGGGGAGAAGTGCCAGCATTTAATAGGGAACAAAATATCTCCTCTGCCATTCTAATTCCATTTCAACATGTCTTTAAGCTCATTTTGATAAGACTTAAATCAGCATATCTGGCTCAGGTGCAACTGTGGTTATATCTGTTCAGATAAGTGCTGCAGAGGGTGGCACAATTGTGGAATGAATTAGCAGCCTTAATTACCTACTAAAATTAATTAAGGTAAAAGCGGGCATTAGGGCAAATGACCCATGTGGGCAATTAGAACAGTTCCAGATACATAAGATAAATCTGCCTCTCTTTTCTGCCTAATCGCAGTAAAACCATTCAGAATTTATCTCCTTTGAAAAAGTATTAAAAGAATCAAATAGGCTTTAAAAAGACAAGTGTAGCCTGACTTTAAATAAAAGGTGGGAAATGATGATCTCAGATTTTGGTCTGCTTAGATCAGGGCTTGGCAGACTTTTTCTGCAAAGGGAAAGAGAGTAAATATCAATATATTAGGTTTGGGGTCTGTAAGACTGGGTGACAGCTGTTCAACTTTGCCCTCATAGGGTGAAATCATCCATAGACATCATGTAAAGGAAAAGACGTGGCTGTGCATTACTAAAACTTTATTTATGGACACAAATTAAAATGTCGCCTAATTTTCAGGTATCATGACATAGTCTTTTGATATTTTTTCAACGATTTATAAACATGTAAAAACTGTTCTTACCTCTCAGGCAGACCAGATTTGTCCAATGGGCTGCAGTTTGACAACCCTTGGTTTTTTGGTTTTTTTTTTTAATATCTTTATTGGAGTATAATTGCTTTACAATGTTGTGTTAGTTTCTGCTTTATAACAAAGTGAATCAGCTATATGTATACATATATCCCCATATCCCCTCCCTCTTGCGTCTCCCTCCCACCCTCCCTATCCCACCCTTGTAGGTGATCACAAAGCACTGAGCTGATCTCCCTGTGCTATGTGGCTGCTTCCCACTAAGTGTCTATTTTACATTTGGTAGCGTATATATGTCAGTGCTACTCTCTCACTTCGTCCCAGCTTACCCTTCCCCCTCCCTGTGTCCTCAAGTCCATTCTCTACGTCTGTGTCTTTATTCCTGTCCTGCGCCTAGGTTCTTCAGAACCGTTTTTTTTTTTTTTTAGATTCCATATATATGTGATAGCATATGGTATTTATTTTACTCTTTCTGACTTACTTCACTCTGTATGACAGTCTCTAGGTCTATCCATCTCACTACAAATAACTCAATTTCATTTCTTTCTATGGCTGAGTAATATTCCATTGTATATATGTGCCACATCTTCTTTATCCATTTATCTGTTGATGGACACTTACGTTGCTTCCATGTCCTGGCTATTGTAAATAGAGCTGCAATGAACATTGTGGTACATGACGCTTTTTGAATTATGGTTTTCTCAGGGTATATGCCCAGTAGTGGGATTGCTGGGTCCTATAGTAGTTCTATTTTTAGTTTTTAAAGGAACCTCCATACTGTTCTTCATAGTGGCTGTATCAATGTACATTCCCACCAACAGTGCAAGAGGGTTCCCTTTTCTCCACACTCTCTCCAGCATTTATTGTTTGTAGATTTTTTGATGATGGCCATTCTGACTGGTGTGAGGTGATACCTCATTGTAGTTTTGATTTGCATTTCTCTAATGATTAGTGATGTTGAGCATTCTTTCATGTGTTTGTTGGCAAGCTGTATATCTTCTTTGGGGAAATGTCTATTTAGGTCTTCTGCTCATTTTTGGACTGGGTTGTTTGTTTCTTTGATATTGAGCTGCATGAGCTGCTTGTAAATTTTGGAGATTAATCCTTTGTCAGTTGCTTCATTTGCAAATATTTTCTCCCATTCTGAGGGTTGTCTTTTTGTATTGTTTATGGTTTCCTTTGCTGTGCAAAAGTTTTAAGTTTCATTAGGTCCCATTTGTTTATTTTTGTTTTTGTTTCCATTTCTCTAGGAGGTGGGTCAAAAAGGATCTTGCTGTGATTTATGTCATAGAGTGTTCTGCCTATGTTTTCCTCTAAGAGCTTGAGAGTGTCTGGCCTTACATTTAGGTCTTTAATCCATTTTGAGTTTATTTCTGTGTATGGTGTTAGGGAGTTTCATTCTTTTACATGTAGCTGCCCAGTTTTCCCAGCACCACTTATTGAAGAGACTGTCTTTTCTCCATTGTATATTCTCGCCTCCTTTATCAAAGATAAGGTGACCATATGTGAGTGGGGTTATCTCTGGCCTTTCTATGCTGTTCCATTGATCTATATTTCTCTTTTTGTGCCAGTACCATACTGTCTTGATTACTGTAGCTTTGTAGTATGGTCTGAAGTCCAGGAGCTCGATTCCTCCAGCTCCGTTTTTCTTTCTCAAGATTGCTTTGCCTATTCGGGGTCTTTTGTGTTTCCATACAAATTGTGAAACTTTTTGTTCTAGTTCTGTGAAAAATGCCATTGGTAGTTTGATACGGATTGCATTGAATCTGTAGATTGCTTTGGGTAGTATAGTCATTTTCACAATGTTGATTCTTCCATTCCAAGAACATGGTATATCTCTCCATCTGTTTGTATCATCTTTACTTTCTTTCATCAGTGTCTTCTAGTTTTCTGCATACAGGTCTTTTGTCTCCTTAGGTAGGTTTATTCCTAGGTATTTTATTCTTTTTGTTACAATGGTAAATGGGAGTGTTTCCTCAATTTCTCTTTCAGATTTTTCATCATTATTGTATATGAAGGCAAGAGATTTCTGTGCATTAATTTTATATCCTGCTACTTTACCAAATTCATTGATTAGCTCTAGTAGTTTTCTGGTAGCATCTTTAGGATTCTCTATGTAGTATCATGTCATCTGCAAACAGTGACACCTTTACTTCTTTTCCAATTTGGTTTCCTTTTATTTCTTTTTTCTTATCTGATTGTTGTGCCTAAAGCTTCCAAAACTATGTTGAATAATCGTGGTGAGAGTGGACAACCTTGTCTTGTTCCTGATCTTAGAGGAAATGGTTTCAGTTTTTCACCATTGAGAGCAATATTGACTGTGGGTTTGTCATATATGGCCTTTATTATGTTGAGGTAAGTTCCCTCTATGCCTACTTTCTGGAGGGTTTTTATCATAAATGGGTGTTGAATTTTGTCAAAAGCTTTTTCTGCATCTATCGAGGTGATCATATGGTTTTTCTCCTTCAATTTGTTAATATGGTTTATCACCTTGATTGATTTGCATATATTGAGGAATCCTTGCATTCCTGGGAAAAACCCCACTTGATCATGGTGTATGATCCATTTAATGTGCTGTTGAATTCTGTTTGGTAGTATTTCGTGGATGATTTTTGTATCTATGTTCATCAGGGATATTGGCCTGTAGTTTTCTTTCTTTGTGACATCTTTGGTTTTGGTATCAGGGTGATGGTGGCCTCGTAAAATGCGTTTGGGAGTATTCCTCCCTCTGCTATATTTTGGAAGAGTTTGAGAAGGATAGGTGTGAGCTCTTCTCTAAATGTTTGACAGAATTTGCCTGTGAAGCCATCTGGCCCTGGACTTTTGTTTGTTGGAAGATTTTTAATCACAGTCTCAATTTCAATGTTTGTGATTGGTCTGTTTATATTTTCTATTTCTTCCTGGTTCAGTCTCGGAACATTGTGCTTTTCTAAGAATTTGTCCATTTCTTCCAGGTTGTCCATTTTATTATCATATAGTTGCTTGTAGTAATCACTCATGATGCTTTGTATTTCTGCAGTATCAGTTGTTACTTCTCCTTTTGCAGTTCTAATTCTATTGATTTAAGTCTTCTGTCTTTTTTTCTTGATGAGTCTGGCTAATGGTTTATCAATTTTGTTTATCTTCTCAAAGAACCAGCTTTTAGTTTTATTGATCTTTGCTATTTTTTCCTTCATTTCTTTTTCATTTATTTCTGATCTGATCTTTATGATTTCTTTCCTTCTGCTAACTTTAGGGGTTTTTTGTTCTTCTTTCTCTAATTGCTTTAGGTGTAAGTTTAGATTGTTTTTTTGAGATGTTTCTTGTTTCTTGAGGTAGGATTGTATTGCTATAAACTTCCCTCTTAGAACTGCTTTGCTGCATCCCATAGGTTTTTGGTCATCATGTTTTTACTGTCATTTGTTTCTAGGTATTTTTTGGTTTCCTCTTTGACTTCTTTCGTGATCTCTTGGTTATTAAGTAGTGTATTGTTTAGCCTCCATGTGTTTGTATTTTCTACAGAATTTTTCCTGTAATTGATATCTAGTCTCATAGCATTGCGGTCTGAAAGGATACTTGATTTGATTTCAATTTTTTAAAATTTACCAAGACTTGATTTGTGACCCAAGATATGATCTATCCTGTAGAATGTTCCATGAGCACTTGAGAAGAAAGTGTATTCTGTTGTTTTTGGATGCAATGTCCTATAAATATCAATTAAGTCCATCTTGTGTAATGTATCATTTAAAGCTTGTGTTTCCTTATTTATTTTCAGTTTGGATGATCTGTCCATTGGTGAAAGTGGGATGTTAAAGTCCCCTAGTATGATTGTGTTACTGTTGATTTCCCTTTTATGGCTGTTAGCATTTGACTTATGTATTGAAGTGCTCCTATGTTGGGTGCATAAATATTTACAATTGTTATATCTTCTTCTTGGATTGATCTTTTGATAATTACGTAGTGTCCTTCTTTGTCTCTTGTAATAATCTTTATTTTAAAGTCTATTTTGTCTGATATGAGAATTGCTATTCCAGCTTTCTTTTGATATCCATTTGTATGGAATACGTTTTTCCATCCCCTCACTTTCAGTCTGTATGTGTCCCTAGGTCTGAAGTAGTTCTCTTGTAGACAGCATATATACAGGTCTTGTTTTTGTATCCATTAAGCAAGCCTGTTTCTTTTGGTGGGGGCATTTAATCAATTTATTAAGGTAATTATCGATGTGTATGTTCCTATTACCATTTTCTTCATTGTTTTGCCTTTGTTATTGTAGGTATTTTCCTTCTCTTGTGTCTCCTGACTAGAGAAGTTCCTTTACCATTTGTTATAAAGCTGGTTTGGTGGTGCTGAATTCTCTGAGCTTTTGATTGTCTGTATAGGTTTTAATTTCTCCATCAAATCTGAATGAGATCCTTGTTGGGTAGAGTAATCTTGGTTGTAGGTTTTTCCCTTTCATCACTTTAAATATGTCTTGCTACTCGCTTCTGGCTTGCAGAGTTTCTGCTGAAAGATCAGCTGTTAACATTATGGGGATTCTCTTGTATGTTATTTGTTGTTTTTCCTTTGCTGCTTTTAACACTTTTTCTTTGTATTTAATTTTTGATAGTTTAATTAATTTATGTCTTGGCATGTTTCTCCTTAGATTTATCTTGTATGGGACTCTCTGTGCTTCCTTGACTTGACTGAGTATTTCCTTTCCCATATTAGGGAAGTTTTCAGCTATAATCTCTTCAAATATTTTCTCAGTCCCTTTCTTTTTCTCTTCTTCTTCTGGTACCCTTATCATTCAAATGTTGGTGCATTTAATGTTATCCCAGAGGGCTCTGAGACTGTCCTCAATTCTTTTCATTCTTTTTTCTTTATTCTGCTCTGCAGTAGTTATTTCCATTATTTTATCTTCCGGGTCAGTTATCCGTTCTTCTGCCTCAGTTATTCTGCTTGTGATTCCTTCTAGAGAATTTTTGATTTCATTTATTGTGTTGTTCATCATTGTTTGTTTGCTCTTTAGTTCTTCCAGGTCCTTGTTAAATGTTTCTCATATTTTCTCCATTCTATTTCCAAGATTTTGGATCATCTTTACTATCATTACTCTGAATTCTTTTCCAGGTAGTCTGCCTATTTCCTCTTCTTTTTTTTGGCCTGGTGGGTTTTTACCTTGTTCCTTCATCTGCTGTGTGTTTCTCTGTCTTCTCATTTTGTTTAACTTACTGTGTTTGGGGTCTCCTTTTTGCAGGCTGCAGGTTCATAGTTCCCGTTGTTTTCAGTGTCTGCCCCCAGTGACTAAGGTTGGTTCAGTGGGCTGTGTAGGCTTCTTGGTTGAGGGAACTAGTGCCTATGTTCTGGTGGATGAGGCTGGCTCTTGTCTTTCTGGTGGGCAGGAATGCATCCGGTGATGTGCTTTGGGGTGTCTGTGGCCTTATTATGATTTTAGGCAGCCTCTCTGCTAATGGGTGGGGTTGTGTTCCTGTCTTGCTAGCTGTTTGGCATAGGGTGTCCAGCACTGTACCTTGCTGGTTGTTGAGTGGAGCCGGGTCTTAGCATTGAGATGGAGACCTCTTGGAGAGCTTTCACTGTTTGATATTACGTGGAGCTGGGAGGTCTCTGGAGGACCAATGTCCTGAACTCAGCTCTCCCACCTCCGAGGCAAAGGCCTGACACCTGGCCGGAGCACCAAGACCCTGTCAGCCACACGTTGTATGAGGAGGAGCTCCTTGATGAAATGCAAAAAACCACAGGCCAGCTGTGAACTCAAGAGTCTGCTTCCCAGTTTACCATTACGCCTCCTTGCAGCCTCCTCTGTCTCTCTCTCTGTCTCTCTCTGGCCTGGCCGGCCACTTGGGGAAGGAGGAGGAGGAAGGGGAGGGGAAAGGAGATGAGAGGAGGCGGCGAGGGGAGGGGGTGATTAAGGGAAGGGAGAGGGTCCCTGGGTAGGGGAGGAGGAGGAGGAGGAGGAAGAAGAGAAGGTGAGGAGAGAGTGCCAACCTCGGCCGCTGCTGGGGCTAGCATGCAAGAAGCCCCCTGGTTTTAATAATGAAGAAATGAAGAAATGAGGTGACTAAGATCTACAGTTCCATGTGGCCCAAATATGACAAAAATAAGTAATATATGCATTAGCCTAGCATCAGAGTATGAAATGACATGGGAGAGCAAACCACATTTTAAAAATCGTATTTCATCAGGTTATGTGGCTGTTCTCCAAGATGTGGTTCAATCGCATATTAATGAACCTTCTTCAGAAATTATTAACCAAAAAGTCCTATTTATCTTGTCTATGCAAGAATGTGACTTCAAATATCACTTGAGTCAACTGGTTCAAATATCTTTTAGTTTCAGTTGAAATTTCTTCTAAATCAGTTCAAAATTTTTTGATAAAAACTGATATTTACTAGAAAATGAGACATAGCTGCTGTACCTAATAGCACCAACATGGACCCTATTAGGAGTGTTGAGGAGGAACCATGGTGCTTTAATATTATAACAGTACATTTAGACTAGTATTAAGTACCCTTGAAAAGAGTGGCTAGGTTAGGATTTTTGTACTGATTTTGACCTAGGCTCTCTTTTTCTTTTGTTTTGCTTATCTGAATTATCTGCTGATATGCCGTGGCTGTGTCTGTGTCCCACACTATCCTGGTAGATTCCTGGTATTATTATTACGTTGTTAGCAACTTACTTTTTCTCTGGTTACAATGACACTGAAGCTGAGTTTTCTCCCCCACCCAGTTTCAACATTCCTTCCTTATTGATAAAGTTGTCCACTAACTGTTTTTGTACTGCACCATTTCTCTATTTTTGTTTTTATTTGCCAATTCAAAATCCTGTGGAAAGTTGGGGGTGTTATTATTCTCCAATATGAGACATTCTTCTCTAAGAATTGCTCTGAAAAAAAAAAAATTTAGTGCAGAATGTTTCTCTCAAATGTGTATAAATATCTTGTGGTGGGAAGGGGTTTGTAAATGTCTTAAATTTTGATGGGAAAGAGGTTGGGGTTAAATATTGCTTGGAGAAAATCTGTCCTGGTATGGAAGTCCTATTAGGAACAGGCCCCCAGACCTTATCATCATACATATTTATAGTCTTACACACACACACACACACACACACACACACACACACATATAGTCATTACATATGTAATTATAAATTATATGCATGTGTTACTGTATACATTACAAACACTTAGGTCACAGAATTTTAGAAGGTCAAGATAAAAATAAAAATAGATGTTCTAGTGTTTTTCTTTTTCAGTCTTGTAAATTGCTGTGTGCACTCTGGGGTGCATCCCCAACCCTGGAGATCAAACATCTCATTAGCTCTTGGAGCTGAGATGAAAGGCCATCTGTTTTCTGCTTCACTAAGGTTTTGTTGTTTAATGGCTTCACACTTACAGTGGTGCATGGCACACTGAATCATATTGTTGTCCATTTGGATATGAGAGTACAGAATTAAATATCTAGGATATTCTGTTCAGCTGTGGCCTGTGATGAGTTTGATGAGTGTGGCGATTTCCATGATGAAGCAGGTTGTTTGTGGAGCACAGTCAAGCTGATGCAGCTTGGACATGAGCAAGGGGCTTCAGGGTCAGGTATTACAATGGCAAATGCCACAATACCATATCCATTTATTTTGGCAAGGACTGAATTTTACATTCATTCTGAGGGCTGACTTTAGGCAAAACTGGTGAGTTTTGAGGGAGTTTACAGTTTTCCTAATTGCACCCTAAGAGCACTATTTAGCCCTTTTATGGTAGGTGCATTTCATTTACGCTACAGGATGGAACCCAGCACCATACATACATGAAAGTATCTAATCATCTCCCTACCATGAGTTTAAGACACTGTGATATCCCTTCCTTGCATAGTTGAATGTAAGTGCTCCTCTAAATGTTGAATAAAGTAATTGCAAACATTCATGATTAGACAGTGAGACGCATAGAGGTTGGAAAACTTCCTGGCCCTTCTGAACTCACTGTGTTTGTTGAAAGACTTGCCTATTCTCAGCTTCTAAATACATTCTCAGTTATTTGAAAGAAGAGATCGATCTGCCAGACCAGGTTTAATTTCCGAGAGAGTACTGTCACAAAAGGTGATGTTGTGAAGAAAATGAAAGTAATGCATGATTTCCTTTAGAAGTGCTAAGGATGTACGGCCAGCAGAAGGTGAAGGATGATGTCGGAGAAGGGACAATGTCTCTTTTGCACTGGTAGACAAAGGAAATTGCGTTTTGGGGAAAAGTGTCTGCGAAATTGCATTCTTTCCTCCTGATCTTGAATCTCACATCTACATTCAGTTTAATGATGAAGATGTAGAAGTAAATAGAATTAATTAGGGCATTTTGAAATGGACCAAAATAGAGAATATTTTAAATCAAATTAATAACAGAATGAACAGAAATGGGCATAAATAGGTGAGTAAAGCGGTAGTGCTCATTAGAAATGTACAAACAATAATATAGTACACAGATGGGCTGATATTTAATATTGCACTGAAGATCTGGAATGAACATAGAGTTTAAAAAAAAATTGGAAGTGGCATTTCACTGGCAAGCAGAAAAAGTAACAATTGACTATGTGGGACATTTCCTAATTGAGGGCTTAATAGACTCTGGCTTAATAGACACTTTTGAGGTTTGAGTTAAGATACAAAACTAATAACTTTTATTTTAATTAATTATGTTAGTGATAGATTTAAAAATATTTGAGGTACATCTTGGTAATGGTTTCCAAAACAGTTATGAAACATGCTAGCAAGACAGTAATATCGACAATATACTGGTAGTTGCAAATGTATATTTTGAGAACAACAAAATATGGGGATATCAGGATTTGATTAAACAGCCAGGCTAGGAACCATATGTTTACATTTGAGTTTCTGCCATCAGCAGTGCATTTAACATGGGCAGAAAACGTACTCTGGAGCAAGTAACAAAATCAGAGCAGGAGGTGCAAAAGTCGATAGGGAATAATATGACTCCAACCTCACAGACCAAATTCAATATCTACATTAGTGTACAATTTTGCCCAATGTATTTTAATATTTGTTATTCCTTCCAAGGTATTTTGGATGTTAATAGAGGCTCAAGTGAGAAATGGACCCTTTGCCAACTTCAAGGCCATTTTTTCTCTTAAACACCTTTATTGGAGTATAATTGCTTTACAATGCTGTGTTAGTTTCTGCTGTATAAAAAGTGAATCAGCTATATGTATAGATATATCCCCATATCTCCTCCCTCTTGCATCTCCCTCCCACCCTCCCTATCCCACACCTCCAGGTGGCCACAAAGCACCGAGCTGATCTCCCTGTGCTATGCGGCTGCTTCCCACTAGCTATCTGTTTTACATTTGGTAGTGTCTATATGTCAGTGCTACTCTCTCACTTTGTCCCAGCTTACCCTTCCCCCTCCCTGTGTCCTCAAGTCCATTCTCTACATCTGTGTCTTTATTCCTGTCCTGCCCCTAGGTTCTTCAGAACCTTTTTTTTTTTTTTAGATTCCATATATATGTGTTAGCATATGATATTTATTTTACTCTTTCTGACTTACTTAACTGTGTATGACAGTCTCTAGGTCCATCCACCTCAGTACAAGTAACTCAATTTCATTTCTTTTTATGGCTGAATAATAGTCCATTGTATGTATGTGCCACATCTTCTTTATCTATTTGTGTGTCGATGGACACTTAGGTTGCTTTCATGTCCTGGTTATTGTAAATAGAGCTGCAATGAACATTGTGGTACATGACTCTTTTTGAAGTATGGTTTTCTCAGGGTATATGCCCAGTAGTGGGATGGCTGGGTCATATGGTAGTTCTATTTTTAGTTTCTAAAGGAACCTCCATACTGTTCTCCGTAGTGGCTGTATCAATTTATATTCCCACCAACAGCACAAGAGGGTTCCCTTTTCTCCACACCCTCTCCAGCATTTATTATTTGTAGATTTTTAAATGATGGCCATTCTGACTGGTGTGAGGTGATACCTCATTGTAATTTTGATTTGTATTTCTCCAATGATTAGTGATGTTGAGCATCCTTTCATGTGTTTGTTGGCAATCTGTATATCTTCTTTGGAGAAATGTCTATTTAAGTCTTCTGCCCATTTTTTGGATTGGGTTGTTTGTTTTTTTGATATTGAGCTGCATGAGCTGCTTGTATATTTTGGAGATTAATCCTTTGTCAGTTGCTTCATTTGCAAATATTTTCTCCCATTCTGAGGGTTGTCTTTTTGTATTGTTTATGGTTTCCTTTGCTGTGCAAAAGTGTTTTTTTTTTTTTTTGAGGGCTTTCTCTAGTTGTGGCAAGTGGGGGCCACTCCTCATCGCGGTGCACGGGCCTCTCACTATCGCGGCCTCTCCTGCTGCGGAGCACAGGCTCCAGACGCGCAGGCTCAGCAACCGTGGCTCACGGGCCCAGCCGCTCCGCGGCACGCGGGATCCTCCCAGACCAGGGCTCGAACCGTCGTCCCCTGCATTGGCAGGCAGACTCTCAACCACCGCGCCACCAGGGAAGCCCCTGTGCAAAAGTTTTAAGTTTCATTAGGTCCCATTTGTTTATTTTTATTTCCATTTCTCTAGGAGGTGGGTCAAAAAGGATCTTGCTGTGATTTATGTCATAGAGCGTTCTGCCTATGTTTTCTTCTAAGAGTTTTATAGTGTCTGGCCTTACATTTAGGTTTTTAATCCATTTTGAGTTTATTTTTGTGTATGGTGTTAGGAAGTGTTCTAATTTCATTCTTTTACGTGTAGCTGTCCAGTTTTCCTAGCACCACTTATTGAAGAGGCTGTCTTTTCTCCATTGTATATTCTTGCCTCCTCTATCAAAGATAAGGTGACTGTATGTTCGTGGGTTTCTCTCTGGGCTTTCTATCTTGTTCCATTGATGTATATTTCTGTTTTTGTGCCAGTACTATACTGTTCAAGGCCATTTTGAAATAGAAAGAGGCCTAATGCTAAGTTTAGACTACAGGTCTGTGATGTTTCTTGATTTGGTATCACACTGTCCCATGAGTTCCAACAATAAATATTCTTTAAAAAGGCTCACAAATCTTCTTGAGCATCAAATATCTCATCACAAATAATATCTGGGTGAGTTGGATGTAAATATGCCAAAACCATGAATGATAGATTCTTCTGGGCTTATAAATGAAGGGGAAGTGTACGTGGTTAACTGTGACCAGAAACTGTAACTGCAGTTTTCTGTTAAATGTTTGAAGAGTGAACTGTTTGATTCAACAGTTTATCGAGTGACTCTTTTCTGCTGGACACCTTTCCTGGTTGGGTCAGATGCTCATTAGGTAGAATTTGATCTGGTCCTCAAGCTTTATATATTTCCTTGGGGCAAATTAGTTTTCTTCCTCTCCTTCTGTGGGCCTTTTTCCATATTTCTTAAATTCCATGTATTTCAAATGACTATATTCTTTCTTTGCGATATCTCCCACAGTTATCCATTTTTTTCCTTCTCTCTCTTTCCCTCTCCCTCTCCCTCTCTGTCTCTGTCTCTCTCTTGCTCTCATACAATCAAATATTATTAGAAATGTCCCCAGGGAGGCTGGAGGTCATCTTACATACCTGTGAGGACAGCAAATGTCAGAAAGTTGACTTTGGTTGTAATGAGAGATTCGGTCCTGAAGACTCTTTTGACTTTCAGGTCTATGCTTTTGACCTCCTCAAGGATGAGTCTCATCACCTTATATTGGGACATCTGTGAAAGGCCTCTGGATTCTGATAGCTTCCCTTTTCAATGTCCTCTGCACAACTTATTAAGAAAAATACCTGTTCTTTCAATTAACAAATGTTTAACTGATATGTACCAGGTGTTTTCCTAGGGTCTGGACACAAGTCTGCCCCTGGTAGGACCAGCTACATAATTTAAGGGACTCTCTGTGAAAAACAAAAATTCAGGGCCCCTTGTTCAAAAATGATTAAGAATTTCAAAATGGCAAGAACTAGCACTAAACCATGTGTAGGGTTCTTCTGAGTCCAGGGCTCTGTGTGACTGCCTGCACAGGTCTCATACCCATGAAGCTGACCCTAGCCCCTGGATTAATTTTCATCTAACACTCTTTTCTTCATGTCACTCTGCTTAAACATTTCTAAATGGTACTTAGTAGGTTTTAAATTCCAAGAATCTTTAACCTTTTGTCCCAAACCTGACTTTTCATCCTTACTTGTCCTGCTTCCACTAAGTGAATGCTGTCTGCTTAACTAATAAAATAATATAGAGGGGGAAAATTTACTTTCTTATCACCTAGAAGAAGAATGGCAAATTGTTTTAGGGAGAGGTCTTGGTGAATCTCTCAAAAGGGAGAAGTGATCCTCAGAAAGACACTGGGATGGCAAGAGAAAGAGGGACGCTCTCTACAAGAAGGAGAGAGGGAGGAGGGGTGATGGGGCAGGGTCCCAGGGGTACAGTCTCAGAAAGAAAGACTCATGGTTTCTCTGGAAGCAAAATTTCCTAGAGAAGAAGCCATTTGAATGGGAGGTATGTATTTGTGTGTTGGTTATTGTATCATGGAAAACCCTCCTCCACCTTCCCTACAAAATCTCCTGCTAACTTTACCTTGCACAGTAATGCATTTGGTAAGAATGGAGTCTTTTGGACAATGCATGGAAATAATGCGTCAGTGTCAGTGTTGGTTTGTAACAAAATCAGTGACTTCATGAGAGGGCTACCAACAAAAGGATTCTGCAAGTTATTTTACCATTTCTTGTATGTGTCTGAAATATACCACTTCCCTACCCTACCTACCCCTTCCCCCACTATTCCTTCCTCTTTGCCCTTTGTTTCCTTAAAACCTGTACATTCTTTAGGTCCAAATCAAGCTTTTCTTTCTCTAAGAAATCCTAAGAGCTATTCTGCCCTAAAATGACCTCTTCTGTCACAGATGCATTTTGTTTATTACTAACCACTTGGCATTTCCTTATTCCCTCTTTCTAGATAGATTTTTTTTTTTTATATGACTATGCCTGATCCTCCTGTACACAGGAGGATCACTAAGGACAGGGTTTGTCCATTTACCTCCTTTTATCATCACACCCAGCCCAGCACTGTGTCTGCAGCTGAAAGGATGCTGATAATAAATGAGAGAAACTTGTTTGGGCTACAGAAAACCTTAATGCCAAAGGGAATAAATAGTGGAGCAGAAACTGCTTGTGTTTTAGAGACAGGTCAAAAAAGCCATAGCTAACACTGGGTAATCATGTTTGAGAGAGGCAAAACCTTTTATAAAAGTCTGTTGGTAAATAGTCTCTTCTAAAAAGTGGTATTTTGATCAGATACATTCGTAAATCTAAGACTTTTTCATAAACTTCCTGAAGCAAGTGGCAGATATTTCAATAGAGGAGTTACAGGAAAAATGTAATAAGGCACACATGGAAAACCTACAGGCTTTTCCAGAACATTTCTGTTCCAGTGATAATAGGCTGAGAATAATCACAGATTCCTTGGGAGGAACTTGTGTCCGATATACGTACTGAGAGCATATTCCATGACCATAGTCATCGTGCTTAATGAACTCTATATTGTTTTCATGATAGTGTATGAAGTTATTTGTCACATTCATAACATTCCGTAGGTACTGTCTGAACAGACACCTGATGGGTACAACCTGTGACTAGTAGAGCCAATATTTTGATGCCTAGAATGGGCTACAGGCAGGTAGGTAGAACATCTTGGAGAGTTTAATTTTAAAGATTTTTATTTCTGTATGCATATTCTACATAGAGATTTGTTAGAAAAGAAGGAAGTTGAGATCAGGTGAGAAAGCCAGAACCAACCCTGTTGGAGGAGAAACTCTCGAGTAGGAATACATTTCTGTTACATTAACAAATATGATAACTTGATACCAGAAGACTTTGGTAACTGCAAAGTCAAACATGGTGAAGGTGGTAGTGATGGTGAGTAGATGTCTACACTGCAGATAATTTAAATGACTTTCCTGTATGAAGTCAGGAGAGTCAGTAGCAATATGGATCCAACAGACAAGCTGGTTGGGAATTTAGAAGTCTCAATAAGAAACAGCTTACTCTTTCAAACAAATTTTTGTCTGAAGTTCTTTTCCCCTAGATATCTACCAGGGAGGCATTACCTTAGAGAATTATTAAGATGCCTAGGCCTACAGGCTTAGAAACTTGATTTTGTCAGGCAATTGAGAATCATCTATCTCTAAGGCTCAGATTTGTATTAATTATGCTTGAGGCTGATATATGGACATAGAATGCAAATTCATCCATTTGCCGTGAAAGCTGTAACTGTCATAAGAACCAGAGTATTCATGACCTCAACACCAGTACATTCTCTCCCTATAGGTCGGCCTGTAAGGGAAGACACTTTCTATTCAGAACACTTGCCAGCAAGGCATCAGAGCATAAAGCATTAGTTTGATGAACTGCAATGTTTCTCAGCAATAGGGTAAATTAGTCTGTTGTTTTCACCACCACAATAAAAAAGATCTTGACAATGGACTAGAGTATTCTCTGTCTGCTGGCTGGACCCATTGCTTATTCAAAATGCTTTGATGAGCAGCTCAAATGTACCTTTCTGATTCTCCTTTTATAGCTTCCATAATCCACCAAGCCCACTTTGGAGCAACACAGTCTTTCTTTAGACTTGTAAATGAACTCCCTTTGATCATATTCAGATCCGTTAGGTTTAAGTCCTTAACGTGACCTTGCAAAATGCAATGACCTTTTCAAAATAATATTATTTTATTCTTTTCCAGCTTCATCGATTATTACTTAATTTAAACTTGTGGACAATAAGGAGACAAATCCTTGTCATTGTTGGTGGTGGGTGTCTGGTGGCATTATTGAGTAAACTGGGGTTGGGAGTGACAAGCTCTTCAAGAAGGAAGGTGGAGATTAGGAAAGGTTTCTAGTCACAGGAGAAACCAACCTGTGTTTGGAGTGGGAAAACTTGGGGAGAAAATCAGCTTACCTCAGTATGCATTAGTGCTTAAATTCATGGCAGTGAGAAGATGCAAACGCAGATGAGTGATGGGTCTGCTCTGGTCAGGACAAGATGATGTAAGCTGGACCTCGTATATACTGAAGACACGGATGCCTGAGGCTTGGAAGAAAGGCCTGACACAGGGAGTGGGTTTGGTAATTCTTTCTGGAATACCCAGTCCTATCCTGATTGATGAAGCCCACAGAGAAGGCGAAATTTTCACTTTGCTTCTTGTTGTCTAGTCTACCCTTCTTTCTAATAGAGACAAAGTAAATTGGAGCATGGAAACATTTTTCTTATAAAGGTTTAACTAAAATCTTAACTAGTAGTCATGACTGTATTTTTCATTTTCTTTTTTACCGTCATATTCTGACAGAATTAGGACAAAATTTAAGTTATTTTGGAAAGCACTATACCACTCCCCACCAAAAAGAAAGCAAAAACAAATATCTTTTGGAGGGGCTGTATCACTGGTTTCAGATAGATTTGGTTAACAAATCTAAACTTTGTCCTGAAGTAATATTTAACCATTGCTTCGTAAATTGAAACCAAGACATTATTAAATTCCTAGAAAGAAAAGAAGTAAACTAGTTGTTTAATTTACAGGGTTTTTCTTTTCTACCCAAGATAAAGAAGGAAAAAAATTGAAGTCATATAGGCTGTGCAGCACATATGCCCTTTGGACAGAGCTGTGCTGCATACCATGTGACTTTAGGAACTAAGTTTTGCAAATATACAAGAACGGGCTCTTTGCAAATAGCTTTGTTCTGGTCATTGATCAAACGTGAGCCAAACCATTTAATTCCATTTTAGTGGCATTAAACTGATTCTAACCCTTTGTTTTCACCAGGCCACCCTTCTGCTCCTATCTTGATGTTTTCTGTACATATTGTTTCTCAAGGAGGTACTTCAGAGGAGTAAGGGATGGTGGTGGAATTACTTCGATCATGGAAAACACGAAGGCATTTAGGGCTGCATTGGAGTCCTGCTGTAATATGTGTCTGGGCTCAAGCTGTGGATTTGTTTAAATATCCAATATGGTCATTTTAGAACAAGATCTCTCAGTTAAATAAATGAGTGGTCTTCGATGTCCTTCAAGAGTGGATTTTCTTATGTTACACAGCTCTCTATAGTATGTTGTTGGGTCGCTTGTTTTTTTAAATTCTGATAAACTTTCTTTGGATATGAAAGGTATAAGGACAGTCAGTTCTGCTATAACATGGCACGCGTTCCTAAAAATCACCCTCTTGTGCAAAATCACACAATATAACAGATAGGGCTTGTAGGGAAAATGGGGTTTGGGGTATGACACTCAAAAACTTTGTCACTGACACATACAAAGGTTGAAGCCTAATAAAACAGGTAGTATGATCTTATACATCTTACATATTCTTATACACATCTCATTCATTCTTAAAGGGTTAGGAAACATAAATACTACAATACATATTGCACTTTAAACTGAATTTGCTTGTAGAATCGCTACAACTTGTGAGTTCTTGTGAAGTGGTAGAAGGGCAGTTATTTTGATTTGCAGGCTTCCTGATGGTTTTCTGCAAAGTGAGACCATGGAGGAATGAGTAGGAACTTGGGGGTATTGGAGGCCATGAAGAGTGAGCTTGAGGACTGTATTTGTTGACTTAAATCACATGAATACAACTTGTGGTCATGATTACCTGTGCACAGGAAATAGAGAAGTTCAAGAATATAACTAAGTCAGTTCAATACCAACCTCCAAATGTCCCATTGACTTAAATTTAACTTGAGACTCATCAGCAAAAAAGGAAACCAGATCATGGGTACTGTATGAAGTCTATTTTACTATTGAAAATAAAGACTGAAAAAACTGATTTTATACATCATTTATTTGCCATTGAATTTATTTTTAATGATTTATTGATTTGTAATGACATAAGAAAAAAATTATACAATGCTGGAATCTCACATTCTCTAAATAAGTTCTTCAGGGGCTTCCCTGGTGGGGCAGAGGTTGAGAATCTGCCTGCCAATGCAGGGGACACGGGTTCGAGCCCTGGTCTGGGAAGATCCCACATGCCGTAGAGCAACTAGGCTGGTGAGCCACAATTACTGAGCCTGCGCGTCTGGAGCCTGTGCTCCACAACAAGAGAGGCCGCGACAGTGAGAGGCCCGCGCACCGCGATGAAGAGTGGCCTCCGCTTGCCGCAACTAGAGAAAGCCCTCGCGCAGAAACGAAGACCCAACACAGCCATAAATAAATAAATAAAAATTAAAAAAAAAAAAAAAGTTCTTCAGTTAAAAAATAAATACATATTATATTATTGTGTAAACATAAAAAATACAACATTAAGGAAAGCTGAATAAGATAATATTTTATATCTGTTTGTAAAGTTAACAAAATTTAAAGTATTCAGTTTATATTCAAACATTTCATTCTATATAAATTTATGCTCTTTTTCTCAAAAGGACAAAAAGGCATAAAACTTGAGTAAAATCCAATATATAAGACTAGATCTTGAAAACTTATATAATAATTTAAAAAAAGATTCAGGCAATACAAAAGAAAAGAGATCTTATTTTTGTATTAATTAGCGTAACAGTCAAATAAGGGCCAGGACAGAAAATGTATTGCATGCATACTCCACAAATCTCGAGTACCAGGAAAATTCCCTACGAGATATCTCAGCCAAACTCAATAAAGCAATTCTTATTATTCTGAGTTGACATTCAAGGTGTATTACCTAAGCCTGGATGGGTGAGTAGGCAGAAAGAAGTTGAACCCAGGACCTGTGAGGGGCCATGTCTTTTGACAGTTTTCAGTGAGGGAGAACTAGAGGCGTAATTACAGAGAGATGCAGAAATAAGGGACAGGTAGACCATGGAATCCTTGCATGCATCCCCAGTTCCACTCCCAGCTTGTTGTTTTATCTGCTTCACCAATTTCATGAATCAATATATTTCCATTTTCGCTTAGGCTGCTTAAGTTTCTGCCATTGGTAACCATACCACTGTAAGTACCTATTTGTTTATCCCATACTTAGGGCTTTTTGTGGCTCTGCAGCCTTAATATTCCTCCCCAAACACTGAAATATTCTTTCAGCACACTTCTGAGCAATTCATCTGATGCTTCTACTCGTTAGATCTCCATATAAAGTGGAATCACTAAGTCATAAAAAACAGTACCTACTTGAGTGACAGAAAATAAAATTGCTATCTAAAAGACAAAAATAGATACTGACTAGCTCCTCCTCAGTCCAGGGAGAGACCAACTCCTTTCCAGGGAAGAAACAGCTTCCCCTGAGACTACTCACAGTTGGCTTTTTGGTGAGTAGAGAGTGTACAGAGAATGTGCCCAGGCTAGTCTATGTAGGCAAGGCTGAGGTAAAAAGAAGCCAATTGCTCTCCTGAAAAGAGAAGAAAGGAGTTTTTAAACTGGACAAAAGTCAGAGTGAGGTCACAGGGTTTACCAGCACGTCTGTGTGTAAGAGGCAACAGAGCCACTACCTGTGAACACGTGCCTATGCCTGGACAAAGATCCACGTTATTTCCGTAAAGAAGTTTCTGGGTTTCTGAATAACTTGGACTTTCTGGTTAACAGAAACTTTGTGTCATGTTCAGAGTTGGAAAGTTAAGCTCCTTTATGCTACTTCTGACGTGTTCATTAGATTCATGAGTTAAGCATCTTTGGGTCAAGGTTGTTCATTTTGGTTCAGGGCTGTCTTGAGCACACAGGCTCTACTTAGCTGACCATCACTCCTTGTGGGATCAATCGCATTACTTCCTTAAAACTGTTTCTGCTCATATTTACTTTCCATTTTGTTGAATTTGGACTCTTAAATTCAAATTAAAAGTCACGCTCATTATCATTTAAATCTTCTAGTTCTGTATTGAGATGTAGCAAGGTGAACCTTCATATGGGGCATGGGAAACAGTTTTAGCCTATTAGCTTTGAATCCTATATGGTTCCTTCCAGGAAGGTTCTGACATAAGGCCTGAATACATGAATTTTGTTGAAAGTATATTTATTTTTTTCTGTTACTTTAATATTAAATATCCTAGAGGGCACAGACCATAATATCTCTAAATTATGGGCAATAAACTACCATTATTTTAGGAACCTTACATGAAACACAGCATAGAAGACCACAGAGCAGACCAAAGGAGGCTAAAGTCCTATGCTGACAACTTCTGAGTCAAAGAAAGAATTAGAAGAAAATTTTTTTTTTTTTTTTTTTTGTACTTGTAAAACAGGGTGACTGAATTGGGAAGAAGATTAATATAGAGCAAATAATAGCATTAATTAAGAAATAATCTGCCTATTTATTTATGGTTTCCTTTGCTGTGAAAAAGCTTTCAAGTTACATTAGGGCCCATTTGCATATTTTTGTTTTTATTTCCATTTCTCTAAGACGTGGGTCAAAAAGGATCTTGCTGTAATTTATGTCATAGAGTGTTCTGCCTATGTTTTCCTCTAAGAGTTTTATAGTGTCTGGCCTTATATTTAGGTCTTTAATCAATTTTGAGTTCATTTTTGTGTATGGTGTTAAGGAGTGTTCTAATTTCATTCTTTTACATGTAGCTGTCCAGTTTTCTCAGCACCACTTATTGAACAAGCTGTCTTTTCTCCAAACAAACAACCCAATCCAAAAATGGGCAGAAGACCTAAATAGATATTTCTCCAAAGAAGATATACAGATTGCCAACAAACACATGAAAAGATGCTCAATATCGTTAATCACTGGAGAAATGCAAGTCAAAACTACAATGAGGTATCATCTCACACCAGTCAGAATGGCCATCATCAAAATGTCTACAAATAATAAATGCTGGAGAGAGCGTGGAGAAAAGGGAACCCTCTTGCACTGTTGGTGGGAATGTAAATTGATACAGCCACTATGGAGAGCAGTATGGAGGTTCCTTAAAAAACTAAAAACAGAACTACCCTACAACCCAGCGATCCCACTACTGGGTATATACTCTGAGAAAACCATAATTCAAAAAGAGTCATGTACCACAATGTTCATTGCAGTTCTATTTACAATAGCCAGGACATGGAAGCAACCTAAGTGTCCATCGACAGATGAATGGATAAAGAAGATGTGGCACATATATACAATGGAATATTACTCAGCCATAAAAAGAAACAAAATTGAGTTATTTGTAGTGAGGTGGATGGACCTAGAGACTGTCATACAGAGTGAAGTAAGTCAGAAAGAGAAAAGCAAATACTGTATGCTAACACATATATATGGAATCTAAAAAAAAAAAAAAGGTTCTGAAGAACCTAGGGGCAGGACAGGAATAAAGACGCAGACATAGAGAATGGACTTGAGGACACGGGGAGGGGGAAGGGTAAGCTGGGGCGAAGTGAGAGAGTGGCATGGACATATATACACTACCAACTGTAGAATAGATAGCTAGTGGGAAGCAGTCGCATAGCACAGGGAGATCAGCTCGGTGCTTTGTGTCCACCTAGAGGGGTGGGATAGGGAGGGTGGGAGGGAGACGCAAGAGGGAGGAGATATGGGGATATATGCATATGTATAGCTGATTCACTTTGTTATACAGCAGAAACTAACACACCATTGTAAAGCAATTATACTCCAATAAAGATGTTAAAAATATATATATATATATATATATATATATATATATATATATATATATATATATATATATATATATATAAAGTAAAATAAAAAAGAAAAGAAATGATCTGCAATGTTCTCTATCTCTTTCTTTCTTTACTGAAAAATAATTATTTTGAGTTGCAACCTGTTAGGTTTAGTTATTATTAGTAAACATCAGCTGATTTTGCTTCTGCTTTGCCATTACAATTTCAAGTTTGTAACTTTCATGAATTTAAATAACTTAAATTTTAAATTAAAGAAACATTGCATATTCCCAAAGGATGGTTCCTGTTAACAATAAGTGACATTTACTTAATTTTTGCACATGAGATTAAGTTTTTGGTTAAAGACCAAGATTTTTTTTTTTCCATAAGATAGATGGGTTGTCCTTAAAGATAAATCTATGTCTTAGTTTAATCCTTCAGCGCACTCTCATCCTGTGAATAATGCCATTTTAATGAATTTTACATTATTTTCAAAAACCTGAGCATCCTAATACATTCCTATAAATTCCATACTTTGGGAGTTTCAGGCCAACTTTAAATCTAACTTAATAATAGTAAAAAAATGTTATTCTATTTTTTTGATAGCTTCTGAACTTTATATAGGTTACAACTATGAGCAAGCCAAGCAGTGGAATCAATGCCATGTCATAGACATTATGATTAAAACCCAGACCCTAGAAGAGGGGAAATAGAGACAAAAATAGGAAGAAGATAGCAACAAGATATACAAAGTCAGGCTGCCCTTTTGAGAAGCACACAGAAAATGCACAGGGTACAGTGGTCACAGATTTCATTGTTGACTTTAGGACAAGTTGACTTTCTTGTTTTTATTTTTTTTAATCAATATTTTTTCCTGATTTTCTTATCCTGTTATTAGTGTAAAGATACAGAGAAAATGTACACTTTAGCTGCTGTTAAAGATAATAATTGTAAAGGGAGATGGACCTTGCTGAAAAGACACTTTCTAAATTCAGGTTCGGGGGAAGAAGGGAGCTCCTTGTCATAATAAAGGAAGGAGAGGGAGCATGAAGAAGGTGTAGTGTTGCAGAGGGCAAGGTTGGAGAGGACAGCCAGTGGCTGGGGATGGAAAGCATGCATTTAGGAAAAGAGACAGTTGAATGAAGATTTATTTTTAGTGGAGTCCTAGGGATCCAACTGAAACAAACTTTCAACAATCCTACCCATATTAAGATATTACGGATGCAGATAGATGTCTTAAAGAAGCTGGTAAAGGAGTTGAGATCTGAGTTAAGGTTGCATAGCGGTCAAAAAGGTTGAGTTTATAGCAAAGGTAATTGTCTATTTCTTTTTTAAAAAATTTTTATTTTATATTGGTGCATAGTTGACTAACAATATTGTGTTAGTTTCAGGTGTACAGCAAAGTGAATCAGTTATACATATACATGTACCTATTCTTTTTCAAATTCTTTTCCCACTTAGGTTATTGCAGAACATTGAGCAGTGTTCCCTGTGCTATACAATAGGTCCGTGCTGGTTATCTATTTTAAATATAGCAGTGTGTGTATGTCAATCCCAAATTTCTTTGAATGATAAAAACTACTACTAATACACAAAAGTAAAGTTTCAAAATTAGACTTTATTATATTTAATTAAAAAGCCTTGTCTTAAGTGATATACTGTCTGTATAGAGCACATTAACAGAAACACAGTCAAGTCATAAAAATTAATTAAAAGAGATTAAATTGATAGCACTAAAAATGATGGAGGGAAACTAATTCACAAACTGCAGTTTACAGATTAAAGTCCTCTTCTCTGCTCCTCTCTCTACCAGTATCTTCCATATCCTGTGGCTGCTCAGAAAACACTCTATTTATTCCTCTCTCTCCAACCCCCAAACAGACTGTCAACCCCATCCCAATCTCCAATTCCAGTCTAATCCCAATAAATAGCAACAGATATTTATTCAATATCTACAACTAGTTAAGCAATCTGCTGAATGATGAAGATACGTCCATCAGTGGATAAAGCAGAAAAGGAGTTCCTTCTTCACAATCTTCTGTCATTCATTCTAGTGTGGGAAATAGACAATAAAAAAGAAAAATAATTAAAATATATATCTCAGAAATATATATGTGTGTGTATATATATATATTTTATATTTTTTAACTCTTAAAAATCATTTATTTTTACAAATATGAGTTATTGATAACTATATTTCAATAAAATAATTTGTGTCTCTTTGTCTACAACATGGATGAGCTGAAAATTGAGAAAATCTATGTGATCACCAGTTGTTTAGATAATGCAATGCCCATCAACAACTTGACTCTTTTTCCACTATTGAATTCACTAATTGTGTTCTCCCACTGGAAGAACACAATATGGATTTGAAGGCTTATACAAGAGCCCAGATTGCCTGATACCATATCAAGGGGATCTATTGTTCTATATTACACATTTTCTTCTGTTTAAACTTTTCTGAGAAGGCCATTTCTAAACAGAAAAGAGGAAGGGGGAGGAGAGCTTTATATTCTTTTGGGAAAGCTAAAGATAGAGTTAGGAAGCTGCTGAAGTTATGGAAATCCTTCAAAATATATCCTCTCATATGAAGAATAGCAGGCAAACAAAGGCAAATAGTTCTGATAAACCTTAGAAGCTAAATGTTCTGGACTAAGATAATTGTGGGTCATTAGTGAAAACTAATGAGGATTTGATCTGTACTATCTAACCACAAAATGAAGATAGCTTACCAAGTTAAGCTAATGCATTTGTATTTGATTTAAGAGACATTTTAAAGTTATATCTTCATACATGCATAATTATACACACATATATAATTATATATGTTACCTCTATAAATATGTTATATATAAATTTTATAGAGATAGTATATATTTTATATATTAACTATATGTGTGAATAAAATGTATATTTAACATAAATTTTATAGAATCTCAGTAATAATTGGCTATAGCCTTTTGGTGAGTTCATTAGGTTTTTGGCGAAATGACTTCCTCCACAGCAGTTTTATTTCTCGGACAGAATTCTTGCACTAGAGACAGTAGAGTTGGAAAATTTAGTCTCGCTCCCCTGAACTGGGAGAATGTTTCAGGACCCTCCATTTGCAGATGCCCTTCCAAGGCTCTGTTCTTGATTTTGAAACCACAATTTTGATTTTGTTTTTGTTTTTTAATTGAAGAAGTTCCCCAAATGGATAAACTCTAGGACTAAAGAAGCCGGGGTCCAACTCTGCCTTTGACCATTTTAAACACAAAAGCATTCAGTCTAGACAGCTGGATAACTCTATATGTTCTAATCCTAATGTAGTCTGGTATAATATAAAACCCCAGACTCATTAAGTATTCTTTCCTTCCCCAGCTCAGGTCCAAATCAGGCCATGAAAGTTTGAGGCCCTAGGGGTGGTGGGTGGGAGGACACTGCTGGCTTCTCTTGTCTTTGCTCCCCTCCTGCTCTGGTGTCTGGTTAGCCTCCGCTCTTGACCTCTCTAAAACTCGTCTCTGGGGGAATAGTCACAGGTGGCTGGTGCAGTAGCAATGTGGTGTGTGTGCCTGACCCCACGGCAAATGATCCCAAACCGACTCCTTGTCTCTTATACATTGCTTTGGTGGATTTCTTGGCAATTTTTTTCTACTGAGTCTTCTAGGCTCCTAATCTGATGAGGACAATATCTTTCCTGGGCTGGCTATCTGAGAGTTCTCCTCTGCCCCTAGATTCCAGTATCCACCCCTCTGTTTTGGTGTCCCTTTGCCTTTTCAGATCAAGTGCTCCATGGGATCTCTTCTAAGGGCTCCCCATAGCAAGGTCCATATTTGGAATTTGAGAAACTTCTCAGGGTGTGGAAACGCAGCTTGACCCAACGCACCCCCTTCCTCTTTCTCTGAGCCTCAAATTTCACAAGTGTCTCTAAGTCACTTTTCCTTGGCTTGAGGTTGAGGGGAAGCACCACCTCACTTCCCCATGAATGTGTATGGTTGTCAACATAGCTCACTGACAATTCTCTCTAAAGAAATCACCTCAGTCCTTCAATCTTTTTAGACTGAGGACAGCTACTAGCTAATGCTGGCAGGACCACTTTGGTATCCCTCTCTTCTCTCCTCCACACCTCTCTGAAAATCCTGAAGGAATGGTGTAGACTAGCATCTGTCTTACATCTAGGTGGACTTGGAGCTTATTGTTTTGTGCTTCACCTTGGAGGGGTTATGTGGAAGCAGGAACAGTGGCATTTAATAACCTGTTCTAGTTCCAAATTGGAAAATACAGGAAAATAGAGATGAAAGAAATCTGGAAGTATATTTCGGCAAATGGAACCAATGTACAAAAATGGCAGGATGATACTGTAATGTGAGACGCTGTCCACCCAAGTCTGGAGGGACAACTTGGAGCAATGTGCTCAGAATAAAACCTTTCCATTTCTGACTTGGCCAATCAGGCACTTCTTTATTTAAAGTGGCCTATAATTTCCTTTTCTAATCTAGGTTTTGACCTCTTGGTATACCACTTAAAGAGAAAAAGGATAGCTGTATGCAAATGCAAAATCTAAGAACTAAGGGATACTTTTTCATGTTGTAAATGGGCCCACAAGGAAAAGAATCTACCTCGGTCTCAACAATTTTATATGCTGGCTATTTCCTTGGTCACATAGATCCAATTCTACATCAAAACCTCCAGGCCTCTATAATATCCTAGAAAAATGTACTGTCCAAACACCCAGCAGGTTAACACCTTCTAGCCTAAACTGGTCCTCACGAAGAAATAAGATTTTTATTCATATCTCCATACTGTGTTTGACATAGAAATAGAAATTTATTAGTTTAAAAGACTGTATTGGGTCACTGGGATAAAATGATTAAAATGTTAAATGCTTTTAATACAGATGATCCTTGGTTATCTGTATCATAATGGCAGCATTTGTGAATTATCTCAGACGTCAGTTACTTGTTTGGGAGATAGGACAACACAGGACTCGCACTTGTAGATCCTGGTACACATTCTTAGTTAGAATCAACTGCCATAAAACTTACATCAAAATTAATAATCTGCTAGAAATTTCTCCATTTTGCTTGTTTGGATGCAAGATCGAGTGAGCCAGGCTAAACCAGAGTTAGGAGGTCTCTGGAGACAGACTCTGAAAGATTTCAGCCGATGGGGCGGAAATGTGGCGAGCACTCTCGCGAGACCTGAAGGTACCGCGGCGGTAGTGGCGGCAGCAGCCAGAGGAAGGAAGAGAGGACCGGAAGTGCTTCGTCTTGAGCTTACAATGCCGGAAGCAGCCTGATTTTCTTTACCGGAAGCCCTTTGCCCGGGGATAGGAAAACGGCCCACCCGGCTGGAAGTCCCACCTCCTTGAGCTCCCACTCTTCCAGAAGTTTTTCTGTCACCTGTGCTTGCCCCTGTCCTCTTTTCCCGTTTCATCTGTATACCGGAAAAGGGCACATGAATGTCTTTCTCCTAGCTCCACTAAACGAGTTAGAGCCGGGGTTCCTTCCCGATACCCCCATGTAGCTGCAAAGTAGCACCTGGGGGTGGTTGGACCTCTGGGATCCCGAAGGAAGGGGGAGAGGGCTCAGAACTCCGCTTCTGCTTCTGCCACCAAGACACGGCCTCCTCAGCCTCTCCCCCACTGCTGCCATGCACCCTGCGGCCCTCCGTCTTCCTGAGGTTGTGGCCACTGTGCTGTGAGGACCCTGTCATGGGGCTCATTCGAGTGACTTCAGACCACAACGGCAGCATGGACTTTGCAGACCTCCCAGCTCTCTTTGGTGCTGCCTTGGGCTGGGAGGGACTTAAGGGGTTCCTTGTGGAGGCTTGCCCAGCCAACACCTGCTCCATTGCCCCCAGCCCGGGTCAGTGGGTCAGTTTTCATTGCACTGCTTCCAAGATTTGACTGCAACTTTGACCTGAAATTTCTAAATGCTCAGAAGGCTGGGTATGGTGCAGCTGTGGTGCACAATGTGAATTCCAATGAACTTCTGAGCATGCTGTGGAATAATGAGGAAATCCAGCAGCAGGTCTGGATTCCGTCTGTGTTTATCAGTGAGAGGAGCTCTAAGTACCTGCGTGACCTCTTTGTCTACCAGAAGGAGGCTCAGGTGCTTCTGGTCCCAGATGATGGATTCCTCTTGGCCTATTGCCTCATCCTTTTCTCGGGGATTCTGGGAGTGCTAATTTTGGGCATGGGAGCGATGTTGATAGTTCGTTGTATTCAGCTCCAGAAAGAGCGCCAGAGAAAACCACTGACCAAAGAGCAACTGAAACAGATTCCTACACGTGACTATCAGAAGGGAGACCAGTATGATGTCTGTGCTATCTGCCTGGATGAATATGAGGATGGGGGCAAGCTGAGGGTACTTCCCTGTACTCAAGCCTATCACTGCTGCTGTGTGGACCCGTGGCTCACTAAGACCCAGAAGACCTGCCCTATCTGCAAGCAGCCTGTTCGTCGGGATCCTGGGGAGGAGAAACAGGAGGAAGGAACTCAGGGGCAAGTGGGCCATGGGGAAGGGGGCCCAAGGGGCCACCCTGCCTCAGAACGGACCCCACTTCTGGGCTCCAGGACCGCACTTCCCACCTCCTTTGGCTCTCTAGCCCCAGCCCCCTTTGTGTTTCTTGGGTCTTCAACAGATCCCTCACCCTCTCCATCCTCCTCTTCCTCTTCGGCTGTCATCCTCATCTAATACTCCCTTTCTCTCCCACCTTTGGCAACCTATTTCATAGCCCCTCTTCCTCCCTCAAGTCTTCTCTGTTGAGGGATAGGAGATATTCTTACGCCAGGTTACTCCCTAACTCAACCCCATCCTTTTGTGGGGGTTCGACGTGCAGAGTGACTGGGTCTTCACTTACTGCGTTAATAAAATATTTTTGTAGACCTAAAAAAAAATTCAGATGCATTTGAAAGCCATAGGCAAAAGCTGTCAAAAACAATTTAAAACAGCATATTTTTTATTATTTGTGTCAAGGATGAAAAGATAATTAGAAATATTATTTTAAGTAACTCTTAAGAGTATCTTAAATTTACGTTGGGATATTAACATTTCACATTTGGCCTCACAATGCAATTTCTGAAATCTAAAAATTTCAGTGCCTCTCCTTTAACCATTTTAGATCGGGTGTATATGAGATAATCTACACTTGTCTAAATGTTTAATTGTCATCAGTTAATGCCTGAAGAGTGCAAAGCCGTTGCAATGTCTCCATGGTCATGAGGAAAAATATCTTGGTTGTAGGTCTCTGGTCCTCTGCTCTTCCTGTAAAGTGGCTGTGTAAGAAGATTCTGTTGTTTTATAGCTTGTTGGCATTAGTATTCTAATCCTACTAATTGGGGTGGAATTTTAAGAGAATGCTTTTTAGCTTTGTCTTTTCATCTCTTGGAATTAAAAAACTATTTAAATGAAGGAAACATGCAACATCAAACACTTTTCACCTGAGAGTGGTAATTGTTCAGCCATACCAAGTATCTTCTGTGACTGCAGGTGCCCACGTAATTGTATAAAATGGAAGTTAGCTAATAGGGGATCATTAAATATGTCCTTTCTTTTTAGAAATTAAGGTCATTTTCACCCTTTAATGATTGTTAATGTTAGCTAAGCTAGTTTTCATTTGCATGGCCAATTTCAACTCATCTCAAACTTCCAGGCACTACATTGACAATGCAAATGACTAAATACTCTCAGTATAACTCTATTATTTGGATTAGAATGTTCTGTTTCATGCAAGCCTTGAAATAAACACTTAAACCACACTGAAAGCCTTCTATCTTGGAATGCAGAATCAATAGTCATAAAAGATTTACTATTTAAATTAATATGTAGTTTTGTTTCCATAAAGATGCATTTAATTTTAGAGCTAAGATCCTATTAAATCAATTGTTGATACTACTGCAATTGATTATTCTATTCACTAATGTTATGCTCCAGTTTTTCTGATTTGATATTTCTCACAATATGCATTCTTTGGCAAGGGGTTGCATGGAAATGTATGCATTGGTAAGCATTACCCAACACTGAGGGCTGCAGTATGTTGGGATCCCCAAGGAACAGACTCTGAGGTGGAGCTTTGTGTGCATAAGTTGAGTGAATTTAGGAAGCAGAACTGGGCAGAGGTAAAAGTTGGAGGATGGTGTGGTTGCACCCGAAGCCTCAGCAGACCCCCAGAGAACACTGGAGCTGGGATGGCCTTGCAGAATTGTCCCAAATCAAAGCAAAAGAGCTGAATCCACATGCCCCTGAAGTAACCAGTCATTTCTTACAGGCTGTCACAGGGGAAGAGGAGAGGCCTTGGGCTGGGTAGTTTTGTTCATACAAGGACAATTCCTGGAGAGAGACTCAGCTCTCTTTGCACAGTTACTGTATGAACACATGGAGTGGCCTGCAACATTCAGAAACGATGGAGTGAGGGCAGGAGGAAGAAGAAAAGGAAGGCTGAGCTAAGCACACCATAAGAATTCAGGTTCCTCTTCTTTCTGCTGTACTGTGTTCTGTTTTATAGTAGATCATAAAGAAGATAAAATTCACAGATTCTTGTTTATTCTGCCATCAGTATTGGTGATCACAAATGCACTAATTATTGTTTCGACTAGATGAAGATACTTAAATTCAGCACTTCTTACTGTCCATCCTATTTTTGCTACAATCACATTTTTTTTTGGTCAACATATTAAGCACTGTTGAAATCACCTGCTTTCCCTCATGAGATGCTTCTATGCAGCATGGTTCTGTGTGGATTCTCTCTCAAGTGCTCACAATGACAGAACTATTTCCTTGGGTTATTTGGGGGAAACCTAAATCTCCCACTCACCGTTAGAAAGTCCCATCCATCTATTATTTACAAATGGCAGGGCTATGTTCCCTAGGTCCTCATTTCCATATTGCACATAATGGGACTCAACACCTTAGAGACTGTGATGGAATGTTTTACTCAACATACCATAGGAGAGCATTTCTTTTGGTAAGATTTTTCTCTCAATCCTCCTCAAATCACTTTTGCTAGGTCCCAGGTCTCAACACTGTCCCCTTCACATTTATTTTGCTAGTTTCCTCACATGGATATACTTTAATCTTTGCAGAATTCATATGATGGAATATTTGACAAATAAGATATATCTTTGAATTTAAATTCATGTATTTTTTCCAGTCAAAACAATTTTACAAAATTTTTAGGACTTTTAAAAAGTGATTTGTGAAAATGTTTTTTAAAGACAACGCAGAATTATTATGACTTAATTTTATTTTTTTAAAAGATACTGTTTTATTTTTCAAGTTTGTTGTATAGCACCTCCCTAGACTGTAAATTCCTTAAGGGAAGAAACAATAAATTTAACCTCATTATCCTGAGGTACAAGCCGGAGATTGTCACATACCTGAATGAATACATAAATGAATATTTTAAAATCATTTCTTTAAAACTTGATTATATGAATGAGGTTTTAAACTTTTTTTTTTTTCATAACGAATGTGTCTTGTACCAAATCAATGTGGAGGGAAGTCAGTGGCATGTTTTTAAAGATGTATTGATGGTAACAAGGGCACTGCAAATTTCCGTTGTCTCTGTCCTTTTCCCAGATAGCCATCCTAACTCCACACATTTAAAAAATCTATTCATCCACCCCTCCATCCTTCCACCCAACTAATCAACCAGTCATTCATTCTGTAAATATTAAGTTGTATACTGGTTATATAACAGCATCAAGATAGATATGACCCTGCCCTCATGTGGAGAAGAGACTATTAAGCCCATCACATAAAATATGAGAAATACTGTTATGGAAAAATACACCTCTAATAATTCTCAGAGTAGAGACCTTTAGATGGGGAAAAGAATCTAGAAATCATGGGGGAGGAAATAAAAATTATGCTGAGACCTCGAGGGTGGATAGGGGTTGATCAAGAAATGAGGAGAGGCAGACTGAAGCATAATGTCTGTAAACCTAAAGGGAAAGAGATCATGATGTGTTCTAGGACCAAAAAAAGACTTTCAGTATTTCTAGGGCTTGAACTGTGAAGAAGGGTGTAAGGAGTGATGAGGCAGCTAGTATGACTAGGGGCTGGAACTTGAAAGGCTCAATAAACTGTGTCAACTCAAAAAATATGTGCAACCTAAAAGTTGAGAGTTATGTTTTATTCGGTGGGAAGTTTTAGGACTTCAAGCCCGGGAGGTAGCACCTCAAGTGACCCTGAGAAAACTTCTCGGAGGTGGTGGAGGGGAGATCCAGGTTATACAGAAGTTTTGCAACAAAGGGCAGGTAGTCTGAAAGTCAAAAGATGATTGTTAAAGGAAAACCAGATATGTCAAGTTAGGGAATTTAGCGCTTTTCTATGTATGAGAAGATGCAAGAATCTGGGTTTTTATTTTGAAAAATCTACTTAAAAAGCAAATTTGACATAGCTTATATCCTCTGACAATTCACATATGATAGAACTATGGTAAAAATCTTGTTCATAGTGATTTTCTATCATTCTTAATAAAGTATAATTGGATAAATCTAAAGAAAAAAAAGAATCTGGGTTCACTGAAATCATTCCTTTGATATGCACCTCAGTTATCTGGGGCCAATATCCTGTATTTTCGAATCCTGAGTTTCCTCAGGGCTCACCATAGGGAGTGGTTGCCAGTCTGATGGCTGCTAGATGGCAGGCTTTCTTTCCTTCCTGAGTTCCCTCAGGGCTCGCATTGGAGGGCTGCAATTGCTGGTGACTGTGACATCCTTTGTTTAATGATATGGCAGGAAATATTCCATTTCTCAACTGGTTAGAGTTTAAAGTTCTCATCATGACAGAATTGTAGAGAATGGGCTACTAGGTGGGGAGAGGGGGCAAGACGAGGGCTGGGAGGCCAGTTAGAAGATAATGCAATAACCCATGTGAGAGAGATGGTCACCTGACCTCAGGTAGTGGCTGTGAGATTGGGAGGAAAAAAACTATCTCAAGTAAACTCTCTTAGTTACGAGGAGCTGGGAGAACGTGAAAAGATCCAAATGAAGAAATCTTCACAATCAGAAGACACAGGTAAAACTTACATCTCTATGTGGGCCAGTTGTATCATCTTTGTAAAGGCGATAATTTTTGATAATTTATTTTTGAGAGCTGTTGTTTAGTTTTTCTTTTTAACAAAACTGATTAACCTTTCTGATGTTGAAGAGATAGAAGAAACAAAGAAGGAAATTTAAATAGAGGAGTGTTTTCTGGTATTCTGTATGTTTATCATATAACTGGGGAGCAAAATCAAAACAAGATGCCAGACTCTGCTGAATATACATGCTCTCTGAGCCTATGAATATAATGTGGTCAGACAAACCACACACAGAGTCAGGGTCTCCTGCGATTTCTTTCAAAGGGGATGAAAAACCACAGACAAGGACGAAAAAGCTGGGAGTGCATTTCAGGCCTGGATCTTCTTTCCTCTTGATTGAAAAGGGCATGAAAAGATTTGCAACAATAATTTCAGGAGAAGACAAATTGTAGTAAATAATAATTGTTGTATGAAGACACTGCAATATTGGTTTATAAAAGCCCATTCAAAGTTTTAAAAATCATAGATATATTTCTATAAGATTTATTTAGTACATTGGTATGATGTTTAAAGGATCTCCATTAGTAACTTTGATCTTTATTCAACAATTGACCATAATTAGTAATTATTTGTGGCTGATTTGCTCTTGTTATCACTGTAGGTTATTATTTTTATGAATTTCAAATTGCCTATTTTTTAAAGATAATTTTATTTACCTAAAAATGAAGAGGAACTTTGATTGTCTGAGATTGCCTGCAGTGGCCTTAATAGTCAAAGAGATGGTTTACTTTGCCTGGAAAAGGAAATGTGACCCTGGGATTACACCCTTGAGAGATGATACTTCAATTCAAATTGGGATTCACAGAGTAATTGCAGCCTGTGGTAATGCATCTTCAGCATCTTAAAATAGCTGTTAGCTGGGTAGAGCTTTCCCCTAGAGGAATGGCAGTGTTCACTAGGAGATGTCTTTTGTCTCTTTCAAACCACTGGAGCAGCCTTTGAACAATGCACAAAGAAACACAATATTTAATATTTTCTGGATTGATGTGAGAATTCACTGAGAACAAATATATTATCATCTGTTTTGGATTGTGCTGAAAATTAAAAAAAAAAAAGTGAAACAGTAAATAAAATAATATCTGGAAAGACTTCATATTTGGCTTATTTTTTGTGTGCATGCTTCCAATAGTAGGCATAAAATTGGGGCTTCCTGGAGCTCTTCCTTAATGTGCAGGCAAGTAACTGAACAAACTCTTCATGTATTGGGTCATTAAACCCATATTCTCCGTGTTCTTTACAGAAAAACACGTAAAGAATACAAATATGTCACCATTTTTTTTCTACCCTTAGTCACAAACAGTGACTGACAGCAAACAGTGAGATATTTCTTTATTCTTAATTGCATAAATTGAGCCAATGGTTTTCTTAAATATTCAGTGAACTGAGTTATTTGACTTTTTTTGTTGGTGAGAATTTGGACAAGAAATTAAGAAAATCTGCTTTTAAAAAGCCCCTTAGAATGTCCTTTATTCACATAGAGAGTTGTAAAACACAGAAAAACGTGAAGAGGGAGTGGAATGTGGCAGGTGGAAGACTGAGCCACACCTAAAAGGCAAGAGACTATGAGGGGTGATGCCGGGGTGTTTACAGATTCTTTTCTCATGTCCAAAACTGATGGATGGCAAACTGCCCCCAAGGAAGCCTGCTGGGAGCACAGTACCTTGGTTAAGATGAGAGAGCCTGGCTGTCCGAATGGTTATGAAAATACTAAACCCAGAAGAAAAGACAAAAGCCAAGTCAGAAAGCAAGTGAAAAGACTGAGTCCAGAAAGAATGGATTTATAGCAAATTGGAAGAGCAAGAAAGTAAGTGACAGACCGGTAGCAAGGTTGGGTGATCAAGGAGACCAGGGCAAGAGGATGGACAAGATGTCTTCGGGTTGATCCAGTCAGTTCAGGAATGAAATCTGCAAATACTGAGAGGCAGCTAGGCAGTTCATTTAGAAATCCTTGACTACAGTGGTAGATGCTTAAAGGAAACCCATTGGGTTCAATAGAGGACAGGCAGGGACTTGGCATTAAGAGTAAAACATCAGAGGCTTCAGTGTCCAGAGTCTCTGAGAGTAGAAACAGAGGGAGTTGCAAGGCAGGCAATGTCAACAGGCAGCGCAGGTCTAGAAGCTGGGGAGTAGGGCATATTCATTCAAACACTATGCAAAGAGCACTAGTTGCCTGGTGGGTACACTGCATAGGTTACAAGGAGATAGCAAGGTTGGTTCCTTTTCCTCAGGAATCTGAAAATCTGATAGGGATGCTACAAGCAGACACTCCCCTTTCTAAACCAAACAAGTGGAGATCTCTTGCAGAGCTGCCTCTATACATGGCTTTACGTTTATTTTGCTTTATGAGATGTGGGCTTCAAACTCCAGCCAGCCTGGCCCAAAGGCTTGCATATGGCATGATTTGCAAAAGAGTTCTGAGAGAAGAGATTGCTGCATGCATAGGAAATAGGCTGAGACATTTTCTTGACATCCTCCTTAATTTATCTTCTAAGCATGTAACCATGGGATGTTGAGCAGCACAGTAGTTCTGGAGCCTTCTCCTTGGCCACACCAAGCACAAGACCCGAGATGAAACTTCAGGAAAGGTCTTTAGTGTGGTATTGATAGAAGAGATAAGGTTTGATTTGCTAAGAGCAAACAGACAGTATCTGTCTGTCTGGGGAGTATCAGAAGCCACTGTAACCATGTTATGAGGACGTCCAGGAAAGTCTTAGCCACTGTAGGGAATGAATTTAATTCCCCAGGAAATAAGACCTAACAGTAGTATCAGCAGCCTAGTGTGACCATTGTCAACCTTCAGTTGTCACACTATGCCTTTGCAGCCATTTTCCTTCTGCTGCTGATAAAGAATGTCTCTTACTTTTCCATGACTGACCCAGTAGGTCTATTTTTGGTACTCAAATACTTGAATGTACTCTCTAGATATTATCTGTTTATGTGGATGATATTGGGATACACAGGCAGAGTCTACAAGCAGGGTTCGGGAAACCACATGCCTGGAACCAATTCATGTCATTTTCCATTTCTATAAATAAAGTTTTGTTGAAGCATAACCATACTCATTCACTTATATATTGTCTATGGCTACTTTTCTGCTACAACTGAAAAGTTGAATAGTGATGTTTGGTCCACAGCCAAAAGTATTTACTATATGGCCCTTTGCGAAAAAGGTTGTTGACTCCTATTCTAAACCAGTGTATTGCCCAGTGATTAAAAGAGGTTAGTTTCAAATCTCACCTTTTCTATTTCCTAGCTTTGTGACCTTGGACAGTTTATCTAACTCTGCTCTTCAGTTTCTTTAACTGCAATGTAAGGTAATAGTAGCTCCTATTTCATAAGATTGATATGAGGATTAGATTAATTAAATCATAAAGAGTGCTTATAATGGTACCTATAGTGCTGTAGGTACTTAGTAAATATTAGCTATTGTTATCATTAACTGACATAGTGCATTCTTTTTATTTGAATTTTATTTAATTTATTTTTTTATACAGCAGGTTCTTATTAGTTGTCTATTTTATACATAGTAGTGTATCCATGTCAATCCCAGTCTCCCAGTTCATCCCACCCCACCCCCCACCGCTTTCCACCCTTGGTGTCCATATGTTTGTTCTCTACATCTGTGTCTCTATTTCTGCCTTGCAAACTGGTCCATCTGTACCATTTTTCTAGGTTCCACATACATGCGTTAATATACGATATTTGTTTTTCTCTTTCTGACTTACTTCACTCTGTATGACAGTCTCTAGATCCATCCACATCTCTACAAATGACCCAATTTCATTCCTTTTTTATGGCTGAGTAATATTCCATTGCATATATGTACCACATCTTCTTTATCCGTTCATCTGTTGATGGACATTTAGGGTGCTTCCATGACCCAGCTATTGTAAATAGTGCTGCAATGAACATTTGGGTGCATGTGCCTTTTTGAATTATGGTTTTCTCTGGGTATATGCCCAGTAGTGGGATTTCTGGGTCATATGGTAATTCTATTTTTAGTTTTTTAAGGAACCTCCATACTGCTCTCCATAAGGGCTGTATCAATGTACATTCCCACCAACAGTGCAAGAGGGTTCCCTTTTCTCCACACCCTCTCCAGCATTTGTTGTTTGTAGATTTTCTGATGATACCCATTGTAACTGGTGTCAGATGATACCTCACTGTAGTTTTGATTTGCATTTCTCTAATAATTAGTGATGTTGAGCAGATTTTCATGTGCTTCTTGGCCATCTGTATGTCTTGTTTGGAGAAATGTCTATTTAGGTCTTCTGCTCATTTTTGGATTGGGTTGTTTGTTTTTTAATATTGAGCTGCATGAGCTTTTTATATATTTTGGAGATTAATCCTTTGTCCATTGATTCATTTGCAAATATTTTCTCCTATTCTGAGGGTTGTCTTTTTACCTTGTTTGTAGTTTCCTTTGCTGTGCAAAAGCTTTTAAGTTTCATTAGGTCCCATTTGTTTATTTTTGTTTTTATTTCCATTTCTCTAGGAGGTGGGTCAAAAAGGATCTTGCTGTGATTTATGTCATAGAGTGTTCTGCCTATGTTTTCCTCTAAGAGTTTGATAGTGTCTGGCCTTACATTTCGGTCTTTAATCTATTTTGAGTTTATTTTTGTGTATGGTGTTAGGGAGTGTTCTAATTTCATTCTTTTACATGCAGCTGTCCAGTTTTCCCAGCACAACTTATTGAAGAGGCTGTCTTTTCTCCATTGTATATTCTTGCCTCCTTTATCAAAGATAAGGTGACCATATGTGTGTGGGTTTACCTCTGGGTTTTCTATCCTATTCCATTGATCTATATTTCTGTTTTTGTGTCAGTACCATACTGTCTTGATTACAGTAGCTTTGTAGTATAGTCTGAAGTCAGGGAGCCTGATTCCTCCAGCTCTGTTTTTCTTTCTCAAGATTGCTTTGGCTATTTGTGGTCTTTTGTGTTTCCATACAAATTGTGAAATTTTTTATTCTAGTTCTGTGAAAAATGCCATTGGGAGTTTGATAGGGATTGTATTGAATCTGTAGATTGCTTTGGGTAGTAGAGTCATTTTCACAATGTTGATTCTTCCAATCCAAGAACATGGTATATCTCTCCATCTGTTTGTATCATCTTTAATTTCTTTCATCAGTGTCTTCTAGTTTTCTGCATACAGGTCTTTTGTCTCCTTAGGTAGGTTTATTCCTAGGTATTTTATTCTTTTTGTTGCAATGGTAAATGGGAGTGTTTCATTTACTAAAATATATTCTATGTCTGCAAAGGGCTAGGCAGTGAATCTGGGCATTGGAGATGAATTAGGGTATATTCCTTCCCTTGAATAGTTCATGGTATGATGGAAAAGATAGATGTATACATTGCTAATTATAATGTAATCTTATAAATAGGTGTATGTTCAATGTCAGTGGAAGTATGAAGGAAGGTCAGTTTGAGTGATGAGATTTGGCCTGAATTTTGAAGTATGAGTGGATTTTTGTAAGGAAGATCCTGTGCAGAATGGCACAATGGGAAAAAGGAAGAGACTGGGCAATATTAAGGCACTGGGAAGGTGTGGGGTAAGGTAAGAAAATATATGGTCCATGTGGAGAAGCAGCAGAAGAGGAAAATGGAAATGTAGGAAATGGGAAGAAGAAAAGCGTTTTAATGTAGGTAGAGCAAAACTGAATGTTTGAGCTGACTTGGTGTAAAGGGTTAATTGAAGAACAATAGCACAAAAGCCAGTGTGGAGATCACCTTTTGAGAGTGTCTATTGATGGGAAATAGAAAGCTGACTTGAATCACAGAGGGTGCTTGAAATGGAAGAATTCAAGGTGTCTTATTCATCACTGCATTCTCCATAACTGACATTGTATATGTTCCTTAAAGGAAACTTCAGGTTGCTTACCACCAGTATTGACAGTGAAACTGAGCAGGACCCTGTGGGGCTCCTGGGCATGGAAGCCTTTCTGTCCCCTGTTTCTTGACTCCAGCCTCCGTGACCTTCCCTGAGTTCCAAAGGACAGATTTGAACAGTTGCTAATCCAGGAAGGGAGGGGATGCAAAGACAAGGGAGAGGCAGCCAAGAAACAATGGTGCAGCCTTGGGGCAGGGTCCTGGTTCCACCTCAAGGGATAACAATGTCTTTAAGCTCTTTAAGACGTCAACATTCTTCATACCAGAGAAAGACCACCTGAGGCTACATTAAAGGAACCAGAGAACTTCATCAAGATTACCAGAGACCGGATTAGAGGAGTGCAGGCCCTGCACACACCCTAATCTTATCAGCAACCCCACCCTTGAACCTTGCTATAAAACTCCTCATCAAATCCTCCTGGGTTGGGACACATAGTTTTCGAGGGCAGGAGCCTGCTGTGTCCCCCTATGTCTGGCAAAGCAATAAAATTTTTCTTTTCTATTTCATCCAAAACTCTGTCTCTGAGATTTGGTTCGACACCAGTACAGATAGGCTGAGCTTTCGGCATTAACAGTAAAAATTTAAAAAAATGATTTCTACTTTTTGAAGGAATTGGTTTAAAAAGAAGGCTAGCAGTCAGAGAAGCCCCCTCTGGCACTGACGTGGAGGTGGTTGTCTTTAAAGCAGCCCCACTGTGATAGTTCTAGGTCTCTGTGACTGTCTTGGAAGCAGAAGTCCTGAAGTTGGGAGGCCTGTGCTATTATTTAAATTTGTTTTCCCTAACTATATAGCTTTACGCACATCACCCAGTCTCTTGAGCAACTTATCCGTAGCTATATCCTGGGATCAAACATATATGCTGGGACTTCCCTGGTGGCACAGTGGTTAAGAATCCACCTGCTAATGCAGGGGACACAGGTTCGATCCCTGGTGTGGGAAGATCTCACATGCCACGGAGCAACTGAGCCTGTGCGCCACAACTACTGAGCCTGCGCTCTACAGCCCGTGAGCCACAAGTACTGAGCCCACGTGCCACAACTACTGAAGCCTGTGGGCCTAGAGCCCGTGCTCTGCAACAAGAGAAGCCACCCCAGTGAGAAGCCCGCGTACCTCAACGAGGAATAGGCCTTGCTCTCTGTAGCTAGAGAAAGCCCGCGCGCAGCAGAGAAGACCCAACTCAGCCCAAAGTAAATAAATAAATTAATTAATTAAAAAAATGTCCATAAAACAAACAAACAAAAACCCATATATGTCTCTGTAGTTCCAGAGCTGGCAAATTTTCAGCTGATTATGCATGGGCCCTTCAAGACTAAATCAGGAGTCACTGTTCCCCTTCCTACTTCAGTGTTCCAACCTTGAAAGCATCAGAAAGGATGACGAGAAGCAGTGTGACACTTTTTTTTTTTTTTTTTCTGAAGGAATATACTATGAGAGTCAGGAAAAAAATGTGTTCTCTTGTTATTGTGCTAAATTTGACTTTTGGTAGAATACACACACGAATTGTCACAGAGATTGGATGAGTACACACATTTCTTACAAAATGGAGGGTATCATGCTTTTAGTTACCTGCCAAGGTTACCCATCTTGTAATATCAAGGGTGATGGGAGAATATCAATATGACTGATGAGAGAAACTCAGGCTTTATGAGATATTTCTTCCCATGGAGCTTAAGTATCCTGAGGAGATCATATTCTCAACGCGGAGCTGACACCCAAGATAGAGCCTTGTGTACAGGGGGTGGGTGGGAGGGATAAAAGAAAGGGGCATGAAGTGAAAATAAGCCTGTTTCCAAGTGAAATCTTATCATTTTGCTGGGGGCAAAGATGATAGCAGTTGCTTTAGTCATGAAGCAATCTGGGTTAATTATTACAATCAGAGAGAAAAAATATATATATTGTTCAGTATTAATTATGACTTATTTGAGTTTTGTTTGGTATTTGGCTACACAGAGAGTTAGCCTAAAACAATACATGGAGTGAATCAAGAAAGCTGATAAAATATGTATACTCTGCTGTTTAATCTGTTGGGTTCTTTATGGTTTCAGGGAAACAGGTGCTGTAAGTCAGACTCTTCCTGGAATAGCTAATATGAACGCTGTGATTTCACAGAGTACAGCAATTTATTATTGAAGTTGAAACATTAAAAATGTACAGCCTCCTTATATAGCCTCCTTATATTCTTGAGAAATTAATTCCTTGTCTCTCCTTATTAGCATTGTTTTTGTTTAAAAGAATAAAAATATCTCCATCTTTACATGAAAATAGGAATGATGACAGTATGGTATGTCTGCTGGTGAGTATGAGAAACTGGGGCACAAACTTAAAAAGAGAGTATCCTATTTTTAATAATAAATAATGACAACCATTTTTTTATACCCCAGTTTCCCTACAGCTCTTAGCACTGTGACTTTCTATTGTGACATATTAAAAGTGTGGAAATTCTAGACTTTTCTAAGCATCAACACTATGCAGTGACTTGTGAAGATTATCAGAGAGGTGTTAAAGGAGACATAGGAGGAAAGCAAAGAGAAAGTATAAGGAATCATGGGCTCTCTCTCTCAGAAGATTTTCCAGGGAAATCTTTCTGTGGGGACTGGTCCATCTATTTCAGGCTTTTTTGGTAGGCTTCCTGTCTTTTTCACCCTCCTTACCCAACCCATTAGCAAATACTGTGGGTTCTATCTTTAAAGTAGATCTCAGGTTTGACAGTGGCTCACTATCTTCTTAGCTCTATTACTTTTCACATGAACAATTATAATAGCTTCTTATCTTCTCCCTGTTTCCACAGGTGGCTACATCTCTTCTCTGTAGAACAGACAGTTCCTGAGTTGAAGATCAGATCATACCAGTTCCCTGAATGAAACTTCTCAATGCCTCCCATCACTCTTAAGGTAAAATTCCAACTCCCTACCATGGTTCATGAGACCTTTGTTGGGCAGACTTCTAGAAGGGCCCTCGATGACCCCTGCCTCCTGGGATTCATGCTCTTACATAATTCCTTACGGAGTGTATGGCCTGGACCTACTCATTTGTTCTGACAAATAGAATAAGGCAAAGTGATGGGACCTGACTTCTATGATTAGATTGCAGAGACTGTGACTTCTATTTTACTGGCAGATTCTACTTCTCCCTTTGCTTACTTTGATGAAACAAGCTGCCGTGTTGGAGAGGCCCGCAAGACAAGGAACTGTGGGTAGCCTTTGGCCAAAAACCAGTGAGAGAGTGAAGCCCTCAGTCCAACAGCCCACAAGAAACTGAGTCATGAATTCAAAACCCTGTGAACGAGCTTGGAAGTGGATCCTTCTTGAGTTGAGACTTCAGATGACCACAGTCTTGGCCAACACCTTGATCATAGCCTATAAGAGACTCTGAAGCAGAGGATCCAGCCCAGCTGCACATGGATTTCTGATCTATAGGAGCTGTGAGATAACAAATTTTGTTTCAAGCCACTTATTCTTTTTTTTTTTAATGTTATTTATTTATTTATTTATTTATTTTTGGCTGTGTTGGGTCTTCATTTCTGTGCGAGGGCTTTCTCTAGTTGCGGCAAGCGGGGGCCACTCTTCATCGCAGCGCGCGGACCTCTCACTATCACGGCCTCTCTTGTTGCAGAGCAAAGGCTCCAGTCGGGCAGGCTCAGTAGTTGTGGCTCACGGGCCTAGTTGCTCCGCGGCATGTGGGATCTTCCCAGACCAGGGCTCGAACTCGTGTCCCCTGCACTGGCAGGCAGATTCTCAACCACTGTGCCACCAGGGAAGCCCCCCAAGCCACTTATTCTTGAGGTAATTTGTAACACAGCAATAGATAAGTAACACATGGCCCTGTAGGACCTGGCCCTTGGCTGCTGCTCAGACCTCACCTCCCTCTGCTTCCTTCTAACTTTTCTCCAACAACTCTACCTTTATTTATTCTTCTTGGACACACCAAGCTTATTCCAACTCCATGGATTTTATGCTTACTGTTTCCTGTGTTTGGAATGCTCTTACCCTAGACCTTCATATGGCTGTTCTTTCACATTTTTGGGCTTTGCTTCAATTATCACTTTTACATAGAAGCCCTGTCTGGTCTCCCTCCATGGATAAACTACAGCTACTGTCTCCATTTCCCTCCTTTTTTGCCCCCATCCCCTCCTCTGTCCCTTTATCCTGCATAATTTTCCTTCCTATTCTTACTATTTTTTATTTGTTTGCTTTTTATTGTCTGTCTCGTGCATTAGATTTTAAGCTCCATGAAAGTCAGGTTTGGTCTGTCCTCAGTGTCTAGAGTATATACTCACTCATTGAATATTTATTGAATTAAGGGATATATTTTACTACAACAAGTGGCATTTCTTCTTCGATAAAATAATGATGTTGGAACAAATGCAATTAAATCCACATCTATATCTAATCTTCTTGTTTTATGACTATTATAGCAAAGAGATGAAAGATAGCAAAGCAAAATTAGACCAGAATGAGATTTGGGGTAAGGATATTTTTTTGGAGCGAAAAACATGGGGCATGTGAGAAACTGTGGATAGAGAGGATGTGAGATTTGTGCCCTTGCACAAATACCATCTGGTCCACAGGTGCCCCATAGAGCTTTCTGTGATATAGAAATATTCTATTCTGTGCTGCCCAAGGCAGGAACCACAAACTACCCGTTGTTACTGAGCTCTTGAAATGTGGCTAGTGTGACTGGGGAACTGAGTGTCAATTTTTATTTCATAAATGTAAATTTAAACGGCCCTTTTAGATTCTAAAGGGTATAATTCCTCTTTGGCACTATGATCTTACCTTCATAATCTGCTCCCAGATGAAAGGTAAGGGCATATAAGGGTAGCACAGTTGTGTGGGTAGATTGACTGCAGAGACTGCTGAATGACAAAAGAGGGTATATCTTCCATGTACTTGCCTTAGATTTATATCGAAAAATTAAACTAGAAAAATATTTTTTGCATAGAAACAAAATGATACCATGGAATAGTACTCCTCAGTACTAATTAAGTGCCTTGCTATAAGAATGACAATTTTCTACATGTTTGAAATTTTTCTCTTCCCCCCTCATTTTATTTTTTTCTATTTTTTCAGTCCTATCACTGTGGTTTTGAACCCTGGTGAAAGTAATCAAAATAAGTGTTCAGTTTTTCTGCCACATCGAGAGCAATGTTGATTACTACCCAAGAATGTCTTTGTGGATGATTCTGAACTTGAAATAATACATTTGATTCCCATGTTCTTTGGGTTTATGATGTCTGTCTTGTCGTCTGGAATTTAAATCTCTGAGCTTCTGTATTTCTGCCCCTCTTCTTAATTATTATCCCTTTCGCCTCCCAGAGAGAATCTGAACCATCTTTTAACAAGTGCTAAATGCAATGAAATATCAACAGCCTCAGCTACACATTGTACTCAAGGGAACACCTCCTTAGCCTAGGTGCTCAGCTGTAACTCTTGGTTTCTTAAAGAGCCCACACCCTCATTTTTTCTTTGTTTGATAGAGATGTTGAAGGACACGTTTATTTTCCCAGATAATAATAATAATGACTCAAGGAAGTTTTCCGTAATAACACACTAATGGAATGCCATCTGTGATAGGTAGTGTGTTACACAGGACTTGAGATTAAAAGACTGGATTTAAATTTATGCTCTGCTCCATATTCATATGTGACCTTGAGAAAGTTGCTAAACATCACTGCTTAGTTTCCATTCTCTCACAAGCAAAACAGAGATGATAATATGCATGTCGCTGTGGGAACTTGCTAAATCCCTCTATATGAAAGCACTTCACACACAGAGCGAGGTGACGTGAGACTAAATTAACAACAACACAAAAAGTTGGGAGCTCATCTTAGTTTTAGGAACTGTGATTGAACTTTTTCTCTCTTGGGACGTTTATCAGCTCCTCCCCCATCCTGAATTCCCCCTCCTAACATGTAGGTCTCACCTCAGATGTCACCCTTAAAAGAGGACCTCCCTAACCTCTCTGTGTCTGTAACAAATTACCCTACTTTAAGCATAGCTCTTAGTAATGTCTGAAATGATCAGATTTATTTATTAGTCTCTGTGTGTATTACCTGCCACTCTTCCCACACCCCTGAGGATATAAATTTCTCAAGGACAAGTATGCTCACTATTTTGTTTACTTCTGTATCCTTAGTGCCAGAAACATTGTCGGCATATAGTAAGTGCTCAATAAATAATTTGTTGACTGACGAACCCCCAGGAACACTCTTAAATTCTTCAGAAGCCAGCTGCTTTTTCATAATAGGTAATATTCACCGAATTTATGAACTTTCTCTTGTATTATTTACCCTTAACATCTTGGCTACTATGAAAGTCATATTTCCTTCTAGATTCATTGTGGGTGGCTATGGGAAATACAGATAATTTGTCACCCTGAATCCAGGTTAAGAGTTTTGGCAAAGAGTTCTACAGCTCACTACAAAGCTCTGTTAAATTCCCCACTGGATATCATTACAGCCTATAGTCTGCTAAGATAGATCTAGATATATGTTTAGACCTAAAAAAGAGGTCATTAGTGTCTATATGCTACACTTTTATCACACAACCCTCAGTGGAGTTATTTCTCTGCAGGTTGTGTAAAATTCATAAAGTAATTTTGGATTGCATGTAATTAATAATCAAATATTTTTATTATGCCACCCTTGCTGGCATGAGTTGAAATAGTGGTCCATCAGCAAACATTTCAGGAAGTTTTCTCTTGCTATTTGCTAGTGCCCCAGCAAGGAGACTTTTGTTGTGATGGGCACCCACCTTTTCCAGGCTCTGGGGAACAGAAGGAATTTCTGGTGCCCCTAATGTGTCACTATCCTAGAGAATGTAATCTGCTGCTTAAAACATACAGCCAACAAAGAGAAAGATGCTCAAAGTAACACAGTGATTCAATAGCAGAAGAATTACTAGACTTGACCTCCCCCTTTTGGGGTGAGACTACTATATTTTGGCATCAATTGATAAATTCAAAGCATTTTCTTGTGGCAGATGTTTTATTTTTCTTAGTGGACCTCAAAGCAGGAAAACTCCTCCAAGTCATGTGACGTATCAGCCGAGGAGCAATTCCCAAGTGTCTCCTTGTACTCTGAGGATTTGCAAAGAGGAGTTAGAAACTTTCCTATACATAAATTAGCCAAGGGTGTTAATTACTTTGTTTTCACAAGTTCATATGTTGGGGCCCTCTGATGGTTAATTCATGAACCACCATGTTAAATAAAAACAGGAAAGTTTTTTTTTTTTTTCCTGTCATGTGGTGTATAAGTGACAATGGCATCTTGGCATCAGGCACATCTGTTTTGAATTACTTGTAATATTTAAGAAGAAAAATATTAGAGGTGCTGTCTTTTAAGAGTGTTTTTTTTTGTGACACATTTATAATGATTTTGAACTAAAATTCTCTTGGTAAATGATGCTATCTGCCAATCAAAAATCTTATTGAGTCCCTTTTTCTATGAGCCCGAGTATGCAGGAGAATAAAAGAACAATAGAAGCAAAATGCAGCTGGACCAGAGACTGTCCTATGTTTGGCCACTGCTCTGCCTGACTTGGTCTTTAGTTTTCAGAAGTTTGACGATGATGTGTTTTGGTATGGATTTCTTTTGGTTCACTCAGCTTTTTGAATCTATACATTTATATCTTTTGCCAAATTGGGAGATTCAAACCATTACGTCTTTGAGTATTTTTGTCATCTTTATCAAGGACTCAGGTCCCATAAATGTTAAATCTTTTGTTATATAGTTCCATAGGTCTCTGAGACTATGGTAATTTTTTTCAATCTATTTTCTCTCTCTCTCTCTCTTCAGATTTGATAATTTAATTTATATTGATCTATCTTCAAGTTTACTGATTCTTTTCTCTGTCCCTTCCATCCTGCTGTCCAGTCCATCCACTGAAATATTTTTTTCCAGTTATCATATTTTTCTGTTCTAAAATTCCCATTTGGTCCTTCCTTATAGATTTTATTTCTTTGATGAGACTTTTCATTTTTCACTTGTTTCAAGTGTGTTTGTAATTGCTCATTAAATCATACTTATAACGGCTGCTTTAAAATTTGGCTTCAGTGACTTCAGCATCTTTGTCATGTTGGTGTTGGGACTCCTTGTTACTGCTGGATGATGGCCGGGGTCTAGTTCCCCAGTAGATCTCCACTGATACCTCTCTGGCTGGGAGACCTAAGAGTAACTTGTTACTACTGCACGCATGGCCTCTACTGACCCCACAGAGCAGTGGGGTGGCCTCATTACCCCTGGGTAGTGGTGCAAGTCCTCCTCACCACCAGGCCTCCACTGACACTTCCCTTGCAGGGAGGTAGAGAGGGGCCTCATTATTACCATCTGTGGGACTCCACTGAACCAGGTGTGGGTGGGGTCCTTGTTACAGCCTGGAGAAAGTGGAAGTCTATGTTTCCCATTTAGACTTTGTTGAAGCGGGTGGGAGTGGGCCACACATTTCATTTAATCTTTTTCTGATATTCGGCTGGAGTCAAGTGCTGCTTGTTTAAAAGTTTCTGTCTTGCTAGATTCTCTTTTCCTGGTCTCTTGGCTAGTGAGATCAGGCTTTCATTGGGGCTTGTTTGGGTCTGCATCCATTGAAGTATTTCCAGGTTGTCAGCTTCAGCTTCTTCGGCTCCAAGTCTGGGACATATGAGGCAACAAGAAACCACCCAGGGGACTCACCACTGGGTGATTCCTTGAGTCCTGAGATCCATAGCCTGTCTGCCTTCTACTCTCCACATTTCAATGTTTTCTAAGGTTTGTTTATAGATAATGTCCAAGAGTTTTAGTTGTACATAGTGGAGGCATAGGCAAAAGTGTGTTTACTCCATCTTCCTATAAGTAAATCCTTCCATGCTTACGTTTTTACTTTTGTTTATTTATTTTCTTTTACAAATACATTTTTGAAGCATTAGGAATTTATTTTGGTATAAAGAATAAGAGAGGGACCAAGCAAAGCCACCACCTTTTCCTTCTTGCTTCCTCTTTCAAGACTTCCCTTAAAATCCTCCTTGGGTCCCAAGCAATCAGTCACCCTGTCTGAATCACCCCTTTGCATTTTGTACTTACCTCAATGAGCTCTTTTCTTGCCATGTTATAATGGTTTGTCTTCCCATGTGATATTCTCAAAGGCAGTGGATAATTCTGGATCTTTTCCTGTCCTCTCCTTCCTACCAGCACTTAGGCTAGTGGCTGACGAGGAGGAGAGACTCAGCTGATGCTTGTTGAATGACTGCATGAAGGAGAGAATGTTTTACCTTCAGCTGCAATTCCTTGTATCTTTTGGACATGCGAATGAGCAACTTTTCACCTTTGATCATAACAGACTTTTCTTAGTAATACTGGACCATGGCCATGGCCTGGACAACCTCTGTGTAAGCCATCTCTAAAAAGGCCTAGGAAAGAAAGGAAGGACAGGTATTGGACCTGACTTGAATGGTCTTAAATAAAATTTCATACAAGGTATGATTCCCTGTATAGGAAGTTCAAGTATAGGCAAAACAGATTGATGGTGACAAGAGTTAACAGTTGAGCATTCCTCTGGGGTAAGTGTAGGGTATTGACCAGGAAGGGAAATGAGGAAAACCTCTGAGGTTCTGGAAATATTCTATGTCTTGACTTGCATGGTAATTACACGGGTTCACACATGTAAAAAAATTAATGGAGTTGTACCCTTAAGCTAGTGAACTTTAGAGTATGTACCTCAACTAAAAGAAAAAAAAAATCAGTATGAGAAAAAAAAAAAGATAGGAACCAAGCACTATTTTTTCTCTCCAATAACCAACCAGTTATCCTAATGACATTTATTAAATAATCCATGTTTTCCTCATAGACTTAAAGTACCACCTTTATAATGTATCAGATTCCTGTGTATACCTGGAGATGTTTCTAAATTCTCTACTCTGTACGTTGATCTATTTGGCCTCCAGTTCTGAAACGTTTTGGCAGGTCTGATTTATCCTTTTTTTAAAATTTATTTTATTTATTTATTTTTGGCTGCCCTGGGTCTTTTTTGCTGCACGTGGGCTTTCTCTAGTTGTGGCGAGCGGAAGCTACTTTTCATGGCAGTGCACCAGCTTCTCATTGCGGTGGCTTGTCTTGTTGCAGAGCACAGGCTCTAGGCGTGCAGGCTTCAGTAGTTGTGGCACGTGGGCTCTAGAGCGCAGGCTCAGTAGTTGTGGCGCAAGGGCTTAGTTGCTCCGCGGCATGTGGGATCTTTCTGGACCAGGGCTTGAACCTGTGTCCCCTGCATTGGCAGGTGGATTCTTAACCACTGCACCACCAGGGAAGCCCTGATTTATCCTTATTAATCTTCTTTATCAGAAAATTTAACGGTATTCCTGAATTTTGTTTTACAATATGAATTTTAGAATAAGCTTGTCAATTAAAAATAAAAAGCCTGTTTATAGTATCCTGTTGGAAATACTGAATATATCATTACATTTTGGGATAACTGGGCTATTTAAAATATTTAGTCTTCCTCTATGAGAGCACAATACTCAGTTTATTGATGTCTTCTTTTATGTATCTCAGGAGAGTTTTAATATTTTTTTCATAGAACTTTTGCAAAAGCCTTATTAGGTTTATTCTTTATTAGATATTTTATTCTTTCTTTAAGCTGTTATGGTATATGAGATCTCTTGTTCTATTTCTGTCATAAATTGCCTTTGCTTTTTCTTTATGATTTGCTATTTTGTCTGTTTTCAGTGATTCAATTTTGGAATATTTTTCTCGTGATAACTTAGAATTATTTCAATTTTGTATTTAGAATGTAACTAAATCCTATTTTGGATTTGTTTTTCATTTAGAAAATATCTATTGTTCTTCCCTATAAAGATGAGAACATTGGCAAACTTTTAATATCTTTTACTTCCTTCCCTGGAACACAAATTTGGCCGGTATATCTGTATTTTCTTTATCACCTTTAAATAATCTCTTTAAGTGGATTCTGGATTCTTTACTCTCAATTCTTTTAAACACATCTATTTCCCAGATCCAAGACGTTTTAACCTATAGCTTTTGCTGAAGGGGAGTGATGCTTTCTTCCCTTTGATGTGAGTAAGAGTTTGGGTATTAACATAGGAAAGTCTTGAGGGAAAGGCTATGAAGGTGTTAGATCCTTGGTTTTCCAGAAGGAAAGTCAATTTTGGCCTCTATGTGCCCCTTTCTCCCACCCTCTACCCACCGCCTTGAGAAGAAATTAAACTCACAGAGTCCCGTGCATCCCCAAGGCTGGGAATATATATGGAAATAAGGAGACAGGTCCCTTGATGGGAACGTCTCAGAATTTTGCTGCCCTAGGAGGTGAAGAGTGTGACATTCCTACCACTCTCTAGGTGACTTCAGGTAAAGGCTCCCAGCTGCTGGCCTAAGCGTGTCACAGCCAGAGAGGGAAGGAGCAATCAGAAGAAGCTTCTAAAGAAACAGAGATGCTGGAGGAGACTACTAACAACCTGAAGAAAAATAAAATGCCTTCTACGGAGAGTCATGTTGAACCAAAAAATGAACTTAGCTAAAATATAATTTAGGTAAATTTTAAAAAATTACCTAAAATATAATTTAGTGCCTGACTCAAAGGCTGGTTAATGTTGTTCATTTTGTCAAGACTGCACTCCATATCCTTGACTATATTCCTGCACTGCCTAAATCTTTTGTTGCTTCTTATGTGATTTTTATGTCCAAAGTAAATTTCATTTTCTCTTTAATTTCTAGCCCAAGAATTTTCAGTTCACTTTTTGGTTCTTCCACTGCTTTATCCCTTTTTTGAGCTCTTTTTTCAGAGAGGTGATATTTCCTTTAACGTCTTTGACTTCACACAGATTTTCTTGTTCCTAATTATCACTTGTCCCAATTAAAAAAAATGCCAGCAGTCCACATATTAACTAAGGCTTCCCATGTTTTGTTTATAATATTGAGGAACTGGTAAGCTTGTGGATCCATTTTGCAGTGGATCCACATATGTTTGTGGCTATGGTCACTTGCAATTCTTTGCAAAAGAGAAGAAAGCAATTAGAAACACCTATTGTGTTCTGGTACAATGCAGGGCACTTTACATACTCTTTCACTGAATCCTTGAGAGCAAGTGAAAATGTACAGAAAGAAAAATCTCTCTTTAATTCAAGCTTCAAGCTCTTTCCATTATTGTGGTGACCACTTCCTGCCCTAATACAAACTACTTCCTCCTCCTCATGGATACCAGAATGTTTACTTAAGACATCTTTCTTTTTATCAAGACTTTGATCCTTTAGAGAACTGAGTCAGACATTCTCCAGTATTTAAAGGGATTACGAGCTCCTTGCACATGAACGTGGATGACATGTGAGCATTTTGCCAATAATGTGAGATCTAGGCACTTCAAGAAGAGTGTCAGAGATTTTTAGCAGGAAAACAGCGAATAATGAAGAAGACAGGGGAACTGAATACAAAACATTTAACAATTTTGTTCTAGACCAAACCTGTGTAAGTGCTGAGATGGAGGATTGTACCAATAGATAAATGCCTTCTAATTACTAGTTCTGCCCAAAGGAGGGAAAAAGAATTGTATACAAACTGTAAGAACAGGTGAGAAATCGATACGGAGAAATCCAGCTAAAGACGAAGAGGATGCTGGCTGCAGCAGTGGTCCTAGAACAGGTGTACGTATCATCAGAGAGGCTGGTTATAGGTGATGTAATGTGAGGGGCCCTGGGGAGCATTCCCTCTGCTTCCACTCTCCCTCCTCTTCCCTGTTCCCATGACTCACAACTCCACCTTGAGTGGACAGCTCTATCACCAGTTTGTCTTTTTCCTGCCAGAGTTCACTTCAGTTCAACTCACCGTGGGTCTAGACAATCATTATGTGTGATCCTTGGGAATCATAGGCTGGATTATTTACTAAATATTAGTTAAGGTTATTCCTTTCATGTAAAATATTTTCTTAATCATTTTCACAAATTATTTAATGATTTCCTTTCAAGAGTACCCATTATCAATCTAGCTTAAAATGCTCTGTCCCATAGCTCTTCTTTCCACTGTTGCCTTGCTGACGATAGATTACTTGCTATGTAATGCTTCGCTGGGCTTTTTCTACAACTATCAGACTGTAACCTTTTTAACTGCAGGGCTCTGCTTTAAATAAGCATCTATCACAATATACCATTGGCTGTGATAATGACCTAATACTTGCTGCTTGAAGAAAGGATTAAAAAATAAAGAAAGAGTTTTCTCAACTTTTGTTCCTCCTCCCCACCTGTAAGCATATCTATAATTGTAGACTTCCTTGCCCACTTTGCTTTTGTTCCAGAGATAGAAATTTCTCTCTTCGGAAGCAAATTATCTGCCTCTGCTACAGATTCGTACCCTTTGTGTCGCCATTTTCTAGAATGTTTAGTCCCTCCATTCTTCACTACTTTCTGGATTCTTCTCTCGGCACCTCACCCTCTCAACTGTCTCTCATCTTTAAAAACCTAACCAAAGAAACACAGACATCCCTCTACAGTATTTTTAATGGATTAGATGACGATGGTAACCCATTATCATAATCCTGTGTCCAAGTGAAGTAGTAAGCAGAAGTAAGATTGTCACTGTTGATGGAGAAAAGGGAGTGGTTTTAAGGCATGTTAAGCAATTTCCCTTTTAGCTGGCATGTGAATCTGATTATCCCACTCTATTGCTATTTCTTTCAGTCATTCTCATTGATCCTCTGTTTAGCCACTTTATCTCTTTTCCCTTCACATCCAAGTTTATGAGACATCATTGTCTACCTTATGCCTTCCATGCACTCCTGTCCCCTTAGTTATCCCGTGGTGCCCTGGACACTTGCTTCTGTCACAGTGGTCTGGTGAACCCCCCATGACTGCCTCCATGTTTTCCTTGTTACCAGGCTAGTGGACATTTTGCAGTGTCTCTTGGCTGCATTTGACTCTATTTTCCACCCCTACATTTTGAGACTCTATCCTAATTTAATTCCAGATCATCTCTCTCTTCAGCTTCTCCTTCTTCTCTGGTTGTTCCTTCTCAGTCCCCCATGGACATTTCTCCCTCCACTTCCTCTTTAAAAGGTAGAGTTCCTCAAACATGTGTCAATGCCTTTCTTCCCACACTCAAACCCTCCTTGAGAGAGCTTATCTTTCCTTATGTCTTCAAACACCTCCTATATGCTAATGGCTTTCACATTTTTTATTTCTAATCCTGATCTGTCCTCGCACTCTAGGTCGTAGATCCAACATCTCTCATGGTCACTGACCTACAACAAATCCAAACAGGACCACTCCACCCCATCCTGCGTCTCTTCCTGTACTTCCTGTTTTGAGGGATTAAGGATACTGGGTCATCAACATAAGGATCACTTATGGTGAGGGTTTATTCCTCTCCTTCACCTCCAAATGTGGTCTCTTATCAAGCCCCGCCTATCCACACTGCCACTGCTTCAAGTTCTTTTTTTCCATCCTCACTGCCACTGACTTCATTCATGTTCTTAAGCTTTTCCTCCTGAATTATTGCAAGAGTCTAAAACCGCTTCCCATAGTACATCAAAATGACCTTCCTAGAATGCATTTCTGCCTTGGATGAAGCTCTATCTCCCTAGAAGACTGAGAAGCACTGAGACTTCTTCGTGATCTGGCCCCTGCCAGCTTCTCCTCACACCTCCCACCTCTTTTTCCCTCCCTCACTCTGGGCACCAGCTGTGCTGAACACGAAATATTTCCCATAAGTCTTACTTGTGCTTGCCATCTGCCCCAACACCCTTCATTTCCTGCAGCCATCTCTCATCCTGGATAATTCTTATTTTTCCTTTACGACTTCAGTCAGGCATCCTGACCTCTGTGAAATTTTCCCCGCATCTTTAGCCATCTCACCCCAGACTAGGTTAAGGTGCCTTGTTTATTCTCTTAGCTCCCTAGGCATGCCTGTTTCTATCACTGTTCTTACCAAACTGCAATATAAATGCCTGTTTATTCATTATTTTTCTTTACTTATAAAGCCCTTTCACTGCTCTGAGAAAAGTGATTGTTTCTTAATTTTTCTTTGTATTTCTCAAAACTAGCACAAATACTTTTTTACTGATGCATGAACAAGACTCTAATCTAATTAAAATACCAAGTTTTTTAAAAAAATAGATCTTTATTGGAGTATAATTGCTTCACAATACTGTGTTAGTTTCTGTTGTACAACAAAACAAATCAGCCATATGCATACACATGTCCCCATACCCCTTCCCTCTTGAGCCTCCCTCCCATCCTCCCTATCCCACCCCTCTAGGTCCTCCCAAAACACAGAGCTGATTTCCCTGTGCTATGCTGCTGCTTCCCACCAGCCAACTATTTTACATTTGGTAGTGTATATATGTAGGTGCTACTCTCACTTCGCCCCAGCTTTGCCCTCCCACCACATGTCATCAAGTCCATTCTGTATGTCTACCTCTTTTTTCCTGCTCTGCAACTAGGTTCATCAGTACCATTTTTTTTTTTTTTTAGATTCTATATATATGCATTAGCATATGGTATTTGTTTTTCTCTTTCTGACTTACTTCACAAGCTAGAAACAATAAATGCTAGAAAGGGTGTGGTGAAAACGGAACCCTCCTACACTGTTGGTGAGAATGTAAACTGATACAAGCACTATGGAAAACAGTATGGAGGTTCCTTAAAAAACTAAAAATAGAACTACCATATGACCCAGCAATTTCACTACTGGGCGTATACCCTGAGAAAACCTAATTCAAAAAGAGACATGCACCACAATGTTCACTGCAGCACTATTTACAATAGCCAGGACATGGAACCAACCTAGATGCCCATCAACAGATGAATGGATGAAGAAGATGTGGCACATATATATAATGGAATATTACTCAGCCATAAAAGGAATGAAATTGAGTTATTTGTAGTGAGGTGGATGGACCAATTGTTTTAATTGAATTGTTTTAATCTAAATTCCCTTCTAAGCATTGCTCATTTGCAGACATCATTTTCCTTAATGTGTCTGCATTTTTATAGTGTGCCATTAATCTTAACATTATAGAATATTGATTCACAGTCATCACAATCATTTAAATGTAGAAGTGATATTCCATTAAATTGATGTATTATCACTTATTTGCATGTTTCTCTATTACTGACCACTTTAATTGTAAGCACTTCTTTTTATTTATAAAGATAATGATTCTACAAATCTGACATGGCATTTTCTCCCTTTCACCATCAATTAGGTGCTTAGGGGAAAACTAGGATCTTAAATAAGAAAGGTGCACTATCATCTGGCCTGGCCTGCATATATTGGAGGATGACATACTCAAATATAATTTTGTCTTCTATAATTTCAGTTTTCCTGTAATATTTAATTTTTGGAATTATTAAGATGAAAATCATGCCAAAAACAAGGAATTAATGCTGGCACATCCTCTTAGCACTGTTGAAGCATGTCTATTAAAATTGGACTCATATCCTGTTTGAAATCTGTACCAGGTTGCAGCTTAGAACAAACTGGCACTTGGGTTCTTAATTCTTAACCTGAACAAATGCCTGCAATGGATTGTCCTGTTCTCTGTTGCTCTGGGTTTGCTCCGATGGAAGCAGTTGCTAATGGTTGAATGCTGGCTGAGGTAAGAGAGCTGCTGTTTTGCCCCCGAAAGGAGGTATAAGACTGTGTTATGGACTGAAGGTTTGTGCTCCCCCAAAGTTCATGTGCTGAAACCCAGACCCCCAATGGGATGGTAATAGGAGGTAAGGCCTTTGGGAGGTAACTAAGTTTAGATGAGGTCGTGAAGGTGGGTCCATTGAGATCAGTGTCCTTATAAGGAAAGAAACAGACTACAGCTCTCTGCCGTGTAAGCACACAGTGAGAAGGTGGCCGTCTGCCAGTCAGGGAGAGGGCGCTCACCAGGAATGAAATTAATCAGCACCTTGATCTTGGAGCCTCCAGAAATAAATATTGTTTAAGTAATCCAATCTATAGTAACTTGTCATAGCAACCTGAGTTGACTGAGACAGACCATATAAACTGGAAGAAGAGGGTTCCAGCCATTTTGAGGATAGAAGACGCTCAAGACTTCAAGACTTTCTTCTTAATGTTTACAATTGGATTCCAAATTTTTTATCTTCCTGGTTATTCATCTTTCAGTAAGCTTCAGTATTGACAACTTTCTTAAATGTAAGATTCCCCAAGCACACTATTCTAGATGTGGCCTGGTTAGCATTGAGAAGTGGGTCTATTATGTTCCTAATTCTGACCCATTGTCCACTAGTATAGCAAAAGTTTACATTTTTGTTTCTTTTTAGTAACCTCATCATTATTTAAAAATTCAATTCAATGACTACTTATAATAAATAATGTTAACTCTCTCCTTTTCAAGGCAATCTTAGGTTTTAAAATGTGGAACGAGAGGCACAAATCTGCTGGTTAGGAGTGAGAATTTCAGGCCCTGTAGGAAGGGGGGAAGGTGTCCTTATAGGGCAGTGGGAGAGTTTCTTTTGAATAGACAGGATTTCATCTCTCTGAACTCATTCCATATGCTTCGTTTACTCAGCCTAGGCATGTGGTCAACCTTGATTAGCACAATTTGACCTCATGTTGCTACTGCTATTCTTTGTTAGAGAAAATCTCATCTCTCTTTACCAATTGCATGCCCAGTTGACAATGAAATGTGCATTACTTGTTTGTTCAGTAATTAATTAAATTAATTCTTTCTGCTAATTTTGAGTTTCCAATATATGTCCTACGCTTTGGGAAATATAAAGGAGCATATAACATGCTCTTTTATGATTAGATTAGGTTGTACATTATAAAATGTTAGATTGACAATAATCAAATGTCAAAGTATTTTGGGGGCGAACTTCTTGCTAAATCTGAGTATCATGACAGACATACTACTGCTCATCAATATTTCTAATTCTCCTTTCCTTCTTGGCCTTTTTGAGTGTTACAGTTCCCTGACCCTTAAAGGCAGGCATGGCCAAGAGCCTTCTTTTGGTAGCAAAATATGAGCAGAGTGATGTGTGTCACTTTTACAAAAAATTATTTAAGAGTAGTGTGGTATCAACCCTGTTGCAGGAAACTATGAAACTTTCTTGAGAGGTTGGGATCATGAGTTGGTAGAATCTGCATAATCCTGGGTCCCTGAATATTACAATGAACCAAGCCCCTATATGACTAATGTTGGACAAGTAGCCTGCATGCCATTCATAGCAGGTGCTCACTAAATATTTTTGGGCAAAGCCATGTATGAATAAATGAAAATCTCTTAAGGTAATTGTCTCCACTTGGGGTGCTATAACAAAAATACCATAGATGAGTGGTTTATAAACAATAGAAATTTATTTCTCACAGTTCTGGGAGATGGAAGTCCAAGATCAGGGTGCCAGCACAGTCAGGTTCCAGTGAGGGCCTTCTTCAGGGTTGCAGACAGATGACTTCTTATATCCTTACATGGCAGAGGGCAGAGCAGCAAAACAAGCTCTCTTGTGACTCTTATAAGGGCACTAATCCCATTCACGAAGGCTCCACCCTCATGACGTTGGCTAATTCTTATCAACTCCCAAAGGTTCCACCTCCTAATAGCATCACTCCTGGGGGGTAGGGTTCAACATATGAATTTTGGAGGAACACAAACACCCAGCCTTTACTGTTTCCTTTAACAGTAATGCAAAATCTTGGCTCTGATATTGCCAGAAGTTGTCTTTATTCTGTAGGGCTAGTATTTTTTTTTCTAATATTTATCTCAGGATCTTTATGCTTTCTCTATGAAAATTAAGTTTGAAAAAATATCAATTTTTTAACCAAAGAATGTAAGTACTCAAAGTTAATCATTTTCTTGCTTATGTAGACGATCCCTAAATGAGAGAGATGTGAACTTATCCTATTTTGCTTCAGTTTTCTTATATTGAATGTTTATCCTTTAAAAACTATTTTTGAGAAAAAATGGATCTTTTTCTTCTTAAATAAATATTGTCCTACTAGGAATTTTACATGATACATTGACTAAAGCTATGCCTGAAATATATATTTTACTACACTTTGAATAAGTAAGGATGTATTTCACATGAAAGAAATCACAGAATCTGAAAGCTAAATAGAACCTGAGCATTATGTACTTTATTCCTTCTTTGTAACAGGGGTAGAGAAGTTAAAGTCAGAGAAAGTAGAAGAAAGTTCCTGTCTTTCAGAAACATCCTGTTTTGGACCACAGAAATATTTAATTAGTCAATTTTTATGTCTATTAAAATGGAAAGCTTTACAATCATACTAGGAGAAATATTTTAGCAGTTTAAAGTGACACCATCCATTTCAGATTTTAGATAACAGCAATCAGAAGCATGTTAATTGCCACTTTGATATTTACTACCTACAGTAGTAGAGAGAAAGGGAAGGGCTTCATTAGTGATTTATTGATCAAAGGAATAACTTTTATCAGATGGGTAAATGATTTTAAAGTGACTAACATGGACTTGTCAATCTAGCAAAAAGTGAAAAAAAAAGAGAAAACATCATTTCTCCTTTTAATTATGTTTTACCATTTTAACAAATGAGGGTGAGTGTGATGCATTTGTACTGGTTCTAATAATGCCAGCTAATTCTCACCATGTCACTAGTTTCAGATGTGACTGGTATCTGCATCTCCTTGGGACTACCTTCGTCAGAAGAGTGGTTCAAAGGAGAGTTCCTAGCTAGAAATATGTTTGAGAGCTGGTATCTCAAATCATGCCAGGCTCTTGGTAAGTATTTGTTAAAAATGATACTTTAAACCTTGTCATATGGGGAAAACAGTGGTCTGTTGAGTGTAAATTTATTTGCAAAGTTACAGGCTATGGAAAGGTAAAGAATATATTTCGTGATTATGTAGAATGTCAGGAGAAGCAGATTATTGTACTTGAGAGGAGGAATGCAGTGCAGTAGAGGCTACAGTAGCAGTTGGAGACATTTATTGTTATATTGTAAAAATTAGCTTAATTCTGCAATTAGCAGGTGAGTGGGTGATCTTTATTTTTCCCCTGCTTAATTTGATTGACAGGTTTATTCTTGATTGTAGCTGAATATGCATTATTTCCAAATGTGCACTAAAAGAAAGGAAAATGGTTTACTTCCCATTTTCCTTGGTGTCAATAAAAGAACTATTCTGAGAACTGGACTGTTTGAACAAAATGAAGATTATGCACAGAGCACTTTGATAAACTAATCAACACTTCTTTCCCACATTTGTATTGAAAATCAATTATTTTCATCAATTTATCATATGCACTAAAATGAAACATGACTAGAAAGGCCAGTTCCATTTTGTTTTCCATTGTTTAAATAGAACCCTACTTAGTACTTGTGTATCATCTATTCATTTAAGTACCACCTTAGACTCTTAGCATCTTTGATAAAGCATTTTCAAGAGTCTGGCATTAGGTATACTTTTTTTTTTTTTTAAATTATTTATTTATTTATTTATTTATTTATGGCTGTGTTGGGTCTTCGTTTCTGTGCGAGGGCTTTCTCCAGTTGCGGCAAGTGGGGGCCACTCTTCATCGTGGTGCGCGGGCCTCTCACTATTGCGGCCTCTCTTGTTGCGGAGCACAGGCTCCAGACGCGCAGGCTCAGCAACTGTGGCTCACGGGCCTTGTTGCTCTGCGGCATGTGGGATCTTCCCAGACCAGGGCTCGAACCCATGTCCCCTGCATTGGCAGGCAGATTCTCAACCACTGCGCCATTAGGGAAGCCCAGGTATACTTGATATATAAGCATTTCTGCAGTTAATTTGAATGCATGGAAGAAAACAAAGCATAGAGGTTTGTCTTTTTTTTTTTTTTGAATTTTGTTTTATTTATTTTTTTATACAGCAGGTTCTTATTAGTTATCCATCTTATACATATTAGTGTATACATGTCAATTCCAATCTCCCAATTCATCCCACCACCACCCCCCAGCATAGAGGTTTTTAAAATACTTATCTGAAATAAGACATTCGTAAGAAATGTATTTTATTTTTATCAAAGTCACAGAATTTCACAGCTAACATCTGTTCCATGCAAGGAAACATGCCTAAACTATACCTCCGCCATGCGTATGCCACTGTACAAAGTTACTGATGACATATAGAAGTGACGTATAGTAGTTACTAGTTTTGTTTTAGGCAAAATGACAGATTTTGAAAGACACAGAACATTGACCCTGTAACAAGCCTTTGAGCTCAATGTTATTTGAAGGATTGTAGACCCCTTATTGATAATTTCCACGTTTAAAACCACAACAAATACTGCTTTAGGAAACACTCCTACAAAATCTGTCAAATAAATCATTGTGGTGGTACTGAAAATTGTTTCAATTATGTTTAAGTAAATAATTCTATGTTGCCTCATGTTTGATCTTTATACTGTCCATTTTTAATAAATAAAAATTATTTTATTGATATATAGCCAAAGTGAATAGTTATATCATGATGTACAATTTTTAAAAATAAATTCTCACAAATAAATATATGGCAGACAACATCAATAGGTCCAAAATTGTAGGGCAAATTTATTAGAATGGGAACTCTTCAGTACTTATAAGTCTAATAAAATATATTATATAGCTATTTAAAATTTATAATAATCAGATGGGTGAAAGAAATTGGAGTAAGAAGTAATATTTATACAGTAAGTTTAAAAGATATTCATCTTTTTATTTTATCTCAATCTTTGGCTTATTTTATATATATATATACAAAATTCAGAATTGTCTTTTGTTTTATTCTATAGACTGAATATAACAACACTCTCTATTGGTAAGAAATGTCAACAATCCAATGTCTTTGTACACGTGGCATTTTATACATTCTTTTCACATAACACTTATCCTCCTTGTCTTGGAGGCTTTCTTTCTGTTTCTTACATCTCTCATATCCAATCAGCAGAGAATATTTTCAGGCCCAAATGGTGCTGACACCCCAAGCTGCATGATTGTTAAGCAAAACAGGATGTCTTGCAACATTTTATAAACAAAGTTTTGGTACCCTAATATCAAACACCTCCTGGGTTCAGAAATCTACTACCGCTCTGCCCCACCTCCGCTTCCACACCGCTACAGTATTTTCTAGTCTTAGTACTATGTTGCTTCAGATTTCACCTAGTTTTCCTTTATAGAAAAACTCGGTAAGAGAGAGATGGGTTTTTGTTTTGCTGCCACCGGGAAGTGCTCAATTCTGCAGTTCATAGATGACACACACTCTGCTTTTTAATAAGACAAAGCAGTCAACTTTTTTCTTTTATATACTCTTCAAAAAACCAGTTATGCCTTGCTGTGCATTTCCAGTCTTTATGCCCTATTAATAAGACCCTGTCACCAGGGTGGTAGCAGAGACTGTGGGAATATTAATTTCTCTACTTGAATGCACTTATAAACAGGGCTCACAGGACAGATATTTTATCCTATAGTTGAAATCAGTACAATAATCTTATCTGACAACTTTTGTCACTTTTTTTTTGGTAAGGTATTGAAAACTTTTAAAAACGTAAGATTAGGTCTCTGTAGCTTTAACCAAGGCTCCCTAGGATAAGGAATGGAGCAATTAACCATGAATGTAACGTGGTGTAGAATATTCAGTACTGTACATGGAGCCAGGAGGCCTGGGTTCTAGTGCTGCCTTTGTCACATACACCCCTGTGACTTTCCTTATGCCAATTCACTTCACGACACAGGATGCTAGTTCTCCCTCGGATCAACCATTGAATCCGTGCTCCTTGACTATCGCATCATCTAGACCAAGAGATCCCAAATGTGGTATGTAGATCCTAGGGGATCCTCAACACTCTTTCAGGAGGACTGCAAGGTCGAAAACTACTTTCATAATAGTATTAAAATTGAATGTCTTTTTCACTGAAGGTACAAAAGCAATGGAGTGTAAAACTGATGGCACCTTAGTGTGAATCCAGCCGGTGGCACTAAACTCTACAAGCAGACATTGATCTTTTTACCACCACACGTCCACCGTGAAAAAAAAGTTTGCTAGTTTCAGTTGAAGATGTCTTTTATGAAGCAGAAAAAATTATCAATTTCATTAAGTCTCTAACCTTGAGGACACATTGTTTTAATATGCTGGTGATGATGTGTAATGGTTTCTGAGGAAAAACACCTATCCCAATGCTTGAGTCGTGAGCTGAACTAGTGGCTTTTTCATGGGACATTAGTTCCACCTTCAAGAACAGCCAACAGACAAACTATGATTTTTCAGACTTGGCTATTTGGTAAACGTTGTTCTCCAAAATGAATTAAGTGAGGCCTGTCCCTTCAAAGAAAACAAAAGAAAGTGTAGCTAAGAAAAAGTTGGAGATTTCAAATGAAAATAAGAATTTTTGAAAATGTGTTTTCACCACTGTTTGAGGGCTTGACAATTTGTAAAGACTTTTCTGATAAGATTGCTGGTTGTTACAGATGAATGTTGGTGGCCCCCAAGATTTATGTTCTGAAGCCCTAATCCCCAGCGTGGTGGTATTTAGTGGTGGGACGTTTGGGGGTTGTTAATGAAACAAAAAACAGGCCCAAAATGGAGTTGTTTATGCTTTGCCCCATGTCACCAAACCAAGACTTAATTATAGTTTCGGCTCTCCTAGAAGAGACTCTTAAACTAGTTAATCAGGAATTGCCTGTCAGCAGAAGATAGATAATCTGCCTGGTAGACCCCTGCCATCCTCTAAGAAAAGTCACCTTGCAATAGCTAACCTGCCTTTCTGCCTAATATAACTTCCTGGTTCCCACTTTCTCTGCTTATAAGTCTTTCATCTTATGCAGCTCATCAGAATTCCTTCCTATCTGCTAGACTGGATGCTGCCTGATTTAAATCGATTTTTGTTCAAATAAACCCTTAAAATTTTTAATATGTCTCCGTTTATCTTTTAACAGGGGGAATTAGGTTTAGATGAAGTCATGGGGTGAGGCCTCCATTTGGGGATTGGAACCCTTATCAGAAGAGGAAGAGAGACCAGGGCACACTGTCTCCTGTCTCTCTATCTCTCTGTCTTTGTCTCTCTCTCTCTGTGTCTTGTTCTCTCACTCATTCATGTGAGGTCACAGCAGGAAGGCAGCTGTTGGCAAGTCAGCAAGAGAGCCCTCAACAGAAACCACCTTGATCTTGGACTTATGTCTATTGTTTAAGCTAACCGGTGTGTGGCATTGTGTGATAGCAGACCGAGCAGACAAAGATACTGGTGATGTTAATGAATGTGATTTTTGGATAATGTGTAATAAAATACTTTAAAGTTTGGAAGACCCATATTGAGGATCTGAAACAGCTATTGAAATACTCTACTCTTTTCCAAGTAGACATCTGTGTGAGGCCAGGTATTCTTTATACATATATACTTCATATATAGTCTTTATATACTTCAAACAAAGCAGCATGTCATAATAGATCGAATGTATAAGCACAAACAAGAATCCAGCTGTCCTTAAGCCAGATGTTAAGGAGATATGCAAAAATGTAAAACAATGACATTCTTTTCATTTTTTTATTTTGCTTTGGGAAATATAATTATTTTTCATGAAAAAACATTATTTATAGTAACATGCAATGGGTTCATCATTGTTACTTTAAAAAGATTTAATAAAACATTTAAAACATTTCTCAGTTTCAATTTCCAATATGGTAAATATCAATAAAATCCACATAAACAAAAGCCCTTTGACATCTTTAACAGTTTTTTAAGACTGTGAAGGGGTCCCAGGGCTTCCAAGTTTGAGAACCACTGATCTAGACTATCCATGTGGCTTCACCCTGTCTTTGTTCTGCCAGCCTGGCTCCTTCAGAGTCACTTGGACATCACCTGACAGGACCATCCTGAGTCCAAGTCACAAATTCATATCCATTCTGCCCCAGCGTATGAAGTCAAGGTTCTGATGTGGTGCTGATCTCCTGGGACCTCCACTCTACCAAAACCCACCACAGTCTCTATATGATGGAGGGGCACTCCCCTTGCCCTCAGGGGTTTCCAGCTTGTCTGCTGCCCTGAGCTATACTGCCGATAACCTGTGGACCTTTCTGCCTGAAGTGTTCTCCAAAAGCTCAGTCGGGAGCATGTGCAACTGAGCACGGAGCCGTTCCGGTTTTCTGTACTCTTTTCTAGTGCTGGCTCCAAACAAACCCAAACCAACCAAACATTACAACAAACCGTCATGCCAAATACCCCTGGTTCCTCCCCCCGGCTCATCAGACAAGCAAGCTTAGTCCAAACGGCAGCTGAATTTCAAACTGGATGCTTTACTCTCATGACCTTTTCTTTTATTGAATGAATGTTAAGGTGCGAACAGAAAAGAAACTTTGCTTTTCCAGCCAGTAATCTTTTAATTTCAGACTGTGGGAGAGTTTTCTCCATGCCCCTGGATGAACTCTTAGCTTTGCCTGAGATTTTTATTCAATTATGCTTAGATAATAATGAGCTCCAATAAAACTCCAGAGAGCAGACTCACTTCAGTCATTAAAACATCCAGACTGGAGTAATAATCAAATTCAAAGATTGAAAATTAATGTTTCTTTCTGCTTGGCTCTATCTTGAAAGGGCTGCTTAGTCCAGATTCATCTCTCTATCTCTCTGTCTCTGTCTCTCTTTACTATTGGCTCAGGACAACAGCATTAGACTCTCTTTTTTTTTTTTTCTTAACATCTTTATTGGAGTATAATTGCTTTACAATGGTGTGTTAGTTTCTGCTTTATAACAAAGTGAATCAGCTATACATATACATATACCCCCATAACCCCTCCCTCTTGCGTCTCCCTCCCACCCTCCCTATCCCACCCCTCCAGGTGGTCACAAAGCACCGAGCTGATCTCCCTGTGCTATGCGGCTGCTTCCCACTAGCTATCTATTTTACATTTGGTAGTGTATATATGTCTATGCCACTCTCTCACTTCATCCCAGCTTACCCTTCGCACTCCCTGTGTCCTCAAGTCCATTCCCTACTTCTGCATCTTTATTCCTGTCCTGCCCCTTGGTTCCAGACTGCCCCTTGACCTTCTATTTTGCCCAGGTAAACCAGGTATTAATCATGGCTGATGTTTTGTTAGTGGCAGAACTTTACACGTTGTTAAAATATAAGAATACTTCTCTAAGTTTGGTAGGTAGGTTACCCTGTGTTCCCCAATCAAATCAACACCTCCTTCCCTGTGTTCCTCTCTCCATGATTTTTCTTACTTTTCCACCATTCAGCAGTGGAAAGGTCTTGTCTAGCATCACAGGGCTCCAGGATCCTACTCCCGTGTCTGTGTTCTCGGCCTTGGGGGCTCAGCTGAATCAGTAAATATCTCATTTGTAACAATCAGTCACATTCTATTTGGTATGAGCACAAATCCATCAAGAAAATTTGTGTCATTAATAACTGCTTTCTGATTGGAAGCTAATATTAGCTTGTATTATAGAGGACTAGTACAAACATATAGAAGGGTTTTTTAGGGGCCAGGGAAATTATCTCAGGACTAAAGAACAGCTTGGCAACAATTTAGACATAATTTTGGCATCTATGTGTATGTCTGTTTCCATAACTAATTATATATAATTACATATATATATATACACACACCATATGTAATATATTAATTACATATATGTGTGCATGTGTGTGTGCACATAGAATACTTGGCAGTCTATTTGGAACATTAAAATACATAGAAAAGTGACAGTGTATACCATCGAGAACACAAAACATCAAAGAGAATCTGTGGGTGGTGGCAGAAAATAAAAAGACCATTTACTGGAAAAATCATCTGAAGGAAAAAGTAGTGGGAATAAAGCAAATTGTAGACTTCAGTTTTTCAAATGTAAAAACAAAATGGTAGGAAAATTGTTCTATTTAATAGATTTAGAATGGCATCATTTTGAACCATCAATGTTCTCCCAGTTAAAATTTTTCTTGCCTCTGTGTCCTCTTTTCCCATCTCTACTTCCATCATTTCCCCACTGAATTTCTTCAATATCGTGCAGTAATTTATATTCACTTATTTACAATAAAAACCTTATCACACCAAGCAGGAGAAGAGAAACGAGTCTTATGCTTAAAAAAGAGTGCCAAATGTCTGATTAGCACAAAGGGAAGAGCAGGGAAGGAACTAATTGTTGCCTTAATGCATTTTGAGACATTAGTAGGTCAAGGAGTAAGACAGGGAGATAATTCAGAACTGAGTACCTAAAGTGGTGGTTAATGTTTCTCAAAGGAGCACAAGGGGCAGGTGATGTGATTCGAAAATACTGATGAGTTTTACTGAGAGTTCTTGCAAGTCTGGTGCTGCATTCCATGATCTAGTGCCTCTACCTAGTGACAGAAGCATCCTACATGGCTAATCAGTGGACACTGTCAGGTTAATGTCCCACAGGTTCTCACTGTTCAATAAAATGAACTGCCTTTAGACTCAGCTACTCACACATTTTGGTTATTTTGGATATCAGTGCTTTTGTATCTCTCATACCAATGGTAACTTTGGAAGCCTTTTGAGTATGAAACTAATAGATTAGAAATCAAGAAATGGTGGCAGTAGTTTATACAAGTATATCAGGGATATATCATAAGTCAGCTATTACAAAAGAACTAAAATTCTTTTTTTCCCTCCATATTTTTGTGTGTAGGCAATCCTAATGCAGGAGTGATGGAGATGGAGAAATAGTTAAAAAAAAAAAACTCATTACCTCGTGCTATTTAATTAGAACATTATAAATGAACTTAAAAAGCTCACTATAATTTTTTAATGCCAGAATAACAGATTACCTCACTTATGCATATACTTTGCAGTTGATGATTTCTTTTTTTTTTTATTTCAGAGTTCTGAAGATATTGGTGACAAATGAGATTTATGATTGTGTTCAAAGCTAAGTCAAAATAGAAACAAGTTTAGAAGGGAGACAAGAGTTTTAGAAACAAAAAACATACTTATGCATCCATTATAAGCTTCCTAATTTAGCCACCTGGCTATCAGAATACCTTGAAGCAAATAGCTATACAATCATTTCAGAAATCAAAAGAGGTCAAAATGTTCCCTGGGAGCAAGAAAAGAAAGCAGGACCTAGGGAAGCATGCTTTTCCCTGAGTGAGAAGTTTACAGCATCAATACAGCATTTGTTGATGAAGCATGTCCTTATACGATTATTCGGTTGTTTCAGTAACTACCTATTTAGTCACCATTCATTTACATGGTCCTAGAAGGAATATTTCAGGATTCATAATAAATTACATTTTAAGTATCACATTTCTGCATTAAAGATTGGATTATAAGACAACCTTTTAGATCTTTTCATTTTTTATTACATTTATGACTTTTATAATTGTCCCTACATATATATGAGAAGTGAATGTGGAACGAGGAGATTCAGACGGCAGCATCGTTAAACATTCCAATAAAAGGCAATGGCACAAAAAGGGGTGAAGGCACTGGGAAAAACAGGTCTTAACAATGTATATATTTTTTTGACTTTTTCTTTTTTTTTTTTTAATTTTTATTTATGTATTTATTTATTTATTTTTGGCTGTGCTGGGTCTTCGTTTCTGTGCGAGGGCTTTCTCCAGTTGCGGCGAGCGGGGGCCACTCTTCATCGCGGTGCGTGCGGGCCTCTCACTGTCGCGGCCTCTCTTGTTGCGGAGCACAGGCTCCAGACGCGCAGGCTCAGCAGTTGTGGCTCACGGGCTTAGTTGCTCCTCGGCATGTGGGATCTTCCCAGACCAGGGCCCGAACCCGTGTCACCTGCATTGGCAGGCAGATTCTCAACCACTACGCCACCAGGGAAACCCCCAACAATATTAATTGAAGCTTCTTGTCAATGAAAGAAGTTGAGATTGTTATTAACCTTATTATCAGGGAGGTACGTCATCCCCAAACCCACATCTTTCTAGTGATTCCATAGTTCACCTCCCCGGTTGTTATGTTGCACCTCCAGCTCATGCCCTCGTGCTTTCCTCAGCCCTGCTGTTTACTTGATCTTCCTAGTTGCATATTTTGTGTCTCTTTTCTCTTACTTCTTTCCCTTCTCAGGAGTGACTTTTTTTTTTTTTAACAGACTCTCTACTATTCCTTTCCAGTCTACATTTTAATACCCAAATTCAGACACAAAATAACATTCCCTTCAGTCCTGACTGCTACTTCCTCAAATACTCCTTTCATCTTTACAACTTAACTGAGATTTTCTGTCTCCATTAAAATTCTTCTCCTCCACCAGTCCCCTTCCCCATAAAATCCAATCTTAGAAATGCCACCTTAGAGCATTTGTGGGCCTCATTCTCTCCCAACTTTCTTATGGCTTACAAGAAACATTTTATTTTGAAGAGGTGATAGAAAATAGATAAAGCACATCATGCTAAATTTTTTTGTATAAGTTAGTGTCCATTATTGGTTCAAAGGTTGATATAAAGCTAAACTTCATAACCCAACGTTTTTGCCTCTAGCTACTTACCCAATTGATTTGAAAACTTATGCCCACACAAAGCTTGCATACCTGCACATGAATGTTCATAGGAGTTCCATTCATAATCATCAAAAACTGCAAGCAATTCTTACGTCTTTCAAAAGGTGAATGGAGAAATTAACTGTGGTACGTCTATACAATGGAGTAACATTCACCAATAAAAAGAAATGTACTATTAAGCCATGTGAAGACATTGATGAATCTTTTTTTTTTTTTTTTCATTGATGAATCTTAAATGAATATTGCTGAGTGAAAGAAGCCAGTCTTAGAATGCTATGTACTTTACGTTTCCATGTATGTGAGATTCTGGAATAGGAAACACTATAGAAATAGAAACTAAATCAGTGGTTGCCAGGGAAGTACATCTTTTCTCAGTCACGTCTTGACATGACTGCAGCCTTGTGAGAGATCAGGAGCCTAAGGACCCAGCTAAGCTGTACCAGGTTGCCTGTCCCACAGAAACCGTGAGATAACAAATGTTTGTTTTAAGCCACAAAAGTTTGGGGTAATTTGTATGCATCATTATATAACTAATCCAGTCATATATATTTTATATAACATTAAAACCAAGTCAGCAGATGAGCTTTTGCTTTTAAAGAAGAAGGATGATATTGAAATGTTGTGAAAATACTTTGTCTTGGATCAATACATGTTAACAGAATTATCACTGTAAATAGGACAGTGTGAAACCACACACAAAGAATGCTTTGCCTGCTACCTATTCAGAATAATGATACTTTTCAGTATGCACTCTATTTCAAAGAAGTTTCTTTAAAACAGGAGTTATTGCATTTTCACTTGATTTTCCCCTAAATTAGCACCGACTCTCCAATCATTTGCAGAAAAAAAAATGTGCTTTTAAAAATGAAATAGGACAAAAATAAGTGTTTGGTGCCACATTCAGCTTCCTCCTAGATGTGTCTACATTTAAACTCTACAAAAACAGTCTTCTTTCACATGTTTTATGCTAATGACATGGAAAAGAAGAAAGGGATAGTTCTAGATAAAGAAGACTCTTATTCAGACTCACAGGGGGAAATAAAAATCAAATAGCATCTAAGATAGTATAAAATGTCAAACCATAATTTGTCTGGTTCCTCATTCATATCATGTTCAAAATGGCTCTCTCCACTGGGCTCTTTTCTATACAAATGTGGTCCATTTCCTATACAGATATTTTCTTTGCTATTGCTCCCCATATGCACAGATTCATCTTCACACCTTCTCATACACATTTTGCCTCTTTTGGCATGTGTTCTGTTTGCCTGCCATATGTAACCATCCTCGCAACATTTCCAGACCCAATTTAAAGTTTGAAAAATATCCTTTCCCTCACTTCGCATTTCTATGCCTTTGGAACTTGGCATAAACGTCTGATCTCCTTTTCCTTTTTTTTTTTAGCTAGTTAATTTCAAACATGTATTTCCTACTACTTTTATCATTTTTGGTCCAACTCTGAGTTCAGAGAACACAAAAATGTAGCAATGTATCAGAGAAAGCTCTTTGCAGTACAGTGAGGGCAATCCTAGTAGACAGGTGGTGTCATTGTGGGACAACTGGATTAGATTAGAAAGTGCTCATCCAAGATTTTCAGCTGATTTTCAGATTTTTATATGTGAATCTCCCTTGGCTTAAGAAAAGTACAGCAATAAGTGACCATTTACTACCATAGAAATGAAGGTGTGTCACACGTGAGATCAGATTTAATTCATAATTCATAGAATGGCCCTTGGAGAATTGCCTCCAAACTAAAATTTTGTTTCCTGATTCATCTGATGGCTCTCTATGGACACAAGCAAACTATCTCATCACAATTTATATCACCTGCCATGTCACAGACAAAGACAAATATTTATGTCATTACTCCACGTTGAGTCTTCTTTCACCCCTTCTACACCATCTCCATTTTCTAAGATTTAGGTCAAGTACCGCTTCCTTCACAAATCCTTCATGATTACACACACATTGATCTCAGGTTTTCTAATCTCTTGAAACATTGTTTTTCTCATTTTGGCTCTTAATTATAGACTCTTACACATCCTGGAATACTCTTCCTTCTCTCCTTTGCCTGATAAACACATACTTGTTATTAAGGACTCATGCTAAGTGTCACCTCCTCCATGAAGTCACCCCTGACCACTCCTACCCTCTGGCACCCAAGGAAGTAAGTATCCCCTTGACACTGCTCCCATATCATCAACTAACTGAGAATAGAGCATATGTCCCTCTACTTGATAATATATCAATCTTCTCACCTCCCCATTGCAAGAGTGAACTCTTTCTAGTAGGCACTTTATCATGTTCGACCCTGCCACACCAACACTTAGCCCTAGATCTAGACAATTAACAAAATTCAATATATATATTTGACGAATTAATAAATAAATGAACACAAAATAAATTAATGAACATGTAAAAAATGAATTATTGCATTGTTATGTGCATCAAATAATAACCAATGCATATAAATTAATTCATTATGTGTATCAATTCATCAGCTAATGATGTGTATGAGTTAATCATTATTGTTATCAACCTGGAACCATCAAATCAATTAATAGTATGTAACAATTAATGATTATGTGCATATTTATTCCTTGCTGAAAAGAGGGGAGAAAATAAGTGCATAAGATACATATATGGACTCTCCTATTTAACTGAAGGAGGAGATTTTGTTCTATTCACTGGAATAGGCTGAAAGCTTGTGTCCTCTGAAAATTCGTATGTTGTAACCTAATCTCCAATATGACGGTATTTGGAGGTGGAGCCTTTGGGAAGTGATTAGGTCATGAGGACAAAGCTTTCATGAATGGGATTAGTGCCCTATGAAAAAGACCCTATTAGAGGGCAGAGCAAGAATCAACTGTCATTGAACCAGCAAGTGGGACTGCACCAGACACCGAATCTGCCAGCACCTTGTTCTTGGCCTTCCTAATCTCCACAACTGTGAGAAATGAATTTCTGTTGTCTTATAAGCCACCCAGCCTGAAATGACTAAGGCATTCAAATTTTGCATATTTTGAACAAAATATTTTTCATTAGGAATATAATTTTTTACTCAATTTTAAGGAAGTTAGGAAAATAGAAAAGAAAATGAGGAAGAAATTACTAAGAGGAAAAATACCAACTAACCCAGTGTTTTAACCACAGTGCCTGATATATTTCCTTTACATGTTTTCATGCACTTATTATCATGTTTTACCATTGGTATGCTGTCATTAGAATGACATTATTACGTTATTATTAAGTAGCTAATGTTATTAGCTACATAATATGCAATATAATAAGCTGTCACAGTTTAACTTACTGAAATCCACCAGCCAGTGACCATGAGAAAACATGTGAGTGAAGCAAAGATTATTTACCTTGAGGCAGCAAGGGAGAGTGCTTTTCAGAGGAACTGTTGACGTTTCAAGGAGAATTTTGGAAGAGTTCTGTTAAAGGATCTGGGCTTGTGCTGAATGATTCTAAACAGGGCTTAAAGAAGAGGAAGCCATTTCTGAATTAAATGCCATCAGAAATCAGGGAGCAATTCAGGGATTAACTAACTTGACAATTTTTCTCTAGGAGGTGAGACGATCAAAGCAGTGCTGGTTGTCATAAGTAGCAATCACTTGGGTTAGTACAAAGAGGGAGCTGTTTAGTTGTGTTTATGGTTGCTGGGTGTCCTTGTGTCTGTCTTGTTTCAGACTTGGTCATAGTCACACCTCCCTGATGGTGTCTTGTATGTTGATCCTCGTTGTCTAGCTCTAACTGCCGACTGCCAGGGCTGATTTTCACTTTCTGAAATGATTTATTTATTATTAGACATTTAGTTTTCCACTTTTTCAATTCTCTGATGTGATATGTTGAGCAATATTATAAATGTAGCAGTAAAAAAAATAAGATCCCAGAGATGGCTATTAGTATCAAGTTGCGGTCAGTTTCTCTTTGTCTTTCTATTGCTGTTATTTTCCTGCCAAATTGCCATGAACCACTTTGAACAATCAACAAGAATGTATGATACTATATCTCCATCATTATTGTGTATTGCATATTTTAAAAATGGTTTATTTAATAGGCAAAAATGGAATACAATTTTTGACTTTTTTGAGTTTCTGTGACTATTGGTGAGGTCGATTTTCTTTTTATATGTGTCTTTTTTTTTTTACAGGTGTCTTTTTTTTTTTAATTTTATTTTTTTTGGCTGTGTTGGGTCTTCGTTTCTGTGCAAGGGCTTTCTCTAGTTGCAGCAAGCAGGGGCCACTCTTCATCGCGGTGCGCGGGCGTCTCACTATCACGGCCTCTCCTATTGCGGAGCACAGGCTCCAGACGCGCAGGCTCAGTAGTTGTGGCTCACGGGCCCAGTTGCCCCGCGGCATGTGGGATCTTCCCAGACCAGGGCTCGAACCCGTGTCCCCTGCATTGGCAGGCAGATTCCCAACCACTGCACCACCAGGGAAGCCCTTTACATGTGTCTTTATGGGTATCTGAAACTATTTTGGAGAATGGTGAGAACTGCCTCTCTAAGATGTTGCTATTGTAGATATTATTATCTACTCAATTTCTTAACATTCATTTTCCTATACAGAGTAGCATCTTTGGACAGCTTTGCATATATTTGTTGAGACTAAACTGAATATTTGATACTCTTAGAAATAGTGTTTTAGTAGACAAAATAACTACTTCAGGGCAAAAATTTCAACTATTGACAGAAATCATAATAATTATATTGTGAATAAGTGAATGAATGAATGAATGAATAAAAAATTTATAATCATACAAGATGCTAAGGGGTCATTTTTGAGCTACATGCTTCTTTACATAATTGGCGCACTTAAATTTCCAAAAGGAGATGACTTTGTTTGTTTTAAGTTGCTAAATTTGTGGTCATTTCTTATGTAGCAATAAGAACCATATTAGTTTTCTATTTCCCAAGTGGTTTTGATTGGAACTCCATTTGAAAAACAAAAAAACTTTCCAGAAGAAGGACTTGTGTCCATGATGTATGTATCTGAAATTTTGTTTTATGTAATCTTGGTTTAAATTAGCATGATAAAATTCTAGACACCAAGTATATTGTTATAAATACCTATTAGATGACGTAATCCTTAGGTAAATGAGAATTTCTAAATGTTAACATTTCAGCTCTACATCTTTCCCAAAATTGACTTACAAAATTAACTAAAATACAGTTTGGTTACATTTGTGTATAATTTAGGTATAAACATAACCAAATATAAAGAGAACTCCTAACTTTATATTCCTCTTTATCAGTTATTTTGTATTGAATTTTATATCTGATTGTAGCTTTTGGATAGCAATGGAAATGTACTTAATACTAAAATACATATTTTAAATTATTGTTTGTTTTATTTTAAATATTTTAACAATTATTTTAAATATTGAAACATAGTAAATATTATTTTAGACACTCAAGCTTAATGTCGAATATACACTCCAACATACATGTATATTTTATACACATATATAAAACTGTATACTTTAAACATATGTCTGTATATATATATTATGTTTATATACAGTTAAAATCTATGATACCTTCAGAAATGTAAACAATTGTTTCTCCTCTGATCCTGAAGGCTAAGCCCCACCAGAATCCCTGGCTCTGAATATGACACGCTTTATTCACTTATGACAATCTTGTAACATCAATCATGTCTTGCAACGAGCAACTGCATCCATTATGTTGCCCAGTAGTTTCCCCATAATTATTTTTCAAGCCATTTCCAGAGTACTTCATAAAACATTTTTAATGCCACTATATGGGAACAGATAATAAATTAATTCCATTTTCAAGGGCTTTAAAAATGTAGTTTTATTTTAGGTTGCAGTAAATTTTGTACCACTACTTTTACCAGAGGCATAATATACAGTATTTTTTTTTTTCTTTAAGATAAGTGTTTCACTGTTGTAACGTAGGAAAAAAATTGCAGTATAACAGTGAAGTGTTTTGTTTTTGTTTTTGTTTTTTGCATGGGGAGGGGAAAAAAGCAACCTTACCGTTCCTTCTCCCATATGCTTCAACTTTCACGTCTGTTTTGCTATCTATTCCATTAACATTATGATTAGTGAAAGCTCTCCAGAATTTCAAATACCTTGAAAAGTAATCAATGCCTGCTCTTTGGAGGCTACACTGAAAATAAATAACAATAAAGACAGGGTGATCCAGACTTTTGAAGTCTTTAAAGACACCATCACTGTGATCTTTGTACCACTGCTGCGGAAAAGAGGACAACGTTTCACATTTCTGGCACTACTAACGACAACACAGAAACTAAAAGAAAGCATGAATTTCTGGGAGCAGCATTAGGATACAGGACTCCTGCTGAGCTCACCAGTTAGTTCCTTGCTCTGCACAGCTGCCTTCTCAGCTGGGAGTTTTAAATCAGCACTGTGAGAAAAGACAGAAATGACCATAGTGCATTTGCCTCACTATGAGAAAAAGGTAATGTTCAATTAATGCTTCAGCCTTCTGTTTTCCAACTGACTTATTTCTGTCTTTTGTTTGCATGTTTTGCTTTGGGTCTTTTTTTGTTGTTGTTCCTTTTCATTTCATGGAATAAAATGCTTAAACTAAAAATATCTTTGTTCTTGCAGTTATGCAAGGGTACTGAAATTCTCATGGCTTTGCTGAGATGAATAAGAGTTGGAGGAATCATAGTGCTTTTAAAAAATATGTTTATTCATACCCGTAGGATATTAACATCCTGTTCACCTAGCTAAGCTTGCATGTAACTGTGAAAACATCACAAGGGAAAGAGTAGAGCCTGCTTTAAAAGTGTTTCAATAAATGCAACATCTGACTTGCTGAGAATGCATATATTTACCTTATCTGCTGCTCTGTTGTAGAATTGTATATACCGTGCTGTTAATGGTGAGCTCTGCTTTGAGGCTGGTTTGAATATTGATAAAAAAAGAGTTAATTTCAACAAAGCAACGTTTCTAATCTTCCAGCCATAAAGAAATGCATTATCTTCCTTTATACTTGTTACACATTGTATTTGGAATTGCATAGATACAAGTTAATAAACATGATTTTATAGAATACTGTTCTTCATAGGGTTACTTGGTTTTGTGTCCTCAGAGGTGAACTCATTAGGGTTCTTAGTTGTACCCTTTTTTTCTCTTTTTGAACAATTTATTTTATAAGCCCAGAATGACACTAGAAAAAAGAGCTATGCGATTGATCTGTGTATATGTGCATGCATGTGTGAGTATATGCTTAACTCTGACTTTGTGGGTCTTATGAATTTCCTCTCAGATTTTCATTAGCCTTCTGGTTGGAAAGATGGATGCTTTCAAGCTTGAATAATATTCTTAAGAAGGAAGTTCAGTGGTTGAATGTTCATCGGAAACATGTCAGTATAGTTTTATTTTATGGTTTGAACCAAAATATTGATTACCACCATTGTAATAATTGTTCAATATAAAATCTGGTCAGCAATTCATTTTACAAATATTTACTATGTACCAGGCACTGGGCTTGGCAACAGAGACAAAAAGACAAGCATGTGGTTCTTACTCTCAAGACCTCTATAGTCTAAACCTTTTGATCAAGGAGCTATTTTCTGACGAAGAATCTGATGTTTAACTTTCTTGCGGTACAGCTCATGTTAGAGGAAAGTTTTGAAGAATTTATTAAATCTCACATCAAAGTAAAATATTTGCCTGGTCAACTGTTAGTCTACAAAAGATTAATTTTTAATTTTCACCTACTTGGGCAACACCTATTTATTGAATGACTCTATTGTATCAGGCACTGTTGTAAACACTTGGGACACAGCAGCAAACAAGACAGAGCCTCTCCCATGGGGCTCAATTACATTCTAGCAGGGGACCGAGGACAAAGGGGTAGCATGAAATTTCAACTTGTTTTTAGAAAGACAAAAGGGCAAGGTGACTGAGAAATTGAACCTGCTGACTTGATACTATAGCAATTCATCCGGCCCTCTTGGTTTTCACATTGGACAGTGCTGACCCAAAGGAAAAGAAAGAGCTCTGCAAATATCCATAAGCCCTTTCCAAATACTTGGAAGTGACTTTAAAGACAAACAATAAATAGTTTGTAATAATATTGTTCTTCCAAATTCACTGTCAGAAGACTGTGCAAAAATTATTTTATATGATTCACACAGCGTAGTGATTTTAATTTTGGGACACTCATAAGTAATTAAGGTTATTAACAATAGTTTCCCTGGAACTTTCCCTTGACCTACCAACTGGCAAAACACACAGTTTATTAATGTCCACTGGCATTGCTATACCTTCTCTGCTGGCCTGCCTTGGGCACTCGTGAAACCTGTCCACTGAGCATCTGAGATTCCACCACAGAAGACATTTGGAAAATATTTATATCTAGTTTCCTATCATCTCTTTTTCTCATTCTGAATACCTCATTTTTCTATTTTAAGACTGCAGTGGAATACATTTTTCTCTATTTTCTTTCTTGACCTCTTTCTTGATTTATTTGTTTCTTTCCTGATTTCTTTCTGTCTCCTTTCTATTTATATGTATGCATGTATGTGTGTATGTATCTTCTATCGTCTACCTGTCTATCTATCTATCTACAAATCAGCATCTAACATTTTAGCTCACCTTCAGGTATTTCAAATTAATTTTTCCATTGTCACCTCTGTTAGAACAGGTGAAAAACTAAGTTCTCAAATTTTGGGGTTTTCTCTCAGTGAAAGTGACCTTATTCTTTGGTTCTGGACACTGAGACATGAGCATAAACTTGTTAAGAGCTCTGTTTACCTAATATAAGGGAAAGAGATGTCTGGCATGGCTCCTTTTCTCTTCTTTCTTGAAGGCAGATCGGGATGCCGAAAGCTCCTGCATCCATTCTGTGACCATGAGGAGACAAATATGAGGAAATTCTAAAAGAATTTCAGAAATGCCAGCTGTAACATGCTAAAACCACTGAATCAATGCCAGCTGCCTCTCTCAAGACTCCTTGTTAATGTCAGAAAAATGAACCAATATTTATCAAGTCACTCTAAATGGTGTTTTCTGTTACCTTTAGTTGGAAGCATTCCTAATGGATGCTGCATGCATAAATAATTGATAGAGGTTGTTGAAAGTGAGCATTATCTTATAAAATAAAACAGTTAACAATAAAGGCAAAGTACAATTCTTATCTTCAGGAACTTTACGGTGAACATTTTATATGATAAGCAAGTAAGCATCAAGAGACTTTCTGATATTTGTCCAAGGTCTGAGATCAATTTGTATTGGCATGTTTCTTACTCGTTCTTGGTGCTTATTTTCTCACATATAAAATAATAGATTGCATTATTTCTAAGGCCCATTGCATGTCTAAACTTCTGACTTTATTACAATTAAATGCATTTTAAATCTATCAATTTATAACACTACCTGCTGAATAATATTTAAAAATGTATATTCCTTGGATACTTCTGGTATGAAAGAAATCATTGTACTTTTACTGTTCATACTTAGGATTCTGTACATTCTATATTGAAAAAATTGACTATGAGTTTGAGCCTTTTGATATACCATTATCCACTCTAAAAATCTAATTTATTTAGTTATTACCTACTGAAATTAGCATAAAATGATATCTGGAAACCTCCTTTAGGAAGAATTTTCCCCAGCACAACTCTATATAACCTCATTAATTTTCCCCCTTTTTTTGAGTACAGAATCCAGACAAAATAATTCCACTAATATGGAGGTATGTCTGACACATTAGGTTTTCCACCCCTTTTGTGGTATGTCTGTGTAATTATATGAAATTGGCATTAAGACCTTTCATTGATATCAAGGAAACTGTTCTCAAATTGCTTTGGGAATGCAATAAAGCATAACAAAATGTTGCTATATTATTTAAAAGAATATATGAGCGAATGTGAATTAAAGAGGAATTGATCATAAGCAACTCTGATCTCAAGATCTATTTTATATTTTCATCTCATTTTGCAATAATATGGGGTTATACAAGCTGATCAAATGCCAGTGTCTCTAACCAAGCTTTTTTTGGCCATGATAAGTTAACACTTAACTCAGATTTGTAATTTGGTTGTTGTTGGAAACTGAGATGTGCAAAGAAGCTGTTACTGAAAATAGAAAATAAGTAAAACAGAGGCAATACAGAAAGGAGAGATTTGATAGAAAGTAAAAAGCTTTACTGCAGAAAATGAAAAAAAAAAGAAAATGTGTGTATTTGTGTGTGTGTGTGCTTGTGTGTGCGTGTGTGTATGCATATGCAGGCATGTGGGATAATTAGAGAAAGGGAATGCAAATGCATCTATATGGAGCTTGTTTCCTCTTGATGAAATGAGGAAACTATTGCCAGATAATTGTTACCACCTCTTGTTTTCCAGAGTAACATGCAGCCCACTAACTGGAGAGCTAATCTGGTACTTAAAAATGAGGGTTTCTTGCTTTCTTTGAAGCAGCATAGCATCTCTGGGTGGTAGTCGATTATAAAACAAACAGAGATGCCTTTTCTTTACATGCTGGAAGCAGTCATCCCTGTTGCCAAGGAAACATCTTCAGGCAGCAAGGGTCACCTTTGGAAACAATCGGAAGACTTCAAAACCAGATCAATAGAGAAACACCAAGACCTGAACTTCCTAGCAAATTGGCTCCTGTTTTAAATGTCATTTTCCAATAAACACTTATGTGATTACTACGTGCTGGGAAGTAGGAAGGCCACATTGAATGTGTACTAAGTCTGGTCCAGTATTTGCAAGCTCTGCTCTTGAAAGCCTGTGGTTTTTGGTAGAGATGCTTTGAAAGGAGGAATGGGCAGGATTCACATCTTAGATGACGGACTGACATTCGGATTTGAAAAGAGAAACTGTATATGGGACTTCAAAGAAAGTTTCCACTCATTAAAAAAATACAGATTCTTTATTCATACGAGCACACTTGATTACACTTTGTCTAAATTAGTGAGGTTTTTATTTTACTTTCTGAGAACGTTTTGTCATATATTAGGTTTGTGCAGATTTTGTGTTAATCATGTACAATTGTGTTCATTAATTCATTCTTTTATCAAATATTTATGACTTCCTACTGTGAGCCAGATACTACTCTGGAGATGAGAAGGGAATAGAACATAGTCCTTACATTTAAGGTCTGGGGGACTCAATCTGAGGAAGACGGCAGCTACAGATACAAACAATGGCATTACTTGTAGAGGAAGCACAGCAGGATGCTTGTAATTCTTCCTGGGGAGGTGACGAAAGGCTTCTGGGGAGAGAAAATGCTTGATCTTAGCTTTGAAGGATAGATAAACATTGAGCAGAGAGTCCAGGGCTGGAAAGACATTCTAAAACAGAGACAACAGCAAATGCAAAGTGCAGAAATGTGAAGAGCAGATTTCATTGGTGTTCTGTTGATTGGAGATCAGGATGTATTTGAGAGTGTGTTTGGAGATGAGGTTGGAAAAGGAAAGTGGACCTGGATTATAAAAGTCCTTATATAGTATGAAAAAAGTTTATGCCTTATTGTTTTCCAGATTGTTCTACAATAACTTTAGATATAGCTAATAGGATTATTTAATGCTATAATAAATAGAGCTTTAACTAGTTTGGTATTTTTCCCTCTTTTCTCCTTTTACAACTGAGAATTATTTACAAACACCTATGTGCTTTCAGATGGCTTAAGGAATTGAAATTTCTGTGACTGTTTATTATCTGAAAGCAAGAATTGTGAAATCTAGGGATAAACTCTCTTGCTATTAAAATTCACAATAACATTTCATTTATTGAAATACAAGTAATAGAATTTTATAATAGGATTTAGCATGACCTCCACTTTTCAAAGTAACTAGTAGAATTAAGTTGTCAGTAGCAATCATTTCTTGAAATCACATACCTTTATTTTTGCCAGAAAATTCAAATGCGACAAATGCAGATAGCTCTTCTGACTACTAATGTGTTGTATTCCACACTGAAATGCACCTTGTTAACTATTCCTTTATGAGGGACAAGAATGAATCTTTGCGTATAAGAAATTGTGGAGGGTACGTATGTTCGAGAGCTAAAGCTTTTTGGCATCATTTAGGTTTGCCACCTGTTCTAGCCTGCATTTGCTGAATAAATTAGATGCTCTGGGGAGAGTGTATGCGGCTGATTGGTCTGCCTTGTTACCAAGGCAACCATTTTTCTCTCTGCTCTATGACTCTGAAAGGGTTTATAACCCATTAGTGCTCCTCTGGGCAGGAACATGAGAAATTTTCTTTTTTTTTTTTCTTTTCTAAAAAAAAAATTCCTTGTCAAGATGATGGGATTAGTGGAATTCAACAGATACGCTTACCATATTGTTTATTTAGACAGTACATTTTCCAAATGTTTGAAAAACTGAGGTCCAAAACTTGAAGGCACATAAATAACAGCTAAGTGAGGGGAATGTTAATGATAGCTAATAAAAAAATGGAAAACATTTTCAATCTCAAGTGGAGTTTGTCTAAGGCAATATATGTAAAAATACAGATTCTCTGAATTCAGTCCAAAAGGCAGTGAATGAAAGGCTATTTTCCTGAATTATTCCAGCTATTATTTCTATCAGGGTTTTCTCGCTCTGCAGAGACAACGACACATGAAAGGGCATCAATTTAGCAAAGGCTTTGTCAGATCCATCAAAGCATAAATTCAGGGGCTAAGTGATCATTTTCTGAATGCCAAAGGGCTAAGGGGACCGCATGCTGACGGCTGACTGAGCACTATGGTAACGGCATCGGAAACCAACACCGATTTTTATCCACAAGTGACATTTAGACCTCAGCACAGTTTTCTTCTGTTTTGCAATCTATATTTGTCTTTCCTCTCCTCCTTTTTATGCTGTTCCTTTGTATCCCAAATCTTCATTTAAAAAAATTGGTAAACCTCCCAAATAGATACATTTCTCCAGCACCTACCTTGTACCAGGAATTTGATGTTTTCCCACTTGCTTTCCTCCTCCTGTCAACTCAAGGAGGTGGGTATCATTCATCCTATGTTACAGTTGAATAGACTGAGCCTCAAGTGGATTACATAACTTGCTAAAAGTAGTGGGGTGGGTATTCATATTGAGTTCCAACTCATTCTAAATCCATGCTTTTCCACTGTGCTGTAGTGTCTCTACATACAGTTCTGGAGTAATACTAACAATGTCCTTTCTGAACATTGAAATACTGTGGAGACAAAATACATATGGAATATTAAAACATTCAAATTAAACCTCTTGGAGGGCTTCTTGTTCTGTTACTTTGCATTTCTTCACAAGTAAAATGCAATTCCAGGTTCCGCTTAATTCACTAGAGTGCTGAAGCTTTTGTACATATTTATTAAGAGAAATGGCTTCATCATACATGGCAATTCCTTTGACACTTTTTTAAATTGTCTTTCTATAAATACTAGAGAAACTGATTAAAATGGAACTTTAAATGCCTATCTGGTAACTATTTTACTTGTTCTTTTCAGCTGAAGAACACTAGGATCTCTGTAAGAAATCAGGCTCATGTTTTGATTATGGACAAATCTTAATGCAATTAGATTTACTCTCATTTTTCATTGTCTACAGATTTTGATTCTGTATTCTGATATTTCAAAGCTGGAGCTGATATTTTCAAATAAATATTTCTTTGACAGGTACCAGAACATTTTAAGGTATGACCACACCATGAATAGGCAATGTTTAAAAGGTACAGTTCTTAGTGTTCAATAAAACAGCACAAATGTTTTACTGGGTGTGTAGGCAAAGGGATGGTTCTTTGTTAAGCATGTTGTGATTGACCCCTGCTAAGGTCAAAGATTAACAAACACTTACTAGAGGATCAAAAACATGCAGGAAGAGCAAAGTTATTCCTCTCCTAGAATATGGAGATTTGGCAAAAGAAGAAAATGCATACTTTAATTTGTTGCAAGCAAATTGGATTTGCTTTTTTCCCTACTATTTCCAGCATCAGTTTAATGTTTGAAAGTTTTTCCAAGAATAAGGTAATTATTTACAATCTGAAAAAGAATGTTGTATAAAAGTATTATTTGCATTTTCAGAAATACCTTTATTTAAATATATTGGCTTCTGTCATTTTCTTGCAGTCATCTAGACTGAATTAAAATACTACTTTTGTGCTCCAAATAGCACGCTAATGCCCTAGTTCATTCAACATGCTTTCAGCAACCATTTGTGATCTTCCCCATGGTCGGTACTCTGTTAAGTGCTGGGAACCCAGAGGTGAACCCACTGTTCCTCTCCTGTTGAGCTAAGCTTTGTGGGGCACATCTACAAGACATCAATGATCCCAGTAGGGTAAATGCTGTTGTAGAGTAATGAACTTGTAGATCGAGAGACATATTGAAAAGGGTTTCCAAGTAGATTCTTTCAGCACCTACTCACTCCTTATCCTGAATCATCCTCAGTGTATTATACTGGTGACCACTGTCTCCACCACACACTCTCCAGTTTTTGCCCAAATCTCTGATGCATCACAGAGTGGATATTTGCAGTTATAATTTTGGTTTATCTCAATCCTGGTGTTCCCTTCTGCCTGTGCTACATAAGTCAATTTAAACAATGATTCTTTTGGAATGATTTACTTTGTTATGAATGTATGGCTACTTCTCTCACTGAGATAATCCTGCCCTAATTCTCCCAACATTACATTTTAATTACTTACCTGTTGGAAAGCAAACTTTTAAACTGTTGACCTATCCATCAACTCCAAGTGGCGAGGTGTGTAGGAAACACTTCTTCCTGAGGGATCCTCTTGAAGGGAGTGCTTGTACTACAGATTCTTCTAAGACCCTGCCCTTAATCAAATGCTGCTCCTCACTGGTGCCTGCCCATCTCTGTCGAGTATTTTTGTAAGATGTACAATCAAGTTGCATGATGCCAACCAGAGGCCACACCACCAAGCAGAAGAGCAGCTAGCTTCAGTCACAAAAGTCAGCAGGCACCTGCCACCCACACTGGAAATCAACATTTCTGGGGTTCAGATTTACTTTGATGTTGTTTTAAATCTAAATTTTAAGCACACTTCTTTTTTGGTACAAAAGAATCATATTGAACATATTGTTCTCCAACTTGCTTTGTTCTCAGATAATTTGGAAACATTTTGGTGTACTCAAGTCAAAAAGGAAATTTAGTAACAGATTCTGGGCAGTCCAAACCAAACCTCCAGAAGGAAGGAAACGATGGCTGCTTGGGGAGATCAGAAGCAGCAATTCAAGGGGCCATCGCTATGATGTAACTCAACTCACACTGTCGATTGTCTCTGCCTGTCCCTGTTCTACTTCACAAATTCCTAAAGAAGAGAATCTGGGTCTAGCTTGAGTCACATGTCTGTACACTGGACTCAATCAACCATGGCCAAAGAGACTGGTAGAAGTGACAACTGGGAGAATGATTACAAGTGTTCCAGCCACCCCAGCTTATGTTCTGCAATTAACCTGGTCCTTTCCTCATTTCCTTGAAAGGACCTGGTATCCAAATAAAAGGGACTTGCCAGTACTGACTGTCAATTTATTGTCTCAGGTCTGAACTACTAGCTAAGATCTCTTTTCTTAACTGTATTTCTCCTTTTTAAACTATACTGACCACAAATTAACCTCTCTTATTTATGGTTTTCTCTTTCTTTTTCCTTATGGGCAATATTGTTTTGCAGGAACATTCTTAACTTCACTGATCTTGATTTTTCTTGAAGTTGATTCTGGTTCTCTACCTGATTATGTCATCTCAGACTTCCAGAATAGTAACTCTCTTGATACTGAATTGTCTCCTGCTTAGGGCATTTCTAGTTAATTTTCCAGTGGCTCTGGAGTGGGTCCTTGATAAGTTGAATCTTGAAAGTAGAGGGCATGAAAAAAAATTTATGGAGGGATGAGGAAGTACAGTACTCTAAAAGGACATTAAGGATACAGTATATGTGTGGACATAAGGATAGCTGAGTCTGAAGAGGTAAGAAAAGGTCATGACAAATTTGAAGTCAGTGATAGTCCCGTGAAGAATTTAAATAGGGGAATGACACGATTAGGTATGTATATCGAGAGAAACTTAGCTTGGTGTAAGACCTGGGGGCCATTTAAGAGTTATTAGAATAACTAAGGAAAATACAAAGAGAGTCTAAAGCAAGGTAGTGGTAGTGCAGGTAGAAAGTGGAAGACAAGTGAGATGTTTAGGAGGTAGAATTCATAGGACTTTATGGAGTAGTGAGGGAAAATAAGTTGTTGACTCTGAAGGCTCTGGTATTTAAAGAGGTTGAGGAGAGTGTCACTCATCAAAAAGAAAATACAGAAATGCGTTTGACTGAAGAGTGTGCGTGTGTGTGTTTAGGGGTAATATATTTACTTTGGCTTAGGAGTCTGGGCCATTTAATTGGAAATTTCCAAGGAGCAGATGTGTATGTGGGGCAGGAGCTCAGAAAAAAGATCTGGGTTTGGGTCCAAAATAATTAGTGGACAAATCAAATGAGGAGTAGATGAGACTGAATGTGAAGTAGATTATTCACGAAGAGCGCAAAAAGAAAATTAAAAGAGGGTTAAGGAGAGAACTCTAAAGAATAATTATTTTCACAGGATGAGAACAAAAGAGGAGCCAGAAAAGAGTTTAAAAAGAAATTCACAGAGACTGGAGTTTACTTTTAACCACGCAGGAGAGAGTGTTGTATTAAAAGTTAAGGAAGAAAATAATTCTGGAAAGGAGTGTATGATTAACAGTATTAAAAATTACAAGGAGGCCCAGTAGAATAAGGCATAATTCATGTAGATGCAGGTGATTACTAAACGATGCTTCTGAGTACTTCACTCTGGGAAAGTACTGAAGTATTTAGATTCTCCCCAAGAATGTATGTGACCCCTTGGTCAAGGCTGGCAGCCTTTGCTTTCCTATGAAATTTGTGACCCTACAATCTGAGTGCTGGGTTCTAAACAAAATGGCATGTGGGATTCCTAACCTCTTTTCTGTTCCTGACCTCTGAAAACCACAAACCTCTAAAGGCTACTAACTGAAGAGTTACAAAAAACAGGAAACAAGTCAATGTTTATTTTTAATGATAAAATACTATATCATTAATGCTAAGTTTCAGAAAATATGGAAATAGTAAACAAAGGAAGAAAATATAAAAGTGTTTATTGAAGGACATAAAGTATGCCAAGATGAAATGTCCTGTCCAATGATAATTATTGCTAATTATTTCTTGTATATTCTTAAACATTTGATTTTCTACTCTCTGGAGTTTCTTCTGTGTATATACATTTTTTAAATAAAAAAAAATTTACTATTCATACTATTCCTTATCAGCATTTTAACTTGACTGTAAAAATGTTATTTACATCTTTCTACATACACAAGAGCCCAAGATTTCCATCATGCATTTTAATGGTCACCTGGATTTTGTTGGTCCTCCTGTGATTTATATAACTAATTTCTTCTTTATCGGCATTGAGGTGTTTCCAATTTTTAATATCATATAGAACATCAGGATGGGTACATTTCTACAAGTATCTTTACACATTTGCCCACTGCTTCCTTTGTATACAGTCTCAGAAATGGAATTTCTGCTCAAAAGTAGGAACATTAACATTTTGATAGTTGTTGCCAAACTCCTGCTGATAGCTTAGGAGGGTATTACTTTTTCTCCTGTACAGTTGCCAACAGCAGATTTAATACATTTTTTTTAAAAATGTTTGCTAGTTTGATAAGCTATCAGAGTCTTAACCATTCATTGCCTGGCTTCCCAGGTCTTGATCCCTATGGAGGGCTCTTGTGCTACAGCTGCCCATGTCTGGTGTTACAATAATGACAACTTCACAATTCCATCATCTTTCTAAAGGGAAATTTCTTATATTTAAAAAAAAAACATATTTGGGTCTTAGGTTTCAGTAGCAGCCACTCGTTGACAGCTGCTGGATGGACCTCCTTCTTTAAGTGAAACATCTACTGCTAGAATTCTTTGCTAGCGTCTCTTAGAGGATGTGAAGTTTCCTAAAATTTTATTTTCTCTTTCATTCCTGCCCAAGTCTACTTTTCCAAAAATCTACTCTTCCTCTTCAAATATACCAACAATGTTTACCTTTACATTGGCCTTTTATCTTCAATTGGTAAATAATTCACGTTCTGCTAGACCAAACAGAAAATAGATTCCTCAACCTGGACAACCAAAGCAGAAGTCCCTTCTCAAATGATGGTGATAATAGTGCAAATCAATTCAAAGGCAGACTTCTTGGGCAAGGCATGGGACAAGATTTTGTAGCTTAACTTCCAGTCTCCAGAAATTAACTTGCACATAGGACTTTATTCCTTTTTGAATCACTCTGACCAGCATTTTATTGAGAGAACTTATACAATACAGGCAAGTTTTCTGTCCCATCTTTGGCGTCTGGTGAGAGACTTCTCTGACATAAAATGGAACTCTGTAACATTGACTGGAATCACTCAGGGGTAAATGACATCACAGGAATGGCTGAGGCAATTCCAAGACTCTCGAGTTTCATGGTCCTTACCTCCTCATTCCACTGGGGCTGTCAGTTGGAAACCTCTCGTCTTACTTCTATATACAAGGTTTAATCATACAGATACCTTCATAATTATTACTCTCTCATTTCTTCACTAGAGTATGAGTTGTTTAGGGTCACAAAATCTTTGTATATCATCTCTGTACTCTCCATACTCCCAAAGGACTTATTCAGGATTCAAGAGATACTGAATGAATTAGCTTTTAACTATGAGTCATGCTTTCAAGGGAGGAATGCAGACATATCAAAGGTATAAAAATTTCCTAAGCTTTTTCTTATTTTATTGCCACCAAGTTTATTCAGTCTACCTTCAATCTCTTATACCTCAAAGCTTTCCCAAACAACAGAGAAGGAATAAATGGCTAACCTTGGCAGTGATTCCTCAGGGCACAAGTCCATTTTACATCCTAGATATTTGGTGCTACTCAGAATGCATCTGATATCTAGTGATTCAAAGGTGTCATTTTTCCTTTTATCTTGGGAGTGTTCTGTTCTTGGTCATGGCCTCACCATGTCATGACGCTGATGCATTCCTTTGTTTCAAAGTTTTGGTCTCTTTTCCTGTTTGGAGGCAACCCTATTCAAGACGCTATTTGATGGAGTGATTTTTGTAATATTATCTGGAGATGTTATGAAACATCATTATTTACATTACCTGGAAAGCAAACCCAGTACCTCCTTAAATAGTCTGAGTCTAGAACCATTTTCATAAGAAGAGGAACAAGATGAGGTCTAGCTTTTTGAATACGTTATCACCTTGGAATCAGGTCCATTTGAAGGGATTTATTCACTTTGGGGTCTAGGACTATGAACAGGAAAAAAAGGGCTATGTTACTTTTTCTATTCATGCATCTGATGACACAGCCTCAAGTGGAATATTTATATTTATAATAATTTCTGTGTCTTGTGTAAAATAACAATTGTAGATTGATATCTATTCTCCTTCATCTTGAATTTCTAGAATTCTAGGCAAAAACAGAAGATAACAACTCATGAAATTTGATTTACAGGAAGCTTATTATTTAGTAAAGATGAGAGAGACAGTAAGATAAATGGAGGAAAATATTTTTTTGGGACAGGATGCAGCATTTTTGAGTGTATGATTTTTGCCTTTGGTCCATGTCAGTGGTTCCCAAACTTGTCTGCATGTGAGAAATCCCTGAGGTACTTTAATAGTCACACAAAGACAATTATAATAAGTGACAAATAAGCAAGGCCAAAGGCCCATTCCAAATATTCTGATTCAATTTTGGGGTTTGTATTTGGATACTGATATTTTTAAAACCCTTAAGTGATTCTAACTTGCAACCTGGTTGAAAGCCACTGGTCTATGTAACAATACCCCACTATATTCTGATTCTGATATTGTCCTTGAATGTTTTCTTTATAATTCTGTTATGGTTTTCTTAGTTGCCCACAGCATGTGTAACATTGCATCTCTCAAACATCCTTTATGTTTATGTTTATGTTAAAATAAGAATACTGTGCTTTTTATAGATAAGAAAATTTGCTGTTGTTATATATTTTCTCTCAAAATGGATTTTGAGGGAGAATGACAGTCATTCAAGTATGTGGGGAATGCAGTGATTTCTTTGGCTTCTCTGGTTTTATCAGGGCTTTGTAGAAAGGCCCTCAGACACTGTGGAACCCTTCACTGATCTGCTAATAAATACATACTGACTTGTTCCACAAGATGCCAACTGAGTGATCTGCTTTCAGTCAGCTAGAAACAACTTTAATCCCTAACTGAGGTGAGCTTCTCCTAACCCGATGTGCTTCAAAGTAAATTGACTCTTATGCTACCCAATCACTATCTGCTTCTTGGCCACCTTTGGCCCCTGGGTCTTCAGGAAGGTCACATGACATTTCTGCTCTGTAAAAATGAGGGAGATAGATGACAGGGCTTCTATAAGACACCCTTTTAACTGTAGGTTCAGTGAACTGTGTTCTAAATAAACACTTCAGTGACCCACTGAACACTATTCATACCTAAGGGCAGGAACAATAGTCTTCCTCTCTTCTGTCATTTTTTTTTTTTTTTTTGCAACAGCTAATTATAGCAAAACCAAATTGTTATGAAGCGTCGTGGACTCCTAGCATGTGCACATGCATCCAGTAATTTATTAAAAAATATAGAACTGATATATAATATCTAAGCCCTGCTGCCGGCTGTCATAGGAGTTATACACTTTGATAAGACACAACCATTGGTCTTAATAAAGTTACTATCTCTTATCAAGGAGCTAAAGAAGGTAAACAGAAACAACAAAATACAAGGTCACAAGCCTATGATATTGGTACACTCTAAATCCAAGTATTTGGAGGGAATCTTTTTCACCAGCATGTGACGTGGAAGATACTGAACAAATGAAGAAGCCCCCCAACTCTTCTCTTACCATCCTTTCTTACCCATTGTAATCACTGTAATCAGAGCATCTTTTCAAAAATTATTTTTTAAAATAACTGTAGATTCACATGTGGTTGTAAAAAATAATACAGAGAGATCCCATACACCCTTAATGTACTTTCTTACAATGGTAATTTGCCAAACTTGCAAAATGTAGTACAACATCAGAATGAAGGTATTGACATTGATAAAATCCACCAATCTTATTCAGATTTTCCCAGTTTTTCTCTTATTAGTGTGAGTGTGTGAATGTGTATTTAGTTCTATGCAATTTTATTATATGCATAAATATGAATTTGTAGGTTCCTGTACCCACCATCATATTGAAGATACAGAGCAGTTTCATCACCACAATGATCTCTCTCTTCATTCTTTTATAACCACTCACCTATTTCCCATTACCCACTCCTTCCCTATTCCTAAACCCCAGCAATCGCTAATCTGTTCTCCATTTCTATAATTTTGTCATTTTAAGTTATGTAAATGGAATCATACAATATTAAATCTTTTGAGATTGGCATCTTCACTTAGCATAATTTCCTTGAGATTCATCCAAGTTATTACATGAATCAATAGATATCTCTCTTTATTGCTGAGTAGTATTCCATAATATTCCATGGTGTTCCATGGTATTCCATGGTATGGATGGACCACAGTCTGCTTATTTATTCACTCACTGAGGGCCATCTATTCTGTTTTTAGTTTTTGGCTATTGTAAGTAAACCTGCTATGAATGTTCTTGTACAGGTTTTAATTTTTCTGGGATGAAATGCCCAAGAGTGCACTTGTTGAATAGTATGGTAATTGCACAGATGATCTCTTAGAAATACAATTTAATTGAGTCACTTCCCCTTTTTAAATCCTTTCAGCATCATCTCACTACTCTTAGCATCAAAAGAGTAGACATCAGCCTACAAAGTCCTGAAAAATCTGGAGTCCACTGTACTTTCTCTTCTCATTTAATGCTTTTTCCTTCCTCTGCCTCTCACCTCCAGACATGTGGGCCTTCTTTTAGTTTCTTAAATGTGCCATGTTTTTATCTGACTACAGATGTCTTATAATAGTGATAGAAAACCTTTTATATGAGTAGAATGCTGATGGGATGGTTGGTTTGCAACTGGATTGGATGAATGTGAGTTCTTTTTCCTGATCATCCAGCTCATAATCCCCATGCTCTTCATATCAAACCTAGTCCTCTTGGAAACCTACTATTTTTTTCCATAATAAATATCATGACACTCATGTTCACAATGGTAACTTCTTCCCTCAGCTCCACTTATAACATCTCATTGGATAACATGTCATAACAATTCAACTTTCTATCAAGTCAATATGTATTTTTGACTTAATCTGAGTTAATGGCTATTTATTTCAATGGATCAATTCTTTTACTTTGGTGGTAAGAGTTAGTATTTTCACAATTTGAAATTTAGTATTGAAATAAGTTAATTTTGTCAATATGGGGATATCTGCTCAATTTGAAATGATGGATTGTTTCTTACAACAAAAATATATGGCTGATTTGATGATCTTTAAAATCAGGACAATAGAATAAAGTCTAAAATTATAAATGAACATAATATTTATTAGCTTTCAGTATGGTCCCTAAGTGTGGTCATATTTAACACCACTAAATTAAGCCAATATCAAATTCATTTAAAGGTAAAGGAATGAATTATTTAATGAATTATTTTAATTAATTTTTAAAGTGACTGTGTTCTCTTTTTCTCTGTATCATTTATCATGCCTAATATTTTCTTCACACGCATTTGGACTAACTCTCAAAATAGTTTAATATTGAACAGAATATTAATTAATCGTTTAAAAATACATAGTTTGCAAGACTTTTTTTCCTTGAAGCTTTACATCTTAACTTTTTTGTTCTTCATCTTTTATAGTTTACCTCCTATTGTTTCTGATTTCTGCATTAAGAAGAGATTAGAACAAGTAATCACATTCTCTTCATTCCAAGATTTTGGTAAAGGGTCTTTAAGGCATCTGCAAAATGGGAGATGTTAGACAGTGATATATTTGACTTTCATTTAACACATGCAAACTGATATATAATGGAAGAAAAGTTACATTTGAGAATTTACAAAAGAACTTAGTATAATGAGATGTTTTTGCCTTGGTAACTATGAATTTTGAAACCATCATTCCTTCATGGGATTCAGATTTTCAATGGAAATAAAACTTCCTGTGGCATCTGAATTATCTTACACAGAATATTTAACTATTATTTTGTGATGCATAAACCTTTAGAAAGGTAAATCAGAAACATGATTACCTCTAGCAAAGGACAGTGAGAAAAAGAGAAATTTAATCTGTAAGTAATAGATAACTTAATATGCTTCACAGAGAACCTCATTTTCTCTACATTAATATCCAGAATCATAATTTCATTTATGTACCTTGCTGAATTTCCAAAGCACTAACACTGGATTATCAAATGAATAGGACTCTATATTTCCATATAATTGATCTGAAGCTTAGTAGTCTTAATACACACATTGAAATATAAGATTTTTTTATAACCAACAGAGGTTATCAGTTCTCAATATTTGTTGCCTTTGAAATATCATTAAATTATTCCCATTTTCCACTCATTTATTTATTCATTCATTAAATTATTCACTGATCTGACAAATATTTATTAGGTACCTATCAGGTACCTAACACTGTGCTAGGTACAGAGATGGATTAGTGAGCATAAAGCACATGGGGTTTCAGGCAAAGAGACTGGTAGGGGAAATTGAGACTCAAATATAGTAATAATTGTGCCATTTCAGGTTGATAAAAGTGCTCAGAAGGAAAGGCTTCCTGTGAATTAGAGCAAAGAACCTAGTTTATGCTGGGGGGGTCCAAGAAATGTTCTTGAGGACTGAAGTGTTGTTAGGTTAGATCTGAAGGGTAAATTGGAGCTAAAGGAGAGGTAGGAGGAATGGGTTGTAAGGGGCACACCATGAAAAATCCAAGTAGCAGGCAGTATGTCATATCTAAGACATGGAAGAAGGCAACTGTGTTAAGATAGAATAGAAAGTACTGTAGGTTGGGGGTGGCGGCATACTCAGGGACAGGATGAGGCACTATAAACCATTTCAACAGCTCCGTAAAAAAGAGCCATGTTTCCTATTGCAAGTTAACCTCAATATTATACATGAGTTCAGGTAGTTAGTATCAGAACAAAGGACAACAAATAAACTTTGAAATTTTGGAACATAAAACATAAAATGTAATGTGGAATACCATGTGGAGTAAATGGAATATAGTTCACCAAGTTTCCAACACCATGCTCACGATTATTTTTCATCAATAAAAAATTTGGTGATTTGGAAAATAATATTGGATCTCTATATCAGAAATGCTTCTGGCTACAAGACACAGTGGCTTAACCATGGCTTAAACTATATGGACTTACATTATTTACCTACTAAGAAATTTAGAAAAAACATCTATAAATCACCAAGGACATAGGTTCTTCTTATCTTTCTTTTCTACCACACTTAATGTCCTGGCCCCTCATGGTTATGAGGTGTCTGTTATTGCTCCAGAGATTAAAAAAGTAAAAACGAACAAACAAACAAACAAAAAAAACTATGTTCAAAGCAGGAGCAAAAGGGAAGAGGGAGTACAAGCAATTTATAATTTCATACCTGTCATTTTTATCAGGAAAACAAAACACTTTCCCACTTTCTGAAATTGAAAGCAGTCCTCCACTTTTATTTCATTGGCCTCAATAAAATCATGTTCCCACCCTTACCTGGAAGGAAGTCTATGAAAGTGAGAATTCGGCTTTTTTCAGACTGTAAAAGGAGGACAGTTATGGAGAAAGGAGGTAGAATGCTGCTTGGTTGGTTATTCAATCAACTGTGCAAATGTATAAAGAGACTGGGTTTTTGAGGCTACTTACCTTGGAAACCAAGAACTTTTTTAAACCAAAATTAACTATTTTTATTCATTAAAAAACTAATAAACTATATTTATTAACTAATTTTTAGAACCAAAATAATTTATTTTGGACATAATTATCCACTAGATTTCTGTTTCTCCAACTGAAGCTTTGTGAATATTCTACAATAATGTATTGAATTTGTTTTTATTTTGATGATCACTGAGAGAAAAGTAAGGTTGGATTCCATGATCATGTGTTGAATCCCATCGATAGCTGCACTAGAACTGCTCCTCATGTTTTTTGATGCTTGGATCATGTTGTACAACAAAGTGAATCAGCTATAAGTATACATATATCCCCATATCCCCTCTCTCTCGAGCCTCCCTCCCACCCTCCCTATCCCACCCCTCTAGGTGGTCACAAAGCACCGAGCTGATCTCCCTGTGCTATGCGGCTGCTTCCCACTACCCATCCATTTTACAGCCAAATGCTTTTAAAACCATGCTGTGGCAGTCACTACAATATTCAAATTTCAAACAGATTAAGTTTCAAGATGATTCATCACATTAGATTAATAACATCGAATTTATTTTATTGGCTTTATCATTTAGTTCCTATTTAATCTGTTTCTATGGCTAAGTCCTCTGAGCATAAGATGTTTATACCTAGTTTTATATTTGTACACATTTATAAGTATAAATGTCAAAGTAACACAAATCAACAGTGGATAGATGGGTTAATATTTTTTTCCTTTAAAAGGGTTCTGGTTAGATTTTAGAAATATCGTATTAAAGAGTTAATCATGGATAACCCTGAAATTACCCTACCATGCCTCTATGCCAAGGAAAACTAGATATGTCTATTTCTGCCCTACCCTACCTTTGTTATTCTACATTCTTAAGAAGCAATCGCTGACATATAGTCACTACCAAATGTAAAACAGATAGCTAGTGGGAAGCAGCCACATAGCACAGGGAGGTCAATTCCATACTTTGTGACCACCTAGAGGGGTGGGATAGGGAGGGTGAGAGGGAGACGCAAGAGGGAAGAGATATGGGGATATGTGTGTGTGTATAGCTGATTCACTTTGTTATACAGCAGAAAGTAACACAACATTGTAAAGCAGTTATACTCCAATAAAGATGTTAAAAAAAGAGAGAAACAATCGATACACTCTTCCTTTGTGTTTTTACATTTATCCCATGAATTTCATACTCTGATCCAAGGAACAGATGATCCAAATGCATCAGAATATCTCTGAGTAGTGTCTACTGTAGTCCTTCATTAACTGCGCACAATGAATGTTTACCTAGAATTTTTAAGCTGGTAGTATTTAATTTACTGAGGAAAATTAGGAGTGTTAATGCAGAGGAAACTTGTAAAGAAACTTGATAAAGAAGCTCTAATCAAAATAGAATGAACCAGTTCAAACAGAACCTTAGTGCTCACAGTAGGCGATGGCTCATTTTCATGGAACAGCACAGCCAAGAAGAACCTTAGAGGTTATTTACACAGAGAGCATCATGCTGTCTCTGGGACCTCAGGAGGCTAAGGGCCTTACTAAAGCTGTTTCATAGGCCAAGAGAAACATGAGGATTGGGATCCTGGTGTCTTAAAAGAGTATAGGTCTTTATTCTTTGTATCATATACTTTTTTGAAAATGGAACTGGCTATTTGGGAATGGGAGTGGGGAGTGAAAGCGTATTATTACAAACTGGTTCACTAAGCGCTGGCTTATGCCCTTTTTGCTCAGGTTCTGATTGCTGTATGATTGAATAACTCAACACTGTACTCATAAATTATGGTAAAACTATAAATAGATCAACCTGAAGTATACATTTAGAGAAACTGATACTCTAGTAAGCAACATTTGCAAGCTTTCCAGGAAAAATGCATCCATCCTTTATAATCAAGGAAACAGTATTCACCACCACTACTATTTTAGATTCTCTCACACAAATCTCTAAGGTTAATTCCACAAAATATTTTATCAGGAAATATTCAGATAAAAAAATTAGTACACACAGCATGCTGAGAAGGTTGAGTTCTTCATAAAAAGATGTCAGTGTACATTATAAATAATTATGTAAAAAAATAATGGAGACTCTGAGAAGTTTGAATGTTTCATACGCAAGTCACAGTTCTGCAGAAGAATAAAAAAGGAACTGGAACATAAATAATTCAATTCAAGACTTTGGAAAAGAAATCAATTTTATTTTGAGCAAATCTTTCTTGAAAGAGGCCTTTTGAGTAAGCTGATGTATCTTGACAATCATTTGTAGTGGTCGTGTTTAGGGGGCGTATTCATTCTCATCCACTGCTATAAAATGGCGAATTAGGAAATACATTGATCACGACCTAAATAAACATCACAGGGAAAATATCTGCAATTGGAAATTAGACTTCCCCTTTAAAACTCGAGATCTGCAAAATGACTCCTTAACACTGATTGCGGTGGTAGCTGAGCTGCTCTCCTCTTTCTGGAGCAATCTGCATGTGTACCTGTCGGCCATATTTTCTTTTTTAGCTACTGTTGCTAGGGCAACCACCTCCTTTGTACCAGCTAGGGATAGCTGCTGCTTTTTGGAAATGGACTCTGGGCTGGTTGCCAGATTTTCAATTCTCATATCCAGGACTTAACTTTAGCTTACTTAACTCTTTCACTGGCCTGAGAAAATATTGAGTGCAAAAGCTTTTAAATTTTTTATCCCCTAAAGGAAGCGGAAACTAGTACATGACTGAAATCTAGAAATACACTTTTGCTTGGATGTATGCTGTGCTGACAAGGAGCGTAAAGAAGGACGCTTTTAAAAAAAAACCAAGGGCAGGCAAACATTACCTATGTTTTTCAGAACATCAGTGTTCAGAAGGTTATGACTTAAGTCCAGTTTACAGTTCTCTGATTCTAATCCAATGCAGAGGAAAAAAATCAGTTCATGCTAATAAGAGGCAGTGGATTTTTAGTATATCCCTTACTATTTTCTTCTGAAATGCAAAATGCACCGTTATTACAAAAGAAAAAAATAAAAGCTTCCTAATCCAGTCTCTTTATAACCATTTGAACAAACCATGTTCCTTAATTGTTTGAGCTTCTCCTATTCCTAGTTCCTTTATTCCTAAGTCTCATTAGACTTCAAGATTTGAGAAGGGACTTCACAGATCTTCTGGTCTAACTTCTGGCTCTACTATTCACCATCTTGAGACACTGTTCATTACATTTTTGAGCTCTTAATTATTAGAAATTTTTCATATTTTGATGAAGTTTGAGTTTATATCCATCTCTGCTTTGAAAAAAATCTAGACCTTTGTCCATATTACAGCTCTTTAGAAAAACTAAAGATAGCTAATATGCCTCCCCAAGCCACGGAGGTGTGCCTTCAGAAGATCTGCTGGAAAAGTGGACCTGATTGACAGCCTCCAGTGGCCGCACCTTTGGATCCACTGGGGCACTGACATGAGGACATCCTATCTCTAGTCTGCTCCCACTCAGATAATGAACACAGCTGCCATACTAGAATGACACTGTTCTGGCCCTTTAGAAGCCAAGTTTGCCTTAGGGACTTTCCATAGATCTGGCCAAGACTTTTTCAGAAGTGAACTGTGTTCTGAGGCTCTTCCTATGCTATCCTCCCTTTCTTCTTTCCTTCACATGTGTCAGTGCTACGTCAGTCTTAAGACTTCCTACCCACTCCCACTCTCTCCCCTCTAACCTTCATGGACATTTTCCAATAAATGTCTTGTATATCCAGTCCCATTTGACATCTGCTTCTTGGGGGACTCAAACTGACATACTAAGAGTTTCCTTTTTCAGGATAAATATTCTCAGTTTATCAGTCTTTTTAATACATATGTACTGCTTTGTAGATTTTTTTTTCTAGATGCATTCTAGTTTCACAATGAGGCACCCATGTAGAACAAACAACTCCCAGGACTGTCTGAAGAATGCAGATAAAACTGTACTTATTCTTACTTCTTATATTCTGAACAAATATTTTAATTAATGCATTTCAGGATGACATTAACATTTTGGGCAGCTATATCACTCTGTTGATTCATAATGAGCTCGCAGAAAATCAAATGAACAGTTTGGATTCAGTTAAATAAAATTCAAGGGTACTTTAGCTAGTCCATTCAAACCCTTTGGGATTTGAATCCACTAAGAATTTTTCACATTCACTTTTTTGTAATAAAGTTCCAACTTTCCTTTAATTGCCACAGGCAATTAAAAAGCTAGGCATAGGTATTTACATCTGTTTTCAGTTTGTTGTACTTGATAAATTCAGGCCATCTTACCATTCATTATATTAGCTATTCCTTGTATCTCCCACCACCTTGAAATTCCATAAGCGTGACAGCAATATTTAAATCAAAAATATTGATCAGAATGCACAGCCACAACTGAGGAGAATCTAAAGAAATCTCTCTTTATACTAAATCAATCATTACCTTTGGACAGGGTCATTAATTCAATTACATGCTTGCCCAGTGATATTGCCATTCATAGCATGTTTCTCCATTTTTCCATGAGGATATCATAAGAAATTTTCAAATGTATTAAATAAATATAGATAAAGCTCACCTGAATGTGTTTTCTTGGTTTACAGATAAACTATGTCTGTCATATGATGTGTTTTGAACCCATGTGGGTGCTCAGTATTTATTAATCCTTCCTCTCCTTAGAGCCTAAAATCCATACTTGAAGGTGTTCTAGAAATGTAAAAGGGATAGGGGTATTTTTTGAGTATGTCTAACTAGTATCAACAGAGTTTACCTTGGTACTATTAGCCATGTAAAGAGGTTAATAATATTTCAAGTTATCGTATATAATAAATGTAATTGTAAGTTCTCCCCCTCTTGCTACACTGTTCAAAATTAGGTTCTTTTAAGAAGAACAAAGAAAATTTTAGTAAGCATGATTAATAAATATGAGATTACAAAGGCTCACTTACGTAGAATTTCTAAAATTTTTCGTTGCTTCTCATTTATCATTGTTAAAAGAATTTGCAGAGGGCTTCCCTTCCCTGGTGGCGCAGTGGTTGAGAATCTGCCTGCCAATGCAGGGGACACGGGTTCGAGCCCTGGTCTGGGAAGATCCCACATGCCGCGGAGCAACTGGGCCCGTGAGCCACAATTACTGAGCCTGCGCGTCTGGAGCCTGTGCTCCGCAACAAGAGAGGCCGTGATAGTGAGAGGCCCGCGCACCCCGATGAAGAGTGGCCCCCGCTTGCCACAACTAGAGAAAGCCCTCGCACAGAAACGAAGACCCAACACAGCCATAAATAAATAAATAAAATTAAAAAAAAAAAAAGAATTTGGAGATTTGTAACACAAAATTATTTAATTCTGAGCAATATCGTGTCTCCCATTGATAAGCACACAGGATGTGGATTTGGCCTTTCCTGTTTTTCCCGCCTTTTATTAATACAAAGCATTTGTGAATTTTATGTCTGTTCACATGAATACAGTTTTCCAAGCAGAATATTTAAAAAGAGAATGAAATTGACAGCAATGCATTAATTCTAAAACTATAATGAAAAAGTACATGCTTGGCAAAATATAGTGTATCCATTTTGTATGAGGTTTATGCACGTATACATGGCAAATACATGTGTCTAAACTCAACTCTTTCATATGTTTTTCTCAGTTTTCTATGGTGAGAGGGCAAAGTTTTGATTTGTTTTATTTTGTTCTGTTTTTATGATGAGAAGGCAAGTTACTGTTTCATGCCCTGTTCAGAGAGTAGCACCAGTTTTAGAAGAGATAGTTTTTAACTTCTGCTTGAAGTTGTATGTCAAGAGAGAATTTATTCCCTCTTGAAAAATGTAAATTGTGTCAAATTTTGTTTTCATATACTAAACGGGAATTTCCTTCTTACAACTTGCTCAGAGATTACATATATATCCTTAATCTGTAGGCTATACAGCCTATGTCTGTTTTTCTTTCTTATAACAACTGTTTAAAATTTGAAGACAGAAAGTACTTTCGTCTCCAGAAATGGTTTTCTAAATCCTTCATAATCTTGGACACTTTTTGGATATTGTCAGATTAACAACATTTTTCCTAAAATATATTGCCCCCAAGTAAGAACAGCCTTCCAGATGCGGTCTCATGAAACCATGCATGTGGGATTGATTTTACATTACCAAACAATAATTTTCATTTAATACACAGTTACTAACAAACTACCATAGGATCTTTATAACTTCAACCAAATGCCACTTTTAATCTCGATCTTATTAGGAGGATGCAGGGTTATAGAATCATAGAATTTGAGTTAGAAAAGACTATCAAGAACTGTTAATGCAACCATGTCATTCTTTTACTTAGGATTCTTCACTGCCTCCCTGTCATTTTCAGTAGAGCCCAAGCTCTTAAAGGTACAACCAGCCTTGTCTACTTTTGTCTCCTCCTTACTCATCTTTTCTTTTTCAGTAATATGTTGTATATTTCATAAACAGATTACTTTCAGGGGCTTTTTTCTCATGCTATTCTCTTTGCCTAGACTGCTCTTTCTAACATGGTTTCTCAGCTGTTACGTAGCCCTTAAGAATCTTCAGAGATATTGATTCATCAAGGAAGATTTTAGCCTTTTCAAAGCCCTAGGGCTGGATTAGATCCTCCTTCTCTTGTACCCATAATCTTTCAAATAACTCTGTCACTGCAGTTAGCACATTGTATCGTGATTTCTGATGTATCTGTCTATCTAGAATACTGAGTTTCTTGACTAGTAATATTTATCTTTTCATTAATAGTATTTAGTAAAACATCAGGAGCAAAGCATAAGTGAAATAAATGTTTACTAAGGAGAAAATGAATTTTATAAATTAGGAAATTAAGTTCCAGAGCAATTAATTGGCTTGTCTAAGGACACAGAGCTGAATTTTGATAATTAAGACATAGAAATGAAATTCAATATAACTTAATTAGTTTAATCAGTGAAAATTTAGTTTTTACATCTTAAACAGAAGAAACCCATGCAGATGTATATCTTATATCATATCTCTAGAAAGGCAACATACTTTTGTAGAAAGCAGGGTGTTAGCCAAATATTTATGTATTAGGACTTTTCATTGAGAGCGTAGTCTCAGAGAGGAAGAAGAGAGAGAAAAGGGGAGTGAGACAGGAAATGCAGAGAGCAAAGATGGGGGGGTGTTTACTGAGCTAGCCATTGTTTGACATCAGGACAATGATGTTTGATTTGGCAGAACTCTTGTTGAAGAGGTGGAATGAGCTACTGTGTATCATGACCGTCCTTCTGGAGGAAGAGAGGGAGATAATTTGTCTGCTATGTTTTTCTCCCACTGGTCTAAGTTTAGTTCCATGGGGACTGTTTCTTTATGCTTCCGGACTAAACATGTACGATTGTCAACTTGTTCCTAGGATGTTTTAAAAGTCAGAGATGACTTGTTTAATGTGCTTCAATTTCACTATTTTTACATGAAAAATGCCTCAAAACATTTTTGTGTAGCTCGGATTTGTCTTATTAGCTTTTGACCTATGGGGTTAACTCCTTGCTAAAGGTGAGACTGGTATTCTGACTCTTTTTCCCCAAACATTTTGGGCACTAGAGTGGAGGAAAGGAAGTAATGTGTATCTGAAAAATAGAAAAATGGCAATTATGAAATAGAAAAAATTAATTTAACTTAATTTCCTGTATAATAGATACCAAATTGTAGAGTATTTTTGTGGAAGTGTTGTTGTCCATAGAGTTTCCTAAGGAAATTCAGTGGTCATTCTCCTTTGCCATTTTCAGAAGTCCTACACTGTTTTCACGTTCGCAAATTTGATAATTATCATTCACTGATTTCTCTTACTCAAAGAGATAGCATATTAAACAGGTTTTGTAATGGATTGTTGCATTGCCAGAAAAAAAAAAAAAAAAAACCTCATAAAAAGAATGTTTAGTCAAGTCTTTTTGATTCCCTTTTCAAATCTCCAGATACAAGCATGGTTAAAATTTTGGTATGTGTTCTTTCAGATTTTTATACAATATATGTGCATGAAAACCTGGAGAAATTTTTTCTACATATGCTGCTCTGTAATTGCATCTTAAGCTTGCTTTCTTTCTCTCTTCTTCCCTTCCTTTTTCCTTTCTGCTCTTCCTTCCTTCTCGTAATTACAAGCACTCCTGTGATGAGTATGAGTATTCTGTTTCCATAACTTTGAGTAAATTTGTATGTAATCACTAAAAGTGAAATTGTTAATCCAAAGAGAAGGCATGATACTTATTGCAAAGTATAGAAAACAAACTTATGGTTACCAAAGGGGAAATGTGGGTGGGAGGGATAAGTTAGGAGTTTAGGATTAACATATACACACTACTATATGCAAAATAGGTAATCAACAAGAACCTACTGTATAGCACGGGGAACTCTACTCAGTAGTCTCTAATAAACTATATGGGAAAAGAATCTGAGAAAGAATATATATATATATATATATATATACATACACATATACATATATATATACATATACTATATATGCATATACATATACATATATATATCTGAATCACTTTTGAATCACTTTGCTGTACACCTGAAACTAACACAACATTGTAAATCAATTATACTCTAATATAAAAAAAATATGCTGTACCAATTGACCCTTTTTAATTAGTTGAGAATTCTTTGTCCCTCTCATATTCAACTAGTTAAATATTTTGATCTTTGCCACTCTGATGCATGAAAAATATCTCATTGTTCTACATTTATTTATCATTTAAGGTTTGTCATCTTACTATTTGTTTAATGGCTAGTTCTGTGAATTGCTTTTTGCAGGTCTTTTCATGTTTATTAGAAAGTCTGTGAATTGTTCATGTTCTTTTCCATTTTCAAAACTAGGACTGTCAATATATTTCTGCTGAATTCAGAAAAATTTCTTCCACTGTTTTTTAATTTTGTTTATGGAGTTTTCTAATTTGTTTTATGGGGCTATTTGCTCTTAGAGCATTTAAATTATTAGGTTCTCAAATGAATCAATCTTTTCTCTTAATGGTTTCTGGGTTTCATGTCATTATTAGAAAGGCCTTTTTCATTTTAAAGTTATAAAAATATTATTTTTGTTTTTACACTTACATCTTCAGTTTATCTGGTTTTTATTTTTGAGCATAGCAAGAGATTGTGTAGAAGATGGTTGCTTTAATTTCTATACACAATACATTAGCTATTCCACTTTTTAACTCACAGATTTTAAATAAAATCTCTATTATATTCTGTAGTTTCATAAGTCTTTTCTCCTGGCTCTGGCCTCTTATCTATTGATCTCTACATATTTTGTGTCATTATCATATGATTTTATTATTGTGACTTCATAGTATATTCATTCATTTACTCAGTTCTTTACATGTATTAAGCACTGTGTGAGGATCTGGAAATGTAGCATGGAGTAAGAAAGATAAGGTCCTTTTTTGTATGGAACTTAGGGAAGAAGATGGATTGTAAGAAGCAAATAAAGGAAAAATGTATTACAAATTGTGCTAAATTCTATAAAGCTAATAAGATGGAGTGTCACAAGGCTGCTTTAGACAGGATGCTTCTGGAAAAGGTCAGCTGATTAGCAACCTTAATTCCATCTGCAATCTTAACCTCTTTTGTCACATAACTGAACATATTCACAAATTCCAGGAATGAGGACATTGACCTCTTTGGGGGGCCATTATTTTGCTACCCACAGGAGAAGAGGAGATTGCAGCTCTGAGGGAATGTGTAGTACTGGATGAAAATGCAGGAGATGGAAAAATACAGTCTTGTTTACCATGGTAAAGAATTTAGATTTAAACAAGAACCAGCCATGGGAGTATTTCAAGAGGCACCTTCCATGATATGATGTAGTAATGAATGCTTAATTTTGTTGAAAGCCTTATTTTAGCATTTTCCATTAATGTGTAACACAATAAATTACATCACTAGATTTCTCAGTATTGTACTACTCTTATCTTCCTGGAACAAATGAACACTATCTTGGTAAAGTATTATTTACTTCTGTTGGATTTTATGAACTAATACCTTTAAGATATTAATAAATCATGTATATGTATGTGATGTTGATGTATCATAGTTTTTATGCCATCTTTGTTCATTGAACATTAGAGTTATAACAGTTTCATAAAAAAAAGTTTGAAGGGTCTCATGTTTTCTAAGCTCTGGAGTAAAATAAAAACTTGACCCTTTGCCAAAACCTACCTATACAATTATGAGTCAGGTGCTTTTCTTATTGGTCTTTGTAGGCTTTCTCAATAGTATTTTATTAGGTGAGGCTAGTTATTTATTTTTTCCAATAAAATATTTGTATTTATAAATTTATTGGTATAATGTTATACTTTATTCCTCTACAACATTTTAACCCTCTTTCTCTCTATGATTACTTTTTTCTCATTTATATATTTTTTTCTCATCTATATATTCTTGGGAATGGTTGCAAGAAGGTTGCTATTTTCTTAGTATTTTTAAAAATCAGATTTTTAAATCTATTATACTTATTTAAAATATTAATTTTTTAAATTGTTCCTGCCATTCAACATTTTTGGGGAGATTGACTACAGAAAACACATAGTGGGATAGGTTTTTCATAGAATGAGAGACTCACACTCTATTTAAGAAGAAGGAAATCCATTTTGAGTTTATTTTTGTGTGTGGTGTTAGGAAGTGTTCTAATTTCATTCTTTTACATGTAGCTGTCCAGTTTTCCCAGCACCACTTATTGAACAGGATGTCTTTTCTCCATTGAATATTCTTGCGTCCTTTATCAAAAATAAGGTGACCATATGTGTGTGGGTTTACCTCTGGGCTTTCTATCCTGTTCCATTGATCTATATTTCTGTTTTTGTGCCAATACCATACTGTCTTGATTACTGTAGCTTTGTAGCATAGTCTGAAGTCCGGGAACCTGATTCCTCCAGCTCCATTTTTCTTTCGCAAGATTGCTTTGGCTATTCAGGGTCTTTTGTGTTTTCATATAAATTGTGAAATTTTTTGATCTAGTTCTGTGAAAAATGCCAGTGGTAGTTTGACAGGGATGGCATTGAATCTGTAGATTGTTTTGGGTAGTATAGTCATTTTCACAATGTTGATTCTTCCAATCCAAGAACATGGTATATCTCTCTAATTATTTGTATCATCTTTAATTTCTTTCATCAGTGTCTTATAGTTTTCTGCATACAGGTCTTTTGTCTCCTTATGTAAATTGATAGAGCCACTATGGAGAACAGTATGGAGGTTCCTTAAAAAACTACAAATAGAACTACCATACGACCCAACAATCCCACTACTGGGCATATACCCTGAGAAAACCATAATTCAAAAAGAGTCATGTACCGCAATGTTCACTGAAGCTCTATTTACAATAGCCAGGACATAGAAACAACCTAAGTGTCCATCGACAGATGAATGGATAAAGAAGATGTGGCACATATATAAAATGGAATATTACTCAGCCATAAAAAGAAACGAAATTGAGTTATTTGTAGTGAGGTGGATGGACCTGGAGTCTGTCATACAAAGTGAAGTAAGTCAGAAAGAGAAAAACAAATGCAGTATGCTAACACATATATATGGAATAAAAAAAAAAAAAAAAAAAGGTCATGAAGAACCTAGGGGCAGGACGGGAATAAAGAGGCAGACCTACTAGAGAATGGACTTGAGGACACGGGAAGGGGGATGGGTAAGCTGGGACAAAGTGAGAGAGTGGCATGGACATATATACACTACCAAACGTAAAACTGATAGCTAGTGGGAAGCAGCTGCATAGCACTGGGAGATCAGCTAGGTGCTTTGTGACAATCTAGAGGGGTGGGATAGGGAGGGTGGGAGGGAGGGAGATGCAAGAGGGAAGAGATATGGGGATATATGTATATGTATAGCTGATTCACTTTGTTATAAAGCAGAAACTAACACACCATTGTAAAGCAATTATCCAATAAAGATGTTAAAAAAAAAAGAAGAAGGAAATTTCTACATCCATTATCTATTTCTCTGCTTAGACTGAATGTTTTAAAATTTCAGCACTTATGTTTTTAAGTTCCTTGATTCCGTTTTTGATTTATTTGTGATAGTATCTTGCTCTTGATTTATGGATGCAATATGTTGTCAGTTTCTACTGTGAATACTAATATTCCCTCTGCTTTTCTATATTAACCTGCTTTCATTAGAGAAAGGGAACTTATTGTCTTTGTTTGAGCTTCTTTTCAGGATATGAGAGTCCTCCAATGTCACATTATCCAATAATACTGCCTATTTTTTTAATTGATGGCATAGATCCCTATATTGCAGCTGGTGTGGACTTCCTCGATAAAGCACTGAGTTAAGAGTCTATGTTGCTCTGTCACCAGGTAGGTGGGCTATCTTTTTCTCTCTGTTACAAAATCAATTTGCATTGCTCCAGGCACATTTTTTAAGCTATATCAGCACTTTAGGTTTTTTGTTTTGTTTTATTTGTTTTGATTTTCTTCACTATGGAAAAATCAGACACCAATGCCTTGAGAAGCCATTCTTTTCCTGGCTGTGGTAGAGTTGTTAAGGTTCTGTGGTTTGCTTCCTAGTTTCTACTTTCTAAACCCACCAAACTTCCATCTTCTGATGGGATATTAGAAGTATTTGTTTCTGGCCTGAATTTTAGTTGCCAGTGGTAAGAGTGTAGGGAAGGATTTACTGTAAATATTACAGTTTCTGGAGATTTTATGGCTGTGTTGAATCATTTTATCCTGCACGTGCATTGTAGTTAGCTGGAGAACTATGTATCTTTTCTCCCTCTCCTAACAGCAATCAAAGTCTGCTTTGGCAAAATTCCCTCTTTTCTTAGTGACCCTTCCAAGCCAAATCCGAACATGTTGTAAAAGCTACAGTCAGATATGTCTAGGGAGGACAGAACTCTTGAAATTTCTCTGCAGTCTTCCACATGGCCTCCCTGTCACTTCCTCTTTCAACCCTAAATTTTGGGTTATTTTGTTGAAAAATATATTACACTTATTCTTTAGGGTAACCTTCCTCTGCTTGAGTTCAGTAATGAGTGTTATCCACTTGGTGTCAAGGAATTTTCCATTTTTTTCCATTGATAGTACATGTCTCTTGTATAATGTCTTTATTTCTTTCCCTTCATTTTTCTTACATGTACTATTAAAACAGTACCTAGGAAGGAAGATATGTATCTAGATCTACATGTCATCATAAAACTGGGATGTGAAATTGGGTTCCTGTAACAATTAATTTGATTTTCCTATATGCTCTCCTTCTTCCAAGAATTTCTTTCTAGGGCATTCTAAAGTCTCATACATCAGGATGTGGTTTGACAATATTAATGTAAATCATAGAGTTAACATAAATTATGTCCAATATCTGTGGTTCCACAGTGATGGAGAACAATTTGTTATGCATCTCATTGAAATGGGTGGGATTAATGGCTCTATTTGTTCTGAAGCCTTCTTTTTGCAGTCTCTGGAAATGCAATTATATATAAATGCTTTCTATATTTCCTACAGCTCCATATTGGAAGATTCAGGACTGAGAATTCAGTTCCTTCAAAAACTAATGTAGAACTCTCCTATTCTTCCAAAATGTCTATTCAATTTTTATGGCTATGAGATAACATGTTGGTTTAATCTCCTATGTTCAGGTAGCTATATTCATTTAGCTATATTTTGCAGATGTGGCAACCGAGGTTCATAAAATTTAAGTAAAATCTCAAGCTATGCTGAGAAAATACTGGAATTCAAACTGTCTCCTAATATACCTCTGTTTTTCTATATAAAATCACCTCTCTAAGTATGAGTGAAAACATTTAGTCAACAAATATTTTATCAAGTATCTAATCTTGCAATATACCAATGTGTCCAGGATAGACAAGCAAAAGTAAATATTACATGAATATAAAGAGCTTGCAATTATCTGGTTGAAAAAAGGCACAATGAAGATATAAAGTTATAATAAAATTATTTCTCCGTACTTGTGCTCATTAATGGAGAAAATAATCATTATAAACAACCAAAACAACAGCAGAAAGATCCACAGTAAGCCCAGGGTTTTAGAGTGAACATAATATATTTACAATGTTATAGAATAGGAATTTGTTCAGACATGTTAACGTATAAAGGTTTCCTGGAGCATCCTGCAGAATTCGATCTCTCTAGAAACTGTTGCCTGAATTGTGTCACTGCGGAGGCTTCCTGGGCTCTGGATGGCTTCTTGGCTCCAGCTCTTTACCTTGGAAATTGGCATCTGCCCCACTTGGCTCTGTGTTTCCTTGACCCCTGGCTGACCTGGCCCACCCCTGTGACCTGGGTCTTTACCAGAAGCTGAACCTGCTGCTCACTAGCTGCTTTTTAATACTGACTCTGCAAATTCCTGATCTAAATTCTGCTTAGCCTGGCAGTGAGTGTCAGTAGGACATATGTAGGCAAAGCAAATGGAGGGTTATATAACTGACCAAACAAACAGCTCTTGCCAAATTCAGTTCAGGCAGAAGCATTCATTTAGATGAGGGTTAAGTATATAGAAAAGGAGTATTTTAATCAGAACTCTTAATTTAGTGATTTCAGGGTTTGATATCCATACAATAAAGAGGCCTTGACTTGCCTTTTTGAGCATGCAATTATTGCTCAATGCATTGAGTAGAGACAGACACGAAATATAATCTGTATCCCAAAGATCTGTTGTAGAAAAATAGTAAATCTCAAATGGTATCATTCTGGATATAAGACAATCTATAACAGTGACATAGTTTTAAAACTTTAAAATTTCCCTTTTGTATTTGGAGGGTTCAGGACCACAGGTTCAAAATCCCAATGTTAGCATCTTGGCTAGGATGTAATCTATTTTCTCTGTCTCTGTCTCATTTTCTGCTTTCCTCTCTGCCTCCCTCTCTTCCTATTTCCTCTTTCTTTTTCTATCTGTCCCTCTCTGTCTCTGTCTCCATTTCTCTTTCAAGCTGAATATATTTATTATAGACAGTAGTTAGGAGGAACGTGATTTCCAACTATTATCAATGTCTTCAGAAAAGTGTTTTATGCCAAACAATGTTGCTAAAAATGGGAGAATTTCGTCTACCTGTTTCTAAAAGATGGTTCCTGAGTAATATTATAGAGGAAAAGATCCTTTCTCTCAAATGAAGACTATTCTATCCCAAGTATCAATCCACTGTTAGAAACAAAATATAAAGAGGTCAAGCTTTATAAACATTCTAGTTGCCCTTCATCTCCATCTCCATTCTATGGCCATAATCAAAAAGTCTACAAAGAATAAGTGCTGGAGAGGGTGTGGAGAAAAGGGAACCCTCCTACACTGGTGGTGGGAATGTAGATTGGTACAACCACTATGGAGAACAGTATGGAGGTTCCTTAAGAAACTAAAAATAGAGCTACTATATGATCCAGCAATCCCACTCCTGGGCATATATCCAGAGAAAACCATGGTTTGAAAGGATACATGCACCCCAATGTTCACTGCAGCACTGTTTACAATAGCCAAGACATAGAAGCAACCTAAATGTCCATAGACAGAGAAATGGATAAAGAAGATTTGGTATATATATATATATATATATATGTTACTCAGCCATTAAAAAGAGTATATATATATGTATATATAGATAGAATATATATATATCTATTCTATATAGAATATATATATCTATATATATAGAATATATATATATCTATAAAGAAGATGTGATATATATATATATACATATATATTACTCAGCCATTAAAAAGAGTGAAATAATGCCATTTGCAGCACCATGGATGGACCTGGAGATTATCATACTAAGTGAAGTCAGTCAGACAGAGACTGATATCATGTGATATCACTTACATAGACAAATATCATATGATATCACTTAAATGTGGAACCTTAAAACAATGATACAAATGAACTTATTTATAGACAGAAACAGATTCACAGAATTAGAGAATGAATTTATGGTCACTAGGAGGGAAGGTGGTGGAGGGATAAACTGGGAGATTGGGATTGACATATACACACTACTATACGTAAAATAGATAACCAACAAGGACCTACTATATAGCACAAGGAACTCTGGTCAATACTCTGTAATAACCTAAATGGGAAAAGAATTTGAAAAAGAGTGGGTACACGTATATGTATAACTGAATAACTTTTCTATACACCTAAAACTAACACAACATTGTTAATCAACTATACTCCAACATAAAATAAAAACTTAAAAAAATTAAAAAATAGGCATTCTAAAATTTATATAGTGGTATTTAATTATGGTTTTAATTAGTATTTCCCTAATAACTAATAATGTTGAAAATCTTTACATCTTTACATGTTCCAATTTTCTATCTATATGTTTTCTCTGGTGAGTATTTATTCAAATATTTTGCCCAAGTTTTATCAGGCTGTTTTATTATTGAGTTATGAGATTTCTTTATACAGTCTGGATACAAATCCTTTATCAGTATGTGTTTTGCAAATATTTTCTCCCAGTCTGTAGCTTATCTTTCCATTTTCTTAACAGTGTTCTTCAAAGACAAAAAGTTTATTTTTGACTAACTCTAATTTATAATTTTTTAATGATTGGTGCTTCTCCTCTTCTATCTAAAAAATCTTTGCCTAACCTAAAGTTATAAAGATTCTCTCCCATGTTCTCTTTTGGAAATTGTATAGTTTTAGGTTTTAGAATTAGGTTTCTGAAATATTTAAATCATTTTAGAAAATAATTTTGCAGTTTCTGATAAGTCAAACATATCTTTATCATTTGATCCAGCATATCACTCCTAGGTATTTACTCAAAAAACGAAAACCATAACATATGTCTGTAAAAATTTCTATGCATGAATGTTTATAGTAGCTCTTTTCATAAATACTAAAAAATGGAAACAGGCCAAATATCCATCAACTACTTGGTAGATAAACAAATAAACAAATTATGGTGTACTTATATAGTACAATAAGAGGAAAAAATACTAATACATGCAACAGCATTATGCAGGTCAAAAGCACTATGCCAAGGGAAAAAGGCACACAAACTGGTGTATTATTTCATTTATATGACCTTTTAGAAAAGGCAAAACTATAGAGACAGAAATCGGATGGAGGAAAAGGATTGATTACAAAGTGGTATAAAGAAACTTTTTGGAAAAATGGAAATTATATTTCAATTTTGCTGGAGGTATGTTCAAAACTCTTTGAACTGAATATCTAAAAAAGGTGAACTTTACTAAATGTAAATTATACCTAGAAAAACCTGAGTAAATAAAATTTCTTCTAGAGCTCAAATTTTTGCGCAATTATTTTCACAGAAAAATAATTGAGTCTGTTTATATCGCTTCCTCTCAATTTTTCACTATGAATGGACTAATTTTTCCCAGGAGGTGACAGAACACAACAATCAATTCCCAGCTCTTATGGAGGTGCTAATAGGTTATTACAGAAGTTTCCTTCATTCATATTAAAAACAGCAGCTATGTCAATGTCTCAGACTAGAAAAATCAGACACCTGATAGCTTTTTGCTCTTTTGCTCTATGTATTCCCCGTAAGTTATCTGTCTAATTATTGCTGCTTTTACACTCTTTAAATCAAATTCAGTTCTTTCTTTTTCAGTTCTTTCCCCTCACTATCGTAGTCTAGAATTTCATATGATTCATCTTGGACCAATGCATTTTGGTTTCAATTGCTTTTCCTACCCCTAGGCTCTGACTCTTCCAATTTATATTGAATATGATGACTCAATAAATCTTAAAATGCAGACATTATCAAGTTACCTAGCATGTCATGGTTATTTCTTCCACTTGCCTTTTTTTTTAATGTGTGTAGATATATAATTTATTTTTTTAAATTTATTTTATATTGGAGTACAGTTGATTTACAATGTTATGTTAGTTTCAGGTGGACAGAAAAGTGATTTAGTTATATATATACATATACATATATCTATTCTTTTTCAAATTCTTTTCCCATATAGGTCATTACAGAATATTGAGTAGAGATCTCTGTGCTATGCAATAGGTCCTTAATTGATTATCTATTTTATATATAGTAACATATTCACTTGCCTTTAAATACTTTTGGTAGCATGGCTCACTTTGCCCCATGGTTCCAAACAAAATGTTCTCCAAAGAATAGGTGCCAAAACATTTTTGGGGGGTTCATAACTATAATGTATACCTGAATATAAGGTAAGGATATATTTTATCCAAAATGATTCTCCCAAATGGAAGATACACTTCTGCCCTTCCAAATCTCCCACATAATGGAGTACTCTCTCCATGACTTTATTTTGAGCAAGAAAAATATATTTGGGAAAGCCAGTTAGCTTTTAATAACATCAGTAATTGCTGGTTTGGATGCCCATAGAGGTTTCCTGGTGGAGTCAAATATGGATGCTAAGAAATTTAACATGGATATAGTGAGGGGTGTAGTATCACAATTGCAAGATTGTACATTGTAAACAGCCTTTGTAAATGGTTACATGATTTTATGAATTAAACTAAGAATCTATTTGACAACTTTAGCACATTAAGTTTAAGTTGGCCAACATCTTCCTTACATCTTTTTTGGATTTTCTCATTGAGATCTATCTATCTATCATCATCAATCATGTAACCAACTAAATCAATTGAACACAATATTGATCTATCATCAATCTAGATTATCTTGACTATCAAGGAAAGCATAACCAATTTACCTTCTCTTTCCAGGTTCAGTTTCTTCAAACTTTAAAAGAAATTGGGAACTGTCTTTCCTACGGGGTTCAACAGTAATTGTCAGGAAGTTGGGTTTATGGGGCTCTCAACGCCAGAAAAATTTGGAGAATATCCATGCTTACACTACCTCTTTTCCTCATTAATCTATGGGAGTACCTTCATAGAAAAAGTTACTCCCATAGATTAATTCATTGAAGCTTTATAGAAAGTTGATATTTTAGGAATTTTTTAGTAATTTGTATTTTTTAATCTTCTTCAAACCTCTGTTAGAATTTGCCCTTCTCCTATAGCTGTTTTTACAATGTGAATATAGAATGTAGAGTATATTTTGGATGAAGGTAGCTGAGATTTATCACTTTTCCCTAGGCTTCTATTGGTCCTCCGGCAAATGGAAGAGGAGGGCCGACATAGTGTGCACTCTTTTCAGGCTTTAACAATATTGGTTCACACGTAACCATAAAAGATACTTAAATAAGTGAGACATCCTCAAGATGTGCCATAGTCTCCTTTCTTTTACAAAATAAATATTTTATTATATACAGTTGGTCTAAAAGTTGGGTGTCATAGTGAATGTTTATTGTGATTTGGAATAGAAAATATGATGCTAAAACTTTTATTATTTTTTCCTCTCTAATACAGAAGTACTTGTAAGGGTTTAAGATCTATCCACATTGCTTACAAATGTTAATATAAACAGGGGCAAGTCTGCACATTAGCTGCCTATGCTTAATTAGTAACATTAATAATTGGGGTCATATCTCTACACTTCTCTTGTGAGGAGAAAAACAAGTAGAGCTGGAAAAGACTTCATGATTCTGTGAAAAATACATCAGTAAGTATCCTGGCTATTGTAAGTAGATGCTACCAATTAACTTTGTGACCAGCAGAGACTTCCCTGTGGGCTTGAGTCTCCTCTATTCACACTAATAGTCCCAGCCATCCAATTCCACAGAGAACCTGAGAGGCAGAGTGTGTTCTGTTCTCCACATCGCAGTTTGCGGAAGTTATTACTTTCCTTTCCATACTTATTTACATTTTTTTTTAAATAAATTAATTAATTTATTTTTGGCTGTGTTGGGTCTTCGTTTCTGTGCGAGGGCTTTCTCTAGTTGTGGCGAGCGGGGACCACTCTTCATCGCGGTGCGCGGGCCTCTCACTATCGCGGCCTCTCTTGTTGCGGAGCACAGGCTCCAGGCGCGCAGGCTCAGTAGCTGTGGCTCGCGGGCCTAGTTGCTCCGCGGCATGTGGGATCTTCCCGGACCAGGGCTCGAACCCGTGACCCCTGCATTGGCAGGCAGATTCTCAACCACTGCGCCACCAGGGAAGCCCTCCTCTCCATACTTAAATAGTCCACATTCTTGCTCTTCCATGGCTAAATATCTTCTATTCCAACTCATATTTGCCCTAAATGGAGGGTCAGATAATTGCCAATTGGAAGTATGCTTCCACTGCTGCAATGAAAGTTCATCTGTTTTTCAAACTACAGAGAAATGGCACAGTTATCTTACAGGAAAATGACCATAGTTTTCATATATAAAAATCACAGTTCTTAAAGGGAAGCTATAAATCTAAAACAGAAGTGGGCTGCAGGAAACTCAGATTCTTCCTTCAGCTTATTTATTTATTTACTTATTCATTCATTCATTCATTCATTCATTCACTCATGATGTCTTTTTAGTTTCGTCCAAGAATTATTACAGACCCACCATGTATCAGGCATTGCCCTAGAATTTCTGGAGGTCTAAACACAGTGACCACATGGCAGAAACTTCCAGGTAAAGAAACTCAGAAGGAGTATCTCAATTGTGTACTAAGCAGTATTATTACTACAAGATCTTCTCGCCACCCAACACACAGCTCACATTGACACATCGAAGCCTAGGAGAAATCCTAGAAAAGTGAGGAATCTTTATAACTTTAAGCTCTAGTGTTACTCCCTGAATCTTCAATAAAAATCTATTTCTCAAAACTGCCTCATGAGAGTGATGTTTGCCAGAAATCAAGATTAAAAGTGACTGTGTATGACATCAGGTAATCACAGGGTGAAGGGAAGGTACAGTTGCTAGAGAAAAGTTAAAGTGAGTTGGGGAAATCAAGAGAGTCAGGGCTCTGAGCTGGAAGCTATAGATAATCAGGAGAAATTTACCCCCTAACCAACCCCTGTTGTTGGACCTGAGTCATTTTATTTATATATTAAAGCACAGAGGACTTGGAGATGCTGAAGTAACCACATGGATAGAGAGAGAGAAAAATTCTGAAAGAAATAATTACAAATTCAGAGTGCCTCCTCCCCCAATCATGAAAGAAATATTATGACCAGAGTTCTTTTCCTTTAGGAATTTCATTGACAGAGCAACAGCGGAAGGACATCTATCAAAAAGAATTAAAAAATGTTTCAAATAAACACAAAACTAAAACAAACAAAGAAAAAAAAACCTTTAAAATTGTCAGAGAACAACTTCAGTATTATTAGGACCTGAAAGAAGAAAAGATTTTCCCTGGAGACCACAGGGAAAAACAAAAGAACGTGTCCTTCCTCCTAGTTGCTTTAAAAGAGGCATCTAAATAAGGAGATCTAGGGGGAAGGAGTGAGGATATATGACTGTTACTGGTTATTAGAGCCATGGTTTGGAAGGGATTCAAAGAATCCACCTGTGTCGTAGTTTTAAGTGTGGCCTCTGGATCCAGACTCCCCAGATTTGAATCCCGTTTTAGCTTAACCTCTCTGTCTCTTGGCATTATGTTCTAGAAAATGAAAATAATGTCATCTCTTTCAAGGGGGATTAATATCTACAAAGTACTTGGAATGGGGCCTGGAAGATGATAAGGGCTCAGTAAATGTTATTGATTAGGTATTAACAAAATTACTGAGAATTCCCCTCCAAAAGCTGCAGGTAAGGAAGCAAAAATGACATCAATGGAAGAATCTCATTCTCATGACTGAACAGTCATACAACTGGATGGATATAGGAAGAAACATCTAAAAAATTATTATAGAACATTTCAGGCATTTATTGGTAATTTCCTAAATGACATAAATTTTATTGTGAAAAGCGAACGTTCCATGTTATTAGGGAACACACCTGGGGAATTTTGAGGGGTTGTGGCTCTGAGGACAGGTGAGATGCAGTAAGAGGGCCACATAGATTGAATTTTGTAAACTAGAGTGACTGTACGTCTCACTTCATTTATTTCTCATCCATTAAGGATCACTGTCTTTCATTGTCTGAAGTTTAATATCTTGAAAACTCTTGTTTCTTGTTCAGTTTTTGGTTGTGTCAACTAGGTGTGTAAATCCAGTCACTGTTCCTTCAGCTTGGTTAGAAATGGAAGTCTTCTTGAGAGTATCTCGATATACTGTCCTGCCTTTGCCTTTCGTCCCAGGCAGAGCCTGAGACAGGACTTAGGACAAGTAGTTTATTTGGAAGGTGACCCCAGGAGGCAGAAGAAAATAAGACATAGTAGAAGGAAATGCCAGCTTTGTTGATTACTGCCATACTGGAGCCTCTAAAGATTTATCCCAAGGATGAATAGGAGGTTGAGGAGACATTTATCTACTAATTCACATCTTCCAATTAGTTGAGGGTGGTCCCTGGCTGTATCATAGTCTATATTTTTGTTTTAGTTTTATAGCGAAGTCCTATGACTTTGCAAAAAGTTCCTGAGCAGCAAAGTGGAGATGTGGCTGGCACTTGAGGTGGACTGTTGACAATGTATAGGGCAACTGTCCATGGTAGCTTACAGCTGAAATTGTTGGGCTGAGTAATGTGGTACAAATAATGTTGACTCCACTTCCACTATGGGGTTCACTTTCTTCACCCAATACTGTCCTCTCATTCTCACTATTCCTCTTCTTCTTTATTCAAAATAACATTACTCCAACAACTTTTTGTTTAACTCATTTATATCAATGTGAGCTTTTTCTTAAAGTGTGCATATTTTGAAGCACAGGAAAGATTAGTTCAGAACTACTTTATTTTTTTTATTTTTAATTTTTTTTAGAACTACTTTATTTTTAAAATTAATAATCTGCTTATTAAATTTCAAATGAGAAGCTCTAAAGCTCTTATACATCATCAAGCTTTTAAGTTCAACTACTTATCTCATCATTCTCCTGATAAATCGAATAGATTTTAAGGATCACATTAAAGTCAATTTTACAAAGTAATTCAAAACATTTTAATATTTAAAAATAATTTATAATTTTCACCTATTTGATTCTCATTTTGGGGGCATCATTTTACTCACCCAAAATAAAAATAAAATTCCTATGTACCAAAGTAATTGTTGGAAGGGTAATAAATTAAACTTATGCATTGGAAGGGTCTAATTTTTTAAGGTCTAAATTTTTGGTAAACCAAGTGGAATTTCAAGTTAAAATTATGAGTCTAAAACAATTACTCACGTAAACATTTTAAATCGAAATTACAAACTAATCTACTCCTGAAATAAACAAAATGATCTTAAAAGTTACATAAATATAAAACATAAAATATATGAAAATTATTCCTTAAGACAGAATTGTAACTATTGTGCGTTAGGTTAATTTTGTCATTTAATACCTACTTTTAAAACCTTAAATGTTAAAAATGGTTAACCAGTGGAGACTCAATTATGTCATTTCAGGAGATTTCAGAGTCTGTTTCCAAGCTTACTATTATTATTATTATTATTTGGCTAAGTGCTCAGTTGCCTGAGGTTGCATGGCAACCGGTTATTTGGACAAGGTGTGAGACTTTGGAATTGCAGATTTTATCCATATTCCCGGCTGAGCCCATTTTACTTCATAGTTGCTCTGTAAATGGGGAGCTCTCTTATTTCGTCTCTCCTGTGTTAAACCTTCACATTGCTAAACCTCTAATTTATTGAAATCCCCAGTTAGATTTCTTTAGTCAACCACGTCAGTTTTGCATTTTTTAGTCTGTTAATTTATGCTATTTCAATATTAATTTATCCTTCCAGAGATTATTTTTTGAGTGTCTAGTATGTGCCAGGCACTGCTCTAGGCTTTTGCAGATATTGTTGAACAAGACAAAAATCCCTACCTTGTAGAATGTACACACTAGCAGAAGGAAATAGTCACTAAATGACAAGGCTATCAAGTAAGCAAAACATGTCATAGACACACATAAGTAAATTATTTGGTATGTTAGAAGGGGATAAATGTTGATGGATAAAGAAAAACATAGAGTAGGATAAGAGATTGTGAGTGTTATGGGGAAGGGGTTGTCAAGATTCAAAACTACATAAGATAGTCAGGACGGGTCTCCTTAGCAGGTGATATTGAAGCAAGGGTCGAAGTAGTTGAAGGATTTAGGCAAGTGAATATTCGGGAAGAGTGGTCCAGGCAGTGGGTATAGGTAGAGTCAATGACCTAAGGCTAAAGCAGCCTATTGTCTTTGATGAAAAACAATGATTGCTAGTGACCAGGAAGGGATCAGGGGAGATATGAGTTCAGAGAGATAATAGGGCCTTCTAGGAGATTGTAAAGACTAAGTTTTTCTGTTCCAGGTTATGGGAAACCATTGCTGGGTTTTGAATAGAAGAATAACATGATCTGACTTTGGTTTTAAAGGAATTCCTGTGGCTTCTGAATTGAGAATAGAGTGTAAATGACTGGCAAGGTCTAAGTAGGAAGACTTTTGGGGAATCTATGGCAGTAATCCAGGTAACAAAGAATGATTGCAAAGTGCAGATTGGAAGCAGTGGATGTGGTAGAAATTATGGTTATATTTTGAACATTAAGTCAATAAAATTTCCCTGTACATTTAATGTGGGATGTGAGAGAAGGGAAAAAGTCAAAATGGCAAAGTATTCTTGGCTTGAGAGAATGGATATTTGGAATTGTTATTAAGTACTATGGAGGGCACTTTGACACGATTTAGTACATGTTCAGTACAAGCTACTTATAGGACATGCAAATGAAGATGTCAAATTGACAGCTGGATGCATGTTTCTGAAGTTCGGGAGAGAGATCTGGACTAGAGCTACAAATATGGGAAGTTAGCAAATGTATGGCATTTTAATCCATGAGAGTATGTGGCTTCAGGTAGAAAAGGAAAAGGTCAAGGACAGATGCATGGAGAAATTCAACATAGAGTGGTTAGGCAGAAGATGACAAACTAGCAAAAGATACCCTTTACAAGCCACCAGTGATGTAGGAAGTAAACCAAAAGATTTTGGTATCCTGGAAGCCAAGTAAAGGAAATGTGTTCAGGAGAAAGGAATGATCATCTGGGCCAAATGGTGCGAATAGTTTGTTAAGATAAAGACCAAGTAAGTAAGGACAAATTAACCTCTGGATTTAGACATGTGGAGGACTTTGGAGACCTTTATGAGAGCAATTTCAGTGAAATGATATGGTCAAAAACCATATTAGAGGAAACAAAAAGAAAGGAAGAGAGAAATGGAGACAGTAAATATAGGTACATACAGAAAGGTTTGCTGCAAAAGAGAAAGAATGTGGTAAATGTCAGGGGTGTGTGGTCAAGAGGTGGTTTTCTTAAAATGGGAAAATATGCAGCATGTTTGTACCTTGCTGGAAATGAACTGATATAAAAAAAATTGATTGCATAAGATTGAGAACACAGAATAGCTGATCTGATACCATATCCTTGAATATGCAAGAGAATATAAGGTTCAATGCACAAGTGTAGGCACTGACATTAGATAAGAGCATGGACACTTCATCTCTGGTAACAGACTAGGAGGAAGAGTGAGGGGTATAGATGCTGCTCAGTGGGTAGAAGAGGTTGTGCAAGTTTGTGTTTCTATTTCCTAATCAAAATTGGGATCAAACTTATATTTATGGACTGAATGTTGTGTACACCCCACAATTCATATGTTGAAACCCTACTTGGCTCCGAATGTGATAGTATTTGAAGATGGGGTCTTTGGGAGGTAATTAAAGTTAAATGAGGTCACAAGGGTGGGTCTTAATATGATAGGATTGGTGCCCTTATAAAAAGATGAGTGAAAGTTTTCTCTCTCTATCCTCACACACAGACAAGCAAATGTGACATGAGCATACAGTGAGATAGTGGCCACCTACAAGTCAAGAGAAGAAGCCTCAGAATGTAACCTACCATACCGCCACCTTGATCTTACACTTCCCAGCCTCCAGAACGGTGAGAAATAAATTTCTGTTGTTTAAGCCACCCAGTCTATGTATTTTGTTATGTAGCTCAAGCAGATTAATTCAGTTCTCAACTGAGGGTGAGATTAACGAAAATGACATGGGTTTAAAGAGAGAGGAAAAAAAAAAATCTTATCTAGTTGAGTGGAAGGATACATTGATGAGAGGTATATAATGTGATTGTCTGTAGCATTAAGGATTCACTGAGGTTTGTGCTCATGGGTTTAAAATAACACTAGTGTAGGTATGGTTTTTTCTTTCAGGCACACAGCTACATGGGTTCCAGGGGATCAAATAAGTGTATGGTCGTGTCTAACCAAGGCTATGGTTTTACCATGTGAAAAATCAAAGTGAGAAGGGGAAAGGGAATAGAGAGTGGCTACAATGGCATGATTACAGTTAACTGTGGTATTTAAATTGGCTGGGGGAGGGGGCTGAATGATGGTATTAACGGAACAAGGGACAGCAGATGAGTGATAGAATCAAAGATTTGGAGATTCTGTCAGAGCCAGTGGATGGATGCTGGTGGGATGATGAAAGGAGGGAATGAAAGGAAAAATTTGTGAATTGGGATGCTTAAATTGAGATTATGGAATTTTTTGTAGTGACAAAATCTAGACCAAGATCATAAAAGTCAGTTGTTGAGGTAGGTTGCTAGATAAAAATCATTACATTGTTGGAGGATAAAAACTCAAGAAATGAAGAAAAGGAACTGTTGGAAGGAAAATCTACATTTACATTTGCAGGTTTGATATTGGACAGAGTGACAAGAACCCAGGAGCTAAAATCATTGAGGTACAAAGGGGAATAACTGGGAGTCCATAGAAATCAGTAACAGTGGGGGCAGTGGGTGGTATAATCTGATTATGTCAGAATCAAAGCTGAGAGATTTTAGGGTGGAGTGACAGAGAATCATCTGAACATGGACATGAGCCTTGGGAGAAAGAAAACAGTCCCCGCTTGAGAGAGCAACATAGGAAGCAGTGAAACAAACTGCTTAGAACAAAAATCAGAGATTTGAACAGAGCAAAGAGAAGATTTAGAGAATAGATTAAGGATACAAGATGTTCTGTCGTTATAGACCACGAATTCTGGAGGGCACAGTGGAAGGGCTTTAGGAGTTGGGGAGAGATGGGAGAAGAGAGTCCTAGATGCTGTACAGAGATCTGGGTGGAACCTTAGACGTCTAGAGACAAAAAGTGGGGGAACTTGGAGAAACTGACACAAAGAGAAATGGCTGGTTATTGAGATGCATCCAGGTAGATTCAAGGCAGGTAATAGTGGTGAAGCTGAGGACGGTCAGAGATAAGGAGGGGTGGGTTCCTGCTGACCTGTGGTGATGCAAGTTGAAGGCATACACTGGGTATAACAGTTGACCTCAGTTAGAGGAGACACAATCTCACTTGGGTGTGTACTTTGTCTCTTGATTGACCTGAACACTTCTTTGGGAGCTGGTGCTACCTCATCTGTGACTCTCCTTTACTTCTGATGAGGGTAAAATGCACCCAAGACCTCGGGGCAGTGAGGTCATAGCACCTATTCTTGATCCTAAGTGAGGGCCTCTCTACTGCTCTTTTTACTCTTTAATTCACCCCCATCTAATCCATCCTCTGTATCAGTGGCCTGCAAAATAGAGACAGTACATGTAAAGTTATTGAACAATATTAAAATTTCTATTTGCATTTATTTTTTACTTTTACATTTAACATTTTTGCTTTTACCAGTTTTATACATAGCATCATTGAGACTTACAAGGTTCATAAAGTCCATCCACACTTTTCATTCCTCAGAAGCAACCATTATGTTTACATTTTTAGTTTTCTATTTTGGTACTTATCAGAATAGAGAGCTTTTACCAGAATAGAGAGCTCTTAGGAATCGTATTATTCCTTAAAAAATATTTTTAAACATTCTTTCTAATTTTAGTCCCTATTTTTTCCTTAGTTCTGTAAATTCCAGGTGCCTCAAATTCCTTAGCTTTTTAAAAACTTTTCAGCATAAATAAGGATTTTTTCATTGACTTTTCATGTCGTTAACTTATATTTCATTTCTCTTAGGTCTGCTAAGCCATGTACCTCTAGTCCTCGTACCTTTCAACTTTCAACATTTTATTGCTGTGGTTTCCTCTCCAATCATTTCTGTGGCTTTTAAAGTTATATTTCAAGGCTTTTAAAATTCGATATTCTTAATGTTTTTTTATCGAGGTTTGGGGAAAAAACTAAAGTAGGTGAGTATGTTAAATATGATTACTTTACCTGGAAGTATTTTATAGGGTTAGGCTTATTAATATTTACGGTATATAATGATATAATTTATACTTGAAAGCACATATATTTTTTAGATTGGTTGTATAAGGCTAATCAATACTCACACCGGTTCGGAGTGGTCTTTTGTTTTTTTTTTAATTTAATGAATTGAAACAGTCTCAGAGATTCAGGGGAGCTTGCAGGTTTTCTACTAAACACGCATGTTCATTTGAAGCATTCATTCCTATATATTTAATATTTTTATGAGGAGCAGTTATATAAATTCAATAGGCGAACATCAAAACAGTGGGACATCCGTCCATTTAAATAGTGGAAAATTGAAAAATTCAAGATGTCAAACACTTAGATGCTCTTTTGCAGTAAAAAATAAACAATTCTAAAGACTTGGCTTTGGAGATGAGAAAAGATCAAGTGAAAGGCTGATTTTACATCCATTCCCAGGTGTAGAAGCCTTATAAGGTGGCAATAATTTCACAGATTTGCAATCTAGCTGCAGCATAATGAATTCTGTGAGAATAGGGTGCCACCAACACAGTCTCATGGAAACTGTGTACCTGGAAAGAATTCACAAAAACATTAGGTCTATATATAGAAATGAGACCAATATTTTTTCCTGAGAACCTTTAGAATAAATCTTAAAAGGATAATTGAGATTTCTATTGCTTCCTCCCCACATAGGGCTTTCCATTGGATTTTCCATACATAGACTTTATCCTTGATTATCCAAGAAGGTTGGATTCCTTTTCCTTTCAGGAAACAGATGGAGTGTTTTCTTTGGGGCTAAACTTTATGCTGTTGCAAAATGACGATTTTTCATTTAAAAACATTCCTTTACGTTTTGTAATTGAGTAAGACAAGATCAAATAAATCTTGATCTCGGTCATTTCCTGTGCCTCTTCACCCTGTATTCACATGAAGATATAATGATATTTGAAATGTTCTCTTTCTCAAATCACCTATTATCGAACTACATTTCAACAGGGAAGAAGCTTTAAGCTAGCAAAGTCATAAAATGAAAGAGCCAAGAGTGTAGTGAGAGACAGTTTACTGTTTACCTCAGGAAAGGCCCAACAGTGCTTTAAAAAGCAAAACATTTTAACTGCAGTTTAGTTGACACTGCTCTGTCTTCCTCTAAAAAACTTCCCCTCAGGTAGAGTGAATCAGGTACATTTAGAATTCAGCTAAGGGAAGGTAGAGACAAGGATACTGCTGGCTTGTATTCAGTGGGTTATATCTGAGTGGTTTCACATTCATGTATGGTTCAGTTACTGTTACCTATTTCAGTATATCATTTCCTTTATAAACAGCAGTGAAAATATCTGTGTTGTAAAATAGAAACACATTTTGAAATGTGTTATAGACTGAGAGTTTGTTTCCACACCACCGCAATTCATTTATTGAAGCCCTATTCCCAAATGTGATGGTATTTGGGGATAGGGCTTTGGGGAGATAACTAGATTTAGAAGAGTCATGAGGGTCAGGCCCTGAAGACAGGATTAGTGTTCTTATAAGAAAAGGAAGAGAGACTAGAGCTTTCTCTCTCTCCCTCACTATGTGAAGATACTTTGAGAAGATGGCTGTCTGCAAGGGAGGAAGAGGGCCCTCACCAAGAACCCAGCCATGCTGGCACCTTGATCTTAGGCTTCCCAGCCTCGATAGCTGTGAGAAATAAATGCCTGTTGTTCAAACCAGCCAGGCTATGGTATTTTGTTATAAGCAGCCCAATCATACTAAGACAAAATGTATAGAACCAGAAACAAGTCAATGGAAAATGTCCTTCATCATCAGGTGTGTAAAACTTAAGTGCAAAATTTAGTTCTCACTGAACTAATTTCTTTCAAAAATGGACTAAATAACACAGCAAATCCAATTATAAATGTACCAACTTTCTGATGGAAAGCCTGCAATATACATTTTATCAGAATTCTCATGTTCTTAGGACAGATACATGTGCTGTACTACAAATGGCACCGTTGTCCATGTGTGGAGTCATGTATTGCATACATCTCAATATGTCAGATCCTAGTGGATCTGTCCTGGCTGAGGTTTGACAGTTCAATGTGAAGCTGCACGCAAAATTGCCACCAACATCACAATATGTCCTAAAGAAACCAAGTATTCCTACAATTTCATCAGTAAGTCAGTGTGTGCTTGGTTGCACAACTATGTAGCTCAACCTCAAATAGTGGCAATTTAATCTGAGAGCACTGTTAAAGGATGATTTTTGAAAGAAAGTTAAAATCATGACTTCCAGAGAGAGATAAAAACAAACATACGTTAAGGATTTTATTTAACTCATTACATTAATTAGGAAATTGGGATGATGTTAAATCAGCTCAAAGGGAAATCCAAAGAATATATATACATATATTATATCTATCTATCTGTCTATTCATATATACATATGTATATATATCTATCAGGGATATTGAAATGAATGTGAAACTGGAGATAAAACTAACTTTGTCCACAGTGGGGGAGAGAAATCCATTGAACCTGTACTTTTCATAACCATAAACAAGAATTATTGTGTATTTCTATCAATTATCTACAATTTACTAAAATACCTCCCAAAGTATCAGAATAAGATAACCCAGCAGGGTGTATTCTAGACAAGAGGTGGGCAAGATTTTTCTGTAAAGAGCTAGATAGTAAATATTTTAGGCTTTGTGGGTCATACTGTCTGTGCTGTGAGTACCCAAGTCGGCCATTGTAGAGCTGAAGTAGCCACAGATAACATAAAACAAATGGATATAGTTGTGTATTATTAAAACCTTATTTACAGAAGCCGATGGTGGGCTGAATTTGGCTAGAGGGCTGGGTTTGCCAACTCCTGCTTGAGACAGTACATAGTTGCCCATGGAAGCATATCTTTCCCCCATACCACTTTAATCCAAGTTCAAGGCTTGGGAATTCCTCACTACACAGATTTGAAGCTAGATTGCAATTTTGGGAGAAGGCTAGCTTAACTTCAATTAACACTTACTCTGAAATCTAATCATTGGATCTGTGCTTCACAGAAGGAGGTTAATTAGAATTCCCAACCAAATGTTTCAAAACTCAGGTGGCCCCTGGACTTTGGTATTTTTCCCTTGGTCCTGCATTATCACTCAAGCCCATTATGTCTCAGGGTTTTTCTTTCATAATTAAAAAAACATCCCAAGGGGAAAAAAAGTTTTGAGTTCTGACCTTGTCTTTATTATTTTTTTTCTTCTAGGTTTTGGCCTGGTAAATATTTTCTTAATGGTTGATACTTTTAGGATGTTTTTTAAAAAAACATATTTAATCCTTATTTTTCATTATCCTTGTTTGAAGGGTTAGTCTGAATTATCAGTTGACATTAATGTTCACAGAAGTCCCAGTTTGTTGATGCTTTAAATATCCATTTAGGACTCGAGGATATGGGGAGGGGGAAGGGTAAGATGTGACAAAGTGAGAGAGTGGCATGGACATATGTACACTACCAAACGTAAAATAGATAGCTAGTGGGAAGCAACAGCATAGCACTGGGAGATCAGCTCTGTGCTTTGTGACCACCTAGAGGGGTGGGATAGGGAGGGTGGGAGGGAGGGAGATGCAAGAGGGAAGAGATATGGGAACATATGTATATGTATAACTGATTCACTTTGTTATAAAGCAGAAACTAACACACCATTGTGGAGCAATTATACTCCAATAAAGACGTTAAAAAAAAAGTCCATTTAGTATTGCAGAAAATAACCTTCCTTGAATGTTCTTCCGGCTTTGTAGTCTCACTAATAGCAATAAAACATTATTTTGCTCACTCTATTCTATTCTGAACCATTTCTTTTCATTTTACAAAACCTGAAATTAAGATCCTTTCTTTGAAAAGATATGAAAAGGCAGTTATATATTATTCAAAATATTTTAGCACTGGTTTCATAAATGAGGGAGTAACTTCACATATTTAAAATATATTTTGATTTACCAATATTGGATAATTATTAAGAAATGAATCTACTATGTAAAATAAATTTTATATGTCTCTTACTATGATTATTTTTGAAAGAAGTATAGTATTCTATATTACAAATTATAATTTTTCTTTTTACTAAAACACTCCAAGGAAAAAAAGAAGAAAAATTATGAGAACACACTTATGACAGAGGTAAGAAAGTCTATTTTAAATCAGTAAATATGCGAAAAGGTTTAAATTATAAGAGTATAAGCTTATTTTTAAAATACATTAAATTTTAAAAACGGTCTCTATGACTGAAGATGCATTACACAAAATTAAAAAAAAAAAAAAAGACACAGGCTAGGAGAAGACACTGGTAATTTATGCCATGTTAATTGGTATGGACCCAGAATAATTATAAAAATGTAACCAATGCCAAAGAAAAATTGGCAATGATATGAATTGATTGAAGCTGAAATCCCCATGGCCAATAAACTGTAATAGTCAATAAACAAATGAAGAAATGCACAACCTCTTTACATACTATCAAGGGAAATAAAATTAGAACACAATGAAAAATAACTTCATATCCTTAAAAATAGCAGAAAGTAACATCTCTTCTATCCACTACTCATTGACTAGAACTAGTCACATGGTCCCACCTAAATCTAAGTGGGGCAGAAATGGCTGAAAAGCAGAGAGATATATCTGCTAAGTGACACAAAAGGTTAGCACTATCAATACCATGCATAACAATTTGGTAATGTCCTTTGAAGGTGAAGTTGTGTGTAATCCATGACTTGACATTTCCATTTCTAGGAATGGAGATACTTCTGTACGTATGCAAAAGGTGATACATACAAAAAAATTCTTAGAAGCATTGCTTGCAATAGAGAAAAATGTCTATCAAAGACGAAAGAGATAAAATTATTTTGGCATATCCATACATTGGAATGTTTTATAGCCATTAAAATGAGTGTTCTAGGATCCATTCATCCACTTGGATAATTCTTAAAAACACACAATGAATGGGAAAAAAATAAACTAGGCATGCAGTGTTATATAAAATGATCTCTTCCATGAGAACTTGTAAAATATTGAAAACAATACTGTATGTTGTTTAAGGATAGCTATTGATGGCTAAAAGCATGAACAAATGAACAGAAAGTATGCCTGATATCTTTAGGAAGATGAGTCATCGTTGCAGAGAGAGGGATGGGTTAGATATCATAATGGGATACAAAGGAAGCATTAACTCCTTAATGGTCCTCTGAAGTGTCAATTTAAGGCAGATGAGGCAAAATATTCAATGTGGATGGTGCATATATGGGCATTTAGAATAATACTTTCTCATTGTTTGTTTGACATTTTTCTAATTAAAAAATAAAATAAGGGGATGGAAAGAGCGGCGGGGTGAGCCTGGAGTGTCTGGCCTCAGAAAGCTCTTCTAAAGCATGCATGCATAGTTGAAACCTGACTTAGACAAATAGCCATATTTTACAGTGATAAGATTAAAATTTTCAATTACCATTAAATGAAATTGATGTTCGGGAGGATGGAATATGTCCCTGTCTCCTCCAGCTTCTCAGCCGCTCTAGATTGTACCTAATTTGCTTTGACCTTGTGCTTGACCCCACAAGGACCTTGCCTCATCTGAACTCTTGATATTTCCTATAAGAGGCTCCTGTTTTGACAAAAAAAATCTCACTGCCTTTAAAATTACTTTGAACAGTTTTGTGCATATTATTTGGGTCCATCCTGAGAATGCAAGCATCCAGAGGTCTGTAAGAATGCTCGGTCATACTTATATAATTGCCTACCATGGTGCTAAATTTATGAATGAACTCCCTCAAGATACCTTATGGCATTCAGAGGTTCAATGTAATCGTCATGCTGATTGGTAGAGTGATTATAAACAGTGGGGTGTGTGTGTGTGCACACAAATGCTTGGCGGGGCTGGGACAAGGACAGAAATTTTTCCATACAGGTTCATTTGCTCTCTTAAGTGGAGGATGGTGGAAGCACCTAACATGATTATGTATGTGTGCCTTGTATATATGTGTGTTCCTAAAAAAACCCTCATGTTCTGTAGAATCATCAGATTAAAATTAAAGGGGCTTAGGCCAAAAACAAGGTCAAAAGTAGGCCACTAAAACCACAGACAACATTATGACTAGTTTACTAAGACAAGAATACTCCTAATAAAAATACTAGTAAAGCTAATCAGATTCTCTAATGAATAAACATATAGTTCAATACATATTGGACTTAGAAAAATCTAAGCATGGCACCATCTTGATGGAAAGGTCGAGATCACTGAGTTATGGAGATAAAGGCAGAATGCACAAAGATGCCACAACATCTGCTTTCCAAGACAGCTAATGGCTCAGCTGAGTCCAAGAAAAGAACATGGGGTGAATGGGTATCATGTAGAGTACTAAATTTTTCCATGGCTGGCCGCATTCAGCTGTGGTAGCATATTTTGAGTTTAGTTGACATTCTATGAGAGTACAAAGCATGTTTACCTTGTTTTATTAATTTTATGTCTTTTGTTACCAAGGTACTTTAAGACTTTCTTCTGGCTATTTTTTCTCTTTTTTTCCTTCTTAAGATTGGATGCTTTTAGTTTCTTGCCATATCTGAACTTTTGGGAATTTTGTTTTTATATAATGCTTAGTGAAGCATGGTGAATCACTACATGTGCTTTAGTGTGACTACGCACAAGTTAATGTATTATAACTCTTGTTTTGATAAAATTAAAATAAGAATTTTACATATATTTATATATTTTTCTACTAAGTAAGGGATTTGTAAATAATATCTATTTTAGATAGTAAAACAAGGTGAATGCTATGTTAATAGTATATAATAAATTCAAAAAGACAATTGGATTGTAATGTAGCTTTAATAAGTATATGTATCTTTCTATTTAATATTAAATTGTGTTTCTAATTGCTTTCTTAGCAAAAAGGTTATCTTTCATTAAGAGTTTTCAGATGAATTTTAGACAAAGCTCCTAGGCTGCCAGAATAATGAATTTCCGTTAATGTGGTGACTGATGATTGATTCTAGTCATTGAATGTCTTTTCCCAAAGTTACACTATAGAGACTCATTTTTGGATAATAATCAGCCATACCTGTAATAGCTTTTCACTTTATAATTTGGGTTGCTCCACTGAGCAGCCTGAGCTATTGAACTGATTACAGGTAAATTACATTTGTGTCATTTGCTTCCTTGACTATGTGTGTGGGTAGTACAAACACTGAATTCTATCTTGAATTTGGATAATTCTTACTTAGTCTAACACTGTATTAATGCTTTTTAAAAATTCTTTACTAAAAATATTCCTTAAAACTCTAACCAGATGTTTAAAAATAGAAATGAATACATTCAGGCTGAGACTGCTACTCAGCTACCTTTAACTATAATAATTCACTTTTAAGTATGAATTTGTATGATCTGCTCTGATCACATAACAATTTAACAAAATTAGCATTGTGTATTTTGTCTTCAGATTTTTCATTCCTTATTTTCTTTGAACATAGCTTTAATGTTACTCTAAAGTGAGTTAACCAAACTAAGAGAATATAATTTTTCTGAACTGGTAATAAAATTTTCAAACCTTAGGATTTTAAGATTATTTCTATATTTTCCAGCTCGACCATGAAAATGAATCCCCAAACCTCCTTTGAAATGATTATTGAGTTATTAAGAAGCACAAATTAAAATAATTTCTAAAATTGGAATATGATAATCATCTTAATTGAAGAAAACTGTGGTCAAAATAAATGTGTTCTGCCAATCTCCTTTTCCTATTCAAAATGTTGGTATATAATGCTTTAAAAAATATATTCCAAAGTATTTAAATACAGATAAATTGGAAGACTCAAAATTAGTTCTCTTTATTTTGGGGTTAGTTGGCTTAATTAAAATAGCTCTATTTTCAGTGTTCATGGTAGATTGTATTTATGGAAAATAATTTTAAAAATTATTTTGGTTATGTTTAATAGTCAAAGATTATTTTCCCTACTTCTACTTGCTGTAATGACTAAAACTGAATAGACTGTAAATACCAAGTGTTGGAAAGGATGTGGAGCAATTGGGACTCTCATACACTGATGTTAGGAATAAAGAATGGTACAACTAGTTGGAAGAATTTGGTAATGGTTTAGTAAATTTATAAATATACCTACTCTATGACATGGCAATTTCACTACTTGGTACTTATCCAAGAAAAATAGAAACTTTGGGCCACAAAAGACATATGTACTATAGTATTTATATCAGCTTTGTCCTATAATAGCCCAAACTGAATACAACCCACACACTCATCCTCAGGTGAATGGATTAACAAATTATGTTATATGCATACCTGGAGTACTACTCAGTAATGAAAAGGAATAAACTATTTTATTATTATTATTTTTATGGCCACAGCACGTGGCATGTGGGATCTTAGTTCCCCGACCAAGCATTGAACCTGCACCCTGTGCTTTGGAAGTGCAGAGTCTTAACCACTGGACCACCAGGGAAGTCCCAGAAATGAACTATTGATGTACACAACAGCATGTATGAATGTCAAAATATTTCCCTGAGGAAAATAAGCAAAAAAATTGAAAAAGAGTATATACTATATATCTCCACTTATATGAACTTGCAGCATACACAAACTGAAGAATGGTGATAGAAATCAGAACTATAATTGCCTGGAGGAAGCGGGAAATAGACTGGAAAGGGGCATGAGGAAACATTGTAGGGCAATGGAATTGTTCTATATCTTAATTAAAGTGGTGTATACATGTGTGACTGCTTTTGTCAAAATTCAATAAACTGTATACTTAAAATCAGTACATATTATTGTATATAAATTGAATTTAATAAAAGTAATAAGAGGACCTTCAAGATGGTGGAAGAGTAAGACGTGGAGATCACCTTCCTCCCCACAAATACATCAGAAATACATCTACATGTTGACCAACTCCTACAGAACACCTACTGAACGCTGGCAGAAGACCTCAGACTTCCCAAAAGGTGAGAAACTCCCCACGTACCTGGGTAGGGCAAAAGAAAAAAGAAATAACAGAGACAAAAGAATAGGGACGGGACCTGCACCAGTGGGAGGGAGCCGTGAAGGAGGAAAGGTTTCCACACACTAGGAGCCGCTTCGCAGGTGGAGACTGCGGGTGGCAGGGGGGAAGCTTCGGAGCCACGGAGGAGAGCACAGCCACAGGGGTGCAGAGGGCAAAGTGGAGAGATTCCTGCACAGAGGATCGGCACCGAGCAGCACTCACCAGCCCGAGAGGCTTGTCTGCTCACCCGCCGGGGCGGGCGGGGCTGGGAGCTGAGGCTTGGGCTTTGGTTGGATCGCAGGGAGAGGACTGGGGTTGGCGGCGTGAACACAGCCTGAAGGGGGCTAGTGCGCCACAGCTAGCCGGGAGGGAGTCCGGGAAAAGGTCTGCAGCTGCCGAAGAGGCAAGAGACTTTTTCTTGCCTCTTTGTCTCCTGGTGCGCGAGGAGAGGGGATTCAGAGCGCCGCCTAAACGAACTCCAGAGACGGGCGTGAGCCGCGGCGATCAGCGCGGACCCCAGAGACGAGCATGAGATGCTAAGGCTGCTGCTGCCGCCACCAAGAAGCCTGTGTGCAAGCCCAGGTCACTCTCCACACCTCCGTCCCGGGAGCCTGTGCAGCCCGCCACTGCCAGGCTCCCGTGATCCAGGGACAACTACCCCTGGAGAACGCATGGCGCGCCTCGGGCTGCTGCAACATCACGCCGGCCTCTGCCGCCGCAGGCTCGCCCCGCCTCCATACCGTTCTCCCCCCCGCCCCTGCCTGAGTGACCCAGAGCCCCCGAAGCAGCTGCTCCTTTAACCCCGTCCTGTGTGAGCGAAGAACAGACGCGCTCAGGCAACCTACACGCAGAGGCAGGTCCAAATCCAAAGCTGAACCCCGGGAGCTGTGCGAACAAAGAAGAGAAAGGGAAATCTCTCCCAGCAGCCTCGGGAGCAGCGGATTAAAACTCCACACACAACTTGATGTGCCTGCATCTGTGGAATACCTGAATAGACAACGAATCATCCCAAATTGAGGAGGTGGACTTTGGCAGCAACGATATATATATATATTTTCCTTCTCTTTTTGTGAGTGTGTATGTGTATGCTTCTGTGTGTGATTTTGTCTGTATAGCTTTGCTTTTACCATTTGTCCTAGGGTTCTCTCTTGTTTTTGTTTTTCTTTTAGTATAGTTTTCAGCGTTTGTTATCACTGGTGGATTTGTTTTTCGATTTGGTTATTGTCTTCTTTCTTTCTTTCTTTATTTTATAATTACTTAAAAAAATTTTTTTAATAATTATTTTTTGTTTTTTATTTTAATTATTTTATTTAATTATATTTTTCTTTCATTCTTTCTTTCTTTTTTTCTCCCTTTTATTCTGAGCCCTGTGGAATGACAGGCTCTTCCTGCTCCAGCCAGGCATCAGGGCTGTGCCTCTGAGGTGGGAGAGACAAGTTCAGGACATTGGTCAACCAGAGACCTCCCAGCTCTATGTAATACCAAATGGCAAAAAATTGCCAGAGATCTCCATTTCAATGCAAAGACCCAGCTCCACTCAACGATCAGAAAGCTACAGCGCTGGACACCCCATGCCAAACAACTAGTAAGACAGGAACACAGCCTCACCCATTAGCAGAGAGGCTGCCTAAAATCATAATAAGGCCACAGACACCCCAAAACTCCACAAGACGTGGACCTGCCCATCAGAAAGACAAGTTCCAGCCTCATCCACCAGAACACAGGCACTAGTCCCCTCCACCAGGAAGCCTACACAGCCCACTGAACCAACCTTAGTCACTGGGGGCAGACACCAAAACAATGGGAACTACGAAACTGCAGCCTGCAAAAAGGAGACCCCAAACACAGCAAGTTAAGCAAAATGAGAAGACAGAGAAACACACAGCAGATGAAGGAGCAAGGTAAAAACCCACCAGACCTAACAAATGAAGAGGAAATAGGCAGTCTACCTGAAAAAGAATTCAGAATAATGATAGTAAAGATGATCCAAAATCTTGGAAATAGAATGGAGAAAATACAAGAAATGTTTAACAAGGACCTAGAAGAACTAAAGAGCAAACATCAATGATGAACAACACAATAAATGAAATTAAAAACTTTCTAGTTGGGATCAATAGCAGAATAACTGAGGCAGAAGAAGGGATAAGTGACCTGGAAGATAAAATAGTGGAAATAAATTCTGCAGAGCAGAATAAAGAAAAAAGAATGAAAAGAATTGAGGGCAGTCTCAGAGACCTCTGGGACAACATTAAATGCACCAACATTCAAATTATAGGGGTCCAAGAAGGAGAAGAGAAAAAGAAAGGGACTGAGAAAACATGTGAAGAGATTATAGTTGAAAACTTCCCTAATATGGGAAAGGAAATAGTTAATCAAGCCCAGGAAGCACAGAGAGTCCCATACAGGATAAATCCAAGGAGAAACATGCCAAGACACATATAAATCAAATTATCAAAAATTAAATACAAAGAAAAAATATTAAAAGCAGCAAGGGAAAAACAACAAACAACATACAAGGGTATCCCTATAAGGTTAACAGCTGATCTTTCAGCAGAAACTCTGCAAGCCAGAAAGGAGTGGCAGGACATATTTAAAGTGATGAAACGGAAAAAGCTACAACCAAGATAATTCTATCCACCAAGGATCTCATTCAGATTTGACAGATAAATTAAAACATTTACAGAGAAGCAAAAGCTAAGAGAGTTCAGCACCACCAAACCAGCTATACAACAAATGCTAAAGGAACTTCTCTAGGCAGGAAACACAAGAGAAGGAAAGACCTACAATAACAAACTGAAAACAATTAAGAAAATGGTAATAGGAACAGACATATTGATAATTACCTTAAATGTAAATGGATTAAATGCTACAACCAAAAGACATAGACTGGCTGAATGGATACAAAAACAAGACCCGTATATATGCTGTCTAAAAGAGACCCACTTCAGACCTAGGGACACATACAGACAGAAAGGAGGGGATGGAAAAAGATATTCCATGCAAATGGAAATCAAAAGAACGCTGGAGTAGCAATTCTCATATCAGACAAAATAGACTTTAAAATAAAGACTATTACAAGAGACAAAGAAGGACACTACATAATGATCAAGGGATCAATCCAAGAAGAAAATATAACAATTGTAAATATTTATGCACCCAACATAGGAGCACTCAATACATAAGGCAAATACTAACAGCCGCAAATGGGGAAATCAACAGTAACACAATCATAGTAGGGGAGTTTAACACCCCACTTTCACCAATGGACAGATCTTCCAAAATGAAAATAAATAAGGAAATACAAGCTTTAAATTATACATTAAACAAGATGGACTTAATTGATATTTATTGGACAGTCCATTCAAAAACAACAGAATACACTTTCTTCTCAAGTGCTCATGGAATGTTCTCCAGGGTAGATCATATCTTGGGTCACAAGTCAAGCCTTGGTAAATTTAAGAAAATTGAAATTATATCAAGTATCTTTTCTGACCTCAACGCTATGAGGCTAGATATCAATTACAGGAAAAAAACTGTAAAAAATACAAACACATGGAGGCTAAACAATACGCTACTTAATAACCAAGGGATCATCAAAGAAATCAAAAAGGAAATCAAAAAATACCTAGAAACAAATGACAATGAAAACACGATGACCCAAAACCTATGGGATGCAGCAAAAGCAGTTCTAAGAGGGAAGTTTATAGCAATAAAATCCTACCTCAAGAAACAAGAAGCATCTCAAATAAACAACCTAACCTTACACCTAAAGCAATTAGAGAAAGAAGAACAAAAAAACCCCAAAGTTAGCAGAAGGAAAGAAATCATAAATATCAGATCAGAAATAAATGAAAAAGAAATGAAGGAAATGAGAGCAAAGATCAATAAAACTAAAAGCTGTTTCTTTGAGAAGATAAACAAAATTGATAAACCATTAGCCAGACTCATCAAGAAAAAAAGGGAGAAGACTCAAATCAATAGAATAAGAAATGAAAAAGAAGTAACCACTGACACTGCAGAAATACAAACGATCATGAGAGATTACTACAAGCAACTCTATGCCAATAAAATGGATAACCTGGGAGAAATGGACAAATTCTTAGAAATGGACAAACTTCCGAGGCTGAACCAGGAAGAAATAGAAAATATGAACAGACCAATCACAAGCACTGAAATTGAGACTGTGATTAGAAATCTTCCAACAAACAAAAGCCCAGAACCAGATGGTTTCACAGGCGAATTCTATCAAACATTTAGAGAAGAGCTAACACCTATCTTTTTCAAACTCTTCCAAAATATAGCAGAGGGAGGAACACTTCCAAACTCATTCTACGAGGCCACCATCACCCTGATATCAAAACAAGACAAAAATGTCACAAAAAAAGAAAACTATGGACCAATACCACTGATGAATGTAGATGCAAAAATCCTCAACAAAATACTAACAAATAGAATCCAAAAGCACATTAAAAGGATCATACACCATGATCAAGTGGGGTTTATCCCAGGAATGCAAGGTTCTTCATTATATGCAAATCAATCAATATGATGCACTATATTAACAAATTGAAGGAGAAAAACCATATGATCATCTTAATAGTTGCAGAGAAAGCTTTCAACAAAATTCAACACCCATTTATGATAAAAACCCTCCAGAAAGTAGGCATAGAGGGAACTTACCTCAACATAATAAAGGCCATATATGACAAACCCACAGCCAACATCATCCTCAGTGGTGAAAAACTGAAACCATTTCCACTAAGATCAGGAACAAAACAAGGTTGCCCACTCTCACCACTATTATTCAACATTTTTTTGGAAGTTTTAGCCACAGCAATCAGAGAAGAAAAAGAAATAAAAGGAATCCAAATCGGAAAAGAAGAAGTAAAGCTGTCACTGCTTGCAGATGACATGATACTATACATAGAGAATCCTAAAGATGCTACCAGAAAACTACTAGAGCTAATCAATGAATTTGGTAAAGTAGCAGGATATAAAATTAATGCACAGAGGTCTCTTGCATTCCTATACACTAATGATGAAAAATCTGAAAGTGAAATTAAGAAAACACTCTCATTTACCATTGCAACAAAAGGAATAAAATACCTAGGAATAAACCTACCCAAGTAGACAAAAGACCTGTATGCAGAAAATTATAAGGAATTGATGAAAGAAATTAAAGATGATACAAATAGATGGAGAGATATACCATGTTCTTGGATTGGAAGAATCAACATTGTGAAAATGACTCTACTACCCAAAGCAATCTACAGATTCAATGCAATCCCTGTCTAACTACCACTGGCATTTTTCACAGAACTAGAACAAAAAATTTCACAATTTGTATGGAAACACAAAAGACCCCGAATAGACAAAGCAATCTTGAGAAGAAAAATGGAGCTGGAGGAATCAGGCTCCTGGACTTCAGACTATACTACAAAGCTACAGTAATCAAGACAGTATGGTACTGGCACAAAAACAGAAATATAGATCAATGGAACAGGATAGAAAGCCCAGAGATAAACCCATGCACATATGGTCACCTTATCTTTGACAAAGGAGGCAAGAGTATACAATGGAGAAAAGACTCCCTCTTCATTAAGTGGTGCTGGGAAAACTGTACAGCTACCTGTAAAAGAATGAAATTAGAACACTCCCTAACACCATACACAAAAATAAGCTCATAGTGGATTAAAGACCTAAATGTAAGGCCAGACACTATCAAACTCTTAGAGGAAAACATAGGCAGTACGCTCTATGACATAAATCACAGCAAGATCCTTTTTGACCCACCTCCCAGAGAAATGGTAATAAAAACAAAAATAAACAAATGGGACCTAATGAAACTTAAAAGCTTTTGCACGGCAAAGGAAAACATAAACCAGACGAAAAGACAACCCTCAGAATGGTAGAAAATATTTGCAAATGAAGCAACTGACAGAGGGTTTATCCCAAAATTTACAAGCAGCTCATGCAGCTCAATATCAAAAAGACAAACAACCCAATCCAAAAATGGGCAGAAGACCTAAATAGACATTTCTCCAAAGAAGATATACAGATTGCCAACAAACACATGAAAGAATGCTCAACGTCATTAATCATTAGAGAAATGCAAATCAAAACTACAATGTGATATAATGTCACACCAGTCAGAATGGCCATGATGAAAAAAATCTACAAACAATAAATGCTGGAGAGGGTGTGGAGAAAAGGGAACCCTCTTGCACTGTTGGTCGGAATGTAAACTGATACAGCCACTGTGGAGAACAGTATGGAGGTTCCTTAAAAAACTAAAAATAGTACTACCATATGACACAGCAATCCCACTACTGGGTATATACCATGAGAAAACCATAATTCAAAAAGAGTCATGTACCACAATGTTCATTGCAGCTCTATTTACAATAGCCAGGACATGGAAGCAGCCTAAGTGTCCATCGACACACGAATGGATAAAGAATGTATATATGTGGCACATATATGCAATGGAATATTACTCAGCCATAAAAAGAAACGAAATTGAGTTATTTGTAGTGTGGTGGATGGACCTAGAGTCTGTCATACAGAGTGAAGTAAGTCAGTAAGAGAAAAACAAATACCGTATGCTTACACATATATATGAAATCCAAAAAAAAAAAAAATAGTGGTCATGAAGAACCTAGGGTCAAGACGGGAATACAGATGCAGACCTACTAGAGAATGGACTTGAGGACAGGAGGAGGGGGAAGGGTAAGCTGCGACAAAGTGAGAGCGTGGTAGTGTATATATAGACATATTTACTACCAAATGTAAAATAGATAGCTAGTGGGAAGCAGTTGCATAGCACAGGGAGATCAGCTCGGTGCTTTGTGACCACCTAAAGGGGTGGGATAGGGAGGGTGGGAGGGAGGGAGATGCATGAGGGAAGAGATATGGGGATATATGTATATGTATAACTGATTCACTTTGTTATAAAGCAGAAAATAACACACTATTATAAAGCAATTATACTCCAATGAAAATGTTAAAAAAGATAATAATAATAATAAAAGTAATAAACAAGTAAAACCAAAAAAGTATTGTCTAGTAGTATTTAAAATAATACTAATTGGCTAGTGTTGAATTTAAAATAACTGCAAATTTATATGGAAAGATCCATTTTGCATCAAAAATGTGACCATGGTGACAATGCAATTTAATATGTAAATTAGGGCATTTTTGAGAGTAAAATGTATACTATCCACAGTTTTGCTGGGTTAAAATGAGTAAATCAGGACTTTCCTAAGAATCAGGAAGTATTGTGACCCTATGATTCATTTACAAAAATCGTGACTTAAATGTCTATAGAACAACTGCTTGTGGAGGTAGACTTGCTGCCTGATTACTTATGTCTTTGGAAAATTCAAGGGCAACTGATAATTTTCAGGAACTGTCAGTACCATGATGGCATGGAGACCTTCAGTATTCACAACTTACCAGTTGTATGGTGTGAACCAGACATACTCAGTGACGTCTACAAATCTGATGATTCTGTTCCTGAAATAACTGAACCAGTCTTGCTCTGTTCAGCTCCCATCCACGCTTACATCTGAGCTCACAGGCTCATTAGATTGCTGCATTGTTCACATTCTAGACTTTCCCAGATGACACATGGAATTATTCTACAAGTTGGAGTGCTAGCCTAAAGAATGTGATTTATCTCTCAGTCAGTGACTAGTACATGCTATTATTTTCCCCAAAGTCAGACTTTGATAGAAATATTTACAGGGTCGAGTGCGGATACCAAAAAGTAGAATTACGATGAAATTTGACTCAGAAAGGGCTTTCTGGAGAAGGTGATATTTGAACTGAGTTTTTAAGGATAGGTAAGCATTATATAGGCAGATAAAAGCTTCTGACTACTTCTTTGGAACAATCACACTGGAGCCTTGAGCTGCCATGCCAGGTATCTGACTGCCCCCAGGCTAGCATGCTGTGAGGAAGCCCCAACGTACCACCTGTAGAAGGACCACATGGAGAAGCTCTGACACTGACAAAGTGATGTTTCACTCATCCCAGTTGCTTCAATCCCAGTGTTCCAGCTCCAGCCTACCCTTGACTGCAACCTCAAAAACACTTAGTGCCAGATCACCTTCTGAATCCTGACCTCCAAAAGCCATGAGAGATAATAAAAATGAGTATTGTTTTTGAAGTCACTTAGTTTTGGGATGATTTGCTGTGAAGCAATAGGTAACTGGAAAAATCTGGTAAAGCATAAACCCCTGGAAGAGAAGTTTGACATAAGTTTAATAAGCAATGAAGGCCCACAAAAAAATCTGTTGGGTAGAAGAAGGATAAATGTGGTATTTTAAGAAGTTCAGACAAATGGCAGTGTTCAAGATCACCTGATACCAGTGATGCCTGGAAGTAGAGAAATGATCTCAGAGTGTTCTCGGCACCAAATGAACAGTCTTTGGCAAGGCTGAGATTTTGCTATTTACAGAAACATTTCTCTTTTTTAAGGTAGAAATGTTTTAGAAAATTTACACATGTCATTTTGGGAATTTATTCATATTTTAAAAATCTTGACCTCTTAATGAACACCCTACTGAGTCATTTTATGAAAAATATATTTACCTCCTTATAAATCTGTTTCATAAATGTGGGTTTTCATTAATTGGTTCAATGACCTTATCTATTAGTCATTTTGTTCATTATTTTTAAATCTCCATTTAACACTGCTACTGTGTAGAAACCAAGAGATTTCATTAGCATCACATGATACAGAATTAATGAGCTAACATCAAAATTTCCCCCAAAAATGCTTTAAAGCAGCAAGCTTTAATATACATTTCAGCAATCAGTGCATTTCACAACATAGTACCCTTTAGTCCAACACCATTAGCACATCAGTTATATCAAAGTGGTGAGCTTTTGTACATATTTCTATTACTGTTGATGTTCAATAGAAATCTCTAACTGTGAAGCATGTGATTTTGCAGCACAGATAACCTGTGGGTCAGTTTTGCTCTTTCTAATCGAGGATCCCCTCCATCTCTTATCTTGGAAAGAAAAGAGGGATTGTCTCACTGCCCTCATTGTGTCTGGCATAAGGCTGCTCCCAAACATTACCCTTTCCCTGTTCTCTGCTCTATCATAAACCATCTCTCACATCCCTGCTGTTCACCCACTGAAGCTGCTCGATCAACAACTCTCAATCTTGGCCATTTCCTGCCTTTGGGGCCTGCTGTGAGGTATATGTGAAGTGGGCTATGCTTCCCTTCATTTCCTGGTGTTTTGTTCTCTAGAGCTGTATTGCAGAAAGCTCTAGAAAATGTCAGACCCTATCAAATGGTACCAAGAGAACCATTTAAACCAGAAGAGAAATATTTTAAATTGCACATCAAATATTTGATTACTTGTGCCTCAAAAGCCATATTTTATGTTCAGAGTGTTTTGGAATGTCCACCTTGGTCTTGTCTCTGTGCCTCTCTTTGAGAGCAATTTTCTCTTGTTTCTAATCTCCATTATCCAAGCTTTACTCTTCTTTGGGGAAATTCTACTCACTACCCATAGATTCAGTCCCAGGATCCAGCCTCTTGTTTTATGTTTTCCAAAGTCAAGAGGGTTTATTTATTCAAAAGTGATTAAGGGTCTGGTGGGGCGGTGCATCAGCAGCAGTGTGTGGTGGCATTTAGCCTGCCAAGTGTCGTAGGTGGTTCAGAGCTCTCTCCAAGTCCCCTTCCCCATTTATTCACCAGTATAAATTGCAGACTTTTATTCCTCAGATTAGAGAATCTCTGCCTCTCTCTCCACCCCCATTTCTCAAGGTCAAATGTTAATTGTCAGAAATAATACAACCTAGCTCCTAGCATTGAAAAGCAGAGGCATTCCTAACTGCATTTAAGCTGGAGATGTTACTTCACATTATTTTGCAAGCAGTGTTAGTTCACTCAGTTCAATCTTTTCTTCCTTCCCTTCCACATTTTGTCTCATCAGGTCTGTTTAGAATTAAAATAGGTCTTGAGGTGAGCCATTGAATTTTTAAAAATGGCCATTCTCTTTAGCTACAAAAAATATTTAGGGAAATCTAGAAATTAGCTGAATTAAATATTGAAGAAACATAACTGTTCTTTGGGAGAAAGGGGAAGGATAGGTTTAGTTTTCCATAAAGTAGAAGAAATCCCCGAGTGACTTGTAATTATTTTTGCTTAATGCATGTTTATTAATAAAGCTTAGTGCAATATTGCTCAGCACCCTATTTTATTCGTTTATCCATGAGATTAGAATATATTAAATGACTAAGGGTTTGCTATGTGAAGATTTGGGATAAGAACATTTCTGACTCCCCAAAATGCAGCTGTTGCAAACCCAAGAAGAATTTAGAATGAGGAAAAAGAAAGAAGGTCAGCGTGACTGGAGTCTAGTGTATATTTTCCCAATGCTTTTATGTTAGAAAATAAAGAATGGAGAAAACAAGTATGTCTCATATTCAAAAGTTTGAATTCTTGCTTAGAAAAAGAATGGAGATTAGAAGGATGTTTTAGATCTTTCTTCTCTTGATCACCATCTATGTCCAAGACACATCCCCTATCAGGGAAGATTGGAGAAATAAGAGAAGAACAATTATGGAGGAGATTTAGAATATTTTGTACCTTTTTAGAATTAAGGAGTAAGAGAAAACCTTTTCAACTTTCTTCACCTGGGAATTTGACCTGGCTTTCTGGCATGTCACTGTGGTTCAGATTTTGAGGTGCTGATGTTGAAACTGGTACTTTAGCTAATATCTTATTTTCCCCTTTCCGGGAAAGCAAGCCTATAATGTATTTAATGGCTCAGGTAGAACAGCAGGAAGAGTTTACTAATAAAAGATTTTGGAAAAAGAAGTAGGAGAGAGGGGCTGGCATGAATTTTAGTGTCAGCCTGCAAACAGTCCCCCTGGAGGGCGTTGCTGTCTCCTGCCAATCACAAAGATTCTCCCAGCTGTCAATCACCAGGCTGCCTAGACTCTGCCAGCTCAAGGAACTTGCATATTCTGTGCTGGAGGCTTTTTTTTTTTTTTTTTAAGCAGCATAAAGCTACATAAAAGTACTCTTGAACTGATAGAAATATAACAACATGCTTGCTTGATGAATTTGCAACCAAATAAAGCATATACTCCTCTTCTAATGGTCAAATTCTTTCCACTGTATTAATTGGTTTTGATGTACTTTATACTTAAGAATGGATATATGTGTGTAGGAGTCTCTGAGGTACAGTGATCTTTTTACTTTTTAGGAATCTTGTAGAAAATAAAATAATTAGATTTTCACTGAGGTCGTGACTTGACTTTCAATGATTCTTGGTCATCTCTTTCACACACACACACACACACACACACACACACACACACACACAATGTGAGTTTTGTTCATGGGAAAACTTTTTTTTCCTTTAATAACTTTTATTTGTAGTAAAAATTAAAAACCAAGAAAGACTGGATGGGTTGGGATAATGGAGTCATTGCCTATGTGAGAAAGTAAAACGCATCTGTAATTTTTATATCTTAAAAATGTCTTATACGGAATATTTCAACTATAAAAATGTATGCAGTTTGAAATATTCAAATCTAAGTTTTTGTTCAACTTTAAATGAGTCAGTTACAAGAGAAAATTTGACCTTCTTCCTTTCCTTGCAGTTCAGTAAATATGTGACATAGTTGCTTTCTTAGTTCACACATAGCCTTTTGGAGAGCAATCAGTGAAATGATCAAATACAGAGACCTGTATGTAATAGCTGAATTCTGAGTAATTATCCTATTTACAGAGAAAATTTAGATGTTAACTTGAGGGGCTAGAAAACTGGTAGAATTGCCAAGTGAGAACATGTCGTAGGAGGTAAAATAGAATGAGATGCCCCTGAATCCCTTTGTGGATGGGAGGTTTACTTTGCTCGGAGTGGAGATCCAGGACAGATGACTTCCCACTGGGTGGAGAGTAAGAGTCTACTCTCTTTCCCTCTTTCTTGATCAGCCATTAACATAGAGTTGAGTATGACTCTTGCTTCTTCCCTTCTTCCCATTCATTTTTACTTAAATGTGCACCTGTAGGTGGAAGGCTCTCCCCTCTGCAGCCGTGGATTCTGGGGGCCTCAGAGGCTCTCTGACCCTTGGTTCTGCTGTGGCTGCTTAAATCATGGTGGTGTCAACATTTGATTCCATCTTTTCATCTATATTTATGAGATTCAAAAATGTATTACATCTATAATCCATAAAAATTCCATAATTAGTGGATGTTTAACATTATTTTACCTACAGGTAAACTGGATGATGTGAAAAAGCCAGAAACCTAGCATTTGAAAAATAACAACTGATATGAAAAAACACAGGTAAGATTAAACTCCTATAATACACAGATATCTCATGGAAAAGTCAAGTTGTTTACTTTTGCATAATTTAAACAAACCATCCAAAGTATCTCTAATTAAATTTATTTTTATCCTTCTTATGGGTGAGTTCAGACTTTCCAATATGTATCTGTGAACACAGCCTAAGGAGTAAACACAATTCTGTCTGTTGACACAGAGAAAACAAGCCCTTGCTGATAGCAATCATATCTCCTAATTCAATAACCCTCTCCCACTCCCACCCTAAGAACATAGCACAAAAAATAGGCCATCAGTCAATCCTCAATGAATGCTTTGTATTAGTGTGCAATTTGAAAAAAAAAAAAAAAAAACTATCATTATCAATCTATCTATCTTTATTTCTCTGTTCACACTTTAAATATGCCTAATGACTGTGGTGGCAGAATTTTATTTTCATAGCAATGTGAATAAACATATTCCTAGAACATCACTCTTGTTAGATGTAAAGTGAAGTAGTTAAGGAAGGAACCATTTTTAACAGGTAATTTGCTTGATATGGTTCTAATACAATGCCATATATAATTGGAAGCTTAATAAATTACTTGGATTAATTCTATCCTGCTAAAGAGCATTTCTGTTTACCATTTCAGATTTTTTGTGGTTAAGATTAGGCAGATGTCTGTTCTTCATTATTATGAAGATGTTGAACTAAGTCCAGCATAACCTTTGTTGGGAGATAATTCTCCATCATTTTTTCACAATTTTGTACATCTTCAGAACAGAAGCATTGACAATCTTTCATCTTAGCTATCTTTTCAAATATATTTGTGTAGCAAACAACCTTGGGAGATAGAAATACTTCACCTCTGGAGCAAAGGTCAGGTTTGCTTGCAGCCCATGATATAAAAGATTGGAGTTTTCTAAGCTTGAGGTTCCTCAGCTGTGATGCAACCCCACCACAAGCACAGCACCCACTTGGGCCCCTCTCTTTCACCCCCTGAAACTTGGAGAGCACGAGGGACCCACACAACCACGAGGTGCGTGCTTCCCGCTACACTGTGAGTAGTAAGTCCTTTGTATCTGTCCCAGGAATCTCGTGTCTTTGGTCAGCTTCTGTGAAAATGTAACAACAGGCTAACTTGTTATGATTCTAATAGGGTAAAACCTCAGGTCGTTCACAGTTCTTGACACACTTCTGATGGGATAAACAAAACCATGTAATGTGACATTTTACCAGGAAAAAAGAAAATTTAAGGGGCTCCTGACAAAGTCTCCTTAGTGTCCTTCTTTGTAATTAGATACTCAATTCACTTGTTTTTCTATTGCTTGTTTTTTAAATAGTCAAGAAAATTTGGCCTAAGAGAGACCAAGGCAGGTAAAAGAGAAGAGTGTTTTCATAAGGTTCAGGAAGCTCTCTTGGGGGAGAGGGGTCAACTCCCAAGTGTACCACTCTAGCCATTAAGTAGATAGAATGCCAAATATGTATGATTCCTCATAGAAAGAGACATGGCTTTTTGTTCAATAAATATCTAGCCTACATTTTATTAATATCAGCCCTCTTTTAAAATGGAAAGGCAAATATGTGCTATATCAATATTTTATCTTTGTATACTAATCAGCAGTAGTGCATTTGATATATTTTCCTATAAGGTTAAGTGATATATATATATATATATATATCAAATATACAAACAAATATGTATGTATATATGTTTCTCCTTTCAAATTTGGATGATTAACTCTCAATAATTGATTTCTTCCTTCCTGACCTTTCTCCCACTCACCCTGTTTGGATATACTTGGTAGTAAACAGTTGCCATTTTAATGATAACTTGTCATTTTGACGTAGCAAAGAAAGCAGCTATTTAAGCTGTAAGTTTTACATGCCAATATGTGACTAAAAAGCCACAATCACTCCTATTTTCACGTATCACAGAAAGTCTCTAAATAACCAGGCTTTGTCAGTTGAATTGGGATACTTGAAGGTAATCTGTCTTATAGCTAGTATTAGTCATTTGTCTCAAGTCTAGAAACTGGCATTAACCTTACAATTCATTTTCAATGGCAGTTTTTGTTTTTAGCAGAAACATTTAGTAAAACGTATTGACAGACTCAAGCTCCACTGTAAACAGATCACTCAACCCAGAGAGATCTCTTGTCTGTCATTCTGAGAAAGAAGTAGAAAACTGACAGATGGGCACACAGTTCCTCTAGTATCTACAAGGGCAAGGACTAGCTTGATATATTTCCTTCTTAGGCTGCATTTAAAAGACAATTGTACTCCACAAATTGAAACTGTGTTATAATTAAAGAAGAGTAATTTATAAGCTATATTCTTATCATCTCAAATTAGATAAAAGGAAAAGCCTGTGTAAAAGTATACAACCCTTAAAAATTAAAATGACCCAGGGTACCAGGGTCCACAGTCTTCATTTTTGAAGGTGTTTGTGCTTTACTCCCTGGGTGGTTTAAGACTGTTTTTAGTTGTTTGAGAATCTTTGAAACCAACACATCATCATAGCTGTCCTGCTATTACTATGATCACGTTTTGATCATCTGCACTCCAATTAGGAATCAAGTTTGTTTATTTGTTTATTTAAACTGATCTAGTACACTTTTCATTCCACCCTTCTTGAGTAGGGCAACATCCAATATGGCAGATAGAAAGCTTCTCCCAAGAGTTGTAAAATGTGTTTGTTTGGTTTTAGTCTATCTCTCTCCTTTTTGTTTGTAAACCCTAAGAATTTCTATGGGTCATTCAGAGCTTGATCATAAAAAAGAGTCTCCAGAGGATATGTATATTACAAGGGATTTGACCTTACACAAGTGGGGGGCTAGTTACCTAATCTATGTGAGGCTGATTGTTCTCTGTGCGACACTGGGGGCTGAGGTCCACAGGGCTGGTGGTCCGGAAGGAAAAATAGAAACAGAGTGGGGGACTCATGGACAAAGTGGAACCAGAAACGGCAGGGCAGGATGTAACCATGAGAACGTACTGGAACCTACATTGATCTTTCACTGCTTCCAAGGCCCCAGCTTCCCTGGCGAGGCGTCCTGAGAGAGAAGTTTGGGTCATGCTCAGGGAGCTCAGCGCAACCTGGGGGAAACGCTAGAGATGATGACCCAGTAGGTCTGGCAGGAGCTGAAGGAGCTGTGGGAGGAGGGAGCCCAGCCTGAACCAGGTGAGCACAGGTGAGCAAGTACGACTTCTGAATACAGGAACACACTGCTGCTTCACTTCTGCCTTCCAAATCTCATGCAAAATGCCACATTAGGCTCACACTAATTCGGAATAGTGCAGGGAAGGGAATCCTGGAGAGCAGAGTTCCAGGATAGCTCGGTGGACGACACACTTCAAATCTAAAATTATTCCAAAATAAAAAAGTTTTATTTTTATTTTTAATTATTTACTTATTTGTGGAAATATAGCGCACTTACAATGTTATGTTAGTTTCGAGTGTACAAGATAGTGATTTGATATTTTTATAAATTACACACCATACAAAGGTATACTTCACTTATTTCAGCCCCTCCTCTGTGGTAACCACTAGTGTGTCCTCTCTATCTGTGAGTCTGTTTCTGTTTTGTTATATACAAACACTGTATGCTTTCACTTATACCTGGAATCTTAATAAACAAAACAAATGAACAAATTAAAAGTTTATATTTAAAAAGTGAAAATAAACTTTTTATTCTGCTGAGAGTAGGATCATACTAACATACTGCTCCTCTCTCTTCCAGCATTATAGGGTAGATTTTCAGGTCAATACACACAAATCTACCTCATTTAAAAAATGGCTACAAGTTATTTTAAGATGTTAATTACATATTTTAAAGTCATTCTGTTGAATTGATTCCAATATTCTTGCCTTAACAAGTAATGCTGCAAAGGGCATCTTTTCAAATATATCCTTGTACATTTATATGAACTTTATGTATAAAGGTTCATATAAATGAACCTCTCATGCATGTGAATGTTTAAAATTGTCAAAAGTAAGAATATTAACATTTTAAATGTCAAATTGTTCTTCAAATGGTTGTTGGAATTTATAAATCTATCAATAGTACTTAAGAATGGTTTTTTACTCATACTCTTATCAAACTGGATATTATCATTAAAAAAAAATTGCCATTCTATTAGAAAACAGGTGGTGTTTCAGTTGTGTGATGATGGATGTAGAATGTTAGCCATGTGGCTGGGGAAGGAGAGAAGAATGGGTAAGATGAAATCATGGGTAAATACATAAAAGCACAGAGGGAATGCTACTCTCAAAATGTATTTTTCAGGAAAGCTGAAATTTAGTAGGGAGTTGAAGGTCAACCTGATATTGGTAGTCATGAAATGTTTGAATCCATATTAAGGAGACTGAATGTTTTTCAAAACCATTACAGTTTTTCAGAAAGGAAGAACGTACTCAGATTTTTATTTTAGAAATATGTCTATAAATGAAATGTAGGAGTCTGGCTTAACTGGGGCTAAAGCTGGACAAAGGATAATTTGTTAAGAGGTCCTTGATATGATAGGATACATATTAGCACTAAGACACAGAAGTCCCTTTGAGTGAAGCATTGAAGACGGAACTACAGGACTTAGAGGCTAATTAGACATGAAACGTAAAAGAGATGGAGTAGACTAGATTTTAATAGACTGAAAGCTCAATTTTACTTTTGCAAAATTAGAGACTGCATGGAGAGAAGCAGATCTGGGGAAGAGATGATGAATTTTGTCTTAGATATGTTCCTTGTGAGATGCCTGTAGAGTTCCAAACTGAACATGTGCAATAAATAAAGGGAAATGCAGGTTGCAAGCTCAGTTCTGGCTTGGAGACACAGATTTGAAAGTTATCAATGTATAGGTGGAAGAGGACATTTTGGGCTGGATAATTCTCTGTTGTGTGGTTGTCCTGTGCATTATAGGATGGCCAGCAGCATCCCTGGTGTCTATCCACTAGAAATCAGTAACAGGCTCTAAGTTGTGACAACAAAAAATATCTCCATATATTGCCAAGTGTCCCTTAAGGGTAAAATAAATTTCCCCCATTGAGAACTACTGGACTATGTGAAGTGAGAAGGGGAAAAATTTGATGGTAGATCCCTGGGGAACATTGGTATTAAAATGTGTCAGAGAAGGAGCATGGGAGAAGCACCAGGAAGGTAGAAGTAGAAAAACAAACAAACAAAAAAATGGTACCATTGAAGAAAGAGGATGGAATGTGTAAAAAGAAGAAAACAGACATCAATGTCAAATACTGACAAGATGTCAAGTCAGTTAAAGACTACAACTGTCAAGTATATTTGGCAATTTCAAGGTCACTGGTGACATTAACAAGAGTAGTTTTTTGGATGTCAGCTTCAGGTGCCACTGGAATCAGTTGTTCTAAAAAGTCTGATACACTATTTGTTTTTGAGTGATGGCTATCTCATTGCTTTTCTTAGGGTTTTGCTGAAAGTTCTGTTAACTTTTTTTACCAGTACTCAGTCTGGGTATTTCCTTAGAGAAATACTGAAATCTTTCTACATTTGTCTCTCCTGACTCCATTTTCAGATTTAAACTTTTAATAACCAAATACCATTCATACTTTAAGGCAACAACTCTCAGTTTTTACTCTTTTATTGAAGTGTCTTCATTCTACAATATCCAGAGTTTGTGTCCTGGTGCTAGTTGACTGGTGGTAATTTCAGGATGAGTTCTCTCTAGTGGTATGCTGAAGCTGGCTCTCACAGGTTCATGACAGCTGACTGTTAAATCTTCAGGAATTTTTGAGCTAGCCATTAAACATGATCATTATTAGAGATTAAATTATAAAATCTTACACTTGAATAATTTAAGAACAAAAGTAATAAATATTCAGTACTCATAGCTTTCTAATTATTTTACTATTATCTATGTTTCTGAGGTTATGTCTATTGTATCTATATGGTGAAAATATTATATAATGTGGTGCTTCTATGCACCTCTTCCCAAACTTACATTCAGTGATATCAGGTTGGGAGCTTGAAATCAGCAACAGTTGGGCGTATTTACATTATGGATGTTGGAAAAAAACTACAAATCAGATCCTGAATATATGAATATATATACACACACACACACACACACACACGCACACACACACACATCACACACATACATCATTACTGGTTAATTATAAAGGATACAACTAAGAAACAGCCAAATGAAAGAGATGCATAGGGCAGGTGTGGTGGAGAGGAGACGGCACGCGGAGCTTCCATACCCGCTCTGGGAACCTAATGCGTTCATCAACCTGGGAAGTCCCTAATTTACTTTTTGATTATCTAGACTAAAGAAAGTGATGGAAAAAAATGTTAATAATGCCAATTAAACCTAAGAGTGCCTTATGTCGGTAGCTGCTACATTGTGAATAGCACAAACATGGAGGAAATATTCTTCTGTTATCCAAAGACTATTATTATCCAATCAGCAAAGAAGTCATTCAGGACCTTGATGAATGAGCAAAATTACAGGTCCTTGGTGAATGAGTGAAATTCCAACATATGCCTATGCCGTTTCAATGTCCTCTTACTCATTAATAAACCAACATTCATATCAACCAATATTCATATTGGAATTACACTCATTAAATTAATCATCTAGATTGTCCATACAAGAATTTGGCAAAAATCAATGAAAGCATTTTGTGAAAATCAATTTGCTGTAAGAAACTTATAATGAAGAGTAATGTATATCTTATTATTTGCAAGACATCCTCTTTGTTTGCTAGACATCCTTTATATCAGTTAAATTTATAATAGACTTAGGTTTGTATATCTATATAAATATCTATGTCTACACATATATATGCATATTCACATATTTTTGTTTATTTATTTTCAGAAAGCCAATGGTTAAACATATACCAGCATTACATTCTTATAAGATTTTCCTAATTAACTCACAGGAACTGCCTTATAAAGTTGATATGTGACAACATCTCAGGGGAATATACTTCAGATTTTTCAGAAATTGTTGCTATATATGTTGATATTTCTAAAATTGGTCTCCTTTCTGCTCCCACTCACTGCCCTTGCCCCAAATTTCATTTTATCACATCTTCAGAAAATTACTCCATCTTGCCCTTACCATATCTACTTATTGTAGAATATTTATCTTGAAATTACTTAGCCAATTTTTATTTTGAAAAATTCACCTTGTTTTGTAGGTTTATCTTTCTTAACCCTTTTCTGTGACACCAGTGCACGCTGTATAAATTTAATTGCACATATTGACGTTCTATACATTTGGGTCTCATCATTGAATTTTCCCTTCTTTTTAAATTTTCTCTAGTGAATCTGGTCTCCTATTCATGACCATTTTCCCTATTTGTAAGTGTTGTCTACTCTGTAAACTTTCATAGGTATTCATCGCAACTGCAGTAGAAAAGGTCAACAATGATCTTTTAGTTGCTGAATAGGATAGGTCCATTCAACGTTTCAATGATTTGGCTTCCTGTGCTGTTGGGCATTATTGAACAAAATCACCTTGAAGATCAAGAGTTTCTATGATGACCCTTTTCCATCTTTCTGCATCCATCTTCAATTTCTCTTTTTCTATTTCCTTCATTAAGTCACTTCTCTAGGCAAATTATCCCTAACCATTCTCCGGTCCTCACACCCTAGTTCAAGTTCTTGTACTCTTATACTCTTATGGAATAGGGTTTTTTTTTCTTTAAAAGCACTTGTCATTTGTTTGGGGTTGAACTGTGTATCCCCACCCCTGTCAAATTCATATGTTGAAGTCCTAACCCCCAGTACCTCAGAATGTGACCTTATTTAGGAATAGGGTCATTGCAGAGGTGATGAGCTAAGATGACATCATTCTAAAGTAAAGTAAGCTCCTAAACCAGAATAACTGGTGCCTTATAAAATGGCAAAATTTGCACACACACATACACACACACACACGTGTTGCCATATGAACATAAAGGCAAAGACCAGGGTGATGTATCTATAAGCCAAGAAATAAGATTCTCAGCAAACCACCAGAAGCCAAGAGAGACACATGGAACAGATTTTTCTTCACAGTAAAAAGCAGGAACCAACATTGCTGATAATCTTGTCTCAGACTTCTAGCCTCCTGAACTGTGAGATAATGAATTTCTGTTTTTTAAGCCACCCAATTTGTTGTACAATTTTATGGCAGTGAACAACCTAATATGTCATCATAAATTATATAATTATACATTTATCACTGAGATTATTTAGTAACTATCTTATCTGCACACAGGAACAAAAGTTTTTTGAGACCAGGTGTTATGTCTATTTATTTACAATTATATTCCTTCTTCTTCTTATTGCATGGCATATAATAGATACTTAATAAAAAACTATTAATTGAATAACAATCCTATTCCTCAACAAAGAGTTTACTACTATAATGATTAGGAGAAATTTTGCATACAACTTTTCTATCAGATTTTCTGGTTGCAAATTCAAGGGGATACAGGATTTCTTCTGAAACACTGTGCTTGAGATGGGGAAAGGAAGGAAGCTTAGTTGAGTGGGATGTAAGTATCTGATGATAGGGGTCTTTTATTTTCACATAAGCTATATTTACTCATTTTTGGACAGAGCAACAGAATATGTGCAAAAGTCTGAGATAGTAGTGTGTGGAATGTGATGACAGCACCATATGGGGAATTGTGTGGTATCTGGATGACATGCCACATTTTAATGTTTAGTTTAAGAAGATCTGATTTTGACAGTAAGAGTTGGGGATTAAAAAAAATAGAGCTAAGGAATAAATATGGACTAAAACTGTGTGATAAAAAAAAAAAACTTAGTTGCTGTATGATAACCCATTATTTTCTAATAGTGCTTTCATATAAAACAATATTTCATCCCTCTCGGTCACCTAATCTGCATTATAAATGTATATTGTCATTTTACATGTGAGAAATCTGTCTCATTTTTCTCTACTTCGTAATATTCATTTCGGGTAATTGTTTTATTGTTGAGTTTAAAGATACTCTTTCTTAGCTAATTTTAATGTCATATAAATATATTAAACCATTATCACAACAGAGTGTTGGCCACTGATTGACTTATATAAATTAGAGCATAAATTAGCATAAGGAGTTAGACAAATCAGAATTCATTCCAGAGAGGCATATGTCCCTTCCATGTTTGGTGTCACGAACATTAGAGAGATAAAACAAATTTGATTACAAAATATTTTTTTCTAAATACATATATGTTATCATATTTTTAAGCAGAATATTTTATTCATGAGTGTAGTTAACATATGCATTCATATTTCTGTACTAACTAATTGTAATTCCTCCCCCATCATCCCAGCATATCTATGTAATTATGACATCACTTGGTAAAAATACATTTAAGCAATTTGTGTAATGAGGTATTTTAATCTTCCACTAATATACAATTTCATATATGGAGTAATGCAAAGATATTCAATTTTATACATTTAAAAAAAGAATGAGAAAGTAGTTCTAGTAAGCACACACACATACACACACCAACACACACATGCGCACACGCACACACACAGATACCAACACTTAGGGAATCATAGAATCTAATCATGATGCTTTGGAAAGTAATTTTGCCAAGTTTAAATTAATTAAAATTTTTAAGTTTACAAGACAGTCCTTTAGGGATTTCGTTTTATGGAGGTTAAGATAATTTGCAATTCTGTAAAAATAATTTAAAACAGATTTAAACACTCAAAGCTTTTCTCGAAACTCATAAAACCTTGCATAATACATATTTTAAACACACATGAAGCTAAACGTGAAGTTTAATTTTATCTATTTCTAAGTGATATATTAAGTATTTAGTATTTAGGAGAGGCTTCAAAACAAAAAAATCTTTGAAAAGTATCCACACTCTTAAGTACTACTAGGGATTTTCTCTGATATCATTTTAAGACCCAGTATGACAAAATAAACATTGTGTTCAAAAAAGTTATTTTGGAATTTTAAAAGGGTAGACTAGAAAGATACAGTTTTATTTAGGGAATCATTTAATAAATTTTAAGCATTAAGATATAAAACTCCCAGGGAAAAGTAGCAAATAAAATGAGCGTCTCCTTTGTAAGGCCAAAGAGTTCTTTGTTCTCTGTATTATCCTAGAGCCAAAGAATAATAGTACTGGCGAGATGAGAATTACTGACATTGATCACCAAAAGAAAGACAATGTGCAAACCAAATGAGGTCAAATTTTTCTCTGAATGGCCTTCCAATTAACCTTGACCCATTTGAGTTGAAAAGTCAGAACTGGGCACAGGTTTCATGGAAAGGCCTGAGTTGTACTAAATAAAATTGAACTTTTTTCTATAGTTTCCATACTGAATTTGTAAATTATAAGATACCATTTAGAAGAAGCCATGAAAATCACCATGCTGGATAATAACACATTGATGGCTATTAAAGGGTGACAGAATGCCTTTGGTGTTCCTTGTGCACTCCTGTCAGGTGTTGGTAATGGATTTGTAAGATGGAATGAAGCACTACAAAAGAAATTTTTTTTCTCTTTCTCCTACTAAACATTTTTTCTTTCTTCCTCAATTAAGGAACAAAGTTAGAAAGTAATTTTGAATAGACTTTGTGGAACTTTCTCGGATGTGAGCCTGGCAGATTATAGGTAGGAAAAAAGATGTTGAAACCATTTACAATCTTCTCTTTCGCTTTTATCTGGGCTTCTCCCAAGCTGACAGCAGGTTGAGTTGATTTGTCTAAGTGCTTATCCATTTATTGGGAGGAAGAGGTCAACAGTCTCCAAGCATCTGTCCCCAAGATTTAGAGTTTGAAAACAATTTTGGAATGGATTTGAGTGGACCCAGTCAAAGTACAGAGGCAAGGAAGTGAATGGAGGCCCTGGAATAAAATTATCATGTTGTTAGAGAGAGACAGGCATCCAGTATGTTTGATTAGGCAGGGAGGTTGGGAGAGAAGAAAGGAGAAGTATTGCTGGTCAAGTCCTGCTGGGAATGATTTGCACCTAGGAAAACTGCTTTGTGTGAGAATTAAAACAGCAGGCAGTCACAGTTGTGATAGTAATTGGGGTCCAGTCAGATTGCCCTGGTGCACTCTGATGAGCTGAGTTTAACTAAAGAAATGCTTTGGTATCTGTGCCTTGTTTCTGCTGTAAGAGGGTTCTCAGAATTTGTCCTGAACCTGTACAGCTTCCAACCTTCATGTATGTGGCATATTTGAAAGAGCTTATCCTCTGGACCCTGGCTAGACTGCTGGGGACTCCTTTCCACTCTTTTTAACTGAGAAACTTGTCAGTTGAAGACCTGATACTTCGAGGACAAGCTACCACCTACCACGCCTGTTAGCTACTGGACCAGGGGAATTTTGTTTAGCAGCAATGATTATCACAGGCACTGTTGATCAACAATAAAACAGATGTTAGATTTTGAATAAATCAGCAGCAAGTTATCCATCTCAAACAGGAGAAAATATGCTAGAATTCAGAAGGGCAGCGATGGAACAATCATGTCATTAGATGAATGTTAATATAAGTGTAACATAATAGTTACATAATTTGAAGATATTCAACTTTGCAAAAGTATAAATAAAACATAACTCTGATGATAAATAAACATTGGGAATTTTGATATCCCCATACTAAAAGTTGATTTGTAATAGGTTAAATTTCTTTCATTCATAACTTCACATATTTATCCATCAATTTTATGCTGACAGTTTGTCAATGTTCCAAAACTTACTAAATTCCTGAAGTGGTACTTTGTTGTTGTTTTTCTTTTCTTTGAGAAAAAGGTAAATCTGAATTCTTTTATTTAAAAAAGTGTTCCTTATAGATGCTAAGCAAGAAATATTATCAACAATGATATTTTTACCTTATGTATATATTTATCAAAATGCTATTAAGTTTACATTAAAAGAAATAATATAGAGAGGGATTTTTTATAAGCTTTCCTTTTCATACGAAGTTTGAGAATGTTGGATTACACTGAAAAAATGTATATGTATCAAATATATTTTCATGGCCAGTCATCCCATAATCAACATTAAGATGTATAAAAAAACCCATCTCCTCGTGATGGCTAGATTGATACCACGCAATCATTTGACTTCAAAATGAAATTTTTATTCCCAAAATAAAGGTATTAGGCAAAATTAATTCTAAAGAATAATACATACTAATTGTGGCAAAGAAATATTTTAATAGCAGATCAGCACAAAAATACATATATCCATTTTGTATGTTTAATTCTAACTCAGAGCATTCACTTTCTTTGTGGAATACTTGCTCAGTCTGGTCTGTTTTCGTGTTGCTTTCTCAGTGTAATTGATCTGGGGAGCCTGGTTTGCCACCACTCTAAGAATTGGATAGATTGGATGAACATGAGAAAAAATGGAAGAGAAACGGAAGGAGAATATTGAAATGGACAAATGAGATGTGAAATAGGGGAGGGTCATTATTCAGAAAGCAAACACAGTATTTCATTAATTTGAAAGCTTTGGTTCTTAACAAGTCAGATTAGTTTATTAAGAGAATAACCTCTTCGGCAGAACTTCTATCAGCTATACTTCTACCTAAAGCAGTATTTCTAAATAATGACCTTTCATTTCAATTCATTTGGAAGTTTAGTTGGTCATGAAAAACTTCAATGCCTATTATAATATTCTTTTCCCCTGCTCCTCTTTTTTAACCAAGAGCTCTTACCAAATAATCTGAAGTTGACTCATCATTATCAGTTTTGATAACTATTACCAGTTTTGTTCCTCCTAGGGACATTTGAATTTTACAGAAATCGAAACTTACATGTTGGTAGTAAATTGTTGATGCTAGTCTAGCAGAGTTTTTTTTTTTTTGATCAGTGTTCTTTCTTAGTATTACGGGTAGAATGAAGGTGTACATTTTGAATTGCATATGAAGAAGTGGTGATGGCGTACTCTGGGTATGTTTTATTTTCTACTCTTTGGTTTCTCTTGTATGTAACCCTACAGGAGGCTAAGAAGAGTTAGAAAGCGTCTGTATACCTGATACTGTGTGAAGATTACTGGCTTCACCTGTAATTAAAGACCATGGCTTTATAAGACATCTTCTTCAGCAACAAATTTGAGAGACTCAAACACTAACTGGGACATAAATATGAATTATAAGGCTAAGGAATAAACTTTGAGTGTCTGCCACACAAAGCATATGTTCAGTACAAATATACTGAACAATTGCATATACGAAGAATGAATGAATGAATAAAAAAATATAGACCAGTGGCTTTCTGATCTCAAAATATTTCTGAACCGTTTTCATGGATAATAATCAGAACCTCAGCACAGATTTTATTTCAAGTTAGACTTTGGAATTCTGAAGTGGAGAGAAGAAAGATGGGCTGAGTGGTGTGGTGGGAGAAGGTTGGATGCTGGGCTGAGGGCAAGTGTACTTGCCATTTGAACTGTGGCAAAGCAGTTGAGTATAGGTCCGCACCCCGACCTTTGCAAGCTGGGATGCTTTGCCATCCATTCTTTTGATACTTGTCCCTCCCTTTTCTCATCTAGAGCTCTCCTGCATTACTTCTGAAAAGATTTCTCATTGCTGGGCACTTGCTTCTAATTCAAGGGAGCGCATGACTCATTTGGAGGGCTGTGCCTCTTCAGAGGAGTAGAGTTCCTCAGAACTTAGAAGCCAAAAATATTGACACTACCTCCTGCGATGACTTCTGTATACAAGGAGGAAATACGATTTGTGCGTTGGTTTAGAAATCAAAGTATAATTTATGATACTTGTTTCCAAGGGAAAATGTGGTCTGAGGTTCATTTAGCTTCAAGGCATGTTTAGAACATGACACGTTGGTGAGTTGGAGATAATGATTTAGAATTCAGATTTAAGCAGAAATTAATTAGCAGAAATGTCTGCAACTCTTTCTATAGTACAGATACAATTATTTTCCTTGCTTTTTTTATAAGTATAAATTTACATCAATAAACAATACTCAAACATCTTTATTAAATCTAATTTTATCCTTATTTAATTGAAGAAAGGAAATTTTTAAAAAGGTAACTAAAAGAATGAGTCCTATATTTTATGTAAGCATTTTTCATATTCTATTATTGTTATAGATAATAATAGATATAGATTTTTAGATATATCTGAATAACAATTGGTGTTTGAAAGTTAACCAACATAGGAAATTTTTACATTCTTGACAAATTCCAAAACAGGGAAAAAAAATTGGACTGAAAATCAGGATATACATACTCCAAAAAAGTCATTTGTAAGTCATTTTAAGTCTCCAATGTTTTAATTTACTAAAGAAGGATTTAGGATGGTGCACTAAATACTTTAGAATTATGTAGAGTAAACAAACAAACAAACAAACAAACAAACAACAAAACTTTGGTGAAACTAATTCCAAAGGAGAACTCTAGTAGCAACTTTCCTCTAGTGTGAAATACAGTGATCCCTTCCCAATGCTGAAGTCACGGTTCTATCCTTATAGGAGTCCCATTGAAGATATTAAAATGCATTAGAAAAATAGGCTAGAAGGTCAAAAAAATAGCTAATTCTATAAAGGCACATGGAAATATTTTGATTGTCACTGAAATAAAATAATAAATAACAATTAAGTGAATAAAAATACTATTCTCTGTTTTGTAAAATAATAGGAGCTTTGCTACCCATTTTCATTTATCTCCCCTTGGTCAATAGGAACTTTCAGAATTTTTCTTTCCCAAAGTTTATAAATGTGTGTATGTGTGTGTGTTTGATAATAGCCACAGTCAAAGTTTATTTTCCCTCTCATTTATATCTCAGATTTGTTGGCTCAAAAATCTCATTTCATCTTGTCAACAATCCCAGACACAGAATAAATTGGATGCTTGAGCTGAAAACGTACACCACACACACACAGACACACACACACAGACACACACACACACACACACACACACACACATACAGGATAGTTTGTACTTAAACTTCTTAGCAGAAAGGGAGTGTTTTTGATCCTGTACTCAGACGGATATTTTCCTATGAAAACTTCATTCTAGAGCTTGTGTCGTCACCTTGTTACACACTTTCTGGCTTCCTCCTTTTTAACAGAGCAAAGAGTACCTTCTAAGACCAGAGTTTACTTTTCTATGTCTACCTGTCAAGCGGTGAAGTTCCTAAGAAGCAGTTACTACTGAAGCCGCTAGGTGGGCGGGCCACACTCCAGCGTTAAGGAGACAATGGGCCCAAGTGGATTTGGACAGTTTGTTACTAACAGCACAGAGGATGGCTTCCTGTTTACCTGCTTCCCCTTGTCCTCCAGTTCCCAGAATGGTGATAAGGGACACAGTTGATCCTGGCCACACCTGAGGAACGCTGACCTTAAGAAAGCCCAGTCTTACAAGGAAAGTGCTAGCCTTTGCCAGTCCTTCCCTCCAGAGACATCATCATCTTTATCACCCTGGAATGTGTCAGGAGATGGGAGGGAGTCTCTAGCTTTATAACCCTGGAATTTAAGCAAATCTGCCCCCTGCTCAGAAGCAGCTTTGTAAACATCCTTGAATAAAGTTTTCAGTGTGTTTTGCTCAGAAGATGTACAGATACAGCAGATCCTTGGAGAATTATCTCCCAAAACTATCTTCCTCCTTTGCAGAAACTTTGCTCTTGTTTTGCATTTTGCATGTTTTTAATGTATTACGGAAACAAAATTTTATTTTCTTAATTATTCTCCAAGGCAGCAATTTCACGTGCTTTATTAGCTAGAAATAAATGAATAAGCTGGCATTTGAGGTAAAGGGATTTTGCAATTAAGGAAGAATAAAAAAGTATTTTTTTCTTGATCAAAAAACTTAATTCTGATTACTTTTCCACGATGGGGCGGTGTTAGCAGGGCATTTGCTTTACAGATAGAGATAAATTTGGAAGTATGCATGCCACTTTGGAAAATGCTAATATAATGATGACTTTAAAGACATATAGGTATCCATGTACCCCTAAGGGAGGAATGAGAAAAAACAAAAAACATGTTATTTATATGAAATTAACAGATACTACATTACTAGGTGCAAAGTCATTTTTCTTACCTTTGTTGAGTCAAGCTCAGGTTAAGTCAAGCCACCATCAAATGTGCTTTTTGATTAAATATTCTTCCCCATGGCCAGACATCTCGGGATGATGTGGCAGCCGCGCACTCCATGCCTTGCAATAAAGTAACACTGAGATGGAAGTTGGAATTGCACATGCCTAGCAGCTAGCACTCACATATTTGTTGCCAGAGTTTATGAGAGCTTTTGACTGGTGAACACACATCTGGCAGAAAACCTGCTCATACTGGTACTTTTGCCTTATAGATTCTTGAGAATTTTTACAAATGCCTAACTTTACTCACTGACAGATATCTACAGGGAAACTCAGATTTAATACTTTCTAGAGAATCAAAAAGTCAGGCTGTGTTCCTTGTTTCAAATTTGGCTAGGCAGTTGAGCAAAGGGTCTTAATCCTTATCAATATTGGAAACTTGTTGTTTAGGTGCAAAGCTAGATTTGGGGCTCCATTAAAGAAGATACTTGCTGTTCCACTAAGCAAGCAGTGGCCAGCACAGTATTCTGGTTCTATCAGGAGGCGGAATCATACATGATAACGCATCTGGTCCTTCTTTTTCTAGCAGCAATGCTTGGAGAAGCACCTCTGCTGAAGGACTAACTCTAGCTGGACTCTGGTTGGTGTGCTGGAGGATGAACTCATCTTTGTGATGAAGACCTCATCTCTCTGAGCCCTTGGAGCTTTATGAAAGGCTAAATGTCAATCCAGGATAACTGTAAAGTCTAGTCCTCCTTGCTCAGCAAACGGCCTCCAAAAGCATAAAGGTATGGGCTAATACCTCTATGACTCTGGGGAAATCGTTCTCTGTTTGGCATCCCTAAACTGAGAGTATAATGCTCATCTTTTTCAAAGTTAATGAATGATGATATGGAATGTGTTCATTAATGAGAAAAGTGGTTTGAAAATATGTAATGTGGTACGTAATTATTAAGTATAATTAAGGAGACAGTACAATCCTCAATAAAGTCTAAATATTAAGTTGAAATGTAAAGCCTCCATTAGAATTTTTACATCTGAAATACTCAGTTACATTATTGTGCATTCCTAAAAGGACACTGCAGTTAGACATTGCAAAACAATATCACAGTTACCAAAATACAAGGTCATGAACCCATGTTCTTAAAAACAATCGCATTATGTATCTGGATATATGTATCAGAATTATTCAGTTTAAAATAATATGACAGTACTGACGTTAGGGTTTCATCACAGTTAACTCAGGGAAAGAATATTTTGTTTAAGATCATCAACATGTGGTCAGCTTGAAATAAGAGCTTCTCAGTGGCATGAAAATTGTGGTTTTATAACGGGTAACACAATCAGACTAAAATAAGCCTTACTAAAACCACATTCTGTAAGGGTACTTGTGCTTGATTTTGCTTATTCTGGACACCACAATCTTGATTTTAGTGGTTAGGGAGGTTCCACCTAAAGCAAAACAGGAGCATGGGTAGACTCAAATTGCTTACATATTATTCAGTAGAAACGCTATATGCAGCTTACTTGATTATTGGACATACACTTGCAATTGGTAGGACAGACGTCACTAGAATACAGTGCAGTAACTGTACTGTACTGCAGTATGACTATATCTCTCTGATTTCAAAATTAAAACTGGTAGAGGCCCCATTTTCCAGATTAGGAACAAATCTGGGATTTTTCTAGAGAAATTCCCTTACAGCCTGAATTGCTGCAGTACCGCAGAGATTTATTCGATACTGTTCCAGCTTCCCAATTCCATTTAAAGGCAAACTAGAGAGTTCCTCAGTGCTTGGGGGACACCAGGTGTTTGCCTGTGTCCACCCTCATTGCTGCCATAGTACATTTCTCCTGCAAGCTGTCCCCATGCTGCCCAGTGTGGAGACAACACACACAGGCTGGCGTAGACCCCTGCCTGACCGGAAGGTGGAGGGACTCATGCTTGGACTTTTCCAGTCAGAGCTGCTTGTTAATACTCACGTGCTCAGACATTTTCCCCAGAGCATGTGTTCTTAGCCAGGATGCCCCGTCCAGACTGGTTAAGAACCAGCCTGCAGGGGAAGGCGACTGGAGTCACGGCCCTGATCTCCCCTCCCGCACACTGAAGTTCCCTTTGGGGGCCCTTGAAGTCCTTTTCTGCCACTGTGGTTGGGATGATCTCAGTCTAAACTAGAGGGTTCTCGTTTTTACCGATATGTTATTAAGTCTTGGTGCTGGTTCAAGAGCAATGACAGAAGCCTCAGCTCTTGACAAAAAACCAAATTTTCCATTTATAAATCTAATTTTTAAGCATAGGTGAAAGATATTACTCTTGAATATTTTTAACTGCTGGATTTCATTAAGGAGATTTTGAGGGATTTGTGAGGGTGAGGGGGGTATGAGACCATGAAGGGCAATCTCCCAACATGCAAGAAAAGTCACAATCACTTTCAGCATGAGTTAAGTAATTTTCTATGGGTAGAAAAAGAAAAGATTCTTTTTTAAAATGACAGAGCCCTGGAAATCTCATCTAAAGAAGTGGAAATAACTTGTCAGTATTTTTTGTTTCTTTATGCTCTAAATTCATTTTTAGTAACAGTGGAAGCAATTTGAAATGAAAGACAACACTTAAAGCAAATGAAACGGAAAAGAATGCCAGCAGTAAATGGCAAGAAGAAATATAGTTCAGTGTGTTCTTCAGAATCCTGTCCCTTGGGACTAAAGGTTGAAAGTTTCTTATTCTTATTTTTGAAATTTTACAATCATGAAGCTACCTATTGATATTAAAATTAGTTCTATTACATCATGTACATTTGTCCTTTTAATAGAACAAGTTTGGCCTCAAATAGATCTGAGCTCAGATCAAATCCTTTAATTTCTCTGAGATATTTTCTGTTTCCTTAGACTTAAAGTTGAAAAAAAAAAATCCTTGTATTTTATTTATGAGGATTAAAGACAAAGTATCTGATACTGAACCTTTCCTATGTGGTAGGCACTTAACACATAGTAACAACTATGATTATCATATCTGATAATAGCAAGATAATAATCATAATTATTTTAGTCTCTGGGGTGTTAGTTATTTCTAACCTTTGTAGTAAATGCTTCTTAACAGAGTTTTTATCAGTAAGTCCAAGTATCCAAATTTGTTAGAAACAAAGATATTTGACAATAACATAATCATAATCAAAATGGAAGACAAAGCCAACTGGCAATAAGTAAAGATGTTCTCAGCCTATGTGATAACCATACCGACTGGAGGGTAAATTGAATGGAATCACTTTGGGAGTCAGTGTTTATAATGAAACTAAACAGTTTATCTTAGAGAAATATTGAAGTAGACACAGTTTGCTAGAAACAATGCCTACAATCAGGAAGAAGTTTGGTGTCTGGCATCTTCAGTTTCTGTGTTTCTTTGAAATCTCTGTTGCCTGCCTTCTCTAACACTCCTTGTGTCTTTTCCTTGTAGCTAAACTTAAGTATTTTTCTTTGAATTCTATCTTCTGGTCAATTGTGCTTTTGTCTAATGGACTTCCATAGACCCTCCCCTAATGGGTATTTTAACAATTTAGCAAACATCTATTTGACACTTTCTGTATAACCTACATTGTTCAAAGTCCTAGGATACATACCTAAATAAAATTTGGTCCATGATCTCAAAGAAGTTGGTCTACTTCGAGAGACATCAAGGAAATAAATGATCTTACCATAATAATACAATTTCATACTAACATGTTCTCTTAGCGTGACATGGATGTGGGAGAAAAAGTCAGAAAACATTTCTTGGAGGAAAGTGAAGTTATCTCAGTCTTTATGAGTAAAAAGTTTACAAGAAAGAGAAGAGTGGGGCTGGAGTTCCCAGAATAGGGAACAGCATGAACAAAATTACAGAAGCAGGTATGTGGGTGATGTGTGTGGGAAACTGAAAATATAGTTTGTAAAGTACAGGGTTAGGAGTAGCAGGTGATAAAGCTAGAGAGATACACAGATGCCTCCTGTGTATGAGGCTAAAGGGCTTTGATTTCATCTCAAAGACAGTTGGGAGCACCTAGAAAGACAGGGTAAGTAGGAAATGACATTTTATTTAGAGTTCGTAAGTACTGAGTGGCAGTCACTAACAGTACAGACTAACTCTGACCCTTACTAAAGACATTGAGAGTTCAGATAGACCTTGACAAATATAGAAAGAAGTGTTCAACTTCTATATTATTCCATCACATGGATCCCATCCCATTCACCCAAAGCCCAATATTCCCTGAGAAAAATCCAGAGGAGTCACTCTTTACCAAGGAATTGAGAAAATGTTGAGGAAACCATGCGTTTTGTTTAGAATAGTGCTTTACTCATTGCTTTCTCTGAGCCAGAAATGCTGGTGGAATACTCTACAAATGAAATGGACTGTTAGCTTGGATTCATCCAGAGAGAAGAGCCTACAGCAAAAGCTGCTGTTAAGGAATGCAAAACCAAAAACGCAGGGATGAGACAGAGAAGAAGAGAACAAATATCAGGGTGTGACAACAAACTGGTCCCTGTTTGGAATCACATAAAACTGACAACTGGATCTTTTGGGAGTGGCTTATAAACAACATCACAGGACAGTCCATCCAGGGGATGAAGGGAGAAGAATTTATCCATCAACTACTGTCTCCCTTGCACTCCTTCATTTTGCCTTTGAAGTCCCCAAGACTGTCGACATGGTTTCACATCTGAAATTTCACAGGAAAACCCTTGGGCAGGAAGTGAGTCATATGTGGTAATGTTGGCATGAAGTAATACACTATTGGGTTATACTAACATGAGGTTAGTCAGAGCCCATACAGACTTGGTCACTTCTATTGTGGCCTGGTGGAGATGGTTGCGGTCAACTGCCCTAGAGACAGCTGAGGCTGAGAAGAATCTGCAGACTCTATACGGGTACCCCGAGGTCAATGGGGATGAGACAACCACCATGTGGCAGAGATGGACAAGGTTATATTTGCCAGCAAGGGCTAAGTGCATATGATTTTCACAACAGAAGGTGAGACTGGCATTATAATTAGACCTCTGAGATTTGTATAACCTCCTAAGCTCTTTCACATCAGCTAATTGATGGTAAGCTATCTAGGAGTGATACTGATGGTCAACTCAATATCCTCTTTCTTCAGTTGTTTTAATATAAGTATCCCAACTCTCATGAATAGAGGTCTGGCTTGAGCAAACATAATTGAGAGTATATGGCCCTTCTCCCAATATTAGATAAGTCCTCAGTGTGTTCATGGACACAGAATGTTCTGAAGGAAGAAAGCAATTGAGTTTCCCTAGGGAAGAACTCTATAACGTGACAAGAATATCCAGGAAACTTCTCCTTAGTCTTCCCCATATGACTTTTGGTTATTTGCACAGATGGTAGATAGTGTGAATGGAAAACACGCAGGCTTTTCAGGAGTGACTTGTGTTGGCTCTGAAGTGACACTAATATCTCAGGACTCAGAATATCAAGAGATCGATGCAGTGTCTTCCAAAAGCCATGTGGGACCCTAACCATATCCTAAGCACACCAGGTTCATAAGGTACCATTAAAGGTAGATGTCCTTCACACCAGGAAGAATCTTCACAATGATCAACATTTAAATTACGCTCCTGTAAATTCTCTAAACCCTCTTCTCTAATCGTTATCTCATCTAGAAAACTGTGTCACATGCTCTCCCACCATCATCATTGATGAACCCAACCACCTGCCTTGCCTGGGTTTGCATCTATGAAACAGAGCAGCTAGTAGAGAGAACACACACACACATACACACAAATCAGACAGATGTCAAAATAAATTAGTCTTCAATACTGTATTTCTTTAGACAATTTGCTTTCATGCTACTCACAGCAACAACTTCAAATCTTTTCTGATCCTCTAAAACCTCAAACAGCCCATTTTAATCAGTACTTTCTGGGAAGACAACCTTCCCTCCTTCTTGAATAACTCAATAAAAGTCACCAGACAGGAATTCTCTCAATTTTCCACCAAAATTATGAAAGTCAAAGTGTGTCTATACTCACACTTCTCTTTTCCTTTCACATCGCAGTACAGAAAGTGCCCCTTCCTGTTTCAAAGGCTAATTTTTCCACGTATGACCTGGAGTCTAATTCCCAGAAAACTTATACTCACAGTGATCTCTCTCATGTGTTCTCCACCTTTTTTCCCTTCCAGACCCTGCTTGAGTCTCTCCCAGCATAGGAATACTTCCCTGGACTCGATATTATCCTCACACTGTGCTATCTCTGCATCCCACCTCCTTCTCTTTGTAGCTACAGTTTAAAAGGGGGTTTTCATAAGAGGAGTGAGATGCAAACACTTGAAAGAAGGAATAAGGAAGATGTAGACCAACCTTCTCAACCCACAGGTACATGGGGTATGAGGAAATGAGCAGCTTTACTTGAGAACAAGTCAAGGGAAGATGTGTCCTCGGCAGAAATTCAGGTTTTCATGAAGTCAAAACATGGGGTTAACATGGAGGAAAGAGCCTGGCAAGAGAAATTTTAGTGGGCACAATGTTTAGCAGATGGGAAGAAAGTGAGAAAGAGAGAGAGAGATAATGAGAGCACGAGATGAATTTGTCTTAAGTCAAGAGAGCACAGTGAGTTATGGGCATGAGATTGGTAGAACGGTGTTTCCTAATGAGAAAATTCAACTGCACGTGGGTTAAAATACATATTCCTAGTTTTAACCCCAGGTCTAATCCCCAGAACTAGGAATTTGAATTTTTAACAAGTGCAGTGGGGGATTTTTATGATGAAGCAAATATGAGAACTGTAGCTTTAGAGTGTGTGTGTATGCGTGCATGTGTGTGTGTGTGTGCACGTGTGTTTATGTGTTTGGGTGCTGATATTTTGAATACCAGCTGTTAGAGATGAGGAGCTTGGAGAATCTGAGTTCTAAGAGTTTCTTGAAGCTCCATGCATTGTTGGGCCACACAGAATCACCTGTGGCTTGGGCAGTTGGTGGTTTTTCCTCAAGGTATGGTCCCTCAGAGGTTTCTTTTGCTCCTCAGCTTGCATCTGCGGTTGGTGCAGCAGAAATGGGCGCAATGAGGCAAGTGAGTCTGAAGTTCTAATTGTATCATAACAATGCTTTAGAGGTCTGGAGCCTCAGAAGTTTGCAGGAATTTCAGTCCAGCAGCGGTGTTTGCAGGGAACATAGGGTTTGACATTCTTGTCTCACCCGAGTAGAAAGCTTTTATCGTGTTCAGCCAAAACCTTGTTATCAGGCTAAATTAGGGCTGTGGTGGTGGGCAGATGAGGGACAGAGTCAAGAAATATTTGAGAGGAGCTTGTAATTGATTTTAAGGGAGAGACAGAAAGACACAAGAATTTTCTGCCTAGGATGAGGAGTAAGTTTGCCAAGGTAAGAGAGATCAGTTTTGGATACCTTGAGTTGGAGATGTCTTTGTTACATTTACATGAAGATGTTCAATGTTATATATCTCTAGAACTTAGTAGAAAGACGTGAGTGGAAGCTTTGGATTCCATAGTCTGATGGTTAATTTTATGTATCAATTTGGCTGGGCCATTGTGCCTAGCTATTTGGTCAAATATTATTCTGAATGTTTCTGTGAAGGTGTTTTTTAAATGAGATTAATTTTTCAGTTGATGGAGTTTGAGTAAAGCAGATTGCCCTCCGTAATATGGGTGGGCTTTATCCAATCAGCAAAGGCCTGAATAGAACAAAAGGCTGACCTTCCCACAGCAAGACAGAATTCTGCCAGCAGACTGCCTTTGGGCTCAGGCTACAACTCTTTCCTGGGTCTCCAGCCTACAGTCCTACGCTGCAGTCCTACCCTGTATACACACCCACATCCTGTTAGTTCTGTTTCTCTGAAAAACCTTGAGTAATACACATAGTAATCAGTATTTAAGAATTATTAAGTAAAGGTCTTACAATGGAAGAGGTTAACTTGAGAAAAAGAGTGGCCTAAAAAGAGAAGTGGTCTGAGAATAGAATCATGGCTGCAATAACAAGGTTTAAATGATGAACAACGTAAAAGCAGGACATAAAGAAACCTGAAAAGGCTGATCAGGGAGACGTGAAGAGTGTCACAAGAATGAACTGAACAATCTAATAGAACATAGAGTGTTAGGACAAAGGGAAGTATTGTGTACAGTATTAAACATAGCAGATAGAACTGAAATGTGGTCTTATGATTTGGCAATTAGAAAGTCCTTGGTTATCTTAGCAAGAGTAATTTTGGGAAGCAGAATCCTGTTTTCAGTCTGGAAAGGAATTAATTGAGAAGTGAGAAAGCAAAGACTTATCTTGGAAGATTTGAAATGAAAAGAGAAAGAGCAAAATCAGTAGCTAAAGAGAAACTTAGGTCCAAGAGAAAAGTATCTACCATTTCTTTTTGTTTTTCTTTTGCTTTAAATCTAAGACACCAGCAGCATATTTTCTAGCTGGAGGAACATCTTCACAGAGGGAGAATGAACATTTGAGCATGAAGGAAGGATGCCAGTTCCTTGAGGAGATGATGCAACTGAGATTAAGGTTATCTTGAATATGAGGGAATATATAATCACTTTGGAAATTAGAAGAAAGCCTAAGAATGTAGGTCAGATATAAAGATATAGGCATGGGAGGTATAATGATGAAGAAAGTCGTAGAAGTAGATCTTCACATGAGAAAGAGGTGGTAAGGGTTAGTATGGGGAATTCATCCAGTGGCAAAATTTTAAAATTGCGAAAACATGGATGGACCTTGAGGACATTATGCTAAGTGAAATGAGTAAGGGAAAGACAAATACTGTATGATCTCATTTATATGTGGAATCAAAAACAACCACCACCAAACTCATAGATACAGAGAACAGATTGGTGGTTGCCTGAAGTGAGGGGAAGAGGGTGGGAGAAATTGGTGAGGGGGGTCAAAATCCACACAATTCCAGTTATAAAATAAATAAGTTATGGGGTTGTGATGTACAGCATGGTGATTATAGTTAATACTACTGTATTGCATATTTGAAAGTTGCTAAGAGAGTAGATCTTAAAAGTAATCACAAGAAAAAAAATTGTAACTATGTACCGTAACTGATTGACAGATGTTAACTTATTGTAGTGATCATTTTGCAGTGTATACATATATTCTATCATGTTGTACACCTGAAACTAACACAATGTTATACGTCAGTTATACCTCAATAAAAAAGACTAAATTAAATTTAAAATTAATAAAATTGTTGCTTAATAGAGGGAATTGGTTAAAGACAAGAAAACAATTGATAGATTATAAAGAAGGGTTCAGATGGAAGCAACCTAAATGTCCATCAACAGAAGAACGGATAAACAAGGTGTGGGAAATATATACAATGGAATATTACTCAGCTATAAAAAGGGATGGAATAGTGCCATTTGCAGAGACATGGATGGACCTAGAGACTTTCATACAGAGTGAAGTAAGTCAGAAACAGAAAAACAAATATCGTGTAATATTGCTTATATGTGGAATCTAGGAAAAGGGTACAGATGAACTTCTTTGCAAAGCAGAAATAGAGACACAGATGTAGAGAACAAACTTATGAACACCAGTGCAGGAAGAGGGGTGGGATGAATTGGTAGGTTGGGATTGACATATATACACTACCATGGATAAAACAGCTAACTAACGGGAACCTACTGTATAGCACAGGGAACTGCACGAAATGCTCTGTGGTGACCTAAATGGGAAGGGAATTAAAAAAAGAGGGGACATACGTGTACATATAACTGATTCACGTTGCTGTACAGAAGAAACTAACACAACATTGTAAAGCAGCTATACCTCAATAAAAATTATTGGGTTAGCCAAAAATCCGAACGAATTTTTTGGCCAGGCCAATTTTTGTGTGTTTGTTCTTTAAGAAGGGGTCAGATTGCAAGAAAACTCTGTACTAGCAAAAATCCTTGGGTTGTACCTTTTTCTTTAGAGTACTAAGGAGCCTAAAGTATGGAGCAGAGCCAGTGTTGTGATGTTTATCCATTGTTGTAACATAAGGGAACACCAGCAGGTTAGATGAGGCTCCTTGTGCGGAGAAAGTAAGATAATCATCAGTGGGGTCTAGGCTGAGGGAGGAATGAAGTGATGACAGAAGGGAGCTTGTCGAAGGGATAAAAAGAAGGATAAATCGAAAAATCTTTTCCCCTTACTTTTAAATCCAACCTACATTCTTAAGGCAGACATTTTCCCTTCCATGGCTTGAAGAGTCATCCAAAAATCCACCACTGGTACTTGCTAATTGACTCAGAGAATTATTTCAGGTGGCTACAATCCTCACCATCTGCTTTAAACCCTCTCTCCAGCCTGGGCTCCTGGATTTCTCCGCCATTGGCATCATATCTTGGAAGCTGTCTCTCTGCCCATCCATCCCGAACAGATTGATTCCCTATTTGGACAGTCTTCTGTTCTTTGGACAATTGCCCCACAATGTGCTGCTTCTCAAATTACCCTGATGGCAACTTTGACCAGCAGTGAGTGGTGGCCCACATTTCAGCATAAGCTCCCAGGACACTAACTTTGCTTGCTTGAACTGGGGGTGAGGAGCGTTGAAAGTTCATGGTATGGTCTTACGTTAAGCAAAAGTTTGCCCATATTTCTCATGAAACCTGAAACATGATTAATACATTGGTGATATTTTATAGTATCCAGGATCATAGAAGGATAAAGTACGAATGTTAGAGGGATATCAACGTTAAGCATTTGTAACGCTTGAAAATCAACATAGCTATTGGGTTATATGAAATGTAGCTCCTTTCAGAAGATAACTTGCTGGGGGTTAATCTCCCATCTTTTACATACAATTCAGCTAATACCTATCCTGAGCTCTTTTATGTATTGAATAATCATTGTACCTACTGTAATGTAAGAGCATGCCTGGTTAGGGTTATCATTATGTTGGGGATCTATTGGTGTTCGGCTAAATTTGAAAGTAGGAAACAAGTTTTGTCAGATGGAGTTTTGTAGAGGGGCCAGTTGCAGACTTGATTCTGCCTTCTTTTTCAAAAATTATAATTTATTTGTTTTACCAGATCTTTCATCTAATACAGAAGCTCCAAGGAACATGTTAGTGCTTTGTGTTGCTGTGTAATGAATACTAGGGATACCATTCTTCATTTATCACAGACGTTTGAATAAGCATTATTATATGTTGGAAGCAATACAGCACTTGGTGCCAGAAACATCTAGGATTTGTTTCTTCCTCTGTCAATAATTCGTGCTGCCACCTTGAGAAAGGTGGCCATTTTTAGGTATCTAGTTTCTATATTTGTCTTTAGAAATAATAAATTTGGTCTATTGCTGCCATTCTTAAAGTAGATGTAGTCATTTGCATTAAGATATAGTCAAATGTTATCAGTTTGACTATTTTAGTTTCACAGTAATGTTAACTATACATAAAATTTACATAGTGATTCTTCTCCTGTAACTTTTTTTCAATGATGTTTAAGCAAAGAGAAACTTTTGATAGAGTAACTACAAGCATGCCAACACTTCTATTTTAAAGTGTTTTCTGGCTTTTGTTTTACATGTAAAAGTGATGAAAATTCTTTATGTTACCAGCATGTTATAGAAGCTAATGGCAGAAGAAAAGTCCAGTGCTGTCATCATCATAGAAAAAATGAGGGTTGAACATATCAGAAATTCTCAAGCTGTATACTTGCAAATTCTACTCAGTTGTGGCCATTGCGGCCATTGCTTCATAACTGAGAAACCATCTTTCATTAGGTCACCATTGTTGTTGCAATCTATTTTAAGACAAATTAATTTAAAATCTATTTATTTCCATTTCATTAATATCATTAGAAGAAGGATACCCACAGAAAGAGTCACTCAACTGTTGCCAACGAATTTTGTTTAGTTAAATGTTCACATATTTATTTTTGGAAATATATTTTAATATTAAATGGAATAATACAATTTCCCTTCTCAAATGTCTTTATCCAAGATAAGAATTTTCTAATAAAACACCAGTCATTACTATGCTTATTTCAGCAACATGTGAAGTTCATTTAGGTACTTTGATAGTTCTAACTCTTCCTGCTAGACAGAAGATAAACCCTCTATTTTAAATCATCACATAAATGTTTTTGGATGCAAAAGAACAAATATGACTTAGAGCTTTACAAAATTTGAATATTTGACTGTGGAAGGCAAACTAAGTTTTCTATTAAAAAATGACAGGGTACTCATTATCAATTTCTTCATAATAATTAAAGAATAGGTAATGATGTAATGATTTAAGGATGTTTACTTCACTCACAACGGTGGTTAAGGAATCCTTCAATTTGAAGGAGAAACTTTCTAGAAAATGTGTAACAATTCAGCATACATCATGTGATGCTGGTATGTGACCCATCTTCCTCTAACTGGGCAACAGATTCTTTTTTCTAGTTGCCTCAACAGTAGAATTAAGTCGGAATAACTAAATAACTAACTAGCTAACTAACTAACTAACTCACTAACTAAGTTGAACTAAGTTTTCCTCTATGATTCCATAAGAAATCTCTGACAACAAAGGGCACAAAAATCATTGCAGTGGTTCACAAAATGATAACTCTTCTATGACCATTACCAATAAATACAACAACTGATTTTAACCCCAATACCAGTAGATCTATGAAGATGAGTGCCCATTATAAGGGTACTACCATTGGTATCTCCTATTCTATGAGATTTCTTGTCTGTCACAAGTTCCAGACTAGATCTGGTAGTTAGGTGAAAGGAAATATTATGTTCATTTTTGCATTTGAACCCCAAAACCTTTTTAAAAAAATTCTAATGCATAGGAGTCACTTATTTTTTAGCTATTGTATGCAGCTTCCTGTTCTTGACATACAAATAGACATCTTATTAGAATACTTTGTGTTATTCATGAATAGCATATAGAAATGTTAACTTTTTCTCTTCAATATTTCCTCCAATTATTTACATTATAAGACGTAATATGCCTCAAGGAAGCTAAGACATTACAGAAAATACATAGAGACTTCGAGTTTTGAAAATCTAGGGCTTCATAAGAATTAGGACATAGAGGAAACGATGAATCTTAATGTATAAATAAAGGTTTCTCAAGTTGGTAGAAGAAAAGTGGAGTCAAAAAGAAGTGAGGATATCCGAAATGCTGATGGGTCGCCATATCCTGAGTACCACTTCATGGGTCTAGATCTAAATGTCAAAGATGCTGGAAGTACCCAAGATTAACTAGTGGGAGCGGTGTGTATAAAGACCTGAGTCAAGATCCTTGAGGACAGTCAGATCTCAGAGTAGAAATGGCTGCAAAGTGTTCCTGAATAGTCTTGAGGAGTTTTTCATCGCCCAATGTAAATTGCAAGCAGGGAGACAAATTCCTATGTGCCAGAGAGGGGCACAGAAAGAAAAAAGAAGTTGTTTTTAATCTAGACACCTTAAGAAAGAAATGAGCAACAAAGAGTGACCTGTATGGGCAGATAAACTGGAGGGAATTATAATAGTTTCAGAAGATACCATCAGGGAAAAATGGTGATACAAACCAGAAATTCCACACCCACTCTTCAGGAAAAAAAAAAAAAAAAAAAAAAAAAGAGTTACCACATGACCCAGCAATTCCACTCTTAGGTATGTATCCAAGAGCAATGTGTCCACATAAAAACTTGGACATGAATGATCATGTGGGATTATTCATAATGATCAAAAAGTGGGGACAATTGAAATATCCATCAACTGATGTAACAGATAACCAAAATATCATATATCTACCCAATGGAATATTACTCAGCAATAAAAAGGAATGAAGTACTGATGAATGTGACAAAATGGATAAACATTGAAAAAAATCTTACTAAGTGTAAAAAGCTGGTCACAAAAGCCCACGTATTGTATGATTCCATTTATATGAATAGTACAGGCAAATCTTTAGAGACAGAAAGTAGATTCATATTTGCCAGGCACAAGAGGAAAGGAGAATGTAGAGTTATTACTAATGGATATTAAATTTCTTCTTTGGTGTGATGAAATGTTCTCAAATTAAATAGTGGTGATGACTGAACAACTTTGAGAATATTCTAAAAAGTACAAAATGTAAAAGGATGCATTTTATGTTTGCAAATTATATGTCATGAAAATAATAGACTAGAATGAAAACAAAAGAATCTTAAATCATTGTCCGTGACTCTGTCAGAGAATTGTTGCCAGTGACGGGGTAGACTCTCAGAATTCATGGCTAACTTGAAATTTCCATGGTTGTATGATGAGAAGAAATTTGAAGTCGTTCTATAGACTGTTTTGAACATCCTGGGAAAAGTAAAGTGTGATTTTCAGAAGCAAGGGAGGATGAGTAAAAACTGGCAATATTCAATTTTCCCAGTGACAGTTCTGAGAACACTTAAACAAGGAGATCTGTGGGAGGTGATTTTTAAGTCTATATCTTGAAATAGGAATTTCTAAAATAACCAAATCTTTTCCAGGAGAGAAGAGAAAAAATCTAGTAATTATCTTCCAAATGAGGTAGAAACAACTAAATTAGCATGCCCCTTAATATCACTAAGTGTAGTGGATTGTGTACAAGTACCACACCCTCCTCCTCCCCTTTGTCCCCTAGTCAAAGGGAGTGAGGATGTTATCTACAGCCAGCTGTACTTACCTAGCCATGAAACTCTGGATATATGTGTCTGCATCTGTGTATGTTGGGGTTGGAGTGGAGCTAATGATATCTACAGAGTCACATGTTGATGTGCCTGTAAGTGTTAATACTTTGGAGAAATGGATTCAGAATACAGTTTCAGGATATAGTACCGGCTACCAAAGATATTTTACACACACACATACACACACACACACACATCACTCTTCCCTGGAAATATGAATCTTAGATTCAATTGGATCTCATATTCAATTAAAGAAAAAAGTATTGGGAAATGAACAGACTAAAATTGTTTCTTCTATATGATGGAATTGATGCTTAAATTAGAATTTAATATAAGATATAGAAATCATAAAGATACACTTGAGTTATGGACTTAGGATTGTTGATCTGTAAAAAGGGCTTCCTAAGTAAAGCAAACATAAATGACTTCAAGATCCTGAATATGACCGTCGGCATCACCGTATTGATCGCTGTAATGTCAAGAGCCTGTAGTTAAGTGTTTGTTTTGACAATAAGTTTGAGTGTTTGTACTACGATATTTGTGCTTCTTCTATGCCCATTACACAAGTGAGTCCCTAAGTGTGATATTCCATTTTTATTTCTTTTTTTGTAGCTGGATGGTGAGGGGATACAAAAAAAGCAACATACAAAAGCTACAGAAGAGCAATGCAGTTTTGATGTGTGTTTATGGTAAGAAAGAGTACCTGAATTCTCACAAAGAAGAGGACCAATGAAAATATCGTTTGAAGATGCAACAGAAAAGATGATGTAAATAAGCCATGGCATCCAAATCTATGCAAGCAGCTCAGCATTGCCTTGTGTGCGACAGCATGTGTCTCACTCATGCTGGTCCAAAGGATCAGTTCTTGTGAGAAGCGCTCACTTCTCAGGTTTACATCAGGTTTACAGGCTGCCATTTCAATTTTGGGCCCCTGGGAACTACATAAACCTTGGATTAAGGACCGTTGGTTTAAATGAACTTTAAAATCCTTTCTAGTTTGGAAATTTAGTGACTCTCTATTGCATATGGGAGGAGGCCTTATTAAGTTGACACTCAAATGTTATTTTACTTGAACTTGAAGCCTTGCTAGATAAATTTTTACTTTGATAAAATGACAATATTTAGTTTTACAAGCTATTTTTTTCCTAGAAAACTGTTGAGAAAGCCATTTCATTTATGACTCAGAGAAAATCTTTTCGTTTCATTGACTCTTGCAAGTGGCAATTTGATAGCAATAGTTTACTCTAATGGTATGACAACAGTAATTTCGCTAGGTCTTTTAAAAAGCAGTGTGGTGACTCAACTTATCAAAACTTAGAATAGAAAAATAAGAAAATGTTGTTAAAATGTTTACCATCAGGGATTTTCAGCTTCAGCTTTCCCATGCAAAGAGGTTAGATCATCACTCCATCCTTTAAGCAAGAAAAAGCTAGACAAACTGAAAATCAATGATTTTTTCTTGAATCCGTTAAAAAATTGAGATTGCCAACTAAACCTACACCTGCAAATCCGGGTAGACAGGTGCATTCGGGAAAGCACGGGTGACATCTGCTTACCTAGAGCAGAAGCTGCTGGAACCACACACTTGTAGGAACATGAAGATAGTAATTTTGACCAGTTGCTGGAAGCTGAGTGTGGATTAATGTGAAAGTGAGAAACTCCTGGGGGTGCCCGTTCTTTTATGAGCTTGACCTCCAGGAACCCCATCAGGTTCTAATGATGAAGAGTCAAGAAATATTACTTTGTGGTGTTGGCAGGAGAAGAGGTATAATCACTGTGAAATACACATAGAGCTTTCTCCATGACAAAAGCCTCGTCCCTAAAAAAAGGACTTTAGTAGAGCCTTATCCCAGTTGGGGGAAGGGAATTACTCCCACTTCAGTCGCTACTGACTTCATGTTTCAACTAAGGGAAACACAAACAGACAAACAAACAGTCACGGGGATCAGAGGTTCAAGAAAATAGACTTGGGATGTGGTAGCCAAAAAATAGAGTAGGCGGCAGGAGGAAAAGCTATATCACTGGGAAAGCATTTCTGTTGGTCACAGCCCTAAGACACATGCCCATTAAGAGACTGAGATTTAATCAGAAGATTACAGAATTCCGCTTTCCCTCCTCCACACATGGTTTACCACCATCACCTCCTCTACATCCACAAGGCTACAAAAACCAGCAGTTCTGCAAGATGCAGAATCTCTCTGAAGAGGAATATTTAGGGAAACCCAAAGACCAGAGAAGAGACAAAAACAAAGGCACTAGAGGAATATGAAGTCTTTGTCACCTAAAGCTATAGCAAGCATTCAACAAAGCTCAACTCCTGGCCAGAATGAAGTAAATCCTCACACTAAAAGACTATTTATCTCAGTTCTTATTACCTGAGTGTCTGGCTTTCAGCAAAAAATTACAAGGCATGCCAAAAAGCATGAAAACAATGCAGTCTGAAGAGAAAAAGCAAGTGCCAAAATCAAATACAGATAAGACACACGTGTTGAAATTAGCAACAAGGAATTTAAAATAATGATGATTAACATGCTAAGGACTTTAATGCTTTAATGGAAAAAATAAGCTACATGTAAGAATGGGTGGGTAACATAAGCACAAAGGTGAATTACTAAGGAAAAAATCAAATGGAAATGCTAGAAATTGAAAAAATAACTATAATAGAAATAAAAAATACCTTTGAGGGGCTCATCAGTAGATTCAACAGGGCCAAGAACAGCATCAATAAGTTTGGACACAGGCCAGCTTGTATTTCCCAACCGGAAACACAAAGAGAAGGAAGACTAAAACAGACAAAACCAGAACAGAACATCCAAGAACTATGGAACAATAAAAACAAATGTAATATAACATGCAATTAGAATACTAGGAGTGGAAGAAAGATAAAATAGAACATAAGAAATATTTGAAGTAGTATGGCCAAAATCTTCCCAAAATTAATGACAAAGATAAAATGGAACATAAGAAATATTTGAAGTAGTATGGCCAAAATCTTTCCAAAATTAATGACAAACACAAAACCACAAGTTTAAGAAGCTCAGAAAAGACCAGCCATGATAAATATCAAAATCTATACCAAAGCCTAAACCCAAAAAACCCCTTACACATAGGCATATTACATTTAATTGAAAAAATTCAAGGGGACAGGGAGAAAATCTTGAAAGAATCCAGAAGGAAAAATCACCTTATCTATAGAAGAACAAGGACAAGAATTACCTTTGGACAGAAGACTTCTGGTCATAAATCATAGAAGCCAGAAGAAGATGAAGTAAAATATTAAAAGTGCTGAAAGAAGACAAACACTAACCTAGAAATCTATATCTAATGAATTTCTCTTTCAAGAGTAAAGGAGAAATAAAGACTTCCTCAGACAAACACGGAGGGGCTTCATTACTAGTAGACATGCTTTGTAAGAAATGTGAAAATTCCTTGAGGCAGAAAGAAAATTATATACAATAGCAACTTGGATGTGCACACATAAAGAACATCAGAAAAGAAATAAATGAAAGTAAAAATAAAATATTTTATTTTTCTCATGCTTCATTGCTTGAAAATACAACTTTGTCTAAAGTAATAATAATAACAATCTGTTGGATGATCCTAGCACGTGGATAAGTGAAATAAATGAAAGCAATATCACAAGAAGTGAGAGAAGAAATTAGGAATACTATGTTATCAGATACCTGTAATACAGGTGAAGTAGTATAATGTCAGTTGAAGGTGGACTTAGACTAGTTAGAAATGTATATTAGAAACACCAGGACATTCATTAAAATTTTTCTAAGAAGCTCAGCTTGGTGCTCTGCGATGACTAAGATGGGTGGGATGGTGGGGGGAGGGAGGTCAAAGAGGGAGGAGATATATGTATACACATAGCTGATTCACTTCATTGTACAGCAGAAACTAACACAACGTTGTAAAGCAATTATCCTCCAATAAAACAAAACACAGTATAATTTATATGCTAAGAGAGGAGATAAAATTGCCAGTTAAAACCAGAGACAGAAAAAAAAGTGTAGGAACGGTTAATGCATGAATAGAAAACAGCTACAAACATGGTATATATTAATCTAACTATAACAAAATTATTTAACATATGAATGGTCTAAATACACCAAGTAAAAGACAGAGATCATCTACATGGATATAAAAATGAAGCATAAACTACTATGTGGTATACAAGAAATCCACTTTAAAAAAAAGGTCCAGATTGGTTAAAAGTAAAGAGATAAGATAGAGAAATATATGTCATGAACAATAATCAGAAGAAGCTGTAGTAGTTATATTAATTTTAGACCAAGTCAATTTCAGAACAACAAAGATTACCAGAGATAAAGAAAGGCAATGCATAATGATAAAGGCATCAGTTCTCCAAGAAGCATAATCATTCTAAACGGGTATGAATTTAGTAACAGAATATCAAAATAACTGAAATATTTATCAATTGAACTCTGTAAAGACAAAACAATGACATAAAAAATATGTTTTTCAGTATACATATTGAAATATACTTTCACATTATCAATCATTACGTACTTACAATTTTCATTTTGACTGAAATTGTTTCTAGGGATTAGAACCAAATATATCTACCAATCTGAGAACAGATCAAACTGTTTCATTGCCTAAAACGCTCTCCTTCATATAAGGTGAATAGAATCAATGAGCAAAAGCTAGATTCAAGAAAAATGTGAAGCAATTATAACATGAACTTAAATAGCTGGAATATATAAACATATAACTATTGTTTGAATCTGGTAAGAGAAAGTAATACATAATGGTATAGTGATCATTATTTTGTAAAGGTACTAATTATTTAAAAGCATGAACATTTGGTCAATTCAATATAGCATTACAGGCATAGCTTTATGCCAAGAATGCAAATATTTACTTATTAAATTGATGATTAGATCATGTAAAGCTAATAAATATATCCTCACAGTGATTGGTTCTCTGAACAATAAGTCCTATTCAGATGATAAATGAAATTATAGATGAAGGTACTATAATTTATATCAAAATATTTATTCAACAAATACTTATCAAAGTCCTACAAAAATCCTTGCCCTTTTATAGTATACATTATATTGGGAGAGGGATAATGCAAATGAACAGGAAAATTGGTAAAGAATAAGTGTTAATAAAAATAGTCTTAAAGCATTTCAAATAACACTTTGACTATCTGTGGCCAAGACCAATAGATTTAAAAAATATATACTGCTGGTTTAACACATCTTCTGGGAACAAATGAGCAAATTTAACTCAGTGTTAAAAATTCATCTACTTTTTGGTTATGGATGCCTGGACCCTGATGTCACTATTACTGTGAAATGGAGGGAGAAGGAAAAAAGGAAAAGAACTGGTAGATGGAGAAAAATTCCAAGAAGTTCCTCTCTATGGCCATCTACTTAAGTAAGCATTCTCTAAATCCACCTTTAAAGGAATTTCTTTGGTTTCAAGGAAGTAGAATAGAGAAGACAAAATTACTAGTCTGGATGTAAAGATTCTCTTTTTATTTACCCAGTGTTTTCATTCCCAGTTTATCAAGCAACGAAGCAGAGTTACAAATTTCTTGATTGGATAAACCTATAACAACTTAGAATACATTTGTTTTAGGAATGTGATTCAATTATTTTAATAAAGTTTTGATACCTCTAGGACAAAAATCTTTGTATAAATTATACATATTTTCTTAGGAGAAGAAATATTGAGTAATAGTATTTGCGAACTGTGTTAATTATATAAGGCTAGTTTTTTTCTAATTGTTCAGGGTTTTGGTTAAAAATCTTAGCTTAATCTTCTGGATCCTTGGCTTTAAATAAAAATTGAACTGAATAACTGTTTTACTGTAAGCCCGATAGCCCAATAATAACATAGTGTATAATGTCTTCTGGTGTTAAGTTCATTTGATGCTGTTATAATTTCATATCACCCTGAATAGCTTCAATTGAACAAAAATAGAAATGAGTTAGTTAGGACATTCAATGGTGACATGAAATCACATTTTATCCATTATCTTTGATTAACTTTATGTAAAGTGTTCAGGCAGAGGTCTTGAAAACCCTCTTTTAGAAGTGTGGCTAACCTTTTTAAGGGAGGAAATAAAACAATTTCCTTTTGGGTCACCGATCAATAAATAAGCAACTTGGTTCCAATTGCTACTTCACTGTCAGGTAGAAGAAGTTATTAACCAGTCCCTGAACAGAATATCTTATTTCCATTACTTTCATCTCTCCTGATGAGCAGATAAAAGGATAGGAAAAAACGAGTTGACCAAAATAAACAGAGCTGAAGAGGATGTATTTGCAAGGCATCAAGGTGTAAATGAAATTCCTAACAGCTTCCATTGTGTCTGAACACAGTTGAGTAAAATTAAGTCAAAGGAACAGACTGGTTATGGGTGAGAATATGGCCCAGTTCATGTTCATTTTGGATTCAGGAAAGTTAACCACAGCAGAAAAAGAAGACATAGATCCTAGCCTCAAGGATCTCAACGCTATGAAAAGAGAGAAAGAAAGAGTCAACTGAAAGTGTAAGAGTGTGATATGTACAATGACATAAGGAAACCCAGGCTGTTCTCAAGTATGTTAACAAGGAACCTAACCCATAATATTAAGGCCAGGAAGGCTTCTTGGATTGTTTTTAAGAATTCAGGAGGGTTAGACAAGTGAATGAGAAAGAGATGTTATTTTATGTAGGAAGAAGAGAAGGGCAAAAGAAAGATTTGAAAAAGCAAGACAGGAAAGAAAACTATAAATATGTTGTTTAACATGGCTTGTGTATAAGGTTTGGATAGTTATGAAGTAAGAAATGAGGTGAGACTTTTTTTTTTTTAATTAATTTATTTATTTATGCTTGCAGTGGGTCTTCGTTGCTGTGCACAGGTTTTTTTCTAGGCTTCATGGCATGCGGGATCTTCCTGGACCAGGGATCGAATCCATGACCCCTGCATTGTCAGGTGGATTCTTAACCACTGCACCACCAGGGAAGCCCTGAGGTGAGACTTTTAGAGAGAATTATAAAGATTGACTTTCCAGAGAAGGTTAGAGGAAGGGTGATAGCTAAAGGAGATTCAGAACTGATAGTTATTTTATCAGGGTGAACCAAACTACATATAGGTTAAGGGGAAGCAATTCAATAGAGAGGAAAAAAGTAAAGGACACAAAGGTTTGCAAAGTTATTTCTCAAAATGGGAGTCCTACCATTTGTGTCTCTATGTGAAGAATGTGAAGGGGTATTGAATCTGTAGCTGTGGGAAAAGGAAAGTTAAAAAGTTCTTGACAAATTGTTTCTGGTGGTTGCCAGCCAGGGGCAATTTTGCCTCCTCGCTGGATATTTGGCAATATCTGGAGACATTTTTGGTTGTCGCGACTGGTGGGGCTGCTACTTTCATCTAATGGGTGGAGGTCAGGGATGTAACTGAACGTCCTATAATACACCCTTCCCCCAATATCAATAGTGCTGGAGTTGAGAACCTGGCTTTAGGAAGTAGTAGATGACGTTATTTGTGGATTTAGGGGTTTAAGGTTTAGGTAGGAACTTCAAGAGAATCGACTAAATTTGGAATAGTGCTGAGTGGATAACAGAAGTGTTTAAAATGACCAAGGTGTGGAAAGATGTGTGTCAAAAATCTAGTATGTCTCAGCTAATGGGCAAAACTGAAATGAATTATAAAAGAATACGGGAGAAGACAAGCATTGTGCCATGGCAATAGAAGGGTGGGCACCAAGTTTACTTTCTGGGAGGAAGAGTTGTGCCACATAATGGTCAAGATGAGGTTGGCGCCATTCCACTGTGCTGCCTGTCTCTACTTGTTCACCAGCCACTCAGACATCAACCCACTTGCAGTCTGCCTTCTGCCACCTCTTCTTTCATGAAACTGCTTTCACCTAGGCTGTCAATAACTTTATGCCTTATTCAAGACACATGCTTCAGCACTTACTTAACAGTTCAACATTTGTCACTGTTGACCACTTGATCCTTCTTGAAACGAGCTCCAGTCTTGTCTTTTGTGCTGTCAAAACTTCATGGTTTTCTAGCCTCTATTTTTAGTGTTTTTCCTGGCTTCTATTTCTATAGAAGATTATTATTTTTTCTTTTTAAAAGTCTCTATCTTAGGTCCTCTTCTTATCTCACTGATGTCTCCATCCGAATGTTTCATAAGCAACTTAAATCCCAAAGCCCATACAATCAGAATTGAACTCCTTTTTTTTTCCCCTGGGAAACTACTCTTCTTGTATTTCTTACCATTGAATGATGTCAGCATAAAATAGAGATAGGTGCGTTACTTAAGGTAATGAATGTGACAGAAAACCCAAATTGATGTTGTTTTCATAATCCCAGATTTTATTCTGTCATATACAAAGGTCAGAAGTCAGCAATTCTGGGCTTGTATGACAGAGTCATGGATTTTTTAAAAAATATTTTCTTCCGTATTATCCCTCTGCCACCCCTACATTGTTCTCCCAGTTTGCATTGTCACAGATAGCTGGTGAAGTTTCTGACAACACATCAGACTAGCCATCAGATTAAAAATAAAGAACATATCTGCTCCATTTAAGGGCACCTCCATTTAGGTGCACACATCACTCCTGCTTATAGCCCACTGGCCAGAACTTAGTCACATGACCACAGGAAACTTTAAAAAAGCTGGTTAATGTAGCCATTATTCTAGGCAGACATGAGCCAGCTGAACAGATGATTGTAGTGTCACACAATGGACACGGGAATACTAGCTGTCCCTTTTACGTAGTCCAAGAATTAAAAATCTGGGCACAATCCTACTTTCTTCTCCCATTTTTACTTCTCATGTCTACTCAGTTCCAAAGCTACTTATTCCAGGTCTCAGATTCTCAAATATGTGTACTTTTTTCTTCTATTCCTACTGCAATAGCTTCTTAACCAGTTTCCTTGTATGTAGACTTGGATGTAACAAATTTATTCACAACATTGAAGACGGATTATTAACACAAACGATCAAACTCCAAAATTTAATGTTACTCTGCTTTAACAAATTACCACTAACTGCAAGATCATGTCCAAATTTATTAATGTTATGGGCCTTTACGTCTTTTACAATACCCTTGAAACTTAAAGTACAGAAACACTGTTTCTAAAATGCTGTATCATGACGTTTTAAAAGCCTAACAACTTTCTAAGACTTCAGTGTGTTTCCAGAAAACTTAATTTCTCATGATAAACTCTGGCTCAAAGATTCTGCTTTCCAGTAGTGGTTCATTTTAAAAGTGGATGGATGGATGATGTTTCTGTTTATTTCTGGGTCTAGTGCAGGATCTAGAACTCAGCTACTTTACTTGAATGTAAAGATTAAAAGTAATTATAAAGTAAGCAAGTTTCAAAGATTGGACCAGGGCTGAAGTTACAATTTCCCACTTGAGGACTGCTACAAGGACTGTTCTGACTCACATTTGTCAGAGATGTGGCCAAGATAGTGAAGGACGAAGACCAGCTGAGCTCACCTCCTCTCATGGGCACACCAAAATTTCAACTACAGTAAGTCCCCTACATAGAACGAGTTCTGTTCTATGTCTAAGTCCAATTCATTTGTAAGTCCAACAAAGTTAGCCTAGGTACCCAACTAACATAATCGGCTGTATAGTACTGTACCATAATAGGTTTATAATACTTTTCACACGAATAATACATAAAAAACAGACACAAAAAATAAAGAAAACATTTTAAATTTTACAGCACAGTACCTTGAAATGTACAATAGTCCTACAACAGCTGGCATACAGGGGCTGGCACAGAGTGAACAGGCAAGAAGAATTACTGATTGGAGGAGTGAGAGAAGGTGTGGGACATGGTAGAGCTGAAGGATTGTCAGCAATAGGAGACGGAGGGCAAGCTGCAATTTCACTCACACCTGACGTTGATGGTACAGGTTCTGGTTCCTTGCTGGATTCAATTCTATCTACTCTCTTGAAAAAATGATCCAGTGATGTCTGGGTAGTAGCTCTTTTTTTCTCATCATAGATGACACGGTAGCACTGGATTGCATTCTGAATGGCTGCTGCAACCTTCGTGTACCGTTCTATGTTCAGGTCCTCTGCCTCAAAAACTAAGAGTGCCTCCTCAAACAAAGAAAATCCCCTTGCCACTTCCTGCGTTGTGAATCTCTTTGGTTCTTCAGTTACTTCTTTTTCCTCTTGTCTCTCTTCAGCCTTTCTCAGGGCCTCCAATTCCTGGTGATTCTTAGCAGTATCAGCTACACCACCACTGCTTTTACGCTTGTTTCCAGACATGCTGGGTTTGAAATAAAGGTACTGTACTACTGTACTCTATACAGTACTCTACAGTAAAGTACACAAAAGTGCAACCACCTGTAGAGGATGCACACACGTGACAACGTATGCCAGACACATGAACTAACTTATGTGATTGGACATGCAAATGCATGTTTGCATCTTTGAAAGTTCACAACTTGAAGGTTCATAGGTAGGGGACTTACTGTATTTACAGAGCAACTATTTATGAGAACAACCTGAAGACTAGCAGAAAAGATTTTCCACAGTTGAAGATATAAAGAAGTAACCACAACAAGAAGAGTAGGAGGGGTGGAGACATGGTATAGTCAAGACACATCACACTCAGGTAAGCAACCCACAAATGGGAGGATAATTATAATTACAGCTGACTTTTCAGCAGAAACTTTGCAGGCCAGAAGGAAGTGGCATGATATATTCAAAATGATGAAAGAAAAAACCCCACAACCAAGAATGTTCTATCATTCATTTTAGAAGGTTTTCCTCAGATTGTTGCTAATTATTAGTTTTCTACTTATTTTCAATGGTGAAGAGCACCTTTCAAGAGCCAACTTCTTTAATCCCCTAGATAAGGTGAAATATACTCAGTAAAGAACCTGGTAACATTCTGTATTTCTTTTTCAAAATCACCATACTTTTAATTACATGCAAACCCAGTACCTTATTTGAATACCATGGGACCTGAGAGAGAAGGAAACAAACTTAAGTTAACATTGGTGCACCTGACATTGGAAAGTAGCTGACCTTCTTAACCCTCTTCTGACAGAAACAAAGGTAACACCTTTCCCTAGGAGAGTACAGGTGGAAATGCTGTGCTGTCCTTCCAAGGCTAGGCTAAATTTGATCAAGAATACAGGGAGAAGAAAAAGGTGACTTTATCTACGAAGTGATTTTAAAAGGCAAAGTGACTAGTCAAAGATCAGCTATAAGAAAGGGTATTCTGATGGAGATAGGAGAGTCTTACACTGGGAATGATGGAATTTTCACTTTCTCTGGCTCTTTCAACACTAAGCCATTTATTGTTGTTTGGATCAATTTATTTCTCCACCTCTTTTCTGACCAGCTTTAACACTAAATAATCTCCCTCTTACTTCCCACTATTGTAAGTACATAATAGAATCACAGTAAGTACTTGCTTATTTTCTAACTAAATAGAAAAATAAAATCCTCAATTAATTGTATAGAAGGAAATTAATTCCTGTGGTTGGCAATACTATAGTAATCTACAGGGAAATACAACAGGACAAGATAGAGAATTATATCATTAATAATAATTAAAATAATAATAATAACTGTATGGAACTAACTAAATGTCAGTTACTGTCCTAAGTGCTTTACATATGTTAATCTATTTCTTCTTCATAACAACCTTATGATGTAAGCAGTCTTATCCCTTTTGCATATACAAGGAAATGCAGGTACAAATTTTAATTTTCAAACAAAAATATTTCAGATGAACTATTACTTTTTACAAAGGAGAAATGTTCAAGAAGTGTTAGAAATAAATGAATCTGAGAAAGTGGGCACCATTTTAATAAATAGCCACAAATACACATTATTTGTGCATTTAAGATACATTCTGAAAACTTTTAAAGATTTTTTTAATGAAAAGAGTATATACTATAATCTTAAGAATTCCTATGATGAATTGAGTTTTTATGATATCAGGTGTGCCTCTAAGTTCTTTCCTTGTACAATCTAATCTGATCTTTTTGGCACCTGTGAACACCCTGTATGAATCAGGGTAGGCGAGGTTAAACTGCCTTCATGGACAAATGGAACAGCTCAGTGGCTTAATGAACACAAGTTACTCTCTTGTTTTATGTATCCAAGGTGGGCTTGCTGAGGCTTTACCCCATGTTGTCTGAAGACATGGCCAGACCTTGTGGCAGAAGGACAGATCCCATGTATACCTCGTGCTGCTCCCCTGACCCATCAGTTTGAAAGTGATGCTTATGTCATTTCTGTGCTTACTTCATTGGTCAGACAAGGTCATGTGGTCATGACTGAATTCAATAGGTTGGGAATGTATAGTTCTTCCACAGGCAGGGGGACCGAATTAGAAGCATTGAATTAAGGAGACTGGAAATGCAATCTACCACAGCCTCTTCCTGTATGTGAGGAAATTTGGACACTACGAGGTTAAGTAACTTGTCCAAGGTCACACAACTGGTAAGCTTTCAGATCAGGATTCAAACAGTTTGATTGCCAAGGCATATTACAGTCGTGGTGTGTGCCTCTGTCCTGCCAGAATGCGGTTAAACGCTTTGAGATTCCTGTGGCATTGAGAAAACATGAAGAATTAGGTTTCCTAAAGGTATTTACAGAAAATCCATGTTTATTAGAATTATTCTACATTAATAATGGAATTCAGCGGTTTGTTTCTTTCGGTTCTCCCTTCATCTGGCCATGTCACAATCAAAACTTCCATCTTTGCCCTCAGTTCTCATCTGCTTCTTCCTGCGTAACCAAATCTACGTGATTATTTGGCGGTAGAAATGCTTAGGAAAAGAATGGCAGTATTTAATGAAACATAAGACACCATGAGGTCACGGGAAAACAACATATATTGTTTCCTAACTTTGAAAATAGATGACAATTTGGTTCCAATCACGGTGGTTTTAGTTCCTGAGATCATTTTACATTGTTATGCTTTCTAACTAAAGAGTTTGGGTGGATTCTGGAATTACTCATTTTTCTTTAATTACTGTGAGATATCATAATACCATTTAATTAGACAATCTTATAAAATGCTTGAGGACAAAATCTTTTATGCATACTTAATACTCAGAATAGCATTTGTGACATTTATATGGCTCTCTCTAGCGAATTTATAGTATATAGACATTATATAGATTATTCCTTTATATGGAATAAATTTTACATGAATTTGGATCATTCTTCCCTCTCCATAGCTATGTACCTATGTTTTCAAATAATGAATATGTTCTTAAATATATTTTAAACATAATGTGGAAAAAGTTCATAACCTCAGGCTTGCATATTATTTCATTAGTTAAATGTTCTGGGAGCATAACAATTGTAATATAAAACACGTACTTGGCTGTGCCTGGGATTAACTGTTTAATCATTTTATTTCTGACTTTTTGTTGACTGCATATGGCAGTGGGGTTGGAGGAAGACAAAAACTGGGAAAAAGATTTTGAAAATGTAAAGTAGGAGATAAATGAGGGCTTATTAAGAACACTGTTCCTAGGATGTTAAAATCTGTACAATGTTGTAATATTTTATAGCATTTGAGATTGATCAAATTAAATATCTTCTTATAACATTGACACCTCTAGTGTATATTCTTCCCCACTTGAATATCAACTTCCTGAGGGTGGGGGCGTATATTACTACTGCCCAGCACAACACTTGGTGGGAAGTATCAATGTATACTCTACGTTATGTGTTGGATAAATAAATGAATATATCTTAAGAAAAATAGCAAAATTCCTGTCACAGAAATTATATTGAAATTACTATGGAGTTATTTACTTGCAATAAGTATAAACATTTATAATTTATTGAAGATTCTTTTATTAATGGTAAAAGAATATATTATTTTGAGATAAAACTTATACTGAAAAAGCAATTATACTTTAAAATAAATTTTAGGGAAAACAGTCATGGAATAGGAAAGTTATTTTGAGCTATTTTTTTCTCTTTATACTTGACTTTCCTGGTAATTCTTGATAGTTTTACAACTCACTCTTCAGTAATAAATGCTCACTATTTCTGGTTTCAGAACATTAACTGCATTGTAGGATTCTGTTAAACTTTCCAGGCACTGAGTTCAGATTTCTACAGTCACAGCAACATCTAGTTGGAGAACAGATTTGCCTTTCTTAAATATTTTCTTTTAAATGTAAGACAATCTCACTTCTAGGCTATGTCTCATTCATATTATTTTCATTGGCAATACAGTCATCCAAGAACAAATTAAACTTTTTTTATTCCAAGTTATTTTCTGATGTATTTACCAGATTGCTTCAAAGTATTTAGTCCATTTGGCTAGATAAACATGCATTTTTATAATGAAAATTCAATATAGGACAATAAAGCTGTGTTCAAGCGAACATAATTATTGTTTGACCTTATAACTTCTTGATACCGAAAATTATTTTTAAAAATGTAGCTCTAGAGTTTCCTTTTGTTTCTTTCCATGTGCATAGATATGAAGCTGGATTTATTAACTATATATTTTTATGTAATGGTATGCATTTGAACAAGAACTGGTCCCTGGACTCCATATTTTCAGAAGGGCTTTGTGGTTCATTAAAACAGTATGACAGAAACAATTAATTTTTTTGTGAATTGCAATTTTTATAACATTTATTTTTCTCATGTAATCCTTTCAACAACATATGTTGCAGGCAGAATAGTTGTTAACTTCTCAAGTTAGTAAGACTAAAACTTAGGTTGACTACTGAAGTTTACATAGTGAAAACACAGACAAGGCTTCCAAATTCAACTCTACCTTCTTTTCAGCAGGGCACATGATCACTGAAACATATAATCCAATCAGCTATTAGCTTCTTTAGGACAGGGGACAAATTCCAGCTTGGCATTGTTAATATAGATCTTCCTTGACTTACAATGGGGTTACCTCTCGATAAATCCACTGTAAGTTGAAAATATTGTAAATCAAAAATGCATTGAATACACCTAACCTACCTAACATCATAGCTTAGCCTAGCCTACCATAAATGTGTTCAGAATACTTACATTAGCCTACCGTTGGGCAAAATCATCTAACACAAAGCGTATTTTATGATAAAGTGTTGAATATCTCAGGTAGTTTATTGAATACTGTACTGAAAGTGAAAAAAAAACAGTATGGTTGTCTGGGTACAGAATGGTTGTAAGTATTTTGGCTCTTTACTCTCGTGATCCTGGGGCTGACTGGGAGCTATAGCTCACTGCCACTGCCCAGCATCACGAGGGAGTATCATACTGCATATCACTAACCCAGGGAAAGATCAAAATTCAGGATTTCTACTGAATGCATATATTTGCACCATCGTAAAGTTGAAAAATCATGTCAAACGATGTAAGTAGGAGATTGTTGGTAGTCTCTTAACTTTCCTCCTTAAACGTTTTGCAAAATTCTACAAAGCTAACTTTCCTGAAATACAGTTCATTAATTCATTTATTGTTCAAAACAAAATTTTAAATCTTAAACTCCAGGATATTCTAGAGTCTGGTATCACCCATTTTTTTCCCCCTCCTACTTTCTTCCTGTTATTCTAGCCAGACAAGAGTAATTCTTCTTTCTTACACATAATTACCTGATTATTTTTGCTCAATCTCTTTTCTCTCAAGTCCACTTTCTAGCATTTCATCTCATCAGTGTTCTAGCTGTCAGTGGAAGCATAACTCAAAACATCACTGCCTATACCACAACTTTTTCTGATGTTCCATCTCCTGTCCTCTTCCACCCTCTCACCCAAGCAATCTTTTCATACGATGTACTCTGGTAAAATTTTATCTGTAGTCTTCTTATGACACTTCTTGGTTTCTAAATAGGGGTCCCCTACTTTGTGGCAGTCACTTTCATGTAACCCTGGGTGGGGTGGGGAGAGGAGAATACAATTTGATCTCTGAATTTAAGGAGATGTAAGTCTAACGAGAAGACTGGCGAGTAAATCAGAGACTAACACACAGTGTGGTAGATGCAGTATCATGCCAAGAGAAGTGAGATACTATGGGCAACTTGGCAAACAACTGAAGACTGAAAGAGAGAATGTAGAAGAGAAAGTTGAAGGCATAGGGGTTACGAAGGGAGAGGAGTCAATGCCAAGTAGCTGCTGAGCGACATGTGCCATGATATGGAGTTCAGGATGCTTTTCAAACTCTCCCTTACACATCTTACTACCACTACAAATTCTCTTTTACAAACATGTAAGGCAGTTTCTCCTTTGCTAACCTGAGGGAAGTATTCAGTCCAGTATATTCAGCCCTTAGTTTTGCTTAAATGTCTTTTTTAAAAAATATATCAAAACCTGCTTAAAGTTTGCATATACTGTAATATGATATGAAGTTGAAAATAGCAAGAACTAAGTGGTCACACGTGAGAATTTTGGGGGGCTTAATTGTATAGTGGTAGTGAGATCAAAAAAGATGAGATGGAAAAGTGAGACCCAAATTACACAGCTATTTTATCACACTCTCTAGGAAGCTTCTTGGTATTGGCTGGGACTGTGAGAAGCAACTGTAATTTTCAGGATCAATTCAAACTTGTAAGATGTCAAAAAATTTGAAGGTACTTTTCTTCCAATTGGTATTTCTTTTTCTGTGCTAAATAAAACTTTGTCCTATCACTTTTCAAATTATCACATCCAGGAAAATGTAAATGAATGATATTTCATGAAATTAAATATAGTTATAATATTTTCTCTGCAGTAAAAATAATGAAAGGAGGTCACAGATTCAGTCATATAAGACAATGATTAAGATTACTTGTGAGATCAAGCATAACAAATTTCAGAATTTGGCAGAAAGTGCAAGTCCAAATAATATATCTAGAGATTAAAAATATACCAATGAGAAATTGCTCTAAGCCTATAGTTAAAATTATACATAAGGGACTAGGAATTTGGATTAAACAAACAAACAATCAAACAAACAAAAAATTTGGTTCTAGCTCATCTTTGCTCATCAGATAACTTATTTAACTTCTCTGGACCAGTTTTCTACCCATACAATGAAAGGACGGGACCAGGTCAGAGGTCTTTTAAAAATAACAAAATGTATATATGTAAGTAGTCTGTTATTTCCATTTGAAAATGTGACACTATGTCTCTTAGAATCACACACACTGAAATTTACCATTAATTTCCAGACTTTGCTCTTTTTGAGGAAATCTATGATGTTTCTTCCATCTCCTTCTTCCAACTTCCATAGCTTTATAAATTAGGGCACCACAATTTTGCAGATTCTAGATTGTATGAGAATTTATTTAACATTATTTTTTTTATGAGGCTTACTTTGGCATTTAAAAAGCTAATACATTTTGCCTTCAATGAGTAAACTCAATTAAAATGGTGATTCCTTAGGAATTTGGATACTACAATTCCAAATGCTCTATAAATTCAAACTCTATAAAATACTGAATCTTACTTAGTGGTAAGATTATGATATGATTACGATTATGATATAATGTCTCATACACAAGGAAACCCTCAAGCTATTATAACTCATATTTCAGACAATGCAAACTTAAGCGAAAATCCTTTAAGTATTCTTTTGTAGAAATCAGAACATGTTTCTTAGTTAGATACTATATTACCATTATATAACTATATACTTAACATATGAAACAATTTTGACAGAGGAAGGGTTTTTCAGCTTCTACTGTAAGAGTTTACTGAGCTCTAGGAAGCCAGCTACTGTCCAAAGCTTTGAGTGTATGGGATTTGCAGCTCTAAGACAGCTATACTATCCTTAAAAAAAACACAAAAAACTATCATTAATTAAAGGATATGATTATTTTCTAAACTGTATGTAATGAAATGAAATAATCTGGTTCTTACAGAACAAATGAAAACAATAATGCATTCATCTAATAAAGACATATTCATAAAATGCCATAAATGAATCTACATAGTTATTACCTTAGTTTAAAATGTGTATTATTATCTTATTACATACAGCAAATGATCAATTCAGATTATCCTTATGACTATGCTATAATGCAAAGCAGTAGAAGGTCCACATAAAGAATCACTTCATTTCATTTTTTTCTAACAGAACATATATTTAAAAAGCAATGTAAATATAAACGTTAAAGTTTTTCAACAAAGTTGATTACTGAAGCTGAAAATTCTTATCAGTACAAGTGATAATACCTATTATGACATTAATCCAAGTAGACTGCAATCTAATGACCAAATTAGTTTTAAAATTAGATGTCAATTTTCAAAGCACATGTAGTTTGAAAGATAACTTACCTTGGTGGGTTGAAGCATCCTGTGGGGCAAGACTGGCTGGGTTTGAATGCTGGCTCCGACACTACTGCTGTGACACTCGCTAGCTGTGTGGTCCTGGAAAGACACTTGAATGCTCATGTCCTCATCTGTGAAAGGGAATGATTATGGTACCTAGTCTCTAGGATTATTGTGACAGGTAGATGCGGTGATGTGTATGAAACACTTAAAACAGTGTCTGGCAGATGGTAGTTGCGATAAAAAGTTTGTTGTTATTATTATTAATATTATTATATTTTATCTTGACCAATGAGTAGGTTTAAATTTATATTAAAACCACACACAGTTTAATGTTCCAGTTTTCTTTAGGGCCAAGGCACAAAATTCTGATTGAGAGAATTAAAAATGAGATTTAATGTAGTTTCTCATTTCATTACTCGCAAATGCCAAGTGATTCTCAATTTTTTTTAAGTTACAGACTCCATCAAGACAAAATTTACTGATACCTTGTTTTTAACCAGAAAATAATGTATCTACATACATAGATTTGCAATCTATTTTATAGGATTTGAGACACTAAGTTAAGAAATTCTTATATAGTTAATAATTTTTGAGGAAGGTTTGTTTATTCTTTCTCTGATGAAAATATTGAGGAATTTCATATGTTTAATAAAAATTCATCTTCTCTATGTATTATCTCTCTATATAAATGATTACTTATATCATCACATAACATGGTAAATGCCTTATTATTCTTTCTCCATGAAATACTTTAAAGCTTTAACAGTTGATTAGACAGTTATAGGTATAAAATTTTATGCTAAAGACAACTCTGAGATGCTAATTAAAAGGTCACATAAATATGGATGCCAACTCAATTGGAAAGGGGTGGAAGAAACACTGATTACATCAGTCACCAAATGATGACACTTATAGCACCCATGAAATATTTATTTAGAGCAATTGAGGTGTGAGGTTTTCTTCTACCCAGCAAAACAATGCCTGCTGATTATATAACACTTTTTGCCTCTAATGTCTCTCTGCTGTGATGGTCACTGTAGTGATTAAACTTGGTTTTATATAATTAGTTTGTGTTCTAGACAGTAAAAGTAAAACTCTCATTTCATAGTTTAAAAATATCAGTGAATTTAATTTAATTGATTTTCCTTTCCAAGGCTATGGGTGTGGGTAACAGAATACTCCTTTCTGTACTCTGCCTAGTGTAATCCCAGAACTCCACCGCCTTCCAAATTCCTCCCATTTATTATTGTTCTCTTTGGGGAGGGCTTAGGAATTGGTCCAAAATGTCTCTACTGAAAGATTATCTGAGTGCCACCACTCCATGTGTCCTCAAGATAAAGTACTTCTTTTTCAGCTGTTGGCACCATGGCAAGTTTATGTATGTAAACTCATTCCTTATCTATTTGCTACTTTGGGGAACACGTGTGTTTAGAGTACTCAGCTTTGGGTTCATTCTGTTGCATGAGTCTATATATATAAGGATTACCTTTTAGAATGGAAAAAGAAAACTTCATAAAACTTGCCTATTCTTTGAAGTCAACCCCCAAAGTCAATGATTTATGTGTAAAATTCAATGAATATTGACAAATGTCTACAACTCTGTACTCACTACAACTATCAAAAGGTAAAATATTTCTATCACCCCCAGAAGCTTCTCTGTGCTCCTTTGCAATCATTTTTTTCTGTTATCCATGGATCCAGCAGACACTAATCTGCTGTTACAATATTTTTAACTTTTTCTATAATTTAATTTAATGGGATTATAAAGTATGTAGTGTTTTGTACCTGTCTTCTTGCACTTAGCAAAATTCTTTTGAGATTCATCCCTATTTTTGCAGGTAGCTGTAGCATATTCCTTTTAATGGCAAAATAATATTTCACTGTGTGAAGATACCGCAGTTTGCTAATCCATTCACTAGTTGATAGGTATTTGGTTTGTTTCCAGTTTTAACTATTATAAACAAAGTTTCTATGGACATTCATGTAAAAGTTTTTTTGTGGACATATGTTATACATTCTTCTGGAGTCATTTCTAGGAGTGTGTTAGATAGGTCATATGGTAGCAGTATCTTCAACTTTATAAGAAATTGTCAGGTGTTTTCCAAAGACTGTCATGCCTATTCCCACCAGCAATGTGTGGATATTCCATTGTTCCTCATCTTGCCACCATTTGTTACTGTCACTCTGTTAAATATAAAGTCATTGTAGTTGATGTATGTCTTATCATTGTTTTAATTTGCATTTTCCTAATGAATACTGTTGTTGAGCTCCTTTTCATGTACAGCTTCATTATTCGTGTACATTCTTTGATGAAGTGGTTGATCAAACTTGTTGCCCAAGTTGTTACTGGGTTGCTTTTTACTGGGTTGTTTTTCTTCTTAATTTCACATTGTAAGAATTCTTTCAATATTCTGGATTCAAGTCCTTTATCAGATTGAGGTTTGAGACATATTTGTTCCTGCCTGTGGTTTGCCTTTTTATTTTCTTAACAATGCCTTTCAAAGCTCCAACATTTTAGATTTAATGAAATGAAATTTATTAATTTTCTCTCTGATGGTCATGCTTTTTGTGTCCTTATCTATCTTTGCCTAATCTAATGTCATGAAAACTTTCCCTTACTTTTATCTGTGTACTTTATAGTTATCGTTTTAAAATTTAGGTCTATTATTGAGATAAAGTTGAGTTGCATTTGTAAAAACATGGCTGTTATGGACTGAATAGTGTCTACCCCTCCCCCTAAATTCATATGTTGAAGATCTAACTCCCAGTACTTCAAATATGGCAATATTTAAAGATTGGGCCTTAAAAGTGGTTATTATATTAAAATGAGTCTGTTAAGGTATGTTCTGACACAATCTGTCTGGTGTCTTACTAACTTCTTAACTTATAAGAAGTAATGATAGCGGGTGTTATTACTTTGTTCTGCATCTTAAGGAAAAAGTCTTGTCTATTTCACCATTAAGTATGATGTCATTGTAAGTTTTCATAGAGGTTTTTTTCATATCAAGGAAGTTCCCTTCTATTTCTACTTTTCTGACAGTTTTCTTTTTTTTAATCATGAATGTCTATGATATGTTTTAAAGAATATTTTGCATTGATTGAGTTTATCATATACTTTAAAAAAATGTTTAGCCTAATTATATGATTTAGGATTACATCGATTGATTTTTAATGTCATACAAATTTATCATTTTTGACATTAAACCCAATTGGTCATGATGTATTATAATTTTTATACATTACTGGATTATATTTGGTAAAATTTGTTTAGAATTTTCATATCTCTGTTTATGTGGGATATTGGTCTCTGGTTTTCTTTTCTTTTAATGTCATTCTCATTTTGGTGCCAGTGTAATTGAGGCTTCATAAAATGAATAGTATTTTATAGAAGGCTTTCTGTAAGATTGATAGTATTTTTCCTTAAGTGAATGGTAGAGTTCACAGGGAAGCCATCTGGACCTGGAGTTTCTTTGTGGGTAGTTTTGCCAATTATGAATTCAATTCCTTTAATAGACATAGGGTTATTTAGGTTATTTATTTCTTACTGAGTGACTTTTGGTTGTTTGTATCAAGGATTTGGTCTATTCCATCTTAAATTATTAAAGTTATTGGTATAAATTATTTATAGTATTTCTTTATTATTCTCTTAATGTCTACAGGATTCACAATGATGCCCCCTCTTTTCTTCCTGGTAATGGAAGGTATTGGTAATTGACAGCTTCTCTCTTTTTCTTAACAGATAGCTAGAAGTTTATAAATTTTTTTCATCTTTTCAAAGAGGGAGATTTAGGTTTCATGAATTTTTCTCTATATCTTGATCACTTTCTAATTCATTGATCTCTTGCTCTTATCCTAATAGCCTTTTCCTCTGCTTGCTTGGGTTTTATTTGATGTACTTTTTTCAATTTCTGATTGTGGAATCTTAGATAATTGATTTAGACTTTTCTCTTTAGATAATATAAGCAACTGATAACTATGAACTTACCTCCAATCAACATATTGTTGCATCCCACAACTTCTGATATGTTATACGCTCATTTCCATAGAGTTCAAAATATTTTCTAATGTCCTCTGGGGTTTCTTTTTTGATTAATGGATGGCTAAAGAGTAGGGTTGCCTAATTTAGAAAACTAAAAACACAGATGTCCAGTTTGAAGTTCAAATTGACAACTTATTTTCAGTATTAGTATGTGCCGTGTAATATTTGAGTTCTATTTATATTAAAGAACTCATTGCAAACCTGAAATTCATATTTAACTGAGTGTCCTGTATTTTATCTGACTACCCTATTTAAGAGTGTATTGTTTACCTTATAAATGTTTAGGGAGTTTCCAGATATCTCTCTTCCTGAAAATGTATTCTATTTTCGTTTGTAAAAAATATTTTCACCAAGTATATATATCTGGTTTGACCATATTTTTTTCAGTACTTTAAAGAGGTTAGTCAATGGCCTTCTGGCTTGCATAATTTTGACAGGGATTCATCTATCATTTTATCTCAATTTCTCTGTATTAAATGTATCCCTTACTACCTTTGATGGCTCTTATGATTTTCTCTTTGTACACAATTTTGATAAATTTTCTTACAATGTGCCTTGGTTTGGTTTTCTGTTTATTTCTTATACTTGGAGTTTCTTGAGCCTCATAGGCCCCTTGGTCTCAATTTTTTATAATATTTTAAGGAAATCAGCCATTATTTCTTCCTTCCCCCTTTCTGTGTGTGTGTGTGTGTGTGTGTATGTGTGTGTGTGTGCACGCGCATGTGTGTGTTATATTCTTCTCTCTCTCTCTCCTCCTTCTGGGATTTGAATTACACATATGTTAGACTCCTTGATATTTCCCACAAGCCACTTATGCCTTTCTCATTTTTATTTTCTATACTTTCCTTTCTACACTTTATTTTGGGTAATTTCTTCAACTCCACAGTTATTTTCTGTGTCCAATCACTGTTAACCGCTTTCAGAATATTTTTTATTTAGGTATAATATTTTTTATCTCTAGAGCTTTCATTTGGGTCCTTTTCATGTCTTCTATTTCTCTTAACGTTTCATGCCTCCCTTTACATTCATTAGCACATTTATAAGATTTATAATAGCTTAAGTTACCTGTCTACTAATTTTGTCATCTCTGTTACATGTGGTTCTCTTTCTGTTTTTTTCTCTAAGTTATGGGTCGTAATTTTCAGTGCCTTACAATTTCTAATAGCATGCTAGATATTGTGAATTTTATAATTTTGGTGGCTGGATCCCTTTAGTTATGTTTGGCGTTTTTTCCTAGCCCAGAGTAAATTTGCGAGGGGGATCATTTTTATCATTCTGAAGCTTTCTGTCAGCTTTTTAAGATAAGCAGACTTCATTTTAGGGGTAATTTCACTACTCAAGTCAAAACTCAATTCAGTGCCACACATGCTACAAAGTTTCTCTCCTCTGATATTTACATCACTTCAAATGTCACAGGACAGGGTTTTGAAAGTTAAATGAATACCATTTTAATTATAATGTTTAAAACCATAACAAAGTGCTTAAGATCTACACTCTTCTATTTAGGAGAAAGTTATGATTAGAGATAAGCAGTGTTCTTGTTTCCAGGATAAGTAGAACTCAGCAAATATTCATGTATTTCTTTTCATGTCCCATCCTCCCTTGTAATCAAGCTGTAGCCATGTAACTGAGTCTGGCTAATGAAATGTGAACCCTACCTCTGGTCTAAGGCTTAAGATTCTATATGCTCTTCCATTCCCCATTTTCCTTTTGGCCGTTGATCATGAAAAACGACATTTTGAGATGGTGACAGTGACATAGCAGTATGGAAGCAGCCTGGACCCGGAACCATTACACACTGCACAAGTGACTATGGTATCATCTTTCCTACATCAGATCATGTGTGCTTGAGAGTTAAGCTTTTGTAGTATGAGCAGCTTATATTTTAGAATTAATTTGCTACTGAAGCATAGTCTATCAAATACTGCCTAATATAGTGCTTAAGCTGAAAGATTTAGCCAGTATTTAGGATAACTGAACCCAGTGTTGGTTAGAATGCACACTGGATATATATTGTACACTCTAATTACTTGCTTCTGGCATCCTAGTGAGAGGACTTTTGGTGCTCTAATACCGCACTGATACTTTATGTTGTTATCACTATAATTAACCTTGAAATAGAGGTAAGTAGCTAGTATCATACAGTATTCTGCTTAAGCAAACCAATGTTTTCTTCCTGGATAGAGCCATATCCCCAGCTCCGGGGAAATATTAATTGATGGAGAGAAAATTAGGTCAAAGTTATGGAAAAAATCCATACATGCAAAACCCCAATCATTTTAGGGGGAATGATTAAATATAAGGGGATAATTGAGGATTATGTGATATTTGAAAAAAAAAATCCGTTAATCCAATGGCAAACATCAAAATGAACAAATAAGAAAAGGAATTTGGAAAGGAAAAAGTGTCCATTTTCTACATTCCTAACAAATTCCAACAAACTTAGCGAGTTAAAACACACATATTTATTACTTCCTGGTATTTATGCAGAGTTGAAGTCCTGGCATGGTGTGGCTGGATCCTCAGCTAAGGGTCTAACAGGGCTGCAGTTAAGGTGTTAGTTGGACGGCATTTGTATCTGTGAGCTTGGTTGGAGGAAGGTTCTGCTTCTGAGCACACTTCTGTTGATGGCAGAATTCATTCACATGTGGTACAGACTGAGGGTCTTAGCTTCTGGCTGGAAGTTGACTGGAGACTTCCTAAGCTCCTAGAGGTTTACACAGCTCCTAGGGGCTGCCCATGGCGGCTGGCCCATGATTTTTCCCAGCATGGCCACTTACTTCATCACATCAGCCTGGAGAGTCTCTCAGTAAGCCTGCTAGCAAGAAGGAGCCTTATAGAATGTAACATGATCATGGGAGGGAAAGTACAAGGAATCCAGTGCAGTAGAGGAGCTAAGCGTATTTTTAAATGGTAATTATGGCACTCCCTCAACTGTGGTTCTTGTTTCAGCAGATGCAGGCTAAACTGGAATGAAAGAAAGAGGGCTCCAGAAGGAATATCTCCCCCCGCAAAAAGTCAGTTAAATGATGTATTCAACATAGTAAATAGGCAAAGCAAAAAAGATGTAACTGTTAATTCCAGTGAAAACAAAAAGCTGTACAAGAAAGGAAATAAATGCTAAATATTGATTTCACCAAAATTACAGTAAAATTATTTTGGAAGTTGGACAGAGGAAATATGTATGTGTGAGTCCATGGTTGGCATAGGAAAAAAGATATTTGAATCTTCATATTCTATATTAGGGAATCAATAAATTACTATCTGAAACTTGAAAAAAAGACAGTATAAGTACATTATGTACCAATCTGACCCTAAGTAGATGGAGTAATGAAGGAGCTGAAAACCATTGCCTATAGTGGGTAAACAGGAAGATGAATATATGAAAGACAAGGTCTACTGTTTTATGTTATACTTTTCCTAGTTTATTTGATTTTTTAAACGATGCACTTGGGTAATCATGATAAAAATAAAAAAGAAGAATGAGTATAATGAGAACCTTAGCATTTTACTTCATATAACTTAACATTGAATTTTTTTTCAAAAGTCATATATCTTAAATTTGTTATTAAAAAACAATAAATCTCTCTACTTCCTCCGAAGCCTCTACAGCTTTTTTATTTTTGAATTTTATTTATTTTTTATAGAGCAGGTTCTTATTAGTTATCTATTTCATACATATTAGTGTATATATGTTAATCCCAATCTCCCAATTCATCCCACCACCTATATAGCTTTTTTTCAATGAATTTTGAGGAGACAGAGAGAATCTCCTGTGAGGATGAGAAAGAATGGGAGAAATAGTAGGACTGTTTGTGGGAAAGGGAGCTGGTGTACAGTTAGGAAGAATGCATTTCATTGGTTTTGCAATTTTTCCCAGCCTAAGTGTTATATTAGAAGAAAGTAGGAAGTGGGCAAAGAACTTCATTAATTGCCTACTTTGTGCTAGGCACTGCAGAGGTGCTTTACTGACATTTCTTCACTTACCTTGCCTGACAGCACTCTGAGACAGATATTGCTGACCCCGTGTCACAGAGCAGGGGCCTAATGATGAGAAGTTAAATAAATTGCTTAAGCAAAACAAGCCTCTTAGTGTCAGAGCAAGAACTGAACCCAAAGGCTTCTCTGACTCAAAAAGCCTCAGCTATGGGTTGCTCTAAAATGAAGCCCTGCTTAGCACCAATCCTTTGTGTGCAAAACTGGCTCCATTTATTAAGTGCAAACCTCCTTCACTGTCTTAATTCCATATGCCCTCTGCAATCTTGTCTATATTAATTCATTTAAAAATCAACAACTAGAAGGTAAATTTCAGTTTTACTCTTGTCAAATGTTCAAGACCAGAATTTTATATATATTTTCATTAAATCTGATGTAGTCAAACAGTACAACAGTAGGTTATTGAGTGAGTGTAGGTGGTTAATTTAAAAAAAAAAACAACTTGTATTGAATTCTTAGGTAGTTTTTAGCTAATTATATGGCAACTTGGTTTATCTGCCGCTATTCGATTAAATCTTAACACGAGATTTTAGCAATAAGTCAATATTTAATAGAATCATTAGCATTTATTTGATGTTTCGCTAAACCTTTGTGTAAAACCTTGCTCATTATTAGTTTAAAGAGATTTAGTGCTGGCTTTGGTGTAGCATATCTATTTTTAAGAAGAGGGATTTTGTTCTAACTAGTGTTCATGATGGAATCCATATTTTTTTGGCTTATTTAGGATTGGAATGAGCAGTTTTTTGTTTTTTTTTTTTAACATCTTTATTGGAGTATAATTGCTTTACAATGGTGTGTTAGTTTCTGCTGTATAACAAAGTGAATCGGCAATATATATATATATATATATATATATATATATATATATATATATATATATATATATATCTCCCCATATCTCCTCCCTCTTGAGCCTCCCTCCCATCCTCCCTCTCCCACCCATCTATGTGGTCACAAAGCACCGAGCTGATCTCCCTGTGATATGCGGCTGCTTCCCACTAGCTATCTATTTTACATTTGGTAGTGTATATATGTCCATGCCACTCTCTCACTTCGTCCCAGCTTACCCTTCCCCCTCCCTGTGTCCTCAAGTCCATTCTCTACGTCTGCATCTTTATTCCTGTCCTGCCCCTAGGTTCATCAGAACCTTTTTTTTTTTTTTTTTTTTAAGATTCCATATATATGTGTTAGCATATGGTATTTATTTTACTCTTTCTGACTTACTTCACTCTGTATGACAGACTCTAGGTCCATCCACCTCACTACAAATAACTCAATTTTGTTTCTTTTTATGGCTGAGTAATATTCCATTGTATATATGTGCCACATCTTCTTTATTCATTCATCTGTCGATGGACACTTAGGTTGCTTCCATGTCCTGGCTATTGTAAATAGAGCTGCAGTGAACATTGTGGTACATGGCTCTTTTTGAATTATGGTTTTCTCAGGGCATATGCCCAGTAGTGGGATTGCTGGGTAGTATGGTAGTTCTATTTTTAGTTTTTTAAAGAACCTCTATACTGTTCTCCATAGTGGCTCTATCAATTTACATTCCCACCAACAGCGCAAGAGGGTTCCCTTTTCTCCACACCATTTCCAGCATTTATTGTTTGTAGATTTTTTGATGGTGGCCATTCTGACTGGTGTGAGGTGATACCTCATTGTAGTTTTGATTTGCATTTCTCTAATGATGAATGATGTTGAGCATTCTTTCATGTGTTTGCTGGCAATCTGTGTATCTTTGGAGAGATGTCTATTTAGGTCTTCTGCCCCTTTTTGGATTGCATTGTTTGTTTTTTTGACATTGAGCTGCATGAGCTGCTTGTAAATTTTGGAGATTAATCCTCTGTCAGTTGCTTCATTTGCAAATATTTTCTCCCATTCTGAGGGTTGTCCTTTCGTCTTGTTTATGTTTTCCTTTGTTGTAGAAAAGCTTTTAAGTTTCATTAGGTCCCGTTTGTTTATTTTTGTTTTTATTTCCATTTCTCTAGGAAGTGGGTGAATGAGCAGTTTTAAAGAACCTCAAAACCAACTACGTTGGCCCTAGATCCTCTGCATTTATTGCTGTGACAAAAACAAGTAGAGGTGTTGAAGAACGGTGATGTTGAAAAATCATAAAGGAATTAACATCTAAATGCTGAAACAGTTCTATTCATTGGTCTATTCATATGCAGAAAGAACCGTCTTGCCTACAAACAATGGGGAAAATAATCAGAGCTCCGTGCTGCTGACCCCAGCATGGCTGTGTTTTCGCTGTGCACCAGCAGGCAGAACATAACAACAGAGCGTGGCCTCTGCTCTTTCTGGAGGCCCCTAGTCTTTATTGCAGAGGATGAGAATGGCAACAAAATGCCTGGGTGTGCCTATGTGTGTGTTTTCATTAGCCATTTTATCTCTCCAATTGCCAAATGAAAAATATATCTGTTTGGTTGATTATTGATCACAGACAATCTCATCAGAGTTATGTGGCTGACATATACCTAAATCTGTAAGCATATTTTGAAAAGAAATGAAGAATAAAAATATGAATATTTCGGACTATAAAATATCAGCTCTTATGAGAAAATAGTATGAAATTAGATTTTCCATCTCTATCTGAATGGATACTGAATTTTCCACGACACTTACATTTCATAAGAGGACTTACAAATAAGTTGAAATGTGAAAGTTACAGATATTTTTTTCTCAAGCTCCCTGGCTCTGGTGTTCAGGCGAAAGGAGTGCGTGTGTGCTTGTGTGTGTGTGTGTGTGCACGTGTGAACGTGGAAGAGAAGGCTTTCATGTGAATGAGCCGGAGGGGGCGCAGGTTTTGCACTAGGTCTGATTGATGCTCTCCCATATGGTCACTAACTTGATGGACTCTCACCGGCCTCTTTTCCTGTCTCCTGGGCTGGAGCTCATTTAACTGAAAGCATGATGAAGGCGACAAAAAGGGACCAGCTGAGCCATACAGCCTTTGTTTGGCCCTAATAGATCAGGTTAGCGTTTTGCAGATGTTGGGTTTCCAAATCAATAATCCTGTTGTCGGCAGCTCCCAGCAGTAGCTATTAGATGATGTAATTTGGAATTTGATTTGCTTCTTAGGTTAAGACAAACAAATCTCATTTGCAGTGTAAAATATCTAACATCATGAAAATAGTGCCTTCTGTTTTGCTTTCTCACCCAAGGGCATTTTATAGAATGGAAGTCAAGGTCATTGTGACAGTCTTCTCACTGAAGAAAACTGCAGCCACAGACTACATTTTGAAAGCCTGCTTTTTTCACTTATTAGGTTATCACAAGTGGTAACCATGCTAGCAGAGGTATCTGTAGCTTTGCATTGTGTTAAGAGAAATAGAATTACCCGATATTGCAGCTGCACTTTTGATTTGTCATTTATTTGGAATAAATAGAGGGTGGTATGCCAGTTGCCATGGAAACCAGTTCTACTTTGGAGCAGTGTGAGACCTTTAAACACGTTTGAAATTGCTTCCTTCTCATTATGTTTCAGCACTGAAGAAGGTGTAGTGTGCAATTAAACAGAAATGAAGTTTTAATTAAAAAATTAAATTACATTTTATGGATTGTCCTTTGTGTACAATAAGTTTAAGAGAGCCTTGCTACCTGCAAAGCTGACTGGATGTATATTTTGGAAAGAGAAAAGGATCATCCTCTTACTGCTGTGTGTGTGTTTGAGTGTGTGTGTGAGAGAGAGAGATTCACGATGATTTGTCTCTTAGAAGTTTATTACAAAAAAGCCCATTCCATTTAGAATGTTCTGGAAATCTTGGTAAATGTGTGCAGGGTTATAAAAAGAAAACGATATGTTTGGATTTGTTTGTAGGGTATAAATCAAGAGCGTTAAATATGCTGACACAAAAAGACAACATTTAATTGTTCAGATTTTGAAAGAGATTCTTTTAAGGAAAATTAGTGAAAATAAGAAAATGCTATATAGTCTGGGTCCTGATGTATAGTCATTACAAAAACAGAAATATATGTACATGAGGCAGCCAAAATCTGAGGATTTTACATGATGAAAGCTAAACGTAGGCTTATATTTTTGAAAGTTAAGTGTATTTTGTACATTAAAAAGTAAAGTTCGTCAGCTTCTGAAATTGAAAAAATATGTTGAAATGTTAATTTAGATTTATGTATCAATTATATAAGTTGTCCCAGAACTATAAACATAGATTATTCAGAAACCATCCGGGGATCACCTTAGTTATAGCCAAGTGTTAAAACCTCACCTTTTTACAGCTCTTTATGATATATAAAGCGCATCCACATACATTATTTCATGTGCTCTGTCAACAATTCTGAGGTAACAGTATAGCAGCTATTGTTTCCATTTTAAATGTAAGTGACTTGCTTAAAGTTACCCAGGTATCAATGGAACCCCTGAGAATCAATGTCTTCTGATTTCTAGTCTTATGATCTTTCCATTTCGAGAATTATATTTCATATCAGACTAAATTTACAGAACATCCTGTTTTCTCCTGACTCATTGAGGAAGGTATTATAAAGTATTTAGGGATACAATTTAACTGCTCTTCAGAATTACAGAAAGTGTGTGATGAAGTGTGATTTTAAATTAAGCTTTTTTGTCTTCTAAGCATCCTATCATAGATGTTTATTTTTTGCAGGTGTAACAAGAGTTTACTGGTTATGTCACATTGTTCAGCCATACTGACGATGATTCAATTTTTATGCAATTGAAATATTCCTGCTATACTGACTTACAAGACTGTTATTTTTGCATGTATGACATGTCCACTTAACTAGGTGTTATTTATGTTTAGTAGTTGTCTGCTCAATCAGTCCCTTACTGGCAATGAGCCCCTGTGGCAATGGAGCCCCATACTATAAAAAGATTGTATGAAGAACTGAAAAAACCGTGCTCTGTAATAACAGGAGCTTCATTGGTAGTGAGCAGCTGCTGGCCCAGCAGTCCTGGGACTTTCATGAGGCTGCTATGAATATGTTCACAGCATGCCGAGGCTGCTGCCATGCTGCTAAAATGCTACGTCGCCAAATCCCCTCTGCTGGAGACCACTGGCTTCGTCCTACTTAATACAGAACCTTTCTTAAAGGAGATACGTTTCACCTCTACCAAATAAAAATTACGCTCTTCAGTGTATAATCAATGCCTTCATAATATCCCGTACAGAATTTGGCACTTGGAAGATATGATGTGAGTTCTTTTCTTGTTGTCAAATGTGAAGGTTCTCTTCTATCACAGATCATTGGTTAAGTAGCTAGATTTCCAAAGGAACAAAGGGGGGATCTGCTGTGAAATTATCTCAAGGCCTATTGTCCAAGTTTTGGAAGATTTAACAAAGTGTTAGCTCATGGCCGAGATGACCATCATGGCAAATGTCAACGAGCTGGAAAGCGTGGGAGTCTAGACTATTCTTTGATAAAGGGAGCTTGACCAAAGCACCAAGCATCCAAGGCTTTCACACTGGCACCAATTCTCATTTTCCTGAATCTCAAAGCTGGTACTCTGACCTAACATGGCAACAGATTGCTTGTCAAAGTTTTTATACTGATGCTAAATAACCACCCAGGAAGCCAACACTGAAATTTAAATAGGTTTTATGAATTTTTTAATAATAAACTTTTAATTAAGTGTAAAATGTAACAGAAAAGTGCAGAAATCCTAAGTGTACACAGTTCAATGAATTTCATAGGGCAAATCTGTGGAACCAGCACTGTGAACCACACAAACTATTACTCTGATTCCCACAGGCTCTCCTGGAGCCCCATCCCTAACTATCAGCCCCAAAGGTAGCCAGATATATCATCTCTTAACAGCATAGATTAGATTTGCCAAAGTTTGAACTTTCTATAAATATAACCATACAGAACATATTTTTGTGTGCTTGTCTTCTTTCACTTAATGCTACATTTGTGAAATTCATCTATGTTTTTGTGACTAGCTGTATTTTGGGACTGCTTCATTTCTATTACTGCACAGTATGTCATTCTATTATTGCACAGTGAGTGTATCCTGATTCATTTAATCATTTTTCTGTAGAAGGCTGTTGAAGTTGTTTCTGGTGTGGGACTCCTATGGACATTCTAGTACATGTATTTTGGTGAACATATCTACTTATTTCTGTTGGGCATGTACTTTAGGGTCATTGAGTTGGTATGTTTGACCTTAGTAGATACTGCTGAATTGTTTTCCAAAGTGGCTGGACAAATTTACACTCCCATCAATGGTGTACAAGAATTACAATTGCTCCACATCTCACTAACATGCAATTTTTGACGGCACTTTAATTTTAGCCTTTTGAGTGGATGTACAGTGTATCATATTGCAGCTTTAATTTTCATTTTCCTGATCACTAATAAAGCAATTTTTCATATGTGTGTTGGCCATTCATGTTTTTTTGAAGTTCCTATTGAAATATTTACAATTTTTCTATTGAATTGACTGCCTTTGTCTTATTGCTTTGTTGGTACTGTTTCTGTAGTCTAAATTTGTTTTTCTCTAATACATGTTTTGCTCATATTTCTTCCCACTTGAAAGCCTGTCTTTTTACTCTCATAATGTGGTCTTTTCATTCATGGCAGACACTTTTTTACTTCTATTTAAAAAATCTTTAAGATTATTTAAGAAAACCACCCTGTTTTCTTCTAAGAGATTTATTGTTTTAACCTCTCACAGTTAGATCCACAACAAAGCTGAAATTGATTTTAATTTATTGGTAAGTAGTTTGGTAAAAAAAAAAAACCCAAAAAACAAAAACCTACAGAAGTTTCTCCATTGCATTGCAGTGTCATCTTTGTCATAAACTGAACAATCATATATATGTGGATTTGTTTCTGTACTGTCTGTTTGGTCCTAATGGACTATTTGTCATTTCACCAATACCATCCTGCCTTTATTACTATAAATCTTTTATGGGTCTTTTAATGTGGTCATGTCAGTTTTCAAAATTTGCTCTTCTTTTTTAAGATTGTCTAAACTATTTTGGTTCTTTGCATATTCATAGAAATTTTAGGTTCAGATTGCCAATTTCCACAAAACAACCTGCTGGAATATTTATTCAGATTGCTTTGGTCAATAAGATCAGTTTTTGAGGAATCACTAGCTTTACAATCTGAGCATTTTACATACTCCATTTATTTAAAAGGTGATACCTTAAAGAATAATTCTTTAAATAAATTATTCCGTGCCAATTGAATAACCGTAGGGATAAAGGTTAACTTTGACTTCTATACATTAAGGCCTCACACTATACATTAAAGCCAATTCTAGCTGCATTAGATTAGAATGTTATTAGATCTGAATGTTCAAAGCAAAAAATTACATCTCTATAAAATAGTACTTGTGACTACATTTGTGACCTTGAGATGGAAAAAGTTGAGTACAAAAATATTTCTTAAACAGGACACTAGAAGCACTAAACAAAAGGAAAAGAATGAGGCAAAAGATCTTGACCAATTTTATTTTATCAAAATACAACATTAAGGGTATAGAACTTAGAAGAAAATACTTTGAATATATATTACCAACAAAGGGCTCCTCTCTGGAATATATAAAACACTTATTCAAGTCAATTAGAAAAATATTACTCAAGAGGGAATTAGAGGAAAACTTTAATATGTTTTTAGCAAAAGAGAATATCCAAGTGTCCAATAAATATGTGAAAAAGTGGTCATCAGGGAAAAGCAAAATAAAACATTTTCATTGTTAATAAATGGTGTTAATTATCTATCAGAATGATAAAAGTAAAAAGAACGTTAGTATCGAGTGTCAGAAAAGATGTGGGTCTACAGGAGCTCTCTCATACACAATCTGTGGGAATTTATTTTGGTAAAGTTGCGTTGGAAAGCTGACATCAATTCTTAGAGTTGAATATACACAATCCTTAAAGCCCAGCAATCCCATTCATAGGTATTTACCCAATAGACATCCACACCTATATGCTACAAATCATGAACAAGGATAGCAACATTAATTACTTTAGTCAAAGAATAAAAAGAGCTTCAACAACATAGATAAATACGGCAAATATAATTGTTGAGAGAAAGAAACACAATCCAAAATATGACTTGGTTCATATTAAGCTCAAAAACAGGCAAAACTAACCTATGGCTTTAGAAATCAGTATAGTCATGATATTTAAGATAGGGACAAGAGAGGAGCTCCTGCAATGCTGCTGTTGTTTAATTTCTTGATCTGAGTGGAGATGACACAGACACATTCATTCACTGATACTCCGTTGAAGTGTGTATCTATGATTTGTGCACTTTTCTGAATGAGTTTTAGGTATCGTTAAAGATATTAATGTGTATTTACATGTTTATTATATAAAGCTATATATATGTATATATATATATATATATATATTTGTTTAAATATTTCAGTATTTCTCCACTTTATGTGTTAGGATACAACATTGAACACAACAAAAAGGGTCTCTATTCTTCTGGGTTATACTTTCTTACAATCTCTTCCCCCCTCCCCAAGCTTTATTGAGATATAATTAACATATAATCTGTGTAAGGTTAAGGTGTACAATGTGTTGATTTGATACACTTATATATTGCAAAATGATTACCACTCTAGGGTTGGCTAACATTTCCACCATCTTACAAAATTACCTTCTTTTTTGTGATGAGAACATTTAAGATATACTCTCTTAGCATCTTGCAAGGACATATCCTTTATTAATAACTATAATCACCATGTTGTGCATTAGACCTTCAGAATTTATTCATTTTACATCTGGAAGTTCGTACCTTTATGGTCTTATGTGGATGCATACATATCTAGAAAAATAAAAAGATGTAGATGGAAAAGATATAGCAACTTTAGTGTAGTGACTGAATTTGAAAGGAAGTTAAAAGCATGGGGTTAGACAGGAAAATAAAAGAGGACTTCAATCATAGATCAAATATCTAATATTGCAAAATGTTAATTTTGTTGATTTGTAAATTTGTTAATTCATGCTGAAAGGTGCACTTTTATCTGTAACTGTGTTCTCCTAAATTTTCTACCAGAGTGAAAAACTTTTACGTAAAAATATTGAAAAGCACATTTTCTAGACATCAGGAGCACACGAACGAAACAAAACAAAATAAAAAGGTACCAAAACACAGTATCTTAAGGCTCTCACCAGCTAATGCCAGAGTTACAAATAGCTGACTTGGGGTAAAAGGTTTGATTTGACAGAGATTCACAAGAGTAGTAAGCAGGCGCCTTGATCATAAAGTTTCTTGAATGCAACATTGGGGAAAGAGAACATTGTCTAAGAGCAATTGAAGAAATTCAAGTAGCATCACCTTTATGTCTAGAAATGCCTCAACTGACTGTACAGTATATGGGGAACTGGGCAACATAGGGACCATGGGCATGAAAAGAAAGCCGGAGCAGACATCTAGGAGAGAAATGATAAATTTCAGAACTACAGTAGTGATGGTGGGAATGTAGAAATTTGCAGTCGTGTGAGAAAAAGAAAACACAGGCAAGTATGCTATATATGATAACTGATTGAATGTGAGCATTTGAAGTAGATAATGAAGTCAAGAAAGACATCTAGGTTTATGAAGTTAGCTATTGGTGTAGACGAGGAATCCTGACAAAATTCAGTGGAAGGGCTCTGCCTCAAGTTTGCCTTCATCATTGAGGTTCAAAGCCTAGATAGAATAAAATATAATTCTTGACCAAAATAGTTTTCAATCTAATGGGATTCAAGGGATATTATTAACAAATAATTGTATTATTTCCAATTCACAAAAGAATAGATAATTTAGGAGGACAAAATTTGTCCTATGAAACAGTCTCTGTGGCCCTTGGTTATGTTCTTGCAAAAGGGTAGTGCTGTCTGAAGGATGTGGTGAAGAAAATGCCTCCGTTTCATTACATAATATTTTCCCATCCATTTAAAATATTAACTTGCCAGGTCAGCATCATGAAATAAATCTTTCTGAGTCCTCAATTTTTATGTTACTTTAAAAGTGTTTACAATATTGTGCGGGTCCCTCCCACTTTTACATACATAGTAAAAGAAAAAAAAAGCCTTCTTTGTAAAGTTTATTTTGATATTTTGTTGGACAATCTTAACAATTCTAAGCACAGAACTCAAAGTTATTTAAGGGTTTGCACTTTTTTGATTTTTGTATTCTTAGTGACTTCACAGTAACTAGTTTATCCACAATTTCTGAATAAACAAAAAGCTTGTACCACAGTGCCTGCTACCGCATGCAAATGTTTCATTCGACCTCATGCTAGACAAGGTAGCCATTCAAATGAATTATATTTTTGAAAGAAAACGTTAATGTGCAATAAGGCATGCATCTTGTTAAATAAAAAGTGTCTATGATTATAAAATCATTTATCTAATAAATTGATTCTGCTAAAACAGTTTTGAAATAATCATATTTTTTGGATCAGTAATGTACATTCATCAGTCTGTTAAATAATTTGCAATTCTTACTTCCCTTAAGCACAAAGAATTTCCTTCTCTCAAAGCCTACTGGTTATAACACAGACATTTTCCAGGCAATCTATCTTCGGGCACTGAATAAAATGTGACCTTTCCTAAAAGGTAGCACAACTGCTAAGCTCAATAATGAGTGGCATAATTCTATAGAACCATTTAAAATATTATCTATTTATTTCCCACTGAGTCCAAATGAGCAAGTACACAAATGACGAGATCATTTCAATAAGGAAGAATGTTGAAAATTTATAGAATAACCCTTATGGAAAAGCATACAAAGCAGTATGCCATATGTTGGCAATAAGTGATCATTAGTTAAATATTCTTATTGTATATAAATATTTGGTTTTATTTCGTGATATCTGGGGAATAAGCTTTAATTTATTTATATACTTAGACATACATCATGGCAGTTGTTTTTAGCTGGTATTCCCCTATCCATGTATCCATTTCCCAGCAATTTAAAGTTGGTTTAAGCCAACAAGGCAGTCCTATTATCCTTTGATAAATACTAATTTTTCTAGCTAATAAAGCTTTATGCAAGTGAGTGTAATTTAGGAGTGCAAGATAAATGATTGAGAAGTTATCCATAACCATATTTTTAGTTTTTTATGCTTTTAAAAGTAATAAATTTATTTAAGTGGCATTTTAAGCTGTAATTCTACTTAGCAGCATGTATATTGAAAGCCCTATTTCCTTTTATTTTTCCAAAGACTTTATATTTAGTTCTCTAAAATGATCAACTGAAGAATCCAGATGGATGTTAGGAATTTATTTCATCAGTTTTTGTGACTCACGCTTAAAATTGCTCATTACCATTTTGCCCTTTTATAAAGAACAATAAAGAAAGACATATGAGTCCTGTTTTGACCAAACAGTTGAATGACTAACCAAGGATTCACTTGTCAGTTCCTTCAAAATAATTTTTAATAAATGATACATTTAGTGACTGCCTTAGCCATTTCTTAAAATAATAAATCAATCTATCACTTTTAAATAGTTTATCTTAGGAGGTAGTTATTTGTAGCAGCCACTGTTGGTTAACTATCTAGCATACAATTCTTCCTACCTAACGGAAGTGTAATTTTGTTTGGGACCTACTCCTGCCCCACACAGCCTGTATATCTCATGGTAATAATAAACGTAACTGTAATATCTACGCTATGGAGCTCTTATGTATGCCAGGCCAGTTTTATGCACTGTAAATTTAGTTAATCCTCACAAACTCTATGAGATACTATAATTATCACAAATTTACTGAAAGGTTGAAGTAATCTTCCATGGTTTCACAGGTAGCAAGTAACAAATCTGCGATTCTAACCCAGGCAGAGCTAGGGTCAATGTAGGGGATGCCCACTCCAGCTGCAAAGATGTGCTCTAATTTTCTAAGCCAACTGTAGTAAGGATTTTCCAAAAATTGGAACACAGACCCAGTTTTAAACCTTTAGGGATACAGCATTCCATTGGAAACTCTTAGCAGTACAGATATTGGTTTTGACTTTGAATAGCCCAATCAGTTGGATTTGGAAGAAAAACCCTAAAGAGAAGACATTTATTCCAGGCTTGAATTTCTTCCTCTTTCCCACTGGACATGAAAAGAAAGTATGTCGTTGAAGCACCGTATCAATTATATTACAAGCGAAAGGCAAGCCAGGCTCATTGCAAATCCTAAGCACGGAGGAGAACTATAGAGAAGTGCCATATTTATTGAGAATACTCTGTGCAATAAGGAAATTTTGAGTACGTGCTCTGCCAAACACTGTACAATGCAATCAGCACATACAGTAAAATAAAATACTCCCTATAACAGATGTTCCAGTGGCACTGAGAAATGAGATTACAAATTAATATGTTCAGTATGAGTCCATATGGGCTCACTATTCATGGATGTGGGTTCCTACTCCTATGTACATATAGACAGGTTCATTTAAACACACATGTGTCTGGCTAGTCTATATTTAATTACATGGTATTATCATGCACATGTGCCTATTTCACTTAATAATCTAATATGTATATAATATGTATTAACAATAATACTATTATATTATTAATATATAATATTAATATACATTATTATTGTATAAGGTTAATTTATATTATTATACTGATATGTTATTAAACACTCAGGAGAAAAGATTTTTAAGGGCTGCTTACTACTCCAATGTATGAATGAGGGTTTACTTAATTTTGCTCCAACTTTTACTAATATATAAATAATGTTTAAATTAATAAATGCATGTAGCTCTTTGTATTTCACACACACACAATTACTCACTTAGGAAAAAGAAATATGTACATTTTAAGAATTTTGATGTCAATTGCTTTTGTGAAGCATGAGAAAGTGTATGTCTTCATACCTGTCCATCACTTGACATATATTTTCTTTTTCATTGAAACCAAATGTACACAAAATGAAATGTTCATATCTTAAGTATGTGATTCAGTGAATTTGGATAAGTGTATATACATCCTGTAAATACCACCACAATTAAGTTATAGATATTTCCATCATCCCAGGCTGTTTCCTCACACCTTCTTCAGTCAACAGCCACCCATGATGGCCCCCACTGTTCTGATTTTTATCATATTAAAAGGTTTTTTTTGTTCTGCTTCAGATATACGGAATCCTGTAGTATGTTCTTTGTGTCTGACTTCTTTTACTAAAAATAATATTTTTGAGATTCAGCTATATTGTTTGAGTATCACTAAGTTGTTCCTGTATTGTGAAGTAGTATTTTATTATGTGAAAATACCTCGAATGATCTTTTTATTTTCCTGTTCATGTATGAACATTTGGGCTTTTTCAGTTGGGAGCTATTATGAAAAAATTACTATAAAACATTCTTATACAAGTTTTGTAGAAATGCTTTTGTATCTCTTAAGTAAACATCTAGAAGTAGAATTGTTGGGTCATGTGGTATGTAAATGTTCAACTTTAAAATAAATTGCCAAATGATTTGCTAAAGTGGTTCTAACAAGCAATTTATGATGGTTCCAGGTTTCAGTTTACAATAGCAATACTAAATTTAGATATATACTGCTAAAAATGATTTTAATTTTTAAAGATAAGAGAATTTTTATGAATATTCAAGATCTAGACATCTTTAGATATATTTGACTAGACCACAGAAAAGTACATAATAACTTCAATGAAAATGCCCTCTGACCTAATTGCTAGAGTGAATATTACTAGATGTTCAAAAAGCATTCTTAAGACTTTATATGTCATCTCATAATTTTAAAGTAGGCTCATTTGCTTTTATTTTTAGAGTTCTTCTTCACACAGCTTTATTTGTTATATATTTTTTGAACAATATGTTTGATTTATTCAAATTTTTCTGAAAGTCTTATAAACCTTGGTATTTTGTGCTCTAAATACAAAATAAATTGAAAATAACAAGAGGAAAACAAAACAAGTGCATCTTGGATTTTTGTACTGGTAACAAACTTCTCAAAACAACTTTAATTATCATTTTTAAAGAATCTTTAAGTTTTGGAATTTCTTGAAGCTATAAGATCTTTAAGATGAACTAGAAACTTTTTCCAGAATGTATTAATTACAAGTCAAATGCACATTATAGTGTGGAAAAAACATAAGAGAGCAAATGACCTTTAATCACCAGAAGTAATGTAATGTGTTGGTTGATGCCACTTTTCTCATTAGCTTTGCTGTACATCAGGAAAATAGTCAAACCAGTGTTCTTTACCCACACAGTATCTGTTGCCCTTTATTCTTGTGAGAGATTGATTCCTCTATGTCAGAAACCCAACAATTTAACTGAGCTCTCGGCTGAAAGTTGTCATGAGATTTTCCAGACAGCTCCATAATATTGACATCTTGCTGACCTTTTCAGTAATCTGTAATTGGGCTATGTGGACATTTTTTCTTTCATATTTCTTACTTTTGACAAATACATAAAGAGATGATGGAATCTTTTAAAGGTCACAGAGATTTTAAGGGGAAGATAGTGAGCTAACACAAGCAAAGCATTTTACGCTAATGATCAATGTAGATCACTAAGAAATGGTTTTATAATAAGAAGGAAAAAAGTTTTTGGCTATCACATTTGACTCCTACTATGAAGAACTTACTTCTGAGAACTTTTCATTATTATAACAACTACCTGGAAATTCTTCGTTTATAATTATATATCTGGAATATTAGTGGGTTAGACTTCTTGGAAACATAATATTAAAAGAATTTTTGTGCATAGAGTGCATAACCTTTCTAGTTTTTAATGGGTATATTATACAACTCTCTTTCTCTTCTTTGCAATCTGCAAATTTGTAATCTGCAAATTAGAGCAGATATATTTAACTTTTGTTTGTCTTTTTATTTTTTGAAATGTGGAAAATTTCAAATGGAGTTTAGGCAAGTTTCCTAAATTATAGCAGAAATAGAATAAGAATCCCAGGTATTTCAATCCAAATTGTTTCCCCTTTTTACTCTTTCTCTCTATTATCAAATAGTTATAGAAGATTAATATGTTGGGTTTGGAGAAAGATGTGACTATTAAAAACTACTTAAGGAATTGTTGTTAAATGTTGGAGCTGAAAACTGTGTGAAAATTTCATCCCCTAAGACATTTGTTTCTGAATTAATTGACTGGACCTTTCAGGACCTATGACTAAAAGGAGTTTGTATATGGTGGAGAGAGGTCCTGGATAGTTCTAACACAGACAAAACTTGGGAGCTATTCCTGACTTCTTCCCTGTCCTCATTCATCATGTTGCCAATTATAATAAAAGGTATTTTTTTAACCTATTCATCCATTCACAAATATTTATTGATTACCTACCGTCTGTCTCTCCTTATTCTACATGCTTTGTATACAAATTCCCAGCTCCCATGGATGGAGGTAGGGAAACAGATTATAAGCAAAATAATTAAATAAAATAGATGGAGTAATATGTAGGAACAATAATAGGGTAGGAAGGAGAATAAAGAAGATTGCAAGGACTGTAATTTTATATTTGATGCCCAAGAAAGGCTTCTATGAAAATGTTATATTTGAGTAAAGACCTGAAGGATAAAAATGAGTGAAACTTACAGATATTTGGTGGACCAGCACTGAAAGGAGAAGAAGAAAAATCACAAAGTCCCCGAGGCAGAGGCGATGTATTAGATATTAGATATATATTTTGAAAGGAAAGCCAACTGAATTTGCCAAAGTATTCGATGTGATGTGTGAAAAAATAGGGGAAAGCAGTCAAGAATACTCAAGTTTTTGGTTTCAGAAACTGGAAGGATAGAGTTGCCATTAACTGGTATGGGCAAGACTTTCCATGGCTACTGCTATATTTTTAATTCAAGCCCTTGTAATTTCTCAACAGGAGGCTACAACAATCTCCTCATCGCTCTCTATTCTATTGTTGACATCTCCCAAACTACTCTCTACCCCATCACCAGTTTTCTCCTTTCTAAAGCACATCTGATCTTATCATGCCTATGTTTGAAATCTTTCAATAACTTTTTTCGTTTTTAAAATTTTTATTTTATATTGGACTATAGTTGATTTACAAGGTTGTGTTAGTTTCAGGTGTACAGCAAAGTGATTCAGTTCTGCATATACATATATATATATAATCTTTTCCCATTTAGGTTATTACAGACTATTGAGCAGAGTTCCCTGTGCTATACAGTAGGTCCCTGTTGGTTATCTATTTTAAATACAGTAGTGTGTACATGTCAATCCCAATCTCCCAATTTATCCCTCCCCCACACCTTTCTCCTTTGGTAACCATAATTTTGTTTTCTAAGTCTGTGAGTCTGTTTCCCTTTGTAAATAAGTTAATTTGTATCGTTTATTGTTTTTTGTTTTTTAGATTCCGCATATAAGCTATATCATATGATACAACCCAATCAAAAAATGAGCAGAACACCTAAACAGACATTTCTCTAAAGAGGACATACAGATGGCCAAGAGGCACATGAAAAGATGCTCAACATCTCTAGTTATTAGAGAAACGAAAATCAAAACTACAATGAGATATCACCTCACAACAGTCCGAATGGCCATCATCAAAAAGTCTACAAACAGTAAATGCTGGAGAGGGTATGGAGAAAAGGCAACCTCCTACACTGTTTGTGGAAATGTAAATTGGTACAGCTACTATGGAGAACAGTACGGATACTCCTTTAAAAACTAAAAATAGAGCTACCATATGACCCAGCAATCCCATTCCTGGGCATATATCTGGAGGAAACCATGGTTTGAAAGGATACATGCACCCCAGTGTTTAATAACTCTTACGTGACTCTGGACAGAGATCCAAACTCTCTTTTGGCTCTGTGCCTTTAATCTTACTGCTTCCTGTGAAGATAACACCCTTCTTTCATTTTTTACTTAATTCAACTCCCTTTCTTTCCTTCTTTTTCTTTCTTTCTTGCTTTTTCTTTCTTTCCTTCCTTTTTATTGTTTAACTTTTATTTTTTTTCAATATCCAAGTGTGGCTCTTACTCATCCAGCAAAATTTCCCTCAGTTTCTAAAATACATCAGGCATAAAATGTATTATCCTGTATTGCAATTTACCTTTGACTTATGTTACTTAAAATTCTTATTGAAATGTATAGTTATGTGCAATAATGTTTTAAAATGCAAGATTCTCCCTGCTTACAAAGAAAGCACTAGATTATTTTATATGTGAAGTATTTTTTTGCTACTTAAAAATTTGTACTCATCACCTAAGTATGAAAGCCTAAATCCTATAATTTCCTTTGGCATGTTTTATAATGTCATATAAATGACATCAGAGTAAGAAATTATGTTAGTTATCTAATGCTGCCTAATATATCATCCCACACTTAGTGACTTAAAGCAACAATGATCATTTATTATATCTCACTGTGTGTGGGGGTTATGAATTCAGGGATAATTCAGTGGGGGAAGTTCTAGTTTGGAGTGTCTTATGAGTTTGCTATTATTTAAAGGCTTGACTAATGCTGGAGAGTCTAATTTATGTGGTTTACAAATGGCTTCTCCATGCAAGTCTCAGCAGGACACAGAAGCCAGATTTTTCCAGAGTGACTGAAACAAGAGTAACCAATATGGAAGCCTTTATGCCTTGATCACACATAACTGTATTTACCTATGCAAGTTTTTCAGTACTCTTAATAATGTCCATGTTTATTGTGTTACTTACATTGGGCAGCCAGCCATGATTCTGTGTAGGAGGAGACCACTCACATTTGTAAATATCAGTAGACTCGGATTGTTATCTATTGGTCTATTCTTGGAGAAAGAATATTATAGATTTCCTTCTGGGCTCCAATGATTTACGTTCTTCCCATGTTCAAAATATTCTCACCCACAGAGGATGTATAGCTCAGTGGTAGAGCATTTGACTGCAAAATACTCTCACCCTCATCCAAGACTCCCAAAGCCATCTTATTACAGCAGCAGCTCCAACTCTAAGGTCTCACCATCTAAACTAATCCAGGTGTGGAAGTGTGTGTCTTATAGTTTCTCAAGTGTAGCCCCTTAAGATAAGAAGACTTGTAAATTAAAGAGATAAATTATTTGCCTCCCTGTGTGTCATGCACCCAACATAGTGTCCTACCATTATAGAACAAGAGTAGGATCATTTATTATAAATAGTCTCACTCAGAAAAGGGAAACACAAGAGGCACACAGGAGTTGCTATTCTATAGCAATTTTGAAACCTGCTGGGCATTTCTTTGTACTTCCTTGATTAGGACTCAGTCCTACTACTCTCTGGTAATAGATCTCTATATCTCTTGGCTCCATTCTCTAGGGTTCCACCTTCTTAACTCTTAGGGTTCTTTTTTCCATAAATGATATCCCACATTTACAAATGAGTAGGTATTTATAGACAAAAAATTAATAGTCAATCTAAGAAAGAAATACAGAATTTTAGTCCACCCAACCTAAGGATTATGATCCAGGAGAAAGTGTTTAAGAAAGCTCTGAGGACTCTTCTGAAGAGGTAAGGGGAAAGGCCAGTATATATGTGATTTGGGGAAAGGGGGTACATTCAATCAATCACACATCTCAGTAGAAGGTCATTGCTATTTCTGAGGAACAGGTATCATAATCGTTTGGGTGCCTTTCTAAGTATGGGAAGATGAGAGAAACTGGGTTCATAAAATTTTCTCCTGAAAATATTTCCTATCTGAGGTTCTGCCAGTTTTCCCAGAGCACAAAGTGCCTCATTCTGATTGTTGCTCCAAATTTCTTTCAGAGTGTACTGTAGGTCAGCAACTGCATTGGCCAGTGACTTGATTCTTGTAGAACTGGATGGTGGGTAATATTCTTTATTTTACAATACCCTCCCTTTTGTTCTTAATTTTGACCAAGATTTGGGAAGCATTTGTCCCATGGCCCTAGAAATGCTCATTCCAAGGTCAGGATTTCCTTGATAGGCCACTCGATGTGCTATTACTGGATTAGACCCAGTTAAGAGTAGCTAAAATCTTCTGAACCACATGTCTTACATGTGGTATGTATAGGAAATCACTCCCTGTTGTTGCTTCTTCCCATATCTAGAGTTTCATTATTGCAATCACTGATTTCGTAGAATTATACATTTGGTCAACTGTTTCAAGTCACCTAGTCATCACTATTTTTATTGGAGGCTCAGTCATACATTTGGTAACGCAAGAAACAATAACTTGTAAAATAGGTAGATTACAATTAACATATCTAGTGACTTTAATAACCACATAAGTAAGTATTTAAGCTAAAAACTTTTATTAGGTGCAGCCCAGTACATTCCCGAGTCATCTGACCCAGTCTGTTCTGTACCAATTGCTGTCTTTAAGGGAAATGATATATTGGCATTGTACATAAAGTTCACCAAAGATATCTGCATGTACAAAGTGAGTGGTAGGTCATCGTGACCCCTTACAGCATTGAGAAAAGAATGCTATCTTCTAAGGAGTTACATGGCTGGTGCCAGAAGAAAAATTAATCCTTATGGTTGAGCAGGTATTTCTGCCATGGGGATGTCTGGTTAAATTCTTCTTGTCTTAAAATATGAATTTTATTTCATCAGCATCTTAGTACATTAGAGCTGCTATATAAAACAGAATGCCATGGGCTAGATGGCTTATCAACAATAGAAATTTATTTTTCACTGTCCTGGGGACTGGGAATTCCAAGAACAAGGTGTTGTCAGCTTTAATGTCTGGTGAAGGCCTGCTTCCTGATTCATAGATGGCCATCTTCTTGCTGTGTCCTCACATGGTGAAAGTGGCACGGGAACTTCCTGGGGTCTCTTTTATAAGGGCACTAATCCCATTCATGAGAGCTTTGCCTTCATAACCTAATCACCTTCCAAAGGTTTCACCTTCAAATACCATCATGTTGAGAATTAGGTTTCAACTTATGAATTCTGGGGGGACATAAACATTTAGTCTATAGCAGTAGGTTTCTTAGACTGCTTTCTGTGTGTAGAAGTTTGGGGTTCCAAGACCTATTTTCATCTGGGATGTTTCTGCTTTTTTCAATCCAAGCCAATACAATTCTCTTAAAAACTTTGTAGTCTCTTGAATATTTCTGAGTTTACTCATTTGTCAAAAGACAACACTAACAAATTCCTCTGGGGAAAGCTCTTCTCTACCTTAGGTTTCTGTTGAGACTTCAGAGGGACAACTCTCCCAGCATTCTTAGCTGTGTGGTTTAAGAGAGGAGATATAGTTGGCACACATTTAAAATGTTTTGAGGGCTGAGACACTCCCAGAATGACTTAAATATTTATTGAGGCTTTCTCTTCTAAGAAACTCTGGTGAAATGTATTTAAATAAAATATATTACCTAAGCAAGTTAATACCCCAGAGCCAAGGCATAAATGATTTATAAAGAAACAAAAGTTACTTACGGAAAGTACACATATGACTGGAAAATTTAAATTTTGAAAACAGGGAAAGGGAGTTTTTTAGTTCCAGAGGGTGTGTGTGTGCACGTGTGTGCATGCATGTGTGTGGGTTGATGTGGGAGGATGGTGATGGGGAAAAATGATGAAATAACATCAGAATACTCAGAAACATTACCTACCAAGAGTAAAAATTATTTATTTTCATTTTCTCTATAAAGATTGTGGGAAATCTCAACTTACATCAGTTACAGGACAATTATAGGTATCCAGGTGCTCTGATTTATAGCTAAGCTCATAAAATGCCATAAGGTTAACAAAATAAAGGACTAATTATTCTTCCTTTTTTTTTTTTTTTTACCAAAACCTCTCTGAATTAGATATTTGTCTGTGTCTCAAAAGACACTAATTAAAATTATCCAGAGAGGTTTTATTTGTATGTATGGTTTTGAGGCAAATATGGACAGCAGTAAGAAAATAATTTGATAATCTACGAGTATCAATATATTGTAAGTAATATCCCTCCCCTACAATTACTATGAAAATGTCAGAAATTGCAAATGAATGAATAAAATAACAAGACCAAATAAGCATGAAAACTGGTTTAATAACCTTAGCTATCAAACTAATTGTGAATAACTGGAAACACTTCATTCAGAACTGTTTTATAGAGTGATTAAACGTGATTTGCATAATTTTGTTTTAGAGTGAAAATAGGTCTGAAATACTTTGTAAAATGGAAGCAGAAAAGCACATCTGAACCAAATATTTGACACAGCAGTGTGGGAGAATTAAAATTTCATTTTATATAATTAAATGGAAAACATATCTAAAACAATTTATTCCATGTATTTATTCTTCTAGTCATTAAATCAGCCATTCATTCAACAAATACTTTGAACTAGCTCTTGCCAGGTTTCAGTATGGAAATTCTCATATAATTGCCAAAATGCAAATTGGCCTCACTGAAAGAGAAAATAAACAAATAAACATTCTACATGTAAGTAAAATTTTAAAGGCCAACAATGTGCTGAGTAGTCCACTTAGAGTAAATGAATGATTTATTTTATAGCTAGAATTTCAAAGTCTTTAATAGACTAGTAGATTTCTACCATATTAGGTTTTTTAAATTGCAAAATTACTAACACTGAAGAGAGGATAAATAGTCCAAAAGGACAGAAAATAGTTTTTTTAAATAGATCTTTATTGTAGTATAATTGTTTCACAATACTGTGTTAGTTTCTGTTGTACACCGAAGTGAATCAGCCATATGCATACATATGTCCCCATATCCCCTCTCTCTTGAGCCTCTCTTCCATCGTCCTGATACCACCCCTCTAGGTCATCGCAAAGCACGGAGCTGATCTCCCTGTGCTATGCTGCTGCTTCCCACTAGCTATTTTACATTTGGTAGTGTATATATGTCGATGCTACTCTCACTTCACCCCAGCTTCCCCCTCCCACCCCATGTCCTCAAGTCCATTCTCTATGTCTACATCTTTTGTTCCTGCCCTGTAGCTGGTTCATCAGTACCATTTTTTGGGTTTTTTTAGATTCCATATATATGCGTTAGCATATGGTATTTGTTTTTTTCTTTCTGATTTACTTCACTTTGTATGACAGACTCTAGGTCCATCCACCTCACTAGAAATAACTCAATTTTGTTCCTTTTTATGGCTGAGTAATATTCCATTGTATATATGTGCCACATCTTCTTTATCCATTCATCTGTCAATGGACATTTAGGTTGCTTCCATGTTCTGGCTATTGTAAATAGTGTTGCAATGAACATTGTGGTACATGTCTCTTTCGGAATTATGGTGTTCTCAAGGTATATGTCCGGTAGTGGGATTGCTGGGTCATATGGTAGTTCTATTTTTAGTTCTTTAAGGAACCTCCATACTGATTTCCATAGTGGCTCTATCAATTTACATTCCCACCAACAGCGCAAGAGGGTTCCCTTTTCACCACACCCTTTCCAGCATTTATTGTTTCTAGATTTTTTGATAATGGTCATTCTGACCAGCGTGAGGTGATACCTCATTGTAGTTTTGACTTGCATTTCTCTAATGATTAGTGATGTTGAGCATTCTTTCATGTGTTTGTTGGCAATCTGTATATCTTCTTTGGAGAAATGTCTGTTTAGGTCTTCTGCCCATTTTTTGATTGGGTTGTTTGTTTTTTTGATATTGAGCTGCATCCGCTGCTTATAAATTTTGGAGATTAATCCTTTGTCAGTTTCTTCATTTGCAAACATTTTCTCCCATTCTGAGGATTGTCTTTTTGTCTTGTTTATGGTTTCCTTTGTTGTGCAAAGGCTTTTAAGTTTAATTAAGTCCCATTAGTTTATTTTAGTTTTAATTTCCGTTACTCTAGGAGGTAGGTCAAAAAAGATCTGGCCATGGTTTATGTCAAAGAGTGTTTTTCTTATGTTTTCCTCTAAGAGTTTTATAGTGTTTGGTCTTACATTTAGGTCTTTAATCCATTTGGAGTTCATTTCTGAGTATGGTGTTAAGTAGTGTTCTAATTTCATTCTTTCACATGTAGCTGTCCTGTTTTCTCAGCACCACTTATTGAAGAGACTGTCTTTTCTCCATTGTATGTTCTTGCCGCCTTTGTCATAAATTAAGTGACCAAGTGTGCCTGGGTTTATCTCTGGGCTTTCTATCCTGTACCATTGATCTATATTTCTGTTTTTGTGCCAGTACCATACTGTCTTGCTTACTGTAGCTTTGTGGTATAGTTTGAAGTCGGGGAGCCTGATTCCTCCAACTCCATTTTTCTTTCTCAAGATTTCTTTGGCTGTTTGGGGTCTTTTGTGTTTCCATACAAATTGTATTTTTTTTTTTTTTTTTTTTGGTTCTAATTCTCCAAATAATGCCATTGGTAGTTTGATAGGGATTGCATTGAATCTGTAGATTGCTTTGGGTTGTATTGTCATTTTCACAATATTGATTCTTCCAATCCAGGAACATGATATATTTCTCCATCTGCTTATGTCATCTTTGATTTCTTTCATCAGTGTTTTATAGTTTTCTGAGTACAAGTTTTTCACCTCATTAGGCAGGTTTTTTCCTAGGTATTCTTTTTGTTGCAATGGTAATTGGGAGTGTTTCCTTAATTTCTCTTTCTTATTTTTTGTTGTTGGTGTATAGGAATGCCAGAGATTTCTGTGCATTAATTTTGTATCCTGCACCCTTACCAACTTTGTTGATTAGTTCTAGTAGTTTTCTGCTGGCATCTTTAGGATTTTCTATGTATAGTATCATGTCATCTGCAAACAGTGACAGTTTTACTTCTTCTTTTCTGATTTGGATTCCTTTTATTTCTTTTTCCTCTCTGATTGCCATAGGTAGGACTTCCAAAACGATGTTGAATAAGAGTGGCGAGAGTGGACATCCTTGTCTTATTCCTGATCTTAGTGGAAATGCTTTCAGTTTTTCACCATTGAGTATGATTCTTGCTATGGGTTTGTCATATATGGCCTTTATTATGTTGAGGTAGGTTCCCTCTATGCCCATTTTCTGGAGAGTTTTTATCATAAATGGGTGTTGAATTATGTCAAAAGCTTTTTCTGCATCTATTGAGATGATCATATGGTTTTATTCCTTAATTTGTTAATGTGGTGTATCACATTGATTGATTTGCATATATTGAAGAATCCTTGCATCCTTGGGATAAATCTCACTTGATCATTGTGTATGATCCTTTTAATGTGTTGTTGGATTCTGTTTGCTAGTATTTTGTTCAGGATTTTTGCATCTATGTTCATCAGTGATACTGGTCTATAATTTTCTTTTTTTGTGATATCTTTTTCTGGTTTTGGGATCAGGGTGATGGTGGCTTCGTAGAATGAATTTGGGAATGTTTTTCCCTCTGCAATTTTTTGGAAGAGTTTGAGAAGGATCAGTGTTAGCTCTTCTCTAAATGTTTGATAGAATTCGCCTGTGAAGCCATCTGGTCCTGGGTTTTTGTTTGTTGGAAGATTTTTAATTACAGTTTAAATTTCATTACTTGTGATAGGTCTGTTTATATTTTTTAATTTTTCCTGGTTCAGTCTTGGAAAATTGTACATTTCCAAGAATTTGTCCATTTCTTCGTGGTTGTCCATTTTATTGACATATAGTTGTTCCCAAAACCTATGGGATGCAGCAAAAGTAGTTCTAAAAGGGAAGTTTATAGCAATTCAATCTCACTTCAAGGAACAAGAAAAATCTCAAATAAACAATCTTACCCTACACTTAAAACAACTAGAGAAAGAAGAAGAAAGAAAACCCAAAGTCAGAAGAAAGAAAGAAATCATAAAACTCAGAGCAGAAATAAATGAAATAGAAATGAAGAAAACAATAGCAAATAAAATTAAAAACTGGTTCTTTGAGAAGATAAACAAAATTGATAAACCCTTAGCTAGACTCATCAAGAAAAAATGGGAGAGGACGCAAACCAATAAAATTAGAAATGAAAATGGAGAAATTACAACTGACACCATAGAAATAGAGGATTATAAGAGACTACTTTTCCAATCTTTGATGCTGTCTCAGCCAGGGAAAATGAATATGAGCAAATGCATTTCTCTGTATGCCAATTTTATTAATAAAATGCACTTTCTTTCTAGACTCACTAACTAAAGTAGAACAAATAGCCTAAGAAGACTATTTGGGATAGATGACATTTTTAACATATCCAGGGCAACAAGGTTTATCCTTGTTCTGTATTATGTGGGGCTCTAAAGTATTTTCCTGACACTATTACTCACTTTTCTTAGTCTAGCTCTGAACAAAAGTGATTGAACTTTAGTGCACAGGGATGTGAATAGCTAGTTTCAAAGTTTTGAAGAAATCATAGCATAGCAGGAGAAACTAAACAGCAGCAAGGAAGAATGATAAGAGCTGAAGGATTTGACTGGTCTGTTAACATCTCCCCTTTCTTTTCATTCCTAATACAGACTTTTCAAATGCAGGTAGGAAGTGCTAGTGAACGTAGACAAGCTTAGGATCAGTCATCCTATATACTAGCGTTGTCTTTATTTGCTTAGTAATAGTTAAAATAACTATAATTTTAAGTTGCTTGATATTGCAAGGCATTGCTCTAAACATTAAAAGTATCTTTAACCCATATGGTAGTTAATTTGATCTTCATTTTGTAGATGAGAAAATTGAATCTTAGGTGAGTTGAATATTTTGCTCAGGTTTCTATGGGCAATATATTGCAGAATTGGATTTGGAATTAAGACTGAACCCAAAACAATTAGGCCACACTTAAGGACAGTTCCTTGTTTTGCAAAATCTAAAGCTGAGAGAATTTTGAGGTCTACTTACTGAGAAAGAAACTCCAAAACTAAAAACACTGAATTAGACATGTCACAATGCATTATGTCACAATACATTATGACCTCTGGCCCTGCACTTTCAGGTCATGATTATGGGTAGTTTGGCACAATGAGCAGTAAGAGTGTTACTGGAAGTTATGCTTCCTTTGGGATGACCAGCAATTACTTAGGCATACATAGAGTTAACTGCAAGCCCCCTCCATATATTCCACTATACCTCGATTGATTATATACCTTGTTGTGCTCTGGACAATACTCGTTCTCATGTATTGTTCCAGTGTGTTTATTAATTATCAAGTGTATCTAAATTTGAATAAACCAAACAATCACCCCAACTAAAACTGAACTGCACCAACCCTAACTCACACCTTAGCTAGAGAGAAAATTCCTTCCAGTTTTAACAAATATACAATAACCAATCATCATCTGTGTTGACTTCTAGATACTTAAATAATTTTTTAGTAGTTTAAATTCTTAAAAATATGTTTGATTTCTACAGAAAGTTTGAAGAGTGATGAATTTATTTCTGGACTTAATAGAAGAAAAATAACAGTGAATAGTTGAATCTAGAAATAAAAAGGAAAAGAAAAAGCACAAGCAGCAATAAAAATAAGAGACAGGATACATCCTCAGTCATCAGGCCATACACTCTAAGAGTAGCAACCAAAGAGAAAAAAAAAAAACCCAGAAGATTAAAGAATGATATGGCACAACTTCTCATTCCATCTCTACCTTCTAGATATGAAAGCAGATAAAGTCAGTGAATTAACAAAATCCCTACTGTTGTTTCTCAAACCTTCTAATTTGAACAAAGCAAGATGAAGGTCGAAAGAGGCAGCCAGGGGAGTAGCCTAGTGAAATTTTTTACAGTACAAGTTTATAACCCGCATCAAAATCCTCCAAGAGAAGAAAGAACTGCTAGGGGGAACATAATTTTCCAGCACTTTCTACAGATTTGTGGGAACAATTTGAAGTCCAAATATATTCCAATATGGGAGAGACATAGGGACCCTGACTAGGAGGGATGCGAACATTTTACAAAACTTCAGAAGTGAGTGTGGACCCAGTACCCCATAAAGGCTTACAGCTACCCAACTTAGCTACCCACTCTTCCTCCCCTTGCACTGTTGGGTTCAAAATGGCAAGAACATCTCCAGAAACCAATCACAGCCTTTAGCTCAAAGTATAAGACAAGTAGGTTACATATCATGAAAAAGTATGTCAAAAATAGTTCATGTGTGTGGCACCTGAGAACAATGTTCATGTGAATGATGCTTGAAATAACCATAAATAGCACAGTGACCATGCCATTGAATTACAACTACAGCAAAACAAGAAAGAGACAAGAAATAGCATACAGAAGAGAGATAAAGAATCTCATTTAAAAAAATTAGTTTAAATTTTATCAAAATGGAGGCATGGTTTTTAAAGTGGTCATATAGAGCAGTCTACATCCTGATTCTCACGGAAAGACCTTCAAACACATTTAGGAATTTTTCCCCATATTTAACTTCATTTTTAAAAATATTACATGTACAGTACAATATAAAGCTTTATAAGTTGTGAACATTATTGACTTTTTCTAACGGTTGATAAGGGTTTTAAGCAATTAAACTACTTTTCCCCAATACATTTGTATGCCTGTTTAATGTTAAAAGATTGTTCAAATTTTTTCATTACTATGATTAGGTGAAAGTAGTATGATTGTATATATTCTTTCCTTTAGAACTTCACGTTATGAAACTTTTCAATTTCCTTGAATCTTTGGATAAGTCTTTCTATACTTTCTATCACCCCTTATAATCTGATTCTCCAAAAAAATTTTTTCCAATAACTTGTCTGACAACATATCTGATCCTTTTTATTGCCTCACAGTATCTCCCCATATATCCTTTATCGTCATGCTTTGATTCTATGCTAGCACTGACTGCTTTCAAGGTCTGCTACAGGATGCCATTCTGGAAATTCTCTTCATTTTTTTTTTTTCTCATGTTAGATCCCCGATTTCTCTGATTCTATTTATTACTTCTTCATTTTAAGGAAGCTATCTCTATAGGCTGTTAAAAATGGTATTTGGCTTTAATTCTCTTACAGGTGAATCAAAATAAATGGGAAACAGATATTGTTTAAAGCACACATATTTCCTCTGAAGACTTTATGAAATTAAGAAGATATTCAAAGACAATATTCTATTAGCTAATTTCCAGGAAAACAAAAGTAAAAATGCCACTTTTTGTTGTTTATATTAAAAATTAGTTCCACAGATTTATAGTAACATATATTACACTATAAATTGTATAAATTGTGTAATTATTTGGTAAGTATAACTAGTGTGAACTGTTTAGGCTTAAGTTTAGCTCTAAGAGAAAACCTCCAAACAATAGTGACCTAAACGCAAAAGATTATTTCTCTCTCATTCAATATATCCATCCTAGCATTATATCAAATAGGTAATAGAAGCACACAGAAAATTAAATTTGTATATTACATTTGATCATGTGAGTCTAATTTTACACCTTTATTAGAATATAATCTAAGGACAAATGCAAAGAGTTCTTCCACTATTAACAGGTTTGAGGTGTTGGTGGTATTCATGTAGAAACTACAGAAGAAGTTTGTGTATAATGTAGTTGGGGTGAATGAATACATATTTTGATGTTTGAAATCAGATTTTTACTGTGGGAGAAGGGTGTATTAATAAAGAGTGGGTGAGGCTGAAGAACCCTGTGGTGCTGGATTTCAGTTGGAGATATCGATGTGAATGCATGAGTTTTAGAACTGTATATTTCTCATCTCGGTTTACTGAAAAAGGCTATAAGCGATAACCACATAAGCTTATCTAGAGCAGATCATGTTTTCTAAAAACCTGGTCCCACTAACAGGAACCAGTCACTTTAGAGAAATACCTGATTCCAAATACAAAACATATAAATGATGAGGTGAGCCCAGGATATCTTACCATACCAGAAAACAAGAGATATTCAAAGAATGATGGGTACCTGTCAAAAACAACGACAGATCTGGTGTGAATATGCTTCCGCACTGAGCATCTAATTTGGGTATAAAAAAGAAAAATAATGGGACCGAATTATAACACATCAAATAACAAACAATCCATACGTCCTACATGCTAATCAAAAAGAGAGTTTGCTGAGAAAGCTAGCTAATATGTGTAGAAGAAATAATATTTTTTTAAAAATTGCCATCTTGCAAACACCTTTGTATTATTAATTGACTCAGGCAAGGCTGATCAGTGGATGCTAAAACCATTGGGTGAAAAGTTGATAAAGAACAGGATATTCACAAAGCCTGCAAATATCACCTCACAGAATATTTAATGATTTCAAAGTGAAAGGGACGTCTGCAAAAGAGAAATCTGGTAGGTTAAATTTAAGTCACCAAACTTAGCATCACAATATATGACCTGCTGACATGTATGCCTCATAGAGTGAGGCAATGTGAAGTATGAGGTTGAGTACTGTCACCCATGTAATAGCATGCCCAAAACATATAACCTGAGTCAATTTATGTGGAAAGATTCCAGAATGTTTTATTCTACAAGAAAGATTGCCTGAGCACTTGAAAATAAAAGTCATGTAAAATGAAAACAGAGTGAGGCAATCTATTCTACATCAAAGGAGATTCAGGATAAAAACTAAATGTAATTTGTAATCCTTGTTTGGGTCTTGGTGAGAGAAAAAGCTGAACAGGAGAAATTTTGTGATAAATGAAAATGTTTGATTGTGAGCTGTTTTAAACATAACACTACCTAAAATATTCAACAACATTCACTCAACAACATTGTTGAGTGTGATGATATTATGGCGGTTATTTAGAATAATTTCCAATTTAGGAGATGTATGCTAATATTTAGAGGTGAAGGGTCATGATGTCTACATCTTATTTTCAAATGTTTGAGCAAACAAATAGTATGTCCGTGTGTATGTGTATTTCTTCCTGCATTCAGCTTGGTAAATCATGTTTTTCAAAAAATTTATCTTTATTATCTAAGTTGTCAAATTTATGAGCACACTATCCTATAATTTTTTTAATAAATTTTTGGAAATACTATCCTCTTATCTTTTTAACAAAGGGTCCCTAGTGATATCCCATTTTCATTCCTAGTGCTGTTATTCTGTGTTTTCTTTCTTTTTTTCCTCTATGACTAGTCTTGCTAGTGGCTTATCAGAACCAGTATTTGGCTTTGTTGATTTTCTTTACAGTATGTCTACTTTATATTTTATTGATTTCTGCTTGATAATTTCCTTCGTTCTAAGGTCTTTAAAGATAATTTTCTGGATTTTTGTGGTTTCTTAAAATAAAGTATGTGTCATTCAACTTTTCTTCTTTTGTAATATATACGTTTAAAGCTTAAAACGTATTTCCATTACTACTTAACTACGTTCTCCAACTTTGGATATGATATATTTCAATATCATTAAGTTCAACCTAGTTTTTAATTTTCTTTGTGATACCCTCTGTGACATGTGGATTTTTAGAAGGGCTTTGCTTAATTTCTAAATATCTGGAGGTTATTCAAAATGTGTTCTATTTTAGTAAATGCTCTTTCTTCATTTGAAAAATATATGTGTGTTCTCACATGTTAGATGCAGGATTTGATATGTGTCTATTAAATCAATGTAATGTGTTTCGTGTTAAAGAAGGAGTGTTAGAACCTCCAATTTTTTGACTTTGTATATTTCCCTTTTTAGATTTGCCGGTTTCTGCTTCATGAATTTGGAAGTTATATTATTAGGTGCATATACATTTCGGTTGTTATGCCCTCCTGGAGGACTGATCTTATTCATCATTATTTTTTGTAATACCCCTTGGCTTTAAATTTATTTTGCCTGATATGAATATAGCCAAGTCAGTCCTTTTTGTTGTTGTTATTTTTTATATAATTACATGGTACAACATTTTCCATAATTTTATTTTTAAACTATCTGTGTCCTTGCATTTAAAGTGTATATTTAAAGCACATAATTGGGTTTTAGTTTTTTCATTCATATTAATGATTTTTACCTTTTAATTGGAGTATACAGAGGATCTTGTGTTTGCCTCAAACATTTAGAATGTCCATTTGATTCTTTCATATGGATGTCTGTTAAAAATTGTCATCTATTCATCAATTTTGTCTTTTTCTCATTGTCTTGCATATATCAATAATAATTATATTAAACTTTTCATTATCCACTATCTGGGTCATCTACAAATCTGTTTATATTATTCATTTTTAAAAACAAAATTATTGGCCACATTTTCTTGCCCTTTATAAGGCTAGAACATTTCCATTGTTTGCTAGATAATATTTAAAAGAACCATGGAGGGCATCACAGATTGGGTTAGGTTTTTGTTTTGTTACCCCTTCAGTAAGACAACTCTTCTCTTTTCTCTCATTCCCTTCTCAGCTGTGGCCATCCAGATTTTGACTGAAAGTTTGGCTGGTCTCTTTCTTCTCAGTCCTGAATGTCTGCAGAAGAGTAGTTTCTGCCCTTTGTGGGTTATCAGCTTAGTTCTTTAGTCTTCCTTCCCATCCATCTTCAAATGATAGTTTACATATTAAAAGAATATTGGTTATATATTTAGGGTGGCCTTCTACCCTCTGTGCAAACTGTCTCCTACACGCTGTGAGAATGTGGGATATTTCTGCCTTTTAAAAACCGTTCACCTCTTCCCTAGTCTCGCATTTTCCTGAGCAATACCACATGCCCTATAGGGAAAACTGCGATTTGTTTAGAGTTCTTTTAGTTTCCAGTGTGTCATATTAGCCCCAAGAGACAACGAATAGTTGGTTTCTCTTTTGCCCTGTTAGAGGCTGTCTGCCAGGGCTAAGCTTGATCCTCATCTGTGTACCAAAGTGATTAAGGCTGCAAGGCATGAAAACGTCCTGTGAACATCTGCTTACTTATGAAGGATTTTTCTGTGTCTGGAATTTTAATTTCATTCTTCTTGCCTCTACAAGTCTCTGAGATCTGTAAAATATGATTTTACAAAATTTATCTATTTCTTTTTAATAATTGCACCAGGCTTTTTGTTACTTACTATATTTTACTTAGAAATGAAAATCCTTCCTCTTTCCAAAAATTTTTTTGTAATTACCATCTTACTCTGTTCTTTTATGTTTATTCTATGTGTTAGCAATCCTATTTCTTTTTTATTTTATATGTTCTAGAAATTATATATGAAATTAACTCAAATTATATTATACTGTATTTTTATTTTTTTTGTTCAACTTTATGTTAGTGAATAAAGTTCACGTTTACATATAGTTGTAGTTCATTCATTTTTATTGTTATTTCGGATTTCATTCTATGAATATGCCAGAATTAGTTTACATATCCTATTGTTAATGGAAATATAAATAATTCCAGAGTTAGCTAGTGTGGCATTCCAAATCAGGGATGCTGGTTTCTTTCTTGTTGCTTTGCTATGTACTATTTTCATTCCCAAGTTTACCTCAGAGTCTCAGATGATTTCTTATGCTCCAGCCATGACAGCTACATTCTGGGCATTGGGAAAGATAAAAAGAAGAAGGCACATACACTCTTTTACGAACTTTTTTAATAAGCTGGGCACATCATTTATACTACTCTCAATGGCCAGAACTTAGTCATTTGGTTTTATCCAGGTACATGGGAGGGTAGATATACATTTTTCATTTTAGGAAGTCATATTTTTAGGTAAAATTGGAGCCCACTATTATGGAGAATGGCTATAAGTTGACAATTACCAGTCAAACTCATTAGTAATAAGTAATCTAAAACCACATATCTATGTATCATTTATAGTTAGTCAGTTTGCGTTTTCTTAGACTGATTTCAAATTTACAAGAAAAATTTTGACATTCAAAATTGGGAAACTACTATGCTCATATTGGTTAATTTAAATACATATATTTACTAAAATATAAGTAATGCATGTGTTTTAGACATTTTGTTGTTGTTGTTGATATATGATATGGACGGAATGTTTGTATACCTCCTAAATTCATATATTGAAATCCTAATCCCCTATGTGATAGAATTTGGAGCTGGGTTTTTTGGGAGGTAATTAGCCCTCGTCAATGGGATTAGTGCCCTTATAAAGGAGGCCCCAGGGAGCTCCCCTGTCCCTTCCACCATGTGGAGACACAATGAGGAGACAGTCATCTATGAACCAGTGAATGAGCCCTCACTGAACCTGCCAGTGTCTTGATCTTGGTCTTCGCAGCCTCTAGAACTGTGGGAAATAAGTACCTGTTGTTTATAAGCCAGTCTGTGGTATTTTTGTTATAGCAGCCTGAATGTACCAAGACAATAAAACATGTTATTTTTGATGGCTTTTCTTGCAATGATTATAGTATATAAATGTGCTACTATTAGCACTATAATATATGAAGGTAGAGTAAACTCTGAAGAAACTAAGTGATGAGAAATCTCAATGTTTATTTTCCATTGATAATATGTGATATTTAACCAACTGTGTATTATGAAAAAAAACAGAATAACCACATATATGATTTACTGACATTCAAAAATAGCAACATGTTTTGATTCTGAGTTATAGGGGTATCTTCTTTTTAAGAAAAGAAAAACAAAAGCCAGTAGTTCTAATTATATATTTCATGTTAAATCATAAGTTGAGCTTCTTGACAGCTTTGATTTCCCTAAGATGTCAATTACTATAAATTCATAGTGTTTACACTCCCTTTTATTGTGTGGGATAAATATGTTTGGTATAACTGTCTTTTTGATAATTATAGGCCATAAAAGATTGAGTTAGCTTCTGGGTATTTAAAATTCTGTGAATGCATAAGAATTTTAAAAATGATCTCTGCATACCTCAGAGTATGGTAACATTAATATACGGCATTATATTTCTTTGGTGAGTCCAAAGAAACCAAGAAGATAACAACCAAACAAATACTTGAACTTTATACTTGAGATTAATTTGAAACTCACTTTCAAGCACTGTTGCAGACCAGGTGAAACCTTTTGCCATTAGAATATAAAGACAGCTGGGTTCAGGTAATGATGTGAAACTCTTGGGGTCATAAGGAGGCTACAAGGTGAGATAAACACCTTTTAATTGTCTGCCTTCCATTTCTAGCAATACTAGTTTGGACAGAAAGTAAGAACCCAGGCAAAGCAAGCAAAGTTGATTATTTGAGATCTGTTAAAAGACATGTATTAGAGAATGACACCGCTCTTCTTGAGGTGGAAATTATAGTTCTCATTTCTTCTGTGTATTTGGTGGTTTGAAATTGTAAGTGACTATTCTTTCTCAAAGGATATAAAAATGAAAAGCATATCACAGAGAAATGAGGAATGACAAAAATCTGCCAATAATAGGAGGAAAATGATTGAAACATAAAAACAAGCTGAGAATGTGATGTCCAACAGAAACATGTTTTTGGAAAAAAGAGGAGCATGGAGTCTGCTGTTAAAGAGAGCTAATGCAGTAACAAGGATTTGTGTTGACTATGTGTCAGGCACTCCTCTAAGTATTGTAAATGATTAATCAGTTTCATTCTTATTAACATGAAGAGGTAGGTATGTTTCCACAACCCCATTTTACAGATGAGGAAGTTGAGTCATAGAGAAGTTAAATAACTTGCTCAAAGTCACACAGAAAGTAACTGGTAGATCCAGTTGAACAAAGATCCTGACTCCAGAGGTTCCTGACTCTGTATCTTTACTGCCTTCATGAAATGGACCAAAAGTAAAGATGGGCTTTTCAGGTGTCAGAATTTTCAAACTTTCAGAATGGGTAAAGGAACCAACAAAGGATAATTAGAAGGAACCAAAACAACAAAGACCTAATATCATTGGATTGGGAGTATAAGTGATTTTGCCTCCCAAAGGATCAAAATGTTACTCAGGAACCCATACCTAAAGAGTAAATTGATGTCAAAATTGGAAAGATACCATGGACCTCATTCTGTCATTCAGCTTTGATAAACCAAATATAACTCAAGAGTAATTTGTCAATATCATGATTGAGCTGCCTGCACAGAGGTTGTGAAACAGCTGATTCGAGTTTTAAGAATTCAGGAGATCTCCTGTGAGACCACCTAATAAGGGCAACTGGGAAAAAGGTAAGAGTAGACAAGTATATTTCTCTGTAAACATCTATTGTTGGGAGAAGATGACAAGTCATAGAGTGGAAAAGTACATGATTTTTGAAATTTTAAAGTCATTGTCTCTTCTTCCAAATAGTGTCTCCAGGATTTTTTATTTTCTGTAACATCAAGGACATAAGTTGTTGGAGTCTGTTTTTATTTCCCATAAAAATCAGGACAAGAGTATCAACTTGATAGTGTTGTTTCAAGTGTTACACAGCGTGCTGTACATAAAGTTTCGGCACAGTGCTTGCCTCTATATTATTAATATTTTCTGATTACCTTTGAAACTGTTTCTGCAACTTTAGCTTCCAGATACTATTTCTGATATTTATGCTCTGACTTACAGTAACCTTAGCAAAGCTCGTAAAGGAAAGAGGAGAAAGAAAGGAAAGGAAAGGATTTTAAAATCTGTTTTGCTGACAGCAGACATGAAGTTGTTCTAGCCCCAGGTACTCCAGGAACAGTCAGGGCAGGTGGGTGATTTAATCAGAGTCTGAGCATCCTTTGGGATATGTCCCTTGGTCTTGGGCCCATGGGTGAAGAGAGCTTTACAGAACCACATCATGGCACAGTCCATGGACAAGAGACATTTGATCTGACTGTTGCTCTCATTTCATGATCCAGAACTAAGTCACAAGCTGGAAGAACAATGCTAGTATAGAGTGTCTGGAAAGACATGAGCTCAAGAAAAAACCTAATATTTAAGATACAACATTGTAAATGCTATGATAAAGGGATGAACAAATTGCAATGCGAGCAGGGATGAAGGAGCAACTAAGTCAGCATTTTGAAGTAAGGAATATCTTTTCCCAGTCCTCATCTTTACTGATTGCTATTAGTATCCCATAATGTTGACAAGCTACACATACCCTTTCTTATTGATTCATGTGAAAGTGTACTTTCCTGTGTGAATTTTAAGATATGTGTTGTTTTTCTAATATTTTAAAATTTCACTCCCTAAATTTTGATATCTCCCCAGAGGTTGCTCTTGGGTCTACCTTGCTGAAGTCATCATAATGGTAGAGTGTGTTCTTCAAGCCATTTAACTTAAGGGTCTCTTATCTGAATATACCACTTTCATTTCTTCATTTTTTAAATGGTAGTTAAATATAAGCAGATGTTTTAAATCAATATAGTTAAAAATTGGAAAGGGAGAAGGGTGATGAAGTAGATGGCATCAAATCCTGGGAGGAACGGAGAAGGTGACCCAATACCATTAAAATGAAGGAGCTGAATTGAAGAGAGGAAGGATTCAGGTGAGAAACTACGACACTAAAAGTGGGCTATAAAGTGTTATGAGATGGAGTTTTGTAGGACATATGTTCACTTAAATAACCATTCTAATGGGCAAGACTTTCTAAAGTCCTCCCTTCAAACATCATTTGGAGTTCTTGCATCACACTCTCCACCCCACCCAACCATGGCTAAAAAGCGCTAAGAATGTTAAATTAATAAAAGGTATTACTTCTTTTCCTATTGAACTATTCAAGGTGTTTTGTGTGTCTTGAATCTGAATTTCACCCAGAAGCTATCAGTAACACATTTAAGAAACATTAATTGATACCAAGTATGGCCAAAAAATAAAGAAAGAAAAACAAACTAGTTGTAGAGGCGGAACAATGTTCAAAGTCCAGCAGGGCAGACAGACATATGGGAACTAATTCTCAGGATGGTTAATGTCATAATGGAGACAAATGTAAAGTGATATATAAAGTTATGGAGCAGTGGTTTGCATTCTGTGGACTGTGAATTGCACACTCAGATGCTCTTTGTGGAAGGGGCAAAAGAATGGAAGTCTGAGGTCTTCACCCTCTCTGTCCTCTCTCCCACATCCTCTTTCCACTGGGTCAGTCAGAGCAGATTGTGCTTTTTAACTGTTTATACTTTCAAATTCTATTTTCAGTTTGTTTAGAGAAAGAATTCAATAGATAACAAGAATTAAACACCACTGTTTCAAGATCACCCAGAGAGAAGCCACTGATTCTGCCTAAGTGTTATGGATGTAGATGAAGAAAGGTTTCCTTGGCTAATTCTATATTTTTAATATTTATTGAAAAATATATTTAAGGAGTAAATATGAATAAAAATACTATAATAAACCTCAATGTACCCACCACCTATTTTAAAACAGAAAAATGCCACGGTTATGGGTTGAGACCTCTATGTACCCTTTTAGATCTTAGCCCCATCCTTCCTCCCAGAGGTGACTATTAAACTGAAGTTGGAGATTATCATGCCCCTGTGTATATTCCCAACAATATATTACATAGTTTTACTGAATTCAAACTTTATATAGTTTATTGCCATGTGCTTTTTTCCCCTTTTTTTTCTCTACATCTTTCTGTTTTCAATCATTTTATTTTATGGGATCCATCCATGTTGACAAAAGTAGCTTTATTTTATTCATTTTCACTATTGAATACTATTCCATAGTTTGATACTAACATAATTTATAATTAACTCTCATGTTGATCTCATATATTTTTGCTATTTTTAATAAAGCTGTGTGGTAGGCAGAAATCTGAGATGACCCCCAAGATGTCTAACCTCTGGTGTATACACCGTGCATAATTCCCTACTAGCGATTGTGGGCAAGACTGTGCACATGATAGATTTCACTCCGATAATTAGGTAACATTCTAAGCCAAAGCTGAAGAGGTTTGGAAATGAACTTAAGGTTGAAAATCAATTGACTTTGAGTTAATCAAATGGGAGATCGTGTTAGGCGGGCTTGACCTAATCTGTGAGCCCTTAAGAGGGGCCAGACTTTACCTAAAGGAAGAGATTCAAAACATGAAAAATATACTTGTGCTGGCCTTAAATAAGCAAGTGCCCATGGTGTGAACTGCCTATGGAGAGGGGCAACCTCTAGGAACTGAGGTCCAGGCTTACAGTCACAAGGAACTACTTCCTGCCATCAATCTAAATAAGCTTGGAAGAGGATCTCCAGCCTCAGATGAGATCCCAGCCCTGGTTGACATGGATTTGAGCCTTGGGAGACCCTGAGCAAAAGACCTAGCTCCTGACTCATGGACACTGCATGATAATCAATTTGTACTAACTTAAGCCACTAAGTTTGTGGTAACTTGTTACCCAAAAATAGAACACTAATACAGCAGCTACAAAACTTTTGCTATAGATTTCCTTGTACACTTGCATGAGTGTGCCTCTGGGTTATGTACTGAGGGCTGCATTTGCTAAGTTGTAGGTTGTGTGTGTCTAACTTTGCCAGATAGTGCTAAATGGTTCCCATAGGGGTTAATCCTCTTTACTACAACCTGTGTATAAAATAGCAGCTGACTTTCTCAGGTGGAGAACTAATTTTCAGATTACCCATCTTGTAACCAAGACTTCTCTGTGATACTTCATTCTTCTGGGAAAGCTCTTTACTAACACAGTCTCATAGCATAATAGAATATTACTAACATTTTTTTTCTTAAGAATGCATATGATAGATGAGCCTCTCACGTTGCATAGTGTAATAACCGCATTCTTAAAATCAGAAATATTACTAAAATAATAACTAAGGATGTTACTACATTTTTGGTGTTGTTTTTGTTTTTCAATTTTTTTTCCTGAGATACAGCAGGCCATTGGCTCGTGTAAAATATACACTGAAAAACAAGACAATACAACGTCTGTGTCCAGAGTGCCCTCCAAATTTATGAGTAATACTAAAATAATCAAAGATTCCTTATACATGTTAGAGGCAAGCACAAAAGAAAGGTCACTAATTTTGCTTCTGCAGATCTATATTTGTACATGTTGCTAGGCAATGGAAGAAAATCACAGCCCTAAAGCTATAGATTGTCTTTTTCCAACATCCATTATTAAAACAAACAAAAAAAATTCCCCCTGAAACAAATATATGCCGTGATATAATTTTGCATAATTATTTTTGGAATGTTGTTAAACGTTAATACCTATCTTAGGCAATAAAAAATTAATTTCCCAGAATTAGAAAATGTGAAATTTTGCTTCTACTTTTCTCTTGCGTTTCTTGTGAAACAATTTCAGATCTTTTATTTATTATTATTTTTAGAACAACACAGTTTTCTTCTAAAAGGCCAAAATCATGTTCAGTAGTCTTTTGACATTTAAGCCTATTAAATAGGTTTAATATTTGGGACCTTAATTTTTCATGAGTGATATTGATGATTACCTATATATTCCTCTGTAATTTTGCTGAGGCGTATATGTGGGAGTGGGCTTAGATGACCCCTCAGAGTACTTATCACACATGACACATTTTCCTCTACATAGGTTCTCTTTCCTGTGAATCAGGAGACAAAGACCTTTGTTTCTTTGTGAAATTACCACCCCTCACCTCCACACTCACACATTATTTTTTTTTTTTAAACATCTTTATTGGAGTATAATTGCTTTACAATGGTACGTTAGTTTCTGCTTTATAACAAAGTGAATCAGTTATACATATTCATATGTTCCCATATCTCTTCCCTCTTGCATCTTCCTCCCTCCCACCCTCCCTATCCCACCCCTCTAGGTGGTCACAAAGCACTGAGCTGACCTCCCTGTGCTATGCGGTTGCTTCCCACTAGCTATCTATTTTATATTTGGTAGTGTATATATGTCCATGCCACTCTCTCACCCTGTCACATCTTACCCCTCCCCCTCCCCATATCCTCAAGTCCATTCTCTAGTAGGTCTGTGTCTTTATTCCCGTCTTGCCACTAGGTTCTTCATGACCTTTATTTTCCCTTAGATTCCATATATATGTGTTAGCATATTGTATTTGTTTTTCTCTTTCTGACTTACTTCACTCTGTATGACAGACTCTAACTCCATCCACCTCACTACAAATACCTCCATTTCACTTCTTTGTATGGCTGAGTAATATTCCATTGTATATATGTGCCACATCTTCTTTATCCATTCATCCGATGATGGACACTTAGGTTGCTTCCATGTCCTGGCTATTGTAAATAGAGCTGCAATGAACATTGTGGTACATGACTCTTTTTGAATTATGGTTTTCTCAGGGTATATGCCCAGTAGTGGGATTGCTGGGTCGTATGGTATTTCTATTTTTAGTTTTTTAAGGAACCTCCATACTGTTCTCCATAGGGGCTGTATCAATTTACATTATTTCAACTCCAGTGGTGGATAAAGCAATGAGGTTTGGTTTAAAACACTTCTAATAATAAAAAAAGAGCCTCAGTAATGGCCAGCTTTGAGACTGAATGTTTGAATGTCACGTATCTCCTTTTAACATTCTGTGCCATTCACTGTGACATCTGTAGGCAAGGATCTGATGGGCCTTTTTTATTTTAATGAAGGCATTGGATGTATATAAAGCATTCTATAAGGAACACCTTCCTGGTTCTCTCTCTCTCTTTCTCTCTCTGAGAATGGGCACTTCCTGTGCACTTCTTCATCTACTGTGAACCTACCTTTTTATTGAAACTGTTGTCAATGTCTTTTGTTTTAGGCCTTCTTCAGTCCCTCTACCTGAGCCTAAATTGGGGTCCCCTACCATGTGTTGCCATCATACCCAGTGCATCCCTTTCTGAACTTCATCACATTATGCTATGACAGCATATTTATTCCCACCCCCATCCCTAGACTGCATATTTCAACATGACGAAGTCCTTATTGATCCACTATCTGTGATGTGGTTAGGTATTCACACAGTGCCTGGAATATAGTAGTAGGGGCTTAGTAACTGGGTATTGAAAACAGTTGTAGTGTGGTAGTTAAGAGCATGAATCCTGGAGTCACACTGCTTGGGATGGAGTCCAAGTTCTAATACTGATAAACCGTATTTACCTTCAAGATCTCCACATAGCGCGCCACATCTTACGTACTCTCATATCTAAGGGTCATCACTCACATAAACTATAATATAAATGGTCAAACCTGGAGTCCTCTTTGTTGATGATCTCCACTAGTCTGGTATTCTCATCTTTTAATTAGGATAACTATTGCTCCTACATCAAATAGCTGTGAAGACTCAAAGAGTTAATATATGTTAGGTACCTAGAATACTGCCTTCTATGGAGTACGAAGCCTGTTAAATATTTTTATCTTCTTATAATTATTATTATTGTATGAGATGTGAAACAGTCACAACTGTTGCCTAGCATTCCATTAAATGAATAAACCATTTGCTCTTTCATTACATTTTAATGAGTGACCATTAGGTTTTTGTCCATTTTTTAATCTTTAAAATTATTACACAATAAAAAAGCATTCTAATACATGTCTCCATGAGCACTCATCTCTAGGACAGATACCTAGAAGCAGAATCTGTGGGTCCAAAGATAGGCATATGTTCAATCTAACCAGATAGAGACTAATTGCTTTCTATGAGATCACCACATCAACTTACCCTCCTACCAACACACTAGTTGTGTATATATTCCTGTTTCTCACATCTTCATCAAGACTTGGTATAATCTTGGCCATGCTGATGGGTAGGAAATACTTCATTGGTCCTGTATTAGACTTTTATTGCTACCATAACAAATTACCACAAATCTAGTGGCTTAAAATAACAACCATTTATTATGTCGCAGTTCTGTAGATCAGAAGTCTAGGAATACTGTGTCTCAGCTGGTTCTGTGTTTAGAATCTCACAAGGGAAAAATCGAGGTGTTTACAGGTCTGTGTTGTTTTCTAGATTCTTTGGATGATTCCACTTCCAAACTCAGTCAGGTTGTTGGCCAAATTCAGGTCCCTTTTTCCTTACTGGCTGTGGGCCAAGGACCAGGCTTTGCTCTGAGAGGCTGCCTGCCTTCCTTCTCATTCTCCCCATGTGGTTCCCTTCCAGCAACAGTGGGCCCAGTCCCATCACCTTGGAATTTCTTAGACTTCTTCTTATGCTTTATTTCTCTCATTCCAGCTAGAGAAGTTCTCTGCTTCGAGGGCTCATTTGAACAGGTTGAGCCCACCTAGATAATCCAGGCTACTAAACCTATGGTGAGGCCTATACCCTTAATCACATCTGCTTAAGTTCTTTTTGCCATGTAACGTCAAGTGTTTCTAGGGGTCAGGGCCTTTGCATCTTAGGGGTTCATTATTCTACCTAACACAGTTCTTTTAATTTGCCTTTTGCTGATTACTATTGAAAATTAGCATATTTTCTATGTTAATCACCCATATTGGTTTCTCGTGATTTGAATTGCCTATTCATGTACTTTTTCCAATTCCTTATTGGATCATTTATCTTTTCTTATTAATTTGTTGTGGTTTATTATATATTGTGACTAATAATATTTATAAGTATGTGCATTGGAATATTTTAAAATTAAACCTTAACTTTTAAATGAGTTTATGATGTCTTTTTTTTGTCTGTGTTGGGTCTTCATTGCTGCGCATGGGCTTTCTCTGGTTGCGGGAAGCGGGGGCTACTCTTCCTTGCGGTGCACAGTCTTCTCATTTCGGTGGCTTCTCTTGTTGCGGAGCACGGGCTCTAGGTGTGTGGGCTTTGGTAGTTGCAGCACGCGGGCTCAGTAGTTGCAGCACATGGGCTCAGTAGTTGAGGCACGTGGGCTCAGTAGTTGTGGCACACGGGCTCAGTAGTTGTGGCGCACAGGCTTAGTTGCTCCGCGGCATGTGGGATCTTCCCGGACCAGGGCTTGAACCTGTGTCGATTGGTAGGCAGATTCTTAACCACTGCACCACCAGGGAAGTCCTATGATGTCTTAAAATAGTCAAACATTTCAAATTTTAATGTGGTCAAACTTAGCAATCATTTTTCCTAATATTATAAGGACATTCATCTATATCATCTCCTAAAGGTTTTTCAACATCTTCTTTACCCTTTAATTTCCTGTGTCTTTAAATGATTTGAAATTGATATTAATGCATATGGCATTAGAGATAGGTATAATTTTATCTTTGAATAAATTTGCCACAGCACTAATAGTACCAATGTCTATTTTGGTAATGATGTCAAATCATCATATACAAAATTTGCATAATTTCTGATTCTTGACTCTGTGCTTTATGATTACTCTCATAATAATATATAATTCTTGACTATAGTAAATCTTATTAACTGGTAAGGAAAATCCTTCCTTATTAATCTTAAGTTTTCCTTGGTTATTCCTTCCACATTTGCTCATACTTGTATATTTTAGGATCATTTGGCTAAATTTTGTAAAGAACCTTTAGGAATTTTAAATACTGTACTGCATTTGTAGTTCATATGACCAAGAACTATCATCTTCATAAGCCTAAAAAAAAAATTGTTCTCCATGTGGGTTTCCTTTCATGTTTTTTTGTTGTTTTTTGATTTTCTATTTTTTTAATTGAAGTTGATTTACAATGTTGTGTTAGTTTCAGATGTACAGCAAATCATTCATATATATATGCATATAAAATATATATTCTTTTTCAGGTTCTTTTCCATTATAGGTTTTTACAAGATATTTAATACAGTTCCTTGTGTTATATAGTAGGCCCTTGTTGTTTATCTATTTTATATATAGTAGAGTGTGTATCTGTTAATCCCAAACTCCTAATTTGCCCTTCCCCCACCCCCTTCTCCTTTGGTAACCATAAGTTTGTTTTCTACGTCTGTGAGTCTATTTCTGTTTTGTAAATAAGTTCATTTGTATCATTTTTTTAGATTCTACATATATCATATGATATTTTGTGATATCATATGATATTTTGTGATATCATATGATATTTTATGATTTTTGACAGCTGCTATGATCTCAGTGTTTGTGTCTTTCCAAAATAGGTTAAAATCTTAACCTACTAAAGGTGATAGTTTTAGGAGGTAGGGCCTTCGGGGTGATTAGACCTGAGGGAGCCCTCATGAATGGGATTAGTGTTCTTGTAACAGGTCCCATACAGCTCCCTAGCCCCATCTGCCATGTAAGAATACAAGGACAAGTCTGCAGCATGGAAGTGGGCTCTCATTCAACCATGCTGGCACCGTGATCTCAGACTTCCAGCCTCCAGAACTGTGAGAAATAAACTGTTGTTTATAAGCCACCCAGTTAATGGTATTTTGTTACAACAGCCCAAATGGACTAAGACAATAACTATTTTTTTTTCTCTAAAGGTTTTTTGTTGTTGTTGTTATTGTTGTTGTTAGACTAAATTCAAGAAGCTTATGGCTTTTGTTTTTACTCTGATTGATATTACATTTTTAATTACATTATCAATATGTTTTTGGCTGTGTATAGTAATGTTACTGACTTTGTATATTGATCTATATCAGGTAAACTTTCTAAATTTATTTACTTTTAATAGTCTATAGAGCCTCTTTAATTTCTGTGTTGACAAAAATAATAATTACAGATATTTATAATTTTGTTTCTTTGTTTCAAACCTTTATGCTTTTATCTATTTATCTTGTCTTATTGCACTGCCTCAAACTTTCATAAGATTATGAAGAGTAATGATGATGATAGTCATTCTTGTTTTGTTTATTCTTAAGTTTCACAGAGTTTTTTGACGTATGTGTTTGATATATACCCTTTTTCAAATTTAAAAATTTCCTCATATTCCTATTTTTCTCAAAGTTTAAAATTATGTATGTGTATTTGATTTTATCATATTCTTTATCATATCTGATTTATTTTTATTTTTGTATTTCTCTTTTAATTGATTAATATTATATATTATATTAATGTTTTACTATAGTAAAATATCCTTGCATTCCTGATATTAAACAAACATTTAAAAACCCTATTAAAAATACATTGTTGAATTTAATTTACTCTTATTTTATTAATGGATAACATCTTTGCTCATGAGTGAAATTGGCTGAAATTTTTTCATACCATCTTTGGTTTGAATGCTTCATTAAATGAATAAAAGAAATAGAGGCACTTTCTTTTTCTATATCTGAAAATAGTGTGCACATAATTTAAATGCTAACATTTCTGTGAATGTTTCATAGAACATATATGTTGAATTGAATCTTATAGTTTTTTAATTGTTTAATATTTCTATTTCTTTAACGTTTTTAGATGGATTCTTATTTTCTGTTTCTTCTTGAATCACTTTTGATTTATTTAGGAATTTATCAATTTGTTATAAGCTTTCATTATGTATGAAATATTGTCCTAGATTTCTTTCCAATTTTACTATGTGTGCCTTCTCTGTTAATTTCCTTAAGCCTCTTTGTCTTATGTCTCATGTCTTTTCACACTTCCTTAATGTCTTCTGTCTTCATGGTCTCACCTACAACCTCATCCATAAGGAATCTCAGCCCTGATCACCATTATCTTCCTGAGGCTGTGGTTATTGTACCTGTCATTTACAGTCGCAATTAGACGAGGGTGTTCAAAGCAGCGCCAAGCAAGTCACCTGGTTCTAAACATTTTCCTTTCTGCCTCCATCATGTACATTCTCCCCGCAATGTTCAGGATCTGTTAGCACTGGCAAGATAGCAACTCCATTCTTGCCTGCTGTTCCCTGAACATAAGGAGCTTAAAATGCCCATGTGGCAGCTATAGATTTTAATAAATGGGACTTTTGCTCTGTCTCTCTGTCCCATTCAGTATTAGGATCCAAACATTGCATGAATGGGAAACACAAATTCCCCCAGCAATGCTAAGTGCGTACAGACACTAAGTGGCCACTCCTACATTTACCCATTGGTTTGTGGACTCTTGAATTCTTACTAGTGGGGAGATAATGCCATACAGAGGTCTCTGAGTGCACATGTTCGACCCTGAAGAATGGCATCCTATCCTTACACAGTGTTGCCTCCCAACTGGCCACCAACTGGCTGATTGTTCTCCTTGAAGTATGGCCCCATCATAACGGGGACCCAGCTCTGGTCTCTGTGACTGGTAGGTTGGTTTTTCAGCAGGGGCAGTACTAGACCAGCTTTAGTAGGTTAAGGTCCACAGTGTTTGTTAAGTAAGTCCTAAACTGGCCAGTATTTCTCCAAGTCATCACCATGAGGCCAAAGTGTCAATAATCTCATGATGGGGGTCCCTAGGTTCATTAAAGAATTTCAGTGTTTCTGGGAAATTATGGAAGTTACTGGAAATCATATTATATCCATTTCATTTCAATCTGAATTTTTATTTTATTTTATTAGATAAGCATTGCATTTTAGTGAGAACAAAAAGCCTTTAACAAAGCACTGAAAGGAAATAATTTGTGCATTCTAATTTGCTGCAAACCCAGAAAGAGTAAGGCAGTATTCCATAGAGCAATGGGCCTTAAATTTTTGTGTGCATCAGAATTACCTGTAAGCCTTATTCAAATACAGATTACTGGGTCGTACCCCCAGTTTCTGACTTAGCAGGTGCTGAGTTCAGCTGAGATTTGCATTTCTAACTAGTTCCCAGCGATGCTAATGTTAGTGTTCCTCCTGGGAACCACACTTTAAGAACCACTGCATAGAAGATACTGCTTATCTGGCTTGCACTTTCTAGATTCTAGGTTCTTTCATTCAGTGGGTGGAACTTTCCATGATGCTCTTTTTTGTCTACAGATCATTTTAAGGGTTCACTAGCGAAGAAATTTCAGACTTCCACCATTTTTGGTATGATTTGATTCCTCTTCCTCTTTAATTCTTATATTTTGATAGTTCAAGTTTTGCTAATCTTTTTGTATCCTGCTCCATTGTTATTACATGAAGCAAGAGCTATTGTGTGCCTTTCTTGTCTGAACTGACTAGGCACCATGAAATCTCCATCCCGGCAGTGACTTGTTAGATGCCTGATAAAGCTCTGCCTGCTTTTATGTTTCAACACCTCAGGGGACACTTTCAAACTCTCTCCTCTCAATCCTCCAAAGCTAAGAACTCTGTGATTTTTGTGCCATTGCTTAGAAACCGGTTTTTGCTTTTTGGTCTACCTTTCATTTGAACCATATTTCTTTTGTTTATCAAAACACAGAGTGCACAAACCATAAAAGCAACCAGCTCTGGCTTCCAGTCTAGATAAAACATCTAACGTACCGATGAGGAGCGTACAGACACTCTTATTAAGGCATTCACAGCAATTTTAATATTTTTTTTGCAGTTGTTCAATATCTACTATAAGTACTGGGTCTTCAAACAAAAATTCCCGAGGAAATTCTCCAAAGTGTCTCAATAGCCTACTTCTAAAGACTTAAAACTTGGAAGTAGCTTATATCTCTCTTATTTTTTTTTTTTTGGATTGACAGCTTTCTGTCTCTCCCTTACACACATTTTAGGTGCCTGCCAAGCTGTTGAGTGGAGATGTTTTGTTGTGCTAATTCTTTGGTAGCAAGGATAAGATGATAACCCCTGTGAAGGGTGAAACCAGAGCTTTTACTGAGCAGAAACGCTGGGACAATGACACCTTGTAATGATCCTCTGGGCTGCCCCAGCTCAAGTATATCGCTACTTAAGCAATTTCCATCCAATTTTATGCACACTACATATATCCGTTGTCCTATGTAATATTCACATAATAAACATTCAAAAAATATTCACATAATAAACAGAAAACACGTGTTACCATACCTTACTTAGCTTTCTACTTTATGAGCATGCGTTCCTTAACATCCTCATTTTATTTTTTTAATGGCTTACAATATAATTAATAACCCAAGTGAGAAGAGTTGAAACTTGGATATGAAACAAACCATTTTTTATTCGCTGTACTTTAGGTAACCTCAGTCCTCCAGAGCTAACATTTATTATATCCATTCTCCTCATACATTCTGTTTATACCTTATGCAAATTAGAAGATCATAAAGCATTCCATGGAGATGTTAGTTATGCATGTTTTATGGCACTATTAATGCATCTTTGCATGTCTAAAATGACACTTTGGCAAAAAATTGATTAACCACTATGTTTTTTACAAACTGAAAATAATTGTTTAACTAAATGGATTAGTTAGAAGCTGTTAGCCTTGTGGGAGCACATGTTGAATTGTTTTCATGCTTTTCTAATTTTATTATAATAAATTTTCTGCAAAAGAATGGCTTTTAAGCAGAGTGCATCTTAATTTATAGGCAGTAAGATTACATATAGTTTCTCAAAATATATGTTCAAACTAATAAAAAAGACTAATGAATACATTATTACACTTTTATGGTGCATATTTTTGCCTGTCACATTAATATAAAACTAGGGATTTGCAAATGATTCAAAATTTTTTCTGAAAAGTTTGCTCTGACTATACTCATTATGAAAGTTTGACCTTTTCTCTCCCATCACTTGTTACTGTAGCTCAGGGAAGAAATAATGAATTTCACTTAGTCACTTACCTTGCTATTATGTAGCTTGTAATGGTGTTCACATTTGGGTCTGCCTTGAATTTTGCAGCAGTGAAATCCATCATCATGAGAATAAAATTTTTGTTTTGCTCAGTTTAAGTATATTCAACTTGAGTATTCTTACTTGTGAAGAAGTCTTAAAATGGATGACTTGATGTGAACCTTGCAGGACACTTTGGTCCTCTCCAAAACATCTGCTAAGACATTTGGTCCATAGGACTTTGGTCCGTGCCAAAAGGCCTTTGAGATTTGGTCCTATCTAAAATGTTTGTGAGTATATTAGGTCTATGCCAAGTGATTTTGGACAGGTCCAAATCTCAAGGACCTTGTGGTGCGGACCAAATGTCTTAAGGATGTTCTGGACAGGACCAAATGTTTGCTAACCGACTTGAAACATATGACTGGTGTTTAATAAACATGGTCTGGATATTTATGATCTATTACCTGCTCACAAGGTAATAGATATATTTTAAGTCTTTTATGATGTCAGTTATCCCATACTCTCTTTGCCAGACTTGCCAACATTTTCAATTTTATGTGTTGTTTGTATTACTTAGTGTAGACACCAAGCTACAGTAATAGGAAGACCACCATGTAGAATCTCAAATAAGGTAGACGGTTAGTTTTCTCTTATGTAATAGTTCAAAACAGATCAGTGGCCCAGGGTGGGTAGGCAGCTATATTCGACATGATCATTCAGTAACCCAGGCTCCTTCTCTCTTGCTGCTCTTTCATGCCCTAGGGTCTTTTCTCTTTTCCACATTCTGGCTTTCAGGAGAAGAAAGAGTGAAAAGGGAGACAAGTAATTCCTTAAGGAGAATGAGTTTGGGGCAGCAATTGGCATCCTCCTATCTTCCCGTTTGAGAAATAGCAGGTTGATTTTACTATGTCTAGTTATAATTCTTATTCTCTATTCAAAATTGTTTTAAAATATATAGCCTTCAAAACTGCTTTGCAATTAAAATGTAGACATGTGTAATTGACATATAAAATTACAAAGTGGTAAAATATCCACTTTATGAGTATATTTAATAAGAAAGCTATGGCACACATATTCAAATCTTTCTGTCTGCAGCTCCATGGGATTAATATTTCCACCTAACTTGACCATTTTAAAGTATTTATATCCTTTAGGGGGTTACAGGAACTGTTAAATGTTCTTGGACTTTAAAATGTGGTATTTAGATTCCTGGCACCATCCCTCTGTAGCATTCCTCATAAATAAGTCAGATATAATAACTGTGACCTCACAAATGCATTTGTTGATTTATAGCATTTACACTTTTACTATAAAAATGTGGCTTTAAAAATGAACATTAAACCAAACATTAAACACTATTGGCATTAATTACTAAGTTTGAAGGAGATTTTAAAATGATGAAATATAACTTGATATTCAAATCATATTATAGAGTTATGTTTATTGAATGGATAAGTCCTAAGAAAACCTTTTTTTTTTTTAAATGAGTAATATCCCAGGGAGGCAACTAATATATATATTTCTAATATTTCTATTTTCCCCTATAATGGTCTATATTATATGCCATTTTTAAAAAAATAAATAGATAAATGTGAAAACAGCAGTGGTATTTTTTCTTAGATAATTCTGCCTACTGGATTTTCAACTTGGACATTTTCCCATCTTTAATTGTGGAATTATTTTTCACCACAGGTAAGTTTTTACCTATAAATGAATTTGCATTAACGTGAATTGGGATCTCCCATAGCTGTAATGTTTGAAGCTATTTTAATGTTACAATTAGTTTATAAGCTTATTTGTTTTAGTCAAACATCAAGACTTTAGAAAATGTTTTATAATTTATAATTTTACTCAACATTTTTTGATTTTATTTGTCAATTTCTTGATTATTCCCTCAGTTAATTATCCAGCATGCTATAATGGAAATTGATTTCTCCTAGGAATTAGAAAACTTGATATCAAACTCCAGCTCAGTAACTATTTTTGTTCTGTGACCTTGAATAAGACATTAACAGTCTCCGAGTTTCAATTTTTTAATCTTAGTAGAAAGGGATTAGAAACTCCTAATTCCATTTCTAAAATTGTATAAATCTATCACATTTTTAGAGAGTTTTATGTCATATTGTTACATTTATAAGATATAAAGACGATTCAGATATAGTCTTGCTTCACGGGGAGCTTATTTTCTTATAAAGTGATCATTTGAACCCAAATAGAACAATTAATACTTAAACTAAATGCCACAAGAGAAATGTAAGCTTTCAAATTCTTTGAAAAAACATCAGAGAAGAATATAAACCTTCTATCAGAATGGTATGCTATTGTAATTTCTCATCAATTTACAGATTATATTTTCCCAGTTTCAACCAATGTCACTTCCTTTCTATGCAGCCCCATATTGTCCATTCTTCTAACTTTTCTCCATGCATCTGGTTGCTTCATTTTCAACCCCCTGTATCTTGATAATTACATCTTGATAATTCCAAGGGAAGAAAAAACAAAAATATTTTCTCCTGGAAAAATAAAGTCCAACCTCCCTAAACTGGACTCATAACTTGCCATATGTTGGCCCTATACCTTTCCAACATTAACTCATTATTTTTCTGTACAACTTTCCACTTTAAACAGATGAATCTCTGTGTTATTCAGCTACACAAATGTAAATTATTTGCTGAAAATTTGATTACTGTGGACACCTGTCTAATAAACAATTTTCTATATTTCTTTTATCCTTCAACATTACTGTGACATAAAATGACTCAAGGAAGTACTCACCACTGCTCATCAGACACCACGAGCAACATCTTCTTCCTTGTCTTTGAACAATTTTTTAAACATATTTTTAAAACATAATCTAAAAGAGAAATACTGTGTGATATCCTTTATATGTAGAATCTAAAAAAGCCAAACTCATAGAAACAGGGAGTAGAATGGTGGTTAGTAGGGGCTGTGAGTCAGGGAAATGAGGACATGTCTGTAAAGGGTACAGACTACCAGTTATGGGATGAGTAAGTCCTGGGGATGGAATGTACAGCAGAGTGACTCTAGTTAACAGTACTATCCTATACACTTGAAAGTTGTTAAGAGAGTAGATCATGAATTTTCTCACCAAAAAAAAAAAAAAAAAGAAAAGAAATGGTAATTATGTGAGGTTATGGTGGTGTTAGCTAACCCCACTCTGGTGATCATTTTTCAATACACACAGTATCAAATCATCACATTGAATCATCATCTTAAACTTGCACAATGTTAAATGTCAGTTATATCTCAATAAATCTGGAAAAAATCTAAAGAGAAACATACTCTAGAGACAAATATAGACAGAGTTTAGGAATTTGAGAACACAGTTAATGCCAGACATCAAAAGGAGAAAAGTAAAAGCATAACTTCTTTTTTTTTTTTTTTTTTTTGCCGTGTCAGCCAGTCAAATAAGGCCATTGTGGTTGGTGCCCCTTGACTCTTCTGGAGACATTCATTCTGATCCAAACATACTTTTTCCTGAGGTAAGTAACTTTTGACATGTAAAAATAGTCTTCCAAGATTAGATAAAAGCATCCTCCATTGAATCTATTGTTTTACATCAGAAAGACCACACAAGACTAGCTAGAACCCTGGCTGTGAAAAGTATCCACCTTCAGAAACTAGAGGTTGTAGAAGAGAATGAGTTGGTTCCAATTAAGTAAATGGAAACAGGCCATATAGGACTAAATAATATTACAAAGCATGAGAGATAGTAAATATAAACACAGAACAGTTTTGAAAAAGGTTATTTTGGGAAGTATACTTTAGAAATCACTGACTTTTGAGATTTCAAAAACTGGAAAAGTCGACTCCATGAAAAAAATATTAACATATAATTTTATATCGTAAGACAGATTTTCAGACTGAGATGAAAATACTATATGAAATAATGTAGTAGCATAAGTAAACCATAATAAGGTAGTATTTATATTACATTTGTATTGTTAAAGAGTACAATAGATTAAGTGATGCTACAGAAGTAGGATAAACACAGGAAATCAGAAGATAAGTTTTGAGAAAGAGTGAGAACACGTATAAGAGAATAGAAGCAATAATTTCAAATATATATTTAATCATAAAATTTTTGAGATAAAATTTTAATTATAGATTAAACTGGTCAGTATCAAATGGCCTACCATATGTTACTAGTCAAAAGAAGCAAAACCTGACTTTTGTTAAACATATTCTGGTAAAAATTTTTGTATATTATATTTTCAAATTTAAAATAATTCAAGTAGAATATCATTCTTATGAAAACAAATAAAAATGATCTCATATTTTTTTTCTGTCATAACACTAACATATTAGAACTAGGGCACAATATCTAGAGCAATTTGAGAAGAAAAATCTTTGATACAAGTATTGTATAGAAAGCTATGAAGATCACATAAGGAAGCAAGCGAATGTTTTTGGTTTTTTTTTTTCTGGTTTATAAAGGTTTATACCACATACCATTCATATATCCTACCCCTCAAAAATATGACTGAAATCTATCAAGTGTGCAAACGAAAGTAGAAACTCAAGAATGAGGAAATAATGCTTCAGGGAAGTCACAATAAATATCTTGTTTGACCTAAATAATAACTATCATTTACAAATGTCAATTGAGTTGAAATATTATACACAATTCTCAAATTACTTAGTAAAATAACTTTAAAGTTAATAAGAATATGTGATATATAATAACCATACATAATATTATATATTATAATATAACATAATAATAGATAATGCCAGATGACATCAATAATAAAAAAAAAAAAATGATGGGAAGAAGGTTAGATGAACATAAAACCTTGCTAGATTTACTTCTTTTTAGGGGTATTCAATAGATACACTTTTTCATCCTTGACAATAAATTCAAGCACTTAAAACTAAAATTAGATACATCTAACATTAGATGTATCAGTGTATTCTGATATAATTCTGTATTATATCAAAGTAGGCTGTTTTATATCAGAATACACTGTATTGTATCAGAAGCCAGAGAGAAAACAGGTGGCACCTCTAAAGTGTTATTGAAGAGAATTTAATGAAAGGATATTTGCAACGGATTGGACAGGATTAATGGGAACCATCAAAGGTTGTTTGAATGATTAATGGGAAACATCATAAGTCAGCATCCCAGGGCCAGCAGCAGCAGGAAATCTTCTATCTACTATCTACTAATGTACTATCACCTGGAAGCCTAAAGAAGGCAGGGGAAGAAGTCAAGGGAAGAAGTGGTTCTCTCCTTGATCAGGACTGAAGTTGTAGAAGAGCAGCTGCAGCCAGCAGTAAAGGGGCACAGTCTCTGGCAAATCATGGCCCACTGTGGAAGGCCCCCACAGGGGGGCCCCCACATGGCCCATCAGAGAAGTACCCCAATTTCTCTCTCCACCTGCTTCTGATTTGCTGCTGGTGCTTCCCATTTGCCAAACTCAACTGGAACCTGGGAGTGTTGTGGCCCAGGGGATGCAATTCCAAAGTACAACTTCTTGGAACAGAATGTAGGGTAAAAATGGTTAGAGAGTACATCCACAGGGGCACTAACCAAATGGAGTGAAATACAATAAAGGCTTTAAAAATCAGTTGAAGAGCTAAACAAATAAGCCTCATTCTATACAAATATTTAAAAAAATAAAGACATGAAAGGCTGAGGTCATTTCTATTAGGTTAACTGGTTTGGTTTGCTCTCAGTATTCAGATACGACAATGGGAAATTTGTTGTTCAAGATACAATGTTTTTACTGGTCATCCTAAGACCTGCCCTTTAGTCAGCATGAATCACATGTGACTCAGATAAAGGAGACTGGGGATAGAGGTCTGGAGTTAAGATATTTTATAACAGATACTGAATCCATAACTTTTTCTAAATCTGAGATTAATTTCTCTGCAATTTACATTTTGTGCCCAGACAAGGGGTTTTGGGCTCTCATTTAGAAACCAATTGCTGAAATCAGAATGCAAAGAGTAACTTTTTATTTAGGTGTCTGGGGTATCTTAGTGCAAAATTTAGGCTTGCCTAAACTGGGATTTGCATTATCCTCTATTCTGGGACAACTTTGCGCTATTGATCATCAGGATTCATTTATACCGTTAAGTAGGAACATATCAGGGATGCTATATGAGGTAGATGGTAAGACTGAATAAAAGAAGACAATAGTAAAAGGCAGTAAAAACTCGATTAAAGGTAAAACAAAGGAACGATAGAATTGCCACACCATCGTGTCATGTTTAAACAAGGCAATATAATAGCTGGGTAAATATATGCAATCACCATGACTCCAAATTTTTATGTGAACAAGAGCTCATAGAAATGAGAAAGAAAAGCTAAAATTTCCTCCACTTTCCAAAAAAGACAAAGGACATAAACAAAAATTTGCAAAAGAAACACTACCAATAAACTTGCAAAAGTATTCAACGGTAGTGGCAGCAGAAAATGAAAATCAAAGGGATAATGACAGTTTTTTTCTTTAAACTCTTAAATGATTAATAATAAGTATTTTACTCATTATTTATAAAGATGACAAAAGTTACTTTCTCCATGATAATCAAGGTATAATTTTATCATTGCTTGAAAGTAATTGCTCATCAAATGCATTATGAAATTTAACTTCCTTTTGATAAGTAATTTTAGATGATGATTTCTGTTTCAGGAAACTTACTGAGAATACAAACTACAATAAACATTTTTACACTGAGATGTTCACCATTGTGCTATATATATATATATATGTTACACACTAAATATAATCTAGATCCCTAGAGATAGGGTGTATATAAATTATATGAGGAAATATACTGTATCTGTAAAATGTTGGTTTTGTAAATTTCAAAACAGTGAGAAAATGGTTGTGACAGTGCTTTAATGAGGGACACAAACTTGTGTAAAGAAAATATAATTATATACATATATACATATATTTATATATATATCATATATATACTTACATGTATTTGCATGTATATACATGCATAAATCTGTGTATTCACACATCTGTATGTGTATTATATATATGTATATGCAATCCATATTTGTATCTTCATACATACAGCTTTGCATAATAAATACTAGAAAGTATGCAAATATTCTAATGCTAATTTTGTTGGAAAGGAATAAAATATTGCACGTACCATTTTATCATTCTGTCAATTTTGGCCTCTGTGGCTACAAAGTTATCTTCTTCCTTCTTCAACATTTCTGAGAAATATCTTTTATGCTCTGAGAGTATGTTAAGCAGAATAAGGTAAATTTATATATATTAGAACAGATGCAGTATGCTGACCCACTTGGTTGCTGTAACTTAGAGAAATATCTAATTCTGCTCTTGTCAAGAATTTGCATGTATAAATTTTGTGGCAATGAGAAATGACCTTTACATGTTTTAAGTTAACTTTTTAGGAAGTATACTAGGATTAACTAAGGACTAGATTGTTTTTCTCAGATAAGAAAATATGTGTTTCTGAAGACTCAGGTTTCATTAGTAAAAACTCATAACTCAACTCTGTAATATCTGGTTTAAAAAAAGAAAGAGAAAAATATGTGGTATTCAATCAAGTTTGCATATACTGCTGTCTAGATAGTGTGGATGCTCAAATGTCAAATATAGATTAAAAGATATAAATGGGATTTTTTCTTCTGACAACAACATACCTCTGATACATGGTATTTAGAGGAGAAAAATATATAAATCCTCTGGAACTGCTAAGAGTCAAGGGATTGAAATTATTTCCTTTTAGAGAAATATATTTGTCAGATTATAGTAAATGTCTTCCCCAAATATTCAGGAGTTAAGTTAATCTATATACTCCAAAGTTAATAGTAAATGCCCTATGAAAAAGGAGGGGCATTGTTATTTGTAAATTTGGAAAATATTAGGTTAAACAAAGACTTTTTTTAAAACTGGGAGACTTCTCAGTGCTTTTAATATAATAAATAATAACTAACATTATTGAGAGCTTGCTCTGGGTCAGGTCACCATGATAAAAATCTGCATATGATCTTTGCAACAGTCTTCTGTGGTAAGTATTATTATTATTATCCCCATTTGAGGGCTAAAGATATTTAGACTTAGGTCAAACAATTCGCCTGGATTTACATGGGCAGTAACTGCTAAAGAAGTTGTATGGACCAAAGCAGACCAAAGTGGAAGTCTGGATTCTGAATTACCAGGAAATATATATCACCTCTCCTCACTATCCAACGCTCACTGATGGTCTCCAATAATAGAACATAGTATACTGTGTTTCTCAAATGTACTGGACCTCAGACCTTATATTTTTTTCCCAATTATCTGAGTCCTTCCGGATTTCACAATCCATTTTGTAAATATTCAAGTTTTATGCCTTACCTACAGTCTCTTGCTACATTATTTAAACTTCTTTGTTTTAAATAGTCCATTTTTGTTTTGAAAATCAGAGATGGGTGTGGCATGGAAGAAGGAAAATCTGAAAGTAGGACATGGAAAAATTAGATATAGAAGAAAAAATGTATTGTATTGGGTAGAGGATAGAATATCAATGAAGAGTTTGGTTCTCAATTTAAATAAAAGTGATCTCTTCCTTATTATTGCTATTAAAAATCATTATTTAAAAATATGTATTTTTAATAGTTTGTTACTTAGTTAAGTATTTGGACCCTGAAGCAATTCACTGAAGAAAACCTTTTAAAAAATTCAAATAAACAGAAATAAAGTCTGAAGATGATTCCCTGCTGCTTTTTTTTCTGAAAATTGTAAAACAACAGGAGGATCACAAAAGATTTTAAGTAAACCCCAGCATGGGATATAAATAAAATGAAGAAAATGTCTTCCTTGACTTATTTAAGACAAGTATTTTCAAACTTTTTCTTTATTCCTACAGCTTTCTCAATCAAGGAGTTAGTATAACTCAGTAGGAGCAGTAGGTTGGTAAAATTTAATACCAATTTTGCATAAACTACAGCTGTTTCTCACTTGGACATGAGAAGAACAATGTAATCCAGCTCAATATAAAAGACCACATAAAAGTATACTAAATTCCTTATTTTGACTCATGGTAGTAGCATAGCAGAGGGTATCTGCCCTTCATGTACATTTATTTGTCTTCAGATTGAATTATTCATAGTGAATATCTTAGTGAAAATCTAGTCCATCTTCCAGAAACCATTTCTTTTTGCCTGAATTTTGGGAGGAGATGAATTAGGTCTACTCAGCAGGACTCAGTCTCACTTTAAAATAAACAGTTGACTTTCATCTAATGATATTTCCTTGTGTTGGGAGCTCCCAAATTAAAACATCTACATCCATGATATAGTGGACTTCGAGGAGAGAGTCCTCAAAATGTTCTCCACCTTGACATAATTGCAATCATCCTTTCCGATAGGATTTTAGGGTCCCCAGGATAGCTCCAATGTCAGTGCTTCTCTGTGTTTAAACCAGTACCTGCAATAACTTGGAGTGAGGCCAACCCTGGATCACTTGCTAACTAAAGAGAAATCTTAGCAAGTGATGTCCTTGGAGAAGTAATTCACATGGGCATAACAAAATTCCTTGTGTTCAGGTTTTGATTTGAAAGTAGGAGAGTGAGAAGCCCATAGAGACAGAATAAAACAAGGGAGCTTAGGAAATACATTTTGGCACAAAGTAGTCATTTACTGATGCAAAGATGGTAATGTGAGATTTTTATTTTCTTTACAGTTGTGATATGTTTGCAGTAATATTTTTTTCATCAAGCCAGGCCTAACTATGTGGAGTCTAGATCAGTGTTTATTATATGCACAAGTGCCAGGCAAGCCCCCTAAGAATCATTTTTGTTACCATTAAAAATGCAAAATGAGGCCCCATCCCTAGAAATTCTGATTCAAAGGAATGGGGATGAGATTCAAGAAGCTTAACAACAACAAAAACAACAATAATAATGTAATAATAAATCCTTAAAAGGTCTGGTACAGAGGCAACCACACATGTCAGTCCCCATCAAACTGAAATAAATGAGACACCATGAAATAGGTCAGGCTGAATCACTAAATAATTAGGTTGACCTAACATTTTAAGTCCTGGAAATAAAAGTGGGTCAGTGAGGCAGGTTGATAATTTCCCTTAACACTAATTCTCCCCTCATTTCATTTTAATAGAATTTTTAGCTAAGCAGATAAACAACAAAACTTAAAGTTATATTTCTCAATCTTCCTTGCATCTAGATATGGTCATGTGACTGAATTATGGCTAGTGGGTGGGGAGAGGAAATGTCACATGGCAGTTTAGGAAACGTTTTGCCCCATTCTTTCATCATTCTTTTCTCAACTTTGGCTGTTTGGATTGCAGAAGCAGCCAAATTAGATCCTCAGAAAATGAGCCAATCTTGGAAATGATGATGTGGTGGCTGGAAGGAGCCACAATTCCTGAGGACTTCATAAATAAGAGCTACCACACCAGCAACTAGCCCAGATACCCCTGGGCTTTTTTATTAAAGAGATTCACAGTTTTAACTTGCCTTTCACATTATTCTTCACCTCCAATATTTTTAATTTAAAAATTAAATGCACAAGAACCAATGTCAAGGGTGCATAGTATAGAAGAGATGTTAGCCTGGGATGCCAAGAACAGGACACAGAATGGCTCAGAAATAATGCCTTCCTTGAGTTGGTCCTATGTCATTTGAAACATTAGAGAACAATACTACTAAACATCAAGTTTGAGAAATGTGTAGTTTAAAGATGTAGCACTGAAAGAGTGAGATTGCTAAGGGTTTTAGAGCATTGATAAGATGTGCAAAAATAGATAACATGTCAGTTTGCGTTATTACTGCCTGAGGACAATTTTGATTGTTCTAAACAAGTTTTAAACAAGACAAGGTTGCCCCCTCTGACCACTATTATTCAACGTAGTTTTGGAAGATTTAGCCACAGGAATCAGAGAAGAAAAAGAAATGAAAGGAATCCAAATCAGAAAAGGAGAAGTAAATCTGTCACTGTTTGTAGATGACATGATACTATACATAGAGAATCCTAAAGATGCTACCAGAAAACTACTAGAGCTAATCAATGAATTTGGTAGAGTAGCAGGATACAAACTTAATGCACAGAATCTCTTGCATTCCTATACACTAATGACAAAAAATCTGAAAGAGAAATTAAGGAAACACTCTCATTTACCATTGCAACAAAAAGAATAAAATACCTAGGAATAAACCTACCTAAAGAGACAAAAAACCTGTATGCAGAAAACTATAAGACACTGATGAAAGAAATTAAAGAAAATACAAACAGATAGAGAGATATTCCGTGTTCTTGGATTGGAAGAATCAATACTGTGAAAATGACTATATTACCCAAAGCAATCTACAGATTCAATGCAATCCCTATCAAACTACCACTGGCATTTTTCACACAACGAGAACTAAAAATTTCACAATTTGTATGGAAACACAAAAGACCCCGAATAGCCAAAGCAATCGTGAGAAAGAAAAACGGAGCGGGAGGAATCAGGATCCTGGACTTCAGACTATACTACAGACCTACAGTAATCAAAACAGTATGGTACTGGCACAAAAATAGAAATATAGATCAATGGAACAGGATAGAAAGCCCAGAGATAAACCCATGCACGTATGGTTACCTTATCTTTGATAATGGAGGCAAGAGTATACAATGGAGAAAAGACACCATCTTCAATAAGTGGTGCTGGGAAAACTGGACACCTACACGTAAAAGAATGAAATTAGAACACCCCCTAACACCATACACAAAAATAAACTCAAAATGGATTAAAGACCTAAATGTAAGGCCAGACACTATAAACCTCTTAGAGGAAAACATAGGCAGAACACTCTATGACATAAATCACAGCAAGATCCTTTTTGACCCACCTCCTAGAGAAATGGAAATAAAAACAAAAATAAACAAATGGGACCTAATGAAACTTAAAAGCTTTTGCACAGCAAAGAAAACCATAAACAAGATGAAAAGACAACTCTCAGAATGGGAGAAAATATTTGCAAATGAAGCAACTGACAAAGGACTAATCTCCAAATATACAAGGAGCACATGCAGCTCAATTTCAAAAGAACAAACAAACCAATCCAAAAATGAGCAGAAGACCTAAACAGATATTTCTCCAAAGAAGATATACAGATTGCCAACAAACACATGAAAGGATGCTCAACATCACTAATCATTAGAGAAATGCAAAGCAAAACTACAATTAGGTATCACCTCACAGCAGTCAGAATGGCCATCATCAAAAAATCTACAAACAATAAATGTTGGAAAGTGTGTGGAGAAATGGGAACCCTCTTGCTCTGTTGGTGGGAATGTGAATTGATACAGCCACTATGGAGAACAGTATGGAGGTTCCTTAAAAAACTAAAAATTGAACTACCATATGACCCAGCAATCCCACTACTGGGCATATACCCTGAGAAAACCATAATTCAAAAAGAGTCATGTACCACAATGTTCATTGCAGCTCTATTTACAATAGCCAGGACATGGAAGCAACCTAAGTATCCATCGACTGATACATGGATAAAGAAGATGTGGCACATATATGCAATGGAATATTGCTCAGCCATAAAAAGAAATGAAATTGAGTAATTTGTAGTGAGGTGGATGGACCTAGAGACTGTCATACAGAGTGAAGTAAGTCAGAAAGAGAAAAACAAATACCATGTGCTAACACATATATATGGAATCTAAAAAAAAAAAAAAAGTTCTGAAAAACATAGGGGCAGGACAGGAATAAAAGCACAGATGTAGAGAATGGACTTGAGGACACAGGGAGGGGGAAGGGTAAGCTGGGACGAAGTGAGAGAGTGGCATGGATATGTATACACTACCAAATGTAAAATAGATAGCTAGAGGGAAGCAGCTGCACAGCACAGGGAGATCAGCTCGGTGTTCTGTGTCCACCTAAAGGGGTGGGATACGGAGGGCGGGAGGGAGATGCAAGAGGGAGGAGATATGGGGATATATGTATATGTATAGCTGATTCACTTTGTTATACAGCAGAAACTAACACACCATTATAAAGCAATTATACTCCAATAAAGATGTTAAAAAAAAAATGAATGTGTGTATGTGTGCGTGTGTGCAAATGTGTGTGCATGTATGCATTGACATTTAAATACAAAAATATAAAGAACAACCTTATAATGAAAAGTAGAACCTTTATTTTTGTATTGACTTGTCATTTTACCGGGGATAAATGACAATAAATATCATATATATTATGAGAATTAAATTATACATTTAGAAGACATGAGCAACCTTACTCGAAGTATATGAGTAGCAAATGATAATTCTGCTTAGTTATTTTTGATACCATGATTCTAAAACCTTCATAAAAGCATCAGTGCTAAGAACAAATGTTGACTAATGGTTTTATTCAAATTAAATCCTGGTAAGAATCTAAGATGACATTTTTGTGACTTTGAATTCCAGAGAAACTATTTCTGGTTTTGAAAATAGATTCTGGCCCTTTATTTGAATAACCTAGAATTTAATTTCTCATTCTTCAGTCAGCTCATGCTGATTGTTGTGAGGAAATTGCTTAGATTTCATAGTATTTTCAATGTATTAACACTTTCTCATGGGCACATTTTTAAGAATACAACATTTTTCTTTACATAATTCATGTTTATAATAATAAAAAGGAAATTCAGACAAGCACATGGAAGAATATGAGAAACACTATAATAAAACCTTCCTGATAGAGCCACTTTTCCAATCTTTGTTTATATTTTATCTATTTTGTTGTCTTTATTTTTTAAAAGTCTGTGTTAAAGTGTGTGAGTACTACAAGCTCATTATATAAAGTCAAAGATGAGATGTTACAAATTACATGTAGTAAAATCTTAGTTTTTTCCCTATGCCCAGTCTCTTCAAATAAACACTGTTAGCAATTTACAGTGTGTCTTTGCAGACATTTTTCTGTGCACTCCCAGATAGATAGATAGATAGATAGATAGATAGATAGGGTATTAACACACATACACACACACAGAGACACATATACAATACTTTCATAGGCACATTTTTACAATATATATGTGCGATAAGTCTCTCTCTTTGTACACAAATATATATTTCTTTGACTCAAATTTTCCAGCTAATAATATATGAAATTTCAGACCAGGTGAACATTAGTTTCTTCATTTTAAAATTCTCTAATTAATACTGGTCAGATCCAGTAATAGAAACCTTAATTCTAAATTCCAAATCTAGTGTTCTTTTGAAGTACTTTGAAAAGTGTGAAAATAAGAGCAATTATGGGAAATCAATTCAATACTGTCTTGAAACTCCTAGACAGTTTAGAAAGGTTAAAAAAAAAGATATGAAAACAATTCAGATTGTAGAATAAAAATTAAAACAGTCTTTATTCACAGATGACATTATTGACTATTTATGTAGAAAATGCTATGAAATCTATAAAAATGCTACCAAAACTAAAAAGTGAGTTTGGCAAGGTCACAGGACACAAGATCAACATACAAAAATCTATATACTAGAAATAGACAGTCAGAAATTTAACTTAAATTAGCTTTGATTTACCAAAGATTATTCTGGATCTTGTAAACAAAAAAACATTTGGGTTAGTTTCTACAGTTCTGAGAGTATACTTGATTTATATAAATGCTTGTTTACCTTTAAGCCACTTAAATTGCACTCTTTACAAATTAATTTTGGCCATACCTTCCAGAGGTGGAAAAATATCACACATCTATAACATACATACATACATACATATACATAAACATACAGATATGATAAATGGAATATTGCCTGCCATATCAGTAAACAAAGGATGTCACAGTCATTTGTGATTGCAGCCATCACCAGACAGTGAGCTGGTGAGCCCTGAGAGAACTCAGGAAGGAAAGAATACCTGCCATCTAGTAGCAATCAGACTGCAGCCACTCCCCACAGCGAGCCCTGAGGAAACTCAGGATATGAAAACACGAGGATACTGGCCTCAGATAACTGATGTGCATGTCAAAGGAATGATTTCAGTGAGCCCAGACTCTTGCATCTTCCCATACATACAAAAGCGCTAAATTCCTTAACTTGACATATCTGGTTTTCTTTAATTAACAATAATCTTTTGATGTTCAGACTACCTGCCCTTTGTTGCAAAACTCCTGTATATCCTGGCTCCCCCCTCACCTCCTCGAAGCAGTTCTCTCAGGGTTACCTGAGATACTGCCTCCCGGGCTTGCAGTCCTAAAAATACCCACGGAATAAATCATAACTCTCAAATTTAGGTTGTGAATATATTTTTTTAGTCAGTAGATATATGCAGAGATATTATAGCTTTCATTTAAAAATTTTAACCCTGAGAGCGGTATGGTATAATGCAGATATAGTGTTATAGTTTTATAAACCACTAGTTTATAAAAGACCAACTGGATCCAAATTGTGTTTCTGCCAAACAGAATAAGTTAAGGTTATCTACTCAGATGGCTAAAGCTTTGACTGATATTTGTAAGAAAGACTTTTAAAATTTTGTATTCACCTAATTTCCAAATTAGCTTCTTTTTTTTTTTTTTTTTTTCTGATATGAAGTCTCTCCATGAAATTTGCATTTCAAGAGATGACTCCGTGTTCCTGGAGGAGATCAAGAACTGATAGGATGGTTACATCTCACAGGCATTGAGAAAGGATATGTTTCTCCAAGAAGGCCTTTTGTTTCCTAAATCCAGATCTTTTACAATATCCAGGAAACTTTTGACATGATTAGGGGATGTTTTGGGATTGGTAAAAGGATATGTGGGCTTAAAATATTTCTAGAGCCATATATCTGTTATAGTAAAGACTGGATTTGTAAGACAAGTGCTTTTGTTTTTACTTCCTCAAAGAACTGGGTTGCAACCTGAGTGATGTCAAGACCCTGCCATTTGACTACATTATCTTTGATTTGCCTCTTTATATCAAGGAAAAAAATCTTCAACTAAGATGGAAAGCAAAAGATTCCTATGTTCTACATTTAGAACTGTGTTTCCCTGGAATGTTTTAGTATATCCTGGAAGGCTTCAGAATGGTTTTCTTTCCCTCTGGATACATAGTTTCATTTTAGCTTGAGGAAGAAGGCCTAAAAACAGTCACTGTCAGCTCAATAGCAGCTTCCAATTTGGCTAACTTTTGACCATAGAGCTACTTAAAAAAAATACTTTAGAATATCTTGTCAGATTTCAGCTGGACAAACAGTAAATATTCCTGGCAGTATTGAACGACCTCATTCACACACATACACACACACACACAAACACACACACACACAGAAATTTAAATAAAAAATACCATTTATACTAGTTTCAAAATATTATGTACATAGAGATACCTCTAATAAAAGCTGTGTCAGACTCGTATACTGAAAACTGCAAAACACTGCTGAGAGAATTTAAAGACCCAAATAAATGGTTACCATGATCCTGAAACAGAAAACTGAATAGTGAGAATATGTCAATTCTCCCCCAAAATGACCTCTAAATTCAACACAATTCCAATCAAAATCCTCACAGTCTTTTTTGTAGAGATTAACTAGCTGATCCTAAAATTCATATCAAAATGAATAAACACCATTGAAAGAGAAAGCTAAGTTGGAAGACTTATGCTGCCTGATTTCAAGATTTATTTTTAAGTTAGCGTAATGAGCAGTGTGGTTTTGATAGACACATAGATCAATGGAAAAGAATAGAGTCCAGAGATAGACCTATACATATATGGTGAATGGATTTTTGACAAAGATGCACAGGCAATTCAGCAGAGGAAGGATAGATTTTTCAAGGAATAAACAGTGCTGGAACATACCCATTTTTGCTTCGTACACCAATATTAATTCAAAATGGCTCAAAGACCTTCATATAAATCTTAAAACTACAAAAGTTAGAGAAGAAAACATAAGTGAGTATCTTTATGAGATATTTTGGTAAATAAAGGTGTACCGGAGCACAACCATGTCTCTGCTTATTATTGCCTCAGGTTGCCTTTGCAATAAAACAGCAGACTCGAGCAACAGACATCATATTGTCCACAGATCCTAACGTACTTACTCTCAGGCCCTTTTCTGAAGTTTGCTGACTCCTGCTATAGATTATAAGGAAAAAAACCCAGCGAAAACTGTCTTCTTGGCTGAAACAACTGCGTGACTGGGAGGAGAATGGCTTCAGCTTTGTCCTAATGCTGCAGCTCTGAGTTTTGTGAGTCGAGTTATCTTCAGACAGTGGCTACAAGGCTTCAGGGCAGCAAGGCACAGACAGTAACATCCAGAAGGAGAATAAAGAAGTTGCTCCTTCCTGGGGTTTGGTCTTTAGTTTCTGGAGACTTTACTCAGATGCTCTCAATAAGCTAAATTCATGTACCCCTGGTGTAAATGACAGTGTGACAGGGCAGTGATAGTCTTCTTCCTGAATCACCCTCTTTGGATGAGCTTATGACTTGGGACCACATTTCTGAATCATCCAGGGGTGGGGAATGGAATTACCTGTTGACCGCTCAGGGTCATCTTATGAGCAGGGATTGCTTGGTGGGAAGTGGGATAAGGTGGTAGTAGTGATTCTCTTTGCGTTCTTTCTCCTATTACTCCAAAAAGCACTGTTTGTTTCATTTTTGTAAAATTGGATTTTGCTGTAAGTTGTTTTTTTTTTTTTTTGGCGGTGGTGGTTCCATTGCTAAAAATGCTTGTAATTAATTGGAGTTTCATCTTTATGAATATCCTCAGCTTTTATAATAAAAATGAAGCATCTTTCTACATATAGTATTCTAAAAATTTTAATTAGAAATGTATGTTCAAGTTTTAGTTGCCTTTTATTATATTTTTAAATACTATTAAGAATTTAAAATCTAGAGAAATGACGGATTATATGGTTAGATTTTCTAATATCACTTCATTTTTGCATTTCTGGAACGTATCCTTTTGGATTATGGAGTATTTATCTTCCAGTATACTTTTAGAATATTTTTTATTTATGATTTTTTCATCTCTAGTCATAAGTAAGGTTTAAGTTTGTATTTGGGGCTTTCATTGGATTTTGATATTAGTTATATAAACTGTAATATTAAAGCTCTGTAAAATAGTTTTGAAGCATTTTATTCTTATGAATTGGAATTCTATCAACAGAAATGAAATATTTTCTTCCACGCAGTTCTGATATAGCTGACTCTTAAAACTGTCTTTGCCAGGCACATTGACAAAAAATCACTATGATTTATTGGTCTAATAACGTTTTATTTCTCTATTCAATCAATTTTAGTAACATATATTGGAATATATTTAAAATCTTGTTCTATAAACCTTTAATTTTTCATTCTTTTATTAATTTTATTTAAAGAACATACTAGTACATAAGCTCAATAACATGTATATACATAAATCATTGTATACAAATAATTATAAAACAATATTAAACCTTGCTTTTTTTCTTTTAGGAACTAGACATATTATATCTATTTTATAAATATTTGGCCTCAAACCTGGATACTTTATTATGAGAAAAGTTAAAATTAGGTCTTAAAAGTTTTATGAATCGTTAACATGAGAACCAAATGTTTTCTTCTTCTGAAGAAAAAAAAAATACCAATGCCAGTTACACAACACATGACCTACTATAGAGATCAGATTCCCTCTCTCCATATGCAGTTTTATAAATATTTTTTTTAGCTTACATGTTATTGTAATTATTTGGGGCTTCCTCCTTGTTTTAGTGACCTTGATATAGAAATATAAATATTTAAATAAACTGTTTTGCTTTAGTAAAAATTTAAAACCATCTCTTAGGCATGATTATGTTTCCAACACTATATATTAGAACTGCCATCCATCTTTTAGCTTCCTAAAACTTTTCCTAGACTGATAGTTAGTCCCTTAATAAATGGTTTCAGGAAAGAACAAAGCTAGTCCAACTATTTAAGTTACTTTTTACCAGAATTTTAATAAGTGGTCTGTAAGCCTTCTAGAAAGCCTAAAATTTAATAACCAGACGTCCCTACTCAAAGGCAATTGAAATCAGTTTTCCCCTACATATACTTTTTTATTGCAAAGCTATTTACTACTTAGCATCCTAAAATGTTGTGATTTGTAATGAAAAGATAATTTAAACATAGAAAAACCTTCAGGATTAACACAGGACTGCATTGTTTTCCCTTGCAGAAGAGCAGGTGCATTCTGTGAGGCCTAAAAATAAATTTAAGATTGCAGTTTCCCCCTAGAAATCAATTTGTCTACTATAAATGTGTATGACAATATTATACTCATATTAAAATTACAGAGGATTTCTGGGATTGTGGCTTTTCTTCTGGATATTTAGCATTTCTTTAAATAGCATAATCCCTTTTTTTAAACCATTACAGTTTATAGAGCTCATTTAGCTGGATGAGATATTGGACTATTAAGTATCATTAAGAAAATAAATTAACACTGATATCAGGAGGCAAGTGTTTATAGCTTCTGAATGATATATTGCTTTTAATAAAATTGAAAGAATTAATTTTCAAAACACATTAGGACTCCCAAAATTAGAATTCCTTCAACACTCAAGGTCATGGATGTGAACTCTTGCTTTACGGTGGTTCAGCTGCTTCCCAACCCCTCTTTTTTTTTAATGCCTGAATCTCCTGCATACTTATTATATAATTATTTATTTATTTTTCTTCTCTTGGAGATAACTTGGGAGTAACAAATTGTACTCATTTACTATTGCCCTCAAGCATGTGGCACTAAAATCTCTGTACCCCTCTCTCAAAAAATAGATTTTATGCAATTATCACAGAATTTCTGTTGAGTCTTCGCTAGTCAAAATATAGCTGCCTAGGGCTTCCCTGGTGGCGCAGTGGTTGAGAATCTGCCTGCCTAATGCAGGGGACACGGGTTCGAGCCCTGGTCTGGGAAGATCCCACATGCCGCGGAGCAACTGGGCCCGTGAGCCACAATTGCTGAGCCTGCGCGTCTGGAGCCTGTGCTCCGCAACAAGAGAGGCCGCGATAGTGAGAGGCCCGCGCACCGCGATGAAGAGTGGCCCCCGCTCGCCGCGACTAGAGAAAGCCCTCGCACAGGAACGAAGACCCAACACAGCCATTAAAAAAAAAAAAAAAAAAATAGCTGCCTAGATTTTTTCACTATTTCTGCTAAATTGTATGTAGGGACTTGCCCAGTTTATTGGCTTCAAGTGGGGTAATTACTGGATCTCATTATTGTCAATTAATTTTTTTCCTAAGAGAGGTTATAAAGGGGGTTTCTTTGAAATTGACCAAATTTTAGGTAAAGCCTTCTCTGCCTAGCCATACCACACATACCAAAAGTGAGACATGTTTCTAGACATGTTCGGACATAATGATGAAAAAAGCAGTTTTTTCAACTAAATCCATTGTGTTACTATCTGAATTTTATTTAGTATAATTTTATATAATAAATGACTAGTACACTTTTGACTGGTTTTTAGGTATATTCTTGCCCTGTAATGTCTGTCTCATTCCTTATAGCCAGACACTGAATTTATAACAGCTAGGAAAAATAAATCACCTCTGATTTAGACAAATACCTCATACCATGTCCTGGTTCTTCATGTATGGTTGTGCAGGTTGTTCACTGCACATGTGCACTTGGACAAGAGGCAAGTGGGGACTGATAGTCATCCTGGGATTTGCTCTTCAAGCCATTTGCCCTTGTAAAGCTGGGTCCTCCAAAGGAAGAGCCACTTTTTTTCTAATTATTCAAAGGTGTAATTGGACTATTGCAGCTATTGAGCTTGGGAAATTCATGTAGTCATAGAAAAATGTGATACTAAAGTATCCTGAGACCATGTCACTACCATATATTAAGAATAAGCTGAGATTTAGCCCTGAGGAACACAACCTTAGATTTATTCTATCAAGTGTATTACTGTAATATTGCACATATAGAAATGTTTTAAACTTTACAATAAACAATTTTATCTCTGTGTTTTAAGTTCCATTCCTTTGTGGGATTTTCATAGGATTTTGATAAATACAATTAAGAAAAACAATCAGTGATCAAATAAGTAAAAATGATGAATAGTATAAGATACTCATGAGCTATCAGTAAGAAATTATTAGGTTGTACATGAAACTGCCTGTTTTTGTAGTTCAAGATAGTCAAATATCATTGATTTCTTATGGTGCAATCTAATAAATGCTTTGCTAATGAAGCTCTTCCCTCAAGGCATTTTCCTGAACTGTATCCTGTCCCACATCTCATGTTCTTCATCAAATTAAAGTCATAGTCTGGACCCCTTATTGATTTACATATTCTTCTGGGGTTTTTTTTATTCATGAGCATGTTTAGTTCTTCCCTTATTCAATATTTATTTACTGAATGTCTACCCTTCACCAATCAAAAACATATAAGTGGTATACACATTCCTCTTTTAGGAAATATTGAAGTTTCTTTTTATAGAATGTCAGCATTGACTCCAAAGTTCCTGTCCTCAAATGTGGGATTTTGAAAGTAGGGGTTGGTATGTATGTGTTAAGTGAAAATTTAGTTTGTAGTGTAAAAATGAAGGGCATGGGAATGGGAACTGCAGAGCCAGCAGTGTGTTTGGTCTGGATCGACTGGATATCGTGCAATATTACAGTAATATGCTTGATAGAATAAATCTAAGGTTGTGTTCCTCGGAGGCATCTTTATGCTTAAGAAGACAGAAAATTAAGAGGTAATGTATTTCTTCTCTCTTGAAGAGAGCACCTAGCAGTCCTCCTGTCCCCTGGTTCTCAGCCCTCGCTGTGCATCAAAATCAAATGAGGAGGCTCAAAGGTATATTCTCGGAGATCTGACTTTTCAGGCTTTAGGATCTAGCATGGATTTTTTTTTTTTTTTTTTTTTTTTTTAACTTCAAGGTTATGCTAACGTGCAGTGCACGTGGAGACAGGCTTCTCTAGAGCAAAACCAACACGGGATGGAGGACACATGGCTTTCAGTAACTAAAGGCAGGGTCAATACTGGGAATCAGTTATGAGGGCTTCATTTTAACAATTGAAATTTGCTGACCAGACTATATTTGTTATTCCAAAACATTGGTAAAGATCGTTGTGCTTGTGATTGGAACAAGGTTTTAATGAAGAAAACCTAAGAACGTTCCAAATATAAGAGAGGGCATATAGTAAAAGAAAAGCAAGTTCAATAACTTTTATAAGGTAAAATCGTAGTTATTTAAATAGCTATTGATATATACCTATAGGGAGATAAAAACGTATCTATTTTATAAATTTATTATTTATTTATTTTTGGCTGTGTTGGGTCTTCGTTTCTATGCGAGGGCTTTCTCTAGTTGCGGTGAGCAGGGGCCACTCTTCATCACGGTGCACGGGCCTCTCACCGTCGCGGCCTCTCCCGTTGCGGAGCACAGGCTCCAGACGCGCAGGCTCAGCAGTTGTGGCTCACGGGCCCAGTTGCTCCGCGGCATGTGGGATCTTCCCAGGCCAGGGCTCGAACCCGTGTCCCATGCATTGGCAGGCAGACTCTCAACCACTGTGCCACCAGGGAAGCCCAAACGCATCTATTTTACCATTTAATTTGTTCAAAAGTATTTTTATAGTACAAATTTTAAGAATGATTGTATTTTCATAGTACAAATTATTTTATTTATTATTTTTGTGATTTTATTTGGAAGAACGGGCTTTCCATTTGAGGAAGCATAATGCAAAGGAAGGACCACAATCTTACACAGAAGGAGACCTGAAATCAAGATTTCGATGCATTTACTAGTTCTGGGCATGTTGGTAGGCCTTTCACCTCTTTGAATAGGATCTAAATTTTTAATATGGGGAACACTACTTCTGTTTGTATCTCAGTAAAGAGAAGTACTCTTTAAACTAAAACGTCTGTGTAAATAATGCAGTTAAAGGAGGTCTATCTACAATTCTCATGTTTTGTTTGCAAAATAGGTGTACTGTGAAACCCAGTATTTTCCAGAGGTTCTGCCTGGGACCCTAATATACTGTTTCAAGAAGCACATGGTGTCCTATGTTCCTGCTTTTGATAGCTCCTCTTATTTACTATTTGGCCTCACAATACTGGTAACTTTGAAAATCTTTCCCTTTACCCTTCTTGTTTTGAAAGTGGAGCCAAAACTGTTTAAATTCACTAGTTATGAAAAAAGATTTCTTGGTGTAATGGAAAGAGAACTCATTAGGAGTCAAAAGAAACTAGCTTATTGCCTTAATTTTACTAGGTCCCTGTATGGTAACCATGGTTGAGTAATTGGCCTCTCTGATCATTTTGTCCCAAATTTTCAAAGCAATGTGGTTAAATTAGGCAAACTAAAGTGCTTCCTCTTTTTCTAAAATCCTATAATTCTATTGTGGGTTGGTTTACAGTTTTATTTTTGAAAAAAACAGAACAAAACTATGAATGTTGTAAGTTATTTTTGTGCATAAGTATTCATCGTATCATTGAATTATTGAATGTTTTTTCAGGAAACTATATTTGATTTTATTATTCTGTTTCAAATGTTTCAATATGATTCACCAAAGCATAGTATGTTTACTATTTGCAATACACGAATATAAAAATCAATCTCCTGCAGTCTGAGATGCATCCAAGTTTATGGAATGCCCATAAAAGTTTACTTTCTGTATGTTTAAATAAAGAAGAATGGAACTTCAACAAAGATGTGTTTATCTCAGTGTAAGGAATTGTTACATAGGCAGAATAAAATACTATTTTAACGTTATTTTTTGTATTTTGTGATATCTATTGAAAATGAATGTATATTTGATTGCCAGTACAAGTTTTAAAAAATTTCTTTTATTATAGACCACTTATTGTTTTGAGATGCATTTTTTTACATTAATTCTAACAAATTATTTCTGAACAGTCTTTTAGGACACACCCCTGACAGATAGAATTCCTGTTTTAAAGAAGCTAAGAAGTCAGAGGATAAAAGACATTTGTCCAGATAATCAAGATACAAAGACAAAACTGATGTATCCTTGAAGGAAAGTGCAAAACAAAGAGTCTAGTTTCTAGAGGAATTTTCTCTCCTTTTCACACTTCCCTGGACTCCATGAAGAGGACTGTTCATAAATGCAGTGAAAGCTCAAGATGGTGGAACATTAATAGGAGGGTGTAAATAAGCCTTTTAGAGCAATAGCCTTGTTCTCTTTTTTTCTTGGAGGGTTTATATTTGAACATGACTTTTTGTCCTATTGAAGTAGTTAACAATAACAAAACTGTGAAAGCTTTGGTCTGGGTCAAGTGTCCAAATAGGTTGCTAGGGTTTGTGTTGGTTTTAAGTCCAGGCCCTCTTGCTGCAGGAGAGAGAGAGTCCCTGTGGGTACTTGTGTTCTAACCTATTTCAATAGAAAACTATACAAGTGTTAGGTCAAAATGCCCCTAGGACTCAATTACCCTTTATGTTTCTGCATGCCTTGAGAGCAGAGGCATGAGTGCCTTTGTCATCTGTTCAAAGATGTTGGCATGATGAACAGCTTTGGAAGATAGAGATAACGTCTACCTTAGGGGCAAAGAGCAGGTTTCTTTACCGTCCAATGTAAGAAAGACAGTATGTCCCTCTGAGGTAATGGCCAACAATTCTTGTAGTCTATTAAAAAAGATTTGGGTTCCCTAAGCTCAGGGTTCCACTTCTGTAATACAGCCCACTCTGCTTTCTGTTGCACAATAGGAGTCTTGCTTTTTCAAAGTACCAGTTATCTTAGGAAACTCACCTTTTGTCATGATTTACAAAACTACCTTTACTACCTTCCATTCAAGATGTCAAACTAAGCATAATTTTCATCTTCCCTCTTTTACTAAGGACTATTTAAATGACTTAAAAATTGAAAAGAACTATTGCAACATAGAGCAGGAAGGGGGCCATCGAAAGATCAAACATGTGGATACATTTCTAGAAGGCAAAAGACAAATGAGATGATATTGCTAAATCTGACAGAAAAAAAAAGGCAACCACAGCCCAGAATATTCAGAAGAGAGGGCCACACAGATGCAGATATTTTTGTTGGCAGAATCATAGAATCACTCCAGTATTAGTGTGGGAGAGACCGGGAGCATTTTGGGGTTATAGCAAGTAATCAGGACACTTAATTAAAGGATATTCTAGTGAACATGAGTGACAATCTCCTCCAAATGTAAAAAGTAATTGTCTATCATCAGCATTCATCCTGCCATTATAGCTTGAGAACTGTTACAGAAAGGAATTTAACCAAAACCCTAGGAAGAATAGGAATCATAATATGGTGGCTAGTTCTCCAAACTAAGACCTTCATTGAATCCATATTTCTGGACAGCTCACCCCTACTGGTTTGAGCCTTGTTATGCACACTGACATAAAGCTTGTCTATTGACTCACCCTCCTGTACACAAAGCTTTAGTTCACCCTCTCTTTTAGGGGAGAAGTATTATAGGGAAGGAAACCAACCCAAGGGCAATATTCTTCATTTGTATAGATGAATAATCAGCCAGGATATCCAGACTTTTGAAAAAACACTAGTAGTTTAAAAGTTCAACCTCAAGGTAAACATAGAGACAAGGTTGTTCAAATTAAATAGATATTTCATGGAACAGAAAATCTATCTTCCTCTTATTTAGCATACAGAAAAGTTCAAGAAGATAAATCAAATACGGCAACTTTGAAAAAAGACAATGTGAACACAAGAAAGAGTTCTGAAATCAGAAATATAAATGCTGAGGTAACATAATAAATAGAATGACTGGAAGGAAAATTTAGAAAAAAAATCTCTCAGAATATTGAGAAAAAAGAAATGCGAAATATGAGAATGGAGTATCAATATAGGCAATCCAAAATATAACAAAAATGTAAAGAATTAGGAAGAGGGAGAAAGTTTAAATGGAGGAAAATTTTGATAGTTGAAATAAGACATGCATTTTTAAATTGGAAGGGCATTAGAAATCAAAACAAAATGGAATAAAAATACTGTCACTTAGACATATCTTTGTAAAATGTCAGAGCATGATGACAGAAGAGAAGATTCTAAAGCCTTCCATAGAGAAACAACCTATCAAAAGGATCACCTATAAAGGATCAAGAATCAGATTTGTTATTAGCAATGCTGGATACTAGGTACTCTCAAGTTTTGAGGGAGAATAATGGACATAGATTTCTCCTGTCAGCTAAACTGTCCATTTAACAACAATAGGAAGGGCAGAAGAACATATTTTTAGAAATGTAAGGTCTCTATAATTGCACATTTCACAAACAGAGAAACTAACCTAACCGGAAAAAAAGAATGCTTTCTCTTCTGCACTTTGAACTCCATTATATTGTAGTTTTGGGCAAATCCTAAGATGTTTCTTTTGCTCCAGGAAAACCTGATATCTTTAGGAGACGGAAAAATAGAGAGAGAGAGACATTGAGAATCCGGCACTACAACAGCCCCTTCCATGTGTGTCACTAGCTTCTGACACAAAGTCAGGCAAGTTGCATCTGCTTGAAGAAGCCTAAGTCACATGCACGCATATCAAGTACAGAGAAGTCTGGAAAACCAAGTATCTAGAATGTCAACACTTATAGGAGAGACATTATTTTCTTATATTCTCTCTCTTGCCCAGCCTAATAAAGAAGGGATTCTTCAAACATAGGAAAGGATGCATATATCGGGCAGCCTTCTGAAGCGATCATTGAAGGGTATTTTAAAATTAAAAAAGAAATTACTGTCCAATTTTAAGAGGAAAATAATTCATATAAGAAATAAATTAATCATGATTGTTTCTTCCTTTTAAATAAGAGCAGCAAATTTTGATCAGGGTAACTATATGGCTGTATATAGAGAGAGGCTCATGGTTTTATACGTGGTTATATAAAAGGAGCTTCCATGAATGGATAAAGAAGATGTGGCACATATATGCAATGGAATATTACTCAGCCATAAAAGAAACAAAATTGAGTTATTTGTAGTGAGGTGGATGGACCTAGAGTCCGTCATACAGAGTGAAGTAAGTCAGAAAGAGAAAAACGAATACTGTATGCTAACACATATATAAGGAATCTAAAAAAAAAAAGGTCATGAAGAACCTGGGGCAAGATGGGAATAAAGACGCAGACCTACTAGAGAATGGACTTGAGGACACGGGGAGGGGGAAGGGTAAGCTGGGACAAAGTGAGAGAGTGATAGTGTATATATGGACATATAAACACTACCAAATGTAAAATAGAGAGCTAGCGGGAAGCAGTCGCGTAGAACAGGGAGATCAGCTCGGTGCTTTGTGACCACCCATAAGAGTGGGATAGGGAGGGTGGGAGGGAGGGAGACACAAGAGGGAAGAGATATGGGGACATATGTATATGTATAACTGATTCACTTTGTTATAAAGGAGAAACTAACACACCATTGTAAAGCAATCATACTCCAATAAAAACGTAAAAAAAATAAAATAAAAATAAAAATAAAAGGTGCTTCCAAAGAAAGACGGTTAAAATATAATGATAGCATATTTATTTCATTTAAATGAAGAATTAATGTAAATGAATATTCAGGGCGTTCTTTACATACTTACTTTTTCTTTCCTGTGGAAAGTGAATCGGAGGCATTCAAATACTATTGTATTATTTTTGTCACATCTTCAGGTTTGAGAATGTGTAGTTGAATTTGACCACCTTTAACAGTGACCTATTGTGTAGGTTGTGAAAGGTGGAGATTGTAAAAATTCACGCACTTTCCAGGGTTATTATGTCTAGTAATATTTCTGTGCCTGGGCTTAAGTGTGTGAGGGAAGAAAAAACAAATCACTTTGTTTTAAGGTTTAGAAATTAAATGTAAGGTTTCAAGTTGGAATAGCTCTTGAAGTCAGCGAGTTTAATAAAGTTTATGAGAATATAAAGGCTCAGGGATACTTCCCTGGGGTGATGTGCTCTGGGAGGTGTGGTAATTTTTATGAACTAAAGTGCCCTATGTCTTAAGTGACTCTTTGAAAATATGTCTCCCCAGAGATTGTTGAAAATATGTCTCTCCCACTGAAATGGAGAAAGTTTCTTTTAAATCTGCTATTATCAGTGGCAGTTTGAGGGGCAATTCACATTTAAATAGCTGTTTCATAATAGCATCTTATTCTTTGCCAGCTGCATGGTCCTGAAAATCTAATGTGCACCCAAGAAAGAGACTGATATTATAACATCACAACAATAATGCACTTTTAATGCCATATTTGATATTTTTATTGAGATGTCATCAGTTGTTACGTGAGCTAGCTAAAAATTATAACAAGAAGTGGTAGAGAGTGAAAGCTATTTCTATGAAAATTTTGGACGAGCCTATGATTTACCCAAAATGAAGTTTTCTCATTTTTTTTTCCTCTGTTATATTCTATCCTTCAGAATACAGTAAAAACCTAAGTCAGTATTATCTTACATTAAATGCATAGCATATTATTTACCACATGACTTTAACCTCAGCATATTAGAATTATAAAACTTTGCTTTGAAATTATAATTGCTCTGTCATTGATTTGGATGACAAGGTTAAGTACATATGGAACTTACAATATATCCTAAATGCAGTATTTGGAAGGCAGAACTATAATTTATAAACGGAATTTTACTTATTACATTGAACCATACGAGATTAGGTTTGGTAGATCAGAAAATGTCCGGAGAGTGACAGTTTCATGTAGTTTAACCTATAGAAAAAACTGAGCATTTTATTAGAATTAGTTGAGTATAAAGATAATTCTTTGCCCTTCCATTTCCTTGAAATACAATAAATTTTGGAACCTGAGGAGACTGTAGTGAATACTTCAACTTGTGCCTTCACAAAATTAGATATTTCCTTTACAAATTGACCTGATGGGGCTTACCACACTATAAGAATTGAAAAAAATAAGACCCTGAAAACATTTTAACCTTTGGTTAAAAATTATGTAGTCTAAAACTCTATGAGATTTATTAGTAGTAAAGTAGTCTAAAACTCTATTTTTTAAATATGTAAATGACTTTAATTCTGATTGAAGACCTTCACACAGTAACTCTTTCCGCCAAAGAGAAAGAAAAGAGAAAAGAGAAAGAAGGAAAAGGAAATAGGTGAAGTGATAGATTTATTAATGAAATCAATGAAGAGAATTCTTTCACAGTATATACATATATCAAATTGTCACCACAATATATATTTTAAGTATATCACAATTTTATTTGTCAATTATACCTCAATAAACTTTAAAAAATCATATACTGGTTGAATTAAATGACATTCTGAAAAATAAATTCTGTTTAAAAAATCCTGAAAAATAATAATTGAAAGAAACTACTAGACTAGACTTAGACTACTAGACTTAAAAATGATTAAATGGAAACTGTGTATTTTAATGTATATAAATACATTATTATTATATATATACAGATGCATATAATTGTGTCTCCTCAAAATTCATATGTTGAAGGTCTAACTGCCATTCTGACTATATTTGAAAACAATTCAAACAATTGCCTTTAAAGAGGTAATTAAGGTTAAATGAGGTCATAAGGGTGGGGCCTTAATCCAGTAGGACTGGTGTCCTTATATAAAGAGGAAGAGAGACCAGGGATGCACACACACAGGAAAGACCATAAGAAGGGAGCCAAGGAGAGAAGCCAGTGGAGAAGCCAGACCTGCTAACACCTTGATCTTGGACTTCTAGCTTCCAAAACTATGAGAAAATACATTTCTACTCTTAAAGTCTCCCAGTCTCTGATATTTTGTTATGGCAGCCCTAGCAAATTAATACGCAAAGTAAAACAAAGAAACTCTGAACTCAAACAGTGTTCTCTGGGCCAGCATGTGCCTCACGGACATATTGTCAGTGCCCTTCTGTTACTCCGATACCAAAGGAGATCCATGCAAGCAGAGGACATTAGAGACCTGAATCTGACAGGTTCAGGACTCCTCCAGAAAGAAATGTTGCATCTGTTCTTGGGTTTTCTTCTATCCATTGAGAATCATTTGTAAAATTTAGTGTTGAATAACATCTATGATTTCCATGAGTCTGCTTTGACAAGTCAACATTTTATGGTATTTCAAATGGTCCTGCGAGTACCTAAAAGCTAACACATTACAATTGAAGCAATCATTTCAGACCTGCAAACATGCGTCTTGATGAATAGCCCTTGTATTCATTTCTTAGGGCTTCCATAACAAAATACCACAAACTGGGTGGCTTTATACAACAGAAATTTATTCTTTGAAAGTTCTGGAGTCTGGAAGTCCTACATTAAGCTGTGGACAGAACCCTGCTCTCTCTGAAGGCTCTAGAATGAAATCTCTTCTGTACCTTCCTCTTAGTTTCTGGTGTTGCCAGCAATCCTTGGTCTTCCTTGGCTTACAGATGCATCACTCCAATCTCTGCCTCTGCTGTTACATGATGTTCCCCCTGTGTGTCTCTACCTCTATGTATCTCCACCTCTTCTTATAAGAACATCAGTCATATGGGCTTAAGGGCTCACCCTACTCCAGTATGAACTCACATTAACTTGATTGTATCTGCAAAGTCCCTATTTTCAAATAAGGTCACATTCACAGGTACCGGGACTTAGCACTTGAACATATATTTTGTGAGGACACAATTCAACCCACAACAGTCCCTAAATTCCTTAGTTGCTTTAGTTTCTTAATTCTTCTTTAAAGGAGAAGGGGAACTTAAAGAATAATTTATTCATCTATTTATTCACTAATGCAAGATATATTTATCCAGCATCTAATTTGTGTCAGGTACTATTTTAGATGTTGGTGGTAAAGTTGTGAACAAGATGGACCAGGCCCTTGCTCTTTCAAAACTTATATGGGACATCTACAATGAACATATAAACAAGTAGATGAGTGGGGAGATTCTTGACAGTGTTAAGTATTGTGAGGGAAACACAGCAGAAAATAGGACACAGAATGACTTAGCAGGAATGAGACAAAAGCTCCCTTGCTTAGATAATATGTCTGGGGAAGCCTTCATTGAGAAGGAAAGATTTAAACTGAGACCTAAATGAAGAAAGTTCTGCTAGAGAAGTATTCTAGGTAAAAGGAAGAAGCAATTCAAATTCTTTAATATTTGTGGGGTAAAAAGTAAAAGAGATAAATTGGGAGATTGGGATTGACATATACACACTACTATATATAAAATAGATAAATAATAAGGACCTACTGTATAGCACAGGGAACTCTACTCAATACTCTGTAATGTCCTATATGGGAAAAGAATCTAAAAAAGAGTGGATATATGTATATGTATAACTGATTCGCTTTGCTGTACAGCTGAAACTAACACAACACTGTAAATCAACTATACTCCAATAAAAATTTTTTAAAAATAAAGAATTTTAAATTCCTCCCCCAAAAACACAAAAACAAACAAAACAAAAGAAGTAAAAAGAAAGCTATGATTTGAAACTTAGTGACTGCAGGGGGAGTAGAACCAAATGATGTCAGACAGAAGTAGTCAAATCATATACACCATAACAATAAGATTAGATTTTCTTCTTATTGCAGGGGGATGCTAGTAGGTGGTTTTAAGCTGAGATTAGTATTTGTGTTTTAGAAAAATCTTTCTTGCTGCCTTGTGAAGAATGAAAGCTAGGAAGACAAGAGTGAAAACAGGAATCAGTTTAGAGGCTATTGAGTTATTCTAGGTAAAAGACGATAGTGATGTAGACTAGAATGGTAGCAGTGGAGGTAGTGAAAAGTGATTGGCTTTATCATAGATTTATAAATTATTTACTGTATTCCAAGAACATTACATCTGTGGTAGACTGAGTAATGGCCGGCCAAAAATGTCTACATTTAATGCCTGAATCTTGTGAATATATCATGTTACATCACATGTATCATGTTACAAAAGAGACTTTGCAGATGTAATTAAAGTTTGGACCTTAAAATAGAGAGATAATCATGGATTATTTTATGGGTAAAATCTAATCACATGAGCTCTTAAAAGCACAGAACTTTCTCTGGCTGGAATCAAAAACGTGAAGCGGAAGGAAAAATTGGAGAGATGCTAAGCAAAGGAAGGGCTAGACCCTCTGTGGCTAGAGAAGGAGCACAGAGAAAGCATGGGAAGGAATGCAGGAGGCTCTAGGGTCAAAGACTAGCCCCTGGCTGATGGTTGTCAAGGAAACTGGTACTTCATTTCTACATCTGCTAGGAACTAAATTCTGTCAGCTCAGCCTGACTGAGCTTGGAAGCAGATTCAAGCCCAGAACCTCCAGAAAGGAATTCTAACACTTTAATTTTGGCTATGTGGGACTAAGCAGAGGACCCATCTGAGCCAAGCTGCACCAGAATTTCAGACCTACAGAACTGTGAGATAACGAATGGTGTGGTGTAAGCCATTGAATTCATGGTCATGTATTACAGTAACAAGTGAAAACTAACACAGTATCCATATTTCTCATGCCTCAAGTGATTGGTCCGAGTAACAGGTTCTTTCTATTCCCATTGTCATAAATCTTGGGTAATGAATTACTTATTTTGGACTTTATTACCACAAATGACCACTGAAATACCTAACTCCAATCTAACCTTATTTTCACATTCAATCAGAGCCATTGTTTAAAACCCAAATCTTATCGGGACATTCTTTATTTGCATGAATAAGTACTTTTTGTCCATGAAACCAATTCAGACAGCCTCCTTCACGAAGCCTTCCATGATGGACCCCTTCTCCAGGCAGGGTGTTCCTCTTCTGTGCTTCCAGAGCTCCCTGTTTATCATGTTAGATGAGATATCTCCTATGCCACCGTAAAGTCCTTTTTCCTTTTTAAAATGTTGTACTCTATTTTCAGTATCGCAAATGATACTTGAAGCAGTTAAAATCATTCATAGTATATAAAAAGTTACACATTTTTTTTCTATTGTTATGTAAGTCATATCTAAAAGAAGTCACTATTAAGAGTTTCAATTATATATATTTTCTGTACATATAAATTGAAAGTAGATATTTGTATTTGTCATATATATGTGTGTGTATATATGCACTAGTATCCTTCATAAAACGTGGAACACTAATTTGTTTTATAATCTTGTTTTTACTAAATTTTTACATTAGGCACAATTAAGCTCTTTTTTTTTTTTTCCTAATGGCTATAAATTATTCCATTGTTTGTGCTTATTTTGTTGAATTAGATCTCTTTTAAAGAATTTTTATAAGTAATTTTTAGCTTTATCTTGATATTGAAATTATTTCCATAATTAATGTGCAAATATACACATGTGTTTGCACTTGTGAAAATAAGTAAAATAAATATGCAAAAAAAGGAATCAAGGAGTTTATCATTTGAAATTGCCAAATTGCCTTCCAATAATTCTGTAATACTTAAAATTTGTATCATCAATGTATGATAACTGCTGTTTCTTCACGATCTCAGTCACATATAAGATTTTGGGGTATTTAGAATAAAGACAACAACCAGCAAAAAACTAAAAGTAGAAGCTATGAGAAGAGGTCTCTGGAGAGGGTAAGTTTGTGGTGAGGTTTAGGAAAGAGATTTTGCCTGTTTATTATAAAGCTTTCTGTGCCGTTTGCTTTTTTAAAACTAAAATAAGTCTTAGGAAAAATAATCATGAGAAAGGAATTCTCTTTTTCAGGGATAATGCCTATAACTACAAAAATTTAGACTGCACTTGATTTGCTTCTTTTGCTTGTACACAACTAGTAAGAAACAAAGCTTTAAATTCAGACCTAATTCGCTCCAATATCCAGTATTCCCACTCATTTAAGTCAGTTTGTAGCACAGAGACTATTACGATAGTGGAGTTAGCTGAATCTACCTGTTAGACAGCATGACAAGGGCTATTAGCAAAATCAAAAGCAAAGCCAAAATGAGAAGCCTGGAATCTTACATTCAGAGCGAATGAAAATGGTAGATTTTATGTTTGGCATATGGCCCTTTGTTATTACCAGTTTATGTATTTTATTTCTCTCTCGGTAGAGTCCATGGTTCAGGAAAAGAGTTTTGCAATGATACTCTTCTATTTCATGGTTCCAAACACATCGATTTGAGCATATTACATACTCAAAAAGTATAAGTTGAAGTGAAGTAATTTACAAAATTTAGGTACCAGAAGAATGCTATAAATCTGAAGGAATTGGCCAAGGAAATTTCACCGAATTAATTCCAACTTAAAAGGGAGTGAAGGAGCCATTTCAATTGTCAAATATACTCCTCAGAATCTTCTGGACCAGTCCATCCTGCACAGTGCAATAATACGCAAGGCTGGGTGTCTGGAAATTTGGTTTCCCGTCTCAGCTAGCTGCATATTTTTCCTGAGCCTTAGTTTCCATCTGCAAATGGATACATGTATGTATACATATGTGTATGTGTGTGTATGGATATATACAATGATAAAAGGTTTCATCAGTAACATACTTATTATAACAGTGAACAAAAGATAATCTCATAGGATTAAATGGTCTATCACAGAGTACTTTTATATTGATGTCTTTAAGAACTACTTGTTTACCTTATAATAAATAAAAAAGAAATAAATATATTTTAAAAATATAAGTTGTTCAATAGCACAATTTGTGGTCAAAGCTTTTTAAAAAGCATACTGTAAGACTGTTAAAATACCATTTAAAATGTAAACTTACATAGGACATACAATACCATTTTTTTTCCAAAAAATTTTAGCCTAAAGATAGTTGTATTTAAGTAACAGAATTAAAACTTTGAGTAATAAAATATCCCAGATGCTATATAAAAGTATGTTTTTATAAATAGAAAAATGCAATTGATGTGGGAAAATACCACAGCTCAGATTATATGGGTTATATTTGTGTATGTACATCTTATGTTTCAAATATTTATTTATGGAATCAATATTACTACATCTAATCATGACTTTCTTAGTCACAATATATTTGTTAATACTGTAAAGTGTTTGTGGTATTGTATACACACACAAAGTTTTTACAATTTCATAAAATACTTTTAATCTCTGACATAAAATGATAGGTAAAAGAGTAAGAGAGGTAAAAAGGGAAAAATAATCTATTTCTACTCCTTTATTCATCATAAAAATTGAAATAAAAAAGCAAAACACTCTCTCAAATTTAAATTAATTTAAAGGAAATAGACTGTTCCCTTTAGTGCATTACTATCTGATATATTTTTTTCCTTCTGGACAGAAGCCTCAGTAAACTGACTGCTGTTTGGTTATTCCAGCAGTTATGATAGCAAGAAAGCTTGCTTATAATGTCCGGGCATTGAAGAATGGTGCTACTTTAATTTCGGACCTCCTGTGTCCTCGGCTGGACTGTAGCCTTAGGGGAACACATATAGATAGATGAGGAGAAAGGAGACACCCATTTAACTGGCTGGAGCTTTTGAACAAACCCTGACAATCAATACAGCAACAGATGCCACTGCCAGCTTGTCCTGACATGCTATTCCCAGCTTGGGAATGAATTTATTGACTTTGCCATGGAGAAGTCTTTTAGGGTTTCTCCAGTGTCATCTACTTTTATTGCTGTCCGGAGGCAAGATCTAATAAACTGAAGGAAACAGAAGTGTTATATTTCACAAAGGATGTCCTTGTGCTATGCAAATTGAAAAGTGAAAAGAAAGAGTGGCTTATTTTGATAAGTTCTTGACCCCTACCCTCTCATCTATTCTTCTTCTTCTTTTCTTTTTCTTCCTAACATTTAAGGTCATTATAGAGAGAAAAATATAAACAATCCAAAGGTAATAGGAGTAGAAAAATAAGAAGGAAAAGGCCTTTAAAAAAATGCATGAATATAAAGGTAAAGACAGAATGTAGAGATGAAAAATCCCTTCCATTACCAGTCACCAATATTAACTTCTGATTCAATTGCAAATTTAACTATCACTTCCTAAGTAAATTTTATGTACTTGTTAAATTAAGGTAAAAATTAGCTGATCAGTTTTCTGTACATCCAGATACAGATATACTGCATTTATAGTTTAGAAATTTCATCCCCCTTTTGGAGACATTTTCTTAACTCATCAGTTTGAATAATATAATTAGTATACAGGCCCTATATTTACCATCATTTTGCTATATATATTTTTCTCTCTCACATATTGAAATGTCAGTTTCATCACCCAAGGAAACATGTCTCTTTTTCGTCACTCTTCCATCAGCAACGCCCAATGGGTTAGCCAAAACCCAGTGAATACTTGCTGAATAACAGTATCTTATATAATGTGGTTTAGATTTCTTTAGAATTAACTAAAATAATTTTCCACTGAAAACAGTTCATGAAGTACAGTGCTCAGATCTTACAATATAGCCGAGACACTGCTTGGTCAGCATATTTGAGAATCTCATCTCCTTTTGGAGGCCAGTGGTTTGCAAATATTTCTTATCTGTGGAAATTGTTCTTTGAAATAAATGTGTGTGAGGAATCTCAATTTAATAAGAAAAAACAGCAGAGAATTATACTTGTTAAAGGGAAATTTGAATGCCTTTGGTCAAACTCATTTGCCCTTCCTCTATTCCCACATAGCAACCCTTGAAGTATCTTCAAAGAAATTAAGGAGCCCAAAGCAAAACATTTGAACCATGTTTTGAGAGATTAACTTTTTCTTTTTGAAACCTGTGCTTTCTATCATTAAGTTATTAATTTATTGACATATAATATAAAATAAAAATAATATTAAAATATTAATATAGTTAATTTAAACTTCTTATGAATCCTCCAGTTATGTCACATGCCCTCCATAGGCTATCATTTTGAAATAAATGCTTACTATAGGCCTTTATAAAATGTATACTTGACTTCTATTTCCTGTAATAGTGAGCTAATTTTTTAGAATCAATTCCCTTTTATAAATGCTCAATATATTTTCTTTAATTTCCTTAATGGGATTGAAGAATTTGAAAAGAGTGGGGAACAGCCATGATAATTTTAGTAGAAAGTTATGATCTCAGAGAGGTAAAAAGAATACCAGAGCACCACAGCTGCTTTTGTCCTAAAACCGTTATCTGATACCTTGTAATTGGTTTTAGCTAATTAAGAGCTAGATACCCAGGACTCTCTAGGCCCAGGACTATCAAGGTAGGGATTCTTGTAAGAAATCCTCCCCACATTTACTTTAAAATCATAGATCTCTTCAGAGTAAGCATGAACCAGAAGTAAACCCTCCTCTCCTCCTACTTCTCCAAGCTCATGGTTCTGAAGAAAAGGGTCATAAAATCATTCACATAAGTGAAAATATATACTAAGTTCATAGAGTGGAAAAAGTGGAATTTGAATTATCTCAATTTTCTCCAAATTGATGTTTGGATTTAATACCATACCAATCAAAATTCAATTTGGTTTGTGAATGTGTGTGTGCATGTGTGTTTGTATAACCTATCAATCATATATATATATTGGATCAAATATGATCATAACACTTTTGGGAGAACTTGTTGTGAAAGATCAAAACATATTGTAAAGCAATAGTAATAAAGCTGGTTTGGAATTGGTACAGAAGCAAACAGACCAATGGATGGGAATAGAAAGTATCATATATTTGACTACAGCAAATATGTCATCATGAGTAACGAAGAAACCAAAGTTTTGGTTTTTAATTTTTTTCCATTAAATGGCTCTGGGAAAATTGAGTATCCAATTAAAATAAAGTTTCAGATTATTAAAGACCTAAAAGTAAAATTTTTAAAAATTAGATAATCTAGAAGTCATGCGAGTGCTTAAGTTATGAAAGAACATCTTAAACTATCTATAAATAGTTCTAAACATACAGAAAAATGCTGATGAAATTTACTATGTTAGTATTAAGAACTTTTGTTCTTAAAATACCTAAGGGAGAAAGGACAAGCTGTAAGGTAAGGGGACTCTATATTAGAAAAAGCAGCTTCCCTGGATATTATAGCCACACAAAGAACATGATTCTGTGAATGAAACACAAAGTGTGTTTAAGCTACCATTTACCTCCTTGGCCTCATGCCCTGATGCTTGGTATCACAATATATATGGGGTGATATTCATATTGTGGGATAGGATAGTTACTGTACATATAACCAACAAAGAATGGATACTTAGACCATGGAGACAACTCCAGTGTTATTAAGGGCAACACAGAAAGCACAATAGAAAAACATGAGCAAAAATCTTGCAAAGGCAAATCATAAAGGAAAAAAATCTAAAAGGCCAATGAAATTATATATATGCTTGCTATCATTAATAATCAGAGTAATAAAAATGAAAACCATTATCATTAAATCATAGGAAATATCATTACATACCCACTAGATTGGCCAAAATTAATTAACTTGGAATATGAAGTGTCTGAAAGGTTGTGCAGCAATGCAAACTCATCTACTGCTATTGGAATGAAAATTGGTACAAGAGTATTGATAAATAATTTAAAGTTTCAAACACCCTCTGAGCAGCTCAACTTTAGGCATAATAGTATAGAGTAGCATATCGCTACTACATATATGAGGATATAATTACAAGAATGTTCAACGCAAGTATTACTCAAAGTAGCTCCAATCTGGAAACAAACCAAGTGTTCATCAACAATACAACAGATAAGAAAGTTAGGGTGTATTCATGTAAACTAATATTATAACTATGCAAAAAAAATCATATTTATATATGTGCATTTATATCAGAATTTCAATTATATGATATCAAAAAGAAGTCAAAACAAAAGCATACTGCATAGCAACACATACTAAGGTACTCAACTAAAGAATACCACAGAAATTATTGATATCAAACTCAGGAAAGTGGTTATATCTGGAGGGAAAGAGGTGTGACTGAGAAGAAACCTTTGAGAAATTTCCACATGCAGGCAACATCCTATTTTCTTTTAAATCTTGGAGGTGATTTCTCTCGTATTTATATTTCTTGTCCATACCAGTTTTTCTTCACATATGTTTTGTATTTGCTTTTTGTTATATATGCTCTCTTTGTGAATAGTTCACATTTTTTTTAAATACAGAAGATTATTCTTAACTGGATATTTAGAAATTTACTAATTTACTAGTTGGGGAGGGGTATTGGTTTCCTGGGGCTACTTTTAATTTTTTTTAATTAATTAATTAATTTATTTATTTTTGGCTGTGTTGGGTCTTCGTTTCTGTGCGAGGGCTTTCTCCAGTTGCGGCGAGCGGGGGCCACTCTTCATCGCGGTGCGCGGGCCTCTCACTATCGCGGCCTCTCTTGTTGCGGAGCACAGGCTCCAGACGCGCAGGCTCAGTAGCTGTGGCTCACGGGCCTAGTTGCTCCGCGGCATGTGGGATCTTCCCAGACCAGGGCTCGAACCCGTGTCCCCTGCATTGGCAGGCAGATTCTCAACCACTGCGCCACCACGGAAGCCCTGGGGCTACTTTTAGAAAGTACCAAAAACTGTGGTGGTTAAAACAACAGAAAAATTTCCACTTACAATTCTGAAGGTTACAAATTCAAAATCAAGGTGTTGGCAGGTCCATGCTCTTCCTGAAGGCTCTAGGGGAGAATCTTTTCTTGCCTTTTCCTAGCTTCTGGTGGTTGCCAGCAATCCTTGGTATTCCGTGGCTTACAGCTGCATCACTGCCTGTGTCTTCACACGGTTGTCTTCCTTCTATGTCTGTTTCTGAGTCCAAAGTCTCATCTTCTTATAAGAACAGCAGTCGTATTAGTTTTAGGGTGCCTTCTAACCTAGTATGACTTCATCTTAATTTATTACACCTGCAAAGAGGCTATTTCCAAATACATAAGGTCATGTTCTGAGTTTCTGGGTCACGTGAATTTTGGAGGGATACTATTCAATCCAGTACATAGGTATATAGTTTAATAAGTTCATGGCATTTTATAAATTGTTTTATAAACAGTAATATGAAGTTTTAATTAACTATTCATCTCTAAATCATGAGCCACTGAACTTGGCCCAAGGTTTGAAATCTTTCCAAACCAAGGTAAAACACACATACCTAAAACTGGAGGAAGCAAAGATGATCTGGAGTTTAATGAGGAAGGAGTTTAATGGAAATTGCATCATGTTCTCTATGGAAACTAGGCCAAAAGTGATAGCGAATTTCTTATTGAGGATTAGAATCATGTTTTGCATTGCCTGAATCTAGCTCAAAGGAGTTTTAGTTCTGTTAATCACTGAATCTATCAGAAGGAACACCCTACTCTAATTCTTTAAAAATCAATTGCTCAAAATTAGATAAACATAATTTGGGACTGAAAATCCCAAAGATAATTCATGTGTAATTAATAATTTCACAATCTGAATATCTGAAATTTTTTTTAGTTATAGCTTTTTGTCCTTTTTATTAGAGTAAGCATTGGACTTCAACATAATTTGTGCTTTATTTATGTTCATTAAATAATAATCATGACTAACTGATTCACATTTTGGGGTAGTATATGACATCTTTGAATCTAAATACATAACAAAATTGTTTTATGGATAGGTTAAATAACTTTTTCTTTGCAGTCCTTTTAATTTCTGTATCCACAGTCTGTCAGCTTTCCATTAGTATCTGGAATGTTGCTACTCAAAACTCTTAAAATATTGAAATATGAGATTTCTATTGGAAAATGTGAGTAATTGTCTTCAAAACCAAATTGTGCATATGCTGTATCTCCTCAGAAGCTCAGCCCGCAAAGAAAAACAAAATGATTTGGGAGCAGAGTGGGAAAGAGAGGAATGATAAATCTGGCTACATTTCAAAGTTTTAAAAAACAAATTGGCTCCTGGCAGAATCAAAGGCCTGGATTATATTCAAAATATCATAGAACACTAAAACTGGAAGTTATCTTACAAATCATTATCCAATCCAATCCTTTCATGTAATAGATAAGGAACCTGAAACCCAGAGAGAATTAATACCATGCTTGAGGATTCCCAGCTAGCCAAGCACAGCTCTGTTTTATTCTATCTGCAGGACTCAGCTAGATTTGTAAGTATCCCTGCTTTCCCAAACACCCCAATCTATTACTGTCCTGGTTTAAAGTCCAAGAACACCTGCAGCATCAGTACCTAGTGTGACGTTGCTGGCAGCCTCAGGTCAGAGGTGGGAAAGGGAGTGGCCACAAGTGAGAAGTTAGTTTTATAAAGATGTTTATTTTTCACCCTTTATAGTACCATCCTGTATCTATTTAGATTATTCTAAATAGCATGCTAACGAGAGCCTGATAAGTTGAGGATTTAAAATTTTTTGGAGTCCTGTGAATAATTGTGGATAAATGTAGTTAACTGTCCTTAGAATGAGAGTGAAATATTGAAAATTTGCATTAATCAACTTTATTTCTTCTGAGCGCTTCTCAGCACAGGTGTCTGTACCAGGCTTCATTCACAGGCATGTATCTCCACATCCTAATTTCTACCTTGATGCCTTTAGGTCACACAGGACTTTTTGATCTTTTATCTTCCTTACAGGCCTATTTTTTTTTTTTTAACCTGGGTCTATATTTTGGAGAGACATTTAGTTTATTTGATCTATCAGGATATATTTTTCTTCTATATGGATTGACGGAAAGAAGCAATCATAGACAATAGGAAATTTTAAACTGAAACCTTCTTAAAACAGTGTCCCTGATTTGGTATTCTGCATAATTAGTGACCATAAATAGAAAATTTGTTTGATACATGGATTTTTGTCTTAAATTTGTGCCAGCAATACACCCTGAACCTATTTCCATTCATGCACATGATGGGTCATCTTTTTTTAGTGTTTTTTTGGGGGTAAATAACGTGCCCTGGTCCAATCCAGATCAATTCTTGAGTTTTCACCAGCTGCAGGACTCAACAGTCCATTTAGGACACTTTCAAGGCCCCAAGTTTCCTCCTCTTAAATGCTCAGATCTCTGGCTTCTTAGCCTCTGGAGAGGGGTGGGGTCCAGTCCGTTTGGTCCTACTCCCATGACAGCTGGGGGATATTATTTGCTAAGTAGTAGTTCTCAATGAACCTCGATTTGAAGTTTTAGATGAATTTCATTTTCTGGACCGTGCCATGGTATCTATGAAAAATATTGCCATGTTTGCAGTACTTTTCCACAGGCATTAATTTTTCAGTTTTGTGTCCCAATGAAAAATGAACTTCATGCTAAATTGGTGAATGCCCTCAAGGTCAATGCCTATATCTCAGTCAGCCACACTTAGTACCAGATCATGACAGCATGTGTTGGTGGCAGGGAATCCGGCTACTGTAAAGAAAGACCACTGTTTAGCTACTCTCTCTTCCAGCTGCTGGAGTCAATCAACTGAGAACAATCCCCATGTAATTTTTAGTTTATGGGAATCAATACCCTATTTGGCTTGAGCACCAGATATGACACCTTTACTAATTAGCTTCTTCAAGTCTCACATAGAACCAGTTCCAAGGTTATAAAAGGACCAATTCCAGCATCAAGCACATCATGAACTGAGATCACTGCCTCCCTTCCTCCTTTCTTGTTGAATGCCAGGATTCATTCCAGACTGCCATACTTTTGGACCATGATGTGGATGTTCGTTCAAAGGACTCCTTGCACTTCTTTTCACTTGCCTTAGGGAAAGCAATCACATTCCCTTCACTTTGATTTTTACAGTTGTGAATCTCTGAGAAAAAGCGTTGGGAATCTTGATGTCTACTACACTCACTGCCCCCATGTGTAAACTGGTCCATGCCCTCCCCAAAGCACTTCATAACCCAGTTGTGCTGAACTTCCTGACTGACCATTATACATATTTTATCTGCTAAATAGAAGAGTTACTCAAGAACAGCTCTAGAAACCTCCTTTATCTTTACAGAGAGCAGCTAACAGCTTTTGGCTGGAGACAAATAATAGATTATTTTCTAATTGTACACCTTACTATACTTGTTTTATTTATACTTATAAATGTGAAAGCAAGAAATGATCACAACTTGAATTTAATAAACAGCAATAATGTTTGAACAAGATAATATACCTAAAAGATGTGAAAGGTTATCCCTGATTCTTTGATCAAGGAAAACAACAAACTGTCATGGAATATGTCCACAGCTACTATTTTTTTTTTTTTTTTAACAGACTTTATTCTTTAAGGTGGTTTTAGGTTTACAGGAAAAAAAAAGGGGCAGATAGTAAAGAGACTTCCCATAAACCCTCTCTTTGCCACACACATTTTTTTCTATTACTAACATCCTCCATTAGTGTAGCACTAATGCTACAATTACAATTGTTACAATTGATAAGCCAATATTGATATTTTATTATTAACTAAACTCCAAAGTTTAGGGTCCACTCTTTGTGCCGTGCATTCCATGGGTTTTGTCAAACATAAAATGACATGTATCCATTATTACAATATCATACAGAATAGTTTCATTGCCTTAAAAATCTCATGCTCCTCCTATTTATCTCTTCTTTTCTTCCTCTAAATCCCTGGAAACCACTGATATTTTTACCGAATATATAGTTTTTGCTTATTCCAGAATGTCATATACTTAGAATCATACAGTACATCACCTTTACAGATTGACTTCTTTCATTTGGCAATATGTATTTAAGGTTCTTCAATGTCTTTTCATGGGTTGATAGCTCATTTCTTTTTATAGCTGAATAACGTTCCACTGTAAGCATTTACCACAGTTTGTTTATCCATTCATCTACCAAAGGACATCTTGGTTGCTTTCAGTTTTGGGAAATTATGAATAAAGCTGCTATAAACATTCATGTGCAGCTTTTTGTGTAGACATAAGTTTTCAACTTATTTGGATAAATACCTGGGAGTGAGACTGCTGGAGAGTATGGTAAGAATATGTTTAGCTTTGTAAGAAAGTGCCGAACTGTCTTCCTAAGTGGCTGTACCATTTTGCATTCCTACCAGCAATGAATGAGCATTCCTGTTTCACGGCTACATTTTACATTTGGAATTCTAATTTAGTAAACTAATGTTTAATAAATAAAGAACCAACTGTCGACACAGTTGCAGATGAAAAATTTTTAGAAGATGGATATCCTGAGTTAGGTTCAACTTAACAGCCACAATTTACCTTCTCTTTCATTTTGGGCAGTAAATTTGAATCTTTCTGCTTCAGTAATTAACATACTTCTTCTAACTTCTCTCCCAAAATCCACATTGAAATCCTGACCTCCCCAAGAGGAATGCATGCTTTTTTACATATGGTCGTTGTTGATATCTTTTCCTTCTTATGTCCCAATGCAAATTTGGCTAAAACTCATTTAACTACATCTGTAAAGCAGCTTCCAAGTTATTTTTATTATGAAATATGTGATTTTTTAAAGAGAGCTTGAAATAAATATTATATTATTTGAAATTATTCAATTTTATTCTGATTCACACCATGATTCATAGTTTTATTTTAATATGTCTATTCAAATATATTGACACTTTTTTCAATAAACTATAGAATTTTCTAACTTACAATTCTGAGTCAAGAATATATTTATGGAAATGAGGGACACAGGAAGAATTTGTACTTGGGAGGGCCCCACAGGGTCCTGCTCAGTTTCAGGCCTGCTTGAGCTAATATGACAAAGCAAAAGCAACTGAATACAAAGGTTAAAGTAAAAGAAACTGATCCAGTAAGGAGTCAGATTTGTTCTTCCCAATTACACATTGAATTTCTGCAATGGACCAGGCATTGTAATAGGCACTAGAGAAACAAGGATATTCTCTGTCCTCAAGGATCTTCCCTTCTTGTTTACGAGGAAATGCCATGTGGCTGACAGGGTCTTGGTGCTCAGGCTGAGTGTCAGACCTAAGCCTCTGAGGTGGGAGAGCCGAGTTCAGGATATTGGACTGCCAGAGACCTCCCAGCCCCACGTAATAACAATTGGTGAGAGATCTCCCAGAGATCTCCATCTCAACGCTAAGACCCAGCTCCACTCAACAACCATCAAGCTACAGTGCTGGACACCCTATGCCAAACAACAAGCAAGACATGAACACAACCCCACCCATTAGCAGAGAGGCTGCCTACAATCATAATAAGGTCACATTCACCCCAAAACACACCACCAGATGTGGACCTGCCCACCAGAAAGACAAGATCCAGCCTCATCCACCAGAACACAGGCACTAGTCCCCTCCACCAGGAGACCTACACAACACACTGAACCAACCTTATCCACTAGGGGCAGACACCAAAAACAATGGGAACTATGAACCTGCAGCCTGCGAAAAGGACACCGCAAACACAGTAAGTGAAGCAAAATGAGAATACAGAGAAACACACAGCAGATGAAGGAGAAAGGTAAAAATCCACCAGACCAAACAGGTGAAGAGGAAATAGGCAGTCTACCTGAAAAAGAATTCAGAGTAATGATAGTAAAGATGATCCAAAATCTTGGAAATAGAATGGAGAAAATAAAAGAAATGTTTAACAAGGGCCTAGCAGAACTAAAGAGCAAACAAACGATGATGAACAACACAATAAATGAAATTAAAAATTCTCTAGAAGGAATCAATAGCAGAATACCTAAGGCAGAAGAATGGATAAGTGACCTGGAAGATAAAGTAGTGGCAATAACTACTGCAGAGCAGAATGAAGAAAAAAGAATGAAAAGAATTGAGGACAGTCTTAGAGCCCTCTGGGACAACATTAAACGCACCAACATTCGAATTTTAGGGGTCCCAGAAGGAGAGAAAAAGAAAGGAACTGAGAAACTATTTGAAGAGATTATAGTTGAAAATTTCCCTAATATGGGAAAGGAAATAGTCAATCAAGTGCAGAAAACACAGAGAGTCCCATACAGGATAAATCCAAGGAGAAACACGCCAAGACACGTATTAATCAAACTATCAAAAATTAAATACAAAGAAAACATATTAAAAGCATCAAGGGAAAAACAACAAATAACATACAAGGGAACTCCCATAAGGTTAACAGCTGATCTTTCAGCAGAAACTCTGCAAGCCAAAAGGGAGTGGCAGGACATATTTAAAGTGATGAAAGGGAAAAACCTACAACCAAGATTACTCTACCCAGCAAGGATCTCACTCAGATTCGATGGAGAAATCAAAACCTTTACAGACAAGCAAAAGCTAAGAGAACTCAGCACCACCAAACCAGCTCTACAACAAATGCTAAAGGAACTTCTCTAGGCAGGAAACACAAGAGAAGGAAAAGACCTACAATAACAAACCCAAAACAATTAAGAAAATGGGAATAGGAACATACATATCGATAATTACCTTGAATGTAAATGGATTAAATGCACCAACCAAAAGATGTACACTGGCTGAATGGATACAAAAACAAGAACCGTATATATGCTGTCTACAAGAGGCCCACTTCAGACCTAGGGACACATACAGACTGAAAGTGAGGGGATGGAAAAAGATATTCCATGCAAATGGAAATCAAAAGAAAGCTGGAGTAGCAATTCTCATATCAGACAAAATAGACTTTAAAGCAAAGACTATTACAAGAGACAAAGAAGGACACTACATAATAATCAAGGGATCAATCCAAGGAGATATAACAATTGTAAATATTTATGCACCCAACAAAAGAGCACCTCAACACATAAGGCAAACGCTAACAGCCATTAAATGGGAAATCGATAGTAAGCAATCATAGTAGGGGGCATTAATACCCCACTTTCACTAATGGACAGATCAACCAAAATGAAAGTAAATAAGGAAACACAAGCTTTAAATGACACATTAAATAAGATGGGCTTAGTTGATATTTATAGGGCATTCCATCCAAAAACAACAGAATACACTTTCTTCTCAAGTGCTCATGGAACATTCTCCAGGATAGATCATATCATGGGTCACAAATCAAGCCCTGGTAAATTTAAGAAAATTGAAATCGTATCATGTATCTTTTCCAACCACAACGTTATGAGACTAGATATCAATTACAGTAAAATAAAAACTGTAAAAAAAAAACACATGGAGGCTAAACAATAAGCTACTAAATAACCAGGAGATCACTGAAGAAATCAAAGAGGAAATCAAAAAATACCTAGAAACAAATGACAATGAAAACATGATGACCCCAAACCTATGGGCTGCAGCAAAAGCAGTTCTAAGAGGGAAGTTTATAGCAATACAATCCTACCTCAAGAAACAAGAAATATCTCAAACAACCTAAACTTACACCTAAAGCAATTAGAGAAAAAAGAACAAAAAATCCCCAAAGTTAGAAGAAGGAAAGAAAGAAAGATCAGAAATAAATGAAAAAGAAATGAAGGAAACAATAGCAAAGATGAATAAAACTAAAAGCTGGTTCTTTAGGAAGATAAACACAATTGATAAACCATTAGCCAGACTCATCAAGAAGAAAAGGGAGAAGACTCAAATCAACAGAATTAGAAATGAAAAAGGAGAAGTAACAACTGACCCTGCATAAATACAAAGAATCATGAGGAATTACTACAACCAACTACATGACAAAAAAATGGACAATTTGGAAGAAATGGACAAATTCTTAGAAAAGCACAACCTAACGAGACTGAATCAGGAAGAAATAGAAAATATAAACAGCCCAATCATGAGCACTGCAATTGAAACTGTGATTTAAAAACTTCCAAGAAACAAAAGCCCAGGACCAGATGGCTTCACAGGCGAATTCTATCAAACATTTAGAGAAGAGCTAACACCTATCGATCTCAAACTCTTCCAAAATATAGCAGAGAGAAGAACACTCTCAAACTCATTCTACAAGGCCACCATCACCCTGATACCAAAACCAGACAAAGATGTCACAAGAAAAGAAGACTACAGGCCAATATCACTGATGAACATAGATGCAAAACTCCTCAACAAAATACTAGCAAACAGAATCCAGCAGCACATTAAAAGGATCATACACCATGATCAAATGGGGTTTATCTCAGGAATGCAAGGATTCCTCAATATATGCAAATCAATCAATGTGATACACCATATTAACAAACTGAAGGATAAACACCATATGATCATCTCAATAGATGCAGAAAAAGCTTTTGACAAAATTCAACACCCATTTATGATAAAAACTCTCCAGAAAGTAGTCATGGAGGGAACTTACCTCAACATAATATAGTCCATATATGAAAAACACACAGCCAACATCTTTCTCAATGGTGAAAAAGTGAGACCATTTCCATTAAGATCAAGAATAAGGCAAGGTTTTCCACTCTCACCACTATTATTCAACACAGTTTTGGAAGTTTTAGCCACAGCAATCAGAGGAGAAAAAGAAATAAAAGGAATGCAAACAGGAAAAGAAGAAGTAAAACTGTCACTGTTTGCAGATGACATGATAATATACATAGAGAATCCTAAAGATGCTACCAGAAAATTACTAGAGCTAATTAATGAATTTGGTAGAGTAGCAGGATACAAAATTAATGCACAGAAATCTCTTGCATTCCTACACAGTAATGATGAAAAATCTGAAAGAGAAATTAAGGAAACACTCCCATTTACCACTGCAACAAAAAGAATAAAATACCTAGGAATAAACCTACCTAAGGAGACAAAAGACCTGTATGCAGAAAACTAGAAGACAGTGATGAAAGAAATTAAAGATGATACAAACAGATGGAGAGCTATACCATGTTCTTGGATTGGAAGAATCAACATTGTGAAAATGACTATACTACCCAAAGCAATCTGCAGATTCAATGCAATCCCTATCAAACTACCACTGGCATTTTTCACTGAACTAGAACAAAAAATTTCACAATTTGTATGGAAACACAAAAGACCCCGAATAGCCAAAGCAATCGTGAGAAAGAAAAACGGAGCTGGAGGAATCAGGCTCCTGGACTTCAGACTATACTATAAATCTACAGTAATCAAAACAGTATGGCACTGGCACAAAAACAGAAATATAACTCAATAGAACAGGATAGAAAGCCCAGAGATAAACCCATGCACATATGGTCATCTTATCTTTGATAAAGGAGGCAAGAGTATACAATGGAGAAAAGACAGCCTCTTCAATAAGTGGTGCTGGGAAAACTGGACAGCTACATGTAAAAGAATGAAATTAGAACACTCCCTAATACCATACACAAAAATAAACTCAAATTAGATTAAAGACCTAAATGTAAGGCCAGACACTTTAAAACTCTTAGAGGACAACATAGGCAGAACACTCTATGACATAAATCACAGCAAGATTCTTTTTGACCCACCTCCTAGAGAAATGGTAATAAAAACAAAAATAAACAAATGGGACCTAATGAAACTTAAAAGCTTTTGCACAACAAAGGAAACCATAAACAAAACGAAAAGACAACCCTCAGAAAGGGAGAAAATATTTGCAATTGAAGCAACTGACAAAGGACTAATCTCCAAAATATACAAGCAGCTCATGCAGCTCAATATCAAAAAAAACCAAACAACCCAATCCAAAAATGGGTAGAAGACCTAAACAGACATTTCTCCAAAGAAGATATACAGATTTCCATCAAACACATGAAAGGATGCTCAACATCGCTAATCATTAGAGAAATGCAAAGCAAAACTACAATGAGGTGTCACCGCACACCCGTCAGAATGGCCATCATCAAAAAATCTACAAACAATAAATGCTGGAGAATGTGTGGAGAAATGGGAACCCTCTTGCTCTGTTGGTGAGAATGTAAATTGATACAGCCACTATGGAGAACAGTATGGAGGTTCCTTAAAAAACTAAAAATAGAACTACCATACTACCTAGCAATCCCACTACTGAGCATATACCCTGAGAACACCATAATTCAAAGAGTCATGTACCACAATGTTCATTGCAACCCTATTTACAATAACCAGGACACGGAAGCAACCTAAGTGTCCATCAACAGATGAATGGATAAAGAAGATGTAGCACATATATACAATGGAATATTACTCAGCCATATAAAGAAACGACATTGAATTATTTGTAGTGAGGTGGATGGACCTAGAGACTGTCATACAGAGTGAAGTATGTCAGAAAGAGAAAAACAAATACCTTATGCTAACACATATATATGGAATCTAAAAAAAAAAAGAAAATGGTTTTGAAGAACCTAGGCGCAGGACAGGAATAAAGACACAGACGTAGAGAATGGACTTGAGGACACAGGGAGGGGGAAAGGTAAACTGGGATGAAGTAAGAGAGTTGCATTGACATATATACACTACCAAACGTAAAATAGATAGCTAGTGGGAAGCAACCGCATAGAACAGGGAGACCAGCTCAGTGTTTTTTTGTACACCTAGAGGGTTGGGATAGGGAGGGTTGGGATAGGGAGGGTGGGAGGGAGATGCAAGAGGGAGGGTATATGGGGATATATGTATACGTATAGCTGATTCACTTTGTTATACAGCAGAAACTAACACAACAATTTAAAGCAATTATACTCCAATAAAGATGTTAAAAAAAAGAATATATTTATAGTTTGCCATCATGCACTGTATACGTTTATTTTTTTAATTGTTGTTTTCCCAATAGGACAGTATTTAAATATGCATCTGCAACTTTTAGTTAATGTTAAATTTGGAGCAATGATTTTCTTGGAAATATTTTCAAAAATACAAATCACGTAAAAAATGTCACAGATAGCATAGCAATTAGAGTGACCATAGATCATTAGTTTTCCTATGTTAAAATTTTACCTTTCATCCACTTGCTATTTATTATCTATTTTGGAATACCTCTGTAATATTATTGCATGAATGTTCAGAGATATCATGGCTCAGTATTAGATGCAAATAGCAGCTCCATTTTCACAATCATTTTTAAATGAAAACATTAATTACCCTCTTATTGTTTTCATGAACAAAGTATTCTTTTCCAGGAGGACACAATACTGGGGTAACATCTTGCCGTTTTAAACTATGTATACTTTCTTCCTCTCTGGAAGGAAATCAAATCGTTAATTTGATTGTCATGCTGGCAGGAGTCCAGTATTTTATTGGTGCAGTTCCTCTTAGTCAAGGAGAAAATGTGATGTTTGCTGAACCCTTATGACCTGTGGCTTCCTTTCATTGGGACTTCCTGCCTCCAGAATGGGTCTGTTCTGTTCCAGGCCCCTGCTATCAGGTGACTAGAGCAAGGCCTCTCTTCCTTGAAACTAGGCGGCACTTGAATCCCAGTCAAGGACGGAGTTTCAGGAAGAGCATCTGGGCACTGATTGAAGATGCATCCCTAAATCATCAGTCTCTCAGTAAAGCTTATATTTTGATCCCCATCTAATGCCTCTTTCTAATTTTCTTTTTTATTGATTCTCAATTCTTGGAAAGATGGGTTGTGATTTAACCTCAGAAGTTTCCATCCCAATTTGGAATAACTGTTAGGAACTACCCATTAGTTACCACATCATTTAGACAACAAATATCTATCTTGCTCTACTTATTAATCCCTTTGTACATGCTAGAACTGTATATCAGTATTCAATTTGATGTAATTTCTTTTAATCTTGTTAGGAATGGATTTCACAGACAGGAGTTCTAACTTTAGCACTAGGATTACTTAAGCATTCTTTCTCATAGATGAATGGTTAAAAGAGGCTCCCAAAAAATCAAGGAAACCAAAGATTTTTTGTTTTTGTTGTTTTTATTCAAAAGCAACACACCATTTTCAACAACTATGATCTATGTTTTTCAAAACAGTCTGATATGTTGGTGATAGTAATCCTTGGATTTGGGGATGGAAAACTCAAGACAGGATGCTTTGACTTTATCCAGTACTGTGACCACTATTCTCATAGAAGTGTAGCCATTCTATGGCTACAACAAAGTGTAGCCTTATGTGCTTAGTGCAAGACTGTAGCCTTATGTGCTTAGTGCAAGACTGAAAGAAATTTGTTTCAGCAAGACTAGAAATTAGTTAGAGATCTATTTGTCTATCTATCTTATCTATCCATTTATTTATCTATTCAATAATATAAAGATGTGTCATGTTAGAGGAAGACCAACAATGAACAGTTGCCTCACATTCCATGCACATATTCTAGTAGGTTAGAGCACAGTGTGGCATGATCATTTAAAATAAGTTCAAAGTTCAAAATCTACTCAAAAGTACAAAAGTATAACAACCACCTTGTATCCCAAGTCATCTTGTTAGACCAAAAGTTGTATCACTTGACATTTGAACATGCTTTTCTATTGCCCATATATTTGTCTCAAAATCCATAGAACATTTCAGCTATTGCCTTTGAATATAAACCCACTTTTTCTCCAGAACAAATACAAAATTATTTAAAATGTGATTTTGTTGCAGTCCGTTCTGGATTTGGCAGTCATCTTAATAAAAGGACATATACTCTAGTGACAACTGGAGTAGTCTGTCCATATCCCTTCTTCATGACCAACACAGTCATCCTCAGATGCTACCGGGAATATTTGGTTTGGATGGCTCGTATCTCTGTTTCTCACTAGTATTTACCTTCTGCCTTAGGAAACTGCCTTACATAATGTTACATCCTTACCAGTAGTAACTTGCATCTATCGATTTCTCCTTGTGTCCAATCTTGAGTTCTTCACTTTCTTAAATGATGTATCCCGCAAGAGCACTCTGAGATAACTGCTGCATGACGTCATTCACCTTAGTGTCTGTTTCTGGGGAACTTGACCTGAGATAGTTTCTACCAAGAGGGGACACAAGAAAGTAGAATCTTAGAGCTGCATTATTCACCCTTCAGCTGGCACTGAGGACTCCACTGCTGATGGTAAGTGGGATATGGATACCACCTGGCATATTAAAGCAGTAAAATTGTTGAACTATATTTTGATGGTAAACTTAGATGGTACGCAAGTGGAAAGAATCGTATTTGTTGATACAACATCTCTGGCATCTGAGAAATATGAGAGAAATTGTACTTACAGACAATGACATCGGGTGACTCTTGCTGAGTACCATTGAATCATTAAAGAGAGAAAATGACAGGATGTGGGTGATAAATCACCATTTCAAGAGAAAATGAAAGCAGAGAGTCTTTTTGGAAATATTTAAGGAAACCTTAATTTCTTGCAGCCGGAGGACAAATAAAATGAAGTATTTGGCTCAGGATTTAATCATAAAATAGCAGAGCTACACAGAGGTTGAGCTCTCAGCCCTAGCATTTCTCTTACACCGAAGTCAAGGGCTTAACAGGAAGCGACTGGGTCTATGAACATTGAGAAGGGGGTATTTGAGCAGATGAACTTGAGCTGTTTGATCCAGTGAGGTTCCACTGAAACCACTAGGCCGGCAGAAGTGACACACACACGTCGGCTAGATAGCGCTTCTCCTCCTGCATGAGTGGGACTAGGGTGAGGCAAGTGAAGTATGTAGACAGCAACGTCTGAGGAGGCTCTCACTCTCAATGTTGTGCAAATGCAGGGTCTCCTAGGACCCCGAGCTCCTCTAGGCACCTTACTTGTCTCCCCCTAGTCCTGGCCCTTCTTTCGTGTTTGAAGTTTATGAAAAATACTGAAATCAAGCAGGTGTCTTTCAAGACAAAGTTTATACCTCTCAGAATGTACCCTACCTCTCTTCTGTCAACCAGACCAAGAACAAAGGTTGGATCTCAAGATAACGTGGATGATAAGATGCTGAGCTTTCTAAGGGAATGGAAGGATTATACATGGAAGGGGCTGCAGAATTTCTAATATGTGCCAGCAAGGTCTGGGGCAGAGGACATGGGAAGAAATCCTGAGGTGTTTTCAAAGGGATGCAGGATACTAAGTTAGATAAGAGAGAGTTAATAGACATTGGGGTAGTCCTGCAATACAATAACACCTTGGCAAGGACCCCGATGATATTATGTCGGGTGGCAGAGAAATTGTATAATATCCTCCAAACTGAGAAAGAACCCCAAGACCAAGAAATGAAGTGGGCAACTCTATCAAATGCAATTATGAAGTTTATTGTGAGTAACTAACATACAGGCAGGAAGGATTGGGCAGGTGGATGATCCAGAAGCATTCACAGCTGTACTTGCATCACTGAGAGGGGTACGAGGGAAATTTAAAGGGGCCAAAGTTAAAAATAGAGTCTGACTACCAAGTGAGAAGCATGTCCACACAGAATGGAACTGGGCTTTTTCCTCCCTCAGGGTCTCATGACTATTAACCATCTGCATCAACAAAAGGTACTCTTCCAGGTTTCATATCCAATGAAGGCAAGGGTTAAAGTTGATAGGGAACTTATCTGACTTGGGTGCATTCTTTGTTAGTAGGCTAAAGCTCAGTCATGCAGAGAGGGGAGGGGGTAGGACTATGAGCCTTAGATAGAGCCAACAAAATGGAGTCAGTATGGTTCAGCCATACATGTTACTAATAGGCTGCTAGGATGGCTCTTGGAAATTTAGTAAAAGCAATTGCTCACACTAAGTATAAGTGCCATATGGTAGAGAAATAGGTCAAAAATGGGCATGCCAGAGTGTATATCTTATGCATGGCTAGAAGACTTACCAGCTGACCCTATTCCAAGAGCAGATCCAAAAGACACTCCATTTACAGGTAATGTATACAATCAAACCAAAAATCATCATTTCATATATGGCTCTATATAAGTTTTCACACTCAGAACCCACCCACTTATTGAAGGATAGACTGAAAGTCTATGAGAAAGGACCTTGCAACGTGACAGCAAATGCACTATGGAGTGATCCTCCCAGTCTCACCCTGAAAGGATCTATCGCCTTTTAGTCATGTAATTATGCATTGGGGAAAAACTTGTCAAGGACTGCTCAACACTGGCTCTGAATTGACAGGGGCTATGGGCTATACTACTCTCCCTTCCTCTGTCATATCATAGTTCAAAGGCACCTGAACTCTGGATATTCTGCAGAACAGCACACTGATCCACTCTATTGCTGCCATCATGTGAATTGCCCCAGATGAGCAAGACATGACCAGTGTACAGGAAGCCCCAGTGAAGACATCTGAGAAGGTGAGAAGTAAATCCTTCCAAGATTTAAGACCTACCATATAAATTAAGTACCCTGGGGTCCAGTGGGCTGAAGTATGATGGAACATCATCTCCTAATAAAGGACACATTATTGAATTGCAACACTTCTGCCACCAGGAAAGAAGTCTGATGCTTGGTAAGCAGCTCTTAGTTCAGGAGACAGCATATTGTGCACTTCTCCAGCCCATTCACTTAGTGACATGAAGATCTGCCCGCTGTGAATTGGATCCAGATAGAGAAATAATTCTGCAGCAAATCCAGGCTGTGGGACAATAAGAACGGCTGCTGGAGCCATAAAATCAGGCGGGCATTCTAGTATCAGAGATAACCATTGTGGAAAAGTTGCTTGTGTGAATTTTAAGCCAGCCCTACCCCAATAGAAAGATCACAACATAGAACACCTAGGATTCTCAGACAAAGCATATCATCAGTAACATATAAGAATACACTATTTGAAAAGCAGCTCTTGGTGTCCTAGTGGGTAGGAGAGAGATGGCTTATTTGACTATGTGATATCAAATGATTTTGTGGCCAAAGTTAGATTCTGTCAGACCCACTAAGTTCTAAAGATGGGTAGCCCTACCAAAAGATTACTGCGAAGGAAAGGGCTACACTTGGGACTGAGCATGAGTAGGACCAGAGGGCATGAGTAAACTACCAAACAGGTGGCCCAGACCTCTATCTGATCATCCATCAACGTGCCAAGGGTAACTCCAAAGAAGCTAGCTTGTAGAGACAGCTCAATAGGGACTCATTAGTGAGCAAGGATAAAGGGGCATGAGTTCAGTTAAGAATGCTTTAAGTTTCAGATGCTTTAAGTTCATCCAGATAGGAATGTTGATTAGAATGAGAGCTATGAAAGAAACGGAGAGTAGAAAACTGGTTGCAGGGACTGAGGGAGGGGGTGGTGGAGAAAATAGGGAGAGGTTGGTAGAAGAGAGCAAACTTTCAACTATAAGACAGGTAAGATCTGAGGATCTAATGTATAACATGGTGACTCTAGTTGATAGCACTGTATTATATAATTGAAATTTGTTAAGAGAGTAGAATTTAAATGTTCTTACCAAAAAAAGAAAAAATTAAATATGTGAGGTGAGAGATATGTTAATTTAACTCAGTGGGGAAGTCCTTTCAAAATGTATACATAAATCATCAAGTTTGCAGTTACATTTTAAATACCTCACACCTCACAATTTTATTTGTCAATTATACCTCAATAAAGATGGCGGAAAGTGAATGAGAGTTATAAATAGAAGTCTATATTGAGTATATAAATTTGGACATCCTTTGTGTAGAGAGAGCAATTGAAGCTATAGGAGTAAATGAATGAGAATAACAGGACTTTGATTCCAGTCTGTTGAGGGATTGCAGACTCAACAGGGAGGGACTCCAATATTTACTGTCTTGGAGGAAGAATATTAACCTGCAAAAGAGACTCAGAACTAGCAACCAGAGACATAGGTGGAAAACTTGGAGACTGGGGTCATGAAGCTAAGGGAAGAAAGAGTTTTGTAAAGAAGGAAATAACTAAAGAGTGTCATAAGTAAGATGAGAATGAAGAACGTTCACAGAATGCAGTGAATTTAATAGTGACAATGTCAATTATTTCAGTGACAAAACTGAACAGATAACAAATTGAATTGTATTGATGTGTGTGCATGTGTGACATGAAGTAGAGGCAGTGAGAATAGTTAACTCTCTTAAAATATTTGGTTGTAAAGGAGAGAAAAGAAATGAACCTGTGTCTGGAAGGACTATTAGATCAAAAACACATTGTTCATTTGTTTATTTGCTTATTTTGTTTGGTTTTTGGAATGTGAGCGAGAAATCTCCAGCACAAAACTTCCCAAACCACTTTTTAACACATTCGATCAGTCACAGCACCTTCTCCATACACTGCACAAATCTTTTTTTGTGTTTCAGTTGTGTCTTTACCTTTCTTGAAATAATAAAGCATAATATGCTGAAAATGTTGCTTTTTTTTCTTCCATCTTCAATATTAAAATGGCTACACAAAAATTCACTGATTTTGATATGTCTTTTTTTAAATGCACATTGATATGACAGCTGTCACTTACAATCTAACAAAATCATTTCCAATGAAGCTAAAGACAACTAAGTGCTACTAGAGCCATCTTACGGAAAAAACTGAACCAACATTTTGGCCAACCCAATAAAACACTTTGGGAAAAAAACCCAGAACTTGCTGCTTTTAGAGCACAGGTGAAAACCTATTGCATCTGGGGAAATTAAATTTAAAAAAATTAAAACCCTACTAGTTGGGGGGAGAAAGCAAAGAGGTTGGGCCCAGAGCCACAGCCAGGGGCCAGGTCTCATAACTGAGGAAGCCCTATCCCTGTGACCCAGGGACTCAGTGTCTGCTTAAGACTGAAGAGTAAGCAGAATGATAGGAAGGGCTTCTTCTCCTTCTCCTCCAAAACCACCACCAGGCTAACGAACATGAGGTAACAAGTATTACCAACGTTGCTTGCAGAAGGGAAAGAGCATGGAGAAGGACACTCCAAGGCATGATGCAAAGAAGACCCAAACCGATGTGGAATGGGCCTTGTGAGGGAGGAACCCTCCTAAAAACCAGTCTCACCTCTAAAGATAAGGTAATGTGAGAGGAATTTGATGCATTTGGTTCTTGAGGGTAACTATAGCAAGAAGAAATAAAAAAAGGGAAAAAAAAACCCCAAGAAACTTCTGACTAGATTGACTCCATCTCCCACACCAAAATTTTAGCAGAAGGAAAATGTGCCCACTGTAGTCATAACAATTAATTTGCTTCAGTCTCTACTGATCAAGGCAAGATTCCTGCTTTCCACACACACACACACACACACAAATTATGAGAGATAGAAAAAACTAAGTAAAAACAGCACATGTCAAGAATCAGGAACAGATATGACATCAGACATGGAATTTAAAATAATTCTAATGAATATGTTAAAGTCTCTTGTGCACAAAAGATTTTTTATATGTATGGTCCACTGGGTAACTTCAGCAGATACACAGACATTGTAAGAAAGAATCAAATGGAAAAACACATTAACAAAGATGAAGAATACCTTTGATAGGTAGAGAAAATATCAGTGAACCTGAAGATAAGTCAGATTGAAGTTACACAAACTGAAACACACACAGAAAATTGTAAAAAAAAAAAAATGCAGAACATCAAAGAAATGTGATACAAAATTAAATCATCTGAAATACATGTCATTGGAAACCCAGAAAGACAAGAGTAACAGTTGAGACTTTTTAAAAATTGTCTCTACGGGTAATCCTAAGAATATACCAAAAGATGCTAAAGGTGAAAAGTGAGTTTAGCAAGATGGTCAGTTACAGAGTTAATATTCAAAGCCAATTACATTTCTATATGCTAGTCATGAATACTAAGAAATTAAAATAAAGTAAAAAGTAAGATTACCAAAGGTACTAATACATGAAATATGTATAAATCTTCCAAAATATATTCAAGATCTGTATATGTGCTGAAAATAACAAGATGCTGTTGAAATAAGTTAGAGAAGATGTAATAAATGGAGATACCACACTTAAGCAATATGGAAGCTCAATATTGTTAAATGTCCATTCCTCTGAAATTGGACTGATCTATTGGTTCAACACAATTGCACTTGAATCTACTCAAGATTCTTTTTGTATAAATTGACAAGATGATTCAGCCTATGAAAAAATTAATCCATTGTCAATTTAAGAAAGAAATGGGAAATTTTATCTGAACTAACCTGAAGATTATACCCCAGGAGACAGTCTTTTAGAAAGCTCTGAGGACTGTTCCACAGACGTAAAGGGGAAGGCCAGTGTATATGTCATTTTGGCAAAGGGATACATGCAATCAAGCACACATCTCGGTAGAAGTTTACTGCTATTAACAAGGAACAGATGTCTTAGTTAATGGTTTTAGTGTTTTTCTAGGTATGGGATGTTGCAAGAAACTGGGTTCATATAATTTTCTCCTGAAAAGATCTAACTATCTGAAGGTCTGTTCTGCCAGTTTTCTCAGAGCACAAAGTGCCTCATCCTGATCTTCATACTGCATATGAAGCAACTGCAGTGGCTATTGACTTGATTCTTGTAGAACTGAATGGTGGGCAACCTTCTTTACTTTACAATCCCCTCCCTTTCGGTCTTAATTTTGTCCAAGGTTTAGGAGGCTTTTTGTGACAAATTTGTCCCATGGCCCTAGAAACGCTCATTCCCAGGTCAGGCAAGGATTTTGTTGATGGACTCCTCAATGCATTATTACTGGATGAGGCCCTGTTAACAGCAGCCAAAAGCCTCCAGACTGTCTGTCTTCCTAGTCTGTTATGGTCCAGGAAATGATTCCCTCTTGCTGCTTCTTCCCATAAATCTAGACTTACACTATTTCAATCATGGATTTTATAGAACTATGTATTTGGTCAATCGTTTCAAGTTGCCTCGACATAATTTTTTTTATTGGAGGCTCAGTCACACATTTAGTAGTGCAAGAAACAGCAATCTTGTAAAACAGGCAGATTACAAGTAATACAGCTAATAACATTAATAAGGTCATAAGTAAGTATTTAAGTTAAGAACTTCCATTAGGTGCAGGCAGCCCAGTATCTCCCCAGGTCATCTAACCCAGTCTGTTCTGCACCAATCACTATCTTTAAGGGAAATGATATATTGGCATTGTACATAAAGTTCGCCAAAGATGTCTGCATGTACAAGGCAAGTGGTGGGTCATCATGACCCCTTAGAGGTTTGAGAAAGGGATGTTATCTTTTAAGGAGTTACATGCTGGCGTCAGAAGAAGAAAATCGATCTTCATGATTGAACAGGTATTTCTTCCATTGAGGAGGTCTGGTTAATGCATAATACAGATGCCCAATGCACACTAGAGGGGGAGGGAAGAGGCCCAAAGGAGCAGAGAAAAAATTATATATTTTTTCTTATCTCGCCTTGAGATATGAATTTTATTTCATCAATTCTAAAATGTATAAGGAAAGAAAAAAAGGAAAAACATCCAATTGTTAAGTGAAGTTGAACATAAGAAAAGACACTCTGACACTTAAAAGTGTTAATTTCTATGTTTAGGGATACTTTGTGAGGTATATTTTATAGGTAAAGAAAATGAAGTTCAGAGAACTGTATTGCTTGGAGACAGGTAAGCAAGTAGTAGGGCTGATAATTAAATCAGAAATTCTCATATCAAAATGTTTCATTAAATTACATCAAAGCTAACTCTCAACTCTGTGAAGGTGACCCTCTGAGTTTATAGTATAATTTACAAAACTACATTTGTAACCATGCAAAGAGGCTAAGAGTATGTATTAAAAAATAAATCAAACGTTTAAAAAAGTTTTTTTAAACAGCTGTTTTGGTTATATGATTTATATAATTTACAATAATAATTATTACTTTTTTCTCTGACTTCATTAACTTATTGTCTTTTCCAAATGACAATATTTCAAACAAGATATTGACTAATAATGTTTACCCTCTCAGAGCCTGGGGCAGACTGTCAGAATTCATTTCCTGGAAGGGGTTAGAATCACTACAGTTTATGGTGACAATTTAGGAGTGAAAAGTTCACTGAGATGGGAGAGGAGTCTCCTGAAACCTTCCAGGGACTGAGATAAACTAATTCATAGTCAGATGCTTCCATCTATAATATAAAAAGTTGGACTCCAAGACAAGCAAAAAATAATATCATGGTATGTATCTACAAAAGTGTTTTAGGAGCACTAAATTTTAAAATGATCTGATGTTTTAAAAATTACTTGGGATGAAAAAGAATTTTAAAGGCTGCTGCAAAAAAGTATTTTGAAGGATTTTAAAATAGGCATTCCAAACCAATACTATGACATGCTGCTCGAGAGAGAGAGGAAATCTTTAGCTCATATTGTCCTTCATCTTCTTTCCGAAGGAAAAGGATTTTCAGGTTTAAAAAGGAAGTTTAGATATTTGTTAGTCTGAACCAAAGCCTGGAAGCTTTGAAGAGATTGTGTGAGAACTTAATTTGTTCTACTGGCCAAGGTTATCTTTTGTTCCAGAAAGGATTTGAAAGTACGAGTGGCCAACTACTAGCCATGCTCTTAAAGACTGCGCAAATTCAAAGGACACTTGCAAGTGGACAAATATAGACAGATTTGTTTATGAGATTATCCTCCATTAGAAATAAGCTAGAGAGCTAACATCATTTCCCTAAGTATTGTCTTAGGAAAATAATATTCTTGTTTTGTCCACAATATTACCTGCAAAGTGTGTTAGCGTCCAATGTTACCAGAGTCAGTTTTACTAAAAAGAGAGGAGGACTTCCTTTTGTGGCAGGAACTTTTAGAGCAATGTGTTAGTGAGATATACATCTCTACTTCTGATGAGGCAGTGCAAAAATTGAGCCCTTGTTACAGATTGGAGTGGCTGAATGCATGTATTCCTTATTTGGATGATGATTTAAGACAACTCACTCTCTGACTTTCCTTAAAAAGTAGATGAAGCAAGATCTAAGAGAAGCTATGATGTGTGGTCTAGTATCAGATACAAACAGTATAACTGGACATCACAATAACTGGCATCAAAAACTCAGGAAACAGTTGATTGCAGGTGGGGCTTTTGGTTCCCACTGCTTTCTTTTTCACTTCACTCCAGTGAAGAGCTTTGCTTGAAATGTTTAGAGGCTAAGAGTCCAAATTTGATCTGCTTACGTGGATAAATTAGGGAAGAAGGGGTCTATTTTTGTGACTGGGATTGGGCTCACAGCTAGTGGCAAGAAGAAACTTCTGGATTTCCTTGACTTGTCTACCGTTCCTCACCGGGGCTTGTATTGCCTACTATGCTTTTATATCATCTATTGATATAATACAATTCAAGTCTGAGTTTACCTCTTTGATTTTTCTGAATCAGAGCCTTCTAGAACAAAAGGAATTCTAATTTTCAAAATGAACCAGAAGGTGTATTTCAGTGTCATTATACCAGCTACTATTTTTGCCCTGGAATAAATTTAATGCAGGCAATCATTGCTTCATTTATTCCAACAAAGATTAGGTGAGCACCTACCTTGTGCCAGACACTCTCCTAAGTATGAGATTGCAGCATTGAATCAAACACAAAAAACCTCATAGGGCTTGAATTATAAGCATTAGTGAAGAAATATTTGTATGGGAGTAAAATAAGAAGATAATAATCACTGAGAGCTCAAATTTTCTTTTATGAGACCAATAGACCAGGAAAATGTCAGAGTTGAAAGCAAATGATTTGACAACATTTCTTATACATATCATATATCTTGTATATAAAGCAGAGAAATAAAGACTAAGTTGCTGTACAGTTGGGGGTAATATTCGATAATTGTAATTAAAGAAAATAATTTCTAAATAGCAACAATAGAGAGATTTGCAGTGGCATTTTGATGACCTTGTTTTAGTCAATATTTTACAGTGCTTTTTAAAATGTATAACATTGTATTTTATGTTGGAAAAGAAAAGTGCAATGTAATAAAAACATAACTGAGATACATTAAAATGAATGTGCAGAAGTTGCTAGGAAAAACAGATCTAAAATATACTCTGCACATATGTGAATCTTCCCATAAAGGCCTCATTCTTTCCATGTCCTTCTCTCGATAGCCCCCTCCCAGGTGTCCTATACACTGGCAACTTTTACTTTCTCACTGTTTACTGAGTGATAAACAAAGCCTGGAGGATTTGAGGAACCACTTTTGGATGCTGGAAAATTACAGTTGAAATTCTAGCCTCTATCACATATCTGAGACAGTAAGGCAAGAAATGATGGTTATTGTTTTAATTTATGATTATTATCATCATTATTAATTAATATTTTCTTCTTCCCCATGACATGGATTTAGGAATAAGATTCATTTACTTTTTTATCTCTAGTGCCTTATAGTGTCTGGAAAGTTCTAGGCTTTCAATAGATGTTTTCTGAGTGAATAAGTGAATGAGATAATATCCCATTTATAAATGATATAAAGTTTAAAAGAGGGTAGTTTTGATAAAAGAACAAAGTCACGAAATATTACCTATTAGAATAGATCTAACAGGATAAAGTGTTATAAGAATAACTTAAATTTATAACTATCTTTTAATGTTCAGGAGCAAATGGAACAAATATAGGATAGAAGGCATATGAATTACCTGAACAAATAATACACATCAGTACGAGGGGTGTGCTGAGTCATATGTAGTTGCATTAAATGAGATATGGGGGGTTTAAGTGGAGAAAATGGGTTAAGTTCTTAAAAATACAAAGCCTGAAACTTTATTCCTGGGTTAAACCCTGGATTTGGAGAAATGTTAACTTGCCAATGACTACATCAAAGTCAAGCATGGATTATTAGACACAGATGTGAAACAAGAAAATAGAAGAAGCTGCTCTTGGCTTTGCCCGGCCCAGTCAAGGCTTTGGCAGTATGACATGTTCCTCTTGTTGGAATTGTATGAAAGGATCCCTGGAAGGCAAATAATCCTAATATCTAACTTCTTGATAGACGATTTCTACAAGTGGATTATCTTTCCTTGATTAATAAAACAGACTATACATGGGGGGCAGCACTGGGGAAGTTCATGAGAATAAGGCTCATGTCTAAATGCTTTTCTGTGAATTTCATTGCATCTCTTAATGTACTGTTTTCCCGAAAGATGTCAGTATTGGTCACAGACCTGATCTCAGATTTTGACTGTAATACTTTACAGTATGTGCGGGCTCTGTGCAACTTAAAACTCTAAGAGGGCTTCCCTGGTGGCGCAGTGGTTGAGAATCTGCCCGCCAATGCAGGGGACACGGGTTCGAGCTCTGGTCTGGGAGGATCCCACATGCCGCGGAGCAACTAAGCCCGTGAGCCACAACTACTGAGCCTGCGCGTCTGGAGCCCGTGGCCCGCAGCGGGAGGGGCCGCGACAGTGAGAGGCCCGCGCACCGCGATGAAGAGTGGCCCCCGCTTGCCGCAACTAGAGGAAGCCCTCGCACGGAAACGAAGACCCAACACAGCCAAAAATAAATAAATAAATAAACCCAAAGTTATAAATAAATAAATAAATAAATAAATAAATAAATAAAATACAACTCTAAGAGCAGGGATCTTATACATAAAACAGAGGTATGAAAACCTAGCATTATTACAGAGATTAACTGAGATAATGGATTATTTTAAAGATTAAATCAGATAATGGGGGCAAAAGATTTAGCTCTGTACCTGACACAAAGAAGGTTCAAAATGGTCTCTGCTAGTGTGTTTCTCTTCTCATCTGCTAAGGAAGATACTCATCCGTAAGTGTAAATTACCAGACAAGTGTCTTATATTAAGAGTGTTACTCATGAAAAGGAGCTTTTTAAAAGTAGAACTGGATGGAGCTAAATAATTCTAACTTCAATAAAAGATATTTGGGGCAAAATAATTTTAATGCCAACAAGGTGCTTCAAAAATGAATAGAATGTGAGATTTTATTTAAATGGTGTGGAAGAGGCAGAGAATATCATTCAAGTATTGGTGGAAAAAGTAATCAGAGAGATGAGATTAAGATATTTTCCCTTCAAGGAAGGCAATATTGCTTGATACGGAGCGCCAGATTTGCAGTATTCATTAGGATACTCTTTCTTTGATATATTCCTCCAGCAGATTCTAATCACTATGTCAACTCTGGGGAATTTTTATTAAAGTTTATCTTTTAAATTTATTTGGAGAATTCTCTAAAATGTTGTCTTATGTAATAACTCTACATGCTTGTCCATGTATTCAAATATTATTTTATTCTCCTCAGTACAATTAAGTAGCTTGTGTCCAAATCCTTGTTAATAAGATTTACTGTACCCTGCTGTTTACACTAAACCTATTGATTTGTGTGCAACATATCAGAATTTTCTCATTATTGATTCTGATAGTTTTTAGATTAATGTTCTCATTCTCCCCACCCCTCTGTGTATTTGTCACACACACACACACACACACACACACACACACACACACACACCCCTATCTCTGTCAGGCATTATTCTAGATACAGGGAATTTAAAAGTAAATATACAAATAGAAATAAGCATGAGACACCTTTACTACTATTAGAATAGTTAAAATTAAAAATGGGACAACACAAAACTGGCAAGGATGTGGAGTAGCAGGTACATTCGTTCAGTGCTGGTAGGAATGCAAAACAACTCTGGAAGACATTTGGTAGTTTATTGCAAAACTAAATATACCTTCATCATATTATCCAGCAATTTCAGTCCTTGGTTTTTACCCAAGTAAGCTGAAAACTTATGTTCACACAAAAACTGCACACAAATGTGTATAGCAGCTTTATTAACAATTACCAAAACTTGGATGCAACTAAGATGTCCTTCAGTAGATGAAGGGGTAAACAAACTGTGGTACATTCACACAGTGCAATGTTTTTCAGTGATAAAAATAAATGAGCTATCAAGTTATGAAAAGATACAAGGAACCATAAGTGTATATTGGTAAGTGAAAGAAGTTGATTTGAAAAATCCACATCCTGTATGATTTCAACTTTGACATTCTGGAAAAAAGCAAAACTATGAAGACTGTAAAAAGCGCAGTGGTTGCTAGGGGACTCGGGGGAAGAATAGAGATGGCTAGGTTGAGCACAGTATAAAATAATGATTCTGTGTTATACTGCAACGGTGGATACATGCCACTCGACAGCTGTTAAAACCCATAGAATGTACAACACAAAGAGTGAGTCCTAATGTAAACTTTGGACTTTAGATAATAGTTATGATTCAATACTGGTTCATCACTGTAACAAATGTACCACACAAATGCAAGATGTCTTGCCCTAATGCAAGATGTGTACAGGAGGACATAGGGGGACATTCTGTACTATGCTCCATTTTTCTGTAAACCTAAAACTGCTCTAAAAAGTAAAATCTATTAATTAAAAAAAAATGAATAAGATAGATCAGTTCCCACCCTCATGGCACCTGCATTATGGTGAAGGGAGGTAAACAATGAATAAAAAAATGAACGCAGATGTTGATAAATGAGGATTGAGGAAAGTATGCACTCTCTCTCTCGATAGACTATGGTTTGGCATTGGGCTGGGGACTTTTAGATGTCATGGTTAAAGTTCTCTCTGTCACACTTAAGCTGAATTAAGATCAGCTGTTTCTCAGAGAAGCAGTTTGCATCTACTAGTTTTACTCAAAACTACCTTCCCAACACGAATTTTAGAAAACCTGGCTTAAAACAGGAGAGTTTCTAACCAGTTTTGCTGCTTCTTCACCTACTCATTTCCAATTCTTGAAAGACAAAAAGTGATATTTTGAATATATTAATTAGATTATATCACTTCCCTGCTTTAAAAATCTTTGTATGATTTCTCATCTAGAATACAGTATTCCAACAAGACCTCCAAGGACCATTGTTAACTGGAACTTCCTTCCTTTTCAACTTAACCTCACTCTACCCTCTCTTCTGCTTCATTAGAATGCCATCCTCACTAAGCTCCCACCTGGACCCTTTTTACCCTCAAATACATTAAGCTCTTCATGACCTCAGGGCCTTTGCACTTGCTCTTCTTTCTCAGGATTTATCTCCCAAGTGTTCTTTTAAATAGTTGTGATGATCAACACTAGGAAAAGATTTTAACAAAACAGGCAGTGGTAAAATGAATGCTTTTTATTATTTCTTTAAATATCCCCATGGCTTTCCCTCCCTTAGTTCAGAACTTTAACCAAAAGTCCTTTTCACTGAGGTCTTCCTTGCCTTCTCTGTGACACGTATCTCCTTTCTTGCCTTTTCCCCTTTAGTGTTCAAACTTGCAATTACTTTTCTTGTGATGTTGTTAAGTGTTTGTATTTCTAACCAGAATATAATCTTCATGAGGGCAGGGATTTTTGTCTCTTTTGTTCATTGTTCTATTTTCAGCACCAAAGCAACACCTGGCCAGTAATGACACTCGATAAATACTTGATGAATGAGTGAATAAGAGCATAGTTGATATTTATAAAATGCCACCTTTTTTTGTTAAAATTATAAAGAGCTTTAAGCATCACCTCATTTTAAATTCTCTCTGAATATATCGTATAGCTACTATATAACTCACAAAATTGTATTTTCTTTTCCTAGACTTATAAATGCTTTTAAATATAGGTATTGTTTTCCATTCACTGAAGTCTACAAGTTTGTATTGTGCCAATCATTCTGTTCACTACTGAGAGTGAATAAAATTTTAACTTTTAATATAATAAAGGAAATAGAGAGACTCTATATATAATTTTTATTCCAAAGTTAGACTTTTAGAACTAGGGTTTAGCCTTTAAAATTTAAATGAAGGATTCTATTTAGTTCTGCATAAGACAGTGAATATAAATAATGCATTGATTTACAGTGAAGTCATTTAAGAGAGTTTAGTGAGTATAGGACTTTTTTATGTTGATTATTATTGACAAACTAGGGTAATTGGTATTATAACAAAATATGTTTTTTGCTGCAGTAGTCAGAGGCAGAATATTGGGTTACCTTTTGGAGTACTTTGGCTCAACTCAAATGAAACCTACTCTAGTGAATTTAAGGAAAAAAGGTAGATATATTAGAAGAATGGTGAGGAGCTGATCAAATTAAAGGAAACCCTGAAAAACCAGACCTTGGCTAGGACAGATAATATGGCAATATCAGGAAATTTTGAGGCAGGAATTGAGTTCCAACCAACTTCTGTGCTTCTCCAATAGAGAATCAGACTGAATTGAGGCTCATTCCTACACCCCAGGAGAATTGTGATTGATCAGTCCTGCCTGATGCCCTGGAATGTGGGAGCAAGAGCTGGAAAGCAAGACAGTGGACCATATTCATAAAGGATGGGGAAAGTGTGTCAAGCCAGCCGAACAAAAGAACCCATTCTGCTGATTGATTAAATAGGCCAACGTCTGTACCTAACGCGAAGAAATCACTGAAAAGAGAACTAAAACACCAATTCATAGAGTTACTATTATAATGCCTAAAAAGCAGGGGTTTTGATTTTATTTTTGTTTTGTTTGCATCATATTTAGATGTCTGATAATTTTTAAAACTCAGAAATACTTGTGGATCTAATAAAGCCAGAGATGCCTACTTACAGTTAACTCAGGCAAAAATTTGAAGATACAACCTAACGATATTCCTGATCTTTGTTTGATAGGTAATATTGCAAAGTTTTGCAAGAGAAAAAAATGACCTCTATTTGTTTGGGGGAATGTCTAAGATTAAAATTTCATTATAATCCCAATGAAAATAAGATTTCCTGGTGTTCATCTCCCTAACTTTTAAAACTTTGGCAATTGTAGCGACCTTACCATTGTTAACTCTCACATTCTGAGTAAACGTAGTATTACCCCACTTCTATCTGTCACGTACAAGGGATCACTCCCATGTCTGTATTTTTTTTTAGTGCTTGTATGGTTATAGGGAGAGTTTTTCTCATAGAAATAAAAAATCAAGTGAGCCCTTTCCTATATTAATGTGTTTTCTCCCACTGTCTACAGTTTTATTTATGTGAACGTCCATGAAGTGGTTTCTTTGGTAACAAAAAGTAGCCTGGATCTGAATGGGTATAGTACAGGTTCACACTTTTAGGCATCAATTGCTTTTAAAAATTAACTGTTCAAAGGAATAGTCAGTAAAACACATGAAAAATGATTACCAATTTTGCTATGGAATTAACATCTTGCTAGTGTTTTTCCATTTGAATATTTTAGCATCTTGCTACACACTAGATACTCTTGTAATTAGTTACAATTCAGAGAAAATTGTTATTTATTATAGATGCCATTTTAGGAAGCTATGGCAGTGAAGCTGTTTTGCTTTCCAAATCCATTTACAATTAATTGCAATATTCTATAGCTATCATCTGAATAACATCTAACACTCAAATGTTTAATGATACCAAATCACAGAATAAACAAAATGAAACTCAATGTGCCATCATGTGCCAGGCTGCCACAGGCAAAGGCTAAAATAAATGTCAGAGGAAATGAAAAATTGACTGATTTTAGTACAATCAAATATGTTCTAAACAGCAGCTGGTTATCATTGTTCATTATGAAATACTAGCAAAATGTCTTCATTCTGATTTCTAGCTTATCTCTGTGGCCCTATTTCACATGAAAATAGTAAACAGTGTCTCCTGCTGAATTCATTTTTATTGAACTGTTGTTTCTCTTTTATCCAGCTGTTCCCTCGACTCTCCCAGACCCCTTTGTCACACCATGTTTGTTATCTAAAATATTTGGTTTTAATGAAATTTTACATGCAATGCTATCACTTAGGTAATCAATGTATGTCACACTTCTGAAATTATAAAATATAGGCTGCTATAGGAGCTAACCAAAGGATGAAGAGAGGTTAGTGGATGGAAACTGATAACAGCATGTTAATTTAGAACTTCTTTGGCACCTTAGTGATCATTTTAACAATTACATTTTTTTTCTATCCAACCTCTTAACATTGCCATGCAATTCAGGTAGTAAATAATCAAACTCCGTCAAGTTCATATCCTCCTGTTTTTGCTGGACAGTTTCTCTAAAATATTATAATTAAATTGACTCTGTTTCCCTTGCCAGGAACACTGGAATGACAGCTCATCTGGTGTTTCTATTACATCATCAGCTTCTCCTCCCACCCCCATCCCTTCCCATGCAATGCGTTGTTATTGGCAGGCTTTGAGTAGCTCTGTCAAAATTACTGAATAACTTTGTCCTATTCTCTTCTTTCCCACCTAATAAAATGCTTAAAACACCAGCTCTACTTTCCCTCTGTGGCATTCGTTACTCACATTATCTGCCACTACATTTTGAGATTAACCATCAGAAATTAAAAGATTGAAAAAAACCCTCATTCAAATAAACATCATTTCTGACTCTGGGTTTCTCACTCCTTTTTCTTTCCCTTTCTCTTTTCCTTCCTTCCTCCCTTCCTTCCTTCCTCCCTTCCTTCCTTCCTTCTTCCTTCCCTCCCTCCCTCTCTCTCTCCCTTTCTTTCTTTCTTTCTCTCTCTTTCTTTCTTTCTTTTCTCTTAATCTGGTATGTTGAAATTATGCTTTATACTGACAAGGATATTCTCTCACCTTGTAAATATTTCCTTAGATTTGAAATTCTGTGGAAAATAATGGTTTTTGAGTTAGTGCATATAAAAGAAGATTCCTTTGCCTTGACTATGTAAGATCCAAATGTTGAGGAAGATCTTATCTGCCATGATCAGGCAAAAATTCATTGGCCACATATTTTTCTTCCATTCTTTTACTGACATACAAAAAAATAACAATTTAAAGTATCAGCATATTCTGAGATATATTTCTAGAGGTCTGCAAATTCTATGCATTGAGTTAAAATGCAGTCACCTAGATGATCCAGATTACTATTACATAATTTCACTTAGAACTGCCTCATACATGAATTCTGCCAGTGCTCGTGTTGGCAATGGGTTTCAAATTATTGTATTACCAAACAGTTGCTCAAACAGAGGTTTCAAGTAGCTTCTAGCAGGAAGCATAGTTGGCATATTGAGTCTTAAGGCACAGCTGATAGAGGAGATACTGGCGTAAGGAAAGGGAGGAACAAGACGACTCTAAGGCTTGTGGGTTGAGTAACTTCCTGAATAGTCACATCCTATAAACCAGGTGGTAAAAGGTGGGACATCACTAGGATTTAAGGGGGAAATCAGGGCTTTGTTTTGGACATAATGAGGTGGAAGTGTCTGTAAGACAGTTTGGTAGAAATGACAAAAGGGGTTGGGTATATGAATCTGAATTTCCATGACATGTCTAGGTTGGGGACATTAAATTTAAGAGTCATAAAGATATAAATGATAGCTGATGCCATGTGAATGAATGGGGTCATACAGGAGAGCATGTGAGACAAATTATAAGAAAGCATAAGACTAACAGCTGAGGAACTCCAAATTTAGATGTTGGACCAAGAGTGAGAAGCAAGGAATAAAACACTGAGAAAGGGACAGTGAGGCAGAAGAAAAACTAGGAAAACATGGCATCATGAAAGTCAAAAGAGAAGATTCCAAGAAGAAGTGATCAGTGGTATCAAAGGTTACTGAGAAGTAAAAGGAAGTGAGGACAACAACCAAATTCTCCTGGATATGGGACATGCAGATCAGAGATGTCTAGAGATCTTGATTCACTATCCTGTGCTTTTATTGTACGAATTTGTGTGGGAGTTATATTTCAGAGTGAATGGGAAGTGAGAAATTGAAGCTTTTGTGTATGGACAACTCTTTTGTTCAAACCAGTTTTGAGCGCAAGAGATGCTGGAAAGAAGATATAGTGTCATGAGAAGGTATTCTTAGAATAAGACATAGTAGAGCACACTTGGTTCTAGTATGAATAATCCAGAAAAAGAAAGAAGTTAACGATGTAGGTCAAAAAAGAGACACCTTCAAGAGAGTGAAATCCTTGAGAAAGTTATAGAAGACGGGACCCAGATCCCAAAAGGGATTATCAACCAAGCTTACGAGAATAGATGCGCACTTTTGTAATTGGAGGTACCAGAAATAAATAAGGTTGCTAACTGAATGTGTGTGTGTTGAGGGGGTGATGGGGTAAATAAAGGATTTTTAAGGAGAATAAGAAGGAGGGGAAACTTAAGAAACAACAAGGCATTTCCAAAAACTGTTGACATTCTTTTGATGTTTTGATCAAGCATTTAAAGTGAAACTGCTCAGATAGTTGTATGATCTTCTTTAGGAATGTTAAGATGTTCTCATGCACTAAAGGAAACGGATGTTATTTGGTGTCATCTAGGGTTGATTTTTTTTTTTTTTTTTTTTTTTTTTTACTGGAGTGTAGAGGAACAAGAAGGAGGTAAGGAATTAAAGGTTTTCAGTGGAGCAACTATAATAATTGAGCATGAAATGTAACCTGGGAAAGGAGAGACATGCAAATAGGATAAGGCTATTGATAATAAGAAATTGATAGAATCGATGCATTGGGTATTTTGATGAGGTGACAAGATTGTTGATATGTGAATATAATAAGCAAGTTAGAAAGATAAGAGATGACAGAGAAATTGGATATTTCAAATTAAGATATTTTGGGTAATAAAAGTATGTAAATTATAATTATGGAAGTAGAACCTGGAACTGAGTGGAAGTAAAAGTTACTTGACCTCCAGAGGTACAGGATGGAGAAGAGGTTTGTTATTAAGAGATACCCACATGGATTTTGGACTCACCAAGAAACACTAGGAGTCAGGAGTTAGAGCCTTTAACATGAAGAGATGGCAAGAATGTTGGTATATATAGCAGTATTAAGGAAGAAGGATAGTATTCTTGAAAGCATGTCGCTCAAAGAGGCAGGTCTTTTTCTTGTTGTTGCCCTAGAGGAGGAAAAAGAGGAAGGAATTGCTTAGAGGAGGCAACTGAGCAAGGAGAACACTTTCCACATTTTCTGTCCTTGTATCATTAAAGGACATAAAACAAATCAAACAACTCAGATTCACACAGTGAAAGTCAGTTTTCAGTTAGCATACAAAAATGGTGAAGATAATATGGGGTCGAAGGTATAAGGACCTTTACTAATAATAGTTAATATTTACATTTATTTTCTGATTTAATTATCATAGTCACCCAACAAGGTAGAAGCTCTGATTCTCTCTATTTTACAAGTGAGGAACTCGTAGCACTAAAATGTTGAATAACCTTCCCAAGGTCACATATCTAGTAAGTATTGGTGCCATGATACAAAATCAAGCCATCTGACATCAGATTCTGAGCTGCAAGTCCATCTGTCCCAAAAAAGTGAAAGACTGGCTTTCATCTGGGAGTATACACTACCAAAAGAAGATAACACTGGGAATGATGATGGGATGAATGGAGAGGCTACCCTTAGGGCAGCTACTGAAATACTAAGAATGTGAGGTCTGATAGTTCAATCCTCAGTTGGAGGAGAATGAATATAATCAGTTCTATAGCAGTGGTTGAAACTTATTTCATCATGGCAAGGATGCTTCTGGAATACCTACTCTATAAGTTGCACATACGGGTGACTTAATCACAGAAAGCTGGGTAAAAGTTTTAGAGTGCAGTAGACATTTCTAGTCCTCACAAATACCCTTCCTTTTTGGTCATATGAGAAAATATACTTTCAGCCTCCTTGCAGTTAGGAATTGCTACATGATTAATTCTGTCCAAAGAAAAGTGAGAAGTGCGGATGTGTGATTCTTCTAAGCTAAGGCACTTGAAAGTCTCCAAGCAATTCTCCAGGTATTTTTCTTCCAACGTCATGGCAAAAAATGGAGGTCTCAGTGGTCCAATGACCAAACAGCAAGAGAGAAATAATTGAGTTGCCTGGTAGTTGCTGCCATGGAATGCTGCAGGAAGGAGAGTTATCCTGGAGAGTCACCTCCTTTGGCAGGGGGACTATGGTGTTGTCACTGACATAGTCTAACTGGTCTTCAAAAACACAGAGAGAGTGAAAGGAAGGACCAGATGCAGAGAACAACATGAAAAGAGGCACCAAACTTAGAATGAACAAGCAGCCCTTTTCTAAAAATCAGTGAAAGAGATTTTTCTTTTCTTGTTTTTAAATTAATTTTTATTGGAGTGTAGTTGCTTTACAATGTTGTGTTAGTTTCTGCTGTACAGCAAAATGAATCAGTTATACATATACATATATCCACTCCTTTTTAGATTCTTTTCCCATATAGGTCATTACAGAGTACTGAGTCGAGTTCCCTGTGCTATACAGTAGGTTCTTATTATTTATCTATTTTATATATAGTAGTGTGCATATGTGAATTCCAATCTCCCAATTTATCCCTTCCCCCCACTTTCCCCCTTGGTAACCATAAGTTTGTTTTCTACATCTGTGGCTCTATTTCTGTTTTGTAAATAAGTTCATTTATACCATATATTTAGATTCCACATATAAGCGATATCATATGATATTTGTCTTCATCTGTCTGACTTACTTTACTGATTATGACAATTTCTAACTCAATTCTTCTTACTCTGTTTCTTCTCAGATCACCTGCTATGGTACTGCACATTGAACGTCTATTAACACATGCTTTTTTTTTAGTAATCTTCTGTTTTTTCATGGAACGCCTCACATCTCCAGGAATTATAATTTGGGAAATGTTTTTCTAAATCTCATTTTTAGTGTGTTCAGTTACTATATTAACTACAACTGCAACTCTTAATTATCCGTTCTTACTTCAACTAGATAAATACCCAGAAAGATGATGAACACAGGTGAGGAAGATATTAGAATGTCTCATATTTTTATATATTTCTCTCTCAGGAGATCCAAACTACTTCAAGGAGTGGTTTAATCCATCCATCCATTAATCCATGCATATATGCTGATTGACTGAGTTACTAGATCACAGAAATAAAGGGTGCTTGAATAACTTGCTTCTCAAGGAGTTTCAAGGAAAACTGCAGTCTAATGGTATGGCTTTGGATTATATATAGTAGAAAGTCATACAACAATATAGTGGAAATTATTCTTACCAATAAGTGTGTTTTTGGTTGTCAATCACAGCGATTACATTTATAATTTTAAATCTGTTTATAAATCACACCAATACTCAATTTATAGAACACTATAGAAATAAAAATACATAAGCAAAAGTATTTACACAGACAGATGATATTTTCTTGCTCATAATACGTTTATATTGTTTTTAGGAAAAGATAAACACATGAGAAGTTAAGTCATATTAAATATGCTTCCACAAGACCTGTTGGTAAATTCCAAAGAAAGACCAGGAAAAGGGAATGTTTCTCTCTTCATTCACACCAGTCCCACTGTGGCTTGATTGTTCTGTAAGAGAGAAGGACTTGCTAATATTCTTGGCCAGAGATGGAGAAATGGATTTTAAAGAGATTACAAGTAGAAATAATCTACTTCTGTGCTCCAAAGGACATGATCTCTCTATTCTCCTACTTTTTTCTTTTCTATAATGATTTCTCACATTTTCTGTTCCCCCATGTCACAAAGATACCTAAAAAAGTGATGTCTCTCTTTCTGTTTTCTACCTCCTCTGGGTAGTAGAACAAGTTAGGATTTCCCAAGGAAAGCTGGTTCTCTCTCTCTTTCATAATCTCCTTCTTTCTCTCTATTTTTGTCAGTGTAGGACTTGGAGATTCCTGGAAACATGGCCACAGTTCTCTCTTGGTCTTTAACCTCTAGGATGAACAGGAAGTAAGTGGTCAGAGATTTAAGACACTCAATGCTGAAGGGAATCACAGGGAAGCATTCAATGGGGAGCAGGAGATGAGAGCTGAGTTTTGGAGTAGGACAGGCAAATAAGAGGTGGGAGAGTATTTTCAAAATACAGAACAAGAAGTGAAACTAGATAATTAAATAGGCACAGAAGTAGAAAAAACTCTGACACAGTACTTGGGGCCCTGTGGAGAACTGGGTGAGGAAATATTGAAATATACAGCCTGGAGGTGAAACGTGAGCTTGTAGCAAAAAGAGCGAACTTCGTGCTAGGCAATGAGTCAGTATACCTTTTGTCTCCACACACTCCCCTCCAACTCCTGTACAGTTTCACTTTATCTACATCAAAAATATTCTCAGGAAAGTGTTTTATACTCCCTCTCTCCACTTTTTTAGTTCTCATCCACTTTTCAACCCACAAGGTCTAGCTTCTTCTCATTGCCCTATCAAAAGGTCATATGACCTAAGTGGTCCCAATTCCTCATATGATGTGATCTCTCACCTTCACCCCAACCTTTATCTTTCTTAAAACACTCTACCACCCTGAATTTTTTTAACACCTTAGATCATTGTTATAACTACTAATTTAATGATCCTCTCCCTTCTCAAATTCCTACGATAGAGTGTCTCATACTACTTGGCTTCTACATGTTGGGATTGCTAGCACTGGGTTTAGGATCACATCATCTTTTATATCTACCTTCTTGCCCATTCTTTAATGCACCAAAAAACCTTAAATGTGTCTCTCATCCCAGACTTTCACACTTCTGACTTTTTATGTCCAACTTCTTACACAATGTCTGTCCATTTTATTTTACCAATACCTAACCTATTTATCTCACAGTAGACATCATCTTACCCAGACACTCAAGTTAACAGTCAAGAATTAATCTGGCTTCCTCATTTTTTTAAACTACATACTGAATTAACCATTTCTTAGTTTGACTTCCGAAATACATCTTAATTCCACTATTTGCTTCTATCTCCACTGCCAGAACATCACTGAAAGCCTAATTAACTTTCACCAGGACTCCTGAAATACCCTTCTTCTATGTGATCTCCTTAGATCCACCCCAATCCTCCTATAATCTCTTCTTTACCAAATGTCTCCACTCAGACTTTTAAATATCCATCAGACCATGCCTTTTTTTTTTTTTTTTTTTGGCTTAAAAGTTTCCATTGGTTCACCATTAGAAAAAAATTCAAAGCCCGTTTCAATGCCTACCATGCTCTGTTCAATCTCTCTCAAACTTCACTTCATAGCATCTTCCATGGTTCGCTCTAAGCTTCAGTCATACCCAAGCTTTCCAAATACTTCCAAATTCTTTCCTACCTCAAACCTTTTGCTGCTCCCTGGGCCTAGAGTTATACAAGCTCTTGTCCAGTATTATAGCACCTACTTATTTCCTTCATAGTGCCTATAATTTTCAGAACTTAATTCACATGAAGCTTAATTCATATGAAGCTAACATTTATTGTTCATTTTCCGCATTAAAATGTAAGCTCATTGAGTGCAGGAACCTCACTAGTTCTTACTTACCACTTTATTTTTAGAGCCTAACAAATTGTTTGGTAGATGGTCGAATCAATATTTCTTGAATGAATGAACATTTGTTGTAAGGCAATGGATCATACTGTGGACTGTTAAGGAAAGCATTTTCAAAATGATTAATCACTTTCCAGCTTAAATTTCTAATTTTTCTTTTTTAAAAAGTTAAAATTAAATAAATGCCAAACTTGTTACTATTATTTACATTTACATTTATTTTTGCTCTCAGGATGTTTGGCATTTTACTTTAAAAGGATCATTTTTATTAATATGCTATTCTGTCAGTCATCCATTTATTGGATCCTCAGTAATACTGTGGTCAACAGCACTTACAAATGGGTACAGAGTATAAAAAGATGCATCATATACTAGGTTGAAAATCCAATAAATACTGTGTATTACCTTGCTCTTTCTCTAAAAGCAATTAGGTGTTTATGATATTTGCTTAAAGCCTAATGAGTATCAATGTTTCTTTTCACTTTTTATGACTTCTTAAACATGAATTTGAGCACAGGCCTTCTGTGTTAAACAAATGAATAAAACAAATTATTGAAACTTCAGGGGAAAACTCCCTCAAAATGCAAATTTAAAGACAGATACATGTGAGTGTAAAATGTATGTGTCTACATATATTGCTCACATACATATATATGAAGAAATAAGATTCAGGATTTCAAAGGCAGGTAAAATAGATAACTTTTCAGGTCCTTTCAAACCTTGAAATACAGCATTTGATGAATTGTATCTATTGTCTGAGAGTGACCAGAAATCATTGAGATCAAGTGAACGTTTTCACTTGTTTGATTCAATTGATTCTGTTTTAAAAACAGATTGAAATTCAACAAATTCACTCAACTGTTTGGATGCCTGCTGCGTACCAGGCTGGGTGCCAGGTAATAATGATTCCAAGATGAAGGAAGCATATGCCCTGCCCTGGGGCATTTCATAATCTTGTAAATGAGACTGCCACGGCAAACAAAATAGGCACTGAATGTATAATATGAGAAAATTTAAGGTTCAGACATAATAGATGAAAAGACGTCTGTGTAGATTTACTTTGTGTGGCAAGGAAATGTTATCAGAGAAGTTTACTTCATGCAGCACAAGTAATACTCTAATTCTAATCACTGGGGTATTTCACCTCTCAATTCAGTTAATGAAATGCTCTGCTTTACATTCATAACTATTGGTCTAGCTATTATTTTTCCAAGTATCTGAGGATATGACCATCAGTCCCTTGTTCCTCCAGGTGTGTTCAGTGTCACCTCACACTCAGTCTAATTTGTGAATAAAGCTCAGTGGTGTCCTAGAAACCCCCCCCCCCCTTTCACCAGTGATGGATAGGTTAATCTTGCTGTGCCAAAATCCATATCCAGTACCCTGGGAAGCTGAGTATAAGCAAAGCTGCAGTCTTTTGCTTTAATCCCCTCCTGAATTATTTTGGTCCATGTGACAGCACTTCTGTGAAGAGGAAGTTTCCTCTTCCCTCTACAGTTTCTTCTTTGGGACTAGAAACCTCCTTTATGAGGCATCCATTTGCTTATGTCTAGATAGACTTTCTCTTTCCAGCTCTCTCCTTCATGACAACCTTATTCCCAGAACTACCAGCATTTGCTTTATTCCTAAAATTATGGAATCATTCCAAAATAAAACAGCATTTTCAACTTAACCTAAGCATCTCTATTTCTAGAAAGGTCTGTTTAACACTCCATAATATCATATTGTTTCCATTAGAATGTCACATAATTTACTGGACCCATTTAAATATTAAGTACAAAGTCACCACACATTGTAGGACATTATTATGATGTATTGGTCATGATGCAAACAGTTGAACAGTCCTAACCCAGACTATTTTCTTGACTTTTTTTCCTTTTCCTCTGATCTGCCTCTGAGTTTCCAGCATACCCAAGCAGCTGTATATGCATGAATAACAAGTAACAAGTAACAATCCAAAGGAACTCTTTCAATCATTATCAGGTAGGAAAAAAAAAAGAGTATTATTTAATTACTAATTTAAAATTCATTCTAATAGGGTAAGCTATGCTAAATAATTTATATGTTCAATGTACTCTTAGTTTATGAATAAAATAATAATTCTTGAAAAAAAAACAAGTTGTAGACTTTGTTGTACTTAAAGTAATGATTTGACTTTTGGGAAATTTGTAAATCTTATAGACATAGACCTCAGATAGGTTGTGAGAAAGTTTTTTTGGATGTGTGTGTGTTTGTTTTGTTTTTTGGTTAGCACCTCCTAATACTTAATGTGTTCTGAGCACTAACGATGTTTTGAAATTTGCATTAAGATGCCTTCTTGTTAGTGAGAACGTAATTAACCAAGGAATGGAAGACACAGAGTAAAATAGTGGAAAGGACATCAGGCTTGTTATCATGAGGTTCTTTTATCTTTTCTGCTTATTCAATAATTCTTAATGATTTGGAAGTTACGTATCGCTTTGAGAAGCTAATGAAAATATAGGCTCTCTCCCCATTAAAAAAAAAATATATATATATAAATATATATAGTCTGTGGCAATTATTAAACCATTGTATCTCAGCTTCAACCCTATTCTCTATACCCTGCTTGCTGATTGAGGAGCTGGAAGTCGGACCACTGCATTTCTGCTCTGTCAAAACCGTCTCTCTGTTTGGCTCTGCCAATAAAGGTATCAGAGGAAGCTTGCAAGTCTGGAGGAGGAAGAGACTTGTTCCTTCCTCTCTGCCTTACATGGGCTTCCTGTCTGCTTGTACTTCCTGTGAGCGTCACTGCTACGTCTTCTCACCCTGGAAGCAGCAGCTATTTTTGTAGCAGCAGCTGAATGCAGTCAGCAATTCTGCCAGCAGTTGCAGAATCAGCTACATCTTGCCTTCCACCCAGGGACACATGTTTAGTCCCTCCTGAGAAGTCTGGTTTTTGGCTCCCAGAGGCCCCTCCTTTAAGTTTCTAAGTTGTTGCCACTATCCCATTGTTCCCTGAGCATTTGGGCTTGTGGTGGTTTGTTTTTTATAGTTGTTACCTTCATGATAAATGCCCTAGCATTTTCTTCTCACCCTTTATACTTAGTTAACAATTCCTTAATTCTTTCCATTCAGGTAGCTGGTGTGTTTTCAGTCAAATAGGCTCTGGCTGATAAATATTTTCACAAAAACAAAAAAATTTTTCTTCAATTTTCAGAAGGTTAATTTACCCTAGGTTAAGATGTGCTTCATCAGTGGATCTCTGAATCTGTGTCTTTTCTAGAATTCAGTGATTCTTAAGGATATATGATTGGGGACATAATAAAGACAGAAAATGATCAATGAAAATATTAGTGAAAATATAAGAAATAATATGTGAAGATGTAAATCATCAAGACCATTCTGTACCTATTTTGAACTGGAAATGGATTAAAAACAGAAGGCATTATTTATAGGGAAGTAGAAGAGAAAAAGGAAAGTTTTTATGTGATGGAAGTGGGGGGAGTAGTCTTAGCATATGGTCCATAGGCATAGAGTACGGATTTTGACCAGCTGAAGGCAACAGGAAGCAGATGAGTGAAAAAACATCTTTCAGAAAGATTATGTTTTAAGTGCGTGTAATAGAACTGCAGAGGAAAAGTTTTTAAAATAACCAGTTACCTGTGGAGTCACTCTTGATACGCCACAGAATTTCTTATCGCAGCAATACAGTTGTTCAAATTTAGAACCCAAAATGGATTTCTTACAATATTCTGGCAGTAATTCCTGCACATCCATAACTGTCAGTAAATTGCATTGTCACTATTAGGAGGTGGCTATCAGAACATTGCTTTTATAACAGAGGAATTCCCATTTGTGATATCTCAATTCTCCTAATTCCTTCATTTTCTTCTGACAGTAGAAAAGGGTCACCATAGATGTATAGGGTTAGGGGCCAGAGGTTGCAAGAAAGTGAAAACCAAAATCTAGCCCCTTTCCTCTGAGAGCCCGATTCCAAGTAAGGGAGACGGAATCAAGCTTAACAAAACTTGAATAAGCCGCATAAGAAATTAAAGGGAGAAATTAGTGCTAGAAGTAAGAGTGGTCCAGGACACACTAATGACTGATCATTCTCATTGTCTTTCCAAATATGGTTTCAGGCCTGGGGATAAGAAGGCTCTTTGAATCATCCCTCTCACTGTTGCAACTCACTGTTGTTGAAGGTAACCTGCTGCATTCAGTGGGATAAGAAAGAACAAATTTAGAAAGCCTTATTCTGCCCTTCAGTCCAGGTCACGGGGGATGGGACTGAGTGATGAAAAGCTCCATGCGACCATCCTTAGGGCAGCGCAATTCAAAGTGACTGCCACTGAATGTGTTTCTGGTCCCTTAACTATTATAAAGAGGAAAAAAATATACCAAAAAGAGAAATGTTTAGAAGGGAAACCCAATCAGTACATATATTATTGCAAAGAAAACACTCCACTACTTCCTAAGTGACAATGGAGAAGATAATGAGCTGGTTTTATTATATTAGAGACTGGTTTATTTAATTTAATTTAATTTTCCCCCACTGACTGGGGAGCAGGTGGTGTCATCACTTTTCTTACCGTACATTGCATCCCTTCCGTCCTCTTTAGTCAACTCTTTTGAGCCAACACCTTGGATCCATCTATAGCAAGGTCCAAGCTCTGTGGTTCAACATGGTAGCCTCTGCCCACTTGTGATTACTGAAATTTAAGTTGATTTAATTAAAAACATTTCTAAAGAAAATTTCAGTTTCTCCGTTGCACTGGCTAAATTTTAAGTGTCCAATAGCCACACGTGGTTAGTAGCTGCATCTTAGACAAGCCAATCTCCATCATCCTAGTGTTCCAAAGAACCCTTCTATCATTTCAGAAAGTTCCCTTAGACAGTGTAGACTCTAAAGCATTAGCCTAATAAATATTCTATGAAAGTGCCTTTCTTCCATTTTTCATCCCTATTAACCTAGTGTGATAAAAATTAGTGCTTGTAACAATTTTTTTTCCCTATTTGTCATGGGAGGGACAGAAGATTTATTAATGTCTCAAGCATCATATTCAAAGCATTAGAGCTGAAGGGTTACAGTCTAGTCTGGCAGACAAGATATTTTCCAAAGCCTTAATACAGAAGTTTTGGGAATCATTTTCAGGGACTTGCCTTATGAAGTAGTAGTGCCACCAAGTGTTGGGTGAAAGAGGTTAAATTTTTGAAAAACACTTGATAAAAATTCAGACTTAAAAGGATTGACAGAATTAACCATAATGGCCACTAAGCCCATACAGAATCACATTTCAAAGCCTCATATATCATTATTCATTTATTTCAGAACATAGTAAGAGTAGATATAGTTACAAATATACTGTGCTTAATACCCTTTTTATTCTAGATAAAAGAGAGATACAGCATAACAATTTGGAATGGCTTGAGGGTTTTCTCCTGCACTTTGGCTCAAGTATGTTTAGATACCTTGAAATGTACAACACTGAAATTGTTTGTGGCATGCACCTAAGAAAGAATTTTTTAATCAGTGGCATTGCCTATGAGCTTCTATATCTTTCTGGTTCTTTATTTCCCCAATCCCCACTACCTATCTTCTCTTCCTTCACACCTTGTAGATAACAGTCTGCCTCTGTGGAGATTTTCATGTAAATTGACTTGCATTTTATGACTGGAAAAACCATAGAGAGAAAAATGGTGGTTTTTATTTTCTGTGTTGTCTTTGTCACAGATTGAGGGAAAAAAAAGCCCAGGGTTTCTCCACCTTATTTATAACTGCAGAAAAAAACAATTTTACTTGTCCTCCGTTGCCATGGTTACAAGCTTTCCCATTTCAACAGGTCAATACAAGCTTTCAGTTTACATAAGGTCGTGGGTAATTCATCTCAGCATTGCAATAATAAAAAACCTCCTCTTCTCTTCTCTTTTAAAAGAATAATCTATCAAACCCCTGAAAGTACAATTAGTTCTGATTTCCATAATTTATTATTCTCATTCTCATTCTCTTGTTTTCGACTTTGTGCTTAGGTTCAAGTACTCCAAAATAAGTGGTTTTGGTTGCATAGCAAAACAGTTCTGTATACTACTGGAGCTCTAAACTGGCTATTTTGCTAACAATACTCCATTTATTTTATGATGAATATATTCAACAAAGCTAGCATTTAATTGGACTTCACTTAAAAAGTATAATATAGGTCAGATGGGAGAAATTTTGGCCAAGTATTAAAACATCTGCTGATACATTGTTCTCATTGTTCATCAGCTACAGGTATGTTGTTGGTTTTTATTATGCCCAGTAAAAGAGAATAATGGAAATCATAACATTAACTACATTGAAACTATTGTCAGGTGGAATTCAGCTTCTTCGGGAACAAATAAAAGACTTTGAGTTGGGATAATGGGGGAGAATGAATGAGAATCCTTCTAATGAGAGGCAGAGTAAAGATTATCCATTATGTGGGAGAACAAAGGTAGGAATAGATTTAAAAATCATGTATGTGCATGCATGCACACAATATATACATATATGGCCTTTTCTTAGAAAGGGGATGATTTTATATTCATATTTTTTATTTGCCTAAAATAGGTATCAGATAGGTAACAAAAGAGAACACTAAGGGGTACTGAGGACTTTGGTGAACTGGAAGACCTCATTCATACAAAAGTGTTCAGACTGATGTTTTTCAACTTTATAATAGCTAAAAGGGTAGTATGACCATATATATACCCCGTATACCTGGGACTGTCAACTTTCATGCCTATTGTCCCTTTCAAATGCATCTGGGTTTAGACTATGGATAACATGGCCATCCTACAAACACAGCCTAGCAGGGGAACCCATTTCGATCTGGGTGCCAGTTTGGAATCCCTTGTATTAAAGTCTCTCCAAAGCGTGTGATACATGATGACAGGTTAGCCAAAATCTCATCCTAAAATGGAAGTATATTGTAAAAAAATTTTAGTTAATGTAAGAAATGTGATTTTCTAATAAGGGGAAGTAGTATCAATAGCATTGCTTTGTTGGGGATTATTTTATTCAAATATTCTTATGGTTGATAGCATTTACGAATTTTTCAGTTTTTCATGATTTGCATAAGTTGGTTAAAATAGAGCTTTCCTGTACATATAATGCTATCTTCTGAACACCCCTATCTGCTTTTTTACTCCTACTTTGTCTTCTTGGGTTAGTTCAGTAACTTTCACACTCTTTTTAGTCATTGAAGCCGCTTTTACAATTAATATTAGACAGAATCCCACTATATAAGAGCAAAGATTCTGTGACTGGAAATATAAGAAGACAGTGGAATGCAGGCCTCTGAGCTCTTGTTCTGCATCCCTTTATCCGCTCTGCTTCCCTCCACCAAGGTGGCCCCAAGAAAACTCTTTAAATCTCTAGGGCTCTGAATACATAATCTCAAAGAAACTCTAGTCTAATGGGGAAAATAATGGACTTTAAAGCCAGACTTTTGATTCCTGCCTCTACATTTAGAAATCATGTGCCCGTGGATGCAGCTTAAACTCAGTAACTCCCTGATAAACTTGAGATGTAGGGATGGTGTACAGAATTAATGACGTAAATTAAGTAGTATTCCTAAAGCACGTGGATGTTTCTCAAGGTTTACATCCCTGCTCTCTATACGCCCCCACCCCTACATTTGTGATTCTCACGCTACCTGTGAATCAGAATCACTATGGATCTGCTTTTAAATAGACCTGTCAGTTTCTACTCAAAACCTACTGACTGAGGATCCTCAGTGTTTGGACCTATGGATCTGATTATAAAGCTGTACAGTTGGACACTGTTAAGAACAACTGCTCTGTATTCTCTTACTCAACTATTCTTTTTCTCTTTCCAAAGTCTATGCATTTATCAGCTCCCACTCTTTCCTTAAACCTGCCTTAAGATGTTTATTTGTGGATGGTAAATTGGTTAAGAGCACAGTCTTTTAGAGCAGAATGTCTGTGTTCAAGTCCAGGTGCTACCAGTGATGAGCTAACTAACACTGGACACTTTACGTCTTTGGGCTCCAGTTGCCTCATTTGAAAAATGGGTTTGTGACAAGCAGCAAACGAGCACTTAGATTAGTGCCTTGAACCCAGTTAGTAGTTAAAAATATTAATTTTCATCATCAGAAGTACTTGGGTGTTCTTTTCTTTATCATTTGACACCCAACCTTGAAATAAGTTTTTTATTTAATTTTCTTAAAAACAATGAAAAAACAATAAAAGCCAAACACAGCTTTTCTCTTACATTTACATAATTTTAAAATTTGGCTATCATTCTCCAGGTAATGCAGATTCAAAACTTTGGAGGCCTCTTATCCTTTCCTATTTGGCTTTTATTTGCCACAAAGGATGTGCTCTAATATCTAGCGTTTATAGTACAGAAATAGCCTGTTGACTGTGCCTGGGGTTTCAGTCTTTTTGTCTTTAATTCCACTCTTTAAATCTCTCTCTGAATAATATCCCTAGGTACTATATTTTATAATGATTTCACTTCCTAGATCAAAGAACATTTAAAATATTTCCAGTGCCTACCAAACAAAACACGATTTCCTTAGCATGGACTTCACATATAATTCTAATAAATGATTCACAGAAGTAGACGAAGCTATGAGAATAGCAGCATTGCCATTGGTGAGCAATAAGAAATTAAACTTTTTATAAATTTGTACTGCTTGATACCTCAGGATAGTAGTAACAGGTTTCTTATGTCAGCAGTAAGTGAGACATTTGTCTCTTTGATATATAATCAGAAATGTTTTACTTTTATCTATTACTCAATCTTTGCTTACTCGTAAAGTGGGTCTATTCAACACTTCTCCAGTTATCTTGTCACTAGATATACAGATGTAGATATTGTTTCTAATTCCACTTATCTTCTCCTTCCCAGCACAATGTCTGATTCATAATAATCTTTGAAAAAATTGTTTGTTAAATGAATACATGAATGAATGTAAGAACAATTTTCACTCTTTATTGAACTTAGTACATGTAATTTAGCTCTATTCTGTACATTTTTTAGGTGAGGGCACTGATGTATCGTTCTATATAGCTAGTATAGGAAGTATGGCTTTGAGATGTGTTTAGTATTAATGATGCTGAGAAGATTTTCCACCTTTGTTATACTTTAACCAAATAAACTTTCTGTATACAAAGCATTCACGGTATAAGTATAGATACAGATAAAAGTCCATACCTTTCTTGATGGTCTGAGGCCCACTTATAAGTAGGTTAACTGCATCAAGAATTCTCTATATGTATATGTATTACACATAAGAAAATAGACCCATACACATACACATATATTTGTAAGTATGTATATGTGTATGCGTGCATGATATATGTATAAAATATTATTATTATTATTAAAGTATATAATAGTTCTAGACTGGACCAAAGGAAAATTATTGCCTATTTTCTTCCTATGTTTAAATGCAGAATGCTTACAGATACAAAAATTCTCTTGCTACAAATATGGTTTAGAAATGCACAGAGGTCTTCCCTTTAAAATGGTACCTAAAACTGTACAGAAAGCTATAGTTCATTGATGAAAAAATTTGAAGACAACACTAACAAGTGGAAAGATATACTGTACTCGTGAATTGGAGGAATTAATATTATTACAATGACTGTACTCCCCAAGGCAATCTACAAATTCAATGAAATCCTTATCAGAATACCAACGTCATTTTTCACACAACTAGGAAAAATAATTCTAAAATTTGTATTTACATACAAAATACCCCTAATAGCCAAAACAATCTTGAGAAATAAGAACAAAGCTAGAGGTATCATGCTCCCTGATTCCAAACTAGACTACAAAGCTATAGTAATCAAAACAGTATGGTACTTGCACAAAAACAGACACACAGATCAATGGAACAGAAGAGAGAAATGAATCCACACTTATATGGTCAATTAATCTATGAAAAAGAAGGCAAGAATATACAACAGCGAAAAGACAGCCTCTTCCCACCCCTATGTTCATTGCAGCATTATTCATAATAACCAAGATATGGAAGCAACCTAAGTGCCCAGCCATAGATGAATGGATAAAGAATATGCAATATATATATTACATATATATACTATACATGCACACACATACACATATATATATAATTGTATAATGTATAATGGAATATTACTCAGCCATATAAAAGAATGAAATTTTGCCATTTGATACAACATGGATGGACCTAAAGGGTATTATGCTAAATGAGATAACTCAAAGAAAAATACCTTATAATTTCACTTATATGTGGAATCTAACATCAAAACAAATGAACAAATATAACAAAATTGAAACAGAGCCATAGATACAGAGAACAAACAAACTATTGCCAGAGGGGAAGGGTCGTGAGGGGAGGAAAGAAAAAGGTGAAGGAGATGAAGAAGTATGAACTTCCAGTTACAAAACAAATGAGTCCCAGGAATGAAATGTACATCACCGGAATATAGTCACAAACTATCTAATATCTTTTATGGTGACATTGTAACTAGACATATAGTGATCATTTTGAAATGTATACAAATGTTGAATCATTATGTAGTGTAACAGGAACTAACACAGCGTTGTAGTTCAATTATACTTCAAAACCAACAAGCAAATAAGGAAAACATATATTTTTTCTTTTTCTTTTATTTTGTATCTATATGAGATGATGGATGTTCACTAAATTTATTGTAGTAATCATTTCATAATGTATGTAAGTCAAATCGTTATGCTGTACACCTTAAACTTATACAGTGCTGTCAATTCTATCTCAATAAAACTGGAAGAAAAATTTTTTAAAAGGAAAGCCAAAAAAATATTTAAATAGAAGTTCAATAATGAAAAGGGAAATTGAAAGTTTTAATACGTCTAACTCAGATTAGTATTCTAATTTAAAAATATAAGATTAAACTTGCTAGATAATGCCTTTCCTCTCCCTGAGATGTAAGGCAAAGAATTTTCATAGCAATCCATCATTTTCAACTAGCTTTACTTTCCAGAAGTTAAAAAATTTCTAATATACTTTTTACCCCTTGTTTTCTTTTTGCTTTCAATCCTTTGTTTTTCCTCCAATTATGTTAACTAAATGGCTTACAAGGATCCCTTTCTCAACCTTATGATGCCTTTCGTTCCTCACTTGATCCTAACTGCTGATATTTAGGGGGGAAAAATTCTAGTAAGAATAAAGATCTGATGATTAAATTTCACATTTAAATTAGATATTTTAAATATTTCACAAACTTCATAGAAAAAAATACATATCAAATTATCTACTAATGTTGTATGTTAAACTTTTATTTAGGTAGTCAAATGCCTTCAAGCAGACTTAAATGTAGTGAATCATTATACATCAGATATAAGGTAATATTTTTCTTAGATTAATTTTGATGTAAATGTAGACATAATCAAAATAGATGTTGGCCTAAACTTCTAATCAATTTTTCCTATAAAATTGCTTGATTAATCAATCCAATACCACTGACATCATTACGTTTCCCTTACATTTACTAAATAGAAACATGGTCTCTATCTGAGCTATCAATTCTGATATATTTATTTTTTTTGTCTCATCTGTAACATGTTAATTAATGTGTTTTTTAAAAAAAAATATGTATTAATATTTTCTAGAGCAGGCCTACTGCCACAACATTTCATTTTCATAAAGTGCTTCCTCTTTAATTGAACCTTGGATATTTTAAGAAATTTTAAAATACTGGATTTTGCTTATAAATTCATTAGCTATTATTAGCTTGGGAATATAATATATTACATTATTCAATTTCTGATTTACATTCATGAATATCTATTCAACTAGGCAAGACCCCTTTTATATATCAGAAAGATTTCGTAGTTTTATCTTATTTTGTTGCACTCATTTCTTGTAATCATTATGCTAAAATATTTTAATCTATTTATGTAGTACTATTGTAAATAAAATATTTGATCATAACGTCTCATTGGTTATTATAAATGTGTGTACATATACTCACATAACACACATGTATTAGATTTGGTGACTTTATCCTGTATATTTTATTATATTGAATTCTGTCCTTCAATCAATTTAATATTTTATTAAATAGTGTGCAAAGAAACAAAATAAGATTAGTTTATTAACTGATAATGTGTAGGAAAAATCTACCTGCATCGGAAAAACTTCAGGAAATTTTTGTGTTTAAAACAACTCTCAATGGTTGGTTGATTTTCATTATGAAATGAAAATAGAGTAAGTATAGGTACATATTAAACACAAGGTCAGATAAGTAGCTGAATATTTAAATTTTCAGGAAAAATCGTGAACGTAAGTTTGAAGTATCATATTTGCATCATTCTAAATCAGATTTGTTACAATATAAACTGCAATCAAACTAAATATAGGAAACTGTTATAATCTTAAACAGTTAATTTTAAAACAGAAGACCATTTGATTAAATTATTTCCCCATCAAAGTAAATGTATATGTGGAAAAATTCTAATGTAATTTTTTAAAACTTAAAGGTGATATACTTCTTACATATATGCTATGTTTAAGTGTTTTTGTTTTCAAATTACTGGAGCATTTGACTTAAGACCTCTGCAAAGTATGACACATGCAGCTTAAATAATGCTGAACATTAGTTCTCTTCTACAGATAGTTTTGCAGAGTCCAAAACAGTTCATTCTTTCTCTGCATATTCCCCAGTGTTATATGTGCAGGTAATTTCCTACTTTTATAGGGTTATACTCACCATTTCTGAAACCACTTCCTGAACTTGATTTCAAATACTACTAGCTGCTAAAATCCTTTCATGATACGCTTTGTATCAATCAATAATGATTTTAACTAAAGATATGGCATTAAGCATTAGTGACATTTAATTATCTCACTTAACAAAAATTTTACAGTAGATAGTTCTGGGTTGATTCAGCAGCTTAGCAGTGCCAACAGGATCTAATTTCTTTTTATACTCTGCTACATTATCCTAAGTGTGTTGGCTTTCTGTCCTCCTGCTTGTGCCTCATAGTAACAAGAAAGCTCCTGCCATTCCAGATGTCTCAGTAGCATTTCCAGAAGATATATTAGGAAAGAGTAGCATCAGCAAGTTTTTGTCACACACTGTTAGTGTTGTTTTTTTTTTTTTTTTAACTTTTTAAAAAAAATCAGTTTATTTAAGCTAAAAAAGAAACAAAAACAGTTCACCCATTTCTGGTTTTGGTTTTGTTTATAATTGTTTTGTTTATAATTAGAGAGCAAAAGACTTAGATTTCTTACATCAAATTGATCAAACCTTAATCACATATTCAATACCTATAACAGATGTCAGACTCATCTCACCTTCTGATTGCTGCCTAATTCATGAACAAATTCAGAGTTTGGTTATTAGAGAAGAGCGAATTGCCTGTTAGGTAAGTAGTCAGTTCCTGCCAACACGTGTCTCTTTTTTTAGTATTCTGGGCAGAAATTAGGCAATTCATGAAAAAAAGAGCCCTCAAAATTTTCCCAGACCTTACTATATTTGACTAAGTTAATTTGACTTTCTTTTAACTTGATAATGGTATGAGTTCTGTAAAATGGAACAAAATACAAAGTAAAATTTAGAAAAAATGCATATGCATATTTGCTTACACAGGAAACAAAACTGTCAATACAAAGAGGGTGGTGTAGAAGGGCTATTAGTTCAGATTTAACTAACCTAATCTCATATCTTGCACTACGAGATGCTCAGCACATCTTCTGAATTGATCCCTTTGGAGGACGGGAATTCTACTGGCAATAGACTTACAGCAGAGGCTGCATACTATCTTCCAAGGCAACTGTCGTAGGTTGGGTTTCCTTCAAGCAGGCCCTAGGCAAGGATTTATGCGAAAGTAATTTACAGAAAAAAACAGTAGGGAAGTAGGAATGTGGAACCAGAAATGGAAGGAAGTCAAAGAAGGGAGCACTTTCAAGTTGAGTCCCACAGAGGGAAGTTGTGGCTCAATCTCACTGGAGAACTCTGGATGAAAATCACAAATCAGAGTTGTCTAGATGAGCAGAAGATATCTAGAGTTCGTAGCCCACCACATTTCCCGGTATTTGATAGAAAATGTGCTGGCAGGGGGAGGGCACACATTCCCAGTCACTGTACTTCTACGTTCATCTAGGAAAAGTGAGATTCAAGGACAACTTTCCAATAAAGAGAGGCAGGTGCCAGCTTTTGGAAGTGGAACACACCAGAGAGGAAATATTAAGGGTATGAAAGCAGATATGGGAATAGTACTAATAGGTCTGTGCAGCAACTGGATGTCATGGGATGAGGATTACCCTTCTCTTTATTGCAGTGGTCTGGGACTGAACCCGCAATATCTCCAAGTATGCCTGCGCTTGTTTTCAAACTCATTCCATATTATGTCAGCATTGTACCTTGTATACACTTCTAATACCATTAATTTACTTAATGTATTAATACCACCCTTTATAATATTTATTTATATTTATGTCCATCTCTGCTGCCAGCTTGTAAAATGTCTTAGTGCAAGGATTGTGTCTTAATTATTTGGAATCTTGATTCTAGAAAAATGTAGAATACATAGTAAATCAGAAAATGCATGTTGAAAGAAGGTCTAATTGTGAATAAATCAATGACTGAAATGTAATTTTAGAAAATTTGCCTCAGATAAACCAAGGTACGGCTTTATACAAAAAGCTGCCATAACTAGTCTCAAGTGTCAGTGATTTCATGACTTAATCAGCAAACACTACTGTCTACTCAATATGAAAAATAGTCTGCTTGGTGCAACAATTTCAGATCTGTTAGGACAAAAAAGCACTAACATGTTGACATAAAATTTATTTTATCTTCATAATGTTTTGTAGTAAAATTTTCCATAGTATTTGTTCACCTTATTGAATCACCTCTTCACCTCATTGAATTTTATTGTGTCTGTACTGTTTTATCTCCTTTTATTTACATATTTTGAATGACTTAATTTTTATTGTGTTGTATTTAATACAAGCTGAAAATAACTTATTCAAATAATGAATCAAGGAAATCAAAAAAGATTAATCAGAGAGAGAAGACTTCAGGTAAGAGATAAAGACAGAAATATACAGATTCCACTTTTCCTTCTTCTCTATATGATATTCTTAGGATAAGTAAAAGGAATTAATAACTTTGCCTCCCATCAGACAGTAGATAATAAACAAAAACATTGGGCAGTAATTTAAAAGAGCTGTAATTTGAGAAATTTTAGATTTTCAGAAAGTATTCCAATTTCCTTACACACACACACATATATATATTTTTACAAAAATATTAGTAATTAGGAAGAGTGCTTTAGTTGAACTCAAGGTCTATAGATCTTAAAGATGGAAGAAAATATTCACAATTATTTAATATAGCTATTATAATTTTGGGACTAAAATCTGAAAATAAAGCCTTTATTAGTCACCACTTGTGAACAATTCCACCTTACTAACACAGGTTCAGAAAGGTTACATAAAGTTTTTGAAAATGAATTCCATCCTTACCACAAAAACTTTTTCCCCCTAGATGTATATATTATTTAATATTAAGAAATCTACTAATGCATTTTGCTATGGATATTAGTCATAAGAGAAAATAAAACATGTAACCATCTTAATATATGATTAAAAGATATTTGGATTTTATTTCAACAGCCATTCTTTAGATAAAGTATTTCCAACTTATTATAAAAGCTCAAAATATTGTCAATATTAAGTTTATTGATAAAAGAGACAGGGAAATCCCTGGTAAAGTGAATATAAGCCCAGAGGGCCTAGTATCAATACTATTATTTAACTGTGCTGGACAATAATTTCACAAAGGCAATAATCTGAGAGGTGGAAAGGCAATAGCAAGAGTATCATCAAATGCTAAATTATTTAACTGTCGAGCTACAAAACTCAGGAGAATCAACTCAGCAACTGCTGTTAATTAATATAGACTGCATAGGTAACTGAATACAAAACAAATATTTCAATCAATAGCTTTCCTTTTAGATTAATAGCCAGGTGGGTAATAGAATGAAAAATATAAGCTATTTATAATAGGAATAAAATATGTTAATTTGAATAATTTTAAGAAGATATGTGATAAATCTACATACACAAAGTTTTCCCTGCGCACACATCATGCTCACCAGTATAGAGGAACTTTAAAGGATAATTTGAGTAAATAGCAAATGATGACATGCCATATACATGTATTGGAAGACTCAGTTTTGTAAAGGTGGAAATTCTATCTATAGTTCTATATATTTAACACAGTTCTGAGAAACAGCGTCCTTTTGTGAAAAAAGGAACCATATAAATGCTATCCTAAAATCATACTACCAGCCTAAATATGTGAGATGAGCCATTAAATAGTTTAAAAAAATGAAGAAAAAAAGGAAAAAATTTAACTAATCCAGTTGAAATCATATTTAAATCATTAACTGTTAAATATTATTGTAGTGATAAGAATAGAAGGCAAGTCAGTAGAAAATATTTTATATGCATAATAAAATATATGAATATACATTTGTGTATTTTATAACATATATGTGTGTGTTTATACACACACACATAAATTTTATACATAATTAGGTTAGTATTTTGATCTTTGGGGCTAGATACATTGATTGTGTGTTAAGACAATTAACTATTCAAAGAAAAAATAGATGAAATTATTTCCCTTGTTCACACTTAATTTCAAAATAAATTCTGGGAAGATTTCAGAATTGTCTACAAGTGAATAAAAGCCTTAAGAAAATAATTAGTATTTATGTTAATTCTTACAATGATACCAACAGGAAACCAGAGATATTTAAACTTACAAATTTTAAAATTTCAGTTTATAAAAAATACAAGTCTCTGAAATTCAATTTGTTACTATTTAAAAAATAGCTTACTCTATTACTTGATCCAAAATTCCAAATCTAAGAATTTATAATGAGAAAATAAGCAGAGAGTTGTGTAAGTATGTATGTGCAAGTATTTATTTGCAGCCTTATTAATAATGGTGGACAAATGGAGACAAATATGACAATATAAATAGGTAAAAAGAAAGCTACATCCACTTGCAGCAAATAAAATGATGTGTATATTTATTTTAATGGAAACAGCTATTTTTAAATGAAAATACAGTTATAACAACATCATCCATTTTGTTTATAAGCTGATGATAGGAAACTTTTGTGAAAGATATATACAAAATATCTATGGTGGTTTTCCTTGGTGGATAAAGTGATTTGTATTCATACAGTTTTTATTGACCTGCTATATTTCTTGTTTTCTACAAAGAATTTTCATGACTGTTAATAGCAGAATAAAACTAATGATATGAGGGGAAAAAATCCTGCAAAAAAGAGCTATTTATTTAAATCCTACCCTTAAGTATAGACCATTCGAGGTGAGCCTTAGAGCCACCCAGGGCCATATAAAGTTGCTGGAACTTCAGATGAACTAAAAAGGGGCATTATGTAAGGCCATGCAAGGTAGCATTGCAAAATTTAAGTGCCAACGTCAATGCAGAAGTAAGTTTGTAGGTTTATAAATGGTTTGCTCTGCTATCCCCATTATTTTTTCTCATCTTTTACTCTTCAACATCACTGGCAAAGAAAAAAACTATTACTGACCACACTTTATTCATTATACAGTTTCCAATAAGTAACTGCAATCCCTCAGCTTTGCTTTTTGTCATTTGTAGCATTTACCACAGTTTGCAATTTATTTATTAAAAAATTGAATGGATGTTAGTTGGAAAAAATGGATGAATACATGAATGAAGTCAAAATAGAGGGCAGTGGGAAGAATGGATAAAAAGGAAATAAGAGAGAAATTGGTGTCTGAGACAAATAGAGATATGAGAAACAGTTCAAGATAAAATGTTCATTACTGAAAGTATAAAACAGTGAATATTGGGGCACTTTTCTTCTGTAGAATCCAGTGAATTTTATGTGAAAGTGTGGCAACTTAAAGGAACTCATGAAGCTGGAAAGAAAATCAAGCAACAGTATGTACTTCAAATTACTTGGTTAAATAGCAGGATAAGATCATGACAGAAATTGTTAGATGTATAAAAAGCTGTAATATAATTAATTGATATGTTTTTATTGATAATTATTGCCTCTGAAAGCTTAATATGTTTTTAAAAATGACCAAAGCTAAGACCAAGTATCTTCCAGAACACAAAGTAAATTTATTATTAGATTTACTAAGAAAGCAGAGCTATTATTTCACCATATGTTCGATGAAATATTGTTTTGTATTCCTAATTTGCTATATGATTCTTAAGAGTGGTATCACAAATTGTTGCTGAATATAATTGTAAGACTTGTCCATTTATTAGTTGATCATGATGTTTTTCTTCTTCTTTAATTTAGTTTATATGTTGAATTGGCTAAGATGTAAATATGTAAATCTTACCTTGAATTCCTGGGATAACTCCAACTTTGTCTTTATGCTTGATCTTTTTTTTTTTGGTTGTTGCTTCCTTTTAAAATGAGCTTAGTTCTTAGTCTAATGTTATAAAACTGGTAGTATAAAACCACAAATTTAATATAACATATTACTTATAGAGACTTTCCTAGAAACTACCAATCATGTGTGAAGAACTACCCATCAATCAACTACTGATGAAATAAAAAGGAGTCGTGCAATTTTCATGAAGAACATCACAATCACAAAGCTAAATTTTGGAAGTGGCACTGACTACAAAAGCTAGGTGATGTTTCATCATCCTACTGTTTTAAACAGAGAGTCAGATCCTCAAATGCATAGCATATTGTAAATGCCTACTAATTTTTCAATTTTGTAAAACGTAGATGTGAAGTAACCTAAAAACTGGCAAGAAAAGGGTGAAAGAGACACTTATGCAACTCATACATAAGAAAATGACTACCACCAGGAAAAACCCATTCATCATATTTTTGTATGAGTTTAAACAAAGTATATTAAGTTTTATATTTTAAGAAAATAACCCTTTAATGTGGGCATCAAAGACAAATTATTTTATTTGCTTGAAAATTTAACTTTTGTCCATTTGTAAAAAAGACAAAAATCTATGAATTTGTAGACACTAGTATTTGTATAATTTTATAGGCATTCAATACTTTTCACTATTAAACTGTGAATTGATTTCAATAAAAATTAGTTAATGTATCAGCTCTGAAAATATATCCATTATTTGAAACATTCCTTTCCCCTAGTTCTTTCTTTTAAGTCTTAGGCCATTGCTATTGCCTTAGCTTAATTTAAAATCTGTGCTTGTTAGTCCTCTGAATATTGTACAACCAATTCCTAACCCCTTGGGTTTTTTACCATTCTCCCCCCCACCCCCGAGCCTTCTATGTTATTTTCTCCAGGAATGAATACATTGGTGGAAAGGCTTTCCTTTAATTATTGACCTTGAACTGTGGAATGCATTAGTGAATAAGAGAAAGGCTTATGCTTCTGAAATGTTGCACAGCTGTCAATTTCTTTAGCATAAATTAATGAACATTGCTGTTTAGACACCTGGGTATAGTTCCTGCTCTGTAGCCAACTAGCTGAGTGACATTAATCCAGGCCCACATGGGACCCCTATGCCTTCATCTCTAACATTAAAGATTTGTACTAAATTACCTCTAAGATTTTTAAATTTTCAATGGTTTTAATTATCAACTTCATTCATTTGTTTAACTTCCCTCTTTTGTCTGCCTTGTGGATGTTGACACCTCCAGTTCTGTGTAAATATGCTACAGGATAATAAATAAAATTCAAATTTATAATTTTTGCTGCACAGGGAGCTATGGTAAATAGCACTGAGTGTGGAGAATATTGTAATTAGTGGGTAAAATAGCCTTTGTATTATCCGTGGATTTCATTTATCAAAGCTAATTCCTTCTTGTAATGCCAGGTCTTGACTGTAAAATTATTTTACTGTTTAGATACATATAACGGCACAGTTTATGATTAGCTCCTTACCATAATAACTAAATTAGCAATATGATGACTGAGGTCTTTGTTTTTGATTTAGGTATTTATGAAAAAGAAAAATATAACCTTTATCTCACCTCCTCATGTAGGCGTTGCCTTTGCATTTTGTGTACTTATATTTGCAATCACTACATTACATGGTAATTGTTCAATTCCTTCTTGTCTCCCTTGACTAAATTGAAATCCTTAATTGTAGGGACTATGTCTTATAAATCTTTGTTTCCTCAATGTCCAGGGGAATGCTTAGCTGAAACTGGGAGCTTAAGAAATGCTCATTGTATGGATGAATGAAAATCAACTTCATAAAAAAACTCAATTACACAACCTTAGTCTTGTTTCAAATATACATCGTGAAAATACAAGTGAATGCCAACTTGATTTATTTATGGTTTGACATATTTGTGTAAATAAATGCTCTTTACTAATAAAGTAAATATTAATAATGATAGCATTAATCAAAATTAGAAAACCCTTACAAAGCCCTTAGTAGATACTAGGTTAGTAGGTATTAGTTACCTGACAATATAAGACAGTTATACTCTGCATTCAATTTATTGCAATATGTTGGTGTTTTGAAGTATATGAAGAAAATCCAGCCGACACGAATATGTAATTGGAAAAGAAATGACTATTTCATAGTCTTTTTCAGATTATTGTGGGTATTCTTCTTTTGATACTACACCAAAACTTAATGGTCACTTTTTAAAGTTTAACTGAAATGTGGCATGTAAAGCCTCATCCATTAACTTTTTATTTCTTTTGTTAAATTAAAATCAGTTGTTTATCTTGCATTTTGAATGGTTTTACCCATGCATGATTTTGTACCATCATGAACTGACCATTTTGCAAACATTGATTCACTAAGATATATACATTTCCCAAATGTTGACATATTTTGTTACACATTATCAGAATATCTCAACAGAGAAATATTTTAAGCACGCATTGGGAAGTATCAAGCTTATATGGTTGGTACAAGTTTTCAGAAAGCAATTTTTTCTTGAAAAGTTGATTGGTGTCATTGCCAACAGAAAATATCAGTTTTCCTTGAAATAACAAACTCTCTTTTCATTAATTTTTGAGAAAATGTCTGCTGTGAAAATATGTGAGTATGAATAACCAAAGCAGCTGGTTCAGCCCACAGTGCAAACAGTTGTCCAAATAATTTTCCTCCAGCCAACCATGTACATTCAGGATGCAGAAGGGCTTCAAACATACTTCCCCATTTCTTCACACAGAATGTTAAAACTATGTGTACTAATGTGTAGAGATTTAATCAAATCAGTAACTTTTCTGCTGCATCAATACTTAAGTGAAACATTATTATTATTGTTATTATATAAGGATTATATAATTGTATATTATAAGGAACTTTTTGGCCAACCCAGTGTTATTAGTTCATCTGTAACAGTGGAGAATACAATGACCATTAGTTTAGATTTTGTTCTTCCATTTTGTTTTGTGATTAAGGTGCCAGAAGTTATACCCACCAATGTTTTTGCATGATTGGTGCAAATACCAATTCAATGAAATAGGGAAATAACACATAATATTGCTATGGAAGAGTTTTGATTTTGGACATATCTTGAGAAACTTCAGGGGTTTGAGAACTGCTCGTCAAGTGATTAATCAAAATCACATGCAGAGTAAAAATGTTGGTTAAGAATATAAACTTGGATTTAAATACCAGCCCTATGTCTTAATAATTGTGCGAATGTGGGTAAATTTCTCTAAGATTCTGATTTGCAAATTAGATGAGTGTTAAAATCTATGTGTTATGGACGTAAGTCATGTATTTGGCTTCTGATTTTTATTAATAGAGATATAATAGGCATATAACATTGTATTCGTTTCAGGTATACAACATAATGATTGGCTATCTGAAGGCTGGAGGTATCTAGGAGCATAGGGGTTTGCCTGATAGGTGGTGTGAGCCAGACTCCTTGCTGAGGAGTCTGGGATATGGGGGCACTTGGGCGTGTCTCATTCCAGGACTCCCCTCCAGCATGTCGAGACCCCAAGATCCTGGGAGATCAGGCTTCCTCTAGGAAGAGTGGTTGGTGCACCACCCAGCACCTGGGACCTGATTCCGCTTTCCTCTGAGGCACCCCTGATGCTCAGCACATCCCAGCCCATCCTTTCCTTGCCCTTCCGTCAGGACCCACACTAACTCCCCCCACACACCCCAAATCACATAGTGCACCCTTGGGGCCCCCAACTGGACTCTGTTTGCCTTCCTGTGAAACCCCACGCTCCACCCACCTGGATCAGACCCTAGCTCTATTCCCCAAGATAAAAAAACAAAAACAAAAATGAAAACGAAAACTGAAATCTTCACTTCTTTTTATGATGAAGAAATTATCCGGTTGTAGAAGTCTCCTGGGGGAGCAAAGACTGTCTTTCCATATAGTAGCTGGAAATGCTAGACTTTTGTTTTCCCACTCACTCAATCTCCTTTTCAGCTAGGCCAGAGGCATCTAATCTATAATCTTCTGATCAATTTACCTATTCCAGATGTTGACTGCGCAGATAGTAATGTGGAAGGGAATTGGAGAGCTCACTCTGGGATAGGACATGTGGTGCTGGTGAAACACAAGGTAGAGTTCCTGGCACAGAAGGGAAGGACTTGTATGAAGATACGGGTAGAAGTTGCAAAAATACTGAAGTTGCTGATGTATAATTGTAGCTTCTAATGCTTGGCTACAACAGTTATTTCTTCATCAATGAGTTCTGCTCATGGTTTAGGCAACTATTCTTGAAAGCTTAGGCCCTGAGTCTGCTCTCCAGCTTTCCCAGCAATTCAGAAAACTGCTGGGTAACCTTAAATGGTGTCTGCAGCTGTTGCTTGTAATCAAAATCTTGGGGAATAAAGCATCTCATAATGTTGTGAACTTAAATGAGATAAGCTATGTAACAAACTAGGGAAACTTCCTGATTCATAAATAAATGAATAAATAAATACACGTTAGGTACCTAAAGATGGGCCCCGTACTCCTTTGCTTCCCTATATATTTTTTTCCAATATACCACACTGCTTCTATCAAAGCAAATGGCAATGTGGGTAAAGATGGATGAATCCTTAATTCTGTTTGTATTTAGTGGCTATTACACAGAATAATTTCAAACAGTAGGCATTCATATAGTGGTACCTAGACCCTTTTAACTTAAATTATCTGGAATAGGGATAAGACTAGAGGTTAAATATTGCGGTAAGTAATCTTGAAAATAATTAATGGCTCAAAAACAGGAGAATAATTCTTTGTTCACTGACAGGAACGTAAGTTCTCTTTTTTTGACCCTGGATATAAATAAAAGTTTAGCCATTGCTACTATAAAAACAAAGAAATGTAGGATAGTATAGCAAAGGGAGGAAAATATGGTCAAAAAATGGAAAAAGATGAAAATAATGATTAAGGAAGAAAAATGGAAAAAACCAAAAAATGCAGAGATGCTATTTCTCTGGTCTTGGTCCACCAGCCTATGTTTGAATCTTCTAGGGGTGCTGCCCATTGCCAGTGGGAATGTCTAGTTTCCCACATATAGGTGGCCCTTGAATTTTATACTTTTGACCTTCAAATAGCCTGAATGTTAAGATATTAAATATTGTCACTCAAAGTGTTTTTAATGTGCCTATTCAGACTATTTTGATTTATCCTTTGGGGACCTGCTCTAACAATTCATAGTTCCATTTAGAAGTTCTGCCATCTTGGAATAGTGAGATTTCTGTAAGCTCATCTTTCAATATTTCATTGCAGTCATTTCTTACAGGTTTCTCTGCAGCCTAGTGTTTCTGCAAAGTTCCTCAAGGACATCCAAGGGAGACACAGAGAGAAGATGACAGAGGTTCCATTTATATCCATAGTGCATATTGTCCCTCCAGATCATGTCTGGATTGAAGAAGGTGTTCTACTAAAAAGTTGGAATATTGTTTTATCATATTCCCTTTATTATTTTATGAAAATCACAGAGTCATGAAACAATAAAAATTAAAAAGTGACTCACAAATTGATGTCTACTGAGAAAACTTGGGAATCATTTAACCTGACAAAAACAGGGAGATTTTATTCTCAGTAAAATGATCGATAGATTTAAACTGCTGAACAGTTTTCAGTAGCCAAGGAAATATATCATATTAAAGAATATGTTCAAATACGGGAAATGTTTTGAAAATATTTGGACATAAATTTCAAGTGTGATTAGAGCCTTAATAGTATTTTTACCTCTTTGAGAACCAAAATTATTTTCATAACTTTTTAGTATTTTTGGACTTTTGGACTTTGAAGTTAGTTCATATTTCCAGAAGAAGCCACGTAAGAAAATGGACAACACACCCTGCTGATTTTTCCTTCCGTGGTGTGTGCCATTGTCTACACCGCATAGTCTACTGTCCTGAGTTATAGGGGTAGTATCTTTTTAATTTTTATATTCTATTTCAAAATCTAACAAATGCTTAGTCATAGATGGCATTCAATAAATATTCTTAAGGTGAAATAAATTTAATGGTAAAATGGATCATGAGTATCATATATTAAATAAATAATTCAATAATGAAGTTGTCCCCAAAGCATTAACCAAAAACTCTCAATGGGTGAGGTCACAGTGCTAGGACCTTTGGTGGGTGGTACAGAAGTTAGTGGGAAAAGTGCACATTTTGGAAGCAAGAGGCTTGGGCTGGGAACACAGATTTTGAATTCAGATAGGACTGAGTGCAAGCCTCCCTGTTACCACTTAAACTTTGGACAATTTGCATAAAATCGCTGAGTCTCTCTTTTTCAAATTGTAAAATGTGAATAATGAGAATATCTATATCAGAGATTGATATCGTTCCTTCTCAAAGCAGCTTGTTTCAAATTTAGATAGTTGTGTTCCTAAATTATTTCCATAATTTAATTTCATGATTACTTTATCATTTAATTTATCACAGCAGTGCATTCACTATGTGAAAATATATTCAGCTGTATGATTAAAATTTGCATACTTTTTTGCATGTTATACTTCAACAATATTGACAGAAATAAAATACATTAAAAAAATAAAGTATACATAAATTTGATAACAAAAGTAGTGGAGGAGGATATCGAATAAAAAATAAAACTCTCCTTTCCTTTGCTCAAGCTCAGTTCCAATCCCAGTCCTCAAGGGATTTCAATTTTAAACATTTCTGTCATATTTTTTTCTAGTGGTTCTCTTTCTAAGTGTAAATGATATGCTTATGTCTCTATTTCATGATTCATCAAGTTAACATATTTATTTTAGTTCTTCTCTTGGTTAAATGATGTACTTGATTCTTTATTTTCTTTATTCATTGACATTAGACTTTATATCGTGACTTGCCCCTATGTGAGATGAAGTATTTGTGTGTCACCTCCTTTTCCCCTTCTTCCAACTCCTGTCTCCTGTACTATTATTTTTATATTGTTAAGCTTTAAAATACTCTGTCATACAGCTATAGTCTTCTGTGGTTGTCAACTTATTGAATCAATGTATAGATTAAGCATAGAAGACAGATGCACATTGAACACTTCTCACTGTACTTTTCATAGCATAAGAATTTTCATTTTGGGCTTCCCTGGTGGCGCAGTGGTTGAGAATCTGCCTGCTAATGCAGGGAACACGGGTTCGAGCCCTGGTCTGGGAAGATCCCACATGCCTCAGAGCAACTAGCCCCGTGAGCCACAACTACTGAGCCTGTGCGTCTGGAGCCTGTGCTCCACAACAAGAGAGGCCGCAATAGTGAGAGGCCCCCGCACCGCGATGAAGAGTGGCCCCCGCTTGCCACAACTAGAGAAAGCCCTCGCACAGAAACGAAGACCCAACACAGCCAAAAATAAATCAAAAAAAAATAAAAAGAATTTTCATTTTGTAGCATGTCTTTTTCTCCATTAGATAATGAGCTTCCTGAGATCAGAAATCATCTACTTTTATTTTAATTAATATCCCGACTATTTGGCATAGTTACTGGTTTCTACAAAGCACTGAAACAATTCCCAGAGATAAACCCACGCACATTTGGTCACCTTATCTTTGATAAAGGAAGCAAGAATATACAATGGAGAAAAGACAGCCTCTTCAATAAGTGGTGCTGGGAAAACTGGACAGCTACATGTAAAAGAATGAAATTAGAACACTCCCTAACACCATTCACAAAAATAAACTCAAAATGGATTAAAGACCTAAACGTAAGGCCAGACATGATCAAACTCTTAGAGGAAAACATAGGCAGAACAACCTATGACATAAATCACAGCAGGATCCTTTTGACCCACCTCCTAGAGAAATGGAAATAAAAACAAAAATAAACAAATGGGACCTAATGAAACTTTAAAGCTTTTGCACAGCAAAGGAAACCATAAACAAGATGAAAAGACAACCTTCAGAATGGGAGAAGATATTTGCAAATGAAGCAACTGACAAAGGATTAATCTCCAAAATTTACAAGCAGCTCATGCAGTTCAATATCAAAAAAACAAACAACCCAATCCAAAAATGGGCAGAAGACCTAAAGAGACATTTCTCCAACGAAGATATACAGATTGCCAACAAACACATGAAAGAATGCTCACTAATGCATCACTAATCATTAAAGAAATGCAAATCAAAACTACAATGCGATATCATCTCACACATGTCAGAACGGCCATCATCAAAAAATCTACAAACAATAAATGCTGGAGAAGGTGTGGAGAAAAGGGAACCCTCACACACTGTTGGTGGGAATGTACATTGATACAGCCACTATGGAGAACAGTATGGAGGTTCCTTAAAAAACTAAAAATAGAATTACCACATGACCCAGCAATCCCACTACTGGGCATATACCCTGAGAAAACCATAATTCAAAAAGAGTCATGTACCGCAATGTTCATTGCAGCTCTATTTACAATAGCCAAGACTTGGAAGCAACCTAAGTGTCCATCGACAGATGGATGGATAAAGAAGATGTGGCACATATATACCATGGAATATTACTTAGCCATAAAAAAAAGAAATTGAGTTATTTGTAGTGAGGTGGATGGACCTAGAGTCTGTCATACAGAGTGAAGTAAGTCAAAAAGAGAAAAACAAATACTGTATGCTAACAAATATATATGGAATCTAAAAAAAAAAAAAAAAAATGGTCATGAAGAACCTAGGGGCAAGATGGGAATAAAGACGCAGACCTACTAGAGAATGGACTTGAGGACACGGGGAGGGGGAAGGGTAAGCTGGGACAAAGTGAGAGAGTGGTATTGTATATATGGACATATATACACTACCAAATGTAAAATAGATAGCTAGTGGGAAGCAGTCGCATAGCACAGGGAGATAAGCTCAATGCTTTGCAACCAGCTAGAAGGGTGGGATAGGGAGGGTGGGAGGGAGGGAGACGCAAGAGGGAAGAGATATGGGGATATATGTATATGTATAACTGATTCACTTTGTTATAAAGCAGAAACAAGCACACCATTGTAAAGCAATTATACTCCAATAAAAATGTTAAAAAAAATAAAATAAAATATATACTATAAAAAAAAAAAAAAACAAATCAGGGAACTTGTCTTTAGAGAACGAGGTTATTCAATAGCTTATTAAGTCACAGAAATGTTAACAGGCCATAAGGCAGGGCCAAATGACTGGAATTAGCGTGATGGATGGTTCAAAGTGGAAGTTTGTTGCAAGCTAGAGAGAGGATAGGATCCGCCATTGGATGCCAGGTTAGACCAGACACAGCAGCAATGTGGACAGATGCTAGGTCTCCTAATCCAGTTGTACCACTGCTGTCATTCTCCAAGGAGGAGTGGCTGGAAGCTTAAGGTGGGCATGAAGTTCAAGCAACTCAGTTGTCCGGAGTATAGGGTAAGGCAAGCCATTGATGAGGCAGTGATTTTTTTCTCTTTGAAATAGAAAACACATTCCATTTTAGTGCTGGTATTTTCCCACAACCTGCGTACACAGCAAGGTTTCATTTAAAAATATTACTCTAGTATGAAAATCGTTGCAGTGCTAAAAGGCTTAATTATGTGAAATTTTAATTTTATTAAGAAGTTCTTGCTCTCTTTCTCTAAAACTTCAGTAAACTACCACGTAGATTAAAGTGATAACAGATTTAGAGTTATTCTAATTCCATTTTTACTGTCTTTCATTCGGTAATGAGCAAAATTATCTTTCTGCTACTCATCATTATATACCTGTTGTCATTATATTATGAATATCACAATATTGTGATTTAAGTTATAATTTTAATTATATTTGTAAAGTATTAGAAAATGTATTAAAACAGCATTTTCTTAGGTAAAATAAAGTTTAAAAATGTGTATAGGTATGTGTCTATGTGACAATAAACAAATAAAACAAAATTTCTTCGATTAATTACCAAGAGAGGTTGGGATATATCTTTTTGTGAGTGTCTAGTATACAATAATCTAAGCGTACAAGATTGTGTACTTCATTGCAAGTATGAAAACAGGATTTCTTTATATTAGCTCCTGATGCACCCGGACAGCAGAGTCCTCTGTTCCTGCCTGATCTTGCTCTACTCAGCTGTAAGAACAAAACCCAAAGGCTCAGGATTTTCTATATTTAATTATTTCCTCATATATTCATTTAAAAAATCATTTATTACATGCACGCTGGATCACCAGATTCAGTTCCTCTTATTCCATTTTTTACCTCTGCTTTCTTCTCCAAATATTGGCGTCCCAAAGCTCCCAGCTCACATCTTTTCAGTTTGGCAAGCCCAGAGAGAAAAAAAAAATGCATCTCTCTGAAGGATTTCAACATGTCTGGGCATCGTGTCTCACTGCCTGGCTTAGGTCACGGGTCCACCCCTTAGTCTATTGCTGTGTGAGTGGCGTAGGATATGGCAAAAAGAGGCATAGAAGAGGATATGTTGTCACCCATTCTATGGTCACAGGTCTATTTCTGTGTCCAGAAGGTAGGCTTGACCTGCCTAAAGCACATGTGCTCAGGGTAAGGGGAAAGCTGTTCCCTAAAGGAAAGTCAAGATGTTGCTACCAGAAGGAAGTGGATGAATCTTGGACCACTACCCAAACTCACAGATGTCCACTGCACTGAATATGTAGCCTGAAGTTAGAATTTGGCTCTCTACCCTTTAATAATACTAACTTTAATAATATAGAATTGATGGTAATACAGATACATTGTCTGTGAAAGTACACATTAATAGCATAGCAATAATTTCAGATAAAGGTACACATTACTTAAATATTTACATTATTTTAAACATTCTTAAAGCAGATGATAAAAATGATTAGCCAGTCACAAATAAATCTATGCATCAATCTTATTTATTCATCGAACTGGTTAAACTTAAACCACCTTCCTAGGCAATCCTTTGTACCTGAAATAAGTTATGATTAATATATGAAACTTTATTCAAATATAAAGCTGATAAAATTGATTAAGCAGTTTCTGTAATTTGGACTATTGGGTAAAGGCACAGACTATATCCAAATCCAGACTTTATCACCTACCAGCTGTGTGATCCTGGGCAAGTTACTTGACTTCTCTGTTCTTCACTTCTCTAGATCGTAAAATGAGGCTCATTTATAATTGTACGTGCCTCATAAAAATGTTGTGAGAATTATTATAATAAGAGGTAACATATGTAAAGTGCTTAGAACACTGTCTGGGACCCAACAAGTGTTAGATTAGTATTACTGTTTCTTATAATTATTGCTTTGATAAAAATAAATGCTAAGCACATTTTCATTCTCAGGCTCTATAATATAAGCTTTCTAAATGTCATGATAAAAATTCTATGAAATATACATCTTCTTTTCATCAATGTAGAAATTACTTAGCAAACTTAAGCGATTTGCCAGAAGTCAGACATCTTTTAAGTGGCAAAGCCAGAATTTAAAGCCAGTATTATCCTATGCCAAACTTTGAAGTCTTACCAATTATAATACTCTGCCTCTGAAATAAATAAAATAGTGTGACAATCTCTATCAAGTACCCTGGAAGACAGTGATATATTCTAGCCATCTTAATATTACATTCCTCAATCTAATTTTTCACAAAACTATTTTTTTCTTGAAACAATAAAAATAATTCCAAATTAAAGGAGTGATATTTGAAAAAGCTCAGATATTTGATGACACAAAATCTAAAAACCCAGTGCATGATAAAGCATCATAACATTAAAAGCACATTGACATGTTACCAGTGTTCACCGCTAGGTGGTGAGAGTATTTCTTCTTTATCAGTGTGTTTTTCCAAACATAAGAGGAAGCAACAAATAATTGAAAGGGAAGCTAGTGGGAAAGGAGTAAGGCCTGGAGGTGTGTGACCAGCCCTAGTGCTGGAATGCTGGCACGCAGACCCAAGGCAAGACTTTCCCTTGGGAGTCAGTAAAAGTTCTCTACAAATTAGCCAGAGTCACAGATATGAGTCAGATTCGTAGGATCCCAGCAAATCGCTTTAGAAAAGAAAAACTTTGCCCATTTAATGCAAAAGCATCCTTTGTAATTGTTGTCGGAAACTTTTTCCTTTTGGAGCTTCTAAATTCTCCCATGGCTACTTGAGGTGCTAGCTCACATACAGGAAATGTTTTAAATTCAGAAGTGCTATGAATTTCTATTGCCAGGATATATAAATCTCACACGCACACACATGCACACTCATTCACACACTCAACCGTGGGGTGGAGAGTGGACAGCTTGGCAGATTGAACATCTTGTATGGGGGTGGCCTCACATTTCAAGTCAAGGCTGCTCAAGTGGTGAAGATGACAAATGGGGACAACAGATTGTGAAATCTAAGCTCAAGAGAGAAGAATTTTTCATAAGGGGAATAAAATCAAATATGCAGCTTATGGTTTCTGGCTTGGAAAGAACATTAAATATTAAATATTTCAATACTTTCAATTCAAAAATTAGAGTGAAGGATGAAGTTAAATGACCTCTTCAAGGCTACACTGAAGAGAAAGGGCTAAAATTTAGGTCTCTAGCACTGAGAGTCTTCCCTCTACTAATGCATTTGGCTCCCACTAAGTTTAAATATGAAACAAGCACAACTTAGTTGAAACGTGATGCTTATTTAGCTTAGTAGGTGGGATTAGATGGAAGACGAATTTTACCATTTAAATTTTTTTTTAATAAAAGAGAGAATATTTAAATTCCTAGATTCTTATCTGAAAGGATGTAGCATTTTAAAATTATGATGTCTATCATTTTTTTACTTTTGTCTATCCTGATGGCAATCAAGCATGATGTAGTTATAAAGCAAGCATTCTAAAATCAAGAATATTTTGTCTAATTTGGAATGGAATTCAGGAAACTTCCACTTGAGCAAAAAAGATAATTTCTCCCTTTCAATTGTATAGATGCTACAATGTTAGTAAATACTGTAGATATTGGTAAATATTGGTAGATATTGTAGTGTTTGTTAGTAGATACAATGGTGGTCTTAGTAGTTTTGGTGCTGTTAGTAATACTGTAGTGTTAGTAGATACTGTAGTGTTAGCAGATAGTAAAATTGTAGTGTTAGCAGATACCATAGTGTTGGATACTGTAGTCTTGGTAGATATTTTAATGTTAGTAGTTACTGTAGTGTTAGTAGATACAGTATTATTAATAGATACAGTATTGTTAGCAGATACAGTAGTGTTAGTAGATACGGTAGTTTTAGTAGATACTGTAGAGATAGTAGATACTGTAGTGATAGTAGATACAGTAGTGATAATAGCATAATATTTTTAGTAGATACTGTGGTGATAGTAGTATAGTATTGTTAGTAGATACTGTAGTGGTAGTAATGTTGTAGTGGTAGAAGATTCTGTAGTATTCTGCCTTATCAGCCCCTGGTGACTCCCAGCTGACACCTTACTGGGAATTGCTAGCTGCCGCAGGAAAGTACCTCCCAGGACTGGCTGATGTGAGGACACAAAGGCCCGGCCATGCTTTAAAGGGCCACTCCAGCTCCAGAACTTGCTCTAGGATCAACTGAGACCTCATTTACCCCTGCACTGAGAAGCTCCTCCCTCCATACAGTTCTACCTTCCTGACAGACGTATCTCTTGAAAGCAATCCCCAATAAAATCTCCTTCTCACAAGCTGTTTCCAGGGAAGCCCTTCTAAGACAGTTGATACCAGAAATGGTTCTAAGGAGACAACCATAAATTGGGATTTTACTGATGCAACACTCACTATCCAACCAGCAATGGGGATCTCATCACTGATAGCAGAGGGATGCTGGAAAGTTGCACTACATGTTGTAATTATGCAATTGTTAAAACTTTCACCAGTAGAGAACTGGGATGGGATACTGATAGAAGGAGATGCTTTAGCTGGTGTAATATCTCTGGCACTGGAGAATAAAGAGGAAAAATGTAACCATAAGGACTATGGAATAGGGTAGCTGTTGCTGGATATCACTGAACCTTGAAAAGAGATGCAATAGGTAGACTTTCTAACTAAAATGGTCTGCTAGAAATGTCCAGTCCTAATCCTAAGAACCTATGGATACGAACAGATATCACGCCCATGATTATGTTATATGGCACAATTGAGTCTAAGACAGGAAGATAATCTGAATGGACCTGATCTGATCACATGAGCCCTTAAAAGCAGCTTCTGATGACAGGGAGAATTGAAGCTGGAGAAGGACTTGATGTGCCCTTGCTAGCTTTGAAGATAGGGCCACAAGAGAAGGAATGGTGGCAGTCTTACAGAGAGTCTGCTAGCTGCCAGCCAGCAAGGAAATAAGAATCTTAGTCCTACAATAGCGATGAGCTGACATTTGTCAAAAATTTGCATGAGATTGGAAGCAGATTTTTTTTTTCCCCAGAGCCTCCAGGGTATGAGCCCAGCCCAGCTCACATAGTGATTTTGGCCTTATAAGGCCCTAAGCTGAGAACCCAGTCAAGGCCACCCAGACATTGGACCTACAGAGCTGTGATAAATGTTGTAAACTATGAAGTTTGTGATAATTTGCTACAGCAGTGGTAGAAAACTGATATGAGAGATCACAAGAAGCTCAGGGTGTTTAATCATCAATTTACTTTAGGGAAATGTGTTAGCTTTCTCCATATTATTCATCAGTAATTCAGGCACACAAACTCACAGATTCCTTTGTGTCTGTAACTCACAAGTGATGTCCTCTGTTTGATATTACAGATAATTTTTCAAAAATAAAATTTCCATAAATGTTAAATCCTGCTTCCTCTATGGTTCCTGTTCCCACACACAGCTAGTTCAGGCCAATAAGTATACGATAAATTGGACCTAAATGAAATCTTCCTGCATCAGGATTTTAGCTTTTTAGATCAAAATTCCATCTGTCTCTTTCTTTTCCAGAATGCGCTATGTGTTTCTTGGTAAGTATTACAATGAAAATAGAAACATTGTTCCCTAGAGTTGTAGATGTGTATTCCATTGCTTACATATACTTGACAGAGCTGACCTTACCCAAACAATGATAAAATTCTGCTTTTAAGTTATCTGAGCATCAGGGACATATTCCAATAAGTGTCCAGGGTCAATCTGGAGTAGCAAGCTCCTTAAGCGTTCCAGAGACAGATGTCTGAAAATTTCCAAACCCTGTAACATAGCCTGCATCTTAATGACACATTTGAATGAGGAGACATATGTAAATTCTGCATCAGTTAAAGAAATATGACTTGAAAGTGAGTAAATGGTGTAACACAGCAAAAAGGATTAAGATCTCATTATGAAGTCTGCTAAACCTTATATATAGGAGGAAGTCTATTTTTCTTTTTGTTTTCAAGGGATCAGACTACCTTTAAAAACTTCCTTTTATAGGAATGTTATCAATTAGACATTTCTAACACTTCTATAACTTTGTCTTCTGCTTATTTGTTCCATACATTAAAACATCCTTTGTGACCTGTGCTCTAGAATGAACTGGTCATATTCAGGCCAATCGATTTCTTTTGCTGTGACAGTATCGCTCTGGATCCTCAGTAATATGCAGGACCACTCTGTTAACAGCAGTCTTTGACAAGTTAAAAATAAGTGTTCAGAATTAAATGCAAAAACATTGCTTCTAATCATATGCAAATTGCTACTGGAGTGTCAGAGATGACTTCTTACCAATATGAGGGGATTGTAGCTACGGTTATTAAAATAAGATCTACCATGATATATTTTTTTAACTGTTTGACTTACATTACAGAAGAACTATATATATTAATTGGGACATTTTAAACACTTTGATAGGATGCAAAATCTATTTACTGAGTAAATGTAACATTTTATTTCCCTCACCAAATTCCTGTGGGCCTAAAGCTTTACTCAAATATTCTGTCTCTATATAGTATACATATATTTTTCAGTATTTTTGTAATATGGTAGGTTACTATGAACAATTGTTCAATAAATATTTGCTTTTTACAGACTTCTTTGCTCTACAGTGATTTAAAAAAAAATAAAGTTAGGAAAGGTATATTTTTTTCACTAAGATGGTTAAATTTAAAAATGTCTTTCTTTTTAGATTTCAATATTTTCCACTATATAGATTACTTCTGAGCTCATTCCCAGTAAGAGAAAATATCATATTTAATCCTTGTAGCTTGTTTTTTTTCTTACGTTGAAATTTATACCCTGTTGCAATTTCACTTTCCTTTAGGCACAAATAGACTGTTACTAATTATGGTATAAAATCTGTTTAATCAACATTAGAAATATCAGTTATACAGAAGACACCAGGCAAAAATCAACTAACTTCTCTTTTACTTTTTCCATTATGCTCACACTAAATAAACAAATCATTTTGGAAAAATTATGCTCTAATTTTGTTAGAGTTTTTCTATGCCATTTAAGCATGATGACTTGAAGTAGATTACCATATAAACTCAAATTTTCAATTTTTTATTCCCCTTATTTAACCTGATGAATATATAGGGTCAATCTTTTTCATTCATATTACTCTAGTGATGTGTTCATTTTCACAGGGAGAACCTCTGTGATAGGTGGCATTATAAGAAAGTCTCTAGGACTCCCATGCCCTGGTATACATGTCTTATAACCCCTCCCCTCCATTCGAGTGTGAACTGGTACTGTGAAAATGGTAGAAATCACTCCCATATCAGTAACATAATATGGCCAAGGTGATAAAACTTTTAAGGTGCAATTAACGTCTCTAATCAGTAGATTTTAAAGTTAATCAAAGGGGAGATTATCCTGGGTCTAGGATCAGAGACATCCTTGTCATCCTAGCCTTGAAGAAGCAATCCACCATGAGTTCTACAGCTGCCCATGAGTGAATTTGGTTACCCACCCTTTGAGTTTAGGAGAAACCCCTGGGCCTCAGATGAGAAAGCTGCCCCAGGCAATACCTTGATGGCAGCTGTTTGAGACCCTGTACAGAGGACTCGACTAAGCTGCTCCTGAGCTCCTAACCCGTGAAAAATGTGAAATAATAAATAGGGTTGTTTTAAACTGTCAAACTTTTGGTAATTTGTTATGCAGTAACAGAAAACTAATACACTCTCTGCCCCTCCTCTTACTTTGGAAAACAGGATTCCACTTTCCAATACGGAAATCATTTTGTATGATTCAGTTGGAGCTGATCTTAAGTTGATCCCTAGAAACACACTCCATCCCTATGAGTATAATGATATGTTCAGAGATAAATGAACCAAGATTGACCAATCAGCATCCTTCACCTTTTCTGTCAGCCTTTGTAAGGAGAAATCTCTCTCCCCACCTAATCTAGTATGATGTGACTGTTAGCTGTACATATCCATAGGGTCTATCTTCCATATTCTTAGAGCCTGTTGACATACAGTGTTGGCTGGCTAATTGAACACCCTTTCCGAAGACCCTTTTCCTTTAAAAAGGCTAAGAAATACGTGCTTTCATGACGTCTCTTATCATTATGTAAGTGTATGTGATGTGGTTCTAGCCAACCAGATGTTAATGTATAATTGCTGGGGGGCTTCTGGGAGAGTTTTTACGTTTTTATTAAACAGAAGTCATCATGTCACTGGACACTTTTTCCCTTCCATTCTTTATTCCTAAAATATAGATGTAAAATCTGGAGCTTGGCTCCCATCTTGGTGTCATGAGGAAAAGATCAATGGTCCTGACATTTTTGAGCTACCGAACCAATGCCAGTGGTTTCTTACCTTTGGCCTTCTTTTCACATGAAATGTTTTATGTTATGTGTTGAACTATTGAAGGACGAATATGCTTTTACTTGTACCTGAGAGTCTTTATGTATGATTGAAGGACTATATGAAATATAGAGTGAGACAGAGTGTTACTGACATCATCAAAACCCTGTATCTGACTGTATACAAAATCAGCTTTATCCCTGGGCTTTTCAGTTTAATGAGGCCCCCAATTCCTATTTTGCTTAACTTAACTTGAATTAGGCTCCATTCATTCAATTGCAGTTAAAGAATCCCAATGAACACAGAAATTGGTAGGTGGAAGTGTTTGGTTTCTTTCATTTTTGTTTTTGTTATTTATTTATGTTTGGTTGGTTTGCTTATTTGTTTTGTTTTTGCCAGGGGTGGGCGATGGAAGGGGCATGCACTATTAATGATAGTCTAGAATGTATGGAATTTTCTGAGTCAAGTATAAGTGTGGGATACTAATAAATTTCCAATTTCTACCTAGGAAGTTATTAATTCCTGTTACTTAGTGCCAAAGTAATTGATTTAAATAAGTCCTGATTCAGGCCATGTTGTTTACCAAGGCTAGAACTTTAAGAAACAAGGTAGAAAAGTTTCAGGATTTTGTAAATTTTGCCTACTTCATTCTGCAGTTAGATCCTGCAGTAAAGGGACATGCTTCAATACAAGAAGGATGTCAAAGTAAATCACTCATAAATAGCTTTTTTGATGTACTTCATATTCAGGAACACCAAGACTTACTTTTATTTACAATAATTCTAGTTTCAGGAAGATGAACAAGTAAATTGACTATCTTACAAAACATAAATTGAAATTTGGGAAACAGTGTAAATTTAAGAAAATATTGGTAAGCTAACAGCTGAATGTTTTATATCATTTGATATTAATTTTAAATCATCATTAATTTATATATTTACTCTTGTTTATCAGCTTTGACTGGGTGTCAATAAATTGAGGAACTATGATTTTAGTACAAATAAACCAAAGGAAACAAAGAATGTGTTCACTTCTTTCACCTCCTATCAGGCTGGGACAAACAGTATATTTCATCCTTCATTCTTAAAAGGACAAATTGTAATTAGAGTCTTATATTTCCCTAGAACAAAGAGAGGCTTATAAGGGTCATTCTGAAAGCCATGGTGGCTTTTTTGCCTGCTGTTCACATTCCAGAATGCATGAGATGGAAATAACTGTGCATTGAGCAGAATGGGTGAAGCCAAATTCTCTATTTTACGCTAAAGACTGTTTGAGCAGGGGATCAAATCCAGCTAGCCACCTAATTTTGTGAGTAAAGTTTTATTGGAACACATCCACACCCATTCTTTCCACGTCATCCATGGCTGCTTTGGTGCTCTCATGGCAGACTTGAACAGTTGTGACAGAGATCATATGGCCCTACATCCAAAAATGTTTACTATCTGGCCCTTTAAAAAACATCTGCCAACCTCTAAACTAGAGGAATGCCATGCCCTTCCTATCAAAACAGAGAAAATTGCCCACATGGTGAGAAATTAGGAGTCTGAAAGCAAGGAGCAGATTATCCTCCCCTATTTCCATGGCTCCTCAGAAACAGAATCCAAGAAGCAGATAAACTGTTAGGAGGATAGATAGAGCATTCACCATTCAGTTCAGAGACAAAAATCTTAAGGCTGGAATTCAAAGTCAAGAGCCATGACTTGCGCATTATCCTTTCTATAATCTTCCTTACTGAAACATGAAGTCTAAAGTACGTAAAGTGATTGTCAACCCATTTAGGTTTAATTACAGAAGGGAAAACACCAAAAATAGGAAAAAGAGTAGCTGGTGATATTCCAAACCCCTGGGCAATTCTTAGGCTTCCAAACCACTCCAAAAGTAAGTGGGATATTTTATCGGTGAAGAGTCTGGGAAGGAAGTCCTTGACAAAATCACTTTGAGATGTGAAAATACAGGTCAATTTTTAAAAAGTGAAATTTCTCCCCCCAGTTCCTAGATCTCTTTACCTCTAGCTCCTGTCTGGGACGGGGAGGTGGGCTCTCACTCCACTGATAAAAGTGTATAGATCAGTGGCCACAGAAAGAGTTTACCTATTCCTTGTTTTACATAAATGTCAGTGTTTATTAAAGCGGTCTTCCATTAATATTTATATCCAGAAAATTGGAGGTGTTCACAATTTGGGATCATTAGCAACCATAGTTCACTATATTTTTCAAACCTATTTAAAAACAATTTGCCCATAAACATTGAGGATATCTGCTAACTGGATTTCTGGGCTTTTATTCATTTGTTCAGCAAACATTGGGCACTTATCTTGTGCCAGGCACTGTTCTAGGCACTTGGGATGTCAATGAACAAAACAAAAATCTCTGAGTGGAGCTTACTTACATTCTATTGGGGGGGGGGGCGGATATAGACAGTAGACAACAAACTTAATACATAATTAAAGCTTATATTATGCTAGAAATTGTAAAGTACTGGAAAGACATAGAAAAGAAATTGGAAAGATAAAGAGCATGATAAAGGCGATTGGAATGTTAAGTATCGAGTACATTTTAAAATAGCATGGGTCAGTGTAGACCCCATTGAGCAGGTAACACTTGAACAAGGACTGAAAGGACTAGCTATGAAAGCAGGGCTGTGTGATCCACTGCCACTGCTGCAGTCACATCTTAGTGGAGTTCTAGTGATGCTATTTCAGCATTTCAATTTTGATTCTGAAGGCCTTCATAGGATGATCTCTCTTAAGGTTGTTTGAAATGCTGCTATTGTATTGATATTTCCAGTGACACTTTAACAGTGATGGGGAGAAATCCAATTTAGTCAGTGCTTTCACACTTTTTTTCTTTTTTTGGAAGGGGAATGCATAACATGTATGGGGAATCAGGGGAATGATTTCATGAATCTTGACATAAATGAGCTTTGAAGATTTTCCATTATTGAAAAATATATGTTTTTTGGTACTCCAAAGTGTAACTGAGATGTAAAAAACTGATCTTAAGAACCCCACCCTTTCTTAATTAATAAAAAGAGAGACTGGAATCCATGTGCCTGGCTTTTTACATATTTTTTGAAGTTAATGCTACATAAGTATTCATTAACCTACTTATATACCAGACTTGAGTAAGTTTGACAACGCACTGCAGTTGATGTTGGACTTCTTTTAATTATTTAATGGGGCAACAGTGATCGGCAGCCCAGTTCCAATATTCTGGCACTGAGGGAGTGATGCTTCTGATCTGATGATTAATGTATTTGAGGAAAAATATCTGTTCACGCTATGGTTGCCCGATGTTAATGTGAAAGAATGTTTTCCATGATTCTGAAGCCATATTTTAGTTGTTGACTGATGGCATCACACCCGGCAGTTGTTACCATGGTGTTCCTCCTCTAAAGTTATGGGAGATAAGCTAGAAGTCCTAGTGCATGGGGCATCCAAAGTCTAGGAAGGGAGAGAACAGTGTGAATGATTCCCTCCAGATAAAGTCACATATATTTACCTTTCAGTACCTATCCAATTCTTCCTACTATGCTAGGATTCTTTATTCCAAACAAAAATCTTTTGTAATCAAGGCTTAATCCAGGGAGAGAACTGCTCCTTTTAGACTAATTTTTATTATTTATTTATTTATTTATTTTTTAACACCTTTATTGGAGTATAATTGCTTTACAGTTGTGTGTTAGTTTCTGCTTTATAACAAAGTGAATCAGTTATACATATACATATGTGCCCATATCTCTTCCCTCTTGCATCTCCCTCCCTCCCACCCTCCCTATCCCACCCCTCTAGGTGGTCACAAAGCACCGAGCTGATCTCCCTGTGCTATGCGGTTGCTTCCCACTAGCTATCTATTTTATGTTTGGTAGGGTATATATGTCCACGCCACTCTCGCACTTTGTCATATCTTACCCTTCCCCCTCCCCATATCCTCAAGTCCATTCTCTAGTAGGTCTGTGTCTTTATTCCTGTCTTACCACTAGGTTCTTCATGACCTTTTTTTTTTTTTCTTCCTTAGATTCCATATATATGTGTTAGCATACTGTATTTGTTTTTCTCTTTCTGACTTACTTCACTCTGTATGACAGACTCTAACTCCATCCACCTCACTACAAATAACTCCATTTCGTTTCTTTTAATGGCTGAGTAATATTCCATTGTATAAATGTGCCACATCCTCTTTACCCATTCATCTGATGATGGACCCTTAGGTTGCTTCCATGTCCTGGCTATTGTAAATAGAGCTGCAATGAACATTTTGGTACATGACTGTTTTTGAATTATGGTTTTCTCAGGGTATATGCCTAGTAGTGGGATTGCTGGGTAGTATGGTAGTTCTATTTTTAGTTTTTTAAGGAACCTCCATACTGTTCTCCATAGTGGCTGTGTCAATTTACATTCCCACCAACAGTGCAAGAGTGTTCCCTTTTCTCCACACCCTCTCCAGCCTTTATTGTCTGCAGATTTTCTGATGATGGCCATTCTGACCGGTGTGAGGTGATACCTCAATGTAGTTTTGATTTGCATTTCTCTAATGATTAGTGATGTTGAGCATTCTTTCATGTGTTTGTTGGCAATCTGTATATCTTTTCAGAAGACCTAAATAGACTAATTTTTAAATGGCTTCAATCACCTGCTTTTTATTTTAAAAATTGGTAGCTACTATTACTTTAGAAAAAGACTACTTTGAATTTTATGGCTGATATGCAATATCAAATTTATTAAATTTACAAATTTAAAATCTTAGCTCTTCCTTAAAATATAATGTTCAGTTTATAAGTTGTATTCTATTTATAAGTCCATGAATATGTAACTACTTTTAAGAAGCCTTAGATTAGTGATTCATCCCACTTATAATGTCACTTTAAATAAACACTTCCCAACAGCTTAAATTGCTTTCAAATTCAAAATATTTTTTTTGTTTGTAAGAATTTTTAATCACTTGATTTGATAAACATAATCCTTGTGAATCCTTAAACAGTCTTGAAAGCACAGTCAGTTACCTTTCTGACTATACAGCTAAAAGAAGCCCTCATGTGAGAGCACATATCAGCTGTGGACCAACACTTTCTCTCTCAACAGGGGGAATTTCTTTCCTTTATTAGGTCCTTAGGCTCCATTAACTATATTCTGAGTTCTCCACATTTGAGGAGGTTACCTAAGGTTCTAATTGCAATCTTTTTTTTTTTTAAAGCATATCTCTTTGTACTTTATTAATGCAGACTAAGTTCTCTCTTTTCTCTTAAATATTTTTTCCCTGTGATTTAAAATTTAAGGCTTGGCTAAGTCTTAACATCTTCACTGTGCACCTTAATGTACTTTTTCTCATTTTTAGTAATCACTCCTTACTAATTAATTTTGGTATTTTCGGTGGACATCTTTAAGGGAAACAATCCTTTCATGCCTGTGAGCAATGGCTGAACTGGGGCTGGAGGATGTAAAGAAGTTATTTTTCAGTTGGTAATTTTCTGGGCTACTTACACCTTTTGGCTTTTCAAAAATTATTTTGAAATTTTCTAACAATTCCGCATCAACTATCAAAACATTCTTTTTCTTTTATCCTATATACTGTAAGCTATAACTTCTAAAATAGATATGATCAGTTCCTCCTATTCTTCCTCTTCTAACTTTCATTATGGCAGAAATGTATTTGTGAATACCTCTAGGTTTTCCCCTATATACATGTGACAAGCAAACATTTAAGGTGGCCTCGATGTTCCTTGCCTCATAGTGTTAGACTCGTATGATTCCTTCCCCTTGATCATAGGCAAGACCTGTGACTTACTACTAACCAGCAGAATATTTGGATTATGTGTATGTCATTATATTACACATATTGCATATTGCCTTATATTACACGAGATTGCATCGCTGGTCTTCCTGGAGTCTCTCTCTCATGCTGGCTAGAAGGAAGCAAGCAACTATGCTGGGAAACCCCACATAACAAGGAACTGTAGGTGGCCTCTGGGATCTGAGAGTGTGGCAATAGCCTGCAAAGTAGCTCTCAGTCCAACATTCAAGGAATCAATGCTACCAACAACCGTGCGAGTAGCGAAGCATTTGCAACCTGATGGAATCAGAGAGAAAATACAGTCCTAGCTGACACCATGACTGCTGCCTCCTGAGACTCATAAGCAGAGGATTCAGATAAGTCATGCCAGGCTTCTAACTCACGGAAACTGTGGGATAATAAACGTGTGTTGTTTTAGGCCACTAAGTTTGTGGTAATAGTGTTATGTTATGTAGCAAGGTATAAACACAACACAAAAATTCAGACTGAATTATTGTAACACGTCTACAGTGCCTGACAAATTTTGGGGTATTGCATCTCATTGAGGTATTTTATGCTTTTTAGATGATAATTTATTTAGTTGATAATTTTTTTAAATATCACATCCTCACTGTGTGAAACATATTGAACTGACATTGTGGATCTACCAAATCACTCAACCCATATTCACTGAGTCCCCACTATATGCCAGCACTCTCCCAAGTGTGGAAGATATAGGATTAAAAGAAATGCCTGGGGAGATTTGTTCAAGATGGAGGAATAGAAGGACATGCTCTCACTCCCTCTTTTGAGAACACTGGAACCACAAATAACTGCTGAATAATCACTGACAGGAAGACACTGGAACTCACCAAAAAAGATACCCCACATGCAAAGACAAAGGAGAAGCCACAATGAGATGGTAGCAGGGACGTTATCACAATAAAATCAAATCCCATAACTGCTGGGTGGGTGACTCACAAAGTGGAGAACACTTATACCAGAGAAGTCCACCCAGTGGAGTGAAGGTTCTGAGCCCCACGTCAGGCTTCCCAACTTGGGGGTCCGGCAACAGGAGGAGGAATTCATAGAGAATCAGACTTTGAAGGCCAATGGGATTTGATTACAGGACTTCAGCAGGACTGGGCGAAACAGAGACTCCACTCTTGGAGGGCACACACAAAGTAGTGTGTGCATCGGGACTCAGGGGAAGGAGCAGTGACCCCAGGGGACACTGAACCAGACTTACCTGCTAGAGTTGGGGGGTCTCCTGCAGAGGTGGGGTGTGGCTGTGGCTCACCGTGGGGACAAGGACACTGGCAGCAGAAGTTCTGGGAAGTACTACTTGGTGTGAGCCCTCCCACAGTCCACCATTAGCCCCACCAAAGAGCCCGGGTAGGCTCCACTGTCAGGTCACCTCAGACCAAACAACCAACAAGGAGGGAACCTAGCCGCACCCATCAGCAGACAAGTGAATTAAAGTTTTACTGAGCTCTTCCCACCAGAGCAACAGCCAGCTCTACCCACCACCAGTCCCTCCCATCAGGAAACTTCCACAAGCATCTTAGATAGCCTCATCCACCAGAGGGCAGACAGCAGAAGCAAGAAGAACTACAATCCTGCAGCCTGTGGAACAAAAACCACATTGACAGAACGATAGACAAGATGAAAAGGCAGAGAGCTATGTAACAGATGAAGGAACAAGATAACCCTCCCCCCCAAAAAAAACTAAATGAATTGGAGATAGGCAATCTTCCAGAAAAAGAATTCAGAATAATGATAGTGAAGATGATCCAGGACCTCGGAAGAAGAATGGAGGCAAAGATTGAGAAGATGCAAGAAATGATTAACAGAGATGTGGAAGAATTAAAGAACAAACAAACAGAGATGAACAATACAATAACTGAAATGAAAACTACACTAGAAGGAATCAATAGCAGAATAACTGAGGCAGAAGAACGGATAAGTGACCTGGAAGACAGAATGATGGAATTCACTGCTGTGAAACATAATAAAGAAAAAAGAATGAAAAGAAATGAAGACAGCCTAAGAGACCTGTGGGACAACATTAAATGCAACAACATTTGCATTATAGGGGTCCCAGAAGGAGAAGAGAGAGAGAAAGGACTCGAGAAAATATTTGAAGAGATTATAGTCGAAAACTTCCCTAACATGGGAAAGGAAATAGCTAGCCATGGCCATCAGAGAAGAAAAAGAAATAAAATCAATACAAATTGGAAAAGAAGAAGTAAAACTGTCACTGTTTGCAGATGACATGATAGTATACATAGAGAATCCTAAAGATGCCACCAGAAAACTACTGGAGCTAATCAATGAATTTGGTAAAGTTGCAGGATACAAAATTAATGCACAGAAATCTCTTGCATTCCTATACACTAATGATGAAAAATCTGAAAGAGAAATTAAGGAAACACTCCCATTTACCATTACAACAAAAATAATAAAATACCTAGGAATAAACTAACCTAGGGAGACAAAAGACCTGTATGCAGAAAACTATGACACTGATGAAAGAAATTAAAGATGATACAAACAGATGGAGAGCTATACCATGTTCTTGGATTGGAAGAATCAATATTGTGAAAATGACTATACTACCCAAAGCAATCTACAGATTCAATGCAATCCTTATCAAATTACCAATGGGATTTTGTACAGAACTAGAACAAAAAATCTTAAAATTTGTATTGAGACACAAAAGACTCCGAATAGCCAAAGCAGTCTTGAGGGAAAAAAACAGAGCTGGAGGAATCAGACTCCCTGACTTCAGACTTTACTACAAAGCTACAGTAATCAAGACAATATGGTACTGGCTCAAAAACAGAAATATAGATCAATGGAACAGGATAGAAAGCCCAGAGATAAACCCATGCACCTATGGTCAACAAATCTATGACAAAGTAGGCAAGGATATACATTGGAGAAAAGAAAGTCTCTTCAATAAGTGGTGCTGGGAAAACTGGACAGCTACATGTAAAAGAATGAAATTAGAACACTCCCTAACACCATACACAAAAATAAACTCAAAATGGATTTGAGACCTAAATTTAAGACCGGACACAATAAAACTCTTAGAGGGAAACATAGGAAGAACACTCTTTGACATAAATCACAGCAAGATCTTTTTTGATCCACCTCCTAGAGTAATGGAAATAAAAACCAAAATAAACACGTGGGACCTAATGAAACTTCAAAGCTTTTGCACAGCAAAGGAAACCATAAACAAGACGAAAATACAGCCCTCAGAATGGGAGAAAATACTTGCAGGTGAATCAACGGACAAAGGATTAATCTCCAAAATATATAAACAGCTCATGCAGCTCAATATTAAAAAAAACAAAAACCCAATCCAAAAATGGGCAGAAGACCTAACTAGACATTTCTCCAAAGAAGACATACAGATGGCCAAGAAGCACATGAAAAGCTGCTCAACATCACTAATTATTAGAGAAATGCAAATCAAAACTACAGTGAGGTATCACCTCACACTAGTTAGAATGGGCATCATCAGAAAATCTACAAACAACAAATGCTGGAGAGGGTGTGGAGAAAAGAGAATCCTCTTGCACTGTTGGTGGGAATGTAAATTGATACAGCCACTATGGTGAGCAGTATGAAGGTTCCTTAAAAACTAAAAATAGAATTACCATATGACCCAGCAATCCCACTACTGGGCATATATCCTGAGAAAACCATAATTCAAAAAGACACATGCACCCCAATGTTCATTGCAGCACTTTTTAAAATAGCCAGGTCATGGAAGCAACCTAAATGCCCATCGACAGACAAATGGATGAAGAAGATGTGGTACATATATACAATGGAATATTACTCAGCCATAAAAAGGAAAGAAATTGGGTCATTTGTAGAGACGTGGATGCATCTAGAGACTGTCATACAGAGTGAAGTAAGTCAGAAAGAGAAAAACAAATATCATATATTAACACATGTATGTGGATCCTAGATAATGGTACAGATGAATCGGTTTGCAGAGCAGAAATTGAGACACAGAAGTAGAGAAAAAATGTAAGGGCACCAAGGGGGGAAAGCTTCAAGGGGTGGGTGTTGTGGTGTGATGAATTGGGAGATTGAGATTGACACGTATACACTGATGTGTATGAAATGGATGACTAATAAGAAAAAAAAAAAAAAAGAAATGCCTGCCCAGTAATTAATCAATTACTTTACTGGTAATTGATTTAATCCAATTAGATTATTTTTGATAATTTTAATAAATACTTAATAATTATAGATAAGCCTATAGCCCTAACCTACTCTGGATAAAATAATGAGACCCAGAAAACGTATGTTTTTCCCATAACTCAATTGATGAAATCCTATTTGTGGAAAATGGTGATAAAAGGATAACTGTAATAATGACAAGCTGTTTAATGAAAAAAAAATGACCAGTATGTCAGAAAAAGAACTGGCTCATTAATCTTGTTCAGATTTGTTAGCCAGAAAATCATGTAAAGTTTTGCTTTTTTTTTTTTTTTTTTAACCTCTCAGCTGCTGTGAAAGCCAGCTACCGCTATCCATTCACACACCTCATCTTACACTACTGTCTCCATCACCTACGGGGAGGAGTGCATATTGTCCCTACAACTAATTCCTTCCTTTCGGAATTATTTTACATATTTAGAATAAATCTGTGTTCTAAAGATATCAATAAATCCAATCCACCCAAATGTTTTCCCATTGTCTATGCCTTATATTGCCATAAATTTACTCTGCCATATGTTTTCAAGATTACTGATTAGGGCTCCAATGCTAAGAACATATTTTCCCACCTGCTAGGCACACATATAATTCTTGTGATGGGAAATTAAAGAATCTATTCTTCAATTAGAAACTAAGTTTCAAGTGCAGAGTTGATTGTTGAGCTTTCCAAAGAGTCAACATTTTTTTTGTCTATTTTCTCTGTTTTTTAAGTTATCTGTTTCATTACTTTCTCCAATTTGTATTATTTCTTTCTTCTGATTGCTTTAAGTTTAGTTTGTTCTTATTTTTTCTAGTTTCATAGGGTGGAAATTTAGGTTATTGATTAAAGAATTTTTTTTTTTTTTAGTATAGGCATTTACAGATATAAATTTCCCTTTAAGTACTGCTTTATCTGAATTCCATAAATTTTGGCATGTTATGTTCATTTCATTCATCTTGAATATTTTTAAAATTTTCTTTGTCAGTTCTTTTCTGACCCATTCATTATTTAGGAGTGAGTGTGTTGTTTAATTTCATCATATTAGTGAATTCCCCAAATTTCCTCTGTTATCTACTTCAAATTTATATTATGATTGAAAAGCATACTTTATATGATTTCAATCTTTTAAAATTTAATCTTCTACCTGGTTGTTCTATCATTATTAAAAATGAGGTATTGAAGTGTCCAAATATTGTTGTTGAATTGTCCACTTGTCCCTTCAATTTAGATAGTCATATCTATTTAGATAATTCTAAAATTCATTACAAACTCTTTCTGACCTATTTTCTTTGGAAGTTTAAATGTTTTCTTCAAAATTTGAAACTTGAAGCTCTTTGTGTAGAATATACAAAATCTTTTAAATAAGGAAATACAATTATCAATATCATGTAAGGAAATGATAATATTCTATATTCAACTGACATTTGGTACAAAAAATTTATAAGATGCAAACCAGAGATGGATCTATTGAAATAAATTTACATTCATGACCCATACAGCCCTATATCTCAGGTTCTAAGAAGGTATATACATAATCTACCTCATTATTTAATAAGGAGTTTTATCAGCTCACTAGCATTGGGTAGATATGACTAGGAATCAAAGATCTCCCTATACCAGGACGAACAGAAATGAGAGACTCTCATGAGGAATGAGAGTAGTTGATGGTTTAGTTACACTCTATAGGAAACAAATGCACAGGAACAGAGTATTATTGATAAATTCTGCACTATATCCTCTATGGTTTATTGTTAGGTGTAAACTGCATATATTCATATTAACATAAATTATTTGCATCCTATGTTATTTGGAGAAAAAGATAAATGTTTGTAAATATTTGATTGTTTCCTCCCCACCCCCCAAAATCTGGGGTATATAAAACACTTTTATCCCTTAGGTGAAAAACCAATATCTATCTTCCGTGTATATTGATTTAATTATACAGATTATCCAAGTTGACATTACTCACTTGATGGTAAAACTATTCATTTGCATAGCAAAACAAAGATAGGTTATTAAGATTAAAACAAAGACAAATGGTATTTAAGACTGTTGTGGAAAGCTCAAGTATCTGAAACTTCCACGGACCTTGATAAGTTTTTGCTTTCACTGTTATAAATACAATAAATGTTTAAAACATAGACAAGGCCACCATGTTACACAACTTGATGGTGCTGGGGAACACCATAAAAATCATAGTAAATGTGAATGCATAATGGAATTGTGCAGTGTATAACATATATGTTACGATAAAATATGTTTCCAACGTATTATCATATTTGTGTCTAAGTTATCCTGAAGATGTTCCAAATTTTTGCTTTTAATTTTAGTTGCCTTGGCTTGCATCATTGATTATAAATTGGAGAATTTTCATTTAATTTTTGGCTATAGTCAAGAGTGTCATTTTTTTTTTTTTTTTGATGGAAAAACCTTTGGGCGTGTTATAATTTATATCCCTTCTACATGTTTCAGAAGTATTGATAAGAATTTGACACATGAATAAGAAGAAAATTAGAATGCCCTGGTTATAAAAAAGAAAATATATAGCTTGTCTCTTTTATCATTAGCTTCCTGTCTACATGGACAGAAATTGGATAGTAAATAAATGAAAAGCGAGTTCAAAAGGGAAAACATGTTAAATGCAGTTAGGTATGTGTGTGCATGGAAATGTAATAGCATATATTATTTTAAGTGTAAATTGTTCCTTAGACGGCAACAGAGAGAAAAAAATTAAGTAATTTTACCTACATATAAGCGGTACTTAAATTAGAAATTCATGGAAAAGAAATTACTGTGGTTTCACCCCATCCCCCCACCCCACCCCCCATATAACCTTGGACACACATTTGTGCATGTCCACTAAACACATGTGACAGATGGGGAGGTAAAAACTGATTAATGCTGGTAATAACAGAAATGGAAGGCAGCCCTGTCTTGGGTTCCCCTGGCCTCCCTTAGGAGTCCAGAATGAGTCATACTCACTGTGTCTGTTCACATTCATAATCCCCTAGATAAAATGTTGTAGTTCTCAGTCTTTCTTGCTATGGCAAAATCATACAATAGCTATATGTATATGAATATATACCAGTATATGCATTATATATATTTTATTATATATGTAACATTCTTTTTTCTAATTTTATTGAAGTATATTGATTTACAATGTTCTGTTAATTTCTTCTGTACCACGAAGTGACTCAGTTATATATATATATATATATATATATATATATATGTAACATTCTACATAATTTAACACATAATATAATACATATTTATACATTTTTTTTCACTTGCAAGAAAAGTCTGTTACCTAAATCCTGTAGTTAGCCTTGGGATTTCACTCATAAAACCTAATTATTTCTTTCTGAATAATTCTTTCTTTCCATGCATATAGAACACATTTGACCCTACTATCATGTTTATATAACCAGATGGCTCATAAATAAATCATTAGAGGATTCAATATTCTGGGTTCTTAAATATTAGGCTATTTCATTTGCCCTACATTTTTACTTCTTGGGTATGACTTGATAAGACAAACTCATGTAATATTAATGTAAGTTTAAAATTAAAAATCTTCCTTAAAGTAACACAATGTACTGGATAAATTATTGTGCACGTTACTCTTCAATAGAGATCTTATACATTGTAATTTGAAAGCAAAGGCATTAAAATAATTCCATAATTTTTGAAAATATGTGGATTCTTATTGGACTCTATTTGTCATTTTTCTTTACATCTATTTTTCTTCCTATGAGTCTCTATCTTGTACATAATTGGAAACTTGTAAAAAGTGAGATTTAGAAAGACTTTGAATAATTTTTAATCACTTTTACATTATAATGCATATTTTCCCCAAACACCAAGATATAGTCGATTTCTATACAGCCTTTTAGAAAGCAGCTTGTGTACACCAAGTAGAATCATATATTCAATAAAAGTCTCATGTTCTGTCAAGTTTGTTTATAACTCATTAAATTCATATATGATTTGTTCTGACTCTAAAGGGACTTTTTTCACATTGGTTGAGCAGGAATAAACAGGCTTGGGTTCAAATTCTGTCTTGACTATTATTTGGGTCTATGACCTTCAGCAAATTAAATATTCCCTTTAATTTATGCTTTTTCATATGCAAAACCACAGTAATAAAACCTACAGCCTGTGTTGTTCTGAGTATTAAACAAGCACATACATAAAACTTATAGTACCTGTTGCATAATTATAAATATTAATTCCTTCCCTGCTGTCTCTATAAAGTAGGAGTATGGCATTTAATTTACAGAGTTGTTGCTTATAATAAATAAAAGTATGTATAAAGGGAATTCAGACTGTGCTTTGAGCTAAACAAATGATACTCTCTCTTGCTCTTCCCTTTACTTTTTCTGGGTAAAACCTCTCTCTTTAAAACCTCTCTCTTTAAAACCTCTCTCTTTAAAACCTCTCTCTTTAAAACCTCTTTCTCTTTTCTCATTTTCTGGGTAAAACCTCTCTCTCTTTAAAATTCAGTTGGGATGCTGTTTTCTCCTCAAAATCCTCCCTAGGTTAATACCCCTAGTTAAGGCAGAGTTACATATTCCTCTTTTTGTACTCACATAGAAAGGCACATGAGTATCTGTGAGAATATTAAGTATATTATACTATATTTATCCATTTATACATTCATATATATATATATATAGTTTAATCATAAAATTTTATATAGCATTCTTTTTTTTTCCCTGTATCTAAATGTCCTCATAACTAGTCTTAATTCCTAGGATGGTTTTAAATCCACTTCTCTTTCCTATTTCAGAGATGGATATTATAATAGATTTTTTCTTCTAAGAAAGTACTATGAAATCTGTAAGTTCTTGATGTTCAATAAACCTCTTTTCCTATAAGATATATCAAATTGCACAATAATGTAAAATGTCCTGTATTAGAAATATAGAAAGGCTAGGTATAATCAACTCTTAGGTGATAGCATTTCTTGAGTTCATCCTAAATTCTGAGACGTAATTAGACACCGTGGCGTTTATATTCTGGTATATAAAATGTACTTATTCAAATAATCATATATCTGAAAGATAACTACCAAAAAGTAAAAAGGTATGTGATATTGTACCATAAAAAAGGGAGACTTGATCTAATTAAAACTGTATAAGACAGCTTTAGAAGGAAGTGAGGATTTAACTAAGTTTGAAGCATTAGTAGTATTTTGTGAGATGAGATAGAAGAAAAGAGATTTACAGGCAGATGTAATAGTTCGTACAAAATTCTGAGGTGGAGAAATGGATAACCAATAAGGGGTGATACCAATATCTTCTATTCTAGTGGGATGTGCTTCTTCTTTCTTAACCGTCTTTCTCAGAATGTGGGACAGAGATTCAGAGGCTTCAGCTTAGTTTTTTTCTAGTGAGAAACTCCTGTCCTACAGGCCAAACACCAACATAGGTATTTCTGCTAATTCCCTAGTAAGCTCATTCCAAAAATTCATTGACAGCGAGAGATATTACCACTGGGTCCATCCATGGTCCCAGTAGACCTCACTGAATGGACTAGCATCAGGACCTTATTACTTGTCCTCCTTATGTTCCCACTCTAATAGGGAATTAATGGTGAGTCTCTGAATCCCAGAGAATCTATGTCAACTTCTATGTGTGTTCAATCGTCCTTAAAATATCTGGATGTTCTCTTTCCCTCTCTGTACTATAACTCAAGTTAGTCACCGTAGGTCCCTTTGGGAAAAGACTGGGGCATTATTATACATAGTTGCTCTAGTATTTCAGGGTCTTTTGCCTGGGGACACAACACTCCCTTACAAAATGTGTTTTAAGTCTAAAATTTGGTCCAGGTCCAGAAGCTAGGCAAAGGGTCATAGCTTCTTACTAGGGCAACTGTCATCACCTTCCTGATCATCTTTTCAACCTCACCATTTCTTTGGGGTGCTCATTTCTATACAGAATCTCCTGCCTGTAGTTTCCCAGTGGTACACATGCCCCTACCACTAGTGCGTCCTTATTGCTTTAGATACCTGCTAGACTTCCTGGTCTTACATAGAATAAAAATTCTATCATGTCCAAGTCTCTAAACTTTTGACCCTTTCTTCCATTGTTGACCATGATAGTTCAGACATTTTTACTTCACTTAGTTTTGGTCATCATTTTCTTTAAGCTTCTTCAACCCATCCTAATAGCATATTTATTCCATCTCTCAGCGTTCTTGTCAGGCCCTTAGATCCAGTATCCCAGAAGAAAGTTATCAATTTGGTAAACTCTTCCTTGTCCAACTTTATTTTCCACCCCTTCTTGATCCAGCACCCTTAGGATCAAGTCCTATACACACTAGCTGGTCTCCTCTGGCTCATCTTGCTTAGGCCCTGTAGCTCCTTCTGCATATACTCTCCTTTCTCCCTAGAAAGGTCTAGGTCTTCTCTAACCTTAGTATGTCATGACCACGTGAAGAAATGTAGAGACAGATATTGAGAGAATTCTTTTTTTATTGCAAGGCAAAGTCTTCTGGATCATCTTCAAAGAAAAGGGCACTTACTATCCCTCAGCAGGGTGGGTTTGGAGAATGCAAGGTTTTCAAGAGCATTAATCCTGATGTCACCATACCCTGTACCAGGGTCCCATTCTTTTCTATCACAGTCTTGACCTCAACAGAGCAGACCTGCCTAGTTTGAGAATTTATCCTATTTGGAACTTTTATGTCTGAGTTCTATGTTTTGTCTTTAGCTTTCTTTACTTACCAGCTTCAGAGGATGAGATATGCTGAAAGGAGGACCTCTGACTTTCACAACTGTTTTTATTAAATCGTAATTATTCACCCTAAACAAGAACCATCCAATTCCACTGTGTTATAATCACTCTTTCCACTATGCTTGTCATTACATTCACCAGTGCATTTCATTCTACAGATATACAATCCCAAATCACCACTAATAAAAGTTAAATAATTATACTTCAATCTGCCAGGGACTCTTATGCTCCACATACAACCAGTGATGAGGTCCTCATTGCCAACTGGGTAGTGGCAATGTTGCGTAATCCACCTCCAATATCCCATTGTAACACCCACTTTCTTGGACCGAATCTGGTACAAACTATTGCAGGTCGGATTCCCTTGAGACGTAGATTATTGAGTTCAGGAAACTTATGTGTAGTATCTCAGCGTTAATACTTCTTGAGGAAAGGGAAGAAAACAGGGTGTGGCAGAAGGAGGTTTAAGAGTTCAATGCCATCACAATAAAGCCATACATCACCCACGGTAAGCTCTGAAACTAGAATCACTCTTTACAGGCCTCTGAAGTTTGGTAGAAAGGACAAGGTTTTATCGTCTCACACTGGTCATTCATTCATGTGGGCTGTCCCCTGGAGGGAGAAATGAACTTGGGCTTGACAGCCCTTTTCAACAAAGGGCAAGTCCTGGAGAAGATGCACAGCTGAGGACAGTCTGCAGCAGCATTCCAAGTATCTGAAGAATAAGTCCTTCAGTCCTGAAGGGGATCTGCATGACGTGGCTAAGAGGCAATCAACATAGGACACACCATAGAGGATAATGAGAACAAATGATGAATTTAGCCTGTACCAGTGCAGAAGCAATTATATTAACTATATTTGAATCAACATTTTTCACTAGATTAAAAGTAAAGAGTAGTTGGTATATATACGTTTTTCTCATAGCTAGATCTCATAATAACATATTCAACAAGTCATTTTATTGATTTCACATTAAATCAAGTCATAATGTCCTCAAAATATTGTATATATGTAATGTATACAAAATATAGTATATAATGCAAAATATAATATATAACAAAACATATAGTTCAAAACATTGCATGTGTGCTTATGTGTGTGTGAATTGACCCTACCTGTTGCAGTAAATATTTTGCAACTCAAATTTGGCAAAGCAGATAAGCAACAAATTGAGGATTTTATAAGTCTGTTATTGCCTGATAATATCCTATATTGAAAGAAAAACAAAACAAAATTATTAAATAATTACAGGAGAAGAGAAGCAAACTCTTTAAAAATCTCTTGTTAAAGTAAAAGAGAAACTAAAGAAAACATATTTCTTTTTCTCTAAGATTTTTGCAGTGGGAATAAACAGCCTTTCCAGCTCTCTATAAGATATCACTTTCTTATAATCCAACCATTATAGAATATTCTGACAGAATACATAGAGAATAGGTTTAGTTAAGTTGTTAAACTGCATTTATTGCTTTGGATCATAGGAGATTGGAAAAAGAACTTGGATCTTAATGCTCTGTCATATTTCAAATGTGACCTTCACAAAGAGAATGAAGGTGAAATGTGGTTCTCTCATCAAAATTCTCTCATCAAAATTGAAAAAGAAAATATGCCTCTTCTCTCTAGAGTAGCAGGAAATTCTATAAAATAGATACAAGAAGTCAAGCAGAACTGGAACCTAGTATTTCATTACACTAACCAGTGCAAAGTAAAATTTTGCTTAAGGATCAAAAGTAGAAGAAGACATGAATGGCTGCTGTCTGTGGATGATTAGTTTCTGAAGGCATTGAGGGCTGTTTGAGATTGCTGGGTGAACATGGCCATGAAGTGCTAGGAACATACATTTTTCAATGGCTAGATATATGTCTGCTACTTTTTTGGTCAGAAACATGAAAAGCATTCTTTATATTTTTATCTTTACACACATACTTCTATTAGAGAAATATAATTAGGTAAGTTTTGGAACGGTGATGATTCAGTTTATTCTTTCACTAGAGAATATGTGTTGTTCAAATAGATTCTGTTATCTAAACTACCAAAATACATTGGCAAACCATGGCAGAAACATGGCAAAGAGATGGAATGGGAGCATGGAGACCGTTTGAAGCTTTAGTGTAGGTATCACCTCAAATGGAATTTCCTGTTGAATTTAGCAATGGTTCATTGCTTCTGCCTGTATATTGTTTATGTGAAACTGGAGCTAAATAAACCAATCCATGACCTGATTTATCTGCCAAATGGATTGAACATTTATTCTCTCCGCCTCAAAGGCTTGTCATTTCAGTTTAGCCTTGCAGATGGTACATCCATTTCCCTGAAACAGAGCCACTTTATAGCAGCTTGCCAACATTTCCTGTTATTTAAAGTTCACCCTCAAAGTACACATAGCTATGCTTCACTTTCTCAGCCAACGCTTCACAGCATCAATGTGACATCTATTTTTCTTTCAGGTCACCCTAGCAGAGTTGGATGCTTCATTATCAAACATTTCTCTTAAGCTTACTAGGAGAAAATTATAGTGTCAAGAAATTGACTTATAGTTTTGAGAAATGACTTTATACCAAAAACCTAGAGAATCTTTGTGAAAGTGTTTGACAGTAAGTATGGGATGAGAGTTTGTTGGAATTTTTCTAAAACAGTTCATGTGTTCAAATGCAACATGAAAAAGCAGCTTTTGCTTCACCCAGATGCTTTGAGATGGAATATTTCTATTATAAAACAGAGTTATGTGCCTTAAAATATAAGCAAATAAGTCATAGTTTCATTGATGTCAAATACTTGAAAGAGCATCTTGGGCTTTGGTGATGTTTTATTATATGTAGAATGAGAATATATTTTGTAAAGGGTAGAACAAGATTGTTTTATTAAGTGGAGGAAGAAATGTTTGTGATATCAGAGAACTAAATCTATTACACTTACATGGTTCTCATTTTCAAAACCTCCAGCTCTTGAAATTTTAAAAGGCAAATTTTTATTCCTCTGTTGAAATGAGTAATAGTTCATGCTGAAATATTAATAATCAAATACGTATTTCCACAATTTAAGAATGACTACCTTTCTCAAGCTGCTTAAATGAGAGTAAGTTGATACCAATGACCTAGAGATTGTCATACTGAGTGAAGTAAGTCAGACAAAGAAAGACAAGTATCATATGATATCCCTTATATGTGGAATCTAAAAAAAGGGTCCAAATGAACTTATTTACAAAACAGAAATAGAGTTACAGATGTAGAAAACAAACTTATGGTTACCAGGCGATGGGGGGAGGGATAAATTGGGAGGTTGGGAGTGACATATAGACACTACTATATATAAAACAGATAACTAATAAGAACCTACTGTATAGCACAGGGAACTCTACTCATCTCTGTAATGGTCTATGCGGGAAAAGAATCTATAAAAAGAGTGGATATATGTATATGTATAACTGATCCACTTTGCTGTACACCTGAAACTCACACAACATTGTAAATCAACTATACTCCAATAAAAATTAAAAATAAAATAAAATAAATTTATTTCAAGAGAATATTCTCTGAGGTGAACACTAGTTAAATTTTGAGTGCCTAAATGAGGTATTCAATGCAAGTTGAAATAAACAGTCTTTATGAAACTTCCAAAAAAATATAAAACTAAAAATATAAAGAAAAAATAGACTATAAAAGGTATTTAACTGTGAGGTGCTTAATATCAGGGAGCTAGGTTGGGCCAGGGAGCCTGGATTACACAAGGAAAGGAAATAATTATTAAAAGGAAGGAAATAATTGTTAAAAGGATAGTTTCAGGCAACAAAATCACACCTCATGATTCAACCTAGACCAGGTGTAAAAACTAGAAGACGGCTATTGTTGTTATCATATCACCTCTGTTTCCTTGGACATTTTTGTGGTTATGAAATCTATACATTTTAATTAGAGTAATGACATTAGCAGTGCCTATGGATGTCATTGAAGGGAATTTTTTTTTAATAGAAAATAAAGTAAGGAAAACTTTACCAAGAAATACATATGATGATTTTGGTATAGTGCTTAATGCAATAAACCTAAGTGTAACGCATACTGCTGTATTCTGTATCCCTAATAACGCTCATTGACCCAGTATTTAAATGCTTTGCATACATATTACATTATGTTTCAGAACTTGTTGGCATTTTACTTACTTAACTTGCATACAAAAAGGTAACTTAAAAATATTCTCTGGTTATTTACTTTATCCCACAATAACAGAATTGATTTGTCCTTTTACATAAATTTTGCTGCCATTAATTCTTTTTATTAGAGTATTTAAAATATTTTTAATAATGAAAAAAGTTTGCCATTTGTTGCTCCTAACTGACTGAATATTCAAGTACTTTTTCACCACAAACTCGTTAAACTTGGTTACCCTCTTTTGAAGATAACCAGTACGTATTAACTTCAAATCATTAATTTCATATTTTATTTCTCACTGTAATGATCTAATTTCTCTAAGTTGATGTTGGAAAATAGGCATCAAACTGAAACCTATTTTAAAACAAAATGAATGTATCTGCAGGCAGTCTGTGATATATCTATTGATTTTTCATGCAAGTATATCAATGTGCCAAAAGTTCACATACAGATACAAATGATTCTGTTAGCACAAGTTTAAGATAATTCTAAACAGGTAGCAGGAAATTGTAATCTATTGCTTCATCTGCTTGATTTCAGCTTTGTTCACTTAACATTTCAAAATAATATTAAAGGTATCTGTGTGAAATGTCAATTTTGTTCACATCTTTTCTATTTGTGTGAAGAGGAAGTAAAGTCTATTCTTAGCATGGTGCTGTAGAAGTCATTGTCAGAGGCTCTTCTGTGGGTCTCTTGCTTTGACTTCACAAAGGCTCCTTATGTAGCTAGCTGGCTGTGTGGCTTCTGAGTTCTCAGACTCTCCAGCCTCTACGTGGCTGATGCTGTCTGCTCGGGCCAAAGCTTACTTGGTTTTATCAGTTACAGAATGGGGATCCTGGGAATTAAATCTCATTGGTCTAAATATTACCTACTACTAGGCTGAACTGTTTTGATTTATTGCATATTTAGATTTTTATCTTTTATAGGAAATCTCAATTTAATGAGAGGCAGCATGTTATAGAATGTGAGGTAATACATTTATTGTTTCCCGTGTACAAGTGAAGTGCACTTCCATATTTAGGGCAGACACTGGCTTACAATTCAGTACTTTCTCTGAGAGCATATATTGTCTTTTTCTTTCCCCTCCTCAAGATTGGTGTATTTAGAAATTTACATTTACTGTGAGAAGGGAAAATAAAATGCTCTAGTATTTTATTAATTTCTATTCAACGCCACAACCTATCATGGGTATTCTTTTTGATTCAAGGATATTTTAGAGACTATACATGGGAATCTTGTTAAAAAGAATTGTTCATAAGATGTAGAAAGCAGCAAGAGAAGAACGCTCTCATTCAAACAAAGAGAAAATTGCAGATAAACTACTAAATCATATTTTTCCTTTAATCTAGCAAGGAAACTAATCAACAAAGTAAACAGAAGGAAGAAACTAATCAACAAAGTAAACAGAGTTTTACTCTATCAAAGAAACTAATCAACAAAGTAAACAGAATTTCAAAGAGCCACAAGCCCCTCTAAGGAGAGACAGGATACCTTAGCAGAGTACAAGGGAAAGAAGTGACCACCACTCAGCATGTAAGAAGAAATCGGCTAACATATTTGTGAGTTTCTAAAGGCCAAGTATGGGCAAGTATAGTAGTTTCCTAGGGCTGTTGTAACAAATTATCACAAACTGGGTGGCTTAAAACAACCAAAATTTATCCTCTCTCAGTTCTGGAGGCCAGAAGTCAAATTAAGATGTCAGCAGGATTGGTTCGTTATGGAGGTTATGAGGGAAACTCGTGTCTGGGCCTCTCTCCTAGCTTCTGGAAGGTGCCAGCACTATTTGGCATTTCTTGGCTTGTAGTTTCCTCACTTCAGCCTCTATCTCTGTCTTCAATCACCTTCTCCTCTGTGTATCTATGTCTTCTCTTCCATCTGTCTCAACATCCTTCTGCGTTCCTCGTGTAAAGGTACCTGCCATTTTACCTAGGACCTACCCAGATAATCCAGAATGGTGTCTTTATCTCAATATTCTTAACTTATTTGTATCTGCAAAGACTCATGTTCCATATAATGTGGCATTCACAGGTTCTGGGAATTAGGGTGTGGATATATATTTTCAGTCGCCACCAATACAGCAAACGTATCAGTTTAGAATGACTGAGAGTCCAGACGTTAAGGGGCATTGAAACTCCTTGCAAGTTCTTTTAAACAGGCCGCCGTAAGATGCTCGTAAGAAAGATTGGGAACAATGAGTGAGTGAATGAGGCAAACAGGTGATGACTGGCCGCCACTGCAGAACAGTCAGGAAACCCTGTGCCCCCAGTTTAAGGAATTGAGATGTTCTTCCAAATGAAACAAAAGCCTTAAGCCACTGGGAAAGGGACAGCAAACTTTCTTATCCACAGGGACAGGGCCAAGATCCACTGATTTGGAGTGAGAGGGAAAAGCAAATTTCATCTGAGGTTTGGGCTCAAGATTCTGCACCAACATAAAGGACTAGATAGTGGCAGCTTTACTGCTAGAAGTGTTAAAGCTTATGTTTCACTTTTTTGGATTTCCTTCTCATTTAGGTCACCACAGAGCATTGAGTAGAGTTCCCTGTGCTATACAGTAGGTTCTCATTAGTTATCTATTTTTTCCATAGTACCAATAAAAAGAAGTGAAATTGGGTCTTTTGTAGAGATGTGGGTGGACCTAGAGTCTGTCATACAGAGTGAAGTAAGTCAGAAAGAGGAAAACAAATATCGTATATTAACACATACATGTGGAATCTAGAAAAATGGTACAGACGAACCTATTTGCAGGGCAGGAATAGAAAGGCAGATATGGAGAATGGACATGTGGACACAGGAGGGGAAGGGGAGGGTGGGATGAATTGGGAGATTAGGTTTGACATAAATACACTACCATGTGTAAAATAGATAGCTAGTGGGAATCTGCTGTATAGCTAAGGGAGCTCAGCTTGGTGCTCTGTGATGACCTAGTTGGGTGGGAAGGGGAGTGGAGAAATCCAAGAGGAGGGGATGTGTGTATGCATATGGCTGATTCACTTCGCTGTGTGGCAGAAACTAACACAACATTGTAAAGCAAGTATACTCCAATTTAAAAAAAATAGTGTATATATGTCAATATATGTATATGTATAGCTCAATCACTTTGCTGTACAGTAGAAACTAACACAACACTGTAAAGCAACTATACTCCAATAAAAATTAAAAACAAAGATCAGATCAGAAATGTCAGGTGATAAAATTAGTAAAGACATTAAAATATGCACATAACTATAATTCACATATTCAAGAAGGTAACGTTGAGCATTTTTAAGTAAACAGTAAAGATTTTAAAAGACCCAAACTGAACTTCTGAAATAAAAACTTCAATGTCTGACTTGTGGTTGCCGAAGGGGAGAGGGTTGAGGGAGGGATGGAGAGGGAAGTTGGGGTTAGCAGATGTAAACTATTATATATAGAATGGATAAGCAACAGAGTCTTACTGTATGGCACAGAGAACTATATTCAATATCCTATGATAAACCATAATGGAAAAGAAGATTAAAAAAAGAATGTATATATATATATATATATATATATATATATATATATATATATATATATATATATATATATATATGACTGAATCACTTTGCTGTACAGCAGAAATTAACACATTGTAAATCAACTATACTTCAATAAAAATAAAGATAAAAAATAAAACAATTAAAAAAATAGCTTATGGTTCACTGAGGTAATGACAGGATAAAGAAAATGAAATCCAGTTCAACTACTGAGTAGATTTAATCAACCCCAAACTTATCAGACTGACAGAAGAATGGTACTCCTTTCTAAATATATATACTTAACACTCATCTGTTCATGATGACTAATATTCAGTCAAAATTTATGAGACACACAGAAAAGCAGAACAAATGACTCTTTTTCAAGAGATATAGGAAATGACATAACCAGAATCAGAAAAGATACAGATGTTGAAGCTGTTAGGGGGATTTTAAAATAATGATCTTAGATATGTTAAAATATCTAGTGGAAATGGTAGACAGCATGTAAAAATAAATGGTGAACTTAAGCAGAGAGATAAAGACATGACAGGAAATGCTAGAAATTTTAGAATTAAGACATATGATATCAGAGATGAAAAATTCCTTTAAAAGACTTTTAAAAATGCTGAACTTGATAATAGTTCAATAGAACTTATCCAAAATTAAGTGTTGAGGATAAAAATGAAGAAAAAAGTAGAACATCTAAAACATATGGGACAATATCAAAATTTCTAACATGGGAGTAATTGAAGTCCAAGAAAAATAAGGGAGAGAGAATGCATAACAAGTGGCGATTTGAAGTGATAATGGTACAGATTTTTCACAGTTAATGAAGGACAACAACTAAAGGTCAAAGAAATTAAGCAAACCCCAAGAAACATTAAAAACTGGATACAGAGCCTCATCCACCAGAGGGCAGACAGCAGAAGCAAGAAGAACTACAATCCCGCAGCCTGTGGAACAAAAACCACATTCACAGAAAGATAGACAAGATGAAAAGGCAGAGGACTATGTACCAGATTAAGGAACAAGATAAAACCCCAGGAAAACAACTAAATGAAATGGAGATAGGCAACCTTCCAGAAAAAGAATTCAGAATAATGACAGTGAAGATGATCCAGGACCTCGGAAAAAGAATGGAGGCAAAGATCGAGAAGATGAAAGAAATGTTTAACAAAGACCTAGAAGACTTAAAGAACAAACAAGCAGAGATGAACAATACAATAACTAAAATGAAAACTACACTAGAAGGAATCAATAGCAGAAGAACTGAGGCAGAAGAACGGATAAGTAACATGGAAGACAGAATGGTGGAATTCACTGCTGCGGAACAGACTAAAGAAAAAAGAATGAAAAGAAATGAAGACAGCCTAAGAGACCTCTGGGACAACATTAAATGCAACAACATTCGCATTATAGGGGCCCAAGAAGGAGAAGAGAGAGAGAAAGGACCTGAGAAAATATTTGAAGAGATTATAGTTGAAAACTTCCCTAACATGGGAAAGGAAATAGCCACCCAAGTCCAGGAAGCACAGAGAGTCCCAGGCAGGGTAAACCCAAGGAGAAACACACCGAGACACATAGTAATCAAATTGGCAAAAATTAAAGACAAAGAAAAATTATTGAATGCAACAAGGGAAAAATGACAAATAACATACAAGGGAACTCCCATAAGGTTAACAGCTGATTTCTCAGCAGAAACTCTACAAGCCAGAAGGGAGTGGCATGATATACTTAAAGTGATGAAAGGGAAGACCCTACAACCAAGATTACTCTATCCGGCAAGGATCTCATTCAGATTCAATGGAGAAATCAAAAGCTTTACAGACAAGCAAAAGCTAAGAGAATTCAGCACCACCAAACCAGCTCTACAACAAATGCTAAAGGAACTTCTGTGATGGGGAAACACAAAAGAAGAAAAGGACCTACAAAATCAAACCCAAAACAATTAAGACAATGGTAATAGGAATATACATATCAATAATTACCTTAAATATGAATGGATTAAATGCTCCAACCAAAAGACACAGGCTCACTGAATGGATACGAAAACAAGACCCATATATATGCTGTCTAAAAGAGACCCACTTCAGACCTAGGGAGACATACAGATTGAAAGTGAGGGGATGGAAAAAGATATTCCATGCAAATGGAAATCAAAGGAAAGCTGGAGTGGTAATACTCATATCAGATAAAATAGACTTTAAAATAAAGAATATTACAAGAGACAAGGAAGGACACTACATAATGATCAAGGGATCAATCCAAGAAGAAGATATAACAATTATAAATATATATGCACCCAACATAGGAACACCTCAATACATAAGGCAACTGCTAACAGCTCTAAAAGAGAAAATCGACAGTAGCACAAAAATAGTGGGGGACTTTAACACCTCACTTTCACCAAAGGACAGATCATCCAAACAGAAAATTAATAAGGAAACATAAGCTTTAAATGACACAATAGACCAGATAGATTTAATTGATATTTAGAGGACATTCCATGCAAAACCATCAGATTACACTTTATTCTCAAGTGCACACAGAGCATTCTCCAGGATAGATCACATCTTGGGTCACAAATCAAGCCTCAGTAAATTTAAGAAAATCGAAATCATATCAAGCATCTTTTCTGACCACAACACTATGAGATTAGAAATGAATTACAGGGAAAGAAATGTAAAAAACACAAACACATGGAGGCTACACAATACGTTACTAAATATTCAAGAGATCATTGAAGAAATCAAAGAGGAAATCAAAAAATACCTAGCGACAAATGACAGTGAAAACACGACAATCCAAAACCGATGAGATCAGCAAAAGCAGTTCTAAGAATGAAATATATAGCTATACAAGCCTGCCTCAAGAAAAATGAAAAATCTCAAGTAAACAATCTAACCTTACACCTAAAAGAACTAGAGAAAGAAGAACAAAAAAACCCCAATGTTAGCAGAAGGAAAGAAATCATACAGATCAGAGCAAAAATAAATGAAGTAGAAACAAGGAAAACATTAGCAAAGATCAATAAAACTAAAAGCTGGTTCTTTGAGAAGATAAACAAAATTGATAAACCATTAGCCAGACTCATCAAGAAAAAGAGGGAGAGGACTCAAATCAATAAAATTAGAAATGAAAAAGGAGAAGTTACAACAGACACCGCAGAAATACAAAGCATCCTAAGAGAATACTACAAGCAACTCTATGCCTACAAAATGGACACCCTGGAAGAAATGGACAAATTCTTAGAAAGGTATAACCTTCTTAGACTGAAACAGGAAGAAATAGAAAATATGAACAGACCAATCACAAGTAATGAAATTCAAACAATGATTAAAAATATTCCAACAAACAAAAGTCCAGGACCAGATGGCTTCACAGGTGAATTCTATCAAACATTTAGAGAAGAGCTAACACCCATCCTTCTCAAACTCTTCCAAAAAACTGCAGAGGAAGGGACACTCCCAAACTCATTCTATGAGGCCACCGTCACCCTGACACCATAACCAGACAAAGATACTACAAAAAAAAGAAAATTACAGACCAATATCACTGATGAATATACATGCAAAAATCCTCAACAAAATACTAGCAAACAGAATCCAACAACACATTAAAAGGATCATACACCACGATCAAGTGGGATTTATCCCAGGGATGCAAGGATTCTTCAATATATGCAAATCAATCAATGTGATACACCATATTAACAAATTGAAGAATAAAAACCATATGATCATGTCAATAGATGCAGAAAAAGCTTTTGACAAAATTCAACACCAATTTATGATAAAAGCTCTCCAGAAAGTGGGCATAGAGGGAACCTACCTCAACATAATAAAGGCCATATATGACAAACCTAGAGCAAAACATCGTTCTCAATGGTGAAAAACTGAAAGCATTTCCTCTAAGATCAGGAACAAGACAAGGCTCTCCACACTCACCATTATTATTCAACATAGTTTTGGAAGTCCTAGCCACGGCAATCAGAGAAGAAAAAGAAATAAAAGGAATACAAATTGGAAAAGAAGAAGTAAAACTGTCACTGTTTGCAGATGACATGATAGTATACATAGAGAATCCTAAAAATGCCACCAGAAAACTACCAGAGCTAATCAATGAATTTGGTAAAGTTGCAGGATACAAAATTAATACACACAAATCTCTTACATTCCTATACACTAATGATGAAAAATCTGAAAGAGAAATTAAGGAAACACTCCCATTTACCACTGCAACAAAAAGAATAAAATACCTAGGAATAAACCTACCTAGGAGACAAAAGACCTGTATGCAGAAAACTAGAAGACACTGATGAAAGAAATTAAAGATGATACAAACAGATGGAGAGCTATACCATGTTCTTGGATTGGAAGAATCAACATTGTGAAAATGACTATACTACCCAAAGCAATCTACAGATTCAATGCAATCCCTATCAAATTACCAATGGCATTTTTTACAGAACTAGAACAAAAAATCTTAAAATTTGTATGGAGACACAAAAGACCCCGAATAGCCAAAGCAGTCTTGAGGGAAAAAAACAGAGCTGGAGGACTCCGACTCCCTGACTTCAGACTATACTACAAAGCTACAGTAAAGAAGATAATATGGTACTGGCACAAAAACAGAAACATAGATCAATGGAACAAGATAGAAAGTCCAGAGATAAACCTACACACCTATGGTCAACTAATCTATGACAAAGGAGGCAGGGATATACAATGGAGAAAAGAAAGCCTCTTCAATAAGTGCTGCTGGGAAAACTGTACAGCTACATGTAAAAGAATGAAATTAGAACACTCCCTAACACCATACACAAAAATAAACTCAAAATGGATTTGAGACCTAAACTTAAGACCGGACACTATAAAACTCTTAGAGGAAAACATAAGAAGAACACTCTTTGACATAAATCACAGCATGATCTTTTTTGATCCACCTCCTAGTAATGGAAATAAAAACAAAAATAAACAAATGGGACCTAATGAAACTTCAAAGCTTTTGCACAGCAAAAGAAACCATAAACAAGGCAAAAAGACAACCCTCAGAATGGGAGAAAATATTTGCAAACGAATCAACGGACAAAGGATTAATCTCCTAAATATATAAACAGCTCATGCAGCTTAATATTAAAGAAATAAGCAACCCAATCCAAAAATGGGCAGAAGACCTAAATAGACATTTCTCCAAAGAAGACATACAGGTGGCCAAATAGCACATGAAAAGCTGCTCAACATCACTAATTATTAGTGAAATGCAAATCAAAACTACAGTGAGGTATCAGCTCACATCAGTTAGAATGGACATCATCAGAAAATCTACAAACCACAAATGCTGCAGAGGGTGTGGAGAAAAGGGAACCCTCTTTCACTGTTGGTGGGAATGTAAGTTGATATAGCCACTATGGTGAGCAGTATAGAGGTTCCTTAAAAAACTAAAAATAGGGGCTTCCCTGGTGGCGCAGTGGTTGAGAGTCTGCCTGCCAATGTAGGGGACACGGGTTCGAGCCCTGGTCTGGGAAGATCCCACATGCCGTGGAGCAACTAGTCCTGTGAGCCACAATTACTGAGCCTGCACGTCTGGAGCCTGTCACGATAGTGAGAGGCCCACGCACCGCGATGAAGAGTGGCCCCCGCTTACCGCAACTGGAGAAAGCCCTCGCACAGGAACTAAGACCCAACACAGCCATAAATAAATAAATAAATAAATAAATAAAATTTAAAAAGAAATTTTTTTTTTAAAAACTGAAAATAGAACTACCATATGATCCAGCAATCCCACTACTAGGCATATACCCAGGGAAAACCATAATTCAAAAAGATACATGCACCCCAATGTTCATTGCAGCACTATTTACAATAACCAGGTCATGGAAGCAACCTAAATGCCCATGGACAGACGAATGGATAAAGAAGTTGTGGTACATATATGTGATGGAATATTAGCCATAAAAAGGAACGAAATTTGGTCATTTGTTGAGATGTGGATGGATCTAGAGACTGTCATACTGAATGAAGTAAGTCAGAAAGAGAAAAACAAATATAGTGTATTAACGCATGTATACGGAACCTAGAAAAATGGTACAGATGAACCGGTTTGCAGGGCAAAAGTTGAGACACAGATGTAGAGAACAAATATATGGACACCACGGGGGGAAAGCCGCAGTGGGTGGGGATGGTGGTGTGATGAATTGGGCGATTGGTCTTGACATGTATACACTAATGTGTATAAAATTGATGAGTAATAAGAACTTGCTGTATAAAAAAATACATAAAATAAAATTCAAAAAAAAAACTAATACTAAACTTTCTTTGGGTTATTTGTATGGAAATATGTTAATATAAATGTTTCAGACATTACATGAAATTCCTAAAAATCTTATATGTTCTGGTATAATGTTATAAGTCATAATTCTAGTTATTAAAAAAAACAAACAAACAACTGGATATATGTGCAAAAAATGAAACAATTCAATTTACATCTTATACCAAAAAAGAAACCCCTCAAAATACATTGTAGTTCTAAATGTACAGTCTGAAACTATGAAACTTATAAAAGGAAATACAGGAGAAAATCTTTGTGATATTTGATTAGACAAAACTTTTATAGGTATATGACTAAAAGCATGGAACATAAAAGGAACAATGCTAAATTGTACGTCATCAAAATTAAAATTTTTCATGCTTTCAAAAGCACTGTTAAGGAAATGAAAAATAGTAGTTATATACTGGAGGAAATATTTGAAATATCTAATATAGGAGACTTGTTTCTAGGATAAAAATGAAATTTTTACAACTAAATATTAATAAGAAAACTACCTCATTTTTAAAAAATGGGCAAAGAATTTGAACACACCCTTTTCCTAAGATATGGGTGAAAAATAAACACACAAAAAATGGTGCACAGCATTATTAGTCATTAGGAAAATGTAAACACTATTAGATACCATATACATATATGAAAATCACTACAATTAAGAAATCAGATGATTAAAGGTCTGGTAAGAATGTAGAGCAACTGGAACTCTTTAAATTTGAAAATGCAAAATAATACAGCTGCTTTGGAAAACAGTTTGGCCGTTTCTTATGAATTTAAACATTACTTACCATATGACCTTAAAATACTACTTCTAGCTATTTATCCAAAAGAAATAAAAACAAATGTCCACACAGAAATCTGCATGCAAATGTGTATAGGAACTTTATTCCTATGGGATATGGGAACCCAAAACTGAGGACAACTTAAGTGACCATCAACTGTTGAATGGATAAACACATTGTAGTACCTCTGTGCACTGGAATACTTAGCAATTAAAAAAAAAAAAAGGAACTACAAGGAGATATATGCAACAACATAGATGGTTCTCAAAAGATTTATGCTAAGTAAAAGAAGTCAAAGTATACACACTGTATGATTCCATTTATACAACATTAAGGAAAAGAAAAAAACTGTAGAAGGAGAAATAAGATAACTGTTTTCCAGGAGCTAAGGTTGAGAATAGGGGAATGTCTGCAAAGAGGCACCAGGAACCTTTTTGTGGTGATGGAAATGGTCTGTATCTTAATGGTGGTGACAGTTACATAATTGTATGTATTTGTCAAAACTTGTCAAACTCTACATTTAAAAGGAGTGAACTTTACTATATTTGAGTTGTAACTCAATACACTGGACTTAATAAATGAAACAAGTGAATATTTATGGTTTTTATTCTGAGCAAAATTGTAGTCTATCTCCAATGTAGTTACACTGAACTTTATTTGTAAGCAAGTAAAACTGATAATATATATCAGTTACACAATAATAGCTATTTCTAGAGGAGGAGGTAAGGGGTCTAAAGAAGAAAATCTAGAGCATTTAAATTTATCTACAGAATTTTATTTATTAAGAAAACATCTGAGGGGCTTCCCTGGTGGCGCAGTGGTTGAGAATCTGCCTGCCAATGCAGGGGACACGGGTTCGAGCCCTGGTCTGGGAAGATCCCACATGCCGCGGAGCAACTAGGCCCGTGAGCCACAATTACTGAGCCTGCGCATCTGGAGCCTGTGCTCCGCAACAAGAGAGGCCGCGATAATGAGAGGCCTGCGCACCTCGATGAAGAGTGGACCCCACTTGCCACAACTAGAGAAAGCCCTTGCACAGAAACGAAGACCCAACACAGCCATAAATAAATAAATAAATAAAAATTAAACTAAAAAAAAAAAAAGAAAACATCTGAGAAAAATATAATAAATTTGTTATTTTTGACCATAGAAGACATATTAGTTGATTGATTACTCTTCTTTCTACAGTGTTTTTTTTTTTTTTTTCAAGAAATGAAATGGGATTCAGTCTGATCTTGTGACCAGGAGGGTTCTAACAATATCATCTTTTTTCTGATAAAATGGACACAAAATAAGAATAAAATGAAACAACAAAGGAAATTTTCTGTTCTTATTCTCAGATGTGTTTCATTTTAGCTTACCTTTAATTTAAAAAAAAAAAGAGGAACTAAGTGTGATACACATTGACTACTGCTCACAAACCTGTTTCTTTTGTTGCCTAGCTATACACTGATGCTATAAGTTCCAGTCTCCACAGGCATGGGTGTATCCTTGTCATTACGTTCTGGAACAGCAGGGGTTCACACTAGTTGTAGGCCTAGTACATGTAGAAATCTCTAAGCTCTCATCCTCCATTCTATTTACCCTCTTCTGTATTAATTTAGAGAAGCCCTGTGCCCTTCTGTACTGAATTGAATAACATACCTCAAAATTTATGTCCATCCTCAACCTGTTAACGTGACCTTATTTGGAAATAAGGGCTTTGCAGATGTAATCAAGTTAAGATGAGGTCCTAGTGGACACGGGTGGTCCATTAATCTAGTAGAACTTGTGTCTTTATATAAGGACTGTGATCCTTATAAGAAGAGAAGAATTTGGACACAGAGATATACAGGGTGAATACCATGTAATGACAGAGCAGAGATTGGAGTGATGTACTTACAGACAAAGAACACCTAAGATTGCTAGTAACCACTTAAAGCTAGGAAGAAACAAGGAAGGATCCTTCCTTAGAATTTTCAGAGAGAAAGCATAGCCTTGCCAACACCTTGATTTCAGACTTCTGGCTTCTAGAACTGTGAGGGAATAAATTCATTCTGTCTTAAAGCCATCCAGTGTGTGGTAATCTGTTATGGCAGCCTTAGGAAACAAATGTATTTTGGAAACTATGTGTTGAAGACAGCAGCCCCCAAATATGCAAGGAACTGAGTATTTAAATCATGACTTCCAAGAGATTAGCCCCCAGTAAGAAATAAAATTTTAGATTTTACGTACATGAGAAATGAAATTTATTGTTAAGCTACTGAAATTTGTGGTTTTGTTTGTTGGAGGAGCTAGGGAAAGTCAAAATAATACGTTTAAGCTCAGGAAAAGACAGTGCTATGAAAATCAACATCGTTCTCTGTGAGAATATGTTCCCTCCCTACCTCAATTATCCTAACAGGCAGGCAAACTGAGGGCATGGGTATTTCCTGGAACCAAACATTCCTTAATTCCTATTTAAAAGTCAACAAAATACACATTAAAAAGAAAAAATTCTGATCTAAATCTCCATATGCTAAAAGCTTGGAATAGTTTTTCTAAATATGTCTGTGAGACTTGGATTGAAGGAAATAGTTGATCTGTGCATGTGAGAAAGCGGGGTGGGGGGGGGAGAGGGAGAAAGAGAGAGAGAGAGAGAGAGAGATTCAAACGATGCGTAGTGATTCTTGTAGATTTCGCATGACACAGCCATCTCTTAATCACACCTTCCCCAAAGCCTCTAACTCAGAAGAACAGGGGCTGCTCTGGGTTTTGGAGCTGGGGGCTGGGAGTAGCAGCTAATGAGAGACTGAAAAGCCCACCACTTAGAATACTGCAAGGGTTTGTAAATCAATGGCATAGGTAATGCATCCACAGCTTTGACAGAGCCATACATTTTCTTCTAATCACACAAAATGAGAAATATCTTCTCCCATCTTCTTTCAGTCTGAAATGAAATAAACTTATGAAAAATCTGGATAGAAAATGATACACTTTCGAACATTACCCAACTGAACCCAAAATTAACAAGAGTTTGGCACTGAGAATCATTGCACTCAGTATCTAAGACATAGAAGAACAACAAGAGCAAAGAAAAACAACAAAAACACAACATGGGGTGTATGATGCTGTTCAATCAAAACTAGTAGGAAATGTTATCAGGTTTGAATTAGGTAATATCAAAGCAACCCCTTAATGTGTATGTTTTGTGTTTTGTCATCTCCTCCTCTCCTAAATAATTGTATGTGTATGTATGTGTGCTGTAAATATATAACCTATATTCGGAAAGTAAACATGGAGAATGAAGTTTAAAATCACCTGAAAGTATATCATATCAAGAAGTGATTTTAATTCCTGTAGACCCATTTGCAATTTTAAGATTAATAGGCAAATATCATTCAAATTTTCATCAAAGTCATTCAGGCAACACATCATCAGTGTATTAATGTCATTAAATATTGCAATAGTCATTCAAAACTATTGGACTGAAATCACTGATAATTATATGCTATTCATTAGGCTGTCTCCGAGACGTGGCTTCAAATCATGCCTTCAACAACTCTTGATAATGGACAACTAATCTTCCAATAGCTAAATATAAGACTTTAGTCATCTTTGCATTATTCTTCACTCCTTACCTAAATCTTTTTAGCAATCACATTTATACTTTTCTACTTTCAATATGTTTTTGTTTTGCTTTGATTTGTTTTGTTTGCAAACACTTTCTTCCCACCAGCTCTACATATAATACCCTGTAGGCTTCCTCACATACAGCTAAGCTTACTGAAATCATGGCCACCGGCTAAGTTCATCTTTACTATCATTTCAGCTAAATTTATCCTATGGATTATAGTGTTGTAAGATCAATCGTCCTCAAGCAAAGTTCTAAACATTTCCATTGCCTATTTCATTAGATCTATATTCCATAGTCTTAATTTTTCAAAATCCTACATGTATTGGCACCATACACCTTTCCAGAATTATAGATGACTGAACTTCAATAACATTTATGCAATCTATACAAACTGGAGTAAAAGTATTTCACTAGTAGTTACTCAAATTTTCTAGCCTCTGAAATTTTGCTTGGGTAAATACATTTCTTTTTTCTATCTGAAAAGCCTTTCTTTCTTCACATATTTACCTATCAACTCTATTCATTCTTTAAAAAGTAATTCAAATATTACTTCCTTCATGAAATACACTTGGGTTCTTACAATGCACTTTGAATTATGACCTTATCAATATACTTTTCCATCAACCTAAGAGTTTATATTCCCTGTAAGCCTTTAATAGAAACTGTTTATAGTTATGTGTATCTTCCAGGGAAACCAGCACAAAGTTAAGGACATGAAACTTTCCAAACAACAATTATTTATTTGAATGTAATTTACATAACTTCCCATTTCAAACTCAAAACTTTTCAGGCTGAAAAAAAACTCTTTGACAAATAGAAAATATGGATTACATTTATTTTGTAACACTATCTCCAGCTCATTAGCGTACAGAAATGTATCACTAGAAGCATAATAAGAAACAACTGAGAATTAATTATGAAATATTCTTATCTCCTAAAAGTAGTTGGCAGGAAAAAAATTGTCTTCAGGAAATAGCCATAATTGGAAACACTAAAACCCCTTCCACTGAATGGAAGTAACCTTATCCTGTACTCTTCTGAAAATCTCATTGCCAGTTTCCTTACATATTTCTAAAGGTAACCATTAGAAGACTTAGGAAACCACTGTAATTCATGAGAGGATAAAAGCTAGCCGTGCTTCTCCTAATAGTATTGCTGTATTCTTGAGATAAAGAGAAATGTTCGGTGTTAAATAAAGACATTTAATCTATTATCTTAAATGATGCAGATTTTCTTCATTTTATACTAGTTTTTAGTTTTAATTTCATCAAGACAATTATATTTGTGTTGTTTGCAAACACACATGTCCCCTAATCAAAGCTTGATGTTTACGTTTAAGGTTAGACCAGAGAACCTAATCAGCTGTTGGCAACAGACTGATGGGCTGAAGGAACTGTGGCTGGCACCAAGCATCTGACTGAGGCAGCTTTTGTATCTTCATTAGTCTTATATTCATGTACGTATATCTGGTAAACCATCAACATCAGCTTCGTTTCTGAATATTCCATTCCAAAATTCATAATTTCCTCCTCTTCGAATTTCTCCCTGCTACATATGAATATTTAAAACTTTCTCTATTCTTCACTCTATCTTTCTTCCTCCCATCAACCTCAGCCAAAATATCCTCAGAACCTACCACACAATCCTGGTACTAGCCAGGAAACTTACTTTCTTATAAAATAATAAGGAAATTTCTGATACCCACGGCATTACCCATTGGTCCTATAATGTATCTCGTTAAGTAGAGTAGACCCACTATACAAAACAGTGGGATGGCTCAAGAAGATTCAGGTGCAGAGCTATCTGGATGGTTAAACCTAGACTGGGATGCTATCAAATTGGGTGCAATGTGTGCTTGGAATCAGCGAACACTATTTCTCACCATTAGATCTATTGTCCCATTAGAAAAAGATTTCTCTGCTCAATCCCTTGGGATCGTCTTAAGTGAAAGGAAAAATGTTTTACTTGGTAAATAACAGTGATTTTATTGAATTGAGAGTTAGCATTGCAACCTGGCCAATTTAAGCTCCTAATTCTCCTAAACAAAAAAAAAAAAAAAAAAGGAAAAAAGGTGGGTTATGGGGTGATGATTTGAGTGAACAATTCTGCCTATCAAAGGGAAATAGTGTAGCTGCTGCAAAACAGAGTTCGTGCATCCGTGTGTTTGTAGGACCTACATATGATTAGAATCCTCAGAAATGGAAGTGAGGACACAGGCAAAGTAACCAAGCCACCACAGTAAGCAGCAAGATTCAAGTAGCCATGTTTCTTACAAAAAGTTCATGGGGTGGGTGATATAGGAGCGAAGGCACACATACTGTTTACAGCCCTCATACTAGCTGAAGTTACACATTCCATATATATAAATGGAATATAAATTGAACATTTTAAATTAGCTCAGAGATGACAGAAAATAGACAGGATTTAATGAGTTCAAGGAAACAGATTAATAAATCAAAATTTTAGATTTGGAAGTGAATTCAGTAACTGGTGAGATTCGGGTTGTCTCTTCCAAGAGAAGTGATATGATTTTGGTAATGTAAAGGACACAGCTGGATTATGATAGGCAGGATGTTTCTTTGAGAAGCAGAAATATGAGAAGTAGGTATATGTATGTGGGATAATCAAAGGCTATCCTCAAAGTAGGCCTCTGAGGTAAATTTAATTTGAGTATATACTATACCAACTTTCTATATCTAGGGACCATAACATTGAGTTTTCATGAGAATTGGTCCTCATTTCTTCTTAGGGAATCTCAAAATGCTAGACTGCTGTTTTGCATGAGCAAGGTAGTATAGCCTTATAGCATAGTCACTTACCTGAATGACACCATCTGGGATATTTAATCTAATTTGAGTGATACAGAGAAGCAAAATTTGGTTGATAATTCATTACCATAGCAACAGCATTCTGTGTCCCCAGTAGTGGTTCCAGCAGTTTCTTCTAGGACTCAATGGGGCAATACCACCATGATTGGGTGATTCAAATATCATATATAGTATATATAATATATGTAGTTTTTATATATAGTTATATATTATACATAGTTATATATATTATATATATATATTCACTTACATGAATTTAAAAATACATTTAAAAAGTGTGGTAGATCATGTCAAGGACTATTAAATTAGTACACAGGTTAGGAAAATTGAAACCCATTCATACATTATACTGTTAAAGTTGGACAGATCAATTAACTCACCTGCTTTCTTATCTGTAAAATAAAATGCTGTCTCAAGAGAATTCTGGAAATTATTCCCTATTCCAGGCACTGTTTGATTAAAAAGTTGTCTTTGAAGTAGTTTTCCATTAATGTTGATCCTTAGCTGAAAATGGGATGTGATTAGAAACTCCTTTGATAGAAGAATTTATTAGCTTTAAAGTTACTAAAATTTCTGATGTGATGGTTACTTTCTATTTGGTTAGTTTATTTTCTTAAACTGAGTATTAGATTGACAGTAGTTAATGGTATTTATTCAGGGGAAAAGAGTCTTTACCGGCAACATTGAGAAACTAACTTCCTTGAAATGCACCTGGAAATCTTCCCAGACTTTGGAAACCATCTATCATCCAACAAGACTCTAGAAGATGTGTTTTGTTCATGCTGCTCTTGCTATAAATTTGAAACAAAATAAATGTGCATCATCTGCTATGTTAAAAAAGCAGCTAATGTATATATATATATATATATATATATACACATATATTTTGAATTTTTGTTTAACTTAATGTAAGATATTGGGGAGCAGTGTTTTATTGTAGAAAACAGTGGCATAAAATGAGAAAAATGTATGAGGATGTTATCCAGTTATGCTGTGTTTAAAGATAAACTTTACTCTGATATGTTTGTTAAAGAGATTAAGTTCTCTAAGCAGCATGACTAGACAGGGTAGGCTGAGCTTGGTAACTTTTGTGTCAGAGGTAAGCTGTCTCCAGGTAAGATCAATGATTCATTTGAAAGCAAAATATAAACGCTGGGCAAGACTTGCTTTGGGCAGCAGAAGAGGTCAACTTATCAGAGATAACACTTATTTAAGTGAGATTTCTCAAGAAGCTTGAGTTGTACCTGTCTTATCATTTCTAAAATACCTAGAGATCGATGTCTTCATTTTGGTATGCTTAGTGATATAATTAGGTTCTGGAGTTGAGCCATAGGTTGTTTTAAACACTGTAAAAGTCTGTATATTTAATAGAGATACTGTAGGAATTGAGGACTGTTCTAAGCTGAATTTTGTCACCCCCCCAAATTTATATTTTGAAGTCCTAACCCTTAGTATCCCAATATGTGACTATATTTACATATAGGGTCTTTAAAGAAGTAATTCAGCCAGAGGGAGGTCATTAGGGTAAACCTTAATCCAACACTGAGTTTGTCCTTACTAGGAGATTAAGGTAAAAGAAACCTACAGATGAAAGAGCATGTAAAGACACAAGGAGAAGACAGCCATCTACAAGCCAAGGAGAGATGTTCAGAAGAAACCCTGCCAATGCCTTGATCTAGGACTTCTAGCCTTCAGAACTGTGAGAAATTCTGTGTTGTTTAAGCCACCCAGACTGCAGCACTTTGTTATGGCAGACCTAGGAAACTAATACAAGAATACAGAACATATGAGTTCCAGTGTCAACGGTCCAATTTCTAGTTATTTTACCTTGCGTAATTAATTTAAGCACTTTGAACCTCAGCTTCTTCATGTGTAAAAGAAGAAAATTTAGACCAGTTTTTTTGTCTATACTTGTTAACTCTATAGTGACATAGTGGGTCAAGATGGCAAAATTTTTTAAGTTTATTTTTATCTAAATTTATATATTCAAGGTAATATTCAACTGTGATTTCAAAATATAAAAATATCTTGAGGCACACAAGCCCTCAGAAAGTACTTTATCTAGGTACCACCTTTTCTGAAAATCGAATTAAGGATGTGCTTTTACCACAAAATGGAAATGCAAAGATGGAGAACACAAAATACAAGAAAAGTTGGTAAACTAAGATGCCTTCAAATTATGGTAAGTCTAAATGAGTCTTCAGAATGTGAAGATTTATTACATTTTATATTAAATGGTTTAAAGATAGAGGGCATATATTACATTTCAAAGAAAGTGACATTCTGGACAACATTTCTGGATAATTTTATCTGAAGTTTTGTTTTGGGGATAGAGGATTAAGAAAGAATAATCTCAATTTATGTTTGAATCTCACTTTTTCTCATCTTGCCAGAAACTTTTACTACCAATTTTTATTTCTAACTCCTTTGTAGTTACCCTCTGTACTATGTTTGTAGCTATTCCTTGGTCTTTGGATACCTTCAAATATTTCCAATAAACACAAGAATATGGCCAACTAAATAAGTAAGTCTTTTCAATCACACATGCTATTTAACTACTTTTTAAATTTCTCTCTTCTTCTTCATAAACTTCTTAAAGAGTTAATTATATTTACTGTCTCTAAGAACCTAATAGAAAATGGGCCAAAACATTAACAAATAATTGACAGAAAAAAAAAAATTAAAGCAGTTAATACAAATACAAAATTATTCAAATCTCATTAAAGATTAGGAAATATACACTGAAACATTAATTAGAAAATAGTTTTGTCTTTTAGATTTTTAAAGGAAAATATTTAATAGCACATGTGGAAAAAAAATTGTGTGTGTATATGTGTGTGTATGTGAGAGAGAGAGAGAGAGAATAAAAGTTAAGAAAGATATCTTATGCCAATGAGCACAAAAAGTACCTGGGAATATATAATCATCCTAAAAAATTTAATATCTTCTGAATTGGATAGGAGTGAAATATAAAGCTATAATTATTACTAAATTATATATTGTTTAGATCTGTTAAAATTTGCTGTATTACTTTTCTAATAAACATAAGACTATTTTGAAAAGAAATATTTTTAGGTGTACAAATAATACAAAGATACTTTAACAAAATCTATAATTTTATATATATGCTATATAATATCATTTGAAATACTGTGCAAATTCCATTGCCTTAAAAAGAAAATATAAACATCAAGATACTTTTGGGAAAAAACAAAAAAGAACGCTTTTGAACCAGAGTAAACAAAAAGGGAAATGTATTGAAAGGATTCCTGGACTGCTCACAAAGTTGAAGCAACGATCCAACAGCTATGCTTTAGGATTGGTTCTGAAAAAATCTGGAACTGGAAGCAGAGATGCTTTTCTTCTCTTCCCTCTGTGTGTCTGCCTCATTCTCTCAAACAGCCTTCCCCCCATGATGATGTTATACATGACTAGTAACGGCTTTTAGTAAGGACCCATTAAAAAATAACATTCTCGTTGTCTCTAGTAATAAAATAAAGAAAAAACAAACAATAAAAAACACTCCCCAGGGATGGTCTCTGATTGGCTCTGCTGCATGGTAAGGAGACAGGTGCAACCGGTCTATATCACATGTTTAAATAATATACACACTGATTTTCTTTTTCTTCCTGATCCCCAAATGCCCCACCTCTCATTGTGCAACTTAATTATACAGTCACCAACATACTTAACCAATGATCACTAGATCAGCTTGTGGTCGGGCTCAGAGACCTATCACTAGCCACAGGCAAAAAAAGCCTCTCTTACTGACATCATGTGATAGAAGCTGTAATGATGACATATCATTACCCCCGCTAGGGGAGAGGCATGGGAGAGATCCTCGGAAGGAACTGACACCTTGATTTCAGACTTTTATCCTCTAGGACTGTGAGATAAAAAAAAAAACCTCTGTTCTTTAAGTCACTCAGTTTGTGGTACTTTGTTATGGCAGCCTTAGCAAAAGAATACATCCCTCACTCTATTTTCCCTGTAAAACTTTAAGACCTCTGCCCCCCAGCTTGCTGAGCTCCCCCGGGGCCACATTCCAGAACGTCTGAGCACCTCTGCTCCCAGCAGCTGAGGTATGCGATTCAGAGCCTGTTGCTTTTGCTTCCCCAGCCTGTTTTTGTCAGTTCATTTGCTACCACCATAAATAATTAATTTTTATATGTACGCCAAATTAGATACATGAGTGTAAAAAGAAATGAGGTTTGTTATTTCTGTGAAAACTAAATGAAATGCTTGGGAAAGATTGATAAAACTAGTCACACACAAAAAAAATACCCTTGAATTTTGTGTATGTAAATTAACTAAAAGAGTAAAGTAAAAATTATAAATATCTAAAAGCCATCTGAATGCAGATTAATAGCATATTTAAATCTATATTCCACTTTAAAGAAACTAGAAATTTTAAATGATACATATTGGATTTGGTAGATGTAAAAAAAAATTGATGCAGAAATCTTATCAATCGACTTGTGCTGAAAGCTGTACATTTAGTTTAAAACAAAATATTGAAGACATATATATGTATCTTTTTCTAAAAAGAAAATATAAACATCAAGATACTTTTGGGAAAAAACAAATAATAGTTGTAATAGTAATCTCTTTAACCAATTTCTTAGTTGACTATGGGTTTCATCAGGTTGAATTGCAGTCCCTGATTTTTCTTGGGATGGACAGGCTTGGGCTCAAGTATGTTTTACTCTAGCAGCACTTTAATTAAGAAGTAACCAACACATAGCTGATATATTTTTGCAGAGTCACCTAAATGGCTTTTTGTGTATGTATGAATACATGCCTGGAGTTTCAAGCACCAGAATGTTATAGCTTGATGATATTGCTTTTGCATGGTCCTAATAGCTCTTTCACCAATCCTGAATGTCTGATACCTCAGCACCTACTGTCATGTCCCCATTTTGTCACCTGTAATGTACTAGTTCTATTGACAGTTTCTCTGTCACTCAGGACTCGATTTTTAAAGATACACAACTCAATCTAAGCCAAAAAAAAAAAAAAAAAGAGAGAGAGAGAGAGAAATTAACTGGAAAGATACTAGTGCTTTTCACTGAAAGGAAAGTGTAGAAAGTACACTCAAGGGTAGAAAAGATGGGGGCAAAAAACTTAGCAACTGCAGGCACAGTAAACAGTGGTGTGAGCCCGGTCAGGACTCTCCATCTCTCATCTTTGCCTCTCTTTGATGTCAGTTTTATTCTCTGCAAAGGAAAGATGTTACTTTTTATGCAAATTTATCAGTTCCACAGAAATATTAGAATAGGTAAACAAATGGCTTGTATGGCTTCAAAGACAAGGTGCAGAAATGAAGCTTTGTACAGCATCTTTAGCCCTTCATTTCTCTGAGGAAATACTGGCCAGAGGACTTGGAAGAGCTCCAAGGACCCCTGGCTGGCCAGTAAGGTCACTGACCCTGAGAAGACCTGGTCAGCTCAGAAGATCTGAGAAATCACTCATAGGCGTCCTCCTATACAGCAGGTCCCTGTATACAAAGCATCGAAAGGGAACATCAGATTGGTAGGTCCTATCTTTACCCGTTGTGTTATAGGGTTCATTCAACATGACAGAACACACATTCACAAAGGCTTACAATGTATTTATACCTCAGGAGAACTTATGATCAAGTTCCTCCTTATGACGGGAACCTTGTTGCACCGACCACTACAATATCAAATCTGCTTTCTCCAAAGTGCCAGAACAATAGTTGTCAGAATCTTGGGATTTTCCAGTTTCCAACATCTCCTTCAGAAAAATAGTTTTCTTCGTGTCAAAAATTCCAAGAAAGGATGCTGATAGACTCGTTTGGTTTGCATGCTTACACTTAGATGATTTATTCTTTTCAGATAGGTCAGAGTCATGCATGAAGATGACAGTTTTTTTCAAGACCGCAAGTAAAATGGGTAATGGGGACGGAATAGCTCCCTAAAAGTAAAGGAGCAGATTAGTCAATAGAAGGAAAGGAGTCTTGGCTAAAAAGCCAAGACCAGCTACAGAAGATAGGCTGAAAAGAAACACTGACAGCTTAAAACACATAGAAAAGTGGAATAAAATAATAGCTATGGACTGAAATTTTACTTATATATGAAAATACCCATTTAGGTTTATATAATCACAACACTTTTACTCAGGGTCATTCAAAGTCATGTGTATTTTCCATGGACATCTCTATTAATGTCTGTTTAATTTCATCCTTTTTTCCACTAATTGGCTTAAAACAGACTGTCCACGAAACTATTATTTATTAACTACAGGAGAATATTTTTACATATTCTATTGAATTCGTTCACCAAGGTGAAAAAAATTCCTTTGTATTCATTTTACTGTGCATTGTGGGTGAAAATAATTTTTAATTTATCTACTGAACTAATTTATGCATGAGTTCATTTTCCCAATTGTTTTTTGCATTTCTACATGAATATTTACAGTAAAAAGAAATAATTCCTTTTAAAGGGTTGACCCATATACATCAAATGCTAACCTCGCTTAGAAATCAAGAATGGTAGCAATTTTATTTGGGAGAGATTCTGGGACACTTTCACAAAATCTTACACTTATGCCCATAAGTCTTTATAATCATCAGGCATCTCTTTAGGAGAAACACTCATAAATTAGCAAAACAAAATTTAAAATAAAAGGAGAAGTGTTTTTAAAGGTATTTGACACAGTTTTGAAAACTAAAGGCATTTTTTTTATTATGCCTGGACATTTATTTATTTATTACACCTTTATTGGATTATAATTGCTTTACAATGTTGTGCTAGTTTCTGCTGTACAACAAAGTGAATCAGCTATATATATACCTATATCCCCTCCCTCTTGAGCCTCCCACCCACCCTCCCTATCCCACCCCTCTAGGTTGTCACAAAGCACCGAGCTGATCTCCCTGTGCTATGCGGCTGCTTCCCACTAGCTACCTATTTTACATTTGGTAGTGTATATATGTCAATGCTACGTGCTCAATTCATCCCACCCTCCCTTTCCTCTGCTGTGTTCAAAGTCCGTTCTCTATGACTGTGTCTCTATTCCTGCCCTGCCACTAGGTTCATCATTACCATTTTTCTAGATTCCATATATATATATATATATATATATATATATATATATATATATATATATATATATATATGCATTAATATACGGTATTTGGAAAACTAGTAGCTCTTAATTTTGAAACTCATAGCCATTGATTTTTTCCTCAAACTGGTGGTTAAAGCCTCTTGCCTAGGGCAAGGAGAGCAGAGAAAGAAATTCTTCAAAGTACCATCTTAGGCTGGTTTTGAAGCACCAATGACAGTTTGGCATTGCTTGTGGACTTGAAGTTCACAGTTACTCAGTCCCTACTAGATTGATAAAGGATAGGAGAAAATATGTGAAAGGAATTGAGCAGAAGTGTAAAAGCATCTTATTTAGGTCATTTAAAAATGTTAATGTTCAATTGCTTGTCTGTCAACTTGAATTTTTAACCTACTTTTGTCTACATTTTTTGACAAAAAATGTGGGAAATCATACAAAGACAACTAAAGTCATCTGAACCTATAGCCTCACTTGTATTTTAGAGGCTGACGAAACCATTGCCTGGCCCTCATCTTCTCTCCCTCTCACAAGGGAACAACTGAAGAGAGGAGCTAGGAACTGCCAATGATAAAATATTATATTCTTTGATTTTCTGGAGGCAGAGATCTAAACTCCAACTTAACTGGAATTTTTCATGAAATTCTTTCAAGACTAATATACGATTAATCCATTTTGATTTACAGTCTGACCAAATTTCCTAAGTCCTGACTTCAAGTGATTCAGGAATTTCTGTCAGAGTTGACTACGTGAAAGTGGAGAAGAAAAAGAAAAATCTTTTGTGTGTGTGTGTGTGTGTGTGTGTGTATGAGGAAAGAAAATGGCTCAGCAATAAAATCAGAAATGGATGTAAATGTTGCAGAAAAGGGAGTGGACAGTCAGGGTATGTGAGTGGTATGGTATGGCTAGAACTCAGGGCAGCAGCAGGACAGCTTATCAGGTTTCCAGCATGTTGGGTTTGAGCCTTTTCAGCAGGACGTCCAGGCAGAAACTTTTGCTTTGTCTTCTGGGCTGATAGAGTACCTTGGATAATTCTGAGTCATAATATTTATTCCACTGAGTTGGAATCATAGGTTTATTTATTTATTCTTTGATTATACTGTGAGCTGATTAAATCCAGGAACCATGTCTTCTATTTCTTTTTTTTAAATCCCAAGGACATAATAGGTGCCCCCTGCCATTTTTTGTTTTGTTTGTTTTGTTTTGTTTTCATTTGTCAATGAGAATAGCAAGACCAAGGGGTGGTGAGGATTAATGAGTCGAGGTCTAAGAAGTGTTTAGAAGAGGGTCTGAGTCATAGACTTAATAAATGTTAGCAATTACCCTTATGCAAATTGCTCATTCCTCATCATATAGTTTTTACTTTTATGAGAGATGAAAAATTGCCAGAATAACTTTCTTGGTTCCAAAATGATGTTGAATGCCCTGGTAGTTCATTTATGAAACTGTATTGATGTGAAACAAAGATAATTAAAGTATTAATTGTCCATCTTATACTTTTTCTATTTTAATCCTCGTGAGGAAATGATATTTAAATAAAAATTGTAAATCTCACAAATATTTACTTATATAATCTTATAACTATACAAAATAGGTTAATCATGTTTCAGATGCTCCAACAGGATTTTCATGATTAGAAATCTTACTTGTAAGATTAGTGTGTCTCCTCCTACCCCTGCACTTCTCAGTAGTCTTCTGATATTATCTTCAGATCCTTTAGGGACTACATAAACAGTTCTAGTTTTTAAATTGCGTAATTCACCTTCTCATAATTATTCTCTACATGTATGAAATGCAATTCATACTCAAAAGATAGAGAAAACTATGTAATCACAACGTTTTCTGCTATTGCCATGCTTTTAGTGTTAATGCCAGGGCCCAATAAATAGATAAAAAAGTAGCTGGCCTAAATTATCCTAAAAATTTGGCAAAATACTTTAATTCATTCAGTTTTCCACATCTTTATTTATTGTTAAACATCATTTATTTACTCAATAATGTAAATTAATTCCTATGAGGTGAAATCCACTAAGCTTAATACATTTATGAACATAAAGTGCACAATCGTTAACTACCTATAAGGATTTTACACAAGAGAATGGAGGAAATGAGAATGTAGGAAAATAAGGCAAGAATGTATAAAATGTTAAGCAATATGAGAAGTAACCAAGCCAAAAGTAATTAAATAAATGAATGAATGAAATGGTACAGGTCAAAAGTGAAATAGTGTAGGTAAAATGTACTATTAATTCATAAAAACTGGGCTTTCTAAGTCTATTTTTATGGAAGAAATATAGATGACAAATTCATGGGAAATTATATAACTCTAACATGTTTAAGGGCATCCTAGTCATTTTTTTTTTTTTATCTGACAATTTGCTAAGAAATTTTTATACCAATTTATTTAATAGTTGATAGTTATGACTTTTTTGTGAGAACTTTCTTCTGATAAAGTTACTGAAGTTTAAGATACGTGACTTGTTTAAGATCACAAATCTTTGAAGGTTGTGGAGGTAGCATACAAATATAGGATCCTAATATTTCAAAGTCTATGTCCAGCTTTCACCACCCTGATACCTTCTCACCTGGGTTGTGAAAAAGTAGCAAAATTTGAAAAGGTAGAATAAAGAAAATAGAGTATTCTGAGAAAAGCAGAATAAGGACTCGAGCAAAGTACAGAATTGGAAAATACACACACACACACACACACACAATACGTATTATGCTAGGACTTGGGATGCAAAGAGGCAGACCAAAATTCAAGGAGTAGTTGAGGAAAAATACTTAATAAAAATTATGAAATTAAGTTCTACAGTCAAGAGACCTAAAGGTCACCTTTATGAATCACAACCCAATGTGAAAAAGAAGACTCAATGCATGTACATAGTCAAGAAATTAATAAAATAAAGTAAAATCAAGATCAGACCAGGGTGATCAGAGTCACCAAGGAAGGCTTGTCCTCTGTAAGTCAGGTGATTACATGGAGGTGTCAGAAGGTAGGAAGAAAAGACAAGGTCTGGCCAAGAATTCAGGATTACAGCAAGCGACTGAGTAACAGTCTCAAAGCACTGGCATCAAGAATAAAATAGGAAATTATTTACAAGCTGTGTGGATAACTTCCATTTCTCTAGGCTCCTGGAAATATGAAGGACATTTATTACAAAAACATTCCTGGCTTCTCATCACACCCTTCTCACTTTCTTCACCATGGAAAGAAGAAAACTGTCTTATCTGATCAATGACTTAACCTAATTTGGAAGAAATACCTGAGCATGTTCTGCCCAGACCTTCCCATTTCAGAATCAGTGGAAATTCCAGAGGAATTTTTTTTTTTTTCTCTCTGTATCCAATGACCTACAATTTCATGTGGTGCAGTGGTAAAGTATTAGTGAACTCATTTGTCTACAGAAGTAAAGCTACATTCTCTGATGAATGTATGATTAATAGAGCTGGCATTTTGATCTCCATCAGATCCTGCTTATTTCTCAAAGGTTTTGAACTTTGGGGAGAGGAGTATAATTTATTGTCTCCATAAAACTCCAACCAAGGAATTCATATAACAATGAGTATATGCCCAGAGCAATGACTATTCTGTATCTAGAAGTGAACTGCCTGGAAAATGTTGATATTTTACATGTTACGTAATTCTTTACAAAAATCTATACCTATACATTTATTTTACATGTTTTACATTGCTTTCAAAACAATCAAAAGGCAAGCTGGGTAGGGACAGAAATTCCCTAAGATAACATTTTTGACAAACCTCAATATTTTTTAAAAACTATTTCCTCTGGGCAATATATGACCATTCCTACTCCACTGTGGGGTTATTTGAGAAATGAAACAGCAGAGGCAAATAGAGATAAAATTTATACTTGATTTTGATAAACTTGACTGGGAAAAATATTCTGGATCTATATCAACAAGCAATTGGTTGCTGGTACTTCTCCTCTGAAGTAGACAGATTTATCCACCCAATTATTAGCAAACTAGACAGCCTGAAAGTTTCCCTAGGGAGACAGAGTCACACACTACTAAAAAGACACATTCTTGCTGGAGACAGGTCAACTGGAAAAGATAGAATCTGGAAGAAACATGCTCAAGGCTTTCTCCCCAAATCCAATCAGATATCACTTTTCCCATACAAAGGAGAGGGTATGGGACTGAGCAAAACTGGGAAGGTTCTTCCTACACATTTTTTGTCCTTTTTTTGTTTTCTCCTGTGGTCCAGAGTGGAAGTTCTCTATCATGTACAGACATGTGAATACATGTAATGTGTTCCTTACAAATAGTCAATAAGTCAATGGGTGACTTCAAGTTAGTGCCTTTCATTCAGCTAATTTTTGTTAAATTCTGCACCCTTCACACATTAGAAAGCTAATTATTTCCACCATCAAATTACATTGAACAATCTCTTTACCTTGTAGTCATATTTACAGTCTTATTCAGTCATTTTAGTGCTTTTGACCTCACATTCATGACTCCACATAATTTCAGGAAAATTTATGACTAGAAAATGTTCAGGTCTGCAAGGCCAACTCATCAGTCTAAAATTTTAGTCTAGAATAAAAGTGTAAAAATATTTCTGAAATTTAAAGGTGATCAAAGCCTGCATCTCATTGCAGACGAACTTAATTTGCAACTTTAACCATTAATCATATTGTGAATTATAGGAATAGGTAACAGAGAATAGGAAGAGTTCCTTGCCTCTAAAATCATTTATAATGAATTAGTTTATAGGAGCTTTCTGTGTAAGTGAAAGTGTATGCAAAGCATGGATTCAGAATCTAATTTTTAAATGAGTTATATGGCCTAAAATCCAACCAGAGCCTAAAAGGCCATTTGAAAATGTGACAAGTGAATATATTGATCTCAAAACAAAAGTTATGGCTAATAAATGATATACAACTTATCAATTTGTTACAATGTCAAGATTCATGATGACATTTTCTTTTTCTGATCAGAAAGAGGCTTAACTGCATTCCAAAGTGAGGAGAAAAAATTATAGTAGTCATAATTATGTAGCTTGCTATATCTTTAATGTAGAATGAAATACCTCATTTGACAACTCTATACCAGATGGAATGCATATTTTTTAGAAAAGAAAAAAAAAACCTTAAAATGCTAATCTATAAAGTCTTGAAAGAAAGGCTGATATTTTGGTTTGAGACTAACGTGCTGGGAGATTGCCAAAAGAAATAATTGAAACGTTACCCTTCAGCATATCAACAACTTCATACATATCCATTTTCAATTCATTTAAAATTCAATTTTGGCAGAGCAAATAATTGAAATTGACTAAGTTGAGGAATTCTATATTAACTTAGCATTGTTAAACACAACGCCAGTTTCAACCATAGTCTCTCACTCAAACTCTGCTGTTCCTTCCAGAAATCCATACCCGTGATTAAAAGCAGATACCAACTCTGCAAGTGTAACAAGTTGAGTAAAGATGAAACAGAAAGCTGTACTTTAGAAAATGTACCAATGTCAGACTATTTTTAGGTAGTTTTCTTGGAGACAAATTTTTTTTTTTTAAATCACCATTAGGGGTAGAAGTGGGTTGTGATCCTTCAAGGAAATGGTCAGTTTTATTCTCAGTCTTCCTTAAAAAGCTTGATTCCAGAGCAAGATGTGAGGACTAGAGAAGGAGAATCTACGTGAGGATAGCACCATAATTATATATTGCTCCCTTCCCCTATCTCTTCGAGTCCCCCCTACTCCCCTATACCATACTGTCTTTTTGACTAGAAGAAAAGAGAATGTGATGCAAAATTCACAGACCCTTAGATTACCTGTGCTGGACATAACTGTGCCCGTAGGAGATGTGATAGGCAGAGAGCCGGAGCGTGGTCCACTGAGGACACAGGTTCTGCAAACACCATTAGTTGACCACCTATACCCTTTTGCATAAGGTCTCCTTCTGTGTCCTATTGAAACAACTCCCAGACACTTATTTGGATCTTACATCAAGACAGAGCTATTCAAATTCACTCAGCTTCAAGTAATTATTTGCTTCACTTTCATATGTTTTTTTTTTTTTTTTCCCATGCATGAGGCCTTGTGGAGGATTTCTTTTAATTGATGCAGTTGGATTGCGTGACTGCCATTTTAATCTTTGCCAGACCCTCTGCTCTCCTTGGTTACCTCCAACTGTGCACTCACTTAAATCTAGGAAATTTTTTTTTTAAACCCACAAAACAAAACAAAAAACTAAGAAAATCTACAGCTCTTTCCTCTTTTCTTGCCTGTTTCTTTCCTTTTTTTTCATAAATTTATGTATTTGTTTATTTTTGGCGGCCTTGGGTCTTTGTTGTTGCACGTGGGCTTTCTCTAGTTGCGACGAGCGAGCGGGGGCTACTCTTCATTGCAGTGCATGGACTTCTCATTCCAGTGGCTTCTCCTATTGTGGAGCACGGGCTCTAGGCGTGCGGGCTTCAGTAGTTGTGGCGCATGGGCTTAGTTGTTCCGCGGCATGTGGGATCTTCCCAGACCAGGGCTCGAACCCATGTCCCCTGCATTGGCAGGTGGATTCTTAACCACTATGCCACCAGGGAAGTCCTTGCCTGTTTCTTTCAATGTCGGACTGAAAGGCACATGGAATAAGTTCCTTGAATTCACTAACTTCACACATCTTAATCCTGTACTTAAACATAAAACAGAGAACTATATTTAAAAATAATTGTTAAAAGCTTATTTCTTTTTTATTGTTAAAATCCTCTCCCTTCCAAATATCCCTTTATCAGAGTCCAAGAAGAGTTAGACTAGACTTTACCTGAAGTGTGAAGATGAGAAAGTCATTCGTGGAGATGAGCCGGCCACAAAAACAAGGCACAGGGTTAACCTCATAGAAATCTTCGTCCAGGGTTGGCTGGAGAACTACATAAAGCATCCTTCTGTGATGCATACTTTACCCTCAATCCATGATACTTTAGTGGAATAGAGTTAGAAGTACTACTTGGTTTCAGTTGGATTGTAGTCATTTTTAAAATGAAGGGTGACATGCTTGGAGATAACTGAGAGAGAGAACCATCTTTCTTCACGGATGTCATACACCTTAGTGAGGCAAGAGCTGACACTGGAAGTCGGATGCAGAGAAAAGCTGTGCTCTGCAAAGCGGGGTCTTGGGAATGGCAGCAGCACCATGAGTGTGGATGTTCTGGCAAGGTAGCAGGCTCGAGCGGAAGAAGCTGCCATAACTGTCTCAAAGTATTTGAGAACAGCTCCCTAGGGAATGCTTACGTTTCTGGGGAATGATTTAAGGAAGGAGATGGCCAATTTATAAAAATCGAAGTGGTAAGACCTCCTACTAATTGTGACAGAGAGAGAAATGGGGACTATGTTTTTTGTCAGAAGCTGTTGAGACCTGGGACTTGGAATTAATGTACGATTTGATTTGGAAAACAATTTACTTAGCATTAGCCTATATGAGAGATTAGTATAAGAGGAGTCATAAAAGTATATGGGGGCTAGAATTTGGAGCCCCTTAAAGGCCAGATAGTGAGCTTGGCTGCCATTATGGAGGTAGCATGAAAAAAAAAAAAAAAAAAAAAGGTGTTTAAGGCAGAGCAGTGAAGCTCTAAGATTGATCTAATTAACCATCTATGTGGAGACTGGGTAGATAGATGTGCATGGAAACAGGTAGGAAGACGGACCAACACTGGCACTTCCAAGATGCTGACGTGGTAGCTCAAGCTATAAAATGTATGCTAAATATTCATTAGACATTTACTTACTCTTAACTATTAATCATACAGTATCTGAATGCCAGATGATCTGGAAAGATGCAAAAAGAAACAATCATCTACTTAATACAATGAATAATTGACTTTAGAAGGCAGGCATGTAGCTAGGTGTCACTGTTTTGTTGTAAGCATTATTGTCTCACTACTTATTCAGGAAATATTTACTAAATGTCTAGTATTAGCCAGGCACTTTGCTAGCCAACTGTGATAGGTGTGGAATGAAACAGATGACTTATGTCATGAATTGTACATATCGAAGCAAACTTACCTGAAAATTTGTTGTGATGTTCTCAGTAACAAGCCAGACAGAACTGTTATTTGCAAAATGCTCATGCTAAAATGCATAGCTGGACATACACACACACACAGAAGGTAAAATTTCTTAGGCAGTTCTATAACCAAGCAAAAGGATCATGTGCCTGCAGTGCAGAAAGCCAAACTCTGACAGTGGGAGTTTACAGTAAAGTAAGAATTCATTGCAGGGCATCCAGCAAAGGACTGGGAAACAAGTCTCAGATCCACTCCAACTTGGTCTTTGAGTTAGAGGTATCTGAAAGGGGAAGAACAAAGAAGCTAGGGTTAATCATCATCTTGTGACATTTCTGTGATGTGTCTTAATCTTAGTTTTGGGAGTCAGGATGTCTCTGGTTTACAATTCTCTGGCCAGGTGGTCCATGGCTCGGTTAGCTCATCTTGCCCTGGAGAAACTACCTGAGTTTGTAAGTTAATGATGATACTGATAACAGCAATTATAGTACATCAGCAGTGTTATCAACAACAGCAATTTTAGTCATCTGACTCTGGTTAATTAGTGTTCAGTTAGCACAAAATTGAAGTCAAAGGGGGCAAGAAAGACAGTGAAGTTTTGGATAGAGAGAATAATTATAGACTCGGTAAGGGAACTTGATTTTAGGGGGACTCGGTTTCAGTTCACTCTGTAAAGTTATGTGATTGCACCCAAGGTGGCAGAACAAGAGCTAAAGACTTCTGTTTATGAGACAATCAGGTAGATATACTTTTCCCTATTTCCCCAACTAAGTATAAGTAAATCCCGTAGACATTATACAGCAAACATAAGAAGGCTGAAAACCCTGGAAAGAAAAAAGCAGACTGATAAGGAATTTGGAGCTGAGAAAGGACCTGATGGAGAGTTTCTTGAGATTTCTTTTTCCCTATATAATCCTAAAGAAGCTGTAACCTAGCAGGGCCCTATGGAGCCATCCAAAGACAGACTCCCTCCCCCTGCCTATTGTTTGCAGAAAGACCTTAGCCTTCCAGGCTGATTTTTCACAAAGGCAGAAGCAATTAAATGGAGGAAAGATAACCTTTTCAACAGAGGTACTGGAGGAATCAAAATAAGCAAAAAAAATGAAACATGACCTAAGTTTTAAACATTATACAAAAATAAACTTGAAATGGATCACACAATAAAATGTAAAACATAAAACTTAACAACTTTTAGGAAAAAAAAAAAAAAAGACACTATCTTCAGGATCTAGAGCTAGGAAAAGAGTTCTTATAACAAAAGCATGACCCATGAAAGAAAACAATTAACTCCTAGGAAAAATGCACCAAAAAAGAAAAAGAAAAAAAGAAAAACCTATGACATGCTGCCAGGTATGTGTACAGGATGAAACTTTATACACCTAAAAGAAGAATGCCAAACTGAGGTCGTAACAAAAACAAACAGAAAAACAAAGTGGTCCAGGCTGTGTCAAATTATGGGAGCATCAGCTGAAACAAGCACAGAATTTTATAAGGGTGGGTAGTCAAAGAACAATTCCTAAGGAGTTGTAAGCTGAACAATTCCCAAGAGTCTCAAACTGCTGGATATGTTTCATTCTGAACAGACAGGGTTAGAGAGACCTCAGAAACACAAGGTTGTGCTCATGAAAGGCACCAGCATAGTTATGCTTTAGTGGTAGGGTTAAAACAGTTCTAGGTTACTTTAGGCCCTCCAAACAACAAGAACAACCTGAAAAAAAATCTTAGAAAAGATCAAGCTGATCTGCAAGTAATTTTAACTGTTGAAATAAATGCAATAGCGTTGAAAAGATAAGAGATAAGCCAAACATTCAAATGATAACATCCACAATGTTCAGCATTTAGTAAAAAGAGACAAAAGACCAGTTCAAATTTGTTTGGGCATAAAATGAATCTTCTCATCTCAAGCAAAGCAATTTCAAGGGGCAGGGATGTCCAAGAATTCAACTCAAAAGAGGACCCTTCTTCCTTTCCTTCTGGAATCTATTTCCGTGACAGAAGTTATAGCTATTTGTAAGCCCAGGATAACAAGCTTTGAAGTTTTTTCACCAGAAAAGAGAAAAGAGCAACAATACCTCTTCTAATCCAGGTTGAAATAATGCTGAGAAAAGAAGGCCGTCGATATTCTTGGTTCAGGATATGACATAACCACTTGGATCAAATCATTGTGGCTCTGGATGTAAGGTGTTATGACTGAATGAACAGGAGTAGAAAAGTATTGTGCTATGTCAATTACAATGCAGAAAAAACAAAAGCTTATATAACTTCGTTAGAGAATAACTTCCTTATTTTCTTTCTTAATGTATATGTTTAGCAAATTTTGTCTTGTTAAGATGCCTTTAATCAAGATAATATACCCACAATAACTAATTAAAACATATTCTTAAGTACGCAAAAAGGAACTGAAGTCTCTAGACTGTAAAAAAATAGGTCAGTTTCTAAATGTGAGAAGGAAGAGTTGGTGTTTTTTTTTGGAAGGAACATGAATATTATTAGAGAGAAAATGCATTGGACTTGAAAATGATCCCTTTAATCTCTCCCTTGAGCACGTTTATCATGCACACTGGAAAAACAATTTAGGACTTAAAAAATAAAATTGTAAAGTGTATTATATTATGTGAAAATAAGTACATCTGTTAGAATGTTTAAATTTGAATATCTTGCCTGTGTGCATTAAGGCTTTGGAAAGATTTGATTATGATGGTTGTTAGGAAGTCTTAGATTTTGGAAGGGACTACTTTGAATCTTATAAGTAACAGAATTAAAAAAAAAGAAAAAGAAAAACAAATACAGACACAAAGCCTTTCCATTATGATTGTTGCTATATGGTTGTGATTAATCCTTACCCTCAGTATCCCATGAAATACTCAGAAAATACAAGCAAGATGCAAAAGTCACATTAATGTAATACAACAAGAAAAAGAAAGAGATACATGGTAGAAGGTTGCCTGCTTGGTGATTGTAGGAAGTAAGGAGAAATACAAGACAAGCAAAGCAATGAAAATGTGGGTTCTAGTATTTTACGACACTCATTTGTGACTTCTGGCAAGGGAAGAAGTGTGACTGACTCCAGCTTATCATGGAAAATGGATTCTGTGTAGTCAGAAAACCATGAATTGAGAACATATGAGAGAGAGGCCAGAAACTGGGCTTGAGGCTGTTCACAACCATGGACCCCTGTCTATTAACTGAGAAGAGCAACTGTTTTTCCTCAAATTACTTTCTCATTTCATGTACGTGTAGTCAGAATCAAGATTTGAAAAAAAGTAAGGGTAATCCTCTTTAGTTAAAGAAAAAAACAGAGCATTTTGTAAGATATGAAGGGAAACTAAATGCTCATGGCAAAACATCAGAGGCTAAGAAATCTGTAAGAATCTCCTGAAATGCTAAATCTTTCGCTTTCACAGTGATCAGAAGAAACTTATCTACGTTCTTTGCTATAAAATCAAAGACCTCGCCTATCAGGAAATAGAACAGGTAGTGGAAATTTCCTGTGACCTGGGAATACAGCCCTCCCATCATCCCCCACCCAACAAAGTCATTTGAGGGAACTCTGTGCCTTTCTGAGTCTGGAACCCACCAGAGGGGAGCTCATCCATTTGCATCTCAGTTAACTTGCTTACTCAATGTGAAAAATCCATCTCTCCTCCAAACTGCAAGTCATTTTTTCTCTTCAAAATTTTACTCAAACTCTGCCCATCATCTCTGTAGTAGTTCTCAAAAGCCTCTTGTCTAGCAGGCTGCAGTCCTTCCTAATGAGTCCAATTTTACTGCTATTTATTCCTCATGGCAAATGGGGAAAATATGCTCTGGGTGCCAAAATCTCTTGGCTAAAAAATATTTTGCAAACATTGCAACTGGAGGAAATTCACTCATAGTATTTTCCCATGCTGCTTTTTACCATAAAATTTTACAAAGAGTAAATAGAATAATTAATATAGTTAGGTAAATGTTTCCTGTCAGATTCATAAGAAACAGTTTTGAAAATGACATTTAATTCCAAGCTTTAAGAGATCTGATTATCTTTAAGATTGTGATAAGATTTATAAATTGGGTCAATATTAGCTTCACCGAAAGTTTTTTTCAACTTTTGAATGTGTATTTCACATTATCATACAATCTGTTCATAAACAAAGGTTTATTGATATAATACAATCAGAAATAAACAGAAGCAGTGTCTCTATTGTTCCATATGACTGATGCGTGCATTTAAATGCTATAGGGATTAACAGGAGAGAATAATTCTGACTAATATGATATAAACCAATGTGAAAATACTAAAGATGTAGTACATTTCAAATATTCCTTAGAGGGGAAATATAGTATATTTCTCTAAACGACCACTTAAAATTTTCAATAATAGAAAAACTGCTTTTATAAGATATTATTTCCCTGTTTACATACCTTTATCAATCACTCAAGGAAATCCTCGAAGTTTTAGTGAGGGTTTGCTGGTGGTTTATAGAACTGAGTGTTCTACTCATGGAACCACGAATGGCAAGTGTTAAATGAATGGACCAAGAATCTATTTAAGATGATTAGCTAACTAGGTGACATTTCATAAATGAGGAGACTGAGACTGAAGGAATTAACTTTCCAAAGTCAAGGTCAGTCTGAGGTTATAAATCTTCTCTAGGGTGGCCTAATTCTCAGGGTTTTTTTTTTACTTAAATAAGAACGATGTAAAGTCAAGTATCCTCTAGGTATGAGATTATATGTCTTAAGTTTCCTTTATACTATCTGATTTTTACTGAAGTGAATTACAAGGGTAGAAGTATGCAGCTGTTCTTGGGCACTGCCCAAGAGCTTGGGTGCAACAAAATATATATATATTTTGACAATTTAAATGGCAGTTTTTAGAGAAGAAAAATATTTGTCTTTGTTTTATCCAGGAACATTGAAAGATAGCCAATAATGTATCAAGATCAGATATAGCAAACTATGCCAAACCTTACATTTTGTAAAATCTACTTTTCTTTCTGCTTTGGAATAAGTGAATCCTTTTCTTTACGCACTTTTGAATAATTTTTTCTATCATTTGATAGAAAATGATTCTATCAAAAAATGTGCATATTGTTCATATAAACATTCTCTATCCTTCAGTCACTGCAATCTTTAATTCTCATGACAACAGTGAGTAAATAGTTTTATCTTATAGCCTTTTAAACTATACTCCTCAGAATATTTTTATCATAATTTCCTAATGAGGACCTATTGCAATTAAAATTTTGAAAACAATGATATATAAATTCAGAAGGCATAAATAAGATATTTAGAAAAAAAAGGAAAGGAGAGCAGTCTAAGGAAACGTTAAAACCATTTTCACAAATTAGATTCTTCAAAAAGGAAAATCACTAAAATTGTAGAAAACTGAGACAACAAATAAAAATTTCAGTTACATGTGTAGTGATGACTATGTACCAGAAACTGTGCTAAACACTTAATCACATTTAAATCTTCAAAAACACCACAGGAAGCCTTTATTATTACCCTGATTTTATAAATGAGAAAAATGAGGCTCAAAGCTGTTTATTCCTCATTCATTCATTTATTCAACAAATAGTCACTGAATGCTTGCTGTTTCAGTAAACAAAGATATGCATATCCCCTAAGGTCAAGGAGTTTACAGTCTAGCAGGGAAAATAGGCACTAAAAACAGGTATATTTCTAGGTCTCGATAAGGATTAAGAGGAAAATGTAGGCAGAATATGGAATGGTGGGTAATAACATAAAAGTTGGTGTCACTCTTTTAAACAGGTGATTGGTTTGACAGCTCTAATATGCTAGTATCTGAGTAGATATCTGAGTCAAGTGAGGCAAAGGATCATGGTGATGATTAAGTAAGAACATTTCAGGTAGTAAAAATACCAAGGACAAAGACCCTGTTGGCAGATTACCAAAAGTGACTCCACTGGTAAATAATGGGGCCAAGGCTTGAATCCTTTCCTCAGCTGTGTTCTTATCAGCTACACAATAGCACCTTATGGAATTTTAGTGCCTTCTCAGAGACATGAATTAAAGCACTGCATATTATGAAGACATATTATAATAAAATGTATGATTTGCTTTAATATAGTGTAATATAATGTATATTTAGCTATATTCTTATTTTATTATAAAGCTATTGATATATTTCTACTAATGAGCATTCTATGTTTGAAAATGGTTTAAAATGGTAATTTCCTGTTCCTATGCATTTATATACTATGGCTACATTCTACTTTAAGAAATTTCAGTATTTGATTATTGAGATCTAAATAAAACACATCTTTTTATCTTAAAAGATTGCTTAAATTATAATTTTCAGAAAATATTCACTCCCTTAGTGCATTTATCTTTATTTTTGGCCACTAATGGAGCTCCTGGACCCAATTTCAAAGTGTGTGTGTGAGGTTTGCTCACACCTCCAAGAATTCACACATCAGCTGGGTGTTCTATAATTCATCTCAATTCTGACACTATCTACCCAGATATAGCATCAGATTCCACAGGTTAAGGCTTCAGTCCTACAAGACGACCCCCCCCACCCCCCCACTTCAGACACCAATCACAGTTTCAGGTTGTCGTCTCTACTTCTGATCAACTGGCTATAGATTGAGGGTTCCAACAGTACCCTCCTTGGACTTCAGATGTAGTCAAAGTTCAGGTTGTTAAATCATAGGTTTCAGCCACCCCTTCCCTGGGTTTCTTTAATTCGCTAGGGAGGCTCACAGAACTCTGAGAAGCTTTGTTCCCAGTGAATCTGAGGTTCTTGATGTCTCATCGCAGAAAGAATTCAGTGAGAGACAAAGTGATAGGTAAGAAGTGGATTTATTTAGAGAGAAACACACTCCACAGAGTGTGGGCCATTTCAGAAGGTGAGAGACCCTTGGGAGAAACCCACTGACAGACAGGGTGTGGGTTATCTCGGAAGGCAAGAGGCCTCAAAATAAGGCGTGGTTAGTTTTTATGGGCTGGATAATTTCATAGGCTAATGAGTGGGAGGATTATTTCAATTATTTCGGGGAAGACACAGGGATTTCCAGGAATTGGGCCACCTCCCACTTTTTGACCTTTTATGGTTGGCCTCAGAACTGTCATGATGCTGGTGGTTGTGTCATTTAGCATGCTAATGTATTCTAATGAGTGCATAATGAGGCTCAAGGTCTACTGGAAGTTGAATCTTCTGCCATCTTGGACCTCGTCGGTTCTAACCAGTTTCTGTCATGTCCTGTGGCTATGTCATTCTTTTAAAGGTTGTGCCCTGCCCCATTCCTTCCTGTTTCAGTTTTACTTACTAGGTCACTGGTTTATTATAAAAAATATATATAACTCAGGAATAGTCAGATGAAGAGATGAATAAGGCAAGGCAGGTGGGAAGGGCCTCAGAGCTGCCCTGTCCTCTCCAGGGTGCCACTCTCCCCACATCTTTTTGTGTTCATCAATCTGGAAGCTCTCTGAACCTTGCCCTTTAGGGGTTTTATGGAGGCCTTATTATGTAGGTATGATTGATTAAACCATTGACCATTAGTGATAGAACTCAATTTTCAGCTCTCTCTCCTCCCAGGAGGTCAGGGGGTGAGACTGAAAGCTCCAACCCCCAAACCCCAGTTGGATACTCAGGCAACCAGCCCCCAATCTTAGGTGCTTTCCTAAAGTCACCTCATTAAAATAACAAAAGACACAATTATTTTTCTCAACATTTAGGCAACTCCAAGGATTTTGGGAGCTGTGAGCCAGGAACCATGGATGAAGACCAAATATATATATATAAAAAATATTTTGGTCATCTGAATAACCAAATATATATTTTTCTTATAAATCACAATTTCACAGTCAGCATGCTATTACGTTTTCAGTGTAAAATATGCAGGGTGTAAGAGGTAAAAAAATTTCTTCCTCCTGGTTGCTTGTCACAAATCTCACTCTGAAAGAAGTGTTTAACAGGTCAAATACCTGATAGAAGATGTTGATAAATGGTGGATTCTAAATTGGTCTCTAAAAAGTACTATTTTAGACTCCTTTCTGCAGTGGAATTTCTCTGGTTTCCCATTACTTCACCAACATTGGATTACTTCAGGCGTTTTAAGTTTCAACAATTAAAAAGCAAAAATAATAGCTTCTGTTCTTTTCCCTTTGCAATTCATTATTAGTGAGGTTGAACTTTTTTTTTTTAATAAATATATCAGTCATTTGTATTTCTTTTTCTGTAATTGCTTATTAATTTTTTTATTTCTCTACTGGCTTGTTCGCTTCTTTATACGTAGATGTATGTGCACACACACACGTGTATAATACATGCTTACATATATAATATTAATACTTCAGATTATTATTAGTATTAAAATATATTTATCAATATTTTATCATTTAACTTTTTAATGGGATTTTGTACAGATATTCCAAATTTATAAATGGATACATATTTCAAATTTCCAAGGTTTAATATGGACAACTACAAATTATGACAAAATATTGATTTTCCTACAATGTCCCAAACTAAAATTTTCACGATTATCTGTCATTTTCTGTTTCTACTATCCATGATAATAACTTTTAAAGTCTTCACTCTCAACTGGACAATTGCTATAGAGCCCAGTCAACATTTTGAATTAATCTTTTCTTTGTAAAACATTTTATACATTGTTATTTAGATGGATTTTCACATGGTCATATCATTTATGTACAAATGTTCATGGGATATCTTATCATTTTCTTCAGTAGCTTCTCCCCACATGCTTTTATTTATTTTTCCAAAATGCTAGTGAAACATCTCACAAAAAACTAAGTGAAAAAAATAAATGAGTTTTATGGTTAAATAGGTTGAGGAATTATTGTATAATATATCTGTCCTCTGCTCTTATTCTGATCATTCCCTGAGACAGTCACAAGTCATATTAAAAGCTCTGAGAAGTCTTGCAGTAGAAAAATGAGTTTACCAAGCATTTCCCAAATTTATATAACTATAATATTTTTTTTCATTACAGTCGTAGACACCCAATACAAAATCTCTGGAAAGATTAGTCTGAAGAGAAAACTTAACATAATGGTAAATGTGCTCTACATTTGACCTCAAAATACCTCTCCATTTATACCACCTTCTATGTTGCCAATACATTAACACCTAATCATAAAAACACCTACCTTTCTTTGCTTTGAGTCCTTTCTTTATATGATACTGGTTTACCTGGTGCTTCATTTCTCCATGTCTCCTTGTTGGATGAATCTGACCTTCAGCAGAGGTTTCATGTAAACAACAATCCTACATGAAGACATTGTTTCCTCAGTTGAAAAGTAATCTTGCTTTCAACATGTGTAACATTTTTAGAACGCTCGTGGTATCTAATACGAAGTGGATGTTTATTGGTAAACCATCTTGCCTACAAGTTCATTTTTTGCAATATTTAGGTCATGGTACTTATCACAGCACATGGTAGATGTTCAGTTGGATTTAGAACTAACACACTGTGTGGTGGAAGGAAGGTAGGTAATACAACTGCCTTGACTTCTCTCTCTGTGTATTAACTCTTCCTTTCTCAGTTACTTATTCTTTTTCTGATTAAATCTTCTGATGTGAGAAGTATTTATTAGTTCTAGTTGCTTCCTCGAGGAACAGATAAGAGACAGAAAGCAAATTTTTCTTCCAAAAGAGGAAGGTAGTCAATACATTAGTAAATTTAGGTCATGATTAAATTGGCATGAGCTATTCATTCATGTCTTAAAAGTCAATGATTTTAATGGTGCCATTGAAATGAGTTGGACAACCTTTACTAAGGTGAATTTGTTACTACATTTTGGATATAGTTATGGAATACACAGATTACGATACAGAGCAGGATTCTGTGGGGCTCCTGGGCACAAAAGCCTTCCTGTGTCCCCCATTTCTTTGACTACAGGAAATAGGCTTCATTCAGCCTCCATGACCTACCCTGAGTTCCAAAAGGCAGGTTCAAACAGTTGTTAATTAGGGAAGGGAGGGGCCGAGGGAGGAACAGTCAAGAGAAACAATAGCGCAGCCTTGGGGCAAGGTCCTGGTTCCCCATCAAGGGATACCACGACAATATCTTCGAGCTGTTTTGCAGATACTGGAGAAGTTAACGGTTAACAAAGGTATGCTGCACACAAGCTCATGGACCCCAGACTACTTGGAACCAGAACTTTCATGACGCTGACCCCCACTTACTTCACCACCAACCAATCAGAAGAATGTCCACGAGCTGATCACACCCTCTTTGAACTATTACTATAACACTTCTCACTACTCCCTCCAGGTTGTGACACACAGTTTTGAGGGCATTAGCCTGCTGTGGCCCCGTTTGCCTTGCAAACAATAAAGCTATTCTTTTCTACTTCACCCAAAACTCTGTCTCCAAGATTTAATTCAGTGTCGGCGTACAGAGGCCAGATTTGGCTTCAGTTATCTTCAGAGTCCTCTTCTAATTGAGAAGCTATAACCATTAATGATAAATTGCTCAGATAATAAGGGATTTATTTCTAATATAAGACAATTTTTATATTCTGTGGCTTCTGCTCTCTTTGCCTCTTCCTATATCTCACTGACTTCATGTTGTTAAAAAGAAAACCACAGTCCCAAAGTGGAGTCATTTCTGCTAGGCCACGTCAACAGACCTGGGCTTAGGGCTTGATGCTTAACCTAATTAAAACTTCAACCTTTCCCAGAAATGTAGTCTTAACCTGTCAGTCAGGAATTTTCTGGTCAGCACTAATAAAGTAATCTGTCACATGGGCTTTTTTCATCCCCCAAAGATGAGATAATCTGCCACATAGACCCCTTCCTTCCCCCATAAGTAGGTTATCTAAACCTGAAATAACTTTTTTTTGTTCTTTACTTCCTTTTCTGCCTGTAAACAACTTTCCCTTTTTGTAGCTCTTTGGATCTCCCCTCTACATGCTATATGGGAAACTGTCCAATTCATGAATTGTTCAATAAAGCCAATTAGATTTTTAAAATTTACTCAGTTGAATTTTGTCTTTTTAACAATATCTTTTGCATTTTGGCAGAAAGATCTAAACGTGGGATGGTAATAAAATGTTATGAGATCTGTATGATTTCCTAATAATTTTATTATTTAAAGATAATGCCAAAAATTAAATAAAAGCTGTGTTTATATGTAAGTAAAATAAAGAATTGGAAAAGGCAATATCTTAGTTTCCTACCATACTGGTAATTCTATAAATTATAAAGCTTTCCAAAAACTTTTAAAAGAAAACAATGGATTTGGCAGGAATGAGTACAATGATTAAGAGCATGAGCTATGTAATGGAGCATCTAATGTTGTTTTACATCTTTACCTCTTACAAGCTGAACAGCAAAGGACCTGTGCATTTAATTTATTGGCATAAAATTGTTCATAATAGATCTTTATAATCTGATAAAATAAAATTCATATTTTAAGGCAAGACAAGAAAAATTTAAACAAAAATTTTCTCTGTCCATTTGAGCCTCCTCCCTCCCCTCTAGTGTACATTGGGCATCTGTATTATGCATTAACCAGACATCCCCAATGGCAGAAATACCTGCTCAACCATAAAGATCAATTTTTCGTCTTCTGGCACCAGCCATGTGACTCCTTAAGAGATAACATACTTTTCTCAATCCTGTAAGGTGTCACAATGACCCACCACTTGCGTTGTACATGCAGACATCTTTGGTGAACTTTATGTACAATGCCAATATATCATTTCCCTTAAAGACAGTGATTGGTACAGAACAGACTGGGTCAGATGACCTGGGGGGACACTGGGCTGCATCTAATGGAAATTCTTAACTTAAATACTTACTTATGACCTTATTAATGTTACTAGCTATATTACCTGTATCCTGCCTATTTTACAAGACTATTGTTTCTTACATTATCAAATGTGTGACCAAGCCTCCAATAAAAAACATGATGACTAGGTGACTTGAGACGATGGATGGAATATATAGTTCTATAAGATCAAATGATCATAATAGTGTAACTCTAGTTATGAGAAGAAGCAACGAGCATTTTCCTGGACCATTATTGACTAATAAGACAGGCAGTCCAGAGGCTTTTGACTACTGTTAACCGGGCCTAATCCAGTAACAGCACATTGAGTGGCTTATCAACAAAATCCTAGCCTGACCTAGTAATGAGCATTCCTAGTGCCCTGGGACAAATTGGTCACAAAGTGCCTCCCAAATCTTGATCAAAATTAAGACCAAAATGGAAGGGATTGTAAAATAAAGAATGCTGCCCACCGTCCAGTTTACAAGAATCAAGTCATTAGCCATTGTAGTTGCTGACCTACAATACACCCTGAAAGGAATGCAGGACAAAGATCAGTATGAGATATTTTGTGCTCTGGGAAAACTGTCAAAACTGCTCTCAGATAGTTAGGTATTTTCAGGAGAAAATGTTGTGAACCCAGTTTCTTACATCTTCCCATACTTAGAAAAACACTAAGATATTTGTTCCTTGGAAATAGCAGTAACCTACCACGATGTATGCTAGATTTCATGTACCGCTTTGCCAAAATGACGTATATACGCGCCTCCCCCCTTATATATTTGAAACAATCCTCAGAGCTTTATGAAGACTGTCTCCCAAGTTATAGTTCTCAGATTACCTTGATGAAAGTTTTCCATTTTTTTCTTAGATTAACTATTGACTAATTTTTTATCAACAAATCCATTTAGTGTCTATTAGCATATTCCCTCTATCATTTCTGATATCAGTAATGTGTATTTCTCTCTTTTTATCTTGATCAATATGTAGATATTTATTGATTTTCTTATTCATTTCAAAGAAACAGCTTTTGGTTTCATTACCTTTTCTATTCTATTTTCTCTTTTTTTTTACTTTAATCTTAATTTTGTTAATGTTTTCTTCCTATCTACTTACATTGGACATAATTTGGTCTTCTATTTCTAATTTCTTAGGATGGTAACTTAGAAGATTGATCTTCTAACATAAACTTATATTTGTTGCAAAGTACTGCAACCCATAATTTTTAATAAGTTGCATTTTAACTTTTATTTGATTCAAAATATTTTAAAATTTCCCATGCCATTTCTTCTTCTTTCTAATTTATTTAAAAGTATTCTTTACTTTTGCTCAGTTTTATTGAGGTATAATTGACAAACAAGCATTGAATAAGATTTAGGTGTACAGCTAATGACACAGGAGTGTTATTTAATATACAAATACTCATTGATTTTCAAATATCTTTATTTAATTAATTTATTTCATTATTTTCAGAGAAGATGTTCTGTGTAATAACTTTAATTTAATTGAGACATTTTTTGATGTTGGTTATTATCTATCTTGGTGAACATATTATCTGCACTTGAAAAAAATACATATTCTGCAGTTGTTGAGTGGAGTGTTCTATAAATATTCACCAACTCAAGTTGGTTGATGGTGCTAAGTCTTCCACATGCTTGTTGTCTATCTCATTTATTGAGAAATGTTGAAATCTCCACTGAAAATTGTGAATTTGTTTGTTGTGTTTTCCGAACTGTTATTTTTTACTTTATGTACTTTGGAACTCTGTTATTAAGTTTACAAATAAACATTTTGGATTGTTATATCTTCTTGATTAATAATTAATCCCTTATTATTGTGAAATTCCTCTCCATACTTATAATAATATTATGATTTGAGTCTGTTTTTTCTGATATTTATGTAGCTATCCAGATTTATTATGATTAATTTTTACTGTCACATCATTTTTCTTTTTACTTTAACCTGTCTTGGCCTTTAATTAAAATGGGATTCTTTTAGACAGCATTTGGTGGGTTTTGCTTTTTAATCCAGTTTGAAAACGTCTGTCTTCTAGTTGGAGAGTTTAGTCCATTTACACTTAATATAAGTATCATATGGTTAGATTTCAACATACTATTTGGTTATTTGGTTTTTTACCTAATTGATTTTTCTATATTCCTCTCTTTACTCGTCTTCTTTAGATTTATAACTGGGTGTATTTTAATAGTGTATTTTATCTCCAATATTACATATTAAAAGCCCTCTTTGTTTTAAATTTTAGTGGTTGCTCTCAGATTAATTAATATGCATTTTATCATATTATAATCTACCTTCAAATAATAACATAGCTTTTCACATATAATGTAAGTACCATACAACTTTGTACATTCATTTATCTTCTCCCATCCTTGTGTAATTTTTATCTTACATTTTAGTTCTACTTTTAGTTCTACACATTGCACATAAGTACAATAATACATTGTTATTATTTTGCTTTAAACTGCCATTTGACATTTAAAAAAAATTTTAAATTAAAAAAAAATTCTTCTTTTTCCTCCCCCACAAACTTGCTATTTTGGAGCTATTTTTTTCTAGGACTCCATCTGGTGTTATTTTTCTCCTCACGAAGAACTTCCTTTAACATGTTCCATAATGTAGATTTGTTGGCACTAAATTTTCTTATAGTCTCATCAAAACTGTTTGGATTGGTTAAGGTTGTTCTTTAGTAGTCCCCTCCCCCAAAAAAACCTTGCATGTTCAAAACTATTCAACTATCGCATTTGTTTTTGAGGACTATTAAGTTTGTCCTTGGTTCACACATTATTTTTAAAAAGATCTTATAACTATCACAACATTGTCATCTGTTCTTGAATTTTGCTATGGAGGTGTCAGGGCCTAATTTTCTCCTCCTTTAAATGCGCCTTAATATTTTTGCCTGGTTGCCCACAGGATTCTTTAATTTTGAAGCTTAGTAATTTAAGTAATGTGTATCTCAGTGTTCACAGGTGTGGGTCAATTTTTTTATGACATATTGGATGTTCTTTTGTGGAGTTTCTAGGCATCTTTTATTTTAGAAAATGTTTCTGAATTATAAATACACATTTTATTATAATAGTTGAATTTAATTTCAGGGATTTCAATTTTACATATATTGAATCAATTTTGTGTTTTATACTTATAATTTCCTCTCAAATTAAAAAAAAAATTTCCAACACATTTTGTTTACTTTTCTTATTTCTAGCTTCTATATCTTATTGTGCTTTCCTTAATGCCTTTTCATCCATGCTTGCTTAAATTTTATTGTATTTCTTTGAAATAAATCTTACTTTTTCTCATACATCTTTCTTGAGTTCTGCTACCACAAATTGAACTAATTTTTCTGTCTTTCAACAATTCTTTAAATCCTTTCATTTCTACTTTATGTTCTTACTTTTTAGAAATGATTGCTTAAATTTCACACACAAAAAAATGTAATTTCAAATGTCCTTCTCTACATGGCAACATTTATCTTGCGAGTAGTTCTTTATCTGTTACTAAGTCATACTCTTCCGTTTCCCTTATTTATAAAATATTTTATATAGACATTTTATCAACTCCTTTTAATATTCATTATTGAAGAGGCTGGGTTTCCTCTCTACTTACAACTAAGTGTCTTCTATAGAGACTCAATTGGCTTTTGTCTTCCTGCAATTAATTTGGAATCTATAATCTTGCCAACATTTTTTAAAATATTTATTTATTTGGTTGTGCTAGGTCTTAGTTGCAGCCAGCGGGCTCCTTAGTTGTGACATGCAGACTCCTTAGTTGTGGCATGCAAACTCTTAGTTGCGGCATGAATGTGAAATCTAGTTCTCTGACCAGGGATTGAACCCGGGCCCCCTGAATTAGGAGCACAGATTCTCAACCTCTGCACCACCAGGGAAGTCCTGCCAACATTTAAATTTGCATATTTTTTTGTTTTTCCTAAATTTCCACAAGGATGAGGGGGAAATGTTGACTGAACATTCATGTGCATATTAGAATTATCTCTTTTAAAATGTTTATCAACATGTGAGTTTATTTATTTTTTTCTATTACAAAATAAACAACTTGATAAAATTTATACATTTTTAGGTACTGCAGACCCATGGGTTCTGCATTCACAGATTCAACCAGCTGAGAATCTAATGAACATCCATGGACCTAATGAACATTTGCAGATTTGAGCATCCATGGATTTTGATATCCACAGGGGCATCCTGGAACCGATCCCCCAAGGATACAGAGGGATGACTGTAATCTCAAAAGTACTTGGAACTCCTCACTGTATTTTCACTGGCTTTTTCACCTTTTGACTTCTCATCGTATGCTTTTTGGAAAAAGTTTCCAATCACTGAATTAAGTGGCAATAAAATCCCAGCAATTTACAGAACTGAGTTTACTACTATATCTGAAGTCCAAAGTCCAGAGTCCTTCTACCTCAATCACAAGGATTGCACATTGTCTTCTTGTATTGCACTATTTTTCTCAGGCTTATTTAAGGATTGACTATAGACTGTTACTGTAAAGTTATGGCAGTTTTTCCTTTTGTTTTTAAAGTCCCCACCATACATATACATCCATTTGAGAGAGTACTGAATCCTAACTACTAGATCACCAGGGAGCATCCATATACATCCATTTGTGTTGTCATGTTCCAGAACGGCTACTGAATGCCAATTGTTTTGGAAGACTTGTTTTCTGTTTCAGAAATATTTGAAGATGGGGGCTGTGGGAGACATAATGAGGTAGAAAGCCTGTAGGCATCACTTCATAAAGCAGGCTGGTTAAGAGAAATATATTTGAGAGTCCCTGCTTCAAAGCCCCTATGTGGGAATAATTGATGGGCTAATATAAATTCTAATTGCCATAAACAAAATCAGCATAATTGGAAGATATTTAAAAATATTTGCACTAACATGCTTTAAGTCTTTTAATAACTTTTAACTTTTTCTTCTTTCCATATTTGCATATTCACACATTCCCTCTGAAACATATATCCCATTGAAGATATATTTCAAACTTAAATTTGTTTTTATTCATGGGATTTGAAAGATATAGCAGTGACTGGGTCATAACTTTTGCCTGGTGATTGGATTCATTTTATTTCCATGGTGATTAACATGGATCCCATTTGCCAGCCTATTAAATATAACTTACGTTCAACTACTGGAACTGGAGCCAGATTTTTGGTTAACTGTAATTCTGCTGAAAAGAATTTAAATGTGGGAGTCCCTAGTAAAGCTTGGCTTGTTGAGACACTTAATGACAGTACTTTTTCTTACTTTTCTCATATCTACCCCACCACCTCCTCACTGCACACATCAGCCTCTTCAGTTAGGATAATTGATATGCAGCAAGGCTCAAAGGTTGATAACCAAGATAAATGATTGGCCATGACCTTCATTTCTCTGCTCACCTCCCTTAGATTACTGGTCCACCAGCTTTTCTCTGTTTTCTTAGTGGCAAAACATTGAGGTAGTTGCATTTTCTATTTGTGAGTTACTATTTGCATTCATAAGAAATGGTTAAATGTCCACTTGGACCAGCATTTTTTTTTCTGTATGTGGATAAAAATCAGGCAAAAGGGAGCTGAAAAATTTTGCATGGTGCATTCACATTTATCAGAATAAGAATATAATTTCTGTGTGTATTTAGTGAAGCCTGAGGGGGAGCTTTGAACTAATTCAGGTAGGTGAGAACTTGATCTCCAAAAGACATCAATTCCTTAAGAAACCAGCTTTGCTTTGGAGGGAAAAAATAATTTTCTAGTTTGGGGAAAGGAAGGCAGGGATAAGGCAGGAAGGTAATAAGAATTTCTTAACTGAGTGAAATCACACCATACTGAAGACATTTGTTTATCTAACTAGACCCTCAAGATTGAAACTGCATACTTCAAAACTTTACAGCTCCAACTTCCGCATATTCTCCAATGTAGCTCAGACTTTTAAATATATATATATATATACACACACACACATATATATGGTTTAATGACATCAGTGTATAGCATTTTATAGGTAAATGTCATAACATTGCATAATAACTGTAAAAAATCTTTTTTTCTGTTATGTAACTAAGCTCAAAGATGTATTGATAAATGGGTAGTTCTAGACTTTGCATCTTAAACTCTGATCCTGTGAGCAAATACCCAACTCCTTGTTATTACACCTTACTACTTTACCTAATCTTCTGTTAAGCATGCTCCCCCATCTGCTTAGCTCCCATACAGACACTAGAAGTCATCTATCCCAAACATTGTTTATGCTACAAATGATAAAATTGAACTCCAATATGGTACTTACTTGTCTAAGGGTACAGAGCCAATTAGTCATAGAATTGAGGAAAACACAGGAGTCACCAGATGTCTTGTTCACAAAGTTGTGTGTGTGTGTGTGTGTGTGTTTTAATCCTGGGTAGTGGGGAAACAGGGGTGGGAAGAGAATGAAATGAAATAGTATTTACTTCATTGTGGGAATGTTCTGTAGAAGATATAAAAAACATTTCTTGAAATATAAAGGCAAGGAATAGTTTCTCCTCCATTCTCAACTTTCTGCTTTTCCCATTCAATCTCTTGTTCTTTATGTTTTGAAAAACAATCTTACTTTTTCTTATCAGAAATAGTCGAATTTGTTAGACGTTTCACTAGTTTTGCAGGCTTCACTCGAATAAAAAAGTAACAGGTCCTGAAGTTAATAGCTTTTGGACATAGAGGGTCTTTTGCCTCCACTTTTTAAGAATTTCCCATGAACAATTCAAAATAAGAAACAATTTTGGGGAGCAGCACATAAAACATGGAGAATTTCATGGCCAGAATAGCATGTATATTTTATATTTCTCTCTGTTTGCTTTTCCACTCTACAATTGATCGTGTGACTTAGTGATTTATGTGGCATATAAATTTGGGCTGATGGTAGTGGTGAGCCCTTGGTGTAGGTAAGAAGGCAATGAGAGAATGCAGAGAGTGTAAACAGTAATGAAACTGATTATAATCTGTCTGATTTTAATTAACACCATGAACTGGCAATTTTGAACAATTACAATGATGAAATACACCTCTGTGCCAGGGTGGCCAGCTCCCACCATCTGCACACCCGTCAATGCACCACTGGCTGAGAAATAATTGATATCACTTCAATCACTTTGGCTATTTGGAGCTTAAAATAGATTCATTAGGGAAGCTCCTGGGAATAATATTCTCTGAGTTCTTCCACTTTCAAACATCTTTGTTTTCACAGCCTTCATAACTAAAGATAAGATAGACTAGATGCAGAGCCTTTAGTCACATTTTCTTTCCTATACCAACTTAAATGTGTCAATTCACTGCTTTCTGGAATAGAGAGGTACTCTTAGAGCCTGACACCAATCTGGACTTAGTATTGTTTGGATATCCAATTGATTTTTATTTTTGGAAAGTGGGTAATCTTTATATTTATGTTTTTCAATTAGAAGATTATTTTTGAGCAGTTTTAGGCTTATAGGAAAATTGAAAGGAAAGAACAGTTTCCATCTCCCCACTCACTCTTCCCCTTCTCCTGTTTCCCCAATTATTAACATCTTGCACTAGTGTGTGCCATTTACTATAATTGGTGAGTGAATATTGATGGATTATTATTACGTTAATGTCCATAGCTTACATGAGGCTTCACTTTTTGTATTGTACATTCTCTGGGTATTGACATATGTATAACAGGTATCCATCATTACAGTATCACACAGAATAGTTTTACTGCCCTAAAAATGCTCTTTTATTGTGTCTGTTCAATCCTCCCTTCTTCCCCACCACTGATGTTTTTACTGTCTCCATAGTTTCGCCTGTATGTAGTTGTTTTGGAATGGCTTCTTTCACTTAGTAATATGTCTTTAAGATTCCCCTATGTATTTGCATGGCTTGATAACTCAGATATCTTTTTACCACTGAATAATATTCCATTGTCTGAATGTACCACGGTTTATCAATTCACCGATCCAAGGACATCTTGGTTGCTTCCAAATGTTTGGCAATTATGAATAAAGCTACTATAAACATCCGTGTGCAGGTGTATGCATGGACATAAATTTTCAACTCTTTTGGGTAAATACCAAGAAGTGAGATTACTGGATCACATGATATGAGGCTGTTTCGTTTTGTAAGAAAGCACCAAACTGTCTTCCAAAGTGGCTGTAACATTTTGCATTCCCACCAACAATGAATCAGAGTTCCTGTTGCCCCACATCCTTGTCAGCATTTGGTGTTGTTAGTGTTTTGGATTTTAGCCATGCTAATAGATGTGTAGTGGTATCACACTGTTGGTTTAATTTTCACTTCCCTAATGACACATGATATTGAATACCTTTAAATAGGCTTATTTTCCATCTGTATGTCTTCTTAGAAAAAGTATCTGTTTAGATCTTTTACCCATTTTTTAATTGGGTTGTTTGTTTTCTTATTGTTAACTTTTTAAGAGTTACTTGTATACTTGGATACAAGTCCTTTAACAGATATGTGTTCTGCAAAGATTTTCTCTGAGTCTGTGGGTTGTTTTTTCATTCTCTTAGCAGTGTCTTTTGCAGAGCAGGAGTTTTTACTTTTGAAGAAATTTAACCAATGTTTTTTTTCCCTTTTGTGCTTTTTGCTTTATGTATTGAAAAGTCATCCTCAAATCCAAGCTCATCTAGATTTTCTCCTACAGTATCTCCCAGGAGTTTTATATCTTTGCATTTCATATTTAGGTCTGTGATCTATTTTGAGTTTTTTGAGTTCGTTTTGGTGAAAGGTGTAAAGTCTATGTCCAGATTTTTTTTTTTTTTTTTTTTTTTGCATGTACAGGTCTAGTTATCCAGCACCACTTAGTGAAAAGGCACTGTTTTTTCCATTGAATTGCCTTTGCTCCTTCATCAAAGATCAGTTGACTATATTTGTGTGGGTCTATTTTTGGACACTATTCTGTTCCATAGATCCATTTGTCTATTCTTTCACCAATACCACACTGTCTTGACTACTATAGCTTTATAATATCAGTCCTCCCATTTTATTCTTCTCCTTGAATATTGAATTAACAATTGTGGGTCTTTTGCCTCTCCATGTAAACTTTAAAAGCACTTTGTTGATATTCACAAAATAACTTGCTGGGATTTTATTTGGAATTGTGTTAAATTTGTAGACTAATTTGGGAAAAGCCGACACCTTGACAATATTGAGTCTTCCTATACATGTAAATTGAATGTGTCTCCATTTATTTGTATCTAAAATTGATTTTTCTAAAAATAATCTAATAGTTTTACTAAAATACATTTCAGAATTATCTTAGGCATATGATCTGTCTTTTAACTATTTAGCTATTTTTATTATTTTATGAATATTCTATTGAATAATAGTTTTTAGTATGAGTCCATTCCATTGCTTTTGTTTTATCTTTTTGAACTGTTAGTTGTATGTTGGCCCTTTTTTCTACTTTCTGTATTTATTACTTTGTCTCAGATTCACTTGTATTTCTCCCTTCATTTATTTTTAAATTTCAAAAATGATTATCTCTATCTTATATAACTACAACAGTATCCATTATATTTTCTCTTGTGCTTTTTCTAATTTTTGTCTTGATTTCTCAAATTTTTTTCTTTTTAATGTTTTTCTGAGTTTTGTGTCCCCTCTTCTCAACTCATTCTTTAGATCAACTTCCTCATTTTGAGTTTTTAAGAACATCTGATTTATATTATTCTTTCATAATTTCTATTTTTAATGCATTTAACTCATTTTTAAATTTAGGTCATAATTTTATTTTGTGGTTTTGTCTTTTTAAAGTGTTTCATTCTCTATATATACTTTATTGTGCTTAATATCTGTATATAGAATTTGATTGCAGTTACTTTTGTTATGGGTTTTAGTGAAATAAATTTTTCTGTACCATTAGAAGGGAGGACAGGGGCAAGATAACTTTTCCATTTCTAGTGCTCTAGAACTCTCTTGTATCGTTTTCATTAAGTATTAAAAAAAGGGGAAAAAAATACTTGTTACTTTCTGAGATCTGCCTTATCTGCTTCTTCCCTCACTTTTATCTGTATCTTCTGTTCTTTTTGTCCTGGATATTTTACATATCATTTTTCCTTTAAATTAGGCTTTATTCTGGAAGAAAGAGTACTAGTTTCTAAAAATGCCTGGAGCTCAGACTGCTTTCAGAATTTACTAGGATTCCCTTGTATTTTATTTGCCAACTGGATTCTCCTGAAACCCCTCTTATTTTCAGCTGCTGTTCTCAGAGATGTCTGTGTGCTCACTAGAAGAGGGCTTCTCTTCTCTTGTCCATCAGATATGTCTTTGCATTTCCCTGCTTCCTAGTACACATAGACTCACAACACATGGGTCTTGTAGCTGCCTTGCTTTGCTCCTACCCACCCATATGCTGCCACCAAATTTTATTTTAGACATCATCTTTGGGTTTTTAATATTGATATCCTACTTGCTCTGCTTATTTTTATTGGAGGATTAAGGGGTTTCAGGAACTATGCCACTCTTGCCACCATCTCCCCAGAATTCATTCATAGACCATGTAATATTCTCTTAATGCTACGTGGCTCAAACTGTATCACTCTCTCACTACTTTGCACTCTTTTCTCAGTATATGGCATTTATTTGTTCACTCTTTCAACAAATATTTATTGAGTGCCAGGCACTTTGGGGACACAGGAGATTTAGTAGAGAGCAAAACTCATAAATCTTACATTGTAATTGTGGGAGATAAAAAAACAAGAAAATAAACAAGCCTCTGTATAATATGTCAGAGAACAATAAGTGTTATGAAGAAAAATAAATAAAATTGGATATGCAGAATTAAAAGCACAGGGAGAAAGAAAACTCCTTATTTTAAGTAGGGAGGCAGAACAGATCTCCAGGATAGTTTTACCTTTAAACAGAGACTTGAAAAACGTGAGAGAATGAGATTTGTCGCTCCCCGGATGCACAGTGAGTGAAAATTTCAAACAGAGGAAATAGTAATCCAAAATTCCCTGAGGCTAGTGCATTCCTGAAGCACAGTAAAACAGCGAAATATCCAGTATGCATGCACAGGAGTGTGTGAGGGTTGAGTGTAGGAAAAAAGCCATAGATGTCAATATGCAAATCCTGCAGAGTCTCACAGGTCCTTACAAGGATTTTGGATTCTATTTTGAGTGATATGGGAAGCTACTATAGAGTTTGGTGCAGATTAATACCATGATTTGGCTGATATATTAAAAAAAAGGATTATCAGTTTTGGGGAGAATACACTTAGGAAAGCAAAGGCAGAAGCAATGTAGACCAGAGATCCGTTATCAATCCATAGCAATATTCTAGGAGAGGTTATAAAGCTTGGCTGAGGGTGGAATGGGAACTAGAAAAGATGGTAACAAGTGATGAGAATCTAGATATGTTTGAAGGTAGCAAGTATAAGATGGTGACCTTGATCTGAGAAAGCACCGCTGAGTGTTGTATCTTTATATCCAGATCCCATGTAGAAATCTTCAAGCGGTCCATATGAATGCCAGACACATAATTCCCAGTCCTTGTTTGGATGTCCATTTGAAGCACTCCCAAATAAAAAAGAATAATAATTGTTATCTTTACCTTGCATCGTTCAGAATAAGTTTAAAAGATAAATGAATAACTATCCCAGAGACTCTTCTCATATTCTTTTTTTCCTTTTTCTCAAATGTTATCATATCTACAATGCTCAGAAGCCTCTAATTTTCCAACTCTCAAAAAGCTTTTTCTCCATTCCCAGCTCAAGCAGGTTCTCTCTTTTTCTTTTACATCTCCCCTGTCAACTCTTTGTTACAAAATAGATATGGCTTCTTTCATCAAGTGCTTTCCCTTTCTCTCTAGTCTTTTTACCTTATGGACCTCTCTATCTGCTGATTTTGCTTTTCTGCAGCAGAAAAGAGAATGCGCACTCAGGCAGGGCTCACATTTGGAGGTAGGGGAGAGGGGAAGAGGTGCACAGAGGAAAATGAGAGGAAGCAAATGATCAAAACCCTGCTTTTCTTTATCCAGTGGCTGGAGATATAGTAGGAGCATTACATATTAATCATATCCCTTTTTCCTTTCCTTTTGAATTTATCCCATCACAGTCTTTCTATGTGGCATGATGGAATAATCTGTGGCAGTCTAACAACTTAAGAAATCAAAAGCCACTTTTGTTCCCTCAAAACCACCCCATATGTGGACTTCTGGGAAAAAAATGACATTCTGAAATGCTAGGCCAAAGACACTGTATGAAATGCGAGTTTAAAAACATTAGGGGGCTTCCCTGGTGGCGCAGTGGTTGGGAATCCGCCTGCCAATGCAGGGGACACGGGTTCGAGCCCTGGTCTGGGAAGATCCCACATGCCGCGGGCAACTAGACCCGTGAGCCACAATTGCTGAGCCTGCGCGTCTGGAGCCTGTGCTCCGCAACAAGAGAGGCCGCGATAGTGAGAGGCCCGCGCACCGCGATGAAGAGCGGCCCCCGCTCGCCGCAACTAGAGGAAGCCCTCGCACAGAAACGAAGACCCAACACAGCCAAAAATAAATAATTAATAAATAAATAAAATTTAAAAAAAAAAAACATTAGGGAATATATGTAACTCTTATGTAATGACATCCTTGCTGTCCTCTCATTCTGCTCTTATCAGCCTTATATTAAATGTGTTTTCAACAATCTCCAATATGGAGGGGCAGATAGTTTTAGCATAAGAACAAGAGGGAGTAGGGTTGCATCTTGGCCCTGTAGACCCTCTCAGGTCAAATTTTAGGGAGGACAAAAATTTTCAGAAACATGAGATGATTCTTTTTGAAAGCAGGGGTCTTCGATAGAGGATCCTACTTTTCTCTGGCAAAATTTTGAAAGCATGGAGCAAGGTGAAGTATTTCATGATAAGACCTGAGAAAAATGTAGCAGTGTTTTCCTACAGAGGAGATGGTGAGAACAGCTTTATGAACGGTCTGCAGAAAGGGAAGAAGAAGCCAGTGTCCCAACAAGAGGCTTGGTGGAGGAGAAAAGTGAAATTCACTATGAAGGGAATGTAGCTTGTATTGTGGATTGATGTCAATTTAGAACTTCTCTGAAAGTAGATGGCCCAGGAATCACACGTGGCACTTTAGCTCCTTCTGCCAAAGCTTATTCAAATGCCTGTCTACATTTATGCAATCTCAGCTACAAAGAGGCTATGAAATGTAATTTCTAGATGGACAGTTGACATACCAAGTAAGCTCCTGAGTCCTATTTCTTAAGGGATAAGAGGACAATAGATACTAATGGGAATTTTAGCCACGCCCCACCCCCCACCCCCCCCCACCCCCGACAGGATTAGGCAGAGAGAACCTGGCATATCTGGACTGCACTTATTTATATGGTTTAACTCGGATCAAGTTGTCAACTCAGAATCACAAGTTATGTTTAGTTTAAGAATAAATTATATAACATTTTTGCACACCTAGGTAATATGTGTGAGATACAGTCTTAGATACAGCTTTAAGAGGATATATAATCTGGTCCAGGGGTGTGACAGGTTAACACTGGTGCATCTCTGAAGTTTCTCTTTCGGGGAGGGAAAGATAAATTTCTTTTATTTTTATAGAATTCCTGAGGTCACCTAAACAGGTATCCTGGAAAGAATCTGAACATGTCCACAAATGAGGTCCAAAAATATAACGGCATTGCCAGTGGACTGGGGAAGGGGAAGGGGCTAAGTGGAATAGAAGAAGAGAAAATGGAGCCTTCCAAGGATAATGTCAGTAGTAGTCTTGTAGCTTAGCTAGGCAAAGCCACACTCCCTGAGTGTTGAAAAGGACGATTGTTCCAAATGTAGAGTCTGTACTTGAACCTGATCAAACCCAAGTCCTGGAGCTCCATGAAAAAAAACTCTACTACGCAACAGCTCAGGATGCTCTGTTTAATTTTCATTTCTCCTTTGCAGAGTGGAAAATCCTCTGTGAAAGGGCTGGATCCTTACAGAGGAATATCTGTTCTTCCTAGTCAGAGAGAGAGGTGAGTATAGGATGTAAAGAGACAGATGATGTGAGAAGTTCCCATGAGTGATAGTAGAAGGCAAATGTCCTGGACCATCAGAAAGCAAAGGTGAGTCACTTGTTTTATGTGAGAATTACTGACTGCACTAAAAGTCCAGTGGTACAGAGCTGTCTGTAGAACCAAGTGTAAGAGAAGAAGCTGGACCCTCCAAACTATCATCCACTTTAGATTGGATTAATGTCTTATGACTTGATAGAGGTTTCCTTAAAAAGATCTGAGCTGGGGAATTTAGTCCTCATGTAATTACTCTGCCTCAAAATTTGCCAGGGTTTCAAGTTCTGTCCAGAATGCCTATCATGCTGCCATCTCTGGGAGGTGTGTCCAGTTACACAGTCAAGTCCACATTCATCTCACAGGAATCAGGGAGGGGCTATGAGCATATGCAGCTACATTTTTTTGACTGTGGAAAATGAGGGAAGGATACTCAGGCACAGCTAGAAATCTCCTCTCTAAATGTAAATATCCAGCAATAAAAAAGAGAAAAATAAATTAATATCCATTCAGTAGAATAAAATAGCCTATACTCATTTATAAAAGAATAATACCATGAAAAAAATTTAAATTTTATGGTTAGTGGAATAAATAAAAGATAAAATAGCATTATTCAAAATAAAAACTCAACTAGAATGCTGGAAAGAGAGGGGAGGGGAAGGCAGAGAAAAAGAGAGATAGAGGGAGAGAGAGAGAAAGAGAAAAGTAATTTGTGGTTAAATCTGGAGAGTGGATCTCTAGATGTACATAATGCTAAATTCTTCTTTTTTTTGTGAGGATAAAAATGTTTCCTTTATACTGAAGATGATCAATGAATGCTTCTTTAAATCTTCTGCCCTCTGCCTTTCTTCCATATATTTGTTCAACAGACAACATTTTTAAATGGAAATGCAAGCTTATTTTAACATGTCTTTACCATCCTATTTTTTCATTCTTTGCCTCAGAAGTAGTAAAACATGAATATTTCATGTCAATTTTAGGGCAATTTTTACATATGGAATAGCTTCCCTGCCTGATAACTTGACATCTATAATTTTAGACATTATAGCAATTATATGACACTTTAAAAAATCTCCCTAAAATATACATGTCTTATGTGCTGGCCAAAAATAAATAAGTAAAATGAGAAAGGGAAATGGGAGAGATACATGAAGATCAAAGTGAAATAAATATATCTAAATTAGAGAGACCTTAATTCAATTTTTACAGCTCTGCCTACATTGGCAGAAACTGAATGATTTATATGTTCAGGATACATTGATATATTTGCAGACTTCAAATGCTATTTGTTTTGAACTCACACACATAGTGACCTTACACTATTTTTTCCCCTCTGATTAGGGAGGACATGGTTATCTCACTAATAGAAATGTGGTCTGTGAGAGTACCCCAAGTAATAGATAATTCCCATGCTGCCTAAGTGCTTAAGTAAATTTGAAGCATGTGTTCAGCTTGAAAGCCATTTGGATAGAGCAACCAACCACACACAATTGCTAGGACATTACACAAGGGAAAATGCAGAAAATGAAATTGTTGGCAAAGATAATTACCATGAGTGCAGAGTCTGAGAGCAGAAGCCATTATGGATTACCACACTGTCTATTGTGAGCCAGTAAAGAAAAGATGGTTTACATTTGGAACAAAGTGACAATAGTATAAGACTCCTTAGTGCATTGGGTAATAAAAGTGTAAAGGCTTTTTTTTTTTTTTTTATTAAGGTCACCAAAAAGTTATAACCTGAGAGAACTGGCTCAGTGGGCAGAGTTGTAAGTGTTTTAAAGGTGATAATCCTGTGGTTTAGAATGGCATCTTTTGGTCTGGATAATACTATTGTGCTTTCTCTGGATGTTCCCTTCGTTAGTGTGAGAAAGGAGCAGTGGAGAAGATAAAATAGCAGCATCACGAATATCAAACACCAAAAAAATATAGATGAGATTATAAATTTGAAAACAATACCAGAATTCTCACTATGTTGGAAAATGAAGAAGTAAACTACTGAATGCTGAAAGTAGAGATAGTTATGGGTATTACATTCAGAATGTATCCACTCTGAGAATTCCAGTTAAAAATAATCTAGCAAGAACATTCAAAAACAAAGTCCAAAGACTTGAAAACATGTTTTTTTTGTAAATCTTTATTGATAAAAGATATTTGGATTTTACCAAAAATAATTTAAAACTCTACATCCAGTTCATATCAACTTTCTGAAGTAAAACACTAGTAGTTTGGTTGACAGTAGAAAGCAATGAGATAGAGAGACCACAATCCCAGGATTAAAAAAAAGAGAGGAACATTAAAGGGTAGCATTGGGTTACCATGATTCATAAGGAAATAATCTGATAAATAACTTAGTTTGTAAAGATAAAAGTAAGACATTAACCCATCACTCTATTTTGAAATTCTATAATCCACAATTAATTGTAAAATGAATCTTTTTTATCTCATGTAAATTGATTTACATGTTGAAAAGTGGAAAAGAGTCATCATATGACTTTCTGGCATGATAGGGGATGTTGTGATGCAATATTATTTTTTTACTTCCCTTAAGGCCCTAGTATTGAGCTACAATGGTGTAAGCTAAGGTTCGTTTTCCATTCGAGATATAGTCCAATCCTCTAGTCAAAAACCAAGAGCATGTCTATCATAATTCTCATATCCATCAGTAGATTTGGGGTTTTTTTCACATCATTATCACTTTGATTGATTTCCCATTAAAGTAGAGGCATTTGAGTGTAAATTTTAGAAATGGATTTTGGATTCAGGTTCAGAAAAGCTGATGAGTATATCTTTCTTCACTATCAAAATCCAATTAAGATGAAAGAACTATAAGAATAAGAGATAATCCATAACTAATAGGAAACCTCTATGGCTATCGTTAGTGGACGTGAAACAGGAAGACGTCTAAAATATAGAAAAAATAAATTCGATTGCTGACAAATGTATGTGTATGTATACAGGAAAACCCTTAAGTCAGATACAGCATGACATAGGACACATTATCCCATGGGTCAGGTAGAGGGATTGTGACACAAGATTTCAGAATGGCTATTCCAGAGTCCAGTTTCAAGAAGCCAAGCACCAGTGTCTGTCCTAAATAAAGCCATAAACAGACTAATAAGTGATGCACATCACCTGCTACTTACAACATTAGAAATTGAGCCCAGACAGAGAAATAGAAGGCACCAGGTAATTTCCTGCCAGAGTAAACAAGGAGCATCTTTTCAATGAGAGCTAGATCCCTGCCAACTCTCAGATTAATCATCATGAAGGTGGAGTAGAGTGATTTGCCTAGAAATCAATTTAAAAACAGGGAAAGCAAGCAAATTCAAATAGAAAACACATAAGAAAAAAGGGAGAGTGAGAGGACAAGGGAGAGGGAGAGAGGCTAGAGGATGTATCCAGAAGTTGCAATATTTGTTTAAAATTAATTCCAGAAAGGGAGAACAAAGAGGGAAGACAGAAAACAATAATCAAATAACTATATAAAAATTCTCTAGTGTAAAAGTGACTCACGCTTCAGATCGAAAGTACTTACAAAATGTCTTCCAAGCATCTTAGGCTTTCCCAGACAGATTTTTCAGTGTCTGGAGAATTTGAGATGGATTATCTAGTTTTGCCCTGGGGGACCTCTTGCTGCCTGTGTTGGGACATGAACCTGAGCTGGAGCGGATGTTACACAGGTAACCTTTTCACTCCCCACTTCTTGCTCACTCCCAGTCTGGAGAGTCTTTGATGCTGGTTCACCATCAAGGAAAAGCTTCTTCCTCTTTAGTCCTTTCCAGCATCTGTGCCCAAGTTGTTACCTAACCAAATTTGGGTCCCCTGGCCCATGTGCAGCAAAGCCAATCTACTGACGTTGGGTTGTAGTGAAGGAAAGTGTAACGTTTATTGCAGGCACCAAACAAGGAGTCCAGGCAATTATTGCTCAAAAGACTTGAACTCCCCGATGGCTTTCAGGGAAAAGTTTTTAAAAACAGGGTGAGGGAGGGGCATTGTTGGGTGTGTGATCAGCTTGTGGACTTTTTTCTGACTGGTTGGTGGTGAGGTAGGTAATCAGGAGTCAACATCATCAACCTTCTGGTTCCAACCGGTCTAGTGACTACTTGCTTGCAGGCCACATACAGTTAACTTGTTCCACCTGGTAGGGGTTTCAGCATCTGTAAAACAGTTCAAAGGGTTTGGCTCAGAATATCATCTATAGCCCTTGAGGAGGAACTAAAGGTCCTTGATTATTATTTTGTCTTGCTTGACTTTTTTCCTTTGCTTCTGCATTTTCTCACTTCTCTGATTAAATGTATTCTTCGGAACTCAAGGAGGGTCTAGGAGGCTACAGTTTTTCTACAAATAAGAGTCAGGCAGAGGATGTGTGGGTCTGTCCTGGGAAGTCCCCATAGGGTTCTGCTTGGTTGCAAACTGAATATAGTTGGTCCTGCAGTACCACCTGAACTGCTTTCTTTCACCTGCTGCTGTGTTCTGTCATTCTGACTATGCTCCTCTATTTATGCCCTCTGATGTTTCTACTGTATTTATTCTGTTGCCTTTCTGGAAGGAGAGAAAAACACCAAATTGTGGTGCATTCTTTGTGTAAGACTAACCCTACTTGATAAAGCCAAATCATGACAAAATACAATTTACTGCTAGAAACTGAAGGTAGTGAATCTGAGGTCACTGTGTCTATTTCTCAACACCTCAGCAGTTACAGGATATGTTTGGAAAAATACAAACTTTGGGGAAAATCTCCTCAATTATATCTGAAAAAAATCCCTCAAATAAACAATTACAAATTATATAACCCAGATGATTGTGTTCCCAATCAGATTTACAGAGATGGAAAGGAGAGAAATTATATAGAAGTAAAGAAATAAAGAACTTCTGCAGTATACCCTGTCACCATGTACTACATTAACAGGGAATTTATTAAAACTGTATGAACTGTGTTATTGTTTGATTTAAATCCTCCATTTTAGCTCTTTTTCCAAAAGCATAGCTAACAATTTCAAAGATAGCTTATGTGCTGGAATATAAAATACATTTGAGAATTTAGCTTCATTTACTGAGACTTCTACTGCCTTAGTGTAATTAATAAAACATTAAATAAAGTCATTGATAAAAGGGTTGAATAAAACAGGACGAAAATTTGTTTTTAAATCTCTGAGTTATGACACCTATAAATTGCCCACATGTATTGAATAACTGTGTAATTGTCCAACTTGCATTTTCATCGTGTTTCCAATAATATTATAGAATTTCTTATTGAATGTTTTGATGAACTTAAAGGCAGCACGCTGAGGTGAAATGAGATATGGAATCAGACAAATTCATGCTACAGCACTTACTATCAATATGAATTTTAGTACAATATTAATTTTTCCAAAAAATGTACATTTCCTGTCTACAAATGGGAATTGAGTCTGAACCGGGCTTGTGACTTGCTGTAGCCGATAGAAATGGGTAGAAGGGACTCTGGGCTAGATCTGACCTTAGCCTTCAGAAGACCTGGTAGCTTCTATTTCACAGTGAGAGTATCTGATTTTCCAATTGTAACATCTTGCATTTCTCTTTACCCTTTAGTCTTGGGTGTAAACCCTTTTGATCAGACCAAAAAATACTTTAAACAGTTCTCTCCTGGTCTTTATAGGAAGCACTGTGCACTTTCCCAAGAGATTCTCTCTCTGATGTTACATATCAAATCTGGAATATCAAATCCTGTTCCATGAAACCCACAAACCTTTAGCGACATGTTCCCTATAATCCTTTCCAGAAAAAAAGGAAGCTCTAGCTATATCTCTAGCCTTCTGCTTTATGAGAATAATAACCTTGAAAAATATATAATATCCCTCACCCCAAATCATTGAGGAGAATAAAACATATTTATTAATATTTCTCTTCCTGACTCATATCAAAATTCTTATGATGTCTTGTGCACATGCTGCAGAACCTTCCCATTTCTCATGTCAAGTCACCTTAATCTTGTCACCATGCTCCCCAGCAGGTGTTATTAAACCCTCCTCTCAAAAGCACGGGGGTAGGGAGGTGGCAAAAAGAGATGGAGTTGCTCTCTCTAGGCACATTTTCCAAAACCGGCAGCTTTACAAAAAACATTGAAAGTATTTTCTGGACAAAAGAATTGTTAAGAGTGTGACAAAACATTCAAGGAAGATTTCTGAAATAAATGCCTATTCATTAAGTGAAGGAAATATTACCAGTCAAACCTTGAGATTCATAAAAAGTCAGAGGTGCCTCTTTTTCCTTGTAAACTTTCCTGTCGGTCCACATTCACGCCATACACTCCCACCCTGATGTGAGAGCCTGCCTCTAATTCCTCCTGCTGTTTGGGTTTTTTTGGATTGTTTTGTTTTATTATGTTTTGTTGAGTGGAGATTTTTTACTGGAATGTCCTCGTCCAAGTATGCTTCCCCATCTAGACTATGTTCTTACTAACAGTCGTACCTCTACATAAAACTTACTGTCCTGGGAAAATCTTTGTGCAATTTGTATGGTTTCCAATGTGCGCAGATTCTGTTCTTTCTTTGTTTTTGTTTTTTTAAACTCTTTATTGGAGTATAATTGCTTTACAATGGTGTGTTAGTTTCTGCTTTATAACAAAATGAATCAGTTATACATATACATATGTCCCCACATCTCTTCCCTCTTGTGTCTCCCTCTCTCCCACCCTCCCCATCCCACCCCTCTAGGTGGTCACAAAGCACCGAGCTGATCTCCCTGTGCTATGCGGCTGCTTCCCACTAGCTATCTATTTTACATTTGGTAGTGTATATAAGTCCATGCCACTCTCTCACTTCGTCCCAGCTTACCCTTCCCCCTCCCTGTGTCCTCAAGTCCATTCTCTAGTAGGTCTGTGTCTTTATTCCTGTCTTGCCCCTAGGTTCTTCATGACCTTTTTTTTTTTTTTTTTTTTTTTTTAGATTCCACATATATGTGTTAGCATACGGTGTTTGTTTTTCTCTTTCTGACTTACTTCACTCTGTATGACAGACTCTAGGTCCATCCATCTCACTACAAATAAGTCAGTTTAGTTCCTCTTTATGGCTGAGTGATATTCCATTGTATATATGTGCCACATCTTCTTTATCTATTTATCTGTTGATGGACACTTAGGTTGCTTCCATGACCTGGCTATTGTAAATAGAGCTGCAATGAACATTTTGGTACATGACTCTTTTTGAATTATGGTTTTCTCAGGGTATATGCCCAGTAGTGAGATTGCTGGGTCATATGGTAGTTCTATTTTTAGTTTTTTAAGGAACCTCCATACTGTTCTCCATAGTGGCTGTGTCAATTTACATTCCCACCAACAGTGCAAGAGTGTTCCCTTTTCTCCACACCCTCTCCAGCAGATTCTGTTCTTTTGACTTTATTTCTTCTCTGTCCCTTCCTTGTAAACAACATCTCAAACTAATTTTGACTACCTATACCTACAAAGGATTTATTCTTTTCCCCCCTCTCTCTTAGGCACTGTAGAGCTGAAAGGAAACCTAGAAATCCTCCAAGCCTTCTCATTTTAAAGAAACTGAAGAGTAGGAAGGTTAAATGAATTGCCAAAAGTAACCCATGGAGTTAGTAGAAATTGGATGAGAGCCCACATGTGATGTGGACTCAGGGCTCAGCATTCTTTAACTATTAAATAATGCTTTATGGATTATCTTACCAAAACACTCTACAAACATTTTACTTTCAGATTCACAGAGGATAAAGAAGTGATCATAAAAGCTTCTCATCTTAGAGCGGCTCAAAATTACTGGCTAGTTTGGAAAACAAAATGACAACAACAGCAAGTAATAATAATAATCTCATGGACAGAAGAAAATTTGCTCACAGTATGTTTCTTCAACCTAGAGAAAAACTGTAATAACTGTAGACTTCCTCCTAAACCACCAATGTGGAACATTACGTGGGCCCGTACCTGCTCAACAGATCTTTTTGAACCCCCCTTAGGAGGGGTGTTCTTGGAGAACCTGCTTACAATCATTCTCTCTCTCTCTCTCTGTTCATCTCCATTCATTTTCTAGGAGTGTCAGTAATTACCAGTAATTAGTACCTACCTGGTAGCACTTTCAGCCTCTTTCAGCAAATATTATAACTTCTGAGTCAAATTTTCAAATAACTCACTCTTTCCTTTCACAGTTGGCAACTTGCTGCCAGTCTCTGCACTCAGCTTGGGAGAAATCCATTGCTTCTCAATGGGCATTGTATCCTTTGCCTTCCACTCTTCTATTTGTCATGGATTTATCCCTTCTGGGGAAATGTGTATGATTTTCATGTAGTATAGGGTCATGGGGCAGTGGTTTGCAGAAATTTCCCTATTTTCATGGCAAACATTTTGTTCATTCATTCACTCAGCACATAGTTGTTGAGTACATATTGCCATGGCCTATTGAAGATGCTGGTGAAAAGAAAAATATTCAGCAAGATTGACAATACCCCTGACTTTCTGTAGCTTTCAATATCTCACAGAGATCAATGTTCTAGACTTTCATAATAATATAATAGGAGAAATAAAAAGTACTAAAAGGAAATAGAGTGGTGGCAATTTCCCAGGTTCCAGAAAAGTCTACCTGGGTGGTGTGGCTTCCAAGCCAAGACTTAGGATGGAGCTAGCCAACAGAAGCAGGTATATAATTTGTGCGGCCCAGTGTAAAATGAAGTGGATCCTCTTATTCAAAAATCATTGTGGATTTCAAGAAAGCAACAGCAGAGCATTAAACCAATTATGTGGTCCTGTGTGACTCATGAACCTGGCGCTACTAGCCAGAGAAGAGTAGGATTAGAAAGACTATTAGGAGGGGAGAACTTCACCAGGCCATGTGTGAAAGTCTGGTGGTCAGAGAGAGGATACTGGATGTGAAGAACAAAGCCTGCATGGTTGTAGAAAAAAATTTATAGGTGAGGCAATATAAGTACCTTGATGTCTTCCCTCCACCAATCTTAGTAAGTTTCTAGTTTACTGTGTCCCAGGTACTGTTCTAAGAGTTTCCTGTGAACTGAACCACGTAATTGTCACAATGACTCTATAAGAGAGACCATCCCATTGCTCCCATTTTACAGATGAAGACCCTGAAGCAGAGAAGTTGAGTTACATTGGCAAATTCATGTTATAGTACTAGGGGGTGGCGTTGGGCTTCAAACCAAGATAATGCAGTTACCAGTCTAGATATACTCAGTAAATATACTCCTTCCCTGCAGTCACACTGCAGGGAAGGAGTATATTTGTAAACTGTATAAATCTGCTTTCAGTTCTTATAATCTGCTGACTTCCCCTTTACCTACGTGAACACTTCTCTATAAAATCTTTGAATGGTTTTTCTCCTATAGATTAATCTCCTCTGAATTCTGATTCCTCTCTCATGGGACTTGTCTTTCTTTTTTTTTTATTACTTATTTTTTATGCCTCGCCCCCTCCATCTTCTCCCTCTGCCTCTCAGAGGCTCACTCTGGAGGCCGCCACCTTTCCTTTTCTTTGTTTTTACATTGTACCCTGCCTTCCCCCATACTTTCTGGAGGTGATGGCTTTGCATACAATCTTCCCTTGCACTGCTCAAGGTGACTCCATCTAAACCATTTTCCCCAGCCCCAAGGTTTGGCTCACTCCCTCCAGACCTCAGGGAAAACCCATGGGAAAAAGTTGGTGGGTGGGTGCCCTTGCTTTGTAGTTTGGTACCTTGGAATTCTGACCTGACACACTAGCTATTCATTGTTCTGTAAACATTTGTCTAGTTTCTCCTAGTCTCCATCTGGGAAAGATTCCTCCTCCTTCTGCAATCCTGCCTGGGATGAAAGCAGTGGTGGTAAGTGCCTCCTTCATTCCTGGAGTTTGCTTCATTTCAATTTCTTTGTGTTCTCAGATCTCTGTTAAGTTAAAAAAAACTATGATTTGTCACTTATCTGGATTGTTTTGGTTGTTTGGGTGGAAGTAATTGGCTCTTGCAACTTTCTACCTATGAACCAGCAGAGGAAAGCCACAGGTTTATATCCTAAAGAAATGTTTTAAAGTGCCTAGAGGCAGCCCATATAGGAAAAAAAAAAAATTGAATTTGGAGTTTTGACCTAGATTTACATTTTATCTATACCATTTGGCAGCTACAAGGTCAATGGATTAATCTTTATGAATTTTATTTTCTTCCTATGTGAAAAGGTTGTAATAACATTTATGTTATAGGCTTGTTATAACAATTAAACTAGGGTATTTCACATGTGATAGACATTCAAATAACTTTAATCCTTGTCTTAGTCTGCTCAGGCTGCTATAAAAAAATGCCATAGCCTGGGTGGCTTAAACAACAGACATTTAGTTATCATAGTTCTGAAGGGTGGGAAGTCCAAGATCAAGGTGCCAAACAACTTGGTTCCCAGTGAGGGCTCTCTTCTTGGTTTGCAGACAGTGATCTTCTTGCTGCGTCCACACATCTGGGGGGCTGGCAGGCAGAAAGACAGAGAAAGAGACAGAGAGAAGTAGAAGACTTATCACTCTTTGTGATCTAGTCTCCGAAGTCATAAAGCATCATTTCACCTCACACTATCAGTCAAAGCACTTACAAAGGTCAACGGGAGGCAACATAAATCTTACCCTTTGAGGGAGGAGGGCATATGTCCCATTGTAAGGAGAGCCAGTGGGATGAGATATACATTTGTGAGGCCATCTGTGAAAGAAATACTAATTGTGTTCTCTACAAAGTAACCTGGCTGTCAAACGATCTAGTTCATCTTTATTACCTTTAAAAATTTCCATGTATGCTGTGATCTGAACAGAGTAGAACTCAACCATTACCTCTTAGATTTTATTCTTAATGGGTACAGAATAATATCTCTTTTCTTTTTTTTCCTAACCACTTCACAGCTTGGAGGGTAATCATACAGTAAATGCAGAAAGCAGTTCATCATGGGCTGATACTAGGCCATCTCCCACCATCTCTATTCCTACATGTAAGCAATTGATTTCTAGAATCAAGAGCATTGCTTGAATCTTGTCTTTGGTCATTAGATTTATTCTATTTCTTTAGATCCTGAAGTTCCATTCAATCTTATTCTTATACGTAAAAATAATGCTACATAACTCAAATATGAGAAACATTTTTTTAAATCTTCTTTTATGAAAACACTAAGGAAACAAAGGTCAAAGCTCTCACTTGACACAAAGCCTTCGAAGAGATCTCTCTTGAGGTTACTTTAATCTTTTCATTGATCAAACAGGAAAACATTAAACCAGCAGTGACTAATCCACCTAATTTTCTTTAAAAATAACCCATTTTCTTAATCGTAACCAGGGTATTATGAAAAACCATCTTAAATACTTTTCTGTCATCTGTGTAGACTGTGCTTACAGTGTGTTCATTGTTTTACTAACATCGTAATTACGTAAACCAAGAAAACAATTTTACGTTTTCTTATTAAGTTTATAATGAATCTGATGCAAACTAATTAGTTACATTTTTCAGCAAACAGCCAACAGACCATATATAAAATTGTTTTCCCTAGTATTTTCTTGGTTAACTTCATCATTTGTGTAATCACTGCTTTTGCCTATATGGGTGAGAAATGGCATCGGTCAACTATAAACCTCCAGAACATCACCCATCTTCAAACACTGCTGACCAAAAGAGGTCTGAAATTTTCACTTTAGTTCACTGCTGCAATTTATTTACAGAAGTAAACTTGGATTAAATTTGAATAGCCATATTTTCTTTTACAAGTTCATTCACCAATTTCCATTGTATTCATTCTACAAATATTTATGATTATTCCATTTTCCTCACTAATGGATGGTCTCTTGAGCATCTTAGCAGCCAGGCTGGAATGAGAAAGCTTTGGGCTAGAAAAATCCCAGAGATTTTTTTTTTTTTTTTTTAATTTCCCCCATTGGCACACTGCTGATGTGTGTGTGTGTATCTGTGCGTGTGTAATGAATTAGTTGCCAACTTTTAAAATTTGAGAAAATCGGATCCACATAGGCAAATGTTACAACTAGCTGGAACAGAGTCAATTGAATTATGTGGTATTCTAAATATCTACTTAACACTTCAAGAAGCCAAGATTCAGAGAAGTCAAGAAACTTATGTGTGGTTAAAGAGGAAGAAACAAACAAACAAACAAACAAACAAACAAAAGTCCTTACTGCTGGAGTCAGTATTCCAACTGAGCTCTTTGACCTCAACTCCTGTGTTCTTTCCAATAGATCCTGCAAATCGTGCAACCATAGTTTAGAGATGATGCTACTAAGGTTTTCAGAAATTCTGTCATTTGCCTAACATAACACAGCTACTAAGTAACAACACTAGAAGCAACTACACAGAAAAGTGCTTTTTCAACTAAAACTCAAACCCTCATCATTTCTGGGTGTACTTTTTCCTTAGCTAAGGGTCCAATCTTCCTGTTTATTGAGCTGTGGTCCAGCCTACTCTATCCTCCGAATGGATATTAATTCTATAGCCAACCACCACCTCCCAGCTCCTCTTTCCAGTTCTGATGTTCTCTGGTGCTTATTAAATTCCATAAGTATTTTCATCTCATGCCAGAATCATGTCCAAGAGAAAAAGATACTTCCTAATTAACCTCCTCTACACTGTTAAAACAAGGAGCCAGTAAAGATCAGGATGCTTCTATTAATATTTACATCCAACCATTATTTCTCAAATAACTAAATCTAGTGTACAGGAGAAACTGGTCCAGGAATTGGAGGAATGGTGATGAACAGACAGACTGAATTTCTGCTCTAAAGGGGCTGACTTTATAGTAGGGGAAGGGGAAGGATAGAGAAACAATAAGAAGATCTTTGAAAGAAAATTTGTTCTTGAAGTAGTCAGGTGAGGGGCAAGAGCACAATGGCAGGAGTGATGGGAATGGGAAGGGGATACATACGGGTGCTCAGAGAAGGCCTCATTAATGTTGCCCTTTTTGACTTGAGACCTGAATATAAAAGAAGTTGTTATTTGTGGTTTCCGGTCCGACTGCTATGCTTCTCTTCTTCCACGCCCTACTTGTGTTTACGTGCCAGGAGATCACGTGCCACAGGGGTCCAAGCCATCACCAGGGGATACATATTATTTAGTTTAAGCAACTCCTGACAACTTAGGCATTCTCACATACCATATTTAGCCTTAGACAAAGATGTGAAGGGGCATCTCCTGAGGGTTTTTTCAGAAAATTTTCATTACCGGAAGTGGCCATGTCTGGAGAAGCTACATCCGTCTGTGACCATGAGAGGGGTTGCTTCCAGACCGGATGGAACAGTGGACAAAGATAAAAACACCAGTCTTGAACATCATTAGGCACTGAATCAATCCAAGAAGAGTCTTTGTCTGAACTTTCTGCTATAGAAGAAACAACCTACTTCTTGCTCAAAACTGTGTGGTCTGAAGCACCCTAACTGATACAGAAGTGATGCAATGAGGTGTGACTGTGTGTGCATTTTTATGAGCACATGGAGAGTGGTGTCCCTCATGGGGGCCGTTACTCTATTATATATTGAGTGTAAACATTTCTTAGGATAGATAGACAACAGGGTATGAGAGCCAGAATTAGAGGAGTATTAAAGAGGGATTAGAACATTTAAATGATGTAGAGTGACAGAAGCTACATGACTAAGGAAAACATTAGTAGTTGAGAACAGGTAAAATTAGGTGATCTGGCTTATAGTTTCTTATGTAAGAAACTGTTGTGAATCTGGACAACCTCTTTGGGCCAAACAGGGATTCTATCCCCATGTCAGCTAGATTACTTAATTAATGGTTATTTGCAAACCTTCAGTAATTAGTTTCCATGAGTTTACTGGGACTATGTCGTATTCACAATTCTATTTCTTTAAAATATATGTACATTTAAAAATAATTAATTTTGTTTAAGATATATGCTAGAGGAATACCAGTAACTCTTAATTCCATTCCGATAAAATCTCTGAAGTCACCAATTACAAACAGATCAGGACAGTCATTTCTGTTTACAAAAGGTTTTTTTTTTTGTTTGTTTTTTAACATCTTTATCGGAGTATAATTGCTTTACAATGTTGTGTTAGTCTCTGCTTTATAACAAAGTGAATCAGCTATACATATTCATATATCCCCATATCTCCTCCCTCTTGCGTCTCCCTCCCACCCTCCCTATCCCAGCCCTCTAGGTGGTCACAAAGCACCGAGCTGATCTCCCTGTGCTATGCGGCTGCTTCCCACTAGCTCTCTATTTTACATTTGGTAGTGTATATACGTCCATGCCTTTTTCCAAATCAAGAGGTATATCAGTCTTTTCCGCATGATCTGAGAACATGCCCCCTACCTCCTCCTTCTGTCTGGAGAGCTACAGCATCCTTCTCATGATTACTAATGATAGCCAACACCTGGAAAATAGGAGTATTTATGCCATCTACTGGAAATTTTAGGAAAATGCATTTTCAAATGCCCAGATGTTGTCTTTCAAAATTTCTTAAACGTAAGCTATTTTGATTTGTATTTACAGAACTGAGACATCCTTCAAGTTCTCTGAAAATTTGAGAAATGACACCTTGCTATTAACTTTGGGTGCACAGCTCTTCTTTGTCTTTGTGCAGTGGAACTAGATATTATGGGATGGCATAGAGCCATCATCCTATCATTTGCAAAAGTAGGGACATACCTGAATTAGTTCAGGTGTTTTTTGGTTCTTGCCCATGTTAAAACAGTTACCCATGAAGTCATGTATCTTTTAACTTCCATCGCTTTTTTTTCTACAAAGAGGTCAACATGTTTATTATGATTAAACAAAATGAACATCTGCTTGTAACTCATATACATGATTTTTATGGCTATATAAGCATCAGTTATATCCTTGCAGTTTGCAGATTTCCAGTCTAATATCTATCTTTTCGTCTATTTTCTACAAAAAGAAAGCTCCTTTCCACCAACTCAAAAATAACAATAATAATAATCTTTTTCTGGGTCTTTATTCACTGAAGTTTAGTAACAAGAAGTTTAGACCAGGTGTTCTAGACCTCAGGTAATGTTGTTTTAGATAACGGCAATATGGATATGGAGACATATATATGTCTTTGCTATGTGAAAGACATTGTTAAAAGAATGAAAAGATAATCCATAGACTGAGGTTTTCAAATCATCTTTCTTTCAAAGTACTTGTATCTAGAATAGAGAACAACAAAACTTAACAGTGAGAAAGCAATCATCCTAAGTAAAAAGAGTAAATAAACTATCTAAATAGACACTTCAACAAAGAAGGCCTAGGGATGGCAAAAGACATACGGAAGATGCTCAAAATAATTAGCCATTGGGTAAATGCAAGTGAAAACCACAGTGATATTCCAGTAAACACTTAGTAGAATGTTTAAGTAAATAAAAAATTCTGGCAATAACAAAGTGATGATGAGGGTATGGGCCGCCTGCACTGCTGTCATATATAGATGCTGTGAATACAAAATGGCACAGCCATTTTGTGGAAAACAGTATGGTAATTTATCACATAGTTAAACATACATTTTCATATGGCCTAGCAATCTCACTTATTGGCTATTTTCCCAAGAGAAATGAAAACTGGTGTTCACACAAAAACTATATGCACGTTTTTATAACAACACTATTCATAAGCAAAAAAACCTGAATACAACCCATATCGTTTTCATTTTGTGTATAAATAAAATTTAATACATCCATACAACAAAATATTATTCAGCAATAAAAAGGAATGAATTATCGATTCATCAAATAATTAATCTAAAAATGTTTTGCTATGTGAAAGAAGCAGACTCAAGAACTACAGACTGTTTGATTCCATTTATGTAACCTTCTGGAAAAAGCAAAGCTATGGGAACAGAAAAAAGATCAGTGCTTGCCCGGGATGGAGGGAGGGCTTGATTAAATATGAACGGCAGAAGGTAATACTTGGGGTGGTAAAACTTTTCTGTGGCAAAACTATAGTGGATAAGATTCTATACATTTGTCAAAACTAACTGAACTCCACAAACAGTGATTTTTACTATATGTAAATTTTTACTAAATGTAAATTTTACTATATGTAAATACTATATGTAAAAAAACCAGGATATACGAAGAATGCAAAATGGAATGTAATACATGACATATTTTAAAAAGCATATTGAGGGTGGGAAAGAAAATAAGTAACCTACGTAACTTTGGAAACCAGTATTTTGATGAGATAATAATCTAAGACTGAAGAAAATAAAAAGCACTGTACATAAAATCTATATTTGTGTTAATAAATCTTTTTTTTTTCCAGGAGTATGGGTATAGGAATCCTGAAACTGTGTTTTGCATATACTAGGATCTAACAAGTAAGTAAATATTTTGTAGGTAATGAGAGCCAGATTTCTTACTGTTAGATAGGACAGATAGAAATAAGGAAAGGAGAAAGGCTAGCCTTAACCCTATGTAGGAATGGAATAAAAAGTATCATTCAAAGCCTATGTTCTTAATAATAGATAGATATAAATAGATAGATAGATAGATAGATAGATAGATAGATAGATAGATAGATGATAGATAGATAGATAATGTCTGTGTGTGCACCGGTTGACACAGATACATACATGTCCTTGCTCTTTCTTCTGAGGTCTAGATTCAGTGACACTCTAGTAGCTACGAGTGTACCTGGAGCCCAGGCCTTTTTTTCTAAATATTATTCTCCAATTAAGGGCAGGATGGCTTGGAAAAATTTGTTGATTCCAGGCCCGGGGCAGGGTAAATACAAGATGAACCTGGAATAAGATGTAGTCCTGGAAAGTAAAGAATTACTCAAAATAATAAGGTGTTAACTATGTGAGGTGATGGATGTGTTAATTACCTTGATCTTGGTAATCATACCACTCTACATATGTATATCAAATCATCTTTCTATATACTTAAAAAAAATACAATTATATTTGTCAAGTATCATCAATAAAGTAAGGGAAAAAAAAAGAGGAAAGGGGAATTTTGAAAAGGTATAGGAGCCAACCTGAAAAAGCTCCTAATAACCAAAGCTGGAATGATTTAAGCAATAAAATAAATAATGATAATATTGAGTAAAATCCACAGAAAAAAGTATGTATAAGTTCCTACTGATAAAAGTAAATATTTAAATAATTAAATGAGGGAGAAGGGACAGTTCTCCCTCACAGAATAACTTTATTTAATAAATGTAGAAAAAAAATAAAGGAAATAAAAAAATCACCAATAACACAACATAGAATTGTTGTAGTCAAGTTCTACAAATGAGTGCTAAAATCGACGGGCAAGATGGTGAGAAAAATCAGGTTATTTATTAATTACAAAAGGAGAAATAATAATTACCAGGGGAGAAACCCAGCAGACACCACATTAAGTGATCAAGGTCACGCCATCAATATCAGAATCACAAACTTCTGGATTGAAGCACTCAGAAAGATGAATCATTTCTGTGGTATTCTTGCTCCAAATGCATAATCACAGTTTAAGCATTAGAAAAATAAGATTAACCCAAATTGAGGGACATTCTATAAAGTACTTGAACTCTTCAAAAGTGTCAAGGTCATGAAAAACAAGGAAAGACAGAGCACTTTCATAAACTGGAGGAGACTGAGCAGACATACAACTAAAGGCAGTGTAGGATCCTGGAACTGAAAGAAAAAAGTGGAAATACCGTAAGTGGAAATTTCCAAAAAGTGGAAATCTAAGTAAGTCTTCAGGTAAGTTTATGATATATCCATGTGGATGATTTCATTGTAATAAAATTATTATATTATGCAAGATGCTAATATTGAGAGAAATTGAATGAAAGGCATATGGGAACTTACTGTATTCATTTTATAATTTTTCTTTAAATCTAAATTATTTCAAAATAAATTTTTAAAATACTGTAAACTACGTTTTTTAAGGTAGCTATCTTAATATTTATCTTTCAAGGTTTGTGTGTGTGTGTGGTGTTTATTTCAAATTGAGAAATGAGCATGCTTTTGGACATTTCATCTCAATTTGTTTTACTTTTGCGTGCTGCCATATTTGGTTTTCTTTTTTACTGAAAATATTTTTGTCATTGTACTTTATTTTTCATTCAAATGTTACTTTTTTAACTTCTCTCAATTTTTCTTTATTATTTGCAAAGGTCAATCTGACATATCAGCTTTTTGGAACAAACTTTCCATTTTTTTGGTGAATTGGTCTTGTTTTCCATCTCCTTAATATATTTTTACATATTTATTGGATGTGCTATATACCACTATCTTTAGGTTTTTCTTTTTTTTTCCCCCCTATCCTCTTAAATTTGTCAACCTAACTAAAGAGGTAAACCAAGGTAAGCTCAAATTACCAGAAATTGAGTTTATTTGGGAACAGCAGAAGAACTGCAGTTTGGGAAACGCATGCTATAACCAGCTACAGACAAGTTGGTTGAGCATTTGGAGCGGGCTGGACTTGTGGGCACAGAGCTGAAAGAGGAAGAAGTCCAGAGTCTGAGCCGTAAGTTCATTGGCTTGAGGATGGGAAGAGATTCTTGGGATATTCCTTGGTCAGGAGATAAATCTGTCTACTGTAAATCAGGCTTTTACCCTAAATCTGTCTCACAGTTCTTAAATTCCGTTCTTCTGAGGGTGCCTGCATGAGATTCTCCATGCCATTTCCTCTGGTTCCATTTTAGATTGAAATCCTTTCACAAATTAAACAATAAATATTCCTATAAATCATTTTTTTTGTAGTCCCCAGTGTTTGATGTAGTGTATTTATACTGTTCTGTTCTAGATAGTTTGTAATTTCCAGTTTTAGCTAATCTTTAAATCAGACATAATTTAGGAGTATATATTTGAAATTCCCAAGTGTTTGGCCTTTTTGTTATTATTTTTATAAATACTATTTTGATTCCTAAATTTATGGTACTGTGGTTAGTGAACATGGATTAAATGTACCATTTTGAGGGATATACTAAGATTTTCTTTTCACCAATTACATGGGCACTTTTATGAATATTTCTTTTGTATTTGTTAATACACATATAATGCTTTTTAGATGTGTTTCTAACATTCTTTATAGTTTTGTACCCGAGTTTTCTTTTCTAAGAGCTATATTTAAAGACATTCACAATTATTACAAATTCATCAGCTTCCAGTTTTAGTTTTATTAGTTTCTGATTTTCATCTTTTGAGGCTATGTTATGTTTTAGATGTACAAGTCTGTGATTCTTATAGTTTCTTGATGGTTTTGCTTTGTTTGTTTTCCAGACTTGAGTTGACAAAAATTGGCTGGGTATAGAATTCTGGATAAGATTTTTAAGCCACATTTAGTCCTCAAGTTTTTGTATGTATTATGCTATAGTCTTTTTCCACACAATGTTGCTGATAAGAAATCATGTAAATGTGGCTTTTGTTTCACTCTAGGAACTTTAAAAAAAATTGTTTTCTTCCTTAAAACTCCTACATTTTGTTTTCCTCCCTTATCCTTTATTCTTTTTTTTTTTTTTAAACATCTTTATTGGAGCATAATTGCTTTACAATGCTGTGTTAGTTTCTGCTGTATAACAAAGTGAATCAGCTATACGTATACATATATCCCCATATCCCCTCCCTCTTGAGTCTCCCTCCCACCCTCCCTATCCCACCCCGCTAGGTGGACACAAAGCACCGAACTGATATCCCTGTGCTATGCTTCTTGAGAATCTGGTATATGTCAAGGTGCTGGTTGTTTTTATTTTTATATCTTTCTTGGCCTTCAGTGGACCCTTTCAATCTAAATACTCAAGTATTCTTCAGAATTTTTGCTAATGATTCTTTTTTAAAAATACCTATCTCTCTTCATTTCTTTTCTCTAATTCTATAATTAGGCAGATACTAGGACTTCTGAGCATGCTTTATCTGACTCTTAATTTTTCTTTTTGCCTTCCCTTCTCTATCATTTTTGAATTGCATTCTGGGCAAATTACTCAGCTTAATCTTCTAGCTGATAACTTTTTTATTCTTATCCACTTATTCAGACCATCTATTAAACTTTAAAAGGTTATCAGCAAAGCAAGTGTATATACAGATACTGCTATACAATACCTACAATATTTTTAGTTGGCAGCTTTATCTTGTTTCTTGAATGTGACATCCTTAATAGTCTTCCTGAATATATTAATTATTCTCAACCTAATGTCCTATTTTGTTGGTTCTATTGATTTTTTTAGAGATATAGTTTCTCCTTCTTATTGGGCTTCTTATCCTTATTTGCCAGTTTTGGCTTTGTCTAAATATCTGTTGATTCTTGACCATGCCCTTATGTTAGTAGTGACATTGTCTCTGCCATCTCTTGTGTACAGCCTGTGGAAATGTTTGGGAGCCACTGTTATTTTTAACATCCCCACCTGGGGTGTGAGGGTTTGAGAGCATACCAAGAATTAAATACCTCAGTAGCTATTTTTCTGCATGTGAGTGCTCTAGTTATTTCCATGGTTAACCTCATATCAGGGACAATGTCCTATCTTTCTGACATGGGTTTTTTTCCCTTTGCGCCTGTTGTATGCAGATCCCTTGCTCCTTCTTCCTGGACCAAGGGCAGAAGCCATCAATCACATTGTTGCCTGACCCTGGGGATTCTCTGGTTTTCTGCATCCATCTCTTCTACAAATTGAATACCTTTGCTGCTGTGCCCACTCTTAGTGGCTGTACTGAGCTGTCAATTTTCCTCTCCTGTATTCTCTCTCACATGCCAAATTTGACTTCTTGTTTGCTAGTCTGGCTCTCCATGAACATATCCATGAGAGGTTGTATAGAGGTGGTTTTATAATTTACTGTCATTGCCACAGATTTTCTAGGGATGGTAGAGTTGTGGAATATGTTTGACATCATTTTAAAGCAAATTATAGCTTTTTTTTTTGAGTAGAGCCATATTCTTATATGCCATTTTTTTTAGATCTTGCCGTGTTGTAGGTCAAAAACAAATGAATGGGAGCGATTTCATACGGTGCTAGGCAATAATTTGTTAATCACACCTTACTTATAACATAGATTTTGTGTATGGTAGGAATGTCTTACTTCAGGCATTTTTATGTAGTGAAAAGGAGTGCTGTCATTGAGTATTACCCACTGTTTTATTTTCTGAAGTGGTTATTTGATCAATTAGCAGAATAAGTTCTCAGAAAAGCACAGCAAAGAAACTCAATATCAATGCCTTCCAGGCATCTTCAAAAATGTGGCTCAGTTAGATCTTCACATTTGGAATATGGTTTCTCCAAAATGAGAGCAAATTGCATAGGGGTGGGCTTACTGCTTGCATCTGGGTGTGGTATCTGACTGTGGGAGGTTATACATGTTTCAGTCCAGGACATCTTCAGCAATATATCTGCTTCCGTTTACCAAATATCTTGGGGCGATATATAATAAGGAATCCGATTTTTCATGGGATGTTCTGTGGCTGCATTAATTATGCACTAAGGCAGGAAAGTTGCCACTATCTCAACTTGCAAAAATTCTGGGTTGTCCCAACCAAAGATAATTCCTCTGTCACTTCCTATCAGGTTTGTTGTCTTGCACGTACAAGGATCTTAGACGCTCTTGGCCTCTTCCTCCTATAGCCTTGGACTCCAGGCTCATCTGTCTTCCCATTTGAGAAGCTCAATTTGGGGAAATTTTCCCAGCACATCCCCCCACCCTCTGAAGAGTCCCACCTCACACATACCTGGCACTCCCTTCCCACATACAGGGAACTTGAGACAACAGGGTACATATTTTTCACTGAGTCTTGGCTCACTCACTTCTGCTTTCCAACAATATCATTGCATTTCTCTGTATCTAATGAAAGACATGAAACACTGGAGCCTGGGAAGATCAAGCCTAGTGGTGCTTATTCCTCCCTCAGCTCAGAAGATGCAGAGGCTCTGGCTTCAAGACTGGACTCCTAAATAACTGAAAATAGTATAGTCACATTATTGTGTACAACTTGTAGCCTTGAAAAGTACATTTCTGATAACATTTTCTTGGGCTTATTGCTAGCATTTACTTTTATCTCAGTTGGCACCCATTGAACAGTAAATAAAATCATTCGAGAAATGGAGAAATTAATTATTTAACAGAGCATTTTAATTTGGAATTTTTAATTGCCTCATAAAAGTCACTTAGTTTTCAAGTAGAAAATGGTTTTGAGACTCAGAGCTCCAGACTTACAGTTTTCATTGTCAGAAGTGGATTTTCTGATTATAAAATAACAATAACAATACTACTACTAGTACAATGAAGGTAGATGCAGAAACTGTGGAAGCTTGAAGCGTGTACAATATTAGAGGTTTTCCTCAAGGAAAATAAAGAAAATGACAACCGCAAAGTTAGATTAAAAATGAGAAGATTTATTTACAATGAGAAAAGGAATAAGAATTACAATTGTCAAAAACTGACAGACAAAAAAATCACTAAATCCAGAAAATTATTTCAATATTTTTATTAAGCAAAATTTTATTAGTCAGTTTTTTTCCTGAATTTTATTTTATTTTATTTTTAATACAGCAGCTTGTTATCAGTCATCCATTTCATACATATTAGTGTATACATGTCAATCCCAATCTCCCAGTTCATCTCACCACCACCAACCCCCCACCCCCACTTTCCCCCCATGGTGTCTATACATTTGTTCTCCAATCTGTGTCTCCACCCCTGCCCTGCAAACCAGTTCATCTGTACCATCTTTCTAGACTCCACACACATGCACTAACATATGATATTTGTCCTTCTCTTTCTGACTCACCCCACTCCTCATGACAGTCTCTAGGTCCATCCACATCTCTACAAATGACCCAGCTTTGTTCCTTTTTATGGCTGACTAATATTCCATTGTATATATGTACCACATCGTCCCTATCCATTTGTCCATTGGTGGGCATCTAAGTTGCCTCCATGACCGGCCACTGCAAATAGTGCTGCAATGAACCCTGGGGTGCACATGTCTTTTTGAATTATGGTTTTCTCTGGGTATATGCCCAGTAGTGGGATTGCTGGGTCATATGGTAATTCTATTTTTAGTTTTTTAAGGAACCTCCATACTGTTCTCCATAGTGGCTGTATCAACCTACATTCCCACCAACAGCACAAGAGGGTTCCCTTTCTCCACCCTCTCCAGCCTTTGTTGTTGAAAATTATAGATTTTCTGATGATACCCATTCTAACCGGTGTGAGGTGATACCTCATTGTAGTTTTGATTTGCATTTCTCTAATAATAAGTGATGTTGAGAAGCTTTTCATGTGCCTCTTGGCCATCTGTATGTCTTTTTTGGAGAAATGTCTATTTGGGTCTTCTGCTCATTTTTTGATAGGGTTGTTTGTTTTTTTAATATTGAGCTGCCTGAGCTGTTTATATATTTTGGAGATTAATCCTCTGTCCATTCATTCACCTGCAAATATTTTCTCCCGTTCTAAGGGTTGTCCCTTCATCCTGTTCATAGTTTGCTTTGCTGTGCAAAAGCTCCCACGTTTCATTAGGTCCCATTTGTTTACCTTTGTTTTCACTTCCATCACTCTAGGAGGTGGGTCAAAAAAGATCTTGCTGTGATTTATGTTAAAGAGTGTTCTTCCTATGTTTTCCTCTAAGAGTTTTATAGTGTCCGGTCTTACAGTTAGGTCTAATCCATTTTGAGTTTATTTTTATGTATGGTGTTAGGGAGTGCTCTAATTTCATTCTTTTACATGTAGCTGTCCAGTTTGCCCAGCACTACTTATTGAAGAGACTGTCTTCTCTCCACTGCATACCTTGCCTCCTTTGCCATAGATTAGTTGACCATAGGTGTGTGGGTTTACCTCTGGGCTTTCTATTCTGTTCCATTGATCTACATTTCTGTTTTTGTGCCAGTACCATACTGTCTTGATTACTGTAGCTTTGTAGTATAGTCTGAAGTCAGGGAGTCTGATTCCTCCAGCTGTGTTTTTTTCCCCTCAAGATTGTTTTGACTATTTGGGGTCTTTTGTGTCTCCATACAAATTTTAAGATTTTTTGTTCTAGTTCTGTAAAAAATGCCATTGGTAATTTGATAGGGATTGCAGTGAATCTGTAGATTGCTTTGGGTAGTATAGTCATTTTCACAATATTGATGTTCCCAATCCAAGAACATGGTATATCTCTCCATCTGTTTGTTTCATGTCATCTTTGATTCCTTTCATCAGTGTCTTATAGTTTTATGAGTACAGGTCTTTTACCTCCTTAGGTAGGTTTATTCCTAGGTATTTTATTCTTTTTGTTGCAATGGTGAATGGGATTATTTCTTTAATTTCTCTTTCTGATATTTTGCTGTTAGTGTATAGGAATGCAAGAGATTTCTGTCTATTAATTTTGTATCCTGCAACTATACCAAATACATTGATTAGCTCTAGTAGTTTTCTGGTGGCATCTTTAGGATTATCTATGTATAGTATCATGTCATCTGCAAACACGGACAGTTTTACTTCTTTTCCAATTTGTATTGCCCTTATTTCCTTTTCCTCTCTGATTGCCGTGGCTAGGACTTCCAAAACCATGCTGAACAATAGTGGTGAGAGTGGACATCCTTGTCTCATTCCCAGTCCTAGAGGAAATGCCCTCAGTTCTTTACCACTGAGAATGATGTTTGCTGTGGGTTTGTCATATATGGCCTTTATTATGTTGAGGTAGGTTCCCTCTGTGCCCACCATCTGGAGACTTTTCATCATAAATGGGTGCTGAATTTTGTCAAAAGTTTTTTCTGCATCTATTGAGATGATCATATGGTTTTTATTCTTCAATTTGTTAATATGGTGTATCACATTGATTGATTTGCTTATATTGAAGAACACTTGCATCCCTGGAATAAATCCCACTTGATCATGGTGTATGATCCATTTAATGTGTTCTTTTATTCTGTTTGCTAGTATTATGTTGAGGAGTTTTGAATCTATATTCATCAGTGATATGGTCTGTAATTTTCTTTTTTTGTAGTATCTTTGTCTGGTTTTGGTATCAGGGTGATGATGGCCTCATAGAATGAGTTTGGGAGTGTTTCTTCCTCTGCAATTCTTTGGAAGAGTTTGAGAAGGATGGGTGTTAGCTTTTCTCTAAATGTTTGACAGAATTCACCTGTGAAGCCATCTGGTCCTGGACCCTTGTTTGTTGGAAGATTTTTAATCACAGCTTCAGTTTCATTACTTGTGATTGGTCTGTTCATATTTTCTATTTCTTCCTGGTTCGGTCTTGGAAGGTTATACCTTTCTAAGAATTTGCCCATTTCTTCCAGGTTGTCCATTTTATTGGCATAGAGTTGCTTGTAGTAGTCTCTTAGGATGCTTTGTATTTCTGCCGTGTCCACTGTAACTTCTCCTTTCTCATTTCCAATTTTACTGATTTGAGTCCTCTCCCTCTTTTTCTTGATGAGTCTGGCTAATGGTTTATCAATTTTGTTTATCTTCTCAAAGAACCAGCTTTTAGTTTTATTGATCTTTGCTACTGTTTTCTTTGTTTCTATTTCATTTATTTCTGCTCTGATCTTTATGATTTCTTTCTCTGCTAACTTTGGGTATTGTTTGTTCCTTTCTCTAGTTCCTTCTTCTCTAGATTGTTTATTTGAGATTTTTCTTGTTTCTTGAGATAGGATTGTATTGCTACAAACCTCCTGCTTAGAACTATCCCTGCTGCATCCCATAGGCTCTGGATCATCATATCCCTATTGTCATTTTCCTCCAGGCATCCCTTGATTTCCCCTTTGATTTCTTCAGTGATCTCTTTGTTATTTAGTAACGTATTGTTTAGCCTCCATGTGTTTGTGTTTTTTACGTTTTTTTCCCTGTAATTCATTTCTAATCTCATAGTGTTATGGTCAGAAAAGATGCTTGATATGATTTCAATTTTCTTAAATTTACTGAGGCTTGATTTGTGACCCAAGATATGATCTATCCTGGAGAATGTTCCATGCACACTTGAGAAGAAAGTGTAATCTGCTGTTTTTGGATAGAATATCCTATGAATATCAATTAAATCTATCTGGTCTATTGTGTCATTTAAAGCTCCTGTTTCCTTATTTAATTTCATTCTGGGTGTTCTGTCCATTGGTGTAAGTGAGGTGTTAAAGTCCCCCACTATTATTGTGTTACTGTCGATTTCCTCTTTTATAGCTGTTAGCAGTTGCCTTATGTATTGAGGTGCTCCTATGTTGGAGCATATTTATGATTGTTATATCTTCTTCTTGGATTGATCCCTTGATCATTATGTAGTGTCCTTCCTTGTTTCTTGTAACATTCTTTATTTTAAAGCCTATTTTATCTGATATGAGTATTGCTACTCCAGCTTTCTTTTGATTTCTGTTTGCATGGAATATCTTTTTCCATCCCCTCACTTTCAGTCTGAATGTGTCCCTAGGTCTGAAGTGGGTCTCTTGTAGACAGCATATGTATGGGTCTTGTCTTTGTATCCATTCGGCGAGCCTGTGTCTTTTGGTTGGAGCATTTAATCCATTCACATTTAAGGTAATTATCGATATGTATGTTCCTATGACCATTTTCTTAATTGTTTTGGGTTTGTTTTTGTAGGTCCTTTTCTTCTCTTGTGTTTCCCACTTACAGAAGTTCCTTTAGCATTTGTTGTAGAGCTGGTTTGGTGGTGCTGAGTTCTCTTAGCTTTTGCTTGTCTGTAAAGCTTTTGATTTTTCCATCGAATCTGAATGAGATCCTTGCCAGGTAGAGTAATCTTGGTTGTAGATTCTTCCCTTTCATCACTTTAAGTATATCATGCCACTCCCTTCTGGCTTGTAGAGTTTCTGCTGAGAAATCAGCTGTTAACCTTACAGGAGTTCCCTTGTATGTTATTTGCCATTTTTCCCTTGCTGTTTTCAATAATTTTTCTTTGTCTTTAATTTTTGCCAATTTGATTAATATGTGTCTCGGCATGTTTCTCCTTGGGTTTATCCTGTATGGGACTCTCTGCACTTCCTGGACTTGGGTGGCTATTTCCTTTCCCATGTTAGGGAATTTTTCGAGTATAATCTCTTCAAATATTTTCTTAGGTCCTTTCTCTCTCTCTTCTCCTTCTGGGACCCCTGTAATGCGAATGTTGTTGCAGTTAATGTTGTCCCAGGGGTCTCTTAGGCTGTCTTCATTTCTTTTTTCTTTATTCTGTTTTGCAGCAGTGAATTCCACCATTCTGTCTTCCAGGTCACTTATCCGTTCTTCTGCCTCAGTTATTCTGCTATTGATTCCTTCTAGTGTAGTTTTCATTTCAGTTATTGTATTGTTCATCTCTGTTTGTTTGTTCTTTAATTCTTCTAGGTCTTTGTTAAACATTTCTTGAATCTTCTCGATCTTTGCCTCCATTCTTTTTCCGAGGTCCTGGATCATCTTCACTATCATTATTCTGAATTCTTTTTCTGGAAGGTTGCCTATCTCCACTTCATTTAGTTGTTTTTCTGGGATTTTATCTTGTTCCTTCATCTGGTACATAGCCTTCTGCCTTTTCATCTTGTCTATCTTTCTGTGAATGTGGTTTTCATTCCACAGGCTGCAGGATTGTAGTTCTTCTTGCTTCTTCTCCAAGTGAGCTGTTTTGATGTGGGTGGCAGGTTATGCAATTCCTTCCAGGAATTCCAATGAAATCTGTTGTGCAATATTCCCAACAAAAAGGATTTTTTTTTTTCCAAAACGTCTAGCACATTCTTTTATGTACCTTATTTTAAAATATATTTCTAAGACAAGAATTTCCAGTTTGAATAGGTTTTATTGAGAAATGACTCCACCATTACATTTTTCCATTGCTGACGATGGAAAATTTTTCTGCAGGCTGCCTCTGGCTCCATTCTTTCCAAGTCTTGTTGCTCCCTCACTGCCCTCACACACCTGGTGCCAGGGGCTGCAGAGCATGTCTCACCTCCCAGAGCATCCTCCAGGCTAGGGCTTGCTTGCCCCTATGCACAGTGAGTTGGCACAGGGAGTATAGGCATGTCCGTGGCAGCCCTTACATGCTGGAGCCAACCAATAAATTCACTCTGCTCAGAGTGACTGTGAACTTTGTAAATACACCCCACTAAACCCAAACTATGTATACCCCCAAGTCAGCCTTTCCTTTGTTGCATTTCAGTTATACTTATGGTCATTCAACAGCAGTGGACAAGAGAGGAATCATGAAAGCAAGTGGGGATAGTTAAATGACAGGAGACAATGGACTTAGTCAAGTCTAGTTAAAAAAAAATTGTATCTTTACAAGTTTACAAAAAGCTCATGGTGATATCATAGCATACACTGCTGGGGTCTCTCCTTGGGTGTTGAAAGAAGTCTATACAAATAAGGATTCTGACATGTACACATTGCTATATTTAAAATAGGTAACCAACAAGGACCTACTGTATAGCACAGGGAATGCTGCTCAATATTCTGTAATAACCTAAATGGGAAAAGAATTTGAAAAAGAATAGATACATGTATATGTATAAGTGAATCACTTTGGTGTACACCTGAAACTAACAAAACATTGTTAATCAACTATACTCCAATATAAAATAAAAATTAAAAAAAAAAGTTCTGAAGCTTGCTGGGCTCAGTGCCTTCATGGCAATGCACCTGAGTTAAAGCAAAGTTACTTGGATTTAAAAGTCATACTAAGACTTTATTTTCTCCTTGTTTCTTTGTGTTGTGCCTCCCCATTCTCACCCTCATTTATTTTGCCTCTAGAAAGAGTGTTTCAGTAAGAGTTAATCACACAGACTATAAAAATTCAGCCAAAGGGAATGTAATGTGAGTTATTTTTGTAGGCAGCAATTAATATGCTCCAAGCAACTCTCTTCATGTTCTGGAATTCTTATATTATACTGGCAGCCCCATAGTAAGGTAGGTAGGGTGTTGTTACTATTGGCTAGCGCTATGGCAGATTTGGAAAGCTCCCCATTAAAGTTGTGTCATTAATAGATTATGGAAGGTTTGAAAGAACACCTGAGGAAGTTGGGAAAGCTCACAGGGGTACCATTGTGCTGTCTCTTTGAATTAATGCTCTGGTGTGACATTTGGGATTATTATTGTCAAGATAAACAAAGAATATTCACTCTAATGATGACTATGTTGCTATTATAAATGGCCAACATTATTCCAACTATGGGTTCACTTTCAGTTTGTACAATTATACTCTGTTTGACTACCATTATCATATAGATGTAGCCTAACAAAACACATTTCTAGTAGGCTGTTCTAAACCTTTGAATAGCATGGTGGGTTTATAAACAGTTTGGTGTGAGGTGATTCCTGATAGCCTGTGGCAATGTGAAATGTTTGAAAAGAATGGGGAAAACATATATATCTAATTTCAGAACTGAAGTTTAAGATCATGCTGGTATTACAATATTTTTTTTTCCCCTGGTTTGCATATGATCCTTGCAGATACCTTAAGCCTCTGGAATCTGTTATTCTCTTCTAACAGGATCTACATTTTTGCAAAAGCTGCCTATTCAAGGCTACCACCAAAGAAGTATTTTCTATTTGTGACATAAAGGGAATTGAATTATATCCCCAAATAACAAACATTTATTTACCAAGAGCTCTGTTCTGTATGACAGAAAATTAGATTACCATTCTTAACTCTCAGAATCTTCTAACTAATGGAAGATACACAATGGCACAAAGGAGGGCTTGCTTCCTCAACAGGGGTTTATGGAGTTAAAAAGTAAAAAGAAAAGAAAAGGAAAAAAGAAAATGCATTTAATAATATTCAACATGAGTCCTTTTTCTCTCATTTTCTACACAATTTCTCTCTCTCTCTCTCTCTCTCTCTCACACACACACACACACACACACACATACATATACCTACATGCATTCACATATAAAATCAGGATCAATAAAACAATGCTTACTAGCATCACTATTATTTAATATTTACTGGAAGAAGAAGTCAATGCAAGGTGGCCAAAGAAAAATCAGAAGTTAAATATTAGGAAATAAAGGAGGCAAATTATTGACTGCATCTGATTTTACTTTATACCTGAAAACTCCTAAAAAAAATAGTACTGCTGAGAAACAGGAGAGTACCAGAACAACAAAATATCATTAGAACCAATAAGAAAAGCCAGCAAGACAAATGGATACAGATAAATATAAATATCAATTTTACTATTTCTAGAAATACCAAACAAAAAATATAATGGAATCAAAATTTTATCTGTAATAAGGAGAGAAATATATAAATGAGAATAAGTCTGACAAGATATGGGCAAAACCTATATTAAACCTAAAACAGATTTGAATAGTTAATGAAATAAATAGGAAATAACTTGTTTTTAGGTAATGAAATTAATGATTGCATTATCGATTCTCCTCAGTTAATCTATCTTCCATGTGACTCTAAAGTTCATTTGTAGACATTAAATACTAAATAATCACACAATCCTGAGAAAGAGTAGTAAAATATTATATTATTAGTAGAAAATATTAAATGAGAAATTTTTGTGGTTAAACCTCTTGGTCACTAAAAAATAAATAGACACACAGCTTAATGGTCATTTAGAAGCTAGGAAGAAATCAACATAGGAGATTTAGTTTGTGAAATGTTGTGGTGTCTTATCAGTGGGGAAATATAGGTTAAATTTCTACCTGCCTCTTAATACAAAATAAATACTTAAAAATAAATTCATAAGGTTACTTGAAGAAAAAAATGGATGATTAGGTGCGTGGAAAGCTTTTTTTAGCAGAATCGTAAGTCTAGAAACCACATACACACACACACTTTGGTGATTTTGACAACCGAAACGTTTGTATGTAGCAAAAAATGCTACAAGCAAAGTTAAAGCTTTTTTGGAGCAAAGCTGTGACTTCAACAGTTTATCAATAATTAGAGCAATTATTCTCATTGTCATGTGGACTTTAGAAATAAAAATAACTTCAAAAAATGTGCAGAAATTATTTGTAAGGCATGTGATAAACACACCGAAAAAAAAAAAAAAGCTTTTATTTCTGAAATTCAATTTGATTAGATCTAGATTGTCATCAGGGAAAATAGCAATCTGATGTTAAATTCAAATTCTGTTCAGGGAACCTTGGGAGATTCCCTCTATCAATGGTGAAAAAAAGTAATTGTCCAAAATGACACACACATTACAACTACTGTTTAATACTCCCTTCTCATCAAGGATGACTTCTTTGAAGTCCTACATTTCCAGTGCTGTTCCTTTCCTCTGTCTCTTTAGGTATTCAAAACATTGAAGAAAAAAAAAGAGACTAAAAAAAGGGTAGCTGTGCATTGTTAGAGAATAAAAATTACTACTTATTCTTGTACAGCATACTTTCTTAGCTCAAATGCTGTTAGGGAGCAAAATATCCTATAATTTCAAAAATCACCAAAACCACATGGGCAATGTTGAGAAGGGCTTTCTTGGTCCCTGAACCCTTAATATTATAGTGGTGTCTTCATGATGGTCAGTACATTCTCTTACCATATCAAAGGACACTCATAATAACTGAGGACATTCTGACATTTTTCCAAAAACTTTGCAATTTTCCTGAATTCTTTGGCCAGGTTACCTCATAACTAACTCTTCAACTGAATTTCAATTCTGGCAAAAACTTGTAACCTTCCAGGTAAAAGTCCATTTACTGCCTCCATGAGACCCTTAACTCACAAGTAGACACAATTGTGTCTCTATTTAGGGGTAGTAATGCCTATGTTGTTACAACACTCTCCACAAAGATAAATGAGCCACTCAGCTGCTAGCTCCCAATCTGTAAGCCATCATTTACATTCCTAATCGTTCTTCCTTCCTGTTGGGTGTTACACAGTTTCTACACATTTGGAGCAAGTCAGATTGATACATAGTTGATCTAGAAGAGGGAAAAGTGTATTCAGACAATTGGGAAGATGAAACAAAACCTTGTAGATCTCCCCTGCAAACTGTAGTCATATCACAGTTTCAAGAGTTTATTGAGAACTTTGAACCAAAATTCTCCTTTTTGGAAGCACATTAAAAACACCTGGTGAGATGATTTACCTATTGAATCCCAGGTTCCATCCAAGACTAGGTGAAGCAGAATCTTTAGTACTAGGTCTCATATATGGATTTCATTCATTCAAAGTAATTTTAATGTGTAGTCATGACTGAGAGTCAGGAAATTAGGTAGTCATTTCATAGCTTTTTTCTCAATTAAGATAGTTATCTCTGAAGAATGTAAACTATGCCTGCTCTGTACTTTCCATATCCTACTTTAATGCCATCGTTCTCTCCTTCTTCTTGATAAACACATTGTCATTAGCATTATCACACTCATGTCTGTATCCCCAACAGAAGGGAAGGGCATGATGAAATTAAGGGGTTCCAGTTCCCTTTTAGGCAGTTCTAGGTGGTAATAAATTTGTAGGCATATTGTTCTGAAGCCCCCATTTCACACATCCCACCTTCAACTTGTAAGAAAGTCGCCATCACTTGATATCACTTACGTGGGTGGCGCTGAGTCCTTAAATGATCCCCCTATCTCTCAGCAAGGTCCCTTTAAGACTAAGAGTGTAGTTGGCAAAGCAGCTGAAAGGAAACTCTGGCCTTTATCATCTTTGTAACTTATTTAGTTTCAGTTTCAAAAGAGTTTACATCTGAGCATCCATTTACAAATTTCAATGTGGATTATTTACTTTGACTCTGGATTTTCTTATAAAAAATCTCTGTGTCCTTATGAACATGTAACCCCAAATCAGTATCTTAATCACCAGTTGAAAGCTCTTGTGTCTGCCCAGGCGTAGCCTGGTTATACCCAGTCTTGGTTTGATCAGGTTGGTTGGCTTTTGGGAAGTGTATTTCTTAACTCATAAAATACTTTGTGTTGTTTGTATTGAAGGAAGGGAAGAAGATCTGTTGACCTCAGGTGAAACTTTAAATGAATCTTCACATTCAGAGATGACAATTTTTCTTTCATTTCTGTTTTTCATTTGCTGAAGATTTGAAATTATTGCTCTTGGAGTTATCGCAATATATTCCTTCTCGAAAGTGATGACACACTGGATAGAATGTTGACCCAAATTAATGTAAACCAATACTGCTTTATTAAAATATAAATGGGGAAGTTTCTTAATGGTTTAAAATAGTCAAGGGCTCACAAAAGGGGGATTTACAGGATGGAATGGAAATTTCCTTAAAAGAAGTTATATTTTTCCTGTTAAAATGTGTATCACTTTCACTTACAAGTATATTTTTGCATGTTGCTCATTCCTGCTTTGGAGAGCTAGAGCAGACTTTCTCTTTTTGCCATATCTTTAGAAGAACTCTGACCTAAAAAAAATGTACGACTTCACGTTGGAATGTTGAGATTCCTAAAAGGGGGATATTGGAGTAAGTCAAAGGGAATTGTAGAGATGAAACAAGTTTCATAAAAACTTTTGAATTATACCTGTTCGTATTTTCTCTTATTTTATGATGTCTTATAGGCTGGGCATTTGGACTAGATTTTTATTTTTGTGTCTCGTTATAAACATATGATGTAGTTTGAGGTCGAAGCATATACTACTTTATGTTTATAGCTTTCATTTCTAACTATTACATTATTGAAAATAGTGAAGTAACAACTACAATAAAGAATTTTATCATTGTACTAACTAACATTGATCTCCAGTGCCTTGAAATGATTTGAAGCTTTGAAGTATATTTCCATCCATAAAACAAAAAAAGTAGGCATGGAGTGAAATTGGGAATTATTTGAGTAATCATCTTGATTCAAATGTTAAGGCTACTGAAAAATATTTATTTGAGAATCACATGTGGTATTGCCCTTCGAATAAAACGGTAATTTTATTTTATTGGTAAAGTAGTTTGTGCATATTTTTTTTTATGGCTTTATTATTAAACTGTAAATCTGTTTTAATTTTCTGGCCTCTTCCTGAAGCATTATAGATTAATACTTAACTAGAATTTCATAAGTGAAGTATTTGATCTTATGTTTAATATGACTGTTGTCAGTTAACATGAGAAATTCTAATCCCTTTCCCACTTACATTTTCAAAAACAGATTGTGTTTTAGAGCTGGTGCTATCAATAAAGCACATAACCATATATATATAAAGTAGTATCTACAGTTATGGTAAGCTACATTTATAATGCAGGATGTTCAGATACAATTTGAAACAGTAAACAGATACAGTAATCTGTGGGATAAACTGCAACATTTGGTTTGCAAATATTGTCCATTGCCTTGAAAAACCACTTGGTTTAACCAGGGAAGGGGCATGGGTTTATTGAAACCTGGCTCTGCAACTATGTAATCTCCATGATCTTGGATATATTTAACTTTTCCGCCTTGTTTGTAAAATAGGGATGACAGTACCTACTTCATCAGGTTGTGATGAGAACTGAAATTGAAAATGCCTAGAAATTCTCAGAGCACCGTGAAAATCATAGCAGCTTCTGACCCAGTATTATAATCTCAATTCTTTTATTCAGTAAAACATTCCAATATTGGATAATTCTGGATGCTAAGGATGTATAAGTTTTTCATTGTCTTTGTCAGTAGCCTTTCTTGTAGAGAATGTGACATTGTATTCTTTTGGCAGTAGAGGTAGAACAGGAAAAATCAGAACAGATGTGTACCTAAGATCTTTCCCTTTAAACAGTTAATTTACAATTTATCCATAATTTCTGCCTTCAGTATAACAATTCCCATGGTAAAACAAAAATAACCCACTCAAAAAACCCCACGAAATTATCAAATGACCCAGCAAACAAACAAGAAAGAGAGAGAGAAACTCCAGGAGTTTGGGGGTGGGGGGAGTATTAGCTAAGTCCTTTGCACAGAGCAAATGCTCCTCAACCCTTTCTAGGCATCAAGTAAATAACAGACTGAATGTTACAATTTCCACTTTTTCTTACATATACATATACAAAACTTCGTAAAGTTTTGCTCAGCTGAAGATTCACTAGAATGGAAAGAGATTCTCAGCTCTAAAGAATCTTGGGTAGCAAGATTCACACAAAGCTCTTGGTTTAACAGAGTTCCACTACAACAGAAGGATTCAGGTACACCTGAGAATTAATTACAGTGAGTTCCTCTGAATCATCATATATGTTAGCCATTGCTCGTCTGAAGTATAGAAACAGTCAGAGAATCAACCAGAGAATGATGTTCTAGCAGAGTCAGCTCCCAGTATTTAGTGTTGCAGTGGCCACTGTTACTGGCATCAATGAGTCATCTGTGCTCCCTGGTGTAAAGAACTCAGTACCTCCTATCCTGCAGGTGACTCCTGGACTTGGAGTTTGTATTTAGGGAGAGCAGACTCAGTGTCCAGTCATTTCTCCTTGAATAAACAAAGCTGATCCTCTCCCTTGGTAAATGGCGCTCCAGCCCTGCACCCACTCATAAGCAAGGTACCTTAACTGGCTATAGCCCCCCTTCCATAGGTCACTTTAGTAATCCCAACAGAAACACCTGCTTCTAAGGAGATTGCCTTTAGTGTCTTAAAGGTGAACAAGCAATGAAATAATAATTTCTAACTGTAGCTGGACTTTCTCGGCTCCTGTAGTGAGTTTTAATAAGCTCTGTCTTTCTTTATCAGTGGGGACTCCCGGGGCCAGTGTGCAGTGTGTTGTCTCGTTTTCTTCTCTGCTACATTTCCTATTATTTCCAGGAACACTTTATTGCCCACCTACTATCTTAACACTTCTAAGCTTACTACACGTACATGGACACATACCCACATATACTCACCCACAGTTGAAAACACAGACGATGACTGTCTAGAATAGCTTTATGCACGTTGGTATGAAACTCTGAGAATTTGTGCCTTGGAAAATCATGAAAATACCTAGAAATCTGTGCCAACAGACAAACTTCTTTCTAAAGAAATAATTCCTGTTGAAAACTTGGTTCATGAACAGTGCTGATTTTGTAGCTGTCAATAAATTTCATTTTGTCGATGAAGAAATAGTAGACAGCAAAATCAGTACATATCCTTTATAATATGGGTTTCATGAATGTTAAAATTAGGGTTTTTTAAAATGTTATGAAATGTGTGTCAGATGATAGGGGAGTTTTTGGGTATTCTGCTGCCATTTCCAACTACTACTACCAAAGAATACCGTTGGAATATTAACTGTTATGTTAATGAATATAACGAAGTTTATATTTCTATTTATAAAAATACATTTTAATGTTTTTTAACGGTACGTGGTAAAATACCAAGAGTGAAGAGCACTAGACGGTGCTGTGCCTGCAGAATCATTTTTAAAAGCTGACTTTAAATCATGTAGAGTAAATGGATCCTTGAGAGAACAAAGAGACCAAGGATTCCATTATGTCTGACATGAAGTAGAATGAGAAGATTCATTTGAGGGAGAATCTCATTCTTGAATGACATGTCCACATTTTTGTCCAGCAATCTAAGCTTCTGCCTATGCTTTGTTTGGTAGAACATACACACATAAGCATTTATGGTCATTTGGTTTTAGAACAGTCCATCCTTTACAAGTAAGAAATAGAAATTCAGAGCAGGTTTGCCCCCTGGTGTGCATGTCGCTGAATTACAACTATATTTAACAATGTAAAATTTAAATTCATGGAGAGTGATGCAAATAAAGAATTGGGAAAATGAATAATAAAGAGCACATTTTTTATTTAGTTGACAACAATCCAAACTATATATTTTCTGACAAGGCTGTCAACTCAGGTATTTGTATTAGTTTGCTAGGATTGCCATAACAAAATATCACAGACAGGGTGGCTTAAACAGCAGAAACATTTTCTCAGAGCTCTGGAGGCTAGAAGTCCAAGATCAAGATATCAGCAGGTTTGGTTTCTCCTGAAGCCGATCTCTTTAACTTGTAGATGGCCCCCTTCACTGTGTCCTCACATGGCCTCTCTCTGCATGTGTACATTCCTGATGTCTCTTCCTCTTCGTGAAAGGACACTAATTGTATTGGATTAGGGACCAACCTAAAGACCTCATTTTAGCATAAGCACCTCTTTAAAGATCTTATCTCCAATATGGCTGTATTCTGAGGTACTGGGAGTTGGGACTTAAATACATGAATTTTAGGGGGACATGATTCAGCCCATAATCGTATTTAATTCTAGGTTTGGGATGGATACATAAATATCAGTATAAATCATCATTGATATTTTCAAGACAATACAATTTTTCCATCATTTTTCTCCCCCAGGGAACTTAGGGGGATTGCACTATACTTTGTGAGTCTCCACCAATAAGCAGTGTTCCACACACATGGTAAAACCTCAGTAAATTTTTGTGAATGAAAGAATGAATACCATGAGATGATATTATTTACATTTAGCCAGCTGATTCTTTACTCTCTACTTGTCATTTCCTTCAGCTGCCAATTTCATTCCATTTTCTGAATCTGATAGAGAACCTTTGGAAAAGGACCGGGGGATAAAGGGACTATTGAAAAAGAAGAATGAAAAAGCAGATAAAACCATAGTCCTGCTTTCCTTAGTCAAGTAATATGAGTACCGTGGAAAGTATAATCAGTATATGAAACTTGAAATTAAATTTTATTTTACAATTTTGAAGGCATGTGAGTATGAGACGTAGTAGAAAAGAGTGTGGTCTTTTATGGGTAGGGGATGGTAGTGTCTTTTTCTCCCTTTGAACTGGATTTATGTCAAGGTTTTAGAGGGTTCTAATAGGTGACCAAAAATAAGGAAAAAGTAAAATGAAATGTGTTTTGATTATGAATGATATTTAAAGTGAAGAATATGAGAATTCATATATTCTCCCTAAAGCACAGATAATTTTAGAGGTAAAAGGGGCTTCTGAAAGTGTTTTCCTTGGGTAGAAGAAAACAAATGCAATCAGGTTGGGACCACAAGACACTTCAAAGTGTGTGGAGATATTCTTTTTTCTAGACTAGATGGTAGCTATATGGGTATTCTTTAATTATCACTTTTGCCAGTTACATATATATCGTATATATTCACTTGTATGTAGACCGTTTCACTCCTTTTTTTTCTTTAATTATTGACTGGGAATTCAAAGACCTTAGTACTAGTTCTAGAACAGTCATGAAGTAGATGTGAAAACTCTGGCAAATCTTTTAATCTCCTCTGAATTTTCTCTACTCAGCTCAGGGCCCTGCCTAGGCTGGGCCAGTGTTTGGCTCTGGAGCACCCTGTGATTTTTCTTTCTGCAGGAATGGGATCACAGACTCACCCTCAGGTCATAGCTGCCACTCCCAATTTGGCCTAAGAAAGCATGGCTCACCCCTCGGTTATTGTGGCCCAAGGTAGAAACCATTCCTATTCCACTCCTTCTCCAATTCCCTGTGGCACAGAGACCAACTATAGCATTTACAAACTTGGTCAATGGTTTAGAGAGAGAATTGGAACACAGAGAAACTCGGATTGCCTTTACGTTTCATCTGGTTTACAGAGCCCTCATATATTGCCCTAGCTACTTACCAGTCTCTTTGCCCACTTATAAGGTTACGGTCTGTGGCAGAAGACCCTTTCTATCTACCATTCAGGCAGGCATTACACGTTCTTAGATTCTTAAGAGTCCATATTCAAGAGAGAAAGGAGTAAAGAGAAAACACAGTGACCCTTCCTTCCTCCCTCGATCCCCATCTCAGCTGAGGACACTCCCATCCTAAGCCTCTTTCCCAAGTTTCATTTCCTACCCCAGGATCTGCCTCTTTGCAAAATGTTTGACAACCATTCCCAGGAGGTGGGAATTCAATCCATCCTTAGAGATCTGGGCTCTTACCCTTTGACTCAAAAATGAAAAATAAGAAATAAAAACAACCTTGCCCCCCCTCCCCCGAAACCCACAATCTCTTCAGAACTAAAAGACATAACATAATTATGATAGATACTCTTCTGATACTTTGTAAGACTCCCTTTTAACTCAAAAAGATCTCCAAAAATCTGGATTGTTCAGAATTAAATACCACCTAATGGAGTAAATGGTCTAGTTCAAGATGCATCCTGAACACTTCATTTCTTATCATTCTTCCTCCAGGGTGCAGTCCGTCCTGCCTGTACATCACTCCCATAGTCTGTATGGTCCCATCTCCTGACCCTATGAGCATCTGTTCATGACATCAGAGACATCTCTCCACAAACAGCAATTTGCAGACACAGCACATTCTACATCATAACAACAAAAATAAATAATTAAAAAATAAACACATTTCCCCGAAGTCCATGTGGACTACAGATAAACTTCGGGGGTCAGCATGGAACGTTTTCGCATCACGGCACAGAAGAGTTTAGACAGGTTTTCAAGCATCTCTTTCACTGTCTCTTCTGCCTGCTTTACTTTTGTCCCTCTCAACGGGGCATGTTATGTGGCTCTCCCCAGAAAGGGGCTGTTTGCAGTAAAGGGGAATTTAAGTTGTTGGACAAATCCCTTTCAGGTTTAAACTTTGGTAAATTTGTCCAGCTTCATTCATGAGCGTGAACGTTTCAAATGTCAAGGGCAAAGGTCAGGGCTTAATCTTACTTTGTCCTCCACCTCCTCTTCCTAGCCATCTCTAAGAGGAGTAACTTCACATGGTAACAAGGCCTAAAAGTAACAGTACAGCTTTGAGACGTTGCCAGGAGGTTTTACTTCCCCTTTATCAGCATGTTGCAAAGATCACTTTCTTTTCCTTGTGTTATTGGTAACTGAGTTTTCCTCAATGTCCACAAGCAATCGGAGGTTGGGTTTATCTGAGACACTGAATTGCAAAGAAAAGCATAAAATAGTCACAGACATATCATCTTATCTCCTTTTCTAAAAACATTTCTAAAATAAAAACAACAAGACACAACAAAATAGTAATATATATATATATATATATATATATATATATATAAATAAATACAGAGATATGCCCATACTGCCTAGATTAAATTCTTGGCTGGCAGTGAGTTCCCATCATATTGGCTGCAAGAAAAGAAGGTCACTCTTACTTCTGCTCAGGCCTTTTATCAACTCTTTCATTCAATCAACTTTGCTATGATGGTTACTAAATATAAAACACACCTATCTGCAAAGAGCTTAGAGTTTTATTGTGGGTAGCAGCATGTAAGAAAAGAGATGATTTTAATACTGGTTAGTGTATGTTGGGTATTTGCAAAATACTAGAGCAGGAGATGGAGAGTGTGATTAGTGTTCAGCAGAGAGAATTACCCTACAGTCAGAAAGCCAACGAAGTGGGAAAAAAAAGAATTTCAGGCTGAATGAGCAAATCTACACCCAAAGGCAGGGGGATGGGGCACAAGGGGGTGAGATACACACTGGAAACTGCTGATAAAGCAGGTGGAAAGTAGAATGCATCCTGCTTGGGGAGCAAGGAGAAGAAAAGTTGAAAGAGATGATGTGACTGAAAAACTTAACAGCAAGAAGATCCTAATCAAACATTTGCCTAATGAATATATTATAGTGGAAAATCTTACTAGCTAGATCTCCCGGTTCTTGTAATCATCTTAAAAAATGGCAAAATTGGTGTTAGAGAAAAAAGTTTCCAGAGTGGTTGGTGGAGACAGGAAAATAACCAACAAAGCAGTAGGGAGATAAAGGGCAGAAAGATATGCTATGCTGTGATAATAAAATGATAATAAAGATATGTACTGCTAGAAAATATTAGAATATATTATGATAATGTGTAATAATATATCATAACATAGTATAATATAATGTAATATGAAATCATTTGGCTCAACCATCATAACAATTGCTCTTTGTATATATAATTTTGGACAAAGAAAAACCATACTTGAGAATTTATTATTATAAGAGTATATCATACACACTTCATTTAAAATGTTTCTTAAAAAGTAAAAAACACATTGATGACTTTTATAATACAATATTGTGCACATTTTCTTTAAAATGTTCAATTTGTGACTTAGAGTCAGTATATATTTAAATCAGATTCAGACATTGTGCAGTTTCATTTAGTAACCATTGAATAATTTCAATGCACACAAAATGTTAATCCTATAACCAAAATTATCATTTTCTTTTCTATTGAGGATCCTAATTGCAAACTAAGAAAATAGACTAGTGCATTTCGGGAGCTTTTGGACCATAAGGATTGAAATCAAAGGATATCAGGTAAATCCTCAGCCATAAGAATGAATGAACTCTATAATGCTCAAATGCGCTGATGTTTGGACTGTACATTGCTGTAATATAAAGAGGAAGAAGCATGCACAATTTCACACTTAAACAAATTAGAATCAGTGACATCTAATATTTTCAATTATTTCCTCACACAGTAAACTGTTTCCAACTTCATAGATAGAATATATTAGAATATCTTTATAGTAAAGGTTATTTTTCTTCTAAAATTTGGAATTTAAAATGTTTAATGCAATATACTTTACATTCACAAAAATATTCAGAACTCAAGAGCACTGACATAATTTAAACACTTTGTTATGTAACTTTTAAAACTGATTCAAATAAATCCATATTTAAATTTCAAAGTGGTTGAGTAGTGCTTCAATAAATACGGCAATGTAGAAGTTTTCAGACTTTATAGTTCCCTGTATATTATGTTTGCATGTGTGGGTATATATGAATGCTGTGTCTCAGTGAGTGTGACCTATCTAATTGATTTCACTTTGACACGTCTCATTTATTTAAGGAAGGGAAACACTTTAGACCTCTTTGCAGAATTTCCTTTTGGGGGCCAATGTTCCTGAAATTATGGATAAATAGAATGCTGCTTCTACTTCAAAATGTGTAATGTGCAATGGCCTATGTCCTACTGTTCTGTTCCCATCAAGTATTTACTAGAGAAGTTATTTTTTTGCCAGTTCTTTCTTTCGATCAGATGAAATTAAGGCACACACCTTAGTATTTATACAACTAGAAGTAATTTTTGTCATTTGCATTGTCTTTTGTGTCATGCTGCCATCTTGTGGCCAGTCAATTTTAAAAAATATATTCCTGGCCAGTATACCAAAATCACCCCCAAAGCATTGCATAGTGTAACTTCCAACATCATGGAAGATATTTACTCTCATAAGTATTATCCTGCTAACTATCTCTCAGTAACAAAGTCATAATAGTTCTTTGTGACATCTGAAAGTTTTAGATGTCACAAAGAACTTACCTGAGAATTTACCTGAGAATTTCCTTACTTCCTTTGATATTAAATTCTATATAAATTGATATTAACAACTGCCTAAAAAAGAAGAAAACACTTTTAAATACTTTTTTCACACAAATATATTTCATGATGTATATCCTGTTTTGTACCTGTATAAAATAAAATCATTTATATTAAGAATTTGCACAATTTTACACTTTTAGATTGGACATATGTGATAAAGATAAATTATATCTAAAGCTAAAGATATGTGGTACTTGACATTATTACATGCTCTAGGTTACAGAATAATTAAAATATTTGGTTAAATTTTATAGTTGTCTATAGAGCCTATAGTTAGGAAAGAATTTAATCATATTTTTTTCTTAGATTAGGCCTTTTTAAAAAAATACTGGTTGAACTTTTGTCATTTTTAAAGGCTTTATTTTTTATAGCAGTTTTAGGTTCACAACAAAATTGAGGGGAATGTCCAGAGAGTTCCCATATACCCCCTCCCCCTTCACAGGCACAACCTTCCCCATTAAAAGTACCAGAGTGGTACTTTTGTTATAATGAATGAATCTACATTGATGCGTCATTATCACCCAAAGCCCATAATTTACTTTATATTCACTCTTGGTGGTGTACGTTCTATGGGTTTGGATAAACATGTAATGACATGTATCCATCATTATACTATCATACAGAGTATTTTCACTTCCCTAAAAACTGTCTGTGCTCTACCTGTTCATCCTTCCCTTCACCCTAACCTCTGGCAACCACTGATCTTTTTACTGTCTCCTTAGTTCTGACTTTTTCATTTTTCCTTTATATTAAAAGCAAGATATTATACACCGCCCATTGTCGGTATGCATGAAAACCTTCTCCCATCGCTTCATCCCCGAGATAGGAATAGAGTGGGTGGGAACTTTGAGCACACAGTTGGCTCTGCCGCAGTGCCTAATGCTGCTCCTGAGAAAGATTTTGTCCAGCCAGCTTTGGATCCTGGCCAACCAGGACGCAGCTGCTGTTCACTCACATCCCCGTCCAGTCATTGGTCGGGGCTTCCCATCTTCCTCCTACAGTGAAAGAGCACTTGGTGGGATATTCACCTTCCACTTTAGTTCAGCCTTCATGGCCTCCTGGCTCTTCCACCAGGAAGCAGTAAGAACAGTGAGAAGAGTTTTATTACATTGTTCAAAATATTTAAAAAGCTTTCTGCTTTCAGTTTAGTCAAATATGTATCTAAACCCAACAATATATGTCTTAAAATCACAGCATATAACATAAATGATTATAGTCAACCTAACGGTCATGGATGATCATGATTTACCTGGTGAGAATGGGTACAGTTAGCTGTAGCTTTTTGAGAGCCAATAAAACAAATTTGAGAGAAATTACTGAATAGAGATTTAGTTACAGGTATATACACACACACATATATATGTATATATATGAATACACACATATATATATATGAAAACACACATGAGTCCTTAGGACTCATTATGAAACAAATACTGTTTTCTGAAAAAATAGGCAGAGTATACTTTAAAAATAGAGGAGGAATAAGAACATATTAAAAAGTAGTTCTGGGTAACTCACTGATAAGCAAAAGGATATAATGTGCTTGAATTAAAAACAATCAAAATACAGAGGAGTATACAGAACTCTATATAGGCTTTCTTTCTTTCTTAATGGAATTACAATAATCCTTCCTAATAGAATGAAAATTGTTCTGAAAGCAGCCTTTTCCCAATTTGTGCTATTTAACCTGAGGAAAGTGTGTTACATAAAAGATATTTAATCAATCCCTGATCATGAAATGCTATTGGTAGGCATTTCTTTTTTTTTTTTTTAATTATTTATTTATTTTTGGTTGCGTTGGGTCTTCGTTTCTGTGCGAGGGCTTTCTCTAGTTTTGGCAAGCGGGGGCCACTCTTCATCGCGGTGCGCGGGCCTCTCACTAGCGCGGCCTCTCTTGTTGCCGAGCACAGGCTCCAGACGCGCAGGCTCAGTAGTTGTGGCTCACGGGCCTAGTTTGCTCCGCGGCATGTGGGTTCTTCCCAGACCAGGGCTCGAACCCGTGTCCCCTGCATTGGCAGGCAGATTCTCAACCACTGCGCCACCAGGGAAGCCCTTGGTAGGCATTTCTGATGCTCACTCATATCTTGTTATTCTCCTGCTCTGGGCAAGCAGCAAGAAGGTCACCATTATTCTTAATTATTTCATGATTAGACGAGACCATATAACTAGCAATGGGTTATTAGTAGGTGGCCTGCACATTCCTGGTCTGAAACTTTTAACTCCAGCATGGGGGCCCTCCAGCCCTTGTTTTCTCTGCTGCACTGACCCAGGATGCCCCTGTTTCCGGTGCAGCCACTATGGCACCTTGGGGCCTCTATTTGTTTGGATCATTGTATTGAGGCAGGGAGATCTGAAGCCATGAGGTGTCACCTGGACTAAAGAGGACCTTGAATCAACCGAAAATAAACCTTTGTTGGGTTAAACCACTAAGGTTTAGGGAGTGTTTTCTTATTATAATGGAGCCTGTCATGACTAATGCAAGGGACTCATATATGTGTGCCTATATCGGTCACTTATTTTCTTAACCACTGATACATTTTGACACTACTTGACATTTAGATACAATGATTCTGTTCACCTCTCTCCACTCAGAATTTAGCACAAAGTACGATTTATTGTGGTCTTACTACTCAGCCTCATGTGATTTGTTCTGTAACACACGTGACAACTGGGAACATCAGAAAAGAAAGGAAAATGGACTTTGAAGGAATTGAGGGGCATCCACAAAAGGCCTACACAGTAACAAGGACGGTAGGAAAAAAGAAGCTGAAGCCACAGGTTCCCCCTGTATTTTGTCACCTCCTCCAAACGTAAGGAATATTGCTTTCCCTGGGATCCTGCAGACTCTTTCCCATCCCAGGGCCTGAGATGAGCAGCTTTGGTCCTGGGATTGCTCACATTTCCTCTGTTTCTCTTTCAGTAGTTCTCAGTTGCTTCTAAAAGAGTGTTTCCTTATCAACGAGGGCAATAGTCTTGTCTTGGTTTTGTGGACTCTCGCAGAAGTTCGCAAGACCTAATCTGGCCTGAGCTCTGAATATAAAAGAGAGTGACAAGCTCTTGTGTTTAACACACTGTTAAATTTTGTCGCATCATTAGGGCTTACAGGTTTGGTTGAGTGTAGACTTACTACAGCTGATATTGAGGAGTTGGGGCTGCTTAGAAATGATAATAAATTGAGCCACTTGTTTAACCCAAGGATGTTTTCTCTCCAGTGAACCTAGAGTATAATGTACCTTGCTGACATAACACCCATGACTCTTGAGTTGCACAGCTCCAGGGGGTACCCATTACCCGGGGGTCAATAGTAATGGCACCTCCTGACACTCAACCCACATTGGAACACATTGTGATAGTACCCCATGGAGCTGTCCCATAAGGCGGCCCTAAATGCCAGGCACAAAGAAGATACTTGATATTGATGCATGTTAGTTTCTTCGCGCTTTCATAGGCTTTTATTTGAGGGGACAGGTGCCTACTAACATTTTATCATTTGGGGGAAGCAGGATTTTAACTAGGATATATTTGACACATTTTATGCAAGGAAAAAGGTTGCCTCGATAGTTCTGTTTATAGGTGTCAATTTGTAATATTTTTTATTATGTTCTGAAATCTTTTTTAAGTTAAATATAGTGACAGCTAATACTTATATACACCAGGTGCTATTTTGAGATATTCATGTATAATAATTTGAAAGTTATGCAACGTTATTATTTCTGATTCCTAGACTGAGAAAGTGAGGCACAGAGAGATTCACCACCTTTTCCAGAATCACAGAACCCATAAATGTTTGAGTTGCCATTTGAACTCAGGCAATCTGGCTACGGAGTGCTTCTCCCTAAGTATAATATAAAGGTTCTCCTGCTTCTGATATATTTATCTTGCTAACTCTATTCCTCTTCACAATCCTTTTGCTGACATGAATTGGTGTTGAAAATTTGGCTCTAAAAAAACAAGCCGCTTGGTGGGTTTCTCTGAAATAATTAATCAACACGTTGTTCTATCCACACTAATATGTATTCATGACCCATTAATATGACTAAGAAATGCTTTATGAGGCAACACTTGGCCATCAAAAAACTTGAAACATATGAAAAGGAACATAGTTTCAGGTTCTCACATTTATTTTTATGTTTCTCTAATGGCCTGTTTTCATAAAGAGAATGTATTTACTCTCTTCGATTATAGTACCTGCCTTTAAAATCTAGTCTAATTGTATGACAGTATCCTTCACATTTGATATTTGAGCTTTTAATAAATAGTGGAATATATTTACTTCGAGTTTGTTTCTATGACTTTAAGACAGCTTTTGTGGAAAAAGCAAATACAGTACGGAAGGAATCACTTACACTCCAGAGAAAACAGCCTGGAATTGTGCCCAGTGGGCTATCCTACGAGAACCCAAGAGGAGTCAGACCCACCTCTATCTCTCAGACTTGACAGGCTTGAGATGTGCTCTGATTTGGTCAAAGGAGGCCTGAGGGGGAGAGTGGAGACTGGCCTAACTTCATTGCACCTCCCAGTTTCTTGAGCGCCAGAAGACTTTTAGGACAGAGGCATCATGGTCAGAGAATTTCATAAGAAATTTCCAAGTCCTTGGGCCTAGAAAGCTTGGCTTTGTGTCTAGATTACCAGCAGCTGCATGACATTAGGGCAGTGACCACTCATGCCAAAGCAGCTTAGAATCAAGTTCTGCTGTGGAACCTTGAGAATGAGGTGCTTTCAGGAATATCTGGATGGACCGCCCTTGGGGTACATCATTGAGGTTCACACTCTGATGGCACAGTGAGTGGCATGAGGATGCCAGAGAGGGGCTTCAAGAACGTCCAGTTTTAACAGGGAGGAATCCAGAACAGGAGAGTCAAGGGTCATTGGATGTTTGTGGACTGGTTTGTGAGAGCAGGTGAAGCAGGCACTTGAGGGATTCCCAGTCATGTTTGAGGATTGGTGAGGCACAGACTACCATGGCTAACCCAACGTGAACTCTCACTTTCCTCCCTAGTAACAGAGCTCTGATTTTGGGAGTCATGTTGCCATTCAGAATAAAAGATTATACTTCTTATCCTCCTCACAGCTCAGTGTGGCCATGCCCCTAAATTCTAGATAAAGAAATCTAAGCAGGTGAATCTTGTGAGGCTTCTGGAAATACTTACTTTTGTTTTGTTTTGTTTTTAGGCAAGACTTCTGAAATTTCTTTCTTGGCCTGGAAGATGAAGTCGATGGCAGGAACTTCAGCAGTCATCTTGAAACATGAGGTAAACATGGATGGAAGAATTCAAATGCTGATTGTGAGCAGAAACTGAAGTTCCAGAGTCTTTTATGAATACAATGTATTTGGTCTATTTTTCTTGAACTGTCTAACTCTGAGCTGCTTTTAAATGAGTAAATGGTCATAATCATAACTGATAAATTAGTGTAAAGAGGATTCCTAATACAACAGTTACAGGACAAAGAATCAGTCAAATTAGTAAAATATCCTGTGTATCCACAGCTTAACCAAGCATGAAAGTGTTTTGACTATGAGTTTAATAAACAATAATTAGACTGCACAAAACTGGCTTGGAAGGAAGTTATCATTTAAACAACAATTACTGAGACCCTTATATAAACAATGCTCTTGCAGACGTGGTAGGTTTAGGCAAAGAACTGAATACAACTTGGTGCCTGCTCCCAGGATCACACTTCTGTGCAGGAGAAAGACATGCATTTTATAAGTAATATAAAGCAATTTTAAAAATTAAACTTTATTTTTTACAGTAGTTTTAGGTTCGCAGCAAATTGAGACAAAGGTACAGAGGTTTCCCATGTATCTCCTGCTCCCACCCGTGCATAACCTCCCCCATTATCAACACCCCTCCACCAGAGTGGTGCATTTATTACAACTGAGGAACCGACTTTGACACCTCATAATCATCCAGAGCCCATAGTTTACATTAATGTTCACTCTTGCTGTTCCATGGCTTTGGACAAATGTATAATGACATGTATCCACCATTATAGTATCATACAGAGTAGTTTCACTGCCCTAATAATCCTCTGTGCTCCACCTTTTAAAACAGTTTTAAAGGTGCTATTAGTATACAAAGAAGTTATTATGCAATGGTTGGAGCTCTCAAGTACTGAGACGTGGCGGCATCTCATTTATATAAATGCACAGTGTGTGATGTGTCCTTGGCTTGTCTTCTTGACAATATCAAGATATTAGTGTCTCTGTAAATCCCTGGTTGTACACAGCCAGGCCTCTTTAAAAATTCATGAAACAGAATACAGTCTTTGGCCTAACTCCAGGATATTGTTGGTTATTAGGTGGTCAGTTGATTGACATAATACCTTTGCATTTACTTTCCAGGCACAGTGCAGTGCCCTTTCCAAAAAATCCAGTGCTATGATCACAAAGCTGATATCAGTAATATTTGATTTGTACAGATTGAAAGAGATGTTTGCAAGCTGCAGAAATGATTGTGTCGTTCTCAGATAAAATTTCCAAGCAGATTAGTAAACAAATTATTCTGAAGTATTGGAACACTTACAAAGAGAAGGGGTGATCACTAGAAACTAGCATAAGTTCACTAAGTATAAGATTTAACAAAATCAATTTATATCCTGTTAGAGAAGGTGAATGAAAAAGATGCACATGGATGTCATCTGCGGCAGGACATTAACAAAATTTCTCTCTATTCACTAGGAAACGCTGGAACAATTTCAGCTAGAACGATGAGAGCGATCAGAAAAATTTACATCTAAAGAAATGACTCCTGATTTCTTAAAGCCTCATTTCTTTCTGTCTTAGTTGTCTGTTCTCGTCTAGGTATACGCACGGGCAGGAGACAAATTGTGAAGAATGAAGGATAGGAAGACCTAATGAGAATATAAATAGAAACATTTTGCACAAGGTAAGCATGGAAATAGGTAATAGCTTACAAAGGTAGTTCTGAAAGCAGCAATACTTATTCAATGGAACACTTTCCTGTTATTTGCATATGATTATATCTGACCAGAGGACTTAAAAGGCAATGAAGCCAAGTCATAAAAATCATTTAAAATTTTGGTTGTATAGTTCGTATGTGTCAATATTTCCATAAGTTTTTTTTTTTTTTTTTGAGATGAAATTTGAGTCACCAATGGCATTTATATAGTGTTAGTCATCCTCAATCCCAAATAACCTCTATAATATTGAATTGCAAGAGCCATGATTAGTGATGGACCGCTCTGGTTTCTAGACAATAGCATTTGCTTCTATTCCTAGATACTTGAGATGAAGCTTTATAATTTAAAGAAACAAGCACACTTTTGACTGTTTGGATTCAAAAGCATGCACTTTCCTTATTAAGGATAAAAGTATTTTAAATTAATCTCAAAAAGCTATTCTTAGTTAAAATTTATTACTGTCTATACCTTTCACTAAGATGTTTACTGTAACTTACACAATGTTGTATGTCAATTATATCTCAATAAAGCTGGGAAAAAAGGATGTTTATTGTAGTTTTTAACCTTGTCAGACTCATTGTATATGATTCTCATTGGGGTTTTCCATTTGTCTTCCAGCTACATATTACTTTTATTAACTCATTAAAACAATAAAGTACTAAAGTTTGTTCCTTGTCACAATTTTATTTCTTCATTTTGTCATTATGATTAAACCAAACTTTTACCTCTAGCTCATAATAAACATTTTCTTTTTTCTTTTCTCCTGGGGCCTATGCTATTTTCTTTATTTCCCATTTCATTTGCAAAGTTGGCCTTCTCTTTCCCTGGAGGTACAAAGAAAAGTTTTTCAAGTGATTTGTGTAAAAATACATTTTGAAGCCAAATTATGTGTTTTCTTTTCCAAATCTTTTTGGTCTCCATTCTCTTCCATGAACATAAGCTCTTACAAGGCAAGGCTTTCATAGAGTAATTTTTCTCGAATATACACAGATATTTTTATCCTGCAGCACTTTGTATGCCATTTATTATTTCTTATGTTTATGATTTATTAAAAAAAATTAAATGATTAATAAATTGAAAGAAGGGAAAACTTTAAAAAATTTTGCTTTGCAAAAAGAAGGGATTGATTTAACTGTGTGATTGGCAAATTATTTTATGAGTAACATAACATTATATGATTATACCTAAGCAACTCTTAAAAGCCCATGACTTTCTATGAGGTTTAATAAATTCTATTAGAGATAGGAATAAAATCAGTTGTAATATAAATGTGTAACATATCAAGAATAAAAACTAAGAAATAGGCACTAAAATAAGTTGTTCATCAAGAATCAGCATATAATTCACAGAAATGCAAAATGATTTTCCCATTATAAAAAACACAATTGGAGTTTTTTTCAAGTATCTCTTTTCTTTAAAAAATGTTGTTTTCTTAAATTATTTTTCAAATTTCATTTACTTTGTGTGTGGGAGGAGAAATAGATTTTAACCCAATTAGGGAAAATTCTTAATGAAATTGTATATTCTGGTGGAGAAATTGACAGCTTTAAAGTTTGTAATAATTTTATTTAAGTCCTGACTTGAGTAAAAGTTACATCTCTGTAATTCCTAAGCACGTATTAAATAAACTTTTAGTGAAGCCACAAAAGTCTGAATTTTTGCCCAATTATATGTTTTTCCCCTGTCTAGATTAATGTTTAACAAGATAAATCTTGTATTTCTCATAGAACAACAGATAACCTGTAATTCCTGTGGACATGAAGTTCTTTCCCTAATAAGACAATGGGATATTGCACCTTCCCTCTGCACCCCTGCCTGCCTTGGCCAGGACCTGTTCACACCAACACGCTGGGATGTGTTCACTTCTCATTTGATTCCAAAAATAACACACAGTGTCTGTGCATGAGGTGCAAGGCTTTGCTGTTTCCAAAAGGCCTGCATTTCCATGGAAACCAGACAGGCAAAAAAGAAAGGATAAGTGCATGAAATCATTCCGTGCTTAGAAACAAAGCTGAATGCAGACCAACTGCCTCATCTGAATTCAGCCTGTGAGAACCAGGGCCCACGCTGACCCTGGGCTACTGAAGGAAAGCTTGCTCCCCGCCAGCTTAAGTCCATGAGAAATACATCTCTTCCTCTCACTGGAGCTATTTTAAAGGCTAGAAAGGCAGGATTTGAAATCCAAGAGCCCAGATTATTTCTACCTTCTGCTACTCTGGTAATCTGAAGTTCACATTTCCATTCTGTGAAATACAAAATCTTAAAAAAACATTCCTAATTGCTTATCATGTCAAACGAATGTTCAAAGTTATTTAAATCTGAAAGCTTAGTGAACAATGCTTTGAAATCCTTAGGAAATACTATGATAAACGAAAGATAACTTGCTCACTGTAGCTTAATCAAGCGATGGATATTTGTCAAATGTCCATGGAAGACTTGTTATCAGCAAGCAAAATGTCTTTTAGTCAGAAACCAAACAACCGTAGATCCAAGGAAAGAAAATTGCACCTATCTCTACCGTCAGAGCTTCCTAGAGGAGTATGAAATCTTGATTTAATTGATATGGGAAATGCTACTAAAATTATGTGTATATCATGGACCCTAAGTTGGTTCTATTTATTTATGAAAACCACCCAACCATTTGTCATTAAGATAGAAAAAAGTCTCCCATGATTGTACTAAATAACTGGGGCTTCTATTCCCATGTCCACCTGACCCCCACTTCCTTAGCATGCTGGTCACTTCACCCAGATGTTAAGAGGAATATTGCCTGTGTGATATGGGTACTCTGAGACACAGAAGTTCTAGAGAAGAGACCACAAACACGGGTTGCAGCCATTCAGTTTAGATTTCTCTCTTTAGCCACATCTGATGCTGTAGTTGAAGGATTCATTGAAACTCTATTAAATTTAGTCATCTGTGTGTGTGCAAGTGTGAACTATTCTTTTTTTGGTGTGAGACAAGTTTGGGCATATCAGGGCTATTTTGCCACCAGAATTTAGGTATTATAGCCAAATTAATACTAAATTACTAATAAATACTTAACATTAAATTAATTAAACAAGAATGCCATTGGACTGAGATGCAACCAATGACAAACAGCCAACAGGCTTTAAGCTGTGGCCAATCAAATAATTTCCATTTTTTGTTTCCACTTAAAGAAACTAACCCCCCAAAAGAAAAAGTCAAAGAAGACAAACATGGTCCAAGAACAGTGGGCAATTTGGGAGATCATTATATGTGCCACTCAATTTGAACTTCCCTACAGTTTTCCTGGACTCATGCAAGATTCTTTACATATTGGACTGGATAATAAATAATGAGAAATATAAAAGAACAACATCAAATGAAGCTTAAAAGTGGAAGATGAGTCCTGAGAAGAGAAGGTAGCATAAGTTGGAGTGGAGAGTATTTGATCCAGTTTCTCATAGTGATTTTGTAGTATGTTGGAGAGTAGAACCAAAGAGAAGACTCATATATGACATTTCAGAGACTGCTACTGCAATGAAAAAAATTCATGTTGATATTGGACAAGGAGAGGGCAGAATGTAGACACTTTTAAAGAACACCTGTAAGACGTACGAGCAATCACAAATAATTAGAAAGTAAAGATTTGGACCTGAGGCCTCTGAAATTCTCTGGGTACAGGAGATAGTGTTTTGTTATTTTCACCCTTATTGTGGTGATACGACACATTATGGAGTCTGTTGTTCCCTTAACCCTTGTGAATCTTTAACTCTGTTACAACACACTTCTCTGTGGGAAATTGTCAAGTCAACTAAGAGAACAAAGACATAAAATCATTGGATTTTAAGCTTCAGTAGTTTAGCCCATGTGTAAGACAGATCCAGAAGAATACCTCCTGAGGCACAGCCAGCATCTCTCTCTGTTGTGGCCCTTCCTCCACTCCCAACATACACACACACACACACACACACACACATAAGACATTGAGAGACCTGAAGGACTCCTGTGATCTTTCCAGCGGGCATCAGCAGTTCCAACATAATGGAGCTATAGACAGAGTGGGGTGGGTTGAGTGGAGGAGTCTCTGTGATACTAGCATGAGGAGATATATACCCACTTCCAAGGACTGATAAAACTTTGTACCTTGGGAACATAGAGAGGCAGTACGTTGTAGTGATTGAGATCAGTGATGGAAGCCAGCATCCTGACACTTGCTGTAAGATGGTAGACAGATAACGTAACCTTTTGTGCCTCGGCTCCCTTAGATATAAAATCTAGGGAGGATTAGGTAAACTAATACATAAAGAAAGAATGTAGACCAGTGTCTGATATAGAGTAGGGGCTCTAACAATTGTAAATAATGTAAAAAAAATCAATAAACAGAAACCTCAATTAAATAGAGCTGGGAGACCAGAAGGGGAGCCCTTACACCCTGAGACAATAACAGAGCCCAACAGGAAAAAGAAAGACTCCTCTTCTTTCCTGGCAAGGACTCAGCCAATGAAAAGTCAAGGAATCTTTGTTTGCTATGGCCCTCCCAACTTCCTTTTCCCCTCTATAAAAGTGTCCTCCTTCTCTTGATCTGAGCGGACTTAACACATGGCTCACCAAGGTTGTGGACCCCGAATTGTAATTCTTGGCTGATTACCAATAAATCCATTTTTGCTGGAGAAATATCTGGCAGTTATTTGTTTCATGTCAACACTAATTATTACTACCTACCCACTATGACATGGCCACTAAAGGTAGATGATTACCTTTACCCCTAGAGGTTGTATCACACCTTCAGTTTCCAACTCATGCTATGGCATTATATGCACCCTCAGAAATGTACACTGATATCTGGGGAAAAGGGAGAGGCCAGGTGATAGAAAAACCCAAATATATTGCGTTCATCTGGAGTTGACTAGGACTAATATTGTCTCTCTTTGTAGAGACAAAGTTGATTTATAGAAAAGTAAGTTACATTATTTAAATATTTGTGGTTTTGAAATTTTATACTTGATACCTTATTATTTTACCTGGATTCCAAATTTCCCCTGAACCAGCTGCTTAATTTTGTCTTAGTTACTTGGATTTTCTGGCCCTTGCTAAACTTTTCATAAATTATGCAAATATCTTAACTCACTGAAGGCATAGAGTGGACATGTATTACTGTATTTTATGTGATTTCTGGGGAAAAAAATCTAATATCTTGGAAGTATAATTAATGAGTATTTCAAAATTCTTAGCTTGCATTCTGAGCAAGTTTAGCAGAACGTTAACTGCATATAGGAAATATACCTATGCCTCTTCGGAATCCTCTCAATACTATATCATTTCTTTATTTCTTTTTTTTTTTGATAATATAACAATCTATTTCTCTAGATTTTAAAATGTGTTGATAAATATATTATTAATTTATCTATTTATTCATTTATTCAGTATTTCCCTCACTCATTCATGCACTTTACAAGTTAAAATTATTCAAGAAGGAACATTTTTGTCTCCTTGGGGTAAATGGAGACAGATAAGATTCTCAAAAACCATAGCTAGGATCACTGAATTAAAATATTTCATTTACAAGTGGGGTAATCAGATACCTCCACATCATTCATACTATTTAAATTAAAAGTTTTTAATGTGTTTAAAAATCACAAGACTTTATTTTTTAAACAAAGTTTGAACAATAAAAAATTTTGATAAAAGTAGCATACAGTGATTTATCTTGGAAGAATGTGATTTACTTTTTGGCAACTTGAAAAAGATGTTCTGTGATCTTCTCTTTCTTTCACACCTACTTTTCTTTTTTGATTATAGTGTGTGTGCAATGATTCCTTACAGCAGTCATTAGTTTTCATATATTGTCATCATCATCACCATCAACATCATCATAAACATTTATTTTGTATCTAATTTGTTCCTGGAAACATGCAAGGGTACTGGAGAAGAGAATCTAGGCAAGAGGAAGAGTAATCTTCACAAATAAATTTGAACCAGAAACCTTGTTTGGAAACTAGCTTACTGATGAAAAAAGAAGACAAATTTAATTTTAATTAATGCATCATATAATGGTAGAATATTTGATCTTCTAAGCAGTGACAAAACTCAAAGTTAATAGTACACGGTGCCAGGAATTTTAAAAGCACGTTCAAATTTTATCAACACACATGCAACTGTAGTAGTATCCCTGAACATTAGATGTTTTTATGTTGGTTAAGAAAAATATGTGAAGATCAATTCTCTTTTTACCTTCAAACAAGTTTAAAAAAAATATTCTGTAACATTAAGACTGTGATATTATCAATACAAAGTTCTTTTTTTTTTTTTTTTTTAAACCATCTGTTCTTTATTGACAAGAGCTATAAAAGTTTCATAAACAGAATTTGGCTGATTCCTTACATAATTGCTTCCGTAATTTAAAATCATGAAAACATGCCCCAAACTAATATGTACCAACAGAATGTTGTAAAATAGCTTTTAATATAATGCTGCAGAAAGAAAAAAATCAATTAAACATAAAAGAAATTTTAAAAAATACTTGACAATTTTATTTTCCAATTAAAGAATGTAGATGTTTGCCTCAGGATCATGACATACTATTTAAGGTGATGACTTCTAACAGTTCTATTTTTAACACATGCCAAATGTTAAAATAAGTGTCTTCAGCCTTTAATGAGAGCAGTATTTCCTCTAAATGGGAGCTGTGCAGTATAAAGGACAATGGAGTTGATCTTTGAAGTCCAAGTCTCATGACCTTGTCATGAGGCTGGCCACTTAAACATGTCACCTTGGTTTCCTTCCCAGCTAAACTGAAATATACCCACCTCTTGGGGTTACTTGGTTTATTAAATGAGACTATATATTAGGACAATTATTCAATACAATATTATTTAAAAGTTTTTATTAATCTGTATATTTTGCTAGCATTAAAATATTTAATGTATTTCTACTAATCATTGATCCATGCCATATATTTATCTGATATTAACTGATTAATTTAGCTACTATGTATTTTTATCAATAATTTTCCAGTTATTTTAGAATTTTTTCAAATAATTTGTTTTATTTTAATTTATTTATAAACTTTTTAAAATTTCTACAGTTCATTTTTTTTGTATCAGAAGTCATCTAACCTTGCTTGCTCTCATAAATATGACTTCTATGTCTCATTCTTTTCTCCATCTTTCTTGAGTCTGTTATATATGCATTGCTAATTTTCAGCACCTCCTGCCATAAGAAATTTTTTTTTTTTTTATTCTTAAAGCTATGTTCCTTTAAATTAAACTTTTGTAGAACTGGAGGAGATCATGAAGAAGAAAAATTGGCACCATGCTTTGGCAATAATTTATATTTTGCAATGTGTCAACACAGTCAAGATTCTTGTTCAACTAGTCATACAGTTACATTTAACTAAGAAATACCCAATCATCTGATTTTAAATCTTATGTTTTAATTTTGTATGGAAACTCAGGAAAATTCATTTACTTTCTGTTTTACAAACAGAGATACCTTCTCCTTTTCTATTTATTGCTTAAGGAATAGTCTGGTTGTTCAGCAGATGTCACTAGAAGGCTGTTGTACTGTTATTTTATGTTCTTACAGTCATACTAGCAAAGCTGAAATACAGATATTTTCATTTGCTTTAATGTTAGAGATGTTTTAATGTCTCAATTTTAGGTGAACATAGAAAAGAAAAATAGATATCCTTCAAATAAAAATAATTATTTAAGATAAAGAAACAATTCATATACTTTCATTGCGGTATATTTTTAGATGGCATTAAACGTGTATTAACGTAATGCAAGTCCCAATTTAATGATCATAGAAACTCAAGCTGAACAACAGAGCTTAATAAATGGTGAAAAAGATTTAGTGGCTTGTTCTCTGTCATTATCTATGTAAAGGTTTGTTAAAGAAGACTCTGTTGATGTATTTGCTATTTCTGAACTCTGTCATGAGAAAGAAGACATGCCTTGTCTGTTGTGATTTTTGTTTAAGAACAGGAAGTTCATAGAAACAGTAAGTTGACCCTATGGTCCTTTATCTTCAGACAGTTCTCCTTAGACTTTAATTTTTATATTGCTACCTCCACTTAAGCATTCCTTTTTAATTTTTTTAATCATCAGCACCTTAGGTTTTCATAAAGCTCTCAGTCAACAAGGTCTCTTGTATGGTCCCAATCTTCTCATTTTTAGTAATATGAAGCACACGTTCACTTTTTGGAATGTCCCTTAAACACTCCTTGAGCTGCTCTTCCAGACAAGGCATTCTCAATTCTTGAGTTCTTTCATTATTCTTTTTTTTTTTTCTTTATTCCTTTATTTTTATTATTTATTTATTTTTAGCTGTGTTGGGTCTTCGTTTCTATGCAAGGGCCTTCTCTAGTTGAGGCAAGTGGGGGTCACTCTTCATTGCGGTGCGTAGGCCTCTCACTATCGCGGCCTCTCTTGTTGCGGAGCACAGGCTCCAGACGCGCAGGCTCAGTAGTTGTGGCTCACGGGCCCAGTTGCTCCGCGGCATGTGGGATCTTCCCAGACCAGGGCTCGAACCCGTGTCCCCCTCATTGGCAGGCAGACCCTCAACCACTGCGCCACCAGGGAAGCCCTCTTTCATTATTCTTATTCTTATTCTTATTCTTATTCTTATTCTTATTCTTATTCTTATTCTTTTATTCTTATTCTTATTCTTAATTTGTAATGTCTCTCTTCTGTCTAGTTCCTGCAATGTGAGTTCAAATTGAAGTGATTTACTTTGTCCATTAATAATAATAAAGGTTGCTTATGTTAACTGAATGTTGGCTGTATTCTAGCCTCATCCATAGCACAGGTAGCCTTCACACTGTTTTAAATGTCTTATTAGCCTGGGTAGGCTCACTGTGCTAATATCTCAGTAGCACAGCACTCCATATATACTTACAAATCCACACATACCAAGTCCAGTGCAAAAACTCCTTGTCTGGTTTATCTTCTGGGCAGCTCCACCCAAGATTCAAGGGTACTTGAATCCTGATATAATTACTCTCAACATCTGCCCCCCAAATTCTCCAGTGAAAAGGAAGAAGGAATGAAGGAAAGGTGGGCCAGGAATGGATCAAGATCTTGACCATCTTACTCACCACATCCCCTCACCTTTCATTGGCCAGAAAAATATCAGATATCTCCAAGCGAGGCAAGAGGACTGAGTAATGCAATGCAAATTATGATTTTCCTTTTCATGATTTATAGACTTTTGTGTTATAAAACATACATTGAAAAAGCAATAGTCAGCTTTCCTCATGACACTTTTAAATCTATCCATTGCCCTACCAAAATTTTGTACAAAATCATAGATTTTATACTGCCATTTATAAGATTTTAAGATATAAACAATAGCATAATAGCTCAAGAATGCTAAACAATAATGGAAATTATCAAAATATGTTCTAGAAAATTTAGTGTTAAGATGCGTTACTGTAAATGATTCCTTACATATTAATATTTTCTATAAAATATATACTGAATCTATAATTGAACAAATTCCTTTAATGGACTGAGTAGTAGTTTCTGGTTAGAAATGGGATAAGATGGTGACAATTATGCAGTCAATTATGACAATCATGCTGGTCTTCCCGGGGGCACAGTTTGGTCAGCAATTACTTCTTATATAACACTTTCTTAAGTCATTCAGCTTCCCCTTGATCACACTGAGGCCCATTTGACTTCAGTTTATCTCCCCTAGAATTTTATATACCTTTGTCTTTTTATTAGGTCATTTATATGTACCAGAAATTGCCTGTACTATTATACTTCATTGTAAAGTAGGTTAAATTGCTAACATTCGGCATGATAGAACACAAAATATGTGAAGTGATGCTTGGTATCATTTAAAGTAAATTTTTAATTTGAAAGTCATGTCAATAAATGTACTTTTGAAATTCTATATGTTACCTTGATAGCACTAAAAATGCTGGGAATTATATGTAACTTCATAGAAATTGTTTTACTTGAAATATATTTTAAAATATGCAGTTCTATGCATCTTTTTGAAATGAGTTTGACTATATATACATAGGTATATGTGTGTGTGTGTGTAAGTGTATATGTGTATATATATATTTCCAGATAACAAAGCAACAGGGCCCATTATTATTGCTTTATCTTCTCTGCCCTTGTGTCAGAGAAAGTCAGCACTCATGGCGGATACTGCCTAATGCATTTTATGTCCCGTAAGAGAAATTGGCAAAAAGCTCCTGTTTTTCCCCTAGTTCAAAAACATAAAACAATTCATAAACTATTATCTCTATGTAGAGAAATGAAACGAAGTGTTTGCTCTGTCTAGCTTTTAAGTGTACATCATATTGCTGATGTTGAACAAAAGACACTTTCTGTAACTGCTTCAACTTGGATAGTTTCCAAAAAAGGATAGAGGATGTGCCAAAAGGATGAGAGATTCATGACTGCTGGTAAAGTTTTTATGACTAAAGTGATGCTTGCAAACCTCAAAACCAAGTGTCCACTGACTGTCAGTTGGATCCATGTGCCTCTGCTAACAGAGGAAAATACAGAAATGCAATCAGATTGGAAAAGGGCCAGATTGGAAAGGTTGCAGTTGATTTTGGCAGCAGGAACAAACTCTTTGAAGCTTTCCTAAAGGCCTGTGGGCAGCCCTTAAGGGCAATTGTTTTCATTGACTAGGGTTCTTATCTGTGGTGCTATTTAAATAAGAATGGGCATCCTTACCTGCAGAGTTCCTCTGAAAAAATTTCAGTCAGTAACCTGTGGCTCAAAGAGCTGACTTCGAAAGACAAAGTGCTTAAGATGCAAGAGGGAAGAGAAATGGGAACATATTGTATATGTATAACTGATTCACTTTGTTATAAAGCAGAAGCTAACACACCATTGTAAGGCAATTATACTTCAATAAAGATGTTTTAAAAAAAAAAAAAAAAAAAAAAAAAAGAAATTATGTCACACTGTTGAGTTCAACAAGAAAAACATATTTTGACTTCCCTCTGTACTTGCAATCATTATTTTCAAAGTACTTCTCAGACACAGCCATTTATCTACCTGAGCAGCAGATTGCTCAAATAATTATCATTCATAATGTGGCCACAGGGTCTGTTAATCTTTTAATTGACTACTCTAGGAATTGTACATACATCAAAGGGTAACATTTCAGGGAATAAAAATGCATCTTAACCTAGAGATTGCATTTAAAAGATTGTTTTTTTCCCCCCAGTACTTTCTCATTCTGACATCTAAAATTGCTTTTCTCAAATCTGTCGACAGGTTCACATACAGCATATTTAAATGAGTTTCCCGGCGTTTGAGGAACCCACGAAGTTCAGTTTGCAATGAATTATAACTTTAAAGAAAAAAAAATACAGCCAAGATCCACACATTCCACAGTTTTGCTGGAATTTTTTTTAAAAGGTAAAGTTGAATCTCTAAAGGTCCCAATTAAAATGGGAATAGAGTAAAAATGATTTTTCTCTTTGCTTTTATTCCATAAATGTGAAATCATAAAAAAATGGAAGTTTAGAGAATTATTACCTGGATATAATGCTTCACACTGCCTTCTTTAGCTTCTCTCTCTTTTTTTTTTTTTCCAGGAGAAGCCCATGGCACAGCTGAATAATCAAGCTGTTTCTGCTTTTCATGAACTTTCTGAGGAGTAAAAATGTTACTCTTCTACAAATGTGATTTCTCTAAAAATAGTTAATTCTGAAATTAATTTTGGTATCTGAATGAATGAATAACTGAATCACAAGATTTTAAATCTTAACCTGTGGGAAACAGTGTTCATAGAATTATTGAAAAAAAATCCAGGTGTCTGATGTATGTTCAACAACCACAAGAGGATGTAGTGGGATGGTCATGATACTTCTTAGCTTTGTTGTTACACAAGACAGACATAAACTTCCGGACTCCAGGGAGTGGCTAGTTAATTTGCATTTAGTGGTGATAATTCTTCCTTGGCAGTAGCAGTTAAATTTCACCAACTATTTTTGACCCATTATTGTAATATTACATTCAACAGAAAAATAATTTCTCCCTCTAAATAGTCATATAAGATTTAAGATTACAGATATAACATATTCTATGTAACTGATTAAAAAATTATCTTGATGAGGACCAAATTTTTTTATAGACTGAAATTCAAGATTTATATGATGGAAACTTCCTCACCAAATATACATACCCATATTTTATAGTCTGTGTAGAGCCATTGTTGTTGAATGCAAGTTTTGCGTTTTAAACTTTAACTTACTCTTCTTATTATAATTTCATAAATTCTGCTTTCCTCTAGCCTATAGTCACTCATTTTATTTATTTGTTTTTATGTCATTATTTTGGTTGGAATTTTAAAATTAGACTAGTAATACTAGAAACAAACATCAACATTTTGGTTTGGGGCTGGGGTGAAGAAAAAAATTTGTTTATTTATTTTACCCCCTGGACTCTTGTTACGTAAAATTTCAGAAATAATCTATATAAAAAGGTGTTACAAGATTAAAAAAAAAAAAAAATATATATATATAACTTCATTTCCAAGTCACTGACTCTTCAGTTCAAAGCATCAGCTTTGAGATTTATCAAAGAAGTGTAGCCTTTGACTTGTCTTTGAAGAAACTGTAGTGAAGTACACGATAAAAACACTTCCTCAGTATCAACAGTGAAACTTGAAAGGTGAGAAGTTAGAATGAAAATACTTAGTAGCCTAAAATAAAGCTATTAACTTATAGTTCTAACTACTGACTATAGGCCAGTGAGAGACTGTTACTGCCCTTCTCATTCTTGTTTCATCTATGCTTATCTTAATCTCCACTATTTAGCAGACATGTGATCAAGTGTTTGAATGTTGAATACAACAGATCAGGTATTCATTAAAAAGCCATCAAGTGAAACTTTACATGGTACACCACTGGCCTGGCATACAGAATCAGGCCAATTTGCCCCAAAACAGGATGACATTCTCAGTGTGATAGTAGGCAAAGCCATTGGTATCATTTTATAGGAAACATCCATAACAAAATTTTAATCAGGGACTAGTTGTGAAAAATCACAGTTCAACAGATAAAATCATACTTAGAATATTATATTTTATTGTCTATTATGCCACAGAGAAATCAAAGAGAATAAGAAAAATGTCACATATTATTAATTTTTACAGCGTTTTAAAGAATATGATTCCAGAAAGGGTTTGAGGTGAAAAAATCTGAGATTAAGTGTACTGTTTGAATATGTATACTGAAAAGTGAATACTCGTTTAACTACCACCACAAACAAAACATAGACTGTTTCCATTACCCAAGAAAGTTCCCTCATGCTGCTCTCTAGAAACCCCTCCATCCAAGCAAACATTGCTCTGATTTTGTTCACCATAAATTAATTGTGCTATTCATATCTACAGCTTTGTGTCTTGCTTCTTTCATTCAACATATTTTTGAGATTTTTTTTTTCCTTGATACTATAGGTGCATAATAAATTACCCCAAACTAAATGTCATTTAATGCTTATTGTACTCAAGAATTCCGTATGTGGATCAAAAGGGCCAATGGGGATGTCTTAACTCTGCTTTGTGATTTCTGTAGCCTCAGTTGGAAGATACAAAGGCAGGGATCTCAAATCATTTGAAATTACTCACAGGTCTTGCGGTTGAGATTGCCTGTAAACTGGGGACCTCATTTCCTCTCCATGTGGTTTTCTCTGTGCTGTCTCTTTATTGGACTGGTTTGGACTTTCTCACATCACCTGAGTTCCAAGGGTGTTTTTCTCATGCATAGGTTGGGGTTATGGGCTCTTGGGAAGAAAACCACAGAGGTAAAGTGCCATTCTTATCACATTGTATCAGTGGTACATGTTCTCAACATGACTTATCACTGACGATGTTAGTCTTGACCAGCTGGCTGAAGTAGTGTCTGCTAGATTTCTCCATTGTAAAGTTTCTGTTCACCCCTTTCCATATTCTACTTTCTGAAGCAAGTCACTAAGCTCATCCCACACTCCAGAGGTGGGAATTAAGCTTCATCTTTGAGGAGGGAGTATTTACACAATTAATTTGCAATTCTTCAGGAGATTTCTCTCTTCTACATTTATTCAATCATTTACTGATATCAGTAGATATTCATGAATTTCATTTAATATTGTGCTATTGACTCTTGCTCACAATTTTTAGCTTCGGCCATTGGGAACTCTTTCAAGTTGGCTCCTGTGTCCCTTTGACATGTCCACAGCATTTTGCTTTTTAACTACTTTCTTGCTTTCTGTCATGACAAGATGCTTCATGCACAGTTGGTATATTCCCTGCCTGAGACCTAGAATCAGCCACTTTTCTAAGGAGCCCTGATTTCTTTCATTGGAGAATAGTGTTAGAATCCAAGATCCTGGCTGACTTTGCTCTTTGCTACTGGGATGTCATTATTTCTAGACCCCCTCAGCAAGCAAAGTTAAGAAATATATGTGTTTATATTAACATATGTATATACACATTTCTTTATTTCTGTGAACTCTCCATCTGTATGTATATTAAGGTGAACATGAATTTATATTGATGTCTTCAACTATAATAAATTCCCACATGGTTTTTACTGGCCTTCCTCCTTTGCTGATTTCTAACCTCCCAGTACAACAGTAAGAAAACTGGTTCTTACCATCTGCCCTACATTTACTTGTTGGTTTAATCCCAGTATACATATACAGCAGTTTTAGAATTGTTAATGCACATACCTATGAGAAATGACTTTACCACCTAAAGAACAGTGTATATCTAGAGTAACTGTATTCTTTTGGCCTAGAATTTCCAGCCAAAAGATCAGTCTCCAAAGTTACTTCAGGTAGCACTCTCTCCACCCCCTGACCGCTTTTCAGTAAGATTATATCATATATTTGTATTACAGTTGAATATTTGTTTTGCAGTTTGCATTCCATCCTGAGATTTCCCAGACTTCCTAGTTGTTGTTCTTTTTTTTTTTTAATTTTCATAGATTGTTTCACCTTTTGTGTTGTGGAGTTCTGTGGGTTTCAACAAAGACATTACCACCACCACCACCATTCACCATTATACTGAATAGTCCCACCAATTTAAAATATCTCCTGTGCCTCTCCTGGTCATACAGCCCCTCCCTCCAAACCTCTGGTGACCACTGATCTCTTTCCTGTTCCTGTAGTTTTGCCTTTTCTAGAAAGTCTCACTAATGAAATCACAAAGCATGTAACTTTTTTGGTCTGTCTTCTTTCACTTTGAAAAATGCATTTAGGGTTCATCCAAGTTGCTCTGTGGATTAACGCTTGTTCTTTTTCATTGCTGACCAGTATTCCATTTAATGTGTGTACTCCAATTTGTTTATCCATTCACCTATCGGAGGCCACCTTGGTTGTTTTTAGGTTTTGGTGATTATGCATAAAGTTGCTTTGAGTGCAAGTTTTTGTGTGGATACAAGTTTTAAAAACAGTTGAATAATTACCTAAGAGCAGGATTGCTGGGTCATGTGTTAAGTCTGTGTTTGACTTTCTAAGAAACCACCAAACTGGGGCTAAAATGACTGCCACGTTGCACTGCCACCAGAGGTACATGAGAGTTGTCGTTGCGCCACATTCTCACCAGCATTTGGTATTTTCAGATTTGTGTTCCTTAGTTTCATCCATTCTAATAGGTATGTAATGTCTATTTCTGGTTTTAATTTGCATTTTCCTAGTGATAAATTATGGTGAGCATTTTTTCATATGCTTATTTCACATCTGTATATTTTCTTTGTTAAAGTCTCTGTGAAGTTCTTTTGCCTATTTAATATTTGTGTTTTTGTTACCTTATTGAATTTTAAGACATCTTTATATATTCCGGATACAACTCCTTTGCCAGATATATAATTTGCAAATATTTAGTTCCAATCTGTCACTTGTCTTTTCACTCTCTTAATAGTTATCTTTCACAGAGCAAAAGTTTTATATATAATTAATTCTAATTTACCTCTTTTTTTCAGTGGAGAATGCTTCTGGTGTTGTATCTAAAAACTCATCATGAAACTCAAAATTACACAGATCTTCTCATATGTTTTCTTCTAGAAGGTTTATAGTCTTGCATTTTAATTTATTTCTATTATCCATCTTGAGTTAATTTTGTGTAATGTGGGAGGTATGTGGTGAAATTCTTTTTTAAAAATATATAATGTCCAATCATTTAAGTACCATTTGTTAAGAACACTATCCTTTCTCCACTGAATTTCCATCAAGACTGACAAAAATAAGTTGACTGTGTTTGTGTCAGTGTATTTCTATGTTCCCTATTCCATTCCATTTGTCTTCGTGTTTATCCTTTTACTGGTATTCTACAATAGATTACTAAAATTTTCTAGAAAGTCTTGGAATCAGGTAATGTGAGTCTTCCACCTTTTTTAAAAAAATTGTTCTGAGTATTATATTTCCTTTGACTTTCCATATAATTTTAAGAACATATTTACTGATATCTACAAAAAGATTGCTGCAAATTTACTTTTATGTTGAATATACAGATACAATTTTTTCTTTGTTAGCTTGGACTGAGGCTTATCAAGATTTAAAAAATATTGAGTCTTTTCCATGAACTTGGATTATCTCTCTATTTATTGAAATTTCAATTGTTTTGTTTATCAGGCTTTGGTAATCTTCTGCATACAGGGCATGCTCATATTTTGTTAGGCTTATATCTAAGTTCTCCTTTTTGGTGCTATTATAAATGATATTTTAATGATTTTGAATTCCTGTTATTTATTGCTAGTATGTAGAAAAACCAATGAGGTTTCTATATTGGTTTTTGTGTCTGACTGTAGTAAACTTGGATTTTAATTCTAGCAGACTTTTTTTCCTATAAGAACAATCATGTCATCTGCAAATAAAAACAGTTTTATTGCACCCTTTTTGATTCTTCATGCCTTTTATTTGTTTTCCTTGCCTTATTATATTAACTAGGACTTTCAGTATTCTGTTAATAGGATTGGGGAAAAAGGTGATACTTGCCTTGTTTCTTATGCTGGGAGGTAAAGTGTTCAACTACTTACTATTAAATATAATGTAAGGGGTAGGTTTTTAATACATATCCTTTCTTAAATTAAGAAAGTTAACTTCTATTTATAGATTTTTACTGTTTTTATCATGAATGAAAGTTGAATTTTATCAAATGCTTTTCTGATATGCCTTGTAATTTCTTTTTGTTGAGAGCCAGACATGTTCTACGGTGGTAGGCTTTTAATGTGAGAATTTATGTTAGTCTTTCCATGGGTTGCTCTGTTTTGGATAGTTGGTGTAGCTGTGCGCTCCAGTGGCATCAAATCTCTATACTGATTTTGTGTCTCTCCTCTACTTTAGGGCTTCCCTGTACTTCTCTTTTGGCTGGGATTTCCTGTTGCTGTGCAGCCTTATTAGCAAGGCCATAGCAGGTAGGGAAGGGAAGGCATTGTCTATCTTTTGACTGATACTCAATTTGTGGAGTGCACAGTGGGCCTGTGTCTTGGAGCTGTGGCTTGCAGGAGTGTTTCTGTATCTTTTCGAGTAGTAGAGCTTTTTACTCATTTCACTTAATCCCTTTCCCAGCTGCAGCAGGTATATTTCAGTTTTCTCCATCTATGTTCTTGAAGCCTTCTCCTCTGTAACTATGTTCTTTCTTTTCCTTTTAATTGAGACAGGAAGACTGGAACAGAGCTGGAGTGGGGCTGGTGAGGCAGTGCTCCCAAGCACCAGCCAGAATGGGTTTTCCTGTTGGCCTCTGATGATGACATTCCTGGGGTTAAACTAAATCTTTGCTCCATAAGGAAGAAAGGTCTGGGTGAACTTCACAATGGCTACTGCTTCTGTCCCTCTCCTGGAGTCATAGGGGTTAAACTTGATCTTCACAATAAGGACCTGAGAGAGAGACTGTAGTAAAAGCTTCTGGGAAAAGAGAACTATGACAGTAACCCCAGGAGGTTCTTATTCTCTTGTTAGCCAACACTTGGCCTCTACAGTTTGTGTACATTTCTGCTTTAATCTTCCTACTGATTTAGGGCATCCTGCTACTTCTGCTCTAGGTAAGCAAATGTTAGGTCCTGTGTTTACCCTGGAAATAACTTCTCTCGATTTCATCGTGGCGGCTTGCTCTGAAACTTCTGTTCTCTGATGGGTCTAAGAAAATCATTGCTTTCTCTTTGTTCAGCTTTTTTGCTGTTGTAAAACAGGAATGTTAAATTCCAAGCTCTATGGTTTGGAGCTAAAACAGGAAATCTTGTATCAACTCTTCTAACTATTCTTACATCTTCTTCTGCAAACCTCATTTATTCATTATGACAAAGTATTTAAAGCCACTTTGCAAAATATTGACTATTTGTTATTTACAACCTACATTCTAGATAGCTTATTTCATTACTAAAATTCTTAGTTAACATAGATATTTTTTACATATTATGGCATATGAGTATGATTATCATACTCTGTACAACTGGTAGAAAATAGAGAAGTAAGTCAGTAACACTTTGAGTGCCTGCCCTGCCTCTTGCTATCTCCTGTTATTATTTAGAAAATTGAAAATCTCATCATGAATGGTGGTCTTGTCAGCCATCTAACACTTAATTTTACCTTATCCACACAAAGACAAGGTTATATTACAGCTTATAACAACAACAACAGCAATAATGCAATAGGGTGATATGAATACTTTAGAATTACTTTAAAATTTCAAGAGAGAGAGAAACCATGGTTGTAAATATTGCTGAGAAGCCAAAGTAAATTAGTGGCGAGAGAAATATAGGTGGCATGTTGCCAAAAGCATAAATCTACAAAGTGAGAAAAATTCCTAAGAGTAATTATAAAATAAATTTTTATGTAAAATAAAACCATTTCAAGTACTCAAATTTTAGGAAGAAGAGTATGATTTATTTTCTCTGAGGGAATTGGCTTTTCATTTGCATTCAATATTATAAATATATAAAATTTCATGCACAGATGAATTACTCCCTGGATGAGGGTTTTCACATTTCCCTATTGTCTTTCTGAGAAGGAGAAATATACACTCCTTGGGCAGAAAGCTGTCACGGCAAAATGTGCTCAAAGGGCTGATGACTGTAGTTGAGATGAGTCTCAAATTCAGGAGCCTAGTGTATTGCCCCAAGTCATTCACATTTAAACTTTTCACAATTTGAAAACTGGAATTTTTAGTTATGCTTCCAGTTCCAGAATAATAAGTGAAAACAGAAAGTTGCAAGAAGACATATTTTTTAATAACATCATTGTGTGAAACATCACATGAGCTTTTAAAATATGTTTCAAATAACCTTGAGTGGAAGTTGCTATAGGCAACACAATTTTCAGTCACTGCTCTGGATTTTATACACACAATAGTCATGGCTGATGTTTACTGGCAATAGGATTATCAACTGTCTCAGTTGCCTGTGATTCAGAAGGTTCCTAGTCATGGGTCTTCCAATGTGGAAAATGGGAAAGTCGCAAGCAAACTAGGACAACTGGTCACTCTAATTAGCACTTACCATGTCCTAGGTATTTACTGCATCTCTCCACATTTAATACACCCATAAACCCATGTACAGATTCCATGAGGCCTATAACCACGGAGTTTGAATTCAGGGCCTACATTCTTTCTCATGGTGGCACGTAACTGCCACTTTGGAGTTTAGGTACAAATAATCAATGGGAAGAACATAACACTCATTTGTGTGAGCTACCAGGACTATTGCTATTCTATTTTTCCTCCAAAGGTGAATCAAAAGAAGCAAAATAGGTGGTGAGCGTGAAATACACAGGGGTGTTAGTCTAGGAGAGCATCTGTGGATATAGATGAACTGGATTTATCACAAGCAGGGTTCCCTGAGAAGCAGCTGTCTGAGATAGATACTAGTAGGCAGAGAATTGTCTGGGAATGAACAACGGCGGACAGAAAAGTATGGAAGCAGAAGGCCCTGGGAGAGGTGGGGCTGCCATGTAGTGTAGCCAATCCCCAGCTGACTTCACAGACACTGTGAAGCTGAAATGATCATCAGTAACGGCTGATGATGGAAAGGGGGTCCAGAAATGAGTCACCTGTGAAATTAGACTGATAACTTTCATGAGACCAATATACATAGCATATGACTAATTAGTCACTAGACACAGACTATGAGTGAGACAGTTACAGAAGAGGAAATAAATCAGGATTGTCTGTTGAAAGAACCCCCAACAGCTGGGGGAATAAGACTACATATCTGAAGGGGTATCTGGGCAGCACATCATAGAATCTTTACTGCTGTAAAGAGAATCAAGACTTGCTATAGAGATTAGAACAAGTGAAATTTCAGAGAATATAATTAAAGATGAGAAAGGGTCTATAGCATTCTTTATTGGTATCTCTTTTGCTTAGGAGGTTGCTTGATTTTTTAAAATGTCGGTAAATGATGAATTAATTAATGATTTGACTTCACATTTGCATCTCTAAAATTTTGAATAATATACAAACATAAGGTCTCCGACATGACATATTCTCAAGCCAGGAATTCCATTAAAGCGTGAATAAAATTGCCATATATGTAAGGGCCACAGTTTTAGTATCACATGCTCTGCAGTCACTCTTCCTGGATTGTAGGAGTTTGATGCTCCTAAATGATCAAAGTTTTCAAATTCCAAATATCTTCAAAGGGGCTGTCATGACTCTGGCTTTGGGTGGAGTGGTCTTCCACATCGAGTCACACTTTCCTGGTTCTGTCCCTGAACTTCAAGCTTTCAGAGCAGTGGCTCTGTTAATGCTGTTAAATGTGAGATCAGTTTCTAACGAAAACACAAGAAAATGAAATTATGTGCTATGGATTTTGCTCACCTGCAGCTATCAATCTAACGTCATGAAAACAAAGGTTACCGAAGGCAGGTAAAATATGCAGTATCACTAAGGACTGTGGCATGTGGTGTCTCTCAACCTGCTTTACTACATATTCACTGTTTTGAAACAAGTTATTTCATGTTATTTTCTACCGAAAGTTTTATAATTAAACAGTAATTTCATGTTATTTTCTACCAAAAGTTTTATAATTAAACAGTAATGCCATGTGAATTAAAATATGTTCTTATATTACTTAAGAAAAAATACAGTGCATTATGAGATAGAATTGTAGAGATATTTGCATGCATACAAGTTGTATACTTTTCATAATAATTTCTGGCCTTTAAACTGAGTTGATATATCACAGTACAATTTAAAGTCTATGAACTTCTCTGTATTTTATGACAGTCTCTAAATGAAGGTGTAACCAAGAGTATTTTTTTTTTTCTTTGTTTTTTGGTGTTAGTATGGGGCCATTGAACAATTTCACCTTTATCAATGTCAATATAATAAGTCTATTATGTATTTTTATCTTTTATTTTGATTTTTTTCTCAAATTCTAGAAAATAAGTAACTTCCTAGCTCATCATCTTTTGCTTTCCCTATCTCTTATATGTACATTCTCCGGAAATACAGCTCCCATTCATGTGTCTATTTTTTTTTTTTTTTTAAACATCTTAATTGAAGTCTAATTGCCTTACAATGGTGTGTTAGCTTCTGCTTTATAACAAAGTGAATCAGTTATACATATACAATATGTTCCCATTTCTCTTCCCTCTTGCATCTCCCTCCCTCCCACCCTCCCCATCCCACCCCTCTAGGTGGTCACAAAGCACCGAGCTGATCTCCCTGTGCTATGCGGCTGCTTCCCACTAGTTATCTATTTTACATTTGGGAGTGTATATATGTCCATGACACTCTCTTACCCTGTCACATCTCACCCCACCCCCTCCCCATATCCTCAAGTCCATTCTCTAGTAGGTCTGTGTCTTTATTCCCGTCTTGCCACTAGGTTCTTCATGGCCTTTTTTTTTTTTTTTTCCTTAGATTCCGTATATATGTGTTAGCATACTGTATTTGTTTTTCTCTTTCTGACTTACTTCACTCTGTATGACAGACTCTAACTCCATCCACTTCATTACAAATACCTCCATTTCATTTCTTTTTATGGCTGAGTAATATTCCATTGTATATATGTGCCACATCTTCTTTATCCATTCATCTGTCGATGGACATTTAGGTTGCTTCCATGTCCTGGCTATTGTAAATAGAGCTGCAATGAACATTTTGGTACATGACTCTTCTTGACCTATGGTTTTCTCAGGGTATATGCCCAGTAGTGGGATTGCTGGGTCGTATGGTAGTTCTATTTGTAGTTTTTTCAGGAACCTCCATACTGTTCTCCATAGTGGCTGTATCAATTTACATTCCCACCAACAGTGCAAGAGTGTTCCCTTTCCTCCACACCCTCTCCAGCATTTATTGTTTCTAGATTTTTTGATGATGGCCATTCTGACCGGTGTGAGATGATATCTCATTGTAGTTTTGATTTGCATTTCTCTAATGATTAATGATGTTGAGTATTCTTTCATGTGTCTGTAGGCCATCTGTATATCTTCTTTGGAGAAATGTCTGTTTAGGTCTTCTGCCCATTTTTGGATTGGGTTGTTCGTTTTTTTGTTATTGAGCTGCATGAGCTGCTTGTAAATCTTGGAGATTAATCCTTTGTCAGTTGCTTCATTTGCAAATATTTTCTCCCATTCTGAGGGTTGTCTTTTGGTCTTGTTTTTGGTTTCCTTTGCTGTGCAAAAGCTTTTAAGTTTCATTAGGTCCCATTTGTTTATTTGTGTTCTTATTTCCATTTCTCTGGGAGCTGGGTCAAAAAGAATCTTGCTGTGATGTATGTCATAGAGTGTTCTGCCTATGTTTTCCTCTAAGAGTTTGATAGTGTCTGCCCTTACACTTAGGTCTTTAATCCATTTTGAGTTTATTTTTGTGCATGGTGTCAGGGAGTGTTCTAATTTCATACTTTTACATGTACCTGTCCAATTTTCCCAGCACCACTTATTGAAGAGGCTGTCTTTTCTCCACTGTATATGCTTGCCTCCTTTATCGAAGATAAGGTGACCATATGTGCGTGGGTTTATCTCTGGGCTTTCTATCCTGTTCCATTGATCTATATTTCTGTTTTTGTGCCAGTACCAAACTGTCTTGATTACTGAAGCTTTGTAATATAGTCTGAAGTCAGGGAGCCTGATTCCCCCAGCTCCATTTTTCGTTCTCAAGATTGCTTTGGCTCTTCGGGGTCTTTTGTGTTTCCATACAAATTGTGAAATTTTTTGTTCTAGTTCTGTGAAAAATGCCAGTGGTAGTTTGATAGGGATTGCATTGAATCTGTAGATTGCTTTGGGTAGTAGAGTCATTTTCACAATGTTGATTCTTCCAATCCAGGAACATGGTATATCTCTCCATCTATTTGTATCATCTTTAATTTCTTTCATCAGTGTCTTATAATTTTCTGCATACAGGTCTTTTGTCTCCTTAGGTAGGTTTACTCCTAGATATTTTATTCTTTTTGTTGCAATGGTAAACGGGAGTGTTTTCTTAATTTCACTTTCAGATTTTTCGTCATTAGTGTATAGAAATGCAAGAGATTTCTGTGCATTAATTTTGTATCCTGCTACTTTACCAAATTCATTGATTAGCTCTAGGAGTTTTCTGGTAGCATCTTTAGGATTCTCTATGTATAGTATCATGTCATCTGCAAACAGTGACAGCTTTACTTCTTCTTTTGAGATTTGGATTCCTTTTATTTCTTTGTCTTCTCTGATTGCTGTGGCTAACACTTCCAAAACTATGTTAAATAATAGTGGTGAGAGTGGGCAACCTTGTCTTGTTCCTGATCTTAGTGGAAATGGTTTCAGTTTTTCACCATTGAGGACAATGTTGGCTGTGGGTTTGTCATATATGGCCTTTATTATGTTGAGGAAAGTTCCCTCTATGCCTACTTTCTGCAGGGCTTTTATCATAAATGGGTGTTGAATTTTGTCGAAAGCTTTCTCTGCATCTATTGAGATGATCATACGGTTTTTCTCCTTCAATTTGTTAATATGGTGTATCACATTGATTGATTTGCGTATATTGAAGAATCCTTGCATTCCTGGGATAAACCCCACTTGATCATGGTGTATGATCCTTTAAATGTGCTGTTGGATTCTGTTTGCTAGTATTTTGTTGAGGATTTTTGCATCTATGTTCATCAGTGATATTGGCCTGTAGTTTTCTTTCTTTGTGACATCTTTGTCTGGTTTTGGTATCAGGGTGATGGTGGCCTCGTAGAATGAGTTGGGGAGTGTTCCTCCCTCTGCAATATTTTGGAAGAGTTTGAGAAGGATAGGTGTTAGCTCTTCTCTAAATGTTTGATAGAATTCGCCTGTGAAGCCATCTGGTCCTGGGCTTTTGTTTGTTGGAAGGTTTTTAATCACAGTTTCAATTTCATTACTTGTGATTGGTCTGTTCATATTTTCTATTTCTTCCTGGTTCAGTCTTGGCAGTTTGTGCATTTCTAAGAATCTGTCCATTTCTTCCAGGTTGTTCATTTTATTGGCATAGAGTTGCTTGTAGTGATCTCTCATGATCTTTTGTATTTCTGCAGTGTCAGTGGTTGCTTCTCCTTTTTCATTTCTAATTCTATTGATTTGAGTCTTCTCCCTTTTTCTCTTGATGAGTCTGGCTAATGGTTTATCAATTTTGTTTATCTTCTCAAAGAACCAGCTTTTAGTTTCATTGATTTTTGCTATTGTTTCCTTCATTTCTTTTTCATTTATTTCTGACCTGATCTTTATGATTTCCTTCCTTCTGCTGGCTTTGGGGTTTTTTTGTTCTTCTTTCTCTAATTGCTTTAGGTGCAAGGTTAGGTTGTTTATTCGAGATGTTTCCTGTTTCTTGAGGTAGGCTTGTATTGCTATAAACTTCCCTCTTAGCACTGCTTTTGCTGCGTCCCATAGGTTTTGGGTCGTCGTATCTCCATTGTCATTTGTTTCTAGGTATTTTTTGATTTCCCCTTTGATTTCTTCAGTGATCACTTCCTTATTAAGTAGTGTATTGTGTAGCCTCCATGTGTTTGTATTTTTTACAGATCTTTTCCTGTAATTGATATCTAGTCTCATAGCGTTGTGGTCGGAAAAGATACTTGATATGATTTCAATTTTCTTAAATTTACCAAGGCTTGATTTGTGACCCAAGATATGATCTATCCTGGAGAATGTTCCATGAGCACTTGAGAAAAATGTGTATTCTGTTGTTTTTGGGTGGAATGTCCTATAAATATCAATTAAGTCCATCTTGTTCAATGTATCATTTAAAGCTTGTGTTTCCTTATTTATTTTCATTTTGGATGATCTGTCCATTGGTGAAAGTGGGGTGTTAAAAGTCCCCTACTATGATTGTGTTGCTGTCGATTTCCCCTGTTATGGCTGTTAGTATTTGCCTTATGTATTGAGGTGCTCCTATGTTGGGTGCATAAATATTTACAATTGTTATATCTTCCTCTTGGATCGATCCCTTGATCATTATATAGTGTCCTTCTTTGTCTCTTGTAATAGTCTTTATTTTAAAGTCTATTTTGTCTGACATGAGAATTGCTACTCCAGCTTTCTTTTGATTTCCGTTTGCATGGAATATCTTTTTCCATCCCTTCACTTTCAGTCTGTATGTGTCTCTAGGTCTGAGGTGGGTCTCTTGTAGACAGCATATATATGGGTCTTGTTTTTGTATCCATTCAGCCAGCCTGTGTCTTTTGGTGGGAGCATTTAATCCATTTACATTCAAGGTAATTATCGATATGTATGTTCCTATTCCCATTTTCTTAAATGTTTTGGGTTTGTTATTGTAGGTGTTTTCCTTCTCTTGTGTTTCTTGCCTAGAGAAGTTCCTTTAGCATTTGTTGTAAAGCTGGTTTGGTGGTGCTGAACTCTCTCAGCTTTTGCTTGTCTGTAAAGGTTTTAATTTCTCCATCACATCTGAATGAGATCCTTGCTGGGTAGAGTAATCTTGGTTGTAGGTTTTTCTCCTTCATCACTTTAAGTATATCCTGCCACTCCCTTCTGGCTTGCAGAGTTTCTGCTGAAAGATCAGATGTTAACCTTATGGGGATTCCCTTGTGTGTTATTTGTTGTTTTTCCCTTGCTGCCTTTAATATGTTTTCCTTATATTTAATTTTTGACAGTTTGATTAATATGTGTCTTGGTGTGTTTCTCCTTGGGTTTATCCTGTATGGGACTCTCTGTGCTTCCAGGACTTGATTAACTATTTCCTTTCCCATATTAGGGAAGTTTTCAACTATAATCTCTTCAAATATTTTCTCAGTCCCTTTCTTTTTCTCTTCTTCTTCTGGGACCCCTATAATTCGAATGTTGGTGCGTTTAATGTTGTCCCAGAGGTCTCTGAGACTGTCCTCAGTTCTTTTCCTTCTTTTTTCTTTATCCTGCTCTGCAGTAGTTATTTCCACCATTTTATCTTCCAGGTCACTTATCCTTTCTTCTGCCTCAGTTATTCTGCTATTGATCCCATCTAAAGTATTTTTAATTTCATTTATTGTGTTTTTCATCATTGCTTGGTTCCTCTTTAGTTCTTCTACGTCCTTGTTAAATGTTTCTTGCATTTTGTCTATTCTATTTCCAAGATTTTGGATCATCCTTACTATCATTATTCTGAATTCTTTTTCAGGTAGACTGCCTATTTCCTCTTCATTTGTTAAGTCTGGTGTGTTTTGACCCTGCTCCTTCATCTGCTGTGTGTTTTTCTGTCGTCTCATTTTGCTTATCTTACTGTGTTTGGGGTCTCCTTTTCACAGGCTGCAGGTTCGTAGTTCCCGTTGTTTTTGGTATCTGTCCCCAGTGGCTAAGGTTGGTTCAGTGGGTTGTGTAGGCTTCCTGGTGGAGGGGACTAGTGCCTGAGTTCTGGTGGATGAGGCTGGATCTTGTCTTTCTGGTGGGCACATCCACGTCTGGTGGTGTATTTTGGGGTGTCTGTGGCCTTGTTGTGATTTTAGGCAGCCTCTCTGCTAATGGATGGGGCTGTGTTCCTGTCTTGCTAGTTGTTTGGCATAGGGTGTTCAGCACTGTAGCTTGCTGGTCATTGAGTGATGCTGGGTCTTGATGTTGAGATGGAGATCTCTGAGAAATTTTTGCTGTTTGGTATTACTTGCAGCTGGGAGGTCTCTTGTGGACCAGTGTCCTGAAGTTGGTTGGCTCTCCCACCTCAGAGGTACGGCCCTGATGCCTGGCTGGAGCACCAAGAGCCTTTCGTCCACACGGCTCAGAGTAAAAGGGAGAAAAAATAGAAAGAAAGAAAGAAAAAGGCTATAATATAGTGAAGTAAAATAAAGCTATTATAAAGCAAAGCTATACAGACAAAATCTCACCCAGAAGCATATACATATACACTCACAAAAAAAGGAAAAGGGGAAAAATGACTATATCCTGCTCCCAAAGTCCACCTCCTGAATTTGGGATGATTCATTGTCTATTCGGGTATTCAACAGATGCATCACATCAAGTTGTTTGTGGAGTTTTAATCCGCTGCTTCTGAGGCTGCTGGGAGAGATTTCCCCTTCTCTTCTCTGTTCGCACAGCTCCCGGGGATCAGCTTTGGATTTGGACCCGCCTCTGCGTGTAGGTCGCCTGAGGGCGTCTGTTCCCTGCCCAGACAGGACGGGGTTAAAGGAGCGGCTGATTCGGGGGCTCTGGCTCACTCAGGCCGCGGGGAGTGAGGGTACGGAGGAGGCGGGGCGAGCCTGCGGGGCAGAGGCCGGCATGACGTTGCACCAGCCTGAGGCCACTGTGCGTTCTCCCGGGGAAGTTGTCCCTGGATCACGGGACCCTGGCAGTGGCGGGCTGCACAGGCTCCCGGGAGGGGCGGTGTGGAGAGTGACCTGTGCTCGCACACAGGCTTCTTGGTGGCGGCAGCAGCAGCCCCAGCGTCTCACGCCCGCCTCTGGGGTCCGTGCTGATCGCCGCGGCTCGCGCCCGTCTCTGGAGTTTGTTTAGGCAGCGCTCTGAATCCCCTCTCCTCGCGCACCAGGAAACAAAGAGGGAAGAAAAAGTCTCTTGCCTCTTCGGCAGCTGCAGACTCTTTCCCGGTCTCCCTCCCAGCCAGCTGTGGTGCGCTAACCCCTTCAGGCTGTGTTCACGCCGCCAACCCCAGTCCTCCCCTGCGAAGCCCGAGCCTCAGCTCGCAGCCCCGCCCGCCCCGGTGGCTGAGCAGACAAGCCTCTCGGGCTGGTGAGTGCTGGCCGAGCCTCCGTGCGGGAATGTCTCCGCTTTGCCCTCCGCACCCCTGTGGCTGCGCTCTCCTCCGTGGCTCTGAAGCTTCCCCCCTCTGCCGCCCGCAGTCTCTGCCCGCGAAGGGGCTTCCTAGTGCGTGGAAATCTTTCCTCCTTCACAGCTCCCTCCCACTGGTGCTGGTGCCGTCCCTATTCTTTTGTCTCTGTTATTTCTTTTTTCTTTTTCCCTACCCAAGTACGGGGGGAGTTTCTTGCCTTTTTGGAGGTCGGACGTTTTCTGCCAGCGTTCAGTGGGTGTTCTGTAGGAGCAGTTCCACGTGTAGATGTATTTCTACTGTATCTGTGGGAAGGAAGGTGATCTCCGCGTCTTACTCTTCCGCCATCTTCTCTCCTCCTCATGTGTCTATTTTTTTTTCCCCCTTTAAATATTCAATATTTAACAAGTGGTAAAATGTGGCTAAGAGCTACGCATTTGTTAGTAAAAATAATCATGTTAAATTTTTCCTCCTGTCTGATTTCCTTGGAAATCAGACATGTTAATTTTCAAGGAAATTTGTAAGCATGGATTGAGAAACCCGTAATGGATTTCTTTAATTGCCAAAGATATCATAGAATAAACCTGGTGTAAGCAGTTGAAAGCAAGGTTTGAAAGGACAATTTATCAGAGGTATTTGGACAGAACTCTAGATGTATTTATTTCTTGGGCAAGTCCATGATAAATTTCTAAAACCAGCTGGCAAGTTTTCATTCTTTAGTTTTTCTTGATTCAAATGCTCCACCTTTTTCTGCATAAAATGTACTGTAGTAAATGTCTCTGTTTGCACCTAAGACATTATTTCCATAATGCTCTACTTTCATTCAGCTTTTTTTTTTTTAATTTTTATTTATTTATTTATTTATTTTTGGCTGTGTTGGGTCTTCGTTGCTGCAAGCGGGCTTTCTCTAGTTGCGGTGCGCAAGCTTTTCATTGTGGTGGCTTCTCCCGTTGCAGAGCACGGGCTCTAGGTGCGCGAGCCTCAGTAGTTGTGGCTCACGAGCTCAGTAGTTGTGGCTTGCGGGCTCCAGAGTGTAGGCTCAATAGCTGTGGCGCACGGGCTCAGCTGCTCCGTGGCATGTGGGATCCTCCCGGCCCAGGGCTCGAACCCGTGTTCCCTGCACCGGCAGGCAGATTCTTAACCACTGCGCCACCAGGGAAGCCCCATTCAGCTTTAAGTTGATCTTTCATGACTTTGAAAACTTCATGCTTTTTGACAAATTGTGCTTCACTCCTTGTGGTTAAGGAGTAAGTACTTATAATGATTTCTTCTTTTTCTACATGAAAATACATATAAGTGTGACATGAGGTATGAGTTATAATAGTTACATAGATATAGATACAGATATAGATTTAGGTAAAAATATGCCATGTTTATTTCATCTGGTCAGAGTGATAGTAGCAGAGTTTGCTAAATACTTTCATGCTTTATTTTCACATTATTTTAATAGTCTTGTGCTTTGTTTTGTGCTGTTTTCAGATGGACAGAAAAGCAGCTAAACTTGTATTTTTAAACTACAGGGTATTTTAAATTCTGGTCCTGCACTACTTTGACAAATCGATATATTCTTATATACATACCTAAATTCTACTTTCCAGGAAATTTAAAGTTTATGTTGCTATCAAGTTGGAGAACATTTTAAAATATTTGGTTTGCTGAAGAAGTTTTAGGTAATTTTGGTAAAATTTATGGTATATCTGTACAAGTGTTATTTGAGAAAAGAACCAGCATCTATATGTTACTTCAAATCTCTATCTTGGGTATACATTGCATTTTCTTAAGATCACAAATCATTTTCACACATATTATTTCATTTGCTGTTGGATTTTCTTAAATTGAATTCTTTTGTATCATTCTGCCTATGGACATCCATAAAAGCTTTCTCTATGTTTTTGTCTTATCGAATGGAAACAAGCATATTCTTCTTTTACTGTAAAAACTGCTACTGAAAATTCCACTTCCCCGTCTCAATTATCTCACACTTTACTGTTTTTATGATATTCTGCATTATAACAGTACTCACTGAAAGAAATTTAATAAAGACTAATTTCTCTCTGACCTTTAAAAGTAACATTTAGTGGCTATTTACATTTTGAAATATTTTGTTTTATGGACCCCCTACCATCATAGAACTGGTATTTTTTCAGAGTAAAAATTCAGTACTACAACTTGTTTATAGATTTTCCCAGATAAAACTATTTCCTTAGTAGATTTGCTATTTATGTTTTCAAAAAATATTATGTAGCCTCCTGTTTTTCACCTTTTGTTTTTAAAGGAAAAATACAGGTATAGCGCCTGTTAAAAGTTGATGGGGATGTGATTTGGAGAGGATACTGCCACTATGCAATTGGGGACTTAAGCCACTGTAATTGCCTCATGCAGAACTGAGAACCTTAGTACATTAATCAGATTGGAAACATTTCTCCAGCAGGGTTAAGGTTATTTAGCCCAGATTCTTCTTTTGCCTACTAAGGATCTTTTAGAGGGAAAATAGTTTCGTATCAGCTACACAGAAATTAATATCATAAGGCCTCATAATTAAGCACTATTATATTTAGAGTGACTTTCAGAGCATTGAAGTTCTAATAATTATGATTCTCAAAGGTATGATGACATGTTATGATTATTTTAGAGATGGATAACCTGGGACAAGAAAGTTTTCCCTTTGCCAAGATCTCATAGATGGGAGAGACATTGAATGATTCAGATATAAAATTAGAATAATCCTAACCCATAAAATAATCAGTGTATTATGTACTTGGAACTAGGTTAACATTATAGCATTACTCTTACAGAAAAATGTATTATAAAGTTGTGAATGTCTCTATCAAGTGTAATTCCTAAGGGTATTCTCTTTAAGCACATGTCTGTGGGAGGTGTTTCATGGTTTACACAACTGCCTTCCACATTTCCCCTTCTGTATTCGTAGACAGCTTCAAACAATTCATTACCAACCTGATTTTATTTCCCTCATAAACAATTTTGGCTTTGTTATCTGGATGTCAAATGATATTTTCCTTTTTTTAAAGTTTAGTAGTTTTGTAAAAACATTTCTACATTTTTATAATTATGGCATGATTTTCCTAAATACATGGTATTCATTATAAATGTGTAAGTTCAAATACATTTTTTAGTAAGGGAAGTTGATTTTAATTACAGAAGTCAGCATGTGTTTTTTTCCATTGCTTCAGTTTTCTCTGTGTTGACCCCATGTTGGGTTTTCTGGTGCTATCTTCTACATCTTTGCTCTCAAATCTGTTTAATTTCTATTCACTTGTGATTTTTTCAGTTTAGCTTCCTTTTCTACAATCAATTTTTTCTTTTCTTTGTAAATCTTTTCTACTGAATTTTAATTATTTCCCTTCATCAGTTTATTTTTTGTATTTTCATTTTTCTCTGATCAGTCATACCTGAGTTTCTCTAGTTCTGATTATACTCTTCTTTCACATCTTCGATTGTATTCTTGATTTTTTTAGCTTATTTTGAAATAATATATTTTTGCTTTTCACGTTTTGTGACCATGTCTTTCTAGTGACTTCATGTTTGTTGGGATCTCATTCAACTAATTATTCTCTTTTTTCTTCGTTGATCTTTGAGTGAGCTACAAATGACATTCGTTACTCATATCCCATGTTTGAACACAATGGTTTTTCTGCACACTTACAGGGAAGCTTCTATGTAGGTGGTTGGGTGTGGACCAGGAAACATTTTCTAGCTTCATGATTCTAAGTTTCTCTCTTTTGTTATCATAACAATATATTTTTAAAATGGGCTTCTATTTTCTAAGACCTTCCTTTCTATTCCTTTCCTGTCATGTATTTGAATCTCCTCTTACTTTTGATCCTAGTTTTTCTGTCCTTCACATTTTTGATTCTCCTCCCAATGGTTTCTTCTCCCAAGAAGAGCTCGGGCTGCTTATTCTGATGAGTTATTTCCTCCTAGGCCAAATCAGCACCACTGGACCTTCTTCGATCCTGTGGCCTTTATTGAACTCTTCCCAATGTCAGCTCTTTTCCTCAAGTCATCCCATCAAGTTTTTACTATGCATCATGACTTCTCTTTTTGTTAAGGATTTCGAGTTTCTTGGATCTGTGGTTTCACTGTCTTCTGTTTCATGCCACAGAGTTGCTCATTTCAGGTCAGCTTGGTTGCTGAGAGTGGCCCAGCTTCTTGGATTTTGAGGTTTATGGGATATTTTTCACTTTTTTCTTTGAAGATATTATCTAGGGGGTTTCAGCTTTGTCATTACAGTTGCTTATTTGCTTTGTTCTTTGATGAGGGATTCTCTGAGATTGAAAAACTACCTTGACATTGTGATCTTGTTCTCATTCTTCCATCCACCTATTCCACAGTAAATATCAAGCAGTGTAAGGACTTTTGTAAAGGGAGGAAGGTTTTCATGGTTTATGTGGATATATATATGGATACAGATACAGATATGTATACATGTGAATATGTATATACCGTCCCCTCAAAGACTTAGTCCTGTGCTTCCAAATATTGTCCTGTCCAAAAGTTTTTTTCATGATATAACTCTAAAAGCTACTTTTTTTTTCCCTTTCATGTCTCTTTACCTCAGTGGAAGCCACCTTGAAGCAGTTAAAAAACACTAAGTAGGAAGTTTCACCCTAAATCTAATCTTTACTTCAAGTCACGTTATTTACCTAAAAAGTTTTACTAGGCCTTTGTTTTCAAAGTTTTTGAAATCCAATACTTCATTGTTTGGGGTCTAAAAGCATTCAGTTTTTTCTATTTCGGAGATCCTCAAATTTCTGGACAATTTATTTTCTTTTGTTTACACTGTCCAATCAGCCAATTATTTCATGGATTCATTTGTTCTTGTGATATTTGTAGGCTACTGCATGCAAGAGATTTACCAAATACTTGAGAATTACCCAAGTTTTAAATCTTTGAAATTAGTTCCCTTGCTGGTCCTAACATGATAAGATTTTTTTTCCTAATAGCAGCATCTTTCAAGATACTATTTCTCTATAGGACAGAGGAAAGTAGGTTTTATGGAAGTAACAAGTCACACCTGGAATACAAGTGGCTTAATTATTTTATGAATGATTTTATTTATATTATGAAGATATATGTTTTACTCACCTCACTGTGTGATGTATGAAAACAAGTTCTTGCCTACATCTTCCTCCAGGTGGTGCTTCAAAAATCTGAGTTTTTTGCATTGTATAAGCACCCATGCCTGCTATTACAAGTGGCTTCTTTCGTTACATGGCAGGGAAAGAGAGGACTGCATCTTTTTATTAGGGCCACAGTCCACTGACAGTAACTCAGTTACATGACAAAACCAAACTATAAAAGAAGCTTGGTAATGTAGTTTTCCTTTTTGATCAGGAAGGTACTAGAGCATGGGGAACGCATGATATCTATATAAAGGTAGTAAGTCCCTCTTTTTGTCATAATGTAGTGAACCCATAATTTTAGGACATTCCAAACACATGAAATATTTCCTCTTACTCTTCCTTTGTAATTTAATAAAATATTTTCCCCAAGTCAGCTCAAAAGTTACTTTAATTACCAGTTTAAAAAAAAATTGGATGTTATAATAGAATCCAGGATATGCAGAAAAACTTAACTTGAGGACAGGAACAGTAGATGATGAAGGAAATGAGAAGCGTGAAGTATGTAATGATGTTTCCAGAAAACTTGCATGAGAAGGCAGTAACTAATGCTCAGAATAAAATCTGAAAATTCTGAATGTGGTGGGAACCATAAGTAAATTTAAAACTTAGCATCACACCAGTAATGGAGTTTAACTTTTAATGAATATGTACCTATAAGATTTTTTTCTTAAAAACAGGGCCATAGCACAGAAAAATGACATATAAGAGGCAAAATATATATATGTACAGATTTTATGTTTATCTTGGACCTTTGTCAACTTATAAAAGTTATATTCACACTGAACTATATTTTATAGGATAAAAACTAATGATATTTCAATGACAGAAATTATATCTCTTGGAGTACAATGTGGAATTTGTAATGAATTATCTTAAGAAAATAGAATCAGAGAAATGTCTTTACTAATATTTTGAGAACAGAAAACTTAGTCAAAGACAGACTCATTTTTAAAAACATGGATGAAATACACTGCTTTATGAAATTTTGCATTCCGTAAAAATTTATTTTGTGAAATATGTCATACTAACATAGAAGACAATATAAAAACATATTTACATTCTTAAGAATAACTGTAAAGCCATAACTGTACAATTACCATTCAGGTTAAGCAACAGAAGATTTTTAGTATCTTTAAAAATACTTATGCTCATGTACATGTTCCCATCCACATCGTCTTCTTACTCTTTCTTACTCCAGAAATTATTGACTTTTGTAATAATAATTACACAAATAATCTTTTAATAAAACAATACTGTACTAGATATGTGGGCAAGGTAAATATTTCTTGGCCCTTTCATTAGACTCCCAGTGCATCACCCCCAAAGGTAACTCACAGTTTGTGTTTTCTTTTGTAAACTTTCATTATACTGGGCTTTGGCTCATGCAGTAAGAAGGATATAGATGTATTTTTTTAATGCAAAAAATGGCAATATCGTAACAGGGCTCTGTACTTTTCCACTTGTTTTGTGATGCTTTCTACATCAGTGGTTTGAATATACTTCATTTCTTCTAAAAGTCGAGTGTTTCATTATAGACCCAAATGACAATTTATCTGACCCCTGTTTTTGGCAAACTGGTTGTTGTCAGGATTTGTTTTAAAATGTGAAGGTTGTTGCAATGAATATCCTCATACTTATATGCCTGGCATTCTTATTTTAGAGACTATCTTTTAAATTATTCCCAGCAGTGGAATAAGTGTGTCTTTTATAAGCACAATTTTTTCAAGGTTGTTGGATGGGGGCATATCAGAGTCTTTGGGGAGTTGTGCTGCACGTTTTGAAGGAAACACTATTCTTGGCATCCCCACTTTTAGTAATTGAAGAATTTCCTAATGGGACTGTGCCAGGCACATATCTTATTGAAGATGTTTTATAGTATAAAGCCTAAATAGAATTATATTTGCCTAAATTGACATGTACATGAGTAGAGCTTATGCTGTCATGAAGAAATAATTAAAAAATAAATGATTCCTAGATGAGTCAACTTAATCTAAAATACTGTGTAACTGAAAATAAAATCATGAAATTTCCTTAGGTTCTTAAAAATAATACATTTTTCTGAAAACTTGGTGGTTTATTTATAATCCATATTACCCTTTCATAATAACATATAATAAGTTTAGTATTGCACGTAAACTTTCGATTTCAACAAATCTTTTTAATACATAGTAATTAAGATAAACTACTGTCATGTATACCTGCTGAGAAATCAGAAATCACTCAATGAGATTTTTTTTTTTTAATAATCATGTAAGGTAACCAAGAACTAAAATAGTCCCCATTTATTTCTTTTTTCTGTACTATCATTTATTTCCAAGAAGTGATATCATCAAAAGGAAGAGAGAAACAAATGATTCAGCATGTACAATTACACCTTAATTGTCTCTGCTAAACTGAACAGCTTAATCTGAAAAAAGTCCTTTACACAATGTATTCAAATAGTTAAATTCTTGAAATAAATTTCTTCCCTGTTGGTAATCATTGTACTCTGATTCATAGCGTGTCCTTATTGCACAAGAAGAGAAATGGGAGAGTGAACTGTAAAATGCACAGACAGTTGTCAAAAATGTTCTCCACTGAGTAGCATAGGATAAGAAATATGGCCCTGATATTTTTTTTTTAATTTGTATTTTTTTCTTAAATCAAGAAGACATTTGTTTACCTAACTGTTTAGTAAAGAATCCTGATAAATGAGGACTTTAAGCCCATCCAACCTCAATAATGTTGCTGCCAGACTATGGCTCTAAACAAAGTTGATCCTTCAACTACTGGGTGATTCAATAAGAGAGTAATGAACAGTCACTCTCCCCCTTTCAGGGTGCAAAATAACACATATTACTCTGGTCTTGCTTTGTTCTCAGCAGTAAGCTTTCCTTTCTCCTTTCTTCTCCCTTCCTTCCTCCCTTCCTCCCTTCTTTCCTTCCTTCCTCACTTCCCCCGTCCCTACCTTCCTTCTCCCCTCCCCCCACTCCCTCCCTTCTTCTCTTCCTTTCCCCACCTTTGGCCAGTTTGATGGTTTGACCCGTTTGTGAATAGGAATCACATATTAAGCTGATCTAAAACTATTGAAACCATAGTATATGCTACCAGTCATTATTTTATTTACTCCCAAGCTTCATTTTTGAAATAAAACAATATAGTTAATCAAATCTCTGTGCTTAATGGATTCTTATTCTCAATATTTATCATGTTTGATAATAACTTTTTTTTTTTTAATTAATTAATTTATTTATTTATTTTTGGCTGTGTTGGGTCTTCGTTTCCGTGCCAGGGCCTTCCCTAGTTGCGGCGAGCGGGGGCCACTCCTCATCGCGGTGCGCGGACCTCTCACTATCGCGGCCTCTCTTGTTGCGGAGCACAGGCTCCAGACGCGCAGTCTCAGCAGTTGTGGCGCACGGGCCCAGTCGCTCTGCGGCATGTGGGATCCTCCCAGACCAGGGCTCGAACCCGTGTCCCCTGTATTAGCAGGCGGATTCTCAACCACTGCACCACCAGGGAAGCCCTGATAATAACTTTTTAATGGAATTATGTTTTGGAGCCAGAGTGGAGAGTTTAGAACAGTGTGAGAGTGGAGAGAAATTTAAAATCTTTTTTTTTTTTCTTGCAAGTTTTCTCTTTTGGTTGTTCAAGGATAAACCTTAAGTGGATATTTTTATTGAAGTGTTTTCAATTAATATTAGAAATCCTGATTCAAGCCCTTTGCCGGATAAAATTTTCTTTATTGTCCTGATTTAAAGAGATGAATGTGAGATTGCACTCAGACACAAGGAAAGGTAACTTACTTTGCAATTCCTTTTGAGAAGTTTACTGAAACTGTTTTGTCCTCATTTGAAAAATGTATTCTATAAAAAAATACTCATATACATATAGATCATTAGTGAAACAGCTCTAAATCTTTATTACCTAAAATCTCAATGAGTGCGCTGTCTCTTTTTGACTTCTTTGCCTTGTTTTCTTTTTTCCCCTTGACGTGTCAAATCAGTGTACATCCTACAGATCCCCCATGTTTTCTCCTGTCAAATGAGGGCTAGTTTAGATTATTTTAGATTAGTGTTTTCCTACATAAGATACCAGATTCTTAACTTTATATAAGGGTAATAATAGGGCCTCTTTTGCTGTTATCAGAATTTGAAAGAACTTAATTGATACAGTGCACTTATCTAAATGGTTATTTCTTTGATTTAACAATATTGCTGATTATTTTCCTTGAGGCTGATTTTTCACACTTTACTTTTGTCAGCTCTTGAAACTTGCAAAATTTGTAGCATGAAACAATTAAGCAGTACAACTGTAAGCTGTTGCAGCTTCAGAAATGAGTTTATGTATTTACTTATTTTACACAGAAAGGGGTAAAATTACGTGTTTGTGAGTATGATGGATGTTTTGAGCATGAGGGTATTTCTTTTGTTTTTATGAAGAATCAAATTTCACAAGGAAGAGATAGCTGGCTAAGACACACCCACCGCATAGAGACATGTTTATCAACAGAGCCATACAAATATTAGAAAAGGATTCTCTGAGGTCATAAGTAAATGGCAGCCCACATCTTGTAGAGAGTGGAGGAAAACAACCTCTTCCAATTCCAGTTGATGATGTTTCTGATTGAAAAGCCCAAAATTTGAAAGATGGAGATGTAAATTTCTAACATTCTTTCTAAGTTATAATGTAAGGCCATGGAACAAGTAAGCAACCACCACTGCCAACAATGGGGTGGTATAAAAGTCATGGAGATCATAGGAGATCATAATGGTACACTGGATGATGACAGAGGCAGAAGAATATGAAACTGAACAAAAAACAGAATTAATTCTAACCACGATGGGACAAAGTATAAGCAATTCTGACTGAAGGAAACTCAAAGACCATAGCAGAGGTTCACTTACGTTCCTTACATTTTGTGGTATATAATTTTGAGAAGAGTCAAATGTGCTAAAAATATGGTATGGTTTTATTCATTCTTAATAAATATTTAGTTTTTACTACAAAGTATGGAAGTAGAAGTTTTATGTAATTTTCCCAAATATAGCAATATATAAAAATGGTTCCTCTAGGAAGATTTGCATTGAACATTGCAGTAAAGATCTTGAAACTCTGAGTATGCTGATCGGCTAAGCAAACCTTATACAACCCTGTTTTAGAATTGCTTTAAGTCTAAATAAATTTTAAAAGTACATGATTTTCATTGCTGCTTGTTATGGCAGTTACTGTGTTAGACAAGATATTATATCAGTGTGATTCCTATCAGTCCAATAAACGGAGACTTGTTTGGAATAGGTTTGAGAGCCATTAGGACTAGATAATTCCAAAGGTCACTTTGAAACTTTCTGAAGAAAATGCCAAAGTAAAATTCATAGTCCTTTCCAAAACACTAATTCTAAACCATAACTACTATGAGAATTCTGTGGATGATGGTATACTTATGTTTTTAAGCAAATATTTCAGAAAAACTATTTATGACTTTAAAGGCAATATAAACATTGTATATAATTTGAAAACACACTTAAGCTATGATAAAGAAATAGCATATTTTCATCATTCTGAATTTCCAACTAACAACTTACCTCCCTATATCTTACTGTGTAAATATATAACCAAATTTAATTTTATAATGTAATATAACTTTTTAAACAAATGAGATCATTCTATACATGCTATGGAGTAACCTGATTTTATGAATTAATAATATTCAGTTTTGCCTGGCAATATATTTTCTTTTCAGTTAATGTGCAATCATTATTCAAATGTTCCCACATACCAAAAACATGTCCTTCCTGTGAACCAGGCTGTAAGTCATACCTTATTGTATCTGTTCTTCGTTCCTTTCCATCTTTCATTCCTACTCATTCCGTTTAAACTTTCACTGATTGTTGAAGAGAATGGGGGCAGTTGTCAGCTTTTTTGCCTGGTTTCTCCCTTGTGTTAGCATTGAATATTTTATCCTCTTCCCTGAATATCACTTAATCAGGAAGATAACTCTAGAGCTTCCATAGGCTCAAGTTGACCACATTTGACTAGAATACATTATAGGTGATTTATATATCACATATTGCATCACTTCACAAGAAGAGTTGCCAGACAAAATACAAGACTCCTTAATATTGTGTGGAAAATAATGATACTAAAAATTATGTCATCTGAAATTCAAATTTAACTGAGTGCTACATATTTTTTATTTCCTAAATCAGACAATCTTATTCAGAAGATATATAAAAGCTTCTTAAGTTAACTACTAAAGTGATGACAGTTTGATCCTTGTATTGTGTTGTTAAATTTGTTTATTTCCCTTGTTACCAAGGGTGTGAGGTTACTTTGATACTACATAAAGTTATGCTTCCATCAACCATTTATGTGCTTTTCAACGACTATGTGACTTGGCCTGGCTTATGTAACAACACATCTGGATGCTGTGTGCAAAAACCTTTAAATCGGCAAGAAGGGCTGGGACTCAGAGAGCTACAAAGACATTGTAACTGAGCCTCTACCTCAGGTGGTGATTTGTGGCCTGATTCTGGATGCAATTTGAAGGTAGACTCCATAGGAATTCCTGGAGGTGAGGTGCAAGAGAAAGAAATAATTCAAGAATTTCCCCAAGGTTTTGGCCATAATTTTAATATTTTTAAAATAAAGACTTGGTTTACTAGGTACCTTAGTTAATAATTGAATTTTGTTTTACCTGTTTAGTTGTTTCTGTGTATTTGTTTGTTATCATGACATATCTATGGACTTTCATTTGTTCAGCATGTTGCAATGTAAAATCACTATTTTTTATACTTTTTGCACTCAATTTGATTTTTGCATCTATGTTCATGAGAGATATTGATCTGTAGTTTTGGGAGATTTTGGTAATATCTTTGGTTTTTGATATTAGGGTAATGTTAACATTATAGAATGAGTTAGGAAGTATTCCCTCTTTTCTATCCTCTGAAAGAGATTGTAGAAAACTGGTATAATTTCTTCCTTAAATGTTTGGAGAATTGACCAATGAACTCACTTGGGCCTTGTGCTTTCTGTCTTAGAAGCTTATTAATTATTGATTCAATTTTATTTAATAGATATAGGCCTATTCAGATTATCTGTTTCTTTTTGTGTATGTTTTGACAGATTGTGTCTTTTAAGGGATTGGTCCATTTCATCTAGATTATCAAATTTGTGGACATAGAGTTGTTCATAGTTTCTAGAGTTGTTCATAGTTTCTTTAGTATAATTTTAATCCCCATAGGATCTGTAGTGATGTCCCCTCTTTTTTTTCTGATATTAGTAATCAGTGTCCACTCTTTTTTTCTTTGTTAGCCTAACTAGGGCTAGATTCTATTTATTTTTTCAAAGAAACATTATCATTTATTTATTTATCATTTATTATCATTTATTAACTAATCATTTACTTTCTTCTACTTATATTAGATTTAATTTGCTCTTCTTTTTTCTAATTTCCTAAGGTGGAAAGTTTGATTATTGATTTTAGATCTTTCTTCCATTGTAATATATGCTTTCAATGATGTATATTTTCCTCTAAGTACTTTTTTTTACTGCATCCCACCAATTTTGATGGTGATCACATTTTAAATAACTAAAATATATACTTGCTTCTTGACTGTTTCTTGGTTGATTTCTTAGATTTTCATGTTAGAATTTAGAACTTCAAACTTTTAGTTTGAGTAATGCCAAGCAGTAAACTCCCCTGAAAAATAAAAGGCATTCAGACTATAATCTTTTGACCTAAAGATAATAAAGGAATTGGCGGGATTTCTCTTAATGTTAAAAAGAAAGTGAAATAGGAAAAGGGAGACCATGAGGGAGTGAGGCCAACTCTTTTAACAGAAGAGTTAAAAAAAAAACTTGAATGGACATCAGAGATATAATAACCACATCTGGGGTCAAAACAAAGATTTCTAAGTTGTGATTTTACCTAGTCAGTCCATACAGAAACAACCGACTATGAGCTCTGTTTCTCTGAAATTCTCCTCTGTCTCTGGAGCTTTTTATTTCACATTTTAAAATGTTTTCTGGCTGCACTCTTGTTGGAAAGTGTCATTTCCTACACAATAAAGTTTTCCTAATTGCAACTGAAATGGTACACTCTTGAATAGAGTCAGTAAATAGGCCCTGGGAAAAATCTCAAGTCCCTTGGACAGTTCTTAATGACCTGATAACATTTTGAGATGACTTAGTGACCATTCCAGGGGAGGATATTTAGAGAGGCTGGACATTTTATATGGCTTTTGCAATGAAAGGTTTTTCTGAAAAGCATATGATTCTTACAAGTTTAGACTAGAAGTGTCTCAAGTGTAAATATTTTAACTCTTAAAGGCTGCCATTTAGAGTTGTTTGCTCTTTATATAAATTGACTCTTATCATTGTTTTTCACATCTCTAGAAATTATAGACATAGTCTAAAATCCTCAAGACAGAAGTAACACCCCTACTATGCAGGCTTTCAAGTTGACTAAACCAGATTGTGTATACTTGCTGATGTGGCTTGAAAATGCCCTGCACTTTTACAGAAAATGTCCCCACATGTGCTAAATAATCAGCCCAAGTTATTTAGAGGTCATTTCCCTTTTAGTCAACTGCATAATAACAGCATAAAGTACAATAACCACCTTAAGAAAATTTCTAGTTTAATTAAATTAGGTTTCTAATTTAATTATATTTCTAATTTCTGAAGTCTTTGAACTTCAGAGTTCAAGCTGGTTATTGATCTGGTAATTGTAAGGAGGTGAGGGCTCAAGGTACAGAGAGGTTGTAAGTTCAGGAGAAAGGGGGCACAATTCTTGATGAACCAAACACAGAAATTGAAGAATTCTAGACACAGTGATAACAACCATGACTAAATTAGCCCATTCATTCATTCATTCACTTTTCCAGCAATTATTTATCAGTGCCTATTACGTGCCTGCCACTGTTCCAGGAACAGACCAAAACAGATAAGATGCATGAGTTTTGTGCAATTGGTAGCCAATGTGTCTCTTTGCAAAGTAAAAATATTCATTTTCCAAAGATATGTGCATCAGAAGTAAAGTTCAAAGATTTTACCACGTTAAACCTTATTTTTCTGCAAACAATCAGTAGTCTTTGACATAAGTTTAAAGTTTCAACACAACCAGACATTGATTAATTTTTCCAAATTTATTTTCCTTTACTTATCTCCATCTTCACTTATGAAATTGACATGCACAGAGCCAAAGCGTTTTAAAACACTGAGTGTATGAAATTATACAAGATAAATGATATGAATTAATCATTAATTCAACAAATGTTATTGATCATCTACTGGGCAATAGGCATTAGGGATATAGCACTGAACAAAACAAAGTCCTTGCCCTCATGCAATTTACAATCTAGAGAGGCAAACAGATAACAACCAATGAATAAATACTTCTCTGGTGGTGAAAAGTGCTATGAAGGAAAAGAAAGCAGGGCATGGGAATTGCAAACGCTGAGAGAAGGAGATGGTTAATTTGCATAGGGCAGTCTGGGGGAAGTACTCTCTGATCAGGTGACATTTGAGCAGAAATTCGAATGAAAGAAGATTATAAGCTGTGCTTAGATCTGAACATAGACTATCCCAGGCTGAAAAAAAAGCAGGTTTATACTTCTACGAAGTAGAAGCCAACCTACAAATCTGGTGAACAACACTGACAGCAGAGAGCAAGATGATCAAACAATTAACTGTCTAAAATATAATTTTACATGTAACGTGAATATGCTATGCAGCAGAAGGCAGTATTTGCATGAAGACTTGAAATAAAAGAGGGCACGTCAAATAGTGGCCACTTTTGGAGTCCCACAGCTCATTATGCCCTAGACCACCAGTGGGTAAATTTCCAGAGTAATTTTGACAGCGGTCTGTGTGTGTGTGTGTGTGTGTGTGTGTGTGTGTGTGTGTATGCTTGATTTTATGTCATCTCTGTGAAAATGAAGCATAAACAACAGATCTGTGTCTTGTTTTTCAAGCCACTACTAGAAGATTTGCTTACAGTTTTCATTGTATTCTTCTATGTTTGGTGGGTTCTAGGCCTATTCATTGTTCTGGGATTAAATCTCTCCATACTCTTATTACCACTCTGGACCAAAATGTTCACTCTCATTTCAGATTTTCATCTGCATTTAGAATCTTTATTTGTTTTAGGACATCTCATAATGATTTGTTCTGTTATTCAATGTTTTCCATTTAGCTCACCCCTCTCCTCTGCCTGCAAACTCTGGGTCTGAATACCAAATATTTGAAGGCAAGATGACATATTTCATTGTATCAGGTAAATGAGTTTAATATGTATTGAATGCAATTTTATAATTTCAATTTCATACACTGTAAACCCAATGAAATTTAGTGATTATGTAAATTATGTAGTCATTTACAAAATTATAAAGGTAAACTCTTCAACAAACACCTTAAACCTCTTAAACCATTCCTTTTTTGTAGTGCTTCAAGGTTTAAAATAGCTTCCTTAGTGCCAATTTACTTTTAAGAATAATTAAAAAAGTATTATTTCCCTATAACTCCCTCCCCTAAAATGGTATATTAGGCTTCTTCTTGTGGTAAATGGAAGCTGGGTGTTTATACTTGAAATCTGGTAATATTTATTTCTCCATTTTCTTCACTTATAGTTTATGAAATGCCAAAGATATCTTACATTCTACTACTAAGTATGTTCTTCTTAAAATAAATTTCTCAGAAACATTTATTTATGTTAACATTACTGAAATGTCACCTGTGGACTAAATCATTGTAATAGGCCATCGGTATAGTCCAAGTAACTCTAATATGATTTCTTGACAGGACTCTTGTAATCTGCCCCACTATTGTCATTAATCATCCTGCCCAACAGTCATTATTAAGAATGCAAATTTTGACATGCTACTTTCCTACCTGAACTATTTAATAAAATTCTTTTGCATTTAGGCTAAAGTTCAGAAAATGTAATGTATCCTAAAAGCCCCTGCACGTGCTAATTTCTGTAACTATTTAACCAGCCATTTGTATCCTTTCTCCTTGTTTTTCTGCTCTGTAACCACCCTTCCTCTTGACCTTCACACAGAAGGCTCGTGGAATAACCGCCTTGTTCCTTCTCAATACTTTCATGTTCTGGTTTTGGGTTAAATGTCAAGGTTTTCCTACCTCCATCTTCTTCTCATCCCACAGATCAGATTAATATTCCCATTAATGGCAATCTATGTTTCTTCGCAACTCTCACCTTACTTCTAGTTACTTGTCCCTTTGTCTTCCTTAAGTACAAGGTAAACCCTTTTCAAGCAGAATAAATGATCTTAGTCTGGATCACCACTGCATTGTTCCAAGGACATGCTAATTGCTAAGCACACAGTAAATGGTTCTGCAATGAAATATTATTGATAAATGAGTGAACTGATTGATTAATAATTCAGACTATGAAGAATGTCTATACAAAGCACACACATTAAAATATATTTAAACATTTTAACACTTTTGGTATTCGTTTGTTAAGACAATAGAAATATATTAATTGCCTCGTATGTAAAGTGGCACTAGAGATAAGAGGGTGAGAACGGTATGACACGGGATCTGGCTGCATGGATCTGGGACCCAGACAAGGCCATTAGGTCTGAATATTTCCATTTCTTCCATCTGCTCTTTTCTATATTGGCTTCTTTCCCAGGCAGCCCTTCTGCACCAACTGACCCCCTGGCAGCCCAAGTGTAATCGTTGTAGTTCTGAGTACTAGGCACTCTCATAAAATTTCTGGAAATCATTCTAATTGGACCAACTTGGGTCCTTGCATCCAACCCTGCAACGATCTTTGTGGAGACTAGAAGATACAATTACGATGGCTAGTCACTTCAGGGACGCATGCTTCTCCCATGGAGTGGAGTGCAGCCCCACACAAACCACATCAACTGAGGATAAGGAGACAGATGATTCCTGGTGCAATTCTGGGATAATGTTGCTCAAAGAACTGGGAATGAATAAATACAGAAACACCAAATTGTCTACGAACCTGTAACTAGGCAGACAGGATTGGGGGAGTTTCATGCAGGGGAAGCAGCATATGTTAAAGCTCTTAAATTTGAGCAAATGGGAAAAGTACTAAGGAATGAATAGAGGCCAGTAAAATTGATGCAAGGAGAGAGAAAGAACACATAGCAGGTGCAAGATAACCTGGAAATTACATAGGGATCAAATTGTGTAAAGATTTGTAGTTCATGTAAAGGAGACTTAGGAAATAACTGAAGGATTTTCAGAAGGTTGTGTGGCATAGTCATCACGTATTGAGTATTTTGTTAATTGGCATATTTCATGTAAAAGTATGTAACTATATTTAGAAAATAAGTTGTTAACTTTTAGAGATAAATCAATTTCATTTTTAGAAAAAAATTGACAAGAAATAGTATTCCTATTAATAGTAGTTCTAAATGACTATGCAATCTATTTTAAATATAGTTATCAGTGCAATGTTCTTGCTATATAATTGAAGATAATAGAATATGATTATATGTTTATAACACTGATTGTATTCATTTTCTCCCAGATTTCTAAGAAAAACATCTATAAATGTATCCTTAGACTAAGAAAAATGACATGAATTTTGCCAGATTATTGATTCTATAGTAAGAATTTTTACTTGTATATTATGCCATTTCTAGAAACTAATTTTGATTAGTTTCAGGAGGAAGCTAGCAATAACTGATGTTAAAACAGCTGGAAAAACTGCTAAGAACCAAGGGCAAAGTTTTTTTTCAGAAAATAATAAAGGTGCGTGATTTTTCTTTTCATGAGGAAATTCACATTGTAAGAAGAATAAAAATACCTCAGTTGATTTATATAATACGTTGCAAGTTGAAACTTGGGACTTTATTTAATTATTCAACTGGAGATCCAATGCGGTAGCTGCAATGTTTGCTTTAACGCAAGCTTTCTTGAGAAGGTAAATTCTTTAAGCTTTACCGTAGGTAATGAATGAATAGTGTAATTTTCTAATTAAAGGAATATTAACTTGTTCAGTTAAATTGTTTATTCTCCTAAATCTTAATAATGCAGTTTATAATCTGTGTGAAAATTTACAAGTGACCCAATGGGTAGTTGAAACTTGTAAACACAGAAGTTGCACAACATCCAGCCACATTATTAGCAGAAATTACATGAATTGAAAAAGAAAAAACCACCTTGGTGCTTAGACAAGTTTTATTGTCAATAAAAGCTATTATCTAATAACTCAAAATAAGGATGATAATTTATCATATTATCTTTATCATCATACTTTCCATAAATTATCTAATAAATATCTGTTTCACAATATGAGTTTTAGATGGTGCATAATTAAATAATTATGCTGATTGTGTATGTCTTCAAATTCACAAATACTTGTATGAGCTTAATAAAAAGTCTTTCCTAGTCAATTTTCTGACTTTCAGAATCTGTAGGATATATTTGGCTTATAGTCTGAGGTACTCATTCATACTTTTCACCTAATATTTCCGGTTGCCCCATTTCTGGGCAAATATTGCATTGCACTTCGATGTTCCTTTTGGGCTTTAATGGGGCCATGTGACTAAGTCAGGCCAATACATTGTAAACTGACCAAAGTGTTTAATCACCCACTGGTGTGAGCCCCTTCAGCATCTCCTGGTTTTCCTGGGCATGGCAATCAGTAATGACTTCTTGGCTAAGTCCTTGTCAGGAAAGAAGAGGAGTCTTTCTTCTTCCTGTTGGGCTCAACTATAGTCACAGGGCATGAGAGCTCCCCCTGCTGGTCTCCCAACTCTATCTAATTGAGGTTTCTGTTTATTTTTACAGCGGGAATTATAATTAATGAAGAAGTCCATGCTGTCAGGGACTTAGTGGCTTGAAAAGGAAACTGTTTCTCAACTCTAAGGAGCAAGCAGTGAAGTTACAAATGAATGCTTTGAGTAACAACGGCCAATTAAAACTTAGTCTTGCAGCGAGGAGGGTGTGTACTCTCCAGTCAAATATGACTGGGGAGGGTAATGAAAAAGGAGAAGCCACAGCACAGAGCAAAACCTCACGAAGAACAACCAAATTTAGAGAGATTCAAGTACAAAGGCACAATATCATGGGACCACATATGTTAGAAAATTTAGAAATTTTCAAATTTAGAAACTTTTATAAATTCAATATAGTGTGTATAATTTCCATTGGATAGAGCCATGGGGAGGGAGGTTGGGACATTACTGTGTCCTCAAACACATACATAGTTCTACGCTGAGGCCTGTGCATATTTTCACTAGGTCAGGTTTTGCTGTTAAAGACTTTTCGTTTTCAGACTTCTGGGAGTTTCAGCACTATGGCCAAGAGATGTGGACATACAGTTCTCCTGAGCAAAGCAGAGACTAAGACTTGGAAGCAGGAAAAGCCTGCAGTGAAAATGCAGGATCCCTGGATTTTTCAGGAATCCCAACAGGAGTGAGAATAAACCAAGAACTTGATCTTTTGCAACAGAGAATTTTCCTGAGCCCAAGACCACCAGGGGGGCAGGACCAAGGTGAAGATCATAATTCCATGGTTCCCAGAGAAAGCTGGGCTCCTCTGTGGGAAAAAAAAAGTGCAGCTCCTTCCCTTGATGTAATTATGGTCTTAGGAAATCCTATTGTGCTTTTTAAGTCCTCAAAATACTCTGGGCTGAATTTTTCACAATATCTGAGGGTGGGAGTGAGTTCAGAGAAAAATGAGGACAATTGGAAGTGGGGATGTCTTCTGTAGCTCCCAACGAATACTGGCAACTGGCAAGGCTTATACATCATCGCCCTACAGGAGCTGAACGTCTAACACAGAAAAAAATGCTGCCTCTCCACGGAATACCACCATGATGCACAGACTGTATTGAGCTGAGAGTAGGCAAAATACCAACTTGCCCAGGAAAATTTATTAACCGGGGAGAGGAAGACAAAGCACCATGCAGACTAGGAAAAGCCAAGTGATGGGGGGAATTCATGAGCAGACAGGAATTAGAACAAGCAACCAACAAGTCCACTCAATCAAAAGAACACTTAACGATATTCCCTTAGAACATAAATATACGCTCTGCAACTCAAATCATTAGTTTCTAATTTTAAAATATATCAATATACTGAAAGCATGGTAACAGAATAAAAAATACTGAAATGCAGCACAATTAAAATGAATAGGTCAAATCATCAAAAGTAAAATTTAAAAAGGTGGAATTAATGAGAGATGAGTTCCACAAGGATAAAAGGGAACAGATGATATAGTGGCAATATATAGAATGAAAAAAAAAAAAAAAAAATCCCTGACAGATTTAAGTGTCCATTTTGGATAGGCTCACTAATTTACCTAAATATTGATGAAAAGTAGAACACATTTAGACATATGATGGAAAATGTGTTATTTTTAGTAAAGATTAGGCCAGCTGTTCTCAAATATATTGGTTTTGGCAAACCAAGGATTTAGTTTTCAGAAATCCTTTCCACTCTTACATACCATTAGTGATCCAGAAGAGTTTTTGTTTATGTCTATTCATATGTACTGTATTGGAAATTAAAATGAAGGATTTCAAAAATAATATATTTACTAATTTATTTAAAAATAAAATGATACGTTTGGTACCTGTTCACATAAAAGATATTTTAAAGAAAAAAAAATTATGTTTTTCCAAACAAATAAGTTAGTGAGAAGAGTGATGTTATCTCATATTTTTGCAAATCTCTTTAACGTCTGGTTTATCAAAAGGCAGCTGATTTCAGGTCTGCTTCTGCATTCAACCTGTTGTGATTCATTATTTTGGTTGAAGCACATGAAAAAAAAAATCTGACTTCACATAGATATGTATTTGGAAAGTGAGGGTGTTTTGAACCTTTTCAGATAATTGTTGATATTCTTTTTTTTTGTAACTACACCAAAATTTGACAAGTGACAATTTCTCAAAGGCTAGTTGTTATGTAGAATCTAAGTCCATATCAATACACTTTTCATACTCTATTATATTGAAGTTCACTGATCTCTCTTGCATTTTGACCAAATCTTTTATTTATGCACAGGTTTGTAACATCATGAATTGATCACTTGGAAAATAGTGCCTAACCATGAATCTTCCTAATAGTTACCCATTTTATTATGCACTATCAAAATACACACATACACTAAAATCCATTTCTTTCAATGTGTTTGAGTACTGTGAGGCAGCCAGCTGTCACTGTGGACACTAGTTTTTTAAAATTCTAATTTTTCCCTGAAAGTTCAAATTTTATCATCATCAGTAAATACTGTCAGGTGTTTACTTTTTGCCAAATATTCATGTTTGAATAACCATCGTTTGTCTTTCAGTCATTCTTTCAAGTAAAAATGGTGTTCTGTGAAAAAAGCAGCTAGTTCAGCTGATAGCTCACACAATTGCATGAGTGTTTTGGCTGTGGGTAACAATTATATCAGTATGTAGTTGAAATGCTTCATGCTTTGTTCCTACATCTTTACACAGAATATTAAAGAGATATATTCACAAAGGTCAAAGTTTGATAACATTAATAATTATTACTCTTTCCTCAAGGACATTCTTAAGTGAAACAGGCTTTTTTTTTCTTGTTAGTGCATGGCAGTGAACAATAAAATGGCAACTAGTACAGTTTGGTGCCAACACACGTAAACACCTTTTTTTAAGACTAGTGCCATCTTAGTGTTATTTTGAAAGTGGTTTGGCCTTAGGAATATCCTGAAAGTATCTTTGGGACCCTCAATTTTTCACAAACCACACTCTGAGAACCACTAGGAAGGAGACATCCCACTTCTCCCCTACCCCACCGCAAAGCAGAGAAGTTAAATAACACAGAAGTTTATTCCTTTCCCACATACCAATCTGACCAATGTAATCTGGAAAGGGAATTCTTTTTCCCAAGATGAATCAGGAAGCTAGTTTCTGCCGTATTGTGGTTAACACCATCCTCAAGGAAGTTGTCTCCATCAACATGACTGCCAGTCTATCCATGTTGCAGCTTGTGGGAAGAGGAAAGAAAAATTCATAGACAATTATTTTGTTTGTAAATCTGTAAAATGGAGGTTGCACAACTTTCCAACCATGTTCCATTGGTAGCAACTTGGTTCAGTCTAGTTACTAGAAGAGCTAGAAAACTAGATGCTATGCATATGTCCCAGAAAAGGAAAGGATGGGTTTTGAGTGTGTGTGTGTGTGTGTGTGTGTGTGTGTGTGTGTGTGTGTCTTGGTGGAGGGAAGGGATAGAGAGGGGATCTCCCATGAATTTTGAGTTTCAAGCATTTAAAAAAAAATATCTGAAGCTTCCAATTAAATGGAACAATTTATTTATATTTCAAAGAAATATATAATTACGGTAATTTAAAAATTAGTTTAGTAGATTACTGGGCAAAAAGAACCATAGAATCTTATTGGCAGACAACTTATCATTTACTTGTTAGTTGAAAGAAAAACTAAGGACTCCTAGTTTTGGTTACCTCATCTAAGAAAAATACTTCAGAAAATGTTCTAAGCAACTCTAAGTGACTCAAAATAGATACTTTAAGAGGAGATAAAATGAAAGAAGAAAAGGTAGTGACTGATGACATTTTATATATAATTAATGCAATGATAGTGTGCTTGGGATTTTGTACTATCAAGGCTAAGCAATATTTGTGACATGGAGTTTTCATATAGCATAGGAAAGAATAAAACTAAACTACTATAGATAGCACAATAACATTTTAGAAAAAAACAGGTGAGCTGGAGCAAGGGGAAATGAATACATTCTTTTAAGATTGAAATATCTTAAATAAGGTAAAATATTATTTTGTGTAATGATAATAGACAATTTTCTTGGAGGACACATTCCTCATAAAACTGTAAGCACCAAAGCATTTAGAATTCCAAACATAAAGCTCAATCGATTAGAAATGCAGGAGAACTTGATAAAAATAGAATGATACTCAGGGATTAGAATATATCTTTTTCAGAGTTAGAGAGATCTAATAGAAATAAATAAGTGAGAACATATAGGAACTGAATACTATAAAAACTCCACTCAAACATAAATATCTGATTTTGCATTCTATGAATATTGAATACATGTATATTTTATTAGTGTCCAAGGAACACTTACAAAATTGATCATGTACTTAGCTGTAAGTCTTAAAGTTTTTTTAAAAAGTGCATATTTCAAAGGCTACAACCATGGTCACAAATTTAAAAAACTTAGAAATAAATTGTAAAAATACGTTATAAAAATTTGAACTGCTTTAATATAAGAAACATGGTTATATTCAATGACCTGAATCCAAAAAGGAAATATTCCTGAAATTACAATCTTCAGGAAAGGCAATAAAAGGGAATATAATTATTAACAAAACTGATGACAGATCACTTGAACATGTTTTAAAAGCTTTTGTATGTAAAATTGGCTAAAAATAATTGGAGTAAATCCTCATCTTGTATTAGCTAGCTTTGCTGCACTAACAAATAAGCCTAAAATCTCAGTGGCTTACAACATCTAAGATTTCTTTCTTGCTGATATCATAGGAGGGCTGCATTGGCTGCAGCTCTTCTCCAGGCTACATGGGCCTAGGCTGGGGACTCAGGTTGAGGTATCAGTAACCACATGGAGAGTGCCATTTTCATGGCCCAGGGAGAAGCAACAAACACACAACTGCATTTACAGCATTTGCTTGCACTTTGCCACTCAGATATTATTTGCCAAACAAATCACATGTGGTCAGTGACACACACATTACTTATTCAGAGTCTTTGAAATTCACCAGACAAGGACAGGGAAATATCATCTTCTTATAGGGATAGGAAAGGAGAGAATGATTTTGAAAAATAGAATAATCTTCCATGTATCTTACGTTCAAAAACTCAACACAAATCAAAACTAGCTGGGGTAGCAGGCACTAAAAATTAAAGCTAAAATTAATATAAAATAATATTATGTTAGAAATGAGAATACATAGACAGGTACAGAAGTGATTGATTCAATCATATTAATATAATTTACTACATGTGAATTTATGGAAACAAATTTAAGGAGTAATGAAACAGATGATGCTCTAGCTCAGCAAAATTTACCAAATTATTAAAGAAGTATGTCCTTACTAAACTAATTACTAGATAAATTAATGTTAACTTATAAATGATGTTTTCACAGCTGAGATATATCTAATCTTTAAAAAAGAAATGTTACTTAAGTATCCCCAGAAACATTCATTTTCTACTGATTGAAAAACTTTATACGAAAAACTTTGTATCATTAAAAATGGGAAATCATCGATTATTTTAATTATAGCTATAAATCCAAATTTTAAATAAATTATTGCCAAATATAGTCAGGTAGAGTGTCAGAATAATTACAATGTATTTCTTTTAATGGAAGGATAAAGTCAATATTAGAAAAATCATCAAAGTAAGTTATTATATCAGGAAATTAATGTTGTTAAAAAAGTCATGGTATATTAATAGGTGCTTAAAAGGAGCTTGCGAATGTCTAGGAAACTTTCTTCAAACAGGCTTAAGTAGCATAGAGATAGAAGAGACTTATTTCATGTTATAATTCTAAACAGAAAATTAGGCTCCTTTTGCAAAGATAATGCTTCATTATAACCCACTCCAAATCTCAGTGGCTTCCAACAACCACATTTATTTTCCTACCATGATGGTTAATTTTACCTGTTAACTTTTGACTAGGCTGTGGTTGCTTGGTCAACACTAGTCTAGATTTGCTGTGAAGGTATTTGTAGATGTGATCAACATTTATAATCTGTCAACTGCAAGTAAAGCAGATTACCCTCCATGATGTGGGTGGCCTCATCCAATCATTTGAAGGCTTTAAGAGCAAAGACTGAGATGTCCCAAAGAAGGAATTCTACCTCAAAACTGCCATAGAAATCCTGCCTGAGTTTCCAGTCTGCTGGCCTGCACTACAAATTTCAGACTTGCCTGCACTCAAAAATCTCATGATTCTTTACAATAAATCTTTCTTTCTCTGTCTCGATCTCTGTCTCTGTCTCTCTCCCCTCTATATATCCTATATCCTATATACAGAACATATATGTAAATTCATATATACCTATGAATTCATAGAATGTCTTATATAGGATATATATGAATTTATGTATTTATATGGATACATATAAGCTATATCTGGGATATGTATATGAAATAGATCTGGGATATCTATACCTCATTGGTTCTGTTTCTCTCGGGTTCAAGTCTACCACACATGAATTCACCCCAAGCCCAACTTGAAGGGGCAGTGGATTCTTACAAGTCTGCCGGAAGACAAGGCAATACAGCATACAATCCCATTTAAAGCCTCTGCTTGAATTGCATCTGATCACATCTCTGTCCAAAGCACATCTCTGACCAAGACAAAATCAGAGGGATGGGCAAGTTCACATCAACCCATGGAGGAAGGAGGAATTTTTTTTAGAAAAGCCTACACATGACAGTACCAAAATTCAAATGTCAATTTTTGTGTAAATGAGGGAAAGAGGAATTCCATATATCATAATTATTTATTATTAGTTGGGAAATTTTGATTAATAAGTCAGTAAAGTAAAATAAGTGGTTTTAAAAAACTTTCAAAAATAATACATGAAATCATTAATTTTTGCTAGGTTAATTTGCTTTTGGAGAAATCCATTTTCTGGTAAATTACACTAAAAACAGAATAATTATTAGCATTTGGCTAGGTGAATGAAATATATAGATAAATAAGCATACATTACAATTTTTGTATTGAAAATGATCAACTTGTATGAAATGTAAAAATGATCCCATTACAAAATGACAAAGAATTTTTAAAATATTTAGAGTTAAAGGCAACAGTAAAGCTCTGGACTTTAAAAAAAAGTATTGAATCTTAACAGAAGACCTGAACAAGTAAAAATCTATACCATAATTTTGGAAGGGAAGATTTAGTATATATAAACTATTCAATCATAAGTATACAAATTAGTGGTAGTAAATATATTTGATACTATTCTACTTAGCATCTCAAATTTTAAATTAATTAATGATTTCAATTTTATGTGAACAACATGTATTGGAAAATTGTCCAAAATACTTTAGAATAAAGGTAATGAAAAAGATTTGTCTAACTAAGATGATAAATTTTGGATAATGAGGACTATAGTATTAACATTGACCAAAATATCTTTAGGACAGAAAAGAAATATTCCATTACTATTTTATTAATATTTATTGTTCCTTCCTATTGTCTTGTAGCTTTAGGGACAAGTGGGGAGTCGGATGTTGGCAGTGTGAGTTAACTCCTCCTGATTCTATTTAGCTAGGTTTTCAAAAAAAATGAGCACAGAAAAGAAGTGCAAGAGTGAAAAGGGATAGGATTTACAAATGCAGTGTATTTTTAAATGAGAAAAGCAAAGTATGGAGATGTGCATATAATAAATTACTTATTATAATTTTTGTAAAATAGAAAATGTCAAGGAGTCTATGCATTCATAAAATTAGTTGCATTGGATACATGTGAGTAATAAGAAAAGGTGCATGATGTGGAAGGATTTTGGTCCTGCTGGTCACTTTGATGGAAGAAGAGGCGAAGAAGTTAAGCAAAAACAAGAGTAACAACAAAAACCCTAATGTTCTCGTAGAAGAGGTCATGCCAAAGCCTCCCTAACCCATCATTTGCAGGAGTGCCGGGTGGTTGAACATGAGGACACTCCAAAAGGCAGGTAGGTGCATCCACTTTGGAGTTTATTTCATTCTCCTTATCTGAAGGTCAGGCTGAACAGAACTTCTGAGAGAAATCTGGTCCTCATTTAAGTACACTTACCAAACACAGGAGACAATGAACAGAAATAAAATTGCTCTTCTCAGATTCCCCTTAACTTCGACTTTCTCAGCTGCCACATCAAACAAATTCCATTCAATTCCAATCAGTTACATTCATGGTCACGGTGTGTACTAAAGGGGTCACTATACTCCAGTCAATGTACTAAGCATGGGGGGGAGAGAATGTTGAATAAAGCAAGCACAGTTCCGGTCATTTCAACATAATTCATAGTATAGAATGATAGTAATCTAACAATTACAATAAACTCAGGAAGGCTCTGAGAGTGCACATGCAGAGTGTTCAGAAGCACATGATTGGGACACATGTCTCAATTTAAGTGGGTCAGTGAGGTTTTCCCAGAAAGAGTGGGTCAAATCTGAGACCTAAATGGTAAATATATGTACTCTGTGGGTATCAAACATGACTCCACAAATATTGTTCATGAACAAACACCACATTTCAGGTGTTTCCTCTTCATTGCAGAATGAGAAATACATTGACTTCAGGCCATGAAAAAAATACAGTATAACAGTAAATTAAGGTGAAGCCAGGCTTCTCATTGCAGAGAAAGACCATGCTGTAAAAGATGATAAATAGAACTTTCAAAGCCTGTGCTTTTACTTTATTATAAGAATCATGTAAATGTGTACTGCAAAAACAAGAGAACATCAGAAGTACAAATTCATTGACTAAGAGGAAAGATATACAAATGGGAAGAATTTCTAATATGAAGTAGAAATAAAAAGGTGCTATTAAGGATAAAAATTCTAATAGCTACATCAAAATATTTCAGATATTTATTTAACATCTCAGAAACCTTATGGGGTATATAATATGTTAGAAAAATCAAAATGCAATAGTAGAATTTAAATCTGGGCCAAAAGCACTCAAGAGCCAAATTAATATTATATAATATTTAAGCTGAGTTCAAAACTCAAATCTCTCCTCCTCTAAGCAGAAGTATGAAACAAAGAAGAAAATAATGAAATAAGTAATTATAAGTGCAAAATTGAAATGAGAGATCCAGCAAGAAGAGGTCAGACAGACAGGATTGAAAGATAATCACCCATTTTATGGAAGAATACTTCACCTGAATTTGAAGATGAAAGGATTCATTGATATAGGAGGAAATATCCTAAAGCTATAGAGTAAATACTGTGAATTTTTGAAATCCAGGAATAAAGAGAGAACCCTACAAATATCCAAGTAAAAACAGCACACACACAATTACACTTATTATACATATTAGCAATATGGGAAGAGTAATTATAATGTCTCGATTTCTCAGTTATGAGTAGCACACAGTGGCTGGACCAATTGGTCTCATCCTGAAGATAACGTAGACTGATATCAACAGGACTGCAAGAAGTAACACTGACCTCAGACACACCCCTTCTGCTCGCAGGTCTCTCAGTCACTGGAATAAGTTCCATGGGTACCAACAGGTTTTACTTCAGACAATTAAGATAAAGTCCGAGGCCGGTCTATAACCAAAGGAAGAGTGTTTAGAGACCACCTGATCTTTGGTGTATTGTCAGTAATGACAAGGGGCACAAAACGAACCAACAAGCAACTCCCATCCCCAATGGAAACAGTCCATGGCCGCTTGCTCTATATACAAACATATAACCCAAAGAGGCGCAGGTCTTTTCAGTTTGGGATTTGTTGTTAAACTTGATTTGATTTGATGTGGTCAGTTTGACAGGAGAGGGTGAAGACGATGCCTCTGTGTGGCCTCTTTCACCACAGGAAATATGCGCCACCCTTTTGCAGGAGTCACAAGTCTGGCGTACAGTGGTGGCTTTGCATCGGAAACATAGAGCTCTATTTGTGCTCAGCCTATGAGGGCAATGTGTTGCCATGTCCAGCGCGCTGATGGTTCTATAAGCAATTGTGGCAAAATGAGCAGCACACGCTTGATCAGCAGCTTGGTTCCAGCTGGTCTCTGTATCCACAGGTGAGCATCTCTGTGAGTGCACAGCTGCTCAATCCACAGTCTTGCTCTTGACCCCAAAGAGGGGCATTTGAAACTGCTGGTCTGTAGACTTCCCAGTGGCAGACCAGAAGGCTGTGACATTGACCACAGACCAAGTGTTAGTAATATAACCTGACAGGTCCTTTGGAGTATTTTCTAAGGGAAAGAAAATGACTGTTAATTGATCCCATTGTGCTGCTGACTGGCTCCTAGAACAGCTGGACTTCCAGAGCTCTCACCGGGGCTGGATTGCTACTACCACCCAAATGACAACAGCAGCTTTTACCTTAACCACACCATCAGTTAGCCAAGCCCAGACATTTAGGAGAATCTCTGTAACTCAAGGTCCTCATGGAGCTAATGATTTTGCTTCAAAAGTGGAGTGAGGTGTAAAGCTTCCCCAAAGATGAAACACCCACTTTCTCTTTCTATCCTTCGGCCATCAGCATAGCATGAGCTGACATTTGTCCAGGTTGGCTGTGCTCTTGAATATAGAATTTCCATTTCCCGCTGAGGACTATCGGTCCCTTCCCTCGTTAGTTCTTGAATCCCATTCGACTCACCCATAAATGGGCTCAATGAGTCGGGATCAGAATAATAGCGGTCTCTTTTCAAGTGGTGTACTTGGGGGCTGTATCAGACAGGTGGCGCTCTTCTACTGGAAAATGACTTCTCTGTTTCAGCAGCAATTGCATCTCTAAAGTTGTGATTCCCCTTTGTCTTCCTGAGATTCTACGTTGCTTCTGCTGTACCACCCTGGAGGGGACCTCTCTGCATACCTACATGCGACTGTCCCTGAATTAGGAGAATTCATTCTTATGCTTAATGGATGGGAAGAAAAAGCTTGTGAACAACAGTAAAGTAACTATTACATTCAATGAAATGTACAGCAAAAGGCCTTTCAATATCCTTCCGGGCCCACAAAAACACCACTTAAACTTCTCACCACTGCAAACCCCCATTAATTGAATGTGAACAATTTACTCCCTACAAGAACACAAACCAAATTGTTTGACATATGCTTGAGTTTGGAAAACAGCAGCATAGTATTCCTGGGTGGGGAATTTGAGGAGTGAAGGCTCAGATGGGGGTAGGGGAAAGCGGTAGGAGGGAACTTTCTTTCTACCCTTTGACTACCTTCTCCCTGCCTTTCCACAGGGCACCGCAGCTTTGCCCTTCTGGTTCTTGGTGTCTTTGCCATTCTTGTTTCCAACACTCTCTTTTCTCCTGAGACCTGGTGGGAAGATGACAAAGGAGCCTGAATGAAGCACACATTAAAGTCTGAGTCCCTGCCTTCTCAAAGTTCCCATGCGTAGCCAGAAGGGTGCATATGGCTCTCAGTGTCCCTTGGAGGCAGGGAGATCTTGCCTCAATCATCTTTCATCTTAGAGTGATGAGATCAATGCAGAGGGGAGGGAGATATCAGAGGGAAGAGAAGGAGAGAGTGACTCCACGCTACAGGATAACAGGCTTTGCATTTGCTTTCTGTTTAGAATGGCCACCCACTTGGTCTCGACCAAAAGACCTTCTAATGTGTTTTGCTCAATCAAACCTCTCTATTGAATGGCATGTTCCAACAGCCATATTGCCCTTCAGCTGGGGCTGCAGGGCTTTCTGCCCCCTTGTCATGACAACGCCCCTTCCTTCTCCCACCTAGGGGAGTGGGAGAACAACAGAGGCACCCATCATTGGGCTTGTTTCATTTCTACCTCTAACCTTCAAGTTCTAGAACAGCGAAGACAGGGGCAAACACTTACTCCCTTTCCCCCCACCCCACGCAACAACATTCTCTGCTCCTGGATACAAGGGAGTCTTCTTAGATCATCAATCCCAACCTGTGAAGCCCTCATTCTTCTTCCAGAAATCCATGTCTCTATCAGCATCCCTTTATCATTACCAAAACGGTTGCATCTGATATATGATTTTATTGATGTTTGATTGGATTTATTTGATCTTTGATTTGATATTGAGCTAATAAATCAGCCTATTACAGTTTCATGGATGCAGGCACAGAGACAAAGACCTTTATTACTCATGGCCCAGGAAGCAGCATAAACAGCACATTTGCATCGGCTCCCCTTTCCCCCAAAGTCCCAGGTGGCAACACGGAGGACGGCCTCAGAGATGCTGCATCTATGGTGGGCTTGTGTGGCAGTTGAGAAACACTGAACTTGGGGAAGCCTCCTCTTTTAAAGCACTCAGTAATCAAGCTTGCCTTTTGCTAACTCATCTCTCACAGCTGCTTGTTGCAAACACAACTCCAAGAAATAGTGCGGGTAAAGAGCATTCAGCACCTTGTGTTCTTGAGCTGTCTGCTGCAAAAGGTACATTTACTACTGTCCACATAACGGCTGGGGACAGTGTTGCTTAGTTTTCGGCCACCATTGAACAAACCCCTTCTTCCTCCAGTTTCCAGTAACATTTTCCTGACTTTCCTTTAAGCACTTGCTAGCAGACCCCTCAATGTCCGGAACTCTAAAACAGATGCTTCAAGGCTCTTCAAGTTTTTGCTAACCCTATCCTCAAAGTCCTCCCAGCTATACCTCACTTCCTGGTTCCAAAACCACTCTCATATTTGTAAATATTTGTTACAGTACCACCCCGTTGTATTAATATATATTGCTAAATAAATACATAATAAATATATATTAGTTAGATACTGCTTTGTAACAAATTATCCCCACAGCTTGACAGGTTAAACAACAGGTATTAATTATCTTATGTAGCGCCTGAGGGTCAGGAGTCTGGGCTTACCAGGGAAACATGGCTCAGCCTCCTAGTTAATCTCAGGACATGGTCATCAAGCTGTCAGCCAAGGCTCCCGAATCTGGAGGCTTGATCTGGGCTGGAGGATCTCACTCACATGGTTATTGGTAAGAAGCATTAGGTCCTTCCTAGCTATTGGGAAAAGGACTTTTAGTTTCTCACTATATAAGCTGCCCCTCAAAGCTTCCTGGTTGTTCTCAAGACAGAGTAGCTGGCTTATGCCAGAGCAATTTATCTAAGAATGAAAGACTGACCTAGTATTGGAAGTTACTCACTATCACTTTTGGAGGTATGCCCTTCATTAGAAGAGAGCACCAAGTCCATCCCACTTTAAAGGGAAAAGGGAATTAATCTTCATCTCTTAAAAAGAGGAATACAAAGAAATTTTGGATATATATCAAAACAACCATGGTGTATGAGTTTCTCAGGCTCTCTTTTATCAATCTTCTATTGTTAAACATTTGTATTGTGTGTATATTTTTAAAATCTTATAATAAAGCAATAACAGAAATTTCTGATATGTCATAAATAAAAGTTGACATGTGTCCATCAAAATTGTCTGAAGATAAACTCCTATATTTCAACTTGGTTAATGTGTATTGTCTTTTGATATATGTTAGAAAATTACCTCCTGAAAAAGTCTTAAAATAAGGAAGGAAATTTCAGGCAAACGTGTGTACAAAATTGCAAAATATAAGGTTAGGAAAATGCATATTTTGCTTGAGGAATCATTGATAGTTTTTTTGTTAAACATAAGGTTATTAATGTATATTGATAAATTGTCTTACATGTGTCATATATCTTGCTGAATTTAAAATTTATATAGATAAAAATCTAGTCACTAAAAAAATCTAAAGGTATTATTTTTTTCTGGGATACTAAAAATTTTAGTATTTGAACATCATGGATCACTTACATAAAAAATATTGGCAATCTCTAATTAACACAAATATTTTCAACATTATTTCTTAATAGATGCCTCTTATTAGTCATTAATTCAAGTCATTAATTTATATGTTCTTATATGTTTTTAAACACACAGCCATTTGCATTTTGGCATTGAAATATACAATGAAATAATTAATTTAATCTGTAATTAAAATGTATGCTCTTTTTCAGCGTTGGATCACATCAAAAACAGAATCCCCAATACCTCACAAATAGGTAGCCTACCTCTAGACCACCCAATTTGGATGTTTGACCTGTCTTTGAAATTCTACTTCGTAGTTGCTCAATTTCTCTTCAAAAGTAGGGAAACATCTAATGATACTTCAACAAAGAGATAGGCACTGTACACAGATTTATTCACAGTAGAAGCTAGCATAGATAGCCCCCATTGTCCTGCAGTCCTTTACAGAACTAGCCACATAGATAAGCTTCAAGGAAGTTTCATTTTATGTTATTGGGTAAGTTTCATTTTATGTCGTTTCAGTAACTAATGTTAAATGCAGAAGCAAAAATGAGAGCCAAATTCACAATGAAAATAGCATTGTAAAATTTCAGTGTACAGCTAATTTATTCACAAAAAGGCACGTGATGATTTAGCATTTCAGGACATCTTCTTCTGTTTCACATTATACTCCACAACTAGCATACTTTGCCAAATTTCCCAGTTCTCTTTATAGACTGTGAAATGGATTGCAAAACCATGGGGACTTTAATGAAAGGGGACTATGAAAAGTCAATATATCAATTTTAAAGAAATATTCAATTGAACTGGGCACTTTTCTGACTAAGGAAGACACTTAGTAATGAAAAGCCCATGGTCACTGTCTTCATGGATCATACATTTTAGTAGGAAAATAATAAAATATAGTAAACAAACGAGTAACATGTAAGGAATGTCACATGGTGATAAGAAAAATAAAGCATACATTTCTAGGAGTATGTTTTGGGGATTATTTCAATGGGTAATAAGAAAAATTCTCATGGAGAAGGTTCTGTTTAAACAAAGACTGAGAGATGTGAGGGAGTACGTTACATATGTGAGGGGCAGATCATTCCAGCAAATGCAAACTATCTGAGGCAACAGGGATGGAGAAGATTGTGGGAGAAGCTGGATTCGACTAAGAGATCAGGACTTTTGCATTGCTCCAGTGCCATGCCGTTACTCCATGCTAAGGCTGAGATGCCTTCCAGATATCCATGTAGAGCTATCAAGTACACAGGTAAACATAAAGTTTGAAGTTCACAGACAAGGTATGGAGAAAAGATATATTATTTTATTAAATATAGGTTTCCAAAAATAGATTTATTTTTCTTTTTCTCTTGATTGAATGAAGATTCAGATCTCAATGCTCCATAGAGTGGCATATATAATAGATTATACAATCTGATGTGTAATATATATAAATATATTAGATTTTTTTGTCAATGTATTTCTTTACATATGTTTTGTCTACTAGGAAAACAATACTGAGGTTTTATTGGAGTGGAATGATGGTTAATTTTATGTGCCAACCTGGCTAGGCTATGGTGCCCATTTGTTTGGTTAAACATTAGTATAGAAGTAATGTGAAGGTATTTTGTAGATGTGATTAGCATCTACAATCAGTTAATTTTAATAAAAAGAAATCACCCTCCACAATGTGGGTGAGCCTCATACAATCAGTTGAAGGCCCTTAAGACCAAACACAAAAGTTTCACTGGCCAAGAAGAAATTCTGCCTCAAGACTGCAGCATAGAAATTCTGCATGAGTTTCCAGCCTGCCAGACTTGTGACTCAAGGCTATATCCAATCCTGTCTGTGACTGCAGCCTGAGGGCCTGCACCACGGATTTTGGACTTGCTACCTCCAGAATTATATGTGAGCCACTTTATAAAATCTCTTTGTAAAGATATTTATTTTAATGATAGATGTATGTATCCCATTGATTCTGTTTCTCTGGCTAGCCCAGACTGATACAAGTAGACAAATCAGGTGCCTGGTTTTTATTATTCTTTCTCTCTCTCCGTTGCATAACAGAATGCCTGATACATAGTATGCTTTCAGCTTCAATAAGTAATTGGAGAGCACTGAAATGGTTTTAGGATCTGGAAGGATTCATGATGTTGGAGATGCAAAACATCTCAGAGTTCTACATTTTTATGAGCTCCAAGACTCAGGATAATTATTCATATCCATCCACCCCTATATAGTGTTCAGCACAAAGTGTGTACCTAACAAATATTTGTGAATGTTAAATCTGTTATTTAGTAAGTTAGTAAGTGACTGATGAGCAATCATTATCATTAATTTTATCTTCCCTAGAACATGGTACATCAAAGTAAGGATGGAAGTAAAATTACAGATCTAAAAGCCTGAGATAGAGTCAAGCACAGGCAATTATTGATATAAACAATAATAATAACAAATATTATTCACTGAAAACCTTAATAATATCCATCCTAACACGTTTTAACAATGCCAGTAATACTATTTGCACAATTTATAAAATAAAAATAATTAAATTACCAAAGTGAAATATATCATTCCTTTATAGTAAATTGATTATTTAATATTAAATGTCATCATGTGTAATTTTCAAGTGAATTGTCTGTTTGTATGGTACATAACAAATCTGTTACAAATGTAGATAGGTATCACTCTACCCCATTTAGAATACGATTTTGGAGAAGAACAGCAAATTTTGAAAGTAACTGAAATAAAAAAAAATATTTTAAATGACTTTTTCTTTTACATATTTGTCTACCATATGATTTGCTACAATGTTAAGAATGATATGGTCTATTAACAACATAATATCTATATGAGTGTTCCTTTTACTTTGTTTTCTACTTGCCTTTTTATTTTTCCCTCAAACCCATATAATTATATGCAAGCAATTGTTTTCTAATTTATTCACCTTTATTGCTCTATCAAAATCAGGTCCGAGTACGTTATCTCACCATACATCCCACTTTTCAGTAGTTGACAACTGAACCATTATTAATGTGCTCTGAATTTTCCAAGTAATAACGTGGTTCCAACATTGAGTTAATTGCAGTTTGTTAACACAATCATTCCCAAACCATTAATTTTGTATTTATTTGCTAAATGATAATAACACATGGCATATGAAATAAATTTTAACAGTATATTTTCTTTAAGCTTCTAAGAAAAATATATGCACGGATTTATGACTTTAAGTTTTTATATTGATCATTATAGCAAAATAAGCAACTTTTTCTTATAATTAATCCCAAACTTTACACAAGTGGATAGCAGAAATTTCCACCTAAAATTTGAGATAGTAATTTTGAGGGGGGTATATTTATAGTCAGCCATTTTTTATTGATATCTCTTCATATACTCCCAATTAATTCTACCATTAACAACAACAACAGAGACAGAACTTTGGTAAGAGCTTCTAAAAGTAAATTTAAAATATATTTCGTGTGTGATAAAGAAATTTTATTCTAAATTTTATAAAGCTAGATAAAATAAGATTTCACTTTCAAAGTCAGTAACTTAAAAATGGCAAATGTTTCTTTGTGAACATATAGCAGGTTTTATTGTGATGAGAAAATATAAATAAAGTTGTATTTTTTTTCTATTTGGAAATTACAGACTGGGTTGTATTTTGCATACTATGGGATACTTGATTAAGATAGACCCTTGGTGAAATTTACACCTGACGTGGCTGCTCTATTTTGAAAGGAAACAGCTGTTTTCCTAATGTTCCTGTGGTTTTATGAACACAATGTTTGCTTTATGGGACAAAGTGGATTCAAATGAGCTCTCTCAAATCCCTCCAGAAACAAATTTCTCAAATGTTTTGTAACTTACTATTGCTTGATATATGTTATATTACTGATTATTCTAGGTGTTATGCCTCGGGCTCCTTAAGCGCTGCCATTTTCTTGTCTATTTTTTTCTTAGGCTAGGGAATTGCTTTATGAACTCCGAGTCATAAAGGAGAGCAACAGAGTGGGAAGAAAGCCATTTGGTATAATACTTCTTTGACTGAAAAGGAAATTGGATTTTTCCTATTGCAAAGAGGTCACAAATTTTATTGTTAAACGAGCTAAAGTATACTTATTTAATAAGACATAGGCCTAAAATGGAATAATTCTTTAATCCCAGGCACCCAGCAAATGCTCAATAACAGATTTTTCATAGAATTTCCACATTTGATAACCTTACACTTTTATTATAACTTTGATGGATTGTTTTCCGTATTTGTTTTCAACCTTGCTATATGGATAAAGTAGACATCTTTAAACAGAGAAATCCTTATGTGGGAAGTAGAGTTATTTATATTTGACATAAGCTTCTGAAGTGATTTATAACGAAGCTAAAATGTATTAAGCCAATGTGGAAATGAGAACGTCATTAAGTATATGTGCACAGTACTTATGCTGGCAAGAATTTCAGTTTAGTCTTTGTCTCAATTGTCTTAAGACGATCCTCTATTGTCCTTTTAGAGGAACTGCAAGGAAAGTAGAGAAGGGAAAATGAATTAAATTTAGAATTGTAGAATATGTTAGGCTGCATGCGTTTTAAATCCACACTTCAAAATATAAGGAAATAGCAGTATCTGAGAATCAAACCTCTTTATTTTAATAGCTATAGACCCCTTATCGCATATGAATTGCCTATGTATTATATGTATATTATTATCCCCTTTATAATTACTCTAAGTTGTCTAAGATTATATGAAAGACATAGGCAGAAAAAAGATCTAGCAGGAAAATGTGAATATGGGAATTTCAGTCAGTAAATGAAATGAGTATATCTGCCTAAAATTGAAACAGATGATACATTTGAAATGACTGTGCCTAGCTTTTAATAACTTCACGACAAATCATTGTAAGTACCAGTTTCCTCTCTTTGAAGAGAGTGCAGAAAAGAAGTCTGAGTGAGAAAATAGCTGTTTTGAAGTGATAAAATTCCAAAACAGAACAGTAGTGTCAACACACTTCTTAATGAACCTTACACACTGGATCATATAAAGTTATTTGTCCTTGAAGGTCTATATAATTGAAGGTTGTCTATATTGCATTTCTCACATTATGATTTTAACCGATGAGTTTCACATTCCTTGTGTCATCCTTGATTTCAATAGCCACATTACGATTTCCAGGAACTCACAAACCTGGGAAGTCAAATGAACACATTCTCTGCCCTCAACACTCCTTGCACCCCTATTCCAGCTTGTAAAATTTCCAACGAATTTGGAAACTCTCAGAAGAGAATTTGCCTAACATCTGCTTCTGTGGAAATCCATCCCACAGCTTATTTGCCTACCATCCTGTGGATTCTAAGTGTTTTCCGCTACTACAGCTGTTGTCCTATACCCCTGGTAAATCCACTACCTCTTTACCTCCAATACCTAAAAATACATATCCCTAACACACAGCTGTTGTGTATAATAGGTTTTATTGAAGGTATATGTTTACTCAGTGGTGATTCTGCACAGCGAAGCAAAGGGTACATTCAAAATTGGAATTTTTATCTTAGCTATGCATCTACTGCTCCTTGACACAGGGCATTTCTCATGGGGCCCCGTATGATGTTCTTTTCCTACAATGAACTTGCTCAGTTTCTCTTCACTACCTAACCCTCTTTCTCTAAATTCTTTGACTGTCTGTTTCAGTGCCTTGAAACTCTACTCTTTTAAGGCCACTTGTGGGAAACACCAAATTCCTATTAATTTCTTTGTTTAAAGCTTCCTCACTGGTACAATGCTTGGAGTCTTTATTTTTTTATCAAAAAGCACTTGTCTTGCTAATAGTAATGCTTTCTTCCCACTATCAATTAAAATAATATATTTTTCTCTTATACATATTTATGGATTATAGTTTAATATATTTAATAAATCAAATGTTAAGGTTAATATGCATAAGATGCTTGTTTACAAATGAAGGGCAACTACAAAATATTCAAAAATCTCTTTATGATAACATTAATAGAAACATCAACAACGACACCTGTTAGCTGATGCTCATGACTACAGATTTAGGTAAAATAAGATATTTTGCATACTAATTTACCTAACTTCTTGTTTATGTTAATGTCAGCCATAGTGTTAGTTACAATTAATATCAGCCATTTGTGGTAAACAAAACTGTCAGATTCAAATTTTTGATGTTACATTTTTCATGGATCTATGTATCAGTATCTATTGCCAAGATTTTTAAAAAATCTCTAAAAAGGCAAGCTTGGGACTTCCTGGTGGCACAGCGGTTGAGAATCCACCTGCCAATACAGGGACATGGGTTCGAGCCCTGGTCGGGGAAGATCCCACATGCCGCGGAGCAACTAAGCCCTGAGCCTGCACTCTAGAGCCCACGAGCCACAACTACTGAAGTCCGCATGCCACAACTACTGAAGCCCGCGTGCCTAGAGCCCGTACTCCGAAACAAGAGAAGCCACCGCAATGAGAAATCCGCGCACCGCAACGAAGAGTAGCCCCCGCTCACCGCAACTAGAGAAAGCCCGTGCGCGGCAACGAAGACCCAACACAGCCATAAATAAATAAATAAATAAATAAATAAATTTTTAAAAAAATAAAAATAAATAAAAAGGCAAGCTGTCTTTAATTTACAAAATGATACAGAAGTACATAGCTAACTTTTTTGGGGGGGCAACTTTTAATTTTTCTCCCCTTAATCCCAGACCAAATTATTCTTGGAAGGCTTTCCCACACCTCCAAACCTGTTTAAGTTTGCTCCGTATTCCAGATACCATCCATTTCAGCGTAAGACAAGCACGGTGTGTCTCCCTGTGGGGTGAGTGGTTTATAATGAAAAGAGACCGTAATGGCTAAACTCCACATGTATATTACATATTTTAAAAGGTATTTAATTGATTGACTTCAGGGTGCAACTATCTCCAATGGTATTTTTAAAATAGAATTTATTTTAGATTTACAGAAAATTTGAGAAGATAGTACAAAAAATTCCCACATATCCCATATCAATTTTGTCTATTATTAACATTTTCCATTAGTGTGTTGCTCGTGTTACAATTGACAAACCAATATGGATACATTCACATCACCTAAAGTCCATTCTTCTTTCAGATTTTCACCTTCAGTAGGATTTTTCCCTTCATAAAATGTATGTGAATTCCCAAGGAAGTAAACTGATATAAATGATAATAATGCCACTAATTTCTAAATAAGGAGCTGCCAATATATATTTTTTCCTTTGAAGTACATGTATTTTAACCTTATGATGGCTCTCAGAAATATTAGGCTATTTTGGTAAGTTGGCATCAACATTTTGTCATTAAATATGATTTAGAAATTACCAAAAAAAATCTTTCAGATTCTGAAAGACAGAAAAGATAAAGGGCATCTTGAAACCTGCTACTGAATTTATTTTGAGTTCTTTCAAAAAGTCATTTTAAATACTTCTATCAAAAATAATCAGCTCAAAATATTACATTATATAAAGATACTGTTTTCTTTCTCTTAAAACCATTAGATAAAATATTGAGTCCTACTTACATAAACATATTCAGTTGTGAAAAGTTATCTGCACCAGCTGATAAAAAGTGCATAAATTTTCAATTAGTTTCTGAAACCACAACAGAGACTAATATGTGCTATGGACTGAATGTTTTCTCCCCCTCACCCTTCCCCCCCGCCCCAAATTCCCTATGTTGAAGCCCTAATCTCCAGTGTGATGGTTTGGAGATGGGCCTTAAGGATGTGATTAGGTCATGAGGGTGTAGCCCTCATGAATATGATTAGTGCCCTTATAAGGAGAGACATGAGACAAATAATCTCTCCACCTTGTGAGGATGCAGCAAGAAGACATTGGTCTGCAAACCAGGAAGCCAGCACTCACCAGGAACAGAATCAGCAGCACTTTGATCTTGCACTTCCCAGCCTCCAGAACTATGAGAAATAAAAATGTCTGTTATTTCAGGCACCCGGTCTATGGTATCTGTTACAGCAACCTGAGCTAAGATAGTATGAAAAAATATATTATTTCTGAAGTAGTACTCTCCTCATTTATTCCTCCATGAGGTATGTGACAAAATTTGAAACAATTTGTTGTCACTGAAATTTGGTTACCATCCAGGGAGAAAGGCTGTAGCCTCCTGTGAATATTTTTAAAAGCAAAATGAGCACACTGCTGCAATGTGCTGGGCAAGCTGTTTTTTCCAAAGCAATTAGAATTTCACTTTTTAAAACTTGTTGGTAAAGTGAATGTGATTAACTTCATCTTATTAAACAGACATAAGACTACTGATCAGGAAAAGATACATTTCTTAATCCATGCTTGAATATAATAAAATTAATGATATGCTTGATATTAATGACTCTGCATTTATAATTTGTTTATTAAAATGAGTTTTAAAAGAGTAAACACAATTTTTTCTTTCTGTAAAACAAGACAACAAGCTCCTGGATTGTTGTCAGAGATAACGTCTGGCCAGCTCCTGTAACCTAGGTAGTTTTCTCACTGTTGTCAGATGCTAGTACCATCTAACATTATGAGCTTGCTTGCTACCATTATCATTTAAGACACAAAATATATTTTTACTTTTTGATTTAAAAATTTTTTATTGGAGTATAGTTGATTTACAATGTTGTGTTAGTTTCAGGTGTACGGCAAAGTGAATCAGTTAAACATATACATATCTCCAGTCTTTTTTTTTTTTTTTTAAGATTCTTTTCCCATATAGGCCATTACAGAGTATTGAGTAAAGTTCCTGTGCTATACAGTAGGTTCTAATTAGTTACCTATTTTATATATAGTAATGTGTATATGTCAATCCCAATCTCTCAGTTTATCCTTCCCCACCCCTTATCCTCTGGTAACCATGTTTGTTTTCTACATCTACTTCTGTTTGTAAATAATTTCATTTGTACCCTTTTTTTAGATTCCACATATAAGGGATATCATATGATATTTGTCTTTCTGCGTCTGACTTGTTTCACTCAGTATGAAAATCTCTAGGCCCATCCATGTTGCTGCAAACGGCATTATTTTGTAATTTTTTATGGCTGATTAATATTCCATTGTATATATGTAGCACATCTTCTTTATCCACTCAACTGTTGTTGGACATTTATGTTGCTTCCATGTCCTAGCTATTGTAAATAATGCTGCAATGAACATTGTGGTGCATGTATCTTTTTAAATTATGGTTTTCTCCTGGTATATGCCTAGGAGTGGGATTGTTGGGTCATATGGTAATGTACAAGACATATTTATGGAATGATTTTTGTCCTTTGAGAAAGATTACTTAAAAAGAATGTAAAGTTCTGAAATGTAAAGAGAGTTGTAGAAGGTGCATCAGTCATATTAACAGAAAGTTTCTTGGTAGAGGAAGTTGAGAATGAGCATCTTAAGAGATTTTTTTCCCCCTTGCACTTTTCCTTTTTTCACTAGTTTTTAAAATTTTGTTTGTTTCTGGTTTTGTTTTGTCTTACTGTGAGAATGATATAGGCTGGGACCTGGGACTTCAGACCATTTGCTGCAGTGCTTGCACCTGGACAAACGTCTTCTCCAGCAACAGGATACAAAGAAATTCTAAGGGACTAAAAATAAGTGTGTGCATGCACAGTTGGGGCAAATTCTGGACAACAAGATACCAAAAGCCCAAAAGCCCAACTGCTGCTTCTGAGGAGTTGAGAGCAAAATCAGGGTATTGGGAGTGATCCTTGCACACAGCACCACCAAGGGGGTGGGCAGACCACCTAAGCCACCCTTCCTGCCTGACCCATGGCTCCAGCCCTATGCTCACCTCATTTAAGGGACCGACTCACCCCCCCTCCCTCAGGCAGCAAGCAAGGAAACTTGTTACTTGTTTTCGCTCCATCATGCTGCAGCACAAGTCCTAACAATGCCTTGCCTGAATTTCTTGTCTGGCGTCTTGTCAATTTCTACTGACTAAGGAGTCCAAGAACTCAGGTTGGTAACAAGAACATACCCAAAGAAAGTGCCAAAACATGTATGTGCAGGAGAAACATAACTCTAAACCACACTGTTATACAGCATAATCCATCAAGAGGTAGAATTTGTCCAGTGCCCCAAGAGGCTCTGTGTTCCCATGTTCAATCACATCACACACTTTCCTTTTCAGAAGTAACCACAGTCCTTGCTTTTGTGATATCCATTTCCTTGCTGTTCTTTATAGTTCTGTTTTCTCTGTTTTGGAACATAATATAAATTTAATAACACCGTAGCTTCTTTTCTGTGTCTTATTTCACTTGTTCAAAAATTTGTAAGAGACTTAGCTATGTGATCGCTTGCAAAATTTCTTTATTTCCAATGATTGAATACTTTCATAATGTTTGAAAACACACAGTTTATCTATATATTCTGCTGTTGAGATATGTACATACATATATATGTGTATATATATACATATATATATATATATATGTATATATATACATTGGGAAACAGCTGTCTTGTGATGTATCACTTTCTTTCTAGAAAGGAAAGAAAACAGATGACATAGTCTTATCTTCATGTAAATATGTTGGTAATAGAAGTTCTGATACACCAACTAATGATTTTGCTCAAAGATAAATCCTTATGTAAGAGATGCTTTTGACCTCTAGTTCAGAACTGCTTATGCTAAATGAACCTAGTATCTGTAGATTTATAGGGCATGGCTCCTGGGAAAATTTTACATGAACTCTGTAAATATCTGGATATTATATAATATAATAAAAATGTGTCATAACCTAAAGTGCTCCCTCTTTGTGGGATGAATGTTATCCTCATTTAGATAATTCATCTTCATTCTCAGCAATCAACATGAGTCTGGTGAAGAAAATATCTAGGGAGCTGTGTGGAGTCTCTTGGATCTCTCTCTAGTTCTCCTGGGCCTCTTGATTGCTTGTATCCTAGAAATTACTTGTAACCTATGTCATTGGGTAATATCTTTGATTTGGTGAGTCAGATTGCCACAGTCATTCTTTACATTAGCTCAAGAATAGACACTGCTACTGAGCCTGAGCATGCATATTCCAGCAGCTGTGGAGTTAGCTGACAATGGCTCACAGCTGCACCTGCTCTATTGAACCCTTTGGCTGATGCGAGTCACTTTGCCTGGAGATACCTGGATGGAATTGCATCCTATAGTCATCCTAAAGATTCTCACTCACCACATCCTTCTGAAACTCTACTTCACACTCAGCCATATAAGTTCTCCTCTATGTCTCCTACTTCTGCTCTCTCTCTAATTATTAGGTAGATTAAATTATCTTTTCTGACTTTGTCCTTTCCCCTTTCCCCTTTAATCCAGATTCCCATGTCTGTTTCTCTGCACAAGTCTTGCTCATATTTTTTTAAAGCTGATTCAGGAGAAGTTGATATTAATTTGGTAATTAATAGTAGCTGGTAATTGCACTGATGGTAACTGGTAATAGCTAATTGGTAATTATTTTGCATTTTTTCATTCTAAATGTAATGTACATTTCTTGTTCATGATTTTGCTAATTTTATTAAGACACAGAGAAACCTACAACATTCAAAGAAAGCATAACACATACCCATTGTTACTGCCTAAATAACAACGTGTGCATATGACTATATGATCATAAATAAAGGAAAGGGAAGATGCAACTCAGATTGCTGAAACTAGTTGGAGGAGAAAGAAGGAAAGGATAAAACACAAGACACCAAAAGAGGACAATGCTTACTGAGACAACTCTAAATTGGTGCCTAAATAAAAGATAGAAAGAAAGACTGAGAGAGAGAGTGAGAGACAAAGAGAGAGAGAGGAAGGAGGAGGAAAATATGAAATAATTGAGCAATATATCCCTTGAAACAAAGCATTAAGAAACTAAAGTCTTGAAGCAGTTCCATGAACTGGGTATTACATGCCTAGTAGAGGGACATCAAAAGGGTAAAAAACTTATTCCCCATACAGGAGAGAGAACACAGAGGTGTTTACTAAAGAATATACATTTTCTGGAGGCTCCTCTTATTTATCTTCTTGGCTTTTTCTTGGAGGAAAGAATATGTGTTTCTAAAATCACTAACCTCATGCTTTCTACTTGTACTGATTCAAATTTCCCTCCTTGAATAAAACAGATCTGGTGATAAATATTTCTTAGTCCATTTAGTCTGTTGTAACAGTATACCACAGACTAGGTAACTTATAAATAACAGAAATTTCTCACAGTTCTGAAGGCGGGAAGTCCAAGATCAGGGTGTCAGCATAGTCAAGCTAGGGACGTATTCTGGTTGCAGACTTCTCATTGTATCCTCACATGGCAGAAAGAGGCTAGGGAGCTGCGTGGGGTTTCTTCATAAGAACACTAATCTTAGTTATGAGGGCTCCACCCTCATAATCTAAGTACACCCCAAAGGCCTTACCTCCTACTACCGTCACATTAGGGATTAGGATTTCTACATATGAATTGTGGGTGACACAATCTTTTAGACCATAGCATATATCATTCAACAAAATATGCAATGCCTGTTCTCTGCTTCTTGAATGATATCTTCATTTAGGTTGACCATTTTAAAATATATTCACCGATTTATTTCATTCTTGAAAGCAGACATAGATTTCTATTCATGAATTTGTTTGGCATATCCATTTAACCATCCATCATTTATTTATTGGGTACCTGTGATATTGTAATAGAACTCTGCACGAGAGAGAAAAAATTCTGGGTAGGGAAGACCATAAATGAATTCTTATAAATCATTAGGTAGTGATACATCATATGAATAAAAATACAGTAGGGCATAGACATCAGAGTGCTTTTGGTAGAAAGAGTGTTCCTGCTTATATAGACTGGTCAGGGAAAGCCTCTCTTATAAGATGAATTTAGCAGGGACTTAAAGGCAGAGATGAGTCAACTCCAAGACTTTCTTCAGAAAGAAAATTTTAGGAGGCAAGAACCACTAATTTAAATGTCCTTTTTTGAGAGATTACTTGGCTACTATGACTGCAGCAGAGTGGGCTGTGGAGAGATTTGAATGGCATGAGGTATAAGAGATTATGGATTGGTAATAGATAAAATCAGGGTTTTGAAGTCATTTTAAGGACATTATGTCTTACTCGTGATCCCATGGAAAACCACTGGAGAGTTGATTGAAGAAAGGATATGATTTAACATGTTTTAAATGGGTCATTCTGGCTGCTGTATTGATAATAAAATGTAGAAAGGCACATGTGAAAACATGGGAAGAAATGTTTGCAGTAGCATAAGAGAGATACGATAGAGGTTTGTACTAGAGTGGTAGCATTGAGGGTGCTGAGTACTGACAAGAAATGGTCGGCTTCTGGATGTATTTTGAAGGTTACATCATGTGTTTTTGATATATTACATGCAGGCTGGCATATTAATTTAGGAACCAAGGCTTATTTCAAGGATTTGTAGACTAGCAACTTCATATACTGAGAGGGAAAATATTGTGAAATCACCAAATTTGGAAGGAAAGCAGGAGTCTTATTGTTATTTGTATAGAGTGTGAAATGTCTATTACCACTGAAACCTATTAGGTGGTCGAATCTGGAAGACTGTCCTGGGGCGTTCCTGTGTTAGAGTTTGGGGAGCTAAAGGGACACCATGAAAGAAGACTGGGGACTCTTGTCCACTGATGGGAGAATAGAACCAAGAGAGTGTGCCATTCCAGGAGTCCAGTGGAAAGAATTCTTTCAAGATGGAATCAGTAGACTAATGATTCTGAAACTGCTGATAACTTCAGTAAAATAGGTATTGAGGATTGAGCATTAGTTTTAACAATCTGGAGATTATTGGTGTAGTTGACAAAGGCAGTTCTGGTGTTATGGTGGGGCAAAACCTGATTGAAGTGAATTTAAGAGAACATAGGAAGAAAGGAAATGCACACAATAGTTATTTAGAAGTGTTGTGAGATATTTGGTTATAAAGGGGAACAGAAAAATAGTGTGGTAATCTATTACATGGTAGAGTCAGAAGGAATTTTGTTTTTTTTGGAATGTATGATAGTAAAACATGTCTGAAATTCAGGTGTGACAAATCTGGTTGAGTAAAAAAAGAATGATGAGGCTAAAGAGAGAATCTAATTGCTGGAGCAATGCCTTAGGAGAGATTGAGTCCAGTGCACGCCAGGAGCAGGTGGCCTTTGACCAGAGTAGGATGCATTGCCTTTGGGGTCCATCACCTCTTACTGAAAAATTTTAGTATCCACCTGTCAGATTTGGTGCTTGAGGGTTGATTCCTGTAATTTGAATTGTTTTCTAGTGAACTGGTAGTCTGAATAGAGACTGAGAGCTGTAGTTATAGATACTTGTATTCAAATGCATTCATTTTCTATCTCTTGATGAAGTTTCTGTACTAGGAAGCCACCATCAGTGTCCATAGCTCTCTTTGGAGGTAATCATATATTGTGTTTTGTTTTGCATGGCCTGTATGACCTGGTGTGGTTGCCAGGCCTGTCCAGTAGATTATGGGGTTCATTTCTAAATCTTGTGACCCTAACACCTTGAACACACTTACTTTCTATTTATTCTATTCTAAATGGATCAATGCCAATTGATCCAAAGATCCACCTTGTCTTCAAGACCTTGAACCTCTAAATAAAACGGATGGTGTGCTCTCACTTATTACTGAAAAAAAAAAGGGGTCCAATTGAGCTACTGTATCTCTCTCCTCAGGGTACCATGTTTATTAGGTTAATTATTTTTCCTTTTCTTGTGTTTTTTTTTTTTAATTTTCTTTTGACATGAATATGTCACAGTTACCCACTCTCTAGTTCTGGGACTGATTTCTTCTCTGCCAACCTTTTTATTCCTTTGGTCATTTAAAGTGGAATCAGGAAAAGTTAGAGGAGATTATAGGATTAAGATCCTTGGATGGAGTCTTTATTTTCCAGGAATTCCAAAGTATAGTTTTTTAAGCTTAAATAAATCTCAACCTTAAATGATTTCTCATTACTGATAAAAAAGAAATGTTACACAATTTGACCCCAATGCAATTTCATATCCTTATCTCTCATATTTATTTCTGTGAATTCTGGGTTCTAGTACAACTATATTTTTTAATCTTAAGGGAAATAAGATAAATATTATTTCTTCAAAGATTTACCTTTTATATTTTGCAAACAATTCTGCCAAATTGCCAGGCTCATTTACTTTTACAAGTGTGATCAGGCAATTTTGTCTTGATGGCTGAATCAGATCTAATCTTTCCTCCCTCGTGTTTCCATTTCTTAGATTAGGATGAAAGTTAGGGTGCCTGTCACCTGTATGGGTTCATTTCACAGTGTACGCAGACATTCGTATTGAAAGGACTATGGGAATAGAGATTACTTATTACTTAGGTGAATTTCTGTTACCTCCTTGTAACATTCTAAAGCTATTAGAGAAATATCTCATTACAAGCTTTATTTTTCTTCTAACCTTTTTGTGGTTTTTTGTGGGGGGAGGGTTAAAGATTAATGAATGTGTCTTATTTAATTTTTTCCATCCCAAAATACTTAGTCCACAGTCTAACATATAAGAAGAATTTCATCAACATTTGTTGAATGGGACTTCTAGTTATTTTCCTTTAGCCCAAGTGAGTTAAATGTTACAGTGATAAGGAGATAAGAAATTCTGGATTGTACAGATTATCCAGAAATTGAGCAGGGAATATAGATACAAATGAATAGTTCTTTGGATACTATTAGATCATCAGATTCTAATAGGAAAAGTAGCAGAGTTTTCTGTGAGAATATCACCAATTGGTGTGTCTCAGATTCGTTGCCAAAACAAAACAAAAAATTTTTCTAGGTCACTGTTCTGCTCAGATATTCTTTGTAGCAGCAGTTTATCACAATGCTAATAAATATATACTCATGAAGAAAACATTCAATAAATTTAAATAAATTAGCAGCTTATGTTTTATAATACTCAGGCAATGAATCCAAATGTGCAAAGCATTTTGCCTGCTTTGATATGATCACATTTTTTTTTTTTTTTTTTTTTTTTTTTGCAAATGAGAACACAAAGTGCATAAAAGTCAGCAATTAATTCCTGCAAGACCATAGTGACTTTTGAAATAGCCCACAAGCAGAAGGTTTGGTACAATGATTCCTCTCCTTAAAAGAATATTGATTTTCCTCAATATCTTTTAAAAACTTAAGAGAAAATGGGCTGTTGAGGAAGATAGGAATTTTCCTTTTCAGATAATTTATGTGTATGGAATTATTTCTGTGAAAGGAGAAAATCAATGTTACAAATCTACTATCTTAATTTAGAAAGACAAATTCTTCCATTAATAGGTCTTCGTTTTTCATCTCTGCTTTGTTATTGCTACAAAATCTTTATAAAAATAGCGCATTTACAGTCACTGCATCAATTGTTCTTTATTAGACAACGTTTTACAGATGCTGTAAATTAATTGTGTCAATGTTTCAACTTAAGAACTATAATTAATACAATGTGGGCACAGGTGTTCCTGGACATACAAATGAAATACTGTGACTAGTTTTGTTTTTTTGTTTTTTTGGCTGCACTGGGTCTTCGTTGCTGCACGCGGGCTTTCTCTAGTTGCCGCAAGCGAAGGATGCTCTTCGTTGTGGTGCGCGGGCTTCTCATTGCCGCGGCTCCTCTTGTGTGTGGAGCACGGGCTCTAGGCATGAGGGCTAGTTTTATAATTGAGAAGCAAACTTCACAACAATGAAATGCTCAGAAATTCTGAATAGAATAACACTTTGTGAAAAATATAAATTTTAATACAACAGGAGCGAGGAAGAAAATACTGTTGTAGTGATTATTGAATCTAATATTTGATACAAGTTGCATTTGAATTGAATTTAGGTAGATGAAAGAATACTAAAGAAAAAATACAAACTTACTTCACAATAATATGTAAAAAATAATAAAAGGAACCTCAGTTGAACAATATACCACCAAAATGAAAAAAAGTTAAACAAAAGGAATATATCAGTTGTGCCAATTATTTGTTAATTCGAGTGTCAGTGGTTGCTTGGTGCTTCCCTATACGGTGGATCTCAATGAAAGTTTAAACATTTCTACTCTTATACCTTAAGAGTTCAGAAAATCAAGGTCTTCTTAAAGAATAAATATGATTCCAATAAATGCTGGAAGGAATGGCATCCAAAATTGACTTCATGAATACATTCGCCATTTAAAATCATTCCCATCTATCAAAAAGAGTTAGAAAATTTTTCTAAAGGTTTTCTTTTTTATTTTGCTCTTTTTTTGTTGTTGGCAGTGGCTAAGATGGAGTCTTATTTCTTCCTCTTTTTTCTTCAGCTCTCTACATTTAACTTAGAAAAATTCACACATACACAAAATATTTGGACAACAAAATAAAGGCTTAATTCCAGTGATAAAATAAGCTACATGTTAGCAACACTGCTTTAGAAAACTAAAGTACCAGAGGTTTCTTGGTCTGTATCTGAAGTTCTATAGGCCAGAGATTGATTATTATTACTACATTTTAATTTTTTTTTTGTTTTAGCTGACAGAGAGCTGAGTGGCACATGCCGCATTTTCTGCGACATCCTGCTGGTAATGGAAGAATTGAGGCATTCTCTCCCTTTGCTAAGAGCTGTAGAGGCTTGAGCCAGCTCTCAGCATCCTGCCTCAATTTGGTGAATTGTCCCTCTGTTTGGAAGCTATAGTTCATAGATTGTGCCTTGGATTTATGGTGTTTTAAATCAAAGACAAATGAGCTTCCTAAATGGAAAAAGCATACCCCAGGGAGCAGAATTGTGTTAGTGAGAACATTCTGAGGAAAATAGCAAAGTTTGGTGTGCCCTTTACTGTGACTTAGATTCTTAGCCTGTTTCTCTGGGTATTATTCAGGAAATAGCTGATTCTAAGAAAAAAAAAAAAAAAGAATCCCAACGTAAAGTAAGTAAAAATGCGAATGGAGTCAACATGAGACTTCCATAGATAATGCCAATATTTAATAACATATTAACTGGAATTTTTAAAAGGCAGGAAATAAAAGACACTTAGCTAAGTACAGAGTGGGAGTTTGGGATTGATATGTACACACTGCTATATTTAAACCAGATAACCCACAAGGACCTACAGTACAGCACTGGGAATGCTGGTCAATATTCTAGAATAACCTAAATGGGGAAAGAATTTGAAAAAGAATAGATACATGTCTATGTTTAACTGAATTATTTTGCTGTACACCTGAAACTAACACAACATTGTAATCAACTGTTCTCCAATATAAAATAAAAATTTTGAAAAAAAGGAAATAATCAAACAAATCTATTTTGGAGATGATCACAAAGAAATTGTTAAAATAAGACTCCCAAAATGGAATCTTAAAAAAAAAATTTGTCTCTAAGAACCAAGACTAAATAAAGTCCAACAGTGTTTCAAAGGGGGAAGGCCCACAAGAGATCATTCTTCCCAAGGAGTCAGATCATTTTAAGATACTAAATTTCCCTATCCTCAACTTTCATGTCTACTGCTTCCTGAAATCTTCTCTACCTCTCTGGCTCTGTCCCAAACACTACTGGATCCAGGGGTTGCTCTTACACTTGAATTTTCTTTTCCTGAGTCTGCAAGGTCAATCCTGAAAGTATGGGTTAGATATACAATATAATTATCGACTTCTGATTTGGGGACTTTTCCCGGTTGTGCAGTAAAACACACCAGGCAGCTGCTATTCTGTTCCCCTTAGTTACCACTTGCTGAACATCTTTGGGAATCTGTGCTGTATATCGTCCTTGCAGGAACCTGTTTCTCCCAAGACATCCTGAGGTAGCTTAATGTTGAAATATGATTGTTTCACACAAACGCAGTTTGCACAGTTTATTAGATTTTGCAGAATATTTTATTGCAAAACTGAAGTGTGGTTATCACTGCTGTTATAGCTGAGAGTGTTTTTGTTTAAAACGCCTGCTCCCCTGGTCTCTGGATGATACACATTCATAGAGTATTTTGTAAACTTTAAGAAAAGAACAGCATTTTCATGAAATAACTTTAACCAGGTTTTGTTGTATTTGGGGAGAAAAATCAGTGTATCATTTGTGATTCTTTTAACACAAAAGCAGAAATTGCAAAGGATATTTCTTTGTTCCATAAGGAGTATGATAATAATTGGTCTTCCGAAACAAAACAAAGTGTTTGGATTTGCTAAGAGACTCTCTTGAAAAGTGGGAATAAATATGTTAATGCTTACAGAAATAACTTGGCTTCTAATAAAAAAATATTTCTTTAAAAATGTTATAAACTTGCTTTTGAAAAAGAAACCCTGAGTGACTTAGTTCAAGAGTTATTAAATATTTCTATTAAAAATTAATGAGGAAAGAAATGCATATATATAGGTTGAAAATTTTATATTGTAATAATAAGAGAAAGAATTCTTATGGCAAAGAACAAAACTATTAAAGTTAAAATATGGCTGTCAGAAATACTACTCTAATCTACTTGAAGAAATAATAAGTATCTCCAGGCACACAGATTCACATGGACATCATTTTACTCTTAGCAGAGATTATAGACTATTAATGGAGGTTACCTATTAGAATATATAAGCCCTCAGAGCAAAAATTATATAGGGCACATTTATGCATTGATTTAATTAAAATTTTTAACTGAAAATGTGCAGCAACCTCTCGTCATATTTAAAGATGGAACCTCTACTCTGTTGTATATATGATCTATGCCATTCCAGATATTTTATACCTGAAGAGAGCTAGTCATGTATTTTGTGGAGTGCCCCTTTAAAGTGGGTTCTACACCCAATTCCAATGTGTTTGGGGGTTTTCTCTCCCATACCACGAAGCGATTCTCAGACACCATCTGGGTGTCCTACAATTCAACTCACTTCTATCACCATCTACCCGAAGATAGCAACATCAGATCCATAGATTAAGGTCTCAGTCTTACAAGACTGAACCCACCACCTCCCACTTCAGAGGCCAATCAGAAGCCCATGTTGTCACCTGTGCTTCTGACCTAGCCACTGTAGATTGGAGGTTCCATTGACCTCCTCCTTGAGTTTGATTAATTTGCTAGAGGGGCTCATAGAACTCAGAGAAACAGTTTATTTACTAGGTCAGCAGTTTATTATAAAAGGATATAATTCAGGAACAGTCACATGGGGAAGAATTGCATAGGGCAAGGAGGGAAGTAACAGAGCAGGGCCTTCATGCCCTCTCCCCAAATCTCCAAGTGTTCACCCACCCAGAAGCTCTCCAAACCCCACCCTTTTGGGATTTTTTAATGGAGGCTCCATTACATAGGCATGATCAATTAGATCATTGACTATTGGTGACTGAACTCAATCTCCAGCCCCTCTCCCTTCCCTGAAGGTCAGGGGGTAGGTCTGAAAGTTTCAACCCTCTAAACACATGGTTGGCTCCACTGGCAACCATCCCTAACCTTAGGTTACTAAGGGGCTTTCCAAAAGTCACCTCATTAACATAACAAAAGACACTTTTTGCAGCTCTCATCACCTAGGACATTCCAAGGAGCCCTGTGCTAGAAATGAGGACAAAGACCAAATATATATTTCTTATAATAAATCATAATATCACACTCATACTATGGGTTTGTTTGATATCTATTCATGATTACACTGATATGAATGTTTGAGAAAATACTCCAGTTTCATTACATCATATTAGAGGATACAGAATATAAATATATCTTATTACCAGTGATGTTTACCTTGACCAGGTGGTGACAGTTGGGTCTTTCAGCTTTTGCCACTGCAAAATTATCATTTTCCCCTTTCCATACTCTATTCTTTATCAATGAATCACTAATTACTGTCCATACGCAAGCTGAGATTTGGGAGGTAAAACATCATCTTTTGAAGAAGTCAAATAATTTCGGGGCATATTTTTAAGCGATCATAGAAATTAATAAGTATTTTGGGGAGACAGTTTGTGTATATAAAAATCTCCTTTTACTCCTTAAGGTTTCACTACTAATTTTAATATTCATCAGATGATCTTGTCTGCAGCAACTATTACTTGGTTGTTCTAATGGTAATTTTCTATTTCCCTCCTTCCTTCTACATTTTAAATTTGGAATTTCTCTGTAAGAACGAGCTGTTTTTCTCCCCTTTTTAACTATTTATTCAATCATTGATTTATATTGGCGGATTTATGGATATTTATTTTATTTGGGGGGTTATAATTCAATATTATTATTTATTTTTATCTCAGAATTTTCCAGGTTTGGCCAGCTGGAGTTCTTTAAGTTTGACTCCTGTGTCATTTTTACAGGTGTCTTCTAAAAAAAGAAAATATATTTTGTATTTTCCCTGCCTCTGTCTAAAAGCAATAATTTCTCCAAGGACCCCTGGTTACTTTTAATGAGGAACGATATTTAGAAACTAATATCTGAATATGTTAGGTGTGCTTTTTGCTCCTGAGATGTTGCTTCTTTTAAACCCTCCCATCAGACAGGGCTTTGCAATGTATGTATGTATACATCTGTATATTTATCTGTATAAATAAATATATTAAAAAAATTAAAAAAAGTTTTTTTCTAAGTGTGTATGTATGTATATACGTGTGTAAATATATATGTACCTATGTATATATGTTTGACAATAAATTTATATTTCTTGTCTCTAATCTAGCATACAGGATTTATGTTGGGAAGTTTTCATGACATATATAATTTTTTTAAAGATATCATGTTATTAGAGTTTTCTTTCTTCCTGATTGAGCTTTGGTGATCATTGCCTTTCAGTACATTTTTTCCATTAATTTAAAGTTATCAGGTTTCAGAGTAAGGACAAGATGGCAGAGTAGAAAAAGCTTGAGCTCACCTCCTCTCACGACCACACCAAAATTATAATTAACTGCTGAACAACCATTGATAAAAAGGACTGGAACCCACCAAAAAAATATTCTACATCCAAAGACATAAAGAAGAAACCACAATGAGATGGTGGGAGGGGCACACTCATGATATAATCAAATCCACACCCCCTGGGTGGATGACCCACAAACTGGAGAATAATTTTATCAAAGAAGTTCTCCCACAAGAGTGAGAGTTCTGAGCCCCATGACAGGCTCCCCAGCCTGGGGGTCTGGCATCAGGAGGAGGATTCCCCAGAGCATTTGGTTTTGAAGCCCAGCAGAGCTTGATTACAGGAACTCCACAGAACTGCGGGGAAACAGAGACTCCACTCTTGGAGGGCGCACACAAGGTCTCACGTGCACCGGGACCCAGGGCAAAAGAAGTGACTTCTTAGGATCCTTGGCCAAACCTACCTGCTGGTCTTGGAGGGTCTCCTGGGGAGGCAGAAGGGAGGGGGGAAGCAGCTGTGGCTCACTCTGGGGACAAGGACACTGGTGGCAGGGGTATCAGGGAGGATTCATCAGCATGAACTCTCCTGGACGTTGACATTTTGGTACCAGTTATAGGTTCCAGTGGTGGGATGCTTCAGGCCAGCCAACCAGCAGGGTGAGAACACAGCACCACCCATCAGCAGACAGGCTGCCTAAAGATTTCCTGAGCCCACAGCTGCCTCTAGACACACCCCTTGAGTTATGAGAATTAATTTAATATATGTAAAAGTGTAATAATACTGTTTGACAGGCTGAAAACATTCAAAATCATGAGTTACATGTTTTAATATTTAAAAAATTGTTTTGTCATATTTTAATTGATCAATATTCCATCATTCAATTTTTAAAAGTGGTTTTATTTACATTTAAATTTTCGATTTCTCTGGAAGTTAAAACTAAATTTGTAATGCAAAAATTTGAAGTTATATTTACTTTCCTTTACCTATCAAAGTGTCATTAGCTGTGTCTTTCTTTGAAAAGGAAGAAATCCTATAATGCTCTTACTTTTGCTCTATATGACAGTTTCGGGCTTCACCTGTGGCTTACCATCTTCATTCTGTCTCTAACCTCCAAAATTACAAAATCTTTTACTCACCACCTCCAATTCTAACTGCATGAGGTAAACACTTAAAAATCTCGTATGTGTTTAACAAAATGTTGTTTCTATAGATATGCTATTGAAACACACATCCATACATGGTATTTAAAATGAAGTTAAAACATAGCAGTCATATTAGTCTGAAATGTTTCATTTTGCCTGAATATATTTTGAAATTCTTCCAAGTCAATCTTCCCCCATTAAGAATACATCACATTATTTTAATTTTTTAATTGTTACGTAATATTCAATAACATTTTAAACTTACCCTCCATTACATTAGTTTTAATTTTTATTGTAATTACAGTAGTTCTTTAATTAATACACACATGGATTTTACTTTTATTTCTGTAAGATAGTCTTCAGAATGTAATTAGGAGCCTAAAAGTGGATATGTTTCTTATCAGATTATTTTCTAAACATGCTGTAGTAATTTATATTCTCCAAGAGAATAATAAAATTCTTCATTTTGTAAACTCTTCCTAGCACTGGAAGTACAGATTTTTAAATAAATTCCAATGTCTTAGAGCATGTTACTTAATAGAACTAGTTGGTCATGCTATTTAAACCTCATAAATGATTTTTCAATTAGATTTACTTCATGAATCACCTCTGAAAGCTGTATATCAAAATCACCCATTGTGTTGTGATTTTATAACCTATCTTTGTAGTTTAAGAGTTTTGCTTTATGTATTTCACTACTATTATTTTTGGTTCATTAAGACTTATAGCTGATCTAGCTTTCTCCGGGTGTGGAAATTTGGGTAGTAAAACACTTCCAAGATTTTCTTTAAAGGCAACCCTCCCTTCATCCACTTTATTGGATATTTGCTTTGCTAACCTCACAAATACATTTGCATTTATCTGAGATATATCTGACCACCCCATGCCTTTTCCACTTTGCTTTACTTTTGAGTCGATCAGTTTTTATTATAAAATATATAGCTGATGTTTTCTTCTTTAATCTGATTTAAGAGTTTGTCATTTGACAGGGACATTCAGTCCAAATTTTATGTTGGGCTTTGTTCCTGTCCTCTTATGTTATGACTGATTAAGCTCCCCCTTTGCTTCAGCTCCACTGTGTAGGCCAGGAAGCAGCCAGTACCCCAAACTACATTACAGCCAAGTGTGTTTGTCCTAACAATGCTAAACTACTTTGCCCAGATTCTTCCGGGTAATGGTCAGAACTCACTATATAATACCTATGTATTCCAGTGACTTCCTGAATATCAAGCCTTCTTATCACTTAAACTCTCTTTCCTCTTAGGTTTTGTACATTCCTTATCTTAAGCTATTTATTTCCCTACACTTCCTTAGCCAATTGTCTCCTGTACACCTTGAATTCCTTCTATGTTTGCCAAAATTATATCATAAACCTTTTTTTTTATAGTATCGCCTCCACCTACTTTCTCCAAGTGACATCTCAATATTCTCTAAATGAACCCATATATATTGCTTCCAACTCAAGAGGAACATATCTATCCTATATTTCATGTATTTAAAGACAAAGGTTGAAACTTGAAAGTAAAATTTCCTTTTTGTAGCTTTTATTATTCAATTATGCAATCCTCTCCCTATGTCAAAGTTGTCTTCTACAGAATTACCTTTATTCTCACTCGTCCATGGATAATTTGAATATTGACATTGCCTTGCTGTTCACTTCTATTTCTGTCAAAGCTCTCAAAGATTCAGAATCCATTGTATGATCCACTTAACACTTTAGGAAACTCAGTTTCTTGACTTTTTCACCCTTACTTTGTTCATTTATTCCCATGGTCATGCCTTAGGCTACAGCTTACCTTAGATGACTTTAGGAATATGTCAGGTAAGATAAAATATAGAAAAATCAGGTCTAAGGCTGAAGGAAGTTAAGGGAACTGTGACAAACAGAAGACAATAACCTAAAGGATTTAGAATTCAAATTTCTTGTTGATTTACTTAAGCAAAACAAATCAAAGCAACTCTTCAAGTTGGTGTATTTCTTTTTGTTATCAGTTTGTACATTTTGGCTAAAAACAATTACTTCTAAAAACACTTACTTTAAATATCTTATTCATCAATCTCTGCCTCTTATTTTTTTCAGCTTCCTACCTCTTGTACAATTACTTGTATAATTATTGAACCTCAATGAGGCTTCTAATCAATTTACTGTCCTGATCCCACCATCCACACACTGCTTCTGAAGACACTTACCTCTTTGTCTAGCTTAGTCCCCATGGTCCATTTCTAAACTGCATCCTTCAAAACATTAAAATCCCTGTGTTTCTTTTTCCATCCTAACTACTTGGGAACACTTCAGTGCCAGTTGAACAAAAATGTCTACCCTTTACCTATGTGAACTAAAAGAACAGAATGTTCCATACTAGCTCTGCTTCAAGCTGAACCACATAAATCTTAAATAACCTGTACCCTCACCCCAGCAGTTAATTGCATGTCCTAGTAAGTTATGTTTTGATTTTCTGGGATAACAGAATTGAATTTTCTCCTCTCCCCTCAAGCCTCGTACTTCTCCAAACCAATTGTGTGGATGTTTCCTTCAATTTGTTATCAGGAAAACATTCTCCCTGGTCTTATAAAGACTTTGACTCCTTCCATAGTTCTTCTTTCCACCAACATTATCAATTTCTTATTCTACCAGGTAATTTCTAACCACCTTTTCCAAACTTCCTCTTCTCTACCAAGGGCATCACAAATGACCTTGATGGCCAACATCAAAACCTAGGAATCATAGACAAGTATCATCATTATCCAACATCTCAAATACAATCTCAGTAAGTCTTGTAAAACTATTCAAGTATATTATTAGTATAGTCATGATCTCAACTCTTGCATTGCTACTTACCTGGTTCAAGGCATCATTGTCTCTCTCAAAGAACTTCTACAGTCTCCTAACTGGATCTCACCATCCATTCTTACTCCCTACAATCCAATATCAGAAATACAGAACCATCTCTTAAAAAGATAAGTGACAATATAACATTCCCATGCTTTATATCTGCCAATGGTTTCTCATTTTAATTAGAATTTCTTTTAAATTCCTTTCTATTTTCTGAAAGATCTTACAGGTCCTAACCACTGTCTACTTATCCAATGTCATTTCCTACTATGTTTCATTTTATCCTTTATATATCACAGCTCAACGATCTTCTTTCTATGATTTGATTATGTGTCCAGATTTTTAAATTCAATATTGTTATCCCAGAGATTCAAACACAACTTCAAATTGATTAATTAATTTGTTTCCTCTCCTTGAATGTTCTCTTCCTAGTCCTTTTCATAGACACATACTCATTTCCCATGTGTAAGGTAAACCCATACAGCTTTCTTTTCCTTTTTTGCAATATAAGTGCCTGGCATAAACTTTGATTCCCAAGACCTCCACTTCAAAGAGGCATCCATTTTAAACATGCCTGTCTCAAATAAACACATTGTTAACTATAGACTAAATGAAGAGCCAGGCTAAATCCCCCCTGAGGCTCCTTTGTTTTAGAGATCTTAGTTGATTTCAATAACTGACCATTTGGGGTATTGTCTTCCCACATGGTAAATTCTTACTCTAATGTTTTAAATTCACCAGTAAAGAGTGAACCCAAGAAACCCTAGGCCCCCAATATCCTAAACCAAATCTGTTTTTGTGCCCAAGTTTCTAGTAAAAGGCACTTCTATATGCTGGATTGAAAGAAAGAAAGAAAGAAAGAAAGAAAGAAAGAAAGAAAGAAAGAAAGAAAGAAAGAAAGAAAGAAAGAAAGAAAGAAAGAAAAAGAGAAAGAAAGAAAGAAAGAAAGAAAGAAAGAAAGAAAGAAAGAAAGAAAGAAAGAAACTGAGTCATCATTGACCCATCTTTTGTGTAAATGTCATACTTTCAATCTAATAGCAAACTCTGCCAGTGTTACATCGTTACCACAGGATTCCCCTCTACTTTGCTCCATATCCTCTGGAAAAATTTTAGTCCAACCCACCATAATCTCTTACTTGAAGAGTCAATGCCATGATGATTGTGAATATAGCTTATTTAGCCACATGTTTAATTGTGATTCAAGAGCAAACTATGTAGACTAACAAGATATATGATGTAAATAAGCACAAAAGCTAAGCTGAGTAAATTATATTCTGTGCTCGTGAATTTAAACTGGAAAACATAAGTCAAATTGTACATATAACAATAGGAGCTAGACATGAAAGAATTAACGGGAAAAAGAAAAGACAGGTGCCATAGTCAATCCCATGAAGGATCATAGTAAAATGTACTTATAGGGAAACTAATATTATGAATAAGCAGATACTAGATAGTAAGAAAGATATACAGAACAACAACAAAAAAAGTCAAGCTAATCAATAGTAGAAGAGAAATGGGAAAAGTGAAGAGATAACCTGTGAAAAGAAACAGTCTGTGTATGAGAGAGTTTCAGAGAGAGAGAGGGATAGAGTAAGAGAGAGAGGATGCTCAACCCAAGGTAGCTTCGATAAATCACCCCGCCCCTTTTTTAGAGTTTGATCAGTTAAATGTTTTGCTTATAGTCAAAAGAAAGCAATTACTACTTTCTTGTATTTTTTATTTTTTAATCTTTTTGCAGTGTAACTCTGGCATAATGTTCAAGAAGTACGCTAAACAGATCAATATCTGCTATCATGTCTCTTCCCAGATGCTAATCCAACTTGTTATACACTTTCCACATCACCACTTAAAACGTGCTATTACCTAATTATTTAATTAGAGATATTATGGGTAGCATTAATTTGCTGGATAGTTCACATCACTAGCATATAATTATACAGCTGCATTTAAAATTAAATATTATGCATATGAATAAGTTTTGATTTATCATTTTAGAATTTCTTAATATCTTTAAATTAACATCAAACTAAGACAATCCAAGTTTAAAACTCAGCAAATATTGCAAATCACCTCTGGGTGTGTGTGTTCGTGTATGTGTCAATGTTCAAGTTCATGTAGTTTATAACCAGAACAATTGTTGGACTAAATTTTGGTGTATGGAAGTTGTGAACACTTGAATTTAATTTTTGCCAAGGTGATAAGTATACATCTCAAGAATCATATTTTAAAAATATTTCCATGTGTCTATGCTTATAGTAGAGTAAGGTGGTAGCTCTTAAAGAGGTTGTTTGGTGCATAGAAATATATGATATATGATAGAACATATATATTTTTAAAAACATGATCAATAACTTCTATTTTGTGAGCCAGTTTAAGAAATATATTCATAATGTAAGGATTCATTACGAAAATATAGGCTTCCTGTTTCTGATCCAGCACGTAAGAGCTTGGAAGTCATCCTTCCATCTTAACAACAGTAAAAAGTGAAACAAACTGAAAATCAGCAACTCTTTTCAGATCTGTCAGAGAACTGAGGTCCGAGGGCAAACAGCTGTCCCCCAGATTGGAGAGATAGACAGGTGGATACAGAGAATCATAATTTACCTGAGCAGAAACCCATAAGTAGAAATCTCTGTGAGAACCGATACTGGGGTAGGAAAAGCTAATCTATAGTTGTAGAACTGCTGTCGACTCAGTGAAGAAGTCCGAGAGTTAAAAAACTACTCTTAAGAGCCCACTCTTAGGAGGAGTTCCACACACTTTTATAGGCTTTACCTCCAAGGACCTTACCAGGTTTTTTTTTTTTTTTTTTTTTTAAACATCTTTATTGGAGTATAATTGCTTTACAATGGTGTGTTAGTTTCTGCTTTACAACAAAGTGAATCAGTTATACATATACATATGTTCCCATATCTCTTCCCTCTTGCATCTCCCTCCCTCCCACCCTCCCTATCCCACCCCTCTAGGTGGTCACAAAGCACGGAGCTGATCTCCCTGTGCTATGCGGCTGCTTCCCACTAGCTATCTGTTTTACATTTGGTAGTGTATATATGTCCATGATACTCTCTCACCCTGTCACATCTCACCCCTCCCCCTCCCCATATCCTCAAGTCCATTCTCTAGTAGGTCTGTGTCTTTATTCCCGTCTTGCCACTAGGTTCTTCATGGCCTTTTTTTTTCCCCTTAGATTCCATATATATACTGTATTTGTTTTTCTCTTTCTGACTTACTTCACTCTGTATGACAGACTCTAACTCCAGGTTTTTATAGTAAAAATCAGAGGGAAAACCCCTCATGTTTCCATCAGAGGGAGGGAAAAGCAGCCGTTTTGAAATATGCCCAGGCATTCTGTTCTTAACAAAGCATGCCCTCAAGAGAAACTATCAATATTTTACCAGAGCCTGAACTAAAGGTTTTTATCAGTACCTGATCAGCCTAGGAAAAGGGAAATGCCCAACTTCAGCCTCTTCTAGCCATCCTGTTCCACCTAACGTAGAGAAGCATTTGTGAAGTTCACAGGGCAGGGCTACAGACTCACAAAAAGACTGAGACCTAACCATAGGACTATAGAACACTTCTCCTCCCAAAAGACCTTACAACCACATCACTAGTGCCTATTTTCCAGAGTTCCTTTTACCAAGTACATCATGTACAACTATCAAGAAAAAATAACAAGACATACTAAAAGACAGAAACCACAAGAGACAGAGCAAGCATCAGAAACATAGGTAGACATGGAAGGGAAGTTGGAATTATCAGACCAGGAATTTAAAATAACCATGTTTAGTATGCTAAGGATTTTAACAGAAAAAGTAGACAACATGGAAGAATATATGTGTAATGTAAGCAGATAAATGGAAATTCTAAGATGAAATCAAAAGGGAATGATAGAAATAAAAAACACTGTAACAGGGGAAGAGGCAAGATGGCGGAAGAGTAAGACGTGGAGATCACCTTCCTTCCCACAGATACAGTAGAAATACATCTACACGTGGAACTGCTCCTACAGAACACCCACTGAACGCTGGCAGAAGACGTCAGACCTCCCAAAAGGCAAGAAAATCCCCACGTACTTGGGTAGAGCAAAAGAAAAAAGAAATAACAGAGACAAAAGAACAGGGACGGGACCTGCTCCCATGGGAGGGAGCCATGAAGGAGGAACGGTGTCCACACACTAGGAGCCCCTTCGCGGGCGGAGACTGCGGGTGGCAGAGGGGGGAAGCTTCAGAGCCACGGAGGAGAGCGCAGCCACAGGGGTGTGGAGGGCAAAGCGGAGAGACTCCCGCACAGAGGCTCAGCGCTGAGCAGCACTCAGCAGCCCGAGAGGCTTGTCTGCTCACCCGCTGGGGCGGGCGGGGGCTGGGAGCTGACGCTCGGGCTTCGGTGCTAGCCAGGAGGGAGTCGGGAAAAAGTCTGCAGCTGCCGAAGAGGCAAGAGACTTTTTCTTACCTCTTTGTTTCCTGGTGCGCAAGGAGAGGGGATTCAGAGTGCCACCTAAACGAGCTCCAGAGACGGCGTGAGCCACGGCTATCAGCGCGGACCCCAGAGACGGGCAGGAGACGCTAAGGCTGCTGCTGCTGCCACCAAGAAGCCTGTGTGTGAGTACAGGTCACTCTCCACACCGCCCCTCCCGGGAGCCTGTGCAGCCTGCCACTGCCAGGGTCCCGTGATCCGGGGACAACTTCCCTGGGAGAACGCACGGCGCGCCTCAGGCTGGTGCAATGTCACGCCGCCGGCCTCTGCCGTGCATGCTCGCCCCGCCTCCTCTGTACCCCTCCCTCCCACCGTCCTGAGTGAGCCAGAGCCTCCGAATCCGCTGCTCCTTTAACCCCGTCCTGTCTGGGTGGGGAACGGACGCCCTCAGGCGACCTACATGCAGAGGTGGGTCCAAATCCAAAGCTGAACCCTGGGAGCTGTACGAACGAAGAAGAGAAAGGGAAATCTCGCCCAGCAGCCTCAGGAGCAGCGGATTAAAGCTCCACAAACAACTTGATGTGCCTGCATCTGTTGAATACCTGAAGAGACAACGAATCATCCCAAATTCAGGAGGTGGACTTTGGGAGCAGGATATATTAATTTTTCCCCTTTTCCTTTTTTTGTGAGTGTATATGTGTATGTTTCTGGGTGAGATTTTGTCTGTATAGCTTTGCTTTCACCATTAGTCCTAGGGTTAGGTCCATCCATTGTTTTTTTTTTTTTTTTTTACTTAAAAAATTTTTTTTTCCTAATACATATTTTCTTAATAATTTTTTCCTTATTTTCTATTTTTAGAAATTAAAAAAATTTGTTTAATAAGTTTTTTCATATTTTTTATTTTAAAAAATTAAAATTTTTTTCTTAATAAATTTTTTCTTAATAATTTTTTTCTTATTTTTTATTATAAAAAATTAATAAATCTATTTTTAAAAATTAAAAAAAATTTTTCTTTATAAGTTGATTCTTAATAATTTTTTTTTCTTATTTTTTAATATAATAGCTTTATTTTATTTTATTTTATCCTCTTTCTTTCTTTCTTTCATTTTTTTCTCACTTTTATTCTGAGCCATGTGGATGAAAGGCTCTTGGTGCTCCAGCCAGGCATCAGGGCTGTGCCTCTGAGGTGGGAGAGCCAACTTCAGGACACTGGTCCACAAGAGACCTCCCAGCTCCACGTAATACCAAACGGCGAAAATCTCTCAGAGATCTCCATCTCAACATCAAGACCCAGCTTCATTCAACGACCAGCAAGCTACAGTGCTGGACACCCTATGCCAAACAACTAGCAAGACAGGAACACAGCCCCATCCATTAGCAGAGAGGCTGCCTAAAATCATAATAAGGCCACAGACACCCCAAAACACACCACCAGACGTGGACAGGCCCACCAGAAAGACAAGATCCAACCTCATCCACCAGAACACAGGCACTAGTCCCCTCCACCAGGAAGCCTACACAACCCACTGAACGAAACTTAGCCACTGGGGACAGATACCAAAAACAACGGGAACTACGAACCTGCAGCCTGTGAAAAGGAGACCCCAAACACAGTAAGATAAGCAAAATGAGAAGACAAAAAAACACACAGCAGGTGAAGGAGCAGGGTCAAAACACACCAGACCTAACAAATGAAGAGGAAATAGGCAGTCTACCTGAAAAAGAATTCAGAATAATGATAGTAAAGATGATCCAGAATCTTGCAAATAGAATAGACAAAATGCAAGAAACATTTAACAAGGACGTAGAAGAACTAAAGAGGAACCAAGCAACGATGAAAAACACAATAAATGAAATTAAAAATACTCTAGACGGGATCAATAGCAGAATAACTGAGGCAGAAGAAAAGATAAGTGACCTGGGAGATAAAAGAGTGGAAATAACTACTGCAGAGCAGAATAAAGAAAAAAGAATGAAAAGAACTGAAGACAGTCTCAGAGACCTCTGGGACAACATTAAACGCACCAACATTCGAATTATAGGGGTCCCAGAAGAAGAAGAGAAAAAGAAAGGGACTGAGAAAATATTTGAAGAGATTATAGTTGAAAACTTCCCTAATATGGGAAAGAAAATAGTTAATCAAGTCCTGGAAGCACAGAGAGTCCCATACAGGATGAATCCAAGGAGAAACACGCCAAGACACATATTAATCAAACTGTCAAAATTAAATATAAAGAAAACATATTAAAAGCAGCAAGGGAAAAACAACAAATAACACACAAGGGAATCCCCATAAGGTTAACAGCTGATCTTTCAGCAGAAACTCTGCAAGCCAGAAGGGAGTGGCAGGATATACTTAAAGTGATGAAGGAGAAAAACCTACAACCAAGGTTACTCTACCCAGCACGGATCTCATTCAGATTTGATGGAGAAATTAAAACCTTTACAGACAAGCAAAAGCTGAGAGAGTTCAGCACCACCAAACCAGCTTTACAACAAATGCTAAAGGAATTTCTCTAGGCAAGAAACACAAGAGAAGGAAAACACCTACAATAACAAACCCAAAATATTTAAGAAAATGGGAATAGGAACATACATATCGATAATTACCTTAAATGTAAATGGATTAAATGCTCCCACCAAAAGACACAGACTGGCTGAATGGATACAAAAACAAGACCCATATATATGCTGTCTACAAGAGACCCACTTCAGACCTAGGGACACATACAGACTGAAAGTGAGTGGATAGAAAAAGATATTCCATGCAAATGGAAATCAAAAGAAAGCTGGAGTAGCAATTCTCATATCAGACAAAATAGGCTTTAAAATAAAGACTATTACAAGAGACAAAGAAGGACACTATATAATGATCAAGGGATCGATCCAAGAGGAAGGTATAACAATTGTAAATATTTATGCACCCAACATAGGAGCACCTCAATACATAAGGCGAATACTAACAGCCATAAAAGGGGAAATCGACAGTAACACAATCATAGTAGGGGACTTTAACACCCCACTTTCACCAATGGACAGATCATCCAAAATGAAAATAAATAAGGAAGCACAAGCTTTAAATGATACATTGAACAAGATGGACTTAATTGATATTTATAGGACATTCCACCCAAAAACAACAGAATACACATTTTTCTCAAGTGCTCATGGAACATTCTCCAGGATAGATCATATCTTGGGTCACAAATCAAGCCTTGGTAAATTTAAGAAAATTGAAATCATATCAAGTATCTTTTCCGACCACAATGCTATGAGACTAGATATCAATTACAGGAAAAGATCTGTAAAAAATACAAACACATGGAGGCTACACAATACACTACTTAATAACGAAGTGATCACTGAAGAAATCAAAGGGGAAATCAAAAAATACCTAGAAACAAATGACAATGGAGACACGACGACCCAAAACCTATGGGATGCAGCAAAAGCAGTGCTAAGAGGGAAGTTTATAGCAATACAAGCCTACCTCAAGAAACAGGAAACATCTCGAATAAACAACCTAACCTTGCACCTAAAGCAATTAGAGAAAGAAGAGCAAGAAAACCCCAAAGCTAGCAGAAGGAAAGAAATCATAAAGATCAGATCAGAAATAAATGAAAAAGAAATGAAGGAAACAATAGCAAAAATCAATGAAACTAAAAGCTGGTTCTTCGAGAAGATAAACAAAACTGATAAACCATTAGCCAGACTCATCAAGAGAAAAAGGGAGAAGACTCAAATCAATAGAATTAGAAATGAAAAAGGAGAAGTAACCACTGACACTGCAGAAATACAAACGATTATGAGAGATTACTACAAGCAACTCTATGCCAATAAAATGGACAACCTGGAAGAAATGGACAGATTCCCAGAAATGCACAAACTGCCGAGACTGAACCAGGAAGAAATAGAAAATATGAACAGACCAATCACAAGCACTGAAATTGAAACTGTGATTAAAAATCTTCCAACAAACAAAAGCCCAGGACCAGATGGCTTCACAGGCGAATTCTATCAAACATTTAGAGAAGAGCTAACACCTATCCTTCTCAAACTCTTCCAAAATATTGCAGAGGGAGGAACACTCCCCAACTCATTCTACGAGGCCACCATCACCCTGATACCAAAACCAGACAAAGATGTCACAAAGAAAGAAAACTACAGGCCAATATCACTGATGAACATAGATGCAAAAATCCTCAACAAAATACTAGCAAACGGAATCCTACAGCACATTAAAAGGATTATACACCATGATCAAGTGGGGTTTATTCCAGGAATGCAAGCATTCTTCAATATACGCAAATCAATCAACGTGATACATCATATTAACAAATTGAAGGAGAAAAACCACATGATCATCTCAATAGATGCAGAGAAAGCTTTTGACAAAATTCAACACCCATTTATGATAAAAGCCCTGCAGAAAGTAGGCATAGAGGGAACTTTCCTCAACATAATAAAGGCCATATATGACAAACCCACAGCCAACATTGTCCTCAATGGTGAAAAACTGAAACCATTTCCACTAAGATCAGGAACAAGACAAGGTTGCCCACTCTCACCACTATTATTCAACATAGTTTTGGAAGTGTTAGCCACAGCAATCAGAGAAGACAAAGAAATAAAAGGAATCCAAATCTCAAAAGAAGAAGTAAAGCTGTCACTGTTTGCAGATGACATGATACTATACATAGAGAATCCTAAAGATGCTACCAGAAAACTCCTAGAGCTAATCAATGAATTTGGTAAAGTAGCAGGATACAAAATTAATGCACAGAAATCTCTTGCATTTCTATACACTAATGATGAAAAATCTGAAAGTGAAATTAAGAAAACACTCCCATTTACCATTGCAACAAAAAGAATAAAATATCTAGGAATAAACCTACCTAAGGAGACAAAAGACCTGTATGCAGAAAATTATAAGACACTGATGAAAGAAATTAAAGATGATACAAATAGATGGAGAGATATACCATGTTCCCGGATTGGAAGAATCAACATTGTGAAAATGACTCTACTACCCAAAGCAATCTACAGATTCAATGCAATCCCTATCAAACTACCACTGGCATTTTTCACAGAACTAGAACAAAAAATTTCACAATTTGTATGGAAACACAAAAGACCCCGAAGAGCCAAAGCAATCTTGAGAACGAAAAATGGAGCTGGGGGAATCAGGCTTCCTGACTTCAGACTATATTACAAAGCTTCAGTAATCAAGACAGTTTGGTACTGGCACAAAAACAGAAATATAGATCAATGGAACAGGATAGAAAGCCCAGAGATAAACCCACACACATATGGTCACCTTATCTTTGATAAAGGAGGCAAGCATATACAGTGGAGAAAAGACAGCCTCTTCAATAAGTGGTGCTGGGAAAATTGGACAGGTACATGTAAAAGTATGAAATTAGAACACTCCCTGACACCATGCACAAAAATAAACTCCAAATGGATTAAAGACCTAAGTGTAAGGGCAGACACTATCAAACTCTTAGAGGAAAACATAGGCAGAACACTCTATGACATACATCACAGCAAGATTCTTTTTGACCCAGCTCCCAGAGAAATGGAAATAAGAACACAAATAAATAAATGGGACCTAATGAAACTTAAAAGCTTTTGCACAACAAAGGAAACCATAAACAAGACCAAAAGACAGCCATCAGAATGGGAGAAAATATTTGCAAATGAAGCAACTGACAAAGGATTAATCTCTAAGATTTACAAGCAGCTCATGCAGCTCAATAACAAAAAAACCAACAACCCAATCCAAAAATGGGCAGAAGACCTAAATAGACATTTCTCCAAAGAAGATATACAGATGGCCTACAGACACATGAAAGAATACTCAACATCATTAATCATTAGAGAAATGCAAATCAAAACTACAATGAGATATCATCTCACACCGGTCAGAATGGCCATCATCAAAAAATCTAGAAACAATAAATGCTGGAGAGGGTGTGGAGGAAAGGGAACACTCTTGCACTGTTGGTGGGAATGTAAATTGATACAGCCACTATGGAGAACAGTATGGAGGTTCCTGAAAAAACTACAAATAGAACTACCATACGACCCAGCAATCCCACTACTGGGCATATACCCTGAGAAAACCATAGGTCAAAAAGAGTCATGTACCAAAATGTTCATTGCAGCTCTATTTACAATAGCCAGGACATGGAAGCAACCTAAGTGTCCATCATCGGATGAATGGATAAAGAAGCTGTGGCACATATATACAATGGAATATTACTCAGCCATAAAAAGAAATGAAATGGAGGTATTTGTAATGAGGTGGATGGAGTTAGAGTCTGTCATACAGAGTGAAGTAAGTCAGAAAGAGAAAAACAAATACAGTATGCTAACACATATATATGGCATCTAAGGAAAAAAAAAAAAAAAAGGCCATGAAGAACCTAGTGGCAAGACGGGAATAAAGACACAGACCTACTAGAGAATGGACTTGAGGATATGGGGAGGGGGAGGGGTGAGATGTGACAGGGTGCGAGAGTATCATGGACATATATACACTACCAAATGTAAAATAGATAGCTAGTGGGAAGCAGCAGCATAACACAGGGAGATCAGCTAGGTGCTTTGTGACCACCTAGAGGGGTGGGATAGGGAGGGTGGGAGGGAGGGAGATGCAAGAGGGAAGAGATATGGCAACATATGTATATGTATAACTGATTCACTTTGTTATAAAGCAGAAACTAACACACCATTGTAAAGCAATTATACTCCAATAAAGATGTTAAAAAAAATAAAATAAAATAAAACAAAACGTGAAAAAAAAAACAAAAACACTGTAACAGAAGGAAAGAATGCTTTGATGGGTTTATTAATAGAATGGATACTGCTGAGGAAAGAATCTGATTTTGAGTATATGTAAAGAGAAACTTCCAAAGTAAAAACGCAAAGAGAAGAAAGACTGAAAAACAAACAAACAAAAAGAAACAGAATATCCAAGAAAAATGAGACAACTACAAAAAGTGTAACATATGCATAATGCTAGCACCAGAAAAGGAGAAAAGAAATGAAAAATGTTTGCAGCAGTAATGACAGAGAATTTCCAAAAATTAATGGCATCAATTAAAAAACAGAGATTGTCATAGTAGATTAAAAAACAAAAAACAAAACTAGACCCAGCTATATGTTGTCTATAAGAAACACACTTTAAATATAGACACATGTATATTATCGTAAATGGGTAATGAAAGAGGTACCATGCTAACACTAATTAAAAGAAAGCTGGAATAGCTACACTAAACACAGAGAGAACAGACTTCAGAGCAGGAGAAGTATCAGGGGAAAGATGGCATTACATAATGATATAGGGGTCAGTTCTCCAAGGAGACTCAGCAAACCATAATGTGTACATGCCTCAGCAAACCATAATGTGTACATGCCTAAAACAGGGTCAAATATGTATGTATGTGGGTGTATTTTTAATGACTCTCCTTAAAAGTATTACAGTATAAAGATACATAAAATGACAGAGAGACAGATGGCTAGATAAATATTATACATGTTATCTCACATATGTATGATTATGTGTTTAAAAAGCATTTCATAAACTTAAGAATAAGTGTATTTCTACATCTTTAGTAATTTATGAATAAAAGGATGCTTTATTGATATCATATAGAACATTAATCTCTAACCAATATCTGATGCTCTTACTGCAGAAAAGGCATTCCATTAAAACCAGGAATTTACAAGGATTTTAATTATTATCACTCTCATTTAAGAACTCTCTGAAATTTGAAAATAATACAATCAGAATGTAACACAAAATAATAGAAAAAAACCCAATGAATTGAAGAACAGATTCTATTTTTCAGCTTGCATATTCACAATAGTGTGCATACTTGGAAGAATACTCAAATAATACTATTTTGTTATAATTTGAAAATTAAGAACAAAGAAGATCTGATGTATTTTTTGATAGTATATTAAAAAACATTATAGGCTTGATATTGGCATGATAATACATAGAAAAATCAATGAACTATATAAGGGGAACACAAAAAGAAAAAGAGAAAATTGAAACAGTAAATGATAAGTTTATTTCACAAAACAGTGTGAAATAGATACTTGACAAATGGACCAAATACAATTTTTAAACACCTAAGGAATATGGTATATTATTAGATGATAAGGTCATATGGAAACTAACCACAACATATACAACTGAAAATGTATGTTGCTGTGACTCTTTCTTGGGGATGATATGTTTCCTCATCTCTGCTCTCCAAACACATCTACTCCATATCTCTCTCTGCATTACAGCTTCTACTGCCTCAAAATTTTACTCTTCTGAAATGTTTGTTAGACTAATAGTCTTATTGGCTACATGTCATCTCCAGGCCTAGCACCACTTTAATTTGCAATTTGGCTCATAAAACTTGCAATATCCTTTTGATTTGCTAAAAAATATTCTGTAAAAATATATATGATGGTTCCTCCTTGTATTAGGTGGTATCATATGTTAGAAGTCTGGCCCTCTAAACTAATGCTTTCTGCAATGTCTGTTGGTAGAGAGTAACTAGTTCCTATAAAGAAAGGATTTTTGTTGAGAAGTATGGCAGACACTATTAATTTCCTAAGCAATACTCCATTCTTCTGTTTTACCATAGTGAACAAATTCTAATTTAGTTAAGGGGTAGCAATACAAATAAATTTATCATTTTAATGTCCTTTGAAGATACCAATGAGCACATGATACATTTCTGGCTGAAGTAAGAAAAAGTTTACTGAATGTGTGGTCCTAAAAGGATATGTTTTTACAAAATTCTTTTTCTAACAAAAAATATGACAGAGAATAAAGCTAAAAGCCTAGATCTTTAATGTGGCTTCTTGAACAGCTATATCATTCTGGAAATACCTATCTCTGGACTTTGGTTTCAAATAAACCCTATTTTTTCAAGCAAACTGTATTTGGATTTGATACATGTAGCCAAATACAAACCTAACTGATATAAAATACCTTAAAACTTATCTACTATACTTCACATTGTTCCCTATTTAAAAATATACCTTTATGTTTATGCATATCGTCCCCCAGATCCCATCCATAGTGACCAGCTATGACCTATGTAGTCACTAGAGCACTCAGACTTTCTGAACAGGAGGAAACACACTATCTTATCCCCCTAGTCATACAGATGAGATGTGATGGGGCCATTTCTTTCATATTTCCCAGTACTCAGAGGAACACCCTTACAATCACAGTCAGGTGTACACCATTCTCATCTTGCTAGCTAATGATTAAATGATGTCAACATGCTGTATGTATAACAGTAATGAAAAGTAAAACTGTAGTAGTAAGCAGACAAACAAATGAAAACAAAACGAAACAAGATGGAATACATAGAGTTCTCCAGAATATAACCACACTGCAAGAGGCCATTTCTGCAAGAAAGACATACTACTTCCTCTGAGCTAGCAAATTACAGATGTGGCACAGCCTTTGAGGAAAGCCACTTATGGGTTGTCAGGTAAATTGTGAACTACATACTAGAACACCAGTTTTCACATACTTAACAGTTAATGAACTGATTTCCATATTCAGAGATTTCTATGACGACAGTTAATGGCTGCTAGGAGACTGTTCCGTCTCAACAATCTCAACAAATCAGGGATTCACTAACATGGAACTGATTTGTGGTCTAGCAGGATATTTTAGGCAAAGCAGTGCTAACTTCCTTCATCTGCAGGCAGAAAATTCTGGAGAGACAAGACTTCCTGCTGTGATGTTTGAATAGGCAGAGATACCTCTGTTCAACGGGCCATGGGTTCTCCTGGCATTATGACCTTCCTGAAACTTCTGTGAAATTTTTATCAGATTCGTACTTGGGAACCAATGTTAAGACCAAGAGCAGGTGTGCTGTGATTTTCCATTTGCTTTCTCAATCCTCAGCACAGCTAGACTACTCATTCTAAACAGCTGCATCTGGTATAGAAGGGAAATGAATGATGGGCTTCTGTTGCTTAGGAACAATATGGCACAGGGCTCCATCTTCCAGTGTTGCTGTGTACTAAACTGTCCTCATATCAGGCTCCTATTTAGAGAGTAAAGACAGAGACAAGCTGCAGAAAAACTTTTCACATCACCCTCATCCTCTAACCTTCCCCAGCTTTAGAATAAGAGTGGACAACACTAGGCAGACTGTGCTAAGAGGTGGAAAGTTGGGTGTAGAAGAATATATCCTACAAAGACCTAAGATGCCAGAATCTCTTAGAGCTCCTTCTTCATATTCCCATTCTAATTGCCAACTTCAATCTCTTAAAAAAATCTGTGCACTTAAGTCACAAAAAAGCTACTTCAACAAAGATTGTGACTATTGTCAGTCAATAGAGTACCCAGTTAGTTTTCAAATAAAATCTAGTAGTTCCACTTCAATAATTTTACTTTCTGCTTTAGGCAAATGGGATTTTATGATTTTACCTAATTATCTTTTTACCTATGGACTTCTACCAGGTAGCTCAAGGCAATTTTTGTATCTTTTGAAGTCCAGTATGAATGGCACACATAGTCATAGATTCTTATCTTTGGCTACAAATCTCACCAATCTCTCACCTTCACTGGGCATGGGGTATTAAGTGATGGAATCAATTTATAATTGAGCTCTTTTCTCATCACAAAACATAGAACAGATTCTTTGCAAACTAGTTTGGGGAAATGTTCACTATTGTCACTTTGTTATGAGTCATTACTCATATTTATTTCTGTTTTGACCAGGGCTCATGTAAGCAGGCCCATCACTAGCTAGTCTATACAAAACCCTTATGTAACTTAAAAAGATGTATCAACCTTTCTCAGCAGTAGGAAGAATTCTATAATACGGAGTACAAATTTAGTCTCCAATTTCTTTGACCAGATTCTTTTGCACAGAGCACAAACACATGGTGGTAACGGCTATAGCTACAAAATATAGGAATTCACAGAATTTTCAAATTTAAAATAAAAATTAATAAAAAGATAAAATTTTTATTGAATAGAGGTTCAGGGACAGGAGACAGACATTAGGGAAACTTAAATATCAGGAAATCACGATCTCTATTTTTCTAGAGCATGACTTTCTCTATCTTCATTGAAAAGGCACAAGTAATTTGGAGAGATCATGGTCTGCTGTTTCCTCATGGGCTCTATTCCACTATAAATGGACCTTCCTAAGGCTTTGAGTGTACAGTGTACCCATTTGGGGTACATGTAATGTCTACATGACTTAAATTTGTGCTGAGGACATCTAATTCTATACCATATAATGACCATGCTTGTTCATTAAGGAAGAGCTGACAGCAGGGACACATTTCAGGAAAGGGAGGGTTGCTGGACATGCATGCAAAGCATGATTACTTCCACTATGCAAAATTAAGCTGTGCAGAAAAAAAGATTCTAACCTAAATTGAACACTAAATAAAAGCAGGCAATGTAATTACCATATAAATAACAACTAAAAGATTAATACTCCTAATATATGAAAAGGTCTTATAAATCAATAAAAATGATAACAAACAGATAGAAAATGACCAAAAAGTGTGCAAAGACAAATAAGCAAAGATTTAGTTTCAGTTGATAAAGTTTGTGACCTCACCAATAATAAGACCAGTTAATGAAACCAGTGCCAGTTAAAACACTAGGCAATTGTTACCTATTAATTAGTTGTGGTAGAGGTGTAAACTCTAGCTGTTTTCTGGAAGGCAATCTGGGGCTATATATGACAAATTTAAAAGTTATCTTATTTAAACTAAGAGTTTTAGAAATCTCTTTAAAGGAAAGGAAAATGTCCTGAAAGATTTACATTTTGTTCAGCCTGTGTTTTGTGACTTATAGCATATCCTGAGTATAGTTCAAGTCCTTTGGAATTAGTGTAAGAGAGATGTATATAGACATTTCTTATATCAGATGTGGTAAATGAGATCAGAGGAGACAGACAGATTTTTCAAAAAATGGGGTTGGTAAAACTGGACACATATGTAAAATAAATAAACAGAGATACCTCTGTTGCTTTTCATATTAATTTCTAAAGGTATCAAAGTTTTAAATGTAAAATTTGAAATATAAAGTTTAGATAGAAAACACAGATTCTAGTTTTAAAATGTAGGAAGATTTTATGATCAAAGCATCTATTTATAAGCAAAAAATAAAATGATTGCTAAATTTTACTACATAAAATAAACATGTTTTGCATAGTTCAACAAAAAGTTAGAAAAAATGATTATATATACATGCATAAAACAAATTCTTAATATTAAAGAACTTCAAAGATCAATGAGAAAAACACTAATGACTCTGGAAGGATGGACTCATGACATCAATAGACAATAGGCAATAAAGAAATATAAATGGAATTAAGCATATCAATACTTTATCTCACTGATGATGCTTAAACTGCCAAATAAAACAATAAGGTTACATCTTTCATATACTGAATTTGTGATGATGAAAAATGATGATGATACACAATGGGGATTAAAGTGTGAGAAAATATTTCTTATACACTGCTGGGAAGGAGTGCACATCCGTTTCAGAGTTAAAATTGGCTTGGCGAGACTTTGGCTTCCGGCCATTATGGAGTAATAGTATCGATTAGTCTTCTTCAGGAAAACAAAAAGAAAACTGGAGAAAACATATAAAACATTTTTTTTTTTCAGATGCTGAATACTAGGCTGTGCAAGATTCTGATCAGTTAGAGAAAGAAAACAAATGAGGTAACTGTGTAATTGTGTATTATTTTCCTGAGGCCTTGTAACAAAGTATCAGAAACAGGGTGGCTTAAAACAACAGTAATTTATTGTTTCACAGCTGTGGAAGCTAGGAGTCCAAAATCAAGGTGTCAGAAGGGCCATCCTCCTTTTGAAGGCTCTAGAAAAGAACTCTTCCTTGCTTATTCTTATCTTCTTGTGTTCCCAGGCATCTTAGTTTTTGTTGGTGACTGGAAGTCCTCAGCTTGTAGCAGCATGACTTCAATTTCCACCTCCAACTTTTCCCTCTGTGTCTATGTCTCTGTGTGTCCTCTCCTCTTCTTATGAGAACATCAGGCATATTGGGTTTAGGGCCAACACTAATCCAGCATGACCTAACCATAACTAAGTATATCTGCAAAGACCCTATATTAAAATGAAGTTACACCCTGAGGATCTAGATTGGGAATAGATTCTTTATGGAGGTAATTAAGGTTAAATGAGGTCATAAATATGGGGCCCTGACCCAATAAGATTAGTGCCCTTAAAAGAAGAGCCATCAGAGAGCTTGCTCTCTCTGTCCACTATGTGAAGACACGGCAATATGGCAGTTGCCTACAAGCCAGGAAGAGAGAATTCATCAGAAACTGAGTTGCCAGCACCTTGATCTTGGGCTTACCATTCTCCTGAACTGTGAGAAGAAAATTTCTGTTGTTTATACCACTCAGTCTATAGTATTTTGTTATAGAAGCCTGAGTAGACAAAGACATAGGTGGGCATGAATTTGGGAGACACTATTCACCCAATACAAATTGTTTGACTTTGTACCTGAAGGTGTTTTCTAGAACTGAGCAGGAGGTGTAAGGGAGATGCCCAAAGAGAGCACAGTGATTATTCTGAGCTGAGGAGAGAGAAAAAGATCAGAACGTAGGGACACTGGAATGTCTGCATTTGAGTGACAGAATCCTGGAAAGGGGAAGTCTATTCAGAGAAAGAATTGCAGACATTAGAACTGGTGTCCCCTTAAGTCTTTGTCTGAATTGTAAGCTTCATAGGCATAGGATAAAACACCCTAGTCTGGGAAATTAACAGTTACCAGAAAGTTGTAAGATGAAGTATTATCAGCCTGCACACAGGGCTGGGAAACATTCAATTTCCCAGAAGCCAGAATGAGGAGATGTTTGTGAGCACCTTGCACATCTAACAGAGACCCCAGAAGGGTCATACCCGAGTCATAGGTGCAAATAAGACAACAAATGCAATCTGCTTTAATCCTATCCTTACACAAATTAAAAACAAGTCTTGAAAAGACCATGCTGATCCACAAATAAATTAATCACCCCCTAAAACAAAATTCAAATCTTTTTTTAAAGGAATGCAAAAATATCTAGACACTCAATAGGAAAGAATTCACAATGTCAAGCAATAGAAATATCTAGTCAATGGAAAAAGAATAAGAAATGACAGAGATTATGGAAGAAATAGATGAGGACATTAAAACATCTGTTATAAATATGCTTAAGAATTTAAAGTAAGACATGTATGAAATGAAGTGAGAAATAGATGATATAAAAAAATCAAGGAAAAATTATGGAACTGAAAATATAGCATCCCAAATTAAAATTTCACCGGATACACTCACTGGCATATTAGACAATGAAAAGGAAAAATATCAGTTAACTTGAAAACACTCCAATAGAAAATACATAAAGTGATACTCTAATAATAATTTTTTTTAAATGCTGAAAATAGAAGTAATTTCTGTGACTTGTAATGTAAAAGAACCAGTATGAAATCATGTAATTGGAATACTGAATACCCCAACCAAAATGTGATTGGAAGGCATATTTGAAGCAAAAATTGCCTGTAAATTTCCAAATTTGATGAAAAATATTGGGCCGTGAATCCCAAAATCTTAACACACGTTGGGGGTGGGGAACGGGAAGTAAGAAAGTATAAAAAGGAGTTCATAATTAAATTGCTAAAAACAAGTGATAAGAGAAAACACATAAAAACAACCAGAAAAAAGACAAATTACACTCATAAAACAATAAGAAATTTCATTGATTTCTTATCTAAAGCAATGAGAATCAATGGACAGTGGAATGGTATCTTTAAATCACAGAAAAAATACTCCATCAGCCTAAAGTTTTTTATCTAGTTATAACATCTTTTAAAAAACGAAGATGAATTAAAGCCATGCTTAAATGTAAATAGCTGATTTATTCTTCAGTACACATATGGTGAAAGAAATGTTAATGTAAGTTACTGCTATAGAAGAATAATTGATATCATAGGGGAAATTGGATCTACTCACAGCAATGAACACCTCCAAAAATGGGAAATATATAGGTTAATAGTAAAGAGTTTTTATTCTTGTGTTCTAACATCTTTAAAAGTTTGCTTAAAGCAGTAATGATAATAATGAATTATGAGTTTTTAAAAGAAGTACTGCTGAATAATCTGTATGTTATATACAGGATGTTTATTATTTGAAGTTAGATTATGATATTTAAAAATGCACATTTTAGAATAAAGAGCCACCACTAAACATTTAAAGAAAGAAATGTAGCTAATAATCCAATAAAGGAAACAAATAAACTACTAATGAATATTCAGTTAATCCAAAAGAAGGTAGGAAAAGAGAAGAAACAACAGAAAGGGCAAATAGAAAACAAATACCAAGATGGTATTTTTTTAACCCTATAATTTCAAAAATTATATTAAACTTAAATATTCTTAACAGTAAATTTAAATTTCACAGTTTGTCAGATAGGTGAAAAAAAATCTAGATTTAATTTTAATGTTGTTAAAAAGGACCACATTTTGTAAATATAAAGAACACAGACAGGTTCAAAGTAAAAGAATGAAAAATAATTACCACATAAACAACAATCACAAGAAAGCCAGTGTTGCTATGTTAATAAAAGAGAAATAGAATTCACAACAGGAAATATTATCAGAGAAAAAAGTTATATTTTATAATGCTAAAGGGATTAATTCATAATAAACCATCATTATAAATGTGTACACCCCTAATAACATAAAGTAAAAGCTGAAATATCTGAAAAAATGTGTCCAAAATTATAGTTGGAATTTCAACACTCTCCTCAATAACTGATAGAGGTAAATAAAAATCTAGTGAGACATTAGAAGTTTTGAAAATCATTATCAACCTGATTGATTTTATACATCACAGTTACCAGCCTTGTTTCTCTTTTATTGTAATTTACTGTTGTCTTTTAAATTGCTTCCATTCAGCAAATATACTGATGGGGTGGAGTACTAAGAATTAGAATGATCCCCCATCCTACCCTCCACTTCATAGGATACTTTTCTCAATATTAGCCGAATATAATTTGGCAAAATATTTGAAGTTTTGTCAGTCTTCTCACTAAATATAATTCTTGCATTTGTATACTTGAATTATTTTTCTGCATTCTTTTACTCCGCACACACTGATTGTGTGGCTACTTGATATATTTGGTAAACATTTTAGCATAGGAAAGTGTAATTATTCAAAATACTTTTGATTAATGACCGATTTCAGGATCTCTTTAAAATAATAACAAATACTGGCATTTGTACATACTGGAATCCAGGATGACAGAGGAAAATGTTATCTTGCTCTTCACTATAAACTAAGGGCTTACATTTTTGACTGACTCCCAAATTGCCAGTCAGCAAATTTTTTTGTTTTCATGTGTTTATTTTTGTTATGAATTATTGAATGAAGAAAGGTATTTAGGGTAAGAAGGTATTATAAAAATTGAAATAAATATTAGAAATTAAAATAATGTTCTCATATCTCCTCCCATGTTCATAAGGAAGATCATAATTAACAATACTGAATAAATATATATAATATTTTTATATAAATTAATATATAAATACAAATTATATATATATAATACTGTATTGTATTGATATACTAGTGATGCCAAATTTCCCCACATTCTATGTCAAATGGATCCCTTTCTTGGATGTGATTCTCATATCTAGCAGTTCATGCTTGCTTAGTCTAAACCTGGTAGAGAACACAGTTTAATGTCAATAATCAATATTAAAGAATAATTCCACACACTATCAGGAATGACGCATGAATGGTTACTTCCTGATGGTCTTCCTTTACAAAAAAGAAGAAAAACAATCCATTACTGTTATAAGCGAAAGTATTGTGATATTCCATCCTTTAGGACATTGGACTTTGCAAAAATATATGTAGAAAATACAGTATTTTATATACTTATGTATAAATAGTTGCTAGTACAATTTTATTTTGTTTAAAAATACCACTCCTTATAAGTAAGTGTATATTTCATTCCTGTTTCTGACTTTCCTTGTAACTTGTATTCATGAAAAAAGTCGAGTGTTGCAATAATATCACTGCTAGGCATTGAAGATATGATGTAACAAGAAATTGATTAAAAAATTAACATAAAATATCAGCAAAGATAAATAATAGTTCTAAATCACCTAATGTATTCTTTTTGGTTATGCTGAGTTGAATTACTTTTTAAAGGATAGATCAAATGTTTTATGGTGACTTCAAATCCATGTGGGGATGCATTTTATTCTAAACATTATGTTCTCTGAAACTTATGGATATATATTACAAAATTAAGTGGCTTACCATTGAATTGAAGGTAACAACATCATCAAAAATAATTATTTATTCTTGTACATATTAAAGATCTTCTCGTTATGCAAATTAAGACTATCAATTATTATGTACATCCTTTGGATAAGAGGCAATGTATGATTATGTTGCATCTGTTCTGATTTGATTTAACTACCCATCAGCGACTATAAATTGTTGGGTAATTTTGTTTGATTGCCAAATAATTTTAGTGCAGTTTAAGCAATATTGTTGTATTTGTGCCTGGATTTCCATTTTTTTCCTGTGGCATATCAAGTAAAAAGATATTGATAGTCTATTTACCTCATAAGTTACCTAACCTTAACCTAGGAAAAATATGACTATAATTTTACTTCAGGTTAGAGAGTTCTGCAGTACAATAGAATCATAGTTTATCATTTTGAATATTGAATTGATATATGACAATACTTTTCCCCATACATTTTCTTTTAGAGAAATTAAACCATCATTCTTCATCTATGATGTGGGCAACATCCTTCAAGTTTTTTAAATAGAAGTTGTAATTGTTGTCTTTGACAATTCTGTTGTACTCTAGAACCAAAGCCTGAACAAATTTGGTTGGCTCCATCTGTAATTTAGTTATAAAATCTGACTGGTTTCTTAAACCTTCTCTACCACTGTAACTCTAGTCTAAGCCTCTGTAAACTCTTGTCTGGACATTAACAATGACCTCTGAGCCCTCAGCTTCTTCCTTTGGCACTTCTCAGTCTATTCTGATCAGGGCCATCAGAGAGGACTGCTCAAAAGCACATAATGGCACTCCATGTAATTCAAAATCAAAGTCCGAATCATTAATCTGAATCATAGCATGCTTCTCATTTTACACTTCTTCACTTGAACTTACCTCCTGTCACTCTCCACATTCCTTACTCTTGCCAAATGGCCCCTGGATGTTCCTCCTGCACTCTCAGTATACTCCTGTCTCAGGGCCTTTGCACATGCTGTCCTTCTACCTAGAGCACTCTCCTCCTGGTTATGGTCATGGCCAGCATGCTCACATCATTCAGCCCTCTGTTCAAATATGATTGCTCCAGATATGCTGTTCCTGGACATGCGATGAAAAAAATACTCATGCTGTATTTCGGTGTCCCTTTACCTCATGTACTTGACTTGGCTTTATAAATGTTAATATCATTTATCTCCACCTGGCATATAAAACTTCTATAATTATCATCTCCTCCTCTCCCTTAAAATGGGTGCTCCAAGAGAGGAGAGAATTGGATTTCTTCCTGGCAGTATCCTCAGCAGTGAAGTCAGGGTCTGGTCCACAGTAGATGTATATTAAATAATTGTTGAAGGAAGAGGTTCTCCACATATGTGAATTATTCAACTGAATGAATTTAAGAGTGAATTTGTATGTTGTTGAACTATATAAGAAGAAAAATTATATAGTTTACTAAGCATTATATAAAATAGCAGGAACTTTGATTCTGTTTTAACAGCAAAGCTACAGTACCATAGGTATACTTTTTTCAAGTCATATACCAAATCAACAGCAGATCTTGAAAAATTCTAATTTAAGAAATTAAATTGCATTCATACTATTTTTGTTTTAATTTTAAGAATATTTCCTTGTAATTATGGAGTGATTTTTATGCCTGAAGACCTGCAATCCTTTTTTTTTTTTTTCTTTTTTATATTAATTTTTATTGGAGTATAGTTACTTTACAATGTTGTGTTAGTTTCTGCTGTACCTCAAAGTGAATCAGTTATGTGTACATATATATCCCCTCTTTTTTGGATTTCCTTCCCATTTAGGTCACCACAGATCATTGAGTAAAGTTCCCTGTGCTATACAGTAGATTCTCATTAGTTATCTATGTCACAGTAGTAGTGTATATATATATGTCAATCTCAATTTCCCAATTCATCCCACCCTTCCCTTCACGCCTGGGCATCCATACGTTTGTTCTCTACATCTGTGTCTCTATTTCTGCTTTGCAGATAAGTTCATCTGTAACATTTTTCTAGATTCCACATATAAGCGATACTGTATGATATTTGGTTTTCTCTTTCTAACTTCACTCTGTATGAAAGTCTCTAGGTCCATCCATGTCTCTGCAAATGGCACAATTTTGTTCCTTTTTATGGCTGAGTAATATTTCATTGTATATATGTACTACATCTTCTTTATCCATTCCTCTGTTGATGGACATTTAGGTTGCTTCCATGTCCTGGCTATCGTATGTAGTGCTGCAATGAACATTGGCGTGTGTGTATCTTTTTGAACCATCCTGGACATACACCTGAAGAAAGCCATAATTCGAAAAGACCTGCAATCCTTGTGGGCAATGTTGTGTATTGTCTTTCTACAACGCCATGCTGTACAACAAAAAACCTTTATATAATAGATTTCTAAGAAATATTTTAAAGATGAAAGAATGATATGAAAGCAATTTCATTTATCTCATAGATTTCTACTTGAATTGCAAATAGTAAAGAAATCAAAATATAAATATTCTCAGTGAGCAAACAATTTCTTTGAAGAAATCGAGGTGTGATATAATAGCTGTTAATGTAATTAACATTATATTCACGGTTATATTCTTAAGAAAATACTATAAAAGTAAAGTGAGTTCTCAGTTTTTTTATTATTTTCCTTTAGGAGGAAGGCACTTTGGTATGATTTTTTTCAAGAAAACTGAAATCAATTTTAAATCAAATTACATCATCTCTTTAGTATAGTGTTTCTGCATTTAATAGAATACCAGTTAATGAAAAAGTAGAATAGAAAAAGCATAACAATTAGATTAGACAATTTTGTATCCCCAGTAGATCTGCAAGAGAGAAGATTTACCACTTAACTGAATATTTAATGTACTTAATTTAAAACGTAATGGTGAGGAAAGTAGCTTAACTCTTGCCTAGGCAACCTTCACCTACTTCTCCCTGTGATCAGTTACATGAATTGTGCAGTTTCTGTCATTCTGTCATTACCTTGCGCTCTCTACCCATATCTCTAAGACTGTTTCTAAGACACACATAAAATTAAGAAAAGTAATATAGAGATGATCTATAAATATTGAAAGATAAACGCAGATCATACATGAAATAAATGAACTAAATCCCAATTTTCGTTTTGCAAATTCATCTCCTTCATGTCCAGTGGAGGCATAGATAGTCCACATTCTTTCCCTCCCATGCGTCTGCTCTCTTATGCAGTGTTTCTGGCTTTTTTGTCTCCTTGAATCCTCAGCTGCAGACATCAGAGTCACTAGGTAATACGTATACAATCCTCAACTCCAGAATGACCCAGTCTTTTGCTTCCCTCTCCAGGTAGCTCTAAAATATGTTGATCATACATCCTCCATCCTGGAGGATGAAAAAGTATTCTGCATTGCTCAAGATCCCTCATTCACTGTTTGAAGAATTGTGTGTATCTTCTGGAAGTCTAAGGGAATATCTGCTTCTTTAGTCACCACTCCATGGTACCCTTCCTGAAGTCTCAGATTCTACCTCATAGAAATAAATGTGTAGATAAAGGGAAAAAAGAATTCTGGAAGCTCTATAAGCTTGGTGCAGAGGGAGAGAGGAAAAAAAATCAATAACTAAAACAACATGATTTACTTTTTTATTGTCTCTAAATTTTCTTATCCTGCATAAGCAAGGATTTCCATTTTCTGTAGAAGGTTTGCCTTTCAGAGCTTTCTTTGCAGGTGGTCTATTTGTCCTCAGTTCTTTCCCAAGCATCATCACACTGCACCCCTTCCACTAATAATTTTACTTCCCTATTACATCCAACTAACAGTTTACTATATGAAGCCTTATTTGCATTTGCAGCCTATCAGAAATAACAAAATTTCCACAATGTTAGCCATCAAAGAATTTCAACATTTTAATTTTTACAATTAATTTGTGCAAATTAATATTGATTATTTTATTGAAAATAACTTTCTAAAATGAGTGTAGATGGCTTTTACAGGCAAAGGAAAATAAACAAGGGAAATTTGTCAGAGTAAAATAAGGAGATGTAGCAAAGAGCTAGGAAAAGAATCAGAAGAGTGAGATTGAAGTCTGTGGTTAAACACAAGCACACACAAGCAAAACTACTTGCACAGAGAAGTTTACAGCTTTCGAACTGAGAAAAGATCTTAGGAAATACAATATTGCTCATTAGTAGAGAAACTGAGAAGAGTAATGAGTCAGGTTGGAAGAGTAGGTCATAAAAGAACAGATCTGACACCAAAGCACAATGAAATGCAATTAAAATGTTCTCAAGACAATTCGTAAAAGGATGAAATGTATTGCACCAAGTTTTATGGCCTAATAAAACTAAAATGTATCTTCACTCTGTTGGAAAGGCTTATGAAGAGGAAGGAGAGAAGAGGTAATGTAAACAGGCTGTTTCTATGGCTTCTGAGGTACTATCTAAAGGGACAGATGAACTCTCCTTCATTTATAATAAAATAGAAACATACTGAAGTAGAAACACTAAGCTTGGGATTTTTTAAGAATGGAAACAAATGCATCTATATCAAACTGAAATTCCAAAAATCAAATTTAAAAACTACAATTCTGTGTAGCAAATTACACTGACATTTCCATCTACAATTACCTTAAGTATTTATTCTTTTCTTTGCAAAATAAAATAGATGATGATGATAGGTAGATAAATAGATGATAGAAAGATAGATAGATAGATAAATAGATAGATATTTCATGCTATGTTTGCCCAGGAAAATTGTTTTTCCAGTAAAATAGTAATAAAGAATAGAGAATAAAATTAGCACATAAATTTACATCTCTGCATGTAAATAAAATATTACTATTATACCATGTACTGTTTGGTAGAATTGACTCATTGTTTAATTGCATTTACTCTTAAGAAAAATAAGGGGAATCATATGATCCATATTAACATAATGTAAAAGAATTAGGATGTTGTACTAGAGATCTCATTTCCTGCTTATTTATTAACAGTTTAAAGTCATGTGGTCCTATGGGCTTCAATATGCTTATCCATGGAACTGGGTTCTTATCCTTCCTGCTCATCTGCTTTTAGGGTTTCAGTGATGACAATGTGATATTGCTTCAAATGTGATGACTGATGTCCTTGTAAGAAGCAGACAGAGGCAGACAGGGAGAGAACACCGTGTGACCACAAAAGATTGAGGGGCAGGCCGAGAGAATCTAGGGACTGCTGGCAACCACCAGAAACTAGGAAAAGGCAAGAAAGGATTTCTTGCTACAGGTTTCAGAGACAGCATGGCCCTCCTGACACCTTGATCTTGAACTTCTAGCCTCCGGAACTGTGAGATGATACATTTCTGTTGTTTTAAGCCACCTAGTTTGTGTTACTTTGTGTTGTCAGCCCTGGGAAACTAATACAAATGTGTTTAAGAGACATACATACAAGATCCACTATTCAGTAATAATTAGTAAAAAATCAAATAATTTCATGAAACTACAACTTGATTATTGATGGTGTTGCAACTCATCAGGAACCGATTTATCTCAGCTCTTATTCCACTAGTGTAGAAATGGTCCTGACATCTCCGTTGATGAAAAAGGTTACATTATTATTATACAACCTTATAAAAAATAAGTGCAATGAAGAAATAAATGTTTAAGTTGTGGTTTTCTTTTATAAAGGAAACATTCATAGAACCAGGTTTAGGGTATAATATATAAACATTACTAATTTTAGGAGAAGACAAAAAATATTTATGTATTTTGTTTCTCTTTTGGAGTTTTTCCATAGTAATGATTCTGAGTATCACCATGACTCAAATACTGCTAAGGTCTCTCTTAGACAAATGTTTGCCCCATTTTAATAATTAATTGATTATAGAAAAGAAATAGATAGGAGTATAAAAATACTATTTATAACTGATAAATCTTCAAATCTCTATGGTTTAATGCAATAGTTGTTATAAAACAAAATGACCATGGACTTGGTGCTCAAAAGGCTCTATTCCACTTGCTTATTTAGAAACCCAGTCTGACAGAGGTTCTGTTTGCCTTCAGTAGGTATCTCCCAATCACCCAAGAACATCAAATCACCAGATGACCTAAACTGACCATCTGTGCAAGGTCCCTATCTTTTTAATACCATGTGTATAATCTGGCATTACACATATATCCAGAGACTTACTGGTACAAGTTGAACATAGGAGTTGAAAAAATAAACATTAATATGGAATTCCTCACCATGTTTTGGACTCAAAATTCTTCAAGCAAGCTTTATTACCTTGAAATCTGGTGACCTACAAAATAAAAAAGACAAAAGACTCTCCCAAACAATTATTATAATATGTGGATCACAACCAGGATATATGCAATGAAAACTCCCCTTACAAAGGAAATCTAGCTGGGCACCTTTGTGAGGCCCCTTTCTCTAAGAGGGAGAGTTGTTGATGAGACCCTGATTTTGCCCCTCAGAGGCTCTTATTACCAAATACAAGCTCATGTGCCCAACACAGAGTGAGGCCAAACAATACTGAAAAGTCAGAGTTTGGAGCAGAGGAAGGTTTATTGCGGAGCTATACAAGGAGAACAGTTGGCTCACATCCCCCAAAACCCTAACTACCCAAAATGTTTCAGCAAAGCATTTTTAAAGGCAAGGTGAGGGAAGGGCATGGTTGGTTGTTGAAAACTTCTTGGTGTCGCAATCCTCTGTTCTTGCAGTTGTCCACATAGGTCAGGTTGTGATGGTCCTTAAACCTCCAACAAGACAAATGCTATTCTCTGTGCTGTAACTTTTTGTCTCTATATGAATGGAAAAGTGTTATTTCCTTAAAGGTCAGAAACTTGAGAATGGGCTATCCTGTGTATTTCACACTATAGGCAACATTCTTAACTCAAAGCAAAAGCAATAGAATACAAAGGTTAAAGTAAAAGAAACAGATCTAATATGGAGTCAGATTTGTTCTTCCCTATTACAGCTCTTCTGCATCCCTTATTCCACCCAGGTTATGGGTAAAATGCATGTCTGGAGATGTTCTCTCTTTGGTGTGCTACAGTTCTAGAGTTTTTCAGCTTGCTTCCTGCACTTGCAAATTTGGGGCTCCACATGGTGTTTACATGCTTGAATTGCCTAAGGTTATTTTTGTCCTAGTTTGGAGATTCCATTGGGAATACAATTTCCTAAAAGTGTTAGTGAGCTCCCCATGTCTGCTTCCATGCGGTCTCATATGCAAATTTCTACATCCAAAATTCTTTCCTAGACCCAGTTCCCAAAGTCATTTTCAATCACTCCCTTCCTTTCTTTCTCACAAATGAATGGCAACTGCTTTGAGACCCTTTATCTCATTTGAACTCATGGCTGTTTAAACATTTTATTCTGCTGAGAAGTTTTACCAGCCTTTGTTGCTCAAAACAATTTCAGTCTCATTGCTTGCTATTAGAGTCTCATCCTTTACTTTGAACATTGAAATTTCTATTCTATTTGATCACTGGTTAAGGAAACAGCAGATTCTTATCTGTGCTCATTTCTTATTCACAATACCTTGCCAAAGACAAACAACACATACAATATTCTGATTCTTTTCAGTCACTTCACTCGTAGATACAAACTTAAGTGTATTTGGTTTGTCTTCGAAACACTGTCCCTTCATAACTAGATTTTCAGCCTGGCCACTAAGAAATTATCACATATTTATATTTTTATAAAGGCAGCAAACCATTTCAAGGCAACAGTGCCTGTGTTAGTTAAGATAACATTCACTAACTGCTACAATAAAAATCCCTTAAATCTCACATGCTTTTTTTCCCAAAATCAGTAATATGGCTATGTTAACTAAAAGGGAAGCCAGAGTATCCTGACTGGAACTTTATAAAACTCTCCGCATCCTTACATTATTTATCCTATCTACTAAAGGTTTTGTTTTGTGATTATATTAATGGATGCACCTGTATTCATTATTTCTAGTACAATTAAAATTAAGTAATTTCATATTTACCCAGAATACCTACATTATCACTTTATGTGTATCAGGGTCTTCTTTCATTAAGGGTATATTTTAATATTTATGTTGCTTGTTGAACTATTCCTCCTTGTGTATACTAATTAACCATGTAATTACCCAATTTCACATAACGAAAATACATGTAAAAGTGTGATTCTGTACATGTAAATATCATTTTTTAAATGTTAATTGCAAATATTATAGACATCCTTTGTTATCTGGTAAATATTGTAGAAATTCTGTTGTAAAATATGGAGAGGTATGTTCTCATAAGATATTGCTCACGTTGACAGTTTTATAACAGTTAACATTCTGTAGACTTCCTGATATCTGGCAAATTATATTTATTCATCTCCAATTCAGTTTGACACCAGAAAAATGTCTCCTGTTGATGAATGTGTGTGCCTTAGACCCATTTCTTAGAAAGGGTGACAATGCAAAAGCTACTGAAGCCAAAAAATTGTAGTTTTTGCTGTCATAGTTTTTCATAATCAACTTCCAGTTTTGTTTGTTCTGTGAAATCAAATGGGGAAGGTGTGTGTGTGTGTGTGAGATCAGAGGGCAGGTTTTTTCCTAACAAATGTGGACACAGATTCAGTTTTAAATGATCTTCCGCTTTCTCATGATAGTAATTTGTCTCTAAATATTTCCAGAAGTTTTGGCAATTTTATTTTGTCATTTTTATAAAGTACATTTTTCATAAAACCCCTATAGAGTCCATTTTGGAGGTATGGGTCTTATATGTAATCTGGTAAAATACGGAGTTCCTGATGTATTTAGTCAACTCAGTTTTCCCTCATGATTCTACATATTTCAAGATGGAAGGACCTTCAAAATGCAAGGATACAAATCTTAGTCAGACACATCTGAAAAATGTTTTAAAAATCTCAAAGACGTATGTGGAGTGACCTGTTGTCAGCAAAAATGCAGCAAACTCATTCCATCTTATTCCTTCCATGGATGACAACGAAAACTCCTGGGCTCTGAAAGGTAAGCAATAGCAGGTGGATTGGCACAGGAAGTCAACACTGAAGAAAGACCTGTTTGCTGGTGAGTTTCCTATTTTTTTTTTCCTTCTTTTTCCTTATTTCTCCTGAGGGTGGCCTAACTGTGAACCACGTGTGAACAACAAAAACTGCAATTTAAGCTACAAGTTGGAGAGTTTAGGGTGACACATTTTTTCCCTCCCTGCCCTGCTCCAAGGACAGCATCGTTCATGAAACTGCACTGCTGCAGCGCTGGTGCAGGCGCTAAACAGCTGAGACAGAACACCTGTATCTCCGGCCAGAGGGACCAGGAGTTGGGTCCATTTTGTCCAGAGTGTGGGAAGGGTCCTGTTATTTATTCCCCCTCCTTTCTCTTGCTGCTTTGCTGCGTGTAGCTCATTTTTTCATGGAAATGTGTAGCACAGTTGGGGATAACACTCAGAGAAATCTGTGTGGCCAGAGAAATCAGAAAAAGTGGTTCCTGGGATCAAGAGAATCTGAAGGAGATCCTGGGGAGAAGTGAGCGTGATCCCTTGACCCCGTAATTCTGGGTGTGAGTCAGTAGAAATCTCAAGCTTACTCTTGAACTTGCCATTCACAGAGCAGATTCCAAGAAGCACTGCAGAGGCTTTGATAACTAAATATTTTGTAAACCAGGTTTGGAAAACTACACCCCAGAGAATAATCCAGCCCACGGACAGACTTTGTACAGCTCAGGAGCTCATAGTTTTTATGTTTTTAAGGGCTGTAAAACAAGTAAGCAAGCAAATAACAAAGCAGAATATATGTAACAGAGACCATATGTGGTCCACAAAACCTAAAATATTATGGAACCCTTTACAGAAAAAAAACTGCTGATCCCTGATAGGAACTCTCCAAATCCCAGATGAACCTCAACAGCATGTGCACTGGGTGACATGAACAGCATAGCAAAGGCATGAAAACCAAACTGGCCTTGGAATCACTGCTTCCAGAGAAGTGAGACACATTTGTAGAATTAGCCTAACCTGGTTAATTGCCTACAAAAACAGGCAGACAAGATTTCAACAGACATTCTCCAAATGCTTTTAAAAGAATCAAGTGTCTCCAAAGTAATATTAACACTGTCCAGATTCCAATCCAAAATTACTTGAGACAGTAGAAGCTGCAAAATGTGACCAATTAGCAGCGTCAAACCCCAAGTTAAGAAAGATTTTAAAGTGTGTATTACAATCGTGCTCCACTTGGTAGAGGTGAAAACTACTAAAAGAAAGGGAAGATAGAATTCTTAACAGAAAAATAGAAACTATGTTTAAAAAAAACTAAGTAAAAATGCTAGAACTGAACTATGTAATATCTGAAATAAAAATTCATCATGAGGGCTTAATAGCAAAAAAATGTCAAAGAACTTGAGCATATATCAATAGAATGTATCCAATTTGAAGAAAAGAGAGAAAAAAAGAGAAAGAAGAGAGCCTCAAAGGTTTGGGGACAATATCATAAAAGTCAAACATTTAGCACTTTGAAGTTCTAAGAGGAAAGAAGAAATGAGTTTGTTTCAGAATTTAAAAATAAGAAATAGTGGTGAAAATGCCTCAAATTTGGATTAAAATTATGAATGTACAGATTAAAGAAGTTCAGCAAACTTTGGAAAGTATAAATCATAACCAGGCACACCTTGACCAGGAGTTAAAACTAAAGATAAAAAATATACAATCCTGAATGTAGACAGTGAAAAGGGCACCTAGCATATAGGGGAATAACAATTTGAATTAATGTGAATTTCTTTTTAGAACACATGGAATTTAGAAGACATTGGAACAACATTTAAATTGCTTCGGGGAAGGGAAGGGGGCAAATTTTCAACCCAGAATTCTAAATCTTGTGACAATATTCTTGGGAAATGATGTTAAATAAAGATGATTTCAGATGAAGAAAAATGGAAAGAAGAGCTGTGAACAGTATTTCCCTACAAAAATGCTAAAAGGAATTCTTCTAGAAAAATGATTTTTTAAAACTCTTTAAGAAAAACGGTTACAGAGTCAATCTTTGAACTCTAAGAATGAAGGAAAAACATGGTAAATATTTGGTAGATATTAGACTATTTTTCTTACCTTCCTATTATTTAAAATAATTATGAATATTGGAAGCTAAATTTATAAATCTGTCTAGTAAGATTTTCAATCTATGTAGATGTAATATATTTATGACAACCATAAAATAAAATGAGGAGGAAAAAGACACCTATATGGCTTTGAAATGAACATTTAATTGAATTCGTTAAATAATAACTTTAATTAGAATTTTAAAGGTTAGTTATTTATCTAGTAATTTCTAGAGCTATCAATTAAAAATAAACAGAGATGCAGACAATGCATTATTCTACACAAAATCCTAATCAAAATCTCAGCAGGATTTCGTTTTGTACATTTTGACAAGCTGTTTCTCAAATTCACATGGACATGCAAAGGGAATACGATTAGCAAAATAATGGTGAAAAGGAAGAACATACTTGCGGGACTCACTACCTGATTTGAAGACCTACATTAATGCTGCGATTATCAAGTCATAGACAAATACAGCAGAACTGAGAGTGTAGAAATAGACTCAAACAAAACTAGTCAGTTGATTTTTGACAAACGTGAAAGGAAAATTCAATGAAGGAAAAAAACACTCCTTTCAACAAATGGTCTGGAGTATCTGTACATCCAAATACCAGAAAGTTAAATGATGCATACTTCATACTTTATGTAGTAATTTATTCAAAGTGGATACCAGAGCAACATGTAGAATCTAAAACTGTAATACTGGGACTTCCCTGGTAGTCCAGTGGGTAAGACTGACTCCACACTCACAATGCAGAGGGCCCAGGTTCGATCCCTGGTTGGGGAACTAGATCATGAATGCCGCATCTAAGAGTCCACATGCTGCCCTGAAAAAGATCCCACATGCCACAAACTAAGACTGGGCGCAGCCTAAAATAAACAAACAAACAAATAAGTAAATAAATAATGGACCGCATCAAAAAAATCTTAAAAAACAAAACAAAACTGTAACACTAGTAGAGGAAAACATTGGTGAAAAATCTTGCAACATTTTTTAGGCAAAGTTTTCTTAGATATGATACCCCAAACAAGACCCATTAAAGAATACATTGTTAAAATGAACTTCGTGGAAACGAAAACTTTTGCTCTGCAACAGACAGTGCTAAGAGAATGAAAAGACAAATACTTGTATCCAAACATGTAAAAAAAAACACTTAAAAATCAACAACTAGACAGTAAATACCTCCATGAATATTCAACAAAACACTTGAACATACATAACACCAAAGAACGTATACAGATGGCAAACATGCACAAGAAAATGTGATCAACATTATTAATAATTAGGTAAATACTAATCAAAATCACATGAAATGTCACTATAAACCTATTGGAATAGCTAAAACATTTTAAAATGAAATGATAATAAGTACTGGCAAGGATACAGAGAACTTGCAACTCTCAGATTTCCTGTGGGAACACAAAATGCTACACACACTTTGATAAAACTTTTCCCAGTTAATTATAGAGTTAAATATATACTTATCACATGAGCAGTTCATTCTACTTCTACGCTGGTAGCCTAGCCAGGAGAAATTGAAACTTATGTTCACACAAAACGTGTATTAATTATAATAATTTTATTCTTAAACATGAAAAACTAGAGCCAACCTTGTGAATAGATAAACAGTATGTGATACACTGCAATACTACTTGGTAGTAAAATGAAAAAAAAATTAATATTCACAACACATGGGTAAATCTCAAATGTATCCTAAGTGAAAAATGTCAGATTCAAAATGCTGCATCCTTTATAATGTCATTCATATGACATTCTGGAAAAGGGACAACTACAAAGGACAGAAAGAAATCAGTTTTTGCCAGAAGTAAAGGCTGGGTTTAGGGGTTGTCTATAAAGTGGTAGCAAAAAGAAATTTTAAAGGCAGATGAAACCTTATATCTTGACTCTAGTGGTATTTATACAACCGTATATATTTTTATAACTCATAGAACTGGTCATCAAAAGTCAGCATTTTTTTCTATTTAAAAATAATGTAAAAAACAGAGGAGATAGCCATATTCTCACCAACGTGGTCATGTATATTATATCATCCCTGTTTTAGTAGCGAAAAAACTGAAGCTGTCTCTCATTTGTGTCATTCATCCTTCCAACTCCACATGGATTTATCTTTAGAGTTTTTGTCCTCCTCTGACCACAAAAGTAATACTGCTTACTACAGAAAATTTAGAAAATCCAGGCAAATCGAAAAGAATCAGGGAAAAAAAAATGTCTGCCAACTCCCAGTAGTGCATCTGCAGAGAAGAATTGCATGAGAGTGAAATGAGTAACACTCATAAGAGAAGTATTATTGCTCTTTTTAGTTTGGGGAGAGAATGACCATCTTAGTTCACCATGGCAAGATTCAGGAACATGTGTTGATCTGCATGGTGCGGCAAAATATGTGGGAAGCAAAGCAGGTTGTATTCAGTCAGCAGAACAGGAACCCTGCCATCTCATAGATCCATAGATTACGTTTGTTTACGGCTAAGAAGGTCTATTGGATGGTGTGCCATTTCAGTCAGAATATAGAAGATTGCAATAAAGGCTCAATCTTTAGGGTCATAGTTTCCTGGAACACCTTTACTTTTACTATGTTGTTTACAAGCTTGGTTTTGGAGTGATAGCAGAAGCAAAAGGGAAAGATAGGCCATTAACCGTCCAGCCCTTACATGGTATAGATTTCTTGTACATTCTGGTCCTACCCTCAATAGAGGAAGGACACTAATATGTTTGCTCAAAAGGGAAAGAAAAAACATTGAATTGATATCTCCTATGACAAATATCATAACCTCTCTGATGATTAAGCACAGTATTTTTAGTGTAGTGATTGGCTGGGTGGTGTCTTGTTTTGTTTTCTTCTACTGATTTATTCTAAAATAGAACTAGAATCTGAAGGAAAAGTCCAATCACTAGTTGTGGCCAGCAGAGGGCAGCAGAAGGCTTCCATAGGCTGACTTGAGAGCAAAGGCTTCCAAGAGGAAAGCAGTCTTGTGGGAAGGTCAGAGAAGCAAACAAAAACCCCATCAAGCCCAGGGACACTGCCATTAGAGGGGGGAGAAGTCATTTGACATATGCAAGCACACCCTCACAGAGAGGGTGGTTTGATCCCATAAAGGACTTGATGGATTTATTCATTCATTCTACCACCAAGAAATGTGTTTAGCCCCTTCCGTTTTGGTTTCAGTTTCTTCATTTACTACAATGTCATAAAGTATGTGAAAACTGCTTAGGGCTATTTGTGAAATATCACTGCAGGTTTTTTTTTTTTTTAAACACATATCTCTTAAGATACAAGATATGAATCTTTAATCACAGCATTTTAGGAAAACAACTGCTACCACCATAATAAAACCAACTACCTCTATAAGCCTGCATTTTCGTTGTAAACAGCATTCTAAGTTCATATATCTTAAGTGTAAAGGATGTTTTCTTCCTTAGTATTAGGAAATGAAGGGCGATCAGTCACTGCTTGAGCATGTAAAATCTGCACAAATAATCAGGGCTGTGGACTAAGAATGCCTTCTGGCACATTTAACCTGAGACCTGGAAGAGGATTTCTCTGAAGCTGAGAGTTTAAGGGCCTGGGGTAGGACAGGTCCTGCCAGGTGATGGAGATTCTCAGACAAAGGAAAACTGCCTGTTGCCTGTTGTGATACAGGCGAAAATGTGGGATATTCAAAAAACAGAAAGCAATCCTTGAGGCTGAGCAGAGAGGGTGATGGGGAGGGATTTATGGCATGTGACCAGGGGAATCAATCCAGAAAGACACATGTGGGGCTTGGAGGGTTTATTAAATATTTTGAAGCTTCTTGTAATGTCATTTGGAAAGTTTTAGAATTAATTCAGCAGAGAGAAATTAAACCAAACAAAATTAGAGTAGCACTGTGGGATAGAAGAAAGGGCAAGGACTTGGGACCATCACAATTTGGTGTGGATCTTGGCTCTACTACCTAAAAACTTGAAGGCCTTGGTCAGATAATTAACTGGATTTCTTCAAGCCTAACATTTAACAAAATAGGTAGCAAAGAGAAATCGGAATTCATGATCGGATGCATATTCGTGGAGTCATAAAAACTATGACCTTGTATCTGACAAGAGCTTCATCTCAAGTGCAGACCTTAGCCCTATAATTCTTACAGTGTCAGATGCCAAAGCCCAGGCGCGGGATTGGTTTTGTCAATATCTATCTTAAATGAGTGAATGAAAAAACATAACATGGCTACATCTTAACAAATGCAGTGATGGTTTTTTGCTCATCAAGACCTCAGCAACCATGGCTGAAGAAAAATTGTTGTGGAATGAGTTTGATGTTAAACCTCATATGATTTGGGAAAATATAAATTTGTATGGTACAGAGCAGGAGACTTTTCTATCTCTGAAAGCAGGATTAATTATACAGTAAAACCCTCCATATGGATGTTAATATACCTATTTCAAAGTTACAACAATGGACAGATCTACATAACTGTAGATCTGCTCCAAAATGTGTAAAAATTTCCAAAGTGACTAAATAAGGAGAGAAGAAAAATAGAAAGTAGAGATATCACTAAGTCCCTCTTGCCTATAGGTGATAATAACACCAGGCTACCAGGAACGTACGCTAGAGAGTTGTGTTAATTATCCCTCCCTCTCTCCTGTATAGACAATAAGTACCACCACCATAATAAATCCTATGACTTCTAGAAATTCACACACACACAAACACACACACACACACACACACACTTGAAAATTGGCAAATGCTTTTATCAATACATTTACTTGCATAATGACATTTATTTGCATAATTTCAGACACATTATATATTGATTATTACAAAAAACCGAAAAAGGTTCAAAATAAAAAGACAGGCAAAAAAACAATCAATTGCAAGCCAAAAATATCATGTATGTGTGAATGTGTGCTCAGGTGGTAAGCAGTAACAATGGTGGGTTTAGTTGTTATAGTAGAAAAGGTGGGAGTAGTAGTAGGAGCAATGGAGTTGACCATTAACAGTGGTTAAATAGGAGATAAGAGGCTACAGACAGAGGCTAAAGTTATGATGGCATGTGATCAAATTTACCTGTACCACATTGGAAACTGATCTATTACCTCATAGTCCAATACTACCAATTTGAGTAGCAAAGTCTCAGAAAAGAGCAAATGCCACTGCTTGTACTCAGAACCATGTCCAAACTGAAGAAGAGAAATGTCTACTTCTCTTCTATGCAACTCATCTTTACGTCCCTGAAATCTTTTACTGCCTTGTTTGAACATTGGTGTGGAGTGAGAGCTGCTAGTAAGTAGAATAGGGCACCTCATAAGTAGAAATACAGGACCTTCTAAGTTTTCAGCTATAGGCTGACTTCAAGGTTATCCAGCAATTCGAGTTTAGCACCCAAGAGGAGAGAAAAGGGCTGACTATATCCTCGTGGGACATAAATATGTTTGTGTGAGTGTGAATATATTGGATTGACAAAAAGTGCCTTCAGTTTTTAAGTAAAGATAAGACACATTTCTCATTTTCACCAAGAACTTTATTGAACAACGTATTCACCCTTTTGTTCCACTACCTTCTGACATTTTTCAGGCAACTTCATAATTCCATCTTCCCAAAATTTTTAATCTTTTTGAGCAAAGAACTGTTCCAGGTGCCTTTTACAGTCTTACAGGGAAATGAATTTTTTTCCATTAAGAGAATTTTGTAAAGACCAAAATAATGGAAATCTGAAGGTGCAATGTCTGGTGAATACGGCGGATGAATCAGAACTTCTCAGCCAAGATATAAGGGTTTTTGCCTGGTCATCAAAGAAACATGCGGTCTTCCATTATCCTGATGGAAGATTATACATTTTCTCTTGACTAATTCTGGACGCTTTTCGTTGAGTGCCGCTTTCAGTTGGTCTAATTGGGAGCAGTACTTATTGGAATTAACCGTTTGGTTTTCTGGAAGGAGTTCCTAATAGAGGACTCCCTTCCAATCCCACCATATACATAACATCACCTTCCTTGGATGAAGACCAGCCTTTGGTGTGGTTGGTGGTGGTTCATTTTGCTTGCCCCACGATCTCTTCTGTTCCACATTATTGTACAGTATCCACTTTTCATTGCCCATCAAAATTTGTTTTAAAAACGGAACGTTTTCATTACGTTTAAGTAGAGAATCACACGTGGAAATATGGTCAAGAAGGTTTTTTTTCCATTTAACTTACGTGGAACCCAAACATCAAAGTGATGGACATAACCAAGCTTGTGCAAATGATTTTCAGCACTTGATTTGGATATTTTGAGTATGTTGGCTACCTCCCGCGTGGTATAACGTTGATTGTTCTCAATTAATATCTCAATTTGATCGCTATCAACATCAACTGGTCTACCGAACCATAGAGCAGCGTCCAGTGAGAAATCTCCACACAAGACTTCGCAAAACACTTTTGACATGTTTGATCAGTCACAGCACCTTCTCCATACACTGCACAAATCATTTTTTGCCTTTCACTTGCGTTTTTACCTTTCTTGAAATAATAAAGCATAATATGCCGAAAATGTTGTTTTTCTTCCATCCTCGATATTAAAATGGATACACAAAAATTCACCAATTTTGATGTCGTTTTTAAAATGCATACTGATATGGCATCTGTCACATATAATCTAACAAAATTGTTTCAAATGAAGTTAAAGACAACAAAGTGCTACTAGAGCCATCTTACAGAAAAAAACAAATGAACCTCTTGGCCAACCCAATACTTAAAACTACAGAATAAGGCTTTTAACTTTTGATCATGGAACAATAGAAATAATTAATCATATATGTGCCCACAAATTAAATCACAGTTAAGTAAAAGTAGTAGTGATCAATGAAAACCAGATGAACAATAAAACCAAAAGTAAACCTATTTTGCTACACATTTGTTACGGGCTTTTTAAAAACTTCTTGGACCCAGAAGTACATCAAACTTTAATTGTAAAACAGGTAATTTAGCTGTTAGCAACAACAAAAATTTCACAATACCTAAAATGTTCAAATCTGTGTACAGAGGACAAAAAGATACTTTCCTGATTAAATGAGACATTAAAAAGAAATGATCTATGAAATTAAAACAAGAACAGATATGATGACAGTAAACAATATTTCAAATAAACCAGGGATGAATAAAGATGAAAGTTGAAATCTATTCATTAGAAAAAAAACTTAAAAAAAAAAACCCATTAGAATTTATTTAAAAAAACCTAAAATCTGGTTCTTTTAAAACAAGGATGATTAGCTATTTATAAAGATGAATGACAATAATTAATATGTTCTAAGGAAATGAAGAAATATATTGAAGTGGTAAAGTAATTTGAACAGTGATTACTCTGAGGGAAAATATTTAATATTTTAGTTTATGCATTGTGGAAGTTGGAAATAGGATTGTTCAAAAACCTTTGTATTGTCTTAGGCACTGAGTTTTACACAGAAAAATAATAAATATACCCTCTTTTCTGCAATCTTTCATACTGCTAATTTCATGCAGCTTAATTTTTTAAAGTATACATAATAATTTAAAAGTTTTGTAAAAATTAGTATTTTATTATGAATTGAAAAAACAGGTAACTTAAAAATATTTGTGATTATAAAAATTAGTCTGGTTTTATTGCTACTGATGATTATGTTTTTGAATAAAACAAAGATAATTAATTGCAAAAATTTTCTGTGCACTGATAGAATCTAAACTTGAATGTTTAGGTATTATACTCTTATTCTTTATCATCTGAATTACACCTAGGTAATTATATACCATTTTATAATAATTTATTGCATTGCATGAATGCAAGTATTGATTTATTTCAGGAATTAAAAAAAATTAAAAATTCTGTTATTACTTCTATTATAGATTGTCTTCAACCATATATTTGTTAATTGATATAAATATCAATTTTCATAAATATATCATAGAGTCAAGTACTTTCTTAGAGATATAGTGCTTTTGATAAAGTTAAAAAATTTCTCAGCACAGATAAAACACCCTTGAATGATATGGTTTTTTTTTGTACCTATAATTGAATTTGCCCTTTCTTGCACTATTTTGTCTTTTTTAATTTTTCACCATTCCAAATGTGTCTTGTTATTTCCTATGTGTAGCCATATGCACACATACATTTGGCCTGAAATCGTCATTTGGTACATTCTTTGTTGAGCCCAATCCAATCATTCTTTGCAGGAGGGATCCCAAACACACAGCCTTTACTTGGCCTGTCAGATGTATTTTGTTGACTCACCCTTTGGTTTCAAATAGTTTTAATTAGCTATCATCTTATATCTTTTATGATTCATCATATACACATTCATATATCAAATTTGTCTTGAAAAACTCAATTATCTGGTAAACTAGGGCCCTAATACCCTTATTACACCAGTACCTGAGGCTGAGAAGGGCTCCATTATGCTTTAGACCTTAATTCCCAGCACTCTGCCTTAAGTATCACTGGTCATACATCCATGTTCATTCACAGTCTGGCCTCTGCAAGAATCTCTGAGTTTGTGACAAGACAGATTTAGGTGTTTAATGTCACTTCCTCAATGAAGTTTTGCATGATCTTCTTGGCTGGAGACTCTAGGCGAGTTTTCTGATGGGATTGCATGCCACTAATTGTGTGATGAGTCACAAAGAAAACTGGAATATTTCATCGGCATTGGGATATTGGAAAGAGCGTATGAAAGAGTATTTGAAACTTTCATGTTGATGTTGTCATTTACGTTTTAAGGCATATGTCTAAGTGAGGCATTCCATATTACTTCTTAGCATGAGGGAGTCAAGGAAGAGTGCAGACAGCAAGGGAGAGACAGGACCTGGGGCACATGCCCAGGGGTCTGTGGGTGGTGTGCTTTTGAGGTCCCAGGCTAAGACCAATTGGTCAATTCAAACCAAAATAGAGGAGTTTTGGTAAGCCCCATGGGGCTCGTTATCTAAGGCATGCATCAGGAGAAGGCATTGGGAGATAGTGGATATGGTTGGCGGTTGGGGAAGTCACGTCAGGAACTTAGATTTGCTTGTGACTCTCCCGGCTGCTTTCCAGGGCATGTGCTTGTAAGAGGAGCTAGTGTCAGTTTAAGGTCACTGCAGGCCACTTGGCCAAAAAATAGGTGCTATGGATGGGATACACAAAAAATGGAGATACAGGGATTGTTGGAAAAAATAGATTTTTGTCTATATTTCCTGGTTCTTACTTGCGGTGCCAGTGAATAATTTCATAGTAATAATGTTACCTTAACTCTTAAGTGAACCTAACTAAATTTCTGGAACATTAGAAATACAGTCAGCCCTCCCTATCATTGAGTTTCCCATCCATGGATTCAATCGACTGCAGGATGCAAGGACCAACTACAGTAGGCCATTTTACATAAGGGACTTGAGCATCTGAGGATTTTGGTATCTGAGTGGGCTCCTGGAACCAATCCCCCCTTTACCAAGGAACGGATGTAGATAAAATTAATAAGGTAAGAGGTACAACAAATCATAAGAGAATACTATGAAAACTTATATGCCAACCTAGAAGAAATGGACAAATTTCTAGAAACATACAACCTGCCAAGACTAAATCAAGAAAAAATAGGCAATTTGAACAGACCAATCATTAGTAGTAAAATTGAATTTGTAGTAAAAAAAAAAAAAAAACTCCCAGCAAACAACAGTCCAGGACTAGATGACTTCAGAGGAGAATTCTACCAAACATCTAAAAAAGAACTTACACCTATTCTTTTCAAATTATTCCAAAAAGTTGAAGAACATGAAGCACTCCCAAATTTATTCTGAGGCCATTACCTTGATATCAAAAGCAGAAAAAAAAAAAAAAAAAACACTAAGAAAAAGAAAATTACAAGACTATATTTTAATGAATACAGATGCAAAATCATCAACAAAATATGAGCAAACCGAATCCAACAATATATAAAAAGAATCAACTTATGTGAATACAGGAGAGTTACCACAGGGACTTAGATGCAAAAGATGGATTCTGAGTCAGCATACTATCAGATAAAACACTGAAATCATCATTAAGTTTCAATAAGAATATTTGTATAGGACAATTGTGAGGAATTAACAACAAAATGCATATGGAAAAGCTTTGAAAAAATGTAAAGTTTTGAACTAACAGTAGAGGCTATGACCACACTCCTTATTCCGTTCAGAAACTACTCATCTATGTCGTATCTGAATTCCCAAACTATTGTGTTCATCAGGCTCAGGTTCAAATTTAGAAGATGTATGAAAATACTTTAAAAAAATAGGAACTAAACTTAGGCTAACACAGAAAGCATTTATTGCTGCCAGTGGCAATTAACTTCAGGAAATGGAGAGTTCTGAGAAAATGCAACATAAAAATAAAATAAAGAGAAAGAGAGAATATATTTGTTGGCTAGTAGCAGTAGTCATGATATATGGTGAATACCAAATTCTACTTGAAAGGATATAATGTGGGAAACATAAAGAGGAGGAGTCTTGTGGAAATAGAAGTAGACGCGTAATTCTATGTTTCTAAGATAAAGGGAGAAGCAAGGTAAGGTGATCATTTTTTTAAGGATGGGAAGAAAATTGTAGGGTCTCTAAGAAATAATTTATCAGTTTACAACTCTGCATAAGATTTGTCTGATCTTTTGATCTTAGTTGAATAATGAAGTAAATGTTGGGTGAAGAAATAAAGTCATGACATTTAAATTCACTAAAGTCTTAAAAATAAATTAAAACACTTTAAAGTTTTGTAAAGAAAACAAGCAATTCCTTATTCTACAAATGATAACTTGATAAGTAAGCAGTGTTTTTTAAATTAATTAGTTTAATTTTGGCTGCTTTGGGTCTCCGTTGCTGCACACGGGCTTTCTCTAGTTGCAGCGAGCGGGGGCTACTCTTCGTTGCGGTGCACGGGCTTCTCACTGCGGTGGCTTCTCTTGTTGCGGAGCACGGGCTCTAGGTGCACAGGCTTCAGTAGTTGTGGCTCGTGGGCTCAGTAGTTGTGGCACACGGGCTTAGTTGCTCCGCGGCATGTGGGATCTTCCCTAAACAGGGCTCAAACCCGTGTCCCCTGCATTGGCAGGCAGATTCTTAACCACTGTGCCACCAGGGAAGTCCCTTCATTGTTTTTAATAAAAGAAAATGGTTGAGAATTTTAATATATAATAATTAATCCAGACCACAAATGAATGATACAATACACTCAAACTTTTAATATTAAGATCAATAAGCAAAACCTCATTTTATAACCTTGGCTAACAATCTCAACAGAAATAAGACATGAATTAAATATAATTATTTTATGAAATTTTGTTTTAATTCTTGTTTTTGGTAGTTATTTGTTCTTCAGGACAAATAAATAGTTTTATTTCCAAAGAATAGGTATAAAAGGACTTGTGGTTTTTTCACATTTTATTTGGCTTGAAGTGAACTGACAAAGCTAGATTATCAGGCATATTCAACTGTATAGCTTTTCAATAGAGTATAGAGTACGGAGTTCAATAGGAACAGACACGTTGTTAATGATTTCTTGTTAAACAAATGTCACTCTCCTTGCTGTGACATTTTGTTCATTCTTTAAGTAATACCTGTAGCAACAGAGAGGGGCAATTATCCCTCTATTAATTTGAATTAGTTTCATGCTCAAAGAGACATCTAAAATCCTGTGTTGGTATGTCTTTTTTTTTTCTAGGGTACGTAATAAAATTAATTACTCTTTTGGAAATGCAAGTAATATTTAGACTACACAAGAGTACTTTTTCTGTGTCTTATAAATGTAAAAGAATTAAACTATATTTATACATATATGTAAATTATTCAGTGTATTACTTGAAGTAATTAAAAATGTCCCTGCCCTCAAGAAAGTGTGTGAAAGTTAATTAATTATTAGGGGATTGAGAGGGTACATTTTAAATGAAAATTGTTCTTATATATTCACATATATGATGTATAGTTTATATTTACATGATATACTCAATTCCTGTGCCTATGTGTTGATATCAAATGAGAAGTGTGCACATAGGTAGTATAAACAGGTTTGACTCAAATGGATATTTGAATCAAACGCCTGTGGCTCATGAAAACCATGCTTCAACACACTTCTCTTGGCTCTTAAAAGAGTTAGATAGTGATTAAATTTCCCACATAAACTTCAAACAATGCTATACAACATGGTTTTCAAAATTTAGTTTCAGATGACATTTGACGAGTGGTACTTGTCAGTCTCTCCTGGTTACAAGTAAAATACCAAGGGGGGTGCGCGTCAAACATATAACAAAAGCTCACCACCTGAAAACTAAGTGCAATAGCTGATATCTTACTATTTCAGAAGGAATTCCCCATAACAGTAAATTCTGTAAAAGTAAAAAAGTGCATTGATGAAGCAGAAGTGATACACAGCTCAAATGAGTGGACAGGCAATAGGTGAAGAGTGATAAAGCTACTTTGAATTTTGGAAAACATAGTCTCCACAGATAACAGGAGGTGAGCCGGAGAAAGGGATAGGCGTAGCATCAGTGCCTGGTGGAATTTAGACTGTTTCATCATTGCCAGCTCTTCTGATTGTCAGAGAACTATGTCATGGGAGGAAGAGGAGAACGAAGGGAATTCAGTCCAGTAGAGCATTAGGAGTTGTGCAGCCGTGTGTCTAAGAAGAGAAGCAATCAATGCCCTGTGCTCAGAGAATAGATCCAGGAACAAGCTGTGTACCTCTGGGTCTCAGGAGATTGGCGCCCGCCATCAACGGCCTGTTGGTGACCGAACTCTGCTGCCTCTTCTGCTGCCCGCCCTGCCCCGGCCGCATGGCCGCCAAGCTCGCCTTCCTGCCTCCAGGGCCCACCTACTCGCTGATGCCTGAGCCCGAGTCCGGGCCGGGTGGGCCAGGGCCGCCCCCTCGGGAACCTGCGGGCCTCGGCCGGCACCCCCCCCCGGGGCGCTGGAAGCTCCACCTGCTGGAGCGCGCCGACTTCTGGTACAGCCAGCACAAGCTGGACAGCATAGAGGTCCTGGCGACCAAGAGCAGCCGGGGCAACCGCGTCTCCTGCATGTATGTGCGCTGTGTGCCCAGCGCCGGGTACACGGCTCTCTCCTCGCAGGGCAACGTGGTGGACCTGGGCCAGATGAGCAATTTCTACATCGGCCTGGGCACGCGCATCAGCTGCAACATCTCCAACTACTCCGGCTGCTGCGTGAGCTTGGGCAAGACCTCGGAGAAGAACCTCTACGCCGACAGCGGCCTGGCAGGCCCTGCGCATCAGGTACGGCATCAGCCGGGACAGCGCCGTCCTGTACGGGCAGAGCATCATCAGCACGGTGGCCACCGTGGACCTGGCCTTGCGCTACCAGTGCGCCATGGTGGTGCTGCCCTTCCCGCTCACCCCGGGCATGCGCATCGCCTTCCCCGACACCAAGAAGACCTGCTGCTGTGACGCATTCCCCAACACCTAGAAGGTGTCCCAAGACGCTCTGTGTCTTTATTCCTGTCCTGCCCCCAGGTTCTTCACAACCTTTTTGTTTCTGTTTTTTTTTTTAGATTCCATATATATGTGTTAACATAAGGTATTTGTTTTTCTCTTTCTGACTTACTTCACTCTGTATGACAGGCTCTAGGTCCATCCACATCACTACAAATCACTCGATTTCATTTCTTTTTATGGCTGAGTAATATTCCATTGTATACATGTGCCACGTCTTCTTTATCCATTCATCTGTCGGTGGACATTTAGGTTGCTTCCATGTCCTGGCTATTGTAAATAGTGCTACAGTGAACACTGTGGTACATGTCTCTTTTTGAATTATGGTATTCTCAGGGTATATGCCCAGTAGTGGGATTGCTGGGTCATATGGTAGTTCTAGTTTTAGTTTTTTAAGGAACCTCCATACTGTTCTCCATAGTGGCTGTAACAATTTACATTCCCACCAACAGTGCAGGAGGGTTCCCTTTTCTCCACACCCTCTCCAGCATTTACTGTTTCTAGATTTTTTGATGATGGCCATTTTGACTGGTGTGAGGTGATACCTCATTGTGGTTTTGATTTGCATTTCTCTATTGATTAGTGATGTTGAGCATCCTTTCAAGTGTTTGTTGGCCATCGTATATCTTCTTTGGAGAAATGTCTATTTAGGTCTTCTGCCCATTTTTGGATTGGATTGTTTGTTTTTTTGATATTGAGCTGCATGAGCTAAACAACTATCCTTTGAGAAGCCCACATAGGAAGAAGTGTCCTCAGGAGAGAAGCAGGTTTCTATGAGAGAAAGAACATAAAAGGGATGCCCAGAGAAAATACTATGGAGACCATTCTGAAAGGATGTATAGTGGAAACAGTTCAGGAATTTGAGACTCAATATTTGTTTTCTCTTTTCTCTTCTAGCATTCATTTTGAAATAAAAACATCACAAATGGAAACCTGATATATACAGGAAGGAACACATACATGTTTAGATTACTCATCTTCCATGTGCAATGAAAAGTACTTATTAATTAGTGTTGGGGCATGCTGACACTCATGGTGGTTGATATGATTAGAAAGGAAAAAATCATAGAGATGTAAAATTTCTCTAATGAAAAAGTTTATCTGAATCGGGAGTTAAAATCAGATAGTCATCTCAATATAAATGAATAATCTTTATAGTAGGGTTTATCCATATACATTTTGATAAGAGTATAAAGCTCCCAATACATCAGAAATTTAGTGTTTGAAGTTGATTAATTAGCAATTTAAATTTTAAAGTAAATTAAAACCCTGTAATTGAAAACTATACATTTTTAACTTAAAAAGACAAAGTAATGTTCATCATGAAGCAGTCAGACGAGTTCAAGTCCAGAGGACTGTGGGGATTCATTTCATGTAATGGATATTTTATAGACAGTTTTATTTTTTTCAATGGCTTTATGGGAGATATTTCATTTTTCATTTCCCTTCATGTCAGTTAGAAAGTCATTAAATGAATATGTAATGATTCCTGATTAATATTTTAAGGCTCTAAATATTTTAACAATTCTGACAAAGCTATAAAACAACTTCTAATTATGTTAACATATAAAGGAAGGGGGAAAGGTGATAGAGCAAGGAAAACAATATTCAATAAATTTCAGGCCTATACGTTTAAATTACAGTCATAAATTACTTAAATAATATCACATTATACACTGAAAAATAACAATCAGTGGTACAATATTACCAAAGAATCACTGTGAGATAAATGTTAGCCTATGTTTCTATTAACATTATAGAAACATCCAATGATCTTCTTGATATAGTAACAAATCCTGATGTTACTTTGGCTTACATACTGTTTGATACACAGAAATAATTTTCTGTATATTTATCGTTAAATGAAATATCTGTGAAATGTGTAATAAACAGTAACTGAAATAACTATTTTGATTTAAACATATCTTGATTAATTAGCATTTACTAATAATTATTAATCTTATGTATTATAAAATATCATTTGAGCTTTGCATATTTGAGCTGTTAGGTAAAGTGTAATGACATACCAAATATTAATGTAACCAAGAATCAGTGTAGCCTAATGGTTAAGATCACGTACATTGTGCAATCTGTCAATGTCCAAATGCTATTTCTATGAATTCCAACCTTAAAACAGGGGCAAGTTAAAACTTCTTGTGCCATAGTTTCCTATCTATAATATGGTAATAAGAGTACTTACCTGATAGAACTGTTGGGAGGATGAAATGATTAATACAAAAACATAACTAAATTCTCAGCTCACATAAACGTTCACTACTTTTGTTGCAGAGGGCCTGTTAACCTCTGGGCTTTGGGCCCGATGAGATGGACAGAGCAGCAGAGGCGGGTGGAGGTGGGTGAGGCAATAATTAGTAATATCTGAGTTCTCCCAGTGCTTGAAGTAAGCTGGAGGGTGAGATAAGATCAATTTAATCTTGATCCTCTATTTCTAAATCCATTTGTACCCAGAACTGTGGTCACAAAGTCTGATTACGATTTCTGGATAGCAGCTTGTAATTTTAGCATAAGATTCATGTTGTGGTTTCTATAAGAAAATGAAACAGTTAAAACATGCTAATCATGCATTAACAAAATGCTCTCATTTTTGGTAGAGAATGTTAAAAAGATTATTCAGCAAACTTTTATTAATTAAAAGAAATATTATTAGTAGTAGGATTCTTAATTTATTTTACAGCATCTATATGTCAACTACATTATAAATAAAGTATGAATATATGTTTATTTTAGTTTAGCATGATAATTTAAGCTCCGCTATGTAAATGTTTTTCTCAGAGGAACAAATATACTAAAATGTGAATTATGGACAGTTAAAACAGACGATACATGCTTTTTATTCCTTATTAGTTTGATATACTTCCAGTAAATTACTGTATTGAAATAAATTTCAAAATATTATTAGTAATTATGCATAAATATGAAGACTATATTCTGAAAATAAATTTATTATTTTATAGTTAGTTTTTATATTTATTCTTGCTTTATCACTTTATAAAGGTAAAAAAAAAAAACCAACAAAAAAGGGAATAAAATACTCTTTCTAAGTGTTAAGAGCAAATAAAAACAGATTTTTCATTTAGAGATACAATTTTCAGAATTAATTTCAATACTACTAAATCAGTGGCATCCAGTGTGCAGTATAATACAAACCACATATTTTATTTAGAATCTTCTAATATCCACTCTAAAAAAACATAAAATGAAACCAATTACGTTAATTTTGGTAATGTAGTATGTTAAACGTAGTATATCCAAAAATTATCCCTTCAACATGTAACTTATGTTAAAATTATTCATCTAAGATCTGTAGGGTAACAACTGAAGTGTCCTAAGACGCTGTGTAGTAAGTAGTGGAAATGTAATGAAAACAAAAAGTATGAGTGCTAGTCTAGTGCCCTTACTAGTATATAATCAAACTACTATTACAGTAATAATCCACTTTCCGTTTTCCTTGACTGCTTCCAGTATAGTCATTTCGTCTCCTTAACGTGGCCTTAAACTGCCTTGCAACAGTTACCTACCTAACACCTACCACAGTGCTTAAACCTGGTAGCCACTCAAAGCCAGCTGTTCTCTGCACTTCCATAAGATACAGTGTATTTGGAAAAACGAACATGCATAATAAATACATGGATGATTTAAACTTGATTGTATGTTTATCTAATTTTAAAGAGCAAATATTTGTTGGGCTATGAACAGTTATTACTAAGTTATTGTGCTTGGTAATCTGATAAATATACAAATGAATAAAACATAGTTTTAGCCCTCGAGGAATTTGTAATCTACTGATAAAGACTCAGTTGTTATGTAATAGGGAACAAGAAAATTTAGCACTTAGGCTAATAATATTTCCTAAAAATTCAAGATTAGAGAGAACTAGCTTAATGCGGATCATGTGAAAGTAGTGTTGTCAGATTTAACAAATAACAACACAACATAAATGCCTAGTTAAATTTGAAATTTCAGGTAAACAACAAATATTTTAAGTACCAGAATGTTCCATGGGCTGTAACATGGACAAGAACTTATTTTTATGACTTCACACTTTATTCAAAATAAAAAAAGTGATTTATAAGTAATTTTTATAGTTCTTGAAAAAGGTAGATGAATATAATTTATTTCAAATCACTTCTCATTGACTAGTCTCTTGCTCAAGCTAATTTTGGATTTTGTGTGTGTGTGTGTGTGTGTGTGTGTGTTCTTTTAATTACAATTCAGATTTCTATAATAACAAAGATTTGACATTCATCAAAATTACATAGATTATTTTACAAATGATATGTGAATTCCCAGAAATTATTTTTTGTGAAATTGTTAAGATGTTGAATATTCATTACATTTTAATAAATTTAATATATATTTCAAAATTAACCTTGAATAAATTTAGTAAAATTAATAAATAAATTTCAAATTTAACCTTGAATTCTATCTTAAAAAATCTAAGTTAATTTCTTCTGAAAATACAGCAAATTTTGTTCTGTCAGATAGCTTTGAAAAATAAATAAATAAATAGTTAAGGAGAATAATGTAACAAATCTACTGCAAGCGTTTCAATGTACTTTTATTTTTAAATAGAGATTCCCAGAAAAATAAATTGTCTGAAAAAACATTTAACTTATGGAAAGCAGTTATATCACCTTTGGTGATAGCTGTAAACCAAAATTTAGGAAATCGAAAAATATATATAAAAAATCTCGGGGGGACTTCCCTGGTGGTCCAGTGGTTAAGACTCCGTGCTCCCAATGCAGGGGGCCCGGGTTTGATCCCTGGTCAGGGAACTAGATCCTACATGCCACAACTAAAAGCCTGCATGCTGCAACTAAGACCTGGTGCAGCCAAAATAAATAAATAAATTTTAAAAAAAGAAAGAGAAAATCTCAGTTCCTTTCTTGAATGTGCATTTCTTAGGTTGTTTCTCTTGAGTATATTATCCGTATGGCAGGCAGTTGACACTACTCTAATGAGTTCGAGGGTAGTGTATTTCTTTCTTTAAAAGATGATTGTGAGAAGTATCATTTTAGAAAGTTAAACAGAGAAAGGTAGCTGCATATACCTATTCTGTCATGAACTATTCAAGTGAGCCAATCACCATAGAATTTGATCAATTTTAAGTATCTGGTATCCATGTGATGCACATTGTTCCTTCTAAAATGTAAAACGGATATCACTCAATGCATCGATTAGTCTCAAGATGAAATTAAAACACGTTGTCATATTATTCATCAAATATCAACACACCCTGATCTCTTCTTGATAGCTATCAATCACTTAACACCATATTCATAAACAATGAACTCTCTACAGTGCCTCGAATGTACCTATAAAGATGCTTCTAACTATACCTGGAATGTCATTTCACCTTTTCTTCATATTTGTACCTAACTCTTATTAAATCTTCAGAACATTACCCAGAGGTTGCTTTCATGCATCCATCTACCCAGCCACTCATTCAGCAAATATTAAGAGCAATCTATGTGAAAAGGTCTAGGGGCTGAATTGGTTGATAAAATAAGGTAAAGCCCTTGATTTCACAAACCTTCCTTTCTAGTGAAGACAGATGACAAACAAAGATTAAATATGTTGTGTTACCTATGAAGGAAAAAAAAAAAGATGAGGAATTAGGAATACAACAGGAGGCATTTCAGATAACATAGTCAGGGGTGGTCTCTCTGATGAGATGAGTTCGTGCAGCAAACTGAATAATGTCTGAACAGATAACTGGATTTTTAGGTGAGAGCATCAAAGCAGAAAGAGGAGCCAGTACTAAGACCCTGAGAAGGATCAGCACAGGTAAAGACTAGGAAAGGAGTCAAAGTGATGAGGGAGAAAGAGCAGGAGAGGAGACGGGAGATCACATCAAATGGCCATGGTTACACCTTCCCCATCTTCACCCCAGCCTTCCCCAACTACCGGTGCCTTCACAGAACCCTGCAACATGCCAACCGCAGGTGTTACACACCAAGTAGCGAATGACTTTTCTTTTGGCCCCAGGAGATGGTGTTCTGCAGATCCTGCACTTGCCTTCTACTCTACTCTCAGCTCTGAACTACCATTTTGTATTTCAGCCCTTGCTACACTGGCCACACCCTTCGTTTTTTGAACACTTATTAGTAACCATGGTTTTCTGCAAGGCACCATTGTGTGTCATGTGGAGAAGCAAGAGTGTTGCAGATTTTTTTTTCCTTAAGGATATTTATAATTAGTATTTTCTTCAATTAAATATTATGTAAAGAAAGTTTTGCTTAGTTTCGTGTAGGTGATGCACAAAAACTGCCATGGGAGTTGAAAAAAGGGAGATTATTCCCTTCAACTGACTTTCAAGGTGGTTGCAGGGAGAAGTGGCAGCTCAGGAGTGGACCCAGGGAGTCTTGGGGGGATAGAAATGGCCTTTCTAAACGCTGAGGTTTGGGTGTACAGTTATTGCAGAGGAATGACCAAGTACCCTGAGTAGACTGTGAAATTCTGAAGTCTGTAATGTATCTTATACTTTGTTCCCCCAACTGTGAACTGACAATATCTCACCCAAAATATTCATTTGTATTGCTTCTGCTCTTGTCCAGCTCTCAGCCCTACAATTAATTCACTTGGTAGCAGTCAAAGTGATATGTAAACTAGAGCTCATTACCTCACCTGCCCCCTGTGATTAAGATCTTCTCTTGGTTCCTCTTTACCCTCTAATAAAGTCTACAATTCTTGGACTGGTTTTCAAACCTTCCATGACCCAGCCCAGGCCTATCAACTGGTCTCTAGTTTACATTAATTTTTTTTTTTTTTCACCTATCGTGCTTCAACCAAACTGGCTTTTTTTGTTTCCATAAACTGACCAAGCTTTGGGGAAACTTATGGCCCATCTACTAATCATTTCTTTTTCTTTTCCCAAGAATGTTCTTTCCCTTAAAATTTTCAAGCCAAATACTTTTTGTCCTTCATATTTCCACTTGATGGTGTTCTTCTTTACAACAATAAAAATCAATCACCTAGTCACTTCTATCCTACACCCTCTTTTAATCCTCTACATAAAGCTTTTAACAGTTTGATGTGTTTTCTTGTTTTTTTTCACATCTTGTCATAAAAGCTGTATGAGAGCAAGAAATGTTGGTGTTGATCATCACTCTTTTCTCTTTGGTTGGAACAACGTCTACTGTATAGTAAGCATTCAATGTATACGTAGGATAAATGAATCAGTGTTAAACACGTGAATGAGTCACATGGCACATGGTAGTTAAAAGGCGAGAGACAGATGAGCATTGGTATAAAGTTGAAAATTTACAAAGTCCTCACATGGAATGAGTAAAATTGAACATAAATGACTGGAATATGGGGAAATAAGGAAGGGTAAGTTAGTGTGGGTTTATAGAGGATTGTGACTAACAGATTCATTTTAGTTTATGATGAATGTGAAAACATGTTTCTTTTGGTCCTTCTCTCTCTTAGTGTTGATTAGAAGCAGTTTGCTAAACCCTGTGAGCTGGGAAGTGAAAGAAGATACTTGTGAGGTAAGGGCTTTGGCTGATACCCCAGAGCAGTGATTCTGACATTATTCTTTGGCTGATGAGCATAGATACTTCGAATGTGGCAATATCTTCACATACCTCTATTGAAAATGTAAGATGCCAAATCAACAGGGAACTTAGGAAAATGAGGAAAACTATTCTTCCTAATGGTAAGTTAATGTCCACAAGTTCCTTGTTATGCTATGTTTTAAAATCCATTACACACTTCTAATTATACAGTAATATTTTCCAGCTGCGCAATGTTCACCGACTAGTATCTATTATATTTGAAGTTTGGTTCTTCTGAGGGCAGGCGAAAAAGTGGTAAAGTTATTAAGCCTGGTTCTGGTAAGCCACAAACTGTTCTAAATCTGAAGCCTGTCTTTTTTTTTTTTTTTTTTTTCCTTTAATTTCGACATCGGTTTTATACAAAAGGGATTTATATGCATGTTCGAATAATTTATTAGATTTGAAATGTTCATGAACTTTCACAAGTGACCTAAGTTTGAACTTTTATTTGTAGTTAAGCCTTGCTAGAAGCAAGGCAGATCTCCTTCTAACTGAGAGAAAATAAAAAGAATAGAGATAAAAGAAAGACCTGCGAATAATTCATTCACGAATATGTGGAATGAGGTTTGGAGAAGGAAAGATAACTTTCTGATAGAGGCTGGCTCTGGGGAATCGGGATTTGTTAAAGTCACAGTGTCTGAAGGACGTGGTAGGCTCATACATGCTTTGGCTAATAATTAACTGAGTGATAAGCAAAGATGCTTGCACCTTCAATAGAGGGAGTCAACAGTTTAGAATCTGAAATATGATTCTGTGTAGGATTTTGTCCTTTATATGGAGACATTCCAATTAGCATAACTGTGGAAGATATATTAATAGGACTCAGTATAGGAAATAAGTAGTTTGCCTGGATATAGATAGATTTGTAACCATACAGACTACAGAGAAAGAAACTAGAGAATAACCAGTTTATGGTTTAGGTCAGTATCAGAGGAGTATAGGGAATGTTGTGATTGATTGTCTTGGGGTTCAATAATATCCTGGGCTTTATGAGAATCAGAAAGTCATGAAGGAAACCAACCATATTGACCAAGTTATTAAATGCCAACTCTAATTCTCCACTTTGCTAAATTATTGTCAATGTAAACTGGAATATACTTCCTGAAGGTTAGGATTGGCAATAGGTGTTAAAACTTAAAAAACTGGTGCTTTTGGATATAGCAATTCCATCTTTTTGAATATACTCTTTATTTCAGTCTTTTATTGAAAATAACGCAAAATAGATGGGTTATGGAATCACTTTATATACAAATACTGGCTAATATTGGTTTCTAATCATTAAGTATTATAAAATTAATGTAAATCTAATTTGTTGACATAGAAATTTATTCGTACTATACTAAATAGTAAAAAAGTGAAAATTAATGCAAGTGAAAAATAAGAGATAATAAAAGCCCCCCTTTAGAATTTGACTAATGGAAGTGAACAGTTAAATGAGATGACTAAGGATGCCCAATACATTAATATTATCTCTTAATTAAAAAATATTTTTAAGACAAGGTTCATTGGTTTGTATAGTCCATTTTCTTGCCTGAACTACATCAGCAGTGCAAAGTCTGATTTCCGGTTTCAATTGCTTTGAAGTGTTATAAAAAATTCTCAAAGCCATCTATGAAGCCAATCAGGGGCATAATCCTGTAGACTTTATTACTTTTTCTCATATTCTAATGTTTTCTTACAGATACCTAATTTAATAACAATTTTATTGATTAAATTTATAAATATTTACATGTTATTAAAGTAGTTTTTAAAGAGACAGAATACTCTGTACACATAGATCATGAGTTTGCTACTATTTAATTAAAATATGTAATGGTAGTAAAATGGGTAATTTATATGCTAGGTTTGGGAACAAACACAATTGATTCTTGCTAAGTATATAACTCAAATAGTGTGAGAAAAACACATAGTTGTACCAGAAGGAAAATTACTAATAGCGGATTCCAGTAAGGATTTGTTATAGAAGCTGGAAAGAGAATCACTTATTCTAAGAGTTGGTTAAATTGAAGTAGGTAGAAAGAACTTCCACTGAAATTGCCGTTTAATAATAAAAAAAAATAACGTTAGCCTCTTCTGCCTCTGAAGATAAGAAGTCATATCATATAACTGAAGAAAACACTTTCCATACTGATTACCTTTATGTTATCTTACAGAAGCAAGATCACTAACACTAGGAAGTAAAACATTATAGTTGGCATATGTTATAAGTTGTCCTTGCTTTCTTATCATGGTAACAGGCATTAATAAACAAAATTGCTATTTAGTTTTATTTCCAAGTTTCCTAAGGTAGTGTGATCACAAACTTTAGTTTAGGAAATTTCCTAAACAGGTTTATTTATTAAAATATATCATGGAAAAAGTAGGAGGCTTAAAATGAAAGAAATGTGCATCAATCTCTGTTTATCCACAGGGAAGTTTATTTAACCTCTTTGAACTTCTATGAAAAATGGAAAACAGAAACTATTACATAGAGTGATCATTAAGATTAAACATGGTATTATCTAAAATAAATGGTTCCAGTAATATGAGTTAAAAGACATTTGAAATGAGGAAAGCATTACTGATTTTTGAGAGTTCAACTATAAAATGGATGCATGATAGAACTGAGAAGTAATGTTGAGTCACCTTAAATAGATTAAATGCCTCTCAGGGCAGCAAAATCTTCCTGTAATATGATTTAATATATAGAGAAAGCCAAGGTTTTAATACCTCTCTTGTATCTAATGTAATGTTTCTCACATTTAAGTAATGGAGTAACCCTTTTTAAAAACTCAAAAATAACCCAAACAAGAAAGACAGTCAAAAGGTATCCAGCGTCAATTTAAATATATTGTTAAAATATATTTTAATTAAATATATTTAAATCTAGATTTGGTATGAACCAATTATGATTATAGCTCATATAAAACAAACAAAACACCCCCCAAACTACGCAATCAAACCCAAGAAACAAAACAAAAAATAAAAAGTAAGTGTGCAAATGATATTCAAACAAAACTATATTTGGTCCATTTAAGATGGCATAGAGTTAGTCTCTCCACTCTCCTCCAAAAATAAGTATAATCTTTGGAAATAATGCAAGAGGAAACTGAAAGAGAACTCTGAAAAGTAGAAAGAGGATGGCAAATCACCTAGGGACCAAAAAATGGGAGGAACAGCATAGTGGGAAGACATCTTAGAATCTTTCCTACATTCTGAAGGTTAGTATGGTAAATGGAAGAAGACAACCCTAGTCTGGCATTTCTGACCCCCTACCTAGTGACACAATGTGGCCCCAGCAGACTCAATCATCTGCTGGACTGAGTGAGTGTCCTGACAGCAGTACCAGGCAAGCATGGCAATGAGCAAGAAGGATTGATTGGGTACCTTGCTGACATTGACGATTAGGAGCCAGAAGAAGCACTCTCCTTCCCCATCACACCTGAGACTCCCCTAGTGCACCCCTGTGACATTGTGCAGCCAGGGCACTGGGAAGGGTGACTTGACTTCCACAAATGCCCATAAAGAGCTCTTTGTCCTCCACCAGCCAGGGAAGACAAAATCAGGGGAGTATTCTGCCACAAGCACCTGCTAGTGAAGCACTTCCATTTTTGTGAGTTGGGCACTCTTATCCCACATACAGGCAATGATTGGTCTGGCTTGGAAGAGCCCCTTCCACTGTCTTAAGCAGTGTGAACAAAGACCATCAGCAGGAGGTCAGCCAACAGACCAAAATAATAACATGGAGGCTCTGAAAATTGATTGTCATAGTCACAATAGCCCACAAAAGTAGACCCTGACCTGCATGATAAAACTAAATAGGGTGAATGCCTGCTAAACTAAACTAACTAACTAACTAACTAAATAAATAAATAAATAAAATAGGACTCAAACTTCTCAAATAACAGTCAAAATGTCCAGGATATAATTGAAAATCACCCATTTTGCCAAAAAATAGGAAAAACAAAGCTTGAATTAGAAGTTCTGCCATTTCTGCTCTACCTGAACTATTGTCAATTAGTTTTGAAGTTGTTCTTTAAAAACAATACTTGCTGTATTGAATAAGTCCACCTGTCTTTGTTTCTCATTATTTACAAACAATTAAAATAATACTACCTGCTATGAATATAAGGAAGATGCAAATATTAAAAATTATAATACCATAGTCTAGGTTAAAAGGACTCAATATGCATGTTTTTGTCATATGTGAGTATCTGATTAGGTAGCTAGATTAGCATAAAAATGAGAATGAAAACTTAAATACATCTATAGAAATTTTGCATATTCTAGAAATATATCCTTGTATGGCTCTTGGAGAAAATGTACTTTGAAATATCTAGACACCAAAACAAAGATTGTGTCAGTCAGAAGATTTGTCATGGGTCCTCAGGAGTAGAAACAGAAAATGTAAAGTTTGATTTTTTTTTTAAATTAAGATGATTCTTCATATAATTTCAGTGACTCAGTCTCTATTTTAGATTATGTTTAACATATATTTAAATCTCTTATTGTAATTCCATGCCAACAACTCACCACCTTGTTGGGATTTGGATTCCTATATATGCTTTCGTAGAGAATAAGAATACACGAGTCAGGTCCATCCTAATGTGTGCTCTGCGTGTCATAGTGCTTTTTATCACTGTAAAACTGTTTGACACTAAATCATTATAAAACCCTGCTTATTTCAAGTCTACTAGTTTTATAAAAATATTATGCCAGTCCCAACTACAATAATCCTAGCTATCCTTTTGCATCTTTTTACTTCTTAAAGCCCTTATAGTATGGTTTAAAAGATGTAAACTATATCTACTCTTGGAATATTCACCAGACATTTTAGCCCGACAGTAACTCAATTTTAAAAAATCAATGTCTTTCAGACATTTGTGAAAAAATAGCGATATTTAATAATTACTTAAATTGTTAATCAGCTTTCATTAAAATGTAAGGTAAATATTAAACATAAATATTGAGTGTGATCAAAGTTAGCTTTAAATTTTGGATACATAATTTACTATCTGTGTTAATGTTCATACTACACTTACCCCCTTTAAAATGTAGCTATTTCACCCACAAAATAGGAATAGTGAGAATGTAACATCCCCTGGTGACTTAAGAGAAGGCAGGAGGTAATGAGAAAATAAGAACAACCAGGTGGTTTATTTACTCCATAATCTATATTCTCAGATTGCATTTTAATTTTATTTACACATTTTAATAATAATAACATAATTTGATCTTTAAATATACTGACTACATATAGATTTTGCTTTTATTTTAAATTCTCATGTAGTAACATATTAAAATTTAAGAAAATAAAACCATATGATTAGATAGTACCAAAAGGGACAATTTTTAAAGACAAATTCAGATGTACTGAGTATATAGATTCAATAACTATAAGTGCATAATTTTGAAATTTGAAAAGCTTGAAAAGGATCCATTATTTTGATAAAATCTTTATTCTTTTAGCACCACAATTTTCAGATAAGATATATTTGATTTTGAGATTATATTGATCATCTTGAAAAATAAAAAACTGTCTAAAGCACTTAGGCACCAGCCTTTTCTTAAGTTAATATACAAACAATTGCCAAGCTGAGTGTGTATTAATCAATATTATATATTAGTGAAGATTTAGAACGGCATTACATCATTTTGCAAATCCAGGTTGCAAAGGAATTGCAAATTCAGTTCAATATAATTTGTATATTCTTCATAATATGACTTTGGATTTTCTACACTAGGACAACCCCAGTTGTTTTTCTACATGTGAAGATATGATTTTGCAATAAACTATGATCCGTAGTTTTAAATGCCTGATTACAATTTGGAAAATCCTCTGTTGTCTTTATTTTATTTAGATGTCAAGGAGCACAAACTGAGTTGTCTGAGTATAGGTCAGGAAGTACACAATCTAAAAACAATAGTTGTGAATGTATTTGAACTGAATGAAGCCAAAATAGAGCTGTAATATTGTATATCTGCTCTCTGAATCCTTGCAAAATGTTCCCCTTCAAATAACAAACTTCACCTGTGACAACAGATAGTCTCCTAGACAAAGATGTAATAGTCCCACTGTACCTCTTAATGATCTGAATACACCTGGTGCATGAAGTTTAGTGGGGAACAATACCCTTCAGTATGGACTTAATATACACTGTATTGTTTCAAAAGATTGATTGGAATTTACATCATCACTTTTAGTAAATAGTTAAACAGAGTTAAGGCTAGAGAAGGAAAGGTTGGTAGGTCAGTTCTGATTATACTATTTTCTATCACTTGAAACTTTGTGATCTAGGAAAGATTACATGGTGCCCTTCTGATGAGCAATTTTCATTCTGGGTACCCACAGTGGGCCAGCCAAGACTTTTGTCAGGGTTGTGTTGCAGTGCATGGCTCGTCCCATCTAATCCTCCTTCCATCTCTCCAAGCACAGGTTTCAGACCTGTGCTCTGCTCTGAAAATCTCCCTCCTTAGTCCACCTCCTTCCTCCTTTTACTGTCCACCAGTATTTCTGCCCCAAAATCTGTTGCACATCTAATTAGATTTTAGCCTCTGCTTATCAGAGAAATAACACTGATACAAAAAAATCCCTCAATAGAAAATTATTGAGTGAAAGAATGAATGGATGAAATACTTTGGGCCTTAACTTCACATTGCATACTTTATCTGAAATATTCTTTACCTCAATGTTACAAAGTTATTACTCTGGTGAGAACCACCATCATATTTTAGTTTATTTACTCAAGCAGTTAGATTGCCTCTTTTGAGTCAAAGTAAGGCACCAAATTCCATTACATTTGAATAGATATTTCAGTACACACAATTATATGGAGACTAGTTAAATTGGGTGCAAAACAATTCAGGAGCAAATTACAGTACTAAAAGGATTCTTCCCATTACTATAAATATATAACCATTATTCTACTTTTCTTTCAAGTTGATTGACTCTCCTGAGGTTAGAGAGAGAGATTTACATATTTGTCTTTTATGTTAATCTCTGAAGGTAAACACTACAAAGCCTATTAGAAAATGAAAAAAATCTCCTGATTGTTTCTGATGTTGAACAATTAGCAGAAACCAATCATTTGCATTTTAATAACATTGTAACCATCTGTTAAATGAATGCATTAATCTTGATTAGCTTGGTTCCAGACACTTGCAGTTGGGGTTTACTGATGTGTTCCCTGATAAGGAGATGTTTTTAGTCATGTATAGCTTTAATTTCCACAGTGAAAAGTAACTGAAGAGAATAATGCAAGCTTAACTAAAGTGTTGATGGGGCGTACAAAAGAAAAACAGAAAATACTGTTGAAAAAACAAGAAATTTGAGTATAAATAAGCTAATTCAAACTAGAAAAAGCAATAATTTCATTTTTTACATTGTATGTTACATAAAACAATATAAATCACCATATAATGCTTGGCCAACTACTAGTGACATGATAATGTTTTCTTTTTTTTTCCAACCAAAAAATATGAAATATATACTTGTAGCCAAAATATTGCCCAAAAGCCCTGTGAGAAGAAAAGTAAAATTATTCAATTAATGGAGAATTACTCTACTAGATCATTAAAATGAAGATTAAAGGAGACATTTAATAAGGACGCATTGTACAAATTTCATTCCTAAATACACTATCATGTGTAAAATAGATAGCTAGTGGGAACCTGCTGTATAGCACAGGGAGCTCAGCTCCACTCTCTGTGATGACTTAGATGGGAGGGGGGCGGGGTGTGAGGGAGGTTCAAAAGGGAGAGGATATAGGTATACATACAGGTGATTCCCTTCATTGTACAGCAGAAACTAACACAATGTTGTGGAGCAATTTTACTCCAATTAAAAAAACCAAAAAACAAAACAAAACAAAAAAACAAATAGTCTCTTTGTGGTTTTGTTTCAACAGTCTTCATTTTTTTCTGCAGTTCTAGTAAGCTGAGCTACCACTGACCTCTGAATCATAGTCAGTCACTAGAGATACACATGCTTATAATTGTGTGTAAAATATCTTTAAAAAATTTTAAATCTCTCTCTCTGTTTCCAAATAATAATAATAAAACCATCCCATGTGTAACATCACATGTAATAGTGAACATATTGAATAACCTCAGTAGAGGGATAAAAGTAAGGATTCCTAATCTCCTTACTTCTGGTGAATGTTACTTAAGATCCTGGCTATTATACTAAGGAAAGAAAAAATTAACGTGCTTTAAAGGTCAAAATCAAAGCAGTAAAACACTCTCTGTTTGCAGATGGCATTAATGTTTATGTAGACAATTTAAGAACTCTAAAAAATAAGCACTAGAACTAACAACAAATATTATCAATATCATTAGCTACGAGGTTAATATATGGCCAGAAATAGGTCCATTTTTCTATTGTCAGGGTAATATTTAGAAAGGCACAATAAGGGAAGGAAAGTATTTTCAACAAATGATACTCAAACAATATGGCTATCCATGTTAAAACACAAGTGGCTGTGGACCTTTTCCTCACACTATACACAAAAAATAATGTCCAAAAATTCATAGATATGAATATCAAAGCTAAAACCATACAATTGTTAGAAGCAAACACAGGAGAATATCTTTCGGGTTTGAGAGTGGGGAAATAATTTTTAAACAATAAAACAAAATCAACAACTTTACATTAAAATTCATAATTTATCTTTGTCAAAATTAAAAATACTCATCAAATCACATTGTTAAAAAATGAATTAGCAAGTCAAAGACTAGGAGAAAATTTTAAACAAACAATGTGACAAAGACTGTTATTTTTGTGCATAAAGAACTTTACAATTCAATAATAAAAAGCAACAAACAATAAAAAATGTGCAGGCATCTAAACAGTCAGTTTATAAAAATTGTTATATTAATAACCAAAAGCACAGGAAAAAAGCTTAACATCATCAGTTATGAAAGGATGTGCAATTTAGGTACACAATTTCATACTACTACATCCCCACGAAAACATCTAAAATGAAAACATAGGCAACATCAAATGTTGGTGAAGATGTAGAACAGCCAGAACACTTACACGTTGTCAACAGGAATGTAAAATCATTCACACAACGGAGAAATGTCTGGAAGCTTCTCATAAAACTAAATATACACCTTCCCAGCAATTTTACTCCTCAAAATTATCAAAGATAAATGAAAATGAGCTCACAAAATGACTTGCACAAGAATGATCACTGCAAGTTTTATTCTTAATAGCCCAAAGCTGGAAACACACTAAAGTTCCATCAATTGGAAAAATGACTGAAAATATTGCAATATGGTTTTAAAAGGTAATGTCACTCAGCAAGATGAACATAGAATAAACTACTGATACTTGGAACAACCTGAATGACTCAAAAATATTTTACTGAGTGAAAAGAGACTGACACAAAAAGTATATACTGTTTGATTCCATTTATATTATGCTAATGTAATATAATTACATTAAATTACATTTATATGAATTCTAGGATAGACATAATTAATCTGTAATGCAAAAATAATCAAAGAGTAACTGTGTCTTGGGAATGGTGTGGGAATTGACTGGGAATGGCGTAAGAGGGAATTCTGAGGGAATAGAAATGTTTTACACATCATTAAATGTTTGATTTCCACAGGTGTATGCATTTTTCAAATCCCAGAGAATGTACAATTTTGATATGAGCATTTCATTTGTGTAAAGCTTACATAAAATGTAAGAACTACTGAAGCAAATATTGAATTATTTTTAATGACTAGCATACTGAAATATTTAGAGAAGAGTTTAATGATATTTTCAATTAACTGTGAAATAAATTTACATAAAATTGATGGAAGAATAAATAGGTAGATGTATACATAAATGGGTAGATATGAATAAAACACATAGAGTAGAATATTTCTTTTAGAAACTAAGAGGTGGTAATACAGGCGTTCACTCTAAATTTCCTTTAACTTTGGTTTGAAAGTGTTTATTATATAATATTGGAGAAGAGTGCTGTAAACTGCTTGTATAGGCAGTCCTCACTTTGCACAGTTCTGATATACATAGAATTCAGCCACTATGGTTTGCTTAACTAACAGCAATCCCTCAGCAATACAATTTGAATTTCAGTTGTTATAGTATGTGAACTGAGTAATTGCATAAAATACAAACATCACTTCCAGCTCTTTAATCCACAAATGGATGTAAATAACAGATGTGCAGGAAAATTAATGATCAATCACCTCTATTCTTGGTGACTGGTCATCTTATAAGATGCCTCTTAGTACATCTTATTGAGTTCATACACAGACAACAAAGTGTGTGGCAGTGTTGCCTCTTTGTCTCTCAGTGGTAAACCCATGTGATATTTTTAGAAAATAAATAATGGAAAGAGGAAATTGTCCAACAAAGATGAAAGGGCAGCAAAGAAGTACAAAGTAATAACTCTGGAAATAAAATTCTAATAGAGTTTTATTAGAAGAAATAGAGTTATATAAGAAATAGCTGACTGTGGGAATACTGGCATGACATGTTTGAGAGACTCCAGGTATGCAGCCAGAGAAACAGTAAAGACAAAGTTATTGACATAATGTACTAGGAAAGTGGTTGTCAGGGAAAGGATGAAGATGTCCCAGAAGGAGTGAGTCAGAAAAAAAAAAAAACTTACATTAAAGGAATGTTTAGCGGTATTTCACAACATTTAAAGCACAAAGGAGAAAATGTTTGAAGTTAATTTAAACAATGCAAGTATCATAACATGATCTATATGGTGAGAAGGCAGAAACTCTTCAAGCTATTATTGATGCTTTTTTTTAAACAAAGAATTGAAACACCTTAATTTTCAATGTTTCTCATGTTTTAAATTTCAGAGTACTAACTATATCTTTAATTATTCTTTCATTTCTCTATATGTTTATAAGCAACAGTAAAATGTATTTTAATGTTTTGACGAACAGTTTTAAAAATCATAGAACTATTAGATTTTCCCCTTTGGTTATCAAAATTGCCTTGCAGTTTTTATGGATCAGTAGTAATCTTTATAGTCAAGTACTGCTGTGCAGAGCAAGGACAGCCTATATACTAAAAAAAAAAAACAAACAGACTTGAATATCACTGGCTACGGAGAAAAGTGAGAGTGAAAGCTTTCTTGTGTCCGATGTCTACAAAAATGTGAAGGAGTCAAGTTTAGATCAAGATTCTTTTCCTAGTAAAATTCTATTATTTTTCAAAGGGAAGTAGTTTAGATGTCATCTCCACTGTGAAGGCTCCCCTGAATCCTTTCCCCTCCCAAAGAGATGACTGATGGTTCTGTTCTGTCTGCACCTAGTACACACCTCAGGAAGAATAAATAAATCATTTAAGTTAACATAGAAAGAGAGTGCTAGGCCTGGGATTGGGTCTGAACAGGTATTTTGACATGTTATTAAAAAAAAAAGAAAAGAAAGGAGAGAAAATGAATATTAACCATATCATAATACTGAGAATTATAACATTGTAATATCAAATAGTGCTGAAAAATTCAAGGAAAAGAGGTAAATATCAAAGAAATGGGATATTTTATATGATGTCTACCTTACCAGTGTGGTGTGAATTTTAAAAATATTTTCTCTATTTTTGGTAAGTTTTCTTTATTTTGAAAATTAATGGAATAAAGTATACACAATTTATCGACTATTAGAACTTCATGAAATATTGTTTCTTTTTGAAATAAGATGTAATTATTCATTTTAAATTATTTTTTGGGCTATTAATAACATAATTACTCCCATATTTTTTGTTTTTAGCATCTTCACAGTCTGATTTAAATATTCTTTATAGTCAACCATTCTGTGACATTATTTTGGCTATAGTGTTTTAAAAGTAGTAGCTGATTGTGTTTTTATTCATTATAAGAGTAAATATACCCTTAAATTATAATTTATTTTTTTATCACGGAAAAATATACATAATATAAAATTTCCATTTTAACCATTTTTAAGTGTGCAATTCAGTAGCTCTAATTACATTTGCAGTGTTGTGCAAATATCACAACCATCTATTTTCATAACTTCTTCACCACCCTAAACAGAAATTTGTACCTATTAAATTATCACTTTCCATTTCCCCTTCAGCCCCAGATCCTGGTAACTTATAACCTATTTCTGTCTCTATGGATTTTTCTATTCTAAATATTTTGTATAAGTGAAACCATACAATATTTGCCCATTGTGACTGCGTTTTTCACTTAGCATAATATTTTTAAGGTTCATGCATGTTGTAGCATGTTTCAGAACTTCATTCCTCCTTATGCCTTGATAATGAGTTTGTTTTTGAGGAATTTGATCAAATCATATTAACTGTGAAAATAGATATGTATTCATTATTGATAATAACATGCTACATTTTTGTTTGCTATAACTTTTCCCCCCTTTTTTTCTGCTATGGGGTAGCAAACATTGTTATTTTATTGGTAATCTCTTTTGTTTATACTTCATTAAGGATTCTTTTACTCAGTTTATTTTTCATATTCACTTTTATACCATGTAGATATCTTCACTATTTTGTCCTTCACTGGCACCTATTCTCACTAATAAGCTAGTATTACTATGGTTTTATTTTTGCCATTACATTTCATCTATGATTTCTATGAGCCTTGCCAAAAAAGAAACATATTCAGAAAACTGCCTTACCCAGGAAGCAGTTAGTATGCAAAACATTCTATTAATGTTTTTATATTTACCTTAGCTTAGAGTTTTAGCTTCCAGTAGAATCAATTGCATATCATGGTTTCTTTTTCCAATTAACATTTCACATGCAATCAAATTTCCCTATCTTTACAAATTCTTCTGCTCTTTGAGGTAGCCTTTCTGCTTTACTCACAGCAGAAATAGAGTTATATTTTATCAACCTAAAGAATGCAGATGGGCAGCCCCACCTCCTTTTTGAAGACATCATCAATTCTTCTCCCTTACTCCCTGGCAAGATTTTGCATTATTCCCATTTATACTTTACAATGGAAATATTGATTTGGCACAAAGAAGACATTCAATACATTCTTAATGAATGGATCAATGAAGATGCTCACAGCAAAATCCAGGGAAATCCTCATGCTGTGCAGTGGATTGTGTACTTCTCTTATATTCCTAGTGCAATGATTTTATTAACTTCCTATCCATAAACAGAAATAAACTTAATCTTAACAAGTTTTAAGTGAAAAATGAAGCCATCCTAAGTTATGCAAAATATTCTTTATACTTGGTTCCCAAGAGTGGTTCAAGAATCCCCTATTTCTCCATTCTTGTGGTGAATATTATTTCTGATGTCTAGTGGCCAGGGATTTCTCCTTACCAAATCGATTTCTGGAAGTGTGACCTTGTAAAAATCATGTAATTTCTCTCATTTCTGTTTCTCATTTCAATATTAGTGAAATATTGAGAATAATGTCTATGTTTTATTGAGATTTAAATGTAATACCAATATTTCATTTATTGGCTTTTTTCTTGAAATGCAGGCATTCCTTGTATATTTTAGATATTAGATATTTAGTGGTTTAAGACATGGCACATACTTCTCTGCCTATGATCTTTCTGTTTTCTTTTCACAATACTTTATATTTTCTTGCTAACACTTACTCTTCTTACCTCCTATAGAAACTCTCTTGAATTGTTTCTCTTCAGAGTACTACCCCTCTGAAAAGGGGGAGGGTGTATATATCCATAAATGCAAAAATATCTTTTCATACATCCAGAAACTATCTTTGCTTGTTAAATATATAAGAACCCGTATGACTGAGAATATATTTATTGTCTTTCACATTTAAAGAAAAGTTTGGTGTACAAAAAATATCTAGGCTTAAATTTAAATGTCTTTATTCTTTTGAAAATATTATTTGCTTGTTCTCTCATATTTGGTGAGTTAATCGGATAGGCAATAGACATTTTCAATGTTGCTTTTGTAATGTCTGATGTCAATATGACTCATTTCTTTTTAGGGTATCAGCTCTCTGGAATCTTTTAATAATTTTCTCCTGGTCTTTAGAGTTTTTAAGTGTTCCTCTCAAGAGTAGTCGTGCCTTTTTCTTATATATCCTGTTTGGCACTTTTTAACCCTTTAAATTTGAGGACTTTTATCTTTTGTTAGTTCTATGTCTTTTTTGTCCTAGTTTTTAGTTCTTTTTATGTTCTTTTGTTCTTTTATGTCTTAGTTTTTAGTTCTTTTGTTAGAATTAGTCCATGTCATTTTTTCATCAAATCTCTCTCTCTCTCTCATTTGTTTATGTCATTTATTTCCTTGATGTTGGCATTTTTACTTCTCCATAGCACTTAACATTTTAAAATATATTTTCCCTGGATTTGCTACTTCCTTCTGCCTATGGAAGTGTTTGCTGACTGGACCTTCCAACTTACTGTTTGCCTTTAGTTGTTTCCATTCTGCTGTTTGTCCTCCTTTTCTTTTTTTAAAAAATTGAAATATTACAAGCACCATTAACAATGTATATAGTACATATGAACATATATATATACATATCTATGATATATTAATTTGTTGTTTCTAACACACACACACACACACACATAACTTCTTATTTCTATTTTAAGTTACCAATATCCTCCCTTGAATTTCCAAGGCTGCTTATGATGTCCAATTTCACTTCTTTATCTTTTGTTTTATGATTTATAATTTATGTCACAAACATAGCTCAAGTGGATAACTTAACTTTATAAAAAGTACACTTTAAGGTATTTGAGAAACATATATTTCCTTTGTCTGAAAATCTGTTTCCCCTCAATGTATCCTTGAACTTTTCTATGAATGTGTATTTTCTTTTTCCTTTTGGTTAGGAGTCTAATTGCTTCATTATATTTAGCGGTTCTCCACCCTGGACTCTCATTAAATTCATCTGTAAATATATTTAAGAAATCAATCCTTGATCAGGTAAATTTCAAAATCTGAGGATAGTCTATGGGCATCAAAATCAATTTAATTAAACTATTTATGATGCAGGATTTATTGTTGACCACTGCTTCCTTTTTCTACCTTCATTCATTAAGGAAAGGGATGCATTATACTCTGAAAACAAAACAAAACAAATATGTTTTCCCCTCTGATCCATGTATAATATCAATGGGAATAAGATTATCTAAAAGAGCAATGTTAATCTGAATCTCTCTTCTGTAAGTGATCTAGCATCTTGTTTGGAAATTTAGTTTTTCATATGTTCTTCTGACTGCAGGTATTCCACGCTTGTGTGTGTACATGTATATACCTATTTCCTTCAACCTTCCTATAAACATAGGGATCTTTTTCTTCACTTTATTTTTGTATCTTAGACAAGAGTATATCAGACATATGTGTTTAACTGGGTCTATTTGAAATTAATGAAGAAGACCAAAAGAAGAGGGAAAAGGTGATGTTCATATAGGCAGATGCTAGTGTGCTCAAGCTTTCCTGCCTTAAGTTTACCTAGCAAAGAATAAGAGAAAGGAGAGAACTCTAAGGTTTTCTTATTTATCAGCAATGCTTACTTAATGTTGTTTATAATGGGTTTATTTATTTATTTATTTATTTGGTTGTGCGGGATCTTAGTTGCAGCAGGTGACCTCCTTTGTTGCGGCAGGCGGGCTCCTTAGTTGCGGCAGGTGAGCTCCTTAATTGTGGCATGCGAACTCTTAGTTGCGGCATGCATGTGTGATCTAGTTCCCTGACCAGGGATCAAACCCAGGCCCCCTGCATTGAGAGCATGGTGTCTTATCCAGTGTGCCACCAGGAAAGTCCCAATTCTGTTTATCGTGTTTAATGTCACCTGTCCAGATGTCTTAAACTATTAACATAATAAATGACCAAAAGAAACTGTCATTTAAAAGCTACTCACTGCCCCTCTATCCGAATGGAGATAGAAAACATTTTTTAAATTATTTTCTTTTTTTATGAAAAATAAAAGTGGCTTCTGTCAGATAAGTGAACATAGGAACCTGGAGTAGGATATTAGCAACCATTAATTGTTTGAGACAAACTTTATTCCAAATGCTCCTTTATTTAATCAACACAGAAGAGAGACCATGACCCAAACAAGACTTTAAATTATATTTATTTATTCCATCATTTTTACTCTTTGTAATTTTAATTAATTGATTTCTTTCAGCTGATGAGTGATCCCAATTAGGCAAATAAACAAATAGGGCTGGATATCTTGGGGGCAAAGTCTGAGTCTTTTTCTTTTCCATAGATATCAGGCAACAGTGTTTTTTTTTCCGAAATTTCACAGTAATACTATGAATTAGTCACTGTAGTCTCTTCTTTACAAATGAGAAAATTCAAATTTAGTGATATTAATTAATTACTTTTTGGGTTCACACAGCTAATAGGTTGCTGATATACTCTATAGATACTCTATACTAAAGAAGTAGGATATTCTCTTGAAAACAACCAAAAAGATCTTCTAAGGATATATATGTTGGTGCAAATAGTCTTGCTTTAGTACTAAAAGAGGTAAATGCCATTAAATCTATCGAGATAAAAAAAAAAAAAATTAGTGAGAGAGAGTTTAGTGTCTCCTGGAAAAAAATGTTCCATTGCATCAAATCTATCTATATGAATGTGCCACCAAAATGAATATGAACGTATACACACTTTGTAATATTTCATCTAGAATTATATAACTTTCTGTTTGTTCCTTGATCCTGTTGAAGAGACATCACCATCACAAGTGATGGAGGAGGAATAGTTTTTGTATTTTGTACAAATGTTGGAGTGGAGTCACCTGGCACTTGTACAATATTAGCATAATACATAGGGCTAATATTCTGTTTGAGATACTGATAGGATTGAAAATGTAAAACAGGTGGCAGAATCTGTATGAAGATCAAACTTTGAGAATATATATATATATATATATATATATATATATATATATATATATATTTTTTTTTTTTTTTTTTTTTGGCCATGGCGCACAGCTTGTGGGATCTTAGTTCCCCAACCAGGGAATGAACCCATGCCCTAGGCAGTGAAAGCATGGATTCTTAACCATTGGACCACCAGGGAAGTCCTAAGAGAATATTTTAGTTTTACTTTTTTCTTTTAAGAAGAAGGAAATTCATTCCCCCTAGGTTAATGTCAGACATTATGTGTGTATCAGATGTAACTCTGAACCAATCAAGAAAGCCAGAGTGGAAGAGATTTGGGTTTAATAAAATAATCTTCCCAAGTATGACAGAGTAGATTAGTCATTAAGTCATTCAGCCATCAAGAGAGAAGGGTACTTAGAAGATAGGTGAAAAAAACACAAGTCCTACTCCCACTCTCTTTCTCTCCACAATCCGTACCCTCGCCTCCATTTACTTATAATAGCTTGGAAAAGAGGGTTAGTTTACTAAGCTACCTTCTGATCCAATGAAGGGGATCTGAGAGGACATAATAAAAGCTCTGCACCATATCCGTAAATCGATGCTGACCTGCTAGAGGTGCAACGACTTGCTAGGAAAGCACTCTAAGAAATAAACCCGCTAAGGCTACCATGGGCTAGAAGTCTGGAGGAGCCCTCGGAAAAGACTTATTGTCTAAACGAATTCATTACCTGCATGTGGGCTATCACTCAAATCCTCAGAGAGAATAAATATCCATTCAATTAAAATTGACACTCTGGAGATAGGTGTCGTCAATGAAAAATCTGGGTTATTGGTGGCACTCATTTTGTTTTACAATGCCGAGAAAATAGCTGCCTTTTAAACTTTTGTAACTATTATAAACAGTGTTTCATTTGGTAAATTTAGTTATAACGTAGCTTTTCTAGAAAAATAATTAAACTATATATACACAAAACATTGCCACAGTCAAGATAGTGAACATTTCTTTCACCCCCAAATTCCCTCATGTCCACTTATGGTCCCTCCTTCCTGTCTCTTCCTGCCTCTCTCCTGCTTAAGCAACCACCAATCTGCTTTCTGTCACCATAGAGTAGTTTGCATTTCTCAAATTTTATGGAAGTGGACTATGATCTCCTTTTTGTCTGGTTTCTTTCACACAACATAATTATAACAAAATTCATCCATGTTGCAGTGTGTATCGATAGATCATTTATTTTTATTGCTAAGAAAAGTTTCCACTGTATGAATATTACACAAGTTGTCAGTCCTGCTGTTGATTGACATGTGGATTGTTTCCCTTTCTTGTCTATTACAGATGAAGCTACTATGGCTATCTAATGTAAAAGTCTTTGTAAGGATGTATATATAAAATCTCCCAAGGCAGTAAGCTAAGGCAACTGTAGGGCCCTATTGGTTACTTCCCTCCTCTCAGGGATCATTGTTCTTCACTTCTCGATGGCTAGATTTTTTTTAATATATAAATTTATTTATGTATGTATGTATGTATTTATTTATTTATTTATGGCTGTGTTGGGTCTTCATTGCAGTGTGCGGGCTTCTCATTGCGGTGGCTTCTCTTGTTGCACAACAGGGGCTCTAGGCACGCAGGCTTCAGTAGTTGTGGCTCATGGGCTCTAGAGAGCAGCCTTGGTAGTTGTGGAGCACGGGCTTAGTTGCTCTGCGGCATGTGGGATCTTCCCTGACCAGGGCTTGAACCCGTGTCCCCTGCATTGGCAGGCGGATTCTTAAACCCTGCGCCACCAGGAAAGTCCCTGGATGGCTAGATCCTGAAAACCATTTTTTCATATATTTTGTTGTTGTTATTCTATCAAATGGGAGGATAAATCTGATCCCTTTTACTTTATTTTTTTTCTGAAATAAAGTTCCACAAAGTGTTTTCTGTTTTTCAAATTATGTGTATTTCAGTGATACAGATGGTGGGACCTTGTTCCAGGACACTAATGATCTTCATAGAGATCCTCCTATTGGCTTTTACCATAAACTCTAACAGTGTCATATCCTGTCACAAACATCACATTACATCAGAGTCTCCATGTTGCATAGGTCAATAGGCAGTGTGCTTGCACTCCAGCTTGGACCTGCTGTAGGGTGTGTTGCTCTCTATCGCACTCAAAGCTGACAGCCTTCTTTGTCACTCGGTAATTGGGTTGGAACAATATTCTCAGGTCTGTGACAAGTTGTTGCTACTACCTGAAGAGACCTACCAAGAATTTCCCTTTCCTTCCTAGTGGAGGGAAATTTGAGATACAGACAATGATTTGTCTTCTATTTGGAGGGAAGTTTTCAGCATTTCCAAATTATTAACTCACTAAAACTTTATCTCCTTCTAAATCTTCTTAGGATTTATCTTTCAATCTCTGGAGCATATATATCTCATCAAGACCTTTACTATATGTACTTATCCATCATTTGGTCCCAATAACACAGTATAATCAAAATAGTGGATACTTTGTTACTCTGGGGACTGAACATATGATCCAGTTCCTTTTGAACTAAATTTCTTCACACGCGAGAGAGTTAATGTAGTTCTGAGGCAAGAATATGATTATATATTGCTGTCTATCTCATATGATTTTGAACTCCTTTTGATTATTCTTTCTCATTGGGAAAGAAAAGGTGAATGACTGTACACCATATATCCTAATCCATGTTGACTGGTAGAAGAGCTTTCAGTAGGACTTCACCTTGGTTGAGTTTGTGTAGTACCCTGTCATCTTCCAGATCCATTTGGTTTGTAGGGAACAAAAGAGTGAATTAAATGAGCATGCAATGGGATACACCATCACTGAATTATATGGGTCTTTATGGTTAGTGATATACAGAGCCATTTCCCCTCGATATGATATGGTTTTGATCTCCTCTCTTGGACAACAACTTGGGTGATTTTAGAGACTTCTACTTGGCCTTCCCAACTAATTAGCTCTTTATTCATAGGCCAAGAATTTTACATGGTGATTCTGCCAACCATAAAATGTATCCATTCCAATTATGTACTGGGAGACCAGAAAAATGAGCACTGAGAAGTTCTATTGACCTACTGACTCACCATATGCCAGACCAGACATGGTTCTCTCTTTGTTACTAAATCAATATATTATCCCTCTGTGGTGGGCAGAATAAAGGCACCCTAAAGCTGTCCATGTCCTAATCACTAGAACCTGTAAATATCTTGTTATATGGTAATAGGGAATTAAGGGGGCAGATGAAATTAAGGTTACTAATCAGCTGACCTGGAGACAGGATAATTATCCTGGATTATCTGGGGGGACCCAGCGTTATTAGAAGAATCCTTAAAAGTGGAATAAAGAGGCAGAGTCAGTCAGAGGAGACATGACGACATTTTGGAATCAAGGTCAGAGAAATATGTGTGAATGCAGCCATGCGTTGCTGGCTTTGAAGATGGCAGAAGAGGGTCGTGAGCCAAGGAATGTGGGTGGCCACTAGAAGATGGAAAGGCAAAAAAATGCATTCTCTCCTAAAGCCTTCAGAAAGGAACACAGCCTTGGCAATAACCTTGATGAGTATGGTAAGATGTATTTCAGACTTCTGACCTCTAGAACTGTAAAATAATAAATTTGTTTTCCTTTAAGCCACCAAGATTGTAATAATGTGTTACAGCTGCCATAGGAAACTAATATACCCCTTTAGTAGGAGACCATGATGATATTTCATTTCCCGTGTAGTAATGTCAACTTTAACCCTCTATTCACAGTGCTCAAAATATCTGAATATTTACCTTTCTCCAGTTTACAGATACTCTTGTAAAGGCTGTATCTCACTTTGGGAAAGAATAAATTGGATCATTACCAGATTCATTTGCTATGGCATTGTATGATCCTTTCTTCTGGGGAGTTGGACATGCCTTTAGTCACTGGGTTCTGAGTCTGAAAACTGCATTAAGTTAAAAAAAAAAAAAACTGGACAAGTTATTGTGATTGTTTTTAACTGGGTCAGCTGCATTCCATCCCTTGAACCATACATCCTTGATTTCTTCCTATAGATGAAGCACTAGCTTTGTTGAATATGCATCATTCTTGCCCTAAGCTTGCTCTCTTTTTTTTAACCACCCTCAAAACTCATTGCAGGTCAGGCACCCCTGGATGCCAGTTGTATGCTGCTACTCATTAAAATAATTTAGCTCATCTTACTTCTGATTAATAATCACCACATTCTGACATCTATGATTTTATTTTGTTTTATTTTGTTTCTTTATTTGTTTTGAGGCAACACCTGTTTTTCTGTTTCTGTTCTTTTATTTATTTATTTTTGGTTCCATTCAGTCTTTGTTGCTGCATGTGGGCTTTCTCTAGTTGCGCGGAGCGGGGGCTACTCTTCATTGTGGTGCGTGGGCTTATTGTGGTGGCTTCTCATTGCAAAGCACGGGCTCCAGGCACGCGGGCTTCAGTAGTTGTGGCACTCAGGCTCAGTAGTTGTGGTTCACGGGCTCTAGAGCTCAGGCTCAGTAGTTGTGGCGCACAGGCTTAGTTGCTCCACAGCATGTGGGATCTTCCCGGGCCAGGGCTCGAACCTGTGTACCCTGCATTGGCAGGTGGATTCTTCATCACTGCGCCACGAGGGAAGTCCCTGACCTCTATGATTTTAGAGATCTATTTCCTCATTGTTATCAGGGAATCCAAGTCTGCAACAACATCTCATCCCTTCAGCCCTCACTTACAGAGATGACCCACTAATGGCTTTGTCAGCAATGTTGGTGCCCCTCTCAGTTGTGTTCTACTAATCATTATGGTAAACGTGTTGCCCCCCCAGGTCCTACCACAGATCATAGTCGGGGGGATGCATTTCCTGGTCTTATATAGCATTCTATTTTCTCAGGACACTTCTTCCACTTTCTTCCCTGGTCTTATATAGCATTCTATTTTCTCAGGACACTTCTTCCACTTTCTTCCCTGGTCTTATATAGCATTCTATTTTCTCAGGACACTTCTTCCACTTTCTTCCGCAGTAGTTTTGCCATTTCTCTCTCACTTAGTGCGGATCATCACTTCTTGCAAACTTTCAAATGCCATCTTGCAGCCTGTTTACACTGGCTCCTGAGATTTTGTCATGGGGTTAAGTTCTGTATCATGGGGGAGAGCTTTCATACTGTTAAACTCTCCTTTATCCTACTTTATATTCTGCCGTCTCCCCTTGTTCTGGCCACCCCAGAATCTAGTCCCATGCCTACTCTGTTAGATACTGTCAATCAATGTTGACTAGGTCCTGTGGCCCCTTCATGGCATAGTTACTCTTCTCCTTTGCTGATCCAGCATTTCCATGACAGGGATATATTTTGATATGACCTTAGTTAATGGCCTGATGGCCGGGAGGAGAGGTGAAGGCAAAGGATGCATCCTGTCTTGTAAGAGAGACGTTTCTGCTTTATCTTCTAGTAAGAAGGGAGCCCTTCACTTTTACAGGAAGGAGTGGACTGCCTTTGCATGCCCAGAAGGTACAAGAAATCCTGGGTTTCAGTAATTTTATGTACACAACCTAGTTGTTCCCAACCCAAATTTCACAATCACATGTCACCTTAGGAACTTGACATTTTTATAGCTGACCTGTTCTCTGTGATCATTCAACTTTCTTCTAAGCTCTCTTAACACTGTATTTTGCCCTGGACTTGATCCTCACATTTTTTCTGCCCTGGGAGTACAGGAGATGAGAGTTTCTTTATAAGCTGCCAATTAAGCCCCCTGGATTACACATTTTCTTCCAGATTTTGATTAATCACCCGAGCCTTCCACTGTTTTTCTTCAGTGCCTTGACAGCTCCCAGATAGAGCCATCTGATTCTTTCGTCTTTACAATGAACACTTCTCACAATTGCACAAACATCTAAGATAAAACACCCATCACATACTTTTCTCCACTTCTATCCATGCAATTTACCAGTAGTGAAAACTTTACTAGTTGCCCTAGAGCAACTTTGTAGTTGTACTACAGAATGATTTGGGCTATAATGGTGTTCTACCTTCAACTGGTGATAAGAATTTCACTGTCGGTCTGCTTGCAGACTTTCCACTTCCAAGGCCACATTTCAGGGTCTTCTTCCTAGGACCACACTTGGCTCAAAATCTCTGAGATTTGGTTCCCTGGGAAACAGATTCTGAGGTGGAGATTTCCTTGCAGATCCACTTAGTTGAATGCCCTCTGAACTGTTATCTGCAAGGAAGAGAAGGAGGGGGGGGGACACAAGATGGAGCAGAGAGATAACTTTGACCGTGATGCAATTACAACAAGATCTTTAGCTGGCTGATAACATAGAGAGCTCTGATTTCTGTCTTAGAGACTCCCCAGTTGAGCCAGTGTGGCTGGTCCTTCATATTCCCATATCAATCAGTCATGGGAGTGTACTGTCCTGGGGAGGTGTTGTAACCTTTGGTGAGGGAGCTCCCGTGGGTTTGGAAACAGCAGCAACACTTGTGTCTATGGAGTCAGGAGCAAACAACCTGGACAGTGGGGCCATGAGCGTTTACATCTTGGAAGGCAGATCTGAAATGTGCACACAGAACCACTCCAGGTACAAATGGTGCTCTTTCTTTTTTCTCATAACAGATGGGAAATTGTCAATTTACTATATTATTCAGTTTCTGAGAGTGATGTTTGATATGCCTCTGCTATTCAACAGTATTTTCTATGTCTGCTAAATCAGTTTGAGATCCATTAAAGATCCTCTGCAGTTTGGCCTCATTCTACATTTTTTATCCTTATCATTCAGTATTATTCTTACAATAAGCATTATTCTCCAGCCAAACTGGGCTACATCCAATTTTCCCTTCACTGTCTCCAAGCTACTGTTTGTACTGCAGTTATCTCTCCGGAGTAATCTTGTTTCTTATATTTATATATGTTTAAGACACCTAACTATAGTTTACAGCTGAGGCACTGACAATGTATATATCTTATTTCTGAACAATAAAAACTTGAATTATTAAGTCACTGAGGTGATCAGTTACAAAGAGGGACGTAAACTAAAACAAGCAGAATATTTTTAAAATAAAAACAATTGATCACCATTAATTGGGAGATGTTATTTCAGTGACTAATTCTGTCTAATAGAAAGGAAGATGATAGATTAAACCAGACAGAACACATTTTGGTGGTCAGTTTATTTTCCAAGCTGTATAAATGATAGTGGTAGCATGGGCTTGGGGTATTGGGATATTTAATTACATTTGTAAGAGATAATTAGTCACTGCATATAGTACAGTGAGGATAATATAAACCCTGCTAGATATTTTAACAAATTGAATTTTATACAGGGATTTGTAACCCCAGAACTGGAGACACGGAAGTATACACAGAGACTACTTAGGTAACCCAGAAATAATAGCTGTACAGAGCAGCCTCTATTCCTAGGACTGAGGAAACAAAAGGATGGTTTGATATTATCAGAATCTAGAGGCTCAGTGGAGGTTCCTCCTGGAAGTTACATCCAGATCTCTCAGAGAGCAGAAAAATTCACCTGCTTATCACAGTGGGGCTGGCTTGTGGAGTGCTGTTGGTGAAGCACCTTTGCTGTGGCATATCTGACAGTAACATCAGGAGTACACCAAGTCAGATGTCATTCTGCTCCTCCGGCTTTCGTGTTGCTCTGTGCCACCTGTTAGCAAAAACTGGTCAGAAGTCAGCTGGGGAAGAGAGCAGTAATTTGCAGAGTCGCAGCCCCAAGGTCACAAAGCAGGATATAGAGGGATATATTTGGAGCAGAGAGAAGCCAGTTCATAATAGGCCCAGGGTTGCATGCGATCAGGTCTGGTAAAGGACACACATGTTCTCTGTAATAGTCAAGGCAGAGTTCAAATGGACACCGTCATTAATTTTGGCACACTGCTGAACTGTGAACCTCAGGGGTAAATGGTTTGAACTTCTATTCTCTTGTAAGGTTATCCTCTTAAATTCCACTTCATGTCAGGCTTCTTTACTTTCAGGATAGAGCACTTTATTCACAATTTTGCTGCAATAAAATAAAGTATAGCTTCATGATTCCCAAGAGGTTAATTTATTTCAGTGTGTCTACTCCCTTTTCAACGTATGGATGGCTACCATGAATGCATTGTATTCTTGACAACATTCCAGTCTTTACCTACTACTAATCTGTAAAACAGATTTTTTACTGTTTGAGCATGCATTGTTTAACAGCTACAAAGATTAATGTCCATTATATATTCCACTTCAATTTATGCAAAATATAAGATTTGTATGAATGCACAATAACTCTTACTTTATTAAAAAAACATATTTGTCCATGGAGAAACATTTTAAATAGAGTCCATGTTTATGCAGAAAATAATTCCACCCACACATATTTTACACCTTTCATTGCAGAATGCAGGAAACCTTTAAAGCTGCATATTCTACAGAAATAGCGTTTTATTAATAAAAAGTTCACAACCATGAACAACAATCAAATACATTTCCAAAAATGTACCACATATTGATACAGATTATAATGTTTGAGAAGGAGAAATCACATTCAGAAATACTTCTTGAGTTAAACAGTGTAAAGAACTGCTTTTCTTATTAAAATCCTCAGAATTTTCTTTTTTTTTTGACCTGCCTCATTTTTCAACTCTTTAGTGTGAGTTCTAAAGGCTTAATGGATCTGTTTAAATTTAATTTTATATGCATGAAATTATAGCAAATACAAATTGCCTTAAAAATATAGGTGCATTTCATCTTGGAAATAGCCAGTCTTCCAGGATTAGCAAGACAAAAAAGAAACTTAGAACAGACATGAACATTAACTGTCCAAAGGAGAATAAACAAGGTTATTTACTCAGAGCTTGCTATAGCAGGGGAGTCAGCCCCCATCACTTGTATTTGGCAATAGCTCCAAGGCAGGCAGAGAACTGGGAACATTTTTAAATGGAAAAAAAAAAAAGCACTGGATGCGTCACAAGTAGAAGCTGTTGGCACGAGGACTTTGGAGGTAGGCTAAGCAGAAGAGCGACATCCTACGTGCTTGGTTAGGGGAACCAATGTGCTTTCTCTGGTTAGGTCCTAAATTGGAAGCAGAGGCAACAATTAGAGAAGTTGGCAGTTGCTGACCAAGTCCTGGCAGATTGGTGTCAGTTGTTGCAAAGGTTGTGGTTTGGTTTCCCAGCTGGTTGCTTGCTGCAGAGGCTATGGGTCAGTGTTTGATTTCTATATATGGTCCAGCCATTGTTCATTTGTATCTTCAGTCTCTCACAGCCCAGCACTTACTTCTTTGAAAAAGGAGGGCTCGACCCTGAATAAACTGAAACAATCTCACGGGATATCAGTAACCGAGAATAATTGTCGTATATTGGAATCGGGAAAGCTGGCTCCTCAATAGTTTATTTTAAAGAAAGATCTATCAGACTTTTGAATCTGAGGATTTGGAAGGAAATTTTCTTATAATGAGCTTAGGAAAGCAGCATGAGTACGCAGTCCTTTGTTTTCAAATAAAAACAGAGAAGATGTGATTGCCAGGCATAACACAAGAACCAGTATCAAGAAATAGAAAGACCAATATGAATGCACAGAAAAAATGACCGTATTTTCCTTCTAAAATGTATAATGGAGAAAATTTAGGAAACAAAAACATCAAAAACAACAGCAACAAAACTTCAAAAGATTCTAATTGTTATACTCATAAGGATTACAACTATATTTTACCTTGAAGGGTGAAATAAGAGGATGTGAAAAACCCACAAAATGCTAAAATCCAACAGAATGACATGAAGATAAAATTGAAAAACATCAGTTAGATCCTAAAGCCAAACAATAAGAGAATGATATACAAGAGAACAATTAGAAAAAGTGTCTTAATATAGCAATTGACTAATTTGAGTGCCCCACCCATCAAAATATATTATATAATATTTTATATATCTATATCTATCCACCTACCTATTTGAGAGAGAGAGAAGTTGAGAGACAGAGAGAGAAACCAATGGAGACTGAGACACAGAGACACAGAGAGAAAGAGAGATTAAGTCGAAAGACACTCTACTCAGGGAGATGTAGGCAAACCTCCTTGAAAACGACACTTGAAGGGGAAATGCAAGAGATGAATAGGAGTTAAACTAGTTCAGGGGAGGGGATAACTAGTTCTTTACGAAATAGCATGATAATAGTTTACAGGACAGCAGAGATGGGAGTGAACCCGGCATGTTTAAGTCACTCAAAGAAAACCAGTATCTGTATCAGAGGCAGCAATAAAATGGGTAATAAATAAGTAGAGGAAGGCAGTGATTAAATAATACTTTGTTGGTTAAGATTTCAACACTTCCCCTAACAGTAACGGAAAATGATGTAATTCTCAAATAAAAGAGTGGAGAGGTGAGCAACGTATTATAAAGAATTAACGTTACTCATTACAGAGAAATGATGGGACTAGAGAGAGAATCCAGGGCAGAAGAAATGGAGATTAGTGGCTGCATGATACTATTTTGAAGATAAAATCAGTAGAACTTTAAGATTGATGATTGGGGAGGATTTAGGGAAAGAGGTAAAGCACAATTTGCTGCTCTGGGTGCACAAGAAGAGAATCAGTTACAGGCTGCTGATCATGAAAATTGTAAATGTCTTGTAAATATGCCAATGAGATTGGTCAGAAAAAGAAGTAGGGTGATATACAAGTAATGATAAATAAAAATGAAACATACTAAAATGTTCAATGTTATTGAGTATTAAGATAATTGGTAGGTTTTCATTTTCTTGAGTTTTATTTTTTTGTTATTAGTGAATTTTAATGGTCCCTCAAAAACATTTTTAATGAGTAAACATCATTTTTTTTTTACACTAGGTCCTTGTTGGTTATCTATTTTAAATATAGCAGTGTGTACATGTCAATCCTAAACTCCCAATCTATTTTAAAGATATACTCAAGAGGGATGCAGTGAAGTTTAAGTAAACAAAGAAAAAAACTGAAGCGTTCTTAAAAAAATTTTTTTTAACTCAAAGAAGTTGCTCAGTAAATAATATTGCATAAGGGCAGTAAAGGGAAAATTGTAGAAGCTTTGAAATGAACCAAAAGATTATGGAATGTCTTCAATGAAACACAAGGCATTACCAAGCATGGCCTTTTGGGTTATTCTGATTCTATGGGAGTTCTGAGCCTTCCCTTGTCTTTGAGATCTTTTTAAAACTGTTAGTAACCTAATCATTGTTATTGACAGAATGCAAATTGTTTCACTGAAACACAGTTGATTAGCTATTAGCACCTTATGGATATTGACACTTTTCCCACCTTTGCACTTATTTGTACATTCATTCAGCATCCCTAATGCTTTTATGGGTGTCTGCCTTTGGAATCTTCTCTGAAATACTGGTTACATCTTACTTGCTCCCTTTTCATTAGAGTTAAATACAACTTTTGACACGTGAATATTTTATATTTTTACAAGAATCAAGATTTTTAGAATAATAATCTCTTTACTTTGAAGTATACATTTTTATTTTGAAAACTTCTTTTAATTTTACTTTAGAAATAAAGGCTTATTTTTATAGATATAAAACACACAGACATATGTAAATACCTGACAAATCTTCCTCTGAGGATTTTAAAGACATACAATTCCAAGTAGCCTATGGACAGCACATCATTTCTTTAAGACAGACTCCAATATTGTTGCATTTCAATGTCTATGGAACACAGAAAACTTGTTCAATTTAATTTTCAATTGCAGGCTGTGATGTTTCTTTGTGGCATTCTTCAGAAGAATATTCAAGAGGTGCTTTCCATCACTACACCTTTTAGAGTTCTTCTTTTTGTCTATAAATCTAATAAGTAACCTCCTAAAGAAGTAAAGGAATAACAGCCTACTTCAATTTTCTCCGTGATGTTTCTGTCATAGAAAAATTGGCATAAAGCAGATCCCACTTCCTCATTGGTTCTATAAGTGCTGATTTCACTTGGACTAAACCAAAGCTCGTTCTTTTGCATTAGAAACTGTTATCCAAGTATATTGAAAAAAAATTTAGGTCCAGTGCAAGCTTAGCTAGGGAGAGAGATGTATATCACAATTGGCTTGTGATGCCTCGTCCAAGTTATTGTGAGTCTCAACATCTAATTATAACTGTCTTTATAAATAATACAGAATCATTAAGGTTAATACCAGTGAAATTTTCTGAGATTACACTTTTGACACATCAAATTGTAAGCTAAGTTTAAAGAAATATGAATATTTTCTAAGGCAGTATTTGAAAAATAAATACATTTAGAAATAAAAAATTACAGGCTACATGACTCTTGTTTCTGCAGATACCTTAATTACCCCCAATTTAATTGTTGGTAATTCATATTTGAGAAAAAATTCTCTTATAATCAAGCTACTATCTCTGAGTCAAAGTGGCTCTAGATGGAGGACATTCATTATGTTGAAATAATCTCAGTGATAATGTGCTATATTACTTTGTTCATAAACATTAAAAGCAAAATACACTCACATTTTAGGACTATACCTATTTCTATGATCTTGTGCTAGGTTTTCCTATCAATAATTTTATGATGATTTATATCATTAAAAAGTGACAATAGCCAAGTGAAAATCTATAATGGCATCATCAATTTTGTGGGCAGTTTAGATTGTTTCTAACTTATCTAAACATATAATATAAAACTGTGTCTATCATATATGTCTATATATATATTTATTTATTAAACTATGTGTATGCAGTCTGTATTTATGAAATGTAACACTCTCCTGACTCCAATCAGCTGTGAACAGCTGTGTGAGACAAGTAGTGGGTGTGCAGGCTTTGTATGATGAGGTGAGAGACAGTAGGCAAGAGATCATAATGCATCTTTGTGAGGAAGAGCCATGTATTTCATTTGTAAAGCATAAGTCATTTGCTTTGAGTGAGTATATCTGGGTTGTGTGTTCGCATGAATTCAAATATGGACAAAATCCTATTTTATAATGCTTTTCTTATATTATTTTAAATAAGGTTTGAATAATACTAATGAAACCTTGAAATGTACACAATATATGTAATTATTAAATTTTTGTGTGGGAAACAGCATAACCTTTGGATCCAGACAGACTTTATAAAACAGACTTAAATTATCCACATAATAGGTGGTTTGACAAATTCAGGGAGATATCTAAAGAAGCACTCCAGTCATTGCCATATATTATGTAATCAGTACTAATGAGATATTATTACTGTTGAAGCCAGATATGGGAAAAATCCTTAATATTGAATGCCTCATGTTAGATCTTATTTTTATATGTTTTCAACAAATTGAAATGACCACTTTATATCAAAACATGATTTTAAATGGTACATATATAATACTTCTGTTAAGCATATGCAGACAAAGCATTGAGAAATATAATGTTCACTAATTAGAGAATAGCTTCTCTGATAGTTGGACTTAAGGCACATAGTAACCAATTAGTGTATTCTAAATGTTCTAAATGTTAGGCATTGGGTATTTACCACTTAAAATTGAAGGGAAAAAAATGTATTAATACTATACAGAGAATAAGTTAATCTATGTATCTATAAATAAGCATGACAGTGTTATTAATTAGGCAGACACAAGGCATACAGAAGTTTTAAAAATTAATAAAGTGAAAGCAGTTTCCATGGCTACAATTATCATTTCATTTCTTAGTGAATCTTTCAATGTACTTTTTCATTAATCCACCTTATTCAGTATACCAAGAACATATTATATTTCAGAATAATTTATTAGTACTTTTCTGCATGGGTAAAGAATGAAATTAATAAATGTAATGTTTTTTGTGGAGCTACTTTATTTACCAGGCTAGATCATTAAAAGATCTGAACCCCGAGGGAAAGAGGGGAGAGAAGGGAATATATGAACAAAAATGAACATGAAATTAATTCATTTTCTAGAAAAAGTAATTATAAATTTTAGGAAATAAAATTTCAAATATATAAGCATTTCAAGATAACAGAATTTATCATGCCAGACAGGTAAAACAATTCCAAAAGTGATTATCCAAAAAGACTGGTAAAAACATGTTTCCCATCCTAAGAGACACCCTATATTCGTACATAATATAAAGGTATTCATTAACTTAAAAAATTTATATATCTTAAACAATGAGCTACAGATTGATCAATCTTTATTTCCTTTAAATTTTCAGATGTATTTTATTACCCAATACTCAAATAAGCTTTAAAATTATTTTCTTTTTGTTCTAAAATGTCCAAGTAGCTTTTTATTTATGTTTATACTTTCAAGCAAAAATTAATAATTAAGTTGTGACTCAAACCATCCAAACATAAATCATGATTTGTTTTACATCTGTTTTTCTTGCAGTGTTGTTCTTTAGGATGAAACTAATAAGTCGTTGATGTTACAATATCAGATAAATAATAAATCACATGTATCTAATAGGTGGGATTGGTTCTCACAGATAGTATACTTATCAAATCACTACTACTGTGAATGCTTTCTTTTTAAACAGGTGTACCTCATTTTATTTTGTTTTACTTTATTGCACTTAGGAAATATTGTGTTATTTACAAATTTAAGGTTTGTGGCAACCTATGCCGCGATTCCAACAGTACTATTTTTAAATTAAGGTATGTACATTGTCTTTTCAGACATAGTGCTATAGTACACTTCATAGACTATGGTATAGTGCAAACATAACTTTTATACGCACTGGGAAACCAAAATAAAAATCTGTGTGACTTGCTAATTGTGATACTCATTTTATTATGATGGTCTGGAACTAAACCCGCAATATCTGGAAGGAATGTCTATTCTTTTTAATATACAAATTGTCTAAAACCTTTGATTAAAACTTATACATATTGATGTTACCTTTATACTTTTCACCAGGATAGCGCTTAATGCTAAGAAAAATCATACCTAACATTAATGTGGTATCAGGAATTTCTAATAGTGAATGGTAACAGGCATAACAACAGAGAGATTAATAAATGTAATTCTATGTGCTTCCTAAGAAGAATCCCTGGGTTAGCGTTGGGCAGACTTCAGCATCCTGTTTTGCCCTTGCAACTTGACTTTTCTACCTGCCTGTGACTTCTCCAGGCTGAGCCGCTGCTTGAGCTCATGAGGATTAAAAGCCAGAACTAAGGCTTTGTCAGGACAAATAAAGTGACCAGGACTCAGCTCCTCTATTGACACGAGCATAGGTGGCAAGTAGCTGAGAGCCCCAGGATAAAGATCCACATCCAACTGTGTGATGTAAGACCTATAACAAAGGCCCAATATTGTGTGTTGCTTTGATATCTGGTGAAATTGGGAGGGCCTTGCATGGCCTAAGGGCAAGTTCCTCTCCCTGCTCTGCTTCCCTAGCCAAACAATTGTCCTTATCAAAGGGACCAAGCATGATGCCTGCTTACACCTGAGCAGTGGGCTTCAGTTTCCTGTCAGCACGTGGGATTATTCAAACACGCCAATCGCATCCTTCGATAGGACTCAAGGGCACCATGGTCTCTTGTTTCTACGAAGCCTCACTCCCTTGGCTGTTCACACTGTTCCATGCAGTCCTGCATGGAGAAGCACCCTCCTTTCCTAGGCTGTGGGTACCCGAGACTAATCAACCCCTGTTATCTCCTCTGTCCAGGGCAGGTAGTCATGTAATCATGTTTGGCTCTTCCCATAATCTTAGAGCAACAATCCCTCCCTCACCAGTAGGATGAATAGGAGATGATTAGAGTACACTGATTTTGGAGGACATTCAACAGGTATAAGTGCACATACTCCCTGGAGTGGAAGTGTAGCCCTATCAGTGAGAGTTCCGCAGAAGACCAGCTGACTTCCTTGGCTCCTGAGGAAAGTAGGAGACACTGAGTAAGTTTTACTCCTATAGCTGAAAGAGCCCTGACATTTGCATCGGAATCAATGAAGATGTGAGGGTATTTTCTCCTACCGCTCCTACTGGCAATTTGCTGGCTGGAACACTGCAGGCCCACAGGGCCAGAGACCACTGCAGAACCAATTGCCTGGAGGAATTACTGCTGCTTAAAATCCACCAAAAATCAGATCTGAGCACCTATGCATAGCTCAGGCCAATGAGAGCACACTAATGTGTAGTTCGCATCCAATATGTAGAAGTAGAAGTGCAGAAATGGACTGCTGTTAGAGAAATACAAACGACGAAAAGATAGACAACTTCAATACAAACAACAATAACAACAACAACCATAATAATGAGTGCTTCATGAAAGTCCACTTTATCACACAAAAATTTTCATATAACTTAAATATTATATTGTTCAGATTTGAAAAAAAAGAATATATATATATATATATATATATATATGTATAACTGAATCACTTTGCTGCACACCTGAAACTAACACAACATTGTGAATCAACTGTACTTCAGTAAAAAAAAAAAAAAAAAAAAAAATTGTCCACGCATTTTAGGGGACAGATAGAAAAAAAGGATGGTCAATGTTAAAACGCCAGTGGTTAACCTGGACAACCAAATGAAAGATATATCTTAAAATTCAAAGCAAAACTTCACAGACTTGGAAATCAAAAGGGACGAGCCAAGAATCCAGAGGTCTCACTAACTTGGGCCACTACTCACACAATTTCATGGGAACCATTCACACAGCACAATCCCTAGATTTCTGTCTTGTGATGTTTCCATATCCAAGAAAATTTTCAAGTGAATAATAAGAGTTTGGAAAATGAAAACGGCAGAGGAACCAAGGAGGTGAGATAATAATAGAAATTTTCCCTGTGTTAAGGAAGAATCAACAAATGAAAAAGGCTCACAGAGTCCCAGGAAGCTTGGTAAGAAAGGGCAGATCTAGGCATATCCTGCTCTAGCTACAGAATGCCAAGGACAAAGGGCAAATGTCACAAGCTCTCAGGCAGAACAATAAAAATAATATCTACTGTATGGAGATTGGAGAGCTGACCCTCACCCAGCGGGACTGATCAGACAGGTTAGCGGCAAGGGACCATTTTGAATAATAACCTGTTTATACTACAGAAAGCAGAGAGCTGACCAAAATCACTGCACTTGTTGCCTGGGTCAGGGACAATATGACAGCTGGCCAGCAGAGGCATTGACCTCTGATTCCTCATTCTGGGCTCTTAGAACACAGGCCAGCACTGCATTGAAAGAAAACCTTGACTATGACTGCGTTTTCACTAAAGCCACACCTGAGGCCATAGGACATTACTTTTTAAAACAATTATTTTCATATATTAATCTTTTTTTTCTCTGAGGGCAAAAAGTAATTGAGTCAGAATAGAATGACGTGACATTTCTTTCTTAGGTAAGTTAGTGAAATGAGATTTGTAACTATTTTGGCAACAAAAGCAACAAAACTTCTTGTTCCATCTTGTGTTGACAAGAGTCTGTCGGATCTCAGATTATTCTGATGGGGTAGAAACGTTTGAGCAGGTGGTCAGTGTAAAACAGGTGTTCTAGGGAAAAGAAAGGGGAGGCTAGAAGTTATCTAGCATCTGTTCCTCATTTTGAGAGAGCATGACACCCAGATAACTTAGAGTTTCAGAACAGATAAGAAGCAGTCAGACGAGTGGAATTGTTTTTTCCAGTTACTTCATGTTCGTCCTATAAAGTTGAATATTATCTACCTGTATTTATTTAATACATTTAACTTTTTGTCATTATCTTTTGCTGAAGACAAATTATTTTGAAATTTTTCTAGATTACTAGTACTGAGAAGTTTGTGCTTTTTAAATGTTATAGAATTAGTACAACAGTGGTTGAAAAAGTCCCTTCTGATATTTATTTTTGGTAACGCACAATGTGTTTGAGGAGTTCTCAAAGAGAAAAATGATGTCCAGCATTAGTTTTAGTAACTGAATTCTATTTGATATATGAATATTTGCTTTGACATTTTTTTTTCTATTTCAAGAGATTGTGACTCAGTTTTTTCCCCATTTTATGTCTCTCAATGTTGGAGAGAACATTGGAGAACCAGGCATCTGAAGGTTCTGGAAACACTTTGGTTCAGCACAGTGAGAAAAATATGCAAAAACATGAGTAGGCTTATTAGTATGCAAATATACCTAATAAAAAAAAATGCAATAATATATTTCATTCAATAGATTGCCAAATATTGTTTTAAATAGGAATACTTGGCTTTCGCTACAGTTTGGGAAAGTAGATGTTTGTATGTTGCAGTTTGCAGTGTAACTTGGTGAAACATTTCTGGATAGTTATTTAATATTTTCAAAACTTAGTACCAATTTGTGACTCAGCTATTCCAATTTGATGAATTAATCTTTTTTTTTTTTAATTTTTATTTATTCACTTATTTATTTATTCATTCATTTATGGCTGTATTGGGTCTTCGTTTCTGTGCGAGGGCTTTCTCTAGTTGCGGCGAGCGGGGGCCACTCTTCATCGCGGTGCGCGGGCCTCTCACTATCGCGGCCTCTCTTGTTGCGGAGCACAGGCTCCAGACGCGCAGGCTCAGTAGTTGTGGCTCACGGGCGTAGTTGCTCCGCGGCATGTGGGATCTTCCCAGACCAGGGCTCGAACCCGTGTCCCCTGCATTGGCAGGCAGACTCTCAACCACTGCGCCACCAGGGAAGCCCAGATGAATTAATCTTTAAAAAAATCCATCAATCAAATCAACACTAGATTATAAAGAATTTTTACTGAAATTTGTTTTTTAACACCTCCAAAAGAAAAACAATCCAAATGTCTAAGAAAATGTTAATAATAGCATATTTTCACATATTCAGCTATGCAATGCAATTAGAAATAAAAATGATGATTTCAAATGTGTTTGTTCTTATATTTATTGACATATAAAGATGGACATTCCTAATTAGTACATATACATATATTATTATTACATATAAATAATGATTATTTTTAGTATAAAATCCAAATATATTTTATATAGTTTTACATATATAATATATATGTATATTTTTATATACATATTTTATATACAGTAAAAATATCTTTTTTACCATGTTTTTCTCTATTACTAAAAATTATCAAAATATTAATATACTCTTTTTCTTCAAGAAATTCTTTTTTTTCCAGCTTTATTGAGGTATAATTGCAAATAAAATTGTATACATTTAAAGTGTGCAATGTGATGATCTGATATACATATACATTGTGAATTAACTAACACACCTATCACCTCACATAGTTCCTTTATGTGTGTGTGTGGTGAGAACACTTGAGAGCTACTCTCTTAGTAATTTCAAGTATATGATACAGCGTTATTAACTATAGTCGCCAGGCTGTATATTTGATCTCCCAAACGCATTCACCTTGTAATTAAAAGTGTGTCTCCTTTGATCAATCTCTTCCCATTTCCCACACTCCCCAGTCCTGGCAACCACCATTCTACTCTCTGTTTCTGTGAGTCAAACTTTTTTAGATTCCACATATGAGTGATACCATGCAGTATTTGTCCTTCTCTCTCAGTCTTATTTAACTTAGCATAAAGCTCTCCAGGTTTATCCACATCATTGCAATTAGCAGGATTTCTTCCTTTTTTATGGTTGAAAAATTAAATATATATATATACATATATATATATACATATAGACACATATAAATATAACATATATCACATACATCACATTTTCTTTAACAATTTATCTCTCAAAAAACATTTAATATATTTTTAATTTAGTCTTGAACTCCAAAACCAGTGAACAATCTGGTTTTTAATTGACATTGAGCTATGAAGAATAGAGATGAGTGCCCAGTTTCATGGCTTAATCAATTTAGAAATGTTTTTCCCCTCTGGGAATATCAGAAAAAGAGCATAATTGAATTATTTGTTTACTGTGCAGATATTTAATGCTATTTCTAATGTAATTTCTTTAAGATGTTGCTTAATATGTGATACCTATTCAGAGCAATAAGGAAGGAAGGAATAGGTCCCCTGCTCGGAGCTGATGGTGCAATGTTAACAGAGACATGTAGAACAGACCTAATTCACAGTTTTCTCTCCCATTAAATAAAATGAACTTCAAGATTAGATCAATTTCAATTAAATTTATGGAGTTGATCAAGAACATTTAAACTTACGAATAAAAGGAGAAAATGGTAACAGGAAATTTTATGGCTTTAAATAAACTTACCTCTAGGCTCAGTGATTTTATGTCAGAACTTAAACGAAACAAGACAAAACAAGCAAAAAACAAAAATGCAATCATTATTTAAAATTTTCTATCAGTAATCTGAAAGAAATTACTATAAATTGTTCCTGGGAAATGAAGTCTTAGTATCAATACCTGAGTCACAACAACCTGTTATGTTTTGAGACAAAATTCTAGTACAATGACAGACAATATAACATACTTGAAAGGACAATTCAGTTGTACTGATTATACTTTCATCATTAACAAGATACCTAAATTTGATCAAAACACCGTTTGTAGTTTTCAGTATCTTTGTAAATGTAAAGTTGAATTTGATTGTTTTTCTTTAATATTAATGTGATGGGGAAAATTAAACAATTTAACAAAACCAGAAATAGAATGGAACAGAATGGAGCAGAATAGAATAGACTAGATAGAAGAGAGTAGAATATTAGTTTTTAGTTTTACACCTGGTTGAATTCTTTCTCAATCACTTACTAAATAAACGGTTCTTGAATGAGCTGCCTAACTGGATTGGGGCTTTATTTATTTATTTATTTATTTATAAAATCTACTCAGAGCGACGTGGAAATTAAAGGAAATAACAAAGTCGAAAGCATAGCTAGGTACCTGGCATAGCTATTTTACAGTGGGAAGAGCATGACACACATTCTCTTTTCTTTGTTCCATCCATTCCGACCTTTGAACATTTTATCACTGAAAAATCATGGAAGGCATACCTAACACAGTTCATGAAAACACATCTAGAAGGAATAGCTAAAATAATTGGTTGCCATAATCAAAATATAATTATTGGCAAAGCAAGAGGATAGTCTCCACCAACTAGATTTAAAATGGGGAAAAATAAATGTAAGCCCTGGTTTTATAGTCAAAGACGCAATTTTACAAAGTAGGTTAAGAGAATCCCGATTTAACAATAAATCCCGATGAAAATATCTGTTGGAGTCAGTTGTCCCTATGCTCAATATTAAATGCTGTTTACCAAAAGAAGTCCATGCTTCTTAAGAATCAAGAATAAACTTGAGCTTAATTAATACAATCCTAATACTGAATTATAGGAAGTCCATAGATCACTGTGTATTTATCAAAGCTGACCTGGAGTATTTAGTGCTAAAATTGGCTTTTTATAGTGGATATGGACTGGTAAAGGAAACCATTAAAAACTCTCTTGCCTACGGTCTATTCCCATGCTTTCCTCTAGCCAGAAAACACTCCCATCCACTGTCTCCAAAAGCTAGCGCTCACATTTTCCTTAAATGTCCTAGGAAGCTAATTCCTCAGACGTTGTACATTATTTTAGATCTAGCACCTCTGAATTCAATACCATACAGTCTTAACTCTAGCACATGTCCTGGTTAAGCCCAAGGCTCCTTCCTTCAATCACTCTTGAAAGCTAGGGTGAGAATTTAACAATTCCGAGCGAAAGTCATGATTAAGAGCTTGGCAAGCTCTAAGAGCTGCCGTTTCCAACATAGCTGGATAAAAAATGGAGGGTGATACATGTCAAGTAGACAGCTCTGTGAAGCTGTTCAAATAGGGCTTAGACAGCTTTCTTCCAGAGACCTTGGAATTAAGTTGTTTGGGTGTTTTTTGAGGTCTCTTTCAATGAAAAAATTATTCACTGAGGTCACATCCAATAAAAGTAGATAGATAAATCTAAGAACATTCGTTATGAATGGGTAATGAATTAAAGATCAATTACAATTTTAATTGATATTCAAATTCAAGTAACATTTCTTGAACTCATAGTATTTTTTAAATATATTCCATAAACGTTTATTGATCACAATTTATATGCCAGACACATGCAGTAGTGAGAAAATTGGACAAAAATATTTGCCCTCATAAACTTTCCAGTAGGAGAAAAGAAACGATAAAAATACATGCAATAAATATGTACAGTATATGTTAGTTTTAAAGTGATCAGGGTATGGAGTAAACAAATATAACATTGTAAGAGAGCTCTAGGTGCTGGAGGTGGGGTGGAATGACAGCAAGAACCACGCTCTGCTAAGAGTTTTAACACATTTTACTGTATGCCTAAATTCAACGAGATTTTGACTTTCAAATAAAATAAGCCATACAGACTGAGAAATCACAGATAAAAGATTTCAAATAACCAGCAGGTTTTACCTTAAAGGGCAGAGTCTATATATAAATTAATGTGTACCAAGTAAAATATAGTTCATTTTTTTTTCCAGATTTGCAACCTTTTTATTAACTTAAAAAAATCCATTATCTTAGAAGGTTATGCAGGAAAGAAGCTGAATGACTCCTATTTCACATGATTCTGGAGGACTCTAAAATCTAAATTCTTTCTAAGATTGATTTATATTATACCCTATAGTCCAAGCAAAACAAACATCACAAGACTCCCACTCCTTGAACTGTACTTGGAAATTTAGTTTCAGTCTCCAGATGTTTGGAATAGGGTAGTCCTGGGAGCACAAAAACAAAAACAAAACTGCTTTTGGTTGTTCTAGCTAGACCGTGATGTCTACTAAGAAATTGCTTGATATTTCACATACATGAATTTATAGGAAGTTAAAGAAAAAAATCACTTCTAGAGGTAGATACCATAGTGCTAGATGCCTCCACACAATGAAGGCACAATATGTATAACATTACCTGTGTGGAGTTTCCTATTGCATGATTACAACATAAATTTATTAAGTTCTATATTAAATCATGGAGAGTTTCAATTTTCTAAGAGCTGGAAATTCCTGTTTCAGCAAAAAATAATTGAAATGTATATTGTCCCTATGGTTGAAGATCTTGACCAGGGGGAAGCTTTGAAATATGAAATTATGTAGAGTATTGTAGGGGAATTAAAAACAAAGTCTCCTACCAACTCACAAAAACTTCTCCACAAATGTAGAAGAGAAAGAAAACAGCTCCATTATTGAATAAGTTTTAAACTGAGATGTGATGTGAAATCACAGTCAATCCACTAAAGAGACTGCAAAGTCAGAAAGAAATCTCACCCTTTTATACAGCCAAGCAGACACAAGTCATTACATACAAATTTGCAAGATGAATGATAACTAGTCCTCCAGTAAGAGGGCTTGACAGCACTATTTGTCACATGTAGTGCATCCCAAATTCACCTGGTAATTAGGATGACCATTTGTATTAGCTAATTGGCTTTTTCCAAAGGGAATATAAAGTTCTCATATCTTTATGTCAGAACTTAGAGGCACCAGCCCAAATTAGCTTCCTACCCTCACAAAAACTGGGAGATGGGGGAGCCATTTTCCTTGATGATGTCATTTCAAAGAGATGGCTCCTAGGCCGTTGAAGAAACATTACTAGGTTGTAAAACTAAGAGGCTTATTTAACTTGTGAAAAAGGTTTACATACATTTCAGAGAAGCAGAGAAGAACTTTAAAATTACAAGTTTTCCAAAGTAAATGCTCAAAGAAAATGGTGTCTCTTTCCTTTTTTTCCATCAGAAAGAATTTGTTTTTAAATATTGTATTTACCTTTACAGTATCCATATCTTTATATTATGTACACAGTAATGAATATATTACTTTTATGAACATAAGATGAGAAATTTCATGCATGCTTATAATAAGCATGTATGTTTCTTGTTAACAGATCATAAGGAAAGAAATTATTTGAGAAAAGCCTGATGCTGACAAAAAGGATTACAGCTGATAGGAGATATTTATATTGAAGTAAATAATTACAACTTCCTGTATAAGAATTGCATCTTAAATCAGCATTCAAGCAAGAACATCACTGTTTGGCCATCTTTAGTTTCTTTTCCTATAAATATCGTATCAAAATAGGAGCATTTGCATGACTTTAAAAAATGTTTGTTAATAAAAAAAGGTAGTAAAAAAAAAATCAGATGCCACAGATAATTTAATTGGGAAACTGAATTGTGTTGCCAAGAAGTATGAGAGTAGATACTAATGTGTGTGATAATAATTATTGAAATTGTGCCTCACAAAAAATAATCATAAATTAGAAGCAGACAAGGGAAAACCTTAAACTGATTGGGATTTAAGCTTATAATGGGTAGTAGTATTCCTCAATAATCTCATAAAGAGTAATGGGGATATTCTTTACTGAAATTGAATTCCCTGTCTTCACATTCACTGAACAAAACTGAAATCAAATTGACTTACAAAGCACTAAAGGAGGTATTTTTGTTTTGGATTTTAAGGTGGAAGCTGTGTTCCTTTGCCTTGGACCTTTACACAGAACATATCTCATGGCCAACAATCTAATAAATGACTTTGTTTGGTTCGTTTTTTACTTTACAATTTTAAAAGGAGTGACATTTACGAAGCCATATTTCATGAGCTAACCAAATTGGATATAGAATGAACACGAAGCAGTTCAATTATAAAGGACCCGCTGCATCACAGAAACAGCAAGTTAGTGGGCAGGAAACCATGGAACACTGGTTTTACATTAATTTTATGTAATTTTTGATCACTTTTGTGATCTTAGATTATTCATGTATCAGCACCAACTATTTGAAAACAGCACTTACTCTTACAGTGTTTGTAAAATTAGACATACACATATAAAGTCTGTAATAGTTCCTGGTTTAGAATAAGTGCTCCAGTAATGGTAGATATTCTGTTACTGTTTGAGTTTCCACATCACATTCCAGCTTCAAAATGATTCAGGAAATGTGCACAGCCTCTCTAATCACTGAAAGAAAGTTATATAGTTTAAAGTCTGAAGTGCATAAGCACGAAGAAAGCTATATATGTCCAACATATTTTTGAAAAATTTTAACCTAATCAGTATTTTGTTAACCTATATAATAAAGTATATAAAACAACCAAAAGAAAAATAGAAGTCTGCCTACAGTAATCTATACCTCACAATATAACAAGAGGAAGCCTGAACATGGAAAAAAATAACAGTAGAAAAATTAGATGAAATGAAGAATGAAGTTAGTGTAAAAAATGTATACCATTAGGTTTATCAAGAGTAACATATTTGGCTTTAAGCTTCCTAGTAAAATGCAAATAAAAGTATTTATATTTAAAATGTGTTAATTTACTTAACATAGCAACAAGGGAAGCCAATATATATTTTTTCCTATTATTGAGATCTAAAAGAAGTTTCTCATGTAGGTCTTTAAAATGGGAAATTGCTTTAGATGAAGAAAAAACATGCTATTGCCTTTATTATCAATAAACGACTTTATTCGGTAAGCTATCTCCTTTGTGAAATGTGAAATAAAATGAAGTTATTTATTTATTTATTTTAAAATTTATTTATTTATTTTTGGCTGCGTTGGGTCTTCGTTGCTGTGTGCGTGGGTTTTTCTCTAGTTTTGCGGTGAGCGGGAGCTACTCTTTGTTGTGGTGCGTGGGCTTCTCATTGTGGTGGCTTCTCTTGTTGCAGAGCATGGGCTCTAGGCATGCGGGCTTCAGTAGTTGTGGCACGTGGGCTCAGTAATTGTGGCTTGCAGGCTCTAGAGCGCAGGCTCAGTAGTTGTAGCACACGGGCTTAGTTCCTCCGCGGCATATGGGATCTTCTCTGACCAGGGCTTGAACCTGTGTCCCCTGCATTGGCAAATGGATTCTTAACCACTGCACCACCAGGGAAGTCCCAAACGAAGTCATTTATATCAAGGAGTTTTAAAATGGAGCCAGGAGGCTGTAAGGAGTTGTTATGCATGTCCTTACCTGGTGTAACCATGAACTTTTGAACTAAGTCAAATCGCAAATATTCCAAGGATTCTGAAAGAACACCTGCAACTCGTTGGAACAGCGGACTTTCCCCCTCTCTAGGATAGCCTTAGCACTCAATCCTGTTGAGTCAATACTAGCTTCTGCCTCCGAATCCAATTCAAATTCTTTGTAATGCAAAACTCCCTTCTTTGTCTTTAAAAGCCCCAGACTTTTGTTCCTCGTTGGGACACTGTTTGGATTGCTAAGCAAATCTTTTGCCCTGAAGTGCAATTCTTTGATACCAAATAAATGCTTTCTTCCTTATTATTGGCTCCTAGTTTTATTTAGGGTAACACATCTTAAAAATATTCTCTCTTGGAGTTAATACATAATGCCAAAGCAAAGAACAATAATTCTCTCATGAGCTAAAATAGTGAGGTTTATGTATTCCAGTTCTTTTGGTCAGTTTTAAAACAATATATAAATATAATTTCCATATATGTGTGTGATTGTGCATGTGTATGTGAGTGTGTGATAGGCATATTCTTGGTTTACTACCAAGATACTGATAGATAACAGTAAAAGAGAATAGATTATACTCCTTCGGAATTAGTCCTACCAAGTGCATACATGTGAAACCGAGCAGGACCCTGTGGGGCCTTCCTGGCACAGACCCCCATTGTTGCCATGGCCCCTGCTCCTTGTTTGTAGATAAGCTGAGCCTCCTAGGTTTTCCTGAGTTCCAAAGAACAAATTTAATCTGAGAGGTGAGAAAATACAGAAACAAAGGAAAACAGCCAAGCAAGACAAAATAATAATAGTTTAGTCATAAAACAAAGTCAAGGACCTTTAGTTCCTCCTCAAAGGCTCTAGATAATAACCTGATCCGTATCTTTGAGTTGTTTTGCAGGTACTAAAGTCCCCACCAGGTGGAAGAAGTTAATTGCATGCTGACCACAAACACTTAGACCTCAGACCAATTGGGACCAGAAGGTTGATGATGCTGGCATCTGAAATACCCCTGTGTTACCTCAGCACCAACTAATCAGAAGAATGTCCACAAGCTGATCAGGCACCCTACAACCCTCACCCCTAATGCTGCCTTTAGAAACCCTTCTTTGAAAACCATCAGGGAGTTCAGGTCTTTTGAGCATGAGCTGCCTATTCTCCTTGCTTGGCCCTGAAATAAACGCTGTGATTTCTTTCACCACAACCTGGGGTCAGTAGACTGGCTTTGCTGAGCATTGGGCAAGCACACCCAAGTTTGGTTTGATAACACATTTTGTTCTTTGATGAGACTTTTTATCCCTATATATGTAGAAAAGAGGATAAAACATTTACATCATATGAAACAATGTAATAGAAAGATTGATTCCATTCAATCTTGCTTTGTTTAATAAACATAAAAAGTCTATATGTGCTATCATTAGTTCCACAATAATGATGCTCATGCATTTTGACCAAAATAACCTTAGTGCATATCATTAGAAAATTTACATTCTGTAAGCTTCAACAGATCTGTTAGGTTGCCCAGAGGTCTAAGTTGTTGTTCAAAATCATTGAAAGCCCACTGCCTTTCATTATCTGAAATGGTCTAATTATTTGAATTATACAGAAAGATCTTAGAGTTTAATCTTTCTTTTTCTTATCAAGCACATTTTGTAATTTCTTTTAAATTTAATTTTGTGAGTTACACTTTGAATGTTATCTTTCTGAATGTGAATTAATTTTGTGTAGGCTAGAGCCATAGATTTTTTTTATTTTGCCAGCTCCTTTTTGACTTTCAGAACACAATTACAAAAACAAAAGCTATCAGCAATACAGATTTTTATCAAGAATCTAGTTTGAGGAAAGCCATATAAAAATACATGTACTCAAGGACTAAATTCACTTATGATGTTAACACGGATGCATTTTACAAATATGCTTGTGATTTTTTTTGAAAGTTTGCCTAATCTGAATGGAATGGAAACAATGCAAACAGTTGCATAAGTTAGCAAAAAATTCTGGGAAAGACTCTGAAGGTCTTTTAAAATAAGAAATGTGCTCCTCTGTCCAAAATGTTTCAGAGATAGTTCTTTTAGTTTATTTTTAGAATTATCACTCTAGAATTCCATTTCGAAGGACTCTCATTCAAAAACAGAAGAGAAAAGGAGCCTAAAGGGAAGGTATAAGTGACTCACTGACGTAAATAGCCTGAAGAACAGTTAGGTGAATCATGCATAATGAACTTGGGTGAATAGAAAGAGCTAGTGGAAGAAATATTGAATTATATTAATATAAAATGTCTGTATGCAGACTACACGTGTTTATTTACATTGGTGAAATAATGCATTGAAATAACAGGAAGATTTAATGGCCATAATTTGGAAAAAGGAAGAGCATATTACACAATGTTTTCCAGGGAGAATAACAACAAATGCAGACAGTAATTGGTGAATCTATACACATATACACACAAATAAACCATATATAGACATATTTCAAAGATTACATTTTATTCTAAGACTCTCATTCTTGGACTCTCCTAAGATAGTGAAAAAATCCCCTACTTTTCAACTTTCAATCCTGTAACTACTTTTATTCACTTCTAAGAATTGAGGTGGTTAATTTGTGATTCAATATTATCTTAAATTATCTTCCAGTTTTGCTACAATAGCTACAGTCTTTTCATCTTAAATATATTCTTCCATTCTATTTTGCTTTCTGAGCTGGAAAAAATGTTCACGACAATATATTTGAGTCCTATCCATTATGTCTTGACAATGAACACTTATCTCCCACAAAATAGCGTCATTTATTTCATTCCAATGAGCATTTTATTAACTGAAAGTATTTAATGATAAAATCAAGTGCTTTGAGATTTCCATTGATCATATGCTGCTGACTCACTTTCATGCACAATTCATATTACTTCCACCGACAAACTGGCAATATGACAATTTACCCAGACTCTGCTGCTCTTTGAATATCTATCTAAGAAGTAGTTGTGCCAGTTCTAAGAATAAATAGAAGATAATTTTCAAGGAACTCAGGGATATCTTAAAAAACTTTTGTTACTTTTTATCACAAAGAATTCTCAAACTTCTTTTATGAAAATGATAGTGAAATGTGAATATCTTGTAATACCTGGAATAAAAATGTACATCATAACTTTTGAAAGATATAGTGTTTCAAACGTAAGGGATTAAGAACTTGGGATAGATATTAAAATGATCCTGGCCTGAGGCAGCTCATTAATTCTACACAGATCGAGTATCATATGTCCTTCAAGAACATATCTGAAATCTCCTTGCTTAAGATCTTCCTTTATTTTTTGAATAACATGTCGTTTGAGGAACATTAACCCTAGATTCTCAAAACTGTTTTCCAATATGTCCCAAAACTGACTAGTATCAAAAAATGAAGGGTAAAATGGAGCTGCATTAAATAGTATGTCACTTGTTTAGCTAATTCAGTGGGAAGGTGATGGGAATGGAAGGAAATAACATATTTGAAAAACATTTTATAACAGCACATTTCTTCCATCTTCTCACTATAAAGTATTGGTCACTATAAAGTAAGCTCCAAGGTCATCATAATACTAATACATAAATACTTCCTATTCAAACAGATAACTTTTAAATAATTGAATATCATAATTCTTTATATGCTTTGTGGGATGATGCATGTTTATTAAAATTATATAATTAAAAGTCTGTAGAAAAATTTAATATTTAGAACATTTCAATAGTCTTTGAATATGTACAACATAATGGAATAATATGAAATATTTGTTTACAATGTTTTAAAGTATAGGTCTGAATCAATAATTTTCTTCCAAATCTCAGATTTATCTATGCAATTTGACAGTTATCAGAAAAGATATGATTAATATTTGCAAAATTCCCACATATTATAGCATATAGCAGTGAAATACATTTATTTGACCTATTTTGCTCTTACAAACAACCGGCTCCTTTTCTTTCTTTCTCACCTAAACCTGCTTTGATATCTCACCAAGATAATTAAATTTCTCTGTGAAAAGGTCTTCTGTTTCCACTTTTGCTTTCTTATACACTATTTCCTGTCTAGAGACCAGAATAACTTTATTTAATTGGAAATCACATCACATCCCATCTGGCAAAAATTCTTTCGATGACTTCTGTTTCCTTAAAATGGACTTCAGAAAATTAAGATATTCTGATCTATTTTCAGCACTCTAATTTTGCTTAATTACACTCTTCTCCACTTGAACTATATTTAAGTTACCTTTTTTCTTTTAGTTTCTTGACCATAGAAAGTATATTCCTACCTCAGGGTCTTTGTACTTACTGGCTCAACTGCTAGATTCTTCCTTTGATTTTTTGCATGACTTGGTATTTGACTCCAGTCATGTGACAGCTCACTGAATTCCTCACAGAAATGCCACTTTGCTGTATTTTAGCTTTTATAAGATGATATTCCCCACCTCTGCTGATTTTTATTCCATTCAATTGTTTAATTTTATTTACAGGATTTAAATTGAAATCTTCATATTAACATTATGATTTTTGATTGCTTCCTCAACTAGCACATAAAGCAAGCATGTGAGAAGTGATCTTATTATATTGTTTGCCATGCCATTCCCAACATTTAGAATATCACATATGAAAGACACTCAACAAATAATTTTTAAATAAGTGAATGTATCAAAAACAAATAACGTTTTATGTGGAAAACAAAGGTACATTGAAAAAGAATCTGATGCAAGTTTCCAGACGCTTTTGATGTTGTTTCTTTCTTTTTTTTCTTCCTTTCTTTTCTTTTCTTTTTGGTGATTCTACACAAGTTCTTATAGTTTTTACTTCTTTTAAGAATTTAAAAATCAGTTCACTACAGTGACAATATTTAAATGTTTAAACCATGTTCAAGCTTTGTGGAATATTACTAATGTATTGATTTGGGCAAAAATAATGCTAAAAGTCAAATAGAATATAATTGATAATATATCTAGGATTTATTAAAGCACAAATTAAACGTTTTTTAAATAGTGTTCAAAGGGACCACTTGGGAAGGAAAAAAAAAACTTCAGAATTGAGCTTATCATAATTCATATCCTGAGGAAAGCAGAAACAGAAATAAGCAAAATTGACTGAATGTTATTTAAGAAATGAGGAGTGGAGTTGACAGGTTTAAAATGGTTCAACTACTAAACTATGATACCAGATGTCTTAGCAATGGTATTAAGGATGCTTCAAGAATGAAAGGGGCTGGAGGACATGTTAATTCACAGACACCTTGGAGGTGGTATAAACCGGCCAAGATAAAACAAACAAAACAAAACAAAAATCAATAACAACAAAAGCAGTTATGAGAGAAGAGAAATTAGGGAAGAAAGAGAATGAAAAACCATACAAATTGGGAAGGAACAATTAAACTAATCTTTGTTTATAGATCATAAGATACTTAGAAAATTCATATATATGGTCAAATGAGTTTCAACAGGGGTGCCAAGACCATTCAATGGAGAAAGGACAGTCTCTTCTACATATGGTTCTGGAAAAACAGGATATTCACATACAAAGGAATGAAGTTGGACTTTTACCTAACACCACATACAAAAATTAACTCAAAATGGATGGAAGATCTAAATTTAAGAGATAAAACTACAAAACCCTTAGCAGAAAACATAAAACAAAAGCTTCACTACATTGATTTGGCAATGATTTCTTGGATATGACACCAAAAGCAGAGACAACAAAAGAAAAAATAGACAAATTGAACTTCATGAAATTTAAAAACTTTTGTGTCTTAAAGAAAACCTATAGAATGGAAAAAATATTTGCATACCCATATATCTGATACGGGACTATGCCCAGAATATATGAGCACTTTTAAAACTCAACAACAACAACAAAATAACCTCATTCTAGAATGGGCAAATAATTTGAATAGGCCTTTCTCTAAAGAAGATGTTTGAATTGCCAATAAGCACATGTAAAGATGTTTAACATTACTAATAATTAGGGAAACACATTAAAAACCAAAAAGGAATACTGCCTCAAACCTGTTTGGATAGCTACTGTCAAAATAACAAAAAAATAACAAGTGTTGGTGATGATCAGGAAAATTTGGAAGCTTTGTGCACTCTTTGTGGAAATGTAAGATGAGACAACTGCCATGAAAAACACTATGGCTTGGTGGTTCCTCACAAAAAATTAAAAATAGATTTATCATGTGATTCTGCAATTCTGCTTCTGGATGTAACATAAAAGCATTGAAAACAGAGTCTCGAAGAGAAATGTGTACACTCACTTCATAGCAGGTTTATTCACAGTAGCTAAAGCCTGGAAGCAGTCCAAATGTCCATTGACAGATGAACGAATAAGCAAAATGTCATATACAATGCAATGGGATATTATTCAGCCTTAAAAAAGGAAGGAAATACTGATATATGCTACAACATGATTGAATCTCTAAGACATCATGCTAAGTAAAATAAGCCAGCCACAAAAAGGCAAACATTGTATAAGCCCACTTTTATGAAGTCTTAGAGTAGTCAAAATCATTGAGACAGAAATTAGAATGATATCTAGGGGCTGGGGAGAGAGTGGAATGAGTTATTATTTAATGGGTATATAATTTCAGTTTTGCAAGATGAAAATTGTTCTGGAAATGAATAGTAGTGATGGTTGTAAAACAATGTGAATGTACTTAATACCTCTAAACTGTACACTTAAAATGATTAAGATGGTGAGTAATATCTTGTGTATGTTTAATCACAGTAAAAATTGGAAAAAATAAAATCATTGAAATCAACACTGATTCTTAGAAAATACCAATAGATTTAATTAAAATTTAGCTAGACGAAAAGAGAAAAAAAGGAGAGAAAATACAAACTACCAGTATATAGAAGAAAACAGGGCACACTCTACAGATCTCACAGACATTTACACGATGATACTGGCATATTATAAACATCATTATGACAGTAAAATTGATATTTTAAATGTATTAGGCAAATTCTGCCAAAAAAATCAACTAAGGAAAAATTAGTGACTTGAAAAGCTCCATATATATAGAAATTTAATCATTGTTTATAATAATGTTTCCTTAAAGAAAACTCCAGGTCCACAGAGTTTCACTGATTAATTCTACTAAACACTTAAGGAAGAAAAATGTCATTTCCTCATGAACTCTTTCAGAAAATGAAATGGGAAGAAATATTTCTCAACACATTTTATTAGGCCAGCATTATCCTATGTCAAAAACAAAAAAATTGTGAGAGGAAAAAAAAAATACAATCAATATCCTACATAGATATAAATGTAAATGTTCTTAATAAGATATTAGCAAATTAAGTCAGCAACATATTAAAAGGATAATGCAATCTCAAAATCCCAGCAGGTTTTATTTATTTATTTATTTATTTTTTTTTTTAGAAATTGACAAGCTGAGTCTAAAATCCAGTTGGAAAAGTAAAGTGTCTCCATTGGGGAATCAGTTACTTAGTCATGGAACACCCATGTGACTGACTTTTGTTACTCTGTCTCTTGGTTACTTTTACCTAATCTGTTGTCCATATTCCACTTTAGTCAATTAACCAAATAATATTCTCTATAGTAATTATTTTCCTCCACTACAGGATCAAGTCTAAGATCAAGTACTATCTTTAGTTGTCAATTCTCTTTAATCTCCTTTAATTGAAAACAGTTTGTTTCCTTGGTCTTTTTTGAGATTAATTTTTTAAAAATAATAAGCCCATCTTCTTTTTACATAAAATATGTCGATTTTGAGTTTGTTAATAATTTCTATTTATTTTATTCAGGTTTTCCATCCTCAAACAAAATACTCCATACATGTCATTGTATCATTCTCATTGTAAGACACTCAGAAGCTATAATGTCTATATGCTCTTTTGCTAACATTCATTTTGGCCATCTGGTCAAGGTATTTTTAATTTCTCCATTGTATAATTATGATTTCTCCTTGCAACTGTAAAACAATCTGTATGGAGAAAATAAGTCCACATTATCAATCCCTCCCCTACCATGAGATTTGCCTTTATTGGGACCTGGAAAATACACCTTTTGACTTAGGTTTTTAACCAAGCTGGACCCTATGGGACCTTCCTGTGACAGACTCCTCCCCCATATCCTCTGCTGTAGATCCCCTCTGAAGTACCTGAATCATAGTATCTGCTGCACATTTCCTAACTTGTCATACAGATACTAAAATTCCCCCCAAATGCAAGAAATTAACTACTTGATGACCATGAGCACATAGCCCCCATACCTACTGGAGCCTGAGGATTGATAATGTTAACCCCTGTGACACTGCCCTGTTGCCTCACTATCAACCAATCAGAAAATTGTGCACAAGCTGATCACATACCCTGGGATGCCTCGCCCTCACCTGGCCTTTAAAAATGCTTTCCTGAAACCCATCAGGAGAGACTGGGCTTTTTGAGCATTAGCTGTCCAGGGCTCCTTGTATGGTGCCTTACAATAAACGCTCAACTTTCCTTCCGCAAACCAGTGTCAGTAGACTGGCTTTACTGCACACGCACGGGGGTGAGTGGACCCAAGTGTTGGTTTAGTAACAGGTTCACCAAAATGCTAATGGATTAAACAAAATAGTAAGGCATAACAGTTAAAATAAGAGTGCAGCCCTAGGAGAAAACGGCATGGATTTTATTTTTAGCCCCACACTTGAGAGCAGTGTAGCTTTGAACACGTCTATTTCTCTGTGTGTAAAGTATAATAGTTACCTCAAGTGAATAAGATTTTTGTAAGGATTAAGTCAATCAAAACTGCAAAGCAATTAGCTCATTTATTGATAAAAAGTTCTCGTTAACTTTTAGCACCAATTATGAATATTATTTCAGTTGTAGTTATTATTAAATTATTATTGTTCCTAAATATGAAAATAATTTAGATTCTTTGTGTTTCTCCTTTTATTTTTAAATAAATTTATTTATTTATTTATTTGGCTGCGTTGGGTCTTAGTTGTTGCATGCAGGCTTTCTCTAGTTGCGGCGAGAGGGGGTTACTCTTAGTTGTGGTGCACGGGTTTCTCATCGTGGTGGCTTCTCTTGTTGTGGAGCACGGGCTCTAAGCACGTGGGCTTCAGTAGTTGTGGCATGCGGGCTCAGTAGTTGTGGCTCACAGGCTCTAGAGCACAGGCTCAGTAGTTGTGGCACATGGGCTTAGTTGCTCTGCGGTATGTGGGATCTTCCTGGACCAGGGCTCAAACCCGTGTCCCCTGCATTGGCAGGCAGATTCTTAACCAATGTGCCACCAGGGAAATCCCTCTCCTTTTTTTTTTTCAGACAGTCATTGGAAAGTTTAGGTGAGTCAAAGCAACAAACCACAGGGTTGTTTCTGTTATAGGAAGCTTGGAGATAATATATATATAATTTACATTGATTAGGTAATTTCAAAGAAGAAAAATTATAAAAGATACAATAATATTAATGGGTTAAGTTGTATTTTTTGCAGTATGGTCCTTTCTTATTCATTCCAGTAAAAAAAAAATGTGGGATTTAGTGCTAAATAACATGATCACACAATTTCCTCTGGGTATGCTCTCTATGAACTCTTAATCTTCCAATGCCGAGAAACCTTAATTAAAAAGGAGACTATTAGCAGTGTGCAATGTATTTAATGAGTGGGCAACCGACATCTCAATATGAAATGGGGCAATTGCATTTAAATAGAGAAAAGATGGTTATGGGAACTTCTCTTAGAGTTCACTGAAAGTTCTTATATTATAAAGGTCTCATCTTTATTAACATTGAATTTTTGATACACACTTTTTTAAATGGCCCACCTGAATGCCAATGGGAGGTCTTTTTAGTTCATCATTCAAAGCAATGTTTCAAATTAGTAGAATTACGTTCAGCTCTGTGACGTTATATACTACTTTTACTATTTATTTGAATGTCTTTAATCTTCCCATTTGATGTTCTACCACCATTTTAGTGATAAAATTATTATTACATAATTTCTTTTGATAATTCTTCTAGTCTCTCCTATATGATCTGAATGCATCTAATCAGAATTCATTTTTCGTATTGCTCTTGTAAACTAAGTATGCAAAAAAAGCCAAATGGACTAGTGAATGATTTGTTACAGAAAATACTACATATTGATATTTGGATATTTTTTCTTTAATTATCTTTCACTGGTTTTTAAAAACACATGTGTGGGCTTCCCTGGTGGTGCAGTGGTTGAGAGTCTGCCTGCTGATGCAGGGGACACGGGTTCGAGCCCTGGTCTGGGAAGATCCCACATGCCGCGGAGCGACTGGGCCCGTGAGCCACAACTACTGAGCCTGCGCGTCTGGAGCCTGTGCCCCGCGGCGGAAGGGGCCGCGATGGTGAGAGGCCCTCGCACCGCGATGAAGAGTGGCCCCCGCACCACGATGAAGAGTGGCCCCCGCTTGCCGCAACTAGAGAAAGCCCTCGCACGAAACGGAGACCCAACACAGCTAAATAAATAAATAAATAGAGTAGCTATTAAAAAAAAAAAAAAAAACCACATGTGAAGTTACATGGGGAATCACCACAGTACCTGAGCCATTCTGAGCACTCAAGAAAGATCGATTGAATATGACTATGTTTGAATCTCCTTTTCTCCGTCTATGTGAAACTATTATAAATAAAAAGAAAATCCAGCAAAGGGAGAAAAGTGATATGTAGAATCTAGATCAAGTTGGTAAACAATTGAAATGAGTTTTACAAGGAGTGAAAGAAGGTCAAGAGATTAATTGACTGAGATTCATTTGGTCATAAAATGATTTTCCTCACCTTCAAATTAAAATAAGACTATCAAGCAAATATGAAGTCAAAACTATATAGATAAATATGATAAGTATATTGAAAGTCAGCATGCCATAAATATTGTATGAATTTAGTTTTTTTATTTCTTCTATAAATTATTAAATTATTACAACTTCTAGAAAAATAAAAACATGAGAAGCACTGTGTGCTACCACCCTTCTCTATCAAATGTAACATTTGGCCACACGTGTTTCATTAAAAAAAAAAATGCTATTGAAGGCTAATAGCTATACACTTCTTCCAAATTCCCTTCCCTTATATTGAAATAAATAAAAATTTAATGCAATGTTTTATTGTGTTGTTTATCATATTTACCATAAAGCAGTTCTTTCCCTATGATCTAATCTTTCCCTCGTGTCTTTTGTATCTTTTGCCACATATGTGCTTGTGTGATTCTGAGGAAAAACAAAAGAAAAGCTATGGGTGTATATGTCTCTTTCTCACCTTGCATATATTCATTTCATAAACATGGAAAATAAAATAATATTTTTTCTGTTATGCTGTCATATTATTTTAAAATTTATATTATATTTATTTTAATTGAGGTGTAATTTACAAATAAATTTGTATATATTTAAAGTGTATAACATGATGATTTGACATATGTATACTTTGTGAAATGATTAGCACAATCAGTTAATTAACAGATTCATCACCTCACGTGGTTACCTCTTTTTTTTCCTTTTTTTTTTTTTTTTTTCTTTTTTTTGTCCATGCCACACAGCATGCAGGATCTTAGTTCCCTGACCCAGGATAGAACCTGTACGCCCTGGAGTGGAAGAGGGGAGTCTTAACTATTGGACCGCCAGGGAAGTCCTTGTGGTTTCCTCCTTTCAATTTTTTATTTTTAATGATGAGAACACTTAAGGTTTACAGTCAGCAAATTTCAAGTACAAAACACAGTATTATTAAGTATAGTCATTGTGCTGAACATTGGATTCCCAGAACTTATTCATCTTATAGCTGAAGGCTTGAAATCTTTGACCAGCCTTTCCTGTATCCCTATCTTCCACCCTCACCTCCAAGCCCTGGTAACCACTATTCTATCGTCCATTTCTGTGAGTTCACTTTTTTTTTTTTTTAAGACTGATGGAAGCCTAGGACACACGAGATGTCAACATTGGATATTCTTGCATCTGTCTTGCTTTAGAATACTGTTTTTATTTTTTGTTACATTCCTACCTCTCTCTCCATCTTATTTAATTGACTACATAGGTAAAATATATTATAATGAATTTAAAAGGAATTATAGGTGAGGATAATAAACTTGGGTCATTCCCAGTTATGTTACAACAGACTTATTCAATTATTTACCTTCTATTCTTGGTCCCTGAAAACACTGATTTTATTATAACTGGTAAAGAGTAAGAAAATGTACATTAAAATATGACAATGAGAAACTTTGGTATACAATGGGAAATATCTTTTAAATATCCACTTAGATTAATTTCACAGACTTTTGGATTTATTCAAAAGAAGAAAATATAACAACATCTGTGAAGTACTTTAAGATTTATTTGTTTCTTTTAGGTGAATATCATTATGTACTTTATGTTCTGTGGTATATCCTGAACAAGGGAGTATATTAGTTTAAATAGAGAGTCCTGAGTTTATATATAATTTCAATACCTAACTCTCTGTTATGAAATTTCATAACTCTCTGTTATGAAATTTCTCTGAAAGCTGTTCCTCAGAATTCCTCAGAATTTGAAATGAATCACTAACATCCAAGTATTTTCCAGGTTTAACCACTCTTTGTCTTCTAGTAAGCCATGTTTTTACCACGTGACTCTATTTACCCAGCCAGCGCTGACTGGATAAGAGATAACCATTGACCAACAAAACAAAACAACAAGGAAAAAACCCAAACCAAACCAAACAGAAACAGCAACAACAAAAACCCTCTTGTTTTGGATATTTGCAACTATGTTGGTCTTTGTTGATTCCTTGAATTGGGGATGTTTGAACCCAAGATGAGTGACATATATCCTCCAACATGTGCTTGGCAAAGCAGAAAAAGTTGGTGCCATGGAAAAGAGAAAAGTAAAACTAAAAGGAAGAGAAAAAACATAAATGAGAAGTCAGGTGGTGAAAATGAGAAAAATTTACTCTATGACTTGAATGCTGCTTTTATTTTCTGTTCTCAGCCTGAAGACTCTTGCTTGTAATTTATGTCCTTGCGTTTCTCAGAATGAAATGCTATTATTCAGTCAGCCTGAATAAGTTTCATTAATTGTATCCAAATGATCCTACATTGCAACACTCACTATTAGTTTTCTCAGTATTATCAGGGGTAAATAATGTCTCTTTATTTTGGCTAATCCAAACAAAATGAGATGTTTGTGTTTAAGTCATTGACAGGAACCTAGGAGTTAGTGTGTCATCTTTGGGATTTTCCATAGTGGCACGTGGCTATTCAGTAAAGTGAAAACAAAGCTCTCATGTGAATGTCTATTTAAATTTCCTGAATAAAATTATTAGCTTTAATAAAATATTTCCATAAATACTTTAATCTTTTCAGTATTATTAATATTTTGCTTGAAAAATAATTACTCTTAAGATAAGGTTGAAAAGCAGAACCTCTGGAACTCAGACCATGTGGCTTTGAAATCCTGGTTCTGTCTCTCATTAGCTTGTAGTCTTGGGAAAGTTACTTAAAGTTATTTAAAATGAGAATATGATTGCAGTCACTTTATAAAAATATTATAAAAGGTAAAGGAGTTTATAAACTTAAAATCCTTGAAGCCATGATTCTTAGTGTTTAAGCATTTTTAAAATTAATTGTTTTGTAATTGTTTTTCAGTAGCATATCTTTAGGGAAAATATTTTTAAGAAGGTGTAAAGATAACATTACTGGGAAGTGAATACTACATGGATAATGGATTTTGTTGCATGGTAAAAGCACTGAGGAACAGTCAGCAAACATTTATTTCAAAAAGAAACAGTTGTATCCAGGTGCTTCATAATTGTAGCTTCCTGCATTCTCTCAAATTCCTTGGAGACCCATTGACCAGGGGACTTTGATAACATAACCACGACCTGCATTCAGTCTTGCTAGGTGAGGGCGTAATTTGGTTACTAAGTTGTACAGTTGAATGCTACTTAATGCTACGTGGAAAATAAACCTTCTCCAACTAATTTTCCTCCATGAGTAGTTGAAAAATATGAAATCCATTCCTTGCTAATAATCTTACACAGTTGCCTTTGAATCATATATCTACACTGCTGTCCCTATTCTTAAAGACATTAACCCTAAAGACTGTATTCAGTTTTGAATACTAGAAGTATAATAAGTCCTGGAGACTCTGGCAGTTGAGCTGATAGAAGCAGCAGGCTATTTTGACTTTTAGAAGTTTGAAGACCTCAATACTTAATGATTTGCCATTTCTTTTCTAAAAATCCTTTGCTGTAAGTTGTTCATATAATCAGCAGTGTGTGAAATTTAGGTGTCTGACTCTGCTGTCTGCAGGGGACTCCTTTAATTTGGTGTTTGTCCTCACACTTAAATTCAGCCATCATAGAAGTCCATGCTTTGATTATTATGACAAAACACTGGAAGAATCACACTATCTTTAGTAGCTTCCATTCACTTTTTCATCCATTTCATAATTGGCCAGTTCTAGCTACTAATACTCAGCTAACAGCAACATTAACTCATGCAAAATGCTTCTTTGCTTTTCCCCTTAATGGTTTTTTCTACTTACCTATCACCTATTACTTTTTAATGTGCCATGAATCCTGCATTTCTGGTTTATTTTATTTTATTTTATTTTATTATTTTATTTTATTTTATTTTATTTTATTTTATTTTATTTTATTTTATTTTATTTTATTTTATTTTTTGACAAGAGATGCATTTTAGAATTATAGAGTCATGGTATACATTCCAGAATCTGCTTCTTACTAGTCATAAGGTTTTCAGCTAATGACTTGACTTCTTTGACTCAAACTTTCTTTATTTTCAAAGTCAATTTCAAGGTATTAAAAAAAAGAAACTTTAATTCAAAACAGGTATGTACTACTACACTTTCTATATTCCCTTTGCACTCATTAAACACCTCTGCTTGTGCGCTTCTTGCCTGGTAGGATGACCCAAACCTTCATTCCTGAGATGTCTGAGCCATTAGCAATCCTGCCTAAATGGGATTATTGTAGTTTTCTATAGGCTTTAATCACAGGATATGGTAGTACTAAGAGCTGTCCTAAGGGATGTCCTTTATTCAGACACACTCTTCTTTACTTCCACTGTGTCTCCATTGCAGCCCGATTTGCTCCTGGTAATCACTCCAGCCAGTACAGTAACACTCTTTGACTTTTCATTCTGAAGTCTGAAGAATCCAAGTGGCCAGGCAGCTGTCTTAATTTCCAGTTGAATATAATCATTCTTGTATCTCCTAGTGGAAGCAAAAATTTTGCTAGTGAACCATTAGGAATAACAGTGGATGGTACCACTCACACAGGTGAAGTAATAATAGTATACTGCCCATCTATTGTACTTTTAGGGAAACCATGCTCAACTAGCCAGTCATAGGTCTCTGAGTTAGGCTATTCTGAACACTGCTTTGGCTCCATTGCCCTTTTTGGTAACAGCGCTCACCTTGTCTTCGGCAATTAAGTGACACCACTTGGGCCTTGCAACCCTGGGTTCCTATTATTCCCAATGCATTTAAGGATTCAATTTGATGGTAGAATTTTCCCTGGAATATCTGACCTAGTGAGAACAGCAACCATAAACTCTTTTAAGAATACAAGGCCTCTACTGAGAATTTTTTTTCTCGTAGCCATAGTTAAATTGTGTTGTGTTTTCTGGAACTTCCCAGGGTGGGTAAAGAAATCTTACATGAAAAATGCTCTTTGACACTCCAATTTCCCCAAGGCTTTAGATCCCTTTCTCTGCAGTATCCAAGGCAGTTTGGGCATTTCAACTTCTTTTAGTTATAGGTTTCCTTTGGGCCCATGTTTCTGCCAACCAGTTAAACATCTAGAATCTATTCTTAATGGGCTCATTCAATACTTTTGGCCTGATTCAACTTTATATCCTATCACCGTGATACCACACCATTAATACCCATTACTACATGTACTCCTCCTATTTCTATAAGAAAAAGTTATAAAAATCATGCAGTATTGGTGCGCTATGCAGCAAACTCTTCATAAGTTACCCTTTGTACCTCACTTTTTGGAACCTGCCAGAACTTGAACTTATTTATATGTTTAGAAGCAAAGAGGAATGGTAGGGATAGGCCCTGAAGAGAATCAGCAGTGCCGTGAAAGGAAAATACCTCAGGGGAAGCCATTACAAACATTTTAGGCAAAGTTGGGCTAAACCTCATCAGGTGAAAGGACTACTTCTACTGGCTAAGAAGACTGATCGGAATTTAAAGATTCAATGTCTCCAGCTTCAGTGGGACCTGCCCATACGTACCCATTTCAAATTTCAGGACCCCGTTCCTTCCTGGTCCACATCCTGACTTGGATAGAACACATTCTGTAAAGTTGGAAATTCAGTTTGTGTTGTAATTCAGTCACTCACAGGATGAGACTCTGGGTTTGTTTTTCGTTTTGTTTGTTACGGAAATCCCCCTGACCCCCTTTAGCTACAGGAGAAAAGGCTTTCTTTCAGGGCAGTAATATAAACTTTTAGGTGATTTATGTATGTCTTGAGATGAGAATTTAAGCCCTGAGCTCATCATTTTCTTTCCCTACATTCTGCATCACAGTTAGGAACAATCAGCCAATCCTACGATACTCCTCAATCTGATTAAAATGTTCTAAGGTGGTAAATACATGGTTACCCAGAACCTCACTTTCTATGGATATTTGGTTAGACATAGCCACGTGGCAATATTTTCTGTGTCTCTATTACCACATCATGATGTGCACTACTAGTGCCCTCTTAATCACTGGCAATAAAGTCTTTAGTACCTGTAAATTTAATCTCTAAGATTAGAGAACCAATTCTGGAAAACCAGGAACCAAATCAAGAAACTCGTCTTTAAGATTCTGTTTCTTCCACGAATAAAAAAGAATATTTTCTTCTCAGGAAGCCTTGGCTCTGCTCTTGAGGCTTTTCAACTGATTGAATCAAGTCCATGCAAATTATCTAGGATAATATTCTTAAAGTCAGCAGGTTATGAATTTTAATCAAATCAACAAAATACCTTGACAGCAATACCTAGATGAGGGTTTGACTGGATACCTGGAGACTATAGCCTAGCAAAGTTGATTTGTCAAAAAACCATCACAATTATCATAAGCCCCATGAGGTGTTATGAGAATAAAAATTCTAACATATAAAGCATTTCTCACTCTGTCACATATTAAGTGCTATGAGAAGTGTTAACTATTGTTTAAGTCATTCTGTGTTGAATTTCTACTTCTTGAAGCAAAATGTTCCCTAATATTTTTTCATAATTAGCAGGGAAATAAGGAGTCTCCTACCTGCTGGAAAATTATTTGTAGGAGCTTGCAAATCATTTTCTGGATTTGATCCAGCCGGTCACAACTACCTTCTCTTTTGTTCAGGGAAACAAGAATGTTGCCAGAAAAAAGGTGAGAAGGAAGAAGGCAGATGCCAACAATAGCTATAATTTTCTACTTTCTAACACACACACACACACACACACACACTTTTTAATACACACCACTCTATAAACTTTTCCCTATGTGATACTATCATCCACATGCAACTCAACACACACTCACAAAAGGAGAAATCCCTAAGTCAGATCCAGCTCTTTTCATTCCCATCCTAGTTCAAGGGGCCTATATCATTGGCATTCTTTTTCTTTAGGCCTAGATTTGTCACTATATAATCATTAAATTTATGGACTCTATGGTAAACCTAATTACCTTTTATATAACCAATGTTTAATCATGGATGGAAAGCTGGGTAACTCTCAAAAAACAACCAACCAGAAAAGAATAGAAGTGAAAACAGCACATAACAGTCACCACCTAAGAGTTTCATCCTCCAACAGGCTGGGTATAAAAGGAACTGAAGCATTACTTTACAGTGAATGGAATGAATAAATGAATTATCTATTCTAAACTGCCTCAGATTCTACCACCTGAAGATATTCCCTTTCTTCCTTGTCTTCTGCCCACCAAAGAGGGCCACTGGGGCTGGGGAGAATGGCAGTAAAGCAGCAGGCCTTGGATGCGTTCCCCTCCTGGTTAAGCATTCCTGAAGCAGAGGGATGCTCACATTGAAGGCAAGAAAGTAGTTAAGCCATTTTAATCCCTCTGAAAACAGTTGCCTTTTGGTAATTAGACTGATGACATTTATAGTAGGAGGTTCCTTATCTATAAAATGCTGCCAGCAGAATGTCTTTGATTTAGGACTGGTTATGATAAACTATGCTAGAATCTATAGATTGGTCATACATGGCTCCAGAAAACTATCACACAAGCTAGGTGATTATCTGGGTATAAAATCATTTTTTCATAACATAAATGTTCCCTGCTATGTGAGGCAATAACCTTCACACCTTTGTGGAGATTACATGCATGATTCTGGGTCAAAGGATATTTGTCTAACATGAAAAGGAAGGACCTGGGAATCATGTACAATGTCCTAGACTTCCCCCTTCTTGACCTGATAGTCTCCATTACTTGTATACCTCGAATTATTATCAAGATTGATTCTGGGTAAGATTTTTGATCCATAGGAGTCCAGCTAAAAAACCTGATCCCTATGTTAGTTCAGAGAAAATGGCCCTACTAGACTGACAAACTTTGGCTTCATCTCTATGATTGTGTAGGTAAAGTGTCTGAGAATTTCTTCAGCTGTTGAGGAATCCCAAGATGTTTCTTTGGAAATCTAAGGACCTCAAAATATTAATTGACTGAATGTAAACTTCAACAACTAACAGTGCCCGAAAATGTCTAAAGTCAACAGCTTCAAATCAAAGCCTATCCAGTATTTGTAGATGCTGGTGTCATTAGTAACTGGCCATAGTATTTTGTTCTTCCTCCTTGACTCAGCATATTACAGAAAGAAATGACCTGCCTCAACAATGCTGTAGATCTGTCTTGCACTCTCTTCTTACTTTCTAGACAGGCTACATTTTATTTTGATGTTTTTCTAGCTTGTAGCATTTTTTACTCAAAACAGAAAGAAGTGAGCAATTCTCTTTAATTTCCTATTTTTTTTTTTTCTCCAAGTCAGCTAGAGACTCAGCTTGTACAATGTCCAAGTACCAGGATATCACAGAGGTATTTTAATAGCTGGTTACTGCCTATGATCTTGGGTTGTTACCATCTGTATTTGTTTGCCAGGGCTGTTATAATAAAATACCACAAACTGTGGCTTAAACAATAAAAGTGTAATGTCTCACAGTTCTGAAGGCTAGAAGTCTGAAGTCAAGGTGTCAGCAGGATATGTTCCTTTTGAGGGCTGTGAGGAAGGATCTGTCCCAGGCCTCTCTCCTTGGCTTGTAGATGACCATCTTCTCCCTGTGTCTCTGTACATTGTCTTCCCTTTATGAATGTCTGTATCCAAATTTTCCCTTCTTATAACAATACCAATCATGTCGGATTAGGGTCCACCCTAATGACCTCACATTAAGTTAAAAATTTTATTACATCTGCAATGACCTTATTTCCAAATAAGCTCACATTCTGAATTTAGGGGGATTAGGACAACAACATATGAATTTTTGGGAGACACAATTCACCCTATAACACCATCTCAGCTTGTGTGAAAGGGACTCTATTTCCCAGCCCCTTGATATAGCCAATTTCCCATTTTATGGTCTGCCTTTTGCAACACTCCCTCTTCCTCCTTGTATTAATCAAGGTTCCAATGGACAGAAACCCTACATGTGAATATAAGGAATGCTGCGATTTGTACTGATTTTTTTCTATTGAATTATGGAGAGGATGAAACTGGCTTTGAGGGTCATAAAACACTTGAATATTGTTGAGACTTCCTCTTTCTTTTGTTTGTTTCTCCTTGCCTGTTGGCTTGATTCTGTCAAACCAGCTGTTCAGGCTAGATTGAACCCACAGCTACAAATAGTTCTAGGCTCATGTGCATGGAGCCTCAGGCATCCAAGAACTGAAAGCAGGCATTTCACTGCCAGCTCCTGCAAGAACAAACCCAAGGAAGGCTTTTTGTAGTTCTTGCTTTATGAATATGTTCACCTCTGGATCAGTCACTGTGACTAAAGACAGGTTGATTTTATCATGGCTTACCTGCTCACAGCTAGCGACCTGGGATTGGGGTCTGTGAGCAGGGGTAAAGTGATGTGAAAGAAAAACATAGACAATAAACAAAATTTTATGCTGCTAGCACACCCTCCACTTCAATCGTCTTAGAAAATAATGCTTAATGTCTTAAGAACTTTCATCAATGGAGAAAATGCAAAACAGAAGATACTTATAATTTGTTTCAGTTCCTTTTAGCGATCATTTTGATATTTACTATGCTCTTTATCTCCTTCTTTTGTGCTATATAGTTTGTGTCTTATCTTTTACTTTTCAGAATATTGTCCTAGATATTCATTGTTGTGTGTGTGTGTGTGTGTGTATGTTCATGTTTGAGTATGTGTTTCTTTAATTCTAAAAAACCCACAAAACTGTGGTTGAATTACTCTTCTCTCTCCCTCATTGCTCAACTGGTTATGGATAGGAAAAAAATCATCCTCTGGGATGTATGTTGTGAACTGATTTAAGACAATTTAGTCATTTAACATTCATTAGGAACTTTTGTTAAATATTGATGCCTTTGAAAATTAGAGGCAGATGGGGAGTGCATTTCTCCATGATTTCACTATTAGGTTATATGTTCCCATGGTAGTCAGTCTTTTTTAGACCAAATTCTTCAAAATACAATGTATTGGAAAGCAGGTAAAAATGATTCAAAGAGCATTTATTTCTAGGCTCAGGGAACTCATTCTTCCTTAAGGAATTCCAACAAGTATCTTACATGAAAGACAATTCCAATACAGCCTTAGTACCGCACTGGCTAATAATTAAGCTGGATCAGCAGATGGAGGACACAGAAACCAGTGGAGCTCTATTTTGGGAGCACAAGTTCAAAAGCAGTAGTTGCTGATCTTGTTAGATGCTTTTCCATCTTTCATGCAAGGACTTTCTACCAGATCACATATTTTGACTAACACTTATTTCTTTAAATTTTCTCTAACACCTCTCATACTAGTTAACAAACAGTATGATGGAAATATTGATAATGATTTTTGAAGTGCTTAAGAGGCCAGGTCTGGGGCATGCTTCAGTGATTGAGTTGCTTCAAAGCCTAACCATCCTCTACTACATTGTAGATTAGAGTCCACTTATGCACACTGATATAAAACTGTTTATACTGAAGGGTATTGCAAATGAATCACTCTATAGACAGTATAACACTAGGTTAGATGGATGGATTATGCAACATGTATTTCCAGTTCAAGGTCAAGACATCTTGGGTGAGATTCTGAGGAATTAGAAAATTAGATCTGCATAAAATATTTTCTCTGGGTTAATTAAACAACAACTAAGCTAGAAACTAGTTTTCTATATTTACTTTTAATTTTCATACCACCTTCCTCTTCAGGTACCAATATGAGTAGGCTTGACATCTTTTTGTTTCAACAACCCATTGGGTCAAGAAAGTGAGTTTCTGGTTTATGAAGCCAGCTATTGTATCAGGAAAATCTGCACAAAAAATTCAACTGTTCTACAAAGGTTTTGTTTGGAGTGGCTGCACTTTTTTTTTTTTTCTTTAGAAACAGCATCATGCATGTTTAGAAAGGCTAAGTCATTCTGAGTTTATTAAGTATCTTGGGTAATTGCTGAACTACCCATTTTTTTTTCTCACTCCTGGAAACCAGGGGGCTGGGTGAGTTCTTCCCGATTCTCCTCCTCTTATCTCACATCCCACAAATTCACTTTCACAGGACTGAGAACTCTAACATTGATCCTCTGTCCTTTTCCAGACTGTCCTAATGTACTAAGTCTACAATAATCCATCTCAATTTAAGACTCTGGGTAGTACTTTCCCTAGTTACTGCAATATAGTGGGATTATGTTTGTTTGTTTGTTTGTTTCATACATATTATTTTGATAACTCCAGTTGCTATCAAGTCTAGAAAATGAGAATTGTCCATTTGCTTTCACTACATCATGTTTCTCAGAGGTCTTCTTAATAATCATTTGTTGTTGTTTCTGACTTTATTTCCATTCAGCATATAATATTTTCTCAGGCTCAGACTTATACTGATATCCACCTAAAGAGAATTAGCCTGAGACTTCATATATATATATATATACATAACATATATTTTAGAACTGTAGAATTGTTTTATTTGGAATACCATTACTGGATATAAAAATATTACTGGCTAGTAACAATAATAGCTTTTCTATTAGAGAAAGAATATACTTTCTTTCCTATAGAAAGTGAATCAGTTACATATTTTAAGGAGTAATTACTCCTTAAAAGACATTAAATTTTATTTCCTCAGAATATAAATGAACTGAGATTTCAAATGAATTAATTAATGTTAAGTTTATTTGTTTACATCCTTATTCACATTTGTTCAACATTGTTTTGCTCATTTAAGGACATTTCCCTGTTTTCCCTATGGTATTAATTAAACACAATTTGTAGCCATTCCAAATGTTGATACTATAATGGAAAGAATACGAAAGTAGTCTTAAGATACTTTCCTTACATAAGTGAAAGGGGCATAATATTAAAGTTAGGGCAGGTGTTTAAATAATAGCATTTCTTGTTTTGAAAGACAGAACTTAAATTTCTGAAAAATGATCATTTCTTTATAATCTTCAAAATGACATTCTGTTTTAATTGGATAATAGTTTAGATCATCTCTGGTGTTAGAACTCTGATATTCAGCATAATAAATAGATACACACAATTTCTAAATTATCCTTATCCATCATATATTACAGAAAATGCTTACACACAGCACACAGTCACCTTTTAAAATTTCACAAATCCTTTTGTAAAATAACTATTTTATATATATTTCCATTACAATGCAAAATAAAAATTGGTGATTTATAAAAAATTGGCAATTTGAAAAAATTTAGTGAATTTAAACAGCAGCTATTTTATACTTTGATCTTCTGAAGTGTTACAACCAAATTTCTTGATGGTTTTGTCCATATGTCAGCATTTCTAAATTTTAGACATTTATATGTAAAATGAGGAAATTTTACTTTCACTCTGCATGTCCCACATAATTCCTCATTTCTTAGCATGGACAGTGAGTAGTAGAGGATCGGGGTTGCAATTATTCCACTGGTTCCAGAGGTCAGTTTGTTTTAAGAAACATTCTTACTCGACCAGATGGGGGGAAAATGTGCAAGGAAAAGACATTGGGTGGGCTTTCTACCATAAATTTCAGCAAATAGATGTTTTCTTGTTTCTGGATTATTAACAGCTTTTCTGTAAAACAATTATCATTATACCTTAACAGTTAACATATGCTAGAAATATGAGTCAAACTTAAACAAGTATGAATATAAAAAAATAAAGTATATTATAGATGACACTATGTCATAGACCCAAATTAAACCGTATAACCAAGACATTTAACACCCCTTCTTCCCCCCCCCCACCTTGGTACACCATTGAGAAATCAAAATATTCGCATATTCCATAAAGAAATCAATTTACAAAACATTTAAAAGGAAACAAAATATTATAGAGAACCCACCAAGTGTCTCAAATATATTAACAGAGCAAAATGTGTTAAACCTCAGACTACCAATTTATATCTCTACAAGAAGTCCAACTGTGCACTACTTGAGATGTACATCTCAAATAAAAATGACTCAAATAAGGAAAAATTAAAAATCAAACTTCCCTCAGGCAAATTCAAATAAAATTCAAGTAAGGGCATTGCAATATCAATCCAAACTATAATTTAGGATAAAAACATTTATCAAAAGAGACAAATGTTAACAATGAATATGTAATAGCAATAAAATTCAAATTGAAACATGAAGATATCTTCAGGGACTTGTTCTATCTTTCTCTCTTCTACCTGCTATTTGATATTGATGTATATGTACATACCAAAATGTGTGTACAATTATTTTCCATTCTCCTTAATCTCTACAATGTCTTATTTCTTAATCAAATGCTGTCTGGGATGTTAATAGATAATAATTTTACTTATTTCCCTTTATAGTATATTTGCAATTCAGTTGAGGCTTTTAGTAGCTCAAACCGGGGGAGAAAGAAAAGAATGAACATTTCAAGCATCAGTTTGAAACTCTAGTGAAGTCAGAGAATGTAGCTGAAATACAACTGTTTGTACATATCAAATGACATGGATCGATTAATTTATTTTTGTTTTCCCAACAAGTTTAGGCTATCATATAGATTGATCTATAGTATATAATTAATGCAAAAAGGAAATTGTGGAAGCAAAAGGAGAAAAATGATACATTTAATCTAGTCCAGCAGAATGGTGGACACTTCTACACTGCAGCTTTTGGAAAGGTTAAACTGCACTCCCGTGTATTTTTAGAACTATGCTGACAAAGTTTATAATGGGAGGTGATGGAAGTGGTTCAGATCAACCTATGTTCCAAAGTGCACTAGCTCAACAATCCCAGGGGGCTACTTAAAGTTTATAATCCTTCTTACTGTAGTGGGAATTTGAGAAATAATGGCTGACATGGGAGGAATTTCTTGGTTTTTTGCTGAGTTAAGTAGATTAAATCAAGGTTACCTCAAGTTTTTTTCTATCTAAACCAACAAAATTATTCAGAATCTCTGGAATGGCAGTAGAACCTTGAAGGCAGAAATAACCTTGAAGGCAGAAATAACCTTGAAGGCTTAACATTTTTACTGTTAAACTGAACATATGTTTATATGTAACACTCATTTCAAAGGTCTATGCAAGGGAATATAACCAATTATATTATGGAATTCAAATTCAATAATATAATTGAATTTATAATTGAATATAATATAATTGAATATTTGAATTTTAATGAAATGTAAAAGCCTAAGTCATATATTATGATTAATATGTCACATCAAACATGTCAAATCTAATGCTTAGAAAATGTAGATTGCACTTGTTTGATACATCAATATATTTATGTCAAAATCATTATAACGTATTTAGACCAAACCTGATTGCTAATAGCCAAATTACGAATATGTATGTATTTTCAAAATACGTTTGAAGCAAATATGTTTTTGATAATTTCTGTTTCTCCCACTTTTTAAAACTCTCATATTGTCTATCACATTCAGGTAGCAAATCATTTTTCTCTGAATAACAGAAACATCATTTTGAAAGCTTGATGGAAATGTTGTGATAGGATTATTAAAATATTTTAAAAAACAAATAGCTTTAAAAAGTAATGTTTGAGAATGACATAAGTATTTTTCTTTTATAAAATTATAACATTAAAATTTGATGCAGGAGAAAATGAAGCTGTGTAAATGAGTTTTCTTTGTTATAAATATCACCTTAAAATTTCTGAATTCTAGTCAACTTACACCTTCAAAATCAACAGTGAATATTTAAATATTAAGATATACTTAAAAGACTTTACAAGTCTGTTTAGTCATCCATGGTTAACAAAATAGAGAAAAATAATAGAAATCCAAATGTTCAATTGTTATAGTACTTCAGTTTTCAGAACTGGTTCAAAGTCATTATCTCATTTAATTCCTTCGAACATAAGGAAATAGTATTAATACCAGAATGGAGTTTAGTCTTATTTTATGGTGGATTGTTTCAGTCATCTAACTTGTCAGGAGAGAGGTCATGAGGATGAGAACACAGATCAGAACACACGATTTATTCTTGGACAAATAATATCATTATTGAAGTTTTCTCTGAGATTTCAAAATATTTTCTCAAGCATACAATTCTACAACCCTTCTAGCTCCTGTACAGGCTAGCCAAATCTCACCTCTATATATTTTTCCTGTGAAACTCATTCCTCTTTTATTGTTCCTAAAGCAACCTTGTATTATAATTGTTAGCTTACATATCTGCTGATTCTTTGAAAGAAGAATATGTCTGTTAAGTCCATCTGGTCTAACATGTCATTTCAGGAAATGTTTCCTTATTGATTTTCTGTTGGGATGATCTATCCATTGATGAAAGTGGATATTAAAGTCCCCTACTATTATGGTATTGCTGTCTACTTCTCCCTCTAGGGAAATCTGAGGACATTTCTTATTCAACTCTATATATTAAATGTAGAACATAGTGACTGAGAGGTATGAAGTATTTAATAAATAAGTGAAATAAATAAAATAAAAAATGCAGTGAAATCAAAACATGGTAAGGAATATCTCTTTTTCTGAGTAGAGATTTCAATACCCATAAATTCTGTCTATATTTACAAGCCTTATCCATTATTGAATTTCTACAGAATACTATGGATATGTGCATTGAAATTTTATGAAACATGACGTTAAAACAATAAATTTACTACCATAGAATTTTAAAAAAAATCATTTTCATAAGTACAGACTAGATGCTATATTCTATCAGAGGGAAAAATATGGTAACAGATATATTTTAGAGTATTTTTTTCTAAGAATACTTTAGAGTCTCTTTTTAAACATAGGTTATGACACTTTTTTCTCAGATGGTATCTGTTACCTCAAGGAATTGACATTTCAGTTTTTACTTTTGAAAAGATAATTGATGGATGACACTTCAATGTTTGTGAAAGGACCTTGCATCCTTTATTGTTGCATAACAAAGCACCAAAACATTTAATGCCTTAAAAGAAATGCACTCTTTCTCACAATTCTGTGAAATGCTTGATCAGTACTTCTGGAATCACCTGGCATCATTAGATCTTACTCAGGCAGCGATAGTCAGCTGGCAGATGTGCTAGAGGTTGATTTCAGCTGGAACAGGTTGGATGGTGGGAACTTTAATCTTGGGGTTCTCCGCAGCCTGGAGGTCTTATGGCAACATTTATGAGGGCAAATCCCAATGCCTTACATTAGCCAATGTCTTGAAGTTGATGTGGATGTGGCCTCCAAGGAATAATGGCTAAAGAGAGGCATATTTTATTCGGGACCATTAATGTAAAACTCTAAGGGTGACCCAATACTAATATTTAAAACCTCAAACACATACGTATGGTTAATTAAATAAATCGTAATAATTCCATATCAATAAGATATTTATAACTTAAGTCTAATATCATGCTCTTAGCAGAATGGAAAATAGTTGAAATTTTGAAATTATCAAAACAAGCAAATTACCCTTCTCATGTTGGGTCACATAACTAAACTGTTTGACTTTCAAGTATTCATTTTCTGAAAACTATGCCAAAATAAATCTTTCTAATAATTTTAGTTTGAAAATGTTATTCCCCTTATTAATTCTATGTTCTTATCATCACATCTTGAGGCAGCCCTGAACATATGCCAGTCAGATGTCCCTTCAAGGATGTCATTACTGTGCAGATGCAAGGGTACAGATAGCTGACAGCCTCCAGCTGCAACACCTGCTGGATCTGAGTCTTGAGCTGAGACCATGTTCTTCCTGAACAGCTTCCCTCCAAGAATGCACAATGGTGGAGGGACTAGGAAGGGTCATCTAACATTGATGAGTAGGATAGCCATCTAAATTGGTGGGAGGGCATCTCATAGAAGCCTAAAGAAAGCAATGTCCTATGCTGAGTTAAGTTGAAATGCTCGAATTGTTGTGACAGACAATAGGAGAAGAAACAAAAAGTCTCAGGAAAGTGGTCATGCTGGAATTGGTATATTATATGAGGCCAAAGTATCACTGGAGGATTATGTTCCAAGGGAAGGCTCAGAAGACACAACATTGTGAAGGCTATTGGGAAAGTTCTCATGAGAGATAGCTCCAATTTCTAGATAGCTCCAGTTCTAGAGTGGAAATACTCTATTAGCCAATAGGAATTTTAAATAATATGGAACTTGCACAGAAGGCTGCTCATGTGCCTTACTTTTTAAAAGGGATTTATTGTATTCATTTGAATATGCAGAGTAAGCAATAAAGCACATGTGCCCTTAAAAAAAAAAAAAAAAAAGGAGAGCTTCCCTGGTGGTGCAGTGGTTAAGAATCCGCCTGCCAATGCAGGGGACAGTGGTTCGATCCCTGGTCCGGGAAGATCCCACATGACGTGGAGCAACTAAGTCCATGCACCACAACTACTGAGCCTGTGCTCTAGAGACGGCAAGCTACAACAACTGAGCCTGAGTGCCACAACTACTGAAGCCTGTGTGCCTGGAGCCCGTGCTTCACAACAAGAGAAGCCACGACAATGAGAAGTCCACACACCGCAACTAAGAGCAGCTCCCACTCTTCGCAACTAGAGAAACCCGTGTGCAGCAACGAAGACCCAACGCAGCCAAAAATAAATAAATTTATAAAAAATAAATGCTGGGGTCCCTTATAAGAGAGACCCCAGCAACACTCAGAAGTCCTGGCCAGGGGTCACTGCGGGAGAACTTTCCATTGTGCTCAGCATATTGATAGCAATGATGGGCGACAGTGATGCATCAGAGCAATAGAAGCCCAGTGGCAACTCTTAATAGCCCAAAGCAGGGCTGGGTGGTGATCACAATTACTATACTAAGTGGGGAGATCAGAGTGACATTCAAGCAGGATTGACACATAGAAAGTTGAGAAGATAGCTAACAGCACATAGCGTGTCTGAGAATAAAATATGTGATGCCAACTACATTCTACTAAATATACATAAACAAAAGAAAGCGAGGTTGAATGAGCAGGAGGCTAAGGGAAGCCACTCCAACAGAGTCGTAATCCTTTACTCAATTTCCAGAACTTAAGTCAGTTCTTGAACCCAGAATGCATTGATTGAAGTAGAAAGATCCACAATAATTAAACAGGGAATAGATTCCTCCAGCCTTTCCCCAAAGGGACATGCAGGTGTTTACTCAGATGAGATATCAGGAAATGGGGTTCCCCCAGCATTTCAAGAACAACTGGACACAGGATCTGACTTAGGTTTGATGCTTGAAGAAGAGAAATATCATCATGGTTTCATTATTAAAGTAGGGGCAGACAGGAGGCAGGTAATTATTGAAGTTATGGTCAAAGTCTGGCTGTGGAACCAATAGTTATATCCCTCAGGTTCTGAATGTATAATTGAAGATGAAGTCCTTGGAAGCTGAAATATATCTGATACTAAGTCCTTGATCTGTGGGATAAGATCTATTATGATTATGGGGGAGTCAAACCTCTGAAATTGCCCATACCTTCACCTTGATAGTGAATCAAAACCAGGATTGTATCTCCAGAGAGGCAGTAAGTGGCAGAAATTTGTGTCACCTGTAAAGATCTAAATAATGCATAGAGGTAATTCTTATAATATCTCTGTTTAATTTGCCAGTGTGGCCTTTGTAGAAATTTGAGGGATCCTGGAGAATGAATGCATAACACCACAGTTTCAATCAAGTAGTAGTCTCAATCACAGATGCCATGGCAAACAGGCTTGAGTGGATAAATACATCTGCATGTATATCGTATGTGACCATCAATTTGACAAATACGTGTTTAATATAGAATGTTCAGAAAGTGTTCTTATTAACATGAAATAAACTAAAATACACATGTTTGGTTTGTCCCCAGGTCCCAAGGGTCTATTAACTGTCATTCCTTCTGTCATAATACAGCTTTAAAAATATTTGAATCCTATGGATATACCAGAGTACATCACATTGATCAACTTCATCCATATATTTTAACCATATTACCTTGAGTGAGGTATGATGAGGCCAGATGTAGAAAGGCAAGAGAGAGAGAGACTGGAAAGAGTTTTACAGTTTTTTGTTTGTTTGTTTGTTTGTTTATACTTACAGTCCTCTGGAGAGAGTACAGCATGCCACGTAGGACCACTCAGGGGAAATACTAGGGTCCATCACAAGACAGAAGGTGAGGGGGAGCTGTGGGAAAGAGCCTTTATTGTGGTTTCTGTGGGAAGAAAAGGTTACGGTAGGGAAAACAGGCTTAGGATTAGATAATGCACATAATTGTGGTGGATTCTAGGGCATAATAGCTGTCTCTGGTTAGCAGGTACCTGGTCCTGGGGCAATTGCAGAGGTGTATAATTGCTCAAAGTATGAGAACCAGAGAGAAAATTGATCAGAGGTATGGGCTTAATGGGCTGCTCAAGAAGGGGAACTAACTGGCCTCTAGCCAGGGCTCAAAACTGAGTCAATATAGCGCGCACGCACACACACACACACACACACACACACACACACACACACACACACATTACACCAGGACATGATTATCAGGCAGGATAACTATAACATATATTTACTGAGGGGCAACAGCAAATGATGTGGCCAAGTGCACAATGACCTGGAACAGAAAGGACTGGTGGATCAGAGACAAGGAGGTCTGTGACAGAACCATGTGTGTGAATATCCAGGAGAGAGCACAAAGTGTACAGATCACCCATCATGGAAGAGACATTGAATAACCAAGTAGACTAAATGGCTGCCAATTGATATTTTCCTTCCTTTGTCTTCACCCACTCCAGAAATTGCATGATATGGACATTAATGGAGTGGCCACAATGATAGCATGGAGACAACACGTGGGCCCAAAAGTATGGACTACAAATGTCAAGGTCAATCTAGCTGCTCTCTCTTCTGAACCTCTAACCTGTCAGCAATTAGAAACGAACTCTGAACCACTATTATGACATTATTCCTTGAGGAGTCCAATCAGCCATATTGGAATTCTTCTCTCCTTGAAGACCATTAAATTATTCTCACAAGAATAAACAACAAATATTCTGAGTATAGGTTTGCTTTTCCTGCCCATAGATCCTCAGCCAGCACCAACATCCAGAGTAATCGAATGCTTAATCACAAATATGATATCCCACACAAAATAGTGTCCAACCAAAGAATATACTTTATAGCAAAGGATGTATAGGCATGGGCCCATGACAGTGGGATCCATTGGTTCTATCTCATAATGTTCCAACCAGATGCAGCTGGCTTGTTAGAGCATTGACATGGCCTAAAGGCATACCTGAGGCACCAGCATGAGGCGTCCCTGAAGATGAGGTACCATTCTCTAGAATTCTGTGTAAATACTAAATCAGAGACTTATGTGTGGAGCTGTGTTCCAAATAGGAAGGACACAGGAGACTGGTAACTAATGGTTGGTAGCAGGAGTGGCCTTGCTTGCTGTCATTCCCATATCTGCAAATGTGGGCTCTTCATGGTTAGAAGGTTTGGTCCCTAAGGGTTATGCACTCTTGCCAAATGTATTTATGTGCAAAAAAGCACTATGGAAAATGTTGGAAGAAGGAGGCTTGGTAACCACCTTAAATATAGTGACATTTACTTTGAAAACAATCTACAAAATATTCAATACCTCTCTTTTCATGCTTCTGTGAAAAGCAAGACTTTTTTTAAAGGAGTTGTTATTAAATACACAGAGAGGAAAACCTTGCAAGATTTACCTTTCTCCTAGGTAGAAATAGTAAAGTTTTATGATTAGCACAAACATGGAATTTTCTGGAGAAACTCTATCAGAAACTATAGTATTATAGAACAACACCAGAGTCTTAACTGAGAGGAGTAAGCACTGGTTGTGCTCAGATATGAAGTGAGACATTTTATAGGAAAGAGGGCCTGTAGATTGCTCAGCTGAAAGCCATTTAACTGTCTGGCATATGACTTGTAGAAGCAAACCAAGAGAGGACAACATTTTGAGCAGAGCCAGACCTCATAACATGTACAGATGGCCCAGTAATTCCATTCCAGGTTTAAGACCACCATCCACTATTAAAAACGCAGCTTAATCTGATCTGGAAAATCATTATTTTGTTCAGACTGGATGAGAAGTTGGCCAAGTTCATGAAATAGAATGGTTGAAGTTTCTGCTAGAACTTTCTAAAATGGCACTGGCAAAGAAGAAAGGAGGAAAAAAAGACCTAAAAACGAAAACAGTTTCTTTTAATTTTGAAATATTACCAAAAAGAAAATTTGGCCAGAAAGCATTCTTAATCATTTTTCTTAGTATACATTATGTAATAGGAAGCTTCTGACTTATTATAACTGTAGATTTTATTATTCAGATGTATGATATAACTGTACGTATTAGCAGAAAAGGAGGCATAGAAAATAAAATAGAAAATAGACTTTTCTCTATAAGATAGCTTTGGATAGTGTGAAATATGGTTTTAAATACTGAATCAGGTACAATATAGTAGTAGTTTAGAATATAAAAATAAAGAAGACCGAGAAACATTAAGTAATGAATTCTCCATGAAACACTCATTCTTTAAGATTGATTCATTAATGTCAATATTTGCTATAGGAAAACAAATTCCTAAATAATGGTGATAAAACAAAAAAAACTCAACAGGTAATGTTCTGCTCTTGTAGAATTTAGAGTAGTGAGAAAGGTTGCTAAACTAAAAGAAAAGTAACAATAAATTGATAACTACTACAATGAAGAATGAAGCCAGGACAAGTCAGAACAAAATCCCTGAGGTAGGACAAGATAACGTTTTAGGGGCAAACAGACAAATAAATAAACTTACAAAATCTCCTGCTGTGAAAAATATTTGTAAACTTCTAGATTAAGCAACATTAGATTGGTTTCTTCACGGTAAGATCTATTAAAAGTACTGCTATTCTAATACATGTCATGATTCCCCGTAAGATGCTAGGCATAGGGTATAGCACTCATCTGGGACTGAACACTTAAATTCCCTGAGCATCTTACAACTCTCAGAAAAGATGTCTTTTCTTATGAGGAGGAGAATCTTCCTAGTGGCGCTCAGCTAGTAATTACTCTCTCACCAAAAGCAATGAGGTGAATGAGCTTCTCATAGAGAGGACAGAAGAAACAGATCATAAAATATAAGTATAGTTAAATGAATTGAATTCAGGAGGCAGAGTGTATGGTAGGAAGTGATTAAAAAGGAAAAAAAAAAAAAAAAAAGACTATTTACTAACCCCGGTCTGACTATTTACTAACCCCGGTCTGAAAAAAGACTATTTACTAACCCCGGTCTATTTACTAACCCCGGTCTGGTAGGAAGTGATTAAAAAGGAAAAAAAAAAAAAAAAAAGACTATTTACTAACCCCGGTCTGATAAGCACTGGCTTAATGTATGTTGCATAGGAAGTAGGACAAACTTAATAACAATTGAAAATAAAGGAAAAAACCTGACTTGTTAGATGATTGATACTGAGTTCTAGATTGATAACATTCATATACTTTCTTCCCCTTCTGTGTTCAGAACCAACTGAGAGATAAGTCACAGAAATCAAAATGTTAGAGGAAAATACCAACTGTACTGCCAGAGAATGCTAGATTGGGGACTATTGCTGAAATAGACAGTCACGACGGGGTTCCTTTTACTTCATCCAAAAGTAACTTACTTACCCAGTCGCAGAAACTTTCAAAAATGTTAAAACTCAACCCTCATGTTTATGTAGGCTGAATATGTGCCCAGAATGTATTTTACTCATAAATGAGGGAATTAGGAGGATGGTACAGTTGCATCCCAAAGCACTGGAGGACTAGAGATTTATACATTCACTTGTGTTATGGGCTGCATTGTATCCCCTCAAAATTCATATGTTGAAGTGTTGACTCCTTGAATCTCAGAATGTGAACTTAGTTGGAAATTTGGCCTCTGCAGATATAATTAGTTAGGCTGAGGTCATTAAGGTAGGTCCTAATCCAATGTCATTGGTATCTTTACAAAAAGGGGAAATTTGGACACAGAGACAGACATGCATAAAGGAAGCTGATGTGAAGACACAGGGAGAAGGCATCTGTCCCAAACCAAGGAGAGAGGCCTGGAACAGAATCTTCCCTCATAGCTCTCAGAAGAAAGCAACACAACCAATATATCAATTTTTTTTTGAAGTTTTAAACTCCTGAACACTGAGACCAAAAATTTATGCTGTTTAAGTCACCAAATTTGTGGTGCTTTGTTACAGCACCTCTAGAAAACTAACACACATGGTAACAACCCAGTTCTGTGGCAGTAACCAGTCAAGGAAACAACAATAACATTGACAAAAAGAGAATCTTCAAATCATAACACTGAGGGTAGACTTTCCCTTAACAAAGAGTAGGATCAAAACCTAAGTGGAAACAAAGTTTCTTTGCTTAAAAGATCTTGCCATTGTTTTACTCTGATGACTTTTATGATTAAACAAGTTCACCTGTGAGAATTTCACATTTCCATAAGTTATGTTTTACTGAACATAATTTATTAAATGATTAACTAGATCCCTCACAAAACAAAAATTTAATCTTGGTTCATGTCAGCTCATTTTATGGTTTTCTAGATGCTAATTTTAAAAATCATTTCTGGTAGAGCAAAGCCAGACCCAAGTGAATTGATTTGGCCCTAAGCGATAAATGTTAAAATCTTAATAACTGATAAAGGCTCCTTTTTGAATCTATAGAAACATCAGTTCACAGAACTCTCTGATAGTACTGTAGGGTCAGGAAAGTGTCATATCAGTAGCTGGACAACTCATATTTGGGATATTAAAGCATGAAGAATTAATTCAACAGATATTTATTGAACACTTTCTACAGACGTGTTAAACATTGAGTAATGGGCTCTCTTTTGTTCTTCACAGTGAATAATGAGATTTTTGGCACCAGAGAATGGATCAGTATCCAAGGTTTCTTGGAGTCACCCAGGGAGCAGGCACAGTGTCAAGTAGACAGTAGCAATTTGCACACTCTACCTGGCTGCACATTCTTCCCCTAGGCGCGCTGTCAGCAGAATCTATATTCACTGTCAAACCTGAATCTTCAGGTGGACTTGTAAACATTTTCCATAGTTTCTATCTTTGTTCATCTACTTCCCATCATTGTATATGGACAGATAACAAAGATGAATAAATACTAAAGAAATACTTGAATAAAGTAAAAGACAAAAATAAACAAAAAAACAAACACAACACTGCAAGCAGAAAAGTAAATCCAGAGAAATAATGAGGTAATATGCAAAACAGAAGCACACTTAAGATCAATATAATTCATATGAACAGAGAGATTTGAAAGCATACTATGTTGATACTAATGAAAAGCAGTCATGAGAAATAGAATTCTAGGAACCTAACAATGTCATTTTGTATATTTAATCGTGAAACAAACAATGATAGAAAAATTTTATCAAAAGAGCTGTACCTCATGACTGAAGTAGGGAACTAAAGGCCAAAAAGATAAACTTGGAACATAATGCAAAGGAAATACAGGAGAAAAGTTGACTCATAGAGGAAAGACATAAAAGTCTCAATGTTTCTTCATTCATTCAACAGATATTTATGAAGTGCCTGCTAGGTGCCAGAAATTGTTCCAATGCATCTAAAGACAATGGACCTTATTCTGAAGGAGCTTATGAAATAACGTGAGTAGTCAGACAACAATAGACACACTAAATCAGTAAACTATATAAAAAGTTAGAGGGTGAAGAAGAAGTAATACAGCTGAAAGAGGTTTGAGCATAAGAAGAGAGAGGGCAGTTTTTATTTTAAATAACAGGATGTGTTATGTTTCATTAAAAAGGTAACAAAGGTGATATTTGGGTAATGTTCTGGGGGTTGAGAAACTTAAGAGAGGAGGTCAACAGGCTCCATGAAGAGAGATTTGCCAGTTCAAGTAAAAGAACAAAGTCAAACTAATAATAAAAATAAATTTCATTGAGCTGAAGAGGTGAGTATTCTTCCTAAAAGAGCCAATCTCATACGAAATAGGATTATGAGAGAAAAAAAGCACCCACACCCAGTTACACATTGAGGATATAAAAAGTAAATATTAAACATCTCAGTTAAAAAAAACTCAGTAGATGACTAGATATAATTTTATGTACTTCAACATTATCCATGAGTGTATATGTGTGTGTGTTTATTATGACCATGAGTGTATAATTATGCAGACTTGGGACTGTCTACCAAACATTAAAATTAATAATTGATTTAATAAGTTGACCATCTGTAAAAGTGACAACATCTACCAATGATCAAGTTCTTTCACTACCCTTCCTTTAACTCAGAAGTACCCCCAAAAGAGGACATAAACTATACTATTAAAAACATGAATAAAATATATTGACAGATAAATAAAGATGGGATAGATAGCTAGATAACAGATTTACTCCTGATAAGCCTTTCACCCTACCTGTTAAATCAGTATATTTTCTGTGAATATTTTTTTTATTCAGTGGAGAATGTCAGTAAATTATACTTGTTAAGAAAAAACTATTTTCTTTCATATTTCCTCTACTTAGCTTCCATTTTTACAAATTGGGTAGAGAATTTTTAAAAAAATAATGGTTAAATTGTATTCTGTATTTGAGAGTTTGCTCTTTATGCCATGCATTTACGATATATTTCTGAATGCCAAAAACTCCCATGTCAGTTAAGGTAAAATTGATACACTTATGGCATCAACTCTGTAGAAGTTATTTTTATGTAATCCAATGGGGTTGAACTAAGATATCGAAAAGAAAGCCTCTGCTAATTTTATGGCTGTGACCTGAAAAACTGCATGTGGGAAGCAAGAAATTTTTTCTTAAAATATATTTCTGGGTTTTCCAATACTTATGACTCAGCCATAAGTACCATAAGAAATCCCTGTCCCTTTTGAGATGATCAGTGTAGAAAAATAAATGATTAGCTGATAGTACCTGGGAAATCTCGTGAACATTTATTTCTTTGATCTGAGGGATACCACGCCATAATCATGTCTTAAGAGAACACGGCCTGTAGGTTAAGAGAACGTGAACTGAGAATTCAGGGACGAGTCTATTATGTGCACATATGTCTGCTTGATGCTGTTGATGGCATTTGAGGACTGACTGAATGAAAAATGAAAGCAATTTCAGATTAGAAAAAACATAATATGATGCTGTAAATGCATATTGTAAGAATGAAGATCGAAAGTGTTAGATACAATCTTTAATCAACTCAAAGACACTTGATGTATTTTATAGACCAAAAGGTGTACCCATGTGATAAAGAATCAGAAAACTGATTTTCCATTAGATTCACTTTTGAGATATTTACAAGGTTAAAGCATTCATTCTTGCTCTAGTTCTATTTCTCTCTCTCCCACCCACACCCAATGCAAAACAGGTCTAGGAAATAAAGCACACCTGACTGTAGATCGAAGTCTCAGAAAACTGCATCATTGGGTCAATGTTAGCCTTAGACAGGGTGAGTTGCACAAATTTGTTTCTTACATGGGAAGAGACAGACCTGATGAATTTCAGCTCCAGGTTTTCTATATTCAGAGCTCCTCTGTTTAGGATTCCAGTAGGGTTCTGCCAGAATGTGAGCTTCAGAAACTAGGTGAGAGGGAAGAAGCTTCTCTCCATCTGTGTAAGAAAGAACTACTTCTTAAAATGACTACTATTTTTTTTTTTGAAATATGAAAACTCTATGGCAGATTGTGGGGTCTCGACATGGACTTTTGCAGAGATATCACCAGATATCTGATATAAGAGTGTACAGTGTGTTTCTTAACAGAGATTTGGTTTGTGGCAAATAAGCCAAGAGTACATGAGGGTTAACAACATGCATGTGTAGTAGTGAGTAACAGCACCCTCTCAAGTCATGTGTCCACTTGCTTAGGACAGTGGAGATGATTCCCTTCTTCCCTAGCCCAGCCAGCAAACACAGCCCTCAGCTACCATTGGTATAGGCAAGCAATGAAACTTCCAACCAGACTGTTGAGAATAAAATGTAATCAAATTTGAGAATGTTTCTTTCTTTCCATTTTTTTTTTCCAGTTTGATACCTGAGGAAGTATGTTTACTAGTCTCATTCAGAATGAACTCTCTCATGGCATGAGGAAAAATAAAAATAAAAATTCAGAACTGTGTGGTTGGAGTGTACAGTGTAGAAAGTCGTCTTTAGCCAGTCAGCTCACTATTTTCGCAACAAACTGAATTTCAAGGTGCAGGATCAGAAGGTAGGTTCTAAAACTGAAACTCCACGTTGCAAAACCAAGATAAATATTTGCAAAGTTAATTCTATAAAGCATTATTCTAAAAAAATTATAAGATCCTTCTAACTTTGGCAATAGGCAGAACTTGAGACTGCTGAAGTATGATTTTATTGCAAGAGGATAAGCCATATAAGTATTCCTATCATGTTATTAAAGCATTCATAACTTTAAAAATTCTTCCTTTTCAGAAAAACCCAGATGGAAGGAGATTCTTATGTGTTCATCATATGTGATGAATTTTCTATTTTAATTTGTATCTCCTTTTCTCTGTAGTTAGATTATGCATGGAAGAGAATAAATTATACATATACACATTTTATAGCTATTTATCGATATATGTTTTTCTCACAATTCACACTTATAAAAATCATGTGTGGTAAGCATGACCACATAATTTTGGATCATGGTTTGCCAATCTACTTTATTTGTGATTAATTTCATAAAATATACTGACTTCATCATTTATACTATTAAAACAAAACACTGTATTTTTTGCATGAATAATTCCTTTTGAAGTTAAACAGATGAAATGGTGACCTGCCACAGATAGATAATTATTGTATTGGTTGAAGAACTAGATAGATGGCTGTTCATTTTCTGTCTAACACATGAAGATAATATGATTATGCAGAAGATAACTCATGATTATATAAAAAATTATCAATTAATTTTGCATAATCACAACATGTAAAGTGTGGACTAATGCAGCTAATCCATTGCATAAAACAAATTTTAGTGTAATAACTTAATCCTATCAGGAAATGATTGTTGTTTAGAGAATCCTGGGTGTCAATGGTAAAGCAATCTCTCTTCAATAATTTAAAAATAAATTTCTTGATCTTATAATTTTAAAGCTTTCAGGACTTATTTGTTAATAATTTGTAAATATTAATATGTATGTATATATGTTTATAGTTGTGCTCAAATTGCCTTTTCAAATGTAAGAATGTAGGAAAAATCCATGTCTTATTTTAAGAATTTTAATGTCCCAGTATTTTTACCTGAAGTGATGATTTATTATAAATCCACTTTGTAAGCATTGACTTATGGATCCAGATGTCTACCTATTTCTGCTAACAACACTTATTTGAAATGCACGCTAATTTTTGTAGTCACTGTCATCAAATTCTGTGGTTTAAAATGTAAAAAGAAATCACCTGAGCAGAGCTTTAAATGACTGATGCCTAAGCTCTATCCCAGAATAATTAATTCAGAATCTTAGAGGGTAAGATAAAGATATCAGTCATGTTTAAAGCCTAGGTAATCTAACATATAAACAAATTTGAGAGCCAGTGCTGAGAACTGCCTGTAAACACTGTGTATTTATTTTGGACACTATGAGCTGAATACCACCTGAAAAAGATGACTATAGCAGCACTTTCCCACAAATTTCCTTTTTCTTTCCTCAATTTAATGATTTTTCTTGGACATATTATTGTTTCCACGTTGCAAAGGTCTCTAACTGTATGTTACTTTCTGCATATCCCCATAGACGCTGAAAGTTTTTAGCAGTTCTCAATTTTTGCTGCAGATTGGAATTTTCTAAGGAGCTTTTTAAAAGTCAGATACTCAGGTGATTCTGAAGCATTGCAAGACAGAAAACCTATCATTTGATATATATGCATGCTTAACGCTACACCTGTGCTTTGTCATTTTTTTAATCCATTCAAAACAAATACTTATTTTGTCTCTTTATTGACTGGATTTAAATAGTTCTGAGTATAAAGAAAAATAGTGCTTGATTGTAAGTTTTGTATATTTTGGCTCTGGAAAAGTTAATAGACTTGGCAAAAACAATGAGAAGAAAATGTCTGTGGTAAATCAAAAATGAAAATCTCGATTTCAAAATTCTTCTTCCTCTAATGAATTCTTTAAGGACATAGAATTCACAACCTAAAATAAGTATGGCTGAAAATAGCTAGTTAGCTCTATGAGTAAAGTTCTATTATCTCTTGTACTTTCATCTCTATCCATAGGAACTGGAGCCATGCCTTGCAAATAGTAGACACTCAAGTATTCATTAAATTAACAAGTTAATAAATCAAATAAAGAAATAAACTCAAGAGGCACATATGTAAAATGATAGTGCACAAATGAATTCTGTACTTTGTCACCCCTCCTTCACCCCCCACCATACACACACAAAGGAAATTTGTTTCATTATATCTAGAATTGATAAACAACAAGGTCCTACTGTATTGCACAGGGAACCATCGATATATTCAATATCCTGTGGTAAACCATAATGGAAAAGAATATGAAAAAGAATATATATGTGTGTATAACTGAGTCACTTTGCTGTACAGCAGAAATTAACACATCACTGTAAATCAACTGTACTCCAGTAAATAAATTTTTAAAAAGGAAATTTGTTTCATTTTGGAATTTGAATAAAATTGAATAAATTTAGAGGATTAGAAGAGAATCTCAATCAGGACTCATGATTCACACTGAGTTGCACACTGGTTTCTAAGATGTGCACACAATCCTGGATCATGGGATGAAGGGTAGACAGCTTTCCTTAATGACCATTTCATCCTGACAGGCATTCAGATAAAGAAACGTGATTGTTTTTGTACATTTCTGGCAGACAGATGTCACTACCTCAGTTGGAAGTAATTGGGAAGCTGGTTGGCAGCCTAAATGTTGAGGCCAAAAAGAACATTTTTCTGGGTTTGGATGTTGCTTTTATTCCTCCTGGTTAACGCTATTAAAAAAGACACATATTCCTCTGAGCAACTGACTTTCCTCATATTAACCCTGGCCTCCATTTGCTCTTAAGTAATCAAATGCTCATATATTATACATTTATTCGTTTGACATTATTTCTCAGAAGTAGAAATTCTCTTGAATAAAGGCAAATAAATACATTTGCTAAATAAATCAAATCAATAGTACAACTAGTATTGAAGTCACATTACATTAATTGTGTCCCTCTGGATGTTTACAAAAACACAGGAGAGTTTGAATTTCAAGTGGTCTGCCCAGTTGCCTCCCTTGACCTACCCCCTCCATTTAAGCATGACTGAACTAGTCATGGATTTATAGGAAAATTATTGCTGATATTTTTAAGAAATTAGAGGGGAAACCGAAAACCCCTGAATTAGAGTGGAGTAAATGCTTACAGCATATTGTTGATGATATTCGATGTGAAAGTTTAATTGTGGGACTTCTTAGAAAAACAATTTCCGTGAATCTTTTGGAACCAGTCAAATATTCTTTCTTAGAGGGTAGCCTCTGTTGAGACTGTTGTCATTTTCTTCCCTGCTGAAGGAAAAGTAGGTTAAGCCATTGTTTTCCTTCTCTATACGCAGAGATGGAAATAACACAAATACTGCCCTGAGATTACATCTATTGTGAAAAAAAATTTAGATCAGAGGCAAAAAAGGTGTTTGCATCTTTAAGGAAAAAACTTAATAATAATTTTTATGGGATCATTTGAACTTACTTGCTCAGAAAATGACTACTTTCATTCTCTTCCTAGACACACCGGGATGAGATTTATAATTCTCCTTTAAGTCTTAAAGTTACATGATACTGACTGTGATGTCTTCTTGTAGAAAACAACCAGATTCACATGCTCTGAACTTGGAAAATGAATTGAATACATGACCTTTGCAGCAGAATATTCTCAGTGCTGCATAAACAAGGAGGCTTTGGATGTATTCCCAACACTTTATACTTTATTTATTAAATTTTATTTTCCATAATTTAATGTATGAAATGGAAGTGAGGCAGGAAATAGATTGGCTCCAGTCTAGGCATTTACAACTGGCCTCCTGTTTATATTTCTTGGGGCAAGAAAAAGATGGGCTTCAGGCCGGACACTTACAACTAGCCTCCTGTTTGCATTTCCTGAGACAGGAGATAGGTGGGCTCCAGGTTAGATATTTACAAACTGCCTCCTGTTTACTCTTCGAAATAGAAATTACAACAGAAACAGGGTAAATAGACAGGCTTTGTCTCCTGAGGACACTTTAGGATAACAGTCATGGCAGGGGGCTAAACCCTGTTGGAGTAAAAGATCAAGAGGTCACATATTTCCCATCCTTGGGGCAAGGGAGACATTGCACACGAGCAGAAAGGCTCCTTGGGGGGTCAAAAAGGAGGGGCACCAGCCCATAATAGGTGATGCCAAGGCCACTTATAGGCCTCTGGGTTGGAATGCATCTTGGAAAAAAAGTTGCACGTGCATGTTGGGAGCGTCCTAGGGCAGGTCAGGCATGGAAAAAGAAAGCAGATAATTGGCCACAGGTAAACAAAGACCCGGAAGAACTGCCCTATGTAAATGATCTAACCACTCATTTCCTGTGCTCCTCCTCATTAGGGAGGATGCCGGCACCCTTGCTCTCTGGGTGTGCATCTCTGCCTTGCTTCTGTCTTAACTAAACCGTTTCTCTGTGTGCTCTCCCACTTATTGTGTTGTGTCTCTAATAATAAACTTTTTATAGTTGTTGCCTCCTTGAGAAATGCATTTTTCAACGGGGGCAAGGGCCAGGGGAATTGTTCTTCTATCCTCTAGCCCCTGGTGCACTAGCGGCTAGGATTCCTGGTTTTCATTCAGGCTACCCAGGTCCAATTCCTGGGCAGAGAGCTAAGATCTCACCTCAAGCCACCACTAAGTGCTGCCTCTGCAAGATCAGAAGGAATTTCAGCCAGTGAACAAGACCAAGGTTTCTAGAGAAAATCCTGTGTTTTAATATGACTATGCAGAAAATGACCTACTCTATGACTGTTTGACTCAGTTTGCTTATTTTTTTAAATCAGGATATTAATTTGACATTAAATAAAGTAGTTTGAGAAATTAATTGATCTTAATGTGTGAAGTTTGCTGAGCATTACGTGTTCAAAAATAAAATATCCAAAGATCTATAATATTTAAATAATCAAGTTATATTTATCAGGGTTATTTTATTCACAAGTAATTCAAATCTAACTCAGAGTAGTTTAAACAAACAAATGATACACTTTTTTTTAATTTATAGATTTGGTGAATATGATTGTAGGAGTTCAAATCATGACACCTGAGTTCTAACCTCTTCATCTCTGAGCCGGATCTTCCTATTTGTTAGTTTCTTTCTCAGTAAGGATGTCTCTATCTTACAGCAAGTTTCTTGTCTGTTTGTTCAGACACACATATTTGTCACAGATTGTGGAACACAGGCCTTTCCAACAGCAGTAGCAAAATTCTGATAAAGGGCTTTGCTAGGCCTAACTTGAGTCAGATCCCAAACTTAAACCATTGTATGGTCAGGAATCGGCTGCTCTCTGATCTGCTAGGCAGGGCCAAATGCTCCACTTTATGGCAGGAAAGTATGAGGTATTGTAATAGGGAAGAACAAATCTCACTCCATATTGTATCTGTGTCTTTTTCTTTAATCTTTGTATTCTATTGCTTTTGCTACAAGTTAATCACTAAAATGATGTTGCCTGTAGCTTAAAGTATACATAATGGTTCATGTCCGGGAACCCTGCTTCCCATGCCTGAGCCTTAAGCTAAAATACCTTTGTTTAGCTCACAGGAAACATTCTGACCAGATCCACCTATGAATGGCTACAGGAAAGGAGAAATTAACACATCCTCTCCAGAACCAAGGAAATATTTGCAATGACTTATGGCCTTTTTATACTTTGCCTCCTCACCTCCCCCTCTTTGTTCTATAAAAGAAACTAGCATCGAAACCCAGGCAAGATGTTTCCTTGGGACACTAGTCCACCATCTTCTCGGTCTGCTGACTTTCCAAATAAAGTCGCTTTTCCTTGCCTCAACACCTCTTCTCTTGATTTATTGGCCAGTTGCACAGTGTGAGCTTGGACTTGGTAACAGTATGCCTATTTAAACTACAGGCTAGAGTTTCTGTTACCAGAAGATGGGATGGCTATGCACATAGGGAAGAAAACAAATTCTATCTATGTATCCATCTATCCCTATTTCTTTATCTACTGGTCTAGCAATTACAATCTTCTATTCTAATTGTTCTCAATTATTTTGGGATCCTCAATATTTTAATATATAAAAAGGAGTACTGAGAACAAAATTGATGCAAGATCAGTAGATAACATAATATATATTAAAACATAAAAAATTTAAATACAAAAAAGCTGGTACCCAAGTACACATTCTACTACCTGCCAGAGTAATAATGTCAACCCATGTAATGTAGTCTCTGGGAAACTGAATGGACAGCATGAGAGTCAAATGGACAAAGTAACAACATTTTGAATTAGTTTTGACCCAACAGAATACCTGAACATGTCTAGTGGAACTCCCAAAGATCTGCAGGCAACATTTTGAGAACGCTACTCTATCCCACCATCTTATCACAAAGGAGAGACTTATAAGAAACCTATCTCTTCCCTTTCTGCATAGGAATCTACAGCTGTGGATGAGGTTTAGAACTACTTAACACCACTGTAGCCAACCATTACAATTCTAATTGTTACATGCCACCAGGAAGAGCTTTACAGCATTAAAGTCCAAAAGCTGTAGACTTGTTCAGCATATTGAATGATTTTCTATTTCAGCACTTAACGGAAAAAAAAAAAAACCTTCTTTGTAGGGTGTAGAAATTCTTCATGATCTGAACATTGCCTCTTCTTTCATCTCTTATTCGTTGTATTCCATACTTTAGCAATTCTAAAAAACGTGATCACAAAAATGCTCTCAAGTCTTTTACTTTTGATAATGTTGTACCATTTTCTAGAATTCATTTTATTATCCTTCATTATGAAGTTTACCTTAACAAAAACTTTCCAATTTGTGGTATTTTATTTGCTTCCAGGAGATAGGTTTACTCAAAATTCCCATATACCCCTTGATACTTTCAACATGGGTTCAAACTACTAATTAAGCTTTAAAAACACTAGGGAGGAACAAACTCAAAAGGTACTTGTCTTAAAGGATTGCCCTAGAGCTCAGCAAATGACGATGCAATCTGTAAAGTCGGGTCATTAATTAAACATGACATACATGTATAGCTATTTGAAGGATCAGGATTGTAACTTCAGGATGGCACTTGTTAATCCAATTCTGCAGAGTTGGGTTTTTTTTTAATTTCATGCTAGGAGAAATAATTCAATTTCTGTATGTGTATCACAATACCTTAATACTTTTATTATTAAATTTCATTACAAGATTTTATGATTGTATGTGTGTGCACAAAAAATATCTGAGCTTGTAAACTGTGATATAGATTGTTAATGTGATATAGAATTCCATATGTATAAAATTTTGCATGCGTCCAATATAGGCAAAGTGCTTCATAATAAGCTGTATGTGTAGATGTGCCAGTGAAAATTGTGCAAGTTTGTTATTGCTAATTTTTTAATGCTATATATTTTCTGAAGAGAGGATCACATATATTGCAGTATTTTATATGATTTGCTTATTGTGTTTTATGTTTTTATGTCTTTTTCTATTATAATTTAAGCTCCCTGAGAGCAGATCATTGTCTGAAATATCCCAAGCACACAGAACAGAGAAAGCATAAAACAGGTATTTCTGGAATTACTAAATTCAGCAAACAGCAAGACAGACAAGATGCCAGGTCATATCATTATATGGGAGGTTACTCATATTTTGAATTTTTAAGAACTACACAGATCCTCAAAGGCCCGTTTCTAGTCATGTTAAACAAGGCATCTGTATGTATGTTTTAAAATTTCTCCAGGGGATCTGATGCATATCATATTGTCTATATCACCATTAGAAAATATAAACATTCACTGTTGTCATTAAGAAATCATCCTTAATATGGAAGCATGTTTTTTTAGTAGCAGGCCTAAGGGAAACACCAAAGAAGAAAAAGAAGAAAAAATATGTTGTTACCTAGGAAATCAAATTGTTATTTTGGAACAGAAGAAAATTTGTGAGACACTAATGATAGTTTAAAAACATCTTAGCTTGCAGCATAGGTATTCTTGAAAGGTCTTCTTTCAGTAGAAGGAATGCTTCATCAAACCAAAAGAATATAAGGTAATAATAAAACCTCCTAAGATGTGATGACACAGACATTCATTAATGAGCTGTAGAAAATTCTTCTTATGATTGTGCTCATGATGGTGATCATAAATGAATGTCATCAAGTGGAACCTAATTAGTGTGATTAACCAACTTTAGAGCTCACCAGAGGAGGTATTGGATCAGTGCCACATTTTATGCATGGAAAATGTTTTACATTTGGGATCAATGATTGTATCTAAAACATCTGTTGGAGCTCTTTTCTTGTTTTCATTCTCATATATCTGATTGGTCTGTTGTCAGGAAGCATGCCTGTTAGATAAGCATGAATGACCTTGAAAATAATGAGGCACACTGTGAATAATTTGATAGGACTCTTCCTAGTAGATTTGATGAGACTGTCAGGAATCCTAGCACGGGGTTTGAAACCCAAGCCTTATTTGCTTTCACTTAAATAACCTTAAACAAATTATGTGAACTTGATCATCTAGGTAATTTTCAAGAGTGAATATATATACCATATCACTGGGAAAATTTCCACGTGGAAGAAATCCACATGACAAATAAAATAATAGCAATTGTAAATGATGACTTAGGCTACATATTCATTAGTAGGGGCAAGAACATTCTGAATCCTGTTATATAGTTCTATGCTGGCACTTAAGGAGCAACTTTGCATAATAGATTGGGGAAATTTATGTGAATCAAATTTAATAAAATTATAAGATCGGGAGTTTGTACACATGGCTCTATTTAAAATAAACAACCAGCAAAGACCTACTATAAAAAAAAAAATTCTAAGATAGTGTTCTGAAAATGATGATAGTATTCTGAAAACGATGATAGTATTCTGAAAATGATGAAGAGTATACAGTCATATGTGTCTCCAGAGTTTATCTTAAACACAATATCAAACATTTCTGCACCCAAATTTCAGAAAAGCATGTAAATTTTTTAAAAATTTGCATCTCCTAAACCAAAGCATCTTCACACAACAAAATAAATCTCTTTTGTAAAGTTATCACATTATTTATTTAACATAGAAGTATACATTTTAAATAAAATTTAAGAATTAAGTTAGAATCTGTAAATATTAGCACAAGTTGAATCTCAAAGAAGAAAAAGAAAACGATCCTCATCTTATAGAAGTCACTCACTGCCTAGGCCCACTTTCTTCATCTAGAAATTCAGACCTTAAGAACTTTTGTTGTCAGGGTTATTGCAAGAATCAATTCAGGTCATGGATACACACTTTCTTTTTTAACTGTGTGAAGTATAATACATTTATTTATCAGGTGAGATAAAAAATAACTTTAAATGTCTGTACTATACTGAGCTCAGTGTTGGGCATATAAAGCCAAAAATATGTAGTCCCTATGCTTGTATAACACTTATTTTTTTTTTAATTTTCTGAATTTAAACTTTATTTGTTTTCAGCAATTACGTATGTTCTAAAAGATTGGGACTATGTTCTCCCAAATTTTGATATTATTTTCTCCTAAGGAGATAGCATATCTGAATGAAAAAAGCCATAGAATTAGGACAAAGCAGTAAATTGACTTCACAACTTGCTTGCTCTATGCAATATGACACTCAATTTCTCAATCTATAAATTAAAGATAATAATGCCTACACCAAAAATTTTATTTTAGATATCGGAAAAATCAACAATTACAAATCTAATATGTTAAATGTCAGTAAATCATAAAGTATTTGTAAAATGCATTCACTGAAAATATAATTGGAAAATGAGAAAGAGAGCTAATGTCAGTCTTCATAAGAAATTTCATGCTACCATCTTCCTTACTTATGAGGAAGACTGGAATAAATTTCAAATTGGTCCAATCACTTAACTGACTCCACACGAACAATTGCTTTAATGATTATGCTATGATAACTATATCTATGTACTTAATATATTTCATAATATAAAAGTAGAAAACACTAATTTTAAATGTGTCCTCAAAAATTGCCTGATAAATAGAAGAACATTTTAAGTGGCTTTTCTCTACTCAGTTAAGTCATTCCCACATGACCTAACTTTTGGCTCAGTATTTGAAGGAAAGCATTAAAAACTGGTGTGGCCTTTGGGGATGTCTGAATATTTGCCTTGGTCAATTCTCCTTGTAACATATAATTCAAGATATTGTAGTCTATCTAATAACTTAAAATCTGGCTGAAGTGTATGTACCAGACCAAGCACTGGAACTTCCTGCTCAGGACTGTTTATTGAGTAAAAAGCAATATTGGATAAAATATTGGATAAAAGGATATTGATGGGATTCAGAGGAACCAGGAAAATCAGTGTTGGTTATGCATGGTTATAAAATCTGATGGATTTTCTGAATTGAGGTTTTCCTCAAGCATACAGCCTAGTCTTAATGTCTACGTAGATGCCAAGGGCAGAGTTACTCAGACATAGGATACTGTACTTATGATGGTGTACACACTATGGTTTCTGGGTCTGAAAAATTTTGGCATTTTTTTTTAAACTGAATGAACTTTATTACTTACAGACTGAGGATGCCTGTGTTATCTGATAAGTTTGATTGTCATTCTGGAAGCAAGACTGTGAATCACTGATGTTATTTAGAACAGAGTGGGCATTTTAGTGCTATACCAGTCCTCCCAATTTTCCAAGCATCTTAGGTATTCATGCATATATGCTTATAGATAGGTATATAGATTTTCCCCTCTTCTATAGCTTTTTAAAGTTTCATCAATTTATTTCAGGCCACGATGTTTCTAAACATTATTATTAAATGGTACTGTATCAAGTTTTAGTCAAAATTGGTTGCCTTTTACTGTACTTTTTAACTCTTGGCATTCAGAGTAGAGACGTTTAAGTTAAAACATACAGAAATGCTGTTTATTTATACATTATAAATATATTAATACACTCAAAAAGTTAATTCACTCATTCATATACTCCACCTGGCTTGAAGGTAATGCCAGCAGGTATCAGGTATTTCAAATATCTTGATAATTGACATAGTGGAATTTGAGATACAAGATATTGAGTTGAGAAGAAAGATGTTTCAAGGCTTAAAATCTATATAAAGCCATTAATTCTGTCTCATTTAACTCCTTTAATTTTGCAGTCAGGAGATCAGGATTTATCAGAATATCTCTAGTAGCTTTGAAATAATAAAGTGCAAGTCTCGATTCTCACTGTCAAATCTGAAGTTATCAAACATACTCAGTGGTCTAAAGGGGGTGGCTGAATGCTGAAATGCTTGGCTTTACCATGAGATTTCACGTCTGTTAGTCAATTCAAATCAGTTAAAATAATGACCCCTAATCATAACCTTCTAAAATTTTCAGTTGAATCAACATAATTTGTCACTACTAAAATTACTTTAATATATTTTCTACATTTTTTTTTTCCTGGGGAAACATTTCATCAGCAAGACTGCAAACATCCATGATGGATACCTATCTGAAAATGCATTTCCAAAAAGAGTCACTTTTTGGACATCATCTCAATGCTCAAATGTGCGATCATTTCATTTAACAAATAAATCCAAAGTTAATTAGTTTTGTATCTACGATGTGCCAGGCACTCTTCTTTGAGGTGATTTTTAAAGTGGCTGGAACATCCGTAGATTCTTACTGCTTCTCCAGCACAGTCCTGTGTCTTATTTCTAACTGGGCCAATATAACATAGCTGCTTCCCCATTGATCATATTACTGCTAAAATGAACTGGCTTCTTTAATAAAAAAAAAAAGTTTTAATTGAAGATTAAATTAAATTATGTATAAAGAGAACTTAATATAAGTTACCTGTCTTATAAGTGATGAGTAAGCCTGATTTCTCTCTCTTTATAAATACAAATATACATACATACATCTGGTTATTTGTAGCAGAAATATATCAGTTGGACTCTCCAGATTAGACTCTACTTCCTGAGTTATTGCTTTAAAAATAGTTATAAACACAATGAGAAAACTTATTTGATGAAGTCAACGGATGATTGATTCTAAAGCTCGAGAATGTTATCTAGATAGTTACATCTGGCAAAGTCACCAATGTTCTCATTCCCTATCTAGTCTAGTTCTTTATCATTCTTTTTTGAAAGTGGACCACTGGCTTGCAAAGTAGCCCTGTTATTACTTTTCTGCTAGCCCCCTCTAGTTATCTAGATGGAACTCCAACTTTTGCAGTGATAAAATTTATTTAGAATTCCCCCAACATTTAAGAAAGACTAATACTTTGTAAAAAAAAACAGATTAATAAGGTGATGCTTTAGGCACATTGTCCAATATGTGTGAGCTGCATATGTAAATTTTCTAGTATTCATATTAAAAAAATAAAAAGAAATGTGATATTGATAATATATTTTATTTAACCCTATATATCAAAATTATTAACTATATAATCGATATTAAAACTATTAAAAGGATATTTTATATTTAATTTCATAGTATTGCTCAAAATCTAGTATGTATTTTACATTTACAATATATGTCAATTGAGACTAGCTACAGTTATAGCACTGAAAAGCCCCATGTAGCTAGAGGCCTCCATAGTGCTTATTTATTGCAGACGGAATAATATCTGAGATTCTATCTTTCTATTTAATTTGATCTATCTTATTTTATTGTATTTATTTTAATGGGAGTTCATTGGAAGGTGTGTGTTTACACGGGATGATCGTATTTCCAGAACTTCTCCGGGGCATAGCTAGGATTCATTACTATTTGGTATCCTGAAGAAATATTTAAATACCCCTATTTAGATGTGCCAACTGTATAGTTCATTATTTTACATTTTGAATTATTGAGCTTAACTGGAATCAGAGAAGCATAAAAAACATCATGAGATAATTGGAAGAGATGTGGTTGTTTTCACATTTCCTCCAACGACTGTGGCCATCTGGGACCCCAGGACAAGTATTAGGCAAAAGAAGATACTTTTTTCTATAATTTTAGTTTTTAACTTACACAATGTCATAGTTACCATGACCTTATACCAGCTTGGATCAAACATCATCTTATAAAACCTAACGTTATATTAGATCCTTTAGTCTTCTCCAATTTTATCACCTCTCAAATGTTCAACTATTTTCAATTCATAAGTGAATTGAGGGGCAGTGCCTGGTGTTAATTTTTACTTCATATTTTCCCTGGAAATCCTTGGCTCATAACAAAATATACAGATTCTGGTATCCTCACATTTAGCGTTGTGCTTTGAAAAAATCCTGGTTATTTAACTTTCAAAAACTGGAGTGAACATGTGCATAGGTTCTTCTTTAAAAACCATAAACCATAGTAGAGTAATAATGGCCAACAGCCTTACTACATTCCATAGGCAGTGTTCACTGCCTTTGCCCACATGAGCTATTTCAAACATACCTAGGTTTCACAATAGAGCAATCCTCCTCTCTCACCATCCCTTTTTTCAATGATGTTGTCTCACAAGCCACAAAGAAAGTAGAAGCCATAAATTGAAAATGTTCTCAACCTCCAGCCATCCAACCTGAGAGCAAAGATTTCTTTATGCTCAGTTATTCCTGCATTTCTCCTTTTTCACTGGGTCAAGTGACTGTAAAATCTCCAAGGTGATTTAGTTTGTCTTGTATTCCTGATCTAGTAGGCATCAGGCTATCAGAAACTGCACTCTATCAATCATCTTCCCAATCCTTATCTCCAAGTAGTTATTCATTCCATTTTTAAAGTTTGCTCAAGTGTCTGATATCCTCCTCTAAATTCATTTGATACTTATCCATTGCATCTAGTAACTTCAGCTTCTAAGCTGCAAAGCTATTCTTCTTGAATGAGTTTACCACAAACTATTTCATCACTTTTTACATCCACTCTGCAGTTGATTTATCTCTGACTTACCCACTATTGAAATAAAACTCCTTTAAATGACACCTCACATAAATTCTTCATAGTTAAATTCTTCATATTTAAAGTCAATTGACTCATCATTTTTATCCTACTTGATTTATTGAAAATATGGATACCCTTGGCCACTCTATTCTTCATGAAACACTCCGCTTGGCTTCCATGACACTATATTGCTTTTCCTTTTATATCTCTGGCATTTCTTTATTATCTTATATACATGTTCCTGTTTTCTGTCCTTAAGCATTAATATTTTCTTTATCCTCATTTATGTCTCATTTTCAATTTACTTTTGTGTAATTTGATTGATTTTTCAGGCTTCAGCAGTACCAATATCTAATTTCCAATTAAATATCTTCTTAAATACATACTCATATAACCAAATGCCTAATGGGCATCAACTTAAATGCCTTGCAGGTTCTTCAATATGAACATGATTAAAACTATCTCCAGTGTTCCTTATTTCAGTGAATAACATGAACTTTACCTTGTGGGTTGCTCATGCCAGGAACCTGAAACTTATTTTTGAGTCTTACCTTACATTCATAAGCTCAATAAAATCAGCCACTGAGTCTTGTGAATATCATTTATATTTACCAGATTTCTCCACCCATCTTGCTATAATAACCTTACTACATTCCCTAAGCAGTCTTTTCTCCCTTTCTCCACATAAACTATTCCAAATATGCATTACTGTATGACCCTTCACTTCTGACTTCCCTAAATGATCTTTCTTCTACTTTGATATGCACCTATCTATTGTCTACAGTGCAGATGTAGTTAGCCGGTTAAAAGCAAACATGGCTATGACATCCCCTTTACCTGCATAACACCAATAGTTGGGACTCCAATTCAATGTCACTTCCTCCAATAATTGGAGTTCCTGAGTTTCAGTATCATTTTGCTAAAGCATTAGGGTCAGCGTGATTTGTTTTACATTTTCTGTTTATACAAAGCAGGAATGTAAATCAAAGTTATGTCACTATTGCCCCCCCAAAGATCAGGCCTTGATAACACTTTACTCACTCAGCAAATTCCCTTGTCCCATTCACTGGTGAATCCCTAGCCAACATGCTGGTTCTCAAGTACCAACTTGGATCTCTTGAGAGAAGAATAAGACTTTTAAAAGATCTCTTCTGTTAGAACGGATAAGTTTGACTCTGTGGCGGTAGTAATACGCATGAGGGTTAACTGTTTCATGCACCCTCTCTGTGTATTAAGTTAACCACTGAACAATGAAGAGGTTAGGGGACTTGTCTGTGCAACTGAGAATCTGCTTATAACTTATGCTTGGTCCTCAGTATACATTAGTCTTCCAAATCCTAGTTCCATCATGTCTGTAGTTCTGCATCCACAGAGTCAATCAACTTCGGATAGGGTAGTACTACAAAATACATTTAATGAAAAAAATCTGCATACAAGTGGACCCATACAGTTCAAAGGTCAAAAGTCTGCTGAATACAGCACATTGTCATTTCACCCCATGGTGACACAGAGACACTCAATAAAACAACTTTCTACCAGAGCTCCAAGTGGAAAGTGGAGCACCGATAGCTTTCTCTTTATTTTTAACAACAATATAATTGAATAAAAATTTTCTCAAATTATTTTCAACTACTTTAAATGCTTTTCTTTCCAGGTACAAGACATTCTTCTTTTTCACTTTCTGAAAAGTGAAAAGAAGAAGGCCTTATATCATGTCTTCTTTTTTACTGGTGGAATATTTGTTTACATCATATTCTGTGACTCTTCTGAATCCACCATCAAAGCAAAAGTAGCAAACAAAGTTAAAGAGTCAAGGAACACTTTATTCAAGGCTATTGCAATAAGATTGAGAGGCCAGAACTCAGTCTGAGCTGTCTGGAACAAAGGGCTGGAGAGTTTTTAAGCACTGGGATGGTAAAGGATCAAAGGCCATCTGTGTCTGCTAATTTGCTAATTGCCAGCTCCTCCAAAAAAAAAAAAGGAAAAAGAACTGTCTTCTTGACAGGAGGTAGTTTTACAACTGGGAGCAAGATACCCAGAGAAGTTGGCTCCTACCCTCCCATAGAACCTGGGAGACAGGGGCACCACCTTCTTGATGATTACATTTCAAAGGGATAGTTCCCTTGAGAGAGATGCTCCCGGACTGAAATCTGACAAGAAGGTTTTTACCAAGATTTACATCTCAAAGGGCAGAAAAAGAATTTATAGTTACAAGTTTTCTGAAGTAAATGCTCTAAGAGAAGGGAAGTCAGAGGCCTAGAGTCAGGAAGAAGTCCGTCTATAGTTTAGTCTGACTAAAGTGAACAGGAAGGCCTTCTTGGTCACCGTCAGTCATGGCTTCTAATAAATAAGGAAAAGGGGAAATTTAGAAAAAGTAAGTCTGTCTTTCTGTGAACAAACATTTCCTTTCATATCTTGTAGTGAATTAAGTAAAAAAAATAAAGGTGTCTTTCCTTTTTGTTGCTGTCCTATATTACTTATGTAATTTCAAAGACAGTTGACAGATGGAGGGAGAGAAATCATACAAAAAGGAATAACAACAACAATAAGAAATGATAGCAGAATTTTATGTTTTAAAAGAATCATCTATTTACAAAAGTCAAGTTGTTTCTACAGTATTTATTGTAATTACTTGTTCAGTAATCTCTCTTCTAATTCTGATGATAAACTCTATAAGGACCAGGACTATCTTGTCCATTATTTTTTTAATTAACCTTGTGTCTGAAATACAGTAGCTGCCTCAGTAGCTGTTTCAGAAACTTAATGAATAGATGAATGAATCAATGAACTAGTAGAGAACTCCTGTGGGAGAATTCAATGTTAGATACCTATTTTAAACATATATTAGGACACAAAAGTTTGATTGCCTCTCAGCTTACTTTTTTCCAATGCTGTTAGAATACTAGGCTTCATTTTGATTAATATTTTGTGTCTGAAACACCAGAACTCTGACAGCTTCATCCATTTATTTTCAAATTGTAATTTGTTCTTAGTCCCCATTTCATGACAGATTGTTTGACAATATTTCTGACAAAGTAGAAGAACCTAGTAATCTCACAGCTCTAAACACCTATACTCATGAGAATAGTCTCTCTTATTTCTGAATTTTAAATGTCTCATAGCACATTTATAAAGTTACAACAGAAGAAAGCCTAACTTGTTCTACCTTGAATGACTGAATCTGAGACAGCATCTTAAGAAAAAAATCTTAACAGGTATACTAAGGCAAGCATGGGCTATTGTAATCAGACATGATGAAGAGATTATATTATATCTTCAGAGAAAGGTCCCTGCAAATACCTATCAATTCTAAACATTCTTTTAGGATTAGGACTGTAGATTTAGCAAATATCAATATGGGACCCCTAGTTATGCTTATTTTTCAGACCAACAACAAATAATATGTCAATATAAGTACATTCTGTGTAATATTTGGGATACGTATACTTTTTACATTGTTCCTTTTTTGTTGTTTAATCTGAAATTCAAATTTACCTGGATGTCTTGTATTTTATCTGGCAACTATACTTATGATGAATATCCAGATAATCAGTCTTCTTTGAAGTGATTCAAGGAGGAGAGTAAAATTTTAAGAGTCAGACTAATACAGGATACTTTGATCCAGTAAATGGAAAAGAATCAGTTTGCTGATTTAGACAAGAAAGATAAGAATTTTCAAAAATATCTTTTATTTTTCTGATCATAAACTTTTCTAGGAATGCTGGTTATTCATCATTCTTCTGTTTATATTGAATTCAATTTAAGAAGGTTCTAGAGAGTATTGGATTATACAGCATAGTCTTGAAATTGCTGCTGTTTTATTTTGATTCATGTAACATACAATTGATAAACACTCTATAAGAAATTAATTTCCCAATAACTATTCTTATCCCCTTTCCATTGTATCCAATATATTCTTGAGATAAGTAAGATTTCATGGCAAAAATTATTTATTTCATACAAATGTCTATATTTTCATTAGCTGTAGAAGAGTTGATACATTACAACTATTAAAAATAAACTTCTTGTAATTTACTATGGGTTTTTCTTTATTTTTCACTCATTTAATTCAAACATTTCATGTTAATAACTGAGTACATCAGAGATATAATGACATTTAATATTAAAGATAATGATTATATTCGTTCAAATGTTGAGATATGTGTATGTACGTGTATGTGTGTGTCATATGAACCTAACACAGCAGATTAAATGACAGAATGGTTTAATACTATCCACATATACAGAAAATAAACTCCTTTAATACTTGTACCCAAGAAAAGTAATAAATTTTTTTGGTGCTGAATATATCAACTATCTTTTAAAAATTAGACCTTTTAAATATCCTTAGATTATGCAGCTTGGACAGATGAGGCTTAATAATACCATGCAACATAATAAATTAACCAATCCTTTAAAATAAAATTAGCTAATTTTACTTCCTTATGCTCTTGAGAACAAATAACCTTTAGATTTTCCTTCAAACTCAGGAAAGTATAAGCTACAATGCTCTCCAGGATTAGAAGGCAGCCCATCCTTCCCCTTATTGTTTCCCATAGTGTGAGATAATGAACATTTATTCACAGTTTCTCAATGAAGTGACATGCTTCCATGTATTGCCAGGTCCAATCATGCACAAGGCAATGGCATGGTCCCCTGAAATTAATGTACAGTTATACATATTCACTTAAGCATTGTTTCCTCAGTGGTACCAGAAAAATCTGTCTTCCACAAAAGACTTTTCTGTTGTCTAGTATATCACCATTAATTCCTTTGTGCTAAAAATGACTCTGTAGTGAAAATCATGTTTCAGAATACCGTACCTTCTAAGCATAGCGCTCAATGTTCCAAATACTTGCCGAGAACTATGAATTCTTACATCTTTGGAGAATTTGAGATAATTTATACAGTTAGGATCCTCAAGCCTTGCTAAAGAAGAAGAAGGAAGGACACAAGAGTAACTCCAGGAGTTATATTTGAAGCAAATATGCCATATTAATGGCATTTGAGGTAAGAAGACCCAGGAGAAAGCATATTTAAAGACAAGTAGCATCAGGTATTTTGTTTTAGCAACATTACTTTTGAGATATATATTAAACATCTGGTATGATTTATTCTTGCATTTTTGCTTGACCTGCACCAAGAGCTTAATTACGTTTTCCTCCCACGCACAATGAAGTACTTCTTCAAATTTTTCAGCTGCTCCTTACCAGAGATATTTTGTAATATTGTTTGTTATTCTCACTGAATAATTTAGGTTTTTGTAGATGTGTTATTTACAAGGTATTCCTACAGAAGGCAAGATTCCAGATGGATTTTTCCAATCTATCTGGTTTCCACAACACGAAGATTTTCTTCTTCTCAGCTGACTCAAAGAAAAAACTCTTTTCAAGTGTCTTTTATCTGTGAATAACAACATAGGCTTGTCTTCTCTTTCTTTGCCAATTTAATCAAGGGGTTGAGAGCAAAAATAACTTTTACTATTACTTTCTAACACTGGACTCTCAACACTGAAATTCCCCTGAGGCTTCTCTCCTTTTTCACATGATTCCTATGCAAATGTTATTGCTTTTTACAATTATAATACATATTTTATAGCACATTTCCTAATTTTGTCCACAATGGGGTTTCTAGTTGGTTCTCTATTCTCCTGTAAACTTTTGGATGCTTTTTGGGAGAAAAGGTAAAATGTTTTGGTTCAGAGTTTGCGCATAGTGAAAGTATGCATAATCATCTCTGAGTGTATAATATTGTTAATAAAAAAATGCAGCCTACAAACTATTTTAATAATCGATATGGTCTAAGTACAATTTAATGTTTAAATATATATATATCTATATCTATATATATATATATATAGATATAGATAGATACATATATAAAGCACATGATATGGGTTTTTGAAAGCTACAACAATAAAATTATACATTGACAAAGACAAAGACAATAAAGTGTAAAAATCTTTCAACCTTTCTCTCCTGAGGCCATAATCCTCTGCACAGATTTGACATACCCTCTCTCTTTACAAGTCATAGTGGATTTCTCTTGATAGCAACTCAGATTTTCATGTAATTCAAGAAGAGATGATGGCACAGTAAATAAATACTTTCAATGAAGAAATTGTGCAAAAATACATATGCATATATACACGCAATAAACATATTAATAGTAAGATATTATGTCAACAACATGGCTTGTATTCTGGCTTGTAATTTTAACAGTTGTTTGACATTGAGCATGTAATTTAGACTGAAATGTTAGAATGGTCTTAGGACTAATGTTTTTATAATAGAGAAAATGATGGATTTAAATGTAGGATAACATCACATATTATTAAATATATAGAAAAATGATATCTATGTGAAATAAAAACATTGTCTATCTAAACTTTAAAAGTATATTCCTGCATGGAATCTTCCCAAGAGAAACAACCAAAGACAAAGCATGTGATGGTAGTATTAATGGTAATAGTGGTACATATGAAGCAAACTGTCAATAAGGCAATGACTAAATTATCTACCATACTATGGAATATCATGCAGTTATGAAAAAGACACTAAAATGATGTATATAATATATATACAAATCTTTTCATATATAATTTAAGTATGTGTGTGTATCAATGTCAATGTAAAGCAAATTGTTTAGTGTTGATAAAGCTTTAAAAAGAATATGTGTATCAAAATGTTTATGAAAATATCACAGGGAACTATATTCAATATCCTGTGATAAACCATAATAGAAAAGAATAGAAAAAAAAATGTCTATATGTGTATAACTGAGTTACTTTGCTGTACAGCAGAGATTGGTACAGTGTTGTAAATCAACTAGACTTCAATAAAAAATGTTTATGAAAATAAAAATAAATCTAAGTACCATTTTATGTTTTTTATGGGTATACTTGTATGTTTATAGAAGCATAGAAAATGTCTGGAAATACATGCTTTAAAATAATCATTGTTTCCTCTAATGAGTTTGAACGGTCACAGTCAATGGGGAAGTTTGTCTTATCTTGAATAGCAAGCCTGTTTCAAGACAATGACATACGTATTGCCTGTACAATTAAAAACAATTTTTAATAAAGGGGAAAAGTAATTATTTGAAGATCATATTTTATTGAATATGGGTGAGGGGCGATATTATTTTGAATGCAAACCAACACATAAAAACAGTACAGTTATTTAAATATATCTGATTTAAAGCTAAGCTCTTTGGTGTCAAATATCCTCTATATCTGTAACATGATCTTTTGATTTAATAGGAAACTAATTAGTGTCTTAAAAGTGCAAGCAAATGAAAAACAGTTATTTGAGTTGAAAAGAAAGCTCATAGTTGATAATAATTTTATGAAAGATATTTAATAGGAGTAGTTTTCAGCCTTAATTACCAGAATTTTTTGTTTTTATCATTTCAATAAATTTAATCACTATATAATGAAGAATGTCATCTAATATTCTAAGGCTTTATGAGAGTTAATTTTCAGTAATGGACTAATAATTTGTTTTCTATTTGGGGAAAAAATGTCACATAATTATTTCAATATATTTTCCTTGTTTTCTGTTTTAGAAAAATCTCCCTAAGCAAACTGTTTCTGACTTCAGGTAAAATTATATCCACAGTTAACCATCAGCCTGTGAGACCGACCACCAAGAGAAGAGTGCCATCAGTGTGGATCTTGTCTTTGTCGTGATGGGTATTGGGTATACCCCACCTGAGTTATGCTGCTATTTAACCATTGCCTCAGATGTGCATTCAATAGGTGATTCAAAAACCATCACCACTGGTTTTTGTTGTTTTCCTTAGACTTTTCAGATTTATTATTTAATTACTACCATTCTACACGCTTATTTAAATATTGTTATTAAAAACACCTAAAATGTTATGGGGAATTTCTGAGAGAACTTCAGTTGAGGTATGTCCAGAGTGGTTGCAAACAGAGCTGTGTAAGGGGGTAGAGCTTCCCACTTGTCTATTCTAAGGAGTAACAATTCATAATGTGGTGTCAATACACCCTTGTGAAACTCTGAGACTTATCAGGCAGACTGTGTGTTAAAATTATTTTTAAAATCATGGTAAGATTTTTTTTTTGCCTTTTTTTACTGAATTGATATTTGCACTGATGGTACAAAAGTAATTGTGGGTAAAATGACTGGTGCCTTAGCATGAATCACACTGCTGACACCATAATGAGTTAGTGGTCACTGTATTCTTCCCTTGACACACCTGCACAGAAAAAGAAGAAGGGGAAGGAGAGGATGCAGCAGCAGCAGTGGTGCAGCTGATTTCAACTGGGGATTCTTTTTTGTAGCAGGAAAACCCCCCTCAACTATTGGGTAGGCATACTTTTAATGTATTGAGTGATGAAATGGAAGGCACTTATTAAGCATTTCCACTGCATACCAAAGTACAATTGTCTCTCAAGAAAAATACACTCCTGTGATTGTTTGGACTGCAAACTGAAATAGCTGCTTTTTTTTTTAAATGAAACACTTGTTTATGTGAAAGAATGACTGCCAGAAAAACTATGTTTATTCAGGTTTTGTATTTGGTTACAGGTTCTTGAAAATAAACCAAGTGAGCATGTCAATTGCAGGCAAACAACAGACAATACTTGTTGTCAATGATAAAATTTGAGATTTCAAATAAAAATAAATTTTGCAAACCTTATATTTGCCACTATGTGTTTGACAGATTACCAAAACAAAGAATTTTCTGATCAACTCAGCAGAGAGAAGAAGGATTTGACTTTTTTAAAAAAAATATTTAATAAAATAGATCAACATGTGAAAGATCTGTAGAATTCACTGAACCATTACTTTTAAAATGACCCATATATGATTTAAAGATCCATTAAAAATGCAAGACAGAATAATGTTTTTAAAATTATAATCTGGGAAGTCTGTTGACATGTTTTCAGATCCCACATTAAAACTAAACTTTAATAAATTAACACTTGTTGAATTTGGGTATAGTGTCAAAATAATTCTCCATAATTATCTTATAAGGTTTTTAAAAGCCTCCTACATTTTCCAGCTGCATATCTGTGTGAGGCTGGATTGTCTTCATGTATTAAAAATTAAATAAGATATGCAGTGGATTAGAACAAAAGTAGACATGAAACTCTAGCTGTCATATATTAAGTCAGACATAAAAGAGATTTGAAGCAAATTAAAGAGATTTACCCAGAGATTTGACACAGACAGTCAATTCTAACTGCTAGTTATAAATATTAGGTTCAGAACCAGTTCCTTAGCTATTTCTGCAAGCCTAAAATCCCTGGGCTGAAATGCATGAATTTTGTAGGGCTACTTCTGTGAGTCATACATTTCCCATTGTTCCTATCTTATGTGAACTAATTATATTACAGAAACATGTACTATAGCTGTAAAGACTTTTTATTTTAATACTGCATGTTGATCAGTAGTATAATGAAAAATAAAGCAAGGTGAAGGAGTAGAGATTGAAAGGTATGCTCTTTTAAGCTAGATGAAAGAAACTGCTTCTCTGAAAAGGTGACAATTGTGTGAATAAGCTATGAAAACACCTGGGAAATAACTTACCTGGAAGGGAAAGGCAAGTACATGTTTGGCATGTTTGATGAAGAACAATAAGGCTCAATTTCATAGGCCAAAGTTAATTAAACAGAAAATTATAAGGGATAGGTTAGTAGAGGTTGTCAGGCAAGAGATCATCAAAATCCCCCTATGGGCATGAAGAAATATGTATATAGAAAGGTGAATAAAGGTTAAGACTGAAGCCAACTTTCACTGATTCAAATCCTAGCTATTTTATAGAGTGTTCAGGTGATGTTTAAGCAGAAAATGGAATTAAGCATGGTAACAATGACGTACATGAAGGAGGAGGAAGGTGAGGAAACTAGTGCAAAGGTTTTGGTGTTAGACATGTGATGTGTGCAAGAGAAAGCAAGGGGACTAGTATGGCTTAAAGGAAAAACTCAGAGAGAGGGAAGAAAGAGATTAAATAAAATGATTAATTGAGAAGCAGATCTTTTAGGCTCTACTAAGAAATTGAAACACTTTTGGATTTTAATTGGAAGGAAATGGAAGGTCTTTGGAGAGTTTTAAGCAGAAGACTGACCTGTGGTGTACATATCTGAGGTCTCATTCCAGGTTTTACGTGAAATATAAATTTTATGACCAAGAATGTATATAGGAAAACAAGTTAGAAGCAGTTAAGTCAAGCCTAAGTTGGTATAGACAAAGATTTCATTAAAATGATGGCCGTTAGACTATAAAAAATGGACATGAATAGAAGTAAAGAAAGGTAAGCATAGGGCTTAAAAGTGGTGACTCAAAAGATTCCCTAGGTGGAAATCTCAGCTTTGGCGATACATAATTGCTGTGGAAACTTTTACACTTTCTGTCTCAGTTGTTCATGTGTAAAATGGGGTCAGTAAGTATATTACCTTATATTATGTTCTGAAAATTAAATGGATTATTACCTGTGAAACATGTTGAACAGTAGTTGGCAGATAATATGTATTTAGTATATGTTTTATGGCTATTACTATTTATTTGTATTATTATGAGAGGGAAGAATGGTTAATCGGGAGGTCCTGAGGAGATCAAACACTGGGTGAAATGTGGATGATTATAAAAGCAACCTTGATGGAGGAGAAAGGTTGCTGTTAGAAAGTGGGATACTGTGTGAGTTAATGATTTTGCATTGTAGAGGTTTGGGATGGGAGCTTGCTCACAGCGGTAGAAACATGGTGCTGTTACTGGTTCTAGCTACTGGCTTCTTTCCACATTCCCACGTACAGTATCCTGCACCCTTTCAGGGGTAACAGCACTAGCCTAACCACATGCCCTACTCAGAGGTCAGAGTGCAAGCCTTTGGAGCACCCTTCTCTAAGTTTCTAGGATACTTTAAGTACCATTTTACCCCTCAGCATTAGTAGTGGTGGTTGCTTCCCGCAGTTACTATCTCTGGATGATCTCAATGTTCCTTTTGTGTTATTTAGCCCTTCAATTTCTGTGTAAGCAATTCCCCATATTAAATTTTTCCTGTGAAATACTATTGTTCTCTCTATTTTCCTGATTAGGCTCTACTTGGTATATGATAGCATGTTTTCTTTCTTATTTATTTATACATGTTCATAGATATCTATATGACTAAAACTTTATATACATGAAATCATGTCATAATGGAACTTTCTGTGCAGCTTTGATTTTCTTTTTATTTTTTCTTGAAAATTCAATTCAGTTTACATTCTCTCTTTCTTCCAAATCACCTTCCCAAATCCTAATACATATATGCAAAATAACTTATGATAATATCTTAGAATTCATTCTTCCACAATATCCTATGTTCATGAAATCATATTGTCTAGAGATCACTAATATGTATACATTTGGTCAAGTTTCAAGGGCTAATTAGGGAAGCAGTATTGCTTATTGGAAAATTATTGCATACTAAGAATTACAAGGTATTTGGTATTCAGGTTAGTGAATTTCAATAGGCTTTCATTCACTTCTTTTCAGCCCTCAGGGAAGAAGACAGAATGCTTTCTTCTCTTAGGGAATATAAATATTAGTAGAAGATGCTCATTCAAGTCAATGTTCTATCCGTCTTACAAGTGTTCATAAGGACAATATCTGAGCTTCAAGTACTTTATTCAAAAACTAAACAAGAAATTTCTTTAATGGGAATGAGAAACTACAATCTTATAGTAAATATCATTTCTATTAATACTGATAAATTGTTACTATATTATCATAAAACACTAGTGATTATGAAATGATAATTCATATAATTTGACGTATACTGCATCAACTTGAAAGAAATAAGATGTTTAATCAACACATTGGAATCATTATGCTACTATCATCATTCTCACATTGATTTCCTAATGGCTTGAGTTTGCCTTATCATTCTTGCAGGAGCACATCTAAAACAAGATGAAAACACAAGAGAATACTATATGAAGTAGAATAAAGCTTGAAGGTTGAGTGATGTCCTTGGTAAGGAGGAGAATGTGTAAATTTGAGAGGTGACAGAGTGGTGGTTAAAATAAATTTATAAGAATCAGATTCCAAGTTGTTAGGATATATTATACTGTTTCGAGCTGAAGTTCTATATCTGCCCTTGGTAAAATACTTGGTAATTGGACATGAACATATAAAGTATCATAAGGAAGCATTAGTATTGCAAAGTTCATAATGATGTACTGTTATGATTGATATAAAATAGTGCTATAAAAGTTATGAGGTAAAAGCATTTAAAGCAATATACTTTTTACAAATTAACCATGACATTTTCTTAGAAGGAAGGCTCAGTGATAATGTATGTAATCAAGATTAAATCACCATGTTGAAATATTATGGAGTTAATCATTGGGCAGCATGCCTGAAAGTATAATGATTTATAAAATGGAAGACTATGAGTATATATATACATATATATAATTATATATAATTTAATAGGTCATTGAAGAATTGTGGTACCCCACAACTGATTCAAAGCACTTATTATTTCACAACAAGTGTACATATCCATAGTCTCTTCCCACAATCAAACTACAAATAAGGGTCAACCAGCACTTTATTATAAAATTTGTAATTATCTCTTTCATTTCTTCCTTTTTAGCAAATATTCTCGTAATTCTTTCAGATGCTTATAAACTTTAAAATTACTGCTACTTTAGAAGGTCTCTGTGTCAATTTGTGACTCTTTGTTTTTCTACTGTGCCTTTATTTTTATTTTTTGCACTTCTTTCCTTTCCATTATTTATCCAGAGCCTGCTCTTTAGACCTTTTTACCAAGGTTCACTAGTCAAACACCCGCTACATTCTTGTCAATGTCTGGTATATTTCACTGTGGGGCATTCTAAGGATTAGAGGATACTCTGTGTTTTACTTATCATAGTTTATTATACCGAGATGATAGATAGAGAGATAGATAATAGGGATATAATCTTAGGTTGTTTTCTTACATATTCTTACCTCTTTAATCTCTTTGGAATAAATTCAGCATCAACTTTGTAAATTTCTTTTTATATTTTTAATACTTTTGAAAACTTTTAGTGTATAATTCAATGTTAGATTTTTATAACTTCATCATTTCTCTTTCACAGGTAAATAAAATATTTTGGTCGTTTTAGGATTAATATTTCCTTCATCTAAACAGTTCTACTCACAGAGAAATGAGTTCTCATCTTTGAAGTGGAGAGATAATGGAAGCATATCATTGTAAGTGAACTCTACCTGAAGAAAGGGATTCCAAACTCATATTAGTCATGATAAATTGAATTTCTTTGTCTTTTTAGATTGTTGGCAAAATCATGAACCCCATGATGATAGAACAGATTGTTAATATTCACATCTCCAGAGGACTCTTAAACACATAAGTTCTATCTCTCATTCACATTCTTTCTGGTTTTTACCTTTTCATTTTTTTATATCTCTATTATATTTCTTTATTATGGATATTACCAAAGAGACACAGAAATCTCAACCATTACCCAGTTTCAGTAATTACCAATACATAACCAATCATGTTTCAGTTATACCATCTCCAACATTCTGGATTATTTTTAAGCAAACTTCAGATTCACAGGATTTTCTGTGTACATACACCAATATAACAACTTTAAAAGCTAAATCTTTTAACTATAGCATATGTTACTGTCATACCTTAAATTTAACAATAATTTCTTAATATTATCTAATGTTAAGTTGATGTAAAAATTTGTCTTGTGAAAGTCTTTTATAAAATAGTTTTAAATAAAAATCTGGAGCCTAGCAGAGTCCATACATTGTTTTTGTTTTTGATTGATATGTCACTTAAATGCCATCCTTCCCCCCATTTATTTGTTAGAGATGGGGGTCAGTTGTTCTGTATATATTTCCATATTCTGATTTTTGCTGATTAATTCACATAATGTTTTTAACACTTTTCAATATTTGCCCAGAATACTATACAGATAGTGTTGCTTACTTCCTTTCACATTACATTGAGACATAAGGTTTGATGATCTTTTTTCTGTGATGTGAATGAAACTCCATCATTAAGCTCCGTTGCTGTCCACCTGGTCCATCTTATTAAACTGTCCTCAATCAGTTTTTCATCTAATGGTTTTAGCAGACATTTATGGTCATTACCTAAATCCAGTGTTTCATTAGGAATTGCAAAATGGTGATATTCTATTTTGATCAGGTTTCATTTATTATAACTTTACAAACAAACATATTTCCTCATGAACTATTTAGTTTCTGTGAGTTACCATTCTCAAGGGAAAAGGAGTGTAGAAGCTGGCTGTGTTCCCTTTATAACACAGGTTGTTACTGGTAACCTCTAGAATTAAATAATATGATTTTTGTTGCAGTGGTTAGGTTTTTGCTTTACATTTTTGTTTGTTTGTTTTAGTTTTAGTGTCTTTTTGAACCCCTAGATTATATAGTATTTTATGTTTCAGTCTGTCCCAGATATTATTATTGTTGATTCTTGTACAGTCCTATTTTGGGTCACTGGGATTTCCTTCAAGTTGACTCTTGTGTATTTTTGACATGAACCCATGTTCTTTGAGAACTTTCTTGCTTTCTAGTGTAAAAAATATTACAGAATCATCTTTTACATTTCCTGCCCTCAACCTGGAATCAGCCCTTTCTAAAAAACCCTGGTTCTTTTTTTTTGAAAATGGCATACAAAGACCACATTCTGTGGGCTAGTGTTATTTACTGCTAATGGTTAATCAATCTTTCTAGGTTAATAGACTTGATCAAGCTAGGAAAAAATGCATATTCATTTTGAAAATTAAACATGGATTATAAATTCATACTGCTGTTTTCAATTCAAATATGATTATAGGTTTTTACATAACTTTCTTAATTTTATATTTGTTCCTATTTTAAAATTGAAATTTCTTGTTTTTTAGCATAACATAATACTTTGTTTAATCCTACAACAATATCTAATAGCTTCAAAGTAACAATAATATAATTTATACAAATAATGTAAATACTTAATAAACAGTTTAAGATTTATTTGCAGTTTTATTTTGTACTTAGGATATATCACATTGACAACAATACTATTGATTTCTGGATAAAGCTTACAGAAAATAGAAGTAACAGACAATAAACAAGTGAACAAATAAATACTTTTAGACAATGTTAAGTGTTGTGATGGAAAGATAGTGAGTGAGAAATATTTTTTGGTGGGGTAAGTTACAGAAAGTCTCACTGAGAAAGTGCTATTTGAAGAGAGATCTGAAAATGAGGGAAAACTACTCAAAATTAGGTGGAAAAAAGCTTCTAGGTAGAAGGAACAGAAAAAGTATAATCCTGATAAAGCACTGGGCTTGGTATGTTTTAGTGAAAGGAAGAAGGCTAGTCTGGTCGGTCTAGTGAATCACGAATCTAGTCTCAACTATTAGTCAGAATTGTAGACAAGGTCTACAAGGTATATATATTTGTATGTCTGTATGCATATATGTGTATTAAGTAGGCTATAGATATCTTTCTACATTTCTCCAAATGCATCCAAAGGAAAGATTTTAGAGGAAAAGAATTTTTGAATTTTATATGGGTTATTTGAGATTATTTTGGTTTGTTTGTCTGGCTATTGAGCTGTAGGAGTTTTTTGTATGTTTTGTGTATTAAGCCCATTTGATAGGTCTGCTCTTAGGCATTTCTTTTATTGGGAGGTTTATGATTACAGTTTCATGTCATTACTTGGTATTGTACCGTTCAGTTTCCTATTTCGTCATGATTCAGTCTTGGTAAGTTGTATGTTTCTAGGAATTTATCTATTTTTTTCTAATTATTCAATTTGTTAGCATATAATTTTTCGTAGCAGCCTCTTACAATCCTATTTATTTCTGTGGCATCAGTTGCAATATCTACTCTTTTATTACTGGTTCTATTTATTTAGTCATTGAGTCTTTGCTCTTTTTTTCTTAGTCTAGCTAAAGATTTGTCAATTTTGTTGATCTTTTCAAAACACTTACTCTCATTTTCAATGGAGGATCTTTTGTATTTTTTCCTATTTTCTTTTTTAAAAAGTTCTGCTCTAATCTTTAGTGTTTTCTTTCTTCTGCTAACATAGGAATTTGTTTGTTCTACTTTTTTTAGTTCCTAGAGGTGTAAAATTAGGTTATCTGTGATCTTTTTTAATGCAGTATCACTATAATCTTTCCTCTTAGTACCGCTTTTGTAAAAATATTGCTATTTCCCATAAGTTTTGGTAAGCTGTATTTTTATTTTCATTTGTTTCAATATATTTTCTAATTTCCCTTTTAATTTCCTCTTTAAAAATTGTATACATAAAGGCAACTCTATTCTTGTCAACAAAAACTATTGATTACAATGGAAATTAATTATCTTTGTTTAATCTGTGAAGGGAGGTCAAATATTACATATACTCATTCATATCTTGAAATGTTTGAAAGTCAGAGAAGAGCACATGCTGAATATTTCATAAAAATTCTACTAGTATAATTTGAATTATTTATTTAAATGTAGGATAAAGTCATGAAAGTCATCTGTTCTTCATCTGACCATTTTTATAGTGAGGCAATTCTTAGCTTCTGTGTATGAAATTGAAGGATATATTATCATTCAGCCTTCTACCAGGAAGCATGAACACAGACTGGACAATTTGTTGTGAGTTAATAAATTGACTGTTTACAGGTGCATGGATAGTTTTTGGAGATCAACAAGTGATGATGCAGTATCTTTAAAAGAAAGGGAAGAAATCTATTAATGTAGTCCATTCATAAAACTCAAGGTAAAGAAGGATAGACATTGCATCTGAGGGACCAATCAAAGTCATCTAGCACCAAGGTCTACTAAGATTTTCAATTTTTAGCATAAATAAAAATTGTCATAAGTAGATTTATTCCATTTCATAATCTCTTTGCAGTTTTATCACTATCTAGTGAAGAAATTACACGTTACCAAATTGCTTTTTAAAACACTTCTTTTTAAATTTTTTTTAAACATCTTTATTGGAGTATAATTGCTTTACAATGGTGGGTTAGTTTCTGCTTGATAACAAAGTAAAACACTTCTTTAGAAATGTATTGTAATCAGACATTTTGGCACTGACCGTTTACAGATTACCATAATAAAGGCAGTAAATGGAAGGTGACATAATTAAGAAGTTATTTTTATAGCAAGATAAATCAAATTATCCTCAACAATATAACCCATACAGAGACAAACAATAATGAAAGAATTTTAAAATATGCAATAAATTGTCCTAGAAGGAAGGAAAGTGTTTCTCCATAGCACTTTTCAATGCCACAAAGTGGTTATTGAAAAACATTGCATACATTTTAGGTACTTATATTCAAATCTGCTTATATATGTTTTGCTTTCATAAGTGTGTCCCCAAAATATTACATGTGAATATTGCTGGCTAAAATTTTAAACTTGATATGTCTTTGTATGATGTTTTTCAATATTATATTTGCTCATTTATTTACTGAAACTTTTTTCACAAATATTTATCAGGTAACTTCTATGTGTCAGGAATTTTTTAGGTGCTAATAAAAACAGAAGTTCCCACCTTCAAGGAATTGATTTATTTTCAAGTTTTTCAAAGGTAACTACTTCTCTTAGTAACAGTTTAATAAAGCTTTACTTTATTAGCATACTATTTTACATTTTATTGTATAAACGATTACAAATGTTAAACTCCCATTGCGTGTATGTGTGTGAGACAGAGAGACACAGAGAGAGAACTTGAGAACTCATCAATGGAGAGGTTCCTTAGGGTATTTTGCCTTTATTTTTTTCATATAGGTTTCAGGCAGTTTTATCAATATGTATTTTGTAGTGTGATTAATTTGTCACTGCTTAAATTATATCATCTTTATTGCTTCTAGAGCCCTTCACTTTGTCATCTATTAAGTCCAAGGGCCATCTTTTTAAATTAATTTGACTCATCTAAATAATATGCCCACTAAATAGATTAATTTCAGGGATATATGTTAAAATGATTACAGTTTTTAGTTTAACATGTCATAATCAGTGAAAATAGTTCTGTAAAAGTGATTTAATTGATAATTTACCAAAGATGCCAAACTTCCCTGTTCCCCATTTATTTCTAACATTACTTGATGACTATCTCTGCACTGATCACTCATTCTATACATATACATATATAATTATTTAATTATATATGAAGGAGTTAACAATAAATTAAAATATGAAAGTCACTTAATTACATTTTAATTATAAATTAAAGAGTAATTATGTATACAACTAAAGAATGTTTTTGGAACCTCCTAGTCATTTAAAAACTTGAGAAATTTCATGCTGATTCTAGGTAACATGTTACTTACTGATGAATTTACTCTGTATATATACACATCGTGTTGCATCTATTCACCCCTCAAGTTACAGGAGTCTGAAAATTAACTGACACTGAAAAATGACTAGATGGAAAAAAATAAAGAGTTATTTCAGAAACTTTGTTCAAAATCAATACTTCTACTCACTTTCTCCAAATTTTTTTCTTTCAATCTGGATAAGGGGCTTTGTAATCTCAATAGCCCATTTCAATTCAAAATAAATAACAACATACCTGTGGGGTGGATTTCCACCTTGGGGTACTGCCGTCTTTCCTAAACAGGAATCAGCTTCCCCTCTGTGCTTTGAGAATGGGGTCAGAAGGTTGAAATAACCTTGCAAGTCTACAAGGAAAATTACACAAGAAATACTTATAAAAACATCTATTCTAAGAACGGGTTGTCACGCATAAGTAACAAATTATCTACCATAGAGAAATAAGTTTTCAAACCAACATATGGTAGAAATATGTCAGAAAGCTCTAGACATATTTATTTGTTTCTTCTAGGACTATAATGACCATTGCTTCTTTTGAATCCTTTTCTCATGTAACCCACCTCTGAGGAAAGTAATTATTGCCATGAGATGGTCATATTCCTAAACAAGTTGATGGGAACACTCCTATTAATAGAGCATACACATGTGTTTTCTTTGGAATGCCTACTCACTTCATAAGCCTTTTTATAAAGTCTGAATGGGTGAAAGCTTGTCAAGGGCTTAGAGTAGTCCTTAGCAAATGAAAAATGCTACATCAGTGTTTCTATATATTACTAATATTGTTATTGCTTAGTTGATTAAATTTTGAGTAATTCGAGAGGACTTCCACAGAGTTTAATTTAGTTTAATAGAATTTTCCTTCTGGATTTGAATCCAAAATTTCAGCTAATTATAAATTATTGCTTTCTCAATTTGTTCTTGTACATTTACTTTCCTCTGGGTCCTAGCATAATTTAAATAACTGGAAGTATGTCATTTCATATAGTGATCTATCTATCAATTAATCATGAAAATTGATACCTGAAGAAAATAAAAATATTCCTCATTCTCATGGAGGTATATATTCTGAGATTACATTGTTAAATCACACATAATTTTTAAGAGGATTGCAAATTCTTTCTACATTAGGAAAATGTCTTTATTTACATTGTTCTTTAATATATTAGATTCTAACACTTAGGATTGTTGCCACCTAATATATACAATATTTTACAACTTTGCGCTTAAATATAACATACATATAGAAAAGTGCACATATCACAGGTATTTTCAAAATCTGAATATCCTGTGTTACCTGTAACTAAATCAAGAAACTGATGATTAACAAAACCCCCCATCCCCATTCTTCCTTCCAGTCACTAAACTCACCAGGAGGGAAGCCACTGTCCTGATCTCTTACAAGATACATCAGTTTCACCTGATTTTATATATAGTTGGAAACATATTCTATGTTCTCTACAAGTGGAACCTTTACAGGATGTACTTTTTTAATTCAATGATATTTTTGAGATTCATACATATTGTTGCATGAACTTTTAGGACCGAACACCAAGTTTTTATTCTAGTCTCCCACCTTCCTGTGCCGTACTAGGATAAAACAACTGTTCTGTAGCCAAAGCCAGCTCTGGTTCTTCTTAATTTTAAAATTTGCCATATCAAATTTTGAGACCATTGATAACTTTACCTGGTCATGACAGGTAATCACCCATGTCTAGAATAAGCAAAAAACAAAAACAAAACCAAAAAAAACCACAGAGGGGCATAACGAATTTTACCTTGAAATGATTTACCTTTCTCTGGAATTTTAATTCTCCCATCCTGTTTGCTTCTACACTTTTCTTGATGGGACTGAAGCACATTATATTTTTGTACCCTCAGGCACCTTTATATATTGCTTTATTTATTTGTTATAGCATCAGTGTTCACTTTTTTTTTAAGCTAGGTTTTGATTACTGTTAAATTTGAATATTTCTGTAATTATAAAGTATCATGATTTATGTAAGATAAGTATACACATGTCTTTCAGGCAGAAAAATTTTAATAAGCGATATACAATGTTTATTTATAATACTATATTCAAATGCTACCTTACATGACTAGTAATTACAACTCAAAACTACCTCATAGATAGTTGTATAACCTGGCTCTCACAACTAGCACATTGGTGTTTTGATTATATAGTGACCACAGTGGAAGTTTAGTTCTGAGTGTCAGGTTCGGTTTAGTTCTGAGTGTCAGCTAAAAATCTTATTTTAGTTTTTATTCAAATACAATAACTCCTGTGAAAATAACTCTGGAAAAAATTAGTCCTATATTTACTTACTAAAGTTCTCTGCATTTGTTTACTTATACAAGTAGAGTTTGTAAACAATGAAATGTTTTCTACATACAATAAACACAATATAAATTAAGTATTGTTGAAATAGCTCAGTCTTCCATATTTCATATTCAAAACAGGAGTGTGATTGTATCTAAGCAGCCTTAACATTTACAATAAAGATACTTTTAATAAAATGTGATTAAACCATAGATTAGTAACTTGCTGGTTTTGGCAAACTCTCATATTTTTTGCATATCATAGTGCTACCAGTTGTTCAATAGAGGGGCACATCTAACATTGTGACAGGTATGGCCCTCCGGTCCACTTAAATTAGCTTGCTAGCAACAGTCTTTTATCTATCACGCTGCTCTTGTCTGTGGTTTTATATTTTCCTTTATTTGTGAGCTGTGAAGTTTTTCAATAGTAAGTTCAAAGCTCACACAACATAACAAACATGAACACGTATCCTTTCAAGAACTTTTAAGAGTTTATATCCAAAGGCACTTTGTAATATCACCTTTTTCCTACAGACCAGTTTAATATATCAAACATTTCAATTGATTTTGAGAAGAATATTAGTATATAATAGGATCTCATTGTTTTCCCCATCAGGAATCTACCACTTTTGACCAATAATTTTATATATAAATATAATGTCATAATACCTTTAAGAGTTGAAGACAGAAGGCACCTAAACTCAAAAAGGATGACAAGATATATGAAAATTGCTTTTTTCTTCAACATGATAAGATATAAATCTTTGGTTTTGCTTTCAATAAACCTGTTACTGCTTTCAAACAATATATTGTTCTTTCAAATATGATTTAGACCTTGATAGAAAGAAATGAAAATTAAATGACATGGAACATAAAAACTCAGACAATATCTATATATAAATGACACGGAACATAAAAACTCAGACTATATCTATATATGTATCTCTATATATGTAATGTTATTGCAACCTTCATGATGAAAGTTTGTATGAACTATAGATAGAACTTATATCCTTTCTTAAGTCTGACCTATATTTTCTATGGACAAATTAAATAAACTTTCCAGTGTGCTCTTTTGTTTTCAAATTATGACACATTAATTACTCAATCTTCTAAATTTTCACTATATAATCAAATATTTATACATTAAATACCCCATTCGTGACACTAAGCTTTTAGATCTTTTGAGTAAATACCTATTGACTTAACTGTAATAAATTAGTTTTCCTAAGTTATGTATTAAAGATATGTTTGTGAATATTTTATTAAAAAGTCTGATGTAAAGAAATTTTGAATGATCCTACTAGTTTTCAGCAAGAAACTAAGGGGTTTTGGTCATATAGCACAATGTCTAGGTTTCAGAAACAGAGAGCAGCCTTTTAATTTAGTCAATTCCTGAAATATCATTCTGATTCTTATTTGATTTGTTTTCTTTGCCTGCTATATGAGCCAATTAACTTCCATTAAGATATATTCTGAGGAAAGGTTTTTTGTTTGTTTTCAAGGGAGATCATGCAGTCTTTCTGTGCCTGGCTTATTTAATTTAGCATAATATCATACAGGTTCATATATATTGTTGCAAATGACAGGATATCCTTCTTTTTAAGGCTGAATAATATTCCATTATATACATGTATATATGTATATATGTGTGTGTAGATGTATATATATATGTGTCCCACATTTGATCATGGAAACTTAGGCAAATGCTGTTTACTATAGGCTGTACTGTATTTTCCATGTGTGTTATTTGATGATAGTAATGCCTAAGTCAAATAACATAATACATGTTATATACATTGCAAGTTATGTGCAATGTGAGTTGCCTAGGTTATACTGTGACTATGTTGAACCATCTCAGTATTCTCAAGTGGAATCTCAATTAAAAAAAAAAAAAGTAATGTGAATACTCACTGAGTGGCATACAGGGATCAGGTTATCTATGCAATTGTCTTCCTCAATGAACTGACTAGGAGTGTCATGAAGCACCTGTAAGGACCCTGTGACTGAGGAGAATAATTTTAAATTCACAAATATAACACACTTAAATTCTGGGCACATGCCATTATGCCAATAAGGAAGCAATTGCAGTTAAAAGAATATGTCTTGTGATTTACAGCATGATACAACCTCATTATAAGAACATGAAAACACTTAAGAGGAAAACAAATGAAATAGCAGCATTGAGGGTACAAATCAAAGTGCATAAAAAGGTGCTTTTATGATTTCTCTATATACAAATAGTATATATTACAGGATGCCATTTCTATAAAATTCAAGAACTATCAACAAATCTATGGTGTTGGACTAAGAATAATGATTATTCTGAGGGTCACTGACTAGAAGGGAGGGTGAGAGGGCATCTTGACTGCTGGTAAATCTTACTTATATTTACAGTTGACCCTTGAACAACTTGGAGGTTAGAAAAAATGACAAAGCTAGAGAAAAAAACAATTTTGATGAGATCAAAATTGAACATTTTAGTATAAAAATATACAGTAAAGAAAGAAAAAAACCCAAAAAACAAAACCGTTATACTGTCTAGGAAATATGTTTTCAGAATATCTAAAACACTGAATGATCAGATACTATATATATATATATATATATATATATATATATAGGAAAACATTCCTCAGGAAATTATGTGAATTCAGTGAACAGGCAACTCACAGAAGTAAATACCTAAATGCAAAACAAGTGGTGGAAAAAGAAAAATGGGATCAACAATTTAAAAAAAATCCTAAATTATGGAATTCCTTTTCAGAATGATGTGTGCATAAAGTATAACTCTTTCAACTCTTTTTTTTTTATATTTTACATATTTAACAGTTACTAAAATAAATTTGGCTCAAATAATTTCATATGCATTTGAGCATCTCCTAGATGTAAGTGATGATATACAAGGAAATTCATTCCTTCCATCTAAATTCAACTAATAAATTTTTCTTTTCGGAAACTTCACTTTTCATTTCCGTAATTTCCACTTGATTCTTGTTATTAAATAAACTAAAATTCTTGCTGAAATTCTCTCTTATTACCTATTTTCTTTAATATATTAATCATAATTATATTAAAGTTTGTACTAATTTTCTCTTGCTATGAAGCATATTTTCACAAATGTAGCTACTTAAAATAGTACCCACTAATCAGTTCACAGTTCTAGAGGTCGAAAGTAAAGATACAATGTGTCTGGGTCCTCTGCTCAGGGACCCAAAAGGAAAGTCGAGATGTCAGCCGGTCTACTTTCTCATCTGAAATATGGAGTCCTCTTCTAAGCTCACATAATTATGGAAGAATCATTTTGCAGTTTTAATATGAGGTCCCTATTCCTTTGTTAGCTCTCAGCTACTGGCTAGAGGTCCCAGCAGCCACCCAAATTTCTTGCTAAATGGCCCCCTCCATCTTCCAAGCCAGCAATAAAGAAATTACCTCTGAGAATCTATCTTAGATCCAAAAGCTATTCTGTCAAGAGGAGCCTTGTCCCAGGGTTCATGTGATTGGCAGTCCTTTCAAGGATAATTTCAATATCTTATGGTCAACTATTTGGGACCTTAAATACATCTGCAAAATCTCTTCACAGCTGTGCCTAAATTAGCATCAGTGAATAAGCAGGAGAAGGTTGTGTAAACCAGGACAGGGACATGGGGAACCATCTTAGAATTTTGAAAGCCACAAGGTTCCTGTAAGTTAACTCCCATATCTGGAGCAGGTATGGATGCATTTATATGATTTTGGCTTTTATCCCCTCTCCTTCATCTTTGGGCTTATTATGTTTCCTGACTTGCCTAGTAATTTCCAGTTGAATACTAGTCAACATATATATTTATTTGAAAAAGAAATAGTGTAAGGGCCACAGATAATAATATTATATTACACAAAGTTAACCTTCCTACTGCTTATCATTTTAATATAATCAGTGCTGTAGACGGAATTGCAACCCCACAAAATTCATATGGTGAAGCCTTAACCTCCCATGTGACCTTATTGGAGATAGGGACATTAAAGAGGTAATTAAGGCTAAATGAGATGATAAGGGTGGAGTTTTGATTGAATAGAAATTATGTCCCTATAAAAAAGGAAGAGGTGGCATCTCTCTCTCTCTCCTTCTCCCATGTCAGGAACAAAGAGAAGGCAGCTTTTGCAAGCCAGGAAGAAAGTTCTCACCAAAAGCTGAACTCTGCTGAAAACCTGATCTTGAAACTTTCCAGTCTCCAGAATTATGAGAAAATAAATCTATGTTGTTTCAATCACCCCATCTATAGTGTTTTGTTATGGCAGCTTGAGAAAACTAAGACAATCCGGGTTTGTGCTGGATGGAGACTGATTTGCATCCTTGATAAAGGTCTGCTCTTATTCACCATTGGCACTTCGTTGTTTCACCTAAGAGCCTGATCTTAGGTTCCTCTCTCTGGTGTGGCCTTAAACTCTTCCCTTTCTTTATCTCACAGGATTGTAAAAATCCACATTTAGTTTTTCAGTGTTTGCACATAGGTTTTTGGTTTCCTGCTCCACAGAGACCCAAGAGTAAATAAACCTCCTGAGGGGAAATGTGTTTGAGGCCCCCCAGGTGTCTGCCACAAGTTACTTTGTGTTCTCTCATGATGGACTCATCTGTGTTTGCAGAGGGCTTTACAATAGGCTCAGCAACCCACCTGAATCAGCAGATGCACCCAGGGAAAAAGTGGCTACAGAATCCAGCTCGCCTCTTTGAATTTCTTCTTTCTCTGGAATCTCATTCTCTCCCTGCTTTAGCAGGTCTTTATTGCTTTCATACAAATGATTTCTCTATTTTATCTGTTTTTTTACTATTTTGTAGAGAGAGAGAGAGACACTGATTTTCTACCAGGTTATACATTTGCCAAGAAGTGAAACTAGTTCAGATATTTTGAATATTTTTATTTACCCTGGATTACTGAAGCACATTTGTTTTTGTATTTAATTTTTTAATTCAAATTCTTACTAATTATAGCTCTTAATATGCCAAATTGAAGAGGCACTGGTATAGATGCTCAAAGATCATGTCTACTTATCCATCAGAATTACACAGTTTATCCAAAATTTAGAGTTAAATGTAACTTTATAAATTTGTGTTTCAATCAAAGATCTGTATTTAGGAAATATTGTCAAAATTAAAATATATGTTTGAAATTATTTTTCAGTTTCATACCAGGTCCCGTTTAATTCTATATTAATGGTGCTTGGGTCATTTAAATGGTAATATGGTATAATAGTGTGAGTACAGACCCTTGACACATAACTGCCTGAGTTTTAGGATCAATCCCTACTTTCTAACTGTGGGACTCGCCAACTGAACACCTCTATCCCTCATCTTTCCAACCTATAAGGTGAGAGAAATAATTTCCCACACTTTTTAAGTTTTGTGAAAATTAAGAAAGTTAATTTTTTTTTAATTTAATGGACCTACATATGCCCCCCCTCCAATTCATTTGCTGAAGCCCTATCGCACATATGATGGAATTTGAAGATGGGGACTTTGAAGGATAAATAGGTTTAGATGAGGTCATGAGAGTGAGGCCTTCTAATGATGAGATTGGTGCCCTTTACAAGGAGGGACATCAAAGTGCATTCTCCCTCTCTCTCCTCTCTTCCTGCCATGTGGGAACACGGTGAGAAAGTGTGTCCGTCTATAAGCCAGAAGGAGAGTTCTCACCAGAAACCAGCCATGCTGAAAACTTGATATTAGACTTTAGACTTCTAGCCTCCAGAACTGTAAAGAAATACATTTCTGTTGTTTTAGCCACTCAGTCTGTGGTGTTTTGTGACAGCAACATGGGCTGACTAAGACAGAGTCTCATGTGTAGTAACAGTAGATGTAATCACAATACTTGACCCTCCAGAAGCACTCAAAGATTCCATGGAAGGGAAACACACTGGTTGGTCTTCAGAACATGTTTTCTAAACTTTTGGATGAGTTATTAATGTTGCAAATATATCTGACTGTAACATTTTGTTTTGTACAAAGTTTCTTGTTTTATTTTTACTTTTAGGTTTCAAAGTGAAAACTACTATTGCAAAGAGCATAGATTTATCATTTTTTATATCAATTTGATATCATCATATAACACGTTGATCCATATCCTCCTCTTAAGCCACAGAGATCTTTACTCTTCACCTTGAGGTCACTTTCCTGACCATGAGAAAATGTAGAATTTTCAGCCCCTGCTTTAATATGCTCATATTTTGAAAGTAAAATATTCTACTCAATTACACTTTTCTTCATGAGTCCAGGTATTTACAGGGTAAATTCACTCAAAAATTTTATTACTGAATTTCTTTAATGTCACAATTTGAATATGAGGGAAAGACATTTTCTGGCAGGATAAAATATGTAGTATGAGTAGATTTTCCATAATTTTATCCAAAATAAATTAGACTCTACAGTTCAGATCTTGTGGCTAATTGAGGACAACATTCCCTTAGAGTATCTTTTAGATAATAAATAATATTTAAGCTCAGTAATATTTAGGAGGACATGTTCTCATTATTTGTATATATAATGAAAAAGAAATGGTGATAATCAGTTTGAATTACACCATAGAAGTACTGGAGAGTAAAGCATAGAACGAGTATTCATTAAAATTTTAATGATGATGTAAAGTGAAATGGAGGCTAATGCCTGGTTTAAATTTCTTAAAAATGAAATTACAAAAAGTGAATAAAAATATTTCTAGAGGAAAAAGAAAAACTGCTTGTGACAAACAAAACAAGGCATATTTGAAAAATTATCCAGACCATTCCGAGTACAAGTTCTTAAATTTTATATTAAGGTATTATCTTTTCTTCTTTGGCAAAGGGTAAAGTTCAGCTGTATGCAGCACCCTGTAAAATTGCCAGGAATATATTGTGAGCCAGCAGAAACGATGTTGAGACATTGGTACAAACAAAAAGATATGGTGACCACCAGATATTATTGACAAGAAATTTTATTGTTTTCTGTTACCTCATTGTGATCTTAACTTCTTCATTGGAAAATTGATTTCTTTCTTTATGCATATATTTCTTTTTCTCTTAAGAAGATGAGTGTTTTTTCATTGGTAAACGTGCATTAAAATTATATTAATGGAAGTTGTGGATTAACACATTTATCTTATACTCAGTTACTTCTAGAAAATTTAACTTTGCAAAGAGGTTAGATAAGGAACTAATTTTATTTTTACAATGATGAGATACTTTGGACAGGAAAAACCTAATATAGATCTTCTACATGGCTCAATTCTAGTAGAAAATGATAATGAAAAGAGCAGTCTAGCATGACTATCAATACCTGCTACTGGGGGGGGGGGTGGTAATTATCAAGGTTAGTAAAGTTGTGAGACAGTAAGAAAATTTTATCCACATTTATCGAGATATAATTATTTAACATTGTATAAGTTTATTGGGTACAATGTGTTGATGAGATACATTTATATATTCTGAAATGATTACCACAGTAGGGTTAGTTAATTTCTTCATTATCTGACATAATAACCATTTCTTTTTTGTGATGAGAGCATGTGAAATCTGTTCTCTTAGCAACTTTCAAATATATAATATAGCATTCTGAACTATAGTCACAATGCTGTGTATTAGAGTCCCAGAACTTATTCGTCTTATAACAGGAAGTTTGAACACTTTGTCCAAAATCTCCCCACTTCTCCCAACCCCGGACCCCTGACAACCACTGTTCTACCCTCTGCTTTTATTAGATTTTATATATAAGTGAAATATAGAGTATTTGTCTTTCTCAGTCTGACTTATTTCACTTAGCCTAATTCACTCGAAGTCCATCCATGTTGTCACAAATCGCAGAATTTTCTTTTTTCTCATGGCTGAATAATCTCATTGAGTGTGTGTGTGTGTGTGTGTGTGTGTGTATCTATATATATATATACACTATATATACATCTTCTTTATCTGTTTATCCATAGATGAACACTTAGGTTGTTTCCATATTTTGGCTATTGTGAATAATGCTTTAACGAACATGGGAATGCAGATATCTCCTTGAGATCCTGATTTCATTTCCTTTGGCTCTTTACCCAGAAATAGAATTGCTAGATTATATGTTAGTACTATTTGTAATTTTTTGAGGAACCTCTCTACTGTTTTCCATAATGGCTGACCAGTTTACATTCCCTTCAACAGTGGACAAGGAGGGTTCCCTTTTCTCCACATCCTCACAAACATGCCCCCCCCTCCCTTTTGTATAATAGTCAATCTAACAAGTATGAGGTGTTATCTCACTGTGGTTTGGATTTGCATTTCCCTGATGATTAGTGATGTTGTGTAGCTTTTCATGTACCTGTCAACCATTTGTATGTTTTCCTTTGAGAAATGCCTATTCGATTCCTCTGCCCATTTTTAAAATCAGACTGCTTATTTGGTATTGAATTATATGAGTTATTTATATATTTTAGATATTTTAGATATTAACACCTTATCCCATATATAATTTGCAAATATTTTCTCACATTCTGTAGGATGTCTTTTAATTTTGTTGATTATTTCTTTTGCTGTGCAGAAGCTTTTTGATTTGATGTAACCTCACTTGTTTATTTTTGCTTTTATTGCTTGTGTTTTTGTGTCATATTTAAAAAACTGTTATCAAGACAAATACGTTTAAACTTTTTTCCTATATATTCTTCTAAGAGTTTTATGGTTTTAGGCCTTATGTTTAAGTCTTTAATTAATTTTGAGTTAATTGTTATGGGTAGTGTATGATAGGGATCCAATCTCCTTCTTCTCCATGTAATTATACATTTTTCTCAACACAATTTATTGAAGAGACTATCCTTTTCCTAGTGAGTATTCTAGACTTCCTATTCAAATACTAATTGATATAAACGTGAGGATTTTTTTCTGAGCTCTCCATTCTGTTCCATTGATCTATGTGTGTGTGTGTTTATGCTAGGAACATACTATTTTGATTACCATATCTTTGTTATATAGTTATCTTAAGTTGATTGTTCCAAAGCATCTATATTATACAACTTCTCCTTAAAAAATTTCAAAGATGAAAAACAAAATGTTCAGAATGCATATATTACGCAAAGCATGGCATATTAAATCTCACTGATCCTGTTTCAATTTTTAATTTCATTCAATACAAATCGAGTAATTATCACGTATATATATTTTCCTTTCTCAAATTTTTATAAAATTAAAAGAATGTCAAATATGTCTACTAGCACACAGCCAAATATATGATGTATTTCAAAATGATTTATAAAACTATATATTAGAAAAATAGATGAAAGATAAAGTAGTGTATTATTTGACAGATATACCCAATGTTAACTATTGTTTCTTCACAAGTATTACTTTCTCAGGTGTGGGTTTATTTATCATACTCTTCAAAACATTAGGGAAAAATTCCTGACCCCTGGAATATATAGAAATAATAACCATTTTGCATTATCTACGTCTAGAATGACAAAGTCCTTCAAATAAATGACTATAAAAAAGGTCAGTTGTTCTTACTTGCAGGTATTATACAGCTCCATGCCTCCTTTCTATATTGTATAGCTCTATTTATGAAACGTTTTCTCCAATCTCCATCTCTAGCTAATTTATTTCAAGTCATTCTGAAATATCGCTGAGGTATTGCTTAGTTTAGGAAGACTTCAAATTCTTTTACAATTATATTTACCTGTCTAATTTGATAACTGTAATTCCTGTAAAATGTCAATATCTACTTACCCACAACCTAAAAAACTGCATAGCATGTGGGTAGTTCGGAAACTTGTTGAACTGGACTGTTGCCCTGGTAAGTTCAGCACTTCTCATTGACATGACCAAGATACATTTCAAAGTCAGTAGTGCACACACTAAATGCCATTTGGTCAATGGTGATTTTTTTTCATTGAAAATTCTTGTCTTAAATGTGTGTGTGCGCTTGTGTGTGTGTGTGTGTATGTGTCTATATATATATATATATATATATATATATATACGTATATATATATATATGTATATATATATATATATATATATATATATATATATATATATATATATATATATACAGAGAATTATTTCTAAGGTAATTCGGAGACTTGAATCAGAGGCTCTATTGCAAGTTTTTAACCACCTTTTTACTCTTATTATATAGCAGCAGAGTAACGTGTAAATAGGTCACTTAAGGATTAGACTCGCATTAAAAATCTTTCATACTGGGAGAAAGAAGAATCCTTGATTTGCTTTATATTTTCAATATAACTTTTAAAGTTTTACAGATTTTTTATCTTTCACTACAGAGAAAGATATAGCTCTGATAATTACGCTGCTTTTCACAAATCATCAGAAGGATGTAAAGTGTATTTACTGACATTAAAAAAGTTACTCTTTTGGCATCATTATTTGCTAATGAGGTTGTTTCACAATGTTTGCAAGCTCATGTGACAGGGTGACATTTTATTATATGAATAAGGTCAGCTCTGTTACTCAGTCTGTGAAAGGAAAAAAAAAGTCTTCTTGAAAGTTGAAGCTATTGATATTAAATACATTTAACCCAAAGCTTGCTCTAAAATCAAGAAATGGCACCTCAAATTCATGTAGATACTCTAACTTATGAGGTGGAATTTCAGCAATTATGAGGCAATGTCAGGAGGTACATTGAGGATAGGGATCAGCCATGTTAAGGGTTATTTTCAAGTTAATTTTTGAATGGTACAGTGGCTATTATTTTAGAGAGCAAGACATACAGACTTAAAAGTGGAAGTGTAAAGTCCACTCTGTCTTCCTTGTGCTTCCCCTGCCTTCATCATCCACTGTCATTAAAAATATCAGGATCGCCACCAGCAGAGGCACTAAGGAACAATCACACACTACTTTTAGGTGCCTCAGATGCCAAAAACAGGACTTGGATTTTGGTCTTTAAGTAATGAGAAGGTTTGGGAGTGTTTGAATAAATCTCTGAAATTGTGAGACTTACTTTTTACTAATGTAAATCTTGTGACTCGAATAAATTGGAATGGGAAAACTTCCTCTAGAAAGAAGCATATCTCAGTGAAAGGGAAATTTTAGAGTCCTTGATTATGACAGTATTCCTTTCTGCCAAATGCATTTGTCTCATTATAATAATTTTCAAGTAGAAATGGCATTATAATTGTTATAATACAACTTGGAATATGAGAAGAAGGAAAGAAAGTAGCATTTGCACTGGTGATTACAGAAAAAGATTATGGAGTAAGTATAATGTAAGTGTTGTCCTTTAAGATGAGCAATATTTTGAAAGATTAAAATGTGGAGTGCAATGTTTTATCTCTTAGTAATTGCAAGAGCCCAGTTGCATTCACTCATGTCTCCTTTGCATCCTTTGTGAATAGTAAGGACTCAGAGACAGTGAAATTTATTCCCACATATTTTCTCTTCCCTTAAGTCAATGCATATTTTCAGTGAGTTTTTAAGTATATGACAGTTAATTTCTTTGACCTCAATAACATAAAACTATAAGATAGACAAATTTCAAGATATGATACATACACAAAATGACATTTAGCTTCTGTGCAGGTGTGATTAATTACCTCAGATGAGCTTCCATTCTCTTTGCTGTGACCTGTATGGGTCATAACTTAGGCTGACATAAGAATCAAGGCTACGGAGAGAAAACAAAATGAAGCAACTAAGGGAGCCCGTGGGAATGCAGCCAGTTTGAGTGTACATGAAACACTGCTGAGACGAAGGTTGGAGATTAGCAACATGGACTATCAAACTTTGGATTTCCCAAACTCGGTCATCTAATTCTACTTGTTTTCTTCTCAGAGTGGATTCTTTTGGCAGGTAGGGATTGTAACATACTGTGTTCAAGTGGAGGTGCAACGCAAGGAGTATGGAAGCAGGTAACAGTGATGGTAAAGCTTGGCAAAGTGATAGCTGATGTCCCAGGTGAAGGACAGAAAGCTTGATTCATGGAGGTGACTTGATATAGCACAGCAATGACTATTAGGACTCAGTAGAGGAGGAGAGATCAGGGCCTGTGATAGCAACAAGGAAGAGGTAATAATAATTTTAAAATCATCACCAACTGAGAGAACCCTCAAGTTCACCATTAGGGCTTTAGGAAAATGTTTTTTCTTTTCAGGAAACATGGCTCAGTTTGGGGGCCATTTTCTCTGACATTTAGACAGGGAAGAATGAATGAAGAGGAGAATGAATTTGGAACTTGCTATCATGACTTTTTTAATATTCATATTTAATTTAATTAATATGTATGTTGTAAATAGTTTGGGAAGTACAGAATGAAAACAAATGTCCAATTTTAACCTTTGCCTCAGATTTTAAGTATGTGTGTGTGTAGGCTGTATAAATTACAATCCATTAATATATAGATAAGTATTAATAAAATCTTGAGAGTTTTATTTTAGAGACTTAAGTAAGGGGAAATATAAATATACAAAATAGGAAGAAAAAAAACCAATAAAGCACAATGGAGTCCAAACCCTTCACTTCTCAGGCACGGATGAAGTGCAAGACACACCCCTAGTTACACATGCGCTAGATCCTACTGGGGTAATGATAATTATTTACCTGATGTTAAAAACTGTGGATCAAATTATATCTTCAAGATTTTGCAGAATTAGAGCTAACATTATATGATTAGAGGATGTAAATTAGTTGTGATCCTGTCCCTGAAAATAGTGTTTTAAAATAATATCTTCTATTTGATTTTCAGTTCCTAGTGCAATTGAAAAAAATATTTTAGTGCTTGCTTTGGCAGCACATATACTAAAATTGGAACGATACAGAGAAGGTTAGCATGGCCCCTGCGCAAGGATGATACACAAATTCGTGAGCCATTCCATTTTTTTGAAAAAATACTTAAAATAAAGAATGTATATATCGAATATATGTATAACTGAATCAATTTGCTGTACAGCAGTAATTAACAAAATGTAAATCAACTATACTCCAATAAAAATTAAAATTAACTTTTTATTTTTAAATAAAAATTGGATATGTTTAAGGTATAAAATATGATTTGATATAAACATGCATATGAAAAGATTACTACAGTTAAGCTAATTAACATATCTTTTCATCACATAGTAACTTTTTTTGTGATCAGAGCACCTGAGATCTCCTCTAAAATATCTGCAGGAAATGTCAATGAGGAGTTTTTTAAAATTCCCTGCTATATTTAAATGTCCCAAATTAGACATACCATATAAATCTCTTAGAACAATTGTATGCAATTATAAGTAAATGTTTTAAAAATATTATTACCAATACAAATTCTGAATATTATATTGTCCTTAAGTAAAATATTAGTATATCTTAAAACTGATTTTTTTTTAATGTAGAGACTAATTTGATGGCACATTTACAAGTATATTTACTCATATTTTCATATGGTCCATTCTAACAAAATTGTATACTCAGAATAAGTAAATTCATATTTTTCCACTGTATGCTCAAAAGTGCTCTCAGTGATAAACTACCTACATATTCTTAATCTGGTCACTTTAGTAGCCTTGCCCACAGAATTTTCTCTTGAAAATCAAGTTGCTGAACTGATTAATATCTACTCCCTTTCAAATCTGCAAAACTATCATGCTGAAGACAAGGTGCTGTTTGGTGATAAATATTGTCTCTTAACAGAGAGCTACGAATTCCAAGTAAGAAAAACAACTGGTGAATATAAAATGAGGAAATCACAATCAAGAAAAGGATTATGTTTGAGGTTAACAGGAATCTAACTCATTCTGACTTATCTTTCTATCTGCAAGGCCTAGCATGCTGAGATTTATGCTACTTAAGATATTAACTAACTAATGGCCTTTCTAAAATAATTTTCACTCCCAATATTCATACTAAATGTAATGTTGTTTCTTAACTTGTAATCAAATTAATAAATGCACAGACTGTAAATATTAAATGGTATTGAAGAGTTATAAAAATAGTCATGCCTTAACTGACCAAGTTCCACTTCCCAGCCCTGCTTCTCTGAGGCAATCACTCCCACCTCCTTTTACTTTTCCCTTTGGTACTCACCCCATTTTTCTAAATGTATGTTTTATGACCATTTCATAATTCATTGATTTTGATCATTACCAATTGACTTACTATAATAGTAAATGAAGATTTAATTCTTCAGTGTTCTCTCTACAGCCTCCCTTTTTGTGCTAATATTATTATATTGCTGTCTTTGATTATTGTCTTACTCAAAGATGATTACATTATTATAAATATGTAAATACTGTTCACAGCTGATCTAGAATTTTTTTGCTTATGCACCTTAACAAAATTTTCCTGAAGTTTATAATACCCTTTTCTTGTAGTTATTTTATGCTCCTATTTTTAAATTTCCTGAAATCTTCCAATAGATATATAAATGCATACATGTGTTCTAAGTGCTTACAAGGAACTTATTCCTTTCATTCCATTTCCGCATTGTATTCTCTGATTTCCCATTTTTCAACCTCCATTATTTGGATATTAGACATATCCCCTATTTGTCTTATCTTTTTTTTTTTGGTAATTTCTATTTCTTTATTTTTTACTATATTTTCTGAGAAATTTTCTCAATTTATCTTCCATATCATGAAGAATGTATAAATACATATTTTGAAAGGCTCTTTCTTATTTCCCTTTATAGCACATATTGTTCTAGTTGTTCTCTATAGAAAACTATTCTAGATTCCTACTTCATAAATGTGTGTAGATATGCAGAAGTGCTGAGAGATAGTAATCTATTATTTTCTAGCATTTCTGATACCTAAACATGGAGATTGAGTCTGGAGGTTCAAATAATCCATTTGCAGACTTTGCTTCAGGACCAGGGCTTCATTCTTTTTTTTTTATTATTATTTTTATTTTTGTACATTTGACATGCACTTATGAGTTTTGTGGGAAATTACTATTCATTTTTTAAAAATATCTTTATTGGAGTATAATTGCTTTACAATGGTGTGATAGTTTCTGCTTTATAACAAAGTGAATACATATACATATATCCCCACATCTCCTCCCTCTTGCGTCTCCCTCCCATCCTCCCTCTCCCACCCATCTATGTGGTCACAAAGCACCGAGCTGATCTCCCTGTGATATGCAGCTGCTTCCCACTAGCTATCTATTTTACATTGGGCAGTGTATATATGTCCATGCCACTCTCTCACTTCATGCCCCCTTCCCCTTCCCCATGTCCTCAAGTCCATTCTCTATGTCTGCGTCTTTATTCCTGTCCTACAGGGCTTCATTCTTATGTTCTACTCTGCCTTGTATTCCTGAATACTGGGCCTTTATCATTCTTCAAATTTATTTTTTTTAGTTAAAGTATAGTTGATTTACAATATTGTGGTAGCTTCAGGTGTACAGCAAAGTGATTAAGTTATACATATATATGTATGTATCTATATTTTTTCTGATTATTTTCCATTACAGGTTATTACAAGATATTGAATATGGTTCCTTGTGCTATGCAGTAAATCCTTGTTTTTCATCTATTTTATGCATGGTAGTGTGTATCTGTTAATTCCATACACCTAATTTATCCCTCCCCTGTCCCCTCTGGTACATAAGTTTATTTTCCTATGCCTGTGAGTCTGTTTCTGTTTTTGAAAACTCTAATTCAAAAAGATATATGCACTCCAGTGTTCATAGCAGCACTATTTACACTAGCTAATACATGGACGCAACCTAAGTGTCCATGGACGGATGAGTGGATAAAGAAGTTGTGATATATATATATATATATATATATATATATAATGGAATATTACTCAGCCATTAAAAAGAATGGAATAATGCCATTTGCAGCAACACGATGGACCTGGAGATTATCATACTAAGTGAAGTAAGCCAGACAGAGGAAGATAAATATCATATGATGCCACTTATATGTGGAATCTAAAAAATGATACACATGAATTTATTTACAAAACAGAAATAGACTCACCGACATAGAAAACAAACTTATGGTCACCAAAGGGGAAAGGGGGGAAAGGATAAATAAGGAGTTTAGTATTAAAATATCAAAAAACTAAGAATAGAACTATCCAATGACCCAGCAATTCCATTCCTGGGTACGTATCCAAAAAAAACCCAAAAACACTAATTTGAAAAGATATATGCACCCCAATGTTAACAGCAGCACTGTTTACAATAGCCAAGACATGGAAGCAACCTAAGTGTCCATCAACAAATGAATGGATAAAGAAGAGGTGGTACATATATACAATGGAATATTACTCAGCCACAAAAAGAATGAAATCATGCCATTTGCAGCAACATGGATGGACCTAGAAATTGTCACACTAAGTGAAGTAAGTCAGACAAAGACAAATATTATATGATATCGTTTACATGTGGAATCTAAAAAAAATAGTCCATGTTCACTTTTGACTCATGTGCTGACCAACTTCATTCCTGCTTCGGAGATAACAGAGAATTTATGTTTCCCCAATATCTACCTGGGCTTTTAAAAGATATTGATTCACAGATGATATGGTTTTATGACTTCTTAACTAGATTATCTCCCTTCTTAGAGAACAGAATCTCTTTTTTTGTAAAAAGAAACTTTCATTTTTGTGAAACTTTCTAGCAGTATGATATTCCATTTCAGTCAGAATTACTCCAAGAAACAGATATCACACTTAAGTAATGTGAAGACAGTTAGCAGAAAGGTCTTTTCTCAAAGGTGTAGGTAGGATTACTGTAGTAATCCAGTGACATGCACTCTGCTAATACCCTTCTGCTTGAAGGTGCCGATTAAGGGAGTGGGCATGAGAGCCGGCGAACACAAGAGCTATGCCTCGAGGTTCAACTAACAGAAGCTGTTAACCTAAATCGTGTTTGGGTGATTCATCATGATCTTTAACCATTTAAAAAAGATGAATGTTGCTGGATAACTACATCCATGTTTTCAAAAACATTGTGATTATTAAGGAATTTTTGTCTGTTCACAATATTCAGAGGTGTTCTAGAGACATTTCTTTTAGTTTGATGTTATTAACTTGGATACAGCTTGACTCCTTTGACCCGGATAGCATGGATCTGTGTTTTTATTTTATCTTTATTTATAAAAAGCTTACATTAGCTGTTTTCCTGTACAAAATGGTTATCATTTAAAAATTTGGGGGCTTCCCTGGTGGCGCAGTGGTTGAGAATCTGCCTGCCAATGCAGGGGACACGGGTTCGAGCCCTGGTCTGGGAGGATCCCGCATGCCGCGGAGCAACTGGGCCCGTGAGCCACAATTGCTGAGCCTGCGCATCTGGAGCCTGTGCTCCGCCACAAAGAGAGGCCGCGATAGTGGGAGGCCCGCGCACCGTGATGAGGAGTGGCCCCCGCTTGCCGCAACGGGAGAAAGCCCTCGCATAGAAACGAAGACCCAACACAGCCATAAAATAAAAAATAAATTAATTAATTAATAAAAAAAAAAAAAAATTTGAGCCAAGAAAAAATATACTCACTATAGATCCACTATGAAAATAATCACCTCGTGCTAAACGATGATTATTTTCAATCCTTTTGAACAAAAATTTGAACTGTTTATTCCCATGTTGATTATGTAATTTGGATTTTTTTCTAAAATTTTATATCGTGATTTTCTTTCTTGTTATTTGTTGCCATTACAATATATTTTAAACACAATTTTAATGTTGTATAAATCTTAACATGTAGCTCTCTGAATACATTTAGTTATTTCTTCCTGTTCAGAGACATGTTGGTATCTGGAGAATTAGACATTCCAGAAAGAATAGAAATGTGGACTCCTCCAGGTGAGAGAGTTTTTTTTCCCCCCAGGAACAGCAAGAAAGCCAGTGAGCAGGAATGCAGTTGAGTCTGGAAAGTAGTCGTTAATGAGGTCAAAGGGGTAACAGGAACTGCTACACACTGTAGCTTTTATTCAGTTTGCTCTGGCCTTGGAGACATAGACTCGAAAACGTCCACAGCTGCATGCAAGGAAAATACATTCTGCCAACAGCCGCATGAATGTAGAAAAGGTCCTGAGCCTCAAATGAAATTTGAACCCTCATCTAATCCCTTGATTTCAGCCTGGACAGACCTCAAGGAAAGGATTCAGCTGACTAAGGCCTGGAAGCTTTACTCTTGAAAATCCTGTTAATAAGTGTGTGGCACTTTGTTAAGAAGCAATAGAGAACTGATACACGGCTCTAGAAAGCTTTCATTCTACTGTATTTCAATGCTTCCTATATAAGCCTTTTTTGTAAGTATTCAAGTCCATTTATCTAATTTTTTCTTACAGTGATAAAAATATTTTCCGGTACTAATCAGGTTTCTAACTACCCAGATTGCAGGAAACACCTTTAAACATAAAATGACTGCCAACTCATTCATTTTAGAAGTTAAAAGCCACTGCTGTACAACACTATTGCCTATGATCTGGAAGCACAATCTGCCAGCTTCCTACCGGTAACATTAGAGCATTTACTTTCCATATAATAGTGCTTGATGACAAATATAGAACTAAAAACCTCTGTTCATTACGTTCCCCTGAAAGGTATATTTTATGGTGGTATATTTTATTACTATTATTATTATTATATTCTCTGAATATAGTAATATATAAAATAAATTTGTATAAACACACAATCTTTGAGGCTTATTCTCTGGCCTGATTTCTAACTAAATACCACCCACTATGAAGGCTTTTAAAGCTTGATGGAAGGCTAAAATTGTATTGCATAAACAGAACTAAAAATAGACCACTTTTAGAGCTTTATTGATGCTAAGACAGGAAAATGTTTTCTGTAAGTTTGAATTTTACCACACATTTACATGTAGGTACAAATCAAGTTACTATAGCTTTTCTGGAAAAAAAAAAAAAAATTTGAATTCATTTGAGGATAACAGATTTCGAGGGGGGAAAAAAGCTATTTCAGCAAAGGAGAAAAAAAATCTTCAGGCAAATAATGGAAGAAAAGAAAAATGAACATGTTTAAGGCAAATAATAAAGAAAAGAAAGGAGAGAAGCAAAATGTTAGGAAAATTTTAAACCTCGATCTAGCATGTGGTTTTATAAGATACCGTTTACCTGTTAATATATTTACTCATTTGCCCTCTCTCGTTTCCTCTACCTTCCCTCCACCTCTCCCTTGCTGTTCACACACATACACATATATAAACATTTTATTCTCTAAATGATTGAATATTAACTTGCAATCATCATGGTCCCTTACCTCCAAATACTTCCCATGCAATTCCTAAGAACAATGGTAATAACCATCATAACCAAGATACCATTCCATATCCCAAGTGTTTATCATTGTATGGTAACATTACCTAATTTACAATTCATAATCACATTTTTCTAATTGTCTCCAGAATGTCCTTCATGGGTTAAAAACAACAACAACAACAACGACTAAAGTCCAATCAAGAATCATATACTACACTGAGATTTTATGTTTCTTTAATCTATTTAATCAAAGCACTTTCCTTATCTTATTTTTCACATCATTGACATAGTGGAATAATGTGGGCTACTTGTTTACTAGTATTCCAACTACTGGGATTTTTCTAATTGCTTCCACTCAACTTAATTCAGCTTTTAAAATCAAGAATACAATAGAGCAGTGCTTCCCTGGTGGCGCAGTGGTTGAGAATCTGCCTGCCAATGCAGGGGACACGGGTTCGAGCCCCGGTCTGGGAAGATCCCGCATGCCGCGGAGCAGCTGGGCCCGTGAGCCACAACTGCTGAGCCTGCGCGTCTGGAGCCTGTGCTCCGCAACAAGAGAGGCCGCGATAGTGAGAGGCCCGCGCACCGCGATGAAGAGTGGCCCCCGCTCGCCGCAACTAGAGGAAGCCCTCGCACAGAAACGAAGACCCAACACAGCCAAAATTAAAATAAATAAATAAATAAATATTTTTTTTAAAAAAGAATACAATAGAGCTAGTGGAGTTTAAGTTCCATTGAAAAATTAAATAGGTAAATAGTCATTTTTTTAAAATCGAATCAATTTAGGCGGTTTCTGTGAAAACTCTTTATCATAAAAGTACCTCTTCTTTTTGATAAATAAGAAATGATAGTTGCTATGAATGCTCTAGATCTCTAGATCCTTTGCAAACAACAAATTCTCACCAATTATTTTAGCATGAATTGAGGATCCTTGTCAAAATCAATTACTTCATTGAGAATTCAACATTATTTTCTATTCTATGATTTCTTCTATGTTAATTGAGAAACGATCTTTACATTTGTCTCTCCCTCTCTCTTCTCTTTACAACTTAAAAAAATCCATTAATAAATTCACCATATCAATAGATATAAAACAGTGATTAATATGATCATGCTTATAGTTGGTGAGAAGACCTTCAACAAAATTCAGTTCAAATTACCTAATAAGATGAGAGTAATGGCTATTTCTTTGCCATGGTAACATATGTTAAATTAGAGAGGACTTAGATTATTGCATTTAGGAGGTCTGGCTTTAGAGTCAGGAGGTTCTGACTCTGCTCCAGTTCCAAAATTTACTTACTCCGTGTCCTGTGGGGGGGAAAGCATCTCTTTGACATTACTTCATCCATGAGATGAGTTTATAGATGTTTAGAGTTTGGTCCGGTGTGTGGTTGTAGATACTGTTCAATAAATATTAGCCAATATTAATACTAATATTATACATGCTATATTATAATTACTGCTATTGTTATTTCTTCAGGGATCATCTCTAAGAGGGCAAGACTAAGAGTGATTAATTATATTAGCTATATTTTTACATAAAAAGTATTTGTGTCAAGGATAATTAGACTCCTTCTGGAAAGTAACAGAAGTAACACAATGCATTGAGAGTTTTCAAACTCTCTACCAAACCCTCTTTGAAGAGTGAAGACCCAGCTTTTCTTTGAAATACAGAAATTGGGAAAGACACGAGCAAAATCTGAGTCCTGGATTCAAACTGGATCTGCCCCAGCTGGGGTCTGACCCACACTGCCAGGATGTTGCCTTGAGACCACACTTACACCTCCTGCTCCCCTGAAATGGTAAACAGGAAACAAAGATCACAGTGATCAAGGAGGAGAAATCGATGCTATGGTGCCATGTGGAATATGCATGTCATTATGGAGGGTAACTGTTCCAGGACCTCTTAGAGTCTTCTGTCTCATGGCAAAGGTTGAGGGGACAAAAGAGGATTTTTGTAGGGATTAAGGCAATTTCTATCTTTTCCTTTTCAGTTACCATGCAGAGGAGTCTCTTTTCTTTCATAGATACTTTAGGCTACAATATTAAAATAGCAAAATATATGAAAGCAACCTAAATATCCATCAACAGATGAATGAATTAAAATGGTATACGTGTGTGTGTATTTATATGTGCATATAGACAACTAAATATTATATATACATAGGCAACTGATAAATATAGAGAGAGAGAGAGACAACTAAATATTACTCAGACTTAAAGCAGAAGGAAAGCCTTCCATATGTGACAACATGGATGAACCTGGAAGACATTATGTTAAGTGCATTTAGCCAGACACAGAAAGACAAACACTGCATGATTCCATTTGTATGAAGTATCTAAAATAGTCAAATAAAGAATACAATGGTGGTTGTCAGGGACTTGGGGAGGCAAGGGGAAATGGGGAGTTGTTTTTAATAGGTATAAAGTTTCTGTTACATTTTAGAGATCTGCCATAAAATGTGGTGCCTATATTTATTAATACTGCATAGTACACTTAAAAATGTGTTAAGAGGGTAGATTTCATATTGTGTTCTTACCATAATAAAAAATTAATTAATTTAAAAATAATAAATAAATTGTCTTGTTACCTTGTAAATTCTTGAGGACAGAATTTTGTCTTTTTTATTGTAATACACTTGGCTCTTAGAACCTTACCTGGTGTCTTGTAGTGGTCCAATAAATGTTTGTTGAACTGAACAATATCAATCATGCTTAGGATTGGTTATATGGGAAAATATGTTTGTTACATAAATTTAAATATGTTAAACATTTGTCACCTTAATAATTAACTTTGGGGAAATAATTAAAAGAATTAATCAGAAAGAACTGCCTTATGAACAGTACAGTGAATTCCATATACACATTACCTACATTAAAATAATGCTATCACTTAGCAGTTTTTGGAACTAAAATTAAAGTTAACATACTGCGTTTAGTCTTTGTATTTCTTTTTCCAGATCAATTTTATTTATGTGTAATGTATAAGCAACAAAATGTACATTTTAAGTGTCTATCTTGATGTGTTTTGACAAATGTATACACTCACGTAATCACTAGCTCTAAAATAGAGGATTTAAATCACGTCAGCCAGTTCCTTGGTTTCTCCATTATAGTTGAATTTTGTTGAATTTTATGCAGAGATCTTGCTAAACTCATCATTAAATTAAGCACCTGTGATTTTTTTTTAATGTTCTATTTATACAATTATTTAATCTGACAATAGAAGATAGTTTTATTTTTTCCTTGCAATCCTAAATCCACTTTTTTTCCTTATCATACTGGCTAGGAACTTGTAAAATGTTTGCAGAAGCTGAGATAGTTGACAGGCTAATCTCTATGATATCACAGGGAAAGCATTCAATATTTCACCACTAGTGGGATTTTAAGTATGGAATTTTGGTAGGTAGGCTGTATCAGTTAAAAATAATACTTTTTTTTTACTAATATTTTGCTGTTATTTATTACCATTACTAGTTATTAGATTTTACCAAAAATAAAAAATAATCATCTCTTGAGGTAATAATAATTGTATATTTGTTCTCATTTCCTTGTTAATGTGACTGGTTATACTAACTGATTTTGAATGGAAAAAAAAATTCCTTCTGGAAATAAGTCACATTTTTTATTTGTTTTTTATATCACCAAATCCTATGTGTTATTTTGTTTAGAATGTTGGTGTATATTTTTATGTTATTGTCCTGCCAGTATCTTTCTTGTAAAATCCTTTGTAGATTTTTGTATCAAGCTTATCCTGACCTCATAAAATGAATCAGGAGTATACCCTCTTTCTCTATTTTCTGCAAGAGTTGGTATAGAACCATATTAATTCTCCCTAAAATTTTGAAAAATTGCCAGTTAACCCATCTGATCCTGGAGTTTTCTTTGTGGGAAGGTTTAAATTAAGGGTTCTGTTATATTAGTAGCTATAGGACTATTCAGATTGTCTTTTGTCAGTATTGTTAAATTAAGCACTTCAATTTCATATAGATTTTCCCCCCAAATGGCAAAAAGGTGTACGTAAAATTATACTATTATTCTGTTAATATTATCTGCATGATTGATAATAAAGTCTCCTTTTACATTCCTTATATTATGTCTTATCTCCTCTCCTCTTTTTCCTATCCTCTAACTGGTCAGCAAAATTCTAAAAATGGGGAATGATGGAGTAGAGACATTAAATATGTCCAGAAAAACTAACTTTGGAACATTGATTTTGTTCTGTGGTAGGGCCTAGAGGTCATTCTGTTTGCCAAAATGATCTATGATATGCTGGTGAGAGGGACAATATCATCTTTCATTCTTTCATTCCAGGGATACAGCATAAAATCACATCAGTACTAAAGATCTCATAGTTGCAAGAGGTGGCAATTCCATTCATATCTCTACTCAGTTTACTAGAATGATTCCTCAAAAACAGATCACGGTGGATGAGAGTGGACAATTTCAAAGTCACTAAAAAGTGGCTCCACTTGCAGTTTCTGTGTAGATCATTGTCTTTGGTGGATCAGGTTAATATGTTTTTATGTAATCTTTGCTCAGAAAGCTCTGACTGTGCAGACATATGGAAATATTTATGAAGCATTGCCTCCTGACAGCAGTATAGAAGGACGGGTTTCAGAATCTAAGTAGTTGACAAACGTCAATTGAATTATTAATGGGCCTGTGCACATATGTTTTCTACATTCTTAAGCATATGTAAAATTGTACTATTAAAGCATGAAATTAGTCTAAAAAATAAATAAAATATTAAGTCCAGTGACTAACAGTTGGTAGGCTATAAAAAAGTTGCTTTAGTCTTACAGTCTTTACTTTTCCTCTGTTCTTTTTGCTTAATAAGTACATATATATATGAAAGTATATAATAAATATATATATATATTTAAAATATACATATACATTGCACTGACTATACTGTCCTATCATTGAAATGAAATGTTTAAAATAAGTTACTTGAATTCTCCTAAAAATGACATAATTTTTTGGCCAATACCATTTAGTTCTAAAAGAGAAAAATAATTACCATGGTGTATAAGGTTTAAATCATATTAGATATCATATATATATATAAGCTGCCCCCTCAATCCGTTTGTAAATTATGCCATAGGTTATCATAATTACTTAACAAAATATAAAGATTATAGTAAGCTTCGTGTGTACTTGTGCTGCATAGAAAATACAACATAGTTACTAAATAGGTGGATCGTAAATTGATAGAAAGTTGTGAAAATATTTGTTACTGACAATACATTATTTACATCCACAAATAATCTTTCTATGGGTTGTAACGCAAAACTGAAAAATTACCTTGTTATGAGGTGTTACATACCTTAATGGCATTTATTAGAGTTGGATTCTATCTGTAGTTTACTGATGGGTCATTTCCTACCTGAGTGAGCAATTTCAGCCGTTCAGATTATGAGCCTCTGTCTAAACCTATGCTTATTCAATTGATGGTAAAGCAATTCTTGTTGAAGTCCAAAAATAACACTCAGCTGAGTGCACAGGGACGGGAGGAACTAGATGGGGTATAACTGGCAGAGATGCTGAAGAATCAATTGCTCTGATTTCACCAGTTGGTAAATGGACCAGAGCCAATGGCCTAAATTGAAAGAAATAGTTGGAATATTCTACAATGGCTCTGCTCCAGAGCATGTAAGACAACTTTACTGAACAGTTTAAGCACCAGACAATTACATCCCAAAATTCAGTTAATGTCTTCCTGAACTGTCTCTGCACTTTACATATCACATTTGCACAACATAAATGCATTGGGTCACACTTTGTATAGCTAACTGAATCATTGTTATTGGTACTTTGTCAAAAATGCCATATTGATTGGAAAAAATGTTTCTAGAAAAATAATTACTACACTAATTATAGCCTAGTATAATAATAACCTCTTCCGCTTCACATCTTCATGTTTAGACTCCAAATTGTCATTGTCGTATGTCTGTCATTCTAATGTTAGCTGACTTACACGAAAAATTGTCGAAGCAGCAAGGATCTTTTCCTGCATAATTTTATTTTTACATATAGTTACTTATATTTAACACAACCATGAATTTCTATTTGAGTAATTTAACAAATAGAAGTTAAATGACCTGTGATTTATCTTTAGTTCCATTTATTGAATTTTCAGGTTACATGTGAAATTAGTTATATGGAATTGCTTACAATTATTTTTTCTTATATCAATCATCTGTGGAGACTATTTTTGTATGATTTTTATGCATATGGTATATAATAAATTTCCTCAAATCTAACAAAAATTAAGTGTTTTTTTCACTTTAGTGTTTTGCAAGAATGCATTTTGCAAACAGTGTGCATGCAAGTGGTTGTTTGCTTCAAAACTGTATAATTAAGTTTATTAGCATCAAATCCAATACATGGTGCTTTAGAATCAAGAAATCATAATAACTGAGTGCAAAGAAGTTCCATGTGAAGAATCATATTTTTCTTGGTCTTTGCTGTACACCCAGTGCTTATCCTATATACAGTATGTAGAAGGCATCCAATAGGTATCTGTTGAATGCTAAATGAATAAAGAAGGAAGAAGAATATAATTTTCTGATACTTTAAAGACAGAAAAAGTAACATTCAGAAGTTGCAGGGGTCAGAACTAACCTGATTTATTTAAGTAGGGTCTTTAATTACCTAATAAGTGAGGCTCTTTGTTTGGGAGTGAGGTTAACATGGTAAGTATAACAGGTCACTGAACTAAAGTTTCTTTAACTTAGTGGTCAAGACAAGTATTTACAAAAAATGATTATGGTAAATCTCTGTAGATTTATAACATTCTAGCTACTGTTGCCATATCCTTTTTTTTTTCCTCCTAAAGCTAGAGGAGACCTTACCAATCCATATTTTAGAAGGAACCATTCAAATTTTCTTTCCTAAAATTTTGAATTTAGAGTCACAGTGTTGAATTCACAGAATGAGAGGGTAGTGGATTCAAGAGCAGAAAGAAAATGAATCTAGCAACCAAAGTCAAAGGCAGGAAAAAACTAAGAGACAGAAAATCTTAATTGTTCTCTAGCAGTGTCTGTTCTGAATAAGGAAGAGAAGAGCATACACATATAACTAGCAACAACAGTATGTGACACAGAAAGAAAGCTCAAGTAGTGAGGCTAGTCTGATGAATTTCCAGCAGGCATAAACCCAGGGTACGGACTGTAAATTAATCTGTGTTTCTTTCTTCTAAGTAACTCCTTATTAATACCTTAAAAAAATATTTGGTGGAGTCTCATTATTTAACATATGAATATTAATGAATTTTTCCATATGAGTCAAAATCCTTTTTCTAGAAATCAGTCTTTAAGACAAAAATCAACATTTGGTAATATATGATGAATAAAAACACTTTAAACAAACACAACTGCAACCAAATTGGTTAGTTACATGCATTGTAATATTTTCAGTAAGGTTATAACATGATGTCTCATGTGATTATTATTTGCTATGGGCGTGATAAGTGGTTGAGACAAAATATTAAGGAAATAAAAAAAAACATTGAGAAATAAATATTTAAAGTTTAAAAAATAAAGGTAAGCCTATAAATCCTAAATGTTTATGTACCACACTGGCATTTTTCTTTTATCAATATAGTATATGTCTTATTAATTTTATTTACAAAACTCATGTGAGGTCTAAAATGAACTAAAATGTTTTCAACTTTATATAAGGAGATATTTCTGTAAGCTGGGTATTACAGTTTTAAGGAAAAATTTAAATTTTGAATGAAATGAAGAATTTTCAGCATTATTTGACTGGTAATTTGCATTTGTAGATGATTTTATTGCAATATTAGTCTCCTTTCATGTACTATACATAATGTATATATATATAATATATGATGTGTATATATATATATATATATATATATACACATGTATATAAATTAAATTAATGAAACATGGTTCTATTTAGTATACTAGGCAGAATGATAATAAATAGAGCCTTCTTTGATCATTAAATAAAATATAAATATAAATGTAAAATTTATATTGATACATATTTGTCTCTCTCTCTCTCTCTCTCTATATATATATATATATATATATTTATATTTTATTCAGTGGTCAAACAAGGTGAATTAAAACATTCTGACTCTTAAGCAATAAATAGAACTATGTCTCCTTCATTTAATTGGGCTTTTTGTTCCACATTAAACACAGAGTGACTCATGCCCGGGTATTCTCATCTTTGGTTTATGTTCATGATATGAAAGTTGCCTAGAGTACTCATACATGGGCCTTCACCTAAGTTTCGCCATGACCTTCCTCTTCCACAGTTCCATCCGTTACTGTCAAATAATTATTCTGTAAAAAAAATATAATTACATATTTCATCTCTAGTTTCAAACATAACAGTTAATAGCTGAGTAACTTTGTGTCATTTTTAAAGCTTTTTAGAATATTTCTGTGTCATTGTTTTGTTTTGCGTCATTGTAACTTCAAATAAGAACTCTAGGAAAAATTGCTGTCTTCATGTTGAAAGCAAATAGATATGACCAAATATGGTACAAATATTTCACATGTGTGCTTTGCTTATAGAACTAATGATTCTCTAATCTCTACTCCATTATTCCAAGAAAATACTTATTACTAATGTGATGAAAGAATTGTGAAATGGGAAGTCAATGTCAAAATATTCCCATATGGATTAAACATGACATTTTAAAGATGCAGCAAATGTTTATTTATGATGCCCCAAATTATCTTTGAGATATCTTCAGTCAGCCATGAGCAAAGAGAAAATTGGTCATATTTAAGTTTTTCAATATGAGCAAAAAAACATCTTACATAACTCAAACTATATAATTAGCATAAAAGACACACTGGAGCATATAGATAGAAACTATCTGATACAATCAGCTAATTCTTTGTAATAAAATAATGCAACCACCCCCATCCCCGACAACACCCCTGCTGCTGAGCCTCCACTCTTCCTCGACCCCGGACAGTGGCCAGAGGGACCCCATCACCTCCTTTCTGCTGCATTCCTCAGCCTGGTCTCTGCGTCTCCAAATGGCCCTAGTTACAGGAGGTAGCACGTGGAAATGATCTGACCAATAGTGAGGGAAAGCTATGAGACCTTGAGACACTTGGAGTTTGATCTGGAGCTGATAGCAGATGCTGAAATCCCTCACCTGGAATGCTTGGCTGCTGTGAAGAGGGGCAGAATCAAGATGGCATACTAGGAGGACATGGAATTCACATCTCCTCACAATTAGGGCACCTACCAAGCACCGGAGGAGGACCATGGACACCTAAGGGGATGAGAGGAACCACCAGTGACCGGTGAGCTCTCCTTTTGCTTGTTCCCCACCCACTTATTTTTTTTCTTCTTTTTTCTGTTGTGGCTTTATTTTATCTTGTTGCAGTTGTTTCAATTATAGTTTTATTTTTCCTAATATATTTTTTATCTTTCTAATTTTATTTTGTTTTTTATTCCTTGATATTGTACAGTTCCTTTTTTTCTTTCTTTTTTCCTTTTCATTTATTTATTGTTTACCATGCCACAAAGCTTGTGAGATCTTGGTTCCCAGGCCAGATGTCGGGCCCAACCTCCTGTGGTGGGAGCTCTGAGTCCAAACCCCTGAACTAACAGAGAACCTCAGACCCTAGGGACTATCAATCAAAGTGAGGCCTCCCAGAGGTCCTCATCACAGCACCAAGACCCAGCTCTATCCAACTCCCTGCAAACTCCAGTGTTGGACATCTCAGGCCAAACAACCAGGAAGACAGGAATACAGCACCACCCATCAAAAAAAAAAAAAAAAAAAAAAAAAAGAAACGACAAAAAAATATGTTAGAGACAAAGGAGCAAAGTAAAAACCTACAAGACCAAATAAAAGAAGACGAAATAGGCAACCTACCTGAAAAAGAATTCAGAGTAATGATAGTAAATATGATCCAAAATCTCGGACACAGAATGGAGAAATTACAAGAAACATTTAACAGGGATCTAGAAGAACTAAAGAGCAAACGAACAATGATGAACAACACAATTACTGAAATTAAAAATACTCTAGAAGGAATCAATAACAGAATAACTGAGGCAGAAGAACGGATAAGTGAGCTGGAAGATAAAATGGTGGAAATAACTACCGCAGACCAGAATAAAGAAAAAAGAATGAAAAGAATTGAGGACAGTCTCAGAGACCTCTGGGGCAACATTAACGACACCAACATTCGAATTACAGGGGTCCCAGAAGAAGACGAGAAAAAGAAAGGGACTGAGAAAATATTTGAAGAGATTATAGTTGAAAACTTCCCTAATATGGGAAAGGAAATACTTAATCAAGTCCAGGAAGTGCAGAGAGTCCCATAGAGGATAAATCCAAGGAGAAACACGCCAAGACACATATTAATCAAACTATCAACTATTAAAAACAAAGAAAATCCTCAACAAAATACTAGCAAACAGAATCCAACAGCACATTAAAAGGATCATACACCATGATCAAGTGGGGTTTATCCCAGGAATGCAAGGATTCTTCAATATATGCAAATCAATCAATGTGATACACCATATTAACAAATTGAAGAATGAAAACCATATGATCATCTCAATAGATGCAGAAAAAGCTTTCGACAAAATTCAACACCCATTTATGATAAAAACTCTCCAGAAAGTAGGCATAGAGAGAACCTACCTGAACATAATAAACGCCATATATGACAAATCCACAGCCAACATCGTTCTCAGTGGTGAAAAACTGAAACCTTTTCCTCTAAGATGAGGAACAAGACAAGGTTGCCCACTCTCACCACTATTATTCAACATAGTTTTGGAAGTTTTAGCCACAGAAATGAGAGAAGAAAAAGGAATAAAAGGAATCCAAATTGGAAAAGAAGAAGTAAAACTGTCACTGTTTGCAGATGACATGATACTATACATAGAGAATCCTAAGGATGCTACCAGAAAATTACTAGAGTTAATCAAAGAATTTGGTAGAGTAGCAGGATACAAAATTAATGCACAGCAATCTCTTGCATTTCTATACACTAAAGATGAAAAATCTGAAAAAGAAATTAAGGAAACACTCCCACTTACCATTGCAACGAAAAGAATAAAATACCTAGGAATAAACCTACCGAAGGAGACAAAAGACCCATATGCAGAAAACTAGAAGACACTGATGAAAGAAATTAAAGATGATACAAACAGATGGAGAGATATACTCTGTTTTGGGATCGGAAGAATCAACATTGTGAAAATGTCTATACTACCCAAAGCAATCTACAGATTCATTGCAATCCCTATCAAACTACCAACGGCATTTTTCACAGAACTAGAACAAAATGTTGCACAATTTGTATGGAAACACAAAAGACCCCAAATAGCAAAAACAATCTTGGGAAAGAAAAACATACCTGGAGGAATCAGGCTCCCAGACTTCAGACTATACTACACAGCTAAAGTAATCAAGACAGTATGGTACTGGCACAAAAACAGAAATATAGATCAATGGAACAGGATAGAAAGCCCAGAGATAAACCCACGAACATATGGTCACCTTATCTTTGATACAGGAGGCAAGAGTATACAATGGAGAAAAGACAGCCTCTTCAATAAGTGGTGCTGGGAAAACTGGACAGCTACATGTAAAAGAATGAAATTAGAAACTTCCTAACACCATACACAAAAATAAACTCAAAAATTGATTAAAGCCCTAACTGTAAGGCCAGACACTATACAACTCTTAGAGGAAAACACAGGCAGAACACTCTATGACATAAATCACAGCAAGATCCTTTTTGACCCACCTCCTAGAGAAATGGTAATAGAAACAAAAATAAACAAATGGGACCTAATGAAACTTAAAAGCTTTTGCACAGCAAAGGAAAACATAAAAAAGATGAAAAGGCAACCCTCAGAACAGGAGAAAATATTTGCAAACGAAGCAATAGACAAAGGATTAATCTCCAAAATATACAAGCAGCTCATGCAGCTCAATATCAAAAAAAAAAAAAAAAAAAGAAACCCAATCCAAAAACAGGCAGAAGACCTAAATAGACATTTCTTCAAAGAAGATATACAGATTGCCAACAAACACATGAAAGGATGCTCAACATCACTGATCATTAGAGAAATGCAAATCAAAACTACAATGAGCTATCATCTCACACCGGTCAGAATGGCCATCATCAAAACTCTACAAACAATAAATTCTGGAGAAGGTGTGGAGAAAAGGGAACACTCTTGCACCGTTGGTGGGAATGTAAATTGATACAACCACTATGCAGAACAGTATGGAGGTTCCTTAAAAAACTAAGAATAGAACTGCCATGACCCAGCAATCCCACTACTAGGCATATACCCTGAGAAAACCATAATTCAAAAAGAGTCATGCACCGCAATGTTCATTGCAGCATTTTTTACAATAGCCAGGACATGGAAGAAACCTAGGCATCCATCGACAGATGAATGGTTAAAGAAGATGTGACACATATATATAATAGACTATTACTCAGCCATAAAAAGAAACGAAATTGAGTTATTTGTAGTGAGGTGGATGGACCTAGAGTCTGTCATACAGAGTGAGGTAAGTCAGAAAGAGAAAAACAGATACTGTATGCTAACACATATATATGGAATGTATTAAAAAGAAAAGTTTCTGATGAACCTAGGGGCAGGACAGGAATAAAGACACTGATGTAGAGAATGGACTTGAGGACACAGGGAGGGGGAAAGGTAAGCTGGGACGAAGTGAGAGAGTGGCATGGACATATATACACTACCAAATGTAAAATAGACACTTAGTGGGAAGCAGCCACATAGCACAGGGAGATCAGCTCAGGGCTTTGCAACCACCTAGAGGGGTGGGATAAGGAGGGTGGGAGGGAGATGCAAAAGGGAGGGGATATGGGGATATACGTATGATTATAGCTGATTCACTTTGCTATACAGCAGAAACTAACACAACACTGTAAAGCAATTATACTCTAGTAAAGATGCTTAAAAAAAAAAGAATGCAACCATAAAAAAACGCTTTTCAGTGCCTAAAAATTGAAGTAGTTTTCAAATATTTATTTCGGAATTAAACAATGTAATTTCCCATTTTTAATAACATTTCAAAGAAAGCAAAGAAATGTCACGTTTTAAACATTTCAAGATCAATAAAATTAGATTTATAACTGTAAGCTATGTAAATCATTGTCACATTATTTCCTGAAGTGAATTAATGTAACTCAGATACTTTATTGAAATAATCATTGTGGCCTGTGGATGAATACCTGATTGTGATATGATTTAAAACATGTAATAACTCTCTCACAAATATACTAGCAAAACATCTATTTTCATGAAGTAACATAAATTAAATCTTTAAGGAGAAACAAATATAAATGTAGAGCATTATAAACATTTCAGAATACCATGAATCTTATGAATAGAAAGAATGTTAGAAAAGAAATTATATAACCACCAATTCAGATTTCAAATAGCATTCATTGCAAAACATCAGGATTTTTTAAATTGGACAAATGTCGGTTGTTTGTGAAAGACCTCCAGACACAGGCCAACAGGAACACACCTTTAGTTGAACAAGTTCGATTTATTACTCTTTGCCTGAAAGGAAAACACATAGGGAACTATGGGGCCTCTCAGTAAGATGGCATTAGAAAGATCTATTATAGGAAGGAACTTTGGGTAATTCTTGGAAGGGTCCAGGGAAGTCGTGTTGGCTCATAATTGGAGGCTGTCTGGAAGTGGGGCAATTTTATGATTGAGTATCTCAACAAATCTTAGTTATAGCAAGGGCAGCCTGGGTAAAGAAGCAGCTGTCTTTTATTTTAGTGGAGAGAGAGGGAAATTTGATATTTCATAGGTTTCACAGTGACCTTGTTTTGTCACGTGTATCATCCACTTGAAGTGACTTGATGTTGGTATGTTCTGTGAGATTGTTTATGTCCACCAGGATAATAACATGGTCCAGCTGTGAGCATCAAGCCAGTTTATAATAACACGGAGCTCTAACTGTAAGCGCCTGTAAGCATCAGACCAGTTCCAGAATGATAGGGGTTGTTTTCTTTATCAGAGTTTAGAGCAGCAGCTAGTTAGCTATTTAATTCAAAACACAAGGGTTCATAAAATTATTTAGTGACATTTCTAAAACTGATGCCAATTCTGTTGGATAATTTATTCATATTTCATATGATAACTTTATGTCTCAAAGAGTTTAAATGAGTTGCTAATGGATCATTACTGATTCTAGTCAGGATCAAGAAGCAAACTCATTTTTTTTGACCTGAGTATTGTGTGGTGTCTTCTATACCAGTTTATTCTCTCAAATGACATGTTATATATTCTTTTTGCAGCTTTATTGAGGTAAAGTTAACAAATAAAAATTATATATATATTTAATGTGTACAAGCTGATATTTCGATATATGCATACAATGTGTAATAATTAACAAAGTCAAGGTAATTAGCATAACCTTCGCCTCACATAGTTACCATTTTCATTTTTGAGTGAAGCTAGGAGTGAGAATACAAGATCTACCCTCAGCGAATTTCAAATATACAATCCAGTATTGTTAACTGTAATCACATTATTGCACATTAGATCTCTAGAATTTATTAATCGTCCATAACTGAAAATGTGTACCCTTTAACCAACATCTCCCATTTCCCCTTCTCCACAGCCCCTGGCCACCATTCTACTTTCTGCTTCTGAGTTTGACTCTTGTGATTCCACATATAATTGAGATCATGCAGTATTTCTCTCTCTGTGTGTAGCTTATTTCATTTAGTGTAATGTTCTCCAGATTCAACAATGGGGAGAGGACAATCTCTTCAATAAATGATGCTGAGAAAATTGGATACATACATGTAAAAAATGAAATTGGACCGTTATCTTATACCATACTCAAAAGTCAACACACAATGGATCAAAAATGTAAATATAAGACCTGAAACTAAAAATCCTAGAAGAAAACATAGAAGAAAAGCTTCATGACTTTGGCCTTGGCAATGATGTCTTGCATACGACACCCAAAGCAGAAGCAACAAGAGCAAAATTAGACATGTAGGACAACATTAAACTAAGAAGTTTCAATTTTTAACCTCTCAGGACTTCCCTGGTGGTACAGTGGTTAAGAATCCACCTTCCAATGCAGGGGATGCAGGTTCAATCCCTGGTCAGGGAACTAAGATCCCACATGCTGCAGGGCAAGTAAGCCAACAAGCTGCAACTTCTGAGACTGTACGCCACAAATAGAGAGAAACCCATGTGCTGCAATGAAAGTTCCCACGTGCTGCAGCCACAACCTGACACAGCCAAAAACAAACAAATAAATATATATTTTAAAAAATTTATTTTCAACCTCTCTTCAAAAAATCAGTATAGTTTCTTCCCTTCACAATTGGTAAAAATTCTGCTCTTCAAGGAGGATAACCTAATGTATTTATCAAATGTAAAATTTTTATATTGGAAAATTCTGGAAGCAGAATATTATTAAGTTCAGTCAATAAAATTTGACAAGGCATTAGAAATAAGGAGGCAAAATTATCATTATTTACGGATGATAAGATTTAATATTTTACGCATCCAAGAGTCAAGCTTGAGAAACTATTACTAACATGAGGATAAACTATAAAGAAGGTTGAATACAAAATAAAAATACAAAAGTACATGAGCCATATATATATATATATATTTGAAAACTACTTCATTTTTCAAAACAAAACAATAGACTAAAAGTAGATTTTACAATCAATGTGCCTGGATTTGGAAGAGAAAAATTTAGATGCATCTAGGGGACACAGAGTAAGTTGTCCTCTCTCTCAATAATAGATGCATGTAAAGAACAGGCAGAAAGAGTGAGTCAAGAGAAACCAAGAAAGTGTATCTAGAGAGAGAGAGTGAGAGAGAAAGAGAAAGAGAGGGAGGGGGAATGCAAACTCAGGAAGTACGGTGTTCTATGTGACAAGTGAACAGAGTTCACTAAAATTCAAATATATAACTCTCATCTTTTCTCTAACATAATTTGATACATTTCTCATACTAAAATTCCCAAATATTTTTAGCAATCCTATGGTTCCTCCATATTAGACCTATGGAGTACCATTCTGATACCAAAAGTATCTAGAACTCTCTAGTAGTGCTTTCTTTTAAAACTCCTTGTCCTTTTCAATCTGAGACATATTTTCCTGGACAATGTCAAATTGTGGTGAATCCAACTCTTCCAATTCCTCACATGTATACCTGTGTACCTCAACATTGCTGGGATAAACAACTGAGGCAGGTCAATGAACTTCACTGCATCATGACCACTGATACAAATGGACACAATGCTGCTTGAGAATTCTCATATGCTTGTTGCTTAGGATGTTTTCCTACTTTCAGGGAAAGTGTGTAATTATTCTATAGAGATAAAATTAGCATGTGTCCTAAAACTATGAGTAAATATGCACAATGTATGCTGCGGTCAGAGAGAAAACACTTTCTATCCTGATATAAACTGAAAATGAAAGAGCATCTGTCCTTTCCCATAAGTTACACAGACCATAATAAAACACCTTAATCTCTCACTTCTGAAAAACTGATGACCCTGTGTAATAAAAAAAGTGATATGATGTCCCCAAAATATGGTGATCATGAAAGAATCTGGTGTCTTTTCTACCATGAACACACTGTTTATATGGCAGATGATTTTGATGCCATGCACCATGACTCTTTGGCCTGCTTCTGATATCAGCTGAATCTGTGCATGCTGTTAGCATCTTGCGTCCCCACTTCAGATAATTCTATTTATTACTGCTTTGGGCTCTTCTCCATACTTTCTCAACTCACAGGAACCACAGCCCAAAATACCATTGAAGGTAACTTTCAACTAGTCAGTGTGCAAACAAAGATAGAAATATTCCATTCTCCTAATATTTGGACTGATAAATTCAAGAAAACTTAAGCTTTTGGCAATTCCCAGCAGGATAAGCTTCTATTACTTAGAGAAGCATCTATAATTATTGTATTAAATATTTGGCTTTTTCTCACTCCTTATGTCTTTGGACAGACTGATTTGATAATTTTGGTTTAAAAACAAGAGTTCCATGGGAATAAGTTATTAACATATTTTCAAAGTATCTCCCCACAACACTAATTAATAGTAGATTTACATTGGAAACTCCTGGTGCACACACTTTACACAAATGATCTACATGGGCATCCCCACTGTTGGCACAAAGTGATATCTTGTGCCTCCTGTTATAACACACTGAGCAAAAAACAGCATGACATCCGGGGTGTTCCTGTCAAAGACATACAAGCTAAATTTAATCATGGTAAAACTAAGAAAAAAAACTAAAATATTTACACACATTGTACACAGTAATGGCCCGTACTCTTCTGTACTCCTGGACTACAAATCTCACGGTGAAGGAAAGCAAAGAAAAGTTGAGAAGGCTTTGCAAGTTAAAGGATACTATTGAGGTATAGTAACTAATTGCAATGTATGACCCCTGCTGGATACTAAACTAGGGAAAAATAAATAGCTAGAAGTATACTTTTGGAACACTTGACAAAATCTGAACGTGGATGTGGATTCAATACCAGCCAAGATAACACCAAATCAGTCAAAACTCAGACAACCCCTTGTCACATGAATGAACTAAGCCGAGATGAAGAGAATCACTCAGATGAAACCCAGATACCTAGTAAATACATATTTATTGTTCTATGTCTCTGAGCTTGTGATTTTTAAAAAAAATTTTTTAGCGTTATCATGGCGCCAAAAAGGTAATATATTAACATTGCTAATAAGCATAAGAGAAAACCTTTAATCTAGTCTGGCACTAAATTTAACAGTGTATACTTACTAAAATGGAAACTAGTCACCCAGGTTTAGTTAGCATATGTCAGTTCCATTTCTGGTTCAGAGATAGAAAAATCACAAGGGACCATTGCTCTCATTCTAACAACCAAATATATGGAGTAAGCTAAAAATTATAGTTTAAAAAATCTCAGAGAGCTAAGATACAACCTAAATAAACTCACTTTCAGAAAGTGACAAATTCTTCATGGGAGTGAAGAGACCCAAGCCTAGAAAAAACATGTTGAGAGGAAGAATTCATCTTATACAGAAAAGTGAAACAAACAAACAAAAAAAGATGAATAGAAAACAAATGCAGATGAGAGATTTAAACCCAACCATGTAAATAATTACTCACCTCTTTCATGAAAACATCATGCTAGTGAAAATTATCTTTAAGTTATCTTCATAAGAATGGTAACATTATACTAAGAAAGTGTGTCTATTACTGCAAGAAATAAACTGCTGGCCCTTCTATAAGGGAAGTATTTCAATGTAGGTAACTCACCATCAAGTGGACAGTTGATATACTGGAGAAATGGTTTCACTTTGTGGGCTCTGTTTTTGACTGACTTGATCATTTGCAGGTTGAACAACTGGCAATGGCAGCACTTCAGCCAGCCTTGGTAAATGGGTATCTGAGTTTTGAGATCTGTGTCTAGCCTTTATATTTGCCACCATATTCATGAGTCCAACATGCCAGCACTGGGCTGGCTGATGTAACTGGATGGATCATTCTGTCTACCTGATTTTTTTAGTGCCTCTGCCATGTGTCTGCTTTCTGGGAGGTGTTAACACGTGATATAGAGGTCTTCAAACATTTTTTCCCACTCCCATGTGGGAAGAAATGCCTCTAATTCACATATCCTTGTCCTCTATCATTCAGTCCTTTCTGTTACATGCTCTGAACCAGCTGACCAGGCCATTTCCCACTCCTTAGGGGTCCTTATATTTTAATATCAAGCCATATCTTTATCCACAAGTGAGTGCTTGAAGTCCTGCTCATAGAGAAGATATTCTCTCACCATTGTCTTTCAAGGTCACTCATGGGTGCAGATCTAACACATCTACTATCCATTTTCAACTTGCAACCAAATATCAAAGAGACTTATTTTTAAATTAAGCTCAGGCTGTGTCTCATACTTCATGATTTTACAAGATCCCCTATACGAACATTGGAAGATGACCAGGAAGGCCATCAGTACAGCAGCTGTGGGTGTCATATGGGTCTAGGCTGTCTGCCCATAGAGCTCGCTTGTGCCCTATAATGCTACTAGTGCTTGATTCCTCATGTAATTCTCCCATCATGTAACACATTGTCGCTATACCTGTCTGTATTAAAGACGTTATGGATCTAAGAGGAACCTATGCAAGGTAGGTAATTCTGGTCATTTGGCATCCTGAGATCAGATGTTCTATTTCTACCAGGGCTTGTTTGCAAGCTAAGAGTTGTCTGTCAACAGGCATATTATTGTCCACTGCATATTATTTTTCATGGTATCACCTTGCTCCAGAGAAACAAGAGAAAGAGCTGTGATCACTTACTCACTTGTCACAAACTCTATGTGTCAAATTTTCCCACTGATACATCCTATATCATAGACTGTACTGATTTATATGATCCGAATGGCAAAGGCTGCTTATATTGCAGCTGAGATCTTCTGCAGAGCCCTTTTCTACTCTGGGATGCACTCACAGCCTTTTGAGTCACTTTGCATAACAAATGAGTGATGGTGCAGAATATGTTGTCTCTGGACCTTGAAGAGACCCACCAAATTTATGACCTTATTCATAATAGACGTATATGATACAATATGTATTATTATGTTATACATTGTAAGATACATACGACACCTCTGATATATCCAGGCAAGCATGTCTACTTACCTATGCTATTTTATACTTTACTCCAGTATCTGCCATGACAATTTGGGCATTTCAACTTCACTTAATATGGACCATCACTTTTTCCATGATTCTAAGAATCAAGTAAATATTGAGGTTGTACCATTCAGTGGGGACTTTGCCAAGATATAAAAATTCTATATTTTAGGTTAGTTCTTCTAACTCAATAAACTAAACTCATTCCTATCAAATTTTGTGTTCAAATTTTGACCTTGTTGATAAAAAAAAAAACAAAAACAAACAAAAGAAAACCTTAGAACTTAGGCCCACACATTTTCCCCTTGCTCTTGTCCTTACATATTGGTTAGTTCATGCAGCTACTATGGATAAACACCTTTTCTTTCCGTACTAGGGCCAGTTGAGTTATGCAGTAACTTAATCATAGGTTTAGACCTAATGAGAAGAAAAGATGGGGAAACCTTTTGTCTTATGGGAAAAAGCATTGCTTTCCAGTATTTGGAATGTTCTGCCACAGGCTTTGAAAAAGTAAGCCATCTTAAAAACCTCCAGGGGCTTCCCTGGTGGCGCAGTGGTTGAGAATCTGCCTGCCAATGCAGGGGACACGGGTTCGAGCCCTGGTCTGGGAAGATCACACATGCCGCGGAGCAACTAGGCCCGTGAGCCACAACTACTGAGCCTGCGCGTCTGGAGCCTGTGCCCCGCAACAGGAGAGGCCGCGATAGTGAGAGGCCCGCGCACCGCGATGAAGAGTGGCTCCCGCTTGCCACAACTGGAGAAAGCCCTCGCACAGAAACGAAGACCCAACACAGCCATAAATAAATACATAAATAAAAACCTCCAAAGATTCAGTAGAGAATGAGAATTCAACATTTTTGTGGTTCTCTGCCCAGAGATTTCCAACCCATATGCCAGGTTCTCTTCTTAGGTTTTCCCAGCCTTCCCATAAAAGATCTGCCTGGGTTGAATTTTCAGTGATTATCAGACACTTTGATTATTAGGTCTTGGACTTGGTATTCTACTTTGTTTGTCCCGCTACAGCAGGGGATGAGAGGTTTCTTTAATGCAACCAACTTATCATTGGTGATGGACTCCTCATTACCAACAGGATGGTGAAAAATCTAGCTTCCAAACTCCACGTATCATCTTATCATTCCAAATAAGAACTAACATAGATCGGGTTCTTCAGAAGCAGAATGGAAACTGAATTTTTTGTACAAGAATTATCTTGAGTATCAAACCCTGTGGGGGGAGTGAAAATGGTGCAGAAAAAGAAGCCTCATAAAGCATGAGCCAAACTGATGAGAGCCTGGGGCTAGCATTGCCAATTCCAGTACCTCATGTCAGGCTCAAGTGGCAAGACCTTTATACCCCTGCCTCGCTCAGTTGATGCTTGTAGACTGGTCTGAAGAAGACCATGACCTAGGGCAAAGTTCTTTGTTCAGCTACAGCAAACTCTGAAGCACTGACCTTGAAAGGGGGTCTCCACGGCACATCTTAGTGTTTACCACATGTTCTCCTCACAAATGATTGAGAAGAAATACCTCAATCAGGTGATTCTCCCAGCAGTTTTATACAAGATCTGCAAGTACATATTATACGGAAAAATTCAATACCATCCCGTACAGAAAGTCGCCTTAATAACCTTTCTAGTCGGTGTGAGTCACTGTATCAAGAACAAACTGAACAAGATATTAACTCGTCACAAAAGTAGGTGAGAAACATCATCTTTTCTCCAAAGCATACCATGTGTAATGATACACCTTGAATAAAGGAAAATTGAATACAGTAGTTGGAGAAGAAAGATAATGAATAAATGGGTTTCAATTAAATTTGAATGTGCTGGAATTTACCAGTAGGGCCATGACTTTTAAAGAGCAACTTTAGCCAGAAAGTTAGGTTATAACACTATTTTACATTTGGCACTCTTTGGGATAGTCTTATTATTGAAAATAAATGTTTCCCTTCCAAAGATTTCAAACTATATAACAATATTTATAAAATGTCTTACGATGTGGCAATGAATTTAGAGCCAGACTAAATGTCAGCTTCAGTACAAGTAATAAGGACACAGTGAAGATAATAGAAACATCATCCTAATGGGAAGAAAAGATGCACAGTGGCTGTAATTTAAAATATTTCAGTACCCTTATGGAATCTGATTCTCTTTTCTCTATGGATTCAGGCTCATAGTAAGTAGGGAAAATTAGAATGTATAAATAACCCAGAATGTAGGATGTTTTTATCTTCTTGGTTCTTCAAAGGGGTAGCCATGATGAAGCTGTTTATTTTTTATTGTATAAAGCCAATTATTTAACACAGATAGTCATCCCAATTACCAGGTGAATCTAGGATGAACTATGTGTGATCAATTGTACTGGTAAGTCCACTTACTTGAGGACTAATTATTGTTCATTTTGAGAACTTGTATTTAATGGTTTTATCTACTTGGTTCTGTAAAAGGTGAAATTTCTTGGTTATCTCTTAGAGTATTGTCTATGATATGAATCATATTCTGGTTTAATGCCTATTCAATAATAAAACTATTTTCTTTCTCTGCTAACTTTGTGGAAATGTTTTCTGGGTTGGGGATTTCCTTTTTAATTGTATTTCCCCAAGAACGTTAAGTAATTGGATTCTGTAGTTTTTTTTCAGCCACTGTTTTATTTTTTTGTCAGATCTGGACGTCTGATAATTTTGTCTATATCAGATAGCTTTATTTGGATGCAAGCTAGAAACTCTCTTCTCTTTCACACACACACACACACACACACACACACACACACACAGTGACTATGGCTTATATAACAAAGGCATTTAATTGTCATATATAAAAATAAACCTGGAGGAAGGCTGCTCCAGAGTTGACTTCAGTAGTCAACAACGTCTGGACACTAAGCAGACTTCTTTGTGCATATTTTGGTTACAAAAATGCTGCTGATGTTCCAGATATCACTTCCTAATAAAAGAGTCTCTAAATCAGGAAGACAGGAAACAGTGGCACAAAAAAGGCTCTTCTCTTGTTCAGCCCTCCACATTTTGTAGTAACACATATTTTGTAGTAACTAGATCCCAGCAGAGCTCATGTTAGCTTTCATGGTTAACTCCACATAATCTCTCACAAATGAGATCAGCATGACTGACTGGTTGAAATCCAATGAATCCAGATCATCCATTGGAGCTGGGGGAGAGACATTTCAGAATCTGCTGCCATCTTGATACCTGAACATAAGGGCAGATTTGGTTAACAAGGACAGTAGTGAGGACTGTCTGCTACAGCACTGAGAAATGGTCTTTTCTTGCATTCTCTGACAATCCCCACTCACGGTGTTCCTAGTTTTTTAAATTCTTTCTTCCAAATTTTCTCTAGAACTGTGAATATCCTCCTAGTTCTTTTCTCTTTTCCTTCTTTATACCATAAATTTAGTTTCTGCTTGTATACAGATGATGCCTACAAATCTATCATGTGCCCAGATCTCTTTCTTGAGACCCATACCTTTATGCTTAGTTACATGGATCACTCACTGATTTAACCACATCATGCATTTACATTCCTTTCATAATGAATCCAAACTCTTCGGGCTAACAATATGGATAACTGTTAATCAGACTTTTCCAATCTTTCTAGCCACTTCTCCTGCAGCCACCTCCCATTCATGCCCAGCCACAGACTTTGGTCCATTCACACTCATTTTTTTTTTGCTTGATTTTAAAAAAAAAAAAAATTCTGGATAAAGTCCAGATTTTATTTTATATTTTTTCTTTCAGTTTTACTGAGCTATAATTGACATACAGCACTATATATGTTTAAAGTATACAGCATAGTGATTTGACTTACCTACATTATGAAATCCTTATCACCATAAATTTAGTGAACATCCATCATCCCATACAGATATTGTAGGCCAAAAATTAATCAGTCGATCTAAGAAAGGAAATTTTATGTGAGCCAAATTTGAAGATTATAACCCAGGAAGAGCATCTCAGAAAGCTCTGAGAACTGTTCCATCTGTTAGAAGTCAAGGCACAGTTATAAACAGTTTTTGACACAGAGGGCTGTACATCAAATGCCATTTTATTGACAGTTTACATAATCCAGATATAAACACCATGTGACCTCTTCGGAGATCAAGAAGGAATATTATCTTTAAGGAGGTGTCTTGTTGATGCTACAAGAATGTTGCTCCTTATGGCTGAGCAGGTATTCCTGCCTATGGGAAGGACTGATTGATGCATAATGCAGATACACAATGCACGGTGAGGGGAGAGAGGATGCCAAAGGACAGAGAAGATTTTTTGTTTAAATTTTTCTTGTCTTGCCATAAAGTATAAATTTAATTTCACAATACAAAATTAAAGAAATAGAAAAAATATTTTTCCTTGTGATGAGAACTCAAGATTTGCTCTCTTAACAACTTTCATATATAATATGCAGTGGTATTATTTATATTTATCATGTTGTACATGACATTCCTAGTACTTATTTATCTTTTAACTGGAAGTTTGTACCTTTTGACTGCCTTCATCCAGTTCCCCTTTCCCCCATCCGCACTCAATTTCTTGTAGTTCCCTAAGCAACCTTAGCAAGCTCTATCTAATCTTTGAAATTTGAATAAACTCTACTTGTGAGTAAAGTGTTCTTACCAAGCTAATCCTAATTGGCCTTTCAGGACTCAGTTTTAGTGTGTCTCCTCCCTACCCTCATCTCCACCACTTCAGGAAAACTCCATGTTTCCTTCTATCCAGGTGATATTTGTTTCTTTCATGCTCTTCTAAGATTTTACGCTTTATACTTTTTTTAGTTCATATCACAATATGTTGCAATTTTTCATGGACTTCCTCCATTAAGCAGTAAAATTTGAGTGATTTAATCATGTAATTAATCTCTCAGAACCCACTCTAGCTTTAGCCTTCAATAACTGATCTTTTGAATTTATAATGATAGCACACTAATATTTGTGGTTTCCTGGTCAAAGAGATATAAATAATGAATGTACATTTTAAAATATTATACTGTATAATATCTATTTTGATTTACATTAAGAAATTTTTGACATAAAAATAAAATTGATTTGAATTAAAGCCATATTAATGGTATATCGTAATTTCTGTATTATGAGAAATAGGTTTAAATAATATAAAATTGATATTTATGAGGAGTAAGAACTCCCAAGAATCAGCATAGATGACTTGACAGAAACAAATGAGGCAAATTAAGAAAGTGAATATGAAAAAAAAAAAAAAGAAAGTGAATATGGCTCAGCTAAGATAGAGTAAAATGATTCAGCTGTTTGTCACAAAGCAATCACCAGACAAGCCAGTGGAGTACTGTCCCCAGGCTAGTACTTAATAAAGAATGCATGAATGAATTGGTCAAATCTGTGTTCTGCTTGCATCTGTGTAGGCAGATGCTATATAACATCAACATTAATGAGAAGCCCCAAAAGCTATATTCTCACTAAAAATAGGCAAACTACAAATTTTACTTTCAGCATCGAGTAGAAAAAGTTTTCTATCCCCATTGAATGGGCACTGTGAAACTTTAAATATAAACTATTTATAAACATAAAGCTTCTCAGTCATAAACAAATAACTGTACAATAAGTAAATACAAATATTTATTCAGATATGGTTATAGGTTATCAAAAATACAACTAACCCCACCAAAACACTGCTTTGTTTACTCTGGCAGAAAAAAAGCTGTTTACGGGATGATCAAAGGTTGCTCCTACCCAGGCAGTAAGGGATTCTTAGTTTTCAATGAAAATTAGCTGGATAAATATCAAAGAATATTGGAAAGAGAAGTGACCTTGGAATGAAGTGAATACCTCTCCTAATTGTATAGATTCAAGTGCTGATTTCCAGGAAGACAAAAGGATGTTTCCAAGGAAACAAAGCAACTTAGTCAAAAAGATAGGATTAAATAAAATGTTCATCAAGCCCTACCTTGTATGCAAAACTGTGGTTATATTGAACCAGGATCCAAAAATATTATCAAGAATGCCCTTATCTCAAACAGCTTAAAGGCAAATAAGATATATCAAGTTGACTTGCAAATAATTACACTAGCATATTGTATTGGCTCAGAAGCTGTTAAAATATAACCCAGGCAAAAGAATTATCTAGAATAATTGAATGTAAAGATCTTCATTTCAGCATTAGTCATTTCAATAGCTATTTTTAAAATTCCATTTATTAGAGGGTATTTTTATTCATTTATGTAACATATGTCTTTACTGCTTATCATGTACCAGACACTATACTGTATTGTTTTTATATATTTTAGGGTTTTTTTCAGATTTTACTGTTTCACAGTAGCTTTAGGTTCACAGCTATTCTAAAGTTTTGAAGTGTATATGGAAAAAAAAAAAAAAAAACAAGCAAACAAACTGACAAATATCCCTTAGAGTTTTCAGTTTAATGGTAGAAACAATAAACATGATAAATTAGTAATTATACTTACGTTAGAAGCTGGTAAGTGCAATGGATAAACCAAAGCAGGGTAATGGGACTTAAGGATTGCAAGAGAAGGACGAAGGTTCTGATGTAAAGAAGATGATGAGGATACTACTATATTTAAAATACATAAGTAACAAGTACAGCACAGGGAAATATATTCAATATCTTGTAATAACCTATGATGGAAAAGAATCTGAAAAATAGTGTATATATATAAATATTTAACTGAGTCACTTTGCTGTACACCTGAAATTAATACAGCATTGTAAGTCAACTATACTTAAATTTTTAAAAAAATATATTAAAAAATATAGAAGATAATGAGGGCAAGCCTTACCTAAAAAGTGATTCTGTAACACCCTTTGAAGGAGCTGAGGAAGTAAACGAATTGATAACAGAGAACAGATTTTTCCAAAGCAGAGAATTCTAGTATTCAAGTATTTCAAGTCTTAGCATTCCATCAGGCTATCTATAGATAAACAACATGCATGTAACTGAGGCCCTAAAGAAACAAAAGTTGAATTAGGTTGTTTGTTTTTTTGTTATGGAGCTGCATGAGCTGCTTGTAAATTTTGAAGATTAATCCTTTGTCAGTTGCTTCATTTGCAAATATTTTCTCCCATTCTGAGGGTTGTCTTTTGGTCTTGTTTATGGTTTCCTTTGCTGTGCAAACGCTTTTAAATTTCATTAGGTCCCATTTGTTTATTTTTGTTTTTATTTCCATTTCTCTAGGAGGTGGGTCAAAAAGGATCTTGCTGTGATTTATGTCATAGAGTGTTCTGCCTATGTTTTCCTCTAAGAGTTTGATCGTGTCTGGCCTTACATTTAGGTCTTTAATCCATTTTGAGTTTATTTTTGTGTATGGTGTTAGGGAGTGTTCTAATTTAATACTTTTACATGTACCTGTCCAGTTTTCCCAGCACCACTTACTGAAGAGGCTGTCTTTTCTCCACTGTATATGCTTGCCTCCTTTACCAAAGATAAGGTGACCATATGTGCATGGGTCCAAAAAGGGGCAGAAGACCTAAATAGACATTTCTCCAAAGAAAATATACAGATTGCCAACAAACACATGAAAGAATGCTCAACATCATTAATCATTCAAGAAATGCAAATCAAAACTACAATGAGATATCATCTCACACCGGTCAGAATGGCCATCATCAAAAAATCTAGAAACAATAAATGCTGGAGAGGGTGTGGAGAAAAGGGAACACTCTTGCACTGTTGGTGGGAATGTAAATTGATACAGCCACTATGGAGAACAGTATGGAGGTTCCTTAAAAAACTAAAAATAGAACTACCATACGACCCAGCAATCCCACTACTGGGCATATACCCTGAGAAAATCATAATTCAAAAAGAATCATGTACCAAAATGCTCATTGCAGCTCAGTTTACAATAGCCAGGACATGGAAGCATTGATCATCGGATAAATGGATAAAGAAGATGTGGCACATATATACAATGGAATATTACTCAGCCATAAAAAGAAACGAAATAGAGTTATTTGTAGTGAGGTGGATGGAGTTAGAGTTTGTCATACAGAGTGAAGTAAGTCAGAAAGAGAAAAAGAAATACTGTATGCTAACACATATATATGGAATCTAAGGAAAAAAAAAAAAAAAAGGTCATGAATAACCTGGTAAGACGGGAATAAAGACACAGACCTACTAGAGAATGGACTTGAGGATATGGGTAGGGGGAAGGGTAAGCTGTGACAAAGTGAGAGAGTGGCATGGACATATATACACTGCCAAACGTAAAATAGATAGCTAATGGGAAGCAGCCGCATAGCACAGGGAGATCAGCTCTGTGCTTCGTGACCACCTAGAGGGGTGGGATAGGGAGGGTGGGAGGGAGGGAGATGCAAGAGGGAAGAGATATGGGAACATATGTATATGTATAACTGATTCACTTTGTTATAAAGCAGAAACTAACACACCATTGTAAAGCAATTATACTCCCATAAAGATGTTTAAAAAAAAAAAAAAAAAGAAACAAAAGTTGAGTTTGCCTGAGGTAGTGGTTTTTGTGTTATTGCAATACCTGACCTTTAAATGTCACCAATGCGAATCCTTAATTGATTAATTTTAATTGACTTTTAAGACAAAATATTATTTCAAGCATCCAAATAAAAGTCATTAAAAAGTCCATAAGAGTCACAGAGCCATCTCAGAGGCACATTGTTAGAATGGTTTGCTTAACCTGTGTCCCTGCTGTCACCACAGCCTTACCTTCCCAGACAACCCAGAATAAATACCTGACACAGCCGTTCAACCTGCCTTAGTTTGATACCCGCAGATGCCTTGGATCTTTTACCAAAGGGATATAGAATCCATCTAGTTTTGAGGAAAATTTCTATGTTTGTTTAATTTGGGTGTCACAGAGGTCAATATAATGGGAGATAACGAAAAGTGATACCTGGATCTAAGGATCTCAAACCTTGAACTTACAAAGAAACAAGTATATTTCTTGGGAACACTAAGTCTCAGCTCCCCATTCCCAGGATGGGGTTGTTCTGATAAGGATTCAGTCCTAATCCATAAAAAATTGTCATAAATTTCATGTCGAGGGCCTGCTCTGATGCTTCCGACAATCTCTTAAAAGCTATAATGAGATTATCCTGGCACATGCTTTTTCAAAGTTTCATATTTTTCCTTAAAGAATATGAGAGAGACACATGCATCAGTAGCACATAAGTTGTCAAGTCTTTTATTTGAGACTCTTCGCATGAAATATGAAGGGTCATATGTTTTAGGATTTAATCCTAATCTATTAATCCTTGTATCAATATTTCTATCATAAGCGAGTCCTAATTTGGCATACTCAAATATGTTTCTTCTGCCTCCTTTTGGTAAGTGCAAACTTGTAATGAACTAAATATTCCACACATTTTCAAAGTGGAGGACCCAGTTAATGTTACCATATTGAATTATGAAGGACAGTAACTTGTGAGTTTTACTATAATATTTTTATAACTTATGGGGTGCCTATATCAATATATTTAAATTATCATGTTGACACATATTTTGAATTTTTAAGACCCATAGTAATTCCCATATTATCAAAGTAAACTGACAACATATTTTTGGTATATCAAATTTTTAGAAATTACACACACAAAAAACCCAAAAAACTGGGCAACATTTTTTGAGGTATTCCTTCTGAGACTCATCTTCTTTTTGCATGGTGTATTCCAAGGTTTACCAAATTCGTTTGAAAGAAACTAGACCCACTGGATTTTAATAGATGGGGGAAAATGTGATAAGTCGTCAGATAAGTTCGAGACACCATGAGTTAAACTAATTCAGCATTTTCCTCCTTCCTCTATTTTCACTGTCTTTGATGTAAAACTAGCTCTTTGTATTAACTCAAGAGGTACTGAAGTTTGCAGAACTCTTACAGTCCTATTCTTGAAACATTACTGCAATTAAGATGCTGAAGACTTTCCCTGGGAACTGATGGTGTGGTTGAATGAGTGCTAGTTTAAAAGTGATGAAGCCCATGTGACTTATAAAGTTCATGGCGGGGAAAATTACTTAGGTTTTCCAATTCTTAGTTTTGTCATCTGTAAGAATGTTGAGATCAGAGAAGATGACTTCATGCTGTGTAACCGTAGAGTTTATACAATAATAGCAATAATGATAAGAATGTGTTTAAACACAATATGTAATATGGAAGTCAAAATAAAACAATAATTTCAGGATGATGACTAGATTGGTCATTTTTTCAGCAACTAAACCTGTGTGGTTTAAAATATTCCTTTTCATTCAATATTTCATTTTTTAAACATTTTTCCCCTTGATGTGAGTTGTCTTTTCCAAAGTGACTAGATCATTCAAAACAAAGGGAAAGATCAGAGTAGCTTTGCTTCAGGCTATTTGCAGTTGATGTCACTTGAATTTAAACCATAAAGACATTTCAAAAAGAAAACATTTTCATCTCCTAATATATAACCCAGGAGATAAGAAATCATGGCATCCCAGGGGAAACACCTTTCAGTTACGTCAACTTGGCAACTTGCATCTGCTTTTCAAGTGAACAAAGAAAAGAGTTTGGATATGACATTCTAAAAAACTTGCTTCCTTAAACTCTTTACCTTCAACATTTCATGAATGAAACATCCTTGCTCTTCAAAATACTATTAAAGGCTATTAGCTCTCCCACAACTGTGTTGGCATGGTGAAAATAAAATGCTTTCTGACTTCTGTATCTACAACATATGCTAAATGTCCCAGTTATGTAAGGTAAAAAACAACTTGAGAATGTTTTCTGTTCTCATTGATTCACAACTACTTTCTGCTCTGAACAACAAAAATAACCACCAATATCAGCAAGTTCACAGCAAAATAAGTTAACTAAAAACTACCACTAATACTTCAAGCAAGAACTCATGTATTTACCAAGTCACACCTCCCATTGTCCTTGATATACAACCTTGTATAAAAAGGCATATGTGAGAGTCACAATAATCTTTTTTTTTTTTTGAAACATCTATTTTGAAGTCTCTTCAAATAAATTTTCTGGTAATTATTCCATTCCTAGGTAAATTAAAGTGTATATTAAATCATTCTATTACTTTTTTAAAAAGAAATGAGTAACTACTATATGACTTTGGAACACAAAGAAAAAAAGAATAAAAGAAGAAATAAGATAAAACTTGACACTTACCTTCAAAGAACTAACATTCTGGTAGGAATGGACAAAAGCAAACACAAGTAGGTAAAGTTGATTGAGGGATCCATTTCTGGAGAAGTTAGCTAAGGTTTTATATAGGAAATATTATTTTGGTAGAACATAAGAGATAAGATTTACCTTATTATTTTGCTTGGAAGACAAAAGTAAGTTGGATGTTCTATGTAGGGGGAAGAGAACCTACCAACTTTAAGGGCACAGAGATACAAATCAGCATATCTTTAAGGTGCGAGTAACAGCAATTTAGAGCTGAATTAAGAGATAAAGTACCTGAAGTGTGGAACCATTTGTGGTGCAGGACGGCTTTGCTAACAGTGACTACCAACACTTGGGATCATGGAGATGTATATGCATACCAGGCTGGGAAAATATGAGAAGTTATACTTCATATGGGATCGATAGGTCATATTGAGATCCATGACTGGGTTCCAGGCACCAGAAATAAAACCCATCTTCAGAAAAAAGCATAGAGTTTCCATCTATTGCTTAGTAAGAGATCATAAGAAGGCAGAGGAGACATTTTTAGGTTATATTTAGGAGCGGATAAATCACTAAAAGCCTTAGAGTACTGATAAATGAGTGAGGTTTTTAATTACCCAAAGCCTAACTCCAAGGAGTAAGACAGCTCTTTGGCTTGAAGACGATGAGATAATCAGTGAAGAGTATCCACCACTGTGCAGGTTAAAGAGCATGGCCAGGTAAGTAAGCACATGATGTGGGCACAGTGAGGACCAGAGTAAGCTAAACTGATGAAGTGGTGCTGTATGTGATTGTTTTAAAATACAGGCTCAAAAGGCTCAGGAAGAGCCATTGAGCTTCCCCCTTACTGCCTACAAGAATTTAAGGTAGGAAGTCTGTCCTAGGAAAAAAGCTATCTCTCATGATAGATAACCATAGTAAAGTATTAGGTATGGTAGGCAGGGAAGAAACTAGCAAAGCCCATTTGATCAAAGCCCTCTCTGCATCCCATTGTCTCTGGATAGCCCAGCAAACACTTGTTTACCAAACATTAGCTATTTTTATCTTTCTGTGAATTACCTTTCTTCCCCTTGAAGTCTTCTTCTCCTTAGTCTTACCTTGCCTTATTGTCTTGGAAATTTATACTTATATGAATTCCCTGTGCACACATAAGAAATTTGATTTTCTCCTAGTACTCTGCCTTATGTCATTTTAATTGCCAGCCAAAAGAACTAAGGAAACTTCCTCTCCTGGACAGAAGCCAATCTAAAAAAGCTATATATTGTATGATTCCAACTAAATGACATTGTGGAAAAGGAAAAACTTTGGAGACAATAGAAAGATAAATGGTTGCTCGAGGAAAGAGAGACAGGTGAATAAGTGTAGCACAGAGGATTTTTAAGGCAGTGAAAATACTCTGTATGATATTATCATGATGGATATATGTCATTATACATTTGTCCAAACCCATTAAATGTACAACCCCAAGAATGAACCCTAAGATAACTATTGGCTTTGGGTGATCAAGATACGTCGATGTAGGTTCGTCCATTGTAACAAATGTACTATTCTGGTGAGTGATTTTGATAATAAGAGAGGCTATGCATGTGTGGAAGCAGGGGATATATGAGAAATCTCGGTACTTCCCTCTCCATCTTACTGTAAGCCTTAAACTGTTCTAAAATATCAAAGCTTCCAAAACGGTAATTCAAAGGAAACAATTTAGAAGAAAAAAGTGGAAAATGTCAATTTTGAAAAGGTTTAACAAGTGCTAAGAGAAAAAGAGAGGAGAAAAGAATATATATAAATTGATTGATTTCTGAAGAAATAGAAAGTTTTAAGCATTTGAACAAGATTTTACTTAATATTTCTACGAAGTTTAAAAAAATGCTATTTAACTGACTTTGTTGAAAAAAAAGGAAAACTTCACTATTATATTCATAAAATGAGCCTTATATTGATAGCTCAATCCAACAAGGATTGGATCAAAAATGTATCATACATTTTTTGTATTACCAAAAAAAGTCCTAAACAAAGTGTTAAATAAAATCCAATATTAGCAAACAAATCTATTTTGTGTATGACCCAGAATAGAATAATTCCCATGACCCAGTGAATTTCTTCTAGTAATAACAAAAATGGTTTTAAGTAAACATAATATAATAATTTTAATTAAATTAACTAGAGAACATTAACTGTCTAAGTAGATATAGAAAGTTCAAAATAGACACACATACTTTTGGGGAATTATATAAATGGTAAGATTTCAAATGAGAAGAAAAGTTGAGCTGCTCAATAAATAGCATTTAAACAACTGGGTAGATATCTGGGAAAATGTGATTCCCATTTACACAAGTATAAATCATAAATGGGTAAAATAATTTAAATGAATCCATAAAAGTACTTGAAATATGTGTGAATTTTTATTTTATAAAGTCAAAGTAGGTTAAGGATGTTTATATTACAAAATCCTTAACAGAAATATTTAAAAATATATGTGTATTACAAAAAACAAAATAAACAAACAAAAGACAAAAATTGTGTATATCAAAAAAAAAACACAACAAATTAGGAAACTATTTGCAAATCTACATAGTAGAGTAAAAGTGTAAACTTCTGCATTTTATAAAATGCTCATGCAAATTCATATAAACATGACTTAAATCAATGTAAAATGAGTAAATATTTTAGCAGATATTTTGCAGGAAATGAAATATTGATAGCTTTTAAACATATACAATATTCAGACGTCCTTAAAATAGAAGCAAAGTAAATACAATCTGAAGAGTAAAATATTTTACATATTGATTGGCAATGGTGCAAAATTTTTATAGCAGGGTTTCTTGGGGATTCAGTATCACTTACTATTGGGAATGCAATTTTTAACAGATCTTATGGCGAACAATCTAGTACTAGCAAACAAAATTACAATATAAAAATCCTGGGATCAATAATTCTATTCCTGAAAATTCAGGTATATATGACACAGGTAAAATTAAGTATATTAAAGGATTTAATGCATTAGCATAGAAGAGTTCATAGTAAAATATTGTATATAACTTAAATGTCTATCAGTTCAGGATTGCCTAAATAAATTGTGGCACATCTGTAAAATGGAGTATTATTTAGTTAAAAAAATGAGCAAATTCTTTATATGAAAATATCATCAAGATGTATTTAAAGTGAATAAAGATGCAGAAATATGTATGATATGCTACTAGTTTTGTAACAGATGCAAAATATTTACAAAAGCATTTGTCTCTACACACTTAAAATAATTGGAAACATAAACAAGAAACTAATAGAAATGATAATGGGGGGGTAATAAGCAGATTGGTTGGACCAAGGAGAATTTTCACTAAATAATCAAATATATATGTTTTATAAGTATATATGTATAATTTTATATATGTTTTATGTTTTAGCTACTCAAAAGCTGAATAAAATTATATCAGGAGAAATTCATTCCAATGAGTAGAATTTTTAAAAATTCTGACATAAATAATACAGCTTAAATATTATTTACTGATTAAGAGACAAAATAAATGCCTAAAACACTTCACTGTCCTCACAATATTTTGTTTGGACAATAGATGGAAATAATGAAAAACAAGCAGTATCTTAAAGAATTGCTGCCTAATAATGTATAATTAACTATTTGCTACTTAAAATTCATCACTTTAATTTTTATCTGTAAAGTCATTTAAATAAATACTTGAATATCAGTGAAGGGGAGGGGAGAAAGTAGCTATTCATCTCCAAATTATTCTTGCATACCCTCTTTGTTAATACCTGAAGGTATCCAATGTATAACACTAGGGGTTATTGAAATTTCTCTATTTGACTCACCATGAATACTCAACTAGTAACCCAATCCTGATCATAAAAATCTCCCCAGTAATATGTGGGTGTGTGAGTGTGTATCAGATTTTTAGAATATTAAGTAGATTTAAAGACTTTTCCCTGTTCTGCCATGGTTGTTGCTTCATTAATTTAGAATTCCATTGTGTATATTTCATTGCAAACTTTGCCATAAGCATCTCTCTCCCATGATGCTTGTGAGCTTCTGAGACAGAACTATGATTTTTCATCACTGTGGTCTCAGCAGGCACGTAGCAGAGTAAGTGGCAACAATAGTTTGTTGAATAAATACATAGATATAAGATCTATCTCATAAACATACAAATGAATATACTATGAATATTAAGATAATCATATTGGAAATTCTGATTGTCACTCTGCTTATTTTTTTGTTTTGTTTTGTTTTTTTTCTTTTCTTTCCTTTTTGGATTCAGACCAATTCTTACCTTTCTAACAATGTCATAGAAATTGCTAAGGATCTAGTCCAAAATACTCTTCTCATATCATATCTATTACCCAACAGCAGGAGGCCTTGAAGCTATGCATTTTCAATTATGCTATAACTACAAACATTTCATGATTGAGTTCAAACTGAGACACTTGTTTCTTTCATGGATGCAAAAAGTCTTATTATTGCCAAGGTATAGCCACTCCTGACAATTCAAAGTCTTTACATCAAGAATGTTTTTTTTCATTTTCAGTCAAAGATGCTAACAGGGGCAAAATATTAATTCAAGTGTTTTCCTTCTTTTTCACTACATTCATGATTTGTTGAGGTGGAAGTTAAAGACAGCTAAAGAATAATCCCTAACAGAGATATAGAAAACTCAGAGAGGTGGGGAAATGTGAGCATAGTGTTTTAGGGCAAACAGAACACTTCACCTTTTCTCTCCACTTAGCTCTTAGGAATCTAGGTAAATGCAAATAAAAATACCCATTTGCCTTATGGCTTCTTCCGTACTTGTGTATCTGACCGCTCTCAGAGACAAACTTCATTTAGATAAACAGGCTTACAATAATTACATCTATGCTATAAAACACTTTCAATTCTACCTTCCTGTAAACATAAAACTATAGCACTCCAAGTATACTTTGTGTACCTGATATACTTCATTTGAAAGTATATGCCATTATGAAAAAGACAAGAAATGGACTTCAACCCAAGTTTTTTAGCATATCATTTAAAATTCCCAAAGTCCATATCAAACTATTTGACAATTTCAATAATAACAATATTCTTGATTTTTAAAAATTCAGATATTATGACACAGTCCTTTTGGTTTCTTCTTTAATCTTTTTAAAATATAAGTCTTTTAAAAATAATGAAAGTAATCATAATAGACATTTAAACGTATCCTTAAATAAGTATTTACTATGAATCTGGCACTGTGCTTAACAATTTATGGAAATTATCTAATTTAACAAAACTCTATAATGTAGTTGCTATTATTGTTTTCATTTTACAGATAAGGACATCAGTCTCTGAATTATTACCTTCCATTCTCATTTAAACCAAAGCCAATCAAGCTGTCACCCTAAAACTCCAAAGAGAAAACTATCTTTGCCAATGTCACAAATAACCTCCACTTGGAAAATCCAATATGAACTTCAAATTCACTTCCCAGTTGTTCTCCCTGCAGTATTGACTGTATAGTGCTTCCAGAAACTGTCCTTTTATTTATTTCAGGGACAATACACCCTTATCTATCGTACTTATAGCCTCTTCTTACATTATTTATGTTTTTTTTTAATTTTTTAATTTATTTTTTTATGCAGCAGGTTCTTATTAGTCATCCATTTTATACACATCAGTGTATACATGTCAATCCCAATCGCCCAATTCATCACACCACCATCCCCACCCCCGCCACTTTCCTCCCTTGGTGTCCATACGTTTGTTCTCTACACATGTGTCTCTATTTCTGCCTTGCAAACCAGTTCATCTGTACCATTTTTCTAGGTTCCACATATATGCGTTAATATACGATATTTGTTTTTCTCTTTCTGACTTATTTCGCTCTGTATGACAGTCTCTAGATCCATCCACGTCTCAACAAATGACCCAATTGCATTCCTTTTTATGGCTGAGTAATATTCCATTGTATATATGTACCACATCTTCTTTATCCATTCGTCTGTCGATGGGCATTTAGGTTGCTTCCATGACCTGGCTGTTGTAAATAGTGCTGCAATGAACATTGGGGTGCATGTGTCTTTTTGAATTATGGTTTTCTCTGGGTATATGCCCAGTAACATTATTTATAAGTTTATCATCATATCACCAACGATTTAATTTTGAAATGCTCCTAGTTTAGTTTGGGGTCACTTTTGTTTTTTATCCATGTTCACTCACTTGGTTACAAAGTCTTGTCCTGCAGGTGTAACTATCACTTAAATGCTGCAGATCTCAAAATTATATCTCTAGTCCAGACCTGTCTCTTAAATTCCAGCCTCAAAATTTTAACTATTCACCACTTTTTCACATCCAGTTGACAATGTCCTATTAATACACCCCAATTTTCATTGCTGACCTTCCCATACTTTAATCACCCATTCAAAATTTGCTTTTATTGTAGTCTTCCATATTTTGTAAAAACAATCATATAAAAATATATACAAAGAGGCTCCATCCTTCTCTTCACATAAGTGAAAATAGTTGAATTTACCTCAACTTTTGTTTCTTTCACGCCATGTGTTGAATCCAACAAAAAATCCAATTAGCTCTACCTACAAAATGCATCCACAGTATTCTTGTCACCTGGTTCTTTCACCACCACTATTTCTCACCTGTCAACCAATAACACAATCATTATCAATAAAAGATTATGTTTTATTTCATATATACAAGTATTTCATGCATTTCAATATCTCTTCCCTTTAAATACTACTAGTCAGCGCAAACCTCAGATCACTACAGAATCTTCAGCAATAAGAAAAAGATTAAATTTTGTAATAAGTATCATTTTGAAATAAGAAAGGCTTCTGATGAATTCTGCCATTTTTAGAAAATCCAACTGGAATCTTATTCTCACAGTATGGGAACTTCTTCATTTTCCTTTAAGGTAGTCACTCTGATCCCAGTCTTTTGCGCCTAGAAAAACTCCCTTCAGGGAAGAAATAAGTAGTCGATATACAAAGCCTTGAATTTATGCATTCCCTTTTTAATTTTTTAACATCAGCAACAAAACAAGGACATTTGCATAATCTTTTGTTTCACAAATAATTTAGGAAATGAAGGAACACCTTTGCAGATACTCCTGCTAAGTTACCAGGAATTTTTTTTTGATACTAATCTTGAAAATTCACATGAAAATACTACGAACACTTAATCCATTTTAAAACACCTGTATTTCCAATAATTTCTTATTGGCACACAAAAAAGTGATTACAATGCGGGGGTGTAACTGAAACAACTCAAACAATAGAGCTAAGTAAAGGATGTAATAACTTACACATAATAAATAGTTGATATGACACAGTTTCAATATTTATATGTATTATCTCGTTTAATCTCCACAAGAATTATTAGAGCTAGTAATTAGACTCAGTTGTACTGATTCTGCAAATGATGATCTTAAACATTATGCATCATTCTAAAATGCTATCAATTTCAATAACAAGTTTGTTTTCTTGCTCAAGTTACTAAATAACTATGTCCCTTTGTTACCTCATCTGTCATCGGTGTATGACCATTGTATCATTGCATGAGGATTAGATGAGTTAATAGATGGAATGTCTTTGTATTAACAGATTGAGAATGTAAAACAGATATAAATGTTAAGGAAAAGAGGAAGGAAAAAAGAAAATCTCTTCTTTTACTCTCATTAAACATCAAATGTTATTAAAATTTAAGTTATACATGCATATATTTATAAGGAAGGAGGGTAGGTGAGTAAACTATAAATTAAGTGCCTCTAATTAGAATTGTTAGAAAGGGTAGACTGTTTACCTTAATCAGATAATTGCAATACATTTTATTTTAATTTGTGAGCAGGCATGGTCTTATTTAGGAATACTGTCAAGAAACTTTTCAGTCATTATAAGAGAAATTTTAAAAAAAGAAAGAAAAGATAAGAGTAATCATTTAACTCCAACAAGCAGTTTCTCATGTATTTCATTTGATTATCAGCATTTAAATATTTATTTTGAAAGAGTACATCTCTGATTAACATAATACAAAAGAAGTTTGATAATTAACGAACACTCTATTAACAGGTGTTTTTTTAAATTTTCATTTATTTTCAGGTCAGGGTCTTGCAAGTTCTGGCAGATTAGTGTTTATTCAATATTTAATGCCACTGTCAATTCAGATTCTTTAGCTACAAAAGGCATATCTGATTTACATTAACCTGAACACTTTAATAACTAATTAAAATCTCAGCCTTCTGGCCAAGTTCTGAGACATTTATTCTATTTAACTCAGCAGCAAAACATTGTTAGTCATTTTCTTCTGAGAAAGGAGGTTTAATTTATTGGCACTATTAGGGTATTTTATAATCTGCAATCTAATCAGCCTTAACAAAAGATTTTGTACTTGGCATGACAAATATTTTGCTCAATGACTTACTGAGAAATATCACCTTCCATTGCATTTCTGCCCTAATTTACTGCAGTGGTTTTGTATTTGCATGCATTTATTCAGTTCATATGAGTCAGATTGAAAAACGTGAAACAAAGCTTGCATATATATTATAACATGAATCTCTAAAATTTGCTCATGTATATTAGATTATAAAGCTAAATAGATTGTAGGTTAGTGTTATTTCTAAATTGAAATAGGTTAACAGATATATAAACTGAAGTCACTTCATTATATTGTTTATTATTCTTAGTATGCACATGAATTGAGCCTATGACTGAGACCATGAGACTGTATAAAGGACATAGTTCATGTGTGCAATATAATTTTCCTAAATTTCCATTTGAAACACTCTCAAAAGAAAGAATGAAAGTGATGGGATTGATTTGGGAAATATATAGTACATGAGATAATATTAAAGTGTTTAAATTATCACTCACTGTGTTTGTGTTTCTTCCACTTCCCAGCAGTATTTAAAAAAATAATAGAACCCTCTTAAGAAATCAGTCTCCTTAAAATACACAATAAATTGGTGTTCTCCCACTTTAGTTCCTCTGCTCTTTCAAAATAATTATTTGTTAATCATAAAAAGAAGAGATAATTTACAAAAAGAAGTTAAGATATCCATATTAAATGCCTCTGAGAGACACAGTAAGTTATGAATGATTTTGTATATAGTCATGATTGTGGTACAATGTTATTTCAGGAGAGTGAAGGGGTCAAAACCAGTTTGAATAAAATGTCAGAGTTCAAGTCCTTTCTGCTCACTGCAGGATAGGCCAATCAATTGATAGATGAGTTGTTGAGGCAAGGAATAGTGTCTTTATTCCAAAAGCCAGCAGGCTGAGAAGATGGTGGACTAGTGTCCCAAAGAACCATTTTACCAAGTTAGAATTTAGGCTTCTTTTATAATACAAAGAGAGGGGGTGTGGTTGGTGGTTGCAAATTTCTTATTGTTGGATTCCTTTGTTCTTGCAGCTGTCCACCTAGGTCAGGTCACGAAGTTCCTGTAAACCTCCAACAAGACAAATGATATTCTCTGTTCTGCACCTCTTTATCTCTATATGGATGGAAAACTGGTATCCCCTTAAAGGTCAGAGCCTTGAGAATGGGCTATTCTGTATATTTCAGGCTCTAGGAAACATTCTTAACTTATAGCAAAAGCAATAGAATACCCAGGTTAAAATAAAAGAAATAGATCTAATATGGAGTCAGATTTGTTCTTTCCTATTACAAAACTAGCAGCAGTTAGTTGGCAAATCTGTAGGTTCATTTATTCAATTGGTAAGTTAGGTGGCTCCTACATGTTCTTTATTTATAGATTCATATTTTGTGAGGCAATTTTCTTGGTATGGCATATACAGTGGTGAGCAAAGGAAGATCTAGAGAGTCTAGAGTCTCACATGGAAGACTGCCATCAACCCAGAATTTCCCCAAACAATTTCAGACTATAATTGTCATGAGAGCTGGATACAATGTTGGCAGAATTTATAATGGGGTTGTTGTTTTGGCTGATTCAGTAAAGTTTCCTCTGCAGCAGCGAATATATATATTTTTTGAAGCGTAGTTGACTTATGATGTTGTGTTAGTTTCATGTGTACAGAAAAGTGATACTTTTTCAGATTCTTTTTCCATATAAGTTATTACAAAATATTGAGTATAGTTCCCTGTGCTATACAGTAGGTCCTTGTTGTTTATTATTCTATATATAGTAGTGTATATACGTTACACCCAAATTTCTAATTTATCCCCCCCACCCAACCTTTCTCCTTTGGTAACCATAAGTTTCTTTTCTAAGTCTGCGAGTCTATTTCTGTTTTGTAAATAAGTTCATTTGTACCATTTTTTTAGATTCCACATATAAATGATATCATAAGATATTTGTCTTTCTCTGCATGACTTACTTCACTTAGTATGATAATCTCTAGGTCCATCCATGTTGCTGCAAATGGTCTTATTTCATGCTTTTTTATGGCTGAGTAATATTCCATTGTACATATATACCACATCTTCTTTATTCATTCATCTGTTGATGGGCATTTAGGTTGCTTCCATGTCTTGGCTATTGTAAATAGTGCTGCAATGAACATTGAGATGCATGCATATTTTTGAATTATGGTTTTCTCCAAATATATACCCAGGAGTGGGATTGCAGGATCATATGTTTGCTCTACTTTTATGTTTTAAGGAACGTCCATACTGTTCTCCATAGTGACTGCATCAATTTACATTCTCACAGAAAATGTAGTAGGATTTCCTTTTCTCCACACCCTCTTCAGAATTTATTATTTGTAGACTTTTTCATGATGGCCATTCTGACTTGTGTGAGGCAATACCTCATTTTAGTTTTGATTTGCATTTCTCTCATAATTAGTGATGTTGAGCATCTTTTCCTGTGCCTTTTTGTCATCTGTATGTCTTCTTTGGTGAAATGTCTATTTAGATCTGCCCATTTTTTTTTGTTATTGGGTTGTTTGCTTTTTGATATTGAGCTGTATGAGCTATTTATATATTTTGGAGATTGATCCCTTGTTGGTTGCATCATTTGCAAATATTTTCTCCTATTCTGTGGGTCGTCTTTTCATATTGTTTGTGGTTTCCTTTGCTGTGCAAAAACTTTTAAGTTTAATTAAGTCCTGTTTATTTATTTTTGTTTTTATTTCCATTACTCTATGAGACAGATCCAAAAAGATATCGCTGCGATTTATGTCAAAGAGTGTTCTGCTTATGTTTTCCTCTAGGAATTTTATAGTATCCAGTCTTACTTTTAGGTCCTTAACCCATTTTGCGTTTATTTTTGTGTGTAGTGTTAAAGAATGTTCTATTTCATTCTTTTACATGTAGCTGTCTAGTTTTCCCAGCAACACTTATTGAAGAGACTATCTTTTCTCCATTGTATATTCTTGCCTCCTTTGCTTCAGGTTAATTGACCATAGGTCCGTGGGTTTATTTCTGGGCTTTCTATCCAGTTCCATTGACCTATATTTCTGTTTTTGTGCCAGGACCATACTGTTTTGATTACTGTAGCTTTGTAGTGTAGTCTGAAGTCAGGGGAACTGATTCTACCAGCTCCATTTTTCTTTCTCAAGATTGTTTTGGCTATTCAGAATCTTTTGTGTTTTCATATAAATTGTAAAATTTTTTGTTCTAGTTCTGTAAAAAAATGCCATTGGTAATTTGATAGGGATTGCATTGAATCTGTAGATTGCCTTGGATACTATAGTCATTTTGACAATATTGATTCTGAAGAAGTGTATATTTTAAGAGAGACTTTAGGACTCACATTTTGCGTACATGGTGAAAGGTTAAATACTTGGAAAAATTGAAAGAAAGTGTTAAGTATGATTCCTAGGTTGTTGGTTTTGAAAACAGAATGGATGTCAGCATCACTCACTGAAAATAATACATATCAGAAATTCACCACATCTATGGAATATTATAAGTTCACTATTGGATATGTGTTACATAAAATATTTTGATATAAACAAGAATAAGGTAACTCCAGAAATATATGGATCTGAAGTCCACTAGGTATCTGGCTTCAGGAATCATATTGGAAATTCATTTGTATGTAAGTGATAAGTGAGTATTTCAATGCTGAACATTTCCTTTGGGAGAAAAAAAATAACTTGAGGAGACAATGGGGCCTACAGCAAGTGTTGAAGAACTTCAACAAGGAAGAGATAAAGTATGAAAAGGTAATAGAAAAATTATTTGAAGTACAAAGTGAAGGGAAAAAAAGTTTGAAGAAAGAGGGTGTAGTTATCATTGTTAAATGCTGATGAGAGGCCCAGTACAATAAGAAGTGATATTTGTTGTTGTTGAAGATAGTATATGATATGGTTTTGATGGAGTGAGTTTAGAGAAGAGTCATTTCAGCAGAGTGAAGTCAAGGTTAGTTTGGAGTATAAGGAATGAGAAGTGATGAAATAGAACAGTGGGGCTGAAAACTCTTTCAAGTTTAGAGATACATAATTAGGAAAGATAACCTCACACTACATGAAACAGTAGCCTAGAAAGGAAAATAACACCCCAGAAATTGCTTTCATTTCAATGGACAATATTTGTTTGTTTTTTTTTTCCAAATTTGATGGAAATTATTTAGTTGAATAGGAAAAGATAAATTGACACAGTGAAGAGAAGGTATATTTGATAACGTAAATTTCTTACACTTCAAATGATTTGGGCTTCAATGAATAGATAAAACAATTTTATTTTTTTTTTGAGAACAGGAGATACAGGTGCTCTGGTATAACAAAGGTGAAAGTAGTTTAAGAAACTGATTGTTTTTAAATTTAGTATTTGAAATAGGAAGCCATTTAAATATAAATTACTGGGTTTCTCTAAAATATCTGTTGAGAGTGATTATGTGTTTGATGGTGGGAATGGAAAGGAGAAATTCTGATAATGTTTCAGGAAAATGGAATACGATTAATATCATTATTCTAGGGAGTGGGAGAGGGAATAGATCAAAGAAGCATTTTGGAATTGTTATGCAGTTCTGTGAACGATTTTTTTGAGATTGGTGATCAATCATGGCAATCTAATGCAATATTTAATATGATATAATGGAGTCAAAAGCACCATGACATAATAAAGTATAAACAATATAGAGAGTAATGGATTGAAGAACAGAGATGAGATACATTTTCTAGGATTGTAATTGTTTAGAACTCAAGAGTTATTTTCTAATATAAAAGTTTGATATTATATAACAATACATATCTACAACTAAATGGATTTTTAATCAACATGAACATGTAATAGTATTTTGTTATTGCATAGTAATATGAAAAATATATTTTGCATCAAATTATGCAACCCTAATCATATAGCCTTTAATTAAAACTGTTTCTTTCCTTTTTTTCTAGAGATAATATTTGCCTCATATATTCATTTGCTTTTATGTATTCAGACATGTTTACGGTTAATTTTTCCATCCCTCCAGTACATCTGTAAAGTTCCACTTAACCCTGTCTTCTAAATGACCAAGCATAATTTTTATCTTTTTTCATGGGGCAGCCTTCCCTCACCTTAATCTAATCAGAACTCTACTTTCAGTGACTTTTGGTACATTTGATAATCTTGACTCTGAATTGCCCCTCTCTTTTGTTGGATCCCTCCTTCACATATTCCCTTTTTGTTGGATCCCTCCTTCACGTATTCCCATGTCTTCTTATTTGCTTATTCCCTTATTTTTATGACTCTGTCTTTGAATAACTTCATCAGAAAAGTCACATATAAGAAAAATATGTCACATCTGTCAATCTGAAGCTATCAACTGGATATTCAGTTGATTCAGGAACTTTGTTTAAAGTGTTCAACAAAGAAGACTCTTAGGGGTATGTGTGTGTGTGTATTAACCAAGTAACTGTAGTTCTATTCTTGGATCCTCTGATTTGTTCCATTGATTCATTTATCAATATTTACTCATATTTCACACTGTCTTTACAATGTCTTAAAACATATATTGTAAATCTTTTATATGTGCACTTCCTTTAAAACACTGTTTTGCTATTTTCAGTCCCTTATATTTCCATATAAATTTTAGAATCAGCTGGTCAATTTATACAAGAAAAAGCCTGCTGGAATTATGATTGGAATTGCACTGTCTACAGACCAATTTGGGGAGCTTAAAAAATATATATATTTATATATTCTCAGGTTGCAACTTAATCAAGGAATGTTCAACACTTACTGAGGTGGTTAGAATTGTTATAGAAATTCTATGAAAATGTTTTACCCTTTGTAAACTAGAATTTCTACAGCAGTTAGGTATGCATTTCTTATCATTATAGGTTGGGTGTGAATGTGGCAGATAATTTGTCTTTTTAATTTCACAGATTTAAAATTGGAGAAGAACGTAGTCAAGAAACTTTGCCAGAAGACACTCATCCAATCTGACTCCCAGTGATGCATGTCTCTCTCATTTGCAAACTATGCTCATTTCCTCCCAAGGCCCCCAAGAATCTTACCCAATTACAGCATCAGCTAAAAGTCTCACAGTTTTTTCCCAGTCCCACTGTATTGTGTCAAAGGAATTCAGTTTTAAAGTTAGAGATAATTCCTCATAAAAATGTTGTTGAGTGTTTCCCTGGTGGCACAGTGGTTGAGAATCTCCCTGCCAATGCAGGGGACACGGGTTCGAGCCCTGGTCTGGGAAGATACCACATGCCGCGGAGCAACTGGGCCCGTGAGCCACAATTACTGAGCCTGTGCGTCTGGAGCCTGTGCTCCGCAACAGGAGAGGCCGCGATAGTGAGAGGCCCGCGCACCACGATGAAGAGTGGCCCCCACTTGCCTCAACTAGAGAAAGCCCTCGCACAGAAACGAAGACCCAACACAGCCATAAATAAATAAATAAATAAATAACCCCCCCCCCAAAAAATGTTGTTGAATAAAAACTTGTAAATTTTCAGAAAGATACATGTAGATTACATGACCAGTAGAAGGCCTTGGTTTTACCCTATTGAAATCAATCTCTATAGAAGTTGATGATATTGTTGCCCTTACTCCCAATTTAAAGATTCATATGGAAAGAACTTTTTGTGTTTGCTTTCCTTATTAAAATGAATATTCTCTATGTATGTTTTTCTATTTTATACTAATTACCTATGTTTTGGCCAATTTTTTATGAAGATTATACTTTTTGTTCTATATTATGTCATTCAAATATTTAAATGTCATTTTCTTATTGATGTGAATAGGAATTAGGAATGCAAATAAATACTTTAAATAGATAATATTAAAATTATTTTTATGCATATACTATGAGACTAGAGTGAAGAGCAATATAATATTGACTGTGGTTATTCCCAAGTAGTCAGAGAAAGTTTTTCTCTATTTACTTCAATGTCACATAAAAATAGTAATTTATTTTTATGTTTATTGCAATTAAATAATTATTAAAACTACAAGTTAATGCATAAATGGAAATACTAATTCCTATGTGCTTAAGAAAAAACATAGTATGGCTTCATATACTATTTCACATTTATGAAATTGGAGTTGGAGAGCAAATATATTAATGAATGAACAATATAAAGATTTATTAATATATTGGAATAACTTTGATTTTTTAAGTTTTAAAATAAACACTGCTTCTCAAAGTAAGATGAAAAGTAAAATATGCTTTTGATATTGAGAAGTTTCCTTTTTACTATTAAATTTATATTGAGAACACTGACCTTATTTATTTATTATTTATTCATTTATTTATTTTTGGCTGCACTACACGGCTTGTGGGATCTTAGTTCCCTGACCAGGGTAACCCCGGGCCCACAGCAGTGAAAGTGCCAAGTCCTAACCACTGGACTACCGGGGAATTCCCTGACCTTGTTTATTTTAAAGAGACAATTCTGTTTTCAAATATTCATTCTGAAGAAACTGAAAATAAATTTATTTGGTTATTAACTTGCCTAAGGATAAATTTTTGATTTTGCTTTTAGTATAAAAAATAAAATATTTTGTATTTATCTTTAGAGTTCCAAAACTGTTTCAAAATTAAGTTTATGTTTTTCTGCCCCAAGCTGTGAAAAGCAATGAAATCTCCACTGTTTTATAAAGAAAAGATTGAAGAAGCCCTAGTCCAGTTAAAATGCTTCATTTAAATATTTTGAAGATTTTCAGTTAAAATACTCAATACTCAAATAGTACATGAAGTTCTCTTTAAGACTTACCAGTTGTTTGGACAGAAGTAGGAAAACATCAACCCAAAGGAAAAACTTTAAGGGAAAAAACAATTTCTCCTCCCTAAGGCTTAAAGAAGCTTATGCAACTCATTCTCTAGGCTTTCTTAAGGAAAATTCCTTCCAAAATGAAAGGAAGTTCCAGGTCTTTCTTCTGATACTACACAGAGAACAAAACAGCAATCTAAAAAATCTGAACCCCAAAGTGAACTTAATACACTAAAAGTTCTCCATTTTAACACACAAAGCCATATGTGGTCTTAATTTAGCTACCTATTGTTTTTACATTGTGCTTTTTTCCACATCTATATCCTATGATGCAGTCATACCAAAACACATTTTGTTCTCAGTATATTCCCTATTAATTTTCTCTACTATGTCTTTGCAAATGAAAAGCTAATTTTTTCCATGTTTTTCCCGGTAAATTTCCAAAAGTTTAATACGGTTTGCATGGATGCAGAGACCAGAATGAGCATGAGATGTCCCATGAATTTCTTAAAATTGTATATGTAAATGTTTGCCTATATGTATATGTGTTTTTCTCAAGAAAATTTTCTTAAGCTTCTTTAAGTTGTTAAAGAGGTCCAAGTGACAAAATTATTATCACTAGCTTTTGTTTTTTTGCATTTTTTATTATCACTAGCTTTTATTTATTCAGTCCCAACTTCTCTATAATACGTATTAAACACATTTTAGATAAATACAGATATTTAATATTCACCATATTATTACCAGGTCAAATATATTACATGATGCATGGAAGTGTTTAATAAGTATTTCTTGAATGTTTGAACAAATAAAAATCCCAGGAAGTGATTTGGAGCTTGAAACTACTTGATTTCTCAAGGTTACTCAGCCAGCACATGTCAAGTGAGAGATATACCTCTGGTCAGTCTGATAGCATCTCTAAGTGGGGATATTTAAAGTTCCAAACTAGTAAAAGACATACCTGCGTTTTCAAGATGTCTACTGTGTTGCTTCCACACAGAAATATTCTCTGGCCTCTACCTCTTCGACAGCCTGAGTTAGCTGCTCCCTTTACCCTCTGCCAACCCTCATCATAACCCATAATATTACATACTGCAATTTGAGATGATGTGCTGGCAGCTCACCTCTGCAAAGGATTAAGTCCCCAGTGTATAAATACTCCCACCGAAGCTGATTTGTAGCTACCAAAGTGATATCATGGGACACAGAGCTCAGAAAATTGAACATGATTGGTTCACACCTGCTGCTAGTAGCTGGCTCCAGCACATAAATATGCATGTCTTCATTTCCACCAATGGACTTGTATGAGTTTATTATCCAGTGGGTTAGTGCTTTATTTAGTCCAAAGTAGATATGCCTTAATTGGATGAGAGTATGAAGCAGTAAATTTTGATATGCGTTTTTCAGATTTTAAGCAAGAACAAATAGGAAGGTATGTAGGAACACTTAGGCTTTGCATATGGGGTTTGTGTGGAGCATAGGCTTAATTCTAAAGATTTTCTAAGATTCCCAGCTCCTGGCTATTCAATCAAACACAACTCTAGGCACTGCTGTGAAGGGACTTTGAAGATGAAAAGATGGAATTAATGTTTTTAATTAAATGACATTTAAAAAGAAAGATTATCCTGGATTATCTGGATGTGCTCAAAGATAACACAGGGACATGTAAAAGCAGAACAGGAAAACAGAAGAGTCACTTAGAGAGCTAAAAAGCATGAAACGGAATTGATCAGTCATTGCCGATTTTGAATTTGAACGAGCAAGAGATGCCGTTGGCCTCTAGAAGTTAAGAATGATGTTCTTCCAATGGCAGGCAAGGAAACAGGACCCTCAGTCCTACAACCCCATGAAACTGAATTCTGCCAACGACCTCAGTGAAATTAGAAGTGGATTCTCCCCCAGAGGCTCAGATAAGAGCCCAGGATGACTGCCACCAGACTCCTGACCCACATAACTGTGGGGCAATACATAAATGTTGTTTTAAAACACTAAATGTGTAGTAATCTGTTGCAGCAGTAAAAAAAAAAAAAAAAAAAAAAAAACTAATACAGTGAGTAGGGAGAAATAAGATTTAGTGCAATGCCTTTGAAAGTGGTTTAGAGAAGTGGAAAAAAAAAACTTAAAAAAGTGTATGCCTGGAGTTTGCTAAGGCTGACAATCCAAGGCTTCAGCAGCAGGAGGAGAAGCAGCACATAAAACCAAATTTCCTTTTCTCCCAGGCGAGAGCAATCACTAGTCATTACAGGTAAGAGTGAAGAAAAATGTTCTGTCTCCTGTAAAAACGAGTCTTTTGCTTTTACCAACTTAGCAAGTTGCACCTCTTCACCAACTCATTTTCTTTCCTTAGAAAAAATATTTAAACTCTAATTTTAGTCTTCATTTACAAATTAAACTTACCTTTCTACCAGGCTTGTTTAAGGAATGGCTGTTAAAATTTGTTTTCAGTCCACTGTTCATAGACTGCAACTAAATAAGCAAAGGAAAACATAACAAATAAAGCAACATGCATAATCAGTAATCCTGAAGACAATTATCTTAAAATTTGGGATGGATGGAGGAGTGTTTATCGTCTAGTCTGATGTTTTAAATGTTATGCTTAGTTAGATTTTAAATTACTATTATGAGTCTTGTTTTGATGCAGATAAATGTAGGTAAGAATTCTTTATGTAAAGACACACACATATTTCAAACTTTTAAAAAACGAGGCAAGGATCTTATATCGCTTAAAATATATCACCTACCTGATACCTGGAATTACTTTACGGTGAATAAAACTTTTATATTTCAATTAGGATTGTTAAAATGGAAATATAACCAGGAGGGATTGCACACTATAGTATAAACCAATTATTTTTCAAAAAAATAAATTCATGAAGCCAGTTGGAGACGGATTATCACAGAACCCAAATACCAGATAGTTCTAGTAAGTAATATTCTATCTCCTGGGAACATTTAACCATAAATGTATTTCAACTAAAAATTAACAAGTTGTTATCAGGATTTTTACACATCCTGGCTACTGAAGAACCTGAAGAAGAAGTATTAGATTTAGTTCCTATTCTCAATAATGTTACAATTTAATTAAAGAGAGATGACTAATGCACAGGAGATAATTAGCAAATAATGAAAAACAGTATGAATTTATGTGATAAATGTGGAACCAACTTTTAGCTCTATTATGCAGCTCCATGTTTTCTTTACCTTAAGCACTAATATAAATCCTCTTTGAAGAAAACAAAACAAAACAAAGCGAAAACACATCAAGTGACAAAAAGGGAGGTTGCATATGGAATTCTTATAATGTTAAGTAAAATGAGTCCTTGTAGCTTCTTCCTACTGTTTTTAAGAAGCTGAGTCTCCTCCATTAGAACTGGAATCACAGTAATTACTATTTTTCTTCTCTGCACCATCTTGTTCTGATTGTTTGTATGGATTTTCAGCCTTCTGTTTATATAGCATTTTATTCTGTCTGAGAAAAAGAAAGGTTTCATTACTGAAAAGAAACCATGTAATCATTAGGTTCTCAAACAAAGACTGTTCAGCTTTGTCCCTATGTTTTCAATCAGTTAATCAGTTTCCACTCAAAGAGAGCAGCCTTCATTATTCACATACTGTTAGAGCAAGTAGAATTATAATGTGACTCTGGAAAAGAACCCATGCTTATTCTTCAGATTTGAGGAATATAAAGCGGGCTCTGATGCTTACTATGATGAATCAAAGCCATAGGCAGTAGTTTTTCTTTTAATTTTTGTTCCACAAAATGATGAACAGTTGATAGGTAACATGACATTCATTTTGATATAAGAATAAAACATCTATAACAACATTTAAGTTAGTGTCCTAAATATTTTTTTTAAAACCTAATAGCTGTCATCCTTGCTTTATGGCCTTTCTTCTATCTAGCTACTTTAAAAAAAAATTATTCAAGGATTAGATCTATCAAGGAGAAGAGGCCGTTATATTTCTATTTTGGTCTGAGTACATTTAAATACCCACTAATTCCCAGTTTACCGCGAAATCTATAGGTTATAAACTGGAGTCTCATTTAATTCCACTGTTGTCTGAGAGAAGATATTGTATGATTTCTATTCTTTTACATTTGTTATGGTTTGTTTTATGGTCCAGATGTGGTCTATCTGAGTGAATATCCCATGTGAGTTTTAGAAGAATAGTTATTTTGCTGTTGGTGGATGGAGTAATCTACAGATGTCGGCTATATCCAGTTAATGGATGGTGTTGTTGAGTTCAAATACATCCTTACTGATTTTCTGCCTCCTGGATACTTCCATTTCTAAGAGAGGAGTGTTGAAGTCTCCAGCTCTGATAATGAATTCATCTATTTCTCCTTGTAGTTCTATCAGTTTTAGCCTCACATAGTTTCATGCTCTGATTTTAGGTACATACACATTAAAAATTGTTATGTCTCCTTGCATAATTGACACTGCTATCATTTATGATGTCCTTTTTAGTTTCTTATAACTTTTACTTTGAAATCTGCTCTGTATAGAATCAATATAGCTACTCCTGTTTTCTTTCAGTTAGTGTTATCATGATATATTTTCTCCATTTTCTTAATCTGTATGTGTCTTTACATTTAAAGTGAGTTTCTTGAAGATAACATATAGTTGGATAATATTTTTTGTATCCAGTCCACTAACTAACCCATCAAAGTCCTTCTTCATTTCTGTTATAGTGGTTTTAATCTCTAGTATTTTCTTTTGGCTCTTCCTTAGGATCTCCATGTTTCTGCTGACATTGTCCATCTGTTTTGCAGGTGATCTACTTTACCCATTAGAGCCCTTAGGATATTGTCATATTTGATCTAAATTCCTAGTCTGATAATTCTAACATTCCTGCTATATTTGGTCATGATGTTTGCTCTGTCTCTTCAAATTGAAGCTCCTTTGCCATTTGGTATACATTGTCATTTTTTTCCAGATAGCCAGATAGGATTTACTGGCTAAAGAGAATTGCTATAAATAAGTCTTAGTAATGTGCTGGTACAGTGTGGGTAGAAGGGAACCATTCTATTGTCCTAGGATTAGTTTTTAGTCTTTAGTGAACCTATGCCTCTGAACTGTGAACTTTGTGTTTCTCAGTTTTTTGTTTTTTTCTCTCTGCTTATTTGGGACAGGACGGCTAGAGTGGGCTGGAGTTGGCTCTTTCCATTTTCCCACAAGGAAGGCTAGAGAGGACAGGAGTTGAGTACTTCCGCTCAGTCAGGCTCTGATAAGACCCCAACAGTTTAGACTCTGATTAACTCTGAGAGTTGTCTACACTGAGCCACCAGCAATTTGTCAATTGCAGTTCAGGTTTTCCTACCACAGCACTGGTGCCCAGGTGGTTTCTTCTCATGAGTCTCTGCTCAGGTAAACTGTACCTCCCTGTATAGGCCCAGCTGTCTCTTTAATCTTGGGGGCAGTATTTTGTACTGTGTCCTCCCTTTTCTTACTATGTATGCAAGAAGAGTTGTTGAATTTTCAGTCTGCTCAGCTTTTTACTTGTTGTTAGGACAGAGTGGTGATTTCCAAGCTTCTTACATGCAGAACTGGAAATTGTTTATTAGGTTAGTTTCACATCCAACCACCTTGCTAAAATCTCCTTATTATTTCTAATATTTTAGTTTTAGAATATTTTAAATATTATTACTACATAATCACATAATCTGCAATTTATATTTCCTTGTTTTTTTGCATTGTATTTTCTTGTTTCTTACATTTTGCTCACATTCATTGTATTTTAAAATTTCAAAAAGCTTATAAATTTCAAAAAAGCTTATAATATATTTAATTACTCCTTTGTCTTAAAAGTCATTTTTAATAGATTTATCTTCTAAATCTTTCTCAGTGCACTCCATAGAATTTTTTTTGTTGTTGTAAATTTCCTTCTGTATCCTCAGTTTTTCTTTAATCCTAACTAATAACATTTTCTTTTTCTCTGTTGATTTTTTCTTTAATGTGGTTGCATTTATTTTCTAGTAGTGAATTTTTTAATATTATTTTCATCATAATGAGTAAAGTATGTTAAGAAAATTTGGATTTGCACTATATATCCATTTTTACTTTCTTATTTACTATTCTTGTTTGTTTTTTTTTGCTTCTGAATTTTGCCAAAGTTCTCTGACCTGTAAATGTCACTTTGGAGTTCATAATTGTTCAGTCCACATTCACATTATCTGACTGTCAGAATCAATTGGCTACTCTAAATGCTATAATCCGTGCTATATATCTAATGGCTGCTGGCAAATCAAAATTGTTTGGTTTGTCTTAGTCAAACACTCAATTTTTTTTCCATGAAATTTACCTTTTTTAATATAAACTCAAAAATTTCTGATATTTCTTCTGATCGTATTTGCTTTCTAACTAACTCTTATTCTGAATATCATCCTTAGAGCAGTTCTGAGTTTAAATGCTAGGATTTGGGAGTTCACAATTAGAGAGAGGGGATGATTACTAACTTCTTTTAGGAAGAAATGTTCAGTGAAAATAAAACCAACAGGCTTTGTATTTTAAGGTTCTCTAGTACATCCAATAACTCCAGGATTTTTCTATTCCAATTTTCATGGTTTTATATTTTCACCCCAAATTTGACAATTTAATATTGTAATTATGAATTCAAATATTGTTTTAATTAAATGACACATAAAATTGCCTTCTGACCTGGGCTTTCGTAAGTCAAGTTATAACAGCCGTAGGCAGTATTTTATTTGGATAACGGCCCTAAATTTCATTCTGGGCCTAAGATTAGAATGAAAAGATGTGAATTGCCCTTTTGTCACTCCCAATTGTATAAAATTGTCTGGAGCAGTCATGTGATCCTACAGCCTTCAAAGTTTTTATCTCTTCTAAACAGGTTGACAACTGGCTTTCTGGGGATAAATTCTCCATATTACAGAGTCTAAGGTAACTAAAATTGATAATTTATTAGCTATTTAACTTCAGAATGCCATTGGCTCTTGTTTCTCACCATAGAAGTCAAAGAAAATAGAGGTCTTATTTTTGGACCTGTCTTGCTCTTAAAACAATTGCAAAATGATGCATATTTTGCAAGATCATGAGTACCTATTTATTTTTCACGTAAGGTTCTTTTGCCTAAAAGCAACATTAATTTATCTAGTCTGGTTTTCTTTTAAAAGAGATTTATTGACGGAAAAAGAAAAAAAAAAGACCTCTTTTTTTTTTAATCAAATGGGAAAAAAAATAAGCAATTGCCCCACTTGTTTTATTTTGGTTAGTATTTTGAGGTAAGACAAGTGTGGGTAAATGCTAAGTGTATATAGAAAAATATGAATTGGATATTTATAATTGGAAGATGAAGTACCACTGATCAGTCTCAACCTGCCTGAAATTCATCAAATTCATAAAGATGTGCTCCCCTTTATGCAAAACAACATGAATTGTATTGCACATCCTATAGAATAGTCTTACCAACATGATTCGAACCTGGATTTAATCAATATTTATTGCTGGCTTCTAGTTTACAAGACATACAGTGTATAGAGAAAAATGTTAAATGACATGAGTACGAATAACCCAGATAAATATAGACTGAGGGGGATTTTTAATAAAATCTGTCAGTTATTTCTAAAACTTAATAGCATAGAAACAAACAAATAAGGAAACCAAACAAGGGAGGTTTAATAGTCATAATAACCACAAGGAGAGTATTGAGATTTTAAGACCTTGTTTTATTCTTAATTCAAATAAACCATCTATAAAAAATAATTTTTGAAAAATCAAAAATATGAATATAGCCTGGATAGTAAATTATATTAAGGAACTATTGGTAAATTTTGGTGGGATAATTGAATTGTATTTAGGTAAGAAAATATCCTTGATTTTTAGAAATACCTAAGGAAACATTTATGAATAAAATAAATTTTTTAGGGTTTTGCTTTAAATTACTACATCAATTCAGAAAATAAAAGAATGAGATATGTGAAATGGGTGGCAAAATACTAATTATTAAATGTGAATGATTTTAGTACATTATATTGTTTTTCCCTACATTTTGTACACTTGAAACTTTTCATAATAAAACTGGTTTTTGAAAATTACAAAAAATTTGTAATTTGATTATGACCAAATTGTTGGTTATGACCTATCAATTTCACAACTTTTGGGTGAGTCAAAATCTGCAGTGAAAAAAAATCCCAATATTCCAATAATTAGGTTGTGAGGGTGAATTTATTTCTATAGACTTCCTTCCATTTCATCCATTTTTTTTTTTCTATTTCCCTCAATGAGAGTAAATGCCCAACATATGAAGGCAGCTTTTTTTTTTTTGATAGTACAATTTTGATTTTAATTGTCCTTATTCCTGAGACGATGAGGAAGTAGTGAACATCTGTGATTAATAATTGTATTTCTGTACTTGGAACTAAAAGTGTATGCACATTATTATTCTGTGAAACTTTAATTCTATGTGATTCTCAGAATGTAATAAGCCACATCTCACTATTAAAAATTGTGCACTGGAGTCTATGAATTTATATTTACAATAAAAATCATAATGTGAGAAAGAAAAATAAACTTTAATAATGCTTTAGAATAGAACACTCTGGAAATAATAATTTTGATGTGGAGAATGAAAGTGCAAATAAAACATAGATTTATACACACACATTTTATCTTCTCAAATGGAAGGAAATGCTGAAATTTCAAAATGCAATGACAAGAGCCTGAATATACAGGATGTCTGCAGGAAATTCTGCCTCTCTAGACACCTGTCATTAACCTTATCTTCAGCATCTCTCAGTTTAGCCAGACTCCCCTGCTAATTTAAATTTCATATTTCTTTTAGAGAAACTATCTGGCTCACTATGGGACAGATAATTCTATGACTGACCACTTGCAGTGGGCAAAGGGTGTAATGTGGTATATATACTATGGTCTTCGTGAGCTGGGAAGTATTATAACTGGAAACCACTACTGAAGAGTCTCACTTAGTTATACAAAATAAAGAAATCTAATCTTTTACTTTGTTATTTATGTTATTAGTTACTATTTGAAAATATGTGCAAGGCTAGAATTTCAAGAGATGTTACACAGTCCCCTCACTGCACATGAGTGTGTTGTATGAATGTCTTTACTTATAGAGAGATTTTATAAATTTGAAAATGGGTTGGATATTTATCACCTGTTTTGACTGTTTCTGAAATAATTTCATTTTGTATGTAACATATGCATTTCCCTTACCTCTTTGTCTTTGTTACTTTTACAAATATGAAGGCTCTACTCCCATCTTCCTATAGCACCCCACGTTTCTGCATCTGCTATGCCACAACCATCCAATATCTATAATTTAGAGTTAAATATTATATCAAATGAAAATGGCTCTGTAAAGTCGTCTCACCTTGATTAAAGAGATATGGGCTTAGCAGCTTCATATCAATCAGTCATCTGCTTCCCCCTATGTGGGTGATGGTGTTACTTTCCAAGAAGCTTTGGGCAAGGTGGCTGCCAAGTGCCAAAGGTAATTCCCCTGAGAAGGTTACAAGCTGAAGTTCCTAAGCCAATATTACGTGTTTTAGATGATTTTGTTAACATCTCATTTCTAATTTCAAAATCTGTGTTTGTTATAGAAAAAAAAAAAACTATCCCCAAACTTACTGACCTAACACAGCAATTTATTTTTATCTCTGCGTGTTACTGGGCTCAGATGAACACAGTTCTCTAGGCGTCTCTCATGAGATTGTAGTAGTAAGATGCTGGCAGGGGCTGTTGTCATCTGAAGGATCAACTAGACCTCATATCTGAAAGAGCTAACTCATCTAGTTGGCAGTACGTGCTGGCTTTTAGCAAGGAGCTCAGCTGGGGCTTTCAACTAGAGTATCCACATATTCACTCCATGTGTCTTGGGCTTCTACTAATATCATGGTGGTGGGTTTCCATAAGAAATAGCTAAAGAGCAAGAATTCCAGGAGTACTGAGAGGAAACTACAAAGTTTCTTATGACCAATTATTGTAAGCTCCAGAACCTCTGAACTCCTCCACATTCCATTGATCAAGGAAAGTCATAGATTAAAGGGAAGGGAACTGCACTCCTTATTTGATATGAGAAAAAGCATTCTCACACAGGGAGAAAAGAAATTGCTGGTGGCCATATTTGACCAACTACTCCTACCCCCATCTCCTTCATCTCCAAGTAAACGTACTGATAACTATTGCAATTCCTCCCTCCTTTCTTCCCACTGTCCTTTCTTTCCCTCATTCCATCTTCCTTCCTTCTTTGTAAGCACCCTTAACATGAGATCTACACTCTTAACAAATTTTTAGGTGCATAATACAGTATTGTTAACTATAGGCAAAATGTTGTACAGCAGATCTCTAAGATTTATTCACCTTGCATAACTGAAACTGAAACTTTGAATAATAAGTCCATCTTTCCCCCTCCCTCCAGCCTCTGGTGACTACAATTTTATTCTCTTTTTATGAGTTTGATTATTTTAGATATCTCATATGAATGGAATCATGCAGTATTTGTCCTTCTGTGACCTGTGACTTATTTCACTTAGTATTATATCCTCTGGGTTCATCTATGTTGTCACATACGGCAGGAATTTCTTCTTTTTTAAGGCCAAATAATATTCTATTGTATGTATATAACACATTTTCTTTATTAATTCATATGTTGATGGATATTTAGGTTGTCTTCCTATCTTGGCTTTTGTGAATAATGCTACAATCTTTTTGAGATCCTGTTTGTATTTATTGTGTCCATTTCCTATCCTCCTCCTAATTGCCTAACACTTTCTACTCTGACAGTTTCCCCCATCTGTCAAAAATTTGCATTTGGGTCATTGTATATAATCTACTTCATATGTAGATTTTGAAATGTGTTGTGTTCCTTTTGAACTAGTGCATGAATACGTATTTAAATATTATGTGTATATTTAGGGAGAAAAATCTGTGTCATGTTTCTTGAATGTAGACTCAAATGTCTACCTAAAAGCATTAAGAACAATTTATATACAAGGATATTAGCTTTTTGGGTGTGCTATTAATTTTTTGTTTTTTGTTTCATGATTTTTCACTTTGTATTTTGATTTTACTTATATTTTCCCATACATTTTTTATAGTTAAATTTATATATTTTTTCAAAAATTATGGTTTTAGATTTTGAGTCATAGTTAGAAAGAACTTTCCCATTACACATTTTTTAATAGTATGGCAATATTGTCTACTATGTTATGATTTTATCTCTGATCCTGGTGAAGTTTGGTTTTTATTTTTTGTTTTTGAGATGTAATTTACATATCATAAATTTATCTTTTAAAAAAAGAGTATAATTCAGTGATTTCTAGTGTGTTTTAAAAGTCATGCAGATATTACTATGAACTAATTCCAGAATATTTTCCTTACTCTTAAAAATCCCTGCATTAATTATAAGCCATCTACTCCCAGCCTTTGCAATCACTAATCTACCATTTGTTTCTATAGATTTACTTATTCTAGATATTTTATTTAAATTGAATCATAAAATGCATGCCTTTTTTATCTCACTGCTTTCACTTTAGCATAATATTTTCAAGGTTTATCTATGTTGCATTACCTATCAGTCAGTACAAATTCCAATCTCTGGGCTTCTTCAATGATATCTTGTATTGACTTCTTTTTCCCTCTGTGGGTCATATTTTCTTGTTTCTTTACATGTTCCTTACATGTCATTATTTCATTGAAAACAGAATATTTAAAATAATAGCATGCAACTATTCCAGAAATCAGATTCTATTCCTTCTCCAGAGTTTGTTTTTGCTGCGGTACTGTTCACTGCTATTGTTTTTGCTTGTTTCTTTAGTACTTTACTAAAATAATTCTGTAAATTTTGTGTTCTTCCTCACATGTGCCCACTGAAATCTCTCCTGAGCTATCTTAGCAGTTAGCTAATGACTGGACAGAGATTACCTTAAAATGCCTGGAACCAGTAAGTCTCCCAGGGTTTCCAAGGGTCTTGGTATGCATGTTGTGGTATGTCTTCAACACTCAGGTAGGCAATTACAGCTCTGTCTTAGCCTTTATCTCCTGCTGTGTAGACTCTCAACATTAGCCAAGGTGAGAGCTTAGGGCCTTCTTAGTTCTTTCCTGAACATGCTTACAATCCTGGGCACGTGGATAGCCCTGTGCATTCACAAGATCTGGATTCTCCAAAAATATTGGAATTTTAAAAATCTCACTATGGTCATTTTATTTCCCAACTTTTCATCTTAAGATTTTTGGTTAGCCTATTGTTTCCCCCACAACTCTTATCTACTGGAATCCAAGATGCTATGTAACTGCCTCTTATTATTATCAGTTTTTAATACCGCTGATTAAAAGGCTTTTCACACTGGGTTAGTTTTGAGTCACATTAAATAAAGACAACTTTGTAAGTGAGGTCTACCAGAGAATCACCAGACAGGTCAAATAATGATGACATTTCAACCACATTTTGCTTCAGCCAGTGGCTGCAAAGCTGCTTGTTTTCTCTCTGATTGCAGTCTATTGGGTTTCATGGAGCTCAAGAATGAGGATGGCACAAGACAAATTAAAACAGCACGAGTCACTTTTCTTACCAAGATTCATTCTTTCCCTAGATGGTTGCATTGTTTGGTTAATTTCCAGAGTACTAACAAAGTTGATTCTGACAATTTTGACCAGTGTTCTCATTGCTTTTATGGAAAAAAATGTTTTCATAGGTCTCTGCCATTTTTGTTGGCATCTGTCTACACTCATTTATTCTTCTTCCAGATTGCTATCAAGTTGTTATGTACTTTTTAAAACAAATATTATTATTATATACAATATTATATAATTCTTATTATATATTCTTAATATTTTATAATGTTAGTAATATTTTATATTTATATAGTTTCTGAACTTTCTCTTTAATTTTTTAATTTAAGTACTATACTTTTAAATTATCAAAACTCTCTTACAAATTTTAATATATAGAAGGACTAATCTAATCTTAATTCTCTTTAAAATATGTATTTAATATAAATAATATAAACTATATGACATATAATATATATTCATATATATTATACTACAGCCTAGAACAGTACTTAAAACATTGAGTACCTAACACAGTAAACTAAGAAATAAAATGACCAACTTTAGAAACAAGTTAGTGAAACTTCATAGTTTTCTATAACAACAAAAAGAAGACCCAAATAGTTTGCAGAAAGAAACAGAAATCAATCACTGGTTATTAATAATAAACATGTTAGCACCACTGAATACTAGAAGACAATGAATAAGATCTCTCAAAGTAAAAAAATAATTTTAAACACAGAATTTTCAATTCCGCCAATGCTATAGTCAACTATGAGAGAATAGAAATATTTTCAGACATATAAACAAAACAAAAACATCTTGTTGAAAAAATATTTTAATGAAGTAACACTCCATTTAGAAACTACAATAGCTCTGAACTAGTCTGCACCTAATAATGTAATCAATATTTATAAAGCAAATATTTTATAAAGATATCAAGAAATGTATAAATTTGTATGATTATATAAGACTTACGGCATATTTCTTTAAAAAAATCACAGACCACATAGCCAAAAATAAAATTAAATAATGAATATTAAATAGCATACAAGAATTACCAAATGAACATATCTGATATATTAAATAAAGTATACAATCATTTCAAACATTCATGACATATGTTTTGGATAAATGTGTCAAAATAATATCAATTCAACTTTAAAAATAAAAGTTAACAGAAAATATTTTCTGTTTACAATGCTGTATAACTTTTAAATAAGCATGTTATATGTAGTTAAGTATACAACATTAATAAATGTATGTTCTTCCTGTTTTATTTCTTAGTTTTGGACTGTAAAATGAGACAAATACCTTACTTCCTATAATCTATGTTGTATCTATATCTACCATCTATGTCATCTGTATCTATTTGTGTGCCAGGTAGTGTGTGTGAGTGCATGTGTACATATCTAGCTGCAAATATACCATAAATGCATTCAGGTATAATAAAAACTCATTGAAGAAATTGATAGATGTATCCTTGCATCAGATAGATATGCAAATATATTGGAAAAAAATCCACAAAGGGTTTAGTTTCATTATTTATAACTGTAGTAACAACATATGTTCTGGCTGTGTATAAACGTCCATGAATTTGTTGAAGTAAGTATCTTTTTTTGTGTGTGTTCTCCAATACAGAGAGAGATAAAAGAAAATAAACATAAAGTCATTATCATATACCCATCATTCAAATGCACTTGCGACAAAGCATACTTGAGTTCAGATGATAGGCAAGAAAAACACTTTGTAGAAACCCAGAATGATCCGTGGTGTCTTGAGACATCTCTTATAAAATGTTTAGGGATCTGAAACTGCTTTTGTAAGAATTTCACTCAGAATCCACATTAAGTGTATGTTTTCCACCATGGGGTACAAATCCTCAAAGTAGTTTTAACAAATTCAAAGGTATCAGGGGAAACGTGTGTGCAAAGATGAAGACTGTGAAGTTGTTAATATTTACAGGAGGCATTCTATCAGTTTCACCAGGCTGAAGCAATGCCATATTTAGTTGTTGTAGTAATACATGTTCCATGAAATGGAACTATATTACTGTGAGCCAGGATGTCCAAGCTGACTTCAACACAACCACTGACCTCAATGTTTAAAGATTTCTTTCTCCCTGAACATGACACATTTTCTCTGAAAGCTATCCAGATTGAAAAAAGTAAATAACTAAAGAAATGCAGTCTAGAAGAGGAGCTTAGTAAAATAAAATTTAAAGGCAAATCACAAAATAACTGTTCTCAGGACATTAAGAAGTAACACAGAGAGGACTGTCATCACCATCTTCTATTTGTCTTCTTTGACTTAATGCATTTTTATATGCATTTGCCATTGGTTCATTTCTATTGAGATTTGGATTAGTGTAATAGGGAAGAACAAATCTGACTTCATATTGAATCTGTTTCTTTTACTTTAACCTTTGTATTCTATGGTTCTCGCTACAAGTTAATCACTAAAGAGATTAGAGATTAGTTGCCTATAAAGAGATTAGTTGCCTATAGTTGGAAGTATTCATAATGGCCCATTTCCAGTAACCCTGCCTTCCATGCCTGAAGGTTAAGCTAAAATACTTTTGTTCAGCTCTCAGGAAACATCCTGACCCAGCCCACCTATGAATGGCTGAAGGAAAGAAGAAATTAACACATCCGCTCCTGGAGTCTGCCTGAAAACAGGAAATATTTGTAACAACTATTGCCTTTTTTACTTTACCTCCTCACCTTCCCCCTCTTTGCTCTGTAAAGAAACAAGCATCTAAACCTGGGCAAGATTGTTATTTAGGACATTAGTCCACCATCTTCTTGGTCTGCTGGCTTCCTGAATAAAGTGGCTCTTCCTTGCCCCAACACCTCAGCTCTCAGTTTATTGACCTGTATTGTAGCGAGCAGTATGAGCTTGAATTCAGTAACATTAGTCCTTTAGACCACTACTAGTAAAATATATTTAATCTAATAATTTCTGTAGAGTGATTTACCTTTAGCTTTGAAAAATTATGTAGGCTTTGCTTAGATTCCCATTTGTGATATGTTCTATCCCCCTTCCTAACCTCTAAAATTTTACTGCCAATAACATCCAAGTCAGCATTAGTATTTTACAAATGAAGTCCTTTTGTTTTAAAGTTTAATTATGTAGCTTAGAAAACAATTTCTATCTGCATATTATAATTTGGCACATTAAGCAGAAATGTAAGCAGATGGTAGAGTGCAGTAATTTTTATTTTCTTGTTATTATTTTGTTTTTAAATTTTAGACATTTATGTAAGATTTTGATTGTTTAATTTCAATAGTTACCACAGTTATAAAATATATTACATTTTAAAAACATGAAGAAGATTCTCCAGATGGTATGTATTAATCAAATATTTGACACAAGATCTAATGCTACATCAACAATTATTTTAAAAATTAACTTATATACATGTTCTGCATTTCTAATAATTCTTTGGTGGGAAATGTTTACAAATATTTCTGGAAAATATACTTTGAACAGCATAAAACATGTTCTCAGTTGTAGGAAGATAAGCATATAAGATGAAACACGTATGAGTGAAAGAAACTCATGGATTACTGAAGTAGACCTTGATACAGAATCTCAGAAAAGAGAGCAAAGCCTAGGATTCTAATCTTGTGTTACCCAATGACCTAAATAATCTGACACTACTGCACCTTAGAATATTAAAATAGAGACTAGTGTCTTGGAGCACTGATGAGTCTTCTGTTACAGCCTGAATATATTCTCCCAAAATGCATATGTAGAAGCTCTAACTCCTTCAGTGTAAATGTATTTGGAGATGGGGTCTATAAGGAAGTAATTAAGATTAAACAAGTTCATAATGGTGGGACCCTGATCCGATAGGATTAGCATCCTGATAAGAAGAGACTCCAGAGATACCACCTGCTCTCAGTGAATGCACAGAGAAAAGGTCATGTTAGGACACAGTGAGAAGGTAGTCATCTGCAAGCCAGGAAGAGAGCCCTTACCTAGAACTGAATCAGCCAGCTCCTTGATCTGGGAATTCTGGCCTCCAGGACTATGAGAAAATAAATTTCTGTTCATTAGGCCACACAGTCTGTGGTATTTGTATGGCAACACTAGCAGACTGATACATCTTCTAAATAAAATTTAGGACGAGGCAGGTAACTGAAGCCAGATAAGATAGGGAGTTTAGGAATAGTCAGTCAAATTTCCTCAAAGCAAATAGGAACGTAAGGAAGATATGATCACTTGCATTTATGGGAAAATTAAAACAAATGGTTATAAAAATGTGAAGTTATGATAGAGCACTAAAGAAAAAAAAGGAATTTAGTAAGAAGAGAAAAATAAGTAATGAAAAATGCAAAACATTCATATTTTGGGGGGTTCCTCACCTGGAACCAGTTACCCGAAAGTGTTGTTTATGGGGCATCATGTTATCTGTCTCTCATGTACCTCTGGAAAGGGGAAATTGTGCGTGTGTGTGTGTGTGTGTGTGTTTAATATTATCATGGGAAGTCCCACTGGGAGAGGTTTTCACCACCATTGTCTTTCATGGCCTCATATAAGTAGAGCAACTTTTCACTTACAGCATACCGTCAGATCCATTGGTAAACTGGTTTGCCCTTTCCTCTCCATTAACTAGTTGAGAAAACACAAGAGCTCATAGGAATGCACAGAGAAAGAGGTAGCAAAGCAGTTAAAGCAGGTACTAAGTAGTTTCCTTGCGCTTCTAGACCCATTCATGTTTGACCCTGCGTATTTCGCTTCTACTCAGAGCTGAGAATGTCAGGACAATTTTGAGTTGACATATGACTATTCATTATGGCATAGGGTAAAACAAAGCATGGAGGTCTAGATTTTAGCTCTTAAAACTTCTTCTTAAAGATGGCGACATTAATTTTGCTCACAATTAATTTACCAGACCACGTCAAAATCCAAACCCGATGTCTATGAATTTGGGAAGTGTAGCCTTTGTCCTTCACCGGGCTCTGCATACATTAATATGATTGTCCGTATCTCCTTTACAGTTTTATTGCAGTTTGTCTTTTTTATTCTTAGCTTTTTGAATTTATGGTCCATGTTTTCAGTAGCTTGTTCAGGTTTACTTAATTCATATTGAATGGTTGTATTAGACTTCTCTTTTATGTTGAGACAGTTTCAGAGTATTTTACTAGCTAAAAAATTTTAATTCTCATATTTTAAGTTATTTCAGTAACTTTGAATGGATATGAAGTTTGGTTTTGTTTTGGTGTTTTTCTTTTTTATATTTTATTTTATTTTTTTATATTCTGGTATATTTCACGATTTTCACAGATCCACAATATAAGGTGATCACTTGGGGGAGAAAAAGGAAGAGAGGCTTATTTAGTTTCTTAGTTCAAAATTTTTTTCATTAGTTGCCACATTAAAGTGAAGTTTTCATAATAAATTGTACCTTATGTTGGGGGTAGGGTCAGTCTTCTTCTGATTTATTGATATTAACTTATTTTGAAAGTTCCTTCTTGAGACACTTTCTCTTTTTACCTTCTTCAGTAAGTTTCCAAAGGATACCTCATCTCCCCAAATTAATCTGCTCAACTCCAAAAATAAAGACTTCCCAAGATTCACCTTTTATCCTATGTTTTCCCGAGTTTCTTCCTTTCAACATGGCAATAGCCAGTTCTTTTATTTACCAAGTCTCAGAATTACTCTCAGGACCTGGAACTCTTCTTCTGGCGTTGTTAAGAGCATAGAATGTCATTTACTTTTTGTAGACTTTATAGGCTTGCAGTGAAGGGGAATGTTCTATACATGCTGAACTTAGGGAAATATAATATGAAATTACATAATAGGAATAGAGAATATAATGGATGACAGACTGATGTTTCAAGAAGATAGATACAATTATTGGCAGCATTATAACATGATTTTAGAAAAAGGTGATAAGATTTCTGGTTCTATTAATAAATGCCTAGTGTCCAGAACTAAGATAACAGAGGTGTGTATTCCACACATCTACTTGCTAAGCAATACCTTGCGACTATTTAAAATTCAATCTGAGAACAGAAACCAGAATAGTAATGGACATGAAGTTCCTGGAAATAGGCTATAATGCACTGTCTAATGGTACTGAGGATACCTCATGTGAAAGTGTGTCTCCCCATCACTGAAAATCCTCATCAAGTGGCTGAAAGGACATGGAGCTGTGACTTGCTCTATTGAATGTTAGACTGTGAAATATTACCTCATAGATTTCTTCAAGGTCTAGAGTTTGAGAACTGTAACAGGAAAGCAGTTTTTCTGAAACTATTTTCTTTTTCTAAAATGTCCATTTTTGTGGACAATATATACATAGGTTTTCTAAGATAGATACATTTTGAGCCTCTAATATATCCATGAATACATTAAGGACTAATGCATTTTATGCATGTTTGAGATAAACAATTAAGGCAATAAACACATGTAGAGGCTCTAGCATGATCTGAAGAACACCATATTTATTTTGACATCTGTTTAATTAATCCTTGATAATTTTCTCACTTTCCATGGACCTCAAACACTTCACTGGTAAAGTAGAAATGATAATATACAGGATCTTACAGAAGATGATATATAATTATATTTCTGTCCTCTCCATAGGTGTGATATATACTTTTTGCTTTAATAGGTAGGTTTTGTTAAGTTTCTTCTATAATTGGGTAAGTCAGATAAAATAGTGCACAGCAAAATGAGAAATATATTAATTTAAGTAAAAGAAAATTTTTAGAGAAAATTAATATGATGAATAGAGATAGGCTAAACAGCAAATCAATATTCTGTTTTCTGATGAGATTCTGTTGTTAATTCAATGAATGGAATGAATCTCAAAACTCATTTGTATATCTTTGTATAGCAAAAATTAGCATCACAATAAAAAGCAGAATTCTGTTATTTTGAATCAATAACCTTTAAAAGGTTAAAAAATATCTACTCTGATAGATGGTCGGTCTAGGGCTCTGCAAGTGTGTTTGGTGACAAAGTCGTCTCTAAAAGAATATCAACTGATATGAGTGATAAAATAAGGCAAAATTATATACATTTCATAATTACAGATGTATATGGGACAGAAGGAAATGTAATATTTGGATGTTTATCTTATTATAAATACAAAATTAAGAATTTAAATATGCTCAAAATTTCTCTCCTTAATGGAAAAATAAAGTCCAAGTGAATGACTAAATTATTTGGTGGCGAGTTAATTTTCTTCTTACATTTTAAACTAATACCTTGTATCATAAATTACTCAGTGGAAAAGTAAATTGATGACATGAAATTAATTTCCACTTTAAAAAAATCTACATGGATATAAATCACTGCAACTTGGGGGAGGTTGAAAAATGACTGTATTAACAAAATTTCATGTTTAACAGACAAATAAACATCCTCACAAATCCAAATCACCACTGAATATTTACCCATCATTAACCATAATCTACTTCAGATGATGACGATAAATGCACTAAGAAACTGGATCCCTGAACAATACCTATTTAATGATGACAAACAACCAAAAATGCAGGAAGACTTGCCTGCCCTGAAATTGGTATTTAGCCCGATGGGAACCTTACTTAACTGCTGTCTCTTCTGGCATAACAGTGTTCCTCTATTATCAGGGGTCCCTTTCCCATAATATCACAATAATTAGATTTTAATACTAATTTTTTCATGAGTGCAGTTGACATTGGTATACAGTGATAAACTTTCTAAAGGTAAACTCAACTTGTATATTTAGGTGGATAGATAGATTGATCGATCTATGTATCTATGCAGATTGCCCATAAGAAAATATTTGATATATATTTTACTTTTTTCATATAAAACTAGCAGATTCACAATTTTGAAGTTATTGCAAAAGTTATCAAAGGTCCATCTTTCAGGCTTCTAAGCTATAGCTAGAAGATCAAGATTTAACATTTTCATGTTTCTTGCTATGTCCAACAAGACCTAATATGAACTCTTTTGGGACTCCAGGTACCTGTGCCCTTTGCTTTGTGCCTCTGGTAAATTCAGGTTATAATTGTTCGCAGTTATAAAACCTGACTACAACTAGTTACAGCTAATAACCTAAATACAACTGGGTGCCTTAAATTGTATTTACAGTTTTTCATGGGTCACCCTTTCACCCTTCTTGCCTATGGGCATGAAATATTCCATTTTTATTCCCATTTTCCATTTTATTATAAAAGATGCAGCACGATACTTTTTTATAGCTGTTGTTAAAAGTTTTAAAATAAGCAGAAATAACTCAGGTCAAAAAGGAATTACAAAAACAAAATGTATCCAGGAAAATAAATTCAAACCACACATGACAAGCTGAGAATTGCACTTATATAACAGACAAAATTCTGATGTCCCTACATATGTAAGACAAACACAGAGGAAGGAACCATGGAAAATCCATTAACATGTCATATAAGGAATTGAATGGTGAAAATAACATCTATGCTATGGTGGTTTAATTAAAAAGACTTGATGGTCTCTTTGACTAATGAAGAATAGAAGTTGGAAGTTGAGCTTACTCTTGGGATCAAAAAGGTAAATTTTATTATTGTGTATAATAAAGAAAAAGAGAGAGAAGAGGTAAGGAAGAGAATTACATAGAGAGAGTCAAAGACAGAGATATTAGAGAGATTAGCACTCTTAGTGGTGAATCTTCCACGTAAGAATTGATAAATTTGAGACATGATCAGATTCTCCCCCAAGGGTGGATAGTGCATACATCTTAAGAGGGTTTGGGTAAAATATCAGAATGACAGTTGTATTAGTTTCCTGTTGCCGCCATAACAAATTGCCACAAATCCAGAGGCATAGAACAATACAAATTTATTATCTTAGAATTCTAGAGATCAGAAGTCCGAGATGTAGTCCATGGGCTAAAGTCAAGGTGAATGCAAAGCTGTGTTGCCAAGTGGAGGCCTCAGTGCCCTCAAGCTGGGAGCTCGAAGACTTTACTCCTACAGATTAGGGAAGAAATGTCTGGATGGACTTTTGCTGGTGGCTGCTCTTTCCTTCCTCTAGTTGCCACAGGTTTCCAGACATGCTCTCAGGACACACATTTTGATGATCTACCCTCCTGGATTAAGCCTTTTATTCCTTGGATTTAAGGGAGAAGATTCTGGATGGATTTGGTGCTCCAGTACCCAGGTCATCACCTTGGGAAAAGTGTTCTCAGGACCCCTTCTGATCTTTCCTGTGAGTGTCTGGTGATATTCAGAGAAAAAGCCTGCAAAGAGAGTAAATTCTAGTATGTCTGATACCCCCTATGGTTTCACACTCTCTCACTAGCCTGTACTCAGCTTTAAGAAATTGTTAAAATTTTCTAACTTAGTCTTACTTACTTTTACATCATTTGGTGATGTCTGCCCTAAGTAAGCAAATGGTCAGGCCCATTTTCTCCCTATAGTTTTCTGCCTCTCTCAATATTTCAAAGAAGTTTGCCCTGTGACCTCAGTTATCTGATGGTTTCAAGAAAAGACATTATTTTCAGTTTGTTTAGCTGCTTTCTTGTGGCAAGTATAAGAATGACACTCTTTCCGGTTTTCTACATGTCTTTGTTAGCTAGAGAGTTATCCAGTGATTCTCCAGTGAGCTTTCATGGTTTATGTCCTTCAAGGAATTTGTTCATTTCATCTAAATTGTCAAATTTTCGCTCTAAATTTGTTATAAGAAATCCTTATTATTCAATTAACCTGCAGAATCAGCAATACTGTCACCTGTGCCATTCCTGGTATTGGAAATTTCTGTCCTGTTTCTTTTGTATCCCCTGTCAATCTGGCTATAAGTTTATGAATATTGTCGATTCTCTCAAGAACCCATTATTGATTACATCAAATTTCTATATTGCTTTATGTTTTCTATGTCATTAATTCATGTTTAATTCTTATTATTTTCTTCCTTTTGCTTACTTTTAATTTTAAATGTTCTTTTCCTAGTTTCTTATGGTAGAATCTGAGGTTAATGATTTGAAACATTTCTCCTTTCTTAATATGTATAAGTAATACTGGGAATGCCTTTATATTTATAGCTGCATTCCATAAATATTGAAATGGTATTTTACTATTTTCTGTAGAAAATTTGTTTTCTAATTTTCTTCTTGATTCTTTTTTGATGTATACATAATTTTAGAAATAGAGTATTCATTTTCCACATATTTGGGTATTTTCCAGGTCATCTGTTAATGATTTCTAGTTTAATTCCAATATATTTAGAGAACATACTTTGTAAGACTTACATTCTTTTTTTTTTTTTTTGACATCTTTATTAGAGTATAATTGCTTTACAATGGTCTGTCAGTTTCTGCTTTATAACAAAGTGAATCAGTTATACATATACATATATCCCCATATCTCTTCCGTCTTGCATCTCCCTCCCTCCCACCCTCCCTATCCCACCCCCTCTAGGTGGTCACAAAGCACCGAGCTGATCTCCCTGTGCTATGCAGCTGCTTCCCACTAGCTATCTATTTTACATTTGGTAGTGCATATATGTCCATGCCACTCTCTCACTTTTTCCCAGCTTACCCTTCCCCCTCCCCATATCCTCAAGTCCATTCTCTAGTAGGTCTGCAACTTTATTCCCATCTTGCCCCTAGGTTCTTCTGGCCATTTTCTTTCTTTCTTTTTTTTTTTTTTCTTTTTTAGATTCTATATATATGTGTTAGCATACGGCATTTGTTTTTCTCTTTCTGACTTACTTCACTCTGTATGACAGTCTCTAGGTCCATCCACCTCACTACAAATAACTCAGCTTTGTTCCTTTTTATGGCTGAGTAATATTCCATTGTATATATGTGCCACATCTTCTTTATCCATTCATCTGTTGATGGACACTTAGGTTGCTTCCATGTCTTGGCTATTGTAAATAGAGCTACAATGAACATTTTGGTACATGACTCTTTTTGAATTATACACTCTTTGAAATTGAATGAAATTTGTATTATTCATTATAATAGGGTCTATCTTGGTAAGTATTCTTTGCACATTTAAAAACAATGTGTATATTGCTGTTCCCATATGGTGCATTCTGTAAGCATCCATTATGTCAATTTCTTGGATAAATTTGTTCACATTCCTTACATTCTTATTAATTTTATTTTAGTTGTTCTTTTTCTTTCAATGTCAAGAGAGTGCCATTGAAATCTCTGACCATAGTTGTGGCTGTGTCTATTTCTTCTTGCAGTTTAATCAGCTTTTCCTTCATATGTTTTACAGCTCTGATATTAAGTGCATGGTTGCTTAGGAATTTTATGTCATTTAATGAATCGACCCTTTGAAGACTATGAAATGACACTGGTAATATTTTCTGCTTAAAAATCTACATCACAATATTGATTTAGTCACTTTAACTTTTTGACTAGAGTTAACATGGCATATATTTTTTAATCTTTTTAAAAAAATTCTAACTCACTTGTGTATTTTTTTTTTCCTGTGAGTCTGTTTCTCTTTTGTAAATAAGTTCATTTGTATCATTGTTTTTAGATTCTGCATATAAGTGATGTCATATGATATTTGTCTTTTTCTGTCTGACTTCACTTAATATGATAATCTCCAGGTCCATCCATGTTGCTGCAAATAGCATTATTTCACTCTTTTTAATGGTTGAGTAATATTCCATTGTATATATGTACCACATCTTCTTTATCCATTCATCTGTCAGTGGGCATTTAGGTTGATTCCACATCTTGGCTATTGTAAACAGTACTGCAATGAACATTGGGGTGCATGTATCCTTTCAAACCATGTTTTTCTCCAGATTTATGGCCAGGAGTGAGATTGATGGATCATAAGGGAGCTCTACTTTTATTTTCTTAAGGAACCTCCATACAGTTTTTCATAGTGGCTATACCAATTTATATTCCCACAAACAGTGTAAGAGGTCTCCTTTTCTCCATGCCCTCTCCAGCATTTATTGTTTGTAGACTTTTTGATGATGGCCATTCTGACTGGTGTGAGGTGATAGCTCATTGTAGTTTTGATTTACATTTCTCTAATAATTAGAGAGGTTGAGCATCTTTTCATGTGCCTTTTGGCCATCTGTATGTCTTCTTTGGAGAAATGTCATTTTAGGTCTTCTGCCCATTTTTTGATTGGTTGTTTGGTTTTGGGATATTGAGCCACATGAGCTGCTTGTAAATTTTGGAGACTAACCCCTTGTCAGTTACACTGTTTGCAAATATTTTCTCCCAGTCTGTGGGTTGTCTTTTCATTTTGTTTATGGTTTCCTTTGTTGTGCAAAAGCTTTTGAGTTTAATTAGGTCCCATTTGTTTATTTTTGCTTTTATTTCCCAGCTCTAGGAGATGGCTCAGAAAAGATATTGCTGTGATTTATGTCAAAGAGTGTTCTGTCTATGTTTTCCTCTAAGAGTTTTATATTATCCAGCCTTACATTTAGGTCTTTAATCCATTTTGAGTTTATTTTTGTGTACTGTGTTAAAGAACGTTCTAATTTCATTTTTTTACATGTAGCCGTCCAGTTTTCTCAGCACCATTTATTAAAGAGACTGTCTTTCCTCCATTGTATAGTCTTGCCTCCTTTGTCATATATTAATTGACCATAAGTGCATGGGTTTATCTCTGGGCTTTCTATCCTGTTCCATTGATCAATATTTCTGTTTTTTTGCCAGTACAATACTGTTTTGATTACTGTAGCTTTTTACTATAGTCTGAAGTCAAGGAGCCTGATTTCTCCAGCTCCCTTTTTCTTTCTCAAGATTGCTTTGTCTGTTCATGGTCTTTTGTGTCTCCATAAATATTTTAAGATTTTTTTTTTCTACTTCTGTGAAAAATGCCATTGGTAATTTGATAGGGATTGCATTGAATCTGTAGGTTGCCTTGGGGGGTATAGTCGTTTTGGCAATATTGGTTCTTCCAATCCAAGAACATGGTATATCTTTCCATCTGTTTGTGTCATCTTAGATTCCTTTCATCAGCATCTTATAGTTTTCAGAGTACAGGTCTTTTGTCTCCTTAGATAGGTATATTCCTAGGTATTATATTTTTTTGATGGGACAGTTAATGGGATAGTTGCTTTAGTTTCTCTTCCTGATCTTTCATTGTTAGTGTATAGAAATGCAACTTATTTCTGTATATTAATTTTGTGTCCTGCAAGTTTACCAAATTCATTGATGAGTTTTAGTAGTTTTCTGGTAGCATCTTTAGGATTTTCTATACATAGTATCATATCGCCTGCAAACAGAGACAGTTTAACTTCTTCTTTTCTGATTTGGATTCCTTTTATTTCTTTTTCTTCTCTGATTACTGTGGCTAGGACTTCCAAAACTATGTTGAATAAAAGTGGCAACATCAAGTGATCAATCCAAGAATCAGATATAACAATTGTAAATATATATGCAAAAAAATATACCCAACATAGGAACACCCCACTATATAAGGCAAATACTAACAACCATAAGAGGAGAAATCGACAGTAACACAATAATAGTGAGGGGCTTTAACATGCCACTTTCCTCAATGGACAGATCATACAGACAGAAGATCAATAAACATAGGCCTTAAATGACACATTAGACCGATGGACTTAATTGATATTTATAGAGCATTTCATCAAAGGCTGCAGAATACATATTCTTTTCAAGTGCACTTGGAACATTCTCCAGGATTGATCACATGCTGGGCCACAAAGCATGTGTCTGTGAATTTAAGAAAATTGAAATCATATCAAGCATCTTTTCTGACCACAACACTATAAGATTAGAAATCAACTACAAGAAAAATACTTTAAAAAAACAAACACCTGGAGGCTAAACAGTGAGCTACTAAACAACCAATGGATCACTGAAGAAAGCAAAGAGGAAATCAAAAAAATACCTAGAGACAAATGAAAATGAAAGCACGATGATCTAAAACTATGGGATGCAGCAAAAGCAGTTCTAAGAGGGAATTTTATAGCAATACAATCCTACCTCAGGAAACAAGAAAATTCTCAAATAAACAACCTAATCTTACACCTAAAGCAACTAGAGAAAGAAAAACAAACAAAACCCAAAGTTAGTAGAAGGAAAGAAATCATAAAAATCAGAGAAGAAATAAATGAAATAGAAATGATGAAAACAATAGAAAAGATCAATGAATCTAAAAGCTAGTTCTTTGAAAAGATAAATAAAATTGATAAGACTTCAGTGAGACTCATCAAGAAAAAAAGGGAGAGGGTCAAATCAATAAAATTAGAAATAAAAAAGGAAAAGTGACAATGGCCACCACAGAAATACAAAGGATCATAAGAGACTACTACAAGCAACTATGTGCCAATAAAATGGAAAACCTGGAAGAAATGGACAAATTCTTAGAAAGGTACAATCTCCCAAGACTGAACCAGGAAGAAATAGAAAATATGAATAGACCAATTACCAGTACTGAAATTGAAACTGTGATTAGAAAACTCCCAAGAAACAAAAGTTCCGGACCAGATGGCTTCACAGGCAAATTCTATCAAACATTTAAAGAATTAACACCTGTCCTTCTGAAACTATTCCCAAAAATTGCAGGGGAAGGAATACTCCCAAACTCATTCTATGAGGCCACCATTACCCTGATACCAAAACCAAAAAAAATTACAGAAAAAGGATAGTGTACTTTTTATTATTACAGGTATTTGCCTTGTTGGCTTATTAGATAAAACTGTTATTTTAGTGGTTGCTTTAGAGTTATAATAAAATTCTTTAACTGAATATAATCTACCTTCAATAATATACTACTTTACACATACTCCACTCATATTAAAGAATTTTACAGCAGTACACAGTTTTCCCCCACCATCGGAAAGTAGGCATTCCTATGAAAAATTTCATAAACCAAAATAACATAAAGAGTATCTCCCTGCTTTCTAAAAGTTTGCATTAGGCCACTTCACTGTTACAAAAGACCTACATTAGTATCTGTTTTCAGTAATCGAAAGAAATCCAAAGAGGATTTTTGCTTTTACCAATAAAAGCTGTTATTGTACTAATGCAGGTCTTTTTTTTTTTTTTTAGACAATTACTGTTACAAGTACATAGCTTATTGGTTGATATTGCAAGTCACAACTTCTCTCTTTTAAAGATTGATTGATTGATTGATTGGTTGATTGCTATGTTGGGTCCTCGTTTCTGTGCTAGGGCTTTCTCTGGTTGCGGCAAGCGGGGGCCACTCTTCATCGCGGTGCGCGGGCCTCTCACTATCGTGGCCTCTCCTGTTGCGGAGCACAGGCTCCAGACGCGCAGGCTCAGCAGTTGTGGCCCACGGGCCTAGTTGCTCCGTGGCATGTGGGATCCTCCCAGACCAGGGCTCGAACCCGTGTGCCCTGCATTAGCAGGCAGATTCTCAACCACTGCGCCACCAGGGAAGCCCCTAATGCAGGTCTTAATGCAAACTTTCAGAAAACAGGGAATACTCCCATTGTTTCTTGCTAGGCCTTTGTGCTATTTTTGTTATAAATTTCATTTCATTAATGTTATGAATCTCAAAATACATTATTACTTTTTCTTAAATAATAGTTGATTGTTCTCTGAAGAAATTAAATAAAAAGCAAAATGTTCTTTAATTACCTATGTAGCTACCATTTCCAGTGCGCTTCATGAATTTAGATAGAGCCAGCATCACATCTGATATAATTTTGTTTCTGCCTGAAAGATTTCCTTTCACATTTCTTGTGGTGCAAGGCTGCTATTGATACATTCATTTTCTCTTAGGAAAGCAACTTTTGCTGGGTAAAATTTCTAGGTTGATAGTTTTGTTTCTTTCAATACTTTAAAGAAATTGCTCCACTGTATTCTGGCTTGCATCATTTCTGATGAGAAATATGTTAACATGTTTATCTGTTTTCCAGAGTATTTAATGTACCTTTTTTATCTGGCTTCTTTGCTTTGCTCTCTATCACTGGTCTTAAGCAATTTGACTAATACAGCGTATATGCCTTAATGTAGTCTTTTTCATGATTTCCATGCATGGGGTTTATATAAATGGGTCTATATTTGTTATTAGATTTAGAAGAAATGTTGGCCATCATTTCCTCAAATATCTTATCATTATTTCCTCAAATTTCTTCTATCTCTTCTCCTATGTGACTGTAAATTGCATATACATTTTGCACTTGAAGTTTTCTGGAGCTCCATATGCTCTGTTAATATTTTCAACTTTTTTTTTTTCTTATATGTGTTTCATTTTGGACAGTTTCTATTGCTATGCTTTCATGTTCACACATCTTTTCTTCTATCTCGTCTCTTTGAGCATTTATCCCATCCAGTTTATATTTCATGTGAGGCATTGAAGGTTTTCATCTCTAGAATTGAGTTTTGCATTTAAAAATTAAATTTATATCTCTCTTTAACATTTTAAATATTTCTTCGTTTCTCAAATGTATGACATAAAGTTGTAAGGACTACTAGTTTTATCACTGATGCCATTTCTGCAACCATTTTGATTGACTGACATTCTCCTCAGGATAAGCTATAGTCTTCTCTTTTTTAATGCCTGGTAATTTTTATTAGATACTAAGTATTTTGAATTTTTACTATTGGATCCTGGTAATTTTTACAAGTAGATTTGAGCTTAGTTCTGGGACACAATTGAGCTACTTGGAAACTGATTTTCTGCATCATGATTTTAAGTTACTTTTAGGCAAGGCCAGAGCCACATGTGGTCTAGGGTGTCCTTTCTCGACTAAATGAAATATGACTCTTCTTAGTCTTTCACTCAATGCCTCACGAGTGAGGAGGTTTTCACTCTGATTGTTCAGAACAGACACAGTTCTTTCACGTTGTCTTGGTCTATTTGGATTACTACAGCAAAATACCACAAGTGGGTAGCTTATAAAAAACAAATTTATGGGCTTCCCTGGTGGTGCAGTGGTTGAGAATCTGCCTGCTAATGCAGGGGACATGGGTTCGAGCCCTGGTCTGGGAAGATCCCACATGCCGCAGAGCAACTAGGCCCGTGAGCCACAACTACTGAGCCTGCGCGTCTGGAGCCTGTGCTCCTCAACAAGAGAGGCCACTAGAGTGAGAGGCCCGCACACCGTGATGAAGAGTGGCCCCCACTTGCCCCAACTAGAGAAAGCCCTCGCACAGAAACGAAGACCCAACACAGCCAAAAAATAAATAAAAATAAATAACTATTTTAAAAAATAAAGTTCCGGGTGAAAATGAAAAATGTTTTAAAAAAAAAACAACAAATTTATTTCTCACAGTTTTGGGGGCTGGAAAGTCCAAGATCAAGGGGCCAGGGCAGTCCCCTTCTGGTGAGGACCACAGCCACCCTTCTTTTTGTTTCATAGCCAGCACCTTCTTCCTCTACCTTCACATGGTAGAGGAGGTTATGAATCTTTGTAGGGTCCCTTTTATAAGGGCATCAATCTCATTCCTGAAGCCTCTGCTCTCATGACCCACATTATAATCCAAAGACTCTACCTACCAATGCCATCACAATGGATGTTAGGATTTCAACATTTAAATTTGGGGGGAACACAAACATTCAGACCACAGCACATGTTCAATTTCATACATAAGAAAATATAAGTTAAAAAGAAGAAAATTTGACCTCTCAACTAAGTAATAATATGGCATTTTCATAGGCAATGTTTAAAGCAAATGTCTATGTGAATTAATGCTTTTGTGCTGCATTCTCATGGAAAAATTACTGAATTAAAAATTAATCATTATTGAAGTGATTCAGGAAATATCACCAATGTGGGAAAATGCACATTCAAAAGGGTAGAGCTGATTTAAACTTCTGATATGTCTGTCTTTTCCTTTTAATGTAAATATTGATTTCTATTCATTTGTGTTTCTAGATTCTGAAACATTTTTCTGTTTTTCTCATGCCATTTGTTTCTGAGTAGTTAATGAGATTTTTCTCATTAAAAATAAACAATTTCTAGTTCCAACTTTGGTTAACACATCTAATACTATGGAGGGAAAAAGATGCTACAAAATTAGTCAATCATAGTTATAGAGGGATCTTTTTTCAGAAAATCCATATTAAGGTTTTTAAAAATAATATTAATAAAAACCTAAATTCAAAACAACCCTAAGGAAAGATACTCTCTTTCTCAAGGAAAATAAAACTACAAAGTCCTGAATTCATTTAAATTTTAGGGTTCTACTGGAAGAGGAAATCATATGATTACTCTTATTATAATTTCAAAATGTTGATGGCATTTTTGAGAGTACTTTTAAAATGCAGTACACGTATGAGAATTTCTAAGAATAGAATAATTTTATGCTGTGACTTTCTTTTCCCATGTAGACAGAATAATATGTTCATGTCTTAAAATGTAACCTACAACATATGAGCTATTATTTCATCAGATTCATTGTATTAAATTATATTTAGTATAAAATTTTAAGATTTCATAATTCTTTATCAAAGTAAATTAATAAAAAAAGAAAGAATAAAAGAGAGAAAGCAAAAAAAGAAAATAAGAGAAAAATGGAAAGAAGGGAGGAGGGAAGAAATTAAGGAAAGAATTGAAAGTGGGAGAAATAATGGATGGAGCTGAAAAAGGTTGGAAGAAAGAAGCCCGAGTCACCTAAGAATAAGAATCACCCCACGAAAATAATTCATACGGCATGAAACATATATTTAAAAATTACATTTAAAAACAAATACTGCTATATGAAATTGCTGAAAATCAAAGACCTAACTATCAACTATAGAAGAATATACAGGACACTTCAATTTTAAAATATATGTCACTCTTGTCACTCATTACAAATTTATAATTCATTATTATATTAAAATTCAAATAAGTAATGGTAATTCCCGTATTGCCAGTTACTGGGAACAAATATTTCTACATACAAACACTTTATTTGTTTGTTTGTTATATGTGTGTATAACCCCTCTCGTATTCTATTGTAGTAATTCTATATGGCAGATGTAGTATTCTATATGGCAGTATGTAGTATTCTATATGGCAAATGTAGTATTCTATATGGCAGTGCTCTTTATACAGCTTTCAACCTTCAATTTCCAGTTCTCCAGAGAATAATTTTCTGTGAACAGATCAGTGTCTAGGCAACAATTACTCTTAATCAGATAAGGAAGAAATATGTGAGGCATTCTAAAATGACTGATTTATCTTTGGGGACTAAGAAAACTATATGAAGTGATCACATTAGAAGAAAGTATAGACTTGTCAAAAGCAGAGAGCTGATCTTTTGCCACAGAAAAACCTTTACCGCTTTTGCTTTCACTACTACACCTAATTAATATTTTTCATGGATTTGTTTAAATTAGTCCACCAGGGAGTTGGGGCTCATATGGAAAACAATAAAACCAAGTACAGATATTGACCCAAGGTCAGCAAGCACTTAATCAAATGGGTGTTCAAGTTACTAACTTGAAAATAAATGAGCAGAGATTAAAAATATATATAATTTAACTGAACAACAATATTAAATGAACTCCTTGAGTAACAGAATTTTTTCCAAAAAAGTTGTTTTCTTCCGAAATGGTAAAAGTCTCTGTGTTACTGGGTTTTTTTGTTTGTTTGTTTTGTTTTTTTGGTAGAACTTAGTCCCATTTAGCTAATCAAATATTTTATTTTTTTAATGTTTTACAGTAATATTTTTATGTATATGCATAATTCAATTTGTTGTTTTAATAAACTGACTAATTTAAATTGAGGAAGCAGTATTAGAACAGCAAAAACATAGCCTATTAAGCTGTACTGCCTGGGTTTAAATGGCGTTGCTGCCTGTTATTAACCATATAATCTTGATTCTGTTACTTAAATTCTTTTACCTGATTCATTTCCCTCATAAGATGAAACTTATGAGATAATTCATGAAATTAATTTAAGGAAATCATATTAGGAGAATGCAAATTACAGAGCAAGTTTTTAATGAAAATTAGTTGCTTTTTATCATCATCACCATTAACATCATCACCACCAACATCATTTTACTTAGTAAATCATACTGAACTATTTTCTAAGGTAACCATGCTTTAAATGAGAATGAAAGTATTAATCAATATCCTCCTATTTAAAAAAAAATAAAAGAACTGGTTTTTAGATAAGTTCTTGCATGGATTGGAAATCACAGCTAAATAAAACAGTAAAAAAAAAAATTGAACATAAAATTGTTATTCATACTACTGAATATAACATACATTTGGAAATTATATGTAAACATTAATTTTCTGAAAATTCAAGATGTCATATCTTCTCAAGTTCTCTATATTCATTGCATGAATTTGATTTTGAAGTTTGCTACAAATTCATTCAAGTAATGTAGTCATTACTTAGTGGGAAATTTTACATCATAGATCTTTCAACCAGAATGCCTCAAGGACTCTTTAAATATGAGCTAGTGAATACAAAATATCACTCATAGATGGACAGTTTTCTTGGGAGTTGGCTGACTTGTCAGTAAGCTGGATATTCAAGTTACTGACTTACATTGTCTCCTTGGCTCTGAACTTTTATGTCCCCAGGTAAAAATACACCTTTGACTCTGTGTGTGTGTGTGTGTGTGTGTGTGTGCACATGCATTTTGTACTTGCACTTATTTTGTTTAATTTCATTCTTTGATGTTAAGTCACACACTGTGTAGAGAAAAAATGAGTGGCGAAGAAGAAAATAAAATTATTTTCTCCATGACTTAACAACAGTAGGGAAAAATTCTCAAAATATTTTGCTCAGTCCTTAAAAATGAAAGTGAAGGGGCTGAAAAATTGCTAAATACACCTCAGAAACAAGTACAAATATAACAAAGTAGCAAAATCTATAGAGGGTTAACACTGTTCTCCTTTTACTTTATCATTTCTACTATATTTTAAAAAAATTTACTTTTATGAGTGCTACAAGAAAACATTTTAAATTATTACCCTTAATTAACATAATGCCCTAGAACTAAAAATAAATGTACTTGATTTATCATTTTCATTTGAGAGTACTACATTATGAGTTTAATCCAAAATCTGAAAAGGCCGTTTTTCAAAAAGTAAAATGTTAGACATATTACTGGGAAAAAATAAGGATTCTTCCATGGTAGATGATGATAAAGGAAGAAACTATCATACATCCTGTATAACCTGTTCTCTTCTTCCACAGAAAATGAATTGTTAGATATCATCATGTGACCACAGTACCACGAAAAGAGGTCCGTGTGCCACTTCTGAATATGAGAATAAAGATGAATATTATCCTTTCTCAGTTTCTCTTCCCCTTGAACAGGTACCAGATCCCAGTGTGGCAATGAACCAGCTTTCACCTTGCTGATTTTATCTCCTCCCTGTGCCGTAACTGTTGGTATATCCAGTCTGCTTTCCAGAGGTTGTAGCTTAGTTCTGTAACCCAATATCCCGCACAGCTTCAGAATTTCCCAAATATCCTGAGGAGGAAATGTACCTGTGTGTGTATTTAAACCGCATCCAGAGCTCTTGGTGACTTTGATAACTTATTTTCGGCTTTTCTAGATGTTTTAAGGACAAGCTGTGAATTAGTGCAAAAGATTATTAAAAATATGTCTTTTTTGAAGTATACATTCTGGACTTCCCTGGTGGCACAGTGGTTAAGAATCCACCTGCCAATGCAGGGGACACAGGTTTGAGCCCTGGTCTGGGAAGATCCCACATGCCATGGAGCAACTAAGCCCGTGGGCCACAACTACTGAGCCTGTGTGCCACGACTACTGAAGCCCGCACACCAGAGCCTGTGCTCCACAACAAGAGAAGCCACCGCAATGAGAAGCCTGTGCGCCATAACGAAGAGTAGCCCCTGCTCGCCTCAACTAGGGAAAGCCCACGTGCAGCAACAAAGACCCAATGGAGCCAAAAATAAATCAATCAATTAATTTTTAAAAAAAGAAGTATACATTCAAATATTTTGCCCACTGTCATGAAATGGTGTGTTTTCTTATTGACTTGGAGAGTCCTGTATGAATTGTAAATATCCATACTTTTATAATATGTAATAAATTCTACCTATTTTGTCCTGGCATGCCACTTTTTCTTAAATGTTGTTAAATGTTGCTTCTTATTTTATAAAAGTTTACATTTTAATTTAGTCCAAGTAGTGATTCATTTTTTATCTTTGCTTTTCCTGTCTAGTTTAAAAACATACTTCTTATCCCAATTTCAAAAACATATTTCTTAATTTCTCATTTAGTACCTTTTGAGTTATACATCAGTTGTATCTTTTTTCTTTTTAATGGGTCTGGGGGACAAGAGAACGTGCCTCAGAGAGTTCCAAATGCAGGTATGTGCTCTGAACTCTGTCACCATGTTTTCATTGTGGCCACACTTTCCACTGGCTCCTCCCAGCCAATGATGGAGTGAGTATACAGGAGAGTTTGTGTAAGGAGTTGGGGAGCAGTCACAATTTAGGACCCCCCCTAAGACTTGTAAGTGCTCTTGCTATGAAATATTTAGTTGACTGGGAGGCAAAATACCCTTTATCATTAACATATCACCTCAGTTATATTTTACCTGTGTCTTTTACATAAAGACATGTTTTAAGTTTCATGAAAAATCTACTAGGGTTTCAATTATAATTATGATGAATTTATAGATTCATCTCATTTCTCCAAAGGTGTATCATTTTTATCTTTTGTTATGTCCTATAGTCAAATGGCACATTTTTCTCAATATTGGTCAGACACATTCTTTTTACTTGTAGTCATATATATGTTAAGTTTTCTTGAAACTTGAATGTTAGCTAATGAATATCAATAATTGCAGCTACAATTCACCAGTGTACTTCTTGTAATTAGGGAGGAAATATAACTTTATAAATGTAAGCAGGGAATAAAGCAAATCCTTTTTACATAGGTTGAATATGGTTTAAAAATAAATAAATGTTTAAAATTATTTTTTAAGTGATAAAGTATCCGTCAGATAAATACATAACATCAATAGCATTTTTATAGGTTAAAGATAGAGGACTTTCCTCCTTTCTAAGATGAAAGATTTTCCATAAATAAATACCCTCTGCTGCCTACTATCTAATCTTCCAGGATGGGAGTAAAGACTTAGAGTTCTTCATCTCCTTGGTATATTTAGAAAGACTAATTAGGCATGTGTAGCTTAGCCCGGCCTACTTCCTTTTGGGAGCAAATCTATTCACAGGGGGAATAGTTGTTATTGGCCCCATCCTGGCTTCTGTCTTAACGGAAGCTAAACCTTTCTTCCTTGTAGGGAAGGCTGTCTGTGACTAGCAGAATATGTGACTGATTCACTAAGTCTTATTCTGGGATTCAGGTAGAAATTCCATTTGGACATCAGACTGAGTTATATCTTCTGACCTTACCTCTATCATAACAAAATTGATATTTTGCCTCCCATCATTTTGTGTGTTTGGGATAAGGTGGGAACAATTAGGTATGAAACATTCTGTCCCTTAAGAAAAGATGAGCATGTTTTTATATTTCTGTAAATAAATGTTTAATTATAATATATTCATGAATCTCTTGCATAATTTTACAAGACATAATAATTAAAGTTGTAATATAAGGTGCACATTATGATATATGGGAAAAAAATCCATCTCAAAATTGTTTGCTCTTAGGGAAAACTTTCTGTCTGTGTGCCATGCAGATAGAAGGGAAAGAAAAAAGAGCCAATAGTCAAAACCTTAGGTCTTTAATCTTCTAGGAAGACTCAAACATAAACTTCTTCATATGCCTTATTGTTAATCATGAATGCTATTGCACAAAAAACCCCATGGGGTCGAGGAACGTATACTTTAGGTTTCCCATTTTTACCATTGAGGAATGGGCTTTGAGTGAATTTGGGTAACCAAACCATAGTGCCTGCCACAAAGTTCTTAGGGAATCTGTAAATTTAGTGAAAAGTGACATTAATGTAGGCCCTTTGAAATCTTAAAATAGAGTCGTGATTTCACAGAGTTCCTCTACTTCTGCTGTCTCTAATCTAGTTTTAATAATATTCTCTTTTGGGGGGAAATTTTAGATATGAAACATGATATGGTAAGAATGAAAAAATACATAAATATAAAAACAGGGACCGAATGCTTCCAATATTGGGGGAGAAATCTGGTCATTAAGAGGGTAGATAACTTGGTTTTAAGTAATTCACATATGTAATTTTGTTCTGCAATATGTTACATAAGATATTGTGATAGCCTCTGAGAAGGTGTAAAAGTTTAAAACCTACATTTAAATTCTAACACATGCAAATTTGGACCTATACAAATAAGATTATTAGACTATTGTTAGAAAATTTTAAAATTTCTCTTTAAATGCACTTAATACGATGTAAATCGTATTAAGATAAAGGTTTAGAACACCTGTGCTTTGATGTTAGCTCCGAGAACCTGTTTGAAATACAAGGTTGGCTTATGGGCATGTGTTATTGGCAATTGTGAAGGAGGTGGTTTGATATTTCTTTGCTGATACCATGTATTTCTTTTTAATTTACCACTTTCCAGTTTCCCAATTTCCTCAGTGCCAATGCTGTCCTATTCTGGAAAATAAATAAGACGAATTTGTTCTGGGGTAACCATTAGCAGTTGAGATGATCTTGGCAGAAAATAAAAGAAAATTGGACTCAAACTTTCTTATAATATAAGAATGTATATTGATAAAATAGGATACTCTGATATTAGGCAAACTCCAAACATCCTCAGGTTTAACTTCTTATTGTTTCTGTTGTCTTTCATACTGTAACTTTTACATAGAGTAAGGGACATTTCTTCAAGTCTTTCCAGATTTTTCATTCAGACAAAATAATATCCACAGGAAGAAGAGGGATTCTTTATTTTTGGATTTGTTTCATAGGATAGACTCAAGGACAAAAGTCCCAGGAAAAAACAAAACAAAACAAAACACAGAAGTCCTTCCATCATAACTCATTAGTCACAATAAGTCATGCACTCTTTCAAATTCAACAAATGACACTAGAAATGAAAGTGCTGTGATTATCTTGGACCAGTCAATATATGTTCCTGGAATCTGATAAAAGATCATTTTATGTGGTGGAGAACAGAACAAAGCCAACATCCTATTGGGAAGGAATAAGGAAGTAAATTGGTACTGGGTAGGCAGCCAACTAGGGCAGCCATGTAACTTAATAGAATAGAATTAATGTAAATATATTTTAAAAATATATAATATATATATATATTTATATATAATATATTTTTTTTTAAAGGGAAGTAAAACAGTTGTATAAAGTAATAAAGGTATGAGTGTTGCTGTTAGTAAGAGACAAACATGGGAGTCAATTTTGGGTAGATTTTACAGAATTCTTTACATCTCACTGTGAAGGAAAACTTGCATTATATTTTTAGGTAAAATAAATGTTCTTCATGTTAAATATCAATTGTTACTTCATTTAAACACAAACACAGGAGAATAATTATATTCAAATAAATGAAGTTGACATTTTTAATGATTCTTTTTAACAATTTATTATGCTTAAAATGGAAAATTTTGCTAAGGATGAACATAGATTACATACGTTATCTACATTCTCTCTGCTAGACTCATTGCTCTTTTAACAATCCTTGAAGATGGTTGTTCTAATTATGGTACATTATGGACTTCTGTTCAGCAAAGCAATTGTTTGATAATACCAGAAAAAATGGCTAAAATAGGATATGTTTATTTGTTAATAATATTAACAACTCACAATATAACAGTGACTATTCCACAGTAGGAACTCAAAAATTTATTTGATGGATGCTTGAATGAACAATGCCATTTACTGACAGGTTCCTATATGCCAGAAACTATACGATCACTTATTTAATACTAACAACATCATTGCAAGATTAATACTATTTTCCCCATTTTACAGATGAGACGATATATATTAAGTAATTTTCTCTGAAGACAGATATTAGCTAACAGCCCATTTTCTTCTTGGAACACTTCTATTTGGGTTGACAGCTGGTATTAAAAAGAAACGGACTGAGTACTTATGTTTTTATAAGTGACATAATCAATAAAAATGTTATTGAAAAGAATGGTGGAAAGCATTGTCATTTGCCATTAAACAGAACTTTTGCTTAACAATGAGAGATACATTTCTCAATTAGTTCAGAGCAAGGTGGTATACTCAATAGCTCGCATAAGAAAAAATTAACATAAGTTTTTATATTAATATGACAGAAGTCTTTTAGTATGACTAATAATGTATAAAATCTGTATGACTGAGGCAATGGCTTCACTACTTCAACCATATCAGAATTTAAATTGTTTTAAGTTAAAATGATACATAGTCTAAGTCACACTAAATTTGAAGTGGCCTCAATCTCTATAATAGAAATAGGTTATCTCTTATATATCTTTATATAAAATCTATACCTGTGTATACTTTGTAATATTTTACTGGTGTAATCTAACACCAAATGCACTTAAACATCTTTTCTTTTTCTTCTTTCTGTTTTTTTTTTTTTCCCCTGGAAGTTGCCTATGATCTATAAAAGGCAAGAAATTTCATTTGAATAGAGTAAAAAGATTAGTTATTACTCATGCATAGAAACATTTTTAAGGATTCAGCTGTGTCAGTGATAGATGGATAGACTGCTGAGAATTATGAGAATCCATCTGAGGCTACGGTGATTAGGTTAGACAGGTCCCAACTCCTGTTAGTGACTGTTGCCTTGTTCTATACAAAGAGGAGGCAGCTGTCTTCTTCAGTTTTCCCTCTGGTGCTGCCTGCTTTAACTAAGCCTATAACATTTTCGACAAGCAAATCAGGAAGGACTTTGCAGACAGCTGGCGAAGCTGCCTACGCATTCTCATTTACATGCAACCTTGGCTCCTAACTATACTTGAGCCATATGCAGGGGCTTTGCATTCCCATTGGATTGGTTTTAAGTGCTAGGCAAACAAGTCAGATCTATCTTGGTCTATGTTTTCCTAATGTGATTTAATTCAATGGAGTTATGCAAAGTGTTTATCAAAAGAACTTGGAAAATTAAAATCGTGGCTGAGTGCAGAAATTGATACCAACCATGGTTAGTGAGAAGAGCGCCCTAGGAGACTTACTCATATAGGAAATGAAGACTAGATTATGTAATTTATAAGCTAAAATAAAATGAAAATATAAAAAAAACTCTACTTGGGATTTTGAATTGCTTAAGCCTAATGCTGGTCTATTAAAATGTCTGTAATACACTAGCCAAATTATGTATTTTCCATTATGGGGTGATCCGAAGATAAACTAATATTAAAAAAATATACAAACATTCTAACTCTTGCTTATAACCTTACATATGCTTTTGATAATATACAAAATAAAGAGCGAATCAAATTTTAGTGGAGAATTTTTGTCACAATAACTAAAATTTTATTTGTGATTCATCATAATAAGTAATGTCTCATGAAATCATGCAAGTATGTATTATATTCTATTTAAAAGAAAAAATCAATTACTGGTGGTGAAGATGAATATAAGTAATACTTTTTAATGATTTATCTTTTACATTATGAATTTTAAATTATGACAGTGCCTAATTGTATTTCAACATATTATGGTGAGAAATCTAGTTCCTATAATTTTGTTGTCTTCCATGACTCACAGTCAAACTTATTATAAAAATACTGTATGTATTATATTTCTATAATAAAAATATTTTCTCACTGTAAAAAATATAAGTATAGAATTTTGAATAGATTTGAAAAAGACCTATCTATAATTTCACATTAGCATCATACATATTTCTTTCATATATTAAACATAATTGGGATAAATCTGTATAAACAAATTATTCTTATATTTCTTACTAAACTCTATACCCTAAGTATATCCCAAAGCTTATTCAATTAACTTCAAAAACATTTTTTAAGCTGCAAACATTAATTTTATGCATGCATCTCTTCAGCAACAACCTATTATAGATGATTATAATTTTTATACATTTGCACTATTATAAATAATTCTGTTGTGAATATTTTGGCATAAATAGTTGTTTTTAGTTTAAGTGATTTCCTTAGGAAAGATTTCTAGATTAAAATTATATTGAAGAGTAAGATTTTTAGACTTTTATTACATGTTGACAAATTCCCTTCAGAAAAATTTATGGTGATTTATTATATCACACACACACCATTACTGTGTGTTTATCAAACACTGCTAGCTATGTCAATTAGGATATATTTGGTTGCAAACAATATCAAATATCAATATGATTACATAAATTTTCTCCTAAGCAGTTTAATGGTGGAGCAGGTTAGTTCTGTGATAAAACAACATCTATGGACCTAGATTATTTTTACCTTTTCTCTATTAATCTCAGTGTTGAACTCATCCATATGTTGCTAGAATTCTGAGAATTGTCAGAAATCTAAATTTCTAGGCATCATTTAAACATTATAATATCTGGAGGACAAAAAACATGATAAATCATTCTTTTCTATGGTTCTTTCTTTGGAGATAGCAAACTTTCCACAAAAATGAACAAAAAACATTCCCTTATGATTCATGGCTCGGAATTTGCTTATATTCTGACTTATAGTTAGAAATATTTGTCTACCAATAATATATATTCAATTATGAAAAAATAATAGATAATTACAATTAAAAAAACAAATATAAAAGGGATAAATGGAACAAACACTCTGTAGGTTAAACTGTCCAACATGGACATTGGTTCTGCCTTCTGAGAAAAGTCTTCTTTCATTGTGTATTATCCTCTGGGGCCATATTGAATATGAGCTTCACAACTTGAGTGACCCACTTTTTGCTCTGTCTGCGGATCAACTCTGATAAACGCAAAACAAGTGTGACCAAGTTTTTAGCCAGAAAATGTAACATCTTAATTTCCTCTGGCCCCATCCTCCACTCTCAGAATTTCATATTTCAGTATCTGTTACATACCACTCTTCATTTTCTGGTGCCAAATCACATGAGAATACTTTCAAATATCAGGAAGCAATATCATCCACCCAAACTGGCTTTCAAATTTAAAAACATATGTTATGATATAGCAGGTAATCTAGAAAGAGAAATCTTCAGAACTAGATGATTTACAAACTCCAAAATTGCAATGTAAACTTCTTCTACCTCTATCAGCATCAGTGGTGGCTTTGTCCTGAGGCTGAGACAGGATGCCTATGATTGGTCCAGGTGTTCCTGACACAACAAGAACAAGTAGAGAGTTTCTCTCTGTGTGGATTATCTAAAGAAAGAAAACCTTTTTTTCTTTCTAGAAACTTCTGGTCATGTGTCCACTGGCATCATATTTGCCAGGATCAGGCTGTGTGTCTATTTATGAATTAGTACTAAGTGGCTAGAATCATGAGATTACCCTAGAGCAAAAGTCTTTTGCTGGAAAGGAAGTTGAATTCAAATCATTCCCAGGACATGGTTGTATGGGAGAGGACTGTATAAATGATCAATACCAGTAGAAGTAGGTGAGGGATAAGAATGTTTCCTAAGCAAATGAGTTTAAAATTTCTTGACTGCACTGGCTAGAAACTCCAATACAATGTTGAATACAAGTGATGAGAGCAGATGGCCTGTCTTATTTCTGATCCTAGGTGTAAATAATTCATTCTTGCACCATTAATATGATGTTGGTTATAGATTTTTCCAAGATACCCTTTAGCGTGTTGAAGACATATCTTCTGTTCCTTGTTTGCTGTGATTTTTAAAAATCAGGACTGGTGATAGATTTTGTCAGATGTATTTCTTTATTTATAGAGATGATCGTGTGTTTTTTTCTTTCAGTATTTTAATTTGATGAATAACATTGATTTTTGAAAAGGTATTCTAAATTTGTATTCTTAGGATAAAACCTATTTGATCATGGTGCACTATTCTTTTCATGCTGCTGAATTCTATCTGCTAGAGGTTTGCTTATAATTTTTGCACTATGTTCATGAGGAATATTTTTATCCTTGGAGCATCTTTCTCTCGTTTTGGTATCAGTAGAATTGTAACCTTATATAGTGAGTTGGGAAGACATTCCACCTCTAAAATTTTGGGGAAGGTTTCCTATAGGATTGGTATTATTTATTCCTTAAATGTTTAGTAGAATTCATCATAAGGGCCTGCAAATTTTGTGAGAAATTTTAAAATTACAAATTCATTTGATTTAATAATTATAGACTCTTCACATTATACCTTTCTTCTGAGATTTAGTAAGTTATATACTTCAAGGGATTTTTCCATTTTATCTAAGTTGTAAATTTATTGGTATAAATTATTAATATGCCCTTATTACTATATGGCATATCATTATTCTGGCATTTTCAGAACAATCTGTGGCAATGTCATTTCTCTTATTCCTGACATTGGTGACACTTGTCTATTCTATTTTTATGCACAGTCTGGCTAGATGTTTATCTATTTTCTTGATCTTCTCCAAGAACTAGCTTTTGGTTTCATTGATTATCTCTAAAGCCTATTTTCTGCTTCACTGACTACTGCTCTCATCTTTATTATTTCCTTTCATCTGCTTATTTTAGGCCTGATTTGTTTTTGCTTTATAATTTCTTAAGGTGAAAGCTGAGGTTATTGATTTTAGTGTCTTTCTTCTTTTCTAATACATGAATTTAATGCTATAAATGTCATGCTAAGTGCTGTTTTAGCATTCTACTACAAATTTATTTGTGTTGTGGTTTCAAATTTATTCAATTCCTAATTACTTCTAATTTTTCTTTTGAAATGTTCTTTGCCCCATTGGTTGTTTAGAGGTGTCCTATTTTGTTTCTGATTATTTGGAGATTTTAAAGTTATTTTGTTATTTATTTCTAATTTAATTTCACTAGGTCCAAATTTTTGTATAAATTACATCCTTATAAATTTATTGAGATTGTTTTTATGGTTAAGAATATAGTATATTTTGAAAAATTTTATGTGCATTTAAGAATATAATATATATTTTGCTGTTGTTAGTGAAATGTTCTATAAATATCAGATTTAAGTGAAATTAGAGGACATGTTGACAGCACTTAAGAGGCAAAAAATTGAGTTTTTTATGCCTAAATTTTGTATCAAGTAAAAACCTTAAAGGCAAAGTAAATGCCAATGACTGGTAATTGTTTTGATTATGATAAATAGTATATTTTTCAATGTTTGAGCCAAATTATAATTCAACTTATTGCATAATTCTTTCAGCTTAGATTTGCTGTCATCCAACTTTTATCATCTCATAAATATTGAGATTAAAAAGCAAGAAAATATATTTATCCTAGAACGATTGAACATTGATCATATAATCAATACTTACTGGTTCATTTAAAATATGCATGGATAAAATACATTATACATATGCATAATACTTCATTTGATTTATGTTGGAAGGAGAAAAGGTTTCTATATTCAAATGCTATTATGTTTTTTAGAGAACTTAAAACAAAAATGATTTTCCCAGGATGGCCATTTAACAAGTAAATTTAACAAAGATCTGATATATTTGATGACTATTTACTTTGCACAATTATGCTCCACGTCTTAGTGCATTCTCTTAAGCAGTTTATTTCAGCAGGCAACACATGTAAACTCGTTATATGGTGAACTTCTATTTTAGAAGAGTTTTAGACCTACAGATCTAAAGAAAAATTGCAAAGATGGTAGAAATGTGAACTTCTTAACCATAGTCTTTTTTTCCCTTAGAATGCAGAAATGGTGTGGAGTGATACACCCTGAAAACATAAATATACCACTGAGAAGACAAAGTAAATTGGAATGTTTTGTTTTGTGATTTGGAGACTCAAAAATAATTTTTTTTTCGTTTTCTTTAATTTTTCCTTGGAGAATATAAACTGTGCTGTGATGTCAAACTCATTCTAAGTTTAGATACCCACAGGCAAGTTGTTTTCTCTAATTAAAACAAAATGAATACAAATTTCTTACACATACATCTTTGATGGTTAGAAATGTACTTTAATGTTTCCAAAAACTCCTCAGCAGTCAAACTGCCTCATTCTGATAATGTTACTTTTTGCAGACATCTAAAATAGTTACAAAAGTATATTTGATACATCAAAATCATCTCATACTTGTGTACTGTTTAATAATTGGGATCCTTGGGACCATTTGCCCCAACTATTTCACAATTTTGAAAAATATTTCTATCAGAAGACATTATACAAAAATATTTATGCCTAAAAATTGTTTAATTATCAAAATATTTCAACAAAACTCTTTAATTAAACAAGTTGTATGTTTAATTTTATTCGCTAAAACATTTTTCTGCTTCCCTTTAATAATGTGACGTATGTTAATGTCTTCTGAAAAGAGGAAAATTAGGAAGCTGAAGAGTGTATAAAATAAAATCAATTTTAAGGAGAACATTTAAAAAGTTAATTTTGGGGGAATTCCTTGGTGATCCAGTGGTTAGGGGTTCACGCTTCCACTGCAGGGGACATGGGTTCGATACCTGGTCAGGGAACTAGGATCCCACATGCTGTGTGGCAAAAAAAAAAAAAAAAAAAAGAAAGGTTTAATGTTAATTTTTTCAAGGTAATAGGACATAAATTTTAACATAACTCAATGTTCATATTAAATTTATATTATTACCTATATTTAAGTATTTTAGTCAATATTCACTGGTTACTGCTAGTTACGGTGGGGATTTATTTTTCTTGATATTGTATCATTTTTTTCTTCATTCAAAAGAATACTTGTGTTCCATGAGGAAAAAAAATGTTGCCACTTCTTCTCTTAATAAAATAAAATAATTTTAGGTCTTTTTTTCAAAATTGAGGCACATAAGAGGAACTCCAGACTCTAAAAATGCTGATATGTAATCTATAAAAATATTCTAGTATATATTTTGTCCTCAGAATAGATTCAAATTTATGTCACATGGGAATAACTCCCTTACTCAACATCATATTAATGGTGCAAGAATGAATTATTTACAAAAAACTCACATTTTTCATATCCTTCTCCTCAATATTCTCTTCTGGCTCAGTTGCCTGTGGCTGAAAAGGAGAGGTTCTTTAAAAACATAACAAAAACAATTTTAGTATCCCTGCATGTTTTTTGTTTCTTTGTTCATTTGTTTTTTGTGTTTTTGCCAGTCTTCCTGCTTTGTTTGGGATAAAATATTTCCTTTGAATTTAGATTGATAAGGATACACCTCACTCCATATAGAAAGGCACCTAAGTGTCTATTAGTATATTACTCTTGTTTTCTTATTCACTTTTTCCTTAATAGGGAAGGTATGGGTGACTTACATGATTGGCAATATTGGAAAATGAAGATGAACTAGCATAGCTCATCTCTCACCCCCTTTTTTTTCTTTAGGACATCTCAGGCTACAGTGAGCATGAGTTCTATCTGCCCTCTGCCATGTTGTAAATTTAGCAATAAGTCCCTGATCATATGTGATTGACTTAGTAAGGCTGCGGTGGTCTGGGGTGCAGTATAAGGAAGTTCTCATTACTAAGCACCAAGACCAGACACTCCATGAGCTGTAAAGCTCACATTTTGATTTCATTATGCCTTCCTTCTATGTTTATCTTGAATGGTTCAGAATTCAGACAGCGAAAACAGGGGTGAAAGTTATAAACACTCTTCACTGTAATATATTCTATAAGGCCCTTATCTGTTCTATATTTAACCAAATTTAACCAAAAACCTATGGTAAATTATGAAGTTGCTGAACATCCTCTCTGTTTCTCCTGTATATCTACATTGATGATTCGTCAAGAGTTGTTTTCCAGGATAAATACTTAACAATTCCTTTTATAATTTTCATAATGTAACCTAATAAATCATCTTCGAGACTCTTGAGAGTGTGACTATATAAACATACCTGGAGTTAATGTTTCTGGTCTAACTATCAAAGTTAAAATGTTGATGTCAAAAACACAGCAAACATAATAAAACTTGTAAAGCAGCGCTCTTTAAATAGTTTTATTTGTATAATTGTGCAGCCTCAAAGACCTAATGATGTACACCAAGCAAACTATGTAAACTGCCATTAGTGAATCAGAATTTAAAAACAAAAAAAAAACTAGACATACATTTAGACAAAAAGAATACCAATCATTAATATTAATTCCTATAAGACAAATTGCATCTATATAAAAACTGCCTCCAAATTATTTTCAACTTGCAAAATTCTTTGGGGAAAAATGAATGTATGAGGTCAGGTTAAAGAGCCCTTGTAATTTTTTAAAATCACTTCAAGCTTTTAAAAATTCTTACTTTAAATAATTTTCCCCCCAATAGTTTGGTAATTGACTTTTAATATTAGGGTCAATTGAGTTTATGTAAACACACTTCTACCTTAAATATATATAAATATTGTGTTATTACATGAAAAAATGAATATCCATAACCCAAAATAACAGAAAGGAATATCTCTGTTAGCAAATTCAGGTTGGGCTGCTCACTGCTCCCAAGCAAGTAATCGAGGGGCAAGTATCGGTAGAAAGGAAAGGTGCTTTATTCAGAAAAGCCAGCAGTCTGGGGAGAAGGTGGACTCATGTCTGGAGACCAACTCTGAAGATTTTGCTCAGCCATGACAATTTTTAAAGGAAAAAAGGGGAAGTAATCTCAGTGTATCATTGAGGCAGAAGGTTAGGTTCATCATTTTCCATCATGTGCAGGCTGCTGATGTCTCCTGATCTTCCTTTGGATGCTATCCTGCCCACATAGTTCACCTGTGAATTTACTAAGGGGAAAGCTGGGGGTAGAGAGTCAGTCATTCTTTAACTACTTAATTTCTTCATTCTTACTCCTTCTAATCAAGGAAAGGAATCAACAGGTTAGGCAAAACATAGTGTACATTCAGTGAAGCAAAAATCAGGGTTAAGTTAAATGTTACCTAGTGATCTCATTTTTATGATTAAGGTTTAAGGGGGACAGAGATAGACAAATAGAAAAGGGGCAAAAGATCGGCTTACAATTCAAATTTATGAGAAAAATTAAAAAGCAACATGTTACTAATAATAAGCATTCATTATGTAACTTAATTAGAAATCAGGGACTTGGGTTCAAACACTGACTTTCCTACATTAATTAAGTTATTTGGGGAATATAATTTTATTTCTTTAGGTTTCCTCTTCTTCTCTCAAATTTTCATAATTTTCATAATGTAACCTAATAAATGTTGTGAAGATTTTCTTTGAGCAAGCACATTGGATTTAAAACCTAAATATATTTAGAAAACAAATTGGGGTAGATAAATCATTAAATTTATTTCCACTTAAAAACCAGTTTGGGATATTGTAAAATTCCAACTTGTTCTAGATTTTATAGACTGCAGAACAACTATTATCACCTTCTCACCATGTGACTTTTAAATTGAATTGAATAATTCATTTATGTGATAACTGAAATCTACTACACTTTTCTGCAAAATGTCTTGCTAATAATATATCCATTATAAGCATTTTTAAAGAAATGAATGAAAATATTTTGGAATGCTACATGGACTTGTGAATGAATGAGGAAAACAGTAAGGCATAACTGAGGTAAAGTATGAATGCATACCTTCTGTGCACTCTCAAAATACATTTTTATCTACTTTATTTTAACAGTTCAAATGAGGACCTAGAACTTCAATTCATTTCTTACAGTTTGTATAACATTGTCCTCTTATTGGGAATTTTTATGTCTTAGAAGTATTTGGAAATAAATTTGTATATTCCCTATTCATATGTAAATGACTCAAACATTTCATACACTTTTATCTCTAATACATTTTTTGAGTAATGGAATAAAAATCTCACCATAAAATGAGTTAATATATTATAGGTTGATAGGAAACACCATCCAAAGATAAATGACCCAGTCTTTGTGTAACAATCCCATAGATTATACCCTGAAGTTAAGTAAGAAAATTCAGTCCCATTCTATTATTTCTGGATGTCTGTGGAGACAGGAGAAACAGGTGTTAATGTTGGTCACTGCTTAAGGAGTCTCTATCATTCTTTAGTCCCAAAATGTGTTCATCTCCACAGGGCAGAAAACAAGGCACTAAGGATAGATCATTATACTCACATGAGAAACAAATTGCCCATTTTCCCATTGATAAGACACAGTCAAATGTACAGGTGAAAGTCTCCTATTTAAAAAGTTTTAGTTTTGAGCCAAAGAGAAAAATGGATCAAGAGAACAGCTCTTCAAGGGAAAAAGTACTGTTGCCATTACAATTAAAACTAAACCATAACTTTATATTTCTTTTTTACACAGATGGATCATGAAAAAGCAAAATGGACAATTTTTGATTACTCAAAAAAAGTGATCATTTTTCAATAATCATCTTTTCTGTTGCTTAAACTAAGAATTGTAATTCTAGCCCTCTAAAATCAACATCACATTTTAGGTAATTCAATCTCTAACAATATGCTTTAAACATTTTTTTGGCTTTCTTTGAAGAGCAGATAGCCATTACCATACATTGGTTTGTTTTCCTTAAGAAAAATCTCAGGATTTATGATGGCTCTGTAAAACTTAGATGTCATAGTTCTTTTTCCCATACATGTATTAAAAATATAATTTCTGCCTATTAAAAAACTGCAGTAATGAAGAGGTACATCCACCCTGGATGGAATATCAATAGCATTATATAATGTACACTAAGCACATTATTTACACAAAGTATTATATATGTTTACAGTTATGTAATCATTATCATCAAAAACTGAAAACTCAAGATTTATTTGTACATGTGAATGGATAAACTGTGATAAAATTATTCAATAAAATACTACCCTGCAATCAAAGGAACAAATTATTTATTCGCACAACAATAAGGATGCATCTTATATGTACTTATTAAGTGAAATAAGTCAGATGCCAAGGCTCCGTATTTGCAAGACATTCAGAAGATAAACCTCTAGGGGTAGAAAACATATCACTACCTGCCATGTGTTGCGATATGAGAGAGGTTGCCTCCCAAGGAAAGATACAAGGTAATCTACATATTGTTTATGGCTGCTTTGGAGCTGCAAATAAAGAGTTGAGTAGTTCATGGAGACTCTATGACCCACTGGAAAAAAAAAAAATGCTATCTTTGCTCCCACCTAAATAATGGCATACATTAGAAGGTATAGTTCAGATACTCTTTTCATTGAATGTCAAAATATAATTGTCTACTTATGTTCAGCAATATGCATGTTACCACTTGCTCTACATATAAATATGTGTTATTCCCATTAAACTATTTTTAACACCAAAGTTCAAAAATAAGCACATGATACCTGCTTTTCATTATGGCACTTGGCTTTGCTCTGATAATTTGAGGCACATCCATATTTTTCCTAAATTACATTGTTGCAGATCTTCATTTAAATTTTTACTTGACTAGATCATATAAAAAATACAGTTCTAGTTACAATCCACTATCCTTTTCCATTTTTGTTCCAGAGAAGATTACGAATGAGATTAAAATAACGGCAACCAAACAAGAAGCCAGATTCATATACTATGGAAAACAGCACAAAGACGAGTACCTGAGACCATTGAGAGTTATTCAATCCTGAGCTCGAGTGTAAAAATTCATCTATCTATGCATGAAACCAAAGTAAATTTGAGTCACAATATTTGAGAATTATGGATTAATAAATGTGTGTGATAATTGTTGGTTCACAAACCTCCTCAGGAGATTCCCTGGGTGAAATATGAAACTGACCCCCATACTCAGAAGGCAGGGAGTGACCAAAGAAAGAGACAGGTCATCCCAGATTGGTAGGTGGCAGTATCAATAAGCAAGGAAACTTACATACGAGACTTGTCTTGGGCGGCCACAAGAGGAGTAGATTTCCGTTCTGCACCCACCAGACAGAATCTGAATGTTTTTATAGAGGTCTTAACTGGGTTCAGTCACGGGTAACCCGTCAGATAGAAATACCACATTTCTATCTCAAAGCTGTATCCTTAGAGCAGCTTCTGGGAGTAGGGAAGGCAAGCAGAGGCACATTCCAAGTAAGGGAGAAGGTAAGAAGCCTCCAATTGCCAGGGTCCAGCTGGAGGGTCAAACCTGTGGTCACATCTTCTTGATGACCTCCCCCCAAAATAATTTAGCATGTTCTCTGGATACTAGAAACATACAGGTATATAATTATAGTTGGAAAACATGTAAATTATGTAATTTCTCAATAAAATCAGAAAATGAGACATAATCATACCATAAAACAGTATGTGTATACCTGGTCAATCATAAATAGTTCTGAATAATATTCATTAATACTTACCTTCCTGCATTTTCTTTGTACAATTTAGAATAATAACTGAGTAACAGAAGTTTCCTTAAATTTATCCCAAATATTGGCAAATTTAATCATACAGGCACACTGATCTCATTTTAATATCTGATATTGACAGCCATTGTACTGATGCTTTAAAAAATATTTCATTTAATTTAATATAATCCCAATTATGGAAAAGTATGTCTGAATCTACACAGAAAAACAGCCTGTAAAGTAATATACCATCATGTTGACAACAGTTATATTCAAGTCACAATATTTTATCATATTAGGTGCCCTTAATTTCTCTCTAAGATACTTTTCTGAGTCTTCTAATTAATCTGCATTGAAATTATATTACCTTTAAAGCAGAAAAAAGGGAGGAATTGTGACATTCTCAATATTTTGTAAATGATGTTGGGTCTTTCTGTGGTCCATACCTGCACTCTAGCCACTTATATACTCTATTACTAATTTTTAAAGGTCTTATTGGGAATGAGATTGCCATGCATCTAAATTATGTGATTTTGATAATAAATGCTAAAAAAGTGCCATTTTTTTGGTTTTGTTTTCTTAAGAAACCTAAATTTCAAAGCAGTACTCTGTGAGGTTAGAATCCCTTCCAATATGTCAGCCATGTATTGGGAAAACACTAATACTTGGCAGTTATAGAGCATTTCAATGATTCAGCTGGGCAGATGGAGGTCATTTGGGACAGATGGTAATAACATACTGTATATATATATATATATTTTTTTTTTTTTTAATTTATTTATTTATCTATTCATGGCTGTGTTGGGTCTTCGTCTCTGTGCGAGGGCCTTCTCTAGTTGCGGCAAGCGGGGGCCACTCCTCATCGCGGTGCGCGGGCCTCTCACCGTCGCGGCCTCTCTTGTTGCGGAGCACAGGCTCCAGACGCGCAGGCTCAGCAATAGTGGCTCACAGGCCGTCACTCCGCGGCATGTGGGATCCTCCCAGACCAGGGCTCGAACCCGCGTCCCCTGCATTGTCAGGCAGACTCTCAACCACTGCGCCACCAGGGAAGCCCCATACTGTATATATTTGATATCTTTCAAAAAGTAGGCATTATCTTGTAACTTACATGACAAAATCCTATCACTGAGTTTATAAAATCCCTTTATCTTCTGCTTTCATTGCCACTTGAAGACATTACATGAGATGCAAGTGCTGTGGTCCATTAATGTGTTTCTCTTCAGAAATATCTATGTTATGAAGAAGCTCAAATATTCACAGAATGAAAATGACTTCATCATCTCAAGAACATTGCCTATCACCAAATAAAAAATCACTTTTAAGGCAGGTGAATGTTGGTACTATCTACTCTCTCTCGATGATATTTCATTCTATAAGGTAGTCTTTTATGAAAGCACCAGTGTCTTGAGAGTCTGTATTTTATTTTTTAAAATGAATAGTTATTGGCATATAATGTGTCCTTGGATTTAAATTAGTAATTGCCTTCTCATGAGTGGATCAAATAATTTACCTATGAAAAGCCGTAGGAGATGAAATTTTTAGTCACATTACTAAGTATTTCCAAGAAGGTACATCAGATGAGATGTGTATGTGACTTTTGAAGCACATATACATAAAAAGGTGTGTGTGTGTGTGTGTGTGTGTGTGTGTGTGTGCACGCTATAAGGTTTATGAACCTGTTTTATCTGTCCTTTGTCTGGATTTTACTTAGCACATATGAGCTTGGTTTAATATTATGTAAATAATATGAATTATGTAAAAATGTATATGTATGTACACATATTACTATAAATACATTATATTGTATAACACTTTCAAACAGTGAAAATGAATTTGTGATGTTATTTGGACTAATAATAATAGCAAACTTGTAGTCAACTAATCAATTAAAATGTTTGTGAAAAACTGTAGGGGTTTTTAAGCATCTGACAATTTTGTTTAAATGTTTTGGCTTTTACTGTTTTCCCATGGAGAATTTTGCATTAGATATTATGGACCCCATTTCATTTGTTCTAACTCTCATATGGGCCAACAACTAGGAACTTATGTACACCCAAAAAAAAGTACTTTCACTGAATTTAGCATTGGTTCCAACGTAATGACAAGCTGCACAATTCTAAAAGTTTACAGATGGTGACACTCAAAACCTACTTCCAGGCATGTGTGTCGTTTCTTACAATATTCTCTTTGTCTTCTGAACAAACTGCCCTGGATGGTTGGATTTTTCTAGCATGCTCCTAATTTCACAATGTCAACGTTAAGACTGGTTTCATAGATGTGTGAATAGTATAGTCACACAGCCCACAAGAGCCACATACTTGACATTAAATGCTCTGCGATCACAGTCTTTAAATTTTATTTGCTCTATCCTTGAATTTACATTTTCTAATTGCTGTTTGCTGAAACGAGGAAGCAGGGTCTTGGAGTTTCATCTCACCCATGGTCATACCTCCTTATTGTCTTCTCATCTGCCCAGATAGATTGTCCACTTCTTTCTTCTCTCTGTGATGAACTGGCCTTGCCTAAACCCCCGCCCTCTTCCTGCCCCATACCCGCCCAGCCACCTTTGCTTTCTTCTACTCCCCGTGGTGTGGGGAGGATCGAGGCCAGGTTATGGCATCACCTTTGCCACAACCCATTATAACTCTCCCAGTATATTCGCTTGGCATCCTTAACAAAAGGTAATTACCCATGAATGTGAGGTTTTATTTTGAGATTTTCAGGTCCATTTATTTATTGATTTATATGTGTATATATGCACCAGTATCAAAATATTTTTTATTACTGTAGGTTGGTAGTAATAACTAAAATCTGGAAGTGTGAGACCAACAACTTTCTTTTTTATTTTTCCAAGATTATTTTGGTAATTGCTGTGGGCTGAATTTGCCCTCCAAAAAGATATGTTGAAATCCTAATCCCTATATCACAGGTAAAAATGTGACCTTATTTGGAGATAAGGCTTTGCAGATACAATCAAGTTAAGATAAGGTCATATTCTAGGGTGATCCCTAGTCCAATAAGGCTCCTGTCATTACAAGAATAGAAAATGAAGACACAAGGAGAAGAACTCTATGTGAAGACACACAGACTCACAAACACAGAGGGAAGATGGTTATTTTAAAATGGAGCCAAAATGAGGAGTTATGCTAATAAAAGCCAAGGACCATCTGGTGGTACCAGAAGATGAAAGAGGAAGGGAAGGATCATCATCTTGAAGTTTCAGAAGGAGTTATTTGCTATTTGTTTTCTATGTGCCTTTCTTTCTTTCTTTCTTTCTTTCTTTCTTTCTTTCTTTCTTTCTTTCTTTCTTCTTTCTTTCTTTATTATTCATTATTTATTTATCTGTTCATACACTGGTGACTTCTTTCATGCTAAATAGATGATTTTTATAGAAAATTCATTCTTTTTTTGTTTCTTATAATATCTTTTTAATAATTTTCTTAATGATTACCCTGGGGTTTTAATCAACATCTTAATATGAAGCCATTTATTTCAAATTTGTAAAACTGTAACTTCTTTAATATACAATAGAAGTAAAGTAAAATATTTTACTCCGGTAGAGCTCCCGTCCCTCCTCCCTCCATTGTGTTAAATTGTCACGCAAACTACATTTTTATAGATAGTAAGTCCATCAACAAGATTTATAATTATTCCTTTATGTAGTTGTTTTTAAGTCAGATAGGAGAAGAAGAAATGACAAACAGAAATCCACTTATACTGTATTTGATATTTACATATTTACTTACCATTCCTGATATACTTTATTTCTTTGTGTGGAAATAAGCTAATATCTAGTGCCCTTCCATTTCAGCATGAACAGTTTCCTTCAGTGTTTCTTATTTAGTAGCGAAGGTATGACAGCAACAAGCCCTCTCAGTTTTTGTTTACCTTGGAATGCCTTAACTAATACTCTATCTTTGAAAGATATTGTAAAGGATATGGAATTCTTTGTTGAATTTTTACTTTTATTTTCTTTTACTTTTGGTTCTTTAAATATGACACCACACTGTTTTCTGGCCTTTATGATTTCTGATGAGAAACCAACTACCAATCTTACTGAGGATCTCTTGTACACGGTGAGTCATCTTTTTCTTGTTGCTTTTATGATTCTGTCTTTATTTTTGGCAGTTTGTCTATGACATGTCTAGGTGTGGGTCTCATTGAGGTTATCCTGCTTTGATTGGAGTTTATGTTCAGAATACTGTTTTTCATAAAATTTGGACAATTTTCAACCACCATTTTTTCAAATATTCTTTTAGCTGTTTTTTGTCTCTGTTTAAATTTAGAGACTGATTTTGTATATGTTGGTCGACTTGATGGTGTCCTATAGGTATCTGAAGCTCTGTTCACTTTCCTTCATTCTCTTTTCTTCGAGTTCCTCAGACTAGATTATCTCAATTGAATCATCTTCAAATTTATGGATTATTTTTTCTGTTAGTTCAAATCTGATGTTGAGACTATATAGTGAATTTTCTATTTGTTACTGTATTTTTCAATTCCAAAATATCTACTTGGTTATTCTTATATTTCTAGATCCTTACTGATATTCTTAACTTGGTGAGGCACTTTTTTTCTCATGCTTTACTTTAGTCCTTTAGGCATGATTTCATTCAGGTATGTGAACATATTGCAGTTGCTACTTTAAAATCCTTGTACAATTAGTTCAAAATCTGGGCTTCCTCAGGGACAATTTCTGTTTACTGCTTTTTGTTTGTGTTTTATTTTTGTTTTCTGTGGATGGGCCATAATTTCCTGTTTCTTTATGTGTCTCATTTATTTTTTAAATTAAAAATGGAACATTTAAATAGTATACTGTAGCAACTCTAGAAGTAACTCCTTCCTCCCCAAGGTTAGTTGTTTTGCCATTTGTTTTTAAGCAATTTTCTTGGTATAATAATTCTCCAAAATCTATATTTTTGACATTTGTGGCCACTGAAGTTTATGCTCAGCTTAGTGTTCTGTGAGTGACTGAACAGAGATTTCCTTAAAAGCCTTGAATCTAGCATTTTCAGAGGTGCTCTGTGTATTTATTGGGTCATGCCTTAATGCTCTGAAGTTTGTGAATTTTTCTTACCTTTCCTGTTCATGAAGAGTCTCAAGGCCGGCCATAGCCTTTTATAGTGTTTTTCCTGACCATACATGTGCTTGGCCTGCCCAATTTCCAATATGGCAGAGCTTTTCATGCCTCCCAGGGATATGTCATTCACTAGACTTTCCTTTTAAATTTTATGTCTAGCCTCATGTTTGATATCACCAACTCTAATGGCTTGTTACTATATAATTGTTTCTCATTGTTTTCAGCTACTGACTTGGGGATAGGACTTTTCCCACTGAACAAACTCTGAGTGAGATCAAATAAAGACAAGCCTTGTGAATGGGGCTTTTCCAAGGAACTGTCACACAGGTCAAATATCAACAATCCTTGAGGATGAGAGTTTTGGGGAGCTCAAAACCTGTTCTACTTTCTCAAATGGCTACTAGGCTACTGGTTCACACAACTACTCTGGTTTTTAGGTTGCTGTTTTTAAGGTTACTGTGGAGCTGAGGAGAGGGGTATGGGATAAGATAAATTAAAACACTACAAATCTCACTCTTACAGATAGTCATTCATTTTTTCCTGAATACACACTAACTGGATTTTTACAAGCTTTTGGTTAATTTTCAGAACTTTGAAAACGTTGATTTTGACAGTTTTTGCCTGTGGTCTTGTTGCTTTTGATGGATGAGTAGATTTTCAGAAATCCTTACACTACCATTAAAGAATTGTCTCTTGTTCTACTCTCCCATTATTTTGTTTGGAGTTTTTGTTTCTTTTGGCAACAAGACCTCAGGCATTCCAGTTTGTATGTTCTCCTTCTTCTAAGATTGCGAAGTGTTTTTCTCCTTTATCTTTTGGTTGAATTGAAAAAGATAGGTAGTACTCTAAATTGGCTTGCTTGTTTATTATTTTTACCATTGCAGCAAACATTGTTACTAGAGAACCACAAAAGTGTGATTGATCTGGATGGACTTTTATGACCAATTCTGTTCAGGAGCTGGGAGATGGGCAGCCATAATAGATTCAGGTGACTGGAGCTTGTAAAGCTGCATCCAAAAGAGAATGGTGAATGAAACAGATTAAAACAAGAGATTTCCGTTGTATTATGTCTCTTGTCAACTCACATACATATATCTTTCAACCTATACAAATCTGTTTTGAGTTGAATTGTACCCCCAAAAAGATATGTTGAGGTTCTAACACTAGAATGTGACCTTATCTGGAAATAACATCTTTGCAGATGTAATCAAGTTAAGAGGCGATCATACTGGATTAGGGTAAACCCTAATCCAATGACTGGTGTCCTTATAAAAAGAGAGAAATTTGCACTAAAAGACACAGAGGCACACAGAAACAGAGAGGGAACATGTGGAGAATGAGGTAGAGATTGGAATGATGTGTCCAAAGCCAAAGAACACCAAGGATTGCTGGCAACTACCGGAAGCTAGCAAGAGACAAGGAAGAATCCCCTCCTAGAAACTTTGAAGAGAAAGTATGACACCAAGACAACTTGATTTTGTATTTCTAGCCTCTAGAACTATGGGACAATACATTTATTTCTCTTAAGTCAAACTCCGTGTTAATTTGTTACTGCAATCTTAAGAAACTAATATAAAATATATAATTGATGCACTCAAAATAAAGCAACTTTCTTTCTCATAAAAAGAAAGAAAAGAAAATCCGTGTGCATTCATGACCTTCAGCTCTAAGTCCAGACTGGTTTCTTTCCTCAGTTGAGTGAGGTTGCTGCTGTTTTTGGTATGGGACCATATAACCCCCCAAAAAATTAAGCTTCCCCCAAATATATACAATATGTAACGGAGAAAGGAAAAAGGATGATGAAATATTTAAAAATTCAGAAGTAGAATGGCAGAATGATGAAGCAACAAAAAATAACACAAATACAGAAGATAAATTACAGTCTAGGTTCCCTTAGAAAGGCAATCTGATTACTTCTGGTTCTGGTCTTCGATTTAGAACAGAATGATTTGTGCAAGAGGTCTGGTCTCCTGTTGTCTTCTGTAGAAACATTTTATGGAGATATTCTAAGTGATTCCTATTTGACGGCATCCATATTTAGCTGATTTTTTTCTTATTGTTGCAGGACCATGACCAGATGATCATCTTAGGGGTTGACCAATTGCAGGCTGTCGTTTGCTCTCCTTTAAGTTTCTCTGGCTCTGGAACTGCTTTAAAGCCCTGGATACCTGCTTGCAGATTTGATTTCTGTGACTTCCATTAGGTTCTATCACATCACTGTTAAGGAAAAAATCTTTCTAAATTTAGAGTGTGCATACATGTGTGGTCAATGACTCTATACATGCTAGAATTTTATGTAACTGATCACAGACTCGTTAACTGACCAAAGTGACATAAAATCTGTAATTGCCCACTCATCAAAAAGAGAGTCCAATGTGCCCATCAACATGTCTACACACACAGCCCTTCACATTCTGTTGGTGGAGATTTGCTGAACTCATTTCTGATGATATCGGCCGCATTCAGAGTGGTATGGCCATAGACATGAACTTATTTCTGAATAACATGACTCTCTTTATAAAGCAACAAATACATTTAGGTTTGTTTTTGATCATTTGTAGTACTCTTTAATATCATTTGTGAAAAGCTATTTTATTGTACAGGGCCGTTACCAATACTGTTTTAGTAACTTAGCAAATAAACTTTCACAATTCCATTACCAGTGAGCCTTAATTTCATAGCTCCACTTTTGACTAAGACTACCGGGAAATACTAGGCAGAGATGCAAAACAGAACTAATCTACACCGGGGTTCTAGACTCCACCCTAGAGACTTTTACCAGGCTAATAAAGCAAAGCAAAGGTTGAGTAAGGCCTAGTCCCAGACAGTTTTCCATTTCCCTGGTTCCCCACAGTTCTCTACTTATTTCTCGCTATGTTTTACAGTTTGTGACTTTGCCTTTTGGAGTGCAAAGTATTTCTTAGATGAGAAGTCTTAGTACAGCAAGGGAAAAAATAAGTTTGAGAATTAAAAATAAAATTAAATCTGTAAATTCAGGTAAAACTTTCCAAAAAAGAAATAAAAGTCCATGAGGAGAAGGGGAAAAAGTGTTTAGAGGACGAAAGAATAATCTTCCTTTATCTCATCACTCCCCCCAAAAATAATTACATCAATAAATGCTATCAAAATGATGGTGGGGATCAGATCAAATAGGACTAAGTATCAGGTCAGAACTGCACTGCAAATACTGTACTTCCTGTTGCTATGGCAACAGGATGTCCTCTTTATGTTAAAGGTATTTTAAGAAAAGAAATGTACTCAAAAGAAGTAAATATATACAGAGGTAGGATGTGGAAGGGCCAAATGTTTTTTAGTGCTACATGAGGGATAATATGGAAATATGTTTACAAGGATGTTTGTCCCTGAGAATAGTATAGAGAAAAAAGGATTTTCTATTCATGCAGCTATATATCTATCTGTTTATCTAGCTCTCATCTGTATATCAATGTTAAATTAAGTTTCTATTATTGAGGCAAAATAAAGAAAGAGCCTTTAGTTACTTATATCCTCTTGCATTTCTTGCTGACTGTTGTGAGATTTTATGTTTTAATAATTCATGTGGATGTATATAATTGCAGGGTTTTGTTTGCTTTTGCTTTGTTCACTCAGTTGTTTGGAAAGAACCCTTAGAAGTCAGGCAAGCAAAATGTGCTTGCTCATACTTACAATGTTTCCTTGTCCCTCCCTTTGGTTACCATCACTCAAGAGCATAATTTGCAAACTTCTGAGATAATAAGAATTATTGAGGAACTAACTAGGGCCTTGCAATCACTGAGGACCTTGTCAATTAGGATCTTCCATGTACCCCAAATGAATCCTCCAGGTGGGATTTCACAACTGATATATTTAATGAGCCACAAAAATTTAAGGTGATGTTTAACTTCAAGGGAGTGTGGAAAGACTAGTTATGCATCACAGAAGGCATGTTTTTGTCCACTCTTTCTACCTCAGTTATGTTAATTTTCTTTGTATAGATATGCTTCATCTATATTTTTCCATTAATCAGTTGGAAAGGAACTAAGGGGGTTTCATAAGAAGTGATCAGCACTAGTTGTATTTAAGAAAAGTTTTGGAAAAATTAAGCTATGGCACATATATTTGTACTTTTGATATACTTTTTAGTATGTCTCTTTCATCAGGAAAATGGATATCTGAGTCCAGTATGTTTATAAACTCACTGAACATCTAATCATTTAAAATAATTTAAAATGTAATGGTTAATGTTAAAAATGAAGCACATAAGTAATATATAGAAGAAACATAGCTACTGGAAATAATTTTTATTTTTGGATAGTAAATTTTCTTTACTTTCCCCTCATAGTTACAAAAAGTTATAAAATATATCTGAAAGTCAAAATAAAGCATAATGAAGTATTTGAAATTTAGTTCCAATTCAGACACTCATGACAGGAGAAGTCCAATTAACTCTATATGTCTGACTTTTTTATTTACTTGTATTTACATCACTTTGGGACAATGATGTCTGACCTTTCTACCTCATTAGGTTTTAGTGAGGATACATGAGAATATGTTTTGGATATACTTTATAACCTACGGAACATCTTACAGCTATAAACAATGTTCATGATCTGACAAAATAAAGCACACAATCAACCTGAAAACATAAATTTCACACTGAAAGTTAACTCAGAGGACACTGAGATTTGAGTTTCATGTAACAGCCACTGGATAACATAGTCAATATTACTCTTCAATATTACCCTTAAATTTAGTTCTTAAATTGATACAGATATACTGTTAAAAATGAATGACTCTTGTATGGACTCAATAATGACTGGAGAGAACAAAGTTAAATTGAAATCCAGTGAAGACATTTCTTTTGGAAAATGAGATTATATGTGCAGGTGCTTTTCCTTCAGATGATCTAATGCAAAGATTTAATACTTGGAGATGCTCACAGAATAGAGAGCTGAGTCATTCTCAAATATTCGATAGAATTATCAAGCCTTTGGCAGCTGCTCAATTACTGTCAATAATTGGACTTATCTAGCACTAGAATATCAGCTCACATCCTTGTAAGCTCAGCCTCTGTGATTCAATTCTCTACTGATCTGCTGGCAGCAATAGTTAACATGTCAGACTGTTTTTCACATATGTTTACAGGTCAGAATATATGAGCTTGGAAAATGTTTCAGTACTATTTTGAGGATATCCCATCCAGCCTTTTGATTTTAGGTCTATTCATATATTTTTAAGAAAGCAAAAAATGGCCACACAACTAATAGCCTGAGACAAAAGGTCTTACTACTGTGACAATCTGGTCATTAACAAAATAATATCCACCACACTCTTAAAAGGAACAATTTGAGTTAATGGATTATGACAGAAGCAATATTGTTTACAAAATAATGAAATGATAAAATAAATTAATGATTAGTCTGACATGCTCTAAACTGGTTGTTCTGTGGTTAAAGCTTACCGTCTCCTCATCTGAAATACACATAGTATATAGGAATGTAAATTATACCTGCTTAAACTGAATGTCTAAAATCTTTGTATGATAACAATAACACAAAATCACCTCAGCAGGTAAAAATATATCTGGTCTCTCACGTGGAATGTCTCTATTGTTTTAATTAACTAATGTATCTCAAACAATTTTAAAATTGTCATGTACATAGTTATAGAAAACAACAATATTTGTAATAGTATAAATGCATAAGTAATCTTAATGCCAACAAATGATAAAATGGTTAAATTTATTTACTGAAATATTGTAAGAACATGAAACACTTTCAAAATTCTTATATGAGATTACATTAACAATGTATTTTTTTAAAAGATTTATTATTTATTTATTTATTTTTGGTTACGTCGGGTCTTAGTTGTGGCATGCGGGATCTTTTGTTGTGGTGCGCAGGCTCTTTGCTGCGGTGCACGGGCTTCTTTCTAATTGTGTGCAGGTTTTCTCTCTTTAGTCGTGGCACACAGGCTCCAGGGTGCATGGGTTCTATAGCTATGGTGCGTGGGTTCCAGAGCATTTGGGTTCTGTAGTATGTGGCACGCAGGCTCTCTAGTTGAGGCGCGTGAGCTCAGTAGTTGTGGTGCGCGGGCTTAGTTGCCCTGCGACATGTGGGATCTTAGTTCCCTGACCAGGGATCACACCTGAGCCCCTGCATTGGAAGGCAGATTCTTTACCACTGGACCACCAAGGAAGTCCCAACAATGTATTATTAAGTGATAAATATTCTCTCAGACAAAGCATAATGAGATAATACTGAAAGAAAAAAAAAATTCTACTACTTATCGTTGTATTGAGTGTTTATTTTCCATCATACAATTCACTTTTTGTCTCAGATTTCTCAACCAACAGGTTACTTTAAAAATCAGTAAAATAGAAAATATTACTTTAAAATAAAGACTTTTTAAAAATTTAGTATTTACAGGTGCTCAAGATCCTACATACATTTTAAACCACTAAAGATATGTGTAAGCTTACTAATATAATTGAACTATTTTAGATATTTTCTTAAAATATGATTTAATACTGCACTTGTTCAAAACTAAAAAATATCTTTCAACATTAACTTCTTTCTTATTAGTTCCCAGGTATAGGTATTATGGCTATTGGACAAGGCACATCATATTTGTTATTGGTTGGGAGCATATATTGTATCTTGTTGGATGGCACCCAAACTTATAAGGTATTATCTCTAATTTTTGAGATGTATCTCTAATTTTCCTATATACTATAAAAGCCACTGCTTCTCTATGATGGAGTACACAACAAATTCAACGGATCCCATGAGCATTTTCCCACAGAATTAGTCATTTTTTCCCTCTAAAACAAATTATTTGGACAGAAAATGTGTAGAATATAATCACTGGTTATGAGAAAATGTTTGATAGAAGATGTCTGTAGATGATCGTTCTGGCAGAGACAGGAGACACAGGAGCAGCAAGTTCAAAACCAGGAAAAACAAATATTTTATAGTAGTCAAATGTTCTTTCAGGGATACTCCAATACCTGCTGGTGAGAAGTCTACCATGGCCCAGTATCAGCAAAACCTACAGAAGGAGCAGGCTAAATCACCATCTCCCAATCTTTTGCTGAAAAGTGTCCATCTACCTACTTGAAAACTACAAGCTAAATTTCCATCAACAGATGCATGGGTAAAGAAGACGTGGTATATTTATATAATGGAATATTACTCAGCCATAAAAAAGAATGAATTAATGCCATTTGCAGCAACATAGATGGACTTAGATATTATCATACTAAGTAAAGTAAGTTAAACAGAGAAAGACAAATATATCATATCACTTATATGTGGAATCTAAAATATGATACAAATGAACTTATTTACAAAACAGAAAAAGATTCATAGACATAGAAAACAAACTTATGGTTACCAAAGGGGGAGGGTGGGGGAATAAATTAGGAGTTTGGGATTAACATATACACACTGTTATATATAAAATAGATTAAGAAAAAGGACCTACTATATAGCACAGGGAATTATAGTCAATATTTTGTAATAACCTATAAGGGAAAAGAATCTGAAATATATATATATATATATATATATATATATATATATATATATATATGTATAAATGAATCACTTTGCTGTACAGCTGAAATTAAAATACATTGTAAATCAACTATAATTCAATATAAATACATACATACATACATACATACATACATACACACAGTGGGGGAAATAAAGAAAACTACTGCCCAAGGGTCAGGCTTCTAATTTAGCACACATCTAAGGACTGGCTGCAGTCCTCCTCAGAGAGCAGGGAAACCAGGAGACTTCTCCCTTCCCATCCCCTCGAACCAACTTCAAGTCACTAGTATCTCCCTGGAAGGAGCTTGTACACATTGGTCTCTGCAGTGATTTTTTAATTTTTTTTTTTGGATTTGAATCAGAAGCAACAGCAAAAAAAGCAAACTTTTAGAAATGGGGCTACATCAAATAAAAAGCTTCTGCTCAGCAAAGAAAACCATCACAAAATGCAAATGGAAAAAAAAAAGATATTTGCAAGCCACATAGCTGATAAAGTTTAATATCCAAAGTATACAAAGAATAGGAACTATAATAATTTAATACAAAGAAAATCCCAAATAACCTAACTTGATTAAAAAATCAGAAAGGAACTGAATATGTATTTTTTCCAAAGAAGACTTAGAAATACTCAACAGGTACCGGGAAGTCAACATCACTAAGCATCAGAGAGATGCAAATCAGCACCACATTGAGACATCACCTCATACCCGTTAAAATGGTTACCATCAAAAAGACAACAGGTTAAAAATGGTGGAGGGGAGGTACACTGTTGGTGGGAATGTAAACTGGTACAGCCACAAGAGAGAAGAGTATGGCAGTTCCTCAAGAAAGTAAATTAGAACTACCATTTGATCCAACCACCCGACTTCTGGTATATTTCCAAAAGAACTGAAACCATTTTCTAAAAGAGATATCTACATTTCTATGTTCATTGCAGCATTAATTCACAATAGACAAGATATGGCAGCAAACTAAGTGTCCACAAATGGATGAATGGATCAAGAAAAGGTGGTGTAGGTATACAATGAAAGATTATTCAGCCTTAAAAAGAAAGAAATCCTGTCATTTGTGACAACATGAATGAATCTGGAGGACATTATTATGTAAAATAAGTCAAAGAGAGAAAAAGACAAATTCTGCATGGTATCACTTATATAATCTGTGTGTAATCTAAGTAAAAAAAGAAGTTGAACTCCTTGAAACAGAGTAGTAAAGTGGTTCTCAAGGGGTTGCTGGGGGAAGAATGGAAATTGGGAGAGGTTGGTAAAAGGGTACAGACTTTCCGTTATAAGATGAATGATGTCTGTGATTCTCATGTATAACGTGGTGACCATAGTTGATAACACTGTACTGTATAATTAAAATTTACTAAGAGTGTTCTCACCAAAACAAAACAAAACAAAAACAAACAAAAAAACCAAACAGACAAAACAAGAGGTAAACATGTGAGGTGACGTATACGTTAAAAAAAAAAGTCTTCCTTGGTTTTCTGTAACAGCTTCATAGATGCTTGACCCTAGTCACTGTTACAAGGATTCTGTTTCTTCTTTTCTTTATGTTCCTCCTTTTCCTTTCTTTGTCATAAATCAAGAAGACAATAGAACTTAAATTATCACCCTTGATTGTCTTAAATAAGAAGTTCTAACACTATATTTATATAAAATTGATGTTTCTGCTTTAGGATACAGCAAACTTGGGAACATTTGCCCCTTGTAAACATGACCTAAATGAATCATTAATGACATTGGGGAGATCTCCTGCTAAGAAAATAAATGATCTGCTTTCTGCTGAGTTGGAAGCCCTGACTTTTGGTCACAGGCAAGGTGAAAGGATCAGGCATCAAATAAGTTACTTGAAAAGAGGAGACTTTTAGAATTTCCAAGAGGAAGATTTATTTTGTTTTATTTTTCAATAATTTCAAAAGGTCAGTATCAGGAATGCTACCAGCCACTGCAAACATTAACAAGAATGGCTGTAGTGTAACACATTATTTGAGGAAATTTGGGATGAAGGTCAAAGAAGAAAATATTTTATTTAGTATTTGTTTCACAACTAATAATACAACATCTTAAAATTTTACTGAAAATGGCTAATACCATATGGAATTAGCAATATCAAAATATATACAAACGATTTTGAAAATCTCTCTTGGCAAATGGTAAGGTCAGTACAATTGGCCTCTTTCCAAGATTTTACTACTACCTTCAAAGATTTTACTGGTATCTCCAAAGACTCTACTGGTACACAAAACCTTTTACTTATACCTCAGAATCTATATAGAACTCATCTCTGAAAATATTTTCTTTAAATATTTTAAAGGCATTTTTATAATGTAAACTTATTTTATACTGTCATATACCATTTTAAAATTTAGATTTCCTGTTATTTTTATGGATATATGAAGAAAATGCCTTAAAATTCTTTATCCTTTGGTGAAGTCTTTTGTCATTTCTTACAACCCTTTGAACATGGTACTTCCTATAGGTGCATTTCAAAATATTTCTTGTAATCTCAGGTTGTTATTATTTCATTCGAGTGTCTATTTACTCTATGAAACATACACTTGCCGATTAATTTATACATACCTAACTATTTTTTAGATATTTTAAAACAGGTTTCTGATCTTTAACTTTTGTATCAATAGGCTTTCATCTTTCTTTGCTACGCATATACATTTTCTCTAGTTTTGGCATTTTTATTTCAGGAATGCATTGAATTCTTGACCCAACTTGCTGAGGTTTGGTTTTGACATCTTAATTTTATTTCATAAAATCAGGTAACTTCTGCTTTTTCTTAAAAGTACTATGATTTAAAATTTTTGAAAATATATTCTTTTAAGGAGAAAATGTCAATGTTCTATAGATAACTGTCTGTCACCATAACCATCTTTGCATGAGAGCAGACATCAGATATCTGCAGCATAATATGAAAATCTAGAACCTGGACAAGGAAAGATTGAGAAGTGTATAATCTTAAAGTAATATTTTTAGAACAAGTAAGTGAGGAGAGAAAAATATGTAAAGAAAAGACAATACAAATGCAATAGCTCTATGCAGAATTATTTTATATCAACTCAGTAAAGGCTAAATTTCTTAGATGATAAAAAAAGAGAACCAAGGTATACAAATTAACAAAATATGTTGAAACATGTAGTCAATATTGTGAGATTTAGAAACCATATATATTGATCTCCTAAAACCCTTGTATATTCCTGAGTGACAAGAGCACCAGGACCATCTCTTGTTCTATTGAGGCAACTTGGGGTGGGCTCCTGGATCCGGTCTGGTCACCAGAATAGACCAAGCCATAGATAGAAGCTTTGAATTTTCACCGCACCCATCCCCATCTTCCAGAGAGGGCAAAGGGGTGGGTGATCATGCCTTTGTGATGAAGTTTCCATAAAATCCCAATAGGAGGGTGTTTGGGGAGCTTCCAGGTGGCCAGACACTTCCATGTACCTGCAGGGTGATGTACCCCAACTCCATGGAGACAGAAGCTCTGGTGCTTGGAACCCTCCCAGACCTGGTCCTAGGTATCTCTTCATCTGACTGTTCATTTGGTTCCTTTATCCTATCCTTTAATGAACTGGTAAATGTAAATAAGTGTTTCCCTGAGTTCTGTGAGCTACTCTAGCAAATTAATCAAACCCTAGGAAAGGGTCATATGAACTTCAGATTTATAGTTGATAGGGCAGAAGTTGGGGTTGACATTGGCACTTGGACTTGTGATTGGCATATGAAGTGGGGGACAGTTGTGTGGGACTAAGCCCTTGATCTGTGGGATCTTACACTATCTTCAGGTAGATAGCATCAGAAGTAAGTTATAGGACACCCATCTGGTCTCCAGAGAATTGCTTGGTGTGGAAAAAACCCACACACATTTGGTGACAAGAAGTGTCAGAAGTGAAATGTTCTGTGTGAAAGTAAAGGAGACACACGGGTGAAAAAGTGGGTAGTTTTTCTCATACAAATGCAAAGCCGAGGCTATATGCTAATGGTTTAGATTCTAAGTAAACTGTTCTTTTCAATACACCTCTCTGCCTTCTTATTAGGCCACTCTAAATAGAAACAGAATCAAGAGTCAAGCAGACACTTGAGCATTAGTAAAACATTCTTGAAAAGATAACACAAGGTAGTAGAAACACCACAGAGAATCGTTTCCCAACAAATGACAGTGGACAGCTTTCTGTATTAAAAATTGTCAATTCTGAATGTTAGATAAAGGTTTTCTACTGCATTGCATTTGAAGCTTTCTGTGTTATTTCTAAATGAAAAGTAAAGTCACATACTCAGTTCACATTGTGATTATAAGGTTAATAAATCATTGATAAATTTCCATTTTAGAGCAGGTTTGCCTTGATTCCCACAAATAATATAGTGCTTAATCTCACCTTTACCTCAGGCTGATTGCTAAGGGAGGATCAACTACTTGAGATCAACAGAGACTCGGGATTAGTGAAGAAATCTAAACAGCTAACTTGGTCTATGTGTGTCTTGGAAATTGTGCTGCTGAATCAGTTCAGCTTTTATTTTGAAGGTACTGGATCAGCCATGGTTTAGTCAGAAGAGAAATCACACTAGGAATTTTACAGGGCAGGGGGGGTTCATAGAGCAACATGGCTTTATAGGAACTGAAGAACTTAGAGAGCAAACAAGGAGAACTCGTCTAAGTCAGAGACGATAAGTAATGAAAAGAGAGCTGGGGAAAGAGGTGGTTTAGCAGAGGCCAGGGGTCCTACGTGAGGGGTTGGTGCTCAGATCTCTGAGGAGGAGATACCCCGTGGCTGTTGTCTGTGCCCACAGTGAAGGGTGATGAGGCTGATTCTGGGGCTGGCAGAGGAAGCTGGAGATTGGACCCAACTCTCTTCTGGAGCAATACAGACTTAAAAGGAGAAAAGCAAAAGGGAAAATAAATTAAAACACCAAACAAACAGGAGACAGGTTCTTCTCCCCTCCTTCACCTTTCTCTTCAGGGCCTATTACTGTTACTGGCATGGGTGTACAGACTGAGAAATATTATTTGTAATGTTGTAGTCCCAGCATCTCAGAGCAGATTGTAAAGGATAAATTTAAAGCTGAAACACCACAAGTAACTGACCAGCAAAATTACTAACTACCAAGTAATTTTCAGGGGATTTTGATCTATTATTTTAGGTGGAATATCTACTGAGGCCTCCAGGTTTCCTGGTGAAAACTAACTTCAAGGTCATGTTACTAAATTTTTTTTTTTTTTTCTAATGGGAAATACACTGAATAATAATATAAATTGATGCTTTCTCAGGAATGATCTTTTTTTTTTTTTAAATTAATTAATTTATTTATTTATGGCTGTGTTGGGTCTTCGTTTCTGTGCGAGGGCTTTCTCTAGTTGCGGCAAGTGGGGGCCACTCTTCATCGCGGTGCGCGGGCCTCTCACTATCGCGGCCTCTCTTGTTGCAGAGCACAGGCTCCAGACGCGCAGGCTCAGTAGTTGTGGCTCACGGGCCCAGCTGCTCCGCGGCATGTGGGATCTTCCCAGACCAGGGCTCGAACCCGTGTCCCCTGCATCGGCAGGCAGATTCCCAACCACTGCGCCACCAGGGAAGCCCCAAGGAATGATCTTTTAAAATAATTTATTATTAATGTAGAATGAATACTTTCACATGGTGGAATGATTTCATTCCATTGATTTAAATTGGAAACCAAATCCAATGTGAGTGTGACGACCTGCTTTAGAATATGCCCTTTGACATTTCTGTATGCATTTCCTTATATCCTCAGTAAAACATATAGCTTTTCTCATTTCATCCTCTCCTTTACAAGGAGTAGGGATTGTAGGGCTAAATAAGGTAGTCTTAAAAGAAAATTTTTCTCTTGTGTAGTCTGCTCTTAACAGTTTGTTTCAGTTTATGTGTGATTGATCTTCTTGATATTTTAAAATCTAGCCTGAAGAATAGTCTTATGAATGCCTTTTATTCATGAAAAGAAAACAAAAGTAAAAAAGAAGAAGGAAACTCTAGTTTTCTCTTGTCCTGACTCTATTGCCATTGTCCAATGTTCAGCTGTACACAGCAAAGCATGCTTAACTTCAGGGATGTTTTGCAAATTTCAACACATCTGCTTAAAAAGTATTTTTAACAAATACTATTTTCAATTTGGGATGAAATGCTTTTAATTCAGTGGCAAAAATCAATATATAAAGCGAACACATACATGAAAATCAAACTAATTTTCTTTGTACCTTTTGTTACAAACTTTGCTGAAGATTCAAGTAATATTCCATATTTTAAAATTTTTTTCTGAAAGGCTGAAATATTAATAATTCTCTATCTGCAGTTCTACATCTGTGTCTACCATTTTCATTGCTGTTACTTGGATCTTGCAACAGAGATAATTTCTTGTATGTATCATCTAACACTAATTTATACTTAAAATGTTATGATTGCACTTTTATTCAAGAATACTTGATTTACAATGTTACATTAGTTTCAAGTGTACAGCATAGTGATTCATTATTTTTACAGTTTATACTTCATTAAAAGTTATTATAAGATAATGGTTATAATTCCCTGTGTTTTACAATATATCTTTTTTGCTTATCTATTTTATACATAATAGTTTGTATCTCTTAATCCCATACACCTAAGGTGCCCTTTCCCCATTCCCTCTCTCCACTGATAACTCCTAGTTTGTTTTCTATATTTGTGAGTCTGTTTCTGTTTTGCTATATACCTTCATTTGTATTATTTTTTAGATTCCACATACAGGTGATATCATACAATATTTGTCTTTCTCTTTCTGACATTTCAGCAAGCATAATACTCTCTAGGTCCATCACATTGCTGCAAATGTTCATACTACCCAAATCAATCTACAGATTTAATGCGACCCTTATCAAAATACCCATGACATTTTTCACAGAACTAGAAAGAATATGATTGCATTTGAACATTTGCAGAGACTCTGTATCATAGACTGAATATATGTGTTCCCCAAATACATATGTTGAAACCCTAAAAACCAGTGTGGCTGTATTTGGAGATGGGGCCTCAAAGTAATTAAGGTTAAAGGAGGACACAAATGTAAATGTGGGAACTTGAAACAGTAGGATCAGTGTTCTGATAAGAAGAGAAACCAGTGAGCTTTCTCTCTCTCTCTCTCCACATGTAATACAGAGGAAAAGCCATGTGGATCATAGCAAGAAGGTAGCTACCTACAAGTCAGGAAGAGAGCGCTCATCAGAAACAGGATAAGTACACTTTGATTGTGTACTTCTAGCCTCCAGAACTGTGAGAAAATAGATGTTTGTTATTTAAGCCAGTCAGCTTTAATATTTTGTTATGGCAGCTCAAGCTGACTAGTACACTGTGGAACACAAAACAGGGCCACTTCATAGATGCAATGCTATACTGCACCTTGTAAGCTTAAGTAAAGTATCCAAATCTATATACTTTATAAAAGGAAAAGCTAGAATTGTATACTAATCTATGTGAATTCTACTATGAAAAAATGCCCCTATCACCCTACATTACTACAGCAGTTGATGGTGCTCAAATCACAATAGCCTATATTGAGAGACATAGTCAGGTAAAATGCTCATTGTGTGATCTTATGTAGAGAATTTTTGTAAGAAAGAAGTAATATGTTTTCTTAAAGGAGATGAGTCACATAAAAAAAAAAAAAAGAAGTAATATGTTTTCAAAAATTATATTTTTAGTTGTTTCTTAAGATTAAGTTTTTGATTTGATCACATTGAATCTTGGTATACCATTAAATGTATTTGACAAAACATATTCAGTGTATATATAATAGGTAAATGTTTAATATTAAAATTTAAAATATCTCCTAAAAATAAATAGGTGAAATGAAAACAACCAATACAAATAAAATATTATGAGCACATAGTTCCTATAATGAAAATGCAAATGGAAAATGAACATATGAAACTATTTCAAATCTTATTGTGAATTAATAAAAAGTAAACTAAAATAAAATATATTATTTATTCACCCATTGCTTCATCAAAAGATAAATGACACATAATTCTGACAAAGGTATGACAAATGGATATTCAATTATTTATGGTAAAAATATAAATCAGAACATCATTGTAAGATAATTGAGTAGTGGTTATGATGTTTTACAATGTGTTTATACTTGACCAAGGTTTTTATTTCTAGGAATATTTTCATTAGAAATAATTGAATATTTACAAAAGTATAATGTAAAATTATTAATTTTGCATTGATTGAAAATCAGAATGACTTAAATGACTATCAAGGGAATGGAAGTAACTTCATAAAATGGAAAAATACTTAGCCATTAGAAAGAATGAAGTGTATTTATACATACTATTCTAGAAAGATCATGAAGACATATTTGAAATAAAAAATACAAAATTATATGCATTGTATGACATCATTTATATGTTCAACTACGTATGTGTATATAAACAAATTAAATGCATTGAAAAGACGTGAAAAAATGATTTTGATTTTCATTAGGAGATTTAGAATGGAGTTTATTCACTAAAATTTGGTCCTCTAGTACTTCTTAAAATTAACTGACAAAATAAATGAATTTAGGATTTAAAAAACAGCAATCAAAGAGAATGTCACAATCTCATACTTTAAACTCACAAGATGGAAATCAAAATCAGAAATGGAATGAAGGGAAACTTAATCTTGTCCTTCCCCAACTCTCCACCCAAATTAAGATATTGGAGTGATGTCTTAATCTTGAGAATCCTCACAAATGACAGCAAATTGTTGAGAAGCTGCCTCAGAGGATATTTTTATCCTTTCCATCTCTGGCTAGCAGAGAATGAAAATGACTATGGATGAGATTTGTACTGACTGAGAGGCCCATATGGGGTTGAAATTTTCCAATAAAAGCATGAATTCCAGGAATTTTAAGTGAATTATGGAAACAATTCATTTAATTCAATGAATATGTTACATATATTATCAATTCATTGAATTATTAGGATATCCCACTCATGAATTTAGATTTTACCTTTGTTTTGTATGGTGAATCCTTTTAGATTCTTGCCCTTCAAAGTTTGACTATCAGACCAGGAACACTGGGGTCACCCAGGAGCTTGTAACAAATGTTGACTCATGGGCACGCTTCTTTACTTTAGCAAGATCCCCATGTGATTCCTAGGACATTAATGTTTCAAAATATTATTTTAAAGGACTTTAAATATTATAATGCTACATTAGGAACAGTTCTGTTAAGAATGCCTACCGAAAGCTGAGGTGTCCCCTCTCACTCAACAAGCATTATTTTTGAGGTTGATGGGGGAGGAAATAGGATTTAGGTGAGGAGTAGGGAGAAAGAAGAATTACTCTAAATTCTATGAAAAATATCATGTTAGCAAGATAAAAAGAAAGGTTTGACAACGACATAAACAGTAAGATAAGCATAAATTAAAGAACATAATTTGCAAAAGACAAGTGACTCTCTTAGCCAAGAATAAATCACCAAATGAATAGAAGAAAATATTCTGCAAGTGACTTGTAAGTACTTAATACAAACATTCATTTATGAAACAGAAGTGTAGAAACCTGATGGTACTACAACACAGTAAGATGAAAATGGGGGCCGAAGAGCTATGGAAACAAACTGAAAAAGAAAATTACAACAACACAGAAATAATAAACGTATTCTAAATAGCACAAAACAGAGCAGATGTGGTTGAAAATGGAATCACTGACACAGCTGAGAAAAGACCTATTAAAACTATGTGAATGGAGAGGAAAAAGTCCAAGATCAAAGCAATTAGATCAATCACAATAGATGTTCCAACAGAGAATTACTGTCATCTGCAAAGTAGAAAATCCAATAGTATTAACAAAAATCATTCATCCGAAATGGATGAAATTTTCCCGGAAATAAAGTTTTAAATATATCAGCAGAACAATAGAATACCCAGTGTTCCAGAAACAATAGTTGCAGAAGAATTTGTCCCCAGAAATAGTGGCTGATGTCACTGAAATTGCAGAACTAAGTATTGCCTGGCCTACAAGGAAGAGATGAAGGTTATGTACAAGGAGGAAATTCAGGGTAGCCTTAAACTTACCCAAGGAAATGTACAGTGGCAGAAGATAATAGCACAATAGCTACAGAGCTCTGAATGAAATAAAAAGGAAAAGTGCTACTCAAGATCTATATATCCAGGTAAGTTATCATTCAAGCATGAAAATATTAGACTGTCACTTTCTATATCAAAATAAAAAATAAAAGAAATTAAAACCATCAGTAGGCCTTTCTCGGAAAAGAAAAGAAACAAGCAGAGGGACAAATAAACACATCTTTTTGACAATTAAGCCAGTCAAGTAACAGATGAAGAAAGGAATTGTGAGAATCCAAACCAAATAAATATAGACTTAGCATCTGTGGTTATGAAACTTTAAGTGAAAATGCACACATTATGTACATCAGTAATGAAGGCTTGGGGTATAAAAAAATGTCCAAGATGTTATGGGGTGTGCTATTTCAAGTTGAAATAATTTAACCCCCCAAACTCTCAATAGTTTTTACGTTTTCCTAAATTTTGAGATATCTCAGGGAATAAGAATACCTTAAGAAAGGCAAATATTTATACAAATACCATTTTAAACATTTAATTTGCTTTCTTTTTTCTTTTAAATTCAACCAAACTAAAGTTATATTAAAAGTATAACTCATAGTATGACCCCTGTTTTAAATAAAATACCTTGCTTTCTTTTATTCTTTTTTCTTTCTTTTGCTTTCTTGCTTTCACATCTTTTCTTTCTCTTTCTTTCTGTTTTCTAAAAGCATAGCAAATCATCTGGGATGCTCTTTACTTAATGGTTAAAATGTGATTTCCAGCTTTCTTTTGTGTGCTTAAAGTTGTTCTGGGCATGTCTTTATGTTGCTTATTTTTTTAACAGAACAGTCATTATTAAAACAGAAAAAGATCTGAAAGAATGCATATCGAAATTTAAATATCACTATTGGTTTGAGGAAATTGGATTGAATGTTGACAGAAAGCAAGAAGAAAAAATTTTAAATTAATATTTCATAATGTATATACTACTCTAACAAAATTATTATTGGCATAAGTATCTATTACTAACGAAATAGAAATTGTTATTAATGATATAAAAAGTGTTTTTTAATCCTTGTGTTTTTATATTTATTTATTTATTAATAGATCTTTATTGGAGTATAATTGCTTCACAATACTGTGTCAGTTTCTGTTGCACAACAAAGTGAATCAGCCATATGCATACACATGTCCTCATATCCCCTCCCTCTTGAGCCTCTCTCCCATCCTCCCTATCCCACCCCTCTAGGTCATCGCAAAGCACCGAGCCGATCTCCCTGTGCTTTGCTACTGCCAACTATTTTATATTCCGCAGTGTGTATATGTCGACGTTACTCTCACTTCGCCCCAGCTTTGCCATCCCACCTCATGTCCTCAAGTCCATTCTCTATGTCTACCTCTTTATTCCTGCCCTGCAACTAGTTTCATCAGTACCATTTTTTTTTTTTTTTTTTTAGATTCCATATGTATGCATTAGTATACGGTATTTGTTTTTCTCTTTCTAACTTACTCTAGGTCCATCCACCCCACTACAAATAACTCAATTTCATTTCTTTTTATGGCTGAGAAATATTCCACTGTATATATGTGCCACATCTTATCCATTCATCTGTTGATGGACATTTAGGTTGGTTCCATGTCCTGGCTATTGTAAATAGTGCTGCAATGAACATTGTGGTCCATGTCTCTTTTTGAATTATGGTTTTCTCAGGGTATATGCCCAGGAGTGGGATTGCTGGGTCATATGGTAGTTCTGTTTTTAGTTTTTTAAGGAACCTCCATAATGTTTTCCATAGTGGATGTATCAATTTACATTCCCATCAACAGTGCAGGAGGGTTCCCTTTTCACCACGTCCTTTCCAGCATTTATTGTTTCTAGCTTTTTTGAAGATGGTCATTCTGACCAGCATGAGGTGATACCTCATTGTAGTTTTGATTTGCATTTCTCTAATAATTAGTGATGTTGAGCATCTTTTCATGTGCCTCTTGGCCATCTGTATGTCTTCCTTGGTGAAATGTCTGTTTAGGTCTTCTGCCCATTTTTTAACTGGATTGTTTGTTTTTTTGACATTGAGCTCTATGAGCTCTTTGTATATTTTGGAGATTAATAAGGCCCCAAATAGCCAAAGCAATTTTTAGAAAGAAAAATGGAGTTGGAGGAATCAGGCTCCCCAAATTCTAACTATACCACAAAGCTACAGTAATCAAGACAGTATGGTACTGGCACAAAAACAGAATTATAGATCAACGGTACAGGATAGAATGCCCAGAGATAACCCCACACACATATGGACACCTAATTTACGACAAAGGAGGCAAGAACATACAATGGAGAAAAGACAGCCTCTTCAATAAGTTGTGCTAGGAAAACTAGACAGCTACATGTAAAGGAATGAAATTAGAACACTATCTAACACCCTACACAAAAATAAACTCCAGATGGATTAAAGACCTAAATGTAAGACCAGACACTATAAAACTCTTAGAGGAAAAACACTCTTTGACATAAACCACAGAAAGATGTTTTTTGACCCACATCCTAGAGTAATGGAAATAAAAACAAAAATTAAAAAGTGGGACTTAATTAAACTTAAAAGCTTTTGCACAGCAAAGGAAACCATAAACAAGACAATCCTTGTGTTTCATAGATTCATGAAATTGTCTGATCCCCTACAGAGACACTCTGGAAAACCCATTGATTATACAGAGCTCAGTTTTTTGTTTTTGTTTTTGTTTTTTTAATAATAAGCAAGGAAGGTCAACATCTGATGGAGTTATCCCTATGTATTAGTTGGAGAAAGTTTAGAGAAGAGTATGCATAGAGAAGGAATTGATCATATTTTCATATTTTTGTAAACCAGGCAAGTTGCTAGATCTGTCAGAAATCCTTGAAATGTTTGAACTTGGATGAAATTTCTGTTAATTTATGTTGAAACAGGTGTTTGTGTGTAGTCTTACTTGGGTTCTGAACAATATGCTGCTAAAACGGTTTGCACTGGCATAGTATCATACTCCATAATTATACAGAGTTGATTTCTTGAGAACCATAGTGTTTGTTTTGTAAATTACGGTTTCTGTGCATTTTTGTCTAGCCTATATTTAATATTTTATCTTATATCCTAGATTATCTCTGTTGAATACCTTACTTATGAAATAGAGTTCAAGTAACTACTGTCTTTTCTTCTGGCACTTTTAAACTACTAGGAGTTTTTCTTAAGCCAAAGTAACTTGTAAAATATCTCTTTGTTGAGCGAGATAGTGGAGGAAAGAAAATAGTAAAGCAATATATATTTTCTGAAATATTCTCAAGTTATTGTTGGATAATTTTATTTCATTGGATTGGAATGAGCATTTACTGGGCAAAAACATGTTACTTTGTTTTTCTTTTTTAAATAAGGGACTATATATAACAGTTTCCCTCTCCTTGTGCTTTTAATAGGTTTATTCTAACTTTACTTTCTTATATAATCCTCAACAAATAGTTGCTTCAAGAGAAATATGTATTCAATCTTTGTATTAACCTAGAGGCTCAAACTAATGCTAAAAGGTAGCAACCAACTTGAGTCTTCAGCTATACTTGGACATGTGATGTTATAAGAAAATACAACCATATGATATGTATATAGTATTTAAATAAGAGGAAGGCAATTTTTGTCATATTTTACTTTTGATTAAAAATAAAATTCCATTTTGGTTATGTATGTTTTACATAGATTTCAGTTTAGTTTTTCAAGGGCGTTAGTTATAATTACTGCAGATTGAGGGTTTTTTTTAATTTTGTAGAACTAAAATGCAACTATTATTTTTGGTAATGTATCTAATCCTTTGTAAAAAATGTATCTTCCTTAAAAAGTTAGATAAAATAAATATTATTTTGAGTATGTTATTTATCTTTACTCATTTGAGCTCTTGTCACAAAAATCTCTTGCTTAGTAAATAGATACATTTTTATTCAAATGTGAAGCAAACTACCTATTTTAGTTTAGATTTCTGTTGCACAGCCCTCTTGCTACCAACAAAACATTCTTATGCAAGCGGGGCCTTTTTACACAGCTGTAAAAAAAAAGGCAATTTAGAGGAAATGCTAACCATTGTACAGAATGGTTGTTACTTTGTTACCCATGAGATAAACCCATGGCTGGTTTGTACATCTGTATATTGTGGAAGTTCCCAAAGTGACTTACAAGGTAAGTGGTTGTATAACATGAAGAAGATAGTTACTAACTTCACGATCTCACTACCATCCACATTTATTTCTCTGTTTTGTTACACTTCTTTGCTCTTTTATTTTCATCTCTTCCTTTTTTCCCTTCCTTTTTCTCCTTCCTTATCTGTTTGTTTTTCCTACTATATCATATATAAATTGGCTTATCATTGAAATAGTAGCAAAAAAATACATATTTTCCTTCTTAAGTGCAAAGCAATGAAATGGCTTATTTGAACTCAGGTAAAGCTGAGGAATCACTTTTCTATTCCAACTGATATCATCCGTCCTCACATTTCTGTATGTGTGATCCTTTAAGTCTTACAACACACACCTATCTGAGCACAGAAGAGACAGTTAATTCTGTGGTATTTGAATGAGTCTAGTGGGAAGTTGAGACTGGAAGCTGTTGTTTGCAAAGTTTCTATCGCAGACTCAGGCTTCCTTCAGATCAGCTCCCTAAGAACTCAGGATAAAAATTTAGCAATGCTTTTATCTGATTTTGTTGGAATTGTACCTCTATGTTTTTTCCTCATCTAAAGTATGAGCTTTTTGTGAAAATCTTACACACCATGCTCATATCTGCATCCAAATGACTAGTACAGTACCTGAACTATAAGGAAATTATTTTTGAATGAACAATTTATTTCCTATTATCACTGTGGCATCATAAGCATCAAGAAATAAAGAAAAAAAAAAAAACTTAGAATACTTGAGAGGATCCTTCCCTTTAGAGTGCTCCTGGATCTGAGTTCAGAAAAGCTGCTTATTTTAAATCTACTCCATGTCTTCTTAGGATTCTTGTACTATTTATTTTATCATCTTTTCAGAGAACATCCGTAAGCTGGTTAGATGTCATTCAAAAGTTAAACATTCAGGAACCAAAGCATTACTCTCTTGGGCACATCTTCAAATGTCTCAATCTCATTATCACTGATTCAATACACTTAAGTGTATTTCATGAAAGCAAAGAAGGGGAGTTTATCACTCAGACTCTCACTCTGGTAAAGCTTGAGCAACAGGATTATATGGCATTGAAAATATTTTATTCATTCATTCATTTATTTGCTCATTCATTTAATTTTTTTTAAAATTCATTTACAGATGCTGCAATCTTTCTCACAGACTAGGCATACTTTGGCTTGTCAAATTACAGCAGAAAGGCAGAATTTTTTTTTTTTTTTTGTAGAAACTTCAATGTTTTGACAGAATCATTTTTATTTTTTGGTAAGATTATTTAGAAATCAATTTTGTATTTGACACAGTCCTTTGTAGTAGCATAGGAAAATAGAGGAGAAAAATGGTAAGATGTATTTAAAAATCCAGCGGCAATTACTTACATGTGCTTTACAAGGAAAAGCAACTGGACTTTGACTTGTTGGTGTTCTAATAGTGAGAAAAGAGGAAAATAATGTTGAGACTTCATATAGTTAAGTTAAATGTTAAACCTGAGCATCTGAACAAGTTTTTTGTCTTGCCATCTTACTAAAGCGACTTTTCAACAGCAAGTTCCATAGTATTAGGTATTCTGAAGAAAATAATGCTAGCATGGTTTATTGAGCTCCATAACATATAAAACTGATATGAACTGCTTCTTGGTTTGAGAATTCAAAATCATTTGTTATTTTATTTACTCTTTATTTGTCCATTTGACAAGAGGTTCAATTTCTCATTCCAGTACAAAGGATTGTACCTAAATGCAGGATTTTGAAATCAAACCGGGAGTTAATACCTTTCCCTATACCAATTGACAGAGGACTAAAATCTGAACCATGGGTTATTGGTGTAACATCCCATTCATGCTGTTCCCCCAGGGCTTAGAACTTTAATTTACAACGAACTTAGTGAAAATTACATGACTACTCTAGGTGTGCTGTTGCCAGAGAACTTCCTTGTATAAGCCCTACGTGTACTGAAACCAGTCTTCTGTTGGAAAGGCTCTGGCTTTATATTAAGCTTAAGTCATTAACCTAGACTGTTTCCTTCCTGATTCACCTTGATTGATGACATACTAACATCACTAACAAGTCTTTAATTTCTAGAGAGGAAGGAGGCAGATTTCTGAGAGTTGTAAGCATATTGATAACCTATATTCCAAGCAATGAGATTGGCATTGCCTGGGTCTTTGCAGGTGGCATTATCAATGCGTTCACTGAAAGCTCCAGCTGTCTTCTCACCCTGCTTTTGCATAACTAGAGATGCCTCAAATTACTCTTTTAGGCATAAAAGTACAGTATGCTGCATGTGTTTTAAAGTTTTCACATTTGTGTACATAAAGGCTGGTATGTTAAGTGACTCTTCAGCAGACATACCTTTGACCTCTAACTTGGTTGTCAACTTGTGAAACATGCTACTAAAGACCTATGCACTAACTGGGCCCGTGAGCCACAATTACTGAGCCTGCGCATCTGGAGCCTGTGCTCCGCAACAAGAGAGGCCACGATAGTGAGAGGCCCGTGCACCGCGATGAAGAGTGGACCCCGCTTGCCAAAACTAGAGAAAGCCCTCACATAGAAACGAAGACTCAACACAGCCATAAATAATAAATAAATAAATAAGATATAAACACTGGGTTCAATTAACTGCCCATCCAAAAAAAAAAAAATAGGTTAAAAAAAAAAAAGACCTATGCACTGAAATAAAAAACTCCTTTTCAAAGGAATAAAATAATATTATGAATTAATATTTCTCTTATATATGCATAATTATATATTATAAATTTTATATTTATTATTAATATTTAATAATTATGGCTCTCTACAGTTAACCATATTATCATGTCCTTTTTTCACTCAAAAGTCATCACATCAGTTTTATCAAATGTAATTTAAAATAAACATAAGTTGGGGATTCCCTGGCAGTCCAGTGGTTAGGACTCTGCCCTCGCTTTAACTGTCGAGGGCCCGGGTTCAATCCCTGGTCGGGGAACTAAGATCTAAGATGTCACAAGCCACACAGTGCAGACAAAAAAATGATAAATTAATTAATTAATTAAGAAAAGTAAAAAAATATAATCCTTAGAAAGTTTATGTGATTTGATTAATATGCCTCCAATTTAGGTTTGATTTGAAAGAAGTCTCATTAAAAATATACAAGAAAATATAGTAAGGTTTGCATGTATAATTGCTAGCAATTGGCCTTTTTTTCAGTGTCTTTGATGACATCATGCCATTTAGTGTTAATTGGAATCACAAGAGAAGTTTGATTGATGCCGAAGAATTCCTCCTGACAACCATGTTGCACCCCAAATCATCACGACTAATGATTGTCATCAGTTGTAGGCTAATATGGCTAATGATCAGACTTGTGGTCATGAGAGACTGAACTATTAAACACACTTGTATGTTCCCTGTGAAATATTTATAAAGTTAACATATGTTCAATATGTTCCACTTTATAAGAAAGTTCCTAATGTATGCATAATTAAGTAGTCATGACACTATATTTTATTTCTGTAAATGGGGTTCAATTAAAGTATTCTATCATCTCTTTTGGCTGATAAATCAGCATGAGAAAGACCCACTATAGGCGAAACAATAACAAATAACAAGGCCTTTTACAAAATGTTGATTAATTTAAAAATCTGTATTAAAAGACTACTGTGAATCAGGCATTTAGCTCGTTTTACAGTGCTCAAGACCCAATCCCTATATTCCAATAGTTTACATTGGAAACCTGTAAAACTGTAGACCTGGAACACAATAGGACAACATGGAAGTGATATTTTGTGTAGAAGTCCATTAATTTGATACGTTCTAGTATTATTTAGGCAGTCATATATTTCACATGTCAAGTTAAAGCACTTGGCTAAGGTTCACTTTTTATTTCCATTTGTACATTTTAAATGAAGAGCAAACTTTTGGAAGCTATGCAAATTTATAAAAATAACATTCAAACTGGATAAATGTCACATATTTGCCGTATTCTCTCTTATGTCATTTTCATGCGGTCCTTGAAAAGGTCTAAGAAACTAAGAAAGAATACACTTTGCTTTCATTTTATAAACAAAATTTTAGCACACTATGGAGTATTTTTTGTCTGTTTGTTCTTGAAAAAGAAGTTTTAAGATCTATCTTGATCCTATTAACTTCTCAGTCATTTGTAATCTTGATCTTGCTTTTTTCTCCTCCTCCCCATTTTGTTGAAAGTGTACTTTTTGAGGTAGGCCTCACAGATCTTTTTAACAAGTCCAAATAAAACTTTTACATTCTCAAAAACTTTAATTTCATACTACAGTTAATACTTTTGGTCTTTCAGTTTTAAGTTCTTCCTTCAAATATTTGTTAATTTAAATACAAATATGGTGTTTCACTCAAAGGAAGATCAAGAGTGAACTAATGAGAAGTATGACGTGATGATGCAAATGGAAGGTGATTTTTATACGTGTTTATCTTCATAAATTTCAATTATCATCATGGCCGAAGAAGAGCTATCTAGTACATTATAGTATTTGTATACAGGAAAAATATATTAGGTACTCTATCAACATATACTGAAAGAAGAATAAATGGGAAAGGAAGACTTCAGGAATGGCAGCAAAAGGAACTCTGAAAATATTCTTCTTTATAGAAGAAAAAATATATGGCAACCACCATCACAATCAAATTGGCAGAACTGAAAATTTAACTAAAGACTAAGGACAACTAGTCTTTGACAAAGTTCAACATCCTTTTATGATTAAAAACTCTCAACAAATTAGGTATAAATGGAACATACCTCAACATAATAAAAGTCAGCATTAATGTAGGTTTGTGTGACAAACCTACACGTAACACTGTAATTAGGTGAAAGGTGAATGTTTTTCTTCTAATATCAGGAACAAGGGTGCCCACTCTTGCCATTTCTATTTACTTATAGTATTGGAAGCCCTAGATAGAGCAATTAGGCAAGAAAAATAAATAAAAGGTATCCAAGTTGGAAAAGAAGAAGTATAATTGTCTCTATTTACAGATGACATGATAATATATGTAGAAAACTCTAAAGACTCTACCAAAAGATTGTTAGAACTGATCAATGAATTCAGTGAAGTTGCAGGATACAAAAGCAATATACAAAAATCAGTTGTGTTTCTACACACCAATGATAAACTTTCTAAAAAAGAAAAAAAATCCCATTTACAATAGCATCAAAATTAACATAATACTTAAGAATAAATTTATCCAAGGAGGTGAAATCTGTACACTATAAAACTATAAAATTTTGATGAAAGAATTTGAAGAAAATACAAATGAAGGGAAAGCTATCCCACACCCATCGATTGGAAGGATTAAAATTGTTGAAATATCCATACTAATCAAAACCGTCCACAGATTCAATTCATTCTCTATTAAAATTCCAATGGAAATTTTTACAGAAATAGAGAAAATCCCAAAATATTTATAGAATCACAGAAGAATCAAGTAGTCAAAGCCATCTTGATAAAGAAGAACAAAGGTAGAAGCACCATACTTCTTGACTGAAAACTATATTACAAAGTTACAGTAATTAAAACAGCATGGTTGCTATTTACTAAATATTTGTGCCTCCCCCAAAAATACATATGTTGAAATCCTAATGTTTAATGTAATAGTATCAAGAAGTAGAGTCTTTAGGAGGTGCTCAGATCATGGAGATAAAACCCTTATGCATAGGTTTAGTGTTCTTATAAAAGAAACACAACAGAGTTTCCTACTCCCTTCCTCCACATGAGGTTACAAGAAGTCTGTGACCTGAAAAACAGCCTTCACCCAACCAAGCTGGCACAATGATATTGGACTTCCAGCCTCCAGACTGTGAGAAATAAATTTCTGTATATTTGTAAGCCATCCAGTCTGTGGTGTTTTGTTACAGTAGCACAAACAGACTGAGGCAATAGTACTAGTATAAAAAAAAAAAAAAAAAAGAATAGTAAGCCCAGAAATAAATGCATGCCTATATGGGCCACTAATCTTTGATGAGAGCACTAAGAATACACAAGAGGGAAGGAATAAACTCTTTAATGAATGGCATTGGGAAAACAGGTTTTCCACATGAAAAATAATTAAATTGGACCCTTATACCATACAAAAATTAACTCAAAATAGATTAAATACTTAAATGTAAGTCCCCCAAACATGAAACTCTAAGAAGAAAACATAGGGGAAAATATCCTTGACATTGAACTTGGCAATGATTTTTTAGATTGACCTGAAAAGCAGAGGAAAGAAAAACTAAAATAGATAAGTAGGACTACATCAAACTTAAAAGCTTCTACACAACAAAGAAAAAAACAGAGTGAAAGGCAACCTACAGAATAGGAGAAAATATTTGTAAACATCTATCTGTTAAAGAGTTAATATTCAAAATATATAAGGAACTCATACTACTAAACAGCAATAAATAAAGTTAATTAAGTAATTAAATAACTTGCTTAAAAATGGACAGAGTATCCAAATAGATATTTTCCAAAGAAGACATACAAATGGTCAACAGGTACATGAAAAAATACTCAGCATCACTAATCATAAGTGAAATGCACCAAAAGTGTAATGAGATAACACTTCACATCTGTTAGTATGGCTATTATCCAAAAGAAAAGAGATTTAAAAATTTGGGCATTGTGGTAGAGAAAAAGTACTAGCGATCTCACTTTTAGGTATATATCCAATGGAAATAAAACAACAAAAACAGGATCTCAAAAAGAGATTTACATTCCCCTGTTTATTGTAGCATTATTAACAATGGCCAAGATATGGAAATAGCCTGTGTCCACTGATAGATAAATGGATAAAGAAAATATGGCATATATATATATGGCATATATATATGGCATATATATATATATATATATATGGCATATATATATATATATATATATATATATATGCAATATACTGTCCAGCCATGAAAAAGAAGGAAATCCTGCCATTTGTTGCAACATGTATAAACCTAGAGGACATCATGTTAAGTGAAATAAGCCATATGAACAAAGACAAATACTGTGATTTCATTTATTTGTGAAATCTGAAAAACTCACAGGAGCAGAGAGTTGAGTGGTGTTTGCCAGGGGATGGTGGCTAGAAAAAAATGGGAATATATTGGTCAAAAGGTACACATTTCAGTTATAAGATGAATAAATTCTGGGGATCTAATGTATAGCACAGCATTAATACTGCAATATATACTTGAAATTTGCTAGGAGAGTATATCTTAAATATTCTCACAACACATAAAAAATGGTAACTATGTGAAGTGATGGGTGTGTTAATTAATTATTGTAGTAATAATTTCACAATACATATGTAGATTACATTATCAGGTTGTACACCTTGAAAAATCTATATGAATTATGTTATCCACAGGGCATTTGTCAAAACAAAAAAAAAATCAGCAGCAATTGTTCAACATTGCCACTTCTTATGGTGGCATTATAAGTTGGGAATAACAAGATCCTGATCAGAAAATATAAAAGGCAAAACTGAAGAATCAGAAGAAAATAGAGGGCTTTAAAAAGCTCTAATATATTCCTAGGACTCTGGAAAGTTATGCACATGTGCATTGCCTTGCAAATGCCCAAGAAACACCTGAGAAGACCCTGCTCTTTCACCTCCAGCTGAATCTGAGCCTCTGTACAAGAAGAAATTAAAGGGTTAGATAAGTTGTAAAATGCCTGTTGGAGTGTTGTGTGTCCCAACACACACACACACACAAATTCGTCAGCAAAGACTGAGGCACTTATTGGTTCCACTTTGAAGAGAATGTATCCAATCATTAGGTCGCTATTAACCTAGATCTAGGAAAGGCTTCAATGGTTGCACACAATAAAGGATATATACTTTTTATAGAATTAGTCCAAGAAAGTCACTGAACAAATAACAAGAAACAATAAACAGCAGCAACAATAAACGCTGGGGTCATGGGCTGAGTTCCAGAGTTACCATATTATACTATTTAAGATGCCCAGTTTTCAACAAAAATTATAAGACACACAAAAAATTTAAAAAGTGTAGCTTAGACACAGGAATAAACAGTCAATAAGAACTATCTGTGAGGAAGTCCTGACATGGAATTATGAGACAAAGAATTTTAAACCACTATCATAAACATGTTCAAAAAGTAGAGGAAATTATGTCTTAAAAATAAAAGGAAAGCATGAGAATGTTGTTTCACTAAATAAAATATAAATAAAGCAATAAAAATATTTTAAAATAACTATATAAATTCTGAGTTTAAAAGTAAAATAATTGAAATTAAAAATTCACAAATGGTTCAATAGCAGATTTTTGAACCAAAGCAGAAAGAATCCCCTAACAAGAAGATAGATCAATTGAGATTATTTAGCCAGAGAAACAGAAATAAAGATAAGAAAAAAAGGTAAAACCCTCAGTGACCTCTGTGGCACCATGAAGTTTATCAACACATGAAAAATAAGATTCATAGAGGAGAGGAGTAAAGGGAGTAGAAGAAATATGACTGGAAAGTTTTCAGTTTTGGTGAAAAGCTTTTATCTATGTCTAGGAAGCTTAACAAATGGAAAGGAGGATGAATTTAAAGAGATATAGACCTTGAGATCTACTGTACAGCGTAGTACCTATGGTTAACAACACTGTATTGTATGCTTAAAGAATTTTCTATGAGGGTAGATCTTATATTAAGTGTTCTCATCATAAAAAATATAATAATAATAAAGAAGACCAGAGAAAACCTGGGGCTACTGGACACATTTATGGTATAGATTGTAGTGATGGTTTCACAGATGTATACTTATCTCCAAACACATCAAGTCATATACATTAAATATGTACAGCTTTTTGTATGCCAATCATATCTAAATAAATTTGTTTAAAAAAGAAGTGCAGACCTAGACACATCATAGACAAACTGTCAAAAACCAAAGAGAAAATATCTTGAAAGTAATAAGAGAAAAATGACTTTATGGTATGTGGATTTTATCTCAATAAATAAGTTATTGAGAAAAGAATGAATGTGTACAAGAGACCATAAAAATAGAAAACATAATAAAGAAAAAGTGTTTACTTGTAAGAGTTACAAATATTAATGACATTTTTTAGTAGCTCAGAATGTTATTTTCAGTCGGGATATCAATCAAAGAATGACTGAAGTACTAATCAGTTCAACTTACAATCAATAATTTCTGAATTCACCTCAGTTTTCTTTGGCTTTATAGCGATACTTACTAATTTCCTCTTGAGTGATAGTCTCTTAATTAGGTACTTTCCTCAGCTCTTTGAAGACTGCTCAGAAAGAGACAAAAGAAATGAAAAGCAAGTAACTAACATGTTTAGAAATAGATGGAAAGAAAATGTATTTCTTTTAGAAAAGTGTTCTACTGAACTAAAAATGGAATAATGAGATTCAAGGATTTTTCCTACTACCTTACAGTATGCTATATTTTCATGGTAAAAAGGTTTTGAATTAGTCTATTATATCATAAGCAGCAAGAAACTCTCTTTCAAAAGTACCTGGAAGCTTTTCAACATGGAAATGGAGTCTAAACATAATATTTAGAAAATAGTTGCTTTCCTCCAAATGCAACCAAAATACATCTATCTTTTAACGACATACTGCATTAGAAGTTCCCACATTTTAAAGAAAATTTCCTTTTACAACTATATATTCTAGTAGCCTTGAGGCACAAATATGAGAGACTATTCTACAGATTGAATTAATGGCCAATTCTTAAGCTGTCTTTGACAATTCACTGGACATTCACAAAGGAAACTGTACCTTAAATTTTTTTAAGGACAAGTTCATTTTTATGAAAAATAGAGACAACTTATACTTTTGTTCAATGTTCTTGTTGTGAACAGCAAAATCCTAGAGGCTGCAATAACATACTCAAAGTTTAAGGTTGAACACTAGATTAGATTTTAACATCAGACCCATGTATCTAAAAAGCCATGGAATTAAAGTAAAATGATAAGTATATATATATTCTTAAATTTACAAGTATTTTAAATAAGAGTTTCTGTGGTAATTAAACCCTCTTATTTCCAAAAGAGTAAATTGAGTTGAAATCTAAATATTTACTTATAGAAAATTAGAAAAATTGATTATTTCTACACACTGGAAAAAATGCAGACACTTTAAAAAATATTCCACATAATTTCTGGTGTTAATTTTTCACCATTGAGAGATGGTGTTGAGATCCTTTCTCAACTAAATGACTGTTGGGCTAGATTAGCTAATTTCAAATTTATTTACACCGTGTTAAAGATATAACCATTATTTATTTATTTATTTATTTATTTAATGTATAACATACCACCCAAACTTAGTAAATTAGCTCTTCCTCTCTGGGCTTGGAGTTATTTTGTGGAATGGTTAACACACCAAGAAGATTGAAATCAGTAAGTATGGAACCTGGTATGGTGTCTCCTTCAGGAAAATGGTGTAGAAAATTAAAGTCAGCCAGGACACCACATACACTTGTTCCTTCTGTGGCTAAGCAAAAATGAGCATTCAGTAGTACCTGGGGCTACACTGACATTTCCACGGTAAGAGTGAAGTCTGCCAGCGAAGTCTTAAGGGAATTCAAAAAACAAAAAACAACAACAACAACAAAAACAGTAGAAGCTCCACTATTTGAAGAAACTGTAACATGGAATAAATGGGTTAATTTATGTAACAACATAACAACAAAAGTCTTAGTCAATTAAAGCAGCAACTATTTTATTTAGCTCATAATTCTATCAGTTGGCTACTTGTAGTCATGTGACCACAAGACCCTTAGTGCCAACAGTCACCAAAAGCTGGGAGAGGTGAGAAACAGATTTCTCCTCTACAGTCTCCAGAGGGACCATGGCCCTGCCAACTCCGAGTGAAACTGATCTTTGACATCTGACATCCAGAACTATGAGATAATAAATTTCCATTGTTTCAAACTACCAAGTTTCTGGTAATCTGTTGCAGCACATTTAAAGCTAACATAGATTTTAGTACCAGGAAGTGGGGTGCTTCTGTAAAAAATACCTAAAATGCGTGGAAGTGGCTTTGGGTTGGATAATACATAGAAACTGAAAGGATTTTGAGGCATATGTAGAAAAAGCCTAAATCGTTTTAAAGAGAATATTAGAAATATGGATATTCAAGGTAATGCTATTGAGGGCTCATAAGGAAATTAGGATTATAGTATAGAAACCCTACATCATCCCTGAGAATACATACATCATTACAAATGAAATCTTGGTAGAAATATGAAAGTTAAAGGCTCTGACCGTGAGAGCTCAGAAGGAAATGAAGACCATTATTTTGGAAACTACAGAAAAGGGATTCTTCGATATAAAATGGCAGAAAATGTAGCTAAATTGGCATTCTACATTGGTGTGGACAGCAGAACTTATAAGTGATGAACCTGGATTTTAGGATATTTCTCAGCAAAGTGTTGAAACTGTGGTCTGGTTCTCTTTTACTGGTTATATTAAAGTATGAGAGAAAAGAGATGGAGGGCTGGTTAGGGAAAAACAATCAGGACTCGATGATTTGGTCAAATTTCAACCTATTCAGATTGCAAAAGATGCTAAAAATTGGAGATTAACTGTTAGGAAAAACATACTATGGAGAGAAGATCAAGGGATGTTGGGACAAACTTTTGCTGGTACTGAAGAGATTAGGCATGTGATTCGTGTATCCCATCAACCCTCTCTGCAGAAGCCAGGAATAGATACAAGATTACACAGTAAAGATCTGTGGATGACTCTCTTGTGTAACGACACAAATCACTGTGACATAACATAGAGACCCAAAGGTTTTGTTGAATGGTATACTAGCAGAAACTCTGCCAGCTTGGACTAAAAGGGACAAATACAGGAAAAAAAAAAAAAAAAAAGACAAAGATGTGAGACTTTTGAAATTCTACAGGCAGGAAATGGGCTGAGAGAACTAGTGTTTGCAAACGTGTACTGCCCTTTAAGAAGAAGGACCACCATTGCATTTTGGGAAATGATAACTGTTTTCTATTTTCTTAGATCCATAAGGGGAGAGGTAATTTGCCCAAAATGTTTTATACCCAGAGTGTCACTCATATCTGTTGTAAGTGATTTAAATTTGCTGGAATTTGTAACACTGAACTGATGATACTTAGGTGAGATTTCAGACTTAGAATTGATGCTGTAATGTTTTGACATCTATGCATCTCTTCCACCTGGCTACTCCTGACTGATACCCTTCTATAATAAACTGAGAATCTAGTAAAATACTTCTCTGAGCTCTGTGAGTTGTTCCAGCAAATTAATCGAACCCAAGGAAACCTCTGGTTTATAGACAGTTGATCAGAAGTGCAGGTGACAACCTGGACTTTCAATTGGCATCTAAAGTGGAAGGCAGTCGTTAACCTGTGGAATCTAATGCTATCTCTGGGTAGATAGTGTCAGGACTGAGCTAAATGGTAGAACACTGAGCTGGTGTCTGAGAATTGCTTGGTGCTATGGAAAAAACCCACCCCCGCATTGGAAATTGGTCTCAGAACACATTTACTTCTGTGCCTCTCTCTCTCATTCTTCTTCTAGTATTCCCAATTACGAGTATGTTACTCCTGTTGTAGTTGTCCTAGAGTCCTTAGATATTCTGTTCTGGGTTTTGTTTTTGTTTTTTTTTTCAGTCTGTTCTCTTTGCTTTTCGGGTTGTCTTTATAGATATATCCTCTAGCTCAGAATTCCTGTCTTCAGCTGTGCCCAATATACTAATAAGCCCTTCAGAAACATTATTCACTTCTGTTAGTGTTCTTTATTTCTAATATTTCTTTCTGGTCTTTTCTTTGGTTTTCCATCTCTCTGCTCACATTGACCATCTATTTTTTCTACCTAACAAACATCCCTGCCACGTCCACTTCTGATTCTTGCTCTACCTCTTCAAATTGTGTTTTTGCCTTTTGGTATGCCTTGTAATTTTTTTCTTGATAGCCAGATGTGATGTACTGGGTAAAAGGAACTGCTATAAATAGGCCTTTAGTCATATAGTGGTGAAGTGTGGGGTGATGGGGGAGCATTCTACAGCCTATGGTTAGGTCTGAGTTTTTAAGTGAGCTTATACCTTTGGACTGTGAATTTCACAAGTTTTTCTCATTTTTTTTTTTTTTTTCTTCCCATCTACCCAACCTCTTCCCTTAGGTGATAGAGGATGGCTAGAGGGGGCTAGAGTTGGATATTTCACTTACCCCAAGTTAGTTAGGCTCTGATAATACCTGAGTAGGTTCATCTCTGATTAACTAGTCTCCCTTGAGGGCAGGCCTGGTAAGAAGAACAGAATGCTCTTGTGTATTTCAAAGTAGTTTCTTTTCCCCTTGCCGTTCAGGAAGCCCAATTTCTTTGACTTTACTGTGGAAACCTGGTGGAACACTTAGAGGTGCATCTCACAATATTGTGGGTCCTTTCTTATCACTGGGTCCCCTTGGAGTTTTTATCTCTCAGAGTTGGCTACACGCAACTTCCGGTGATTCATCAATTACAGTTCAAGTTTTCCTACCCCAAGCACTGACTCCAGAGTCAGTTTCCACCAGCAGTTTCCTGCTCTGGTAAGCTGTGTCTCTCTATATTCACCTCTGTCCCTCCAGTTTTGGTGGCAGTAATTTGCTCTGGGTCCTCCCCTTTCTTATGGATCCAAGAAGAGTGGTAGACTTTTCTGTCTGCTCAGATTTTTACTTGTTAAGATGGAATGGCAACTTCCAAGCCCCTTACGTGCACAGCTGATAACTGGAAGTCATGAGCTTTTTTTACAAAAATGTCATGAACTTTTTAACATGGAAGACATGAGCTTTTTTAAAAAAAATAATGTATTGCCTCTGTTTTAAGAATATTACTTTTTTACTAGTCCTTAATTTTAAGAATTTTAATTCTTAATTATGTATATATTATGTAATTGGATACTTTATTTTTAAAATTTATTTTATTTTATTTATTTTTGGCTGTGTTGGGTCTTTGTTGCTGTGCTCAGGCTTTCTCTAGTTGCGGCAAGCGGGCTTCTCATTGCAGTGGCTTCTCTTGTTGCAGAGCACAGGCTCTGCAGGCTTCAGTAGTTGCAGCGCATGGGCTCAGTAGTTGTGGCTCACAGGCTCTAGAGTGCAGGCTCAGTAGTTGTGGCGCACAGGCTTAGCTGCTCCGTGGCACATGGGATCGTGCCTGATGAGGACTTGAACCTGTGTCCCCTGCATTGGCAGGCGGATTCATAACCACTGTGCCACCAGGGAAGCCCTAATTGGATACTTTAAAACTATATTTAATAAAATTATTCATCATTAAAAGCAATGCATGTTAGAATTGATCCATAGATTTTCCTATAAAATGTTAATTATGTTTTATAGTAGGACAAACCTGAGTTGTTGATGTAGCGCAGGATAGGATAGTGTTTAAAGAGCTCAGACTGTAATGTAGGAATGCCTCTACTCATCCTCTTCATCAGTAATTTCCTAGTTGCATGATATCGGATGAACTATTAACCTCTCCCTTACTAAGTTTCCCATATATAAAATGGAGTTAATGTTCCTTGTTATAATTTAATAAATCAATGTGTGTGAAGCTCTTAAAATAATTTCTGTCTAATAGTAACACATTATAAATGTTATCTATTATTTCATCATTTATTCTTTGCAAATCAGTAACAGGTATTATACAAATATTAGCTTGTATTCTTATAGCATATCTTCTGGTAGCTAACTAGTAACATTCTTCATGAAAGGTTTTATTTACTTGCTTATTTTTCTTTAGTTTGATTTAATAGTGAAATCAGTGCTTGATTTTGAACTAAAACATTTTTAGATAAATAGAATTTTTAAGACTCTTAAATTATGTGTTTGTTTTGTATATGTGTTAAAACATATTCAATGTGTTTATATAGAAAATGAATTCCTATTGGTTAATTAACTCCAAACAACAATAAAAACACATTTTAACTATTTCAAGGACTACTTATGGCCAAAAATCTGTGGAATACTAAATGGAAAGAGAATGAGAAACAGCTCAGTTACCTTCCATGAAGTTTCTTATTTAAATACACATGTACTGAGTGACCACTAGTCACTCACTACTTCCTTCCTAGCTCTTTGCTCTAGCAATCACCATTCATTACATTTGAGAAGATAATAAAATTTTCCTTAAAATTTGACTTTCGTGGACACTTCGGATTCATATTTTGTTATAACTTCAAATGCAAGGAAAAGCAGCATGCTTGCATGTTTATATATTACCATACTAACAGTTAATTGGTTACTTGCAAGTTATTTATTTAAATTTAGATAGGTAACATTTCAGTCATAACAGTTTTGGTATAGTTGTAATTATTACCATTATGATAATCATATAATATTGCTGTCTTGTTAATCACTCTACTTGTCATGAACTACTACTTTAACGAAAGTCAAGAAGACAGTGATGTAATAAATTTGGAGTGCATATAACTATAACTCTGAACCACATGGAATGCTGGAATGTACTAATTTTTGGTTTTGGAAAACAAAAAGGAAGTGAATATAACTTAAAAAGCACGATGATTTTTATCACTTCCGTTTAAAAAAATGCCTTGAACTACAAAAATAGCAGCTTTGAGTAAAAACATTACATGATACAATGAGTGCTGTGAAGATGTTAACACCTTTCTGAACATACTGAAGAAAATATATCATTTCTGCACACTGAGGAATTTATGATATAATTTAAATTGTGATTGATTAAATTGAATACAGTGAACTTGACTCAGTAAGAAAGTTCAATGTATATAATTTGACACTTTATACTTCCTAGCAGGATCTCAAATCTGGGCAAATTTTATGGTTAAATGAGCACTTAAATCAACAGTTTTTTAATTTGTCAGAAAAAAAAAAGAAAAAAGTTAATCATTTTATTCTAGTCCATTTTTAGAGACTAAATTTTTTCTAGTAATGTGACTTTTATAGCAAATATTATCTGTATTTTCTATTTGGCTCATGAAATTTCCTCATTGTTACCAAGCAAAGGGGTCTCTGCCCAAATGGCATGCGCATAGAAGCCAATACTATGGGTATTATCTGAGGTAAAAAAATTCCCCTCTTCACATGCTTTGGCTGCATGATTTAAGGTTTTGTTCTTCTGTCTCTGAAAAACAACTCAGTATCTGGTTAGAAACAAGATAGGGTCAGTTTGGGCTGGTTTTGCAGTGACATCATCATTGAGAATAAATGGAAAATGTTTATGTTCATCCTTGAATAATTACTGATTTCTTTTGATTTACGTGTGTTAATTTAGAAAAGCAGATGAATACTCAATAAAGAATGAGAATTAATAGTTTTGTTTTCCAGTAATACAACATGGAAGTAAACTCATCTCATACAGGTTACCCCCAAGGATACCCAAGGTATCCCAAGTCAATGGCATCTCAAGTCAATGCCTATTCTTCCTGTTCAGGTTTAACAGCCTATTATAGGCAAGTACAGCCCCTCCCCGTTTAAAACCACCTGGGTGGAGGCCTACATTGCAAACTACCTAATTGTTTTTGGAATGAAGTGTTCAGGAAGGGAGGAGGGAGAAGAAAAGGAAGAGGTAGAAGTAAACCCTTATATTTGAAATGCCATCTAGAAGTTACTTTCCCCTCTCTTGAAAAAATACTTTAAGGACCTCTTTATTACTGTTACCTTTGTGTGCACAGTAACTCTAGATTTAAAATAATTTGAATTGTGATCTCTCGTTTTTTTGATCCTTTTCATGAACTTTAAGACCTAATGATGATGATTCAATATCCCACAGAAGAGGACCTGATGATTATAAGGAACAACAGCATCCAAAGCACTTGACTACAGACTGATATTTGACACAAGTAATATTAATCAAATGTATTTCACTTTTATCTCCTTGAACATTTAAGAATAGACAGAAGAAAATATAAATGAAAGAAGTTTTAAGGCCAGCAAAATATACTTTGGTTACTTTTGGACAAAGAGTGATAGTCTAATAAAATACATCAAGGGAAAAACACAAATCAAATACAACTTTCTCCTCAATCACAATATTTTAGCTTAAGCTACTTATTGTTCTTGAACCAATTTATAATTAAAGAGTTACCTGAAAATCACAAGCATCAACTATAAAACCATTTTCCAGGTGACATTTTCTATGGTGCTTGACTAAAGAATAATTTGATTCTTTCACCAATATCTCATCTTTTATGCTAATATTTGTTAAAGGTCTGATTTGGAATGTAGCTCTTGGTACAAATGTTACCCCTAGGAAGAGATTAAGAGAAAATAAGAGACCAAGCTTCATATTTTTAGCTAGCACCCATAAGTGTTAGTTTCTTGTGTATAATAGAAGGAATTATCCAGATAGGAGCCACAGATTTGCTAATGATCAAAATTCATTTTTACCATTGATGTAGAGGATCTACCTAAATGATAAAATAAAAACATATAGTTACTATATTCTCTAAGATAGTATTTAAGAGCTTGGTAGGCAACATGCTAGCTATTTAAAAGATAATGCCACCTCTGTGTCAAAAAAAAAAAAAAGTGCTATATTGGGATGATAACCTTGGCAGATGTCTTTGATATTTCAGCAATTGTATTAAGCAAAAACAAATTTTTTAAAAACCAAAATAATGTACTTAAAAATTTAAATTATTTTTAAAAGAAATAAAAAATTGATCCATGATTCAGCATACATTTTTTCACTTGAGAAACTAGTCTTTTTTTTTCAAGTCAAAAATAAAAAATTTCATGTGTGTTTTACAGTTTTATTACATGAATTTTAATTGCATTATTTTGTAGGTTATACAAGTCTAGGCTTGCTAGAATTGTATCTATCTCTGAATGGAAATCTCTATCTTTTAATGAAACTATTGTTTGTTAAAATTTTGAATAATTTTTAAATATAACTTATAGATGCAGTGATCTAACTTATCATTTCAACCAATTTAATATTAGTTGTAAATCATTTTCTATCACATAATACGTTGAAGATAAAATCCTTTCCTTGAAACAGATGCTCTTACTCCTTCAATTTGTTCATGTTAAAAATAAATGGTGAAATTTGGTATGTTTTCTTTTCTTTTTAAAATTTTTTAACTAAGATGAACCGATAATAATGAGTGAATGAAAAGTCGAGGACTTGAGACACATTTACATGTTTTGTGAAGGTCTGTGTCCCTTAAAAGGGGAAATGATTCTAAAGCAAACAAACCACCTCGTGATTTTGATTTAAAATATTCTGTTTAAAGTCAGTGCATTAGCAAAGAAAGAGAATTGCCAAGGACATCAATTAAACATTACAGAGTATTATAGTTAAAGATAAAATAAGTTATGTGTTACAGTAAATACATATTACTGCTAGCAAAATAAGTCTATAGTTCTTTGAAAAAAGTTAATTTATAAGCACACTCCAATCACACAAAATTAATGGATTGAAAAGTTTATCTCTTTTCTATTCCAGTGAATTTATCATGAAAGAATAGCCAATATTAAACCCGTTAATAAGCTGGGTATTAATATCACAGGACTATAGAAAATGAACCATCTTCAGACTAGAATGAATCATAGCCACATGAAGGCTGATATTTGCACTAAAAAGCACAATACCGATGCAGAGTCAACTAAACATTTTTGACCACGCGCTGCATATTTTGAGTAAGGCTGTGCTTATTTATTTTTGCATGAAGCTCTGTGCCTTATATTTGTATTTTTGTAATAATTTTATTTATATAGAATATTGAAAGCCTCATTTTATTTTATTTCATGTTAAAGGAGATGATCACGTGCCAAAATAGATTATCAGTGGCTTTACACAGTCAAGTTTTAGTAAATTATCATGACACTAAAGTTGTATGCATAAAAGTGTAACATTAAAGAAGAGACTCGTTGTAGTTGAGGCACTAGCTGGGTTGCATTTTGAAACTACCTTCCATTTATTTTGACACACATAGAATATAGGCTATCTTTATGTTTCATATTTTTTGCTAATATATCTTTGGCTGTGTGCTGAATTGCATTTTTCTGTTTTTGAAAAGACATGCATTGAAAAACATTATATAACATGCTGAATACTTACATATTCCAAAAGGCTCAAAAGTAATAACACACTTTTAAGATTTGAATGCTACTGAGCTAAGTTAAAAAACTGCTTGCCTTAAAACTGATTATTCACTACAATGGATTTAAGGAATTTTGAAATATCACATTAATTTTTATAACCTATTGTATTGTCTAGATACTCACAAATCTTTGTACAATGGAATGCATATTTTTCTAAAGTGATTTTCAGCAGCTAGAACATTCATAAAATGTTTTTGCTGAAATCCAGGATAGTAACATGGGTTTTGAATAATTCTAAAAATGTTTAGTACATGCAAACATAGAAAAAAGGCCTTTGTATAATAAATGGTCACAATTCTGATACTGATTGAAAGGAATTCACTTTACATAGTTGTGATGTCACATAGTCTCTAACCTTTCAAAATCTGGAGAAGATAAAACAATTTTACCTATCCTGGAGAGATGGCTCAGAGCAGGATATCTCATATTTCATGAATCATTAAGTGAAACACTGAAACAAAATCATCAAATATGATGTAGAAATGCAGAGTTAAGTAAACCAAAAAAAGTGTCCATGACTGGTCCAAGATTTCTTAGATACTTGATTTTACAATTAAAAATTTCTTAGATGGGTTTGCATATGCTGTGTTCCAGAATAATTTGATAATGTAGACTATTATCTTTTGCTTCCTTTAGAAGAAGAGATTTATTGAATGCAGTTTTAAAATGCTATTGTAAGCCATTTAAAAGTTCAAAGGCAAAACTATCAATATTGAGGCCTTCTGATCTGAGTTGGGTGAAATATTTTAGTTTTATTTATCTATTCACTTTGCTCTTACATTTAGTTTACAGATAATGCTACACAACTCAGGTCCTGTCAAGGAAACAATCATCAAATTTCACTCCAAATGCTTACCTTTTTATTCCATTTCTAAGATCAGAGACAATATCTGGCCTTTAACATCCTCTTCAAAAACTGACTTTTCAAAAACATACAGGAGGATTAATGCTAAATAAATGAGATTCTTTTTTTTTTGGTTTTTTATTGTTGTCCTTTTTTATTGCAGTATAATTGACATATAACATTATATTAGTTTCAGATTTACAACATAATTTGATATTTGTGTATATTGTGAAATGATCACTACAGTAAGTCTAGTTAACATTGTCACCATACATAGTTACAGAATTTTTTTTCTTGCTATTAGAACTTTTAAGATTTATTCTCTTAGCAACTTTCAAATATGTATGCAGTGTTATTAACTATAGCTGCCATGCTACACATTACATACTCATGACTTTTGTTTTTTTTGTTTGTTTGGTTGGGTTTTTTTCGTTTTTTTTTTTTTTGTTTTTTTTTTCACACACACACACACACACACACTGTATTTTATTTTTACAAGAGATAAATAGACTGACACCAAGCATTGTACATGGATGACCACAACAAAAGCAACAATGATTGCAATTACCAAACATGAAACACACTCATACTATGTCATAATATTGACATTCAGTCCAGTAATCCTCCACTGTAACAGCTCCTTTACTTTGCAGTGAAAATTGATTTGTATATTCTTTGCCTCTGAGTCCTTGTTGGATTTTTTTTTTTTTAATTCAGACAGAAAGTCACAAAAATTATACTCATCTTCATCAGTTCACTCAGTCCCATGTAATTAATTTTTTTTTTTCATCTTGATCTTTTGTTAGCACTTTTATGAGTTCATCAGTTTTTCATTAGAGTTCTGAAAATGCTTATTCATTCAGTTCAGCAGTACAGTCAGTTACCAGAAACCTGTACTTGTCAGAGTCTTTTCCATGAATTTCTTAAAGATGAAACCCTTTTATAGGAACATATTTGCAAAAGCATCAGAGTACACACAGAACTGTCTGTAAATGACAAAAGACTTAAAAATGACCACAGTTAAAAATTTGATGAAAGTTCATAACAATGCAGTTGACAAGAAAATTAGTTATTTCTGAGATATACATTTTAAGGTAATAACTAGGATTATGACTTATAACATTATACCAGAACATATAAGATTTTTAGAAATTTCATGTAATGTCTGAAACATTTATATTAACATATTTCCATACAAATAACCCAATGAAAGTTTAGTATTAGTTGTTTTGCTTGTTTGTTTTTTTATACTGCATGTTCTTATCAGGCATCAATTTTATACACATCAGTGTATACATGTCAATCCCAATCGCCCAATTCAGCACACCACCATCCCCACCCCACCGCAGTTTTCCCCCCTTGGTGTCCATATGTCCATTCTCTACATCTGTGTCTCAACCTCTGCCCTGCAAACCGGCTCATCTGTACCATTTTTCTAGGTTCCACATACATGCGTTAATATACGATATTTGTTTTTCTCTTTCTGACTTACTTCACTCTGTATGACAGTCTCTAGATCCATCCACGTCTCAACAAATGACTCAATTTCGTTCCTTTTTATGGCTGAGTAATATTCCATTGTATATATGTACCACTTCTTCTTTATCCATTCGTCAGTTGATGGGCATTTAGGTTGCTTCCATGACCTGGCTATTGTAAATAGTGCTGCAATGAACATTCGGGTGCATGTGTCTTTTTGAATTACGGTTTTCTCTGGGTATATGCCCAGTAGTGGGATTGCTGGGTCATATGGTAATTCTATTTTTAGTTTTTTAAGGAACCTCCATATTGTTCTCCATAGTGGCTGTATCAATTTACATTCCCACCAACAGTGCAAGAGGGTTCCCTTTTCTCCACACCCTCTCCAGCGTTTGTTGTTTGTAGATTTTCTGATGATGCCCATTCTAACTGGTGTGAGGTGATACCTCACTGTAGTTTTGATTTGCATTTCTCTAATAATTAGTGATGTTGAGCAGCTTTTCATGTGCTTCGTGGCCATCTGTATGTCTTCTTTGGAGAAATGTCTATTTAGGTCTTCTGCCCATTTTTGGATTGGGGTGTTTGTTTCTTTAATATTGAGCTGAATGAGCTGTTTATATATTTTGGAGATTAATCCTTTGTCCGTTGATTCGTTTGCAAATATTGTCTCCCATTCTGAGTGTTGTCTTTTCGTCTTGTTTATGGTTTCCTTTGCTGTGCAAAAGCTTTGAAGTTTCATTAGGTCCCATTTGTTTATTTTTGTTTTTATTTCCATTACTCTAGGAGGTGGATCAAAAAAGATCTTGCTGTGATTTATGTCAAAGAGTGTTCTTCCTATGTTTTCCTCTAAGAGTTTTATAGTGTCCAGTCTTACCTTTAGGTCTCGAATCCACTTTGAATTTATTTTTGTGTATGGTGTTAGGGAGTATTCTAATTTCATTCTTTTACATGTAGCTGTCCAGTTTTCCCAGCACCACTTATTGAAGAGACTGTCTTTTCTCCATTGTATATCTTTGCCTCCTTTGTCATAGATTAGTTGACCATAGGTGTGTGGGTTTATCTCTGGGCTTTCTATCTTGTTCCATTGATCTATGTTTCTGTTTTTGTGCCAGTACCATATTGTCTTGATTACTGTAGCTTTGTAGTATAGTCTGAAGTCAGGGAGTCTGATTCCTCCAGCTCCGTTTTTTTCCCTCAAGACTGCTTTGGCTATTCGGGGTCTTTTGTGTCTCCATACAAATTTTAAGATGATTTGTTCTAGTTCCGTAAAAAATGCCATTGGTAATTTGATCGGGATCGCATTGAATCTGTAGATTGCTTTGGGTAGTATAGTCATTTTCACAACGTTGATTCTTCCATTCCAAGAACATGGTATATCTCTCCATCTGTTGGTATCATCTTTAATTTCTTTCATCAGTGTCTTATAGTTTTCTGCATACAGGTCTTTTGTCTCCCTAGGTAGGTTTATTCCTAGGTATTTTATTCTTTTTGTTGCAATGGTAAATGGGAGTGTTTCCATAATTTCTCTTTCAGATTTTTCATCATTAGTGTATAGGAATGCAAGAGATTTCTGTGCATTAATTTTGTATCCTGCAACTTTACCATATTCATTAATTAGCTCTAGCAGTTTTCTGGTGGCAGTTTTAGGATTCTCTATGTATAGTATCATGTCATCCACAAACAGTGACAGTTTTACTTCTTCTTTTCCAATTTGTATTCCTTTTATTTCTTTTTCTTCTCTGATTGCCGTGGCTAAGACTTCCAGAACTATGTTGAATAATAGTGGTGAGAGTGGACATCCTTGTCTCGTTCCTGATCTTAGAGGAAATGCTTTCAGTTTTTCACCATTGAGAATGATGTTTGCTGTGGGTTTGTCATATATGGCCTTTATTATGTTGAGGTAGGTTCCCTCTATGCCCACTTTCTGGAGAGTTTTTATCATAAATGGGCGTTGAATTTTGTCAAAAGCTTTTTCTGCATCTATTGAGATGACCATATGGTTTTTCTTCTTCAATTTGTTAATATGGTGTATCACATTGATTGATTTGCGTATATTGAAGAATCCTTGCATCCCTGGGATAAATCCCACTTGATCGTGGTGTATGATCCTTTTAATGTGTTGTTGGATTCTGTTTGCTAGTATTTTGTTGAGGATTTTTGCATCTATATTCATCAGTGATATCGGTCTGTAATTTTTCTTTCTTTGTAGTGTCTTTGTCTGGTTTTGGTATCAGGGTGATGGTGGCCTCATAGAATGAGTTTGGGAGTGTTCCTTCCTCTGCAATTTTTTGGAAGAGTTTGAGAAGGATAGGTGTTAGCTCTTCTCTAAATGTTTGATAGAATTCACCTGTGAAGCCATCTGGTCCTGGACTTTTGTTTGTTGGAAGATTTTTAATCACAGTTTCAATTTCATTGCTTGTGATTGGCCTGTTCATATTTTCTGTTTCTTCCTGGTTCAGTCTTGGAAGGTTATACCTTTCTAAGAATTTGTCCATTTCTTCCAGGTTGTCCATTTTATTGGCATAGAGTTGCTTGTAGTAGTCTCTTAGGATGCTTTGTATTTCTGCAGTGTCTGTTGTAACTTCTCCTTTTTCATTTCTGATTTTATTGATTTGAGTCCTCTCCCTCTTTTTCTTGATGAGTCTGGCTAATGGCTTATCAATTTTGTTTATCTTCTCAAAGAACCAGCTTTTAGTTTTATTGATCTTTGCTATTGTTTTCTTTGTTTCTATTTCATTTATTTCTGCTCTGATCTTTATGATTTCTTTCCTTCTGCTAACTTTGGGTTTTGTTTGTTCTTCTTTCTCTAGTCTCTTTAGGTGTAAGGTTAGATTGTTTACTTGAGATTTTTCTTGTTTCTTTAGGTAGGCTTGTATAGCTATAAACTTCCCTCTTAGAACTGCTTTTGCTGCATCCCATAGGTTTTGGGTTGTCGTGTTTTCATTGTCATTTGTCTCTAGGTATTTTTTGATTTCTTCTTTGATTTCTTCAGTGATCTCTTGGTTATTTAGTAACGTATTGTTTAGCCTCCATGTGTTTGTCTTTTTTACGTTTTTTTCCCTGTAATTCATTTCTAATCTCATAGCATTATGGTCAGAAAAGATGCTTGATATGATTTCAATTTTCTTAAATTTACTGAGGCTTGATTTGTGACCCAAGATGTGATCTATCCTGGAGAATGTTCCGTGCGCACTTGAGAAGAACGTGTAATCTGCTGTTTTTGGATGGAATGTCCTATAAATATCAATTAAATCTATCTGGTCTATTGTGTCATTTAAAGCTTCTGTTTCCTTATTTATTTTCATTTTGGATGATCTGTCCATTGGTGTAGGTGAGGTGTTAAAGCCCCCCACTATGATTGTGTTACTGTCAATTTCCTCTTTTATGGCTGTTAGCAGTTGCCTTATGTATTGAGGTGCTCCTATGTTGGGTGCATATATATTTATAATTGTTATATCTTCTTCTTGGATTGATCCCTTGATCATTATGTAGTGTCCTTCTTTGTCTCTTGTAACATTCTTTACTTTAAAGTCTATTTTATCTGATATGAGTATAGCTACTCCAGCTTTCTTTTGATTTCCATTTGCATGGAATATCTTTTTCCATCCCCTCACTTTCAGTCTGTATGTGTCCCTAGGTCTAAAGTGGGTCTCTTGTAGACAGCATATATATGGGTCTTGTTTTTGTATCCATTCAGCAAGCCTGTGTCTTTTGGTTGGAGCATTTAATCCATTCACGTTTAAGGTAATTATCGATATGTATGTTCCTATGACCATTTTCTTAATTGTTTTGGGTTTGCTTTTGTAGGTCGTTTTCTTCTCTTGTGTTTCCCACTTAGAGAAGTTCCTTTAGCATTTGTTGTAGAGCTGGTTTGGTGGTGCTGAATTCTCTTAGCTTTTGCTTGTCTGTAAAGCTTTTGATTTCTCCATCAAACCTAAATGAGATCCTTGCCGGGTAGAGTAATCTTGGTTGTAGGTTCTTCCCTTTCATCACTTTAAGTATATCATGCCACTCCCTTCTGGCTTGTAGAGTTTCTGCTGAGAAATCAGCTGTTAACCTTATGGGAGTTCCCTTGTATGTTATTTGTCGTTTTTCCCTTGCTGCTTTCAATAATTTTTTCTTTGTCTTTAAATTTTGCCATTTTGATTACTATGTGTCTCGGCGTGTTTCTCCTTGGGTTTATCCTGTATGGGACTCTCTGCGCTTCCTGGACTTGAGTGGCTATTTCCTTTCCCATGTTAGGGAAGTTTTCGACTATAATCTCTTCAAATATTTTCTCTGGCCCTTGCTCTCTCTCTTCTCCTTCTGGGACCCCTATAATGCGAATGTTGTTGCGTTTAATATTGTCCCAGAGGTCTCTTAGGCTGTCTTCATTTCTTTTCATTCTTTTTTCTTTAGTCTGTTCTGCAGCAGTGAATTCCACCATTCTGTCTTCCAGGTCACTTATCCGTTCTTCTGCCTCAGTTATTGTGCTATTGATTCCTTCTAGTGTAGTTTTCATTTCAGTTATTGTATTGGTCATCTCTGTTTGTTTGTTCTTTAGTTCTTCTAGGTCTTTGTTAATCATTTCTTGCATCTTCTCAATCTTTGCCTCCATTCTTATTCCGAGGTCCTAGATCATCTTCACTATCATTATTCTGAATTCTTTTTCAGGAAGGTTGCCTATCTCCACTTCATTTAGTTGTTTTTCTGGGGTTTTTTCTTGTTCCTTCATCTGATATATAGCCCTCTGCCTTTTCATCTTGTCTATCTTTCTGTAACTGTGGGTTTTGGTCCACAGGCTGCAGGATTGTAGTGTTTTCTTGCTTCTGCTGTCTGCCATGTGGTGGTTGAGGTTATCTAAGAGGCTTGATGGGAGGCTCTGGAATAAATGAGATTCTTAACAATAGGACTCTTTAAGACTACTAAGACTGCTATTTTTTAAAAGAGAAAATATCTCCTAACTTCAACGACTCCATTTTCATGGCTCTTGAATCATTTTGTCAATTTCTAAAAAAAAAAAAAAAGTTTCTTTCAATTTCTATCCCAACAATAAGGTATTAAACATTAGCATTCCTGGGGCTTCCCTGGTGGCACAGTGGTTGAGAATCTGCCTGCCAATGCAGGGGACACGGATTTGAGCCCTGATCTGGGAAGATCCCACATGCCGCGGAGCAGCTGGGCCCGTGCGCCACAATTACTGATCCTGCGCGTCTGGGGCCTGTGCTCCATAACAAGAGAGGCCGCGATAGTGAGAGGCCTGCGCACCGCGATGAAGAGTGGCCTCCGCTTGCCGCAACTGGAGAAAGCCCTTGCACAGAAATGAAGACCCAACACAGCCATAAATAAATAAAAATTAAAACAAAAAACAAAAAACAAAAAAACATTAGCATTCCTAAATTATGACAAAATAATAAGTGAAATATTTCTCATCAAGGGTGATCTTTTACACTTTGTTTTCTATTATTACTGAGTATTTTTTATATTTACCTTTTTCTTCTTCTGTTATTTGTGTTGGTGTCTTCTGCCCACATTTTTTATTATAGTACATGCCTTTTCTTATTAATTTGAAAGAGTTTATGCATCAAACGTTTTTAAATTTTTCATTGGGAGCTGGTTTTATTTTAGTTCCTGGGTGTGATTCAAGGATTTATACTTGTTTTAATAAAACCAATGTGGCCTAGGTTATTATAAAACAAACAAACAAACAAAACCCACTTCAAATCAAATCTGAGGAGTTTTCTTTTGTTGACTGAATGGTAAATAGTATTTTGGTAAATTACTGATATACAGATGTTGCTTAATATGTGACTTTTAGATATTAGACATTAGGGTATTCAATATATTCATAAATTGTGCCAACATATGGATACATTCATTTCATTAATTATGCCTTTTTATTATGATTCTAAATCCTGGGTGTCAATATCCAGAATTATCGAATAAAACTTAGCGAATACAATGTCATTTTATCTATAGAGAAGTGAATGCTTTTAAAAGCGAAATCATGAGAAGACTATTATGCAGAGATTTTTCTGTTAAGGTAAGGGCTTCCTTAATGTCTCTCTGCTCTACTCTCATGTGCTAGAAGGTATCCATGAAAAATTATATAGTTACAGGAATGGTCAAATTTCCTGTATAGATCAAAAGAGCTTTGGTATCTATCTGGTGTAGATCAATTAATCTTACAAATTACTTTTGTATTCCATTTCACTCATAAAATTGTCTCTGGATAATAACACTAATGTAGGCTAAATTGTTATGACATTATAATGAGTTTAATAAGAACTATAACAAACACAGTGTGGGGAGTCACTTCATCAGATTTATTCTCTAGAAAGATCCCCCTGATTATATAGTGGATAATGAATTAGACCATAGCTTGACTGAGGACCCAAAACAATACTCTAAAAGCTAGTAAAATAATCTTAAAAATAATATGATGGATTAAACAAGATACCAAAAGTGGAGAAAGAGAGAGTTTAAAGGGTATTAAAGAATAGGAAATAAACTTAGTAATATTGGGGGGGGGATTGGGGTGAATGATAGAAAATATTCCAAGACTATACTAGTTTCTACCATGAGTCAATGACATTAGGGCCAAAGGAAGGGCAGAAATTATGTCAGACATAGATAAATTGTGTACAAACTTACATGCCTTTGAGATGTGAAAGTAGAAAACGCAGAAGACAAATTCTGGAATTCACAAAGAAGATTTGAAAGGTAGATATGAATTAAGAAGAACCCAAGACAAAGGATTAAATAAGCCAAAGGAGAATAAGGTGAAAGAATTTTTAAGGAGAGCTGAGGACAGATTAATGGTGCATACCAATTTATAAGAAAGGCCCTAACCCATTGACTAACCTTAGCAACAAACTGATTGGTTGTGATCTCAGAGGCAATGTTTTCTTGAAGTGTAAACGTCAGATTTCTATTGTTTTAGAAGTGAACGTAAGATCAGAAAGTAAGTCAATGGATACACCAAATCTTACTAAATTGTCTGACAAGGTATAATACCCATGAATTTTGATATCCCAAATGTAAGAATAAGGATGGTGGACAGATTTGTGTTAATATTTGATGAATTTTTGCTGTGATTGACAAAGAAGGCCCTGATAAAATTGCAAGGAAAATTCTTTTGAGTTGGAGGATCACAAAACAAAACAAAAACAATTCCTTGTTTCTTATGGTTTTCTAATAGAGACAGAATAAGCAACTATGGAGCTCCAAAGGACCACATGTCCTGATTGCCCATGATAAACTGGAAGTTATCTTACCCACTGAGTAATAGAGTTGAATCTGTGCACCAACGCTTACATCTTTTTCGGTGGAAGTGTTGTAGGATCTTGGGACTCTTGAATTTTCAGAGTACATCCTGAAACACAAGTAAGTTGCACGAGCAATGGGTACTTACTACTGCTCTTTGTCTGCTCTTCCTCAACCTATACCTCTGACCACATTGGAATTCTTATGACCTGAAGAAGAAAAACAGCATGACTGATTTGGAAATAATTTCTCAAATAATCTGACACACCCATATGTGGAAAGCTGATAGCACTATAGCCCCACTCAGTGGTGTCTCTAACGAAAAATGGTAAAGGAAAATTCTAACAATGGACAAATCTGTGAGCCGTGCGTCTGGCTGTTTAATTTTCCTGAGGGGGAGGGATGGTAGAGTTAAGTGTTTACATGCATTTTTTTGTCAGGAATTTGGAAGAAATAAGATTGGAAATCTCTAATACGAAAATCAAGGGAGATACATGGATGATAGGAATGGGTTGAATGTGATGATATCTGCATAACATGTGAAAGTAACAGGGGAAGTTTTTAATGAGTACAAATAAGATAATCTCTTGTGGATGTCCAATAGATATTTTTTGTCCCTCCTGCAAACATTGGACTTTGTTCTGATGTGACCATGGGGACTAACAGAAGATAGTCATGGGTTGAACATCTTGGACTTCTCCTCCTTAAGACTGATTTAGATGTAGCCGTTGCTGAGTGGCCAACCTGCCAACTATGAATGTTAACACTAACAGCCTATTTCCTTGGGGAGTCAACCACTCAGCTGGGGCTGATTACACTGAAATACCTCCAACAGGAAAAGAAAGGAATAGATTCTTGTGTTGGGTTTGGTTGCCTGCCTTGCCCCTACACTTTTGCCCCAATTATTCTTTGTGAATTTCTATAATGCTTTATTCCATACAATTTTGCTGCTGCCCAGGGAATTCAGCTTAGAAAAAGTAGAACGTGCATAGAATTCACTTTTCTTGCCATGTCCTCCATAACCCCTAAATATCAGGTCTGATAGAATCCGTAGAACTAATACAAGAAATTTCCTCTAGAAGACTAAGTTATGGCACCAGCTATGAGACAACATCTTGTAAGGCCAATGAATGAGACACTAAATACACGAATGAAAGAAAGCCAGACCATAAATTGTCATAGATATAACGCGGACCTACAATCTCTGCAGCAACCATCCAAGTAGGCAAAACCACAGTTTTTGCCGCAATCAGTCCATAATGGTCAGGGCTTGGAAAACAGCTGCCAACCTCCACTTTGTCCTCACTTACAAATTGGGTTGAACCAGAAAAAGTCGACTGTGGTCTCCAAACAAATCACTTAAGATACAATACTTCTAATTAATCTGCCTCAAGCTGCCCCCACCAACAACCTTCACATAGAGAATTCCTGAAACCCTCCCTCTCATCAGTGTAAAGCTTTCCACTCTCTTGACTGGTTTTGCTTCTCTGCAAAACACAAGTGATGATGGCTGACTCTGTCACTATAAAAAGTGGTGAATAAACAGCCTCTGTTTTTTTTCATGTTTGGGTAGTGTTTGTTTTCCTGGAGGCTACACTAGACAAGGTGTGCACTGTCTGTCACCATGGATCCCAGCCTGTGAACAGATGCTTTATACATGTAAGTTTCTTGTGTATTACTGCTAATGACTTGATAAGTCTGTTGGTAGCACAAATGGAGGGAAGAAGGCACATTTAAGAGATACTATTAAGATGTTACCTAATGAAAATGAATTAAATATAGCAATACCGATTTGGGTCCACAGATCTTTATTAAATAGGGAATATAAAAATAAGAACAAATTATGGGGATTTCAAGGAAAAGTTCAATGTTTAAAATGCTTATAGATGTTGGCCAGTGGACCAGAGCTCAAATAAAAGCTGTAAAAATCTGAAACGAGATTTAGAGTCCCCACTGTAACAGCTTGCAGTTGAATACATGGATGTAGATAATGTCATTCAGGTACTGTAACCCAGAAGATATGTGGATATAAAAACGGCAAAGGTCTGAGAGATAACCTGAAGATCAACCTATAGAACACGGATGTCAGAAAAGATTGCATTAAATCAATGGAGAAAGAACATCCACAGAATAAAAGCTAAGTGAGAATGGTGCACGAAATTCAGCAAAACAGACAACTTTGAGAAAAAGAGAAGGTTGAACTCTGTCAAATGCCACAGAAAGGATTAAGTAAGATAAGAATGAGCAGGAAGGTCACAATGGTATTAGCGAGCTCATGTGCACTGGCGTGATGGGAAAGGATGCCAGAATATAATCAACTGAGGATTGCCGATGCCACAAATGAGCAGCACCAGAAAATGGAACTTACTCTATAAAGAGGCCGGACAAAACTATAAACAGACTGCACATCTCAAAAGGGAATTTAACTAATACAATTTATGACATACCAATAAAATGGTATTTTATACAGTTTTAAAAACTTATGTTGGACAGTAACATTTACTAAGGTGGGGTTACATTAAAATATATTAATAAGAAAAAAAGCAAATAGATATAGTTAGATAAATTTCTAATTTCAAAAGACAAAACGTCTTTGTGAATGTGTTTATCAAAAACATTAGTAAATAGTATTCTCTCTTTAGTAAGAAATGTTTTTCTATACTCATGAAAAGAATGTTGCTTATTTTCAAAAGATGAATATACACAAATTTTTAGAATTTTTTTTTTTTTTATTTTAGAAATAAAACAAACAAAGCATGGGATATTTAATGATGAGGGAGATAATTATAGCTGCTCTGCTATTTTTATTAGGGAAATATGCTGCTATTGAAATAAAATTTATGTGTAAGTTTTTGGTTGATACGTTATGACAGCTGTGCAAACCACCCAAAACAGGATATAGGCTATTTCCATCATCCAAGAAATTTTTGTCTACTGCTGTCTAGTGCATTCCTCACTTCAACCAGAGATCACCATTTTCTCATCCCTAACATCATAGATCATTTGTGTCTATTTTTTTGACTTCATATAAATGGAATCATAGATTATGTACTATTTTTGTCTGCCTTCTATAGTTCAGCATAATGCTTTTGAGATTCACTTATGCTGTTATGTGTACATATCGTTCATTTTTTTATTGATGAGCAGTATTCCCATATATGGAAATACCAAAATCTGAATATCTATTATCCTACTGATATATATTTGGTTGGTTTCTAATGTTTGGCTATTATGCTAAAGGATGATGTAAACATTTTTATATAATTATTTTACATAAAACATTTTTTCAAAGTTGATACACAATCTTCCACTTCAATCAGCAATGCATGAGAATTTCAACTGAGCCCTTTTTGTCAACAATCAGTATTATCAGTTGTTTGTTGTGTTTTTAGTCTTTGTTTCACTGACAATGTAATAATGTTGGCAATTTTTCCTATACCTATTGATCATTTCTCTATCTTCTCTTGTAGAATGTTTTTCAAGTTTATCATTCATGTTTAATTAGCTCTTTTGAATATTTATTATGGATTTGTAGGAGATTTAAAAATAGTTTATATATACAATTCATTTCTGAGCTATATGAAATACAGATGATTTTCTCCATATCTGTAATTTGCCTTTTCTCTCCAAAATGCTGTCTTTTCATAAGCTGGCACCTTTTATTTTCATAAAATCCAATCATCATTTTTAACGATTAAACTGTCCGATGTAAAAAAATCTTATTTTACCCCAAGTTGTGAAGATAGTTTTCCCTGTAGAGGTTTCATGATCCTAGTTTATCCTTTTAAGTCTATAATCCAGTCTGAATTAATATTTTTATTAAGATAGATAGATGTCAAGATTATTTATTTATTTTTTTCTTATGACTATACAGCTGTTCCAGAATCTTTTGTTAAAAAAAATCTTTCATTCTCCGCATTGAATTGTCTCAGTGCCATTGTTAAAAATTGACCATAGACAAGCAGATCTATTTTTGGACTTTTAATTCTCTTCCATTTATCTCTTTCTTTCTTCTATCTATAACACAGTCTCTAGATTAATATGTCTTCCTTGTAAATCTTCAGATCAGGTAAAGTAAGTCTTCCAAATGTGTTCTTTATATATATATATATTTTGATTATTTTAGCTCTTTTAGGTCCTTTGCTTTTCAGTCAAGTTTTAGAATAAACGTTTCTCAGGGGGTGGAGTGTGGGGAACTTTTGACATTTCGATTGGGAATGTGCTAAATCCATAGATAAATCTGAGGAGATTTGAAACCTTAATAATGCTGAATTTTTCAGTGCATGAACATTTATCACCCAATTAGTTTGGGTCCTCTTTAAGTTATGCCTAAATGTTGTTTTGTAGTTTTTGGTAGTTTTGATAGTTTTCCATGCAGAGGTCTTGGACATTTTACAGTGGATTTGTTGCTGGGTATTGGTTGTTTTTGATGATATTTTTAGATGATATTGTGTGTGTATATACATAAATTATATATGTAATTCATATATACAAATTATATATGTAATTAATGGATATAATGTCATGCTACAATTTTTGATATGTTTGCATACATGCTATATGTATAGTATAATGTGTTTATGTGTATACGTGTATATATGTATTTTTTTATGTTATGGACAAGTATTTGCTGAAAGTTACACCTACACCTACATTGAGCAACATAAACAATATTGTCCCAGGATAAGAACAGGTAAACAGAAAATAACAACAAAAGAGTTGCCCAGAGGAACCAAGAAAATACTTCAAACATGAAGAGGCGCTGAGAATAGACAAAACGCTTACCTATCTCTGTCAAATGGAATCTGAGGGGTCTTAGCTTTGGTTGGGTGTTTGTTTCTAAGTTCCTGCTGGGTGTAAGATATTTTGCTGAATTTTTGTATTAACCTACAACACAGGATTTGGCCTGTAACCACGTCTGATAAACACGATCTGACATCCAGAACTTAATCCTGTCAAGATTTGATTTATGGCAACTGTCTTTTCTACTTGATGAGCATCCATTTTGCCCAGACCAACACAACTTAGCAGACTTCAGGGTCAGTAAAATTTTCAACTTACTGTTCTCTTTTACTCTCTCGCTCATACACACACACACACACACACACATATTTTCCCCTCTCCTTTTATTATTAAAATATGAAATAAAACTAACAATATGTGAATACTTATAGGCAGTTATAAAGGAAAACATCTCCCTAATCCCACTTTTTTTCACATATAGCATTCTCAACTACTTCTGCAATAGAGATTGCATATTTTGTTTCATGTTGTCTTTAATTTTCCTTTCTTGGTGATAATTTTGTCTATGTATAAATAAAACTATAACTTAATATTCATTGTTTACTTTTCAGATACATCTCGGTAACTGATATTTAAAATAACCAAAAATGTTGTAGTAATAGACACTATATATATATGTATACACACACACACACACACACACACACTACATTCAATTTTTTATCAGTAAAATATTTTACACCAGAATAAGGGGAAGTAAGTTCATGAAGAATAAGAGTGTCTATTTAATTTCAAGATAGGAATCTTAAAGTTTTATAAAGGGAGGGGTGTTTGGAGTGCTATCAAGAATATAGCATGATGAAAATATATTCTTCAAATGAGATATGTTTGGAGAATTTGATCTAATGAATCAATTGGGAAGCAAGTAGAGGTCAGAAATATTTCAAAATTTAAACATGAGATTGTGAAGGCATTATTTTTTTGACATGGTTACTTTATACACCTTTTCAGAGACATGAGTGTTATTGCATTAGCAAAACAAATAATGCTGCAAACATAGGTATGGAAAATATGTCTTCAACAGTGAAATATATATGATAGCAGATTTTCAAAAAATACAGTATCATGTTTGGCTCAAATGTTGAATAAATATCTAAAAATATTTATAAAAGGTTGGAATATGTAGACAAAAAGAAAATTTAAAAGGTCAATAATATATGTCTAATGAAAGACTGGAAGGAATTCCCAGAATATGAGTCTGGGAAAATGTAGTTATATAAATAGTTATAATACTATGACAAGCAAGTGTCTCAGATTCTGGGCATATGGATTTCCAGAATAAAAGACATAAAGAAAAAAGACCTATTCCAGACCACAGCATTAGGAAATTGGGAGAATACAGATAAGAATAAGTATATTAAAACTTTTCAGAAATGGAAAAATATCACATATCTTTATTTGGGAATCTAGAGTTTCATGTCTCAAAACTAGCAATTGTCCTTAAAAGTAAGTGAAAAAATGCTGCAAATTTTCTGAGAGAAAAAGAGAAATATGAAATTTGTAACCCACCTAAATCATCAATCACAAAGGTCAAGTAAAAAAACTTTCAAGCATTCAAGATCTCAAAAAAATTTTGTCTCCCAGGTCCCCTTTCTAAGGAAACTGCTGAAGGATGCGTTCCACCAAAATAAGTGACGGCAGTTTCCAGGTGGGTGGTGGAGGGTATTTCAGGGATAAGGTTGGGTGGGGCTCAGTCCAGAATAGGATAAATGGATGCAGGATTCCAGGAGAGATTTCTCCAGGAAGGAAAGGTGTCTGAATATATTAAAACAATAATTTGGAGAAAGTATTAGTGATCAGTATATAGGAATAAAAAAATACTTAGTTCTTAGTGTCAAATAATGCAAAATATGGGAGAAAATTTAATTTAATAATAACATACTACATGATTCATCTGTGAATGACTACCTACTATGACAAAATATACAAATTGATTTGGTCAATATTTGATTTTCCTCAATCTTAGCATGAGATTTATGTGACGTGTGTGGTGAGGCTGGAGGACCAGGAGAAGGAGTAGAATCTTTTTTTGCCATAGTTATAAGGCAAAAGATAATACATGAATATTAAAAATTAAAATAAGCATATGATCATATTGCTTATACAGAAATAAAACCCAGAAGAAATAGTTAAAAGTTGGCTGACCCATGATATAACAATAAAGAATATCAAAGAATGGAAGGAGATTTTCTATGGGAAAAATTAACATTTTACATTATATAATGTTGTATTTAGGTGAATAAACAAAAGTTTAAAGACAACAAAAATGTTACAGATTTGTAAATGTGAAAATGAACGTCAAACATGGACAAAATAATATTTTTTTAAGTGAAAATGACATGGCAAGCAAAGTATCAATTTTCTCACATATGAGGACATATTTTTATTTTGGAATGATAGGTGAGATTTTGAGCCCTATATGAAGCACCATGGTCCAATATGAGAGCCACTTCTGTTCTAGAACATCTGATTGTGTTCCCTCCTTACGTCACTGCTCCCATACTCCAGCCAGCTATGCCTCATAACCTACATGTTCTAGGTTTATGATACACAATCTAGGGAGAAGTGCTATGTGCTGATGAAATATTTTGTTGAAAGGCATTCAGCTTTCCTCTGGAAATTACCATTATCAAGTTCACAAGGATTTGAATGACTTTGACCTAAATCAGTGATGTATTTACAAGAAGAATTTTAGGTCCTCATCTCCCTGTCCCCAGCAGTGAGAGGGTCATTTCAGGACTCTTCCTTTCCAAACCAATCTCTGAACATAGCAAATATTTCTTTACCTCATATTTCTCATACATCTTTTTACAACTTCTCTTTCAACATTTTCTGCAAAAGAAAAAATCATTAACACCTGGGCAACAACCAGATTAAATCTGATGCAAACCATGTTAATCACAACCATATTCCTATGTCAATATTTTGATACCTTCTTAGCTCAATTTTTCTTTTTCTCTCTTTATCAATAGTTATTTGACACATTTTATATGTATTCATGAAGGCATTTAATTATCTAATTTTTTACAACTAAGTAAACCTACCTCTCTGTCCAGTTTGGTTTCTGGTAGTATCAAAACCTTGAGGAATTCCAATCAGCTGTATTAAATATTTTGTTATCTGCTCTATAATTATATCTTTAAGCCTATAGACCCTTTGTTACACTATGTGATCATATTAGAAGGATTTACAGTTACAGGAGAAATGTTTTAATTATTTTCCTCTACTCTTCTAAGTTTTAACAGAGCGTCTAACAATAGCCATCAAAAAGTATGTTTGCACCTTCCTTTCATTTGTTATTCTATGTTAATTCACCTAGCACATTCTCCAAGATATAAATCTGTTTCTTCCAATCACATTGGCAATATGTTCGCTTTTAAATTGCTTCAAGATTTTCACCCCTTCATACAAAAGATGTGTAGAGAACTCTACAGACATCAAACTATTGCCATTTCCTTCCATTGCCTCCTTTTCTTCCTACTGAATCCCATTTTAGACACTATGATGCATAGTTCAAAAAACAATTCTGTTGCTGCCAACTGTTAGTACAATAGGTTGATTTGCTAAGATAGATTGCATGAATCAGATGTTACCCACCCCCAATTTTACTGATATAAAAGATGGTGCAGAATTCAAAGCATAGACAAAATATTGGTTTCCTTGAGAAGTGTGAAACCCGTGAGAACTACCGAATTTGTCTTTTCTTCCCCTCTGCTTCAGGATAAATTTTGGCTTTAGAATAACAGTACTGTATTGGTCAAAAAAGAGACTTTTTAATGTTGGAATGTCTATGTTTTATACTCCTTAAATCGCATAGGTTACCTGGCTACCCATCATTCTCTATCCAGCCATATCTTATAAATCCATAAATGCTATGTTTATTTATAGTAGGAGGATATCAGCTATCTCCAGATAAAGTAATTTTGTAGATGGAGACTCCTCTTTCCACGATTAAATACAATTAACATGTCTGTAGGCAGATCTGGTCCAAATCATTAAAATATTACTTGAAGGTCTTCTCTACTGGCTTCACTAGCAAGGAAGGAATAGCTATAGAACTGCTGTTTCATACTTTACTCCCCACAGGCCTTTATTTTTCCTTAGTGTAATGGAATTTGGAAAATATTTTCAAATACTCAAAACATTGATATAAAATTAGTCGAATTCTTGGTCTGTCTCTCATTCATCAAATGCCAAATATGGACTTTTGTTTGAGAGAGGAAATACATACTCATTAAGACATGGACTCTGCAGTTATATGCTCTGGATTTGAATCCTGACTCTGACACTGAATACTTACATAACTTTGGGCAATTTCTTAATTTCTCTTACTCTAGTTCCCTCATTGTCAGTTGGGGTATTAATACCACCTAATTCATATGGTCAATATGAATATTAAATAAGTCAATGCAAATAAAGCCCTTAGGAGATGTATGACTCATTTTCACTTCAATATAACAGCTCTCATTAGCTGTTATACCCCAGCGATGTAGATCACCTTGTGTTCAAGTTTAAATAATTGCATTTCTTGTACCCTGTTCATTTTCAAGTTCTTCATTTGTTCTCAGCTTTGCATTTTGGTTACTCTTATGATACATCCTTGCTTTATTTTTCATATCTTCATTTCTTCTGAGAACCACAGAACCACAGGTCTATCCCTAAGTTTTTATCCTTTTGGAACCAACCAAACCCTTTAATGACAACACCAAACCCAAACCTTAAGCTAAAATTGAAGTACTGAGTTTAATTTAATCATTGGATAAAGATATTCCATGTTAGAAAGTGTCTTCTTCGCTTAACAATAGATTTACATTTCTCCTTATATTGCCAAGGAAAAACAGCAAACAGTTCAGTTTTATGTTTAGAAACCAGACTCCTTTCAACTTACATATTCATTTTGGAAGATTGCCAATCTATATTACAGATAGGCACTAAATTAATTCATCTGGGTCCTGATTCAGCTGTGTTTGCTCAGGCAGAATTTCTGCCTGAAGTTCCATTGACTCTGAGGTCAATAAAATCTTTGCATATATAAATCCTGATGAGTCAGGTCTTGAATAAGTATCTTGCAATTTCTCTGAATGCGATTCCTGCTATTGAATAGCCAAATGTATTTTGTGAAGGATTTCAATTGACTTTTTGAAAACAAGTGTGATCCACTGAGCAGAGCACTTGAAATTAAATGCAAGATAAACATAATATTCTTTCAAAACACTTTTTCTTCAATTATTAACTTGTAAATAATAGTGGGTGAATTTAATTAAAAACATCTCATATGTACATTCTGCCACTACTGATATTTGCATTTTAAACATCTTACATATATAATGTAATGCCATCACTTTTGATATCTATGTTGAATGAATAGTAGTAAAATGAATCACTTGCTTGTTGTCTTCTAAAAGACAACACAAGATACTATTGACATCTGATGTGCCATAAAATCTGTGCTAGAATTCTCCACATTCCATTACAAATATACAAAGATGAGACAGGGTATGTTCTAACAAGGATAATTAGAGTCTTTTTCAGTAACCTCCATGGTACCAAGCCTTCTAGACAGTCAGTGCTCTCAATATACCCAACTTTGATCAGACTCAAAGAATTAATTCAAAATCATCTGATGTACAAAATTAGAATATCAAGTAGTGAACCTGAAATAGGTCAAAATATTCCTACTTACCATCCAGAAATGTAAGTACAAAGAAATTTACCTTGAAATTCATACCAGCAACAGGAAAATTTTATAGGAGGTGAATGATCTAGGTTAAAGGAGATGAATAGTGTTAAGGAATGAAGTGGTCTCTTTGAGTCTGGGATGTATCTTAAAAATTTTATCAATTGCTGATATACCAGTCAGGGAACAGGAAGGAATTGATTTTATATTAAAACATCATCTGATGAGGATTTAATTTCAGAGACTATTTACAAAAGTGTGGATGGTGTATAGGAGATTATGTCAGTTAAATCTTGCTATAAGACAAAGCTCCCCGAGGTTTTGTGTCTTAAATCAACAGCCATATATACAGCTTGAAATTCTGTGTTTTGGCCTTTTGGGTGGACACAGCTCGGGGGAGGGTTCTTTTTGTTTTAGCTGGCTTCCCTCATTCATCTGTAGTCACCTTCCAGGGCTTGGCAGGTGGTGAGCCACTACAGGATGACCAGCAGGTCTCAACTATGTCCCTATGATCTCTCATTCACTAGTAGGCAAGACTGAGCCTTTCCCATGGTGGTTGGACATGGCTACAAGTCAGACAGGAGAAACATGCATAGCATATGAGAACTAAACTCAGAATTGGCTCATTGTCACTTTATTCATTTTTGCACAAAGCACTTTAAGATTTTTCACCACAGAAACACTTCATCAGTTTTTCTTTAAAGCTTTTATATTCACTGAAATTATTCAGGGGGAAGCTGCCCTTGTCCAGAGGCTATGCCAAAGTTCATGGCCATAGACATGATGGTGGCAGGTCAAGAATTTCTCAGTCTTAACAATTAACAGATTATCAAGGATTAACAGGTAACAGGGAAAATCCTGAAATTAAAAAAAATTTAAAATTTGGTAAAAAAAACAGAAAAAAGAAGAAATAAGTTAGTAAAACTAGAAATTAATGCAATGAAAATGGAAGTAATCAAAATAGAGGCATAAGGGAAAAAACCCTCAGATTAAAAAATAACTGTCAAAGACAGAACAATATGAAAAAAATTGGAAGTTTTAGAGCTGTAGTGAATATATTTTCCAGAACATAGAATCAAATGACAAAGATTAAAAGTTTGGGAAAAGATAAGACCCATACCATAGATAATCAATCAATGTTGACATTTCAACAACTGCATAAGATGCATTACAGAAAGAGGAAAACACAAAAATTGAAGAGAAGAAACTTACCACTGAAATTCTATTGTATTTTCTAGAATTACGAAGTCTTCAGATGGAGAGGACCCAGTTATTGCCCGGCAGAGTGAGTTATAAAGACCCTTTCCCAAAACCACTGTGAAAATTCTGTAATTACAAGGATAAATAATAGATTCTAGAAACATTCAGTAACAAACCACAACAAGAGCAAGCAAACAAATAAAGACACACCTTGAAAAGAATGAGAATTAGACTGTGTTAGACTTCATAACATGCATCACAGTTGAATAAATATCTGTGCCACTCTATTGTAAGCTACTTGACGTTGGCAGCTTTTTTGATTATTTCATCACTATGTTCAAAATAATTCACATTGTTTCTGAAGCAGTATATACCATTAGAAAATATTTATTTAAAATATCAGTATTTAATATTTGGAATGGACTTTGGCAATAGGCATGCAGTGCAGGTGTAAGAATCTTCCTAACTAGAATGTATGAAAGATTGTATTTTATGACTGTACCTCTAACTCCCATCCTTGATGCTCTTTTGCATTATAATCTTATTATTCCTGCACTAATTGTCGGAATCTATCTTTTACTCTCTTGAACCTGTTCAGTCTCTGAGATTACTTTGACCAATATAATACAGTAAAACTATCAGGTCCAGGGATAACCCTTAACTAATCTGTTTCTGCATCTTACCTCTTAAAACTCAGGAGTCATGCAGGAAGAGCCCATAGCACATATGAAAGATTATAAATAGATTCATCCAGTTATACCGCCTCTAAGGAATTCTTAGCTAAGAACCAGCTACGTGAATGAACCACCAGGCAAGTTACTGTGATGGTGTCATAAAAATAATTTAAAATATTTGGAAATGACATTGCTACCAGACAATTAGCAGAAGCAAGAATGACCTCAGGGAAACTGATGGAAGGTAAAAGGACACTGAGATGGGAGGCTGGAGGGATGATAATGTGTGTCTGTGGTGGCAGAAAATTTAGCAAAACTAATGCCTGTGATAAGATGAAAAAGAAATATTAAACTTTATGAACCTATGAATTGATCTAAAGAAATTGTTCAGGTGAACTGGTTTCTTGTAGCAGTGTCTGAAAAGATGCAGCTAGAGATAAACTAACAATAAAAAACTTTCAATACTTTAGCAAATTTTATAGGACATATAGAAGGACTAGGAGAGCCTTTCCACTCACCTAAATGTTCTTAAGGTAAAAAATGGTCTGAGATAAAGACTCAAATTCAGGATTTATGGGTAAAATGTGGCCTCAGAGTAATTTTGAAATGAAGTATGTAGCTGTGAGACCCTTGGCTAAGGTCCCAAAAGGATATAAGATGATTCCTTATAAACCTTTAAGAGACAAATTTTCTTTTAAGAATAGTAGAGGAATGAAAAAAGAATATATATATATATATATATATATATATATATGAATCACTTTGCTGTACCCCTGAAAATAACATGACATTGTAAATCAACTATACTTCAATAAAAAATAAAATAAAAAATAAAAAATGAAGTGTTCCATGGGAGTTGTGTCAACACTCTTTCCTTGGGTACCCATTAAAGACTGATGACTGTTGCTACTGATACTGGTAATCATATTTAAGGTCTATTTTGTTTGAAGATGAACTTTTAAAATAATATGACTAATAAACCTGATGCCTAATACAAAAAAAAAAAAAAAGAGTAGTAAGGGCATGCATGTTTTTGTGTGCTCTCTGATTGATAAAGTGACTTCTAAATGATCTTAAAGACATGCCTAATATACTCTCCAGGATTTCCAAAATGGTTTCTAAAAATCTTAAGGAGGTTGCCCTGCAGCACCATAGTTTGAAGGGATTTAAATTTTTGTTTAACAGAGCCAATTACCAGAATATCCGTAGGAAACCCACAATTCTCTTTTTAAGGGAATTGTACTAAGCAGAAGCACATTGGTATGGACTGGAAAATACAAGCGTGGTCAATATCAAAAAAAAAAAAAAAGCTTAGGATCCACAACATCCTCAAAGTAAGAAGGCTGAGAAAGCTACCTAGCTACATATATAGGCATTTTTTTTTTATTGAAAGAAAGAGTAAGAGTGTGGGATAAATTCTCAAAGAACAAAGTCTAGAGCCATGAAGAAAACTCCCACAAAGCAGGACTCATTTCTAATCAAGAATCTAGCAATATACTGAGCTAGATTTCAGAATTTCTATGAAACAGTGACAACCTAGTTTTTTACATTCCTCCCCCCTTTTAAAGGAAACGTTCCTTGAAGTTATTCTTTCTTTGTATTACCATGAATGTTGGAGGGGGCCAGCTTTATTACTTTCCCTTTTGTTCACAAATCTTTAGATTGAAAAGAACCATATTTGAGTGAAACTTTACTCTCAACAGGGTCTGATTTAAATTTCAAGATTCTGGACATCAAGTTGATGCCAACAAAATCATAGACTGACTGGATCATAAACAACAACCATTTATTTCTCTCACAGTTCTGGAGGCTGGGAAGTCCAAGATCAAGGCACCAGCCAATTTAGGGTCTGGTAAGGACTTACTTCCTGGTTTATAGATGCCCATCTTTCTGCTGTGTCCTCACATGGTGGTCTCCTTTATAAAAGCACTAATCCCATTCATGAGGATTCCACCATCTCAACCCAATTACCTCCCAAATGTTCCACTACCTAAAACCATCATATTGGGCATTAGGCTTCAACATATGGATTTTGGGGGAACACAAACATTCAGACTATAGCATATAGGATGAGGGTTTAAGAATCTTGGGAGATGGGGTAAAAGCATATTTTATATGAGAGTATTGAGAATTGTCGTAGCCAGAAGGTAGGCTGTGGAAGATTATGTTTTCCAAATATCCATATCACATGCTCTTGAATACAACTTGCCACCTTCTCTGTCAAGAGACGGATTCTCTGTATCTAGCTCTTTGAAGTTGTCTGAGCCCTGAAAATGTTTTAACCAACGTGTGTTTTGCCAGCACTTTAAGGACATGGAAGTTTCCATTTCCTTCCTTGTACTGAGCCATGCTGTGAGAAACCCAAGCCATACAGAGAGACTCTATGTAGACACTTGGTTTGATAGTCCTTCAGTATCAACTAGCATCAACTATGAGTCAAGTCAATGAGCCATTTTGGATTTTCCAGTATAACTGAACTCAGAATACATTTTGTATGGTTCTGGAGATATAGATTCATGAAATAAAACAATGAGAAATAAAGTTTAAAAAAAGGGTACAGCCAAACTCTGGAAAATCTAATAACTTTGATAATAATTCTTTACATATTATATTTCCTGGGATAAAATGAAAGATTTATTTTTATTATTTTTTTATTATTATTATTATTTTATTTTTCTTTTTTTATTATGACATGAACGATATTATATTTGTGGAAAACAGCACTCTGAGTGTTACAACTGATGAAGAATCCCTTAAATCTGAATAAGAAATGGATCACTGTACAAAGTTAAAGGAATGATTGTTGGGGAAAAAGAGAGACTGGAATTCGAGACTGGTTTCTATCATTGGTGTCAAAGTGTATAATGATATCAGTAAGATCAATTTTTCTCAGATTTAAAAGAAGAATCAATCATCAGATTAACACTTCCTTGAGGTGCCTGTTAAGATGCCATTTTATGAGTCTCACTGCAAAAATATTTATTTAGAGTAACTACTGGTCAATTTCTGTAATAGTTGAAAAATACTGACATAGGGGATGTAGGAGAGAAATACACCTTAAACTGCAAGGATTGTGTTCATTTTCAGACTTTCTGAATTTAAGGAAGTAGCAAATGCATGAAGTGTCTAAAATAAGGTGACAGTCTAAAATAAGGACTAGGACTAGAGTTTTAATAGCTGTTGTGGCTGTAGATCGATATTTAGAAGATACTTAATAAGTGTATCAAAACCTTAGGCATGACCTTGTGGTAAAGATACTTTTATCCTTCAGTTTGTTTTTTTTTTTTTCAATTTTATGAATGTTATTTTAAAAAATGGAGGAAACAGCTTTAAACTCCTTTAAGTACTTTTGAAAGAAAAATGCATTTTCTGCTAAATTATGACACTAAATTATTTTCCTTTTTTAATTATAAACCTTAAAATAAAATGGATCCTTTATGGCTTAAAGGAAGTTGGAAGTTAGAAATTAATTGTTATTGCAACAAAAAGCATAAAATACCTAGGAATAAACCTACCTAAGGAGACAAAAGACCTGTATGCAGAATACCAGAAGACACTGATGAAAGAAATTAAAGATGATACAAACAGATGGAGAGATATACTATGTTCTTGGACTGGAAAAATCAACATTGTGAAAATGACTATACTACCAAAAGCAATCTACAGATTCAGTGAAATCCCTATCAAACTACTACTGGCATTTTCCACAGAAATAGAACAAAAATTTTCACAATTTGCATGGAAACACAAAAGACCCCGAATAGCCAAAGCAATCTTGAGAAAGAAAAACGGAGCTGGAGGAATCAGGCTCCCTGACTTCAGACTATACTACAAAGCTACAGTAAACAAGACAGTATGGTACTGGCACAAAAACAGAAATATAGATCAATGGAACAGGATAGAAAGCCCAGAGATAAACCCGTGCACATATGGTCACCTTATCTTTGATACAGGAGGCAAGAATATACAATGGAGAAAAGACAGCCTCTTCAATAAGTGGTGCTGGGAAAACTGGACAGCTACATGTAAAAGCATGAAATTAGAACACTCCCTAACACCATACACAAAAATAAACTCAAAATGGATTAAAGACCTAAATGTAAGGCCAGACGCTATAAAACTCTTAGAGGAAAACATAGGCAGAACACTCTATGACATAAATCACAGCAAGATCCTTTTTGACCCACCTCCTAGAGAAATGGAAATAAAAACAAAGATAAACAAATGAGACCTAATGAAATTTAAAAGTTTTGCACAGCAAAGGAAACCATAAACAAGACGAAAAGACAACCCTCAGAATGGGAGAAAATATTTGCAAATGAAACAACAGACAAAGGATTAATCTCCAAAATATACAAGCAGCTCATGCAGCTCAATATCAAAAAAAAAAAAAAAAAAACAACCCAATCCAAAAATGGGCAGAAGACCTAAATAGACATTTCTCCAAAGAAGATATACAGATTGCCAACAAACACATGAAAGGATGCTCAACATCACTAATCATTAGAGAAATACAAATCAAAACTACAATGAGGTATCACCTCACACCAGTCAGAATGATCATCAAAAAATCTACAAACAATAAATGCTAGAGAGGGTGTGGAGAAAAGGGAACCCTCTTGCACTGTTGGTGGGAATGTAAACTGATACAGCCCCTATGGAGAACAGTATGGAGGTTCCTCAAAACACTAAAAATAGAAGTACCCTATGACCCAGCAATCCCACTCCTGGGCATATACCCAGAGAAAACCATAATTCAAAAAGAGTCATGTACCACAATATTCATTGCAGCTCTATTTACAATAGCCAGGACATGGAAGCAACCTAAGTGTCCATCAACAGATGAATGGATAAAGAAGATGTGGCACATATATACAATGGAATATTACTCAGCCATAAAAAGAAATGAAATTGAGTTATTTGTAATGAGGTGGATGGACCTAGAGACTGTCGTACAGAGTGAAGTAAGTCAGAAAGAGAAAAACAAATACCGTATGCTAACACATATATATGGAATCTGAGAAAAAAAAAAAAAAAAGGTTCTGAAGAACCTAGGGGCAGGACAGGAATAGAGACTCAGACATAGAGAATGGAATTGAGGACATGGGACGGGGGAAGGGTAAGCTGGGACGAAGTGAGAGAGTAGCACTGACATATATACACTACCAAATGTAAAATAGATAGCTAGTGGGAAGCAGCTGCATAGCACAGGGAGATCAGCTCGGTGCTCTGTGTCCACCCTTAGGGTGGGGTAGGGAGGGTGGGAGGGAGAAGCAAGAGGGAAGAGATATGGGGATGTATGTATATGTATAGATGATTCACTTTGTTAAAAATCAGAAACTAACACACCATTGTAAAGCAATTATACTCCAATAAAGATGCTAAAAAAAAAGAAATTAATGGTTAAAATAAGTACAATGGAAACTCAGAATATGTGTCCTTTGCATAGTTTTATAACATCTAGCCTCCTATTATTTGGAAAATTGCAGTGATACAGAGAGAGAGAGAGAGAGAGAGAGAGAGAAGAGTATAAATAGGAGACAGTATTTAACTTTGCTTTTTCTTCATTATCAGGGAAAAAAGCTAAATAATCACTGTGTTGAAAATTCACTTGTTTTCTAAGAGTTTAAGGAAAAGGACAAGCCCATGGAGAGCAATGTATTTCCATACCATTTTCACAAATGCCTCTATTTCTAGGTATGGAGTGTAGGCAAAGGAAGAATAATAAAAGACAAGAGTTTGTTTTTCTTTTCCTTTTTTTCAAAAGGATAATGTGACCATATGTCTCCACATTTGTGTATGCACAGAAATCTATCATTAATTTCATAATTATTAACTTAATAAAAGATCCCATACGATTAAGGGTTAGATTAGTACACTCATTCACATTTTTTTTTTTACTTATAGTTAGCATATCCATTTTTAATTTCCCAAATAAAATTGATAGTAATATTTTATTTGACTATTGAAAAATTCCCAGGAATCAGAAACCCATCTTAGGGTATATATTTTGCTTCAATTTTTCAAATGTATTTTTAAGGGCATGCCCATATATAAAAAGTAAAGATATAAGAAGTTATGTTTTACTATAAACACTAGGTTTTATTATCAGGAAATTGTCCCAAGATATATAGAAAACTTTCAGTCAGAAACTCTGATAAAAACATAAATAAATGTTTTTTTCCCACTTTTTTAGTTAAATCATGATAATTTGGTTCAGAAAATATAAAAACATATTTACATTTCTCAGATTATTTCTCTTCCTATTTTATTAACACTCAAATTACTTTGACCAAATTAGTAACCCCTAGATTCTAAATAGGGCAATTATTCTGTTTGCTATTTGTTTATTGCTAGGTCTATTAACAAGAGTGAGGCTGAGAGAAACTAAGTCTTTTTTTTTTTTAATTTTCTAATTTACTTCTTCCATAATGGGCACAGTAGTTTCTTCTAGTTCCCATGAGCATCAAAAATAATTGAATATGCTTTTCCCAGAGAAAATGTTAAACTTAGACCAACACAAAAAGATTTAGTTATTCCAGGAAAAGAGAATTTAAAAATACTTTAAACATTTTATGCACAATTTTCAAAAATTACTGTATTCGATGTTTGTAGATACGACTTTCAAACAAAATGCACTTGTGTTCTTATTGTTGTCTAGTTTGATATGCTTTAAAACATTCAAGTCTATAATGATCTTGGAATAATTTTTGGTGAATATTTTGATAAATACTATGAAGTTCATTATTACTTTACTCACCATTAACCAACTTGAGGAAATATTGTTTTCACTCAAAAAAATGTCACCTCTTGCTGTTTTAAAATCTGCCTTTATCACATACTCAACTTATAAAATTATTTCGATCTGTTTCTAAATGAAACAGTTTATTAATATATCTTCTTTTTCTTATGCCAGGATTCTCCTTTCTCGCATTACTGTGTCTATGTACATGTAAATATATAAATCAGTGTTAATCACGTTTCTTAAATCATTTTATTAAAAATTGTTTGGTTTTGCTTACTTTTTAAAACTAAATTTTATTTTTAGAACAGTTTGAGATTCACAGCAAAGCTGAGTGGAAAATACACAGTTTTTATATAACCCTAACCCAACCCCACATACAGGTCCCCAACCATCAACATCCAACGTCAGAGGGGTACATTTATTGGAATCAATGAATCTACTTTGAAACATCATTTTCACACAAAGTCTATTACCGTAGAGTTTACTATCAATGTTGTACATTCTCTAGGTTTAGACAAATGTATAGTGACATATATCTACAATTATAGGATTGCATAGAATAATTTTACTGCCCTAAAAATTCACTGTGCTGTGCCTATTCACCACCCACCCTGCCCCTGGAAAGCACTGATTTTTTACTCTCTCCACAGTTTTGCCTTTTTCAGAATGTCATATGGTTGGAATCACAAACATAGTAATGTGCATTTAAAGATCTCCCATGTCTTTTCAAGGGTTGATAGCTCATTTCTTGTTAATATGCAATAATATTCCATTGTTCATTTTACCACAGTTTATCCATCAATTTGCATACTGAAGGACATCTTAGTTGTTCCCAAGTTTTGGCAGTTATGAATGAAGCCACTATAAATATCAGAGTGAATGTTTTTGTGTAGACATATGCTTTCAGCTATTTTGGGTAAGTGCCAAAGAACAGAATACTGAATAATATAGTTAAAATATGTTTAGTTTTTAAAGGAACCTCCAAACTGTCTTCCAAAGTGGCTGTACCATTTTGCATTCCCACCAGCAATGAGTTGAGAGCTCTCCTTGCTCCCAAACCTCACCAGCATTTCGATGTTGTCAATGTTCCAGATTTTGGCTACTTTAATAGGTGTGTAGTGGTATCTCGTTTAATTTGCAATTCCCTAATGACGTAAGATGTGGACCATCTTTTCACACTCCTATTTGTCATCTGTAGATCTTCTTTGGTGAAGAGTCTGGTAAGATCTTTGGCCCATTTATTAATTGGGTTGTTCATTTTCTTATTGTTGAGTTTTAAGAGTTCTTTGCAGATTTTGGATAACAGTACTTTATCATATAACTTTATTGCAAATATTTTCTCCCACTCTGTGACTTGTATTCTCGCTCACTTGACAGTATATTTTTCAAAGCAGAAGTTTGTAATTTTAATAAAATTCAGCTTATCAATTCCTTCTTTCACGGATCTTGCCTTTGGTGGTGTATCTAAAAAGTAATTGCCAAATCCAAGGTCATCTAGATTTTTCTTATGCTATCTTCTAGGAGTTTTATAGTTTAGCATTTGACATTTAGGTCTATAATTTATTCTGAGTTAGTTTTTGTGAAAAATGTTATGTCTGTATCTAGATTCATTATTTATTATGTGGACGTTAAGTTGTTCCAGGACCATTTGTTGAAAAGACTATCTTTTCTCCATTGTATTGCCTTTGCTCCTTTGTCAAAGGTCTATTTCTGGGTGTGCTGTTATGGTTCATTGATTTATTTGTCGATTCTTTCACTAAGAACACATTTTTTTGATTACTATAGTTTTATAGTAAAGTTAGATGGTGTCAGCCCTCTTTGTTTTTCTCTTTCAATATTGGGTTAGCTATTGTGGATCTTTTGCCTCTCTATATAAACTTTATAATCGGTTTCTCAACACCCACAAAATAACTAATTGGAATTGTCATTGGAGCTGCATTGAATCTATAGATTAATTTGGGAAGAACTCACATCTTGACAAACTTAAAATGAAATATAGAATCACGTTAACACTTCCAGCCTCCCATTAGGACTTAAAATGTAATCTTGCTTACCTATACAGTATTTTGAGAAGGATTTGCCTCTTTTCATTTTGTCTATTTAAAACTTCGGCTGGCTCTTAATGTATCTAAGCAATCCTTTGTGTCTACAACAAACTTTGTCATTCTATTCACACACATTTCGTTAAGTCATGTTACTTTTCTAACTAACTTTGGTATTATTTTAGGAATAGGCAAGTACTTTATGCATCGCTTACCATTTTCTGCATTCTTAAATAGTATATATAGTATAGGGACATTTACCTCTGGAAAAGTTTAAAAATCATAAGTTAAACATTGTGTCCTGGGTCTTTTAAAGATTTTCTATAATAGTTTGGTGTTTTTTACACCTTCGTTATCTATTCTGAATCCCAGACATATATAGACCAATAGGCAGCTCATATAAGAAATTAGCTTATTGTCCAATTTATAGTTAATTTCAACAGGGGAAGTAGATGAGGTTGAGTGTGTCCAGATCTAGCTGTGTCTCTTCCAGGTACATGGCTTCCTTCCAGGTATTGCTGCTCTGCTCACTAGAAACAGTGTTGTCTAGAAGACCTTCTGGCCTCACACCAACAGACACTTTTCAGAACCATGAAACATGATGTGCATGTGAATCCCCTACAGATCCCAGCAGTGGTCTTGATTTCCCACAAAACACAAATCTACTCACGTTGTGGGGCTTTATTCAGACACCATGAAGTGCTGTCATCAAATAGAGTGTCTAGAGCGAGGTACTTTCCTTTGCATCCAAACTTTGCTATTTATTGTTTAGGGCGCCTTGGGAAGCTTACTATAGATCTTTGTGTCTCAGTTTCACCCTCTGTAAAATGGGATTTAAATGCATTAATAGGCATCAAATACTTAATACTGTGTTTGACAACCAGCAGACACTAAAAACAATTATTACTATCACTTCACTGGTTGAGTCAATGTAACACAGAGTTGAGTGAGAAAAGAAAGAATAGAACGTGAGAGATAAAGGTACAAGATGATCTCTCACAGGGAAATTAGATGAAACCGAAACTCTCCCATTTTCTTAGTCTTCATGACAGAAATATGCTGATATGTATTTAAAAAAAAACACAAACTCTACGTTATATATAGAATGGATAAACAACAAGGTCCTACTGTATACCAAACTATATTCAATATCCTGTGATAAACCATAATGGAAAAGAATATGAAAGAAATCACTGAATCACCTTGCTGTACAGTAGAAATAGACACAACATTGTAAATCAACTATACTTCAATAAAATAATTTTTAAAAAATCCTCTATGATACTCTTGTCTCAATAATTCTAATTTTTTTGTTCATGCTAAAACATATTTTATCAAAAAAAATTTACAACAGTATTATGAAAATAAAGCATGTTTCCAACAATAGGGAACTAGTTAAACCAAGTATCGCATATAAATACGATGGACTCTCTGGCCAAATTTAGAAATTATACCTTAAATAGAATTTCATGACAGAAAATATTGATATTATAATGTTAAATATATAAATTATGAGAATCTAAAGTTATACATAACATTAAAGTCCACAAATATTCATGAATATGGATACATATGTGAAGAAAAAAATGGTGAAAGTTGTTTCAGAAAACCTCTTGTTAAATCCTTTTCCATAAGCTAGAAATCTTGTCATTCATAACACATTTAATGACTTTTCCCCAGTCTCTTTGAAAAAAAATAGGACGAAGAAATCATGAGTGCTACTCATTGTTTTCAGGTAAGTCCCAGCAAGATCCATGTGTAACTTTCTCCAATACATGAATTTCAAATTACTGTAATAAATTGAACATGACATGCTATCATTGTTCTGTGAGAAATCACGGTGTAAAAATTGTGCCAGCTTGCTGTTGAATGCTGATTCTAAATAACACAGAAGGCCCTGCTCATTTAATTTTTTGCAAATGGGTAATGAGGTTATGATTGATTCTTATCACTGCCAGTCGCTTTTCCTTTAGAGAGACTGTAAGAAGGTCCGACTACATACAAATCTGGTAGTTGGTGGGTAGTTACTGGCAAATGCTTTGTATCTACCCCATAAACTTTTGGGGGAAAATCCACTTCTGATATAACTCGGTCTCAAAAGAGGATGGAAATCTCAGACAGAGGCCCAAAACCACTGAGGCAGTTCCCTAATGTTATGACAGTGTGTTTTATGCAGGAATAATTAGTTGAATAACACTAAATGTTCTTAGGGTCTCTGGGAGTACTGAAATTTCTAACACAACACTTACTTTAAATGAACAAAAATGAGTCCTAGCCTAGAGGAGGTAGTCACTTCTCAGTTTGAAATAGTTCAGTTTCAGTTATATTTGAGTGATATGATTATAGCATCTTTATTTCCTACTGCTTTAGATACTTCTTTATATTTCCCACCATTCACTAGTTCTTAGTCACTGCGAACTGGTAGATAACATAAAAATTACACACGAGTTTCAGAGGCTCAAGTTTTCTTCCTAGCTCTGTCATTAAAACAACCACCACTCTCTCCCCAACTCCTGCCATGAATTATACGGATTATAACTTCCAAATTTTAACCTACACTGATATTTCCCATCTCCACGTTTTCTGACCTGTTGTTTTATGGCTATTTATAATATAGGGACCATTTCTAAAAATTTCACTGGCTGCTTTAAATGCAGGTTTTCTGACACTGAAGACTGGTTGCCCTGTGTTCTTGTTAGTGTAAAGATAGAAGACAGAGGGAAGGAACACGTGTTCTTTTCTGTTCTTTCACAGAGACAGGACTACTGCTTTTCATGAGCCAAAATACAAGTACATTATGGTTGTTTTCATTCAGTGTCTCTCCATTTACTTTTTTATTTAGCGTATATTTTTCTGAGAGTTGAATAATAAATTGCCTTTCTCAAGTGTCAGTGTTTAAGAAAGGTAATCTTTAATTGTAGTTTTCTAGATGTTTAGTTGAAATGTAGGAAAGTCTTCATTAAGGCATATTTTAACAGTTACTATTGCAAGTCAAAGGCCTATCTTAAAGGGACTGAATATAATTTGGAAATAAACTCAAATGCTGCCAAAACCTGGCTAAATACTTTCTATTATGATTTAAAATATCATGGCAGATTCATAAAATCAATTTGTATAAGCTAAAAGGTAATTTAACTCTAAAAAGCAAATGGATTTAGAAATTAAGCTCATAAAAATATTCACAGCACAAATTTTAATTAGCGATACACAATTAGATCAGGAATGTGTCTGCTTTATGCTTTAGTTAGTCTTTGATACATAACCAGAAGAAGGTGATGACAAATAGTTTGGGTTGGCAATTTGTTTGAGTCCAATACCAGGAATTTAAGATAGTAGTTAACACAAGGACATCAGAAACAAATGTGTTTCTCTATCAAAAGTTTACCAGCTCAATGAAGGATGTACAGAAGGAGTAAAAGTTGTTACATGGTGTTAGATTTTGGATTAGGTACATTTCTTTCCCTGGCTTAACTTTCGCACATATCACATGATAAGAAAAGTAAGGGTTATGAAAAAATTATATAAAATTAAAGTTCAAATAATTACCAACCACTTAATTTGTATGAATTGCTGATTAATTATTTAATAAACACTCTACTTAAAAGATTTTTCTAGGCATATTTTCATAGGTATTCACAAGACATGGTACCTGACTCTGTACACCATCCATTGCACTTTTATTTTTTAAGTGTAATAATACTTTCCACTGTCTACAGTGATTTATTGTCATCATATCAAAGTGAAATATAACTTTTTCAAATGGAAGGCTTTGAAAATAATCAAGAACTGTCCACTTTTTTTGAGAAAGCATTTGTTTTTGAAACTCCTTCTTCACTGCACAATAACTGTTCATCAGGGAAGGACTTTCACAGAATAGCAGTTCTCCTCTATGATCTTTCAATACTCAGTCTCATTGGGCTCTACCATACAGAACTTTTCTCTTTTAAAACACACAAGAGATGTAAATACTTAACTGAAGCATCTGATTTCTAATACAACATTAAAATCAAAATTTGATTATTTGAATCACTTGATTCAATTCATTTAATTTAATCATTGAAACTCGGAAATTATTAAATTTATTTAATTGTTTAAGTAAAAGGTTCAGTGTTCAGAATGAATATATTAGAACAATCCTCATTTCTTTTAGCTATTCATGTCAGTTAAGCTGTAGACCTTAAGCCATTAGAAAAGTGTCTTATGTTTATGTGTGTGTGCGTGTGTGTGTGAGTGCGTTGTGTATGTGTGTACATAAGTTTAAGTTTGGACTTCCTAAGAGATGATTCTGAGACAAGGATTTGAAAGTGAGTGATTTATTAGGGACAGGATTCCAGAAAGCATTAATAAGGTAGAGTGCGAGTGAGGGAGGTGAAGGAAATAAGCCAATGCAAGGGATATTGATGAGTGGGTGACCACTGGGTGCATCTTGGGCTTCACAGGGCTGGGGACCTCTAAGAGATGGTTCAGAGCATGCCTCAGTCACCACAACAAGAGATGCAAAACCAAGGATGCTTATCTACCAATTCAATTCTACAATAAATAGAGAGCTGCTTCCAGGGTCATTAACTGCCCAGCGTTCTTAGTCTGACCTTCAAGCAGTCCAGAGAAAAGCCTCAGGCAGAGAAACAGGCATCTGCAGTAAGAAGACATAGTAGCGAAGAGTGCCCAGGCTATAGAGGCAGGGTACTGACAGTATGTGTTAGAATTTACATGTGTAATTATACACACTGACTTTTATAGCTAACCCATATGGAAATTTAACTCCAGAGGACAATAAAAGATATTGTAAGAAGAAGAAAAGGAAGAGCTGCTTTAATATCAAAGCAAAATTAATATAAAAAATCATCACCATGTGAATGCAATGATTTAATTATGTTTGAAAATATGAGGTTTTATATTAATTTAGTAAAAAGATTTGGTTGAACAGGAGTGCATGACTAAGGAGGGAATCTGGATGGAGTCAGCTGAGTGATGAAATGAGAAACCAACATTTATGGTAAGTGATGGCAAGACCAAGTAGAGATGTAGTGATCATATGCTGATAGCAAAAGTCTAAACACCAAATTAGTTAAATACACTGAGATAGTTACAAGGGATTAAATCTGGATTTTATAGATTTTGCAAAAACATTTATCCTACCTCTGAGACAGACATGCTAATCATCTAGGGCCGTGCCATTACCCATAGTTCTTTTACTACTAACTTTCTCTGCATCATTGAAAAAGATACTTAATGCATCCCTAATATTCTTATTTTGAAATTATATGGAAGCCTTGAGTGATTTCTAGTTGTCACCCTGCACTATAATTCCCTGACTATATGGATAATTTCCACATAATGTATCTCAGAATACTCTTCTATAGTTAATAAAGTAATAACAGAATCACTTAAGGGGTACAGTGGCTTGAAATGTACATTTCTGACACTCCCTCCCATTTCCCTTCTGGAATAATACAATAATGAGAAGAATCTACTAGTGGAATATAGGATATTTGAATATAGCTGTGGGTTTCTCTGAGTCCCTGGAGATGAGAGTGAGAGAAGGGCCTTTAGACTCACTCGAACTGAGTAAAAACATAAATCTCACCACAGAGAAGGAAGCTTGTTTCTGCTCAGAGAATGGAACTAGGGAAGTAAACCTTAAATTTTATGGGTTTAGGCAAAACAAGGCTAGTGGAATTGCAGAATCATATAGTAGTGCTATAATTACTTTTTTAAGGAAACTCAGTATACTATTTTCCATAACGTCTGTCCCAATTTACATTCTCACCAACAGTGCACAAGGGTTCTCTTTCCTTCACATCCTCACCAACACGTTATTTCTTAGGTTTTTTGTTTTGTTTTGTTTTGATAGTAGCCATTTAGACAGGTGTGAGGTAATATCTCACGTTTGTATATTTGCTTTGAATTTTCCTGATGATTAATGATATTGAGCACCATTTCATGTACCTGTTGGCTGTTTATATGTCTTCTTTAGAAAAATGTCTATTCAGTTCTTCTGCCCATTTTTTAATTGGATGTGTTTTTCAATAGCTTTTTTGTGAGATCAACTTGATTTAATCATAGACTGAACAAGGGTGGCTTAGAATTCAAGAACTACCTATGCACAAAAAAACCCACCTTCCACTGAAATTCTGTTAAAAGTAAGTCATAAGTTTGACATTTCAAGTGTGTGTACCTTCACTGCAACTGCAGTATTATAATTAAATCAGTCCATTTATAACTAAAGCCCTACAAGCTTCAGTTATTTTAGTATGTTGTTTGTTGAATAAGGAACAAATATTTCATTATGAAAAGACAGATGAATAGTGGTCCAGACCATCAAAAATAGATTTTTCTGGGAAAATTACTGGCAAAGGGTCTTGAATTTATTTGATCTATTGTCATTTTATGACCACAGGTATCTTTTCAATATTATTTTTCATTCATTATATTTCATAACACTTTTATTTGTCCATAAGTTATTATTTTTATGATCCACTTGAAAATTATTTATGAATATTTTCAAAGGGAATTGTCTAAGCACATGAAGTTCTTTAAATCAAATGAGAAAGAATATTCATTTTAGCAAAAATTAACAAAATCTTAACCAAATTAAAGTTTCAATACATAGAAAGGCATCTTGAAACCATTTAATCCTTTGAGAGTTATTTACAAGATGATATTTAAAGGTAAATAATTTTATGTCTAAATTAATTAGATTTTTGATACTAATTTTGGTTTTGTCATGGTATAATGTATATATTTTATGTTTTGAGGTTTTACTTTAAATTACTAATAGGGCTTTTAAAATAGATCTTAATGCTTTAGAAAGAGAAATTGTATTTTTATATTAAACTTTGATCTCCCATAATAGGATCAATTGCAAATAAACTCATATTAAATTTCTGCTATCAAAACTTCCTATTGAATTATTAAGATTAATGTATGTGCTGGCATACATGCAAGTATATTAGACTGGAAGTTAAAATACTAGATATAATTGAAAATAATTCATTTAGTCAAATATTTAAACTACCCTTAAAAAAAATTTACTTAAATTTTTTAGACAATAGTTGTATTTTATATTATCAATGCACAGTGAAATAAAACTCAAGAACATTAAGTAATTTGCAATATTTTGTGTATAGCACATGCACGCATTTTATTTTGGTAGACACATTAATATACATCAATGTTAAAATTTACTATTTTAAAATATATGGTTCACCTCTTGCACTGTTGGTGGGAATGTAAATTGATACAGTCACTATTGAGAACAGTATGGAGGTTCCTTAAAAAACTAAAAATAGAACTATCATATGACCCAGCAATCCCACTACTGGGTATATACCCTGAGAAAACCATAATTCAAAAAGAGTCATGTACCAAAATGCCCATTGCAGCACTATTTACAATAGCCAGGACATGGAAGCAACCTAAGTGTCCATCGACAGATGAACTGTTAAAGAAGATGTTGCACATATATACAATGGAATATTACTCAGCCATAAAAAGAAATGAAATTGAGTTATTTGTAGTGAGGTGGATAGACCTAGAGTCTGTCATACAGAGTAGGTAAGTCAGAAAAGAAAAAACAAATACCGTATGCTAACACTTGTATATGTAATCTAAAACAAAAAAAAATGGTTCTGAAGAACCTAGGGGCAGAACAGGAATAAAGATGCAGACGCAGAGAATGGACTTGAGGACATGGGGAGAGGGAAGGGTGAGCTGGGACGAAGTGAGAGAGTAGCACTGACATATATACACTACCAAATGTAAAACAGATAGCTAGTGGGAACCAGCTGCATAGCACAGGGAGATCAGCTTGCTGTTTTGTGACCACCTAAAGTGGTGGGATAGGGAGGGTGGGAGGGAGATGCAAGAGGGAGGGGATATGGGGATATATGTACACATATAGCTGATTCACTTTGTTATACAGCAGAAACTAACACAACATTGTAAAGCAATTATACTGCAATAAGGTTGTTAAAAAAATAAAAACAACAACAACAAAAAACAAAATATATGGTTCAAACATTCTGAAAATTTTTCTAGACTCAAAGATTCCATTTGACTAAACTTTCTATCTCACCTAGATCATGTTTATAGTTTTCAATCTCTTTAATACTATTTTCCTAATCCTTTTAAAGCAATGGAAGTACATTTCAAATTGTGGACTCCAGAACAATACATAAAAAGTTTTAAGGTCAAAATGAAGAGTAAGAAGAGAAAGGCTTTTCTTACGAAGAGAGTGCAGTACGTGGTTTGGTTTATTTTTTGAAGTTATGACCATCCCATTGACCTCTGACTTTGCACAATCCTTCTAAAATAGTTCAACAAATAAATACATAAAATATGCATGAAAATATGTCTATATATATATATATATATACAACTCATATATATGTAGAGAGGTAGATAGATATAAATATGTGTGTGAACTTTTATTACCAGGAAATTTCATATTGTAATATTCTAGATACTATACATACATTTCATTTCTCAAAGTAACTCATTAATTTTTAATATTATCTTGATACAGAGATAAGGACACTTAGATTCAGAAAGCATCAGTAATTGAAGTTTTCATCGTCCTGGACAGCTGTAGAATAATACTCTGTACACTTCCTGTGCCCATTATCCTTTTAATTAAAATCTGCCGCACAACGAGGCTACCACTTTTGAGTAAACTGAAGGCGAGAACTTCTAAAATGCTTAACACATTAAAAGAAAATCAGAAAAGTCAGTCTATTGTTAACTAACATCATTACTCTGTAACCAAAATAGTCACTACTTAGGTGTATAATTTTCCCTTCGCTGTACACAAAACTATAATTCCATTGATATTGACTCTCATAAGCATTTTGCCTACCTGACATGCAGTCATAATATAATTACCTAAATAAACTTTGTGTGCTAATAGCACGTCAGCGATGAACAGATCAAAATCTGGTGACCATGTCTTTTTTGTATATGAATTACCAAAGTGCCAAGAGCTGATTCATACCCCGCACATAATTGGTTTCATCCAAGTGTAAAGCAAAAAATCTGCAGTCAGACAAATGTGATAGTAGTTGCGTGAGGCCCAAAATGCTGTTTGATAAAAGAGTTTTGCCAGCAACTCACACCGCTTTTTTCAGCGCCTGATATTTGTCATAATGTTCACAGCTATTTTGTACAAGCTTTAGAGCAAGTGCAATATAGTTGTTTTCCTAAACCAGGAATGCAACTTTCTGTGACGCTTCAGTATTTATGGTCTCTGCTTTACATTTAGATATATAATTCATCAATTTTAAGCCTGCAAATGTTATTTTGTGCTTATTCTGTCTAAAACTACAATTGCTTTCTTAGCATCAAGAAATGCTGTTTTGAAAATGATATGAAATTTCAATGGTTATGTGTCACTATTTACCTGGCTGCCAAGATATGGTGCTGGGATCTGGAGCAAATGGATCTCTAGCTCAAGTTCTTTTTCTCCATGTTTTCACAGTTAGGTCTATATTCACATTTTTATTTTTCAGGTGACTTGGCAAATTTTTGGAGCCACAAACTTCATTTATTCAGCAGACACTGAAGTTCTGTTGACCATTTTCCATTTACATTATTCTTTTCATCACTGATTTTACGCTCTAGTGAGGCGTTGCTGAGCCCTGATCAATCTTTGTGAGCTGGAATTATAATACAGCACAGTAATAATTTAAAAAACAAATCTAACAAATACACACATGAGTGCGAGTTATACTAGTCTAAGATCAATTAAACCGTATAGCTGTTTTAGGGCATGAGCAGCCTTTCAGGGTGTGATATCATTACAGGATTCTTGTGAAAATTATTATGTGTTTCATTTCAAATGGGTGAAATGTATATAAAATAAGAATTATTTAATCACATTGCAAACCCCTAAAAATTGCAAACCCTTTTTATACCACATCACAAAGCATTAAGTTTCACCTGCAGTCCACAGACAAAATTGTGAGATCATACAGGGTACAGGCTGACTTCCATGATGTATTAAAAGTCTATGCTTTTTCAGATTCTTTTCCATTATAGGTTATTACAAGATTTTGAAGGTGGTTCCCTGTGCTATACAGTAAATTCTTGTTGTTTATCTATTTTATATATAGAGGTGTGTATCTATTAATCCCATACTCTTAATTTATCCCACCCCACCGTTTTCCCCTTTGTTAGCCATACATTTTTTTTTCTATATCTGTGAGGCTGTTTCTGTTTTGTAAATAAGTTCATTTCAATAAGAAAAAAATCCTTCCAAAAAAGAAAGTCTCTGCTTCTTCTAATATAACATGGAAGTGAAAAGTGCTCAGAAATTTTACAGCAGAAGAGAGACTCAAATTATTTACAAACTGTGTTTGTATGTGGAGGAGAATATTAACATTCCATTAATGTTTATTTTTTACCATAACAACTGGTGAGGGAGTTTGCATCTTCCTTTAGACACAACTGGGAATAATACAACATGGCACAAAGGAAACCAAGATAACTCTTCATTAAGATATAACCTAGTGGGCACATAGGTGACAAATGTGTATATTGTTGCCACGGTATGCATTACAATAAAGACAACTAACCCAAAACTTTAAGATCATCATTAAAAGATACTTACCATGATTGTTTAACTAGACAGTAAATATATATCTGAAATGACTAAACGAGTCATCAGTTGCACACCATAATTTCATTTATATCCTTAGAGTATAAAGTTCTAGTATTTGAAAACAATTAGAGCTGTATATTTAGACAAATTAGCTGTGCTTCAAAACCTGCTTTCTCTCAGTAGTTATCTGAATTACCAGCTACCAAGTTTGGGATTGTCTGTGATCATGAACAAACTTAAAAGGATTAAAAGTCGCCAGATACCCCCAATGGCACTTTTTAATCTGTTTGTAAAATCTTGTCCTGCATAAAAATTTTCATCCTAATTAAGAGATTTACAAATCTCATAGCAAATTTCACCAGACCAATTATTTAAGGGAACAAACAAAACAATATTTATAATTCACTGATTTATTTAATATTATACATATATTTCAAAATTAAAAATAATTCTTCAGTGATATCTTTCATGTAATATCAAACATCACCAAATAGTTTGCATGTTCTATTTACATAAAGACTTTAAATATTTTCTTTTTCTTTCTTTTTTTTTAAATTTATTTATTTTACTTATTTATTTTTGGCTGCGTTGGGTCGTTGTTGCTGTGCACGGGTTTTCTCTAGTTGCGGCGAGCGGGGGCTACTCTTCGTTGTGGTGAGCAGACTTCTCATTGCGGTGGCTTCTCTCGTTGCAGAGCACGGGCTCTAGGCACCTGGCTTCAGGAGTTGTGGCTCGCGGGGCTCTGGAGCGCACACTCAGTAGTTGCGGCGCACGGGCTTAGTTGCTCCACGGCATGTGGGATCTTCCTGGACCAGGGCTTGAACCCATGTCCTCTGAATTGGCAGGCAGATTCTTAACCACTGCGCCACCAGGGAAGCCCTCTTTTTCTTTTTCAAGTGTGTAAAATATATTATTAGAAAACCCTAGGTCTTTTTTTCATGGGGCATTGCACAAATGTTAATGTAGTTTAAATTATATTTAAATTATTTTAAAATATTCCATATAAATATTGCACATATTTTTCTTAAAACAATGTTGCAAATAGTATGCATGTCCATACACACACACACACACACACACACGCATACGCACACGCACATGCACACAGACACACAAAACCCACAAAAAACTGAAATTGTCTGGCTTCAGTGGCCTTTTGTGATGGCTTACAATTGGCTCATCTACACAGGAGATATTATTAGTTACACACAAAAACTGTTTCTCTCTTTAATTGTTGTGTTTCTTCCTTGGGTAACCAAATGAAAGTTATATAACTAGAAACAGGTCAGTTCAAATAATGACATTAAAATACTTATTTTTCTCCTAGTGACAGTGTTTTATGGTGTTTGGGAAATGACATTTAGAAATATTCTCATATCATCACAAAGTTTAAATCATTCACTCTTTACAATTATACTTTTTCCATATAACTAGTGTCTTTTAATCATTTCACATTAAAAGGGAATATGTCAGTTTAATAAATATTGTTGAAATGGTGTATAATAAAGACCTCAGGCAGTTTTATACGTCTGGACAAGAAATTATTTTCTATTTTCACTGTTTCGCCTCACATACTTCAATCCACCCAGGCTAAGTTCATTGTTGACTAAGATTTGTATATTTTAATCTATCTATGAGTTTGCCTATATTCAACAGTGTCTTCTAACTCCAATATAAATAGTAATGAATAAGTAAGAAGTAAATATGTTTTACAATGCAGTTGGCTTTATAAAATTACAGTACTTGTTTGATTGTGTATTCCATAGCATTAGAACATTCCCTAATTACACTGTGCCTGTTAACGCCACCTATCATAGGTAACAGCTAATGAATACAATGTTTGTAAACTTTGAGATGATATTTAGATATTTAGATTTGTAGCAAAACTCTTTAGCCCTGTGTGGAAGGAACGAATCCAGGCCCCTCTCCTAGCTTCTGGTAGTCACGGTCCTCCTTCCTTGTAGATGGTTATCTTCTTCCTATGACTCTTCACATGGTATTCTCTGTGTGTGTGTATGTATGTACAAAATTTCCCCTTTTTGTAAGCATACAGTCATATTGGATTAGGGCCCACCCATATGACCTCATCATTTTGTCCAAATAAGGTCACATTAACAAGTATGTCAACATTTTTGTAGGGGAAGACAACTCAATTTACAACACCCAGGAATCATAAAATATGTGTGGTATGTACAAATCTCCTTCAGTTAAAGACTTTAGTGTTATCAGATACTTTGCAAGAGGAATCAGACAGCAACAGGACTCTGATTGTGTTGAGAACAGAAGAACATAAAAGTATCTAACAGGTTGTCACTGAGAAGCATGTAGCATAATCTGAGCAAACAACTAAAACTGACAGAATTTTGCAAGTTCCAATTTATGGGTATTGTAAAGTAGGACCAGTGATTTGGAAAGAGCAAAAACTGACTAGGGAAAATGAATTCCTAAAACTAGCAAACAAAGGCTCCCTATGAGGACCAACTCCTGTCTTGAAGTGATATTGTTAGGAGTATAATCTAACTTCGATAAGACAGAGACAATAGGGGAAAGAAGAGAGATGGAACAGATAAATAATATGTCTTGTCATGTACCAGAGTGTTCATTGTAGCACTATTTACAATAGCCAGGACACGGAAGCAACCTAAGTGCCCATTGACAGATGAATGGGTAAAGAAGACGTGGCACATATACACAATGGAATATTACTCAGCCATAAAAAGAAATGAAATTGAGTTATTTGTAGTGAGGTGGATGGACTTAGAGTCTGTCATAGAGTGAAGTAAGTCAGAAAGAGAAAAGCAAATACCGTATACTAACACATATATATGGAATCTAAAAAAAAAAATTGTTCTGATGAACCTAGGGGCAGGACAGGAATAAAGACACAGACGTAGAGAATGGACTTGAGGTTATGGACAGTGGGAAGGGTAAGCTGGGACTAAGTGTGAGAGTAGCATTGACATATATACACTACCAAATGTAAAATAGATAGCTAGTGGGAAGCAGCTGCATGGCACAGGGAGATCAGCTCGGTGCTTTGCGACCACCTAGAGGGGTGGGATATGGAGGGTGGGAGAGAGATGCCAGAGAGAGGAGATATGGGGATATACGTATGCATACAGCTGATTCGCTTTGTTATACTCCGATAAAGATATTAAAAAATAATCCAGTGTGAGTAGAATGCTATTCTTTATATAAAAACGCAAATCTAAAATGTAAATTAAAATAATTATATTATATATAGAGGGTAATATGTTACAGAGTGGAAGCATAGAGGTTAAATTTTAGATATTTAAAAAATATTTTGTTTTCTTTTTTTTAATACATCTTTATTGGAGTAAAATTGCTTCACAATGCTGTGTTAGTTTCTGTTGTACAACAAAGTGAATCAGCCATATGCATACATATATCCCCATATCCCCTCCTTCTTGAGCCTCCCTCCCACCCTCCCTATCCCACGCCTTAGGTCTTTGCAAAGCACCGAGCTGATCTCCCTGTGCTATGCTGCTGCTTCCCTCTATTATTTTACACTTGGTAGTATATATATGTCAATGCTACTCTCACTTCGCCCCAACTTCCCCTTCCCCTTCCCCCACCCCAGCTGTGTCCTCAAGTCCATTCTCTATGTCTGCATCTTTATCCCTGCCCTGCCACTAAGTTCATCAGTACCATTTTTTTTTTTTAGATTCCGTATATATGTGTACTTGATTTGGCTTTCGATCCATGTAAGTATTTTAGAAAAATATAAACAAAACTAATTTTCCAGAGACATCTAAAATTAAAAACTTTATGAAATTTTTAACAATTGATTCTAACAATAAGATACTGTTGTAAATCCAGATGGCAGTAAAATACAAAACATTGTTCAGTGACTTAAAAATACAGTAATTTGACAAAATATCCCTAATGGAATTTACCTTATGAAAATAGCCTGTGAAAATGATAATAAACTTTTTTTAGTGATTATGTTGTTGAAGGTTGTGTCTGCATTGTTATGTTGAAACTGTAATATTAATATTGTAGAATAAAGAAAACAAGTAGATATAATGAAATCTAAGCTTTTTATTCATGGGAGAAAGGTGATAGTGGTGCAAGATTAAATATATTAAGTAAAAACTTTTTACCATGAACTAGAATTAGAATTACAAGTATGAGCTTACTATGTTTTTCATGTTTTACAAAACATACATATTTCCTAGTTTTGTCCATGGGAAATGCTCATTAGTATCCAGAGTGTGGTATATAAACTTCCCAGAAGCATTTGGAGACTTTCCAAGACTTGGATGAAAATTATTGAAGAGTCAAGAAGTACCATGTCATTTAAGAAAGCAAGGAAGCTTTCAAAGACTGCTGGGTCATGTCAAAAGGACTCAGGCATCATCTAAGAAAGGCTCCCATAGGCAAAATTTGGAAAAATGCACATCAATATGAATAATAAGTGCAGTGGATTGACATATTAAATATATGTAAACACATTGCTGATATAAGGACAAAAAAAAAATTCATTGTTAACTTTGCAGGAAGCTAAAGAACCCATTATTTTTTTCTTTGAAATCACATATATAGGCCATAAATTAACATATATCCTATTTTCTTATATGACTAATACTTCTGAGTAACCTAGTTAATGAGGACATTCATTTTCTACAGAGTTATTCCAGATAATAATGAAATGGGATAAAATAATTAGAATAGTACCAGTTAAAACCACCAAATAATTGCAAAGATTTAGGCATCTTTCAACAACAGAAAGACAATAAGAGAGAGAATCTGTGAGAAAGAGGAAAAGAGGGGAGAAAAAGAAAAAATAGAACAGAGAAAAAGAAGGGAGGGAGGGAGGAAGGAAAAAGAGGAAGAAAGAAACAGAATATTATCTAAGGAATAGTCCTGACAAATATTAAGCCTGAATATGATCATATCACAACAAATTTGCAGAAATGCAGGGAGATTAAAGGAAAATATTAAATGACACAGTGGGAATGAAATTAGCAAATTGCAGACTGTGGAGAACTCTTGAGGACAATCAATCCAATTTTGTCAGTAAATACATTTCAAGGAAAATCATGAAATGGAATTTACAGTTAAAAGAGACTAAGTAGATTGATCAAGTGACTATAAGGCTTGGACTATATTTGAATTCTGATTCAAATAGGTAACTGTAAAAAAAATATTTCTGTGACAATTTGGAAAATTTTAAAGATAATTGATATTTAATCATTTTAATGAATATTTTCAATTATTTATGTGTGAGAATCTGTGTTTGCATTGGGGGGAGGAATCTGTATCTCTTCAAGATACATACCAAGATATTTACAAAAAATATAGGTTGATGTTTGGAATTCCTTAAAAATAATCCAGAAGTGAAATGGGGTATTGGGTATCATATAGAAAAAATAATATTGCCATCAGCTGATAGTAGATGAAGTCAGCCGATGGGTAAATGGATATTTATTCTATTAATGTTTCTAATATTTAATAATATCTGAAATTTCTTATATCACAAAGTTGACAATATTTTTCCAGCATTATAAAAATACTTTTCTTTTGAAAGCAATATACAGTTGTATGACAGGAAAAATTGTCGTTAGTCTGAAAGAATTGCTAATAGACACCAATGGAGAAATAAACTAATGTCTTTTGAGCCCCAGCTATGTGCTAGTCATGAGACTTTACGTGTTATCATAGTCGTTACATACACTATGGTTATGAGATTGTTGCAATTTAAACTATTCTACAATGTGGGGACTAAAATACTGAAAATTTTTGAACCAGATGGATACAAACCACATGATTTGAAGATTATCTTGGGCCAGAGACATCTGCAAAGATGTTGCTCTTCTGTTATATCAAGTGATGTTTTGGTCCTATATTTCAAGTGCTAATGGATTTAAAGGGTTGCATATCTCATTTCTAAATATACGCAGATATCTATTTGAATTTTGTGCACTGGGTAATCTTTGAGTATCAGAACGTCAGGGAGGAAGAAATTTTCCTCTACCCTTCTAGGTTCTTCTGGCTGGCCTAAGAACTAAATTGATATGAGACAGATTAACAGCAGAAAATCAAACAAAAGTTTAATAACATACATACATGGGAGAGACCCAGGAGAACTGAATAACTCACCAAAATGACAAACCTTCCGCTTAAACACCATCTTCAACTAAAGACAAAAATGGTTGTAGGGGTTAATGGTTTGGGACTTAAAAGATGAGAAAAGCAATTTACCTAGAGATGGAAAAGCAAATGTTTGTTAAACAAACGAACAAACAAACATTTGCAGGGCCAGGCCGAGACAATGGGACACAGAGAGGAATTTTAACAAACAGACTTCACTAGATTGCTCCCTGTCTACCACACCTAGTTCTCACTACAGTTATCCATGGTGAGGGCTCCATTCCTGGAATGGGTCCTCTGTCTACATTCCTCTAGGTGGTTAGGGAGAAGGTCAAAGTTTCTTCCTGAATCTTTTGAGCCTTGATTGTTTTCAGCTCTAGGCAAATTTTTCTCCCCTACAAGATTCATCTGAAAATTGTATTTCCAGGAAATAATTCAAGTAAACATAATTCAAGTTTACACTATTCCCAGTAAAAGCCATCAAAGACAGACAAAAGAACTTTCACTCACACACTCTCAGTGGAAGATAAATCAGTAAAATCAGGCATTGTGAAGAATAAGTTGTCACTATATAGTAAATGTGGTAATGGGCATGCCCTTCCACTTTGAATTTCTAGTTGCATATATGTATCCTATGTACATATATGTACAAAATGACAAGTACAAGTGTTGTAGTTGCGTTCATTGTTGAAATATTATCCATGAATAGGATAAAGATATATATATTTGGCTTATCCAATGAAGACTCTAGAGGAATGAAAATTAATTTGATTTATATGTATGAATAAGTACAAATCTACAAATTAATATTAAGTAAATACATACTTTGCAAAAATTTATGTAGAGAAAGATACCATTTACACAGGTTTTGACGACATGCAATTAGTACTTGATACTTTCATAGCTATCTGACCATGGAAAAATGTATGAACAATGATGAAAAAGGACATATTCCAATTTAAGCATGGAGAAACTCTAGCAACATGGGAAAGGTAATAAAATCAGTGATGGATTGAGAAAATATTTTAATGGTGTCTGTAATATCCAGTACAGTGTTAAATAGAAAGGGAGAGAGGACATTCTTGCTCATGATCTATTAAGTATGATGTTAACAATGGGTTTTTCAAAGGTGCCCTATATCAAGACTGAGGAAGTTCTCCTCTATTCTTATTTTTTTTAAATATTTATTTATCATGAAAGATATTGGATTTTGTCAAATGCTTTCTCTTTTCCTATTGAGATGATCACATGTTTTTCTTATTAATATGATGCATTACACTACATTTTATCTTTTATTAATACAGAGTATTACATTGATTGATGTTCATATATTGAACCAATGTTTCATTTCTGGGATAAACCCTTCTTGGTTAGGGAGTCTAAACCAATTTTACATGTTGGTGGATTTTTTTTACATTTGCTATTATTTACTGAGGATTTTGCATCTGTATTTAGAAAGAATATTTGTCAGTAGTTCTGGTAATGTCTTTTTCTTGTTTTGGTGTCAGAGTCCTTACTCTTTTATTTTTTGGAAGATTTTTTAAAGGATTAGTCTCAATTCTTCTCTAAACATTTACTGGAATTTACCAATTACCACCTGGTCCAGGACTTTTTTGTGTGGGAATTGCTTTATTTACTAATTTAGTCTCTTGTCATAGGTCTAGTTCTTCAGATATGAGTTCCTTTATTCTTTCAAAATATTTAAATGGCTCGTTTAAAATTTTATACAGTAAATTCAATGCCTGCACTTCCTCAGGGACTGTTTCTATTGACTGCTTTTCCAGTGTATGACACATACTTTCTTCTTTCTTTGTAGGTATTGTAATTTTATTTTGTTGAAAACAGGGCGTTTCAAATAATATATTGGGGCAACTCTAGCAATCAAATCCCCTCCCACAGAATTTGTTCTTATTATTGCTATTTGTTCCTTTGGTAAGTTTCCTTAGCTAATAAAATGAATTTTGTATTCTTTGTTGTGTGGCTATTGAAGCCTGAGCTTAGAGAGCTTTGTGTTCAGCTAATGATTGGTCAGAGATTTCCTTAAAGTCTTTGAAACAATAAGTCTCAGAGGCTGTGCCAAAGGGATCTTTGTTTATTTGGAAGCTCACCTTCAATATTTTGTGGGCAGTTTAAAACTCTGCCTTAGCTTTCCCTTCCTGCTTGAGCAAAGCCTCATGGTTAGCCAGAAACAAAAGATGAGAAATATCTAAGGTCTAACCAGGGCATGCACACAGCCCTACATATGTGTGTGATATTTTAGATTTTCAGGAATATGTCAGAGCTTTTCAAAGCCCCCTATACACGGGTTTAGTGCTGAGTGTTTGGTCAGCTTTGTTTGCCCTAACTATTACTGTACTAAGCATTTAGGCAGCTGTGACGCTCAGCAGTCATCACTGATTATTTTTGACAAATACCCAGGGGGAAATTTGTTCATGGTGATCAAGTTCTGAGTCAGGTCAAATAAAAGAAATTCTGTGGGTGGGACTTATGAGGGAACTGCCAGGCAGGTCAGATAATGTAAAAATTTTCTGCACACAGTGACTTTGTACAGTTCCAAACCCGTATTGCTTCCTCCAGTGTCTACTAGGCTGCTAGGTTTCACCAGATACTGTGGTTGCAAGGCTTTTGGGCTATAAGGTCACTACAAGACTAGGTGAGAAGGTGATGGGAATAGGCCAAGTTAAAATGCCACAAAGATCACTTTGTGTGCTTATGGATATCTATATCTATAGATCTAGATCTATATATATACTGTAGATATATACACAGATATAGATGTGTATACACATACACCACAAATTCCCCTCAGATTGTTGTAAGTCTGAGTTTAATTTTTAGAATTGTGGAAAAGTTTTTGATATTGATAATTTTCTAGTGTTGTTATTATTTTTATAGAGGGTTGGATGTTCCAAGGTCCTTACTCCACTATTTGCACTGACATCATTCATTTCCTTTCCTTTTAAAAAGAAAACTCTATTTGATTTACTCGAGTATTTTCTGTGTCTGGTTTTGCTGACAATCGGACCTAATATAGACAGTTTTCAGTACACCGCCTACACAGTTTCTTATCTTTGATCTCTCTCTTCCTTCAAACTTCACTATAATATTTTTCTCCAAGTGATACTCTTAAAATAAGTTATTTCTTCTAACAAATAAAAATTCAATATCTGGGTTTGTTTTTGTTGCTGTTATTAACCAAGAGCATTTATTAGTACAAAAACAAAGTCACTGGGAGAAGTGAAGGCACTGGACTCTCTGGGAAATGGAGAGAATCTGGGGTTTGTTATCGAGCCTAGTCAGAAGTCTGATTTAAGAAATGAGGCAGATAAATTATTCTCTGTGCTCACCTAGAATCAAGTTATCATTGGAGTCAGGCTTTGGAAGAAATTCTTTAACAGCTACTGTAGAATAGATCATGGAGAAATCTGGGACTGCAACATGAAGTGGCATTTTTGAAAGGCACTGGATAATTTAAGGAGAATGACAGACTGGGAGGCTTATATTCTTGGATGAATGCATACCAAAGCCCAGGGGCTTTCTAAGACAGTTCTAAAAGAATGTGTTAGTCGCAGCCACAGGGCTGAGATAGCCGAAAACAAAACATCAATTTTAATCCGAAGGTTAAGAAGAAGAGCCTTTGAAGGCACATTCTTGTCAGGGAAGTTTTGTGAAAATAAGAGCGTATAAGAGATTCTTACGCTAATCCTGGGGATGTGAAAGAGACCTCAGAATAAGGAGGCTGCTCTGAATGCCCAACCCCTACTGTACTATTTGTGGCAACCAAAGACTCTCTCCTGCCTATTTGAGGAGCATGTTCCAAAACCTTCCTTGAATAAAAGCACCATAAAGTCTTCGAAAGGGGGCGCTCCTTTCCTTTTGAACTGTCCCAACAATCTACAACCTCTCCCAAGAAACAACTAGAGTCACATATCTGCAAAACCTCAGGGCCACTGACTGTTAAACATGGAAGGATAAGCATTAGAGAGCATACTATTGCAAAAGTTTGGTAATTTGTTTTCAATACATTTTCAAGAATAGATTCTAAGGCTGAATAAAGAAGGACTTGACTTTTTATTAGGCTGGAAATTTTATTTGTGCTTGTAATTACAAAAACTGTAGTGTGATTTGTTTTTGTTTTTGTTTTTTTCTCCTAATTATTTGTCCTATTTTTACCAAAATATAGATTCAGGAGTGGCCCATGATTAATTAAATTACAATGTTAATTACTTATTGGATTCTTTAGTAAGAATGTTGGAGTATGTTATTTATGAGGACCCTTCTATCAAGGGTGTGTCCCCTAATAAAGCCCAATAAAAGGTACTCCTTTTGTGAAAATCTTGAGAAATACTTTGGTGAAAATTACAATATGTTCTAATGGTTTGGAATTACAGTAGAAGGCATTATGTTTGAGTTGGACTCAGTGACTTTCCCTGGGATGACAGAGATCAAAACTTGTAAGAAGCAAGATGGATACAGTTATCATAGTATGAATTCAGAATTGTATAACCAGTATAATTTTTTGATGTTAAATAATACATTACTGTGTCTCTAATAACAAAATAAATAGGAATAATCTAAAGTCCTTCCTTATGTGTATAACTATGAAAATTCCAACAATATCTTGAGCCAACATAATAATCATCTAATTCTTAGACCTGAGCCTTCACATATCCATCAATTCTTGAATAAATGAGGCTTAAGTAACCTTCCAGGAAGTTATATATTTCCATATAAACTATTAATATTTCTACTAGATTTCTCAAACAGAATTCTCAAACGAGTAAAATGAGCTCTAAGGATGTTCTTTGATCTTATACTTATTCTAGGAGACATGGTATATCAAGATGTTCTAGCAGTCAGAACAAAGTTTTTTAAAGTTCAAGTGATACATAGACTTTTGACAAAATACAACTTTATGATATTCCATTTAAGATCCATGATTTTTTTTTTTTTTTTTTTTTTAGTTCTTGACATGTGTTAGCATACATATGCTAGTACCTGGATAAATCCATTTATTATGTTTCTAGGCCATAAAATTAAGGGCAGCTTTTGTGGGAAAGACCATGTTCAATCCTTTAACTTTCTTTTTTTCCTGAAATAATAAATCCAAATCAATACTACATGACAAAGGTTCCAAAGAAATGAGCTCCATCCACCAGGATGAATTCATGCATCTTGATTAAAATAAGAATTTGCTTTTAAATCTAAACATTTCTTAACAAAAATACAAACTACAACAGATGTTTCTAAGTTTAATAATGTAATTACCACAAAAAGCAGCTATTGCCAGGATGTAGTCTTTTTGTGGTTCATGTCAGTACAGCTCTTGGTACCTAATGTGTAGCTTTGTAGCTAATGTCGCTACTAAAATAAGCAAAGGAACTCCAGAAATATTTTTTTCCCCAAAGTCTTGCAAAGAAATACAGTTTTCCTATCTTACCGCAGGGTTATATAACTATATTAGATTTCCATTGCTCTTGTAACACATTATCATAAACAGTGTCTTAGCACAATACATATTTATTATCTTATAGTTCTATAGGTTAGAAGTCTGGATTTGATCTATTATTTTCTTTGCCTAGTGAGTCAGAGGCTGAAATCAAATTATGTTGCCTGACTTAGATTCATATCTGGAGCCTTTAGGGAAGAATATGCTTCTAGGTTCATTCAAGTTGTTGGGGAAATTCAGTTCCTTGCAGTTGCGGGGTTGAAATCTTCATTTCCTTGCTGGGGCTTCTCTCATCTCCTTAAGTTTACAATTCTCATTACATGTCTCTACCATCTTCAAACCAGCTACAGTGGAGCATGTCCTTTTCTTGCTTAGAATCTCTCTGACTTTTTTAGCTACTTTTCTTCTGTCTCGAGCTGGAGAAAAGTTCTCTGTTAAGGGCTTTTATGATAATATTAGGTCTATACAGATAATCTAGGATAATCCCTTTTCCTTAAGGTCCATAACTGTAATTATATCTGCAAAGTCCATTTTGCCAGGCAATAACACATATTCACAGGTTCGAGGGTTAAGATATGGGCATCTTTGAAGGGGGAAGAGGGGTATTTTTCGCCTACCACAGTGGCTTTAAGTTCTATGACATAATTAAAGTCATAGGGAACTGAATTGCTCAGCACTCAAGTGGTACAACTTTTCTAGACAGTCAAAATAAATAAATAAATAAGGTAATAACTGGCACTATAATTGCCTCAGTCAAAACCTTAGTGTGGGAAAAATTCACATACTGTAACAAACATACTATAAAGTATGATACCTAAACTGAGTCTTCTAGAGGCCAAATTATTTGGAGTATGAAAAGCCATGGAAGAAATTTAAATGCATATTTTAAAAGCTACATATTTTATGATTCTAACTATATGAACTTCTGGTAAATACAAAACAATGGAAACAGTTAAAAAATCACTGGTGGCTAGAGGTTGACATCTTTGTCCATTCAGGCTAATATAGAAAAATACCACAGAAAAATGCTAAGTAAGAGGAGCTTCAAGATGGCGGAAGAGTAAGACGCGGAGATCACCTTCCTCCCCACAAATACATCAGAAATACATCTACATGTGGAACAACTCCTACAGAACACCTGCTGAACGCTGGCAGAAGATCTCAGACGTCCCAAAAGGCAAGAAACTCCCCCCGTACTTGGGTAGGGCAAAAGAAAAAAGAAAACACAGAGACAAAAGAATAGGGACAGGACCTGCACCAGTGGGAGGGAGCCGTGAAGGAGGAAAGGTTTCCACACACCAGGAAGCCCCTTCGCGGGCGGAGACTGCGGGTGGCAGAGGGGGGAAGCTTCGGAGCCACGGAGGAGAGCGCAGCCACAGGGGTGCGGAGGGCAAAGTGGAGAGATTCCCGCACAGAGGCTCGGCGCCGAGCAGCACTCAGCAGCCCGAGAGGCTTGTCTGCTCCCCCGCCAGGGCGGGTGGGGGCTGGGAGCTGAGGCTCGGGCTTCGGTCGGATCGCAGAGAGAGGACTGGGGTTGGCGGCGTGAACACAGCCTGAAGGGGTTAGCTCACCACAGCTAGCTGGGAGGGAGTCCGGGAAAAAGTCTGCAGCTGCCGAAGAGGCAAGAGACTTTTTCTTGCCTCTTTGTTTCGCGGCGCGCAAGGAGAGGGGATTCAGAGCGCCGCCTAAACGAGCTCCAGAGACGGGCACGAGCCGCGGCTATCAGCACGGACCCCAGAGACGGGCGTGAGATGCTAAGGCTGCTGCTGCCACCACCAAGAAGCCTGTGTGTGAGCACAGGTCACTCTCCACACCACCCCTCCCGGGAGACTGTGCAGCCAGCCACTGCCAGGGTCCCGTGATCCAGGGACAACTTCCCCGGGAGAACACACGGCGCGCCTCAGGCTGGTGCAATGTCACGCTGGCCTCTGCCGCCGCAGGCTCGCCCCGCCTCCTCTGTACCCCTCCCTCCCCCCGGCCTGGGTGAGCCAGAGCCCCCGAAGCAGCTGCTCCTTTAACCCCGTCCTGTCTGGGCGGGGAACAGACGCCCTCAGGCGACCTACATGCAGAGGCGGGTCCAAATCCAAAGCTGAACCCCGGGAGCTGTGCGAACAAATAAGAGAAAGGGAAATTTCTCCCAGCAGCTCAGGAGCAGCAGATTAAAGCTCCACAAACAACCTGATGTACCTGCATCTGTGGAATACCTGAACAGACAACGAATCATCCCAAATTGAGGAGGTGGACTTTGGGAGCAGGATATATTGTTTTTTCCCCTTTTCCTCTTCTTGTGAGTGTGTATGTGTATGCTTCTGTGTGTGATTTTCTCTGTATAGCTTTACTTTTACCATTTGTCCTAGGGTTCTGTCTGTCCGTTTTTGTTTTTTTTTTTTTTTTCTTTTTTAGTATAGTTTTTAGCACTTGTTATCATTGGTGGATTTGTTTTTTGGTTTGGTTGCTTTCTTTCTTTTTTTTTTTTTACTTTTTAAAAATTTTTTAATAATTATTTTTTAATTTAATAACTGTATTTTATTTTATTTTACTTTATTTTATTTTATTTTATTTCATCTTCTTCTTACTTTCTTTCATTTTTTTCCTCCCTTTTATTCTGAGCTGTGTGCATGACAGGCCCTTGGTGCTCCAGCCAGGCATCAGGGCTGTGCCTCTGAGGTGGGAGAGCCAATTTCAGGACACAGGTCCACAAGAGACCTCCCAGCTCCACGTAATATCAAACAGCGAAAGCTCTCCCAGAGATCTCCACCTCCACGTCAAGACTCAGCTCCACTCAACGACCAGCAAGCTACAGTGCTGGACACCCTATGCTAAAAAACTAGCAAGACAAGAACACAACTCCATCCATTAGCAGAGAGCCTGCCTAAAATCATAATAAGGCCACAGCCACCCCAAAACACACCACCAGACGTGGACCTGCCCACCAGAAAGACAAGATCCAACCTCATCCACCAGAACACAGGCACTAGTCCCCTCCACCAGAAAGCCTACACAACCCAGTGAAGCAACCTTAGCCATTGGGGACAGACACCAAAAACAATGGGAACTACAAACCTGCAGCCTTTGAAAAGAGGACCCCAGACACAGTAAGTTAAGCAAAATGAGAACACAGAGAAACACACAGCAGATGAAGGAGCAAGGCAAAAACCCACGAGACCTAACAAATGAAGAGGAAATAGGCAGTCTACCTGAAAAAGAATTCAGAATAATGATAGTAAAGATGATCCAAAATCTTGGAAAAAGAATGGAGAAAATACAAGAAACATTTAACAAGGACGTAGAAGAACTAAAGAGCAAAAAACAGTGCTGAACAACACAATAAATGAAATTAAAAATTCTCTAGACGGGATCAATAGCAGAATAACTGAGGCAGAAGAACACATAAGTGACCTGGAAGATAAAAATAGTGGAAATAACTACTGCAGAGCAGAATAAAGAAAAAAGAATGAAAAGAATTGAGGACAGTCTCAGAGACCTCTGGGACAATATTAAACACACCAACATTCGAATTATAGGGGTCCCAGGAGAAGAAGAGAAAAAGAAAGGGACTGAGAAAATATTTGAAAAGATTATAGTTGAAAACTTCCCTAATATGGGAAAGGAAATAGTTAATCAAGTCCAGGAATCACAGAGAGCCCCATACAGGATACATCCAAGGAGAAACATGCCAAGGCACATATTAATCAAACTATCAAAAATTAAATACAAAGAAAAAATATTAAAAGCAGCAAGGGAAAAACAACAAATAACACATAAGGGAATCCCCATAAGGTTAACAGGTGATCTTTCAGCAAAAACTCTGCAAGCCAGAAGGGAGTAGTAGGACATACTTAGAGTGATGAAGGAGAAAAACCTACAACCAACATTACTCTACCCAGCAAGGATCTCATTGAGATTTGACAGAGAAATTAAAACCTTTACAGACAAGCAAAAGCTAAGAGAATTCAGTACCACCAAACCAGCTTTACAACAAATGCTAAAGGAACTTCTCTAGGCAGGAAACACAAGAGAAGGGAAAGCCCTACAATAACAAACCCAAAACAATTCAGAAAATGGTAATAGGAACATACATATCGATAATTACCTTAAATGTAAATGGATTAAATGCTCCAACCAAAAGACACAGGCTCGCTGAATAGATACAAAAACAAGACCCTTATATATGCTGTCTACAAGAGACCCACTTCAGACCTAGGACACATACAGACTGAAAGTGAGGGGATGGAAAAAGATATTCCATGCAAAAGGAAATCAAAAGAAAGGTGGAGTAGCAATTCTCATATCAGACAAAATAAACATTAAAACAAAGACCATTACAAGGGACAAAGAATGACACTACATAATGATCAAGGGATCAATCCAAGAAGAAGATACAACAACTGTAAATATTTATGCACCCAACATAGAAGCACCTCAATACATAAGGCAAATACTAACAGCCATAAAAGGGGAAATCGACAGTAACACAATCATAGTAGGGGACTTTAACACCCACTTTCACCAATGGACAGATCATCCAAAATGAAAATAAATAAAGAAACACAAGCTTTAAATGATACATTAAACAAGATGGACTTAATTGATATTTATAGGACATTCCATCCAAAAACAACTGAATACACATTCTTCTCAAGTGCTCATGGAACATTCTCCAGGATAGATCATATCTTGGGTCACAAATCAAGACTTGGTAAATTTAAGAAAATTGAAATCATATCAAGTATCTTTTCCGACCACAATGCTATGAGACTAGATATCAATTACAGGAAAAAAAAATCTGTAAAAAATACAAACACATGGAGGCTAAACAATACACTACTTAGTAACCAAGAGATCACTGAAGAAATCAAAGAGGAAATTAAATATTACCTAGAAACAAATGACAATGAAAACACGATGACCCAAAACCTATGGGATGCAGCAAAAGCAGTTCTAAGAGGGACATTTATAGCAATATAATCCTACCATAAGAAACAAGAAGCATCTCAAATAAACAACCTAACCTTACACCTAAAGAAATTAGAGAAAGAAGAACAAAAAAACCCCAAGATTAGTAGAAGGAAAGAAATCATAAAGATCAGGTCAGAAATAAATGAAAACAAAAATGAAGGAAATGATAGCAAAGATCAATAAAACTAAAAGCTGGTTCTTTGAGAAGATAAACAAAATTGATAAACCATTAACCAGACCCATCAAGAAAAAAAGGGAAAAGACTCAAATCAATAGAACTGGAAGTGAAAAAGGGGAAGTAACATCTGACACTGCAGATATACAAAGGATCATGAGAGATTACTACAAGCAACTATATGCCAATAAAATGGACAACCTGGAAGAAATGGACAGATTCTTAGAAATGCACAAACTGCCAAGACTGAACCAGGAAGAAATAGAAAATATGAACAGACCAATCACAAGCACTGAAATTGAAACTGTGATTAAAAACCTTCCAACAAACAAAAGCCCAGGACCAGATGGCTTCACAGGTGAATTCTATCAAACATTTAGAGAAGAGCTAACACCTATCCTTCTCAAACTCTTCCAAAATATTGCAGAGGGAGGAACACTCCCAAACTCATTCTACGAGGCCACCATCACCCTGATACCAAAACCAGACAAAGATGTCACAAAGAAAGAAACCTACAGGCCAATATCACTGATGAACATAGATGCAAAAATCCTCAACAAAATACTAGCAAACAGAATCCAACAGCACATTAAAAGGATCATACACCATGATCAAGAGGGGTTTATCCCAGGAATGCAAGGATTCTTCAATATATGCAAATCAATCAATGTGATACACCATAGTAACAAATTGAAGGAGAAAAACCATATGATCATCTCAATAGATGCAGAGAAAGCTTTCGACAAAATTCAACACCCATTTATGATAAAAGCCCTGCAGAAAGTAGGCATAGAGGGAACTTTCCTCAACATAATAAAGGCCATATATGACAAACCCACAGCCAACATTGTCCTCAATGGTGAAAAACTGAAACCATTTCCACTAAGATCAGGAACAAGACAAGGTTGCCCACTCTCACCACTATTATTCAACATACTTTTGGAAGTGTTAGCCACAGCAATCAGAGAAGACAAAGAAATAAAAGGAATCCAAATCGGAAAAGAAGAAGTAAAGCTGTCACTATTTGCAGATGACATGATACTATACTCAGAGAATCCTAAAGATGCTACCAGAAAACTCCTAGAGCTAATCAATGAATTTGGTAAAGTAGCAGGATACAAAATTAATGCACAGAAATCTCTTGCATTTCTATACACTAATGACGAAAAATCTGAAAGTGAAATTAAGAAAACACTCCCGTTTACCACTGCAACAAAAAGAATAAAATATCTAGGAATAAACCTACCTAAGGAGACAAAAGACCTGTATGCAGAAAATTATAAGACACTGATGAAAGAAATTAAAGATGATACAAATAGATGGAGAGATATACCATGTTCCTGGATTGGAAGAATCAACATTGTGAAAATGACTCTACTACCCAAAGCAATCTACAGATTCAATGCAATCCCTATCAAACTACCACTGGCATTTTTCACAGAACTAGAACAAAAAATTTCACAATTTGTATGGAAACACAAAAGACCCCGAAGAGCCAAAGCAATCTTGAGAACGAAAAATGGAGTTGGGGGAATCAGGCTCCCTGACTTCAGACTATATTACAAAGCTTCAGTAATCAAGACAGTTTGGTACTGGCACAAAAACAGAAATATAGATCAATGGAACAGGATAGAAAGCCCAGAGATAAACCCACACACATATGGTCACCTTATCTTTGATAAAGGAGGCAAGAATATACAGTGGAGAAAAGACAGCCTCTTCAATAAGTGGTGCTGGGAAAATTGGACAGATACATGTAAAAGTATGAAATTAGAACACTCCCTGACACCATGCACAAAAATAAACACAAAATGGATTAAAGACCTAAATGTAAGGCCAGACACTATCAAACTCTTAGAGGAAAACATAGGCAGAACACTCTATGACATACATCACAGCAAGATTCTTTTTCACCCAGCTCCCAGAGAAATGGAAATAAGAACACAAATAAACAAATGGGACCTAATGAAACTTAAAAGCTTTTGCACAGCAAAGGAAACCATAAACAAGACGAAAAGACAACCCTCAGAATGGGAGAAAATATTTGCAAATGAAGCAACTGACATAGGATTAATCTCCAAGATTTACAAGCAGCTCATGCAGCTCAATAACAAAAAAAACGAACAACCCAATCCAAAAATGGGCAGAAGACCTAAATAGACATTTCTCCAAAGAAGATATACAGATTGCCAACAGACACATGAAAGAATGCTCAACATCATTAATCATTAGAGAAATGCAAATCAAAACTACAATGAGATATCATCTCACACCGATCAGAATGGCCATCATCAAAAAATCTAGAAACAATAAATGCTGGAGAGGGTGTGGAGGAAAGGGAACACTCTTGCACTGTTGGTGGGAATGTAAATTGATACAGCCACTATGGAGAACAGTATGGAGGTTCCTTATAAAACTAAAAATAGAACTACCATACTACCCAGCAGTCCCACTACTGGGCATATACCCTGAGAAAACCATAATTCAAAAAGAGTCATGTACCAAAATGTTCATTGCAGCAGTATTTACAATAGCCAGGACATGGAATTGTCCATCAACAGATGAATGGATAAAGAAGATGTGGCACATATACACAATGGAATATTACTCAGCCATAAAAAGAAATGAAGCTGAGTTATTTGTAGTGAGGTGAATGAACCTAGAGACTGTCTTACAGATTGAAGTAAGTCAGAAAGAGAAAAACAAATACTGTATGCTAACACATATATATGGAATCGGAAAAAAAAAAAAAAAAGGGGGCATGAAGAACCTAGGTGCAAGACGGGAATAAAGATGCAGACTGGAGAATGGACTTGAGGACACGGGGAGGGGGAAGGGTAAGCTGGGACAAAGTGAGAGAGTGGCATGGACATATATACACTATGAAACGTGAAATAGATAACTAGTGGGAAGCAGCCACATAGCACAGGGAGATCAGCTCGGTGCTTTGTGACCACCTAGAGGGGTGGGATGGGTGAGTGGGAGGGCGGGAGACACAAGAGGGAAGAGATATGGGGACATATGTATATGTATAACTGATTCACTTTGTTATAAAGCAGAAACTAAAACACCATTGTAAAGCAATTATACTCCAATAAAGATGTTAAAAAAACAAAAACAAAAACACAGACTGAGAAGCTCATATACAACAGAAATTTATTTTTCACAGTTCTGCAGGTTGGAAATGCAAGATTAGGGTACCAGCATGATTGGGTTGTGAAGGACCTCCTTGCCTACTTCCCACTGTGTCCTTAAGTGGTGAGAGGGACAAGGGCTTCTTTAATAAGGGCACTAACTCTCATTCATAAGGGCTCTGCCCTCATGACCTAATCTCGTCCCTCATGATCTAATCTCTTCCCAAAGGCCCCAGATCTTATAACATTACCTTGGGCATTAGAATTTCAAAATGTGAATTTTGAGGGGACACAAACATTCAGAACACTGCAGTTGGAGAATAGAGATGAATAAATGGGGCAGAGAGGATTTTTAGGGAAGTAAAAATGCTGTGGGTGATACTATAACAATGAGTACATGTCATTATGCATTTGTCCAAACTGATAGAATATGCACCACCAAGAGTGAACCCTAATGCAAACTATGAACTTTGGTGAGTTAGCATAGCCTCATCATTTGTAACAAGTGTACGACTCTGGTGGAGGATGTTGGTAACAAGGAAGGCTACGAATGTGTAGGGCTAAGTGTATATTGGAAATCTCTGTACCCTCCTTTCTATTTTGCTGTGAACTTAAAACTGCTGTAAAAGAAACACAGGTCTTTAAAAATTATATTGGGTAAACTGATGTGCTCTAAGTCAGGGGTCCCCAACCCCCAGGCTGCAGACCTGTACTGGTCCGCAGGCTGTTATGAACTGGGCCGCACAGCAGGAGGTGAGCAATGGGTGAGGGAGCAAAGCTTCATCTGCCGCTCCCCATCGCTCCCCACGGCTCTCATCACCGCTTGAACCATACCCACTACCACCACCATCTGTGGAAAAATTGTCTTCCATGAAACCGGTCCCTGGTGCCAAAATGGTTGAGGACCGCTGCTCTAAGTAATATTACTTTCTAAACTTTGGACTCCCTCCCATTAAGTTAGAAATGCAATGCTTGAAAAGACTTGAGATTTAGAAAACCACATATGCAAAATTGGATGTGCTTCTCCCCAAAATTTACTGGATGAATGGAAAAGTGTCTAGACTTGATAGGGTTCCAACAAAAAGAAGTTTCTTTTTAGTTTTTTTGTTTTTTTGCGTACATCATGAAATGTTTATTATAATAAGTTTAGTGAACACCCATCATCTCATAGATACAAAATTAAAGAAATAAAAACAAAATTTGTTTTCTTGTGATGAGAACTCAGTATTTATTCTCTTAACAACTTTTATGTATAACATATAGCAGTTAGTTATATTTATCATGTTTTACATTACATCTCTAGTACTTACTTATAACTGGAAATTTGAAGGTGGTCAAAAGTTACAAAAGTTAAAGCAGTTTCTTTGTTTAAAGTGAGAATACATTCAGCTTCAAAACTCCGTTCTCTGCGTTAGTCAATTCAACATTACATAGGATGTCTCAGGCAGAATAGCATAGTGTGTGGATATCCTGCGGTGAACCCTGAAACAAGGTGTGCAAAAATAGCTCCCTACAGTTTTATTCTAAAGCTATGCCTTCTTTGGCAAGTAGCTATTCTTCTTTGGGACATAACCCACAGAGCACTAGCTTAGGTGGAGAATGAATATCTTTTTAAACATTGGGAAACAGGTAGCTGTGAGTGTGAGCTGTCTATCAGGAAGCAGGCTCTATCTTCTATACCTAGTCCCCAAATAAGATACTCCCTGTATTTACAAATCAAGCATTGCTGGTAGTATGCCAAATCAAGTTCTGGAGATGAGGTGTGATTTCATCCATCAGGCACGCTCTTGATCAAATTTATTAAACAGCTAAGGAATTCATTTTATTTCTATAATTTTCTGAAAAAAAGTTTAGGATGCTTTAGCAAAAAATAAATAAAACACAAATTTTTGTAAACAAATATAAAGCATTAGGACTTTTCTATATATGTTTTGTTTTACATAAACGTTAATAGAACGCCTTAGGTTGGTTTGAAGAAATGTGAAAAAAGACCATTTGTGTTGTGAATTCAAATAAAAGTAGTAGAGGTTTGGGTTGAAAAAATCTGAAAAAATTTCATCAATAAAAATAAAATTTAAATTGGTTTTGAGGATTTGGTTTGGAGGAGGCAGACTGTATTAGATTCTGAGGACAAAATATTGAACAATGCATATAATGGTCCAGCTACTCTAAACTAGTGTTTGATATAAACAAACAAATAGATTCGTAAAATACAGTATGGTAAAAATTAAGATGGTAGAAACAGAGAGTGTTATGGATGTTTAAAAAGATGGGCATTTAAGCCAGATTTAGGGTGATAGGAATAGATTATCTTTTCTGGGACAAATTAAGCTTGTGTTGGGGCTTAAGGAGCGAGTTGGAATTAGCTAGGCAATGAAGGGAAAGAATGTTCCAAGATAATAGAATCATATGTCTGTAACCTGGAAGCGGGTTCATTCTTTGATCAGGAAATCAAAGTAATCAGTAGAATGGAGTAAGGTGGTTTGGATGGTAAGAGGTGAGCTACTAAAGCTTTCAAGGGCTATAATATGTGGGGCTTTGTAAACCAGGGTAAGACATTTACAGTGAGACTTATGGAGGGCAATTAAAGTTTTTAAGCAGAAAAAAGGCAAAAAGAACACTCAGAGGATTTTGCAGAAATCTAGATTAAACAATGAAGATGGGCAACAGCAGAGTAATGGTCAAGGGAAATGTTGGAATTTATACAGAATTGAGAGAATGTTATGAAGTCTGACTGGTAGTACATTATTAGATGTAAGGTTGAGAGAGACAGATAAATTGATTACATTTCTACATTTCAATATAACCTCCCTAATGTTTGGTTTAAATCATTGATCAGATCATAATGTCATTTATTAAGATACAAAACATAGGCAGAGGTACATGTTTGGGGTAGAAAATTAAGAGTCCCACTGTAGACATATTATTTGTGAGATATTTATATTGTGGTCACAAGTAGATGATTGGATAATCAGGTCTATTTCTAAAACAAAATAAAGCTCAAGATACGATTTGGGAATCATCCTTCTGGTGATGATGTGTGAAGTCACCAGAGCTCGTGCTATCGACTATGTTTTTAGGCAGAATGAGAAAAGTAGAGGCATATATCGAATTTCTGTAAAAGTCAACATTGTATTGGCTCAGCGAGAAAGTGGACATGGATGAGGATGGCAGAGAAGGCGTATGCAAGTGTAAAACTTAATACATGAAAATCTCAATTGAATAAAGTGGACACACCAGCAGGGGGAGCTCTCACACCCTGTGACAATAGTCAAGCCCAACAGGAAGACAAAATGCTCTCCTTTCCTGGTAAGGACTCAGCCAATAAAAAGCCATGGACTCTTCACTTGCTATAACCTTCCCAACTTCCTTTTTCCCTCTATAAAAGAGTATTCCTTCCCTTGCTGATGGGAGGACTTGCACATGGCTCACCATTCATTGTTGCAGATCCCGAATTGCAATTTTTGGCTGATCCTGAATAACTAATCTTTGCTGGAGAAATATCTGGTAGTCTATTTGTTTCAGGTCAATATAACTGAGTGAGTGGGAAAAAAAAAAATCTAGGAAGGTGCAGTACCATAAAAGGCAGATTAGACATAGTTCAAGATAGGGGCTTCCCTGGTGGCGCAGTGGTTGAAAGTCTGCCTGCCAATGCAGGGGACACGGGTTCGAGCCCTGGTCTGGGAAGATCCCGCATGCCACGGAGCAACTGGGCCCGTGAGCCACAACTACTGAGCCTGCGCTTCTGGAGCCTGTGCTCCGCAACAAGAGAGGCCGCGATAGTGAGAGGCCCGCGCACCGCGATGAAGAGTGGCCCCCGCTTGCCGCAACTAGAGAAAGCCCTCGCACAGAAATGAAGGCCCAACACAGTCAAAAATAAATAAATTAATTAATTTTTTTAAAAAAAGAAAGAAATAGTTCAAGATAAACATAGTGTTGTCATGATAAAAAAAAACAAAGTCAATGAGCTAGGTGGTTAGGTGAGAAAAAAAATCAAAAAATTAACTGCACATTTAGTAAAAGAAGCTCACCAATATTGGCAAGAGAAATTTCACTGGAATATTGAAGTTCAATCGAGAATTGTAGACAACTTAGATGTGAATAAAAGGGAGTTAAAAGAGTAGAGACAGTGGGATGCACAGCTGTTTAAGACTATGTTGGGTATGATACAGGGTGGTAATTTGAGGGAGCAATATGATAGATAAAAATCTTTCTTTATGAGAGACACATAAGCACATTCATGCATGTAAATGCTGATTTGTTATTAGAGAGGGAAATAGTTAAGAGATATTAACAGGGGTCATAGAAATTCCATATAAGGGAAGGTGTGTTAATTTGTTGGGACTTCTGATTTTCTCATCATTATATTGATTCAAAAATATGAACCAGCATTTCTCAATCTCAGTATTGTTGGCTTTGGGCATTGGACAATTCTTTGCTGTAGGATGCTGTTCCCGTGACTTGTAGAATATTTAGAAGCACATTTGACCTCTATACCCTAGATGCTAATAGCACCACTCTCAGTCATGACAACTAAAAATAGCTCCAGTCATTACCACTATACTCTGAGGAAGGGCAAAATCACCTTATTTGGGAACTGCTGATCTAGCCTAAAGAATAAATTTTAAAACTAAAATTCTAACAATGTTTTCAGTCTCTAGAATGCAATTATGAATGTGTATTAATTTTATTTTAATCACTCTGTAAACAGGAAGGAAACATATTTTAACATATATTTTATTTGGAGACGTTTTAATGTTTGCATTCTAATAAAGTGAAATATTTTGAAAATTAACATGGCACTTTAGATTCGTTATAGTTTGCAACTCACTTTAATTGAGTGAGTTTTACAGTGTGGAAACTACAGTTATCCTTTAAGAACCTAATTTAGAGGTTAGTGTTCAAGTTATGAACATAGCCTTAGGAAAAAAATGGGGCCCATCTTATCGAATTTAATATTACTTAAAGAAATGAGACTAGCTGGTATAATTTGGAAGAAAGGAGTTTATAACTCAAAGTAGTACTTTGGAAGAAATAGAGAATTCAGAGTGAGTAAATATACTAATAACACAAGCAATGTTTTCCACAAAATATCCACCATAGATTCTGTCAGATCCTTTATCAAAAAACACAGTTAGGCATGCTATGATTGAAAATGTTACTTAAAAAAACCACATATTTTTGAAGATATTAACACATGCTTTACTCTTGAGCCCTTAGGCTCTTTTTAGTGGATTCCTTTAAATCAGAAGTCCTGACTTATTTTGTGTAACATGGATCCCTTTGGCAGTTTGCTAGAGTAGGATGGATTCCTTCTCAGAGTGCATATATTCGTTTTAAATCTATGAAATAAAATTACAAAGTAAACTAATTATATTGAAATATAGATGTCAAAATTTTAAAATATTGAATGATATAGTAATGTAAATACTTTTAAATAAATGCATTAAAAATGAATTGGTGGCAGGTATAATAACAGCATAATTTCACAGAATGGATAAGTGCATATGCTATATTGCGATCTATGTAGTATCTGATATGAAAATATTTATGGTTTCCATTAAGCCAAAGGTTCTGCTACTACTATGATTTTCCACCTATATTGATAAGTGAAAGAAATACTAAAAGTCATTCAGAGGTTAGTTAAAACAAAGAAATATTTTTTTCCAAAATGAATTCATGGTTCACCGAAATTTTATCCTTTGGTTACTGGAGTTCTTTGGAAGAATGAATGCTTTAAAACGGCATTTCAATGCTTCTTAGCCACTTTTTGTATTACTGTTTGCATAGTTTAAGAATAAAGAGAGTGGAAGTCAAAAATTGCATTTACAGTTTGTTATGAACACTCTTTTATTAATGATTAAAATGGAAGAATCTTAGCGCATGTTCTGATTAGATATCAACAGTGTGTACCAAGTTCTTTGCTGTTCGATGATGGAAACAGCTATTCATTTGTTGTTCACCTGTAATATAGCCAGCATGTTTAGTCACAAAATTCTGCCAACATCCTGAATCAGCTTGGAAACACCTTCCCAGAGCCTCCAGGTATAAAATTTGTATTGCCATGACATCATATTTATGACATAATTTAAATGAAAAATAAAGCATAATATATGTGATGCAATTTCAATTATATATATCAGCATTTCCTAACATCTTTTAAGAAATTTTTTAATAATCTGATATGCTTTAAAAAATTTTTATTTTATATTGGAGTATAGTTGATTAACAATGTTGTGTTAGTTTCATAAAATGTTAGCGTCCTGAGATATAATTACATGTATTTTGAGAAAAACTATATACAGATGTTGAAAGTTGAAAGTTATTTTTTCCTTTATTATTTAACATTGAGGCTGAAATTTAAAATATTTGAAACTAGAACAATGTCATTTTTAGAATCTTAGGCAGTGTTTAGTTAAGAGTGTAAAATGTGTCCCCACAGAGACCACTCCTTTCTTGGAGGGACATATTTCATGAGGCTGTTACTTCATATAAAATGAACATCCATCCATGGCTAGAATGACCATATGTCCCAGTGTAGCTGGCTCAGACTTGATTTAACTGTAGTCCTAGCATAATTATTAATAGCACTCCTTTTACTTTCAAGTGTCCCAATTTTGCCAAATATTATGTGGTCATTATTCTTGTACCAAACAAACAAAAATCCCACAAACCTATATATATATATATAGTGTATACATACACCTATATGTGTATATATATATATATAAATATTTATAAATATATAAATATATTTTATATATATAAAAATATATATATATTTCCAGTTAGAAGGTAGTTAGAAAGGCAGGTAGCTGGATGAATGGAAGGAGGGAAGGAGAAAGAGATCACAGAGTGTAGATAGAAACGTATATATCAGGACAAATATTCCCCACGATGATAAACATTGACTTCACTGACTCTCCTGCATTCAAACCAAGCTAAATTCCAGAATAAAATGTTGTCAATTTCATCCACTACTGATAAATATTAGTGATGTTTCATTGTCATTTTTGTCTCAGCCATCTCATTATTTGTTATTCCTTGGAGCTTGCTATGTTTTGCTTAGTTTTGAGAGATTTTACAAAAATTATTTACTCCGTCATTTCTAAAAAGTGCAGATGCTGTGACAGCGATGAAAGCACTATTAAGAAGGCTCTAACTATGACAGTACTGAAAGCAGAATAAATTAAACTGATGGAAAGATGATTAAATGTGCCCATGTGAATGAAACAAATTATTCAGTAGGAAGCATTCTGAAGGACAAGAAATAAATAAAACAGAGCACAGAAACTGCTATGAGTATGCAATTGGTAACAAGACAAATACATGATAAAAAGGAAAACATAAAATAAGAAAAAAATACTGTATGACTAGGTATGAGCCCTATAATTTTATTAAACAAAGCGAAACACAAAAATATTGGTTACCCATTAACACAAGCAAAAGGACGCATAACATTACAAATTTGCTCCAGTTGGCTCCGGAGATATAAAATTTATTGTAATCTGCATAATTTCCCTGTGTGTTGGTGGTAAAGGCAAATAAGCATGATCTTTATTTAGGTTAATTAAGCCATCTCTATATGTATTATTTTTTAACAATAGGTCACCCCTCAGAGATAGTAACTACATTATTCCCATATTTGCACCATTCTTTATATTTAATGTTGTCCATTAATTTCAATCCATGCCAGTTTTTATTTTTTCTAATTTTCCCATTTTAAATTAGTTATTTTGATTTATTTATGAATCAAGGAGTGATTTTATAATTTTTGTTTTCTTGAAGTGGCTTACCAAAGGTCTTCATGCAGCTGACAAATGGCAAAGCAAAGATTTGAACCCAGGCCACTGGGCTTCAGAGTTTGTTTCTGCTACCACTGAGCTGAGCGGCTCTGTTAATTTGAAATCTGCCAGATCAGTTTCGTGGTCTTTATATGTGAACGACATCTTGTATGTATATTAAAAAATTAATAATACATATTATCTCTCAACACTCTTGATAGTGTAGAGCTTATGTCTAAAATACACTAGTTTTGTTTTGTTTTGTTTTTCTTTATTGTAAGGAAAACAACAGAAAAAAATTTTCCCTAGTTGTTTTTAGGGGAAAATGACTTAGAGTATATCTCTTTACTTTTCCTTTCACATGCATTGATTATTTTTCATGCACTTAAATAATTTTTAAAAAACTTTTATTTTATGCTTAACATTTCTCATTTTTAATGTACAATCTACACTTGCCAATGAACAGTGTGGATGAAGTGTCATTTGCTCAACTATTGTCATGTGGGAACTCCAGCTTGCCTGTATTAGAAGGCTACACTTAGGCATGCTTATCTCTAGCAAGCAGTGCCATTTCATGGCTCTGATTGTCTGATGTTATATTATCTCCCGTTAGACTACTTGGTCTTCTGGCTTACTTAGAGATTCAGAAATAGTGAGTTAAGTGTTAAAGGATCAGATATAAAATATTGCATTCGCACGACTTTTATCTCTAGTGTGGACTAAATTCAACAATTTTGGGGTTGGTTATTTTTGTTATTTTCATAAATAATAATTTTTCCATAATACAATGCTATTCTAATTTCTATTATTATTGACATAGAGATTGGAAGTATCTGAATTGATGATGATTGAAAATTTGGGAAATTTGTCTTACAATATATTCCCACAGATTTGGGATGGCTACTTTTATTTATGTGTTTGTTTATTGATTTATTTTCCATGACAGCAGAAGCTCTGAATGCTAGGGTTAAGTCAGAGAGTAGAATTAATCCAATACCTTTAATATCTATATCAATATCTAGCTAGCTAGCTGTGGTATTAGACTGTATATTTAAGATGATAAATGAATATACATAATATATAGCTGGCTATACTATTTTTATTTTGAAGGCAAAGCTTATGATGAATAGTGCAATCATATCCTTCCAAATTAATTTTTATGGACAAGGCATTTAGAAAAAAAGGCCTGTCACTTGCACCAGCCCCTTCCATATGCCTCACCTTCTTTCCACACACATATTCAACCACTGCTAACCACTCTTTATGGATTCAGGCTTATAAATTTCAGTTTTTTGGCTTTTAGTACTCTTGCATTTTTTTTTACTTTTTCAGTACTGCTGTGCATATCTTAATGGGAATTTAGTTATGTCGCCCATATAGCTTGAAACCTAGGAGTATTTTACAGATTGTATAGAATTATTTAAAATTCAATCTTGTAAAACGGTTTACCCTGACAACTTCAGATCCTGGCACATTCCATTGATGTTATATAGGAAGCTACCTTATTTCCATGGTTAGGAATTAAGTCAGTTCCAGCTTTGGAGTGTTCCATTTAGATAACATGTTTGTCTTGTGTAGCAGGAGCTCCCACTGATGTACACCTAAGCCAAAGCTTCCTTTCTACAATGTACACACAACTTTTTCCATATTTATTTCACATAACAGAACAGGCTCTAGCATATGAATTAGGTCTACCATTTAACTTTGAAGCACAACATTTCTATTTAGACCTCTTATTCTTTGATGTCCTTATGTATGTATTTCTTTATGTACTTCTTAATTTATCACACTTGGGAGAAATATGTAAATTCTCCTGAATCATATTGTGTTGACCCTCAAGTTTCCCTTTAATTTTTAAAGATGTAGTCATGACTCTCTAGCACAGAATTTTTTAAATTAATTTTTATTGGAGTATAGTTGATTTACAATGTTGTGTTAGTTTCTGCTGTACAGCAAAGTGAATCAGTTATACATATATGTCACGAACTTTTACCTGTTCCTTAACATATTCTGTCACCAAGTAAATATTATAGATATAATATGATACATCTGTCCTAGTTGCTTTAGAAATTTGTAGATTAAATAGACATTCTTTGGGGCTCTCAAGTGTGATTTTACTGAACACTCACAAAATATATTAAATAGGATGAGAGAAATAGAGATAGAGATTCATAAAAACTCAAGTATAGAGTAACTCTACTCTGAGAGTTTAGAACAACTGAATGGTACAAGGAAATTTTATTTTTAGAGGTAATCCCTGCATTTGCTCCTGGTAGATGGATTGAATTTGAATATATGTCAGTGCCAAAAATAAGGCATTCCAAGTTGGTGAAGGGTTGATGACAATGGAAATATTTTGTTCAATATGCCTCATATTATATCATTTATTCCCTTATTCACTGATATCGCATTAGAGATACATAGCTAAAATAGACACAAAATTATTATGCCTGAGATTTTTAAAAAATTGTATATTTTCCCTTTGTGTTACCATTTAAAACATATTTTTAATGGTGTTCTATGTTCAGATGTGCCTAACAATTGTCATATTTATTGAGAACAAACTGAAAACTCTCATAACAAGTAGCCTTGAAAAATGTCTTTCATAATCAACTGACTTATCCCAGATGGCCAATTATTGTTTCTCTAGTCTATTTGGTAATGAATACTAACATGCACTTTGTTTTTATGTTGTTGTTATTTCTTTTTTCATCTTGTGTATGAAAAATTACATGTAGACAAATATTTTATGTCATGTTACATTTGTCTGGGCCTATATCACACTTGAAATATAAATGTCAATTTTAGAAGATTTTGTTAGTGATACCGTAAGAGTTAATGACAGTGAAGAACATAGCTGAATATAATTCATTCCCAGAGTAATGTAGAAATATCATTGTCACGGTTAAAAACATGTCCTTGTAAACTCCACGGGAAAAAAATGTTGATCAAACCTTAAGGGAAACTAGATTGTCTCCATTATAAGTGGTTCTGGGGAAACAAATTTGAAATGTACACACTTTGTTCTACTGGGGCTTTGAATAACTCAACTGAATATTTCAGAAGAAGCCACAAGAGTGTTAAGAAAGGAAACTAATGCATGGTATAAGCCAGGCAAATCAAGGGAAACAGTGCTACATCATATGTTGTTTTCTCTGTAGAAAACTCCAAATGGGACATTCAGATAACTGAGGCTGAAATTAATTTTATAGGCATTAACATTTGTGGGTGTTTCACACATGCAAGTACAGAATAATTCGTGTGATGGTAAAGCAAAATGAGGGTATCAAGAGGGACATAAATTGAAACTCACAGCTCCTTACAATCAGTCGAATTTTACATCAGCTTTGTTTTCATTGTTCTTAGAAAATTTATACAGTGCTTCCCTACCAAAACACGTTACTTAAAATAATAATAAATATTTTTAGACTAAATGGATACTAATATAACATTGTTCAACCATGTATTTAACTTCAAGAAGGGTCGTACTGGCATACCTATAAGAATTTGCTTTCCATTCTCCACATTTTTGTGCTGCTTTGTAAAAGTAAAACATGGATTTATTTTAAAAATTGTTCAGTAAATTTGAGAGGTTAAGAATTTAGTCTGAAAAAAATCAATGCTCACCAGAGAAAGTGAATCATGTACTTTAAATGTTATTCAATGTTTTATGTATTAATCAATTAAGAAAAAAAAAACACTGCTTATGAAAAATACTCTAACATCTTGAGCATTAAATCTGATTTAAAACCTATCATTTGGATCTGTGATCAGAAGTATTTGTTTATTAAACAAGAATATATCTGTAAAACATTTAATATGAGCAAACTGTGCTAGAGATTCAGACACTTTTCTAATCCTCTAAGGTCTTATAAAATAAAATGTACATGGTATTCCAAAGGTTGACCTAATTGTGTCAGTTATAGAGCAACTAGGTCCATCTCAATATGGCCATAAATTTTGCAACTCATAATGTGTTGTGTACTTTGCGTTAAGTAATAGAATTCACCTTAAAATTTCTTATATTATAATTTATTTTATTGAAATTCAAAAATGTGGGTGTTACCAAAAAATTCCAGCTATAAATCACTTGCCTAAACTGTGATATTTGACTAGGTGATATTAAGGGTCTTTTATATTTGAAAATTTTCATAACATAGTATATCTCTATTTTATAGCAATACACTATTCCAACTTGATTTTAGTTTTAGTTTAGTTTAGTTTTTTTTTTGTTGTTTTTTTAAAAATACAGGATACTCTTTTGATATATTTGTCTATATTTCCTTGATGCTTTGTGCTCACAAAATGATTTTCTACTACTAAAGTTTCTTTTTCCTTTTAGCATTTGTACATGCTTATGAACAACCAAATATGGAGCCAACAAAAATATTGCAAGTACTGGACCATTAGGCAAAAAAAATGCTTGGCCCGAATATAAGACCAAGATAATCTAATGACTATCAGAAATGTATTTTCCACATCAGAAGCTAAACTAATAGACTCTGAGGTTTTGAGAATGAGCTGTATGTTGGCAAGAGATGGCATCATCTGAAAATATGTAAGGGTTAAGAATAAGTTACCTAGCAGAGCCAAGGTCAGTGCTCACCAGGTGTCAGTCAGCCACCCTTGGATTTAGGTCATTGGTTTTAGTATTTTTTTAATATCTTAGGTTTTTGGCTTTCTTTTTGTCTTATCTCAACTTTCTGTTTATCTTATTCTCTTCTTTCTCTTTATTTGGATTATTATTTACATTAAATTTTTACCTCTACTTGTTAAAAAATTATGCAGTCTGTTATTAATATTTTATTTAGCCTATAAGTTTTAATAGGTTTATTTAGCATATGAAATGAAAAGTGATCATAATCTCTAGCATACCTAGATCACATCACCCACCTTAGAATACTTTAACTTAGGTTTTTTTCTTCTGTAATATATATGTTATTGTTGTGATGCATTTTAGTTGTATTGTGTTCTTATATATTGTATTGTTTAAAACAGCCCATGTTTGCTTAGAATTAACCACCTATTGCCATCTTCATTGTTTATCATTCCCTCTGTCTTGTAGAACTTTGTGCCTAAAGAGTATTTTGAAGTATTCTTAATTAAGCTTTATTTTTGGAAAACTCTGTCTATTTTCCCCCATTTTTATCTACACATGTAATATATGGAAATGCCAACGACTGAAAATAACTGAGACAAATATAATTCATAACATAAAACTAAAAAACAATTCCTATCAGAGACAAGATATCAAAAATTAATAAAGTGTGAAGAAGGAAATGTAGATCAATGAAACAAAATAGAGAGTCTAGAAACAGATCAACAATGCACAGTAACTTGTTTCTAACAAAGGACAAAGTCATCATTGTAATTGAGTGTGGAAATAATATAGTTCTGGGTTATTTGATTACCCATGCAATTTGGGTGGATTTACATGCCTACATGTGAAAGGTAAAACAGGAAATCTTCTAGACAAAACTGGATGGAAATATATTTATGGATTTGAATTAAATAAATGTCTCTTAAACCTGATAGTGTGGTGGCCCCCAAGCTGTAAGCTTATTCAGCTTTCTGCTTTCCGGAGAACTGCTTGTCTCTTTCTTGGTATGCACTCCTGACGCTGCGGTATTGAGCGTAAAAAAGGAAAATGGCTTGCGGCCAGTTTCGTTCCAGGTGCCTGCTCTGGATCTAAGAGTCCCTGGTTGTTCCCCAGAAGAAGGACGTGCTGCCCTGAGGAGGAAGTCTGTATCTCCAAAGAATGGCCCATAAGGCATGCTGACGCATAGATAGTGGCGCATAGATAGTGACGCATAGAAAGTGGCGCACAGATAGTGGCGCATAGATAGTGGCGACAGAATTATGTGGAAATACAAGGTTTACTGATTTATTGTCTAATATTCGTTCCGTACTAAACCTATATATACATTCATGCTCTTTGAATAAACTTGCCTTGCAACCATCAGTTGTCTTGGCCCTTCTGACCCCATACTGGTGCTTTTCAGTTCCTTACCCCTCACCACCAGGAACTTCTAGCTTTCTGCAGCCGGTCTGCGGCATGATAGTATTAATTTCCAATTGCTGTTGTAAAAATTACCATAAACATAGAGGCTTAAAACAACACAGATACATTATCTCACAATTATGGAGGTCAGAAGTCCTAAAATCAAGATATAGGAAGGATTGTGTTCTTTCTAGATATTCGAGGGAATAATTTGTTTCCTTGTATTTTCCCAATTCTAGTGGCCACTTGTATTACTTGGCTGATGGCCACTTCCTCCACCTCCAAAGTCACTGGAATAGAATCCTTTAATTTCTCTCTCTTTCTCTGACCACTTAAATCCCTCTTATAAGGCCACTGATTATTTTATTGGGCCCACTGCATTATCTACAATGATCTCTGCATCTCAAGACCCTTAACTTCATCATATCTGCAATTTTTTTTGTACCATAAGGTAGCATATTCACATATTCAGGAAATTAGAATGTGGACATATTTGGGGATGCCTTCTGGTCTCTAAAGATTTACATCCATCTACATATAAAATGTATTCATTGTATCCCAATATCCCCAAAACTCATTAAAACATTGACTCATAATCCAAGATTTCATTTAATATTCATCAGCTCAAAAGGCTTAAATCTCATCATCTAAATCAGATACGGCGGAGAATGTTCCTGGGACAAAATTCCACTCCCTATGTGGGCTACAAAACTAGAAAAAAAAGTAATATGCTCCCAAAATACGATGGTGGGACAGGCATTGTATGCAAGGTATAGACAACACCCTTTCAAAAGTGAAAACAATGAAAGGTAAAAGGAGTCACTTGTCAAACAGTTTTGAAGTCAGCCTAGGCTAACAGTGTTAAGTTTCAAGGTTTGGTAATAATCTTCTGTGGTTCATGGGTCCATGCTCTGGCTCATGGTTTCACTCTTGGAATCTCCTTCCTTTTTCATGAAGATGGCATGTATTTATATCAAAGAAATTTTATTCATCTGTTTCCTTCCTGTAGAATTTTGGGAATCTTATAGCCTTCTTTTGTTCTTCTTTACATTTTAGTCCGTGCTGGCAGTGTTTCTGTTGGTGTATCATTTGCAGTAACCCTGTGGGTTCCCTGTTTATTTCAGGGGAATTCATTGCATTGGACAAAAGGCTCCTTCACATATCTTTCCTGAATAAGCCTATCTCCATTCCTGGTTTCTATGTTGATGTGGCTGAGGAAATCCATGAATCATATGTTTAATTTTTTCAAAGAGACTTTTTGTAACTGAATAATCATTTGACCCTTCCAAGATACAAGCCAAAGATGTCCAGGCACACCCCAGCTTTGTGACAGCAATTGTCCTAATTTTACCATCCTTTACAGTTTGGATAAACTGAGAATTTTCATTATCATCAAGCCATGGCTGCTCTTTGCTTAACAGTTCTTCCCTCCTTTTCTGTGTAAGCAGCATCTTACTATAAGCAGCAAGAAGAAACTAGATCACACCCTTTAGAGTATTTTTTGGAAATCTCCTCAGTCAGATATCCAAGTTCATCACTTACAAGTTCCACCTGTTATATAACTACAGGTTGTAATTCAACAAAGTAAGATTTCTCCCATTGTATAATAAAGATTCCCCTTCATCCAGTTTCCAATAACATATTTCCTTCTGAGTCCTCACCAAATTCTCCTTTAATGTCCCTATTTTTACCAAAAGTCTGTTTATGCTGATGTAAGTATTCCAATATAGGTTTTTCACTACCATACACCTCACTTCCTGAGATCTCCCTAGCAGAGTTCTTAATGTTCATATTTTTGCTAACAGTCCGTTCAAGTCAAACAAAGCTTTTTCTATCATGCTCTTCACAATTTCCTCATGCTCTACCCATTACCCATCCTAAAGCAAATTCCAAATGTTTAGATATTTATTACAGTAGCCCCACACTTCCAGGTACCAAAATCTGTATTAGTTTTATATTCCTACTTAACAAATTACTACAAATGTCATATCTTAAAAAAAACCCACAAATTTATTATGTCTCCCTCTTGTAAGGACCTTTGTGATTACATTTGACCCTTCCAGATAGCCCAAGATAATCTTCACATCTCAAGACCTCGAAATTAATCTTAAATTAATCACATCTGCAAAGCCTCTGCAAGTAAGTAATATATTTATAAGTTGCAAGGATTAGGGTGTGGTTATTTTTCTATTTTGAAGAGGGCATTGTTCTGCCTACCATATAGTCTAATTATTAGAATAATTATGAATAAGAGGGGATACATTCAAATTTATTACAAGTAAGACTTTCTGTTAATCAAAAGACATCACAAAATGAATGCAAAAGAAAGAAACCAGAACATGAATGTTCAATGCATACACCGGATAGAGATTCACAGCCAGAGTACACAAAGAACGCTCACAGATTAATAAGAAATACACAGATCCTTCACAAAAGAATATTTTCAAATCAGAAACAAGCAAATAAGAACTACTCAACATCATCAGACATCAGGGAAATGCAATTTCCACTTTGAGATATCCTTGTATACCCACCAATCTGGCTAAAATTCAAGGTTTGATTGTCAATACAAAATCTAGGACTTTCATATTTTGTCATTTTTTTCACTGTGGATTTTTTCAATAATTTTTCTTTTTAAAAAATGTTATATTAAAATATTTATCTTGATCACTGTGGAATTTGGAGTCCCAAAGCTTCATTTGCATCTCTCTAGTCCCAGCCCTGATTTAAAGTACAAAAACAGTCAAAACCAATCAATAGTAACAGAGGTGAGAATACTGGTTACCTTTTGGGAAGGTGGTATTGATCAGAAAGAAGCCTATGGGTGCTGGAAATGGTCTATATCAGTACTGTGGGTGTTAGGTGTTGGGTGTATAACTATGAAATAATTCATCAAACTATTCAATCTGCATACTGTATAAAATTTATGATTAAAAATAGGTAAAAGAAGCAATTGCTGAGAAATCTCCATCTAAGAATCTGAATATTAAAAAAATAGTTTTTCAATCTCTCTCTTATTTTCAATTATCCATTCTATATCTCGAAATAAGTTAATCAGAATTTTCATGTTTCCTATGAGGGAATACAATTATATTTTAGCTTACTTTTACACTGAGAATGTAGAACTTTAATCATATTTCTGTGGGAGGTGGTTTCTATTAGACTCTAAAACTTGTATGGGCTCTGTAATTTGTTTCATGTTCCCGACTTCTAACAAGGTCACAGAAAACAAAACTCAAAATTTCTTACGGTGAAAATTGCCTTTAGTATTCTTCTTGCTTTGTAATGTTATTGATCTCCCTTAGTTCCTGGCATCTAAGAAATTCTTACTTTCCTTACACTTTATCAATGCATTTAAAAATAATTTTTAAAACATGCAAATATATGTGGTATAGATTGAATTGTGCCCCCCCATTCATATGTTGAAGTCTTAATTCCCAAAATCTCAGAATGCGATTGCATTTGGAGATAGAGCTTTTAAAGAGGTAAATAAGGATGAATGAGGTCATATGGGTGGGCTCATATCCAATATGACTGGTATACCTCTAAGAAAAGGAAGAGATACCAGGATTGCGTGCACGTAGAGAAAACACCATCTGAGGACACAGTGAGAAGAGAAGAGCAACCAAAAGAAACCAACCCTGCCAACACCTTGACCTTGGACTTTCAGCCTGCAGAACTGTGAGAAATAAATTTCTGTTGCTCCAATCCAAAAATCGGTGGAAGACCTAAATAGACATTTCTCCAAAGAAGACATATAGATTGCCAACAGACACATGAAAAAATGCTCGTCACTAATCATTAGAGAAATACAAATCAAAACCACAATGAGGTATCACCTAACACCGGTCAGAATGGCCATCTTCAAAAATCTACAAACAATAAATGCTGGAGAGGATGTAGAGGAAAGGGGACCCTCCTGCACTGCTGGTGGGAAGTAAATTGATACAGCCACTATGGAGAACAGTATGGAGGTTCCTTAAAAAAAATAGAAATAGAACTACCATACGACCCAGCAATCCCACTACTGGACATATACCCTGAGAAAACCATAATTCAAGAAGAGTCAAGTACCACAATGTTCATTGCAGCATTATTTACAATAGCCAGGACATGGAAGCAACCTAAATGTCCATCGACAGATGAATGGATAAAAAAGATGTTGCACATATATACAATGGAATATTACTCAGCCATAAAAAGGAACGAAATTGAGTTATTTGTAGTGAGGTGGATGGACCTAGAGTCTGTCATACAGAGTGAAGTAAGTCACTTCACTCTGAAGTAAGAGAAAAACAAATACCGTATGCTAACACATATATATGGAGTCTAAAAAAAATGGTACTGATGAACTTAGTGGCAGTGCAAGAATAAAGACACAGAAGTAGAGAACAGACTTGAGGACACGGGAGAAAGGGAAAGCTGGGACGAAGTGAGAGAGTAGCACTGACATGTATACACTACCAGATGTAAAATGGATGGCTAGTGGGAAGCAGCTGCATAGCACAGCGAGATCAACTTGATGCTTTGTGATGACCTAGAGGGGTGGGATAGGGAGGGTGGGAGGGAGGGTCAAGAGGGATAGGATATGGAGATATATGTGTATGTATAGCTCATTCACTTTGTTGTGCGGCAGAAACTAACACAAAATTGTGAAGCAATTATACTCCAATAAAGATGTGGGAAAAAAAACAAAAACAAACAAAAAGCCAAAAAAAAAAATTCTGTTGCTTAAGTGACATAGTCTGTGGTATTTTGTTATGTCAGCCCTAGAAAACTGATACAACATTGTTTTTGTTCTTTTGAAAGAAAGAGGCGTTTTGACTAATCAAGTGCTTGATTTATGTGAAATTATGGAGTTTCCGTTTTGATAATATAAATCTACTGTCCAAGCCTTACACTGTGATTGTGCTGAGAAAGGAAGCAATGACACTGTCCAAGAGGATGAGGAAGAGAAATCATTATCCACTGACCACAGGATGGCAGTGTGTGAAGCTTTGTGTAAATGTAGTGTAAGACACTGCTCACTCTGTTATATAATTAATCCTTAATATTCCCCATAATAGACAGCAAGATAATGACAGCAGTGTCCATCGATTAGGTATTCGATTTCCCCTTAGGCATATGAGTATATTTATAGCAGACTCATACTACTACACTTAAATTAAAATGAATAAAGTTCACTGTATTTACTCTTAAAAGACCTTCTTAAGTTCTTTGTTTGTTTGTTTGTTTGTTTTATGTGTGCCATGCTATAACAGCTAACAGAGAGCATTTTTATGACAGTTAAAGACTAGAAAGATAAAAGCTCTTTCTCTGATTCCATTTTCCTCAGGGTTATCCAAATGTAAGATTATTCAAAATAAACGCATTTTAAAAACCATAAACATGTTTCAAGAAAAAAAAGGATACAAGAACAAGTGATGATTGTCAATCAAATGGCAAGCAAAGATTGAGAGGTAAGAAAATGAAATCAAATTTAAGTGCTTGTGTCAGTTATATTTATATAAGATGTGTGAGAAACTGAAAAGTGAATGTTTCAGTTTTTAATCTATTAAATGCCAGTGAACCTGCGCATCTAACTTTAAGTTATTCATTCTATTCTCAGAAATAATAATGTCTTTTCAAATGTCTTCTATTTTTCATCCATGAGATTAAATGTAAATGTTCTGTTTCATAGAAACATGTAAACCAGAGCCTGCGTTCTAAGGTCAATTAATAGTTTTTTGGTTTGTTTGTAGAAGGTAATTCTTCTGTAAACAAGGAAACTGAAATTTTATGCTGTACCTAATTTAGTGGCTATCTAGGTAAACATGTGTCATTCTATATTTTTTCATAACCCTTTCAGTTCATACAAAAGTAAAATATATAAAAGATTGTGCCCAATATTTACGTATACAGCTATGAATTGGAAAGTATCTTGACAATATCTAAGGTAAAGTAACTTTCAATTTTCAGAACAAAATATTAAGATTATAGATAATTAGATAGATAGATAAGTAGATACATAGATGGAGGCATTCATAGTTCCTTTTGTAAAGTTATAGCCAAAAATATTGTGACTGAGATAATAATTTTGCCTGAATTTTTGCATACATAAATTCTGGATTACAAATATTCAAAATATCATTTTAAAATAACATGTATTTCCTTGAATGATTATGATTATTTTAAATAATAGCTAAATATTCCCTAATTTAATAGCATTCTAACCCTCAAGACCCCAATGTAATTTCGATAGCTCATACTATTTATAAGATGGCCACAGACGTGTATACTTCTCTTGTTCCAAAATCACAATGCAATTTAACTCATCTCAGCAATCAGTTAAGTACCTCCTGATTAAATACAAATAATAAAAGCTTTTGCATGTGTGCCACTTTTGAAATACAATACATAATAACAAGAGAACTCTCTCTGTCTTACACTCATATACGTATATACACAACAATTTTATAGCATTTTTAAAATGTTCTGTTGATTTGGATATCTGCTTTATTTGAGGTTAGCCTAAAACTATAAATTGATAGGACTAGTGTAAAATTAGACTATAGATTCTTGTCATTATATGAAGGAAAAATGAAACCAACATGTTAAATGTCATCATTATATCTTTTGTGTAATGCTAGCTGCTGTAAAAAGACTGCTACATTTAAACAGTTTAGTGCGACAGTTTTAGTCATTGCCCTCATTACAGCCGCATGAGGTTCTGTGGGTTTTCAGCAAAGAGGTAAGAGGTGAATTCTGCCCGTTCAGAGTTGGAAACTGCCATCTACATCACTTGACCTACAAAGTAGTTTTATGCAGGAACATTCAGCTGATGGAGCAATGACGTGCTGGTGCCTGGGACATAGACTTGACATCATCCTCAGCTTAGACGTGAAACACATCACTTCTGCATACTTTCCATTGCAGCAGACTAGTCATTTGACCCCGACTAAAGGCAGGGGTGTGAGGAGGAGAAGGTCGGGGCTGGGAAAAGTAGTTCCTGGTTGGTCAGTTGTTCACAGGAAAAAAATTATATTCTATGGAAAAGAAATGACAATTTTTGGTGGGCAATTAGTGTCTGCTATAATCTGCCCTCTATTCTACAAATATCCTAATGTGCCCATCGTTTTGTGTCTAGAACAATCTCAAACTCTCTCGAAGGAAATACCCCAAATCCCATTCAATCAATACAACATTCACTCATTCCAGAATCTCCAAACATTCTCTGTCAGTTCCAGATGGGTTTTTCTGTGATCGCACAAACTCTGAACTAAAATACACACCCCAAAACGAGGTGAAGGGATAAAACAGAAGCACTAAAAATTTTCAATCCAAAAGAGAAACATGGAAGACACAGAAATCTTTTGTCCATAAAATGGGTGAAATCCTACATATTTGATCATCAAATCTTCTGTCTTGAAGAAGAAAAGGTTTCTTAAATAGAACATGATCTGATCTCTGGGAGGTTCTCCCCTGTCCATGGTCCCTGGAACCTAGTTGGGAAGCAAATAACTTTCTTGTTGATTATTCCTTATGATCACTATTCTATTTGCTACTTTCTCAGTTTGAGGATCCGTAAGTTATTTTGACATTCCCACAGAAAACGGTGTTTTAAGATAGGTATTTCATTGGCAATATGTCATTCCTTATATACCTTTGGGCCTCTTCCTTATTTGCTTCCAGTCATTTCCACATGACTGGAAACATACTCAAAGTTCTTTTCTTGGCACAATTACTAAGACTAATTTATTTGTCATTTTGCTGCAAAGCCTCAATTCTTAAATTAATGGGAGTTAATTTGAGGACTGAAAAAAAGCTTGGATGGAAAGGTAATAGCTTTAGTCTGAACTTTAGGCAGCAGTGAGTTTTTATATTTGACAGAGAATTCTGAATAGACCTTTATTTTCAAAGGTTTTTTGTTTTGTTTTTTAAAGAAACTTAGACGGTTTGGGATCCACAAAACTTTTCCTTTTACAAATTTTTGAGTTTTCAAGCTTTGAGAATCTTTCTACTTCCTTTCAATTCTGCTCTTGAATATAACAACTATCTTTTGAGTTTTCTTCTTTCTTGTACAGGTATTCAGGTTATAATGCAACATACTCTGTTCCTGAAAAACTTTCTGTTTTCCAAAATTAAGTGGGAGTTGAAAAAACTTTGGCAGAAAAGACAGGCTAATCAAAATTTTTGTGGCTTTGTAATCAAAACAGTTATACTAATTTTTAAATTTGTTAAAAATATAGCAAAGTCAAAAATGTTGTAAGGTACTAATGATAAATTTTTTGGTGAATACATTAAGTTCATTTAAAAATTTTGGAAAAGGTAAATTGATAGAAATGGATGCAAAGGATTGAGAAAACTTAATGTGACAAATATTCCAAGATTTTACATTCCATGTGACAAGCACTACAAAACACATGGTCAAATGAGTAAAGAGGAATAAAGTGGGCTGAAGGGATATGATGAATAACTTTGCATTTCTGCTATATCAGCTTTGTTAATACACTCTGTAGTCAGTTACTATCATTAGGAGTTTTAAGATATTAACATGCTAGAAAATAAAAATTATTATCCAAATGTTTTCTACATTATATTGACATCACTCCCCTAATCATCATTTATATATGAGAGAATTTACATAACAGAGACACATGTTTCAGCAGAACATTTTAAATTTTAAAATTTGTATGGAAACACAAAAGACCCCAAATAGCCAAAACAATCTTGAGAAAGAAGAACAAAGCTGGAGGAATCACACTCACTGACTTCAGACTATACTACTAGGCTACAGTAATCCAAACAGTATAGTACTGGCACAAAAAACTGACATATAGGTCCATGGAACAGGATAGAAAGCACAGAAATAAACCCACACAGCTATGGTCAATTAATCTGTGACAAAGAAGGTGAGAATAAACAATGGAGAAAAGACAGCCTCTTCAATAAGTGGTGCTGGGAAAACTGGACAGTTACATGTAAAAGAATGAAATTAGAACATTCTCTAACATCATATACAAAAATAAACTCAAAATGGATTAAAGACCTCAATGTAAGACCAGATACTATAAAACTTCTAAAGGAAAACATAGGCAGAATGCTCTTTGACATAAATTGCAACAATATTTTTTTGGATCCACCTCCTAGAATAATGGAAATAAAAACAAAAATAAGCAAATGAGACCTAATGAAAATTAAAAGCTTTTGCAGAGCAAAGGAAACCATAAACAAAACAAAAAGACAACCTATAGACTGGGAGAAAATATTTGCAAACAATGCTACTGACAAGTAGCATTAATTTCCAAAATATAAAAATAGTTTATACTGCTCAATATCAAAAAACAAACAAACAACCTAATCAAAAAAAAAAAAAAATGTGCAGAAGACCTAAATAGACATTTCTCCAAAGAAGTCATATAGATGGCCAACAGGTACATGAAAAGATGCTCAATATCACTAATTATTAGAGAGAAGCAAATCAAAACTACAGTGAGATATCACCTCACACTGGTCAGAATGGCCATCATTAAAACGTCTACAAATAATAAATGTTGGAAAGTGTGTGGAGAAAAAAGAACCCTCCTACATTGTTGGTGGGAATGTAAATTGGTGCAGCCACTATGGAGAATAGTATCAAGGTTTCTTAAAAAACAGAGTCAACATATGATCCAGCAATCCCACTCATGGGCATATATCTGGAACAAACTCTAACTAGAAAAGATACATGCAGGGACTACCCAGGCAGTCCAGTGGTTAAGAGTCCACGCTTCTACTGCAGGTGGCATGGGTTCGATCCCTGGTTAAGGAACTAAGATCCCACATGCCACACATGGTGCAGCCAAAAAAACAACAAACCAAAAAAAAAAAAAAAAAAAGAGAGAGATAGAGAGAAGATACACATACCCCAATATTCATAGCAGCACAATTTACAATAGCTAATACATGGAAGCAACCTAAATGCCCATTGACAGATGAATGGATTAAAGAACATGTGGTACATATATACAATGGAATATTGCTCAGCCATAAAAAAGAATGAAATAATGCCATTTGCAGCAACATGGATGAACTTAGTGATTAGCATATTAAGTGAAGTAAGCCAGACAGAGAAAGACAAATACCATATGATATCACTTATATGTGGAATCTAAAAAGCGATACAAATAAACTTATTTACCCAACAGAAATAGACTCATAGACATAGGAAACAAACTTACGGTTACCAAAAGGGATAGTGGGGAGGGGAGATAAATTAGAAGTTTGGGATTAAGATATACACATGACTACATATAAAATAGGTAAACAAGGACCTACTGTATAGCACAGGGAGCTATAGTCAATATCTTGTAAACTTTAATGGAAAATAATCTGAAAAAGAACAAATGTATGTATATATATATATATATATATATATATATATATATATATATATAAAACTGAATCACTTTGCTGTATACTTGAAACTAATACAACATTGTAAATTAACTATATTTCAATAAAAATTATATTAAAATTCAACTATAAGAAAATAACACAATTATGCAAGTGGACAAAAAAAAAAAAAAACAGAAAATTCCCCCAAAGAAGATATATGGATAATGAATAAGTGCATGAAAAAGTTGCTGAACATCATTTGTTATTTGAGAAATGCAAATTAAAAACATAATGAGATACCACTGCTCACCAATCAAAATGGCTAAAATACAGAAAACTGACAATAACAATTTCTGGAAAAACAAGAACTCTCATTCATGTGGGTGGAAGTATAAAATGGGACAGCTACTTTGCAAGACAACTTGGCTTTTTCTTATACGGGTTTAAACTTACTATATAATCCAGCAATCTCACTCCTAGGTATTTACCAAGTGAGTTAAAAGCTTATGTTTATGCCAAAGCCAGCTGGAAGCAACAAATATATCCTTCAACGGGAACAAACAGCAATATATCTGTGTGATGGAATACTATTTATCCACACATAAGAATGAGCTTTTGAGTCACACAACGTGGACAAATCTTAAATGCATTTTACTAAGTGAAAGAAGTCAGGCTGTATACTGTGTGATTCCATTCATATGACATTCTGGAAAAGGCAAAGCTGTAGGGAAGTAAAACAGATTAGTGGTTTCCAGAGGTTGTAAATGGGGAGAGTTTGACTACAAAGAAGATTAAAAAAAGTAATTTTAAGGTGGAGGGACCATGGTGTGGTGCTGAGGTGGTGAATATATGATTATGTACATTTGTCAAAATGCATAGACCTGTACATCACAAAGAGAACTCTAAAGTGTGCAAACTCAAATTCAAAAGTAAAAATGAAAAAACACAAACAAACCACAAATACATACACAAAAACTCAATCCTGGATAGAATGTAAATTATATCATAAATGTATGACACAATGACACTAAAGGGGATGAGAATAAAAACAGGAGATGACCTAAGAAGAAACTATGGAGAATGTTGGTTTGACTAGAAGGTGTAAGGCTAAATAAAGACAAAGGGAACTAACTTATCATAAGCACTGTACTCCACCTGGTATTTTATAATTTTTTCATGGGGATTAGACATTAACAAGTTTAAAACTGCTTTACATGAATACAAGGGTTGAACAAATAAATGGATAGTGGATTGTAGGGGGGCAGGTTTCTCATTGTCAAAGAGGGAACTTTCAAGTAATCAAAAGGGAAAGGCTAGAATGATCCTGTTTTACTGGATTAAAGTTGGAAATACACTGTGAACTCCTGTTTAGCTTAATATTAGTACAATTAGATAGATACAGAAACAATTATAAATATGTATGTAGTATTAGTGTCCTGTTGCTGGTGAGGCAAATATCACAAAGTTACCATCTTAAAGCAACACAAAATTATTATCTTAAAGTCCAGGAGATCAGAACTTCTAAATCGGTCTCACCAGGCTAAAAGCAAGGTGCCATCAAGGCTGCATTGCTTCTAGAGACTTTTAGGAAGAATAATATCCTTGTTTTTCCAGCCTCTAGAGGATGTCAACATTCATTGATACATGAGTCCCTTTCCATCTTTAAAGCCAGACATGATATTTTTAAATTACCTCAATCCCATTCCTATTCAAATTTATTCACTTTAAAATAATGAAGTCTACAAATTGGCAAAATATTTAAATAATACCGTCCATTCACGGTTGGGAGAGAATATATAAGACTTAAATGCCATTAAGATTTGTTGCTGTTGGTACAAACATTCTTGAAGGAAACTTAGGGATAGTACTAAAGGCCTTTTAAAAGCATACAACATTTAATTCAGATATTCAGCGGGGGAATTGATATTAAGAAAACTATTTCATTGTGTGTGTATATATATATCACTTCTTCTTTATCCATTCATCTGTCTCTGAATGCTTAGGTTGTTTCCATATTTTGGCTTCTCTGAATAATGCCACAATGAACATGGGTGTGCAAGTATCTCTTTTATAGATAGTGATTTTATTTCCTTTGGATATATACCCATAAGTGAGATTGCTGGATCACATTGTACATCTTAAATATATATATAATTTTTATTTGTCAATTATACCTTAACAAATCCGGAATTAAAAAAAAAAAACAAAACTATTAGAAAATTTTAAAAAATCTGTATGTAAGAACTATATTGGAAAGGAAAGGTTGTATTTTTAATTTATTTTATTTATTTTTGGCTATGTCGGGTCTTCGTTTCTGTGTGAGGGCTTTCTCTAGTTGCGGCGAGCGGGGGCCACTCTTCATCGCGGTGCGCGGGCCTCTCACTGTCGCGGCCTCCCTTGTTGCGGAGCACAGGCTCCAGACGCGCAGGCTCAGTAGTTGTGGCTCACGGGCTTAGTTGTTCCGCGGCATGTGGGATCTTCCCAGACCAGGGCTCGAACCCGTGTCCCCTGCATCGGCAGGCAGATTCTCAACCACTGTGCCACCAGGGAAGCCCTGGAAAGGTTGTATTTTATGCAGCATTATGAGAGTGGTGATACTCTATGCAGCCACTAGGAGAGTGATTGGCATGAATGAATGGTTTGACTCATTAATTTCCTCCCCACGTAGGTATTTTGTTTTGTTGTTTTTTGCCCATCAGTTTTTTTCTAGGTGGTTGTTTCTGTTCTTATTGTAAGTTAGAGTATTCTCAGTAAGGTCTATTATGGAGCGGCAGTCAATATAGTGCATGCTGATGAAAACGTAAAAATATTTCTGTTAAAAATGTCTAAATATGTGTGTCTTAGTCTCTTACGGCTGTCATACACCTCAGAATTCTTCCAGCCTCTACCCATTACCAGTTCTCAAGCCACTTCCATATTTTACATATTTATTATACCAGCATCCCAGTTCCTGTTACCAAAATCTGTATGTTTCCTATGGCTGCTGTAACAAATCCCCACAGATCTGGTAGGTAGCTTGAAAAACAACAGAATTTTATTCTCTCACATTTCTGAAGGCAGGATCCTAAACCAAAGTGTTGCAAGGTTTCACGCCCTCTGGAGGCTCTCTGGGAGAATCCATGTGTCATCTCTTCCAGGTGCTGGTGGCTGCTGTCATTCCCGGGCTTGAAGCCACATCATTCCCATCCCTGCCTCCATCTTCACAAAGCTTTCTCCTCCGTGACATGAGAAAGGATACATATAGCCTTGCCCTGAATCCATGCTCCTACATATTTTCAATGCATTTTAACTTCATCCTATTGGAAGCGAAGTTTAAAAAATAAATGTACAGTTATGCACTATATTTATTTGTTGGATTTTGATTCACTGAAGTTATGCCAACATTAATATTTTATTATCAGCTTGGAGAGAAAATATTTAATTTTTGACTTCATTATGAAACCCAATCGTTTCGCTCTGCACTTTTGAAGGGACCGAAAATATTCACTGTCACCTTTTGTTGCCACCTCCAGCAGTAATTCCCTACTATTTACTTATTGATCTTGCCTGAATAAACTGCCTACATTTTTTCCATATCTGATACTCTTCTCAATGTAACATTATGTCACTTCCCAGAGGTGCAGAGCAAGCAATTTATTTTCCTTTAAAATTTTCACTCTAAAAGAAACCAAAAACTTGTCACAAGTTGAAGGCAAAGGGCAGAAAGATGCTTCAAAACTGTGAGGTGAGCCAGGGGGAGATACGACAGAGTGAAAGAGCGCAGACTTTGAAGTCAGACAGACCATTAGCCGTGGAGCGTTGGGCATATAGAGAACTCTCACGAGCTTTAGCTTCCACAACTGTAAAATGAGTGTGATTATCCAGGCAATGCACATGACTTTTATAAAGGTACTCACGTTCCACATGCACGTGTTAATGTTGGTTATTTATCGTTACTGAGGTCAGGTATAGAAATAGCCCAGCACAGGGCCTGGTGTGAAGGTTTTTTGTTTGCTTTTGTTTTCGTATTTTTATTTTATTTTTCCAGTTCTATTGAGATTTATATCTATTTATAATTGCTACAAAACATTGTGTAAGTGTAAAGTGTACAGCATGACTTGACATATTTATTGTGAAATGATAACCACAATAAGTTTAGTTAATATCCATATCATCTCATATTTAAAAAAAAAGAAAAGAGATTTTTTTTCCTCGTAATAAGAGCTTTTAGGATCCACTGTTTTAACATCTTTCGAATATGCTCTACAGCAGCATTCACTATAGTCATCATGTTGTACATTACATTCCCAGTACTTATGTATCATATAACTGGAAGTTTGTACCTTTTGACCACCTTCATCCAGGGGTAGCAGGTGGGGGAATTGGATGAAAGAAGTTTGTTAATTTTAAGCAGTATCTGTTACTAACTATGGGGTAGGCTATTCTTCCTTATATCATGACAGCCTACAGTAACAACTCCCAAATCTCAGAGACATAACAAAATAAAGGTAATCTCATTTCCATGTTACAAGTCCGTTGTAGAGAACCAAGGTGGCCTCTGCTCGTTGAGGTCACTCTGGGGCCTCAGGGACCCAGCTAGTTGGAAGTTCATATTCAAAACCACTCACAGGACTTCTGAAGCAAGATGATGAGAACATGGTGACTTATTCCCTGGCTTGAAAATCTCCACTTTAAAATGACACATACTACTTCCAATCTTGTTTTATTGCCTGCACAAGTCACCAGGAGAATGCCTAATTTCAAAGAGGATCCGAAAGTACAATCTTGTCACATGCCAGGGAGAGAACAAGAATATTTGTATCCCGCTCTCATGTTTAATTCCAAACATATGAGTAAAGGACGTAGCAATTAGACTATGATTTCTCACTAATCAAATCCCAAATATTTGTAAAATAGAAAAATGTTGAAGTGGAAATAACAGGGTGGGGTTTACTAGAATATAATAACAGCAACTTTATGAAATTTTTGAAATGTACTGATATTTTTCCAACCCCATTTCAAACCATAGGCGATTTGACCAGGATAATACACACACATAATGAGAAGATACAAAGTTATAAGTGTTAAAATGAAATTTTCCACAGATAATTTACTGATCTTGTAGGTGTTTATTCAGTGATTCATGAATTGGGCAACATCCAAGCTAGCAGATAGAAAGGAGCTCCAATAAGCTGTAGAAGGTGAGAGATTTTTACAGACCAAACTGAACAGAGATAAGGAAGGTATACTGAGCATTTGCTGGTTGATTAAAACAAGGTTACTTTCCTTATATGGAGCAAAGGGAAGTCTTGGAACCAGGTCTGGTAACTTGTGTTGAGCAGGTAAGCACTGATTGGTTGACCTAGGGCTTCCTTTTCCAAGATAGTGGAGCATAGAAATTTAGTTAAGTTGTAGGTTGCTGGCATGGCACTTGGCATGAGGAACTCCATTTTGAGGCTAATATGGTTACTTTAACATAAGAGATGCATAAACAGCAATCTGAGAAACTAATACCTGGCAGTGAAACCCAAAGAGACATATTATAAAATATTTATGAAACAATTATATGTTCCAGACATTGTCCTAGGGTGGCATGGAGATACTAGTGAATAAAGCAGACACAAAACTCTACTTCTCACATTCCAGACACATTTGTTAATGTTGGTTCTTTAATATCAAAAGAAAAAAAAAAAAAAAAAAGAGTCTGCCTTTTTGCGGTATGGAAGAGGCATCCCAAACCAATTTCATGAAATTTTTCTGGTGAGTATATCTGAAACTCAAGTGCTTTCGAATTTTGTGATAGTGAAGAACAAATCTGATTCCATATTGAATTCATTTATTTTACTTTAACCTTTGTATTTTATTACTTTTGCTACAAGTTAATGACTAAAGGAATGTTGCTGTAGCTTAAAGTATACATAATGGCCCATTTCTGGGAACCCTGCTTCCCATGCCTGAGTGTTAAGCTAAAATACCTTTGTTTAAGCTCCCAGGAAACATCCTGACTAGGCCCACCTGTGAATGACTGCAGGAAAGAAGAAATTAACACATCTCTTCCAGAGTCTGGCTGGAACCAGGAAATATTTGCAGTAACTTATTGCCTTTTTACTTTACCTCCTCACCTCCCTGTCTTTCTTCTATGAAACACACACTCACACACACACACACACACACACACACACACACACACACTCATGCAAAACAGCATCCAAACCCAGGCAAGATGGTTCTTTGGGACACTAGTCTACCATCTTTTTTTGTCTGCTGGCTTTCTGGATAAATTCACTCTTCCTTGCCCCAACACCTCCTCTCTAGATTTATTGTTCTGTCATGTGGTGAGCACTCGGTAACAATTTTCCTATAACCACATCTCAGATAGGCTTACTGTGAGCTGTATCCAAAGGGATAGAGCCTTCCCGATAACATACATAGAGAAAAGATACAGAGTAGGTATATGTGGACTCTGGGACCAGGGTACCTTGGATCAGGTGTCTACACAGCTACTACAAGCTAAGAGACCTTTGGCAAGTCACTTTACCAATCTCCGCTTTGGTTTCCTCAAATGGCAACTGCATCTGATGATGAGAGGGACAGCTTCTCCACAGGAATAAAATGGCCTAATATACGTGAAAGTACTGAGAACTGTGCTTGGCATATAATATTATTAAATCTACCTCTTGGATATTGGGGATGACAGTAAATATGTAAAACACGATGCTTCTTATCCAGAAATAAGGTAAACAGAAGGCTTTTATCACTCTCTCTTCAAATCAACATAAAGAAATCTTTCCATTGCACTTCGGGGTAATATATTGATAACAGTTTGTTGATAACCCTGGAGAGACTGTTGCTATGGTGAAAATTTATTTTGAGGATGAAAGCCAGTTCCTAGTTCAGCAGAGCTGAATTGATGCTCTGATTTAATTTCTTCACTAGCTGATTTTGTGTTATGTTTTACTTTTTAGTATATCATATGTCTCCTCCTCTAGAATATAAGCCCTATGAGAGGAGGGATTTTATCATGTTTTCTTCAGCATCTAGAATAAAGCATCTAGAATAAAGTCTGACATATATGTTAATCAATGCTTTGGATTAATGAATCAATGAGTGAACTAATCTTTCCACTTATCAGCCTCTTACAGAGACAACCTACCAGTAAAAATTCTGCCTGGAATTTGCTTGAGAATTACTTGATCTGACAATTTGTCAGACTGTTGAACTTCTAGTGATTTTGATTTTACTTTCTTTTTAAGATGGATGGTCACCAATGCCAATTACATTTTCATGAAGAGAGGAACCTGGGTGCACAGGTAATTTACTTGGGGTAAAATCTGAAACCATATGTTTTCACCTGGTTTAATTTGGCTTACCCCTCCCCCCTGCGGGGGTGGGGGTACGTGTATATAACAAATTACATGTTTTTCCCAAAATTAGGTTCATAAAGCGTATTATTCACACACAATAAAATTAAATTTTCTTTTATATGTACAGACAAATGTATAAAGTTGGGTAACCACCACCATGATCAAGATACAGAATATTTCCATCACTCCAAGTTTCCTGTGTCCATTTTTGTTCAATTTCCTCTTCCCATGTCAGCCCTGTAACCTCTAACCTGATGACTATTCTCATAGTTTACCTTTCAGTATATCATAAAAATAGAATCAAACAATATGTAAATTATAGATAGATAGCTATAGCTATAGATATGGTTGATACAGATACAGATATAAATAAAGATATAAAGAGAGCACATGTAAGATGATGAAAATTCTGACATACTACACATGTGCTTTTATATTACTGTGGTGATATTTGCTTTTTACCATGAGTAGTTGGTGATATTTGCTTTTTAGCATGAGTAGTTGATTGCATATGACTCCCTTGTAGGTAACCCTGTATTATGTGATTTAACAATCGATGACTAAAATATTTGAAATAGAGACCTAAGTGTGAAAAATATATTTATATGTTTTTCTCAACTTATAAAAAACACAAACAAACAAAAATTTTCCAAGCCCCTCCTCCCCCAATAATAAACTCCTCACTGTGATAAGCATTCTCCCATTTTACAGAAAGTTGCTTTTTTTTTTTAGTCAACATTGACACTAGTCTCTCATGACCAGTCATCTGACATTTATTAAATATTTGCTTACAAATCGTTTCTACTGAGAGAAAAAATATATCTAACTTTCAAAAGAAAGGCTTCTACTCATCAATCTTTACAGACAAGTACCTCACTTATTCTCACAGACTGTGGAACTATAATAAAAAATGTAGTTTTTTGTAATCTGCCCTTTCCTACTTAATGAGATTTCTTAACAAGTCGAATGATACAATGAGACAGAAATCAAATTACAATTGTTGTGCAGTTACAAAGTGTCATTTCTCTGCCACTATTCCAACTCCCCCCTTTTCTACTGAAAGTCTCCTGACTGGTTAATTCTTCGAATCTTGCCCTGCTCCAAATTCATCCCTTGCCTAGTTCTTAGCTTTATCTTTATAAAACACAGTTCTAATCCTATTATTGCCCAGCTAAAATTTTCTCAATGGTCTCTCACCGCTGACCTAACTAAACCCGGATTTCTTATCCTGCCACCTACAACCTTCTGCAAGATTATTATAAAAAACTGTTTTTGTTTCAACTTTCCACTTCATCCCTACATAACCTTATACTCTCCTTGCATTGTGTTTTGCACTATTTTTGGATGAGCTCAGACTAACTTTGCTATCTTGGAAGGTCCTGGCACCTTTGTAGCGCAAATTAAATATTAACATCCTTCAGCAAACCAGGAGGGAAGTAGGCAATATCAAATCTACAATTTTTAAGATGTTTTAGAGTTAAGAGATAAGTAAATATAACTATATTATTATAATTATTTATTTAGCTATTATAAATTATATTGTCAGATTACCATTAATTCTATTAAGCATTTCTTGTATGTCAGCAATTATGTTTGGTAAATTCTTATTGTTAGCACTTTCAAACAATAATTATAGCCTTGTAAATGCCATGATTTAATGAATTGTAATCATTTTAATGGTAAACTGTAAAAGAATTCTCTGTAATCATGAATGCTTTAAATTCATTTAAAATGAAAAGATTGGAAATAAGGCAAGTCGTGCAAAGAATTTTTGAGACAGTTAATATTGAGATCTAACTCTTGTTTTGTTACTAAAAAGTCCTCTATCATGATAACTTTAAAAAGAGGAAATCTAATGAGCCTCTTGTTTTCTCTCTCATATACACTAATGCATATACAAAATACACATGCATGAAACTTTTGCAGGTGATATCAGAGGATGTGTGAAGAAATTTAAGGCCATCCATGTGTTCATTGTAGATTCGTGAACCCCAAAATGCACTCAAAATATTGGGCTAAGTCCTCAAAATATAGCTCCTGATATCAAGAAGTCCTTAACTAGTAACCTATATCATAGAATTAATTTCATAGTTGTTAAATTGAAACAAGTCTATATATTATTCTGAAACTAAAGAACATAAAGACAATTAACTAATGATCCATAATTTGAGAGAATGAAAGCAAACATATTTTAAGTGAATGAAGATATGTAACTGAGGAAGCATTATGTCTTCTCTAATCATTTCCATATCTCTAGGCAAAATTATAAATGCTCCTATGCAAGTGTGTCTGTGTGTTTCAATAAAAGATCCTTGCTCTGAATAAGTTTACCAATTATTATAAACATAAATTAAATATGGAAAGGGGCAGATGTGTGCATAAGGTTAAGACTTTTTGATTAAGATATATGTTAAATATCAGTCCATTTATTAACTTATCTGTTTTCCTCTAAATTTGTTTATTAAAAGTTTTATTTTTATTTCACTCTTTACATATAGTGATACATATCTATATGTTTGTGTACATGTATACATATGTGTATGTATATATACATGCATAACTTCATAGCAGTTGTTAGTGCTGCTTTAATGTATTTGATTTGATTAGTCTGCTAAAGACCAAGGAGACATCAGTCTAAAACAATGCACAGTAAAGTACATCCACATTTCACTAACTTCCTCACAGTGAGTTGACTTAGAAACAGCATACTGATTCACGGGTAACAAATCGGATGCTTATTTTGTTAAATTATACTGATGTCCATGATATATCATATAAACAGTCATATGGTATCTACATTCTTGGGCTTTTTTACTTTAATATTCTGTGTTGAAATACTCATATAGGGCAATACAGACTAATGGTTAAACCCATGAAAGTAAAAGTCTAATTGCCTAAATTCAGCAGTGGCTCCAACACTTACTAGCTGTAAGACCATTAACAAGATACGTAAACCCTCTGTGCCTTAGTTTTTTCATATGTAAAATGAAGTTAATTTTATAGTGTGTTATGAAGTCTAAATGGATTAAAATTTACAACATGCTTAGATCAATGACGGACTCATAGCAGGCATTATTACATATACATTTGTTCAATAAAATAAAATTATCCACTCCATTTCTTGTGGATGGAGTGCTTAAGAAACAGGTTGGAGTTTTCCTGTTGTGCCAGCCATATAAATTGTGGGATTAAATTTTTTCTAACTTCTCTGTTTCTCCCTTTCCTTTAACTAGAATTTCTTCTCTAATCGTCCCACTTACAAGTAAAATTGTTCATACATTTAGAGACAGAAGACCTGACTATGTTTGTTGTAATGTTTAATTTCTCTGTGTGCCTGTGACTTAGAGAGAAAGAAAGGGAGAGAGAGAGAGACTTTTAAAACTAAAGCATCTATAAAGTTGCTCATTTGGTAGATATTTATTGAAACCCTATTCAATGCTTTCACCAGGAAGAAAGATATGATGAATGGAGACATGGTCCATGCTTTTAAAGAGTTTAAATTCTAGATATTTTGTGTAATCTATTCAGTATGAAGGCATAAAAAAATAACATTCCAAAAATTGTTGTATCAATCTCATCTTCTCTTTATTACTATTTAATGCATTCTTTGTGACTACATTTTTCTTAATATAAGGAATAAAAATATAGCACTGCCATTTTGTTTTCAAATTGAGTCATATAAAAACCAATGTACCATTAGTGTGACTTCACAGAAAGGAAATATAACTTAATGAAATGAATGACATGCATTAAGAATAAATGGCAATATTTCACAAAACAAAGTGGCAGTTAATAAACATCAACTTTTAAAAAAAACTGAAATTGTTGCAGACAGAAAGCAGAGAAAGAGGTCATACCTGAAGCTGGAGATTAAATGAGGGTGCAGATTCATGTGCTTATGGAGCAACTAAAAGCAAGAGACCTAACCTAGTAACATTGAAATACAGAAAAGACAAGGAGGACAAAACAACAGTTTCACTTCCCTTTGCTTCTAGCATAGAATTTTCTTCTTGCTTGTTCTCACATCAACCTAAGGAAAAGAAAGCTGGTCAAAAAGCAACAAACCTGTACTCATAGCTAGCATATTTTTGTTTACTGCCATTTCCCAAGTGAGTAAATAAGATGAATCAACTTCAAATTGAGTGATCCAGAAAAAAGTAATCAATACTTTGGAGGATGAAAACAAATATAACTTCAATTATTATATTTAGTATACATGAAACTATTCATACAGAAATTAGAATTACATGTTTTGATACTGAAATAAGCTGAGAACACTGACGAAATCTTGGAAATTGAGAACTTTTGTGTTGAGATTTTAAAAATTCATTAACACCATCATAATATAACAATAAGGTTATTATCAAGAGTGCCTAGACCACCACTACCACCACCAGCAAAGACAGGATTTAATAAAGGAATAAGAATCAAAATGAGAGCAGATTTTTCAGTAGGAACACTAGGTACTGGAAAATAATGGAACATTGCCTTCAATTTTGAAGAATATTTTCAAGGTAGAATAGGTATCCTAGAATATTAATTGATTACAATTTCATAATAAAATACTCACTTTCATGAAAAGCCACAATGTAATTTAATGTAATTTAAGAAAGAGAAATATTTGGAATCAGTGGTATCAGGCTGAGAAAGCCTATGAGGTAAGCCAAGATGCTGGCCTTAATGAATAGAGTAGCTGGCTTAAATTAGAGGAGAACATGGGCATCTGGTTACAGACAAAAATAAAAGATACGGTAGAGAGCAACTTGCCTTATAGCTTTAAATCATGTGGATTGTATTAAGGACATTATTGAGCATCATATAATACATATTATTTTAGTTTACAAACAAATATTTATGTGGAGATATGTTTAGAGAATAAAGGTTGTGTTTAAAGACTTGTATTGAATATGTTCTCATTACTAAGCAGAAGATAGTTCTAATATGAGCACATTAATAAAACTGATTTACTATCATACTATTTATTTTAGTCTCATAAAATGGGGGTGGGAGGAAAGGCAAGTGCTACTGACAAAAACTAGAATATAAAGTCATTTCTTTAGCTTATCTTGGGCTTTAAAAATGCCTTAGTTCGGGGGGAGGAGAGAAGATGGCGGAAGAGTAAGACGCGGAGAACACCTTCCTTCCCACAGATACAGTAGAAATACATCTACACGTGGAACTGCTCCTACAGAACACCCACTGAACGCTGGCAGAAAACGTCCGACCTCCAAAAAGGCAAGAAACTCCCCCCGTACTTGGGTAGGGCAAAAGAAAAAAGAAATAACAGAGACAAAAGAATAGGGACGGCACCTGCACCAGTGGGAGGGAGCTGTGAAGGAGGAAAGATTTCCACGCACTAGGAAGCCCCTTTGCGGGCAGAAACTGTGGGTGGCAGAGGGGGGAAGCTTCGGAGCCACGGAGGAGAGCGCAGCCACAGGGGTGCGGAGGGCAAAGCGGAGAGGCTCCCGCACGGAGGAGCGGTGCCGACCAGCACTCACCAGCCCGAGAGGCTTGTCTGCTCCCCCGCCGGGGCGCGCGGGGCTGGGAGCTGAGGCTCGGGCTTCGGTCGGATCGCAGGGAGAGGACAGGGATTGGCGGCGTGAACACAGCCTGAAGGGGTTAGCGCACCACGGCTAGTCGGGAGGGAGTCCGAGAAAAAGTCTGCAGCTGCCGAAGAGGCAAGAGACTTTTTCTTCCCTCTTTGTTTCCTGGTGCGCGAGGAGAGGGGATTCAGAGCGCCGCCTAAACGAACTTCAGAGACGGGCGCGAGCCGCAGCTAACAGCGCAGATCCCACAGCAACAGGGGCGCAGAGGAAAAAGCGGAGAGACTCCCGCACAGAGGCTCGGCGCCGAGCAGCGCTCACCAGCCGGAGCGGCTTGTCTGCTCCCCCGCCGGGGCAGGCGGGGCTGGGAGCTGAGGCTCGGCTTCGGTTGGATCGCAGGGAGAGGACTGGGGTTGGCGGCGTGAACACAGCCTGAAGGGGTTAGCGCACCACAGCTGGCTGGGAGGGAGACCGGGAAAAGGTCTGCAGCTGCCGAAGAGGCAAGAGACTTTTTCTTGCCTCTTTGTTTCACTGCGCGCAAGGAGAGGGGATTCAGAGCGCCGCCTAAACGAACTCCAGAGAAGGGCGCGAGCCGCGGCGATCAGCGCGGACCCCAGAGACGGGCGTGAGACGCTGGGGCTGCTGCTGCCGCCTCCAAAAAGCCTGTGTGTGAGCACAGGTCACTCTCCACACCGCCCCTCCCGGGAGCCGGTGCAGCCCGCCACTGCCAGGGTCCCGTGATCCCCGGACAAATTCCCCGGGAGAACGCACTGCGCGCCTCAGGCTGGTGCAACGTCACGCCGGCCTCTGCTGCCGCAGGCTCGCCCCGCCTCCTCCGTACCCCTCCCTCCCCGCGGCCTGAGTGAGCCAGCGCCCCCGAAGCAGCTGCTCCTTTAACCCCGTTCTGTCTGGGCGGGGAATAGACGCCCTCAGGCGACCTACACGCAGAGGCGGGTCCAAATCCAAAGCTGAACCCCAGGAGCTGTGTGAACAGGGAAGAGAAGGGGAAATCTCTCCCAGCAGCCTCAGAAGTAGCGGATTAAAACTCCACAAACAACTTGATGTGCCTGCATCTGTTGAATACCTGAATAGACAACGAATCATCCCAAATTCAGGAGGTGGACTTTGGGAGCAGGATATATTAATTTTTCCCCTGTTCCTTTTTTTTTGTGAGTGTATATGTATATGCCTCTGGGTGAGACTTTGTCTGTATAGCTTTGCTTTACAATAGCTTTATTTTACTTCACTATATTATAGCCTCTTTCTTTCTTTCTTTCTATTTTTTCTCCCTTTTACTCTGAGCCGTGTGGACGAAAGGCTCTTGGTGCTCCAGCCAGGCATCAGGGCCGTGCCTCTGAGGTGGGAGAGCCAACTTCAGGACACTGGTCCACAAGAGACCTCCCAGCTCCATGTAATACCAAACGGTAAAAATCTCTCAGAGATCTCCATCTCAACATCAAGACCCAGCTTCACTCAATGACCAGCAAGCTACAGTGCTGAACACCCTATGCCAAACAACTAGCAAGACAGGAACACAGCCCCATCCATTAGCAGAGAGGCTGCCTAAAATCATAATAAGGCCACAGAAACCCCAAAATACACCACCAGACGTGGATGTGCCCACCAGAAAGACAAGATCCAGCCTCATCCACCAGAGCTCAGGCACTAGTTCCCTACACCAGGAAGCCTACACAACCCACTGAACCAACCTTAGCCACTGGGGACAGATACCAAAAACAACGGGAACTACAAACCTGCAGCCTGTGAAAAGGAGACCCCAAACACAGTAAGATAAGCAAAATGAGACGACAGAAAAACACACAGCAGATGAAGGAGCAGGGTCAAAACACTCCAGATTTAACAAATGAAGAGGAAATAGGTAGTCTACCTGAAAAAGAATTCAGAATAATGATAGTAAGGATGATCCAAAATCTTGGAAATAGAATAGACAAAATGCAAGAAACATTTAACAAGGATGTAGAAGAACTAAAGAGGAACCAAGCAATGATGAAAAACACAATAAATGAAATTAAAAATACTCTAGATGGGATCAATAGCAGAATAACTGAGGCAGAAGAAAGGATAAGTGACCTGGAAGATAAAATGGTGGAAATAACTACTGCAGAGCAGGATAAAGAAAAAAGAATGAAAAGAACTGAGGACAGTCTCAGAGACCTCTGGGACAACATTAAACGCACCAACATTCGAATTATAGGGGTCCCAGAAGAAGAAGAGAAAAAGAAAGGGACTGAGAAAATATTTGAAGAGATTATAGTTGAAAACTTCCCTAATATGGGAAAGGAAATAGTTAATCAAGTCCTGGAAGCACAGAGAGTCCCATACAGGATAAACCCAAGGAGAAACACGCCAAGACACATATTAATCAAACTGTCAAAAATTAAATATAAGGAAAACATATTAAAGGCAGCAAGGGAAAAAAACCAAATAACACACAAGGGAATCCCCATAAGGTTAACATCTGATCTTTCAGCAGAAAGTCTGCAAGCCAGAAGGGAGTGGCAGGATATACTTAAAGTGATGAAGGAGAAAAACCTACAACCAAGATTACTCTACCCAGCAAGGATCTCATTCAGATTCGATGGAGAAATTAAAACCTTTACAGACAAGCAAAAGCTGAGAGAGTTCAGCACCACCAAACCAGCTTTACAACAAATGCTAAAGGAACTTCTCTAGGCAAGAAACACAAGAGAAGGAAAACACCTACAATAACAAACCCAAAACATTTAAGAAAATGGGAATAGGAACATACATATCGATAATTACCTTGAATGTAAATGGATTAAATGCTCCCACCAAAAGACACAGGCTGGCTGAATGGATACAAAAACAAGACCCATATATATGCTGTCTACAAGAGACCCACTTCAGACCTAGAGACACATACAGACTGAAAGTGAGGGGATGGATAAAGATATTCCATGCAAATGGAAATCAAAAGAAAGCTGGAGTAGCAATTCTCATATCAGACAAAATAGACTTTAAAATAAAGACTATTACAAGAGACAAAGAAGGACACTATATAATGATCAAGGGATCGATCCAAGAGGAAGCTATAACAATTGTAAATATTTATGCACCCAACATAGGAGCACCTCAATACATAAGGCAAATACTAACAGCCATAAAAGGGGAAATCGACAGCAACACAATCATAGTAGGGGACTTTAACACCCCACTTTCTCCAATGGACAGATCATCCAAAATGAAAATAAATAAGGAAACACAAGCTTTAAATGATACATTAAACAAGATGGACTTAATTGATATTTATAGGACATTCTACCCAAAAAAACCAGAATACACATTTTTCTCAAGTGCTCATGGAACATTCTCCAGGATAGATCATATCTTGGGTCATAAATCAAGCCTTGGTAAATTTAAGAAAATTGAAATCGTATCAAGTATCTTTTCTGACCACAACGCTATGAGACTAGATATCAATTACAGGAAAAGATCTGTAAAAAATACAAACACATGGAGGCTACACAATACACTACTTAATAACGAAGTGATTACTGAAGAAATCAAAGGGGAAATCAAAAAATACCTAGAAACAAATGACAATGGAGATACGACGACCCAAAACCTATGGGACGCAGCAAAAGCAGTGCTAAGAGGGAAGTTTATAGCAATACAAGCCTACCTCAAGAAACAGGAAACATCTCGAATAAACAACCTAACCTTGCACCTGAAGCAATTAGAGAAAGAAGAACAAAAAAACCCCAAAGCCAGCAGAAGGAAAGAAATTATAAAGATCAGGTCAGAAATAAATGAAAAAGAAATGAAGGAAACAATAGCAAAAATCAATGAAACTAAAAGCTGGTTCTTTGAGAAGATAAACAAAATTGATAAACCATTAGCCAGACTCATCAAGAGAAAAAGGGAGAAGACTCAGATCAATAGAATTAGAAATGAAAAAGGAGAAGTAACCACTGACACTGCAGAAATACAAAAGATCATGAGAGATTACTACAAGCAACTCTATGCCAATAAAATGGACAACCTCGAAGAAATGGACAGATTCTTAGAAATGCACAAACTGCCGAGACTGAACCAGGAAGAAATAGAAAGTATGAACAGACCAATCACAAGCAATGAAATTGAAACTGTGATTAAAAACCTTCCAACAAACAAAAGCCCAGGACCAGATGGCTTCACAGGTGAATTCTATCAAACATTTAGAGAAGAGCTAACACCTATCCTTCTCAAACTCTTCCAAAATATTGCAGAGGGAGGAACACTCCCAAACTCATTCTACGAGGCCACCATCACCCTGATACCAAAACCAGACAAAGATGTCACAAAGAAAGAAAACTACAGGCCAATATCACTGATGAACATAGATGCAAAAATCCTCAACAAAATACTAGCAAACAGAATCCAACAGCACATTAAAAGGATCATATACCATGATCAAGTGGGGTTTATCCCAGGAATGCAAGGATTCTTCAATATACGCAAATCAATCAATGTGATACACCATATTAACAAATTGAAGGAGAAAAACCATATGATCATCTCAATAGATGCAGAGAAAGCTTTCGACAAAATTCAACACCCATTTATGATAAAAGCCCTGCAGAAAGTAGGCATAGAGGGAACTTTCCTCAACATAATAAAGGCCATATATGACAAACCCACAGCCAACATTGTCCTCAATGGTGAAAAACTGAAACCATTTCCACTAAGATCAGGAACAAGACAAGGTTGCCCACTCTCACCACTATTATTCAACATAGTTTTGGAAGTGTTAGCCACAGCAATCAGAGAAGACAAAGAAATAAAAGGAATCCAAATCGGAAAAGAAGAAGTAAAGCTGTCACTATTTGCAGATGACATGATACTATACATAGAGAATCCTAAAGATGCTACCAGAAAACTCCTAGAGCTAATCAATGAATTTGGTAAAGTAGCAGGATACAAAATTAATGCACAGAAATCTCTTGCATTTCTATACACTAATGACGAACAATCTGAAAGTGAAATTAAGAAAACACTCCCATTTACCATTGCAACAAAAAGAATAAAATATCTAGGAATAAACCTACCTAAGGAGACAAAAGACCTGTATGCAGAAAATTATAAGACACTGATGAAAGAAATTAAAGATGATACAAATAGATGGAGAGATATACCATGTTCCTGGATTGGAAGAATCAACATTGTGAAAATGACTCTACTACCCAAAGCAATCTACAGATTCAATGCAATCCCTATCAAACTACCACTGGCATTTTTCACAGAACTAGAACAAAAAATTTCACAATTTGTATGGAAACACAAAAGACCCCGAATAGCCAAAGCAATCTTGAGAACGAAAAATGGAGCTGGGGGAATCAGGCTTCCTGACTTCAGACTATATTACAAAGCTTCAGTAATCAAGACAGTTTGGTACTGGCACAAAAACAGAAATATAGATCAATGGAACAGGATAGAAAGCCCAGAGATAAACCCACACACATATGGTCACCTTATCTTTGATAAAGGAGGCAAGAATATACAGTGGAGAAAAGACAGCCTCTTCAATAAGTGGTGCTGGGAAAATTGGACAGGTACATGTAAAAGTATGAAATTAGAACACTCCCTTACACCATGCACAAAAATAAACTCAAAATGGATTAAAGACCTAAGTGTAAGGGCAGACACTATCAAACTCTTAGAAGAAAACATAGGCAGAACACTCTATGACATACATCACAGCAAGATTCTTTTTGACCCAGCTCCCAGAGAAATGGAAATAAGAACACAAATAAACAAATGGGACCTAATGAAACTTAAAAGCTTTTGCACAGCAAAGGAAACCATAAACAAGACCAAAAGACAACCATCAGAATGGGAGAAAATATTTGCAAATGAAGCAACTGACAAAGGATTAATCTCCAAGATTTACAAGCAGCTCATGCAGCTCAATAACAAAAAAACCAACAACCCAATCCAAAAATGGGCAGAAGACCTAAATAGACATTTCTCCAAAGAAGATATACAGATGGCCTACAGACACATGAAAGAATGCTCAACATCATTAATCATTAGAGAAATGCAAATCAAAACTACAATGAGATATCATCTCACACCGGTCAGAATGGCCATCATCAAAAAATCTAGAAACAATAAATGCTGGAGAGGGTGTGGAGGAAAGGGAACACTCTTGCACTGTTGGTGGGAATGTAAATTGATACAGCCACTATGGAGAACAGTATGGAGGTTCCTGAAAAAACTACAAATAGAACTACCATACGACCCAGCAATCCCGCTACTGGGCATATACCCTGAGAAAACCATAGGTCAAAAAGAGTCATGTACCAAAATATTCATAGCAGCTCTATTTACAATAGCCAGGACATGGAAGCAACCTAAATGTCCATCGACAGATGAATGGATAAAGAAAATGTGGCACATATATACAATGGAATATTACTCAGCCATAAAAAGAAATGAAATGGAGGTATTTGTAATGAGGTGGATGGAGTTAGAGTCTGTCATACAGAGTGAAGTAAGTCAGAAAGAGAAAAACAAATACAGTATGCTAACACATATATACGGAATCTAAGGAAAAAAAAAAAAAAAAAAAAGGCCATGAAGAACCTAGTGGCAAGACGGGAATAAAGACACAGACCTACTAGAGAATGGACTTGAGGATATGGGGAGGGGGTGGGGTGAGATGTGACAGGGTAAGAGAGTGTCATGGACATATATACACTACCAAATGTAAAATAGATAACTAGTGGGAAGCAGCCGCATAGCGCAGGGAGATCAGCTCGGTGCTTTGTGACCACCTAGAGGGGTGGGATGGGGAGGGTCGGAGGGAGGGAGATGCAAGAGGGAAGAGAAATGGGAACATATTGTATATGTATAACTGATTCACTTTGTTATAAAGCAGAGGCTAACACACTATTGTAAGGCAATTGTACTTCAATAAAGATGTTTAAAAAAAAAAAAAAAAAAATGCCTTAGTTCACATTATTTTGAGACTTAGGGATAATATGAGTAAATTATGGGGAGGCAGCAAACAGGAAAAGGATGGTGAGTAAAAGTATAATGTTTATAACTCTCTGATCTTTAAGACATCAAGGGATATTATTTTTTAAATCATTGGGAGAAATATAACAAAAAGCATAAAAAATTTCTGGGCATCAATGCCATAAGAAAAATCAGGCAAACTGTGAATTCTTCTGACATGCATTATTTAGAGAAGAGGTCTGAAGTGGATACTCCCAGTCCTTACAAGCACTAATCAATAATAGTGGAAGGTCAAGAGCATATTCGTAATGGAATATAACGATTTGCTGTACAAAGGAATATTCAGACTCACACATATTCAAATTCAGAAATTTTATGAAAAGGAGCTAGTAATTCAAAGCTCTGTCCTCAAACATTTCTGGTTATTTCAGTACAACATGTTAAGCATATGTTACACCCACAGTGATGACTGTTGCCAATGCTTGCTTGGGTTTGTTTCTCTGTAACCATCTTACTTATTACAATATTCTAGTGTAAGTAGACATTGCTTGGAAGAGAATTTTCCTTGAATGACTAATGTTCTTAATAAGCACTTTTCTCTCTTCCTTTTAAAATTTGAAGTCGTTTGTACCTACACCAGATTACAAAATGTCTACATCTTTTGAATGTCTTCATTATAATTGAATTGACAACTATGCACTAATTTTATTCATAATAACTTCTCTCATCAAATTATCTTTCATCACCATTTCTTGGCTAATAACTACCGAAAGATTAATAGTTAAACAGCAAATAAAGTAAAGGATTAGAAGGTAATGATCTCAGTCTGAATAAAAACGATGATAGGGAAATCACTTGAATATCATCAAAATACAAAAATAGGTATTTGCTGACTCATACACATTCTATCACTGCCCTTAACAAATCACCGCACATTTAGCAGCTTAAACAGCATAAATTTATCATCTCAGGAGTCCAGGTAGGGATTAACTGGATCTTCTGCTCAGGGTCTCACCAGACAGAAATCAATTTGTCGGTCAGACCTGTGGTCTCATTTGACCCTCAGGCTTCCTTCTAAGCTCATTCAAGTTGTTCGGTGAATTCAGTTTTCCTTGCAGATATGGGACAGAAATGTTGTTGTTGCTGTTGTAGTTTTGAGCAGGGTTGCTCTCAGCTCCTAGAAGTTACCTTCAGGTCCTGGTCACAAGCCCCTCTCAAAACATGGCAGCTTTTTAAAAATTTTTTTTTTTAATGCTAGAAGGAGAATCTCATTTGCTTCAAATCTCTGCATTCAGTCTCCTAAATTGGAGTCTCAGATGAGGTAAGCTATTCAAGAGAGTGAAAATCCCATAATATTCACAAGTTCTGCCATCACTCAAGGGAGGAGGAGCTACAGGATGTGCACAAAGAAGTCTTAGGAGCCACGTTAGAAATTTGGCTAATAGAATTCAACAAACACGCCTGAATATCGACAATATTTCAGTAATTAAAAACCATATTAATACCTTGTTAATGGCCTTAGTAATTCTCAAACCTGATTTTTATTTGAATTAAATGTTAAGCTTTAAAATATAAGAGTTATTAGGCTCCATTCCAGCCAATTAAATTAAAATTTCTGATAATGTGGCCAGACTACAATATTTTTAATATTTATTAAGAGATTCTAATATGCAGCCAGGGTCAAAAGCCATTTCTTTTCATAGAAAAAGCACATGAAGGTTTGTGTTAATATAGCTTACATAGCCCCACGAATCTTAAGTTTGCTTTTACAGGCATACCTTGGAAATATTGCAGGTTTATTTCCAGACCACCCAAATAAAGTGACTATTGCAATAAAGCAAGTCACACAAATTTTCTGGTTTCCCAGTGCAAATAAAAGTTATGTTTATACCATAATGTAGTCTATTGTGTGCAATAGCATTATGTCTAAAAAATTGTACACACCTTAATGAAAAAACTCTTAACTGCTAAAAAATGCTAACCATCATGTGACAATACAAGGTTTCCACAAACCTTCAATTTGTAAATTACAGTGCCTGTTAAGTGCAATAAAGTGAAGCATAAAAAAACAAGGTATGCCTGTATTGAGTTTCTGCCTATCTGGAATTTAAAAGTGCTTTGTTTAATGCAAATTATCCATTTTGATCAAAAATTCACCCAGAGCCTGATATTCTTAAAGAATAAATTATATACCTGTTGGATAAATAGCAAAGGAATATTGTTTAATTTACAGGAAGGTATTGGCATGTAGTGCAAGCCAGTGGAATATGTAATAATAAGGGGATGAATAAGAGAGAGGGGGAAGAAAATTATTTAAATGTGTGTGCATGTGTGTGTTATAATATTGGGAACATCCAACATAAGGGAAAATCAAAAGAATTAAATGATTAATTACTAGCTTCAACAGATGTGTACAACGAAATTTTCGGAAACTAAACATATTACTCTGATCTTGCAACAAATAAAAGGTAGAAGGGTATTGAAACGAAAGTCTTTCCTATTGCAAAGCCCATGGGTTTTGATGCTCACACAGGCCCTTCATTAACCTTACATTGTATGGGAAATTCTTTTCTGGTTTTCCACAACCCTTATGTACAGTTTGTTCTTTACTGCCTTGTTTCTATCACTAGGTACAATTTTATGGAGAAAAAAAAAAAAACTAATTTTACTTTTCTGCTGAAGACTTCATAATATTAATGAAATGGTATGTTTGGAGTATGGATTTTAAAATTTCTGAGTCCATAAATGGAAAGCAGAAGACATGCATTTTTAATGTTTCAGAAAATATAACATTTTATATTTTCAGAAAATATTACATTTTATGTTTCAGGAAATATAGCATTTTATATTTCAGATCATATAACAGGGAAATGAAAGTAGCTATAAAATCATCCACAGGTAGATATTTAAGTTCCAGGAGATATTACTGCAGAATGTATAAATTCAAATTCTACACAAACTGAACAAAATGGTATCTCAATATGTATGGGTATGGGAGGTGGTAATTGCTTTGCGTTTATAGATACCCTGTTCTGCCTTTACTTTAGCTGACTGATATTTAGATTTGGGTATATTTCTTTATTGTCTCCAAAGAAACAGATCCTTAAATATTGCTGCCTTATATTGAAGGGTATATAAGAATGCTCTAGTTAGGAGTATGAAATACAATTCTGAAGTGACTTTCCCAGTATGTCTTTTCATTTCTAATGCATGAGAATAGCATGTAGTTTGCAGAATGAGGCATAGCCTCCAGTCTGAGAATGGCTTCTGTCAGTAATAGTAAATACACATGCTTGTTTTGGGGATTACCAATAATACAGAAAAGGTGTATAGCAAAATACCTGGAGCACAGTAGGAACTCCATAAATGAAAATAATTTTAATAATTTAAAATTTTACCCATCATAGGATATTTTAAGACTTTCAAGGTATTAATTTCATTCATCATATAATTTACACATTATTTTAATAATATTGAGGGGTAGTTGAAAACTGTTAAGAGACTTGAATGTGATGGGTAAATATAAAAAAGACATCAGTATAAAGAAAAATTTGCATTGATTAATAGGTTATTTTTCCCAATTCACTAATGTTTTGCACCATTAAGTTATATTAGGTGGATGCAGAATACATTAAACAACCAAATTAAACAAGCAGCAGCAAAATACAGTCATTTGTATATTCATTTATCTTGTATTTCTTATATTGTGGCCACACTGGCCTTGAGCTTTGTCTTAGAAGTGCTTATTGCATAAATCTACACAAATCTTTGTGAATTTTGTGCTTTTTTTCCTCATAATTCACTAAGCTCAAGTAGTTTCACCTGTTCTTTAAAGGTAAAGTCCTTTATGTATCACAGTGTTTATTTATTAGGAAATTAACATGTTAAAATGTTTTTTTCTACTAATTTTATTAGGCTTGTTTTGTTTTACTTAGTGCCCTGGTTACAAATTAGCATCTATTCTTTAGTGGTCTTACCCTAAACCAAATTTTCCCCATAAACCCTCCTCTTTTTAGAGCAAATTGTGCTGAATGCAACATTTATAGAAATATTTACATTGCATTCCACCAGAAATGTTTTTATTTAATTTCCTATTATATATTAGATAAGGTAATTATCCGTTAGAAAACATATTCTGACATTATGATGGAGCAAATAGAAATAAAAAATGTGAACATTTATTATACATATGTTTGCAACTTTGCAATTAATCTAATTTACTTAATAAATATTTGTCAAAGCTTAATTTGTGCCAGTCTCTGTATTTTGTGGCAAGATTAAAATTTTGAAAAAGAGGTTACATTTAGTCCCTGCTCTTGTGAAATCTATAGTTTAGCTGGGGAGACAGAGATAGAGATAGGATATTACAATACAATAAGGGAATCTCAGGTGTTGTGGAAAGTATTTGATGGGGTATAAGAGACTGATGCTATTATCATTTCTGAACTAAAGATAATAAACCCACACTAGCTAGTTTTATTAGGGAAGACATTTATTAAATGGCAATTAAGTCACTTGCAAATTTCCAAGCAAATCCAAAAGAATCAAGTTTGGCAGCTACACAGCCAGGAGTGTTGCCTAAATTTCATCACAAGACTATTACAGTGAAGACTCTTTAATGTTATTCTGAACACTGACATTCTTCAGAGTGGGCACTGAATATGATAACACTGCTGCTATGTTTTTCAGAACAAAATTAATGGGACACTTGTTTCTTTATGACCCTAGTTTCCAAATAGAAGTTCTATGAAGAAGTACTAACTGAAGTATTTTACATTATATGCCTCAGCCAGAGCTAAATACTAGAAAAGTACCATCCTTGTTTCTACTTCTGAGAGTCATAAAACCTCATAAGTTAAACTTTGCCCAGAGGAAAAGTGTATATAACTGTTGGTCAACCAATTACACTGACAGTTATCCAATACTGTCCACCCCTTAGCTTGCACAACATAACTCACCTAACTCACCTAAACAGGACTGCAGCCATGACAAGAAATCCATGAGAACAAGAGTTCTCAGGAGTTAACCAATCCTGAAAAAATGAAAGCATGTTTACATTGTGTCCAAAAGAAATACAGGAAAAGGGGGAAATCAAGAGAAATCAGTTTAAATACACAAATATATACATTGCACTGGCAAGTAAATAATACCTTTAATAAGCATCTCGGCATCCTTATCTTACACAGTAGTGCACATTTCTACCTTTGTATACTTTTACTTGCCTCCATGGTGTTGTAGTACAATTCCTTTAACTTCTGCCTCTCAGTGGATTTAACAGTGCATGAAACATCCTCGGGATTCTAGGTTTCAAACACACTGTGATAACTCACACATATTGCCATCATCTTGATGTTTATATCTTTATGTGTAAATTGTGCTGTGGTATGAATGTTTGTATCCCCAAAAATTCATATGTTGAAAGCCTAATGCCTGATGCAATGGTATTAGATGAAGACTTTGGGAGGTAATTAGGTAATGAAGGTGGAGCCCTCATGAATGGAATTAGCCCCTTCTAAAAGAGATCCCAGAGAGCTTTCTAGTCCCTTCCATCATTTGAGGACACAATGAGAAGGTACCAGCTATGACCCAAGAAGAGGATCCTCACCAGAATGCAAGCATGCGGTGTCTTGTTCTTAGACTTCCCAACCTTCAGAATAGTGGGAAATACATCTCTGTTTTTTATAAACCACTCAGTCTGCAGTTTTTGTTATATCAGTCTGAACAGGCTAAGATAGACAGACAGACAGATAGATAGATAGATAGATAGATAGATAGATAGATAGATAATTAGCTGATTTTTTTTTCAGTGGCATAAGATGCTGAAATGTCACTCTGAACTTTTTATTCAATAAAATGTTTTGCTATTCTTTTGGTGGAATTATTTCTTTTGAGGAGACCTATGATTTTCAATTCAGTACAGATTATAATGAAGCAAACGTGATGTAAAAAATGTCTTTTATTAAATATAATATTTGGGGGGACTATCCATATCTTCTGCCTGTCAGAGAAACAGGGACATATATTACTTCCTGGTTCAGAACATGTGCCTTATCATATAGGACTTGACCTCAGACTTATAAGGATTTTAAAAATTTCTTCCTATTTCATAAACCCAGCTTCATGTAGATGATCTAGTATATGCTAAGATCAGCATATATCAAGGAAATTACCGATTTCCATAATTCTCCACAACAAAATACATATTTTAGAAGTAATAATAGCTATGCATAAAATGTGTAGTTATATGACATTTTGGTAGGTTAATGAATGACGTTATAGACAAATGTGTAGTCAGCAGGAAGGCAAAATCAAATTACAACACAATTCAATGTGTCTGTTTTATCACCCATGAAGGACAAAGATGCAATGGAATCAACTGGCCTCCATTAGCTATTGGTACTATGATAGCGGCTAGTTTTGCTTTGGCTGTTGGCAATATTGAGTACTCAACAGGACTGGTAGCCAGATCGTTATTGCTAAAAAAATTTTATTGATGACCACATGATAGCAAGGTCGTCCAGTTTGCACATCCATTTCAAAAGTATTAAAGATAGGGGAAAAGACTGACTTTCACAGGATAGATTATCTTATTGATCTGATTTTTGAAAGTCTCATGTGCAGTAGAAAGCTTTGGACAGACATTTACATTCAATCACACTTATTTTTAAATTTGACTTTCTATGCCATTTTTTTCTAAAAATGTCTTTTTAACTAATCCTATAATAGCTTGTGTTAAAAATTCCTAAATATTGACAAAACCATTAACCTTCCCCCATGACATTCCATAAATCTTTATCTCAGATTATCTTTTTTTTTTTTTTTTTTGCCAAACAAAGAGAACAGGCAAGTTTTATCCAATAAAAAAACAAATTATTCTCCCCCACTGTCTACTGCTCTGCAAGTGGAATTACTACTAGTGTAGCTATACTGTCCAAAAATTCACTTCTAGCTTTGTCACCAAATAATGCAGAACCGTCTTGTACTTTTAACCATATCCAAAAAATCATTTAACTCAGTTAAATGATTATGGAAAAATGCCAAGGAAGATCAATGTGTGAGCTTTGGCAGTAGGGACATCCTGGCAGGAGTAAGTACATGAGAAATGTGAGCTACAAGTTCATGTAACTTTATTTTGCCTTCAGATTACTGGCTTTGCCCCCCATATATCACTTCAACTTGGTAATGAAATGCTGCTAATGCTGCACTATTTTATAGCCTGATGGATGACACCAGGTTCATGATGGGAAACTCAGTTCAAATGGTTACCTGATGTTCTTTGTCAATCATTCAGTCCTTTCTATGGCTCAGTAGCAAGCCAAGAGCAGTTTCTCAAAAATAGAATATCTACTTTCAGTACAGAATATGGCCTTGCTTTAAAATAATAGGGTCCTCCTCTATGTCTTTCTAACTTGTTTAAGTAGAATATTCCAGTACAGAAAATCTAAAGAGAATAGTTAGTATCAAGAGCCTATATATCAAAGATGCCAAACCACTATAGAATTTTAAGGAGCACACACACACACTGCTTCCATATATCCTAGATGTGCATTACTGCTGGTTCAAAACCCCAGGAGCTTCCCTGGTAAAAGCTGAAACTGGCTCATGTACACGGAAGGCAAGGTGAGGCCAGAGAAAGAGAATGACCACTCCAGATTGGTAGGTGGCAGGTTTAATAAGCAAGGGAACTTCCATATGAGGCATGTCTTGGGTGGCTGCAAGATGAATAGATCTTATACTTGCCCACCAGAATCGTAAGTTTATATAGAGTCTTTAATGGGACTCCGTCACCTATACCATCCAGATGGTCTCAACAACACGTTGGTCTCTTAAGACTGCATCCTTGAAAATTGATCCCATTGCAGGAAGAGTGGGCAGTGTACCTCCCAAGGACAGGGGAAGGGGTGAAGAGCCTCTGCTTGCCCAGTCCAGCTTAAGGGTCAACCTTAATGACCCCTCAATGACCTCCTGTAACAATTATTTCTACATTATATAAGCAGTGGCAAGTGTTATAGAGTGAATAAGATTGGTAGATATAACCTCCTCCAACATTTCGCCCCTCATAACCAGTTCTTACAATCTTTCATGCCCCTTTCTTGCACAAAGTTCCCAGAGTGTTCAATAGGTTGTTTCATTAGCGTGGAGGTGGCTTGTTTGGTAGCTATCTGGCTGTCATTGGAGGCAGATATCACACCAACAATATAGGCACCTGCAAGAGAAAACATGGATTACAATAATGATTCCCAAAACAGGCAAAATTTTTTTCCACCAAGAGCCCCATGCTTTGAACCACTGGTTTATTAAGTCCCCTAGGCTGGGGGTCAGATCCCCTCAGGGTATTCACTTGTGTTCTCATGTGATTTAATAATGATGGTACATTAGCAGGTGCCTCCTTGCGAGGCAGTAATACTGTCCAAGGGATCCTATTTTAAAGTACAGCTGTTCTCATTAGAGACATCTTAGGATTCAGTAAAGACAGGCTTTGGTGGCTATCATTTGAGGCTTACTAGGCGAATTTAATAAGGGCTTCTATGTGTGCTATAATATCCTCCAGCCAATGGAGGGAACAAAGATGGCAGCCAAATGATCATACCAATGGAAAACAGAATGTGCCCACCTGACCTTTAGGAGAAGAAGGTTGGCAGTTTTAGGGAGTTGACCTAGTTGTGCATACCATACATGTTGACCGGGGAGGCAGCACTGTCAGGTGTGAGGAGGTGGACATTCCATTCAAGGTATAGTGAGTTTCAACAGGTTCAGCTTGCAGAAGGGCAATGGGATCCCAGTGGAGACTGAGTAGCTCTCCCTCACCCAGGGGTTCAAAGTAACTCACCCATCCCAGTGGGACGTGTCATTGCAAATTCCAGCAGATAACGCCTTTCCCAGGCATTCTGGAGCTTGGTGTTCTCAGCAAGCAGCCTAGCATGATGATCCGTGGTGAGAGTTGAGGCAATGGATGTCTCGCAAGATCCATAACTTTATGGTGCTGGGTATTTTGGCAGGGCCCCCCAGTCTGGCATATGGGGCGTGAGACCCTACTGGTTGATCACTCAAATGTATGAAAGCCTGGGATAGTACTTTAGTTTACCTGATCAAGGTGATTTTACCTGTTAGTGATTTAATCTATTGCTTTAATATTCCATTATTCCTTTCTGGCAACCCTGCTGCTTGAGATTATAGGGAAGAGGAAGGCTCCATTCAATGTCACGGTCTTTTGCTTAGTCTGGCACATCATGATCTTTGAAATGTGACCTTCCCCCCAGTTACTCTCTATTTGATGAGTGTATTCATACATGGTACTCAGCTTCTCTAATCCCATAATGGTGGCAGCATGGTTTACTTGCCGACAGGGAAAAGCCTGGATTAAGCCAGACATGGTGTCCACACAAAACAAGGCATATTTACAACTCTTATTGGAGGGAGAGGACCAATATAATCAATTTGCCAATCCCTCACTGATTGGGAGCTCTGGTGGATGCCCTCAGGTTCCTTTGGTATTTGTCTTGGACATTGTTTAGAAACACACAGGACATGATTCACTGCATTAACAGAATCACTGTATTTCAAGAGCAATCCTACATCCTTGGCAATACATCATCCCACCTGGGGGCTATAGTGGCTGCTCTTCCTATGCCCCAATCTTCTGTATCTCCTGAAGGGTCAGTTGCTAGGGCTCATACTCACGTTATGGCATCAGCTTCCTGTTTTTCTGGGGGAGGGGGTTGTCAGTTCCTTAAGAGCCAGGATGTGGAAGGTAGTGAGCGAGGACTGCCTCAGGCTCTTAAAAGAAAACCAAAACGTCTTTCCACATATCCCAACCCTACAAGGGCTTATTCATAATCATACACCCCTCGGTTTCCCATCATCCAAGCCATAGGTTTAATCACATTAGAGCTGCCCAACTGTCAGTGCCAAGGGGTAATGTCCAGGTCTCATGAGTTATCACCAACCAAACTGCTCTGGGTTTAGCTCACTGGCTGCTGGGGTTTCTTCCTGTTTTCATCCAGATGGTGGCAGTGTTGAACCGAATAAGGACTGCAGTTCATGTGGATGGGTTGCCCTGACTAGACCCATCTGTATACCAGGCATCAGTGAAAATTTCCCCCACTCCCTCCCTACAAGCCACAGGGGCTGCCAAAGGAACAGGGGTGGGGGAATTTGGAGGGTCTACACATTCTTCCCTGCCTATATCTCTAGAGACAGTTGGCTGGTGGATAGGGTGATCCTCTGCTGCAAGGAGACATGCCACCTTGTCAAAGCGGGTGAGCCATTGCAGAAGCGGGTTCACTGAAAATATTCTCAACCTTCCCCTTGATAGGAAGGGACTTTTTTACTATGACATGCTGTTCCTTCCTTTTTCAACTACTATGGTGTTTTGTGTCCCAGGTGATGAGATTTTAACTCATGGTTTCTGTACAGTAATCTCCATAGGATCTAGATATTTTCTTTCTCCAATGGATTGTTTCCCTCAGGAATATCCTGACTGCATATCATCTGTTAATAAGATACTCAGTTTTAACACTGTTGAAGGATATTGTCTCAAATATTCCCACTTCTCCCTTTTTCAATTGACTCTGGGTCTGAGAATTGAGTTGGGTCTGGAAAATGGAAGATCATTGTCTTTTTTAAGGCAACTCAAATCTGTACCAGAGTTGCTTTCCTTAATCAACAGACCCAGTGTTACTTTGTGGGTTGCTTGCACATTTACAAACTAGGAAACTAGTGATCTATTATCCGCCACAAATATCTCAGCAGTGATCAACCTGAATATGGACGCCATGCTTACCTTGCCTCTGAAGGCTAACTGCTGTCACCTGGCCTCAACAGCTCAAAAATCCCTTATCTTTGCTGAAATAAGAATCCTTGTTTCAACTGCAACATATTTTACCTACAGAGAACAACCACAGTGGCATATTACAAAGATGCTGTCACTCCTCTCTCCAATAAATTTATCAACTCTAAGGTTAAAATGGTACCTTCTGCACCTGTTTAAGAGATATATTAAGGGGTGAGGTCACATGCCTATTTCCTAAGTCTTTAGATTCTTTATTCTCCTCTCAGCAAGTAATTTCTGTCTTTCAACTTCATTTATAGGAAGCCGCAGTTGAGTGGAGATTTCAGTTAATCAACCAAACAAACAATTAGAACATCTGTCTGTGTATTGAACTAGCGGATTGTAATCACAATCTTTGGTAAGTTCATTTGTGTTAGGTCAGATGCTCTGGAAGCAGATTCTGAGATGGGAAATTATAAATATTTGATTTTTTAAAGGAATGTTCTTAGCAAAAATTGATAATGGAATGAGGTAAGAAGGACAAGAAAGGGGAAGAAGCTATACTTCTAGATAATATAAAAATGTAGTTTCAAATATAATTTAGAACAGTTCTGATGTAATCAACTTGCTGACAAGTGTCTTGTACATCTTTGTGAGTGTAGAGATGATTGGGGGCTCAGTTTCATTTTTGCTGACAGGTCAGATATTCAAAAGCATTAATGGCTGATCACACACTGATGGGTATTAGCATAGATTTGACTTCTGCCACCTGTGTACTCCATTGCACAGTCTGTGAGGTGACTGAGAAAAGAGACTCATAAACCCTAGCCAAATTATTCTGTCTACTTGTTTTGTTTTTTGTTTTTGTGCCTTTTTTTCTACAATAGATGGTTTCTGGCACATGTTAATGTGAAACACAAAAGCACCTACAATCTGTACATTGTTCCACAGGTCTGTCTATATCATTATTTCCCAAACATCTGGTCCACAATCGTAAACCTGGCTTCTTCCAGGTTCTTGACCGACCGGTGAAGCCATTTGTAAATTCACATGAATCCGTGTGCCTCCTAAAGTCAGGACACTCTCTGTCCACATCAAGTGAATGACCAGGAATAGTGCCAAAAGCTCCAACCACTAGAGAGTACTCTATTCCCAGTGGCTCTTAAGACCATATTTAAGTGTGTCAGTAGCATAGCAGCAGACCCTTTTCAGTCCACACCAACCTACCAAGTTAATTCATCTACAAACCAAGTCTACAATAAACCTTGTTTATTCCACCCTCGGCTTTTATAAGGAATGTTCCATGAGGCCATAGTATGGCAACAGTGTTGGTACAATAGTGATGATTCACAAGAGTATTTGGACTACCTGTTTAGACAGCCTATATATGCCCATTACCAAATGTGTGACTTTCATCTTATGAAGGATGCTGCCATGCCTACTCAACAGCTCAATGATGTAGTGAATCTGAAAGGACAAGGCAATGGAATGGGAAACTTGACTTGCAAGGTCATTTGCAACCCATGGCCAGAGGCTCAGGTCTACCAAGGCTCATTAACATGACAGGAGCTATTTTTGAATATTGTATGGTTTTCTGTTGCGAGTGTTAACAGAATCCTATAGCTTTGCACTAAAGCTATTTTTGTGGCCTGCCAGAGACACTTTATGAAAAGTTTTCCTACCACGGATACCTCTGTTACTATGGTATCTGATAAATCCTGTGGCCAAAGTGACATTTTGCTTGTACTTTCTTTGGATTCCACTCAAAATCTACAGCCATTCATGTCACTTAATAAAATGATATGAGAGTATTTCCAAACATAGAATATACTATCTCCAAACTGCAGAAGTTGATATGGTGGTACTTACTTTTTAGTGGTAAGAAGTTTAATAACTTGTACTTTACCTTGGAGCAGATATCCTAATGCTCCCAAGAATACTGGAATGCTAAAATATTCACCAATATGGCAAGGGGCCAGAACTTCCTACCCAATCCACAATATGTCATTGGCTAAAGCCTGAGGGGTGAAGGATTGTAACTCCCAAAAGACTCTAGACAGCATGGCTTGTATTGCCCAAGGGCAACATTTCAGAGAAGTGTGCACATTTTATTCATCAATAATGGGCTGTCTGCTGCAACATTAAAATCAATATTTAGTCTAATCTAAAATTAGTTTTCTTTCTGATTAAGCTTACTGGGAATTCACAGATTTCATATATACGTTTCTTGGTATGATTTTAGCAAACACACACACAAACATACATATGAATAGAGATAAGGAAATCTTCCAATTATTCTTTTTGTGAATAAGCTGTCTTTTAGTGGGTTTGACTTTGTAATTAGTCCCCAAGGGTAAGTTCTGGTCTTGCTCTTATTATAGTTTTATAAAAAGTGAGACATTAGGGGGAGGTAAAATTAAGATATTTGGATTCTCCTTGCAAGTTAGCTGCCTCAGGTGTGATGAGTTCAGCACTCTAAAGCAATGTAGAAATAGTTTTATCAAATGGCTAAAAGGATGAACTTGCAGAGCTGCTTTGGCTGACAAAATATGATCAGTGGGGTTCCTGGATTTGATTCTCATGAATCTTTTCTTATGACACCTGTACAATGTTCAAATTTCATCTTTACTGATAAGAGACTTCACTTTCATGTAATAAATCCAACGAGGCTGGGAATTAAACTAATCTAATTTGGCAACCCCCAAAAGCAGACCCTTAGTGTGATTTTTGGCTGTTTGAACATTGTATCTGAAAGAGATAAGATTCTTTCAGGAGAGAGAATCTCTCTCCTGAAAGTAAACTTTGGTTTACTTTTAGAAATAATGTGATTTTTTTCAAATGTTGTATTTCCAAAAAAGCATGTTTATTTTACATGCATTTGGCATCAAAAATAAGACCTTTAAAAATTAGTATCCTAAATGATTATATTTAAATAAGATGAAGTGTGGAGGATCCTACAGTTAATTTCTTGGGGCAGAATGTATGACAAATTTGTACATGTTAATTAGTCTTCAGAAAAGTTTTATTTTAAAACTTTGAAGACTATAATGTATAAGCCTGAGGTGCATATTTTAATTTAGAAATTCCTTTTTCAGGAAACCAGTAGAAAACATTTTTTATGGCTGCAAACTATCTTCAGCTATTCAAATCTTCTTAAACTATAACTTCACTGGAATTGCTTTTTGCCAATGTGTTTTGTCTGAGCAGGAGGCAACATCTGAGTGAATTTGGTCCCCTCAAGTGCTCAGCTGACACACAAAGTTAGATGTCAGGTTACATAATTTAATTGGACCTAACTCTTCTTGTCTCAATTGCTTCTTTGTCCTCCAGCTTGGTTTTTTGTTTTGTTTTTGTGTTTGATTTTTTTTCTCCTCATTTTTTTTTTTTTAAACCTGACATACACTTAACTAAAGTCAGAAATAAAACATCCCTCTTATTCTGATAATAAGTCTTATCTATTTTTCTTAAACATGTTTTGCTCTTTAAACACCAGGCCTTAGGCAAGATGGTGATATTATACATAGTTTTTTTCCCCCATCTCATTCCAGGTGTCTGCAGCATGGCACGTCTCAGTAGGGTCTAGCTATCTAGCTGGAAGGCTTGTCACTCCTAAGATGTTAGTTGATTCTACTTAAGATCTCCATACCCTCAGAAAGTGTACAAATTGAATGGGACACTAGTAATAAACAGAGTCTGAAGACCCAAAAGAAAGAATCATTAATGGTAAATAATCAGGGAAAATGACAAGCAGTGATGCTACAGAGTAGCATAGTAAAAGATCTTTTATTTGGGACTGGTAGAGAGTAATTTAATTTAAAAATTTAAACAAGGTGACATATAGCATATAGATACTATATGCAAATAGATATAAAAATAGCATATAGATACTTTTGTAAAAATTAATAAACAGAAACTTCACTTAAATAGAATTGGGAGACCACAGGCAGAGCTCTCACTACCTGAAATATTAGCAGAGACCAGCGGGAAGTAGAAAGACTCCTCTTTCCTGACAAGGCCTCAGACAATGAAAAACCATAGACTCTTTGATTCTATAGTCCTCCCAACTCCCTTTCCTCCTCTGTAAAAATGTTCTCCCTCTCTTGCCTTGCAAAGACTTGCATGTGGCTGAACCCAAATTGACATTCTCTGCTGATCCTGAATAAACTCATTTGTGTGTGTGTTGTTGTTGTTGTTGTTTTCCTTTGCTAGAGAAATAATTTGCAGTCTATTTGTATTAGGTCAACATTTTGGTGGTCCATAAAAGGACCAGAAAAGACCCCCAAAGGCCCCAGGGCTGGTGAACAAATAGGTGCAGTACCCACAGCTGAACCCATTAACCTTACTGCTTTTCTCACTGAAAAGAGGTAAGTCCTGCTCCTGGATTCTAGCTTACACCCTCTTTGCATTTGAAGCTCTCCAGGCTTTATTCAGGATCTGCCTAAAGATTTTTTTCTTTCCAACTTTGTCCTGTGTGTGAGTACTCATTTGGCACTTTGGTCTGATTTTGAGATCTGACTGTGTTAGCTGAAAATGGCTGAGGATCCTTTGGACCATTTCTTTGGGAACAGGGCTCTTTTCACTGAAAAGGTGCTGTTTTTCAGCCACTAGCCCATTCTTTTGGAATAAGGGCTGTACTATAGAAACTGGCTGAGAAGCCTTCACCCTATCTCCTCCCAGACCAAGCTGTTTCCTTAGAACTGGCTGGTATTAGACCTGCAGGCTGTCTGAGCAGCAAGCTGTTTGAGATGTTTGAACTGTTTAAGCTGTTTGAGCTGTAAGTTGTTTGAAAATTATTCTTTTATTCTAAAGTAAAACCTCTGAGCAATGGTATCCTAGTTATCTAAATATTTTGAAGGCACTTCCCCCCACACATAAGAACTCTGGTCAATTTTATGTTTAAAAACTGCAGTTCTACTTCATGCACATTTCTAACTATATGGACTGACCTGATCAAAGGACAATTTAAAATATCAGTGGCCATTATGGGCTAATTTTTAAATCCCCAACTAATTTTAAATTTATTTATTTATTTATTTTTGGGTGTGTTGAGTCTTCGTTTCTGAGCGAGGGCTTTCTCTAGTTGTGGCAAGCGGGGGCCACTCTTCATTGTGGTGGACGGGCCTCTCACTATCGCAGCCTGTCTTGTTGCGGAGCACAGGCTCCAGACGCGCAGGCTCAGTAGTTGTGGCTCACGGGCCTAGTTGCTCCACGGCATGTGGGATCTTCCCAGACCAGGACTCAAACCCGTGTCCCCTGCATTGGCAGGCAGATTCTCAACCAGTGCGTCACCAGGGAAGCCCCCCAACTAATTTAATAAAGAAATCTAACTGGACTACAATAGCCCTAAAATTTCCAGAAGTAAATGGGAAGCCTATTATAATTGGGATTTTGGAGGCTTCCAAATGTTATCCAAACCTTAAAATAAAGGTGAATTGTGAACCATAGTCAAAGATGTTTCCAAAATAACTGATGATCCTCACAAATTTGCTGAGGAATTTAATATAGTCATTCAAATTTTTAACCTAGTTTATCTGACATATCAGCTAGTTCATACGCTTGTTGGTGAAGATCAGGCTCAGCATTGTATGAAAACCACTAATTGGGAAAATCTTGAAGGGTCTCTAGAATTACAACTGGGAGACCAACCCACTAAGTTTTTATATGATCAGACTAGGACAATCACTAGGTGATTCATTTCCTAGGGCTTTTCCAGAGCCTGCTGACTGGAAAAAATTTCAGGCTTGCACTCAAAAATCTGATGAACCTGTTCATGACTATTACAATTAACTTCAGATTGTTTTTAAAGAACACTTTATTCTTCCTTCAGATGTTGATTCCAACTGACTATCTTTAACTCTGTTTATTGATAGGCTGAAGGTAATTTTCCTTCTAGTAAAAAGGACCAGGATGGAATGGGGAACAATTTCCACTCCAAATTGAGCTAATCTGGCAAACCAGCTTTCTCTCACTCAAGATGAGTCCCCTAAAAAGAAGACCACTAAAATTCTTAATCTTCAACTTCAGCAATCAAAGGCCCCTAAACAAAACCAAAACACTCCTGGTTTCTACTATTATGCAAAAAGCCAGGACATTGCAAAAGAGATTGTTACAAATTAAGTGCTTTAGTTGTCTTTAGCCTTCTAACCAGCCTTTCCGATGTATTCCTAACTCACAATGGCAGGGCCCTGAGGAACTACAGGGGATCTTTCCAATCCTCCCTCTCAATTGGCTTGAGAAAAGTTTTCACCAGATTGAGGATGAATCTCTCCCATGCCTAACTGACACTGGAGCCACACTTGGTGTTCAACTCCACTACTGTAAAGAAGCCCCTGCGTCAGAGTGCTAAAACAGTTTAAATAGTGGGGATAAATAATGAACCTTAAGAGGATTTTTTCTCTAGACCTATCTCCTTTTGTTTAGGCCCTTTGAGAGATACATATGTTTTCTACTTAGTTCCTCTACCTCTATCCACTTATTAGGTCAATATTTCTTAGAAAAGTATATGCTGGAATTTCTTTCTTTCAAAAGGGAGAAATAATTCTAGAATTTGACAGTAGTTATCAAAGCAGCCAACCAAGTGAATTAAATGAATCTTGACATCGTCTATCTGTTCCATCTCTGATGTTACTTGAACTGATTCTGGAAACACTGATCAATTGTCCCTATTGAAAAAGTTACTGTCCTCCTTATGGGCAAAATCTTTAACTGATACTGACAAAATTCACAGCACACCTCTTATCAAGAGTCGAATATCCCTTAAAACCTCTTTCTAGAATTAATCAATATCCTATCAGTAAAGAAGCCCTTCAAGGCATAAAGCTCACAGTAGAAGGTTACAAAGCTCATGGCTTCATTATCCCTTGTACTAGTCCCTGTAATACTCCGATTTTGCTAGTGAGAAAACTTAAGGGCTGAGGGCAGAGGTTTATTCAGGACCTTGGAGCAATAAATAACATTGTTATTCCTCGACACTGTTTTTGCTAACTCTCACACATTACTAACATCCTTTCCTGCCAGAAGTAAATTCTTTACGGTATTATGTAGTGCATTCTTTAGTAATCCAGTTGATAAAGCTAGCCAATAGCTTTTTGCCTTAACTTGGGAAGAAAAACAATTCACCTGGACAGTAATGCCTCAGGTTTTACTGAGAATCCTTGCTGTTTCTCACAACCTGATGACCGATCTGGACGATATAAATTTCTCTAGGGTTTCTACTTTGTTGCAGTATGTGGGTGATTTGCTTCTTTGCTCTCCTTATCAAGCCTCCTCACAGGAAGATAGCATCCACTTTCTAAAGCTTTTAGCCTTAAAGGGACATAAATTTGTGAAAGAAAAATTGCAGTTTGCCCAAATGCAGGTTCAATATTTAGGGAATCTGTTATCATAACAAGGGCTACACCTAGATCCAGAAAGGATTCATGGTGTCCTAACTTTCCCAAGTCCAAAACTAAGCACCAACTGCAAGGTTTTCTTGGGCTAGTTAGCTACTGCCAAAATTGGTTTCCAAATTTTTCTCTTATGACCAAATCTCTGTACGTTTTACTGAATAACAACCCAATCCAGTTTTATGGGAAGAACCAGACAATGTACATTTTAAGGCCTTCAGAGAGTGTTTCACGAACACCCCTGTCCGTGGCCTTCCCAATTATTGGATTCCTTTTTTCCTTTTTGTATATAAAAAGGAAGGAGATGCCCTTAGGGTATCACACAGAGACCACCATTGACCCATAAGGTATTACAGTCAGCAATTGGACCCTGTGACATGGGGACAACCACCTTGTCTTAGAGCCATAGCTACTATTGCCCTTTTGGTTAAGACCACTGAGAAAATCAGTGTAGGATCACTTTTAATCATTTTTGTACCTCATGCCATAGAAGCTCTCCTGAATTCTCATCACAAGTTTCTCACTTAACTTTTCTCAGTCAGCTGCCTCACCTGCTGTGAAGTCCTTCTGTTAACTGCTCCTCACATAACTTTTTTATACTAATAACCTTAACCCTGCTACTCTTCTCCCTTCTGTCACCTATGAAGTCCCTCACAACTGCTTAATGTTGACAGATCACCTCCTGACTCCTCATGAAAATCTAGAGGAAACTCCTTTGAGCAATGTTAATTTATCACGGTTCATTGATGGTTCCTATTTAAAAGGTGGCAATGGCAAATATTGTGCCAGGTATGCTATTCCAACCTCTTTCCATGTTGCTGAGGCAGCATCTTTACCTATGGCTACTTCAGCCCGACAGGCAGAATTATATGTTCTTACATGAGCTTGTACTTTTTCAAAGGGCAAAACTGTCCATATTTACACTGACAGTATATATGCTTTCAGAGTAGTTCATTATTTTGGAATGCTGTGGAAGCAATGTGGCTTCCTTACTTCCAGCAGAAATAAAGTTAAAAATGAACCCTATGTTTAGGAATTATTGGATACAATACTTTTACTTGATGCTTTAGCTATTATTAAGATTCTGGGGCACTCTAAACTTGATTCTCTGGAAGCAAGGGGAAATCACCTTGCTGACATTTCCACAAGGAATGTTTCCCTTAAAGAACCAACAGCAGCTAAATGTCTGCCATAGTTCAAAGGGCTATTTCTCCAAATGATAATTTAGAAAAGCTGGCTAGAGAAGCCCAACATTTGGCTTCACGAAAAGAAAAATAAGATTGGAAATTAAACAACAGCTGGTTTGATAAAAAGAAAAAACTGTGGTTAGGTCCAAATAACAACCCAGTCCTACTAGAGATTCTAAAATTCCCACTCCTCATCATAGTACATGCATTAAACCATTGGTCTACTGACAAAATAACACACTTCCTGAATCAATATTGGTGGGAAAACGTTAACAACAAAAAGTACTTACCTTATTTGTCCCATTTGTCCAAAGTACAACCCAGGGAAGCCTGTTTGTACTGCTCCTGGACATTTGAAACTGACTGATGGATCATTCATAGTCTGGCAAGTGGATTTTATATAACTTATTCCATCTCATAGATGTAAACATGTTTTAGTCATGGTCTGTATGTTTTCAAACTATACTGAAGCTTTCCTTTGCAAGCAGGCTACTGCCTCTTCTGTGGCTCAAGTCCTTTTGGGAAAGACTATCCTTTTTTGGAAAACTCCTCTCAAACTTCATAGTGATTATGGAACCCATTTTACAAGTCAGGTACTTTAACAAGTCTGCGCTGTTTGGCTTGTTTTACACTTTCACTGTATGTATCCCCCTCAATCCTCTGGTTTAGTTGAATGCACTAATAGCATTACTAAGATTCAATGGCAAAATTTGTAGAGGCCTTCCAAATACCTAGGTCAAAAGCATTTCTGTTGGCCCTTCTCAATCTTAGATCCACCCCTATCAGAATTCATAAACTCTCATTCTTTGAGATAGTCACAGAAAGTCCAATGAATTTACCTCCTGTCTCTTTTGACCCACAACAGATAGAAGGAGAGAAACTCCAATATTGCAAAGACCTAACTGCTTCTATCAAAAATAACCATGTCTTGCTAGAGTAGTCTTTTCACAGTGTGCTCTCGGAAGACAAAGACCTTAAGCATCACACGTTGTCAAGTGGAGATTTTTGTCTACTGGAAAAGACACCTAAGAAGAACTCACTTCAACCTCACAGGAAATGCCTTTATCAGGTGCTGCCAGCCAATTCTTATGCTGAAAAATTATAGGGAATAAACCCTTGGATTCATGTGACACAGAAACCACCAAACCACAATTGGACCTGCACATCATTTGGTTACCTGAAAGTATAACTTTCCTAAAATTGAAGGAGATGACATCAGATAGGACAGCTTTCCCAAGATATTAGGACCAAGCCTGTTGAAAGTTTGTCACCAAACCATTGATGATGACATAATGTTTTACATGATCTCCAATGCCTATAATCTTAATAATATATGGACTTTAGATAAATAGTGACTGAGAGTTCTCCCTCCTACCCCTCGTTGATACTTGAATTTGATCTCAATAAGTTTCCAATCTGTGTACTTTTCCCTTTGATGTGGGACTTATACCTGAGAAAGGCCCTTATTGGCACTGAGGGACAAAATGTTTGGAAAGAGAAAAACTTGACTCTTGATCATCAGTACTTTCAGAGAGCTATCTTGATCAAAAGGGGAAAATGCAAAAAAAATTGATAAACAGACACTTCAATTAAATATAGTTGGGAGACTTGAAAAGGGAGCTCTCATTCACTTGCAATGATATAAGAGAGCAGCAAGAAGAAGAAGGACTCCTTTTTCTCCCTGGCAAGGACTCAGATGATGAAAAACCATGGACTCTGTTTATTATAGTCCTCCCAACTTCCTTTTCACCTCTATAAAAGTGTTCCTCTTCCCTTTCATGCAGGAACTTGCACGTGGCTTGCCATGGTTGCAAACCCTGAATTGAAATTGCAATTTTCTGCTGATCCCAAATAAACCTGCCCTTTTTTTTTTTTTTTCTAGAGAAATAAATGGCAGTCTATTTGTCTTAGGTCAACACTTTAAACATTTTTTCTTAAACTTATAAATTTATTCAGTAACAAGTTGGCATGGAGTCAAAGCACTTTCTCTGGAATACACCGTAAAACTTAAATAAAATAATTACAATAAAATGTATAACTGACATGAATAGGTGTGAGAATAACACAACTGACTACTGGTAATCAAGCAACTCAATTGGTGAAAGCAAAAGTATGCCGATAGCTGTAGAAAGTAGTCTACAAGCCTCAAGTGTCCATTGTTCAATGGGTATTTATGAACATTATGCTTTCTTTCTTTCTTTCTTTCTTTCTTTCTTTCTTTCTTTCTTTCTTTCTTTCTTTCTTTCTTTTTCTTGTAGTAAGAACTCTTGTTATGAGATCTACCTTTTAACAAATTTTTAAGAGGACAATACAGTTTTGTTACCTATAGGCACAATGTTGTACAGCATATCTCTAGAACTTATTCATTTTGCATAACTGTAAATTTATACACATTCAATAGCAGTTCCCCATTAACCGTTACCCCCTGACAACCGCTATTCTACTCTCTGATTCTACTCCACATACATGGGATCATGCAGTATTTGTCTTTCTGTGACTGGTTTATTTCACTTAGCATAATGTCTTTCAGGTTTATCTAGGTTGTTGCATATGACAGGATTTCCTTCTTTTTTAGGTTAAATAATTTTACATTGCACATATATACCACACTTTTTTAATCCATTGACAGACAGGTGGTTTTCATACTTTGGTTATTGTGAATAGTGCTACAATTAAAATCAGGATCTCAAAGAGATATCTGCATTCCCATATGAGTGTTTTTCAAAGAGAATGGATGACAGTAATTATTCCAGTTGACTAAGAGACAGTCTAAGAGAACTATGCCAAAATATTCAAAATATACTGTTCAGTGCCAAGTGACCATTTCACAGCTTATCCTAATAAAGAGTCTGCTCTACACAGTATTTCAGCACATGTGACTTGACGAGGTTTAAAATAAATTAAGCAGCCAGAAGAAGACTGCAGAAGAAACTACACTTTTGATAGTTAAAAACAACCAACTAACCAAAAAAAAAAAAAAAATTTAAAATTAATTTTTATTAGAGTATAGTTGCTTTACACCCACTTTGATTTAGAATGAGTTATTCTGGTTTAATCAATTCTCTCCAACACATTATATAATATGAAAAACAAAAGTGATTTAATAAACGGTGATTTGGGTCCATACATCCATCTTAGTATTGATCCAGAAACCTCAGTGACATACATGCTTCCTATCAACTTCCTTCTACTCACTGTGCTATGCCTACGTGGGCTTCCAGCCTATTCCTTATTTAGGAAAGACACCTTTAATATTCCTTCTATGTGTCACTTGCCTCCCAACCCCATAATATGGCTAATCTTCACTATACATTTGGTCTTTGCTTTAATGGCTGAACTGTGTATTTACCTCCTCACTATCTTATAGATACTACTTATTTATGTTTAGGTTTCTTTTCTTTAGTGTCTCCTTCTAATAGAAATTAAGCTCCATTACAGCAGTAGAGCTGTATTCCCAGTGAACAAAACTCAGTACACAATAGACCATTGATAAATATTCCTTGAATGAATTAATTGTTGACTGATTTTCCTATTGTAGTCATATTTCTGAATAGAATGTTAGTTGATTATGTCTGATTTCTCACAATTAAAAAAATATTTCACTCATAACTACATTAAGAGAATAATTATAATTATCATTATTATTCAATTTTAAATAATTATAAAAAGAGATGGAAAGAATTATCTCCTGCCTAATGTGTTCCAATAGTCCCCTTATTTGTTGAAATTGTTGAGTCAAAAGTACACAGTTCATTTTTCTACAATTTTCTAATCAAATAAGTCACTCAATTTTCTGAGGAGATAAAGTCCAGAAGTCTCTGACTAATTAAATGGACTTCATAGGAAGGAAACATGAAGAGTGGGCAACTAAATCTTTGAATTGTATCTCTTTCCTCTTGTCTTTAGAAATCTTCCATTTAGAATTTTTTTCCTGTCCAAACTTAGCTCATCAAAGGTTAAAAGGCACTGAATGAGGACAAAATCCTGGTTTCTGGTATTTTAGTGGCTTTCTTGGAAGCTATATTTTAGCATAATCAGTAGTCTTAAGGGATAAAGAGGGATACTTTATCACTGCTAATTTCAGATCAGGAGATCCAGTAGATAATTGAGCTTTTTAGATTTTGGAAGAAGCATATTCTACACCTGGGAACAATACTATAGTGCCTATACAAAACTATTTACCATTTGGCAAACTTAAATGAGGTTGTCTGCAATAAGAAGGTTTGAACACAGCTTAAGCAGCCAGAAAGCTATCCTTGAATTTGGGCTGCTTTCTCCTTCAGGTGCTACGAAGCAACAGGTGTCTTCATACCAAGTGTGAAACCTTTGTCAATAAGATTCTGCTAGTAATTTCCAGTCTCTGGGCTATGGACAAAGACTTTCTGAAGGTACCGAATTCCACAAACATACAGTTAGCCACCATTTCTAGAACATTACTGACACCTGGTGCAAACAGACTATCTCAACAAAGGGTACATTTGCCTGTTCAACTCAAAATGTATATCCTGCAATGAAATCAGTTTCCCAAATTGTGGCAACACCCGGAAAATTCCATTGTGAAATAGGTGGTCTAATAAAGTGCAAAGCTCTGCTCCTAAGACCTTAATTAATGTCACAAAAAACCACGGCAACCCAACACTCTGGTCTCACCTGCTGTCTACCTAAAGCACTGGCTCACTTTAGTCTCATTTGTAAGACTTGCCATCTAGTAATGAAGCACAGTTCATTCAGGGCACAGCCATCTTCCATAATGACAATAAATTGTAAATGCTTATGCTATTGAAAATGAGGGCCATGGGTTAAAGAAGTCATGTATTGTTTTTGTAGAGAGAGAAATTTGTCTTAAATTGACTGAAATTCATCTTAGGTTCAGGCAGTGCTGGTAAGAGCCTAGATTTATTATAAGTTTATTGTGTCACCAATTACTAGAATATTAAAGACACACATATGGAACAACCTTCTATGAAAACAAATACAATAACTGTATTTTACATTTTTATATATATATATTATATATATATAATATAATATTTTATATATATATATATATATATATATATATATAGACACACATACATACATGCCCAATAACAAAGAGCCAAACATGGAAGAAATCTTCTGGAATGAAGCAGGTGATCAAGAATGCTTTGTCATCGTTTCTTCTCTATCCTGCTGGATTCATGCTTGAACTTGCCTTAAAAATGAAGACATCAGGAAGGAACAAGATTCAAGGATTTATTTTAAAGATCTATCCAAGAGCAGGGTCCATGGGCATTGAATTGTCATCATACACTCTGTCTCCACTTTCTTGTGTCACAAGATTTTGCATGTAAATTTCATTTACTGAAGAGTTTGAATTATCAGAGTGTGATATAGCACACTGTTCTGGAAATTCATTGTCCATTTTCCACAGTTATTGACTCCTGCCTGTAGAAGTTATAATATCCCAAACTGCTGTACTGTTTTTTAGTCATCTTTCCCTTTTTTAAAAATTTAATTAATTTATTTATTTATTTTGGGCTGCGTTGGGTCTTCGTTTATGCGCACGGACTTTCTCTACTCTTTGTTGTGGTGCGAGCAGAGGCTACTCTTCCTTGTGGTGCATGGGCTTCTCATTGCAGTGGCTTTTCTTTGTTGTGGAGCATGGGCTCTAGGCGCGGGCTTTCAGTAGTTGTGGCTCGCGGACTCTAGAGCGCAGGCTCAGTAGTTGTGGTGCACGGGCTTCGTTGCTCTGCGGCATGTGGGATCTTCCCAGACCAGGGCTCGAACCCGTGTCCCCTGAATTGGCAGGCTGATTCTTAACCACTGCACCACCAGGGAAGTCCTGGTCATCTTTCTCTTGATCTTCCTCTTTCTAGATGCTTCCTCCTACGTCCTTACAAGTGGTATCAGCAGGCAACTTCATAGCTTTTATCACTTTATTAAGAAAAACCAAATTAACTTCTCTTGGTTTATATCTCTCCCAATTATGCCATGCTCAAAGGAGCCTCACTGAGGTGTTGTGGGGTTTTGTTTGTTTGTTTCATTTTGTTTTCTGAATAAAGAAGCAGTTCTTTCCCTCAGGAGAATTATTTTAAAATTTTACAATATTTTTCTCTTGACATTTGTATTCCAGGAAAGGAATGGAACAATACTGATATGGAGGTTCGTAATGATAAATTGTTGATTCACAAAGAAAGTTGAAAAACCCTCTTTAAAACTATATTGCAGATACTGACTACAAGTTCTGGCAAACAAAATGGCAGGCTGTTTTAAGAATACAGACCTATCTCACATTCACTGTCAATAAATCTTGTTTATTGAAGGTGTTTAGTTTGAGTACATTCCTTAAAATGTTAAACGATCACTCTCTTTGGAGGTTATGAATGCGCTGCTTATCTATTCTATGACTACAAATGAAATAACCAAGCTATTCATCAGCGATGTGATTAGACAGTCTCTAAAATGCTTGTAATTATCTTTAGAAAATATCAGAAAATTTTCTTTAGTGATGTAGAAGTTTTTCTGCTTATGTGTAACACTTGTAAGCTCATGGAATGGTAATAGTATGTGAGGAAGCTTCTATTCAAGTTGAATTTCATGGCAATATGGTTTCTCACGTTTAAGGTGAAATAAGAAGGAGGATCCGAGAGAAAGAAATGCAGAAAAGTGCCATAGAGTTTCCTTATGAGTGTCTTTAAAGCTGTAGGAAAGGGAGTTTTTATTTAGTTATTGTTTCCTTTTTCCTTTTCTTTTCTTTCCCTTCCTTATTCCTTATCACCCTTATATTTAAGGTGGCATTTAGGAAACACAAGAGAAATTGTCTTGTTGCTATTAAAGGAAAAGAGAGGCAGACATTTTACTAAAGTTCTGATTCACAAACAATCATAAACTTTAAGATGCAAACATATATTTTAATTCGTTTAAAATTCCAATCTTTGTACCTTTGCCACCGCTCATCCTGTAAATTAAAACATATATAGTTAATAATACAATATTTCAGTTTATGCAACTATCTTACCAATAAATTAATCCATCAATAAACATTTAAACCAAGAAGGGAGTTTTTTTGGTTGTTGTTTTTTTGTTTGTATTTTACTTGTGTGGAATGTATCAGAAATAAAACAATTTGCCCCAAATCTTATTTTTTTTAATTGAATGAATCAATAAACTCAGACAACACCAGTTTGAGTTCCTACAGATCTTATGAAAATTGCTATTGCACTAGCAGGATAAGCCCATTTCAAGTAGTAAACCTTCAGCAAATGAAATATTTTCACTTGAGAAGTATAGTTAGCATTCTAACTGCCTGTTTGTTTTGCTACAGTAAAGAGATTTTTGTTACGGCAAAATATCGAACAGAGGAAAAACATCTGAAAGCAGAGTTAACTATGGACATTTGTATTGACTGTGGTCAGGAAATGCTTCTGCCTGATAACGGAATTGTTGCTGTTTCTCCACCCAGACTAATAACCCAGGCTGCTCTTTTCGGTTATCAAGTGCTGCAGGCATGCAGGTCAGGCTGCTCCTTCAAGCTTGTCTCTGTGGTTGCAGCCATGGCTGGGACAACATACGCCAGAATTCCAGGCCTCCTTGCTTGCTGCTGGTAAAGACCACTGGTTTCCAGACTAGCTCTGGTTTTCTTTGTCCCTCTCTGCAGATCTTATTAACTCTGTCTCAATCTGGGACAAACTAGTATACAAATGCTACACTTTCTATGGATTTCCTGATTCTTCGTTGTATTTTATAGGCTTTTGACTTTTGAATGCTTTCTTTAAGCTGTTTTCTCCCAGTCCAAGCAGTTTTCTCTGCATGCCTCCCACCCATTATTCTTGTGTTTAAAACCCCCTATCTTCGGTGGAGTTTTATCTTTGTGTGGACTAAGAATGCCACCTGCCATATCAGTAAACAAAGGATGTTGCAGCCGTCAGCTACTACAGTTGCCCCCATTGAGGGAACTCCGGATGGAAACAGGACACCTGCCATCAAATCGTCAGCCACTGCAACCACCCCTCCCCACCATGGTACACCTTGAGGAAACTCAGGATGAGAAAGCACAGGATACTGGCCCAGATAGCTGAGGTGCATATCAAAGGAATGATGTCAGTGCACCCAGACTCTTGCATCTTCCCATACAGAGAAAAGAGCTACATTCCTCAACCTGAGATGTCCAGTGTTCTTTAATTAACAGTAAACTTTTGATGTCCCAACTACTTGGGCTTTGTTGCAAAGACTCCTATGTATCCTGGCTCCCCCCTTGCCTCTTCGGAGCGGTTTCTCAGAACTATCTGAGATGCTGTCCTGGGCTTAAGTTCTCAGTTTTGTCCACCGAATAAAACATAATTCTCAATTTTTAGGTTGTGCATTTTTTTCAGTTGACACTTGCCATCCCCTTTGTACTGAACTGCTGCTACATCATATCTGGTGACTATTGCTTGATGACATACTTAGAAGGAGATTTTATTTGAGCTGCTTTAATTGCAAATTTTTGTTTGTTTTTAGCCTTGGATAATGATGACTCACATCTTTCTCATCACACTAGCCAAAACCCTGTCTTGACCCATCTCCCATACCCGTCAAGACAGACGCCCAATGCTCTAGCTTGTCCTTCAAGAGAACTGGAGTATGTTTTCTCTGTGCCACAGGCATTGCCTGAAATAATAAGGCAAGTTCTCTTCATTACAGCCCACACTTACTGTTGCAACTGAATGGGGTTGTATCTGAGAATACTTATCTCCCAGTTGATGGAGATAAGCCCAGAGGCTTTGACTCTGGGCTCTCCTGAGCCCCTGGGAACTATTGATAGGCTTATAGTGACCCTATTGTGTGTCTGTAACCCATTAATTGAGATGGAATTCACATACCATAAAATTCACCCATTTAGAGTGGTTTTTCATATATTCATAGAATTGTGCAATCATTACCCCAAACAATTTTAAAACATTTTCCACAGACATACATTCTGTGCATGTATGGATCTGTGGCCTATGAGAGAAGCAGCATGTCACTCCAGGGTAGAGGTGAGCTAGGAAAAAAATGATTATTTTATGTAAAAGAAGAAATAAGATTTCTACTTCACATTCTAGACAGAAATCGGTGCCATCAGGGTTATGACTTAAATCTTAAAAACTGAACTTTCAAAGTTTTGGTAGAAAATATGTACAAATTCTTCATATTTTGCTAAAGGGAAGGATGAGACACAAATATTATTTAGTATAAAAGAAATGACTAATTAAATCTGACTATATTCAAACTTGAAACTTTGTTCATTAAACCATAACTTAATGTAAATGGAAGAAAAGTGTCAATATGGAGGATATATTCATGATTAAAAAACCCCAGCAAAGGATTAGCAGGCACGACACATAAAGAAATACAAATTAATAAAAACCTACAAACTGTTCTGTGGATTAGGAGGTTTTCCACTCTGCTTGTTCCATTCTGTACTCTGAAGTTAGGGTTGCCAGATTTAGAAAACAAAAATATTCATTTATATGTGAATTTTAGATAAATGGTTAATATATATATTTTTTGCATATCTATCTCACAAATATTATATGGGGCATACTTACTCTTAAAAAAGTCATTGATCATCTAAAATTTGAATTTAACCGGGTGTTGTATGCTTTAACTGGAGGTTTTACTTTTCAAATTTGTATTGAGAGTAACACAGGCAGCCCACCCAAAGGGAAGTCTCTTCTCAAGGCCTAAGGAAACTGATTAAATTAAATTAATTTAATTTAATTATTTATTGTTAGTATATTGCTATGTAAATATAGATATTATAAAATAAAAAAATATTATTCTTGTATTACCGTGAATAGCTATGTGAATGGCCTTGAGAAGGTTAATAATCTTTTATAGAAATCTTAATATTCCCATTTATTAAATGAAAGAATTATGTTATTATAAGAACTCACCTATCTCGGAACTGTGATTTCGTGAAGCTCCAGTCTTGCTGATTTAAATATAATCTGAAGATAAATAGTGTACACTGTATATACCTGTAGTGATAGAACAGTTTCATTTCACATCTCTTCTCTCCCCATTTAAGCCCAGTGCCCCACGACTACTAGCTGTCACTATATTAATGCTCTTGAGGTAGCCCTTTTTCCTTAAAATAGTGACATATTAAAATGTATTGTAGATTAGATCCTTGTCATGTAAAATACCAAATCCAAAGAGGTAACATAAAATAAGATAGCTGCCTTATTCCCAGTACCAAATTTGACTGCTCTGCATTCTAATAAAATGGGAAAGAATGACAAGTGGCCTGTCAGAGACTAGAGCTCATTTTACAGAGTTTGCAAATGAAGCAGAAGAATGGGAGAATGTACCTCATCAGCAAGTTATCGACCACTTGACTATTATCACCACTCTTCATATTTCAGTTGGAATTTTTAAACCATAAATAGAATTAAATTCAACTGACTAGAAGTAAAATATCCAAAAGTACATTCTCCAGAACATATTAGATTTTAGTGTTTTATTTGTATTCAGGCAGATTAAAATGGAAATGAGGTGAGGCAAAGAATTCATCATTTATTTCAGTTTCAGTGACTCAGCCATTTATTCTGAAAGTCACCTGCAGTGCCCCCTCCTTATATTCTTTTTTTGCCTATAGATTCTTCACAGTTCTCCTGTGTTGTACCATGGAAAAGTGGACTGAACCATCTGGCTGGCTTCCAGGAGGCTGTTTTAGTTTTTGCCAAAGGAATCAGATACAGACATACAAAATAAGGATGACTGCATTTGTAAGAAAACATCTCTACATTTTTTTTTTCTTTTCATCAGTGTTAAAAACAAACCGAGAAACAAAGTGTCTAAATTAAATCAAAATAACCTGTATTAGATCCATGAGAAAAGAGAATATGTTGAGTTAGGGAAGAAACAGTGATTAAATTAATTTAAAAATTCTTTCAGTGTTTAAAGTGTTGTCTAAGAAGCCAGAAAATATAAAAGGCATTAAACTGAAACATGGAACAATTTTGATAATTTATACACAGTTCACTTGAGACAATTAAATAATTAGTGTCACTAATTTTTAAGATATCTAAACTATTAACCCTTCCTCTCCTGACATTGAGGATGAAATAATAATTAAGAGGCTATTAAAGAATGGCAGACAGATGAGACTACAATTGTCTCAAAAGCTTATGTTTCATAATATTCGACTTATTTTATATCTGTGTTTAAAATACAAAATTTTAATACTTAAGTGAATATACCTGTACACCCATCATTTACCCAATCTGACATTAATCATCTTCTCACTTTATGGATTTATACACACACACACATGCATAGAAAATAAAAAGATATATAAAATTATAGCCCTTTTGCCAGCTTTCCCTGTTTCACTCCATTACTCTGTTCTCCAGGGGCAAACATTAGGATTCTGTTTTTAAATGTGCATTCATATATGTATTCGTATATGAAACATATAGTATTTATACATGAGTGATTCAATTTCCAGTAGTTTTATTATCCACATATTTATTTTTTCTGTAGCATTCATCCTTATGTGCTTGAGTCATACCCTTGCTGATATAGATATAGATAGATAGATACACACATACATACGTATATACATATATACATAAAGATGTAGGTGTAGGTGTAGATGTAGAGTTAGATGTAGACATAGATGTAGATGCACAAACATGTTTTCCTTAATGGGTCCAATATTATAACATATTTATTTATGATAAGCTTTCAGTATATTCATTACCCTCTTGACTTAAAGTTGCATTAATTTCAGTAATTTACATGTCAGACAAATATCTCCTGGTACACACGTACTAGTGTATTTGCTGAGTCATGGAGAGGCACCACGATGCAGCGATTAAGGACATGGGCTCCTGATCCCAGTCAGAATTATTCAAATCCTAGCTCATAAACATAGATGTACTAATCTTAAGCAGATAAAGAAGTTAACAAATCCTAATGTTAAATATTTTAGGAATGCAATTTTCTTCACCAGTTGGAAATCCTTCAATGCATTTTAATATGAGATAAAATATTATACTTTTCATAAATTCAAAAAATAAATGTTATTCAGAATACTTCATGGTAATAACCCTTAACAAGCTTGGAATAGGATCAAACAACCCTTAACTTGATAAATTATATTTATCAGAAACTATGTCAAAAATAAATTGTAAAGGTGAGATGTTAAATGCATATTCTTTAAATCAGGGAATGTGTCCAAGGAGTCGGCTATTATATCTACAACATTCTAATGGAAATATATGCCAGTGAGTGTGAAAATTATAACATAAATAAATAAAAGAAAAACTATTTGGAAAGGAAAAAAATTAAATGTTCATTATTTGGAAGTTATTAGATTGCTTGTCTACATGTAAACCTAATAAGAGGGAGATTTAAAGTTAACAAAATACATATTTTAAAATTAACAAAAATTATGTTTATCAGAGGTAGTAAGATAAAAATTAAAAAGTCCATTGCATTTTTATAAACCACCAACAGACAGAAAACACACAGTGCCCAGGAATACACGTAACAACATTTTTCAGTCTTTTTTGTCATAAAATTATAAAACTTTAGTAAACAACATGAAAGAAGATAAGTGATTAGAAAGGCAGTCCGTGTTCTTGGGTAGGGAAACTCAAATATCCTTTCATAATGCTTTAACAGCATACCATTTCCATCTGAGGATGATAGAGGAGACAATATTCTACTTTTGCTCAAAATTTCTTGCTACACATCCTACTCTCAGCTGTCAGGAAAGCCTAATGATGAAGGTTTTCCAAGTGTACGAGGTCAGAAAAGAACAAAAGTGAAGAATAGCGAGAATATGCTTTAATCAAAGATGTGTAGACAGACTTTTTATCTAAGAGTCCAGTCAGCTTCCGTCAGATATAAAAACATAAGTTTTATTTCATTTTAATAATAAAATTATAGATACAGATATAGATATAAATATTATCGGTCTGCATCAAGAAATATTTATAACAAGCAGCTTCATAGGCTACTAGTTGTAAAACCATAAAATATTTAAAAATTAACATAAAGATAATGTAATATAAAAGCACTCGACAAATTCAGTTACCTTTATGTTTACTTTTTGTCCAAGTCATACCATCATCATAACATATTTCTAAACACAGATTTTTTTATTTTAAGTTGCAACTTCAGGCTTAAACATGACAAATTATCATGACAGAGTCAGCCTGGTCTGGTTATTTTAAGTTACTCAAATATTTTTACTCAGTCTTTACTTTTTTGCTGTCAGATTAGTGGTGAGTCCTATCCATCGCAGTATGTACCGAGTGCATCCTAATTCACTGACTCACAGAATGACATTAGATAGAGCACTAGGGACATTAAAGTAGTGTTAGAATTCATTATTCAATTTCACTTTCTGGTCTGACCAAATACACTGTTTTGTTTTGTTGCTGTAGTTTTACAGGTTGACCTCTAAATCAAGTCGCTCAACAAATTCACTTATTTCTATATATATATCCAAGACTATGTCTGTGACTTTGCCCCTCAGAGTTTATTCTCCCTCTGATGTTATCACTCCAGAGTCATGTATAAAGTGTCATTTAAAACAAACTAACAAACAAAAATTAGAAATGTGTGAAAAAAAGTTAGCCTATACTGTAAATTTCAGACATGGAGTAATTTAAGAAGGAGACTTCTTAAAAATCAATTTCATATCCACATGCTGGGTGGCCCTGCATAAAGAGGTGGCGACACGAAGACCATCAGACCATTCATGAATTTTAAGATTGTCATAAGGAGACCCAATAAATTAATCCAACACCAATCAGACCAATATGTCAAAATTAATTACATTGGCAGAAAAGGAGAAGCACTGATAATAGATACAGAGGGAATTCAAGGGTCAGATATTAAAGACCAACATTAATTATAGGAGCAATAAGAAAAAAAGTAAATGTTGCACAATGGCTTTTGGAATTTTATGGGCCACAGCATGAAGGGGGTAGAAATACTGGCCATGTTAAAAAAATGTACTGCATTGCTCATGTTTCCTCTCATAACCACAAAGCCTTCATGGGAAGAGTTGCACAGCTGGGCATCAGACTGTGAAGCAGAGAAAATCCATAGTTGACTTTATTTGCATATCCTATGTTTGTTAGGAACAAAATAAAACAAAACAAAACAATATTTCTGCATCTCTGGCTATTTCTTCCTTTTAGTTCTTAGTCTTCTGGCTCTCTTTGACAACTCCGTAGAGACTTGGTCCTGATCTGTAACTCCTCCATAGGATCTTCAGTTTGGAAGGGATCTGGAAAGGTTATTTGATCCAGTCTCCTACGTATTGGTGTCCATCCATCCTTCTCAAGTGCTTAGAGATTATGGGTCAGCTCTTGGGGAAGAAGGAAGTTAAAAACAAACAAATGAACAAACAAACAAATACCTAGACTTTGTTATTAGTCCGACTTAGGCTCTGTGTATGCATTTTATCAATTTAAGCCTTGCAACACTAGGCAAATAACAATATCTAGCTGTAATTTCTTCACCTGTAAAGTAGGATATGAGTTACCCTTTGTAGTTCGAATAGGGGTTAAATAAACAAAAATGATGATTCCCTCTTTATTACTCTTAGGATTTTTACGGTATGGTAAAACTCTCATCCTATTAGCTTTTACCATTCATTTTATTTTTCTCCTTCAAGGAAATATAGAATGGAAAAAGATACAAATAAATTCAGTTCATTGAAGAGAGCTGCCAGGTGTTCCTTAAGTTAAACTCCACCACAATTTCTGAAGCTAAATTTTCCATACTATGGGCTGATTAACTGTTTGTAAGATGATTTTGAGTGGCTCATGGACATGGACTTAAGTATAACTTTGATTAATTATAGGGCCAAATTTTTTTTATGGCCTAATACTGGTTTTACCAGTGATTTAGAATAATGTTTTCTTTGCAAATTCATTTAATATACTTGAAATGTGTAGGTATGAAAACAATCAATATGGTACCCTTGTGACAAATTTTGGAAGCATTGCTTATATAATGTCTTTGCCCATTATCCTACTCCATCTCTTACCAGAAAACAATTTTCTCATTGTAATCAATAGAATGCAAATGCAAAAATATCTATATAATAATCTACGATAATGTAAAATATTTTAAAATTATAAGGAATCACACTTAGGATCTATTTTTTTCCCAAAGAGGCTGAAGCAGAATAAAAATAGACCCAAAATGTTACCAGGAATCTGTGGTTTTAGCAGCTAAAAAGAAAAAAAAGAAAAAAAAAAAAGAAAGAAAAGAAAAACCTTCCAGAAATGTGAAGAAAAATTGTAGCACAGTGTCAGTTAAGGGAAGAAAAGGTTCAAGTCAGAGGACATGGCTCTTTGTAATACGTCTTTTTTTCTTGACTTAACCTCTGCAGGAAAATATTCTTCCTGCACCTCTCCCATCAAATGCTATAATTCCCTGTCTGAATTGAAAGTCTGACAGCAGTCTTCCCAGCAGTAGAGCAAGATCCTAAGAATTGTTATTTTTACACGCATTTGTATAATCAATACAGGATAACACATAGTTGTCACAACTGATTCAATATATTATTTTTGGATATGGTATTTCATTTTGCCACTAGGACTTAAAAGGAAGAGCTCTGGGTATCAGCAGAATATTCTGTACTAACTTCAGGTCTTACATATTGTTTCTTCACAGTCCTAGTCAATCTTCAAATTTAAATATTTTCATCTGAATTCATATAACCTTTGTTATCTGTATAAGTTATGAATGCATATAACCTTAATTATGTGTATAAGTTATATGTATAAGAGTTTTTTTTTTTTTTCTTTCAAACTTTTTGGTTGTTACACTATTTTCTCCTGTATTTATATTGTTGAGGAAATTCTGATATGTAACTGCTTTTTCCTCGCTTGTATGTGATATGTTTTAGATTTTTTTGGCTAACTGGAAATCTAATCTTTTAATTACCTTTGAATTTCCATATTTTACAAGTATATGGCAGAGGAGAAGAGAATTTCTAACCAAACAATCTTGAAAAGCAACATTTTCTTCTTTCTGTATAATTTAATTCAAGTTTTTCTTTTCCTATCTAGGAACACTAGTTACCCTTTTTATCAATCATCTTTTATTCACAATTATATATCTATACATATGTATACATATATATGTATATATACACACACGTATATATATTTATACATTGTCATATTTCTTTTTTATCAGAATTCATTTTATTTAAATCAAGCTTTAGGTCTGTGTCTGAAATTTGATTTTCTACCATATTCTGTTCCTTAAGGTTGCTAATTTTTTATGATATCTGGAATTAATGCTCTTGGCCACTGAACTTGTTTCCTGAGGTCTGCTATCTACCATTTATGGCATTCTATTTACTGTTATCTCTCATTTATTGTCTCATTTAATACTTTTTCTTATTAACTTGCTCCATACCTTGATGCTGCTGTGGGAAACTTCCTCCTGTTCTTCTGTTACATTTTCTTCTAGAATGAGTTTTTGTCTGTCTTTTGCATGTTTTACATATATATATATATGTATGTATATATATGTATATATATGTATACATATGTATATATATGAATATATATGTGTATATATATATAGTTTGTTTTGTTTTATGTTTTGCAGACTCTGTTTGTGTAATCATTACCCCCCTTTTATATGTAATCTCACTCACTCCACTTTGCTTGTGGAGGCCTGCCACTTGCTTTGAAATTGTGCTGGTGACTCTTTGACATACCAGAAACCTGTTTATTTCACCGATCAGGTAGTATATGTCCCTGACATCTTGATGTGATACACACTGTTTTCTTTTTTAGCTTCATGTGATATGGTGGTGAAAGGATGAGGAATTTTCCTGGGACTGTAACTCATCTTTGTTACAAACACAACACTCTGACCTCACTTCTGTTTTGTGTGTGTGTGTGTGTGTGAGTGTGTGTGTTTACACCAACTTGTTAGAATTTGTGAAAAATTCCTATGAAGATATGCTCTGGCTTTGAATATGTCTTAAAATTTCTCCTGTATCCCTGGAAACACAAATTCCATAAAATTGCTACCTTTTTACGCTGTTAGTTTTATTAGTTATTAGTTTCCAGAAATTATCATTTTATGCTCATCTCTAAGTATAAATCAGAAATACCTCAAGTAAAGTTAAGTTTGCTGTTATTCCTTTCCCTCAAAATTTCTCCAATCATATCATTCATATCATCCAATCCATTGACTTTTCTTAGCGTGTTATTTTGGGAAGGAGGCAATCATTGTCATTTTGGAAATTTATAGTTTTACTAGTTAGCTCATTTAATCCATGAATACAATACACTTAAGCTAGATTGGCTGTACTAATTTATTTAATGGAAAATTCAATCAAAATCTCAAACCTTATATAAGAAAAGAGGCATTCTACAAAAGGACATTTTAAAGATATAAATCCATTAGTGAAAGGTGTTTGTGCTGAATGTATATGTATGGCAATCATTAGTGAAATTTAATATTTTGACAGAAACTAAAATTTCTGGTGAGTAATTCTTCAATTTGAATGTACTCATTGATGGTAAGTATACAATTTTTCCCATTACTGGTTGGTAAGATAATATTTTATTCTTCTTTTCCCCCCTTTATTATATTTGGGTTTCTCTGTATAAAAGACACTGATGGAACAAGGAATAGAAACAAATAGAAGTAGGTAGAGTCCATGGATTTTTAAAATTATGTAGACATGTTCTAAGGATAAATAAGTGCCAGAAAAAACAACAACAACAAAAAAAACCCTCTAGGAATGGGGGTTCTGAAAATCCTTTGCAAAGACATTGATTTTTTTGCAAAGGCCTAAGATTATTCCAAGCACTATCCACTAGCAGCAATAACCAATAAACTCTAATTACTTCCCCAATAAATATGTATAGAGATCAAAACCAAGTAAAGTTACACTTTACTGACTGTTGCAGGGATGAAAAAAAACACATACAAACCAACTGCCTCAAAGTATGGACAGGATAAATTTATTACTCTCATAGTTTATTTTTTGTTTGTAAATGTTTCTACAACTCAGATCAGAAAGAAGTGCTGCTGAATAATTAACTATAAGATATAAACAAAAATATACTGACAAGATAATTGAAGATACATCTTAAAATGTTGAAATATAAACTAAACAATGATTTTGCAGCAAAAGTGCAAAGAAAACAAAATATTGCTGTGAGCAAGAAATGAAATTTTACACATCAAAAAGCATTCTCTATTAACGTGTGAATTTAATTTGTTCCTAATAAATATACACCTGGGGCTGGGGAAAATGACAAGCTGATTCTAAAGATCTTGTGGAAATACAAATAAACTAAGAATAATAAGGAAAAGTAGTAATAATCATAATAAGGAGAAGAAGAAGATGACATACTATTGTATAAATTATATATTTACATGTGTAATATGTCTTGACATAAAAATTACTGCAAGAACATAAAAGGTCTGAAAATAGAAACAGATTCGCATGGAAAAATATGATTTCAAATCAGTAGAGATAAGATGATTTATATAATAAATGATTTGTAGCAAGCCTAACTAATCAAAAATAATAAAATAAAACATTGGAACCCTTTTTCATCTCTTGCACCCAAATAAGTTTCATTTGGACTAATATCTAAATGAATGCTATCGAATATTAAGATTAGAAATAATAGAAGAAATATGTAATTGCCTTTAGAAATATTTTTAGAGTTGGGAAGGGCTTTGTACATAAAAATTCCAGAAGTCTTAAAAATAAGAATAGGTAAACCTGCTATATAAATGCAAAATATTCTGCATGGCAAAATTCAAACTCATCACTAACAAAGTCAAAAGAAAAGGTCAAACTAGGGAGAAATGTGTGCATTATATGGCATAGGAAAAAACTAATTAAAAATTAGTTTAAAAACTAATTAAAATTTCTTTAAAGTGGAAATAGTACAAACAATAAAAAAGTAACATATAATAGAAAAAGGGACCATAGGAGCAAACAACTAATTGTTTGTCTGATGACAAATAACCTCCTCCTTTTAAAAAATTAGCTCCATATTACTTTTCCTACTTGCAAACAACAAATGCGTCCCAACTAGTGTGGATTAATTATGCAAACAATTTTACTGCTGCTAGTATATAATGTTCATTATATGTAAGATATTGGGGAGAAATAAGGAAAATCAAAAGTTGAGATACTAACAGAAAAAGATATAGCACATATTTATTTTTAAAAATCTTAGGACTGTTATCACTCTTCTATTTAATTATGTCTTTTTTAGTACCATGCCCTATCATACTTGCTAACTGATAAACTCCTTAGGTTCAAGATTCATATTCACTCTGTTTTTACGTGAAGCACATGCCTATTACCATGGCATTGCATGGATAAACATATACTCATTTATATACATAAAATGAATAAGCATTTCCCTAATAATGTACTCATGTAGTAAATTTGGATTGCTTATAGTGATGCAAGAAAAATAGCAAGCACCCTATAGTAAGCAGAAATGCTTTCTTCTGTGAATTTGTGTGAATATATAATATAATTTATTGATTATTATACCTTATGCTAACAGATCAATATATTTATACATTATTTTCCAGAAAATGTACCCACTCATATAATGCACAATTAGAAAATGTGAATGTGTTATTTAATATTTATGAATCATTTAGAAATTACACACAAAAATAAAAATATGCTTTCAAAACTGTTTTATAATTGCAAGATGATTAATATTAAATTGCTTCAGGGGAAAATGTGTTTCAGCCACAGCTGCATACCATAGTATGAACTTTCCAGCTTGGACTATTCTGTCTGCCTATTTCTCCCTTGGTGCACATGGTGTGGTCTTTGCCTTTAAATGTGACAAGGAAACAAATTGTTCATTTGTCTGTCCCTGGTGTAATCATATAAGGCAATTTTTTCAAAAAAGGTTTTGCAAAATTTCCCAATCCTGAAATGTTCTATAAGAAATAAGACAAATGTAGCTGTAATGTGAGATGCTCTGGACAGGAATTAAGATCAAAGTCACCTCCAAAGATGGAAGCTTCAGGCTACTCAAAGAGCTGACAAAGGATTTCTTGGAGATTCGGCTGTATTTTTTATCCATACAATGATCTTGTCACAGCCATAAATCTATCATTACTATCCCTTGACCTGTCCTAAAAATGAAATATTGCTTCTTATGACATAAAATGTCAATGTCACATTCGAATGTCTAAATGAAGCAGAAAAGGAATCGTATGACACAAGTTTTACAAAAATTGAAATTCCAGAGTAAAGTTTTTGCCATTTTTTAAGCTGCTTTATTTCTTATAAGTTATTTGTGTATATAAGAAACCCTTCAATGAATTGTATACCAATATATTGCATGTAGAGATAATATACTAGATAGGTAAAATAAGATATTGATAAATTAACTGAATCTAATCCTAATGATAACATTTGGATGATCCTTGACATTGACATTTTTAGGTATATTAATATATCTGATCTTAAATTTATAATTTTTAGGTCATAAATGTCTGTATTTATCCAAATAAAACTCATACTATTGGTTATAGACTATCTTAACAGGTTTCTTCATGGTAGTTTCATATTCATTGACTTCCTTTTAAAAAAGCTATAATGCTGTCATAACATTTTTCGTACTAGTGCTTCTATACAAAAAAAGAGGTCAAAAGTAAACTACAAAGAAATGTTTTTTGTGTTAAGATGCTTTTAAGGAGAAATAACCATGAGAATTTGACAGCTTTTTATGTAAATACATTTATAGTATGGTTTTGAGCCATTAAAATGATGAATAACTATTTTTCTTAATCATTTTAGTGAACATTTTTATTTCAATAAATTCAGTTGTGCATTTTAACTATGAATGTGTAAAATGAAGTCTGTTTCCTCATACTAAAGTCACTGATTTTTGTTTCTATTTTTTGAGTATGTTTTTCTGTGTGTGTGTTTAGTTTTTTCCCATGCCTTTCTAAAGGACTATTATTTTAGTAAAAAAGAAAAATAATATCAACACAAGAAAAATATGCACTATCAATTTTCATATTTATGTGAATGAAAGTAACAAGATATGTATTACAATCAAGAATGATATCATTCTGTTGATGGCTGCCCATTTATTGTCAAATGCTGACATTCATCTGAGCCATAAATGGTTCCATTTCAGAAGTTCCCTTCTCCCCTTACTCCTTTCCACGAAATCCACAATCAGGCCAACACCATGATAATATAGTAATATAGTAGTCCTTCTAATGAGAAGTAAGGTATCCATCTTTGAAAGAATTGAATAATAAAAATTGGAATCAAAAAAATAATTACCTTGAAGAAAATTTATTAGGAAAATATTTTAAATTTTATGAAACCATTTTTCTTTTTCTACTGTCAGGATGAAAAAGGTACCCTTTTCATCTCAATGGTTGAAACTGAATTGCTTTAAAATTAAAAGCATGACATTCTTGGAAAACACAATGTAGTGACACATACCAGTTGTGAGGGAGGGGCCTGACATTACCTTTGAATAAGACCTCCAGGATATTAGGATTCACAATAAAGGTAGAAATATCACTTCTCCATCACATCATCTTCGTTTGGGTTGTCTACATAAAGCTATCATAGTGTGGGCCATGGACCACGGGGTCAACATCACTTAGAGTCTGTTAGAAGTGGAAGTTCTCAGGCTCCTTCCAGACTTACTGAATCTGAATCTCGGGCAGTGGGGCCCAGGTACTTGTGTTTAATTATTTCTCCAGGTGATTCTTATTCTCTAAAAGTAGACCCTGGGATAAAGGTCCAGGGACAAATGATTATTTTTTAAGGAAGTTCCGGCAGGAGAAATTAGTAAGAGAGCATGGAAGACAGGACAGGCTAGAGGAAGAAAGACACAAGGCAGGAGAGCAGATTCAGGTGAAGTCTCAGCCTTAGCCTGGTCCTGGGAAGACCTCAAGTAGGAATTACACTTTAATGTTTGTCCCTCCAGGTGTCTTACAAGGTGCCACCCTCCACCTCTGCCCAGGTACCTTCTGCTCTATGAATTCCTGATGAAACAGCTCCAGTAGCCCAGGAGCAGCCCTCTAATTAAGGATGTGGGATGAAACTGCTGGAAGTCAAGCATCCAGAACTTGAGGTATGAGGGTGCAGAGCTGGTGAAAGCCACCCAAGGGGACTATGGTGTAAGAAGAGATGGGCTGGGCTTGGAAATATAGAACTATGATTCAGATCCTCAGCATGCCATATTGCTTGCTTTTTAGTGTTGAATAAATTATGTGCTCATCTGAGCTTGAGCCCCAGTGTTGCACCTCTAAAATTGGGATAAGATCGTACAGTAGTTTTAAAAACTTAAATAAGATAGTATACAGACAAGTACTAAGCTGATAGACTCGTGCACTGTAGGGAAGTTTTAAATAGTGGAACTGAAAGTTAAAATGTTTTTGTTTCCTTTGGCGGTCTCTAAACGATTTGCTTCTATTAACTCAATATAACTTAACAGCAGCACTGCAAAGTAAGCTGGAAATACTTTCTCAAGTATCGAAGAGCCTAGTTAAATCCATTTTTAAATGAAGACAATTCCTAATGATCCATGGTGTGAACCTCCCTGTATTTATTTATTGCTATAATGTATTTAAATTCTTGTTCTATGATCAATTAATAAACTTTCAAATGTGATTAAACTGTAGTTATAAAGAATATATTCTACTCAACATTTGCATTTTTGAGGAAACCACTATAAATAATAGTTCAACATCACAGGACTGTTTTTTCTCACTCTTCATAAAATATTTTTTGTTGTTATCCACATGAGAGAACATCGTGGGATATGAACAGTAAAATCAATGTTTCATGAAAATAAATGCATTTTAGTTTCATCAGAGATGATTTTAATCCTTTGAGTATGCAAGAAAAATTGCATGTCTTGAAATTACTATTATGTAGCTACAATTCCATAGCTTTCATAGAAATATTAGATGTAGTGTTCTATTCATAGATAATAAAATACATCGTGTTTTAAAATTTGCTGGAAATCATAACATTTTATGATACATGAAATAATGTGTCAGTTTGGAAGTTGTTTGATGGCTTTAAATACATTGTATTATGATAGAAGTCTTTAAAAATTAAGCAAAAGAAAAAAATCCCAAAGGAAAATCTTGTTACATTCTTGCTCTCCCTTTCTGCAAAGTGATAATCTAACATGGCCTATTTAACAAAATTAATATCTAACTTGATTCAATGTCACCACAGTCAAAAAATTAATCCATAGGCTATATGCAAGCTTACAAAGAAGATAATAATCAATACGTCATTTAATATCAAATATCAACATAAGATTTAATATAATTATAAATTAAAAGAATATTTTTTAGCATTTATTTAGTCTAAAATATTTTGTACATTAAATCAATTCTAAGTGCAATTAGCCAAAAAGACTATAAAACTAGATTTTAGAAAAAGTAGCCAAGAATGTTTTTTAAATCAAACATTCATACATGTATATAGGCATCTGTGGTGCCGTTATCCATTTTGTGTTCCTAAGGACCCATTGCAAACACCAATTTAGGATTTGTGCACACATTTATGTGGCCACTTTTGACAACTGACGTTCCTTGATACTCTAATAAGCAGCATAACTCAGAGCCATTCTTTGAAGACTAAGAATGAATTGGTAGACGCTGACTCTGTCCCATACATTATTTAGCATTTTTCATCCTGGTGCATAAAGTCAGCATGCCTAAAGCAAATGAGCAGGACCTAACACTGTCCTTTTAGAAGCACAGAGCTATGGACGTGTACATAATTTTAAAAAAATTCTTTAGTACACATATTCTGTTATTCTTCAGTATCAGTGTTAATATATAAATTCAAGTCTTTAAAGTTAGGATGATGCAGATTTTATACCAAAGGAGTCTAGTACAGGATAAAAGTATAATATCAGCTCTTATTTTCTTCTACAACATGATTTTTCTACATAAAATTATATTTTCATGTACAGTATTAATTTTACTTGTAAATCTTATAAAGAATTAATGTGTTCCTTTAATTTGACAGTTCTTATGATTTAAAAAAGCCATAAAAATCAAAATTTTCTTTTACTTAATCCTGTATCCTCTAAGTCAAATTATATTTGGAGGAATTTTATTTTTATGCATAAATTTTTATTTAAGTTAATCAATTTTAAACCATTGGCCTTCCTTTTTTATTAAGGGATCTGTCTTTCCTTAATAGACTCTATAATTTGAGGCCACATTCCGTAAAAATTCCCCTTTAATTTGAGATGTATTGCAAGTAGAATATGTTGGCTTACTTCTTTATTTTTCCTTTTAGCTACTTTAGTAATTTGTACCTTTTGTTAAGAGACATCATTATTTATTACAATTGAAAAGTCACTTCTCCCTTCTCATTTCTGATATAATGATCCCCTTAAAGATGAAGTGATCTGACTAGAACATACCTGAGTTAATAAGAAACTTTGGTGATGTGAATAAATTTAAAACAAATAGTCAAAAGTCATTCCCTATTCTCGACACTAGTAGTAATCAGAAAATTAAAAAGGGAAAATATTCCATTCACAGTAGTAACTAAACTATAAAATGTTCAGGAATAAATTAAGAAAATAAAGGATATATATGGTAATCTGAAGCAAACGTTATGATTCTAATAATGTAAATTGGTAGATAAGTATTGCATATATGTTCCCATACTTTTCTACTAAAATTTAAAACTTAGAGTATGTCAAGTTAATGATTATTCTCTTGTGATGTTTTACAAGCTGTCTTTTACCAAGTTTACTGCTGGCTAACTTCACAACAATTTTAATTGTTCCAGTGCATTAAAAAAAAAAAAAAAAAGATAAATAGATATGTTTACTGACCTGATGAGTGTTAATATCAAGATAAAGAAAGACACATATGATTTAGATTTACTCTGCCATAATGGGGATTGGCTAGATGCCCATCTTTCTATTTCATTTTCCTGGGTGTCCAGGAGGACTAGAGATGGGTTGGTGCTGTGGAACTTGTTCTGGCTGATGAAATATGAGCCTAAGTGATATATGCTATTTTCCATATTGTATTCTCCCATAAAACCCTTGGCTCATGCTTTCTTTTGAAAATGTCAGCTGAATGCAGGATCCAGCAGAGGACACTGCATAGGCCCTTGGGGGAGGTGGAGCCACCAATTGAAAAAGCCCCAGTTTCCTTAATCTCCACGTGGATGGCTACTCATCAGGCTATGTTAGAAGCAGAACTAAACCTTAATTTCTTAAGCTGCTAAATTTTGGGCAGTTTTTTCTTTGCTTGCTTTTATCACTGAAACAGAACCTATCCCATCCTGACTAGTACAGATATATGTAATATGTCTTAGAATAAAGAGTTTTCATTTCTTTTTCTTTTTTTAATGAGGATCTTTGGATTTTAGAAGAGGAATTAATTGACGCCCTATATGCCCTATTCTCCTTTCTTCACATTCCACTTTCATCTCTGTAGGTGTGTTAGTCAACCATTTCAATCACTTAGCTTAAAAATATCTTAGAATAAAAAAATCACACATCCAGATTTTTATAGCTGTAAGTCAGTGGCTAATTTTGCCTGAATACTATTACATTATCATACGTCTCTAGTCTATGCACGATCCCATATTCTGAATAATTAATCTTAAAATCTCCATTTTCCTCAAATTTCCACAGCTTTCTCTTGATTTCAGAATATTAAATTGCCCTATAATATCTTAAAAATTCCAAAGCCATTAACTCCCTCATTCTCCTTCTGCCAGAACTTATATGCATGTCTGCCTACATCTGTGTGTGTATTTTCCTCATTGCCTCTTTATGTTTCCACTTCTTTCCTGCCATGGTAATTGCTTGCTCTGATTTTCATTTCTTTTAAGTTTTCTGGGAACTGTTCACCTCACAGGATGTTGTCTCTTTTGTCACTCCCTATTGTCACTCCTGGTCCTTCACTGTCATTAAGGTTTTGTGCTCCAGTGATTTTTTGGTTTGTTTTTACCTGACTTATCCCCTAAGAACAACTAGCTCAACCCTAATTACTGACAAATTACCTCTCTACCTATCCCAATCTGCTATCTGTTTCTGTGACTTTAAATTTGTTCTCAGAAAAATTACTAACAATCACCATAGTAATTCATATAATATATTCAATTTATAATTTCTTTATCCCATAAGCAGCAATTCTTGATTTTGAACATTTACTTATAATGGCATCTATGAATACTAAATCCATTCAGTTTTTATTCCCTACCTGTGGACATCTCTTCCAAACTATTTTGTGGTTTCATGTTCCTTACTCTTACGTATTGGGAATTTTTAGGATTCTATTTGAAGTCCTCTTCTCTTTACTTTCTACAACCTCTTCTTGGGATATCACATCCTTTCACAAGGCAATTTTCCATGATTTTGTTCTCACGTTACTCACATCTTTATTGGTAATTCAAACTTCTCTTAAAAAAAAAAAAAACTCACTAGAATATATGCTAAATAATATGAGAGAATTTACCTGTTTTGTTCTCTATTAGGTCCTCAGTGCAACTAATATAATTTAGCCTTAGTATACATTCAATAAGTATTTGTTGAGTAAACAAAATATTTAATTAAACATATGTCTACTAAACATTTCCCATTCAAAGTCAATATTGTTAAAACTGAACACACCAACCATTAATATTCTCCATTTTCACCATCCATGATCAAGGTAAATGGCACAGCCATCCAAGTAAGTTGTTTCTGTTGAAAATCTAGTGACATATGCCTTCCTCCATCATACAGCAAATCGATAATCAAGTCTTGTTAAATTTGTTTCAAACTTTCAAATCTTTCACTTCTCCCACGTATAGCGAAATCACTACAGTGTATTCTTCCTCACCTGGATTACTGCAATAGGCTCTAAGATATTCCCTTGTTGAATTGATTTCCTATCTTTTTGAGCTGTAAATACATACAAATTGTTGAATAATCCCCATGAAAAAATAAGTTGAATATACTAATTTCATTTTAATATCATAATCTTAAATCTTGAATATTCTCTTTACAGTGCCTTGAAATATTATTGACTTTCAGTAGGAAGCTCGCCCTTCTTCTAGACAAAAACTATACTTTTCTTCAAACTTCCTTTATCTCTTCATTTCTGCCCCCATACACACAATTAATATGGTCAAAAAAGAGACAAACAGATAAAAGAAACAAGTAAGAATCGTGAAACCTGTGTCATCTCTCCACCTCTAAACCCTCTATAACTGCACTTGTCTTGTTCCTTAACTTCTCTTATAACTGAAGCAACGTTCCTCCTCTCACAAAGAGGTAACCCCAGCTTTGTGTACTGGATTGCGATACTTCTTAACTTTTAAAGAAACTTAGCTTCTCGGATAATACCTTTATTCTCCTGAATCTTAAACCACTCTCTTTAGCATAAATATACTCAAATCCTTAAAATTCCACATGAGTCTTCATCCCTATAAAGCTGCTCTCCCATTTCTCAACAAAGCGTTTTAGAAAATATTGTTTCCATACTCTATCTCCTCAACCCCATTCATTGTCTACCCTTCCAATCTGGTTCCCACGTTGACACTCAATCAAAACTGCTCTTGGATGTTTCCCTTCCTTCATGTTTGTCATTCTTCCATTAGCACGTGGCACTGTTGATTACTCTCTCTTTCTTGAAATAATCTTTGCATCTTCATGACTCAACATTCTTCACTCTTTGTGTTCTCCTTCATGGTGATTTCCTCCTTAAAGGTTGTAATTACCATCTGTATGATGATGATATATAATACATGTATTACCTGGCTAAAACCCTCCTCTAAGCTTCAGACTTATGAACTAAATTGATGGTTCACAAAACTGATAATTGCCCAAATACCTACAGAAACACATCTGTAATGAGAAAGTGTTAGGTTTATCTGCTTGTTTCAACAAGGGAAAGCACACACCATGGGAAACCATGAGGCCTCTCGAAAAAGGAGAGTTAGGGAAGAATACTCACGGGAACAGGATTACTGAAGTTTGGCACTGGATGATCCAAGCAGAGAATGGTCAGAATTTATAAACTGGAGCTGCTGGAACACTCAGCAATTTTATCTTTTGAGTCCATGAAGCTCTACTCTTCAAATAGTTTGTCAAAGGTCTTATCTTGGAAGGGATGGGCCTAAAAAAACAAACAAAAAATTAATATTGAAAGTTTTGGGGGGAGTCCCCTGGTGGTCTAGTGGTTAGGATTCGGTGCTTTCACTGCCATGGCCTGGGTTCAATCCCTGATCGGGGAACTGAGATCCTGCAAGCCACACAGTGGCATGGCCAAAATTAAAAAAAAAAAAGTGTTTGAATTTAAATAGTTTGTATGCACATCATGGAGTGTCTGGAAGAGTTTAATCTCTCTTGTGAGTCACAAAACATATTGCAAATTGTGATTTCTGTTTTAATTTCAGTTTCCCCCCTCATAACCCACTTGCCAGTGGGACCAATTTTCAGTTTATTACTTTAAATCTCACTTCACAAAGATATTTCACATTTAAATACTTTTCAAAAATAAAACAAATCAATAAACATAGAATCTTTTTCTACAAATTTGATGTGCCCACTCTTTCCCTTCTCAGTAAATGACACTAAGCATTAGAAACATTTTCTAGCATTTTGATTTTTTATTTTCTTCATGCCCATGGGCATTTTATCAACGTCTTCATTTCTAACTCCAAAATACATCTCAAATTTTCCAGCTTTCAAATTGCCACTTTCTCTACCCTACTCCAAGTCTCTGATTTTCATCTCCATGCATAGCAGAGGCAAATTAAACCAGAAAGTCAAGAGTAACTTGTAAGTAACAAGTAAACTTAAAAGTCAACCAGAAATGTCACGTTCATACTTAACCTATTCAATGCTTTCATTTTACTGAAAATAGAACCAATATTCCTTCATTAGACCAGGATGCTCTGATTAACTGGGGTCCAGTTACCTGTGCAACCTCACCTTAGGCACCTTCCATATTCACCTCTATACTTTTGCCTTTATGGTCCTTCTTTCAATTATTTGAAAATGACAAACTTTTAATAGTGACTACATTTTCCTATGTCGTCCCCCAGCTTGACCTGCTCTAAAAGCCCTCTTTATTCATCTGCACAAACTTTCTAATAGTTGATCTCTTTGCCTTTTCAGATTTCTACTTAAAGGTAACTTTCTCAGAAAGACCTTCCATGAACACTTTTTCATGCGTCAGGCTCCACTGGTAAGTCTTGAACATGTATTCAAATAGCAAATACTTACATGTTTAAGTATTTGCTATGGAGTGGGGTGGGGTGGCAGGGGAAGGTTATAATCTCCTCTAAATGTTAATATAATAAAGCAAGTGACATGTTATTTTACTAAGTACTGTGAATACTGTACTAAGTATAGTATTTGTCACTAAGTAGGTTTTTGATAAATGTTAGTGGTATCTATAAGAATACTAGTAATAATTATTACTAGTAGTATAAATATAACAAATTAATAATACTGGTTTATGAAGCTAATAAACAACATGACTAGGATCCTACCTTAAGTTCCTAAGTCCATGACTAATGATATTTCTATTTTAACACATTGCCTCTCTTCAAATCACTGATTTTCCAAATGACCACAGTTAATTTATTCCACCTGTATGTCTGTCAGTTTCCTTCTTAGGTTTGCTTAAAAAGAGATATTTCTTTTTTTTTTTTTTTAAACCCATTCCTATTTTATTTATTTATTTATTTATTTATTTATGGCTGTGTTGGGTCTTCGTTTCTGTGCGAGGGCTTTCTCTAGTTGCGGCGAGCGGGGGCCACTTTTCATCGCGGTGCGCGGGCCTCTCACTATCGCGGCCTCTCTTGTTGCGGAGCACAGGCTCCAGACGCGCAGGCTCAGTAATTGTGGCTCACGGGCCCAGTTGCTCCGCGGCATGTGGGATCTTCCCAGACCAGGGCTCGAACCCGTGTCCCCTGCATTGGCAGGCAGATTCTCAACCACTGCACCACCAGGGAAGCCCAAGAGACATTTCTAATAAGATTCTTCAACAGTATATTCAGTTATTTAGCCTATATTTCTCTAGTTCCTTTTATTTTCTAGTACTCCACATGTAATTTACTTTAGTCAAATGTGTAGAGGTTTGTTTGATACCCCCCTGAATGTTTTAGGGAATTTTAGAAACCACACTGTGGTTCCTTGCAGAATACATTTATGATCATTTTCATACAACAAAGTATCCTGCTCAGTTTTATCATTCTCTGCTCCAAAAAAGAAATGGAATTGGGTCATTTGTAGAGATGTGGATGGACCTAGAATCTGTCATACAGAATGAAGTAAGTCAGAAAGAAAAAAACAAATATTGTATATTAACGCATATATTTGGAATCTAGAAAAATGGTACAGATGAACCTATTTGCAGGGCAGGAATAGAAACGCAGACATAGAGAATGGATGTGTGTACACAGGGGAGGAAGGGGAAGGTGGGATGAATTGGGAGATTAGGTTTGACATAAATGCACTACCATGTGTAAAATAGACAGCTAGTGGGACCTGCTGCATAGCATAGGGAGCTCAGTTCGGTGCTCTGTGATGACCTAGATGGGTGGGATGGGGGGGAGGGAGGTCCAAGAGGGAGGGGATATATGTATATGTATAGCTGATTCACTTTATTGTACAGCAGAAACTAACACACCATTGTAAAGCAATTATACTCCAATTAAAAAAATTATTTATGTGAAAATATTATAAAATATTTTATGCATATAAAATATATAATGACTATTGAAACCAACATAAGTATTTGCCACATCTAAAGAAATAAAACATTACATTACAATTGAAGCTCAGTCTACACCATTCTAGGTTTGCATCTCTTAAGACTTCCCACTCCAAGTAGCAAAGAATCTTAATGTATTATTTTCCTTCCCATATTTAAGAAAATATTTTACTACATGTGTTTGTACCTTCCAAACACACAAATTCCTGTCAGTTTAATCTTTCACCAGTTGGAAATGAGAAATATTTATAATTTCAGGCTTCTCTTGATGTCCTTTCATTCTTGCTTACATATTGACTGATATTTTTGTGAGCCAATGACAGTCTCTTGAGCCAATTGCAATCAATAACAACAAAGGCACACTAGTTACATTCAGTTTCAGAACAAGTTGCTTAAAGGCAGGATTTGTGTGGTATATTATATATCTTCCACATTATGGCAGCCATATTTTGTCAAAGGTTTCACTGCTCTATAACATAAGTAACCCTCTTTTCAACTTCACTACCCAGCCCTGGAATTAATGTCATATATTTGTGTTTGTTGTAGCCAATCTGCACATATAATTCCCAATTTCTTTTACTTTAGTAAAAAAATGACACTTAAAATAACAAATATTTATTTCTTTTCATGGCACTAGATTGGGACAGACTCTGTAAGAAAAAACACAAGTATTTGAAAAATAATGCAATTTTCTTACCACAACAAAATTTGTGTATATCAGTCTTTTTCAAGAACTTGGCTTTGACTGTTGATTTTTTAAAATATGATTTTCTTTTCTATTTCTCTAATTTCTGCTGTTTATATGTTTTTTCTTAAAAATATATTTAATTTGTTTAATTTCTTCAGAATCGACAATCATTAATTTTCAACATTATTTTATAATTTAACCATTTAAAATTATACATTTCTATTTAATTATACTCAACCATTTTTAGGCATTATTTTTTTATCATTATTTAATTCTTAATATTTCCTAATTCTATTGTGATTTCTTCTTTGATTCATAACTTATTTAGAACTAACTGTGTTGAATAATTTCCAAGCACACGGACTCATTTTTTTTTAGTTTTCTCTGTGTTACTGATATCTAAATTAATCTTACTGAGTAGAGGTCAACTGTATGTCTAGCTATCTTCAGTCACCATACACTATTAATAGAATATTATTGACTGTATTCCCCATGTTGTGCATTACATCCCCATGATTTACTTATTTTACAACTGGAAGTTTGTGCCTCTTGATCCCCTACATCCATTTTACTCCTCACCAACCCCTCTCCCTTCTGGCAACCACCGATCTGTTCTTTGTATTTGAGTCTGAGTTTTGCTTTGTTTTGTTTATTTATTCTGTTTTTTAGATTCCACATGTAAGTGAAACCATGTGGTATCAGTCTTTATCTGTCTTTGAAGCCTATTCTTAATAAGATTGTCCTTTTGGCTCTATGGCTCCTGTGGTAGATTTTTTTCCCCCAAATTCTAACTTTGTTCAAGCCCATGCCTTCTCTCATTCTCCTGGGGGAGTCTTCAAAAATGCTACCTTCTAGTCTACTGAAATTAACAAATTCCTCTAGCAGTTCAAATTTTTATTTCAGTTTGTAAGTCTAGTTTCCATGTCCCTCTTTGTTTTTCAATCTTGGTTGTTGATCTTATTTTTAATATCGGAAAATGATTAAAATATTTTTGTATTTAATGTGCTTTTCTATTTATTTTTATGGTGAGAGTTTTTGTTTTGTTTGCTTGGTTTTTGTTTTTTTTTTAGGATACTGTTTCTGTTTTCCAGAAACAGACATTTCACTATTAATTTTCTACTATAGAATATTGAAATAAATTATAAAATATCAGTAAGAGTCAAAATGTCCTCAAATATTAACTGGAATATATATATATATATATATATATATATATATATATTTTTTTTTTAGTGCCAGAGTTCATCTTATAATGCCTCTGCCAGATAATTATCTTTCATTTGTTTAGATACCATGAGAGACCTCCTGTCCCATGGCAGAATATAAATGTTTCAATTGTTTTCCATATATTAAGGCTTAATCTTTGTCCCAGTAAGTTGTTCCTTTGAGCCTCCTACTGTCTGTTTTCGTATATATGAAATTCCTTCAAATTTGAAGTCAGCTTTCATGCCCACAATCCTATTCTGGCAAAACAAGTCATAGACATGTATGTGTCTTTTTTCTTAAGTCGGAAACATTAGCAGCAAATTACAAAAATTATGAGGTATTGTTTTGAGCTTATCACCAAGTCTTTCTTGGGGACCAGGGACAATGACAAAATTGTTGACTCAAAGAATACTGTAAAAAGCAAAGACCAGCATTCTAGAATCATGTTTTAAACATTTTAAAAGCACTTTAAAATAGATCTTACAAAATAGAGCCTCTTAAAAACTCAGTTAAAAAGAACACAAGAGTCTTGTATATTTTGCTAAGATAAGCAAACCAAGGCTCAGATGGAGCAGTGAGATTGAGGAACTCCTTGAAAATGGATGTTCTCCAAGGAAAACTCCTGCAGACAGAAATAAAGAATTGTCAGTAGGAGACTCAAGACTGATCTTAACTGACATTTTAGAGCACAGAAAAAACTGATTTCTAGAATAACCTTAAGAAAGGCATAGAAACAGAAAATAATACATACATGTTTCTCTGAACAGAAGAGAATAATAAAAAAAGGCTGTGTCATTTAAACTGTATGTAATATATGCATTTAGACATTCATAAAGCAAAATTAGTCCTGCATGTAAAGGGGGGCAAAGATGAAGAAAAAAGACAACAAGGAAAATATTTTAAAAGGTAGAGTTTTCTGTGACTTTATTTATTATTTAATATTCAGACTCAGCCTTGCCTGTGGATATTTATGGAGTATGTGTTGGCCGTCATTCAAGGTCCTGCTCTTAGTTCCCCTAGGACCAACTGACTTCAAAATAAATTTAAAAGATGGTTCACACAGTATTTTAAAACATCTGTCAGTATAGAAGTTGAATTTTTCAGATGTCTTATAAGATGCTGAGTATGGTACAGTACATTCACAGTGATTTTGTTTTTATCATCTCTTGTACTTATTTTCATTGATTTACAAAAATATTTATATAGAATGCATTCTTCAAGCACCAGATGCATACTTAATTTTTCTCTCTTCTCCTCCCACCTATGTAATAAAGATAAGCTATCCTATAAAATGGCAAACATATTTTAAAGCTCATTGTGAGAAAATAAACACATATACAATTTAATGGATTGATCTGCAGCCATATTCCCAAGGCATTTTTTTTTTAATTCAGCTTGTAATCAAAGAATATATGTCCCTTGAAATTACCTTCTCTTTAATGACATCTGCAATATCTGAAATATTCCTCTAGTCCTTTCTGGTTTAAATTGCTATAAAGGAATACAATATTAAAGAGCAGATAAAATCATCAAGGATCAAAATTATGGGTTTCATATTGAACTATTCATACTATAGTGTAAACGAGACTTCATTATTGCTATAGACTTTATCTCCTAGCTACTACATCTCTTTATTCTAATTTTCCATTTTTTTCCCCTCTAGAAGACAGTATATCAGCATGGGTTTATATGTAATTAAATGAGCGTTTGTGACTGACAGTATCTACTCATTATTTTAATTTATCAATTAAAATAAATTAATTAACAGGTTTTTTTGATAGTCCATGTTCGTTTATTAGCCAGTCTATGTTTCCTTGTAAGTTGATATCAAGTGAGAACTTAGTATTAGAGATCCCGTGATCATATAAGTTTAGGAAAATTTTCTTTCTTCCTTGAAGATTCATCATGCATTTTTTTTTACATTAAGACAATGAGAACCTTTATCATAAAGATATATATATTTAAAAACTTGTTTAATCCACTGTTTCCTTAATTTATTTGCAATGAAAAACAGATTACTTAGTCCTCTAAAATTTTCCAGACTTGGGAAATGTTGACACATTATAACTAATAAAAACCTAAATTTAAGAAACTACTCATTAAATTAATACCTATATATAATACATAAAATGCATATATGTAAATGTATATACATTTATAAATATAGATATTTTAATTAGTGTGTTATGAGTTAATGCATATGTATAGTGGATTAAGGCACCAGGAAAGAGAAGTATATGTACACAGAAGAGAAAGGAAGACAGCAAATACGGATAAATCCATAAGGTGAAAACTTACTTTAGCTAAGGTTTTTAGGTAATACATTTTCACATGAAAGGCAATGTTCTATGGCTAACAGTGAAATATTAAATATATATATGTTGAATATATATATATATATATGTTGAATATATATATATATATATGTTGAATATATATATATATATATATATATATATATATATATATATATATATTGTATAGGGTAACTTGAGTTTTTCAAGCTTCATATAATGGATCTAGTACACAGATGAAGAGGTGTTGAAGACACCAAAGAAAGGACAATTCTCAGACAACGTTCTTGGTAAGGAAGGGTGTGATCAGATTACAATGCAGGTGGAGGTTCTGGGAAGGAAGAACGTAATTGTGAATGTAGATTGATTTATAAATCTGGTGGTGGAAACCTGCAGAAATTTTCATTTGAGTTTCTGTTTTTTCTATGAGTAAGGAGTTAAATTAATTGACTTCATTAAGGGGATTAGGGAAGGTGGAGCCTTGTAGAGTTCCGAGGAGACTCTGGTAGATTTTAAATCATTCTTGTATATGATGAAGAAGTAAGTTGTCTAGAGAAGGACAGTGAGCCCATAGAGCAAAAATGGGGTCCCAAGCAAGGTTTCCACCATGAATAATAAAGATTTTAATCGGTCCCCTTGTTTTTTTGCTACTGCTCTTCGTAATTTTGGTGAAAGCTTATGCCTCTATCACTGGAAGGGTGGACTCTTCTGTGAGTGTTTCTGGTTTCTGTTTCTGGTTTACTTATAAGATGCTGATCAAATTTGTCCTTTGAAATAAAATAACCTTATACTTACTTAGAAATTGTGGTGAAGTGGGTTGTTTACCGAATTCTCCCACACTTTTAAATATCGACTAGGAAAATTTCTATTTTCTGAATAAGCATGTCTATTCATAATGGGTATTTATAAATTTAAAAGTTTGTGGGCTTGAAATTAACTTCACAGGCCAGTTTTCTTTACACTTGGTGCAAAAAAAAGAATCAGCTACCTCCAAATTGGTAAAAATCTACCTGAGCACGGCCAGAAAGCATTTGAAGAAATAACTATAATTCAAATATCTTTGAAATTTTTAAGATTTATTACTGTATTTATGCATTCACATCCACTATAAAGGTAGTCAACTGAAAGGAAGTTTCCTTTAATCTTTAAAATGTGTCAGATAATTTTGAATAGTCTGCACTTAAGCTATTTTGGTAAAAATGGGTTTTGGGTCAAAAACTTTCAGAATTTTCTTGATGGTAACAGTTGACCCCAATAATCATGCAAAGTTAGTTCCTTGATAAGTCTGCTACCAAAGTAGTTTTGCCAGATAAAATAGAGGATCCACTGTTAAATTTGCATTTCAGGTAAGTAATGAATGAAATTTTACTTTTCAGGTAAGTAATGAATGTATAAATATGTCTCATACCATATTTGGACCATATTTATACTAAAGCAAGATACACTGTTTATCTGAAATGCAAATGTAACTGAGTGTCCTGTATTTTTATTGTGGTAAATTTGTGAACACTTTCCAAAGCCGTATGCATTATATTATAGATAATTTGTAATTGGATTTCAATAGATAAGCATACTTGTGCGCACGCACACACACACACACACACACACACACACACACACACTGCAACTGTTCTTTTATGTGAATAGTCAGTTTACTCACTCTGAGTTCTATGCAGCAAACACTGCCAATACCCTACCTACATACCCTCAACATACCCCAGTGCATGACGAAAGCTTTTTCTTTCAAGCACTCAGGGTTCTCTGCCAAAGGGCTTTTATATATGATCATAGTAAGCCTCTTAGTACAGTGTAAGCCAGAGATGTATGTATTTGAGTGTGCGTGAGACAGAGTGTTTGTGTGTTAGTGATGGCCCTGGAGAGAGCCCTTAATCAATGATGGACAGAGAGTTGGTAGATCAGTAACCCAGCCTCCTTGGTCCAGTTGTCCAGAGTGGCCACTGCACCCACTATTGTATTTTTCTCCCCTTGTTTTACTGATCTAACTCTTTATCCCCTACCTAAGTGATGTTCTCTGAATTTTCAAGAACGAATAACCTTACTCAAAGGTTTGCTCTCAAATCCTTATCTCAGGATTTTTTTCTGTGAAAACCTATACCAAATATTATAATTTTTAAAAAGCCTTATGGTTAGTTTTGAACTCCTCCACTGAGCAGTCTTCCAGAATAATGGCTCCCATCTTGCCTGAGATCCAGTACCTCGGAAACTTGTTAAAGGTGAAGATTTCTGTTCTTGTGTTAGATTTCCTGAATTAGAACCACTGTAGGTGGGACTCAGAACAGAAACTCATATGCATAAAATCCCCTCCCGGCTCCAAATAACTATTATGTGGTTAACCCAGCATCAGGATTTATAGCCACTGTTCTAAGACCTGTTGTCATTGGGATGAAAGGGTTTCTATTTATATTTCTATTAATTAGCTTGTGCAGAAAGTAACCTAACAGTGGGAAATCACTGGTCTCAAGAACAGGATTCTAGCTTTGACTCTGACACTTGCTGTGCAATCTTATGTAAATGTATAAACTCTTTAGGGCTATATTTTCTTATGTATAAAATTTATAGTGTACTCACGCTGTACAATTTCCCTAAGTCACTATTTAATTTAAACTGTCTTTATTGTCAAATTTTCCCTTTGTATTATAATCATAGCTGGGTGGGTTTAAGTGACAGAGAAAAGGAATAATTAATCATCCCCCCTTTCAGAATAGACAATTTGTGTTCTGAGTATTTTATGTTAATCAGAGATCTAACCTTAGGAAAAATTACCATCCATTTGATTATACTTTCTATTCTGAATTGTTCCTCAATCCTGCCATGATTTTTCTTTTTTCTTAAACCTTGATCTTAAGGTTTTTATGTTATATATTTATATTTATATTCATACTTATATATACACATATCTACGTGTGTGTAATGTGCAGTGTGAGTTGATTATATTATTTAATTTCATCAATTATGGCTAATGTGCACATAAAATCATCAATTACAACAAGACCTACTGACAACTTGTATTATTTATATTTTGATACTTCTATTTGAAGCTAATCCTTCACGATCACATTTTCATTCTTATTAATATTGATTGACATTCTTATGGATATCAAAATAGTTTTTTTCAGTTTGTGTTCATCTGCTTTTCTGATGCTTTTCCTTATAAGGTAAGACCAAAGAAAATAGAAGAAGTTTCATATGCCTCTTAACATTTAACAAATTCTAACAGGCACTCCAGTAAATGTAATATGCTCTTTCAGCTTGCAAATTATTTTAGAAAGTAACTAAATCTTTAGTGCCAAATTCTTCTCCAGATGTGCATCATTGAAATTATCATTATCAAGGGAACTCTACGTATTGTGCTTGCTTATTACAGAAGTATATAAATCAGATTACAGGTAGAAGATTTTAAAATATTTCTATATTATAATTTATTATAGAAATTGTAATTTAATTACAATTTATTTAAATGTGACAGAGGCAGTTCTTTACAAGATTTCAAGAGCAGTAAAAGAAAACAAATATAACTTTCTTTGTATTTATTGAAAATATTTGAGTTCTTTCAAAATTCAAAATTGTTAAAGAAGGATGTGTCCTTACCATTAATCTGATGTTAAAATTAAAAATGTGTAGAAATTAAATAAATCATTTAAAAGCAGTTTTCTTCCTTTTTTCAACAGGTCTCTGTAGGGATTTACATTCTTAAAAAACATACTACCTTTTGTAAAAAAGAAAATCTGTGACTTAAGAAAACATCAAACAAAATGGTTAGAAAACATGATTCTTAGTAACTCTGAGCTTTATTTCTTTTTCCTCAATTGATTTTGTACATTGCTTTGAAGTGCCATGTAATTGTATGCTAATTTTAGTAATCGTTATTCAGCAGTGTGATTTTTAATTCCCATCGTGCAAAACTGTGAGCAAATTCGTAAAGGACAAGCATAAGCTTACGAGTCTCTCAGGATGGCCCTAATATTTTTCACACATGGGAGGAGCAACTTCAGTTTTAGCAATTTTTCTGTGACTTTCTGACCTTAAGAATATCATGTAAAGCCAGCATCTTCTGATTCATGATTTATTTTGCCATCTGCCAACCCATGATACCACTCCCCTCCAGCCCAATGGAGTATTAAACATTTCTTTTCTTGAGAAACATGAACTGTCAGTCTATTACACAGATGGGGAAACTAAGGTCTAGGAAAGCTGAGTTGTTTCCTCAGTGTTAAAAAAGAGTATCAATTTACAGAATTAAGGAAAGGATTGGAATTATGTATATCCTTTCTATTATTTTTTCCAGTGTTATCAGTAGAATAGAAGGAGTATAAGATTTTATAAAGTTCCTGGGAATAAAGTCTATTTAAGCAGTAATGTGAGTTCATGTTTGTGCTCAGTAATTAAATTCACTGTAAACTTTAGGAAACATATATTACAGCATCATTTCCAAGGAAGCTGCTTCACAGAGCATAATGGTCCCCGAATCAGAATACAGATAACTTGGGTTCTGTTCTTAACTCCTTTTTTATTAATAAAATAAACTTTGTAATTTAATGATGCCCTACCTACACCTCACAGTGGCTATGCCTATCAGAACAAATCATATGCTTGGGAATCTACTGAAAGTTTTGAATTATTTATTTAAATGTTTATATTAATTGCACTTTATAATTGTTTCTTTGTAGTTTTTTTAGCTTTTTGTTTGTTTCATCTAATTAGATGTCGAGATGATAACAACTAAAGGCTTATTGCAATGCTGAAAGAAATGAACACTTTTCCAGTTGATACCAGAAGAGGTTTCAGAAATCTCACAGCTCCACAAGAAAAAATTATGCATCTTTCATTTTGTTGTATTGTACATATAAATTAGCCCTTTTCCTGAACAGATATCAGGGATCATCACTGCGTTAATCAGAGGAGGAAGAAGAGAAGAAAAAGAAGCAGAAGGATCTGATGGCACATAGGTACATTGGACCCTTCAACTCTGAAAACTGTCTTAGTATGTGAACTTGATGTTCCCAAGCATGTGTGAGTAAAGAACGTACAGTGAAGTTCAAAAGCAGAGGACTAGATGTTTGTTAAAACACTATCCCTGCAAATGTACAACATTGCCAAAATGCAGGGTATTTTAAAGAGTTTAAGCATTATCCAAAATGAATTTATGATAGTGACCTCATAGAGCAGATTACTTGATGTAATGTACATAATGAGATAAATGTGTTGACTAAAAAAGTGGAAGGAGGGATGGAAAAGAAAGAATCGAATCATCTAACATATACATGAATACATGAATAAATGTGTGCATAATGGAAGAAAGAAAAAAGTCTCTTTCTTCTAGAGTATTTACTTTCTAGAGTATTACTATTTATCAGGAGAGTTGTAAGCAGCACTGAAGACTTTAAATAGACAAGAAACCTGAAAATGTTCCCTAACACAGGTTGATGCGTGTGAGAACATGGTAATGAATTTTAAAAAGTATATAAGCTTTGGCTCTCATGGTCGGCCAGTAACACTCTGATGTAACCCTAGGTTAAATCCTACTCTCTCCTGTGGGCTTGAAAGAGTGAAGAAAAGAAATAGTTTCACTTCAGCTCTCCAAGAGGAGTGGTTTGCATTTTGCTACTTTAGTGTATGGTCTAATGATGGGCTGGGAGACCGGAGAGAGCTTTACCGCTAAATCACTTTAGTGAGTTTTGCTTTCTAGCTGCCGCAGAATAAACATGAGGAAGAGAGTCATACTCCAAGCTACTCCGTCACAGACTTTCTTGAATTCGCAACAGGCTATAGATTACCTTAATCTATACTGAGCTGGAAGAGAAGCAATAGAATATCAATCGTATCTTATCAAAGATATTATTATTATAATTTCTATAAACCTTGCTTTTGCACATATCTTATCCCATTCTTTGAGATAACTAATTGTGTGCAAAACACCTGTCCTTACCAAGTTGACTAAGTGTAGCAATTTATAGCATTGTATTCTAGTTCCTGATCATCTGTAATCCAATTTAACATCACATTTTAAGAAATCGCCTGGGAAAAAAATATTTTAATTAGTCCTATGTATGTATGTGTGTTTGTTTGTAAGTAAAACTAAAGAAATAGCTCATTATCAATATTATACATTCTGTTTGATTAGTAAGGCTTGGACCCATGGTGATTTTTGAAAAATCTGGAATTCTAGGAAAACCAAAGGATTTTTTTCCCTCACATAATAATCAATGGTATTTTTAATGGATTGTGGTCAATTAGCCTGACTTTATTGCTTTTTATTTAAAATTATCATGGCTCATTACTAGAAGTGGAGACATATAAAATAATTAAATCAATAAAATTTTATTTAAGTCCTGCCTTTGGAGATAGAGTATTTCTAAACCTGTATAAAATTGTCTTTATTTCAATTTGTCTTAGACGAACTGCTCAGAGGAAATGCTTTGGCCTAAGACTTCAGTTCCAAAATATTGCCCTCATCCAACCATTCCATATTTGTAGAATATGAGATAAGAAATCATATCACAAATACTTTGAAGATTAATTGAGATTATTTACATACAGGAGATGGTATTGATACCCTACATTAAATTCCAATAAATGAATAATTATTGTATGAAATATCTGAATATTAACTCATAAGTGATTGAAGTAAGTGTGGACTTATTTTTACAGCTCTTTCACATTAAATTTTATGCAAGTGTTAAAGATGCTGAAGGACTAAAATGTTTCCACTGACCCTAGCAGGATTCTTGGCCCTTAAATCTTCCTTCTTACCACTCTTGCTAAATCCAGTTTGACCAACTAGCTGATGCTAAAGCCACAGCCTTGGTCTAGCAGACCCTGTACAAGGAACACTCAAGTTCTCTGCTCCTTTTGAAACCTGAACAATTAAAACTGAACTTTAGCTGAGCTTCCCCAGTCTACCATATAAGTGCTTTGAGTTTTCTGAACTATCATTCTGAACTCTTCTTATGCTGTGATATTTCTAATAAAGCCTTGAATGAATGACTTCCACAGATGTTAGAGTCCTCTATTGTCACATTTCCCAGGACAGCATTCTTCTAATTATCTAGTTGTAATTCTTCTGGGGTAACAGACTTGAGAAACTCAAGTAACATCAGAAAGACCCATAACTCCCTTACTATTTGGTCGGCCAACCACATACTTCTGAAAAATGCAGTGAGGAAAAGTGAATCTATTACTTTAGATGTTGATAGATCGAAACTCCTTGACTCCTTAGTCATCCTCTGAATGATAGAGACACCCTTCGTATATACAGACGCTGCTCTATCCCCTGGAATAGTGGTTCTCAAATGTTAGCACACATCTAAATCAGCTGGAGTGTTTCTCAACATCCCCAGAACTTGTGATTCAGTATTTCTAGGGTTGGACCTGAGAATTTACATTCGTAACAAGTTCCCAGGTGATGTTGATGCCGTTGTTGCAGGGAACACATTCACAACCACTACCCTCAAGTAGATTTTACTCGAGAGGAATGCTGAACTAAACTAGAGGAATTTTAGAATTTTCTCCTTTCTGTATTTTTCCTTAACTACTTTATTGGGGGTATGATTGACAAACAAAAGCCTGTACATATTTAATGTAAATATCCGGATGAATTTGAAGATAAGTATACACCATACCATCACCACAATCTACGCCATAAACATCCATCACTTCCAAAAGTTTCTTCCCACCCTCTTTATTTCTTCTTCCTTCTTCTTCTGCCTCTTCCTGCTCCTTTTCTTCTTCTCCTTCTCTCCCTCCTCCTCCTCCTTCCTCTTCTTCTTCTTCTTCTTCCACTTAATAAAAGATCTACCCTCATAGTAAATTTTTAAGTATACAATATAATAAAATTTAAACTATAGGCATTATGCTGCACAGTAGATCTCTAGGACTTATTCTTCTTGCATAACTGAAACTTTGTACCTTTTTTGCTGTTTTTTGGGAAACTTAGTTCAATGAAAAATTTGCATTATGCTCCCATTCTACATTGAGGCAATAGTTAAAAGAACAATACCTATACAGGTTATCTGTGCATCCAAAGAAGGATGAAACACAAATATTTTCAGTAGATGTTAATTACTTAATTATTTAATTAATTACTTACTATAAAATCGTGAAGAGAGTTTTTAAATTATTTGATAATAATTGTTTTTGTGATGTGATTTTTACATAAAAGTATCTTAATTTTATGTATAACCTCATTTTTTAGCTAGAAAGTCCACTACATTTTTCAAAATCAAACTCAGGTAAATGCTGGCAGTTTGCAAAATAAACCATTTTATTTTCAGAGAGCAAACTAACGTTGATTTTATCATGTAAAAGTAAAGCATGTTGAATAAATTAGCTTTTTAAATATAATCAAACCCTAAAATAAGTAAGTAGTATATCAGATGTGGAGTCATTTTCTTGATGTTTAAATCATTTCTGGGTCACTTAAGATAATTTGTGTTATAATACATTTTTGTGTATCTGCTCTTTTAAATAACCTCTTTGAAAATGAATTTACTTTATTTTATATGAAATATGCAGACACAGCTATCATTAGCTAATTGAGGCTAAGTTTCTCTCACTTTGTGAGAATGTAGCTACATATTCTTAGTGAAAAATTAGTCATGTATTTTGCATGAGCTTGAGGAACTGTTGTCCATTCCTTACACACCCTGCTTTATTCTTAAGGATGAATAAATAGCCTTTATTCTCATGAACATTTTATAAGACAAGCATCTACGAGTACATTATTTATTTAAGTTCTCTTGCCCTGTTATACACAATATGAATATTCTATCTCCTAATGGATTTCATGCCAACCTTTCTGTCAGGGTATGCATGTAAGTTCTCAAACTATTCAACAGTGAAAATCAACACAATACTTTTTTCTCAAAATATTATAAATGGACTGCTCTCCAAGGCCTTCTTATTTTACAGATTAAAAAACAAAAACAAAAACAAAAAACACACACACAAGCTGCAGAGAGTTTAAGTTAAGGATTTGCTCAAGCACACAGCATGGTAATACTTATACCAGATCTTAATGCTCCTGCCTCAGGCTTTTTCCCACTTCATTCCACAGTCTACGATGGAACTAATTATTTTTTACCTGAAAAAATACATGTAGTAGTTCTGTTAGTTGGCAACAAACAAACAAACAAAAAAAGCTTGAGCATTTTTTGCTACTCTGTCCTGTAGAATGTACTAATACGTGTGATGATGTTAATGATGTACAAATTGTCATCACAAAAAGAAGTTGCAAATACATGAAAGTTTGAATAGACCAAGCACAGGACAACTTAAACTCCAAAGAGAACAATCATTGTTCTATATTACAAAAATATTTAAAAGAAATTGTGTTATTATTTTACGAGTATATCCAAAGAGGACATTGTATAAATCAGATTCAACAGACTTTTTATCATGTGATCTATTATTTATTAAGCAAAGATGAAGTTCCTTGTCTCTTAATTAATTCTTACATCTGTCCTACACAGTATTTACTATTAATACTTTTTCATATAAGAATAAAGTAAATGTAATTCTCTCTATACCCCATAGGTAGTAAGGTCTGAAGGTAAAATTGGTACCCAGGTGTGCCTGCCTCAAAGCCACATTTAATTATTGTTGTTGCTATTATTATTATTATTACTATTATTTCATGCAAATGTTTCCAGAATGGGCTTCTGAATTTGTAGAAGTGATTAGAGGAATTAAACTTCAGAATGCAGAGTACATTTAACAACCTCTTCTATCCTATCAAGACACAATCTTTTTTTTTAAAATTTCATTTATTTTTTGGCTGCGTTGGGTCTTCGTTGCTGCCTGTGGGTTTTCTCTCTTTGCGGCGAGTGGGGGCTATTCTTTCTTGCAATGCACGGGCTCCCCATTGCAGTGGCTTCTCTTGTTGCAGAGCACAGGCTCTAGGCATGCAGGCTTCAGTAGTTGCAGCACGTGGGTTCAGTAGTTGTGGCGCACGGGCTTAGTTGCTCCATGGCATGTGGGATCTTCCCGGGCCAGGGATAGAACCTGTGTCCCCTGCGTTGGCAGGTGGATTTCAAGACACAGTCTTTAAAGGGTTAACTAGACACGTTTAATATTTGAAAAGCAAATTCATGTCAAAAATTATTTTTGTACATTATGTGTTTTTTCTAGAAGTTCAAATATTCTTCATGTAACCTGGTGTATAAATCTAAATTCATTATGGTACATTGGTAGCAATGCCTCTTTTGAATGGCAGGCTTGATGTCTGTTTGTCTTTAATATTAAGAATCACTGCAATATATCTGGGCAGTGTATGATGGAAATAAATGAAGATGACCCTAGTGAGAACAAGCAAAAGTTATTTGTTCAGAGCTTGCTATAGCAAGGGAGTTGGCCACCACTATTTGCATTTGTCAGAGACACAAAGCAGGAAGAGGAATTGGAGAATTTTATTGTGGAAAAAAAGGGAAGGCTTCAGGTGTGCCCTGATTGGAGGCTGTTAGCATGGGGAAAGGGGAGGCTGTTAACTAGAAGTGGGGAAGCTTATGTGATGGGTTGGGGGAACACATTTGGCTTTCTCTTGTTGGCCCTAAATTGCAAGTGGGGGTAGGGAATAGATTAGGGAAGCTGGCAGTTATTGACCAAGCCTTGAGCATTTGGGGCTGATTGATGCTCATTAAATTTATTTTGTAAATTCAAATTCATCCCTCCATGTCCCTTCAGCTCTCTTTTGTATCTGGTCATCATTTTCTCCTTTTTGTTAACCTCATTCTTTGTAAGTATTTCTAAGTTCCTTTTTCTGGTTCACTAATTCCTTCTCCAGCTCTATCAAACTTGCTGCTTAATCTGCCCATTGAGTTTTCATGTCAATCACTATATTTTTGTATTGGTAAAATTTCTATTTGGCAAGTTTTCTTGTTTTATTTTTCAATTTTCATGGTGTTATTCTCTTTCCTCTTAATTTTAATCTTTCTTTTGTCATTTCACACATTTTAAAAAACCAACGTATAGTGTATATCAACCTGTTCTAATATCCAAATTCCTAGGTTAGTGAGTCTCTTCTTTTGAACTTTATTATCTTTTTCTGGTAGATTATTTCTTTTAAGATTTCATAACTTTTATTGTAATCTCCTCATTGGCTAAATGGATTCTGTTTGGTTCCTGGTGGCATTCTCTTGCTGTTTGAAATATGGATATATTCCTGAAGATCAATTTTGGCATTTACTTTGGTTCCAAATGCTTCACTGAACGATGACTAGTTGTATGTTTAGTTCTGTTATTGTTAGTTTAATTTCATCTTATATCCAGTGATAAGAAAATATTTCCTATAAATCAACTTTATTTTTCATGGTACAGGCTGGTTTGTGAAGTTTCACAATTAGCCCTTATTTGGAATACCAAGCCCTTCTGGCAATCCAACTTAGGCTAGGCGCTCAATTCCAACCCCCTCCTCGGTGTTGGTAGAAGACCATATCTCCTTTCCTGTGCAGCCATGAAATCCAGTTCTGCAGCCTTCAGAGACTATATTTGGCTATGATATCTTTCTGGCTATCTTAACAACTGGATATGTGTTAGGTGGATTTATTGTTCTGCCTGTATATTTTTTTCTCTATTTTTATCAGCTGTTGGTTGTTTTACTTTATGTCTAGTTTATTTATAATTATGTGTGTGCACATGGGTGTGTGATTCACTCAGTTACCACTACAGATATGTCCACATCAACCTGTGACTAATTTCACTTAAATACTTTACCTAAATCCCAGATCCCTTTCTGCACTGACTTTGTGTTTAAGCCTAATTCAATGTTGAAAGTCATATGTTATATTTCCCTTCCTCTGGTTTGCACTTTGGCTTATATTGTACTTGTGTTTACATTAATTTATTATTTCTTATGAAATAGAGGGCCAGTTCTCATCAAGTATTTGGGCTTTCTTTCCATACTGTAAGTTTCTGCTGGGAATTGGCAGTGTAGCCATTGACTACATTTCCAAAACATCGTGACATCTAAGTGAGGCCAAGGGATAGAATATGGGACAATAAAATGTGACAGAAATGATGCATATTTTTCTTGATTGGCTAAATAAAATATTCTTTGTAATACTCCATTTATCACTTCCCTTATCTACTCACTGGATGTAGAGATTTGTTATGATTCAGATAAAAGTAGATTCATAACACAGAAGAACCTGGGTTCTTGAATATCCACATGGAATACTTTGGGTTAGAAACTTCTCCATGAAGCTGTGTGAGAGAAACATATTTTTATATTAAAATATTAAGAATCCAAGGCATATATTGCAGATTTTTATACAACTTTAAATATTTTAAATTATTTGACCCTGTGATGACTGTTTCAAATTGTTAGTTCTCATGGGATTTTGGAGAATAAACAGAAATTTTCACATTCCATGTCATTGATTATCTGTATTAATTCTCTAGTTCTATTATCCTGATTCTTCTTTTCCTGCATTTTTGTTAATGTTGATTGTTTTCCACCACTGACTTATCTACTTCCTACGTAAAGTGTGACTCAAGACTCAGGGCCTTGGGTCTTAAATCATTCTGTTCTTTTTTCATGAGAGTAGCTACCATTAGAGATGTTGTTTCTAAACTGATTGTTTCAAAATTTAAATCTCTATTTTCAACTATGTAATATTTTCCACTAAATAATCCAATTTGAATGCTGCAAGTTTACACAGAAAACTTTCTTAAAATCAGCATTTAGTATTTACCCACCAAATCACTTTGCCTTAGAAATCCCCAATTCTCTCAGGAATACCATAACTATTGTAATAACACAGGCTAGCAATCTCAAATTTAACATTTAAAAATATTCAATTAGAATATAAAAATATTAATTCCATAATAATACTATGGTTTCAATCTGAGATTCAATCTCCATTATCACTTTAGTGGTTCAAACAAATTCCAAATTCAATACATACAAAGTGAATTCACCCTTTGAATCACTGCTCCTCCACTGTCTTCTATTAATATAAATAGAGCCATGGTATGACCAGTTTCCAAGTTGGAAACCAAGGAGTCACTATGAACATTTTTTCTCATTAATATGAAAAATCCAACTAATCATTGGAACTCTACATTCTATTTTTGAGCGTCTTTTGAATCTATCCACTTGACTCCATCCCCATCTGTGCAATGCACTTTATCACTATAGTCATCATGCAGTATTGTAATGTTCATTTAATGGGTGTGTTCTTTGTGACTGTGTAAGTTTTTTTAGGGTAAAGGCCATGACTACTATCAAAAAAATTCTATCACCAGAACTTATCACATTGTCTCAAATACAATAGATCAGTAACTGTTTGTTAAATTAATGCTATTCACCAGTGCTACCCTTTTTAAGGGCTATCTCTGTTTTGGAGGAGTGTTCTAGGTGTTACAAGGGTCTACAGATAGCCATTAACACATCCTAGGAAAGCCATATTGGCCATGTAATTTATCAGTGAAATTGAACATGAGTGCCACTGTCACACTCTAACGGAGTCTGTAAGAGGAGTGTGTGACAGAGTGTTCTCTCTGTCTCCATATTGGCCATGTTCCAGATAGAAGCTGCTTCGTCAGCTTGAAAGTGGAAAAAAAAACAATACGGGGCAGATCCATGATGAAAATGGAGCATGGGAGAAATAAGTTGTCATAAGCCATTGTAATTTAGGTGATCCTTTGTAGCCTCGTCATGGCTAGTCTAAGCTGACAGACACTGGCCAATCTGTTAACTATTTCTTCTCACTTTGATCTTATTGCATTCCCATTCTAGTTTAATCTCTCTCTCTCTTTCTCTCTCTACACATACATATATACACACACACAAAGTGTAATGCCTTCTGTTATAGTCTATACACTCCGTATCAGAATAGTGTTTTATCCTATATATTTATAAAATAAAATATATAGGATAAAATGTAACTAATGGTATTGATGTACAATTATTAAAATATAAGAAACATTTACTTTGCATATTTATACATTACATATACATACATATATATACACATACATATATATACACATACATATACATGTACATAATCTATACATGTAATTCTTTGGTGTGACGTTGTCACCAAAAAGAATGATAAATATTTCTCTTATATTACTTGCAGATATCATTACATGAAAATTATAGTAGTTATTAGACCTGCCATCAAATCTTATTATTCCATACAGATTACCACTAAGGATTTTACCTATGTTCTTATTTAAAAGAAAATGCTACTTCTCAGTTAGAGGTCAGTAAAACCAAGGAAAAACATTTTTCTCACCCAAGTTTGAAGGAACTTTGAGTTCTATCATACCCAAGCAGATCTGTGTCCTAAAAATAAATTACTCCTGAAATAATAGAAATTACACTCTCAAGGAAAGCACAGTGTAGAGGCCATAACCATAACTCTGAGATTCTTTTTAGAACAGGAATCCTAAAAGACTGGTTGTGATTTATTTTTCTTTATAATTATGCATAAATTAGAAAATGTCTATTATATAAAACTATTTTTTAATAATGTTAAAAAGAATAAGGACAAACTATCTTAAAACTCATTAAAATAATTTCTTCAGAACTTTTGAAACGTTGCCAAATTAAGATGATAAAGTAGGTTTAATATTTAAAACCTAAGAAAAAATTAAAAATAGGCAATGAACATAACATTAATTTTTAAAAGTGAGCATATGTTCCTGAGACAGATACAGTGCTGAGCTCCTGTCTATTTCACAGCAGCGTATTATTCATCAGCTCTTGAAAGCACTAACCCTGCCATGGACTTATCACATCTAATATATTAAGGATATTGAATTGAGTCTGTATTCAGCTTGAGAGCACACAGGTGTACATGCGTGGACAGTGGGTAATGTGCAAGAAATAAATTCAAAAGCACTCCCTTTACTATATGTACTTTAAAAAGTATTAAAATCTCACTCAGTTTTCTTTCATATACGTGTGGGAATGAAAAGCTTATGTTTCATATACAATGAAATCTATTATTCTTTGATGATTTTTCTTAAAATGGTTTACCATAGTCTTCTACCCTGAAACATTGTTATTTTCATTTTATATTTCAAAAATTTCTGCTTTTCACCATTGAGTATGATGTTAGCTCTAGGTTTGTCATTTATTATGTTGAGGTATGTTCCCTCTATGTCTACTTTCTGGAGAGTTTTTATCATTAATGGGTATGGAATTTTGTCAAAAGCTTTTCCTGCATCTATTTGAGATGATCATATGTTTTTTTTTTTTATTTTTCAATTTGTTGATGTGGTGTATCACACTGATTGATTTGAGGATACTGAAAAATCCTTGCATCCCTGGGATAAATCTCACTTGATCCTGGTGTATGATCCTTTTAATGTATTGTTGTATTTGGATTGCTAGTATTTTGTTTGAGGATTTTTGAGTCTATGTTCATTAGTGAAAATGGCAGGTAATTTTCTTTCTTGTGGTATCTTTGGCTGGCTTTTGTATCAGGGAGATGGTGGCCTCATAGAATGAGTCTGGGAGTATTTCTTTCTCTGCAATTTTTTGGAATAGTTTCAGAAGGATAGGTGTTAACTCTTCTCTAAATGTTTGATAGATTTCACCTGTGAAGACATCTGGTCCTGGACTTTTGTTTGTTGGGAGGTTTTTTTTTTTTAATCACAGTTTCCATTTTATTACTTGTGATCGGTCTGTTTATATTTTCTATTTCTTCCTGGTTCAGTCTTGGAAGGTTGCACCTTTCTAAAGGTTTGTCCATTTCTTCCAGGTTGTCCATTTGCTTGACATATAGTTGCTTGTAGTAGCCTCTTATGATCCTTTGTATTTCTTTTATGTCCGTTGTAACTTTTCTTTTTTCATTTCTAATTTTATTGATTTGAGCCCTTTCCCTTTTTCTCTCGATGAATCTGGCTAAAGGTTTATCAATTTTATCTTTTCAGAGAAACAGCTCTTAGTTTCATTGATCTTTTCTATTGTTTTCTTGGACTCTATGTCATTTATTTCTGCTCTGATCTTTATGATTTCTTTCCTTCTGCTAACTTTGGGTTTTGTTTGTTCTTCTTTCTCTAGTTGCTTTAGGTGTAAGGTTAAGTTGTTTATTTGTGATTTTTCTTATTTTTGGAGGTAAGATTGTATTGCTATAAACTTCCCTCTTAGAACTGCTTTTGCTGCATTCCATAGGTTTTGGATCATTTTGCTTTCATTTTCATTTGTCTCTAGGTATTTTTTGATTTCCTCTTTGATTTCTTCAGTGGCCCATTAATTTTTTAGTAGAAATAAAAACAAAAATAAACAAATGAGACCTAATTAAACTCAAAAGCTTTTGCACAGCAAATGAAACCACAACAAAATGAAAAGACAACCCAGAGAATGGGAGAAAATATTAACAAATGATGTGACCAACAAGGGATGTCTCCAAAATTTACAAAGAGCCTCATGTGTCTCAATATCCAAAGAACAAACCACCCAATCAAAAAATGGGCAGAAGACCTAAATAGACGTTTCTCCAAAGAAGACATGCAGATGGCCAAGAGGCACATGAAAAGATGCTCAACATAGCTAATTATTAGATAAATGCAAATCAAAACTCCAATGAGATAGCACCTCACACCAGTCAGAATGGCCATCATCAAAAGAACCTACAAATAATAAATGCTGGAGAAGGTGTGCAGAAGGTAGGACCCTCCTACCCTGTTGGTGGGAATGTAAATTGGTGCAGCCACTATGGAGAGCAGTATAGAGGTTCCTTAAAAAACTAAAAATAGAGCTGCCATATGATCCTGCAATCTCACTCCTGGGCATATATCCAGAGGAAAACATGGTTCAAAAGGATACATGCACCCCAATGTTCACTGCAACACTGTTTACAATAGCCAAGACATGGAAGCAACCTAAATGTCCACGGACAGAGGAATAGATAAAGAAGATGGGGTATATATATATATATATATATATATATATGTATATATATGTGTATATATATATATATATATATATATATATACATATACATACAGTGGAATATTACTCAGCCATTAAAAAGAATTAAATAATGCCATTTGCAGCAACATGGGTGGACAAGGAGATTATCATACTAAATGAAGTAAGTCATACAGAGAAGGACAAATATCATATTATATCACTTATATGGAGAGTATTTTTAAAAATCGTACAGATGAACTCATTTACAAAACAGAAACAGACTCACGGACTTAGAGAATAAACTTACAGTTACCAGTGGGGGAAGGGTGGGAGGGAGGGATAGATTGGGAGTTTGGGATTGACATGTACACACTGATGTATTTAAAATAGATAACCAACAAGGACCTACTGTTAAAAAAGAAATTCCAAAAAACAAGAGTGATAGGAAATTTATTCTTAAATAAACTAAGCCAACTGCAATCTGAGAAACTAAAACTGAATTTAAGTTTGTATATATGTGTATTTCTAAACACTAAATATATGTATATGTGTATATATATATACTTATATGAATATATATGTGTATACACACATATATATATATGCAATGCCTATGTATGATTTTGTATGTTGTATATTATGTATATATATATGTATTATATATTTAAATGTATAGTGTTTTGTGTATGTATCTATATATTAGATTAAAAGTACCTAATTTTAAGTGGCAACTGTGCTCTTAGAAACAGACTTGAATTTGGAGAGTCATTTGGGAGAATGTTGAAGTTCTTCATAATTTTTCCTTGTCTTTATTTTATGTTTTTTTACTTTGAATGTCATACTTTACAAAATATGATGGCATCACTGTAAATTGCACCACTTTTTCTTTTACCTCTAATGAAGAAAACATATTAACAGTTAAAACATGACACAATGTTTTTCTTCAATTATCTTTCCAGCCCGTCATTGTTGTGAATTGCACTGATATGAAAGATCTTGCAATTTCCTATGCCCTCAGTTGCATTTCACATCATGTGACAAGCAATCCTTTTGTAACCCAGCTTCATTTATACGTTTGTATTTTCCATTCTTAGGTTCCACAAAACACTCAATTTATACTTTGCAAGGAAATAAGAAATTGCAGTCTTTCCTCCAACCATAAATATTTGTTTCAATATTGTCTAAATTTGTGCCACTATCTTTATTTCCAATGCAATGATCCTCTCTTCTAGTTTCCTTCTAGAGATATATAAAAGTCGCTTTTGTTTTCAAACTATATTGTAGTCTTTTTGAAGACATTTAGAGGTAATTAATTCCAAACATGTAGTGTCAATAATGTAAATGAATTAACTGTAAATACGACTACTTGGACAGCTATGACTCCATCTCTATATGACCAGGAAATGACATGTTTGTCATGATTGCTTCATGGCTAACAGCAATGATAGTTCCATGAAAATTCAACTTCCTTAAGAACCTGAGAGCCTACTTTTAAAAGAGAAAAAAAACATCCTTCTGAGACTATGCCAAACAGAGAGCTAGGGTTATTACCACTTTTAATGTTTCCTTAGTTAGATGCTAAATTGAAACACAAGTACCCAAAAGGGAAAATGGTATATCTGTTTTTAGTACATACCTATTATCCTTTGACAGTAGCACATTTTGGAGTAGGAAATTAACAAAAAAAAACCTGTAGAAAATGGCTAAAATGATCCCTCTGACCATTCAGATAGCATTCAAAAGATTGCATATCAAAAGCAGTTCCAGTTGCTATAGTTCCTACTGATTATTTAACTACTTAAAGGAGAAATGTTTGAACCAATAATCTTTAAATGCAGCAGGAGTGTTAGCTTTTATAGTTGTCTTTTTAAAAACCTAACAAGAAAATAAATACATTTAAGAGCTTAAAATAGAATATGTGTGTTCTATAATCTAATTAAGCAGCAACTCTCCATCTTTACTCCTTTGGAATTTGTAAGCTGTTTACATCCCCAAAATACTCTAGAAACAGGAGGTTTCCAGCTCAGTAGGGGAAGAATGGATCCCCTGAGGAAAGGATTTCTACCAGAAGGGGTAATGGGGCTATTAAGGCAGAAATAGTAGGTCTCTACTAGACCTTAACAAATACTGCAAAATGTTTACTCAATTCTCTGTTGATGAATAATCTTTATTTTCTTATTTCTTCCTATTATACACAATCATCTTTGGGTACTTGTGGGTTTTTGTTTGTTTGTGTTTTGTTTTTTTGTATTATTTCCAAAAGTAAAGTTGCTATTTCAATGAGAGTTAGGGTTTTTTTAATGGATTTGTAAGGGTTTTTATGAATATTATCAAAATTCTTTTCACAAACGGTGAAATATTTTCTCATCATTTCAAATATGTGTTCGCATGGGTTCTGTTATTTATATTTGTTAGGGTTCAGTGTAAGATGATATAGTAAAAAGGTTTCAAAATGTCATAGCTTAACTGAGGGTGAGTTATTTTTCTCTCATATGAGAGGTGAACAGAGAGTCCAGGGTTGATGGGGTGGTGCTTCATTTCCACAAATATGGCCTCATCTTCAAGTTTAAGACACTGTTCCATTTCCTTCCATTTCCCAGGCATCAGGAAGAAAGAGGAAGAAAACAGGAAAACATAAACCTATGAAAACATGATCCATAGGCATAACTTTTGCTTGCTTTTAATTGTCCAGATATTAGTTATATTGTCACACCCAGCTGTAAGGGGTGCAAAAAATATAGACTCCAGCTGTGTCCATGCGCTGAGCTAAAACTGATGGGGCATAATCTTAAACACCTTCTAATTCAAATGTTTACTGTTTCTCATACAGTGTTTAAATAGCTCTTTATTTATAAAATGTCCTTACCGTATATCTTTGGATGAATTGTTTTATAACTTGTTTTTTATGGTTTTGTTTATGTATTCTTCCCATAATGAAAGTTTTTGCTATTAATACTATAATTTAGTTGAACATTATATGTATGCATTTATGAATGTATTTAGTCTTTGTGCATGTCTTTAGAATTCATGCTTAGAAACTCTACATCTTCTTCCATGTCCTAAAGATGTTCAATTACTTCCCTTTTAGAATTTCTGTGTGTTGAAATTTTTGCATTTAAATATTTGACTCATAGGATTAGTTTTAATCAATTAAAAAGTTAAGGAGATAGTTTATTTTTTTCTTTTAACAAACTAATCCATTTGACCTAACAAGACACAAAAACTGCCCATGCTGATATAAATTGGCTAAATAGATATATCTTAATAGATAGATAGATAGATAGATCAATAGATAGATAATACATAGAGATTAGTTTTTTAAATCTATTGTTATAACAAAAAGATGTAACACAAATTACCCTTATAAAATTGAGCTTTTCCACATGGTTGTTATTCCACATGAATTTTAGATTCAGATTACTAAATTCAAATTAACAAAAGTACAATTTATTTTGTGTTCATGTTTCCTAAGTATACATTTAACATGGGAGGAAGGATGATATTTAGTATTAAAAAACCTTCCTACTTAGGAAAATACCGTGCCCATCATTTATTCTTGGTGTCTTTTATATCTTACAGTAGAACTGTTCTTGCAAAGTAAGACCTCTAAGTTATTAAGGGGAGAATTTTAATATTGAAATAAAAGGAATTCCAGAAAATGATAGAGTAATATACAGATTGACATTAGTTAATATTATTCTAATTTGTGTGTCTACAGATTTAAAAGTGCAATTTTTTCCTATTATTTCCGTGTTGCTATTCTCAGTAAATAATCAACTGCTCAAAAGCCACTAATAGTATTTCTGCGGAATACATTGGCTTAGGCTCACCAATAGAACTCTCTCTATATCTTCTATATTTCTGCTAGTGTGATTCATGTATTCCACTAATATCCAATTTGTGGAGATAACACTTCATCTATGGTTGCAGCCCCCTCATGTACTCATAACGTAAGGTTGTTATACAGCTGATTAAGGGGAGGAATCCCTTTGAATAGAGACTCACATACTCTTCTTTGGAGGAAGGAGAAGCCAGCAAATCTGGACACTTAATGACCAGGGCCAGTGATCCTGCCTCAGACCCCCGCCTGGCTTGCCAGCCTACCACCATCTGGGAGACTCAGCAAATATCCCTACACAGCTGCCCAGGAATCTAATTGCCTTATATTGGGTCTGGTCGATCTGGGTTTATTCTGAGTCATGCTGGCAAATAGTAAATTATTCCCAGACAATTAATATGATTCAGGAACTTGAAGGAAATAGAACAAAAGACCAAAATATCAGAATATGTGCCTACTTACTTCTTGGGTAGGCCTAACGGTGAAAACAAACAGAAGAGAATAAAATACATGTACATAATACACAGTTTAATGCACTTGAAAAATTTAAAGAAGAAATGATATGTGAATAAGAAAAGGGTCATGTAATTAAAACAATCAAAAAAGCGTTAAATATAAGTAATTTGGCAAGTAGTGAAAAATAGAATAGATACTGCTAAAAAAAGATTAGTAATCTACACTATAAACCCTTGGAACTGTATCAGATCCTATGGCAAATGAGTAAAAAATCAAAAATTAAATTATATCGATAAATCTAAGAGACATGGGATATAGGGCCAGGAATTTTAATATTGAAATAAAACGAATCTTAGAATAAGACAGAGCAGCAGTCAGAGAAGAAATAAATTAGAAGAAATGCATTTCTCACAAACGAAGAATGCACGTTTTAAAACTGAGTGTGCTTACTGAAGACTGAGTAGAATCAATGGAAGAAATATAAGGAAGACTGGCTTCTGGCTGCTGTCGAGATGGCAACCAGCACTAGGTGTTAATTTCAACCCTGGGGAAACTACCTAGCAAAGGAAAGGCATTGATCTAAGGAATGAATGAGAAACTATGTTTTGGAAGAAAATAAATGATTTTTTAAAAAATCACCAGTGTGTGTGCATACCCTGAAACATACCACATGGCTTGGGAGATCTGAGATAAGTGAGAAGATCAGCAAGAGAAGTGATTTTATTTTTCACTTTTTCCAATCCATCTTACCTAAAGTCTCTTTCAACAAATAGCTGGACTGAATGGTTTGCCTGAATTACAATGTGTGTAATAAATAAACAGAACCTCTGTGGAGCTTATAATCTATACCAGAAGGAAAAAAAGAAAAAAAAAAAAAGAGAAAGAAAAAAATGAGAAAAGCAAAATCACAGCCAAAAGAAAGAAAATCTACACAGAAATAAGCAGGACATATATAGAATAAAGAAGAAAGCAACATATAAGATATCTAGATCAAGAGATAAAACAGACACAAAACATGTAAGAGATTAGTTAATAAGACATTAGAAAACAGAAGAGAGATGATAGTGATAAATAGAATGAAATAAATAAATTCAGTTATGTTAGAAAAAGAAAATAAAAACAGACAGATGAAAAACATTCAGACACACTTAAGGATATATTTAAGGGAAAAAAATCAGGAAAAACAAGATGCAAAGAAGAGCAAAAAACTACAAGCAAAATAGAAAATTAAAAAATATAGACGGTAGACAAAAGCTAAAATTATTTTGTATTTTTGTGAAACATAATAGAAGAAATGAAGTAAAAATACAGCCCAAGATCTAATAAATGAGAATTGGTTAAAGTAAGACATAAATCAACAAAAAAAGTACAATGTAGAACCCAGGGAAATTTGCTGCCTAATATGCAGAGTCATAACTAAATCTAAGTGTCTATTAAAAAATAATGATGAGAACCCTGGCAGAGGAGAAATTTTAAAGATTAAAATACACCGTCAATATGTATTGCTAAATAGTCTTTACATACTCAAAAATGTAGCATCCAAGATAATAAATCGAACAAGGGATTAATAAAAGAGAATTTCAAAGAAGAACAATAGTAGAGCACTTTATTTTTCTCATAACATGACAATCATATAGATGAAGAAATAGGGCCCTAAATGACCTAAATAAATTAATTGGCAAGGCATATTACATAACCATATCCCACAGATATATGTGATATCTCCGTATAATTTGGTGAATAAATATATGCACACACATTTCAAAATCTACTCAAAATACTTGCTCCATTTGCATGTGCCTCTGGAGACGGACACAAAATTTAAGTATACTATAAGTAAATCTCAGTAAAAATCTGTAAAATTAAATGTATATTTATATATGATTATACTCTGATCTCAAAGAAATTAAACTTGAAATTAGTAACAAAAACAAATCCTCTCACTTGTAAATCAATAAACATGAATAAAACTCTCTTACAACTAATGCTTGAATAAATCAATAATCAAAGCAAATACATTCTAGAATATAGCACTGATGTGAATATTATTCATTAAAGCCAACAGTTTAAATGATCCTCAGAATAAAATTCACAGCATCAACTTCTAATATTATTTTAAAAAAAGGAACAACTTTAAAAAATGAACCTAAGCATTAAGATAAAAAGACATATTAACCCATTGTTGGTCTCATCATTTGCAAATATTTTCTCCCATTCCACAGATGTCTTTTTGTTTTATTCATGGTTTCCACTGCTGTGCAAAAGCTTTTAAGTTTGATTAGATCTCATTTGTTTATTTTTGCTTCTATTTCTTTTGCTTTGTCTGGAAAAAATGGAAACAAGAATTCGAAAAGATACATGCACCCCAATGTTCATAACAGCACTATTTACAATAGTCAAGACATGAAAGCAATCCAAGTGCCCATCAACAGACAATGACTTTATATATATATATATATATATATTATAATATATATATATGGAATGGAATTTTACTCAGCCATAAAAGAGAATGAAACTCTGCCATTTGCAGCAACGTCGATGAACCTAGAAAATATTATGCTTAGTGAAGAAAATCAGACAAAGACAAATATGAAATGATAGCATTTACATGTAGAATCTAAAAAGTAATACAAATGAATCTACATACAAAACAGAGACAGACTCACAGACATAGAAAACAAATTTATGGTTACAAAAGGGGAAGGGGGGAGGGATAAATAAGGAGTATGGATTTAACAGATACAAAATACCATACCTAAGATAGATAAGCAATAAGGATTTAATATATAGCACAGAGAATTATACTCAATATCTTATGATAACCTATAATGAAATACAATCTGAAAAAAAAACCAAAACTGAATCCTTATGCTGTACACCTGAAACTAAAACAATATAGTAAATCAACGATCCTTCATTTAAAAGAAGATTAAAAAAAGAAATAGAACCACAAAATGAATCTAAATGGAAAAAGGGATTAAAAATAACATCTCTAAGTTGATTAGAACATATACTTAAGTATAGAACTAACCAAAACAAGATCTTGATTTTTGAAAAAAACCACAAACTAAATCAACAAAATAAAAAAAAAACAAAACAAAACACTAGCAGTTACATTTTGAATTATCCGAAACTAATAACATGATTGGAACTATAATAATAGATACAAAAGAAAGTAAAATAAGGAAATACTTTTCTCAATCACATGCAAATAATTTTGACCACTTGGACAAGTTGACTAAAATTTTTTAAGAAAGGTTATAAGAGTAATAATAATAACTGTGATTCGGGATTACTACATAGATGTAGGCACGTCAAATCTGGCACAAATGTTGCAGCCTGAGCACCTTCGCCTCTCTCATCAAGGATTCCCACACCTCCCAGGAAGGAGAGTCTGCTTTTGCCAAAGGGCAGAGCACTATCTAGCTTCAGCCAGTTTAACTCTGGGGGAGTTCTAAAATTGGAACCATCAATTGCCATAGAATAAGTGTAAAATAACCTAAATATTGAAAGAAGAGTGGGTAGAATAACCACGACAACTGGATAACAGCCCACCTTTAAAGACATTTTAAAACTTAGAAACATGTAAAAATGTCATGAAATCTGTAGTTTAAATCATAGAAAGAAATGTCTATACTATATACTTACAATCAATTTTAGGATGCTGACCTGTTGAAGTCCTATCAGTTTTGATAATAGAGATGATAATATCAATTGAAAAGCGTAAATACAGTGATTTTCAAAATTATTTTAGAACAGAGTAAATAAAGTTATGATAAAAGTAGCTGTGCATGAAGTCATCAGAAATTTGGGTAAATTAAAACATATATCAATATATAGGTTTATCTAGTTCTCCAGATTAGGGATCAGAACCTCTTTAAAGAACTAGATAGTAAATACTTTCAACTGTGTGGGCCATAAGATCTGTGTCAGCTTCTTGATTTTGTGTGAAGGCAGCCATAGAAAACTAACAACAAACAAACAAATGAGCATGGCTGTGCTCCCATAAACTTCCTTTACAAAAACAGTGAGTTAGAGAAGGCTCCTAGGCAGTTTTCTGAACCATGGTCTAGATCATATATGAGGCTGTAGGAGGAAAATGTGCTGATAAAAAACAAACAAACAAAAACTAAAATTCATAAAATTGGCCAAAATTTTTAAAGACATTGTTAATTTTTTTAACCTGTACTTTGTTTAATTCGCAATAACATTTTAAGATGCATATTATAAGATGGAAAAACATTCCATTCCATTCCATTTTTATTTTCATTTTACAAATAAAGATCCTTATTGGTTATGGCAATTTCCTCCAGGCCACAGTGTCATAAATGATGGGTCTATATTTGGAATAAGATTGTCTGACTCCATTATAGCAGGTAAATAATGTTAAATAATTAAAACCATTGGACACAACCCCAATTTACCTACGCGGGACAGTTTCAGAAATGAAAAGGAGATACTGAACTTTACCTCAAAAAATGTATCACCACTTAAATGCAAATTTCATTAAAATAAAATTATTCATGCTAAAATAGTCACTTGATAAAAATATTTGAGAAGAGGAAGTTCATTTTCCCAACCAATAGATGTTAATAAAAAGCTGATTTTTTTTTCTTCATGTTTGATAAGCTCCTTTAGGATTTTAGGGCTTAGGAGAGATCAAATATTAGGAAACTACCACTGACATAACCTGGAGTTTACATAGCTTTTCTCTCTCAAGAAATATATTCACGAATGTGTATGAAATCATTGAATTTACTGATTATTGAAAAAGGGAAAAGTGATTTTCAACAAAGATAAATATTCTCTTTATTTGCTCCATAACACAATTTTAGTCTATGCACATGGGACAAGGTTGATTGCTCTTGAGTTAGACTTCCCTTACAGCTCTAATATGTTATTACATATTTACAAACTTTAAAGATATTAACTAGTATTGCTTACCTTGCTTTAGGCTGGATAATTAATGCTTACATTTTATTTCCACTTAAATTTATTAAACGCTATTGGTGATGCTCACTTAGCCTATGTGTTTTAAAACTGTGCTACTTATAACATTTAAATAGGCATTCAAGAAGTCAGTAGTTTTATTATCTCAAAGGGAAATCTGTACAATATGATATACAAGAAGTGCAGGGATGAGGGCAAATCACTGAGCGCTTTAGGCCTGAAGATACTTGTAATGTTGAAAGTGAAATAACTTCAAGTTTGAAGTTGTTCTTAAAGATTTTCTACTCTAATGACTATTAAGTACTTTTAAAATAGTTTGCCTAACAGGCATTCAGGCTACCCTAGCATACAACCAGTAAAAGAAAACCATTTCCATATGAAGTCATGGCATTTTCAGAAAGCTCTCATTTTCCTTATTTTGAGCTGTATTTGTCTTCTAGAAATGTGTTAACTTGTTGCCGTGTCTATCAGTTTAGATTATATAAAATAATTTACTCTTCATATTTTTAAATGCTGTTCACACGAGCTCCTAAATCTTGGTTTCTTGTCAATAATTCAGTGTCCCTTAGTTGTTCCTCATATAGCAAATAGATCTTCCTTAGAAACGCTACAGATTTTTTTTTATACTAATCTTTTCAAATAAGTGACCTCTACCCAATTGACCATATTATTTTCAATAGAGCCAAGGTAGCACAAATTAGTTCTCATATCTCTCAGAAACATAGAGAAACTAATTGCCTTTCCAATTTTTAAAGCTCTTCTCCCATCATGTTTAAAATCAATCATTGGCATTAATGGGCATGAGGAATTAAAAAAATAACAGGTTTAAAAATTTCTCAATGTCAACAGTATCCCCAATTTCTGTTAATTTATAAAAAATAAATTCTGGTACCTGCTCCAACATAGGACCTAACAATGGGACATAACAATGGGACAAAAACATAGGCCAAAACAACGTTGCTAATCTCTGATTTGACAGGTTAAAGCACTGGAATTTCTTTACAACAAACGGCCCTGAAGCTCCAGCTATTATGCTTGAGGAACAGCATTGATGCCTGTGTGTGCCATGAAAAAGGTAAGAGTGGAAAACAGGTGAGAAAGCTAGCAGGGAGATGTATTGTGAATGACCTATGGGGGCTTGATTAAGATTTTGGCCTCTACCACAAGTAAAATGGGAAGCTATCAAAGAATTTCAAGCAAGTGAAAGACCTAAGTTATTTAAAAGAATCCATCTGGCATTTAAGTGTGTCCGGGGTAGAAGCCAGAGACCAGTTGAACATGATTACAAAAATCCAGATGACAGAATTTTGTCTCTTGGACTAGGATCAAAGCAGTGGAGAAAATGAACACTTGATAGCTTTTAATATTTGAGATGACAAAAATCTGTAAAGCATAAAAACCTTTTAAAAGGCGTTTACCTTAAAAATGATCTGAGACATGCAGTAGTAGCTATAATACAGAATTAATGTGTTTGTTCTGTATTTTTTGGTTAAAATGAGTTACAGTGTAACATGGGTGTATACAGATGATGACGATGATCAGTAGAAAGGGCAACATTAGTGATGTAAAAGAGAAATAGAAAAATTGCTGGAAACAATTCTTCCAGCAATTGTTTCCAGTTGGAAACAATTCCTAACATTGGAAAGGATATTAAGAGCCTACCAGATTCTGGGAAGTATTCTAGGCAGTGAAGACATATCAGTGAAAGGACAAAGGTCCCACCCCCCTATAGCTCACATTTTAATGGGATGGCAAACTGGAGATAAAGTTCAATAAAAAGAAACAACTAAACATTATAAATATAAATTATATTGGTTTAAAGTGCTATAAGAAATGCAGAGGAAATACTTTAAAGTGGTACAAGGTTGTTAATTTATATAAGGTCCTCAGGAAAGGTATCACTGCTTAAGTGGAAGAGGAGATACGATCCAATGGGGGTGTCTTTACATAGGGTATGGGTAGTCCATGCACTGAAACATAAGAAAAAAGACAGAATAAAGGTAGAGACACCAGTGGGCTAGCAGTTTCAATGGTGGGAGTGATATAGAAGTTTTCTTCTAATTGTTTTTGTTATTTTGATATAATAAGGATCAGCGTTAAAAAACAGTTTGAGATGTAAGACCCTTGTAAGTGGAGAGGGACACAAATCCATCAAGGGTAGGTTAAGCCTTGGGAAGAAAATCTGAGGCCGAAATACAAGAACACATTTGTTCTTTTTCAAAATTGTTCTGACTTTTCTGGGCCTTTGAATTGCATATAAATTTTATAATCATCTTTCAATTTCTACATACGTACACATCGTGCTGGGATTTTTAATGGGATTATACCGATTCTATAGGTTAATCTGGGGAGAATCGACTTAATATTGTCTTCTGAATCATTCACATGGAGTCTCTCCATTTATGTAAACCTTTGGTTACTTTCATCAATTTTCATAGTTTGGATTGTAAAATGCTTGCACTTTCTTTGTGTATTTATTCCTATTTTATTCTTTTTGATGCTGTTGTGAATGCAATCTTTCTTAACTGTAGTTTTAGATTATTTAGTGCTAGCATATGGAGATAAAACTGATGTTTTTATATTGACCTTGTATCCCATGATCTTGTAAAACTCATAAGTTTTATATTTTCCTTAGAATTTTCTATATAGATGCTTATAGATCATGTCCTCTGTGAATAACCAGAGTTTTACTCTCCCCTTGTGATCTGGGTGGGTTTTCTTTCTTTTTATGGACTTATTGCACAGAATAAAGACTCCAGTACAAGGTCTAAGTGGAGAGACTAATGATCCTAGCTTTTCTTTCAGTTTTGGTGAGAAAGCATTCAGTAGTCACCATCAAGTATGGTCTTAGGTGCTGCATTTTGTTGATACCATTTATAAGGTAAAATGTGCTCCCTGATATTTGTACTTTGCTTAGAGATTTCCTAATGAATGAATGTTGAATACTGTCAAATGTATGTTCTTCATGTGTTAAGATGACCATGTGCTTATTTATAATATAATAATGTTATATGACTTATTCTAAAATGATTAATTGCATTGCTTTATGTTCAATTGATAAATCAACTTTGCATTCATTATCTGAATAAACTCCACACGGTCACAATGCATCATCCTTTTTATGTATTGTTACATATTTTTTTATTGAGGTGTAGTTGCTTTACAATGTTGGGTTAGTTTCTGCCGTACAGCGAAGTGAATCATCTATATGTATACATATATCCCCTCAGTGCACTTCCCTTATTAAATATTGCTTTTAAATTTCACTTTCAAAGTTATTTTTGCATATGCTTTAGTGATGCCAGTTGTATGGCTTTGTATAAGCTACTCTCCTACTCATAGACACAGCCGGAGCATAATTAAAACCTATTAAGTTCTCATATTTAACATGTGTCAAACACTGGTAAACAGTGAGCCTGGAGTGAGCTATTGGGATGCTAACTTTTCATAAGAGACTCTCCTTCAGAAGTAGAATTTTTTTAGGAAACACCACTAGGACAATGTCTGCCCATTTGGGGACCACGCTAATTTCCTTTTAAATTTTAAAATAAAAGAATAGAGCAAAATGGTGGTATTGGAATTTCAGGTGCCCATCCCCTCCCAGAAACATAAATTTGAATAATTAACGGCTTGTGAAGATGTCTACACAAGATCTAAGGACTCCAGGCGAAGGGTTATAGGACCTGAACAAAGCATAAAAATAAGATGCATTGAGGAGGGTAGGAAAGATAGATTCATATTCCACCTGTCACTCCTCAACCAAGCCCAAGCAGACTAGCTCTGAGACACCTGCCGAGTGGGAGAAGGAGACTGAAGTGAGAACCCAGCTTCACCCCGGACTTCAACACTTGGCCTTCTCTCCCTGACCTAGGTGGTTCCTGGAGTATTCCTATGAAGAGTGGCCCCCATCACTCCCAAGTGCTCGCTGGCTCCCAAAGCCCCAGGAAGCTCCTGTGACACGAGGTTCCTGGTGGACTCCAATAAACCCAGCTCCAGTGGCACCAGACTCTTGGCTCACCCCAGCACTAGCCAGCTCTCATGGCCCCAGGTGACACACGGTCCCAGGGTCCTAGCAGGCCCCAGGACACCAAGCTCCCAGCCAGCAAAAGGCTGACTACCCTACAATCAGGCTTTTCACGTATTTCAGCCCCAAGCGGGCTCCTGTGGGCCCGGGTCCCTGGTACATTCCCTGCATCCTCAGCCTCTTGCCTGGATCCCATTGTTTCATCCCACTGCCAGACCCAGCCTTGAGTCTGGCCGCTGAGGCCCCAATTTACAGGCTGATTCCCATGGCCCCAGCTTCAAGGCCAAATCCAGGGAAGCCAGGCTCCAGCCTGCTTCAGTATCAGACCAGTCTCCACAGACCCAAATACCAGGCCCATCCAAGTTATGCATTTTATCGTATAACTTTTTGCCATGCATACGATCTACCTTGTGCTTATGTTTATAATATTTTTAATATATAAAGAAAACTAAATACTGATTGATATCCAATAAAAGAAGAAACTTAGCTATGTTTATTCTTTGTCCATTTCAGTTTATTTTTTTTAAAAACTCTTTATGTTTAATTAATATAATAAATATCCTTTGTTTAATACTATGGTTGAGTTTCATGTCCTGACTTTAAATCCTAAAATCCCAGATCCCTTAAAACATTTTTGTACCCTGAGGTTGTTTCAGAATAAGTTTCAACATATTTGCAGTGAGTTGAATGATGGCTCCCCAAGAGATATGTTTATATCCTAATCCCTGGAGGCTATGAATGTGACCTTGTTTGGATAAATACCTTTTGCAGATATAATTAAATTAAGGACCTTGAGATGAATTCATCCTGCATTACATGGGTGGGTCCTATATCCAATGACAAGCATCCTCAAAACAGACAGAAGAGGAAAACACACCAACCACAAAGGAGGAGGCCATGTGAAGATGGAGCCAGAGATGGGAATTACTTAGCCACAAGCTAGGGAACACTTCAAAACACCAGAGCCTGGGAGAGGTAAGAAAGGATCCTGCCTTAGAGCTTTTGGAAGAAATATGACCCTGTCAGCACCTTGATTTCAAACTACTGGCCTGTAGAATTTTAAGAGAAAAACATTCATATGGTTTTAAGCCACAGTTTGTTGCAAATTGTTACAGCAATCCTAGGAAACCGATACAATATTGAAAAAACAAACGTTTTCATCCTGTCTTTCATGCCTTCTCCTTGATTGAAAATTACCTCAAATTTTTACTTCTGGTAATATTGGATTAGGGAATGCAGAAGAACAAATCTCCTGAGATCAATCTGAAAAGTAGTGATGAATTATGGGACCAAGGTCTCTTGAGAGGAGGAATTACAAAGAAACTAGTCCAACATTTTGGATAGCTTATCCCAGGGAACATGGGTGGATTAGAGAAAGAAGTACCTGGGAGACTACATCAATAGGTACAACCTTTTAGTGTGTCATATCTAGGGACAAAAAGATTGGAGTTCAGATATTGCCAGATAAGTGAAATCCTAATAAATACCACATATTTTTAAATTGGGCCTCTGAATGATGCCCTCTAGGATAAGATAATTGGAAATAATAAAGCCTTCATAGGAACTAAAGCCAAGATTCAAAATATCTAAATTGCTCCAATTAGATTGAAGTGATCAGGGATTGCTAAAATCTCTTAGCTCCTGCCAGGAAAAACCATAAATGTTTTCTGGAGAAAACAGCATGATCCTGGGCTAAATTTTTCTTGCATTTTTTTCATATAATCCGTGATCAGTCAAAATAATCAGGAATATGAAAACCTAAGATGACAGAAGAAGAAAACAAACAAAAAAAGAGTAAAGACTAAAATTGATTTCAAAATAAATTTTGATAATGAAGTTATCTGACTTTTTGAAAACTCTATTGTAGTCCAAAAAAATATGATTATCTACACAGTACCCCAATAAAAATTAATTTAAAAAAGAATATCTGCACATAAAATAAGAACCAAAATAAAATTCTAGAATTTAAAAACATAATGATCTAATTAAAAGCCTAATAGATATGTTTAATAATTGACCAATCTCTATTGAAGAGTGGTTACATGAACTGTAATTTAGGTCACATTAAAATATCCGAATGGTCGAAAATCATTTTATGTATTCCAACTTTCGTTTGATGTGTGAATCATGATAGTTTTCATCACTATCAGGACAGATTCATTTTCTGACCAAGATAAAGTTGGGGGGGTAAACAGGTGGGAAACTAAGGGCTTCAGGAATGTTAGAAATGGTCTATGTGGTCGTTATAGTTTTGCTTTACTAATTCCTTTTATATATCATTATTTAGCATACTATTCCCCATATGTGTGATGATTCAGTTACAAAATTAAACTAGTCTTTAAAAATTCAATTTCCCTCTTTCCTCTTTCTTTTAATAGCACCATCCACGTTTCCCTGTGCTCTCTAGAAACTCCTCTAAATCTCATGAACCTTACCGCAAAGAGGACATTACCAAAATTAAAATAAGAGTTCATGCCTGACTGAGGATGGCTTTGAACCACCTAAACAACCAAGTCCAATGAAATAAATTTGCTGTCACTTCAAGTCACTGACTAATTACTTCAGCTAGACACCACTAATCCTTCCATCAGTATCTCCTTTCCTACAAATACAAAAACAAACAAACTCAAAATGTGAAGAGCTGTGAAGACAGTGAGATTTTACCCTACTAATGACCTAACTGATCAGTTTGCCACCGTTTCATAGATACTGGCAGAAGACATGATAACTCTGGTTCAGAAACAATAGAGTTTATTACAGCACAGCTGGCAGCCTGCCATCATGTTTACATCCCTTTGCTTTATTCCCCAGTTCCCATAGGAATGTTCCCCACGGACCATCCTATGTGGATTTTGCGCAAATAGGTTTGAACCACATCTGAGGAATCTTAAGCTCAGAAAAGAAAAAAAAAAATCTTGTAAGAGGGCAATTAGCAAACCTTCTGAACTTTTCCCCTGAAGGTATGTACTATCTTTGTTATCTTGGTCAGAAAATGAATCTGTCCTCTGCCCTGGAAGGAAACCCTACCTCCATTTTCAAAGGCTGTTTGCTATTCAAATATCCTTGAAAATCTGGAACAAAGGCTCTTAAAAGATGTATAGAAATCCCATGGAGGATAATCCTTCAACATAAATACACAGCATTCCTCCTCATCTTTTTTTTTTTTTTTCTCTTTAGTCTCATTATGCATTTGAGAACAAATCTGACATAAAAGTTGTTTGCAAATAATATTTTAAAAATATATTTACACAAGTGTATCTTAATTATTTATAAATATAACTCATGAACATAGATTAAGTATCAATGTTACATGTCTAAGAAAAAGCAGTTGTCCAAATCTTCTAGGCATAATACTTACCAACAATTTTTTTTTAAATTCTTTTTGGCAATTTGGCAAAAATTCTTTTGGCAATCAATCTATTCCGTAATTTTAAAAAATTCTTTAATATTAATAATTTATTTAATTAATAATTCAATGATTGAAATAAATAAATTATTAACTGCCTATTTGTATGATTAAAGATTTAGCTCTTCAGCTTCTTCAGTAAACATATTATTTTTAGCTCATCTTCTCTGAATGAGTTGTTTCATAAATTTAGTTAATACAATAGGAATCATTACCAAAAAACAAAAAGCAGCAGTGCAGAGCACTCTTCTAAGCATGTTATATCTATGAACTCACTTAATGGTAAAGGTGCTATTAATGTACATACAAAGAAACCAAGACACACGACTTACAAATTGCAGAGTAGATTCAATCCCAAGTCCTCTAGTTCCATTGCTTGTGCTCATATGCGCAGTGATATACTGCCTCTACATAAACATTTGTTCAGTGTTGAGCCAAGTAATACTGTTATTAACTTTTCTTACTCTTAGACTTAATTTTGCTGAAGTTAATACTTCCCTTGAATTTTCCATTTTGTTAGTGTTCTATGTACCTATTCCTATGTTAATTTCACATTATGCTCTAATAGATTTCTTGAAAATCTACTTAATGTATTATTATTTTTCTTGTAGACTTACTTCTCACAGCCCCACCACTTTCTGATTTTATCTGAACTCTTGACTTCTTGATTGAGTGGAAATTTAACTTCATAGTACTTTCCATGACTGCTCTGCTGAGCTAAACTTCTTTATCCTCTTAATATAGCCACCATTTCTTTTGTAGTTTCATCATTTTGTGGGAGCACATCCTCGATGCTCTCCCTAAATAAAAATGATATCTGATATTATGAGATATTGGTTTGCTTTGTAAATAAGACTCTGTGGAGTATATTTCAAAGATCCCTTATGTATCTTTTATGGGGCCAAACCTCTGTTTCCTGATCATTTTTAATTTCTATTTTTAGTTTCTAAAAATAAATATGAATCATATATATAGCTTATTATTCTCCACCAAATATTTAACAATTAAGTAAATAAAATTTCACAGGAAAACAGAGCGTAGATTTGAAATATCTAGATGTTTTTCTGTTGAAGAATTATGAGTTAAGGTTTCAGAAGAAAATATAATATATTTTATTGTGTGCTTTCATTTGGATTTTTACCCACTGACTGATTCATCCCTTGTGACAATAGCATCATGGACTCATAGAGAAATGAGAAAGTACTTAATGCACTTCTGGTACTTTGTAAGAGACATTAAGCCACCAGAGAAATGGAGCTATGTGAAGGTCAGAACAAACATCTTTCAATTTGATAATCTATTAATACTTACAGTGCTGGAAGAAACTATTAAATAAAGATATAAAAGTTTTTGAAAATGTCATTTGGTTTAGATGGAATTGCACTGACATATACTTTCAAATGATGCATGGACTCTTCAAAAGATTTTCATGAATGAGTTGTGAAATGTCATCATTTGCACACAAAGTTCTGTGCAATCTTTCAAGTATTCAACTTTTCCATTAAAATTAATTAGAATTTGCAGACTTCACTTCCTGGCGTGGCAATATTTGATGTGTTACAGTTTTTTCACTCACTTCTTAGTTGATAAAAACTGTTCTTTGACTTATTTTTATTTTAGTTTCAAACTACTAAGTCAGTTTCAGTCTATGGGAATAGCATTTGAGAAGTGGGTTTTTTTGGGTACTTTGGAAAATGATATGTCGGTAGCGTAGACATTAAATTTGAATTGTCTTGTAACCAATTAGTTTCTTAGAAAATATAATATATGAAATGTTTTGAATGTCATTAAGTCTGTTTTTATTGAAGGTTCATCTTTCTCTAAATAAGATATAAAAACAGTACTTTTCAGTGTCTTCCTTAAGCAAATGCTTTATAAATATTGTAGTTTATTCTTCACTACAACCCTTGCCAATACGTATTATTGCCATTATTAAAAATATAACAACACTGACATTCAGACAAGATAAGTAATTTACCAAATTCAAAGACCAGGTAAGACAAGGAGGGAAAATTTTAAACATTGCCTCTCTAAATCCAACCCCATGCTGCTTTCACAGCTTCACAAGATAATAACAGTATGTGCTTTGAATGTCTCAGAAGATCGCATTTTTCAATGTTTAGCACAATGCTGTGACACGGTTTCATTAAATGCACTCTGATTGAATGTCTGTCTTAAGAAGAGATTATTATGAGATCTTAAGTGATTTAATGATATTCAGTACTTATAATCCAGGTACTGTTGTTATTTAATCCTTATTATATTTAATTCTTACATCAACACTTGAAAGTTAGACTCTATTTCTCATTTTACATTTGCATGAAAGAAAGTCTGGAAATTTTAAATATTTTAATTTACTTCACAAACAATATAAGTTCTAGATATTATGCTAAGACCCAGGAATGTATTTGGAAAAATAATATGTTTTCTGCATATGAATCCTGCAGTCAAATGGAAAAGGGCTGTATTTTTAGTTATATGAATACATTTAAAATGACTTATAGTCCTTTGGAGCAATGTCAAATGTGCTTTGAACGTTAGTAATAAGAGATCTAACATAGTTTAGGTATGCCCCACCTACTAGAACTTCTGGTGTGTTCATTTGTGACTTTTCCCTGATTGTCCAACTTCCTTTTCTGGACCCTTTTTTCCCTGGTTCCTTCTCAAAATATGCAATGTCTGATTCCTACAATAAATTGCTTATTCCTTAAAACTGTTTCCCTGATTGGATCCTGATACAAACATGCTGCCCAAATATCCCTGCAAGTTACTTTCTAACATCAAAGGAAAAAGTTTACTTCTCTCACTGAAATGATAATGTCAATCTTATTTCTTTTTTGTTGTTGTTTGTGTTTTCCTTTTTATTTACAAATGATTTTAGACATTCAGAACAGTTGTAAAAATAATATGGAGAACTGTGTATTCTTTACCCAGGTTCCCCTAATGTTTACTTCTTACATAGCCATATTAAAATGATCAAAACCAGGAAATTAAAATTCATACAATACAAATAACTGAACTGCAGAAATTATTCAAATATCACTACTTTCCCCCAAAATCATTTTTTTTTTCTGTTCAATAATCCAATCTGGGATCCATTTGGATGTCCTGTCACCTTGGTCTCCTCCATTGTGTGATGGTCCCTCACTCTTTCCTTGACTTTTGGGACATTGATGCTTTGAAGAGTACTGATGAGTTATTTTGAGAATGTCCTTCAGTTTGGGTTTGCTGATGTTTTCTCATGTCAATCTCATTTCTTCTTCAGTGTGTCATACTTCTCACTCACTAACTTGACTACATGGTACTCTCTCCTTCTCTCTTCTCTCTTTCTAAGACCTCAAATACTTTTCTGGCACTGGTATGCTGAATTTACTCTTCTGTTCCCTCGAACATTTCCCTTGAGAATCTTCAAATATCTGGCTCTTTTCATCCGTCAGGTCTCACTGGAGATGCTGACCTATAAAGAGAATCTCTCCTTCACTCCTATATCCAACATTTGTCCCCCGCCCCGTTACTCCACATTACATTTAATGTTCATTTCCTTTCACAAACATTACAATTAATGGTCATTCTATTTGGTTATGAGGCATTTCATCTTGTAAAGAAAAAATTATTCTGACACATTAAAATGATAAGGGAGACTATTCAAGGCTATTACAGAAGATTGTGACAAGAAGAAATCAAAGCGATGCCGTCTGGCCTTGGAGAAACTAACTTCCATGTTACAAACTATGGAGACAAAAAAAATCTCCAGGGAACCTATAACCTGATAGCATCCCTGGCTTCCTTACAGATAGTAAGAAAGCAAGGACTTCAGTGCTACAAAAGCAATAACTGAATTCTGTCAATGGTCTAAACGATCCTGGAAGGAGGCCTCAAACCTCAGATGAGAGTTAACAACTGAGCTGATATCTTGATTGCAGTCTTGTAAGATCTAAGCTGAGAACCCACAGAAGCTGTGACCAAACTCCTGACCTATGGAAACTGTGAGACAATAAATGGGTATTATTTGAAGTCACTAAATCTGTTTAGTGTGTCAGATTCTCATATTCAATCAACTTCCGGGCACTGAAAAAATTTACTCAATTTTCAAGGCAGAAGGTTTAATCCCATACTGTGTCAAATTGACCAAATTTAATGCTGTCTTGCAAAGTTTCTTCCTGACCACTTATGTCAGATGATACCTCCTTCTGGAAAAATACTTGTCTTTCAAAGAGCTGATGACTAAGATTCCTGAGGAAAGTATCTATGTCTCATTTAGTTTTGTATTACCGTTTCCCTTAGCAGAGAAGAATATTGTTGTATGCAACAAAATCTGTTTGAATTAGTAACTGAACTGATCAATTAGTTTAAATAGTTGAGTATTTTTTAAGAACTAGATTTTAACCAAAAAAAAGTCCCATAAGATTGGAATTAGCAAATATATATATTTTACTCAGTAACCATATCTTCACATTTTGATAGGATCTTGGTTCCTGTTAGTTAAGTATCTGAAGAATCGTATAGTTCTATATGTGTGCCTGAGGATTTTATTTTATTTACATACAATATCATTATTGTTAAACACATTTGCTTTGTATTTACTTGTAAAACATATTTCCATGTGTTCTAATCCTAATTTTAAAAGCTTGAAAATACGTGAAATTATCCTCTTACCTGATAATAATTATAAAATTTAGAGCTTCCCTACTTGCTGTTATTTTGTATCAGCTACTAAAAATAATGCTGAATTATCCTGTTGAACCAACGGTAACATTAAGATAGAAAATGTTCATTAAGAGCCTGCCTTATTTAACTAACTAGGTAGTGTTCTATGTAAAGGACCAGAGATAAATGGCTAATTACAGATCCCTTTGAAAATGAGAGAGAGAGAGAGAGAGAGGAATTGTATATGATTGTGAATGGTGGTAAGCAATAGGATGAAATTGAAAAAATAAGAATTGTGGAAATGTGGAGAAAGAAAGCCTGGAGGGTGTGATTTTCAATAGAGAGGTCAGGCACCTCAGTGAGAAGGTGACATTTGAGTAAGGCTTCAAAGAGATGGGGGAGGAGGAAGTGCATCATGTGGATATTTGATGAAGAATATTCCCAGAAAAGGGCACAAAATAGGTAGGTACATATACTGTGACTGACGAGCCAGATGAAGACTGTGGGAAAGGAGATCCCAAAGGTAACAGGAGCTAAATATCATAGGATTTTGTAGGTTATTGAAAACTCAGAGGCATTTTACTATGCAGAGGTTGGAGTCGTTGGTTTCCATGGCAGAAATGAATTGACATGACCCAGTTTTAAAGTAAACACTGTGTCTACTCTGTGGAGGATATCCTGGAAGGGGTTAGACATCACTAGGAAAGCTACTGCAACTACCCTGGAAAGAAAGAGATGATGGGTTTTGAACCACGACATTTGCATTAAAAGCTTTTGAATTCTGATTATTTCAATGCAGAATCAACAATTTTGCTGATACATTGAATACAGGATGAAAAAAAAAAAAGAATGGCTTAGAAATGACTATATTTGATTCAAACTACTGAAAGGATCAGTGTGCTATTTTTCTAACAATGTGGGAGAACCAGAGTTTGGGGGCTGGAGAGATGAAGAATTTAGTTTGGGATATTAAGTTTGAAATAATGATTATATATCCTCATGAGAACACTAAGAAGGAATTCAGTGGAAAATTGTCAGATAGAAATATACATAAGAAAGTGGTCAATCTAGAGAAGGCAATTAAATTCAAAAGAATAGATGAAATCAGCTATAGAGGAAGTACAGTACATATGGAAGAGTTGACCCTAGACAGACGCACACACTGTGTGTCCATGGTAACAGGAAGGCTGGCAATTTATAGGCACAGATGTAGCTTATTGAATGGATGGGACAATGGCAGGTCTTGGAAGTTCTTTACTAATGCTTCGGTTTCCTCAACGAAATAAAAGAAAAGAGGATTAGCTGGGCCTGAGGATGGAGAGAAATTGTTGACATTTGGGGGGAAAGTAATAGACTAACAGCATGATTAACGATTCACTTGAGATAAATTGTCATTCAGTGACACCAGCCACTATGGTTGTATGTTTTTCACCGGTCAGATCCCACTATACTTAAGGAAAATTCTGAGAGATGGATTTAGCTAGGATTGGGATTTTGCCATAGGAGTACAATGAAATAAGCAAGAAGCAAATGAGTTGGAACTTTGTGCATTTTTTAACTTAAAAAGTGACATTGGAATTAGGCTGGCTAAGAATCCTACAAGACAGGTTTCTTAGCAATTGCCACCTGATAGGTAATGGGGGTTCTTAGCCAATTCCACTATTTTACATAGTATGCATTAAGAAAAAAGCCTTTCCTTGGGACTTCCCTGATGGTCCAGTGGTAAAGAATCTGCCTTCCAATGCAGGGGACCCAGGTTTGATCCCTGGTCAGGGAACTAAGATCCCACATGCTGCGGGGCAACTAAGCCCACATGCCACAGCTATTGAGCTCATGTGCTTCAATGAGAGAGCCTGCGTGCCACAACTAGAGAGAGAAAACTCGCACGCCACAACTACAGAGAAGCCCGAGCGCAGCAATGAGGAGACCCCTCACCATAATGAAAGATCCCGCATGCCTCAACGAAGATCCTGTGTGCCGCAACTACGACCCGATGCAGCCAAACAAATAAGGAAAATAAATAAATAAATAAATAAAATATTAAAAAAAAAACTTTCATTAAATAAACTTACAAGCTCAGCCAAAAAAGAGAAGACTTGGGTTTTAGACTCATTACAATCAGAAAGACAAAAGCAATGGCCAGAGTGTGCTTATGGACAAACAGCATGGGTTACATTCCAGAAAAAGGAACCTAGGCTGTGATTCCTTTCCCTTCTCATAGTTCAAAAAGCTAACGACTTTGTCAGTGTGTATACCAATGAGGTAACATAAATCTTGATTTAGGTGACAGCTGCCCTGCTTCTGTGAACTTAGGAGCCTGTCTAGTGTTGGATTTAGGTGCATACAGTGGGGAGAAGTAATCACTAGTCATGTGGGAAACTGGTTTTCAGGGAGAACCGAAGTGCTCCCACCTAGTTGTCCAGGCAACACAGATACATTTCCATGTAACAAAAGTCCTGAATATTATTCAACTTGCCTTACAAGGTACTACATGGACTGACCCCTGCTTAATTCTCCAGCCTGACTCTTGTTTCTCTTTACAGTATTCTCAACGTTTGGTTGAAAGTTGAGTATATCACCAGAGAACGAGAGACCAAAACATTCATGTACATTGTCGCCCTGAAGTTATGGTCACTATCTCCACTGAGTGTCCAAATCAATACGTGCATTGCTGAATTCTTGTCATTTATTCAGAGACAAAGTAATGTCTAATGAAAATTCTTTGAATAACATGTCTGAGCTATCAGGAACAAGTGCAAATAAAACCGGAGGTAATTTGTCAAAGAAGATATATGTATGGTCAATAAATATTTGAAGTTATTCTCAACCACCTTAAACATTAAAAATGTAAGTTAATACATAGAGAAAACTTTTAAAGTGAAAATACTGGCAAAATTATTCTAAAAAGCTGTTAGAATGCACTGTTGGGAAGACATTAGGGGCAGGATTAAAAGTATCCATTATTGCTGATGAGAATATAAATTAATTCCAATTTTGAAAAATAATTGAATTGCATCCCTTAAATGTTAATTGCATATTTTTTAGTGTTCAACAATTTCCCTTAGATATATTTATTTGATATAGAATAGAGCATGGGCTATATGTATAAATACAGTCAATACAGCATTTTTACAATAGCTAATCTGTGCAAAAAGCTTATGCTATTCAGAAGAGGAATGATTACATAAATCATGTCATATCTACACAGTTGAATGTTAGGCAGCCATTGGAATAAGACAAGGTAACTTTTGTTTATTAACCTAAAAAGGTCTATGATAAATCTGGAGGGAGATAAGGCAAAGTGCCAACCAATATGAATAATGTGATCATATTTTGATAAGAAATAAAAGAAAATGTGTAAAGAAAATGTGTAAAACTTCTTGTGAAATGTGGTTCACATTTTGCATAGAAGATATTCCTTTGCAAACAAATGTGTGACTTGATAGATAAATAAACATAGAAATGAATCAGGGAGAGCGGTTATTAACAGTATGTGACAGTTTGCAGAGTACATTGGTAAGATTGTTATCTTTTTCTTTTAGCATTTTTGGTCCATATTTTCATTAAAAAAAAAAAGGATGTCGGAAAGGTGACTTATCCAGATGATAGTACCTCTTTTAAGCCCTGGACGTTTATTGAAGAGGGATGAGTGTAGACCCTGTCCAGAACAAAGTACTCATTCAAGCAACACTTTTCCAGAAACAACTAGAAAAAAGAGGAGAATGTCATTTTAATTGTAGTCTCTTACCTCATTAAGTTTTCCTCCTAGTGCCCTAAATTGTCTTACTCCAATGTCTGGCCAATTGCTTAGAATGTGTAGAATGCAGAGTTCTTCCGGCTCTGTGGACTAAAGCATCTAAGCTTTAAGCTTGCTACTACAGCAGGACATTCTCCACAAACTCTTTGCTAATCGCCCTTTTTGACAGATGGAGACTAATTTGCATCCTTTTGAATCTTGGCTAAACTTAGTAACCTGAGTGAATATGACATGACCCCTATATAGTGTCTCAAGGAATATTTTTTGCATATTCCTCCATAACTAAGTAGATGAAGGTTATCTGGGAAGTTTTTCAAACTAACTAACTAGGATTTTATTCTGATTTTCTCCACTTGCCATCTTTTCTAACAATATCGTTAATAACTAAATATTCCAATCTATCTGTCCCTTCAAACATTCTCCCATGAGAACTCACTAAATACAGATTTCTTTCCCATCTGTGGAGTTCTAGTACTAGGATGCTGTAACACAATAATATCACTATTACCTTGTCCCTTGGGGTCATTTCCTTTCAGATTCTGTCATTGATGAACTAATCCTCTTCTTTATTTTCCCACTTTCCCAAATCACAGATTGATTTCAACTAAATAAATTAAGTCTCTATACACTTAGGAGTTTGAATATTACAGTAATAATGGTGTTGCATATGCTTAAAGGCCAAGAGTTAACAGATTACATTGTTTTGTAAATCCTGATAATATTTCTCAACATATGTTTAATTGATGAAAATGCCATCCTGAAATTATGGAGGGGGGTGGAGGAGAAAATGCCAAACACACGATGAAATAAAAGAAAATGCAAATAATTCCACTTACTATATCTTTATTTTGTTTCGCTTGCTATACCTTTTAATGAGGGTTTGTATGAGACTGTAATGAGTTGTATGAGCATAAACGAGATCAGACTCATGAGCCAATAGTTTCCTCAGCTGATCTTAACCCTGTGGATATTTAATAGCTGGGGGAAAAAAAAAACATTCTAAATTTGATAGTTAATTCTATTGTTTTAAGTTACTTCTTCTCTCATTCAATATGGCTACCCAACTCAAAAGAATAACTTCGTGTATTTCTCAAGCACGCACACGAACACACACACACACACACAACGCACATATATATACACACACACAATAGCGTGCTATTTGAACACTACAGAAAAGCTGGGTGGATTGGACTTTCTGAATTATTTTAATCTGCTATGTTCATATTCAAGAACAATTTCTATTATAGGTGATTTTTGCTTCATAAGTTGAATTCTGAAACAAAAGCTCATGTAAGACGCAATCCCCTTTTTATTGATTCTCTCATTCGCTTAATCTGGTTACCTTTAATGCTCATTCAAATTATAAATGAGAACTGAAATGCAGGGCAGTCTTTGCTTGAAAAGTGAACTCCTCAGCAATTGTCTCCTTTAGAAATGGAAGGTCATATTTTAGTTTAGAGTCACATAGGTTAAGTTTCAGATAGAATATATTTCAAATTCCAACCATCAATTATGAAATATTGCACATTAGATATTTATCAAATGCCTGATAAGTGCTCAGTAAATGCCAATTCTTTTATAATGATCATCATAATAATAATTATATAGTTTCTCTTTTAATTAGTTCATAATCATTTAATCCATTCTTTCAATGCCAACCCCTTAGTAATCAGGTCTAGATTTTACATAATATGTCTCATTCAGTTAAATAAATCAATGTTTTTCAAGCAAATATTTTGTTCATCTATTGGGTGGATAATAATTATTTTCTGTGACTATTCAATGAAGGTAAAAGAGTAGCAAAGCAGAAATACATTCCATTGTACTTCTGGAAGAAAGGGAGACTACATTATTAGCCCTAGAAAGATACAAGTAATATTTAGCTAATCAAGCTGGGGGCTAATTTAGAAGAAAATACAACTACAGTAATAAAACATTTTTCAGTGGTGCCACTGCAAATCTTTATGTAATATATGGTGATAATTTAATTTTAAAAAGATATGGAACAAATAACTGTTACTAATTGTTCACATTGCAGATAATGTATACAATGGAATATAAGACCACACACACACACACACACACATACACACACACTATTTAAAGCATAATTTTATATTTATAGTATCAACTAGAACTGAAGAATTATTCCTTGAATTTTTTTTTTTCTAGAGACTCTGTTGCTCATACTTTCCCTTATTAACTATATATGCTATTTGCATGCTGTGATTCTTTTTTTATTTATTACAGCTTGGGCAGAAAGCAGCAATATGAGTTAATTAAAGAAAAGATGTTCTCGTATTACTTTTAAACTATAAAAATCTTAACTTCAAGTGTGAAGATGTTATTATATCTCTTCTTTGGGTGCATAAAGGTACCAGAGATGTGGGTTTTTAAAATGCTTAACAAACTTGACCTTTTAATAGGTCAATAGGTCCTTTAATAGGACCTTGTTCCTATTAACAACTTTGTTTTTATAATTAATATTGACAATTTTGTAACTCTCAACCTAACTTAATTTGGATTTTAATTTGACATTTGTAATAAAAATTGGTCATTTAGATTACCAAAATAGCATTTTTTTCAAAACACCAAATAAAATGTATTAAATTCAATTAAGCATATGTCATCATCCATTCAAACCTACTGCCCAATTCAACTATACAGAAGTCACTATTTCTTCTCAAGTGGCTATAAAAGGTCATGAAGAACCTAGTGGCAAGATGGGAATAAAGACAGAGACCTACTAGAGAATGGACTTGAGGATATGGGGAGGGGGAGGGGTGAGATGTGACAGGGTGAGAGAGTGTCATGGACATATATACACTACCAAATGTAAAATAGATAGCTAGTGGGAAGCAGCCGCATAGCACAGGGAGATCAGCTCGGTGCTTTGTGACCACCTAGAGGGGTGGGATAGGGAGAGTGGGAGGGAGATGCAAGAGGGAGGAGATGTGGGAACATATGTATATATATAACTGATTCACTTTGTTATAAAGCAGAAACTAACACACCATTGTAAAGCAATTATACTCCAATAAAGATGTTTAAAAAAAAAATAGTTATATAGACACAAAATCTTAGTGTTTATAGAAAACAGAAAAAAAAGATTATATTATTTAAATACAGTGCACTACTTCTAGAAATTAATAGCTGAAATATTAAAGAAAAATACATACTAGGACACAAAAGTTTAAAAGTTGTTAAACAGCACTTGGGTCAAATTGAAAGAAAATAGAAAATGCAGAATACCTGAAAAAAATCAACAATGAAATTGGATATAGCTAAAGTTTACTCACAAAAGAGTAACCATAAATTTCAAATTTCAATCACAAACTTTAAATATAAAAACAGAACAAAAGGGACTTCCCTGGTGGCGCAGTGGCTAAGAATCCGCCTGCTAATGCAGGTGACACGGGTTTGAGCCCTGGTCCAGGAAATCCCACATGCCACGGAGCAACTAAGCCCAAGTGCCACAACTATTGAGCCTGCGCTCTAGAGCCCGCGAGCCACAACTACTGAGCTCGCATGCCACAACTACTGAAGACCATGCTCCTAGAGCCCGTGCTCTGCAACAAAGAGAAGCTACCGCAATGAGAAGCCAGTGCACCGCAATGAAGAGTAGCCCCCGCTGGCCACAACTAGAGAAAGCCCACACGCAGCAACGAAAACCCAACACAGCCAAAAATAAATTAATAAATGAATAAATAAATAAATTTATTTAAAAAAGAACAAAAGTACATCCAAGGGAAAAAGAGATTAATGTAAATATTAATTTATATTGCTAAGTTTATTTTTTTATTCATTTAAATAAGATTTGTTTTATCTAATAAATTTGCAAATGGGAAAGTTTTCCTTGGTATTTTGTTATTATTTGTCAGTTTCATTGCTTTATTGTCAAAGAATAAAATTTAAATTGTTTAAATTGGGGGATTTATGTTATGACCTAATATATGCTATTTTGTTAAATTATCAGCTCTTGCTTCAACATCTGTTGATCATTTATTGTATGCTTGAGATATATTTGTAAACATAATAGAAAGCATGTGTCTATACTTTTTGCTTAGTCGAAACTCCTTTGTGGAGAGGTAAGAAATGTATAATACATAATAAGTAGACATATGAATAAGTAAATTATATAGTATGCTAGGAGGTGATAACTACTATGAATTTTTCAAGGAGGAAATTGGGTACAAAATGGTTAATTTGCAAATTCATGTAGGATAGTCAAATTAGCCTCCTTAGAAAAGATGATACCTGAGAGAGCTCTTGAATGAGGTGAAAGAAAAAGCCCAGTAGATGCTGGGGGGATAAGTTTCAGGAAGTGGGAACAGCTAGTTCGAAGGCCTTAGAGAGCAGTATTATTGGGAAAAATAAGATGACCATGGTAATTGGGGACAAGTAAGGGATAGGAGATAGTAGGATGTAATTCAGATATAAAAGTGTGGTAGTATAGAAAGTTTGGAATATTGTAACCCATTGTAAGAAATTTAGTTTTTACTCTGAGCTAAATGAGTAGTCAGAGAGGGGTTTTTGAGTAGAGAAGTGACATGATATGACTTAAGTTTCCAAGTGATCACTTTTGTAGGGAAAAAGGATGAAAGCTGGGAAACCAGTTAGGAGTCAACTGTAATTACCTAGGTGAGAACTGATGATGCCTTACATTGGGGTGATCTTATAGCAGTGTGGTTAATAAGAAAAATCAGAATTTTATAATAAGAATAATGTCCATGTACAGAAGCACTTGTCTAGGAGCTAAAAATAACTGAATGGTGTTCTAATCTGCTCAATCGGTTAAACAGGGATGAACTTTGGGCAACCTTCCAGATGAGGCTGAGTCATGACTAGGCAATTTCAGTGAGCTCATGTACCAGATCCTCAGTGAACCTAAAGGAATAGTCTTCTCTGGCCAATGAACAATGGGACTTTCAACTCTAATTAACAGATTCTGAACCTTCATCTTCCTGTTCATGAAATGCTTGGCTTTTCTTCCTTTGTGATACATTCAGTGAATCTCTTTATTATTGTGTTTCCTTGCATGGCAATTAAGCAAAGTCAGTTTTAACTTTTAATTTTTCCATAAATTGATATAATAATTTATTCATGTTTAGTTTTTATGGTTATTTATTTACTGCCATATGAATATATTTTAAAGGTAGTGCTAATAGGATATCCTGAGAATATTGGAGGTGGAATGAGAAAGACAGAAGGAGGTAAGATTTATAGGTCAGTCCAAGATGCTTGAAACAAAAGCATATTAAATAATTGTTTAGGGACTTCCCTGGCGGTCCAGTGGTTGAGACTTCACCTTCCAATGCAGGGGGTGTAGGTTTAATCCCTGGTTGGGGAATTAAGATCCCACATGCCTCGGGGCCAAAAAACCAAAGCATAAAACAGAAGCAATATTGTTACAAATTCAATAAAGACTTTAAAAGTGGTCCACATTAAAAAAAATATTTTTAAAAAATATAAAAATAATTGTTTAAAATATTTATATTTCAAGAGGGCAGCTAACTCATAAGGATTTAGGAATATATATTAATTAAAATCAGATATAACTCTAACAAAGCAGGTAGAGTTCAGACAAGTGAATATAAATCTTTATTAATCAAGTCCACTAATATTAATGAAAATGACATTTTGTTCCTCATGTTTATGAATTCATCACTTCCTACCCATCTAGCAAAAGATATTCCCCATGGTATAATTTAGAGACTGAAATCACAAGCTCAGGAAGAGCCTTATTGCTTTGGCAGAGTGAACGTGTTGAAGCTGAAAAATTGAAAGAATGCAAATAAAACTCAGATTTCATTCAAGAAACAAATTAAGAAATGCAGAAAAAGCTTGTAGACAGCTCTTAGGCAGGTTCATCCTTGACTTTGTCAAGAAACAGCTAATTAAAAAAAAAAAAAAAAATCCCACAAGGACTCAGAGGCAAAGAATATACAAATCAATTTTCACTGCAAAGTAAAGGAGCTGTTACAGGGGAGGATTACTGGACCGAATGTCAATATTATGACATAGTATGAGTGTGTTTCATGTTTGGTAATTGCAATCATTGTTGCTTTTGTTGTGGTCGTCCGTGTACAATGCTTGGTGTCAGTCTATTTATCTCTTGTAAAAATAAAATACAGTGTGTGTGTGTGTGGAAAAAAAAAAAAAAGAAAATAGTGACAAGGAAAAAAAAAAAGAAACAACTATTGACTCATTCAGTATTTAAGACATTTAAACTAATCCAACATCATTTAGGCCTTTTTGATTTTAGAGGTAACGTATTACTCTTCATAAATTTCACATAAACCCATTTATACTTTCATTTGCAAATCACCCCACTACAAAAAGCTCTAGAATCTGCACAAATTGCCATAATACAGTTATTCCGATTAGTGACCCCAGAGACTTCTTCATTATACAGGATTTAGCAATCTCCTCTCATGCCTTCAGATGTCTCGTGACCATCCATGATGACTAGAAGATGCTCAAGAACTTTTAGCGAAAAGCACTGCCCTCCTTGGTCCCATGTCATATGCCATGAGAATGATTCACACTCCATTCTCCTTGAACAGAGATTCCCCAGGCCTTGAGACTCGGAACCTCCATATTCAACTTCCTTTTATATTTTGAGACATTAAATCAGTACCCTGCAAGCTGACACAACCATCGTGCTTCTTGCTAAAATGTAAATTGTAACTACAAAATGGAGCCAAATCTGGCTCCTCTGTGTATCCCACCTCCAGGAGGGCATGATCTCGCCTACCTTCAGCTCTTTGTGAGATGCCTTAGTGATGGTGAAGGTAACTCCTCTCTCAGACCTCTTGCTCATCCTTCGGGATCAACTAAGTGAATGGCAGCAGGAACTTGTATACTTAATGGATAACAGTGCCACGATCACATGTGATGGACCCTGCTGAAGAGCTAATTTTCATTTCTTAACCAGATGAGATGCCCCTGGTAAATGATAGGAATTGGTGGTCAGTAAGCCATCTTAGCACTGGCAAAGAAATCAGATCCTTCTGCAGATTTTTATAGGCTGAAACCATTGCCAATGGTCTGGCTACGTTGGTCTGTCCAATGGCAGTTACATTAATTCCTTATCCAAGTTTGCTACCTCTGAGGTAGAGAATTCTGGGAATCTCTTGCCTTACAGATACACAAAATCTAAATCCAGGTCACACAAATCTGTACATTCTAACACAACTATACAAGTCCTTACCAAGATATCATTTATCCCTTTTGGAGTTCTAAGCATTACTGATAGCTACCAAGTCACTCATTTAACTTTCCAAAATATACCATGCTGAACTCTTAAGGCATTCAGTGGAACTTTCACCTCCCATACCAGCCTCAAGCTACCAGCCTCATAGAGCACCATAATGGCTTAAATAAACGAGTTCAAATTAAATTAAATGAAACATGGCACATTTTATTCTTTGGTCAAATATCATGGGTTAACTTTAATAAATTTTCTGATTCTATTATTAATGTTTGACTGTTTACAGTTTCCAAGCCCCATCACTCCTCTTCCGCTTCTGTCCCACATCTTGACAAGCTGATAAGAAAGCCTAGGTGCTTTCTTTTTTGGTGCTGGTGGAAACTTCACACCACAGAAGCCAAGATCCATGTAAAGAAGACTTACTCTAGCCCCACCCCCTTAAAAAACATGAAATCCTAAGCTATCACCCCTGCCTGTTCTCTCAAAGCTATTTTCAGAGTGCTTGGGGGCCTAGCCTTCTCTCCCCAGAAAGCCTCATTAGGTGAGTAATAAACCTTTTCATACCCTCTTAATGCATGTGTGGCATCTTATTTTCGGTATGTAACCCAAATTTTGTGGTGAGGGGGTCTCCACGGATGCAGGGTGACCAACGTAGTCTGCTAATGTTACATATGAAGGAAATCTTCAAGATTACAGTCCATCTTTCTGTTTCCAGGTCTAAACTTATGTGGACCACGTGAAGATGGGAACATTTGTCTGACATCATGCTCTAACAAATCCTCCCAATGAACAGACGTTGCTTAGCAGGGTAATACTTAGGAAGAGGAAAGATGCAACATTGAGTCAAATGAGAATGTGCCCAGGAGATATTTGCAAGCCACAGAAATTGACCCACTTGGAATAGTAGCCCTGTTTTTCTTTTTTTTTTCCTCTATGATATCATTCATAATGAAGAAATCTGTTCCCATATCATCATTTCCTGTGTAGACACAATGCCTAAGACCATTGTAATGTAATTACATGGCTTATTCTTCACGCTCATGGCTGCCTAGATCATCATGAATGACATATTTCTTAATGATAATGACTCTCCCAACCTGAACACTGTTCGTTACGGACCATCCTTCTTATGTTACCAGTTCAGCCGTGAACCAGCTTCATCTGAGAATAAAATGCTACAATATCAAACAAAAATGAGGAACAATTTCGGTGTCCTTTTTTAGATCTGAAATTATTTGCTTTTAGGTAGAATAAATAATAGGAATTAATAGACTTTTTATAGAAAAAATAAAAGCAAATATTAAGTAGCCATAATATTTTTATATCCTGTTGTTTATAATAATAATTATATGTAACATTTCTAAGATATTCTTTTATTTGGAAGAGGATAGAGTCACTTTGAACTTCTTGGTTTTAATGAAAACTTAGCTCAGTTTTAACAGAACATTAATTGAGAAACCACCCAAATGACTTTTTGGGACATTATCAGAACATATAATGAAAATAATTAAATGTATCAATCACAAGTTTTATTTTAGGTCATAAACAAGGTACTGACTATTCTAAGAGCATGAGTGGCATAACTTATGTTATTTACAACATATATTATAAATTTATATTTATTACATTTTTATCCTCAGTGAAAAATCACATTAAAATGGCTTGCTCTTCCCATGCTAAAATTTTTGTTTAATCCTTGTCAAGCTTAAAAATATGTTTTTAATCATTCATTACTTATAGATACATTAAATTAATAATATTGATCACAGCCTCCTGTATAGCTTCAAATTAGTCATTAGATAAAGATTGCAATATTTGAAATAAACTGAAAACAAAAATGATGCTAAAAATAGAATCCAGGAAATTAAGATGAAATACTATCTCTGAGAATCTGTGTAAAGCTATAACAATCCCTCAGCCTTTCCCACAACACCACAGTGCCCCAAAAAGCCTAAAGTACAAATACAGCAGAAGGATGAAATTAAACCAATTTCAAAAGCACTTTAGAATGCACAGGAATAACTTTGTTTCTATGGGTAATAAGAATTAATTCTATGATTTAGATGATGGAGAATAAAACTTTTCATGGGCTTTGCTAGCAATAGTGAAGTTTTCCACTGTAGAAGCTGAAGAACATAACACATTGATCAGAGTTATGCATTCATTTATTTATTCATTCTTGCATCTATTCATTTAATAAATATTGAATGAGAACTTCTTATATGTAAGACACTAGGAAGGTATATAAAGGTGTAGAGGTTATAGATCTTGCTCGCTGAGAAATTACAATCCATAAAAAACAAACAAGCAAAAAAAAAATAGTTTACCATTGAAATGTTTTACAACCTACATGTTCTTTTAGAAAAATATCTCATTTGTTTTAAGGGTACTATCAATGTAGGGGAGTTATTATTCTCCCCCTTGTACATACAGTGAAACTGAGGATCTTGCAAAAAGGGCCCTATGTATGATTACACAGATAGTGGTAGCGCTGAGAATACCAAAACAATGTTTCAAGACCATGACACCATACCATGCAGCCTCACTTAAGCAATGCTTACATTAGGATCTCAATTATTTGCAGAGAGATAAATTCAGCCCCTCGATAATTAAGCTATGTTTTTGCAGGTTCTCTATTAATCAGGCAAGGCAGATTTTGTAGAGAAGAAATATTTTATAATGCCTTTACTGCACACGATCTTGTTTACAATTTCATATTCGATATATTAATTCCTTACTTCATTTTATTGCAATCTATAAATAAGGCCTTAAATATTTAAGTGCAACAATAGCTAGAAATGTAGTTAATATTCACCATATGGATGCCAACTCATTCCTCTTCTTGTCAGCATTGAATTAAACACCAAAGTAATGTATTATTTATAGCCTAAGGGAAAATCCTGTACTGCTGTAACTTTTAGCAGTGTTTCCATTAACCAGCCAGGTGCTCTGTGGGATGATATTGTGTACAAACTCAGCACCGTCACACCTCCCCCGACACATTTTTTTTTGTTAAGATAATGAGACTGTATGAAAGAAAAAGCAAATATGTCCTAGGAAGGAATTTACTGTTTTTTTTCAAGAGCCTAGTGATTGATTTCATAAATTGTTTCTAGCATTAATCCAGAGAATATTCAATGAAAAGCTTTTCATTTCAAGAAATTTTCTGTTTTATGGAGTTAATTTGCAATAAAATCCTTTTAAATTATTATTACTGACTAATAAATACACAAGACATTTTGTGCACATTAATGTTCTCAATTAGTAGAAGAACTACAAAATGATTCGGGGATAAGTAAAATCATCCCCATTAATAATTCAATGGCTTTATGTACTTCCAGAAATAATTAAAATACAGTAACAAGATAGTGTCATGATTTCTGAGGACCTACGTCACCCATTATCCCATGGAGCTTTCAGACCACCCTGTGAAAAACAAAGTAGACACATGACTATGCTTGAAGATTTTCTGAGTAGCATTGTAAACAGCTGTCAGAGGTGTTCCTAATAAGTGGTGACAATAGAGCCACAGGAAAACTTACAAAGTCCTTTCTAGTTATTTTTTCTTCTGCTTTTTTGTCCCTTACACCTTATGACCTGCGCTTCCTTTGTTTCCCCCAATTTCTTTTTGGGGGGGATTTTTTTTATTTAAGTATAGTTGATTTACAATGTTTCAGGTGTAATGGCAAAGTGATTAAGTTACATATATATATATGTATATATGTGTATATGTATATATACATATATATGTATTATTTTTCAAATTCTTTTCCATTATAAGTTATTACAAGATATTGAATATACTTCCCTGTGCTATACAATTGGTCCTTGTTGTTTATTTTATATATAGTAGTGTGTTTCTGTTAATCCCTTTTCCCCTTTGGTAACCATAAATTTGTTTTTATGTCTGTGAGTCTATTTCTATGTTGTAAATAAGTTCATTTGTATCATTTTGTTTAGATTCCACATGTAAGTGATATTATATGATATTTGTCTTTCTCTGTCTGACTTTCTTCACTTAGTATAATAATCTCTAGTTTTATCTGTGTTGCCGCAAATTACATTATTTCATTTTTTATGACTAATATTCCATTGTGTGTGTTATATACACATCTTCTTTATCCATTCATCTGTCGATGGACACTTAGGTTACTTCCATGTCTTGGTTATTGTAAATAGTGCTGCTATGAACACTAGGGTGCATGTATCCTTTTTATTAGAGTTTTCGTCTTTTCAGATATATGCCCAGGAGTGGGATTGCTGGGTCATATGGTAACTATATTTTTATTTTTTTAAGGAACCTGCATACTGTTCTCTATAGTGGCTGCACTAATTTACACTCCACCGACAATATAGGAGGGTTCCCTTCTCTCCACACCCTCTCCAGCATTTATTATTTGTAGACATTTTGAAGATGGCCATTCTGACTGGTGTGAGGTGATACCTCATTGTAGTTTTGATTTGCATTTCTCTAATACTTAACGTTATTGAGCATCTTTTCATGTACTTTTTGGCCATCTGTATGTCTCCTTTGGAGAAATGTCTATTTAGGTATTCTGCCCATTTTTTTGATTTTTTTTTTTTTTGTTGTTGTTGTTGTCCTTTTTTGATATTGACCTGGGTAAGTTGTTTGTATATTTTGGAAATTAATCCCTTTAAGCCCCCAATTTCTCTTTTTCTCATCCCCAGGGTTTTTCCCTTCAGGCTACTCTATGTAAATCGAAAATTTCAATTTTAGTACCACCCCAAATTTATTTCTATTCATACTACTCTCCCTTTTTTCAAAACACATTTTTACAAATTCAAGTGTCCTGTTAATATTGTAATTTATTGTAATTGTACAAAGCTGTATTGGGTATCTATTTCCAACAAACTGACAAATCACATAGTCTAGGGATTAAGAAATATTATTAAGCAAATAATCAAATGTTCTTGCTTATTTGATATTTTGATATGTTCATAATGGGGAAATCAGGGTCCTATAAACATAAATAAATGAATTAGGTCATTTGATTAAAATAATTTGCCCAAACCAGATTTTGTTAAAATCTTTGTTTGGTGGAATAGGCAGCATCTCTTTCCTTCTTCCTAGCCAGCATCTTTAACATCTAACAATTCTTGCTCAGTTATCCATTTACATATTTATCAAGTTTACCATGGGTCAGGCACTGAAGTCCTTGGTTACCACATTTACTAGGAAATAAACTGGGTTTTATTGTAAAATAAAAATGCAAATGGTGTCAATATATTTTTGTTCTTCTACAGTCATGTTACTTTAAAAAGGTATTCATCCAAAGAGATGATCTCACCATATATGTATTGGTGTAAGGTTTCCAAAAATCTTTGTTTTTTATTTTTTTCCTCCATTACATCTATCCAACGCAATCAAGACAAAAAGAAGAAAAAAAAAAAGCTCATTTACTTATGAGATAAATTTTTAAAATGCTAATATAGTGATTAGTATTTCTATTAAGCAAATACATTAAATATCTTGTCCACTTTCACTTAAATATAACTTACAATTGTTTTCTAGTCAAGATCAGACCATGATGACATTGAATGAAATTTCGCTCACTTGGTTTCCTTTACCACATACTATTTTTTATTGGCTTTTGGGTTCACTCTAGGTATATTCTTTTCTTATGAAACCATGACAATAATAGTAATTTAAAGTGTAGTGAAACCATACACACTAATATAAAAGAGTCATAATAAGATGCAAAAATGTTGTGAATTTGAAATACAAAGTTGCAGAGATGTTTTTGCTTTTATGTCCTTTTTCGGTTTTATGATCATTGTGTGTTCTATAAACACCTTTGAATATAAAACATTTTTTTGTGGTGGATGAAATAAAACTATTTGTTTTTCAAGAGTCTTCTAGTTAATCCTCAAGTAAATATACAATTCAAAAAATTCATTCCTACATTGAATATTTATTTGAGCATTGAGAAACACTAAAAACCATTCTAGATTTAGTAGAATAAATACATGAATAAAACAAACAAACAAACAAAAAACCTTACTTACCTGCAACATTTATTTCTGGGATGGAAGAAGGATATAAAATATTTAATTTAAGTATTATATATTATTCCATTCAGTGGTAGTTGCTATGAGAACAAAATACAAGAAAAGGAGATGCGGACTGGGGGAAGATTTGCAACTTTCAAGTGGAATTTTCAAATAGAATTTTCAGGGAAAGTATCATTAGCAAAGAAGTAGGAGGTGAGGGAGCCACCCAGTGGCTACTGGATGAGATTATTCTATGAGGAGGGCCCCAGAGAGCAAGTGCAAGGGCACAAAAAAGAAATCATGTTTTCATGCCCAAGACACAGCATGGAGATCAGCCTAACTGGATTGGAGCAAGCCACTAGGAAAGTAATAGATGAGTTCAGAGGGGTGATCCTGGGGACATGCCTTTTAAGGTTCTTTAAGCATTTTGAAGATGTTCGTTTTTATTTTGAGTGATATAGAACACTACTAGGAGTTTTAAGAAGAGGAATGACATTATGGGTCTTAGTTTTTAATCAGAATCATTCTGGATGCTGTAAAGGGAGCCATAGCATAATGAGACAGACAAGTTAGAAGACTGTTGCCACATTCCAGCTTAAAGAGGGTCGTCACCAAGGAAAAGGTGAGCACTGAGTAGAAACATGTATACATAGAAAAGACCCCAGGATGTGTTGACAGATTGGATGGGCGGGGAGGGTAGTGTAAGAGGATGAGAAGACTCAGGAATGACTCCAATCATTTAGGCCTGAGCAAATGCGAGGTTGGAATTACCATTTCATGAAATGGGGAAATTTCATGAATCAGGAAATCTCGAGTGAATATAGTATTTGTGATGCCTTAGAGATCTTAGTGGCCATGTCAAGAGAGTATGTGCTTATATGGGCCAAGAGTTTAGAGGAGGTGACTAGATTTGTGAAAATTTTGGGAGAGTAGCAAATGTTATTGATGCCTCAGCCATATTGCCTCACATTTATGCTATGCTTGCACACTCACCCAATTTCTGATTGCAGGCAGGTATGATTTTCTACCTTACGTTCTTTGCCTGGCGGCTGTAAGGAGAAGACCTGACTAGTAAGAATTGCTGGGGAATGAACATCCTCTTGGAAGAGCCCTCCACCAATGACTGACAAATCAAGGTGGGTTAATATTCCTGTGTTTCTCACCCATTTGGTGGGACAACCTAGGCATATGTTCTTCCCTTATTCTCATGGATCTCCAGTGGGATTTTAAGCTCTGATTTCTACAGATAACTTGTTTAACAACACATTTATTTGCCTTCATTAGTTTTCTGACTAACTTCCCTATTTGCCTGTTGATGTTCTGTAAGATCTTTTTCCAAACAAACTATTTACACTTGAACCCTAATGTCAGGGTCTCTTTCTTGGGGAACCAATACATACAAATAAAGATGATGTCTACTGTAAAGATAGCATTTAATGATAGGAGACTAAATAAAACCACTAAGTAATAAATGTAGACAGAAAAAAAAATCAGTGTCTGAACTTTTACGACTCTACAATTAAATGACTGAAGAAGTTAGAAAGAACCAGCAAAAGAGAGAGAACATTAGCCAGTGATAAAGAAATAGTGTCAGGAAAGTGTAATATCCAGGAAGCCAAATAAAGAAAATTTTTCAGGATGAATGGAATGATCAATTTTGAGAAGTGCTTCTGGATAGTCAAGTAAGTTGAGGCCTGTTAGTTATTGGATTTTACACTTGGTCATTAATGGACATTAATGACCATTTGATTTGTTAGCATGTTAGAGGCAAGAGACAGTAATTAGGAGAATTCTAGAGAAAATAGGAAGAGAGGAACTGGAGACAGTAAATTAAGAGATTACAGTTTGGAGGAGTCTGAATGTTAAAGGAAGCAAATAAATGGGGTTTGTTGCTATAAGGGTAGTAGAGACAAGAGAGGCTATTTTTATGGTAAGGCAAAATGTCATAATTTTATGGTGATGTGAATGAATCAGAGGAAAGGAAAATATTTGTAGTGAAATACAGAACACCTTAGCGGTGCTCTCCATCAGTCCAGAAGGCATAAGACCTAGTATATAAAGAAATGGATCGGCCCTGGATAGGAGGACACACATTTATCATACTAATAGAAGATAAAGCAAATTATTTGAGTATAGATACTCATGGATGGGTAGACATATGGTGGCAGCTTGAAAAAATTATCTTCTGAACTCACTTATTATTTGGAGAACTCATTTTTAGGCATAGAAGATCATGCCATCTGCAAATAAGACAGTTTAATTTCTTCCTTTCCAAACTATATGTTCTCATTTCCTTTTTTGGCCTTATTTCTGTAGCTAGAAACTTCCAGTACTATATTGAATAAGAATGGTGGAGAGTGAATGTACTTGACTTGTTCCCAGTCTTAGGGAGGAAAGTACGTATTTTTTCAGTATTAAATGCGATGTTAGTGTACTTTCTGTTTTCGTAGATACTCTCTACTAATTTGAGTTAGTTCCCCTTTGTTCTTAAGGTGCTAAAATTTTTTTATGATCAATAGGTGTTGGATTTTGTCAAGGGATTTTTTTCTGAGACAATTGATACAATTGTGTGATTTTTTTTCTTTATCGATATGGTGAATTCCATTGATTTTTCAAATGTTTAACCAGGCTTGCATCCAAGGAATAAATCCTGCCTTGTCAAGGTATACAAACCTTTTTATATGTGGTTGAATTCAGTTAGCTAGTTTGTTGAGGATTTTTACAACTATATTCATAAGGATGTTAAGCTCTAATTTTCTTTTCTAGTTTGTCTTGTCTGGCTTTGGTATCAGGGTAATGCTGTCCACATAGAATGAATTGGGAAATGTTCCCTCCTCATCTGAATTTTGGAAGAGTTTATAAAGAATCAGTATTAATTTTTCTTGACATATGTGCAGAATTCATCAGTAAAGCCATCTGGGCCTGGATTTTCCTCTATTGCAAATTTTCAGATTACATATTTTTCCATCTCTAGTACTTATTGATTCATACCATCTGATGTTATTGCTTAAACAACCATTAATCTTTATAGATGTAATTTTCTATTATTTCTTTATGTATCTCTTTAAAAATATTAAAATCTTAATCAATAGGCCTTACTAGTTCCTTTTTAATTAAAATATTTATAAATATTTGGACTTTTTTACCAATTACTTTTCATTATTTTCTTTGTTTTGTAAATGTCATTTAAAAGCTGTATTTAAGCATGAAGATTTTTTTCTTTACTTTCCATATTATGATTGCCTTTAGTAAACTTTATTTTGTAATTGACAAATAATGTACATATCATAAAATTTACCCTTTTAAAGTGTAAAATTCAGTTATCTTAGTATATTTACAATGTTGTGCATTTGTGTTGATATCTTGGTAATATTGGCCTCATAGAATGACTTGGAAAATATTCCTTCCTCATTTTTTAAAGCATTTGTGTAGAACTGGTGTTATTTCTTATTAAAATATGTGGGAGAATTCATCGTATATACTTGGGCTTTTTTGTGTGAGAATGAAGCTCTTATAGAGCACTATGTGCTCTCTACTGTGAAACTTCTTTTTCCTGTACTTAAACCTGCTTTAAAAATAAAATCTGTTAATTTTTTTTTAAAGTACGTAATACTTGAATATGTACTAAATTCAAAAATTACAAAAAAGTTTACAATGAAAATTGTAATCTCCTAATCTAGATACTTAGTTCCCCTCTTCAGAGGCAATTGTGGCTATGATTCCCTTCTAAACAATTCTGGAGATCTCTGCACATAAAAATATATACACATGCATATTTTCCCCACAAAATGCTACTCGCCAAGCAGTGAAGCTTGCTTTTGTATTTAACTACATGCCTTGAAGGATAGTCCTCATCAGTACATGTAGATCTACCTCTTTATATTCAACAGTGGCATAGCTTTCCATTAAATAGATGTGTCATGATTTATTGAACCAATTGCCTAGGCGGGCATGTGATCATAAACTCGAATATCCATATTTAGATTTACTTTGAAGGATTTTCTTATTTTCACTTGACTACTGCTAATCCAAATAGTTTGTTTGTTTGATTTTTCCTTTTCTGTCTAACCCATGTAGTTGTGTATGGTAATAAGAAGGCTATCCTTTGAAAACAGAATACACGCCACTCACCTCTCTTCAAGAGGCTACTATTGCCCAACTCAGTCTAAAATAAGCTAGCCCTTTCCTAAGTGCGGATAAGAGGCAGAAACCTAGTATTCATATCCATAGTAGACAAAGATGCTGGAGCTCTCAGTTTATACATCCTCCCTCATGCTCACAGCAACATTAATTGATGACAGCCATTCTGATAGCTGTGAGGTGATATCTTATTGTGGTTTTGATTTTCATTCCCCTGATGATTAGTGATGTTGAACATCTTTTTATGTGTCTGTGGCCATCCGAATGACTTCTTCAGAGAGATGTCTATTCAGGTTCTCTGCCCATTTTTTAATCAGATTGCTTATTTTTTTTTTTTTTGATATTGACTTATGTGATTTCTTTATATAATTTGGATATTAACTCCTTTTTCCATATGTCATTTGCGACTATTTCTCCCATTCAGTGGGTTGGTGGTTTCCTTCACTGTGCAAAAGCTTTTCAGTTTGATGTAATCTCATTTGTTTATTTTTGTTTTTATTGCCCTAGTCTGAGGTGAGAGATCCAAAACTTATTGCTAAGACTGATATCAAAGAATGTTCTGCCTATGATTACTATTGGTGATTTGTATTAAATTTAGTGTTTTTTCCCTCTTGTTATGATGGTAATAAGGGCTATACAGGAGATTAGATCAATTATAAAGAATAAACTGCATGTTCTTCCACATCTGAATGTAGTTTGAGTGAATTGTTTAACTTCATTTCGCTAGACAACTAATCAGTTGATTATTAATTGGCTAATATAAAATAAAATCTTATTAATATAAAAACACACGTTTATTCAAGGTGTTTTGGAGATTAAAATCTTAGATAGTTGGAAAATTGTATTAATAAATTACTATTGTTACCAAATTAGTACCATACACTAACCAATGGATCCCATGGAGACAAATGGAAAAAACCTTGCTAATACAATTAATACTAAATAAGGGACCTAAAAGCATTTTGAATTTTATAATAAGATGGCTTGATTAGAGAGAACAACGAGAACCAATTAGGGTAGACTGGGGCAAATGTCTCACTCAAAGGATAAAATTGTTCGAGGAAATGAGAGTTTTCAAAGTCCATATGTTTTAACCAATTAACCTTTGATTTAGTCCAAATTAATAGAGCTCTCTTCTTTCTTCACTTGTAATTTCAACATAGAAAAGTGCTACAGTTCTGAACTCCCAGAGATAAAAAAATTCAACCTCTAGGACTTATCTGATAGATATATGGTCTAGTAGTAATTCTTATTTGTATAGTTATACTTGCCTAACAAGTGTTAAACATTATAGCAAATATATGACTTCTTAATTATTATTATTGTAGTTTAAAAGCTAAATCTAATATATAAGGAAAATTCACTCTGAAGTATTTTTTAATCATTTCTTAAGAGTAAAAACTGATTTAGAAAAGAAATATTAGAGAAAGCTAACATTATCCTTTTTAAAATTCAGTTTAAAGTCATAAGAAATATGTTGGGTTTTTGTATCAAACGTTTGGAAAATTATGTGCAGATAATAATTTTATTTAAGGGGTCAATTATTTTATTAGATTTAAGTCTGAAATGAAAGAGTTCTGAAATGTTTCATTTTAGTGTTATTCAGGTGTCAAAATGCTGAATATCAGGATTCTTGCCTTTTTTGGGGGGTTGCTTTTGTAAAGTAAAATATATATTTACATTCAAAAAGAATAAAATATTTAATTAGGGTCATCTTATTGACTAGCATCTTAACTTTATGATTAAGTTAGGTGTAGCAATTGGGAGAGATTGAAAGGAAGAAAAAAATGTACGATTATGTTATTTCCAGTTCACTAAACACATATGTATTCAGGTTGAAATCTGGGGGAAAATTGAAGAGAGAATTTTTTGAGTGGCACATAACAATAAGTTATTAAAATAATTTCAATTATTCAAATTAATTGTTTTATATAAGTATTTACAAATTTTACTGTATATATTTGCTTTGGAGTTAGTAAAGGAAGACTGAAAACAAATGTTTATTCATTCTAAGTCCCTGATAATCAACTAAAATAACAATAAATGAAAAGGATTACATACTCACAAGGACAAAAAAACAGAATGAGAGGCTGCAGCAGATGAGATTTAAATATTTATCAGAATGAAAGGTGATGAAAGAGTTAATCAGTGAGAAGAAGGAAGTCACAACAGAAAATATCTGTAGATAGAGATTGTACAGGAAGAAAGCTTAATTCTCCAGAACTCTGGAAAGTCTGGAAACTCAACAGAAAAAGCGGAAGATGAAGTTGAAGAATCACTATGATCACTAAATATTTAAAAGAACCAACATATATTTTCACAATATATTTTTGCTGATATGATGTTCTTCTTGGCCTGGAATGTTATTCTGAGCCAGTCTGCCATTGGTCAAAATTGGAAATCCTCTTTGTGGTAATCTCTCTCTCTCTCTCTAATTGGTGGAGGTTTGAAGTATTTAAAAAGGTTAGCTCTTTTAAAACCAAGAATAAATGCAGAAGCTTGTGCTGCTTAATATTTTTTCTTTTTTTTTAATGCTTGCCACTGCCTTTCCTCACACTGCCATGTTAATAAAATAATCACACATGGCAAATTGTATCAGTAGTAATTTCCACTGAACAAGCTTAGCATGCCATTTAGAATAAATTAACTCCTGGATTGCTTGTTTCTGGAGTGCAAGAAACTTAATTGCTAGGACTCTTTCTATTTTAAATCCACTTGCAAACTTTGAAAAACTTAAAAAGAATACAATTGATGGTTCTTTTAAACACCAAGATAATTTTCTAGGAATTGAGCTGTCTTTTGCCAAAATCTTGCACACCTATAAACTGTAGAATATACAGTGACTTCAATACATGTAATTACATAGCATGAGGTTCAAAAATGTTAAAATATAATGTTTCTTGATCTATTTTTAAAGTAATAATATGATTTTCATAATAAATGAAATCAATTCTGATGTAAATAAGTGTTCCTAATTCTGTTGTTGTTGTGAGAACTTTTCTTGATCTAGTTTTTATTGCAGCTTCTTTTTTGTGTTGTTATATCATCTAAAATTAAATGATTGTAATAAATATTTCATTAGGCACATCCAGTAGAAAAATCATAATTTTCTTGCATAATAACATCAGCCATCCTATAAGATTTAGATTAATTTTCACCCTCTTAATAAAAAATAATAATTATCAAAAAATCCAGTCAATCTTCACATGATATACAGTGGTAAATGAGGTGGGTCAATTTTGTTAAGTTCAAATATCTTTACAAAGTAAAATATGCTATTCCACAGCCATTCTACATATATTTAAACTTAATTTAAAATTTGCCATACCTTTGCTGGATAGTCACCAATATATCCTTGACACAGGAAAATAAGGCAATTTTTTCTCGTACAGTTGTCTCAAATTCTAATTGCAAGATAAATGTTTTCAGGTATGCTGTGTTGTTTTTCCAATTATCTCCCTTATTTCATGTTGTGCTAATAAGGTTATTCCCATCTATTTGAAAGATAGCAACTAGAAAATTACGTGCCTATACCTAAAATGAATGAGAGATGAAATTTATCCCTCAACTTTTCAAGTTTTTGAGAAAATCCCATTTGAAAGGTAGTCACAGGGATACGAGAAAGGATTCTCAGTTTACGTGCCATACTACTGATTTTAACAATGATTTAATCAATCTTAGTCCCCTTTAGAGGTTAAAGTTGATAAGATAGTCCTCACATTCACCCTCTCTCCTCTCCTCTTTCTCTCTCTTTTCCTTCTTCCCTTCCCCAATCTGCCACACTTTAAAAATTAAAAAGGAATGTTGAAAGAAAGATTCATGTATTCATATTAATAAATGCATATTTTTATAATCTATTATGCCTAATCATCACCTCATATTCTTGAAAAGTACACAAGTAATTAATGGTGAAATTGAGAAGAAAAAAATGTATGAAACTGTAAAGATAATTTCGGTTCCCAAGAAATGGAAAATGCCATGTTTGGTTAATAAAACAAGTTCTATGAATTTCATTTTCTGTATTTCTACTAAATTTATAAGAGTATAAAAACCCAAGAGTGAATCTTAGAGTAGAAATAAATTAGCAATTGTTGCAGAGAACTTGATCCCACACCAATTAGAAGCATAAGTCTAGGTTTAAGCCATATGAATTTGAATGACTAATGAGGGGTACATACAGACTGACCTCATATTCCCTTGCTAATGTTGCAACTGTGAAATGCATGTGATTCTAAACCAACTCAACTAGCTTTTCTCTTGGTGTAGGTTAAATTTTTTTTTATTATCTTTATCCGTTTCTATTTTTCTTGTTTTCCTTGAGGTTTGTGAAAATATTAATTCCCTTTTCCTAACTTACTGCATTTATAGAGACTATTTTTTGTAGGAAATTTCTTTAGCATAGACTCTAAAATCTACAGATTAGAGATTCCAAAAAAAAAAACAAAACTTGATAATCAAAGTATGTAACAATCTCATATGAGACCTTATATATAATGCACGTAACAAACTTGTTTCTATTAAACTGTCTAATGCGGTAGTATGTAAAATATAATTTACATCACAGTAATTGTTCTTTTTTCTTACCACCCACATAACATTTGTATGTATAAATGTATAAAAACATTTTCATTGGACAAATAATACATTGCTTAAATTCAAGACACCAAAGGAAAAAAACCTCAATAAAATATCTTTATACATACATACGTACATACGTACATATATTGTATATAGCAGTCTAATTTTTGGCAGAAAAAATAGGCAGCACACCTAAAATGGTAACTTCTTAAGACAGTTTTCTAAGGGACCGTTTGTAGAATTATGGACCAAGGATATTGCATCCTGTGGATAGTGATAGCGGGAAGTCATTAATATAACCAAGTCTGAAGGAGCAAGGGATGCAAGAGGTTACCTGAATCTGGAAAGACCTGTAGCTCTGGAACCTCTGGCCATAGATGAAGGAGCACAGTCGCTATGATTGTAATGGCCTGATAGGAGGAAGCATGGAAAACTAATACTCCATTTTCTCTCTCTCTTCTCTGTCTCTTTCTCTGTCCGTCTCTCTCTCATCTTCCAATCACCTGCTAGCGCTTCTCACTGGCCCAATCTAACTGAAAGCTACAGACAGACGTTTGGGTGATACACTCTATAGAAGTCAGTCTACAGGACATTAGACATTGATCAGAACGAACAAGGGTAGAGAGAGGATCTGGAAAAGTAAGTAGAGATTATTTAACATAGTGCTGAGTTAAAAACTTGCACGGAGAAGACTGGCTTCTTTTTAAAGAGGTTATGATGTCAGATCTCCTATCAGTAACAGTTGTGTTACCGTATATTTTGGGAGATTGCAAATGAACTACAGTTTCAGAATTTTTTTTATATATCAATCAAGAAAGTAAACCTCTTGGGCTTCCCTGGTGGCGCAGTGGTTGAGAATCTGCCTGCTAATGCAGGGGACACGGGTTCGAGCCCTGGTCTGGGAAGATCCCACATGCCGCGGAGCAACTGGGCCCGTGAGCCACAACTACTGAGCCTGCGTGTCTGGAGCCTGTGCTCCACAACAAGAGAGGCCGCGGTAGTGAGAGGCCCGCGCACCGCGATGAAGAGCGGCCCCCGCTTGCCGCAACTAGAGAAAGCCCTCGCACAGAAACGAAGACCCAACACAGCCAAAAATAAATAAATTAATTAATTTTAAAAAAAAAAGTAAACCTCTTAAGCAGAGTTATTTCTTATGAGATTATTTTATATCAAAAATATTTTGACAGAATCAGGTTGCCCCACAATCTTCACAGCCATAATGAACAAGCTGAATTTGACAAGGTGAAATGTAACAGATGTAAATTCTGTTGGTCAGATTGAAAAATCTACAAGCTCAAAGCACAGTATGGCACTTAGCAGGAATAAAGGTAAAATATTCTCAGGAAGTTCTGCCTGTGGTCGGTCAGCAACTCGGGAATCAACAGAACTTTGTGGCTGTTTGACATGGAAATCAAACCTAGAGTTAGAGGTGGTGCCTTGGGATATAGCGTTCCTCTTTATTTTGGTTTCATAGTGATACGCTAAACATCCACTCTCCAGGTAATTTAGCTATTGGTAGGTTTGTTTTTTTTTTTTAAGTTAATTTATTTATTTATTTTTATATTTATTTTTGGCTGTGTTGGGTCTTCGTTTCTGTGCAAGGGCTTTCTCTAGTTGCGGCAAGCGGGGTCCACTCTTCATCGCGGTGCACGGGCCCCTCACCATCGCGGCCTCTCTTGTTGCAGAGCACAGGCTCCAGACGCACAGGCTCAGTAGTTGTGGCTCACGGGCCTAGTTGTGGGATCTTCCCAGACCAGGGCTCGAACCTGTGTCCCCTGCGTTGGCAGGCAGATTCTCAACCACTGCACCACCAGGGAAGCCCTAGCTATTGGTAGTTTTATATGATGACTTCTTCCAAATGTTAATTCTGTGAGTCTTGAACGATATGGTGAAATAAACTTTAAAGTTATAAATCATCTGATTCCACAAGGATTTATTGAACAAGTGCCATAAATATGTCACTGTACTAGAGGAAGTGAATATAAAGGTAGATATTTATAACCAATGCCTGTAGGTAAAAGTGCAAAATTAATGACTGACATATGTTAAGAATCTACTCTGAATCAGAACTATCTTTAGCACATTTTGTGTATTACACAATTGTTATAATGAGTCTACTAAATAGGTATTCTAGCATTCCCAGTCCTCCAACTGCTTTTATTTGGTGAGAGGAGGAAATCCTATACTTTCCCTGGTTGCTCTGATCCCAAATCAGGTCATCGACAATGCAGTAGAAATCAATATCTTCAAATCTGTGTTTTCAGCCCAAAGTTAACAGCTGAGTCCCTGCTAAGATGTTCAGGACTCCAGATTTTGATGTCTCAATAATTTTGCATTTTCAACATGCCTGGAACTGAAATACCAGCTAGTTCCTCAAACCTAATCCTAATTCACAGCAGCAACAACTGCTACTATTAATACTCTTTATACAACTAATAAAAAGGCATACAGTAAAATTCCATTAAATTAGGATCTGTGTCTATCAATCTCATTTCTTGATTTGTACAGTTCAGCATAGATCCTGAAATATATTCTGTATGTACTGAAAAATATTTACTGAGTGACAAAATAATGTATAAAAGATGAAAGAAACAGAATATATGCCAATTATATCGGTACCTAATATACATTTCATATACCTAATATACATTTTTACCACTCAAGTTTCTTGTTAGCAACCCATAGAAGTCAGCTGAGTATTTTGACTCATGACACCTGCATTTAATCCACATCTGCTTAAAATACCTGGAGTGGTTTTTGTTTTTCTGGTGTACTGTAGACCAATCAGTACCACAGGGAGTGTCCAGAAAAGCCTGGATGAGATGAGGGGCATCTCTGACATCTCTACCCTGACGCCTTGGCCACTTTGTCTTCAGTGCCACGAGGAAACATTGAGATGGTAGGAGACACAAGCTGACTGACAACAACAAAATAATGGGGTTCTGTTAGATATACTTCAATACAGAGCTTGGTATATTAGCTAAAACCCAGTTCTTGTCAGTAGCTAAGTTTGTATGAATTTTGTTTTCTGATGATCAGTTGCTTATTATCTATCAGAGTCCAAGAGCAAGCCAGAAGCAGTTTCTCAAAAGAACAGATGTTGTTTTTACCAGAGACAGTATAGCTTTTCTCCTAAAACATAGGCACCTGAACAGTGACTATTCCATTGCAAGTGACCACAGTCTCTGCAATTCATACAACACAGCGCTTTGCCACAATACGATTTGAGAGGAACTGGATTCATTTGGTCATAAGGGACAGTTGGTGACAAAGTTCTTTGAATTGTACCCTGGACCATTTAAATTTATTTTTCTTACCCTGGGAAACATTCAGACCCTTAAATAGGTCAGAGCTGCACAAACAAACATCGTGAACATTCCCTTTAAAATCAGTGAGGCCCTCGAAGAATTATTCCTTTTTCTTTGTGGCAGGAGAGTCAGAGTACAAAGTGTAGCACCACGCTTTTGACTTTGGCTTGACCATGTAGTCTCCAAATTTGTAGCAGGCCCATTAATTTTCTTGGGGTTTATCTCCATTATCTGTCATGCATGTTCCCAACCAAAGCAGCTGGAGAACCTCATATTTTTTGTCTATTACATCCCATAAGCAAGATGTCATCTACAAAGTGAATCCTGTGATGTCCTGGTAAGTCAATCAATCTCTCTCCTTACTAAAGCATGGAGAGTCATATAAACTTAAGTCACAGAGCAAAGGAGTACTCTGACTTGTTTGTTTCCTGTGCTCTCTGTTTATTGGTATATAGAAAATATTTGCCAAATCAAGTTGCACACCAAGGGCCAGAAACTGGATTAATTTGCTTCATTTTAGAGATAACAACAAAAACTCTCTAAAGCAAGATTGTTGGAAGGTTCCAGATCCTGACTTCAGTTGAGAATTGAAGGACTTTAGATTATCATTTTGGTTTTTTTAGCTGTTCATTGCTATCATCCTAAACTTCTTCATGTCCACAGGTTCTGTTCTGCATAGTGATGAGTGCCATTGGTTCCATAAGACTTGCCTTTAATTGCAACTTTATTTCCGGTGACATTTATTAAATGCTTGGAAACCACCTGCCAGAATTTTATCATTCCAAACTAGCTAAATTTTCAGTATTCTCCTCTTGGCACCAGTCCCAACTCTTCGGGTATAAATTCTAAACAGGTTGCAATTCTTGCTTCCATGTGATTATGACTTAGTTAATTTAATCATAAATGAAATTTATTGACAGGGAATTTGATTGCTCCCAATATGGAAAAGGTTGCTGAAAATCAAGTTCAATAAACATTGAATAAAAATCAAAAACTGCCAAGATTAGCCACCTCAGAACACTGCTGTTGTCCAATTATACCTCACTACCTCTTCCACTGGGACAACTGCATCTGGACACATGCCACTCTCCTGCTGGGTTCCATTTTCTTTGGACACTTTGTCCTAGGCCGTTAAACTCTCCATTCTGTTGATTCTGCTATCAAAAATATCTAAATGTCATTGTGTTTTTGCTTCATTTACTCAAGATGCAAAGTCTTCAGTGGTGGGAGAGAGGGGAGATGTGACTAGTGAGCATAGATTACGTCCTGCCAAAGGGAAAAGGAAGGGATTATCAATGTGTCTTCAGCTTCCATAGCACATGACTTTGTTGGCTTCCACCTATCTTGAGATTTCTCCCAAATCAAAAGGGTAGCCAAAACAGGAAAAATATCCAATGAACCTGTTAAATAAAATGTGAAAAATACAGGAGGTAAAAAATGAGAGTGAAACAAAACTAGCAATAGCTCAAATCTTTAGTGAACCAATGTCATCAATATAGTGTGTTTTGTGAATTAATTTTCTTTAGTTTTAATGTGACAATCATTCAAGTTTACTTTTTTTAATGCCATGTGGTACATACATTTAAAAAAACGTAAACAGGAGTTATATTTTTCATGACTTTTGGTAAATAATCAAGTAATAAACAAGTAGAAGAAAACCTAGATATAGAATTAATGTAGCATATAGAATCTAATGATGCCTTTGTGCAACCAACAGTATAAGACAAGATGTCTTGTTACAATTTAACCAATGAAAAGTTAAGTAAATCTGCATAAACTCACACACTTAGAAGCAGGTAGGTATAGAAACTGATCCTAGTCTTTCAGATCCAAATAAAGCATTGCCCTAATGTATATGCATATTTGATGACAATATTCATCTAAACTACTTAATTCTCAATGTTTGGTGTCAGGATTCAAGAGACAGAGGGAAAATAATGCTACAACTGGTATTTTTTCACATTCCTCCTTTGTGGACGCCAGTTAAAGTGGAAACAAATCTAATAAAATGATATGTTGTCTTTAAATACACTGAATAGCAATTTTTACTTTTTAGGAAATATTATAAAATGGATGATTTTAGGATATTATTATTATGTCTAAAGAACAAAAAGTTAGTGAGAAATCTTTTAGTATAAACATAGTGAAGGATTTTACATCTTTCAACCATCGTGATAAGATCTGTAAATCCACCTGAAGAAAAATCCTATCAACTTTGCCTTTACTTTCTCTGATTTTATGGCATGTAATAAAATTCATCTGAAACAGAAGAATAATTGTGCACAACATAAAAAACCAGGTGTGTATTAGGTGTTAAACTGATTGTAGAGGAGAATTATCATCTAAATATTAAATTTTAATAGTTTTATTATTAAAAATGTTTGACTGATGAGATAAACTTGTTTCTCATAGACACATACATCATAATATTAGTAAAACCATCACATTAGAATAACAGAATTTTGAATTAACAAACACAATAATTTAGAAAATGACCAAAATCAACTAGAAATTCAAATTCTAGATAACCAGAACAGTTATCTAAAAAAGGAAAAAGAATAATGGCTTGGAAATATGCAGAAATAAATGAATACTTGTTTATTCATTCATTAAAATAAGTATTTCTTGAGTGTTTGTTTTCCAGGAGGTACTACTCTGGATGCTAAAGTTCAGACAAAGTTAGTCGCTGACCTCAGTGAGCTTACATTCTCTAGCAGAAGAAATTAACCACCCAAGTAAACCAAGACATAATAGTTAATTTCACATTATGAAAAATACTGAGACATAAGTAAAACTGGGTATGGTAAGCGGAGCGACCTAAGAGAATTTGTGATGAGGAGTAGCCAGCCATGAGGCGATTTAGAGGCAGTGTGTTGCATGCTAGGAAAATGATGGTGATAGTCATGATACATCCATACTAGGATGCCCAGTAGAATGGGTGTTATGAATGAGGGTGAATGGTGAGAGACAAGGTCATTTAGGAAGGAGAGATCATATTCCATGTGACTGTGTAGGCAGGCTGTGGGAAAACATTTCAAACTCGTTCTAATTTTAAAAGGAGATCTTTGGCAAACTTGGTGCAGGGAACTCACCATCTGAAAAAGTCACTTTGGCTGCTCTATAGAGAACTTGGTACTCAAGATGGGCAAAAGAAGAAGCAGGAGGCCAGGAAGAAGGCTATTGTCATGGTCTCCATGTGAGATAGTGTCTTGAACCAGCATAAGAGTAGTAGAGATAGTGAAATGGAGTCAAATGCTGTCAGGCTTTGAGAAAAGAGATTTCTGATCATTTATATATGAAAAGGGAGAAGGAAACAAACACCTATTATTTTGAGCTGAGCTAAAAATACAATGCTATTATTTTACATGAGAAATAATGTGAGTAGAACAGGTTTCAGGGTGAAATCAAGATTTGGGGCTCTAATGTTTGGAGCCTCTGAGATATCCAAGTGGACATATTTTTCAGGCATTGGACATATAAGCCAGGGAAGATTATGTCACAGACATATATATTCATATTTTTTCTTAATTTAAGAATTATTACCATATATAGGTAGCTAAAGTCACATAACTAGATGAGAGAACGGTCACATAAATTTATGAGGCACTGAGTTAAAAGTCTGTATTATATCTCCAAATAAGTATTATAGTACAGTGCACTATTTTGGACAAGGTAACTACAATTCAGTGATGAGTAAACAAATATATAATGGGTTTTAAAACATATACTGAGAATGAATATAATTACAACAATTTTCTTTTTTTTCTCTCCAACTTCCAAATTACATATTTAATATGATAGCTTTAGAAATTTATCCTGTATATATATGAAACGTAGATAGATAATGAAATACAGATAGATCAATACATAGATAGATAGATAGATTAAAACCCTATTTAGATCAAGGCCAAAATAATGTCTATAATTGTCCACAGGAAATGTTTTGTTAATTATCACAAATTAAGAGATGCTACAATCTCTACATGATTACTGATGGGACATAGTCTACCTAAACTGTGCATGTGAAGCCTGATTGAAACAATAGGGGAGAACACATACAAATGTAAGTCTTATTAGCACAAATCATTAGGCTTAGAAAAGATCTAGGAATCATCCAATGAAAGCACCTCATTATAGAATTGAAGAAACTGAGATCTGGAGAAGAATTAACTTAAAAAAAAAAAAAAAAGGACCTTCTAGCTTCCAGTTGCATGAAGAGTATAATGCAGTCTGATTCCCTTCAAGTTAAATATTAACTCTTAAAACTTTGAAAACTTACAAAAGTGAACTTAATCAAATAATAACATTTTCTCAAGACTTAAAAATATATGAAAAAAAAAGTACTTTCAATATGAAAAAAAAGGCAGACTTTGGGCGCATTATTTAATGTCTCCAGGCTTGAGTGTCTGTGAAAAGAGGAAATCCGAATCCGTCTGACAGTTTGAGGTATCCTAAGAGATAATGTAGATCTACAGTAGGCATTTAATACAGAGTAACTTGATTGGTGGGCAATGATTATAATTCATACAAGTAGTTCCTATGTGTTAGTGTCATTCTGAGTGCTTCAATTGCGCTAACTCACTTACTGGTCGTGTGAACCATATGAGGTAGGCTCTCTTAGAGTCCACATTTTAAAAATGAAGAAACTGAAGCCAGAAATATTCAGCAAATTGCCCAAAGTCACCTGGCTACTCTGAGGTAGAACTTGTAATCACTCTGTGACACTACTCCCAGAGGAGATGAGTGCCTTTCAATGGGTTTAAGCCATCAGACAACATACTTTGTGATGTTGATTACACAATGTCCACTTCTGAAAAATAAAGTCATATAAAAACATACAGTTAAACTACTGGTGATAAGTGTTTATATGCATTTTGTTAAATATAAGGTAACTAAGGGTGAAAGGGATAATTTGATGTTTTAAAAAGTGTAAGAATATTACTTGTTATCTTAATACTGTTTTTAGCTTATCAAAGTTTAAGAAAACAGTGATTTTATATTAGTTGAGAAATAGTCAGTTAGCCTGCCCTACTTCTGATGTCACCTGAAAGGAAGGAGCATGGTTATTGGGTCACAAGCCAGGACTGAGGGGAGTAGATGTGTGCAGGACCTGGGAAGTGGAGGGAGGGACTAGCTTCCACCACAAAGCAGCCCAGGAGTGCAGGATGCGAGATGAGTGTGAGGGGACAGACAGCAAGGTGCAGAATATAAAGATGAGTAAAGAATAAGTCTTGCCTGGGATTGCACACATAAGAGTCAAAGGGGTTAAAAACTAGACCGTGGTGCACTCTGCAGGTGTATTTTTAGTGTTCTAACAGGTTTGCATCACACTGCTCCCCTGCACTCCCCACAATCTTTAGTGGGGTAGAGCCTATCCCCAGTGCCCTTTCAAGCTGCTGGGGTCCTCGCGTCAATCTGACAATCCTTGTAGTCACAACTATGAAATGGACGGCTGTAAACATTGCCAGGACTTCATCTATCCAGACGAAGTGGTGAAACTGGGATTGGAGGACTTTTATTAAGATTATTTTTATTCATTTAGATCCACAGTAATAGACCATTTCCCCCAAATTCCTCAATTGACGTAGTTGCTGTCACATTTTATTTATCTTAGATGTCACCAAGAATCTGCAAATGTTCACCTACTAGAGAGAAATTTCAAACACCTCCATCAGCATGTTGGCAAAGAGTAGCTAATCGACATGCTATACCAGTATAAATTTCTTGGACTTTGATTGACAGGGCCCTTAAACTTCCCACAATGCCCAAATGTCTAAGCAAACAGTATCTCCTATGATCGAGACTTTCCATCAAGTGTGAGCTCTGTAGGACACATTGCCTGGATAAATGTTCAGAACCATCCTTTAGAACCAGATCAAAGCATAATAGATCCTTTATACAGTGCCTGCTGTGTCTTCTTTATGGGAAATGGAATACTTAAGTCCCACTGTGGCCTCTCTTGTTCTACCTTCTGTACCACACCCATGTGAGATGTAACTTTCAGGTGAAGGAAACAGAAAAAACAAAGATGCCTGTTCCATCTACACATTGTGCTAAGGGGATGCATATGTCTTTTAATTCAGAAAATTATTCCACTCCACAATTTCTCACCCAATGGATAATGGATTTTATTAAAATCTTCTACTTATAAATATATGCACTCTTTCTACTTCTTTAAGTAATATTTTAGAGCAGACACATATTAGAAATATAAAAACTAATTACACAAAATGAAGAATTTGATCCATTATGAGGCACAGGTAATTATGAAAAGAAAAGCAAAGATTTTAAAGGTCAAGGAAACAGCCATCTGCTTAACAACCTGACCATCGGTGAAAAGTATTTCAAGGCCAGTTAAAAGCTCACAAGGCCCTAACTGTCACCCAGAAAGACGTCTTATATGTTAATCTGTATCTGCACTCAATGTATAAGGCACAGACTGTGTGAGCACTAGTATCATTCATTTTTAAAAATCAATTTAAATTTGCCTTGTTAATTAGAAAGAGTACCTAGTTTATTTTAATTAAATTCCCGTGAAGAGGCATTAAAGTTAAGTGAAAATCATATTAATTTGCACATTCATTATGATTAAAAACAGTGCTATACTATGTCTGTTATTTTTGATTAAATTGGATGTTTTCAAATGTATGCATTTTATTTCTATGTAGTACTATCTTTTAACTTTCATTATTAAAATGTATATGAGTACAAGATATTTTAAAAAGCATTTAAAGGGAAAACTGAGTTAGTCTGCTAGTCAAATAAAAAAAAAAAAGGAACCCTCTCATTTATTCTCTCCATTTATATAATCTTCCAGACAAAATAACTGTTTAAACTCTTAAGAAGTATAAATATGTGTGTGTGTGTGTTTGGTTGGTATTCTGAATGGCTGGATTTGAAATTAAACATGATTTTGAAACATTTTGAAAACTTTGAGATATTTTAGTAAAAATAAGATCTGTTCCTCCATTTGTACATCTCTACTATTATACCCTTTAATTGTTTAATTCTTCACATTTCCTAAGTTGATTCCCAGCATTGATAACTTTTCTTTATCTCCTGCAAATATCATTTTTCTTTCATTGTTTAGCCCAATTATTTATTGATGAGTTATAAGGATATTTATTGTTCATTTGAGAGTGAATTGGTCTTACCAATAAGCTTAATTAATTATTTCACAGTTGTTGTTAGTTCCTAGCTGAATCTTAGATTTTCGAACAACAAAATCACACCTTTTGAAAGTGTCATTCAATGCCAGCAAATTTTAAGCACCAAGTGGGCGTTGGATGCAGTCCTGGACATTAGGGATTCAAGAGTGAACAAATGAGGCTCTTGTCTGCATGGGGCTTGCGTTCTAAAGGGAAAATTTAAGAAAGCAATGGAGGCTTTTAAGGATAAATAGGGAAAATCCGCATAGTTTTAAAATATGAAGATGTATAATCCAATAATAAGCCATAAGTTTCTCTTTTCTGTCCTTTTGTATTGGTTTTTCAATTAAGCATAGGCACATATATCTATCTTTTCCTTACGACTAACTTTGTTATGTCTTGTTAAAGAAATCTTTCAAAACCTTAGAGTATAAAAAATTTACCAATCAGTGTTTCCAAGGTTTTTTCATTTGTTTGTTGTTTTTTTATTGGTGATGACGTTTGCCTTTAAGAATTTGTCTGGTCTGAAGTTAATCATTGAATATACAGTACATTGTTGTATCAAGTCCATCTTTTTTTTTTCTGTCATTTGTTTCCAGCTTCTTTTTTTTCAACTACCCCTTCTTTCCTCAATGACCTGACAAGCAATCTCTGTCATCCACCAAAGTTGCCTGTTTATGGGATCTCTATCGTACTCCATTGATTAATTCTGAGTTAATGCCACAATATCAATACTAACATTTCTTCATAAGTCCTGGTATCATGAATGAACAGTTGTCCCACTTGGTCCTTTTTCAGAAATGACCTTGCTATATCAATATTGTATAAATTTGAGAATTGTCTCATTAAGCTCCGTGAATTACTTTGCTGTGGAACCTACACACTGTATTGACTACATTTAAATTGAGTGAAAATCCACAGCTTCAAATTATTTATTCTTCCTATTTATAACATGGTGTATGTCTCTCTTAAGTTACGTCTATTATAATGTCTTTCGTTAGAGTTTTATAATTTTATCTGATAAAGTCTTACCATTTGCCTTACAGTTTAACAAGTAAAATGAAATAACAAGAAACATATAGCTCAGAAGCAGTGATTTTATTATATTTTGATTAAATATTTATTATACTGAATTTGTGGAAATCTTTGAATGCTTATGTGGCAGATGGGTAGTAATAAGTAGGTAACTTAAATTTATATTTTATTTTCACCAGTATATTTTTTTTAAGTATTGGCATAAATAGAATTATCCATTTTCTCTTCCGCCTAGTTCTATGCGTTCGGAAAATCCAGTAATATTGATTTATGAACTCATTAATTTGTCTTTACATTCATTTAATCATTTATTAAATATTAATTTACTGAAAAATTCCTATATATTTAACATCATCATAAACATGTGTAATAAATAACAACAATAAGACCTACATACTGTAATACTGGAATCTTATTTCAATTTCTTGCTCTTAAGGTACATATTTATTATACCATTATTTATTTATTTTTCTTTGATGTTGCTTTTTAAAATTGAAGTATAGTTGATGTACAATGTTTTGTTAGTTTCAGGTGTGCAGCAAAATGATTTGTCTATATATATATATATATATATATATATATATATATATATATATATTCTTTTTCAGATGCTTTTCCCTTATAGATTGTTACAAAATATTGAGTATAGGTCCTTGTTAGTTATCTATTTCATATGTAGTAGTATGTATATGTTAGTCCCAAACTCCTATCATATCCCTGCACCCCCCTTTCCCCTTTGGTAACCATAAGTTTGTTGTCTATGTCTGTGGGTCTTACTTCTGTATGTAAGTTCATTGGTATCACTTTTTAAAATTTTCTACAGTTAAGTGATATTATATGATATTTGTCTTTCTCTGTCTGGCTTACTTCACTCAGTATGATAATCTCCAGATCTATCCATTTTGCTGCAAATGGCATTATTACATTCTTTTTTATGACTGAGTAAAATTTCATTTTATATATATATGTCACATATTCTTTAGCCATTCTTCTGTTGATGAACATTTAGGTTGTTTCCATGCCTTGGCTATTGCAAATAATGATGCAAAGATCATTGGAGTGCATGCACCTTTTCGAATTATGGTTTTCTCTGGGTATATGCCCAGGAGTGGGATTGCAGGATCGTACGGTAGCTCAATTTTTAGTTTTTTTAAGAAACCTCCATACTGTTCTCCAGAGTAGATGTACCAATTTACATTTCCACCAACAGTGTAGGAGCATTCTCTTTTCTCTATACCCTCTCCAGCATTTATTATCTGTAGCTATTCTGATGATGGCTATTCTGACTGGTATGAGGTGATACCTCATTGTAGTTTTGATTGCATTTCTCTAATAATTTGCGATGTTGAGCATTTTTTCATGTGTCTTTTGGCCACCTGTATGTCTTCTTTGGAGAAATGTCTGCCCATTTTTTGATTGGGTTGTTTGCTTTTTTGATATTGAGCTGTATGAGCTTTTGCATATTTTGGAGATTAATCCCTGTTGTTTGCATTGTTTAATTTAAAAAATAGTAACTCTGGGTGTAAGCCCATTTAAATGTGTAAAGGTAAAGTTTTCTGGTAAAATATTTGTCATCTGTATTTCATGAAGACATTATATGTGTGTGTATACATTTACATATAAAATTATGTATAAGAAAATAATGAGGAACAAAGTTCTTGTAAGGAAAAATTATTAGGAAAATGAAAGTCTATTGCCAGTTAAGTGTGGGAAAGTAAGGAGCTAGCCATTTGGGAGAATGCTACTTTAAGAAAAAAAAAATGAGATGCATCTGGGCATGCATAGGCATGTATTTATTTATTTTTGCATTATTAAAAAATGTATGAGTTTGATGATCAAATATTAGGCATATTGTGAATGATAGTGTCAAGGCCCTTTGGAAAAAATAAATAAGAGCTGACAAAGTATGCTTATGACCTAGAAATGACACTGCCACAGGTGATTAAGACTTACAAGTAAGACCAGCTCCTGCCTATAATTTGAAATTTGCTTGAGCATCAGATACATTTTATGTGTGTAGAATAGCCTGGGAAGCAATTGGTTCTACTTTCTACTTATAGCAAAATCAGTTCAGCATATTGAGGTTTCTTCCCCCCACCCCCTTTCCCTAACTGATGTACATTTTCTCTCTACTCAGCTGAGGCAAGTGAAAAAAAGGCAGAGATTTGACTCAGCATTTGTGCTTAGATTCATTAGTGTAATGAACTAAAATGGGGGGAAATTCAAACCTTTTCTCCTCTACTCTCTGCTTAAAATGCAAATGATATAAAATACAAATATTTCCAAAGTATGTTAAAGTACACCAGAAAAAAAAAAAAAAAGTAGTCTTTATTAAGCTAAATTCTTTCTGGAATTAATGCAGTGGTTTATAACAAGATCCCCTATTTCTCTTAAGATCTTGGTAATATTTGGTGAAATTTTGATTCATCTAGAGAGCATCATAGAAAATACTATTCTTAGGACACGTCCTCAGAGATTATATTTTAATTGGTCTGTTATGGGGACTGTACTTCTAAGAACTGCCAATGCGTTTCTACAGCATAGCCAAGGATGAGAATCACTGTTTTAACATATTCCCTCACTGCTCTGACTTAATTTTGGAAGTCACTAATTTCCTTAGGCCACTGGGGCATTAAAGTCATCTGTAGATTATCTAAACCCACATGCCTAATCTCTGAAAATGAATAAGTAAAAGAATAAGTAAAAGTATTTGTCTTTGGATTCAGAATTTAAGATTCATATTCAAACAGAGACATGATAAGGAGCCCTTCTATAAAAGCAATTATATGATTGATCTAACTTCAGTTCTGATTTACCCCTACTGTCAGAAGTTTGAAACACACTTCGATGAGAAGAGAGAGGAAGCCATAGACCACCTATAAAAATGTTATTGGCCCTATTGAGCGTACTTGCTACCTGATGAGACCCACTTTCCTTCTCGTTGCATATTTTGGAGATTAATCCCTGTTGTTTGCATTGTTTAATTTAAAAAATAGTAACTCTGGGTGTAAGCCTATTTAAATGAGTAAAGGTAAATTTTTCTGGTAAAATATTTGTCATCTGTATTTCATGAAGGACATTATATGTAAATATAATGGAGCCTGTGGGAAAAGAGTCACCATTCTACACCCTCTGCAGAAATACAATTTGCCCTCCATTGTCTATATCCTTCAGGCAAAGTCAGCTGGCTACAAGGAAAATGTTTAATAAAACCTCAAATTCTGGGACTCCTAGAAGTAGAAATATTAATAGTATCCACTGCATTTGCTGAGAAATGACTATGAGAATATGATGAGAGAGAAGACATTTTCTTTTTTAAAATATGAGAAAGGCTTAGAAAACAAAAATGGGGGTATCTTCCTCTAAACATGATGAAAATGATTATAATGGCTGACATTTATTGAATATTTCCATGCTCATGTTGTGATGGACATGTGCAGTTTGTTTTCCCAGAGTCCATCTTTAATATACAAATATAATTCAGAGAGCACACAAATCTACAGTGAAGGAGCTGTTACTCCCCTCTCTCCAGCCACGTTGGCTCATCACGGACTGCCATTCATACTACTATTGTACCCTGGCCATACCGTCTAGGACCCAAACCAATGTGCTTAGAATTCTCTGTGGATTAAGAGTAAGCAATCAGGCACATGTAGGCAGGATATTACTTTATTCCAGGCATTGTTAATCCCTAGGTACACTCTTGCCTATTTTGCAAGTTTCCTTATTAGATATAAAATGTCCACTATTTGCTAATACCAACTTGAGCTGTGATTCTACTACTTGCAACCCAAAAATTCCTGATCGCTGTAGTACTAAAAATGCATGGCACCATTTAATTCTCTATTTACATCTATGATTAAGAGGTTAAGACAGAGGATCATGGCTTTGCCACTTACCAGCTGTAAGACTTTTAAGGAAGATATTTAATTACTTCTAAGCCTGTATGACTCCGTCTCTAAAACAGGAGTTATATCAGCACTTTCCTTATGGTATTATTGTGAGAGTTAGTTGGAATTCTGCACATAATGCACACGGACCCGCACATAAAAAGATGTAAAAACGTTTGTGATTTTATTATTCACAGATCCTTAATTCAGTAATATAGTTCTGATTGCACACACGAGAAGACAAGTTCAGAGAGGTTAAAGTAATTTGTCCAATGTTATTATAATGTATAAGTGCTTAGCAATTAGAACTTTACTTGGTTAGTACAAGTCTAAAGTCTATACTTTTTGTTTGTTTAGAATTTGAACTAAAGCATGAATGTAGAGAAACAGATGTAAACACATATAAAGTAGTAAATCCTATGTACCATTGTACACACACAAGTCTACAGTAACAGTTTCTAAATGTGTATGTAACTTCTGTCCCTATAAAGAAACAGAACATTTCCAGCACTCCAAAAGTAGCCTCCATGTAGCTTATCAGACATCCTCCCTTGGCATAACCACCATGGCTGAGTTGTGCCTGCTGTTGAAATTTATCCATTATAAATGAAATCACGCACTATTTATTGTTGTGCATCAGAATATTTTACAAGATTCGTCCATGTTGTAAGTAGGGTAGTTTTCTCCACTTAAAGTGCTATTCAGTATTGTGTTGTACAAATATTCCGAAATGAATTTTTTTGCTCTGTTTGTGACAAGTATGTTTTTCCTTCTTCTGGATCCTACAGATAGTGTTTTTTTGAGTATCCCTGTACAAATCTCTTGGTCTGCGTTTATATGCATTGCTGTTCCTTCTGGAGTGGAATTTCTGAGTCATAGGGTATGCATGTGTTCATCATGGTGGAGCTGTTGAACGTCACTTTCTCCACCAATAACGAATCTGCGTTCCAGTTGCTCCATTTCCCCACCAGCACTTGGTATTTTCACCCCCCCGCACGCTCCCGTACCACACACACATCATGTGTTCATGTTCCGGTGACTGTGCAGTGATACATCATGTCAAGTTTTATTTTTCTTCTCACACGTTCATTGACATTTTAGCTATCCTTGTTTGGTGAACTGCCGTTTCAAGACTCTTGGCCATTTATTTTTGTATTTTCAATCTCTTTCTAATTTATTTGAAGACATTCTGCATAACTTTCAATATGATCTGGATATTAGTACTTTGTCAGCCATATGTATTCCAAATATTTTCTTTCACTCTGCACTGTTTTTTTTTTGTTTGTTTGTTTTAAATTCCCTTAACAGTGTAATTTCATGAACAAAAGTTCTTAATTTTAATACTACTCAATTTTTATCAATCTTTTCTTTTTGGTGCCCTGTTTAAGGAATCTTTGTCATTTCTATGGTCAGAAAATATATGTTTTCTTAAAATATCTATAATTTATTATTTTATATTTCACATTTTGTCCCACAGTGTACTGGGTTTAATGTTTCTTGTTTATATGTGTGCTGTGGAGTCAAGTATCTTTGCCTTCATATGGATTTATGATTGATATAGATACACTTATTGATGAGACTATTCTTTCTCACTGTTTGCAGTACCTCCTTTTTTTAATAAATCAAGGACTTACATAAATATGGGCCTATTTATGGATCAATTAGTCTGACTTCTAAAAATCTTTTTATTTATCCTTGTGCCAATATATACTCTCTTAATTACTGCTGATTTATAATGTCTTGATATATGGTAGGGTGTATTATCCAGCATGGTTCTTCTTTAAAGACTTACCTATGATATTATCCTGTGGCTCATAACCAAGCCTCTTCTATCTGCGTATGAAACCCTAGATTAAAATATGAAATAGATACATACAAAAAAATTAAATGATACATTTAATTACCAGAGCCAAAGACCTTCAGCATCATTAAATTCCTACAATAAGTCTGTAAACTCTGAAGCACAAACAGGGAAAAAACAAACAATTTTTGTCTTTAATTGCACTTTCAAAAAGCCATGTTACTAAAATTAATTTATTTTATGACACCATCGGAAATTTAATTTTTGAAAAGTGAAAGAAAGCTTTGATTTTGTTCCCCACCATCACTTTAACCTATCAGAATTTGATATTTAAAATGTAAATTCCACAAGAGTAGATGCATTCTCTAGTCCACTGCTGTACCTCCTACAGCTAGAGTAGGAAATATAACAGGTGCTCTATAAATATTTGTTCAAAAATAAACATATACCAAATTTTTTAAAAATTACATTTTTTCATTTAACTCCTTAAGTGTATAAGAACTTACTAAATGAAAATGCAAAGGTGTTGATTTATTTTATATATGCACTAGTGTTATTTAATGACATGCGTTCCCACAGTACATAACTCACAGTTATGTAATACAGAGTGTAGATGGAGTGAATGAGCTCCCCTGAGGCATAGGCAAACATGATTCATACTCTTCAGATGCTAACTCCTGTGTTCCTAGAGTGGATAATGAAATGTAGAAGATGTAAAATTATAATTTCAATTATATCAGCAGATAGGGAATGGGGAGGGGACACGAATTACAGAGTTACGAGAGTAAATGAAGCACTCAAATTCATTGTGTTAACCTCAGACTAGGCCGCTATTTCTCAGCACATTTTGGTTTTAAAAAGTTTGCATTATGGATATAAACATGGTAGACAGAATGGTCCTCCCAGACATGTCCACAACTTAATTTCTGGAACCAGTGACTAGATAACCTCAGGTGGCTAAAGGTACTTTGCATGGACTTAAAAGATAGGGACCATTACCCTGGATTATCCAGTTGGGACCAGTCTAATTAATTACATGATCCCTTAAAAGCAGAGAACTTTCTCCTGCTGGAGGCAAGAGTGATGAGGCAGGAAGGGAATGACTTGTTGTTGCTGACTTAGAGGATGAAGGAGGCCATGAGCCAGGGAATCAAATGGCCCCTAAAAGCTGAAAATGACTCCCAATGGACAGCCAGCGAGGAAACTGGGACCTCAGTCCTACAACCGCTTGGAACTGAATTCTGTCAACAACCTGAATTTCGTTGGAAGCACATTCTTCTTTAGAGCTACTGGATAAAACCTAACCAGACAACTCCTTGATTTCAATCTAGAGAGACCCTGAGCAGACCCTGAACAGAGAAACCAGTTGAGCCCACTTACTTTTCTGAACTTCAGAACTGTTATAATTCGTGTGGTTTTAAGCCACTAAATTGTGGATTGGTTACATCAGCAATAGAAAATGAGTAAAATATTCATCCAAAGTCAAGCTGATCGTAAAATCCATGAATGTATTATGCTCCCTAATTTCCATAGTTCCAAGGTGTCCTATGGAGAAAGAGATCTATTTACTGGGGAAAACCATGTGAGTAGAAATGGAAAGTTATACTAGGTGACTTCTTGTGCTTATTTCTCTGCCATCTCAAACTATATCACCAAGGTCAGGCTTTAGTGATGGTGGTATCCAGCTACTGTCCTTATTGAGAGGCACATTTGATAGCTTTTGGGAACCCAACAGGATACCCTTATATCACCCTCTGAGTTTTTCCAGTGTGTTGTTGAAAGACATCAGCTTCTCTTCCCATCTCCCTCACCATGCACTTCATAGAATCTCATCTTTCTACAATATAGTATATACTTTGACTTGCTACATAGCTCTTATTATCTAATTGCACCCTCCCATCTTCTAATGCTCCTGTTCATAAAAACTCCAGTCAGAAAATTGGCCAATCTCTGCAGAATCCCCAACAGTCTGTGGAAATACAATATACAGTATAAACTGACCCCATTACATGGGTTTTCACATTTTATATCTTTAAAATTAAAATATGTCTTAGAATTGATTGTTTGCCAGAATTTAATTCATAGACTTACTTTAATTTCCTTCTTAACAATAAATAAAACAATGGCACAGCTTAAAATCAACATCATCCTAGATTTGATGCAATGCAGTCTATGCATGAATGTGTGTTTTAATAGATAGTGAAGACACGCATGAAAATACACATAAACACACACAAATACAAATATGTGTGTCCTTGTGAGAGAAATTTTACTGAAGGAATTTACACAAATTGATAACATAACCGAAACATCTGCTTTCAGTTTCACCCCCAGTACTACTTTACAAATGGGCTAGAATGATAAGGGCCAAGGTTTTGGTGTCGTATGTGATAGTTGTTGTTGTTTTTGCTCCAGGAAATGTTTTCTCTAGCTGTCATTGGATTTATTCCTTTCTGAACAAGAGTTGTTCATATATAGAGCGTTGGACAATATTCCGAGATGGAAGGAAAATCTAGTCTTCCTATTACTGTAAAACATTGCATCCACAAAGAGGTGGTGGTTAAACGTTTGAGCCCAAACATAGTTTCTGGATGAGGGGGGTGAGGATGCAGATAATAAAGAATATAACAGAGAACTAAATCTTTAAGGAGGAGTAAGAGAAAGTCAATCAGGAGAAGAGCTAGTTAACAGTGTTTAAAGGAGAAAATTGTGTAGTACCAGAGAAATCGAAAGAAATAGGAGTTTCTAATAAGGCATGTCAATCATAAGCTATATTTAACTTGACTTATTATTAATAATCTCCTTAATGAAAAATCCAATATCAATCATCAATTTTTATTTTTTTTTAAGTTAGGCACAAGTGTGTGATAGAATCCTAGAAGTTATTAATGCAAGAAAACAGAACCAATGTAAAAATACATAAAAAGCTATGCTTATAGCACTGACTTCTGAACACTGTAGCTCCTGAAACTAAAATTGACACGTTAAACGAGGAACATCAGCTTCAAGTTTCTAAAATATGTCATTTACAATAGGGAATAGAGTAACCCCAAAATGCTTTAGACAAAGAAGATCTTTAATATAGTAAAATTGTTTAAATATGTCATTTATCCATTAGGCTGTCAGACAACACTCCCACACACCATGAAATGCCTGCTTTTTGATAGTTGGAGTTGTGTAGGAAGATTTCTGCACCACACAAGCTAAAATAAATGCCCTAAATATATTGTACAGAGGGTACTTTCAGTTAGGACAAATAATATGGGATTAATGTAAATAGACTCCTCATCTGAAATTGTGAAAAAAAAAGAATAAGTGTCTACCCTTAAGCAACGTATGTGTTAGTGAAAGAAAACATTCTAAATCAGGATTAGATAACAGCAATAGAGTAGAAACTAATACAATTGAATAAATCCATAGCAAGCGATTCAAATGAAAAGAGAAGGCTCTGATTTGATTAATTTCTTGACAGAAGGATTATTAAATTTAGAAGCAAACATATAATTTATTTCGATGTACAGAAACAGACAGTTTTTTCTGGTAATAAAATTGCTTTTCCTATAAATCACGTGTAATTCATTCCCGGCACAATCTTACACGATAGCAATGCTGAAAAATATAGCCCACTATTAAAGAACTAATTTATAGAAAAAATATTTGACCATTTCGAAGGATAGCCTCTCGGGCTCAAAGTAGCCATGATAAACAAAAGCAACACCACAAAACTATCACTTACATAAGATTTTAGGGACATCACTCCATTATTTGCTACTTCCCATAGAGAGCTGATAAGTCCTGCCACAAATTTGAAAGCGAAATGCAGTTATCGTCATTTAACAGACTGAAAGAACTGAGACTCAAAATGATTAAATGATCTTCCCAAGATCTCATAGTTTAAACAATGATGGTTATGGAGTTTTGAGTCAGATTCATTTCATTTCACAGCCTATTATCTTTCCACTTAACATATATATATATATTTTCTGTCTCTTTAATGCATTATGTAAAATAGTACAGACTTGGAACTGAGAATTTGTTTTAAGCCTATTTATGAGATAATTTGGTTATAGTAAACACTCTGCCTATTTTCTCCAGGCCTAAGATTTCTCACCTATAAAATAAAGATGTTGGTATAAATTGCCTTCATTTAATTATATTCTACCCTTTTCTCTAAGCTCTAAATTTAATAAACTCTCCATTCTTTCAACTAATCATTGTTTGAAATATCATGTACTTTTTTTATTGTTTTAGGTTCTAAAGATTCACGTTAAAAAAGATAATCAAAAGCCCAGAGTTTATGAGTCGTTCAACTATAGATGGTATGAAATAAGTAAATATACTGCATAATATATTTTTAATATTTAGGTGTGTATATACACGGGCATATATGATTGCTATCATATATAGTGATATACCTATCATATATGTGAGATAAAAGGATCAGGTTGTAAAACAGATTGTGATTGATAGGGAGTATTTAAAGGTATACTAACAGGGCTCCCCTAAAGTGATATTTGAACAGACTGTTAAGAAATGAGGTGATACCGTGCAAAAGAAGTAGAGAATGTTGTCAAAGTCAAGGCGACAACAAAGGGAAAAACCCTAAGGCAAGAGTGATCTCCTTGTATTTTAGAATCTGTACGAAAATCTGTATGGCCAGATTGGAATGAACATCTGGAAGACTACCCACTTCTCATCTATTCAGCTGCAATCACCCAAGTCTTTATCAATATTTTATTTCCCTTTGATTGTGAAATAGCGTCCCCCAGGTTTTCCAGCTTCTATTAGTGTTCCGCTTCAGCCCATTCTCTATGGATTAGCAGCAGAGATGTGTTCAACAGTCAAATCCTTTTCATGACTTAAAAACTTCTGGTGGATTATAATCACAATCAGAGTAAAATACAGACTGCTTAAAAGGGCCTAAAAGCCTCTACATGTCTACCTGTTATAGGACTTGCTGATGCGTAGAAAATGGAGTGTAAGTAAAAGGTGAGTCAGAAAAGGCTCCCAGATTTCGACCTAGCTAAGTAAATGATGAAACCATTAACTGAGATGTAGAAGATCAAGAGAAACAATGTAGAGGAGAGTATTAGGCGCGTAATAGCTGGACCTATTTTGTAGGAATGCCTAACTGTAATCCAGGTGTGCTGCAGTCATGATGAAAAGACAGAAAATCAAGAGAGCAAATATTTTATGAAATAGAAGAATTCCAGAAATATCGTAGATCAGTGAAGCAAGGAGAGAGAGTATGCATATAGCCTCATGTATAGTCTTAAAGAGAGTGGAATTACTGAAGATAAATAATGTTCGAGAAGAAGTAATGCATTGTAAGGAATTTATACCATCTTCAGCCACATGGACAATAAAAACACATACACTCAGACACTAAGACTTCAAAGAAGGGAAGCATGGTTCTTAGGGAATGACTAGGTTTCAATTAAAGCTAAAGTTAAAGGGGGATTAATAAAAGAGATGGAGATCATTATAAGAATTTTAATTATGACGAAATTTAAGTCCAAGAAACTAAAGGGGCAGTTGTTTGTTTGTTTGTTTGTTACTGGGGAAGTGTGGCAGGGGGGATGGTGTTAGGCTGGATCAAACTAAGATACATAACAGCTCTGCAGGGAGGACAGTTTCCATATCTGCTCAGAACTGTGGTAAACAAGCATAAAGGTCCTCACGGGCTGAGTGTCCAAGGACATATCACAGAATGTAGACTTCTTAGCAAGTTGGGGAGTGGGTGGGAGGAGGGAGTGATAAGCATATGAAGACTAAAATTTATGTCTAAACATTTTTTTTCAGTTGTCCCAATTTCCCTTTCATGGTAGAAAACAGAAATATCTTTACTTCAATTATCTTTCAAGAACCAACAGTATACTGGCTTTTAAGACAAATTAACTAGAAAATGTTGAAGATGGAAATTAAAGTTGACTCCAACATGATATTAGATTTATAAATAGAATAAATACATCTTTCAGTGTGAATTGAACTTTACATTTCTGTGCTTCCTTCTTTTATGTATTTTCTGTTACTATAGAAACTTCCTTCATGGAACCACGTATCTATTTTAACCTTGCCAAGCCTTTTCTGAGGTAAAAATAATCAACACGTTTTAAAAAAGAGTCAAAGAGGGCTTCCCTGGTGGCGCAGTGGTTGAGAATCTGCCTGCTAATGCAGGGGACACGGGTTCGAGGCCTGGTCTGGGAAGATCCCACATGCCGCGGAGCGACTGGGCCCGTGAGTCACAACTGCTGAGCCTGCGCGTCTGGAGCCTGTGCCCCGCAGCGGGAGGGGCCGCGATAGTGAGAGGCCCGCGCACCGCGATGAAGAGTGGCCCCCGCTTGCCGCAACTAGAGAGAGACCTCGCACGAAACGAAGACCCAACACAGCCAAAAATAAATAAATAAATAAATAAAGTAGCTATTAATTAAAAGAAAAAAAAAGAGTCAAAGAAAAAACTTTCGAGAGTGACAAAGGAAGATCTAATTAAGTAGGTATTCTGTCTCTAGTCACATTGACATGTTCTCCTATGCATCTGTTATGTGAAAGCAAACTGAGCACTCAGTATTTCTGTATGAAACGAGTACAGTGGTGTTTCTTCCTTTCTCTAAATCATTTGCAACACGGAATTTTCAAAGATTAGTCTAGTGGCTGATTGTGCTGTGTGACAACACACTAAAAAAGTAAGCATATATCTTACTTTAGATAAGTCAGCACTTTAGGATCCAGCATAGTTGAACAGTGGAGGCGGAACCTGCCAGAACCGATCTCCTTGACTTGCCAACAGTGAGGTCTTGCCCTTTACTTAATCTCTTTCTGCCTCAATGTCTTCATTAGCAAAATGTGTATAGCAGTAATACCCACACCCTAGGCTTAACGTGACAGTTACTAAACATAAATCACTTAAAACTGTATTGTAATAATAAGAGCTCGGTAAGAATATTTGCTATTACTGCAGATATTATGACCCTGTGTTCCATAAAAAAAAAAAAAAAATCTACTGTGATAATAGATGATAGATAGGTAGATAGATTTTTATCATATATATATATATATATATATATATATATATATATACATCATAAATATGTATTTGGATATTTTTAACAGTTTTTCAGAATTATAGTGAGATAAAAATCCCATATTAAGAATCCAGAATAGTGCATCAAAATCTGAAGAGAACCCAAAATACATGGCATTGAATCATGTTCTGAATGAAGAGATAAGGAGTGTGTAGCAGACCACTTATTTTTTTCTTTTTATAAATTTATTTATTTATTTATTTATTTATTTATTTTTGGCTTTGTTGGGTCTTCGTTTCTGTGCGAGGGCTTTCTCTAGTTGTGGCAAGCGGGGGCCACTCTTCATCGCGGTGCGCGGGCCTCTCACTGTCACAGCCTCTCTTGTTGCGGGGCACAGGCTCCAGACGCGCAGGCTCAGTAGTTGTGGCTCACGGGCCCAGCTGCTCCGCGGCACGTGGGATCTTCCCAGACCAGGGCTCGAACCCGTGTCCCCTGCATCGGCAGGCAGACTCTCAACCACTGTGCCACCAGGGAAACCCAGACCCCTTATTTTTAAATTGTCAAATGACAATAAATTGAATAATCTTAGTAATACACTGGCAGACACATCATTACCATTAGGAAGGAATCTACAATTGATGAGCTGTCAGAGGCTGAATGAAGTTCTGAAGGAACAATTTTAAAAATAATGCATTCTGCTAGAAGTAACATAAAGAAAATGAGAGGGAGAAAAAGCAGCCTCCAAAAGCTTATAAATGACTACAGAGTGGTAGTGAATCTTCAACTAGAGTTATTCATGTGGGGCAATGTGCTTTATCCACATTTTTCAGAAATTTTCTAAAGTAAAAGAAACATTAAACTTATAGTTATCCCTTTACTTAGCAAACCTTCACGACGCTTGAACATTTTACAGTCTAAGCTTGGGGAAGAAAGGTAAGAATGGGAAGGTTCACGTGACAACAAAAAATTCTAGCAACCATATAACTCACTGGCTGATATGGGGTAAGTGTGATAGGTCCACATGGGAAATGTTTGCACTGCAAGATTGGATCTTTGATTTCTTTACCTGGGTTTTCTAAAACCATTGAATAAATACCAATATGCACTCAGTAGTCAAACAGAAAAGCTGTTTGCAATATGTTAGAAATACAAAATTAAAGGACTTATGAGAAGATGTTATTAATTTTTAATTTTCCTATTTGAAGATGAGGATGAAAAGGATGAAATACTCCTTCCTCTCTGATGGAAACACAGAGTCACTGAGTTTGTTTTCTGTTGTTCACTGCTCTTTTCCCAGCACTTGGAACAGTGATAGCACATAATATAAATGTTGGCTTAATAAAATTTCTTGAAAGAAAGGAATAAAATAATTAAAATTTCAAAAGAAAAAGAGAAAAAATATATAAGGGAAGGAAGGAGGGAAGGAAGGAAGGAGGGAGGGAAGAAAGAAAATGAACAGGTTTCTTCTTCACAACAGAACACACAGAATTTTTCTGACTTTCATGGAGTTTGAGTACTGTGTTTAGGGTCACAACTTTTGAATCCAACCAGAGACCTAGGCAACATATTTGTCATGAAATCCTGGACAAACAACTTTGCTACACTCAACTTCCTCATCCCTAAAATGCAAGTAATATGAATACATAAATAATAATAGCAAAGCAATGTTTCTTGGGTTAAGTGAGATAACACCCTCAAAGAGTGAGCACATAGTCAAATTGCAGGAGGAAGCTTGTAATAAAAGCTATAATTACAATAAAATCATAGGGCAAGTAAGCAAAAATCAAATGATTATAAAAAAGGAATTGGTGAAGGGAGAATAATTCTTCCAGAGAACTTAGCCTGAGAAGAGTAACTAGAAATGAGCAGAGATCTTCCTGCGGGGTTTCTTGACAGCTAAGATAAGTACATAAACATGATGAGGATCCTGTGAAAGGATGTTTACCAAACCATTAGGGAAAAACAGAGTTTTTCAAAGAGTAATACAGTCTGAGTAAAGTTTTTATATAGGGACCTGAAACAACAAAATTGGTAGTGTCTTCAGAAATACCTGGACGTACATAGAGAAAATAGTCACAAGGCTATTTCTCAATGTTAAGCAAAGACCATGATGCTAAAACTAGTTTGTCTATATTGTTATTATAAGTTACAGTATTGTCATTATGCAACATTCTGGTGAAAAATATGTCAAGTCTAACATCCCAAACATGGACTAAGGTAGAGAGATTTCAATAGTCTTCATACAAAGAACTAAAACTCCGTTTGCTCTCTGTATCTACGACTTGCCAGAGGGCAGAGCAGTGGGGAGATGAGTGAAATAGGTGAGGGAGATTAAGAGGTACAAATTTCCAGTTACAAAATAAGTGAGTCATAGGGTTGAAATGTACAGTGTAGGGAATATAGTCAAGAATAATGTAACATCTTTGTATGGTAACTAGAACTTATCATGGTGATCATTTTATAATGTATAAAAATATCAAATCATTATGTTCTGCAACAGGGACTAACATAGTGTTGTAGGTCAATTATACTTCAAACACCAACTAACTCATAGAAAAAGAGGTCAGCTTTGTGGTTACCAAAGGTGGAGGGTATGGGAAGGGGGAATTGGATGAAAGTGGTCACAAGGCACAAAGTTACAAGGTAAATAAGTACTAAGCATGTCATGTACAACCTGATGATTACAATGAACACTGCTGATGTTATATATGGAAGTTAAGTGAGTAAATCCTAAGAGCTCTCATTGCAAGGATAACTATTTTTCTTTTTCTTTTATTTTGTATCTGTATGAGAGGATGGATGTTCACCAAACTTACTGTGGTCATCAGTTCGTTCCATGATGTATGTGAGTCAGATCCTTATGCTGTACACCTGAAACTTATACAGTCTGTGTGTCAATTATATCTCAGTAAAGATGGAAGGAAAAAGTACTAAAATTCAGTTATGTTTTTGCATTTTAAATGCTCTTTCAAAACAATAGAAATACCTATTTAACATATCTTTATATTGCCCTATACAAAACTATATGCTGCTTGTCTTTTTCGTTAATTATATACTGCTGTTTTGTAATTTCTCTGTTTAATGATAGGTTTTGCTTTTTCAGGTGTGATATAGAGACACAAGGGAATCAATCCAGTAGCTGCCCCATCTCTGATTTGTCCATTAATATGAATATAACTCCCAGTTTTGCCCTGACAAGCATCTATATGGGGGCGTGCGGGCCGGAGGAAAGTGGTGTTCAACATTAAGTAAAGATCTGTCATCACATTAATACAAATAGCGAATGTGCTGTGCTCTGGGCTTTGCATTTGACCCATAATTGCCATAAGGCAGCTTTGTGAGAATTCTATTATAATTCATTCTTTGCACATAGCAAATCCTGCAATGTTTCCATAAGCAGGAAAAGTTTTGTATTGATGACTTTGCAATTGGTGACTGTTCTTTGTCTTTAGATGGATGAGAGAGTGATAATACGTGATCAGTGATGCAACCATGAGAACAAATCAGCTTAATACAACTTACAAAGGTATTTTTTATCATAAGCTTCAGGTTCCTGGCTTTCTATAATCACTCAAGTCAATTCCACTGATCATATGAAATACTATTTCTGCAGTGTTTACATGTCTTAAAACACAAGTTTCCAGCCAGCACCCTTTATTTAAAGGATTTCTGGAATGTTAAATTTATTCTGGTTTATCACAAAGTAAATGGGAATTATGCTTGAGCAAGGTACAGGGAACTGATAACATTCTAAGGTTTACAGAGTCCATACAGTACATGAACAAGAAAAAAAAGTCTTTATTATTCAGAAAATGGAGTCTCATTGTTCTAGTTTCCAAATGAACACATCCATATAACACTTGAAATTCGCAGTATTCAACTTTGAATGGTAAATAAATATGAGATGGCATTAGAAGATGATTGTTGTTTTATACTAACAAATGGACACTTTGTGAAATATGGTCCATTCAGATTGTATTGATATAGTGAATTATATGTTCTTTTTTCCCCCATTATTTATTTCTGTAGAAATATAAATATACATATTTCTTCCTGCTAACTTCTAGGGTTTACATAGTAAGAGAAGCAAGTTTTCTGGTCATTAATGATATAGGTTTAGGGGTTGTTAAACAAACAAAAATTTTGAGATGCAAATAACCAAAAATCTAATATAAAATATCTTAAACAATCAAATATTTAATATAAGGAAAAGTTCTGGCTACTGGATTGACCAATTAATATTTAAATGTTGTAAACACTTTTTTGTAAATTTGATTAAAATATTTTTAACAACCACTTTTTTCTTTCTTTCTTTTTTTTTTTTCCGTCTTATGCTTAGCACTCCTCAGTTTCTTGGATTTATCCTGTTACCTGACTTCATGATCATTAGATGACAATGGAAATTGCAGCATTATTCATAATAGCCAAGATATGAAAACAACCTAAATACCCATTAAGGGATGAATGAATAAAGAAGATGTTCCTCTCTCCCTCTCTCTCTCTCTCACATACACACACACACACACACACACACACACACACAGCCATGAAAGAGAAGGAAATCTTGCCATTTGTGACAACATGGATGAAACTTGGAGGCATTATGTTAAGTGAGATAAGTCAGGCAGAGAAGGACGAATACAGTGTGATATCACTTTTATGAAGAATCCACAAAAGGCAAACTAATAAAAACAACAGAGTAGAATGGTGGTTACCAGGTGCTGGGAGGCTGGGGGATTGGGAAGATGTTGCAGTTAGAAGATGAATGAGTTCTGGTGATCTGATGCACAACACTGTGATTACAGTTGATTCTGTATTATATACTTGAAAGTTACTAGGAGACTAGATCTTAAGTGTTTGCATCACAAAAAAAATGATAATTATGTGATATGATATAGGTATTGGTTAATGCTACATTTGTAATCACATGGCAATGCAGAAGTATATCAAATCAACATGTTGTAACCTTAAGTTTCCACAATGTTGTATGCCAATTATATCTCAGTAAGAAAAAAGAATGGAAAAAAAGTAAATAAAATATCTCAGAATCAACTTCTGAAAGATTGTTTCATGTTGATTTTGCCAATTTTCTATCCTTCTTATTAGCTATGACTATCATGAAGAATATTAAAAAAAAAAAACGATAGCAGTTGAGACATGAAGTAGAGGATTTACCACCAACATAGTAAGGAGCATATGAGGCTGAGAGCAAACAAAAGACGTTATCAAAAGAAAAAAGAATTGCAAATAATCAGGTAGAGTCTAGCATTTGACAGTCTGAGAGCCAAGTGGTGGTAGAGGCAACACGCATAAATCTCCCAAATTTTATTACAAGACCCCTGCCAAAATTCAAAGACTAAGCTAGCTGCTCCTTCCATTACTGCTTCTTTTCTAGGCATCAGTAACTCATCAACTGTATCCACAGTATTAAGGATACCTGTCCTACCATTTTTCACAAAATAACCCAGGGTTACTTTATTGTCAAGTAAAAGAGATTTGTATTCTGAAAAACTAACAAACTGGTGATGGCTAATTCATACCTCCACCTGCACATGTAACTGATGCAAACAGAATTAAACATTCTTGAGACTTTCTGAACTGAGACAGTGGTTGATGACACCCCCATCAGGGCTAAATATTAATTTATGCTCCATCTGTTCTGAAAGAATTCAAAGAAACTTCAAAAATCAACATAATTAGCATGATAAAATTAAACAAGAATTATGTGCAGAAATTGGAGAGAGAAGAATTAGGGCTGAAAAACAATTAAGGTGGAGCCAAGAAAGAGAAACATGCACAAAATGAATGAATATGTGAATAATAAAAAATATTCAAAAGAGCATATGAGCTGTGGTGAGGCTAGCTTTTACAAATTATCTCTGGCTTTTTGCGTGTGTACATGTGAAGAAAGAAAATGTTAAATTATTATTAAAATCTGGGGAGTTACAGTTGTACTTTTTACTCTTAACAAAGGGGTCTACTTGATTGAACATTTTTATACCCTTTTATCTTTTGAATAATGAGGGTTCAGACATAATAAAGTCACTGTGTAAAACTTGTTTCTAATAATAAATTCTCCTTTAACACATCAAGAAACAACGTCAGAAGGTGTGTTTTGCTAAGATACAAAATTATTCATCACCTACGTGGTCTCAAAACTCTAATGTGTGTAAAAAGGATGTGAATTTTTTACCTATTTTATTTCTAGCTCTTCTCTTGCATTTTCTTTATGAAATATTTTGCATCCACATTTCCTGTTTTTCCAGTAAGATGTTTATCTAATTTAAATTGTTTTGTCTGAAATCAGTGTTATTTTAATAATTATTATAAAATTATATAAAACAACCACCTGCCACCTGCATGTTTTTCATCAAAAACAGCATTCAGTGTGAGGTAAGCATTTACTGCTTTAAAAGAAACCATATATAAAGTAAAATAGATAAAAATTATAATAGTGCTGGAATACAAATCTGCATTAACTTAGTTTCATTTCCAATGAAAAAACGATACACAATATATTAATTATATTATTACTTACAAAAGCTTAATTTGGAATCATTTAAATATTCATTCAAATGAATTATGGTATAGTTTTAAGGTAGAATTTTATGAAGTCATTTGTGAGACATTGTTAAGGTGGTTGTGAGTGAGAGTTCTGGATTAAAATAACATGGACTGAAATCTGGGATTTGCTACTTATATATGACCTTGCCAAACGCATATCCCTTTTATGCCTCGGTCTCTTTGTCCTAAAATGTAAAGTACTCACTGTCACAGCTGCTGGTAGAGGTAGCGGTACAGCAGTAGTACTAGCAGCAGTGGTGGTGGTAGTTAGTAGTATTAGTAGTGGTGGTGGTGTTGATACTAGTAGTAGTACTAGCAGTAGTGGTGTAGTAGTAGTAGGAGTAGTAGTAGTGTTAGTCATAAAAATCAGGTTGTCAGAGATTACTTAATGACAAAAGAAAGTGCTCATGACATAATGTTAAATGAAAAGAACAGATCGGGATCTTGTCAAATTTCAATAAGACTTACTCCTTTAAGCCAGAATATACTTCTCTGTATATGCTTCTTTAAAACATAATATAGACATATACTATATATAAAATACAAATGTAAATATATATATATATATATATATATATATATATATATATATATTTAAACATAATAATGGGAACATAATTCAGAAAACAGAAACCAAGCCCACTTCAAGGGTTTTTGTGTATTACCCAACATGTAGACTTCATAGTTCTTTCAACCATCAGTTAATGATAGAATTTGGTCACATGTCCAAGCATTACAGTGCAACAAAGTATAGCTCTTTTTTTTTTTCCTAAAGGGTTTACTAGGGACCCATAGTCAAGCTTTTTGCTCACTAACAGGTGTTTTTTATAAATGGTGTTTTGAGACCGTTTATTATCTCCAATGTAGCATAAGCAGTGGACCATGGAGCCACCCAAAATCATAACTCTATTATACTTCTTGAGGCAAGTTCAATGAACAGATCACCCTATATTCCGCAGCATAAATGGTAAATAATAAGAATGCAGAATTTCTGGAAAAAAGTGGAATTTCACAGGTATTATGTAAACACTTCATGATATCTACCCTTCTTAAATATGTATGTTCTTCATGTAATTTGGGTAATAGTCACAGTTTTAAAAACATGTTTTACAGCCACCCACCCTCAAATTAAATATCTGGTAAGTCTCAGGGAAGCTTCAGGGAGTTTTGACTGAGGTTCCACTGGGACCTCATAGTCTATATATGTAAACAAAGAGACAGAAATACACTCAGGAATGTGGCATTTTTGTGAGAGATGCACGCCTTAATATTTGGCTCAATTTAAACCTTTCATATTTCAAGCCTTATCTTAATAAAGTCTGTCAGATATTTCCCTATTTCAACTTAAGTAGTGGTATCATGTGGCAGCAGTATAAAAACATTTTGCAATTTGTTGAGCCTGACAACTTCAAAATTAATTAATTTTTGACAAAATTTTAATCTGGGGATTCACATTACTTGGAATTTTATGCCTGGTGATGTGATTGATATTTTATAATATACTGATGAAAATTGGCATCAGTCAATTTCTCGTAAAATGCACCTGGCACTGAATATGAACTTGACCAAAAGGGAAAACAGCAACCATATTTACAATGGTTGTATCTGGAAGATAGGATTAAGCATGGCCTCTGTTTTTCATATAGCTTTTTTATTTTCTTGGAGGGGGTTGGTATTTTCAAATTAATTATGTAAATTAAGACTTTTTATTAAATGTTGGCTAAATAGAAAGATAAAACCAATGGAACTTGAGAGTAGTCTAACTAAAACCTTCTGTATACTATAATCTGCGAAATACGCACAGATACACACACAGAAGCCAATAAGTAATGAAAGATAAGTCACTTCTCAATGATGATTTTTGGAACTGTTTATCACTATACAGTTAAGATATTTAGTACTTTACTGTTAAACATTATGATCGTTAACACATCTTGTCTGTCTCTGAAATAATTTTCCCTACATCCAATTCCACAAACACTGCCCAGTTTCCAAAGTAAACGAGTTATATCTATAAATAATACTTCTAGCGTGGGTGTCAATGGTAGTTACATGCTCCATCCTGAAAATTTTAGGACACTTGCTTCCTTTATTTCTTTTGCAATGATGTCATCTTCCTCATAGAGGTGTTCAAATTGTGCAAATTGCTGTGTGTTTTTACATCAGAGCATAAAAATTATATTTGGGCACACATAACTATACACTCACAGACACTCAGTCCAAGTACCCTGGGGAAACTATCAAGCACAGTGTATTACAACATTGTAATTAGTACTAATTTTTTTTGAACTTGAACAAAATTAGAGGGGCATGCCAGACACTCACAAATTCCTAGACCAAGACAAGTTTCTCCCTTCGAGTTCCTCCTATCTGAAAACCTACACACCTACCCTACTTTCTCATAGTCCTATGCTGGATCCAATATCTATTCTAGATCAAATAACTGCTATTTTCTTCTTCAGTAATCAGGAGAGCCACCTTCACTATCCATTATATATCTTTTTTTCTTTTTTTTTTTTTTTTCACTTTTCCCAGAGCAAGCTCCATCTCATGGGATCTCAGAAGTTCTACTGGGTCTGGCACGGGAGTCCTGGGATGAGAAACGCCTGGGTGTCCTTGGTACTGGAGGTGCCTCATGCCAGACTCTAGCCCGTAGAAAGCATGGCTCACACCACCCATCACGCAAATCTATCTCAGTTCTTTGGAAGCCCTGTCCCGCCCCAATCCTGCCCCAGATTCATAGTGCGGCGGTGCCTCGCTCCAGAGGCTGGACCAGGTGCAGAAAGACAGGCGCTGGCTTACAGGCTGTGCACGAGAGCAACCACTTCAAGCCAGAAGGCGGGAGTAAACTGCGCATGCGTGAGCTTCCAAGCTATAATCTTCCCGGAGCCAGAAGGGCCAAGGGCCTGAACTGGCCTTCTGGCGCTGAACCTGGGGACCCAATATGACATCTGCCAAGGTCCAAGCCCATAGCAACCCCACGTGCTGTTCCATTCTGATATATAGCATACACAGCACATATATGTTTCTTCATATACTTCAACCGTAACATTTTGCTACATATTGAATGCAGAAGCAGGAATGACAACGCAGCAGTATTCTGTTAAGCTAGGAATTAACAAGAAATGCAAAAAAATTTTTTGTTTGTTTTGGAAAACATACTTATTTTTCACACACACAAAAATAATCCAAGATGACACCCGTTTATCATCAATTCTTTAAAAGTAGATAATCGTTACATTGAATAGGAGGTATACACCTAAGAAAACAAACAAAAAAGGCTTAATTCTCCCTGCTGAAAATAAGAGACTCCCTCAATTTTCTCAGATCATTTGATTTAGAAAGTTCTTTCTCTGTCTCTTTGAAATGTATGTAAACCTTTAAAAAAGCTAAATAAATGTCTTGCCAGATTTAGAATCCAAAAATGTCTTTTTCAGGAACCCCGGAACCATCTCTTTGAAATGTAATCTTCAAGGGAGATAGAGCCTCAGTCTCCCAGTTCCTATGGGAGGGGAGAAGCCTAGCTACTGTGGGAGACTCACTCCAAGTCTCAATACTATATTTTGTCAGATTTTTTCCACTGCATGAAGCTAATTAGTCAATGCAGATAACTACCCCAGATTACCAGGTGAATCTAAGATGACCTATCGGTGACAAAATGTGCTGTCAAGTCCTTTTACTTTAAGAGGAGTTATTTCTCATCTTGGGGACGTTATATTATGAGTTGTAACTGCTTGGCAACATAAAGGGTGAGATTTCCTCCTGCCTTTCCAGTCTCTTAGTGGATTGCCTGTGATGCGCATCACATTCTAGTTTAGTGCTTATTTAATAATGAAATTATTTTCTTTCTCTTCTACCTTTGGAGAGGTTTCTGGTTTGGGAGGAGATTTTGTTTTAGTTACATTTCTCTAACAAAAGAAAATCTGTATACTCTCTAACTACAATCCTTTTCAGTTGTTTATTTGACATGAAATTACCATGCCCAAATTTTAGAAGGAAGTATGTTGCAGCGGGGGAGGTGGGAGCAGGTAGGAAAAGACTCATTGCGCAATGCTGGAGTTTCTTCTGTTGGTTTCATCAATACTCAAAAGTATAGCTTAATGGAATGCGGGAATGCTTTTCTACCACTCCCTCATTGTCATCTGGAAGTTCCATTTCCTTTGCCCTTAGAGTCCCTGCTCCTGTTGACATTATTTTATCTGTCTTTCTGACAGTATGGGATTGTCTTAAAAAGTTTGTTTGGCTGTTGAATTTACTACATCCCCAAGTTTCCTTTGTACTCACCCTTGGATTGGAGTATGCAAAACCCCTCACCCTATCAGAGGCTGATCATAAATTGGCCACTCCCACTTTCCAGTGTGTATCTCTTAGCCCTTCGGGTTATTTTCCCATTCATAAGTGAATAAGTGGACCATTTGCTTAGGTCTGCTTTCTTTTGCACAGATGCTTGGTGGTTATATGCAGTCATCTGTCAATGAGTTATTTTGTTTTTTTGGAATTATCTTATTTACTCTGTTTTTAGTGGGGAAATCAGAGAGATCAAAAGATTAAAAATCTAGGCTGACACCACTATCATCCTCCCTGTATCCTCAAGTTCTTAGTTTTATTGGAGAACCTGGTGTCGTTTTCTTCTGGAATTTAATAATTTCTCTATATTTATATCTCTCTCCTAACTTCTCTTTTACTGTTTTTTTTTTTTTGACAGTGATTTTTCATTATTTTTGGTGAAATCTCAGACCACTCTGAATTTTTTCCACAGATTTCTAAAATAGCTTAAAGACAGGGAAAAAGAGAGATCATTCAGAATGGTACAATGTATAGAACATTCAATAAACTTTTGCTCATTTTTAAGTTTTTCACAATTTGGAAGAAGTCAAGTACTTGTTAATATTTTCTGCTTCTTGAAATAATGGTTCCTCTAAACACTTTTCTTACATTTTTTTTGGTTATTATTCCCCCTCCTTTTTCTTCTCTTAAACATATATGGTACACTCTGTGCAGATTAGGATAGGAAAATATTAAATAATGGCATCCTTCCTCCATATTTCATATTAGTTATTCAAATAGTCTCCATTATTTTAACTGTTTTATAGTCATTTCGCTTTACTTGGTGTCAGAGAGAGACACAGAGGAGAAGAAACACCCTTCCACTTCTCCATCTTTTAAACTCTGTTTAACTTGTTAAACAGTTGTGCAATGTAAAGACAGCAGCCAATACAGGAATTTACCTTATATTTAATGTTTTTACAAAGCTCATTTTACCTCTAGCTTCTTAGATATTAGCCTTTGGAAGAATAGTCTATCTATTGAATATATGACCATGGCTCCTTTGTACCAGCAAATTTCTATTTTGTCAGAAACAATGAAAATTACACAAAGATACTATTACAATTCAGACCTGCATGTAAGAAACAGCTTTTAATTTAAAACTAGCAATTATCTTCTCAAGTGACAGGTCTTTGGGACTAATGGCTCTGATTACTCCTGAAAAGGAAGAGTCTTCCTGTGTTATTTGAAGTGAAGGGAATCATTCAAATACTGAGGCCAGGTAGTTCCTAGTTCTTTAGCTGCAGAATAAGTGTGGGGAGGGCAGCCTGTGATTTTGTAGAGAATGTAGAAGTAAATACAATGCACCACCTTCTATTGTAGACGTCTACATAATTATCTTCTCTTTCCCTAGCCACACCAACCTAAACTTCAGTTCAGTGCATGACTAGAAATCTATTTACAGGTACACACTCTACAGGTAAAACAAATTTATTCAATTGCACTGCACATTTAATATCTGCTGTACCAGTATTTATACTCTACATGAGAAAAATACTCATAGGAGTTGTTTAAAAAGTTTTGAATCATGAAGTTTCAAAACATTTGGTTTATGTGGATTAAGAAGAATTACAAATTTAATGAAACAAAATTCCCAAAGCCACTTTTCCTACCCTATGTAAATGTTTTTCAAGATTCTTAAATATTTTGTTAAAAAAAAAATGATGTTAATATAACTCCTTTTACTATGGAGGAGAACCTGCTAAATTTTTCCGGGAAGGAAGGAAGAACTCAGGGTAATTTGGGACCATGTAGTAGCAAATGAATGTCAATAAAATATCTCCTGTTTAAGATCAAATGGGAAAACTGATTCACACACTCACGCACATATACACCGAAGAATGTTTGAAAAATTCTTATATAATCCAATTGATTATTTCATAAGATGATGGTCAAAGCAGATACATATTTTCAAGCATATATCTTTACACTGTCTTTTACACATAAAATAGTTGGAGTTAATGATCTAAAGCTATAAATAGATTCTTAAAATATTTCTATTACATTTCACTTTGATTAATCATTTGAATAAAATACATTGACATATTAACAATACATCTTGACATAGGTAAAATACTAATCATATACAAAGGTACGGATAAAGGTCAATAAAGTATACTCACATGCACACACTCTCATAATCACGCTTATCTGATCTGCCTCCTGTTCTACTACACAGCAGCAACAAAAATTGAAAAGGTTGCCCATAATTGTAATGAACACTTTATAGAAACAAGCTCTTCAGAATAGCATATGGAACTTTGATTCAAATTCACTGCAGGCTAAGGAAAGTACTTCACAATGGAGTATAATGGAAAATAAAGAGGTATCTTGTTTGTTTTTTTTTTACATCTTTATTGGATGTTACAATGCTTTACAATAGTGTGTTGGTTTCTGCTGTATAACAAAGTGAATCAGCTATATGCATGCATGTATCCTCATATCTCCTCCCCCTTGCGTCTCCCTCCCACCCTCCCTATCCCACCCCTCTAGGTGGCCACAAAGCACCAAGCTGATCTCCCTGTGCTATGCGGCTGCTTCCCATTAGCTACTTATTTTACATTTGGTAGTGTATATATGTCCATGCCACTCTCTCACTTCGTCCCAGTTTACACTTCCCCCTCCCCGTGTCCTCAAGTCTGTTCTCTACATCTGTGTCTTTATTCCTGTCCTGCCCCTTCTTTTTTTTTTTTTTTTTTTTAGATTCCATATATATGTGTTAGTATATGGCATGTGTTTTTCTCTTTCTGACTTACTTCACTCTGTATGACTCTAGGTCCATCCACCTCACTACAAATAACTCAGTTTCGTTTCTTTTTATGGCTGTGTAATATTCCATTTTATACATGCGTCTAGAGGGTTTTAAGGCTAGGAAAAGACTTTTGGGTAAGAAGATAAAGCTACACTTAAACACAGGAGGCACGCTACATATCTTTTCCCCCTTGAGGAAGAAAATTCTAGGAATATTTTAGTTTCACCATTATACATTTAGCTGTGCTTCCTTTACTCACCATTCTTTTTTTTTTTTTTTAACTTTTATTCTTTCTCTTTAGTTTTTGTTTTCACTGGGCATACTTCTAGGTGCTAGGGATATAGCAGCACCTCCCCTTAGGAGGTGTTTATTCTGTCAACCAATAACCAAGATTTGTGTGAATTCAGTAATTTAAGACATAAAGCCACAGTAACATAAGGTGGTTTTGTTTTAACAGTATATTTTCTTCTGTCATAAAAATTGTAAGTGAAGTTATAACTATGTTATTTAAAGTTTCTATAATTTGTTTTCTTATAAGGAAAATGAGGTTGGCCCCTGCCCTACCAACCTGGCAGAGTTGCTATCAGTTTGGCTTCAGAAAAACATCATTCTATACAAACATACTTTGGGTAATACTAAGTATAATATATAGGTGATGAGTTGTAATTGTAAATAGCCATACAGCTTGACATACCTCCCGAGTATTGTGGTAAAACTCATCTGGAAATGCAAAATAAGGGTGAATATTTTCAATCTCGTCAGGAAAAAAATATAACCATAATAAGTTGAGAACTGTCGCAAAACCATATAGAAAAACATACATTAGATCTAAGTTTCTTTATGAGAAACTTTATTACCTGCATAAAAATCATCTGTTTTCCTGGTTAAAATGTAGGTTCCTAGGCAATTCTAGATTTATGAGTCAACATTTCTAACAAGATTATTAATAACCTTAAGTATTAAGAACTACTTAGCTAAATTCTGGGAGCTTCTTAACTGCCCTAGGAGCTCTCATTGTAGAAAGCAGACCTATGAACCATCTGTGAGGACTCACTCAAACTCCCCCGTGTTCAATGTCCTCAGTGTACATGCTGGCTCTCCAGGAAGTTCCTTCCCTTTCAATGGTCGCCAAGGCCTCACCTGGACTCATTGCTCCAACCAGATAGGAAAGGCCAGGCCTTGCTGGCCCTGGTGTTCTGGAGGTCGGCCTTCTCTTAGTGACTCTTATGTTCATTTCACCACCCCCTTTTCTCTCTTGCTCTAAGTGAACGCCTCTGTTCAGTCCTTCAACTGTGCCCTTCTACATGGATTCTGGATTCAACTTTTCCCCCTCTGCTCCTTCTGTCAATTTATTGACATTTTTAAAGGAAACTTCTTCTGAGTAACCACAATACAATGACCACCCTCAGGAATATAATATTTATAATACTATCTAATAAATAATATAATACTTGTTAATATATCATATTTATAGTATTTATACAATACTACAAACTAATATGCAGTCTGTACTCAGAGTTATCCAACTATCCAAATAATGAACTTTGTAGGCATGGCTTATTGTTTGATCCAGGATCCAAGCAAGGGTTGCACGTTATTTTTATTTGTCATGTCTCTTTATTCTCGTTGAATAGAGATCAGTTCCTCAGCCTCTTTTCCTTTTTTCTTTTATGACACTGACATTTTTGTAAAGTCTAGGTTCACTGTTCTTCCAAACAATGTGACTGAATTGTTTGTTTAAAGTGCAGCTTGTCAGATGTGTGTAATTCCTTCAGCAGTGCCCTGAAGTGCATTGGGGCTGAGAGGCTGAACAGGAGTCCTGGACAGTTAGATTTAAGCAAGACTGTGATTTTATCAACTGCATATTATTGGGAAAAAAAGGAAAGAGGAAGTTGGGGTCATTGTAGGTCTCCTTAAGATTCAGCATAGAGTGTAAGCTGGTAAGGAGGAAAATGAGAACACAGGGGAGTGGTGGATAGTGCTAAATTGCTAGAAGAGTTTCCTGGCATTTTTCAGCAAATGAAAGAATTTAATACCAATTCCTTTTGTGCTTGGGGAATTCAAAAACATTTCTGGTAAACTGATATTTTACGGTTTCTTCTGTATCAATCATCTATCATCTATCTATACACTTTTATAATATCATATGTATATACATACTTATATAGAATCCTTACCGTTTAAATGTGGTTTTTAGATGGGTGTATATATATATGTGTGTGTGTGTGTGTGTGTGTATATATATATATATATATATATATATATATATACAGTGATAATTGTACTGGATACATAGCAGTAATATTCTATTATTATTACTTGCAATGAGGATGTCTGACTATTTCAATCATTTGACATTCCAAAGAAAATGTTGCAGCCCTCATAGCCCTGCTTGGAAACTATGTGGACTTTTTTTCCTTTCAATGGATTAATAAAATATCAAATCTCTACAACTAAATCAGAAAAACAGTAATCAGGTTGGTAAGAATATTTACATTGTAACATGTGAGCTTACATAGAAAGCTGAGGTTAGAACATACACTGTCTGGCCTTCTGGCTATGTATTCTCGGGAACATGTTTTTAATGGTACTAGTCTTAACATTCATCCTTGATCAGGGAGCTGACCTTCAAAAGTCTTTGAGAAAAAGATAACAGTGTTTAAGGTTTTGTTAAACAAGTAGGCAGTATTGAAATATCAACCAGTGCCCAATCTGGTAACTTCTTCAGTTGGTTTGTCTCTTTGAGATATTTGCATAAAAGGTAAATATTTCCATATCATTAGGTGTTTGAGCACCTGATAATATTGGTTTTCAAATCAGTTGTCAGTAGTTAACTCTCTTATTGCCGGAGCTTCAGAAAGCAACAATAAATGTTCTCTCTGACTTTAGTTGCTGTTGACCATGGCATTTCCAGAGATAATGTGTCAAAAAGCTTTAAAGAGCTATTAATTATGGTTTTCTTATTAACTGAAAAAGAGAGAGATGCTAGCAAGCACAGTTGAATGCAATCATCATAATTTCTGCAAACTGACTTTATCTCTACCACTGGAATTTATCCTTGGTAGCTAAAGTCATACAGATATGTTCTTAGAGAGCAGAAACTCGGGAATGTGCTGAAGCAGCCTTTCTACATGGTCATAGCCATGTAGAAGACATGGTAATTAAGTGATCTTCTTTAACCTAGTTTATGTGTTTTATACATGTGATTCCAGCAAATCAAAAAAGTACCTTATTTTTTCTCTTTTCCCCCGGACAGCACTACATCTGATTTACTGCAAAGTTGTCTCCTAGCATCTCATGATATTCAATCCCACTTTGAATGGCTGTATGGCATTGTTTCTCATATCATGAAGACGAAGAACCAACAAGGCCAAATGCTTGATATACTGAGGAAGGGAGTGGACGGAAGGCATGGCTAGCACTTTCCAATGCCCTTTACTTGATGTAGGTGACAAACGAGTTTGGGAGCCTTGATTAATATTCCTGTGAAAACAGAGTATAGGTTCTTTGGAAATTCTGAGGCCATTTTACAACAATCTCTTTCCAATATCAATCTCCAGTTTTTCTACCACCTTCATGAAGGATCCTAATAGTGACCTTGGCTTTGAAGGTTTACCTGGCTTCCATTCCACATAATTAAACCCAAGGTAGAATTTTAAAAAAATAATGTTATTTCAGACAGGAGTGATGCTCTTATTTGTAATGAGATTAGCTGTTCAGATATCAAGTGACTTTCTGAATTCGACTAAATTTACATCATGAGCTTTATATTGCAACTGTGACAGACTTAAGGAAGAAAGGGACAAGGGGAAGGAGGTGGGGAGGAGGAGAAGGGGAAGTTGCTGTTTTATCTTAGGTTCACTCTTTCTCTTCTCTGCCAGAAATCCTCTTAGGTGAATACAAAAGTGATGAAAGACAGAAACTCTTGCTCTGCTGGAGCCTATCTTCTAGTGGAGAGAAATTAACCAACTTAAATTGAAAAATAGAGTGTTAATAGTTTGTGATGTGTGGTACAAAGAATACAAAACAGAAACATTACAGAGAGTAACTTTTAAAGGAAAGCTTCTTAAATAGGTGGTCAGGGTAGAGAACACCTAGTTAAGAAATGATCTCTAAGCAGGGACATGACTAATGAGAAGGGGCCAGATGGGTGAATTTGGGGGGAAGAGTCCGTTAAGCTCTCACATTTTATGTTGATCAAGAATTGAGCATGATGTGGTGGAAGATGGAAGACTAGGACAGAGAAGAAGAGGAAGATGAGGAGACATGAGAGGTAGGCAGGGATCAGTTCACTGAGAGATGGGAAAGCCATGTAGCACAAGGAGTTTGACACACCTGAGTTATCTTCGGTACAATGGGGGCACATTTGATCATGGTTTTGTTCTCTTCTTTTATCAAAGGGCTAATAACATAGGATTTCTCTTTCAAAGAGACCAATATTACTACTCTTAAGAAGGGGAAGAATATTGTGGGACTCTTTTCACTATGTTTTTAGCAAAGTAAGAGCTGGAGCTGTGTTCTTAGCTGGTAAAAGTGGAACTGACCATAAGAAAACTATTTCAAAATATATTTTGGAGTTTTAAGTCAAAGGTATTTTTTGCTGTATTAGATATGGGTCTTAGAATGGTTGAAGAGATGGAGGAAACAAGAATGAATTTCAGGTTCTAGGTAGAAAGCAGCTGGATATAGAAACTTGCTGTCAAAGAGGCAGGAAATACTGGGGGTTGTGGGAGCGATTTGGGGAAAGGAACCATACACCTGAGATCTGACATCTCAGAAGAGACATCAGTGGGAAATTAAGGAGTAGTCTGGCAGATGTGTGTATTAAATTAGGAGTCATTAGAATGCTTGCTCATAACATTTGAGTATAACTTTAGATTTCGTTATGCAAATTTATCTAGGAAAAGTAAATATAATACCAGTCTTGATATTATTTCTTAGATTTTAATAATATTAGCATTGATAATATTTCTAGAATATGCAACTAGTTGTATTCTTAAAATATATCACTTGCCTTCCATTATGGATTCTGGAAATGTTAATAAGACTAGTTACCAATGTGTTTGAACTTCTATGATGCAGTCTATTTTGAACATTATTTGAGAAGAGAAAAAAGTATTTGGAGAGCACTTGGGGGGAGAAAGATGTGAACATTCATTTACTGTGATCATTTACCATGAAAAAAGATGCTGAAATATTAAAAGGTTAAAATATTGCAAAAATAAGAATCAGATAATTTATGGTAATAAGGTATTTACTTATCTAAATTAGAAGTAATAATTTAATTATATGAAATTTAAAAACATAAAAATGATATCCAAAATAATAAAAAATATTCTACAAAATCATAGATGTCTATAATATTTATTAATAATATATTAATATTTTGGTATATTTCTAAAATGAAAGTCACACACTATATTCAGGTTTTAACAGACTTTTCCCTAGGATCACATTACAGACATTTACATATGCTTCCAGAATGTACATTTTAATCATTGCATAATATTCCATCCTTTATATGTATCATACCTTATTTAAATTATTTACCTTGACTCTCTATACATCTGTTTCTGATGTTTTCCTCCTATTACAGAAATTACATTATAATCATAATTATAAAATATTTTGCATACTTTTTAGATTAAATCATTTGAATAAATTATTGCAGCTATTCCCAAACTGCCCCTCAGAGAAGGGAGCAGCATATAAGAAAATCTGAGAAACATCAGAGTCTCTTACAAAAACTAAATTATAAACAAAGAAAAAAAAAATAGCCAAATTTAGTTTTAGTGTATTCTCTATACACTAAATAGGTATGATTTGTTCATTTAAAGTAATTTATTTAATGGTATTTATTGAATGATATCTTAATCTGAGTTTCCCTGAAAATGAAATCTGAGGCAGAGATCTTTGTTGCCATTACCTCACTATCATATAATCCCGGAGAACATGAGGAGGGAAACTCAGGATGAAAGGAGGGTGGCCCAATAAAAGAAAGCTTGATCAAAGTGGATGCCCTATAAATGAGCAATTGTCTGAACCACAGGAACGTACTGTATTAGCCATATAAAATACATCTCAGGAACACCAATCATGGGGAGGAAAGGGAGGAGTATTTATCCACTGGTTCTGCTCCTCCATTGGTAAAAGACATATCTTTTGCTTTCAACTCCTCCAACCTCCCAGGTAGCATGAGTGGATACATAGGGGTTCCCATAATGGAATCAAGAGTATCATCTAAGAAGTCCGTTGAGAGGCGTGCTGAACTGGCATGAAGTCAGGTGCAGTCAGGTGGTACCTGTGTCCACCAAGAGCTAATAAGTGCAGCTGGAGAAAGAGACAGGTGAGGCAAAGTAGATATGAAATGCTGTATTTGAGGTGTTTGATGCAGTTTACCCCCCGAACCACTAGGTTCCACTCATTTCCTTTATTACAGTAAGCTGCCATGATGCGATACATGGACACCATTTTTGTGAGCATAAGAGGTCTTCACTTATTTTACAAGAGTGGAAGTAAAAGTTCAATGAACCACAGCACTCCCTTCAAGGTGATACCATATACAATAACTGAATGACACTCAGCAAGCTCTGTACCCCATCATTACAGCTGATTACAGGCTATAATTAATATCTATCATCTTCCTTCTCCATCACATGTTCTAGATTACCCTCAGCTTTATCCCCTGGGCTGATTACTTCCCATTAGGTGTATTTAGACCTTAATCCCCCAAAGGGCAAAAATATTCAGTTCCTTGAACTTAAATGTGCATATTTGGAACACTCTCTTGACTGTTCAAGGGATACTTGAAGTTTAAGATTCTCAGGTTTGTCATCCATATTCCCCATTCCAGGTTTGTCTCACTAATTTCTTTTCCAGAGCACCCTGACTTTGACACAAGAGATGCATCAAAACTTTACAGGTCAACCACATTTATATTTTGAAGCTGGACCTGATTTTAGCACAGACTTCTCTGTAGCTCTAGAAGATGAGGAACTGTTTCAAAGTTACCTTAGAGATCTTATGCCTTTCTCATTTAGTTAAATTGTGTTGGTCTTAGCCTGGCATATTTATTTTTAAGACTTTCAATCAGTTAACCAAACAAGTCTGCCATCTTTATACTTATTTCTCCCATACTGGTCAAGTGAGCAGCAAATGGACATCACAGTGGTTCACTTTCCTACTTAGGTGATCCTACTTGGGCACAGGTGAAAACCACAATAGTTCTGATGCCACTGAATGCCAGAGTTATCCCCACACACTTCCTTCTTTCACTGAGATCCTCATTGCTCTTCTGCTTATTAGTAATTCAGGAGTAAACTCTCATCCAGAGGATTTTCAGGGGTCGTTTCTGATACCAACTGTCTTTGTATAAGTTACCGACAAAGTAGAAAAATAAAAGGAATACAAACTGGAGAATAAGAAGTAAAACTGTCACTGCTTGCAGATGACATGATACTATACATAGAAAATCCTAAAGATGCCACCAGAAAAATAGTAGAAATAGTCAATGACTTTTGTAAGGTTGCAGGATGCAAAATTAATGCACAGAAATCTCTGGCATTCCTATACACCACCAACAAAAAATCAGAAACAGAAATTCAGGAAAAATTCCCATTTACCACTTCAACAAAAAAAATAAAATACCTAGGTGTAAACCTCCCTAAGGAGGCGAAAGACTTGTACTCAGAAAACTATAAAACAATGATGAAAGAAATCAAAGATGACATAAACAGATATAGAAATATACCATGTTCTTGGATTGGAAGAATCAATATTGTGAAAATAACTATACTACACAAAGCAATCTACAGATTCAGTGCAATCCTTATCAAACTACCAATGGCATTCTTCACAGAATTAGAACAAAAAAACTTACAATTCGTATAGAAACATAAAAGACCCCAAAGAACCAAAGTAATCTTGAGAACAAAAAATGGAGTTGGAGGAATCAGGCTCTTCAACTTCAAACTATACCACAAAGCTACATTAATCAAAACAGCACAGTACTGGCACAAAAACAGAAATATAGATCAATGGTACAGGATAGAAAACCCAGAGATAAACCCACGCACATATGGTCACCTAATTGATGACAAAGGAGGCAAGATCATACAATGGAGAAAAGATAACCTCTTCAATAAATGGTGCTGGGAAAACTGGACAGCTACAAATAAAAGAATGAAATTAGAACACCACTTAACACCATACACAAAAATAAGATACAAATGGATTAAAGACCTAAATGTAAGACCAGACACTAAAAAACTCTTAGAGGAAAACATAGGAAAAACACTCTTTGACATTAACCACAGCAAGATCTTTTTTAACCCACCTTCTAGAGTAAGGGAAGTAAAAATGAAAATAAACAAATGGGACTTAATTAAACTTAAAATCTCTAAAAATAAACAAATGAGACTTAATTAAACTTAGAAGCTTTTGCACAGCAAAGGAAACCATAAACAAGACAAAAAGACAACCCTCAGAATGGGAGAAAATATTTGCAAATGAAACAACAGACAAAGGATTAATCTCCAAAATATACACACAGCTCATGGAGCTCAATATCAAAAAAACAAACAATCAAATTAAAAAATGGGTGGAAGACCTAAGTAAACATTTCACCAAAGAAGACATACAGATGGCCAAGAGGCACATGAAAAGATGCCCAACATCACTAATCATTAGAGAAATTCAAATCAAAACTAAAATGAGCTATTACCTCATGCTGGTCAGAATGGTCATTATCAAAAAAGCTAGAAAAAATAAATGTTGGAAAGGGTGTGGTGAAAAGGGAACTCTCCTGCACTGCTGGTGGGAATGTGAATTGATACAACCACTATGGAGAACAGTATGGAGGTTCCTTAAAAAACTAAAAATAGAACTACCATATGACATAGCAATCCCACTACTGGGCATATACACTGAGAAAACCATAACTCAAAAAGAGTCATGTACCACAATGTTGATTGCAGCACTATTTACAATAGCCAGGACATGGAACCAGCCTAAATGTCCATTGCCAGATGAATGGATAAAGAAGATGTGGCACATATATACAATGGGATACTACTCAGCCATAAAAAGAAATGAAATTGTGTTATTTGTAGTGAGGTGGATGGACATAGAGTCTGTCATACAGAGTGAAGTAAGTCAGAAAGAGAAAAACAAATACTGTATGCTAACACACATATATGGAATCTAAAAAAAAAAAAAAAAAGGTACTAAGAACATAGTTGCAGGGAAGGAATAAAGAGGAATAAAGATGTAGACATAGAGAATGGACTTGAGGACATGGGGTGGGACAGGGAAGCTGGGGCAAATAAGAGTAGCATTGACCTAAATACACTAATGGATGGAAAATAGTTGGCTGTTGGGAAACAGCAGCATAACACAGGGAGATCGGCTCTGTGTTTTGCAATGACCTAGAGTGGTGGGATAGGGAGGGTGGGAGGGAGGCTCACGAGGGAAGGGATATGGGGACATATGTATACATAGGGCTGATTCACTTTGATGTACAACAGAAAGTAACACAGCATTGTGAAGCAATTATACTCCAATAAATATCTATTAAAAAATAAATATAAAAAAAAAATAAAGGGCATACATGCTACTAATTTACTAGGGTGTATAATTCCAAGGAGGAGTAATGGCCAATGACACAATTTTGAGTAGTTCACAGCATTACTCAGTCATAATGAAACTGCATAAAATGCACCTTGGGACTCTCAACTGGAGAAAAGATAGAGGAGGAAATTTTCCTTTGGCTCGCATTTTCCATCCTTCCGAGTTTCAACCTGCATGGCATTAAGATCTCAGGTTGTGTGTGCATGGACAGTAAGCAGGTTCTCACAGTGATGTCAAAAGTCACTCTGGAACAAGAAGCACATGACACGAGAGTGCAGTGAAGGATGTCAGTTGGCGACTTGAGAACTGTTCCCCACCCAGCTGAACAAAAGGGATGGGTGAGGAAGGGCAGGTCAGAAATCGTGCAAGAAAAGTCTCATACAAGTGACTTTTAAGTTGTGGAGTTCTATACTGTAGAACCAAGAACTGAGTCTGGCCTTTAGGAAGCTGAATATCATCAAAGTGTACCACTTTTTTTTTTTTTTAACATCTTTATTGGAGTATAATTGCTTTACAATGGTGTGTTAGTTTCTGCTTTATAACAAAGTGAATCAGCTATACATATACATATATCCCCATATCCCCTCCCTCTTGCGTCTCCCTCACACCCTCCCTATCCCACCCCTCTAGGTGGTCACAAAGCACCAAGCTGATGTTCCTGTGCTATGCGGCTGCTTCCCTCTAGCTATCTATTTTACATTTGGTAGTGTACATATGTCCATGCCACTCTCTCACTTCTTCCCAGCTTACATTTCCCCCTCCCCATGTCCTCAAGTCCACTCTCTACTTCTGCGTCTTTATTCCTGTCCTGTCCCTAGGTTCTTCAGAACAATTTTTTTTTTTTTAGATTCTATATATATGTGTTAGCATACGGTATTTGTTTTTCTCCTTCTGACTTACTTCACTCTGTATAACAGATTCTAGGTCCATCCACCTCTCTACAAATAACTCAATTTCGTTCCTTTTTATAGTTGAGTAATATTCCATTGTATATATGTGCCACATCTTCTTTATCCATTCATCTGTCGATGGACGCTTAAGTTGCTTCCATGTCCTAGTTATTGTAAATAGTGCTGCAATGAACATTGTGGTACATGACTCTTTTTGAGTTATGGTTTTCTCAGTGTATATGCCCAGTAGTGGGATTGCTGTGTCATATGGTAGTTCTATTTTTAGTTTTTTAAGGAACTTCTATACTGTTCTCCATAGTGGTTGTATCAATTTACATTCCCACCAACAGTGTAGGAGGGTTCCCTTTTCTCCACACCCTCTCCAGCATTTATTGTTTGTAGATTTTTTGATGATGGTCATTGTGGCCAGTGTGAGGTGATACCTCACTGCAGTTTTGATTTTCATTTCTCTAATGATTAGTGAAGTTGAGCATCCTTTCATGTATTTGTTGGCAATCTGTATATCTTCTTTGGAGAAATGTCTATTTAGGTCTTCTGCCCATTTTTAGATTGGGTTGTTTGTTTTTCTTTTTGTTTTTGTTTTTTTGTTTTTTATGAAATACTATGTCTTTTTTCATTAATTTTTTTAATACTATAAAATATCTGTTTTTTTTGGATATTAAACTGCATGATCTGCTTGTATATTTTGGAGATTAATCCTTTGTCAGTTGCTTCATTTGTGAATATATTTTCCCATTCTGAGGGTTGTCTTTTTGTCTTGTTTATGGTTTCCTTTGCTCTGCAAAAGGTTTTAAGGTTCATTAGGTCCCATTTGTTTATTTTTGTTTTTATCTCCATTTCTCTAGGAGTTGAATCAAAAAGGATCTTGCTGTGATTTATGTCATAGAGTGTTCTGCCTATGTTTTCCTCTAAGAGTTTTATAGTGTCTGGCCTTACATTTAGGTCTTTAATCTATTCTGAGTTTATTTTTTTGTGTGGTGTTAGGGAGTGTTCTAATTTCATTCTTTTACATGTAGCTGTCTAGTTTTCCCAGCGTCACTTATTGAAGAGGCTGTCTTTTCTCCATTGTATATTCTTGCCTCCTTTATCAAAGATAAGGTGACCATATGTGCATTGGTTTATCTCTGTGCTTTCTATCCTGTTCCATTGATCTATATTTCTGTTTTTGTACCAGTACAATACAGTCTTGATTACTGTAGCTTTGTAGTATTGTCTAAAGTCAGGGAGCCTGATTCCTCTAGCTCTGTTTATCTTTCTCAAGACTGCTTTGGCTGTTTGGGGTCTTTTGTGTTTCCATACAAACTGTGACATTCTTTGTTCTAGTTCTGTAAAGAATGCCATTGGTAGTTTGATAGGGATTGCATTGAATCTGTCGATTGCTTTGGGTAGTATAGTCATTTTCACAATGTTGATTCTTCCAATCCAAGAACATGGTATATTTCTCCATCTATTTGTATCATCTTTAATTTCTTTCATCAGTGTCTTATAGTTTTCTGCTTACAGGTCTTTTGTCTCCTTAGGTAGGTTTATTGCTAGGTATTTTATTCTTTTGGTTGCAATGGTAAATGGGATTGTTTCTTTAATTTCTCTTTCAGATTTTTCATCACTAGTGTATAGAAATGCACGAGCTTTCTGTACATTAATTTTGTATCCTGCTACTTTACCAAATTCATTGATTAACTCTAGTAGTTTTCTGGTAGCATCTGTAGGATTTTCTATGTATAGTATCATGTCATCTGCAAACAGTGACAGTTTTACTTCTTTTCTGATTTGGGTTCCTTTTATTTCATTTTCTTCTCTGATTGCTGTGGCTAAAACTTCCAAAACTATGTTGAATAATAGTGGTGAGAGTGGACAACCTTGTCTTTTTCCTAATCTTAGTGGAAATGATTTCAGTTTTTCACCATTGAGAATGATGTTGGGTGTGGGTTTGTTATATATGGCCCTTATTATGTTGAGGTAAGTTCCCTCTCTGCCTACTTTCTGGAGAGTTTTTATCATAAATGGGTGTTGAATTTTGTCAAAAGCTTTTTCTGCATCTATTGAGATTATTGTATGGCTTTTATATTTCAATTTGTTAATATGGTGTATCACATTGATTGATTAGCATATATTGAAGAACCCTTGCATTCCTGGGATAAACCCCGCTTGATCATGGTGTATGATGCTTTTAACATGCTGTTGGATGCTGTTTGCTAGTATTTTGCTGAGGATTTTTGCATCTATGTTCATCAGTGATATTGGCCTGTAGTTTTCTTTTTTGGTGGCATCTTTGTCTGGTTTTGGCATCTGGGTGAAGTTGGCCTCATAGAATGAGTTTGGGAGTGTTCCTCCCTCTGCTATATTTTGGAAGGGTTTGAGAGAGATAGGTGTTGGCTCTTCTCTAAATGTTTGATAGTATTTGCCTGTGAAGCCATCTGGTCCTGGGCTTTTGTTTGTTGGAAGATTTTTAATCACAGTTTCAATGTCAGTGCTTGTGATTGGGCTGTTTTTATTTTCTATTTCATCCTGGTTCAGTCTTGGAAGGTTGTGTTTTTCTAAGAATTTGTCCATTTCTTCCAGGTTGTCCAGTTTATTGGCATAGAGTTTCTTGTAGTAATCTCTCATGATCCTTTGTATTTTTGCAGTGTCTGCTGTTACTTCTACTTTTTCCTTTCTAATTCTGTTGATTTGAGCCTTCTGCCTTTTTTTCTTGATGAGTCTGTTAATGGTTTATCAATTTTGTTTATCTTCTCAAAGAACCAGCTTTTAGTTTTATTGATCTTTGCTATCGCGTCCTTCATTTCTTTTTCATTTATTTCTGATCTGATCTTTATGATTTCTTTCCTTCTACTAACTTTGGGGTTTCTTTGTTCTTCTTTCTCTAATTGCTTTAGGTATAAGCTTAAGTTGTTTATTTGAGATTTTTCTTGTTTCTTGAGGTAGGAATTTATTGCTATAAACTTGCCTTTTAGAACTGCTCTTGCTACATCCCATAGGTTTTGGGCCATCGTGTTTTCATTGTCATTTGTTTCTAGGTATTTTTTTGATTTCCTTTTTGATTTCTTCAGTGATCTCTTGGTTATTTAGTAGCGTAATGTATAGCCTCCACATGTTTGTATTTTTTACAGTTTTTTTCCTGTAATTGAAATCTAGTCTCATAGAGTTGTGGTCGGAAAAGATATTTGATATGATTTCAATTTTCTTATATTTACCAAGGCTTGATTTGTGACCCAAGATATGATCTATCCTGGAGAATGTTCCATGAGCACTTCAGAAGAAAGTGTATTCTGTTGTTTTTGGATGGAATCTCCTATAAATATCAATTAATTCCATCTTGTTTAATGTGTCATTTAAAGCTTGTGTTTCCTTATTTATTTTCATTTTGGATGATCTGTCCCTTTATTTTCATTTTGGATGATCTGTGAAAGTGGGGTGGTTAATTCCCCTACTATTATTGTATTACTGTCTATTTCCCCTTTTATGGCTTTTAGCATTTGCCTTATGTATTGAGGTGCTCCTATGTTGGGTGCATAAATATTTACAATTGTTATATCTTCCTCTTGGATTGATCCCTTGATCATTATGTAGTGTCCTTCTTTGTGCCTTGTAATAGTCTTTATTTTAAAGTCTATTTTGTCTGATATGAGAATTGCTACTCCAGCTTTCTTCTGATTTCCTTTTGCATGGAATATCTTTTTCCATCCCCTGACTTTCAGTCTGTGCGTGCCCCTAGGTCTGAGGTGGGTCTCTTGTAGACAGCATATATACGGGTCTTGTTTTTGTATCCATTCAGCCAGTCTATGTCTTTTGGTTGGAGCATTTAATACATTTACATTTAAGGTAATTATCAATATGTATGTTCCTATTACCATATTCTTAATTGTTTTGGGTTTGTTTTTGTAGGTCTTTTCCTTCTCTTGTGTTTCCTGCCTAGAGAAGTTCCTTTAGCATTTGTTGTAAAGCTGGTTTGGTCGTGCTGAATGCTCTTAACTTTTGCTTGTCTGTAAAGGTTTTAATTTCTCTGTCGAATCTGAATGAGATCCTTACTGGGTAGAGTAATCTTGGTTGTAGGTTTTTCCCTTTCATCACTTTAAATATGTCCTCCACTCCTTGGAACAGTTATATAAATGCATCATTAAAGAATTCTGTTAGAGTGATATCCAAAATATTTGTAGATAAAAATGGGGAATAATGGCTTCACTGAAGATTTTGTTTAAAAAAGTATGGCGTCTACAAACATGAAAATGAGATCTACTTTAAAAAATGAGAAGTAAAATGGGAACAAAAGAAGAACCTTAGCAGGAAAATCTGGACAATGTGAAAAAGTGTTTAAGCATAAGGTATATTCTTAAACGGAGTTATTTTAAAAAGTTAGAATAGTCCAGCCAAATTACCATGTGAATTTTTATTTTGTAAGTGAATAATGTTAAACAAAAGAGTTAAACCTCTCTATACTCAGAGGACTAAAGGAAAAATTAGATCTTACAACTGGTGGAACAGGATGTGTTTAAATTTAATCAGTATAAGATCACGGGCAGAAGAGAATGCCTAGAAAAGGAGCAGCATATCATCAGCAGCAGCACCCTTGATGCATTTGTTCCTAAACTAAAATAATCTATTTATCCTGTTTTTAAAGTAAAACGTTATATGATTAAATGTTAGAAGTAATCTGTTCTCTAAAAAATTTTGTTATACCATGGTTTATAACTTACCATTAAATTTTCAAAAATCGTTTATTATTGAGAAGATTGAGACAGACCTCACTTGGTCCTTTAGTATCTAACTACTCTATATAGTTCAAACTAAGAAGAGAATGTCTCCAGCTCTGTCGGAACCATGAGAAAAATCTGCCTCAAATGTGTTTATAATGAGGGTAGAGTGGGAACCTTCTTTATTGTTCACTGTACGTCAAACACAAACATCGGTTGGAATTTGAATATTATTTGATGTAAGGTTTTCCTAATTAAATGTAAATTCCTATGAAAGTATATGATTATCGCTTTTACTCTTTTATTCCCTTTAAATACTAAGATTCCTTGCTGTAAAACCTTTCTAAGTATAGGCTCTCATGGCTCATCGCCATGTTTAGTCAAGAAGTCAAGTGATATTGGTGTTGGACCCAGGGCTGAGGCAGGCCCTTGCCTCCCTCCTGCCTCAGTGGATCATGCCCAGGGTGGTGGCAGGGTTGGGGGTGGTAGGGTTTCCAGGCCAGTTTCAATGCAGGGATCACAACAAACACAGCAGCCGCAGAAGCACTAGGACATTACCTCTCCCATCAGCTTAGCAGCCCCCAAGGAGACTGACTGCCTACTTACACAGAAACTAATTGAGACTGAAGCCCTTTGGAGTTTTTGAAGAGGAAGAAGAATTGCAGCACAGGATTTAAATTTTGGGAAGAAAATTAAATAACCTGGTAAAAGAGTGGAAACAAGAAATCAGTGAAAGCAAGAATCTTCCACAATCTGTAATTGAAAATGTTGGAGGAAAAATTTTTACATTTGGAACTTACAAATTAGGAGTACATAAAAAAGGTGCCGATCTTGATGTGTTGTGTGTTGCACCAAGACATGGTGATCAAAGTGACTTTTTCACCTCCTTCTATGATGAATTGAAATTACAGGAAGAAATTGATTTAAGAGCTGTTGGAGAGGCATTTGTACCAGTTATCAAACTGTGTTCTGGGATAGAGATTGCTATTTTGTTTGCAGGATTAGCACTTGCAGACTATTCCAGAAGACCTGGACTTTAGAGATGATAGTCTAATTTAAAAGTTATGTATAAGATGCAGGGTAACCAATGAAATTTTACATCGAGTACCAAACATTGACAACTTCAGGTTAATCCTGCAAGCTATCAAACTGTGGGCCAAACACCACAACATCTATTCCAATATATTGGTTTTCCTCCGTGCTGTTTCCTGGGCTATGCTAGTAGCAAGAACTTGCCAGCTTTATCCAAATGCAATAGCATCAACACTTGTACGTAAATTTTTCTTCACATTTTCTAAATGGTATGTGTTTAGATTATGTTAAAATAAAATTGATTGAAAAAAAAGAAGTCAAGTGACTTAACTTGTCAGCCGTCTAGCCCATCACCCACATACGTTCCATCTAGAATGTAGAGTGTAGACTGCCACCATTAATGATTTAGGTGATGTATGAATACAAAGAGCAGTAACATATTGACATTAGAAGGAGAAACATGTCATTGAGAGAAAGCACTAGTGAGGCTCTTGGCTGAGCCCATGGGAGACAGAGAAGGAAGGAAGAAAAGAAAGAAAATAGTGTAGCTGAGAAGAATAAGAAGTAACAGGAGTCAAGAGAGCAACTAAGGTAAGTGGGACAGAAACACCTGGACTCTCTCCTCTGAGCATTATTATCATATATTAAAATAAACATTTTTGAACAAATGCATTTCATTTGACAATTATCATGTGATTCCAATCATTTTTGGTTCTGTTTCCTCTCTCTCCTTCAAAGTATTAACAGTGTTAGATTTCTTAATCATCCACTGTTCTTCTCACATTATACATTAGAAGCTTCTCAACTACTTTTCCTCAGTCTTATTTTCTTTCTCAAGAGTGGTAACATGGGCATAGAAATAGAGTAACTTTTCTCCCAGTTTGGTGCAGTTTTATATGTCAGTGCCCTCCAAGGCCCCTGACTGAGGAGGACTCAGAACTTCTTTGCATCACCCGGGCTAACATGAGTGGCTTTCCACACAGTCCACACCCCCCTGTCTCTCCATTTGAATGACCATGCGCACAGCCCAGGCACACTGGGAGGAAGATGAGCACCTGTCAGTGATGGTCACCCACCCCATACTGTGGTTACAAGGAGAAAAGATTCCATTTCCTATTGTAATGCAGATCAGAGTAGGTTCCAGCTAGAAGCATTAATGCTTGAGATGTCTGAAAACGGGATACGGTCTTTTTCTGTGGAGAGGGCTGGGATTTAAGAGAAGAGAAGTTAGTTGCGAAAAAGAAAAGGTAAAATACATCAGTGAAGATGGCTGGAACCCCTATGATTTTTGATACTGTGAGACACTGGCCTGGTGAGTACTATGGGACAGGCCCCCACTACAGGCATCACAAGGACCTACTGTATAGCATAGGGAACTATATTCAATATCTTGTAATAACCTGCAATGGAAAAGACTATGAAAAAAGAAATATGTGTGTGTGTATAACTGAATCACTTAGCTGTACACCTGAAACATTGTAAATAAACTATACTTCAATTAACAAAAAAGGGAAAAGCATTTTAGACAGGTGTGTGCAGGAGGGTCTGAATGGGTTGTCATCCACTGATGGCTTTAGGGAGAAAGTACAAGACGGAGGAAACCAGAGTGGAGGTATACAAGAAGACTATAAACAGCTCGGGAACTCTAGAAAAATTCTTCCTGATTAGGCTGACATGAAAACTTCCTGTTTTTAACGGTAAAGTGATTCCATGATCATTACACACCATTGCTGCAAAAGGGATCTTGGGAGAAATACATTTCTTAGGTTTTTACACCCCATATATTACCATAGCCTGATAAGTTATATCAGATATTTGCGATAAGATGTCTAAGTGAAATTTAACTCACTTCCACTGGTTATAGAGGAATTGGATTGGTTAGAAATTTTTACAAATCACCAGGATGATTTTGAATCTATTACAATATTTTGAATCTATTCCCATTAATATATATTTTACCCAATATAATCAAGTCTTAAACAATTGACTTAAATATATCTAGTGTTCATTCAAAATCTCAAATACCTGGATAATAGTGTGCTGCAAAGAAAAAAATTATTGGTAAAACAGTGTTCTTCTCCTTTCTAAAATTTATCAAATTGTTACAATTATTACCCAATTTTCATTCATTGAAAGAATTATCCACATCTTAATTTTAAGTAATGCTTCATCTATTTATGAGAAAACTTTCTAATTGAATAGCATGTATTCCTACACTCTCCTTGAGCTATATTTTGATTCAAACTGTGTGCATCAATTTTTATCATATAATTATTATAACCTGCACTCCTTAAAACTTATTAAATTAGTATGTCAAAGTAGACTGATCCATTGTTAAAGTATATGAAAAAATATATATGTTTTGTGTTATCTTCTTGAATAGAAATAACTACATCAGAACAGTGACCCCTTATTCTGATATTGGATTATACAAATAAATTCCATCAAAACAAAGACAAAATTATCCCTTACCTTTACAGTAAGGCAGCTACTGGGAAGAGTTTTATCAGGCTGCCTAATTATGTGCTCATCCCTGAATTCATCACAGAGGTGGGGGGATGAGGCGATGGCATTGACACCTTGATGGAGTGTTTACTAGAAGAATGTCCTACTAAATGAAGATCTCCAATAAATAGATGGTGACATTATACCTGTAGGGATATGAGAGGTAAAGTGTTGGGCAAACAATGGCGGTTGTGTTTAGTCGAGTGACTTAATTTTTTCATCTCCAAGCCAATATTCTATCTACACACAGTTCGCCAAGAACGTAGACTGTCAACCACCACTATTAATGACTGAAATAGTGGATTACCTTAAAGAATAAATACTACATTACAAATTAGAAAAAGAAACATTTCACAGAGGCAAAGCACTGCTGCCTCAGATAAGCACAGTAAATGCATATTCATCTTGAGACTATTCTCTTTAATAATAGGGAAGAATTCAAATAGAACGCAGAGGTGGAACCAGATAGAAATGGCAGGGAAGAGCAGTACCCAGAGCATGACTGGAATAGAATTAATTGTTCCAGAGAAACTAAGATTAAGAACTACATGACTACATGAATCTAAATGAGTATATAGTTACATATTTTATGATAGAATAACAGCTCAATTTTAACGTAGATAGGATAATTTAAATAGGACAGTAAAAGAGTTACATTTCCTCAGCCATTTAAAGTGCTTTCTGAGTCACCAGGCAGCACAGCACTTTGTATTTCCTAGAGGACAGCGCATATACGTGAGAGAGGATCTTTCAGTCACGAAGCAATTGTCAAAGTTAATATTCTGGCTTCAGAAAGCGAATCCGGAGATAGTCTATCAAATTGGATGAGTAGATGGGGCCACCCACTCAGTAATTCATTTGCACCACCCAATTCAATGATTTTTTTTCTCTCTAGTAGATAGATGGAAATATATAGCGGAGGCCAAAAGACCTTCTTTTTTTAAACTTTTTTTAAAATTGAAGTATAGTTGATTCACAATGTTGTGTTAATTTCTGCTACACAGCAAAGTGATTCAGTTATATGTATATATTCTTTTTTTAATTCTTTTCCATTATGGTTTATCTCAGGATATTGAATATTGTTCCCTATCCTATACAGCAGGACCTTGTTGTTTATCCACTCCATATGTAATAGTTTGCATCTGCTAACCCCAAACTCCCAGTCCATCCCTCCCCCTACCTTCCCACCCCTACCCCTCAGCAACCACAAGTCTGTTCTCTTCGTCTGTGAGTCTGTTTCTGTTCTGGAGATAGGTCATTTGTGTCATATTTTATTCCACATATAAGTGATATCATATAGTATTTGTTTTTCTCTTTCTGACTTACTTCACTTAGTATGATCATCTCTTGTTGCATCCGTGTTGCTGCAAATGGCATTATTTCATTCTTTTTCATGGCCAAGTAGAAATACCTTCTTTTTAACATCAGAAATATACTGTACATAAAGTGGATAATGCACATTAAATGATACATTTCTATGCCTCTTAGTTTTAAGACTAGTCTTCTTTTGCTCTATTTGACCTTACATCTCGTAGTCACAGCATTGCCATAACTAGCAAATGGTCCTTCTTTATTTCTATAATCACTGAGGCTATACCATATGCCTTCTAAAGGATGAACATGAAAAAAGCAAAACTAATCATTTAAATTAGTTTCAAGGATACTGTTCTTGGCACAGAATAGACTTTATGAATCTTTTGCAGCTATTTCAACTTACAATGTACCAGCTTCTGTAGATTTAACTCTCAACCTATCCTATATTTTCTTGACCTTGAACACTTATTAACATTTTATGATTCTAGAATAGTACTTACTCCATAATGACCATACTCTTTTATGATCTATTACAATAATAGATTACACAATTATTTTATAGGATAATATATTCAAATCCTCTGAATTTTAAAAACGCCTTTGAGCAAAATGTGAAGAGGTCTAACAAGGTAAAAGAAATGACCTAGTTGCATTTGCTTAAACTCTGACTTGTCTCTACAAAAGGAAAACCTGACTCAGCAAAATCCATCACTAAGATCAAAGTCTTTCCTCCCGAGACTACAAATGTCTACCCTTTACCTTCAGGCTGATAAGAGGAATTAGTGTCTCTGTTTCTACAAATACAGAAATATTCATTATCTCTGTTCTAATAATTAACACACAGATATAACACAAATATTACATTTTCTTTCATTTCAAATATAAAATTCCTTTCAAAATAGGCACCAAAGCCTCGTAACTATACTTAGCCATTTTATACTATATACCGCTTCTATCATTGAATTTCAGTAATCTCTTTGAAATGAGCATAAATCTTAGAAGTCAGATAAGATTCCTTTTAGCTTCATGGTTGGATTTCAAGAGAGTGAAATGAAGTAGGTTCTAAGACCTCTCTGGAGAAAATGGAGCAATACAGCTGTTAATCATGTTTGTGGCAAGCAGAAATGCAAAGCCTCTAAAATAATCAGGAGACTTACATCTAAATGATCATAAAGATGAAATAGAGGTGCATAAATATTCCAGGGACTTTTTACTATTATATTCATTAAAGTCCCAGCTTAATGCATGCTTTATTGCCCAGAAATTCATTTCATTTGCATTTTAACTGGGTTTTAGTCAAGTTAATACTTTTTCTTCCCTTGGTAAGAAACTATTCAGCAACTACAGCAAAATACTGAAAGAAGAGAAATAAATTGAAATAGTCTACTTATACTAAAACTTAAATTTGTCATAGTTTACTAAAGAAAAAGGATGTCTATATGAAGTTCACTAGATCACATTATTTTAACACCAAAAAGTGTCTGTGTATTACCAAGTAAGCTCTATTAGATAACAACAAATTTTATTCATTTATGCTAAAGATTTAGTATCAAGCAACATTCAGTAAAAACAACATTTTATTTTCACAGGAGTAAAAATTATAAAGTAATCACCCATTTAGAAGCAAGCAATTAATTTTCACAAGAAACTCCAATATGTAATACCATGCATCATTCAAGCAGTTGTGTAAAAAAAGAGCAGCTTAAGTTGTATTTTGAAAGTGTAAGCATTCAGTTGAGAAATATGTTAGCTTAACAGAGAAAGCTTTTTTTTTTTTTTTGTGATGAAAAAAAGTAACTTCATTTTCTAAATCCTAGTGACTGTAAGGTCCACATGGAAACGATAGAGTTGGGAATTCCTTGGTGGCGCCGTGGTTAGGAATCTGCCGGCCAGTGCAGGGGACACGGGTTAGAGCCCTGGTCAGGGAAGATCTTACATGCCGTGGAGCAGCTAAGCCCGTGCGCCACAACTACTGAGCCTGTGCTCTAGAGTCCGTGAGCCACAACTACTGAGCCCTCGTGCCACAACTACTGAAGCCTGCGCGCCTAGAGCCCGTGCTCAGCAACAAGAGAAGCCACTGCAGTTAGAAGCCTGTGCACCACAATGAAGAGGAGTTCCTGCTTGCCGCAACTAGAGAAAGCCTGCGCGCAGCAACGAAGACCCAACACAGCCAAAAATAAATAAATAAATAAATTACAAACAAACAAACAATAGAGTTTTGTCTATGTGACAATATATTACAAGCACAAACTGCTGATAACCCCTTAGTAAAATGGTCCCTTCAGGCAAACAGACATCCTAGCAAATCTCAAAGAAAAAGATAAATGAAACTAAGGAAAGCCAAAAAATGGGGACAAATGAAGTCTTCAGATGAAAGGAAACTTTCTTCATGATTCATTTTGAAATATTTAACATGCATATGTATAAGATAAAATATAGTATTTTGAGCATAACCATCCCATATCTATTGAGAACCATCACTAAATATTATTTTAATAAAATTTTATTTCAAAGTTTGTGCTCTCTCTCAAGAAAACCTGAACACTTATTTTTGCCTCACTAACATTTGAGAGATCAAGTGCCCTTATTGCTCTAGTTTACTCACCTTACCTTAAGCCATGTTTCAAGTCTGAGATGATTTATGATGTTCGTTGACAGTGGATGTTCTGTTTGGAAGATTCCGGCTGTAAACTATAATTTTTTAAAAAGTGTTTTGAGTTGTCAATTATTTGAAGTATTCATCAATAAAGGTAGATTGAGTGAAAGCCCTACATTTGTTTCAGGTCTATCATTGTCTTAAGAAAATTGAGCAAAATGATTTGGAATAACTAACAGAATTAAACAGAAAGCCATGTTTTTTACCCATCTTCACTGCCACTGATTAATGCTAGACACAAATACAGGGAATTTAAAACAAAGCCCATCCACTAAGAGTTAGATGATCTTTATGATACAATTAACTTCTAGCACATTCCTGCTCAAAAGGAGAGACACAGTCCTTATTCTAGTTCTAGCTCTATTTCTACTGAGAAGCTGATTAAACACCTATGTACCAAAATGAAAGTATCTCCAGTTTAATTTATGAAAGCATAATCTGTAGATTAATAATAAAATTTATTTTTTAAAAATCCATTTCCCTTTGCTGTTGTTTTTATGATACAGGAGTGAGTTCCATGTAAAAGCTGCATAATTGTCTTAGTCAGTAAATGTATATTATCAAGATAATTATTATAAAATTCTGATTGAACATACTTGATGTACTTTAGTGATCAACTCAAGTTGATTACATTTTTAAATATTTTATCTATACAGTCTGTACTCCGCATACATGGGTCTCACATCTGCGATTCAACCAACTGTGAATCAAAAATATTTGGAAAAAAATTCCAGAAAGTTCCAAAAAGAAAAATTTTAATTTGCTGCACACTGATGACTATTTACATAGCATTTACATTGTATTAAGTATTCTAAGTAATCTAGAGATGATTTAAAGTGTACTGGGGGATGTGTATAGGTTATATGCAAACACTATGCCATTTTATGTAAGAAACTTGAGCATCTATGGATTTTGGTATTTGTGGTGATGGCGAGGGGCGGGGTCCTGAAAAAACTACCCTGTGGATACCAAGGGACAACTGTATTTAACCGTCTGTCTTCTAAGCATCTATCTATTTATAGGGTTAACAATTTATGAGATTTGTATACATATTTTATTACCAAATTTTGCTTGACTTTAATCCTATTGTCTCAAAACTTTCTACAAAATAAAAATATGTTTGCTAATATTATCCTCATATATCTTTTTAATATAAGAAATTGAGGTAAATTTTGTAAGCTAAGCATACTTCTTATGATATCAGAGACAGAGAGAGATAAAGAGAGAGACAGAGAATAAAGCTACGCAGAATAAATCAGGAATAAAAAAGAAAATACAAACAATTCATGCCAGCATTTGACAACCTGGATGTAATAGACACATATTTATAAAGGTTAATCTTCAAAAGCGTTTGAAAGAAGAAATGGAAAACATGAATATGGTACGCTTATTACAAAGAAATTGCATTAGGAATCAAAATAATCAAACACACAAACATAGACACAGCTTAGATAATCTCATTACTAAGTTTTATCAACTATTTAAGCTGCAACTCCAATATTTTATAAATCATTCTAGATAGATGCAAAAGAGAAATCATGAAGTGATTTTATAAAGCTAGCATAAACCTTTATGTCAGAGACTGAAAAGACAGTTCAAAATAAGAAAAATACTGTAAAATAACTCAAGAGAAAATATGAAAATAAACTCTTAAAATATTAGCAAACCAAATCCAACAAAGTAATCTAAGTATAGTACATTATGACCCAGTTTGATTAAATGTCCGTAATATTTGGTTTAACAACAAAAATCTACTGATACAATTCATATAACTTGTGGAAAAATGTGTAAATTATGTTTCAGTTTTTTACTTTTGGGAAAGTTATTTACATATTTGCTTATTGATATTTGTGGTAAATATTCTGATTCTTAAAATACTTATGCTTAAATAAGCTGGTATAAAGAAATATCAGAAATGAAATATATTAAGTTAAATTTTTGATGGTTTCAAACTATTTGTATAGGGAAATATGTGCATTAAATCCTAGTTTTTAGAATTTCATAATACTTAATAATCATTGCTTCACTTCTGTTTCAGTGAACATAACACATGCAATGTAAAATGAACCTCTAAAATTGTAAAATCCTTCTGTAAAGTCTGAGATCTGTGTGAGAAGTTTATGTTTCTTTATATCCTAAAATCTGCTGTTGGAAAAAAATCACCCTATAATCATTATCAAATACAAATTCAAAAATGTATTTGTATTTTGAAGTCAAAATACAATTCAAATAATATTTTCAAAAATGATATTACTAAAATTAATCATTAATATTAGCATATCTGAAAGAAGCTTGTAAAATTCAAGCATAAATCTCAGTTTTTCAAGGAAAAGACCTTATCCAAATTTAAAATGAATAAAGATATTTCCTAAGTCCATAGCAAAGCATGACCTTTATTGCTATTTAGATTGCATTGGAGGGAGATAATTAAGTTTACTAATACTAATCTTCTGCTCCCTGTTTTAAGCAGATTTGAAAAACCACAATGGAATACTACTCAGTCATCTAAAAGAATGAAACTTTGTCAGTTGTGACAACATGGATTAACCTATAGGATATTATGCTAAGTAAAAAAAGCCAAACAGTGAAAGACAAATACTTTATAATTTCACTTACACGTGGGATCTAAAATACAAGACAAAGGAGCAAACATAACAAAATAGAAATAGATTCACAGATACAGAGAACTTGTGGTTATCAGAGGGGAGGAGAGTGGGGGGATTGATGAAATAGGTGAAGTGGATTAAGAGGTACAAATTTCCATTAAAAAATAAATAAGTCATGGAGAAGTAGTCTCCAGCATAGGGAATATAGTCTATAATACTGTACTTACTTAGTATGGTTACAGATGCTAACGGCTTATTGTGGTAACCATTTTGTAACATATTGAATATATAAATGTTGAGTCACTATGTTGAACACCACTAACAAATAAAATATTGTAAGTCAATTATACTTTAATAAAAACAAACTTGACTAGGAACTGTGTATGTATATCCTTATGGAATCCATAGTTAATGTCTGAAACTGAGAATTGCAGAATTGCTGACTTTTAACAGGCTTTGTTTTGATAGCAGGGGTGAGGAGAGGAATTATACTGCGGAGAGAAATGACAGTTGCCTCAGACAGGTTCTAAATCTTGTTCATCACTGCTTCTTCATTATATGCCTAATTCTGTCCATCTCTGGGCAATCCATTGGTGAGAAATACAGTGTAGAAGTATGGGTTCTATAGAAATGAAACAAAAGATGCCTTGATATCTATATAGTATTTAGTATAATATGTATAATCTGATGATTTTCTTATATAAATAAGTTAATTTCTCTAAACTTAGTGACTAAGAATTCAATGTATATTTCAATCAGGGAATAACCCAGACCCTAGCAGGATTGAGTCAAAATGTTTTATAATAAAAAATATACAGTAGAAATGTGATAGCAAAATAATGATAATTTAGACAGAATCTATATCTATATGACCAACAAGACCTCTTGTGGAAAACTATCTCATATTCTTGCCCAGTAGTGTTGCAGATATTTCTAGTCTTCAATTCTCTGTGCACCTGGGTGGCTTAGATTTCTGAGCCCTCTTGTAGTTAATGGGGCGCTTGCCCAGTACTCACCAACAGGGTGCAAGCAAAAGTGACCTGTCTCATTTTTATGAAGACGTATTTGAGAAGAGGTGTAAGCTCTCTGTGTTCTCTCTTAGGGCTTAGTGGGGTCGCAGAGTCCATATTTTGAATGGAGAAACAACACAGTAGAAGCAGCTGAATTCCTGAGGCACCGCATGGAAGACTGCTATCCAAAAATTTAGGAAACTCAGACTGTATTTGATATGAGCAAGAAATACACCTATGCTGAATTCAGTCACTGATATTTGTTTTTGCAGTAGAACCTGGTCAATCCTGACTAATCAAATGGGTCATTTCCAGAAGATTTATTTGAGTCTTACAATTTGCTGTGCACACTCGTGGGCCCCCAATTTGTTGAGCTTTAATATATGGAGTGAAGTATTAATGCTGTTACCAAAAGTATATTCTGCAAAGCACAGCTATCACAAAGACCACTCTTTATAAGGACAATGTTTATGATGGAACATGTAGAACAAATTATGGTCATGACACATAGTTGTTTTCAGGTCTGTGGCCATTTTGGTACTTACTGAGCGATGATATATTCCACAACCTTGAACAGAATATTCTTCTCTATTCTTATATTTACTAGCATGGTTTCTGATCATTAATCATAAAAGGTTTCTATGATAGCAGCAGGCTACTATGATGATTTTAGTTATCCATAGTACCCAAATGCTATGGAATGTTCAATAGATAAACTATCTAAAGGATCTGTCTGTTACAGCTTTTGCGTCTATCAATCTCCTCTCCGTGTTATTCGCTCAGCTCTTGAAATCTCCTCATCCATTACTTGAAGCACACCTGCCTTCATAGGCAGAAGCACTTCTAGTCCTAGAACCCCTTGTCTAGTCTGTTAAGCACAGGGCTCCTGAATTTTATCCATTAGTGTAAAAACACACAAATCTGACTTGACAGTAACAAGTATGCTTCTGGCAAGGCTAGTTTCAGTAAGCTTGATATAGAATTTTAAAGGTGACTAAATGGTGGAACTATTTGGTGGTGAGAACATTTCCAAATTTCCTGTGTAATATATATAGAGCTTCTACAGAAGCAGACCTGCCACTGGACAAATGTGCTTCTTTTACAGGAAAGCCAAGCAGGACTTGGACCAGAACATTACAGTGAAGGTTTTATATTTTTGAAGAGTGAGTGCACACATGAGAGAGAGAGAGAAAGATTTTCAGAAAAATATTTCTCATCATCTTCTTACCCTCAGCTATAAGAAAAACAAAAATAATGACAAAAAGATGATCAGGATAAGCCCTGTAACTTGAATTCTGTGACCCCTTAACTAGAGTTTTGAGGTGAAGCATCAGTTTCACGTAAACTATTGAGTGTTCCTTGCACAACTTGCATGAAAATATTGTCCCTGTTTCAAAACAGAAATGTGCATGTTTGGAATAAATTTCACGTTTGCTCATTTTTCCCATAGGAAGGGGAACAAGAAGAAGGTGACAGTGTCATAATTCTGTGGCCTTGCTGGACCGCAGCAACATGGCTCAGTGGAGATGGGAAGGTTATTGAAACAGCCCAGATATGGGGCTAATAGCACGAATTAATGTTTAAGCAAGTCTTAATCCTAGGAACCTAATGATCACAAGACAACCAATCATTTCGGGACAGGGCAGACAGGTAATCTAAATTCAGGACCTCTTGGAATCATGCATGTGGTAGGATGTGGTTCTTCTGTTTTGGCTAAACCAGCTAACTCTGTCTAGGAGAATGGGAGATATAATCTGGTTTAGAGTGATTAGCCTGGCAAGGGTGGGTCAGGGTGACAAGAATAATTGAATTAAGGAGATAGATTCAATTTCCACAAAAATTGAATGAGTTAGGAAATCAAACTACATTTTGATAAGAAAACAGAGATAGAGTGTCAATATAACAAGGTCAGATATATTCATAGATCTTGGTAATCATAAATTTAAATCCAGACATTCCACAATTGTAGGCAAAATTTAAAAAATAATCCTCAGGATTGATTCAAGATTAGTGCTGGGTTGGTGAGTCTTGAGTGTGTGGGGAAAAGATCTTAATACTTGAAACAACCAGTCAATCCAAGGCTTTTCAAACTCTAGGTCATAGAAACTGATGGGTGAAATGGAGGTTCTATTTAGGTAAAGCAAATCCCCAAACGTGCAGCAGTGTGAAATTTTCTAACTAAAATATACTAGGGAAGCTGACTTTTTCAATAGCAAAATGAAGTTAAGGTACATTTTCGCAACTTCAAAACTATGCTAGGAAACTAATGAGACATACTCATAAAGCTAGGTTTAGTTCATGACTCAATTTTACTTGTATTCATTATTTGATTATTACATATATTTTTAATTTATATCCTGCCTTATTCTAAAATAGATTTTAAATTGACTTGCAAAGACATATCATGTAAAATAAAATGGAAGATCTTAAGTCTAGGTGCAGGAAAAGATGAGCTAACAAGATGAGCTAAAAAGATGTCCTAACAAGAGTTAGGACAGTTTGAGCTAAAAAGGTGTTTTATAGATGATAGATAGATAGATAGATAGATAGATAGATAGATAGATAGATAGACAGATCCAGGCACTTCTGTAGATGAATATCTTATATTTTAGCTCTAGGCTTTCTAGCAAATATCTCAGAAATTTTATAATTCATACACTTCACCATATTCATAAGATAAAAGTAAAATTATTTGCCCTATAGCACTATAAACTAAGGCTCAAAATGAATTTCTCACAAGAGTCTTCAAGTAGATATGAATAATGTAAGAAACAATATGCTCAACAGACATGATAAGAAATGTGTTTCTGGATTTTAAATATAAAGTACCTTTATTCTATAGAGGACTCACATTAATCATGAAAGTGATACTATTCAAACAGAATTGGTATGACCCAAACAAGCAGTGTATGTTAATACTGTCCTGCTTTCGATTTTCTCTGAAGGATATGACATTTCTCCTTAGGGATAATTAATGGGGAAAAGATGATATATTTTCCTATCACACTTTTTTGAGCTCCCAATAATAAGTTTTCTATGACTGGAACACCTTACCTTTACTGCCAGTTAAAATATAGGTAACTTGAAGTATTTACTGTACAATGTAAAATTTGATGCCAAACCTACCTGGTGTTGTCTTATATTCTTGAATAATAAAAAGTATTTGGGGGCTTATCCAAGTTTGGGGGGTTTGAAGGTTTTACATGCTTGGAGTCTTATTTATACTAATATATTTTTTAAAATCTCGTTTTTCTATGTTAAAAAAATTGTGATCATGTGAACACATTGCTAGAATCTCACACAGGACACTGGAGATCTGTCCCCAATTACACTAAAACTCCTCTTGACATTTTTATCTTCAGAAACACTTTCTGCTGCCTTTGTTGTGATGAAGTTGGGGGGAATCAGAGGAGAAGGAAATGGTTGAAAAAGTCATTTAGTTATTTTAATATTGGTGTCAAAAGTTGCAGACATTAGATAAAAACTAAAAAAAGAAAAAAAGAAAGAAAAACCTGAATAAACTATGGGCTTTAGTGAATGATAATATATCAACACTAAATTATTAATGGTTAGAAAATTACCATACTAAGGTAAGGTGTTAATAACAGAGGAAACTGTTTTCAGGAAAAGGTAAAAATAAAAATATAGGCTCAATTTTTCTGTAAATCAACAACTGTTCTAAAAATATAGCCTATTAATAAAAATATTAACCTTGTACTAGATAATAAAAAGATAAATAAAATTTAAATTTAAAATGCCAAAGTATTAGAATAGATATTTCCCTAAAGATTCACAAAAGGCTATTAAGTATGTGAAAAGGTACCCAGCATTAGTTAGGGTGATGCAGATTAAAATCACAATGATATACCTGAACTTCACATTCACCAGAATGCTTATAACAAATGAGATAATGTTATAGTGACTTTTACCTGTCTACTTGACTGTGTCAGGGATGCCCAGATATTCCACTGAACATTATTTCTGTGAAGGTGTTTCTGGGTGAGATTGACATTTGAATCAATGGACTTGTTAAAGTAGGTCACACTACCAAATGTGAGTGGTCATAATCCAATCTGCTGATGTCATGAATGAATCAAAAGGCAGAGGAAGTTGGAATTTGCCTCTTTTCTCCTGCCTCACTGTTGAGCTGGGACATCACATCTCATCTTCTCCCACCTTTGGACCTGGATTTACATTATGAGCTCCTCTAAAGGTTCTCATGGTCTTAGGAATTGGACTAAATTATACCACAAGCTTTCCTGGATCTCTAGCTTGAATGGGATTTTTCAGCACTCATAATTATGGGAACAATTTCCTCTTAATAAATTTCCTTTTACATTCCTTGGTTCTGTTTCTCTAGAGAGCCCTTATACAGACAGTAAACGTGTCAACATGGATGTAGAAAAATTGGAATTCACATTCATTGCAGGTGGAAAAGTATTATAAATTGGTACAGCTACTTTGGAAAACTGTTTGGCAGTTTAAAAATAGAGCTACCATATAATCTAGCAAGTCTAATCCTAAACTTCTAACCAAGAGGCAAGAGAACATACATCCACACAAAAACATGTATATAAATGTCCACAGCAGCATTATTCCTAATTGCTAAAAATTGGAAATAACTCAAATGTCCATTTACTGATAAATTGATAAATACAGTGATATATGTCTATACAGTGGAATACTATTTGACAATAGAAAGAATGCAGTATTGATACGTGCTACAGTAAGGATGAACATTATGTTACAGGAAAGAAGCTAGTCACAAAATATGATATTGTATGATTCTCTCTTTATATGAAACATCCAAAATAAGAAAATCTATCAGGAAAGAAATTAGTGGTTGCCTATGACTGATGAAGATGAAAGCGTGTGTTAGGGAAGTACTGCTAAATTATGGTGATGATTTCATCATTCTGTAAACATACTTAAAATCATTCAACTGTACACCTCAGTAGGTGAACTTTATCATGTGTAAAGTATATATCAGTGAAGATGTCACAAAAAGATAATTGTAAATGTTTCCTTTTAGATCGAAATCTGGCTGGAACTAGTGAAGACCATGAGATCAATACACGCTTAGCAAATTGTCCCTTTCTCTATTTCCCCAAGAATTCACGAGGTCAAAGCTTTTGCAGAAATTGTGTCTGACTCTTCTGCTGGTGTGTGTTGCCCTGAATTCTCTCTTAGCATATCCCTTAACTCTAATCAGGAGTATCAATGGTTTGGGGATTCCCTGGCGATCCAGTGGTTAGGACTCCATGTTTTCACTGCCGAGAGCCCAGGCTCAATCCCTGGTTGGAGAACTAAGATCCTGCAAGCCTCCTGGCCAAAAAAAAAAAGAGTATCAGTGGTTCAAGAGAGTTTCTACAAGACTTATTTCAGAGACATAAACCTTCCCTAGAATTCATCAGAAAGTTACTTTTTTTCCCCTCTTAGAAAGAGAGAGAAACAAACAAACTAAGGCAAACAAACCCCAACAATGACTGTTAAGTATATGTTCAAGTAAATAATTAAACTACACCCTGCCATCCATCTTCTTTAACATTATTGCAAAAGATGGAACATTAAAAACTTGCTAAATTCCCTTGAGAACCTTCTATTCAAAAATTTTGTGTGATGTAGTTACTGGAGAACAGTTGACCTGTCTCGAAGAAGGGAGTGAATCCCTGACTGTGTGTCCTTACCGTTAACTGTATCTGCTAAAGACTAGATATAAAAGCATCCACTGCTTCCCTATAGAGAAAAAAAACATGTACTTATAAGAAAAACACTCTGTTGCACTCCCCACACCAAAGTTGGGATAGATTCAAGTGTATAGAACATAAAGAGCCAGTTTTAAGAAAACACTACAAAACTGATTGTGCAAGCAACTATATATTTAAAATGAGAAAAGGAATCAAAACGTACTAAAAGTTTAAAGGGCTCACAAATTAAAAAGCTAGGAAAAAATAGGGTATTTTTATTAATTAACAGCCTGATATGCTTCTATATCACTTTTACTATAGTAATTTTGGCTGCATATTCTGATCACCCTCTAATATGAAAATGTTTTACGATATTTTCTTTAAGATAAAGAGAAAATATTTCAGTCTTTTCTTTAGTATACTAGATACATTTTTTATTATTATATTACTGATCATTTAGAAAAGTAGCTTTGGGCTTCTTAGTAAATTTTTATGATGTCATACAAATTTTTAGAATTGTTGTTAAACTTGGGGAAATTCCTAACAAAATATTTTTGGTATATGAGCTGTAAGATTTCAAGGTGTTTCAAATTTTTTTCTTCAGTGACTAATCTTCAGTATTCACTCATTAACTACTTTGTCTTTAATATTTTATGGAAAAGACATTTCATTACTTTATGTTACCTCCACTGGTGTTGGTCTTATATGTCAAATGAACAATTCATTTAAATTTTTGATATATTTTCTTATGATTAACTACTTCGTATGAATGGATTCACAAAACCCAAACCTTATTTGTTAATTATTTTTGGAATTTGTCTCTTATTCTTAGTGAATTATTATATTTAATATTATCAGATTTCTGTAACAATTTACTTCATAATATCAAAATATTTTCTATTAATTACACCAGTTATATTTATCATTATTGCACATTTCATTTATTTCCAATCTGAATTTTTCCTCAGTTTTTCAATAAACAAATATTAATCCAACAAAAAGACCTCCTTTCATAAGTGTCCAAACTAGGCATCTGTTATTTCTCCTGTTTTATAATAACATTCCAAAATGTCTTTTAGAATTGCAATTGAATGACATATTTAAGCCATATCAACTTTTAAAATAAACTTTAGCATTTTATTTGTGTTTGGGTTTCATTTCTCAGATTTTGAAAATATGTTGTAGAATGCTTAAAATGGTTTTATTCTCATATTGCAAAGCCTGAACAGATTTATAGTGGGCAGATAATCTTATTACACTTAAAAAAATACATATTGGCAGCTAGATGAACTTGAAATAAGAATACATAAAAAATTGCAAGGCAACAAGAGCCAAGAAATTTAGATACTGTGAAGTTAGCTTTTTCTCTGATTTCATTAAGAGAATAATCAGTATAAGCACGTATTATACACATCCTGGGTTTCACAACTTTGTATGAGTCAGAAATCCAGGCCATAGACGTATTTCTGGAACATATTCTAACATTGAGAAAGTTGACAATAACTTAAAAAGATACTGAAGTTACTCTGAACATAAATGAATCAGGCTAACTCCTAACCATGCCCCCAAATCATTTTCCAATAGTTGGATCTCCAGAATAACTATAGCCACTTCAAAAGTCACCCACAAGAGAGGAAGTGTGCAGACTGGAGACCAAAGTTGAAAGAGGCAGTATTCTTAAACAATTGTGGTTAAAATCTTTACTTTTGCATATTTTGTAAAAATGTGCTTATGTAAATCTATTGCTAGGATCACTTAGCCGCAAAGTGAACAAGCTTCAGGTGGTGAAAAGTCAAGAACAATAAGACATAGAGAAAAGGGAGAAATCACATAAAAAAGACTGAAATGAATGTGATCAAAATAAGTATATTTAACTAATATTTTGAGTAGGGATTAAAGATTATTGGAGTAAACTTTGAATAGTGTCTAGGATTCTTCGTATCCTGAACATTTTCTTACTGTGTTTAGAAAATTCCACATTAGGTGAAATCTAGAGAAAGGGGTTATACCTGACATTAGCAGCCAAGAATACGTGTATTTGAATTTTATTGCTGCTCTATATTAGTTTCCTAAAGCTGCATAACAAATTACTAAAAATTTAGTGGCCTAAAACAATATACATTTATTACCTCACAGTTTATGTAGATAAAGAATCCAGGCACAGCTTAGTTGGTCCTTTGCTTAGGGTCACACCTGGTTCCAATAAATTTGTCAACTGGGCTTCATTCTTATCTGGAGGCTCAAATGGAAAATAATCTGTTTCCAGATTCACTCATGTTTTTGGGAAAATTCATTTCATTGTGGCCCTGTGACTGTGACCCTCAGCATCTAAAGGTCAACTGCAGATTCTTGCCATGTGACCCTCTCCGTAGGCAGTTCATAGTGTACAGGATTACTTCTTCCAGACCAGCAGGAGACTCTATTCTGCTAGCACAGACTTTTGTATGGTGTAAATCTTAATCATGTGTGTGATGTCCCATCACCTTTGCCATATTCTATTGTTAGAAGCAGGTCACTGTTCCCAGCCACACTCAAGAGGAGAGAATTATACAAGGTGTACCACCAGGGGAAAGAGATACTAGGGGATATCTTAGAATTCCTCATACCACAGTATGGAGATTATATTGATTCACAGTGATTTTGTGTTCTTTAAAAAATTATCTGATAATAGCAGGCACTATACAGCTAGCTGCTGATGTCAAGTAAATTCTGATTAAGTTTGAGGGGACAAAAATCAACTTTGGGAAGCATTTGACATCCATTCATCGAAACAGAAAATTTTTATGAGTACCTTGGTAGATAGAGTATCTAGGTATCTCACCGCATATATTCTTATTTTACTTTTGGCTTTAGTAAAATGTTTATTTTTATTTATTAATGTCACTCTTATGGGACAGCAGCAAAAATGCAGTGTTTTTCTTGAATAACTTCACCAAGGCAAGTGGATATTTGAAAGAAAAGACTCTGGTTCTTCCACTAAGAGAGAGCACCTGTAAATAATATTAATTGTAAGAATCTGTCAATACTTCACTGCCATTTTTCCTTGAAGAAATCAAAATCTAAACAGAATATAGAGTTTATTTAAGAAATGCACAGTGTATTATGGAAACACAGCTAAGTTTAACAACTAGTTCTGCTCATATGTGTCCTGGAAGTTTTCAAAAAGAGGTGAAATTTAGACTGAATTGTTAGGATTGGATAAATGGAGAAAAGGGGATGGGGAGTAGCACAGAAAAAAGAATCAGCACGTGCAAAGGTTAATAGATTGAAAGAAAACGGCTTACTTGAGGTATATTGAAGAGTTAGTCAGGTTTATGTTTAGGAATCAGAAGAGAGGAGCAGAGTAATGTTCAACTAGGTAGGGAGCAGTTCAAGAAAAAAAACATGCATTTTCAGCTAAACAGTAGTACTTGATACTTTAGGCAACGGGAATTTGTTTTACGTGGTGGCTGGATAGTAATATCTATATACTCAAAAAGCAATTCACTAGCATGGGAAGAATATCTGAGAAGAGATGGATTTGAAAAATAGGGAAAAAATAAAAGTAATAAGTATTTATACTTCTGAGAAAGTTGATTATTTAAAAAATTAAAATTAAAAAGGTCATCATTGCCTGATATCTGAGGAATTCCTTAGTGATATTAGGGAAGTGATGGATTAAAGTGAATAGTTGAAAAAGCAGACTCTAAAATTATAACCGGGAAGATGGGAAGTAAAAGGAAGAACAGTTTCCTGCATGCAAGGGGTAATTTAATGTAATCAGTGTATGTTCTTAGCCATGTCTAACAAATGAGTGCTGGAATTTCCATTAGTTAACATTATGAATTTTAAGGCAAGTTTCCATGAATTTCTGTATTGCATCTACCAGAGATAATATATGTCAGGAATTCAGTTTTCAGATAATGAAGGAGTTTTTTTAAAAAAAGTCAGTGGCAGTTGGGATAAAGAGGAAGAATAACTATGGATAACATTTAGCTGAAGAATAATTATTTGACTGTGTAGAGTAAGTAGGAGGGAAACATTGAGGATAAGCCTTATGTTTCTAGCTTAAGCAGATCAGCTAAGGTTATGTCCTTAACAGACATAGTGTACAAAAGGGACAAGAAAATGTGCTGGGCTCCTACTGCTGATACTTAGAAAAATATATCTAAAAGATTGAAATCAAAAGAGAAAACTCTCAGTTGCAAATTGGAGAATGAGATGCAGTGTTATGGTCTAAAATAAATCTGTTAAAATCAGTTATTTTTCTTATTTTATTCATTCAACTTCCAAAAATTAACTTTGCAAGGGTGGAAGCATCTTTTACCTGTAAAAAAATTTATATTGTTTTATATATATATCCTTAGCGGGTTAAGTGAAGAAAAAGTGGGAGTGATTACATAGAAGTGAACGAGAGCACTGAAACATCTATAAAAACTCAAATCTTCAAGTGACTATACACACTCCTCTACAGCAAACATTTTAACAAGTGAATCCTTTAGAATGTAAATAATGTGGAGATTACATGATATAGTCTGTTTTGGCTTTCTATTGCTGTGTGACAAAACTCCCCAACATTCAGTGGCTTAAAGCAGAGGATGGTAACCTATGCCCATGGGCCAAACCCTGCCCGGGGTTCCTTAATGTTCAGCCCATGGGTGAAGAGTGGCTTTTACATTTTCTAAAGGATTGTAGAATTTTTTAAAAAGTTTGAAAAAGATTGCATGTGGCTCACATATATACCTTTACATAAATATTTGCTGACAACTGGCCTAAAATAATCACAGGTCTTTGTCATGATTTTGCAGTTCAGACAGGGCTGGACAGGGATGGTTTCTCACTGCTTGCAAGGCTTTGCCTGGAGTGTTCAAAATGGCCTCAGTCATGTGACCAGCAGTTGATTCTTGATCTTGGCAGGGAGCTCAGCTGGAGCTGCCAGCTGGAAAAGCTGGTGACTGGGAATTCATTTGGAGTTGTCAGTTGAGAGGATTTGTATATCCGGAATCCTCTCCATGAGCTTTTAGGGCCTCTTCATGTTGTTGCTTGAGCTTCCTTACAGCATGGTGTTTGAGCTTTAAAAAAGGAGCCTTCTAAGAAAGCTGACAGCAGAAGATGCAAATCTCTAAAGATCCAACCTCAGAAGTTACAGAGCGTCCCTTTAGATCCTTTCTGTTAATTGAAGGCCATCACATTACCAGCCATCTTCAGGGGAAAGGGAAATAGAAACCACATATTGATGGAAGAAATGGCAAAGGATATCCCTCTTTAATTTACCAGATAGTCCTCAGAATAAAGCTATTATTGGAAACTTTCAATAAAGTAGAACTTCACAAAATTTAATAAATAAAGGTGTAATTTAGTTTTGATGAGAAGAGTCAGAATGCGCAAGGATAATTTGAATTTTATGCTGTTAGGTAAGTATTTCTAGACTCTCAAGCTTTCTCTATTTTTCTGGTTCTAAACAAAGAGTAAAAAACTAACGCAGTCCTTTGTATTTACAAAGTAATTTGTTTCAACAACTTCTCCATTTATTTATTTTTTCTTATTAAATCTAATGCAGTGGTTAAACTGCAATATTTGGAATTATAATTTTATATTAACATACCAGAGAGGTAATTCTATCAAGATTTGATGTGACATTTGGGAGTTAAAGTATGTTAAGGGTGTATATTAGCTCAGGAATTGGTACAGATAAAAAAAAATAGAAATTCAAAAAAAATAACATCATTTTATAGTACAGGTTACAGAGATTATCATGTGAGAGAAAATTAATAAGGACAATTAAATGTTCTTGTAAAGATTAAGGTTTTAAAATTAAATTAATTTAACAAGTCAATTAATTTGTTAAATGTCTCTAGCAAATACATTTTTGTAGTTTATAGACTTCTGCTTTTCTTTAAAATATGTAATTTCTCTATCTATTAATAGAAGTGGTGATAAATTTGTGGAAGGAATATTTGGATATTTTCTTTGTTAAGTTCATTACCAGAAGTCATTAAGAAAGTTGTTAGTAAATTATGTTTGTGCTGGACCTTAAACTAAGAAAAAAAAAAGGTCATTTAATCAAATTAGTCTTTTTCTGATAACATAACCAGTTTTAGGTTTGTATGAGGTCATAATTCCTATTTTTATAGTTGTGAAGTAAAACTCATTTTTAATAATATAGTTTACTTAAAAGCATGCATTGCAAATAACACACACACACACATATCCCCAGATGTAAGTGTGCCTATGCACAAAAAATAAAATGTCACATACAGAGTATTAATACATGTTTCTTATTATGATTCAATGGAGAGAAATTTACTGGTTTGCATGGTAACAAATTAGCCTGCCACAGTTTCATAAATGCTGACATAGATTCAAGACTCCTGGGTCACAGACAAAGGACTTTATTATTATATTAGAGCAGACACTATGAGCTTCATATTTACCTTGTTTTTCATACACCAGAAATCCAATGGAGGCAGATCAGGTGGGTCTAGGTGGATGCTGAAAATGTTGCGATTTGCATCACAGCTGAGGAAACCTGAGTTTAGGAAACACCAAACTTTTATAATGAGATGCCAGCAAACCTGCCCAAACTTTGCCTAGTGGGAAGACGTTATCTTTATTAAACTTTAACACACCTGCCGTCTGCTCTGGAGGGAGACACTCTCTCTGCCTTAGAAGGCTATTCCTTATGCAAACATCCTTAAAAAGATAGTCTAGAAAAAGGCTATCAGTGTCTCTGGCCACCTGATACGCAGAAATACAAAAGGCCCGCAGAGAATTGTCTTCCAACAATTATAGTCCTCTTACTCTTCAGTTTAAAACATGAAGTGTGTGTGTTAGTGCAAATAAATACATCACACAGTCATTTAATTTTCTAAAAAAGCATGAGGATTTGATGAATAGCAACAGCACTATAACTCATTAATTTAAAAGGAACCCTTGATATTGAACTTTTCACATTAAATTTTTATGTTAGCCTTATTACCATAGAAATGTAATTTTGGAATATCTGTCTCTATCCTAGGTCACTATCATTTTTTTAAAAAAACTTCCTTTATTAGCAGAATACCTTAAAACTCAATGGAATTTTTGTTGTGCGTTGTGGGTTCATGAGCTGGAAGCATGTTGACTCTGAATATTTGATTTGGAAGCTCTTTATGGAAATTAGGTTGCCAACAGTAATGTACTAGATCATGATTTGCAGGCAATTAAACCTAATAGTCACATAGACCAATTGAACTGCTGATTAGTGAATAAATACATACTTTTCTTACATTTTGTTTCAATCTCTCTGTGGAATATGTGCTCAAGCAAAAAGAAAATTAACTGAGAGCTTGGAGAATGTTTATATGATTCTACATCTTTTAAGAGTAGTGTGACCATATAATTTATTATTCAAACCAAATCATTTTGAGAATGAATGAGGATGCTATTAATTTTTAACACCATGACAACATATATAAATCTGGATTTTATTAGATCGACCAGGATGTATAGCCACCATTTTTAAAATCCCCAAATTTTATCACCATCTGTAAGATTTGGTTTTTGTCTCTAAATGATCTCACAGACATTTTATATCAATGGATATTCAGTTCTTATTAGAGAAGCCTGGAAATGACAAACATTTTAAAGGATGTCACATCTTCAGTGTGTTTTGGAGCATTAGGCAGATTCACCATTTTCTTATTTCTCCCTATCCAAGTTCACTTAAATTCTTTTTTAATATTCATAGCTTACATCATGAAGTTCTATACTTACGGTTCATTTTTCTGCACCAAACACTGTGCTGTGAACTTTCCATCAATTATTTTATTTAATCCTCACTCCATTCTGTCCTAGATGTTCCAGTATTCTCACCATTTTATAGGTGAAGAAACTAAGCCTATGGAGACTGTGATATGTGCAAATTCCCACAGTCTATATGGGGTGGAGCCAGGTTTTGAACCCAGCCAATCTGACTCTACAATCTGTGTTTATAACAGCTATACCATTTGTGATTATACATGGTCTTAATATCAGCAGGTAAACTCCGTTCCTCAGCCATGTATTTGATTTGAGATGGATAATCAGGAAGAAGTACTAACAATTTCAGTATACAATTACTGGATGATGGGGAAATGGTTGAACATTTAAATCTGTTCATTTTGCACAAAACAAATAGTGACAAAAGATGACTTATTCGTGGATACTGATGAGCCAAAGTGAGTTGGAATAACTGAATTGTATGATTCCTTTGCTTTAACCAACACACAGTTTCCCAGGATTCTGAAATACGGATCCCATTACTTAGGTTTACCAGCTGAACCATATTTTGCTAGTGAATGTAGAAAATTTAGCCAGTGATGAATGGATAAATTCTACCCCTGGGGAAGATAAAAGTGAAATTCTCTTGAAATCACCCATAAGCTTCCTGCCCCATCTATTATGCTGATTTATACCTTAATCTGCTAGATGAGACTATAAAATGAAGATGTGAACTTACAAAACGGAGTCAGTTAAAGGAGAATGTTATGCATATACCTCCTTGTTCATTAGGAATGTGTCTGGAGAGTTAGTCTTTTATTCAGCCTTCAAACAGTTGAAAAGAAATCACAACAAAGCCCAGTCCAGATGGGCTAACAGTCTATGACAAGAGTACCAACATAGGCATCAATAGAAAAAAAAACAAAAAACAAAAAAAAAACACTGATCATGAGGACCTCCTACATGGGGCAGGTGGGTGGGGAATGAGTGGTAAAAAGAAAATTATTCTTCCTTATAGTCTCAAATTAAGGTCTGTTCAAATTAGGTCCATTAAAAATGCACTCTGCTTCACTGGGACATATCCCTCTGAGCTCCACATCTGGACAACTATGTAGAAACCTAGACTGGAAACTAGATTAAAGTATTATGATTCTGACATAAGAGAGACTTGAAGTCACTAAGTCTAACTAAAGAGCAAGTAGATCCACTGGGACTGACCTTACTCCCTCAGAGACATCCCTATTAGTACAAACACATTTGTAGCCGGAAGGGGATCAGAACAAACAAGTTTATGGTACAGCTTTTACTCAGTCTTATTAAAGACCCTTCTATCACTATTATCCCTTAAATCAGACACTCACTTTTAACCTTTCCCTCAATAGTCCATAACCCAAAACAATCTGTACCACTCTTTTTTCCCCATGAGCTTTATCAGGTATACACGTAGCATTTAACTGTGATTCAGTGTTGTCTATTATTTCAGTGAAAAGTCTCATCTGAGGCAAGGATGGAACTTGCATATATAAAGGGGGTGATGACAGTGTCTCCACACTGAAGAGGATCAGAGTCTTGGATGAAAAAGCTACTCAGCAATTACAAAGTTGCATATTAAGTGCTGCAATCATGCTCTGCATAGGACTGAGGGAACAGATGTGGAAGATTTCCCATGAGTGACAATATTTAAGCTGAATTTGGAAGGTGGTTTTGGGTGATCCATATAGAACTGGGGAAACTCATTTTCTTACAAGGCATTAGTATATATAAGATACAAATGCATGATACTAGAATATAAGTTTTGTAACATAGTAGGATGTCTTTTATTTACTCAAGCATAGAAAATTGTCTGACATGAAGTAGGCATTTGAGTAATATTTGTTGAATAAATGACAGAATATGGTGAATTTGAGCAACTGCAATTAGTTTGATACTGCTGAAGAAGAGAGATCTGGGACAAGAACTAGCTCTGCTGTGTTTAGGTAGCAGTACAGTATTAGAAGTCAGGGGATGATGGTGTGCAGAAAAGGCCAGGTAAATATCCAGGGCTGTGTTTTGCTACTGGTTGCCTCTCTCTAAATTGACAAATAAACTTGGTTGTACAGAATAGAGGTGAAAAGTTAAAGACAAAGAAATTAAGACAAAAAACTTCCTCTGCTCTATGATTCCTCAGATCTGGGAACTTTTCTGGGTCCTCAGTGCCCAGGAAAATTGTTCAAGTTTGGAGGAATCTATTAAGAAACCGTGACAGTTTCACAATTTTAATTCTGTTATTTCTCTGCCTTATCTTTATTGGGATTACAAGGAAACAATGGAGCTGTAGGGCTCTTCATTATTTAATATGTATTTTCCCTCTAATTTAAATAATGAAGTGTCAAATGTGCCATAGCAAGCTATGTGAATTTCATTCTTAAATTGATGGTGAACCTTAGAATGATTTTAGGCAGAAGTTTTGCATATTTAATTTTATGTTCAAGGACAGTGACTCTAACTACGGAGCAACGGTGAATTTGAGGAGAATCTATATAGAAGAAATAGAGGAAAGTGCATTCATGCATTTATTAGCTCATCCTTGAACACAGATGTACTGAATACTAAATGTTTGTGATTATCTGTCTAGCCACCAGGATACAGGTGAAAACAAGGCAAACTCAAGCTCTGTCCTTATGAGGTTTTATGTTCGACAAGGAAAGAGTAATACTGAACTAGTGAGATTAAGTCTGATGAATGCTAAAACAAATGGAAATAAAGTATACAATAAGAGTGAGACGGAATAACATAAAGACCCATCTGAAGATATAAAATAAGTGGACAGTAAGATGTAGATTTCAGTAGAAGTTAAGTAGGTGGAAGAGAAGAAGAGCGTCCCAGGCAAAGGGTAGAGCACAAAAGAAGACCTTAAGAAGAAAGATGAACAGCAATGACTTAATTAGAGTTTTAGAGGGGGGAAATAGTGAGGAATGAGATTGGAAAAATAGGTTAGGAAGAATGTAAATTTTTTTTTCTGAAGTCAAAGAAATACTATTGAAGATAAAGAGGAAAAATGAATGAATGTGGACAAGCTGTTAAAAGCTTGGACTAGGTTAGATAATGAAGTGATGGAAAAGAAGATGGTAAAGAATTTTGAGATATTTTGTTGTTAGAACCAACAGGAATGGAAATTGGTGATTGAAATGAGAGAATTTTTTTTAATTTTAACTTTTAAGTCTGCATTTGTTTGGCTCTAGAAGGTATTTCTGGGCTAGCCTTTTCACACTTTTCATACTTGGGGATATTGTATAGACTATTGTATAAGAAGATATATTATAGTTCATATATAATAGAATATATCATAGGAATATTAATAATATATTTCCTTGTATTTAGGTTATTTTGTCTATGTGTATATATGTATGTGTATGTGTGTGTGTGTATATATATACAGAGAGACAGAGACAGAGAGAGATATTTTAAGAAATTGATTAGAGTGATTACGCAGTCAAGCAAGTTAAAATATGCATTGCAGCCAACAGGCTGGAGATTCAGGTAGGATTTGAGGTGATCTTAAATTTAAAGGCTGGAATTTCATACAGAATTTCTATTTTGCAGTCTGCACACAAAATTTCTTTTTCTTTGGGAAACCTCCTTTGGTTTGCATGATGTCCATGTATATTATGGAGAGCAATCAATTTTACTCAGTCAACTGATTGCCAATGTTATCTACATCTACACAATACCTTTACAGCAACATCTAGACAGGCGTTTGACCAAAAAATAAAAAATAAAAAATACTGGGTGCCATAATCTAGCCAAGTTGACACAAAAAATTACCCATCAAAGGGCACAACATGATAGAAGAAAGAAAGAGGTTATCTTAGTTTAAAGAGGCCAAGAGTGAGAGTTTGGAGGAGAGAGTGGTCAAAAGTGTAGAATAATCCTCAATAACTCAATTCAAGTACTGAAAGGCAGCCTCTGAATTTTTTCGTGTTAGTGAGCAATACTAAGAGCTTAGAGAACCAGGAAAAAAGCCTGATATAATACACCAGCTATGCAGCTGGACAGATTTGAGAGAGTTATTTGGTAGCATCCATAGTCCTTTACGGGTTGATTGAGGCTGGTGGTGGAGATAAAAATATCCAGGATAATCCCCGGAATTAGCCTTGGTGATGGGGGTGAATGTCATTCACTAAGCATCAAATGCAGGAGGTAGACAGATGTGGGAAGATGGGAGTTCAATTATGTGTTCTGTTTGAAATATATCAAATTGTACCTACTTGTGGGATATGTAGTAGAGGACAACCAGCTTTGGGAATTAATTAGTTTAGACAGAGATTTTTTAGAGTAAAAAAGAGAAAGGGAGAAAGATATCTTCTGGGGACAAGAAGCATTAAAGATTGGGTAAGGAAAGGATCAAGGAAAGTGGAGATAAGGTGATGAAAATCCTTGTTTTCCCCTCTGTGCTGCCATACTGTGTTAGGATTTTACAGGTACTTGATATATTCAGACCCACTTTGCGGGGTAGATATACATTTATATCAGTATATAAGTTGAGCCTATGAAAAAATAAGCAATTTGCTCAAACTGCTGGTTAAAGATAGAGATTAAAAGACAATTTTTCCTTGCACTAATTGCTAGATTCTAAAGAACTCAACAATTTCAAGAAATGGTTTGTGATAGGCAGAGTAATGGCCCTCCCTCTGTTGTCCACACTGTCATTTCTGGAACCTGTAAATGTATTACTTTAAATGACAAGATTAACTTTGCATATGGAATGATGTTTACCTTAAAATAGAAGATTATCTTGGATTATGTGGATGAGTCCAATACAAGTAATCTCATGGGCTCATAAACATGGAAGCAGAATGCAGAAGAGTCAGTAAGAGAAACACAGGATGGCAGAGATGAGATTGGAAGATGAGAATTCAACACACCATTGTGCGTTTGAAGATGAAAAAGGGGGCTACAAACCGAGGAATACTGGTGACTTCTGAAGCTGTGAAGAGCTCTCCCTTGACAGTCAACAAAGAAATAAAATCTGAATAGAGCCTTCAGGAAAGAATGCAGCCCTGCCATCAACTAAATTTTAGCTGGGTGATGCTGTGTCAGAACTATGAGGTCATAAATATTATACATTGTTTTAAGCTGCTAAGTGGTAATTTGTTATGGCAGCAATAGAACACTAATATATTTATATTTAGTTTATTTTTTTACATAATATGTTATGCATATGATATACTAAATGATAGAGATAGGAAAATATTAATTAAAATACAAGTGCTAGCACATTTTTGGCAATCATCCTACTCCTATATTGCTTGAACTATGTGTAATGATGAAAAATGCATGATAACACAAAATTTTCTGAGTATAATCCATATTTTATAATAGAAATGTTATTGAATGAAAAGAATACAAAATTCTGTTTGTTCTAAAGTTTTATAAAAACCACCAAACTACAGTCTTGATAATCTGGATAGCATAATCGTTTATGGTGTATAGTTTATCATGTCTTACAAATTCTCACTAAAATGAAATAGTACAGCCAATTCCGTTTTCTAGAAGTAAAAAGTTTTTGTTTTACCCCCCACCCAGGGTTCTTGAGCCAATTCAGCCAAATGTAGATTGAAATGAACTTCTGATCCTCAGATTCTTAGACCTATGATACCAAAATCATGTCCTATGTATAATTTGTTGACCTTTTTTCTTTTTTTTCATTTTCTATACTTTATATTATTTATATCATACTTGTTCAAAGTAGAGAATACTGGTTACTTTTTATTAGGGAAATAAATCATTGCTGAGAAGAAGTTGGTGTACAGATATTTAGCTCATTTTAGTCCATTTGTCTGGAATTATACTGTGAAACTGAACTGTGTGAAGACAGATTAGTTGAAGTTGGTCTTCACTGCAATATTCATAGGACAAGAAATGGCACCAAATGTTAATATTTAAGGCTCAGTATGTTTTCACTTCAGGCTATGAGTCAACATGATTTAGTTTTTACTTTATTTTTAAAATCACTAACAACTTCACACCATTTAAAACATGTGTTTCACTAGTTTGTGGAGACAATGGCCCTATTATTCCTATTCTTTACAAATTCTAGTTTAGATATTTCTCTTTTTGATCTCATACTTTCAATGATTCATTCCTTCTAGGCAGAAAAACAAAAACTATCAAAATAATCCTATCTTTTGTTTCTTTTAGTTTGTACAAAGCAAGACATGAGAATTTATTTAAATATGATCTGTCTCACTCACTAACACAAAGTTAAATAAAATTCTGGCTTTCCAGAACAGGCATAAAAATTTCGTTTTTATTGCTGCCCATAATCTCTCTAACTCTACCAAACATAACCTTATTGGATCCTTTGTTCAGAGCAGGTTTACAAATAATTTTGTGAATTATAATTGATGTATTAATCTGTTATGTTTTCTGAGGTTATAATAAAGATTTTAGGATATGATCTCTCTCTCAAACAATTTGCCATCAAGATAAAATGAAAAGATAAATATGTAAAATACATTTGTAATCTTGGATGATATATAGTCACAGATTTTAAATTTTATTTTATTAGAAATATAGACCTTGTGTAGCCAAGAATTTATCATGGTTTTTAAACCCAAGCAAAATAAAATTTTAATTGTAAAGAAAATGAAGAAAACCACTGGATTTTTATCAGCAAAATTACTGACTGTATCTAGTCCTAAATTGATGTTCTGATGACATATAAGTAAACCTTTACTGCAGCATTTATTATAAGACATTGAAAGGTCCTGTGTCTGTCTCTCTGATGTGGATTCTGTAGGTCACATTTGTATTTTTCCTCTTTGGATTCCTGGTATTTAGCATAAAGCTAGTCTCATATTGTGTTCTCAATACATATTTTTGCAAAGCTTTATACTAACCTAGGCGAAGGGTTAAGGGGGAATTTGAACCACATGGTTAACAGGATCTTGGAGACGCTTCGTGAAGCTTTAGATCATGAGCAGGTTGTGGTACAACACACACACACAATGGTGTACTTTCATTGTCTGGGATTCATGGATCTCTAGGTGAAGTGCCCTTTGCGAATTGTGGAATTCTGATCATTGCACTAAGGATTTCTGGCCCAGTCCCACATTCACACAGAAGAAAATAAACTCCTGCACTCACGCTTTCTGTCCAAACCCCAGATAGTCCAAGAACTTGGACCAGCCCTCTGATTCTACCTGCTCCCAGAAGGTCCTCTTCCGGGTCAGGTATTCTGTAGTTGACTTACAGATGGAAGTTAGGAAGATGGGCAGGAGAGTGGGGCAACCATCTTTCTAGAACCACCTCTCCCTCTTCAAGTGTCAGCTCTTTCTAATTTTTGAAAATTAAATCCCTTCTGCTTCCATCTGTTTTTTGCAATTTGTAATATCTGACCAAACACATCTTGGATTAAAATGTGTGCTACTGTTTGCCATGGACTTTATAAACCTTAGATATCTCAGCAAAACCTTACAGTGCTTTGCCCAGTTATAACTAAGGAGGAAACTCCAAAGCCTTAAAAGTAGTATTCTGTAAACACCAACATTACAATCTAGGGTCTTAAAGGAAGTTCAGAAATAAAGAAGGAAGGGGGCTGCCGTCAGCACTGTGTTCATGAAAAAGGTGATAAACCCCTTTATCATCTTCAGAGACTCATGGGCTCCCACCACGAATTCTGAATTCCTAAAATCCTGCATTTTTCTACTACTTTTTACCTACCCAAAATCAGTTTAGAAACTCTTCCCTACTGTCTGATCACCCAACGCATCACCAGCAGCCGTTGTATGCAAAGTTCGCCTCTGTTTGAATGTCTGTTGCTAGTTAAGCTATATGAGCAGCTTCATCTGAGCCTAAAGGTAGGCAAAAGAAAAATTAAGACATTTAAGAGGGTCAAGTGAGAGAGAAATTATAAATGGATATTTCAGAATGTAACATTAGGTCCTGGTGAAGTAGAACCAGATGGGGAAAAACAACAATATTAAATTTAAATAATAAGAGCTTTCTGAGAGATTTGGAAATCCATTTCCTAAGGATTATTTTGTTTGCATTGAAGGGGAAGAAGCTATGAGTATAAAATATAATTAGTGATTTAGATCAGGGGTAGGACATTTCTCAGGAAAGAGCCAGATAGTAAATAATTCAGCCTTTGCTGGTCATAAGATCTCTGTCATTACTATTCAACTCTAAGGAAAACAGTAGACAACACAGAAAACATAGACAATACAAAAATGAATAAGTATTGTTATGTTCTAATAAAACTTTACACAAACAGACAGGGGGGCAGATTTGACCCTTGAGCTGTAGATTACCAACCTCTATACTAGAGGAAAAAGGAATAAACATATCAAAGCCATGAAAATCCTGAAGGAAAACAAAACATCAGAGGTTTGGAGACCAGAACTAGTAAACCTTAACAAAAAGCATTTAGGAAAGTGGAGTAAAAGCCAGCTCGATTATTAAAGTAAAATGTTTTTGTCTTGAAAATAGGCTTATTTATGTAGATTGACTTGTTAGTTACAATGGAAATTTGAGAGGAGCAGAACATCTTTGACTAACTGGTAAGGAGGATAAAGAATTAAATGCCAAGAATCCTGTGCCCAGCTAGCAATCTTATGATTGTTTTTTGTTTTTTGTTTTAACAGAGTCTGCAACATAGATGTGTTAGTTTTCTTGTGCTGCCATAACAAAATATCACAGACTGGTGTCTTAAACAACAGAAATTTATTTTTTCAGTTCTGAAGGCTGGGAGCCCCAGATCAAGGGCCAGCAGGGTTGGTTTCTGGTGAGGTCTCTTCTTCTGGCTTGCAGACAGACACCTTCTTTCTATGTCCTCACATGGCCTTTCCTTGGATCATGTGTTGGTGGAGAAAGAGAGAAAGAGAGCTCTCTGGCATGTCATCTTATAAGGACACTAAACCTATCAGATCAGGGTCCCACTCTTATGACCCCATTTAACTTTAATTACTTCTTTAGAGGCCCCATCTTCAAAAACATCCACTCTTGGGGATAGGGCTTCAACATATGAATTTGGAGAGAACACAAACTTTCAATACATAACAATAGAGGTGTTGTAAATGGGCAGTGCTAGAAAGAATAGAATTGTGTAATTAGTGTCAATTAAAACATTTGAAACAGAGAAAACACATCTTAAAAGTCTCTCCTAGTCAAGGCTTGCTAAATACATATAATATTTTAGCAAAGCCTCAGAGCTAGGGGATATGTGAATGGAAAAAAAGAGAAAGAAATATTAACCTAAAAATCTCTTTGGTAAGTAAGTGTCAAAGAGAAACATTTTAAGTAACTCATTTTATGTGGTGGCTTGTGGTGTGCTGGGGAGAGTGAAAGTAAGGGAGGATATTAGTTACCTTTTTTGCCCCTATAATATATAGAAATATATGTTTCATTATGACCACTGGAAAATGAGAGTACTATACAAATCAAAAGAAAGATACAGAAGAAATCGCCAATAGAGATAAAATAATATAAATAGCAAGTTGATCCAATCAACAATAATAGGATATAATAACAGGAGAAAAAAACAATGTAAGATAAATAATAAACCTAAAGTAAGACAAAGCCAAAGCAACGTTCCATGTGATTAATTTAAGTAATTACTAAATCCCCCTAAAAACTAAAATTTATGTCAAATAATTCTTAAAAACCTCATTTTTATGTTGTTTATAAGGAACTTTAAGATATGCGTCACATCATATATGCATAAAACTACATAGAAACTAAATGTATAAAGGGAAATTATAAATATGTAAAATGTTAATAAATTGTAGTAATAGTCAGATATTTCACTAAACTTCTGTCAGAATTGGATAGATGAAATGATCAACAATTCCCAGAGAAAAGAAAATAATCAAAAAATAAATGTATAAGTAACCGCTACAATAAAATTGAACATGCTATTATAACTAAATTTAATTTCAAAGCCAAATGCATTTGTCAATAATCAGTAATCAGCATCTTTCAATTTAGTTTAGTACAATTTCTTTCCAAAAGCAAATAATTCCCCAAATATTAAGACTCATCCTTTAATATCAGACATGTATTTAATAAAATGCATGCAAAAAAAATAAATAAAACTTAAAATTTTATGACTGGGTAATGGTCATATAACTACAGAAGGACTTCTTTATGGTCAACTAGTCATCATGTACAATTATTTCCATGAAGAACATTTGATGACCTCAAGTAGTATTTATGGTATATGTATGTCTTAGTCCTTTCAGGCTGCTATAATAAATACTATAGATTAGGTGATATGCAAACAGCAGACATTTATTTTTTACAGTTCTAGAAACTGAAAAGACCAAGATAAGGTATCATCAGATTTGGTGTCGGGTGAGATGTCCTCATATGGCAGAAGGGGCTAAGGAACTCTGTGGGGTCTCTTTTATAAGGGCACTAATCTGATTCATGAGGGCTCTACACTCATGACCTAATCAACTCCCAGAGGATCTACCTCCAAATACCATCTCATTGGGAATTAGGTTTCAACACATGATTTGGGGATTCAAACATTCTGTTTATATCAATGTATAAACAAGTCAAGGTGTGAAGTACCATTGACAGTAGTGTCCATAAATGGTAAGAAAGACATTTATGAAGTGTTTGTTTCCTAGGAATACCAAAACAAAGTATCACAAATTAAGTGTCTTAAAAAACTTAAATTTATTCTCTGATAGTTCTGGAGGCTAGAAGTCTTAAATCAAACTGTCTTCAGACCCACTCTCCCTCTGAGTCCTAGGGAAAAATCCTTTCTTGCCTCTTCCTAGCTTCCAGTGGTCGCTAGCAATCCTTGGAGCTCATTGGCTTGTAGATGCATCACTCCAATTTCTGCTTCCATCATCATAGAATGTTTTCCCTCTTTGTCTGTAGTACAGTATGACCTCGTGTAAGTGTTATTTCTGGGTGATGGAGATTATGGTTATTCCACATTCTTTACTTGGTCATAATCACGATTTGTAAAAGGTCTACAAGCAATAAAAATTAATATGAGAATTTAAAATGACTAAGACAAATTTAAAGGGGTCACATAATATTATTTGAATATAATTCTTTAATCATGTATAACTGACATGTAAAATTACACAGATGCTTTCAATATGAATAGATGTGATAGAAATATATCAAATGTGCAGTTAACCTGCCTTAATTAGGTGCAAATCATTCAAGTCCCCCATAAAAAAAAGAGAAGAAAAGAAACTACAATTCCTAAATTTAACATGGCCTCATTTAAACAGGAGATAATTCTATGGCTTTGCTCATAAATTGATGAGGTGCAATGGAGATAATTTAAGGTCTATTTTCCAAGAATCTCCCTTTATGAAATATAGAAGATGTTCCTGCAAGTTGCCATTTCCTAAGGCTCCCCATTTTCCTTCCTTGGACATTTTTTCAAACCTTATTGTGTGACCAAAACTTATAATTGTAAAACTGGAAACAAACACTGCTTTCCTTTTTGTGAAAATAAGTTCCGTTTTTAAAGCCTCACATACAGATTTCCCAAAATTTGCCTTTTAGATATTAGCTGATTTTCTTGGATGGTAAGTACTTTTAGTTGAAAGCAACTGTGTAATTTCCAAATCCAGGAGAGGCAAACTGTCTTTTTTTCTTTTTTTTTTTTGGTGATATGATTTCTTACTTTACTGTATTTAGAGAATTTCAGTAAAAGGGAAGCAATAAAAGAAGATAATTTAAGGGGATTTATAATTTTCATAATGACAGAGGCCAAATTATAATCAAGTTTTCATACATTTAGTTAATTAACACTTGGAAATTTGGCTTAATTTATGTGGAACTTAGAGTACTCTTAATAGGTTAGACACATGTAATTGCCTCTAGTACCTATAATCATCTTGATGCACAATTTGCGTGGATAGGATGAAGACAAATGATCTGGAAAAGCATTAGAATTCCAAAAATCTTGTTAAATGTTCATACGGATGTTCAAGTCCCTTGAAGAGCACTCCAATCTGTTATTTCATTTTTAAAAACACTGTAACTATTTATCAATAAGATAAAGTAAACTTCTTGCTATAATTGATGTCAACATTGTATTAAAAAGCACTAATCTACTTGTTATTTATAGAAAGTATCAGAGGGAGAAAAATAAATTGCTTTTCAGAAAAGTTTAACATGGTCCTTTTATGTTCAATAAACTGTGGAGAACTATAAAGCTCAATTGTTACTCTTAAAAAGTGTACATGTAGTTGGTAAGATTTGTTTAACAGAAAATAAAATGTGTGTTAAGTCAATGTGACAATGTCTAAAGAACAGATGAGCATAAAGAAATGTTAACTTTTTTATAACTACCTGGGAAAGTTATGGAGAGTTACGTACTTGTAGTGTTCACGCTGGACCCCAGTTTTAGAATCAGAAATAGCAGCGAATATATCATCTCATTCAGAGGGTACCAAGAGGAAAATTCTAACCTTCTAGAAGGTTCCATCCAAGGAATAAACCACTCTAATATATTCACTGCAGTTTCATCCTCAGGACAGTGAGTGAAATTCTCTTCATATTCTGTCATGTTTCTAATTCTTCCTTCTCCTTGTCATTTTAATAAGAACCTAGAAAACCTTTAAGAAATATCTAGCCTGTTTCCAACTTTCTAAGTTAACTTAAAAAAAAAAAGAACTTGTTGGTTTGGTTTTAAACACCTTTTATAGAATAACTTTATTTAAAACTTCTACACTTCCTAGTCTTTGTCAGGAAATTAATGGAGTCTTGCCCACTTTGTTTCTCCTCAAAATTTTACCATCTTTTTTCCTGTTTTAAACAACTGGTCTACAATTGAACTGATCTCTATTTGGACTCTTGCTTCCCAAAATATTCGACCAGTACTACTCACTCTCTCCCTTCTTGGCCAGAATTAGAGTCTGGTACTGCATTATGTTGTTGTGATAAAATCCTCAGGTTAAATTTAAAACAGTATTTTCTGTAAGTTACCGCATACCAGTGAGCAGAAAATAGGCTCTGTTGTCTTCCATTGGGATCAGAAACAGAGCTAGTCTGTCTGGCCTCTCTGCTATCCCTCTTTTACGTTAATTGTTCTATCTACGTTTCTGTAAGGAGAAGCTTTGTTTTGCTTTTGTTTTGTTCCAGGCTAGATCAAGTTAATACAGGCACCTTTCCTTGCAAAAGTTGACCACTCCTGCTTAGTGCCTGATTGTTATGATGGCCCTGCTCTGTAAAATAGGTTTTTTCACAAATGGAAATACAAGAGATGGCCTTGAATTGTACAGGTTCTCCAACACGTGTATTTAGCTCTAATAAAAACACCTAATCAGGAACTATGGGCAGGCGAGTGAGGGGTCCATGCCTTCTCTGTTCCTCCTCGTAGTCATTCAAAGTCACCCCATATTCATGAAGCATTCTGAGGGAGAAACTCCTCTCTCAAGGTGATTTGACAAAGTTTAGATTCTTGAGGCGTTGTCAGTAAAGACCCAGAATCATGAACTCAGAATGCAGAGGGTAGTATTTAATTGTCTATTAGATATGGAACACTTGAGTAAGTGGAAATATTAGCTTGACCATATGAAATAGCTGATTTATAGGTCGTATTGGTCAAATAATAACAATTTCTTACAATTTAAGTTAATAGACCAAAAATGAAATCATGCTTTAGAGTACATCTAGATGGCAAAAACTTGAAAATTGAGGAACTGTTTGTATTTAGAATCCTAATCTTGCAAGAAACGTATTAGATCATAAAATCAAACATTATTTAAATGTCACTTAAAAGATATATTTAAATTTCTAGGATTCTAAAGTAGGAGAAAAAAAAAAAAAAAAAAGATTTTCAAGCTTGGTTCAAAAGCCTAGAAGGGAAACCTTATTTTTCACTTCCCTGTAACAGTTTTAGTCTAGAGGAGGAAAGGGTTATTCTATGAATCCAAATCAGACTAAGTGTAAACCACAGGGGCGTCTCTTCTCTAAGACCTGCTGGAGGGCAGACACGCAAACATAACATCAGGGCTTATGACAGAGGCTGAGAATCCACTAAGACATAGAGGTATGTCCAGCTTCTTAAAAGTTCACTTTATAACTGCTTTGCTTTTATGAAAGACCTACATTAGTACCCTGTTCTCACCAATTGAAAGAAACCCAAGGAGGATTTTCGCTTTTATGAAAAAAGGGGAAAAGCAAAAATAGCGTTCAGCATTTGTTTTGCAGCGACTGGTTATAAAGGCAACAGCACACCCCCAAAGTGGCCTCACCAAGCTCCTTCCCTGGACTCACACTCAGCATCTCAGCGTCAAGCTGCCACAGCTTTGAACTGTGTGAGCAACTGTTTCCTCTCTATTTCTTTTATTTTTTGCATCCATTAGTAAGATGTGTCTAAGGTAATTGCTGCTTTTTTTTTTTTTAACATCTTTATTGGCATATAATTGCTTTACAATAGTATGTTAGTTTCTGCTTTATAACAAAGTGAATCAGCTATACATTTACATATATCCCCATACCTCCTCACTCTTGCGTCTCCTTCCCACCCTCCTTATCCCATCCCTCTAAGTGGTCACAGAGCACTGAGCTGATCTCCCTGTGCTATGCTGCTGCTTCCCACTAGCTATCTATTTTACATTTGGTAGTGTATATATGTCCATGCCACTCTTTCACTTCGTCCCAGCTTACCCTTCCCCCTCCCCATGTCCTCAAGTTCATTCTCTATGTCTGTGTCTTTATTCCTGTCCTGCACCTAGGTTCTTCAGAACCTTTTTTTTTTTTTTTTTGATTCCATATATATGTGTTAGCATATGGTATTTGTTTTTCTCTTTCTGACTTACTTCACTCTGTATGACAGTCTCTAGGTCCATCCACCTCACTACAAATAACTCAATCGTTTCTTTTTATGGCTGAGTAATATTCCATTGTATATATGTGCCACATCTTCTTTACCCATTCATCTGTTGATGGACACTTAGGTTGCTTTCATGTCCTGGTTATTGTAAATAGTGCTTCAGTGAACATTGTGGTACATGTCTCTTTTTGAATTACGGTTTCCTCAGGGTATATGCCCAGTAGTGGGATTGCTGGGTCATATGGTAGCTCTATTTTTAGTTTTTTAAGGAAACTCCACACTGTTCTCCATAGTGGCTGTATCAATTTACATTCCCACCAACAGTGCAAGAGTGTTCCCTTTCCTCCACACCCTCTCCAGCATTTATTGTTTCTAGATTTTTTGATGATGGCCATTCTGACCGGTGTGAGATGATATCTCATTGTAGTTTTGATTTGCATTTCTCTAATGATTAGTGATGTTGAGCATCCTTTCATGTGTTTGTTGGCAATCTGTATATCTTCTTTGGAGAAATGTCTATTTAGGTCTTCTGCCCATTTTTGGATTGGGTTGTTTGATTTTTGATATTGAGCTGCTTGTATATTTTGGAGATTAATCCTCTGTCAGTTGCTTCATTTGCAAATATTTTCTCCCATTCTGAGGGTTGTCTTTTCGCCTTGTTTATGTTTTCCTTAAACAAGCTGTGAAAAAGCTTTTAAGTTTCATTAGGTCCCATTTGTTTATTTTTGTTTTTATCTCCATTTCTCTAAGAGGTGGGTCAAAAAGGATCTTGCTGTGATTTATGTCATAGAGTGTTCTGCTTATGTTTTCCTCTAAGAGTTTTATAGTGTCAGGCCTTACATTTAGGTCTTTAATCCATTTTGAGTTTACTTTTGTGTATGGTGTTAGGGAGTGTTCTAATTTCATTCTTTTACATGTAGCTGTCCAGTTTTCCCAGCACCACTTATTGAAGAGGCTGTGTTTTACTCCATTATACATTCTTGCCTCCTGTATCAAAAATAAGGTGACCATATGTGTGTAGGTTTATCTCTGTGCTTCTTTGTTTTATGTCGTTTTGGCTTACAAAAGTTTTCATAGGAACACTCTACTTTCAGAGGACAGGTGGGAACTTAGTACAGGAGGTTTAGCAGTTTTAATTTTGTAATTGCCCCGGTTTAATGTTGCTTTGTAGGAAGACCATTCTTCCCCATTCCTCACACAAACACCACCACCCCAACTGTCTCCTTGTTTGGTATGGTGCTGGATGGCTGCTATTCTCTGATTGCTAGCATATCGAGAAATCAATTATATTTTCTTTAAATCCACTGCTAATTTCTACAAGGAGCCATGCCAAATGTTACAAATTGTTCCATAAATTACAAGACTCAAAAAGAGTCACAGGGTGGGGAATGATAAAGACCAAATTACTACTACTCCATTATAAGTACCCATTTTTATTAGTGCCCATACATTTAAGTGTAACTACCTTAATACAGAATAGTCTTGCAAAAAATAAAAACAGTCCATAGAAAGAGGCTTTGATAGCTTGCTCAAGTCACTATGCTAGTTCCCACTGTGTCAGAAAATAACCAAGCCCACACTTCCTTTGTCCCATAAAAGAATCCCAATATAAGAGAAAAATAATTCTCAGAAAATAGTCCTGAGATTTTTCTCAGTCTGTGTAAGCTAGTTGCCCACACTTTCTGAATAAAGTAGATAAAAGTATATTTGTAATAGCAAGACATTACGACCAGCTGAGTTACTGGAGTGTGTATTTTCTTTTCACTTTATGCAGGAAAGGGACATGACCTGAATTTAAAATTTTAATATGTGCTATTTATTTTCACAACAGATGCACAAAGTATGAATATGTGGTAAGTTATTATTTTTAAAATCATGATATAATATTCCCTTCCAAATACATAGATTTCCTCATAAAAATCTCTTTAAAAGAGCATATGTAAACCCAACAATTGTACCATGTTCAGAAGGATTGTGGTATTCTGCTTTGGAATGAAATTCAAATCCTATGAAACATTATTTTTCATATTTTCATTCTGAGACAAACCTTTGATTTTGAAAGTAGAGTTGATTGTCAGAAAGAACCCAACTTGATTTCAAGTGAATTTGTTGTGTCAGGGTGATGTAAATTAGTAATTTAAATTTTTGACAATAAAACAAGGAAACTGATATTTTCATAGTTTCCATGCTGAAAGGTGGCTCGTTTTCTCTTTTCCAAATCTATACAACTTTTATTTATAATGCTAAAAATGTACTGAGTTTATATGGACTTTGTCTTTTCTTCATTCCAGGGTGGATAAAATATTGCTATTTTTCATGAACCAATAATATCAAATCCAGTTTGGGGATGGTCATTTAATCTATGTTCTATATTTCTTTGCCCAGTTATATTATGTCTATTTCTCTATAATCTTAATTGTGAAAATAATTGTCAAAAATTATTTCTTCTATCTTAAAATTTGATGAATTTTATTATTAAAAGTTTTATCTCTAGTGTGGATAATAAAGAATTTTGAGCATTTTATCTTGTTCTATTACTAATTTTAACTCTAAATAAAACCAAAATATCATGTCATATTGAAAACACGTCAGTTTTTTCTTGGCCCAAAACAAGCAATCTTATGACCTCTACATGCAGTGTTTAATTATAATGTCATCTCATTATTTACATTTTTTTAAAAATTATTTATTTATTTATTTTTGACTGTATGGCTCTTCGTTTCTGTGCGAGGGCTTTCTCTAGTTGCGGCGAGCGGGGGCCACTCTTCATCGCGGTGCGCGGGCCTCTCACCATCGCTGCCTCTCCCGTTGCGGAGCACAGGCTCCAGACGCGCAGGCTCAGTAGTTGTGGCTCACGGGCCCAGCTGCTCCGCGGCATGTGGGATCTTCCCAGACCAGGGCTCGAACCCGTGTCCCCTGCATTGGCAGGCAGATTCTCAACCACTGCGCCACCAGGGAAGCCCTATTTACATTTTTATAAACTTTTTAATTTTGAGTAGTTTTAGATTTACAGAAAAATTGCAAAGATAGTACAGAAAGTTCCCAGATACCGCATACTCAGTTTCCTTTATTATTAACATCTTACGTTAGTATGGCACATGTGTCTCAATCAGTGATCCAATATGAATACATTTGTTTTAACTGAAGTCCATGTTTTATTCATGTTTCCATAATTTTAAGCTAATGTTCTTTTTCTCTTTCAGCATCCCACAACACATGGAGTCCTCATGACTCCTTAGGGGCATTTTGACTGTGACTTTGCTTATTTTTGATGGCTTTGAAAGTTTTGAAGAGAACTAGTCAGATATTTTGTAGAATATTCCTCAACTGGGATTTGTCTAATGTTTTTTTCATTATTCAGCTGTGGTTATGGAGATTTGGGGAAGAAGACCACAACTGAAAATGCCATTCTCATCACGTCATGTCAATGGTGCACACAATCAACAGGAATGATCACTGCTGATGTTAACCGTTATCACTTTGCTGAGGGCATGCTTGTCAGGTTTCACCACTGTGGACTTATGCCTTTTTTCTCCCTTTCCAGACTGTACTTTTTGTAAGGAAACCACTACACACAGCCCACACTTCCAGAGTGGGGCTTCTGCTTTACCTCCCCGAGGACGATGTGTCCATATAAATTGATTGGGATGTTCTGCCTAGAAGAAGATTAATCTATTCTCATCTGCTCATTTGTTTACTTATTCGACCATTTATAAAAATAAGGACTTATGGATATTTATTTTATTCTTTAGGTTAGTCCAATAAAATTGTACCAACTTTGATGCTCAAGTTATTCCATCTTTAGCCATTGGGAGCTCTTTAAGTTGATATCTGTGTCTCTCTAACATAACCACATTAGCGTGTATGTGTGTGTGTGTGTGTGTGTGTGTGTTTAAGCAATTCCTTACTTATTATTATTACAAGATATTCTGGGTTCATGTTGTAAATATCCTGCCCCAGTCCTGGAATCAGCACTTTCTCAAGAAGCACTAGTTCCTTTTATTGGAAAATGGTATTACAAACTAAGATTAGGCATGAGATGTGTTTGTTGCCACTGGGGAATCATTTAGTTTTTAAAAGCTCTCATTATGTTACTAAAAACAATAGAATGAATCATGTGATAGTTTTAGCCTAAGATAGTCAGATAGACAATACTATACGAAGGAAATAGATGTTATGAATTCATGCTAGGTGATAACTGTGTAATGTAACTGATTTTTAATAGCTTGCTTTCCATTTTAAGTAGGCAATGAGAAGTCATTCCTCTACCTTCTGTTTGTTGTTTTATAGAACCAGACACTTCTAGCCTGAAAGACCATAAGTGTTTTTCCTTATCATGCCCCAAAGTATACTGCATAGTCCAACACAGAATTACATAAAAATAAAATAAATAAAAACAATAAAACACAACTATTGAAAATTCCCACAAAATAATAAAAACAATGAAGGAGTATGCTTTTCATATTAAAAGTTGGGCTATTTAAAGGATTTTCAAGGTCACTGGGTGTTACAGTGAATACTTTGATAGGAGATGGCTTATCTTCTGAAATCCACTGGCTAAGAAGACATAATGTGATAATGTGGAAGCGAGCAAAACAAAATGGAGATACACAAACTGGAGTCCTTCTGTTCATCATGATTAATAAGACCAAAATACTTAAGAAACCTGTGGGATTATTGAGTAAAAATATATATGTATTTTTTTTCACATGAGTGCTATCAATCACTTTAAATTTTAAATTTCCCAAAAAATTGCTATAGACTAATCTATCCCTTGTTAACCTATAAACCGTAGAAAAACACTATTTTCTTGTTATCGATATTTTGTTGGTTGTTTTTAGTTAATAATGCGGGACATTCTATGACAGAAAGTTCATCTTAACGTCTTCCAAGAACTATTCTGTACTGGATCAAATGTAGTATTTATAGTAAAAAGGGGGCAAAGCTGTATCAGAGGTGACTGAATCAGTAAATGTCACTAAAACATGAAACATCTCAGGTTAAAAATAATATGCATACAATTTAAAATGTTCCCCTCAAGAAGAGCAAAATTGAGAATGTATATCCACTTCAAATATCTTTGGATCAGCTCAGATACATCAGTCATGACTTAGGATGCTTAGAAAGCCATACACTGTATATGAAAGTTAAAGAAAATAGGGTAATAATTATGCAAACATAGTATATGTGGTTATCAATCCATCACAATAGACATGTCATGGAAAGGCCATGATCAGTGTGTAGCTGGTGTTTTGTCCGTAAGCAGTGAGTTGATTACTGCAGAACAGTGGGAAAAAATGAATCGCATGTTGTACTCATTTTCTAAGACACCATCAAAAGTAAACTGCGTAGCTTAAGCAAAAACAGTTAACTGACTCATAGCTTTGGAGGTTGCAAATCCAATATCAAGGTGTCAGCAGGGTTAGATCCATCTGAGAAATGGATGTCTCTCCCCTAGCTTCTGATGAGTTGCTGGCAATCTCTGGCACTCCTTGACCTGTAGATGCTTTACCCCCATCTCTGCCTTCATGTTCACATGACTTTCCCCCTGTCTGAGATTCTGCATGTGTGTTTGTGTCCAAATTTCTCCTTCTTATAAGGACAGTAGTTATATTGGATTAGGGACCCATCTTATTCCAGTATGACCTCATTTTAACTAATTACATCTTCAATGATGTTACTGCCAATTACGGTCACATCCTGAGGTTCTGGAGGTTAGGACTTCAACACATAAATTTGGGGGATTACAGATTAACCTATAATAAATGGCTAATTCTGAAATTAGATTGACCTTTATTCTTTTTTGAAAAGTTTTTTTAAAGTAATTTTTATTGGAGTAGAGTTGATTTACAATGTGTGTTAGTTTCAGGTGTACAGCAAAGTGAATCAGTTATACATATACATACATCCACTCTTTTTTAGATTCTATTCCCATATAGGTCATTACAGAGTATTGAGTAGAGTTCCCTGTGCTATATAGTAGATTCTTATTAGTTATCTATTTTATATATAGTAGTGTGTATCTGTCAATCCCAATCTCCCAGTTGATCCACTCCACTTCCCCCTTGGTAACCATAAGTTTTTTTTTTCTACATCTGTGAGTCTATTTCTGTTTTGTAAATAGGTTCGTTTGTACCGTTTTTTATAGATTCCACATATAAGTGATATCATAGGATATTTGTCTTTCTTTGTCTGACTTACTTCACTCAGTATGACAGTCTCTAGGTCCATCCATGCCACTGCAAATGGCATTATTTCATTCTTTCTTATGGCTGAGTAATATTCCATTGTGTGTGTGTGTGTGTGTGTATATATATATATATATATATATATATATATATATATATATATATATATATATACCACATCTTCTTTACCCATTCCTCCATTGATGGACATTTCAAGTCATGCAATCATTTCAACAACCTGTTTTCATAACATCATAGATTATACAAATTAATAGAATATTAAAATTACTTTGCAATACAAACTGTTTATTTAGTTAAATAAATGGGAATTTGGCTGTCTAGTACATTAGCTGAACTTTGGCGTCTTTTTTATTTCTGTGCACAGGTGTTTTGTTTTTTGAGTTTTTTCCAAACAACTTGTTTTGCAAGTTAAGTTAGGAATATTCATATAAACATGAGCATGAATGGATTAATATATTTTTGTAGCCAGCTAAGTTTTTAGAGTTCTGGTTTATATCTAAAGAATTTCTTTGAGCTAAGAAAGAGGATCTTTTCCCTCTCAATAGCAAAAGTAGCCTGTAATTAGCTTATATCTTCCATAAAGGTCAGTTTTAAGTTTAATCAGTATTAATTTTAATATTTTCTTCCACACAACCAAAGAATCATATAGCCTAATATCTGGTAATCCTGCATATATACAGAAGAGTGAAATCTAGAAATTGTAATATATTTTAAAGTCTAAGACAGAGTGCCTTAGACTAATGTAAAATCCCTCATAAACGATTCTGATTTTTAAGAGGAAAGAGATTTGGGTTTGTTGTAAAAAATGATTTTTTTCTGGTATTATAGTTTTTCTAAAAATTTTTAAATGACATTCTGTGCTTATTTCAGAATGAATTTCAGCTGCTTTGTGATGATGTATGATAGTTATTAATGTCAAGATAACTTAGAGTCACATGAAAATTTCTATGAAAAATTTTAAAAAGAAAAATAAATGAGAGCCCATTTGTAAAGTGGATGCAATCATATTTTATGCATGAATCAAATGTTCAACTCTAATCTTCTAAGAATCTAAGCTAAATTAGAAAACTTCATTAATTCCATAATGAATCATAGCAATTGGGTAAAGATATTATTCTTAGTTCAAAATTCAGAAATTTTATCCTAGGATCTTCATATTATCTTCAAAAATATCTTTAGAGTTGACACAGGTAATATTATATGACTATTCATTCACCAAGTCAAAAAAATTATTGCAATTCTACTATCTGAGATACACTGTGCTGGGAGCTCATTACCGTAAAGAACACGATCAATAAAGGTTATTTATAGAACCTGAAATTAGTCTAGCAGGCAACGCTGAAATAAAAGAGTCAACTGTAAAACAGTCTTACTGAAGAAATATAGCAGACAGCACTTAGGAAAGGCTCATAGATTAACCTTAAGGAGTCAGGGAAACTTCCCAAAATAAATCACCTCCATGCTGTAACCTAATGCAAACTCTATGTAAAGGAGCCTGGGAGGCTTGGAGATTATTCCTGTATTGGGAACAGCCAGAAGTTAGAGAGGAATTGCATTGTAGAGGAGGTGGAGTTAGGTGATTGCTATCATACCTTACAATTTCCAAGACTGTCTCATGCAAATAAAACCATCCTTGGTAGAAGAGCTAATATCCTAGTAATTAAAGTAGATTGTGTCCAAAAGTGCTGTTCTCTTCTTGAGGCACCTGTTTTAGTGTAGAGCTCTCATTGTTACAGATGCAGTTGGAATATAAAACAACTAAGAGTTTGAGAACTAACAATCAGGAAACTGCAAGTAGGAATAAAATATAAAAATTGTATTTTAGAGAATTAATATGGGACCTGAGTTGTGATAAAAATGGTAACCATGACCCACGTTCCAGCCAAGTGAGTGTATATCTCCTCTCTCAGCCCAAAGCCCTGCAATAAATGAGCATTTTATAATAAATCCGAGCCAGAGGTCCTTTTCTTCATTTTCCTTAAGCATTGCTTAGTTTTTTATCACCAAGTTCTTCTACTGTAACGGAATATAAAATCATCTGATTTCCAATCACAGCCACCAGTTTGTATCTGGGTTTGGAGAGTATTACTGGGATCCCAAAGGACAGTTTCTTCTTGTCTAAGTCCATGAATTGTCAGCTCAAAAGTGCCTCCCAAGCACTTAACAATTAACTGTGGTTTTGTGTCATGGAGACAACATGACTGGGTAGTTACCTACCTTAGCAGTGAACATCTGCATAGTACAACTCAGTGTGTGTGTGTGTGTCTGTGTGTGTGTGTTTTTTCACCTTATTGAGATTACACATAAATATAGGATGAGGTATTAATACATGTATATTGGAAGTCCACAATACAAAGATCTGAAGAGTATTGTCATATTTATGATCTCTGCTTTTTCTCTTTAAGTAGGAAGGCAAGTCTTGTTTTGTGGGTGGCATCTTCAAGGGGAGTGGACAAGAAACAAAGACAGCTTATCCTGCTGGGAGAAGATTCATTCTCCCCAACTTTGGAGAGAAATAGCCAACATGCGGTTTACTAATGATGCACATTATTTTTTGCCTTCACACTTTTACACATTCAACCTGTTTTCGATAACGTAAAACATGAAAAGTGACAGCTGCATCTGGTGAAATATTAAACAGTTAAAAATATAGAAATTGGTTTCCCATGGCTGACAAGTAATCTTCAACAGGTCTTGAGAAAATGTTCTGAAATAGTGTGTGTGTGTGTGTGTTCACGCATGTGCACGTGTGTAGGTGGACTGAATTTGATAAAGATGTATGGTTTTAAAAACATCTAATTTTTTTTTCATGCACTGCCCCTTCAACTCTGTTCGGTGGCAATACTCCTTCTCCCTTTTCCACATGAAAACACCAACAAGCTCCATAATTTCTTGAATCATTCTTAGAAAATAAAATGTTATACAGTAACTTTAGGTCACAGACACAGTAACCTAAAGTGACCAGCCCCAAGTCATCAGTTCAAAATTATGACCTTTGGCATTTGCCCTCACATAACCACTCAGCCGTTTTTCCTTTATCCTTAACAGTAAATACAAGTGAAAAATAAGAGTTTCATTTCACCCTGTTGAAAAAAAGGAGAGATTCCACCCCATTCTCCCCCGCTTTTCTTAGGGCATTTACTTTAGGAAACTTGTAATATTTTTCTCTGTCTCATCTAAATGTATGTAAATCTTTTAAAAACTAAATAAGCTCTCATCAGCTTCATGACCCAGGAATGTCTTTCTCAATGACTTGGCAACTATCTCTGAAATGTCATCATCAAGGAAGATGGAGCCCCAGTTCCTGTGGGAGGAGAGGAAACTAACTTCTGCAGGAGCCTCTCTTCATGCTGCAAACATATTTCCTATCATAACAGTATAAGAAGTTTATCATTTCTTTGGATAAAACCAATTAGCTAACAGGTGATCACTCCAATCACCGTGTGAATTTAAGATAATCTGTGTGTGACAAATGGCACTATCAAGTCCTTATAACATGTATTTAAAGTGTTGTATCTGCTTGCCTATATAAATGGGTATGATTTTGTTTGATCTTTGCAATCTGTGAGAAGATTACGAGTGATATGTATCACATTCTGGTTTAAGCCTTATTGAATAATAAAACTATTTTTTTTTCTCCTCTACTTTTGCAGGGAAGTTCTCCGAGGTGAGAGGAGATTTTGTTTCAAACTACGTTTTCCCAACAATGTACGCTGGTCCCTTGCACCACAGGGGTCAGGGGGAGGTGAGTAAATGTCCTTTTCTCTGTAACCCTGTGTTTCTCCTCCTCATTCAGCTGTTACCTGCAAGGCAAGAGCAAAAGGAACTATACACTGAATAAAAAGCTATTACCTAGTGGATCTGTCAGCAAGGATGACAGACTCTAAGCTCTCTAGTCTCAGCCTATAGTCAGTGCTGACTTTTTCTCTCAACTGGAAATTTTTAGTTGTATTAGTCATTGTCATGGTCCATGTCTCTGGCTAGCCCTGTATTCTTCAGTCCTTGTCTTCATTTATATTTAGCACTTACCCTGTTCCTCATGGAGTTCTAGGCACAAGGGATAAAACAGTGAATGAAACAGACAAAACCTTGCCTTGATGAACCTAAAATTCTAAGTTTAGATGCTAATATGGGCTTTTAAAAGATAAGCAGAAGCATACTAAAATTTTAAGAGTTTATCTGAGCAAAAATCAATTGGAATCGGGCACCATCAAACCAGAAGTGGTTAGACGTGCTCCACCAGCAGGAGCTGGGAAAACAGTCTTGTAGAGAAAAGCCAGAGGCAAAGCAAGGAGCTTATTGATTGTCTGTAGCTTAAAGCCTAGTTGGTTGCCTGTTTGTGATTGGTTGTCCATAGGGTTCAATTTGGTAACCTTGAGGCATTTACAGACTGATTTCGGCTTGCTTATGTAAGCCACCGCAGCATTAGAACCACCTCAGTATAATGGTCTCCTTGTTTCTTGTTTTAAGAGGGCCGAGAGAAATAATAATAATAGGAGGGAAATATGGGTTAATGGGGACCATTTAACAATTCTAGGTGGCTAGATCTAATGCTCCCTCTGAAGAAGTTAGTACTACACTTCTTACCTTCCATGAAGTTTCTTTTAATCAGCCACTTTTATTTAAATCACTTTAAGTAGAATTCTAGTCTTACAAATATTCAGTTACCTAAGAATTAAACCACATTGATCCTATTTAGAACAAATGCAACGGAAGAGCAAAGGAGAGAGAAAACAATGCATATTTCCTCTCGCCGAGGTTGATGTTGCCCTAAAGTGATTTGCTTAATTAGGCAAGAAAGTTAATACATGAGCAAAGTTTTATATGCATTAGGAAATAATCAAGAGTCTGGAAGCCTTACAAGATTCTAAAGCAGGTACAACGTGGTGAAAGTAATGGAAAAGCAGGGCTGGAGGCACATGAACCTATTGTTAGAGGCTCTGTATTGAAATGTACTGTTTCGACTTTGAGCTGGGTCTTGCATTGACAGTGTCCTGGCTGTGGGCAAAGGAGTAATAACTGAAGAACTGTGATGGAGAGGCAGGGGAGGGTGGGAGGCTTTGGATGATGTATCCATTTGCTACAGCTGCCATAACAAAGCGCCACAGAATGGGTGGCTTAAACAACAGAAATTTACTTTCTCTCAGTTCTGAAAGCCAGAAGTCCAAGATCAAGGTGCCAGCGAGGATGTATTCCAGGCCTCTGCCTTTGGCTCTTCTCTCTGGGTCTTCATCTGGCGTGTTATGACCCGAACTCTGCCCCCTCTGCCACATTCATAGTTGAGGCCCTAAACTCCAATGTAACTATACTTGGAGATAGGGCCTTTAAGGATATAATTTTAAGGTAAAATGATGTCATAAATTGGGGCTTTTATCCAATAGCAGTGGTGGAAAGAGGACAGGACACAGGAGCTCTCTCAGAGGAAAGGCCTCATGAGAACTGCAAGAAGACAACTGACTGCCAATCAGAAAGAGGCTGCGAAACTGAAAGAGACTGGTGCTTTGATCTGGGAATTCAAGCCTCCAGAACGGTGAGGAAATACATTTCTGTTGTTTAAGCTATCTAGTCTGGTATTTTGTCATGGCAACCTAAGCAAACTAAAACATGGCATTCTCCCTGTATGCATGTCTGTGTCTGGATTTCCTCTTCTTAGGAGACTCGTTATATTGGATGAGAGCCCACGCTAATGACCTCGTTTTAATTACCTTTTTAAAAACCCTGTCTGTAAATATTACATTCTGAGGTACCGGGGTTTCAGATTTCAACATATAAAATTTTTGGAGTAGGGGACACAATTCAGCCCATATGGGATGTTGAGGAATGTTGTATTATGATTCTCAAGTATTTTCCCTTACATCCTGCCACGCTTCCCGGTAAGAGCGTGTTGCCAATTGACTTTAACAATGAGACTTCCCTGGCCGATGGAAGGCAGGCAGAGGAAATATATTACATGGACGCCAAAGCAGAACGTCTCAATGCACTCATGTGTCTTCTGTCTTTGCCTCTTGAAATTCTGCCCTCTGCTGCATCCACAACATGTCCTAAATATGGATTTCTCGCTCAGCCTGCATTCTGGAATGAGAAGGCAGATGAAGCCAAGTGTCGCCAGGCTAACCGAGCAACATCGAATCTGCAGCCATCATTTAATATGAACAATAAAAACATGTTGGTTTGTATAAGTTCTAGAATATTAGTGTTGTTTGCTTCCACAGCAAGCACTGACTGAAAAAGAAATGTCTACAAAAGTGGCAAACTGCCACAGCAAACCTTTAAAATATGTGCATAAGGTTTGGTTCTGGGTACCAGCTAGTGAGGAAAATGCTATTGAAGTTTGCAACCATATTATGTCTCAGAAAAATATTGCTTATGACTACCACCTGTAGTAACTTGGAAGGCACGAAATTTGTCAAATAAATCTGTAGCTTTGGGAAATGAGGTTTTACCCAAGAGAGAATATTGGTAGCATAAATTGTTTATTAATAGCTGCATTGGATAAATATTGCAAAAATTAGGTTGGCTCAGAAAAAAAAAGAAGGCTTGTTTACAGTCAGCATTAAAAAAAAGAAAATGAAAGAATCCAGAATATCAGGACTACAAGGATTTGAAGAAACAACTCCTCAATTCTAGCCAGTAAAGGAATCTCAGAAAAAGAAAAAATCCAAGGACGTAGTCATCATATCCTTTGTCAAAATATATGATTAGACTAATAGTGCATTTAGAAATTCATTCAATTAACGTGAATGGCTCTAGGAAAGAGAGCAAGGATATTATTCCATGGAAGCCTGAGAAATCAAGGTGGTTCTAATCAGATAGAGAGAGGCATGCTTCTATTGATGGGCATTTGGAGTTGAATGGAATCAATTAGTAAAATGTTTTTAAAAATAGAGTGTGTTGATTTGCCTAACATCCTGCCAGTCTAGAGTAACAAATATTGTGACTATTCAAGATAACTCTTGGGATCCCAAATTACTAAGTACAGGAAACATACTTAGAAAACTGTTTAATCACCCCAAAGTGAATAGTCTTCATTTCTCTTCAAAAGCATCCAATGAAACTGATAGAATAACTTTCCAATGATAGAACCAAAGCCATGGAGAACAATGTTTCAGAGAGCTCCTCCTTGTGTGAACAAGAAACTAATCAAGGAATATTTCATATGTCAAGAATTGGGGAACTTCACACCTTTTGTCTTATCTTCAGAAATGCTATTGATCAGTGACTTGTAGGTGTTTAACTCTTTCCTCCTTTCCAGATGTGATAATTTACTATATTTGTCTTATCACTGTTTCGCCATTTTATACTGTGTGTGTGTGTGTGTGTGTGTGTGTGCATGTGTGTGTGTGTGTGTGTGTGTGTGTGTGTGTGTGTGATGGGAAGAAGAGATATCTTATTTCAGTTCACAGATCTGGATCAAGCAAAACTGCATTCTGACCTGATGCAGACCATGAGGCTCCAAATTTTAAGTCTGAAGGAATAATTGGATGAGGCATTTGGAATCTCTTGGAGGTGATGGATTTAATTGCATTAAGGGAAAGCAAATGTTTTTCACCAAGGGGGTCAACTGTGGTAGAATGTATTCGTTGTTCACAGTTTTTGTTTTCTCTCCACCCTTGCCATGCTTCCCTAGAGGTTGACAATGTGTTGCTGACTGGTCCTTCAACATATATCGTTTTGCCCAGGGATGTGTAAGCAGACAAAATTTTCCCCACAACTGTGCAGAAGCATGCAATGTACTTGTGTGATTTGGCTCTGTTTCATTTTGTTCCTCACTCATCCCTGAGAACAGCGCATTCCAGATGTGGGCAGCTCTTTCGGCCTGGGTTCAAGAATAAGAACTGAGGTTAAAGAACAGGGTCCAGAAAAGCTATAACTCATCTGCAGTCTCAAAAACAGCTGTGTTGTTTAACTGTGATTTTTGAGGTTGTTGCTTCAGTAAAAAGTGATTAAAGTAGATGTACCATCCAAATGACCATTCAAACACAAATCCAACATTGTATGTATTATTTCAAAACCTAAGAAAGTGAGTAGCAGTGACCAAGAGATCATAAAATCTTGTCAAATAAGAGTACTTGACTTTTGTTTTACACCGAGATGCCATAAACAAAAGGAAAAAAGAAAAGAGAGCTTCGTGTTTTGAAAGAGGCTGAAAGAATGTTATTCAAACTCACTGTGACTTGCGTTGGGTGTGGGAGAGTTGATTGCCTCCCAATTTTGGATTACAATATTTTTATATATAATGCAGGGTTCTTGGGTGATTGCAGAGTTTCTGTGGGTTCTTTATGAATCCTTATTTATACCAGCCTTTAGTCTTAAAAACAAAGCAGCAATTATACTTCAAAGAGCAGGTTTCTGACTCAGGGTCTAGAGGTCTTAAAATTTTACTGTTCAACAATTTTATGAATTCTAAAAGTGTCATTTTTGTTTAAATGCATGATCTTCTATTACCTACGACTATTCCTAATCTGGCTCCTGTTAAAACATTGTATCTATGCACCAACTTTTCACTGCTCTATAGCATAAACTCTAAGTGACCAGTACTTATTTCCCTGGTGATGTATTACCATCATTAAAGTAAAATAATATGCTCAGTCCGAAAAGAAAGAGAGGAAAGCACTCTCCAGCTTTGGTGTTTCACTATTTTCAAAGCATCGTGCTTCCAGTTTCACATAACTTGCTGAAAAAGTAGTTTAAACATTTTAAAAATTTTTATTTGATAATTCATTTTATGTGAAAACCTGTAGACAGCTGAGCCAAAAAGTAATCTTAACAAGAGCCAACTTTCACCACAGAGTTCCTTCTCTTGAAAGCTCAAGGAAATTTTATTGGATCAAGCTTTACACATAGCTTCTGCTGGAAGTACAATTTCTTATGAAGTTCTTTGGTTACGGTAACCTGGGAGGCCTCCATACCAGGTGTGATCCTGGTGTAAGAACAATTACCTATAAAATACATTTTAAATCAAAAAAGGTGAACAGTAGGTAAGAAGTTATGAACAGTAAAGTGGTTGGTTAGGAAATCAGCAGTGGAAGGAATTTCCACGGAGACAAATAATTTGGCTGTACGGAAAGAATAGTAAGGAAAACTCAGGTTGATAGGGTAAATGTGGAAAAGAGAGACATTGGCTTCACTGTGTTGGTATCATCGTGTTGGAGGGAAAACTCTCACCTGGGGTTAGAAAACTACAAGACCAGAAGGCTGCCGTGCACGCAGCATCCAAACTGAATGCAGCTGACAAGCGGAACTGATGTCCTTGAAATTTTAGGTACCTGACAATTAGAACTAGCTGTAGCCAAAAACAATGACCTCATAGGAAATAAAAGTATCTTACAGTCTCTGCTAGAGTTGAGGCTAAGATGTCTACAGCTAAAACTGAAAAGATTTAGTCTTTGATGGACCTAGTAAGCTGTATGTGATTATGTAGACATAAACTTCAGGGATGTGATAGGAACAAAGCCTGCTTGCCATAGAAGAAAAGAGTAAAAGAATGATGACAGTATATAAAAATCTTCAAAGAGATGTGGTTGGATACAGATGCAAAAATTTCTTTAATAGACAATTATCTTTCCTTGAATTTTGTTAGTTTAACAGTTACTCCAATGAAGCAAAAGCCTACTTAGAAACTACTTTGTTATATATTAAAATACAAAAGCAAGTTTAAGTATGTTAAGAGGAAGATTTAAGTAAAATTTGAAGCTTTTATATTTCTATATCTTTCAAGCTAGTCATTAGTGTTTATTTGTAGTGGTTATGTTTTAATATTCTTAAGGATAGGCCCATGAAAAATATTAAACCTTGAATATTTTAGAATAAGTATGTCTAAGCAGGTGACTTACTGTTACCTTTGAAGCTAATATTACTTTTTCATGGTATTTTTTTGTTAAAATATAAAACAATTTTACTACTTACTATATTAAACCCCTTTAATCTTTGAAAAAAATATGTATTTAAACTGTTTTATTGAAATAATTTCATAACACAAAATTAACCTGTTTTGAGTATACAATTCAATGTTTTTTATTATATTTATAGAGTTGTACAACCATTAATACAAGCTTATTTAGGACATTTCCATCACCCCAAAAAGAAATCTCACATCTGTTATCAGTCACTCCCTCTCCCCTCACTAACCCTCAATCCCTGGCAACCATGGCTTTACATGCTGTCTCTATAGATTTATCTATTTTATATGAGTAAAATCTGGAAATGTTAAATAAATAGAATCATACAGTATGTAGTATCCTGTGACTGGCCCATTTCACATGGCATAACTTTGTAACATGTAGCAGTACTCCATGCCTTTTATTTGCAGATAATATTCTATTGCATGTATATAATCACATTTTATTTATACATTCAGCAGTTGATGGATATTTGGGTTATTTCTATTTCTTGACAATTATGAATAGTGTTGCTGAGAACATTCATGTACAAGTTTTGTGTTGACACGTGTTTTTATTTCTCTTGAGTAGATATCTAGGAATGGAATTGCTGACTCGTATGGTAGCTATTTAACATAGAGGTAGGTTTTTATGACCACATTTCTTTCTGTAAAAATTACAGACAAATGAAACCACTCTCCCAAAAAATCTCCAGAATATTTTTTCCAAGAAGCTTTATAGAACATTTTCAATCATCCATAACAATTATCATCTACTTTTGAAATTGTTTTTAAAAAGAAAGAAAATTAAAGAATCAATGAAGAAACTTTGAGTTTTAAATCTAAGATGGTGGCTTCTGCCAAACGCACATTTTTGTCAAAATAACATTTGTACTTGCTGCGGTTCTCTGAAAACCTAAATGACAAAAACGATCACAAAAGGTAGTAATTTTGTAATTTTGTGGCTGAGTGGCCCTGAGTCTATTGGCATCCAACAGTGAGGAAAATTATTTATAAACAGGCACATCATATGCGAGGCCAAAGTTCTGTATTGCCTCAAACATTAAAGATGTTGCAAAAGTGTTAGTGTGACAAAGATTTTACATTGTTGATCAATGTTTACCAAACTCAATTTAAAAGTTAACTTCTTAAAAAAAAAAAGTATGTTGTGTACTATTATTTTTGTACATTATTACTGATTTCTTAGAGTCTCTTGAAATGGTATATAAAACAAAAGGGCTCAAAGACTTTTTTTTTTCAATAACCATACATTTAAATGCATTTTAAAGTAAATCTCTTAAGGTTGGAAACTTAAAAATCTTTTTACTTTTATAAGTATATGCAGCTTTATTAAATGAAGAATTATAACTGTCCTCTTAAAAGATTCCAAAGCAGGGATTGAATAACCAAAAATTGAGGCCACTGGAGAGAGATTCTGGTTACCTATTTCTGTCCATTCATTTTTGAGAAGTCAGATCTCCCTTTAAAGTCCTTGTTTTAAAAAAATTTCGGTAAACAGATTTAACACTAGCAATGGGAATAGAGGGAAAATAATGTTTTCTTATTTTCTCCATGCTTTAATCCTTATTTGTTACATTAAAATACATTATCCTGATTTTCAATAAACTACAAAGTTCCATTCACTGTTAATCTAGTTTTCCAGATGAGTAATATTTGTGAATCAGAAGATAATTTTTCTTACCTAATGTCACAGAACTGATAACTGGTAGAGTTAAAACTTTAATCCAGAATGATCTAATACCAAAGCATGTATGCTTTTACCACCACACCAAGAGTCTTCTCAATTGAATTCTTTCACGTAATAAGCAAATGCTTTGTCCATGGTGTGCATGGTTTTATGCTGGGTGCTAAGGTCACAAAATGGAATACCACAGTTTCTGCTCAAGAGTAGACTATAGTCAACTGGCAGAGATAGAAGTAATTGTTGAATGTAATTACAATAGAAAGTGGTAAGTGATAAAATTTAGGCATGTATACATGGGATAAAAGATGTGAATGACCTTACCTAGGCTCTGGGGAAAGAAGGTTGAGGAGAATTATTTTAGCAGAAAGTGATTCATGATATGACAATTGTGGGTAGAAGATAGACAAAGGAACTTTAGAAGAAAGCATGGGACAGAGAAATGGTATGCTATATACAGAGTAATGATAGGAAGTCAGAATCAAGGAGTCATGCATTGTAATGTGATGCGATGCAAACAATTAATCCAGAATGGCTAGCCTAAGCTAGATCACAGAGTTTCTTTTATGCTGGGTGGAAGACTTTTCATATTTCCTCAAGGCAAGTGAGTCCCTAGTGGTGATGGGAAAAAGTAATTTTATGAAAGGCTGTGTATCAAAGATGGAATTTGTTGCAAGAGTTTGAAAATAAAGCAGAATTTGTCCTAATGTTTATATGTTTGTATTTAGATGATATGTATGATTTTGTTTGAATTTCAAAAGTGATGAAAATAGGTCCGAGAATTATGTTTTTCAAATGGGAGTGAGAAATTAACAAGATTGAGGAGAAGACTCAATGTCTTTTCAAATTAAGGAACAAGTGGCTGAGAAGGCACTTAGGAGGCAGCCAGGGAGAGGCATCTCAAAGTGGTGATGTTGACCGGGATATTATTGGTCATGAACACCCTGAATGCAAAGCAGAATCAGGCCAGGATCATGGAGGCACCGTACAGATGCCAAGGAGGAAAATTGAATCCTCTTCCTCATTAAACCTTCAAAATAGCTTTATCATAAAAACAATGCCTATTTATCTTCAAACTCATCGAGTCATATGTTGGGTTGGCCAAAAATTTCATTTGGGTTTTTCATAAAATGTTATGGAAAAACCCAAATGAACTTTTTGGCCAACCCAATGCATTAACTATCTATAGCTTTTGTGTATCAATTATATCTCAATAAATTGGTTTAATATTTTTAAAACCAAACCCCATTTTTTCTGATATTAATTCTTTATAAGTCATTGTTGATTATTTCCTTAAAAAAAGGCAGTGCCTACTGATTACTAAAAACTTTCTTAAATGCTTCTTACTTTATTCCTTTCACTCATGATTTATGCACATCTTATGCTCTCTCTTCTTGATATTTACTTCAAACTTCTTTGTTTCAACATCCAGTGTTATGTTCTAACATGTCTGACAACATTTTGATTTATCCTTGAATCTAAAGCACCAAAATTTCAATGACTTTATATTTCTTTAATTTCTTTTATTTATTTATTTATTTATTTATTTATTTATTTATTTATTTATTTATTTATTTATTTATTTATGGCTGCATTGGGTCTTTATTGCTGTGTGTGGGCTTTCTCTAGTTGCAGCAAGCGGGGGCTACTCTTCGTTGCCGTGCATAGGTTTCTCATTGCGGTGGCTTCTCATGTTGCGGAGCACGGGTTCTATGTGCGCAGGCTCAGTAGTTGTGGCACACAGGCTTTGCTGCTCCGCGGCATGTGGGATCTCCCCGGACCAGCACTTGAACCCGTGTGCCTTGTATTGACAGGCAGATTCTTAAACACTGAACCACCAGAGAAGCCCTCAATGACTTTAAATAGAAATTTTTAAAGAGATAGTTGTAATGTCATGAAACTATACATTATGTAACATATGCCATATATATGGTTCATAATGGCTTTAATGAACATATGGCTTTTATGCTGCACATGAACAATTTCCACTTGTCTCAAGGTTTTTGGTTAATCAGTTTTCTCTACTTTTGACTTTCAATTTCAATTAGAGATTTTTAATGTGCAATGTATTAATGATAATTACAGATATTAATATTATCATTTTTTTTCTGTCTTGTTTCTTAACATGAACACACAAAAAAAAAAATAAAACCCAAACTATTGAACAGATGTTCTAACCTTAGATACTTGAGGAGGAAATGTGAGAATAAATGGATGCCTTGAAATCATTTTCTGAATATGTATTATATTCCCTTTGGAAAAGATTTATAGCTTTCATAAGATTTCCAAAGGGGTTTGTACCCAGGCCCTCTAATTCTACTTTGAGGAATTCTAGAAACTGTGCTGGTTTATTTATCTATTCATTCATTTATATACTTATGTATTTAAGGAATAAATACTCCATCTATGTTTAAACATCTTAAACTTATAAACTAGTTCACTGAAAAATTCTTCAATATTTTTCTTTTTGAAAAAAAAAATTGTCTTTTACTTTAGTGAATATTAAATTCTTCCAACTTGCTTCTTCTTTCTTTGCTCTCTGTTGGAATCTGGCAATTCTACTCGAATGTCATTGAGATTGCAGCAGTTAGCCCTCTTTTATTGCAGAACAGATGTTCGAAGTGCTGTGTTCATTTGACGTGGGTTGGGATGGAGATATCACAGCTGTTGTAATTTAATTCTGGTTAGGTCAAAAAACTTCATCATTATCAGTTCAAAATATTCATAAAATATAATAAAACTTACACATATTTCCAATTAAATTGAGTTTCACTTAGTCATGGTACATTGTGAACTCTGCAGTCTCCCACTGTCACATATGGTAACATGGGCGATAGTTTGACAAGTCAATATTCATTTCCATGATTACAATCTGAGGGGTTTTATTTGTATACATAACAATCACTACTGTTTGATTTTATTACAATACTGAGAGCATCTGATTGAAAACAGCAGGACAGATTTATTTCTGCATTACTGTCTTATTTCCAGACAATAGACACTTTGAGAACTTTCTGCATAACCAAATCATCTGAATGTTTTCCTGTTAACCACAACAAAATAATTAACATTTCTAAAAACTATCGTGTTCACCTATCACTATTCAACTTTCTAAATCAGAGAAAAGTCAATAAGTAATTTTGGACAATACCAGCTTCCTTTCAAAAAGGCTGTTTTCAGGATGAGCTCCCACAAATGATTAATTTCCATCTCAAATAAGAATAATGGTAAGTGCTTTGAAATAGATCATTCCTAACCTAAATAAGTTAGTGCAATCCAATTTAGTGATTAGGATTGTGAAAATAATTGAATTGACTTTGAAATTTTCAGGTTATTTTAGTCTTAACCACTGAATCAGATCCATTTTGTACTGACACAATCAATTTGTGACAAGTGGCTTATTACTATAGCTAAAGGAACAGTTCTGTGTCTTTTAAGGAAGTGTTACTTTTATCATTTGACACAATTTTTAGCTTTGTAGTAGTAGATCAGTATCCTTGCTTATACAGTAGAAATATAAAAGTTAAAGACTTCATGAAGACAGACGATACAACTGAGTCAAATACAATATTAGTGCATTGGAGTGCAGCATTTGAATATTGTTCATTTTGACAGTAACAATCAGGGACACATTGTAAGAAAGTGTTGTTGCCTTCCATGAGCTAAACTACTCAAAATGAGGTAAGCTGTCCAGGATGAGAGGTGAGGCTGTAACAGAATTGCTTGGAAAGCATTCTAAAATACTCACCCACTCTTCTACGTCTCTCCTTCCCACAGGTATTGGTTTTTCCAGGTTTAGTTTGTTAAGTTAAATTTTATTGGACTATAGTTGGTTTACAATGTTATGTTAGTTTCAGGTGTACAGCAAAGTGAATCAGTTATACAAATTCATATATCCACTCTTTTTTAGCTTCTATTCCCATATAGGTCATTACAGAATATTGAGTAAAATTCCCTGTGCTATACAGTAGGTTCTTATTAGTTAACTATTTTATATATAGTAGTGTGTATATGTCAATCCCAATCTCCAAATTTATCCCTAGCTCCCTTTACCTGCTTCTAACCATAAGTTTGTTTTCTACATCTGTGACTCTATTTCTGTTTTGTAAGTAGGTTGGTTCATTTGTACCAATTTTTTAGATTCCACATGTAAGTGATATCATGTGATATTTGTCTTTCTCTGTCTGACTTATTTCACTCAGTATGACAATCTTTAGGTCCACCTATGTTGCTGCAAATGGCATTATTTCATTCTTTTTTATGGCTGATAATATTCCATTTCCAGGTTTATTGTAACATTAGATATTAATTATTTTGGACATTAATTGGCTTCTATATGCCCTACATTCATTTTCTTTGCTAATATCACTGTGATAATTTATGGGAGAGATTCTCTCCTTGAATTTGTGAAGACATGATCAATGGATAATTCTGGCTTCCAACTCACTGAGGGGTGAGATGGCACACTGGTAGGTAGATTGGTAATAGATGCAACACCTTCTTCTGCAGAGCCCCTGAATAGCCAGGAAATGGGCATATTTAGCTTGAGTCATAATCTTGTTACTTATATTGACTGATTTTCACCAATATCACCCTCCTACCACCACCACCACCATTCACTATCCACTCTTCCAATGTTTGGGGTTCCTCAAAATCTTTTAGTTTTCCTTGATAATAGTAATTTATCTCAGAGATTAATTTCTAAAAAATAAAAGCTATTTGTATGTTCAGCTGTTAGCAACCTCAGGTTCCTGGAATTCATTCATTATCGATAATGACAGTAAATATGTTCTTTGAAATTTTACATTTATGTCCTCACTAACTTTCCATTTTTTTCTAATTTTGCCCCATCACCCAGTTGTTCGGTTATGTTCCCTGCAGTTGGAGGCCTGTGAGGGGTGTTCTCACTCTCATTCTACAAGGGTCTCCACAATCTGAAAGCAATTCCTGCTTTTATACTGAGTTTTCTTTCTTTCTCAAGGACTTGGCTTCTTGTTACCATATATTCAATCAAGTTCTTCCTTCCTAATAATCTTGCTTACCTCTTACCCAAGAATATACAGTCTTCCTAGGATATTATCATTAAAGTAAAATAATAATAACAATAATAAATACAATTCTCCCTCTTGACAATAAATTGATTTCCATCTTATACCTCATTTATCTAGTTCCCTTCACTGGCATACTTCTTGAGAGTATTCCTCCCACATCCTCTGAATCTGCCTTTTACTTATCTGTCCCCCACAGGCTGGATTCAGTTGCTACCATATATTTTTTTCAGTGTCTTATTGCCAAATCATTTGGCAATTCATCTCCTCTCACCTTATGAAATGTTACCACAGCAAGTCATGTATTCAACCACTCTTTCTTCTTGCCATACTCTCTCTTGGATTCCCAGACACCATGGGCTTCAGTTTTCCACTTACATGTGTGGTTCTTTTTACTTTGCCAGACCCTTTTCTTCATTTCCATATCTTATTGGTATGCCTCAGATCTTTGTTATCTTTTTATTCTTTTTCCTTAGGTGAAATAAGCATCATAGTGCTTCAGTGAACATGCTCTGCTGATGTTTTCTAAGTTTATCTCTTCCATGTAGACTTCTCCTTTGAGCCTCAGTCCCATTTATCTAAATTCCCACTTGATATCTCCATGTAGATGTCTCTTAAGTGTTGTAAACATGTACCAGGCAGAAATCCTGAATTCTCTCCCCCGAATCCATTCCTCCTTGGACTACCATGTGTTTGTGCCAGAATTTAAACAACTATTCAGGCAAGAAAAGTTGGAGCCATTTTGCACTCTTTTCTCTCCCTCGTTTATTATATCTGAAACTTAATACTTCCTATGTATTAAAAAACATTTTTTTAAATCTATGTCTGCTTTTCCTGCTCTCCTTTGTCACTGCTCTGGTTGTTCTGTCAGATGGGTTATTGCAGTAGACTCCTAACTCATCCCCTGATGCCTGTCTTCATGCTTTCAATCCATTCTCCATAGAGTAATGAGAATAATACTTCTACATTAAAAATCAGATATTATTCTCAACCCAAATGCTTTCCTATTGCATTTAGAATAAAATGTGGACTCTACCTTGTTCCATTTACCATTTGCACCTCACCTCAATAGCACTCTCTTCAAGTCTATTACAGTCCAAGCAAACAGCCTTACGCTACTCCCACATGCCAAACTTTTCTCACTATTTCACTTTGTCCTTCACCTTGTGCAGTCTTCCCCTACTCTGCCTAGCATGACCATGCACATGCCAAGTTTTCTGGATACAATTCTAACATAGTTGGAATTTTCTGGATACAATCTCAGCATAATTATTAAGCTTGTCCCTTCTGATGATCCACTGAAAAGCATTCTCCAATTTACAGTCTTAGCCCTTATCTTGTTTCCTTTAAGCAGATGTTTTAATTATCATTTCTTTCGCTAAATTTGTATCTGAATGGAAGACAAAATCATTTCATATACTGCTAGGAAAGCAGCAACTTTGCTAAACTATGATATATTGATTTTCTATCAGTCAGAATTTTCATTTTAAGCTACCTAAAATAACACGTTGAATCTTATTCAACATTTATCACCTTTTTATATATTAAAAATGTAATTATAATCAAAATATATTGGTGAAGGTATCCTTAAACCTTCCTTAAATTCCTTGAATTCAAAAAGTTTAACTTTTCTAATTTGTATTTTGATTCACAGTTACTGCTGTTCATGTTTTCCATGAAGTATTGTACTATATGCTATTAAGAAAATTGACAAATGTGGAGAAAGAAAACAATACTTCTAAAGTAAGCAAAGATTACTTTACTATTGTTTCCTAGGTTGTAAACTAAACCACTGGCACACATTTTGCAAGTTTTGGTGTTGGCACTTTCTTAATTTCAGCAGACGTTATCAATAACCAGGACTCCTGTTCCTTCTTCAAATAGTCTTAAAATATCTTGTTCAGTGAAATGTCAACGGGGGAAGTTCTCCAGATCCACCACTGGCAGTGACAACTAGACAGGATTATACATGTACTTATTCTGTAATTGTACCTACCTGGCTCAAAACCAAATCAAGCTGCCCCATTACTTTCACTTTCTATGAACTATTGGCAAATCCAATCCTTCTCTCTTCCCCTGAGCCCTGCAGACATCTTTTCTCATCATTTTTAAGTTGAAAGGAAAGCCCCCTTCTTTTATGTTAACTAATTAATTAACTAATTTATTAATTAGCAAGACACTGTTATGCCTTTGAATTCCTTTCTCCTAAGGGTTGAGACATTTTGTCGACCAAAACATCTGACTCTACTGATACAAAGACATGTGAACATTTAGTGGACTAAATGTGCCCACAGGCCGACAATGACAATTAATTCTACTTAGACTACTCAAAGACTACTGTCTGCACCATAGCAACAGAAAGACACAATTAATCAGACAATGTTACTGTTACTGAGTCCAAGCTCTTAATGCTTGCCACAGGACAAGCCAATAAATTGAGAGAGGAGGTGTTGGGGCAAAGAATATTGGAAAGCCAACAGACTGAGAAGATGGCGGACTAGTGTCCCAAAGAACCATCTTAACTGAGTTAGAATTCAGGCTTCTTTTATACTAAAAAGGGAGGAGGTGTGGCTGACTGTTGCAGACTTCTTGCTGCTGGCCAGACCCTGGAGGGGTTTTGATAATCTTTTGTTCTTGCAGCTGCCCACGTAAGTCTGGTCATGATGTTCCTGTAAACCTCCAACAAGACAAATGTTATTTTCTATTCTGCAGCTTTTTATCTCTATATGAATCAAAAACTGTTATAGCTTTAAAGGTCAAGCCTGGGAAGCAGAGCATTGCAAAATGTCTATTATGTGTATTTCAGGCTATAGACAACATTCTTTTACAAAGGAGCAGAGCCAGCATGACTAAGCACAAGCAACAGAGCACTAAGCTTTGAGCTAAAGGAATAGATCCACTAGAGAGTCAGCTTTGTTCTTCTCTCTTACATTATCAGTTCAGGGATGTTAAAATGCGAGAAAAAAAAAAAACAACTGCATTTTTGGATTAGTAAAATAGATGATATATTGTTGCCATTTTTCACTGGCCAACTTGCCCTCTAGACTGAAAGCTGCATGAGGCTGTGTCTATTTTGCTCACCAGCTTTAAGATAGGCCGGGACCTAGGACCTTTTACTGGAGTGCTTGCACTTTCACCTTGACAAATATCTCTTCCAGCAGCAGAACACAGAGAAACTATAAGGGACTAAAAATAACCACATGCATGCTCAGTCGAGGCAATTATCAACAATAAATAAAACACAAAAAGGCCACAAACCAACTGCCATTTCTGAGATACCAGGAGCAAAAGCAGAGAACTGTGTGTGATCCCTGCACACAGCGCCACCAAGGGGGCGGGCGGACCACCTAAGCCTGCCCAGCCTGCCAGCCCATCTCTACCCTCACCCCATTTAAGGAACCAGCCTGCCCGACTCGGAGAGCAAGCAAGGGCACCTGTTACTTATTTTTGCTTCCTCATGCTGCATCATGAGTGCCAAAAAGCCTTCCCTGAACTTCTCTTCTGGCCTCTTAGCAATTTCTATTGATTAAAGAATCCAAGGACCCTGGTCGGTAACACCATGAACCACAGGCCTAAGGTAGTGCCTGCTGCATTTTAACTGTCCACATACATTTGTTGAATGAATGTATAAATGAGGCCACATAGTGGAAAACCTCTACAAATTGCTGGTTTATTTTATGTTGTGAGACTAGCAAAAAGCACTTATTAAAGTGAAACTATTTCAATGTTGGGACTTCTGATCTTCTTATATAAAAGTTAATTTTTAGTGATAAGAGTTTAATATGAAAACCAAATAGTAAAATTCCATCTCTCTCTCTCTCTCTCTCTATATATATATATATATATTTATATTTCATAATCAAATATTACCAAATTGTCAAGTACTGTACATAATAAAATGCCAAACACATGCACACGTGCCCCCCCACATGACTATTTGACTATATTTAACTATAATATATGCTTTTATCTGTATATATTTGACATGTAGATTAAAATATACAAAGAAAAATAGATATATAAGTCTATTAAACTTCATCATATATATTTCAATCAAAAATTAGAAATTTAATGGCTAATGTTTAATGTTATAAAATATTTTTACCTTCTCCAACTGCCAGAGACACCTCTAAATTCTGCTGTTCACCATACTGTCTTTGCAAACTGAAAGAATCTCATCCTATCATAAAGAAACCAAAAACAGTATGAAGACAATTTTTTCTGAGAAAAGGTTTGTGAATGTTTTGTGATTGCTATACATTGCTTTCTATTTAAAACTCTGATAGTTGTAGGCTTTGTTTAAAAAATTGGCAGTTATAATTTTACAACCTATGAGGACCAGTGATTCTCCCAGAAAGATGTGTTTTGTTGTGTGCTTAATGATACATCTTCTCTCACCTCACAGAAGAGAAACGGCAGGGTTTTACCTTGACAAAGTCACAGCTGTTTCAAATTCCCTTACTTTGTTCCCAGTGTTTATAGCTTGTGCAGCTGTCAGCAGCTATGGCTTTTTCTTTGTTAGGCAAGGATATGTCTAAACTTATAATTAGACCTCAGTTATGAAAATGTAACTAGTTAATCATAGCTTTCATAAGGGCTTTTTGCATTCCAAAGGGATTTGAACAGAGCCAGAAAGGTGGAACACACCAAAGCTGGCTTGAATTCTTTTAGGGTTTATTTTCCAATTCACATAAATATGTGCATCTTTGCCATATGACCCGTCATAATTATCATTCTAAACTAATATTTAATATATTTAAATTATCTAAAATGTTTATATCACCTATAACATCATTGTTCAAACTTGACCCTTTTTTTTGTTAAATTATTTTAATGACATCACTGAGATATGGGTAAACAAAATGATAGTAACAATTATACCCATATAATTTTACACATATATCACAACATTGTCATACTAATATGCATAATCATATTAATATAAACTAAACTACAAAAATAATGAATTTTAAATTAAAATTATAATTTAATATAATAGCTTGTGTTACTTAATTAAAAATAAATCACTCTTTAGTTTCAGATTATTTTAAGTTAATTAAGCCTTGTTTAATGTATGAGTTCTCAATTTCCACTTCTTTTCTCTAGTGAATCTTTTGTGAAAATTTTATTAGTGCAGCATGACCTTGTACCACTAGTATTTCACTCATCACAAAATCTTCATTCATGAATTGTCTGACTGATTTTTTTTTTTTTTTTTTTTTTTTGCCATAGCACTGTTATTTGAAGGTGCCAACATAATTTTAAACATGTATCAAAGGCTACAAAGATAGCTTGACAGTATTTGGTCAAAATATGTTTACCTAAATCATATAAAATACACTCAAGGTAATTTTTAAATTATTCTTCAAATAAAAATGAATGAAAACATTTGTAGATAGCTTGTGGGCCCCCAAGAATTTGTCTGTAAGCCATAGACTTCTTATTTTCTACCAGTTTTCACCACTAGTTCTGCTTTTCTACTTTATGAGTGCATTAAGTCTATGGACATTCTACACTTCCTAATCAGGCAGTGTTTTCTTCTCTTCCAAGCTAGTTCAGATTCACAAATTGCAAGCTCATTAACAGTATTGAAAATACTTTTACCCACCCCCCCCCCTTACCTCTTCTTACCTTAAAGGGGGCGGGGAGGTAAAAGTATTTTTTGTTTGTTTGGTTGTTTTTTCATTTGTTTTTCACTTGATTGTCAGTGCCCTGACTGTGGCTGAACTCAACTTTCTATTTTCTCCAGGTGAGAGTTATTGGAGGAAGTCTCAACCGAGCAGGCAAAGTTCTGATGACAAATCTCAGATAGCTCCTAACACTCCCACGGATTCTATTCATTTTCCCAGATCAACTCATGCTTTGAACTTACTTTTTAAAAATGTCCTAATCTCCTGTAATCACCCTTGCCAAACACACAAGATCAACAGATTATTTTGTCACCTAAATTACAGATATTATAACAACATCAGAAAAAAAGCCAACTCCTTGTAAAAATAAATAAATAAAGCCCTCAAGTAAATAGACTTGGGAGACCAGAAGGGGGAACACTCATGCCCTGTGAAAGAAGAAAGACTCCTCTTCTTTCCTGGCAGAGACTCAGCCAATGAAAAGCCAAGGACCCTTTGTTTACTGTAGACTTCCCAACATCCTTTCCCTCTATAACAGTGTTCTCTTTCCCTTGCTGTGCGGGGACTTGCACATGATTCACCATGGTTGGAGACACAGAACTGCAATTTTCTCTAGATCCTGAATGAACCCATCTTTGGATGAGAAATATCTAGTAGTCTTTTTGTTTCAGGTCAACACCCTCCCATCTTCAATTCACAAAAACTACTTACACAAAAGCATTCCTACAGCTTCAATATCCTCTGCTCCTTTGTTTTTCTTCCATTAAAACAATGGTTGGCAAACTGGAGCCCATGGCCTGCTGCCTATTTTGAAAAATAATCTTATTGGAGCACAACAATGCCCATTCTTTTACCTATTGTTGCCATCCTAAAATGGCAAAGTTGAGTAGTTTTAGCAGTATCTGTTCCTCAAAGTCTAAAATATTTACACTCTACAGAAAAATTTTGTCAAATATCCATTAAAGCAACCAATGATTCTCGTTGGATTCTGAACTTTTAAAGTTTGCTTTAGACTTAATCTTCTTCAGTCTTCTCAAGAATTTTTGACTTTATAATATTCAGACTTTTTCTCCAGACTGGATCCTTCCTTTTGCCTTTTAACTATCCTCAAATATGTCTTATTAAAAAGGCAAAAAACAGGGACTTCCCTGGCAGTCCAGTGGTTAAGGCTTTGCCTTCCAAAGCAGGGGGCGTGGGTTCGATCCCTGGTCGGCGAGCTAAGATCCCACATGACTCGCGGCCGAAAAACCAATACATAAAAAAAAAGCAGTGTTGTAACAAATTCAATAAAGACTTTGAAAATAGTCTACATCAAAAAAATCTTAAACAAGGTGGTGGGGGGACAAAAACAATCTCCAATCAACTAATCCCTGGCTTTCATAATTACCTCCTCTCTTTTCAAGCCAACACTGTTCAAACTGTCTTTCTTCCTGCAGCCGTGTTATCACTTCCTATTAACTCCTCTGTTCAGTGTAACATGGGACTAATTTCCACCCTCTTCACTGAGCACCTGCAAACTGAACCTGAAGGGGTAATTGGGAAGAGGGGCTTCCATTAATGCTTTGCTTTTTTGCATATTTGGGAAAATCATTTGAATAAATTTAGAACAAAGTTCTGAGAAGAAAATAGATGGCAAGACAATGAAAGGAACCAAGGAGAGGGTGAGAAATTAGGTCACTACTCCAGTCTACAGTCAGTAGAAATGATATATTTTTATATATATTATATATATTTTTATACTATACATAATGTTTATGTCTTATATATTAACATATAAAGAATATACATATGTATAATATATAAGTTATATATATAAATGCCTGGCAAGGATATTGTTCAAACACTTTAAATAATGGGAGTGGTTGATAGACAAATAACTTCTAACAGCCATCATCTTCCTCAACTTGTCAACAAAGTTTTGAAGTCTGTGTGTGTGTGTGTGTGTGTGTGTGTGTGGAGAGAAAGAGAGAAGAAGGTTCAGTTCAGGATCAATGTAGTATGAGATGAGTATATCACCCTTGAAATCACTGCCAATCCATAATGGGTCAATTGCTGAAAAATAATCACCCCTATTTTTCAGTGATCTATAAGTTGGCTGATGGTTTGGCTAATCTGGACTGAGTCTGGTCCCAGTTAGCCTTGTTATTGTTTTTGGGTGTCAGGCTTGGTGGGAGCTGGCTGTTTGTGCTTCTTCTTAGCTGATGACTCAACTCTCCTCCTTGTGTCCCTAATATCCCTCAGCTGGCTGCTCTTGGCTTGCTCTCACAGTGAAGGCAGAGGGGTAAAGTAGAGAAGGAAAGTGTGCAAAGACTCTTGAGACCTAGACTCAGAAGTGTCATAGTAACTTCTGCCACATAATCTTGGTCAAAGCAAGTGAATTCTGTTAACTAGATCCCCCTCTTCATGAAAGAAACTGCAAAGCTATATTTTAAAGAATGTGGAAATAATAAGATGATTTTCAATCGACTAACACAACCTGGATTGGGAATTGTATCTACTGTTATTATTACCTTAACTTATACAAAAAATGGTGTCTTGTATTGGGTTTCCTATTGATGGTTCAAGAAAGCTCAGCTCTGCTCATGGCCAGGAAGTTGATAGCCTCAAATTATCTATGGTGGAAGTATTTAATCAAATGCTACAAATCAAGGCTTTGTTTGTTTTATTTACTTATTTATTTACTTTTTATATTGGGTTGTTAAATACTTATCAACATACTGCTGGGTTCATCCATCACCAAAAACCTACCATATATGGCATGGTACTTGGGAAATGTGAAACCAAAAAAAAAAAAAAAAAAAAAAAATGAAATTGGAGTTTGAAAAGTTAAAGATTGATGTAGTTAGGAAGTTGAAAAAATGGTAAACTGAAGCTTCTGAAACCTCTAGATACTGGTCAAGAGATTTCAAACCTGAAAATAATAGTGTGCACTGACTGCTATTGGTTATTACAAGATAGAGAGGAGCACAGAAAAGAGTTGGCTAGTTTTTGAACAATAATTGAAGAAAATAGTTTCCAGAGATGGAAGGTCTTAGGAGACTGGAATCACTACCTGTCTTGATCTATTAAACACGATGAGATAAAATTGAAAAATTCTTTTAGGGACAAAGATCCAGTAAAACTTCTCAATTGAAATAGGTGACTTAGCTTTGCAGCCCCCAGTTGTCCTAAGAGTGAAGTCCAATCTCTTTGTCATTAAATACTCTTCGTGTTATCCTTCCTTCTTTCCTTCTGGTGTTATTTTTTCCCTTTACCTTAACTTCAGTTCTTCCAAGCTGGTTTAAGTGGTCATTTATCACTTCTGAGACTTTGGACTCATAATCTTTCTCTTTGGAATATCACCTTTTCAATCCCTAAACTGCTAAAGCATAGTTATTCTGAGAACTGCACAGTTTTTCTCCAAAATTATTTTCTGACCTTCCATGCATGGTTTAGGTAAGCTTGTAACATTAGTGTATATTGAATAGTTGTCTTGAATGTTTTTCCCACTAATTGCAGAGTTCCATAAAGGCTGGGCTTGTACCAAATTTATTGTTAACTATAGTGCAGCATATGCACTAGATATTCGGTAAATAGCTGCTGAATTAAATAATTAAAGACAATGTATGTGAAAGTGTTTTCAAATATGTTATTATTTTCCCCTCATTTTAGAATAAGAAAAAAATCCAATATTAATTGTATTATGCCATCATTTTATAATATGAAAGGAAAAAAAGAAACACCAACAATTATCATTGTTATACGCAATTGACTGCAAACAGATTCAGATTTCAGAAATGTTAAAACATGAAGAAAATGGTTGTTTTAGAATCAAACTATTGTTATTTATGTCATGAGGATTTCCCCTCTCCTCTCCAAAAAAGGAAAAAAAAAAAAAAGAAAAGGAGTGAGCTTTATTCAACAAATGTAGAATCTAATTTTGTATGTTCCCCTTTCAAATAAAAGAAAAGCAGTTATGTTATTAGAAAGTATAAGTACATATAGCAACATTGATATGGAATATTTCAAATCAGAAGTATATCAAAGGTAGTGATATGCTATCTTTATAATCATTTATACATATGCAAATACATGAAGTGTATATTACAGTCAACTAATCTTAAGTAAATGTTCACATTTCAATGACATTTTAATGATGAACAGTTTGAATGTGTTGAATTTTGAATTCTCATATAATACACTACTTAAATTGCAATAGATAACAATTAGCAGCAGGTTTTTAAATGTGCATTATCAGGTAGTAATATTTTTTTCTCCTAAATGTATGAATTTGTTCTACTGCTTTATCATAATTGAGGTGAGGTGAGGAGAAAAGTTTTGCAGAAATACAAGTTCCCTGTGAGTAGCAGTAATTGAGTTGCCACTGTGAATCTTCCGCAGCAGACAACAAATCCATTGGAAATCTGTTTCCATAAAGTTAAGCAATGTTTGCTGTGATTTTCATATAAAATCCTTGCAACGTCCAGCTGCTACCTTTTTATTTAATTGTATAATTTGTCTCATAATGAGTTTGTGCACATTTTCCACCAAATGTCAATTCTAAAAGCAGTGCTCTGAGGTATCAACCATAGTGCAAGTCCCATTAGTTTTCAGGCTTTTATTTGCCACACAAAGTTCAAGTTGAAGGAAAAAGAAGTGTGGCTACATGATGGGATAACAGTATTCATAAAGTATCTATATTTTATATCACATTCCAAATGATTCTGCAGAGATTTTTACCATTTGTCATTCTATGGAAATTAAAGAAAATTTCAACACAGAATACTGGTGTTATTTTGTCCATTCTGCCAAGAAATATACTACAGCCACAAAAGAGGTAAAAATTGTTAATTTGTGAATATTTTTATACAAAGGAATCTGAGAATACAAAGATTTTTTGAGCATTTTAAAATTAATGTTGAGCATTTTTTGATCTTTAAAGTTAGTTTTTTTCTTTTAGTAATAGAATATGCGTATTTGTTTTTCTGGAATCTATTTCAAATAATTCTAATACACACATAGAAACACAAAACACACCTACCCAAACAAATACACAGACTCACATAGACACACCAACACACACAGATACACACACTGATTTAAATACATGTTATACAAACAAAATGAAATGATGCTCTAAATAATGTAAAATGTGAATTTGACTTCCAAAGGTAATTGTGAATGTACAAATAGTCTAAAAGACACTAATTGTTTGCAAAAAAAAATCCTTCAGGAAAATTCTTACATTAATTTAATACTTAAAAATTCATGTCTTTACATTTTTCATATTTGATGATAATTTCTGGTCCAAATTGCCTCTTTTGAATTCCTTGTTTTTTTTACATATCTAAGATTATGAGCTATGAGCAATCACTACATATATGTTTATCTCTAAGTGTAAATGTAGCACTTTGTTAAATTTAGTATAGGTGTAAGTACAGGATAGGGTCTTTGAAGTGCAGAAGGTGTTAAAACAGTAAGGCGACAGGTCATACTGGTCAGATTCCAAAATTTGTGCAGTTGCGATTACATAATACATGGGACTGTGCTTTTAAGTAAAATCACTATGTATGCAAAATAGCTTTTCAGCCCAGAGTGGAGAGGTTTAATCTGGAACAGTGTACTATGTCAGGTTCCATTTGATGCCGTGTCCACCAAACTGCCTGAAGTGATACGTTGCCTATTTTAATTGGAATGAAGCAATACATTATCAAGTATAGAAGAATTCTTTATTAGATGTTAATTCAGGGTTTTAAGACATCTGATTAAATCATGTTTAGCAAAGAGTGGAACTATGTAGAGCAGATAACAAATTCCCTATAGCAGGGGACACTGATTATAAAGGAAATTTGTACAGACTTAGTTAAAATAAACTATAAATGAAAATTAAAAATTTAAAACAGAAAAGAGACAGCACTGGAGGTGATCAATTTTGCTTACAGAGTAGTTTTTGTTCAGGTTTATTTTTTCAAATAGACTAATAAGGCAGGATTATAATAAACTGCAAAACTCATAGTCTTTATGTTTATGTAGATATTTTTAGATAAAAGTTTGAACAATCAAGCAAAGCATAAACAAATATAGATGATTGGGAAAAACACTTCAATTTTAGTACATAAAGCAGTCAACCATAAATATATTCTTTTCATGAGAACACATTTTCAATTTTCAGTATGATTATCTGGAATAATTTTTATTGTATCACATATGAATTAAAAAATAATCATCTGAAATCTGTGAAGAAGTATATTAATTTAAAATAGACTAAACTCAACTCACAATCTAGCTGTATGTTAGTGAAGAAATCTATATGGAATGTATATATAATCATAAAAGTTTAAGTTTGACACTTTTAAGATGTATGCAAATGAAGACATTTATTGGAAACAGAATGATTGATACTGTAAAATGACACCTGATCTAGACGACCTAAATGTGGCCGAAATAAAGGACATTTGATTAGTGCCATCAGAACAGCGGTTTCCTCATTGGGATAATACTCCAGAATTACTTCCCCTGGGGAAGCTACATTTTGCCGAGAACAGAAGGAATCAGAGAAAAGAAAATTCGTTTTCTTCTTTTCTTTAATACCATCCCACAAGATGCCAACTAAAAAGGAAATTTGAGTTTTTGGCATCTTGAATTTTTTTTTCCTTTTTCTCTCTTAGAGGACAACTTATTAACCCTTAGTATTCAAGGAACATGGGTAATTATAATAGTTGCTAACTTAGCAATGCTATAGGTGAAAATGCTTCCCTGTAAAATGAGACCAGAAAGACAATGTCTATATTTCTTCTTTGGGAATATGCACTCACTGAATAACAGTACAGAAGTCCTCTGAAAAGAATCCTATTTCCAGTATTCTAAGATTGTCTTTAGAAATATTAATAATGTAGAGAATGAACAAAATACAGTACAGTATGGAAAACAGATTTAGTTTTTGCCAAACACTATTTTCCAATATGTAAGGTGTTTTATTCTTTCCCCAAACCTTGAATATATCTAGGATAGGCTCTACATTTGTTTGGTTATTTTTACATTTTAGCTATAAGGATGATCTAATTTTGTCCATGTCAATCTGTCTAGAAATGCTATGCCACATCCGGTTAAAAGTAGTTTCCATTCCACCAGACTCAGGGACTAGCAGAGGGGTTGTGTAAATAGTAAACAAATTTAATACTGTAAATCATTATATATGTATAATGGTGCCATATGCATATATAAAGCCTCCATTTTGCCTTACTTAATTGGTCCAAAATTGTTTACACAAACTCAATAAACTTTCAAAGAAAACATTGCAAGCAAATATCATTTATCAACAAAATGATATTTGGCCAAGATGAGATTTAGCATTAACACACGGCAGACTAGCATCTCTCTCATATGTTGCCATAGAAAGAACAATGTTGTACATAGCTAAAATTCTGAGCTTTAGCTATATTATTTAGAAGATGGGACAGTTGGACTTTCTTTGTAATCTTGAAAGTTCCTTAAAAACACTTACTTTTTAAATGATATATAGTTTGTTTCCATTATAATTTATTTTATTTTTTTAGTGTTTTTTTTAAATTTTATTAAAGTATAGTTCATTTACAATGTTGTATTAGTTTCAGGTGTACAGCAAAGTGATTCAGTTATACATATACATATATTCATGCTTCTTTAGATTCTTTTCTCATATAGGTTATCACAGAATATTGAGTAGAGTTCCCTGTGCTATACAGTAGGTCCTTGTTGGTTATCTATCTTATAAATAGTCGTGTGTATATGTTCATCCCAAGCTCCTGATTTATCCCTCCTCCCCAAGTTTCTGCTTTGATAAGCATAAGTTTGTTTTCAATATCTGTTAAGTCTGTTTCTGTTTTGTAAATGAGTTCATTTGTACCTTTTTGTTTAGATTCCGCATATAAGTGATATCATATGATATTTGTCTTTCTCTGTCTGACTTACTTCACTCAGTAAGACCATCTCTAGGTCCATCCGTGTTGCTGCAAATGGCATTATTTTGTTCTTATTTATGGCTGAGTAATATTCCACTGTATGTATGTACCACATCTTCTTTATCCATTCCTCTGTTGATGGACATTTAGTTTGCTTCCATGTTGTGGCTATTGTAACTAGTGCTGCAATTAATATTGGGGTGCATGTGTCTTATTGAATTATGGCTTTCTCAGGGTATATGCCCACGAGTGGAATTGCTGGATCATATATGGTAGTTCTATTTTTAGTTTTTTAAGGAACCTCCATGTTGTTTTCCATAGTGGTTTACCAATTTACATTCCCACCAACAGTGTAGGAGTGTTCCCTTTTCTCCACACCCTCTCCAGCATTTATTGTTTGTAGACTTTTTGATGATGGCCATTCTGATTGGTGTGAGGTGATACTTCATTGTAGATTTGATTTTCATTTCTCTGATAATTAATAATGTTGAGCATCTTTTCATGTGCTTTTTGGCCATCTGTATGCCTTCTTTGAAGAAATGTCTATTTAGATCTTCTGCCATTTTTTTGATTGGATTGTTTGGTTTCTTTTGACACAGAGCTGAATGAGATGTTTTTTGTATTTTGGAAATTAATCCTTTGTCTGTTGTTTCATTTGCAAATATTTTCTCCCATTCTAAGGGTTGTCTTTTTGTCTTGTTTATGGTTTCCTTTGCTGTGCAAAAGCTTTTAAGTTTAATTAAGTTCCATTTGTTTATTTTGTTTTTATTTCCATTACTCTACAAGGTGGGTCAAAAAAGATCTTGCTGTGGTTTATGTCATAGAGTGTTCTGGCTATGTTTTCCTCTAAGAGTTTTATAGTGTCTGGTCTTATATTTAGGTCTTTAATCCATTTGGAGTTTATTTTTGTGTATGGTGTTAAGTGGTGTTCTAATTTCATTCTTTTATATATAGCTGTCCAATTTTCCCAGTACTGCTTATTGAAGAGACTGTCTTTTCACCATTGTATATTCTTGCCTCCTTTGTCTTAGGTTAATTGGCCCATAGCTGTGTGGGTTGAATTCTGGGCTTTCTATCCTGTTCCACTGATCTATATTCTATTTTTGTGCTAGTACCATATTGTTTTGATGACTGTAGCTTTGTAATATAGTCTGAAGTTAGGGCGTCTGGTACCTCCCACTCCATTTTTGTTTCTCAGAATTGTTTTGTGTGTTTCCATATAAATTTTAAATGTTTTCGTTCTAGTACTGTGAAATTTTAAAATTTTTCGTTACTGCCACTGGTAATTTGATAGGGATTGTATTGAGTCTGTAGATTGCCTTGGGTCATATAGTTATTTTGACAATAACTGATTCTTCCAATCCAAGAGCATGGTATATCTTTCCATCTGTTTGTGTCATCTTTGATTTCTTTCATCAAAGAAAATCCTAAGGATGCTACCAGAAAACTACTGGAGCTCATCAATGAATCTGGTAAAGTTGCAGGATACAAAATTAATACACAGAAATCTCTTGCATTCCTATACACTAACGATGAAAGAGCAGAAACAGAAATTAAGGACACAATCCCATTTACCATGGCATCAAAAAGAATAAAATACCTAGGAATAAACCTACCTAAGGAGACAAAATACCTGTACTCTGAAAACTACAATTTATTTTAAATAATTATGTTTCTACCACATATTAAGTTTACTTTTTATCATAATATATTTCAAAACTTTCCCTGTATTTAACCCTAGCAGTTGAGAACACTGCTTACTTTTAATTGTCTCTCATTACTGCTTTGCTGTTTTTCCCTGATTTTGAGTTAATGCAACTGATGAAATGACAAAAGAACCAAATGTTTTCAACACAAAGAAGTTCTTGAAATTTCTTCCAATAATCAGTATTCCCCAGGTTTCTGCTCTATTCGTAGTGACATTGATAGAACATCTCCCATGACCTGACTCTACCACCTGACTGCCAGAGAGAGAATATTAGCAACACAGGTTTATTTTCCTCCAAAGGTGTTCTTGACAATGAATAATGTCAACTTCATTGAAAATGATAATGCACGTACTTAAAACTAGGAAATAAAGTGACTGACAACGATTACCCTTTAATTAAACTTTAAGATCTAGTGACAAATTTGATGGGAATCAATACAATAGAAAAATCTTTCTTGATACAGTTACCCCACTTTGCTGTAATTATATTGTATTTATAACTTGCCTGTTTATATACTGTTAGGATTGTGTGGGATGGTTTTGCCTGAATTTCAATGAGGATTTTTTTTTAGTTTCCATTTTTAAGATCTTTGCATCAGCATCTGGCTCATAGTATACTGATTCTAAGAATAAGAGTTTCACCATATGAGAAACTATCTGAGTTGATATTAAGGAATGTGCCTATAGTTACCTCTGGTAATGCATAACCAATTTAAATGAAGTGTATTATCAGAACCAAGTCAGCACACTATAATTTAAAACAGAAAATGAACAATAAATGTCTATGATTAAGATGAAACTAGAGAATAAAAAAAAAGTCATTATTCTTGGTTGATAGTTTTGTGCCTTTCTACTTTTCATTTAATGAGATCTAAAATATGAACCTACATTTAAGAATATTTGAGATAAAATGGATTTGCATAACTAGTCAGGACAAATAGGAAAACTACATGCATTCCTGATCGTTTTTTAATTCAAACAACATGAATATATTGTAATTAAAATATGCAGATTAATAGATTTTTGTATTGTAGCTACTGCAAGTAAAATAAAAGCCAAAATAAATCTAGTGGTTGCATATCCTAAATGAACCTGTACAATAGTCCTAATTAATAGTAGGCAATAGACAAGTTTTAAGTCGAAATTTGAATGCTTTCTGTGCAGTAATACAGCTAACAGGAAGTATAAGTCCTTATTTGGTGGCTATGTTATCAGAAATTAAGTCCCATTCCTTCTCTTTATAGGATTAGAATAGCGGTGCACTTGGTCAGACAAATTCTATTCAAAATCTCTATTCCAGCCATTCAGTTTAATTTACATTAAAACAATGTTTAAGACAATCGAATTAGGAAGTCTGTGGTTCAGCTGTCTTTTGATTGTCTTCTCAATCAAGGAAATTAGAGTGACTTAATGTAAAGATAAAACTATCAAAACAAAATTAACCCTGGAATGTCAATTTATTGTCTTATGTACAAGGTCTCTATTAGGGTCTCCATTTAAGAGTTTCTTCTTTATTTCATTTGTTTTTAATTTACTCAAATAATGTTCTTCAAATACATTTTCTTTTAAATATTAGACATCTAAAACCACATAATATTTAGCTCTGTTAGTGTACTTTTTTACGATGCATTGGATTTGTACTATGATTTTCCAATAGATAGAAACTAAAAAATATCAACACCACATGTAATTTATTTTATATGCAATTATCATACTAAATAAAGCACAAAGAATGATTTACACACTTATAGTTTCAGAAATAACATTTCTAAAATTTATTTGCAAATGTTTTTTCCCCTCTTTTGGGTCATTATATATTTTTCTTCCTAATACAACTTTTTGGTTAGAGAGAAACACATATGTCACACCCATGCTTCTACAGTTGTATGATTTTTCCATTCTTCTGGACTGAGACTCCAGAAGACTTTCCAGATTTTCTATGCCCCCACCCCTACCAATCTTCTCCAAGATACAAGTTTGGCAGAAGAACTTCAGCATATAATTGCAGTTCTTCCAATATTTTTTTTTGAATCATCTTTATATTCTAGTCCACTCAGAACATAAATGTTGCTTTTGTGCAGAACTAATCATAATTTGACAGATTTTAACAACTCATTTACCTGAGGATCTACAGACATATTCTTCCATTAGTTTCATCAGTATAAACATAGTATTTTGTTTTCATTGACCTGTCTCTTCTTTATTATTTCTTATAGCTTTTAGGTTATTCTATTAGCTTCTGTCATTTAAAAATTTCCTGTCCTGCATGGTTTTGAGAGTTACCCACCTCCATATTCATTGCTATGATTTGTAAGTTTTAAGTCTTACTGATGTCTGTCAATTTTTATAGCTAAAAGTATTACAAACATATTTTTTAAATTTTGCTAGTGATATAAACAGATATTCTAACAGACTGTATTAACAAAATAATTATTTGACTGTTATATACATACATGTAATTTCTTTTATTGTGTACTATTATATAATGTTATTTTGGGATTTCTTGACTCTGGTTGTTCAACATGTTCAGCTTTTTAGCTAATCCCTGATCATTTAAATTATATTTTGTAATATTCTCTAATATATGAAAAATCCAGTCTATGTTTACTTTTTTAAAATAATATTGTCAAGTGTTAAAATATTTTAACTTATTTTTCTGTATAAACTTTAAAATGGTCAGTTGAATTCAATAATGTATTTGTTTTTCTTTTTTAGTTTCCTTCCTGCTTTTTTCTTTATTTCTTTCCTTTCTGCTTTCTTTCATTTTTAAAAACACTGATTGCCTGCCTATAATATCCCACGCACTTATGTAGGCAACTGAGATACAATGATAAAAAGATATGAAGCCTCTGCCGGGACTCCCTTGGTGGTCCAGTGGCTAAGACTCCGTACTCCCAACGCAGGGGGCGTAAGTTCCCTCCTCGGTTGGGGACCTATATCCTGCATGCATGCTGCAACTAAACATCCCGAGTGCCGCAACAATGATCACACGTGCCGCAACTAAGACCCAGAGCAGCCAAAATAAATAAATAAATAAATAAACAATAAATAAAAAAAAAAAAAAAAAAAAAAACCTGCCTTCTAGGAGCTTTATTTCTAGTAGCAAAGGAAAGTCAGTTGGGGTAGATTATGGAGGGTATTGAAAGCCTGAAACTTGACTGCATTCAAGACCGTGAAGGTCAATGAATCACTTGTGGAGTACATCAAAACCAAGCTCATTGTATTTAAAGTCTTTGGGCATTATTAGCTCTACTCCATCTGCAAGGACCTGAGCTTAAGCATCCACCTCAGCCATCCTGATGATTCTTCCCTGCACCCATGTCACTTTCCATGCCAGTTCCAGCCACCAAGTTAAACATGCTGAGCAAAACCAGCCTTAACCAGAGCATGAGCATGTATGTACTTCTCACTTGGTTTGAGATCAGAGAACTGGAGCCTACTGGAAAGTATATCCCATCTGTGGTTGACCGTACAACAGGCTTGCCCTGCTAAAGGGCAATTTTTGCTTTACCAGGGCATCCAGCAAAAGATCATAGTGACCATTACCTAAGAGAAGGGGCATGAGCTCCATTGGAAAGACATTACTGAGCTGATGGCAGGCAGGATTAGAAATAAGGCTGAGGTGGATAAAGCTGCAGTTGATGCCATCCTCTCCCAAAATGTTATCTCTTCCAAGCACCTGAAGTCTTCCCACAACTCTAGCAGGTGGGGTACCCTAAAAAGTGTGTTGAGTCAGCCCTATGAAGGTTATTACACCATCGGATTCCTTGTTCAATAATGACTCCTGTTCAGATGAAGAAACTAATTCCCTTCTCACTTCGAAAACCCCTGCTACACTGCTCTCCATAAATAAATACATATGTAATTGGGACAGAAACATAGAGGAAGGCATACAAATATTTGAGACATTTAATCCTCACAAACCAATGAGGTGGGTATTATTATCCCCATTTAACAGTCAAGCAAACTGATCCTCAGAGATATGGAAGCTAAGAATAACTGGCCCGAGGTCAACAGCTAGTGAGGGACACAGCTAGGATGTGAACATGGATTTCAGAGACCCAAGATTTTGCTCCAAACCGTGACACTGAAGGGGTCCCCCACTTAGCCCAACTCACCAGCTCCAGAATCATAGAAAGAGATAAAACGTAGTGATAGGGCCAACACACGTACCAGCAAAGAGTACTGCTAAAGATGTAAGGGTCGGACAGCACCTCTGTGGTTGTCTTTTGTACACGTGCCCTGGGAATTTTCAATATAAATCTGCTAAGAAGAAGGGGAAAAGGAATTTTAAAGTAAGTCAAAACATTCAGAAGCAATTGGCCGTGCTCTCTGCCTTCCAAAGCAATTTCTTTACTGTCCAACCAATCAATAAATGTTTAATAAGGTCTAACACTGTACTAGGTACATAGTATCAAAGATAAATACAATGATATGAGGCACAGTCTCTGCCAGTTTGAGGTGCACAATCTAAATATTTCTCAAGAATTATTCCATGGTTAAAAACCAAATCTGGACATAGTTGCAAATATCTTAATGAGCATTCTTTAAAATCAATATTTTAATTGATTTAAAATTATATCCCACATTTATCAGAGTATGAAATTTATATCCCACACTTATCAGAGTGTGAAATTTCTTCTTAGTAATATTAACTTTGCTGTTATAAATTAAAAGTTACTTTTGTTAAAATTCTCCTCTTCTTCCTCCTTTATTTTGAATAAAGATGTTTTGGAAAAGGAATTTTTGAACATTAGGAGGTAGAAGCTCTTAGGTACAAATTTGGCCAACAGCTGTCTGAGAAAAAGATCTCTAGACCACTGAGTGAACTTTGCTCATCTCCAGGTTATTTTGACTACTATTGGGTTGGCCAAAAATTTCATTGGCCAGCATGTTCTATTCTCTTTCTTGAATGGGTTCATTTTGGCTATTCTGGATTATTGTGTCTTGTGTCTGAGGAGAGTTAGGTAACTTGTATTTTCACTTGTTAGCCACCTAAATTAGGAGAAACTTCATCTGGAACTGAAGTATATTAAAAATCCCTGGACTTTGAGCCTCATATTAGGATTGGAAGAGGTTTTGGGGATTAATTCCCTGCAGAGGGGAAGAGTTATATTTTCATTTGGGAGAGAAATGAATATTTAAGACTAAGAAAGCAGACTGTGCCAAATCAGGGGTTATTTTCCAATCATTTTCTCCTTCCCCTGTAAGACTATTTTATGTTCTATCTTTGCCATGTCCCATTGTCAGGCCTGGTTATGTGTTTTTCTTTTCTTGGTGGATTATACATATGTAGTCTTCGATGTGCCTCTGTAGATTGATACAACCTCTTTTTCTTGTAGATTATACATATGTTTTAAGTATTCAATGTGCCTCTGTAGATTGATACAACCTCTTCTTCTTGTCTTCAGCCATCAAAAGGGGTTTGCTTCTTTCACCTGAAATTCAGAATATGAAGACATAAGGAGCAGGGCCAAATAGAGTCACTGCCAATTTGCAAATTCATGAGTGAAAGATAAGTGTGACTATAACCACAGAGTCTGTTACTACAAAAGCATCTTTCTTATAGACCACCCTGTATGATGAATTTTTGTTTGTTTTTTGCTGTCATATTAGCTTGTAACTTTTTGTTTGTTTGTTTTAGTTGTAGTTCTCACCCAGATTTATAATTACTTTATCCATTTGTGTATTTCTTATTTTAACTGTATCACCCACTAGGCCACTTGTTCAATGAAGACGTGGACTACTGTTCCCACTGTGATCCTAAAGCCTAAAACAGTTATGTAGCAGATCTGCAAAAGTTTTTGCCAAAGTAATCATGATTGAAAGAATCCTCTCTTTAACGCTGTTGTTTGTCATATACAAATACGTATGATTAATATACACAACTCAAGGAGAAGTTCACACTGTATTAAAACAAACTTGAATGTTAATGTTGCATTTTATTTCAATTTAGATGTGTTTAAATGTTATTTTCATATGTGGTTCAAGGTCTTTAACGGCAGTGGCCATGAATCACATATCTGATATCGTTTGTATTTCCACATCCAGATAATATTTTCACAGTTCAATTAATTTCTTTTTTACTTTGAAAATAAAGCTGGCTAGTCTCTCTGATACTGTATGCCTACAAATGTTTTTTACAGGATTTATTTTTTTTGATCATCCTCTCTGGTATGAAAGGGATACATCTCACTGAAGTGATTATCAACTGACATGAAGAAATATTACATCTGTTCTCTGAAGCATTTTCTTCATTGCTTCAGTTGTTTCTTCTTTATCATTCAGTGCCATTCTGAGTCTTTGGGGCTTCCAATCACTCCATTACAGAATTCTAAATACTTCCTTCACTAGGATTTTAGCCCCTGTAGAGAAACAAGCTGGTAAAATAAGGGCTGGATATGCTTTTCTATGATATAGAGCAATGATTTATGGACCACACCATGGCAGATTAAAATTTTTTATTTTATTTTATATATTTCCTAAGGGTGGAAATACAGTTTTTTTCTCCGATAGGATTCAGTTAAATATTCTCAAGTTTTCAAGTTAAACTGGTCTTATTCTTATAGATGCATATAATAATAGATACACATTATCTGAATAGTAAAATATACCACCATCCCTAAAATTTGTATATGTCTTTAGCATTTCTAGCTCTGCACACATTAGTTCATGTGGTCTCAACACCTCTATAAGATAGATACAAGTAGCACCATTTCAGAAATAAGAAAACAAAGGATTATAGAATTTAAGTTGGGTTTTTAAAATCAGGCAAGATAGATAGATAGATATAGAGAGAGAGAGATAGACAGATAGATAGATAGATAGATAGATAGATAGATAGATAGATAGATAAATAGATGGAATGTATATACAAGCTATAACCCAAATAGGGAATTACATATGAAAGTCAGTGATATTTTTAGGTCTCCTTGAGGTTCTAGTCACATTCTTTACTTTAGATAAATATTCATGGAAATCATTACAATAATCTTCTCTTAGTAATAGGAAAAGGAAAGCTCACATTTTAACTACGTAGAAAGATTCTGAACAATTTCTAAACGAATTATCTGAGTTAGACTATATTTCTATTCAACTCAAAAACTACCATATTTTCCCTTTTTATTCATCTCTGTTCAGTTGACCATGTATTTTATTTTTGTCTATGAAATACGTATGGTTGTAAGATACTATACCACTTCTGGGAAGAAGCCTGATGATCTATCATGTGGAGTACTGACAGTGTCTTCTTACTTCCACCTCTGTGATCGTGGAAACCTGAATTCACATTGAGTCCCATAAGCCTTGACCCTTACGAATTTCAATAAACTGCATCCCTGGATGACCTGTGATTGGCATGCAGAACAAGTGCTACATAAACGTTTCTCAAGCTACTAAATTTGGAGATTTCTTTATTTGTCATAGCACAATTCAGCCAATCAAATTTGACCGAGAACAATATTTTTAAAGTTGAGGTAAGTGTATATAAAATTTATGACCATCACAATAAATTCCCTAAATTTGAAGTGAAGCCATCATTTCAAAGATGGATGTGTTAAATCTGGACAGAGCTCACATTACACAGTTCCTTCTTAAGCTTGGTATTATTATGACACAGTGCTGGCACATAAAATATTGAAAATTAGTTTACATTTTTATTTATTTAGATTAAATTTAATTAAGTGTGCAGCTGTAATAGCTCATATTGCCTACATTATCAGGGTAAAATTTTAGGAAAGGGCTATTGATCTCAAGAATGGTAAAAATAGATTTAAAAATACATTGATTTAGGAAATAACCAAGTCACAGCCTAAGGACACTTCCTCATGCATGCTAAACGCATCTTCATGAATGCTTTCTAATTTGTCATTTACAAATTTAGAAGAAGTCTACATCCAAATTTTGGCCGAATGAAATAGAAGAAGTCTCCTTGTAAAAATCACTCAATGAATTATACTTTGCCAAAACAATATATATACACATAAACCTATTTGAAATAAAATTTATCTAAAAATATAAAATGCTCTAAATGAGATTCTCAACAGGTCTATTTAAATGGAAGTGTTATAAACTTTAGATATATAAATTAGTTTTCAAGGCTTCAATAGCTATTAATAATTTGTTTTAAAATAAAAATAGATTAGTACCATTCAAGAAAAAATCGAAAATGTTTCCCTAAAATCACAAACGTGCTCTATAAAATATACATAACTTTTGTTCATGAAATACATCAACATGTCCTCTCCATGATAAAAGGTAATCAATCATTTTTGCCAGGCTTTATCTTTGTAAATTTTCCCAAGTGAGTTTAGTCAATTGAAGAAAAATGAGTTATGTATTTACAAGTAACTCAAATTGACAAAACCTGTGTTGCTTAACAGTCCTCAATAAAAATAGTTGCAACCAAAGATATGAGACATTGTATCGCCTGTGGTGCCTCTGATCATTAACCTGTGGATGTTAGAAACAAATCAATATGACAGATGTGGTTTTTTTGACAGGAGACTAGAGAATTCTGAAAATGTAAACATTATTATTAAATCATGCTTTAGTATGAACATAGGAGAGGTAAATATTAACGAGCCTTTTGTGAATGGATGAATTTACTCTCGAACAGACTTCCCCTTCATAGTAAAAAGGCAGATTTATAGAAATAAAAAGTCTACACTATAGGCAAATACTTCCGAACTACAATTAAATCACATTAATATTGAACACAGCAATGTTAACTCCAGAGAGATTTTGAGCCATTGCATTAGCATTTAGGAAATGAGAAGTGTTTTCTAGTTTCTATGCTGGACTGTATTTCTCCCAGAAAGCAATGTCTCTGATAAGTGCTGTGGACATTTTAGTTTGCTCTTTTGCTTCTTTGAGACTGTCTAATATAAGCCCTTTTATCAAATGCTGCTGCATGTGATGCAGGATTCTGCTTTTTTTCTTTTAATCACAAAGTTTGAAAGTTTGATGATACTTTTTATCCTTTCCCAGCTAAAATGGACATACTGACAGACCATTGCACAGGTATTTTCAGGGGGTTCATGAAAATCCATGAAGTCCATCCTGGACTTTCTCATCATTAGAGAAATCCTGGATATGGTGGTTTCAACTGTTTTTCAAACCTGTTCAGGCAAATGGTTAATTGTTGGTCCGAAGTTTGCCTCCAGACCCAGGATGCTTGGAATGACTGGATTTCCATTCTTGCAGCACTGAGGTACAGATTATACAAGTTGAAAAAAGTACAAAATAATAACTGTCAGTTTTTACCTGGTTTTCAGAATTCTTCACAGGGACACTCCTGATTGAGGAGTTGCAGCTTCACTGGTAGGTATAGTCTTGGCACATGTGCCCAGGGGGGCACATGAAAAGCATGGTATATACAGAAGTCTAGAAGGGAGAGGTGACTTCCCTGAGTGGAAGTAGTCTACGCCTGCTTCAAGTTTCTCTTTTTGACAAGAGAGGAGAGAAGTAGAGTGAAGTGCCTAGGAAACTGTTCTTGACATGTTGTGGGACTTCCCAATACAACTTTTTTTTCTCTGAGTTGCTTTGCTTCCTTATATTGTCTAAATCTAACTAAACTGGTGTAAGGAAGATTCTCAATGAATCTTTTGGTCAATTCTAAATCTAGGCCCACGATGTCGATTTGATGGTCCTGTAGAAACTTTTAAATACAAGAATGCATGCTCTTTCAAATATGTTTGAAGTTCCCTAGACATGCCTTGCAATTTTTTATTTTTTTAAGTCCATGCGTATAGTATTATGGGTGCTTGCTTATATTTCTAAGATAGGTAAAATTACACTGCAGTACTGCATTAGAGTTGTATCTACTTGTTTCCAGATCCACATTCCATGATAATGAAACTGTTCAGTCCAGAAATCATGCTGAAATACTGAAAAGTAGCAGGGTTGGTTAAAGCCTGGATAAATCTGGTTCCCTTTTCCTGAAATCTGACCTACAATATAAAGGGGGCATGTACTGGCAGTGAGAGATGGAATGGAATAGTCTTGATATCTTGAGAGAACAAAGCAGCCTTTACGGGTTTGTGCAGAATATACTTTGGAAAATGCACAGCCCATCAATATGAAGGGTTGCGGGGGGGGGGCATTAAGTAAAGAGAGGACAATGAAGTTGGAGTGAAGGGAGAAATTGTACTTTCAGTAGAGGAATGTCAAGACTCATGAAAATGGGGAGAAGGAAGGGGAGAGATAGATGGAGAACAAGGGCTCAGCTATTTCCTAGAGATGCTTTCTTTTCCCTATGACTTTCCATAGGGCAAAGATTATAAAACATCTTTTACTCAACACTGCCTGAGTCTATCTCTGTTCTTGCAACTAGGGGGAAAAAAGTCTAACCAGAAGAAAAAGTGTCATTTTAAGAAATATTTTGTGTTTTGTGTTGGGTTTTTTAGAGTCCAAAACTGAGAAGCCCGAGTGAATTAAAATGGTATCCAAGGGAAATCATTTTAATAAGGCATCACTTATTAAAATGTTTTTCAAAAGAATACATACCTCCATGATCAACACTATGTTAACAGGTATAAACCTTTATTTTTAACTTAGGAAAGAGAACTCTGCTTTTTAATTTCTTTGCTTCCCGTTGAATCCTTGATTTCTTTCAATATATAAAAATGATTATACTTAATTGTAGTTATCTCTTTATGGATAATATTGTGATCATTTGATTATTTTCGATCTTTATAAATTGATGGTATGTTTCTCACAGACAGGATGATCTCATTTATTTTGGCGTGTGCAGAACAAATGGAAGATGCTTATTCAATATTTATTTAATAAATAAATAATTTGTTCTATTTGTAAATTTACTAACACATTTTTATATATTCTCATTTCCTAGAGGATTTATTTCAAAATATAGTAATTTTTACACTAATGGAAAAAAAAAATTGGTTATCATCCATAGAAACGTGGGTGTGAAGAAATGAAATGGGAAAGGAAACGTACCAGGAAATTATTTTTCTTTTCCATCCACTAGGAAACTTTGGCACTCATACTTACAATTCACTCTCCACAGGAGAATACATATTTTATTTCTTGTCTTTCTCCGCGTAGTTCAACAAACAATAGAGTTTGTGTCAATCACTTCTTAGTTGGAAACCTTTTTGAAAGTGTATGAGGAATATTTTCATAAATAAAAAAAAAAATCCGGCTAGCTTAACTACTCTATATGTTTATCTCAAGAAGTAATCTAGAAAATGCAACCTTTTTTAGTGTAATCAGTATTAATAGGTTTAACCTTTTCACTACTACAAAAGTTGAAGGAAATCAAGGAAAATGAGATCTTTTCAGATGATGATCTGGAAACAATACTTTTTTGGGGGGAGGAAGGATTGTGTTGATTGTTACACATCAGCAACTTATTTTGTAAATACTTAGTTAAAAAAGTGTTTGACCATTCAAAATAAGTCTTAATACAAATATAACTCTAATTAGCAATGTTCTACTTTATCGCTATGCTGATTTATATTATGCTAATTCTATTTTATTCTCTTCTATTTCACTATTCTATCATTATTATTTCCAAGCTTAATAAATTTGGTAATACTCTGTCTAAAAATCTGAAACAGCTAGAAGAACAAAACAAAAAAAACAAAAATAGGAAACAGGTAATAACATTGTTGAAGTTCAGGACCAATATATAATACTTTAAAATAAGATATAATTACCTTAAAATTAGTATAGAAGGTCATTAGGTACACAAGAATTGTGTGATAATTGTTTAAGCTTGGAGATTTGATTCCCCAATTACTCACAAAGAATGTACTTCTAAGTAATGTGAGTGTGAGTCCAGTGGTTTTGCATTCTTAATACTTATCTTTTCTCTGTTTCTCATATTTTCTCCCCAAGAGGGAAGCCAACACTTAATAATGTCTGTTTCTCAGATATGACACACATAAGTAGTTTGCTGGTAAATTTAACTGGCTTTAGGAAAGGAAAAGCATGTGTAGTGTTGGCCAATTTTCATCTTGTAAATACTCTCACTGTTAAAGGATGAATTGTGTCCCCTCCAAAGATATGCTGCAGTCCTTACCTCCAGTACCTCAGAAAGTGAACTTTTTTGGAGATAAAGTATTTGCAGAGGTAACCAAGTAAAAATGAGGTCAGTAGGGTGAACCCTAATTCAAAAACAATAGTGATTCTCAAGAGTGAGATTACTGAGTCTAACGTTTAGTAGATATATAATTTAACGAAACAGTGCTTGGTGGCTTTCCAAAATTACTTTAAAACTTGGACTCAGATGCAGATATGTACTCAGGGAGAACATCATGTCATGACTGAAATTATGTCGACACGAGCCTAAGAGCTACCAGAGGCTTGGAGAGAATGTCATAGGGAAAAGCAACTCTGACTCCATATTAGATCTGTTTCTTTTACTTTAACCTTTGTATTCTACTGCTTTTGCTTTGAGTTCAGGATATTACCTATAGCCTGAAATATACAGAATAGCCCATTTGCAAGGCTGTGACAGTTAAGGGTATAACACTTTGCATCAATATAGAGATAAAAAGTTGCAGAACAGACAATAACGTTTGTCTTGTTGGAGGTTTACAGGTCGTGACCTGACCTAGGTGGACAGCTGCAAGAACAAAGGATTCCTGCACTAAGTGTGCAACAACCCACCACGCCCCTCCCTCACCTGGTCTTTAGAAATGTTTTGCTGAAACCCTTCAGGGAGTTCTGAGTTTTGGGGGCACAAGCCAACCATCTCCTTGCATGACCCTGCAATAAACTTTTCTCTGCTCCAAAATCCGACATTTCCGTATTGTTTGGCTTCACTATGCACCATCTACATGAACTTGCGTTCAGTAACTGGAAGACTGGAAGGGCTGCTTCCCCAGCACCATTGGAGGAGGATGGCCATGGCAACTTCATCGCAGACTTCTAGCCTCTGGAACTGTGAGACCACAGATTTCTGTTGTTTAATCCTGTCAGTTTGTGCTATTTCATTACCACAGCCTTAGACAATGAATACACCCATTATGTCTGATTTCAGACTGCCAACATGGAATCTTGAAAATTTAACAATTCGCTCACTCTCACAAACCATTACGAGTCAGTTTCAGCACACTTTTAGACCATTACTATTACATGTTTTTTAATAGCAATTTTTATTTGTTTCACCTACTTCTTAAATATTCTTTTAAAATTTTCTTTTAAAAATGATGAGTCATAAAAAGAAAAAAAAAAAAAACACTGGATGAAAAATCATAGACTTTCTTAAAAAAGTTATATAAGTAGAACTTAAATGGTGTGTTTATCTGGTTAGACTGAGCTGTGGAAGAAGAGATCCAGGAAAAAAATTACTATATATTAGTAAACTATAGATTAAATGAAAAAAAGGTTGCAATCTAAAGAAAATTTTAAAAAATAACAGATCATAAACACATCATTCAATAAGTAGATCTGTGTTTATTGTTTAGCTTGGATCTTCTTCCCCATCTTTTAATTTTCAACTTTTAGTTATTTACTTTGCTTTAACTGTCAATTGTTTTTGCTTTTTTCCTTCTTGGAGACTATCCCTTTTGTATCACTTCATGTGTATAGATAAGCACATATGATACTTGAATATATAACATTCATGGATGTTACATATTCAAATATCACACATGCTGTGTTTTTAAAAAATCCTTAATGCCCACAGTTTGATGGATTAACTCCCCACTTTTATGATCAACATTAAGAACCCTGTGTATACAGTCAATTCCTTTATAGGTATTCTCAACAACACTAAAAGGACATAATATAATTATTTCACAAAGTACTATAATTATTTAACAGATAAGAAGACTGAGAAACAGAGAAGTTAAGTAAATTTTCCAAGGACAAACAAATAGCCAGTATTGGATTCCAGAATCTGCACTCAAAAAAAGCACAGTATGCTGTATCTCATTTTCATTACAAACCAGTAGATGTATTTCTTAAGATTTGATTCCTTGGAGTGAGATTACTGAGTATAATGTTTGGTGGATTTTCAGTTTAATGAAATAGTGCTAGATGGCTTTCCAAAATTACTTTATTGTTTTATGTTTCTTCCTCCTCTTCCCATATTGCCTCAAGAAGTCAGTTTGTTTGTTTGTTTTCAATTTCTGCCATTCTGGTATGTAATAAAGTATATCTCTTCATTTCATTAATTTTTTTTCTCAGACTTAGGAATATGGGCAACTTTCTCTAAATCATTAGATATTTGATTGATGTTATTCTGAATTTCTTGTTTAATCATTCACCCATTTTTTATTCAGTTTGCATATCTTATTAAATTCATCTTCATACACCTCATAAATATATTTTTCAATTCATTTTCTTTTTAATAGCTTTAGATATCTCTTGATGTACATTAAATATGTAATCAAAAGTTTATTTCATCTTTTACAGCTCCAGCTTTGGTCTATTCATTAAACATGTCACGTCCACAACTCAAAATATGGAAAGGAATATTACTAATAATTTTGAAACTCTCTGTTTGCCACTATCTGATTGCATTCACCCATATTCAGTAATAACCACTCCTTTGAATTGTCTATTAATCAGGCTTTAATTTTCCTCTTTACTTTTACAAAATATGTATCTATTCTTAAGCTTTATATTGTTTAATTTTGAATGTTGTGAAAATTCATATGGTTAAGTTTGTATGTTTCCCTGGTTAACTGCTATTTTCCAATTAAAATTTTGTGTGTGTTGTTACACTCAGTATTTTATGAATATCCACAAATTTATTGGTCTATTTAAATGACAAGTGATGGGATGATGTTCTTGGTTCAAGTGCTTTGTTCTCATAAACAAAGTTGCCATGTCTATTCTAAAACCTAGCATCTGTGTGCAATGTGCATCTTCATTTTACTAGATAAGGCCAAATTGTTATCTAAAATTATTGCTTTTCCCCTTCTGTGAAATTCCTGTTCATATCTTTTTCCAGCTCAAAATTTTCTCTTTAGCTTTGTGTGTGGTTTTTAAACTAGGCTGTCCCACAATTTTTTTTATTTTAAAAATTTTATTCAGTTCCCAAATATCTAATTCTATGTATGTATATTAATTTATTTTGATATTTTTCAAAATATTAATTACATTTAATTTAAATTCTTGTCTCTTTTTCTTTTACTATCTTTCCTTGGGCATTGCACTATCTCTGGATTTAGTTTGAAACAGCTTTTTTGGGGATTGGTTTTACTTAACTCTTTATTATTAATTGGATGTTCCTATTTTTTATTTGGTAATAGCTCCTAGCCTCTCTGTGGTGGTTGGATCTGACTGGGGGCGTCTTTCCCTGTTGATTCTTTCAGAGCGAAGGTGAATAACTCTCCTTCTGTATATAGTGGGTCCTCATCACTCGGGAAAAAAATGCCAGTCACTCCAATCCCAGAACTCATAATTCATTGAGCCTCTTTCTTTCTTGTTTTATTTTCCTAATATTTTTTGCTATCCATTCTTTAAAATTTAAGTCAAATCTCAATTTCTTCACGAAGCCTGATTATGCCAGCTAGTATAAACCTCTTCCACCACAGGTATTCAAAGTGCATAATCTCTCCCAACTTTTAGAACATACTACCTTTTATTCCTATGAATGTTTCTACTCTCAATGTTGTATTTTTCCATTTATTAAATATTCCTCCAACACTTAAAATTGTATCTCAAAATTTTCATTTTCAGTTATTTTGGTGTTGCTGGTGGTGGTAGTGATTTAATATGTAGGCAATACATCTCCACTTTGCCCTCTGTAAAATTTTGCATCACCTCCATAGGTACACAAAAGACAACATCTGTGGCTTCATGTTGAATTCCAACTCATGTTTTACTGATTTGGTATGCTGCTCCTCATAAATAATGAAAAATATTGTACAATTTAGGTCAAGTCCATTGAACTAGTGTTAAAAGAGAAACTGGAGCATATTAAAAATTTTAAGAGTTTATTTGGGAAAAATCTAGCAGTATTCATTCTAGCAGATAGAAAGGAACTCAGAGAGGTTGTACAAAATGAGAGTTTTATAAGCAGAAGGGAGCAGGGATAAGGAAGTTATACTAGGCAAAAGGGGGTGTTGATATGGCAAGGTTACTTTCTTTTAGAGGATGGCGTGGGTCTAATAGGCAGATTACCTAACTAGGGCTAATCAGGTGATTCCTGATTAACTGGTTTAAGATTCCATTGCTGGGAGAGCTGAAACTGTAATAAAGTCTCAATTTGTTGATGCAGGGGTTAGCATAAGCGACACCATTTGGGGCCTGTTGTTTTTAACAATAGAAAAGTTATATTTTTGGAGCACAGTTGCTGTAAGTACTTTCATATTCTTTCTAACTTCATTTTATTAAATATTTCATTTCTTTCTAACTATAAATTAAGATCGATTACCAAGGTGAAAACATTATGAATTCTAATTTTCAATGTAGGAAATTTAGAAAAGACTTTCTATAAAGAATAAAAAGTATTTAAAATTTAAAGGTAATTCAAAATACCTGGTTGAAAATGCACTTCTCCATTTTTTTCCTTTTTCAATTTTAGAGTTATTGTTTTATGCAATTAGAAAACTATGAATTTTTTGAAATAACTTTCAAATGGTGACAAATTTGCTTCTTAATCAGCCCAATGGTTTAATCCAATTTTCCATTTACTGAGTTGATTTTTAACTCAATATAAAATTCCTTAAATGTCAGCATATGATTAAATAATAATTTAAGTGAGAAGTGATTGCAAAATAACTTTTAGTTATTGGGAGAGATTTCTTTTTTCAAATTAGTGTCCTGAAAATAAGCCTTAGAAAGCAGAAGTGTGGGTTTAATGTCTTCAGGTATCTTATATATTATGTTCTCTTAATCTTCTTTTGATTACGTGAAAAACAAAATACAGTTTACAAATAAACATATGAACAATATATTATAGGAGATCTAGGCATAAAATAAACTAATCTACAGATTACCGAAAAGGAACACATTAGAACAAATTAATACTAAACAGAAATCAGAAAAGCTTGAGCTCATAGTTTTCCACATCATTAAGGATATCTCAAATAAAACAGTTGTGCTCTATCTTTCTGAGTATATGGTTGACTGACTTTTTTTTTTTTTAATATCTGTGTAGATGTGTTTTTTGATTATAAATCTTTGGAAGCTTTGGAGGAAGTAATAACCTGACTCCATCAGAGTCTCACTTCATTGCCCTCATTTCCTTTTGCTTGGCCTTAAGATGAGGGACTTAGACTTGGGTAGGAAATATTTTCATTTTTTTATATTATAGTTTCTCTTATCTTTAATGTCAGGAACTGATTTAATTTTTTTAAGGTGTCGTATTTGTCTGCTGGAGATGTTAGATAACATAAGTAAGGGCTCCATTCACAATTGAGAACTTAGTTTCTCTGTCTTGCAGCCTTCAGACATTGTAAATCCACATATTTCTCCACCATTATAACAGGTGAAATTTTGTCCAGGCTGTTTTTGGCTTTCCTTACAGAATTTTCACTCATTCCTGAATATCTCCTGGAAAGACCTCTGCTGGTCTTGCATATTAAAAAATATTTTTATTATTATGAGAGGAAAGGAATTGCATCTCCAGACAAATTGAAAAGAGTGCTCCCTCTGGCATGGCCCGTACAATAGAATTTAGGCCTAATGAATTGACCACTTTGACCAGACACTAAGCTGCACTTAACCACATGGACAAGTGACCCAGTCTTCTAAGTATTATTAATATTGTACTTAGCTTTGAGAAAAATTTTTGCTTCAGGCTGATTTTAAACTGGCTACTCTTTGGCCGGGGAGTGCTAGAGAAGGTCAATAAGTGAGTGACAATCTCCTTGATGGCTTTAGGAACCTGAGTAATGAGGAGTACCCGTCCCAATCACATGCTTACTGGACAAAAAAGAAAAAAAAACAAAAAAAACAAAAAGAAAGACAGGAAGAAAGAAAGAGAGAAACGCACTTTGACATATTGATTTTGGGGAAGACTATGGCTTTTGATTTAAGGAAGATAAATTGTATTGCTTCTACCACTGCTTAGCAGACAACTGTCGAGCTGCAAATCTCCTCCTTCGTCCATCTTTAAATTCAGTAGACAGAGACCATAGTGCAGAATACCTTACATTTTCCCCTCTTGACCTACCTTACCTTACTCCCTCCCCCTTCTTCATTCTGCTTTTTGCCCAGGGTGTCTGACCTGTATGCACTGTGTTGTCTTCTAGTTTCTGATTGTGTTTGGCCAAAGGGTAACCAAAGCAGGGAATGAAGCCAGGCTGTTTTTTCCCAGCTTGGGTTTCCTATTGCCTCCAGCTGGCTGAGGCTCAACCCAAGTTCAAATTGACTCTTACTACATGTCTCTCCCTTCCCTTCAATACCAGGGATTCTTATGTCTACAATTGTATAAATAGTGCTTGTTTTGCAAAATGATTCAGTAATTATTTGGAATACCATGTATACATACATGACTAAGACTCTGGTACGTATTTTTGGAAATTTCACAATATAATTTCATAATGTAATATTATAATCAAAACATTATAATATCCATTTAGGTATTGGGATATGCAATATAAAATATATATTTTTCAATTACTAAACAGAGGAGATGGGAAGCAAACACTGAAGTGAAGCGAGAGAAATTTTTAAAGCAGTGAGAAATTCACTTTTGATTCTCTAATTTGTATGATTTCCTCCTATTCAATAATGTTGTTAGGTGATATTTTAGGTTCAATAGACATGAAAATCATTTGATATTTGAATGATGAGTAAATCCTTTTCTACCTTAAGAAAAAATGAGTGCTCCTTTATGCAATACATAAAATATTGGCTGAGATTATGTATATTGTTAATATAGTTGATAATTGGTCATCTGATACGGATCTATGACCACTGGAGAACTTTGAACCATTGGGTCTTTTAGATGTATAATAACCTTAAAATATAGTCTTATATTTAATTTATTGGAAAAAACTACAGTCATTTAGAGCTGCCTGAGTTGGGCATTAATGTCAGATTTTTATGTATTATAAATTATTCCAAATTAGATATGAAATAGTACATGGCCCAGAGGTCAATTGAAAATCTGTATTCACTAAGTCTACATTTTACATGCATTTTATACATAGATTTTATATTTTATAAAATATAAAATTTTATTTTATACCTTTTACAGCATGGCTATTTGGAAGGTACTCCCTTTAAGTTGTATGAAATTGACAGTCAACATTCTGAATTTTACTCCAAATTTCCAAGCTACACTTTTAAATATAATTCCTGACATTCCTCACTTCTTTATAAATATATACTGTACATGATTTATAGAGGCAAGCATGTAAGCAGCAAATTTTGCACTTTCTTCTTTTAGTACTTTTTGAGATCTTTGTTCTTTAGAAAATTTAGTCTACTGGGTATGAGATGTATATCAATAAATATTTACAATAATGTCTGCTCTGTGCTAAAATAGAGGTGAAAATCCTAAGGGAACATACACTAAGAAGCAGTAAATTAACAGCATTAAAAATAAAGTTTACAGAACAAAACTCCAAAAGTGAACTCAGGAACTGAAGCTTGGATTACTTGAAACTATTGGCTGATGACTCAAAATCTACCAGATGTAATACAAAATAGAAATTATACCTTATCTTTAACCTGAAGTAACTAAGAGGTATTTCACTAGATTTGCACCCCCAATAAGTATTGGAAAAATGGTATGGTAATCCACTTCTGCCTGAACAAAGTCTTAAAGAATGAACTGAAATTTCGTGCTGAACGGAACAGTGATGAATATTTATGTCACAGTAAACCTCATGAGCAAAAACATAGGAAGATGGAACCGCACACTCTTTTTGGATAATTTCAAGTAAAATAAATTTTACCAGTGTGTGCATTGCAAAGGGAGGAGCAAGGAGGAAATTAGTATCAAATCAAAAAATAAGGAATGTTCTGTGTAAACTATAATATGCTACGTATATGTTATTTATTTTGATTATTTATGTCAAAGCATTACTGTAAAGATTAAATCACATAGTATAAACTATTTCCCTTTGATCTTAGTTTGCATTTGTATAGAGATTATACAATATAGACAATGTGCCCATCCAGGAAGTAGGAATAATGAGTTGTAAATTATATTTTACATCCTTATGGAAATTTCTAATCATGATAATTAAAACTTTAAGACAATTCAGTATGTTTTTCATCTGACTGGAAATAGAAACAAGGTCCAACAATGTTTATATTTTATATAATGATTATGTTTTCACTCAAAATTAATCATTATTTAAATACAATTTTGTGGGCTTCCCTGGTGGCGCAGTGGTTGAGAATCTGCCTGCCAATGCAGGGGACACGGGTTCGAACGCTGGTCAGGGAAGATCCCACATGTGGCGGAGCAACTAAGACCGTACACCATATCTACTGAGCCTGCGCTCTAGAGCCCGTGTGCCACAGCTGCTGAAACCCATGCGCCTAGAGCCTGTGCTCCGCAACAAGAGAAGCCACTGCAATGAGAAGCCCACGCACCGCAACAGAGTGGCCCCGCTCGCCGCAACTAGAGAAAGCCCGCATGCAGCAACGAAGACTCAACGCGGCCAAAAATAAAATTAATTAATTAATTAATTTAAAAAATAAATAAATACAATTTTGTATTTTTCAACATGACACAAGAAGTAGAATTTTCATATATATCAAAATTTTCTGATAAATAAACTCTAATCATTTAGTTCATAAGAGTATATGAGGTAAAGTTCTTAGCTGCAAGCAATGGAAATTTACTCAGCTTAACTTGTTTGGAAAAATAATTGGATAGAAAAATCCCAGGTATTTTACAGAGTTGAAAGAAAGAATGGAGAGCCAGGATTAGCAAAAAGCAACACCAGGCCCTTCAAAGGGCTATAAGGGCTATAAGGGCTATGCATAAAAAATTACTCAACAATCCCACTAGGGAGCCTCAACCACAAGTAATGAACTTCTGTTTTATTTGCTTCATCATTGAATCATGTATCTCAAGAATGAAAATCCCAGGAGAATGAGTCAGATTGATCTAATGTAGTTCTCTCACCCCTTGTCTACATAAAGGCACAAATACTTTACTCAAAGGGAAAGAGATAATTCCTTAGAAGGAAATCAGGGTACTCTTTTCAAAATATAGGCAATGGATACTGGGTCATCAATATACAGAAAAGTTTCACTACATGGAAAATGAACTTGAATCCTCTTCTTTAAACTAAGAACTAGCCAATTAAATATGAAATAGGAGAACTAAGAATAGTTCTTAGTTCAATAGAAAAACTAAGCTCATTAAATATGTAAACCTCAACTCTTAATGTAATAATAACCTTGAAGATAAGGGACAAATTTAGAAGAAGGTTCTTTAGTGATAATGAATTGAGGTTAGAAGAGGAACATGATAAATATCGAAAACCTGTTCAAGACATGAGCAGGTAGGTCTGAAAAGCCACATATTGATTGCATCTATAATTCTCTTATGGTACTGAGAATTAGAATCCTAACCCTTTAGGCTGGGAAAAATGGTTGATACCACGCAATGGTATCATGATACCATGCAGTAAATCATGTGCATTGCATGGAGAAAATGCCCAGATTATGAAAGCCATCTACCATGGGTATAAGAGAAGAGGTTATGGGAACAAAGATGGGAAAATTAATTCTGGGCTTTTGTTACCATTTCTGTTTTCCCTTTTATTCATGTACACAGTAAAAATATTGAACTTCTTTTTAAATTACCCAATTAAATGATTTAATTAAAACATACAGATATTCAGACAAATCTTATATCTGGTCCTCAGACAAGCTATGGTAAACTATAAAAAGGGCCACAAATTTGTTATGTGCTCGCATCCAAGCCTTTGTAATATGATGTTGCAGATTCCCTCCTCACGAGATGGAATCTGTTTCTATACCCATTGAATCTGGGTATGACTTACTTTGGCCAAAGAGATAGTAGCAGACCTGAAGCAAGCAGAGGTTTGGAAAACGCTTTCGTATTGGGTATTTTTATTTTTTGCTCTTGGAACCTGTTGCCAAAATGTGAACAACACGGCTACCCTGCTGGATGATGAGAGAGACACAGCCTAGTTGTACCTGCCACCTCAACCAACAGTCAGCCAACATCTGGAAACACAGCTGCTTCATTAACCATCAGTTGAACACAAATGCATGATTGAACCTAGCTAAGCCATCAACTGATTCTGGCCCTAACTGCCAACAAGGAAAATCGTTATGAAATAAATATTTGTTGTTTAAAGCAGCTAAGTGTTGGGAAGTTTGTTTTACAGCAAAAATTGACTTCGTAAATCTGTTATGGGTTGAATTATGTCCACCCAAAATTCATATGTTGAAGTCCCAACACCTAGTACCTCAGAATATGAGCTTATTTGGAAATAGGATTGTTGCAGATATAATTACTTAAGTTATGGTGAGGTCTTAGTGAGATAAGCTGGGCTCCCAATCCAAGATATCTGGTGTCCTATAAAAAGGGGAAATTTGGACATAGAGACACACAAAGGGAGAATGACATGTGAAGATGAAGGCAGAGATCAGAGTGAAGCTTCTATAAGCCAAGGAACACAAAGGATTACTCACAAACCACCAAAGCTAGAGTAGGGTGATGGAATTGATTATTCCTTACAGCTCCCAGAAGGAATCAACCTTACCAACACTTTGTTCTCAGACTTCTAGCTTACAGAACTATTAAACAATACATTTCTATTATTTAAGCCACCTAGTTAGTGGTACTTTATTATGGAAGCTCTAGCAAACTAATACACAGACTAAACTCACTTTTACGGTGAAAAAAGTGAGCTTTTAGTTACTATTTCCTTTGCCTGGAGAAGAATTTTGTCACTTTCTCTTGCATTCAATTTCTAGCTCTAGATTTGCCTTAGCAGAGATTCCTTGACGACATAATACAAATTATCCTTCCTCTAGCCACCCTCTACTAGCTATTTTTATTTCCTTTATTATACTTATCTCTATCTAAAGTTACTCATAATCTTTGTTTACCTATTTTTAAATCTCCTTTACTAAAAAGTAAGCTTCATGGGAACAGACCCCTTTATTGTCTTGTTTTTACTACTGTATCCATAAGACTTAGCATATCGGGCCTTTAATAAATATTAATCACATAAGATAATATATAGATAAGCCAGAAAGCACTTAAATAGGTTATCTTATAATTAAACATTTAACCTACGTAAGATATTTTCCTTCAAGTCTACTCCGGAATAATCTTATCACATGCATGTAGTATGATTATTTAATTAGAAATCCATGTAGAATTTACATATAACTTATTAGTAATGTAGCTAGAAATAATCTTTGGGATTTTCCTTTCCTCACCTCTTAGATATAATTTTCTCCTAACGATTGAGGTGCACAAATGTAGTCTCTAGAATAATTAAAATATTAATTATTGGGATATAAAGAGAGTCAACAATTGACATAATTGAATCTAGCAAAAATTTAAAGGAAATCCTGAGGGATGCTGTGAAAAGAGATTAGACCTTAACAATAGAACTAGAAAGAGTGAAGAATAAGAGAAATATAATCCTCTGTATCCCCCCCCTCTCATTATTAAAGCTGAATAACACACACCCCCTGAAGAAAAGTGAAGGGGAAGGGAGTTGCTGGGTGACATTGGAGAAGCATGTGATGGGAGTAAGACAGAAAAGAAACAGTCAGAATTGGCAGACTATTAAACACCATCTGGGGTATATCCAATAGTGGGAAATAGAAGAAATACTATAAATTCACTCACTTTCACTTCTGTGAATACCACACACAGCCCACACAGATGTGCAGTTCTTCTTGACATGGACATTTGATTGTCACCTGCTTGATTCCTGTGAATCTTTCGGGAAAAAGCCACCTTCTCTATCTATGCCTAAATGGCCTTCCATCAAAATCTCCCCAACAAAATGGTTCAGGGTATTTTAAGCATCTCCCCACAAACAAGTTGAGTTTCTGGACATTCAGAAGAGTTGACCTAGAGTAAAAACTGAAGCTCCAGAATCTGTTCTCTGATATTATGGCTTAATAAGAGTGGATTAAGATAAATAGATAAAAATAAACAAACATACATCATTAGAATTCTAGGATATGAGCATTAACTACTTAGATAAATAACACTCTGAGGATGCTATTTAAAAAATATACTTATCTTCTTGGCACAAAAGAAAATCGGAGTTACTTGTATAGATCGGATCATGACCATTAGTTCCACTCTTTCAAACTATGTAGTCTTCTCTTGAAGCAGCCGTGTACAGAGACCTTAACAAAAATAATTCATTCTAATTTAGGATTTGGGGTCCCTTCAGAGATATGTGATATGACACAAAATCATAGATGTTCCCTTCATATGTCTTATCCCATTAACTAGAAATAAAATACATTTTCATCAAAAATAATTTAGTCTGAAAAGTTGTAACCATATTTTACCTTAGCCCATAATTTACCTAAGATAATTAAAAAATTACCACCCACAATGAATGCATATCTGAATATCTCTGATATCCATACCTAGTCATATTTATACCTGAATATCTCTATTTTTAAATGAGATATTTATATTGAAATTGCATATAACGACTCATACCTGAATACCTGAATATCTCTACTTTTAAGAAAGGTATTTATATTGAAATTGTATATAATGATGGCTATTTTTATTTGTTTCCCAGATGCCATCAAGCTAAAGGAATATTGAAACCACTTCCTCTTGAATCTATATACACTAAATGCACTTAGAGATTATGTGTGCAGGTGAGAAGGGGTGTGTACACTAAAAATATAAAGTTCAATATATATATATAACATCTACGTATTTCTATGTAGGTGATATACAGATACTATGTGCATATATATATATATATATATATATATATATATACACACACACACACATAAAAATCAATATATCACACACACACATATACACAATTCCATCTTGTAGGCTTCACCACAGATTTAATAATGTTATGATCCATTTTGGAGGAAGACACTATAGACTCAAATGGATTGGCCCAATTTTATAATGGTATGGTATAAACCAACTCAAGAACACGTTATAAGGCATTATATAATAAATGGCACACATTATGAATACCAGTGGACTCTATCTTCTTGGATACTACAGCCTTAATAATAGAAACATTGAGAGTAACCACCAGCATTTGATCATTACTTATTAAAATTTACTTATTTCCTACTGAATAACCCACACAGAAAATTTTAAAAATAAAGGTTGAAGTTCCAATATTTACTCCTCTCAATACATATACCCCTTTACATATACCCCAAAGGGGCCCTATAGAATTTGGGAAATTTTTTGAGAAGACAATTTTAATTTTAGAGAGTTGCTTAAGCCACCATGAAAATTTTAAAGCATATTTTTGTATTGTATAACAAGCAGTGTGTAATAAATCACTGTTACCCATATTTCCTGAAGGTCAGTTTCTTAATCCATTAAAAATTTAGACCTAGTTTACTTCAAACCAAATCAAATTAACAGTTGTGTGTGTGTGTGTGTTTGTGCATGCCTGCCTGTGAGGGCATTCACGTGTATTTTGTTAGTCAAAATTTAAAACCGGTTGTAGGAAACAACAGTACATTTTCTCTTGGCCTTCTATAGAAAGTCTCTTCTCTACTTCAGATTCTTTATCTTTAAAAACAGCCTCATTTATTTGTTTTTGTCCTTATCAAAAGCCATGAGAATTAAGGTCACAAACACACACACACACACACATTCATGAGATACATGTATAGATATAGATATAGATATAACTATATAGATATAGACAAATGAAAAGATATATTTTAAAGAGCATTGTTGTGGATTGTGGCATTTTTGAAGGACAAATATCAGTATCAAATACTATAGAAACCGTAGTTTAAATCTTGAATATGGATTTATAATGGCAAATATTGTATATGATCTCCAAATGGGTATTTCAATATCTTTAGCATAGAGTTAAAAAAAAAAAAACCTGTGACATATCTACTGCTTACAGAATAAACTCACCTTCCCCACCCTTAGAGTTAATAACATTTATAAAATCCATCCTATCTTATGTCCACAAGAATAACTGTATCTGTCATCTTTATAATGATAAATAGTAGAAAAATCAGTTATGACTTATTGACACTCCATTCTGAACAGTTAGAGGGGCTGTTAGGACCCATACCTGGGTTCAAGCTTAACACGCTAATTCAGGTGAACAACATCTGGATCCATGAAAGCAGGTAGGTACTGGGGGAAATCACAAATCGAGACAAGAATAAACAATCTTTTATACTTTTCTAAAACTATGAGGTTTAGCTAACATTTTCTTGCTCAAAACAATTTAGTGGATATCCATTGTTTACTTACTTTGAAATACCGACATGAAGTTCATATATTGCCTTACCCTTGCAAATAACACCTTAACATAGCATTAGGCATGAAGGGAATCCGAGCTAGATAATAGCAAAGAGAATTAAAAAAGATTTTGATATAAGACAAGCTACAGAATTATGGTCTTCTGTACTTGGTCACTGTTTATACATGCATTCTCCATATAACTTTTTGGAAAATATTGGTTAGCAGAGTCTAGAAAATATACAATAACAATGAAAAGTTATTCATCTCTACTCTCATGATATCTATGTCAAACTATCCTATGCCAAGCATCCAAAGGAATCATCTTGCATTTTTTCAATCTTCAAAATGGTTTGAGCTTTGCTCTATTCCAGCCATGAGGCTAAAAGCCAGAGGCCAAGGTTGAACAATATAGACACAGTCTTTTCAGGGGCCCAAAGTCTCAGGAAGAGGGAAGACACTAATAAAAATAAATTTCATATATAGTTATAAGTGTGGTAAGTATTGTATAAAACACAAGCTGTAACACAATTAATTAGAGCTAACTTGGTTGACCTCTAGAAGGTTTTACAGTAGCAAATGTTCAATCTTGACGCATTTGGGGTGAAAATAGTAAATAGGAGTTCATAGACTGTATATTAGGAGGATGAATCAAAATGACATTGATTAATAGTGTCCCTGGGACTTTATTAATAATATAGGAATTTCAGCTCCCTCAGCTTGAAAAGTAGAGGTATATATACTCGAAGGGCAAGCAATGATTAAACCTGTCTAGTCAGGTTAAGTTCAGAGAAGTATTACAACCTGTTACAGCTCAACAGAGACTCTGAATAATAGACTAACTTTCTGAAACTGAGGAAAATAATGGTGAAGGGGTAAAAAAGTCATATTAAGAACAAATATGTGGATGGAGTTTCTTATGAGTAAGTTCAACATCATGATTTTTTAATAATCGGTTTAAATCATCAGTTCTCAGTAGGAAAGAATGCTATTATTAGTGTAAAGGAGTATTGTGTTTGTTGTTTTAAATTGGGGCCCTGTAAAAAAGTGTTAGAAGTGCAGTAGCAGTGCATTATATTACACACATACACACACGCAGAGGTAAGCCAACTTAATGTAAAGGGAATACAGTAAGCCAATTTGAATAGGCAAGTGAGAGTACGAAATAGTTCCTGTTGATTTTCTTTTGAAAGAAAACACTTTTGGAAAGGAAAATGATTGGTTTTAGCTCAATAGTGTGATGGTGTCACAGACAGGAAAGAGAAAATGCAGCAAGAAAGAAGGGAGCCATATAATTTCAGCACGGTCATTATCTTTAGTTAGAAATTTGCAAACGTGGCTTTTAAGTAAAAGGAAATTGGTTATTAAAGAATGGTGTAAATAATTGCATGTTTAAACAAACCTTTCCTAAAGAAAGTTCAGAGAGATTTCAAAGGAAAAAATATTACCTTAACCAGAAAATGAGTTCATGAAAAAGATGTTTTTGCCAAATATATTTCCGTTCTCCTTCATTCTTGTTCTCTCTCTCTTTCTCTGTACTCTCTCTCATACACCATACCCACACACCCAGACACACTCACACCCACAAACACACACACATTCAAAATGCATTTTTTTTTAATCAGAACATTTTAAACCCCACATTTGTTTTATTTATTTTATTTTATGTTTTATTTTTGGATGTGTTGGGTCTTCGTTTCTGTGCGAGGGCTTTCTCTAGTTGTGGCAAGCGGGGGCCACTCTTCATTGCGGTGCGTGCGGGCCTCTCACTATTGCGGCCTCTCTTGTTGCGGGGCACAGGCTCCAGATACGCAGGCTCAGTAGTTGTGGTGCACGGGCTTCGTTGCTCCGCGGCATGTGGGATCTTCCCAGACCAGGGCTCGAACCCGTGTCCCCTGAATTAGCAGACAGATTCTCAACCACTGCACCACCAGGGAAGCCCCAAAATGCATTTTTTGTCTCTTTTTTGTAATAGTCTAATAAAGGCCGTGTAACATTTCCTCAGTACTGTCTTGCCTTAAGAAGTATTCCTTAAAAGACTATTCCACATTTTTTAAGTCACATCATTATTAGAAGACCTGCAGTTTTCAATCAGTATAAATACAGTGTTGGTAAATGCATATTTTCATTAAACAGGAATACGTGACTAATGCTTCCTAACTTAAAGTTATCTTGAAACCATTACGGTAGGCAGAATAATGCCCCCCTTCCAACATGCCCATGTCCTAATCCCCAGGACCTGTGATTATGTTAGGTTGGATGGCAATGCGGAAGTAAGTTTGTTCATCAGCTGACTTCAAAATAGGGAGATTTGGTGGTCTCAGATTTACAAAGTTACGGCAAGAAGGGGGGGTGGGATAGGGACGTTGAGGTCTCTGTGGTCCCGGTGCCTTTGCACACTCACTGTCTCCAGTCCATCAGAGGCAGAGCAGCTGGTCCAGGAGCTGGCCTGGCAAGTGGAGCAGCTGGGGCCGGGCCTCCGAATGCAGACACCCAGCCTGAAACAGAGAGAGGGTCCCTTACATGGAGTTGGGGGAAAGTAGACGGTGACAGGGCAGTGGGCGGCAGGTGCTGTCAGGGGGTGTAATGCTGCTTTTGCAGTAGGATGGATGCTAGGAGGTGAGGATAGAGGAGGTCACTAATGTAACAGAGCAGGACCCTATGGGGCTTTCCCGAAATAGACCCCTCTCCCATATCCTCTGCTTTAGCTCTTCTCTGAAGTACCTAGGTAACAGTATCTGAAGCACATTTCCTGAGTTGTTTTACAGATGTGAAGACTCCCACCAAATGGAAGAGTATAACTACTTGATGACCATAAGGATGTAGCCCCAGGCCTCCTGGAGCCTAAGGATTGATAATGTTAACCCTGTGACACCACCCTGTTACCTCATCATCAACCAATCAGAGAATTGTTCGTGAGCTGATCACATACCCTGTGACCCCATAGCACAGGGAACTCTGCTCAGTATTCTGTAATAAGCTGTATGGGAAAAGAATTTGAAAACAGTATAGATGCATGTATATGTATAACTGAATCACTTTGCTGTACACCGGAAATTAACACAACACTGTTAATTAACTACACTCCAATATATAATAAAAATTTTAAAAATTTTAAGATTAAAAATTTTTAGAAAAGCTTTCCTGAAACCTTTCCTGAAAGGCTTTTTGAGCACTAGCTGCCTGGACTCCTTGCTTGGTGCCCTGCAATAAACGCTGCACTTTCCTTCACCACAGCCGGTGTCAGGAGATCGGCTTTACTGAGCACGGGTGAGCGGATCAAAGTTTGGTTCAGTAACTCTAATCCTTTATTTTTATCTAGGGAAGAGCAGGCTATTGGTGGAATTGGAACCCCCTTGCCCTGAAGAGGCAGCTGATGCACTCCTTGTTTGGAGACTACAGGTCTTGATGACTCTCAAGGCTGGTAAGGAGCTGGGAACCAGTTGAGTCAGGACTGCCTGGTTTAATGGAGTAGGAAGGAAGCACCCAGGGAAGGAATAAAGTCCAGAGCAACAGTGCTCGTGGGAGAAAGAGATCAACTCAGGGAAGCCTGGGGGAGCAGGGAGAGAGAAAGCCTTGGCTTCTCAGGAACACAGAACCCCTGCCTGGTCCAGGGAACCAGGGGCCAGACCCTGGCTGTGCTGGCCTTGCTTCTAGGATGGACAAAGTTGCCTCTGTGCCTTGGCATTGTCTGCTGGCCAGGAAGCCCCGTCCCATCCCCTAGCCCTTTGCTTGCAACTCCTGGAACCAAACAACCTGGATTCACATCCTGGATCTACATCTGACAGATTAGCGAAATCTCTCTGTGATTCTAACTGGAGGGTAATAATAATACCCATCTTGTAATTTTGAAAAGTAAACCTGTTAATTGATACAAAGGGGTTAGAGTTGTGTGGGCACAGTTACCTTGGATGTTGTTACTCAGATCTGATACTGGGAGCCCCCTGCCCTGCAGCAGCCCACTCAGCCCAGGTACAGCTCATGGGTGAGGCCACCAGACAGAAAAGCCCAAGGATCTGCAGGCCACACCTACGAGGGGGAGCTAAGGCCACCCTGGTGAAGAGGTTGGGCTCCAATTCTTTTAGCCTCTCCTCCAACTTGGAACAGTCCTCCCTCCCTGGGTGATGTGGCTTCCGGGAACACTCTGTCAGGCAGATGTGGGGTTGGTCTGGCCCCAGCGGCCCAAGGAATCTGGTGCCACGGTCATGGAGCAGATGTGAGACCAGCATATTGAGGTACTTACTGTCAGCCAAGCACACGACCCCATTCGTGAAGTTAGAAGAGCTTCTATGCTAAACTGAAGTGAGTGTACAGCGTGTTGTAGAAAGAAAATTTTACTCAATCGTTAGGATTAAATTAGTAGCCGTAGGAGGATTAGTGGGGAAGCTACATAACTGTATGCCAGGGCTCACTTTTGAAAGGATGCCCTGTCAAATGTTGTAGTGCTTTATGCCATTATGTCACATTGCCCTAATAAAACTCTATTTTTTGATAAAAAGGAATGAAATAAAATACAATAGGGAGATTATCATGGATTATCCTGGTGGGCCCGAAGTAATCACAATGATTTTTAATATTGCAGAGGGAAGCCGAAGAGTTCAAGTCAGAAAAGATGTGAGAACAGAAGCAGAGGTCAGAGTGACACCCTGTGAGGGGGGCTCTACCCTTCCCTGTTGACTTTGAACTTGGAGGAGGAGGGCCATAGGTCTGGAATGAAGGCCAAATTTAAAAGCTAGAAAGGGCAAGGAAAGGGCTTCTCCCTTAGAGCCACCAACATGGAACAAAGCCCTGCCAACACCTGGATTTTAGCCCAGTAAGGTTTCTAGCCCACAGAACTGTAAGATACCAGGAAATTGGTGGTAATCTGTTGCAGCAACAATAGGGAACTAGTCCAAGCACCTAAGTTTTTACAATCTTACAACACTCTCTTAATCAAAATTAGTTCCACAGACATGTTAGTAGAACCTTATCATGATATCCTCCTTAACTTTGCACTTATTACATCCACAATTAAGAATTAACAAAAGGTAGACCGAAACATATTTAAAGGGGCATATTTCGTACTTGAGACATTAATTCACAATAGCATTTTTTAGGAAAAGTCTTTAAGGGTCATACATTTGTCTCCAAATATACCAAATTTAATGACTGATTGGGTAATCTTCCTGTAATTCTCTGAAATCGTTGCAATTTTAGATAAAACTCCATCTATGTAACATATGTGATGTTTGGACTGGAAACACAGGAGAGCTAAAATGTCATGGTAAAAATTAAAACATATAAATAAACCCAACAAAAATGACACTATGCCTGCATCTGAATAATCTTACGAAAATTTAAATCTCAGTCATTATGAGGGTGTTCTATCCCAATTGTATGTGAAGATCTTAGATTTTAACTATAACGAACAACAACATTATTGCTGCTATGGCCATTGTTCAGAGCCTCAGGCCCCACCCTCTAGGTCCAAGGTGCATTTGCTCCATCTGTGGTCACCTCACCCTCTGTCCTCTGGCCCTCATGAGAGTTTTTATACCTTTTCCATTCATTTATTTCCTTAAATTTACCTTTGACTTAATATTCCAACAAATCTTATTATGTATATTCTTTGTACATCCTCTGTGCTAGAAATGGAGCACTAATTAAACTCAATTAAATTCTGTCTTGGGTCTTTCATCAAAAACTACAAGTTCCTATCAAGCAGCTTCAGCTTTATGCTTTGGTTTCTTTCTGAGAATGGCAGGGGTTGTGTGACTGGGGAGTTGGTGAACAGAACTCAAGTTAACATCTAAATAAATTACTCTACCACAAGTGAAAGACATGATATCATATGAAGAAAATCAGATACTTTTAGTGATATGAGTGTGCCTTGGTGAATATCTGATATTTGCCAAGGATAATAAAGTTCCCTCAGCCTTTGAGAGATCAGACCTGTTAAAAGCAAAGACATGATAGGAATGATTTATGCTATAGCATTTACTTGCTACCTGTAAAACTTTGTAATCTAAACAAAATAACAATAGTACAAATTTTGACCAGATAAGACTACAAATAATCAATTTTATTACATGTGACAATATGTGAATGGACCATAGATTTCAGAGATAAACTAATATCATTAAATACTTTAATTATTGTGGTAGGCAGACTCTACAATGATCCCCAATGATATCTGTGTCCTAGATTCATATCCCTGGGTGTGGGCTAGACTTATTTGACTAACTTTCACAAAATAAAATACCATAGAAATGATGGGATGCATTTTCTGAAATCAGATTAAAAAAAAAAAAAAAAAAAGACTGTGGCTTTCATCTTGGACACTCTCTCATTTATATGGGAAGGGAGAACAGAGAATGGGCAAGAGGTAATATTTAAAGACATAAATGGTGGATAATTTCCCAAATTTTAATACAGAGATGAGTCTTGGGTAGCATTGAAAATATAGTTGCAGCTAGACACATTTTAAAGAAATTGCAATTGTTGGGAAGAGAAACATCATTTTAAGTTTGAAACTAAGAAAGAAAAATTGAAGCAAAGTAAATTGTATCAACTTAAAAAAAATCAAGGAAAGAGAACAAACAAACTTTGGTGAATGCAAAATTTAAAAAAATAAAGATAATTGTAAGTAAATCAATTATTTACTCACAAATGCAATATTGTCTATTTTAAACATATTATACATTAGATGTATGTGTGTTTGTGTCTTTAATTTGTCTAATCTAGACAGAGAATCTCAGATTGACAAATATTTATAAAAGTACCAACTCAAAATGGTAGTCTAATGAATAATTCTCTTTTACTTTAAATCATAGTTTAGAATCTTTAAAAAAAATTTAGTAGTTTAGGATGTTTTATAGATTAATAAATCTTTCTTTTTCCATATCTTTCTCTCACAATATTCTTCTTTTCTGGACACACTTTAATATTCTTTCCCAGTCTCATTTGCTGGAGTTCTCTCTCTGACACACACACACACCCACACACACACACCCATGCACAAACATATTTAAAGGGACATATTTAGTATTTCAGTCATTTATTCAAAATGATATTTTTAGTAAAAGTCTATAAGGGTGATGACCTTTCAATCCTGATTTTAAAAAATAAAGATAGAGCACTACAAATTTAGAAAAATAAAAAGACAGATAAAAATAAAACTTTGGAATATATATATACAAAATCCTATAAAGAATAAAAGTTGCTTTTACAGAATTTTTAAAAGAATTAAAACCCATATTGAAATGATATTTGACCTGTATTAAGAGAACATGTTTTTCATACAGCTAATAAAAATCTCCAAAGATATTAGTTAATGCTAAAACACATTGAATAAAATCCAAATCCACAGCTATAAAAAACAAACAAGTGAATGGATCAAAAGACTAATCATAGAAGCTATCTCCTTAACATGAGAACCTATAAATGCCCCAAAATAACAACAAATACTCCTCATCCTGATGACATGCTAGCAGCATTACCTTTAAAATTGAGAATAAATAAAATTGCTCACTCTCATCAGTTTTCTTTTGTTAAGTTTAGCCTTTGTAAGGAGCATTACATAAAAGTAGGAACTATGGTAGTATTGTTTAAGAAACATCAGTTTTCATATATATCAGAAAATACTGTTAGAAGACATAACTGAGGGGATTATTCCTTTAAAAGTAGCAACTAAAAAAATTAAAATATCTAGATATAACCCAAAAAAGAAATGGTAAGGACTTTTCTGAAGACAATTTTAGTTCTTCAATATAAGAGTTAACGGGGTGTGTGTGTGTGTGTGTGTGTGTGTGTGTGTGTGTAGTCAGAGAGAGAGAACACCAACGAATGAGACTGAGAAAGAAAATTAAAGAACATGCAAGGAAGAAAAAGACAAGGAGAGAAAGATATGTAAAAAGAAAAAAAATGAAAGAAAAGAGAGAGAGAGAACAAAGAAAGAGGGAGGGAGGGGGAGAAGGGGTTTAGGCAGTATTAAACAGAAAATGGCAGGAAAAGTTCATGATTGGACAGATCATGATAATGAGAAGATACCTTCAATCGATGGGTGAAGAGTTTTACATTTTATTCTCAGTAAGATTCTGAATTTTGCAAATTTTGTAATACGTGTGCATCAATTTTTACAATTCAAAGACACGTTTTAAAACAGAAAACAAGGGAAGCTGCAAATTTTGTCAAAAGCATCAAAGAGTAGTTATATGAGATACGATTTTTTTAAACATGGCACAAACTGAAAGACCTGAGTAGCGGGATTTACCTTAGCACATCAATGACAGGAAATCAGAAGGCTGTAGGAAATCATATGATGCGGTGTTTACTTAGACAAACATTCTCGAAACGGCTTGCAAGGTTTTATCCTTGTTACATAATTAACTTACATGAGGAGGAGGAGGTGGAAATGAGCCTGCCCAGGTGGACGTTTTCACCCAGAGCGGAAGACATTATTAGGCATAAGCACATTACACACAGCTTCTCATTCGGGGCATCAGTTCGAGTTGATTTGGTTTATGGCTGCACTTTAGAGAAATGACAGTCTTCAAATAGAGATTAGATGCACCACAATAAGTTCTCTACTGTAATTTAATACTTTCTCGGAGGACTTGATTCCCCATTTGGATCATATGCAGGTTCCGTTTATGAAGTTGTGCGCAAGATTTTTGTAAACAAGTTACTCCCACCTCCACGGAATGAACTTTCAAAGGGACGTTTACGGGAATATTTAAAGGTACTTCAATGCTGTGAAGGAAAGCGCATGTCTCTAACTTCTCATGAAACGATCTCACACTGATATACACATTAATAAACCTACTTCTAAACTTCCTGGAATAATTCTAAACTTCAAAAAATATATACAAATCTGAGGTTATGGTTGAACAAAACTATTCAATACTGAATTTGAAGTAAGAGGGATATCAACTATTATATAGCTCAACATTCAGAACTCTTGATGTCCAAGAATAACATCTAAATGAGAAAACCCTGGGAGGGTCCTACTGGGCTTGTCTGTCCGTCACCCCTCTCCGTTCGTATCCATTTATGGGCTCTATTTAGCCTGTCCTGCACATTCTTTAAAGTAGTTGTATTAATCCTAATGGGTTGATGTAACTGTTTGCCTTCATGAGAAACTGATCCTTTATGAAATACTCTTAACAGCTTTTGATAAAACTAGTTAGACAGTGCTGACCTCTGGATGAGTTTCAAAGCTAAAGAGAAGAATGGGGAAAAGGTGGAGGAAACGTGAGTAGTGGAAATCACTTTAGAAATTTTATATTTGAAACGCCCAGAAGGAATTGCTGTTGGAAATGTGCAGCCAAGGGACGTCTGTGACTCAGTAGAGGAATCTGCTTGGAGTCCGTGATTCAAAGTCAGCACGTATTTGTCATCATTTTCCACTTTATTTATTGGCTCCAAAATAACATACTGTGAAGTCATTATGAGGATAAGATATTTTACACCTGGCAAATTAAAGAAACTACTAATTTAAAAGGTACTCAACATGGACCCATATATTAAAGAGATTGTTGCATTTCGATGTGCAAGTCCTCACAAAGGGAAAATCAATGCCAAAATTCTCTATTCTAATTTTCCTATAATTTAGAAAATCATTCTTCTCTCCATTGAGGGAGGAGAGGCAATTGTTTTTTAATAATTTAACTCCTCAGATCATGTTCAGCTTTGCATCTGTGTTTCCACCTGTACCTCTGGGCTCTGAGTTCTGTGAAATGCTGCTCTTCTGCAAATGTCCACACACAAAATGAATCCTGTCTTCTTTTTCATTTCAGTTCCCTTAGAGCAATTACAGGGAAGAGGGAGAGAAAAAGTCACAAGAGTGGGGAGTGTAGAAGGAGCTTAATGAGGGACCACAGGGGTTGGGGAGAAGTGATAAGCACCGAAACAGGAGTCTGGGAGCAATTTCTCCCACTGCACTTGGCCTGAGGCAAAGCTCGCTCATTTTCCTTGTGACCAAGCAAATAGACAATGCGTTTGCCATGGGGACCCAGATATTTTACTATGTATATTGTTTAAAAATATATAGCCATTATTAAAAGTGATGAAGAGAAATTTGAAAACCTCTCCTTTAGGAACATTTCCTGTGTATATAATCCACCTGGAGAAACCGAAAATAGAAACCGAAAACACTACCTCTAAATTGCAGAGTGTAAGTAAAAGTAAGCCTAGGGTCGGTCTTATGAAGATCATAAAACATATAATAACATATGTGCTGTGGTAAATATAAAAAGCTGACAGAAAGTGAAACTATGTAACTCTAATTTGTACCTCCATTTTTTAAGTCAATAAGTAAGAAAAATGATATTCCATGTATAAAAATATAAATGGAACATGGATGATGGAACCACAGCTTATGGCAGCCTCTGGCATATTTGTGTATGTGTGTGTCTCTGTGTATGGTCTGCTTCTCTTTAGAATGGATGGTATAGAGTGTGGGTGGATGTGTGGAGAACAGGGGAGCATCTATGAATCAACTTTGTACTTAATACAGTTGTTAAACTTAATCTTTGTCCACAAGTGTCCTAATGTTTTCAAACCCAAGTTCATGCGTCCAATGCACAGTGAGGCCAAACAAACCGAAACGTGGTGTTTGGAGCAGAGAAAGGTTTATTGCAAGGGCTGAACAGGGAGAACAGGTGGTTCATGCTCAAAAAACCCAAACTCCCCAATGGGCTTTAGGGAAGAGTGTTGAAAGGTAAATTTGGTGGGGTGGGGGCTTTTGCAGGGCCTGTGATGTTCCTCTGATTGGTTGGTGGGGAGGTAACAGTGCTGTGTTCCAGGAATCTCAGTCATCAGCCTTCTGCTTCCAACCAGTATGAGGTCTACTCTTGGCTCAGCCTAAAGTTACCATCCTCCACCTGGGGCCCAGCTCCTGTAGAACTCAGTGATATGTACCAGATTTTGCTATGCACATCCCCCAAGAGGAACGGGGACCCTGCCCTGTCACTGTACTATTGTTTCCTTTTTTTATTATTAATTTTTATTGGAATATAGTTGCTTTACAATGCTGTGTTACTTTCTTGCTGTACAGCAAAGTGAATCAGTTGTATGTATACATATATCCACTCTTATTTTGATTTTCTTCCCATTTAGATCATCACAGAGCACTGAGTAGAGTTCCCTGTGCTATACAGTGGGTTCTCATTAGTTATCTATTTTATACATAGTTGTGTATATATGTCAATCCCAATCTCCCAATTCATCCCTCTCCCCCTTCCCCTCTTGGTAACCATAAGTTTGTTATCTACAACTGTGACTCTATTTCTGTTTTGCAAATAAGTTCATCTCTACCATTTTTCTAGATTCCACATATAAGTGATATTATATGGTATTTGTTTTTTCTCTTTATGATTTACTTCAGTCTGTATGACAGTCTCTAGGTCCATCCATGTCTCTGCAAATGGTACTATTTTGTTCCTTTTTATGGCTGAGTAATATTCCATTCTCCATATGTACCACATCTTCTTTATCCTTACCTCTGTCAATGGACATTTTGGTTGCTTCCATGTCCTGGTTGTTGTAAATAGTGTTGCAATGAACATCAGGGTGCATGCATCCTTTTGAATTATGGTTTTCTCTGGATATATGCCTAGGAGTGAGATTTCTAGGTCATATGGTAGCTCTATTTTTAGTTTTTTTAAGGAAACTCCATACTGTTCTCCACAGTGGCTGTAGCAATTTACATTCCCACGAACAGTGTAAGAGGGTTCCCTTTTCTCCACACCCTCTACAGCATTTATTGTTTGTAGAATTTTTGATGATGGTCATTCTGACAGGTGTGAGGTGATACCTCACTGTAGTTTTGATTTTCATTTCTCTAATAATTAGTGTTGTTGAGCATCTTTTCATGTGTTTGTTGGCCATCTGTATGTCTTTTCTTGAGAAATTTCTATTTACGTCTTCTGCCCTTTTTTTGATTGGGTGATTTCATTTTTTGATATTAAGCTGCATGAGCTATTTGTGTATTTTGGAGATTAATCCCTTGTCAGTTGCTTCGTTTGCAAATATTTTCTCCCATTCTGAGGGTTGTCTTGGTAAAGGTGCAGGATACAAAATCAATACACAGAAATATCTTGCATTCCTATACACTAACAGTGAAAGAGCAGAAAGAGAGATTGAGGAAACAATCCCATTTACCATCACATCAAAAAGAATAAAACACCTAGGGATAAACCTACCTAAGGAGGCAAAAGACCTGTACTCAGATAACTATAAGATACTGATGAAGGAACTCAAAGATGACACAAGCAGATGGAGAGATACACCATGTTCTTGGATTGGAAGAATCGACATTGTGAAAATGACTATATTACCCAAAACAATGAATCCCTATCAAATTACCAAGGGCATTTTTCACAGAATTAGAATAAAAAAATTTACACTTTGTATGGAAACACAAAAGACCCCAAATAGAGAAAGCAATCTTGAGAAATAAGGATGGAGCTGGAGAAATCAGGCCCCCTGACTTCAGACTATACTACAAAACTACAGTAATCCAGACAGTATGGTACTGGCACAAAAACATAAATACAGATCAATGGAGTGGGATAGGAAGTCCAGAGATAAACCCACCCACCTATGGCCACCTAATCTATGACAAAGCAGGCAAGAATAAACAATGGAGAAAAGACAGTCTCTTCAATAAGTGGTGCTGGGAAAACTGGACAGCTACATGTAAAAGAATGAAATTAGAGCACTCCCTAACACCATACACAAAAATAAACTCAAAATAGATTAAAGACCTAACTGTAAGGCCAAATACTATAAAACTCTTAGAGGAAAATATAGGCAGAACACTCTCTGACATAAATCACAGCAAGATCTTTTCCGATCCACCGCCTAGAGTAATGAAACTACAAACAAACGTAAACAAATAGGACCTAATGAAACATAAAAACTTTTGCACAGCAAAAGATACCACAGATAAAACTATTGTTCTTGACTGCCTTTCCTTGGTTTCTGCATTCCCTCCCCTCCCTATTTAGTAGCTGTTTGAATCTGCCCTTTGGAACTCAGGGAAAGTGTAGGAGGCTGAAGCCTTATTCCTACAAACAAAAAATGGGGAACATACAAAGGTTTTTGTACCTGGGAGGGCCCCACAGGTTCCTGCTCAATTTTAATCTTTCATTCGTAAAACATTATCTTTCTAACATCAAGGTAATTGGTATGGAAAATCCATGGGACCTCAGATCTGTCCTGACACTATATACTGATTTTTCCTTTTCACCAGAACAAATGGGACTAGTAAATCATGATTATTGACAGTTATCCTCTGGTCCTCTGCTTTCAGCCATCTCATTTCTCCCTGGCTTCAGTAACAGGTTAAATGATTAGAAGAGTGAGTTGCTAAAATAACAGTGTAACTCATAAGTACCATCTCTCAGAGCTCCATTGGGGTTCCTTCCCCATTCTTATTTCAAGAGACCATTTTAGTAATTACTGTCAATCTGTAATAACACCTTATCACTATAGTGATGAATGGTTGGGTGTATGAAACAGCCTTGTATGCAATTGTTAAAATTAATGCTAGTAAATTTTCTTCCACAAGAAAAAAAACCATATTTATTTTTGTGGTTGAAACTATTGAATACACATGATGCTGGTGCCAAAGTCTGCTAAAAGCAAGCTGCCTTATATGTTGGTGAATATTTCTGATTTTTAAAGACTAATAGTTTCTTTTAGATCATAAGGTCTGCTTCCTTCTAATATATTGAAGTAATCTCTGAAGTCAAATGCAATTCTTATGTTTTATTGTCAATTTTACTTTACCACAGTGATGATTGTTTTTGAACAAAGTATGCCGAGCACACACTGTTCTTTCCCTATCTGTCCTAAGGAATAACATCTAGAGATCTGTTTTTCTTTAAGTTCATTTTCTAGGGATCAGCTATGCTTGATCCTTTTAATATTTGTAGATTTGGAAATATATACATCTTTTCGTCTCAAAAGAAGTTTGTAAATGTTCATCTTATGAGCTTCAAGCTGATGCCACAGTATAAGAAATAACATGGTCTGAAATTCTCTTAAATTTTGAGAATTGCTGCCCAATGTTCCCTAAAGGAACTTGGTTGTAGACTTGAAAGTCAACAGTTTAATAGCTCCTTCCCCAGCAACATCTTGGTCAATGTTAAATGGCAGCTCTGAGCTTCAAGAACTTCCAGAAAACTAAGGAAAAAAAATTAAATTCTTCATCATCAGGCAAAAGACTGGAGCAATGCAGAAAATACCTCAATACTGTTGAGAATTACTGTTGAAAGAGAATAATGTGTTTGTGAAATGCATTGATTGGTCTCTATCTCTTGGTGTCCTAATTTCAATCCCAATAAAATCAAAGTACCTCAGTGTATTTTGCTCCAGAAAAAAATGGACACTCCACACTCTGGGAGACATTCTAATAAAAATTATAAGCTGGAAGAACTAATTGATGATTTCTGAATAAATACTGAAAATGGAAAAAGGAGCACAAAATAGAGAATGCCAAAACTAAGTCCCAATCTTTGGTTTAATGGATTACAGATTGATGAGAGTGGCAAAATACTGGAAATAATTGTCTTATAAAGAGTTTCCTTACATTCTATTAGATAACACTTAAAAATTATACTACTCCACTCTATGAATTCATGCAAAATTAAACAAATATTTTAAAAGAAAGACAAAGGATGTAGGGTATATTGATTTTAGTAGACATTTGAAAAACCTTTGTTTTTCTTTTTTTTTTTAACATCTTTATTGGAGTATAATTGCTTCACAATGGTGTGTTAGTTTCTGCTTTATAACAAAGTGAATCGGCTATAACTGTACATATTTCCCCATATCTCCTCCCTCTTGAGTCTCCCTCCCACCCTCCTAACCCACCCCTCTAGGTGGTCACAAAGCACCGAGCTGATCTCCCAGTGCTCTGTAGATGTTTTCCACTAGCTATCTATTTTACATTTGGTAGTGGTTATATGTCCATGCCACTCTCTCACTTTGTCCCAGCTTACCATTTCCCCTCCCCGTGTCCTCAAGTCCATTCTCTATGTCTACGTCTTTATTCCTGTTCTTGCCCCTAGGTTCTTCAGTATCTTTTTTTTTTTTTTTAGATTCCATATATGTGTGTTAGCATATGGTATTTGTTTTTCTCTTTCTGACTTACTTCACTCTGCAGGACAGACTCTAGGTCCATCCACCTCACTATAAATAACTCAGTTTCATTTCTTTTAATGGCTGAGTAATATTCCATTGTATATATGTGCCATATCTTCTTTATCCATTCATCTGTTGATGGACACTTAGGTTGCTTCCATGTCCTGGCTATTGTAAATAGAGCTGCAATGAACATTGTGGTACATGACTCTTTTTGAATTGTGGTTTTCTCAGGGTATATGCCCAGTAGTGAGATTGCTGGACTGTATGGTAGTTCTATTTTTAGATTTTTAAGGGACCTCCACACTGTTCTCCATAGTGGCTGTATCAATTTACATTCCCACCAACAGTGCAAGAGGGTTCCCTTTTCTCCATACCCTCTCCAGCATTTATTGTTTGTAGATTTTTTGATGATGGCCATTCTGACCGGTGTGAGGTGATACCTCATTGTAGTTTTGATTTGCATTTCTCTAATGATTAGTGATGTTGAGCATCCATTCATGTGTTTGCTGGCAATCTGTATATCTTCTTTGGAGAAATGTCTATTTAGGTCTTCTGTTCATCTTTGGATTAGGTAGTTTGTTTTTTGATATGGAGCTGCATGAGCTGCTTGTAAATTTCAGAGATTAATCCTTTGTCAGTTGCTTCTTTTGCAAATATTTTCTCCCATTTTGAGGGTTGTCTTCTTGTCTTATTTATGGTTTCCTTTGCTGTGAAAAAGCTTTTAAGTTTCATTAGGTCCCATTTGTTTGTTTTTCTTTTTATTTCCATTTCTCTAGGAGGTGGGTCAAAAAGGATCTTGCTGTGATGTATGTCATAGAGTGTTCTGCTTATGTTTTCCTCTAAGAGTTTTATAGTGTCTGACCTTACATTTAGGTCTTTAATCCATTTTGAGTTTACTTTTGTGTATAGTGTTAGGGAGTGTTCTAATTTCATTCTTTTACATGTAGCTGTCCAGTTTTCCCAGCACCACTTATTGAAGAGGCTGTCTTTTCTCCACTGTATATTCTTGCCTCCTTTAGCAGCAATAAGGTGACCATATGTGCGTGGGTTTATCTCTGGGCTTTCTATCCTGTTCCATTGATCTATATTTCTGTTTTTGTGCCAGTACCAAACTGTCTTGATTACTGTAGCTTTGTAGTATAGTCTGAAGTCAGGGAGCCTGATTCCTCCAGCTCAGTTTTTCTTTCTCAAGATTGCTTTAGCTATTCGGGGTCTTTTGTGTTTCCATACTAATTGTGAAATTTTTTGTTCTAGTTCTGTGAAAAATGCCATTGGTAGTTTGATAGGTGTTACATTGAATCTGTAGATTGCTTTGGGTAGTATAGTCATTTTCACAATGTCGATTATTCCAATCCAAGAACATGGTATATCTCCCCATCTGTTTGTGTCATCTTTAATGTCTTTCATCAGTGTCTTATTGTTTTCTGCCTACAGATCTTTTGTCTCCTTTGGTAGGTTTATTCCTAGGTATTTTATTATTTTTGTTGCAATGGTAAATGGGAGTGTTTCCTTAATTTCTCTTTCAGATTTTTCATCATTAGTGTATAGGAATGCAAGAGATTTCTGTGCATTAGTTTTGTATCCTGCTACTTTACCAAATTCATTGATTAGCTCTAGTAGTTTTCTGGTAGCATCTGTAGGATTTTCTATATATAGTATCATGTCATCTGGAAACACTGATAGTTTTACTTCTACTTTTCTCATTTGGATTCCTGTATTTCTTTTTCGTTTCTGATTCCTGTGGCCTCAGCTCCCAGCCCCCACCTGCTCCAGCACGTGAGCAGACAAGCCTCTCAGGCTGGTGAGTGCTGGTCGGCACTGATCCTCTGTGCAGGAAGCTCTCCGCTTTGCCTTCTGCACCCCTGTTGCTGTGCTCTCCTCCGTGGCTCCAAAGCTTCACTCCTGCCCAACCCCTCACCCGGTCTCCACCAATGAAGGGGCTTCCTACTGTGTGGAAACGTTTCCTCCTTCACAGCTCCCTCCCAGAGGTGCAGTTCCTGTCCCTATTGTTTTGTCTCTGTTTTTTTCTTTTTTCTTTTGCCCTACCCAGGTACGTGGGGAGTTTCTTGCCTTTTGGGAAGTCTGAGATCTTCTGCCAGCATTCAGTAGGTGTTCTGTAGGAGTTGTTCCACATGTAGATGTGTTTCTGATGTATTTGTGGGGAGGAAGGTGATCTCCACGTCTTACTCCTCCGCCGTCTGGAAGGTCTCCCTGGGCTCTTCGTTTTTCTTTATAGAGAAGATGGAGAAATATTTGTTGGCTGATTCTAAAGTTAAAATAAACACATAGATTTTTTAGTGTATATCCCTGGAAATTTACTGACTTTTAAAAAATTAGATAAGATAATTTTATAGTCTTGTGGAAGGAAATAATGAAGAATATTTAAAAATACTGAAAAGGTACAATAGTTAGAAAAAGTTTTGTCATTAAATATTAAATCATACTTTTAAACAACTTTAAAAATTAATGTGTTTTAATAGTAATAAAAAGTAGGTTTTCTAATAAGATGCAGAATGAAGAGTCCAATATTAGATTCTAGGATGCCTTGGAATTTAATATATAACAGGATGGTATTTTATTTCTATGGGAATAGTACTTTTGCTGAAAAAAAATGTTATGCATCTGGAAAAATATGCTTGAAATTTTTCTTCATATTGTACAGAAATCAATGTAAAATGTATGAAATGCAAAACACTTTTAAAAGAATCAAGAGTAAATAATAAATGTTAGTGAAATAAATGCATGCCCTAGGGAAAGGGAAACAGAAATAAGAGAAGAAACTGAGAAGCAATAACATATATAATATTTGACTATACAAAATGTTACACTTTTTAATTTAAAATTATACCATTACATAGCTTCAAAGCAAGGTGATTAGCAAATGTTTAATAGAGATAAAAATTTGAAATTTATATTGTCTAAACACCCGCTACTAATTAAGAAAAAAGATACAGTGTGATTAAAAAAATTGGCAAAGCAATTGAATCCATGAAATGGGATATCCAAAGAGAATCCCCAAGCTTCCAATAGACCGAAGGAAAAATGCTCAGTCTTAGCGGTTGTCAAGGAAATTTAATAAAAGAAACAATGAAATAGACTCCTTATAATTAGGAAAAGTTGGATAAACACCACCTGCTTTTGCAAGAATATAAGAAAAGTGACATTCTCACATACTGCTGTTAGAAATGTGCATTGGTAAAGTAGTTCTTTAAAGCAATCTGATAATAGCAATTAAAATTAAACTATAAATCCTTTACTCAAAAATCCCACTTTATACAAGAATCTACAGAGATGATAGCATCACTACGCAAAAATTATTCAGTGATTATTTTGGTATCTTTCGGGGCAGCAGAAACCTGGGAATTTATGGAACATCTGTCAACAGGAAATGGTTAAGTAAACAATGGTACTTTTTAATGGAGAATATTATCCAGCTATTAAAAATTATATATATAATTATATGTATATACGAAATTTTATATATATATATTGGCAGGAGGCTTGGAAGCATTTTCATGATCTTCTGTTAAGTGAAAAATATAATGTTAAGAGAAGATACTGTAGAATGATACCATGATACCATGATACCATGATACCATGATACTCCTACATCTCCATTTATATAGAGAGAAAAGTGTTGACATGGTTTACCAAAAATATAATGGCTTGAGTTGAGGGGATGTGTAAATTATCAAAGGTAAAAAAAGAAAAAGATACCATAGAATAATGGATTACCATATCATTATGAAGTTCCAATAAATGTTACATATGCAATAATTTTATGAAAATATTGTAAATATATAAATAATAAATGTGTACATGATAAAGACTAAAAATTGGCATTGTCAAATGAAATGGTTGACCACACAGAATGAAAACCTACATCATTTTCAGAATGTATTTCTGCTATTTCAAAGCAGCTTTGTATCATAGTATCAAAACTAAGTAATAACTGAAAAAAAACAAGGTGAGATATGTTTATGTATTTGGGAAGGATGGAAATGTTCCATTGTAGCACGTAACTGCCTCTAAACACTTCAGTGCCATGAACACAATTGTAGAAGTGAAACCACATGTTAATTAGCCAAAGCTTGAAGAAGTAGTTGATACCTTGGTGAACTTATTAATCCATTATTTTAATAAAATACAGAAATACATGGATAAAATTTCACAAGGAAGTTTTGAATTGGTTTAATATTGGAAAGTGACATTAAAAGTTAGAGTGTTGGGTGAATACTGTAGGGAAAGACAGAGGGAATTATAGCTGGAGGCTGTGGGTCCACAAGGAGTGGGTTTGTTCAGAATGAAGACTTGTATTACATATTTGTTAATATCAGATCAGTTTGTGGAGGGCACATTTTCCCAAATCATATTTTTGCTGTCATTGGAAATCAACTTGGGCAGTGCCTCCAAAGTGACCCATGTCAGAGCACATCTCCCATGTCAGTTGTCATCAGAATGTAAATGTAGTGAGCCCAGCAGCAAACTTTACACAGGACTGTAGCAAATGGCTTTTCCCATGTTGCGATCCTCTTGCCATCTTCTTTGGCCAGCCCTTGAACCCAACCGCTTTGACTCAGAAGTTAAAGTTTGTGAGTTTCTGCTTTGCAAGACTTCCTTTTAATTCCCATCAAGGTCTTGGTTCTCACCAGCAATAAAACCTGGTGTCTTCTTCATTTTGGCCTTCAAGAACACATTTCTCTTTGTGGAAGACACCATTCTTTGTTTGATTTCTAATGCTGATAGTACCTTCTTTCTCAAATGTTTATGATCATTTCAATAGAAATAGAGTCAGAGGCATGGGATTAAAGAGTTCATCTTCACATTTTAACCAAGAGTTATCTTCAACTGCAGAACTGTGAGTGAATAGATTTCTGCTCTTTTAAACCAGCAAGTTTGTGGTAACTGGTTACAGCATCCACCGAAAATAGAGAGCTTTGACTCAGACAGAAAAACAGGCCTGAAAGAATGGGTTCCTATGGAAGATCATCAAAACAATATTAGTTAACTAAAATAATACCAAGTTCAAGCACAATCTGGACGTTATCAGTATACAAATAGGACAAATCCCATTTTGTAGCAATGACAAGATGTTTCATTGCCAGAATTGATGCTGGAATCTTGGGAAAGATAGGGACATTTTCATGTGTAGGTGCAAGTTGAAGTAGTATCCAAGCCTATTGCTAAGGTTTAGGCTTAAGGACAATGCTTTGGGAAGAGAGATTTATCAAGCCTTATAAAATATCAGAAGCCATTAGTGTAGATGAATTTAGAATGATTCTGCCTCCCAGGCTAATTGTCATGCAAACAAAATCACAGCAGAGGCTCTTTCATAAAGACAAAATTAGTGAATACTGACAACACAAATGCATGTTTTAAGATGCAAGATTAAGCCCAGACAAAGAATGCCACTGGCTCCTGAGTCTGAGATTATCAATTTCTATCCATACGGAAGGCTGTTGGCTGACAGCTGATAGAGCTGGGAAGGGCAGTGAGACTACAAGACTACCACTTCTCATTTTGACAAAAATTTGTTAATGCAGCCAAAATACATAGGGATTGTTCAATCCATGTCTCACCTTGCTGAACTGTCTTCAGCTGAATTTTTCACATCAGCTACTGGCAATGTGTGCCTCACCCGTGCATTGAATTTTTGATACTCAAATGCTTGCATTTACAGTACGTCATTGCACTTTTTGTCATTTGTGTTCTTCAGATATATTTCTGGCTCCCCATCTTCCATGTGCATGGTCAGATTATACTTCCCTTCACTTTCGAAGTGTGGCGTGACTAGGTGATTTGCTCTGACAAAGGAAAGGTCAGCAGAAATGACTGGTATATTTCCCAGATGGCACCTTCAGGAGCCACTGTTGAGTTACCATGATTCCATTTTCCCGCCTAGGAAATCACAGATGCATGGAGCGTTAGGCACCCTGAGATGTGGTCCTTCAGGAATGAAGAGGTAAAGCAGAGCCCCACCAAGCTAATTTTGATGGAAATGTGTGAGAAAGAAATGAGATGCTGAGTATGTTCACTATAGTAAAGTTACCTAACTTATGCTTAATAATTCGAACTGTTAAAAATTTTAATTTTTGTTTTTAGGCTACAATTCTAGATTAATAAAATTATTTTTACTTATAATCTTATAATTATTCATTTTAACACTGGTAGAAAATATATACTTATTCTGTTGTCAATCATCTTCTATTAATGACATCATAGTTTATATTGAAAATATCTACTGTATATGATTATAACTTCATATTTTTATAGGGTCCTCAAAAATTAAAGGAGAAACTTTGGGAATGCTTTCTTGAAATCAGTAGTACCTTGCCTTTTTAAATGACTCACGTCTATTCACTTCCTTTAATGAAAACAAAATCTTAACCTTGCTCCAAGTAGCTTAGAGATAAAGGTTTTGTAAAATTGCTTTTTACTTTATGTGTCATATCACACAAAAATAATATTAAAGTAAATAATCTCTGCTTTTCAAACCTTTCTCTCTCCTCTCTGTCTCTGTCTCTGTTTCTCTCTTCATACACACACCACACACACACACCCAGGAACATTCACACTCATATATACATCGATATAGACTGGTTCCCATATTGGATCAAAATAAAAAGGACTCATTAGGATGAGGACCATTTCCCACTTGTTCACTATTTGATGCCAAAGTATTGTCCAGGGCCTAGAACAAAAGGGAAGGAAAATAGGAGGGAGAAGGGAGAGAGGGAGGGGAAGGAAGGGAGAGATGATAGAAGGCAGGAAGAACTAGTTTGAATTCAACCAACTAGAGTTCAGGAAAAAATTGGGTGGAAAGAAGTTGGGTTGAGTGTGCCCAGGAGGATTTCATTTTATACACGTATATATATTTTTTTCAAAGTGTTTTACTACTTTTTTTAAGTTATTCAACTGTAGTTAGACCCAAACTACACAGCCTCTTAAATGATTTTAAAGGCTCAGGATTTGTGTTTCTGGGAATGTGCTACAGTGTGGTAAATTGGATTTTACAAATAATTTAATCCTTTTTGACTCAGTCACATTCACACAAGCTTTGAATGAAGTGAAATTAGAGAAAGGTCATCCTATCAATTTTTACCTTTTTGTAAATTCATGTATTGCATTCAAAGGTAACCCAATAAAGGATATAGTCCAAATATTAAAAATCCTGCACAATTTCTGGATTCTAACATCATTTTGACTTCCATCTTTTTAATTTACAAAAATACCAGTTAATATTTTCTGCATCTAACTATACTAGGAAAATAATATACATTGATTAATTAAATGGTAACATAAGTAATGTACATTGAATAAATAATTACTTAAAGAAATATAGCTAAAGCAAACATCTATTGGTGTTATTTTAAAACATTGAAAAATAATCCTTTTTGTTTAAATTCAAGAAGACAAATAATTCTTCCGCCTATATGATACTGTTTTGAACTGAAAGTTAATAATAATCTGGAACAGACTTAATACTCTTTATGTACTAAACTGCCAGTCTAGAATTACTGAGTGATAGCAATCACCATGGCTGTACAAATAGCTAAGTACAAAGGAATACTAGCTTTTATAACATAATAAAAATTTTAAAGAACATGAAAGATGTTCTTTTTTGAAATATCAAAACACAATATTGTATTTATCTGTACAGGGAATTTCTGATTCTCATAAACTGAAGTTCATTTCAAATTTTGACATATTAAATGTGTGTCATACATTATGTATTTCTGTTATTTCAAGTCATGCTTCAACCCAAATGAAATGATTGCATTTGAAAAATTCTATTCTTCAAAAAGAAAATAATCATGTGTAAATCTAAAATTTGGTATGCTAATCTTTTAAAACAAATATTTATCACTGAATAAGAGTATGATGGTGCATTTACTAAATGTTACCTAAGATAGCCTCCTATTCATATTGTGATTCAAGATGCTTTTCATTTAAAATGATTTCTTGGAGTGACTACAAAAAGTTGCATAGAGGGCTCTCTTATTCTACTTTATAAATGCATAGTAGTTTGTTGTTTGCATTTGCTGCAAAATGTCAGTGTTACAAGTCTTCTTTGCTTTAATTAATGCTTTGTGGTTTGCATTCATATGGCTGATATGAAAATTGCTATTTCTCTTTTTTTAATATTCAGTTTTCCAATATGACTTTGTCCATATTTAATAGATCATTGCTCATGCTTTTATTTTCAAATTTTCTGCCTCATTTTGTTTTAGGTACATCCCTTATCTAGGACAAACATTTCAGATTTGTCTTGTATTCAATCTGAATTGAAATTCAATAGGTGAATTAAACACATTTATATTTATTGATATGACAATATGTATGTTTGATCTTAGTTCCTTTTGCACGTTTATGGTATGTTTTCTGTTTTTATGGTTTTTTAACTTTTGTGATGTTTTCTAGTGCTTAACTTTCCAATTATGTTTTTATAAAATAACTTTATTCATTAAGATTAAGTTCTCTATATTAGTTCCCTGATAAGAGCAAATAACAAATCTTTAATCCAGCTACATTATATGTCATAATTTTCACCTTTACATTAACATAATATTTAATATTATGATAATTATTACTTGGTCTTTTCAAAATAAAATAATATCTTTTGATTTCTAGTTATTGCAGAGCCTCTAATCAATAAATTTTTATTTTCTACTTTTCCTTATATTTTTGTTAATTGGATCATTTCTATAAAGTTAATGCATATAGGTACTATTTTATTTGGATATTTGAGAATATATTTCTAAAAGTACATGTATTCAGTACTTCCACCAATATCCATCATGAAAACTAAGATGGAAATCGTTTTTTAAAACTTAGCTAATTACATCCAATAACATATACAAAGGATAATATATCGTGACCAAGTGTAGTTTTTCACAAGAATATAAGGTTGATATAATGGAAATTAATGAATGCAATTCATTTCAAACAACTAATTAAAATCCATACAATTAATTAAATAGATGTAGAAAAGTCATTTGAAAAAATCTAGAAATCATTCCTGATTAAAAAATAAATAAAGCAACTTTCAGCAAATGAGAAATAGAAATTTCCTCAGCCTGATAAAAGACATCTAAGAAAAAAAATCTACAGATAATATCACATTTAATGATATTAAATATGAAAGAATAAAAGAAGGAATGCTTAAGGATAAGACAGATATGTCTCTCTTACCACATTTTTTTTAATAGATCTTTGTTGGAGTATAATCCCTTCACAATACTTAGTTTCTGTTGTACACCAAAGTGAATCAGCCATATGCATACATATGTCCCCATATCCCCTCTCTCTTGAGCCTCCCTCCCATTCTCCCTACCCCACCCTTCTAGGTCATCGCAAAGCACCTAGCTGATCTCCCTGTGCTATGCTGCTGCTTCCCATTAGCTATTTTACATTCGGTAGTGTATATACGTCGATGCTACTCTCACTTCACCCCAGCTTCCCCCTCCCACCCCATGTCCTCAAGTCCATTCTCTATGTCTACATCTTTATTCCTGCCCTGCAAGTAGGTTCATCAATACCGTTTGTTTGTTTTTTTTTTTTTTTAGATTCCATATATATGCGTTAGCATATGGTATTTATTTTTCTCTTTCTGTCTTACTTCAATCTGTAGGACAGATTCTAGGTCCATCCACCTCACTACAAATAACTCAATTTCGTTTCTTTTTATGGCTGAGTAATATTCCATTGTATATATGTGCCACATCTTCTTTATCCATTCATCTGTTGATGGATATTTTGGTTGCTTCCATGTCCTAGCTATTGTAAATACTGCTGCAATGAACATTGTGGTACATGTCTTTTTTTGAATTATGGTTTTCTCAGAGTATATGCCAAGTAGTGGGACTGCTGGGTCATATGGTAGTTCTATTTTTAGTTGTTTAAGGAACCTCCATACTGTTCTCCATAGTGGTTTTATCAATTGCATTCCCACCAACAGTGCAGGAGGGTTCCCTTTTCACTACACCCTTTCCAGCGTTTATTATTTCTAGATTTTTTGATAATGGCCATTCTGACTGGCATGAGGTGATACTTCATTGTAGTTCTGATTTACATTCCTCTAATAATTAGTGATGTTGAACATCTTTTCATGTGCCTCTTGGCCATCTGTATGTCTTCCTTGGTTAAATGTCTATTTAGGTCTTCTGCCCAATTTTTAATTGGATTGTTTGTTTTTTTGATATTGAGCTCCATGAGCTGTTTGTATATTCTGGAGATTAATCCTTTGTCTGTTGTTTCATTTGCAAATATTTTCTCCCATTCTGAGGGTGCTCTTTTCATCTTGTTTATGGTTTCCTTTGTTGTGCAAAAGCTTTTAAGTTTAATTGTCCCATTTGTTTATTTTTGTTTTCATTTCCACTACTCTAGGAGGTGGGTCAAAAAAGATCTTGCTGTTGTTTATGTCAAAGAGTGTTTTTCCTGTGTTTTCCTCTAAGAGTGTCATAGTGTCTGGTCTTACATTTAGGTCTTTAATCCATTTTGAGTTTATTTTTGTGTATGGTGTTAGGGAGTGTTCTAATTTTATTCTTTTACATGTAGCTGTCCAGTTTTCCCAGCACCACTTATTGAAGGGCTGTCTTTTCTCCATTGTATGTTCTTGCCTCCTTTGTCTTAAATTAGGTGACCATACGTGCGTCGGTTTATCTCTGGGCATTCTAATCTGTAAAATTGATCTATATTTCTGTTTTTGTTCCAGTACCATACTGTCTTGATTACTGTAGCTTTGTGGTATAGTTTGAAGTTGGAGAGCCTGATTCCTCCAACTCCATTTTTCTTTCTCAAGATTGTTTTTGCTATTCACGCTTATTTGTGTTTCCATACGAATTATAAAATTTTTTGCTCTAATTCTGTGAAGAATGCCATTGGTAGTCTGATAAGGATTGCATTGTATCTGTAGATTGTTTTGGGTAGTATAGTCATTTTCACAATATTGATTCTTTCAATCCAAGAACATGGTATATTTCTCCATTTGTTTATGTCATCTTTGATTTCTTTCATCAGTGTTTTATAGTTTTCTGAGTACAAGTCTTTCACCTCCTTAGGCAGGTTTATTCCTAGGTATTTTGTTCTTTTTGTTGCAATTGCAAATGGGAGTGTTTCCTTAATTTCTCTTTCTGATTTTTCGTTGTTGGTGTATAGGAATGCCAGAGATTTCTGTGCATTAATTTTGTATACTGCAACCTTACCAACTTCATTGATTATTTCTAGTAGTTTTCTGGTGGCTTCTTTAGGATTTTCTATGTATAGTATCATGTCATCTGCAAACAGTGACAGTTTTATTTCTTCTTTTCCAATTTGTATTTCTTTTATTTCTTTTTCTTCTCTGATTGTCCTGGCTAGTACTTCCAAAACTATGTTGAATAAGAGTGGTGAAAGTGGACAACCTTGTCTTGCTCCTGATCTTAGTGGTAATGTTTTCAGTTTTTCACCATTGAGTACGATGCTTTCTGTGGGTTTGTCATTTATAGACTTTATTATGTTGAGGTAGGTTCCCTCTGTACCCATTTTCTGGAGAGTTTTTATCATAAGTGGGTGTTGAATTTTGTCAAAAGCTTTTGCTGCATCTATTGAGATAATCATATCGTCTTTATTCCTTAATTTTTTAATGTGGTGTATCACATTGATTGATTTGCGTATATTGAAGAATCCTTGCATCACTGGGATAAATCCCACTTAATCATGGTGTATGATCCTTTTAATGTGTTGTTGGATTCTGCTTGTTAGTATTTTGTTGAGGATTTTTGCATCTATGCTCATCAATGATATTGGTCTATAATTTTCTTTTTTGTGATATATTTTTCTGGATTTGGTATCAGGGTGATGGTGGCTTCGTAGAATGAATTTGGGAGTGTTTCTAATCAACCCTGTACTGGAGATTCCAGCCGGTGTAATAAGCCATGAAAAAGAAACACAAGGAAATAATAATGGAAATGAAGTAGCAAAGCTGTCTTTATTCACAGATTACATAAGGATTGTTGTAGCAAATCCAATGGTATTTACAAAATAGACACTAGAACTAATGAGTGAGTGTAGCAGTGTTACTGGATAGAAATATGAAAGTACAAAAATTAACTATATTATAAATACCAGCATGATACAATCAAATTAAAAATCTTAAACAACACAATTATAATAGCAGCAAAAATTTAGGGGAAATTCTGGTAAAATACGGGTAAAATCTGTACACTGAAAATGAAAAATTATTGATAAAAGAAATCAGTTACCTAAAATAACAGAGAGCTATATTGAGGAGACTTAATAGCACAGGGAGATCAGCTCAGTGCTTTGTGACCACCTAGAGGGGTAGGATTGGGAGGGTGGGAGGGAGGGAGATGAAAGAGGGAAGAGATATGGGGATATATGTATATGTATAACTGATTCACTTTGTTATAAAGCAGAAACTAACACACCATTGTAAAGCAATTATACTCCAATAAAGATGTTAAAATATATATATATATATAGTTAAAATGTCAGTTCTCCTGCAACTAATCTATAGATTCAACTCAATCCCATACAGAATTCCATAATTTTATCTTTAGTTTTATTTAAATTGACAAACTGATTCTAAAATCCATATGGGCTATGAAGGACTTATCATAAACAAAACAACTTTGAAGAAAAACAATTGTTGAAGGACTAACACTCCATGACCTCTAGACTTATTTTTTAAATATAGTATTGGTGTAAAGATAAACAAATAGAATAAGGAAACACAATGGAAAACCCAAAAATAAGGTCCCCACATATTTAGACAACTGATAAATGTGCTAAGGCAATTCAATGAAGAAAGAATTGTCTCTTCAACAAATGGTGATGAAAAAATTGGCTATCCTTATGACAAAGTAAAAACTTTGATCCACTGATTATGCCATATAAAAATTAACTTTAGACCTGTTCTAGGCAGCTATCTTACAGATGCATGAATGTAAGAGGAGGAAGGGGTGGATGTTGGGATCACTTGGAGATCTTTGAAACTTGAAGAAAAAATATACCTGGGGGGGCAGAGTAACTTAAAATTAATCTCAGACCTACATTTAAAGCTTAAGTTTGTATAAAAACATATAAGAAAATCTTGATGAGCTTGGATTAGGCAAATATTCTTTAGATAAAACACCATCAGAAGTATAATCTATAAATGAATAAAGTGATATATCAGAATTTATCAACACTTAAAAAATATAGTGACTAAAGGAGAATAGTAGTTGCCTAAGTATATGGGGGTAATAAATCTGCTTTTTTTTTCTTTTGATGATAGTTTCATTGACAATAATTACGTTAAAAATTATTAAAATTTAAACTCTAAATATGTGCAATTTATTGTATGCATGGATCAATAATAATATTTATCTAAACACACATTAAATAAAGTCCTTCTCAGACAAAACGAAATTTAGAAAGTCAGAAGAATTCATTATCAGAAGGCTTGAACTGCACTACAACAAATATTACAGACAATTCTTCAGGAAGAAGAAATGTGATACCAGATGGAAATTTGAAATACGGTAAAAAGGTAGCAGTCCTGAAAATACTTTAGAAAGTTGGGTAAACATAGAATACTTATTTTCTTCTTTAAAGTGTACGAAAATAATTGTCTAGAAGAAATGACAGTGTATCGTGTGGCATGTAACATATGCAGAGATAAACATAAAAAAGAGTTCAAGGACTGGAAAGGAGGAAATGGAAGCTTGCAATTGTAAGTTCCTAAAACTAAATATGAGGTGTCATATCAGTTGAAGTTAGACTGTGACAAGCAAGAGAGATCACGATACACAAAAATCAAGAACATTGAGAAAAAAGATACTTGAGTAGAAGAAAAAAATCAGGGATGATATGAAATCACACACACACACACACAAACACACACACATACACACACAAAAAGGAGAATAATGGTAAAGGAAGAAGCATGTCAAATGCTGCAAAGACTTTCATTAATATGAAGAATAAAAATTGGCATTAATATTTAGCAATGAGGAAGTTATTGGTGACCTAGGTTAGAATTATTTCATGGAGTAGTGGAGACAATTTTCAGATTGGAGTGATCTGAAGAACGAATGTGTGGTGAGTACACGCTACCCTTTCAAGAAACTTGGCTTTAAAGGAGAGAAGAAGGACTGGGGATTATTGTGAGATGCATTGGAATCAAGTAAAATTTAATTCTTTTTGTTTTGACAAGATGGAAGAGAGAAAGAATGATGATGGGATTCAAGGAAATAAGGGAATCATTCATAAGGAAGTAGAAAATATGGTATACAGAACAGAAGCTGACTAGCCTAATACCAAGATATGGCTAATTCTATACAAAGAGAAGTAGACGAGGCTGGATGTTGATTAAAATGTAGGGGCTTTGTTTGTTTTTCTTTTTCTTCTTCTTTTTTTTTTTTTTTTTTTGCAAGGGTGATGAGAAGATAACAGTTTTATTGGTGAGGTGATGGATGGAAGTATACATGTGAACAGGACTCTAAAGAAGCACAGAAGAGCAAAATCCACCTTCAAAAATAATGAAGTGTTTCAGAGTTGATAATGCTGGGACTTGATACATTATTAAGATAAAAGGAAGGGTAGAGGAATTAGGTGTATAGAAGGAAGAATGAGTCATTTGAGACTAAGGCAGATTGAGTAAAACATCTCCTCTAAAATGAATCAATGTATGAACTCAAAGCATCATTCAAATATAAATAATATGTAACTGTTTTATTCTCTACTCAAGTTACATTATCTCATTAGCCGTAACCAGCCATAAGCAGAATCACAGGTAGATTCTGAAACAGTAAATAATGTTAATTTAATTTTAACATTTTGCTGTCTCAACATTTTGCTTAACTTGTAATAATTAATATTACTTTAGCATGCCATAGTTTGTAGATGAATCCATAATTTAAAAATGAGTCTTTCACTAGGGAAAAAGCAAACAAGCTATATCCCACAGAACTTAAGCAATGGACTTCTCTCTATGGCTACCACCACTACCTCTTTGTGGTATTCTCCTATAAACTGTAAGAAAAAATTAAAAGAAGCTACTGAGCTCCTAGTTTTACTCATTGTTACCTTTGTTATAAATAAATTATTCAAACACTCTTTATTCCTCTAACCTGTAAAATAATAACCATGTGGCAAAGCTACTGACAAGAAAAAAATGGAATAACTCATGTAGGACTCTGGGCAAAGAATGGATCCTAAATGAAGATTACTTTTCTTCTCATTCCTTTATAGAAATAACTTGGGTTAAATAGTTTCTCTTCTTTAGAAACTCTGTCTAGTTCCAATATTTTAGTATTGAAAATAATAACACAGAGAAGAGAGAGGGAAGATATTTGATAATAAATGGATACCTTTTATCTCCCTCTGCAATGTTCCACAACTATAATTTCTTTTTTTTTATAATAATCTTTTATTTATTTATTTATTTTTATATTTATTTTTGGCTGTGTTGGGTCTTCGTTTCTATGCGAGGGCTTTCTCTAGTTGCGGCAAGCGGGGGCCGCTCTTCATCGCGGTGCGCAGGCCTCTCACTATCGCGGCCTCTCCTGTTGCGGAGCACAGGCTCCAGACACGCAGGCTCCGTAGTTGTGGCTCACGGGCCCAGTTGCTCCGCGGCATGTGGGATCTTCCCAGACCAGGGCTCGAACCCGTGTCCCCTGCATTAGCAGGCAGATTCTCAACCACTGCGCAACCAGGGAAGCCCTATAATTTCTTTAATGTAATGTAATCAAAGAAATAAAATTAGCGATTTGAAATTTTGGCAATGTTATTTTGTATATGAGAAGCTTCAGGGATAAAAACGTTACATGAATACAGTGGTGCAGATTTTTTTTTTTTCTTTTCTAAATAAAATAAATCAGAATCATCTCTCTGCATCAAAAAAATTCCGTTGAAGACATGTATGTACAACATTTAAAAAAAATCATTTAGTGTTTAAATACCACATTCTAATGCCCACTTTACTGAATTGATTACAGCAATTTAAATTGTTTACTGCTCACCAGATAAGTTCATTTCCTTAATCTTTATCCTGGGGCTCCTGCCTCAGCTTGTGTTCTTTCTAACAATATCATTAGTGGATGTCATGCTAAGATTTCTGGCAGAGTGTGAAAAGAAGCAGTGCTACAAACACTTAAAGGGAGCCAGCATTTCAAAAATTAGCAAAATATTCAAAAGTAACATTCCTTGCATTTGGCAGTACAGAATGTAAGACCTAGACTGACCAAAACTATTACAAGGATATATCATTTTGAGCACCTTATTTAAAACAAATTTTCTCTGAAACAAGTTTCCTCCTAGTTATTCCTGGTTTATTAAAAGAAAAAATTGTCCCCTTTAATTATAGAACTGTTTTATAATTTTTATTCTAATATTATGCAATGTAACCATTTATGTATATAGACTTTAAAGTATGCAGTAGACAAAATCTGTATTTAAGTATTGGTTCTGCCGTTAAATAACTGTACAATACAGGCATCACTTCACCTCATTTCAATTAACTCAGTCATAAAATTGTAATATGTAACTAGCAATGTTATTATAATTATTAAATATGAGAAGTATTAAATAAAGCTTTGCAGACTATAAGAATATTTATAGATACAGTTAATAGCAATATTATTAAACATGCAACAATATTCTACTTGCTAAGGTACATGTAGAATAAATAAAATATGTCCATCTCTAAATCAAAAGATAGGAATTCAACCAGTCATGTAAAGGGACATCATAGATGAACAATTAACAGCAGGTAATAAATCAAGCAAAAGACTTGGAATTGAAGGTAAATATCAAACCAAAGTAGCATATACTGGATGTAGGGTACAAGGAAGTACATGGTGTGAGGGTACAGGTTATTAGAATCAGGGACCAAAATGAGAGTGAGACCAGCAGAAAAACTGAGAATGTGAAGAACTGTCCTCCTTTGATAAATTTAAGTTCTTCCATTTCTTTGAAAGGAGAGTGAGCTTAAGAATGAAAGAAGGATAGAAGTGCATTTCAATAGTATGGGAATAAAAAACATGTAGAGATAGATCTGTTACAGAGTCCATGCTCATACTGCTGGCTGCAAGACAGGCCAACAAATTGAGAGATGCGGTGTTGGGACAAGGAATAGCGACATTATTTGGAAAGCCAACAGATCGAGAAGATGATGGACTAGTGTCCAAAAGAGCCATCTTACCGAAGTTAGAATTCAGCCTTCTTTTATACTAAAAGGAGAGGGGAAGTGGCTGGTTTTTGCAGACTTCTTGGTGCCAAATCCTATGTTTTTGCAGCCATCCGCATAGGTCTGGTCACAATGTTCCTGTAAACCTCCAATAAGACAATTACTATTTTCTGTTCTGTAACTTTTGATCTCTGTGTGAATGGAAAAGTGTTATACCTTTAAAGATCAAGGCTGGGAGACAGAACATTGAGAAAGTGCTATGGTGTATATTTCAGGCTGTGGCAGCATTCTTTTACAAAGGTGTAGAGCCAGCATGACTAAGCACAGAGCACAAAGCTTAGAGCTAAAGGAATAGATCCAATAAGGAGTCAGGTTTGTTCTTCTCTGTCAAAGATACTCAAGAAAATAGTCAAATTAATACAGTACATTTTCTTAATATTAACAATGAATCTTTATTTTTTAATTAAAATATAATCTTTATTTATCAAGTGCCAATTTTGGTTTTCTATCAAATAGTATCAGAGAATGACATAGGACATCCTTAATAAGAGAAGTTTGAACTTATTAGTTTGCCTGAACACCAGTAATGTGGTGAGGCCATGGTATCCTTGAGGAAGAATCTATGAATACTGATTCCCTTGTTGCTAATAAAACAGATTTTATTGAGAACTGTGTATTCCTGTATATAGATCCTGAGTATTTTGAGTAGGAACCCAGAGATTAAAAAATAGACCACTGTGGTGAACAGACTCTACGATGTCTGTCATTAATTCCTACCACCTGATATTCATTGTCTTGTTTACTCCCCTCCCCTTGAATGTGGCCTGGACTTACTATAACTAATAAAATATAGTAGAAGTGACATCATACAACTTCTGAGGTTAGGCTAAAAAATCTGTTGTTTCATCTTAGTTTGTCTCTCTCATTCTCTTTTGGATTGTTTCCCTAGTAGAAGCTAATTGCCATGCTGTGTGATAGCTTCCTGCCATGTCATGAAACAGCCCCGTGCAGGCGCCCAGGTAACAAGAGACTGAAGCCAGCCAACAATCATGAGCGTGATCTTAGAAGCAGATAATTTCCCTGCAGTTAATCTTTCAGATACGTCTACACCCCCTGCCAATAGTACAACTACAAAGCCATAAGACACCTTGGGCCAGAGGGAACCAACAAAATGACACCTGGATTCCCACCCTCAGAAATTGAAGATAATAAGTGTTTGCTGTCTTAAGTTGTTAAACTGTGAGATGGTTGTTTATGCAGCAATAGATAAAACATACAGCCATCAATTAAAACAAAGATATTTTGATGTGTCAATTTAGGAGAAACTATGTTGATTTTGCTTCTTGCTATTCTCAGTGTTCACTAGCTAGCTCTCTGATAAATAGCTAGTGACTATGGGAACTTGAACAATGTAGTATAGATCTAACATCATTATAGGACCAGGAGCTGTGCATGAAGAAAAGCAGCTATTGCAGAGACAAGCAGGAAATTGTCTTCTATAAGAGAGGTAAAAGAATTTATGCCACACCAGAGGCTATATGGCAGATATTATTCTCTGAGAACACACCTTGATATGCAAGAAGCATTATATACCTCTTGGCTCATCCTTACAAATTCAAACTTCTTTTAAGATTATTAGTTTTAAATAATATTGCCCACCAAAATGTAAAACTCATTCTTAAAAATCTTTATCTTCCACAAGTTTAATTTTCTCTTGGTGACTTCTTCCAAAAATTGACTGAAATTTAACCATTTAAATGCAATCGTAGTGTCTTTCAAGAGTACAGATTCAAGTTTAAAGAGTGAATTAATTTAACAATCTCTCCCCTTGGACCATACTTACGTTAATATACTCCTCCTACTAATTAGCATTATTTTCAGCTGTGTTTTGAAAAAATATTGCTTTATATTGTTCCCGTCAAAAGGAAAAAAAAAAAAAAAGGAGAAGGAAATTTTACAATGTCAGTGCTCACAGAATTACAGAATATCCGTGTTGTATATGAATTTCCACAGGGCCATTCTCATGGCCAAGAAATCATGAGATTGTTGTTTGTGAGCAATAATTCAGTATATATTGGATAACTCTGCCGATGGTTACTTCTAAGTAAGTAATCTATTCCATAGTTATAATGATAAGATTTCTGACCATTACAATAATCTTTGTAAGTTTTAGTTGGAAACTGCTTCTGTATAACTTGCTTATTTTTCTCAAGAGGGTCTAGTCTCTTTTCCTTACTCGTGGTTTCAGATACTTTAAGGTAAGATTTTTTGCATACTTTTTCTACAAGTAAAATTGTAATGCTAGGAATTGAGAATAATATTGTTTCCAAGAGTTGGTGACCACTGGAGATTTATCAAATCTTTTATCAGCACATTATGCTTTCAACAATGATATGTCAGTTTCAATTAGACGGGCTCTGTTTCTCAACACATTGTTGGCACAAATTAGTTCTGACAAAAATATGCCCCAGGTGTCTGTTTTACATGAATCACCATTGAGATAATTTATAATGTTCTTGAGCATGGGCAGTTTGTTTTAAAAATTTAAAACATATCTCTTATAGATAACATTGTTATAGATTCACATTAAAATTGAAATCTGAGATTATATAAATCCATATTCAGATTATGTTAATGATACATATCTGAAAGCTTCAGCCATCAATATTGTCATTCAAATAATAGTTTAAAATCTTGGGTGACATTCATGCCATGGCACATTTCAGAGGCTGTTTATTCACAATGAATCCCTTTTTCTAGTAATTTAAGTGTACAGCCCATTCAAGTTTGAATATGCTACCAACCTTGTTTACTTTTCAGTTTAAGACCCTGAAATCATACAAGGTCAAGCTTAGATGCATACCCAGAACTGCACCCTGAAAGCATATCAGAGATTCTTTATTCAGGTAACTTTCATTGCATCTCTTTCTTCATGTGGAAACAAAACTAGAAGACAGGCAGAATAAAAATAAATGAGAATCACCAGATAGTAATCTTGAAAGCAAAATTATGAAGTTCTAACTGCATATTAACAGAAGGAAGCCAGCTTGAAAATCAGTGGGATTACTATGTAAAGAGGGTGTAAATGAAGTTCTTATACATAAAAGGGAAATGGCAAAGAGACTAAATATATTTCTCTCAATTGCCTTGCCTGAGGAAAATGTCAGGGTAATTCTTACACATAGATCATTCCTTGAAATGGGCAGTTAGCAATACTATACTGACTGGTGACATGCTTTTGTCCGTAATTTATATTTTGACATGGATTAATCATTTATGTACTAAATTTGTCCAAAATGCTTTTATTAAGCCATCAACTCTTTTTTGAAAATGTGTAGCTCATATTATCTAGTACTTGCTATCAGATTTTACAAGTAGAAGACATTCATTTAGATTATTTTTATTCCATCTTTGAGAGGTGAAATGTCATAGATGATGTGATCTTATTTCAAAATGAAAACATAGCTCAGGAGATGTCATTTCATTTAGAAATTACAAATAAATGTCATTCTTTGTCGGGAATCATGTGATTACTTCTTGACTCTTCAATCACTTAATTCATATACAAAATCGTCATAGTTATTGGTAAACAGAACTAAATGTCAAAATCTTAGTTCCCAAAATATTTCTTGTAGGATCTGTACTAATTTTTATGCTTTCCAGGAAAAGTACATGTAGATTTGCAATAAAAATAATCAGTGTTATTCTTGGGCACAAATGTGTACTGAATTCTCCTGTTGAGAGACAATTCTTAATGGATCTCTTGCATTTCTGAAAATCTCATGAAGAAGCATTGATACCTTGGGTTTCCAGATTATTTATTTCAAGGATGTTTGCATAGCAAATAGCCTTGAAAGATAGAGTATCTCCATCTGGAGAAGAAGGTATATTTTTGCTGTCTGATCAGGATAATAAAAATAATGCTTCTCTTCAGGGAAATGTTGGACAGGTTTGCTCATAGCCCCTTATAAATTGGGGATTTCCTAAACTTGGGGATCATTCATCTGTGACCCAATCCACCGTGTGTATGGCTTTCAACTGGGTTACTCTACATTGCCCTAAGGGAATTGGGGCAGAGGCAAGGGAAACTAAGGTGAACATTGAAATTCATGCTGCTCTCCATGAGTAATAACGTTCTTTGTCTCTGACCCAGATGTCCTGTGTTTTCTTACTACCTTTAAAACTGGAAAGCTAACTTGTTAGCATGCAAATGAGATAGAGCCTCAAATTGTTCATAGTTTTTGACAACTCCCTTTAGTGAAGACAGGAGCTAAATACCATTTCCTTTACGTCTCAAACTATAATTTCTGAACCACATTATATAACAAGAAGGATGGGGGTTCAGTTTTCTATTTTTAACCATGATACCAAGAGTTCAGTATTCACTAAACTATTGTGTTTACTGAGACCTCAAGGTTTTCATCTTTCTGAAACACGTCACTTTATTATATTAAAAGTTGCTGTCATACTGAGTGAAGTAAGTCAGAAAGAAAAACAAATATTGAATAGTGAATATTAATGCATATATGTAGAATCCAGAAAAATGGTAGATGAACCTATTTGCAGGGCAGGAATAGAGATACAGACGTAGAGAACGGACATGTGGACGCAGGGTGGGAAGGGGAGGGTGGGACAAATTAGGATATTAGGATTGACATATATACACTAACGTGTGAAATATAGATAGCTAGTGGGAAGCTGCTGTACAGCACAGGGAGCTCAGTTCAGTGTTCTCTGATGATCTAGATGGGTGGGATGGGGGGGTGGGAGGGAGGGGATATATGTATATATATAGCTAATTCACTTCATTGTACAGCAGAACCTAACACAATATTGTAAAGCAATTATACTCCAATCAAAAAAAAAAAGACAAAAAAAAAAAAGTTGCATAGTGCTTTATAGCTGAAGAAGTAGTTTTAAATAAATAATCTAATTAATCTTCTCCTAAAGCCTGAGGAATATTATCACAAGCAAGTATCTGATAAGAAAACAATGGGACTAAAAATGTAGCAACAACGTATCCAGGGACATAGAGTTAATAATTGGTGTCTTTTGACACTCAGTGGCTTGTCTTTTCTTCATATCATCTACCTTTTGAAATAACTCTGTAAATTTGGGAAATATATATGGAGAAACTGTCTAATATAAACCACCATAAAGGAATTCTTGAGAACTTCTACTACCTACAGGATGTTTTGGAATTATTTAGCACTATTATTAGAAGCATGCTATTTCTTGAAATACATGGTATTTATGACAGTGAAAAGAATTGTTAAAAGTAAAGAAAATAATGTCTGTTAAACAATAAAAATATGAATAATACTATAATATTACTATTTTGAAGTGAATGACAATGAGAACACTACATCTTAAAACTAGTGTGATACAAATAAAACAGCACTTGGAAATTTTTTTTTTTATCCTTAAGTGTAAAATTTAGAAAATAAGAAAATATTGAAAGTAAAAGGTCTGAAAGTTTATAAAAGCAATAAATTAACCCTTAGAAAACAGAGGGGGAAAAAATCTATCAGAGAAGAAATAAATAAAATAGAAAAAAATAGAATATGGAGATGAAAGGAAAAGGAGAAAAGGAGGAAGAGAAGAAAGAGGAAGGAGAAACAAAATATGGTTCTTTGAAAGGATTAATAAGATTTTAAAACTTCAAGACAAATTCAAAAATAAAGTATGGCTGAAAATAAATAATTAGGGGACCATAAAATAGACAGGACTACAAGTTAAATAGATGTTAAGTAGATATACCTTTGTAAAGAAAATTTAATATAGATGAATGGGTAATTTTCAGGTATATATAATTTCTAAAACTGTCTCAATAAACATACAAAAGCTGAATTTCCTTATCAATACTTACAATTTGGAATCAACAGTTTAAATTGTGATCATTGAAAAAACCATATACATCATCCATTTTATGAAATGATCAAGAAAAAGATCATGCTATAAAATTATTCTATTGAACATAAAAGAGGAAAAAGCTTGCCAGCTCATTTTATGATTCTAGTATTATCTTTACTTCATATTCTCTAGATGATTGTTAATGATGACTAATTACATTCGGGGTAAAAGAAAGAAGAAGAGGATGGAATTGAAGAGGTGCTGTAAATCGTATCTATCCCCTTTGATCAGAAATTCTAAATTTCCCCACGTGCTCCATAGCACATTTCCCCCAAGGACTCAGTGGCCAGAAGAACATAAAACTAATGATCAGGGAGTTTACCCAATTTAGTTTGGGAATATATCTTCTTAAAGGTCCTCTATTCTATCCTTCCAGATGGAAGATGACTGTGCAAGGAGTCTGGACTCACAAAATGTTGCCAAAAGTTGAATGTTTTAATTTCTTTTCTTTCTGTATCTTAATAGGAGGAGCGAACTGGAAATTCCAGAGACAGAAGTGTGATGGAAATTAGGGTTTGGTCTTTAAATATATATCCAAATTAAAGTTCATTTCTTCACATCTAAAACTTTGGACCTAGACAATAATATAATGTTGGCAGTAGCATTCACACTTTCTACCGGTTGCAGTGTTTTACAGTTCTCTTGTGGCTGCATAATTCCATGAGTCTAATGGAACCGAAAAAATGAATTATCCTTTCCTATCTACTATATATCATGTAGGCTTTGCTTGCTACAGTAACAGATGATTCCTGATATTCTATCTTGAGATATTTCTCATTTGCTGATTATTCAACACATGTTACAGTGGCCGGGTGTTTATTCTTAAGCCATAGATCTTTCCTATTATTTCATATCTAAAAGCTGCTCTAAGGCTTCCTGTTTCAAAGATCCATTCCCTTGGATGTTTTCCTATCTTTCGATTTAGATTCGCTACTTATACTATCCTGATCTATATATATTTTGTGTATTAAGGATGGAGTTAAAATGAAACTTTTTTTTTTGCTATTCATATCTGGTCATTTGATTTATTTTAAAGATTTTTTTTCTTTTTTTTAATCATAGAGAGCCATCCCTGCCCACCTGCAGGGCCACATCGGCCTCACAAGCACTGCAGCCAGCCCTGTAGGGGCTAGCCACACCTACCAGCATGCCCAAGAAGTCAGCCCGGCCACCATAGAAGGCCATATGCAGCCCGCATAGGGGACGTCCCTGGAGCATGTAGTCCCGGTGGCCAGAGGGAGGCAGGCTGCTGGGCCCCATGGGGGCCTTATTATCTCCTAAATAATTTACCTCTTATTTATCTCCTAAATAAGGCCACTTCCTTGAGGTTGGGAGACATAATAGACCTACCAAAAAATAGAAATACACACAGAGAATTAGGCAAAATGAGGACACAGAGGAATATGCTCCAAATGAAGGAGTGACAACATGGATGAATCCAGAGGGTATTGTGATAAGTGAAATAAGCCAGACAGAGAAAAGCAAATACTCTATGATCTCACTTTTATATGGACTCTACACTATAAAATTAACAAACCAAACCAACCAAAGCAGACTCATAGATACAGAAAACAAATGGGTGGTTGCCAGAGGAAAAGGGGCTTGGGGCTGCGTGAAAGAGGGGAAGGGAATTAAGGGTACAAACTTCCAGTTACAAAATAAACAAGTCATGGCATGTAATATACAGCAAAAGGAATATGGTCAATAACACTCTAGTAATTTCACTTTCTATGGGGACAGATGGTTACTAGACTTACCATGTGATCATTTCATAATGTACTTAAAAGTCAAATCATTCTTGAAAATAACATGAAAATAACATAATATTTTATGTCAACTATATTTCAATAAAAAATAAAAATTAAAAGTGTTTTCTCTAAGAACGAACTCTGCATTTGATCTACCTCTGTATTGATATCACTTTTTATTTTTCCATGGAATAGCTAATCTGGTCTGCTCCCATATCCAATTGTAAGGTCCTTACTTCAAGCTGTAGACCCACTTAGATTAGTAACTCCAACTCTCTTGGGCCTAGATTCGAAGTATTAATATTAATGTTAATATGAAGAGTCCCATTCACTGGAGACCTTAAGACACCAAGCAGTGCATAAAGTCCCTAATAATCAGGAAAAAGCCTATAACTAAAGCATTATTTGCCTCCATTGTCCTTATAAGAAAACTGAGGCTTCAAGAAGTAAAATAATATGACCAAGTTAAATTACTCCTAAAAATAACCAGTATTTGAACTCAGAGCTGCCTAATTTTAAATCATATGCTTACTTGTAACAATCCTCACTAATATCTTTATTTTTATTTTTATCTATCCATAAACGGTAAGCAATTACATGCGTGTTTTATTTTTCTGTATATTTAAAGATTCTAGTCTTGATAATTATTTTTCAAATATGTTTGGGTATTTCTCATAGTGTTTTCACATTAAAAATATCCATTTACAGACTATTGTCTCACACAAATTGAAAATACTTTTCAAATTAACACAGAAACAAGATAGTTTGATGATTTCCACTGTCAGTAAACTACTTCTTGCTCTGAACAGTTTTTGAAAGCATTAGGAACCTTTACTCAGAATCAAATAAAATACATTTCTAATATTATCATCACTATTTTAATTGAGAATCAGCTTAGATTTCAGTATGCCTAATCCAACTCAGATCATTTTAATTATTTTCTTATGACCTAAAAATCACATTAAAAATATAATATTCTTTTTAGTATGTATTGATCTTTCTTTGATCTTTGTCTGCAGGACTGGCACTAAGTTGTATACATTCAGCATAGATTTCTTATAGATGTGTCTCTAAAGTGAAATCATGAATCAGAATTATCAGAAATAGTCCCTTAAGAAATCAGAAAATTAGGTGATAACAAGTAAAACAACAGATGGCTTTTCTTTCCATTAGACATGTCCTTAAGCTTGGGCAGAGTCACAGTTAAAACTGAGCTGTCACCACTCGCCCTGATGATTTCAAGATTCTTTTCTAGCCAACAATGGCAGATCCAATTAACTACTTTCATTGCCCCCATTCTATTACAATAGTGCAACTGCAGAAACCGAACACGTGGATTGCTTTTCTGTTTTCAGGTTAGCAATTGTGCCAAGGTGGGGTGCATTCATACTTTTCTTTTGGAATGAGATAATGACAGTTGATTTTTACATGTACCTCTTGATGATTTGCCAGACTGTGTAAATCCAATCATTTTTGAACCTTCTGGAGAGACAGATGAATAAAAAGTCTGTCTAAAGGCTTCTTCTAAAAGATTAGAAAAAGGTACTTTCAGAGATTTTCCAGGCTTACCTTCCACTATGGATTTTATTTCTCACTTCTCCTTCTTACATCAGGGTTCAATGATGGATATTTGGAAATACAAGCTTGAAAATAGCATTCTTGTATTCTCTTTAATATGAGAATTCAGAGGCTCAACTTAATATTTTTCCTTATGGAGTTGATCCATAATTATTTGCTGAGGAAATATTTTGGATCTGTTAAGTACTCCCTTGGTCCGCTTCTGTGATACCGTTGAATAGCAGTCTACTCAGTGAGAAGCAGTAGTTAGACCCTTCAACTCTCTTAAGAGAATTCAATCAGTCATGCAACAAATATCTATTGAGTGTGGACCATATGCCAAACATACCATTCAGATGGCTTAGATTATATCAGTGAGCAAAAAGACAAAAATATTTGCCCTTGTGAAGCCTATCAGTTGGGCTGCAGAAAGTTAAAACAAAACACAGGGTCTTGCAACACAGAGCACTCAGCTCCAGGTAATACTCAAAGCTCATATCCTCAAAAGCAGAGCAGCACAACATTTATCAAAAGCATGGTAAAGAGAAATAATGTTTGTGTTAGTTTGCTAGGGCTGCCATAAGAAACTACCACAAACAAGGTGGCTTACACGTCAGAAATATACTGTCTCACATTTCTGAAGTCTAGAAGTAAAAGATCAAGGTGTTAGCAGGGTTGGTTTTTTGGCTAGTAGAAATATCACTCCATTTGTCTTCATTGTCACATTGTGTTTCCCCTGTGTCTCCTCACATTGTCTTCCCTCTATGTGTATTTGTCTCTGTGTCCAAATTTCTCCTTTTTAGGATACCAGTCACGTTGGACTAGAGCTCACCCCAATGACATCATTTTAATTTGACTAATTATCCCTGCAGTGTCTCTATTTCAAAATAAGTTTACATTCTGAGTTACTGAGGGTTAGAACTTCAACATATGAATTTTCAGGGATACATTCAACTCATAAGCATGTTTATAGAAGAATATCTAGATTAAGAATTAAGTCAAACCATCAGGCTTGTGTATTTGAATTATATAAATCGACATCCTCCACACCTTTTGCTCCAACCATAAAAAAACAACATTTTCTGAAATATGTTTTGACTTTGTGGTATTATTCTACACTGAGGGATTTTAGACAAACATATGCAAATTCTTGCCATATTTACTGCAAGGAGTTTATGGGTTAGTTACTGATTATATAATGGTGTCTAATTATGCAGCCGTAGGGGTCTCCCTATTAAGAATATCTGTGGTCTTAAAATAAATATTTGATTGATATTTTTTGCATATGAAAAACATAATTCACATAACCAGTGGTGATTTTTGCCATTTATTTTGGCTTTTGGAAACTACAATTATATAATTGATTTGATGCTGACTTTTTACCATAATATATTGGCCACGTATTACCATTTCTGTCTTTATTCCATTGATGTATTCTTTCATTGATCCCTATTTGTTGAACTATTTTTACCTTGATATAGTGTATGCACTTTGTATAATGCTTTAACCCTATTTGGAAAAAGAGAGGGTTTGTAAATAATACAATTATTCTAAATAAAATCATAATTTAAACTATATTAAGTTGTTTTTTTTAACATCTTTATTGGAGTATAATTGCTTTACAATGGTGTGTTAGTTTCTGCTTTATAACAAAGTGAATCGGCTATACATATATATATGAGTAATAAATCATATTTTAATTTAGTTAACATATGAGCAGAAACTTATTCTCCATTCATAAATTAGGTCTATTATCAAAACTTTGATAAACTTTCTTATTCTACAATTGTTTTTCTATGTTAAATGTATTTTTACTCAATGCTGAAATATGCCACTTATGTTCCAAATTTTTTTCTGGCTTTGTTTACTATTTTTTCCTTTTAATCCAAATGTGTCTTTTTTGAGGACTGTGGTAAACCATACATTTCTGCCCTTCTCAATGGAAGATATCAGAGAGGTGTTAGAAAAGTACCTCTATCACATTCAAGCAGCCATTTGTCCAATAGTTTCCACCTTCCTTTGTATCATTTGGGACCAATGAGATCAAGTCTTCTACCACTCAAAGTCTTTATAGTTGTCTACACGTGTGACTAGAAGTGTTTAAATACATCATGACATTATTTCTCAAACTATCAAGTACCAAGAAGGACATGATAGATACAAGAGTGAGCTTCCACTTGTGTCCTGCATATCATTTTAAATTATATAAACCCAAATTCAAAGGATATAATTACAGTCCCATAGATGGGCATTATTAGATAAGACTAGAACATAAACAATAAAGTCTAACAATTATAAACGCCCTAAATATCTCTTTTGTATAAATTAACTTTTTCAAATGTGAAAGTAACATGCACCTGAATGCACACTGAAAAATAAGAATAAAGCTGTGTTTAGAGCAAAAATGGTACTCCCTCTTGTCTTCCTTCTTGTATTTCTGCAAGCAGTTTAGGATATATCAATATTAAGCTTTATATTTCTTGCACTTATTTATTTATATGCATTGGTGTTTAAATATGTGAATGTCTATATGTGTGAACGTCTCTATTTTTTATAATGCTTTTTTATATTTTTATATATTTATAATACAATAGTATAAAACTACTAATTGCCTTTTCAAGGAGTAATATGTTATCTTGGTGAATATTCCATTTCAAAATATTCAGATAAAACTACTCCTTTCTTTTTGTCTGTTGCATAGTTTCACTATCTTTTTGTTTAAGATAGATTTGCTTTAAACAGCATCTATCTTGAATATGCTTTCTTAGGTTTTTGATTGTCACCTAATCAAAACTAAAACATTTTAGGACTATCTTGATCTATTCCTTCCAACCATTTCCTACTCAATAGTTGTTGCATGCTTACCATATACTATGCTTTCCTTATTGTTTCTATTCTTTTTTCTCTATTTTATTCTTGATCTAGCAAGTAATTTGAAAATGTCTATACCTCCTCCATTTCTAAAATGTGATAGTAGAATTTTTATATATTTTTTATCAGAATGCCAAATTAAATAATGAACATGCCTGTCAAGAAAAGACTTTAGTAACTTTTACTTCCAACTCTCCAAAGCACTTTTTCATGTGTTAAGAAAATTAGTTATTATATTTGTAAACTAAAATTATGTTTTTAATTTATCCTCTGTAACTCTCAGATTTCAGCTTAAACTCATGCTGTATAATTTCATTAGGTTTAACTGAATATATATCAGCTTTGTTCACTCTTATTTTGGAAATGTTTCCCCCTCTCTGTTAAGATCTTTTCTGATTTACTGTTATACTGACTAGGTTTTTTTCCCCCTCTCAATTATTTTCCTCACCCAGTAAGTTATGATTTCTTAGTCCTTCCATATCTGAAATATTTTTCTTTGCCCTTCTCATGTATGATAGAATAAAATACCACAAATGACATCTTAATGGGAGAGATTTTTTGCTGAGCGGGCAAAATTAACTGGAGGGATAGTCTGGAGAGGAAAATTTATTGTATAGGAGAAAAGAGGTTATCTGGGTAAGATAACAGAAATAAAATAAAGATAGTGTATTCAAGAAAACTGGAAAAGTCAACAAAACCTTAACCAGAAGAATGACAAACATAACACAATAAAACTAAACCACAAAAACACAAAGAGAAGTAGGAGGTGAAAAGACAGCCAGAACCATTGCAAGGTCTATATTTCCATCTCCCCCCACCCCAGATCCACCTTGAATTTGTTAGATAAGCCAGGGACTCAGCAGAAAGTTTTCAGTTAGGACTATACATGTATTCCCCACTCTTGATGGCCCATCAGAAAAAAAAAAAAAAAAAAGGCTCAAATGCATTATGTATATACTTACAGTAATTTCTATTGATCTGTCACTCCATTTCCAGGTGAGAAAACTGAAATTCAGAATTATTTAACAACTATCCTCGGTCACACGGGTGAGTAGAACGCCAGCTATTCAAAGCAGCACTTGATCTTTGGAAAGGCAACATTTAATACAAAGATAAACATTACCTTCCACAAGGTCAGATAATATAGTTTCAAACAATTGTTAACTTTCCATACTTTCTTCGGAAAAGACAACATTTGATGGGAAATCTCTCACGTCACCCAACGAGATCAATAGCTTTCTGAAGAGTTGGAAGTTGGGGAAAACACTGAAACTAAAGGAAAGTAACAACACGTGATATAACATTGAATAAAATGTAAAAGCCTGCTTGAGTCAACCCATTTCAAAATAAGAGAGGTTCACGAAACTGACTCTGGCTTGAAGAATTGCTTGAGGAAAAGTGTGGTGTTGAAAAGCTATGTTCTCTACTCCTTCAGTTCTTTCTATAAGGAAGGCTCAACAAATCCAAAACCGAAGCAAAGCCATTTTTTTTTTTAACATCTTTATTGAAGTATAATTGCTTTACATTGTAGTGTTAGTTTCTGCTGTATAACAAAGTGAATCAGCTATATGCATACATATATCCCCATATCCCCTCCCTCTTGTGTCTCCTTCCCACCCCTCTAGGTGGTCACAAAGCACCGAGCTGATCTCCCTGTGCTATGTGGCTGCTTCCCACTAGCTCTTTTACATTTGGTAGTGTATATATGTCCATGCCACTCTCTCACTTCGTCCCAGCTTACCCTTCCCCTTCCCCGTGTCCTCAAGTCCAGAATAAAGCAAAGCCATTCTTACCAGAGGTTTCAATCAGGGAGTATGTCACAGGAATTTGGATGCAATCCCCTATTCCCACCATCCTTTCTTCAATAAAAGTCTTTTATGGATGATACAGATTTGAGGCAAGGAGGCTGAGGAACACTATATCAAAAGGCTTCAGATGTAATACACTTGCTATGAAATCTCCAAATCTTGCCAGCTATAGATGCAACCTCAGTAGACTGTAATAAAATACATGATCCAGAAGAATAAATACTCATTTTCATGTAGGCAGGCTGCTATTACCATTTATCAGTAACTATATATATATATATATATAACCATTCGGATGGCCATACAACTATTTACATAACTAATGAAACACGCATACATACACAAAAAGGCTAAGTGGTATTGTAGTTTAACAAATGATTGCCGTGGTTAAAGATTAAAATCGTGAACTGTAGGGTGCGGGTTTTTACTTGGGGTTTGGTGGAGGGAGGGCTGTTGTATGAGAAGTAAGTTTTTATTATTATCATTATTTTTTATAAAATTATTATTTAAAAAAAATTTTGGCTGTATTGGGTCTTCATTGCTGCACGCGGGCTTTCTCTAGTTGCAGCAAGCAGAGGCTACTCTTCTTTGCGGTGCGCGGGCTTCTCATTGTGGTGGCTTCTCTTGTTGCAGAGCATGGGCTCTAGGTGCGCGGGCTTCAGTAGTTGTGGCGTGTGGGCTCAGTAGTTGTGGCTCGCGGGCTCTAGAGCGCAGGTTCAGTAGTTGTGGTGCACGGGCTTAGTTGCTCCGCGGCATGTGGGATCTTCTTGGACCAGGGCTCAGAACCCGTGTCCCTGGCATTGGCAGGCGGATTCTTAACCACTGAGCTACCAGGGAAGTCCCAAGTTTTTGATTATTTTTTAAAAAATTCTAAGTCGGGTCATGCTCAGTCAAGAAATGCATCTTTCCTACCAAAGAAGGAATTAAATTATTTCACAATTCAGCAAAGTTCAAGAATACTGAAGAAAATTAAAGAGTGAAAGAAAAGGAGTTCAGGAGAAGAGGCATAGAAGAAGTAATTTCCACCCAAAAGGAGGAACCACGCGTTTTATAGAATGTAGTTTCTTAAATGTCAGTATGCTGTGTGCTATAGAAAGTGTTAATAAAAATTGACTGCTTGAGCAAGTAAGGATGGAAAAATTTCAGTGACTGAGGTCTAAAACCTTGACATTAATTTAAAGTGGCCATTCTGATGGAGATTGCTGCTGGAGGGATAGAGGGCGGAACAGAAGATCGATAAAGCACAGAATGACTAAAAAGGAGGAAAACACATGTGCCTAATCAGTACACAGCACTTTAAAAATAATTTTTGCTAAATCTCTGTATAAGGGGCTTGGCAGTTAAAATTCAACCCACTTTATATATACCTGATATAAAATTATAGTTTTTTGTTAACAATCTCTATACAACTCCCATGATTTCTTTTCCTCATAAAGCACCTTGATTTATCTATTCTCCACATATTTATTGAGCATTTATTATCCATTTGAAAGCCAGAATCGTTCTAAGTTCTATGGAAAATAGACTGTAATTAATTATTTTTATTAAGATTCTAATGCCCAGGATGAGAAAACCTGAGTAACGTCCTTGAGGAGGTGTTGTCTTAAAACATCTTACTTCTGTCACAGTGGATGATATATTTATAACATTAGAAAAATCCCACTTTAAAAGGTACTGGGAGGATTTTCTCTCAATTTAGATACTCAAGAACTTAACTAAATTTCAGAAGCATGCACATAGTAAAATCCATGAGTGACCTCTTAATATGCTTTAAATTCCAATATGTTTTAAAATCCTAAATGAATGCTTGACAAAGGATGCTGCGTATTCATTTTAATAAGATGATTCTAACGCCTTCGGCTTTTTTTCCTCAGTGCTAAAACCACAAATAGAAATAAAACATTGCCACAAGGATAATGGGAGAAAAACACTGCCTTCTTACCCACTCTGTGGTTTTAAACTGAGGGAAAACATTCTTCTCTAACATGTAATTTGACATTTTTTTTCTACTTTGTGCAGCACTGAAAAGTAGCTGGGTCTAAACATACATGGTTCATTTTGCCAGTACTACGCAGATTTGTTAAGACAAAATATTGCTTATTTGAAATGGAGGAGAAATTAACAGTGACGACTAAGCCACCATCAGTTAAGCTATGGTTAAAAAAGGACGCCAAACTCAAAAGAGAGAAAAACTGAGGAATCACAGTGTTAGACAAGACTCACGTAAATGGATAGAGCAGAAACAAAAGGTAAGCTGATTGGAATCAAGTTACAGGTAGTAGGGTGGTATGGGAGTGGGGAAGAAATGATGAGTAACATGATGAGTAGATAAATTTTATTAGAAACTTAGGTGTAACATGGCAAAATCATGGATCCTGAGTTTTCATTAACCTCATTTTTTTCTACGTGGCTTTCTGCATATTAGCTACAACAGGTCAAGTTATAAAAATAATTGACCATTACTGGATATTTTATCAAAGGGCTCAGCTGGATGAGAAGCTATTTTACCCAAAAATAGCCTCCAGCTGAAACATCTAGGAAAAGTAATTCACCGTGGACTAACCACTATCATTTCTGCCTAATACACAGAAATTTGATATACTCCTAAGTGAAAGAGTGCCAGTAATGGATATGTCTGAAATACACCATTTGATTCTCTTTGAAATATGTCTGTCATCTAGGAACTACAAATCATAATTGTTTTGCTCATTTTGGAATGACAAAACCATACTGTATCTTTTGCTTTTAAATTAAGCTCCTATAATCCATGTGTGACTTGCTTTTGTCTTACTAGAACGATAGAATGGAAGTAATTCTGAAGAAAGTGCACCCTGCGGACTGAATCTATGGAATTCCAAATAGGATTATTGGAAAATTTAGTTAAATTCAATAGGTTGTTGGCGGAACAACTGGTTTGAAATTCAATTTTATGAATATGAACTATTTATGATTCTGATTAGAATTTTTTTCACATGAAGTTCATCCGGTTGAATGGGATCAGTTTCAAGAACTGTAAACCTGGCTGAGCATTACTCTGGAAGTCTTGAACATGTATTTTCTTTCCTTTTAAATTTGGCTGTGCCATTTGGAGTTTTACACTTGATATTCTGTAAAATAAAATTGAAACATCTTTAACCATCTTGTAGTTACGTGGATAATTTAGCATAAATCCACTTGTGGCAGTTTATTTCAAAGTAGTTCCCATTAAATACTGATCTTTAAGTATTGGAACTCCATTTTTAAGTACAAATGTGTTGTAATTATGTATCTCTAGTTGTCCGTAGGCTTTACTATAATTGAGGTAATTACAGTCAATAAAAAGATAATTTGAGTCTCTTTATCATTATGGAACTGCTGTTGCCTTCATGGGGTGGGTAAAAAATGGTTAACCAATAGATTCTCAGCTGCTGGAAACGGGGATATTTGTGAGGAATACACAGAGATGGCTTTTTTTTCATGTTTTACTCAGTTTAAATTTGCTTTCTCCCTGGAAAAAAAACCTTGCAGCCTTTATAAATCCTCAAAGTTGGTAATTCTGACAGAGTGTGAGCCCTGAGCCTACACCCAAAGAGAGCTAGTGAGATCCTTCACAATGGGGAGACAGCAAATCCGTCATGACATATTTACTCATTTCTAGAGTAAAAACATTTAAAAGTAATGAGCAACAGAAGCACGTTTGCAATATCAACTGAGGAATTTCAAGAGAATATCATTTTTCTTTAATTAATACAGAGGGAATGATTCAAGGAAATGATCGTTACATTTTGAATTGCTCTAGCAGTGTAAACGGGAGAGCAGAACATAAAGCACTGGGTAAGAGTGACTTCAAAGAAGGTTGAAATAAAATACTTCACGTGATATTAGGAATGGAAGAATTCCACACAGGAGCACAAACATGGATTTGGTACGAGAACCACACTGCTTATTCCTTGTAGCAAGGATAGCTATGGGAAATGTAGGGTATTAACACTCTTTACTATTAGACCAAATACTTCAACTCAGCATACTGGGAAGATATTTTGATAACTCCTTCACATTTCATTTTTAGTACTCGTACTCTATTTTTAGGATTTATTATTTTTTTTCTGCTGGATTTTATTTGATAATGATAGTACCTCTATTTAGCCACCTTTCTAAAAACATCAAGTAATAAACATGTGTATATTTTGCTTATGGTTAAATTTAATAATGAAGGAACATTAAAAATCATCCTTGTTCTAAAGGCAAGATGCTAATTTAAGTCAATTGATGTGTTTGGTAATTTCCTTTCTGAGGTCCGTCATAGAAGTTGAAAAGTTCCTCATTACAGAAAGAAAATAATTACCTGAATTTTTCAAATGTCAAGTTCGGGGAATAATTTCTGACAAATAACAGAACACAGTAAAAAGTATTTGATGAAATATATTCACTATTTTGCTATGAATACAGACTAATGGTAAAAGATGTGGTCTTAATAGGACAAAGTTTTGTATTTTAATATGATCCTGAAACCCATGCTACAATCCTTGACACACAAAGACACTCATAATAAGTCTTCTTTGCAAAATGTTTGCCTGAATTATGAATTAAGAACTGATGTATAGTTAATATTTTAATTCCAAGTTAGTTAATATTCATTATCTTGCTTTCTAAGGGAAATGCTGAGCACATGTAATCATAGCTTTCCACAGAGTCAGAAATCCAAGTCTTAAACCTCAACTTTGCCAGGAAAAAGCTATGGATTTGAGCAATATTTTTTACCTAAATATTAATTCCTAACTCATCAAATCATAGTGAGGATTAAATGAGGCCATCTTTCTACATCATCTAGTACTTAATTAGTTGTCCTGACTGCAGAATGCTTCAAATGTCCCATCTAACCGGTAGTATTAATATTTACAACTAAATTTTGGAATGAGAGCACCTAGACTATTTGCTGTCCTAAAAATGTGCATTCTGCCCTATTTAAAACCCTTGAAGAATGTGGCTGCCTTCAAACATGGGGAGCCGGTGTTGAGTGCTGGCATGTCTGAAACCCCCCAATTACAATGCCATGGAGCTTAGCATTCTTCACCTGGGGTCACTAGACTATGTGGCTACATTCTTAGCATCACAGTGTTACCAAGTTTAAGAAATATTCAACTAATCAGGTGAGAAAAATAAATAAAGTTAATATCGAAATGTCTGAGGCATAAAACATACTATGTTTAGATATGAGAACTGTAAAACTGGCACTGCCACATATGTTAGTGATATCTACCTGGGACTAAATCGAAAATACTTAAGATACAGACTGTCCAGACTTGAGAATGAAATTCAGTTGTGAAATACACGTGAACACAGTCGTGCAATCATTTATCCGACAGCTGACTGACGCCTACCTAAAAATTGCACAAATTTTGGTAGTTATGTGAAAACCTGGAGTTTACTTCCTGCAGAAGGGAACATCTGTGCTGAAAACTGAAAACAACATATTCCCAACTGAGAAACAGTTAGCCCTTCATCAGTGCAATCAAGGTAAACTCAAGGGAAGGTTGTGTTCCGCTTGCTTTGTTTTTTCCTCATTAAAATTTGTGTATTGCATTTTAATAAATAGTTCTATTCGATGTTACCACGGAAGAATTTATCAGTTGTGTTCATTTTCCTGTTTGTTCACACAATCCTTAGACTTTTACGCACTTCCATTTTTCTAATGTGGTCATATAATTATCATGGAAAGTTTGGGAAAGACTCTTTGGAATTAAGGAATTATGAGAAAACTTAAATGGAATACTCCCATTGGCACATAAGGTTTAGTTTAATGCTCTCGTAATCCAGTCAAGATGTTGAGCCTGAAACATTGGTTAGCATCACTTATTATTTCAAAGAATTATACTTGACATTGGGTGGCACAGATGGCAAGGAGCAAATAATCATCTTTTGGCCCAATCTAAAAATAGTCACAGATACAAAAGAATCAAAAACAATTTATGGCAAAATAAAGTCAAAGGTCTTCCCTGGTGGTGCAGTGGTTGAGAATCTGCCTGCCAATGCAGGGGACACGGGTTCGAGCCCTGGTCTGGGAAGATCCCACATGCCGCGGAGCAACTGGGCCCGTGAGCCACAACTACGGAGCCTGCGAGTCTGGAGCCTGTGCCCCGCAACAAGAGAGGCCGCGATAGTGAGAGGCCCGCCCACCGCGATGAAGAGTGGCCCCCGCTTGCCGCAACTGGAGAAAGCCCTCGCACAGAAACGAAGACCCAACACAGCCATAAATAAATAAATAAATAAATAAATAAATAAATAAATAAATAAATAAATAAATAAATAAAAATAAAGTCAAAATTTCAGAACAGATTCACAGGTTTTAGCATGTAGGAATCATAGATAAAATACCTGCATCTGACTAGGTAGTACAAATACTGAATTTTCAAGGCTTTTATCAGAGAAATTAGTTTCAGGAAATCTGGAACTGAGCAAATTAATGAAAGAACTGAAGTTTCTGGTTGTGCATCCTTAGAAATGGAATATCCATTCTCTTCCATGAAAATGATGATTAAATGTTAAAAATAAAACACCTTAAATTGAGTGAAATCACATAAGAAAAGGAAAAATAATGTAGAATTTTCTACTTTTCGAGGTGTGAACTAAGGTTAGAGATCCCATGTCTTATCTCCACTTTAAAGATGAGTAGACTTACATCCATAATATTAAGAGTCATGTCACAGCATACAACTTGTCATGTGGGAGATAGAACTTCATACAGTCTCCTTTCTTGTTTTCAGCTTGATAGTCTTTTACTGCATCATGCCACTTTCGCATTATTGTTTGATTATTTGGCAAGATACTATCAGTCATTAGGCCTTCAGCTGTTTACAACATATGGCTGCTATTTATATTTGGAAACTAAGTTAAATTGAAATTGAATTAACCATGTAGAGAATAGAGTCCCCGATATGAGAATGAAAAGATTTTTCTCTAGCCCAATCACTGTTATATATTGTTTTATTCCTGACTTTCAGTTTCCTCTCTTGTAAAATTGAAAAAAAATTAAAAATTTTAATCAAAGATAATTTTACAAGTTGTAAGGGGCTAGACAAGTGTTATCCTTGACAACAATGATGTTTGCTGTATAATGATTATATCACATTTCATAAGATTGGATATACCAACTTATAAAATAATGGAAGAAGTAGCTGGAGTATTGGAAAGACAAATGAATTATGGAATGTTGTTAGAAATCTCTAACACACACGTCTATTAAAACCTTCATTGGCTGAATTATATATGAGTCTACATGAAATTCCAACAGATATTAACACTTCTCACTGCACACTTCCACTGTAACTTCATAAAATAAAATCCCATTTCCCTTCAGAATGGCAATTTTCCAACACTTGTGGATTAATATTGTCACTGTGTCCTTGGGGACACATAAAATGACATCTTATATAAGTTTGACTTCTTTGAGAAGGGAGCCAAGTTTCTTATTCTATCATTATTCAAGTGTCTTGAATTCCATTCTACAAATGCTTATGTAACATAAGCTAATCATGATGGGTGACTATTTCTAAATTAAAATAGCATTGGTTGACAAGAGATTACTTTCTGTCTTCTCCATGTGCTGTGGTGATTTAGTATTTATTCTAAAGTTTAGATCTTAAAGATGACAGTGGAAATATTATTTATTGACATTATTTTCCATTGGTAGTGGAGATATTAATTACTTATTCCATGTAGAATATAAAATTGTGAACTATCTGACTTCTTTCAGTTTGTTTTTCTGTTAACTATGCAATTCAACTCTAGTAGAAAATTTTGGCATTTTGACTGTGGTAATGGCTTAAAGGATATATGCATATGTCAAAACTTGCCAAAATGAATATTTTGAATATGTGACCTTTATTTTATGTTAATTATGCCTTGATAAAATGGTATACTTAAAAAATTCTATAGCCATTTGGAATCATGTGAATTTAAGGTTCTCATGATAGTTATTGTTAGGGGAAAACAAAACAAAGCAAACAAATAAAAACTAGAACATAGCATTTTATTTTGCTTTAACCTAAGTGATTTCTTTAATTCATAGAATATGTGGAGATGCTATAAACATAAATTAGATTACCTTGTAGGCCTATAAAAATGAGTCACACATGGTATCACATTATTTATGCCTATTATGAAGAAAAGGAAGGCATGGTGTATACTTATTCATTTTTCCGAAATTTTAGTTTTGGGAGATTATCCAGATCTACATCATGGCTTGTTAAGTAGAGAGCAACACACAATGCTTGTATGCTCTAAATGAGGCCAAATAAGTTCTGCTTTTCCGGTAAACAAAATTATTTTTGTCCTTAATGAGTTCATTGGCTCATTTATTTAGTGAGCCTGTGTAAGAGTACTTTGAGAATACTGTAGTCAAGCTCAACATATGTGGAGGTGGAAAGAAAACGCTTCCTTCTTTTGATCTATGAATGATGGAATTATGTCCATAATGTTCAAAACAGGACATATTTTTAAACGGTACATTGATGTTTAAACACAAAATACACTTAGAGGTAACATCTGTTTCTAATGGCAATGGTGATCTATAGCTGTGTTATTTAATATAGTTATCCACTAGCCTTGAGCATGACTATGATAATTTAAATCAATTAAATTTAAATAAAATTAAAACTTCAATTTTTTAGTTGCACAATAGTCATATATGACTGTGGCTACCATATTGGAAAGCACAGCTTATAGAAATTTCCATTATTGTTGAGTATCATATTGATTAGTACTATGACACAATATCCAGAAACAAACTATCACAGTTTTTGGTTACTGTGATACATTGCCATAGAACATCTGAGATTGTTGGTTAGAAGGAAAAACATATTAATTCATCCACCAAGTAAAGAATCCTAAGGCATAGCACCTGTCTTTCCACCGAGGCAATATCCAAAAGTTGATAGCAAAAGCCCAGTAAAAACATTGCTAAGAAATAAAATGTTAAATACATTTTGTGAAAAACTGTTTAGAAGACAGACCAGAAATCTGACAGTGGATGATCTGCTGACTTCATGCTACAATGTCCCAGAAGTCATCCTTCTGCATAGTATCATATGGAATTGTCTGGCCGTAAACACTGATTGCTGTAATAAGTTGTTGAAGGTCACATCTATGTAGACTCTAAATATAAATTGCAATTGATCCATATTTCAGGTAATAAAAGTAAGGTTTATAATTCTTGTTTTTATCTAGAATAATAATTTCTTTTATTTGTATTGCACTTAAAAACTTTATTTTTATAAAGAAAGGTACTCATTTATCCCCAATACACTTGTGTCTAGCGATATTACTAATCTCTTTGTACCACTGATAAATTGTTTCTAGATTTTCTCAGATGTTCTACTTGGACAATCACATGATCTCAAATAAAGGTATTTTTTTTTTTCCCTGAAATTCTTGTCATAAAAATGTCTATTTTTCTTTTCTTTCTTTTTTTCTGATCAGGTCTTCCATATATTGGATAGTAGACTCAATAATATGTCCTACTCTTGTTCCTAATAGATTTCTCAATGAAAATAGTTACATCTACCTTCATTTTCAATAAGGAGTTTTTATTGTTATGTATCTTCTGTTCTTGTTTCTTCTGTTAAAGTTTTCTTTAATCATGAAAGACTGTTAAGTTCATCAAATTATCCTTATACCTTTTTTGAGATCATCATGCTTGTACCTGTATGTGTATCTTTGCATGACTTGGCCCTAAGGGACCCAAGATATTGTCTGTGTCATAATCCCTATTACCTCTGGTCTCAAAGATGCTGAGAAAGAAAATAGGTCAGCTAAGTTGCCCCTTGTCCTAACACTGGTATAGTATGAGAAATATTGTATTCTATCCTTTGTGTTTTCTAACAGCCAGAACTGAATAAAAGAAAAATTGTCAAATAACAACACATTAAGGTGTCCAGGTACCAGGACTGAACTGTTCAATAGATACCTTATGCCTATTAAGCACCTGAAATGTGGCTCCCATGAGTGAGACTACCTTTCATTTTTTTCTTTTACTGTAAATATTTTTTATTGAAGTAGAGTTGACTTACAATATCATGTTAGTTTCAGGTGTACAGCACAGTAAACAAAAAGGCTCTTGATATCATATTAAGTATAAAAATCCAGATTAAAGCATTTAAGTGTGGGGGGGAGGGATAAATTAGGAGGTTGGGATTAACATATATGCACTATTATATATAAAATAGGTTGATAACAAGGACCTACTGTATAGAACAGGGAACTATACTCGATATTTTGTTATAACCTATAAGGGAAAAGAATCTGAAATAAAAAAGATATATACATATGAGAGTACATTTCATTTTAACTGATGAAAATTTGGTGACTGAATTAAGATGTCTGCTTAGAGTAAAACATACAGCCAGTTTAAAAAATACAACAAAAAATAAAGTATCTTATTAATATTTATATTGATTGCATATTACAGTGATATTTTGATATGTTTCATATTTTTATATATTGAGTTAAATCAAATATGTTATCCAAATTAATTTTACATTTTCTTATTACTTGTTTTTAATGTGAAAACTAAAAGTATGTGAAATTACATATTTTATATAATGTATGATATACTCATTTATATATGACGCTAACTTTTTATCTCACATTATATTTCTATTGGATAACAACAGTATAAAGACAGAAGGTAGAACTAAATATGGTGCCTAAATCAACAACACAGGCACTAAAGGAAAGAGACTACATTTGCAAGTAAGTGGTGTTGACAATATTTCAGGAAATTCAACCAGAATCCGATAAAGATCTAGATCTTAAAAGCAACAACAAATCACAACAAAAGTAGATAAATTGGAGAATGGATTGTCACCATCAATCCCTAAATTAGTAACCCCTGATACCAAATCAAAGAAATATCTAACAACTCAAAGTGAAAATACAAAGAGAGACAAGTATGAGGAATAAGAGTTTCAATAACTTATATATTAATAAAAATATTGTTATGGTAAGAAAAGGAGCAGATGGAAGAGAGAAACAGCTAAATAATGGAAGGCAATACTGACAAGTTGGAGAAATACCCATGTCTTCAGTTTGAAAGACTCGAACAGTGAAAAACAATGCAAACTTGGACATTCCCTATAAACATCTTGAATTCAACAAAATCTCAGATGTCAGAGAGACAGAATAAACTATGAAAACATGAAGAAAATAATAAACTATTTGGTATCAGAATTCTTTTCAATATAAAGCATTGCATCCCTTGAACTCAGAATAAATATTCTTGCACATCCATGTAATATTTAAAAGAATATTTATCAGACCATTTGGTTACAGTATTTTAACTATTCAAAAATTAAAGTCATATTCCCAGATCATAATATAGTAAATTATAAATATAATTTATAAAATGGGACCTAAAGATATTAAATGTGACCTAAGATATTAAAAATGTGACCTAAGATATTAAATACTTAGAAGTTAAAAATACATGACTAGGTAATTCTGTGAATTATTTTAATGAATGAAAATACATATGTATTTATTTCTATGGTTTAGCAGGGATTTGTGGTTGAAAACTGTAATTCTAATTTTATATGTGTGTATGTGCACATATATTCAACACATGAAGAAATTAAGTGGATGAAATAAGAGGGGGTTCAAAGCTGAACCTTCAACCTCCTTTTGTGAAAGCAAAATTTACATGGATTCTTAAGTAAAGAGAATACTCCCAAGAGATGTGTGAGCTATGATAAGAATTTTTCCTATGAGTGATAGCAATAAACTTCTGCAAACACAAATTGCTTCATGACCCTCGAAGATCCTCACTAAATGAACGTTCCAAAGAAAAAACAGAAACAAGTGATGGCAATGAGTATATTCTCAAGCTAAAAATGATTGAACATGGTTCACCATATCCTTTTCACTTATTTTCTTTTATTTGAGGTTTAATACAATAACAACTGATTTGTGTGTGTGTGTGTTTTTATTTTTTGGGTTTTTTTTTTTTTTTTTGAGATATATCTGGCATGATTAGTTACTAGCTTTTAGAGAACTGTTCTAAAATAAGAACTTAAGAAGAGTGTAGAAATGCAAACTAATTCTCTTTCCAGCAACAAGGGCATATGATATCTTAAAAAACAAGAAAGCCTCGTTGTGGAAAACACTTCAGATATTTGATAAAATACAAAGACATACTTTTAAAAGACATCGCTGAGCAGACAATTATATAAAGGGAATTTTCACGGGTCCCAAACAATGAAAAAGCATGAATCCAGAAAGGAAAGCAATCTGTCTAGTCAGCAGTGGTCCCATGGGCTTTCTGACCTGGAAATTATGCTTCAAAAAAACTATAGGGAGGGACTTCCCTGGTGGCGCAGTGATTAAGAGTCCGCTTGCCAACACAGGGGACATGGGTTCGAGCCCTGGTCTGGGAAGATCCCACATGCCGCGAAGCAACTAAGCCCGTGCACCACAACTACTGAGCCCGTGCTCGGGAGCCCGCGACCCACAACTACTGAGCCCACGTACCACAACTACTGAAGCCTGCACACCTAGAGCCCTGCTCTGCAACAAGAGAAGCCACAGCGATGAGAAGCCCGCACGCTGCAAACGAAGAGTAACCCCTGCTCTCAGCAACTAGAGAAAGCCTGTGCGCAGCAACAAAGACCCAGTGCAGCCAAAAGTAAATTAAAAAAAAAAAAAAAAAAAGACTACAGGGAGACAGGAGGAAAAGCTTACGGGCTCATGAAAGTTGGGACTTCAGATTAGAAACCTCCTCATATGTCTAGGAGCAAGAAAAGCGAAACATCAATAAAAGTGAGAATTAAGAAATTCACACTGCGAAAGGAGACAGAAAAGAGAGCAGCCCATCACACTTTGGGGTCTGGATCTAAGAGGACGAAGTAAGATCAACGACAATTTTCCTCTCAGAATTGGTAAACACATCCTAGCCATAATACAAGGCTGAAAAAGGACTCCAAATGCAAGTGTCATCAGATTATTTAGTTTGAGATAGTTCCTAGTTGATAGTAATTCTAGTACTGGATAAGACAACAACAAAAATCTTCCCTTAATCTACGTATTCTAGTTTTTTAATTAACATAATGAATCACTTCAAAGTCAGTGCTTTACAATAGCAACAATCATTTATTTCACTCACAGTTCTGCAGTTTGGTCAGAATTTGTGGTGACAGTTTGTCCCTGCTCTTCAGAAATTAGCAGGGTCACATCAAAGACCGGAAGACGAAAGATTCTGGAAATAAAAAAGATACGAATGAACAGATGGGATCAATATATTCAACTAAATAAAAGGGCTTATTAAATGCGTGATAATAGAATGAATGTTTTAAAAATGACCAGTCATTCTTGGTTTCAGCCTCCACATTTGAAAATGTTGGAAGTCACCAATCCCATCCTTACAAGAAGAAGAAAAAAAAAAAAAAAAACCTCAATAAACTAAAAATCAATGAATTTTCTTGAACCTATCAGAGAAATGAGGCCTTAGGAAGAACTGCCACACAGAAATCTAGAAAGAAACGCAATACTCAGAATAACAGTCAAGATTTGCTTGCCTAGATCAGAGGCCATTGGAGTCAAAACTGATAGGGACAGCTGAGTGGTAATTTTGACAAATTGCTAGATGTTCATTGTGGACATGAAAAAATGTCCACATGTGAGCATGAAAAAATCCTGGGGCCTCAAGCTCGAGGGGGTCCACAACTAAGTTCTTACTTATAAGAACTCCATCAAGTTCTTGCATCAAAGAGTCAAGAAAGATTTCCTTCTGGCTCTGGCAAGGTGAGGGCAAATCAACCACTGAGAAATAAACACAGCTTTTTCTTTGTAACAAGGGAAATGAGAAAAAGGCTTTATCAGAGCATTATTCCACCTAAGGGAAGAGACTTCACCTCCAGGCTAAGGCTTAGAGAGGGTGTAAACTGAGAAGCACTTGTGAAAAAAAAAATCACAGCCTGAGGACTCAGGAAAACTAAAATGCATAGATTTAATCATGAGATTATAGGGCACTTCCCTTTCCCCACTTCTTACCACCATATCAACAGGGCTACAGTGTATTATATACAACCGAAACAGTGGATTACAGCCAAAAGAGCTGTGAGGCACAGACCTATTGAAGGAGGAGTTCAGGACAACAGGAAAGACAAAAACAAGGACCATAGAGGATTATGAATTCTCTGGCATGTGCAGGTAACACCAACATTAAACAGTGTTCAAATTGTAGCTAGATGATCATAAAACCTCATAACATAAGCCCCACTTACCTGACTAACCATATCTGGCTTTCAACCGAAAGTTACTAGACATGTTGAAAGACAAGGCCAAAACACAGCCTGAAGGGACCAAGGAAGCATCAGAATTAGACTCAAAGATGACTGTTTTTGGAATATGAAATAATTATAATTAATAGGTAAGGGCACTAATGGAAAAAGTAGACAACAGGCAAGAAAAGAAGAGTGATGTAAGCTGAGCGAGATCCCATGGATATTATACAGATAATAAAGGAATATTGTAAACAACTCAACAACTGAGATGAAATGAACAGTTCCTTGAAATATATAAACTACTGAAACTGACACAAGGAGAAAGAAACAATTTTAATAGACATGTCTATTAAGAAATTTAATCAATATTTAATAACATTCCAAAAAAGAAAGAACCAGAACCAGATGGTTTCACTGGTGAGTTCTACTGAACACTTGGGGAATAAATGATAGCACCTCTTGACAATCTCTTTCAGAAAATAGTAGCGGAGAGAACGTTTCAGAATATACTTTGTGAGGCCTGCATTACCCTAACACTAAAACCAGATATTGCAAGAAAGGAAAACTAGACTAGCATCTCTCATAAACATAGATACAAAAAATTAGCAAATTGAATCTCACATGTTATACATAATACTGTAATACAATTCTAGCCTTAACTAACCAGAGTCAGCACAGACTCACAGCTGAAGGTCAGAGTCCCCAACAAGACTGCTCTCAGTTCAGACACCAGCCACAAGTTCAGAGGTCCCCATAATATCTGTGCTTCTTATCAAATGGCTATAAATCCTAGGATTCCCATAACTACATCAGATTTTATAATTTAGCATTAAGACCAGCCAAATGAAGAGATCTATAGGGAGAAGTCTAGGAGGATGTCAAATGTGGAGCCATCACATCATCCCCCTTTTGAATCAGAACATATCACCCTCCTGACCCATCCCTGTGTTTACCAACCAGAAAGCTCAAATAACTTTGATGTCCAGAGTTTTTATTGGGCCTTATTATGCAGGTACAATTGATTGAATTATTGTCTAAATGACTGTACTTCATTCTAGCCCCCCTCTACACCTCTGAGTTTGGGCTGAAATCACCTGGCTCAAAGATCCAACATTCAAATCACATAGTTGGTTTTCCTGGCATGGTCAGCTTTCACCCTTTACTCATCTTCAAACTATTGGGGATCCACTGTAAGTTATCTCATTAGCATAAACTAAGGGATGATTTCAGGGGTCCACCATGAATAACAAAGACACTCCTATCACTCAGGACATGCTAAAGGTTTAGAAGTTCCATCCCAGGAACACAAGACAAAGATTAGACAAAGTCTTTATTGTACAGCAGTACAAATAATTTACACACCAAGACCAAGTGAAATTTATCATTATTTTCCAAAATTGTTTCAACATTTGGAAATCAATTAATGGAATCTTCCATATCAACAGGCTAAAGAAGAAAAGCCATGTACTCATATCAACTGATGCTGGAAAAGCCTTTGACAATATCTGGTACCCATGGTGATGGTTAAGGTTATGGGTCAAAGTGGAGGGTGTTTTTAGATGAGATTAACATTTAAATTGGTGAACTCTGAGCAAGCAGATTTCCCTCCACAATCTAATTAGTTAAAGACCTGAGTAGAACAAAAAGAACAGCCTTCTAGAGCAAGCGGTAGTTCTTCAGCAGAATGCCTTTGGACTTCACCTGTGCCATAGGCTCTCCTGAGCCTCCATCTTGCCATCCACACCACCACACCACAGATGTTGGACTGGCTAACTTCCATAATGCTTCAGTCAATTCCTTATAATAAATACCCTTCTATATATATATATATATATATATATATATATATATATACACATCCTATTGGTTCTTTTTATCTAGAGAACCCTGACTAATACTCCCATTTATGATAAATACCTTCAGCAAACTAGGAATAGTTAGGAACTTCCTCAACTTGATAAAGAATATCTATGACAAAACCCTAAATCTAACATAGTTAATGGTGAGAAATTGGACACTTTTCCTCAAAAAACAAGGCAAGTTTGCAGAAAATAATTAGCATAGTAAACCTAAGACAGCTTTCCTTACAAAGGCCTGCTTAAAATTTGGCCCTTGGCTGGCATTTGAAAACTTAGATTTTAGGACATTTCCCATTGTTCCCCAACTGATAACCATGGTTTATGATACCTAAACTGTGCAAAAAATATGGTTTGTTCTGAACATCTCCTTTACTTCTGAGTATCTGAAATTTTGACCTGTGTAGGCAGAGGATGTTTACATAAGTTTCCAATGACCACCTTGGGCAATGAGCTCTAATGCACTGCAATAGCCAATGTTTCATACCTTTTCTTGCATCTAGGTGAGCCATGGTACCAGACCTCACCAAATAGAATGTGAGTGAATCTGTCTGTCTTCCATGAGGCAACTGGATGCAGAGGGTCCAGCATTTGTCTCCAAGACCTAGGGTATATCAGAGATATAAAATGGAAGGTGACTGGATTTATAGATCATTGCTTTATGGCTCATTGCTTAGTATGGGTACATCCAGCTACAAATCAGGAACACTTACTTAGACTTTACCAGAGTAAGAAATAAACTTCTATTCTGATAAACCAATGAGATTTGGACTGCTGTCTGTTATAGGACATAGTATTGCTCTAATAAATATAGATAGACAAGTGATAAGAGGGAGGGAGAGAGATTTATATCTTGAAAGGCTAATATTAGACAATAAGAAAATCTGATTTTAAATTAGTTAAGTTGCAAACTTAAAATGTTCAGTAAAGATCAATTAATAAAGCCAAATAAACCCAAAGGAATTTGAAGAACATGAAGCTGAGAACAGAAATTAGGGAATAAAAAGGAAATGGTGTAGAAAGAAATATGAAAATTAAAAATTACTCATTAAAAGTCATGAAATTGACAAAATTATTTCAAGTTTGATAAAAATAAAATGGGAGAGGCAGAAAAACATTTTAGAATAAAAAGGTGATAAATGTAGAGGCAGGAGATATTAAAAAGATTGTAAGATAATATGAATATAAGAAGAATATCTTCTTAAAAATTTAAAATATTTTAAAAAGGTAAATATCTAGAAAAGTGTGGTTTTATTAAAACTAACTCAAGAAGAATTAGAAAAACTGAATATTTCTATAATCATTAAACAACTGAGTCAAGAATTAAGTCTTACTCTTCTCCACTCTCCCCTCCCCCGCTGTAGGCACAGATAATTCTGCAGATGAGTTCCATCAGTTTTTCAAAGAACAGGTTTCCCCAATCTGCTATAAAATACTCCAGAAAATAAAAATATGGTAAAGTTCCTAATTTTTATTTGGATACTAGAATATCCTTGACACCACAATTCGGAAAGGCAATATGAGAAATTAAAGCAGTAAGCGAATTTCATTTGTGAGCATAGCTACAGAAAACTCAGTCAAAATATTAGCAAACTGATTCCATCAACTTTTATAAAAAATAATGTATACATTTTGGATCTCTTTTAGAAAGTTTATTAACACTAAGAAACTGTCAATGAACAGACTAGAAGAGGAGAACTCACAGGGTAGACACTGCTGGTACCCAGTTGGATCCTCTTTACTGGTTAGTGCCCCCATCCAAGCTGCTCTGAGTGCCTTTTATGCAGAATCTCCCTTGGTTGACAAGAACCACCTTTCTGGGAGATTCCTGAGAAATTTCCCTGAGCAGCAAATCACAGATACCACACTACAAAAGCCAGGAACACTGGAACACTTGCTTCAACTGAGGACAATTCTTTGGCATGGTTTATGTTCCAGAAAGTTTCCCCACACCAGGATTACTGACAGTAATTTTGGCCAGTGATAAAATGTGAGCTTTCAAAAATATATATTAGGAAGGGAAACTCAGAGAAGAAATTATTATTCTATTCATATAAGGTATAAAGATACACATTGTTGAAATTATAAGGGAAAGCAAAAATCAGGATAGTGGCTATCTCTTGGAGGGTAGAAGATAATGTGATTGAGCATATGCTCCTGGGGAGCTTTAAATAGATTATATTATTTCTTTATTTTTCTTGATTCATACATGTATAAATGATTATTTATAAAATCTATGTATATATTTCATGAATAAAAATTGTCATGAACTATTAAATCTGACTCTCATCAATGACAGTGGTTTTTTTTTTTTTTTCCTCTTAAAGGCAGTCTCTTGCTTGTTCTTTAGTGATTGCGTTGATAATACATTCAGTAGCACTCATGCTCTAGGGTATTGGACTATTTTGTAAGGTGAAAATACATGTATCTGGTAATCTCAGGGGGCACCATTCAAACCTGAGAGCTCTTTGGGGGAACTACAGGGACCCTATCAATATCATAACACTATGTTATTACACAATGATTAATAAACACCCAAATGTAAGAAACACTCAAATATCACCCAGTGTTTGGAAATTCTTGAATAGAATAGATATGATACAGAATATAGAAGAAAACCTGGCATCTCCTCCAAAGTCTATTTTTTACCCCGTTCTACTCACAACCCAGGGGACATCTGGTTGTTGATTGTTATTCATACATTATTCATTGTGATAAGGTTTCTCTGTTGCTGTTTTCCTAGTTCATAATATATTGAATTATCTCAGGGTAGTCATGGCTCAGCGTTGAAATTTTCAACCATCTTTTCCTGGAAAATCTTAATATTTTGTGGGATGCAGGAAAAAATGTTTCATAGCAACTTCTCATGGGATACATCCAATACTCATAAGGAATTGGTAAAGTGTGTTGTTCTCTCTGTGCTTGTAAGATCTTGTCTATTGTGAGTTGTGATCTGGATCTAGGAACAGCTGTAAACTGTATGTACTCCGACTGATGGTTTATGCCTCCTTTAATGATTTGATTTTGATTCCTGAAATTTCTCCCTGTGTCTTAAATTGGGGTAGCTCTTTTTCCTTCCAATTTCTATCTGAAAATGTAACCAGGGCAGGCTCTCCTAAGGAGACCCCTACACTGAGTAACTCTCCTATTACCAAGAATTTGATTTCCAAAGTCATACTAAAAGCGACTGCCATTAGCTATCTGTCCTAATTTACTAAAGTATTTTGTTATAATTTTGATGATTGAGGCATTTTCATTCCTCAAATATGTTGGGGGTTTGTGCCTCTTTTTTCATTTGATTTGCCAAACTGCCCTTTGTCAGCCCCTGTGCCTAGTGGTAGGCAGGTGCTTTTATTTAAAAGTATAACTGAGCAAAATGAAATTCTCATCGTCAGGCTCTATAATGCTGCCTAAGGAGTCTTAGTTCCCCCATTGCCATATGAAAAAATCTCCAACTCCAAATATTCTAACTTCTTTCTATCTACCCCTGGCTTTAATCTTTTTGATGTGGTCACTAGCATTTTATAAAACAATCCCTTGTTTACTTCCCTTTCCCTATAGTTAGGGTCTGTTCTATTGTAAGTAATATTATCAAAACCTTCACTTTGGAGATTAAGAAATTCAGTTCCCCTCATTTAATTTTTCTTCCAGAAATTAAGTGCAATCCGCCTAGGTTGTTGGTTGGTCCTCTTTAAGAAACCACTGGCAAAAAAGCAGTGATTAAATGTGCCAGGGAGTAACGCTCTAGGGACCTGTACAATTTCACCAACACAGAAACTTTTTTTTTTTTTTTTTTTGGTCCGTTGCTTTTTTTCTTGGAACTTCTTCAACAGTCTTTTTTGTGTAAAGGCTGAATGAAAATTTGCGAGAACAATCCTTTAACTAACTGACAGAAAAATAAGTAGCTATGGATGTAGACTTCAAAGGGATTGATGAAGAGTCCTAGATGTCAAATTTGTCTGTTGAAACAAAATAAGATTTGGGGGAGAAAAAGGGAAAGTTGTGGAATTCTGTTATTTGACTTATGCAGGGATTTCTACCCTGTCAGTAAACAAGGAGATTAGACTGACATTTAACAGAAGTGGGCTGGCATGTGATGGGGATATAGAGGAAAGAAGAAATTTTCTCAAAATGTATTCTTGTTTCCAATAAGGCCTGTCTTAATATTCTTTTTTTTTTGGCTACGCCATGCGGCATGTGGGATCTTAGTTCCCTGACCAGGAATGGAACCTTCATGCCCTGCAGTGGAAGCACGGAGTCTTAACCACTGGACTGCCAGGAAGTCCAAGACCTGTCTTAATATTCTTAAATTACTGTGTGTTAATAAAATTTTACTGATGTCAGTTTCCTCAAAAGGAAGCTATGTTTTATGAAAACAAGTGTTTCTTTTCCTGTATGTGGAATATGAAGTTTTATTGTCTGGCAGGTGAAGGATTAGCCTCTGAAGAAATCATTTTTATTCTGTTCAATGCTTCCTAAAATAGGAACATTCTTCTTTGATTGAAATTGGAGAATAGATTCTCTTCTCTATTAGAGATATAACTCTATCACAATAAATAACGTTTCAATTAAAATTAACACCCTGGTATTTTAAGGTTGTGGATAAATTGGAGGAAAAAATGGAATTTGAAGGAAATGCCAGGTTTTCTTCCAGATCCTGCATCACGTCTATTCTATTTAAGAATTTCCAAGCACTACATGACACTTGAGTGTTTATTGTATTTTGGTGTTTATTAATTATTATATAATAATATGGTGTTATTATTCATGATAGAATCCCTGTAACACCCTGCAAAGAGAGCTCAGATATCACAGAATTGTGTTTCCTTAATAATGAAAAATGTTTTTCATGGCTATGCTAATGAGTTTTGTTTCTCTTGAATTTTCAGAGTTTTAATGAACCTCCAAATAGCCTTGCTCTAAACATTTCAATTCTATTTCTTCCTAAAAAATCAGAAAAATTCTTTTTAAAAAATTTTTAAAATAATTATATCAACAAGAGAAACCGATTTTCATTCAAAAAAGATTCTGAAACACAGAAGAGTATTAAGTATAAGTTATAACACAATTCTAATTTATTAGTTTAATCTTACATTTAGATTTTTATGTACTAAAGTTATTAAAGGAAATCCAAGACACATAGTGAAATAGAGATAGTAATTTCCTTTGTCCTCTGCATGGTGAAAAGAAGGATCAAATGTGCTATAGTAGATGGTTCTATTCTTTGCCTGCTTGGGTGGGGAATACATCACCGTGCCTAGTCTGTGTTGAAACTTTGCAAAGCCTTCATACCTGTAATTTATAGCCCAAGTCACAATTTTCTGAAGCCAGAAGATGGGGAAAGTTGAGGAAGCAAAAAAGAAACCATAATAATAAAAATAATTTGCCAAGAACTTTACTCATTTCTGTGTTTCAAACACAAGATTACATCTGGTATTCATATCAATTCTGTGAGGTAAATATAAAGATATTATTATTTCTACTTTAAATGGAAGGGGAATTTAAACAATGTTTAAAATGACATTTAAACTTATTTAAGTAGTTGTAGTCGCAGATTCCTGACATGTTCTCAATCCTGGACTCCAAGTCCGAAGGTTTTTTATTTTTTTTTTTCCCTTATTAATCTAAGTATAGGTATATTCTGTTAATATTTTCCAGTTTCATGTTTTAATTCAGAACATTGATTAGGAATCAAGAAAGCTGAGTTCTGACCTTTTTTTTTTTTTTTTTAAGTTATTTGTCCCAGTCAGGTCTTTCACTTCCCTGGATTATTCATTCTCTCAAACTGAATCTGAGACAGCTAAGGATGGGTAAGACAGCAAATATAAGACGGGGCAATGAAAGGAAATGACAAATGTCAGTAAGAGGCATGGAAGGAATGTTAATCTTTCCGTGCCTTGGAAATCATATTCTGATGGGAATTCAGCGAAATACAAATTAAAAGAAGCTTAAGCATCGTATCACAACCTAAATGAGAAGATATGATTAAAACTAAATTTTCATGAAGTATTTTACTGATACGCTAACTTCCATTTATCATCATTGTGGAATCAATGAGAAATTATGTGCAACTGAAAAGAGAAAAATGTCACTTAGGTGATGAAATTTGGGAGCCTTATTCAGTGTTAGTTTTTCTGAGAAAACAATTTTCTAATGTCTCTTTGAAGTAAAGGAAAGGGTATCCATAAAATTATACTGATTTTTTAAAAATTGTACTTTAAACTTTTAAAACATGATACTAAAAATGCTTAAAAGGAGGAAAGCACTATTTCAATTTCAGTTTTAGTTTCAATGGCTTATGAAAGGGATCATCCAAGCCATCTGAAGTATTTGAAACATATTTCATATGAACAAAAATGACTTCTCCCCCAACTATCTTTGGAAGGCAGAAGACAGGATGACTTCCAGGAGATTGGAAATACACAGTGCTGACCGAAAGAGCTAAAAAAACCAAACCATACCATGGAAGAAAACCTCAGGCTCACAGGAAAGTGACTGTCACAGAGTATTTTTCTGAATGCAATTTTCTTTTATAACTTTTTGGTGAGGAAGGGCATGATTAGTGACAGAGGGAGAGAAAATGTGATAAAAATCTAAACCTTGAAAACAACATGATAACTGCTTTCTATTTCTGAAAAACATTTTCTTGAATTCGTTCTGAAAAATACATGAGATATAGAAATTGCTCAAATATAGCTTTTTGAGGGTTGTTTAAAAAAACAAGTAAATGTGAAAAAAAGAAAAGGTGAGAAACAAGATTTAAAAGTAGGAATTTCTAAGTTTAAGAAATCTACCTCTATCATTGCATCTTCATATTTACGATAGTCACTTTTTGAAAACAAATCCAAATGCAAAGTTTTTAATAAAATGAAACACTAGAGTATGAGACATCTAGTGTCACAAACACTAAAGTTTGTGACTTTAATTAAAAATAACTGATGCAGTTTTAGTAAGGCATCAATTTGGTCCTTGGTATTTGGTTATTATTTCTTTTTAGTCCAAAAATATTTTTATACCTAAAAAAATGATTATAGAAGATGGACACATTTGTCCAGTTAAGAATAAATGTATATGGATAAATATTGTTCTTAAAAGTATCTCCTTTGCCCTCATTTAAATTTATTTTTATTAGGATGAATAAATTGATCAAATTAAATGACCCAACAATTAAACCCTGAAATGTAAATCACCTATGCCTTTTTGTTCATTTTTTGCCTTCTCAAAATATATTCCTAAAATGGGTATTATCTTTTGGAAATAATTAAAATAATCTAATATTCCTTCTGTAGGCACAAATGACTCTGTAATCTTTCTTTAAGATATCTTCACTGAATGATAGACATTAATGAAAGACTGAGTTTCTTAAAAGAGATGTCTGGCTATGGTCATTTTTCTGTTTAGGAGAAAAATAAACTCAGTGACATTGATTAAAGGATAAGTGCCATTGAATCACCTTAAACCTAAATCTAACTAACTTCTCCTAACATCTTATGTTATCATTATTGACTTGTATGAGTCCTCTATCCCATGTTGAATGATCTACTTTTGGACAATTGTTGAAACGGCTCCCTCTGCTTCTCCCTCGCTCTGGACTTGTATTATTCCCCACGTCCTGGGGCGTACCTCAAGCTTGCATACTACAGACACAGTTTTAATGTGACCCTTCAACCTTTTCTAGATATATCTGAGCCTATTTTAGAACATTTGCCTCTTTTTGCCTTATATTATATTGTCTATAGCTTTTTATATGTAGGTCTTAACTCTCAAGTGAGACTCTCATTTCATTGATGATAACACCTATCACCAAAACACTTTTTTTTTTTTACAGCCTTCACAGTGCCTGGAATAGTATCTTACATATGATGCATGTTTAGAAGAGCTTACTCAGTAAATCACAATGTTAGATTGCATGAATTCCTGTTTGAAACGAAGGCATTTGAAGTGACACTTTGAGAAAGGCAATAAATGTTTTAGAATAAGAATTTGATGCATTATGACACAAGAAAAATTGCCTTGATAAAATCATTAAGGTGACAGTAACTATTATGGTCCATTTCTTTATTTCTGAAGGTAATATTGCTGGGCAATAAGATGAAACCATCAGATGAATCCACTTCCATCTGTAAATGACACATGCCTTCCTCACAGAATATCATTTCAGGAGTATTTGAATTCCTATTTTCCCATTTATTTTCACCTAAGACTTTAAAAGCAAATTATTATTAAAATAGGTTTGATGTCTCTGTAATGTCGAAGGGCAAAAATCCTTCATTTCCATAGACTCAGCAAAGTAGATAAATGTAATCATTCCTTAATAGCCTAAAAGCTTTTTTTCATCAAGCTTCAAATAAGAGCACAACTTGTTTTTTTTAATCTCTAATTAAAACAAAAACAAAACAAAAAAACAAAACAAATTCCTCACTACTTCTTTCATTGGTAGAAGCCAAAGGCAGAGTCCATCTTTTGACATGTTAAAAACTGTTGCTATTAATATTTTCATTTTAAAATGATGTATTTGGAATCTTTGAAAAAAGAGTGGGTTCTGTGCTAGTGTTATCTTCAAATGATTGTGAGCTACTTTTGACTGTAGGGTTAATGAGATTTCTAATTCTATATTACAAAAAAAATTTACCTTCTGCTGATGAGGTAGAAAATAAAAGTTGAAGTGTTTTTTTTTCCTTCAGATAATATTTGATTTGCCTTTAATCCTAAAGGGTAAAAAAAAGAGAGAATTTAAATTTGTCACATATCTACCAAGGACGGTTCTGAGATTTGTTCTATTCTTGAAATTGAAAGGCAAGTAAATTAATTGAATGTAACCATACCTTGAAGCTAAGTACAATTTGAGTCTGAAAAATGGGACTCTTGCCTCCTTCCAGAATGATCAGCTTTAGAGTTCTGCTTTGTTGAATAGCTGATCAAACACTGCCCACACTAAAAAGCAGATGAAGCTTTTACCCAAAAATATTGGATCTATGTATGTTCCAGTGTACCTATGACCATGCTCATTTAACTGGCACTTCTTGATGGCTGCTGACATGAACGAGTCTACCTGAATTTCTGTGTGTTTTCCCTGTATATTCAGCTAAACCAAAAGGACAATGAATCAAAGTTATGGATATAGGTTTGTAGGAACAAATAAAACAATGACTAACTGTTTATGTAAGCTTTCAACATTGCTGAAAATGGTGTACTTAGTACATTGCCCTTCTTTGACCCAGACTTCTGACTACATTGTAGTACACTAAGAATCTAAGTCAAATCACTTTTTAGTATTTAATAGCCACACTGTGTTCATTAAATCATCATTTCTAAAATTTTGATTTATTATTAATAGTGTTTTCTGCTCTGTGAAACCAGCTTCAATCATGGACAGCACTGAAGGTTAGGCTGAGGCTAGACACAAAATAAAAGCCAAAAAAAATGTTCGTTAACTTCTTACTGAATCTTCCATATGCTGGGTACTTAAATTTTGTATGCATCACATATTTGGATCATATCAATATCTAAGTCACTATTTTGAATATTCTTTTACTCTCTAAATATTCTTCAAGAAGACATATGTGTGTGTATGTGTGTGTATGGGTGTGTGGTTACATGAATGCCATTTCTCAGAATATTTTCCTTCTTATACCTGGTTATGGGGAAGTCATAACTTTGCATAGAGCCTTATCTTAGGGATAATTTCCTCTTCAATTTCCCCTTCAAATCTGTGTATGTACAGATTTATCATAGAAAGAATTTACGATGATAGGTCTTTAGTGATTTCTGCAAGACCTACGTCTGCACAAAGGTTATTTGGAATTTATAAATTCTATTAAGAAAGCCATTGGATAAAAAGGTTATAACTGCTTGTATTTCCTCTAATTTAGCAGTCACCACATTGTATAAGGTCTCTCTGTGGAAAATTCTTCTCTTGGAAATAAGTAAATTGATTTCAAAGTTATATTTTTCCTGTAAATATCAACCAAGGCTTACAAAATGTGCTGAGACACATTAGCGATTCCATAGTGGAATCCATATGGAATCACATATTCCAGAGCTGATTATCTGTGGCTAGAGAGGGTTCAGAGCATGTGCAAACTCTTTACCCACTAAACTCTTTGAGAATTAGCTTTTTACACTGATAAACTGAAGTTTTTAAAGCAAGGTATTGAACGTTAAATGACTTCAGTCCATTGGCAGAGCATTTATATATCATTATTGCTTTTTTGACCCAAAGTAGCACAGTAAAAAATATGAGACCCAGTCCATACTTATAATAATGATATAATTGCCTCACTTCAGAATATATATAAAAATAATATTTGGAATGCTTTCCTTAACAAAATTCTAAAATAAATCAATATAGGAACATATTATTTCAATACTACAGAAGCTCCATTTTGCCTCTATATGAGATTTAATATCAGGGGCTTAGAAGCAATCCATTATCATTAAAATGTGTAATTAAAATCAGATGGATCTGGGGTGTTTTTTCCACAAAATCAGGGAAATGATTCCATACTCAAAACCATGCAGAGGACCTTGGTTTACACATGTATTCTCCTCTTTCAAGCCTTTATCTGTAAAGTTGCCAGATGAATATTAAAACAAAACAAAACAAAACAAAGGTTGTGAAAAGCTTATCAAAAATCTAAATCCAAAAACCTACGGGACATCCAAAACCTGGTTTTCCTGGTCCTCTTTGCATAGGAAAGTCAAAGCACCAGCATCCACAGTCGTTCTCCAAAGGTGGACCCTTCTGTCAGGGTGAATGTAGTCCAGCATTTGCATAATCAGAGTATGGGTCTCCAGAGGTTGTTCCCCAAAGCCCCTGAGTGTCTCTTTTGATTTAGCTTTATACTGGAATGCATACCATTATGATATAAAAAATGATAAAGCAGCATCTGGAAAGCTAAAATGTTGTAAAAAACTTAAATTACATTTTATTCCTCAGGCTTCAAACACAAATTGAGAAATATTCAAATTAAATTTACTTACTTTCCATACCTCAAAATTGAAAAATAATAGCACAGGGCAGTTGTGAACAGAGGCAAAATTCAAAATTTTGCACATCAGTAGAATCAGAAAATGTCACATAACTTTTGAAGACTCTAGATTATAATATATTTAAAGAGCAAAGGCAAAACTTCCCCTTAAAATAAATGTTAATTTGAGGGTTTCAAAATTCCAATTAATCTAAAATACATAAATGTGGTCATTTTTGGAGACTAGGATCATTATGCTATGAATTTTTATTTCACGACCAATATCAACAACAACAAAATGTTATCTAAGCAATTTAGGGGGAAAACCCCAAGAAATTCTGAAATAATTAGCCTATTTGGGAAAATGTCAAAAGAATTAAACTTTCATATTATATTTCCAGTTAGCAGTTGCTTCACTGTTGAAGGTTTCATGAAATTCTCCCATGGTAATATAGTATTTTATTCAAAATGTATGTAACTCTATAATTATGACTAATGGAATTAGAAAATGATAGTGTCTGCCAGCCTTTACATAACAGAACACTTTGCAGTTGGCAAAACATTTTTACAGATGCTTATTGATCTTCACATAACCCTGTAAGTTAAGCAGGGAAGTCTTTGCCATCTCTATTTTGTAGTTTGGGACTCTAAGTGACTTTAAGGGACGTGTCTGAGAATAGTAAGTGGCAAACTCCTATTTTTTTGCTCCTAGCCCTACACATTTTCTGTGGGTCTCAAACATAAAGGGCTAATCAATCAGTGAGATGGGGAAAGTCTGAGCTTCTGTGAGGAATAAAGGCAAGTCAATCATAAGTCTACGAAGTTCATGTAAGTTGAAGGATAGTCTTTTCAGACTACATAGTTATCATATGAGGGTCATTATTATTATTTTTTTAATCAGTAATCAATTTTATACACATCAGTGTATACATGTCAATCCCAATCGCCCAATTCAGCACACCACCATCTCCACCCCACCGCGTCATTATTTTTTTAATGACTGCCATGTTAAAAATAAGCAAATTAGACAAGTATAAACCAATCATCAAATATTTGACAACCAATTTTAGGTACAGGAATGATCAGAATTGCTGATGTAAATGCACTAAAACAAATGGAGAAAAAAAAGTATAGAGTTCCTCAATGTTTTGTACAGGATAAGGTTTGTAGGTTTTGTTGTTTTTTTTTTTAATTAAATCTTTCCCTGACATAGATGATCTGAGTATATCTTAAAACATTCATTCTAGCCACTTAAAAAAGGGGGTTCTCCTGTTAAAATAAAGGGGGACAGGCAGGACAGAGACAGTAGTCTCCGTGATCCAGAGCAGTGCACAACTGGTGCACAGAAGTTGCATACATCACAGAGCAAGCAGCAAATCCCCGTGCTCCATCAATTTCATATGGAGAAAAGAAGTGGGGAGGGCAAAGGAAAATGGTACACACAAGTCCATGACAGAGTGGCCTGGTATATTGGAAATACCTCGTGTCATTTCAACACGAGACAAAGCTAATGAGATGTGTCACAAAAACAGGGTGTGGGTCTCAAGAGTCCACCCAAAAGAGTGGAAAAAGAGGTCGTGATTAACTTCACCAGTTTCATTTTGCAGGGTACCACCCCTAGAAATCAGAGTCATGAGTGATTTGGAAACTTCTTGTTCACTTTTGCTTTTGAAAAGAAATCACAAAATATTGAAACAAATATCATCGTTTGGCTTAATTCAGGTATTCTTCATTAAACAGTACACAGACTTTATTGAGCAATTGAAAATATACACAAGGAACAATAGCTTTTTCTCTGTATTTTTTTTTTTTAATTTGACTTTCTTCCGATTAAATAACCCAGTTTCGATCATGAAAAGGGCACTTGTTTCTACAGTAGCTGTGCTCTGCTTGTTCAGTTCCTAGTACTGTTTCCAAGCTTCTTCCTTGCCATTGCTGAGGTTATATCTCCACTTGCTCAGGAAGCGAATTCTAGAAGTTTGCAAGAATGGACCCCCTAAGTTGTTCTTTCAGATTCTATTTCTCCATAGAGTTCAGCTAACTTTTTAAACTCGGGTCCCCAGTCTCCAAGGTACTGATAATCCTGGTCTGATTGTGTGGCTGCCGAATCCAGCGAGCTGATGGACCCGGCTTCCGATCTCTGACCCTCGTAGGCGTAAGTCTGCAGAGAGTCATAAGGCGGGACGCTGGGGTCCAGGTCGGCTTCAGCCAGTCTTTGCTTAATAAACTCCTGAACATCTATACTTTCCAGGGTGGAAAACGTCTGGTGCCTGGGGGTGAGTTTCACTTCCGGCCTGATATCTCTCCGGTGCTTGAGCTCCTCGGCCGCAGACGGATTCCTCAAGGCTGTGATGTCAAAGGCCTCGGTGTCTTCCTCGCCGCCCCCCTCGTCATCATAGGTGACCACGTTCTCCCGCACGTCCTCCTCTGAAATGATCAGGGGCTCTTTTTTGCTGCGTCTCAGGGTGATGAAAAGTACTACAATTGCTAAGGAAAAACGGAAAGAGGATGAAGGGTTAGAAAAAGAAGAAGGACATTCTTGGAGATCGGACATCAGCAACTCCCAGCCACTATCATCAGCTACATTCCATTTAGGCTTACGTTGTAACACAGCCCTGATCTCTGCACTCTGTGAATACCGCTGCAAGAGCTTTTAACATCTTGAAGAATGTAGAAAATGACTACCTCTACAAAACATTGGGAACCGCTGATCTTCTGGAGAACGCTGTGATATTCTCATTTGCCAGGCTATGGCTTCAGGATTTGCGACCGGTGATGAAGTCTAATCATTCACTCAGGGAAACAGATGATGGAAAAGCAATACGAAATTTTGACTGGAAAAATAATTCTGCGGGGGAGTCAATCTATAGATACTTATCCTTCTTAGGAGTACACTAAAGGCAGGATATTTTAAGTTTTTGTAAAATAGGAAGAAGGAGCCCCTATCTTTAACTCTTCCCTTTTGATGCTTTGTAGAAAATCAAAGCAGGAATATTTTACATGGTACATCTCGTTTGTTCATTATCCTTTAGAATAATATTATCAGGCATTAATTATTACACTTATCTATCAAGCTGCAGAAGATGTTATTTTATTTGTACATAGTTTATGTTTCATAGGAATTTTTTTGTTTACACAATGCTCTTTACATAACTTTTTAACTTAATCCTCAAAGCAGAGCCGGGGATTTCCTCATTTTTAAAATGAGGAAACTGAGACTCAGGAGAGATTACATGAGTAAATACCATGTAACCGTTAAGACCACACAAATGGCAGGTGGAAAACCCTGGGCTGTAGTTTATGACTTTTCACACCAAAGATGATGATGTTTCCATTACCATATTCAACTTCATTATTTTAAAAATATAGAACAAGGAACTGAGTGACCTGTTGGCCGTGTGTCTTAGGGCAACTTAGCCAAAAGCAGTGAATAGGTTCTTATTATCAAAAATGTTGTAGCCATTGAATAAATCGATAGAAATAGGTCTTGGGTATTTTGCCTTGGTGGTTTCTCAATAGTTTCAGATTACTCTATTTGATGGTATTAAACCATTACTAAATAGAAAGCTATTTCTACTTTATGTCATTAGGCCCAATACCCTTTACTTCATCTCTACAGACTGTTTGCTTCTTGGTTAGCTGATAATCTAGGCTTTATGATAACAATTATTAGGTTCACTAGTATTTAAAACATTCCTTATGATGTAATAATCAGAGAGGTATATTCAAATGGAATGTAGGGTTGTCAGATTTAGCAAATAATGCAGGACACCCAATTAAATGTAAATTTGATATGAATAACAACAGAAATATATATATGTATTATATATGTATAATACGAGATGAAACACAACAAAAATACATGTATAATATATGTATACATACATACTACATACTATATATAATATGTGTGCATATACACATACATATATATGTGTAATATACAATTAAGTATGTCTCATGCAATGTGCAAATATTTTATGAACACATTAAGTATATATACTAGATATTTGTCCCAATATTACGCATAGGACATATTCATGCTATACATATTATAGCCTAAGTGTATATATATATATATCTCATAAGTATATTATAGCTTATACATATATATAGCATAAGTATGTCCCCTGTAGTATATCTGTAGGTGTATGTGTATACATACATACATGCAGAAACTCCTACAGATATATTTTTTTATACAAAACTCACATTTCTATACTGTATTTTGTCTATTTATCTATTTATTTATGTCTGTAAACTGTATTTTACCTGGAAATCCTGATTATATGTAAGCTTTAACAAATGGTCAGAAAGCAAGCAAACACCAGGTTACCTATCCTCTGATAAAGAACATACCTGAAACCCTCGAATCCACCCTTTTACCCTTCCCCTCTAAAAAATAACTTCTATTCTTCTTTTTTTATTGTTTCCTTGCTTCTCTTTTTAGTTTAACCCCTTTTTATGTATACCCATAAACAACACAGATAAGCTTTGCCTGTATTTGAACTAGATATCATAGTGTATATGTGATTTTAAGACTTGAAAATGTAGAGAGGAAGAGGAAAAGATATTCAAGCCAGAAGTGGAAAGGATAATTATGAGAGGGAAATCTACCGTATGTGGAAAGAGGTGGTCACAGTGTAGTGGGAAGAAGCTAATTTTGCATACAAGAGGCAAGTGGGAACCTGTGGGAATAAAGGAAAAAGAGACAAAACATCTTTAGGGAGGGTCAGGGAATCATCTGGAAAAGTATGGAATAAGAGGATACTGCCTAAGTAATGGGGAAATGCAATGGGGAGATTATAGTAGACATGGGGAATTAGTGAGTCACTGTGTTTGAAAGGGAGTGATTACAGAAAAAGCAGAAAATGAAATGTTGATGCTGCATGTGGCTCTGCTTCCCAAATGCTCTGCTACAGAATACAGTAGTTTCCCCTGCACGTTGCTTATACTTTCTTTTTGGGATAAACAAACAAACAAAACAACAACAAAGAAACATTTCACTGAATGCCATCAATATGCATTTAATACCTCACTGTTTATTTACTGTAAATCCAGCCTACAGCTTTCTAATATAGTGGCCCAAGCAGTTTCCTCAAGCAATGCACTCCATTCTACCCAGAGGTTTATATTTATCGTCCACTATATATTTCTGCTCATCTTTATGATTAAGTGAGGAGGCTGTTCTAGATCAAAACATCTATTTCGGGCTTCCCTGGTGGTGCAGTGGTTGAGAATCTGCCTGCCAATGCAGGGGACACGGGTTCGAGCCCTGGTCCGGGAAGATCCCACATGCCACGGAGCAACTAGGCCCGTGAGCCACAACTACTGAGCCTGCGCGTCTGGAGCCTGTGCCCCGCAACAAGAGAGGCCGCGACAGTGAGAGGCCGGCGCACCGCGATGAAGAGTGGTCCCCGCTTTCCACAACTAGAGAAAGCCCTCGCACAGAAACGAAGACCCAACACAGCCAAAAATAAATTAATTAATTAATTTTAAAAAACCACATCTATTTCTACAGACTGCCTAATTTATTATAGTAAAATTTCTTACTTTTGTCAATAAATCAAGTTATTTTCCTTATGTTGAAATGGTTGGTAGTTGATGCCAAGGGACTTTATGTGCATGTATAACAGGAAGAATGTGATCAATACTATTATCGAAGTATGGAGGTAATTTACATCCTTCACCAATATCAGTATCATATTTGCCTAATGAAACATAGTGCATAATGCTGGGTTTATTATTATGATAGCTTCTATTCGCTTATTTCCCCGAATTTAAGAAAATATTCCTTATATATATGTGTTGATTCAAAATATAGATACTAGGTAAGTTTGAATTTAGAGTTTTACATCTATCTCTTTTCTAGACAAAGAGAGTTACTTGCCAGTGACAAATGATTCCTAGATTTGTTACATAACTATTTATTCTAAAGATCAATTTATAAATACCCATACAATCTGGGACACTTTTTAAGGGTGGAAGGGGATTTCCTTTATAATTACATCAGGACATCAGGACAAATATGGACATATGGTCCCTTTAGTCAAAGGCAAATTCAAATCAATGCAGAGAAGAATGTGGAAGCATGAATGAGAAGGTACACTCCTAATGAATTTCTTTACAATCATGCCTGTTCAGTAGAGGTTTCTGGAGCAAATGGCACACAGCAGACACTCCGTAAACAATTTTTATGTAGATGAACAAAAGAATAATCTCTGTGAGAGTGATAATGTGGCACTGGGTTAAGTGAATCTTCATGAATAGTAATAGTCTCACTAGGAAAATAATTTTTAAATATTTTTTTAAATCAACTTACTGCTCCTAATAATACGAAACACCTAATTTTGCTTGAGGATATTTTTTAAAGTTTGAAAAACAAACTAAATGTTTTCCCCAAAATCCCAAGGCCAAATTTATTTGAAGAGAATAAGTGAAGATAATAGTCATACATATAAATTTGAGAGTTAAATCCCTATTTACGAACTGGCAGGCAAATAAGTATATTCAAATGAGTCTCCCACAGTATATCAAACAATACATGTATAACAGGGCAGTACATCTTTCAGTGGTTCATCTGGGAAAATATAATATGATAGAGCCATGGTGTTGTTAAAAAAAAAAAGAGAGAGAAGGGTACAGAGCTTGTCCTTTGTTCAAAATTATATTATAAATGATTTCTGGTATTTTCAAGTTTGATTACATAGTCTGGAATAAAATGAATTAATTGTAGTATTTTTGAGGTGTCTTTATTCTAATGAATATTTTATTCTTGGTTAGTCTATTTCTTTTTCTTTTCTTCTCTTTAAGTCTGGCCAGGATTTTAAACCCAAGTGATTCTTTTTATATAAGAAAATTATAATGAATTTATTGTGTCAGTAATTTATTCTATTCATAAAGGAATTCAAATTTGTGGAAACAGTTTTCTCTTTGTTTTCTCCTATATTATATTTACTTACTTATATTATCATTCCAGTGCTTGAAGTACTAAGGGGCTTTGAGTTTTCATAACTAAAACTGACATACAGCTTGCATTTGAATACATTATGTACTGACTCCTAACATACTCCCCCAAACTACTTTTCATAGCAGATTTGTTTACCCCTAAATATCACTTGATTCTTTATACCATCGTATGTGAGTACTAAACTTGGTAGAATGAGGTGACCCAAGTCAGGGAGATGATTTTGATTAGCTTCTGTAGCCATAATTGGTAATGACACTTCTCACTGAAACTAAATTTTTCAAACTCAGGGGAGCCCACAAGGTCATTTAAAATAGCTTTCATGGTAAACAGGTTGGCAGTTATCTTCTCATCAATTCCACCTCCTCTCCTAGTTCCTCACTCTCCTCCCACCACACCCACCTTGATCCCCATTTATGATGAAATTTACATCCAAGAATAGGAGAAAACTATGTGGTGGATTCATCTAGGTCAGCAGATTATATGTGACGCACGGACTACAAAGGTAGCTGGAAGAGGTCTGATGCAGATCCTGATTCAATGGTCTCTTGCACTGGTTCACTCTGCCAACAATTCTGGTCCCTCTGACAAGTAATAGGGTGGGTTGGGAAAGAAATGTCAGATTCCTGGGAGGGAAAGAGGACTCTGACAAGCCCCTCCTCTGGCACCAACCTCTGATTGCATCATGATGGCTCACTCTAAATTCTCTCCTATCCATTTCTTGAAATGGATCTGAAAAGGTAATCCTGACAAAACATAACTCAACTCACAAGGTTTACATTTACCATTTAAAGTTAGGCCCTTTGGTTTTCAAGCACCATCTTCTGGCAATCAATATATACATAGATGGAGTCTGACCAAACTGTAAAATATTGAATCATATTTAACCTATAATAAAATATAAATAAGCACCACAAAAGTTTACAGATGACTCTAAGGTCATTCTAGTTGAAATTTTATTTTCATAGATTCAGAAATAGAAGCAAGAGACTTCATGGGTCCTGAGATCACACAGTTAATTAGTGGCAAAACTAGGGCTGAGTTTCCACAATCACAGTCCTGTTCACAAACAGCTACTAAGTAAGACATTTTTCAGTATGAAAAGATTAACTTCATGATTTATTTAGCTGTTGAGGTTGAATGCTATATCAGAATTACAAGTTCTAAAAGTATTGCTGCCTCTGATGTTGTTGATATTTTTCTTGAAACCTATGAGCTCACACATTAACCAACATTATTTCAAAACTACAAATGACTCCATCCAAGTCTGTGGGCCAGATATTTTCTGAATAACAATATAAACCCTTAAAATGCCATGAAAAATATAAATTACATTATAGTGATTGTTTAAATCTAAGCCTAAGAAATTCTGCAACCTTTGGATAAAACTGTAAAGACACATTTGAGTTTCAATAAAAATTGAGAGAGCAAACATATCAAATAGAAACTTTGTTTCATTAGCCCTGAGGTACAGCATAAAATATAGAAATGTTCTCTTATTTACTCCAAAGGGGAAACAACATTTTCAGAAAGTCAATTAAAGGGATGAAATAATAAAATGTTTCATGAAATAATAAAATGTTATTTTATATAGTACACCTAAATGTACCTTATATTGACATCTTTCAATCTTAAAGATTTTTAATTTTAGTATGCAAAAATAATTTTATGATGATAAATGAAAACAAAAGCCAAAGGTAACATGCCTACACCAGCTGAAATATCTTTCAGAATAAGGCCTCTGGAGGAACTTATAGTAATGTCAGAGTGTTTTTTTGTTTTTGTTTTTGTTTTTGTTTTACTTGAAGTAAAATTGACTTATGAAAAGTCACTGAGTTCTATGCTTTTCAGTTTCAGGTAGGAAACCTAGAGGGTTCAATGTTTATAGTTGTTTATTCTTCGGGGTTTTGTTCTTGTTTTGTTTTCCTTTTTGGTTTGTGATATTTTGGTTTTTATTTTCAAAGACAAAAAAGGTAATTTGTTAATTTCTAAAGAAAATAGCAGTTAAAATATATATAAATGATCAATATATAAATTAATAAAATCAAGAAAGCCTGATTTTCCCATTTTACCATCTCTGCCACACTTCTGCAAAAGACTGTACTGCAGTGAAATAGTTCTCCTTATGGTGAATCAAACCTCCACACTCCAAGTTGCTAAGTGCAACTGATACTTTTTGCGACTCAATTTATTTAACTTTTGGGCAGCTTTGAACACTGTTGAACGCTCTGCCCTCCTTGATGCACTTATTTTCTTTGTTTTAGGATATTATACCTTACTAATTTTGTTCCTTGTTCTGTGATTTTTCCTTTGCTCTCAGCTATCGCATCCTTCTTGATTTAGCGATCACACTGGAGTTTATCACAGCTCAGTCCTAGTCTATCCTCTCTCTCTTCATAGACTCTTGCTGTGGTGACATCAACAAAATGCATTTCTGCTGTCCCCCAACTCAGGGAAGATCAGGGCCCACATTCAGCAAGAGATGAAAAGTCTTCTTTGATATACTGTTCTAACTCAGTCTCATATCCAGTTTATCCAAGATCACTTTTTTTGTTTTTAATTTTGGGCTATTTTACTTTTAGCCCTTGGAAACTTGTTCCAAGAAAAGACACCATGTCATAAACATTAAATATTTGTTGACTGACCTGAAATAATTAACACTGCAGTTTTCAAATGGAATCTCAGGTACTTCCAGTAAGCATTCAGTAAAGATTTTGGTAAATATTTCCATCCTGTGATTTGCAGCCTATTACCCAAGATCACTTTTGATTTCACCTAAAACATCTTGGTATTAGCAACCTTTCTTCAGCTCCATTTTAAGTCTACTTGGTCCAAATTATGCTATATCTGAGTGAGACAAATGTGTCATATTCCTAGTTGGTTTGCCTACGTGCTCTCTTTACCATCATGAGATCTGTTCTCCCCTTCATTCATAATCATCTTTCTTCAACATGCAAATTTTATGATGGGACGCCCCTGCTTTCAACTTCTCCTTAAACTCCTAGAACAAAGCCTACCATTTTTGCCATTTTACCCCAACCTGCCTTGACCCTGCCTAAACATCCTTTCTACTCAGTCTTATTCCACCTTGATCTCCACTCCTCTGTACGGGTAATTCGTCTTCTAACCCAGGAACAAAACAAGGGATATTCCTTGCAAAAACATCTGTGTCTCAAAGTACGTAGTTTGCTTGTTTTCCTTATATATGCACAGTAGCAAGAAAAGAACAAAAGATAAGGCTCCTAAGAGAAAACTAGAGGGAGAGGACACACTGGAAAAATATACATGTACCCGTTTTAAACTGTAAAGCAAAAGATTATTTACATCTGCCTTTCTTATAAAATAATCTGGATTTACTTTCTTGTTTTGTATAGCAATTCTAAAGAGATTACAGAAATATTAGTTTCAAATGCAGTTGTGATAAGATTCCAACTATTAAAAAGATAACATAAAATTAGAGAAAGTACTTTATTTTAATTTTCTATTAAAATAAAATGTAATGCAAAAATAAACTAAAAGAAGTATTAGTTTTAATTTAATAAAATTTGATATCGCTGAGGCAAAAATTATTTTATATTTAGTCCTTTAAAATTCAGCTAAGATTGATGATCAACTCACTTTAGGCTGATAGAAATTTCTACAAGAAATTTATTCCTTTTATTTGGTGGTTAGATTCATCGCAGAGTAATGTCACTTATGTTCTTTGAAATAAATTGTAAATGCCCTTTCAACAGGAAATTTAGAATACTTAATATCAATTCTTTCTAAAATAGGTCCTTTCCAAAAAGATTTCTCTTACTGTATCCCTTCTTTTAATATTTCAACTCTTTCATCACATTTGAACCAAATCATTTCCAGATGAACTATGGTATTGAGAAAGTTAATGAAAAGAAACAGCCATGTCTTGTTATCACGTAAAGCATTACTAATTCCAAAGTTTTGTCAGAATGACTCTTTCTCTCTCTCTGTGTGTCTCTTTCGCTCTCTTTTCTAACGCGCCTTTGCAGGGTACACCCAGGATTGCCATCACACATTAAGATGCAGAATGACTTACCTAGGAGAATGACGACGCACAGTAGAATAGCGATTAAGGCTCCTGTACTCAAGCCAGCCGAGGACAGGACGGCTTCTGCACGGCAGGTCCGCACGCGCCCGTCTCTCTCGCACGCACAAACCCTGATGGTGAGGGTACTGCTGCTGCTGAGAGAGGGGATTCCACCGTCAGAGATCATAATGGGGAGGTAATACACATCCTGAATAGTTCGACTAAATCTCCTCCGCCTTGTCAGAATGCTGGCTGTGTTATCTACGGCAGACATAAGCAGAACAACATGGACTTAGTGAAGCCGCCATTGAAGAGTCACATTTCCTTGAATGGATAAAATGGGCATGTGTGATTTCTTTTCCGTTTATGAAATGGACAGAGGAACGTGAAGGGGAGATTATTAACCAGGGACTGAAACTCATTCTCCAATGGAGAAACCTATGCGAAACGTTAATAGGGCCTGGGCTGAAGGGGAGGGGAAATAGTGGATGACAGAGGAGGAAGGAAGCGATAAGCATTTGGGGCATGGGCGTCATAGCCAAAGGACTGAAAAGGATACGTGGATACCAGACTTCGGGGTGAGCCAGTGGCTCCTACCAGAAACCTGGTGACTCTGAATATAAGTGACAGAAATAGACAGCTATGGTTTTAGCGAACTTCGGGTGCGGTTAATGTACAAAACTGTTTAAGAGTCATTGGTACAGATAATGTATTTATGGAGACACCAGATCAATTGATAAACTATTTTAAACTTGTGATTTGAAGCACTCTCGTTATAGTGGGCACACCATGGGTATGTTTATATATATATATAAATTTGGGTCTACTATCTTAAAAGTGATACTTTAACCCAGTTTAGAAGACCTTGACTGTGATAAAAGAGTTAGAAAAGTATGTCATATGAAGAATCTTTGAAGCAAACAGTGTGAAAATTCTACATGTGTTATATGAATTTAGGGGCCTGAAATGACTTAGAAATTTAAAGAAAAATTTGGGAAACCCTCTTAGTAATTAATGTCTTTCTGAATATAATCAATATTTTCCTGACATTCCCAGCAACCATAACTTTGATGCAATGTGGAAATAGCCTTGAACATGCTTTAGTCTTTCAAAATAGATGACAATGTATTATTTATTTTGTTGCGTATCCCATTTTGTTCAGAAAATGATACGGACACATATAGGAGGAAGCAGGGAGACTGCCATGCAGATATACAATAGCTGAAGCATGGAGATATTTACAAATATCATTGTGATGACTGTGAAAGAATTGAAATTTTGAGTCCTTTGAAAAACAATAATAATAACAAAATTTTATTTTTGCAACTATAAGAAGTCCAGGGACTTCATAATTGATCATTTTGGGGGGATCTTTCACACAAAAAATATTATAGTAAAATACAAGTTTGGGTAGATAGATATACTTCCAACTTCTATATTTCGATAGGGACAGAAGGCTGCAGAATACAACAGTATAATACAAGTAACACAGTGCTTCTAAAATTCAGATATAATTTTCTTGAACTAGTAGTATGTGCTCTATTATTTCTTTGTTCAATAGTTTGAAAGATCTTGAAAGGTTCTAATCTCTGTGCTACTTTCACAAACTGTAGTACAGTTTAAGTTAAAATAAGGTATGCTTTTAAAATACTCCCTGGGGCAAAAACACATCCTACATTAAAGTCCAAAATTACCTTATATCTTGGAAAGTATTAAAACCTAAAAAAGAGTGTCAGGGTTGGAATAAAGACATAGACATAGAGAATGGACTTGAGGACATGGGGTGAGGAGGGGGAAGCTGGGGCGAAGTGAGAGAAGGAAGCACTGACATATGTACACTACCAAATGTGAAATAGTTAGCTAGTGGGAAGCAGCAGCATAGAACAGGGAGATCAGCTCTGTGCTTTGCGACCACCTAGAGGGGTGGGATGGGGAGGGTGGGAGGGAAGCTCAAGAGGGAGGAGATATACGTATGCATATGGCTGATTCATTTTGTTGTACAACAGAAACTAACACAGCATTGTGAAGCAATTATACTCCAATAAAGATGTATAAAAAAATTTCATTTACAATAGCATAAAAGAGAATAAAATGTTTAATATATTTAACAAAAGAAGCACAAGCCTCGTATACCTAAAACTACACAACTTCATGGAAAGAAATTAAATATCTAAATAAATGAGAAGATATCCCATGTCTATGGGTTGGAAGACTTAATATTGTTAAGATGACAATGTTACCAAAAGTAGATTCAATGTAATCCCTATCAAAATTCCATTGGTGTTTTTTGCAGAAATGGAAAAAACTCATCCTAAATTCAAATGGAAATGCAATGAATCTCAAATAGTCAAAACAATCCTGAAAAAGAAGAACAAAATCAGAGGACTCACGCTTCCAATTTCAAAACTGACTACAAAGCTATAGTAATCAAGACCTTGTAGTACTGCCATAAAGACAGACATAGAGACCGGTGGAATAGAATTGAGAAATAAACCGTTACATTTACGGTGAATTGATTAAAAAAAAATCATGTGTTCTTCAAAACTCTTAAATTATCAGATGCCCATACCCTCCCTGCCATTTCAACGGATTCCTTATCTGATCATGCAGACATAAAGGTAAACTTTATCTCAAGTATAGCCTAGCAGACTATTAAAGCAATATTTCCAAATCTATCACAATAGCAGAAACATTTGAGATCTTCAGATGCAGCTCTGTAATTGGACTAAACTTTTTTTAAAAGCTGAAGAAAAGCTAGGAGATAGAGACTTAACTTCCACCAAAGAGGTACATATGCATGGCTTCATAGCATTTTCATTTTTATCTGGTCTTCCAGCAGCAATAAGATCCATTCATAATTTAACTGTCATCAGAGCCCATGCAGGAAACAATGCTCTTTTGCATTCCTGCAAAGTACCTTTCACATAACAGGTACTTGATAAATAATGATTTGAACTACACTCAGCAGGAGCCTGTCTTCTGTTACAGTTTCCTCATTATATTGACATGTATTAAGAAATTAAAACCAAAATGAACTAATCTATCTTGATCTCCTCATGCTCTCTGCTGAAGGTTGATTCTTTTTCTCCTGCTTCCTGACTTTCCATTCTTTTAATCCTAGAATTGCCCTAATCTCAATTTTCAACTGGATTCTGCCAGTTCATTTAAGTTTGTAAACATTCTCCTGGCCTCACTTGTGTTTCTGCCAAACCACAAATGCATGATCCAATATGTCATTATGTTCCTATTTGCACCCTGGAATGTCACCCCTTTGACCACCTGCCACACTCCTTCTTGATGCTTTTTAAATCCCAGATAAATACAACCATACATTGTCTAAAGACTCTGCTTTCAGATTCATAAACAATGCTGGTAAATAGTCGTAACCATCTTAAGTGACCCCAATAAGTATATAGGGTAACTCCTCTAAGTTCTCAAAGGAGGTTAGTAATCAATTTATTAATATCCATATTTCATCAGATGCCATAGACTAGCTAGCTATTCTAAGCTTATTTTGCCATTTTCTCTTGAGTGCTATTCCTCCACTCACAGCAGGAAAACAGCTTTTTCTGAAAAGCTACCATCTATTATCAACATATGAAAACCACATTTGAAAACTGCTCAACCTTCTTTGCTATTAATTATGTCTATCTATGCATACAAGACTCTGTGACATAAAAAAAGAACATGAATACATATGAAACAAAAATATGAATCTTGAAGAATATCAGCAAATCTGCTCATGAAAAACACATATAAATTTGCATAAGAGTGTTAATTTAGATGAATAGGGTAATAAAGAAGAAAAACAGCTTTTTAAGTAGAAACCCAACCCAAAATCTAAAATAATTCATAAGCATGTCACAATAATATAATAATTGCAGAAACTGTAGAAGTACAGAGAACAGCGGTTTACCAAAAAAATAAAAAATAAAGTATATGAATTTCAACAGAAACCCTCTACCCAATATTTATCACATACCTTTAATAAATACTACATTTTTAGTAGGAAATGGATGAGTCAAGTACAATAAATTATGGAGTCATGATATTTATAAACACTGAAGGAAACTCTAAAGATAAATCCTTAGAGAGACTGAAAAAGCAAACACATATTTCTGTTCTTAAAATTATTTAAAAATCTGTTTTTAAATAAATTTTACCCCCTTAAGGCAGAGGGTAGAGTTGATGACTCCTGCAGCATTTATGTGATTCCGAGCAAGGGAGGAATTAAGGCAAAAGAGTGTAACCTACATTTTCACAATAGGAAAGCAAAACAAAGTGGCACAGAATGGCAAAATTAGTCAAATTTTTATTGCTTAGAATATGTGTCAGCTATTTGTTTTGTTCTGTTTTCCTTTTTTTTTTTTTTTTTTGCTGTCGCTGTGAGTAGGAATATAAGAAGGTGATAAGGTGTGGGCTGACAAACCCATTAGAAAAAAATACATGAAAGTAAAAAAAAAAAGTCAACAGAGGTTAAAATCACTAAGGAGAGAATAAAAGCATATTTTTCTATCTAGAGCAAAAGACTCACTAAAACAAACCACTACATTTGCAAGTCACCCTTTCCCATGTTGGGGTCATGATGGCTTACAGACTGTTTGCCTTCTCACTAGTCAAGCTTTGAGTCTCTGCCTTCCCATAAAGGATATTGTGAGTCTATCAAGTATGACTGGATAAATGCTAGTAAGTGAAGACTGAGACTTGACCGGGAGGAGAAAGGAGATTCGTAGCTGAACAAAAACAACGTGTCTCGTGTCTCAGCCTCATCACTGACAGTAGTGACTTGGGGCACAGGTGCTCCCACACCACCTAGAGGCTGTTTGAGGCATCATTTGCAACTATATTCTCAGGACAGACTGTGCATGTGCTATTTTATTTAGGGATGGGAGAAAAAATGCTAAATGGTCTCTTGAAGCCCTGTGGAAAAAAAAACAGAATTTTAAATGGTTATAATCTACAGAGACATTAAGCACATTACAATACCAGCTGTGAGTTCTCATTTGAAGGACAAAAATAAATGATGGGAATATCAACTACTAGGGATCTGACAATGCCAAAGAAGTACAAAATAAATGTAAAATTTCTCATGATTTCCAATATGTATCAAACTAAAAAACTGCATTTCACTACCAGTGGACTATGAAATCCGAACGAAAATGCCCCAAAAGACATCTTCTTAACAGCTCATAGTCAAATTTGAAAATATCCCTTATCTTAAAATCAATGCAACATAAACTTAGATATTCCTTCACCAAACCCAGCCACAAGGAAAATCAGTATTTTCTGACAATGATTATTAAGTATTTTGTTAAAAATGATAAAACTTATAAATAATAAGACCTTCACTTTTAAAAGTAATATTACAAGGAAATAATAAAAAGTAATAAAACGAAGGGAAAAAAAATCTTCAAAATTCTGCAACAAGGTGAAAGTGACAGTCTACAGAATCTTCCATTTAATATGATTTACAATGGTCATTTTTGATGCAGTTCACTCACTATTTTAAAAAGAATGTGCTATTTGAGCCCATTCATTTTTTCTTTTTTAAAATTAATTTTTATCGGAGTATAGTTGCTTTACAATGTTGTGTTAGTGAACCCATTCATTTTTAAAGACTGGAAATGTCTACAGAAGTGGAAAACATGTATCTAAAGAAGATAACCTAGAGACAAATATGAGCAGTAGGTGTTCTTGATAGCAAATTATCAATTAAATTACGATAAGGATTTTCAATCTGAAAGGCACATGAAATGTGATTTAGAACCCTGAAAATAAACAGAGATACACACATATACATAGTTAAAAATAATCTCTTCTCCTACTAAAATCTGTAAGATTTACAAATGCACTTGACAGTCGGAATTAAGTCTAGGAATTAGTCTGGCAAATCTCCTTGCATCAAATAAAACCTAGTCCCTCAAAAGGCAGCATAAAGATCATGAAGCAGAACAGACTTGTAGACAAATGATGATTTTATATTGGTGGATTAGGCTACACTTTTCTATCACAAAATGAATGAACAAAGGTACTATATGCACAGACCCTCCTGGGGTAAGCCTAGACTCCCAGACTTTATGACATTATGGCTATAGTTCATTTATTATAGATATTTGGTTAAAACAATGGATTTCTTTGATGCCAAGATGAAAAGTTTACCTATCACAATTTAAAGAGAAGATGGTTGTGGAAAAAACTACATTTTAATCAGAAAACATATCATGCTTTCACTGTTGTTTTAAGGTAATATAATTTTTAAATGCTGTAACTTAAAAATTATCATCTGAACTCCAGTTTTTAATTTTAAATAAAACTGTGTTATTACCAGTATATTAGTTAATGATAAAAATAAGGTCATTATCAAAAACTGTATTTACGTTTTGCTGTATATGTTGTTAAAATAATAGAAATCCATCACTTGGCTGTTTTCCAAATCAAAATGTTTCTTATTTAATAGGTAAGGGGTCATAACTTTCCAGATAAATATTGAAGACGGTTGCTTAGCAAAAATTTTTCTATCTGCCACAGTTTGGTACTAGAGCAACTAAAGAATTAATGGCAGAATATCTTACTTGTTTGGGGGGAGCACAAAATACAGCACAGTGCTTAATATTTAGTGTTTTTAATAGTGAATTAAAATGCTCATGTCTCTGCTCTGCCACATCTCCCTGGCTAGATTCTTAGGACTAATGTTGCATTCTGTCATCTCTATGCTGTCTTCATTCCCCACCTCATTGAAAAGTATTCTCTGATCCACTCTACCTGACGGAATGGACTCTATCCTGTAAAGTCAAATCATGTTCCACTTCTTTTAATTATAGGACTTTCAGTGATCTCTCTAAAGTAACTCACATTTCACTGCCTTCAATTGCAAGTTACATTTCATTTCATCTTTATTTTCCCAAATAGATGGAGAGCCACTTGAAAGCAGGAGCTATGTGTTTTACTTCCTTGAATCTGGACAGCTTAGATCACTGTCTCATACACAGCAGACAATGCCTTGAAGACTGAATGGTAGGAAAAAAACAATGTTAACTTAAGAGCTGACTATAGAATTTCTTTTATAGGAAAGCATTCTAAGAAAGGAGAATAAGAATGGTCGTGAATAGCAATACAGTGTGAGGCTGAAGAACACACTGGACAGCCCTGTGTAAAATGTCAGGGGAGGGGATAGGGCTGAGTCTGTGTGTGTGTGTGTGTGTGTGTGTGTGTGTGTGTGTGTGTGTATTTCAGGTGTTTTTTTTCTTTTTTAATTCAATACAATACATGAGTATATTCTTACTGAAAATATTCAAAGTGCATTTCATAGACATTTCTTAAGAAATATTATATATCCTATCATATTATCATTATTGCTTTTCTATGAGAATGTATGCTACTCAAATCATTATTTCTGTTTGATATTTAATCATATATTGTTTGTTTTATACTGTCTTTACTTTTTCAGAAATTTATTTTTATTTTATTTTATTTTCATTTGTTCGCTAGAGCTCCAAATATTTTGTCAATAGAATTTTACTATAATTGACACATGGTTTTTATATTTTCTGAGACATTCAGTATTTTAAAATACCCTTCCCTAATTGTCATATGAGTGTCATCTTAAATAGGCAGAGATGTATTTTATTGTAGTTGTTTCTTTGAAATGTCACTAAAAGAAGGTCCATTGACTATTAGCTTGTAATCTTGCAAATGAGTACTTCAGCACTGATTATTCTCTTTACAATTTAAATTCATTGTCTGGAAATTTGTAAAATTATTTCTTATCTCTCAAGTTAGGGATACTATACATGTTTTTGGATCTAAAACCCATATATTCCTTCACTCAAGGTAATTCCTTCAGATATTTCATTATTATTTTTCCATCTATTTATTTATTTAATTCTTAGTTATCGTCATTGTGTCCATTATAATTTGCAGCACTTTGTGCATGATTTCAACGTCTTTGTATTTTGATCTCTCTTCATAAAAATGAAATGGTAATAATTGCTTCCATATCTCCATTTGACAAAAGAGGAAGCTGAAACACACTGAGAGCAAGAACTTGGCTATGGCCTCACACATAGTTAGCAGAGGAACCTGGTTTCAGATTGAGGCAACTGGTTTCCTGAGTCGAACTCTGAAACATTCTTCTATGTTGCTTCCTTCTTCTTTTTTCTTTTTTTTTTCATTTAACAAATTTTTATTTAAACTTTCCTCTGTGTCTGGCACTCTGGTAGCAGTTAGGAATATAGCAGCAAATAAGTCAGACAAAACTCCCTGTCCTCACAGAGCTTACAGTCTAAATGGGAGAGAGGTCACAGTGTGATAAGTGCTAGGATTAGGGAGGTGCAGGGTATCAAATAACCCCGTTTGTCATTTAAAGACATGGATCTGCTTTGGCGATCACTGTGGGGTATTGAGTGTTGGGTGTCTGAAGCGCTGGCCCACTTGCTTTTATGGGCATTGAATTTTTCCAGTTATGATTTCGAGTATGGATGGAGAAAGTGCTCCCAAGACTTTGGCAAAAAGGGGGGAGTGATTGGAGGGATGGTAGATGATAGGGACCAGGAGAGGCAGCTAAATGCCACAAGACTCAGAGGAGCAGGGAGGTGCCCAAGGACAACGACTCCACCTCCCAGCTCACCTTGTGAGGCTGTGATGGAGAAAGCAATGTCCTCTCGAGCTGTGTTGCCTCCTCTTTGGTCTTTCTGGTTACTAATTCAGGTTTTAGCAGTGTCCATTTGAATTTTATCACCTTACCCGAATATTTAAATTGGTAATATTTTCATGCATCAACTCAAAAAGTCTTCCTTAGATATTTAAGTATGGTTTTCTCTTTCTAATATTAAGTACACCCCACTATACGTTAACTGCCTCTGTCCTGCAACCTGCATGACCCTGCAATGTTCTCTGATCATCCACTTAGGGAGGTTCTTTGAGCTCTGAATCCCAGGGATTCCTCCTATACAGTAAGATTTGATGGGTAGATTTGGGCCAGTACCTAAATATCTTCTTGTGATTCTCAATGCCTCTGTGCTTTGGAGGGGATTTTCAGGATCCATCCACAGGTTAAGTTTATTTAGCTGTACATGTTATCTCAGTAAAGATTTTTTTAGAAAAGAATGAGTTTGACATCAATTTTTAGGCTACAGTTTTCTTCATTCTGTTATCCCTTTCAGATAACTGCCAAGCTGGGCTTCTCTTTCCCTGAACTCTGTTCATTCTACTTTTGGTAATAGTTTGTGCTTTGAGCACGTGGTACACTTTGAGGAGAAAGATTATAGCAAGCATGGAAGAGTAACAGAGAAAACAAAAGCCAAAGAAATAGAGAAAAAATGGTTGAATTGGTGAGTGGCATAAAGAGTGACAATGTTGTATACCCCACTCGCATAATATAATCCTCAGAAATTTTGGAGAGGATCTTGATTTTGCTCAGTACATAGGATGGGATTCTGAACTAATTTTAATTAAAATTTAAGAACAAATATCTGTAGCATATACATGAACAACCAGACAGCCAGCATCTTAATGATAATTAGATTGTTAATGAACTGTGCCCTTTCTTCCAAGCCCAGTTTATATCCCAACTACTTAATGAAACTTGCCAAATGGTTCTTGTGGTATAAAACGTAATATGGATAAAACAGTAGTTTTTGACTAACCAATACTCTCCCTGATAACTGAGAGAAAAGCCTGAAATCTTCAAGGAAATTTCTGTTTAATGACATTAGAGAACTGCTGAAGCGAGGTAAGTAGGGGGGTAAAATTCTAGAGAGGGCAAAAATGTGGGAAGGTGAACTGTGGATTACAATGTATTTGTTTATACTAGGAGCCAACAAGAGGCTGGAATTCCAAGCTGGGGACAGAGAAAACAGGAGAACTTTTTTATTTTTAACTGAGTCTTTTTATTTATTTATTTATTTTTGGTTTCGAGCTTTAAATGATCAGCTTTTTATGCCATGTCCTAGCCCTTCAATCATTCTTTTTTTTTTTTTTAACATTTTTATTAGCATATAATTGCTTTACAATGGTGTGTTAGTTTCTGCTTTATGACAAAGTGAATCAGTTATACCTATACATATATCCCCATATCTCTTCCCTCTTGTGTCTCCCTCCCTCCCACCCTCCTGGGCCCACAGTCATACTGGAAATTAAGGGGCCTTAAACACATGACTGATTCTCTCTAAAGATATTTGTTAAATTGAAAGTTTAAATTGAAAGTTTAGCAGAGATCTAAAACTCTAAGTGGAAAAGAAGAGCTTTTTTTTTTTTCCATCTCTTCCTGTTGAACAGACAATGATTAAGGTAGGGGACCAGGGTGAATGGCCCTAAATGGCCATGAATGGCCCCTGAACAGGCTCTCAGTTGAAAGCCCTAAAGGGCCATGCCTTAGGGACAGGGATAGTTCAGAGACAGGCTGAATCTAAAGAAAACTACAAATTAGCATTGATTTAGCCTTGACTTAGTTCAATCCTACCCTGATTGGATTAAAGTACAGGCATACCTCCTTTTATCTTGCTTTGCTTTACAGTGCTTCGTGGATATTGTGGGGTTTTTTACAAATTGAAAGTTTGAGACAACCCTGTATCGAGCAAGTCTAATGCCACCATTTTCCCAACAGCATTTGCTCACTTTGTGTCTCTATGTCACATTTTGGTAATTTTCACAATACATCAAACGTTTTCATTATTATTAATATAACTTGTTTTGGTGACCTGTGATCAGTGATCTTTGATGTTACTATTGCAAAAACATTATGACTCACTGAAAGCCCAGAAGATGGTTAGCATTTTTTAGCAATAGAGTATTTTTTCATTAAAGTATGTACATTTTTTAGACATAATGCTATTTCACACTTAATAGACTACAGTATAGTGTAAACAAAACTTTTATATGCACTGGAAAGCATAAAAAAATTCATGTGACTCACTTTATTATGATAATTGCTTTTTTGTGGCGGTTTGGAACGGAAGCCAAGATGTCTCTGAGGTTCACCTGTAATCATGCTCCTCTCTAATTGCTCATCCAAGAAAATAGCAAACACTCTCTGAAGAAATATATTACGATTTGAAACTCTTCTAGGTTTAGACACTATGTGTGACACCCAACTAAAAATTGCTAGAGATAATAAGAAACAAGACCATTATATCCCAGTCCTGTCTCCCCAGTCCCCCTGATGGAAAACAAAAAGAAAATTTATCACTTTATTAAGAAAGTAGAGTTAGCTGACAGTGATTGTAAAATCATTAAGATTAATATGTTCAAGAAAATAGAGGGAGAAAAAAAGATAGAAAACATAAAATAAATTATAGAGAATTTCATAAGATCTATATCTCTATAAAAGGAAAAAAAAAAAAAAAAAACAGCTATCAACCAAAGCAGTGAGCGGACCACATTTTCTTTGAGTGAATGTATTTGATTTGATAGGACACTTGCTTCCTTGAGCAGAATATTAGTTAAATACTGGTGTTTTCTACCAGGATATTCCTAACATATGTCATAGTGAATAATAAACAAAAATAGGCCCCAAATAAAGAAACTTTTATATACGTAGGATGGAACACTTAAGAAGACATTTGTTCTCTAATGTTCAGATAAATTAGCAGATTCCAAGTTAATGAGGGATAAAACATAGGGCAAGAAAGATCTAACAAAGATGGCGAAGAACTGGAACAACATGAAACATTACCTTAAATTTAAGTATTTATCAAGCAGATCTGGGTTGTGAATAGGAGAATCCCACCAGGCTATAGATGGAGGAAAATCTTCTTAGTTGATATGAGGACATTAGCTATGATTCCAGGCATAAACACTATTAAGGTACATGTCTCTGGGATTCAGCTTTTATTGTGGTCAAGGGTAGGGGCCTAGAGTTTCTCAAGCTCACTCTTTACAGATGAACTTAAAACATAAGAACAGGAATTTAAAGTTGGGGAGGAAAAAAAAAAAAAAAGCCCAAATGATCAGTTACTGAAATCACCCAAAAATCTCTAGAACAAAAGGGAATGGGAGAGCTGGCTTTCTATCTACTAGTGGCTGACAATGTGTTTATTCAAGACAGCCATCTTTGAAATGGCTGCTTCTTTGAAATGGATCCCTGTCAATCAATCAAATTTTAGTCACGCAGTTACATTACAAAAAAATAAAAAAGAAAAGAAAAGCCAGCTGTCAGGGTTTACACTACCTTTATATCTTTATAATATCATCTTCATAATAATTAGAGGAAACAATTAACAGATTATTCCTTGAGCTAACATTCTGTTCAAGAAAGCAAGAGTCCTATCTATCAAAGCAAATACATCCATTCAGAGAAAAGGTACTCCAAACACTCATTGCTTTAGTTGATAGCCATTTCTTCCTTTTATAGAGATGTAAATCTTTACCATCTTTATAATATCTTGATACGTTAGGATATGCCCTCTTTTCTTCTCGTTCCTCTAACTATACACATCCTTTTTCTTCTTTTCCTACATTCTTGCTTTTCTCAACCCTTTACCATTTGCATTTTATTAACAGATTATTAAATTCAGTTTATGATAAAAATTATATTTAACTTATAGATTAATTTGGAAATTTCAGTGTTGATTTACTAATGGGGAAAAGATAATTATTTTTGTGTTTTTTATATTTTCAGTAACATTGCCTTTCAAAATGGTGAACTTGAACATTATTTATTGGAAATTTTTTCTCTGATGATCTTAGAAGAGTTTTTTTGTTAATTTGTTTGATTTGTTTTTACCATTTTAAATTTATCTGATTTGCTATTTATTCATATTTTTTACATATAGAAAATCTAGCCATTTGGGGCATTTATTTGTATTCCAAAATTTGGCAATCTATCCAATTGTTTCTTAAGATGTCTCTGTGGATTCTTTCAAATTTTCACAAAGACAATTGCATCTCATTTGTTAACAATGATAATCTTATGTTTTGTTTCTATGTATTATTGTTCTTTTGTTCTATTTTTGTTTTGTTTTATCTTTTTTGGACTGAGGAGAACATTCAGTACACTGCTGATTAATTGTAGTGATTGAAATATCCTGAGACTAGCAGAATTGTCCAGCTGAACCCAACAGAAATTGCTAATGCTTAGAAATGTGAGCTAAATAAATGAACAAATGTGCTTTATTTTAAGAAAACTGGTTTTGGAATTGTTTTCTTTTTCAGCAATAGTTGTTTTTTTTAAGCAATAGCTAAATATTTCTAACTTTTTATGTAAAATTTCCTATCACATTTTGAATTTGGCATATCTCTTGTAAGCAGTATATAAGGGTCTATTTTTAAAATAAAATATCTTTAAAAATGATATTTAATCTGTGACTATGGTATATTTGAACTACTTTCTACTTCAAATAAAATTGTCATTGCTTCTATTTTGCATCTTTTATTCTACTTTCTGACCTCTGTTCTACTGATGAAATAAGTTTTATTATTTAACTTTTCAAAAATCTCTCTTTGCTTTGGAAATTACAGACTCTTATTCTATTAACTCTCCATTATTCTAGTGTTAACTCTTCAAGTTTTAACATTTGAAATGAAATGTTAATTGAAAGGCTTTTTTGTCTATTATTTCTTGCAGAGATCCTGAAGGCAAAGATTAATACAATATTTGCCAAAATGTCAGTAGCTAAAAATTAAAAAGTTTCTTTTCTTATACATTGGAAAAAAGTCTTTAATAACTGTCCTTCCTTAATTCCTGCTAGCTTACCACTGTTAACTACATATAGAGAATGTTGACTATAGGAAATTCTTTTCCTTTAGCAGTTTGAGCATATAACTGTTATCAACTTCTGTCATCTTTTTTTCTTTTTTAACAGGAATCTACTTTAGATCTAATTATTATTGCTTTTTAAATATTCTGCCTTTTCTTTTAGATTAAATATTTTTTCTCTTTATCTTTGAGGTTTAGCACTTTTAAATTGGCATATTCAAGGATAGATTTGATTTTCTGCTTGCCTTTGGGTGTTCTTTTTTTTTTTTTATAGTAGCCAATTTTTTTAATTTATTTATTTATTTATTTATTTTTGGTTGTGTTGGGTCTTTGCTGCTGCACGCAGATTTTCTCTAGTTGTGGCGAGTGAGGGCTACTCTTCATTGCAGTGCATGGGCTTCTCATTGCGGTGGCTTCTCTTGTTGTGGAGCACGGGCTCTAGGCGCATGGGCTTCAGCAGTTGTGGCACGCGGGCTCAGTAGTTGTGGCGCACAGGCTTAGTTGCTCTGCGGCATGTGGGATCTTCCCGGACCAGGGCTCGAACCCATGTCCCCTGCATTGGCAGGTGATTCTTAACCACTGCACAACCAGGGAAGTCCCTGGTGTTCATGTTAATTGTGAGGGTCCACATATTTTCAACTTTGAAAAATTGTCATGCAATTTTATCTACATATATTGCTTGTTGCTATAATTCCTTTCTAATTCTTCCAAATATTTTATATTCCATATCTGTTAAGTGTTCTCACAATTTTTAAAAATTTTGACGTATCTGAACTTCGTTTGCTTGAATTAATGTATTTTATGTTTGACTTGTTAAATCTCTCTGTGTCCAGTCTAGAAGTAATGCATTTTTTTATTGTTCTCTCTTTGTATCTGTGTGTGTGTATATACAACATATACATATATATACAAATATACATATATACAGCATACATGTATATATACATATATGTTTACACATAATTAAATTTTAAATGTATGGATAATTTATATCTATATAGTCTATATGTATAAATCTATGTAATTTCTAGATGTAGTTCTATACACATTTCTATATATTTAATACCTATATTTTAATATTTATCTTATGTATACATGACATATATACATACATGTATATAAACAAAATTTCAAATTTTAATTTCTGTATATGTTTATATATAATTATGTATATAACACTAAACAGCTATATATTTTCATGTCACTTTATATACTTTTCTATCTATGCAAAAACTGTAGTTTTATTTTAATAAGGATTTTTAAATTATTTTTATATAAATATTTTCTTTCATTGTTGTCTCATTTCATGTAATCACTTCTAGGTCTTTTTTAAAAAAATGTTCTTTTTTTTAATTTTGAAAATGCTAAACATGCTAATATTCAAGGATTTTTCTGTTCATTTATATATTTTGCATGATTCAGAGTGAATTCATTTTCTGATTTATTTCTTATTATTTACTGACTATCTTTTAATTCTTTGACTTTCAGATTTATCATACACAACAATAAGCATTTCTCTCTGTCTAATTTTGGAAACAGCTTTTTGTCTCTACTCATTCTTTGCCATAAAGCAGTTTTGGAGATGCCACTAAACCCATGGCTTCCTGATCACTCATCCTGGCTTGGAGTCTCTGTCTGGTTTCTATTGTTCCCTGAATATTCATGTTCATGTAAGCAGGGGGCACAGAAGAACAATGGTTTTAATTTTGTCTTCTAGATTTCTTTATGTTCTGGGGGCATGTAAATGTTTCCTAACTCACAGGATGCAATGACCAAGCTGCAGGATCCAGCAGGCCTGGACGTGCCGACTCTTACTCTTTGTAGTTTGTTCTGGTTGTTGGTCAGAGAGGTGTTTATGTACCCATGAATATATGTATATATTCATTTTGGTATGACTATTCCATTTTAAATTTCATCTTTGTAACTTATTATCCATAACTGCCTTCTGTTTAGAGAAAAGTCCATCTTGACTCTAATATCTTTATACAGCGTCATTAATTCCCCCAATGCTACAAAGTAGATATTTCAAACCAAAACTTAATGGATGTAAAAACTGAGGTTGAGAGAAGTTTGGTGGCTTGTCTTATCTAGCATAAACAAGGCTGTTTGCTCAAGCATGTGTTTTCACCTGTGTGCTAGTATCTTTTTTTCAGAAAATTGCTGCTTTTTCTATCCGAAAGAAATTATTTGCGTTATGTATAATTTCATCAATTCCCAAAAATGTTTAAAATAAATTAAATAAATTTAAAAATAAATTAAAACATCTTTACTCCCATACAACTGCCCACAGGCATCACATACTTGAGATGGCATAGCTGATTTAAAGCATTCATATATATGGTTAAAATAAATGTTAAAAAATTTACATCAGCATTATAAACACTTTCAAAAGTGTGTACATATTTGAGGGGAATTTTTTGAATGTGAGTTCCCAGCACTGGTAATATTGTCATACAACTAAAATGAGACCTTTTGAATATATTCATTAGTTAAATTGAGAAATTCCAGGCATAATCATCTTGAATGAAGGACTTTTAGTCACTAATGTGGGTTTCAACAACAGTAAAATTCTCTTGTTTTTCTAAAATACTTCGGGAGTTATTTACATTAAATAGCTAGATTACAGCACATCTTCAAATCTAAGTCAATTTTTATAATATCATCAAATTAAAATTACTTTTAAAATGTAAATAAAATTTTTATTGGAATGGAAAAAATTCAACTGAAATATAAGTATTATTTCTAAATATGTGTTTCTAAATATAGTAAATTTCAGTCTACTAAAGCAGAAAGTTGAATGCTCTCCAAATTATGCAATTATTTGAATATGGGAAAACATGAATTTATTTTCAGATATTTAGCATAGTTAATTATAATATTTAAATACATTTGGGATTGTAGGTTGGGATGTTCAGATGTAAATAAATGTTCAACAGTCAATTACATACAATTTGTCATACATAAACATGGATAAATATATATTGCCATAAGTACAGCTGACCACAGGGATAGTTAAAATGAGAGAGACAAACAAGCTTGGTATTTTTATATGAATTTTGTTATGGCCACATGCACAATTTAGTATCCTTGTTATGATTATTTAAGGAGGCTTAGGGATAATGGAAAAAATGTTTAGCGGGTTGTCATGTAGTGATTTTATTTTTGCTTGAATTTGAAAATGCTTCTCCATGAAGGGTACAGAGAAGGAAGTAACTATTTACTTCAAAATGTATGTGCTATTGTTTCTTTCATGTGATTCTGAGGCACATCTTAAATCCTAAATAACAGTATATTCAGATACATGTGATCAAAAACTAGTTTTGAGAAGAAGAAAGTTGATGCCAGTCAGAACACTGTACATATTGAGTGGCTTGCTGTTTCCCTTCCATATGGAAGAATGACTTTTACACAACTTTGAGGAATCTACCAAATAAGGAATCTAAATCATGGTGAATCTTCTCTAGTTATTATGTTCTTTTTTCCCTACGCAATAAGAAGGTTAAACAAAAATAATTCAAAAATTTCCACAATGCTCTGTAATTATGCATATGTATCTACCCATATTTTGGAAGAATATTCATAATAACAAGGGGAAATATAATTTGTACAGCACATCTTGATAGCCTTGCTAAAGCAAGATGATTTCAAACATTGCAGTTCCTTTTCTAATGGTCCCTAGGACATATTTTTCATTTTTCCTAATTTAAATTTTTTCCACCTCCTAGCAGTTGCAGCAGCTCTCATAAACATGTTTGTCAGCTAAGATTTCTCTTAAAATTTGCCCAAGAGCATATTACACGTACATTTCTTGTTTAAAGGGATGCTTCTGAATAAACTCATTGAAAGTTATTTGTACATATGGCTCAATTTTAAACACAAGCTATTCACGGATCATAACACATTAACATCAAACTGACTTTGAATGTTGATTTGCAAGCTGTTCATGAGTATATAAGAATAAAGCAAAGCTGTTCAGGCCTACTCCATACAAGTCAAAGCAGATACCACATAGATCAAAAAATATATGTACTCATGTTCACCTTCATTGTCCTTCAGAGTGAAGTTTGGGTTTATAGACAGATGTTCATCAAGAAAGAAGTTAAACTTTTGTCCATTGGCAAAATCATCCTTATCAGTGGCACTGATGGTATGAATAACCTAAAGAAAAGACAAAATTAAATACTAAATTTAATTTGGCTTCTTCCCTTGATTTTAATTATATTTTAACATTTTCAGTATCCAACTTGAGTGCTTTCAAATTCTTATTCTAGTAAAAGTATCAGCTAATTTGCTCTCCGTTGCATTAGACTTTAAGAAATGTATTATGGCACACCATATAATCATTCACACTTTATTTTCTAGCATGGCACAAACATTTAATTTTTTTTTCCTTTATTACCCACAGTACCTTGGGGCCAATTAGTTGTAAGGTTTTGTGTGAACGCCTGTTTGGGGAGATGTGAAATATGGTTTGTACAAATACCAATATCCCAGTGTTGATGTAGGACAGCCTTTCTGTACATGCTGGTCTCAGTCAGCAAATGCAAAAGCACTAGAGTCATAATTTTTGTTTTAGGAGACCTCTGAGATCGTGATCCAGCCCCTGCGTTTTAGGGACGAGGACTCTGAGTCCCAAAAGGAGTGTGATGTGCCTCAAATCTGTAAAAATGTGGCAGAGGTAAAACTAGACCGCCCAGAGCTTTATGAAATTTTTTTCATCCCTAGTGGTTGAGAGAAAGTAATACCCAAATTTGGACACACATTAAGGAACAGAGAAAGTTAGAATATAGAATAGAAAAAAAATAATCCCAGGTAGCCTAAGAGCAGCATACACATTCCAATCGTTACAGTCATTACAATCTTTAAAAGTAATATTGAAACAAACAAGCAAGATGATGTTTTCCTTTTGAAACAAAATTAGTATCCTAATGCTCAAGTGTCCTCTTTCCAGCTTTTCCTTAGAGAAATTGAAAACAGAGGGAAAGTAGAGCCAGAAAAATAGTATATCCTGCATATGAAATATAGTACGTGCATTTCAAAAATTGATACGATTTCTAAGAACATTTTACTCAGTTTCACCGTATTTCAATATTTTACAGGTGAGATAATCCACCAAAATGCATCATAGTTAAAACCTAAATTCCTCTCCAGGTACTGAGACTGTTTGTTAGCTTGTGAGGGAGATGAGGAGGAATATAAAGGCACTGAGAATGAGCGGTCAGGGAGAGTAGGAGCAGAAGAGCATGCGTTTTCATGAAGTGAAAGTGAAGAAAGAGCTTCAGGGTATAGATGTGATCAATTTCCTCCATATATTCCAGTGGCTTATTCCTTATACCCTTTCCCATCACCATTCAGAATTTACTTTCTCAGCAGGAGATCCTGGGTGAAGGCCCCTCCCCCTACATATTCCAAGAAGTTTCTATCATTCTTCTCTTCATTATTTCCCTCCACATTATTTATCTATGAACTGAAAATTTACAAGTTGCTTTTTTTTTTTTTCATTGAAAGCACAACTAGTATCTGGACAGATACATATATTTTTTCTTGCTATCGCCTTTTGACTATAAATAGAATAAACTGATGGATAATCAGAAGCAATCTTTATGATTTTTCTCAAGCGCAGGAAAAGCTCCATAGCGTTTAGAGTGTGCAAAATCTGAAGAGCACAACTACATTTTCTACACGTTAGTTACTTAGTATCAAATTGAAATAAAATACCAAATTTTCAAGGTTGTTTTCAGGGTTAGATAAAAGAAATACTGTCAGCCCTCCATGTCTGTGGTTCTAAATCTGTGGTTTCAACCACCACGGGCCAAAAATATTTTTAAAAATTCCAGAAAGTTCCAAAAAGTAAAATTTGATGCCATGCAGTGGCAACTATTTAGATGGCATTTACATTGTATTTACAACAATTTACATAGTATTCACATTGTATTAGGTATTATAAGATATTATAAGAGATGATTTAAAGTATATGGGAGGATGTGTGTAGGTTATATGCAAACACTACACCATTTGGTATAAGGGATTTGAGCACTTGTGGATTCTGTTATCTTGAGGGGGGCGGGGTCCTGGAACCAATTCCCCACAGATTCTAAGGGACGGCGGTATAAATTTTTCTTTGGGAAAATAAATGTCTTCTCACTCTTATTCTTCATTCATTGTGATTCTCCAATTTACAATCCTATTTCCTCAATGATACCTCATAACATACTGACACATTTGCAAGTTCACTTCTTATCCTAGAATGTAACTCTGGAGGGGATTGGTAAAGAACAATTAATTTAAATAAACTGAGCTATTTATGTTTTCTGTTATCAGTGCTTTGGAACAATTTTCTTTTCTTCTCATTTCAAAGTTAATTTATCACTTATTTTAAATTTTCTTAAATTTTTACAAACATGAGCTTATTCAATTTGTTAAACACTGATATAATTCATATTATATTATGTTTACTATTTTTTTGTTATCTCTAAAATATAAATATCCCTTCCATTTTTATACCGGTAATTTCAAATCTCAATTTACCAGGAAGCTCACTTATGGCAAATTTTTCTTCCTCAGAAAGGGTTCTCAGTCTCATCTACATAGTAAATGATAAGTTGGTTACCACATTTTGTTTAAGAGTGAACGATTCATCTTGAACTTTTGTAGAACTGTTGGACATGCATCTGTACCTAAATATTTTTCCATAATATTTCTGAGAGATGCTTCTAAAAACCTAGTATGTTGGTCTTCTTTTTTTTAATCTAGAACTCCTAGATATTCTCTTGATGAGAGAAGGTATATTCAATTTCTTTTTTGGTTGTTTTACTAATGATGACCTTTTCTCTTTCATTAGGAAATGGGTTTTCCATTTGTTTCCTCAGACTTTTAATAGAAAACATACCTAAGAAGTTAACATGTTTATGACTTTTAGAAGATTTAAACTTCTGGCAGATATCAGATAATTGCCATGTTTCCATTCATCAATATTTTCTACCATTCTTTCAGACTTATTGATTTATCTACACTGTGCTACCTGTGCTCTCTGTGCAGCTAGTTGGTTATGTATGATCCATAAAAAATTTATTTTCTGACTCTCTTTCCTTCTAACTGGACTCCAATGTTTTCTATCACTTGCACATTATGCAATAAGTACACAAAGTATTTGATTATTTTGAAAGATCTGAGATTTACTCTAACAAAGGGAGAGAAAACTCAAATTGATGGATGGTATTTACAAATAATTACTAGCAGAATTTTTTGATAATGCCCATGAATAAGGATTCACTTTTGGTAGAAAATAATTAAAACCAATTTTATATTCCTTTTCTTAAATAAATGTATCCCCTTGTTTAAATGTGTTTAAAACATATTTAAAATCTATCACTTCTAGAGTGCTTTAATTAGGAAAAATAGTGTCAGAAATTTATACAAATAACATAGTCTTCTATTTGGTAAATGAGCTAACCCTAACTAAAACAAATTAAAAAGGAAATTCTATGGAATGCATTGCATCTTCTTTTAATTAATAGAGTTTGCCTTATAATATGATCTCAAATGATCATTTCATTTGAGAATAATACCAACTTTTGTTAGTTAGCTGAGGTTTATCTTTGATAAAATGTAAAATCTCTACTGATCTAGTTAACTTTTTCCATACAAAGTTGTACTGTTAATAATATCAGTAATACCATGGATATCATGGGGGCAGAGGCTGGTGTTATGTAATAAAATGTTTTCTTTTATATGTTATGTTTTCTAAGTTTACTTCTAAAAAGAAAAAATACAGAGGGAAAAGTCAATATGAATAAGACAGAAAGCATTCCCATTGTTATTTCTCAAAGTTTCTAGGTGTAGGCACATCTCAACTATTTTGAATTCACTCTTCTTTGGGAACTGATTTCAAATTTCATGCATGCATGATTTTCTTTTTAGTATTTTTTATGCAAGTTACTTAAAAGATTTTTTTCAGAACAGGAAAATATATTAACTCAGAGAAATATATTGTTGAAGTTTATATTGATACCTGAATCGACCTGAACTCTGCTCTTACATGTGGTTTGAACCTCTGCTTTCAGAAAAAACCAGTCTCTTTGCTGTAGCCACATGCTGTTACATTTAAATGCACAACATCCATAACAGAAGTGTCTGTAATTCTAAAAGCTATTGTCATAGAAAGAGGAACTGTCGCAATACAAATACGCTTCAGAAAAGCTATTTCACAGATCATTATTTAAATAGTTTCCTATTCCATCCCTGCATCAAAATATACAGTTTCTCCAGAAATGCTACAACCATAAGAGTAAATGAACCAAAGACCTCAAAATTAAATAATAGAAAGATTCAGACAACTTTCCACTGTAATGGGTTAATCATACAATTGACTACATGAATGGGTAATGATTTCTTTAAACGCAGGTGTAATAAGCAATACTTTTAAAATGATGTTTTTATTCCCTCAATGAAAAGTCTAAATTCATTTTGGTGAAAGAGTTGGAAACAAAAGCTCAGATAACATAAAGAATCCAGTTTTCTTACAGTGACATCGAAAATCATGCAATACTAAAGACAGCAATGATGCTCAAATGTGAATATAGTTTACAAAGAATAAGCAGTAATCACATAACTTAAAATATATTAGAACTTTGGGGGGCTAGGTCTAGCAATTACTTCTTGAAAATAGTAACAGTTATATGAAAAAAAGATAAATACTATATAAATGGTTAATGGGGCTCACAAAAGAAATGGTTTGTCACGGATTTAGCCCTCTCTAAAAAATGGGATAACTTTTCACCTGAGGAGAACAGGACAACCCACACTTAAAGGAATTTAAGACATATCTAGTCATATACTCATAGAATCTCAGGCTTGGAAGGGCCCTGAAATTCTGACAATTTTCTTCATTTTAGAGATGAAGAAAGCACTTGTCAACATCACATTAAATTACTTCTTAGGAAGGCTACAGAGTTTAGGTGGTCAGTGTAGAGGGTAAAACAGAAGGACCCAGGCTAACAATGTGACATTAAGAGGAAAGCATGGCCAGTGAGAATGCCTGAAGGGACTTCCTCATGAGCAAAAAGTGGACAACATGCGAGGTCAATGGAAAAAGTCAAGGTCACATGCCAATATGAAGAGAGTGCAAGCCAGAAAACTGAGACTAGCATTTTCGATTACAGAGAAGATGTTTACATCCACAGGGGAAGGATCAGCTGATCCAAGAGCAAGGGCTGAGTATCATCGGCTCAGAAATCCAGCAGTTTCACCTACACCTACAAAACTGGTACATGTGAGTTGCTCCTAATACAAGATCACACTTTATCTTTGAAGTAAAAATTATTAATTAATTAATTAGTTAATTAAAACAAAATTTTTAAAAGAAATAGTCTAAAAAGAAAACATCTAAAAAAAGCTGATGATTTTTGACTCTTTATGTCACATTTCAAATGATCTAAGTTTAAATTCTCTGAATAACCTAGGAACCAAAGAAACAAAGATTCAGTGAGGGAAAGGTCCTAAGTTTACTAAAAGTTGTTATTTATAGATTAGGTAATTGATACCTAAGAAAAGCAATATTTATTTCTAGATATTTTATTTTCTTAAAGTGATATTAAATGGTATAGTGTTTTAAGTTTTATTTTCTAATTGTTTCTAATATAAAGAAAAAGAAGTAATACATTTATATTGACCTTATATTTAGCACAAGTATCAATTTTATTCACAAATTCAACTACTGTATAGTAGTATTACCACTATTATTAGTAGTATTGTTATTATTAATGAATGTTTAATTTTATCAAAACCTTTGGCTTCACCCATCAAAATGAATTTTAATTTTTCTCCTTTTCATTTTAAAGTAATTATTTTTTCTGGATTTGCTTTGACAATATTTTATTTATGGTATTTCTATGTTCATGAAAGAGAATATCTATAATTCAAATTATATCCTTCTCAGGTTTTGATTTCAAAGTTTGTTGTCAGCATAAAATGAGTAAAAAACTGATTGCCCTTTTTTCCTTTTTGATACAGTATATTTTGATTATCATTCCATTTGAATATTTTCAATTTTTATTACTTTATTGGCTCATGGCTTATTTAAAAGTGTCTTTCTTCATTTCTGATGGAGTTTTTCTAGCAATATTTTTGAATTAGTATCTTGCATTATTTTATTGTAATAAAAATGAGGCTAATTCTTTGAAAATTATTAATACTTGCCTTGTGGTCCTGAATATGGTAAATTTTGGTCAATGTTTTGTGTAAATTTTGAAAGAATGCATAATCTAAAGTTGTTCAATGCAATGTTCTATATTTGTTAAACAGTAAAGTTTGTTAATTGTGGTATTCAATTTTTAGTTTCCTTAATAAAATTTTATGTGATTATTCTATCAGTTTCTGGCAGAAGCATACTAAAACTCTCAGCACAATAATCTTCACTGTAGACATTTCTTAAATATTTTGGTGATTTTATTTTAACATATTGATACATACTTCTTTAAGTTTACATTATATTTGTTTGCTTTTTATTTTTCTACTTGTTCCATATTTATTATCTTATTTTTTGGTTTTTAAAAAAATTACCATGACTTCTACCTAGCTATTATAAATTTGTGTACTAAGACTTTCTCTTTTATTTTGCTTATCTTGTGTTATAAAACAAAACTATATCTCAACAGCAAATATGAAAATTTGTCATTCTAACTTTGAATTTTAAAAACGTCACAGAAATTCACAGGGTTACTTTGGAAATATTAAATTGGTTATAAACTTCATATTTTATTCTTTACATTTTAGTTTTGAAATATGCCCTTCTAGAATCCTTGAAAATAGGTCCTATATAAAACGATTTTTTCCCTTTATCTTTGTATCATAAAATATAAAAAAGCAAGATAAAATCACATGCAACAATTTTGTAAATGTGTGAATTATTTAATTGAATGAACATTTTAATAAACATAATAAAGGCCAAGAAATAAAACTGTCAACATCACTTTATTTAGGAGTATTTTAAATTCCAATTTCTATTATCTTGTTAGTTACATAGTCTTTTACTATTTTATTACTTAAACTAAAAATTACTGTATTCATTCTTGACACATAAAATCTATTATAAATTAATAGCTTATCAATTACCCCAAATTTAAGGAGTTTAGAATATTTTAACTTTGTCTCCTTCCTTCTGATACCTTGTTCCCATGTATACTATGTATATTTTAAACCCCAGAAAATATTCCTTTGTTTTCTATTCACTCATTAATAATTTATTGTCAACAATATATTTACTGATTGCTTTGGTCTTTAAGGATTCTTGCCACTCCAAGATACCAATTTGATTATTTTCTTTTTTCTTTTTCCAAAAAAAGCTTTAATGTGTGCATTGGCAAGGAATTTTCACTTTTTTTTTTGCCTAAATACGAGTTTTTCTTGTCTTTATTTATTTATTTATTTATTTATTTTATTTATTTATTTTTTTAAGCCCCTTCCCGGGCCGCTGGCTTCCCAGACCGCGCCTCCCCGGAGCCGCCGCACCCGCCGCCGCGTGCCCCAGACCCTTGTCTTTATTTTTAAGGACGATTTTTGGTACACAAAAGAATTCATGGTTGTCAGATAGTATCTCTGGCTCTTTGGATTTATCTTATCTTTTTTTTTTTTTTAATCTTTCATTCTTCCTGATTAAATAATCAGCTTTTGAAATTGTTCTTTTAAAGGTTTTGAGTATTATTTTTATATTCTACATACTAATCCTTCATTGGATAAACGGTTTGCAAGTATCTTTTCCCACTATGTGGTTTTTCTTCTTATCCTCTTAACAGGATCTTTCAGAAAGCAAAAATATTTAGTTTTGATCAAGTCCAACTTATCAATTTTTTTCTTTTATGGATTATGCTTTTGTTGTCATCTAAGAACTCTTTGCCTGGCACTACATCCGTTTTTTACCCCTAACAGTATTATGTCTTTTTTCTCTAGATGTTTTAAATTTTAAACTTAATTTTATTTCTGAAATTTTATTTCAATTCATCTAGGTATAGTTATTTTTGTAAACAGTTGCTTAGATTTTTGTTTTTGTTTTTCTCTATGCTTCTTGAATTTTTGACTTGTTGCTTGCCAACAGTATGGAAAGATTTTCAGTCATGATCTCCACAAATATTACTTCTGCCCAATTCTCTTTTTTAATATCCCTCTGAGAATTGTATAACTTGTGTATTAAGCCTGCATGCTCCATATCCTTCATATTCTTATTAATGTTTTCTATCTTCTTGTCTTTCCACGCTTTAACATGAATATTTAATCTAACCTACTTTCCCGTTCACTATTTTCTCTTCAGCTATGTCTAATCTGTTATTAACAAAATTGAAATCCTATATTAAGTGGCTGAATTTTTTAAAATCTAAATTTTCTATTTGCATGTTTAACATTTTTCTCAATTGTACTTGTATAATATATGTTAAGAAAATAATTCCAGGATGTGTGCATCCATTTCTAACACAATTGAAGTATGATTTGGTAAGTAAATCATTATGTATGTAAAATTCTTTACTGCTTTTGAAATGGTGATATGGAAAAATATTTAAGCACTGGAAGTGATAATCTTAATACATTGCTAAGAGTAAACCAGATAACCTGTAAATACTTTCAAATATAATTTTCAGTCATTTTGTCCTCATTCATATTTTCTAATTTTCTTGTGAGAAATGACCATGAGAAAATTTCATGTTTTTACATAAAGTGCCCTCCATTTATATATATGTAAATACCTCCCCTGGAAATATTAAAAACATATAATCAATGATAACTTTAGCAAGCCATAATTGATTGTCCCTCATATACAAATACACAAGGCAATGTTTCTCAGGACTATAATTTTGTCACAAGCTTCAAAATGATTTAAAATAATTTTCGATGATATATTTATTCTGGTTTGCCAAAGATAGTAAAAGGGGCTATCTGACTCAGCTGGACCTAGACCCTTTTGACTTTTCTCAGTTCATCTGTGGCCAACAGACTTCAAGGTGTCCATCATGGAATGCATGGCTCTTTGTAATCCCTTCCCCTAAAGTCATTGTGATTTGCGTCCCGCTTCTGACCAATAGAATGTGGCAAAAGTGTTGATATATCACACTGATTACATTACATTATATGAGACTGTCAGACTCACCAGAGAGACTCTCTTTACTTGTTTGATGAAGTAAGTGGCCATGTTGGGGAAGCCCATATGACACACACACACACACACACACACACACACACACACACACACACACACACACAAACTCTGGGTGGCATCTCAGAACTCTGGGGAACACTGAAGAGCCAAGGAACATCCTGAAGCTCTCAGGTCTGCAGCTGAAAGTAACTGAATGCTACCAACAACCACGTGAGCTCGGAAGAGATCCCCAAGCCTCAGGTAAGAACTCAGCTTGATTACATCTTATGAGACTCCTCCAAAGACCTAGCTAAGCCATGAGCAGAATTCTGATCTGCAGAAACTATGAGATGATAAATATGTGTTGTTTTAAGATGCTAAGTTTGTGTAATTTGTTACACAGCAGAGAAGACAGATGCACATTCCCTTCCCATGTCCCACTTGCTTTATGGGCGTCAAAACACTGGCTTCCCTTCAGAATTGTCATGCTCCTTTAACTGGCTGCCGTGTTACATCCAGATTCATGTCTTATGTTCAAGCTCTTCTCTCCATCCTTCACTATCCCCACCTCCACCAATCATTCACACTCTTCATGTTAAAACCTAATCATCTTCTAGTATCAATACCACTCAATGGCCACTGTATGTGACTCCCTCATTCCCTCCAAAATACGTAGACCAGGCCAGTCTCTCCTCCCCACTCTAGTCTCTAAGCTTCATTAGGACAGGAAAAGTTCACTGTTTCCTCCTCATTTAATACAGGGCTGTACCCAAATCATTCAATATCATTTTATTCGTATAATAAATGCATACATGAATGAGTTCATTTGTTGAATTACATTTGGGGTCTGGAGAAAATGTATTTTCTATGAGTCTCAAAAAATCTATTTGGTACTTAAAATAAAGCTTTATAAAATTATTTTTTACTAAGCACAAAAATAACACTGGGGGATCTTTGAGGATTATACCTAAGAATAATAGAAATAGAACTGCTTATTTTTCTTCCATTCAAATGCTAGGAAGGAAAAAATTAACTTACCTGGCCAGGCTTAGAATTTTCACAGACAACAATATCATATTCCCTGGCAAGTTCGGGCGGATTGTCATTGACATCCAGAACTCTAATAACCACTGTGACATGGCTCAGCAAACTCGGATTGTCTGCAAAACACATAGGGATGCATTTAGTCTTTCCATGCATACTTTACAGGCTTGGTTTAAAACCAATCTCCTTAATACTGTAGCTTGTCACTAGCCCCATATGCTGCAGCAGGACTTTTGGCAAAAGACATCTTTATGATGGCACTCTTTGTTAGAACTCATTAACTTACAGAAAAATGAAAAATGAACACCAAGGCATGACATGAATGCTAAAATGATATTTTGTCATATCAAGGAAATTACATGTTATTCAGGAACTGAAATGGGAGAATAGTTGTCAGAATTCATTGTATGCTGTCAGAGTCTAAGGGATGAACAACTGGTTTCATCATTAATCTAAGAAAAACAGAGTAGTTGGGGAAAAAAATCACATGATCTTTAAAACATTCAAGGTTTCAAGTCTAAATCAACTTGGAGAAAATAGAAAGTAAAGTTCTTTACACCAGGGTAAAATTTTTCTTACAGGAGAATATATGCAGTTTGTGGTGTCAAGTCATACTTGCGGAAAAATAAAGAATAATTTAAATTAGAACTTAGCATGGTATTCATATATAACTCTGGTAAACATCAAAATATTACAGTTAATATTTTAAAATACTTCTTGAGTGCAGTCTTCTCATATTTCAGTAAGTTTATTAGTTCTGAGATATAAGAAAAGATAAATGTTTGGTTTATTTTATGCATCAAAGCTAAAAACTGAAGAATTCATAATGGAAAAATTAATGAGAAGGCAAAAACTAAACACATTAGGAAAAAGGGAATATATATACATACACAGAAGATATTAAAGATAATGGATTTTTAAATTATCCATTAAGAAAATGGATGGATTAGACATGCCATAGGTACTTTTAAAAGAAGTAGAAAATCAGAGTAGTACTACAATAACTAAAGAAACTCAATTTTTAGGTAAAAAATCAGGCCTAGATAATTTTAGCTAAAGTTAAAGATACAGGTAACTTCAGTCTTATACATCTTTTCCCCAGAAGACAGAGTAAGGAGGAAATACTCTACAATTTGTTTTTTGTGGCCAGTAAAACTTTCACATCAATACCATATGCTCCCACTCATGAGAGATATTAGCTGTCATTGGACTAAACAAAATAATACCAAACCCACTCTACTGGAATGGAAATGAAAGCCTGTCATCAGTTTAGTTCTAGGAATGCTTGCATAGTTTGGCATTAAACCAAGGAAAGAAAGAAGGGAGGGAGGGAGGGAGGGAGGAAGGAAGGAAGGAAGGAAGGCAGGCGGGAGGGAGAGAAGAAATGAAGAAGGGAATTTTAAAAAGCATAAACATTATCCAAAAAGTTAATGAATTAAAGGAGGGACAAAAAAACACATAGATGCTTATCTTAATACACATAGAAAAAAACAAAAAATAAAATTTAATATCCATACATTCTAAACAAAACAAAGCAAAATAAAAAAACTCTTAGCAAACTAGGAACAGAATGTATCCTCTCAAGCTGATTAAGGATACGTTCAACAAACAACAACAAAAAGTACAACAAACACTATTCTTAATGGTCAAAAACTAACAAGAGTTAATAAACAAAGCTATAAGGATCCTTGAAATAAATCTAACAATCTAATGGTAGGCTTACTACCATTCTGTGTTCTGCGGGGAAGTTAAACTGAATCTAACCTTACTGTAGATGCAACTAATGATCTGTAGGACATGCACTCTCAAGGGAGCCTCAGGAGATACGGATAAAGAGTTATGAAAACAGAATGTCAGAGTAAGCTTAACGTCATTACTGATGCAAATTGAATAATTGCTGTCTATTTCCTAAAAGTAGGATGGTGTATAAAACCTGTAGCTTTAAATTCCAGATAATTAGAGCTGAAACCCCACTACAGTTTTGTAACCACTTGTGGCGTACCTACACTCATTCTAGTATTTTCTGCTCAATAATGAAATTAGCTAAATCTATATTAGTAAATTGGCAAGTTCCTTTGGGTTTTTATTTCTCATTTCCCACAGTCCTAGGGTTAGTATTCTACCCTTTGGATGCCAATCACTTTACCTATAAATGTGAGCATATTCATGTATGTGAGAAGCACTTTGCTAAGGCAAAAATTGGATAATGTCCCTGGAGTTCTTAATGCAACATTTCTATTACTGTTACTATTATTTTTAGGTCCATGCTTCATTTCTAAAAATCAGTTTTCAGTCCTTTTGATGGCAGAGTAAATAAAATACACCATATTCAGACAAACGTCAGTAGGAGGCCCTTTCCAGAATTCTTAAGGAACATGAACTTTGGAAAGTTATTTGTTATTTCTATACCTTAATTATTTAATCTGTAAACAGGAATAAGAATCATGTAATGTGCCAAACTGTGTTTTTGAGAAACAATTAAGGAAGCTATGTAAACTTTAAAACACTGAGACTGGGAGAGAGCAGAATACCAATTTTAATCCTTTCTGAAAATGAAGGACAAAACAGAATCAAGAACAAAACAGATGGCACACTGACAATCCTATACATGTGCGTTTCGGTACAAACTATCCTGTACTATGTACAAATCATCCAGGTTTTATGCAGTACAGGTGGAACAGGAGCTCACATCAGCAGAGCGCCCCCTATGGAGATAAGGATGCAGTGAAGGTTGTATCCCAGTGCAAATGCAAATGGCATGTTAAGATATGTAGAGGGGAATAAAGACACAGACCTACTAGAGAATGGACTTGAGGATACGGGGAGGGGTAAGGGTAAGCTGGGACAAAGTGAGAGAGTGGCATGGACATATACACACTACCAAACGTAAAATAGATAGTTAGTGGGAAGCAGCTGCATAGCACAGGGAAGTCACCTTGGTGCTTTGTGACCACCTAGAGGGGTAGGATAGGGAGGGTGGGAGGGAGGGAGACACAAGAGGGAAGAGATATGGGGACATATGTATATGTATAACTGATTCACTTTGTTATAAAGCAGAAACTAACACACCATTGTAAAGCAATTATACTCCAATAAAGATGTTAAAAAATAAAAATAAATAAAAAAGATATGTAGAGGATTCACAATAACTTGAAGAATAATCGATTTTATCTAGTGAGTTACTTTGAAAATCTGATATGAACTTGCTACTATGTTGGGCTCTAGAGAACACAGAAACGGTGAAATATGCCCCCCTCTAGATTTCCCATTATCAATATGGATTGGAGAAAACAGATTCAATATTAGTATTTTTTCAATTTGTCTTCTTTGAAATTGTGACTTATGTATGTAACATATGTTTACTGCAAAGCCATTATTACTTAAATATGCCCTCCTAAAAACCTAAATCATATTCATTAGTATATGTAGCAAGGTTTACTGGGAATTCAGTAGATTTCTAATTATTCATATCCTGAAGTTAGCATTAAATAATTGGAAAATATATAAATATATTAAATTTTCTTGTTTATATCATGTAGATTATTTTTCTGAAAATGTGGTTTCATTCTTTTTCTTTATGAAAATTCACTCACAATGAAAAACCTTATATACTTCTAAAATACTAAACTGCAGTGATTACAAATTTAATTAAATGATTACATTTATAGCTGTCTAAATTTCATAAATGTCCACGCTTATAACAATGCATTAATAAATTTTATTTTTGTAGTCTGCTTCTTTGATTTCTATGAAAAGATTTCACTATAAGCAAATATCTACAAACCAAAACAGTCTGCACTCTCAAAAGTTAATATGCACAGGTGATAGAACATTTTAACATGCTTGGCTAACATTTTATTTATGAACAAACATGTTTCCACCATTTCCTTAAACAATTTATATAAAAATAAGTTTTGCAAACAAGTTAAGTGCTCAAGTGAACCTCAAATATTCCACATGATATATATGTTTGGAAACAAAGGTAGTTTTGATATTTTTTCTTGTCTTTTTAAAATCTTGTATATGAAAGTCATTTAATATATAGGCAAAAAATAAGATAAAATAGTTAATAAGTAATAGAAACTCATTAATATGTATTTAATATATGTAAGAATTACTTTATGGATAAAATTATCACAATGTCTGGTACGTGCCTGGTGTCCCTAATATGCCCTTTTTTCTCTCCTTCTTTCCCTTCTTTATATCTTGTTTAAATATTAATTGAGAAGTCAAATATTGTAATAAAAATAATTTGTCATAATGGATAAGAATATATATCTGATATCTAGTAGATTAATCCTCTAACATCTCTTTCCTGTAGTCAAACAAAATGGTTTAAAATAAAGCATTCTGTGATTATTATACAGTAGAAAACTAAAGCAACCCTACATGTTTTAGATCACTTACTTATTTCATAATAGTTAAAGAAAACTAATACTTGCCTAGAAGCACCTTCAAAAATTATAAGGCAATTAGAAATGCATCACTCAAAACTCATTCCATGCATTTATTTAATTTTTTGTCAGTTTACAATATAAAATCTTATTAACACCCTGGTCATCAATAAAGATCCCAGGTTGAAGTGAATTACTTAAAATAAATCTCAGCTTCCTTAAGGACATTATTTTTTTCCTAGTTACCCATAGATCCTCCAACACTTCTAATATGTCTTTAGTGTTATTGCCTGAGATTAGTATAAGTTGGAGGCTTCAAAACTTTGTCATATCTTTGATTTCAAGAATGAACACTGTCTTTGTTCTACAAATCAGAACTGTAGTCAAAATAATTCACCTCTATGTGAAAATCATTACATTGGGATGGGCAATCTAAGTATTTGCTATTGATTATAAAATTAATTAAAAATATGTTTTAAAAAAACTCTATTAAAATGTCACAATTGGCCCATTCAATTATATTAAAGAATCTAACACATGTAATGTTTATTTTCTATGTTTTAAGTAATAATTCAGTTTTAACATTTATTTTCCATCTTGGTCTATTCTTCTGTAATGCCTATGAACTATTATAGCTTTTATCTTTGTTAGGGTTCCCAAAATTCAGCTTGTGATCAACTATTGTTCTGTCCTTTGAGCTTATATTTGCAGTCATATTTTTATGCTGCCTAAAAGTTCACTAATAAAATAAATCATTTTATATTCTTTTTCATTTTCTCGTGAGCAATATAAGGATAATAAAAATTTTCTTATCATATACAGCCAACACCTCAAAGTGGTTTTGTTAATTATAACAAAATAGCTAACAAGAATTCATTAATACAAATTAGATACATATATATTTTAAATATTTGTATTACAATATTTGACTACATAATCATTCACCAATCTCAGATCTCTGGATGTAGAGATAAAGTCTTATCTCTGAGAATGGATGGGCTGCTTGGGGTTACTGTCATCAATCCTGTAAAAACCACATGCACTGCCTCGTCGAAGAATCCAAAATTGATTTAATCCAGGTGAAGGAAAACATGAAGATAAATTCAAAATAATTTAAGTACAGCAACATTTTTTAATGAAATTCCCTGAAGTTTTATAATATATTTATTATATAATTTATATAATATTATAAATTATATATATTATATATATATATATATATATATAAATAAAACTGTTGGTATGCATGGAAGAGAGTCCAGTGTTTATGGTCAAAGTTGTCATGATAATTAAGTAGATAAATATTAGCATTTATAACAAATTGTGGGTGTGTTGTAAATTCACGTGTAAAGTAAATTAATCTTGATTCTTACCTCTCATTATATATAAAACATGGCTCAAAGTACATCATAGACCAAAACATAAAACCTTATATTTAAATATATAGTAACTAATATGATAAAAGCTTTATTACCTTATGTTTTAGCAAACATTTCTTAGATAATGCCAAAAAAGTCAAGAATCATAAAATAAACCAACAATACACAATTATACTTTTTCCAAAAACTTACCCTTCCTCGAACAGCTCTGTAAAGTAATGTTTATTAAGAAAATGAAAAGATAAGACACAGAATATGAAAAAATATTTGAAAAGCAGATACCTGATAAAGTCATATATCCACAATATATTAAAATCTCAAAACTAAATTCTAAAAAGCTAAACAACCTTATAAAAATGTGCACAAATTTTAACAGCAATTTCACCACAGCAGATATATAGATGTAAGCACATAAAAATATTTTCAGCATCACTAGTCTGTAGTGAAATGCAAATTGAAATAACAATGTTATGTCCCTACACACTAGAATGGGGGGGTGGATACACTGACAATGTCAAGGCTGAGGAGTAACTGTTGGTGGCAATGGTAATAGCCACTTTGGGAAACAATTCGGCATATTTTTTATAACTTAAACATACTATTTGGCCCAAAAATTCCACCTCTACCTCTTGACCCAAGGTAAACTAAAACATATGTCCTCAGAAAATCTGATTGTAAATATTGATAGAAGCTTTATTTAGAATAGCTAAAAGGTGGAAACAAGTCATATTTCCATCAACAAATTTAAAAATAAACAGTGTGGTATACATTCATATAAGAGAATAACTGGTAATTACCTATTGATAATGTCATGGACAGATATCAAAAGCATATGCTATATGAAAAAAAGCCAATCAAAAGAGTCTATATGTTTTACCTTTCATTTTTATTACATCTAGGAAAAGCAAAACTATTGACTCAGAAATCAATCACTAGTTTCTAAGATTTGGAAGTAGGGGAAGGGAAATCATTTCAAAGAGAACTTTCTGAAAGTGATAGAATTATGCTATATCATTTTTGTGGCATTACTCATATGACTAGATGTCTCTGCAAAATTCACCAAAATTTATACTTAAAAAAAAGTGATGTTACTATGTAAATTACTGCTTTATAAATCTGACTTCTAAACAAAACAGTGGTATATTCTGAGATTTTTGATTTGGAGCCAAGAAACAGTATCACTTAGTTTAGATATTAATTGTATTATGAATAATGATATTAGATTTTTAAATTTAAATATTATGGAAATAAAGCTTTAATTAATAAATATTTGTTTAAAAATGTGTAAAATGGCCTAAAAAATCACAAAATTCTCAGAGACAAATTTTACAAAAGATGCATAATACTTCCACATGAAAACTACAATACATTGCTGGGAGAAATCAAGGAATAATTAAATTAATGGAGATATATACCATATACATGGATTAGAAGATTTGACACTATTAAAATGTCAATTCTCCCCAAATGATTTATAAATTTTAATCCAATACCAATCCAAATCTCAGCAGCTTTTTTTCTTTTTTTGGTAGAAATTGGCACACTGTTTCTAAAACTTATAAGGAAATGCAAAAAAAATCCAGAATTCTAAATCCATTGTGAAAATGATGATCATAGTTGTAAACCTTTTGCTTCCTGATTTCAAAATTCTCTGTAAAGTTACAGTAATGAAGATAATGTGCCATTGGCATACAGACACATATAGTAGTGTAGACAAAGAAATCAATAGAACAGGAAAGAGTATCCAAAAATAGTAACAGGCGTATATGGTAAATTGAGTTTTGTCAAATTTTCCAAAGTGATTCAGTCATTTTCCTGTATGGGAAAATAATCTACTCCCATCCCTACATCACTCAGGCACAAACAATTCTAGATGAGGGTTGAACCTAAACTTACGAACTAAAAATACAAAGCTATTAGAAGAAAATATTCACAGTCCTGGGTAGGCAAACATGTTATAGACAAGGCAAAGGGATGACATTATAAAAGAAAAACTGATAATGTTAACTCATGATAATTATAATTGTCTGTTCTTCGAAAAATACAGTTAAGTAAACAAAACAGCAAGGCTCATAATGGAAATATTCATATTATGTTATATCTCCAAGAATTTATGTTCAGAATATAAAAATAATTCTTACAATATTTAATTATAAGAAATCAACTCAAAACAAAGTGGGCAAATGCTATCACAGAGTAATATATACATATGACCAGTACAGATGTGAAAAACTGTTTAGCATCTTTTATCATTAAAGATACAGAAATTAGTAACACAATGTAACTCTACTACACTCCCAAATGAATGGCTAAAATTTAAAGAGATTATCCACTCCAAATGATGAGGCACAGAGCCAGAATTCTCATGTTTTTATTTTTTATTTTATTTTTTTATATTTTTTCATATACTGCAATTTTATTTCAATCGCACAAATGAAGTTAGCATGTGGGAAATTTAAATGAAACAGTATGGTAAAAGTAGCAGAGAACCAAAAACTCTAATAAAGAAGTACACCTAAAGCATGAGAATTCAACATTCTTTACTGTTCCATCTTCAGTTATGATTGACACTTGACGCTTGCAAATTTTGAAACAAACTTTGAGATCATGATGACTCTCCTGAAGAGATTTCAGCACCAGCACTAAGATTTGTACCTTCACTTGGTTTGCAATTGACTTGTTAGCCATTTATATAGTGTATAGTACGGATTTGTCCCAGGTCAGATCACAGTGTTGAAGGAAAGAAGTACCTTCCTGTAATTAGAAAGGATCCCCTAAACTGCACTCAGCTTAAGACATCCAATGTACAAGAGCACGAAAACCATCAAAATATTGTGGCTCCAAGGAACATAGTTTTGATAAGGAAAATAACCTAAGCTTCTGTTTCCCATTTTAATTACTGAAATCTCTAACAATGACAAATGTTACAACAACATTGAAAAATAGTTTGTTTTTCATAAATTTAAACATGCACATATTGTGTGATGGAAACATTCAGCTCATAGGTATTTATCCAGAAAAATGAAAACATAGCCATACAAATACTGGGGTACAAATATTTATAGGAGCTTTACAAATAATAGCCCCAAACAGGAAACAAATTGACCGCTCACCAACAGAAAAAGAGACAAATTATGTTATATTCATAAAGGGATATTATTTATAAATAACAAGAAATAAATTACTGCTACTAAGAAATATGGTTTAATTTCAAAATATTATGTTGTTCAAAAGCAGCCCAAAGTATATATACTGTATGCCCCAAATCTTATACACTTGTTGATTCCATTTATTTGAAATTCTATAAATTGAATGTCACAGAATAAATCACAATATTGTTATCTCTGAGGAATGAAGGGTAAGGGGATTGACTGTAAAGGAGAACCACTCTGAAGGTACAGAAATGTCCTGTATCTTGATAGGGATGTGATTACATGGAAGTGTGCCTTTGAAAATCCACTGAAGTGTAAGGAGATCTGTACGTTTTAGTAAATGTCAGTATTATCCTTTTTTTAAAAAAAGACCCTTAGTTAAGGAGAAGAGAATGCTCATACATCCTAGACAGAATCCTATTCTAATTACTGGCATACAGTTGATTGTGGGCATCAACTAAGTAAGTGTTACACAAAATCAATCATAGCTAAGAGAGTTTAATTAATGTATTTTAACAGGGCTCCAATGTAAAATCATTTTCTAAATGTTGACATAGATGCTAGAATATTTTATCATTATATATAATAATTTATAAAAATGTATTTCCAACTTTTTGATCTGTGTGCTACTTTTTAGTAGTTTCCAAAATGTAATTTTGTCCCTAAGCCCCATGAAGATGTACCAAGTAATGACTGATATTAACTTAGCATATAGTTCAGTCATATTTATAATAATGATAAGAACTGACATTTATTATGACACCATGTGCCAGATACTGGGTGAAGATACTTCATTTAATCCTTACTGTAATCCTTTGTTATAGATAAGAAAATATGTAATATTTTTGTTAAGTAATTTCCCCAAGTTCCAACTACTTATAATGAACGGAAACAGAATCTAACTAGAGCCTCCCTTACTTCAGATTTAGTATTCTTAAGTATTATGCATTACTGCCTACTAGAAAATGTAAGGACTTTATTGATAATACAATGATAATTAATTACACATAAATCAATACCCTTCATGAATATAGAAGTAAAAGTGGAGAAGTATATATAATGAAAACAATAAAAAAGCCAGAGCAGTCTACATTTATAAAAAATATCTAAAATGTGTCCAGATTCATATACAAGATATTAAAACATCTCTTCTATAACCTTTAAATTCTTACAATTTCAAGGAACAAGAAAGGTGAGACTTAGGACAGTCAGTGTAATTTTGGAACTGAATACAAACATTTTAGAGTGGAATTTTTCTGCATAAAATGAAATCTATTAGTTGAGATCTTTAACTCACATATTAAACATACACACTAATTTCAGAGTCAATCATTGAAATATCGTTACATATTTATTAAAAACATATGTTAAACATTCTCTTTTTGAAAAACATTTGAGAATACTTCTAGAAATATATGCTCTTAGTATGTACACTCTTGGTATATACCTAGAGAAGTTTTTCACATGCAATAAGAACCATGTATAAGACAAGTAATATCAGCAATATTAATAATACCTGAAGCTATAAAAAATAGAAAACAACCCAAAGCCATTGGAAGTTGTATGCATTAGTTAAAATACATTTATTTTCTCATCACAGTGAAAATGAATAAATTTTTGCTGTACTTCTCTACATGGATGAATCTTTAAAACACAGCACCAAAAAAAAAGAAAATTCACAGAAACTGCATATAATATTAGGCCACTTATATTTACAATGCCCATGAGTCAATAAATATAAAGATGTAGTTATATACATAAATATAGATAAATGGCCAAACTGTATTTGGTAAAACTATAAAGAAAACAAAGGAACAAATAATACAAAATTCAATATTGATGAGCTCTGGGTGGAATGGAGAGGAATGTCACAGTGAGGCACATGTAAAGCTTATTTCTTCAAGGTGGGTGGCTCTTAAATTAGTGTTTATTTTATTACTTAAACTGACTATATACTTAAGATATCAATATATCAATATTTGATATATCTTACAACACCAGTTGAAAAATAGTTGGTCCAATTATTTTAATGTATCCATATATTAATAGAGATATGTGTGTACATACACATACATATACATATCTTCCATTATTTCAAATTATGTTCTAATTACCAGCTAAGCACAATTTTCATAGTTTTGTTTATCAGTGTCTTCCTTTAAGGGTTTTACAATTTGTACTTTTATAAAACTTTCTCTTTTCCTAAGTCATAGTCATATTATCCTACATTTCATTTAAGGTTTAATTTTTTTCTTCCACAAATTGGAAGTGCTTATTTTTTATGGTTGTGAGGTAGCTAAATAAGTGTACTTTCATTTTTTTTTTTTTTTTTTAAGTATTGTCCCCACCCCAGATCTACAGAGTCAGAGACTCTGAGGGTGAAGCCAAATAATCTTGTTTTTTGTTTTGTTTTTTTTTTTAATTAATAGCTACTTTATTTATTTATTTATTTATTTATTTTTAGCTGTGTTGGGTCTTCGTTTCGTGCGAGGGCTTTCTCTAGTTGCAGAGAGCGGGGGCCACTCTTCAACGCGGTGCGCCGGCCTCTCACTATCGCGGCCCCTCCCGTTGCGGGTCACAGGCTCCAGACGCGCAGGCTCAGCAGTTGTGGCTCATGGGCCCAGTTGCTCCGCGGCATGTGGGATCTTCCCAGACCAGGGCTCGAACCCGTGTCCCCTGCATTAGCAGGCAGACCCTCAACCACTGCACCACCAGGGAAGCCCAGTGTACTTTCATTTTCAGAGTCAGATGACGTACCTCTGTCTTCAACTGTTTGTTGCAGTGGCTGTCCATTCTCCCCACTGGCCTGCCAATAACTGTCTTTTAGCAATTCGCATGGTTTTCAAAGGATGCAAATTGTATTAACACATTTATTTTTCAAAATTGCTACATGATTTAATATGTCATCAATGTTAGTATATGTTGCTTTATGTGTTTGTTTGAAAATATGTATTCTTTAAGTTTACTGAAAAATATATATACATATATATATGTAGTTAAACTCAAGTGTTTTTCTTTTGTTCTTTGAAACACTTTTATCATTACTGACTCTTTGGTCTGCTTAATAAAATGTTTCTGAGAGACATCTGTTACCATTTTCCTCCATGATTATGTTTTTTGTTTATTTTGAATGCATTTAATTAGGTGCATACAAGTTCCAAATGGTTACATCACTGGGTGACTTTCTTATCATCCTGATAGCTTTTTGTTTTAAAGCATATTTTGTCTGATACTAACAGTTCTGCCAGATTTCTTTTGGTTAGTATTGTCTATTTTTTATTGTATTCTATTATTTTAAAACTTTCTATATCTTTATATCTTATCATGTGCCTATTAGGAACAGCATAAAGATTATTTTTTCTTATTTCACTTCAGTATGGTAACATTGTTTGTTTATCTCATTTATGCCACTTTGGTTATTAATATATATTTTTACCACTTTATTGTGTGCTTCAAATTTGTCCTAATTTTTCTGTTTTTAATTCTTTGTAATATTACTTTCCAGTAGATTAAGGTTTTATTCTTATTAAATTTCCGTTCTAATTTTACAGCTGTATACTAAATTTCTTTTATTTTTTAAATCTAGAAATGTTAACATGCTTGTGTAACTCTGAAAAATCTAGAAACAATTGGCATCTTCACTTTCTTCCTGAACATTACAAGAACTTTTATTTTATTTATTCATTGATTTATTTTATTTTATTTTTGGCTGTGTTGGGTCTTTGTTGCTGTGCACGGGCTTTCTCTACTTGAGGCGAGCAGGGGTTACTCTTCATTGCAGTGTGTGGGCTTCTCATTGTGGTGGCTTCTCTTGTTGCGGAGCATGGGCTCTAGGCACAGAGGCTTCAGTAGTTGTGGCTCACGGGCTCTAGAGCGCAGGCTCAGTAGTTGTGGCACATGGGCTTAGTTGCTCCGTGGCATGTGGGATCTTCCTGGATGAGGGCTCAGACCCGTGTCCCCTGCATTGGCAGGCAGATTCTTAACCTCTGCGCCACCAGGGAAGCCCTGTAAGAACTTTTAAATGCTTTAATTCCAATCAAGTCTTGCAAGTTTATGCCTATAACTTATGGTGATGATGATGATGCTTGAGGTTTTGTTAATGCGTCAAATTTGACATTTTATGTTATTACAGAGTCAGTGTCCTCATGTGTACCGTTTGCTTTGTCATCATTCCTTATTGAATCTTAAACCTTCCTTCTGAGATAATTTTCTTTCTTTCTAAGAACTTCCAAAGTAACAATGTTAACCTCCTCCACTTTAGTTGTTTGAAAACATTTCTGTTTCACACTTGTCAAAGAGTCATTGAAGCCAACGTGATGTGAAATGACATGTAAGAAGTGTCACATACTCAGTGTTTCTAACAGGTAACATTTTCACATTTTCACTTCCTCTACCCAGAACTAAGTTGAAAACAGAAGACATGCCTTATCTTTACGCTTTGATGGCAGGATGTGAGTGTGAATGTGTGTGTGTGTGTGTGTGTGTGTGTGTGTGTATCTTGGTTCACCCTATATGACTGTCATGTTTTGCAGCCTTAATGTCTTTGGGAGTATTTTGTCATACTGAAAAAAATAACTACGTGGTATTACTTATGATTTAAAAGGAGCATTACGGCAGATTAAAGGAGGCAAGGGTTAAAGACTATTTAGACTATTTAGAAAGCTATTGCAATAATCCAGTGGGAGTGATGGTTGTTTAGACAGGGGTGGGAGTGATGGAAATAGGAAGAAGTTGTTGCCTCATGGATATTTTTTAAAGTATATCTGACAGAAGTGTCTGATGAACTAGAAGTGCAGCATGACAGAAAGAGAAGAGTCGAATGTGACCCTGGGTGATTTACATAGCGATCTGAAGACTATGACCATCGTTGAGATGGATAAGGTCTCTGGAGGAGCAAATTTACAGAGAAATTGGATTTTGAGGAAAAGTTTTACTTGGATCATGTTGAGTTTGAGACCTCGGAGAAAAGACATCAGAGTGGCTAATATGATATTCAGGGAAAAGGTGACCAAGCTGCCACAGATTTAAATTCAAGAGTTATCTCTATGTAGATGTTAACAAAAGTCCATTAGATTGAATGAGATTACTTGGGCAATAACTCAAGAAAAGTCTGAGGACTGAAAATCGGGAGGCGCCACAATTCAATGAATGAAGAGATTGGGAGGAACTAAGCAGCACGCTGAGAAAGAAGAATCGGTGAAGGAATAAGAATGTTGTTTCCTTTAGCTAAAGAAAGAACTTATTTCTTGTGTCAATTGTGTCAGATTTGCAAATTCTTTGAGCAAACGGAGGCATGAGAACTATACCTTGGATTTTGCAGTATGAAGGACAAGAGTGATTTTGGTGAAGTAATAAAGATAAGATTCTTTAGAGTGAGGTTGAAAGAGCCTGAGAGAAGAGAAAAGGCAGACTGTGAATACAGGCAATTCTTTCAAGGAGTTTTTCAGTCAAGGGAATGAAATAGTAGAGGTGTATCTGGAGAGAAACAGTGCATCAAGGAAGGTTTTTGGGTTTTGTTTGCTTGAGTTGATTTTATTTTCAGATAGAAAATAAAGCCTGTTTTTGAGGACAGGGGAATTATGTACCAGATAAGGAAAAAAAAAAAAAATACAGGAAAGAGGAGAAATTATTAATGGTGCAATGTCTCAGAGTGAGCAAGGAAGGACAGGATTCAGGGCACACATAGCAGGATGGCCATAAGCATGGCGTGAAGAGTTCATTCACAGTAACTTTACAGAAGCCAGATTTATGGGGATTATTGCCCACAGTACTAGTTAGGTTGGTAGATATGATAGAAGGAAAATGTGGACACTCTTTTCTGACTGGTCTTATTTTATGTCACTAGAGAAGCAAGATTATCTGATGTATGTAAGGAAATTTGAAAAAGTATTGAAGAATTGTAGAGAGAGGAAAACGATAAAATACATATTTAGCAGGACTGTATGTAATTGCTTGAGTTACTTGAGTTTCTTTTGAATAAACAAATGTGTTCTAATTCTTTTAGAATTTGATACTGAGATTGGGATAGTGCAATTAGTAATCCCTCAATGTATTGACATATTGGGTAAACAATGACAAAAATGGAAAGTATTAGATATTATAATTGTCTGATCAAACTCCTCCTTGTGTGTAGAATCCAAGAGTTTTGAATGGAATTGACTGCAAGTGAAGATAAAAATATGAACCACGAAGGTCCTGAGCCAATGTGGACAATCCCATACATTTTGCTACACTAAGTAATTAAATTATGGGCACATTTTGTGTATTAAATATTATTGTTAAAGACAGTGAATGGAGGTTAGTTCATAAATGACTTAATTGGAGCAATGTTTTTAATGGTTGTCCAAAGTGACAATTTATCTCACTCTGGGTGTGAATGAGGTTGAGTGTATCCCACCTTCAGTTGGCATTCATCCTGTTAATATACTAAAAGTTAACGTAGTACTAGTTGCTTGTTACTATAATATAGCAACATTAAAGCAAAATATGAGATAAAAAGAAATGCAGAAATGGAAAAATCACAGAGAAGTGGAGATAGATACCTGATCAAAGTAAGCCTGAAGCCCGATTCACCTAAGAAATTTGCAGGTAAATGAACCAATAAGTTTATTTTAAATCTTAGACCAAATTGAATTATTTTTTGATATTTTGGAGTAATCTGTCATATGGCTATAGGTAACTAATACACTGACCCACGCATGTATAAATAAAAATTTCAGAAAAGTATTTTATTGTATTACTTTTGATCATTGGTTAAAGCAATGCCAGCTTCTTTGTGTGTTATTCCCTTTGTGTGCTAAGGAAAAAGGACCCATTAGGAACCTTTGTGTGCGAGGGAAATTGCTAATATGAACACATTGTGGAAGACAAATTTTATATATCAAAATAAGCACACTGACAATAACAATAGAATGTGTAGAAGCCAAAGGGACTTAAAACCACCCACTCTTCAGTAACAGGGTTTTATATTGCTAGCTGCAGCTGCTAACAAAAATTAATTTCAGATTAAAAGACAACAAGGAATGAGTTCATAAAATCTAAATTTAATTTCCATTGCCTGCAGTTAACAATTGGACTAAATTTGAAATTTGTGGATGCTAATCTTTGAATATGTTTGCATGAGAATTGAAGGGGAAAAATGAGAAAGATTCAGTGAATAAAGAACATGTACACATTGGTTTCTGGACTTGAATTATGCATATAATCTGAGAGAAAAAATGAAACAGGGAGCTGAGGCAAATCTTCATATCAATGCACAAACATGCAGTTGTTGTTATTGTTGCTTAAACTGTGAACTCTGGAGACAGCAGAACCTTTTGGACTCATTAGAAGTATGAATAAACAAGCATCTCTTCGACTTTGACTCCTTTGGAAGTACAACCGTCATGCAAGCAATTAATGAAAGAGAGTCCCATTTTGGTGTATTGATCAGATAGAATACATTCTCACATTCAGTGCATGGAACAAGGAGAAATCGAATATTTTAGGTAAAATGGGAAATATACAGTGATCATTGCAATGTGTAGTGAATGATGAAGTTGTTGGGTAATTAAGCTGGGTGGAGAAATGAGGGCAAAGAATATTCATGAATTCAACAAAATTTTATTAACCCAGTTCTATATGTCAGGAAATTTACTAAGAATTTGGGAATACTCTGATAAACAAAGACAAAATAGACCTGATTCTTAGATTTGAGATGTTCACAATGTAGTAAGGTGAAAAATACCACAATAAAATGTGATAAGTGCTATATTCAAGACTAGTAAGTGATGAACGTTATTCTAAGGCACACATAGAGTACAGAAGGGAAGGAGCTGTAAAGTTTGCCTGAGAAGTTGAGAAAAATTTCACAGATGTTGTGACATTTGAAATAGTTCTTGAAAGAAAATAGCTGTTTGTAAAGCAGAAGAAAATGAGAAGAGGGCTTTGAGAGATGAAAGGATTATAAAATTATTGAAAGAACGTGGCCTGTTTGAAGGTCTGTGACTAAAAGCGTGATATACATTTTTCAGAGGATTAAGCTGAGAACAGAGGGCCAAATATTATCAAGAAAAACCACATATGTCGTATATGAAGTTTATTTCTCAGGCAAAAACAGGACATGTGTATGTGTGTGAGTGACTGTGTGTGTGTGTGTGCATGCACATGTGTGCATGCCCATGAGAGTAGCACTACATGGAACTATGACATAAATCAAATTGTTATTAAAAACAATGTTTCTTAAACTTAATTTACATTAGAATCACATAGGTCAGTGTTTTTTCAAACTTTAGAATGAATGAGAATCACCGATAGGGCCTGATCAAACCCAGGACACTGGGCCACAACCAGTTTCTAATTCATGGGGGTCCCAGATATTTGGTCAAACATTATTCTGTGTGTTTTTGTGAGGCTGTCTCTAGATAAGATTAACATTTAAATTGGGAGACTGAGTAAAGCAGATTGTTCTCCATTATGTGAGTGGGCTTTATGCAGTCAGCTGAAGACCTGAACAGAACCAAAGGCTGATCCTCCTTCAAATAAGAGAGAATTCTCTTGCCTGATGGCCTTCGAGGCATTGGCTCTCCCTGGTTCTGGCCTTAAGATGTACCCTAGGACATGGGATCTGAGGATTTTAGACTTACCAGTCTCCATAACTGCAGGAGCCAACATAAGCCAATTCCTCAAAATGAATCACCATATTGATTCTGAATCCTATTGGTTCTGTTTCTCTGTAGCACCCTGAATAAAACAGGTACAGCTGACAGCAGAATGCAGGCTAATCTTTATTCATCTCAAGGCTGAATCCATGAATTATCCACTCTATGAAATCTTCACTGGTCCTCTTACAGAGATTAAGTCACCATGTTTTCATGTTTCTCTAGTCCCTTAAAAATTTATCACCACAACTCCCTCTTGCGAGAGCATTGCAATCACAACTAACTGCTGAACAATCATTGACAGGAAGACACTGGAACTCACCAAAAAAGATATCCAACATCCAAAGACAAAGGAGAAGCCACAATGAGATGGTAGGAGGGGCACAATCACAAGTAAAATCAAATCCCATAACTGCTGTGTGTGTGACTTACAAACTGGAGAACGCTTATACCACAGAACTCCACCAACTGGAGTGATGGTTCTGAGCCCCACATCAGGCTTCCCAACCTGGGGGTCTGGCAACGGGAGGAGGAATTCCTAGAGAATCAGACTTTGAAGGCTACAGGGATTTGATTACAGGACTTCAGCAGGACTGGGGGAAACAGAGACTCCACTCCTGGAGGGCACACACAAAGTAGTGTGCGCATTGGGGCCCAGGGGAAGGAGCAGTGACCCCATAGGAGACTGAACCAGACCTACCTGCTAGTGTTGGACGGTCTCCCGCAGAGGTGGGGTGTGGCTGTGTCTCACCATGAGGAAAAGGACACTGGCAGCAGAAATTCTGAGACGTACTCCTTGGCGTGAGCCTTCCCAGAGTCCGCCATTAGCCCCACCAAACAGACAGGTAGGCTCCAGTGTTGGGTCGCCTCAGGCCAAACAATCAACAGGGAGGGAACCCAGTCCCACCCATCAGCAGACAAGCGGATTAAAGTTTTACTGAGCTCTGCCCACCAGAGCAACAGCCAGCTCTACCCACCACCAGTCCCTCCCATCAGGAAACTTCCACAAGCCTCTTAGATAGCCTCATCCACCAGAGGGCAGACAGCAGAAGCAAGAAGAACTACAATCCTGCAGCCTGCGGAACAAAAACCACATTCAAAGAAAGATACACAAAGTAAAAAGGCAGAGGACTATGTACCAGATGAAGGAACAAGACAAAACCCCAGAAAAAACAACTAAATGAAGTGGAGATAGGCAACCTTCCAGAAAAAGAATTCAGAATAATGATAGTGAAGATGATCCAGGACCTCGGAATAAGAATGGAGGCAAAGATTGAGAAGATGCAAGAAATGATTAACAAAGACCTAGAAGAATTAAAGAACAAACAAACAGAGATGACCAATACAATAACTGAAATGAAAACTACACTAGAAGGAATCAATAGCAGAATAACTGAGCCAGAAGAACGGATAAGTGACCTGGAAGACAGAATGGTGGGATTTACTGCTGTGGAACAGAATAAAGAAAAAAGAACGAAAAGAAATGAAGACAGCCTAAGAGACCTCTGGGAAAACATTAAACACGACAACATTCGCATTATAGGGGTCCCAGAAGGAGAAGAAAGAGAGAAATGACCCGAGAAAATATTTGAAGAGATTATAGTTGAAAACTTCCCTAACATGGGAAAGGAAATAGCCACCCAAGTCCAGGAAGCACAGAGAGTCCCATAAAGGATAAACCCAAGGAAAAACACATCGAGACACATAGTAATCAAATTGGCAAAAATTAAAGACAAAGAAAAATTATTGAAAGCAGCAAGGGAAAAATGACAAATAACACACATGGGAACTCCCATAAGGTTAACAGCTGATTTCTCAGCAGAAACTCTACAAGCCAGAAGGGAGTGGCATGATATACTTAAAGTGATGAAAGGGAAGAACCTACAACCAAGATTACTCTACCTGTCAATGATCTCATTCAGATTCGATGGAAAAATCAAAAGCTTTACAGACAAGCAAAAGCTAAGAGAATTCAGCACCACCAAACCAGCTCTACAACAAATGCTAAAGGAACTTCTCTAAGTGGGAAACACAAGGGGAGAAAAGGACCTACAAAAACAAACCCATAACAATTAAGAAAATGGTCATAGGAACATACATATCGATAATTACCTTAAACGTGAATGGATTAAATGCTCCAACCAAAAGACACAGGTTTGCTGAATGGATACAAAAACAAGACCTATATATATGCTGTCTACAAGAGACCCGCTTCAGACCTAGGGACACATACAGACTGAAAGTGAGAGGATGGAAAAAGATATTCCATGCAAATGGAAATCAAAAGAAAGCTGGAGTAGCAATACTCATATCAGATAAAGTAGACTTTAAAATAAAGAATGTTCCAAGAGACAAGGAAGGACACTACATAATGATCAAGGGATCAATCCAAGAAGAAGATATAACAATTATAAATATATATGCACCCAACGTAGGAGCACCTCAATACATAAGGCAACTGCTAACAGCTATAAAAGAGGAAATCAACAGTAACACAATAATAGTGGGGGACTATAACACCTCACTTACGCCAATGGACAGATCATCCAGACAGAAAATTAATAAGGAAACACAAGCTTTAATTGACACACTAGACCAGATAGATTTAATTGATATTTATAGGACATTCTATCCAAATACAGCAGATTACACTTTCTTCTTAAGTGCGCATGGAACATTCTCTGGGGTAGATCACATCTTGGGTCACAAATCAAGCCTCAGTAAATTTAAGAAAATTGAAATCATATCAAGCATCTTTTCTGACCACAAAGCTATGAGATTAGAAATCAATTACAGGGAAAAAAACGTAAAAAAGACAAACACATGGAGGCTAAACAATACGTTACTAAATAACCAAGAGATCACTGAAGAAAGCAAAGAGGAAATCAAAAAATACCTAGAGACAAATGAAAATGAAAACATGATGATCCAAAACCTATGGGATGCAGCAAAAGCAGTTCTAACAGGGAAGTTTATAGCAATACAAGCCTACCTCAAGAAACAAGAAAAATCTCAAATAAAAAATCTAACCTTACACCTAAAGGAACTAGAGGAAGAACAAACAAAACCCAAAGTTAGCAGAAGGAAACAAATCATAAATATCAGAGCAGAAATAAATGAAATAGGAACAAAGAAAACAATAGCAAAGATCAATAAAACTAAAATCTGTTTTTTTGACAAGATAAACAAAATTGATAAACCATTAGCCAGACTCATCAAGAAAAAGAGGGAGAGGACTCATATCAATAAAATCAGAAATGAAAAAGGAGAAGTTACAACAGACACTGCAGAAATACAAAGCATCCTGAGGCTACTACAAGCAACTCTATGCCAATAAAATGGACAACCTGGAAGAAATGGACAAATTCTTAGAAATGCAGAACCTTCCAAGACTGAACCAGGAAGAAATAGAAAATATGAACAGACCAATCACAAGTAATGAAATTGAAACTGTGATTAAAAATCTTCCAACAAACAAAAGTCCAGGACCAGATGGCTTCACAGGTGAATTCTATCAAACATTTAGAGAAGAGCTAACACCCATTCTTCTCAAACTCCTCTAAAAAATTGCAGAGGAAGGAACAGTCCCAAACTCATTCTATGAGGCCACCATCACCCTGATACCAAAACCAGACAAAGATACTACAAGAAAAGAAAATTACAGACCAATATCACTGATGAATATAGATGCAAAAATCCTCAACGAAATACTAGCAAACAGAATCCAACAACACATTAAAAGGATCATACACCACGATCAAGTGGGATTTATCTCAGGGATGCAAGGATTCTTCAATATATGCAAATCAACCAATGTGATACACCATATTAACAAATTGAATAATAAAAACCATATGATCATCTCAATAGATGCAGAAAAAGCTTTCAACAAAATTCAACACCCATTTATGATAAAAACTCTCCAGAAAGTGGGCATAGAGGGAACCTACCTCAACATAATAAAGGCCATATATGACAAACCCACAGCAAACATCATTCTCAATGGTGAAAAACTGAAAGCATTTCCTCTAAGATCAGGAACAAGACAAGGATGTCCACTCTCACCACTATTTTTCAACATAGTTTTGGAAGTCCTAGCCATGGCAATCAGAGAAGAATAAGAAATAAAAGGAATACAAATTGGAAAAGAAGAAGTAAAACTGTCACTGTTTGCAGATGACATGATACTATATATAGAGAATCCTAAAAATGCCCCCAGAAAACTACTAGAGCTAATCAATGAATTGGGTAAAGTTGCAGGATACAAAATTAATGCACCAAAATCTCTTGCATTCCTATACACTAATGATGAAAAATCTGAAAGAGAAATTAAGGAAACACTCCCATTTACCATTACAACAAAAAGAATAAAATACCTAGGAATAAACCTACCTAGGGAGACAAAAGACCTGTATGCAGAAAACTCTAAGACACTGATGAAAGAAATTAAAGATGATACAAACAGATGGAGAGATATACCATGGTCTTGGATTGGAAGAATCAATATTGTGAAAATGACTGTACTACCCAAAGCAATCTACAGATTCAATGCAATCCCTATCAAATTACCAATGGCATTTTTTACAGAACTAGAAGAAAAAATCTTAAAATTTGTATGGAGACACAAAAGACCCTGAATAGCCAAAGCAGTCTTGAGGGAAAAAAACAGAGCTGGAGGATTCAGACTCCCTGACTTCAGGCTATATACAAAGCTACAGTAATCAAGACTATATGGTACTGGCACAAAAACAGAAATATAGATCAATGGAACAGGATAGAAAGCCCAGAGATAAACCCACGCACCTATGGTCAACTAATCTATGACAAAGGAGGCAAGGATATACAATGGAGAAAAGACAGTCTCTTCAGTAAGTGGTGTTGGGAAAACTGGACAGCTACATGTAAAGGAATGAAATTAGAACACTCCCTAACACCATACGCAAAAATAAACTCAAAATGGATTAGAGACCTAAATGTAAGACCAGACACTATAAAACTCCTAGAGGAAAACACAGGAAAAACACACTTTGACATAAATCACAGCAAGATCTTTATTGATCCACCTCCTAGAGTAATGGAAAAAAAACCAAAAATAAACAAATGGGACCTAATGAAACTTAAAAGCTTTTGCAAAGCAAAAGAAACTACAAACAAGATGAAAAGACAGCCCTCAGAATGGGAGAAAATATCTGCAAACGAATCAACAGATAAAGGATTAATCTCCAAAATATATAAACAGCTCATGCAGCTCAATATTAAAAAACAAACAACCCAATCCAAAAATAGGCCAAAGACATAAGTAGACATTTCTACAAAGAAGACATACAGATGGTCAAGAAGCACATGAAAAGCTGCCCAACGTCACTAATTATTAGAGAAATGCAAATCAAAACTACAGTGAGGCATTACCTCACACCAATTAGAATGGGCATCATCAGAAAATCTACAAACAACAAATGCTGGAGAGGGTGTGGAGAAAAGAGAACCCTCTTGCACTGTTGGTGGGAGTGTAAATTGATACAGCCACTATGAAGAACAGTATGGAGGTTCCTTAAAAAACTAAAAATAGAATTACCATATGACCCAGCAATCCCACTCCTGGGCATATACCCTGAGAAAGCCATAATTCCAAAAGACACATGTACTCCAATGTTCATTACAGCACTATTTACAATAGCCAGGTCATGGAAGCAACCTAAATGCCCATCAATAGACAAATGGATAAAGAAGATGTGGTACATATATACAATGGAATATTACTCAGTCATAAAAAGTAATGAAATTGGGTCATTTGCAGAGATGTGGATGAATTTAGAAGCTCTCATACAGAGCGAAGTAAGTCAGAAAGAGAAAAACAAATATCGTATATTAACGCATATATGTGGAACCTAGATAATGGTACAGATGAACCGGTTTGCAGGGCAGAAATTGAGACACAGATGTAGAGAACAAACATATGGACACCAAGGGGGGAAAGCGGCACGGGGGGTGGGGGCGTGGTGGTGGGATGAATTGGGAGATTGGGATTGACATGTATACACTAATATGTATAAAGTGGATAACTAATAAGAACCTGCTGTATAAAAAATAAAATTAAATTAAATTTAAGAATTAAAAAAAAGAAAACTTATCACCACAGTAATTATCCATAATGCAATTATTTGCTTAACTTGTCTTTTGCATTAGACTCTGAAATTCCTCAAAGACAAAATAATACCCTCAATATCATTAGTGCCTAAAATACTACACTACCTAGCAAGTATCATTTATTAATATATTCTGAGTGAGTTAGTTAAGGTATACTTTAGGACCAAGATGATAAAGTTTACCATACCAAAGTACTGGAATGGTAGCCAAGGAAGTAGAACATTCCAAGAGGAAAGAGGATGATTAATATAGTCAAACATCACAAAGAAATCAGGGGGGATAAGAAATGAAAAGTACTCATTGGTTTAGCCATTGGGAAGTGATGAACACATTGGCAGTTTCTGAAAAGCACTTAGAATAAAACTATACGTTATCCTGAGCTGAGACATTAACATGGAAATTGAGGGAGATGAGAGCTAGTCACTTGAAAAATATATTAAGAACTACTTATTGAGTGCCTACTAGTGCTATTATTTTACTAAGGAGTCATATAAAAGGAAAAGTAAGTGATGACATATAAGTTTGAAAGAATATTTATTATCCTATAAAAAAATAATACACCCAAATTTTACAGATATTTTTGGGTTATGGTAGGTAGAATTCTAAAGGTACCAGCACATGATTTCTGTCCCTTGGTTATTCAACTAAACACTAATCTGGGTACTGTTGTGAAGGAATTTTGCAGGTGTAATTAAAGTCCCAAATCAGGTGACCTTAAAACACAAAGATTATTTGGGTGGGCCTGACCCAAATGGGTGAAAACCACTGAAAGCAGAGACTTTCTCCAGATGGTAGCAGAAGAGAAAATTAAATAGATTCAAGCATAAGAAGGATCTGACACACTGTTGCTTGTTTGAAGAAGGTAAAGGAATGCAGGCAGCTTCTAAGAGGAGGGAACTGCCTCAGCTAACAACCAGAAAAAGAATGGAGCCCTCACACCTACATCCTCAAGAAAGTGGATTCTGCCACAAGGAAAATGAGCGTGAAATCAGATTCTTCCCTGGAGCCTTCAGATAAGAGCCCAGCCCAGCTGATACGTGATTTCAGTCTTTCCAGATTTAAAGCAGAGAACTCAGTTGAACACTCCTGGACTTCCGGCCTACAGAAAGCATATGATTATTTGTTACACATTAATAGAAAAGTAATAGACATTACCAAATAGCTCCATTATGGATTACATTGTTACCTGTAACATAAATGTTCCACAGGTATTTATTGAGAAAGTACCCTTCCACCAGAACTGTGATATGTGATAATAAGACACCACTTTCTATTTCCCTGACCAAAGACACATATTGAATTTATTTGATTATTAGTGTATTCTTTAAAATTGTGAAAATAATCTTATATCTCAGAATGAATTTTTAAAATAATAGAATAAACCTCAATCAGTTAAAATACCTGACCAGTACTTGGGTTCAATGGACATCAGCTGCCACAGAGGGTCATATTAGAATAAGCACAGATCTAGGAACCAAAATATTTAGATTCATATTTTGTGTTGAGTCTCACTTTCCTTTCTCTTATAAAATAAGAAAATATCTGTTTTCTCTATTTCACAAAAATTTTTGTTAGGATGACATGGCTGTAAAGCACACCATACAAGTGCAAATAGCTGCTAGTTATGTTTAGCTGCAGCAGTAAAAGATATCACAGACCAGACCCACATTTCCTGCCTTTCCTGCATGACTGGGAAGCTGAATAATCACTTCAACCTAGAACAACAAGATGAAAAAAGGCAGAGCCAAACATCATGTAATTAACAGCTGCATTGCATCTGAGCCCCACCTGAATGCTCAAAGGATGCCCACTTCAGCTGTGACACCCTCAGCTTTCACCCTGGTCCTCTAGCAGGAGGCCTGTTCACCTGAAGGAAGGACCAATATTTTGTTTCTGTTTTCTTTTGCAGAGAGGTGCTTTGCTCTTATTTTCTCTTAAATCCTGGTGCATTGCTTCATCTGCCCAGAGAAGGAAAATTTCTCTTCTCTTAACCCCTAGGTAGGCTAAACAAATATTTTAAAACATTAACTTCTAATTTTAATTCCATAGAACAAAAGTCACCTCAAAACTGTTTCATTAAGGTTTTAGAAAATCCCATTTCTGCTCTTGAAAGACAATGTCAATAGAATGAGAAGATAAGACACATACTGGGAGAAAATATTTGCAAAAGACACATCTAAAAAATTAGTTACACAAAACATGCAAAGGAGTCAAAATTAAACGTTAAGAAAACAAACAACCTGATTAAAAAATGGGCCAAAGACCTTAATAGATACTTCACCAAAGAAAATATACACATGGCAAATAAGTATATGAAAACATGCTTCACATATACGTCATCAGGAAAATGCAAATTAAAGCAAGATACTACTACGTATCTATGAGTGGCCCAAATCCAGGGAAGACTGACAATACCAAATGCTGGTTAGGATGTGGAGCAATGGGAACTCTTATTCATTCATATCTGGTGGCTATTCAAAATGGCACAGCTGTTTCATAAGACATTTTGTCAATTTCTTATAAAACTAAACATACTCTTACCATATGATCCAAGGATTGCACATTTTGTATTTACCAAAGGAGCTGAAAATGTCTGGCCGTACAAAAACCTACACGTGGATGTTTATAGCAGCTTTATTTCATCATTGCCAAAACTTGGAAACAACCAAGATGAATTCATCTTCAGACGATGAATGGATAAACCTCTGGTACACGCTGACAATGGAATATTATTGAGTACAAAAAGAAATGAGCTATCAAGACATAAAAAGACATGGAGGAACCTTCAATCCATATTACTAAGTGAAAGAAGCCAACATGAAAGGCTACATACTGTATGATTTCAACTACACGACATTCTGGAAAAGGTAAAACTATGGAGCCAATAAAAAAGATCAGTGGTTACCAGGGGCAGGGATGGGGAGACATGAACAGGTGGAGCACAGAAGATTTTTAGTGCATTCAAATTACTCTGTATGATATTATATTGATGGGTTTATGCCATTATACATTTATCCAAAGCCATAGAATAAGGAGTTAACCCTAAATTAAACTATAAACATTGGTTGATTATGATGTGTCAATGTAGGTTCATCAATTGTAACAAATGTATCACTCTGGTGGGGGAACAGTTAATAGCAGAGAAAGCTAAGCATGTGCAGGTGCAGAGAATATATGGGAAGTCTCTGTCCATTCCTCTCAATTTTGCTATGAACCTAAAACTGCACTAAAAAAATAAAGCCTTTAAAAAGATCCTGTTGAAAAAGTATCCAAAATAGAAAATACTTTGATGACATGGCTCATGTTAAAGTAAATGCTTACAAACAATTGTACGCGGAAGGGCTCCCAACTCTATTTAATAGGCACTTAGGCCAAGCAATCAGTAAGTGAATGTGAGCTTTTCCAAGACACAGTCTCCCAATATGGCTATAAAATCTTAACTAGTGCTCATTCTTTCTGCATACCTGTTTATGATTAGGATTAAATTATATTTTAGAAGTGCTCATTGAGGAGTCTCTAAGGCTTCTTTATTACCATCTATAAAATTCAGGATGTTACTCTTTACTGTACTGTTTTACTTAGTAGTTGTGTATTAGCTCATTTCCCATATGAAATACTGGTGCATTAAAGCAGATAGTAAAAAAAAAAAAAAAAAAAAAAGAAAGAAAGAAAGAAAAGAAAAAGAACGTAGTAAGTACATATTTAAGAAGTTACTTCAGTAAAAATGAATGTTTCCTTTAATAATGATTACAAATAATACAATTTTCATGATATACTTGAACTCATGTATATTTATAAATGAGCTTCTACTTGATACAAATATTATTTGGGCTGAGGTGAGATTTAGAAGCGACCTGAAGTATGGCTTCCGATCAAAATACCTCTGGAGTTGAACTTGATGTTATTTTAAAATAAGTCCCTATTGTTCCTGACAAGCAAATATCATTCTCTCCAGGGATTCTTCCCTTCCTTCTTCTGTACATGGAACCCGTTCTCAAGAAGAACTACACAATATTTTTGGAAACTTTTCAATGTCTCCATCACATCTACTTCAGTATATCAATCCATTTATTCTTTTATTGTAAAACTAATTTTAAATGAGCCTTTATCATTTGACAGTTATTTTATTGTCCTTGGGTGACTAAGACCATGCAAATCTAGACCTAGTCTGGTTATTTTGAAAATGAAAATTAACCAGGATGATAACAAATGAACCCACTCATGTATTCTTTATAACACTCATTTAAAAGTAATTTTTCAGCACAGTATTTCCCTTTGAAAATGCTTATTTTCAAAGGGAAATACTGTGCTGAAAAAATATCTAAATGGAAACCACTTGAGTTGATTTTTCTGATGCAAAACATGAAAAATTCAGGTGGAATAGAAAAGACTGGAGTAGTTTAATTACTGATTTGTGATAAAGGACATTATAAAAGAGCATAAACCACAATGAGCTATCAGCCCACATCCACTAGAAAGGTTATAGTCAGTATGTAATAATAAATACTGGTAATAATATAGAGTAATCGGAACCCCCATATCGAGTTGTTGTGAATGTAAAATTTAGCCACTTTGGAAAACAGTCTGGCCGTTCATCAAAATTTTAAATATAGTTTCTTTATGACCCCGCAATCCCACTCCTAGGTATATACCCCAAAGAAATGAAAACTCATCCACACAGAAACATTCATATTAATGCTCTTAACAGAATTCTTCAAATGAGGCAAAAAGTGGAAGCAACCCAAACATCTATCAAGTGATGAATGGATAAATAAAATGTAGTATATCCATATAATGGAACCTTTTTTAGCAATAAGAAAGAAGGAAATACTGATACATGCTACAATGTAAATGAACTTTGAAAATATCATGCTAAGTGAAATAAGCCAGTCACAAAGGACCATGTGTTATTGATTATTTTATATGAAATACCAATAAAAGGCAAATCTATTGTTATAGACTGAATGTTTATGTCTCCCCAAAATTCAGAGTGGACCACTCATGAGTGAGATTAGCACCCTTATAAAAGAGACTCCGGAGAGATTCCTTGCCCTTGCTACCATGTGAGTACACCACTAGGAGACAGCCATCTATGAACCAGGAAGTGGGTTCTCACCAGACACCAAATCTGTTGGCCCCTTGATCTCGGATTTCCAGCCTCCAGAACTGTGAGAAAAAAATGTTTGCTGTTTAAAGCACTCAGTTTATGATATTTTGTTACAGCAGCCTAAACAGACTAAGACATCTACAGAAACAAAAACTAGATTAGTCGCTTCTTGGGTTGAGGCATGGGGAAGGGGGTGTAGAGGGTGATGACTAAGGGGGACAGGATTTCTTTTTGAAGTAATGAACATATTCTAAAATCGATTGTGGTGATTGATGCACAGCTCTGAATTTACTAAAACTCATTAAACTATACACCTTAGAAAGGTGAATGGTATGGTATGTAAATTATTTCTAAATGAAGTTTTAATATTTTAAAAATTTCTTATACTTTCTGAGGGCAAAAGAAAGAGAGAGCATAATTTCATTTTACATAGCTTTATTTTCTAACATGAAGTATTCCTAAATTTTCATATTTATAGTTCACTCATGAGCATGTTGGAATCTTTTAAAATGTATATGTAAGCTGGGTATACTATACTAAAATTTAGTATAGTATATATAATACTAAACTTGGGGCAATTTGTACCTTTCATTTATTTCTCAACATTTAAAGAAAGACTTCATTTTCTTGACAGTAGTCCATTTTCCTAAAGTTTTATTCTAATTTCATTTGAAGACAGTTATGTACATCTTTTTGAACTCAGAGATAATTGTTGATATTTATGCTTTTTTAAAAAAACTTAGGTGTTTAGCAAAATGCAATGTTCTGGATGAGGATGGAACAATGGCCTTCCTCAGTTGTATATCATGTATGTCTCTTGAAAAGAACTTAGACCTGCTTGTTGAAATTCCAAGAGCTATTCTTTTGCTATAAAATTTCTAAGTGTTAACTGAAGCTTGAGGAAGGTTGTTATATTGATAAAATTATTCAAGCAAAATGTTAGATTTTCATTTCTTCTCTTTATTTTCCTAAACTGCTCCACTGTATATGAAGTATTCTTCTTCTACTTAAGTAAGGCATAAGCACATGACAAAGCAAGTCTCACAATTAAGAAGATAACCAAATATTTTGACTCAGTGATGCAGACTAAGTGTTCTGTGATGCCAATTTTCCACCACTATGTGGGGATTAAAGTAAAGAAAAAGGTATAAGCTTTATTCACTGCATCTGACAATGAGTAATTGTATCTACTTCATGCTATGTACTCTGCTAGATCATGGCATAAAAAATAGAAATCATGAAAGCCCTGCTCCAGAGAAAGTCTCAGCATAAATCTTCATGTATAAGTGACATCTTTCCTATGGTACATAATGTAAAGAAATTTACCATTTTCTGAAGCAGCAACTGTGATGTTGTACCATGGAGTTTCTTCTCTATCAAGAACCTTGGTAGTCTTAATGGTTCCAGTGTTGGCATCAATGTTGAAAAACCTGTCATCTTCAGCATTGTAGTCGATAAAGTATCTAGAGAAAAAAAAAAAAAAATTGGTTACTCTTTTACCTGATGCTATAATGAAGAAAAGAAAACTGAACCTAGGGAGGTATTAAATCTAATATACTCAAATATTGAAATGTGTATTTTTACTTCCCATATTTGGCCCTTAAGATTTGCCCACCTGTTTTATATTTGCATAGAAATGATATCAATTATTTTTCTGTCAGTCTTTAATTAAGGTTTAATTCAATTACTAATTCAAAAAGTTAAAAAACAAAACACTAAACTCCATGAATAGAATAGTAGGTAGTAGATAGCAAAAACACAGTAATTAATAAGGGAAGGATTAAGAAAACTGCCTCTGTGAAGACCAGAGTACATTGGGAAAAAAATTAAACCTTTAATGAAACTTCTCATTGCTATATGTACAATGTTTTTAGGATAACAGATGTCAAAGATTAATTTATCTTGGAATTTCATCATGGCTGAGGTTTGAAGAGAAATACAAAATGAAAAACAAAACATTTTAATTAATGACCGTTGTGTCTCCATCACCTAGCACCTTGTTTAGTCAAAGAATGAGAAAATAAACAGGAAGTAGTTTGCATCCTTAGCCACAAATCTTCTTCCCTCACTAGTTCACGTAATTTTGTAGGGCTCTCTTCTATTAGGTTTGGCCTCCAGCTTACTTTGACAATAGAATGAGTTGAAAGTGATGGTGTTCTGTTCCACATTTGGGTCTAGATTTCATGAGACTTTAAATGTTTCCTCTTATGCTCTGCCACTACCATAAGAAGCACATTCCAGGGCTAGTCCACTGGTTCCCAGAAGAAAGATGAGCCCCAAGGGCAGAATTGTCAGCTTCCCATCCTAGAGTAGAGCTACCTAGTAAATGAGCAAATGTAGGAATGAATGCCCTGGAGATGAGCAGACTTGGCAAAGAGAAGCCAGCCTAGTTCAGTTGATCCTCAGCTAACTCACAGACACATATACCATGGTTATACATGACTTTTTTCTATACCCTGAGTTTTGGGGTTTTACATTATTCAGCAATGGTTAATTAACATAAATGTGAATAAATAATACAGTCAACAATCATCATATGTTCTAGAAATGTTCCAAACTATTCCTAAAACAATTTAATGAGTTTTTTTTTTTTCTCCTCAAACCTCTAATACTTCTTCCCTCATCATTAATCTTAGCTTAAGTGATAGTTCATCTACACCTGAAGAAAAAAAGACGAACTATTATGTGAAAAGTGCAAGGGGCAGAATACTTGAATATAGGGAACTAAAGTGCAAAGATCCAAATTAAAGAAAGAGCTTGACTTGGTTTAAAAACAGATAGGTGTTTCAATGTAGCTGGCAGAATGAATGAAGTGGAGGGCTAGGGCAAAGGACGAGCAAGTCCTATAGCACATGGTTAAGAGTTTTAAATTTTTTACAAAATCAATGGGAAAACATTTTTAACAAAGGAAATAATGGATCTATTTACATTCTGGAAAAATGACAGTGGCTGCTTTGAATCTTGGATTGTAGAATGTTAAAAACAATTCAGAAAAGAAATGATGTCATCATGGAAAAAAATGGAAAAATTAGAAGAAAATGAAGTGTATAAAATAGTGCTATATACTGACTACAACCTATAAAGCTTTTTGTTGTAGTGGCATTGGTAAAAAGAAGAAATTACAAATGACTCAATTTTTGTGTTGTATCTGTATATTTGATCTAGCACGTAATTAATAAGCCCATTCATGGAGCTGGATAAAAAGTTAGGGGAAAGATTCCCTTTGGGAGAAAAAGAGTTTGGGAGAAGTCAATGATTTTGACATGTTATATCTTAGATGTCAATTAAATAAACATATGGAATAAAAAGAAGAAAATTAGAAATGGGTGTGGAGTTCAAGTGTACTTTCTGAATGAACAGGAAATATAAATTTGAGATAGATCAGCCTAAATGTAAAGTAATGGGAACAATCTCATCTGGGAGAGAATTGTAAGAGAAAAGGAAGGGAAAGATTGAGCAGTACAGCACCCAATCTTTTGAGTCTAAAGCAGTCCATCATCTGAATAGGAGAATGTACCAGCAAAAGGAGAGGAACAGCCCAGGGGAGAAGGAAAACTGGGAGGGAGAGGAGGCATAGAAGTCAAGAAAGGAGTGTTCTAAGTGGACAGCTGAGGTAAATTTTATTAAGTTGAGTGAGGTTAGTAAAGGCTGAATTGGATTTGACAGGATGGACACCATTGGTTAACTTGAAAAGAGTAGTTGCAGTAAAATATGAAAGGATGGAAGTTTTACTGTAGTGGATTCAAAAGTATATTGAATGTGAATATAGGAAGCCCATGAGTCCTGAGACTTTATCGGATAACAGTACCTGAAGGAAAGATGAGAAAAATGGTGCCTTATGTCATCAGAGAAGTGGGTTCAACAAATTAATGTTTTTCTGATATGGGAAATATTAGTCACTGTTTTTGCTGAAGAAAATAATAATTTTGAAAGAGGGAGGGAAAAAAAGGGGACTTCCCTGGCAATCCAGTGGTTAAGATTCCACACTTCCAACGCGTGGGTGGGGGTTCGATCCCTGGTCGGGGAACTGAGATCCCCCATGCCATGTGGTGCAGCCAAAAAAAAAAAAAAAAAAAGGGGGGGGGGGGAATATCTAAAAAGAGAAAATTCATGAGAAGGTGAACAGACTGGGTTCCAGAGCACAAATATAAGGATTTCCACTGAAAGTAACAGAGACACTTCTTCCATTTTAACATGAAGAAAATCTCAGAAGATAGGTGATTGTGGTGATGGAGATATTACAAACTTCATCATACTTTCTAGAACAGAGTATAAGCATAACTGAAATACAACCTGCGCCTTGCATCGGCATACGGTGTTAACAGGGTACCTAGAACATATTGCTCAGGTATAAACCTCATGACAACCTGTGCACACACATGCGCAAACATAGCAGAAGATATTAATAGCACCACAGAGATCCAAGTTATAGAGCGTCCCAAGAAATCTAGGAGCTCATTTAATGAAAATAACACCTGACAAAAACAGAATACATCACTTGAAACTGTGTGATCAAAACAAGGAATTGGCTATTTTGTGTACCGGTTGTTCTAATAATAAATAGAGGTTAATTAAAGAAAATCCAACATGCAAAATCAATTTAAATGAGAAAAGATGGGAGTACAAAGCAAATCTGATTCAAAGAGGCATGCGATCCAGACACCACAGAATAGTGGTGAAGAGGTATGCCATCGGGCTTTCCCAAAGCGCTAGGCCATGGTGCACTGAAACTGATTCGCTTTCTTTGACTTGAGCTTATATCACAAAAAAACCTTCTCATAATATCCTCCCCCAGGGTCCTGACGCCGATGAAGGCTGAATTGCTAAGGAGATGTGAGAAATCTTGTCACACGAAAAGAATAACATCCTTTAAAATGTAATCAGTTGGCAATCTGGTTATTATATCATCTAAAGAAACCTGTCTGCAAGACACTTTCCATTTTTGGGTAGTTTAAGAATAATGGTTCCTGAATTCTAACGTTGGACCTAAAATTGAAAAATATTATTCAACTTCAATGTGTCCTGCAGCAACTATCAGCAAAGCTCAGATTACATTGTTATCAATGCAACCTTGTGTAATATAGAAGAATATGCCCCATTGTAGAAATCTGATCACTTCACAGCTGTCAGTCTGGAAGAAAATGGGTTTTCTTCCGTCTATAAGCTAAATTAAGACTTTGAAAGTGTACAGCCTCTTTACCAGAACAATCCCCTCTCCCTTAGGCACTTCACACAGAGCTTTCTAACATTAAGTGCTAGTACTTGTGGTTAAATACTTTTAGAATACATATATTTTTTATTTGAATTTGAAAAATATATAACCTATGTTTAAATGGTAGGTATAATGTGAGGCACGTGTCCCCAGACTCAAGTTATTTACTTCTTAGTTTTCTATATGACCTAACTCTCTTGGGAAATCTGCAACATAAGGGCTAGGTATTAGGGCAATGCTTTGAGCCAAAAAGTCTTATTCATGGAATTGCAATTGAATTTCGACTCAAGGAGAACTAAATAGTTCGGCTTAAGTACCCTTGGATTTCTGCCTAGCCATAGTAATAAAAACACAGAAAAAGGGAAAACAGAAATGTGAAAGAAACTATTCAAAACTATTTGGGGCAGGGGGGGGGGGTTATATGTACAATGATTCAATGCTAATTATTTAAAATTAAGAAGTTACATGGGTCCATAAAACTGTTTATCAAAAAAAAAATAGATAAAATATTCTCAGTAGGTAACTTTTCAAAATATTTTTGTAATAAAATACATTTATTTCCTTCACAAACCTTCAAAAAGTAAACACAACATCTTAATACTTCATGAACTTATATATATATATTAAGGTTTTTTGCAAATGTTAATATTAATTTGACACTTTTAGATATATCCAGCAAGTATAAAATAAAGTAACCATTTGCCTAGGTGATATAGGTTCTAAATCGGGATTGACTATGAAGCCTAAGGAATTAGAGTTTTGAGAATTTTTTTTTAATATCTTAGTTCATAGCTATCAAAAATGAACCAACGTAAATCGATGCTATAGTGTATATAACTGGATAAGATGTTTAAAGATATTCTTCAAATTCTACTTTCCCCCTTAACATAAGACTATATAGAGATGATATTTGAGAATGGGAGGAAACACCTATACACATTTATAAGTTCTTTACAAAAGCAAACTGATATGAGATAATAAAGGCTAACATTTATGGACCCCTTACAGTGTACTATATTGTGCTTTAAGTGTGTTCTAAACATTAGTTTATTACATACCCAGAACAACTGGATGAGATAGGTACTATTAATAGACACTTTTTTATAGAGGAGAAAACCGATGCACAGGGTGATGGAGAATTTTATTCAACATCAAAGAGCTAGTTAGTGCAAGAGATTAAAAATCAATACAGTCAATTAAGAAATATTGGGAATTCCCTGGTGGTCCGATGGTTAGGATACCATGCTTCCACTGCAGGGGGTGCAGGTTTGATCCCTGGTCAGGGAACTAAGATCCCACATGCTGCGGGGCATGGCCATAAATAAATAAATAAATAAATAAATAAATAAATATATAAATGCAAGCACATTAAAAAACAAAACAAAACAAAACAAAACAAAACACTTGTCCCTAAAACAAGTTTAAAAAATTAAGAAATATTTATAAGACCTTTTTTTTAAAGTAGACAATATTTGAAGCTTTACCCATTCATTCAACAGATATTTATTTGAAGGAGTACAAGAAAGGAACAAGAAATATTTAAAAGAGAGGAAATAGCAAGACCTGAGAATTATTTAGACAGGATTTAGTTAGGGAAACAAGTAGGCAAAAAAGAAAAAGGAAGTGTTTGCAAGGTAATACTGATTGATGCTCAGAGAGTTTAAAATCAGAGGTCAGAGTAAAATTCTAAGCAATTCAAGTCTTCAGGGAAAACATGGGTGTGATCAGTCTTGAAGGATAAGTAACAGGAGAGATGTGCGTTAGAGATTATCTAGAAAGTATAAAATTTAGTAATTTCAGATGAGAGAGAGACAGAGATATCTTAGCTCTGGTTTGTGAACTGTGGTGGCATTTTTCAGACCACTATTATTTCGGTATTAGACTAGTAAGAGAGGAAGAAAGAGAGAGGCTTCATGTGGAGATTGTAGGTAGGATACAGACAGAAGTTCACTCCCACATTAATGCCCCAGTCAACATTACTACCCCTACACAGTGTTACACTAGAGTAGAAGAACTTACTTTAAAATAAAATATTCTTTGATATGGAATGGATATTGATTCAATCATATCATCAACTAAACCAATGAGAGAATGCTTGAGAGAGAGATTAGAGGTGGTTGGTGGGGAAAAATTCAACCCACAGTGCGCTTCTGCATAGGTTGGTTTTCGAAGATTAATAGACGAAAAGAATGCCAAGGAGGGTTTACCCAAAACAAATTTCCCAATTTTCAGATATCATAGAGGTAATAACCTCTTCAGCCCACTGAAAAACATCTCCTACATTATTTTCCTCAGTGTATAATAAACTGTAGATCCTGGCCTTGATTCATTCACTACGTAAAGATGAATTCTGTGGAAATTTTTTCCTAAAATAGATCCATCATACTGTGAAAATGGCATGGATCAATAGTAAGAGAATAAACACAGGCGTGGAAACCAAGTAAACGTGATGTTCATCACAGATAAAACCACTTATTAGCCCTATGACCTTAAGGAATGCATCACCTCTCTGAGCTTTCTTCGTTAGCATAATGGAGATACCACCTACATCATAATTTTATTTTGACAATAAAGTGAGGTAATATATGAAAGTATTTTATGCTTGAGTATCAAGTGATATGCCTCAGTAGATAACTGTTACTTGTCTTAACGTCTCTTAGGATGGTTTTCTCTTTTTTTCCTTTCTTGGAAAACTTGGGTCTATTTTGTTGAGACACTTCAAAAATAGTAAATGCTTTTTTTGTTTTTCATTTCTTTGTTTGTTTGTCTTTTTCTTCTGGCAAAGTATGTGAACACAGTGGGATCTGAATAAGGGTTACTATTGAATGAACAAGAGTCTCCATACAAATAGCATGAACTGCTGTCCATTTCTAAAAAAAAGAAATCTGTCAGAAAACTAAATTATTTTTAATTTCCTCCTCCATGCACGTGAGTCAACTTTCATTTGGAAAGTTTATGAGAATAAAGCTCTTTTTCATCCACCTGAATAGCATAGGTGTATGACTTTGCCTCATAAGCGAATGAATAATCTAACCAGGCATTCAACAAATATAAAGAAGAACCTGTTAATACCTAATGTAAAATTAAGTAAGGCATTTCATTGTAGCCTTTACTTCTTTTGTAAGTATTTTGGTGGAAATAATCAGGCCAATAAATCATTATGCTTTACTTATCAAGAGCAGTATGTTTTCATATAGAGATTATGATTTTATAGATTCCTAACGTTATCCTTTATACATATTCTTAATATTGTGTTCGAAATTTGTTATAATAACTCAGGAAATAAACTTTTTTTTTACAGTGTGTACTTAGTTTGTGTTTTCCTTTCATTGAGAGATATCTAAACATTGCAAGAAGGACAAATAAGTGTACACTTTTTACAGTATTTCATTTAACTTATAGTTCTCAAACTAATTTTAAGTTGTAATACAATTATCATTTTTAACGCCTATTTTTTTAGACCTCATGTTGAATCTAAGAAAAAAAGCCACTCCATAGTACATCTAGCTGATGCTTTAGATGAATCTACAGCTTGTGTGACCAAAAGGGTTAGTATGAGGGTGGAAATATTGAGGCAGATTCAAGGGCTACTCTAATATGATGATTACAGCACATTATAACCTGACCACCACTATAAGCTCACCGCATCCTCCATGAAGTAGGTGTCAAGATAATATCTACTGGGTTGGCCAAAAAGTTCGCTTGGGTTTTTCTGAAGGGAAAAACCCGAACGAACTTTTTGGCCAAACCAATATACTAAATGCTACTTAGGAAATTGTATGATCAATGATCAATAAGATGTTACCTATGGGGGATTGATAATCTCCTGGCTATAGACCAGAGGAAGTGCAATTAAGCTTGTGCCAGCTCAGATTTGTCCACTAGTCCTTTAGAGCCCTCTAATTTGACAATTCCATATTCAAACCCTGACTAATTTCATGCTGGCAGAGAAATAGGTCCTTTTAACACAGGAGATCTTGCAAAGTTGCCACTATAGTTTATAAACCTGGGTTACAATTTTTATTCCTATAACTACTCTCTGTTCTGTCATTCAATATATGCACCATTTCATATTTCTAGTAAATACGTTTTAGTGCAATGGGCAAAGTGAAAAGAAAATGCATTACATTGAAATAAAATGAAAATTTACTGTTAAAATTAGAATTTGTGGGCAAACAAATAGGCAGACAAGTTATGATCGCAGGAAGCAGTCAATCTCAATAATGATTACCTCTATTCAAGTATTTTCTTCAACAGAAGCTACTTTAAACAAATTACCCAGTTCATCATTTGACACTCAATTTCCCTTTGATTATATAGGCATAGATTCAAGATAATTATTAGTCATGTTAAAGTACATTAGAAAAGTTATTTTTCACTTCGATAACAAAATTTCAGTCCTCAGAGGCACTTATTATTTTCATTATCGTCTGTCCATCTCACCATAAAAATTAATTTAAAACTTATGTAATGGAAATCTATTTTTACAGTGATTTACTTTGAGAAACATCAGTTGCCTAAAAGTGTAGACGATGTCTTTCAGTTGTCACACTTTTGATACTTGTACATACAGAATGTGAGTGGTTAAGCAAATATATTTGAGATTTTGCCTCCCAAACAGCTGTTTTTGTAAGTTTTACTGACTATGATCAATAGATGGGATAAAGTTTAATCAATATACACCCTTTGGGATACTACAGCAGCTTGGCCTCATCTTTAATTTAACAAAAAGTCACACACCAGCAGTATACCTGCAGTATAGCTATACTGAAAAAATGAATAATTTTTTTATTCATTAAAAAAATTTAAGATTCCCTTAGCTCACTTTGGGGATGCAATTTATTCCACAAGTCATGCATCCAGAAAATAATCTTTCTAAAAAAAAAATAGAACATAGGGATCATTTGTCACTTGACAGTGTATTGTGCTTAATAAAATGGGCAGCACACATAGCACATAGATATTTTGGAAAGCTTTTTAACTTCCTGAACCAAAACCTCGATCCAAAGAAACAAAAGCACCTAAAGAAGTAAAATCTCTACACAAGAAAATATGTTTCTGCCTGTTATTTATGCCTCTAAGTAATTAAGATTTTTTAAAATTCCAGTAATCTTGAGTTCTGGAAATGGTATGGAACCATTTTAAGCATTTTTTTTAAATTTCTTTGAAAAATTTACATGAAAGCTATTTGGATGTTTTAGTCTCCAGTCAGTAGACTAACAGACGTCACTAAGCCTGGATTTAGGCATTCATTCCAGGGCTAAATGAGTTACACATGCCCACCCGGAAAATAGGTTCTCCTTCTGGTGTCAGGACTCTGACTTGGGGTGGTTACCGTCACATTCTAGGCTGTTAGGTAAATTTCAGCCCCAAATGGAAAAATGTTCAGGGGTCTTCTGTATCTTTATTGAAGCATGGTAAAAGTGACCACATTCTATCCAATCTCTATGGTTAGTTAGCTGTGTGATTGGGAGACAGTCACTCAGGCGTCTCAGTCTATGATATCTTCATCTCTGTAAGAACGGGATTGTCTTGGTCATCTTTAGGTCCCTTCACTTTCTCAAATGCCATAGTCACATGACGTTTAACAGTAAAGTATTGGTCAATCTAAATGTGCTAACTTTGTTATCTGCAACGTGATAAGTGACAAAACACAAGTCAAAGACAGACTTCCGGTTTTAAATGGAAGCCTGCTTTCTATCTGAACTCAGTTTGCATGAAGTATCCTTAATGAGTTATCTCCTTTGTATCAGAAGACTATGACAGTTTTGATGAGGGTATATTAAGGCTTTCTATTAAAGGTCCAATTAAGATATTTTGACTTTCACTAAGCTAAACTTTTATAAGTCAATTTGGTCTATAGAATAAAAACTCAGTTTAATATGAATATATTTTGTTACACATTTTCTGAGTATTCTTGTCTTTCTTTTCAGAAGTTTGAATCCTGTATTCAAACTTCCTTAATCAAAAATTTTTACTTTCTTTTTCAAGTTTGCCATATGACCTTGTCATTATTTTGAAATATCTATTTTTTGCTATTATAACATTCCAAATTAATGAGGTATTCCTAACTGCCATATCATCATGAGCTATGTGAAACTTTCAGAAATGTGTAAGAAAACAACACACTAATAAGGATGCCATGAATATACCGGAATCATTTATTCTCTGAGGCTACAATTAAACTCAAAGCAGGATGAGTAATGACTTCTAATTCTCTGCAACTATTCTTTTTTTTTAAAAGATATTTTAGAAAGATTTTTTTTTTTAATTTAGCAAATATTTCCAAACCTGATCACAATTTTATTTCTTATGTTAGCATATATATTGGCTATTGTTTCCTAAATAATATCAAGGTAAGCATTTGAAAAAATTATGCAAGATTTTTAATATTTCTTTCTGATGGCTTTAAAGTTACTATACAAAGAAAATATTAACATTTTTACCAATAAGTAAATGTATAGATAAATTCAGATTATAAATCAGAGTAGAAAAGAAGTAAAGATCGGGGGATATACTTACTCATATAAATTCATACTAAGGCTCTTCGTCCTATGAGAATTATTAATTGAGGGCTTCAATAATTTTCTTTATGTTGCACTAAATCAAGTGGCATAAGTCTTTGACTTTAAAATATGGAGAAACTCTAAAATAAATAACAGTTTTTTTCGTGAGATGCTAGAGTTAAAAATGGAATTCTCTTCAGCATCTCTTTTTCCCAGAGTATGAAACACATCTGAACATGGGAAACATTCGTTTCCTACTTTGTGGTATCAGACTTCTGTAAATGCAGTTTATTATTATTATTAGTTGAAATATACAAGAGGCAGATTTGGGGGCTTTAGAAAAACAGGGTTTTTGTAGTAAAGCAAACCTGGGTTTAAATTCTGGATCTGCCACTTTATCACTATGTAAATTTGGCCAAATTACCTGTCTGTACCTTAGTTTCTTCTTCTATAGAATGGGACTAATATTGCAGACTCATTAGGGTTGTTACAAGGGTTTGGGGCACGCTGTTACAAACCCCTGTTACAAAGCCCACAGATAGCAAGCAGCAAATGGTCACTGTTTTTAATAGCCACATGATATAGGGTCACATTTTCAGAAAACTCTCCTGCTTCTCGTGTCCATCATAGGACTGCTCATCTGTCAGTAGCTACTCAGGAAATTCCTGAATTCCATTTCCAATATGCCAGCAAGTGAGCACAGCCAGTTTAAATCAAGGTTTCTTCACTACTGGTAAACAGCCTGGTTCTGATTTTATTTTTAAGAAAGTTGATGATGATATTGCTGTAAATTGCATATCCTTGTTTTGAGTTAAAAAAGACAAAAGCTAGACATGACATGCTCTTAGAAATCTGAAGAATCTTACTGATAGTTTAGAAAATGGAAATACAAAAGAAAAGTCAGGAAGCTTTTCACAAATGCCTGTAAGACTCAAACTCCCTTTCATTATCAATTCTACCGACTTGGAGTTAATTGCATTTCAGGGCACATGGCAAGGTACATCTCTCAATGTGCGCCTCCTTAATTAGTACAAACATTTGGTCCCTGGGAAAGGTGGAAGTATGAGGGTTACTTTTGTATTTGTTAATGTTTTCTGTTTTGTTCACTGTTTGCACCTAGAGGCCCATGTAAATGACACACTTTTGTTAAAATCAAGAACAAATATTATGTAAGTTATGCCCCCAAACACCAGCTATGGAGACTGATTATTTTAAGGCAGCTTTGGAAGGATTCATTTTAGTTGTCTAACCAAAACAAAGCAGAAAGAATAATGTACATGCTAATGGATTTGTGTTTCTCAATATTTGCATTTAAAGACAATATACCCGTCACCTTTACATAGCAACAACTGGGCGAATGTGTGTAACATAGCTGGTGTTCAATTAAATGCTCCCAATAATATAGAGCAATTACCAAGGCAATTAACAATATAATGGAACCATTATACATAAATTTTTTTTTTGTAGTTTTTTACTAAATGAAACATATGTTGAAACATTCACATGAATACACATATGTGTGAAACATACATGCTGGTATGTATTTCCCAAAAATATGTTTTCAAAATTTCTTTCCATGAGTATAATTAGCACCCCCATTTTACCAATGTACTACCCAGTTTGGTTTACTCTGGGTGAGGGTTTTTCAAACTCAGCACCACTGATATTCTGGACCAGATAATTCTCTGTTGTGGGGACTCATTTGTGAGTCGTAGGATGTTCAGAACCATCCCTGACCTCTACCTACAAATGATGGTAGCATTCCACACGCAGTTGTGACAGCCAAACACGTCTTCAGACATTGTCAAATGTCCCCCGGTAGGGGGGATTTTGCCCTTGGGTGACCACTGTTTTATGTGCAATAGGTTTTTTTTTTTTCTGGTATGTTGGGATATATAGAGCAACATTGAAACAAGTTTGTCCCTGACCTCAATTTTTCCTCCTTTGGTCTACCTTTTTGGAACATATATTCCACCCTTTACAGCATTCTGAAATTTCATTATTATTTATTTTGAAATGCAAATCTTCCTATCACTGTTTCTTATTAAACTGACTTATGCATCTCTGATTTATCTTTTCCCCCCACTGACACTGCTGTCAGGATAAATTTCCAAGACGTCAGCTTGGAAAGCCTTTTCCAAGCGCAAAGCGCAAAGCCTTTTCATGATCTCTCTAAAGCATCTTTTCACAACCTCATTATTTGCTATTCCCACACAGGTAACCTAAGCTCCTTGTATACACAACAAACTGCAGTTATGTTCTCTATTCTTCACCTGTCTAATCCTTAACCTGGATTTTGAGCTTCAATTCAATCTTCCTCAACTCATTCCCTCCGGAAGATGTCAGGCATACTTATTCCCTACATATGTATCAGACTTTTATCACCCTTATCAAAGGATGTAAATTTTTTCTCTCCACTGGACTTCAAGCTGCTCTGTGTGTGTGTGTGCATGTGTTTAATTTCTTTATCCTGAGGAATATCATAATATTTGCATATAATAAGGTGCTTTAAATATCACTTCTAAAAATCAATGTACCCCCCACCTCCTTTAATTAAAAATATAGAATGCATCATTAATATCAAGTTTTAGTTTTTTTAAAAAAAGTCTTATCAATGTTTATCAAATATTTCCACATCAAACTCACAGCATGAAATATTTTTACTATCAAAAGCTGTTGGCTCCTTTTGGTAAATGGTCACATTTATAAATATCTTTATAATGCTAACATTCAATGTAGACACATTTTCCTTATTAAGTGTCAAAAATACTATTAAAATATGGCATTCTATGGAATGATGAAGCATCGTGGTCTTTCCTGTGCTTGGACAAATAAGCATATCAACTTCTGCTTGCATCGCTTAATTAAAGATCAATTTTCACAACTGGGTTTATGCCTATTATATCGTATACTTTGTCTATCCTGCTTCAAGCAATGTCCAGCTCTTGTTCTCAGTGTGACAGAAGGGTTCTCAACTAACAAGGCAACGTTACTGCATTCACAGTTGAAGCAGAATTGTTTAATACATACCTCTGTGCTTGGAAAATTGTTTCTCTACATGCATGAGTGCTGTGGCCATTTTTTAAAAACTTAAGAACAATCATGCTTATATAAAAAAAAAATGGAAACACTTTACAAACATTACATAGGTATCAAAGATAATACTTATCATATTAGCTTTTGTTAAAATGGATGAGAACTAAAGAGAGTGAGAAGACAAACTTGAGAAAAAGCAGACAGATTTGTTTCAGAGTTCAGACTTTCTAGGGCCTTAGGATTATCCGAGGGTATAAATACAGGGTAACTAAAGAGTTTTATACACTATGCAATTCTTTGATTTTGTCATAATTGAGACAAAAAAAAAAAAAACAAACCCAAACACCCTTCTTATTATGCAAGGAAACCTTTAATTATCTCTGCATGACATATGACAATAATAAAATATTAGTCAGTGAGCACTTACTGACTATGCTAAGTACTTTCTGTCAATCTAATTTAATTCCCTCAATATATGTATGCAACATTATTATTCCTTGTTCATAGATTTGATATCAAGACTCAGCAAGGTTGAATGACTGTATAAGATGACACAGCTCATAAATCAAGTCACTAGAATTCCCACATTGGTCTTCCTGTCTTCAGAAGTGAGTCTCTAACTTGCCTTGGACAAGTTAGCATTTATTGAGTGACTATTAGGTGCAGACCACTCTGCTTAGCACTTAAAGCACATAGCTTGAAACACTCTCACAATAACTCCGAGAGATAGATATCTGTGGTGTTCTTTCACAAATAAGGATAAGTAATTTCCTAAAGGCTTATAGCCATGGTGGCAGAACAAGGAGTCAGAGCTGAATGTTTATTCCAAAACCATCATTTTTTTGTGTGTGTATTTATACTTCCTATTGCTAAGATACCAAAGATTCCCTACGTTGTGATTAAATATTTCTCTCTAAATTTTTCCAGTCAATTATGCTCCCATCTATTAAGTCAAATGGAAAAAACTCATCTGTGTGGTCACCAGTATATTCATGGAGATAGCTACATGTATGCTAAATTTGACAGAAACCCATCTGTTATTTATTCAGTTAAAGAATCAGCTAAGATTATAGTTGAATTATACTAATAGAAAATAACATGGATGGGATGTGTGGCTGTGACAGTTTGTCTCTGTGGCTCCAGGAGAAGAGTCTCTCTGAATAAAGATGCCAAAAATGCGAAGTGACTAGATGGGAGCCAAGAGATAAAACTAGGGAATGGGAGCTTGCAAAATATTGGTTCCCAGGGTGGAGGTCTGGCCCGAGCTCCTGTGGTGGGAGCTCTGAGTCCAAACCGCTGGACTAAGAGAGAACCTCTGACCCCAGGGAATATTAATTGGAGTGAGGCGTACCAGACGTCCTCATCTCAGCACCAAGACCCAGCTCTATCCAACTGCCTGCAAACTCCAGTGCTGGACGTCTCAGGCCAAACAACCAGTAAGACAGGAATACAGCACCATCCATCAAAAAAAAAAAAAAAAAAAAAGAAAAGAAATGACAAAAAAATATGTTACAGACAAAGGAACAGGTAAAAACCTACAAGACCAAATAAATGAAGACAAAATAGGAAACCTACCTGAAAAAGAATTCAGAGTAATGATAGTAAAGATGATCCAAAATCTCAGAAACAGAATGAAGAAAAGACAAGAAACATTTAACAAGCATCTAGAAGAACTAAAGAGCAAACAAAGTGATGAACAACACAATTACTGAAGTTAAAATTAAAAATACTCTAGAAGGAATCAATATCAGAATAACTGAGGCAGAAGAATGGATAAGTGAAATGGAAGATAAAATGGTGGAAGTAACTGCCAGGGAGCAGAATAAAGAAAAAAGAATGAAAAGAATTGAGGACAGTCACAGAGACCTCTGGGACAACATTAAATGCACCAACATGAAAATTATAGGGGTCCAAGAAGAAGAGAAAAAGAAAGAGTCTGAGAAAATATTTGAAGAGATTATAGTGGAAAACTTTCCTAACATGGGAAAAGAAATAGTCAATCACGTCCAGGAAGCACAGAGAGTACCATACAGGATAAACCCAAAGAGAAACATGCCGAGACACACATTAATCAAAGTATCAAAAATTAAATACAAAGAAAAAATATTAAAAGCAGCAATGGGAAAAGCAACAACTAACATACAAGGGAATCCCCATAAGGTTAACAGCTGATTTTTCAGCAGTAATTCTGCAAGCCAGAAGGGAGTGGCAGGACATATTTAAAGTGATGAAAGGGAAAAACCTAAACCAAGATTAATATACCCAGCAAGGATCTCATTCAGATTTGATGGAGAAATTAAAACCTTTACAGAGAAACAAAAGTTAAGAGAATTCAGCACCACCACACCAGCTTCACAACAAATGCTAAAGGAACTTCTCTAAGCAGGAAACACAAGAGCAGGAAAAGACCTACAATAACAAACCCAAAACAATTAAGAAAATGGAACATTATATATATGTTTATATATATGAAATATATATAAACATATATATAAACATTATATATATGAAATATATATATTATTATATATCATATTTCATTATATATATTTCATTATTATATATCATATTTCATTATATATATGAAATATGTATATAATGTTTATATATAAAAATATATATAAACATTATATATATGAAATAGGAACATATATATCGATAATAACCTTAAATATAAATGGACTAAATGCTCCAACCAAAAGACACAGACTGGCTGAATGGATACAAAAACAAGACCCGTATACACACTATCTACAAGAGACCCACTTCAGACCTAGAGACCCACACAGATTGAAAGTGAGGGGATGGAAAATGATATTGCATGCAAATGGAAATCAAAAGAAAGCTGGAGTAGCAATTCTCATATCAGACAAAATAGACTTTAAAATAAAGACTATTATAAGAGACAAAGAAAGATACTACATAAAGATCAAGGGATCAATCGAAGAAGAAGATATAACAATTGTAAATATTTATGCATCAAATATAGGAGCACCTCAATACATATGGCAAATGCTAACAGCTATAAAAGGGATAACTGACATTAACACAATAACAGTAGGGGACTTTAATATCCCACTTTCACCAATGGACATATCAGCCAAAATGAAAATAAATAAGGAAACACAAGCTTTAAATGACACATTAAAAAAGATGGACTTAACTGCTATTTATAGGACATTCCATCCAGAAACAACTGAATACACTTTCTTCTCAAGTGCTCATAGAACATTCTCCAGGATAGATCATATCTTGGGTCACAAATCAAGCCTTGGTAAATTTAAGAAAATTGAAATCTTATCAAGTGTCATTTCTGACCACAACACTATGAGACTAATATCAGTCACAGGAAAAAAAAAACCGTAAAAAATACAACCACATGGAGGCTAAACAATACGTTAATAAATAACCAAGAGATGACTGAAGAAATCAAAGAGAAAATCAAAAAATACCTAGAAACAAATGACAATGAAAACACGGCAGCACTAAACCTATGAGATGCAGCAAAAGCAGTCTAAGAGGGAAGTTTATAGCAACACAATCCTACCGCAAGAAACAAGAAAAATCTCAAACAAACAACCTAAACTTACACCTAAAGCATTTAGAGAAAGAAGAACAAAAACCCCCCAAAGTTAGCAGAGGAAAGAAGTCCTAAGGATCAGATCAGAAATAAATGAAAATGAAATAAAGGTAACAATAGCAAAGATCAATAAAACTTAAAGATGGTTCTTTGAGAAGATTAACAGAATTGATAAACCATTAGCCAGACTCATCAAGAAAAAAAGGGAAAAGACTCAAATCAACAGAATTAGAAATGAAAAAGGAGAACTAACAACTGACACTGCAGAAATACAGAGGATCATGAGAGATTACTACAAGCAACTATATGCCAATAAAATGGACAACGTAGATGAAATGGACAAATTCTTAGAAAAGCACAACCTTCCAAGACAGAACCAGGAAGAAATAGAAAATATAAACAGACCAACCACAAGCACTGAAATAGAAACTGTGATTAAAAATCTTCCAACAAACAAAAGCCCAGGAACAGATGGCTTCACAGGTGAATTCTATCAAACATTTAGAGAAGAGCTAACGCCTGTCCTTCTCAAACTCTTCCAAAATATAGCAGAGGGAGGAACACTCCCAAACTCATTCTACGAGGCCACCATCACCCTTACCCCAAAACCAGACAAAGATGTCACAAAAAAAGAAAACTGCAGGTCAATATCTCTGATGAATATAGATGCAAAAATCCTCAACAAAATACTAGCAAACAGAATCCAACAGCACATTAAAAGGATCATGCAACATGATCCAGTGGGGTTTACCCCAGGAATGCAAGGATTCTTCAATATATGCAAATCAATCAATGTGATACACTATATTAATAAAATGAAGGACAAAAACCATATGATAATTCAATAGATGCAGAAAAAACTTTTGACAAAATTCAACACCCATTTATGATTAAAACTCTCCTGAAAGTAGACATAGAGGGAACCTACCTCAACATAATAAAGGCCATATATGACAAACCCACAGCCAACATTGTTCTCCATGGTGAAAAACTGAAACCATTTCCTCTAAGATCAGGAACAAGACAAGGTTGCCTACTCTCACCACTATTGTTCAACATAGTTTTGGAAGTTGTAGCCACAGCAATCAGAGAAGAAAAAGAAATAAAAGGAAAGCAAATTGGAAAAGAAGAAGTAAAACTGTCACTGTTTGCAAATGACATGATACTATACATACAGAATCCTAAAGATGCTACCAGAAAACTACTAGAGCTAATCAATGAATTTGGTAGAGTAGCAGGATACAAAATTAATGCACCAAAATCTCTTGCATTCCTATACACTAATGATGAAAAATCCGAAAGAGAAATTAAGGAAACACTTCCATTTACCACTGCAACAAAAATAATAAAATACCTACGAATAAACCTACCTAGGGAGACAAAAGACCTGCCTGCAGAAAACTATAAGACACTGATGAAAGAAATTAAAGATGATACAAACAGATGGAGAGATATACCATGTTCTTGGATTGGAAGAATCAACATTCTTCAACAAAATGACTCTACTACCCAAAAGCAATCTACAGATTCAATGCAATGCCTATCAAACTACCAATGGCATTTTTTATAGAACTAGAACGAAAAATTTCATAGTTTGTATGGAAACACAAAAGACCCCGAATACCCAAAGCAATGTTGCGAAAGAAAAACAGAGCTGGAGGAATCAGGCTCCCTGACTTCAGACTATACTACAAAGCTACAGTAATCAAGACAGTATGGTACTGGCACAAAAACAGAAATATAGATCAATGGAACAGGATAGAAAGCCCAGAGATAAACCCACGCACATACGGTCACCTAATCTCTGATAAAGGAGGCAAGCATATACAATGGAGAAAAGACAGTCTCTTCAATAAGTGGTGCTGGGAAAACTGGACAGCTACATGTAAAAGACAGAAATTAGAACACTCCCTAACACCATACACAAAAATAAACTCAAAATGGATTAAAGACCTACATGTAAGTCCAGACAATATAACATTCTTAGAGGAAAACATAGGCAGAATATCCTATGATATAAATCACAGCAAGATCCTTTTTGACCCACCTCCTAGAGAAATGGAAATAAAAACAAAAATATACAGTTGGGACCTAATGAAACAAAAGCTTTTGCACAGCAAAGGAAACCATAAACAAGATCAACAGACAACTCTCAGAATGGGAGAAAATATTTGCAGATGAAGCAACTGACAAAGGATTAATCTCCAAAATATGCAAGCAGCTCATGCAGCTCAATATCAGAAAAACAAACAACCCAATCCAAAAATGGGCAGAAGACCTAAATAGACATTTCTCCAAAGAAGATATACAAATTGCCAACAAACACATGAAAAGATGCCCAACACCACTAATTATTAGAGAAATGCAAATCAAAACTACAATGAGATATCACCTCACACCAGTCAGAATGGCCATCATCAAAATATCTAGAAACAATAAATGCTGGAGAGGATGTGGAGAAAAGGGAACCCTCTTGCATTGTTGGTGGGAATGTAAATTGACACAACCACTATGGAGAACAGTATGGAGGTTCCTTAAAAAACTAAAAAGAGAACTACCATATGACCCAGCAATCCCACTCCTGGGCATATACCCTGAGAAAACCATAATTCAAAAAGAGACATGTACCACAGTGTTCATTGCAGCTCTATTTACAATAGCCAGGAAATGGAAGCAACCTAAGTGTCCATCGACAGATGAATGGATAAAGGAGATGTGGCACATATATACAATGGAATATTACTGAGCCATAAAAAGAAACAAAATTGAGTTATTTGTAGTGAGGTGGATGGACCTAGAGTCTGTCATACAGAGTGAAGTAAGTCGGAAAGAGTAAAACAATTACTGTATGCTAACACATATATATGGAATCTAAAAAAAAAAAAAGATTCTGATGAACCTAGGGGCAGGACAGGAGTAAAGACGCAGATGTAGAGAATGGACTTGATGACATGGGGAGGGGGAAGGGTAAGCTGAGACGAAGTGAGAGAGTGGCATTGACATATATACAGTACCAAATGTAAAATAGATAGCCAGTGGGAAGCAGCTGCATAGCACAGGGAGATCAGCTCGGTGCTTTGCCACCACCTAGAGGGGTGGGATAAGGAGGGTGGGAGGGAGACGCAAGAGGGAGGGGATATGGGGATATACGTACGCATATAGCCAATTCACTTTTTTATATAGCAGAAACTAACACACCATTGTAAAGCAATTATACTCCAATAAAGATGTTTAAAAAAAAAAGAATACAATGGTATATATGCAAAAAAAGAAAATAACATAGAAAAGAAATATTTTAAATATTATTTAATTCATTTTAAATTACTGTGAGAGTCAACAAAATCTTTATACGTCTAAAAGGTGGAAGTGTACCATACCTTACTAAGCTGTTAGCACTGTCGGGATCTTGTGCCAAAACTGTGCCAACAACAGTCCCAATCTTGGCATTTTCATAGACTTCCATGACATAGGAAGGCATGGAAAATAGTGGTGGTTCATCTACATCCCCAACAATGATCTTCAGCATGGTAGCATCTTTAAAAGGACCCAAGTGAGAAAAGCGAAAATCAAGATGTGTATTGGCTCCTTCTATGTTGAGGGTATATGACTTCTTTTTCTCATAGTTCAGTGGCTGTAGGGGAAAAATAAGATTTCCAATATTATGACTACCATCCGTTGTCAAACACATTTTCTTTTCCATTTTTTTTGAAACTAACAAACAAACATGAATAGGTTTAGGTCAATCTACTTCCATTTATAAACAAACTATGAAGTTTGTCTTAACAGTAACACGTAAGGCAGAAATCATGGAAACTCAAGTCTGAATCAATTGTGATTTTTCAGAGCCAGAAATACGATGATAACTAGCAACAAAAGGAAATTTCCCACAGTCAAACAAATATTGATTTTTGCAGACTCATTCTTAGTCTCTTCTGGTAACTTCTTTCTATCTCCTCTTCAGCTTAAATTATTAATTTTTAAAATATTTGCTACTAATTTGCTAAATTTAAAAAATACATTTTTTTATTTTGCATTTAAACAATTTATCTCATATCATTGATTTTTACCTATCATCATCTTATTTTCACCTTGCTGGTTTTAAACTCGGTATCTTATTTTAAAATCGGATAAATGTTTACACTTTCAGTTCAACAATATTTTCTTGAAATTTTAGCAGAAGATTTTATACAGACTTTTGAATATCATTTTTGTTGTTTTAATTGTATTATATTTTTTTACTTTCTTCTTTGCTGCTAATACCATTTCATGTATTAGTTTTGTTGTTCATTCCCTTTATTATTATGTTCTGATCAACTTTATTTTTTTATTATAGTATTCTGTTCATTTTTTAGCATTTACTTTTTAGCTTTGAATTTACATTAATCGTTTTCCATAATTTTTTAATTTTTTTCTTATTTTTTAAATCACCCAGCCAATTTTTTTTTCTACTAATCATATATGTCAGGAGTCATGAATTTGGCTTAGCATACAATAATGAATAAAAATAAGGTCAGTCTAGTGTTTTGCCCCAGGGAATATATGGTCTATTATAAGATTTAAAGACATTTATAGCACTGTACATTTAGTGTTAGTAGGTATTAAAATAATAAGGATACAAACGTAGATACAGAAGTGTGTGAGCAGGTAGGTAATACTTGCAAGAGGAAGTACCTTTTTAGGTAAGAACTGAAGGTTTTGAAATTGTTATACATGACACACATAGGCTCTGTGACCTAAAATGAGCTTAGATTTAGGATTAGCTATATCAAAAGTCTCCATGTTGTTGCTAGTGCAGGTGATAAAGATATCAGCCTTTATTTTGAGCCTTGTGAATTACCTATAGATTAACATCTATGAAAAGAAACAATAGATATTTTTTTCATCCCTATTTCTGCCACTGATTTTTCAGTAGCCTGCTTCAATCTTGCAGCCTTCTTTCTTGGCTGGATCAGAGTATGATCATTCCCTATGGAGGAACTCAGATATTTTCCTTTACCCTAAGAGCCAAGGAGAATTTGTAGAGTATCCTTAACGGGATCTTATAAACAGAAGATCAGTCCTACTGATGATTATTTCCCTTATTTTTTCTGAATTGCCTTAGAAAAGTGGCCTTCCCAGAGACTGGAGATTGCATAGAAGGAAAAAAAAACCATTTAATTTCCAAACCAGATTGTAAGAACCTAGAATACTTCTCAGGGACATGGATGAGACTGGGTCATTACAATATTTTACAAGTGTTTACAAGACAAAATAAAAATTTAAATAATGTTAAAACTAAAATTCTTAAATGTGAACCATATATACAATACATATACATTTATATATGGTGCAGATATTATGTATTTTAGATTTATTTACTTTAAAGAAGGGTTAATTGATCTGACGTTTGTAACCCACCAAGTGGGATTCATTTCCTTCTCGGGGAATTAAAACTAAAAATGAATTGACAAAGTAACTAACATCCATCTTGTTTGGCAGATTGCATTACTTTCAGTTGGACCCACGGATTTATTGTACTTCTTTCCTTGACTCCTCTCTCCTTAACATTAGTAAATAAGAATGTCTTAGGCTAATTCAAGAAGTCTCATCCAAATTTAAATCACCTGTTCTAGAAATGGTACACAGTTGCTGCCTATCAAGAATTAGGTGCACGGGTGTGGTCCCCTTGGTGCAGAGGAGCATGGACTGTCCAGAATCCAGGCATTTTGCTCATGGAAAGCAACACCCTTGGCAGGTTTACTACTTGTTTAGATCAATGTAATTTTTTAGACTCAATCTGCTGTATCTGGTAGACTTTATAATGACTAAGGTTCATTGAGAGTCAGAAAGACTCTCAACGAAATTTGTGGAGATATTTTTGGCCACCTCTACCCCATCAGATATTATTATCAAGCTGTGCATCCAATATGACAGGCATTTCTTTTTCCATTTTTAGCAGGCCCCCTGGCAAGTTAGATGTCATTTTTCTTAACACTAACCTACCTACTGCAAAGGTACAGGCTGTTTATGTGAACACATGGTTTCATGTTTATGATTATCTCATGTATATTTAGCTACCCCAAGAGAATGATAATCATTTTGGAGGACTTGTTTTTCAGGCAGATGGATGGATAGGACCCATCTTGAGTCACTAAGGAAAGAGAGGATTATTTCAGGTTGGGACAGGAATTTAGAAGCAGATGAATTAATGTAGATGGAAATATTTTTAACAACCTCATTTATGAAGAAAACATGGCAGTGCTAAATTGCAAGTATAGAAAAACTGGGAAGAAATTACACTATTTATTCTTGGAGACTGCAGGATTTTGTATACAATATAAAGCATGTTAATTCTTTGTTTCATATTAAAACTACAATAGTATATAGAGATTAGATTAGGATTATAATTGTTATTTTTCCTCTTACTGTAAATCCTGGTAAAGCTTTCCAAATACTTACCATTCATACATTGTAAAGAGATATTCCAGTAATTTCTTAGTAAGCTTTTGCTCCTGGGAAACTAGTTAGAACTCTGTCTGTGGGTTTCACCTTCCATAGTTACCAGCAGATTTTTTTATTACCTAAAATAGTCTATCAAAAACAGTATACCAAGACCAGTGAGACCTATTCATCTAAAACCTGGTTTTGATGAAAAGGTGGAGGAAAAAAATTAAAAGAAAAAAAAAAAAGAAAATGTACTCAGGTTATCAGAATACCAAAGAAAGCAAAAACATGAAATGTCTGGCTGCGAGTTTACCTAACACAAAACGTACCCTTCTCCTGTCTTAAAACAAAACAAAACAAAACAAAAATGGATACAGAATAACTCCATAAACATGAGACACAGTGGGAACTTGATAAGGGCGATTATAGAGCCAGAGATGGTTTTTGCGCATAATAAATAGTTTTTTCCAGCTATACTATATTAAAATTTCAGCTGCCCATGCTTGTAGGTTTTTTGGGCCGGATTCTGACAATAATCATTTGGATTGAACAGATGATTAAAACAATCAAGCTGAAAAAAAGAACTGGGGAAAGAGTTCTTCCTTCCCTTTTGAGCTACTCGAAGACTCCTGGAAAAAATAGGCTCCAGTCTTTGATAACATTCACCATTATTTACTCCATAGATCTGGCCTCACCAAGATATTTGGTGGAGGGGGTGTGAGTGTTTACAATTTGAACGTAGTTTATCTCATTTAACCAAATTTCAGAACTGTGCCAAGTTTCCTTTTTCTTTTTTGAAAACTGCAAATTTGGATTACCAGTTCAGTGTTTAAGACGAGAAGTAGGTGAGCCTAAGGCAAAGGTGTTCTCCTGGAGATTACTAACATAATATTAATGTTTAGAGAGAAATATTCCAGGAACACCATCAGACTCTTTATTCATTTTTATAGAGTTTGTTTTGGGTTTAACTCCCTGGACAAGTCTCACTTGTGGTCCAAGTTCTGAGAGTCAGAAAACAAAGCTACCACCTCATTGATGCTCGTAGTTAACAAATGCTATGATTATTGTTGTCAAATTTAGTAAATTAAAATTATTTTTAATAACATATGTGTCAGTTATCACATAGGAATACTAGTATCACATACTTATACTAGGAAACTATCATTTATCTGAAATGAGAAATTAACTAGTTAACTTCAATTTTAATTTTTTTTTAATGTGTTTATTCTGGTGTAATTTTAACTTCCCCAGGCAGTGGGGCTCCTCTTACTTTTCTTTAGTTACTGTTTAATGTCCTAATGCAGTTCACTGTCACTGAGTTGACTCCAATTTTCATCTTACGTTTTAGTTTCTTAATTTTATCCTATTACTCCTAGTAATTACTTTCACATATCACCGCTCTTTCTAACTTTTAAAATCATGATTTTCCCTCTTTCATATGAACACATTTCATATTCCTGTAGATAAGTTATCATCTTTCTAGCCAGCTTTACATATTTCGAACATTTTAATTGTTTCTCATTAATCACTTCTACTGTTCATTAAATCACACTAATATATTCCTCCTCTGGAACTATATAGCCATCATAAATAGATGGATACTGAAAACCGCATTTAGCCAAGTTGCTCTATGACTCAATTCTTCTTGGAGTTTAAGAAAGTCCTAAAATTCTGTTTTCCTAAATAATAAGAGAAGAGACTCCACAGGACCTCTCCTTGGTCCAGTTTCTATATTGCATCATTATCCAGGTTTTCCATTGCAGGAATGGGAGGGTAGTAATAGGACAGATACCGACATTTTAATACATGAAAAAATGTCACTTCAATTATGCAAAAAATGGCCAAATCCTGGAATAGTGACTGAAATTATTATTATTGTTTTCTGAAAAAAGGCATATTTTAAATGATAGTAGTTGGCCAAAAACATAAGAAAAATTGCATGAATTTGAATGTTTCATCAGCTAGGCTTTCTTATTATGCCATGAATCGTGGTCCTTGTCAAAGTCCTCTCCTGGATGGTGGGCATTCTGCGAAGATTGGAACACATGTATAAGCCATATTATAAATTTCTCTATGCAGAAGAGTGTCATGATCATTTAATGTGTATAATTCCAAGGTTACTGATACAAATAAATCTTACATATTTGCTCACTGTCATTTGAAGACTGGGGAAATGAATGAAAATATTTTAAATATTTTAAAATATTTTAAATAACAAATACACATACATAATATATATGAAGTGTATTTATATATTCTATATTATATTATTTATATATATTTACTTACTAACACATATATATGTGTTACGTGTGTGGATATTTCAATAGCCCCACACATATGAAAACTTACCAATAACTCATGAGTGTGGATAGCTTAACTCAACAGGCTGTTTCAACTAGTACACTAAATTATATTGTAGGAATATGTGTTAAAAACTGTTAATTAATGTTCAAAATAGTTTCAGTGGATCTATCACTCCATGGCTATGCCTATAGATGAAGAGTCAGGACAAAAGTTTGCCCAAAGCAGTCTTCTGTCAAAAGGTATTATAAATATAGTGATAGATTTCACTGAATTGAAAGTTGGACTTTCCTCTTCAGCTTCTGGCTGAACAGGAGGACCACTTTCCAGATATTAGAATCTTATAAGAATAAAAATAGTAGCTTGGCTGATTTTTTAAATAATAAAATCTCTAATGAATGTTTAGTTTTTGTAAATAGTTCATTAGCATTAGAAATCTATTTCTTCTTATATACAAAGTGTGCACATGTGTTTGCCTGTGTGTGCATTTATAATAAGTTGGGATGCCTTAGTTTTTATTACACATTGTGGTTCACAGTACCAAAACTTTACAACCCAATGGCAAAGAAAGTCTTGATTCTTATTCTGTCACTCAACGCAAGTCAAAGAAATGATAAAGAAAAATTCAATAAATGCAATCCACTAGAAAATTTAAAATGTGGCTATTTGGAATGGACCTCATATGGTTATAGCTGGAAACATTTCATATATTTTCTCTCAGGATTAATTTAAACTTAAAAAATACTGTTATAACTTTTTATGTTTACTCTCACCATCCATCTCTGATCCTTTGTTAAATAAAGTGGTATAAAGATCTTTTACACACTACAGTATTAAAATTTAAAAAATACAAGGTACCCAGTTGCAAAAATGTTTAACAACTACTGTGGACAGAAATACACTTGTAGCACACACAGATACACATTCATGGAAATTATCAGTACATTCATAATGAAGAATTAGAATAAGTTCTTTCTACTCTATTAGATCTAGCAGATTTAAGAGGGATATGGAATTGCTGTGTTTTCTACAGTGAAAAATTAGTGAAATGCCTACCTTGATACATAAAACAGAGAAGATAATTCAAAAAAAGTTTTTGTGACTGAAACATCCCTGGAAATGTTGCACTGAAAAGACTAAATTAAACTTGAACTTTGATAAAAATCTTTTACAGAAGACAGAGGGGGAAGTGGATCACCAAGAGCCATGAGTGACAGCATGTGCATGTGATACTAAAGGGGAAGGGGGGTGGGGAGGGATAAATTAGGAGGATGGAATTAACATATACATACTACTATATATAACAGATAACCAACAAGGACCTACTTTATAGCACAGGGAACTATACTCAATATTTTGTAATAACCTATAAGGGAAAAAAATCTGAAGAAGGAGATAGATAGATAGATATAGATATAGATATATAGGAATCACTGTGCTGTACACCTGAAACTAACACAACATTGTAAATCAACTATGCTTCAATAAGAAAATATTGACATCATTCAAAAAAATATACACAGGATGTGTCATTCTTTGTGTGATTATAGGTGATTTGGATAACCTGAAATAAAGGAGGGCAGTAAAATAACCACATGGAGAGGTCTGGAAAGTGTAATTAAAATTTGGTGCAAATAGAAAAAGAAAGGAAGACAAGAAATGTAGATATTGAGGTATTATTGTACTTTTTTATGGTAACTTTTGTTTTTATTTTTTATTTTTAAAAATTAATTTTTATTGGAGTATAGTTGCTTTACAATATTGTGTTAGCTTCTACTATACAGCATGAATCAGCTATACATATATCCCCTCTTTTTTGGATTTCCAAAAGTTATTGAAGTATTATTGTACTTATTAGCCAGACACAGCCTAGAGTACTATTTTACCTTATTTTATCTCTTTGTAATTATCACTTCGTAAAACGTTAAAATAAGAAAACTGAAGATTAAAAGACTTGAGATAATTCATAGATCTCTTAAATGGCATGACCAAAATTTATATTTCATCTGACAGTAAAGACTGTATTTTCCACCACCCTTCATTGACTTGAAAACCAAGTTTAAGATTTTTGGCTTAAAATATTAGGCATTGTCTTTGCAGTTAAATACACTTGAAGAAGAAAAGTGATACTACAGACAGTATTTGCTGAGAGTCAGGAAAGCAAATAGGATTGGAGTCTTGAATTAAAAAGAAAAATGGAACAACTGCTTATTATAAAGAAAGCAAATTGGCATATGGACCACAAGAAGAGAATCTGAGAGAGACTGCTGTGAAGCCCATCCCTAGCTACAGGGTTTATGTCAGAGGAAAGAGCACATCAAGTTGCATTCATCCATATCTTTTTTTCCCCCCCTTTCCACCCAGTCAGGCTCCATTAAACAATAAATGAAAGTTATCAAAGTGTATTTACAATGTACCACACCACGGACCGGTAAATTCAACTTGGCAATTTTCTGATGAAGGCATGATATAGACAGGAATGTGCAGATGCTCCTGCAAGCTGATTTATAGAGCAGTGCTGATTTTGATCTTTGGCAAGATTAGCTGTTCTGCCTTGCTGGCTAAAGCGAGCTGCCTTAGAGATTAAATAAGGAACAGATTTGAAAGGACTGTTTTATCTGTTCCCTGCCATCTGAATAAGTGCCTCTTAAAGGTTAAAATCCACAGAGTTATACAGTTTAGTTTTCAAACTGTAATTATTTATAACATAAAATATATAGCAATGGAATAACTCTAAAACTGATAATCCTAATCTGAAGGACTAAGAAAATAGGGCAATGGAAACATTAATGCATTTTAGAGGAAGTGTAGACTACATTAGAAAATAAATTCAGGAAAAAAAGAGGAAGATAATTTGGACTCATTATCAAGGTTATTTTCAGTGCATAGTCATTACCATTGATGCAATTGAAACACTTATCTTGAAAATATCTATTGAGTATGTGTATATGTGTATGCAATATAGAATAGAGAATGTTAACTACATATATGTGCACACATATGCACATATACCATTTTGCCTTCATTTTTCACAAACAGCATCAAATTAATTGAGGCCATGCAGGGTGGTAAGATCCGCATTGCCCTTAACCCCACAGTATATACTTGTATTTTGGATTATGTGTGTGTTCACATCATCCACCACTACCCTCACTTTTTGCAAACATGATATAACTTCCTACTTTATAAAGACAATAGTTCTCAATAGGCAAGGATCCCCCTGCTACTCACACCCCACACATATTCCAGCTAGATCGTTGCAAACTTATCTGCAAACATTTATTTCTCCCTCCGGTTTGATTTTGTCAAAGAAGGAGGAATATTATCGTAGGTTCTTTCTTTCCACCTGGGATCGAGATCCCAAACAGGGTCATTTCTACCTCAGAGCATCTTTTAAATTCAATTACCCTCTCTTTAGTATCCTCAGTTTCTTGTCTCTATTGACCTTTTATCCATCTGCTATAAACACACTTTCAGTCTCCCAACTTACAATTAAAATCTCCAGGGCTTCCCTGGTGGCACAGTGGTTGAGAATCTGCCTGCCAATGCAGGGGACACGGGTGCGAGCCCTGGTCTGGGAAGATCCCACATGCCGCGGAGCAACTAGGCCCGTGAGCCACAACTACTGAGCCTGCACGTCTGGAGCCTGTGCTCCGCAACAAGAGAGGCCGCGATAGTGAGAGGCCCGCGCGCCGAGATCAAGAGTGGCCCCCGCTCGCCGCAGCTAGAGAAAGCCCTCGCACAGAAACGAAGACCCAACACAGCCATAAATAAATAATATAAATAAATAAATAAAATTAAAAAAAAAAAAAAGACGGGTAATCAGAATGTATCCTCATTTAAAAAAAAAATCTCCATTTTATGATGTTCTCATTTATTTGCTTTTTAAAGTTTCTCCCTGGCTTTACTACAAAGCTTCTCAAAGGGGATAGTGTTGTGGTTTTTTTTTTTTCCTTTTAATTTTTTCTCCCATTTCCTTGCCTCCAATTTTCTCTCCACCACACTCAATTCATTCTTCTCTTCATTGTAGCAAATAATAAATATATATATTTCATTCAAGTATGTAGAATGGGTAACTTTTCAGACTCTGAAGAGACAGATTCCTGATTTCAATTTTCTGTCAATCAGTTTCTACATGGATACAATTCTTTATCTCTGTGATTCAGTTTGTTTTATCAGTGAGAATAATAATATTCCCTATATCATAATGTTCCAGTTAGACTGAAAGGAATGATAACAGACGTACCAGCTCAAAAAAGATTTGGGGAAAGTTCTTAAAACTCATCCTGACACAGAGGAAACACTCAACAAATGTTATCTGCTGTTACTATCTATTGTGATGATAATGATGACGCGGGTGCTGATGGAGAGCTGAAAGCTGCTCCTGAGAATCACCCTGCCCCCTTTTGCCAAATCGAATGAATCTTTATAATCCTAAATTGTGTTTCAGTTCTAGAATCCTTCACATTTTTAATGACTGTCTTCCTCCTGTTCAGCATCCCTTGGGAATTTTCAATGATAAAATTCACCTCTGTTTTTTGATATTTTCTTCAAAGACTCTATTTCTTTCCTGCCTTCCGCTTGTTTCTTAAACACTGGTGTTCCCTAGGGTTCAAGACTCATCTTTCAGAAACAGTTATTCATCTGCTTACCTGGATTTACCTGAGTGAAGAAGCCATCCAAGGAATGAAAAGCAGACAATCCTCACTTCATTTTTTAATCCATAGTATATCCGTTAATTACTCTAATGCTTATTGAATGCCTACGCAATGTCAGAAAACATGCTAGACATTGGGAATGCAGCGATGAGTTAAAAAATAGTCTTGTCCTTGTGTAGTTTATATTAACAACTAATTAGAAATACTGACATCAAGTGAGACCTTGTCACTTCCTGCTTAGATAGCTTCAATGGCTCTCCATTGGGTAAAATTTAACAAGGCCCTGTGTGCTCACCTATGCACTAACTCCCTCACTCTCTCCAGGATCAATTATGTTTTTTAGGTCCTTACTGTACCATGTTCTACTCCATTCAGGTTCTTGTTGTGTTTTCTTTCCTCTTCCTGTAATGCTCTTTACCTAACTACCTCCTAAGTTTCTTTCAGTTCTCTGTTCAATCACTGCTGACTATCAGACAGCCCCAAACACCCTAGATTTTGTTTTCCCAACAGCACTGTATAACTCTCCTTCATAGAACAGTTTTATTACCTATCTAAGAATGCATGTGATATTTGATTGGTATCGCTCCACTTCCATAGATTGGAAGCTCTATGCAAGAAGACAGTCACTTTGGTTCTGCTCAGGCTCTCATGACTCCTGTAGAGCACAGTTACTGGCACATAAGAGACACTCAAAGCTCACATATTTGTTAAATAAAGACATGGAAGTTGACTATTTTTATTAACACATTTTTGATCCAAGTTTGACAATCTCAGAAAGATTAAAATGAGATACTTTAGGTGAAGAATCAATATTTTATATAGACCAGTGATGACTACTTCTTAAGTATTTACACACTTTAAGCTCTACTTTGCAGGCCCCTTTTGTAACATACAAAAGGCATATTCATCCTCAATTTTAAATCAATATAAAATTGTGATTATTAGAATAATAAATGAGAATTTACACGTGTGAAATGTATATACAAAACGCACAAATAGATGATTAGATAGATAGCTAGATGATAGATGAAAGATAGCTAGATTCAAATAGCTAAATAGATGATTGATAGATTGAAAGATAGATTGATTGGTTCACTTCGATATTACAGTAGCACATCAGAATAAAATTTCTCAGCCTGTGCTCTGAACATATGACACAGTAGAATCATCTGGAGTACTTGTTAAAAAGGCCAATTCTTTACCCCCACTCCATCCTTTCTGAATCAAAATATGGAGGGAAGGGCCTAGGGACATAAATGTTACTAGATTTACAAGCTGAAGTTGTTAAACATTTAAAGACTGAGACATACTGCATTAGGAATTACATTTAAATCCTTCTTTGCTAATTGCCTGTGTTCCACTTCATTTTTACAAGGACATGAGCATTATGTTCTCTTAAAAGCAAAAAGCAATAGATTTAGTCCAATGACAAATTCTTAGGAATAAAAAAGAATGGGGAAGAAGGTTAATGGCTTCACTAAAAGATCCATGACTGTCAAGCAAACTCGTCTCCTAAATATTGTTAGCCAACATGATGAAGTTTTTTACATTAGTTAGAAGGTCTCTTAATGCTACTTTGATTAGTGCAGCATAGAGTAATGACATTAATAGAACAGGTATTCATGATAAATCTGTTATCTGAAAACAAAGATGGGGCAACACATTCATAGTGTATTCTATATCCAATCTTCCCACCCTACTAAAATACATTTCTTAAGAGAGGATTTAAACAGTTAGACATAATCATAATTAAAATGTAATTCATATTAAAGAGGAAATATTTGATCATTTTAATGGCATGACAATATACATTATTCATACCTCTGCCAAATTTCCATTCATGGAAAAATGAGTGAATTGCCTAAATCACTAATGGTATATATATATATTTTTTTACCTTCTTTAAGGAAAGGATCCCTTCTCTGGTCTCTTTGTCGGTGGAGATGGAGAATATCCCAACACCGTCACCATTAATGATGGAGTATGTCATGTCCGCATTTGAACCAGTGTCCGCATCATTTGCCTTGATTTTCCCAACAGCTGAACCAACTTGAGCTGACTCAGGAACATACAGCTGATAGTGTTCTGAAAAATATTTCATATTAAACTTATTTAATGATAATAATGTTCATAAAATAATCTTATAAGAAAGGGACATTAAAATATTTAGACCATACATCTATTTATGCTTATACCTCTTTCACAAATGTTCACATTCCCCTATAGACACTTATGAATTAGACATTAAGCATAATGGACATGTTGTTACCAATTGTTTTATTGTCAAGTTACAATCATATCAATTACAGCAAGTTATTTACTATAGCAAATCTCAAATAGCTATATAAATAACAGAAAGCTTTAATTAAAATGTAATTTTATAAAGAGTTTCAACCATGATTAAATTAATGGTGATTTAACATTATACATAAATACAATTAGACCATATGGATACGTGAATATAAAACATCTATAAAAATAATTTCTCTGAGGTAATAATTTTTTAGTTGTGGTATGATAATAAGTTTTTTTAGGTTAGTGCATCTGGTAAGTGTGTGGAGTATTCTAATTTGCTTCTAAAGGTACAATTGTATGTTTTAAAGTGCTATATGTTGCTACTGAACATCGACGTGTGTGTGCGTCTGTGTCTGTGTTTAACATCGACGTGTGTGTGTGTGTGTGTGTGTCTGTGTCTGTGTCTGTGTTTATTCATTATTCAACAGAGATATTTCCCAGTTCTCTTCTATAAATATATTTACACTACTTGACTTACTTGACTTCAAATGTTAGTTTTTAGTTCAACAGCCCTCAACAACATAACATTTCATGGGTAGAGCACCTTCTTCTGTGAAACACATGATCCCCTGAGCTGAATCATGCGCTTTTATCAGGATCTGTCATATTGCTAAAGGCTCTATCCCTCCTGATAAAGCTAATTGACCTGGGAAGAGCATGAGACCCACGTTTTTACAGGACTCCACCTTTCCCTTCACAGTTGAAGGGTAAAAGGATAGGCAGCTGATTCACAATGATTCACAAAAGGAGTATGCTCCCCGAAATGTTCAAACTGGAACTAGGAAAGAACTTCAGTCCCTCTTTGATGGCAACATCAAATGTGAAACATTGAAAGGGGCTTCTGACAATGGCCATATTTCCAAAATTCATGTTGAAATAACTAATCTAAGGGCCATAATAATTTTTAGAATCCTTAAAAATATTATGATGTTCCTAGGCAGTTACATACAAAATAGAACACTGTTCTGATGAAAAAATATATAGAAATGTTGCAAAATAAATTAGAACATATCTCCTAAAACTTTTTGAGGTTGTCTTGGAAGTCAAGTTCCTGGTTTCTAAAGTCTATAAGTTCCAGCTAAACTATAACTTCCCATAATTCAGTAAGCCTCACAAAGGACTTTCAACTAGCTAAACCTAGGACGAAGACACTTGTAAAAAAACAAAAAAAAAAAAAGTCAGCACACAGAGATAAATAAGTAAATCACAGAACTATTATGATAGTAGTATTACAAAGCACATTGTTTTCACAAAGAAAGTTGCAAAAATCTGTACCAGTGGGTCATAAAAGATTCATGGCCCAGAAAACATTTAGGTAGAGTCTTATAAGAGGAAGCATATCCCTGGAAGAAGAAGATCAAGTGCAAAGAAAGAACTGATACTTGTTGATACACCAAGTGTTACAAGTATAGTAACTTTTCCCCATGCCCCGTTAGACAAAATGGAGTATATTAAGATTAGTACTTTAACATTTTATACACTTTCCGTATAGTTGAGAAGTTATGAATTGTAAACTGTGAAACAACCTTTAGTATGCAGTCTCTAAGGTGGCCCCTGATGTTTCCTACTTTTTGATATTCATGCCCTTAAGTAATTCCTTTTCCTCAAATGTTGGCTAGACATAGTGACTCACTTCTAATAAATTGAGCATAGAAATATTAATGAGGTGTCACTTTCAAGATTAGGTTATGAAAGGACCATGGCTTCTATCATGGGTACTCTTTCTCACTTTCCCTTAGATTGTTCCCCTGGGGTAATCCAGCTACCAGGTTGTATTGAAGCCCTACCTAGTGGACCATATGACAAATGACTGAAAACTGACAATAATCATGTTAGTAAGCTGGAAGCAAACACCATCCCTGCCTCCCCCTAGGCAAGCCTTTGAATAAGACCATAACCTCTGCTGCTGGCTACACTGGGATCTCATGAACCTGAACCCGAGGCACCCAGCTAAGTCAAACCTAGATTTCTGATCTCCGGAAATAGTGAGATAATAAATATTGGTTGTTTTAAGCTGCTAAATTGGATTGATTTGCAATACAGCAATAGATAATCCATATACAACTGCACTGTAGTTGTCAGTGATTTGCAAAATACAAAGGACACATTTTAGTTCTTGTCATCCTGTGTCACTTTGCATAATGTCTGGGGAAATTAAAACCAAAACCATAACAAAACAAAAATCCAAACAAACAAACAAAAATCATGATAAACATTTATTCTTGGAATAATGTATTTAAATGTCTTTTAATCTCCACATCTTATTTTATAAAGAAATAAATTATTGCTGTTATGGCCAATGCTCAAGGTGAACCACTTGTCATATTCAAATTCTCAGCTCATCCTCCTAGGGGATACCATACCATCAAGTAATCACGCTCCTTGGTTTTTACCCAAAGGAGCTGAAAATTTCTTTTGACATAAACACCTACACAAGACTGTTTATAGCAGCTTTATTTATCACGGCCAAAACTCGGAAGCCACCAAGATGTTATTCAGTTGGTGAATACATAAACAAACTGTGGCACATCTACACAAGGAAATATTATTGTTAAAAGGAAATGAGCTACCAAGGCATGTAAAGACATGGAGAAACAATAAGTGCGTATTACTAAATGAAAGAGGCCAATCTGAAAAGGCTACATACTCTATGATTCCAATTATATGACATTCTGGAAAAGCAAAACTATGGGGCCAATAAAAATATCAGTGGTTTCCAGGGGTGGGGTGGGGCGAGATGAATAGGCAGAACAAAGAGGATGTTCAAGACAGTGAAAATATTCTGTGTGATACTATAATGGTGGTCATTCTGCATTATACATTTGTACAAACCCCAAGAGTAAACCCTAAGTTAAACTATGGACTTTAGGTGATTATTATGTGTCAATATAAGTTCATCCTTGGTTAAAAAAAAAAGTACAATTTTGGTGATTGATGTTGACAATGGGGGATCCTATTTAAGTGTAGGGGCAGAAGATACATGGGGAACCTTTGCATCTCCCTCCCAATTTTGTTGTAAATCTAAAACTCCTTTAAAAAAACAAAGCCTTATAAAAGAGGAATATATTTTAGAAATAATAATTAGACATGAAATTAAAGATGCTATTATACAACTCAAAAGGATAATTCTAAGTATAGTGGATATCCTAAAAAGTGTATAATGAAGACTATAAAATGCCCAAACTGATTCAAACTATTAAAATGTATAATACCAAAGTATTCAAAATGAAATGTCTACTAATCACTACAAAATAGCTGATAGATAATATTTATGTATAAATCAAGAGAGGTTTAGAATATTTCTGCAGAATGTCTAAGGACTGAATGAATAGCCAGATACTTAAAATTACTCTAAATTCCAGGAGAATAACTACAGTGAGTCTCTTTTTTAGATAGTTTTATTGAGGTACACTTGATATACAAAGAATTGCACATATTTAATGTGTACAATTTCATGAGTTTGGACAAATGCAAACACTGGCAATATCATCACCAAAATCAAGGTGATAAATACATCAATGCTTTCCAAAGTTTCCTTGCATGCTTTTGTTTTATTTTGTTTTTTGTGGTAAAAATATTTAACGTGAGATCAACCTTATTAACATATTTGGATGTGCACAACACTGCATTGTTAACTGTAGTCACTATGTGGTACAGCAGGGCTCTAGAATTTAATCTTCTAGCATAAGTGAATCTTTACAACCATTGAACAACAACTCCCCATTTCCTCTATTCTCTTTGCCCTTTACAACCACTATTGAATTATATGCTTCTGCAAGTTTGACTATTTTGGAAACCTCATATAAGTGGAATCATACAGTACTTGTCCTTCTGTGACTGACTTGTTTTACTTAGCATAATGTTCTCCAGGTTCATGCATGTCACATATAGTAGAATTCTATTCTTTTTCAGGGTTGAATAATATTCCATTATTATTGAATATATACCAAAACAAACTAGATATAGAAGGAAGATACCTCAAAATAATAAAAGCATATATGATAAGCTCAGAGCTAATATCACACTCAATGTTAAAAAAATAAAAAGTTTTCTTCAAAGATCCAGAAGAAGGCAAAGAGCCCATTCTCACCTACTTCTATCTGACATTGTACTGGAAGTTCTAGCCAAATAAATAAGGACGAAAAAGTAAAAGGGATACAATGAGAAAGGAAGAAGTAGAATTATCTCTGTTTGCAGATGACATGATCTTATAGGTAGAAAACCCTAGAGACTCCATAAGACAAAAACAAAACCAAATAAACAAATAAAAATCCTGTTAGAATGAAGAAACAGACTCAGTAAAATTGGCAGTTTTCAAAATCAACACACAAAAATCAGTTGTGTTCCTATACACTAACGATGAACAACCCAAAAAGGAAATTCAGAAAACAATCCTATTCACAATAGCATTGAAAAGAATAAAATACTTAGGAATAAACTTAAGCAAGGAGATATAATCACTGTGTACTAAAAACTACAAAACATTGATAAAACAAGATAAATTAAAGGAGACATGAATAATGGAAAGACATCCTGTACTCAAGGATTATAAGGCTTAATATTGTCAAAATGTCCATACTGCCCAAAGAAATCTACAAATTTAATGCTATGCTAGTCTAATCACAATTCCAATGGCACTTTTTCACAGAAATAGAAAAATATTATCTTAAAATTTTTATGAAACTACAAAATACCCAACATATATAAAAACAATCATGAGAAAAAAGAACAAAACTGAAGGCTTTATACTTCCTGATTTCAAAATATATTACAAAGCTACAGTAATTAAACAGTATGGTACTGGCATAAATATAGACATATAGACCAATAAAACAAGACAGAGAATTCAGAATTAAACCCATGCATATAAGGTCAATTGATCTTTCATGAGGGTGTCAATAGTAAGAATATGGGGAACTGAGTTTCTTCACCAAATAGTATTGGGAAAAGTAGATACGTACATGCAAAAAATGAAATTAGATACCTATGTTACTATACACAAAAACCAATTTAAAATGAACTAAGAACTTAGAGGTAAAACCTGAAAATGTAAAATTCCTAGAAGAAAACATGGGAAAAAGCTTTCTTGACACAGGTCTTGGCAAAAATTTCTTGAATATGACACAAAGCATAGACAATAAAAGCAAGAGTAGATTAGTGGGACTACATCAAACTATAAAAAAAAACTTCTGCACAGCAAAGGAGACAATCAATAGAATTAAAAGGCAACATATAGGATGCATGAAAATATTTGCAAACCATATATCTGATAAGGGGTTAATTTCCAAAATACATAAGTAACTCCTACAAGTCAATAGCAAAACAAAACAAAACAAAGACAATGAATAACCCAATTTTAAAAATGGGCAAAGGATTTGAGCAGACGTATCTCCAGAGAAGACATACCAATAGCCAACAGGTATATGAAAAGATGCTCAACATCATTAATTATCAGGGAAACGCAAATTAACACTATAGTGAGAGACCACCTCATACCTGTTAGGCTGGCTATTGTTGAAGAACAAAAGATAAAAAGTGTTGGCAAGGTTGTGGAGAAATTGGAATCCTTGTACACTGTTGGTAGGAATGTAAAATGGTGTAGCAACTAGGTAAAACAGTATGGAGGTCCCTCAGAAGATTAAAAATAGAACTACAATATGATCCAGAAATCCCACTTCAGGGTATCTATCCCAAAGAATTGAAATTATGATCTCAAAGAGATGTCTGTATTCTCATGTTCATTACAGCATTATTCACAATGGCCAAGATATGGAAACAACCTGAGTGTCCATTGATAGGCAAATGAATAAAAAGAATGAATAAAGAGCCTGTCTAATAAGATAAAAAATACCAGCAATTTGGAAAATAAAACTACTGAGTGTGTATGTATGTGTGTGTATATGATATTCTAGTGAGATAATTATAGGATTACTAAAAGAGGAAATTAGAAAAAACAGAGATATTATGATAAATGGAGATGAACTCAATGAGCATTGGATGTCTCTGACAATAAAGATCACTAAGTATATAAAAATAGAGTTACTAGGAATTAAATAATTTCAAGGAAACCAAGGTCTTTGGGACCCAGGATTTTTTAGAGTAGAAAGCATATTCTAAAGAGCCCAGTGTGCATTTAATGCTCAAATATTTTATTAGTATTTGTGTTTAACATAAATATTCACATGTACCTTTGAAACTTTAATCCTAAATATAATACCTTTATGTTCTATCACATTTTTAGGATAATATGATTAACACATGGGAGGAAATATATAAAATTATCCTAAAATAACAAAAGATATCAGACAAAACTTACTCTAAACACTAATTCTAACAAAACAAAAAACAAAACACATGCAACTATCAATCCTGAAGACATATAACATGTAGAATCACCTTTAAGAATTTGGACAACTGAGAGTCAATAGTCCATAAATAACCAGGTATTATCAACTTTGAATAATAATTATAATACATGAACTTTTGTTTACCTGTTATTTTATGAAAACTGGCATTCCCTATAGGAGTAAAAAACACTTGGGAGAAACTTTAAGAGATATGGTTCAAAATGTATTTAGAAATCTTTGACTAATAGTCTAAAGTTTTGCCTTTGCTATTCATGATATAATTCAATCACATAGAAAGAGTCAGTTTATTATTTAGAAAACAATGCACTCTTATCTAAATAAGATTAACAAAGGTCATAACTCATAGAATCTTAGTGTACATGGTAAATGATCTTGTGCCTTTCCATGTTATTTTTACTCAGTAATTGCTCTCTCTGGGAAAAAAAAAAAAAGACACTATCTTGGATAATTTTACAGTACAGTCTAATCAGCATTTCTATAGTTGCCAAAAAATCCCTAGAGTACTCTGCTTGAGCTCAAAAAAAGGTTATATATTGTACAAGTCTTATCCAATTTTCAGAAGGAGTAAGGAGGACTAAAAAAAAAAAAAAAAAAAACACACATTGAGATTTTTATTTCACACAGACACATATAAGCACACACACATAAACATATGGTATATATACACACAAACATATTACTTGAGTGTGTGTTACACAGTACCACCATTTATATATTAGCTTGAGAGAGAGAGAGAGAGAGAGAAATCATGTATTCGTTTCCCAGAAATAAATTTTATAATTAGGTCCATAAGGACAAACACAAATTTAAAACAAGAGACTTAATTCTTAATTCTCCATGTTAAAATTAAGGGGAGAGATTTTTATTTTTTTCCCAGTTTCCTTTTCTTGGAGCGTTTACTAGAGAAAACTTGTCATGCATATAACTATATATGTGAAATATATATATTTCATAGCTAGAACATATTTATTTATTTTAAAATCTCATAATGTCATAGATATAATCATAGATCTAGTTGATATAACAAAGGAATTGATTTTAAAACAATATCTCTTGTAGAATAGGTTATGGATTAAAAAAAATAAAAACCCAAATCATTTAACGTGTTTTTTAAAATACAGAAATTTATGTTTCACATTATTTAGTAAGTAAAACAGTCATTACATTCCTTAACCCGTATCTCTGCTTTTGTAAAAAACAATCATATTTAATAATTATGCTGCCCCAATACACTCATAGTAAATAACTTGGTTGTCATATACACAAGCTACAACAGAACAGCCCTGGTTATTGTTATGACAGTCATCAACTGTGGAAGGGTATTCTAGCTGAATTGTGTAGCAGTAAAGAATCACTGAAAAAAAATCCTTCACGGCAAAGCAAATTTTTTGTTTGGTTGACGGTTGAAGTAGGTAATGACTTGTAAAATGGCAATACAAAAACACCCCCAAGGACTTCTCTGGTGGCACAATGGTTAAGAATCCGCCTGCCAATTCAGGGGACACAGGTTCGATCCCTGGTCCAGGAAGATCCCAAATGCCGCGGAGCAACTAAGCCCGTGAGTCACAACTACTGAGTCCACGTGCCACAACTACTGAAGCCTGTGCACCTAGAGCCCGTGCTCCACAACAAAAGAAGCCACTGCAATGAGAAGCCCGCACACGATAACAAAGCGTAGCCCCTGCTCACTGCAACTAGAGAAAGCCTGCATGCAGCAACGAAGACCCAACCAGCCAAAAATAAATAAATAAATTTATTTTAAAAAAAACCTCCCCCCAAACCAACTACAGTGTCCACATTTGCACCACTATATACTGTGAGGAGATGGGATATAGTTTGGCGGAGGAGAAAACTACAATCAGCCAGCTGACCTAATGCCGTTAGGTAAGCTTTTTTCCTGCATCCATAATTTTGAGATGTATTTTGGTCTTTATAATAAACAAATATCACCAGGATGTGTTTAGCTCTGGTGGTGTTTTTATATAAAAATATGTTGAGATGCTTTAATCTGAGTTCTGAGTCTCTTTTTTCTAGTCATGAAAGTTTTCTTTTAAAATGTTTATTTTTTGTTGTTTTTATTTTTGAAGGGATATTTACATTCATAATTTTTCTCTCTGTCCTCTCCTACATATAAAATACCATTGGGCTTATTGTATAAAGATTTTTCTCTTTTCCCTCATTTTTATGTCATTGTTTTTATATTATTATTGGTTCTTTTGATTTTTACTGCTTTCAAGACTGATCTTAATTAAGCATTTTCAATTTTCTAGAACTCCTAATTTATTTCCTACATCTCCTTTTACACATCATCAGGGTGCCTGTTTTTTTAATTTTCTTTTTCTAAACTATTTGAACAACAATGTATCTATATCAGAAACTTCCAAGACTTCTCTACTTATTATACTGAAACTATTTTTGTTTCTATTATATTAAACATGATAATTAGTTTTCTAAAAAGAAAATTTGTTGCCTATAGTTGGCTTATCCTCAGATCTCTGGATATCTGTAAGATTATCTTCTCTTTTATTGCGGTAATGCTCCTAACTTTTCTGGTTTTGTAATACAAAAGGTTTTTTAAAACCTTCTAATCTCATTAATGATATGTAATTATTATTATGACTATTATGTTTTTATGTTTTTTAAATTTGTCTTTTCCGTTTATATCTTTCGCTTAAAGAAATTTCATGTTTATGTAGTAATATTGATTGATCATTTTATGTTTAATGTCCTTGTTTTTTTTTCATCTTCCCCTCTTCTAGTGCCATAAAATAATCTCATTTTCTTTTAAAGCATAAATAGCCTATGTCTTTAATCAATCTGGTAAACCTCCATGATGTCAATTTATCTACTTTTTACAAGGATGACCAGTGGTGCCAGCGCCTTTCATTTCCTAATGTATTTTAATCTGTAACTCCAATTTGGACCTATACCAAGTCCTCCAGTACACATTACACTGCTTCCTAAGGGCTCCACAAAGTCCACTGGATCTATTTTCCAAACCAACTGGATGTTGATATCTGTTTTATCAGCCCCTCCCCCATTGTCTTCCCTTAAGAGTTCTTGATTATTTATGAATATTCACTCTTCCACATGAAGTTTCGGATCAGTCTAGATTATTGACTCATTCAGTAAATGTTACTTCCCTGTGCCAGCATAATTTCAGGTACTAAGTATACAATAAACAAAACAGACAAAAATCCTCATCCTTACGGAGTGTACATTCTTATGAGAAAGAAAATGGGCAAGATATATGACAAAACTATACAGTATGTTATGCTGTGATAATGCTAAAGATGACGGATACAGAATGTTTATTAATCAGCTGTTTATGTGCTGATTAATCACCAAAATATCTCAGTAGCTTACAACAACAAATATTTAATTCTATGTTGCATTATATGAGAACTATGATTAAGCTACAACTACTAGGTTAGGCTCAATGCCCAGTGAATTTTCATTTCAGAATATGAGCTGAAAAGGCAGTCATTGGGAAGGCAAGATCAGGAACACAGAATGAAACCACTTAAAGGCATTTAAAGTGGCTATGGCATGTCTTCTCATATTCTGTTGGCAAAACAAAGTCATTGGCAAAGCACAGTTAAAGTAGCAGGGACATATATGCCACCTCCAGGAAAGCATGATAAGGGAGGGGAAAGAAATAATTGTGAACAAATAATACAGTCCGTTCACTGTCCACTCTCTAGACTCAAATAACTATGTGCCCCTTAGAGGTAAAATCCACTTACCTGCTCCCTGACACCCCCAAATCTCTTTAAAACATGGCACCAGTCTTAATTTCAAGACCTTTTGATATAATCATATACAATGTGGCTTTTCTTGTTCCAGAGACCACTGAATTAGAAGGACACATTATTTGCCCACCAAAAATTCAATATATAATTGGGGATGAATAAGGGCAAAATTGTTGAAATAAACACCCTGTTTAAAAGGGAAAATATGTCAGTGGCTCATAGCAATTCAGAAATTATTGTCTGCAATCATTATAAGCGTTTCTGTCCCTAAGGCTCTAAGGCTAATTTATTTGTTGAACCTTTTACATTTGCATTTTTAGCCCTAAAAGTCATGAAATTTCTAGTTTCTTCCTTTTCTCTTTCATGTCGATTAGAAAATACACGATTTTTTTTCTGAGCTGATCTCTTTCTTGTAGTATCTTATCAAATACAGCTAATAAAAACCAACTCATATTATAGACATTCTCTCTTAATATCTCTTCTCCTAAAGCCATGGCTTCATTAGGTACATTTTCTGCCTTCCAAGTTATCCTAGGAAAATATTTATCAAAGCAAAACACAGTCACCTTCTAGCATCCTATAAGCATTACTTCATACTTTGTTTTTCTTCAAACACAAATCCACGTAATTTGTTGTTGGTGGTGCCTTGGTCAAATTAACTGGTGAATCCTAAATTCAATGGGAAAATATCTTCTAATCACTGGAAAGCATGGCAGAGACAGGGAGAAAACAATTAAATCTACCAGGGAAGGTAAGAGAGACACAAAGTATTTGAGGATGAGAAGTCAGTAAAATACTATTCCAAACAGAATTCTCTGAGGAAGACAAATGAGAATGAATGTTGTATAATGACTGCAGCCTCTGACACAAACATCTTAAGCAGTTTTCCAATGAGGTTCTCTGAACAATGAATTCATTCTTTTTGTTTTAATGTATCTTTATATCATCTTCATTTTTAATGCAATTTAGCGTGTTAAAGATTACTAGAGCAACAGTTTTTCCCCCTTCTCATCAATTTTGAAGACAATTCTCTATTGTCATCTGTACTCTGCTTTTGTTGATGATAAGTTCATAGTGAGTTAAATGGTTTTCTCTTTGGTTTTGGAATTCTAAACTTCACCATAACACATCTAGGTGATAGTATTTTTCCACTCTGTTTGGAGCTTCTAATAATTGTTTATCTAAGGATTCATGTCTGTATTTATTCTTGAAAACTCTTAGTCTATTTTTTTGTTTTGAACACTGCCTCACCATTTTCTTTGGTGTCTTCATATGAAAGTCCTATGATTGTACATTGAAGCTTTTTTTCCTTTGGTACATATTTCTCTCTCTCTCTCTCTCTCTCTCTCTCTCTCTGTCTCTCTCTTTCTCTCTCTAATCTTCAGCTTCTCAGATGCATTCTGGTTAATTTTCTTCAAACATGTCTTCCAGTTTACTTACTCTGTATTCAGCTGTGTCCAATCTATTCCCCCAATGTCAATGTCTATGTTGCATCTTCTGTTGATTGATAAGTACAGTTTTTCCATTTTTCATTTCAGAGCAAGCCCTGGTTTCATGCCAGACACCTAACTCTAGTAACATCTCTAATAAATTCCTGTAATTATATACTTCCTCCTTTCTCCAGGGCTAACAAGCTAAGATGCTAGCTCCCAGTGCCTACATCCTGCCTTATACTCTCTCTGGGCTCTCACAACATCAGCTTGCAAATTTCCCACTTGAAGTGCAGATTCACTCACACTACTACAACCACATGAAAATATAAATTAAAATTTATTGAGGGAAAACTTATAATTACATCAGTAGCAGAATGCACATAATTCCCTAATCTCTTATTTTTCCAGAGTATGACATTTAGGCTTCACAGAACTCTACAACAGAGCTCCCGTAGAAAGGAACTCCCACCCCTATAATGTTCTCTATATTTTCAAGGTCAGGAGACAGAGAGCACTACAGCACCTAGGCAAATATGCAAGAGGGGAAGCTCCCTAGCTGAAGAGGTGGCTATATTGGAAAGAAGGAGCCTCTGAGTTCTATAGCTGGTGCCAGCTTATAGAGACTAGACTTGTCATATCAAACAAGTCTTCAAATTGGTTTTCCTCATTCCTCTAAATTTAAGCTCCTTTTTAATATTAGCTACTTAATTGCTGTCAAAATGTTGATTATGTATACACCTACATTTCTTTTTTTGTAAATATCATGAAGGTTGGTTCACTCTTGGCAGCTATAAGATATTTTCCATGGAAAAAAATTAGAAAGTGTGTAGAGACAATTTTTTCTATGAATGAAACGTCTGTTACACCAAATGTCTACTACAGAGTCTATAGCATTTTTGATGCCTTAAATTATTTTAAGATAGAATTTCTCCTTATCTGGGAAAGTTAAATATACTGGAACATTTATGATTTAAATGCCTGGTTGTGAAGCTTAGACTTGCTGAGCTATGAGGTGGTGCAATGTGTATTATTGAATTTTAGGTATCAAATTGTGTATAGTACATTAGTAGTGTCTTTTTTTTCCTTAGTTTGAATATATGTGAATAATTTCTAAGTGATATTCTACCTCATTAGCAAGTTTTAAAGATACCTTTAAATAGTGCTAATGTTAAGACTACATAATTTTATGTGACATAGAGATACAGATATTATTTCATATTTTTTTCTGAATACTCCATAATTTCATATGCCATATGTGATCCTTTTCAAATAATTTCTTAGACTCCATCATAAAATGTTAATGATTAGCTGAAGTACATTTAAGAAAGGAAGACTTGATGGGAATAATAAAAGAGAATTTGGTTCATTGAAGCTTGTCCCTTTTAATATACTCTTTTCCCAGGATAGTCTTGATTCTCATTGCTTTTTAAAAGACCTCGTACCTTTGCTTCAGTAGCTTTACCAGGTGAGCAAATAAGTCATTTCCTAAGATTAACCCCATGCCCTAGCCTATAAGAACTGTAATCAACTGATCATTACATTTATTCTGACTAGTTAATATTTTTATTACACGAATAATATTTACTTGGGAAAGTGACCACCTTTACACAAGATACATATTTATTTATAGATGATTCTGGGAGAAAGTTGATTGACACATAAGTGGTTAAGATACTGTAATATGATTTATCCTGGATGTCTGACATCATAGGGTTAACCAGAGAGTTTCAAAATCTCTACATTAAATTGTTTTATGCAGATATAGTATACATTGGAAATGCTACTTTCAAATTTAAAAAAAAGACACACAAGGAATCTGGGATTTCCCTGAATCTAAGACACTTGTATTGAATACTAATCATTAAGAATTATGTTAAGCTCTGCCTGCAATGTTTTTAATACATGAATAAAATAAAAGACTAATTCTACAGCTATTCAAATGCCACACATTAAAAGGACAACTGTCCTATATCAGAATATTCACTGTAATTGGGAATAATACCTTTAAAATTGCTTAACCTACATTCTGTGTTACCACGTGTCAACATGCAGCATTGCAAAGCTGATTCTCCTGTACAAATTTTTTTTCTTCAAAGTAATGATACAATGGGCCACTTTTTAACACTCACTCAATTTTAATCATAAGCATGACTCATAAAAAACTGAAAAAACTGTAAGCTTATAAATCCCAACTGAAAATCATTCCTACTTTTTTCAGCATTCTATGAAGAATTAGAAATTGATTTGTAAAGACTAACTAGTAATAATCAAATCATTTCTAAGAAATATATGCCCATGTCCATAAACACACATATCTATACAAAACAGAATAAGTAAAGAAAAAAAAAAAAATCAGCCTACAACTCTGTCATAGCATACAGCCAAATAGGTTAAAACAAATCATAAAATGATTGATGTGTTATAACCAGTTAGTTTCTAAATAGGCAATTTCAAATTATTCCAAAATATCCAACCTTAAAAGAATTCCACTAACTTATTTATTTATAGCTGTTATCTTGTCTGAAAGAATATTCTCTTCAGGTGTACGCATCTTGTTTAATAGAATGAATATATAATAAAATAATTTTTTCAATTGTTTTTATTTTGTATATTATCTCATAACATAGATAAATATATTTTGTCTTTAATAAGGTTGAATGAAAAGCTATTTATAATAGACCAATAACTTGCCTGTTTTACTATTAATTAGAGAATTCCAGCTCTCTTTCAAAATGTATACTTTCAATTTAGCCAGGTTAAATATCAAATTGGTATACTATTTATTTAAGTATCTTCCATGATATTTCAACTTAAACAAATGGAGTGGTCTTTCCGTTCTGGACTTGATGGAATTGTATATATCTGACTAACTCTCCCATCAAATACAACTATACAAGCTGCGCAATATACATAAAATGACTGCCATTGGAGAGAATTCAATGCAGCGAGGCTTGGATGAGGTATGGTCCTTGAGGGAAAGGAAGCATAACAAGATGAGTTTTACATTCTCAATGACTCAGGGCATTTTTTTAATATGCTGTGCTATGGAAAAGAGACCAAACAGAAATTACGTACTTTGTGAAACAGAGGTTGGGGTTAAAGGGCTGGCACAGTAGCTGAAATGAGAATAAAGGCACAAAGAAGAAACTTCAGAGAAATGAACCCCAAAATCTGAATGCAATTTTCCCTGTGATAATTATAGATATATGTACCACATTTGCATATGTGGAGACTCAAGGAAAGCAAAGCTGGAAGACAAAAGACCTAAGCAGACATTTCAGCAGGCATGAGGCACCAGGAATCAGAGTTCGTAAATGCTTGTGACTCCAGCTGATATTAGAGAAAAATTAGTTTTTAGGAGTAAGAGCTACTTCCCAGGAATAAGGGGAAAAAATGAAATTGACCAGTTATAACAAAGTCTAACTAATTTAGGTAATCATACTCTACATATCTGCAAGAAAAAAAACAACTCTCTGTGGAGGAAGATGACATAATCAGGAACTTCTACAATCGTTTATCCATAATGTTCAATCAATAATAATAAGATACGCTTAAAAATGGAAAATGACCAAAACCAAAAAGGAAACAAGCAGTAAAAAGACCCAGATATGATGTTGATTTAGGAATTATTAGGAAAGGATTTTGAAATAATTAAGATTAAGGCTTAAGAACATATAGAAAAAAGGTGAAAAATTGTAGCAAATACCAATAATGTATATTTAATAAGTCAAGGGATAACGATAGAGCTAAAATATGTCAATGCTGAAGCATAGAGTTAATAAATTTAATACACAAGTTTAATTGGAGAATAAACATGGTGGAAAAGATTAGTGAACTAGTATATAGGTCAATATAAAATAGCTAGATTAAAAAAGAGAGAGAAAAAAAATATATATATATATAGAAGAGTAGACTGATGGTGCATAGTTAAAAGACCAAACGTATACTTTTGCAGAACCAGTAGTTAAGAAGTGAGGAAATAAGATAGAAGAAATATTTGAGTAAATGCTGACCAAAATTCCCTGGAACTCAATAAAAGATAGCTTTAAAATGCCTTATAATTGAAAAGCAGATTCTTAAAAAAAGTAAATACCTCCTAGGTACAACATAGTTAAACTCCTGGAAAGTTAAGCAAAGAATATCTTAAAATAAGAAAGATCTGTTAAAGTAGAATAAACTATAGTAAAATGATAATAAGACTGAGACTGATTTTTTTAACAGACAAGATGGTGGTCAGCAGACATTACATCATTAATTATTGAAATAGAAAAAAATATCCTTAAAGCTGGAATTCCATTTCCATTGGAAATTACCCTTTTAAACATGTAGGAAAAAGAATGTCTATGAAAAAAACTAAAAAGGAAAAAAAAATCATTGATAGTAGACTAGCACTAAAGGAACAGAAAGGGATTTTTAAAGAAAATTTAGAATTTCCTTTAAAAACAATTAATGACTATAGAAGGAAAAATGGAAAATAAGGAAAGAATAAATAGCACCAGGAAGGATAAATTATAATTGACTTAAAACATGATTCTTTAACAAAACAAAACAAAACAAAATTACAATTTCACATAAGGCTTAATTTATAAGAGGACAAAAATAGCAAAAATCAAAGATTTTTGAAGTTTAAAGTTATTCCATTTTTCAAGTGATAAATTATATTTTAAGGTGGAATGAAATAAATTGAAATATCTAGAGCAAACATTAAAGAAAAATAGAAGAAAGTAAAATAAAAAATATTGATGGAGGATAAAATGAACAAAATTAAATACATGAATAATTCACAGAAAGTAAGAAAAGAGAGAAAAGAAACAAGTAGCAAGATGATAGACTTAAATAGAAATGTACCAGTAATTAATTATAAGTATAGTAAATAAAAATAAACAACAAAAATGTGAAACCAGATTACAACAAATCAATAAAAACTTAGTATCTTAAATAAAACTTTAAAAAAATAAGAACAATATAGTAAAAAAAGTAAAATGATGAAAAATATTATACCATCCAACTGTTAACCAAAAAAAGGAAAAAGAAAAATCTGGAATAGTTATATTAATATCAGGTAAATTAGACTTTAAGTTATACTGGGTCCGTTTGATGACTGATCTTTATAGAATTTGAACTGTATATAGAGTTCATGATGCATTTCATGGTGCTTTGTGAACGCAAGTCCTCATAGTACATCTTTTTTTTTTTCCTCCATGCGGTTTGCAAAGTTTCCCACTATATATCTACCCACTTGGTGAGTTATAATGCTTGTGGGAAAATTAAAGAATACTTTACCGCAAGCTACTCTTGTCATGGTGACACCAAATCATTCTGAAAGCAGCAATGTGTTTAGTGCAATATGAGTGCACAATAAAATATCTTTTAAACAAATCAGAGTGTGAGGTTCCGGGTGTGTACTGCCTCTGTTTCAAAACACTAAGAGCATCTCAACATGTGGCAGGATTGACAGTTGTCAGTCATTCTGCACAGACTGCTACAGACTGAAGACATGTACATCCCATTGGATATAATGAGTTCATTCAATGAGTGTACGTTTATTCTGTGTCCTTGACAGGTAAAACAATTGTTTTTCCTATGAACTGATGCTTCAGCAACTATCATCAACCAAAATAAATTAGGAATACACTTTTCTATATTCATCACCATTACAATTTTCTGTTGATTTCTAAAAATCAGTTTTAATGGACTTGTCAATTTAAAAATCAGTTTATGGAGAGAAGGAGGGAGAGAAAGAATGGGAGATATTATTTGTACCAAGATCAAGCATTTATTGAGCCCCTACTGTGTAGAGTTTGGGTTTTTCACTCTATTATAATAAGGGTTATAATATTAATATATACCTTTAAAATAGTGGTGGTAGAATCTATTTGAAAATAAGGTAGGTTGAAAATAAGGTTGGTGTTGTAAATTATAATAAAGTTTATATTCAGCTGAGTTCAACAGCACTTTTCTCATAATGAAATATGTGTATATGTATATTGTGTGGAATAAGGGATAAAATGAATACAAAAGTACACTGTAATTTTGTAAAATGACTTGAAATTTAATTATACTTCATGGCTTAATAATGTGGACTTATCTATGATTTATAATTTTCTTTCAAACATATTTTCTTCATGGAGCAAAAGCCACATAAAAGAACCAGGTCACATAATCTTATCCTTAGAATCGATATTTTAAAGTGGCTTTACCTAACGATGAATTAGTCCTGAATTTCTTTCACAATGGTCTTTTAACAATAGTAGTTTGACAGAGTATTTAAATTCGACTAATTTACTCATTCATTTAGTAATCACTTATCCAAGACTGGGCAACGATCTGAATATTTAAGGTTACAAAGACAAATCAAGCATCATTCTTACTTAGAGAGACTCACAGTAGGGGAGATATGCACCTATGGAAATAAATATAGCATAAACGTTCATGGGAAAGTGCTATGTAACAGGAAACGAGGGTTAATTAACTCTCTGCTAATTCTGCAACAGGGTTCAGAGAAACTTGTAAGTGGGCTTTTAAACAAAGGAATGTGAGTGTGGAAAATTCTGGGCTGATTTAAGGATGTGCAAACTGCTATGTTTTCGGAACAGGCAGTATCCATTGTGTACTGAGTGTACTGAGAGCGATGCTGAGAGATAAGGCTGGGGACGGCCTTTCATACTGACTTGTGGAGAGCCTTTATTGACATCCCACGCTGTCTACTTCGTTACAGTTTTTAAACAGCATGTGTAAGAAGGACAGCTCCCCTACAGGACTTTTATGATAATTAATGGTTATTCTATAAAATGCCATCCACAGTTTCTGCCACATTAGAAATACTCATATATGTTTCTTTCCCTTTCTGAGGGTGTCATAAACACCATTTCATTCTGAGCTCACAGAACTGACACTCTCTCCCCTTGAATTGCCTGATAGTTTGTGCTCTGTATTCACAAGGTTCATATTCTACTTTGAGATCAGACTTTATTATATTAGCCGTACCCTGTGGTTGGATGGCGTGTTTGTGTGTGTGTGTATGTGAAAAGTGTTCATTCCTAACCTGCAGGATTTTTTTTAAATTTCAGTCACAAAGCGCGCATTTTTGACTATTTTGCAAGAGTAGAATGCCCATATCAAAATGTATCATGAATATCTCCATGAATTCCTTAGTGATACATAACTACTTCAGCAAATGCAGGATATCATTCCTTAGTACCACCATCTCATTTTTAGTATTTAACTGTGATGCCAACTGAAATGGATATCTAACACAATGACAGTTATCTACCAGGTTCAGGAGACCACAGATGGAGTGATTTCTTTAGTCTTGTGTATAAAAGGAAGACCATACAAAACAAAATATTCCCATTTAAGGTAATAGTAACATGGTATTATATGTTCAAGTATAGTTGACCCTCGAACAACATGGGGGTTAGGAGCGTCCAACGTCTCTGCTGTCCAAAAATGTGTATAACTTATAGTCGGCCCTTTGCATCCAGGTTCCTCAGTATCTGCAGATACAACCAACCACAGATCTGATCATGTAGTCCTGTAGTACCTACTGAGAAAAATCCATGTAAAAGTGGACCCTTGCAGCTCAAATCTGTGTTGTTCAAGGGTCAACTGTACTTCAATCTGTTTTACATAAATGAATAGTGATAAGTGCAAATCAGAAGAAACAGGTACGTACTTTGAGGAAACCGTGGGGGGTTGTCATTGACATCTGTCAGGGTGATGTTGACCGTGGTGGATCCCGACAGCCCTCCAACTTGCCCAGCCATGTCTTTGGCTTGAATGACCACTGAGTAATGTTCTCTGGCTTCTCTGTCCATATTATGTAAGGCAGTTCTAATAACTCCTGTAATACATATTTTAAACAAAACAGTATGGATTATACATTAAATGAGAAGCAACATAGGTATCTCTCTCTTTTTTCTTTTAAGAAAAGTAGTTTTAACTGAAATGCTTTTGAGAGAAAACCAGGCTTCTGAGACAAACAGTACCTTGACAATGTTATTAAAACTGTCTCACCGAAATATTTATTTATAACCATGTATCCCAAACCAATCTATTAGAGGCAAATGAAGATACCCATCTCTTGGCGGTCCTCGGGGTCACTGGCCTCTAGAGTGCGGCCCTGCAGTCCCTGCTCTTTCCTTCTGCTGGTGGCCTGAATATTTCACAACTCATTCTCCTCACAAGTGTCAGCTGAGATGTTTTGAGCAGAGGTTAATTTTCCTCCTTACAGAACAAGTTACATAGTTTTCTGACAGGGTTGTCAAAGTTTGATGATGAAAAACATTGGCGGAGTGTAGACACTTGAACAAAGATTACAGGCAGGAGGCATTTTAACATTTATCAAGACTAAGAAACTGACTTTTTGTCAGGAAATAACAACTACAATAAGAACTAGATCTAAGTACACTAGCAAAATAAAGTCATGAGATTGGTTCTAAAACTTGCATGTAAAAGTCACATTCTTTGTCTTGTAGTACCAAAAAAGACATTTAATGCACTTTCTCATTAATTAATACTGGATTCAATAAAGAGATACAAAATGTTATATATCCATATGTAGTTATGTGTAGGTAAACACACACACGCACACATAAATTAGATAGCTTTGTCAATAAAGCCTTAAATTTAGAAACTGAAACACATTTTCTAGCAGGTCAAGTTTATGCAAGGACTATCAAACATGTCTTAAAATAAAAACTTGTCCTCATATACATGAGCCATATTAAACATAAGCATATAAATAGATAAGCATACATGTATTTATATTTGTTTTATATTCATATAAATATACAATATAAATATATTTGCTACTCCAAACATAGGTCACCATTTAACAACCACCTTTTTACTTTTCTTCAAAATAGTTGGATCATGTCACTTTTGAGAAAGACACCAATGGCTTCAATCAAACTCACACTTAATTAGTTAGCAGCACAATTCACGGGACAGTGCCATTTATAATGACTGCCAACTATAGAGCTTGACAAACACTTTTGCAGACAATACGTTAATATAATGGGAGAAAATGGGTTTGTATATCCAAGTTGAAAAGATAGTCTTTTAAAAGTGGAAAGGATTAGTCGATCAGTTGTTTTGAATATAGAACACTTAACCACGTCTTTTTTTTTTTTTTTTAAAGAAATTCACGTTCTTTTATTTATTTATTTATTTATTTATTTATTTATTTATGACTGTGTTGAGTCTTCGTTTCTGTGCGAGGGCTTTCTCTAGTTGCGGCAAGTGGGGACCACTCTTCATCGCGGTGCGCGGGCCTCTCACCATCGCCGCCTCTCTCGTTGCAGAGCACAGGCTCCAGACGCGCAGGCTCAGTAATTGTGGCTCACGGGCCCAGTTGCTCCGTGGCATGTGGGATCTTCCCAGACCAGGGCTCGAACCCGTGTCCCCTGCATTGGCAGGCAGATTCTCAACCACTGCGCCACCAGGGAAGCCCTAACCACTTCTTTTTTATTTTCACCGAATTGATTGCATATGCAATGCTCTGAGAGGAGAGCCACAGGCCCCAGGAAAAGAGATCTCCCTACTTTCAAAACTTGTGAACATATAATTGAGGGAATTTAGGAGAACTTTCCTGAAGCTAAATAGGAATGAAAATTATTCTTATCAAAAGAAATTATAATAACATGATAATAAATGATTCATCTAATTCATGCATATGAAAAAGCCTCAAGCATCGTGATTAAATAGAACGTTTTATCACATATGATAATTATATAAGAAAAAATTAAATTGATGCAGAAAGGAACAAGTTAAGAATTTATGAAAATATTTAATGAAAGAATGTATACTCTGATATTTGGGGGAAAAAAAGATGCCATTCTAAAAAGAATACACTAGAAATGGGACTTGCCTCTGATATGTAGAAGTATGAGATTACTGTCCAGGATGTTTTACAATGAAATCATTACAGTGATATTTGCAGAATATACATATGTGAAAATAAAATCTGTCGTTAAAAAAGTGAATGATAGATATTTTTATGCAATTTGAATGTTATTCATTTCAGAGGATCAGAGAAGAGGAATTAGCACAACCCCTGTTTTACAGCATGGACTTTAATAATTTCATTGCAATTGCCATTATCTCCCTTCTTTTATAATACTGCTACTCTGACATGAAATGGGAAGAAATTTGTCAGCTAAACTTGCTTATGGAAAGAAAAGAGCATATCCAGAATTGACACATCTTTCTCAGAAACGATTGTTTAAGGGTTCATTTAAACTCTCGGTTCTCTTGAGAACGGCTCAGTTGCATGTGCTTACCTATGACCTCCCCTGAGGGCACATAGGTAACTGGGGAATGTTCAGGCAAATTGCCATAGCAACATGATCCCTGTATACAATAACCTTATTCAAACATGTGGCCCAGATGCTTGTAAGCAGGGTAGTCTAGAACACAGCTGATGCACAATAACACATTTTTTCCTTTTAAGTAGACTTTATTTTCTACAGCAATTTGGTCCATAGTAAAATTAAGAAAGTAGACAGTTACCATGTACCCTTTTCCTGCTGACACACACAGCCTCCCCAGCTAGCACCATTCTGTATTAAAATGATGCATTTGTTACAGGTGAAGGGCCTACATTGACACGTTATCACTCAAAGTACGTAATTTACATTAGGGATCACTCGGTGTTGTACATTCTATGGGTTTGGACACATGTATAATGATATGTATCCATCATTGTAGTATTGTACAGAATAATTTAACTGCCCTAAAAATCCTCTCTGTTCCACCTATTCACCCTCCCTCCCCTCAACTTTGGCAACCACTGATCTTTTTACTGTTTCCACATTTTGCCTTTTCCAAAAAGTCATATAACTGGATTCATACAGTGTGCAATTTTTTTCAGATTGGCTTCTTCAATTACTAAAAGGCATTTAAGGATCCTCCACATCTTACCATGGCTTGATAGCTCATTTCTTTTTAGTGCTGAATAATATTCCTCTATTTGGATGTGCCACTGTTTATTCATTCACCTACAGAAGGACATCTTGGTTGCTTTCAAGGTTTGGTGATTATGAATAAAACTTCTATAAACATCTGTGTGCAGGTTTTTGTGTGGACATATGTTTTCAGCTCCTTGAAGTAAATATCAAGGAGTGTGATTGCTGGATCTTATGTTAGGAGTCTGTTTAGTTTTGTAAGAAACTGCTAAATTGTCTTCCAAAGTGGCTGTACCATTTTGCATCCCCACCAACAATGAATGAATTTCTGTTGCTTCACATTTTTGCCAGGTTTTGGTGTTGTCAGTGTTCAGACTATCACCATTGTATTAGGTGTGTAATGGTATCTCCCTGATGTTTTAATTTGCATTTCCTTAATGGCACATAATGATGAAAATTGTTTCATATGTTTATGTCCATATGTATGTCTTCTTTGGTGAGGTGTCTGTTAAGGTCTTTTGTCCATTTTTAAAAATCAGGTTATTTGTTTTCTTACTGTTGAGTTTCAAGAGTTACTTGTATATTTTAGATAACAGTCCCCTATTAATAAGTCTTTTGCAAATATTGTCTCTCAGGCTATTACTTGTCTTCTCATTCTCTTGACAGTGTCTTTCACAGTTTAGAAGTTTTTAATTATTTTGAAATCCATATTATAAATTATTTCTTTCATCACTCACAACTTTGGTGTTATACCTAAAGTCACAGCCTAAGATACCTAATGTCATCTAGATTTTCTTCTATGTTACCTTCTAGGAATTTTATAGCTTTATATTTAGGTCTGTGATCCATTTTGAGTTACTTTTACCTAAGAGTGTAATATCTGTGTCATTTTTTTGGCATGTGGTTGTCAATTTGTTCCAGCACCATTTGTGGAAATAACAAATGTTTCTCCATTGTATTATATTGACTTCTTTGTCAAAGGTCAGTTGGCTACATGCATGAGAAACAATTGCTGGGCTCTCTAATCTGTTCCATTGGTATATTTGTCTATTCTTTCATCAATACTACACTGCCTTGATTACTATAGCTTTACAGTAAATCTTGAAGTAGGGTACTGTCAGTCTTCCTAATTTGTTCTTCTCCTTTAATATTGTGTTGGCTATTCTGGGTCTTCTGCCTCTACATACAAACTTTAAAACAAGTTTTTCAATGCCTACAAAATAACTTTTTGGGATTTTTGATTGGTATTCCATTGATAAAGTTGAGAAGAACTGACAATATTGAGTTTTACCTATCCATGGACATAAAATATATCTCCATTTATTTAACAATACCTCTTATTTGTTTCTTTCATGAGAGTTTTGTAGTTTTCCTCATATCAGTTTCATACCTTTTTTGTTAGATTATACCCAAGTATTTCTTTTAGGGGAAGCTAACCTAAATCATATTGTGTTTTTAAATCAAAGTCTACTTGTTCATTGCTGGCATATAGGAAAGAGATTGACTTTTATATATTAACCTTGTATCCTGAAAGTTGCTCTCTCAAGACTGCAGCCTTGAAAATAACCCCCACTGTGGGAAATGTGGGCAGAACGCACATTCCAAGGTCAGAGAAGGGGATGCAGAGCCTCTGATTGTCTGGGTCCAGCTTGCTGGTCAACTGGCATTCACATCCTCTGGATGACCTCCCCCAATAGCCATAACAACTACGACAGGTGATTCCAGTGTAAGTGGGTCAAAACTATGTTTTGAAAAGCCACAATTAGAAAGGCGAAGTTCTGCCATTATGTATTCATACATTTCTTCACTTTTTATTGCCATCTTGTCATGTCAATAAAAGCATGTATGAGGATATACACATGCGCACAGACAACAAACAATATGCAATAGTAATATACATTTTTCAAAATTGTGAAGCCTAAACTCATGTACAAGACTAGGATAAACTATATTTACATAGTCCAAATAAAAATTGATGTTTTGTTTTTTTGTTTGGCTTTTCTGCCATGTACCCACGGACCCAGTAGTTGTAATATAACTTATTTTTGCCTTCCAAATAAACATAATAAGGACTTACCACATGGCCTTTTTATTAAGTAAGTTTGTGAAGAAAACAACTCAGAGCAGCTGAATTAATCACCATAAATTATTGCATTGTTTGTTTGTTTAAAAACAAAGAAAACTCTCCTCTTTTCAGTAAATGCTAGGTAACTGGTAATGGCATATTCTGAATGTTTGATATCTTCACTAGCAATGTTTACTTCAAAAATTTTAACAGGAATTTTTCCTCTTATCTCCTGTGATGCTGGGTTGAATCAACAGGATGTGCTTACCCTTGTATCATTTTGTTTTGTTTCTTATTACTTTCCCTTTAAACAATTGTAGGTGCCCCACTGCCTGCAAATTACCTTCTGACTACTGCTTCCCAATCACGTTGCTGTGTAGGGGCCTGTAAATGGGAATGACTCTCTGTTCAATACAAGCTCATAACATTGAAACTCGTCTGTGGTCATAAACATTACTCAGTGAACCTGACTCACTAACCCACTTTGTGTTTTTGTTTCCTGGCTGATGATATTCATATAGAGCAATAGACCCTCCAAAATTTTTTCTTGTACTTTACCCACTAAAAAGTATTTAAGATGGAAATATACAAATCTAGTTGATTAGATAATACCACAGAAGACTTCAAAATAAAACCCCTAAAAGTTTGGAACAAATAAACAAGCATGACATTCAAATTCCTACAAAAACCTTCAAGGTACATATATGCATTTATAAGAGGAACTGGTAAATTTTCTTCCAGGTTTTAACTACACATACTTATTTTGGCTCAGTTGCTTGTTTTGCCTCTGAATTTGTTCAATCGTTCATTCATTCATTTAAAATCTATTATGTCACTTTGTAATGTCTATTAAAATGTATTGGAGCCCTAGTGTTTCTCTAATGGGGCACAAGGGTCATTTAACAAAATCACATGAAGTGACAATTATCATGCAACTCCAAGGGCACTATTTTAGACCTACTGAATCAGAATCTGGGCAAGTGGGCCCAGCATCAATCAGTATTTGTGACAAGCCCCTTCTGTGATTCTCATGAGCAGTCCAATTTGAGATATCCACTCCACCTACAGTTGAGAACATATGATATCTGGCCTCAAGGTGCTCATATTTCATTGGAGGATCTGCTCATTTAAAATAATTAATATGAACACTGAGAGGTTTATAAATGTTTAGAAGTTTCAGTTTCTACACAATGACACTTAATATCTTGGCAGTAATAATTCATCTTTCCAACTACCTAATTGTGATGATCTAGGTACCTGAGAGATTTTTTATGTTATATATTAAATTGCTATTTGTTTCAACATTTAGTATATTATATGCTACTTCTATTCAACTACACATTATGAATTTTCCCTACTAACTTTGTAAAGATAATGTGGCTTCCATAAATTCCTGTCTACACTGAAATAAAAAACATTTAGACATTGAATCTATATGTATGTAACATTACCACAGTTTCAGAAACCTTTTTTCTTCATTTGTCACCAATCCAATGTATATTGAATGTGTCTCTGCTCTGTTTAAAATGTGGAATACAAAGACATATAGGATAGAGCTTATGACTTTAGAAGGTCATGATTAGAGTGTTTACAGACAGGGAAATGAATATGCAAATATGGAAAGTTAAGTAATACTACAAATAGATTTTATTAAATGGAAGACAAAACACAGACTTTGAAGGTTTTAGTTATCGAAAAGGATGAGCATGACCAAGGAGTACTTTATGGGACAATGACAAGTTTGTAGGATATGGAAAGATAGATGGAGAAGTAGAGAATCCATGGAAAGGGGATCTGACATGAACAAAGGTGTGGATATAGAATGTGCACGGCTGTATCGACAACATTGGCTTCATTGGAAAACAACTGTAGGAGAATAACAGAGATTAGGTACTCATTAATACTCTCAGAATATTTCTAGGTTTTGTTCCTCAAGTGACTGAAAGTTTGAATAGCTCCACTGATGCCCCTGTGGAAAGTCAAGACTGACTACACTTCACTACTGGTCAGTTGTTACAGGCTGTGGTTGGGCAGATGCATGATTATCTCTACGGATAAATTTAGCACATTTCAGACTCTAAAGCTTCAGTGGATAACTGATTAAACTTCAGAATTTTATTTATATTTTCACTATACCATATATTTTATTTTTAAAGAAAAAATATAAGATATATGAAACACTGGCATCCCAGAATAAAAAAAAAAAATTAACTTCAAGCTATGACTCATGGAATTAACAATCCTAAATTCATGAATGTAGACATTTTTATGATTTAGTGGGAAGATTCAATTTTTCCTCCTCTACATTTTTTTCTTCCTACCATTAAAATGGACGGTGAAGCGTTTTATTTCTGGTGAGCAGAAAAGGGTGGTGAGTTCACAGGTTTTGAGTATGGGCTGTGACCTAGGCACTCTCTTCAGGTATATAGCTCATATTTTTTCCCCATATTCTTCATGAGAGAGAAAGCTCAACGTTTAAATAACTTTGTCCAGATCAGAAATTTGCAGAAGCTGAAATATTAGCCAGGATTTCCTGACAGTAAAATCAGAATGCCACAGTGTCATTAGTTCAAGTAATGAAGTCCTTGACCTTGTAGACCCTTAGGAGAGGCTTGTACTATTGTGAAAGAGAGAGACAGGGAGGGCTGTGTTTGTGGAGGGAGAGAGAGACAGAGGGAGGAGAAGAGGAGGTGGAAAGAGGAACAGTATCATAAAAAAAATGGGCATTACCTTCTCTACGGATTTGGGGACATAGATCAGACAGTTTCAAAGAGAATGTAGTTGTGTTTATGCATCAATAAATATGCTTCTGACCTAGAAGATTTTATTTCAATATGTTTCTCCATTTTGCATTATGCTTACTGTTTATATCTGTTCTTAAGGTTTCAATGTGATCTACAACTTCCAAAGACCAGTCTTTCTAGTCAATATATTTAATAACCACACTGATAAAATCATAGGTTTGCCAGGGCATTTGTGAAGGCCAAATACTCTATAGACTTGCAGGCTTTCAGCTTAACTACTCCAGTCAGCAAGAATGTACGGAGACAGCACTGTGGGGAGAAAAATAAATAATAAACTTCAAAAAAGGCTTTTACCTGGGTGATGAAATTCCAATGGTGACGATGATGATGATGATAGAACTCTGACAGTTATTAAGTATTTGTTAATCGTAATGAGGAATATTTATGTTAAATCACTAAATCCTCACGCTAAGTCCTCACATCAACTGACTATGGATGCTATTCATATTATCCCCTTTTTTTATCAAAGAGGGATTGCAAGAACAGAAAGGTTAAGAAAAGTGCCCAAGGGCAGATAGGTATCATACAGTCAGTATTTAATCCATGCAATTAGAATTCACAGCCTGCTGTCACAATCACTACCTTCTGAGCTTCTGATTCCTTGTGAGTCAATCGAGGAAAATACTGCAAAAGAGCCTGAAGTAGATTTTGGGAGAATGTCTGCATCTTAGTAATGTGGTATCAGAAGAAATCTCTGTTTCTCTTGGCCAGTTTGGGTCCTAATAGCACTGGCATCAAAGTTCTGATTATAATCAAGGAGATTTCAGGAAAACGGTGGATACAGTGGGTAACCAAATGATCTGACTCCAAAAGATGAGGTTTCAGCCTTTTGTTCAACAGGAGAAAGAGTAAGAAACTTAGAAACCTAAGATTCATCTTGCTGCAAGTGGCCATTAGATGGTCACGGTCTTTTTGCAGGGTATGAAATACCAGTACCATTAACTGTGGCTGGCCTATGATTGCTTTGACCAATACAGTGCAGTGAAAGTGATAGTATGGCGATTTCTGCCCTGGACTTAAGAGGATTGGGAGCTTCTACCTTGGTATGTATGAACTCTGAGCCTTCAGATAAGTAGTCTAACTACCCTGCTAGAGACCACATAGAGAGGCCGTGAGATGGAAAGGGCTAGGGATGCATCTGAGCCCAGTTCCCCAGCTCTTCCCACTGAAGCACTAGGCATATGAGTGAACTCATCTTTGAATGAGTGCAGGTGCCAGCTGAATGCTACCAAGTAACACAGTCAGTGTCGCATGGATCAAGAAATTCCCCAGATAACTCCTGCTCAACTTCTTTACTTCCAAAATCACTGTTGCTTTGAAAGCTCTGAGTTGGGGTAGTTTGCAATGGCATTCAAATTTGGAATACACACACAGACACACACATAGAAATTTGCAAACATACATATATACATATACCTATGCATACACATACACACATATATACACACATATACATACATACATACACACATATGTACAAACACACACACGTATATTCCTCACAGGGAAATAAATGATGGTTGGCTTTCTAGATCTACCCTTAACACCATTAAGCCAAGACTAGGTATTCCCTAATACTATATTCTCTTCTCTCTCCCTTACCCTCTCCCTTTCCCTCTCCTTCCTTCCCCTCCTTCTCTTCCTCTCACCCCACCCTTCTCTCCAGAGCTGGAGTGCATGTACACACACTATACAGAAAAGCCTATGTCTAAAGTACTACAGTTATGGTACATGTATACGTATTTCATGAGTTCAGGTAAACATAGTATTTGGAAGATAAAGAGAAGAGGGAAAATAAAATTGACCTTCATATAACTGATGTGTAATGAACACAGGGAATAAAACTTCCTGTAAACACTGAAATTATTAAGATTAGTATCATCTGGTAATTTGTACTCTGTGGGAGTAATAAAATTATATGTGATATTTTTAATTAAGAGAATTATTTATAAATGTAATTTCAAATTTTTATAATATCAGATAAAGTATTTTATTACAAGATACTGAATCCAGATATACTCTAACTTAAATATAAATGTATTGTCTTGGAAAATAATAATGAAATAATAAGAAAGAAATTTAGAAATCTAGAAGTAGTCAAGTATAATTTTCCCAAAATAGCTTATTCATGTGGTTTATTAAAAATTTAGGGGCTAAAAATACAAACACAAAAAAGGAATACTAAGTTTATTATGTAGATATTCTTGTTTAAATATTGATATATTTTTCTATTACTATGTTTATTTTTTTCTACAATTTATTTTTTTCTCTTTAGTTTTTTTCATATGATGGTTAAAATGAATTTAAAAAGGTAAAATAGGATATTTTGGGTCACAGATGCTATTTAAGAAATGGTACTTAACATGATTATATCAAAAAACTTTGGAATATTTGTTTTTGAGACAACTACACTTAAAGGCATTTAATTAAGGAAAATACTAAAACATTGCTTTATAAAATACACATATACAAATGACCAACCTAAATGTCCATCGACAGATGAATGGATAAAGAAGATGTGGTACATATATACAATGGAATACTACTCAGCCATAAAGAGGAATGAAACTGAGTTATTTGTAGTGAGGTGGATGGACCTAGAGTCTGTCATACAGAGTTAAGTAAGTCAGAAAGAGAAAAACAAATATCATATGCTAACTCATATATATGAAAACTAAAAACGTGGTACTGATGAACCTAGTGGCAGGGCAGGAATAAAGACGCAGATGTAGAGAACAGACTTGAGGACACAGAGGGGGAAGGGGAAGCTGTGATGAAGTGAGACACTGGCATATATACACTGCCAAATGTAAAATGGATGGCTAGTGGGAAGCAGCCACATAGCACAGGGAGATCAGCTCGGTGCTTTGTGACCACCTAGAGGGGTGGGATAGGGAGGGTGGGAGAGAGGCTCGGGAGAGAGGGGATATAGGGATATATGTGTGCATGTGGCTGATTCACTTTGTTGTACAGCAGAAACTGATACAACATTATGAAGCAATTATACTCCAGTAAAGATGTGGGAAAAAAAAAGAATCTGGACAGCTGGTTAGTAAATATAGCCATTGCTAATAATTAAATTATATAAATTTACAATTCAACATCATATCTTTAAAAGTATCTGAAAACATCTCTTTCTAAGTGAATTACTACGTTTTACTATTATATATACTCTTGTTATTTGTTTATTTTATCTGTGTGGTAGAAATACTACAGAATTATGTACTACTGCTCATCCTTTGCCAACTATATGTTCAGTGGTGTCATCTTGGTAACTTGAAAATCATGGGCAGTGGAAATATTTTTATTATGAAAGTCAGCAAATGCTGACTAAATCAAGGCTTAATCTATTTAGTTAGTGATTGTCTGGACTTGCAAAAGTAAAGGAGAAAGCATAAATAAAGCATAAATAAAGCACTCGTGTGTAGCTATTACATGCAAATAACACAAAAATTTGAAGAAATACTATTCTAACTAATGAAACCTATTGTTCAACTTAGCAGAAAAAAAAGTGGCTTATATAATTGATGAAAAACTGAAGTTTTTACAAACATCTTTTATCTACAGGCTAATGTAAACAAAAGTATCAACCAACACCCAAGCTGGAACTAAACTCATTTGTCAATGACCTGAGCAACTTCTTTGCTGAATCAGATAGTAATCAAGCATTTATTTGCAGTAGGATTTAGTCAATATTCATTGGATTGCAACAATAGGTTGTATGTGGATGCAATCGTTTGGCAAAAATCAATGCAAGCATTCTGTAAGAATCAATAGGCTATGTGGAATTTATAATAAGGAGTAATGTATGCATTATAATTGTTTGTAAATGGGGTGCTACGTATCTTTTTTTAATCAGTGAAATTTGCTTATTTACATGCTTACATATTTTTGGTTGTTAAATATTTACTAGCACACCACTGACGACTAGCGTTAAATAGACTTGACAGAGTTCCAGGCAAAGAGTCACAAGTGCAAATGTTCTAATGTGGCTGCTTTCTGGCTTGTTGGAGGGAAACCTCTGAGGCCAGCATCTCTAAAGCAAAAAGAAGAAGAAGAAGAGGAGATGAGATCAGAATGACATTATAGGCCAGATCATTTACAGGCACGTGCATTATTGTAGTGCTTTTGACTTCGGCCATAAAAGAGATGAGAAGACATGGGCAGGTTTTGAGCAAAGGGGTGATGTGATCTGACATATTTTCACATGGCTGTCCAGTGGTTAGGACTCCACATTCTCATTGCCAAGGGCCTGGGTTCAATCCCTGGTCAGGAAACTAACATCCCACAAGCTGCGTGCCGCGGCTGAAAAACAAAAAACATGTGCTTTGGCTGCTGTGTTGGGAATAGACTAGGTGGAACAGGGTGGAATTAAGGAGATAGGTAAAGAGATAATTACAATAAAGTTTGTTAAAACAGAAGTGAGGAGATGTCTTGAAGGTAATGTTTGCTGATGAAATAGATGTGTTGTATCAAAGAAAAATAGAAACAGAGTGTGATCCAAGGTTTTTGGATGGAGACATAGAAAACTGTTAGAAAAACTGTTTGTGGGGAGGTGGGTGGAGTTTCAGAAAGTGGTTTTGGACGTACTCTGTCATATGTGTCTTCAACCCCCCGGGGCAGAGATGTTCAGTTGGCATACAGTATGCTGGTGTTTAGAGAAGCAGTTCAGACTCTCATTATAATGTGATCAACATAAAAAGAATATCTTAGTATCTCATTAAGACTGATGAGATTAGCAAAGGAATGAGTGTATAAAAGAGGCTCAAATACTGAACACTGTCACATGCCAGTGAGTTTAGGAGAAAAGGTAGAAGCAACACAAAAGCAATGATACTTGAGACAGGGAGAAAACCAAGAGGGTGTGGCATCCTGGAAAAAGTATTTCAAGGAAGAGAAATGGATCCAGCGTGACAAATGCTGTTGCTAAGTCAAGTACGATGTCAGGGACATCATAACAGGGAATGTGGCGGCCAGATCGAACCTTAACAGTAGATATGAAATGAAGAAAAGGATATGTGAGGCATTTTGAAGGACATTTTTAAGGACAAGATGACTGATTGGAAGTAGGGTGTGAGGGAAAGGAAGTGATTCAGATGACACTCGGGCAGGCATGTGGCTTAAGAACTTGGTCAGCGGGGAATCCCTCTACAAGATTAAGAGTATAAGACAAAGATCAGTGAAGAGCGTGTTAATTCACAGCTATGTTGACTTTTATGTGCTTAAGAACTATCTATGTGAAATAGACTGATGAGTAGTTGAACACATGGCGTTTGTAGAAAGGTCTGGGTTAGTGAGTCAGGATAATAATGATACTTATAAAGAGACGGATGGATATAAACTCACTCTTGCCCAACATAATGAAGAGAGTGCCACTTATTGTAATTAATTACCTAAATTGCTCTCTACTGAATCTTTATTCCTTGTATCCTGTACTAAAAAATTACCAATCAGGACAGAAAAGATTTACTTAAAAAAAAAAGGCAAATGAATTCAAATCAATGTATCTAATCTTAGTGAATGTCAAACAATAAATGACTATTTTGACTGAAAATATCATTACTTTGTTCCTTCTATAAAATGACTACTGGATGGACAGAATTACCTAAATTAGTCCTTTATGTTAGCAAGGTATAATTCAAGTGTAGTCAGAAAGTACTATAACAGCTTGACTACACTGAACTTTCCTCAACCAAATTTGAAGGATTTTTCTTGCACAATATAAAGATCATTCAGAGATACTTAGAAAAGTACACAACGTGACCCCAAAGGTGGAAGAAAAATGATTTGTAGAAAAAAATAATTTAAGAAGTGGGGAGTAGATTTTTTTTTTTCAGTCACTAATTTAAACTGTCTATCCATAGCCTCCTTCTGCCACTTATTAATTAGTTATCAGTGTGGCCCTTCCTTTGTCAAGCTATGTCCTACAAGATATCTGGCAACTAGAACTAATATAATATATAAAACCTGCCCTGTTGTAGCTTTATATTTTTAATGTCGTTTCTAAATTCCCTAAAGTAGCATATAGGCTTAGTATGGCTCCATTGTTTCTGGTTTTTTTGTTTTGTGCGTATGTATGTGTTTTGTCTTTGTTTTGTAGCTAAGAATGTTTGTGTCTTGTGAGTTGGACAAGGATTCTACAGTTTGGAAGTGGCTGCTTTCTAATTTTCGTACCAAGATCTTTTTTTCACTGAATCACTTGCCATTCAATGTATTTTCATTTTGTCTCTTAGTAGGAAGACCAGGCAGAAAAAGAACCAGGCAAAGAAAGAACCTAAGGCAGCCTAAGAAGTAAGTAGAACAAATACTGTATTAATCAATGTAATATATTACAGACTGAATGTAACAATCTGATTCGCTGGAAATATTTGAGAATTCTTCATATAGAGTTATTTAGAATTTGAAGAATGAGTTATATTAGAGAACAAGAAAATAATCAGACAAGACTATGGAACAAGGATTGAACCAGGAAGAGAATTAACATGGCAAATAATGGCTGAGGAAGAAAGGCTAAATGAGGCATTAATTTAGTTATTTACAGACTTTTTCTATTAAAATAAACCCAGAAATCATATCGCTTTTGTTGACTTAGCACTTTTCACTGCTTATTTTAACGCTGTTCACTCTTAGGGTTCCAGAGAACCTATAGATGTCTCTCCAGTGCCTCAAGCACCATTTATCAAAGTTACTGCATGAGTTCACCAAGCAAGGGTTTATACATCTCGCTTTGCAGTATTTCCCTTTCAGAAATAATTCTAAAAGGAATTAACTAAACAGAGAGCACCAAATGTGAGTAAAGGTAAGTCATAAGGCTGAGATATTTCATGCATATGGGCAACTGAGAAGGTGTATTAAGTAGGAATTTTGACACATTTTGACATTAGTTCAGAAGCAGTAGCATAATATATATATAAGCATAACTCTTTCCAATTTTACTCCTTCATTATGTCATTTGAGATCCAAACTGATTCGCAGTTTGTCAACTTTTGCTTCGCTTTGTAACAGAATTTGTTTACTCAAGCCCTTGATTTAAAAATATATTTTTACTTCTTAATCTCTCCTTGTAGTAACTTTGGCAAGGTCACTGGACCAGCCATTTCTCAAACTCTGGGGCTATTTTCAAGTTGTAGACTGGGTCAAGAGACTTTGCTATATGCCACAGAAATATTCAGAGCTTTGTTGAAGGGCTTATGAGCTGTCTTAAGAAACGTACTCACATTTTATTCACAAAAATTGAAGATAATATTGTCTTTTTGAAATACAGAAGAAGTATAGCTAACCAGCATCCAATACTACATTTAAAGTCATTCAGAGGTAAGTACTGCAGGCTACTAATGTCATTAAAATTTATATTTATAATGGACTATTTTAAAAAATCTCTTATTCAGCTAAGAAAATAACAAAACCTTATCATTTGTGCCAACATGAATGGACTTTGAGAGCATTATGCTAAGTGAGGTAAGTCAGACAGAAAAAGACAAATACTGTATGATCTCATTTATATGTGGAACCTAAAGCAAACGAACAAAAACCCCAAAACCTCATAGATACAGAAAATAGGAGGCAGGGTGTGGGTGGAGGGTAGGCAAAATGGGTGAAGGGGGTCAAAAGGTACAAACTTCCAGTTATAAAATAAATAAGTCATGGGGATGTAATGTACAACATGGTAACTATAGTTAATAATACGGTATCGCATACTTGAAAGTTCTAAGAGAGTAGAGAGACGTATCATCATAAGAAAAAAAGCTGTAACTATGTATGGTGACAGGTGTTAGCTAGACTTATTGAGGTGATCATTTTGCAATATATAATACAAATATTGAATCGTGTTGTACACCTGAAACCAATATAATGTTATATGGCAATTATATCTCAGTACAAAATAAAAATATCTCTTATTCTACATGAATATTTTGAGGGATTTACTGTATCTTTTTTTTTTCTTTTTAACTTCACTTTTTGGTCATTAATTGCATGTTTTAACCATTGGAATTTTCCCTTAGCTACATGGGTAGACTATTTGCAAAAATGACATATTTTGGCAATATGATATGGTTGAAGGCCTCGGGGTTTACAGCCAGTTGCCTACACTCAAATCTCGGTTCCACCATTATCTTGTCTAACTTTCCTCAACTGTACCTGGAAACACCAATACTACATATGTTACTTGATTAATGTGAAACTACATTAGTAAATTCATGAAAACATTTAGAAACGTGCGTATCACATATCAAATGATTAATATAGTTATCATCTACTTTGCAGGCATTTGTTTTTCTGTTTTATTCAAAATGGGTATATATATTTTTTCCAAACCGAATATGCAAGTCAAAAACCTCGCAATTCCTGAACTGTTCTCTGATTTTTCTTTTCCCCTAGTGAATTTAGAATGGTGAGCTATTTGTTTTGTTTGCCTAGGCATTGGCAATATCTCAATGTGTAGTTCTAGAGGTTTGCATGTTTTTGTTTGCAATTCCAATTAGAAATGCATCTTATAACCATGTTTTTGACAGGTTGACTACATCGAACTTCTCTTATCCGAATGTAGAGTTACTTTCCCTTCATTCTTTCTGATTTTCTTCCTGCTGCTTCTAAAGCCTCTTTGTTACTCCCAAATCCAGGGCTATCCCTTTCTTTAGAGTTTCCTGCAATCCCAATTATATTAGCAGGTCTTTACTATATACTGTCATGATGGTCATTATCTCTCGGTATGTGTATATATATATATGTAATTATGAAAATTTTCCATGTGCCAAGAATATGCTAAATATGATTTTGCAGCTAGTTCACTTAATCATCTTGAGATCCCAGTTCCTACTTATCAAAACTTAAGCTTATAGAAACTGCTTTCCATCTTTTCTCTTTAATTGGGGCACCATCATTTAGGTGAAGAAGATGCACTCTACTGTCTGTGTCCCTCCCTCCCTGTGTTCTGTAGGTGCAAGCCTTCCATTGAAGCGTCGCACCCATGCTTTTGCATGCATTCTCCAGTTGCCTGCTGTGGCTCCCTGCTTCCCCGCAGGCTGCAAAGGTTGCTCTGACTGCTGGAACCCTCTCAGTTGAGAACACCGTGGGATGTTGTAAGTGGTGCCCCATGCAGTGTATTCATCTACACTGCACAATTGCTTACCTAGCGCCTCACTGCAAATAAAGACAATCATAAAATTTCTGTATATCTGGGCCCCTGTAATGTCTCTTTTCCCTACAGTAGATTTACTATATATTGTCTTCAGATTTTACTTTGCAAACCTGCCATTAATAATGAAACAGGGCTTCCCTGGTGGCGTAGTGGTTGAGAATCTGCCTGCCAATGCAGGGGACACGGGTTCGAGCCCTGGTCTGGGAAGATCCCACATGCTGCGGAGCAGCTGGGTCCGTGAGACAAAATTACTGAGGCTGCACGTCTGGAGCCTGTGCTCCGCAACAAGAGAGGCTGCGATACTGAGAGGCCCGCGCACCGCGATGAAGAGTGGCCCCCGCTTGCCACAACTAGAGAAAGCCCTCGCACAGAAACGAAGACCCAACACAGCCATAAATAAATAAATAAACAAATACGTAAAAAAAAAAAAAAAAAAAGTAAAAGTCTATTAAAAAAAAAAATCTTCCTTGTTAAAAGACAGGGAGTTCAGAATCAAAGCCATCAGACTCACTGTTTAAAAAATAATAATAATAATGAAACAAAGACATCAGCCTAATCTCCATACGTCAACAGATATTCAACACAGCCTATTTCCTCCAACTGCATTTCACATGTTAAAAGAAACAAATTCTAACAAATTGAAAATCACCAAAATAATTCAGTTAATTCATTTAATGAAGTAAATAATTCAGTGAGAGTTGACTGTGTTATCATATATTAAGTGCTCAGAATACAAAGGGGTACAGAAAACAGTCCCCAAACACGTGTGCTTACAGATTAAAGAGAATGACCTTTTTACTAACATTGTACGACCAAGTTAGTTCAACCTGGATTATTTCAAACATTTTTAAAAATTTATTTAGAGAATGAGGCATTGAGGTGTGGGATATCTCCTAATTAATATTTAAATTATTTTCTGGCTACCAAAATATGTAGGCCATGGTTAGAAATGAGTGAGAAGATCTCGGGTGCAATTATACTGCTCCAGTAACTTCTAACTTGTTAGAAGTTTAGAAACATCAGTCAAATGCAAGACAAATTCTTTTTCCCCGAAGTATGCTTGTAATAGCATATGGGAATTTAAGCTAAAGGAAAAATTCTATTCTTCTCTCATCTAATGTCATATTAAGCTATTTCTGCAGAACTACTTTTATAATGTGTGAAAGAAAAAAGCTGTAAATAACTATATTTTGATACATAACAATACTGTTATTTAATCGAGCAAGATAATGTTTTCCTCCACACTAGAAATCTAGACGATATTGAAAACAGTGTATGGATTAAGAACATGGGCTCTGCAGACAGGCAGATGGAATTCAAATCCTGTTCTCACTGATTAACAGTGTGGCCTTAAGAAAATTACTTCTCTGTGACTCAGTGTCCCCCTTTAGAAAATGTGGATCATGGATTCTCATCTTGTCATAAGGCTACTATAATGATTAAATAAAATAGCATGTGCACAGCACAGAAAAATGCCCAGAAAAGCACAGCAAAATCATAAGCAAAATTGAACATTGTTCTTATTATTTTTATATAGTGTCATGTGTCAGGAAGGTCAGATAATTTTCTCCCAAAGAATATGCTTAGGTGAACACTGTTCTCACAATTTTTATATAGTATTTCAACATTTACTGAGTTTTGTAACATAAACAATCTAATTTTCAACTCCATATGGCCCAGTGACGTGACAGGAAAACATATTTTTCCATTATTCTTAATTCATTGATGAAGAGAAAGACACAAAATATTACATGACTCATCTGGATTAGCTGATAAGTGTTTACTGATTTTCTACTGATCATTGATGACAGATTTGTTTTTCCAGAGCAAATGAATGAATGTAGGATGTTCCTTACATAAATTAGTAGGCCTAGTTAACCAGAGTTGCCTATGGGAGTACTTTATATTTTACTGTAGGCAAATTTTTTGACATAAGTATATATTTGATAATTTTACTGATGCTTGATCATTAGGTGATTTTGATCATTATGTAATTCTTAAATTATATAAAACCAAAATTTACATAGGCAAATACATATAGGAACTCCAAATGTTGTCTTCTCTTGGTTTAATTCTCACGCCAAAGATATTGCTATTGTGATATTTTTTTGGAACCATTCCTGGAAGACCAGAAGAAATGAGAAGTGATTGCTTTGTAAACCCTTAATAATAAAGTCCTTCATCTTCAGAAGTTGCATCTGATGGTTGGAAATACATGTAGCAACTTAAAGCTAAATCTAATTAATAAGAAATTAAAGAAAATGATCATGACGTGTTTGAACCAAAAAAAAGAGTATAAATTCTTAGAAAGCAGACTTTATGTATTTATATGTATGCATATATGTATTTATCTATCTAAATTCTATTTTACTTTTGCACTACAAACTGTCTCTGAATATGATTTTGAAAGGGAAGTTCAAAGGTATGTTTAACAAGCTTGACATGGTGTATAGAATATAATTCTCCAAAGAAATTGCCAAGAGTTACAATCATTTTTATGTGCTTTGGCAGAGGAAAAATAGGCATTCCCATTAATTTTTAGTCAAAACTGTATATTTATTACAGGTGATGGCAGCAAGAGAAAGTTTTCTAAAAGTAAAGTGGGATTTTTCTCTTAGTAAAGTGCCAGTGAATTGTGAAATATTACCCGTAAAACCACTATTTACTGAAATAGGCTTGGCTCAATCGATGATTTTCAATTACTAAGTTAAAAGCTCTCCCCTGATTTTTATATAGTCTGATTCACTCAGGGCAATAAACACTACAGAAAAGGATTATAAGCTGTGGATCTACAAATACACCTAGTTCTGGAGCTTAATTAATAAATATTAATGACCTCTTTGATGGTTCAAATGCCATGCACAAACATATTTCCAACTAAAGATGCATGATTTTTTGAATTCAAATGTTTCTCTAGCAAAAGTGCTTTATTTCTGTGTTTCATAAATGTTTTGTTCACATGATGTATCTTGAGGATATAAAGAAATTTATTTATGATTTAAATTTAATTATTTACTTTTAAAACGTTTGACTAGTAATTTTCACATACACTGCTATCTCTAAACTCCAAGATATATTATCAATATAAATTAAATTCAAACTATTTTCATTTATAAAGACAAAACTCTCCATATAAAATTGTGGAATCACCATAGTCACTATTAAAAAAAAAACCCACTACTCTGTATTCTATGCATTCTTTCATCTTCTGTCAAAATTTTCTCATGCTACGTTCACAGTTACTCACATATTAGTATAGTATATCATTCAGATACTAAAAACAAGAAAAAAAAAAAAAAAACAGCTGAAATCATGATGATGTTTGTTCTTAGCCAAATCTCTACTCCTATTGGCATTTTGCAAGCATACATTTTCTTTTGTATCGTATTTCCGTAATGATGGAGTTACCTTTTCTAAGCGATGTGACTCAGCCAAAAATGACAGAGTAAATACCATCGCCTCTCAAGCAAACCTGAGAGAAAAGATTGAATGAAAACCATCTGTGCCTCTTTTCTTAATGGAGTTTTACTCCTCTGGGGAAGATTAAAGTAGAGCTTTGGAACTCTACAAATTGCAGGTAGATTTTTATCCGTTTAGATTGGACATACTAATATTACTGCCGACACACCAACCCTGACTCCTTATTTAATACCAAACTTTTTGTTTTGTCCTAGTCTGGGCACTCCTAATCCCTTTGTTCTAATTGCTTTTTTTATTCTACAGCAGTTACCAGCTTCTAACATTCTATGTAATTTTATTTTTATTATGTTTTTATTGTTTATTGTCTGTTTCCTCCTCACCGCCCTCGACAAATTGAATGCAAGCCAGGTGGTCATGGATTGGAAAACCAAATGATAGAAAAATTCTTAGGGATGAAGTGTACATTTTTTTCTAATACAGTGGCTTGTGTCACAGGAAACACAAAAACACCATCTAAGTTCACCAACATACCCAAATGAGCTGGGGCTATAAGAGATGAAAGCAATGTGTTCAAAGCCCGTTTCCTGTGCTGTGTATATAAGTCATTCTGAATCACCTATATCTGGAAGCCTAGAGCTGGCAAAGCAAAAATAAACAGAAAGCAGATGACTCATTAGAACTGCTGTTCCTTTTCCCCATACAGTGGAGTTCAAGGTTTTTCCCTGACATTGGTTCATAGCTAGGAAGAAGTTTTGATATAATTATTCCATGGATGTTGTGAATAAGCTAGATACTGAAATGCTGATCTTCTGTATGTGGATCCTCCCCAAAATTACAAAAATAAAGAGTAGAAAAATTTTTTAAACATAAAAACAGGAACAGAATTAACAGAACGTCTGTTCCCCTTGCTGGGGTTTGGTATGGCCCCAATAGCATCTTTGCTTCTCTAAGGCTGCTAAACCTCTGAAATAATAATGCCAGGTTACATCACGCCAGCTTTCAACTTCTGATCCTGGCAAGGAATCTCTCAACAGCTTCTAGATGAATAGTGTGTAGCCCCAAGGAGAAGTCATCCACACACTTGAGACAATTTCAGGCTGGCTTAGCATAATGGCTAAGAGCCTGTTCTCTAAAATGAGAATGCCTGGGTTTGTCGCAGGCTTTTTCACTTAATTCTCTGTGAATGTGGCCAAGTTACTTAATCTCTTTGTCCTTCAGTTTCCTAATCTGTAAAATAAGATAATAGCAGTGCCTTTTTCATAGTGTTATTGAGAGGATAAGATGAGATGAAACACAGAAAAGACGTAGAACAGTGCTTGCATGTGGTAACTACTCAATAAATGTTGTTACTGTTGTTTTTAAAGATATAAGCAATAGGTTGTATGAAGACAAAGCAGAGTGTGAAACAAGAAGTTGACTCAGCCTGAATATTTTACTGACTGGTGAGAAAAGACCTTTATGAAAGGTGAGAGCTGATCTGAGAATAAAGGGAGGGAATGAACCATGGGCTAATTTAAGAAAAGCCTGGCAGGCAGAAGTGAAAGTAAATGCAAACTATGCAAAGCTAGAGGGAGCTGGAGGAGTCCAGGAACCTTAGGAGTCAGTGTGGCTGGAGCAGAGTGTATACGGGGAAAGTAAATCGGAGCAGAGAGGTAGACAGGCTAACTCACGGAAGGCCCTGCAGGCCCTCGAAACTGGTCTTCCAGTTTGCAGGAAACGTTGGATGGTTTGGGTAGAGAAGGTAGAGGACTCTGCCTGGATAGGCTGAGCTCTGACATAAACAGTAGGGATTTATTTCTTGTTCACGTTCCACATCCAAGGATAGAGGTCAGCTGTGGCTCTCCTCTGTGTCCTTCCATTCTGGAGCCCAGGCTGAACAACCATGTGCCAAGGCAGACGGGAAGAGCAAGAGAGATGGAGTTACTTCTGCTAGGAACTGGCCCAGATCACTGCGTTCACATCAAATTACCCCACAAGTCACATCATCAAGCCTCTGGATGACGTCAGGATATGTACTCTTTCTCCTGAGACTCTCAACGAAACAGGTGTGGAAGAACATATAACGGAGAAAAAGGAAGAAGCAGGTGATTGTGAACAATAATACCATCTGTTAAAGTTAACATGATTGGGTGAGGTTTAAAAGGATCCTTCAAACCTAGGTGCAGGATGGGAATAAAGACGCAGACATAGAGAATGGACTTGAGGACACAGGGAGGGCGAAGGGTAAGCTGGGATGAAGTGAGAGAGTGGCATGGACATATACACACTACCAAACGTAAAATAGATAGCTAGTGGGAAGCAGCCGCATAGCACAGGGAGATCAGCTCGGTGCTTTGTGACCACCTAGAGGGGTGGGATAGGGAGGGTGGGAGGGAGATGCAAGAGGGAGGAGATATGGGGATATATGTGTATGTAGAGCTGATTCACTTTGTTATAAAGCAGAAACTAACACACCATTGTAAAGCAATTATACTCCAATAAAGATGTTAAAAAATAAAATAAAATAAAGTAAAAGGATCCTTCAATGGATGTTTTGTGGAGAATGCACTATATGGGAGCAAGGATAGAATTGGGGAGATGAGATCAGATGATACTGAGGTCTTCTATGTAAAGTGATAATGTCTCCACCTAAGATATTAGAAACAGAGGAGAAATGAAGTGATTAACTGAGGATATATATTGAAGGTAGAGTTGATGAGGCTTGCTGATGGATGGGCTGTAAGATGTGGGAGAAAGGAAGAACCCAGGATGACTTTTTGTTTTGTTGTTGTTGTTTGGCCTGAGCAACAAGAAGAATGCATTTGTCATTTACTGAGATGGAGAAACCGGAATATAAATTAAAATGTGGCCTAAATGAGAAGAAATACATTTAAAAACCCACAAAATTTATTACTGAATTTAAATTAAATTACAAATTTAGAAGCAATAAACTACAGCATCAGTACTGAAAAATTCAAATCAAATAAATGATGTAGAAAACATGTTGAAACTTTCTCATAGAGAAGAGTGAAAAAAAAAAAAAAGTAGAGAATAAGAGAGAAAAGCCAATACAGGGGATAGACTTCAGTATCTAATAAGTGACAACAAAGTTGTTAAAAATGATAAAATACAACACATGCATTGATCAAAGATAGAAGACGGGGAGGGAAGGAAAAGACAGATGAGGATAAGGTGAGGGGGGAATTTTTCTGACTGGAAGATAATGAATTTTCCGATCAAAATGCTCATAGTTAAGAGAGAATTATAATAAAAGGGAATTGCATTGAAAGGTATTGATGCAAGGATTTTGTTTCTTTTGGTTTTTTGTGCTTTTTTTTCCAATTTCAAGGTTAATTGCAGATTTGGGCATATTTATACCCCATCGTCCCAGGAAAGAAGTGTGGTCTCACAAGATAAAGTTAGAGGAGTTATGGTTCTCACTGACATTCCTAACTTAAGGGCAAGAAATGCAAAATTTCGAATCCCTTAGGCCATTAGCGATTGATGCAATTTAAGAAAGGCTTTCGTAGTGAGTCCCAGAGGCCAGCCCCAAGCAGGCAGAGACAATTTAGAAGCAGCAACCTCCTCTCTGCAGCAATACTTACACAGGGAACAGGTCCAGTAGATTGGAGGGTCAGTGTGCCTAAAAGCCTAGGCCAACTCAGCCAAGCCCCAGATGCATCACTGACCACTTATACTGCTGCTGCGTTCTCTTCTACTAGTTTTGTATTTGATGGAGATATGCCATCAGGAGACCAGGGGGTTCAGCCATCATTTTTGAAAACGCTACTTTCACTTACTGGTATAAGAAAAGTGAGAAAATCAATAAACTATTCTTATTAGATACTTTAGGTATGCATTTGTAATTGAAAATATCTGAAAACACCAACTATTCAAAAACAGACGTATACAGGCAGGAAAAAAATGATATGATGTGTTTTAAAGATACTTAAGGGTAGAACTATCAAAGTATCCATTGGGATAGAGTCTTATTCTATAAACAGATCTAAACGTATTCAGCTAAATGCCTTGTACATTTAATGTCTTAATATAAAGGGAAGAAGTCAGATTAGACATTCTGGAAGGTCTTGTAAGTAACAAAATATTACTAATCAATTTCCAATTTTACTTTGTTGTTTGTTTTCAGACTCAAGTTTTGAACCAAATACTACTTGCTGCCTAATTAAATGTTCCTCTTTTGTATTTCACCCCTTAGCTATTCAACTGATGCTCACATCATTTTGTACATGAAATCTCTATTTTGATTATGAATTATTTATAATCAGCTGTCAAATTTTCCCAGTAATTTTAATAATGAATTAAAGAAAAAACTTAGTTTTCAACTAATATTATAACGCTTTTAGTTTTATGACTCCAAATCTTCTTCTCTCATATTCTTCATGATGAATTAAGTTTTATACATGGAGGGATATTTTTAATTTAAATTAGGAAAAATATATATTTATTTCTATGTAATGAAAAGATTCACCTTATTTTGTGACCCTAGTATATATTTTTGATGTGTTTGCATATTTTGCTTACTCTTACAGCAAGGATAGTTTTATAGCAGAAGCTAAATAAGGAATTCCCAGTGAATTACTTCTTATTCCTACCCTGGAACACTTCCTTAATCTACAGATTTTTTCAAGAGTTTTCAATCAAGGCAAGAAGAAACAGCACATGCCATGGAAATCTATAAACCACTTGTTCTGAACTACACATTAAAAACTCCACATAATAAATTCTAATATTAAATCAGTTTCTTAGAAATCTGTGGGTATCCATATAGAAAAGTCCTTGCTTAGGACTTTTTACAATTTTACTTTTACAATTACAATGTTTGTAATTGTAAAACAAAAAAGTCTTCCAATTAAGATTAAGTAAAAATTAACACTAACTGACAAATAGGTAATCCCTGTTTATTTTATCCCTATGGTATATGCTTCCTAAGTCAATGTGGGAACAATGAACACATGAAGGGAATATTTTCCAGACAAAATTATAGGAATAAAGTTGCCAGAATGTATATCTGGATTTTAAAAAAAGTGTTTCAGGGGCTTCCCTGGTGGCGCAGTGGTTGAGAACCTGCCTGCCAATGCAGGGCACACGGGTTCGAGCCCTGGTCTGGGAAGATCCCACATGCCGCGGAGCAACTGGGCCCGTGAGCCACAACTGCTGAGCCTGCGCGTCTGGAGCCTGTGGCCCGCAGCGGGAGGGGCCGCGACAGTGAGAGGCCCGCGCACCGCGATGAAGAGTGGCCCCCGCTCGCCGCAACTAGAGAAAGCCCTCGCACAGAAACGAAGACCCAACACAGCCAAAAATAAATAAATAAGTAATAAAAATGAAGGAATTCCTTTTTTTAAAAAAAATAACATTTTAAAAAAAGTGTTTCAACAGAATTGCTCGTCAAAGACATTTTTTCATAGCTAGTTGTATATGTAATTCTAAAAATACATTTAAAATATGGAGACATAAAGTAGAAAGACCTGGCCCTCAGCAACAGTATCATAACAATTTAGAGGTCCGCACACCCCATCAGATGCAGCAACACAAGAATTCAAGTTCTGTGAAAAACAAGATGTTAAAGGAGAAAAGAAACCTTTAACCAGAGAGAGGATTTAATCTAAAAGATTGTCCAGAATGGAACTTCTTTGTGAGTCTCATCAAAACCATAAGACAAAACTCTTCCTTTCTTCCCTTATCCCTTGAACACACTTAGGAACCAAGCTAAAAGTATCAACCTGCATTTCTGTTTTGATTTAAAGGGATACATAGCTATGATAAGCAGATATAATAAAAACAAGAATTATGGGTCATAAGAATTCTTTTGTGAAAACTAGAAGTTAACTGAAGGAACTTCAGAATCAGACAGGAATAGGGTTCGCTCTCTGTCTTCCTCTTTTATAGCTCTGTGAATTTACTTAATCTCTCAGAACAGCAGTTTCCTCATATAAAGAATGGAAAAATAAGAGTAAGCTACAAATTTTTGAAGTTTAATTAACTTATATAATGTTCTTTGTAAGGTTATAAAACTTATTTGGGATTAAGTTAGCACTTAATAAATAGTAGCTATCAATGCTATTCGTATTAAATTATTATATACTTTTTCACACAAGAGACCAACCTTTTATTTGGTAGGTATGATTTACCATTAATTTTATTATTTAAATTTCATTTAATCTGTACCATTTTTATCATATTCACATGTTGGTGGAAACAAATGATTAGAATATGATTTTCTTTATAAGTTTTATTTTACTGACAACTGTTATGTTATTAGCAGTATCTATTTATTACCTCCTCGTGACAGACCTAGCGCTATGACAGAAATTTGTGAGAGGTTAACATAACAGGGTAGAGAGATTTAGCTCAGAGTGGTGGCTGAAAAAAGTTAGGAAGGGCTTTTAAGGAAATCACCAGTTAGAAGTGCCTCTGAGACTAATTTTGATGGAAAAGTAGACATTAGTCAGGTTACAAAATAGGTGGAAGGAGTGAGGCAGTGATACTGACATTTTACAGAGAGATGTGCAAGCATCATATTTTTGAGGAAATATTTGAGCAAAGGGAGTTATGTAGTGATAGAAAACATGATCCTTGAAAGGCAAAATAAGAGACAGATCACAAAAGGGTCTGATATGTGTTGATTAAAAAAAAAAAGTATGGCTTTTATTCTGAAGGTGTTGGGGAGGTGAAGATTGGAGTTTATGAAGCAAAAATTGAAATGACTGGATTCTGATTTTCTGAAATACTAGCTGGAGAAAGTGTTGAGTATACATTAAGAATTCTAAGACCACAGGTAGCAAAACCATTCAGAGGGACCATGGAGACATGATGGTATATGAGCTAAGGGGGTATCAGGAGTGGCTAAGAGGGGACAAATTATAATACATCTATAATTAAGATAGAAAATACATGTTTTCTTTAAGTTTAGATAAAAGGATGCATTTCTTTATAAGGAGAGTTACTAGACATCAAAATGGCTTCACACCTTTGAACACTGGATTTTTTAATGACCTAGATTTGGCTTGTAATGAGAAACCCAACTACTTTCACTCCCGCCTTTACATCTGCTTTGGGGTCTAATCCTTGTTTATGCTCCTGGATAAAACCTCAGACAAGCCCTCTAGCTTTTCAGGCAGTCCACATAATATACAATATAAATAGTTCCTTGCTTTGGCATAAAAATTCCAGATAGGATATTCATTAAATCCTTTCACAACAACAATCTGGTCCATAACAGCAGATCCCAAGCTTGGGTCTGCTCAAGACCTGTAAGCCTCCAGTGGGACATGAGCTAGTTGGTTTCTTCTTTAGATATCATTTTTTCTCTACTCCCAACTTAGCTGCAATTTTAAACCCTTCCAGAATCTGACCCAAAGGAAGGGATGGGTTTGCTAAAGGCAACACAATCATACATGACAGAGTTAGCTGTGATCTTGGGTTGGTGTCCTCTCCATCACTGAGGCACCCTTGCTGAATCTTTCTCAGGGACCATTTTGTGGACCTGCAAAAGCAATCGTCTTGATGTAGACAATGTCCAAAACTTCTCCAGCACCTTACTTACCACTTTCTCCTCCTTTGTGTCAAGGGAAGCTAACATTCTGTCACTGAGGGTTATTTTAAACTTTCAGGCAGTGCTCTTGAGCAGAATCCCCAAGGTTGTCTTATTTTGCTATGTGTGGAGAACATTCATCTTGCTAGAAGTAAAGGTTTGGCTTTCTCTCTCTGCCACCTTAGCCTATGATGTGTAGCCTCTTCTGCTGGCCCCTGGGGTCCTCAAGCCCCAGCGAACATATGACACACTCTTGCTGTGCTTACCTTCAAACCTCCTTTACTTGGCTTAAGATGAAGGGAAGGATTCCTTGCCTTTGCCCAAGAAGGGGTTGGCGGAAGTGGTTGATGGGCAGTCTGCTGCCAGTTTCCTCTGTTAAGGTCGTATCTTCCATGTTTTTGACCACTAACTCTCTTAAAGGAGGCAGGCGTGTGACTATTTAATATTCCCCAAAGGACACTTTAGTCCTTCCTTTTGGAAGTAATGATAGACATCTCCTACTTCTCCTCAGAGGGAGATGAAATAGCCCTATTGTTTTTCCCTCAGCCTTTCTTTAGAGCCCTCTGTGGAACTGTTGAGAGAATAGGATGGGGTAACTTGCAATCTGTCACATAGGCCTTTAAAAACAGAATGTTTGTATTTTAATCCTGGTTTTGACTCCCATGAGGTTCTTTTTTGGAGATGGGGGAGGCATAAGTGGGAGGAGGAAAAGAAGTTACAAAACATCTATAATATTCTGTTCTTTTCTCTTCTATTGCATAGCTTAAAAAAATCCTGCTTACATCCTATGTATTGGAAAATACTTTATAATATGTAAATTACATGTGCATATATGAAATTGATTACAGGCATACCTCACCTCAGCATGTTTTTCTTTATTGGGCTTCTCAGATATAAAGGTTTGTGGCAACCCTGGGTAGAGCAAGTTTATTGGTGTCATTTTTCCAGAAGCAGTTGCTCTCTTCATGTCCCTGTGTCACATCTGGTAACTCTCACAATATTTTAAACTTTTTTATTACTATTATACTTGCTATGCTGATTTGTGATCTTTAATGTTACTACTATGACTCACTGAAGGCTCAGGTGATGGGTGGCAATTTTTAGCAATTTTAAAGTATTTTAAAATTAAGGTATGTACTTTTTTTAGACATAATGCTATTTCATATTCTGTAGACTACAGTATACTGTAAACATAACTTTTATATGCACTGGGAAACCAAAAATAATTGTGACTCAATTTATTGTGATATTTGCTTCACTGCAGTTGTCTGAAACGGAACCCGCAATATCTCTGATGCATGTCTGTATGTGTATATGTGCATGGATAAATGTCTGTGAATGTATATGTGTGTAGGTTTCAATGTATACTAATAAAATATACATACACATACAGGTATGCATATGTCTATGTACACCATATTGTCTTATACCTCACACACACTCTGTGTCCTTACACCTCACAAATACCCTGTGAAGGTGGCAAGATATAAATATTATTTACTCGAGAATTCCATGAAGTCTTCCAAAATCAACCACTGTATATGATAACTATATGCATTTGTATACTATAAATATTAAAGTTGATGCATAAGGGAATATATTTCTAAATAAGAGAGAGTTTTTCTCTAAATTATATCTTTCTTAAATTGAATTTCAATTAATATTTGTGGAGTACATTATTTTATCCCTTAATATATTTGCTAATGTTTAAACCCTGTTGTTATATTTAAGTCAACATTTCCTTTCCTATATATTTAGCAACTAACTCTGTATAGTATCTATATGCAGGCAATGGCAGTTAGATATATCATATTAATTAAGTACCACATTGGATATCTCCTTTCAGATTGTCCTCCCACATATTTGATATAAACCTTTTAAACTGCAGGGAAAAGTGACAACAAACCCCAGAGCTACACTATGTGATTGAGAGAATCGTTATCCCGGTGTCACTGGAAGCAAAATCAATTCATGTATTCTGTCATCCTTAGAAAGTACTCTCTGACACGCTGTCAGCAATAAATTTTACAGGATTTCCCCAAAGTCAATTGCTCCTTCTATTTGGGATTACGATGAAAGCAAATTGATTTTTCCCATACACAGAAGAAGCACAAGAGAAGAGACACTTCTAGTCTACTCACTTATTTTTTTTTTTACTGACAGATTTCTCCTGGCTCACTAATGTAAGGTTCTTAGTAACTGAAATTCTGGCTGTGAAATATATTCAGGCATAACCAACAGGAATACAGTTTCCCTTAAAGTTACCTTCATGCAGGGAGGCAGGAAATTTATTTTTGAATAACTTATCTCTGAGCATGTTTTAAAAAATAAGGCAACTCTTTCTAACGTTTTACTGAAAGTATTGCCAGGATATCGTATTCAATTTTAATTTACTATATCTCCCATAATCTAGTGATAATCATAGTTTTGTATTTTTCTTTAATTGAATTGAACAAATTCAGAAATAGCATTTAAAATCTTCTAATAAACTTTTTCTTGAAATATAATTTTTAAATAGAAAAAGATATGTTAAAACTGAGCTAAGACGATTTGCAAACAAGAAAACAACTACAGGTGGATTATGCTGCCATTTAAACAAGTTCTATTGAGGCTGACTATAAGGAAAGTGTGGCTATAGGAACACATTTTCTTCCTCGTTTTGGGCAGCACAGATATGTAGACGAATTTAAGAGAATTATTTCAACTGAATTAGAACTTGCTAAAGATGTGTAAATATATGAACTGCAGGTTGGAGTGACCAAATGTTAACAAGGAAGGGAAGGAACAAGCAATCAAACAAAAACAGAAACTGATGAAATATTACAGAAAACACTAAATTTCTGCTGAGAAATATGTGCATGCAAGCTGACTACTCTTTTGACATTTGTACAGAGAATAACAGATGGAGTTAACTTCTGTACAGTATTATAGAGTACCTAGTCCTAGTTCAGGTTCCAAGGAGAACACTAATGTCTCAATTAAAATAGATGCTGGACATATATACACTACCAAACGTAAAATAGATAGCTAGTGGGAAGTAACCACGTAGCACAGGGAGATCAGCTCAGTGCTTTGTGACCACCTAGAGGGGTGGGATAGGGAGGGTGGGAGGGAGGGAGATGCAAGAGGGAAGAGATATGGGAACATATGTATATGTATAACTGATTCACTTTGTTATAAAGCAGAAACTAACACACCATTGTAAAGCAATTATACTCCAATAAAGATGTTAAAAAAAAAAAAAAGATAGATGCTGGGGTGACATCAGCAATACAGCTGAATAAGGCATCCCTCATAGGTAGTACCCCCTCCTCAACAACAAAGATTTGGCCTCCATCCTTGGACAAAAATGCCTTAGTGGGAGCTATGGGATCCCACACCATATGCCAAGGGACCTGGGAAGAGTCTCGCCTACCCATGCATGGGGTAATCGTCACAGAGACCTCAGTCACAGCTATGGATCCTGCAGTGGCCAATGAACTGGCTCCAGCCCTTCTCAACTGCTGTCTAAGAGCCCCTGGAGAAAAGGATCTTAGATAATCACCCATGCCTTCTATGTGGAAGTTCTGGTTTCCAGCACAGAAGTTCCAGTACATCATTGGAACAAAAACACCTGAGACTGAATACATTGGAGAGGGTAAGAGGAGCCGTTTTACTTTACCTGAGTCATCCCCCCCCCGAGGTGGCACAGCTTAGGGCCAAGTGAGACCTTTTTGACCCATAATTTACCCTTGGGGGAAAGTGAGAGCATGTGAGTGAATGCCTGGCTGCCCCAGCTGTGTGGGACTTTGCCAAAGAGGTCCAACTATCTCTCGTCCCACCCAGAGTACTGAGAAGTGAGCTCTATGAATGGGGGGTGGGAAGAAGCCGGAGAGCAACAAAGAGGACTGTCAAAGAGCATTAAAGGGACATGGATCCTATTAAAGGTATCACAGACTCCATCAAGAAGCCAGCTCATGAGCCACTGGGGATGCCTAGCCTGCTGATTCCCCCAAATGGCACACAGGCAGCCCCATCACTATACACGCCTCACTCCCACCCTCTGGCTAGCTCTCTGTGCACACTCATGAAACTGTCCAGAGTGAGCTTTGGCAGATGGCTGGTGACCACCTGCCGAAAGCCAGCCTGACTATGCGGGCCAGGAAGGGACCACAGAGTTGAGCTTTAGGGCACTCTGGAGAAAGTGAAAAGAGGCTGTCAGCACTTGGCCTGATGTGTTGCATGATCAAAAAAAGGCATACAAATCTAAGAATTTTGCCACAAGAGGGAGCAAGAAGCGTGAAGCGGGCATCTCTACAGAAGGTCTGAGAAAGCCTCAGAATCCCTACCAGGGCTGACAGAAGATATTTCTCTCCCAAAGTCGGTTAGTAAAAACTGGAGGGGGCGATCACTACCGAAAATACAAAAACAGGATCTCAAGACTCCAAGAAATATGCAAAAATCAAGGAAACTCGACTCCACTAAGGGATCGCAATTATCTTCCCCAAAGACATGAACGTCTGCATTTTACCCAATAAAGAATTAAAAATAGCTGTTTTAAAGAAGCTAAAATAGCTACAAGAAAATACAGAAAGACAATTCAGTGAAATCAGGAATATACTACATGAGCAAAATACAAAGTTTAACAAAAAGAGAGAAATCATAAAAAAGAAAATTCTGGAGCTAAAAAAAAACAATAAATGAAATGAAAAATGCCACAGAGAAAATCAACAGCAGAACGGATCAAAAAGAATTTTAAAATCTGTGAATTAGAAGACAATAACTTTGAAATTATCCAGTAAGAGGAGAACAAAGAAAAAAGAAGAATTAAAGCATATGTGATGTATTGAATAACCTCAAAAGAAATAATCATCGAAGTATTGGAGTCTTAGGAGAAGAGAGGGAGAAGGGGGCAGAAAACTTATTTAAAGAAATAATGGCCAAGAACTTCTCAAATATATGGAGCGATTTGCAAATGCATATTCATGAAGGTCACAGGTCACCAAAAAATGTAAGTTAAAGAGATTTTCTTAAAGACATATTATAATAAAGCTGTCAAAAATCACAAACAATGAGAGAATCTTAAGAAAAAATAAAAAGGTTGTAATTAAAAAAAAAAAAAAAACACCATAAGGCTATCAACAGATTTCTCAGGTGATTCTTACAGGCCATGAGAGAATAGGATGATATATCCAAAATGCTGAAAGAAAAAACTACCAAGCAAGAATACTCTAACTGGCAAAGCTGTCCTTCAAAACTAAAGGGGAGATAAAGACTTTCTTAGAAAAGAAAAAGCTGAGGGAGTTCATCACCACCAGAACTGCCTTACAAGAAATGATGAAAGGAGTTCTTCAAGCTGAAATAAAAGGACACTAATTAGTAACATGAAAACATATGAAAATATACAATATACTGGTAAAGGTAAGTGTACAGTCAAATTCAGAATACTCTAATACTATAACATGGTAGTGTGCTAAACACTTAACTCTAGTATAAAGGTTAAAGGACTAACTACAGCTACAATAATTTGTTAATGAATGCACATATCAAAAGAGGTAAATTTTGACATCAAAAACACAAAAGGGATAGTAATTTTGCATGTGACTATAGTTAAGTTGTTACTAGCATTATATCAATAGATATTTTATGTAACCTCATGGTAATCACAAAGCAAAATCCTACAGTAGACACACAAAAGATAAAGAGAAGGGAATCAAAGTATACCACCAAAGAAAGTCATCCATTCACAAAGGAAGGCAGGAAGAGAGGGGAAAACAAGGGAACTACAAAAAAGCCAAAAACAAGAAGATGGCATTAGTAAGTTCTTACCTATCAAAAATTACTTTTAATATAAATGAATTAAATTCTTCAATCAAAAGGCATAGTGGCTAGACGGAAAAACAAAAACAAAGAAGCAACTATATGCTGCCTATAAGAGACTCACTTCAGCTTTAAGGACACACATAGGCTCAAAGTGAAGGGATGGAAAAAGATATTCCATGCAAGTGGAAACCAAAGGAAAGCAGGGGTAGCTATACTTATATCATAAACAATAGATTTTAAGCCAAAAATGATCACAAGAGACAAAGAAGGCCATTATACAATGATAAAGGAGTCAATTCATCAACTGCAAGTAATAATCATAAATAAATATTCACCCAACATCTTAGTCCTAAATATACTGAGCAAATACTAACAAATTTTAGGGAGAAATAAACAACAATACAATATTAGTAGGGGACATCAATACCTCACTTTCAATAATGGATAGATCATCCAGACAAAATGATCAATAAGGAAATATTGGATTTGAACTATATTTTAGAGCAAATGAACCTAACAGGCATATACAGAACATTCTATCCAACAGCAGAAGAATGCACATTCTTCTCAAGACATATGGACTATCCTCCAGGATAAATCATGATAGGTCACAAAACAAAACCTAGCAAATTTTCAAAGATTAAAATCAAAATACAGCATCCTTTCATGATAAAATTCTCAACAAATTGGGTATAGAAGGAATTCATCTCAACACAATAAACAGCACATGTGACAAGCCCATAGCTAACATCATACTCGAAGAAAGGTTGAACACTTTTCCTCTAAGATCAGGAACAAGACGAAAATACACTTTCTTACCACTTTTATTACATATAGCTCTAAAAGTCGTATTCAGAGCAAACAGGCAAGAAAAAGAAATAAAATGCAACCAATTTGGTAAGAATGAAGTCAAACTGTGTTTGTTTGCAGATGATATGATCTTATATATGGAAAATTCTAAAGACTTAACTAAAAGACTATTAGAACTAATCAACAAATTCAGTAAATTTGCAGGATACAAAATCAGCATACGGAAATCAGTTGCATTTCTGTACACTAACAACAAAATATCTGAAAAAGAAATAAAGTACTCACCTTCACAATATCATCAAAAACAATAAAACACTTAGAAATCAATTTAACCAAGGAGGTAAAAATCTGTAAACTGAAAACTGTAAAACATTGATGAAAGAAATTGAAGAAGAAACAAACAAATGGAAAGTTATCTGGTGTTCATGGACTGACAGAATTAATACTGTTAAAATATCTGTATTACCTAAAGAGATTTATAGATTCAATGCAATCCCTATCAAATTTTCAATGTCATTTTTCACAGAAATAGGAAAAAACATTCCTAACATTAGTACAGAGCTACAAAAGACCTCAACGAGCCAAAGCAATCCCGAACAAAGATGAAGTTGTCACACTTCTTCATAAAACTGTATTAGAAAGCCATAGTGATAAAAGCAGTATGGTTCTGGCATAAAAATAGATGTATAGCCCAATGGAACAGAATCAAGTTCCCCAAAATAAACCCTTGCATAAAAGGTAAACTAATATTTGACAACAGAGCCAAGAATACTCAATGGGAAAAAGGATAGTCTCTTCAATAATAAATGGTACTGAGGAAACTGTATAATTTTATGCAGAATAAAGAAAGAGTACTCTTATTTTACACCACTCACAAAAATTAACTTGAAGTAGGTTAAAGACTTAAGCATAAGGCCTGAAACCATAAGACTCCTAGAAGAAACCATGGGGGAAAAGCTCCTTGACTTTGACCTTGGCAATGATATTCTAGTTAAGATACCAACAGCATAAGCAACAAAAGCAAAAATTAATAAGAGGGATTACATCAACTAAGAATGCTTCTGCAAAACAAAAGAAACAGTCAACAAAATGAAAAAACCTACAGAATGGGAGAAAATATTTGCAAATCAAATATCTGATATGGGGTTAATATTTAAAATATTAAGGAATTTATACAACTCAAAAGAAAACAAACAAACAAGAAAACCAAACCCACAAACAATTCTAAACAAAAATGGCAAGAGGAACTGAATAGCATTCTTCTAAAGAAGAGCTACAAGTGGTCATCAGATACATGAAAAGATGCTCAACATCACTAGTCATCAAAAAATGCTAATTAAAACCACAATGATACATCAGCTCACATCTGTTAGAATGGCTATCACCAAAAGGACAAGAGATAACAAGTACTGGTGAGGGTGTGGAGAAAAGGGAAATCTTATGAACTGTTAACGGGAATATACAGCCACTATGGAACAGTATAGAGGTCACTCAAAAAATTAAAAGTGGAACTACCATATGATCCAGCAATTTCACTTCTGCATATATATCCAAATGAAATGACATCAAGATCTGTTCAGGACAATGTCATTCACAATAGCCAAGATATGGAAAAAACGTAAGTATCTACCTACAGGTGAATGGTTAAAGAAGATGTGGTGTGTATACACGCATACACACAATGCAGTATATTCAGCCATGAGAAAGAAGGAAATCCTGACATTTGTGACAATATGGCTGAAACTTGGGGACATTATATTATGCTAAGTGAAGTAAGTTAGTTAGAGAAGGCAAATACTCTATGGTATCATGTTCATGTAAAAATCTAAAAAAGCCAAACTCATAGAAGCAGAAAGTAGAAGGGCTGTTGCCAGAAAACGGAGGGGGAGCATGGGGAGATGTCAGTCAAAAGAGTACAAACTTCCAGATAATAAGATAAATACATCTGGGGATCTAATGTACAGCATGGTGACTAGAGTTAACAATACAGTATTATATACTTAACTGTTGCTAAGAGAGTAGACCTTGAATGATCTCAAAACAAAATGGTAATTACATGAGATGAAGAAGGTATTAACTAACCCTACTGTGGCAATCATTTATCAGTATATATATACACACACGTATATATGTACATATACATATATATGTGCGTGTGTATCAAATCATCACGTTGTATACCTCAAATTTTACACAATGTTATATGCCCATTACCTCAATAAAGCTTAAAAAAAGATAGATGACAATTTAGCCTGTGTGTGGCTATTAAATCATACGACCACCTCACAGCAAGTAGGGCTTAAGATGATTACCCTACTTGTTTGTATAATAGAAATATACTAACATCTATTATTTCTATAATAGATGTTTGTATAATAGAAAAACAAACAACATGGTATGGGGCTGAACAGGCAAGATAATTAAATATATTTTGAGGTTTGGAGAAATTAGCATTGATCTTAGGTCCTGAAGAATACATAACATGTTAAAAGTCAAGGATATGACAGCAGTAATCTTTTTTGTGAAATGTATAAATGTTAGATCAGAATTTAGTTAGTTGAACCTGTACTCTCTTGTCATCAATATTCAGTTTCCTACCTAACTAGAGATCAAATCTATGTGCATATCTATGAGTTTTTTACTTGGGAGGTAATGTATCAAACAAGGAAGATGATAACTTGTAATTAGAAACAATTATTTAAAATTATAAATTTTAAAATAAATTATCCTGTATTGTATGTAAAGAAAGCAAAAAGATGCCAGTTTTCAATAATATTAACTCTTAAATAAAACTTTGAAAAATAAAGCCCACATTCAAGACTTGGTATCATCAATGCCTTTATATAAAAGCCTTATAAGGTATTCATATACTCTTAGAAATAACACTATTTTTAAGACTATTTTCTATACAGTTTGAAATTTATAATAGAACTGTTTATCAATTCATTTCAATAAATATATTTAGACCTTTTGTAATCCATGGTCTCTAAAGAAATGTAAAGGTTTCCATTTGTTTTAAATATTGTGAAGTTTAAAATAATTGATCTAAAAGATAGGTTTAGTTTTGCTGAATCAGCTTTAGATGCATTTTCCAACCGAAAAACAAAGTATCATTCATTTCAATAAAACATCTTCTCTATTTTCAAGAGAATTGTGCTTTGAAACAAACTGAAAATCATTAACTATTCTTACTCTGGGAAACTCATGTTTTTTGGACTAGGTGAGGAATAGCAATTTCCCCTGCAGGAGTTGGTCTTTTCTGACTCTTAACAGAAAGTTTGCAGTTTGCCCTATGTGATGGTGTGCCTGCCAGCTGAGATTCTGAGCAGAAAGGCCTCCTACAATGTACAGCTCTTATCCCTGGTATAAAAGCCCTACCCAGGGATAAGTGACACTGGAGGGAACTGAGGATGCTTTGTATCTAGAATTAGTCAATCTGATCACTAGACTGTTACCTTCACTCAAAATTGAAGCTACTATTGCAAATATTTAGAAACTCTTATAGGATTATTCTCCTGCATCAAAGTTATTTCTTTGCCGTTGCTTTATTCAGTTTTCTTGTACTGAGATTTAGCATCTACATTTGCATTTGTTTATCTGGATATGATCATTTTTATATGTGGCTTAGGAGCTTAAAAGATTATGTTCTTCCCATGAAACAATGACAGCATGTACATGTCATGTCAACACATAGGAAAGTTTTATATTATATCTCATGGTTTGTCAAGGAGCTAACTTACTGCAACACTGACTTTTGAGTAAAACAGATTAAAAACTGTATTTCTGGAAAAAGTTCATTAATAGGAACCAGTTTCCCAAATTCTAAAAGGAGAATAAAATATTTACTTTCTAAGTCTTCAGTATTATTTACTTATATAAAGTACACAAACTGTCTGTGAAACTGTTTGTAATATAGGAGGCACCCATGGTGGTAATAATTAATACTTTTAATTATACAATTGCTGTTGATAAACACTACTAAATATAAGCAAATTTATTGTGCCTAGAACATTTATTTGATAGTTATCAGCTTCTAAAATACGTTAGCATCTATCTTTTAGAAAATCAAGTTAATATTTTCAGGTCAAATTAAATTGTCTTTCCAAATTCTATAGTTAAATAAGAGTGACTGTCCACACAATCAGAAGTAATTGGGGGAAAAAAAACAGGGCTGTCTATCTCAGTGCTTTGCTGTTAAATTACCTTATAGTAAACTCTGTCTGGTTTTTTTATGGTATGGCTTTGGATCAAAAATTCTTTGAAACAAATAACTATAAATATAGCTAAATTACTATGTGTGGATCTCATATTAAATAAATAGTGAATGAGAAAAATATGAACTATTTAGCAGCTTGATCAGTATAAGATGAACTGCATCTACAGAACCAATTTCAACTATTTTAAACATTGGTGAATAGTATGACAGTCCAGTACCATACAGACACTTACTCTTTATCCAATTTGTTACTCCTTAAGCTGTTGACGATGTCAATATCATGTTAGAAGAATTTGGGACTCATAACAAAATCACAAGGTAAAATGTTATTTTTTTTTTTTAAGACATGGGGGAATTTAATTTCTCAACATTGGCAGTTCCAACTTCCCACTACTCTTATTCTTACTGTCTGTCTTATTTAAAATATTGTTTAATCACTATAATAGAATTCAAAACATTAACTAGACTTCTCGTGGTGATCATTTTGCAATATATACAAATACTGAATTATTATGCTGTACACCTGAAAGCAATGTGGATAGAGATTAAACACTAGTTTTCAATTTCTAAGTGATTTCATGTCATACTTTCAGAAGAATTCTAGTAGCATATTTATTAATCTATCGTTCAGTTTTTATAAGTTGTTTTAAAATGTAAATAAAATAAGACAAATGTTTGCCTCATTATGAGCATTTCTTATCTATCACAGTAAAATACTGACGGGGGGGCTTCCCTGGTGGCGCAGTGGTTGAGAATCTGCCTGCCAATGCAGGGCACACGGGTTCGAGCCCTGGTCTGGGAAAATCCCACATGCCGCGGAACAACTGGTCCCGTGAGCCACAACTACTGAGCCTGCGCGTCTGGAGCCTGTGCTCCGCAACAAGAGAGGCCGCGACAGTGAGAGGCCCGCGCACCGCGATGAAGTGTGGCCCCCTCTTGCCACAACTAGAGAAAGCCCCCGCACAGAAACAAAGACCCAACACAGCCAAAAATAAATAAATAAATAATTTTTTTTTTGAAAAGAAAGAAAATGATAATTAAAACCATGATGGAATATCATTATCTATTAGAACGGCTAAAATTAAATTACTTTTAAAGGTGGTAATACCAATTGCTTCCAAAGGTATAAACAACTGAAATTGAACTGATTATTGAGAGGTAAAATATTGCAGCCTCTTTGGAAGACCAGTTGTAGCTTCTTATAAAATTAAACATATACCTACTATACAATTTCGCAATCCCACTACTAGGTACTTACTCAAGGGAAATAAAAACTTATATTCATGCAAAAACCTGTACATGAATGATTATAGTAGTTTTATTAATAACTGACAAAACCCCAATTATTCTTGAAATAGTAAATCAATCAAATAACTATTGTCTATCCTTATGGTGGAATACAACTCAGAGATAAAAAGAAAAAGAATTATTGATACATCTACTATGGATGATTCTCAAATGCCTTATGTTAATCAAAAGAATACAGACATAATACTACATACTGTATAATTTCAATTATATGACATCCTGGGGGGAAAAAAACCCACAAAACTATAGGAATGGGTCACATTTCAGTGGCTTATAGGAGCTGGCAATTAAACAGTGATTAACTATCCAGAGACAGGTGGGAATTTTGAGGGACAATGATACTATTCTATATGTTGATTGTTAGCAGCTACATGACTACATGTACTGTCAAAACTTTTAGAAATGTTCATCAAAAAATAAAAGAATTCTACTTTATGTAAATTATATCACAATAAAATAAAATTAAAATGGAATGTAGTTTTATTACTTCATATTGAGCCATATATTGAGTTGGACAAAAGTTCCTTCAGCTTTTAAGTGAAAATAAAAGACACATTTTTCATTTTCACCAAGAACTTTATTGAACAACGTATTCACCCTTTTGTTCCACTACCTTCTGACATTTTTCAGGCAACTTCATAATTCCATCTTCCCAAAACTTTTTATCTTTTTGAGCAAAGAACTGTTCCGGGTGCCTCTTACAGTCTTCCAGGGAATTGAAATTTTTTCCATTAAGAAAATGTTTGTAAAGACCGAAATAAGTGGAAATGTGAAGTTGCAGTGTCTGGTGAATATGGCAGATGAATCAGAACTTCCCAGCCAAGCTGTAGCAGTTTTTGCGTGGTCAACAAAGAAACATACAGTTTTGCGTTAACCTGATGGAAGATTATATGTCTTCTGTTGCCTAATTCCGGACACTTTTCACTGAGCGCCGCTTTCAGTTGGCCTAATTGGGAGCAGTACTTGTTGGATTCATCGTTTGGTTTTCTGGAAGAAGCTCATAATAGAGGACTCCCTTCCAATCCCACCATATACACAACATCACCTTCTCTGGGTGAAGACCGGGCCTTTGGTGTGTTTGGTGGTGGTACGTTTCGTTTGCCCCAGGATCTCTTCCGTTCCACCTTATTGTACAGTATCCACTTTTCATCACCCGTCACAATTTGGTTTAACAATGGAACATTTTCATTATGTTTAAGTAGAGAATCGCATTCGGAAATACGGTAAAGAAGGTTTTTTCGCTTAACCTAGGTGGAACCCAAACATCAAAGTGATGAACATGACCAAATTGGTGCAAATGATTTTCAGCGCTTGATTTGGATATTTTGAGTATGTCGGCTCTCTCCTGTGTGGTATAATGTTGATTGTTCTCAGTTAATGTCTCGATTTGATCGCTATCAACTTCAACTGGTCTACCAGACAATGGAGCAAACTCCAGCAAGAAATCTCCAGCAAGAAAATTCCCAAACCACTTTTGACACGTTCAGTCACAGCACCTTCTCCATACACTGCACAAATCTTTTTTTTGCGCTTCAGTTGTGTGTTTACCTTTCTTGAAATAATAAAGCATAAATGCTGAAAGTATTGCTTTTTTTCTTCCATCTTCAGTATTAAAATGGCTACACAAAAATTCACCAAATTTGCTAAGTTTTCTTTTTTAAATGCACGCTGATATGACAGCTGTCACAATACAGTCTAACAAAATTGTTTCAAATGAAGTTAAAGACAACTAAGCACTACTAGAGCCATCTTACAGAAAAAAAATGAACAAACTTTTTGGTCAACCCAATATTACTCAGATTTGTTGTTTCAGACTGTTTAAGTTATGAAAAATAAAGTTCTCACGACATCCAAATTCAAAAATATATTTTATTGTATTGTATTATTTTTTAGAGGACTATTTTTTAGAGTTCTTTTAGTTTCACAGCAAAATTGAGTGGAAGGTACCAAGATTTCCCATATACCCCTGTCCCTACTCATGCATACCTCTCCCACTGTCAACATCTCCCAACAGCATGGTATATTTGTTACAATTGGTGAACCTACATTGACACATTACTATCAAATTCCATATTTTACATTAGGGTTCACTCTTGGTATTTTACATTCTGTGAGTTTGGACAAATGTATAATGACATGTATCCACCATATTAGTATAAACAAAATAGTTTCACTGCCCTAAAAATCTTTTGTGCTTCACCTATTCTCCATCTCCCCACTCCAAACCCCTGATTTTTTTCTACATCCACAGTTTGCCTTTTCCAGGAAGTCATATAGTTGGAATCACATCCTATGTAGCTTTCTCAGATTCACATTTTTCACTTAGTAATACGCATTTTAGTTTCCTTCATGTCTTTTCATGAATTGATAGCTCATTTCTTGTTAGCACTGAATAAGATTCCATTGTCTGGATATACCACAGTTTACCCATTCACCTACTGAAAGACATCTTGGTTGCTTCCAAGGTTTGGCAATTATGAATAAAGCTGCTATAAACATCTAAGTTCAGATTTTTGTATAGCCATAAATTTTCAACTCTGGGTAAATACCAGGGAGCACAATGGCTGGATTTGATGGTAAGAGGATGTTTAGTTTTGGAAGAAACTGTCAAACTGCTTTCCAATACAGCTGTACCAGTTTTCATTGCCACCATCAATGAAAGATGGATCCTGCTGCCCCACATCCTTACCAGAATTTGCTCTTGCCAGTGTTCTAGATTGTGTCCACCCTACTAGTGTGCAGTGGTAGCTCACTGTTTCAATTTGCATTTCCCTGATGACACATGATGTGGATAATAATCTGTATTTATTTTGGCCAAAGTACAGAAAATAATTAAATAAATATTGATAAATAATGTTGGGAGAATTCCTTTAATAAGTAAGTTGAAATTATATATAATCAGTGTACTAATCTTTTCTTTCATACAGAAAAATAACTGCTCCTGAACTCTGAACTGCTTGAAAATTCTGTAAATTTGCTTTAAATTTTAAGCAATTCATATATGCTCTCCAAATTATTAGAATTCTATATTTATGGAATTCAGTTTAATGCATTTCAACTTTATAAAGTATATTTCACCATCAAAAATGTCCCTAGTTTGTAGTGGGACATTAAATAGAAAATTACTGATTTTTTTAGGAGGAAAAATACATGGTACTTTATGATTCTGTTACTTTACCACTTATTAATTGAAGTGTAAAAATATTTTCTTATTCTAAATGGTATAATGAAAAATATCCAGACTATCTACTTAAAAACATCTTGAGCATATAATCATGACTATAATATTTTAAATGTTTTTTTAAGAATTAATACATTTGATGTCCCTGCATATTTTCTCAAAGTGTGAGTCCACATAAATTTAATTCGCCTTTTGGGAATTTTTTCTTGAAATAAATTAAACATATTTGGATTAGAGGAGAAAGGAACAGTTCAGAGATAAAAAAAAAGTACAAATGTCTTGAAAATTTGGACTTGGAAAATAACTGCTTTTCTAAGATGGTCAACATGACCTTTGCTCCCAAGTGTTATTTCTGTGATTATGTTATTTTACACTGTAAAGAGCTTTTTCAGGTATAAGTAATGTTACGAAGCATTTGACCTGATAGGAAGACTGTTCAGGTGGGCCTAACCTAATCACCTGATCCCTTTAAAAGCAGACAGAGTTTTTGCTGACTGATAGCTGTAGTCAAAATAGAGTTATTTTTTTGCGGGGGGAGGGGGGGATTATTCATTTATTTATTACATTTTTATTGGAGTATAGTTGATTTACAATGTTGTGTTAGTTTCAGGTGTACAACAAAGTGAATCAGTTATACATATACTTATACCTACTTTTTTTTTTTTTTTTAGGTTTTTTTCCCATATAGATTCTCCTCTATATACAGGATATTGAGCAGAGTTCCCTGTGCTATACAGCAGGTCCTTATTAATTATCTATTTTATATATAGTAGTGTGTATATGTCAGTCCCAATCTCCCAATTTATCCCTCCCCTCGCCTTATGCCCTGGTAACCATAAGTTTCTTTTCTACATCTGTGACTCTACTTCTGTTTTGTAAATAAGTTCATTCATACCCTTTTTTTAGATTCCACGTATATGTGATATCATATGATATTTGAAGTTGAGAAAGATTTGACAAAAGAGCTATTGTGTTGCTGGATTTGAAGAGTGAGGGGCATCTGCAATGGAAGGACCTCAGAGCAGCCTCTCAGAGAGGCGAGTGACCACCTCCGCCTCAGAGCAGCAAGAGAACTGGGATCTCAGTTCTACAAAAGCTTGGAACTGGATTCTGCCAACAACCTGAAAGAGCTCCCTCACAGAGCCCCAGAGCCTCAGGATACAGATAAAAAACCGAGTCAGCTGACACCGTGATTTCAGCGTTGTGAGACTCTCAGCAGACAACCCAGTGTAGCCCACCTGGAAAACTGTGAGATAAGTGTTACTGTTTCAAGCTTCTTAATTGTAATTTGTTAAACAGCCATAGAAAACTAATACTAATGTAGTAATGGTGAGAAGAAAGAGGGGATTGAGGAGGCAAACTTATTTTCCAGTGGGAGGGCAAAAAAATTTAAACAGAAAACAAAACAGTAGGAATTCTGACAAGCATATTGACTATATGATTATCCTTTAGGCTTTGAAAGAAAAGTTACTATTACATTCACATATATTTAATTTGAACAGCACTTATTTTCTAATCTTTTAAATTTCCTTTTCCTTTTTAGTTTCTAATTTTTTAAATACCCCAAACATATTATATACCAGTTATTTTAAGATCAGAAAAGAAATGAGGTTCTTGAACAAATTTTATTTATTTTTTTTAACATCTTTATTGAAGTATAATTGCTTTACAATAGTGTGTTAGTTTCTGCTTTGTAACAAAGTGAATCAGTTATACATATACATATGTTCCCATATCTCTTCCCTCTTGCATCTCCCTCCCTCCCACCCTCCCTATCCCACCCCTCTAGGTGGTCACAAAGCACCAAGCTGATCTCCCTGTGCTATGCGGCTGCTTCCCACTAGCTATCTATTTTACATTTGGTAGTGTATATATGTCCATGACACTCTCTCACCCTGTCACATCTCACCCCTCCCCCTCCCCATATCCTCAAGTCCATTCTCTAGTAGGTCTGTGTCTTTATTCCCATCTTGCCACTAGGTTCTTCATGACCTTTTTTTTTTTTCCTTAGATTCCATATATATGTGTTAGCATACTGTATTTGTTTTTCTCTTTCTGACTTACTTCACTCTGTATGACAGACTCTAACTCCATCCACCTCATTACAAATACCTCCATTTCATTTCTTTTTATGGCTGAGTAATATTCCATCGTATATATGTGCCACATCTTCTTTATCCATTCATCTGATGATGGACACTTAGGTTGCTTCCATGTCCTGGCTATTGTAAATAGAGCTGCCCATAAACATTTTGGTACATGACTCTTTTTGAATTATGGTTTTCTCAGGGTATATGCCCAGTAGTGGGATTGCTGGGTCGTATGGTAGTTCTATTTGTAGTTTTTTAAGGAACCTCCATACTGTTCTCCATAGTGGCTGTATCAATTTACATTCCCACCAACAGTGCAAGAGTGCTCCCTTTTCTCCACACCCTCTCCAGCATTTATTGTTTCTAGATTTTTTGATGATGGCCATTCTGACTGGTGTGAGGTGATACCTCATTGTAGTTTTCATTTGCATTTCTCTAATGATTAATGATGTTGAGCATTCTTTCATGTGTCTGTTGGCCATCTGTATATCTTCTTTGGAGAAATGTCTGTTTAAGTCTTCTGCCCATTTTTGGATTGGGTTGTTTGTTTTTTTACTATTGAGCTGCATGAGCTGCTTGTAAATCTTGGAGATTAATCCTTTGTCAGTTGCTTCATTTGCAAATATTTTCTCCCATTCTGAGGGTTGTCTTTTGGTCTTGTTTATGGTTTCCTTTGCTGTGCAAAAGCTTTTAAGTTTCATTAGGTCCCATTTGTTTATTTGTGTTCTTATTTCCATTTCTCTAGGAGCTGGGTCAAAAAGGATCTTGCTGTGATGTATGTCATAGAGTGTTCTGCCTATGTTTTCCTCTAAGAGTTTGATAGTGTCTGGCCTTACACTTAGGTCTTTAATCCATTTTGAGTTTATTTTTGTGTATGGTGTCAGGGAGTGTTCTAATTTGATACTTTTACATGTACCTGTCCAATTTTCCCAGCACCACTTATTGAAGAGGCTGTCTTTTCTCCACTGTATATGCTTGCCTCCTTTATCAAAGATAAGGTGACCATATGTGCGTGGGTTTATCTCTGGGCTTTCTATCCTGTTCCATTGATCTATGTTGCTGTTTTTGTGCCAGTACCAAACTGTCTTGATTACTGTAGCTTTGTAATATAGTCTGAAGTCAGGGAGCCTGATTCCTCCAGCTCCATTTTTCTTTCTCAAGATTGCTTTGGCTATTCGGGGTCTTTTGTGTCTCCATACAAATTGTGGAATTTTTTGATCTAGTTCTGTGAAAAATGCCAGTGGAAGTTTGATAGGGATTGTATTGAATCTGTAGATTGCTTTGGGTAGTAGAGTCATTTTCACAATGTCGATTATTCCAATCCAAGAACATGGTATATCTCTCCATCTATTTGTATCATCTTTAATTTCTTTCATCAGTGTCCTATAATTTTCTGCATACAGGTCTTTTGTCTCCTTAGGTAGGTTTATTCCTAGATATTTTATTCTTTTTGTTGCAATGGTAAACGGGACAAATTTTATTTCTTAATGTACTTTTGTAGAAAAGGCAAAATATGAATGATAGCTTATAGCATCCTTTAGTCAACTTGGTAACCAAAAAAGAAATACAATACGTTGCATTTATAAAAAGTAGTTCGTAGACCAGGGGATATTAGTTTTGAAATAAAATAATATTTAAGTTCCTTCTACTTTTTACTTATTTCCCTTTCAACAAAACTAGTGAGAGAACAGACTCAAAAAGTCAATAAGTAAAGTGAGGTTCAAATGCAAAGTCTCCTGTTGGTAATTACATTTTTGGAAATACTTTGCAAAACAAGATAAAGATATAATAAAATACACAGAATGACCTGTAGAATGGAGTTTGGAAGAAAAGGATTTCATCAAATGTAATACCATATTTTGGAGATGAGAAAGATTTTACAAGGAGAAATAAGATCTTTCTAAGAGCCTGACCCACATACACTCAAGCTCACATGCACAGTGAGTATTCAATTTACCCTCTGCTATCAGCTCTGGAGTTTAGGGGTCACCTAATGATTGACACTCTCCATCCCACCCCAACCCCCTTTTAGAATCTGGGGCTAGACTGCAGGTTTGTGTGAAGCCAAAACCCAAAGTGGATGATACAACAAGTCAGCTTTTACATTTACTTCACCTCAGGAGAAAAAAATAATTCATAATATGCATGTCTCAGTTCAAATTCAAATTCATGTTTTTTGAGACTCTCATGCCCATTGGGTAACAGAAAATATGTGGGATCTAATAAAACACAGTCATCAGTTTGGCTTACTTTTTTCACTGACTTTTTTTAACATTTAAATATATATATACTGACTTTTTTTTTTTTTACATATAACTTATTTACAGATGTTTTAAATGTTTTAAATCTCATAAAAGGGAGCATGTTCTTTTAAAAACTGGTCATTCTTTTACACATGAAAATCTATCCAAGCACTTACCCGGAATGTTCAAGATGCTATTCAGCCTTTGGAATTTATCTTGATATTCTGGCATTTATTTCAAGTGAGCATATGCTACCCATTTGAACAGTGGTGCTGATGAAATGTCACATAGATATTTTGAGGAAAAGAAAGAACAAGTGGGTCATCTAGTCTCCCAGTGTGCTGTTTCTTACTGTGCGTAATAGAGGTAAATATCGCCATACAAGAATTCTTGCTGTGACTTTATGCTTCAATGCCATAGATATGTAGTTTAACACCTGAAAAGTACATAATTGCACAGCGTGCATTATCTCCACGCTTTAGTTCTAGAAGCTTGGGGTCCCCCATCCTGTTTAATAAAACACTTAAAATGTCTTTTCCATTCTCTATCTATTCCACCTTTCCTATACAATTCATGGCAGTGTGATAAGCTGTAAATGACATACTCTTATATCTCTACTATTTTTCTCCATCCATGCATTTATTATGAGCTTTTGTTTCACTCATGACATGTAGGGTATGTGAAATGAATGCAAAGTGTGCAGGAAAAAAACACTGTATTTAAAATTATAGCATAATGCACCTATGCTTTCATTTCCATAGCAAATAAAATACTATGTACGTGAGAATAAGTAGGCAGGCTTATCTAGCTGGTATAATTTTAGAAAAAATGCAGAATGAACAAAGAGGACTTGGGGAAATTGGTATAAAAATTAGGGGAATGAATGTATCTATGTTAATTCCCCATTTTGTTTTAACACTGATGAGAAAAGGTCACATAAAACTCTGGAAATTACACTGAAGCTGGAAATTACACTAAAGTACTCATCTCACAGTTTTGAGGAGTTTTTGTTTTGCAGATATTTATATAGTACAATAATGCAACTGTGCCTTAAAATTAACAAAATTAATGCTTTCAAAAACATTTCCTTTTATACTGCTAATGGCCATTTGGGCATTTTGGGAAACTTTCAAATAATGACAGAATTTTATCAGGAGAAAATGCCTTAGCGAGGAAATAAAATGGTTCTATCCTCCTGCAAAATTATAATTTACAATTTTTTTCAGTACTTCATAATATACAAAATATGTGTTGGCTATATCTGACATTTACAAACAAATATGAACTTGATCATCCCCTATACCTTCAAGTATTATAAGAATGATAAAATCCTTTCAAGTACACGGATATTGATTAAGGGAGTCATTTGATTTTGAGTCCTTCTACGCCTAAATCTTAAATTCTTAGCCTGCTAGAGTGAGTTTGGGAGCAGTTTTAAGCTAAGATGCTCCTAAGCCAAAACTTTTCAAGTGAATTTGGTAGAACACCAAGCTTGAGCGATAATCTCTAAAGGGAAGAAAATGAGATGATTGTTTAATCAATAAGAAAATGGAAGCTACCCCATCTCCCTCTGGGCTATTTCACTTTGTTATGTACTAAACACATTGATAACTTTTGCACTGAATAAACCTATTTAACTCCAATTCTCAGTTTACTTGACCAGTGAACATTTCTTCATTTTATTCATTTTCAATGAGTCTATTAATATTTCACAGGAAATGTGCTGAGATTTGAAATTCTATGTCACAGAATGGAATTCTTTCTCAGAGAGTTTTTCTTTAGCCTTGAACAATAGAAACTTTAAAAATTAAAAAAAAAAAAAAAAAAAGTTAGATACTCCAGTATTTAACTTTTGCATATAGTTCATAGATTTGTTGAGGAAAAAAAAAGATACTTAGAATTTATAAGGTTTTTAATTAACATATTGACAAGTTTATTTCCTGAAATCGATTCCACAAAATGAATGCCGAACAATGGAATAAATTATTCAAGAACCAGTGTGCAAGAATTTTGAAGAAATGCATTAATCTCTGTGAAGTAACATGCATTCAGCAGCAAGTCACGATTTGTTAATCTAATTACAGTATATCCTGAAATCTTAAAAAAAATAGTGACTTTGATTATAATAATGTTTTTGACATGATCACTCTACTAGCCTTTTAAACAAATAGAAAAATTTGTTCTGAAGAAATTAATATTTAGGGACACTCAAAATATCCTAAATTTCTCTCCCATGATCCAATTTTCTTATGGCAAAATTAGTGTGAAACTCAAGATAAATTTGTAGCAGCATTTAGAAGGCCTTCAGATGATTAATCAGTTCTGTAAGTTATTATTGTATTTGTGATTAATATGTTGACATAGGTGGAAAGCTGATCAAATGTACAAACTATGCCAAATTGAGAGAAACTCAGGTTCATTAAATCAAAATCCAATCTAGGTAGAAAAACCAATTATAACTGAAAGGATGAAAAATAATGTAAAATTCTAAACCTAAGGATGAAAAAATCAACTGCATGTTTTAAAAACAGCCACAAATCATGTGCAAAGATGTTTAGAATGTTTATTTAAATATATGTTCAAATTGAGTCCCCTCTATGATGTGTCCATCAAAAAGAGTGATGGCAGCATAGGTTGCATTGGAAATAAGCTAGCATTTATTGACTGTATCCTATGTGTGAGACACAGTACTGTACACTTCACGGCATTAAACCAGTTAATTCAAAAAACAAACCTGAGGTTGGTACCATTACCTCCATTTCACAGCTTTTGAAACTAAGGCATGAAGAATTTCTGTAATTTTCCTTGAGGGCAAGAATCATATCAGTTTTATTTTTTTCTGTATAGCCATATGTAGAAGCATGAATGACATAGAGTTGAGTATTCATAAATATGTTTGAAAGAAAGACTGAATGGCTTAAGGAAATATAGACAAGAAGATTTCCACAGGTTAGATAACAACCATGATAATAATTGGTAGAATATTTCCATAAAAGCTCTCTTGACATATTTATAAAGACAAACATTAAAAAAGAAGAAGAAGAAAACCTTAGACCTCTATTATCACTTATCTGGAATGTTGTAGAAAGAATATATATAAAATTATTTTATTATGGTATCAATACTATTCATGTCATTTTATGAAGGATGAAATAATACATTATAAAATTATATAAACTATCTCAAAATAAATGAAAACAATTCTAGACACCTTTAATTATTAGATACATTATTTTGTTTTCTGGAGTAAAAATTATTTTCTACATAAGTAATAAACTGGGGAATGAATCATCAAATAGCCAAATTATATTTACATTTTATTGCCTAAAAAGACTTAACTTTAAAATTATTGATTAATATTCATATAGTTGCTACGTGCTCAACATTATTCTTTGTAGGATGGGAGACTAAAAGACACCTGGTAATTAAATAACTGCTTCTTCTTATCAGCAACTTTCAGTTATGTTGGTTAGGCAACAGCATACATGAATAAAATTCTATGCTACTGCTTAAGTCATTATAGATCTTCATTAACAAAAGCAAGTTGTTTTGATCTTTAAATTTTTGAAGCTCAGGCAATATGTAAGTTATGAATGGAAAGGGAGAACGGATCAGGATATTAACATGAAAAACAGGGATTCTCCTGAAAATAGAAATCATTTGCACATGGAAATATGGTATTAGATTAGGGAACAGTAAGGAACTTAACCTAAGAAAGAAGTGTGATTATACCATAAAAGAGTTATTATTATGGTAGTGAGAGTTTAAACAATGTCTTGATAGTATGGAACTTTAGATTTTAAATTACTTGCAATAAGATATTGGTCAGAATATGTGATACACAGAGCAGTGATTTAGTATGAACATTGTACTGTTCCGCAGGATGGATTGAGAAAAAGGTATTTAAATTCAAGTTGAACTTATTTAGCCTAGTAAGAAAAGCTAAGGAAAATGTAATAATGATCTTTAACAGAACTAAAACAAAGAATATCCATGACAGGTTTTCAGGAATAAATGATGTTTAGATGACCCATCCTAAATGACAAATGGGAAAGAATAATCAAATATATCTTCCCATGTCTGCTCTGGGAAAATAGATGAAATTCTATGATACCACCCAATGAAGAACATGTGACTAAAGAATTATTTCTGCTATATTTAAACATGTTGAATTTTTGCACAAGTAAAAAATTTAAGAAAGTGTTTTGTAGGCAGATAGAAATAGATAAAGGTCAGTTTTCCAAAAATCATATGATTCAAATCAATCTCCAAAAAGCAAATTGTGTTTTAGCAAAATGTTCTGCATCTAAAGAGAACTAGAATATTTCAATGTCACAAAACCTGCAGGAGTAATGGGGGAAAACATAAAGAAGTAAGGGCACACACCTGGGAAAGAGGGAGGAGCTTAAGAGCTTATACAGGCCATTATATTTAATGAAAGAGTTACTTGTGCCCTTGTCAAAGTTTGTGCTGGAGGATAGGAGAAGATATGCAAAAAGAGGAAGAAATGTATCGAATAAAAATGAAAAGATACACACACCCCAATGTTCATTGCAGCACTATTTACAATAGCCAAGACATGGAAGCAACATAAATGTCCATCAACAGATGAATAGATAAAGATGTAGTAAATATATACAATGGAATATTACTCAGCCATAAAAAAAAGAATGAAATAATGCCTTTTGCAGCAACATGGATAGACAGATTGTCATACTGAGTGAAGTAAGTCAGACAGAGAAAGACAAATATCATATGATACCGCTTATATGTGGATTCTAAAAAAGGGTATAGATGAACTTATCTACAAAACAGAAATAGAGTTACAGATATAGAAAACAAACTTACGGTTACCAAGGGGTAAGGGGGGGGGGGAGGGATTAACTGGGAGATTGGGATGGACATATACACACTACTATATATAAAATAGATAACTAATAAGGACTTACTATATAGCATAGGGAATTCTACTCAATACTCTGTAATGGGCTGTATGGAAAAAGAATTTTAAAATGAGTGGATATATGTATATGTATTACATATTCACTTTGCTGTACACCTGAAACTAACACAACATTGTAAATCAACTATACTCGAATAAAAATTTAAAATAAAATAAAATTATGGTATGAACTGACACTCAATTATGTTTTTTTAAATGTTGAAATCATCAATTTTAATAAAGTTTTGAATTAAATTCCAATTCCTTAATCTGTTGTGTTTGGATGAAACACGTTTTCATTTTTAAATTAGGAATTAAAATTTGCTGAGAAAATAATTTTGTGCCCCCAAACTAAATTGATAATGACAGAAGTAAGGAAATTTTATGTACACAGGTCAAGCTGATGATGAATTCAAGTATTTCATACTTTATCTGGACAGAATAGATCAAACCATTTCTTACTGTATAAAATAACAGTTTGATGAATTAAACATTCGATAATTTATTGTCAATATTATTTTGTATTTGTAAATGACTATATTTAATATTTAATCAGTTCATTATAAGGGATTATTTATTGTTCTTATCCTAAAACCATAAAAGCATCTTTTAGGATTTTAAAATCTAATATTTTTCATGAGACTTATAACCACAATGTATGTTAGGTAAGCAATAGTGTATATATACATATATACATAAACTAGTTTACTAATCCTGAGTGACTCAAACGTAGGAGTAATATTCAAAGTAATTAAACAGACTATTTAAATACTATTTATTACAGATAATTTATACAGTAATATTTGTCATTTTAAACAATGTGTAAATTTATACATGTATTTTTATTATTTTATCAAAGGATCAAATATATTTTTACTCAAATGTCCTGTTTTACAAGGTTTTATAAATATGAATGTCCTCACATTGACGAATTATTTTAACCTTATATTAAAATCCAGTTGATATTTGTTCTCACCTTAATGTGGCTGATATACCAAACAAAGGCCATTTACAATAGGAATCTCCTTATGATGCTAAAGCACCATTTTAGTTGTATTTTCTTCTTCCTAACTAGCCATGTGACATGTACCATAATAAAAAAAAAAAAAAGATTAAACATATTTTGGGGCATTTAGTTTTACCAATAATAATAAAGGTAATCAAAAATTACAAAATATTCCCTCGTTTTCTCTTAAAATTGTGATTGGTTTATTGATTTCTTTGATGTAATAACAAGGACTTTCTCAATGTAAAAATATAAATTTGAAAACTTAAAATGGGACAAATCATCTGAAATGAATGCTTGGGTAGTTACAAATTAAAAACTTCTTTATGCAATTACATTTTATTTTTCCTATGCATTTTTTTTTTAGAAATTCACGTTCTTTTATTTATTTATTTATTTATTTATGACTGTGTTGAGTCTTCGTTTCTGTGCGAGGGCTTTCTCTAGTTGCGGCAAGTGGGGACCACTCTTCATCGCGGTGCGCGGGCCTCTCACTATCGCGGCCTCTCTTGTTGCGGAGCACAGGCTCCAGACGCGCAGGCTCAGTAATTGTGGCTCACGGGCCCAGTTGCTCCGCGGCATGTGGGATCCTCCCAGACCAGGGCTCGAACCCGTGTCCCCTGCATTGGCAGGCAGATTCTCAACCACTGCGCCACCAGAGGAGCCCTCCTATGCATTTTTGAATGAGACAACACTAGATATTCTCTGTGAGGCTGTTTGTGGTCTTTGCATGCACTTATGAAGGCATTTGCATGTGTATTGTTATATTTTCACCCAGACTTTTAAATTGACATAAAGCCCTCATTAATATTCTATTAGTTTCTGTGATTCTCATTAGCTTTGAAAAAACAAATAGGATGATAATGACCTTCCACTTATTTTAAATGTTTCTCTATTCTTCTAGGGCATTAGACCACTATCATAAAAGACCTGCGATAGTAATTTGAAATGTAAATGTTATCCATTTAATTAATAAGAGATAACTGTCTATCAAGAATGGCTGCAGAGAATTAGTCACTATTATATAAAATAATAAGACTTATCAGCTTAGCTCAGTTTTGAATAAAATAAATGAAAGTCAAAGAGTTCAGTGTGGTTTCAAAGATGTATGAATGAAAGAGATTTTTTTTAAATAAATGAACACAGTCTTGTAATGAATGATGTTTCTTAATTGTCAAAAATAAGAAATGAAGGTCACTACATGGTATTATGTTCCCTGACTGAATGGCACCTCAGTCCTGAAACAGTCTTACCAGGACAAACATCTGTTTCCTTGTGTTGACACTGGAAATGCTGATTCCAGAAGAATCAGCATTGCCTGAGAACTTGTACACATGCACATTCTCAAGCCGCACTCAGACCCATACATATACTCCTATATATACCCCAAGACCCCTACATATATTAAGATCCAGAAATTAATTGTTTTGTTTTTAGTTGTTGTTGTTGTTAACCATTATATTTTACTTGTACAAGGTCTTGCATTGAGTAAATATTTGCTGAACACAGGTGAAATCTTTTCTGGTTTTTTCTCTTGCCCTTCTCATTCTATAACCTCATTACACTAATCTCTCTCTCCCTTTCTCCCTCTATAGATAGACAGATATATATAGATATACTTATATACCCATATATATATATACATTATTGAGATCTATTGATTTTTCCAGTAATACATATTTTCTTCTCCTTTTCTCAGGCAAAGTGCCCATTATAAAGAATGCACAAACCAAGATTGATGCAATGTTCTTTTCTGAAAATTAATTTTACTCTGTGAATGTCTATATAAACACAGTGTGTTACATTCAAGGTACTGTGAAAAACTGGCTGGGAAGGGAATCATATTTAGTATTTCAGTTTTTGGTATATTATTTTATTCCTTATTTAAATATAGCCTCACAAACAATTATGGTTTAATACAGCAAAATAGACTAGTTTTAAAGCAATTGAGATTACTGAAATACTTATTTATATGGATGCAGTGTCTTTCATTAAAAATTGCTAAAATTTTTTCAGATAAAATATGGAAATGGCTTAATGGCTTAAGGTAATTAAAGAAATGGTGCAAATTAGTTATGCTTTCAATATAGAAATTTTAAGTAAGCAAATTCTGTTAGAAGAAATACCTGAAATCAGTAAATCTGCATAGATTTTAAGGAACATAAACACTTATTATGAGGGAGGGCAAAGAACGAAAGCCAAAGTTTGTGTCGCTGCACTGAAGGATAGTTAGATGTGTGACTAAAGATTGAATCAAGTATCTGGACACAAAGGGGCTTCTGTGACATTTAGGACAATTTCAACTTTTATTTCTAAGGATTGGGAGATACTGAAGAATTGTAAGCAGGTTCATAACATGGAAAGATATACATTAAAAAGCTCATTCTCACTCTGTATGAATATGCAGAAGTCTATGATTTGGTGGGAATATCAATATTTACAAAAAGTTTCAAGATATTCATATACTTTTTGAAGCCCGTTCCAGGATTTCTGCTCAACAGTTATGAGAGAATCCAGGCAACACAACCTGGGAAACAGCAGACCAACTGGGGGATTTTGTAGCACTTTTGAGGAAAATGACAAATGATAATGTATCATTAATGGGAATAAAGAAGAGTTGACAGAATCAAAACGTATTGCAGAGAATACATCAAAATTCCATGAAGAAAGATTAACTATCAGGAGGTGAAATAAAAGGAAAATTCTAGAGGAATGTCTAGGTTACTATCTGGCTAATCCAAATGAATGAGTGATGAGAAAAGAAAAGAAATAGAGCACTGTAAGGGCATATCACAGCGTGTAGTACTGGTGTATCTCTAACTAGAAATACCTGATAAGCACTTAGATACACCAGCTTGAAATTCCTTTGAAATTTATGGGCAAGGGGTAAGGTTTTGCTTAAAAAAAAGAAGAGTAAATTATCTTATGTAATTTATCAATGTAAGAAGCAGGTAAAGTTCAGACACTGAGCAGTCAGAAAAAACTTATGAGAATTAATGAGCTTTCGGGTCACAACCTTCTGTGCTTGTTTCATCAAATCTAGCAGATCCTTTCACATCCTAATATTTTATTAGAGTTAGAGTTAGACTACTGTAGGGTTGATATTAGGTTAACTGTGCTTTTCACATCTGACTCCTCTGTGGTACCATTCGAAGTTATGAAAGGGGGCAAAGTTTGCCTGATGAAAATTGGTGAAATCTTATGGTCTTAGTGTTAGGTTATAGAATTTTGACATGGGACCTTGTCAAATAGAATTTTATTAAGTAAATCAATTTAAATTTAACTCAGTCTCAAAGTTTGTCTTCGTTCATAATAGAAAATTATACAGTGGATAAACGATCATGAAAACAAAGAACAAAAATAAACTGTGGAACAGAGTAAAGGCAGAAGAATCATGTGTATAATGGAGAAACCTAATTTTGAAACCTAAATGCATGTAAATGTAACAAGATATGTGTCTAGCTCAATTCCAAAGACAGGTCAAGAGCATGACTTGAGTAGACCCTACCTAATGCACATGCATGATGATTTCTTTATGTCACATATAGTCACCACCAAGGATGGAGAAAGGAATGCTGGCATGTAGGACCAATTCCTGGATATTTTTCAATAAACACATGCAGATAATTAATTATTATTGTATAGTGTACACCTAGCTTTCCTCCCCTCAAAAACTAAAGAAAATGTTGTTTTGCAAAAGATTGAGAAGCATAAAATACGTGTTAAGACCTTGGTGCTTGGAACTGTGTTCAACAAAGCCACTGTAGAATCTGATTCCACAGCTGCATCAAGATACACGGACAACCCTTAGGCTGATGGAACAGCAACATCACCTAGTGGTAAAGCGCCAGCCTGCAGAGTTTGAACTGCATATTCACTACTGGCTACCTGTGTGACCTTGGGGAAGTATGTTCGCTTTCCTGTGTTCTGTCTTACCCATCTATAAAATCCAGATAATAATATTGTAGCATTGATAGAGCTATGGGAATTAAAGTAATGCAGTTGGAAGAGTGCTTAGTAAATCAATGATTACTCCTTTTACTCAGAGGATTGGACAATTTCTCTCCTGTTATCCTACTGAAGCCTTTGGTACTGAGAAGGTTCGCTTGAGAAAACGAATCATAATTCTTCATTTTCTCTAAAATAAACTGATCTGTGTTCACCATTTTTCTCTATATGATTCCCATAAGCATTTTAATCCTCAGAAATATTAATAAAGGACCAAGTAAATTAGTACAATTTTCTTTACTGGATGGTGGTGTCAATCCCTTAAAGTTCAGGAGAGCTTACTTTGAAAGACCACTCCCATAGGAATAGTGATGTGGGTGAAAAAAAGCAATATGATAAAAATATAGGTATTATCTGACAGAAAGATTAGAAGCTGTGAGAAGCATTTTGTCAATACCTGTATTGAAAACCAAAAGTATAGCATTATTGGGAATGGGGTTATTGTCAATGATAATATTTGATTGTAGTATTTGTTTATAATCTGCTGGTCAGGGGTATTTTAAAAGCCAAGATATTTAGACTCAAACTCTATTATTATAGATAATATACAATAAAGAGCACTCAACACAGTTATTTTCAGAAATGACTTTTCTTAAGACATATATTGGTTGGGACATAATTAAAAGAGAAATTTCTTTAGGTGAGGCCCATCCGTATTCCACCAAGAACAGTAATGGTTTATTTTATTTAACATTAAACAATATTCTGCCACATTAATGAATTACATTTTTCCCAATATGAGATGCTAAGGAAATGAGAGATAATCCATAGTTGTCCTTTCACTATACTCTGCTCTTTCCTCTTTGTTTTGCTTCTTCTTAGACTGCTAGGAATTACTAGAAACTGTCAGGTTCAATATCATTAGATCGAATATCAACAGAAACAAAATTATTTACTAAGGAGTAATATTGTATCACTTCTGAAATATTTTAAAAGCCACAATAGTCTTTTGAAGTAGGTATTTATGTGTTTCTAGCTATTTATTTTAGCAATTAAACTATATTTTATTGATAAAACCAGATGACTATAATGTAGAAAGGTTTTAGTTCTGGTTTATATCCAGAATTTTGGAAAATTTAAGCCTTTCTTAACCCACATATACACTAATATAAACCAGAGTTTTGAGAAGAAATAGAAATTCCCAGATATTTCTTGTGGCTGTTTCTTTGGATACTGAATCCAAGTATCTCTAGAAAATGTGTTACTGAAATATTTCTTTTAATTAACTCATATAACTTCAATCAGCTTTCTGTATTCTACTTTTTCATTGTTTAAATTTCACAAATCTATCTTACTCCTGTAAGTGGAATAACAATGCTTAAAATACTAAGGTGGTTTTCTATGCAATAAACTCCACAATTATAAACACATGTAATTGTTGCAATAAAGCTGTGAGAGAGCTGCTATTATATTCTCCATTTAGATGACTTTGCAGGTTCACATAGACAAAGAGTGTGAAGTCACACTAGGGTCCCAGCATTCTGACCTCTTAACCATTACACAAATCACAATTTAACAAAGAAATTCATTTACACAAACCAAATTTCACAAGGTCCTCACAAACGGAATAGGAAATGAAGAGGAAAAGGAGCAATTTTCTAGATTACAGCTTCTATATATTTTTCTGACGTGGCAGCAGAAGAGATAATATTAAACTCATAAGTTTGCATCATAGTGAATTTGGTGAGGAGCACAGGGCTCAACTTAATAGGCAGAAAAAATAAGAAATGTTCTTCACAAGGATTTGCAAACCTAAGAGTTCAGCACATTTAAAAGGTGACTTTGCAAAATGAAGGAACTACAGAAAAACTGATTTTCATTAAGGATTTCATTTAAAAAATCCAAACATTGTTACAAAAAAATAAAATCCAAAGAAAGATAAAAAAGAAAGAACATCAGTAGGTGTTCACTCATAATTCGTTTAAAAGTTTGACTTTTATAACAAACTATCTTATTTCTCTTTATCTACCTTTTTTTTTCAATAGTGTTTACGATTTTTTCCTCCAAATTTTTTCTTCAGATGGAGGTTTTTATCATTTGTACCTGCATGTCTTAAGTTTATATTAACTATATGAGTCACTAGTTGATTGTCTCTTAACTACATTAACTATATGTCACCAGTCAATTATTATCATAAACTTTATATATGCCACACAGGGGTAAAAAGGATATTAGGTATATCAAAGATAAACCTGAATTAAATATAGCTAAATGCTTTGATAATTCAGCTTGCAAATGTCCATGTAAATAAAATTTTGTCATAAATTTGAAAAGTTAAAAAGCCTCCAAAATAATAATATTTTATAATTTGTGAGATCGCAGAAACAAACTTAAAAAGATACTTGACAGTCTTTTTACCTGTTTACTTTTCTGACATACAAATCCCTCTTTAACATCACTAGAGTTGAGCAATTGTGCTACCAATGCAATGCTCTCAGATTAGTATTTACTGTAATCATTCAAAACTACTTCCTTATATTGTGGCAATAGCTCAAAAATAACTTAAAGATCAGTTGCATTTCCAGGGCTTAAGCATCTTTTACCTTTCTTTTAGCTGAAATGCAGACAAGAAAAATATCTTCATAAATAGCTGAGTAATAAGATAAAAAGAATATGAGACCCTATATGCCCACATGAAGTTGAGTTGCCTCGCCAACCCAAACAAGCTGGGCTACTTTTCTGAGAGAGAAATAATACTCTATTTTATTTAACTACTATATTTTCACTCTCTATGCCACAGAACACTAACATTACCCTAACCTAGAATATCCACATTTTCCTTAAACAGTTTGTCATAAAAAGGCTTTGCTCTTATCATTTTTAATGACCATGTAGTATTCTATCCTATCAAATGATGATAAATTATTTTTCCACTCTCTTATTCTTAAAGATTTAGGTTGTGTTTAAAATATATGATCTTATGCACAATACCGTAGACAACATCTTTGTCCACAAATTTTCTTTAAGTTTCTGATCATTCCCTTAAGATTGAGTCCTAGAGGAAGGATATAAGGGATTTAAGATCCTTGAGACATGGGGCAGTTTTAAAGCTTACGTTTCTCAGCTCCACATCTCTCTTTATTTACAACTTTATTTTCATTTGATACCTGATGCTAAGGGTCAGACCCTGCAAATGACATATCTGCTTTAACAGCTGTTCCCTTTTAGAGTCTATCAATAGGGACACTAGAGGGAGTAGGAAGGCAGGAGGAGGGAGAAGGACACGCCCCTTCTTGTTTTTTTTATTTGTCCCCCTGCCTCCATCACTTTGTTCCTGTCTCCCTTTCTGATATTGTTTTTGTTGTTTGGAACTTCCAGAACCAGCTTGTGTATCCCTCAAAGGTATCAGCCCCAGTAAGGCAGAATCACTCCTTAGAGATCCCTCACATCTCCATGAGGCCCCTCTTCCAAGCTTCTGAAATGCCAACAGCATCTGGACAGCGCCTCTTCCTCAGAGACCTGTTTCCCCATTTCAGAGTACCAGAGTTAGGTGGGTCCCTTTCTCTAAACTTCTACGTTCTATTAACTCCAGTCTCTCCGCTCTGTTTCCAAGCCCTAGATGGGGAGGGGCAGAGGGTAGTTGCTTCCTGGCAGTTACTATCTTTGAGTTATTCAGTGTCTTTTTTTATTTTTGTATTTACTGTTCTCTAACACATTTTTGAAAGATTCCTTATCTTATTTCCTCTCCGTTAAAATAACTGGCAGAATAACTTATTTTTGACAAGATATCGATTGATAAATTGATAATACCAAATTTCTTTATATAAGCAGGATAGGAATTGTTAGTTTCATCAAGCCCTCTTGAGGAGTATCATGTTAACTCGGTTGATAGGTGAAAGGATTATAATTTTATAGGTGAATAAAAGCATAATGTATTTTATTACTATGGAAGTTACTTATCTCATATATATGTTTATTATTTGTCATATTTTCCAATACTTTACTGTTTAGAAAGCTCTTTCTCTTTTAGATATTTGAACAATACTCACATACTTTCTTCCATTTTATAAGGTTTGTTTTCATATACATTTGACTCTTTAACCCTTCTGGGATTTGTGTTGTGCTGTTGATCACTAATCCTTTTATGTTAAAAAGGAAGAGCCTAACCTGACATTGCTGCTTAAAGAAATCTCTTATATTTTCTTAGCAATTATGTATGCCCTATACTCTATATAATCAGAAACTGTACTATAGTAGTTTAATAATTTTCTCATATATTATTTTCCTAGTATATGCTGGGTCCTTTAGAAATGTGATCACTATTTTCATCCATGTGGCCACTTCTGCAGCTTCATGGATATCCACCAGGTTTAATCCTTGCAATGCAGTTTTCCTTTTTCTCTTCTTTAACTGTATATTGGTGATTGTTGTGTGGTGAGGGCAGGGTTGGGAGAAAAGATAGTAGAATTTCATACTGGTTAACAGCATGGGCTTTTGAATGTTAGAGATTGTTTTAGAATGCCAATTTTCAATCTTGCTAGATTATGATCTTGAAGGGGTCATTTAAACTCTAACTCTTGGTTTATTTAACAATAATCTGATCATTATCATTATCTCATAGAGTTTCTGTTAATATTAAATGAAATTAGTGTTTAGTAGTGAAGTGGACATAATTTAGGAATACAACAGATGGTAGCTATTAAAATTATTTGTCATTTAACTTCATCTTCCATGTCCACTCAAAGTGTCATCTGTAAGATCTTCTTGATATATAAATTCACTAAAATTTTACTTGGGCACATTTTCTAATCTTCCTCCCAGATAGTTCAAATTTCCTCCCTCTGGGCATTGTCTATACGTTGTCCCCTGTTTTACTATTGCTCAAACCACTCTCCATTTTATTTGTGCAATGCCTGCATGCCCAAGTAGCCTTGAGCTCCTAGAAGCTAAGAATGGCACATAGTGAGTGAGGGAGGAAAGAGAAAGGAGTTGCTCTGATCTAAAGAGTTGTTTTATAGTTTTGTCATCATTTCTATCAACTTCTCTGTCCCAAAACTTTATTAGTTTTCCTTTTTAAATCATTTTCCCTTCCAGTTGAGAAGCTCTTCCAATCATCTCTATAAACCCATTGCTCTATTGCTTTTACTTATCAGGAGAAATTAAGAAAGTAACATAGCCTACATTTTACACAGATGTCAGTTTATAATATTCAAAATACTGTAAACTATATAATTTTATTAAAAATAGCAACAACTTAATCTGCAAACAAATTTTTCTACCCAGGAAATACAAAGAGATGGATGAAAATATTATTTAAATATATATTTTGTTCTTTTTATATAAAATCATCCACAAATCATTTATTTTGGAAATAGAAATTTGTACCTCTTAATCTCTCTCACCTGTTTCTCTCATCCCCCCCAACCAATATATGAATGTATATGAATAAATATATATTGATCAAGGTGTTATTTACAAGACAAAAGTATTGAGAAAAAAGAAAACTTCATTAATAGAACCATGTTTTAATATAATAAAATATAATTACATTCAGCTATAGAACTAATTATATGTATTATTATATATATTTAAATATTTTCATAGGAATAATAAAAGGGTAGAAATATGTAAATTATAGCTTTGTTCAGATGGGAAAATAATACACAGAAAGTTTGTCAGTAACAAATTACAAATTAGGAACTTAATGAAAATTGTTTACACCTGCTAAATGCTTAAGAACTGCATTAATACTGCAATAAATATAGCACTTTTTCTTGAAAAAACCTGACATTCACATGTGAAAATGGGCGTTGCAAGAGTTGCAACTTGAATTACAGTCAAGTGATGGCAGGAGGGTTCTCTGAAATCAGATGGGAAAGTTGTAACACCTGATGTGGGTAGGTGTGGGGCTCATTACGAATGCAGTAAGGTAGCTGGTAGATGTCTGAAATGTGCATGTTTGCACATTTTGTGTATTCTGCTGGACGCAGTCTTCTGTGTTCACCTAGTGTTTCTTATGGATAAAATAGTGCATAAACAAATGCAAAATTTGCATTATTCAAAAATTATCACACTGGAGTACATTTGTGTTTACAAACAGGCTTTATAGCAGAACTCACTGTATTTCAAATTCACTAAATCACTACTATCTGCATTGTTGCAAAAAAACCCCAGGGGGCTTATAATCACAACTAGAGATATCATAATTGTTTTCTCCACAGTGAACACTCAATCAAGGACCACCTCAAGCTAGTGATAAGATCTGTGGAGAAAACTGTTGGGGGATTAAAAATATTATTACAAAGAATGAAGAAAAATTGTATAGTTTGTCTCAAAAATGATGTGATTTTAATTAAGCCATTACTGTAGATATATTAAATAAAGTAGTAATAACTCTGTACTAATTTAAATTTATTTGAAAAAAATGGAAAACCTTGTCCATTTCAACTCATCAAAGACAATCACCTAAGATGGAAAAGTGATTCAGTATACACAAAAGTAGCTTTCGTGTTTCTTTAAGTATAATTTGGTTAAGTGATTACACCTGTAATACCAAAGGAGTTGATTATATGATCTTAAGTATTGTAGATTCTAAGTTTATACCTAGATTTCTGAACTACAGAGGGCTTTATTAAGTATTTGCATAAAATTCTTTGAAAATGCAAAGAACACTCAGAAAGAAACAAGGGTACTATAAAACAACATCTCAACCATCTTTGAAGTTTAGACAGTGAAGTTTAGCAACAACACTTTTTAAAATTAAGTTTCAAAACATATAATTATTTCAACGGCAATTACCTTACTGTTTGTTAAATTCATACTAACTATAAATCGCCACTTTCAGAATTAGTAAAAGATAAACCACATTTTTCAATTTCAAGCGATAAATATTCTTAGAAATTGTGTAAAATAATTGAAATCAACTTTATGTTTTGAACAGTTAAAAAAAAAACAGTTAAAACTTTTAAAACCATCTAAAATAATTTAATGCATTTTTCTTGGGAATTTCTAATTGGGAAGGATTTTATTATTTCTATATAATTAGTAATCTGTACTGCCCTCCATATCCATTCCTGAAAATTCTTGGTATCTTAAAATAAAATGCCAAAGAAATTCTTGGTATAATTAATTTATACTTAATCTCTGTGTGCGTATGTGTGTGTGGCGGGTGAGTAATCTTTATCTTTTATTCCTATTGCCCACTAGAGTCTCTGGCATTTTGTGGGGGATGAATGTTAGTGCTTATTGAATGTTAATGAATTTTTGTTGAGGAAATGAATGATAAGGTCAACTATGTATGGCGGATCACATAATGTAATAAGGTCAGAGGCTTAGGTGACAATTCAAGAAGGATATCTAGAAGAGAAATTATATCATGAGGAGAGGCAATCTTGCTACAGTTTGGGAGTAGTGCATACCTAGGACAAGGCCTGAAACAGAGGGGGTCTCAGGTAATTAGTGTTGACTGAACCCAGAGTTTTGTCCTTTATCTTACTTGATTGCCTGTGGTACAATAAAATACCTCTTTCCTAGTGTGCGATTCTGTGCACACATTCATGCGTGCATGTGTGAAATGGACGGGTAATAGAATTATAGCTCCAGGACTGTGTGTGCATTTAGAACAATGCCACAATTTGCTGGAAGGATACACTCATAATTATTTTCTTTTTCTGCATTGACCTTCTGTCTCCAAACTAATGGTTTTTTTATTGAACAAGTACACATTAGGGGCATATATTGTGGTCATGTTGTATCTTTGCTACAAAGGATACTTTACAAAAATATCACTGCAGTGTTAACTCTAAGGATGCAGGGCTCTTGCATGTTAAATATCATCTTGCCAGCCAGAAAGAGACCAAATCAATGATCACTGATCTGCTTATACAGCAGAAATAGTTTGTCTACTCCATGTCTTGTCTACACATTCAAAGCCTAAAAATGTAATAGAATTATTTTGCCTGACATACAATCAGTTATAAAATTAGTCATAAAATCACAATTATTGTTCCTTCCCTGACAATGACACCTGGGCTTGTCCTTTACACAGGTTTCCCCCGTGGCAATCAGCATCCTGGGGGCTGCAATCAGGACCAGGTTAGTGCTCTTCAAGCTGACATTTTGGATAACTACAACTCTAAGAGTCGAAGTCAGAATTTATTGCAAGCACCAGGTATAGCAACCTTTAACTTTGATTAGAACCAAAGTTGAATTTCCTTAAGTGTGTGAAGAGGATAAACAACTTCCAGAAGTGAGTTCATCTTCAACATCACCAATCAAAAGCTCAAACATAGAAGTCAAAATAGGTTTGATTGCACTGCTGTTTACCTACTGTCAAATAAGAGTATGCATTTCCACACTTATTTACTTAGAATATACATTGCACCACCACTTTACTGCAATTAAATTATATTGATAATTCCTTAGAACACATAAAGCTTTACATGTGTCTGATCCTGCATGTGTGTGTCTAAGTGTGTAAGATTTTTAATGTTCATATCTACCCTGACAGGAAATTAAGGGAGGCATATTTATTCACATTTCATACAGGAGAAAGTTGATGCTCAGGGTCAAGAACTAATTTAATTGGGCCACATGAGGAGTATATGTTGGAGAAGAAATGCAACTCTGTCATCTGAATCTGGGTCCAGTGTTCACTCCCTTGTAAAATTTGCTTCCCAGAGCTCACCAGTAATTTTTTCTTGTTTCAGATCATGTCTGGACTTCAAAGAAAATGCAATATTACATCTCATTCAAATAACTATCTCTTTAAATTGGAGCCCTGGAAGCAAATGAAAACCTAGAACTTTGATTAGAATTTGAGGGAGTTTTGCTACCCAATATAGTTTTACATGTCCCCACAGAAAAGACCATTTAATTACTAAAGCAAATCAATTGCTTTATTTCATAGATTTCAAAAATTAGGTAACTATAGACCAACTGTGTTTCAGATAACTGTAGTGGATTATTCATATTTTTTAATAAGACCATTAGCTTAAGTATAGATTTTTTTCATCTCTCTAAAGATTTCATGTAAATAATTCTCTAAACACTCTTTTTAAAACTTGTGTCTTGATTTGGAGGTTAAAAATATATTTATGATAAACTTAGAAGGAATTGTGTCAGTGTGCTTTATGGGCAAAGATATGCTACACAGGATACAGGCATATTGCATAATCAGCATAAGCTTTAGTGACAGAGAGCTGAATTTGTCTAAATGCCGTCACCACTGACAACATTTTTTGGTTGAATCCTGTTTTGAACATGATTTATCAGCTACAAAGAGATCACAGGATACACCCAGTTGTTCTCAATAAGACAACGTATTTACTATTTATAAAAGTGGCTTCAAATAAGATTGGGCATATTCGTCTCATTCAATGGAAAATATGATGGGCATAGTTAATTTAAATAATTGTGAATGCCAGTTTGGAAGCTTCATTTTTGTTTCCTGGTAGTATTTTGTTAAAATCAGAGAAGGAAGATGTTGTCAGCAATTTAGACCCTGATTTTATTCTACTAACTGAACAAAAGTTAACATTTCAGAGTCTTACACATACAGGGCAAGCAACAAATACTGACTGAATGAACGAATTAGTTGAAATGAATCTTATGTGTGATTTTCCTTTTATATGAGTTATAGAAATAATTGAAAGCTTTAGTTGAAACACATATTATTTTTAAAAAGAGGAAAATATCCAGAGAAGTAGAAAATAACACTTGCTTTATGTTCTAAAAATATGATTCTCCTTCCACATATATCCCAATATTTGTCAATTGCTGCAGGTGATTCTCTGACTTTTCAAATACAAAAGAAAATTAAATCTCATGGTTTATTGGAATGAGAATAATCAGCTATAGATCAATCTCAGTGGCATATTTCACATAATTCATGTTAATAGAACATAAAACTGACACATTATTTAAATTGTATTCCAAATGCAAAATTGTATATTAAATATGTATTCATTTTGGCTGTAGGCATATTAGCTAAGTGGTTTATATTTAAATCCTTAATGTATGGATTTAAAAATTCCATTTTACTAGTCAGCGTACTAGCAAGCTATACAGTGTGGATAATTGTATACAAGGATTATTCATAAATCTGACAATATCTTCTCATGATACTATATAAACTCATCAGAAGAAAACTGACACAGTGGTATGATTGAATACTCCTGAGAAAAGGCCCTAGCTTCTGAACAAAGGAAGAAAATACAAGGAGGAAAGTTCAATATTTCTAGAATAAGAGAATATATATATTTTTTCAAGTCACAAGAGAAAAGATTAAAAACCTTTCACTCCAATGACCCACAGGATGGGCATGGTAATAAAAAAAGGCTTTATCAGTATTAGAAAAGAGAAAAGCAATGTGGACAGCCCTGAATGTACTCCATGAGTTCCCAGAGAGAGAGAAAGTAGAGTCAATCCATCTAAGCCTTTATGGTGCCTCTATCTTCCTCACATGAACATGGGCCGCGTCTAGGGAAGTGGTTTCTAGTGTTGCCTGCTCCAGGTCTCTTAGTCAGGGATGCCTTATGGAAATCCACATGGAATCTTCTTTCTGTCCCTGGCAAGTGGGAACATTTTTAAATACTGTAAATGCTGCAGCTTCTCAATGGCAGATAAATTCTATGTCTGTTATATATGCCTGTCTTTTCAAACTCTGGCTGTTTTATCATTTCTGTGAAGAGCTGTATTCATTTGGGAACCAGAAATTCCAGTCTATATTCCAGAATTGGTCATGTTCTTGGTAATGAGATTATTTTGGTGAAATAATTGATGTGAACCCATATTTTCAAATACGGAAGTCTTCTGAGAATTATTAGTTTCATCTGTTTTTTTTAAGAACATCACTACCATTTTATAATTTTGCACATTGAGATCAAAGACTTGTTATTGTTTTCTTTATAGCTAATTGTATTACAACTTAGTAGATATACAGAATAATAAAATCTCTGATAGTAATCCTTGGAATCCAAAGGTCAAGAAAGTGGTTTTCTGTATTGCATGTGTCTAATTTGACTCAATAAATAATAAAATATTTCCAAAATTTATCTTTAAAATACCTATGTGTTTGAAATTATGACATGAGTTAAAAATTACCATACATCCAAAGTTATTGCATGAGGAGAATGTTGTAAATAGGAAACAGTAGAGCAATAATTGCAAATAGGCATAATTTCCATCCATAAAAAAGTTGAATAGTTTTTGATAACTGTGTGTGAAATTAAAATAAAACAATGTATCTATATAAATGACGATTCTGGGAAAAGAGAAATGGGAGAAGGAGAGAGAGAGAGTTCTAAATGTATGTGTTTCAATGTTTATGTGCCTTGAAGAGATCATGATAGGTGATTACACCCTTTGGACTTCAGAGGAGTGCTCACCAACTAGGGTTTGACTTGAAGGTGAAAGAGCAGGACACGACTAGGAACTGGATGCTCTTAGCATAGGATATAATCGTAGTTTCCATCATATATATTCCTTAGGATAGTCAAGTCAGTCTGTTTCTCTTCTCTACAGGGTCCCAAACATGACTGAGTCTTCTTCTCTACAGGACCCCTAATATAACGGAGGCCCCTCTTTTCCAACAATTGCAGAGTAGAGCACCACACTAGCTAGACCTTAATCAGCATCCCCTCTGTCCTGAAATACTGCATGAGTTATATTCCAGCTGATACCTGTCTTTGTTTTTCGAATATAGAAGTATTTCAATGATCAGGGTTTTTAACAGGTTAATTCAGCATCTATTCAATACAGTTGTATGCACAGGCATGCTCACTGATTATATACACATCTTTAATCTCTTAACATGCTCATATTTTGTACTGGGTTGTATATGCTCATCTATGTTGTCTTATTCAATGCTCCCAAATGCCATTCAAATGGGTCTGTGAAAGGCTAAATAACGTTTCCAAATTACACTTCAAAAATAATCAGTGAAATCAGGATCCAGACCACAGTTTGCTGACTCCAAGTCTTTCCATTAAGGATCAAAGTCCATATTCTAAAGATATACCTTTATTTATTTAGTGAAATATAGTTGATTTACAATGTTGTGTTAATTTCTGCTGTACAGCAAAGTGACTCAGCTATACACATATACACATTCTTTTTTCTACTCTTTTCCATTATGGTTTATCCCAGGATATTGAATATAGTTCCCTGTGCTATACAGTAGGACTTTGTTTATCCATTCTTTATGTAATAGTTTGCATCTAGTAACCCCAAACTCCCAGGCCATCTCTCCTCCACCACCCCCCACCCCCTTGGTAACCACAAGTGTGTTCTCTAGGTCTGTGAGTTTGTCTCTGTTTCATACATAGGTTTATTTGTGCCATATTTTAGATTCCACATCTAAGTGATATCATATGGTATTTGTTTTTCTCTTTCTGACTTACTTCACTTAGCATGATAATCTCTAGTTACATCCATGTTGCTGCAAATGGCATTATTTGGGGTTTTTTTAATGGCTGAGTAGTGTTCCATTGTATATATGTACTACATCTTCTTTATCCATTCATCTGTCGATGGACATTTAGGTTGTTTCCATGTCTTGGCTATGGTGAATAGTTCTGCTATGAACATAGGGGTGCGTGTATCTTTTTGAATTAGAGTTTTGTCTGGTTATATGCCCAGGAGTGGGCTTGCTGGATCATATGGCAATTCTATTTTTAGTTTTCTGAGGAACCTCCATACTGTCTTCCATAGTGGCTGCACCAATTTACATTCCCACCAACAGTATAGGAGGGTTCCCTTTTCTCCACACCCTCTTCAGCATTTGTCATTTGTAGACTATTTAATGATGGCCATTCTGACTGGTGTGAGGCAGTACCTCATTGTAGTTTTCATTTGCATTTCTTCAATAATTAGCAATGTTGAGCATCTTTCCATGTGCCTATTGGCCATCTGTATGTCTTTTTTGGAGAAACGTCTATTTAGGTCTTCTACCCATTTCTCAATTTGGTTGTTTGGGATTTTTTTGTTGTTGCTGTTGTTGAGTTGTATGAGCTGTTTGTATATTTTGGAAATTAAGCACTTGTTGGTTGCACTGTTTGCAAATATTTTCTCCCATTCTGTAGGTTGTCTTTTTTCTTATGGTTTCCTTTGCTATGCAAAAGCTTGTAAGTTTGATTAGGTCCCATTTGTTTATTTTTATGTCTATTGCCTTGGGAGACTGACCTAAGAAAACAGTGATATGATTTATGTCAGAGAATGTTTTGCCTATGATCTCTTCCAGGAGTTTTATGGTGTCTTGTCTTACATTTAAGTCTTTAAGCCATTTTGAGTTTATTTTTGTGTATGGTATGAGGGTGTGTTCTAACTTCATTGATATGCATGCTGCTGTCCAACTTTCCCAAAACCACTTTCTGAAGAGACTGTCTTTTCCCCATTGTATATTCTTGCCTCTTTTGTGGAAGATTAATCGACCATAGGTGTGTGGGTTTATTTCTGGGCTCTCTATTCTGTTTTATTGATCCATATGTCTAGTTTTACACCAATACCATGCCGTTTTGATTACTGTGGCTTTGCAATATTTTCTCAAGTCTGGGAGGGCTATGCCTCCTGCTTTGTTCTTTTTCCTGAGGATTGCTTTGACAATTCTGGGTCTTTTATTGTTCCATATAAATTTTAGGATTATTTGTTCTAGTTCCATGAAAAATGTCATCGGTAATTTGATAGGGATTGAATTAAATCTGTAGATAGCTTTGGGTAGTATCGTCATTTTAACAATATTAATTCTTTCAATCCAAGAGCATGGGATACCTTTCCATTTCTTTGAATCATCTTTAATTTCCTTTATTGATGTTTTATAGTTCTCAGCATGTAAGTCTTTCACCTCTTTAGTCAGGTTTATTCTAAGAATTTTAATTCTTTTGGTGAGATTTTAAAAGTTATTGTTTGCTTACATTCCCTTTCTTCTATTTCATTGTTAGTGTAAAGAAATGCAACCGATTTCTTTATGTTAATCTTGTATCCTGCTACCTTGCTGAATTCATTTATCAGTTCTAGTAGTTTTTGTGTGGAGTCTTTAGGATTTTCTATATATAATATAATGTCATCTGCATATGGTGATGATTTCACCTCTTCCCTTCCAATTTGGATAAAGTCTTTTTCTTTTTCTTGTCTGATTGCTGTGGCTAGGACTTCCAATACTATGTTGACTAGATGAAGTGAGAGTGGGCATCCTTGTCTTGTTTTAGAGTTTAGTGGGATGGCTTTCAGCTTTTCACCATTGAGTATTAGATTGGCCGTGGGTTTGTCATAAATAGCTTTTATTATGCTGAGATACATACCCTCTATACCCACTTTGGTAAGAGTTTTTATCATGAATGGATGTTGAATTTTGTCAAATGCTTTTACTGCACCTATTGAGATAATCATGTGTTTTTTTCTTTTCTTTTGTTGATATGGTGTGTCAAATTGATTGATTTGCGTATGTTGAACTATCCTTGTGAACTTGGGATGAATCCCACTTGGTCATGGTGTATGATCTTCTTTATGTGTTGTTGGATTCAGTTTGCTAGTATTTTGTTGGGAATTTTTGCATCTACATTCATCAAAGATATTGGCTTATAATTTTCTTTTTTCGCGGTATCTTTGATTTTGATATCAGGGTGATGTGGCTTCATAGAATGTCTTTGTGAGTGTTCTCTCCTCTTCAACCTTCTGGAAGAGTTTGAGAAAGATCGGCAAAAGTTCTTCTTTGTATGTTTGATATGAAGACACATCTTTAGACCAAAAGTGTTTTGTATGTTCAATTTGTTCTAGATATTACTTAATGTACTGTTACAATATTTTTTCCCCAGAGCTATCCCTGTCCTATTTTACCTTCTGAAAAAATAGATTCTATTATTTGCCTAAAGTAGTCATTAAACAATGCCCCATCAAAATTATTTAGCTTCTGAGTATATAAGACTCTGCACAATTTATCCTATGAATGAGAGTTATAAATCAAGCTCCAATTGCTTGCTTAGAATACCGTGCTGCACCTGCATGAAACAAACAACACCAGTGCTGTTCAATGGCACGTATCTAAACAGTTGGAAAATCATATCAAAGGTAAGAAAAGTTTTATGGAGATGAGAAGATTAAATTTAAGGCAACAAACATTTGCTTCTTTTTTTTATTGTGGTAAAATACACATAACACAAAATGGCAACAGGCATGTTTTAGTCACTTATCATAATGTGATGTTGTATGCTAGGAGGTGTGTTTAAACAAAAGCAAGATAGGCATGTTTCATCTCAAGAATAATATAGTGTATTCACATATATAGCATAGAAATACAAACAATGACTATATTACTCAAAATGGGTATATAAATCATAACTGCAGGCAAACATTAGGAGCTATCCAGGGTATCATGAATATATTGTCTCTCATCTCTAAAATAATCATGTAAGGTACTCATTGGTTTCCTCATTTTACAGATGACAAAATAGTGACTCAGACAGAATAAATTACTTTTCTGAAGTCACAACCACTAACTCTTTCCACTATACCATGCTCATTTTCTTACATAAATGTAGTTACTGAAAGTCATGATTTGATTGCGGTAGCCCACAAATAGTATATCAGAATGGTTCATTGAGAAAGCGATAACAAAAGAAATTGAAAAAAAAAATTAAAAGCTTTAGCCTCCATGTTTCAATAAATTATTTTGTTGAGTATTCTATGCTCCTGCCCTACTGTCCAATACTTTCTCTCTTTCGTCCATTGAGAATCATCATTTTTAATATTCCTGAAGAGAATGTGCTACAAATGTGAATACTGAAAGATGTTGAGGCAACATAAAGATTGAGAACTACAGCTATAGATAAAAAGCCATATACTTAAGAAGTACTGGGTAGAGAACAATTAATTCTAAGAATCAAATCGGTTTCCATGAGTCATTCAACTTGCCTGGCTTTTAGTTAAACTCAGAGAAGCAAAAGTGTTAATATTATTGACTGTATTTACATATAATTATCAAGTGCCTTAAACAAAAGACTATTCCCTTGGGTCTACCACCCCTATCAGTCAGCTACACCTAGCAGTCAATCAAGCAGTCAGCTGGAGGGAGCAGTTCACCAGTGTTTGGCAGGACTGAAGGAATGTGAACAACAGTGAACCATCTTGACAGGCATACTGCTGTTGCTGGATTTGTTTTCAAGTGATGATATTAGAGGGAACTGAGCATTTTGAGTGGGTAGAGGCCATGTCAGTAAAACCATAAGTAAAACCGTAAATGCTCAGCTAACAGAGGAAATGCCACATATAAGGCATCATAAATATTTATTCACACAATGAATACATGAATAAATGCTTCGAGAATGTGGAACAAATGTCAATTGTGGGCCATAACTGTGTATGATACTGACACACACATACACATAATTTCTAATAAGTATATCACAATTTATAATATGTATAACATTATAAGTTGATAGATAGCAGAGGGCTTTTCAAAGCTATTTATGACATTTGCTTTTATTTTTGTTTTCTGAGGTTTGCACGGACAGCTTCTGCACAGGGAAGGATTGGGACCACAAAGCCCTCATCTCTTAATACTTAATTTACTCCTGCTTTGGAAGAATGCTTCACAAACTAAGAATGACAGTCTCCTATGGGTCTTTTGCAAGCACAGGTGTGCCCACACCAAAGCTTGCCGTCAGTACATTTTGGCGGACTCCCAGGGCTGTGCATGTATTCATGTACCTGAACATTCCCAGTAGGAAGGGCTTTTATTTTTTGGTTTTTTTCCCACAAGAATAGCCCATAGGCTTTGTCGATATCATAGCAGTTTTTTATAGTTCTCATTCTGTGAAACTCCTTAGTTATCATCAGATTTAGAGAAAAATTAGAAAAGCCTTTTTTTTTAAAAAAAGCATATGAAATTTTAGTGACTAAAGTGAGGCAATACAGTGAGGAAAAAAAAAAAAAAAAAAAGGTGAAGAAGAAAAACAAGCCAGGGTCAAGAAATACAAAGAGAACAAATAGTTCTTGTAGTGTATAAATTACTGTAAATAAAAATGATAACTGGTAGTAGAGATATAGAAAAGGATGAGAAATATGGCTGAGATATTGAAATGTTTAAGCCATGCATTTTGGGGAAATATTTCGTTCACAAAATGGGAAATGCATATGTTTTAAAAGAAGGCTGACATGGACCTCTGTGAAGGAAGGACAATTACTCTTAGAAGAAAACACTTGTACTGTATTGTTGCTTGGAGAAGGGGAAAGCCCCCTTGTAGCTGTCAGGTGAACAAAGAGAAGTAAAAGAAGTTCCATATTTCTCTGCATAATAACAATTGAGTGTAGAATATTCTGGAAGGTGTTGAGAAGATGGAAACAAGAAAAAGTGGCCCAAAGAGTGAGTGAGAGGGGGCCTCATTGAAATAAAATGGCGGTTTAAATTTCCAATGAGACAGATTAATGAAGAATTTGTAATATTTAATTTTCTGTTTCCAGTTGATTCTTTTTGCATGAGTCATAGTTACCTCCCATACTTCCTGAACCTTCAAAAAATTCTAGTTCCCCCAGGATCCTGTGTTAGCAGTGTTTTGGGCATTGAAGGAATGGGGACTCTGTTCTCCAGCAGAGGCAGATGAAGATAGTAGCCCTAGGAGCTAAAATTGGACTTGGGACCTGGCAAGCGGAAGAGAATCTTCCTCCCTGTTTCTACTTGAACCGTCAAAAAAATACTGGGGACAGCACTTTTCTTCCCAAATTGCATGGGATGGGAGCTTCAGCCATTTATGTAAAAATTACAGGACAGGCTTATTGCAAAAAATTGTAAGAGTTAGGTACATAAGACCAAAGAAAAAAGAAAATGAGAGAGAGGAAAAAATAAATATTCTCAAGACTACAACTTCATTATTCTTTTCTGATTCAGACACTCAACCTGTCTAAATTCAATAAGAGGAAAATGTTTGAAAAATGAAATAATTATGGTAAATTATGGTAATAACATAAAATGAGAGTTATAATAGAAACTCATGTTATTTTGGAAACCACCCTCTGTGAATCACATTTTATTTCTATAAATATAGTGTTCTCATGTATATGTCACACAATGTACGAATCATTATGGAAGATATAAAGATGAGTAATGGAAATTCTCAAGGAGTTTGCATTCTAGGAATTCATTTTTCAACTATATACATATTAAATATGTTGCTTTTATTTGTCAGGAATAGTTTTCTTTGTGATCTTGCAACTCACTAATGATTTTTTTTTATGATGATCCCCCCAAATACTTAGTTTTCTAACAGCAGTTAGATACTAATTTTCTGTCATTCATTTAAGAAAGATCCTAAACTATAAGGTTACATGACTGACAGAAATAGAAAAATTTAAAAAAGATGTTTATAGAAGACCAAAGATGAGGCACACGTTAGAAAGTGTAATAAAAATAACAATTACATAAAATCAAATTCGCAATAAAAAAAATCATTTTTTTCTACAGAACTTTTATAGACTTAATTTTGTAGTTACAGTTAGATAATATATCTCCTGAGTAAAGACAATTAGAAACATATTTCCAAGTGTAAGTCACTATGTGGGATCTGGTTTGGAGGGCAACAAAAACACAGTCATGTCCACATCTTAAAGGAGCTGTCATAACATCACTTATGTGCAAAATCTAAAAACATTAAACTTGTAAAAACAGGGAGTAAAATGGTGGTTACCAGGGGATGGAGGGGCTGAGGGGATAAGAGTGATGGTCTTTAAGGGTACAAACTTGTAACAAGTAGTAAATAAGCCCTAGAAATCCAATGCACAGTATAGTGAATATAGATAATCCTGTACCATATTTATGTCATGTGATAAATATCACTACATTAGCAATCATATTATAATAGATACTAGATAGATAGATAAATAGACAGAAAGAAATAATATTATCCTAAGGCAGTCTAGATTTCATTTTAAATATCTAAGATATTTGATTAGGAGAAAGTCTAAGGAATTCAACGTGATTGCAGTACATTTCAGGGGAAGAAATAGCCTCTTAGAATAAATATAAATATACGGAGAAAAATTGAATTGCTTGGTGACTGCATTCCATAGATGATGCTTAATGAGGTTTAAAGATTAAACAATACAATTGGAATATTTCCTGTCATCCATCTATTCAGTATTCAAAAATTAATTACCATGCAGCTAATAGGACTCAAGATACCAATGTATTAATTCCTGGCATTTTCTGCGACAGTCGCTATTGAGCAGGATACACAGAGTGAAGTACAAAAGAAGATAAATCTATGTGTTTTTTTTTTTTTTACCAGGAAGAAATAGTATAAAACATGTTCTAATTAACCAACAGTGATTCCTATCATTTCCTATCACTTCTATTTTACAGTCAGTGAAATTATTGTTTTCCCTTCCTGGTAACAGCTAGTAAACTTTGTTACAAGAATTTGATATTTGTGAAAAGGCAGATTCAATTGGTTTCATTTCTTTGTTTCTTTGTTCAACAGCTTTATTTCAGTTTAATTTACATACTATGAAATTCACTTAAGTGTCCAATTTAAGCCCATTCAATTATATGAATCTATCTAAGGCTAAAACAAACAGTTTAACTGACTAACACAGAACACTAATCTATAATTTTGTTTCGTGAGAACTATACCCATAGCAATTCAATTCAATAGATATTATTAATTTTGTTTATGTCATAGGACATGATGATATCCTTGCTATTGAGAAGGAGAGTTATCGGACATCTATAGTGTCTTTAAAATACTTTGCTACTTCAAGACGACGGTAATTTTTTTTTTCTTTCAAATATCCATTCTCAATGGAGTATCAGAGAAAACTGCCTTTGGTTCCATTCTCTGATGTCACAAATATCAACTTTTAGTATAACTTTTGATACTTAGCTTAAGCCAGTATGACAAATTTCCTTTTCCAGTTTAGTACTGGTACGAGAACTATAAAATGGTTACTCATACACAGAGAGAAGTGTGCTCTCTGTGGATCATGGATTTTGGATTGAGAGGAATGAACGTCATCTCGGGGAGCCTGCTCTACACCTGCCTGGGCAGTGCACTGTGCTATCAAGGTGATTTATCGTCCTGCAAAGCACATTTCACAAAGATCCAGCTATCAGCATTGAATGTGCCTGTACATAAAAATAACATATCCAGAGTGACAACCCTGCCAGCCTTTTGTTCCGCAATGTTTTGCATGTAACTTTTATCTTGTGTACTTGTTGCATGATCACAAAATTGCTACCGTACTGCCAACAATTACATGTTTTGTTTTTTTTTAACATCTTTATTGGGGTATAATTGCTTTACAATGTTGTGTTTGTTTCTGCTATATAACAAAGTGAGTCAGCTATATGTATACATATATACCCATATCCCCTCCCTCTTCTGTCTCCCTCCCACCCTCCCTATCCCACCCCTCTAGGTGGTCACAAAGCACCGAGCTGATCTCCCTGTGCTATGCAGCTGCTTCCCACTAACTATCTATTTTACATTTGGTAGTATATATATGTCAATGCTACTTAAATCTAGAAGACTGAAAGACCAAAAGAGGAAGCACTGGCACCTGTATAGAGATAACAAAACTTTCCTAAAAACCCCAGTGGTCTTTCCTTTATATCTCACTGACCAGAACTGGGTGACAGAAGCTGTGGGGAAGCTAGGAAATCTAGTTTTTTAACTGAGTTATGTCACTACACAGAAAATCAGAGTTCTGATAGGATCAGCAGAGTAAGAAATCAGTACTGAGTGGACAACCACTTGTGTCTACCATAGTGCGTTAACTATTTCTTAAATGCTATATAAAATGGACTTCTTGTGTTGTTAATCCCCATACACTCTGCTGCAGTTCAGGAACTCTTTAGAATTCTTTCCTAAAGAAGACAAAGTATGACAATATTTCTTTCAGCAAATTGATGATATGACACAGCTTTGAATTACTGCATTGAATTTTTCTCTAAAAGAGGCAAATTTTTTAGCATTGGGATTACCAATTAATATTTTTGTGTGTTATGTACTCAATCATAGGAAAATTATTTGAAAATTTTTGTTTCTGCAATTATTATTATTGTTATTATATGAATTAGGGATGGGCTATGAAGGAGAAAAACTGACAAAACATATTCTACTGTGGAATACTCTACCTTCTACAGATATTGTGGGCCATAATTAAATGTTTTAACTTCTTAGTTATTAATAAACATAAAATATAGTTTTGGGGAAAAACTGTATGCAAGTAGATTTTCATATAGAATTATGAAAAATTAATATTGAAATCTATAAAACATTTAAAGAGGCTTTACATCTTTTAACCAAACATACATCATGATCTTCTACAAACATTTTTTTGTTCATTTTTGAAATGAAATACATTTGAAGTTAAATACTGAGGTTAAATAGAACCAAAATTGTTGATGTATTTAATTACATCATGCAGACTGAAGAATGTTACAAACTTTGTTTTCAGTTACATCCTAGCAAATGCATTGAGGCCCTCCACTAAGTGCTTTTTTCATAGCTGATTGATTTCTACTACAAGAAGTTAAGAAAAGCTAATTTTTGAGAATCAAAGCTATTATTGGTTAAGACCTAAGCATTAAAGACAATTACTTCACAGTAAGCATGCCACTTTGCCTCATCTAGAGACACTATTCTGAGTTGGGACAGTCATATTTAAGCTAAAAGGCTAGTTATTTTGCCTAATTTATTTCCCTTTAAATTACCATTCCACACTTTCTAAAAGCATTTTTCTCTTATTAAAAATATTTATAGGGGAGACCTTCAAGATGGTGGAGGAGTAAGACGTGGAGATCACCTTTCTCCCCACAAATACATCAAAAATTCATCTACATGTGGAACAACTCCTACAGAACACCTACTGAACGCTGGCAGAAGACCTCAGACCTCCCAAAAGGCAAGAAACTCCCCACGTACCTGGGTAGGGCAAAAGAAAAAAAGGAAAAACAGACAAAAGAATAGGGACCTGCACCTCTGGGAGGGAGCTGTGAAGGAGGAAAAGTTTCCACACACTAGGAAGGCCCTTCGCGGGCAGAGACTGTGGGTGGTGGAGGGGGGAGCTTCAGAGTCATGGAGGAGAGTGCAACAACAGGGGTGTGGAGGGCAAAGCGGAGAGATTCCCGCACAGAGGATCGGTGCCAACCAGCACTCACCAGCCTGAGACGCTTGTCTGCTCACCCGCCAGGGCGGGCGGGGGCTGGGAGCTGAGGCTCGGGCTTCGGAGGTCAGATCCCAGGGAGAGGACTGGGGTTGGGTGCGTGAACACAGCCTGAGGGGGCCAGTGCATCACAGCTAGCTGGGAGGGAGTCTGGGGAAAAGTCTGGAGCTGCCTAAGAGGCATGAGACCATTGTTTCAGGGTGTGCAAGGAGAGCAGATCCCTTCCCTATCTGCCCACAGAAGGCAGAGCACTGCCTAAATGAGCTCCAGAGATGGGTGTGAGCCGTGGCTATCAACTTCAACCCCAGAGACAGGCATGGAACGTTAACGCTGCTGCTGCAGCCACCAAGAATCCTGTGTGCAAGCACAGGTCACTGTCCACACCTCCCCTCCCAAGAGCCGGTGCAGCAAGCCACTATCAGGGTCCCGTGATCCAGGGACAACTTCCCTGGGAGAACATACGGCATGCCTCAGGCTGTTGCAATGTCATGTTGGCCTCTGCTGCCAAAGGCTTGCCCCGTATTCCAATTATAACTAGAGTATCCCTCCCTCCCCCCAGCCTGAGTGAGCCAGAGCCCCCTAATCAGCCGCTCCTTTAACGCCCTCCTGTCTGGGTGGGAAACAGATGCCCCCAGGTGACCGACATGCTGAGGCAGGGCCAATCCAAAGCTGAACCCCAGGAGCTGTGCAAACAAAAAGGAGAAAGGGCAATTTCTCCATTCAGCTGCAGGAGCAGCAGATTAAAACCCCACAGTCAACTTAATGAACACTGCATCTGTGGAATACCTGAATATACAACAAATGTTCCCAAAATTGAGGTGGTAGACTTTGGGAGCAACTGTAGACTTAGGGTTTGCTTGTTGTCTCTGATTTGTTTCTGGTTTTTATATTTATCTTAGTTTAGTTTTTAGTGCTTGTTATCACTGGTGGATTTGTTTATTGGTTTGGTTGCTCTCCTCTTTTTTTAAATTTTTTTAATTTAATTTTTTAAAATTTTATTATTTTCTATTTTTTTTTTCCTTTTTTCTCTCTTTGTGAGTGTGTATATGTATGTTTTTTTGTGTGATTTTGTCTCTTTAGGTTTGCTTTTACCATTTGTTCTGGGATTCTGACTGTTCGTTTTTTGTTGTTGTTTGTTTGTTTTCTTATGAGTGTGTGTGTATCTTTCTTAGTGTGATTTTGTCTGTTTAGTTATGCTTTTACCATTTGGTTTGGGGTCTTATGTGTTCTTTTTTTTTTTTTTTCTTTTTTTTTCTTCCTTTTCTTCTGAGCTATGTGGCTGGCAGGGTCTTAGTGCTCTGGCTGGGTGTCAGGCCTGAGCCTCTGAGGTGGGACAGCCAAGTCCAGGACATTGGACCATCAGAGACCACCAGGCCCCACGTAATATCAATCGGCGAGAGCTCTCTCAGAGATCTCCGTCTCAACACTAAGGCCCAGCGCCAGCCAATGGCCAGGAAGCTCCAGTGCTGGACGCTCCATGCCAAACTAGCAAGACAGGAACACAAGCCCACCCATTAGCAGAGAGGCTGCCGAAAGTCATACTAAGCTTACAAGCACCCCAAAACACACCACCAGACATGGGCATGACCAACAGAAGGACAAGATTCAGCACCACCCACCAGAACACAGACACCAGCTCTCTCCACCAGGAAGCCTACACAAGCCACCGAACCAACCTCACCCAGTGGGGGCAGACACCAAAAATAATGGGAACTACGAACCTGCAGCCTGAGAAAAGGAGACTCCAAACACAGTAAGTTATGCAAAATGAGAAAACAGAGAAATATGCAACAGATGAAGGAGCAAAGTAAAAACCCACCAAACCAAACAAATGAAGAGGAAATAAGCAGTCTACCTGAAAAAGAATTCAAAGTAATGATAGTAAAGATGATCCAAAATCTTGGAAATAGAATGGAGAAAATACAAGAAACGTTTAACAAGGACCTAGAAGAACTAAAGAGCAAACAATGATGAACAACACAATATATGAAATTAAAAATTCTCTAGAAGGAATCAATAGCAGAATAATTGAGGCAGAAGAACAGATAAGTGACCTGGAAGAAAAAATAGTGGAAATAACAGCCTCAGAGCAGAATAAAGAAAGAAGACTGAAAAGAATTGAGGACAGTCTCAGAGACCTCTGGGACAACGTTAAATGCACCAACATTTGAGTTATAGGGGTCCCAGAAAAAGAAGAGAAAAAGAAAGGGACTGAGAAAATATTTGAAGAGATTATAGTTGAAAACTTCCCAAACATGGGAAAGGAAATAGTCAATCAACTCCAGGAAGCACAGAGAGTCCCATACAGAATAAATCCAAGGAGAAACATGCCGTGACACGTATTAATCAAACTATCAAAAATTAAATACAAAGTAAAAATATTAAAAGCAGCAAGGGAAAAGCAACAAATGACATAAAAAGGAATCCTCATAAGGTTAACAGCTGATCTTTCAGCAGAAACTCTGCAAGCCAGAAGGGAGTGGGAGGACATATTTAAAGTGATGAAAGGGAAAAACGTACAACCAAGATTACTCTACCCAACAAGGATCTCATTCAGATTTGACAGAGAAATTAAAACTTTTAAAGACCAGCAAAAGTTAAGAGAATTCAGCACCACCAAACCAGCTCTACAACAAATGCTAAAGGAACTTCTCTAGGCAGGAAACACAAGAGAAGGAAAAGACCTACAATAACAAGCCCAAAACAATTAAGAAAATGGTAATAGGAACATACATATCGATAATTACCTTAAATGTAAATGGATTAAATGCTCCAACCAAAAGACAAAGACTGGCTGAATGGATACAAAAACAAAACATATATATATGCTGTCTACAGGAGACTCACTTCAGACCTAGGGGCAGACAGAAAGTGAGGGGATGGAAAGAGATATTGCATGCAAACGGAAATCAAAAGAAAGCTGGAGTAGCAATTCTCATATCAGACAAAATAGACTTTAAAATAAAGACTATTACAAGAGACAAAGAAGGACATTACATAATGATCAAGGGATCAATCCAAGAAGAAGATACAACAATTGTAAATATTTGTTTACAATTACAATGCACCCAACATGGGAGCATTTCAATACATAAGACAAATGCTAACAGCCATAAAAGGGAAAATTGACAGTAACACAGGGGACTTTAGGGGACTTTAACACCCCACTATCACCAACGGACAGATCATCCAAAATGAAAATAAATAAGGAAACACAGGCTTTAAATGACACATTAAACAAGATGGATTTAACTGATATTTATAGGAGATTCCATCTAAAAACAACAGAATACACTTTCTTCTCAAGTGCTCATGGAATATTCTCCAGGACAGGTCATATCTTGGATCACAAATCAAGCCTTGGTAAACTTAAGAAAATTGAAATTGTATCAGGTATCTTTCCTGACCACAATGCTATGAGACCAGAGAGCAATTACAGGAAAAAACAATGTAAAATATAAAAGCACAAGGAGGCTAAACAATACGCTACTAAATAACCAAGGGATCATGAAGAAATCAAAGAGGAAATCAACAAACACCTAGAAACAAATGACAATGAAAACACGAATACCCAAAACATATGGGATGCAGCAAAAGCAGTTCTAAGAGGGAAGTTTAGAGCAATACAATCCTACCTCAGGAAACAAGAAACATCTCAAATAAACAACCTAACCTTACACCTAAAGCAATTAGAGAAAGAAGAACAAAACAAAACAAAAAAAACCCCGAAGTTAGCAGAAGGAAAGAAATCATAAAGATCAGATCAGAGATAAATGAAAAAGAAATGAAGGAAATGATAGCAAAGATCAACAAAACTAAAAGCTGGTTCTTTGGGAAGATCAACAAAATTGATAAACTATTAGCCAGACCCATCAAGAAAAGAAGGGAGAAGACTTAAGTCAACAGAATTAGAAATGAAAAAGGAGAAGTAACAACTGACACTGCAGAAATATAAAGGATCATGAGAGATTACTAGATGCAACTATGTGCCAATACAATGGATAACCTGGTTGAAATGGACAAATTCTTAGAAAAGTAGAACCTTCTAAAACTGAACCAGGAGGAAACAGAAAATATGAACAGACCAATCACAAGCACTGATATTGAGACTGTGATTAAAAATCTTCCAACAAACAAAAGCCCAGGGCAAGATGCCTTCACAGGTGAATTCTATCAAACATTTAGAGAAGAACTTACACCTACCCTTCTCAAACTCTTCGAAAATATAGCAGAGGGAGGGACACTCCCAAACTCATTCTACCACGCCACCATCACGCTGATGCCAAAACCAGACAAAGATGCCACAGAAAAAGAAAACTACACACCAATATCACTGATGAACATAGATGTAAAAATCCTCAACAAAATACTAGCAAACAGAATCCAACAGCACATTAAACGGATCATACACCATGATCAAGTGGGGTTTATCCCAGGAACGCAAGGACTCTTCAATATATGAAAATCAATCAATGTGATACACCATATTAAAAAAATGAAGGATAAAACCACATGATAATCTCAACAGTTGCATAAAAAACTTTCGACAAAATTAAACACCAATTTATGATGAAAACTCTCCAGAAAGTAGGGATAGAAGGAAATTACCTCAACATAATAAAGCCGTTATATGACAAACCCACAGCCAACATCGTTCTCAATGGTGAAAAGCTTAAAACATTTCCACTAAGATCAGGAACAAGACAAGGTTGCCCACTCTGATCACTATTATTCAACATACTTTTGGAAGTTTTAGCCACAGCAATCAGAGAAGGAAAAGAAATAAAAGGAATCCAAATCGGAAACGAAGAAGTAAAAGTGTCACTGTTTGCAGATGACATGATACTATACTCAGAGAATCCTAAAGATGCTACCAGAAAACTACTAGAGCTAATCAATGAATTAGGTAATGTAGCAGGAGACAAAGTTAAAGCACACAAATCTCTTTCCTTCTTATACATTAACGATGAAAAATCTGAGAGAGAAATTAAGGAAACACTTCCACTTACCATTTCAACAAAAAGAATAAAATACCTAGGAATAAACCTATCTAAGGACACAAAAGACCTGTATGCAGAAAACTATAAGACACTGGAGAGATATACCATGTTCTTGGATTGGAAGAATCAACATTGTGAAAATGACTATACTACCCAAAGTAATCTACAGATTCAGTGCAATCCCTATCAAACTACCAATGGCATTTTTCACAGAACTAGAACTAAAAATTTTATAATTTGCATGGAAACACAAAAGACCCTGAATAGCCAAAGCAATCATGAGAAAGAAAAACTGAGCTGGAAGAATCAGGCGCCCTGACTTCAGACTATACTACAAAGCTACAGTAATCAAGACACTATGGTTCTGGCACCAAAACAGAAATACAGATCCATGGAACAGGATAGAAAGCCCAGAGATAAACCCACGAACATATGGTCACCTTACCTTTGATGAAGGAGGCAAGAATATACAATAGAGAAAAGACAGCCTCTTCAATAAGTGGTGCTGGGAAAATTGAACAACTACATGTAAAAGAATGAAGTTAGAACACTCCTTAACACCATACACAAAAATAAACTCAAAATGGATTAAAGACCTAAATGTAAGGCCAGACACTATAAACCTCTTAGAGGAAAACATAGGCAGAAAACTCTATGGCATAAATCACAGCAAGATCCTTTTTGACCCACCTCCTAGAGAAAAGGATATAGAAACAAAAATAAGCAAATGGGACCTAGTGAAACTTAAAAAACTTTTGCACAGCAAAGGAAACCATAAACAAGATGAAAAGACAAACCTCAGAATGGGAGAAAATACTTGCAAATGAAGCAACTGACAAAGGATCAATCTCCAAAATATACAAGCAGCTCATGGAGCTCAATATCAAAAGAACAAACAACCCAATCCAAAAATGGGCAGAAGACCTAAACAGACATTTCTTCAAAGAAGATATACAGATTGCCAACAAACACATGAAAGGACACTCAAATCACTAATCATTAGTGAAATGCAAATCAAAACCACAATGAGGTATCTTCTCACACTGGTCAGAATGGCCATCATCAAAAAATCTACAAACAATAAAAGCTGGAGAATGTGTGGAGAAAAGGGAACCCTCTTGCACTGTTGGTGGGAATGTAAATTGATACAGCCACTATGGAGAACAGTATGGAGGTCCCTTAAAAAACTAAAAATAAAACTACCATATGACCCAGCAATCCCACTACTGGGCATATACCCTGAGAAAACCATAGGTCAGAAAGAGTCATGTACCAAAATGTTCATTGCAGCTCTATTTACAATAGCCAGGACATGGAAGCAACCTAAATGTCCATCGACAGATGAATGGATAAAGAAGCTGTGGCACATATATACAATGGAATATTACTCAGCCATGAAAAGAAATGAAATTGAGTTATTTGTAGTGAGGTGGATGGACCTAGAGTCTGTCATACAGAGTGAAGTAAGTCAGAATGAGAAAAATAAATACCATATGCTAACACATGTATATGTAATCTAAAACAAACAAAGAAATGGTTCTGAAGAATCTAGGGGCAGGACAGGAATAAAGATGCAGATGTAGGGAATGGACTTGAGGACATGGGGAGGGGGAAGGGTAAGCTGGGACGAAGTGAGAGAGTGGCTTGGACTTATATATACTACCATATGTAAAATACATAGCTAGTGGGAAGCAGCTGCATAGCACAGGGAGATCAGCTCAGTGCTTTGTGACCACCTAGAGGGGTGGGATAGGGAGGGTGGGAGGGAGATGCAAGAGGGAGGACATATGGGAATATATGTACATGTATAGCTGATTCACTCTGCTATAAAGTAGAACCTAACACACCATTGTAAAGCAATTATACGCCAATAAAGATGTTAAAAAAAAGAAATTAAAAAACCACAATGAGGTATCTTCTCACACCGGTCAGAACGGCCATCATCAAAAAATCTACAAACAGTAAAAGCTGGAGAGGGTGTGGAGAAAAGGGAACCCTCTTGCACTGTTGATGGGAGTGTAAATTGATACAGCCACTATGGAGAACAGTATGCAGGTCCCTTAAAAAACTAAAAACTAGAACTACCATATGACCCAGCAATCCCACTACTGGGCATATACCCTGAGAAAACCATAATTCAAAAAGAGATATGTACCACAATATTCATTACAGCACTATTTACAATAGCCGGGACATGGAAGCAACCTAAGTGTCCAACAACAGATGAATGGATAAAGAAGATGTGGCACATGTATACAATGGAATATTACTCAGCCATAAAAAGAAATGAAATTGAGTTATTTATAGTAAGGTGGATGGTCCTAGAGTCTGTCATACAGAGTGAAGTAAGTCAGAAAGAGAAAAACAAATACTGTATGCTAACACATATATATGGAATCTAAAAAAAAAAAAAAAAAAAAATGCTTCTGATGACCTAGGGGCAGGACAGGAATAAAGATGCAGACATAGAGAATGGACTTGAGGATATGGGGAGGGGGAAGAGTAAGCTGGGCCGAAGTGAGAGAGTAGCATTGACATATATGCACCACCAAATGTAAAATCGCTAGTGGGAAGCAGCTGCATAGCACAGGGATATCAGTTCAGTGCTTTGTGACCACCTAGTGGGGTGGGTTGGGGAGGGTGGGAAGGAGGCTCAACAGGGAAGGGATATAGGGATATATGTATACATACAGTTGATTCACAGCAGAAACTAACACAACATTGTAATGCAATTATACTCCAATAAAGATTTTTTTTAAAAGACTAGATTAATAATTTCAGTGGAGAATTAAAAGTGATAAAAAAAGGAAATTTCAAAACTAAATTAAAAAATTACAATAAGTAAGAAAAAATAATATTTATAAACACAACTTTCTTGAAATTTTGGAAAAGGAATTTACATAAGATTTAATAGTGGAACTCTTACTTTTTAAAATTTTGTGTAGTTATTTGGACTAAAAATATTCTTCCAAATGAAATCTTTTTTTTTTTCTACTTTAGATGGACTCTTTCAAACTCATCATGGTGAACTATATAGTAATTTTGGAAATTCTTGTCAATGTTAAAGGAAAGAGAGCAAAATGAGAGAACCTTACTGAGTACCTATGTTTTTCCAATGACTGGCTTAAGTAAGAGCATTGCATTACCCTCCTCACTGGAATTGGCATTATCATTATAAATATATATACAAGGAAACTAGAACATAAAATTTAAGTAGCTTGATCAATTTACTATGATACTAAGTACATCCTAAGATTTGACCATGAAGTATTCCCAAGTCATTTTGGAATAATCCTTGGTATTTTGGAAAAATAATAAATATGAATTACTTCACTATACTAATTAAACTATAACATGACTAAATATTTATTTGTTTTCATAGGAAGGCCAATTAAATATTTCTTTATTATATTTACAATAATGCCTTTTAAAAATAAGTAGTAATATTATTTGTGCCTTTAGAACCAATAGGCATCACTAGGTGTAGTGCATTTTATTTGATGTCAACTGCCCTGTTCCCTGTGGAATGCATGTCATTAATGCAGAAAGGTTTGACAGACAAGAGATTTGAAACCCAACATCTACCCTTTTTTTCACATCATGTCACAGAAACATTCAAGTACTAAAGTGAACTAGAAGTGTTGAAAAAAATCTGGTATGTTCTTTGTATCAATATATAATTAATGGATTACTGGACTGAATGTCAATATTATGACATAGTATGAGTGTGTTTCATGTTTGGTAATTGCAACCGTTGTTGCTTTTGTTGTGGTCATCCATGTACAATGCTTGGTGTCAGTCTATTTATCTCTTGTAAAAATAAAATACAGTGTGTGTGTGTGTGTGTGTGTGTGTGTGTGTAAAATAAAAGAAGAAAAAAAAAAGAAAACGGAAAATATATATATATATAATTAAAAGGTAGTCTTTCTAGTATTACTATTCGTACGTATCTGAAAATCAAATGTAGAATTTATCAACAGAAATGTTTTAAGCTACTATATTTTCTAATTAAATATTCATTTTAAATAAGTAAAAATTAATATTGTATGAAAAATGATTCACAATTTAAAATATAAATGCATCTATATTAAACTGCATAAATGTGTCAATAGTCTTTATTAGGTGTGTGGCAAAAAACCACTATGAGTTTCATTTACGCAGAATCCATCATTGACTATCACTGATTTATGTTTCATATTAATTATGGTCAAAAGAGCTGGTATTCACCACTGCTAGTGCTGTAAGCGGTTGTAAATAAAGAATAAATAGGATTTTGTAAACCTGCATACCCTTGTTTTCCCTGACATCAGGTTTTAATCCAGGTTTTCATGTTTCCTGAATTGACCATAAGGAAGATTCAACACATTCCCATGTGAAATAGGTACAGGCATACGTTAACATATATGTACCAGCTAAAATAACAAGAAGTAATTCATAAGTTGTGGACTATGAAACAGCTAGTGGAGAAAATCATCAAGTGGCTATAAATACCACGACCATTCAAAGATATGCATTCTCATTTAAAAACCTCATACCTGCCCTTTGTGAATCCTCCATTCTAAGACCCTGGAAAGAAACATGGTAGGTTTCTGGTTTTGTCTTCCACCTAAGTCAAGGGAAGTAGTTATTTTATAGCAACTCAATCATCAAGCTTCTGTTATCACCTCCTGACCTAAATTTTGTAGTTTCTAAAGAAGCAAAGAGTCCTTGTACATACAGATTTATTTTTAAAGCAGTTGACAGTGTATTAACTAGAGTACGATTGAGATTTGAGTCGTGTTAATAAACAACCATAAGCCCAGATTTCTCTTCACTTCAGTTCTCTGACCACTTCATATGGCTTTCTTACTCAGCTGCCTTCCTCAAAATACTTTGCTTAGGGTTAGTAGTTTTCATGAACATTAAAATGGTTCCTCCATATAATAATTCTAAAAGTGTTTTCTTGCTGAATTAAAATGAATATATTTAAGTAGAATTATCCTCATAAAGCCTACATTAACACGATTTCTACATGAGTCTGGCCGGAAATATTACACGTCTTTTACAATTCATTGTCATCTCAGTTATTTTTTCATAGTCTTCTGTATCTTTCAAATAGTAGTTAATGTTAAATCACTCATTAATGGGTATTCCTCTTTTGTCGTTATACATTAAGCAAACATCATGAAATAGTTTCCGCAACAAAACGTATTTGAAACAATAAATTATTCACAAGATTTATGTTTCATCATATTGATTAATGGGATTCCAGTAGAAAACAATACATACCTTATTAAACAAATTGTGTATAGTATAGTAACTCAAGAGCCACAAAATTATTTTCTCTGGATACAGCAATTCATACATAGTTAATATAATAGGAAGCAAGGCCTCATTGGCAGCTTGTCATTGGAAAATCAGGTTAAGTACCAAGATGTACCTTTTAACATAATGGAAACAAGGCAATCCAAAGTCCTGACCTTAACCATAATCACTCACAACTCTATTTGGGCACAAAAGTTCTGATTTATTATAATTCGTCTTCATCGAAAGTACTAATTGGAAACGTTATAATATAGTCATGCCAAATGAGATGATAGAATTAAAGTATTACTATTAAAATGTACATTTTTAAGTAACTATTATCCCAACATTTATTATATAACATCTCATCTATAGCAACTGATTCCTTAGTTCTAGGTATGTTTGTATTTTATTCCAGTTATTCAAGGCACAATTTTCACTAAATCCATTAGTTCTAAGGATGTTTCATTGAATTGTAAGAGGTCTTTTAAGCTTAAATTACCAAAAAAGTCTTAGCTTTGAAAAGAATACTCAGCATTTTGTTTTCTAATTGCTCTTAGCACTTTCTACAGACAACAGGCTAAGAGATTTGCATATTTAAACAATCTTTGTAGTAGAGCATATATCCATAGACTCCCATGATGCTTCAGACAATAAAATATTGAAATTAAAACATATCAACGTGGAGGCATACACTTCATTCAATAAATCATTTTGCTTAAAGAAAGGAACAAAAAATTGTAGGAGCAAAGATCATTTCAATAGAGCAGTACCTGAATAGCAGCTTATTTATATTTCAGATGATTATTTTTGTTTATTGAAGTACTTAATTAACCCATAATAAATATGTACAACCAAATGCAATTTTTATTTGAATATTGTGCTTGATGTATTTGCTTCACTAAAACACAAACTACAGCAGAGTCTAACACTAGTCAAATCTTGTCCTCAGTGGCCTGCTTTCTTTGTCCAAAGTAAATATGCATGCACACACACACACACACACCTACCTGCATGTGCTCACACCAACACATGCAAACGCTCAGACAGATAACTCAGACATACACTAACACACAGAATTTGGTATTTGGTATTAAAGAAGATCAAGAAGTGTGCGGAAAGTTTTAAAATCCATATAAGATGTCTATAACCTAGCCATGTTCTATTAAGTAAATATAATATTTATGTATAAATAAAAATTTGGCTTTCTATAAGGACAGTTGAGTAAATCCATGTATGTGTGCACGTGTGTGCATGCATGAACATGTGTTTGTGTGTGTGTAATCCTAAAACAAGGTAACTGGAATGGTCTCCTCATTTCTTTCCTTCAGGAAGATGCATATTTAAAGTGAGAAATACACATCTTTCATATATAAAAGAACCATGGTTATTGGGAAAGTACCACAAAATGAGCAATGCTATTATCAAGTAATGATTTGGCTTAAGATTTTCTATCACTACAATGGCAACCATATCACAATATGTAAGTGCATTAAATCAACATTTTGTACCCCTTAAATTTACAGTGTTATATGTCAAATACACCTCAATAAAAAATATTTTCAATTAATTTAAAAGTCTCCTACCAGAACAACATGTACATATATATACGTATATATATATATGTATATGCATATGCATACAAGTATATATGTATATGTGTATATATATGTGTATATATATATATATATAGATATATAATTTTTGTCCCAGAATTTTGATTATTCGGTTAATAAACAATTTTATTTCTAACTATTCAGTAATAGCTTAGTACTACAAGGACTTAGATATCTCATACTCACTTTAGGTCACATTATGTTGTTTATTTTTATTATCTCCCAATTCTTATTTTTTATTTCACTTAATTAAATATTATAATTCATTTTATAATTGTAATGCATATAATATGTGGATATATATGTGTATATTCTTTATTTACATATCTATATCTATACACCTTTTTCATTCTTTTCTTCTTAAATTATAGAAATTTAAGGGGTTAAGCAGTATGTCTGAGACCTCTTCGTGCCCAGTGTACTTTGTGTTGGAGTGCACCAGGGAAAGAAAGAAGGCACCTTCTTGTAAACATGATAATGACAATCCTCCTAGCAATCTAATGGCTTAACTATTGGAGTCTGATTGTCCATAGCATCGTTTCAGCTGATGTACCTCACTGTCTGAGACAACGGTTAATAAACTGTAATCTGTAGACTTACTGAGCAGGGTTCCCTGAAAAATTGTGGTATGCTATGTAACAATATGAGGATAAGGGGATATTTATGACCAAATACGACTCTTCTGTGTTAGTTATGTGGCAGTGCCCTTTACTTGAAGATCCCACATGTTAACTTGATTCAGAATGCATCTCACATGACCAGAAAGGATCCAGGAAGCTGCTGGAACATCCTGGACCTCTCTCTGCTCCATCTGTGTCTCCTGATTGTGTACGTTCTTGAAACTGTTTATTAAACTTGAAACATTTCATACTGAACATTTAGCTACATTAAAAATGGGTTTATATTTAGCTTTAGCCAAGTTTCTATTTACAAATTATTTGTCAATAAGGCCATGAGTTTTTGTGTTTTTTAGACTATGCTGCTATAACATAGCCCTAAAATGAATTTTTGAGTATCCTTCATTTTCATTTTGGCATCACATAATATAATATGATATGATTATTTTGGCTACAGAAAAAGAGAAGAGGTGGAGCAGAATTCATATTTTTCCTTAACAAATGCTTATATGTGTTTGGCTTTATTCTCAGTTAATTTGTTTTACGTAACACAATACTTGAGGGCTGAAGCGTTATGTAACCTCTGTTTTAAATAGACAGCATTTATTTAAATGTTACAGAAATATGCAAAGATAAGAAGCATTTTACTGGTATGGATATAAATGATGGATAATCAAATATTAAGGAGAGCAGTTAATTTACCTTCAATTATTTAATCACATTGTTTTAGAAAAAGTGAGGGCATTTTTTTTTTTGAGGGCATTTTTTAATGTGCTAAAATAACAATATCTAATGTAGAAGAGTACACAGACATGAAAATATTGCTTTCGTTTATTGTAGCATGCATCTGCACACAAATTATCCATAAAGACACTAACCTGTTTTAGGGTCTACAGAGAAGTAGGGCTGTCCCTGGAGAATGCTGTAAACCACCCGAGCACTGTTTCCATAGGTTGGGTCATCTGCATCAGTGGCTGTCACCTGTAGAACAGAGGTACCTGTGCATTCAGGAAAACAAATTTTAGTGTGTGATGGCATTAAACACATGATTAATTTGTACACAGAAAAAGGTAATGCTGAAATACTTATGGAGCGTGATAATTTCTTGTATTTCTTAGATTTATCTCTCAAACATGGTCCCTGCTTTCTTTCCGTGCCACTAATTGTCCTAAATGAGAGCCCAGAATGGAGTGTTTGGTTTCAGATAGTTTAATGTGATTCTTTATATGCTGATACCATTATAATGGGTCTCTTTTAACCCTCACATAATCAGTGTCGGGTTAGGTCAATGCTCAAGAATCAAACAGGTGTTAACTGGGGATAAAAATCAAAAGTATTTTGAGAGTGTACAGTTGTTGACTCTTGAACAATGCTGGGGGTACTGACAATTTTCAGTTTTTACTTTTAATAATTAAGTCTATGATTTAGGTCTGACACACCTACTAAGGGTCTAATATCTACTTAACTACAAAGTTTTTACTTCTATGTTGGAATTCAGACACAACTTTAAGCAAAACTTTTTCTGTACCTTCAAAGGATCCTAGAAAGTTAATAGACTTAGTATGTCAAGTTCATTTGACAATCCTTATTAGCAGAACATAAATGTACAGTTGGCCCTCCATATATATGGTTCCACATCCACGAATGCAACCAACTGCTGATGGTGTACTATGTTATGATCTGCAGTGGCTGAATTTCTGGATATGGAACTCACGGATATGGATATGGAGGGCCAGCTATGGGACTTGAGTATCTCCAGGTTCTGGTGCCCACGTGGGTCCTGGAACCAATTCCTTGCAGATACTGAGGGATGACTGTATATAGATTTTTAATAAAATGCAATGATTTGGGCCTCTAAATAGTATTTTTACATTGAGATGCTAAGCAAAAATATAACTAGTAATTATGCACACTCAGAAGAAAAGGACTCTGTTATACCTAAGAGAAATTTCTAATTGTGGATAATAAAACATAATGGTGACACCAAATTCTGGCAGGAAATTAGGCCTTTCATACACTGCTGGTGGAAATGTAAGTTTAGAAAATTCTTAATAAACAAACATACATTTACCATACAATCCAGCAAATTGCACTCTTGGGCATTTATGCTAAAGTAATAAAAATATACGCTCACATAAAAGCCTATTTACAAATATTCACAGCAACATTATTCTTAGTAGCACCACACTGGAAGAAGCCCAGATATCCTTCAACGGGAAAATGGTTAAACAAACCATGGTACAGTATTACTATGGAATACTACTTAGCAATAAAAATGAACAGAATATTAATATATGCACTAACTTGGATAAATTCTTCAGGGAATCATACCCAGGAGGGGAAAAGACAGTCCTCAAAGGCTATATACTGTATGATTCCATTTATTTGACATTCTTGAAGTGATGCAATTTTAGAAATGGATGACAGATTAGTAGTTGCCAGAGTCGGGAAAGAAGGAGTGGAAAGGGGTGGGTTTGGTCATAAAAGGGCAACATGAGAGATAATGATGATGCTGGAATTGGTCAGTATTTTGATTATGGATACGTGCGAACTAAACACATACATACACACACAGGTAAAACTAGGGAAATCTAAATAAAATTGGTAAATAATTTCAATAACCTGGTTATGATATTGTTTTATATTGGATATTTTGCAGGATGTTAGCATGGGGTAAAACTGGGTAAAGGGTACAAGAAATCTATATCGTTTCTCATGAATGCATGTGAATCTATGATGACCTCAAATTTTAAAGTTTAAAATGTATATCTTCTTGCTTCACTGTTAGTCCATTCTTAGAGAGCCTTATTTGGGCTTGGATGTGTACCATAATTTTTCTCATTATAGCACTATGATTTCTGGCTTGATAAACTTTTCAGAGCTAGTCACATGTAGACTACCTCTTCCATGACTAAGTATAATCATTACTATAGAATATTCAACACTTCTGCTGTGACTTCTCAACACCTGTTCCATACCCATATTCATCTCTCCAACTTGTTCAGAGAATACCAGTAGGTAGATATTTACCCAAAAATGCTGGTTCAGGAGGGAGGCATTTTCATTTGGTACCTCATTGAAGAAATTAAAATCTGTAGTAGGTACCCAGGTCAGACTCTAAAATGTGTAAAAAAGCCCATACTATGGTTAAAATGTTATAAAATTATACCAGTCAAATGTTTGATCTTATAGGAAAAATGCTGATCATACCGGGCATACAAGAATTACTAGGATTCAAAAAAAAAAAAAAAAACAGTATAGATAGAAAGCAGTAAAATAATGGCCATCTTTTAAGAAACCACAGTTATAAAATGCTCAGGTTTTAAAACTTGCTGTGGCCTTACAATAGTGATTTAGGTCTAAATAATTTTAATGTCTAAACTGTAGCCCCAAAGCAACCATTCCATGAAGAAAACTGAGAAAGGCAAATAGTGCAAGATCACACATCATTTACTCTGACAGGCTGGACCACCACAGGAAAGAAAGAGTGCTCTGCTTGGCTTGAGCTGTCTTTAAAAGCCCAGGCTTGTTAAGTGAAAGCTGCGATGCACGAGTGGAGTGACAAATGAAATAAAGAAAAAGGAGAAAAAGAGGAAGAAAAGAAACAGAGGTAGTATGGTGGTGTTGACTAAGTGATGGTTTAAAGTACCAAAAAGAAGTGGGCAGAGCAGAAAAGAGTTCCAGAGGAGAGAAAGAAGATATACTAACTCTCTACCGTGGTCAAAAAGTATGGTCATTATCAATCACAGGCACCTCTGTACCACTGGTCGCAAGGGTAGTGGGCAATTCTATCTGTGTGTAAAGCAAAGAACAGTAAATTACCTCTATCATTGTATTTGGTGGCATCTGAAGGTATCAGTCTGCCACTCTGAGTAAACAGATTGCTGGTTGAAGAGAGCATAGGTATATGCACAGCACAACTCAACCAAAAATCAACCTGCCCCAGAATACAGCAGGAGTGAGTTAAATAGCAGGGGTGGAAAATAAATTGTTCAAAGATTCCCTACCAAGGAGTTCTAAACCAAAAGGAAAACATTATACTTATTTTATTTTCTAGTTTATTTGAAGGTTTGATGGGAACATTTTAAGAACCATTGGTGCTTTTGGAAGTTCTTTTACATTAAGGAAAAAAAGGCTTTTTTTTTTTTTCATTAGAAATATATAAATAATAAAAACATAAAACGCCTTAGGGTGTGTGTTATGAGTTGGATTGTTTTCCCTCAAAGTTCATACGTTGAATTTCTGAACTCCAGTGTTTTAAGAGGTGATTTTATTAGGAAATAGGGTTATTATAGATGTAATTAATTAAGATGAAGTCACACTGCAGTAGTTTGGGCCCCTACCCTAACGTGACTGGTGTCCTTATAAAAACAGGAAATTTAGAGGGAGACAGACAGACAGACAAACACACACACATACACACACAGGAAGTACATTATGTGAAGATGAAGGCAGAGATCAAGGTGATACTTGCACAAGCCAAGGTAAGTCAAAGACTGCCAGCAAAGTACTAGAAGCTGGAGAAGAGGGTTGGAACAGATGCTTCCCCAGCGCTTGAAGAGGGAACATGGCCCTGCTGATACCTTGACCTCAGGCATCTAGCTTCAGGAACAGTGATACAATAAACTTGTGTTGCTTAAGCTACCGAGTTTGTGGTCCTTTGGTGCAAGCAGCCCTAGCAAACTGATACATTGTGCTACGGCTGCAGTGGAAGGAAGTGACATTTATTCTCAGAATTTACGGTTGTTCTTTGACTCTGGACAAGAGTCTGAAGTTACAAGCCAAGAAAAAAATGATGGATAATATCCTAGACTATTTGATGCCAGACACATCAAAAAGGAGATCAAATCAAAAGTTAATCTCACAAGTAGATAAAATTAAATTAGGTAGGAATTAATGGTATTTGATATTTTTTCTGAATATTAGGCATTACTAGCGATCCACCTATTAGCATTCTAAGTAAATTAATTAGTTACATTGGTCATTTTAATAAAGACTTTTTTATTCCTGGTTAGAAGTTTAAGTAAAAAAGAAATTATCAGTATGGATGTATCTATGTCTCCGAGAAGTATCCCACATTGGACAATTCAATTCCTTTATTCATGCTATGGGCCCTAACTGTGTACACAATAGAAGAGAGAAAATTATTATCCTCTACAGTGTTAGATTTCCAAAGAAAAATACGTAAAGATACCTAAAAGTCCATTATTCCACTAGAATATTAAAATAAGTATCTAATTTTCTCTGGAAATTATTATATGGATTTGGTCAATAGATATTAAACCAACAGTCCCTTCCCTACATAACTGGCTTCCAATCAAAGAAAACTTTAAAAAGTGCTATATAAGCGTTTTTAATTTTTACAACTGTTTTCATTAAAAACAATAACCACAGAAACATTGCATCTTAAAGTTTCATCGTCTATTTAGTGTACAATATTTTCACATTAAATATTTCCTACGGTGCACACTTAGCTAATCTCGTGCTAGGGATTAGAGCCTCTCAGCTGATGTTTGAAACAAATCTGAAAAGAATCAAGTACATACAAAAGGTTTCAAGATCTCTTTTCTACAATAAAACTTGTCTTGTTTCCTTTTGGGACTGCCCTGTGTCAGTCTTTCCATGTGGTTTCTTTTTGTACTACTGTTTTATAAACAGCACACATTTTGTAACATTACATATCAATGAGAAACAGAGGGGACTTTCCCGAAAGTCTCCGAAGATCAATTTGAAATATTTAATAAGGCATTTTAATACCAAGCAAATATTCTCTGAGATTGCAAATCATTATGCATGACTTCTCAGGGTTCACAGCTCTGTTAAAATCTCAAGTGAATTAACATTGAGCAAGAACTCTAAGTAAAAATAAGCTGGAGATTTATGAAGGCTGAGAGTATCTCTCTGAAGGAATCTCTTAGGGCTTAATTCCCAGAAGATTTTTCCAGGTACTGTGAAAAAGTAATAGTCATCAAGATACAACTTAAATTTCATTCCTCACAGGAGGGTTGTAATTTCACCAACAGAGAAATAGCGCAGTATTCCAGTCATCGTGTAATTTTGTAAAGCCTTGAGTATTCACCCAAGAGTCACTGGATTAAAAAAAATCCTCTGCAAGTACACTTATGAAACATCTGGGTAACAGAGCAGAATTCATTATTCTAATTGTATATTTTCAATCACAGCTATTGTTAGTTTCTGTGTTCTTTCAATTAGATCCTTTTTATGGAACTACCTAATGTGAGATTTGACATTACTCAAGTAAACTTTTTATCATATTCCATAAATGAAAAAATTAAGGAAATAATATGTATTTAGTGCCAGTAATGTGGGATCCCTCTGCTATATGTCATTTAATTTAATAATAAGATAAATCTATTGAGAAAATTACACCCAATGCCATTTTACAGGTGGGAGCATCAAGGTTCATTATGGTTATATAGTTGACAATTGGAGAAGGCAGAATTCAAGCTGGTCCTATCTGTTTTGCTGTGACGTTCTTTCCCATATATGCCATCGCTCCATTCAGCCATGATCTGTTGAGTGTTAATAGTCACAAGATCTTCTGCCCTGTTCTTGTCTGTTTCCTTGGTGGTAGGTAATGGCTGTCCAGATGCATCTACTTGCAGAGAGGCAGCATTATATTTCACCCCACATACACACCATAGCCAAAGGCCAAGTCAGTAAATATATTTTGTCAGCAGAGGCTGTATATAAAATACTTAGGGGGAAGAAATCTCCAAGTACCGACACCAGTGATGTACTTCTGTAGCCTTATAGAATGCTCACAATTCTCTTGATTTCTGTACAGAGTAAACGGTTGCAGTAAAAAGTGACTTGACTATCATATCCCCACCAGTCTTGCATATCTTCTAAATCCATTTGCATGTTGCTCTCACATTACTTTCCTACCCTGTTCTGCTGTTTGTAGGAATCTTACACCTGTCATTGACATTGATTAGTGTTTCCCATGTCTGTCCACTAAAATCCAGCTCCTGGGTCAGGTAACACCACCGTCCCAGCCATAAGGATGCTCAGTTCCTTCAGTCGTTGCCTCACAGTTCACCATGTGGCCTTTCATTTCTCCTACCATTTTTGTAACTTGTTCCACAGACTCGGTCCCTTCTATTGAACTAAATGACAGTGGATTTGATTTTCCTGATTAAGCTCCAATGCATACAGAAGGTATTAACAAGTTTCTCGCCAAGTATCCTTCATTTCTTTTCTGGAATAATGACTATACTTTACCAAATATAAAGATTAGGTTCTGTACTTGACTCTAATATAGTTACTACTTTCAAATGAGAATCTGGGTGTTCTTTACATTCAATAACTTGAAATTACTTAACATATTGGAATATGACAAATATATCATTTGGAGAGCTGTCTATTTTATGCAAAATTTAAAAATGAGACTTTCGGGGAGAATGTTTTTAACGTGGAGGAAAATTCATACATATATACACTCTATCTATCAATCTATTTATTTACAGATATAGAGGAACAGTAATTCAATACTTCTTAAAGTATTCCCTAGTTTAGCATGTGTGATAATCAAGTCCACTGCATAATTGCTGATTTTATATCAATTTCTTATCAAAAATTAGAATTTGTATAAGTTGCTTTAATGCTCATGCTTTACCAAGTATTCCATTTAAAAAATAAAAGTTATTAACAAATTCAGCATTTTTCTGAATAACACACTATTATTTAAGCTGAATTTTCATTCAATGATAAAAACAAAAACAGAAATAAAATCAAAACCAATAAACTATGAAACAATTACTACCAAACAGAATACCAGGGACAGAAATATTTTGTCCTTCTTTGCCACAAAAGTTGCAATAATTTTTCAGAAGTGTTTAATAGAAGATTATAAAGTATATGCTATATATTATATATACATATTTATGTAAATATATGTGTACATATCCACTCACATAAACAACTGACATTCAGTCATGAATATCAATCATTGAGGAAATATAATAATTTCAATTTCTTTATCACCAATTAGCTGAAAAATTGATTTTTAAATATTTTAATAGCACAGTCTCCATATTTTACAGTAAGCAAAAATAAAACATAACAATACAGATATAAAATTAAAATCCTCTTTATGTCTTAGTCCCATACCTACTCCTACCAGATCTACTAATAAAAGTAGCAATATTTTCTTTGCCCTAATATTTGTTCTTTCATTTTAATTTAAAATTTTCTGATTGTATCACAATTGAAAATTGTCATTGATATAATTAAAGATGAAGAATGCACTGCATCTACATTACCTCCCAATATCTCTCCCCCACCATGCAATTTTAATTACATTATTAATTTTAATTATGGTAGCATTACTTTTATTATTATAGATAAAATGTTTAAATCCCTATCTCTTGCTACATTGATTTTAGGCAGCAGATGTTGTTGCTGTAATGATTTCTGAGGAAACATATATAATTCATCATCTTTTCATCTTTGAATTTTTTCAGTTATATATTTGAAACAACCTAAATGTCCGCGGAGAGATGAATAGATAAGGAAAATGTGATACCGATATAGTTATATTTCAGCCTTAAAATAAGAAGGAAATCCTGCCATTTGCAACAACATGGGTGAACCTGGAGGGCATTATACTAAGGAAAATAAGCCAGACACAGAAAGACAAATACTGCATTATCTTACTTATATGTGGAATCTAAAATATTCGAACTCCAAAAACAGAGAATACAATGGTGGCTGCCAGGGGTAGGGCAGGGAGAGAGAAAATGAGGAGATGTTGGAAAAGGATACAAAGTTTCAGTTATGCAAGATGAATGAGTTTTGTAGATTTAATGTACTGCAAAGTGACTATGGTAAACAATACTGTATTGCATACTTGAAATTTGCTAAGAGGGTAGAACTTAAGTCTTCTCACTACATACACACACACATTAAAAAAGGAAGGAAAAAAGAAAATGGTAACTATGTGAGGTGATAGATGTTAATAAGCTTGACCATAGTGATCATTTGACAATGTACACATACATCAAAACATCAAGTTGTACACCTTACATACATGCAATTCCTATTTGTCAATTATACCTCAATAAAGCAAAAAACATAAAATTTAAAATAGAAATTTCAAAAATGGATTTGATGTTTCCCTTGTTAAGTTGGAGTGCTACATCTTAATAAGTGTGGCAGAATGGGTTCATATATTTGCCAGGCAGATCAAGGACTCTTGTGTCCCCAGAGGGTGGAGTCGTTTGCATCAGAAGCAAGGACTTTGTGATATTCACCTACTGGTAAGAGCTCTTTTATTCTTTTTTGTTCCCCGCTTATGTGGGTTTTTTGGTATACTGGAAGCTATTTTCTGCTTCATCCTTATGTCCCAATACCCCTATGTGAGCCATCCTTAGGAAAAATCAAACCAAACCAAACCAAACCAAAATCAAAGGCTTTAATAAAACACATTTTTCTTTGTATGTACAGAATAGGTTGAAAAAATTCTTCCTTGCTTTGAAATCTTTAATTTAATAAGTTGCCCAAGTGACTTCCTCTGTTTTTTTGGATTTATAAGGGATTTGGGGGCAGAACAGTTTTCACCTTTAGTGTTTAGGCCTGTAAATTTGATCTGTCTCTTTTACCCCATTAATTAATTTTTAATGTTTTCAATGCTCTGGAATTTTTGGAATCTCTGGATTTATCCACTGTTGGCACCCTATCTTGTTATTATGATTCCTTTTTGAAATACTTATGTATTTCAAAATACTTTTGGAATATCCTCTCTGACGTGTCAAGGGGAGAAATATCAAAACGAGTGGGTTAAATTATGTTGCAGTAACAATCCCTACATTTCAGAGGCATTAAACAATAAAAGTTGATTTCTCACTCACACTGCAAACTATGGCTGGGCTAGTGTTACTTTGTGTCAAATTATCAGCCCTCAGGGGCACTGTCTACTGAACTGCCACCCTCTACAATGTTGCTGTGGAACTTTGCTGACAATGACTCTGTTGAATTGAAAATACTACACAATGTTTGGGGAAAATGGCCTTTATGATACAGTTACATAAAATATTTTATAATTGTAGTTCTTGCTCTTTGGCTCATCTATATACAATGTTTCTTCCTGTTTTCTCTCTTGATGTATACCAAAACTAATTCCTGAGATCAAATTATTTAAACATATGATCTAGATTATTTAAAATATACAAACATCAATATATCACATGTGAGCTACTTTGGTTCTGTACATACAGGTGTTTGCAAAGCACTGAATCAGGTAAATCAAAGTATAGACCACAGAGTTTTATTGCCTCACTAGGCTGGTTATTTTATTATTATTGTATATATGTGTGTGTGTGTATATATATATATACATATGTATATATATATATATATATATATATAATTATACGTAATTTTATTATAAAATGCATATAAGTGTTATTTTGTGTATGTGCGTGTGTGTGCATATATACACATATATATATGTGTATATATATATGTGTATATATATGTTTTTAAGACTGAGAGTTAAACCTGGTGGAAGAGGTGTATGAAATGTTGCTTGGAACCAGCAAGGTTTCCGTGACTTTGTCAGTAGCTGCTTTAGTCACACAGAGTGTAAATTTAGTTACAAAGCAATTCCAAGACTGGTGCTCTTACATCTCTTGGCTGAGAGGACAATACAGAAACACTCCTACTCAAAGCAATCTCTTTTTGTTAATTGTATTTATCTTACAGAATATTTTAAATTAAAGTAGTCAAACATGATCTTAGTAAGAAAAATATACCTCCTGTGCCATTTCCCTTAAGAAAAGCAATCTTAGCAGTGTCTTACATGTCTTTTCATAACTCTCTCCACTCATTCAAAAGTCTGTCTTGTAGTTATGTACATACTAAACCGAACTCTATGCAGCTTTTTCTGTAATAACGGAACATGGCATGGAAATGTCCATGCCATCTTGGTAAATATAATTTTCACAGCTACATGATATTCCGTATTGTTTACTGATGTGCACTTAGATTCTTCTAGTTGAGTTTCTTTCTGTTGCTGATAACAACTTACCACAAACAGTTGGGTAAAACAAAAGCCATCACATGTTCTTATTTTTCTGTTTGCTTCTTCCTTGCCATATATACATGCCATGTTGTGATAAACTTCCAAAGCAGTGCCCCCTTCAGAAGGAGCAGAATTTTTCCAATATTTCATGGCACTTCAGTGTGATACAGCAGTGGAAGATTTACTGAGATCATTTAGTTAGACTTACACTAATGAACACATCAGTGAGACTTGGAAACATTCCACTGTGATGGCCTTAGTTAAATGGAACCATGGCTTGTATGGTTCCTTTGCCAACAATTGTTCAGTGTGCTACCAAAAATTCAATACTAATTTTCTTCCATGAAGAAAGTCAATGGCAAAGTCAGATTAGGATTGATTAGTTGAAATTTAATAGTAGATAACTCCAAGTCCCGTTCAAGATAGCAAAGGATGAAAATCCTCAGCTCACCTTCTCCCATGGACACGCTAAAACTACAACCACATATAGAACAACTATCTCTGAGAACAACCTGAAGACCAGCAGAACAGAATTTCTACAACTAAGGATTTAAGAAAAGGCCACATGGAGACTATAGGAGGGGCAGAGATGCAGTCTAGTGAAACCCATACCCCTGGTGTGACAATCCACAAGTGGGAAGGATATCACAACTGCAGAGGCCTCCCTTGGGCCTGAGCCCCACACTGTGCCCCCCAGCCTGGGTAACCTGCATAGAGAAGACAAGCCCCCATAATGTTTGGATTTGAAAACCAGTGGGGCTTACGTCTAGGAGAGCCAGAGGAAACTGATACATCGCTAACGAAGGCCTTACATACAAACTTACTCACCCCAAGTCCTAGTGCAGAGGCAGCAGCTTAAAATGTGCCTGGGTCATGTGAGAAGGAGATTCATTGACTAATTTTAGGACACGTACTGAAGGAGCAGGGAGCAGGTGAAACTTTCTCCAGGGACAGAAGTACTGGTGGGCACCATTTTTTTTTTTTTTTTTTTTAACTCTCTTTTCACCTAGCTGGCCCAGCACTGGGGGCACCATTTCTGTCACTCTCCATTTACCTAGTTAACACCATGTGCCCTGCCCTGGAGTTCCCCTGAGGACTGGCACCAGCACCCCTCCTAAGCAGTTCCCACCCTACCCCATCCAGTGCATGCCCCCAGCTGCCACCAGAGTCTTTCTAAAGCAGTTCCCACCCTACCCCATCCAGTGCGTGCCCCCAGCTGCCACCAGAGTCTTTCTAAAGCAGTTCCCACCCTACCCCATCCAGTGCGTGCCCCCAGCTGCCACCAGAGTCCTTCTAAAGCAGCGCCCACTCTGGGGTCCAGCCTAGCACACCAGCAGTTGTGGCGGTGCCTCACAGCCAGACATGTTGGGGCCAACCCAGTGCATCACCACTCTCACAGCAGTTGCAATCACACTTCTAAGCCAGCCAAGCTGGGGACCAGCCCTGCCCACTAACATGCCTACAGAAGTCACGGCTGGGCCTCACAAACAGCCAGGCAAATTAAAATGGAAAAACAGTGTTCTAAAATCCATGGGACACAGCAAAAATAGTTCAAAGAGGGAAGTTTGTAGTGATAAAGACCTATCTCAGGAAACAAGTACAAAATCTCAAATGAACAATCTAACCTTACACCTAAAGGAACTAGAAAAAGAAGAAAAACAAAGCCCAAAGTTAGTAGAAGAAAGGAAATATTCAGATCAGAGCAGAATCAAATGAAATACAGATTAGAAAAACAATAGAAAGTACAAGGAAACTAAGAGTTGGTTCTTTGAAAAGATAAAGCAAATTGATAAATCTTTAGCCAGACCCATGAAGAAAAAAAAAGAACATGCTCAAATAAATAAAATCAGAAATGGAAGAGAAGTTACAACCAACACCACAGAAATATAAAGCATCTTAAGAGATTATTACAAACAATTATAAGCCAACAAATTGGACAACCTAGAAGAAACAGATGAATTCCTAGAAATATACAATCTTCCAAGAAATATACAATAGAAATAGAAGTATACAATCTTCCAAGACTGAATCAAGAAAAAGTACAAAATATGAACAGACCACCTAACAAACAAAAATCCAGGACCAGATAGCTTCACAGGTGAATTCTACCAAACATTTAAAGAAGAATTCATGTATATAGTTCTCAAACTATTCCAAAAAATTGAAGAGGAAAATATGCTTCTGAGCTCATTCCACTAGGTCAACATCACCCTGATACCAAAACCAGAGAGGAAAATCACACACACCCACACACAGCACTGCCCCCACCACACACACAAATATAGGCCAATATCACTGATGGGCATGGGTTTAAAAATCCTGAACAAAATGTTAGCAAACCAAATTCAGCAATGCATTAAAAGGGTCATACACCACGATCAAGTGGGATTTATCCCAAGAACGCAAGGATGGTTTAATATTTGCAAATCAGTCAATGTGATACAACATATTAACAATTTGAAGAATAAAAGTCACATGAATAGATGCAGAAAAGTGTTTAACAAAATTCAACATTCCCTTATCTTAAAAAAAATCTGAACAAAGTAGATATAAACAGAACATACCTCAGCATAATAAAGACCATAAAACGTTTTAATAATAAAGGGGCCATTTAACTTGTGAAAGCATAGAAGATCTAGACTGACCTTCACAGAGTTCTCTCCTTACCAGTGTATGGGAGCAAGAATATATTTTCCATTTACTAAGGTGGGAAATGAAATTTAGCTGAGAGAAACTTAACGGACCTCAAGAGCACTCTCAATTAAGACAGACGGCAGGCAATCATGACCCTGAAGGACTGAGCCCTGAAAAACAGAGGGAATAAAGACATCTGGTAGATGGCAGCAGGAATCTACAGTGGCACAGACATTCCTCTTTCCCACTGTGCCACCACTCTCTACCTGATCACTTTGCCTTCTGTCACACCTCATCACTATACCTTCTTGCTATACCTGACTGCAGCGTTTTTACTTTATACTTAATCACTGTGCCTTCATTCTACACGTGGTCACGATGACTTCCTCTAGCCTTGATCCCTGTAGGTTCACTCTGTACCTGTTTGCTGGGCACTGTATGTTCACTTTAGTCCTGTTTGCTGGGCCTTTTCCCTATACCTCATGCTGAGCCTTCTCTGTATACTTGAACACAGAACATTCACCCCACACCTGATTGCTATGCCTTTATCCTATACCTGACCCCTAGAAAATGGCAAAAACTACCCAAAAAAGTGAGGTTGAGTTTACTGCACATGAGTTTTTAGAATGAAATTTCAGGAGCATGCGCTCTAATACAATGATTTCACACTTAAAAATATTTTTCTTTTTTTTTTAAATATAATGATGGGAATGTAGAGCTGCTTTATTTTAGGACAGTGATTCTAGACTCAGAGAGGCTTAGTGACAGAAAGACTGCCTCAAGGCTTTTTTGGTTTCGTTTTGTTTTGGCATAGCTAGCGGGATCTCAGTTCCCTGACCAGGGACTGAACCCAGGCCCTCGGCAGTAAAAGTGCGGAGTCCTAACCACTGGACCACCAGGGAATTCCCATATTTTTCATTTTATAATATTTCACAGCAATTTCAATTTATGAGCCTTTGTTAAAGTATAGGGGTAATAGCATAGACTAATTAATATTATCAGTGATAATTAAGTAATGGCTAGTGTCTAATATGAGATTTTTGGGTTGGTCTATTTCTCCAGAAAGGAAAGAAAGAAGAAAGGAAAGAAGAGGAGAGGAAAGGAGAGGAGAGGGAGAAAAACAACAGAAGTGGCCATAATTAGGATAAATTTATATAAAACGTCAGTACATTTCGTAAATATTAAGAATGATTTTAATAAGAAAATTTTATATCTATAAATTTATGTGATAAGTATACAGAAAAATATCACATGGAATAATAGCTCTTCACCTCTATAAAAAGTATATTTTGTCTTTATTCCATATAGAGTCTATTTATTTATTGACTATTACATTTGTGATACTTTGTTAGGTGCATATGACACAGAAATAAAATAATAAAAAAATGTGAAGGACCTACAAATCAGCAAAATATCAGACAAGCTCAAATTAACGCATAATACAAAGTAGTGAGCAATAAAATATAAGCTGGGGGTCCTCAACCCCCAGGCCATGGACAGGTACTGGTCCTCTGCCTGTTAGGAACTGGGACGCACAGCGGGAGGTGAGCAGTGGGCCAGAGAATGAAGCTTCATCTGCCGCTCCCATTGCTCCCAACTGCTTCTGCTTGCATTACTGCCTGAACCATGTCTCGCATTACCATCTGAACCATCCCCCCACCCACCCCAAGCCCCCACACCCCGGTCCATGGAAAAACTGTCTTTCACAAAACCAGTCCTGGTGCCAGAAATGTTGGGGACCACTTTAATAAGCCCAGGATGCCCTAAGGTCAGTTGTAGTAAAAATTTTTAGTTGTATTTTTTTTAAAAAACGCATTATCTCCATGAAGAGAAGTATTAAGTTCCAAGGCTAATTTATACACCAGAATGTTCCTTTAGCCATTATGAAAATGTCACCCATTATATTTTTTACATTTACTTGAACATAAGTTGTATCTAGAATTGCCAAAACTGATTGGTTGGCTTTGTATTCACATTTCCTACACTGAGGAGCATATACATGAAAATCATTTTTGAATATATTTTTTAAAACATTATGTGAAGATTTGGGAATTCCCTGGCAGTCCAGTTGTTAGGACTCTGCACTTTCACTGCAGAGGGCCTGTGTTCAATCCCTGGTCAGGGAACTAAGATCCTGCAAGTCCCATGGTGCGGCCAAAAACAAAAAAAAACATAACGTGGAGATTTAAGTTTTGCAAATTGGGTCCAACTTATAGTGAAATAATTTATCTATTCCAGTGAAGTACTTTCTATTATGAATTGATCAGTTTTATTGGGGAATTCCAAGTCTGGTATACTTTCATAAAAAGTAAATGGAGAAACTAAGGAATCTGAAGTAGCATAAAGTGAAATCTGGTAGATTATATCAATCATTGAATAAAAGTGAGAAAATAAATTGGTTTTGTGGTCCTTCTTGAAAAAACAAATGTAATTATTTACAAGAAAATAAAAAGAATCATTACTACATAAAGCAATAAAACTTCTCTACCAGATATCCGAACAATGATGTTCAAAAAATTAAGAGGCTGTATTTTGACAAACTCTTTCCTCTAAACATAAGTGTAGGTGGAAAGGGCTGACATATTATCATTCAATAAATATTTACAGAACATTGTTTCAAGTGATGTACAGTAATAGAATACAGCAAAAGTAGAGTAGTGGAACTTCTGAGCCTTCTCTTCAAAAACCCTTAAAGCTTCTGCTCTCACTCTCTTGAAATGCTGCCCTAAGAATGAATGTGAAGTATTTCCCCCATTTCATGAGTTGTCTTTTCTTTTTGTTGATGGTTTCCTTTGCTGTGTAGAAACTTTCTAAAGTCCCACTTGTTTATTTCTGCTTTTGGTGTCAAATTTAAAAAGTCATTGCCAAGATTGATGTCAAGGAGTTTACCCACTATGTTTTCCCTAGGAGTTCTATGGTTACAAGTGTTACATTCAACAAGTCTTTAATCCATTTTGAGTTGATTTTTGTGTATGGTGTAAGATAGGGGTCTAGATTCATTCTTTTGCATGTAGCTATCCAGTTTTCCCTACCCCATTTATCGAAGAGACTATACTTTCCTCACTACATATTCTTAGTTCTTTTGTCATCAGTTCATTAACCATATATGCATGGGTACTTCTGGGCTCTTTATTCTGATCCATTGATCTATGTGTCTGTTTTTATGCCAGTACTGTACTGTTTTGATCACTACAGCTTTATAATATAGTTTGAAATCAGGACGTGTGATGCCTCCAGCTTTATTCTTTCTCATGACTGCTGTGGCTTCTAGGGGTCTTTTGAGGATCCGTACAAATTTTAGGATTGTTTGTTCTATTTATGTGGAAAACACCATTGTGATTTTCATAGGGATTGTATTAAATCTGTAGATTACTTTAGGTAGTATGGACACCTTAACAATATTCTTCCAATCCATGAACACAGACTATCTTTCCATTTATTTGGTCTCCTTCAATTTCTTTCCTCAGTGTCTTATAGTTTTCAGTGTACTGATCTTTCACCTCCTCTGTTAAATTTATTCCTAAGTATTTTATTCTTTTTGATGCTATTGTAAACAGGATTGTTTTCTTAATTTCTCTCTCTGATGGTCCATGTACAATGAATGATATTTTGAGCCAGTCAATTGTGGCTTGGTTTGTTACAAAACAAAAGCTAACTGATACAGAAGAAAAGTTATGAGAAGGAAGTTAAGAAGAAAAAACTTATGAACCTTAGAAAATTTTGTCCAATGTATGATTCATCACTTGTTCTATGTGATTCTTCATATGCACCCTAATCTACCATGTAGGATTGCAGTGTCAGCTTCACTTTACTGAAATTATCTCATTCTGAAGTTATGCCCCAGGGTAATAATTATAAAATTGCTACTAGAATCCTGGAAGATATCCAGGTGAAGCTCCCAAGATGTTTGGGAAGAATTAAATTAGTTCCCCAACAAGCAGTGCAATAAAATAAGCACAGCTGGTGTCTCTTCTTGTTGCTTTGCAACAAAGAACCCAGCTGCAAATGGAAACAGGTCTGGGGTTTAGAGGTTGGAAGGGAACAAAGAAAACAGGAAAAAGATTGGGGATGTTTTAATACATCTCCAAAGACAAAGAACCTTGCAGAATTTAAGGGTCATAGAGTAAAACTTTGTATCTTCTCCTGATATGCCAAATTAAGTTTTAGTACTCCACTGAAATTAGAGTTCATAAATTATATATTCATAATTTTCATAAAGTATATTCTGCTCTCTCTCCAATTAATTAAAAACCATTATTCCTATAATCTGGTACAATTTAAAAAATGCTTTTAAATAATGTTTAATTATTGGTATATTTTATTAACATATAGAAGAGACTAGGTAGAGATTTATATATTTCCTTATAAATATGTTTCTGCGAAAAACAAAGAAGCTGTGAAATTTATTTTCAAGCAAATTAGACTGTGATCTGGCATGGTTTTCTTTGAACCAATTTCCATATATGAAGCAATTTTTCGAAAATTTAAGGTGATTGCAATACAACCAAATTTAAATTTGTACTTCTGATTCCAGGCAAAAACAATACTAGAATTGAAGAAATGTGGGTATACTTACACACAAACAGAAGAGACAAAATTATTGTTTTTTAAAAAAGAGATTTACCAATACACACAATTAAAAATAAACCTTTGCTAGCTTTTTTATGATAATAATATATATTATTACAATACCACTAAAGGTCTTAAGACAATTGTTCCCTTTCCATCTGAGAATGGCAATGCTATTTACAAATAAGATTTTATTCATTCTATCTTCATTTTCAAAAAGCCACACATGCACCTGAACACTGACTCCAAAAAGGGAATAATTTCATCTCATGGTCACTGCTCTCTTTGAAAAACACAGACTTTTAATAAAATTACAGAAAATCAAATTAAAGAAGTACTTCTATAGAATAATCAGTAAGAGGTGGTAAAGTCATCAAGATTGGAATGACAATAAACCACATATCAGAGAAAAAAGAAAACAAAAAATGTTAAGTGTATATTGATAAAATATGTACCAGTCTCTTCATAGTCCTATCAGGTTACATTTGCCCTCCAGAATATTATAATGTCATTCTGTCCACATATGTTCACTTTGTTGAAGGCAATCACATCTTTAGATAAGTTTTAAAAAAAGCAATGTGACAGCCAATAGCTTACTAGACACCCATCATAATTCAAATGGTCCTTTTCTAAATCAGTGCTACAAAAACAGGCAGATTTAAACAAGCACCACAATGATTCTCATGTAGCCACAGTTACTCTTCTTTCTGTGAGCACAAATATCCTAACTTTATTCACTGGTTTTCTCACTGTTTTCATAATGTTATCCATTTAAATATGGCAACTAATACCTAAACATGAACATTGCTTACCTGGGCAGATAGAATTGGTTTTGGTCACAAAATATATGGCACGAGCATTCCAACACTATGGGATTCTCTTTGGAAGTGACTCGAAATTTAACAAATATCTTTTCTCCCATTCATGTTTCTATTTTGAAATCTTTTCATTCTTTTATTTTGCATGTTTCTTAGGGCAGTGATTCTCAACTGAGAGCAATTTTGGCCTCCAGAGATCTTTGGGCAATGTCTGAAGACATCACGATATGGCAGCCGTGGGAGGGATGCTATTGAAATCTAATGAGTAGAGAGACCAGGAATGCTGCTGAACATCCTATAATGCACAGGATAGCCCCCATAGCGAAGAACCTACAAGGCACAGGATAGCCCCCATAGCGAAGAACCGACAAGGCACAGGATAGCCCCCATAGCAAAGAACCGACAAGGCACAGGATAGCCCCCATAGCGAAGAACCGACAAGGCACAGGATAGCCCCCATAGCGAAGAACCGACAAGGCACAGGATAGCCCCCATAGCGAAGAACCGACAAGGCACAGGATAGCCCCCATAGCGAAGAACCGACAAGGCACAGGATAGCCCCCATAGCGAAGAACCTACAAGGCACAGGATAGCCCCCATAGCGAAGAACCTACAAGGCACAGGATAGCCCCCATAGCGAAGAACCGACAAGGCACAGGATAGCCCCCATAGCAAAGAATTATCCAGTCCCACATGTCAATAGTGGAAAGGTTGCAAAACTCTTCTAGGGGGATATGATTCCCTAGATAATAGCTGAAATTACATGGCGTATGTAAATCTAAGAGATAAAGAAAAACCTTATTTTAAAACATGCATCAAAAACCACTTCAGTTTATTTTGCATCTTTCTTTTTGAAAACATCCAGAATGCCACAGACTTTGTCTGCTTGTTATTACTCACTGACAGAAATATACTATCACGTTATGCTTTTCTCACTGGCAGTATAACACCCGGCAACTACTTGGAGGTCTCCATGACCATTTCTTAGCAATGGATAAACAAGAAACAGTCATCTGATAAAAACGTGCACACATAAGAGGTCCCTGGTGCTGCCTTCTCTTGCCCGCTCTGTATTCTCATATCACGTTTTGCAAAGCTCTACAGGGAATCCATCATTTGCACGATGATCCTGCTTATGCCCCCTTAATCACACAAGCAGGCGCGCGTGCACACACGCACACACACACACTGTAAACTATACAACCCCACAGGGAAGAGAGAGGAGTGTTTTTCATCATGTGTCCTCTATGTAAAATGCACATTTTTCTCCTTGTCTAACTGAAAAAGCCCCACACATTATATAAGATTCAGAGGATGTCTTCTCTAGTCTGCAAGCAGGGCTCCCAGTCAAACTGTATGGGCCCTCTATTTTTTTGCTTATCAAACGCCATATTGAAATTGTCTGTTTACATGCCTGCAGTCTGCTCAAATTTAGGGGCCTTGTTTTATTTACCGTTTTATTACTAGCCACTATCACATTTCTTAGCACACTAAATGCCTTCACTCTCTCTCTCCTTCTTTTCAGAAAGAATTGGAGAGATTAAAGGATACAGTTTTTTTTTAATGACTGGATGATTCAAAACTCAATTAATGTGTATATGGTAAAAACAATGATCTTATCAGTCACCTTCTGTTGCGAAAATTTTGTTGTCACCTATCACACTCTTGTTAGCTATTATTAGTATTGAAAATGTATAGTTTTAAATGTAAATATTATTAATGTCTATTTTCACAAATCTACTTTTTACTTTTCATTATCATTTCATAAATAACATGTATATATTATTTTAATAAAGAAGAATGTACTTCTCTCATACCAAATAAACCTGCAACCCTCTTTGTAGAAGTAATCACTTTTACCTGTGTGTGTGTGTCTCCTTCAGATATTTCTTATGTATGAGTATGCATATTCTGTAACTCGTATTTATTTTTAAAAATAAAGTAGATTCTATTCCACATGGATTTCTGCAAACTTTTTTCTCACTAAAATACTCTGGATCTTTGAATGTCAGCATACACAGTCTAAATTCATTCATTTTAAGGCTGCCTAGGGTATCAGTATATGAAGAATCATTCATTTGAGAACTTCTTTATTAGTGTACTTTAAGTGTGTTTTCTATTTTTCACTATTGTGAACAATACTACAGTGGGCATCCTTCCTTTTATATCTTTGCATATCCATGTGAGTATATCTATAAAATAGCTTTCTACAATAAATATATGTTCTTTTAAAAGTTTTGATAGACATTGCCAAATTACCCGCCAAAAAACTATGAAAATCAACCTTTCCGCTAATGGTTCTGCACATTAACAATTTTGTGAATTATCAAATTTGCATACTTGGTAGGTGAACATTGCTATCTCCTTCTCCTTCGTGGTTTCTTAAATTACTAGTGAAATTTGAGATTTTTTTATATAATTAACGTGTTTATTTTTCCTAAGAATCTCCTGCTAAGGTAATTTCCCCATGTTTATTTGATCGTACTCATTTTATCCACTCATCAGAACTTCTATGGATCCAATTGATTCTACAGTTGATAGGAAACATGATTTAGATATCTGAAATCAACTGTTAGCTTCACCACATGCAGAAAGAAACATTGGTGCCATAGCAAAATCATCTAGCGTCACAATTACATAGAAATGGAAAGGAGGGATGATTTTCTGTATCATTCCCAACTCAAGCCACTTAATAGAAACTGACATCATTGTTTCTTTTCTGATGCTAAAAGCTTACTCGCCACTCCTTTGGATTCAGTGTTAGGTTCAATTCTTTGGTTACTGGGTTCATGTTGAAACCTAGAATTTGTCCAGCTATCAATTCAGATTCAGTGCAGCTGCATGTATCTGAAATCCAACTCGATAGCTTAAAAAGATGAGATTTTCTTTCTTAAGAAGGCTCTTGGGATTCGCAGACCAGAGCTGGAGGTCAGTTCTGTAATGGATCATTCTTCCGGGCCCTTTTATCTTTCTGCACTAAGCAACAGGCTTTCATCTTTAGGTTGCAAGTGGCCGCTACATTTCTGTACCACGTCTGCTTTAGGCAACAATTGAAAGGAAAATGATGATGGGTGAAATATGCATGCCAGGTGTGATTTTTTGGCAGGAAACCTGTATCTTTCCTGGAAGTTCCACCTAATTGCCTCTGCTTAACATCCTACCATCTAGAATTACATCACATGGTCATTCTTAGATGAAAAGGTATGGTAGGAGGTGAATATTTAATTCTGCACAGTGTCACCCTGATCAAAACTGAGTTCTCGGGCTTCCCTGGTGGCGCAGTGGTTGGGAATCTGCCTGCCAATGCAGGGGACACGGGTTCGAGCCCTGGTCTGGGAAGATCCCACATGCCACGGAGCGACTAGGCCCGTGAGCCACAATTACTGAGCCTGCGCGTCTGGAGCCTGTGCTCCGCAACAAGAGAGGCCACGATAGTGAGAGGCCCGCGCACCTCGATGAAGAGTGGCCCCCACTTGCCGCAACTAGAGAAAGCCCACGCACAGAAACGAAGACCCAACACAGCCATAAAAAAGTAAATAAATAATTAATTAATTAATTAATTAAAAAAAAAAAAAAACTGAGTTCTCTTAGTAATAGGGAAGGGGAAGCTGAATATTGGGTAACTAACAGCATTTACCTACAGGGAAGAAGAAGCATGATCCTATTGTTTGTGACAAATGCCATATTTTTGTATATGTGTATATAGTCAGCTGGGCTGTCAGAACACTAACTGCCCTGGATCAACAGGTGCCTGTCTATCAAGAGTATTAGAGGGTCATTCTCTAAAATCCCTTACAGTAGAGGTTGGCAAACTTTTACTGTAAAAGGCAACATAGTAAACATTTTAGGCTTTGTGAGCCACAGTGTTGGCTGCAAACTCAACTCTGCTACTGCAAAGCCCAACTACCATAAGCAATATTTAAATGAATGGGTATGGCTTTGTTCTGGTAAAACTTTGTTTATAAAAACAGACAGCAGGCTGGATTTGTCTCCACTGCCATGGTTTGCTGTTCTGTCCTGCACCACATTACCAGTTTTTTTGTTGTTGTTGTTGTTTGTTTGTTTGATTTCTAAAATTAGAGGCAGTGCAAATACCACTCATTCTTAAGCCCACAATGTAAAGTGAGTTTCTCACTCCACTAACTTTTATATCACCTTCCATATGTTCATATTACAATGTGCATTAGATGCTATTATAATTTTTACGTATTTGTTTTTCCACACTGAGTTCATACACACACACACAATATGATTTCCAATATTCAGCCTAAAGCTTGCCATACTCTTTCACCAGAAATCATGCTTGGAACTGTGGTACAAAAGAGACTGAAAGCCTACTCTGCTTTGTCCCTTTTCTCCACTACTTTCAGGCATTAAATATTTCTCCTTCAACCATACTTGTCTCCATAAAAGAACTAAAGAATACAGTTGACCCTTGAGCAACTTGGGGGTTAGGGGTACCAACCCCCTGTGCAGTCAAAAATCCACGGATAAGCTATTACGGTTGGCCTTTGTGTAGGAGGTTCCTGTAAGTGGATCCACGCAGTTCACACCCGTGTAGTTCAAGGGTCAGCTTCCCTAGTATTTCCCTCCCCTTCCTACCTTTCTCTCCAAGTCCTAGATGAGGACTGAAATGTCTTGGCTTGTTCCTAAGTCCTCCAGCCTTTGCTGCAATGATTCCTTTAGGCTTCATGATTCCTAAATGTCCAGCATTCTTTAACAGGCTCACATGTACCCACTTAGCTTTCACCGTGTTCACACACACGTATATATTTCAGGGTACATGTCTGATACCTTTTTTCCCCCCCTTGCCATTTTCCTTGGCTTTTCAATCTCTGTTCTGATTCATTTCAACTATTTTCAATGTCAACTGTTTTCCTAAATATTTTTCTAGGTAAGGTGGGAGGATGATATACTTTCTGGATCCTTCTCCACATATTTCTTTCCTGCTAACAGATGAATCATGTTTTGCCTGAATGAAGGATTTGGGGTTTCAGTCTTTTCTCTGTAGGCTGACAATGGTATTCAATCGTTAACCACTTTCCAATATTTCAAGTGGTAAATATGATGTGAAAATATCTTTTCCTAATAGGTAATTTTTACATATCTGAAAGTTTGTAAAAATTTTCTCTGTATCCTTAGGTGAATCCTGGCAAAGTTCCTAAAGCCTAAGTTTGATTCTTATCCTATTACCCTTTCCAGGAACTCAGGAAGTCTCTTAAACTTGTAAATTCTGTATATTCCTCACCTGCAGGAAAAAAATGTTATTGCTCCTCTACTTCATCTGCTGTTTCCTGCTCTCTGGGAACATGTGTTATTCACATGCTAGGTCTAATTAACATATACTCTAAGTCTCATCTATTTCTCACAATTGCCATATATTTGTATTTTTGCCCTGTGACTTTTAGCTCTTTCTTCCAGTCTGGGATGTTCTTAAGTTCCAGAAAAATAATTTGGGTCTTATCAGTGACCCCTCATGCCTCAATGCATACAATTGATTTTTTTGTTGTTTACTTGTTTATAGAAAACATGGCTTTGAGTTACAGAAATCTCTCTGCAGTGTCCTTAAAACACTAGCGCTCTGATTATCTACCGTTCAATACTCTTTCTTGGTAATGACTGCTGTGCCCGTTTTTCTCTCTATGGTGCTTTGCCTGCCCTGGTGACCGTCGTTTCCTTTGCGCTCCCCGGGGTTCTTACTTGGCCCCTGGCAGTACCTTACCAGTGGCATTCTCACAAGTGGCGGAGTCATAGAGCTCTTCGCTTTCATGGGAGAAGATGACTGGCTGATGGGCTGTCAGCCCCTTGACAAGGTGCTAGGAGGATGGCTGTTCTGGAGTTTTCACACAAACTCTCACCTGCCAGGAATAATGGTGTTGCGCTGTTTAACTTTCCTAAGAGACCAACGAGCATGAGTGTCTTCTGGGCCTTTCCACAGGCTCTCTGAGTCTGGACCCTGCATTCTACTCTGGTCCCTGGGGAGCCAGATTAGCAATGGCTTTCTCCCCTGAGATTCTGGTTAAGGAGGAGAACTTAGTCTCTCTTTCTAACCTGCTTCCCCAATGGATTCAGAAGCTATCTGCCAATCTCAGGAGAACTAAGATGAGTGGATCTGGGAAAAAAAAAAAATAAACTGCAATCTTGAATTAAAAAACCTTATGTATATGAGACAAAGGATGTTAAGAAAACATATTGTGGTAATCATTTCACAATATATGTAAGTTAAGCCATCATGCTGTTCACCTTAAACTCATACAGTGCTGTATGTCAATTATATCTCAATAAAACTGGAAAAATTTTCAAATTAAAAAAACCATATATATATATATCCAATTACACAGAGTGACTGGATTCGTGACTATAATACTTAATTTAAAACCCATACATATACAGGAAACTTAAATATGTAAGACCTTTATTCAAAATATACGTTCTAAATCCAAACTGAGAGCCTCACAGAGGTAATAAAAATATTATTATCACAGCTGAACATTATTTTAATTATATTTAGGAAATTTATCATCTGAGATAAAAATAAAATAAAATAGCTAAACCATGGAAATCTGTGAGTGGTGGGAGAGCCCCAGATGATCAGAAGACTGGAGACCTCAATCACGATTTATCAAACGCAGTGTAGGCTCTGCATTCAGGAGAGCCTAGAGCCAATTTCTTCTAGCAATTTGGGAAAGAATTTGGGAAAGTTACTTACATACTGTACACCACTTTGCACAGCTTTAAAGCGGTATTCAAAATACTTCACAGGGTTGTCATATATTTTAAAATTAATAAGGGATGTAAATGTTTAGGAGTATCTGCAAAGTTTATTGATTAATATAGCTATTGCTTGTACTATTAATACTAGTATAATTTGATCATAACCTGCAAGCATAAAAGACGTAGCAGTAGATTTCCAACATTATATTATCTGTATCTATACAAATTGTCACTGAATGTGTTGGTATGGTCAAAGAATTATGCCAGTTAAGCAAGAATTGCAAGTGTTTTCTCATCTATGGTTGTTTTTCCTTAAGATCAAGCTGTTTCTAGAACTTACAGATTCAGAAATTTGTTTTAATAAGTATTAGAATAGCTAGGCCAAGTATTCTTTAACACTTTAGGCCATAGGAAATTATGAAAATATTTTGGAGCTTCTTCAGATTTCTTCACTCCCCTCCCAAAATTTAAAAACTGGTCTTCAAAAGATGACTTTTGGATCATCAAAAATATATTAACTGCCAAAATATAAAAATGATTTCTCTTACCCATATCGGACATTTCAGGCACAGTTACGATATATGGTCCATCTGTGAACTTTGGAGCGTTGTCATTGATGTCTTGCACTTTGATGATAAACTCAGATTCAGGTTCAAGGGGCTTGTTTGTTCGTCTGTCAATAGCCTGAGCATGAAGCACATAGTGGGTCTTCTGCTCTCTGTCTAGGCTTTTTGTTGAGTGGATGTCACCCGTGGTATCATCAATGATAAATATAGTCCCAGCACCTTCTCCGGTAAGGATGTACTTCACAGACCCATCACCTTTGTCAGAATTGGAGTGCAGCTGTAAATAAAGATGGAATAATTTAACACGAAATTATACTCCAACTTCACATGGTGTTCTCTGAAAACTGCCTATCTATAATTTAATACTTAGTTTGATTATGACTGTTCTTCTCTCCACAGTGTCCCATGTGTTGCTACAATCATCTATTGGTCTGCAGTTTTTCTCCACTTGGTATTAATATGGATATTTTTATTATGATCTGCCTAAGATCCAATTATTGATGTAAGACAAATTAATAAGCAATACTTATTAAAAGAAAAACAATAACCCTTGCAGTCATTCTACTAAATCCACACTTTACTACCTACATAGAATAGAACTGGAAAAAGAAACTACCAGTAAATCACTGTTGCCTTCCATACTCGTAGGGATTTTTCTTTTTAATTAATAGCTTGTCATTCTATTTCAACATTAAAGTTAGAAAAAAAAAATTGTAGGACAAATTGACATTCAAATTATTTATTAAAAATTCCACAAAAGAGGCACTTATTTGTCACAGAAGCATTAATTTTATAATACGGAAACATAAATATTTTCTAGATTAACTGCTTACATTTAGAATTTTAAAAAAACTTGTGGTAGAATATTTTCTTTCTTGAAAATTTATGAAACTTTAACTCAACATTTAAATAACAGTAATAGATTTAATCAATACGTAGGCCCTAATTTTTAATTAATTGAGAAACACTAAAAAATTTCACTTATTAAATTAAAATGATCGAGTATTCTTTGAATAGACATTATAAGAGTAATATTTCAGCAGAGGATTTCAACAAGAAAGATAAATAATGGTAAGATAATTATAAGCCTCTTTTTATCATTTATATATTAGCAAATGCTTTTAAACTGCATATGGTTCACACTTAATATCTTGCTATAACTTATAGCATCAAAGTTCAGTGAAATATTTCCATGAATACTACTGCTATATTTCTAGCTAAGAACGACCTCAGTATTTTCTTAAATTGCAAACACATACTTGAAGAATGGTTTCTCCCAAGAGATCTGAACAGTTATCCTTCATATGAAACCTTTTTGGTCACATAACCTCAACTACTCACTTTTTGCACATTTCTGACCCGTGCAAACATTGAAAATATATAACCTTGTTCACATAGCGTTTTGGTTTCTAGCCACAGTAAAGTGAAAATTTTCAAGGTTTATGTTAAAGTCTCTGAACTCTTAGAAGATATTTTTTAAAAGATAAAATATAGGGATTTCCCTGGTGGCACAGTGGTTAAGAACCCGCCTGTCAATGTAGGGAACAGGGGTTTGATCCCTGGTCTGGGAAGATCCCACATGTCGCAGAGCAACTAACCTCGTGAGTCACAACTACTGAGCCCATGAGCCGCAACTACTGAGTCCACGTGCGACAACTACTGAAGCCCACGTGCCCTAGAGCCCATGCTCCACAGCAAGGGAAGCCACCGCAATGAGAAGCCCACCCACTTCAATGAAGAGTAGTCCCCACTCGCCACAACTAGAGAAAGCCCGCATCAGCAACGAATGGCCATTATCAAAAAGCTAGAAACAATAAATGCTGGAAAGGGTGTGGTGAAAAGGGAACCCTCCTGCACTGTTGGTGGGAATGTAAATTGATACAACCACTACGGAGAACAGTATGGCGGTTCCTTAAAAAACTAAAAAGAGAACTACCATATGACCCAGCAATCCCACTACTGGGCATATACCCTGAGAAAACCGTAATTCAAAAAGAGACATGTACCACAATGTTCATTGCAGCACTATTTACAATAGCCAGGACATGAAAGCAACCTAAGTATCCATCAACAGATGAATGGATAAAGAAGATGTGGCACATATATGTATAATGGGATATTACTCAGCCATAAAAAGAAATGAAATTGAGTTATTTGCAGTGAGGTGGATGGACCTAGAGTCTGTCATACAGGGTGAAGAAAGTCAGAAAGAGAAAAATACCAAATGCTAAGACATACATATGGAATCTAAAAAAAAAAAAAAAAAAAATGGCTCTGATGAACCTAGGGGCAGGACAGGAATAAACACGCAGACGTAGAGAATGGACTTGAGGACACAGGGAGGGGGAAGGGTAAGCTGGGACAAAGTGAGAGAGTACCACTGACATATATACACTACCAAATGTAAAAGAGATAGCTAGTGGGAAGCAGCTGCATAGCACAGGGAGATCAGCTTGGTGCTTTGTGACCACCTAGAGGGGTGGGATAGGGAGGGTGGGAGGGAGGGAGATGCAAGAGGGAGGAGATATGGGGATATATGTATACATATAGCTGATTCACTTTGTTATACAGCAGAAACTAACACAACATTGTAAAGCAATTATACTCCAATAAACATGTTAAAAAAATTTTTTAAAAGACCCAATACAGCTATAAATAAATAAATAAATAAATATAAAATATAGAAAAAGACAATATAAGGAAAGAACTATTCTTAAGGGAAAATGAAGGCATCTGAAACATAAATAATAGTACATCAGGAAAAGTTTAACTTATTTATTGAAAATACATAGGACATAATCAGGGACAAAATTCTGATGGGAATCACTCAGCTAGATTAAACAAATTAAATCATTTCAAAACTGCTTGTTTGGAGTTTTTCTAAAAAGGAGTAAAAATACATTAGGAAAATATGAAAAACACAGCTTTCAAAGATTCACACTTCATTAGCAAATTAACTACTAAAAGAAGCAGTAAAATGAGTTGCATAGAGACAGATGTACGCATGTATGAAAGTGAATTTATTCATTAATTTATGTCTCTTGACATATCATTTTAGCACCTACAAGAAAAGATTTATCATTTATGCAGCAGACGTCTACACAACATCGACAGAGCAGTCTATTTCACATTCTCCAACTTTGCCTCTATCCATGACCAAAGCACAGCAAAGTAAAGCAACAAATTCATTGAAGGAATGTTTCTAAAACCTTTTCTGGAACATTTGTGTTATTAAATTAACAAAAGGTGAGATCGTTTTAATAGCTATTGCTATACTGTGTATAAATTATAAATCTATATATTATAAATATAAGTAATTAAAAACACTTGAGGGCAAGGGTTAAGCCTTCTAACAACTAATTTTTGAAAGATATAACAATGGTGACAATTAACTCTTTTCCTCAGGATATATTCGCATACTCTTTAATATTTTAGTGAGGTTAATTTGAAATTATTTAGTCTTGGATTAAAGGTTCACATTACAAAGAGTTAACTATATATATATTTTTAAATAGGCGTATGGATGTAGACCAGAAACAGAAATATGTAAAAGAAGTAGTAAAGTTGTCAGTCTAAAGCATCTGTTAAAAAATTATATGTTCTGTGCTTTATACTGATTATGCTAAATAATTCAAATAAAAGATAAATGCCAGTAGATTTATGGCTTTAGATTTTAAAACTTGAATCTGACTTCACATTTATAAAGTTTTGAGAATTAACATATAACTTATCATGTTTCAGAAGCTATGTCTAATTAGAAAATAAATGTGCAATACAAGCAGTGAACTGTATTTCACCAGTATTTATATTACTGTACAACACAAAGTTACATCAAAATATTATAACTATGTATTTGGATTACATAAATTGTTGATAATACTTAGCTTGAGTGTTTTACTAAGGTAGATGATCATTTTACTAATGGATTTTTTTAAATCTCTCATCTGGCCTGCTGGAATCTTGAAATGATAGTTACCATGTAACACTAATGGAAACCCAGCACAGTAGCAGTAGGTCAATTGATTAATAGTTTATATGATTTTTTTTTAATTAAAAAAATTTTTTGAAGTATAATTGTTTTACGAGGTTGTGTTAGTTTCTGCTGTACAATAAAGTGAGTCAGCTATATGTATACATATATCCCCTCCCTCTTGGACCTCCCTCCTTCCACCCCGCCATCCTACTCATCTAGGTCAGGTCATCACCAAGTGCGGAGCTGAGCTTCCTGTGCTTTATAGTGTGCCCCCACTAGCTTTTTTTTCTTTTAACATCTTTATTGGAGTATAATTGCTTTACAATGTTGTGTTAGTTTCTGCTGTATAACAAAGTGAATCAGCTATATGTATACATATATCCCCATATCTCTTCCCTCTTGCACCTCCCTCCCACCCTCCCTATCCCACCCCTCTAGGTGGTCACAAAGCACCAAGCTGATCTCCCTGTGCTATGCGGCTGCTTCCCACTAGCTATCTATTTTACATTTGGTAGTGTATATATGTCCATGCCACTCTCTCACTTCATCCCAGCTTACCATTCCCCCTCCCCGTGTCCTCAAGTCCATTCTCTACATCTGTGTCTTTATTCCTGTGCTGCCCCTAGGTTCTTCAGAAACATTTTTTTTTTTTTTTTTTTAGATTCCATATATATGTGTTAACATACGGCATTTGTTTTTCTCTTTCTGACTTACTTCACTCTGTATGACAGACTCTATTTTATGCATGGTAGTGTATATATGTCATTCCTAATCTCCCAATTCGTCCCACCCTCTCAGTGATCCACCCTCAGGATTATCTCTTTTCCATTGGACCTATTCTCAAATCTTCAGTTCTATTTACAACATGCACTCTGCAACAGAGGTTGGGGGAAACACTGGCTACACTGTCTTGTTTTCCTTAACAAGTAGGTTTTAAGATTCTGGAAGAACACGTTTTGTATTAGGTTTTGTAAGGCAAAAAATGGTGAATGAGTGAGTGAATGAATACGTGAATGAAATGGATGAGCAGTAACGAGTGCAGTAGAGGTAGAAATCTTAAGACATGGAGAGAAAACTTTTAGATACAGATCATCAGGTTATACAGATAATCAGACTAGAAATGTGCTATCTTCGAGGGTGGGCAGCAATGAGACATCAAATGAAAGAGACTGGGAGTCTAGTATGTAAAGTAGGAATGCTCTGGATATAAGCACGGTACTGACTTAGTAACCAGTAAAATATTACATTGTAAATTTAGCTAGCTACTAGACTATTTGAGAGATTTCTATGTTTTTTACATTAAATATATAAAAATATTTGGAAGATAAACTTGATTTTCATCATATATAGTTCAGAATAGTAGCAGGGTGTTATCATAACACACAGTGGTGGGAATATACTTTTAGAGTCATGAGATTTTGTAAAGTGAGTGATATTTTTATGCTAAAGAAGAGCTATTATACTGTCCTAAAGCAAGAGTAAAAAATCTTTGTGTATCTGATCACATAAAAACATAGGGTTAATTAATTGTTCTTTAAAGAACAGAAAAGGGGAGGAGAATGCAGAAAGAAAACATAGTCACCCAAGTGAAGCAAAATGAACACTTCTCTGACATTCTTTTAATAAATTATCTCTTCCTTAGTGTTAAGGAGTTACCCACAGCACTTAGAAAGCTAGTGTGACACACATGAGTTCCCCTCAGAAGACTATTTATTCACCCTGGACCACATTAGGATCGGGACCTAAAAATTTACAGCTTTTACTGTAATGCAGAATTCCTCACTGAGATAATATTCTATCCTTTGGGGAAGAATAACTTAAAAAGTTAAGAAGATGGTGTCAGAGCAATTAATTTATAAAGTTGCTTTTAGTTAGGACTTCAAGCTATGTTATAAAAATAGGTCACTAACTTAAAATTGTGATATTTTGGACTACATAATTTATGCATTTTTATGAGTAGGAAACTTCTATTTACAATAATAATTCCAGTAGAAACCAGAAACAGCCAGAAATATTATATAGTAATTCCATTATAATCATTTTCTCCACCACATAAAATACAAGTGATGCAATGTGAGACCTATGTGAGGATCATAGGAAAGACATGCCATTAAAACTTATTATGCATCTCTCATTCCAGAATGTGCTATATTTTAAACTATAAGCAGACAAAACAAAATTCAATTGAACTCTTAATAAGTAATTGATGCGAAGAAAAAACACATCGAAGAGTAACAGCCTATTGGTAATTAACACATCAGCCTCTTCATATAAAAACAGGAATACATAACCATCAGTTTTAATTATGCATCAATACGTAAAAAGGTATCTTAAAAACAGTAACAATAAAGCATTGTGTTCAACCACAAAGCTAATGTTAATCAATTAAAAGGTTAAGAAATTAGGTGAGGGTAAGAAAATAAGGTTTGCATTTGTTTAACTAGAAACATCCAAGGTCTTTGCAAACATGCAAAGGTCACATGTTGAATTTTAGTTTCTAGCTTTTAACTGCTTTATTGGTATTCTCAGAAAAGGAAACAAGTGAATGAAAAGGGGGAAGGGAAAAGGAGAAGAAAGGAACACATTTTTAACTATTATAACCCCTGAATCGCAGCTTAGGGCTACTAACACACAAGATGAAAAACTACAAAATACCTCTATAAAGTCTGAGGCTGTTTTAATTCTGTAGGCATCAGCTTTACTTCAGAGAGCCCCATTCAGGTGTGCCAAATATTTGGGCAGTGCAGGAGGCATTCAGTGGTTGAGAATTTCGCTATTAATTTCTGGGAAGCCTCAAAAAGTGACCAACTGATTAGAATTGAAGGGAAATATATATAAGGCACAGGAATACCTATTATCTGTCAGAATTCATGTCTTCTTTTATCTCCCAGTTAAGGTCTAGTTGAGAAAGGGGTGGCTCTGGCAGCTGGTTTTAAAGAAAAAAAATCTCACAGAATACTAAACATTATTATAATTCCATAAAAATACTGGCCCAAACCATTGCCCACACATTCCAGTGTGCTGCGACTTTATCCCCATTTAAATTTGGCCATCACTGTTCATTTTAGCCCCTTTTCCTCAGGTAAGAAATCAGTAATTGCACTTAGAAGGGAGGGCAAAGAAAGATAATGGAAGTGTGAGTAGCTTCAGTCCTTTGGAAAATTCATCTGACAATAAAATGTAAGATTCTTATTTGATCTATCAATCACTTTGAGGAGTTTATTCATCCAACAAACATTTTTTGGAATGTCCACCATGTGCCAGTCATGGTACTCTGTACTTAAATCCATCACTGAACAAGCAGGCTGAGATCCCTGCCCGGGTAATGCCTACATTCATTCCACTGGGGAAAAGCAGACAGTAAGCAGAAAACATGACAATATACAATATGCAAGACCCACATTTAAAAAGGAAAGAGAGAAAAAAAATGAAGTAATATCAGAAGTGGTCAGGTGGTAAATAGAAGTGGTGATATTAAATAAAGGAATATGGTAGGTAGAATATTTGTCCCTCAAAGATGTCTATGTCTTTATTCTGGGAGTGTTTGAATATGTTGCTTTACATGAAAAAAAGATATGATTGAAGTTGAGGTCTTTTGAGATGAGGAAATTACCTTGGTTTCTTTAGATTGGACAGATCTGAATATCTGGGTCCTTAAAGGGGAGGAATCCATCCCAGCTGGGTGAGACAGAGAAATGGAAGTGTGAGAAGGATTCAGCGCTTCATTGCTGGGTCTGAAATGTAAGAGACTTTGTGCAACTCCCAAGAGACATCTCTAGAAGTGGGAAAAGCCAAGAAAATGGATTCTTCCCCAGAGCCTACAGAAGGAACGAGACCCTGCCTACACCTTGATTTTAACCCCGTGAAAACTATGTTGAACTTCTGACCGCAAGAATTATTAGAAACAAAACTGTTGTTTTAAGCCACTAATTTGGTGGTGATTTGTTATAGCAGCAATGAGAAAGTAATAAAGGAGTCAAATAAGGCATATTAAAAAGATGACATCTTAGCAAATTCTGGAAGAAGGTGAGGGAGATAGCCAAATGCATACTTCAGGAAAGAGCATTCCAGGCAGGGGCAACAAAGAGCGAAAGGACCAAGTTAGGAATATTACTAGCAGGTTCCAGAAACCAGGAGGAGGCCAGTGTAACTGGAGCAGCATGGGCAAAGAGGAGGGTAGTGGAGAAGACATCAGAGAACTTACTGGAAGTGAGATCAGGAAGGACCACTGTATGACCTGGAGACACTGGATGGCTATGACAGTGGCGTGTCATCGTCAATTTACATCTCAAAGTGACGCTGCTGGCTTCATTACTGAGAACAGGAACTAGAGGAACAAAAGTGAAGGCAAGGGGCACTGACAGAATGCTACTGCAGTAACAAGATGACTGATGACAACAGCATGGACCAGGGGTAGTAGTGAAGGTGGTAGGAAATAGTGCAATCATGAATATATTTTGAAAGTGAAGCAAACAACACCAAAACAAAAATAAGCAAGTGGGGCTACACTGAACTGAAAAACTTCTGCACAGTAAACAGAACCATCAACAAAATGAAGAGGCCACCTAGGGAATAGGAGGAATTATTTGCAACTCATATATTTGGTAAGGGGTTAATATCCAAAATATACAAAGAGCCAATACAACCCAATAGCAAAAAAGCAAACAATCCAATTCAAAATTGGACAGAGGAACTGAATGGATATTTTTCCAGAGAAGATATACAAATGGCCAACAGGTACATGAAAAGATGCTTGACATCACTAATCATCAGGGAAGTGCAAATCAAAACTATAATGAAACATCACCTCACATCTGTTAGAACAGCTATCATCAAAAAGATGAGATTTAAGCACTGGTGAGAATGCAGAGAAAAAGACACTTTTGCACTACTGGTCGGAATGTAAATTGTTACAGTTACTATGGAAAACAGTATTGAGGTTCCTCAAAAAATTAAAAATAGAACTACCATAGGATCCAGCAATTACCCTTCTGGGTATATATACAAAGGAAATGAAAACTGGATCTTGACGAGATATGGACAGCCCCAAGTTCACTGCAGCATTATTCACAATAGCCAAGATACTAAACAACCTGAGTGTCTGTCAAGAGATGAATGGATGAAGAAGATGTGGTATATATACATACAATGGAATATTATTCAGCCATAAGAAAGGACATCCTGCCATTTGTGACAACATGGATGGACTTGGAGGGCATTATGCTAAAAGGGATAAGTCAGACAGAGAAAGACAAACACTGTATATCACTTATATGTAAAATCTAAAGAAGCTTGACTCATAGAAACAGAGACTAGAATGGTGGTTACCAGGGACTGAGGGGTGGGGGAAGAGAGACGTCGGTCAAAGAGTACCAACCTCCAGCTATAAAATGAACAAGTTCTGGGGAATCTGATGTACAGCATAATGATTATAGCTAATAAGAGCCTAGTAGATACTAAGTGAATAGATCTCAAATGTTCTCACCACAGAAAGAAAATGATAATTATATGATGGGATGGAGGATTTAGATAAGGATACAGTGGTAATTGTTTTGCCATACACAATTGTATCAAATCAACATGTTGTACATCTTCAACTTATACAACGTCATATGTCGATTATTTCAGTAAAGCTGGAAAAAAATGAAAGAAAGGGAAAAAGAAAAGATTTCCTAAAAAAGATGATATGGGGTATAAGTGAAAGGAGAAGTGAAGCACAAATGTTAGATGTTTGGCCACAGTTACTAAAAGTATGAAGTTGCAATCAACCGAGATGTGAAAGGATCCAGGCACAGGAAGTTGAAAGGAGAAGATTAGGAATTCAACTTCAGACATGCTAAATGAGATATTTCTACTAGAGATACCAGTAGAGATTCCAAGATGTCACTTGTATATGCAGCCTGGAGTTCAGAAGACAAATGTTGTTGGCTTTATAAACTTGGTAGGTATCAGGACAAAGGTAGTATTTTGAGCGATGAAACAGGATGATATTATCAATGAAATAAATAGAGAAAAAAAATGGAAGGACTGATGATTGAAACCTGTAGGGTTTCAAAATTCAAAAGGTAGAGGGACCAGAAGATACTGAGAAAGAGCAATCAATAAAGCATGTTAGTGTCCTGGGGGAGAAAATGAAATGGAAAATTAAGCACCTGTGTATAATGATAGCTATATGAAAATAATAAATACTGATTATTTTAGAGGCAAAAGAAATCTGAAGTTTCAGCTGGAGGGAGATGGTTTTACAACTTATGAATTATTAAAATAATAATGTGAATATATTAGCTCTGAAGAACTACCCATAATTTGCTGTTCACTGAGAAAATCATATTGTAGAATAATACAGAAGACAAGATCTTATTTAGAGAAAAAATATAAATAACAATAAAACTACATATATAATATATTCCTATTTATTAACATGATCAAGTAGAAAATTAGAGAGAGATATAATCCAGGCGTCTTACACTTGAGGGAAGACAGAAAAAGAGGGTACACTGCAGTGAGCTAGTCAATTTTCCTTTATATTTCTTTCATAGTTTTAAGTTACTGAATGAGTATCCATTACTTTTTAGTATAAATGTTGCTGTTGTTATTAAACAAGGATTCTGGGTTTTATTAAGGCCAATTGTGTGGAAAAACCATAATATATTGCAGCCATTTCTCAAAACAGTAAGAATAATTAGAAAATCTCAGGTACCATTTGATCTCCACGCATAGCCTCTAATCTTTGTTTACTTCTCATTCTGAGATGTTTAAGAATTTGATCTTTCTTATGGCCATGCCTCAGGGTGCTAAATTCTGTCCTGAATTCAGCCACGTCTCTCAGGCTACTGCATTAAGTTGCCCAGTGTTGCTAGCTAAAGTTTACTCATAACTGTCTGCATGTTTAGTCCGTCTTGAAATTTTTGGATATGTATCCCTTCCCATCTCACATGTCCCTCACCTAAGCTTTATAATTTCTACAACTCTATTTAGCTATCCCTCTGGCCTTGTGCTTATTCTAAGTTAAAAACCAATTTGATGCAATGAAATGGGAGAAATTAATTGCAACCCCACTATGTAACAAGCAGTATGCTGAGACGAATCATAGAGAGCTATAAAGTTATAAAGTTTTTAGCACAGTGAGCAATAAAGATCATCAGACCCACAAAGTAGTCAATGTTCTGATAGAGGCATGAGTTGAAACCAACTTTCTGTTGCTGGGAAGTTTTCCCAAAGGGCGCTGACTCTCAATTTATAGACGTATTTCTCCATTTCTATAAAAAGATGAAAAAGATTTTCAAGATTTTAAAAAAATTCTCATCAAACTTTTTCCTTAAGCATTTGCATTCTGGATTTAACCCTATCACTCAACAGAAATTGTTCTAAGGTCAGCAAACATATCCTGGTTATTGACTACGTTAGCGAATAACGTATTTTTGAAAGGAAAGGGCCATTTTAAGAACACGATGATGGTAACAACACAGGAGACAGAGTGCAAAACTCGCAAATATTGAGTGTTCACTCTGGAAATGCAGAAATGGGAATAGTGAAGTGTTTTTTTATGGAATAAACTGTGGATTGAGGATCAATGAGGAAGACAGTACGAGCTGTCTTGTTAAGTTTTTCTGTGCTGGAATACGAAGTTATTCCACACGGCGTTGAGCCCACATAACTCTGCATGTTGAAATAAAAATTCTGCGGTCTGCAATTGTGCACAGATTTTCCTCTCAGTTAAGCTTGCTAAGGATAGAAATGTTATTCAGAAATTTTTGAACCGTAAAATCCAAGTTGCTCAGTTACAAGCCTGAACTCATTCTGTATCTTCTGTTGTGTTTATCATCAGATTGAATAACCAGAGCTATCCTACTCTCCTGTCACTCAAGATGAAATTTTATGTGCTAATACTGATTCCTTTCTTCATTTCTCCTCATTCAAACTTTCTAAATTCTTTGATTCCATCTCCTTAAAACCTCCCACCCCTCCGCCCCCTTCTCTCCATCACAGTTACCACTGAGTTAATTCATGCTCTCACACTAACTTAGACTACGGCTGTTATCCCCTAAGTGCTCCTATTATCTCTTTCTGTTTCTGTTCCATCCACGTTCTAGTCACACTACAGTTCAGTATGTTATTTATAAAATTTGAATTTGATCATTTCCTGAATAAACCATTTTACAGCATCCCGCGGCCTTCAGCTGGAATGCCCCTCCATCTGGCTCCTGTCTGTGTGCCCAACTTGATCTTTTCACACTTCACCATGGATACTAAACTTCAGTCAAACTAACCTTCAGTCAAACTAAACTAGATAATCTAGCTCCAAAAGAGCCAGACTGGCCACAGCTGATCCCCTTCAAACTCGATATTTTCTATTTATCTGCCCAGAGATAAGTAGTTTCCTATCTTTTGTGAAGTATCCTTTGAACTTTTCATTCAAATAAGCTGCCATTCCTTTGTGATGCCAAAGAACCCCTTGTTTACCTGTCATTCAGCACTTACTGCTTTTTTTCAATGAAATTCCCCAGCTCTCCCAATTTACTTGACTCTCATTGAGGGCAAGAGCCACATTTCATTCGTTTTCATGTTTCCAGTACCCAACACACCTCTTTTCAATGAATATTACCAAAGAATGAAATATGATTGTTAACATTTTCACAAATAATTTCATGATACATTATAGTGTATCAAATAGGAAATAAAGAAATTACGAAGTTATAAAATAGAGTCAAGATATTAAAATACTACCAAGAGAAAACTTTGCTTAACAGGAAGGAATGAAGAGATCTAAAAGTGGAGAGTGGAGAGGTAAATATTTTTTAAAAAACACTTAAAAAATCAACTGAAGACAACTGACTATTTAAAGCAAGATTAATAACATTGTAAGATGGGTTTTATAAGGTTATTTGACTAAAAGGTATGACGGAAGTAGAAAAAAATGGAATGGGAAACGTAATTATACTGTTGTAAAACAAAGAATGCGGCTCACCACCCGGTTCTACAAGGATTAAGGCATTAGCCACTGCAGTCGCTGACTGACATTGCACCCTGAGAGGAGCTCAGGATGAAAAACAGGATGAGGCACTCTGTGCTTTGGAAAAACAGGCCCCTTAGATAGTTTGATGTATACCTCAGGAAGAATTTTAATGTACCCAGATTCTTGCATTTTTTCATATATAGAAAAGCATTAAAACATTACCTGAGATATCTGTTCTTTGTAACTAACAGTAATCTTTTACCAAGATGTATGCTTTTTAAAACAATTTTATTGGGGTATAGTTGATTTACAATGTTGTGTTAGTTTCAGATGTACAGCAAAATGAATCAGTTATACATACACATATATCCACTCTTTTTTAGATCCTTTTCCCATACAGGCCATTACAGAGTATTGAGTAGAGTTTCTTATTAGGAACTCTACAGTAGGTCCTTATTAGTTATCTATTTTATACATAGTAGTGTGTATATGTCAATCCCAATCTTCCAATTTAACCATCCCCCCTTACCCCCTGGTAACCATAAGTTTATTTTCTATATCTATAACTCTATTTCTAAGATGTATGTTTGACTGCACGTACTCCCTAGCCAAAAATCATACATATCCTGGCTTCTCCACTATCCCTTTGGAGCAGTCCCCTCAGAGGGGTTACTGGGGGGCTGTCTCCCAAGGCAGTCTTCAGTAAGACCCTGAACAAAACTTAAACTCACAGCTCTTATGTTGTGTGCTTTTCCTCCAGTAGACACTGTCATGAAGGTATTGAATTTGTGAAGGGGAGAATTTGAAGGGTGAAGTGGAAGTTGGAAAGCAGGAAGTATCATGTGTGAAGCGGGCAGAGGGAATAGTGTAGCAAACATGAAGTGTCAGGTGTGAAGTGGTACAATACTGATTCCAAATAGACTTTTATACGTTGTGAATGCACATTGTTTGGCACTAGAACAAACATGACAACTTAATAAAGTGATGCATAACTTAAAAAGTCAATAGAAGAATTAAGCAGAATTATAAAAAAAAAAAAAATTGAATAAAGCCAAGAGGAGGTAGAAAGGAATGTTAGAGAATAAAAACCGATAAGACAAAGTAGGAACAAAACCAATATTGCCAATGTCTACCAACCCTATCAATCATCATATTAAATGTAAATATACCGTAGACTTCAGCAAAAATGGTGGAGTAAGGACCGCTAAAAATTTCTCCTCCATAAAAACAATGAGAACACTGGCAAAAAGTTGTAAGAATCAACTTTTTCAGAGCTCTGAAAATTAACCAAAGACTTAAGAATTCCAGGGAGAATGTAAGCAAGAAAAACAGCTGAATCTTTGTGTGAACTGTTAGCTTTGGTGGTCTTTTAATTTCCCCCACTTTCATCCTTCCCCCTCCCCCTCAGCTCCACAGCAGTCCTGAAAAGCAACATCCTGAAATTGCAGTGAAAACCCACAAGGAAAAGTCTAGGGCCAGGTAGCCTCACAGGTGATTTCCACCAAACACTGACATAATTAACATCACTTCTTTGTGAACTTCTCCAAAAAATAATTTACAACTCATTGTATGAGTCCAGCATTATATTGACACCAAAACCTGATAGAAATATCACAAAAAGAGGAATCTACACGTCAATTTACCTTATAAATATAGGACACAACAATCCTCAACAAATACTAGCAAATCAAATTCAGCAACACATAAAAAGGATTATACACAATGATAAAGTGTGATTTATCCAGGAAAGCAAGGTTGCTTAAAACATACTAAAATCAATCAATATCATAAAACATACCAATATTATATGATTATCTCACGGATTCTGAAAAACCATTTGACAAAATCTAACACCCTTTCACAATAAAAACAATAAATAAACGAGGGATAGACGGGAACATACTTAACCTGATAACATACATCTACAATAGACCAACAGTTACCATCATAATTAATAGTGAAAGACTGAAAGCTCTCCCCCAAGTATCAAAAGCAAGACAAATGTCCACTCTGACACTTCTAGTCATCCTTACACTGGAGGTTCTAGCAAGGGCAACTAAGAAAAAAAAAAAAAATGCATCCATTAGTCATTAGGGAACGCAAACTAAAATTGCAATGAGCTGATACTTCGTCCCCACTAGGATGGCTGAAATTTTAAGAAGATAGAAAATACAAGTGTTGACAAGGATGTGGAGAAATTAGAATGCTCATACATTGCTGACAGAATTGTAAAATGATGTTGTCATTTGGAAAAACATTTAACAACTCTTCAAAGAGTTACACATATAGTTACCATATGACCCAGTAATACTAGTTTTAGGTATGTACCCAAGAGAAATGAAAACAAATTTCAAACAACCTCTAAACAAATGTGATTGCCAGGGACTGGGGGTCAGAAGAGAAAAGGAGAGTGACTACTAATGAGTATGAGGTTTCTTTTTTGAAGCAATGCAACTGTTCTGGAGTTAGAGAGTTGTGATGGTTGTGCACCTCTGCATATATGTTAAAAGCCAAAGAATTGTACACTTTAAAAAAGATATTATATTTTGTGAATTACAACTCAATAAAAAACTAATAAACTACATAAATGTACTAAATACACCAATTAAAATTCAGAAACTGTTAGAGTTAAAAAATAAGACTCAGCTACATGCTGCCTGCACTAATGTACTTTAAATCAAACTACATAAGAAGGCTGAGAGTAAAAGATGAAAAATTATATACAGGCTAATTATAAGTATAAAAAAGCAAAGCTTATGAATATCAGACAAATTATACTTCAATACAAAGTATATTACAAGAGATAAGGGAGACCATTTCATGATTTATCAAGAGCAAAAACAAATCCAAAATACGCATAAACCTAATTATAGAACACAAAAATTCATGAAGCAAAAATTGACATAATTAACAGGAGGAATAGGGTAATACAATTAAAGGTGGTATATTTAACACCTCATTGTCAGTAATTGATAGAATAAATACACAAAATTATAAAGAAGAGAGGAAACCTTGACTATGCTATCCATCAATTTAACAAAACTGCCTACAAAACATTGTGCTCAACAACATGTTCTTGTCAAGCTCACAAGGAACGTTCTCCAAGAGAGACCACATGCTTGATTATACAAGTAACAATAAATTTCAAAAGGATATAAACTTACAGATTATGCTATCTGATGAAAATGGAAAAATACAAATGAATCAAAACAAGATATATAGAAAAGGACAAATATTTGGAGTTAAATAACACACCTCTAAATAAACCATAAGCCATAAAGAAGTCAAAAGAAGATTTAACAAAAATAAATAAATGGGACTCCATCAAGCTTAAAAGCTCTTACACAATAAAGGGAACTATCAACAAAATGAAAAGGTCACCTACTGAATGGGAGAAGATATTTGCAAACTATATATCCAATAAGTGGTTAATATCCAAAATACATAACTCATTTTACTCAACATCAAAAAAAAAAAAAAAAACCTGATTAAAAAATGGGCAGAGGACTTGAATAGACACTCTTCCAAAGAAGACATACAGATGGCCAACAGGCACATGAAAAGATGCTCAGCATCACTAATCATCAGGGAAATGCAAATCAAAACCACAATGAGATACCACCTCACACCTGTCAGCATAGCTATTATCAAAAAGACAACAAATAACAAGTGCTGGCAAGGATGAGGAGAGAAGGGAACCCTCATGCACTGTTGGTGGGAATGCAAATTGGAGCAGCCACTATGAAAAATAGTATAGACATTCCTCAAAAAGTTAAAAATAAAACTGTCATATGATCCAGTCATTCCACTCCTGGGTATTTATCTGAAGAAAACAAAAACACTAATTAGAAAAGACATATGCACCCCTATGTTCATTGCAGCATTATTTACAATAGCCAAGATATTAGAAGCAACCTCAGTGCTTATCAATAGATGAATGGATAAAGGAGAGGTGGTGTATATACAAACACACAATGGAATATTAGCCATAAAAAAAGAATGAAATCTTGTCATTTGCAGCAACATGGATGGACGTGAGGGTATTATGCTATGAAATAAGTGAAACAGAAAAGACAAATACTGAATGATTTCACTCATATGTGGAATCTAATAACCAAAACAAACGAACAAAAATAACAAAACAAAAACAGAGTTATAGACACAGAGAACAAACTGGTGGTTGCCAGAGGGGAGGTAGTGGGGAGAGGAAAGAAGATGAGGTGAGGGGGATTAAGAAGCATAAACGTCCAATTGTGAAATAAATGAGTCACAGCTATAAAATGTACGGTGAGGGGAATATGGTCAATAGCAATGTAATATATTTGTTTGGTGACATAGAACTAGACTTATCATGGTGATCATTTTGAAGTGTATAGAACTACTGAATCACTATGTTGTATACTAGGAACTAACATAGCGTTGAAGGTCAATTATACTTCAGAGAAAACAAACAAGCAAACTCATAGTAATAGGGATCCAACTTGTTGTTACCAGAGGTGGAATGTGGGGAGAGTGGGAATTGGATGAAGGCGATCAAAAGATACAAACTTGCAGTTACAAGATAAATAAGTACCAGGGATGTAATGTACAACATGATAAATATAATTAACATGGTGGTATGTTATCTATCAAACTTGTTAAGAGAGTCAATCCTAAGGGTTCTCATCACAAGGAAATTTTCTTTCTTTTTCTTTAGTTTTGAATCTATATGCGATGATGGGTAGTCAGTAAACTTATTGTGATAATCATTTCATAAATGTATGTAAGTCAAATCGTTATGCTGTGCTTATACACTGCAGTACATCAGTTATATCTCAATAAAACTGTAAGGAAAATCAAGGAGAATTAACAACATATTGAATTGAAATATAAGGAAAACACAATATATCAAAAAGTATGGAATGCAGCTAGAGAAAAATTTATGGTTTAAATGTATATACAATTGACCCTTGAACAACATGGGGATTGGAGGGCTGAAAATCCACAGATAACTATAGTTGGCCCTCCATATCCATGGTCCTGCATTTATGGATTCAACCAACCATGTATTGTGTAGTACTGTAGTAAGTACGTATTGAAAAAACATCTGTGTATAAATGGACCCATGCAGTTAAAACCTACGTCATTCAAGGGTCCACTGTATTATAGAAAGTGCCCAAAAGCAGTGATTTAAATTTCCACATCAAGAAGATAGAAAAAAGAGAAAATTAAACTTCAGGAATGTAGACTAAAAAACAAAAAAATACAGTTAAGAGAAGACATTTTAAAAGGGAAAAAAACAGACAAATGAAGAATATTTTAAGAGTCAAAATTTAGTTATTACAAAAATTTCTTAAATTAACAAAATCCTAGCAAGCCAAAAACATACAATTTTTAAAATAAAGAAAAAAAATTTACCAATATCAGGAATCCCATGACAGATAACACAAGCATTAAAATGTCAATAAGAAAATAAATAAAAATAAGTTTCTGCCAAAAATGTTAACTCATTTGAAATGGACAAATTTCTTAAAAACACAATTCATCAAAACTGACTAAAAAAAAATGGAAAAAAGTTTTTTGTTTTTTGGGGGATTTTTTAGTTTACATATTTATGTTTCTTTTACATTCATCCACTTTCAAAAAGCATTTGAGGCAACTTACAATAAAACTGCTGGCCCAATAAATAGAAGAGCCAAAAGATAAAGAAGAAAGGTTAAAATTACAAAGAAAAGGAAGAGAGAAAGAATGCTATTAAATAATCCTGGTTGAATGTTGCTAAAGCAATTAAATATGAAATTTAGTTTAGAACTTCCCACACAACCAAGTCAGAAAAGTCCACATAAGGAATCTGATATATAGTTAATTATATTTTAAAGTAATTGCCTTTATAATCTACATCCTTGCCATAAAGAAAACTTTAAGGCAGTATTTCACAAACTCAACACTTTTGGTAGTTTAGACCACATAATTCTTACTGAGGGAGGCCATCCTGCATGTTGTTGGATGTTTACTAGAATTCTTAGCCTATACCACTTTGTGACAGTAGCATTTTCTTCCAGTCTCTAGACATTCCCAAATGTCACCTGTGGAGCAAAATTATCACCAGTTGAGAACACCTGCTTGAGCCACAGACAATTTCACCAGTGAATGTTTTTAAACATTTAGGCAAAAGAAAATACCAACACGACATAGCTCCTTCCAGAAAATAGAGACTGCTTCCAAATATATTTTATGAAAACAATGTTATTCTGATATTAAATCAAGAAACTGTTAGAGTCCAATACCCCCTTGTAAAAATAAATGGAAGATTCATCATTACATATTAATTAGCAAATCAAATTCAGAATTATATGAAATGAGTAGCATACCATGAGCAAGTGAAGTCTATCACATTAATGAAAAGTTTGTTTTACACTCAAATACCAAACAATGAAATTAACCACTTTAACATAATTAAGGAGAATAATTATATGGTTATCTCAATGAATGCATAAGCATTCAACAGAAGTCAATGTGCATTCATGATATACTCAACACATTAAAAATAGAAGGAAACTGTCAACCTCATAATCAGTACTTAAAGAGGTAAAGCTAACCATCAGACTTTGTCATGAAAGACAAATATACAAATACCTTTCCTACTAAGACTGAGAAGGTAAGTACATGAATTTTTACTACTTATATTCAGAATTGTATTGAAAGTCTTAGACATTACAATAAAACAAAATAAAAACAAAAAAACAACAAGAAAAACTATACAGATTAGAAAGAAAGAAGTAAACCACCCTGTACTCAAAGATAATATGTTCATCTCCCTGTAAAATACTAAGGAATCTATGTGTATAGACACATAGATACACACACACACACACACACACACACAGAGTACACTTCTGGTGACTTTAGCAAAGTCAGAGGATTCAAGGACAATATTTAAAAATTGAATGCATTTCTACGTACTAGCAACAAACAAAATTAAGACATTAAGCAATACCATTTATGATAGCACCAAAAAGCCTAAATACTTAGGAATAATTTTTTTTAAAGATATGTGAAGATCTCTTTACTGAACACTACGAACTATTGCTAATTTTTTTTTTAGAACAAAACAAAAAGAAAGCTCTAGCATTTTCATAGATTGGAAGTGTCCACAAAATTATAATTTTTTTTGCTAAAATTGATCTGTAGGGTATATGAAATACTAATCAATACCACCATGGGCTTGTTTGTACAAATTGACAAGCTGATTCTAAAAACTATATGGAAATTGCCAATGACTTATAATAGTCAAAGTAGTTTGGGAAAAGAGAAATGTAATTGGCAGATTTCCACTATTTGATTTCAGGTCTCAAAAGAAAACTACATTGGTGTAAATATAGACATACAGGTTAAACAGACAGAATAGAGAGTCAAAAAATAGACCCTACATACTTATATATCATAACTTAAATTTCAACAAAGGTCATAACAAAACTTCATAATTTAATTTAATGAAACATTGTAATTTAATAGGGACATTTCTTCTAAAATTTAAGGAAAAGAAGCTGATGATGTCCAAAATTCTAATAGCAAGATGCCAGCTAAGAAAACGACTCAGCTCAAACACATCCTAACTTTTATACAAAAAGAGGAAGGATGACATGGCCTGCGGAAAAGAGACTCCTGAGGGTGGTGTCATGAAAATTATTCCTACACCTTGAGACCTAATTAAGGAACTACCAGTATTTGCCTGACAGAATTTCAAATTTGCTATGGACCAGTGACTCCTTTGTGTCTCCAATTTTGTCCTTTCTGAATATTTATTAGTTTTCTTATGCCTCTCCCATCATTGTGTATGTGGTGGGCAAATGACATCTTTAGATTTTCACAGAATGGCAGATCAAGAAGAACTATACTGGAGGATATGTGCTTAAAGACCTACACCCAAGGAGCCTCATCTACAGCTGGACTTGAACTAGATGATGAAATGCTGGGTGTTGAGCTAACACTATAATGGGATGATCCTTGGGGGGACCCTGGGTGGAAATGAGTGTATTTTGTAGGAAAAACATGCATCTCTGGGGTGTCAGTGAGCAGGCTGTGGTAGGCAGCTATTGTAATTACCCATAATAATTATCATCTCCTGCTATTTACACACTTATATAATTCCCATCCTAAAGTATGAATGGGACACAGTAACTCCTTCTAATTAGATGAAAGTGATGGGATGCCATTTTGAAAAATATTTATAAAAAGACATTGGCTTCTGTCATGCGTGTCCATTCTTATCATGCTTAACTCTTTGTTACTTTCTTTCCGTCTTGGAGCCCTGAGGGAAGCAAGCTATCAGGCATGAGAATCCCTACAGAAAAGCTTACATGGCAAGAAACTGATATTTCCAGCCAGTACACAGCATGGACCTGAGGCCTGCTAACAGACGTGTGAGTGAACTTGGATGTGGATTTTCTGCACACTTTTTCCTTAAGATGATTGCAGCCCCAGCAGACAACTTAATCATAGCCTTATGACAGATTTTGAATCAGAGACACCTAGAGAAGCCAAGCCTGAATTCCCGACTTGCAGAAACTATGAGATAATAAATCTTTGTTGTTTTAAGTCACTGAGCACTGGGGAAATAATTAATCCACTGCTGAAGCATAAGGCAAGGCTGTATCTCAAAACAGTATGCTGAATAAAATGAGCCAAATGCAAAAAAGCATATATATTTGTTCCATTTGTATAAAAGTATAGACTAGATAAAACTAAGCAATAGTTAGATAAATCAGATCAGTGGTTGTCAGAATGAGGGGTGCAAGTGATTGAGTGCAATGTTTTAATTATCTTGATTGGGATGGTTTACAGAGTTTTCAAATGTCTTCAAAGTATGCACTTATTATATGCCCCTTATATTGCATGTAAGTGTAACTCTTTTTTATTATTAACAATTATAAAAATGTATTAACCATCAAGAATATACTGCAATGGTTACTACATAAAAACTTAATCATTGATATAGTATCCCTGCCATTGAGCTTACAATCTAAAATGAAATACAACAAGGATGCTGTAAAGCCTACCTCAAAATTTCCTCCACTTACTAATGGTTGTTTTGGCAAATGAGTGAGGTAAAATGACCCATCATTTCAGGTGCAATGTTAATAAGGTTTTGAACATGACCCTTTTCACTTATACCCAGACATTGTTCTTAACTATATTAGGCCTGGTAAGAAAAAAGAATACTTAGAAATTTGGTAAGAACAATGAATTATTTCAAGTTGCCTTGTAGGACTTAAAACTTAGAGCTTGAAAATAGAAATTCTACCTTCAAAAGTAAAGGTTTATAATTTTTCTACAGCTTACTAGATAAAGAAATGTTCAGATTCTTTTCCATTCTGTATTCTCTTTGTGGGATCTGTTTGGCTAATCTTCCTTTAAAATATTCCTTCCAAGTTCTTAAAAAACTATGTCCAACAATTAATTAATTAGTATTTGGAGCCAACTTTGGAGTGATAGAACCCTACTGTCACTCTTTTTCTTACAAACAATATAGAAACCACATTTATTCTGCAGTTACTATACTCTCTAAATGCCCATGTCCTATTGATGTCATTTTATTGGGTTGGCCAAAGATGTTACGGAACGAACTTTTTGGCCAACCCAATACATGAAAGAATAGACTCTGCTGATGTGAACAAATTAAGGGGAGATAGCCCTGGCTTATCCCCATGTGCCCAATGTAATAAGTGTTCTTATAAGAGAAAGAAAGAGGCAGGGGAGTAAAAGAAAAGATGTGATGACAGAAGCAGAAGTCAGGAGAGAGACACAGAGAGAAATATTTGAAGATGCTATACTGCTTGGCTTAAAGATTTAGGAATGGGCTACAAGTCAAGGGAAGTAAGCAGCTTCTGGAAGCTTGGAAAGAAACAGATTTTCCCCTGGAGCCTCCAAAAGGAATGCAGCTATGTTGCCACTTAAAGTTTGACTTCTGACCTCCAGAACTGTGAGATAATAAATTCATGTTACTTAAGCCACTAAGTTTGTGATAATTTGTTATGGCAGCAGTAGGAAAATTATACAGGTGCCTGTGTCATATATCCTGCTAAAAGACTGACATATATTTTCTTACAGTAACTCGATGAGGCGATGAGTTAAATACTATTATTACGCCCCTACTTTTTAAATTAACAAACCAAATCATGTGGCCATTAATTAATTTTGCCCAAGGTTACCAAGCTATTAAGTAAGACAATTTAGATTTGAATCCCTTAACTTCAGAACCTGGACTCTTACACTTTAGCCAAATGACATTATTACATATACACATATATAGTTAATGAAAAGTCTAAATGTCCTAAATTATGGATACATTTTCACATCTTCTGCAATAGTCATATGTTAAATATCCAACTTGTTTAAGTTTAAACATTAATTATATGTCTCCTCTTAAATGTGAACAATCGAAGGTTGATGAATTGTATAATATTTCTATTATATTTTTCTTCTGATATTCCTAATGTATCCTGTATTATTTACATAGATCCCATCTATATATACATGATTGGATAGTAAATAAAAGTGATTTCATGTGTCTATTTTATATGTCAGCAGCTATATATTGAACACGTACTAAGCACCAACTAACTTGAACAACTATTAAGGACTAGGCAATATAAAAGTAAGTGCAAATTCAAGGACAAATAAAATGGCATTAGTGCTTAAGTTCTAGAGCCTACAAAACAAGATCAGATCAGGAGAAGTCTGAAGAGGTTGGTAGGGCTCAGGTTCCTGAATGACATGTCAAGGAGTTTAAAGGTTTTTATTGAAAAAAGAAAAAAACTCTGAGCAATTATGTTGACCTTGGAAGGGAGGTGTATATATATAGAGAGAGCAAATGACAGAAGCAAAATTGAATTTTAGAGTGATAAAGCAATGTAGAATTTGATTTAGAAGGGGCAGACTGTGGAAAGCCTGACAAGTTAAGAGGCTACACACACACACACACACACACACACACACACGCACGCACGCACACAAAGGTTTGAGATGCAACACAGGGACACATTAGAGAGACAGTAAATAGGCATTATATTCAAAACCTAAAAATGGATTGATTTTATAACATAAGAAAGAAGAGGTAGAGTCATGGGTGGCAATTTGTTTGCTATCTTGGAGACTGGGAGGATTATGCCTTTTACAGGTGAAAAGTAATGCAGGAGACACTAAAGTGTAGGTGACGGTTTTAAAAGAGAAGATACAAATATGATAATAGTTGGGGAAAAATGAGTTTTGAGCTATCTGGAAACTCATAAGTAGATCTGGGCAGTAGAGAGATAAATGGTACATCAGAAAATAAAAGATATGGACTATAAATCTAAAGGCTCTCATAGATGGTAATTAAATCCAGAAAACAGGTAAGAGAGCCAAAAACACTTCTAGAAGCATGGAAACATCAATATTTTAGGAAAAAGCCAATAAACACTCACCTCCCACACACATATATTGAAAAGAAAAAAAAAAAAAAAAGAAAGAAATAACTTCCTGGAGCATTTTGTGGAACCCTTTCTCTACTCAACAAGATCCAGGGTATCAATCACTTGGAGATACTGCTGGTCTTCAAGAATTCCTCCAAAGCCACAAGAGTTTAGGATGGTAGGGAGGTGATGAGAAGCTAAAGCAGACAAATGCCTATATTTCAGAGCCCAAAAGCCAGGGCTCAAAATCCTTGGAACGTCTGGGTACCAAAGCGGTACTCAGAGCTGAGGCAGCAGATGCTGGGAGACAAGGCAGGAGCAGCAGTGAATGGGAGAGACCACTAGCCAGAAAGGGCAAAGATTCAGACCGGAACAACAGGTAAACTCCCAGGACAACCAGGCTGTGAAGATGAAGATGCTTGGAATGGTTACTACACCAGCTCTCTGACAAAATTACAGGAAGAGAGTTGAGTTGAAGCAGTCCAGGGACAGGGGCAGGGTCCTGTTATCAGATGAGATATTGATAAATGCACATGCTCTACAGAAGAAAGTTTCACTAAGTGGGGCCCACAGAAATACTACCCATGAAAACTAAGTATGTATTCACAACAACAATAAAAATTATGAAATACATGAAAAGGCACCTGGACAAGCACAAGCGAGAAATGAAGTTGAGAAAAAGTGCAGATGTACAATCAGATAAGAGAAAGATTATAGTGCACGCAAAAATGATTATAGGAATAAAGGATGTAATTACAAAGATGCTTGAATAACAAAAAGCCATTAAGAATGAACAGACATCTGAAAGAATACCATCTGGAAATAAAAAAATAGCATAGGAATCAAGTTTTGTAGTGGATGAATTAACAGTGGATTTGACAACATAGAGGAAACATGCGTGAATTGGAAGGTAAGAGTATGAGTACAAAGGGGAGCAAAAGCTAATTTTCTTTTCTGCCTCCCAAATGCATTCTTACTTCTGGCAATCATTCCAGCACAATGTATTTAATTCTACCAGAGTCATTATTTATGCCAGAGGAGGAGGGATCACTGACCACAGTAGGAATTCAGAGAGATGCAAAGCATTGGTAATGGCTTATTTCTTCTTTATTTAAATAATCTGTTCACAGGTACTCAATATTGAAGAAGAAAAGAAAGAAAGGAATGAAAGAAAGAGAAATGGATCAAGGTAGGGAGAGAGAAGGGAAGGGGAAAGAGGAAATATTCATACAGGGCACAATGATAATACTATGCTCAAATTAAAATGGAAGAAAAATGGAGTAATGAACAGCATCATATATTGTCAGTGGTCTATTTTAGAAAATGAGTAGATTTAGAACAACTGGGCTATATTTACATTAAGTTAGCCCATAGACTTCTTTTATGTAGTAATGACAGGCTGTTATTCTTTTTCATGACTGACACCACGTTAAAATATGACAATAAAAGTGGGTGCTTTGGAGTGTGATATCTTTGTAGTATTAAAAATGGAAATATTCCATAGTTTTGATTTTCTCATTTAAAAAGTATAAGTAACAATAACTAACAGTCAAGATAATCACAGGGATAAAGAGTCATGAGATGCCAGTAAATCACATATTCTAATGCTTAGTAACCAAAAACAAGTCCTTCAAGAGTAGATGATATTAATAAAATATTATACAATATAACAGTTATCCCTTGGTATCCACAGGGGATTGGTTCTAGGACCTGCCTCGGATACCAAAATCCACACACCACAAGTTCCATAGTCAGGCCCTCATATCTGTGGATTCCACAGCCCCAAATTCAACCAGCTGTGGATCTTAAACACAGTACACCATCCACAGTTGATTGAATCTTCACCCGAGGATATGGAGGGCCCAACTGTATATTTATTGAAAAAAACCCACATATAAGTGGACCCAAGTAGCTCAAACATGGGTTGTTCAAGGGTCAACTGTACTTAAATATTCACATGTCTCTACACAAGTATTGGAAGAAATGCAAATATTAAATCATAAACAGGTTTATATGGATATCTTTATTTTCTCTCTTCCTACACAATGCATATTGAAGGTGTGAAAATGAGTAAAGAAAACCTCATTTAAAATGGAGTAGTGAGGTCCCAAGGGGCAGCTCTCACCCACACATCACTCACCACAGCTTGCAGACCCCACCAGGAAGAAAGATTTCCCCAGACCCAGAAACAACCACTGCCTTCAGCCAATGAAGAACCACTGCAGCCCTCCCCAAGCCCTTTCTTTCCTGTATAAAAGTAGCCCCTCTCCTCTGTTCATGGACCAGCCTATGGTTCAACAGGGTCTGCTTGTCCTAATTGCAATTATCTGCTATTCCCAAGTAATACCCTTCTACCTCACTCAAAAAGATTGACAATACAAATAGCCCTGTATCTATTAAAAGACTGAAGTTGTAGTTTAAACTTTTCCAAGAACAAAAACACCTTCAGGCCCAGAGGGCTTAACTGGTAAATTTAATCAAACATTTAAAAAAAAAATAAGCAATTCTACCTAAACTCTTCCAGAAAATAGAAGAGGATGGACTAAAATACTTTCCAAATCATTCTGTAATTCCACCTGATTCCAAAATAAGACAAAAATATTACTATAGAAGTACAGGTAAATATCGCTCATGAACACAGATAAATTCTAAAGAAATATTAGCAAATCAAATCCAGCAACATATGGAAGGCCAAAGCATCATGACCAAGTTGAGAGTATCACAAGAATGCAATGCAGATTTAACATTTTAAAAATGAATGTAATTTACCATATTAAACTAAAAATAAAAATTAAAACACAAACATTTCAATAGACATAACACAAAACACTAGCAAAATCCAACACTCATTACTGATAAAACAAAACAAAAAAATAAAAACAAACAAATAAAAAACTACCAGCAACCTAGAAACAGAAGGAAGCATATTAACCTTATAAAGGTCGTCTATGAAAAACTTACATCTAACACCTCATGATTAAATTTGAAAGATGGAATGGTTCCCCCCCTAACATCAGGAACATGACAAAAGTATATGCTATCATCACCTGTATTTTACATTTTACTGGAAGATTTACCCTAGGAAATAAGGTAAAAAAGATAAATAAAAGGTCTCTGGATTCGAAAGAAGTAAAATTGTGTGAATTCAGAGATATTATTATTATCTATGTAAAAAATCCTATTGAATCTACAAAAATATTGTTAGAACATAAAAGTCAGTTTAGCCAGATGAAAGGATATAAGATCAACCATCAATTTTATCTCTGTATACGAGTAACCAACAAACAAAAATTGAAACCAAGAATATTATTTAAATAGTATAAAACTACTATATATAATTAGGAACAAATGTTAAAAAGATATGAAGTACCTGTTCATGAATAAGAGAAATTAAATATGGCTAAGAAAAAATAAAGAAAACATAATTATAAGGAGAAATAACTGTGTATGGGTCAGAAGACTCAATATTTTAAGATGTCTAGCCTCCAAGATTAATCCATAGGTTTAACATATTGTCATTTAAACGCCCAGTAGGATTAACACTACCCCATTTCAAGACTAATTATAAAGTTTCCGTACTCAAGACAGTGTGGTATTGCACAAAGACAGACAGATACATTAGTGAAAAACAACAGTGAGACCCTGAATATATACATACATACATGGCCAAATGATTTTCAACAAATATGCAAAGGCAATGCAGGGGAGAATTTATATTCTTTTCAGTAAATGAAGCAGGAGATATTGATATACATGCACAGTTAAGTAAACATCCTTCCATAACTCACATATATACACAGATTAACTCAAAATAGACCACAGTACTAACAGTGAAACTAAAAGTGTAAAACTTTGGAAAAAATATTTAAATACTTTGTGACCTTGAGTTAGGCAAAAAACAAAATTTTGATATAATATCAAAAGCATGATCCATTCAGGGATATATTGATAAACTGGACTTCATCAAAATTTTAAAAATTGCTCTTTGGATAATACTGTTAAGAGAATGAAAAAATAAGTTGTATACTGGGTGAAATTATGTATGAGTCATATATGTCATAAAGAACTTTTCTCCAGAATATTTAAGAAACTAAATCAATAATTTAAAAAATCCAGTAAAATATGTAAGTAAAATATTTGATGAAACAATTTACCAGAGAAGAAGGAATATAAGCACAAAGGAAAACACTCAACATTATTAGTCATTAGAGAAATTCAACTAAAAGTGTCGTGAGGTATCACAACACTTTTTTTATAATAATAATAATATTATTATAATAATAATAAAGACCGACCATGCCAAATGCTGGCAAGGATGCGAAGGAACCCTGGGATTCCCCTACACTACTGATGGGAATGTAAAATGGTACAGTTGCCCATTTCTTAGAAAGATTAACATACAGCACTCTATGATCCAGCCTTGACACTCCTAAGTATTTTTCCAAGAAGAAGGAAAGCATGTGTTCATATAAAGAGTTGTTCACACATGTTCTTAGCAGTTTATTTGTTATAGCCAAAAACATGAAATAGCTCAAGTCTCTCTCCATTAACAGGTGGGTGGATAAACACACCACGTTATATACACACTGTAGAATCATTTGCAGCAAAAAATCAAAACCACAACTATTTATATATGCTACACCATGGATAAATCTCAAAATAATTATTCTGATTAAAAGAAGCCAGACAAAATAGAGCACTTCCTTCATGATGCCATTTACACCAAACACTGGAAAATGCAACTTATCTATAGTAATAGATGGAGCAGACAGAAAGGATTCTCAACGGGCATGAGGAAATTTTGGGGTGGTGGATATCCTGATCTTTTTGACTATGTATATGTATGACAAACCTTACAAAATCACATGCTTAATTGAGATTATTACATGTCACTTACACCTTGATAAAATGCAAAAGAGCAACAAAAGTGTCAAATGAGGCCATAAATTCCTCATATTCAAGAAACTATGTAAACGACATCTTGATAACAATCATTCATCTATCTATTTAATCAGTCATCATTTGTCCATTCTTTTATTCATGTAATCATACATTTAATAATTCACTCATTTGTTATTTATTTACTCATTCAGAAATATTGAGTATTCTCTCTGTAGTCATCTATGTTCTGAGCATATGGTATTGAACACAGAAGCAAAATCTAGGTTCACATAAGCTATTCACATTTAAAAATAAACATAATAGGGACTTCCCTCATGGTGCAGTGGTTAAGAATCCACCTGGCAATGCAAGGGACACAGGTTCGATCCCTGGTCCAGGAAGATCCCACATGCCTTGGAGCAACTAAGCCCGTGTGCCACAACTACTGAGCCTGTGCTCTAGGGCCCGAGTGCCATAACTACTGAGCCTGCATGCTACAACTATTGAAGCCCATGTGCCTAGAGCCCGTGCTCCACAACAAAAGAAGCCACCACAATGAGAAGCCCACACACCACAACGAAGAGTATCCCCCGCTCGCCGCAACTAGAGAAAGCCCACACACAGCAACGAAGACCCAACGCAGCCAAAAATAAATAAAATTTTTTTAAAAGTAATTGAGCTTTTGGGCTTCCCAGGTGGCGCAGTGGTTGAGAGTCTGCCTGCCAATGCAGGGCACACGGGTTCGAGCCCTGGTCTGGGAGGATCCCACATGCCGCGGAGCGGCTGGGCCCGTGAGCCACAACTGCTGAGCCTGCGCGTCTGGAGCCTGTGCTCCGCAACGAGAGGGGCCGCGACAGTGAGAGGCCCGCGCACCGCGATGAACAGTGGCCCCCGCTCTCCGCAACTGGAGAAAGCCCTCGCACAGAAACGAAGACCCAACACAGCCATAAATAAATAAATAAATAAATAAATAAATAAATAAATAAAATTAAAGTAATTGAGCTTTAAAAAAATAAACATAATAGTACATAACTAGTAGGTATTTTTTTGAGTAACTGTTATTCCAGTTCTGCAATAAGTAGTATTAATGTATTGTTTTTAATAGTTGAACCTATATGAGACTGTCTTTGCATGGGTAACCTCTGGTTTTATTGTGTGCCGGTCTTAACACAGAGCTCAGGAAACTCTCTCTACGAAGAATCACCTGGAAACCCAAAAGACAGTACCCCAAAAGACAGACACACCACAAGACACAGAAACAAAAATATTTTTCCCTGTTCTCCATAAGTCCCTCATGGACTCTGTGGCCAATAGGGTACCATCTTCTCTTACTGGTATCTCATCTCCAGCCAGTGGATTTTAGGGAACAGCCCAGCCCCTCTTTATCTACCTGTGTTACATAAAAATACCACCTCCTTCCACTGGATCCAAAGCTGTCTTCTACTGGTCAGAAATCATATTCAATACTCTTATTCAAAAATTTTGTCTCTGCATAAACAAAAGATGTTCTCCCTTTGGGCTAGAAAAAAATACTAAATTTTCATGTTTTACAGTAAGTTTAATAATATATATGGGCATAGTTTAACAATCTTATGAGGTAGGCATTATACCATTTAATAGAGGGGAAACTGAGGCTATGGAAAGTTAGTCTTACCTGGGTAGGACAGCAAATAGCTAAGACAGACTCACACAAAGGCTGGTACAATACCAAAGTCCATGACCTTAACTTTCATAGGATAATATCACTAAAGAGAAGTTGAATAATGCCTTTGGTTATTTTAATTGTCACAACACCCCTACAAATCTGCTTTTACCATTTTGTCTAATGAGGGAACCTAATATCAGAGAGATTGAGAAACTTGCTTAAGGTCATTGTTTTAAGTAGAGAATAAATTACTGTAACAAACAGATAGGGGTAAAATACGGTATCAGAGTACTTCTTTGTCTTATTGACTCTAGAGGTAAGCAATCTATTTCTAGCATGGCAACTCTGCCATCCTCAATTCATGGCTTCCATGTCTGGGTCCAAAATTATCATTCCTGTATTTGCATGTCCCAACCAAGGGGGGAAAGAAAAGAGAAACTGGGAAGCATGCATGCAGTTTCCTCCTTAAGAGTCTGTAGGAGAGCTGCACATACCACTGTACTAACAACCAGTTTGCTAAAACTTAATCATGGCCATACAAAATATAATGAATAAGGTATTCCCTAGCTGGCAGACATGCAAAAGGGATGCTTTTATCACTAAATTGTACAACAGGTGATCAGATATTAGGATACAACTAGCAGGCTATCCTCATCTTCATATAGCCAGAAATGCGTGGCTCATAGAATTGAACATTTTGTCTGATTTCAAAAGTTCTTTTTGCCTCACAATATGACATAGACTACAAAGTTTAGTTCTGTGCACAGTGTACAGATATATAGGTGCTTCCATATAAGAGTGGCAACTTATGAATTATATATATGCCAAGAACTCAGGCATTCTTGAGAAAGATGTAGAAAGGAACTCCTAATGTCTCTTCTTATATAACCTTCTTAATGTGCTCTTAAATATAACCTTCTTGACAGCTTACCAGTTTAAGAGGTGGGAATTGGGCAGTATCTGCTTAGTCCTATATAACGGTCTCCCTCCAGAGAGGAATTTTTAGAGTGTGCATTTGACATCTGAAAGTAAGATCAGGAGGGCAAGATTTCATGTCTCCAACTCTGCCTTAACCACAATCCCTAAGATTTCTTTGAACGCCTCTGTTCCTAACAACTGGGAACCTTTGCTTCTATATAGTGGAAATGTGAATCAGCAGAAATTAGCTTGAAGTTCCTGCTACATAATCACCAAGATAGGAAGCTGCATTGCTTCGTTATGTCTAAGGCATCCTTTATTATGTGCCCAGATATCATCTCTCTACTATCATCATCATCATTATCATCCTCCTCAACATCATCTGCCTTCTAATTGTCAATGTGTAACTATAGTTTTTGTTTTTAACCATCAATCAAAGTTATCCACATCTTCATGAATTACTCACACTTTCACAAATACAGAAGATTTTCATCATTTAGCTCAGTATAGTTACAGATACCAAACTAACCTGCTTGTATTAGGTCTTAAGACTAATTGTACATAATTAATATCTATGTTTTTTGTCAGTAGAAAGTAACAATGAATCCTTATTATGCTAGTACTTTTCATGATGCAATTTTCCCATTCTTTGTAAATCAATAGAGTATCTTAATTTCATGAGTTATTTTTGTTCTGATTTTATCACTACATTAAATTCTGCTATCACTCTTATCTTCTACATTAATTTTCATAACGTATTTACATATATCTGTTTAGTTTACAAACTTAAAAAAAATGAAAAAATCTCTACCTTGAAAATGCCTTATACTGCTTGTAGATACTTTTTGTTCTTGGATATCTAATCTACCAAATACCACAACATCACAGCCTGTTTCATGCCGACTCTTTTTTCATTTCTGCTTCAATAGCTTCCCTGAAGAATGAACTGATCTTCCATCGCCAGCAGAAAATTCACTAGAGACAAATTTACCTATAGTCTCTCTAGCTTTATTGTAAATTCTTTCTTTCTTTGAAGTTTATTTCTATATGGCCACATTTATTTTGAGATTGTTAATAATGCCTCCTAAATTAAAATATGGGCTACAGTTACTTTCAAATCACATTTTATAATGGCTTTGGACAAAGATTTGGTCATGGGAACTCTAGTGGCACAAGTGGAAGAACTTATACTTTTTATAAGAGAATAAACACTCTAACTGATCAAATCAGGCCTGTTGAGTGTTTTTCTTATTGAATGATATAGAATTAAATCGAGCAGATTAAAAATTTAAAATGCCTTTTGAAGGGAAAAAAGCTCACAAATAAATGTGTTATTCCAAGGCACATATCAGGAAAGTCTTTAAAATTTACATTTGAGAGGAAAAATAGGTACCATTAACCCTATAGAAGATACTGGAAAATAGAAATGTATCTATGACCTAGAACTTTCTTGAAAAATTAATTATGACCATTATAGAAAACAAAGTAATAAAAAGACAGATAATGTAAGCAGTACGAAAATTCTCTAATATAGGACTCTATATACTTGCCAAGGGGATTGATGAATACATTTTAACTAATTGTTGGATTATTTATCTTTTACTCATATAAAATTAGGTTTTACTGAAACTGCTTTAAGATCATTTGTCTTACAGAGTGAAGAATGATTAAGTGATTTGATATCTTCACATTTTTTTAAAACATTAGAGTTTCTAGCATATACATTAAAAACTCATAGTAGACTGAGTCCAGAGAGAATTGTAGGTGAAAATGGAGAACACCATGGGAGCAGAGGAGGAAAGAATGGTTGGCTCTCTTTCATTTTAAATGAAAAGCAAGAGGCAGCGGTAAGTTTCACATCCGTAACTTTTGGTATTTTCTGCATTTTTTCACTACATCTAAGGCATCCTTCATTAATGTACACAGGTGTCAGACCTCTACTAACAAGTAAATATATTTCTCCTTATCATTATAATCAGCTGAATTATTTTCTGCAAAGATAATGTATATTCTGGCCTAAAATATATTTTCAATTCAAGTATTAGATTAGCATGGGACACATAAATGAAAAACTAAAAGGCTCACCCCCTCCCTAGCCAGAGGTGAGTGAGGACAAAATGTATATTCCATGTGGCGTAGCCTAGATTAGTGCGTTATGATGCAGAAAGGAGCAAATCCAAATTTTCATAATAAAAGCCATATTCTTAAGACTATATTACCTACAGCAGAGGCAACATAGCAGGATGACGGTCAAGAGCCTAGTTCTGGTGGCAAAATTTCTGAATTTTCAGGAGGACGCTTACACTTACTTGCCCTGTGATCTGAAATAAGCTCCTTAACCTCTCCGTCACTCAGTTCCCTCCACTGTAAAATAAGGATGAAAACAGTTCTCCCTAACTGCTAGGTGTGCTGGATCAAACTCCATTCTTAATGACATAAATGATTTTTCTCCTAGTTCTGATAAAACTGATGGAGAAGACACAGTTAACCTTTCTATAACTTCAAACCTTACTGAATTTATCAGGAATCCTTATAAGGAATAGATTTTTACTTTGTGTTGCCTACATATAGCAATAATGCATCAATATTTGTTTGTATAAAATATTTAATTTCACTAAACCCCTCTCTTCTCTTGGGAGTAGTTTAGTATCAATATTTTGCGTAGTCTGAGACTTGTGCATATGACATCTGATTCACGAATGTTAAATTATTTGAATAAACATTCTTTGCTGCTCTAAGCTGCATTGACTTTCTCTCTGCCTAATTAGTAGGGACAGATCCTGATAAAATCTTTTAGAAGGTTTTGCTGGTTTATACTTCAGAATTATAAATTAATCTGCTCACTCCCATTCATAGCACGAAGGCAGGAGTCCACAGTGGAAAGAATATGAAATTGAGAATCTGATGAGCTTCTGTTCACATCCCGATTCCACCATTTATTAGTAAGGCACACTTAGATAAGAAGTCTCTTAACCTCTCTGAAATGGGTTCTTTAGAGAGCTACGGACGTGGGAAGAATGAATCAGATGAAATAAGACCACGAAAGACATAAATTACATTCATAAAACTCATATCTACATATTATTATTTTAGGTATTTTCAACTTTCAAAGCAGCAAGAGTGAGGGGGGAACATGACTAATTTTAAATAACCACATCTCATAATAACCCATGGGCATGGGCTGTTGCTCTTACATTTCAAACGAAATGCCATTTCAATTAGGAATTTCTGGATAATAAAGACAAACATTTCTTTTATTGAGGAAAGCTCATTCATCAAATGGAGCTACATGCACTTCTGTCTCCCTTCCCTCTGCCCCTCTCCACATGCTTTCAGGAATAGTTCTGTTTCATTTGTTGGAGCCTATAAGTGTCTTATCTAACCGTGGCACATTGTTTAATGTCATGGCATTGAGTACAAATAATTAAAATCTACTTGAATTTTATGAGACATTTACTAGAGGATTTGAGAATGATACACTTTTTTGGTAAGTAATGTGCCTTTCATGCATTTTAAATTATTTATACATTACTAACATTAAAATGTTCTGTACTATTTATTGAGTGCCTATTCTTTGCCAGATACAATCTGGTGTCCTTTATATACAAATATCATACAGGTAGCTATTACTAATATTTTCTTCATTTTATAAAGAAGTAGAAACATATTATACTTCTAGGATTGTATTAAAAAAGTTTATTCATTCATTCATTCAATATCCATTTAAATTATGTTCCACGTGTATAACACGGTGCTGGTTTTTTAACAAATGTATGTTTATTTTTACAAATGCATAGTCTGTCTTTTGTAGATTACAATATATTTAAATGGAGAAAAATATACACAAAACTATATTTAAAAGAGCACAAATTTTTGAGAAGTGTTAGACTATTTCCAAAATTTATAGTGCAGACAAATAATTAGGAATCATTCAGAAAAGTTATTGATTTTTATTCTCTACACTCCAGGCATTCATCTTACAATATTTTGACAAGGAACTCGTGTGTAGATGTACAATAGAAATTCAAATATTTATGAAGTCATGTGGCCTGTTAATTGGTAGACATTGTGGATTTAGTGATATTTTATAATTCTTCAGCATTAATCACAAAATAAATATATAGTGCCAATTTTAAAATATTTTATATTTCAGCATTTCATAAGTGCATTTTTTTAGTTGAGATTAAAAATGATTAAATTAGGGTTAAACTGTTTTTAGATAAAAGTTAAAGAAAAAACTGTCCTTTGACCAATAGGTTTGGGGGAAAGTGATTACATCAAATTAACACCTTCTGAAGAGCTAAAAGTCTGGGATCTAGTATATGATGATGAAATGTTTGCAAATCAATGAATGTTTTGATCTTGGGTGACAGACTAAATCCACATGCTATTTGATGAGACAGAGGACATAAAATAACTTTGCTTATGATTTTTGGGAATCAAGAGAATAAAATTTAATGTAATATTTCCCTCACTTATTTGCAGACATAACCATACATCACATGGATGTGTGTAGCATGTCACATAACTAGTGTTTTTAAAATATACTTTGTGATATTTTGAGCTATTTTAGATCTCTAGAAAATATTCTGCATACATTTTTAATGACCAAATATCTCTCTTCAACTTGTATTATTTCCTTCTGGAATTCAAAGAGAAACTATTATTTGCAACTGTATATATGTGCATATATAATTAATTTATATACTATAAAATGCATATTATATATTATACTTGTAATGGCCCTGGGCTATAAGTATTCACATTTGGGGAAAGACTATTAAATTTCTTCCAGTATGCCCTCTTACTTCTTCCTATTAATGTTATATTTCCTGGGTTTTAGCTGGGCACATGATTATCTAGCTAAAGCCTGCAAAAAAAGTAGGCTTCAGCATAGTGGTCTCAGGACTCAGCCTTCTTATACCGTCCCTGGCTTCTCCCAGAGTGAGTGACCCAAGAAAACTGGGAGCTGGCCTCTGCTGACCTGCCCTCAGAAGTCACACGGCATCACCTTCACCACTTTCCATTAGTCATAAGTGAGTCACTGAGACCACCTTAGAATTAAGACTGAGTCACAGAGGCCAGCATAACATCAAGACGGAGTGAGTCACCAAAGCCAGCTTAGAATCAATCATCTCTTAAAGAGAAGGATGTCAAAGCATTTTCAGACTTATTTTAAAACGTCCATAGTCACAATTTGTGCATGTACGTATTTTTTGTTGTTATTGTTGTTTTGCCTGTTTACTTATTTTCTGACGTACTACTCCATTAACTCAGAGAGAATATTTCTCTTTCTCAGTGTTGTATCGCCAGCTTCTATCAGAACATAAAATGAAACACAAAATAGTTACCATCCCATAGGAATTTTGTGACTAAATGAAACACAAATATTTCAACCTGATTTTCTTCAGCTGTAAAATGCAGAATAAATGAATCATAGTGTTTTCATGAAGATTAATGAGTTGATACGTGTAACAAAATAACGTGTGTGTGTGTGTGTGTGTGTACACATATATTTGAGCCTATAGGCCATGGCTTCACTAAATGGTAGTTATTGCCAAAATCTTTAAACTCCAAAATTGTTTTGATATAGTGAGTATTGAATAAAATTTTGTTGTATTACTGGACTACTTAGAGACTTGGAAATTATGCCAAATACTGAACTTTGAAGCAGCAGTAATAATGCTCCTTTGGAAACATAAAGAAGCAACCACTGGGTCTGAAATTGAGAGTTCATGAAGGGAGCAGTGAGGGATAAAATCTTACCTGGACTTTCCCAGTATACTTATTAAAATTATTATGATGATGGACAAAAACCTGAAATGTTGAAAGTGAGAAATATCATTCTCTCTGCACACATGCCACCTTTTTTTGATCCAAGTCACATCTTTTAATTTTTCCCTAAGTCATTGATGCTAAGTTAAATAAGCCAGACACAAAAGAACAAATACTACATGATCCCATTTAGATGAGAAATTTAAAATTGTCAAATTCACAGAAGCAGAGAGGAGGGTTACCAGGGCTGGGGGTGGGAAGGGGCACAGGGAGGTACTGGTCAAAGGGTACAGAGAATCAGTTATGCAAGGTGACTAAGAGATTCACTGTACAGCCTCATCCCTAAACTTAAAAATAAATGTACTGTATACTGAAAATTTTGCTAAGAGGGTAGATTTTATGTTAAGTATTCTTATCATACACACAAAAACACATAAGTAAAGAGGTCTTTAGGAAACTTCTGGAGCTGGTGTATATATTTATGGCATTGATTATGGTATACTTATTTCCAAACTCTGCAAATTGTATTGGGTTGGCCAAAAAGTGCCTTCAGTTTTTAAGTAAAACTAAAAGACACATTTTTCACTTTCACCAAGAACTTTATTGAACAACGTACTCACCCTTTTGTTCCACTATCTTCTGCCATTTTTCAGGCAACTTCATAATTCCATCTTCCCAAAACTTTTTCTTTTTGAGCAAAGAACTGTTCCAGGTGCCTTTTACAGTCTTCCAGGGAATTGAAATTTTTTCCATTAAGAGAATTTTGTAAAGATCTAAATAAATGGAAATCCGAAGGTACAATGTCTGGTGAATATGGCGGATGAATCAGAACTTCCCAGCCAAGTTGTAACAGTTTTTGCCTGGTCGTCAAAGAAACACGCGGTCTTGCGTTATCCTTATGGAAGATTATGCGTTTTCTGTTGACTAATTCCGGACGCTTTTCGTTGAGTGCTGCTTTCAGTTGGTCTAATTGGGAGCAGTACTTGTTGGAATTAACCGTTTGGCTTTCTGGAAGGAGCTCATAATAGAGGACTCCCTTCCAATCCCACCATATACACAACATCACCTTCTTTAGATGAAGACCAGCCTTTGGTGTGGTTGGTGGTGGTACATTTGCCCCAGGATCTCTTCCGTTCCACCTTATTGTACAGCATCCACTTTTCATCACCTCTCACAATTTGGTTTAAAAATGGAACGTTTCATTACGTTTAAGTAGAGAATTGCATGTGGAAATATGGTAAAGAAGGTTTTTTTGCTTAACCTAGGTGGAACCCAAACACCAAAGTGATGAACATAACCAAGTTGGTGCAAATGATTTTCGATGCTTGATTTGGATATTTTGAGTATGTCGGCTCTCTCCTGTGTGGTATAATGTTGATTGTTCTCAGTTAATGTCTCGATTTAATGGCTATCAATTTCAACTGGTCTTCCCGACCATGGAGCATGGTCCAGTGAGAAATCTTCAGCACGAAACTTCGCAAACCACTATTGACATGTTCGAGCAGTCACAGCACCTTCTCCATACACTGCACAAATCGTTTTTGGTGTTTCAGTTGCGTTTTTACCTTTCTTGAAATAATAAAGCATGATATGCCAAATATATTGCTTTTTTTATTCCAGCTTCAATATTAAAATGGTTACACAAAAAGTCTTCTGATAAGTCTTTTCTTTAATGCATGCTGACATGACAGCTGTCACATACAGTCTAACAAAATTGTTTGGAATGAAGTTAAAGACAGCTAAGTGCCACTAGAGCCATCTTATGGAAAAAAACAAATGAAACTTTTGGCCAACCCAATATACATTAAATATGTGCAGCTTTTTATATGTCCATTACAAGTCAATAAAGTGGTTGTAATAAAGATACTAAAGGTATGAAGATTTTTACATCAATACTCATGTTAAATTAAATATGAAAATAACATATCAAACCTGCTTCAAGAAGAAACAAAAAGATATTTTAAAAATAAATTGATTTGAATTCAAAATTCTTAATAAAATGTAAATGTCAGACTCAGTGGTTTTCATTGTTAAGCTTTTCCATACATTCAAAGAAGAATTAATATTATTATACACAACTTCTAAGTATAATTATTACTTGGATTTCCAAAACTGAAAAAGATAATAAACAAAAGAAAATTATAGGCAAATATTCTCCATGAATATTCTCAACAAAAATTCACCACTAAATGGAAAGGATAACATACAACGACTAAGTAGGTTTATCCCAGGGATGGAATATTAGTTCAAAATTTGAAATTCAATCAACATAGATCATCCCACTAAGTGAATAAAGAATAAAAATCATAAGAATACTCAATAGATGCAAAAAAGCATTGGGTGAAAAGATGCAACACACACTCATAATAAAATTGTCAAAAAATAAAAAGAAACAGAAATAAGTATCTCATGTTGACAATGAATTACCACTAAAAAGCACAGTTAAGGGTATACTAAATGATAAAAAAAATAATAATGCTTTCTCCTCAAGTTAAGAAAAAAGGCAAGAATATTCACTCTAATTCTTTCTATTCAAAACTTCACTGGCAGTCTTCACAGAGAGCATGAGAGTCTATTTACAAAATTCTAAAGATCTACAAAAAAATCGCCAAAATTAAGTGCATTTAGTAAAGTAACAAAATAATAATCAATATTTTAAAACATGCATTTCCATCTTCCAGCAAAACTTATAAAACCATATTTTAAAAATACTATTTACAATAGCATCAAGAAAGCACCATAATTAGAAATAAATTTAATGAAGTGTGTAAAACCTCTACACTGAAAACTACAAAATATTACCCAGAGAATTTAATTACAGAAGATCCAAATGAATTAAGAATTATGCCATGTTAACAGATTTGAGGACTCAACATTGGTAAAATACCTTTTCTCTCTAAATTTATATATATATATGTATATATGTCATATATATATAATTATGTAATATATATAAAAACTTTACATATTTATGAATCCAAATAAAAATCTTTGATTTTCACATGAAAATGTGAAGACCTAGATTAGCCAAAACATTTGGGAAAAAGAAAAGAACAAATTTTAGGCTCTTGGAAATCAGGACCACATGACTTCAAGCCTTAGTTTTAAACTACAGTAAACAAATATATGTCAGTGAGATAGAATAAGAGAGTTCAGAAAGAGACACGTATGTGGTCACAATTTAGACAAAGTTAATAGAGAAGATGTTCTTTCAACAAATGATCCACAATTTAGACAAAGTTAATAGAGAAGGTGTTCCTTCAACAAATGATCGTGTAACAATTAGATATTTGTCTAGAAAAAAAAATGAACAAAACCTAATACAAAACTCAATTCAAACTGGATCATAGATTTTCAAAAGCTAAAATGTCAACCATCTAAAAGAAAATATACAGTCAAATTTTTAGGATCTTGTAAGTCAAATAATTCTGAGAAAGGAAAGAAAGAAAGAAAGGAAGGAAGGAAGAAAGAAAGAAAGAAGGAAAGAAAGAAAGGAAGAAAGAAAAACCACTAGCTACATAAAGAAAAGTATATAAATTAGATTTTTATCAAACTTAACCTTCTCTTCAGATATCATTATTCAAATGAAATAGCAAGCCTCAATCTAAGGGAAAATATTTTTAACATATACATCTTACAAAGATCTTATATCCAGCATATATAAAGGATTCTTGTAATTCAAAAATGACTAGGTAAACCTCCTAATAAAAAATATGCAAAATATGTGAACAGACACTTCATAAAAGAAGATATATACAGAATATGTACCAGAAAAGATGTCAGCAGAGAAATTAAAACCACAATAACATACCCCTTCACACATTCTAACACAGCTAACATAAAAAATTGGTAATTCCAAGTGAGGATGCAGAGCAATAAGAACTGTCATGCATCACTGTGAGAATGTGAAGTATACAACCTTTCAGAAAATAGTTTGGCAGTTTGTTATAAAGTTAGACATACACTTACCATATGACCTAGAAATTTCACTTTACTCAAAGGAAAGAAAGCCATATGTCTGCAAAGACTTATATATGTATGGCCATAGCAGCTTTATCTATGTTAGCTCAAACCGGAATCAACCCAAATGCTTATGAGCAGGTGAACTGATAAAAAAGATAATATATTCATAAATGGCCACAAATAACAATAGGGATAAAAACTGAGGATAAACTAGATCAAAATAATCTCAACACAAAAGAGTACATACAGCATGATTTCATTTATATGACATCCTAGAATGGGAAAAAAAAATCTATAGTGACAGAAATCAGGTCAATGCTTCTCAGGAAAAATGGAGAAAGACAATATCTGGGGAGGTAGAAATGATCTCTATTAGTGTTGGCCAAGTGAAATATAACGTAGGTCACATATGCAATTTAATTTTTTCTATTAGTCACATTTAAAAAGGGTAAGAAACAAGTGAATTTCATTTTAACAACACATTCATTATATCTATTATATCTAAAATGTTATCTCTTCCTGTAATCAAAAATTTTTTAAATTATTAACTAGATATGTTATAGTATTTTTTTCACACTGTTTTCAAAATCTTATACTCATTTTATACTATAGAACATTTCAGTTTGAACTAGCAACACTTCAAGCTGTTCAGTAGACCCTTGTGACTACAGTATTGAACAACCAGCTCTGTACTTTGATCAAGGGAGTTGTTACTAGGGTATAAACATCCATCAAAATTCATTGACCCTTATTCTTAAATGTGAATATTATTATATATAAACCATGTAGCAATTATCAATAAGTGGATAAAACTGTGATGTTTGATACTGTTGAAAAACTAGAAGGAAAATTCTCTAGTGGAATAGAATAAAGATATATATGAGAGAGAGAGAGAATTTAAACTATGAAAATGAAATCTCAGATCCGTGGGGACCAAAAAAAGGATGATGCAACTAGTTAAAATTGGTGGCAAAATAACTAAATGTTCCTTCCTTGGAAAAAATAAACTTAAGACTCTTCACACAATACCCACAATGAATCCCACTGCATTAAAACTTTAAATATAAATATTAAGGAGCTAAAAGAGATATTGATGGCTTGGAACTGGTCTTTTAGCATAATTTGTATTTTCTAAAGAAAACAACAAAGGAAAAGATTGATGATGACCCCAAGTTACTAACATATCTTTATATTACAACAATAAATATCACCAAAATAGAGAAACATAATAAACTGAGGCGTAAAAGATTTTAGCATAGATGTTACCACTAAATGGTAGATTTATTTTATATACATTTAATAATTATAAGAAAAAGAAAATTGACATATAAGCATATAGAAAAGTGGTAGATAATTCAGGAAGAATAACTATATAAGTCAAGGGGATATAATGTACAGCAGGGTGACTATAGTTAATACTGTATTACATATTTGAAAGTTGCTAAGTGAGTATATCTTAAAAGTTCTCATCACGAGAAAAAAAATTGCAACAATATGTGGTGACACACATTAACTAGACTTATGGTGATCATTTCACAATGTACACATGTATTAAATCATTATGTTATACACTTGAAACTAATATAATGCTATATGTCAATTGCATCTCTTTCTCTCTCTCTCTCTGTACACACACACACACACACACACAGACATAAATGGTCAGGACATAAAGAAAAAAATATACAATTTTTATTTGGTTAGGGTGTACATGCTTGAACCATTCTTCAAGGTTTATACATTTGGCTATAGGTACCAAAAACCATCAAGCCATGTATAGTTCTTGAGCCAGCAATTTTACTTTTACAAAATCACTTACAGACATGTTGAACAAAAAAACGCTTGCCTCCACTCTAGGATATCACATCCTTGTCTTTTTTGTAATTTTGAAAATAACCATATAGATTTCCACCCATCTCAATCACTTCAGATATTAAAATTGGTTCCTGACCTAACTGGAATCCCCAGTCTGTAGTGAGGTTTGTGTCTTCATATTCTACTTTGTTTTTTGTCAACAGTTTCAACTGCCTGGAGTCACTGTCTTTTCATTGCAACTATTAGTTCTTATCACTCTTTCTTTTACTTCATTAATTAAAAACAAAAGAAATAGTGACACTTTCTGTGAACCTAAAACTTATAAGCCCTTTATCTGCACTAACCCATTTAATCTTTAAACCAACCCTAAAAGATTAATATCACTACACATTATGAAGATCAATTAACATGGACAAACAGTTAAATATCTTGCCCAAGGTCATACTAGTAAATTGTTGTTGTGTAGGAGACATGACTCCTGAATCTGCACTTTCAGAATCACTCACACCTGTCTCAGGTCATCATACAATGCTTGTTATTTAAGAAGTATCAAATGAAAACAAAATTAAACCAAAGTCAGTTTATAATATGGGGTACACAATGAGGTTCACTGCAACTTTCTATATAATAATGAATCATTGAAAAGAAATACAATGTTGAATATCGGTAACTAGTTAGATAAATTATGGTATATTTGAAAGTGGAATATTATCTATCAATTAAGAATGCTATTGTATCAATACATTTATCGATGGAAACTTTTTACATAAGTTTTCAAATGTAAAAAAACCCTAGAAATAATTAGGACAGGAATGATCCTATTTTTTCAACATAAGTGTATTTTATAGGTACAGAAAAAGTTCTACAATGGCATAGAAAAGTGTCGATGGGAAAAATTTTTGAAATATAGTACAAAAGGTGATTTAAAAATGATTCTTTTGTCTGCATTTTCAATGTTCCTACAATGAATACATTTATTACTTGTGAAATAAAAATGAATAACATGTACCTATAATCATTATAACATGCCATAACTAACATCATCTTACATATACACTGTGCTCTTTTTTCAGTAAAGTTCAGGAACTCAGCAATAATGAACATTCAAGTCTTTTTTTGTATTTCAAAAAGCAGTGTAAAATACAGTGAAGCATGGGATGGACACTTGGCACATTTATGAGTAGAGCACCGTTCTAAAACGTTCGGAACTAGAATGAATTCAGAAGAGAAAAAATGCTCAGCATTCAGAGATGGTCAAACAGGATTTTTTTATGTAACAGTTCCACCATCACCACAACAAAAATAGTGGGAAAAAAATCTTTAGGTCCCAGCTTTTCATGGTACACTTTTAAGAATATATTAGTCTAGAATAATCAATTAAGGAAAACAAAAAAGTCAATAAAGCATGCTAAAAATAATGTAATAGGCCTTCAATTATTTCTAAATTAAGATGGCCCTGCTGTTTCAACATTGATGTAAAAATGTCAACATGACAGATTTCTTAGTTTGCACTGAGTGCTCTATTCAGTCCCCCATATTACTATATAATACATTAGTTTACTTTGTGTTTGATTTTAGAGAAATAGAGTAATTGCTTCACCTCCATATTTTAAAGCAAACCTATTAAAGTGAAAGTAACATCTTCTGGTTTGTTAATGAGGTTTGGGGTTGCTATGTCAGTGTGGTGAGTCAATCAGTTCTACCAGATATTGACCTGTATTTCCAGTCAGTCTCCAGGAATACACAGACTCTAACCCTAAAAAGGAAAATAACCAAAAACTGAAATTCAAGTGAGCAGAAGAGGGCAGCATGGTATAGGCTCCTGTCAGTTCCAAAATAACCCCCCATCAATGCTCCGGATATTATACACGTGAACTCTAACTTCCCCATGTCCTCACTGCACTCGCTATAGACACTCAGCATGCTATACATCACACATTGGATATTTGATTAGTTAAGGTACAGCTAGAGCTACCCTTGGAATCCCAGAGGGTTACCCTGAGAGAGATATACTTCAGCTCACATGAAGTTCAGCCTCGGTGTAGTAGTCATTGGCGGCAGACGGCGGCCATGGGAGTGGATTCTATTCTAGCTCCTTCCAGCTTGCAGCTCTGACATGACCTGGGGCCTCAGGGCCCTCTGCTGGACCCTCAGCACCCCACAGGCAAAAGAAGGAAAATAGCGAGTACAGATCCCCTGTGGATGGAGTGTAAATTTATCCCTTCCATTCTTACTCCGTTTGAGGGAAATAGATACAAATGGAATTAGGACTGGGAAATGTAGGCATTGAGGGGGTACCTCTATAGAAGGAGAGCAAGAATCTTTGTGGGCAGCTAGCTGACTCTGGCATGCACCATTTCACAAATCTAAGATCTTTTCACCTTGGGCTGACCTCTTGGAGAGACCAGATGTTCATTTTTGTATATACCAAATTAGGATGGTACGTGGCAAAGCTTGCAAAATTTGTTTAATGAGTGAGTGAATCTTGGAATGCAAAGGAGCATAATTATTCTTATTAGTTGTCAAAATTATGGATATCTGTCTATCACTACTTACTGGTAAATAATACCAGTTACTGATATTGGTAAATACCAATTGAGATCACTGCAAACTATCAGAATATTGCTTAGGGCAACTTGTTGCCATAGGCTCTCAAAAATTTCACATTTATTCAATAGCAGAATTTTAATTTTTTTTTTTTTGCATGTTATTATCTCACACAGAGACTTAAATTCACATCTAGGGTAATTTTTTTTAAAAAAGTATGCTCCATAGTCATATTTAGAATTGTCACTAATAAAAAATAGGCACTAAAAAATCAAAATTTAATTTTAAAAAAGCAGCGTTTTTTTTTTTTTTATTTAAGGAATAAATAATGGGGAAAAAACATTTTGGGACTAAGGTAAACTGTGTAAATGGAACCACAAGGCTCATTTTTTCTCAGTTATCTTTTTATAACTGTACCCCTGAATGCATAATCTCTCAGAATACTTAGAAAAAGCAACATTAAAGGCTAAAACAAAAAAGAAAAAAATGCGTGAAATACTGAAGGAAACAATACTTATACAATCTGAAATAGCAAGTCAATGATAGCATTTTTTAAAGTACATGTATATAAAATATAAACTATATCCTGAGGCAAATGTTTCTGGAAGTTTTAAAATAGTCTCAGGAATAATTTGCATGGTAAGCAATAGTAAACAACGGAAGAACAAATTTAGTTTTTAAAACAGACAAATATCTTACTTAAGAAAAACCTACAGAGTGAAAAACGCATATTTGTATAAATGTAAATAGTGACAAATATCATTTGATAAGTTTTTACAAAATTAACAAGGTAGGATAATCTAAGAAATACTAGCCATAGAGTATTGTAATTCCCAATGGTAGAAATAGTTTTAAAAAAACCCAAGAAACCTAAGGTTGAAGAGGGGAAGCTCTGATGTGAGAAAGTTACAACCTCTGAAAAGTTTAAGGATTATACAACACACATTACATTAATCTCTACTCCTCCTCCCCATATGTTGGGTCTCTGCTATTTTTATTTGTTTTCAAATGTCACTACAATCTTCGTAGTCTCAATATGGCAACAATTGCATCATTTTAAAATGATATGATACTCTCTGGTGATCCAAGATGCAAAAATGCCAAAGCCTTTCTTCAAATATTAGTACTGAAAAGAGCAGAATTCCAATACATATATTGCCAGAAAATTGAAATAAACCATATTTTATAGGCTATTATTTCAAATTCGTTGATGCAATAAATCTAGTATTTTTAAAACAATAAGATTATAAGTAAATGATGTATGTTTAAGAAAATATCTTGTATGTCTTCTAAAAGGATATCATCAACCACTGTCTTAACATAGTTGAAAATCAAAACAATGCATTACATACAGAAATACTGGTATCAATAACTTCCATATGTTATACCATTAACATTTAAAAGTAAAAATATATCCATTCTATATCATACATTAACACTAATTTATATTTCATTGTATTTTGTATTTTAATAGTAAACTTTCTGTTATTCTTGTGATTACTATTTAAAATGGCTTTTCCCAAATCCCTGAATGGTGCCACCACTGCATGACAATGCCTCTAAGAGCGAAATAAAGCTAAAGAAGTGAGAAAAGACAAATGAAGGAATCTAAGACCACGTGACAAAGCAGAAAAGATGAAAGTCTGATGTGAGACCTTCAAAAAGCAATCAAAAAAATCTAGCATGAGAGGAGAGGGAGAAAGAGCAAATAAAATAGCAAACATCAGACAAAAGTTCAAGGTAGAGTGGCAAATTAAATGAATTTAAAGACACCTCTAAAAATGTGCAGTGAACAGTAGTAACTTCCATTAAAATTATTTTTAAAAGGAATATAAAACAATTAAATATTTCCAAAGTTATGTCAGATAAGTAATACTTATTTTATTGGATGAAGCACCTATTGATATTTACCAGTTTGTGGAATCTCTCTCTTGATCCTTCCTATTCTTGTTGAATTTCTACCACTCACTGCCTATAATCTACTAATGCCAAAGGAAAAATCTGTTAGATTGTGCTTACCAGTTTGCTTATAATAGGGTATGAAAAAGCCACAGAAAAATTGAACCTTTTTGTTATTCTCAAATGCTCAAATATTCTATGTTACTCTCTGGATGCTGAGAACTGGTAACCAAGCAACTGCAGCAGAGGCTGGAATCTGTCTACTTTGGAGACACATAGACCTTTCAAGAAGGCCATAAATGAGACGACCTGAGATGAAAAGGGAGGTTTCATTCTTACAAAAGATTTGTTGAAATTTGTGTCAGCTAATTCATTAACATCCTTAGATCCTCCATGATAAAAATAAAATCTTCATTTCAAGTGCTTAACGAGAAAGGAACATAAATAAATACATGTAACTGGTGGAATGTGTCATTCTTCAAACAGTTTAACCTAAGAACATATTCTGGGGTTAGTTCCACATTTTTGCTTGACTGTGAAATGGATGTTGTTAATTTACTGGAATTTATAGCCATTCAAACTTACACTTAGCATCTTCACCTCACTCGTTGCATTGGCTTTAGCAAAACGAGCTTCTTACTAGATTATGTATCAGTGCTTTGTCATTGACAAGACTGGTGTCCAGTATGTAAGTGACATAAGACATATAATTTTGTATAATCAAAAATATCAACATCATTCAATGGAATAAATGGACGATCATGTACCTCCTTCACAGTAATGACTCCAACTTCCAATATATTTTAGTCATGATGTGAAATCATGACTCGCTGTTAATGGTGAAGTTTAAACTCTTTGGAATCAATTTAAAAAATATATTTGTATCTCCGCATTCACCATGGTCTTTCTCTCCAGTCCCCCCAAATGGCGGTTTTAGCTGCTTTTTGACTGCTTACCTAATGATAGGGACTAGCTGTGAGAGTGCCAATCAATGTGCATTCAAGGGTAAGGGTCACCTATATCTGAACCATGTGTGTTATTTTCTCCACCTCACCTCCCTGTGTTCTGAGTGAGCTCAGGCATCTGAGGGAACAGTCTGGACTGCACTAACATTAAAATGATAGTTTGTCCCCCCTAATTGTCATAAAATAATTGCCTTTACAAATATTAATCTCTCAGGACTCTGCAGCCAGACCACATCTGCAAATGCTGACTATTCCAACCGCTGATGATATGATCTTGGGCAAGGTATTTAATTCACTGCCTTTCAATTATTTCGTCTCCAAAGTGAAAACAATAGTACTATCTCCCTTAGAGTGTTGCAACATTGCAATGTAAATATGAGTTGATACATACATTTAGAATAATGTGTAGTATTAATAATTACTTAAAAATATTAGATACTATAATCGTAGTGATTATTAATAATACATTTATAATTCCAGTTCATTTATGCTGCTCTGTAGTCAACTAAGACGTCAGTTAGAAAGTTGTCAACTCAGTAGTCAGTTAGAAAGCAAAGAACCAAGGGCAATTAAAAGAAATGAAAACAACTTTGCTACTTCTTATATGCAAAACACTACAAAAACTGTTCATAGTATATATTTTTTAAATGTTTTTCAAAAGAGCATGAGTACCAAAAATAGCTAATAGAAGGAAAGGGAGAGAAGACAAACTTGGGTTACACTGTATTTCTTTTAAAATCTGTGAGAAATGTTTAAAATCTTTAAAGAAATTATATATAAGAAATCTTATATATATCTTATATAAAGAAATCATATAAATATATGCATATACTGAATATACGTGGGTTATTAATATACACTGTATAATGGATATATTATGTATACAGAGGTATACATATAACATGAAATATATATAGAATATATGCAATTGTCTAATACATTTGTATATAGACATATATATTATATATAAATGTTTGTAATTACTATTATTGCTTATTATTTTTACTAATGTTGCTACTTTACAACCATACATAGAACTCTGAAACCAGTACTACTGGAAAACACCAATTCTAAGGCAATAAATTCCACAGTTGGAGGAATGGGAAAAGGCCAGCCCAGTATAAGCTTTTTCTGAAATTTTCCCATATGTTCATTTGGAAGAAGTTCATATTGTGTCGTCTCTTGCCTATTTATCAATGTTCAAATTCTTAATAGTGGCTCTCATATTTTTTTACTGTAATCAGAAAGATGTTACTCATGTTTTATGATCCTTTTAATGTACTATTGAATTAAGTTGCTAATATTTTGTTGAGAGATTTTGCATCCATGTTCATCAGGAATATTGGACTGTAATTTTATCTGCTTGTGATGTCCCTCTGGTATTGATATCAGGTTGATACTCGCTTCATAAAAAGAGTTTGGGATGCAAGGATGGTTCAATATATGCAAATCAATCAATGTGGTGCACCTCATTAACAGAATGAAGGAGAAAAATCACATGATCATCTCAGTAGATGCAGAAAAAAGCACTTGACAAAATTGTATATAATTACCATTATTATTATGACTCTTCTATATATGTAACATATACACCGTACCATAAGTGTCAACATCACCAAGCATATTGCACGATTTTGGGTTTCAACCATATTCCAGGTTTTTCATGGGCTGAATATCTGATCAAAATACCCCTGTTATGCCTTGAATCTTCTTTACTCTCTTCCTAAAATCCCTAATTTTTCAAGATCTAATCTTAAACTGTTCTAGTCACTATGTTACAAGAGATGAAACAATGGAAACCGGGATGCCTATGTTTCAATTCTGGTTCTTCCTTTTACTCTGTGTGTAATTTCTAAAATTTTATTTCCTTCAGCTTTTCTTTATTCAATGATCACAGATTACTATATGCCAATGCTTGGCTATCTGCTGACCACCCAGAGGTTATGTGGTAAACAAAAGACATATTGTATCTACACTTAAGGAGTCTGGAATCTAATGATGAAGCCAGCTGTTAATACACAGATAATTAAAATTAAAGAATTCTAATTTGCTAAGTTCTATAAAGGAACAATGGAAGTTGCTACAAGAGGATATAATAAGCAAGTGTAGCTGAGAGAACCAGAAGAAGGAGTAGCAATAGACGAGGATGGGAACGCACCCAGAGGCCAGACCATGCCATTCAGCCTGGGTTGCAGATTTGGAATTTAATCTAAATCCACTTAGAAGCTACAGAAGGATTCTAAACCCCAGAATGATGAGACCAGATTTCTGTTTATAAAGGATCAATCTGGCAGCCGGATTGGGAGGAGTTTAGATGGCGCCAGAAAGAGAGGTGGGTACCAATTAGGAAGCTACTGCAGTGTTTAAGGTGAGAGACGATGGCAAAATAAATTAGGGAGGAGAGAGGTGGAACGAAGAGAACAAGACAGATGTGAGCTACACTTTAGATGAGCAGCTGACAGGACTCACTAACAGACTGGGATGAGGGAGAGGTGAGCGTGAAAGGGGTGTCAAGAATGATTCTCAGGTGTCTTGCTTCAACACTTGAGCGCATGGAGGTGTAATTATTGAAAACAGGACTCTGCAGGGAAACCAGAGACAAGTCAATGGGAGGAGAGAGGCTTAGAGCTCAATTTTGTACCGGTTAATTTTTGAGGAGCCAGCAAAGCCTCCAAACATATATATTAAATGTATGTTACCTACAGGAGTCTGATGCACAGAAGAGAGGTTTCAGTTAGAAATATCAACGTCTATATCGTCAACAGCGTCCTCATTTGAAAATGAGGGTGGCACTGTGTGTGACAAAAAACATGAACATGGCTTTATTCCCGTCATGTTGAAAATGGACCTGAGGATACGGGGAGGGGGAAGGGTAAGCTGGGACGAAGTGAGAGAGTGGCATGGACATATATACACTAACAAACATAAAATAGATAGCTAGTGGGAAGCAGCCGCATAGCACAGGGAGATCAGCTCGGTGCTTTGTGACCACCTAGAGGGGTGGGATAGGGAGGGTGGGAGGGAGGGAGATGCAAGAGGGAAGAGATATGGGAACATATGTATATATATAACTGATTCACTTTGTTATAAAGCAGAAACTAACACACTATTGTAAAGCAATTATACTCCAATAAAGATGTTAAAAAAAAAAAAAAAGATAGAAAGCATTGACTGAAAAAAGATTTAGGTTACAAAGCAGTATGTAAAATATAATCTAATTTATTATGTAGTTAATAATTATAAAGATTTCGAATATGAAAAAAAAAAAAACCAAAACATGAACATGTACAAAATGCCAGGCACAAAACACTGGGCACAGTCAGAGGATGTGTGAGCCTAATGATATTCCTGCACCTTCAAAAATATACATGTGTATACATGCATACATACACACATATGTAATGTTCAACGTATATTTAATAGGGGCAGAAAGAAAAATATTTCCCTTAATAAAAGTTGTATGCATTGTTCTTTATATCCAAAATAAGAAATGTACTGAACAAATAATATCTATATTATGTGAAAAGACATTAACTTTTTGGAATTATCTTTCCTGTAACAGCTTTCCCATCACTTGTAACTGGATAAGCTCGTCACTCAGTCTCACTCAGTAGAGAGGTAACTTCCAGAGGTATCAGTCAAATCCTGTAGCTGCACATGACAGAATTTCTGTTTCACAGGAACAAAAACACAGTTCCTCACCCAACTGGCTTCCAGTTACAGAATTTTGAAAGTAATTATCTGACACAGCAGAAGCCAAACAGCGCTCTATTTTTATTTTCCATTTCAAACTCTGAATGTGAATCAGATTCTCACCAGAAATGTGACAGAAACAGGAGGAAAAGAAATAGATTTACTTATTCATTTACCGCTGCTGAAGCAGAGTCAATACTCTGAAAAATTCAGCAAGACGTTCTCCACTTTTCCACAGCTCTTGTTCCATCACTTCATTTCGTGGTGTTCTACATCAGACTACTTTTACAGGAACATTAAGGAATTTAAATGTATATATTTCTTTTTAACCACATATGACAGGTAAACAGTAAAATGTCAGGTGTTATTTGGTTTCTAAATTTTAGTCAGTGGGACCTAAAGATAGTTTTCTGTCACAGGCTTTTAATTTATTTATTTTTTTAGAAATGCAATGCACCATTTATTTATTTATTGTGTTTGTTTATTTATTTATTTTTCATTTCTGGCCACACAGCATGCAGGATCTTAGTTCTCCCACCAGGGATCAAACCCATGCCCCCTGCAGTGGAAGCACGGAGTCTTAAGGACTGGACCACCAGGGAAGTCTCTGTCACAGGCTTTTTAGAAGTATTGTCACTTCACTGAGAGAAGCAAGCTGGGGCACAAGTGCACAATAAAGTACAACTGTATTTGTTATATATCTACAAAAAATTATGACAACAGACATTAGCATATAGGCTTACATGTAACATGCAAAAACTATACTTTATGTGAACAAATCATTTTTACACTTTTATAAAGGTGAACCAGTTATGGTAGAAATTTTACTTCTCCTTCAAGAGAAAGACATCTAGACATCTATGCACAGAGGCACTCTTGAATATAACAGATTATAAGCCTGATTCGTGCATTTTATTTCCCTGCTGTTTTGACAAACTTTATAGCATGGCATTCAGAACAATGAAACCATCTGATTAGCCTAGAGTGTGGCTTGGGCAATGAATAAATGATACTTACTGGGGCTTCCCTGGTGGCGCAGTGGTTGAGAATCTGCCTGCCAATGCAGGGGACGCGGGTTCGAGCCCTGGTCTGGGAGGATCCCACATGCCGCGGAGCAACTGGGCCCGTGAGCCACAACTGCTGAGCCTGCGCTCCGCAACAAGAGAGGCCGCGATAGTGAGAGGCCCGCGCACCGCGATGAAGAGTGGCCCCCGCTCGCCGCAACTAGAGGAAGCCCTCGCACGGAAACGAAGACCCAACACAGCCATAAATTAATTAATTAATTAATTAAAAAATAAAAAAAGAAAAACATTTAAATAACCAAAAACTCTTTAAAACAAAAATAATAATACTATACTTCTGCAACAACTACTGCTACTACTCCATTTGCTATGAAAGAAAATCCCATGATTCTATATTTTTTCACCAATATTCCCACTCATATTTTGCTGGTTTCTTCTACAGACAAACCATATAACTTGGATAAAGTAGTCAGCATTCAAATAGTGACCTGCGGCTGTTATTTGTGGTAAATAGATTGAACTTGTTACCTACCTTGAGCCTACTCTAAACTAGTCACTGGTTATTGACATTGTACTAATTTCAAGATATGTAATGTAAGTAAATTATTAAATGAGTTTTATGTAACTGGGTGTAATGTGTTAGGGGTGTTTTAAGTCATTTAGCTAGTATAATTGGGACTGTGTCAAAAATGAGTATTTACTGCCCCAGAGCTAAAGTGATCATAAAATTTATCATCAAATGTTCTCTATATTTTATTTTGGGAAAGCAGTGTGTAAACCAAGTACAAACCAGGCCCAATGGGGAAAAATAGAAGCATGGTTGACTTAGAACAATCCTAGAATAAAATCTTAGCTGCTGTTACCCTGTTACATTCATTGTGGATTTTTCTGGTATCAGCAACAGGAAAAAAAAGAATTTTATGCGTGAAAGTTAAGGTTAGGAGGACAAGAGAACAGACATAATTTGTCTGTAATTCAGCCATAGAAAAGAGAGGGTGAGGAAAACAAATAAAAAACAGGGTCTTGGTGCTGTATTCTGGAGCGTTGGGATACAGTCTGAGGGAGAGGGTTATAGAAGAAGGCTTGATAAACCTGCTCTGGCTTGGATGTATTCTGGAAGAAGGGAAAGCTTCATTGCAATACAGGTTTTGGGAGAAGGACTAGCCATACCTCTGCATACATGGAAAGCCATCACCTAAATAGGAAATGATAAGTTTGGTAATAAATTATTCCCTGTCTTAAATTAGTTCCCAGACACTACAACTGGAAAAGTGATCCAGATTCAAACATGTATCTTCTTGAAAAACATTTGAATATTTATGTATAAAAGAACAAACTATTCTTTCTCAAAATCATTACCAAGATTCAGCCACAACCCGATGGACTCGGGTTTTTTTGAAATAGTGCTGTAAATAGCATTACGTTATGAAATAGGACTCACTATAATTAAACCAGATTTAATAGCATATGTTAATGGCATTTATTGTTAAAAAAGCATGCATGAAACACACTGATAGAACAAGATAAATTGATAATAGGGTATTCACACTGGTAAATAAGGTAATTCAATGTATAAAATATGTGTTAGACTTCTAGTTCAGAAAAGATGGTGTAGACCCAATTTTCCCATTCCTTCCTCATAAGCACAATTATAGACCCTGAAAATGGCACTGGGGACAATCATCAGGGAATCTGAAAGGTGGAAAGAAGGAGAGCTTGTCTGTAACCCTAGGTCTGGAGGAACAGGACAGCAGCATGGGAAAGCCATCCAGACCTGGTTTTCTGTGACTCCCAACCCTGAGAAAAGAAGCTACCTGAGTAGGCCCATTTCTTCCCTGGATCAAACAGAATTCCCTCTGACCACATCAGGTAAGCAGACAACACCGATAAGGGGGATTGCTTGGGAGCCCCATCAAGAATAAATAGCCAGTGGAAGCACTCTGCTTCCTCATAAAATGTGAGACTCCCCTTTTTCTACCAAGAGCTACTGAGACAGGGGGTAGAGTTGCTGGAGAGACCCAATACTAGCTGATCTGGCCCCAGAAACATCTTTGACTTCATGGTCGCAATATTCTCCATCCCTGTCCAAGGATGCAAAAGAAGCCGAAGGTCACTGGTAGGGGAATTCCACCACACCACTCCACTACCAAGAGACACTTAGCAGACTGGCCTTGGGAAAACTCATTTGGTCCTTGCAAGAGCACCATTTAGGATAATGGGGGACTCCAGTGACTTTAGATGAACCAAGCAGACCAAAATATTACCACAAAGACACTGAATATTTACGGCCATTTGAACCACAGTCCATAAAAGTAACCCAAGATCCACATGCTAAACTTAAACTGGGCGGCTGCCTGTTAAAATAGAACATTTAAACAGAACTCAGAGTCTCCTATAATTATAGGAAAAAAATGTCTAGGAAATAATAAAAACTCACCCATTATACCAAGAACCAAGAAAATCACAACCTGAATAATGAAAGACAATCACCTGATGCCAACACCAAGATGAAGCAGTTGTTGGAATTATCTGACAAGGATTTTAAAGTAGCTTTTATAAAAATCCTTCAATAACAAATTACAAATTATCTTGAAACAAATTAAAAAAGAAGAAAAACAGATAATCTCAGCAAAGAAAGAGAAGTTATTAAAAATGGCCAAATGGAATTTGTAGAAACAGAAAAAAAAAAAAATCACTGTATAGGCATAATAGTGGAGATGACAGTGGATAGAATCAATTAACCTGAGGACAGAATGAAACCCACTCAGTCTGAAAAATAGAGAGAAAATAGTCTGGAAAAAAAATAATAAACTGAGCCTCAGGGACCCAAGAGGCAATAACAAAAGATTTAACAGATATATTACTACAATTGTAAGAGGAGAGGTGCAAGGACTGAAGCTGGAAGGATTATGAAGAAATAATGACGGAAAACTTCCCAGATTTGGTTAAAAACACAACCAGCAGATCCAAGAAGCTGAGAAAGCTCCAAACAAGTTAAAGGCAAAGAAATCCACACTATGATTTATTATAATTAATCTTCTGAAAATGAAAGATAAAGTGTTAGAAGCAGCCAGAGAGAAATGATGCATTACCTTTAGAGAAAAAACAATTCAAATGACAGTGGATTTCTCCTATGAAATAAGGGAGACTAGAAGGAAGTGGTACACTATTTTGAAAGTTTGAAAGGAAAGCACGGTCAACTATGAATTCTATGTTGCAGAAATATCCTTCAAGAATGAAGGGAAGTAAAAACATTCTCAGATGAAGGAAAACAAAAAGAATCTGTTGACATTAGACCTAATCTTATAGATTGGCGAAAGAAAGTTTTCAAACAGAAAGGAAATAACAGATTAAGTAATTGTGAAGCATCAGGAAGGCAGAGTAATAAGGGGAAAAAAAGAGAAATACAAATAAATACAATAGGTTCTCCTCTCCTTGTGAATTTTTAAAATCATATTTACATATTGAAACAAAAATTATAACATCATCTGATATCCAAGAATATAATATTTGAAAGTAAGGAAAATAAAGGGACCAAAATGAAAAGGAGGTTGCTGCATTCACTCAAAATGGTAAAACGTTGACATTAGTAGACTCTCATAAGCCACATATTTTATATATATATATATATATGGTAACAACTAGATCAACTACAGTAGAAACTATACAAAGAGATACACACAAAAACACTACAAATAAATTGACAGACTCCTAAATAATGTTCATGGAACCCACATAGTGGCATGTAAAAAGAAACAGACAAATGAGAACCAGAGAAAACAGATAGAAAATGTATAAGAAAACTGAACTCTTATTGATTAACATATCAATAATTACCTTAGATGAAAATGTCTTAAATATAATAATGATAATATAGAGAAAGCAGACTGAACAATGGAACAAAATCCAACTATATGCTGCTTACAAAAATCTCAATTCAAATTAAATGACATAGGTAGATGTTGAACATAAAAGAATGGAGAAGAGATAGCATGGAAATATTATTTTATTAAAAAAAAACTAGTGGTTATCTTAGTATCTGACAAAATAGACTTTGTAGCAAAGAAAAGTACAAGAGACAAAAATAATGATAAAAGGACCATCAGGAAGACATTACATTCTCAATATGGATGCACAAGAGAGATCCAAAAATACATGAAACAAAAGCTGATAGAGTTGAAACTTCAACACCCCCTTCTCATCAACTGATAGAAATACAGACAGAAAATGAGCAAGGATACATATGTGAACTATAGGAAAAACCAAAAGGATCTGATTGGCATATATTAAACACTCTTTTAAAATAACAGCATAATATACATTTTTTTTCAAGTACCCATGGAACATTCACCAAGATAGACCATATCATGGGCCACAAAACAAAACTCAAAAAATTTAAAAACATATTGAAATTACACAGAATGTGTTATCTGATTTTAATGGAATCAAACTGAAAATGAACAACAGAAAAAAAACAGAAAAATCTCTAAATACATGGAGATTTTAAAAGACATTTACAAATTATTTCCTTTGAGGAAGTCTCAAAGGAAATAAGAAATATTTATAACTAAATGAAAACAAAATACACCATATCAAAATATGTGGAACGCAACTGAAGTGGTGCTAGGAAGGAAATTTATAGCTATATGCTTACATTAGAAATGAGATAAGGTCTCATATCGATAACTTAAGTTTCTACTTCAAGACCTAGGGAAAAAAATGAAACATAAATTCAAGTAAACAGAAGGAAGGAAACAACAAAGATAAGAGCAGAAGTCAATAAAACTGAAGACAAGAAAAAAATAGAAAAATTGATGAAACAAATTCTGATTCTTCAAGAAATCAATTAAACTGATAAACCTCTAGGAAGACTGAAAAATATTTTTTTAAAAAAAGCAGGAAGACAAAAATCACTAATTCAGTGCCAAAGATGGGATAACATTACAGATACTGCAGCCTTTAAAAAGATAATAAGGGGATACTATGAAAAACTTTATGCTCATATATTTGAAAACTTAAAAGAAATGGATCAATTCCTTGAAAACCACAAACTACCACAGTGAAAAAGATTATCTGAATTGTCTATGACCATCAGAGAAATTGTATACACGATTAAAAGCTCCCAGACAGTAGCGTTATGTTGGAAGTCTAGTTTTCACTGGGTAATTCTACCAAATATTTAATATCAATATTAATCTCAATGTTACAAAATATCTTTCAGAAAACATAAGAAGAGGGAACATTTTCTAATTAATTTAACAAGGCAATATTGCCCTGATACCAAAACAAAAGTCAATACGAAAACAACCTATTAGTATCTCTCATGAAATTGAATGCAATGGTCCTCAAAAAATTCTTAATAAATTTATCCATCAATGTATAAAAGATGAAGTGGGATTCAGTCCAGGTATGCAAGGCTGGTTCAACTTTTGAAAATCAATAAATGCAGACCACCATGTCAATAAGATAAGGAAGGAAAAAACATACTAATCAATGCAGAAAAGCATCTGGCAAACTCCATCTGTTCATGATAAAAACTCTCAGCAAGTTAGGAATACAGAAGAATTAACTCAACTTGATAAACAGCATCTATATAATAAACCTACAATTAACATCATATTCATATCATGAATACTTTTCCACTAAGATAAGAACATGGCAAAAACGCCATCTCTTATCACTCTAATTCAGCATAGTACTTAAGTGCTAGCCAGTGAAGCACTAAGGCAAGAAAAGGAAATAAAAATGCACACATCAAGGAGTAGAATCAAAAGTCTCCCTGTTTGTAGAGGACATCATTATTTATGTAGAAAATGTATCAAACAAACAAATGCAAGAAAAAAAATCTCCTAGAATAAATGAGTTTAGCAAGTTTGCAGGCTAGAAGATGAACAAACACAAATCAATAGGAACAATGAACATGCAGAAACTAAAATTAAAACACAATACCATTTATAATCACTCCAAAGAAAATCATAAATTTCATAAATTGCACAGTGATAAAATATGCACAAAGTATTTTATGTACCATATGCTGAAAATTGCAAAATGCTGATGATAGATATCAAAGACTAAATGAAGATATCATGTTCACAAATTGGAATACTTAACATAGTAAAATGTCAATTCTTCCCAAATTCATCTATAGGTTTAATATAATGCATACCAAAATTCCAGCAAGATCTTGTATAGACATAAACAAACTTATTCCAAAATTTCTACGGGAAGACACAGGCTCTTAACTAGTTAAAACAATCTTGACAAAGAAGAAACCTTGCTATCTTTGATATCAATGCTGGCCATATACCTACAGTAATCAAGAAGATATGCTATTGGTTGAGAAAGAGACATGTAGATCAATGGAACAGAAAAGATGAGCCAGAGATTGACTGACACAAATATGCTCAACTGAATTTTAACAAAGGTGCAAAACCAATTCAAAGAGGGAAGGATAGTCTTTTTAATAAATTGTGCTGGATCAACTGGATATCTACAGGCAAACAACAAAAAACAACCTTGCCCTAAACCTCACATTGTATACAAAGTTATCTCATATTACACTGTAGACATATATGTAAAACCTAAAACTATACAACTTGTGGGGGGAAAAGAGGAGAAAATTTTGGCACATAGCACTAGGAAAAGAGTTCTTAGATTTGGCACCAAAGCAAGATGCATAAAAGAAAAATATTCATACATTGGACCTTGTTGAAATTAAAAACTTATTCTCTGTGAAAGCCTACGTGAAGAGAATTAAAAGATAATTTAGTTGCTCCCTAGAGACTGGGGAAAGGATTTGTAAACTACGTATCCAACAAACATTGTCTGGCATTTATAAAGAACTCTCATACTTAACAGTTAAAAAAAAAAACAAATAGAAAATGAGCAATGACCTGGACAGACATTTCACCAAAGACGCAGATGGAAAATAAGCATGTGGAAAGCTGTTAAATATCATTATCCACTAGGAAAAAGAAAATTAAAACCACATGAGATATCACTACTCATTTATCAAAATGTTAAAATAAAAAATAGCAACAACACTAAATGGTGAGGAAGATGTGAAGAACTGGATCACTCATACACTGCTGGCGAGGATATAAAATAACACAACCACTGAAGAATACAGTCCGGCAGTTCCTTAAAAAAGTAAGCATGCTACTACTATGCAATTCAGCAACTGCACATCCTGGCTTTTGTCCCAAAGAAATGAAAACTTATGTTCACACAAACAGCTAAAAACAAATGTTCATAGCAGATTTACTGTATAGCTCAAACTGGAATCAGCCCAGATGTCCCCCGACTGATGAATGGTTAACCAGTCGGTGGCACAGGTCTATCATGGAGTCCTATTCAGCAATAAAAGGGAAACATGCACCAAATTGAGTGAATCTCCAGACTTACATCAAACGAACAGCAGCCAGTCCCAAAAGGTTACATAGTGTATGTTGTATATTTCTATTTCTAGTTCTATAACATGTTTTAAATGGCAAAATTGTAGAGAAGAAAGAAGCTAATTTTTACTGTTTGTCAGGGGTTAAACATAGTTGGGGAGTGAGGGAGATGAGGTGGTAGCAGGAGTAAAATTGGTGTGGTTACAAAAGGCAACATGAGGGATCATGAGGTGTTGCAAGTGTTCAGTAGCGGAACTGTGCTGGTGGGGATACGTGAAGCTACGCAGACTAACATTTTTATAAAACTTACACACACACACACACACAACAGTATAAGGAGAGCTTGGGAAATCTGAATGAAATTGATGAATTGTATCAATGTCAGTATCCTGGCTGTGACAATATGCTCTAGTTTTGCAAAATATTACCATTAAGAGGAAGTGGGCAGACAGAATTTTCAAGAGATATCTCTCTGTATTATTTCTTACAAGTGCATGTGGACCTATAATTATCTCTTTAATTTTAAAATAGGTATACTTAGTTGGAAAAAACCCCAAATAATCCTGATGAGTTTCCAGAACTTTGGCAATACTCTTAATGGATAAGCATCTTTATTGTGTAATTGGGGTGGGAGCAGGCAGCATGAACAAAGTCTCTACTTACTACCATGAATAATTCTTCATCTTAAGTCTTATGCAAGTCTAGAAGAAATCTCTAAAGATCATCAAATTTGTCTCCATGCTTTTCTCAGAATTTTAAGTGTAAACTGTATCAGATGTTAAGAATCAATTTCTACTCATTCCAAAACTAATAGATAAATCTTAGGGTCTTTGATAGCTCTATTTCTGCTAATTCTTTAAGTACAGATGTTAATTAAATTCTGTAATTTGGATGTTCAGATAAATACGCTATAAAGCATACATTAAATGATAAACTATCATTAAAAGTTACGGAAAAGGGGAGTAGAATATAGAGTTATTACATAGTGTATGTAAACACAATTATTTGCTGATGTGAAAATGCATGATAATACCTTCACTGCTACATTACTGTCCCAGGGGATTTTTTTTCCCCTCTTGTCTAAGATCTAACACAACGGAAATCAATGAAGTCAATCAGTTAAAATTGGTGACTATTTAGTTGGCTTCGATAGCAATGCTGATATATGTATCTTTCACACATTTGTATAGCTCCAATATTTAGCACATGTAAAGTTTGCAAACCACCTATCATTTTCAAGGAACATTAAAGCACAGACAATACATATTTTGCTTCATGTGAGGTTTCCTGAGGTCTTTCTGCTCAAGCTGAGGGATTGAGAAAAAAACCATTTTATTTCTTCTTCTTGAAGTCTCATTAAACTATAAGAAGTATTTAAAATATATAAATACTTTGCAAATTAAAGATGGTAAGTTTTGCTCGCAACACAAAAGACATTTTAGTAAGTTCCTCAAAGATAAATTATAAATGAAACGATGATGACTAATATTGAAAGACAAAGGAAACTATATCCTTAAACACCTGTGGGAGAGCCCTGCCATGCAGGATTTTGCCTTGTCCTGCATATTGCCTGAAAAGCTTAGGAGTCAAAAATGCTAAGTATAATGGAGGGTAGGGGTGAGATGGAGTTCTAAAACATAAAGGTAAATGGAAAAATTATAGAAAAGTACTTGATGTCTCCAAGCAGAACAGTCAACGGCCAGCCATTAACCTCTCTGAACAAAAGTGCACATTCTTGGAAAAATTAAATGTAAAAAAATTTTAAGAAAAACTTAAGATGTCTGAGACAACTAACAAAAGGAGATGGTGATGAAATTAGCTCAAACTCTCATCATCTGTCTCAAGGTCTTTCTCATCATCTATCTCAAGGTCTTCTGTACAATGGTAGGGTTTTCTGTATCTCCATTCTAAAAGGTGTGAAGTAAATATAGCCTATCTATAGTTAACAAGAGTAGGAATAAACATGTCGGTATTTTACATATTTTAAGTAAAAAGACAACCAAGGGAAGAACTATATAATTAATGATAGATGACATGGAAGAAATGGGAAAAGAGGTAGGAATATTATAGTAGTAGATCCTCATATATTGATACTATAGCAGGAAATCAAGACAAAGTCTAGCCATGTTAAAATAAAAGAACTAAAATATTACAGATTGCTTTTTATCTGTAAGAAAAGCTGTGAGAAGGGAATGGAAGGGAAAAAGAGGAATATCAATTTTGTGATAACTTTTTGTACCATTTGCCTTTTTTCCCTATGTACATGTATTATATATCAGTACAAATAAAAATAAGCATATTAAAATAATAAAGGTGTTATGAAGACATATATGTAGAGAAAAAAATACTTGGGCTCATTTAATTCCTCTTTTTAAAAGAGGAATTATTCAAGACCATGAGAGTAAGCACATATATGTTACATTAAGCATTCATTTATAGATGTCAATTTCTAAAACAAAGTAGCAATTTACAACACAATTAAAGATTCTTGTCACTTTATTCAAGGTATCCTCATGTATCATTAGTAAAACGAACCTAAAGACCAGTAGTTCTGAAATATAATTTAGGATCATTTTGGTAGCTTGAAAAATACTGATGTCAGGGTTCTATTTTCAGATTTTCTGACTTAATTGATCGGATGTTCACCCTGGGCTTGAGGATTTTTAAAAACTTCCCATCTAATTCTAATATTCAAAGAAGGTTGAAAACTGTGGGTATCTACCTTATGAATATTTGTCTTCTAGTAAGATATACCAGATCAAAGCTTTGTTTTTAATACATTAACCCAAATGTAGGATTTTCTGTACCTTCATTCTTGTTATTTTAACATTTCCTTAGTGTCTGTAGACACTAAGGAAAGTGCAGCTGTAAAGCACAGAATAGAAATAACTTCTAGGCAAATTAAGAGCTCTCCAGAGAGAGTCTTTAGTCCCTCACAGCTGTACTGCACTGACGCTCCACCCACCCCAACATAAATATTTACTTAGTGTTATTTGTGCCGATAATCAATGTGTAATTAGATATTATTTTACCCTTCCTCATCTCAATGTTTATAAAAATAGTAATAAAACTAAAAACTCCCCATGGTCAATTTAATTCAATGGAACAATAATAACAGGGTTCAAAGAACAAGAATAACAATGGCAATGCCAGAAGAAGAAAAAAAAAAAAAAACGGCATGGGACCATAACATAGGTCATATTTAAGAGGGAAATGTAATTTCAAGTAAAATATCTATGTCTCTCTTATAGTATTTCCTTTCTGCTTAATGTCCTCCTATTTTAACTAAAAGTAGTTTCCATTGCTTTGAACACTATAGATATATTTAATACTTCTTACAATTTTGATATAACAATAGAAAGAACCCATGCATGCAAAGCAGCTAATGAACTGAACAAGCAATTACTGAGCATACAAGATGTTGTAGAACAAGTTTACGAATCATTACTTTTAGCTTTATACACACACACACACACAGATATATAAATATACATATATACAAACATACATATACAAAGCTGGTGGACATTGAAGTGAATTCAAAAAAGAAAGACTGATCTATAATTATTCGGAGTCTCTTTATTTTCAAATAGAATGAATGACATTTACTATATGTTGGTGACGCAATAGGTAAAATAAAATAATGAAATAAAACAAAAGTCAAATATAATGAGCTTTCCCACACAGTGTGCCAAATGTGTGTGTGCATGTGTGTATAAGTGTATCTTTTATGGAACCCCATCTTATTTTGCAAGCATTGATACCCCATTGTGAGACTTTGGTAGGAGACAGTTCTGCCTCAGTTATGTAAACTTCAGGAGCCAGACTGCATCTGCCCCACTTGGGCAGCCAGACCACTGACACGTGACTTAGGCTGAGGCAACATACGCTCTCTTGTCTGGAGCTTTGAAACGTGACCAAGTGACACAAAGACCAAAGGACAGATTTGATATTATTTGTAGTTGTGTTATCACGAACAGTAGCAGTGCATATTGAGGACAGAAGTGTCAATGGCAATCTTCTGACTCAACTGTCCCTGGCGTATCAACTTGGCTTCATTTATAGCCACTCAACTTCCCTTGGTTCCTGCTCTAATTCAACACTGACTCACTGGCCTTTCTGCCAGTTCTGTGATCTAGCCAATAATCATCTGGAAAGTTACTTTCACACTTAAGTTACTGAGTCACATTCTGTTGCAGTCGAGAAAATGATTTACTAAATCACGCCTTTGAGGGCAACACCCACTCACACCTCCACAGATACAAACGATTTGAACAATAAAAATGCCTGATGCCTGAAACCAAGGGGAAGAGAGCCAGGCTTGACCCTCCCAGTCTTCATAACCTTCTTTACATATTCGAATCAAGCTTTTAGATCCACAGTGTTTAATCTCATTCTGTCTGCCTATAATTGTATGTGACCTTCACAGACTCATACTTTTGTGTATATTATGCACATGGGGCTAGGTTTCCTATCTAATCGGTCTAAACCTGCATCGTCCAACATTTTAATCATAAATTGCAAGTAGCTATTTAAATTTAAATTAGTAAAACAAACATTCAGAACCTTAACTACAATAGCCACATCTGAAATGTTCAACAGTCACAGGTGGCTAGTAGCTACCATAATGGATAGTGAAGATATAAAACGGGACTATAATTGCAGAAAGTTCTGCTGGACAGCTCCGGTCTAAACACATTATGATAATTCAACTTTCCCCATGGTTAAATCAGAAATTCAGACTTAAGTTATTCAGCACAGGTTGACTGCCATTAATTCAGTATGTGCTTGAACAGTAGTCCAATAAGGCTCAAAGAAATTATGCCTTCTCCATAAAATGAATTTATCTTATTTTATATATATATACACATATATATATATTTGTTAACTAATGTAGATTTGTTTCAACAATAGGACTCTGATTCATAGAGAAAGTAGTACCTAGAAATGGGAGGCTTTAAAAGACAGAACCTAAAATGTGGATCTGAAAAATATTTGGGCACTTCAACTCACTCTCTATCTAGCTGCAAGCAAGGAAATCCTTTCTATAACAAAGCATAGAAACTGATTGAACTGTTGCCTGCCAATTTTGGGACTCGGGCTTCACATACTTTCTGAGTGTGCAGCTGTAGGGGATTGGCTAGAATCCTAATCGCATCATTTGTATCTCTGATTCTGCCTTTGCCTGGAATCTGTCCTACTCTTCAGGTATGCAAGCTGGCAAATCAATTCCCATATTAAACTAGTTCCAGATAGTTTCCTTCAACAGCCAGCAGGGTATTACTAACCAACACAGACATGTCAATCACTAAGGCAGATGAGAAGAGTTCAGGATGAGTAGCATTTTGAGGAATACCTAAATTTTTAGATGCTATGGATTGGTAATGGCTAGAGGGCACCAACTAGATGTTCTGAAGAAGATGAATAGCTCTATTACGAATAAGTAAAGACTACATGGATTCATGTTAATTTACCGCCTCCTTCTCTATCACTACTGGATCTTCTTGAATATGGGCCAGCCTCCTGTAAATAATAAGGCTCTTCAGAGAAAATAACTTCCTGGGTAAAAAATTAGCTGTGGAAATACAATTCTCATTTTTTAAATATTTTACTGTTACTCATTTTTTAAAGCCACTTTATTGACGTATGATTAAACCCAAAGACTATACATATTTATACATGCGTACTCCTTGAGGAGTTTGAAAATAAGTATACATCCATGAAACCATCACCACAATCTATGCCACAAACATATCCATCACCACTAAAAGGTTCCTCCTGCCCTCTTTTGTTGTTGTTATTATTATTTGTGATAAGAACAGCATAAATTCTACCCTCTTAGCAATCTTGTAAGTATACAATACAGTGCTATTTTATTCTCACTCATGCTTCAGATTTCGTCAATCGCTTGCTCCTTCTTGAGATTTTTCTCCCTATTTATCGACTCTGATTCCATTTCTGTTCCATTGTTTCTAAGTCCTCTTGAATTTTATTTGCAAACTTTAGACCAAGTTTTCTCTTTTCCCTTATAACATTTTGTTCCACAGAATTCCATTCTGAGCCAGAAGTCCATGTATGTTTCCCTAAATTTTGATGCAGGGCTTCAATCACCACTTAAACCCCAGTATCTCCCATTTCTACCCTTTAGCCTGCATCCTTCTTCCAGTGTTCTGCATCTCTCCATACCTGCCCACCTGCATGCCCATGAAGCACCTGGGACATAGACTATCCAAACCTAGCTCCATCACCGTCACTCCCAGACGTGATCCTCCTCCTTTATTCTTTAGCTGTCGCCCCCCAATTTAAGGAGGTGCCTGCCCAACATCTTCAAACAGCCCTGCATCCCCCTTTCTCACTCTCAACAGATGCAAAGTCTTGTCAATTCTACATCCTAAAATAAAAAAGTTTTAATCTATTTACTCTCTCCAATTATTCTGCAATTACCAGATGCAAGTCTAGATTTGTGCAATGGTAAAGCATCCTCTCTGCCTTCAAACTTGTTCTGTATGTCTCATGTCACTTCACACTTGAAAATCCTTCAATTCATTCCCAAACACTTGGAGATAAACTATATTCTCCTTTGAATCTCCAACCAGCACTGGCCCTCGGTGGCCTGTCATGCTGTCTAGCTTCAGCTCCACTTCCATTTCTCAACATGTGATCTGTGCTCCAACTGCTGTACTTGTATATCCTTAATTTCTACTTATATACTTTTGATATGTCATTCCTAAAATTCCAGTGCAGGTCTCTCTTAACCAATATACTTTACCTGTCCCATTTTCTATTGATGGCAAAATATTAGTCCAAATTCTTCCTCTTCTGAGGAGCCTTCCCTAAATGGAGCTAAGTCAAGTATATTACTCCTCCCCTTGCACCATCATCCCCTATGTTTAGCACCTCTACTGCACCACTAGTACTGTGATGCTATCATTTGTTCCTGAAATCACCTCTTCTTGCCTTCATTTCATTAATTATTGAGACTGTATTTTTCATTAGTGTAATCTCCACATTTAGCACAGTGTATGGCATGCTGTTAGTTTTTTAACAGTTGAATTTACGTTGAAGCAGTAACTTTCAAAGTGAAATAGGATTCTTGCAATCATCTCATTCATTCACTTCTTTAATGTGCATAATAAAACTTTGTTCTGAAAGTTTGGATTTACCCAGGTCAAAAAATTACATAGTAGAAAAATCAAGGCTACCTGTCCAATGTTCCTTCCGCTACTTCTTGCTACTTGTGTCAAGTGTTGCCCTGGGTCGATAATACGTTATACGGTCCATAAATATAGTATCCCTTAAATCATTATGGAAAAGTAAATAAGCAAACTATGCTTTATTGCCCCCTTTTTTATGCTATATTAGCTCCTTTACAGAAACCTACCTTTGATTTTCCTGAAATTCTTTTTCCCTGCAATTCTGTTGCTTATATAGAAGAGCGATTGCTTAGCAACAAATATATTGATGCCACATCCTTTTCTTCTTAAAGTCAACAATGTCTTCACATTTCTCTAAATATGAAGCCCACAGTTCTTTATTCCAGAGACCCTGTAACATCTATGTCCTATTGTGTCTAGCCTCATCTCTCTCTTCTCTACTGCTCATTCCCTAAATTGGAGTTACCCGGTCTTTCTTTGACCCTCAAATACACAAACTCCTTCCCATCTCAGGATCTTTATATGTGTTACTCCTTCATAATGGACACTCCCCCATTCTCAAACGTCATACACAAGCATAGCATCAATTTGGTGTGATTAGCTCCTATTCATTTTTCGATCCTGGTCTGTTCTTCCTCAGAGAGTTCTTCCCTCAACCCCAATCTAAGTTTAACGCTACACTCAAGTACAACATACTTTCAAAATCCTCATCACAGTTTATAGTTGAATATTTGTATGAATGTTGGCTTAATGTCAGTGTCTCCCAAGATACCTGCTTCATTAACCACTATATACACAATGCCTTGTAGAGTGACCAGAACTGAGGAGGTATTCAATAAATTATAAATGAATGAATATGACCTAGTCTTCAACCTTTGTCAAAATAAACTCAGCTGACAAATATCATATGATATTGCTTATATGAGGAATCTACAAAAAGGGTACAAATGAACTTATCTACAATACAGAAATAGAGTTACAGATGTAGAAAACAAACTTATGGTTACCAAGGGGTAAGGGGGGGAGGGATTAATTGGGAGATTGGGATTGACATATACACACTGCTATATATAAAACAGATAACTAATAAGGACCTACTGTATAGCACAGGGAACTCTACTCAATACTCCGTAATGGCCTATGTGGGAAAAGAATCTAAAAAAAGAGTGGATATATGTATACGTATAACTGATTCACTTTGCTGTACACTTGAAACTGACACAATATTGTAAATCAACTATACTCCAATAAAAATTTGAAAAAATAAATAAATAAACTGAAATCAAGCTATGGTTCCAAACAAAGCAAACCAAAGAGAAGACTATATTAAGTTAGTATATTTTAATTTTTTTATATTTTATATTATTTTATTTTTTAGTATAGAATAGGATTTCACACCATATACCATTCTAATGTCTATAAATATACTGACAAATAAACCATATACAGGGACTTCCCTGGTGGTCCAGTGGTTAAGAAGTCGCCTTCCAATGCAGGGTACGTGGGTTCGATCCCTGGTCAGGGAACTAAGATCTCACATGCAGCAGGGCAACTAAGCCCGCGTGCCACAACTACTTAGCCTGCACACTTTGGAGCCCGTGCGCCACAACTAGAGAGAAGCTCGTGTGCCGCAACAAAGAGCCTGCACGCTGCAACAAAAGATCCCACATGCCACAATTAAGACCTGACGCAGCCAAATAAATAAATAAATAAATAATAAAAAATAAAAGCAGAGATGGCTAAAACATTAAAAAATATATATATAGGAAACATAAATAATCCTAGAGCAAAGAAATTCATTATATTTCACTCTGTGATTCTTGTAACAAATGCCTGGTATTTTCTTTATGAAATTCAAAAAAAGTAAAAACTAGATGTATTCGAAGACTGTCTAGGCTCAACTTCAAACTAAATGCTTTTGTTATGTGAGGTCTGGTGCAATTAAATGTTCAAATATTCAATGGATAAAAATCAATAAAATAATGAAACATTTCCTGCGAATAATCTAATACCTATGTTGAAACTATTCATTTCCTTAGGGCCAATACATGTTGAAGTAAATCAGTCCACAATTAGTTATGAAGTGCAATATGATTTCTGGAATGCATATTTCTACTCTTTCACATTTTGGGAGTATTTGGATTTTCATTTCTACTTCTGCATGAAAATAGTGAATCATGGTAAAAGAATATTATTATTTATATAGAGAGAAATATTAAAAAGATTACCTAATCCAAAGCTTGTTTTTGTGTAAAGAAAAACCTGAGGTAATATATGACAATAAAAATGGCAGACAAAGCTAATAAAGATGTCTCTTACTATAAACAATTATAAATTTAAAGTACACTATAACTGAGATAGAAACAGAGAAAGGTAATTCACTGGAGAAAGGAAGGAAGAGAAGATTTTTACCGGGAAAGTCATTTGCAACTGGCAGATAGTCAGATGCCTTTGGGGGAAATTAAGTTGGATACAGGCCATGAGCATGAAGATTTGGTTTTACATCTCCTAAAGATTAGAAACTATGACTTGCAGTCCCTCAAGGTATAAAATTAGAAAGGAGATATCTGAACAAAGCAAGACTACTTGAAAACAATCTCCATGAAATGAAAATTAGACTATTTACCCACTAGCTTAAAAAAATAGCAAGGAAGCTTGTGGTCTGTTAAGAGCTCTTGGTAGAAAAAAGTTTCCTGTGATAAATTGAAACCCAAACTTGCAGCCCAGAAGAAAGGTATACAAGATTTATTTTTGTATTGCTAGTGTTCTTTTGTTGTTGTTTTCATTAAATGTATGAATAAGAATCAATAGTTAAAAATTAAAAATTAATATATATTTAACTGAATCACTTTGCTGTAAACCTGAAAATAATACAATGTTGTAAATCAACTATACTTCAACTAACAAAAAGAAAAAAAGAAAAAAATGTTAAATAAAAATAAAATTTATTCAGATTTATGAAACCAATTTGTTGTCAGGAAACAAAAAAATAAGTGACTCTCTATGGATATTCCTCAAGCTATATTTTAGAGAAATCCCATCAAAATCCTCATTCCCACTTAACACACACTATCGAAGACAAGTGAATATAAAATTTTAAAAGGCATACCAGGATCAAATCTCCATGACTGTGGATAGACAAAAGAAATATGCAAATTAATCAAGCACAAAAAGAATAATAAAATTTGAACGAGATTTTGAAATAGATGGCTTGCAATAATTAAAGTCATAAGAGAAGAAATAGAGGTCAAAATGAAAGGAGAGGTCGCATATAAAAAGGAGAAAAGGAACCAGAAAGAACTAAAAATTTAAAAATATATTCAAGGTAATATTTGTGTTTAAGTCAAAGAATATACTAACTCTTCAACTTAGTTGAAGAGAGGATTAGAATGCTAGAAATGAATCTGAGAGAAATTATATCAAATAGAAGTTTTAGAATGAAACAATAAATGAGGAAGAAGAAAATTCAAAAAAATAATAAGATGGGATGCTATATTTCTGTAAAGTACAAAAATCCTAATAATTAAACAGAAAATACTGATTTCAGTCTGTTATGGACTGAATTTTGTACCAACAAAATTCACATGTTGAAATTCTAACCCCAGTACCTTATTTGGAGATAGGATCTTTATAGAGGACTGATGTCCTAATGAAAAAAGGAAATTTGGACACAGATACCCATATAGTGAGAACACCATGTGAACATGAAGACAGCAATCTACAAGCCAAGGAGAGAGGCTTGGAAAAGATCCTTCCCTCAGAAACTACAGAAGCAACCAACCTTGCCAACATCTTGATTTGACGCCCAGCCTCCAGAACTGAGACAATAAATTTCTGTTGTTTAACCACTCAGTTTATAGTATTTTGCTATGGAAGCTCTGGCTAATTAATACATAGACCAGTAAAAATAGAGAGTCCTCTCTCCTCATAAAAAAAAAACTTCAGCGCCTAAGCACATTAGTAAGTCTACAGACAACAAAAGACATAGAGATAATCCTGAAATCAACCTAAGAGAAAGGGATGAAATTTAAAATGGAATTTCAGCAGATTTCTCATTAGCAAACATAGGGTCCAATATAAAATATATCTTCAATAAAATGATAATGAAAAAACTCAACCTAGAATCCTATACACAAGAAACAATCCTTCAAATAAAGAAAGAAAGGAAGCTTTTACTGCTTTCAGGCTAAATAGAAAAATAAATAAATAAGTAAAGGCCATATATAGGCAATAAGTAAATCAAACCAGGAGAAAGAACAGTGGTAGACCCAGTAACAAACAAAGATACTGGTAAAGTTGGGTAAATCTAAGCAAGACAATGTTTAAATGACTTTAATAATAATTAAAGAAATCTGGAAATGTCTTTTAAAAAATGAGAAAAGAAGATGCTAGACAAATATAATATGAAAAAGGAGAAAGTGATTAGTGTTTAAACATCCTAAGATATTCATATTGTTTAGGGTAACTGTACTGGTATCAAATTTAAGCTTTCTAAAGTACCTGTTAAAAAGAAGTCGGCTCATGTTTCAGCAAGAAGTAAACTGAACCCAAGAAGTTTGATATAGAAGCAAAGGCGAGTAAAAAAGTTGTAAAACATGTTAAACATATAAATAAGTATATACTTTATACATTAATACTAACAACAATAACAATAAGAAGAAGAATGAGTGATTGGGTGGCTTAAAAACAGTTTGGCTAGTAGGCATGTAAAAAGTAGAAAACACAATAATGTAATCAAAATGTGGTCATTCTACGTCATTGTATAGGAGGTTGATAGAGACACTAAGTTTTGACGTGAAGTCAAGAATGCACAAAAAAATTAAGAGCGAGCACAAATATCAAAAACATACAACATAAAACTTTCAAACCAGCAGAGAAAAATCCCAAGAGAAGTTATTATAGTAGAATAAAAGGAGAAAAAAACCAAAACAACTAACAGAAAACATAGTGCCCATAAAATACAAAATAAATTGGTAGTAATAAGTCCAAGCATATTAGAAATCAAAATAAACAATGGAATAAACTCATTGCTTAGAAAAATAAATCATCAGATTGCATTAAAAAACTTAAGTTTAAAAGTCATTCGTATGTGTTATTATAAATGACACATGTAAAATGTCATTATAGTGATGTAATAGTATGGACAATATACTCAAAAACATTTTGATCAAGAAAAACGTGTTCTATGGGTGTCAATGTCGGATCCAGGCTGGCACTATTGCCACTTTGCACTGGATAATTCTTCGTTGGTGGGGGCTGTCCTGTGTGTTACAGAATGTGTGGCAGCATTCCTGGCCTCTACTAACTAAATGCCAGTAGCACCACATCCCTGCTTGTTGCAACCAAAAATCAGGTCCACATTACAACTTTCAGGGACCCTTGGCCCTTTTGCCTTTGCGGGCCTTTTTTTTTTTTTTTTCAATTAAAATGATAAATTCTATTTGCAGTTGCATTTATATAAAGACTAATATAGACAGCTATATTCATGTTCATATTTTATTCTGATTTGAAAACACATTATGACATTTTCCTGAACCCTTTAAGGAGCCGTAACCATAGTGATTATGCCAAATGAAACGAACAGACAATTTATCCGGGGCGAAAAATGCGTCCAGACATTGCCAAACACCCCCAGGGGTTAAAGTCACCTCTGGCTTAGCACCATGGATAACACTCAAGCCCACATACACACACAGACACAGGTGGGTGCATTTGCATAGTGATAAAAAGTTCACGAGGTGAATAAGTGCATACATTGTGCCCATAATAGGTATTGCTTTGTATTGATGACGCTTAAAAATTTTCTGGCGTAGCATTGAGAAACACTATATATAATGAGTGTTAATGCTATTAATTTCAACATTTTTAAACAGTTCAGATAGAATGTCACTCTTCTCTAAAAGTAAAATTAAACTTAGTGAAATCGGATTTCGTAAAAAAAAACAAGTTCTATATCACTACAAATTAAATGAAGTATATGCAAAATCAAATTTCTCTTTTATGCACCCAATTTCTTTTAGGACTAGATCTAAAGAGTTAAATTTCCATGATAACTATTGAGAAATTTCTATATCCATAATGGAACTGTATGCCATGGATTAATTTCACATGACATCATGTCATCACATTGTCACTTGCGTAAAATTCAAATGTCATGTTTTGATACAGGACGTTTTCCATTTCAAACAAGTTATGGTAAAAATATTCATAAAATTATTGTCTTTACAATATCAGATGACAATTGGGACCTTTTCTTGCTGTGTGTTTAATTTTTAATTCAGAGTTCATGATGACATTAAAGCTATCTTTTCTTTTTCTGAAAAGCCTGAGCCTTCCCATTCCTTCATACATGATTTATTCTCTCTTCAACCTCAAAATCATTTATTTAATTTGAATCTACAGTACTTCATCTTAAAAGAGATTTGAAGGTGCTCTTTTAAAGAAAGAAAAAAATATAAACTAATGGCAATAACAGTGATGATGAGAGGGGAATTTCATGCACTATATACTAGAAACTGACTTTCATTAAAGAATCAGATATCTCACAATTTGTTCTTTGGCACTGTCATAACTAATCCCCCTTCCCATGAAGAGATCACTTAACTGTTTCGAGCATCATTGCCTTCTATTACTTGAGGAATTTGGCAAGATGGTTTCTTAGTTCCTGTGTACTGCTAGAATTCCTTTCTTACCCTCTATATGCTTGTTGTTGTTGTTGTTTTAATAAAGCAAATTGGGAATAATTGCCTAGAGTCTACACTCAGCTACTCACGCATGTAGGACATGGGTAAAGAGGAGAGTGAGAGGTAGAATTTTAGTAACTAAATTCTTCATAGATGTAAGCAATATCTTCTCCATGTTACAGTTTATATCTAGAAAAAATTCTAACAGTTATAAGAATATACACCATAAATGAAGGGAAGTGAAGACAGAGACTATAATTCATTTGTTTATCCTGAAAAAAAATCTAAGTTCTTATTAATTTTTATTGTCAAATGTATATTTAATGTCAATATAGCCCAAACCCTAATGTAACATTGTTAATAGATTAGGTACCTTAGCCTAAAACATGCTACTAAGTAGGAACACAGTTTTTGGGGTCTTACCTCTTGTTTATGATTTTTTTATTCTATTCTCTTTAATTACTAAATAATGCCATGTGGATAATATCTACTTAAAGATATACCGAAGTAAACACAGAGTTTCCTTTATTTCTCATACAAGAATTCTTGGTTAAAGAAGTCATCCTCAATGTTTTTAAAATGAGAATAATATGTATTTATGGAGCAGAACACCTAGCTAATTGCAAGCAATTATCACTTGATATATATGAAGCTCATGTCCAGCACTTGTGTGTTAAAAGACATTATTTCCAATGTATGTCCTTAGTTAAGTTCTCATAGTTACACATATTTAAATATTCCTAGCATGTACCAGTAAGAGTCAATACACTTTGCAGTTACAACCTGCACACTAGGATATATTCTACTGGTAAATATGAAACATATATGCAATACAGCCAGTAGCTAGTGTCCAAAAATAAGAAATCATGTGTATTTTAAATTATAATTTCTGATCTCGAAAGTAAGCAATTCCACTTTTACACCATCTTTTTTATTCATTAAGTAATATTTTCTAGTATATGTAATAAACTGTAGATATTAATACCTTAAGGATGCATTTTTAATCTACTGTCACTAATTCTGAACACCAAAATCCTCAAATTTCAGAGGAATCCAAACCAAATAAAAATGTAGTTTCAGTCAAAGGAATGCTAAGAATGATCAAAGTAAAATAATACCTTTCTATAAAGCAAAAATTATAAACAAAGTCAAAAGGCAAACGGCAACTGTGAAAAAATTATTGGTAACATCACTGGCAAAGAATTATTTCATCTATTACGTAAATATCAAAAGTATAAGTTAAAAAGACTAACAAAAGGGCCTGAAGCGTCAGTTAGTAAAAAAGGAATATTCATATCCCTTCAACTATGAAAAGGTGATCAATTTTACTCACAATAAGAGAAATGTAAATTGAAAGTACACAGAGATGCAATTTTTCACCTATGATATCTGTAAAATTCCAAGTTTTACAATCCTATCTGTTGGCACTGCTGTAGAGAAATATTTATTCTCATACATCAAAGAGGTGCAAAATTCACCACCACCTATGGAGGAGGACATCTACCAGAATTAAAGATTTATTTATTTTTAAATGAGAATCCCACTCTGGAAATCCCTCCCACAGATACACCTATATGTACGCTAAATGATGTGTGTAACAGGACATTCATTACACTACTGCATGTAATGCAACAAAACAATAAAAACAAAAACGCCAAGTTGATAAACAAAGATGAATAAACAGAGAGTTTATACACAGAGATTCTTGTCTCAATAATTTCAAATAATTATCACAACCCTTAACATGACTACAAAAGGCTATAGTTTATGGAGCCCTTTCCAGTGAATTACCACATTTGATCATTACAATAGGCACTGAGGTAGATTCTGTGCAAATGAAGATGAAGTAGTCCCAGAACCTGCTTTCAAAGCATTCACAGTCTACTAGGTGAGGCAGATATCTCAAAGAGGGGTTCCAAATATTTTCTGGAAATGTTCATTAGTAAATATTTTAGACTTTGTGGACTGTAATTTCTCTTGCCACTACCTAATTCTACCATAGTAGATTGAAAACAGCCATATACAATATGTAAATGTAAGTCTGGCTGTATTCCAAAACATTATTTACAGAAACTGAGTTTGGATTTCATTTCATTTCCATGTATCACAAAATATTATTGCTTAAATTTTTTCAATAGTTAATTTTTTTTTTTTTTTTTTTTTTTTTTAGTATGCAAGCAATACCAGCACATGCAACTAGATGAATTTGCACACAGGCTATGGTTTAACTAACCCATAATCTAAACTATAAACCAAACTTTATAACACACTTGAGTTAGTAACAGAAATGTCAAACAGTATTTCTCAGCATTACGTGTAAGGAAACAGAAATGCAGGGAATTAAGACACTTGCCAGTTGTAATACAGATAATAAGCAGAGAAGCCTTAACTCAAACTCAGCTCTATACTCACTAATCATTACTATCTCATGAAGGCAATGAGTCTACTCTAATGCTAGGTGTGATACATGGCCTGCACTTTAGGATGTGTGTGATATTTTATACAAAATTATGTTCTTAGTTATAATGGAATTCATTCAGCTCTGTTCAATTTTGAAAATAAAAACAGATTAAATGGTCTATATTAGTTTTTACATAATTTTTGGAAAAGAGAGAACATTTTTGTTGTAAAACTATAATGACATTACCGTAATTTTTTCCAAGAAGAGAGGACTTACTTGCAAACAAAAGTCCTTTCTTTCCAAGAAGAAAGGACTTGCTTACTACTTATAGCTTCCTTACTCTAATCTTTCAAGTATTTAAAAAGATCTTTAATAAGTCCATGAGGTTAAATCCGTGAGATATATTCATACACTAGTTTTGGTATTTGATTTCTCATGGCCATTACACTCTGAAAAAAAATTATGGATTGTCAATTATATTTATCTGTATATATGTATAATTATATATATATTTTAATGGTGAGATGGTGTATGTATTATACATGTATATATAGTTATACTATGTACCATTAAAACTGCCGTATGTTCGTGGCCTTAGCCTCATTAAAAAAAAAAAAAATCTCTTAGTAGTGAATAATGCATATTGACCAATGTCAACAAAATGAATTCCCTCATAATAAACCCAATCACTAAGAAAAGTCAAAGAAAATTATTATAAAAAATATAAAAGAAACTGGTAAGTATCAAAACAGTTTGGCTTGAGCTCTTATCAAAAGTTTCAGATGTTGTTTTATAATGTGAAATATAACTATAGATACACAAAATTACTATCCAGAGCTCAAGGATGACTGGAAACAAACTTATATAATTCATGTAGAAAATATATTATTTTAATAACAAATATTGCATTGGATTATTGTATGATTATTATTTTGTATTGTATGATTATTATTTTGTATTATATGATTATTATTTTGTTTCTGTTGACAAAATTCCTGCTGGAATTTCAGTGACAGAAGGGAGTAAAGGATATAATTTTCAGCTCTTTGGAGGTACTCCCGTCTCATGCTTATAGTAACTGTAATGATTGTATCTTCTATTCAGGAACACTTTGAAAATATATGGCTCTCATTCATTATGAATGTATTTATAAGTGTGAAATATAAATTCTCTTCTCTAATAAAAATAATGGAACAGGAGGTTATTATAAGTACATATGGATTGTTGAATTTTGCAGGTTTTTTTGAACTGTCACAGTTGTGTATGTACATATATATGTATGTAGGTGTATATGTATGTATGTATGTACATGTGTTTGTACGTATGTAGGGGGTTATGGATGAGGGGAATGAATCCACACAATCAAGTTAGAATTGCTTATAAAGGCAGATGAATATTGAGTAGAAAGATTATGAATGAGTGAGGGGCCCCAGGTCAGATAGGGAGTAGGGGGGCCACACCTTTGGGTGTGACCCTTTCAATTTGTCTGTTAATACTACAACAGAATGGATACCGATTTCCGCAGAACCTCCACAAAGGAACAGATTCACAGCCCTCACCACCTCCTGATGGCTAACAAGCTCTCAACCATATGTTCATTGGCACCCAAGCCCAGAAAGACTGTTTGCAACTAATCTACTGATTGAGCTTTCATTTTTCACTCAAACTAGGTGACCCACCAAAAAATGAGAAGCTATCTGATCTTTCCCTAACCTTTTCTAGCAACTTTTGTTTCCGTTTTTTAGTTAAAGTGACAATAAATATGTATAAAATTTTTCTTAATAATACATAATTTTTCCTTTTGGTACTCTACAAAGGAAACATTTTTCTGTTCCTTTTTTTTTCCCCTCCTTTTCAAGGATTGAGAGGATTATAGAAAAAGGATTTTGAAGTTCATAACAAAAATAACTTTATAGTAATTCAATATATTATGTTTTTACTTTAGTACATTTATCTACATTTACTTCATGGAACAGTCTGTAGGAAAAAAGCATAGGATGAATATGAGGGGTTTTCCTTCTTGTTTTAATATGCACATAAGAAAATGATAGAATTGTTCCAGATCTTTTTTGTGTTTCACATTCTGACTCCGTAGCTCCTGCCTTGTATGGAAAATATAGCTGCCACCCAGTCCGTGTTGGAAGAGGGGCAGAACAGATGGCTTGTGCTCCTGTACTGCCTACACAATAGGGAAGCACTGTGGCTTGGATGGAGTACTATTTTTTTTTTTTTTTTTTAGTACTAACAGTGTTAAAGTGAAAATAAATAGTCAAGCAGGGAGGCAGAAGTCACTGAGCCTGCAGTCATAAAGATTCTACTGCTGTGATTGCTGCTTCTCCCATAGGTACTGAACAAACCTAAGTGTGCCTGCTTCCAACAATCAGTAATCTATTAGAAGGTCTCTTACTTCTCACTCTATTCTTTACCCTGGAGCCTTGACACATGCTTAAACTGTCCCTTATTACTGAGCGCACAATTTCCTAAAGGGTATGACAAGCCATTAAATTGTCTTGTCTGCATTTCTGAGAGAAAGGGAAGTTGGTCTGAAGTTACTGGTCATTTTGTCAACTTCATTCTTTTGGGATTTTAACAAAACCTGTACACCCAGTTTATATTTAATCTATATTTAAATATATCGATATTTGTATGGAAATTAATTTGGGGGATTGGAAAAATATCCATGTGTCTTTAAAGGCTGACATAAATTCAAATACCGTCTCTGTAACAGTTAGCAGAAATATATTAGATGCCGTATATAGTGTCTTCTTTTTAGCCTCATGTGCAATAGCAATAGATTAAAAAAACTGTAAGTATCAACATACCAATAAATGACACTGTGAATTCTAATATATCTTCATGGTAATAAAGACGAAATAACTGAATTGTGTGTTTAATTAAGTGTCTCCATTTTACATGAGAGAACAGAAAGAGTAATATGCTGGTAAAGAACATTCAGTCTAGTCTGTATGGACCGATGTTTAGGGAGATGTGACATGATTGGTGAAGTTCATTTTTTATAATTATTATTTTAAAATGTTTAGAATAAGAAATAGCATTCTATAACATAATTCACTTAAAGTGCCATGTCTCTTCAAATCCAACTGCCACTCCACCCTCATCCCACCTCCCAATTTCCCAGGAGAGGAAAAAACAAACCAATAAAGAAAAACTTACTTTTCCAACATATTGTGGATCTGGTCCCATATGTTCTTCTAAAACAAAGAACTGATTCCAAACCCATCCCCTTTTGGGACGGTGGTGGACTTCAGTTTCACCTTCGATGTGTTTGGTTTGGTTTCTGGTCCCCTTGATGGAGCTGTGTTGAGCAGTTCCATAACACCTCTGCACAAAACAGAGACACACGAGGACTGGACAGATGCAAGATGTGCTCGTAATTTTCATTGTAAGATAACTTTCCAGTTCACAGTTTTCTTCCTTTTCCTTGTCAGCTACAAATGCTTAGTGAGCATTCGAGAGAGAAGCCAAAGCATCTTTTGGAAGGACAGTCCAAATTAAATTGTTTAGCATGTCCATGATTTAACTGTCCAGCAGGGAAAGGTCAGACTACATTTACATCCTGAAACACTTGGAGAATCAAAGCTGTAGTTGTGTGATCCTAGGTCTTCACAGTTGGTGAACAGGGGCAACCATTTCCTACCTAATCGAAAGAGAGAAAATTATATACATTACAAAACATGGCAGTTTTAAGTATTTGCTATGAATGCAAATTATACTGTTTTGCAGGGTGATGATGATAGGAAAAGAACACATGCAAGTTCTTTTGGAAATAAACACAAGCATACATACACATAGCCAGGCATAAGCCTGCATGCTGCAGTTTTACAGGGACATACATATTTGTATTTTTAATTCTCAATTATATATGTATGTATATAATTGAACATATATATCAATATATATTATATATATATCGTTTCAAAGTATACATAGAAACAACAAAAATGAAGCCCTAGGGAGTGTTAAAATGCTCAAAAATTGACCATGAGTATGTGCCCAGACCTGAGTTAGTATGATCTCTTACACTACCTGATCTATTAGGGACTCCACTCTAAGTGCAAATTTTATATTTGTTTTTGTGTTCATTTTGCTTTTGTTAGATGTGATACAACTTACTGCACATTCTGTACATCAATTTTCTACTACATATGACTCACACAATCTCAACAAAATACTCCCTAGGGTTGAAAAGTTTTCACAAACTATCACAGCAATCAAGTATGTACTGAAATTGTTTAGTAAGTAAAATAGAAGAAAGAAGATGGCTGAAAAAAATGTATGTCACTGAAAGTTACTCCACGCTTGGGGATAAGATTGGCACAATTGAACATGAGTAATATTAACAACTGAATCAGAGCTTGCATGGGTTTTAATAGGCCTTCAGATGATGCTCTAGGATGTGGTCTTTACCTCCAGGCAAGACAGTGATTCAAGCTTGGGAATGACACTACACAAAATTCTAGCGGCTATGCCAAGAGAGGTATAAGGAAGAAAAGGATGGTGGCAAAAAGAACAGAGGGGAAAATATTTCGATTTTCAAATAAGGAATGCTGAGGACTTGGACTTAGGTTTTAGTACAACTGGGCAATGAAGTAAAACTTGAGAAACATTTCTGGAAGACAAAAGACAGGATTTGGGAGAGAAAAGCTTGACTAAGATTATTAGCTTATTGAAAGCACATAAAACTGTGTAGCATGTTTTGCTGTATTTTTATATATGCATGTTTCAACATGTGTTTAGAAAAAAGTATAATGACTCAAGATTATAGCTATCCCATCTAGTAAAAAAAATTAGATGAATCACTTTCTCACTCCATAAAATTCACCCTTGCAAATCAGCACAAATGGAAATGTAGACCTAAATGAATTGCAAGGTGGTTGACATGAAAATATAAATGATTTAAAAAACTGAATATAAATAATCAGTCACAGTATAATTCTTCTATTCAATTGAGAAAACTAAGTAGGGGATGGAAAAAAAAAATCACAAGACCCAGAGCAAGGTGGTTTTCTCTATCAGTATCTCTCCCTATAAATTAGGGTTAATAATAATACTTACCTCACCAATTGTGTAAGAATTATACTGGATTTGAACTGGGATTTTATTTTAGTCAGCTGGCAAATATAAATTAAAATGTATAATATTTTTTAAGGGCAAAGATACATTTTTCATTGATTTAAATTAAAATGACTCAAAAACTTTTCTAACATATTAAAAAAGAGCAATACCATTTTAGCTCCAACATTGTAACAGCAATGGAAGGAAAGTCAGAAAACAGAGGCTTTCTCTTTTTTTTGACAATTTATTTACAATATGCACTTATGTGAAACATCTAATTTTGAGTCTCAATTTTCTCATTTGTGATGAATAATTGATTTTAATATTTGCTTCAGTTCACCGAATAAATTATCTGGATACTTTTAAAGTTTTATTTTTAATTTATCAAAAGTTTCTTAATTTTCAAGTCACAGATCTCAAAAAAGAGACTTTAACTAGCCTTTCTTCTAGAAATCAACTTGATTAATAAATAAAAGGTGTTGTTTTCTTAATACTTTTACACCATTTGGTGTGATTTTTAAATGAAATTAACATCTTTGCCTTTTATGCCAAGTTATTTAACAAAGCATAATTCATGAGTAGAAGGTGAAGAAAGTGTCTTTTGTAATGCATTACAGATATGTAGAATGAGTGTTTTCTATGCAAAAATGATCTTGAATGGCATCCCCAAAATACATAAATACATTTTAATCTACCTATGTATTATATGTTTATGAATCTCTATTATGACAATTATGAGAAGTGGTAAGTAAGGCTCCGTGGAACAAAAAAGCAAATGTAAACATCACTACTGTACTTTTGAAAGCAATTTGATATACTACATAATGAGAGGACAGAAATCCAAATGTGAAAATCGTCTACTCTATATCAAGAAATCCATCCCTGTATAGGTTAGAATTAAAATGCAAATAATAATAAAATAAACCACTGGTTGAGAATAACATAATAAAAATATGTTACAGCCATTTTCCTTTTTTTTTTTTAAACTAAGCAGCATGCAGCCTTCAAACACCCTTCCTGCTTTCCCGGAACACTCCAATATATGAATTCTGATAAACAGAGACATAAGCATAACACCTAGGGACCAGATACTTCTTTCTTCTAACCTTTTAGTTAGAACTTGCACCAATGACATATGCATATTAATTACAGGCTCCCATACCCTGGAGCAGATGATGGATGGATGTAGGCAAAGATGAGACATTATTTTTCACAGCAGCAGTAAAGGTCTTAAGACCCAGATGTAGCCCTGGTGAGCTCAGCAGCCATGATGGACAGAGTTCAGTGGCAGCTGCATGAATTAAGGGTCACTTTGGACGTGCAGTTTCAGTGGTGAGTACCTGACATTGTTTCTTACTGCCTAACTTCTGTTTGTTCCTACTTCTTGCCAAACCTGATTTTTAAGGCCTCTCACCAATTGTGACGGCTACATAATATTCTTCCAATAAATTGATTTGTTGCTTTCCTTGGCCAAAGTTGGCTTTTGCTGTTTGAAAACGAAAACATTCTCTTATAAAAAGCATTACTCCCATAATACTCTAAACACAAAGTTCTTTCTGAATAATGTGTTACCTGCACTAATGTGTAACGCAGACCTCTCTCCCCGTTGCAGTACCTAATTGTAGTGATTCAATGCTGCTACCAGATACTAGTCCTCTTGCTTTTGTAACTACTCCCTCTTCTGTAGTAGAATTAATGACACTGTACTGAGTTAAGAGACATGACCTCAAATGCTCATTCTGTAGAAAATATCAGTTTATGAGCATTTTATTCTCTGAGCTTCACATCTCTCATTTATGAATAAAAATTTTTATTGGATTATCTTTAAGCATGTTCAGTTAATTCTTTGAGTTTATGATTTAGTAACTGTGTATCATTTAAGACTTTTCTTATGCTGACTTATGTGAAATCACCCAAGATTCAATGATCAGCCATTTATAGCTTATAAGTATAGTCATTCCTTCAAAGGGCTCTGAGTAAGCACCATTCTCAAAGAAAAATATTGTCATATTCACTCCAAATGTATTGCTTGTAACTTGGGCCTTTGACTGGATTTTGTTTCCAATTCATTCTTAATTTATAAAACTGGGAATCCAAAGAAGTCTAGAGAATGCCTTCTGTTTGCTTTTTTAAAAAAGATTTCTTTGCTCTTTTTCTTGTTTTGAAAATTTCTTTGTAAAAAATACTCTGTCAGCTTTATTTTATGAATGTATCTTTCCATTCTCCATATGTGTGGGGTTATGTAAGATACTATTTCACATGTTCAAAAAGCCTAGGATTATAATTGCTACCGACTTCTAAACTTTAGCATTATATATTACTGGTCGGAATTGACCTGACTTTGCATAGAGCAAGCTTAGCTAAAGTAGAAAATGTCAAAAGAAGATAAAGTATGATGGAAAGTTCATATTTTTGGAATGTTTTCATTGTAGATATATAAGGACATCTTGTGTGGAGAAATACGTGTTAATGGTAGTATGATGCCCAGTGCACAGAAGGGGGTCTTCCCAAATGTCAAACCTGTAAATCTATTGGATGAGAAGCCTGTTCTTCATGAGAGGGTGATACATCTTGAAAATGATGTAACTTAACTTTTCCATGGTAAATTATTGAAATCCATCATACCGCCAGGCAGATTCAAATATAACAAAATTTATATTATATTTGAATTCTGGGGTACATATATAAAGAAAAAGTTACAAATACTGAACAAAAGCTTTTTTTTCAGTTTAATAAAAATAAATTTACTACTATCTATCTGTGTGTGTATGCATGTGTGTTTGTATGTATGTATGTGTGTACTTACTACCTACCTTCAGGATGTTGTATTCTAAAACCTTAAGTTATCCTTTAGGTTGGTGTTTACAGGCATAATAGCTATTGCTGGCAAGATGCATTCTCAGGTATATATCTGACCCTGGAACTATGGTTTCCATCATTTTCAGATCCAATGATAAATAATATCAGTATCATTCTCTTGTTCTAAGTCTAGGTCTTATTCAGTTTCCAATGATACTGGCTTCTAAATTTTGGTTTTTCCTTCCTGTTCTCTACTCTCAATTTTACTATTTTTTCCATTAGTGTTTTATTCTTCCTTAATTGATAATTTATCTGATTAATAATTCATTTTACTCTTCTCCATAGGTGTCAACTGGATTAAACAGCTCTTGCTTACAGTCAAAATGCAAATACTCATAAATCACATGAAATTGCAGAGGGCTTCACCTAAATTTGTTGCAAGTTTTATTTCCAGGTTGGCTCTCAAATCAATATTATTTTTGATTTCAATCTGACCATTTTAGGATATTCTCATAGCCCCAAGATTTGCACATAATCAATTGCATTCACTTAAAACATATATATTTATTATATATTTAAAACATATGTATTTAAAGGTAAAATGCTTTATATTATTTGAAAATGTGGCTCTGTTTAAAATATAATGAAATATCTAAATAATAACATACATAAAACAAGAAGCAGTAACTTTTACATAATGTTTTTCTGTTGGAAATGTTAAGTTTCACGGAGATGGTGATAAAACCACTACATGTGCAATTATATTCCAATAAAGATGTTTAAAAAAAAACAAAAAACACTACATGTGCAATTATACTCCAATAAAGATGTTTTTAAAAAAAAAACAGAAAAAAAACACTACATGTGTACTTGTAGGCATTACTTCCTGACATGGCTCATTCAACTTTGCTTGCCTTAAAAGCCTTATTCTCCAAACTCCATTTAGTAAAACCTATCCTCTGAGGCCTGGATTAAAGGGTGTTTCTTTACAAAGACTCCTCTATCTTGGGAGACAATTCTCTTCGGGTCTTTTGTGTTTCTGCACATTTTCTGAGCAAGAGGCACTGACAGCTTTGTTTCATACTATCTTTTCAAGGATGTCTGTACATCAAACAGCCTTGGAAAAAAGAGATACTTCCCTCTCCTTTGGGGGAAGTGGGTAGATTTGTTTTCTGACTGGATTATAAAGATAATGTATTTTTCTAGGAAGAAGGTTGGAGAGGTGTGCTAGCAGACCCTTTATAAGACAGGGGATTCAAAAATCAGGGTTCTTTAGCTGTGATTCAAATATACTATGTGTGTGGCATATACCTAGCTGCTTCCTGTCTCCCCATGGCATGTGAGGGGCAAGGGAAACTCATGCTGCCTGCTGTGCTGTGGGCAATAAAGCCTTTGATCCAGAGTTTTGTGTGTTCTGCCAGCATCTATAAAACTGTGGCAACCTAACTTATTAGCTTCATGGTAAGATAAAATCTCAAATTCTTCACTTGAAAGTTTGGATAACATAGTTCAATGTAACTGCTTGCTTCTCTGAATTACTATAACATTTATCTAATTCTTTCTTACTTGTGCAGACCACCATTTTAATTTTTTATATAGGTGCTATTTAATTTGTCTTTGTGTCAGATTTTTTAGAGTTCTCACACTGTCTTATGTATTTTCCATTTCCTGTATTGGTTTGTGAAGTACCTTTCATATTGTAGCCAATAACTAATTATTTGTTGAATGAAGGGATAAATACATGGGAAATAGACATATTAATTCACGGTTTGTGCAGCAAGAGTGGTGTTAAAATACCAAGTTTCAACTTAGAACGTTTAATTCTAAGAATGTGTTACAGAAAAAAACCCAAAACAACAACTTTTTAAAAGCATGCTTTGATGTGGCTAACATTATACTTTGTTTTTTACTTAAAAGCCTGTCACAATCAAAGAAGTGCAGGTACTACATAACAAAGTTTCATTTCATCAATCAAATCCTGCTTTCTCACTAAGTTTGAGGAAATTAAGGAAGCTGTTCAAATATTGAGCCAAATATGCATGAGTAAACTTTGCAAATGACATATACTGTATGCCATTATGAGTAATATTTTATTCATATATAGATAGATCAAATACGTATATGAACATTCCTACTACGTTGGCATAGGCATATGTGTGTGTGTATATGTGTATATGTGTATTTATATATATATATAAAACAGAGACTATTCACATTGTCATTATTCTTCTGTCTCAAGATACACTTTATTTTTAGATTATTGCAAACATGCTTATGTAGAGTTTTATTTTAATATTTCATATATTCCTGAAATTACACATAGAAGTAGGAAGAGCAATGTCCTGAAAGTATATGTATACATAAGATGATATTCACCATATTGTTCGATCTGGCTGCAACAGCTAATATCATAGAATTACTCCCAATTTTCATGTTGCTGATTCTAATCTTCATAATGCCTAGTGGTCATTATTCAAAAAATTAGAAAATGAAAATAGAAAAAGAAACTGATGGTATCAAATGCAATATTTCCTTGCTTATCTGTATTTGTCAGAGTGATGAATATTTCGAATTTCTTCATGTCTTCCATAAATATTTCTACCTATCACACTACTTTTGTGATTTATGTTCTTGTGTATGTGTGTGTGTGTGTCTGTATTTCACATGATAGGATTCATAAAATTAATTTTAAAAGGATTATTTGGTTTGATTTAAAGTATGAAAAAATACTAAAGGCATCCTACTGGTACAGAGACTCCTAGTGGCCTCATTATCTGATGCCAAACATAAGTCTCTGTACCTCACTCCCCCAGAATAAAGACTACATTTCCTAGCCTCACTTGTAGCTGAGCATGGTCCAATTCCTAAATTCTAGCCAATGGAATACAAGCAGAAGTACTGTCTATTAACTTTCCAGGAAATTTCCCTAGAAGACTGTTGGCATGTGTCTGACCTATTCTTTCCCCTCCTTCCATCTCGCCACTAGAATCCTGAATGTGATGGCTGGAGCTCCCTTTTGGACCATGAGAATGAGAGTCATAGCCTGGAGACAGAGGAACAAGCAACTTTATCCCAGAGAACACTGTAGAGCAGAGCTGCCATGTGAGCCCTGGGCTGCCTTTCTGAGCTCAGTTAAGAGAGAAAGTATTTCAGTCTTTGTAAAGCCACAGGTATTTCATGCTTCTGTTACTCAGAGCTGCCCATAACCCTGATTTAACAACCATTGAGCTGAAACAGTATATTCTCCACGACTTTGGAGATGAAGGAGGCTTTGGGAAATAAAATACAGAGGAAGGAAAGGAAGGAAAGGAAAATCAGAATAAAAACATGGGACAATGCTGGATGACAGCTATTCTAAACTCCAGAGAACTTATTTTTGGTGACAGTCTTCTCTGCAGCTTTCATCACAAATATGAAAATGTGCAGGTCTTGCTTTTCTCCCTCTTTTTCCTCTGAAGTCAGAAGCCATATCTTATGCTATAACTGTGTCAACCCCAGCACGTACCACTACACAATGCAAATAGAAGGGGTGACAACGGTCTCCCTCAATGCCTCTCCCTTTGAAATCTACCCTCTAGCTACTTATCATCTCCTCAACCCCCTGCTTGAAATTCCTTCATGTCCTTGCCTCACCTGCGAAAGAGAATAAAAAACTCACACGAAATTCATGACTTTTCAATATCTGGTGCCTTTTCATTTCCCCTCTCATCCTTGCTGTCTGCCTGGGAAACCCCACGACCCACTCATATTTTATCACACTCACTGTCTCCTGACCAGGCTGCACTCCTGCTAGCCTTTATACCTCTGTATACATTGTTTCTTCTAAATGAAAAGCCCATTATTCTGTTTTAATAACCAGCACATCACCAGTTTCCCAAGTGAGTTTTCAGCGACTATCACTCTGTTCCCAAGGTCCCCTGTTCTCTCTACTGTCATGACGGAGTTCAGAACTTGCCACCCCAAAATACGCCACCTGGTGTAGAGATCTGAAGTTAAAGACTCTTGAAAATCATCAGATGCAAAAGAGCACCTCAATCTTACTAAAAGCAGGACATAAAACTCAAATATAGGAGATGTTCTCCTTGTTCTGGAAGGAAAGAAACATTCTCACCAGAGATGGCAAATGGAGACCAAGAGAAATCTGTATAAAGAAACCTTGCTAGGGCTTCCCTGGTGGCGCAGTGGTTGAGAATCTGCCTGCCAATGCAGGGGACATGGGTTCGAGCCCTGGTCTGGAAAGATCCCACATGCCGCGGAGCAACTAGGCCCGTGAGCCACAATTACTGAGCCTGTGCGTCTGGAGCCTGTGCTCCGCAACAAGAGAGGCCATGATAGTGAGAGGCCCGCGCACCGCGATGAAGAGTGGCCCCCACTTGCCACAACTAGAGAAAGCCCTCGCACAGAAACGAAGACCCAACACAGCCATAAATAAATAAATAAATAAATAGATAAACCCAAAAGTTTAAAAAAAGTTTAAAAGTTTAAAAAAAAGTTTAAAAAAAAAAGAAAAAGAAAAGTTTAAAGTTTAAAAAAAAAGTTTAAAAAAAAGTTTAAAAAAAAAAGAAAAAGAAAAAAAGAAATTTGTACCTTATTAAAAAGAAACCTTGCTAAATTTATTCATATCTTTCTAGTCACTTCGCTACCTAATTAAATGGCCCAAGCCCCTTTGTCTTGTCACTTTTTCACGATTTGCTCCTCTTTGTCCGACTCAGTATGGAAGTGTCTGCCTCAAACTGCCTCTTCAGGTCTTAATTTCCTTAAGAGGGATCCCATGTCACAGAAAACTTATATTAAATAAATCTGTATGCTTTTCTCTTATTAACTGGTCTTATTCCAGGAGCCCCAGTCAAGAACCTAAAAGGTAAAAGGAAAGATTGCATTTCTTCCCCTATAGTGATATTTATCACATGACCTACACATTTCCTTGACTGTCTTCCATACGAGACTACAACATCCTGCCAGAATTTGTCATCTTCATACCCTCAATGATTAGCATAACCTGCTGCAGGCAGTCAAGAGTCAGTTGAAACCAGGTTTGTGCTTCTATCAGTTTTGAGTGTCCTATTTATTAGTCATGTGACCTAAGCCAAATTTTCTCCTATGTAAAAGAGGTCTAATAACTCATGAAAGCTCTGTAAGAATTAATCAGAGGTATGGATGCAGTCAAGAGTACCTGGATTACTCCGTCAAAATCTACCACCACTGCTGGGGAAATAAAGTATGTCTTTTAAAAGCAAGAGTAGCATTACTCCTTACATGATACAATACATGCAACTTGCATGTATTATTGGAATTATTTCCCATGATTCAGATAACAGCAAAGTATTTTAATTATATTTTGGACTTTATATTTTTTGGAAGGAAATTAAAGTTAAACATTAAGAGAAGAGTACTTGCATAATGTCTTGATAATGAATATTTAATACTTGTGTGCCTTTTCTTAGAGCTCTGGTTCTCTATTCATATAATGTATGGTGTGTGTGTAATTTTACAACAGTTTCCCATATGTTCTGAAAAACTTTTTGAAAACACACATTTTATAAAGTAACTACATAAATGCTTCAAATTGACGCATACACAAAAAGATACTTAGTGGTGGGTATCATAAATCTACAATGGAATGGAAAGAATTTAGCTTTTCTCTAGTATATTTTCTTCAACTATTTCCACAGTAAACTGGCTTATCTTTTCCTATAAAAAGTGTAGGAATATGATTCTCCCTTTTTTGGAATATTTCAGTTTCTTTAACTTATATGAAAGTTTGTTGCTTTAATTAAAATATAATATATAACATCTTGATTCCAATTTGTAAGAAAATAAAGTGCTAAATTTTTCTAGCATGCCACATATATGTCAAAGTTTGTAAAATATGGAGTCAAACCAACTTTGAATTTAAAACTGTATTCCAGATAGTTTTCCTTAGGAAATGTAAATCTATAGGAGCCATAATATCGTTTAACTCTGAGATATTGCACTTCTGAATTTTAATTAATGAGAAAATATGATAAAATGTCCTGCACAGAAAAAGGCATGTGTGATGTTTTTATATATACATAAAATATTATGTTCAAATGGTCTGATAATTAATAGAACTTTATATTTCTATTCAGGTTCAAATTTACCTTCTACCATTACAATCATACTCTTACCAATACAGCCAACTTTTACATCACATTATAAGCCCGTTATACCCTAAGACTATCCCATTATATGCCATCTGCATGGTGAAGACAATCAAACAGATCCGTGCACTGGTGTCACCAGAGATTCACAATCTCCAACCATGAATGGTTCTCAATGTTCCTTTATCCTAGTGCATGCCATAAACCATGTTGTCTGTACAATTTTTCTAATTATAACCCAATTGTCAATTTTAACAACCTACACAAAGATCAAAAAGACAGATCAAGAAGATACTTTATCATAAGCCATATCCCCTAAAACTCTATACTCCATATGCTTAATAATTACAGTAGTTTGAATGCACAATGCTTGCCACATACTTTTGGATGCTTTAACAATTTTAGCCCTTAGCAATTTTATACTCATCCTTCAAACACACGCACCATTCACTCTATGTCTCCCCAAAGTGCAATCCCCACCACTTCCTCTTCCCTGCACCCACACATAACACACTGAAAACATTTTTTTCTATAAAAATTTATCACATTTTCTTGTTTTCTCAAACTAGACTGTGAATTTTTAAAAACAAGATGGATATCCACTGTCATTTCTCCAAATGACATTTCCAAATACTTGGAAGAGAGTGGGCATAAAGAAATACGTTTGAATGAATTTCTGAATCATCTAATAAGAAACATAAACTTAATTTACTACATAGTTAAAAAATAATGGCCTAAGAGGTCTAAATGGCAATCGAGGTTTTCAATTTAAACTGTTTTTTGATATGGTTTGATAATTTATAGTATACTCAGTAATGCCAATATGAACCAAACTATTGCAGATCCAATACTGCTGGGACATTTGCTGCCTCTCTGTTTCGTATCCAATAAAATTTTTTAATCAACTTCCAAAACATGCAATTTACTGTACTGTGGTTTTGCAGGACAGCAAGATTTAAAAAATGGAAATGATGGCAGCCCCTAAAGTAATCAGAAACTGACAAGAGAAATAGAACATATATAAATAGCTTAAATTCCACATTGCTGTAAAAGAATTGTATGCTACATTATAATGTGTAAGTTCATTCTCATATTCTTTATTATTTGATTTTCACAGTAATCCTGTAAGGTAACTGGAAAGTGATAATATATTTAAAAATGTGTGAATAACATGCAAAAGGAGTTGAGATGAGAAATAGCATCTTCCATATTTGAAAGAGTTAAGGAAGTTTTAGAAGAGGATACCATTTCATGTGGTTTTCAAGGGTTTCACCTAAGGATTTTGATTTCAAATATTAAACTCATTTAATATTCAGCAAAGATTTATTGAACATCTATTATGGGTCAGTCACCGCTCTAATGCTGGAGATGATTAACTAAAAAAAGAATGTTCTTGTTATTATGTTAATTATTATATTATGCTTAAAAAGTAAACAAATATACAAATAGTTTTTAGGTATAAATATATACCACGGCAGGAAAACCAGATGAAAACCAACATGGTGTTTTAAAGGCGAGTGAATTTAGGGAAGTTCGAAATGAGTGCTTAGAAAGAAGGCTTCTCCTGTGGGCCTGATATTTGAGAATAGGCCTGAATCACAAAAAAATAAATGTAGATGTAAGGGAAAATCATTCCAGACCGAGAAAACAGTGGACTCCAAGGTCCTTAGTTCAAGATGAGCTTATAATGAACAAAAAAGTGCAACCCAGCTGTGCTCAACGGTAGTGGAGCTGAGACTGGGAAGAGGTGAGCTATAGCATCAGAGAATGACAGAAGGAAGTGCACTAAGAGCTTTTGAGATAATGAAATTTTTATTTATTTTTTTAAGCTTCCTGAGGCAGTGTAGCCCTGTCATTTAGAACATGTGGTTTATTATATTATTAATGTAAAACACACCTACATGAGCTCTCCCTTTTATCAAATTTTAACCATATAGTATTGTTCCTATAAGTATGATGTTGTACAGATTTCTAGAATTTTCCATCTTTCATGACTGAAACCTTATTGGACAACAGCTCTCCATTTCCCCCTCCCCAAGCCCCTGGCGACCACCATTCTTTTTTTTTTTTTTTTTTTTTAATGAGTTTGACTACTTTAAACAACTTATATAACAACAAGAGGTTGTTTCCACCTCTTGGCTATTGTGAATAATGCTGCAATCAACACGGAAATGCAGATATCTCTTTCAGATCCTGCTTCCATTTCCTTTGGATATATACCCAGAAATGAGATTGCTGGATCATATGGTGGTTGTATTTTTAATTTTTTTGAAAAACCTCCATACTGTTCTCAATAGCAGCTGGACCATTTAACATGCCCATCACTGGTTCATAACGGGCCTCTTTTTCCACATCTTTGCCAACATTGGTTATTTCTTGTCATTTTGATAAGAGGCATTCAAAGAGGTGTGAGGTGATATCTCAACTGTTGAATTTGTTTATTAGTTCTAACAGGATTATTTTTTTGAGGGGGGTGTGTTTTGTTTTTGGGGGGGTTGGTGGAATCTTTAGGTTTTTCTATATATAAGATCATGTCACCTGTGATTAGAGATAATTTTATATTTTCCTTTACTATTTGGGCGCCTTTTTCTTTTTCTTGCCTAATTGCTCTGACTAGGACTTCCAGTACTATGTCGAATAGACGTGGTGAGAGTGGGCATTATTGTGGGTCCTGTCAACATTCCAAGACAGAAGACAGAGGCCATTCTCTTGAAAGTGCCCTAAAAAATTTAGAGCAATAGACATATGGTCCAGTCTTTTCTGTCCTTCCCCAGGGAGAAGCCAACAGCTTAGAGTTTCCTCCCAATTGCATGGAGTTCTTACAGGACGAGGGATTATGGTGAAGGAGCGCCACAAATTTTCCTACTGACTTTGATATGTCTGGTTTCACACTTGCTTGGAGTGCAGAAGCCTTGTAACCAGTTTCTGAATTTCTCATAATGGGAGTTTTTCTGTGTATTGTTGTTGAATCAGTGTCTACATGGGAAGGAGGAAGATCTGGAGCTTAATATTCTGCCATCTTGCTGACATCCCTCAGGACATTTGATCTTCTGCTAATTGAAATAAGAAGATACTGGAATATTTTGAGGGGTGTATAACATAAACTGATTTAAAAGAACACTCTACCATTCATAGGGAGAATGGAATATGGGGAAACCAACAGGATTAAATAAAGAAAGAGTTTGAAGCCTACTTCAGAAGTGCAGGTTAAAGATGATAGTAGCTTCCTCAGAGAACTAAAAATAGAATTACCATATGATCCAGCAATCCCACTCCTGGGCATATATCCAGACAAAGCTATAATTCAAAAAGATACATGCACCCTTGTGTTCATAGCAGCACTATTCACAACAGCCAAGACACGGAAACAACCTAAATGGCCATCAACAGATGAATGGATAAAGAAGATGTGGTACATATATACAATGGAATACTACTCAGTCACAAAAGTGAAGGAAATAATGCCATTTGCAGCAACATGGATGCAACTAGAGATTATCATACTAAATGAAGTAAGTCAGAAAGAGAAAGACAAATACCACATGATATCACTTATATGTGGAATCTAAAATATGACACAAATTAACCTATCCATGAAACAGAAACAGAATCATGGACATGGAGAACAGACTGGTGGTTGCCAAGGGGGAGGGGGTTGGGGAGAGATGGAGAGGGAGGTTGGGGTTAGCAGATGTAAGCTTTTATATATAGAATGGATAAACAACAAGGTCCAGAGAACTATATTCAATATCCTGTGATAAACCATAATAGAAAAGAATATATAAAAAAAAAGAATATATATATGTATAACTGAATCACTTTGTTGTACAGCAGTAATTAACACAACATTGTAAATAAACTATACTTCAATTTAAAAAAAAAAGAAGAAAAAAATTAATTAATTAAACTAAAATACTCCCTTAAAAAAAAAGTTGAGAGTAGCTAACAATAAGTCACTAGCAAAGGGGGCATAAAGATAGATAGATAAGCTAAGACTATGTGTTAGACTATATAATTATTGGATTAGAAGATAAAATTCAAAAAGAATTAAAAGGGGTAGAGAGTAACAAGGTAGGAATGAAGACTTTTGTCTTTAAACTTAGTATCTGCTACCTATGAGGCATCTAAAAGATGTCAAGGGGGCAGCCAACTAAACTAGTATGTAGCTCAGTGGAGAGATCAGGACTAAAGGTATTCGCATAAGAGTCAGCAGGATACTAAGGTAAGTTAAAGCCACGGGGTAATAAACTCATGTTGGAAGAAATTAAAGTAGGTAAGGGTGCAGGGCATAGGGCTCAGTACTGGGCATCAAACGTTGAGAGTTAAAAGTAGAAGATCAATAGCCTGCTTAAAAAATGGGAGAAATATGCAGTGTGATGGTAGTGGTGATAGGGGGCAGGTGGTATACCATAGAAACCTAGAGAATAAAGTATTTTAGGGGGGGAAGAATTACACAACTAATTAAAACAGTATCTTTTAAACAAGACCCAGAGACCATCAGCCTACCTTAACATTGAATTTATGTTAATATATTTATAGAATGAAGTACAGAAATTAGCATGTTAAACATGGATACTACATGCTATATAATGAGCTATATGTTAAAGCCATTACCTTATTTAACTGAATTGTTTCATGATTATTTTCTACTTGAAGATACTAAGACTCACAGCATCTAAATAGCTTGCTTGAGAGATGAGATTTGAAGCCAGTTCTATTTGAGTTCAATGTCTTTCTCTAACACTGGATTTAAATAGACATAGGGTTGAATCACTATGCTTGTCTTTTTGCCATTGGTCCTTGAGATGAGAATTATTTGATATTTCAAAGCTTCAGTTCCCTGGCTGTTGAATGAGTATGATAGTAGTACCTATCCCATAACTTGTAGTTAGTATTATATGAGTCAAGTGAAGATAAAGCATTGAGAACTCTTTCTAACGCATAATAAGCCCTTGAAATGTGCCAGTCAGTAATGTTATAATTTTTTGTTATATAGATATCCCATTTAAGCATTTGACTCATATTTATTTTTATTTCATGTTACTTTTTCTATCCACAAAATTTAAATATAAAGATGAGGAGGGCCTTTTCTTTTTTATATCTAAATACTATCCTAAAATTAAAAAGTAAATGTGTGCACTCTGATACTCAACTACACGTAATGTTTAGGATAAATGTGAGTTTTCTCACATATTACCATTATCTATATTTCTACCAAATTAGAAAAATGAAAGTCATACATATTCAAATGTCTTCTAATAGCTTCAATAAGATAAGGAGCTTATGGTTTAAATGAGTCTGATTCTCCTATCCTTGCAAATGAGGATAAACTCGAGGAACAAACTCTACATAGGTGGGTTTTTCTTTAATGGTAGGAAAATTTTCTTTTGAGATGATTTACGGTAAATAAAAAGTACACAGGGAAATTACAGAAGACTTTCATCATCTATACTGTTATTAGTTTCTCAGACCTATAAAAGGAAAACTAACCCTAAAATTTTCAAGGCATTACTAAATTTTGAGGTATTAATAGAAGGAGATACATTAAATATTTGTTTTTTTGAGGGAGCTTAGAAAGTAAAGGGTTTTACTTTTACGTTCTGAAATCTCAGAGTTCTTATTTGCAATTTGGTGTTCTTATCTCTAGTTATTGCATTTTCCTGTATATGCTATTTGTAGCTTTTAGCAATTAGAGAATTAAGCAGGTAATATGTTTGCATAATAAAATCATTCAAGAGACTGAATATAAGGAAGGGTCTCCTGTAATAAAGTCCCCGTAGATACTCCAGTGAATTCTTGTTGGCAGCTAAAGTATAACTTTGTTGAACCATGGTGAAAACAAAACAACAAAACTGTAAAATGTCCTCCAGAGTATTATTAGATAACTTACTGATATGTTTACATGCGGAATTTACCACATTGTTAATATCAACATAATTGCTATCTTGTGGTCACATAAAAATAAAGCCTTTTTAACTGATATATCTTTACTGGGAATATTTAGAAGGCATTTATATCCATGTTCCAAATAATTAAACGTATATTCTCTAGGTCTAGATTTCTATCCTGGAGACATTTATTATGATGATGATTTTATTATTTGCTCTTATTATAAAAGTTTTACCTCCTCAAGGTATGAAAATAAAGAAATAAAAACAATACAATTGGGTGTAAAGAGAAAAGCAAAAAAAACCAAAACAGAAACAAAGCAAAACAAACAAAAAAAAACCCGCAAAAAACCCTCCTTCTTCACTTGATTCTAAGTTCTACTTTCCATATATAAAAATTAATATCCATACATAGTCCTGAAGATAAATCATAATAATAGCTGTAGCAACAGAGGATAAATGAACGAAGAAAATTAAATTGATATATTTTTACACTGAATCATATTATACTAATGTTTGAAATTGCTTTTGTCCAAATAGTAAATGCATTTGATGTTTTCTATAGTCCTTATGTTATTTTTATTTATTTGTTTTAAATTTTTTTTTTTTCCGGCCACGTCACACAGCATGTGGGAATCTTAGTTCCCTGACTAACCAGAGATAAAACCCAAGCCCCCTGCAGTGGAAGTGCACAGTCTTAACCACTGGACCACCAGGGAAGTCCCCAAAGTTAATTTGAACTACCACAAATCACAAATGTAAGAATGTACATTAATTTAAATACGCCCTATCTTATTGATGAACATACAAATACTGAACCCTTGAAAAGCATACACTCTTTCAAATCAGTAGACAACATTCTTCTTTTCTTCCAAAAGATGTAAAATCTTCAAGAAAAAACAAACAGGCTTTTAGTTTATTATTTGATAGAATAAACTATGTTACATGATTTAAAAAAAAGCAGTCTGTTTCTGCAATGTGTCTTTATTAGCATGGTTTTGCAAATGTAGATAACTAAGCTCATTTAAGATATGGTTAAATAGGAAACAAAGGATTGTCCACACTTTTTCACCTACATCATGTTAACTTTGTAAATTATCAAAATAGAGAGCAAATCTTCATGATTCACCTTGTCCTTAGAGAGACTACCTGGATTAGCCAGTTGGTAGACTTGAAAACCAAGGGCTTTGGAGTCAGAGTAATCTGAGTTTCAGTCTTGGCTCTGCCACTTATCATTAGTAAACTGGGTCAACTAAGCAAGATAAACTTCCACTAGATTCTGAGTTCACATGCTTGAAATGAGTATAATAACAGCATCCAGCATGAATAATACAATTAGTATATGAGATCATATCTCCAAGAGCCTGACATGTATAAATCTCTCAACTGTAATTAGTAATAATATTATTATTGCCAGTAAAATGATGATCATTCTATTGAATTCCTTTGGGGAGAAAAGCCAGTTGTGAAACATTTGCTGCAGGGCTGGACCGTGTGGATTTACATGTCAGCACATACATCCAAATAGGAGGGACATGTGTTCCTAAAGTGCTTTTGTTTCACATCTGCTCTAATAGCTATGTTGAAACTCATATATTTTCTAATTCTCATTATCTGTCTTAGAATTCAACCTTTTGGTTCACACATGTGAGGAGAGAGGGAGAGAGAAGAGGTTTCTGTTGTTTATTTTTATAAGCGCAGTAATCCTATCAGATCACTACCCTTATGACCTCACTTAAACTTAATTACTTCCTTAGAGGACCCAGCTCCTAATCCAGCCTCACTGGCAGTTAGGGCTTCAACATATGAATTCTGGGAAAAACTAACATCATTCCCTGACAACATTTAATCCCTAGAATCTAAATTATATGTAAGGGCTTCCGAAAACTGTAGGAATGAACCTAAGCACTTTCCATGAGTTACATAGAAGGGAATGGAGGCAAGGAACCGAACCGTTGAAGAGAGATTGCAGAAGCAAGTGAAGCCATTAGTAGTGAATCTCAGCCAAAATAAACTTGCGGAGGGTGAGGGTGCACACCCTGGGGTAACACCTTATCTGAAATGGGACCTTGAGTGGCGAAGGAAGGTGTCAGGTTGGTAGAAAAACCCTCTTGGACCCAGTATGGTTCAGCAAAGCAGAGGAAGAAAGACTGTACCCAGAATCCTACAAATAGCAGATATTCCGAAAGTCATCTGTCTCTAGTGAGAGATGAAGTTGAATTGCATGAGCCAACTAATCTTGATAACTGTAGTGCTACCCCTATTAACGTATTAGGCTGTAATGTGGGAAACCTCTTTTTTTTTTTTTTCCAATGAACTCATAAAAAAAAAAAATTGTTATAAAACAATTTATATAACAAATGCTGGAGAGGGTGTGGAGAAAAGGGAACACTCCTACATTGTTGGTGAGAATGTAAGTTGGTGTTCTGAGGTTCCTCAGAAAACTAAAAATAAAATTAACATATAATCCAGCAATCCCACTCCTGGGCATATACCAGGACAAAACCATAATTCAAAAAGATACATGCACCCCTATGTTCATGGCAGCAATATCCACAATAGCCAAAACATAGAAAGAACCTAAATGTCAGATGAATGGATAAAGAAGATGTGGTACATATATACAGTGGAATACTACTCAGCCATAAAAAATAATGAAATAATGCCATTTGCAGCAACATGGATGCAACTAGAGATTATCATACTAAGCAAAGTCAGAAAGAGAAGGACAAATACCATAGGATATCACTTATATCAATATTTAGAAACTAAAATATGGCACAAATGAACCTATCTACAAAACAGAAACAGACTCACAGACAGAGATCAGACTTGTGGTTGACAAGAGGGAGGGAGAGGGATGGACTGGGAGTTTGGGGTTGGTAGATGCAAACTATTACATTTAAACTGGATAAACAACAAGGTCCTACTGTATAGCTGGGAACTATATCCAAACCATAACGTAAAAGAATATTAAAAAAAAGTGTGTATATATATATATATATATATATATATATATGTATAACTGAGTCACTTTGCTGTACAGCATAGATTGGCACAGCATTGTAAATCGACTATACTTCAATTAAAAATAATAAATAAAATAAAATCTAAAACAAACCAAAAAACTGAAAACAAAACAAAGAACAATTTATAAAAACTGAATATGTCTACATGGCCTGAACATAATAAGCAAAGGAGGCAAAGTGCTCAAAAATTCCATCCCCCTAAACTTGGCAAGGGACATAATGGACAATTCTCAGGAAGAAAACATAAGAAAGCTTTCAAATGTGTTAAGACAATCATCAACCTCACTCATAATAAAAGACATGGGAATTAAAACTTTAAAACTACACTGACATCCAATTTCTCACTCAATAGACTGTAAATCAATCAATCAATCCCAAGTTTTGCTAACTCCTTTGGTAAGCCTGTGGGAGGAGGCATGACACATTACTTTACTGACACATTACTTATGGTTATATAAAATTGGCGCATCCCTTTGAGGATAATCATCAGTTTCTACAAAAATTATAAAGCTTATTCTTGACTAATAAATTTACGCTAGTAGTTTGTCCTACAGATTGTTTATTTAAAAGAAGAATAAAATTTAAAATTGAAAAGAAGAATAAAAGGTAGTCAGCAGATTCTTTTCATGCCGTATGAGGAACACCTTGTGTAAGATTTAATCATAGGCCCAGGAAATCATCTATGTAAAACTTATGCAATGTTTAACACCATGTTGAAAGGAAATCTTTTGTTACAGCCAAAGTTTACCTGTTAACATTTACTTGTTAATATCTATCCACAGATGACTAGTTGAAGGGATTATGAGAGGTCCCCCAGCACTAGGTAGCTCCTTCTGTACCGATATGGAGAGATGTCCAAGATACATTGTTAAAGGAGGAAAAGTTTCAGAAGAGTGTATCAAGTGTGCTACTAAATGTTTCTTTGAAAAATGGAACAAAATATGCATGTATATTTACTTCCTCATGCAAATCTTCGAAAAAATATATGATAAATTTATAGTACCTCCTATTTGGAAAAGAGTGGAAATCAGGTGGAATGTACTGGATAGAAAGGACATTTTCTTGTATATATTTTATTTTTCCTTTTTGTATTATTTTAAGCCATATAAATGTATTATCTAGAAAAACTTAACAAATTTTGCAGTAATGAGAATACTTGGTACTGCCCCACTCTTCTGCTCATGTGAGTAAATAATTCTAAGCCAATGACAGCAGATAGAGCATCTGGTGCTGGAGGTAGTATGCAGCTCCCGGCTGTGCTTGATACTCAAAACACAGTATGTTTTCCAGTAGTAATGTTTTAATAATTATTATCCATTTTAGCTGCAACAGATAAAATTGCATGTTGATTTAATGCCACTAAAACAAATAAGAACTCATCAACTAGTATGTAGATTAAGAAGTTGCTATATTTAGGAAGCCAGATTTTAAATGAGAAAAAAAAAAGTCTTTCAACTGATAACTCATCTAAGATATCTTCAAGGTGATTTTTAGACAAAGAGAAGGATTTAGGGGTAATGGTGGAGAAGGCAAAGTTATTCTTTTCTTTATTGAGAGGAATTGCATTTGCTTAGGTAAGGCCAAAAGAATCACAGCAAAAGACTTTCTAATTGTCTGAAGCTTTCACTTGGTTTCAATAAACATGCTAAATGAATTAATGACATTTACTTGAGTCAGTGTGGTTGTCTTAGAATTTTGGTATTTACTTAAATTGTGCTCCATACACAAGCAACATTGGCTTCAACTAGGAGCTGATTAGACATGAAAATTCCCAAGCCCCCTTCCCCACATCTAGTAAGTTTCTCAAGACGGGGCCAGGTGTCTGTGTTTCAACAAGTGATTCTGATCCTCACTAATGTTTAAGAAGTACTGCCCCCAAATATTATGCATCTGAAATGACAGTGTATCCTGTCTCCCATGTTTGAAAAAATCATGAGCAACCTTCCTGTAAGAAAATAAAAGAACGGGCACACGTGTAAATACGCACTGTCATTTCTAACGATGGTAGACTGCACATCTTTCCAACACTAAATACCTGTGAATTATATTGGATTCAAAATCGGGGTGATGGATACAAAGCCTATTAAAGGACCACTGTTACAGGCTGAATTTTATCCCTGTGAAATTCATATGTTAAAGTCCCAACCCCCAGTACCTCAGAATGTAACTTTATTTGGTGACAAGTTCTTTCAAGAGATGATTAGGTTAAAAAGAGGTTGTGAGAGTGGGCCCCAATTCAATATGACTGGTGTCCTTTTAAAAGAAGGAAATTTGTTTTTCCCTGTGAAGAGGCAGCGAGAGGGTGGCCAGCTGCTCCTACCAGAGCCTTGACTTGGACTGCCAGCCTCCAGAAATGTGAGAAAATAAATTCCTGTTGTTTAAGCTACCCAGCTTGAGGTATTCTGTTATGGCAGCCCTAGAAAACTAATACAGCTACTAACTCAATTTTTTTTTTCTTCTAAAAGTAGCAAAATAATTAGTCCCAGATGAGAAGCTAGAGTTAAAGTTTGATTGACTTATCAAAATTAATTGATCCTGTTTTAAATTACATTAAATCTAACCATTATTGTTACCAAACTGGAGGGGGCAGAAAAGAAAACAAACAAAAAAAGCCTATTAACAGATCTCTCATTTTTCTTGTCTCTAAAATGAAATTACTAAGGACAAACTTTGCAAACATTAAAACACCAAATTAAAAACAATTTAATCTCATATGCAATACACTACATTCAAATTAGCAATGTATTTAACAAAATGTCACATGTTTAGAAATTTCACCTCAAACCAAACTCCAACTTAAGACTCTAAACTGGCTAAAAGCAAAAGATTGTTGCAATATCACGGAGTGAGAAAAAAGCCCTTGTTTGTTTGACATTCTTATGGATAAATGTGCTCAGTTAGGTGTCTCTCATATTTCACTTCTTACTGGAACTTTATAATAATCTGTGAGAATCCATTCAAAAATTTTAAATGACTCTAACCATTAGCAATTTAAAGTTTCCTGCCTGGGTTCAAGAATCTCTACACTACAACCCACCAAAGAATAGCTTTATTTTCTAATATTTCTCAACCAGATCCTTTGCTTTGCTTGTTCCATTGCATGCAATATTGCTAAGGCAAGTTTTGATCACCTCGACTATCACATATTTGCCCATGTGGTTTCCTCATCTTCTGTTCCTTGTACATATCCAAGTCCTTCAAAGATTATCCCAAGTCCCATCACATCAAATTGCCTCCATGTTTATTTCTCACTGGCATCTTTTTCTTTCTAACTTTTATAGCACTTTTAGGCAATTTTCACATATTTGCAGATAATTTTATTCTACTTTGTATCATTTGCTTTTCAAAAAACATATCATTTTTCTATTGGTCTGACTTGTTCCTCTCATTACATAGCATGTTTTAAAGTATATAGTATATTTTATGCTTCAAGGTTATGTTCCTCATTTTCCAAGTAGGAAAAGTTTTCAAAGACTTAGACAAATATTTGAATATTAGTGTTATTTGAGCTTAAGTCATCCAAAAAAAGCTCATTGTAATTTAGGAAGAAATTAGCTTATTTATAAAGATGATTGCCACTTAACATGATCCATGTGGACATAGATGCTGTTGAATAATCAGTATCGACGTTACAAAAGAACAAACAGCTTTATTTGGGGTCTTAGGAACTGCAATTCGGGAGACACAGACTCAGATAAAAACAAGTGATTTGGGAAAGAGAAAGAGTCAGGGGCTTATAAAGGCAAAAGCCAAAAGGTTGTTAAAAGTTGTCTTGCAAGAATTAGGACTGGCTCTGATGCAAAGAAAGAAATATTTGTCCTTAAAGGATACGCTGTCATGAGTTATTTAGGGTAAGAGCCCTATAAGTACCTTGATTTTCTAGAATATTGCACAGATGTTCTGGATGCCTATGTTAAGATAATAAGCAGTCAAAAGTACAGACTCCATCCAGGCTGAAATGTTCACGAGTCCTACTTCCTCGATGGCCTCTTGGCTGCATTTTAGAGAACGCTCGTAGCAACACTGACTCCATTTTGCTTTTTCTTTCACAATACAGAGAAGAAAGTGTTTACATATGCATAACTCACAATACACTCTAAACAGCTTCTAACAACCTTACTATAATATGATTTAAAAAAAATATTTCCTAAAGTATTTGCTTCTTTCTTCTTAGCTCATTTTTTTTTTTTTTTTTTTTTTAATACCTGTCAGGTTGGCTAGTAGGTCTGGATGAAAACCAAAAGCTGGTTCCATCTGAAATCAGGGCTAAGACTTTATTCTAATTTACATCAATGTGTGGGTAGAAAGAACCAATTATAAAAAAAATTATTTCATCATATCAAAAAGAAACATATACTATCCTATAGAATGTAATTAAATCTTTGCAAAGAGAGAACCTAGATTCTTAGCAACTGAGGCTCTCAGTGCCTCATACATTTGTTGATAAATTTGTAAGTAGTAGTAATTGCCTCCCATTGGACAGAGATATTTATAGGCATAAATTAACTGTTGAGCTTAAATTTCCCTTTTGACATTAATCTAGGTGCTGTAGGAGGTGAGCATGCTTGTTGTAGAGAATCCGAGGGAAGACAATCAGGGTCGGGACCAGCATGGCCTCATGGCCCTGAGCCTTGTTTCCAGGTGTTTCCAGGAGCAGGAAGGTGGCTGATGAGTAAGGAGATAAAGGTGGTGAGGTGAGGAAGGGGTAGATCCTGTCAGGATCCCAGTAAGAACTTTGCTTTGAATCTGAGTGGAGTGTGCTTAAAGCACAGGAAGGACACGATTTGCTTTTCCTCAGGAAAGTTGTGGCCGCTCTGTAGAGAACAGACTATAGAGGGACAGAGGCAGAAATCTGGGGACCAGAGGCCAGGGGAGAGATGAGAGCACCTTGGACTTGAGAGAGTGAGAAGGGGTCAGTTTTTGGATATATTTTGAAGGTCAAGCCAAGAGAATTCGTTGATAATTAAAATGTGGAGAGTAAAGAAAAAAAAAAGAGGTAACTCTAAGATGACTCCAATACCTTTGAGCTGAACAACCAGAAAAGTCACGTTCTCATTTACAAAATGTTTCCATTTACTGTAAAATTTCTAAGGATGCAGGGTTTTTTAATGGTGTATAGGAGAAAATATTAAGAGGACAGTTTTCTGCACCTTAAAATTGTGGTGCCTATTTGATCGGCTCTTGGAAATGATGAATGAGCAGAAAGATATTCAAGCTAAGAGTTCAGAAAGATTTCCAGGCTGTGAGTTATCAGAATAAAGACAATATTTGAATCTTTGAAGCCGGACAATATCATCTGTGGAACAAGTATAGATAGGAACGAATCAAAGAAACTAGCCCTTGGATCCCTAATATTTAGATGAATAGGAAATGCAGCAGTACCATCAAAGAAGCTTGAGGAAGAGAAACTGGCGAGGTAAGAAAAAACTTGTAGAATATGGTGGCCTAGAGGCCCCAAGAAGAGCATGCCCCACAGAGGAGGCGAGCAGTCACTCTTTCAAATGCTGATATTAATCTGATGACCTAAGACTTAATTATTACTATATATTTAAAATGAAATAAATAACAGAATCATTCAAAATAATCAGATGTTTAAAACAGATATTTTCCTAGGTGCTAAGAAAAGGGGTTCTGCCAGGTGTCACAAAATTCTTTTGTTCTATATTGTATTATCTCAAATATACTACTTTATGCCCATAAAAGAGGAAAACCGTGAAATAAATTTAAATTTTACTTATTCGTATTTTATGGAAAGCCAAGCAAAATTTCAACATAAAATGCTTCTCTGTCCTTTGGTCTCCTCTCTCCCCTCTACTGTGCGTTGTGTGTGTGCATTCTGCATCGACCAAAGCTCCCACGTCAGCAGGAATACCTGCTCAACCGTAGAGAGCAACATTCTCGTAGCACCAACAAGACAACTCCTTAAAGATAGCGCTCCTTCTTCATCTTGTAAGGGGCTACCACGATGCTGCTTAGAGCTGGATTATGTAAACTGTCAATAGTATATCATTTGATGTATAGCCGTGTGTCTCAAAAAAAACGTATGTAACTGTGCCTTGACGTCTAATGGGTGGAACAATTCTCGGAGCTTTCTGAGATGCTCTTGCCAGGCTATCATCCTCAAATCCCTGGCTTGTTCTGAACTGTCCGTGGTCCCCAAATAATTTCTCTTTTTAAGAGGACTTCTCCATTTAATACATTAGAATCTGCTTTGTGCCTGTGTGTTCCTCATCTCAACACCACATCCCAACTTTACTCTCTCAACTCACATTATTTAACAGCCTCTTGGGTGCACGGTACTTTAGCACTGCAGGCAGAGTGGTGTAAGTGGAACAAAATCCCAAAGGTGACAGAACTGGACTAGAATCTGAGCCCTGCCACTTAACAGATGTGACTTTAAGAAACTTAAACCGGGCTTCCCTGGTGGCGCGGTGGTTGAGAATCTGCCTGCTAATGCAGGGGACACGGGTTCGAGCCCTGGTCTGGGAGGATCCCACATGCCGCGGAGCAAGTGGGCCCGTGAGCCACAACTACTGAGCCTGCGTGTCTGGAGCCTGTGCTCCGCAACAAGAGAGGCCGCGATAGCGAGAGGCCCGCGCACCGCGATGAAGAGTGGCCCCCGCTCGCCGCAACTAGGGAAAGCCCTCGTGCAGAAACAAAGACCCAACACAGCCAAAAATAAATTAATTAATAAAAAAAAAAAAATACTATACATTCAATGCTCATTTCTTAAAAAAAAAAAAAAAAAAAAAAGAGTGGCCCGCACTTGCCGCAACTAGAGAAGGCCCTCGCACAGAAACGAAGACCCAACACAGCCATAGATAAATAAATAAACCCAAAGTTTAAAAAAAAAAAATAAACTTAAACCTATTTGTATCAGTTTTCCTAATGCAGGATCTGGTACATAATTTCAGGGCCCAGTGTAAAATGAAAATGGAGCCAGTGAGTATTTTAAAATGTACCTGCAACTTTTGTTTTTATTCAGGTATGGTTGAAGGCAACAGATCAGGAGATGACTGCCATTGAAAAGACAGTTTATTACCCACAGTACTTAAGAGTGGGAAAAATGTGCCACACCACGACACAAAGGACAACACGAGAGAAGACAGAGGCTGGGGGGTGAGAGAGTGCAAGGCAGACAGCGAGCCAGGGGAACTGCCAGAAAGGCTTGATGGTGGGTTTCTAGGGAAATAATGGGTGCGGCAGGGTAAGTAAGCTGAATAATTTTGCCTTGAAAGAATTCAGTAGGCTCCCAGTTGTAGGAGGATTCTCCCTGGGGTGATCTGGGCGGGAGAATCAATACGATCCTGCAGCAGAAGAGCTAGATCAGGCTCGTGGGGGAGGTGTGAACTTGGCACTGGTATACTTTGCATATGACAAGCAGAGAGCCCTTTGCTTTCTCTAAGAATGCACTAGCCTTGAGAGAAGCGTCCCTTTTTCAGTCAGCAAGGTCCCAGTTGTCAAAACGTCAGATGTAGAAACTAGAAAACAGTTCTAGAAACTAGGAACTAGTTAAGACAGTGGGCAGGCCAATCTCTGTTCCCACACCCACAACCCACTGCAGATGGTAAATCTCAAAGGATTGCCTTCGCTTCCAAACTGAGGTACGCTTGCCTGGCTTGGAGGTGTTCAGGAGATCTGAGTCTCCTGCCAAACGTCCCATCCACGGCTCTGCCCTGGGGAAAGGAAGGCCGCTGCCTTGTCTCCCCCTCGCCAAGAGGCGTGCAGTGGGCCCGACCCTGAACCTCCCTGGGGCCGGGCCCAGGCTCCCACTGGGACAGAGGGCAATGACAGGGTCCCCCCTCCTCCACCTGCCCACTCAACTGGGTCACTGTCCCAGGAAGAGGCAGCAGGAGTCTCAGGATGGGAAGGAGGGGCACGCAGCCTGGTGGAGCTCAGGGTACCAGAGGCAAGGGAGTGGGCAACCACCAACAAAGTGGCCAAAAACATAGGGACACTTTGGGACGTGGGATCCGGAGTGAAGTGATACTCCAAGTCCCAGTGGGTGTTCCACTGGCCCATCTGACTTCACTTAGAAAACACAGACTCAAAGGTAACATTCATCAGAAGTTCACGGAGCATTAATCCCCCAGTGCAGGGCCCTTCTGAGCACAGGGCCCTGTGTGCCTGCCCTGGTTTCACACTCATGAAATCAGCTCTGGATCCAGGAGACAAGTTTTATGTCATATTTCACGTCCTCTGGACCTAACTATTCTGACTTTTGTGTGGCAACCAGCTGTGCTCAAACTTAACCTAAGCAGGGCCTTGCTTAAATGCTCAGCATGCATCCCATTTTCTGTCCCAGGAATTCTTGCTACTCTTGCACACAGACACTATGGAAACCAACTCAGCTATTCTGGCATGCACAAACTTTGAAGTGCAAGGGAGTGTACAATCAAAGAGGAAATGGTAACTGATGGGCAAATATTCCCATCTTTGGGCCCCTGGGCAGATAAGTCTGAAGCACTTTCTCCACAATCCCTCAGAACCCAGCTGCATCAAGCCCCAGCTGCAAACAATGACCAACTCCAGAGGACAAGCTGTGATTGGCCTTCCTTTCTGCTCTGGGTCATATGTCTGACTGGTCACATGTGTTCCTTAGGATGGCATCTCAAAATAAACCATCTGCTAATAAGCCCTTGAATAAAGACACACTTTTTGCAAGAACTCTTATAAGTATATTAGTTATTTTGCAGGATACATGAGATAATATATGTAAAATACCAAATACAGGACGTGGCCAATTACAGCTACTTAGTGTCTTTGAGTTCCTGATCCTTTCTCTCTCAACTTGAAACTGCTTGATGTATAATCTACAGCCAGATGTATAAAATATAGCTTTTGTTACTTCAACAAAAACAAAAACTCAATCTCTATTTCAAGACTGAATTTAGTCAAATCCTAGGAAATTCTGTCTATGCAAATCAAAATAGTCTTTTCTGGATTTCTGGATTTTACCCTTCTCAAGGTGACAGATGGGGTTGGTGGAGGAGGACCTAGTGTCAGGTAGAGGCAATCATCCCAGCTTGTTCCAAAGGAGAATCCTGCGGTCTCAGTGGGTCTCTGGCTCTCTCTCCTAGAGGATCTCCCCATGTCCTCAATGTCTCTCCATGCTCATCAATATCTCTGGGCTGCCACTTTTCTTCTTTCAAGGATATGGGGAATTTGGTTCATTTTGACATCACTCAAGGGCTGCAGGAGATGGGGGAGAGCAGGCTTGACTCCCATCCTTTTTGCTGTTTATGCAATGTTGCCATTTATATTCTGTTGTCACTAAGGCATGTTGGTATTTAAGGGACAGAACTTATTTCCCCAGGATCCAACTAGGAAACAGGTTAGGTCCCTTCTGCCTTTGAATCAACAAATGTGTCCACCTCTTTCAGCTACCTCTTTCCTAGACAATGTTCAGGGATAACAGGGATCATGATAATTTTTCAGAGACCCCGCCAGTTTCCAACCTAATGCTTCTTTGTTTGCTTTTCTCCTCTCCACAGCCAGAGGCATCTTTGACAAATCTGGTTATGTGGGGAAAACAAAACCAAACCCTTTTTACTGTTTAAGGCATAAACTTATGGATTAGAGTTCTCCAGTTTTGCTCTCGAAAACAAAACCAAGTCTCTTAAAACGCAGAAAGCATTTTCTCTCCACAAAACTAACTATGCCTTGAGGCGTTTCTACAATAAAACTCTGAGAGCAATCAGCCCGGAATGGGGATTGTGCATGAAGAACACATAATCAGTATAATTGAATTATTATCCTGTCAAGAAGGAAACGTGTCCTTACGAACCCCAGCATCGAGGGAAACCCGACAGGCACTTAGTGACTGCTCAATTCAGCCTGGATGCAGAGGAAAGGCAGTCTTGTCATTGAGGGCGCCAGGAGGGGAAGGGGCACAGAAGCAGCAGGGCACTCAACTAAGTTTTGTCCAATAATGAAGAAAAGGAGGAGAGCATGGCGGGTGCAAAGTCAAGATCAATAAAACACAAGAGTGCGGAGAACCTATCTGGTATCAAGTAATCAGAGCAGCATTTAAGATGCCAGGGGAAAGGTGCAGGAAAGAACCTATTATTTTTGGTGCCAGATTTCTCAATAAGGTAGCCACATCCCAGTTTGCCTTGGAAGGTCTCATTTTATCCCTATCGTCCTGACATGACTATTAGTGTCTACACTTTTCATACTTAAAGGTGTCTAGGTTTGGGTAATAAATTAGAGTCTTTCTACTCTGTAGGCAATCCAAGCAAGTACTTAGCACATAAAACGTACACTCTTAGCCAACCCTCAACCATCCCTTCAAAGAAAACATTTCCATGATATGAGTTAATAATTCTTAAGGTACATTGAAATAGATATCATAGAAAAAATCAGATTCTTATTTTACTCCATGTTGCTCGACGGTTTTATTTTTTTAATAATAATATGTGGGACTAGTTAGGAGGACCTAAATAATCTCCTCTTCTGACCCTTCCAGGAATACATGTAACACAAAATTTTGTTGAATTGAATGGAATTAAATATACAGATATAAGATAGTAATTAGAAAGTAACTTACAATGAAGTGAGAAAAAAAAGATTGAATATCTATATAAATATCTATTTATTCATCCATCTTTTTCCAACTTTTGGATGTTTCATGAAAAATGTGGCATTTGCTATGTACCTAAAAGACATTGTGTAAATCAAAAGCTTGGAATACAGGCTATTCCGTAAGGACTTACTTTCTGATTTTATTAATAGCATATTACTCTATCAATGTGATTTACTTAGAAAGGGTCTTATATACAAGACACTAAATGTGAGATAGATATATATATATATATATATATATAAATGACATAGCTAACATATATTTACTGATTATAAAATAATCACTTTATCTAAATACATATTTAGAGCTGTGCTATATTATTTTAATTATTTTATAGATAAATTACTACATTTCAAGTATGTATTGAAGGAACAAAAATTAATGATAGATGATTTTCCACAAATTTTCCTCCATCTCTTTCCCTAAATTTAACACCATCTCCTATCTCTGGGTAGACAGACCCAGCTCGTAGGTTTTATTTATGATTACTTGGACACTGACCCAAGTGGAGAGAACTAGAGAAGCCAGGATGATTAATATTTTAAAAAGCAGAGAATCACCACTCAGAGATATATTATAAAAATCTCTCATAATCCAGGCCCTCAGACATGCATACTAGATCACACAGACACACACACACAGACACACACAGACACACACACACACACACACACAAAACTGACTTTACTGTATTTTGTTCTGGGGTTGCCACTTACTTAAATCAATGCACATTGATTTACAAACAAATTGTAGTGTGGTGTCAGGCAGAAACCCATCACCTCATGAAAACCATGCCTGTCACATGACTAGAGACCACCGTATCTCTAGAGTCCTCTGATGGAAATGGACTGAACCAGAACAAAGTGAGGAGTGTCCTCCAACACAAATATCTGCCCATTTCCATAAAATGAACCTACCTCCATCGCCATTGCTCCCCAATACCCAATCTTGGAGGCCAGAGTCTAGAAAAGGGGATAAATGACTGCACCGCATCCCTTTCAATCAAAGAATGAGGGTTCCAGCTACTGCTGGCACTGCAGGCATGGAGAATACAGGAGGGGAAAGAGAAGAAATAAGAGGGGCAAGAGTGGAGTAAAGATAGAAATGGATGAAATTGGATTTTAAGTTTAATATTTTCTACCAGACTTAAAAAAAAAAAAAGTTTTTGTAACTGTAAGTGGCCAGAAAAATTCTAAAATATGACCGACACATCATTAAGGGACAACAAAGTTAGAAATGGCAAAGTGGTTGTGAGGCAGTATATGGAGAAAGTAAAACAAACATTTTTTAAAAACGATTTTTGTTTAGTTTATTTAACTATGTAATTTACACGTTGGTATGCATTCTTAAGCACTTTTCGAAAATAAACAGGAAATTAATTTGTTAACTAAGCACAGGCATTAAAACTTAGTAGTGTCACCCTATTTTTAAGGAGTAAACACATTAAGCAACATGCCAGTTTTCAAAAAATAATCTGAGTTGTTGGAATAAGAAGTTACGTGGGGCTTCCCTGGTGGCGCAGTGGTTGAGAATCTGCCTGCCAATGCAGGGGACACGGGTTCGAGCCCTGGTCTGGGAAGATCCCACGTGCCGCGGAGCAACTGGGCCCGTGAGTCACAACTACTGAGCCTGCGCGTCCGGAGCCTGTGCCCCGCAACAAGAGAGGCCACGATAGTGAAAGGCCCGCGCACCGCGACGAAGAGTGGCCCCCGCTCGCCACAACTAGAGAAAGCCCTTGCACAGAAACGAAGACCCAACACAGCCATAAATAAATACATAAATAAAATTAAAAAGAAGCCTGAATTCTAAAAAAAAAAAAAAAGTTATGTGTTGGGTCCCTTTCTCTTTCATTAATACTCTACTCAATACAGTTGTGATAGGCCATATCCCAGACTCCTTAGTGTTAATTTCATTCTACATACTCTGGAGGATCAAGGGCTGATTATGAGCATCTTGTAATTTCACCTGTTAGGATGATCCACCCAAATGAATACTATAGGCATCTTTTGATTATAAGTACAATGTACAAAGAGTTGCTTTTCATTTTCTCTACCAAAAAACTAACAATGTTTCTTTGTAACATATTTATTTTCTCTGATTTTAATGAAAAATAACTCTATCCAGAATTGCCAAAGTAAAACTTTCAATCTCACTTTATGTCTTTCTGTCCTTAGAGGAGGCTGTGAGGATTAAACAAAATAATCCATTTTATAAACTACAAAAGTAGTTTACACATACATATATGACATTAGTAGCTTCACTAAATCTGTTATTAGTCAAAACTATAATTACATTATCCAGACTAAGGTGTTTGGAATTGCTGATGGGAAGTTCCATTTAAATCCACATTTCTAGATAACTCTGTTATACAATCTCCTCAATTTTTAATGAGCAAATAAATCTCTGGCCACTTTTCATACCGGTTGACATGGTTCCTGTAAGATTTGCTAAACATATATTGCCATTTCAGAGTTATAATAATTGTTAATGTTATTTCCATTAAATTTTTCATGGGGGAAAGTCCTTCTTCAGATTTTAAGCGGCACACAAAATATTTTAATATTAAACTCTAGTATTCTAAATAAAAGTTTACAGGTTCGTACAAGCCTTTGAGAAATCAATTGAAATATCAATACTAGTAACATAAAAATACGTCCTGTCTGTACAAGCACGTGAAATCTTAAGTAGGTAAGAGGATAACCACGACACACCATGCCCTAACTCTGAGTTGGTTTCATAATTCTGCGAGGAATGTCAACGTCATTTTAGTCCCTTAGAGATCCTGTAGCTCTTGTCAAAAAAGCCAGTGAACTTCACTGTCCAAATAAATGTTATTAGTGGTAGATGGGGAATACACTTTGTTGCTTTAAACGTGGTCTATTCTGTGCTATTCTGATGTAATTTGAGGAGAAAAGAGGTTTTTCTAGATATTCCAAAATCAGAGGTTGATATTTTTTTTAATCCATAATATATTTTTTCATGAGTGTCTTTACCATCTCCTTTTGATAATATAAGATTTGCAGCCAGGGTTCATTTTGATTTTCTTATGTGATATTCTGTTAGCGCAGCTTTGGAGTATTCCAGTGTTATAAGATTCTAAGACTTCCTCAAATGTTTGTACAGAATAACATTTCTTTGATTAGAGCTATATCTTCCCCTGGGCAAGTTTATGTTTTCGTTGTGCTAGAAGTCCAGGCACTCATGAAAACCATCACTTTTACTTCAACTTTAATGACTCATAACGCTTAAATGCCCAGGCAGATACAGTAAAACAAGTACGCGATGTGAATACAGACTGCGGAAAGCTGGATGTGGCCTAGTCCAAGGGTTCAGTCCATTCTGCTCTGCCAAGTGTGGAAATGATGCTAGCCCAGAAATATACATCCATGGGCCAGATTTACTCTGATGGAATTACCATAAGTTTGTCATCAACATTATACATTTTAGTCAGCTTTCCTTTGTATGCTTCTTTCACACAGCACTACCTTTCATATTTTGGGCTCATTATTCTTCTTCTTCTTATAATTATCCTCTTCCCTGTCATCATTTTCTTTAGCTGACATTTATTGATCACTATATTATATGCAGGGCACCAAACACTAGGCATGAATTATTTTTTCTTATCTTTATAACAATCTTGTGAAATGAATACTAATATATCATCCACAGACTTGGCAGCGTTAAATAACTTACCAAAGCTCTGTAATTTGTGAGTGGAAGATCTGTCATTCTGTCCCAGGATCACATGGCTCCAAAAGTCAAAATTCAGGTTCCTAAACTTTTTTTTTTAATTCAACATTGGTGAAAAATGTATCATGCGTGTAACCTCAGAACCTAAAGTGCTGCTTGGTATACAAGCAGCTCCCAGTAAATATTAAAATAGCAAATCGAGATCTGGTCCCACGCCTATTTTAGCTTAGCACTTCTGTAGTTCAATTCATGTAATACTCTAAAGTTTATTTCCTATCTGTTCATAAACTTATCATATTTTTTATGTCTATAAACCTCTATTCCTGACCTCTTCAGTTTCTCACCGAAGACAGTATAACACAAGGAAAGGAAACAGAGCATAACAATTGAATGTCGACTCCAGAGAAGAGAAATTTGGATTCCAAACACGTTTCTAGGACGTAATATATTCCTAAGCATGGATATGTTTTGTAATCTCTTTACATTTACAACATGAAAAGCTACTATACTGGGTTTTTGTAAAAGTAAAAGGAGATAGGGCATGTTACAGAAATTTTGCCTCCACTTAGAAACTGGTGAGCTAAGTCCTTAATGGAAATTATCTCATATTTTTGTAGAGTGTATGTGAGTAATTCATTACTTATTTGATTCCCACCCTGTACCATACAGTGCTTAAATGTCTTATTCAAATATAAATAAAACAGTATGTTATAGCTGATTAAGAGCCTCTACTGAGATTCTATTGGCAGGGGAAGTCAGTCTTCACCTGTATTAAAACATTCAGGTAGAGCTCAGAAGCTCCCTGCGGCAGACAGGCCCTAAGGTGACCCCTCTGGGTCATGCACTTGTATCATCTTCCTCCCTTGAATACAGGCACAATCTGTGACTTGCTTCTAGTCAATAAATGATGACAAATGTTCATTTACGTAGTAAAAGTTAAAGGATTTTTCAAGTTTAACTGAGGTACCTAATCAGTTGTTGAGGTAATCAAAGATATAAGAACATAAAAGAAAGAATTGGATAGATGTGAATGAAGTAAAATTTCATTAAAGGACAAAGTTTTCAGAAAAAAAAAACACGTATAAAACATGAAGGGGGCATCTGTCTTGGGGACTTAAGGTGAGGACTAACTTTTATGTTTCTGGAGAGAAGTGGTCTTTCTGGTTATGGACCACAGCTGATTTTGATTATCAATCCAGGCACGATGTCACTCCATGGGAATTTGGGGGAAAAGCCCATGTGTATAGATGAAAAGGACTTTAACTTTGGAATTCAGGCAGTAATCTTATTAAAGACAAACAAACAAACCAACAAAAACCTAAGCATGGCTCAGAGGGAAGGAAAACCTTTCCCCTTACCTTAAAGTACCATCATTGTCCTGATCTATGTAAATCATTGAAAGTCTACACTGGGACTGAATAAGTGATAGTTCATCAGTGGTGGCAACAGTAAACAATTAAAGCACTAACAGTTTGCAGGCATAGTCATTGGGAGACATACTTCTTTGGGAACCCTCAGAATTTCCAGAACTCTCAGGGACACAGGATACCTTGGCATGACTGTATCATGTTGCAACTTTACTTCACGTCCAGCAATAAGATGCTTGTGCTCTAGGAAATAGAATCTTACAGGTGGAGCTCTCTGGCATCTGCCATGTGGAATATGGGCTGAGGATGCAGACCTACTGATGGGCACACTAAGAGATCTCAGAAATATTTTATGAGTGCAATCTTTTCAGAATCTGAACTTCCTGTTCAAAATATGGATGGAAGCCTCTGTAACAGGGGCTTGTATTTAAATGTAATTGCACATGTACTTACCAATTTAAGAGGCCAGAGGAATATTTGAGTTCATATACCATAAAATAAGATATAACAAAATTAAAATGGAATGATCAACAAATGGAGGCATAGGAAAAACAAGATGTTGAAAATAAAAGCTTTCATAAAATGCAATCCTACATGGCCTACATATTTCCTGGTAGTTGACCAAAATTTGAAGACAAAGACTTGAAGCCTTTGGGCACCCAAGTTCAAAAGGATGCATTTTCACTTTTTGTACTTCATAGTGTCAAAATATAAACAAATTATTTTTTCCTGATACAAAACTCAGAAATAATTCTTTTGAATTTGCATAAAAAATATGATGCAGTACACAATTTGTAAACTAGTGGATGGTCTAGGGTATATTCTCCCTCAGAAGCATGTCATTTCTCCAACACAATGGTATGAAATATCACTTATTTTAAAATTTTAAAGCACTTAGAGATTTTACTTAAAAATGCAAATTTCTAACTTCTTTCAAAAAACCTGGAGATCTGTTGAAACTTGGTGTCTACTCAGTTTGGCAAGATCTCTGTGAGCTGAGAGGCACATGCTCACTTTAAAGTGGCTTGTCACCTCCAGGTTACCAGAGCCTTCTCTACTCCATTTTTCATCTCATCAAGTCCTAATTGCTTATTTAAGTTATCTGCCTGCTGCTTTTAGGCTACTGAGTTTAGGAACTCTTAATGTCTTTAATAATATCTTCCACAACATCTTTATGAAAATACAACAAAGCATTTTACGTCTCTGTAGTAACAATCCCAATGTAACTAATCATACTTTCTTTTTAATCTTAGCTCAAATAAAGATAAGAACGAAATCTTTCTCGGTCAGATAATCTATATTTACTATCATAGTTAACAGACTAGTTTTCTTTCTTTTAGTGTCTTGATCTTTCCTTTTGATTTGTTCCCCATTAGCTATATATTTATAGAGTTTCCAGGGGAAAAAGGCAGATTTGATATAAAGAGAATTGCTTGTTGAATTGAACTTTATTTTATATATATTCAATATATATATATTTTATTTTATGAATCTGCTTACCAAATACACACAAGACTTTCTCTGCTGTCACTTACTGATAGGAATATTTACCTTAATAATGTGCATAGGACATAATGCAGGTAAATAAAACTGAAGCTCTGTTCTTACATGTTTGACTGTTTACTGCTGTAATTTAGAAAGATGCTCAGGACAAGATGGGGTGGGAGTGCAAGTGTATTCTCTGATACATGGTAACTGCCCCTAGAGGATCTCATTAGACCAGTGACACTCAACCTTTAGCTTCCATCAGAATCACCCAGAAGGCTTGTTAAAAACAGATTGCTGCAAGGGGCTTCCCTGGTGGCGCAGTGGTTGAGAATCTGCCTGCCAATGCAGGGGACACGGGTTCGAGCCCTGGTCTGGGAAGATCCCACGTGCCGCGGAGCAACTGGGCCCGTGAGCCACAACTGCTGAGCCTGCGCGTCTGGAGCCTGTGCTCTGCAACAAGAGAGACCGCGATAGTGAGAGGCCCGCGCACCGCGATGAAGAGTGGCCCCCGCTTGCCACAACTGGAGAAAGCCCTCGCACAGAAACGAAGACCCAACACAGCCATAAATAAATAAATTAATTAATTAAAATTAAAAAAAAAAAAAAACAGATTGCTGGTGGAGCCTGAGACTGCTCGTCTAATGAGTTCACAGGTGATCCTGATTCTGCCCATGATAGAAATAACATCTGATAACCATTACACCCAACCATAATCCTCTTAAGGTAGATGTGTGTCATTTATTATTGAATTCCCATTAAATCACATCATTTCTCACATATGGGAGATGCTTAATGCATAACTATTGAAGGAATTTAGGGTTTGGCATTGTGACATAATAATACTTGGCTAATAGGTTTGGATGGGGGTCAAAATTAACAGGAGGTTCAACTATGGAAAGAGGTACATTATTTTGTCTGTCAATTTTTTTTAATTTAATTTTATTTATTTTTTTATACAGCAAGTTCTTATTAGTTATCCATTTTATACATATTAGTGTATATATGTCAATCCCAGTCTCCCAATTCATCAATTTTGACTTTTTCTAGTGTAACTGGGGAATCACAGTTTTGTAACTGAAAATACACTGTGCTTTTTCTTCCATGAAGGATGTATGTATATATAATCATAATTTTATTTCTTTTTAAATACAAATAACCAAAATAGAATTGGATCCATCAAGTTGTTAAATCAAGGAGGAAGAACATGTTTAACTTTTAAGTTAAATTGGTATACTATATGTAAATATATTTCAACTCCTTGTATTTTTAAAATTTTACAGTCACATGATAGTTTAATCACTTTCATTGAAAAAAGTATTCATGAAGATACATTTTTCCTATTAACTTTTCATTTTATACCTTAGTAGAATAAATTTTAAAAAAGAACCATATTGTACCTTTATCCTTCTTCCTATTCAGACTATGTCCCAACTTCAACAAGGCAGCTAAAATTAAAGTTATTCCTTAAAGGGTTTATTTTTCCCCAGAAGTTAAACAACTGGCTTATGTCTACCAACATTTTCTCTTTCCTCCTCAACATTCAGCTGTGTTATATCGCCTTCCCTTTCTTGCAGGTGTGGCTATGTTCCCTAAGTTCTTGCCAATGAAGCACGGCTGAAAGTGGTAAAAACTACACCTAGGCCTGGCCCATGAAAGATTCCCACAGCATTCTACACCCTTAGAGTAGAGTAAGACAGCCAAGATGGAAGGACCCTGGTCTCTGAATGACAATGTGGAACAGAATTACCCTTAGTCCCAATCCAGCCTTATTTGAGCTGGATATAAACTTCTACTGTGTTAAACTACTAATATTGTGGGGTTTGTCTGTTCGAGCTGCTAGTATTCCTCTAACTAATATCAAAATTAGTATTTGTACCTTGTAGTTGGGTCCTGTTATGTTATGAAGTAGCAAATTTTGGTAAAATTATCATCTGCAGTAACTTGTAAGGCTGACAGCATGCTAAATGACAAGTCAATGATGGTTATTAATGGTTGTCTTCACAAAAGTATTATGAGAATGAGATTAGCTCAGTGAATGTTTCTTTGTATTTAAGTAGAAAGAGACAAAAGGGAATAGAGATAGTCCAGAGATTTAAAAGTTTGTAAAAGTTGACTGCAATATGGACCCCAACAACTGAAAGGTAGGTTTGAAAATATCTTTGACTTAAAAAAAAAAACAAAAAAAACTTGTTGAGATGTGTCAGCTGAACAAAATGACATGCTTGGCACAAATAATCAGATCAAGAATTTCACCTCCACACTCAACTCTTTGGTTCCAGATCACCTCAAGGTAGCCAAAATTGATCTGAGAAAGGAAGGGGCATAGAGGTGAGATGTAAGGAAATAAAGGAGAGCTTAAATTTTGTCTGGGTAATAACTTTGCACTTACTGACATATGGAACGGTTAGAAACAAATTGATCAGAAGTCTGCCAGTTTTTAAGGAAATCTTATCATTAAAGAAACAAGGAGCTCAGATTAAAATGTTCTGGCACTTTGAGGCCCAAATCAACCTTTGGACCCTGAGGCTGGCACATACAGGTAGCAGCTTGTGAGAGGGAGTCCTCAGGTGAGGAGAAGGGCTTACCAGTGTCTGCTTTAGATGTAGTCAGGAAAGAACACAGAGAAGGAAATATCACTTATAAAGTGAAACCTGGTGCCTTATACAGAACAATGGACCAAAGACCTCTCATTTGGTAGATTCTGAGTCTCATCCCCAGTAGTATTTCAAAATTAATATGGACTGGGAACTTCTGCTTGCCTCCTTTTCCGTGTTTTTCCTCAGGAGAGAATTTTTTTATTGTGGTGATCCTATCCAAGTTCTACCCTTGACTTTGGGTGTGTGTATAGGGTGGGTGGGTGTGTGGGATCGTCTTTTGGACCTTGATCTTTTGGGGAAGACAACCACCAAGACATTTTGGACATTTTAAAGCTGGGATGTATGACTGTCTCCTTTGAGATGGTATGACTATGCCTTCAATGTTTATGTGGAAGATGAAGATTAAAACATATTTGGTGACAAGAAGGGAAAACTGTGGTAGAGACTGGCTCATTGGTTACTACACTTATGTTCCAGTTTTCCTGGGCTCACAGCTGGACTAACTTCGCCGTCCCCCTCGAAGTTAAAGGTGGCCTGATGACTCAGTTTTGGCCAATGAAATCCAGGTGGAAATGATTAAGTCACTCCCAGGCATGACCCATAAAATCCTCCCTTGTGATTAATCCTCTGTTCGCTCAAACTGTCTCCTGGATGAACAGGGAAAACACTGAGGCCTTAGAGAAAGGTTGTGCCACAAGACAGAAGGAACTAATTCCTGAATGACTATGGGAGCAGAGGCCCTCAGTGCTCCCAAAGACTTCAGATGAGTGAGAAATACAGTCACCTGTGTGAAGCTGAAACAGGGGGGAAGGGGGGCATTTAAAAGAATGACATAGCCATAGGACATGACAAAAACTAGATCCAAGACGGTAGACAAGTCAACTTCCACTAGACCTTGAGCCTTATTATACGCTCATTGTAACACATCAGCATGCTAAATGACACACCCATAGGCGCCACGACAGTCCCAAGGAAGACCATAGAAGATCAAAACGTGGGTGGTGGCCCAATTCCTAGAAATCCCCACACCTTCCCCAAAATAGTCGGAATAATCCTCCCACTCATTAGCCTATGAAATTACCCACACCTATAAAAACTGACAACCCCATATCCTGGCACCTCTTTCACCTTCTGAGATGACCAGCACTCTGTCTGTGGAGTGTGTTTCTCTCTAAATAAATCCACTTCTTACCTATTACTTTGTCTCTCACTGAATTCTTTCTGCTACAAGACATCAAGAACCTGAGCTTCATTAAGTCCTGAGACCAGGTGTGTGATCTCAGTTTAAAGACCATGGGTTCAAGTCCCATCTGAACTGCATGGTTTTAAAGCTGCTTGACATTGGGAGTTCACTATACAAAGCAAGTGTGCTACCATTTTGGTAGGACTGAATTTGGCTAATAACTTTAAGTGCAGAAAAACCCAACATTATATGGTTAAAAGTGAGGGAAATAGTCACTCTCATTCACTACTATGAAAGCAATACTGGGACTGTCTTTCTAGGTAGCAGTACCATACAGTATGCCTCAATTTTAAATGGGTGCATGCTTCGATTGAGCAATTGTAATTGTGGGATTCCTTCCAAAGAAGAAAAATTTGAACAACTGTGCAACAAATGTAAACAAGAAGGATGTTATGGTAGTAGAGTTTATAAGGACCCAAAAGTGTAAATCAAAAGGGGCTAAAGCTAAATGCTTCACAGCATGTGCACACAAAGGAATACAATGAAGCCACTAAAATTATTGTGTATTTTCTTTCAACTGACTTGTCCAAAACTGCCTATGTGCAAGGCACGTGTGTTTGTAGTAGCATAGATTGAAAAAACAGATATTGCCCCTTTTCTTTTGGAACACTATAGCTTGGATGTAAGACCTAGAACAAGTAAACAGACTCACGCTGACCATCACAACAGGGAATTTCAGTGTCAGATGAAGTCACCAAAGTAGGGAATTAGAAGCATGTTCTTTGGTTCTAAGAGGCAAGTGTTTGAGGACAGGCTCTGCTACCTACTTCAAATGAAATCTAGGACAAGATGCTTCACTGGATAATAGCTGTTCTCAAAATCATTCTGAATACCTTTATAATGCACGCAAAGTGTCGCATACAGTATTCAGCAGTCCCCAAACTTTTTGGCACCAGGGACTGTTTTCGTGGAAGACAATTTTTCCAAGGACCGGGGGAGGAAGGGATGGTTTCAGGATGATTCAGGAGCATTACATTTATTGTGCATTTTATTTCTATTATTACATCAGCTCCACCTCAGATTATCAGGCATTAGATCCCGGGAGTTGGGGACCCCTGCAGTATATGACATACATTAGATGCTCAGAAAGACTTATCATTAAGGTTATTATGATGATTAATTACCACTTTCATTACTGACATGGAAATACTATATACTAATTTCTTAGGTGTATAAGGGTGGCTACAGAGCACTGTGTGAAGTATGTTCCCATTTTTGAAAACTTAGCTGGATAGGATGGATAAAAGATGTTTTCCAAATACTCTTCCCTTTTGGTATGGAAATTTGGAAGGATTCCAACTCGTTTTATTTCTTTTTTTTTTTTTTTTACAGTTTTAATTGTTTAACTTATCGACAATTGCCAGTATCTTTGAAAAAGAAAGAGAAACAGAGAATCAAACATTATATTTTGATTAGATTTCTAATATTTAAATAAAACTCATATGCTTTAAGCACACAAAATGACAGTGCTTCAACCATAATTCTATAACATACTAATTAGAGGTACTCATATAATGAACTCATGTTTTGTTAAAGTGTCACAACATAAAAATGAGGCATGTAAAAATATAACAAGAAACTCAGGCAACGCAACTTTCCATGCTGCCTATACAATGGTTCTATCAGTGGAAGAAAGAGTTATGAATACTGTCATGCTTCCCAAGTTATTTCTGTTGATGATGGAAAGGAAAAAGTTAATAGACCCAACAAGTACTGAGTTCCTATTAGGTGCTTGGCACTGTGTTAAACAATTTATATTCATTCTCTCATTCAGCTTTGAAATTGTTCAAAGAGGAAGGTATAATACACACTCATTTTAACCATGAAAGAAGAAAAAAAAAATCAAGGCTCAGAAGCATTAAGTAACTTAACTAGAATTATATCTCTTATAAGTAGCACAGTAGATGTAATAAATAAGAGCTTATTTTGTTTAAGGGTCTATAATAAATATTGTCTCATACCTTAAAAAAAAAATTGTGAAAAGCTTTATTTGTGGCACTTAAATTTTAATCTGCAAAAGACTAATTCTCTCTTAAAATTAATTTTCAAATTATCTAAATTTTTAAATAAGTACTATCAAAGAAGATCTGATAAAAAGAAACATTTGGGTCTCTGTCTTATTACTATGAATTCATTTCTTCATGCATTCAAATATCCACCATTATATGTATTTCCATTTTGATAAACTAAAGAAATATAAACTTGTATATGATATTCATGTTCCTTTTGGGCCCAATAAACGATATTCTAATTTAATCCTTTTAACTAAAATTAGTTTATCTGGCTCCATACATTAGGGCTTTAATCTAAGCAGAATCAACTGGGAAAAAAAAAGCAAGTGTAATGTTGTAAAGAGAGATTTTTATACAGTGATAAGAATGCCCTAAGTGAATTGAAAAATTGTGTGAATTCTTAAAGTAAGAAGACTTGTAGCTCTTTAAAAATATTTGTGCCAACTAACTTATTTTTCTTCACCTGACAGGAATTTCATTGAAAACTGACCTTACAACAATTGCCATATTTGTAAAGAAAATGATGACATAGAAAAAAGATGGGCCTAAAAGTCCTAGGTCACTACTTAAAACTCAGTTCTGCCATTTATTACCTGTGTGATAGTGGGTGAATTTCTTGAAATATCTGCTTTGTTATTTACTTAGTTGGGATTGTTGTGAGTAGAACTAGAACAGCAGATATCAAGTATTTACTATAATTACTGGAGTAATGCTATGCCTGTAGCAAACATTTGGTAAATGGTAGTTGACGTGTTCAAAATACCAGAATATTAAACTTTCTATAAGGAAGTGAAAGATGTGCACATCAGAGAGAGATCGGACACATATTTAAGAACTGTATTTGATTTGTTCGATAAGATGTTTCACTCAAAAAACCTAGTTGGAGCTCCTTGTTTGGGTCTGAATGATGGTCTCTTTTCAGTGCTTCATTTGACTTCATGTCAATTTACATCTTAAATAAAGACTTACATAAAGACTTATTTATACATTTTATTTTATTTTATTTTTTAAATAATAAAAAATTATTGACTATCTACTAGCCCTACATCACAAGGTATTATGTCATAAGTAGGGTTTCTATATGGAGAAAGATACAGTCGTTAAAATAAATGCACTGTAGAGATTTCGTATTCCTTTTTTTTTTTTTTTTTGATTTTTATTTCTCCTTTTATTATTTATTTTTTTTAACATCTTTATTGGAGTATAATCACTTTACATTGTTCTGTTAGTTTCTGCTGTATAACAAAGTGAATCAGCTAAATGTATACATATATTCCCATATCCCCTCCTTCTTGCGTCTCCCTCCCACCCTCCCTATCCCAACCCTCTGGGTGGTCACAAATCACCGAGCTGGTCACACTGTGCTATGCGGCTGCTTCCCACTACCTATCTATTTTACATTTGGTAGTATATACATGTCAATGCCACTCTCTCACTTCGTCCCAGCTTACCGTTCCCCCTCCCCGTGTCCTCAAGTCCATTCTCTATGTCTGTGTCTTTAATCCTGTGCTGCCCCTAGATTCTTCAGAACCAATTTTGGTTTTTTTTAAGATTCCATATATATGTGTTAGCATATTGCATTTGTTTTTCCATTTCTGACTTACTTCACACTGTATGACAGACTCTAGGTCCATCCACCTTACAACAAATAATTCAATTTCATTTCTTTTTATGGCTGAGAAATATTCCATTGTATCTATGTGCCACATCTTCTTTATCCATTCATCTGTCGATGGACACTTAGGTTGCTCCCATGTCCTGGCTACGGTAAATAGTGCTGCAATGAACATTGTGGTACATGTCCCTTTTTGAATTATGATTTTCTCAGGGTATATGCCCAGTAGTGGGATTGCTGGGTCATATGGTAGTTTTATTTTTACATTTTTAAGGAACCTCCATACCATTCTCCATAGTGGCTGTATCAATTTACATTCCCACCAACAGTGCAAGAGGGTTCCCTTTTCTCCACACCCTCTCCAGCATTTATTGTTTGTAGTTTTTTTGATGATGGCCATTCTGACTGGTGTGAGGTGATACCTCATTGTAGTTTTCATTTGCATTTCTCTAATGATTAGTGATGTTGAGCATCCTTTCATGTGTGTGTTGTCAATCTGTATATCTTCTTTGGACAAATGTCTATTTAGGTCTTCTGCCCATTTTTGGATTGGGTTGTTTGTTTTTTTGATATTGAGCTGCATGAGCTGCTTGTATATTTTGGAGATTAATCCTTTGTCAGTTGCTTCGTTTGCAAACATTTTCTCCCATTCTGTGGGTTGTCTTTTCGTCTTGTTTATGGTTTCCTTTGCTGTGCAAAAGCTTTTAAGTGTCATTAGGTCCCACCTGTTTATTTTTGTTTTTAGTCTCATTCCTCTAGGAGGTGGGTCAAAAAGGATCTTGCTGTGATTTACATCATATAGTGTTCTATGTTTCCCTCTAAGAGTTTTATAGTGTCTACCCTTACATTTAGGTCTTTAGCTCAATTTGAGTTCACTTTTGTGTATGGTGTTAGGGAGTTTCATTTCATTCCAATTTCATTCTTTAACATGTAGCTGTCCAGTTTTCCCAGCACCACTTATTGAAGAGGCTGTCTTTTCTCCACTGTATATGCTTGCCTCCTTTATCAAAGATAAGGTGACCATATGTGTGTGGGTTTATCTCTGGGCTTTCTATCCTGTTCCATTGATCTATATCTCTGTTTTTGTGCCAGTACTATACTGTCTTGATTACTGTAGCTTTGTAGTATAGTCTGAAGTCAGGGAGCCTGATTCCTCCAGCTCCGTTTTCCTTTCTCAAGATTGCTTTGGCTATTTGGGGTCTTTTGTGTTTCCATACAAATTGTGAAATTTTTTGTTCCAGTTCTGTGAAAAATGCCAGTGGTAGTTTGATAGGGATTGCATTGAATCTGTAGATTGCTTTGGGTAGTAGAGTCATTTCCACCATGTTGATTCTTCCAATCCAAGAACATGGTATATCTCTCCATCTATTTGTATCATCTTTAATTTCTTTCATCAGTGTCTTATAATTTTCTGCATAAAGGTCTTTTGTCTCCTTAGGTAGGTTTATTCCTAGATATTTTATTCTTTTTCCTGCAATGGTTAATGGGAGTGTTTTCTTAATTTCACTTTCAGATTTTTCACCATTAGTGTATAGGAATGCAAGAGATGTCTGTGCATTAATTTTGTATCCTGCTACTTTACCAAATTCATTGATTAGCTCTAGTAGTTTTCTGGCAGCATCTTTAGGATTCTCTACGTATAGTATCATGTCACTTGTAAACACTGACAGCTTTACTTGAGCTTTTCCAATTTGGATTCCTTTTGTTTCTTTCTCTTCTCTGATTGCTGTGGCTAAAAATTCTAAAACTATGTTGAACAATAGTGGTGAGAGTGGGCATCCTTGTCTTGTTCCTGATTTTAGAGGAAATGGTTTCAGTTTTTCACCATTGAGAATGATGTTGGCTGTGGGTTTATCATTTATGGCCTTTATCATATTGAGGTAAGTTCCCTCTATGCCTACTTTCTGGAGCGTTTCTACCATAAATGGGTGTTTAATTTTGTCAAAAGCTTTTTCTGCATTATTGAGATTATCATGTGGTTTTTATCCTTCAATTTGTTAATATGGTGTATCACATTGACTGATTTGCTTATATTGAAGAATCCTTGCATTCCTGGGATAAACCCCACTTGATCATGGTGTATGATCCGTTCAGTGTGCTGTTGGATTCTGTTTGCTAGTATTTTGTTGAGGATTTTTGCATCTCAGTGTTATTGGCCAGTAGTTCTCTTTTTTTGTGACATCTTTGTCTGGTTTTGGTATCAGGGTGATGGTGGCCTTGTAGAATGAGCTTGGGAGTGTTCCTCCCTCTGCTATGTTTTGGAAGAGTTTGAGAAGGATAGGTGTAGCTCTTCTCTAAATGTTTGATAGAATTCGCCTGTGAAGCCATCTGGTCCTGGGCTTTTGTGTGTTGGAAGTTTTTTACTCACAGTTTCAATTACAGTGCTTGTGATTGGTGTGTCTGTATTTTCTATTTCTTCCTGGTTCAGTCTCGGCAGTTTGTGCATTTCTAAGAATCTGTCCATTTCTTCCAGGTTGTCGATTTTATTGGCATATAGTTGCTTGTGGTAATCTCTCATGATCCTTTGTATTTCTGCAGTGTCAGTTGTTACTTCCCCTTTTTCATTTCTAATTCTATTGATTTGAGGCTTCTCCCTTTTTTTCTTGATGAGTCTGGCTAATGGTTTATCAATTTTGTTTATCTTTTTAAAGAACCAGCTTTTACTATTATTGATCTTTGCTACTGCTTCCTTCATTTCTTTTTCATTTATTTCTGATCTGATCTTTATTATTTCTTTCCTTCTGCTAACTCTGGGGGGTTTTTTGTTCTTCTTTCTCTAATTGATTTAGGTGTAAGCTTAGGTTGCTTGAAATCTTTCTTGTTTCTTGAGGAAGGATTGTATTATTATAAACTTCCCTCTTAGAACTGCTTTTGCTGCATCCCATAGGTTTTGGGTCGTTATGTTTTCATTGTCATTTGTTTCTAGGTATTTTTTGATTTCCTCTTTGATTTCTTCAGTGGTCTCTTGGTTACTTAGTAGCGTATTGTTTAGCCTTGATGTGTTTTTATTTTTTACAGTTATTTTTCCTGTAACTGATATCTAGTCTCATAGTGTTGTGGTCAGAAAAGATACTTGATAAGATTTCAGTTTTCTTAAATTTACCAAGGCTTGATTTGTGACCCAAGAGATGATCTATCCTGGAGAATGTTCTACGAGCACTTGAGAAGAAAGTGTATTCAGCTGTTTCTGGATGGAAGGTCCTATAAATATCAATTAAGTCCATCTTGTTTAATGTATCCTTTAAAGCTTGTGTTCCCTTATTTATTTATATTTTGGTTGATATGTCCATTGGTGAAAGTGTGCTGTTAAAGTCCCCTACTGTTATTGTGTTAATGTCAATTTTCCCCTTTATGGCTGTTAGCCTTTGCCATATGTATTGAGGTGCTCCTATGTTGGGTGCATAAATATTTACAATTGTTATATCTTCTTCTTGAATTGATCCCTTGATCATTATGTAGTGTCTTTCTTTGTCTCTTGTAATAGTCTATTTTAAAGTCTATTTTGTCTGATATGAGAATTGCTACTCCAGCTTTGTTTTGATTTCCATTTGTATGCCATATCTTTTTCTATCCCCTCACTTTCAGTCTGTGTGGGTCTCTAGGTCTGAAGTGGGTCTCTTGTAGACAGCATATATACAGGTCTTGTTTTTGTATCCATTCAGCCAGTCTATGTCTTTTGGTTGAAGCATTTAATCTATTTACATTTAAGGTAATTATCGATATGTATGTCCCTTTTACCATTTTCTTAATTGTTTTGGGTTTGTTTTTGTAGGTCTTTTCCTTCTCTTGTGTTTCCTGCCTAGAGAAGTTCCTTTAGCATTTGTTGTAAAGTTGGTTTGGTGGTGCTGAATTCTCTTAACTTTTACTTTTCTGTAAAGGTTTTAATTTCTCCATCGAATCTGAATGAGATCCTTGCTGGGTAGAGTAATCTTGGTTGTAAGTTTTTCCCTTTCATCTCTTTAAAAATGTCCTGCAACTCCCTTCTGGCTTGCAGACTTTCTGCTGAAAGATCAACTGTTAACATTATGGGGATTCCCTTGTATGTTTATTTGTTGCTTTTTCTTTGCTGCTTGTAATATTCTTTCTTTGTATTTAATTTTTGATAGTTTGATTAATATGTGTCTTGGCATGTTTCTCCTTGGATTTATCCTGTATGGTACTCTCTGTGCTTCCTAGACTTGACTATTTCCTTTCCCATGTTTGGGAAGTTTTCAACTATAATCTCTTCAAATACTTTCTCAGTCCCTTTTTTTTTCTCTTCTTCTTCTGGGACCCCTATAATTCGAATGTTGGTGTGTTTAATGTTGTCTCAGAGGTCTCTGGGACTGTCCTCAATCCTTTTCTTTCTTTTTTCTTTATTCTGCTCTGCGGCAGTTATTTCCACTCTTTTTTCTTAAGGGTCACTTACCATTCCTTTGTCTCAATTATTCTGCTATTGATTCCTTCTAGAGAATTTTTTATTTTATTTATTGTGGTGCTCATCATTGTTAGTTGGCTCTTTAGTTCTTCTATGTCCTTGTTAAACGTTTCATGTATTTTCTCCATTCTATTTCCAAGATTTTGGATCCTCTTTACCATAATTACTCTGAATTATTTTTCAGGTAGACTGCGTATTTCCTCTTCATTTGTTTGTCCTGGTGGGTATTTACCTTGCTCCTTCATCTGCTGCGTATTTCTTTGTCTTCTCCTTTTGCTTAACTTACTGTGTTTGGGGTCTTCATTTCGCAGGCTGCAGGTTCATAGTTCCTGTTGTTTTTGGTGTCTGCCCCCAGCAGGTATGGTTCGTTCAGTTGGCTGTGTAGGCTTCCTGGTGGAGAGGACTGGTGCCTGTGTTCTGGTGGATGAGGCTGGATCTTTTCTTTCTGGTGGGCAGGACCATGCCCGGTGGTGTGTTTTGGGGTGTCTTTGAACTTACGATTTTAGGCAGCCTCTCTGCTAATGGGTGGGGTTGTGTTCCTGTCTTGTTAGTTCTTTGGCATGGGGTGTCCAGCACTGGAGACTGCTGGTCATTCAGTGGAGCTGGGTCTTAGCATTGAGATGGAGATGTCTGGGAGATCTCTCGCCAATTGATATTACGTGGGGCCGGGAGGTCGCTGGTGGTCCAATGTCCTGAACTTGGCTCTCCCACCTCAGAGGCTCAGGCCTGAAACCCTGAGCCTCTGAGGTTTTCTTGTTTGTTTTTTTGTTTGTTTATTATTTGAAAGGAAAAACCAGGTGGATTAAAAAAGAGATTACAAAATGAAGTCCTATTAGTAAATATGTACATAATCTTGAAGTAGACACTGATTTTCTAAGTGTGACACCAGAGCTAGAATACAGAATGGTAATGCTTAGCTCTTCAGTGGCAAAAATAAAATCAAAAAAACCCAGCAACAACAAAGAAACAATCAAAAACAAGCAAACAAGTAAACAAATAAACAAAAACCCAAGAGAGACAGCTGGCAAGACAAACCATAAACTGGAAAAGCATTCCTCATAACCCAAGGCCGGAGTACTAAGACCCTGCCAGGCCCACAGCTCATATGAAAAGGGAGAAAAAAAAGAAAAAAAAAGAAAACAAAATAAAGGTATTAAAATAAAAAATTTAGGGGGGAGGAGAGAAGATGGCGGAAGAGTAAGACGCGGAGATCACCTTCCTTCCCACAGATACAGTAGAAATACATCTACACGTGGAACTGCTCCTACAGAACACCCACTGAACGCTGGCAGAAAACGTCAGACCTCCCAAAAGGCAAGAAACTCCCCCCGTACTTGGGTAGGGCAAAAGAAAAAAGAAATAACAGAGACAAAAGAATAGGGACAGGACCTGCACCAGTGGGAGGGAGCCGTGAAGGAGGAAAGATTTCCATGCACTAGGAAACCCCTTCGTGGGTGGAGACTGCGGGTGGCGGAGGGGGGAAGTCTTGGAGCCACGGAGGAGAGCGCAGCCACAGGGGTGCGGAGGGCAAAGCAGAGAGACTCCCGCACAGAGGCTCGGCGCCCAGCAGCACTCACCAGCCCAAGAGAGGCTTGTCTGCTCACCCCCTGGGGCGGGCGGGGCTGGGAGCTGAGGCTCGGGCTTCGGTCGGATCGCAGGGAGAGGACTGGGGTTGGCGGCGTGAACACAGCCTGAAGGGGTTAGTACACCACAGCTAGCCAGGAGGGAGTCCGGGGAAAAAGTGTGCAGCTGCTGAAGAGGCAAGAGACTTTTTCTTCCCTCTTTGTTTCCTGGTGCGCGAGGAGAGGGGATTCAGAGCGCTGCCTAAACGAACTCCAGAGACGGGCGCGAGCCGCGGCTATCAGCGCGGACCCCACAGCAACAGGGGCGCGGAGGAAAAAACGGAGAGATTCCCGCACAGAGGCTCGGCGCCGAGCAGCACTCAGCAGCCCGAGAGGCTTGTCTGCTCACCCGCCGGGGCGGGCGGGGCTGGGAGCTGAGGCTCAGCTTCGGTCGGATCGCAGGGAGAGGACTGGGGTTGGCGGCGTGAACACAGCCTGAAGGGGTTAGCGCACCACAGCTAGCTGGGAGGGAGACCGGGAAAAAGTCTGCAGCTGCCGAAGAGGCAAGAGACTTTTTCTTCCCTCTTTGTTTCACGGCGCGCGAGGAGAGGGGATTCAGAGCGCCTCCTAAACGAACTCCAGAGACGGGCGCGAGCCGCGGCGATCAGCGCGGGCCCCAGAGACGGGCGTGAGATGCTGGGGCTGCTGCTGCCGCCTCCAAAAAGCCTGTGTGCGAGCACAGGTCACTCTCCACACCGCCCCTCCCGGGAGCCTGTGCAGCCTGCCACTGCCAGGGTCCCGTGATCCGGGGACAACTTCCCCGGGAGAACGCACTGTGCGCCTCAGGCTGGTACAACGTCACGTCGGCCTCTGCCGCCGCAGGCTCGCCCCGCCTCCTCTGTACCCCTCCCTCCCCCCGGCCTGAGTGAGCCAGAGCCCCCGAAGCAGCTGCTCCTTTAACCCCATTCTGTCTGGGCGGGGAATAGAGGCCCTCAGGCGACCTACACGCAGAGGCGGGTCCAAATCCAAAGCTGAACCCCAGGAGCTGTGCGAACAGAGAAGAGAAGGGGAAATCTCTCCCAGCAGCCCCAGAAGCAGCGGATTAAAACTCCACAAACAACTTGATGTGCCTGCATCTGTTGAATACCTGAATAGACAACGAATCATCCCAAATTCAGGAGGTGGACTTTGGGAGCAGGATATATTAATTTTTCCCCTTTTCCTTTTTTTTTGTGAGTGTATATGTATATGCTTCTGGGTGAGATTTTGTCTGTATAGCTTTGCTTTACAATAGCTTTATTTTACTTCACTATATTATAGCCTCTTTCTTTCTTTCTTTCTTTCTATTTTTTCTCCCTTTTACTCTGAGCCGTGTGGATGAAAGGCTCTTGGTGCTCCAGACAGGCATCAGGGCCGTGCCTCTGAGGTGGGAGAGCCAACTTCAGGACACTGGTCCACAAGAGACCCCCCAGCTCCACGTAATACCAAACGGCAAAAATCTCTCAGAGATCTCCATCTCAACATCAAGACCCAGCTTCACTCAACGACCAGCAAGCTACAGTGCTGGACACCCTATGCCAAACAACTAGCAAGACAGGAACACAGCCCCATCCATTAGCAGAGAGGCTGCCTAAAATCATAATAAGGCCACAGACACCCCAAAATACACCACCAGACGTGGACGTGCCCACCAGAAAGACAAGATCCAGCCTCATCCACCAGAACCCAGGCACTAGTTCCCTCCACCAGGAAGCCTACACAACCCACTGAACCAACCTTAGCCACTGGGGACAGATACCAAAAACAACGGGAACTACGAACCTGCAGCCTGTGAAAAGGAGACCCCAAACACAGTAAGATAAGCAAAATGAGATGACAGAAAAACACACAGCAGATGAAGGAGCAGGGTCAAAACACACCAGACTTAACAAATGAAGAGGAAATAGGCAGTCTATCTGAAAAAGAATTCAGAATAATGATAGTAAGGATGATCCAAAATCTTGGAAATAGAATAGACAAAATGCAAGAAACATTTAACAAGGACATAGAAGAACTAAAGAGGAACCAAGCAACGATGAAAAACACAATAAATGAAATTAAAAATACTCTAGATGGGATCAATAGCAGAATAACTGAGGCAGAAGAAAGGATAAGTGACCTGGAAGATAAAATGGTGGAAATAACTACTGCAGAGCAGGATAAAGAAAAAAGAATGAAAAGAACTGAGGACAGTCTCAGAGACCTCTGGGACAACATTAAACGCACCAACATTCGAATTACAGGGGTCCCAGAAGAAGAAGAGAAAAAGAAAGGGACTGAGAAAATATTTGAAGAGATTATAGTTGAAAACTTCCCTAATATGGGAAAGGAAATAGTTAATCAAGTCCTGGAAGCACAGAGAGTCCCATACAGGATAAACCCAAGGAGAAACACGCCAAGACACATATTAATCAAACTGTCAAAAATTAAGTATAAGGAAAACATATTAAAAGCAGCAAGGGAAAAACAACAAATAACACACAAGGGAATCCCCATAAGGTTAACATCTGATCTTTCAGCAGAAACTCTGCAAGCCAGAAGGGAGTGGCAGGATATACTTAAAGTGATGAAGGAGAAAAACCTACAACCAAGATTACTCTACCCAGCAAGGATCTCATTCAGATTCGATGGAGAAATTAAAACCTTTACAGACAGGCAAAAGCTGAGAGAGTTCAGCACCACCAAACCAGCTTTACAACAAATGCTAAAGGAACTTCTCTAGGCAAGAAACACAAGAGAAGGAAAACACCTACAATAACAAACCCAAAACATTTAAGAAAATGGGAATAGGAACATACATATCGATAATTACCTTGAATGTAAATGGATTAAATGCTCCCACCAAAAGACACAGGCTGGCTGAATGGATACAAAAACAAGACCCATATATATGCTGTCTACAAGAGACCCACTTCAGACCTAGAGACACATACAGACTGAAAGTGAGGGGATGGAAAAAGATATTCCATGCAAATGGAAATCAAAAGAAAGCTGGAGTAGCAATTCTCATATCAGACAAAATAGACTTTAAAATAAAGACTATTACATGAGACAAAGAAGGACACTATATAATGATCAAGGGATCAATCCAAGAGGAAGGTATAACAATTGTAAATATTTATGCACCCAACATAGGAGCACCTCAATACATAAGGCAAATACTAACAGCCATAAAAGGGGAAATTGACAGCAACACAATCATAGTAGGGGACTTTAACACCCCACTTTCACCAATGGACAGATCATCCAAAATGAAAATAAATAAGGAAACACAAGCTTTAAATGATACATTAAACAAGATGGACTTAACTGATATTTATAGGACATTCCACCCAAAAACAACAGAATACACATTTTTCTCAAGTGCTCATGGCACATTCTCCAGGATAGATCATATCTTGGGTCACAAATCAAGCCTTGGTAAATTTAAGAAAATTGAAATCGTATCAAGTATCTTTTCTGACCACAACGCTATGAGACTAGATATCAATTACAGGAAAAGATCTGTAAAAAATACAAACACATGGAGGCTACACAATACACTACTTAATAACGAAGTGATCACTGAAGAAATCAAAGGGGAAATCAAAAAATACCTAGAAACAAATGACAATGGAGATACGACGACCCAAAACCTATGGGACGCAGCAAAAGCAGTGTTGAGAGGGAAGTTTATAGCAATACAAGCCTACCTCAAGAAACAGGAAACATCTCGAATAAACAACCTAACCTTGCACCTAAAGCAATTAGAGAAAGAAGAACAAAAAAACCCCAAAGCCAGCAGAAGGAAAGAAATTATAAAGATCAGGTCAGAAATAAATGAAAAAGAAATGAAGGAAACAATAGCAAAAATCAATGAAACTAAAAGCTGGTTCTTTGAGAAGATAAACAAAATTGATAAACCATTAGCCAGACTCATCAAGAGAAAAAGGGAGAAGACTCAAATCAATAGAATTAGAAATGAAAAAGGAGAAGTAACCACTGACACTGCAGAAATACAAACGATCATGAGAGATTACTAGAAGCAACTCTATGCCAATAAAATGGACAACCTGGAAGAAATGGACAGATTCTTAGAAATGCACAACCTGCCGAGACTGAACCAGGAAGAAATAGAAAATATGAACAGGCCAATCACAAGCACTGAAATTGAAACTGTGATTAAAAACCTTCCAACAAATAAAAGCCCAGGACCAGATGGCTTCACAGGTGAATTCTATCAAACATTTAGAGAAGAGCTAACACCTATCCTTCTCAAACTCTTCCAAAATATTGCAGAGGGAGGAACACTCCCAAACTCATTCTACGAGGCCACCATCACCCTGATACCAAAACCAGACAAAGATGTCACAAAGAAAGAAACCTACAGGCCAATATCACTGATGAACATAGATGCAAAAATCCTCAACAAAATACTAGCAAACAGAATCCAACAGCACATTAAAAGGATCATACACCATGATCAAGTGGGGTCAAGTGGGGTTTATCCCAGGAATGCAAGGATTCTTCAATATACACAAATCAATCAATGTGATACACCATATTAACAAATTGAAGGAGAAAAACCATATGATCATCTCAATAGATTCAGAGAAAGCTTTCGGCAAAATTCAACACCCATTTATGATAAAAGCCCTGCAGAAAGTAGGCATAGAGGGAACTTTCCTCAACATAATAAAGGCCATATATGACAAACCCACAGCCAACATTGTCCTCAATGGTGAAAAACTGAAACCATTTCCACTAAGATCAGGAACAAGACAAGGTTGCCCACTCTCACCACTATTATTCAACATAGTTTTGGAAGTGTTAGCCACAGCAATCAGAGAAGACAAAGAAATAAAAGGAATCCAAATCGGAAAAGAAGAAGTAAAGCTGTCACTATTTGCAGATGACATGATACTATACATAGAGAATCCTAAAGATGCTACCAGAAAACTCCTAGAGCTAATCAATGAATTTGGTAAAGTAGCAGGATACAAAATTAATTCACAGAAATCTCTTGCATTTCTATACACTAATGACGAAAAATCTGAAAGTGAAATTAAGAAAACACTCCCGTTTACCATTGCAACAAAAAGAATAAAATATCTAGGAATAAACCCACCTAAGGAGACAAAAGACCTGTATGCAGAAAATTATAAGACAGTGATGAAAGAAATTAAAGATGATACAAATAGATGGAGAGATATACCATGTTCCTGGATTGGAAGAATCAACATTGTGAAAATGACTCTACTACCCAAAGCAATCTACAGGTTCAATGCAATCCCTATCAAACTACCACTGGCATTTTTCACAGAACTAGAACAAAAAATTTCACAATTTGTATGGAAACACAAAAGACCCCGAATAGCCAAAGCAATCTTGAGAACGAAAAATGGAGCTGGGGGAATCAGGCTCCCTGACTTCAGACTATATTACAAAGCTACAGTAATCAAGACAGTTTGGTACTGGCACAAAAACAGAAATATAGATCAATGGAACAGGATAGAAAGCCCAGAGATAAACCCACACACATATGGTCACCTTATCTTTGATAAAGGAGGCAAGCATATACAGTGGAGAAAAGACAGCCTCTTCAATAAGTGGTGCTGGGAAAATTGGACAGATACATGTAAAAGTATGAAATTAGAACACTCCCTGACACCATGCACAAAAATAAACTCAAAATGGATTAAAGACCTAAGTGTAAGGCCAGACACTATCAAACTCTTAGCGGAAAACATAGGCAGAACACTCTATGACATACATCACAGCAAGATTCTTTTTGACCCAGCTCCCAGAGAAATGGAAATAAGAACACAAATAAACAAATGGGACCTAATGAAACTTAAAAGCTTTTGCACAGCAAAGGAAACCATAAACAAGACGAAAAGACAACCATCAGAATGGGAGAAAATATTTGCAAATGAAGCAACTGACAAAGGATTAATCTCCAAGATTTACAAGCAGCTCATGCAGCTCAATAACAAAAAAACCAACAACCCAATCCAAAAATGGGCAGAAGACCTAAATAGACATTTCTCCAAAGAAGATATACAGATTGCCAACAGACACATGAAAGAATGCTCAACATCATTAATCATTAGAGAAATGCAAATCAAAACTACAATGAGATATCATCTCACACCGATCAGAATGGCCATCATCAAAAAATCTAGAAACAATAAATGCTGGAGAGGGTGTGGAGGAAAGGGAACCCTCTTGCACTGTTGGTGGGAATGTAAATTGATACAGCCACTATGGAGAACAGTATGGAGGTTCCTTTAAAAACTACAAATAGAACTACCATACGACCCAGCAATCCCACTACTGGGCATATACCCTGAGAAAACCATAGTTCAAAAAGAGTCATGTACCAAAATGTTCATTGCAGCTCTATTTACAATAGCCAGGACATGGAAGCAACCTAAATGTCCATCGACAGATGAATGGATAAAGAAGATGTGGCACATATATACAATGGAATATTACTCAGCCATAAAAAGAAATGAAATGGAGGTATCTGTAATGAGGTGGATGGAGTTAGAGTCTGTCATACAGAGTGAAGTAAGTCAGAAAGAGAAAAACAAATACAGTATGCTAACACATATATACGGAATCTAAGGAAAAAAAAAAAAAAAAAAGGCCATGAAGAACCTAGTGGCAAGATGGGAATAAAGACACAGACCTACTAGAGAATGGACTTGAGGATATGGGGAGGGGGTGGGGTGAGATGTGACAGGGTAAGAGAGTGTCATGGACATATATACACTACCAAATGTAAAATAGATAGCTAGTGGGAAGCAGCCGCATAGCACAGGGAGATCAGCTCGGTGCTTTGTGACCACCTAGAGGGGTGGGATGGGGAGGGTGGGAGGGAGGGAGATGCAAGAGGGAAGAGATATGGGAACATATTGTATATGTATAACTGCTTCACTTTGTTATAAAGCAGAAGCTAACACACCATTGTAAGGCAATTATACTTCAATAAAGATGTTTAAAAAATAAATAAATAAAAAAATAAAAAATAAAAAATTTAAAAATATATTAAAATTTAAAAAATAAAAAAAAAGAGAGCAACCAAACCAATAAAAAAAATCCTCCAATAATAACAAGCATTAAAAACTAAACTAAGATAAACATAAAAAGCAGAAACTAGTCAGTCACATACAGCAAACCCCAAGTCTGTAGTTGCTCCCAAAATCCACTGCCTCAATTTTGGGATGATTTGTTGTCTAATCATGTATTCCGCAGATGCAGGGTACATCAAGTTGATTGTGGAGATTTAATCCACTGCTCCTGAGGTTGCACAGAGAAATTTCCCTTTCTCTTCTATGTTTGCACAGCTCTTAGGGTTGAGCTTTGGTTTTGGCCCCGCCTCTGCATGTAGGTCACCCTCTGGCATCTGTTCTTCGCTCCGACAGGAGGGGGTTAAAGAGCGGCTGATTAGGGGGTTCTGGCTCACTCAGCCTGGGGGGAGGGAGGGGTACGGAATGTGGGGTGAGCCTGCGGCGGCAGAGGCCAACATGACGTTGCAACAGCCTGAGGCGCGCCGTGTGTTCTCCCGGGGAAGTTGTCCCTGGATCACGGGACCATGGCAGTGGCGGGCTGCACAGGCTCCCGGGAGGGGAGGTGTGGATAGTGACCTGTGCTTGCACACAGGCTTCTTGTTGGCTGCAGCAGCAGCCTTAGCATTTCATGCCCATCTCCGGGGTCCGCGCTGATAGCCACGGCTTGCGCCCATCTCTGAAGCTCATGTAGGCGGTGCTCTGAATCCCCTCTCCTCGCATACCCCAAAACAATGGTCTCTTGCCTCTTAGGCAGGTCCAGACCTTTTCCCGGACTCCCTCCCGGCTAGCTGTGGAGCACTAGCCCCTTCAGTCTGTGTTCACGCTGCCAACCCCAGTCCTCTCCCTGCGATCCAACCGAAGCCCGAGCCTCAGCTCCCAGCCCCCGCCCGCCCCAGTAAGTGAGCAGACCAGCCTCTCGGGCTGGTGAGTGCTGCTCAGCGCCGATCCTCTGTGCGGGAATCTCTCTGCTTTGCCCCCCGCCCCCCTGTGGCTGCGCTCTCCTCCGTGGCTCCAAAGCTTCCCCCCCTCCGCTCCCCCGCCGTCTCTGCCCGCGAAGGGGCTTCCTACTGTGTGGAAACCTTTCCTCCCTCACAGCTCCCTCCCAGAGGTGCAGGTCCCATCCCTATTCTTTTGTTTTTTCTTTGCCCTACCCAGGTACGTGGGGAGTTTCTTGCCTTTTGGGAAGTCTGAGGTCTTCTGCCAGTGTTCAGTAGGTGTTCTGGAGGAGTTGTTCCACGTGTAGTTGTATTTTTGATGTATTTGTGGGGAGGAAGTTGATCTCCACGTCTTACTCCTCTGCCATCTTCTATATATTTTAAAAGTGACATCGTAAATTGTTTTCTTGGAACCCCATTATATCCTACCAGGTGAGTTAATGAAAATAATCCACACAATGTCAAATCCTAATACATTGCCTTCGAGAGTGTTAAAGGGCAGGGGCAAAGCTCCTATTTTGGGAAAATGACCAAATAAATTGTCACCTTCAGATTAATTTCTATGTATATTTCTATTTCTTTTCTTTTCTTTTCTACTTTTTAACTGCCCCATGAACCAGACACTTAATTTCCATTCTGTGGAAACAAGAGATGAAATAATTCAGAAGTTAAAAGGAAAAAAAAAAAAAATCCATGCTATCACAACAGAGCCTTAGCTATATTAGGCACTTAAAGATATTAAATTAGATTTTATTTAAATTAGGCTTCCAAATAACAAATAACATCCACACATACTGAGGTGAATGCAAATTGAGTAATTTTAAACAAGAAGAAGCATTTTTAGAAGCCCTAAAATGAAGAGTAATTACACTCATTTAGGTAACCATCAAACCTATAGGATTTAGCTTTCAAGTAAATTAAGCATTGAAGAAGGATAGGTTTATTTGACAGTTTATTGAAGAGCTCATCTGAATTGCAATATTTTTGGTTGAAATGCATGTGTACAAGACCAACTACTTTGAAAATGAAGTGCTGTGAAAAATGTCAAGAGATCAATTTGGTGTAATCACTGCTCTGGACTTAAGCACTGTGGTATGAAGTACAGTAAATTACTGAAGTGTCTCGTTTTGAAGGGCACATTAAATAGCATTTAATTATATCTGTTCAAAACATGAAGGCATTTTTAACGCAATATCCAAAATATCTAAAATTAGAATGAAAAATCTGTTTGAAACATTTGTATGCTCACAGAGAGACATTAAGACTCTCAGAACTTTCCAAATAAAGATTCCATTAACTCTCAAAAGAAATATTTCTTATATAGTGGCTTATCCATTGCTAATTGTACCTCTAAATTCTTATTGACTATGTCTGCTCTAATTGTTGACATCTCAAACAATTTCTATTTACTCTTACTTAGCATGATGCCTATAGCCCTGTAGGGAGCCCATTTGACTTTACACACTGAATAACTTCCTTCTCTCCAGCGAAGTGCTCTTCTGGCAAAAGGAGAGGGGAAAAGTTTATTAAATGGTGCCATAAACTAGACAGTAATATTATAGACGAGATGTGTATAAAAGGAGACGCCAGAAGAAATGTTAAAAGTTATCTAAAGCTTGGAAACAAGGCAACAGGAAGATGGCATGCCCTTTCAAAGCCTTATTTCAATAGAGTTCTCAAAGATTATCTAAATATCTAGAAAAATATCTCTGTCTTATGTGCTCTCTACTATTGATTAAAGTTCCGTACTGTGTAAGCTACATGATAACGTGGACATTTTTTGTCAGATCAAATGCAAATGGCTGTCCATTAGAAAAGATAATATCAAAGGTTATTGTCCTGAAGCACATCAATCAGTTTTATGTCTAACCAAGTAATCCTATTTCAGCTCAACATTCAATTTTTAAATGCTGATAAATACCCAAATCTTCAAGTGCTTTTTGAATCACCTTTATCATTCTGTTGTATCTCTCACTGATGAGCTTAATCAAGTTTTATACATGCTCATTTTATATTATATGATAGTCAAGGTGGACTGTACCCTAGCAAGCAAATGAAGGTGAATACATTTTTGGTAGTTTTGAAACTAAACTTCATGGTGTACTATTATTATTTAGTAACATTTCAAATATCTAAATTTAGGGGATGCCATATCCTAAGGTGATTAAAATTCTTAATGATACATCATCGTTGTGATTATCCATGTTTGATCTCCTTCCATTAATACATATGATTAAAAGTCATATGTGTAGCTCACCTTAATAAGTCTTACAATATTATTTTACTCACCTGTGAGAAAATAATTGCACACTCAAAAGTGATGCACACAATTTTTTTTTTTTTGCTGTTCTTTTGAATTTAAGTTTCATGAATTCACTTTGAAATTATTCCAAGAATATCCCATTATTTTCCATACTCCATTGTATATAACATGGTAGATGCACAATCAGTAATAAATACATGTTTATGACAAAATATATGCATAAAGTATAAACCAACTTCTCTGGATGTTTTATTTCAAAAGACAAGTCAAAAATTTAATTTTCTTAGGATAATTAAGTAAAGTGTATCTTACAAGATAAAGAAACTCACACACATTAAAAAGTTGTATGTATTTTGAGTACTTTGTGAACTAGAATAATAGGTTGGATTATTGATATAAATGGCCTAAGTAGAAATTATGTACTAAACATACAAAATACAAAGATTCATTTCATAGTTTCACTTTAATTTCAAAAATAGTTTATATCTTAACTCCCTGAAGTATTAATGCCTGACAGCATGGCATCAATATATACTCATTTTGATACAAGTGAAGATAACAAAACATGGAAAGAAATAACAAAAAAATTTTCATTAGTATGTGATCTTGCCATCTTAGAAATAATGCCCTATGACAATTCCAGAAGAAAATATACATATGCATAATTATGGAGGAATTTTATTATATATAAGCCCTCTTTAAAAAAGGAAAGAAGGGAGTGTGAAATTTAACTCTATCAGTTATAAAGATATCATTGAATGTATTTTATCATCTTTATAAAACTATAATCATTTATATACCTGGTGTTTTCAAATTGATAACAGTAATAACATGCTATCAAATGCATTTAATCCTTAAAAAGAAAATGTGTGCTTGGATGCTTGGGCTTTTCAAGGTAGTTTAACCCTTAAGTACAAAAAGAAAAAAACAAACAAACAAAAAAAAAACTATAAACATGCCATGCTTACTAAATGCTCCAAATGGCCCAAAATGCAGATTCTAGAGCCCCAATCTAGATTTACAGAATCACAATCTTTGGGCATGGTCTAGAAACTACATTTTAAATAAGCTCTTCAGCTGGTCCTTATGAACATTTGGAATGTAAGGTTTGAAAACTAATGTTTGCAGTTGTTGGTCTTGAACAATGGAATAAATGATTACTTAAAGCTAGGTTTGAGATCTTATTGTGGAAAATTCTCCTATACCATTAAAGTGTTCAACGAAATTTAAAAAAAAAAAAAAAAAAGAGCAGTTTATATTACAAAACCAAGTCATGGGCATTGAGGACCTCACATAATGAATCCACTGATCATTTACTACACCAACCAATTTCTCATTTTTTTCCCCTTAGGTATTTGTGATTTATTTATTCTAAGACTGACTTTTGCACTTACATTTCTAATGATTTAGAGAAAGAGTCATAACTGTTTTGTCCAGTATTACATTTTTGAAGTTACTTGTTTTGTCTTTCAGAATTTACAAGAATTTTACTATATCTAATGAGAGACACAGTTTGTATAGATTGTGACACAAACATCCAGGTTACCATTTTACTCAAATTATTGTTTTGGAATCAATCATTTTTGTTTGTTTCACAATTTTATATAGTTTTAAAAAGTAATTCCCTTTTATATGCTCAATGTAATATCTTTTATATAAAGATTAAATTTGAACATTAACTAGGGTTTGAAAATACCACATGAACCAAAATCTGAAAAATAGAGGGTTTTAATTTTCAGTTTTTAAGACCAAAAACATATTGTAGTTGTTTTTACTTCTAAAGGCAAAAATAAATCTCGACTTGTAGTTATATATGAATAGATTAGTGAGTTTACTGAAGGAATGTGCTTACTCTTTAAAATATTAAAATAATTCTACCACTTAGTATTATGCTACATCATTATAATATATAATATTAAGCTATTATTTATGTCATCTTTGTTTAAATTTGACTTTCTGAGACATGGTTTAAGGAATACAACTTGTTCTACATGTTTTATAGTTCATCAAGTGTTTATTTTCTTTTCAGTGTGATTATTTTTATGTGCAGTAAAGCATGGGTTGCCAGTTGAATATGTTGAAGTGTATAATCTCTAAACCTTTTATGGAGAATTCTGCAAAAAGCATGTCTTTTTCTATATATGTTCAACTGACGGTAAATGGGAAGTTAAAATTACAGCTACAGTTGGAGGCCATGTACTACTAAAAAGTCTGAAAATAAATTCTGTCACAAGGTTGCCTGCTTAAGATTATCCCTTGTTATAAAAAGACTGTTAACAAAATTGTTTTCACTAAACCTTTGATGAGGTTTACCCTGAGGTAAATTTAAGACCTATTAATTGAACAGAGACCAATGAAAGGAAAACTAAACAGTTCTGAAAAAAACTAGAAAATTGGAAAAGTTATTAAGTACTGCCTAACATAGCAACTATGTTTTCCTTTGAGGCTAGTTCTTATTTTAACTTGAAATTTCATTTTGTTTCTTACTACTGGGAGTTCCTATACAAAATATAAAAATCCTAATAATATAAATAAAACCATCTAAACAGAAATAAGTATATTGCATATTATTACTATTTTATATGAATTAACAATATATACATAAGGTCAAAAAAAGATACATGGAAAAGGAATAATGTAAATAATCTAAACTACTCACATAATTTCAAAAACACCTATGACAACATTTTGTTTAATAAAACAATATCTGTGTGAGTGACTTTCTATGTTATTTTGTCATTTCATTTCCAATTGAAAGAAGAGAGGGTTGGGGTGGGCAAAACTGGTGAAGGGGGTCAAAAGGTACAAACCTCTAGTTATAAAATAAGCCCTGGGGATGTAATGTACAGCATGGTGACTATAGTTAATAATACTGTATTGCATATTTGAAAGTTGCTGACAGAGTAGATCTCAAAAGTTCTCATCACAAGAAAAAAAATTGTCACTATGTGTGATGATGAATGTTAACTAGACATTGTGGTGATCATTTTGCAGTTTATACAAATATTGAATCATTATGTTGTATACCTCAAACTAATATAATGTTATATGTCACTAATATCTCAAGTAAAAAAAAAAAATAAAACTTATAGATGCTATTTTTAGAAATGAATATATCCCTAATTCCCATATTTGACAAAATTATAACACAGATATAACAACAAAAACAACAAGCCTGGAGTCACATTTGGAAAAAGATTTATGTAAGTAAAAATCTAGCAGAGGCAAACCAAGAATACTAACCCCAATATAAAGGTTCTGGAGTAGCTCACCATTATAAAAGGAAGGAAGGAAGGAAAGAAGGAAGGAAGGACAGAAGGAAGGAAGGAAGGAAGGAAGGAAGGGAGGGAGGGAGGGGGAAGGGAGGGGGGAGCCGGGAGAGGGGGAGGGGAGGGGGTTATTCCTAGGAAATTGCAGTAAGAAATATCAAACTTTTTTGAATTCTAACAACATCTCCCTTCCCCACCCCCTTGCTCCTCCACCCCCCACTCTCTCTCCCTCTCTCAACAGATTTTTACCACGAAAGCAGTTCAATATAACTAAACATAGCACTCCAGTGTCACTGATCATCATCACTTACAGACAACTGACCATTAAAAGCAAACTGGGAGGGCCATGATAAAGATAAAGAAGGACACTATATAATGATAAAAGGATCAATACAACAAGAAGATGTTATACTCATTAACATATAAGCACCCAATATAGAAGCACCTAAATACATAAAACAAATACGAACAGAGATAAAGGGAGAAATTGACAGGACTACAATAGTAGTAAGAGACTTTAATACCCCACTGACATCAACGAACAGATCTTCCAGACACGAAGTCAATAAGGCAACAGAGATCCTAAATGACACAACAGACGTAATTGATATCTACAGTACACTATATCCAAAATAAAACAAAATACACATTCTTTTCAAGCACGCATGGAACATTCTCTAGCGTAGACCACGTACTAGGACACAAAACAAGTCTCAACAAATTTAAGGGGATAGACATTATTTCAAGCATCTTTTCTGACCACAACAGCATGAAACTAGAAAGCAACAACAGAAACAGAAATGAGAAGAAAATGATTACATGGAAGCTAAACAACATGTTACTAAAAAACCAATGGGTTAATGATGAAATCAAAGAGGAAATTTTAAAATGCCTCAAGACAAACAAAAATGAGAAAACAACCATATAAAATCTATGGAATGTAGCAGAGCAGTCCTAAGAGGGAAGTTCATAGCAATACAGGTCTTCTTCAAACATAAGAAAAATCCCAAATAAACAAACTAACATAGCACCTAAAAAAATTAGAAAAAGAAGAACAAACAAAACTTAAGGCCAGCAGAAGGAAGGAAATAATAAAGATCAGAGAAGAAATAGAGATTTAAAAAACAATAGAAAAAAATTAATAAAACCAATATAGCTTTTTGAAAGGATAAACAAAATTGACCAAGCTCTGGTCAGGCTCATCAAGAAGAAGAGAGGGCCTAAATAAACAAAATAAGGACTGATACAGCATAAATTTTAAAAAATCATTAGAAAATATTATGAGCAGTGATATGCCAACAATATGAACAACCTAGAAGAAATGGACAAGTTCCTAGAAACATATAGCCTGCCAAAACTGAATCAAGAAGAAACAGATAATTTGAACAGACTGACTGCTAGAAGTGAAATAGAATCTGTAACAAGAACAACAACAACAAAAATCCCTGCAAACAGAAGTCCAGGACTGGATGGCTTCACTGGGGAATTCTACCAAACATACAAAGAAGAACTTATACATATCCTTCTCAAAATCTTCCAAAAGATTGAAGAGGAGGGAGCAATCCCAAAGTCATTCTATAAAGCCACCATTACCTTGATACCAAACCCAAAGACACTACCAAAAAAAAAAAAAAAAAAAAAAAATTACAGACCATTATCTTTGATGAATACAGATGTAAAAATTCACAACAAAATATTAGCAAACTGAATCCAACAATGCATAAGAAGTATCATACACCATGAGCAAGTTGGATTCATTCCAGGGTCACAAGGATGATTCAACATATGCAAATCAATCAATGTGATACACCACATCAACAAAAGAAAAGATAAAGATAAAACCCACATGATCATCTCAATAGATGCAGAAAAGGTATTTGAAAAAAAATTCAGCATTCATCCCTGATAAAAATTCTTACCAAATTGGGCACACAGAGAACATACCTCCACATAATAAAAGCTACTTATGACAAACTCACAGCCAACATAATACTAAACAGGGAAAATCTGCAAGCTTTCTGCTAAATTCTGGAGCAAGACAAGGATGCCCACTATGTTCTATTCAACATAGTATTGGAAGTCCTAGTCACAGCAATCAGACAAGGGAAAGACATAAAAGGTATCCAAATCAGAAGGGAAGAGGTAAAATTGTCATTATATGCAGATAACATGATACTCTATGCAGAAAACCCTAAAGACTCCACACAAAAACTGTTAGAACTGATAAATTAATTCAGCAAGGTAGTACAAGATTAATATAGATACGAGATTAATATACAGAAATCTGTTGCATTTCTTTAAACTAACAATGAAATATCAGAAAGGGAAAGTAAAAAAACAATCCCTTTTAAAATTGCATCAAACAAACAAAAACACAGGAATAAATCTGACCAAAGAAAGACTTGTATTCTGAGTACTATAAAATATTGATAAAGGAAATCAAAGCTGATTCAAGGAAATGGAAAGAAAGATATCCAATACTCTTGGATTGGAAGTTTTAATATTAAATGGCCATACTCCCTAAAGCAATATACAGATTTAATGCAATCCCTATCAAATTACCCATGGCACTTTTCACAGAACTAGAACAAATTATCCTAAATTTATAGGGAACTGCAAATGACCCAGAATTGCCAAAGCAATCCTGAGGAAAAAGAACAAAGCTGGAGGCATAACCCTTACAGTCTTCAGACAATACCCAAAGCTGCAGTAATCAACACAGCATGGCACTGGCACAAAAACAGACACATAGATCAATGGAACAGAATGGAGAGCCCAGAAATAAACCCAACACCTACCGCCAATTAATCTTCAAAAAAGGAGGCAAAAATATACAATGGAGAAAAGACAGTCTCTTCAGCAATTGGTGTTGGGAAAGTTGGACCGTTGCATGTAAATCAATGAAGTTAGAACCCTCTCTCACACCATACACAAAATAAACTCAAAATGGCACAAAGACTTAACTGTAAGACATGACTCCATAAAACTCCTAGAAGAGAACGTAGGCAAAACATTCTCTGACATAAATCGTACCAATGTTTTCTTAGGTCAGTCTCCCAAGTCAATAGGAATAAAAGCAAAAATAAACAAATGGAACCTAATCAAACTTAAAAACTTTGCACAGCAAAAGAAGCCATAAACAAAACGAAAAGACAACCTATAGAATTGGAGAAAATATTTGCAAATAATGTGATTGACAAGGGCTTAATTTCCAAAATATACAAGCAGCTCACACAACTCAATCAAAAAACAGGCAGAAGACCTAAATAGATATTTCTCCAAAGAAGACAAACAGATGGCCAACAGTTACATGGAAAAATGCTCAACACTGCTAATTATTAGAGAAATGCAAATCAATGAGGTACCACCTCACCGATCAGAATGGCCATCATTAAAAAGTCTACAAATAACAAATTCTGGAGAGAATGTAGAGAAAAGGAAACCCTTCTACACCGTTGGTGTGATTCTAAATTGGTGCAGCCACTGTGGAAAACAGTATGGAGGTTCCTTTAGAAATTAATAATAGAGCTACCATATGATCCAACAATCCCACTCCTGGGTATATATCCAGAGGAAACTCTAATTTGAAAAGATATTTATATGCACCTCAATATTCATAGCAGCACTATTTACAGTAGCCAAGACATGGAAGCAACCTAAATGTCCATCAACAGGTGAATGGATAAAGAAGATGTTGTGTATATATATACAATGGAATAGTACTCAGCCATAAAAAAGAATGAAATAATGAATAATGAAATAAGAATCAATTTGCTGTATATACCTGAAACTAACACAATATTGTAAATCAACTATACTTCAATAAAATAAATAAAAGCAAACTGGGGAAAGAAGTAATTTGCAACAATGATATTATACACTATCAAGACATTGTACATTTTTGCTGTGTGATTTTGATGTTTTAAGATACAATGGTTCAAATAAGATAATAAAATATCACTAAAGAGGAATAAACTTATACTAAATTTCTGCCTTCTTTTCCCACCTTATACAATATTATAGGTCAACAGAGAAGTATAAGTCAGTGGTTAAGTGAATGAACTCTGGTGCTAGAATACGTCAGTTCCAATTCTAGCTCTATGCTCGCCTGCCTCTCTTCTGGAGAACAAGTGGCTTAGTCTCCAATTCCTTCATGTTCACTTGTAAAATGTATATCTATAAAAACAGTGTGTGCTTTGGAAGGTCGTTGTGAGCATTAAATTAGAATGGCATCCACCTCCTTTTAAGTGCTGTTAAAGTATTAGTTATGAAACAAATTAGAATTGCATATGGCATGATGCCTAAGAAGGAGAGCAAATCTGTCCTTTTGCATGCTTTTATATGAGTCCAAGAAAGACATAGAATTGAAATCATTATTGACCTTAACTAGATTAAATAAAATAACATGTTAGGTTCTATATTAGAGTAAAGCATGTTAGTTAAGAAAACACACTAACATTCCTTAAGCTGTAATTGCCAAAGATAGCATATCAACACCAAGAAAAAGGCCTCTGGCATTTTAAGGCCTGAGTTCATATTCCATTCCTTTACTGATTAGCTGTGTTATCTTAAGCTAGTAATGTTTTTGTCTCAGTTTCTGTATCTATAAACTGGAACTAAATGAAGCTTCACTCATAGATCTGTTGAGAGTTAATCTGTGTAAAACAAATACAAAAAAAACAGGTGCAGTGAAGGTTCAATGAAAGAAAAACTCTATTGATAGTGTTATTGTTATTAGTAGTAGTAAATAATTTCATATTATCTCATGTCATCTTCAAAACCATCTCCCAATAATTGTGTGAAGTATTAACCAAACTATTTGGCAGATGAGGGAAATATGATTTAGAGAGACAAAACCATAACTGATTCAACTGGAATTTGAACTTGAGTCTACTTGGCCCCCAAAATACCCTTCCTCCAGCACATCAGCAAAAGTTGTTCAGGGAATCTTGGGGGTGGGATGCTGGAGACTCTTTTAAGACACCTGGAAGATCAAAAACATTTCTATTACACTACTAAGATGTTACATTCCTTTTTCACTTTCATTTCCTCTTGAGTGTACAGTGGAGTTTTCCGGACTACAAGACATGTGATAATGCAACAGACTGAAAGTGTAAAGAGATATGTGAAATGAATTTCCTCTATTAAATCAGGCATTAAAGAGATCTGCAAAAATGGGAAACAATGCCACTCTTCTTACTACATTTTTTTGCTTTTGAAAGTATAGTTATTTTTCATAAAACAGGTGACATGCTAATATGCAATGTTATTCTTATTTTATAGAAGTAAACGCAGTATTTTATAATTTCTTATATGAAAAATATTGATAGATATAAACCATGTAAATAAAAACAATGTGGTATCAATAAATTAAGATTGTACAATAGGAGAACAAAAGGTTTGAGAACCACTGTATGCTACCGTTTTATTTCAGTCGCCCACAGAGGTAGCAAGTGCAACAGATATTTCAATTAATTCTTCCCAATCATATGTTCTTTCTTAAAAAAACAACAAAAACTGCTTAATTCACATACCTTGGTTGAAGCATCTCTAACTATCACAATCTTCATTACCTAAGATTGTGCCCAAGATAAGTACCTGAATCAAGTTGGCTAATCATATTGTCCTGGGAATCTAGAATGTAGATTCTGACTGATAAAGTGTACTAGGTGATTGCAGGTACATAAAGTGAAAATTAACCTCGTATATGATCTAACATCAGTGACATGGTGAACCAAAGCCAGGCACAAGCACCAAAATTATGCAGAAGTGGAAATAGCATGACTAAGCAAAGACAGCTAGTTGGCAAAAAGAACCAAAATTATGGAGAGGTCATGGAAAGAGAAACAGAGACAAGAGGCAATCAGTTTAGCTCCCAAACAGGAAGAAGCAACCCTGATTACTAACATCCAGCCCAAGTTTCCATGAACCAGTTCAACTGTATTTCCTGATTTAGGATATTCTTAAGAGGGGCTGTGTTTCCTCACCATCAATCTTTCTCCTTTAGATATTTGCATTACTTTGAAAATGTATCTGTCTGTGTAATAAATTTTCATTGAAATATAACACACATGTAGCAGGGCATATACATTTTAAATATACACATTAATGATGTTTATAAAGTAAAAGCATCTGTGTAGTCACCGCCCAGCTCAAAAATTAGAACACTACTAGTGTTCCACATGCCGTGCACATGCCTTCTTCAGATCATTGATTCCCTACCAAAAATAACCTTTAACTTTTATTTCTATGGATTTCCTCGGCTGCATATGAACTTGACATAATTAAATGGTATGAGATGTCATCATTTGTGTGTGGTTTCTTTTACTTAACATTATACGTATATATATATTCATTCATTCATTTATTCATTCATTCCATAATGTATAGCAGTAGTTTGATCCTTTTCAATGCTATATAGTATTGCCTTGATGTATGTACCGATATTTGTTTATTCATATTGCCATTGATGTTCATTGCATTGCTTCTACTTGAGGGTTACAGTGAATGATGTCTTTATATTTGTTCTGTTTCTGGAGAAGCATGACTAACAGGAATATTTTTATTATTTTACCAATAAATAAGTTTAAACGCTCTTCATCTGATTTTAAAATGCATACATAAAACATAGAATTTAATAAAAAGGAATGTGAGATATCAAACTGTCCAAAAAGTTGTTTTTTTTCTTTCCAGAAGAGAATTACTTGTGATATCAGATATATATGCAGACATTTAAGAAGAAATTTTTCAAAGCAAGACGGAGCCGTTAAAAAGAAAAGGTCAACTGCGTACCATCTGAGAGTCTTCAAAAGATGAATCACTGTATTCATTTCCATTTACCGCTGTAACAAGTTAACACACACTTGGTGGCTTAAAACAGCACACATTTATTATTTTACAGTTCTGGATGTCAGAAGTACAAAATGAGTCTTACAGGCTAAAATCAATTTATTGGCAGAGCTGTATTCCTTCTGGAGACTGGGGAGATTCTCATCTGCTCCCTTGCTCTTTCTAGCTGCTAGAAGCTGCCTGCCTTCCTTGGCTTGTGGCTCCTTCCTCCATCTCAAAATTTACTGTTACAGCCTTTGCTTCTACTCTCACATCTCTTCTGACTCTGATCTTCCTACTTCCCTCTTACATGGCCCTGCGTGATTACATTAGGCCCACCTGGATAATCAGGATACTCCCATTTTAAGATTCTTAAACACATCTGTGAAGTTCTATTTGCTGTATAAAGCAATGTGTTTACACAACCCCGGGGGTTAGAATGTGGACATCTTTGGGCAAACATTGTTCAGCCTCTAACAATAAACTTGTTAAATAGATAAACATTCAGTGGCTTAGCTCAGTCCAGTGGGAGTTGGCTTGCTGAGAAACGGCAATTTTAACACTACACAGAAAACGTCGCCAACTCACATTAATCAAACTCAGGATACTGTTATCCCAGAACACCAATTTATGTGCTTAAAATATTATGTAGATTGCACTACTTTTTCCAGAATAACTACTACAGTCATTTCTTAGAGTTGGATCTACACAGGAAACCAATTTAAAAATCATAGTTTCCGAGTAAGTGTGGAATCAGAAAAGGATTTAGTTACATGAGAGTAAGCTTTACTATTAATGGAAAAACACAGTGAACCATCTATTTCCACAAAAGTGGATAGCATCCGTAATAAGACCACAATATCCAAGGTTAATTACCGAAGATTCTTTCTGCCTCCTGAATTTCTAACATGGTCATTGGCAGCCTTTGCCTTTGGGGTCTGCTCTCTGTATCATTCGTTTCACCAATTCCTCTTTTAAATGATAGTCTTCAATATGCTTGTGCCTACTAGCCCATGAGCCCTTCTATCTCATTAAAGTGACAGTACATCTTCATTATGAAATGAGTGATTTTATAGTTTCAATTTCTAATGGCAAGATAATTTCATTTACTTCAGAATTCCTAGCTGGAACAGCAGAGGAATGGGGCTAGGCCTGAAGTACAGGTGGGAAACTTTCCTGAATCAAAGATACATAATCAGGAGCATAATCCTGACTTCTTATGAAAAACAGTTACAGGAACTAGAGACATTCACTCTGAATGGGCACTGGTTTAGAGGTATGTTATACCTATAAATGAAAAATGATTACACTGAAAAATATTATAATTCTAAAACTCAGTATAAGGAAGAACTCACAAAACAACTTGTTCAAGCTTCCTTCAGGAAATAATGGAGTTCCCTGTGACTAAATGCCCTCTGACATTGACTGGCTTATATTTGGCAGAAGGACAATGGAGAATATTCTAGCATCAGATTGGTGTGAGGTCCATATAACCTTTGAATTTCTCCCAAAGCTTAGATGCTTTGTTTTCAGAATAGAAATATCAGCTTTGGAAAAGATACAAACTCCAGCCTGGACAGATCTTGTCTCCCTGTTGTATATACACTTGCTTTCTAACTGACTCACACATTCACCAAGAGAATGGAATGTAATTTACACATTTCATTTTTAAAAGTGTTTCCTAGGTGCAAAGTAGGAGAGAGGGACTCTTAGTAAGAGGAAAGAAAGATAAAATGAAGGGTTACCACAGATGAAATGCCTTACAGGGCATTGCTCTGCCAACATCTTATTTGACTGTGTTTCTAGCTGACTTCTGTGTTCTCCTAGTCCCAGCACTTTGTGGGAAATGAGGATGAGTAGAAAATGAACAATTGGGTGGATATCAGAGAGCAAAAACTGCAAAATAAAAACTAGATTCAATTTGCACATTTGATACAATAGTCAATGTTAGGAATAAAAAAGGATTAACTCTATCAAAAACAAAAGTTAGAAGACACTGTCTGACTCAGCTGAAAATAACCATAGAACTAGAATTCCACTTACTTAGAAATACAACGGACAAGAGCATCTGTAAAGTCTTGTAGTTAACATTAGTTTACCCTTAGTAAGGAAATTTAATGCTGTGATATACAGTACCACTACTTTCTGGCATATTAAAATGATAAATAATAATCAAATTTAAATTTACTTTTTCAGGATGTAAAGGGGTTGGAAACAAACATTTGTGTAGGGTACAGTCTTTGTGATGCTATTGCCCATACAATTATCAATTATATTGTCTTAAATTCTTAACAGAATTGGCCATTTGAGCTAAGATCTTGTCTGTAATGATCTATGACCTCCATGAGTCTTGCCTCCTGGTATTTATGTACCTGTGTATTCCCTTCTGACATTGAGTGGGGCGGGTCAAGCTGTATAAACGATCAGGATATTGTAGAAATTATGGAGTGTGACTTTCAAGAAAGCTTCTACCTTGTGTTCTCTTGGATTATTCACTCGGGGGGAAGTCAACTACTATACCATGTGGACACTCAAGCAGAAGCCCAGATAGGTAGAAACTGAGGCCTCCTGCCAACCACCAACAGCATACAGATGAGTCCGTCTTTCAGACCCAGTCAAGATTTCAGAAGATGGATGCCCCTGTCAGCACTTTTTGAAGGTGACCTCATCAGAGAACCAGAGCCAAAACCAACCAATTTAGTTGCTCCTGATTTTTTGACACACAAAAATTATGTGAGGTATTAAGTATTTATTGTGATTTAAGCCGTTAAGGTTTGGAGTTATTTGTTATACAGCAATAGGTAATTGATAACATAAAACATTTTTGTAAATATGCAAATATTTATGTTAATCAGTTCGCAGAATCAGTACCTTAGTGAGAAAATTCTTCCCTGAATAGCCCTTGCAAGTAGCCACACTATTCCTAGACATGGCAAGTTACTGAATCCCACAGGGGTACTTTAAAAAGAAAGAGCCAAACTATATATTTTGGGCCACACAAAGACCGACATAATTTAATAATGATTTAAAAAAGTATCCCGGGCTTCCCTGGTGGCACAGTAGTTGAGAATCTGCCTGCCAATGCAGGGGACACGGGTTCGAGCCCCGGTCTGGGAAGATCTCACATGCCGCGGAGCAGCTGGGCCCGTGAGCCACAATTACTGAGCCTGCGCATCTGGAGCCTGTGCTCCGCAACAAGAGAGGCCGCGATAGTGAGAGGCCCGTGCACCGCGATGAAGAGTGACCCCCGCTCGCTGCAACTAGAGAAAGCCCTCGCACAGAAACGAAGACCCAACACAGCCAAAAATAAATAAATAAATTAAAAAAAAAAAAAAAAGTATCCCTAGTTTATAAGCAGAGATGGTCACACACACACACACAAACACAACACACACACATTATTTAAGCCTCACATTACAGTAGGTTCAAGGAAAAATGAGCAAGGGGACAAATGTAAAGGAACTTCAGTCTTGCTTACTCTAGTTAGAGAATAGTAGCTACTATTCATGGAAGGTTTGTTGAAGTTATAATCCTTCAACACATGCTGGTTGTTGTTTTTGCTTGGCTGAGTTCTCTTTTAGGGAGTTTTTAATGTTGAAGTTTAGTAAGGAATGACTTCTAGTTAAAACACATGTTTAGCCTCTTGGTATTTTTAATTCATTATTTCATATTGAAAGCTTCTATAATAAGGGTCAGAGGTGGGGAAAAAATGTTCTCTTATTTTACAGCAGAAACTTGCATCGTGAAGGTTTTCAGTTTTGTGTTGTGCAACTATTATTTTGAATTTCTTGTATTCTTAAAAATGATTTTAAGATAGACTAATTGTACTGAATGTGGGGTAAGAGTTTACCTTTATTTTTATAAAAGGAGAGCTGCAAGGATTCTCTAATTTCTAATCATCCTAAAGCATGTTAGTATAAAAATCAGAAATCACTAGAAGGAGATCCACTGATATTTTCAAATTGGATCTATTTAATTTGTACTAAGCTCTCTTTTGAAGCAAAAAAATGACAGGTCTCAATGTATGCACATAAGAAATATAAATTAGTAACTATTTAATACCTATATATAATTATTAAATGAAACTAATATTTTATATGAATATAGGTTCTAAAAAATTCAAGATACTTTAATAAATTAAGTAAATATATTACATGTCTATTTAGTATTCTGATTACCTATTTAATATGAGAAATAGATATGTTAAAAAGTGACATAGTATTAAGAAAATAGATATATTAAAAAGTGGCATAGTACTGACAAAATATTAGGTCTCTAGGATTAAATACATGGCTGGGCACATCCAAAAAAATGGGGGGGTATTCAAAATGTATAACTTGAGTTTTTAATTATTAAAACACATATGTTTAAATTCCCTTATGGTAACTTATTCTTTATGTTTACTATGGAGGTGTTTTCCATTATTAGAGAAAATTAAGAAGCCATATATGCATTGTCAGCTGTAAAAAAATTGGAATTTTTTTGTGTTGTCATACGACATTTTCCAAATGAATTCCCATTTATCTTCACAACTTTTCATAGGAACATTCAGGAGCTAGAAAGTCAGTAACATTTGACCTCTGACTATTTCTATCTTCTCTCAGACTTGCCCAATACAGTGAACACCAAAAAGTAATTTATCACTATGTCACACTTGCCTGCAGAATTTCTTAGGGGCTCAGAAGAATGATGAGGTTAGTCTTTAAGCCCTGAAAGTTCCTGAAGGTGAATTTTTCTCTTTGATGTACACAGATAATTCTGTCTTTGCTGAAGATTTGCTTCTGGATCTTTGTTCTCACTGCCAAAATTTAGGCTTTAGGTAGCCTATTTAATATCCTCATTTTAATGGAAACTTAGTTCATCATTCTTGGCCATACACATCATTCTTGGCAGTAGATATTTTAGCTTCAGTCTAAACTATGTTCACTGTCAGAGTAGAGGCATGTCAGCTGAACTTGTGGGAAAAACATAGCAGAAGTGGCAATGGGAGAATAAAACGAAGATTCTCCTGGAGAAAGAATTTTAGTTGCAATAGATAGATTTTTCACAGAATATCGTGCAAACTCATATGGCCCCCAATAAAAGTCTGTTTGCAGGGAGCTTAAGGAAACTTCTTGGAAAAAGAAGCCATAAATGCTGAACTTGATCTTATTAAGGGAGTAGATTATCTAAGGAAATCATTAGATATATTTGAATTTCTCTCTGCTCTAAAACCCCAAGTGTCAAGGGGCCCAAGATTTAAAAATGACAGGGTTCTAAACCTCCAGCAGTTCCAAATGACCCAGGAATGTAATTGATCCCAGAGAAATGAAAACTTATGTTCACACGAATACCCATAAACACATGTTGTTAGCAGGGTTGCTTGTTATATCCTAGAACTGGAAAACAATGCAGATTTCCTTAAATGGGTTAATTGTTACACCAACTGTGGTATATCAATAGCACAGAAAACTACTCAGCAATAAGGATATCCTACTGATAAACACAACACCTGCATAAATCTCCAGAAAACTATGCTGAATGAAAAAAGCCAATCCCAGAAGTCATAGAGTATATGATTCCACTCATATACCATTGTCAAAATGAGAAACATAGAGAGATGGAGAGCACACTAAGTAGTTGTCATAGATTAGGGACAGGGTGGAAATGGGGGAGACAGAGGCAGAGTTGTTTAACTAAGAACTATTAAGAAAAAAAAAGAATATTTTTCATGACCTTAGGGTATGCAAAAATATTTTAAATACAACACACAAAAAGTTAATTATAAGAAATACATTAAATGAAAATACATTCAAATTAAGAAATGTAAGATGTAACTTTAAAAACACCATTAAGAGAATGAAAAGGCAATCCAGCATGGAAGAATATTTGCCATTCATGTATGCTATAAATTAGTCCTATGTAAAGAGTTCCTAGAAAACAATTCAAAAGCCACTATGAGAAAAGAAATGGGCAAAAAGTTTAAATGGAATGTCTTCACAAGAGAGCATATCCAAATAACCAGAGAACATTAAACAATGATTAAATTATACACACTATGATCCAGTAATTCCACTCATATTTATATGTCTAACAAAAATGAGTACATATAGTCACCAAAAGATACATACACGTAAGAGCAACACTACTCATAATAATACTAAACTTGAAACAACTCAAATGTTCTTCTATGTTTGAATCATTCAGTCCTCTTGCATTCCTACAGAGTAATATTATAGAGCAAAAATTACCAAATAATTACAATTATATATACTATCATAGATAAATCACTCAAAAGAATGTTAAAGGAAAAAAAAAGAACATGGAGTACAAAATGAACAATTCTACTTATATTAATTTCAAAATATAGTATATTAGGTCATGGAATTAAAACTTAGGAACTAGTTACCTTGAAGAGGGTGGGCAGTGCTTAGTAGGGGCACAGCATTATTTTGGTACTTTGATGCAATTCTGCTTTTTTTTTTTTTTTAAATCTGGGTGAAGGGAACAGGAGTGAGTTTACACCGCATTAAAGTTCAGTGAACTAGGTACTTAAGATTTTTGCTCTTTTACATATATATATTTATACATATACACCACACTTCAATTTGAAAAGAACATGTGATTTTTCTGTGCTTTCTCTTCTAGATGAACTTTAGTTCCAGAAAATATACAAAAAGGATAGCACTGAATTTATAGACTCAGGAATTGTTTTTATCCTTGTTATTTTGTATAATAACGTCCAGGAGTATGCTATAGCTTTACATTTATTCAGGATTTAGTCCATTCTGAAAAGTTTTTCAGACTTTCTTTTCTTTTTTACATAGGTCATACGAATTTTTCGTGAGATGATTTTCTTAATTTTACGTGTATATCAATCACTGTTGCTATTGTAAAGAAAACATTTCAACTTATCACATTTTCTAATTGGTTAATAATGATATATAGGAAATATATTCCAGATTTCAAAATATATTCTATAAAATCGGTCACAAATTGTGTAAATACAGAGCTTTATGGAGACGTATTCCTGTCCTGCTTATTGAAAATTTAGGGAAAATGATTGCTAATAAAAGCTTGCTTAAGTAAAATGGGTACAACCATGTTAAGAATTAATGAGCCAATAAAAATGATGTAGTGTATGAATATTTAATTATGTGGAAAATGAGAAGAAATCATTGCTAAGTGAAATAGCATGTTATAAATGTTATGTGTGGGGTGAGCCAAATTAAATATAAGTAATTGAAAAGAAGTCTGAAGGGACACATACTAATTATTGACAATAGTAATATATTAGTCTTGTGGTTATGATCACTTTTGTTTAATTATTTTTACCTGTTCTCTTGAATTTTAAAAATATACCCTTTAGTACAGTCGTCCCTTGATGTCCGTGGAGGATTGGTTTCCAGGATGCCCCTCAGATGCCAAATTCATCAGATGCTCAAGTCTCTTCTATAAATGGTGTAGTGTTTGTGTATAACCCATGCACATCTTCCTGTATACTTTAAATCAACTCTAGATCACTTATAATATCTAATACAACATTAATACTATGTAAAGAGTCACCAGTGTGCAGCTAAGTTTTGTTTTTTGGAACTTTCTGGAAAATTGTTTCTCCAAATATCTTCAAGTTGTGATTGGTTGAATCTGAGGATGCAGAACTCCTGGATTCAGAGGGCCGACTGTACTAAGATTTTACAGACAATTATGTTTATAGTGCAAATCTGCCTTTTCTCCTCTGAGAATAATATTCATTTAAAAAAATATCGATAAAGGCTTTGTTTTAGAGAGGCCTTCCAAAAATTTCATCTGAGTAAGTGGAAGAATCAAAACAAACTTTGGAGTCAAGCAGAGTAGGTTAAAAACCCTGGCTTGGTATTTAAAAACTTGTGCCTTCGGAAATTTATTTAACTTCTGGGCGACAATTTCCTCTATAAAATAAAATAATCGTATAAGATTTGGTGAGTATACTATTGTCTCATCTTAAATTATAGTTATATGATTACTGTTATTATTATTAATATACTGGAGAAACCCTTGGGCATTATATTTTGATTCACTGTTGATCACCTCTAATTACAAATCAATACATATTTCTAAAAGTAGATATTTTACTTCATTCTTATACAATTATTTTTAACTCTTTATCATTTAAGAAGAAATTGCTTCAAAAATTTATAAATTTAAATTTATAATAGAAGAAAATATATAATTGTGCATTTTCATTTTTGTTACTTTATCTTTTTTGTTCACTCATTTCAAGAAATCTTTCTTCATCTTAACATGAGCCAAACTAATTAACCTTCAATTTATCTCCTTATATTTGAATCCCCTACATTAATTGCATCAGAAGCAAAGTGACCTTTGAGAATAAGTCTTAAACGTGGGGTGGATAGTTCCCAGTTTCAGAAAGGCTGGACAGCTCACTGAATTTGGAACAGATAACTATTCACGTATGAAGCAGTATGTGTTTGAAATATATTCAATATTTTTAAAATTCATATAAAAAGGCATTAAAATATCTATGAAACCTAAATTTAGAATATATTGCCTGCTATAATTTGAAATAGTAGATGTAGATAATTTATAAATAAAATGTTAGACTCAAAAAGAAACCTGATATTGAAATTTTCTGTAGTTAATATCATGGCATTTTGTAAAATAAATGGTAACTGGCCATTATCAATCACTGAATAAGTATTTTTTTTTTTCATATAGGGTGTTTGAACCATAAAATAACTGAGGTCTAGATACCAGTATCTCAATCAAAATCCAAATAAATAACATGTGAATTATTTAAACCTAAAGGAATAGTTAGCCTCTGTCTCAGAATAACATCATGATACTCTAATTTTTACCACATGTATCACTAATTTTTCTTGATTCAACCAAAACATGTACAGTAATCCATCATAGTATTACTTCATTTCTAGTCCTTATAAAACTATTAGGGGATTCCTGACTTCAAATTTACCCTGTTCATAATCTTCCATGGAAAAAAGGTGGTATCTCACCTGTGACAAAACATAGATGGAAACAGTCTATAAGAGTTGTGTGGTGGTCTTACAAATATAACCACACATTTTCTAATCCTCCCCTATCAAGATAATGAAGATTCATCTCCCACATCTGGAGTGTAGGCTACTCTCAGTGGCTGATTTCTAATAATAAAATATGGCAGAATTGATGACATATCACTTTAGAGACTGTGACAAGAACACTGCAGCTTTGTTTTGGGTCTTTCTCCCTTCCTCCCTCCCTCCCTCCCTCCTGATCACCTATTCTTTGGGGACTCAGCTGTTCTGGCCTCAGCTGCCTTACAGAGAAGCCCAGGTGTCAAAGTGCTGGGGACCTCATTCCAACAACCAGAAAGTCATGTGCAGGCTTCGGTTCCTATGTGAGTGACGGTGGAAGTGGATTCTCCAGCCCCAATTAAGCCTTGAGATGAATGCAGGCCCCGCCAATTGCCATCTTGAGAGAGAGAGAGACCCTGAGCAAGAACCACCCAGATCAGCCATTCCTAAATTCCTGGTCCTTAGAAATTGTGAGAGATCATAATTGTTGTCTGTTTGAGGAAAACTAATATACGTAGGAAGAATACAGAATTTGGTGACATCATTGGCTGGATGCCCAGGTGCCAAGGCACACTGTTACTCTGTCTCTCAGAACTTTAATTTCTCATTCTCAAAACCAGGACTTACTTACTTGTATCTTGTAGAGTAGTTACGACGTTTAACTCTTATCAAGCATCCTGTATTTATCAAGTAAATGGGCATACAGAAAGTAATCAATAAATAGTATATGTTATATTACCATCTTTATTATTATTATTTCAAATATCTTCTTTTTAACTTTTTATGTTCAAATATGTAACATAGAAGAACTAAAGAATAGAATTTACTTGAAATCATTTCTAGATATCTCTACACAACAGCTTTACCTAACTAGGGTTCGGCTTGGATAATCATAATATAGCTTTCAAACCTGTACAAAAATTAGAAAAGCTAAAAAAAGAGCTATAAATCCAGTCATAGAATGTAAAACATCTACACATTACAGTAAAGCGTTAGACGTTTTTAAGTTATAAATTAAAAGGCAAAGTACTGTCATAACATTTTTAGCTTCAGAACTTCTAATACCAAAAGGTCAGAATTTTTATTTTGTCAGTGACTACCCTTATATTTGGAATAGTACCCTTTCTCTCCACTCCATCCCAAATAATGCTGAGAAGACTGTGCTCTGTTATCTCCTAGTTTCTAACTGGTTTTGAGAACGTAGGTGAAAAAAAAAAAGTTCATGTGTCTTATGAACACAGCAACATATCACTATTTTGGTAGTTAACACTCAAAATAATGACACATCAGAGAAATTTTTAAAGATGTAATCAGGAGCTTCAGCCCTCATGCTAGTTTTTTAAGTAATACAAGCAGTTTCTTTTGTTTGTGTGGGGGTGGTTTTCTTGTTCGTTTTGAAGGACTGTGCATTTAAATCATCTGAATAGAATTTTGCAATACATGGACAGCATTCAGTCAGGCTTGTGAAGAAGATTCTGCTTGTCTCTAAGAGAGAAACAAAGAATACCCTCTCATTACTTCAGAAAATACAGTGGGTTCCTTCCAAACTGCACACTGACAAAATGGGCTGTGCTCTGGAAAAAGTTACAATCCTCCTAAGTATCTTTTTGTTACCTGCTGAATAGGAAAGTTGAAATACCTGATTTTTGCACTGCTTTTTGTGCTAGATAATTTAATGGTTGCATTTTATGAAAGAGATTACTCCGCAAAGGGCATAATCTAATAGCATGTAGGAAAACAGAAGGATTTACATGTGTGACCACAAGTGGTCAAAACCTGTCAGGACTGAGAATCTGGGCAGGTACTTGAAGGTATAATACAATATATACATCTATCTTAGGAAAATATTATCAGAGGGAAAAAATCCACAAATTTCTTTAAACTTAAAGTTTTCAGATAATGCGATAAAACATCACTGCTCTTTCTCCCCAGCTGTGTACATAAGTTAATTGGCTAAATGAGTACAGCTTTTGGCTCTTGCTTTTTCTCAACTGAAAAACAATTGTTGAATTTATTATCTTGAAATAGCTTCCTATGATCAATTCTATCATATTTCAATACTCACAGAGTTACTTTGATTATGATATTGTATTACTTTCCTGAATTTATATAAACAATATTTTTGTATTGTGGAGGAGGTCTTCGATTCTTTTGAGAATATGATGAGAACTGAGGATCTGATTTCTTGAAAAATGCAGATACACAGAAAGGACCACAAAACAGAACACAGCATTAACAGTAATCTGAGAGATAACTATAGGATTTATGAAGATCTTGTAACCGCAAATGGTTTCTGGCTGAGAGGTTTCTCCGTACTGATAAAAGACCTCAATTTATATTACTGAAGTGGGAGCTTCTGAACAGTGGGGCTGGAGAAAGGCAGGGAGAATTGTGCAAACAATTGGAGATATGAAGAAGAAAGATGAAGTTCAAGTGCTCCAATTTCCAAGTTAGAAATTGGAAACTGTTTCAATAAATAGTTGAATAAACTGTTTCAATAAACAGGAAACTGTTTCAGCAGATAAATAATGGCCAGGTTCTATAATAATACTGGTGCTACATTCTAATTACATTTTGATATAGGTAGAATCTTGCAGGTTGGCTTCCCGTCCTAACCACATTCATCACACAGGTTTTATGGGGAAATATGTCCCAAATTCTAACAGTGGCTTACAAATGAACTTGTAGAGCACAACCTGTCTGCAATTCGGGAATGACGTAATTCTTTACTTTTATTCATAGTTCATTAAAAATTTTGGAAATGGAACAAGGAATGAACAGTTAGAAATATAGCATACTTATAATAAAGTTACAGAAGTTCAATGTATATTTATGACTTGCAGTTTAGTATAATAGCAATTCTTTCTAGAACATTTTCTGATCATCTTTCATGAAAAAGAACTGGTCAACACTAGCAATAGGTAAGCTAAAAAACATGTTAGTTTCTATACACTTTTTAAAAATCTTTTGATAAAAAGTTTGTTAGGAAGTGTCAATTAGCACAGACCAACTGGATCTTGGGCGATGAAACAACTGTATTAGCATGAACAGGACTTGTGAATTATCAAAAAATGAAGGCTGGCAGAGAACCCAGAAAAAACTGACAAGTAACAGATTTATATAAGTTTTCTGCAATTGGTACTCTTTAAAAATTTTTTTCCAAATAGGGGAAACTCAAGATGTAAGCACTAAGACTAGTCATCCTTAATAATACCACTTAGATTTTTTAAACAATTACATTCTGAAGCTAATACTTATCTGTAAGAATCAGCAAGCTACATATTTTTTCCTCTAGTCATTAATATACTCAACAATGTGTGTTTTCAGAAATTAAACTTCAATTTAATAGTCCCTAGAGCTAGTGGAAGAAAGAATTCATTAATTAGTAAACAACTAATGATTCAAAAAATGAAAACTGGATGTCAATAGTTCTCTTATCTAGTGATAAATATTATTTAATTTTATTAATTAAATTATCACTAATTATCTAGTGATAATTATTAGTAAAAATAATTAATCAAACTTGATACAAATTGAAACTTGATACAAATTCTATGACAGCAGGGGTTTCACACGACTAATAAATCTAATCCATAGGCATTAACTATATTATTCCCAAAATTTAAAAAAAACCTTCAAATAAACACTGTCTACCTCTTTATCTTTCCCATTAAGCTTAAATGTGTAATATATGTTAAAGTTTAAACTTTCATGCAAAATACATCAAGACAAATTTGTAATTTATTAACCTGAATTTATCTATACATGTATCTACATTTATATGTAGATATCTATACATACATTTATAGGTATACATAGAAAATATATAAAATAATTGTTTATCATATTAAAGGTAATTCTCATCAGAATATATATTAATGAGAAGTACTATACTTTGACAACATACCCATTGCAACCCTTTATTGCAAATATTAGCATCAAAATAAACCAACCACAGTATCCAAATTCCAAGACTTTATACAAGATAGTTCTGAAGTACTATTCCAACTTGTTGAGTTCTGAGAAACATATTTGGAAAAGTATCCCAGGCTCTTCGGTGGGGCTAATGGCAGATGCTGGGAGGGCTCACACCAAGGAGTACTTCCAGAACTTATGCTGCCAAGGTCCTTGTCCCCGTGGTGAGGCACAGCCACCCCTCACCTCTGCAGGAGACCCTCCAACACTAACAGCCGTGTGGCTAACAGGGTCTTGGTGCTCCAGCCAGGTGTCAGCCCTGAGCCTCTGAGGTGGGAGAGCTGAGTCCAGGATACTGGATCACCAGAGACTTCCTGGCCCCATGAAATATCAATCAGCGAGAGCTCTCCCAGAGATCTCTGCCTCAACGCTAAAACCCAGGTCCACCAACAGCCAGCAAGCTACAGTGCTGGACACACCATGCCAAACAACTAGCAAGACAGGAACATAACCTGACCCATTAGCAGAGAGGCTGCCTAAATCATACTAAGTTCAAAGACACCCCAAAACACACCACCAGACGTGGCCCTGCCCACCAGAAAGAAAACATCCAGCCCCACCCACCAGAACACAGTCACCAGACCCCTCCACCAGGAAGCCTACACAACTCACTGAAGCAACTTCACCCGCTGGGGGCAAACACCAAAAACAAGGGGAACTACAAACCTGCAGCCTGCAAAAAGGAGACCTCAAACACAGCAAGTTAAACAAAAACAGAAGACAGAGAAATATGCAGCAGGTGAAGGAGCAAGGTAAAAACGCACCAGACCAAACAAATGAAGAGGGAACAGGCAGTCTCCCTGAAAAAGAATTCAGAATAATGATAGTAAAGATGATCCATAATCTTGGAAACAGAATGGAGAAAATACAAGAAACATTTAACAAGGACCCAGAAGAACTAAAGAGCAAACAATGATGAACAACACAATAAATGAAAAAAAAATTCTCTAGAAGGAATCAATAGCAGAATAATTGAGGCAGAAGAACGGATAGGCGACCTGGAAGATAAAATAGTGGAAATGACTGCCGCAGAGCAGAATAAAGAAAAAAGAATGAAAAGAATTGAGGACAGTCTCAGAGACCTCTGGGACAACATTAAATGCACCAACATTCGAATTATAGGGGTCCCAGAAGAAGAAAAGAAAAAGAAAGGGTCTGAGAAAATATTTGAAGAGATTATAGCTGAAAACTTCCCTAAAATGGGAAAGAAAATAGTCAGTCAAGTACAGGAAGCACAGAAAACCCCATAAAGGATAAATCCAAGAAGAAATATCCCAAGACACATATTAATCAAATTATCAAAAATTACATACAAAGAAAAACTATTAAAAGCAGCAAGGGAAAAGGAACAAATAACATACAAGGGAATCCCCATAAGGTTAATAGCTAATCTTTCAGCACAAACTCTTCAAGCCAGAAGGGATGGCAAGAAATATTTAAAGTGATGAAAGGGAAAAACCTACAACCAATATTACTCTACCCAGCAAGGATCTCATGTCAGATTTCTCAGACAGAGAAAATAAAACCTTTACAGACAAGCAAAAGTTAAGAGAATTCAGCACCACCAAACAGCTTTACAACAATGCTAAAGGAACTTCTCTAGGCAGGAAACACAAGAGAAGGAAAAGACCTACAAAAACAAACCCATAGCAATTAAGAAAATGGTAATAGGAACATACATATCGATAATTACCTTAAATGTAAATGGATTAAATGCTCCAACCAAAAGAAATAGACTGGCTGAATGGATACAAAAACAAGACCCATACGTATGCTGTCTACAAGAGACCCACTTCAGACCTAGGGGCACATACAGATTGAAAGTGAGGGAATGGAAAAAGATATTCCATGCAAATGGAAACCAAAAGAAAGCTTGAGTAGCCATTCTCATAACAGACAAAACAGACTTTAAAATAAAGACTATTACAAAAGAAAAAGGACACTACATAATGATCAAGGGATCAATCCAAGAAGAAGATATAACAATTGTAAATATTTATGCATCCAACACAGGAGCACCTCAATACATAAGGCAAATGTTAACAGCCATACAAGGGATAATCGAGAGTAACACAATTATAGTAGGGGACTTTAACACCCCACTTTCACCAATGGACAGATCATCCAAAATGAAAATAAATAAGGAAACACAAGCTTTAAATGATACATTAAACAAGATGGACTTAATTGATATCTATAGGACATTCCATCCAGAAACAACAGAATACACTTTCTTCTCAGGTGCTCATGGAACATTCTCCAGGATAGATCATATCTTGGGTCACAAAGCAAGCCTTGGGAAATTTAAGAAAATTGAAATCGTATCAGTATCTTTTCGGACCACAATGCTATGAGACTAGCTATCAATTACAGGTAAAAAACTGTAAAAAATACAAACACATGGAGGCTAAACAATACCCTACTAAATAACCAAGAGATCACTGAAGAAATCAAAGAGGAAATCAAAAATACCAAGAAACAAATGACAATGAAAACATGATGACCCAAAACCTATGGGATGCAGCAAAAGCAGTTCTAAGAGGGAGTTTATAGCAATATAAACCTACCTCAAGAAACAAGAAAAATCTCAAATAAACAACCTAAAGGAACTAGAGAAAGAAGAACAAACAAAACCCAAAGTTAGTAGAAGGAAAGAAATCATAAAGATCAGAGCAGAAATAAATGAAATAGAAACAAAGAAAACAGTAGCAAAGATCAATAAAACTAAAGGTTGGTTCTTTAAGAAGATAGACAAAATTGATAAACCATTAGCCAGACTAATCAAGAAAAAAAGGGAGAAGACTCAAATCAACAGAATTAGAAATGAAAAAAGAGAAGTAACAACTGACACTGAAGAAATACAAAGGATCATGAGAGACTACTACAAGTAACTGTATGCCAATAAAATGGACAACTTGCAAGAAATGGACAAATTCTTAGAAAAGCAAAACCTTCCAAGAGTGAACCAGGAAGAAATAGAAAATATGAACAGACCAATCACAAACACTGAAATAGAAACTGTGATTAAAAATCTCCAACAAACAAAAGCCCAGGGCAAGATGGCTTCACAGGTGAATTCTATCAAACATTTAGAGAAGAGCTAACACTTACCCTTCTCAAACTCTTCCAAAATACAGCAGAGGGAGAACACTTCCACGCGCATTCTACGAGGCCACCATAACCCTGATACCGAAACCAGAAAAAGATGTCACACAAAAAAGAAAACTACACACCAATAACACTGATGAACACAGATGCAAAATCCTCAACAAAATACTAGCAAACAGAATCCAAGAGCACATTAAAAGGATCATACACCATGATCAAGTGAGGTTTATCCCAGCAATGCAAGGATTCTTCAATATATGCAAATCAATCAATGTGATACACCATATTAACAAATTGAAGGATAAAAACCACATGATCATCTCAATAGATGCAGAAAAAAGATAGTGAAAAACTGAAACCATTTCCCTAAGATCAGGATCAAGACAAGGTTGCCCACTCTCACCACTATTATTCAACATAGTTTTGGAAGTTTTAGCCACAGCAATCAGAGAAGAAAAAGAAATAAAAGGAATACAAATTGGAAAAGAAGAAGTAAAGCTGTCACTCTTTGCAGATGAAATAGTACTATGCATAGAGAATCCTAAAGATGCTGCCAGAAAACTACTAGAGCTAATCAATGAATTTGGTAAAGTAGCTGGATAAAAAATTAATGCACAGAAATCTTTGGCAATCCTACACACTAATGAAGAAAAATCTGAAGGAGAAATTAAGGAAACACTCCCATTTACCACTGCAACAAAAAGAATAAAATACCTAGGAATAAACCTACCTAAGGAGACAAAAGACCTATATGCAGAAAACTATAGGACACTGATGAAAGAAATTAAGGCTGATACAAACAGATGGAGAGATATACCATATTCTTGGGTTTGAAGAATCAACATTGTGAAAATGACTCTACTACCCAAAGCAATCTACAGATTCAATGCCATCCCTATCAAACTACCACTGGCATTTTGCAAAGAACTAGAACAAAAAATTTCACAATTTGTATGGAAACACAAAAGACCCCGAATAGCCAAAGCAATCTTGAGAAAGGAAAACGGAGCTGGAGGAATCAGGCTCCCTGACTTCAGACTATACTGCAAAACTACAGTAATCAAGACAGTATAGTACTGGCACAGAAACAGTAATATAGATCAATGGAACAGGATAGAAAGCCCAGAGATAAACCCACACACATATGGTCACCTTATTGCTGCTAAAGGAGGCAAGAATATACAATGGAGAAAAGACAGCCTCTTCAATAAGTGGTGCTAGGAAAAGTGGACAGCTACATGTTAAAAGAATGAAATTAGAACACTTCCTAACACCATACACAAAAATAAACTCAAAATGGATTAAAGACCTAAATGTAAGGCCAGACACTATAAAACTCTTAGAGGAAAACATAGGCAGAACACTTTATGACATAAATCACACGGCAAGATCCTTTTTGGACCCACCTCCCAGAGTAATGGAAATAAAAGCAAAAATAAACAAATGGGACCTAATGAAACTTAAAAGCTTTTGTATAGCAAAGGGAACCAAAAACAAGACGAAAAGACAACCCTCAGAATGGGAGAAAATATTTGCAAACGAAGCAACTGACAAAGGATTAATCTCTAAAATATACAAGCAGCTCATGCAGCTCAATATCAAAAAAAAACCCAAAACAACCCTATCCAAAAATGGGCACAAGACCTAAATAGACATTTCTCCAAAGAATATATACAGATTGCCAGCAAACACACGAAAGGATGCTGAACATCACTAATCATTAGAGAAACGCAAATCAAAACCAGGATGAGGTATCACCTCATACTGATCAGAGTGGCCAACATCAAAAAATCTAGAAACAATAAATGCTGGAGAGGGGATGGAGAAAAGGGAACCTTCCTGCACTGTTGGTAGGAATGTAAATTGATACAGCCACTATGGAGAATAGTATGGAGGTTCCTTAAAAAACTAAAAATAGAACTACCATTTGACACAGCAATCCCACTCCTGGGCATATACTCTGAGAAAACCGTAATTCAAAAAGAGGCATGTACCACAATGTTCACTGCAGCTCTATTTACAATAGCCAGGACATGAAAGCAACCTAAGTGTCCATCGACAGATGAATGGATAAAGAAGATGTGGCACATATATACAATGGAATATTACTCAGCCACAAAAAGAAATGAAATTTATTTATTTGTAGTGAGGTGGATGGACCTAGAGTCTGTCATACAGAGTGAAGTAAGTCAGAAAGAGAAAAACATATACTCTATGCTAACACATATATATAGAATCTAAAAATATATATATTGTTCTGATAAACCTAGGGGCAGGACAGGAATAAAGATGCAGACGTAGAGAATGGACTTGAGGACACGGGTGGGGGGAAGGGTAAGCTGGGACGAAGTGAGAGTAGCATACACTACCAAATGTAAAATAGATAGCTAGTGGGAAGCAGCTGTATAGCACAGGGATATCAGCTCAGTGCTTTGCGATGACCTAGAGGGGTGGGATAGGGAGGGTGGGAGGGAGGCGCAAGAGGGAGGGGATATGGGAATATATGTATACATATAGCTGATTCACTTTGTTATACAGCAGAAACTAACACAACATTGTAAAGCAATTATACTGCAATAAAGGTGTTGAAAAAGAAATAAGATAAACAGAAAAGTATCCCAGCTCAAAATAGCATGGTGCCATGTAAAAAGAAAATGTGGTCAATGTTGCATCATTGTAAGATCAATTATTAAAGACAGAATATTTGAGAATATAAATATATTGATGATTGGGCCAAAGTAATGACAAATAAACCAACATCTTACCAAAACTCAATAATTATCTGCTCAAGTCAGTCTGCCTTTCTCTTTATTTCTCTAAGTTATCATATACACCAGGTGTCAGAAGTTGGTAACTAAAACATACAGATACATCACTTTATAGACAGATAAAGACCAATGAAAAAAAGAGACTTTCAATGTTTAGTGATTTATCATAAACTAAAAGTGGTTTGTCTACCATTGCATGCTTGAAATTTAAAGAGAATGTGACGACTGCTCAAAATTGTTCATTAATTCAAAGAAAGATTCTTGTTTAGTTTGTCTTTGTGGCAACCTTTCCCTAACAGGCAACCTTCCACTAATAGGCTCCTAAAAATACCAGTACAGCAAGATATCTCCAGTAAAAAAAATAGTCCATGGATATATATGTTTGAGAAATGCTATCCACTCAACCCATTTCTGTAGATTGATAAACAATACACTCTGCATTTTGGTTAGAAATCATAGTATTATAAAACTTTAAATAACTTTATAAAGCTTAAGAAATCATGATGATAAATATATTTTTACTGATGTTTGCTCTACTATGATTTCTGATAATTTTCTTTGTTTCTTAACTACAGCCAATTGATATAAAAAAAATCAGGAACACATTTTCTCAAAATGAATTGCTATACAATTATATCATTGTACTTTGCCTTAGTTAATTTACGTAGTGAATTCACTAAATTCAAAGATTACTTTCTTTAACTTCATAGATATAATTTTCAACAACTATTCACTCAATATTTAAAAGCAATATTTTAAATTTTGACTCAGAATAAGGTAACATCCTCTACTTAGCAACCTGATATATATGCTTTAAAGTCTTTGAATGTAGATGAGGAAGAGTTAATTGGAAATGGCTTACTAATATATAATTTGCCTTTATTATTTCTCAGTGATGTATCCTAGCAACAATGATAGTCTAGTCTTTTCTTTGCATTCTGCTCTTCTTGATAAGGAAATAAAAAATCTGGTTTCAGAAGACTTATTTACTATCACTATAAAAATTGTCAGAAATACCTGATCACTCTTTTAACTTATTTTGATTAGAATAAAAGCCAATAGAACTAATATGATTAAATGTTCAATGGAAAGTGAAATTCAAGTACTTACGCATTTCAAAGCAAGACTGTCCATATTAGAATTCATCAGAACAACGACAATGTATCTTAGATTTACACATGAAAATTTTAATTACAAATGTTTTCCTATGGTATAAACATTTTCCATAATCTTAACCTAAAGTTATGTGTGTACTATGCGAAGTCAGGAGAAACCATTATATTTATTTTATATGTTAGTTACATATTAAGGAAAATGTAGACAAATCTGAATCTAAAATCGTTTTAAAGAACATTAATATTTTCTACAGTAAAAATTTTATTCTAAAATAAATTTATATAATTTTAGGAACTTTGCTTTCTAGCAGTTGGAGAGTATTGAAATATTTTTTTTAAAATTCTAGAATTTATTCATGCCTTTCCAGATTGTTGACAGCTCTTCCTGATAGAGTGCACTGCTCATGCATGCCAAAGACATTGGCAGCCAGTGACCAGTTGTATGACCTCTTTTCATCAGAGTTGAGATTTCCATTTCTTCCAAGTCAGCAGTGGTATAAGGACAATCACTTACAGTGGTAAATTTAATAATATTTTATCAGCCCTGAATGCTAACACAGAATCTAATATTAAAATATGCTTGCTCAAGAGTGTGTTTCCCTAAGTCCAAAATTAAATAAAAATATTCATGTCTGGTTATTAAGTTGAATATTTATGCTAAGAGGCAGATCAGTGCAGTAGGTAAGAGCAATCTTTGGTGTCAGTTGGTGAGACTTGGGTTCACAGCCTGGTTCAGCTGTGTCTGAGCCCTGTGTTGTTATTTTGGGCACATCTCCTCACCTCAGAAGCTTCAGCTTTATTAACCACCAAATGAGAATCATAATAGTATAGAGAAGAGAAATTGGTGTTTCCTACATTTATTGAAGGAATACAACATATGACGACATCTATCCTAGGGAACTGAAATCCATTAGTCAGCAACTCTACAATCTTTTAAAAAAATATCTCAGCCACTTAAATAAATGAAACAAGCAAATAAAGTGTTTCCTACATTTCTGTTATATTGGAACTCTTTGGTAAATGTTATTCTTATTTTCATTATTATTGCATTAGAAATATGATGCCAAAGGTAACCAGTAGGTGAAATGGCAAAAACAAGAGAAAACACATGCATTAATATCTGTCCGTAGTACTTATCGTTTACTTCAGGTTTGCAGAAAACAATTCTAATAAAATAGAAGTGTACACCTATTTGGTGCATGTTTTGAATTTGCCTTCATGTAAACAGTCATTGTAACAGAAGAAAGAAAGACATTATCCCCAACTACCATCAGTCTATACAACTCCTAGCATATACATATGCCCTCCCTCCCTATATAGTATAGGACAGGAAATATACAATGTATTCAGTAATCCAAATAAAATAACTATGGTGTGAGGAGGCCTAGTGCCTTCTTTTGTTTTCCTTTTGAGGGTAATTACTACAATTTAAAACTGAAAATACGTGTGCTGAATTGTATGCCATTTTCCTCTTCTCTTTTAGACATCAGCATGGACTTTGGTTCCATCTGTGAGTTCATTCTTGCTGTGTCAAAGATCCTTCAGGGGTCCACTAAATAGATTTTTCTCTCCTGTTAATGTATCAGTTAACCTTCACAATGCAGATAGTTTATTTTCTTCTCAGGAAATAAATCAGTCTCAGTGTTGCTCAGTAACTGTGGCCAAAATGGGATGTAATAAGGAGGAAATATAAAAAAGTGCTGCTTGCAAATTGGTGTTATTTACATTTATTGAGGAAATACAATATACCATGAAATATATCTTAGTGAACTGGAACCCAAATTAGTCAGCAACACCACAATCATTCTTTTAAAGTGTCGCAGCTACCTAAATAAAAGCAACTCTGTACAGGCTTAGATTACCCCAGAGTGCAAACAAACACATTTTCCTTAAGGACACAGCAGCAGGAGCCTGTGCTCCATTAAGCTCTGTATTATGAATTAACATGGTGGGGATTTATGTGCTTTTCTATCTTTAGAATTTGACTCTCACAGTTGCATTCTTGTATATATGTTCACTTATTATGGATTCACAAATGGATATGGTCAGAGATAGTTCTAGGCAATCAATCAATACTCCTTTACTTATATTAATAATTAATTAAACTTTATAAGCATGATGGGAAGGAAACTGGGAGAAAAAATAAGTATTCTAAGGAATGTATTATACTACAAAAGTCAAATAAAAATACAAACATGTCTGAAGGCACTACATGACATAACCATTTAACTCAAAAGTATTTAAGTAAGGCCCACTAAATGTCCTAAAAATTGGAGGTGGAAAATGCACCAACTAGAGAAAGACCCTGCTCTTTTGGATCCTTATGGCCTGGATGGTGGGGTGAAGATAGATATTAACTCAATAACCATGTAACCAATTATTCTCAAATACTCTGAATTCTGGAAAGAAGGCCTGGGGAAGATATCCAACCAGAAGCAGAAGTGACATCTAAACTGATACATAGGTACCCCCTAAGTAAACAGACTGGAAGCAGGAGGAAAATTCCAGGCAGAGGACAGAGCATCTTCAAATGCCTGTAAGCATTAAGACACGGAAAGAAGACTATTATGGCTGCTTCTTAAAAGAGCAAATGGTGGGGGAGGGGTGAGTCAATTGGGAATAGAAACTGGAGACCTAAGTGGGTGTCAGCTTCAGGTCAAATTTTGGATTCTTATCCCAAAAGAGTGAGACACGGGCTTCCCTGGTGGCGCAGTGGTTGAGAATCTGCCTGCCAATGCAGGGGACACGGGTTCGAGCCCTGGTCTGGGAAGATCCCACATGCCGCGGAGCGGCTGGGCCCGTGAGCCACAAGTACTGAGCCTGTGCGTCTGGAGCCTGTGCTCCGCAACAAGAGAGGCTGCGACAGTGAGAGGCCCGCACACTGCGATGAAGAGAGGTCCCCGCTTGCCGCAACTGGAGAAAGCCCTCGCACAGAAACGAAGACCCAAAACAGCCATAAATAAATAAAAATAAATAAATTTAAAACCAAAGTTCAGAGGCTGCTGCCTGTCAGCCATGACTCCAGCTTTCACTAAAAAAAAAAAAAGAGTGAGACACCATGGACAGGTATTTGGAGCTGTCATGATTAGATTCACATTGTTATTAAAAAAATCTGTTCTCTTGTAGCAAGCGATAGGGAGGGGATTATGAGTCTAGATAAAGCAGGATGGTGATTTGAATGAGGGTGTTGATGGTGAAGACAGACAGAAGGGGACAGATTCCAGAGATTATTAGGAGATAATATCTCTTATGGATTAAATGTTTGTGTGCCTCCAAAATTCATCTATAAAAACCTCAACTCCAATTGTAATAATATTTGGAAGTGAGATCTTCGGGAGGTAATTCAGTTTAGATGAGGTCATGAGGATGGATGGGGCCCCAACGCTGAGATTAGTGTCCCTATAAGAGGAAGAGACAGACACCAGAGCTTGCTTGCTCTCTGATACATGAGGATACAGTGAGGAGGCAACTATCTGTAAGCCAGAAAGAGGACTCTCACCAGGAACCAAGTCTGCTGGCTCTTTGTAGTCTCCCTAATCACCAGAACTGTGAGAAGTAAATGTCTGTTGTTTAAGCCACCTAATCTATAATATTTTGTCATAGGAACCTGAGCTAAAACAATAGCCACAGAAGAGGTGAACTGAATATAGGAATAGGGAGTGAGTTTCCAAGGTTATTTTTAGATAACTTGCTTGGGCAGTAGATACCACAAGGGAGGAGAGCCAGTGAAGAGCCTATATTTAGGTTGGTGGGTACCAGGGAGTAACCACACATTCAGATGGAGTGGAGCTTGAGCTATCTTTGAGGTTCTAAGTCAGTGGTGTCAGCTAAGCAGCTAGATTTACAGTCCTGGAAATCAGAGAAGGCATCTGGGTTAGAGATGCTCTTTGGGAGTCATTGATTCTAGATAATTAAAGGTGTGTGTGCGAATACTCAGGAAGGGAGCAGAGTAGGAGAAAAAAAAAAAAAAAAAACAGACCAAGGACTGTCTAGCTATTAATGACCAACAACGTTTAAAAGCTTTGTAAAAACAAAACTGATTCAAAGGATCAGCCACAGAGCAAGGGGTGAGGGAGGAGCTGCGTTGCATCTACTTCACATCCAGGTTTCTTGAAAGAGGAGACAAATACATCAGTGTCTTAGCCTCAGAGAGATGAAGGGAGAAGAAAACTGAAGAGTGTGCATGGATTTAGTCACCGGCGGACGTGGCCACCTTAAACAGAATCATTGTAGTGCAGCAAGGAGGCCAGATGCAGACTGGAGTGGCGAGGGGACAGTGTCAAACTTACCAAATAAAATTAAATAATTTCTGACTGAAACTGATTTAAAGATCATTTTCCGGTTTTTCTATGTCAATGTTCCCCTTCATCCCAGAAATATTATTCCACTTACAAGTGAGGAAAGAAGAGTTGCATTATTTTCTAATAACCAATCTGTGTTACGAATTCACAGGCAGCAGATGTTACGGGAAAGATAACATGTGCGTGGAAGAATGATGGAAAACGGCATGCAAATGCATTTGTTTGCGCTGAGCCTGAAGAACCAGAGGCATCAAGGGCAGTGCAGTGGGTGAGAGGCCGGCTAACAGTGCTCAGGGTCCGGACTTGCAAGGCTAGGAGGAGGGTAGATGTTTCTGACCGTGAGAAGACACTGAGGCAGGAGAATTCCTCAAAGGAAAGACTGAACCCTGAGCCTGAGGACGGAAACGCCAGCCAAAGGGTTTTAGACTTTCTTAGAGAGAGTGAGGAGCCTTTGTAGCATTTGGTCAGGCAAGTGGCAGGAAGAATACAAGCATTTTAAAGAAAATCAATCTCTTTTGCCCATTACCGTGGAAAGAAAGGAACTGAGTGAAATGACAGAAAAGAGGCACAGACTTCTTAAAAGCAGAAATTGATGTACTGAGCGTGTATACAAGACACTTTTATATTTTACATTAGAAGAAACTCAGGCTCTCATTATATTACTCACTATTACAATGATTACAATCACATATGTAAAATTACTATTACACTATTACAATCACGTATGTAAAAATATGAATAATTGAAGTGAAATGATAAGATTCAAGGAAAGATTAATGTTTGAAATAAAAATGGATCCATTGAAATAATCATTATTCTAGTGTTTTTGAGAAGGAATTAAGAGAAAGAGAGAGAGGGAGTCAGGGAGAAAAGGAGGAAAAGAAAGAGAGATTAAACTTGCAACAGAAGAATTAGAGATTTTTATTGAAAATGTTAATGAGTTCCCAGGATTCTGAATTTTCAGTGACCTTGACTTTGCCTGGACTCTCATCATTAAATAGATCAAAACACAACAAAACAAAAAAGTCAATGACACAAAAACAGATAAACAAACAAAACAAGCAAACAAAAACCTTTTTCTATCCTGTTGGCAACCTGGGTCTGAAATCAGAGAACTGGTGTCAATGGCATTGAGAGAAGATAGAAGGAAGTTGGGAGTACGTGCCTGTAAGATTAGAAAGTAATTCTTCAGAGGTATTAATATTTATACATGTGTAGATTAGACATGATGCCCATCTGAAAAAAAAAAAAAATGATGCTGAGCTAAGACGGAGAGGAGACAAGCAGAGGCCATAAATCTGAAATTCTAGAGAAGCATCTGACTTAACATGTTCAATTTTTCCCATCCCAGGACAAGGAAATTATGCCATCATTGGTGGCTCTTTCTCTTGTTCCTGAATTAGACTAGGAGTTTGCAGATTTAGAGGATGGGGAAGGAATTGGGGTGATGAAGGGACAGGAAAAACCCAAACTGCCTGCATATGTACTGGAAAAAGTAGGGTAAGAAATGATATGAGGGAAATTTAAAACTGTCAAAGTATGATTCTCAAAATATTGAGAATACCTCTATCATGTAATAGGTTGTGAACGTGTGTCAAAATTTACTTAGGAATGAGGGAACCAAACCGATGACTAAATTGGTTCAAAAGAGATACAAAATAACATGAAACTGTATAGTCAGTGGGGAAGAAAGGAATACCCTGATACACTTTTACAGTTTTAGAGTAATGTAAACTATCTGGGCCCAAATCAATTGTATACAGCTATATACTCTGCCCAGTCACGCCCCATGTTCCCTGTAAGAAAATGCAATTGGCATGACATCGATATGTTTGCTTATTTTCTTATTTAGGTATATCCATCTACCTAACTATATCTACATGCACACTACTAAATCTTCTGGCAGTTTTTGTATGATTTGCTGTTGGCAAAAGCAGTTAAAAATGTAAATGGCTAGCTAGTAAGACAGTAGAGAATATCAAACAATAAAAGCAATTTGAATTTTATGCTTATTTGAGGACATAGCAATACAGGATTCCTTAGGGTTCAGGAACTTGCCACAAGAAACAACAAACAGCAAGTCAGCATAATAGCTGGAAAGAAACACTCACGCACACAGACACAATCCCATTTTCTGCCAAAAATGAGTACTATAGTAGTTGAAGATGGTCACTTAATTTTTTTTTCATGGTAATATTGTTGAAATTAGTTTTTCCCTACTACAGTCTTAATGGCTCTTTTTTTCCTATCTGAAGGAACGAATAAAAATCACTTATATGCCCTGTGTCATAGAGTCCCATAAGGAAAGAAGCATCTGTGCCTATTAAAAGGATAGTAAACACCCTATTAGAAAATCAGTGGTAGAGGAGAGCTTTGATGTTGCTCTAAAATATACTGCTTTCTCTTAAGGAAAAAAAAAAAAAAAAATTGGCATTTTTGCCTAAGTTTGCCTTTGATTTCCTAGTCCCTTTAGAGACTCCTTTATTTATTTTCTTTTGAAAAACACTGTATCTTCCACTGGTCTTTCCCATCATTTCTCAATTGACTCTCTTTTATCTACCTCCATCCCTCCCTCATTAGAATTTTGAATTCTTTCTCCTACGAAGTACGAGACCCCAGGCTGCTTCCTTTCTATTTGTCTGCACAAGATCCACTTCAGTTGCCCTCTTTCCTTTTTAGCAATTAAATTTGACCTTTTCAGAAGCTCAAATTGCCCCAAATATTGTCCTTACTTCCTGCCCTTTTTGTTTCCCAAGCTTTGTTCCTGAACTCTCAAATGGTAAACACAGCAATCTTTTTTAAAAGATTTTAAATGACTTGATTTTACTCCACAAACTACTCTTTCCCTGTGTTAAACTTTGGAATGATTTACGGATATATCCATCTTAAATCCTTCAAGTTGCTCAGGCCACCATATTGGAGGGAGGGATCATTGACTAATCTCTCTCTCACATCACCCAGTAGCCTCCTAACTAATTTTCCTGCTTCCACTGTATCCAGTTTGGTCTAATCTTAACACAGCAGCTACAGGGATCCCTTTAAATCATAAATCAGATCAGATCACTCCTTAGCTGAAGACCATCAGAAGCCAAAAGTCCTTCATGCTGGCCCACAGGGCATTAGAGGATCTGACCTCCAGTTGCTTCTCTGACATCCTGTCTTGCTATAATCCCCACCATACACTCCATACCCACCCCACGTGCCTCCTTGCAAATCCTGGGACTCACCAGGTCTATGTTCCTTTTCTTAAGCCCGACTCTAGCTATTCCTCTGTTGGAAAACTTTTCTTTCAGATAGCCACATGGGATTATTTCTTCCTCTTGTCCAAGTTCTTGCTTAATCCCTACCTTCTCAGTGAGATACCTCTTGACTCTGGTATTTACTACTGCAGCCTGCAGCTCCACAGCTCACCCTTGGAGCAACCCGGATCCCCTTATTCTTCTCTACATTTCCCCCATACACTATCACTTTCAAAATAGTGTACGATACGCTTATTGTTTATTTTCTGTGTCTGCCAGGTAGAAGAGCAGATCCATGGTTCACGAATATAGGGGCAGATGTCCCTATATGTCACTGATGTAGTCTAAGTCCCTGAAATAGTGTCTGAAACTTAGACACACAGTATCTGTTTTATTATTTTTTAATCCAGATTCCACATTTATTCTTATACAATTTTATTTTTGTTAAGTTCTTATAATCATTCAAGTCTATGCACAGCATTTGATTTTTTGATCTTGTCATCCAATATATAAGACAAACCTAGCAACTTTGTTTAACTTGGATATTTTACATACATGGTTTCAACAGAATTTGCTGCTAAGAATTCTGTTTCTACAGCCAAGGACAAGTATAGAGCTATGTACCATGCACATGTTAATCAAGATGGCATTGTTCCGATAAGCAATTTTTTAATGAATATTCTATTAAAATAGTATGTTTAATGATCAGGGAAATCACAATCCACATTTCTTTAAAATGTCCCCAAAGTGTTTTGAGAATAATCCATCAGCTGCATGACTGAATTCAACATATATTATGTCTACATTTTAACTTCATTTTACTAGGCCCATGATAACATTTCTTTTTCAGTTTCATCGAACTGATTCATGGTGACATTTAACAACTATCATTGCTTTTTTTTTTTTTAAGAGTTCGCAAATGCACTGTGGATTTTAAAAGAAAATTGAGACACAGTGACTAGAATTCACTTCTCTATGTGCTTTAAAAAACAGGGAATCTTGTGTCAAATTCTGGGCTTTTTTTCATTCTCATTTTTTCATCATTCTCATGTTTTTCTCATTTCATTTTTCTTGCAGTAAGGATTTAAAAATCATATTGGCACGTTCTTTTAGAATCATGATCCTAAAGATTTAAACAATGTTAAGCAACTGGAGGGCTTAGCTCCCTAATTGTGAGCTAGTCTAGAAGAATAGAAAGACTTTAGGTTAAGATTTAAAAGGCCTGGTTTTGCATTTTTCTGCCTCCACTTAATGGCCATGAGCATTGGAAAATGTCTCTGAGTTGTAACTTCTTTTATATAAAGGCAGCCAGGGATATTCATTCAGTTTATCTCTCATGAGTCAACAAGAACCAGTAGATACAGATGCACATTAATACATATCAGATTAAGGCAAGAACTTAGTATTATAAGTTCTTTGAAAGAAGGGTCCTATATTATTTATTGTCACATTTCCTAATTACCTGAAAGATTGTACAAGTTGATAAAAAAAATACTTGCTGAACTATAATGCATTACATAATGTGGTCAAAATTTCATTTTTCGTATTTAGCTCTATGTTGCAACTCAACAAATTTGAATGAAGCCTCTATGATGGGCAAGTACTAATATATATTAATCCTTGGGTAGTTGAAAGAGAGAAGTAAGAAGTGAAAGAAATACTAGTACGAGAAATTCTCCAGGAGCTCATAATTGTATAGGAAAATAGGCTGTATCATAATTCTCTAAAATGATGTGCACCTTAATATTCTAGTATCATCTTTCAAATAAGGAGAATTTTATGTATGGATGAAAACTTGCATGTGTGCGAGGGCATGAATATATTCTGTCAAAATATGTTAGTGTCAGCCTGACTGATTTTAAATGGGATGATTTCAGAAAATAAATAACTTCCAATATGACAATGATTTGACTGTTGCAAGTTGATACACTCCTAGATAATGTGAATCCACATTTACCCTTAAAAAATGATGAAGAATTTACTGATTAGATATTATTGCACTCTGTCATCAGAGTTAATTATTTCACATATAAGAAATACAGGTTTAAAACTCTGTTGTCTTACATAAAACCTTTGAAAGAATTCATGCCACAATAATTTCTCTGTAAATTAGTAAATATAATCTATCATGACATGTGCTTAAATCTTACCCTAATGTATCAAGACTCATAGTCATGGATTATCACAGAGATCCCAGGATTGGGATCAAGATGGTGTAACAGAAGGACATGGAGCTCACGTCCTCCCACAAACACAGAGATCCCATTTGTTCGTTCAGTAGTACATTAACAGCTGCACTATGTCCTCCAAAAAAAAAAAAAAAATCAACTCCAAAATAAAGATAGATAATGAACAAATCTTATGATTAAATAAATGAGGTGAGAAGTTTTAACTTTTTTTACAACTACTTTATCGAAATCAGAGCATTCTTCAAAAGCATTATTTAGGTAAAGTTAAGTAAAGTTTCTGTCTGTGGTGGTAGACTAGTTATCCTATTTAAATTTTTGCAGATGTCAAATGGTTTGCTGGAAGACAAGACACCCATTTCTACTTTGACTACATATTTGAAGTTCTGATCCAATATGAGCAAAAAAATGGTGGTTTGAATATAAAGATGAGGAGATCATTACAAAGTATAGACTTATAACTGATTTTCTGGGTTATGTTTTCCAATACACAAATGGAAACAAACAAACAAAAAAGTGAAAGAAGAAATAGGCCTACAAGAGACCAAGCATACTGAAGTGCCTCTATGTTAATTATTTTCCCTTTTCTACTACATTCAGAGAACAGTAGTTACTATATTATAAGTGAACAATGAGGCTTAATAAACAGCAAATTCTGCATTGGTAGGTCACTTTATGATTCTAGTTTCTTTCTCAAAACCCATTCTAAAGTAATTACAGACACAACATCAGAAAATATTTTCTATACCATGATATTTGCAGTACCATAATATAACTCTCTGGTTAAAAATCTTGCTATTTTTGAAATTTGAAAGTTATGATTCATGATATCCTATAGAAAATCCTATGTTGCCTCTGATTTTCATTAGACAATTGAGATATCAAGAAATTACAAGAAAACTAATCATTTAATTTAAGCCATTTTGAATAAGCAGAAATAGAAAGAGATGACAATTCATGGAGTACCAGGGAACAAGTATAGCTTATAGACTGGATATTAAGAGGCACCAGTCTTTGTCCTAGCTATACAGTTAATACCATTGCTGTCACTACCACTGCCTCCTCTAAAATCACCATTTGTCCAGAGTATATTCACAAAAACTGGTCTTTATCAAATAATACATATTAGACAAGATATATAACCCTACTTTTCTAATCTCTGAAAGTAAGGGGCAGAAAACAAAGTAAACACATACACACACAACCATAGGGGGATTCAGTGCAAGACTAAAATATCATTTCAAAGCAATGGGGAAAAGGTAAATCATTTCAAAATGATGTTGTGAGAACTGGTTAGTCATCTAGAAAAAAATAAAGTTACCACCTCAAACATGATACGAAAATAAATTCTGAAGACACCAAAAATTTAGACATATACAAAAAAACGCACTCGACAAACCAAAAGGAGAAACTATTGTGGCTTGAAGTCAGAAAGAACATAATGATTATAAACTGGAAAACACAAAAGAAAATACTGATAAATCCAAGTATATAAAAGATAAATATGCATAAAAAGCAACAACAACAAAATAAAGTCAAAGTAAAAACACAAACCAAGAAACAAAAATAATAATAATAATAATAATAATAATAATAATAATCTCTCCCCAATAAAAAAAAAAACAACAAAACATAAACCAGAGGAACATTTGCAGCTCATCTCATGGACGAATTGTTAACTATCTTAAAACATATAATATTCCTGAAAAAATAAGGAAAAATTCAAAACTCAATATAAAATTATGCAAAGAATATAAAGATGTCACCACAAAATAAATGTAGAATCTTATGAAGAGACATGGGACTTCAGTCATTATTAGAAAAATTCAAAATTAAAACTACAAGAGATTTTTCACTTATTAAATTGGCAAAGATAATTTTTCAAAACTATGTTGGTAATAAAGTGTGAAGAGAAAAATTCCCATATAAAAATTCCTCAGTTTTAATTTTTAATACAAAAAATATCAATAGATAAAGCCCATACAAAGAAAGGTTCTTTAGAGCCTTTAATAATTTTTAAAAGTATTAAAAGGTTCTGAAACCAAAACATTTGAAAACCACTGGCTAGAGTAAAGGCCTATCATATTTATCTCTGGCTCTTATTAAGGAGAAAGATAATACCAATGACAGGTCATTTCTAGGGGTGTGAAGGTAGAAAGGGTGGAAGATGGTGCGTACTGCTGAATTAACACAATTTCACAGACGAGCAATTCTTCTCTCAGTGAACTGTCACAACTAATCTCACTTTGCAAGGAGAGAGTTTTTTTTTTTTCATTCATAGTAATTAATCGTATTTGTCTAATCTAAAACTGCCAATGGAAATAGTTCAACAAGGGAGTATAAACAAAAACATTTCTTGTTCTATTCATTTTTCACGTGTATTCTGCTTTAGCTCGGTCAACCAGGGCCATATTAATACTTCTATCAGGTTGTGATATGGTTAAATGAGCTTGAAATTACTACAAAATGGTGCTTTTAAAAAATGATCGAAATGTTCCCAAATGCTAAATATAGAAGCATCAAACTTTTTTCAGTTAAAGAATTTTGAGGCTATTACAGGAGATCAAGCCTATTATAAGCATCAATGCTATTGTGAAGCTTAGTATTTTATCTTTGATCCTGGCAGATCTAAGTTTTTGACATAAAAATCAACCCAAACCTCCTCCCTTTGTCTGTTGTTCACAAGATCCTTGTTGACTTGTGATAGAAAAATGTAAAATCATTGAGATGCTATGTACTACTTTGGTGAATTTACTTTTAATCTTACTTCTCTACCTGGGAATTGTTCTTTCACTCTGGGCAATTTGTTTAAACTCTTTAAACTCCTTGTGTTTAATTTTACTAGCCTTTGAAACATTTACTTTCCCATTATTCTTCTAAAGAATACATGAATAATTATTAAGGAATCAAAAAATTGAGCAAAAAAAAAAAAAAAGAAGCATTATACATCTTTTTCTTTGTATCATTAAAAATACCCAAGATGCTCCTTCATTGTGAGATACTTTTAGAGGAAGAAGAGAAAATTGATTTACCCCAAATTAATTATATATTGCTATAGTTTTGAGCCATTGGCAAGCTATCCCTTCTCAATTTTTTTTTTTTTTTTAATTTAGATTGGGTGACAGTTTTAATATGAATTCTGTAGCAGTTCTTCAGTAGTAAAGTACCCTCCATTTGGCTCTGGGCAGACTGGTTGCTTTAACCCATAGGGTACAGTGGAATTGACTTGCAAGTCTAGTTCTGAGAAGCCTAAGCAACTTCCTCTCTGCTCTTTGAGCCCTTTGATGTAAATCCTTGGACTGCCACGTTGTAAAGAAGCCCAAGTCACTTGACAAGCCCATGTACAGGCATTCCAACTGACGGGCCCAGATGAACCCAGCCTATGATTCTGGACTCTGGACTCTAATGAAAATATAAGAATACAATTATGAAAAAGCTGGATCATCTTTGCTCCCTGTACTTTTTAATCACATATCTCTAACTCGGGCCAAAGAGCTGAACTGGATAGTATATAACTGACAATGCAGTTATTTGTAAAGCCCTAAATATCATGCTCAAAACCCTTTAAAAATCTGAAACCATACTTAAAGGATTTCCTATTCTATTACAATGTACTCTTCTCAAAAGGACAGCTTGTGAAAGCTTCATATTTAGACTGCAGAAATTCTGATAAGCACCTAAAGCTGTTGTTCACCTCTCGTGGAAAACTGGGTGCAGATCAAAAGTGCCACACCAGCCCCCAGTGAGACACAGGAGCTGTAAGAGTTGTGTTATGTGCTGAACAGGCAAGAAGAGTGTGCTTTATAGTGAAACTATAAAATAATTATTTTCTTGGGGGCATTGCCATAGTTGGTTTACATTTTATTCTATGGAACATAACTTTCATACACTGAGTAAAGCTATAAATACAATGTATTTTCAAACATGACCTTGTAACACTTATTAACAGTAAAAAATAATATCTTTAGTTGATGAGAGAAACAATTACAGGAGAGGTAAGTAAACTTCCAGAAGGATGCTCTTTTGACACTGGATTCTTTTCCCTAAATCAACAATCCAGCATATATTCCCTCCTTTATTCCCCTACTCAGGTTTACCTATTTTCAAAATATCCCCTGGCATTGTTTTCTATTTTTTTCTCCTTTTGTTCACATTCTTGAAGTTATAGCACTTTAAATTTTGATTGGATGTTAGGAATCATCTAATATAAGGTTAAAATCCAGCTAAATATAGGAAGCAAAGAAGTAACATAGGGCTTCCCTGGTGGCGCAGTGCTTAAGAATCCGCCTGCCAATGCAGGGGACAAGTGTCGAGCCCTGGTCTGGGAAGATCCCACATGCCGCGGAGCAACTAAGCCCGTGCGCCACAACTACTGAACCTGCGCTCTAGAGCCCGTGAGCCACAACTACTGAAGCCCGTGTGCCTAGAGCCCGTGCTCTGCAACAAGAGAAGCCACGGCAATGAGAAGCCCACGCACCGCAACGAAGAATAGCCCCGGCTCGCCGCAACTAGAGAAAGCCCGGGCGCAGCAACGAAGACACAACACAGCCAAAAATAAATAAATTAATTAAAAAAAAAAAAAGAGGTAACATAGATGAAGGTGGCTGGTGAGCATAAGAGAACAGAGGAGGTAACCGAAAAGAACGGGGGCGCCCATGCAGAACCTAGGAATCTAAAAGCAAGCAGTCGACACTCCTCAAGGGAAATACATCTCGAATATTTCCCATATGCTCTATTTGGCTCTCTCTATTTAAAATATATTCTGCCAAAACTTGGAGAAACTTTAGGGACTTAATAAATCTTTGCTCTTAATTTCATTTGTAAGATATTTTTAAAACTTTAAAACTGTAATGAAAATAAAATGTCGAATATGTTTTATACCAAGTTAGCATGTGGGCAACCATTAATTCACTGTAAATTAATTGTTAACTCACTTTTGTGCTGGCCTCAGAATAAAGCTCCTTCAACCATCCCCGTTTAATTGAAGGGTATCCTGAGTTTGCAAAGTATGGTCTTAAAACACTGACGACAGGTAATTAGTTATGTTTGGTAATCACAGTTTTCTCAATTTTGCGAAAGCAGAACAAAACAAAGCAAAAGGATACTTTGGAGACTGAAGTTAATATAAGATAAACATTTCTGTTCACAAACCCCGGTTTTCAACTTTTATTATCAATCAAAACAGTCTCATTTTTCTAATTGAATGACTATACAAATTATAGGTAATAAAATTGACTCTCAAGTATGATTTTATTGCTTTATTTTCTATATAATGAGTCTACAAAAGATTTGGTATAGCATGAGGCTTTCTTTTGCTACCAAAATGAAAATCAGTGATTCAATTTCCAAATTTTACTTACTGTTGTTTTTTGGGGTTTTTTTCCCTGTATTTTTGTTTGTTTTTCTTTTGGAGAGGAGATGCCTAGGGATTTCAAAATTTCATGGCTAGGAATCAAATTAATTCTTTAAAATATGATATAAAATTAATTTTTATTTTCAAAATAGAAAACGTATGCATAAATAAGGCCATATTTAAATGAAGGAACCAAATGGCTAGACCATAATCTGATTAACCTGAAAATTGTTTCACTCATTAAAGAAAAACAAATATTAAATAGAATGCTGCAGGATTATTTTTTTAGTTAATTGGCATACTATTGGTCTTGATAGTGTTGGGAGTTTTATATCGAGTATTTCTTGTGTTATGACTTCTTTAGAATATATAGTCATAACAACAACTACTAGGGGTTATTGAGTGTTAATCATGTAATCAATAACTGAAGAGTTTAAGATTTTACCCTGCTTGTAAGCTAAATTAACCTGCTTATGAGTTTTTATAAATAGTGGCATATGTCATGGAATTCCCAACTCAGAGACAAAAGGCATCATTACTCAGCAGGTTGCATAAGCTTCATGTTCACATTACTTCTCCTTGCCCCACAGATGCCATGGGGACTATGAGAAACAGCTCATGTGTATGTTGCACATGCATACACATCCTAAAGGACCCCAAGTTTAGAAAACCCCAATCTTTTAAAGCTAGCTCCTAGAAGACACGCTCAGTCTTTCCCCAGGATAGAGACATTATCTTTATTATACTGCTCAGGAAATAAATCTTTTCTCTTCCTTGAAGAGAGATTCGATCTCTGTGATCTATGGTTCTATCTCTATTTTATCTCTGATCTGTGGTTTATACATGGATGGTAATGCTTTCTTGCTCAGAAGATGTACAGAAACATGAGAGACTAATATAGAATTCTCTCCCCAAATATGTTCCAGGTAGCACGGTAAATAGTTAACATGTAATAACTTGGTTCATCCTCGCAAGACTCTATAAGGCAGTTTTGACTCTTAATCTCACTTTATAGGAAAGGTTACGTAACTCGCCCAAGTCAACAGGCTTGGTGGAGTATTGAGTTCAACTTGGGAAGTCTCTAACTCCAGACACTAAACTCTTAACCTATATTGACTCTTTAAATATATAAACACAGCCGATACCTTAGCAATAATAACATATTTCCCTTAACATTAAAGATACATGATTCTGAAACAAAGTATGAAAACATAGATAAGAAAAATTACTGATATATATTATTTTAGTAAAATCATATTTTGATGAATACCATTGCAGGTTAGCTGCTTTCTAATGAAGGAATGCAATTTTGTCAAGACTATGTGTAAAAAATTCTTTTTAGGGGAAAAATTACAAATCTGACATGGATGAAGAAACTCTTGAGAAACTGAGTCTCAATTTATCCCTAGAATACTGAACAATTTATATGATGTACACATTTCTTTATTGAGCTTGTAAATAAACTGCAAGCCTCTGTCCCGTCTCTGACCCAGAAGATGGCATGCCTTTTCTTAATTCTGCTTTATTATGATTCTGAACCTTTAAACAGAGAACTTGGCCACTAAGCCTATAAGAGCTTTCATGTCTATTAAATCCATTCTATTTTATCGTGTTTATTTGAGATAAATCTATTTATACAACTTGCTCTTTGATCATGCAGAGTTCCTAAGTACACAGCATGCCGGGACCTATGCTGCATGATTTATTGCCATGGAGAAGCTCAAGCAATACCTAAACACTGTGAGGAGGGCAAAAGCTTCTCCAGATTACTTGTAAAGAACCCCAATGGCTTTCAATGGTTGAAGTCCAAAGACACTTACACTGAATTAAATTGCACCCAAATATTTAAAATAAATATTATTGAAACTGGATTTTAATAAATATGCTGCTCACCAAGGTATTTTTTTTTCCAGCACTAGAAACTATTGATATAAATGAATTAATGTTTGTAAGCACTTACAAGAGGGCCCGGTACAGAAAGCTTTATGTAAAAATTATATGAGTTTGTCAAACAAAATAAAAGATGGAAATCCTAGACATGGTCAAGGCTATTTACTTTTGTATTTGATTTAGAATGGCCAAACACTGTATAAATTTCACATGGAAAAAGGAACTATTTTCCTAAATGTTCTGTAGAACACAGAATGGAATGTGCTGAGATACATGATACTCACATGTGAGCGACAGAATCTTTTTAAAGGAAGAAATGAATAATGGCTAAGAATAGCAAAAGAGAGCAAAACACTGGGAAGAGACGCAGGTCTGGGCCTGGGAAGATAAGAACCTGAAGCTGGTATTGCAATGAATCATCTGTCAGCTGAACGCAAACCTTGAAACTCAGGATCTGTTAGTGAACAGTCAATAAGTTTATTGAGTTGCCAGGCTCAGCAGAGCTCTTTCCATGAGTTATCTTGCTTAATCTTCACCACAGTCTTGTGGCTGGGAATGACTATCCCACGGTACAGCTGAAGAAATTTAGTCACTGGCAATTTGCAACTCGAAACTGGGTTGAAAGAAAGCTACAGCACTTTTCTTCTATTGTTCTTCAGATTTCAGCCTCATAAACAAGTGGTGCCCATCCTTAATGATATAGTGGAAGTGAGTATCCAATATTACTTGGAATGCCATTCAACACTATAAAGATGTTTTCTAACTTTTTATAATCAATGTGAATCCCTAGGCCAGCCAAGTATACATGCGTTCATATTTTCTATGATCAATGAAAAAGAAAAAAGGCCCTTTTCCAACTTTGTGACAAACACTCTCCAATTCTTCCTTTCATCAGTACTTGACAACTCAAAATATAGGTCTATGAATCAAGTTACTTAAACATTTAGGTTTAGTTTGGCATCAGACATAGCTCTTGATAACACCTAAATGTTTCACTCTACATTCGAGTAGCAGAAAGCTCCTGTACACATAGACGCAACAGGCATTAGCAAAGACACTGACTCAAAGGATTGGCTCATTTTATGTGGAAGTGAGAGCAGGCCATAAGAAGGAAGATATATTAGTATAAAAGGGATCCTAGGGCATCGATAACAAGAGGTACTGGGAGTAGAGATGAATATTTAGGTGGCAGCAGCCTAGAGTAGAAAGGAAGCATTACAGACACTGTTTGGGCATTTTTGGGCATTTACAATTTGCTTTGCCCATCAGTTTTTAATTTGGGCACATATATGTTAGGTCTCTGTAAGTACGCATAAACTACTCGGTTACAGGGAATCTGATTTTCTAACTCAGCTAGAGTAGGCATGTATGACTTACTTATGGAATGAATAAATGGATGAGTCAATTAATGAACAACAGTTCTCAGCACTGTTCTATTCAGATTCTGAAACCCAGAAATTGGGAATCACCTGCATTGTATTTAATGCATGATTTACAAGACGATTTACAAGCACCTTTAGATAAAGAAAGGCCCTGATATATCAGAGCTTTACATTTCAGTATGCTAATGTGACTACCTTAAGCTGAGTTTTGTAGTCTAAGCCCTACCTCTTATTTGCACTCTTTCTGTAAGTTTGGAATCAGTCAAACTTATTTATATAGTTTGCATTTTCATACTGTCTCCACACATGCATACATGCTATAGAAGCACAGTGACAAAACAGGAGTAAAGGAAAAGGTAAAAAGCAAAGGAAAATTATTGGGGAATAGGGGATACCCAATATTAAACATAATAAATCCCCTCCCCCTCAATCCATGGAAATGTGAAAATGATTGAGAAGGCCTCCCTACATTTTCCGTAGTAGCATTTCATGTATTATAATCTTATCAATTAAGGAAGAAATATTGATCGGGGGTTACCATCTGAGAGATTCCATAAAGCTCCCAGGGACGCTTGTGCTTGAGAAGAGAAATGAAAAAGTAAGGTAATCAGTGCAAAGAGTGCAGAGCAGCTGGATAACGAAAGGCCAAGTGCGCTGGCCAAGGGAAGAAGCTGCACGAAAGCCAATCACAACTCTACCATTAAGCTCCTAAAACAGACCTTGCTTGTATCATGTCTAGATCCATCATGTACTTGAAGAAGATCATGGCCGTCATTGTTTTAAAAAGTTAAACAACTCAAAAATAAAACAAATAAACAAAAAATCCAGACCTCAGGGGGTTTCTTTAGTTTAATAACAAAACCATTCAAAACACATAAAAAATAAAAATATATCTGGGAAAAATAAAAAACCTAAGAATGAAAACCATATCTGAGAATAAACACGTGATCAAGGCTTTGTCATGTATTGCATCTCAACACATATTACATACTCAAACACTGAAATATTCAACTAGACAAATAGCATTAGACATACCATGCCAATGAACTCACATGGGGTACAGCATTTAGATAAATTACACTACTAATTTTGTCATATTTAAGAATTATTTAAGAATATCATAATCCTTCACATAATGATTCTGTTAGTTCAAATACAGGATTCTTCAATGATAATTTTACGTCTTCTCAATCTAATCTCCGTTGTGATTTCAGCTGTGAAAATAACTTCAACTTTAGTTAAAAACCTAACATATCTAGAGCTAATTTTTTTCTCTCTCAGTTTTACAGGTCTTAAACGGAAGAAAAAAAAATTCTTTCTAATGCCTCTCCTGATTCTTAACACCTTGAGGAAGATTGGTTTTTGGACCTCTAATTTTTTTCACCTAGGAAAAACATCTTATGTATTCTCCTGGCTTTAAGGAACAAACATATATTATTGTCTCACCAATTTTTTTAATCTCTAGCGTAGATCTATCCCTGAACTAGACTAAATGTTCAACTTCCAACATGTCATTTCTACAGGGGTACCTAATAACATCTTAAATTTTGATCTTCCTCACCTCACTTCCCAAGCCTGTTTCTCTCGCTTTCTTCCCCATCTAAGTAAGTAGTGAGTTTTAAACATCTAATTCCAATAAATTCTATGAGAGCAGGGATTATTTCCCCCACTGTGAAATCCTAATTCATAGGATGACAACTGGTATAAATTGGTTCTAAATGAATATGATAAAAGGATGAACAAATAAAAGAATGAATTAAAGGAAGAAAGAACAAATGATTTCAGGGATATTAGATTTGGGGAAGACTTTCATGTGTTGGACTATTTTTCCATCTTTCGTGGTGGTGGAATAAATCTGAGTTTATATACAACCCTCAGCTGCACTTCAGATTTCTAGACCTAAATATCCCTCTCTTAAGGATAAGGATTAACCCAGTGGGTGCCTGTTCCACTTTTCCTAAATGTTTTGATAGATTTTTTTCATAAGCCTTATTGGAAAATCATTTGCAAACGGATGGCTCCCTAAAGAATCCTTGCTAGCAGCAAAGCCTGAAACATGCCAGAGGAGATGTTTAAACGTTTTTTAAATGCCTGTTTTTACTTCTACTCCATAATAACTGAAAAAGAACTTGTGCATGCACAGAGAATATGTGCTGGAGAGACCCCGACTAAAGAAAATATGGCTGTGGCTGTGATGTGTGGATACAGAGGAACCTTAGGTGACCCCTCAACAACACTCTGTAGCCACACATAGGATACTTTTATTTACATAGGCACCATCTTTTTGCAAAAACACTTAGACCATGGAGACCATGGTTTTTATTTTATTTATATATTTTTAACTTTGTACAGAATAATGATAGGATCAAAAAGCTCCAGATCCTTCAAAGCGGATAAGTTCAGGTCTTTCCTATTATATTTTATCCTAAGACCTAGGTTGCTCTCCTAAAATAATCCCAGATCAGAAGTGGGGAAGAAAACAACAAGTTCTATATTTTCATCATGAATTTATTTAGCATATTTTCCCATGCATAAGGAACTTTTGAAGACACAGCTAAATGTGTTTGCTGGGCCTCTGAGGTCTTTATCTTCAAACATCACTTAGATGTTTAGAAGTGGAGAAACAGAAAGGAAGTTGTTAGTCTAGGGAGTGTTCTTTTTCTCTCTATCCTGTGCCTCCAGAAGGGAACACCCTCCAGAAAAACTTGAAGAGCTCTTACAGTTCATTGGCGGAGCAGTGCTAATGACCAGCTTATTACATCTCGAGGGCAAGTTTACATTTACTTGTCCCAACCTGGAAAGATGAGTATTAATACATTCTGGCTTGCCTGCTTTCAGTATTTTCCCCTATGTTCTCTATGGGGATTATTAATTAGGCCAGGCTATTTGAATTGAGAGCATCTTTTACTAAGGAAAAGAAAGAATGTTAATGTATCTGTCATTCATAAACACTGAGCTAGATTTTAAGGACAGTCAGGAACTCTATTTCTGGATGTCTTCTCAGTGCTTGTTTCTATTGATGACTTTTTTTTTTTTCCTCCTGATTGGTTTCATTTGATTGTTTAGTCATGTCTGTTAGCACTGTTATTCTAAATGTTATAATTGGGGGACTTCCCTGGTGGCACAGTGGTTAAGAATCCGCCTGCCAGTGCAGGGGGCACAGGTTCGAGCCCTGGTCTGGGAAGATCTCACATGCCGCGGAGCAACTAAGCCCGTGCGCCACAACTACTGAGCCTGCGCAGTAGAGTCCGTGAGCCACACTACTGAGCCCACGTGCCACAACTACTGAAGCCCACGTGCCTAGAGCCCGTGTTCCACCACCAGAGAAGCCACCACAATGAGAAGCCTGTGCACCACAACGAAGAGTAGCCCCTGCTCAACGCAACTAGAGAAAGCCCGCACGCAGCAATGAAGACCCAATGCAACCAAAAAATAAATTAGTTATTTTAAAATAATATAATTGGGATGGTTATTATTTTCCAGTTTCTATAGCTCACATATATGTTACATAATCACAGCGATAGAAACTCATGTTTAGATAATCAATACGTATTCAGTGTGATACCACATAGTGTGCCAATCCTACCACACTTTCAGTTCTAATTCTGTTATTCTAAGTAACAAAACTGCTTTTGTTCTCCATTTGAAGCAGTTGATTCAAATTTTGCTTTAAATGTGTTTTGAGTCATTTGTTGCCTTGCTAGTTTTAAATGTCTCCCCTTGGACATAAAAAGAGCAACAGATCCTTTTTGTTTTAGCTTTGTTTTTCAACAAGAAATACCATCCAAGTGAAAGTTAAAGGGCGTTTCTTTTATTTTTAGAAAAACGAATTATATATGAGGTTTGTTTCTCTGGCTAAAAATTTGTACAAAATGTTGAAGAAAAAAAAATGAAGAAAAAATAATGTTGAAGAAAACAATTGGGAAAATTCATACAGAAAGGCCTTTAGCCTGAACTGCTCAATGAATTTTGTTTTTTAACACTGTATACCCTGCATCTAAAAGTGTGAAAGCAATACAAAAACATGATTAAAAATAACATTCTCTATCTACACTTCTGTAAAAAGAATGGTCAAATAGCTACTCTGAGCCTTTCAGTATAATGAACTTAATCAACACTACAAATATGCCACTGTTTTGCTTATTGGATATTTTTTAAAAGAAAAAAATGAGGCTCTGGAATAATATAAATGTTCGCATTTTTGGTAAACTTGTGGGATTAATGGATTCCTTGAAATTATAAGTGAAATAGCACTAAAACCATTTTTAATACACTCCTTATTGAAATCTCCACAAATATATGTTGACTTCACTTGCTTAGCACGTAAATAAAAAATTCCTTCTATATTAAAAGATTTTAAAATAAAATATAGAAGCTGTCAAATATGTCATTTTTAATAAGCTACTAATGAATATAGATGTAATAATAATTGTATATAGAGATTGTGATTGTTGTGATCTCAGCTTCAAATATACTTTTCATAGGGAATAATACCACTCTGAGTATCAGTAATACTATGTTATTTTCAAGTAATTAAATGTATTGATATATTACTATGAAGGGTTAAAATGATTCTTTGAAAACTAAAATATCAAAATAATTTTTAGATTAACTACTTGATTGGTTTAAAACATCATAGAAGTTTAGAAAATATCAACTTCAAGGTTCTAAATGTCCATGGTTAGGCTGTTGAGAGACAGAAACTTGAAGAATTAAGAGTTAGGAAGGGTCTAGTATAACAATATAATCATAGTTACAGAAAAGGGTCAGTTCTGCATACTTATTGGTCATTCATTTGGTTAGGCAGTAGTTTTCGTTCTGTATTATAGTTTCTCTTGAGCACTTGCCAAGTAACAGGAACTGGCATTTTTTTTTTTTTTTAAAGGTTGACTTGCACATTTTATTTTATTTATTTATTTATGGCTGTGTTGGGTCTTCGTTTCTGTGCGAGGGCTTTCTCTAGTTGTGGCAAGTGGGGGCCACTTCTTCATCGCGGTGCGCGGGCCTCTCACTATCGCGGCCTCTCTTGCTGCGGAGCACAGGCTCCAGACGCGCAGGCTCAGTAGTTGTGGCTCACGGGCCTAGTTGCTCCGCGGCATGCGGGATCTTCCCAGACCAGGGCTCGAACCCGCGTCCCCTGCATTGGCAGGCAGATTCTCAACCACTGCGCCACCAGGGAAGCCCGAACTGGCATTCTTAAAAAGAAATTAGCATGGAGGTGTGAAGGGGGTAGTGAAGATATGATTTATCTAAGGGCCTGATATGGGTGAGGCACATTGGCTGAACAGAGTTAAGCTGAATGCTAATAACAGGAAGAGAGAATCTGAAAAATGAAGGCAGAATATAAATACACATTAGAATATTGTTTTTTAATTATTTTGGTTGCAAATATGTTTTATATATCAAGACAATATGCATAAACATAAAACTGTATACACATGCACACAGACTGACATGCACACACTCAGAAACACACACATAAAACTTCAAGAAAAATATAACCAAATGATACCTATCTTTACTATGGGCAGGGCACATTGCTTATTCTATTCTATTCCAGTTTGAGGGACTGGGGGCCCAGTGATGCTGGGTTGTAGAGAACTTAATCTGTTGTCATAGTTTACGTTTATTTATATCGTTTGGACTGCACCCTTCCTGACTGAGAAAGCAAGGCTAGTTTAAAAGTTATTATTGTTATTATTATATCAGATATCCTAGATTAAATATTTAATAGAGGATGCCAACTTTCAGTAGGTAGATGCATTATCATACAATGTACTCCATATCCCAATAAGATACATAATTTTGTAATTCCATTTTAAAACTAGAAAAGTTAAGTAAAAGTTATCAAAATAAATTGCAAAGATCATGAAAAAATTTAAGAACATGTCCTTCTATTATTCTTGTAGCATATATTTTCAAGTTACCATATTCAATATTAACAAACTGATTTTTCATGTCATACTTTATTTCTGAAATAATTCTCAGGACATAAAGTGTATATCTAGGTGCTTTTAGATGGTATTGATCAAATTTTTAGAAAAAAATAAACAACCTTGCCTATTATATGCCTTTTAAAGTTATAAAGATACTCTATGTAAGAACATGCTATAAAAAATTCACCAGTAGGTAGAAAGACGAATTTGATTTTTAACATATTTAAATGCATTTTGAGCATGCCTTCTTTATACATTTTTTAAAAGTTAGAATTAGAATTAAAGTGGAATAGCTTCTTGTACAAGAAAATAAATTTGTAAAGAACATTAAAATAATTTCAGATAAAAGCAAGTTTACTTAATAACTGACTTTTCATAATTGAAAATCCCTTTTTTTCCTAAGGAAAATCAAAACATTTGCTAGTTAAATTTATTTGAAATAAGTTTTTGAACAACAATCAAAAAGTTAATTTTTCCTCTTACCTACTTTCGATCTACCGGTAGTAGACAGTATAATTTTAAACATGATTCATGAAATGAACATCTCTATCACTTATGAAATTCAATAGAAATATTAACTTTCTTAAAATTGTAAGCAACTAATAAAACCAGTCTAGCAGTTTATTATATTTTTAGTGTTTAATTTGGAGAAATATATCTACTTTCTTAGTTTATAACCCAGATTTACTTAGCTTCAAAGCTGACCTTACCACTGCATCAGTGATGAAAAAAATGTCTAATTTTTTTTATTATTAACTATACTGAAAGTGGAGACTTAATTTTTGATATAATTTTCTGCCCTAATTATATTTGTTACTATGCACACTAATTATAAATTAAAGCACGATGCTAGAAAAGCACTTTGTCTTTTAAAGAGTGACTAGACCTAACATACTTTCTTTCCATCCCTGGGACAGGATACAGATTTATATATTGAAAAACAAAGCTCTCAACTTCAAATTATGGAATGGTATATTATTAGTGATCATTTTGAATTGTTAAATTTAGGACTCTGGAAAAAAAAACCTCACCATATCATAAAATTTCCATTAATTTGTGAACTGGAAAAAGTCCTATCCAGATAAAGAGGACTTTTAATAACATAAACTACTTATATTGCTTTTTTAGGAGATACTAAATAAAAATCAATTGGTTTAACTCTAGAATTTCTTTCTTCTATTTACAGGCAGAAAGCATAGCTCCTGAATCTTTGACAACTTTTGACTGATTGTGCAAGAAATGCTGTTAAGTTTAACACTTGCATCTTCATTTATCAACCTGGCACTTTAAAATTTTTATTTATATGGAGACTATTAATTTGGTTTTAACATTTTTTATAACATAATTTTTAAAAAGAAGGATATTATTGTATTTAACTTTTGAAGATGAAATTTCTCATTCACATGATAGCCAATCAAATTAAACATTAAGTAAATATCTGTAGTAATAATATAAAAGTATGTTTTTTCATCAAGTTATATAAGTTCCAAATATTGTAAAAATATAGCTTTCATATGTCCCCATCTCCTCTCTCATTTTCTAATCTAAATCAGAAACATCTCTGTCCTAAGTCATTATACTATTCACCTAACTAAAGATGTTCAGTCTTCAGATATTGCCCCCTAACCCATTCTCTGCACATCAACCAGACCACTATTTTATGAGTGCCTATCAGATGGTGTCACAACCATTTCAATGGACCTGTAGTTAGGAAAAAAAAAAAAATCCAAATTCATTTCTTGGCTTGCATAGCTCTGTATAAACTAATCCCTACATACGATTCCAAATTTCTCTTATTATTTGTACCACATTCATGCAGGGTTTTTTTGTTTTTGTTTTCTTCCTTTCCTTCAACTGATCAAGACCCTTACTAAAAAGTACACGTACTGGCCTATGGATCTAGAGAATTCTTTCTCTGGTTCCTTCTCAGTCTCCATGGTGCCCTTCAACAGCACTGCCTCAGAGAGGGATTCTCTAACTCCCCTGCTTAAAATGAGGGCCCACCCTCAGTATTTTTTCTCCAAACCCCTGCTTATTTTCTTCATAACATTTACCAACAACAAATAATCTCCAATTATTTTGTACTGTTTGTTTGCTTATCTTTCCCCAAGTAGAATTCAGGATCCAGAATGCAGGGGCTATATTTTTTGTTGTTTGCTTACTTTCGTATTTCCAATGCTTATAGCAGTATTCACTATAATTTCAATATATTAGTCCCATAATAAGAGGGTATAAAACAAAAAAAGATCTAGGGTAAACAATTTGGCAAAGGTCATACAATAAGCCTTTGGTTAAGACAGGACTGAACACAGATGGTCTGACTTCACCGCTCTTGGTCTGAACCTCTGGACTGTCCCCTAATTATGTTTAAGAACTTCCACAGCCATCCTGGCTAACTCCTCTGTTTTTCAAGTGAGGAACGAGGGTGAGTCATTGATGTACTTGCCTAAGAATGTATATCCAGCTTGTTGAGAAACTGTGATTGATATGAATGTCCTGTCTTCCCAGTCATGCTTATTCATTATCCTGTATTGTTTCCCCTCAGCCTGAACCCCTGGAGCTCCATGTGAGCCTAGACATGGCAGTTGTGTTTAGGTCCAAGGCATGAGGTCATGATCAGGGAAGCGGATTTCAAATGAGAAATAAGACGTAGAAGTCAGTTAAATAATGGTTTAGCATCAAGAAGTATATTAAGGCAGGGATCAAGATTGTTACTGCCCATGCCATGGTCAGAGCTCCCATGTGCCAAGAGTACTGAAATATCAGAAGGAAACAGACCCCTTTTTGGAAGAAGAATTTGCAGAATTCAGTGGGGCTATTTCCTCTGAATTCAGTCAGGTATGATTTCCCTTCAATGGATTCTCATTCTTACCTGAAGTAAGCTAAATAAGCCTCAAACTCCTTAAAACCTTGGCCCTTGAAAATAAGTATTATCTACTTCAGCCACTGAATCACTGGCAGCCAAGTAAAAAAATGCTGCCATTGAGAAGTGACTCTTGGGTGCTACATTTATAGATAAAGGGTCTTTATTTTATGAGCTATCTTTCCATAACGTACTCAAATTTACCACAGAAAACATGTGCATTCTAAAATTCTCTAGAGGGTAATCTAATCCTTGACTTCTGGTATTCAATCTGCAATTTTACTAATATTTTCTTGAAACAAGTCAAACCACAAGCTGAAACCTCCCAAACGGATTCCACGAGACTGAGAGACGTCTCCTTTTTTTGCCTTCTTTTGACCTGCCCTCCTTGAAGCCTGCTGGATTAAGGAATAAGACTTTGGTTGATATCAGGTCAAAAGCCAGGGCATCAGTGTTTTATAGTTTTCTGAGTACCTAGAGAGGTGGGATAGGGAGGGTGGGAGGGAGTCTCAAGCGGGAGGGGATATGTAGATGCATATGGCTGACTCACTTTGTTGTGCAACAGAAACTAACACAGTACTGTGAAGCAATTATACTCCAATAAAGATCTATTAAGAAAAAAAGCCAGGGCAAAGCTTGAGCAGAAAGTAGAGGTCAAGAGAGAAGTATGAGGCAAACCTCAGTTGCACAGACGGTATCAAGAAACGCCTTGATCCTCAGGCAGAAGCAGTCAAGGCAGAAGTTGAACTAGAATTTCTTGTCACTGATGGCGATTAATTACTAGCCCACAGATTGGAAGATGGGAGTGAGTGACCCGTATCACAGATGGTAAGAGTGCCTTCTGACGCACTCTCTGCCAGGTGACACTCATGCCTCAAGATAGCATGATGCCTCTTTAAGCTTCTTTTTTCGATAACTACAAGTTTGTGGTAAGGAGACAATTTTACAAACATTCATGATAATACAATAATTTATAGAGTGTGTTTACATCATCCCTGCTCATCTTGATGCTCACAACAAGTCCATGAGGTACACAGGGCAGGAATGATTGTAGCCCTCATTTTTCAGTTAAGGAATGTAAGAATCAGGGAGGTGAAAAGCTTTGACATGCATATTCGCTTGCTAAATGGTGACGTTCGGATTCAGAATGTGGTGTCTTGAATCCCAGTGACATTTTCATTCCACTACACCATATCAATGTAGGTAATTCAGTTCTCCAAGTGAATTGAAAGAAAACAGAAAGCTAAATGTAATAGTTCAAGGAGATATAGAACGAATCCAAACATATGAATCCAGAGATAGAGCTAAGACTGTAAATAACCAATCTTGTCAAGATAGGAAAGCCATTCCAAGCTCCAAACTGAGACGTGATTTAAATGTCATATTTGAATAACAGTCCTGTGATCCATCATCTGTCATAAATTTTAAGATCCGGTTTTACAGCAAATGAAAACAAACAGATGAACCCTTTCTTCATGCCAACACACAAAAACTATGTAATATCCTATGAATTTTTAGCATCAGGACCTAAAGTTCCCAGTGAATACTTTTTAAAGCATTTTCATTTTCTGATTCCTGACGCTTTACATCATTACAGTTATATTTGTAATTAAATATTAAAATGAAAGAAAACCTAGCAAAACAAATATTTAAACCTTTCCCTTAAAGAAAAATATCTAGTGCTATGCTATTTGTAGAAATCTTACTACTTGTTAATTTATAGTAAATAAATTCTTCAAGAAATGAAATATAGGCAGTTTTTTTTTTTCAATAGTTACTTTGTATTCCTGAGAAGCAGTCATTACATGTATTTATTCTGACTTCAGACATTCCAACTACCACTGTCATAAAACTAGGTTAACGAATTCAACCAGTAAAACAAAACAAAATAATATTCACTTATAAGTTAAAGGTCTAAGTGAGTTGAAGTGGGGATGAAAGCACCTCTTGACATCTTTTCCTTTTTTCCTTTTCTACTTTAACATATTTCTTATAATATTTTTCTGGTCTCATACTAAACCTCCTACTAAGTAATGGAATTTCCAATAATACATTCGTTATCAAGCTTTTGTGCATTTTTTACCTGAAAGTCTAACTGTCCTATGTTGGTTAATATAATGATATTTGACTAAAAAATCAAAAAATCCAAAGTCCACCTATTCAACCTTAATTTAGAATTGGGGAAAAATAACAAAAGTCTATACTTAATAAAATATAAAACTCAGGAAAATCTGAGTCCCTAAAGTCTGCATATAATTTAATTATGGTATTAGATTCATCATATCTAATACTAAGATTCTGCTCTTAGTGGGTGACTGCTTAGTATGAGTGGTTTAGAAAATAGAAATATATGAATCCCAACCACTTTCAAAATTGTAGAGACCTGGAGAATGCATTGTACTTTATGATGACAGTTTCTGTTTATATAGTTCATCGTTTGTTCTCTTCCCATTTCAATCAATATCTTTGTTAAAAATTAAACATTTGTTGAAAATTAGAATATCTATGTTGTTAACTCTAATTAATAGTTGTATATTAAGCTGGTGTGTTTACTAATCTGGATACACACTTGGTATATCCATTTCCTCAATATATATGATACATGCCCTGATGAGAAGGTGTAGTTTAACTTTTCGTAAGTCCTCCCTTCTAAATTCTACTAAATAACCAGGAAATACTCCAAAAGACAACTACAAAAGGAATCTGAAGCCTAGAAAGACAAAGGTGCCTGGCTAGTGACTTCAGGATTCAAGGAATAGCATCATAGTGAATTGTCTGGGTTTTCTTTTTATTTACCATTAATCCAGGTTTGGGCACCAGAGAAGCCTACAACTTGGAACTATCAACAACAAACCAAGAGGAGCCTGCTTCTGTGGCCAAATGACCAGGAATGGAGAAGCCCAACAGATATCAAGTAGGGAGACCTCAGCCCCTTTCCACACCCAGGGCAATGGAGCCCATTCTTTCAAAGTGGCAGTATAGCCTGGTGTCTCTGGGTCTCCACCTAGAGGCAGGAGGTGACCCAGGCCCAGCATCTGCCAGCCTTCTACCAGTGAAAGACAGCCTGGTGACTTCTCCCCACATGCTCTCCCTACCTACTGCAGGTGAGATAGGACAACGCCCTGTGATCCTGCAGGTAGGACCATCAGCAATCAATCCAGAGACCCAGCAGCACAGATAAATAATGCACATAAGGCAATATTGCAAGGGATCTGAAAATTAAATTCGAACCATTGTTCTGGCCACGAAGAAGGCCAGAACATACACCTTAAGCCTAAAAGGGCAATTGTTAAATAGTAGATTTAAATAGGACCAAGTTTCCTAACATAATATTCAAAATATCCAGGATAAAATCCAAACTCTCTTGTCATCCCAAGGAAACAAAATCATTTGATAAGAAAAGATAATCAACCAACACCAATACTGAGGTGAATCAGATTTTAGAATTAATGACAAGTATTTTAAAGCAACAGTCATAAAAATGTTTCAACAATCATTTCTGAATTCTCTTGAAGCAACTGAAAGGGTAGAAAATCTCAGCAAATAAATAATAGTTGGAAAAAAGCACCAAGTGGAATTTATAGAACTGAAAAACACAATAACAGTACTACCACCACCACCACACTAAATGGCCTCAAGAGTACAGTCAAAATGACAAAAGATAGAATCAGTGAATTTTAGGACAAGTCAAAAGAATTTAACCTAATCAACACAGAGAAAGCAGCCTGAGCCAAATTAATAGAGCTTCAAGGATCTGTGGGACAACATGAAAAGATCTAATACTGATGTCATTGTAGTGGTAAAAGAGAGGAAGAAGAGTGTGAAACTGAAAAATTACTGGAACAAACAGTGCTGAAAACACTCCAAATATGTAATACATAAACTTACAGATTCAAGAACCTTACTGAAGACCATCACGTAGGATAAACCCAAAGAAATCCATACAAAGACCTCAGAATTAACCAAATTAAGAAGTAAAGACAACAAACAAAGAGTGTTAAAAGCAATCAGAGAAAAATGACCTTTACCCAGAGAGAATACCAATCTTAATAACAACAGATATCTCATCTGAAACCATAAAGGTCTGAAGAAAGTAGCACAACATATTTCAAGTGCAAAAATGAAAGAAATGCCAACTGTGAATTCAATATTCAGTGAAACTATCCTTCCAGAGTAAAGGAGAAGTAAACACATTCTTAGGGAGGTAAATAATTCGTTGTCAGTGGACCAACCCCTAAATCATGGCTAAAAGAAGAAAATGTTACTGGAAGAAAGAAAAAAATAATGGTATGGGTTAACATTGAGCTACATATGCAGTAGACTATCCTTCTCCTCATAAGTTTTTAATAACATATTTTGCTGAAGCAAAATAATAACACTATTTGATGCAGTGTTAAATGTGTGTAAAGGAAATAGTTAAGACAATTACATTTTAAAAATGGGAACAATAAAGGACTAAATTCAACCAAGATGAAACAGAAAACCTGAATAGTCCTATAACTAGGAAAGAAATTGAATTAGTAACTAACCTGACTCCCCAAAAAGAAATCTTCAAGCCAAGATGGCTTCTCTAGGGAACCGACCAAACATTTAAAGAAGAATTAACACCAATTTTACACAGTCTTTTCCAGAAAATAGAAGGGGAGGGGACACTTTCAAACATATTTCATAAACCCAGTATTGTTTTGATACCAAAACCAGACAAAGGCAGTACGAAACAAGAAAACCACAGACCAATATCTCTCATGAACCTAGGTATAAAAATCTTCAACAAAATACTACAGAGTTGGGCTTCCCTGGTGGTGCAGTGGTTGGGAGTCTGCTGCTAATGCAGGGGACACGCGTTCGAGCCCTGGTCTGGGAAGATCCCACATGCCGCGGAGCAACTGGGCCCGCGAGCCACAATTGCTGAGCCTGCGCGTCTGGAGCCTGTGCTCCGCAACAAGAGGGGCCGCGATAGTGAGAGGCCCGTGCACCGCGATGAAGAGCGGCCCCCGCTTGCCGCAACTAGAGAAAGCCCTCGCACAGAAACGAAGACCCAACACAGCCATAAATAAATAAATAAAGAAAGAAGAATTTGCTACAAAAAAAAAAAAAAATTACAGAGTTGAACCCAGCAATACATAAAATAAATTATATATGATAATCAACTGGAATTTATTCAAGATACACAAGGCTGGTTAAATATTCAAAACTCAAAGTGTAATCACAATACTAACAGGTTATAGAAAAAATCATTATGACCGTATTAACTGATGCAGAAAACATATTCAAACAAATCCAAACCCGTTCATTATAAATCACTTAGGAATCGAGGATTATAAGACACTTTCTCTACTAGATAAAGCACGTCCACAAAAAAGCTACAGCTAATGTTATACTTAATGGTGTAAGACTGAATGCTTTCACCCAAATATCAGGAACAGGCTAAGGATGCTTGCTCTTACTACTCTGATTCAACATAGTACTGGCTGTTCTAGCAAGGGCAATAAGGGCGGAAAACACATTGAAGGCATACATATTGAAAATGACCTAAATTTTATAACTCAACACTTATAGGAAAAAATACATTGGAAAAATATCTTCAGGAGATTTAGTTAGTTAGTTAGTTAGACTTAAACACAAAAGCATAATGGGAAAAGTTGATAAAGTTGACCCCACTAAAATTAAAACCTGTTGCTCTTCAACAGTCCCTCTTAGCAAGCTGAAAAGACAAATTACAGACTTTGAGAAACTATTTGCAAACCACACATCTCACAAAGGATTTAAATAGTTAACTAAAATAGTTAACTCACAAGTCTCAAGGGTAAACAAAAAACAATCCAATTAGAAAATGGGCAAAAGAAATGAACAGACATCTCACTAAAGAAGATATACATAAAGCACATAAGCTCTTGAAATGATGTCCAATATCATTAGCCATTAAGGAAAGGTAAATTAAAACCACAATGCAGTATCACTAAACACCTATTAGAATGGCTGAAAAAAACACACTGACAAGGATGTGGAGAAACTTGATCCCTCATTCATTGCTGGTGTGAACGTAAAGTGGTACAGCCACTCATGAAAATACATTGGCACTTTCTTTTAAACTATAAATACGTTTACCACACAAAGCAGCAATTTCACTCACGAGCGTTTATCCCTGAGTAATGAAAACTTTTGTTCATGCAAAAATCTATACACAAATATTCATAGCAACTTGATTCATAATAATCAAAAAATGAACACAAATGTCCTTTGATCAGTGAATTGTTAAACAAACTGAGTTAACCATACCATGGAATACTACTCTGCAATAAAAAAGAGTGAAATATTGGTAAATGCAAAAATTTGGAAAGACCTAAAGGAAATTGTATAGCATCCTTGAAATAATTATAGAGATAGAAAACATATTAGTGGTTGTCATGTGTATGAGTTTGTATTTGGGGCGTGGCTATAAAAGCGTAGTACTAGGGAGCCTGGATAATAGAACAGTTCTGCATCTTGATTGCTGATTGACTGATAACACTGCACAGAACTATACATACACACATACACAAATGAACGCGTATATTACTGTTGACATCTGAATATACTTTGTGGGCTGTACAAATGTAAATTTCTTGACGTACTATATTTATGCAAGTTGTTAAATGTGACGGAGAAGTGTGAAGAACGTATGGGACCTTCCTGTACTTTTTTCAACTGTCTGTGAATCTATAATTATTTCAAAATAAATGTGTAAAAACAATGTAGTACATGTGCCCAAGGTTTGCTCAACAACCAAGCAAGTTCAAAACCAAGCAAGGTTTGCTCAACAACCAAGCAAGTCTTCCACAGCAGACTATGGAACGTTTAATCTGTATTAAAGTGATCAAGACTGCTCCTCTCCATAACGCTAATTTCTAAGCAATGCATCAATGTAAGTTTCCATCTTTACATATGATTGAACGGCTGACCTACTTTGTAATCAAAAGTAAGTTATGTTTAACAGATAAAAGTAAGCATAGCTACAAATGTGGAATCAAAGATTACATTGGTTATAATCATCAAATTATATTTTCTCAACACGTCTCTTCCCAAGGCATAAAAGAAACAACGCTAAGTCTATTCTTAATATCTCCCAAAAATCTCTGCCTCAAAATGAGTTTCCTTAGTTTGTTCTTAGATCTGAGTCTTGCATTTAGAAAAAGAGAAACAAGTTTTGAGGCATGTGTATTATTTTCCCTTTCAAGGCTCCATAACAGAAACCCATCTAAGTATTTGACAGATTAGAGTTTACAGCCACTTGCACGCTTCCTGACATAATTTTTGACACAGAGGCATATATGTGTGATGCCTCACTCCTACTTTCAAGTGCTTAGCAATATATAAGCTAGACCAGCACCCTCGCAGCTCAATCACAGCTCAATCTTGTCTTGGAAATCATGTGTAAGTTTTGGAGTTAAATAATATTCCCCCCAAATTCCAAAACAGAACATAAGCAAGTCAAAGTATCTTTTTTTTTTTTTTTACTTTTTAGAATTTAGGTTGGAAATGAAATATTTACAAATAAGTACATTATTCCTTTTTAAATTAGATTCCTTTGTTTTAATTTTGCTGGAAAATAGGAAAAGATTATTATCATTTTTTGGCTAAACCAGAATACATCAATTTGCTTAATGGACAAAATATGGTCACAAATTAATCAGTTTTGGGCTACCAACTGCCTCCAGTTACAAAAGAAAAAAAGTCTGGATTTATAATATATTTTTTAAAATAACTATCAAGATAATTCTATTTCATTATGTGTAATATATTAACTACAATTGTGACCAAAATTATTCTCCTTACCAATGATTTCTGTTAATTACTGTCAGGAACTTAAGTTATCAGATAACCCGTACAAAGTAATATCAAGAAACAATTCAGTGCTTTTAATCATAAAATTAAGAACCCTATCACAAATAACTACTGAAAATAACAAATATTTGATACTTAATATATTATTTTACACTGCATATAGGTATTAATGAATGGAAAGTAAATATTACTTTTATTATAAGGCTCAAAATACTTATCAAAAGTTTTCCAACCCACAGACAAATATTTTTAAACCAACAGTTCTCTACTAAAATCGTATTACCATGTACTAAATAAAACGAGCAAGATACATTTCCCTAGCTTGGATTAGATTATTTATTGCTTTGGTTCAGTGACAGTGATTGGCTATTTTAAGAATGAATCAGTTTAACTTATGTTCTTGTGCACCCAGTGTATTTGATTAGATCTGGGGTGGATAGGTTTCAATGTCAGCATCTGCTCCTTTCAATTAATTGGCTGTGGCAGCCCTGAGTAAAAATTTGAGAAGAAATCTGAAGTTCAATGGGAAAGATTCGAGATGTCTTCTAAGTGTGTGAGACCCAGTGTGTGCCAAGTGTCATGGCAAACCAGCTAAGTATTTTTCTCTTTGGGTGAGACATGTAAATGCTATAAATATAAATGAGGATGAAAGCTTGTATATCTGTTCCATAGTAAACTTCATTTTACTTAAAAACAGAAATCATAAAAACCGGAGCAAGTGCATCTTTTAAAGACCTATTGCAGAAGCTCCAGTCTTTGAATTTTCTCTAGTGTTTATTGACTTTTTTCTTTAAAAATACATATTGGTAACTGATAACACATATTTGAACTGAGGCACTTTACTTTTAGTATTATCCTTGAGTTTGAAGAGTATTGGGAAGTAGTCTAATTTGGAGCTTGCTTTGTTTTGCCTGAGAAACAGCCGTGCGTAAATCCAGCTGACCCTTGAACAATACAGGTTTGAATTATGCTGTGCGGGCCCACTTATGTGCAAATTTTTTCAACAGTAAATACTACACTACTGCACCATCCACTGTTGGCTGAATCCATGGAAGCAGAACCGCGGTTATAGAGGCCTAACGATAAAGTTATACTTGAATTTTCCACTGCAAAGGAGTGGGCACCTCTAACCTCCACTTTGTTCAAGTATCAACTGTAAAGTTAATTGGGGATGTGATATCATAAAATTGAGCTTATGATGGTACTATATCTTATAGTATACTGAACTCTGAATTAATACACATATCTCTTCTAGAAGTGCTAAAATTATTGCATTGTAAGGACATTTTGACACTCCATAAGTATATATATTTGCCTCTTAGGATACTCACTGTTTTTCAGTTATGTAGTGGGGATGGGGACGGTGAGAGGCAAGTTTCCAGCTGTTTGTTATTTTCCTACTTTGCTTTTGACGTCTCACCATTCAGAAGTATCCAGATGGTTATAAATATTTAGGAATCTGAGGCATTTCAAAGTCATGAAATCTGTTACCTTCTAAATACAAAAGCAACTTACAAATTCTCAACTCACTTATTTGAAACTCAAGAGCAATAGAAGCAAAATATATATGTGTATGTTATGTATATATATATACAGTATATATATCTGAAAAGAGTCTTTGTTATTCTGTTGTATGATCATCCTGATGTTTCTATTTCAATTTCAAACTGCAGCAGAGGCTGAAATGTAACCTAATAACTCTATACCTCCCAAATGAGCCTTCCAAGACAATATCTGGTTTACTGATCCCCTTTGTGTCTCCACCATCCTGCTGAGGATCTGAAGACAAAATACATGGAAGATGTGCAAACACATGTCCTGCCAATACAGTACATGGCTCTCTCCATAACACTTTTCATTCATTACTAGCACATGCAATCTCTTTCGTTTATTTCATAGAATAGGCAAATGTTAGTATACGTACTTCAAAACAAAAAGCATTTTACTGAAGTAACTCGTGAAGTTGTATTTCACTGCTTGCAGCAGATTTCATTTTTAAGCTGTCAGCACTTCTTCAATACATAGAACTGGCCACCACACAGCAAAGTTAGCAATTTCATAGTGTATTCACAGCCCATTAATAGGTTTGCCTATATGGGAGGAATATGGGGGGGAAATTCTGACACAGAGAAATGAAGATCTGTCACAACAGTGAAAGTTAATTATAAGGTTGTTCAGTTGCTTGAAACTAGAAGCTCTAAAACAGAAAATATATCAACAGAAATTTCACCATCTGAATAGAGTCACAAGTGTCTATTTTTCCATTTTCACTTATCTGACAGGGAAATAATATTGGCAAACACATATTTACCTAGGTTACTAAGGAAAGCAATTACTTGGGTAATATTTCTAAAGAGTCGTCTTCTAGGAGAGACTTTGACATAAGCTGCTGCGCTCAAAATATCTGTTGCTGGATTCCAAGTCAGAAAGGTATACACAATACTCACAGATTACTTTAAAAGAACATAAAATCTCAGCTGTATTCTAAGCTCCTAGAATATCTATGATTAAAAACATTCATGAATGTCCTATAACTTATAGGAGTATAGTCAAATATAACAAAAATACAGGAAGTCTATGTACAGAATATTGAGTATGTTAAGATCAAAGAATAAATGGGTTTAATACCTAAGTAAGGAAAGAACCATTAATTAATTAATTAATTAACTGGAGTACTATTTGTAGTCTTGCTATTACTTTGGCTCAACACAATGGATAGTAGTAATCCTGGAATTTCTCTGGTTTGTTAATTATACTTGTACATTTTTATTATGGTTCATTGATAGGCCTTGTTGGTAGGCAGAAAATTTCAGCTTAAATTTAAAAGTCAAATGATTAGAGCTTAAAAACAATTCAGACAACATGATCACTAATGAATACCTCACATATTCTTCTCTGCCAGAAAAATGAATCCACTTTGCTGTTCATCCTTAGCCTTGACATAGTGATATATAGCTTGTTTCCTGAAGTAGATTTAATGGTGTAGATTATTTTGCAGACTAGAAAACAGCACAGAAAATCACTATGTTGCTTTATGTCATCCTGACACAGCTTTTTGTCTTGCCACCAAAGAGGAATTGGAGCGTTAGAGTCTAGTCAAAATATGGGAATGTTTGCTTTGATTTTCATCTGTATGTTATGTGTATTTGGGGGAGGGTGAGTGGAGTGGGAAGTTAAATGGAAAACATAATCAATATAGTTACTGGAGTTCTAATTTTTCTTAGGAAAAGTGAAATCTTTTAAACAAAAAAAAAAAAGTTGAAGAGGATTTTAAAATAAAAACTATTGAAATCATAGCTATTGAAGTATCTATTTTTAGGAGACTATAATCAATGAATTCATAGAATTTGACTCTACCATATCTTTGCATTCATTTCAGGCCTTATTACGTTATCTGCACTTAGTAAACACACTAAAAATGTCACTGAAAGCTAGCATTTGGATCATTTATGATTCTGAATTGATACATAGGAACAATACATATTGCTTTTCAAGTAACTATTACTTATTAGTTACTATGTTGATATTTGCTAATATAATAAATTTTAGAAAAGTAAGAGGTGAAAAAGCTGGAAACAGAATTAAACTGATTATTTTGTTTGTTTAGTTTCACAGGTATATGCATTAGTGCTGTGAAGAGAAGCAGCAATTAAGATTTCAGTCCTATAATTGTATATTTGATATGAAAATTGAGAGAAAAGCTAGACATGTTGATCCATATTTGGGAGATGAAGTTTTTACTGGGTACAATAAAAATATGCCAAATTGGGCTGTCCTATTTGGAAGACAGACCAGCACAACTGTAGATAAAACTCTACAGAGGTTTATACTAAACATGTCCTTAATTCATAAATATGTTGGAACAATAATAAAAAAACAAACACTCATTTAAAGAAAACACATAACAGAAAGAAGAGATCAAGATGATCAATCTGCATAGATTTCTGGAAAGCAAATAGAATATAGATATTCTAAATACATATATATTTTTTCAAATTTTCTTATTTTTTCAAATACACACACACATTTGAAAACTATATCAACAAAACAAGAAGCATCTATTAGGAAAAGTAGTAATCTCAGAAAAAGGAGTTTTTGGAAATTAAAGATATTACTGTAAAATGCAGACAAGTGAAGTTTAGGGGGACATTGAGCCAAAGGGCTCATTATGTCATGACAGTGTCAAGATGTAAGAAATGGAGGTATTGAGACTGATTGGAGCATCATGGAAATAACCAACAAAAGAACATAATTCAAAAAGAATGCTTATATCAATAATTTTAACAATTTTAACAATTTCATCATCTGGTTAAGGTGGTGAGATAATTTAAATTTTATCCACCTCTGTGCTGAGAATTAATTGTAATCTGTGCTTGTGTTGATTTTATACTGATTTTAAAAAATCCTAAGAGGATGGGTAAAGAGATAAGTCTTGCTCTTAACTTTAAATATGACAGAGTGGCCAGGTGAGCCTGAAAACCAAAGAAGCAGTACACATATTTTATTACGTATAGTGAGTATTACCAGTTGCTAAAAAATTTAATGGAAAAATAGATGGTAGAACCAAAGTTGAAAAAGTTAAGAGTAGAATGAGAGAAAATTTAAGAATGAACAGGAAAGCCACAAATGGCTACAAGTCCCTGATGAGTAGCTAGCTGTATGGCATAATAGTGTACACACAGGGTCATGGATCTATTCATCTAGTAAATAAACTTGCTGACCAGGATAACACTCTACAAAAAAAAAAATATGCCAGTGGTAACTATATATATATTTTTATGAAACATTTCATTACAAAAAACGTATAAAGTTTCAGATATCCAAGCATGGATATACTGATTTATTTTTCCTCAAAATATCAAATTCTGAACATATTAAGGGGCATTTTTATGATTAAAAAATGCATACCTCAAGCAGCATGCTATTCCATCATAATTAGTTGAAAATTGATTATATAATATCTTTATTTATATGGCTGAGGCATACTTGTAAAGAAAAATAAACTTTTATAAACTAAGTTTTACTTAAATTAAGGGAAAAATATCAAAAGATACTCTTGGAAATATAGGTTTTCTTTCTTCAGCTGAAAGCCAATCCGATGTATAATTTAGATACCAAATTGAAATGAAATTTAGCTAACTCTTTCCATACTTACTAATAAAATGTATTTACATAATGATAAAAACATATGCTCAATTTCAATCTTTTTGATCTGCCCACTATCTAAATAACGATTTACTTGTAGCAGGGGGTTCTAAAGGTAACACTTCAATTACATTTCTTGGGCTAGAAATGCCAGGCATAATAATGTTTAATCAACAGCAGTTAGTGTTAACTATATTTATTAGTAGCAAACTTATTAATACGATGGTAAGCCTCCCTATAAATTTCTGCACAGGACCTTCAGAAAAGTGTCCTGCAATATTTAGTGACCGTTTATATTCAGTACTGGTTGGATTTCAAATCATAGATACTAAGAAATCATTTGGTATTAAATTATTCTCCCTTGAAACTCCTTATCAAATAGTTAACAATGTGTCTAACCAATTCTTTTATAATAGGAATGAGGAATAATTACTGTCTAATGTTTAGTGTTTAGCACAGGTGTATTTTATACTTCCTTATGGTAGAATATTTGTGATTATAAGGAGGAAAAAATGTATATACAATGTTTCTTTTTCTTCTGCATAACCAATGTATTAAACAACTGTCAACAGTAGCTTCAGAATAACAGAAAGACTAGATGCAGATATTGTGGAGTTAATCAAACAAAGGTAACTTATTTAATGGTACAAGAGGAGGTCATGGCAGTCAGGACACATAGCAGAATGGTTAGCAATATTCCTCAAGGGTACCATTGTACATGACCTGACAAAGTGATGCCACATCATACTGTTTTGGAAATTTAAACATTCTTCATAAAATATAACAAGAGAATATGGTATAATGCAGAACATCACACATGAGTTTATGTCCTATACATTATTCTCAGTCTCCCCAAATTTACACAAACTGGCTAAAGTAAACTCCATTTAGAGTTGAGAGAACGAGTGTCGTTTACCTGGGGATTCCTAGGGTCACCCTACCAGGCTCTCAATATGTTATAAGGGCTATTTTACATGTCTTATTTCTTCTACATTTTTGTCTTTTTATGAATTCACTCAGCCAGTATTGCCTGGTGCCTACCAAGTTCCTGGCATGTGCTAGTCATTAAGGACACAAGGGTAGGATTTAAGACCTAATCCCTAGCCTCAGGTAGCTTACAGTCACTTTTTTGAAACTTCCTGATAGCAGTTTCTAGAGCCCTTGTATTTCATCTCCAATGCAACAGAGTTCAGGGCCAACAAGATATCAGGGCATTTTTCCATATATCTGCTATATTTGGAAGTGAAGCATGTTTGTCATTAAACATCATAGAGTTTCCTAACTTTAACAAATATGATAAATATTGAGGTAGAGTAGAGAATAATATGCAGCTTTATCCTTAGACTATTCATGGGTGTTAATCCTTCTCAGAGATTTTCACACTTCAACTCTTCTTGTTTTGAGTTGTCATACGTAGTTCATATAAGACTCTCAAGAGCAGAAAACTATGAACAAAGAATACCTTAGTAAAATCTCAAGGAGTAAAGGTGGATAAAAATCTGACTTATTTGTAAAGTGAATTTTACATGTCTTCATATTCATATCTATAGATAGTTATATTACCCCTTTTAGTTAAGTTCTATTTCTGCCCTAGTAAGTGTCTGGGGAAAACTAAAATCCGTTCCTCCGTTTAGCAAAGTGTTGAAAAGTCTCTTTTTATGTTTTTTCATGCTATAGAAATTGAGTATCTTCTGACCCCTTTCATTGACCATTTTAAGGAGATAGCACTGAGGAATATGAATTTAATTTGATGAAGATGGACAAGAGAATCATTGAAAATTATTTTTGTACTTTCCTAGTGATTCAGACCTCTGGAAATACATATATGTGATGTATTAGTTATATGTGTTATGTACATATAATGGTTTATTTTAAAATCTCTAATCTTTACATACCTTTTCATAAGTTTTAAATTAAGATGTCCATTGCAGCCAGATAAGAGCTAAGTGTTTCTATTTAGCTATATGGAGTTTGTTTTAGTTATCCTTTATTATTTGGATATCAAAGATTGGCTATACACAAAAATAAACTGTCAACAAAATTCCATTAATCCAGTATTTGATCTTTAGGTAAAATCATGCCTGTAATTTATTTAAGAGGTGACATTGGTATGACTTTGTGCATCTGAGAAGGATTGTATGTATGTTTTTTCCTTTCTTCCATCATCTGTTATAATTGTGAGGTGATGTAAATAGAGGGTTACTTATTTCCAGAGTTAAATGATTTGTCTGAGAAAATACAATCTTTATTTTTATTAAGGAGATATTTTCTATTAAAATGTGATCTGTGGATAACTGAAAGTGGGAAAATCTTTATCAATGATTATGATGCTTAAATATCTATCTCATTGATGAGTCCATTTTTAGATAAAGTATAGTAGATATATAGGTCCTCATGAAAAAGTCTTTTTGAAATAAGTCTTGCTCTCTTTTTTCTGGGCTCACAACTAAACTACTTTTGTCAGCTTCCTTTGCATTTAGGAATGGCCATATGATGTTTGGCCAGCCCACTGAATTTTCCATTTGGGATATTTAATCCTATTTATTTTCAGGTGACTGGATAGTGACATCCAAGACGAATGAAGCCTTATGTTAACTGGGGCAGAGCTCTGGGTACCCTAAATCCCTAAATGACCAAAGTAGAACAGATACCCTCAACCAGTGACCTGGAAGCATGTTGGGCTATTCAATAAAGACCCTAGGTAGTTACACCTATGACTCATGCATGACCTGTCATGGTTAAGCTTCAAAGCTGGACAGTAAGCTATCTAAGGAGAGGGGTTAGGTCTTTCTAGTCTTACCCATAAGCCCTTTGTGCCAGGCACATGCCAGAAACTTGACAGGCACCAAGGAATATTGGCTGAATAAATACTTTAAAAATGCCAAAATGTAAAAGAAGAAAAGCACATGTAGAGTTGTCCCTATAACATACTAAGAGCCTGTTAATAGAACCCTCGAGATCCCCACGTAACAGACAATCATCCTTTCAACAATAAATGGAGTTTATTTGAGCCAATGTGGGGAAGCTGAGAGTAACAAATGAGACATAAACTCACGTGTGATGTTCTATATTATACCATACTCTGTTGTTATATTTTATGGGGAATGGTTAAATTTCTAAAACAGTACGATGTGGCATCACTTTTTGGGTCATTTGCAATGGTACCCTTGAATAACACTGTGGATCATTCTGCCATGAACTCCTCCTGTACCACTAAATAATTTCCCCTTGTTTAACTCAACAATGTCTCAACTGTTTTGCTGCTGTTGTTGTTCTTAATATACTATTGATATTTCTACAATAGTTGTTACTCAAAAGAAAAAGAGAAATGCATGGGTAAAATGGAGTGAAAAAGAGAAGGCAAAACAGGAAGAAGGAAGGGAAAAGTGAAAGAAGGATGAAAAACAGAATGTAAAAGTGGATTAAAGAAGGGAAGAAAGAGAAGCCATAGAGTAGGAAATCACTCTTGGGACAAATATTCACATTTCTTCCACTGTGTGTGTGAGTGTGTGTGTATTTGTGTGTAATTGTATATGGGTGTGTGTAACATGTAATTTAAACAATATTCTCTTTACTTAAATTTTCTCTTGTATATTTAGTAATAGAAAAATTTTAAATGTTAGTAAAAGATATCAATATGAAAATAGGTATTTTCCTACAGAAATGTTATAAATATAGTTGTAATTATACTCTATTTAAAATTTGCAAATCTTTATTTTCCTACTTGCTAAGTTTTCCATTTGTTAATCTAAGAAAACCCACTTTTGAATTGTGAACATAACATTTTATCTAACATTTATTTAAACAACATTAAATTTTGTTAAACATTTAGATTATTTTCATTGTTTAGTTACTATAACTACAGGTGCCTTAAACATATTTCAGGGCAGTTTCTTGGAGATGGATTTCCAGAAGTGGAGAGGGTGAACAGAAGGATATATGCATTGTATCACTTTTAATAAATCAGTTGTGAAATTGCCTTCTAAATGGTTAAAACCAACATAGAGTGTCATTATAAGAGGGTGGCCGCTTCAACACAACGTGACTAGAGCTGAACTTTGTTTCAAAGTTAAACTTGGAGAAATGATATCTCATCTTGGCATAATTTTAATACCATTAATTTTGTGTAAGGCTAGAATTTGTAGTGATTACATTCTTTGTAATTACGTTCTTTGCTTTGTCTGTTTCCTACTGTCCTTTTGATTCATTTAATGTTTCTACACATTATTTATATAATAATGTTATTTTATAATAATGATTACAGGTCATGAGGTTTTCCAATTTTTTTTAAATTATAGCATAATAAAATTGTTACTCCTTCATCAAGATTGTAGTAAATATTTTGTTAGCCTCATTTATTTTTTTAAATTCCTTAGGGTGTTAAGTTTATAGTTTTTCAAACATAACCGTTTACTCTCAGCAGTATTTTTTCCTAAAAATTTCAAGTTTATATTAACCTCCCCTCCCATAGGCATTATAAATATTCCATTATAATTCCTTCTGGTTTTCTATGATCTATCCTTTTATAATTGATTCCTACTGCTTTATTATTTTGTTTGAAGAGGTAAGATTTTAACAGATTTCTCCAATGTTGCCATAATTATAGGATCTTCTCTTTAACCTTGAGTGTGAAGTCTCCTTAATTGTATGATAAATGCTTATGTGTAAAATTATTTATTTACAGAATATTCTGTTACCTTGATTTGTCTCTCTAATCTTACACATTAGCATCAGATTCTAGTTTTTAAAGATAGAAACATATTTTCAAGTCACATTTACTATTTACAAACATTTAATAAATTAATTTGAAAAGATGTCATATGAATCCAGTGATAAATCCATATTTAATGTATAAATTAATTATCCATAATTAGTAAATGGTAAATTTAGAAAGTGATAAAGCCATAGGTTAGAATAAGCAAAAAAAATCATAAAATTAATTTCCTTTAAGATTATTTGACATATTTAGGTCTGGTTGGTATCAAGCTACAAGTTAGATGGTATTATCATATATTTTACAGAAAATCTTAAGGCGATTCCATGTAATGTTTAAGTCTCAGAGAATACTATTTAAAGTATTCATTATACACGATCCATTCAAAATGATATGACTTCTCATCTAATTTGCCAAAGAAAGATATTATTGAGCTTTTTACCCTCTCCCTTTTGTGACTCACTATGTAATGACAAAGGAACACGTTGTATTTCCTTGGATTTTAGATTTTTACCATTTATTTTTGATCTTAAGTTTAAAGTTGACCCAGATTACTGCTATGAAGAGATATAAAAGGAAAAAAAAAAAAAACCAGAAATATTAACAATAAGCCTTAGTAAGAACAATTCATGTGGACAGGTCAATCCCTACATTCCTGTTCATTCATTTAGGTTAGATAATTCCTCACATAAAACCATGAGTTTATTTGTATTTGTGAAGTTTTTAACAAACCAGCTTGCTTCTTGCACTTCTACAACATATTTTCATATGTTATTTTATGCATTTTTGAAAAAAAAATTTAGGAGAGTAAAAATTATTAAGTGGTTTTCATTTCAATCTATCTTTTCACTTTAAGGTATAAAACAAAGATGCAGTTGGTGTGAAAGACAAAGACAAAAGGTAATTCCCAGATTTTTTTAATGATTATGAGGTCTATCTTTGACTAAAATTTTTTAGAGCTAGAACATTACAGTATATCAAAAGAGGACATATCAAGAATATTTCCATATGTTGTTTTAGAAAATGTATTCAGCCAGCTCAGTAGTTAATGACAGTACACAGAATTATTTAGTCATGCAGGCAACTTGCAATTAACTTGAAAAAACTGTATGAAGTATAATATGGAACTGTATATACAGATCCTAAAAAATGTTGATGGGTTTCGGGTAATTCCATTATGGGAACTAAGCTAGGGAAATAACCTGAAATGCAAAAAGGGATGAACAAAAATGACCAAAATAATGTCGGCTGTAGCAATAAACTAAAGACCCAAATGTAATAGCTTGGATAAATGCATTTTGATACATCCATGCAATAGATAAAGGCATTAAATTATATTATTTTGAAATATTTAAGGTTATTAGAACATCCAGTAATGTATTTTTTTGTGCCAAAGTGCTTAAAACACATGTATGTGCAATATGTAACATAATAAAGTGACTCTACTTATACATGCTTTGAAGAATATTCACAGTGTTTACAGAGATTATCTTTGAGTGGTGGGATTATAGGGCATTTTGTACTTTATGCACTCTTCTACACTTACATTAAAAAAATAAAACTGCATTACTTTACATAAAGTTAAATAAAAGTGAACGAGGCAAGCATAACTTAATGCTATAAACTATTCTATAAAAATTGAAACTTCAATCATCTGAAAATTTACAATAAATAACAAGTCCTATCTCAATGTAAGTGAACAAGTTTAACAATATCTATCTTCTATGTGGGAATATAAGGTGGACCGACACAACAGATTTTCTCCGCAATTCTGACAAGCAAGAGAAACTATTAAGAAATTATATCTCAAATAATCAACTTTATACCTCAAGGAACTAAAAAAACAGAACAGATTAAGCCTAACATTAGCAAAAGGAAGGAAATAATAAAGATCAGAGCAGAAATGAATGCAATAGAGACTAGATAACAATAACAATAGAAAGGATCAATGAAATTATCTTTTTTGAAAAGATAAAATTGACAAACTTTTAACTCGACTAAGAAAAATAAAAGAGAAGGCTCAAGTAAAATTAGAAATGAAACAGCAGACATTGCAACTGATTCTACAGAAACATATAGGATCATAAGAGACTACTATGAACAATTGTATATCAACCAATGGGACAAGGTAGAAGAAGTGTTTGAATTCCCAGAAATAAAATCTTTTAAAACTGAATCTGGAAGAAAACCTGAACTGACCAATAAGGAGTAAAGAGATTCGATCAGTAATGAAAACCTTCCAATACAAACAACAGCAACAATCCACCCAAGATCAGACAGCTTTACTGGCTAATTTCTACAGAACATTTGAGAAACTCAAAATTTGAACCCTGCTATATACACGATTTATTTAGATGGTTTGTTGCATTTAGACCACCTGTTTCTGATTTTAGTATATTTTTAGAATCTCATAGCAAATTCTCCTAATACAGATGAATACAATCAAAATAATTTTAATGAGATAAATAAACAGTATTATATATTAGCAAAGGGTCTACTGAAGTTGAATTGGTGAGCTAGAATTATGGGACTGAATTTTTAGATTTTTTTTTCACTGTGCTGATTAGTGAAGGGTAGTAAAAAAAACTGTACAGGTTATCACCAGCTGCACTGTTCTGGAGGCTGTAGCTCCCCATGTGGTTAAGTTTAAGAAGAGAGGAAGGAAAAGAACAAAGGGCTAGAAAGAGGGAAGGGTGCTACATGGTTGTGGGGAAGAGAACATTACTAGCCAGAGAACAGAATTTCCTAATGAATTGTCCCACTGTGTCAATAAATAGCTAAAAAATCCATCTCCGTGACACTTACACAACAGAGAAGGTGTGCACACAGTACTATAGAACACGGGATTTTGTTTCCTTGTTGTACAATGACAACAACCTATAGTAAATACTGAACAGATGGTAAGTGGCTATCATAAAAAAAAGCAATGTGTTTTCAGGAAGGAAAATAAATTAATTTTATTTTGTGACTTTGAACTGACTACTATATGTTCTAATTTGACTTATATATTAAAAGAAAGACAATGGAAACATGACTTTTGAAACTGGGCATGTAAGTGGAGGTGACTGGTCATTAAAACAGAGTATATACATATTTCTGGACAGCTGTTCTGTTCAGATTATTTAATTTACTTATGATGAGACATAAATACTATATCCAATAATGCTCTTGCTCAGAGAAAAACATATGTCACAATTTTATAAATATTAGTTGCTCTTCTAATCTTTAATCACTAAAAATATGGAAGTGTGAAAAGATTAACAGCTCATAAATCTGGATGAGAAAGGGAAAAGTTTATCACATTTTAATATTATATTGCTATACACATAATTTTATATTCTAATTGGATAATATAGATTTATTATTTTTATTATTTAGTATTTTCAAATAAAATACTTAGCAAATCTATAATAATCTAAAAAAATAGCAAAATTGTTACATTATTAAATAGGAACAGCCAGTGTTCTTTTAATAAAGAGATTCTAGCTGTTGAATATTTCACTCATCGAAATGAGTTCAAAAAGGGCTGGCTTTTTGGATAAACTTCCCTTTTATCAGCAAACTGCAAGTTATTATTTTTAAGAGTTGTATGCATACTTATTCACATATAATCAATAATAAAATTAATGTAGGCAATGCATTTAATTAGTAGTTCTGGTGAGCTAAAGTAATTTCAAACTATTCTCACATTTTTGAGAGAGTTGATTTTGAAATAAAATATACCTAGGTAACATAAAACTATAATTATTTTGAGTGTGCATCAGACCTAAATGTCAAAATGGAATTGGATTTACTAATTCCAAACCAACCAATGAAAATGTATATCAACCACATAACATACTCAAGACCAGACCAGGGAGACATACAAGAGAATTGAATAATGTGATGTTTGCCCTCAAGTAGTTTGTAGAACATCTGGTTGTAAAAGAAAAAAAAAAAAAAAAAAGGTAAGAAAAAACAATAATAATAAAAGAAAAGGAGAACAAATGTTACGAAAGCTATGGTAAAAACCAAATAGGAGAGATTAAGGATACTGACCAGTGATAGTCATTGAAATACAAAAAATTTGATTATCTCAAGATACCTTAATGACAAAAATGATAACATTGGAAACAAATCAGAGAAGAAATATTCAACCATTATTTCAGACTTCTCACTTTAAAGGAATCACGGAGCTGCCAATGTTATACATAGAAAAATTGACAGATTAAATTGATGGAATAGAAATGATGAAGACCCACATTCCACTGAGTGCCTTTGTTATGCTCGACCCTGTGCTGTGTGCAAGAATCATAACATTTTAATCCTTTCAGTTAGTGTGGTGCATATTTTATAAATAGAAAATTAAACAATGTGCCTGTGGTGATACAAATATTAATGTAATCAAGCTTCAAAACAATATCTGCCTAATTCTAAATCTCATACTCTTTATACTACATCCTGTTGGTCACAGAAAAATAAAAGAAGGTAGAGCACATATTATTTATATTTAAGTTATAAAAACAAATCAAAACTCTTAGATCACAAAAGAGGTATCCTAAAGTTTATAAATTAATACCCTTTTAGAGTAATGTAAGTATTTAAAAATCTAAGAGTGTTATATACCTAATAAGTTTGAGAGAAAGACCAGGATCATCTGGGGGAGAAGATCTGTTCATTGCTGGACGTAAAAGATCAGATCAGAGGTTAAAGGACAGAGCTAGATACACGGAGACATAAAATTACATGAGTGATAACCATGAAAGTTGATGAGCTGAACAAAGGAGTGAGAGTATATAGAGAGAAGCAAATGGTCAATAAAAGAGCACTGGGGGATCCAAGGTCCTACAGATCCAAATTGGCAAGAGTACAAGGGACTCAAAATGAGATAGACAGGAATAAGCAAATCAGTGAACAAATAATATTATATATTATGAATAAGTAGCAAAAAAAAAAAAACCCACAAAAGTGAAAAAGTATTTTTCCTACAAGTTATTGATATTGCTATAGTCCAGCAGTCTTTATATTTAGAATGAATTAATAATAAATATGCACTTGGAAATTTGAAATTAAATTCATCAGTAAGATCAGATGTCCTTCTGTACCAAGATAGGTTAAGCAGTTTATACTTTTGCACAACCACTTTCATTTAATATCACAAATGAGAAGAAAATACAAATTTTAAAATATAAATAATGAAGTAAATTGGCATATAGTACAGGAAATGCTCTAACATTATCTCAAGCATTTGAATAAGTAATATTATTTTCTCTTTTAAAATGTTATGTAGTTTTGTGGATAAAATGAAGCTAACTCTAAAAGATCTAACTGAACAAAAATTAAAACACTAAGCTCACTAGGCTCATGGGCATACAGTTTATAGTAAAATTTTTTGAAAATTCTTAGCAGGGAAAATAATTTTTAATAGTTACTTACACTTTGTAAATCATGTTTACACTTGAGGTGTATATTAGCATGTTAAACAGATTATTTGCACTGCCACACAAGATCGTTTTGAGAATTTAAATTATAGTGAAAACAGCCCAATTAGAACTTCCGGTGAAGATAACTTGATACATACAGATAAAGCAGACAACTCTTTATAATGAACAGTTAGGGATATTAAAAATGGAGGGACTCTATTTTACAGGAAAATGAAATTGCTTATTAAAGTTTGTGTGGTGATCTCATATCCCTCTCTGACTGCTAGAGCATAAGCCTTCCCTATTTTAACATGACGATTTTAAGATAACTCATCAAATTAAAACAAAGCATTTTATTGATTTATTGATTAAATGCAAGTCTATCAGAAAAAAATAAAGTAAAATTTCTGACATTCAGAATATACAGCTCAACAAATATCCAAAATACTTGTTCATAAGTAAATATCTTTTTAAAAAAAAGTTTCCTAATATAACATAACCACTAAACCAGTATTTCACAAAAACGGTTTGTAGTTTCTCATTTATTCCATGGCTGGTGTATAGGAATGAATTATACACATTATTCAAAAACATAATCAGGGAAAGGAAAAAAATATCCAGTATCCCTAGCAAAAGTTTTGTTGGAAGCAGAGTTTAAAATCTTATCAGAGCTTCTTCATAGGAAAGCATGGAACAATTATTTGGTTGTACCCATTATTCCAATAGTATTACAAACAGGAGAAAAGTGTTGAAGTTAAAAAGAAATGCAAACATTTGCTTCTTGGAGTCCAAACTACCATGCTTTGGTGGTGAATAACTATCTTTGTACTAATTAATAAGGGATGATACAAAGAAAAGTATTATTCCTCTTTTGTCCCTATGGTGGCATTATCTACAAATGGCATTTCAAGCCTGATTCATGTTTTAAAGATGATGAACAAAATGAATGAGCTTGTTTACTTTTAGCATGGTCTTTGTTTTTCTCATTTACCCATTATCCTCACAAGTTGCAAAGCATAATTTGTTTCCCTAGGATCTGAAATAAATATACTTAGTGCATTGTATTTATATTGCATCTTACCATTCTACTTGGAAAACCATTAATCAGGAAAATGTTCATGAAATGTCAAAATTTCCAAATCTATAAATTCAGAAGCCCTTTCAATTTCCAATCATTAGAAGTCTGCATCTAATGCCTACAAGTTATTTTCAAATATTCCGGAAAATAAAGACGGCTAGTTATCAACATAGCAAATGTGGCAAAAAAAAAAAACAACGATGAATCCAGTTGTAGGGCAAAAACATTAAGTGCATTATTCCTTTGATTTTACTGTAGTTTTAAGTATTAAAAATATACTTTGAGGAAGAACACAATGAGATATCCCTACGTGTATTCCAGGATGTCTAAAATTAACAGGATTAACAAGAGTAACTCTCATACAATGATGTGGGAGTGTAAATTAGTACAACCACTTTGGAAAAGTATTTGGCTGTATTTGTTAGTGATAAACATATGCATATCCTATAGCACAGCATTATCTTCCCTGTATATACCCAATAATAGGGAGCACACATGTTTTCCAGAAACCAGATACAAGGATATTCATTGTTTTGTTATTTGTAATAGTTAATAACTGGAAACAGCCCAAATGCCCTTGAAAAGTAGAATGAATAACTTGTGGCCTATTCAGACCATGGAATACTCTACAGCAATAAAGTGACTAAGATACTGATTCACTCAAAAAATGGATGGTTTTCCCAAAAGTAATGTTGAGAAGCCAAACACAATGGAACAGTACTGTATGATTCTATTTATATAAAATACAACAGACAAAATTAATCTATATTGTTAAGAAGTCAGAAAAAATGATGTTACATCTGAGGATTAGGAAGGGACTGTGAAGGTATACAAGGAAGGCTTCTGGAATGCAGGAAATATTCTGTTATATATGGGTGGTAGTTACCTGGCTATGCTCAATTATTGGTACTTATTTGTCTGTATACTTACAGTTTGTGCAACCTTACCTGTGTATGTCATACTTCAATTAAAAATTTTAAAACACTTACTTTTTAAAACCCTGACTTGTTTCAATTTTAGTCCATGAATATATTTGTCTTTTGTTTTCTGGTATATATTCTGGGCTACGTGCCAGGAAATACTTTAAAAACTGAGGATCCAAAGGTGAATGAGCAGACAATCTTCTGACTGAAGTAGGGTTTACAGTCTAGTTGGAGATGAGAAAAAAAGACATGAGTAAACTAATAAATGTTGCCATTGAAGAGTATGAGAAAATAGGCTGGTAGGATAGAGACCTACTTTAGGGAAGAGAGCATTGTTTTTAATTGGATGAGATTTAAGCATGAAGGATAAAGAGGTAGTGATAGAAAAACGTGAGAGAAGGACATTTCAGACAAAAGGAATAACAACATGTTCAAAGGTCCTGAGGAAGGCTTGGCATCTTTGAGGAAGGGAACGCATGAAAGAATAGCTTGGTGGGTAGAGGTGAGGATCAAACAGGAGAGAGAGGCTGGGTGAGATCAGGTTGGATTTTAGAGGCCATGGCAAGAACTTAGACTTTTATTATACACAAAACTGGGATTCACTGAAAAGTTTTGAAAGCAAAGAATAACATCTACTGATTTATATTTCTAAGACGTTTCTGCTGGCTGGTATATGGTAAGTGATTTGAGAAGGACATTTGCTGATGCAAACAGAGCAGAGGAAACCACTGTAGAAGAGATCATGCTGATGTGAACTAGTGTGGTGCCAGCAGAGATGAAAGCAGTAAACACATTTTAAATCTGTTATAGGGAGTGATGTGAAGAGCAAGGATGCGGAAGGTGTAATGAATCTCTCTCAGTTTTCTGATTTGTGTAAGTGGTGGTATCATTTGCTGAGATGACTGAAGTAGGTTACATTTGAGCAGAGTAAATGGGTGGTGGGGTCCTGGGATGTTCTTTGAAAGATGAGAGTCACCAGAGCACACACGTATGGGAATGATCCATTAGGAAGGAATAATTTGATGATGTAGCCAATTAAGGGGAGGAGTTGGGAGGGTCTGGGAAGGGAACCCTGAGAACAAGGTGTGGATAATAGCAAGGATGTTCCTTCATTATCATTTGAGAAGAGAAAAGGGATCGAAATATAGATACCAGTTCATGTACAGATTTGGTGGAGGCGACATGAGATAGGAACTGTCCCACTGATTTCACAAATTTTAGAACTCCAAGGTGAGGCAAGGCCATCAGTTGAGATCCAGGGTCAAGGGGGTATGGAGGCTGGTTGGTAGAGAGGCATGACAGATGGAAGAGGACAGGGGATACTCCCCTCTGATTCAGCTGCTACAAAGTCTGCTCTGGTGGGCAAGTCTGTGAACTTGTATGATGTCAGTTTACTCTTATACAAAACGAAGTTAATAATACCTGCCCAAACTCCAGAGCTTCCAGAAAAGACTTCCATTTAACATGGCTAACTATGCACGTATAAATAAGTTATAAATGATAAATTATACAGTAAATTGAAATACATCAAGAGTTAAAATCTGAGTTCAAAGGATATATTAGATAATTTCTCTGAAATTTCACTGTATCAAGTCTCTATAAAAATTACATTAAATTTATTTTTTTGGCCATTGAAATGTATTTTGCCAAAATGTGCTTTTATAAAATTGTTATTTTCTTATCTAATAATTTCTCCAATAAATTAGACAAAATACTGGTATTAGATGAAAAATTAATATGCAGAAAAGTAAACCGTGGAATTTGCAGGAGAAATGTGTACTATGAAAAACATCTGAAGGTCAGGCTCTGAATTGAGTAGATAGAGCAGAGATCAATAACAATTAAACACAATCTGATTTGAAGCAATTGTTATTTTAAATATTTCATGTCTTAGAAAATAAAGTTTTTACAAAGTATGTTTTGTAAATAAATTAGAGACATAAACATGTATTAGCTAAGAATAAACTATTCTTGTAATGTTTACTGATTAGAACAATCTAGCTTTTTCACTGAGTTAATGTGTTGCTTTTTCATTTTAAATGTTTGGCATTTCCTTTAGCAAAAGAATGGATATCATTTCCAGGATGCTGACAGAGTGTCCTAGTTTACTGCTTTCTGAAAGCCACAACTTTACCCTCAAAAGAGTCAGCACATCCAGGGTTCTAATACCAAATTTGTGTTAAAAATACCTTTTTGCATACACCTGAAATCCTCCTTAGCACTGGTCTGGAAATGGAGTGAGATGCTTTCTGAGAGAAACCAGCTATTCCTAACTGTTACATATCTCCAGAGTCACACACAAGCTGCCTTTGAAGTCGGTGAGTGCGTTTCATCTAAAAGGGTGATTCACGCCTTGACAATTTCAAACCAGGGATATTCATGTACTATTAAGTCTTGTCATTTCATATGTTTTTCCTTTTATTACCACGTGAGTACTAAATGGCTCAAAGTAAATTTTTCTTAATGAAACTTGCCCAAATTCTGTTTAAAAACTCTGAAACAAATGATTTTAAGTTTTACTTTACAGAATGTATTCAATAAATCTAGGAAGAATGGTCTTCGGATATCACAGACAATGTAAAATATCACAGATTTTGGCAATCTATGTTATTATAGAAAAAAGAGTTCAAAAAAACATTCTCTGCAATAATATTTTATATATTACATATTGTATATATATATTATTCTGTGTGTATATATATACATATACATAATTTTTATATTCTAAAATTTGTCATTTCAGCACTTTACAGTACAGAGTGAGCACAGCAGTCAAGCAATCTTCATGACCTTTAAACTGTCTTGAAGAAGGACCAACTCAGGTGATGACAGTCATCAGAAACATTTCAGGGAAGGAGTGTGGACTAAGTCTGTAGTATTGGAGGGTTTCAGAAAAAAAGATGGTATAATATTCAGGTATGTTCTTAGGAGTCGCATAAGGTGACTTTGGAGGAAGAGGTGACTGAGAACTGGAGGGGACTGAGGAGACTACAACACCTGGTAGAATCAAGAATGGCAGAGGGAAGAAGTAGGATGTTTAGAAATCTAATAATAATAATTAATAGTAATAGTTGAAAATAGGAAAACCGAAGAAGGAGCTGCTGTGGTCTGGATTATGTACCTCCAAAATTCTTATGTTGAAGCCCCAACACTTTATGTGATAGTATTTAGAGACGGGGCCCTTGGAAGGTAATTTGCTTTAATTGAGCTCATGAGGGTGGGGACCTTATGATGGGAATAGGGCCCTCGTAAGAAGAGACACCAGAGAGAGCTTGCAGGCTAGCTTGCACGCGCTCTCTTCCTTTCTCTCTCTCCATCCCTCCCTCCCTGCCTGCCTCCCTCCCTCTCTCCCTCCCTGGCACAGTGAGGATACATCCAGAAAGTGTCTGTCTGCAAGCCAGGAAGGGAAAAGCAAGCATTCACCAGGGAACTGAATTGGCTAGTACCTTGATCTTGGACTTCCTAGCCTCTAAAACTGTGAGAAATAAATTCCTGTTGTTTAAGCTGCACGGTCCATGAATTTTGTTATGATTGTCTGAGTTAATTAATACAGAAACAAATACAAATTAGGAGGAACAAGACTGAAGATTGACAAAAGAGATGCAATGGGGCAGGGGAAAAAAGCAGAGCTGAAACAAGAGAAGAGACAAACAATAAAGACCAGGAAGCAACAGATTGATAGATTGATTTGTAGAGCTTTTAACGATCTAATATTAAGTAAAAATGTGTTGTACAGTAAAATAAATAATATTCTCTTTAAAAAGTTGAAAAAATCTGTGTGTACATATCACACTATATTTATCTATTGTATACGCATATATATGTTTACATATGTATGTCAATGCATAGGTTTTATAGGTGTATAGAGGAAGGTATACATGGAGAAAGAATTATAATTTTTGGACATTTCATCTGAGTCAGGATTGAAGAAAGCAAAATGGAGGTTATAAATCTTTGTCATTTGACTGGTTACACTGAGTACCTACCACTTAAGGAATTAATAGAATGAATACAGTAAGTTAGAAAAACAAAACACATAAAAGGAAAAGAAAATGTCACTTGATGATGGGACAGGGACAGACACGTGACTTAGAGTAGGTCCTTCCTCTGGGGGCCCAGCCAGGGCCTTTGGGAGCAGATCAGGGCACCGGGGTCCAGCATATGGAAGCTCAGATGGACAATCTGTTCCAGTGCCTCCAGTATCATCAACTGGCCAGATCAGGGCAGACTGGTATGCCATCCTCATCGGGGTTCTCCTGTCCTGCTTTGCCTCCTGTACCCAAAGTGGTCCTACGGCCACTCTTAGAACCACGTGCCGAATAGGGCTTTTGTAACTAGGTGTGAGCGAACGATGTGCCTGGACATTTTAAAGACTGAAATAAAATTGTAATTAGCCAAATATTATTAGGTGATTTGCTTTACTTAGTTTGTTTTTTTAAGTATTTAAAATTTGCTCAACATTTTTCTATAAACATTTTTATAAATGTTATGCATTAAACAAGAGAAAGAGCCATTCAAACTGGGAGGAAAAATCATTTTTTCCCAATATAATAGTTCTGAGAAGGGTAAGCAACATTTTACTTAAAAAGTGGCTAGATCAGTGGAAGAACACAGGTTTCTATTTCTCATTTCAAATCCACCTTTGTCAATTATACCAGGTCCTATCTTTTACCCTCTCAGCTAATCATAATTAACTTTGCCTTTTTTTTTAATTGCTGGAAAGTTGATAAATATTTCCCACACTGCAAAAGTAAAAAAGGGGAGAGAGCCATTTGTTTATTTTGCTGTACATTCTATACTTTGTGCATTAATGTTTACATTGACATTAATGCAAAAATACAGTAAAATATAGAACGTACAAAACTTTTTAAACTATATTTGGACACAGGAACCCGAAGTCCAATAAGCTCATATAAATAGAAGCACAATATACTTACTGGGGACAAGAAAGTATACATTAGGTTGGATACATTATTTTCTTTCGTTAGGAAGTATTTTAGCTTTTACATTCCTTTTGGGAAACATCCTTCAGGTTTGATATCAGGAGTTCTTCATCAATTTAATGATCAATTTAATTTCATCAACAATATAATAATCTCAGGCTAATGGTATAACTGTTACATATTCAATAATATTCTATATTTTTATTCTCAGAAAATTTGCACGATGGGTCATCTATAAAAGGCAGAACTTAATATACCTCCTCATGCTAGCTGCATTCATTTCCTATTGGTACTATAACAAAATACCACAAACTTATTGGCTTCCAACAACACAAAGTTATTATCTTACAGCTCTGTAGGTCAGAAGTCTGAGATAAGCCACAACCCAGATAAAATTAAGGTGTCAACATGGCCACATTCCTTTCCAGAGGCTCTAGGGGAGAATCCTTGCCTTTTCCAGTTTCTAGAAGCTTCCCAAAGCACTTGGTACTTGGCCCTCTTTCTCCACATTCCAACCCAGCGACATCAGATTGAGTCCTTTTCACATGCCGTCATTCTGACCTCCTCTCTGCCTACTTCTTCGACTTTTAAATCCCCTTGGGATTACAGTGGGCCTACCTGATCCTGATAACTCAAGATCATCTCCCTATTTTAGGGTAGCTTAATTTAATTAGCCACCTTAATTCCATCTGTACACTTCATCCTCCATTGCCATGTCACAACATATCCACAGATTCCAGGAATTAGGACCTGGACGTCTTTGGGGACCATTGTTCTGTCCATCACGTTAGCCTTCAGTGTAGTCACACACGGCACTTACGCATTATTTAAACTGTTCACAGTATTGTAACTTCTCTTATAAAACTGTTTCAGAAGTCACATCACTTAATTTACCTGAGATCATAAACATTTTAAGTAGAGCTCAGTTGATAAAGTGCTAGTTAATCTAAACAACTATCAGTTAGATTAAGAAACAGAATGTGATCCTAAAGTCACACGTGTGTGTGTGTGTGTCTTGGAATAGTTGTATGAAATAATGCTTTAATTGGTGCCAGCATCGCTGATATAATCCACTAATACAGTCATCTTGTATTTTTGCTTAAAGATCAGTTTTGCAACATTATAGTCACCTCACACTTGCTGCTGAAACCGTAGATTTACATCTTGGTTCCTAATACATTTTTGCCACACTTCGAAGGCTGGACATAAATCACTAGTAGGATGGCAAAGTAAAAATATACAGTTTCTTAGTTGGAATATTTGGCTACAGGACACCCTTCATATCTATTCTTCTTCTATTGTAATTTAGAATAATTTGGGGTTGTCAAGAAGCAAAATTTTTAGTTATCAGTAAATGAGATACATTTTATGTTGTAAATTTATCAGGTCTGCAAGGCAGTCACTGTAATATCAAAATTTAGGTAAGGCTAATAGAACTATTAGGAGACAAGGACTATATTGATGAATAAAATCCACAAATGATTAAACCAATGATTTTGTGTCAATATTTGCTTTTATGACATCAAGAAACTTTACAGTTGTTTCTAACATCAGGCTCACATCAAATCTAAAATGACTATTATAAATAAATAACTTTGAAAAAAGTAAACAGCTATAATGAATGAGGTCCTTCAAAGATGGACATTTTTTTTGAAAAATTAAGGAAATGAATTCTTTATACCTAAAATGAAGTTACCCAAATGAAAATGTTAGATATGTGTCTATGTGTGTTTGGGAGTTTACATTTCAATAATTCAAAACGTTTTTCAAGACAGTCTCTTCCTTGAAGTACATCTTCCCCTGGCTTTCAAGACCCTTTACTCATGGGGTTCTCTTCCTTCCTCTCCAGCTACTGTTTCTCAAATACTTGTGTTGGTTTTTCTTCATTTTCCCAACCTATAGGTGTTGGGCTGCTCTACGTCCTGGTCTGTGTGTTTTTCATGTTTTCATTCACGTTTAGTCTCTTCACTTTAAATACAGTCAATGGAGCCACGGCTCTTGATTTCCTACCTGATCAGACAGCTCTTCTCTGAACTCCACACCTGTGTATTCAAATGACTCCATGTCATCCGCACTCGGGCATTACAATCTAAAAAATGTACAAAACTCAGCTCTTCCTATCTCCTGCCTGCCCTCCTTCCCCCACCAAAATCTGTTCTGCCCAATTCTTTCCCATCTTAGGAGATGACAACTCCAGCCTCCTTGTTGCTCAGGATACAGCAAAAACCAAATTTACCCTTTACCCTCACTGTCCCCCGTGCCCCATCCCTAGGTCTTATGCAATATCAAGTCCTGTCAGCTTTAATTTCAAGGTAATATGGAATCCAACCTCTCCTCTCAACCTCTACTGCTTTCACACTCTGCCGCAAGTCACCATATCTCTCCTCCAAACGCCTGAAATAGCTCTGCAATGGGCCTGTTTCTGTCCTGGCTGCCCTGCAGTCTGACTCCAGCACGGCGGCCAGAGTTTCTTGTTGAAACACATCTGATTAGTGACCTTAATTCCATCTTCACTCTTAATCCTCCTTTGCCATGTAATGTAACAAAGATATCAGATCATGTTACTTCTCTGCTCAGTGCAACCCCAGATCTCCTAGGAAAAATCCAAGGTACTTAGACTAATCTATAGGATCTATGTGTGATTTGGCTTCCATTATCTCTTAATAGTATCCCCTCCTCTGCTCCATTTCTGTCACTTCCCTCCAGTTATGCTGGCTTTCTTGCTATTCTTCCAATCAGCCAGGCAGGTTCCTGCCCCAAGACTTTTGTTCTTGCTTTTCACCCTCCCTAGAATATGGTTTATCAATATCAAATTATTCATATCCATACTTCTTCTTCTAAGGCTTTATTCAAAGTCATCTTCTCAGTAAGGGAGGGATTCCTAGCTATTTATAGCTAAAATATCAAACCTCCACCTATCTCTTCAAAACTTTTATTTCCCATTCCACTTTCCTTTCCCTCCTTAACAATGATCATGTTCTATAAGCAATATAAAATTTTATTTCCCTTGTTTACCATCTTTCTTCTCAAAGAGAATGCAATCTCCACAAGTGAATTTAATATAGTAAAGATAGAATCTAACATTTAATTTGGCTTTATTTTTGTTTTAAAAATATGACAAATCTTCAAAAAGTAGAATTCCAATCATCCGAATTGAAAATCCTACTGAATAGTCTTTCAGAACTGGTTTACTTTTCAATCAGTACCACAAGGCTTTCTCAACTATGGCTAAGTTAAACTGCATCAATCAACCAATAAGCAGGTTCTCCAAAAAAGCAGCAAAATTGCATAAAATCAAAATAGTCTTTGTTTATATTTTTATGGCTCATTTAAATTATATCACACATTGCAGCTGGAAGGTACTAATTATACATATTTCTAAAATATAGATAATATAAAAAATACAGAAAAATTCAAGGGATACACATTTTACACAATATCCAACTAAACTGATTTTCTCTTGAAATCTTTTTAAAAATCAGGATGTACATAAAATTTTGTACCGAGTTTAATATATGAATTTCCATAAACAGATCATTTAGATTAATTCAAATTCTTAAATTAATTTTAACTTCTTGAGGGATTTCTTCATTTTGGGATACTTTGGTTCATTTCCTAGTGATTTACTCCCAGGAGTTTCATGTAAGAGAAACTGCCTTTTCCTTTTTCTGACAATGAATTGCAAATTGTTTTTCAAAACTGTTTTATTAATTTTCACTTCCACAAGGAATAACTATAAATAAGAGTTTTATCACGTTTGCCAGCATTAGTTTCAAAAGTTATTTGTAATATGATGATTCGATAGGTTAAAACTGCATCCTATCTTCTTTTAAATCCCATTGATAACTGAGAGTTTAACCTAGATAGATATTTTTATTTAAAATACTTTCGGCATCAGTAGACTGACTCAAAATAATTGGATCAAGTGAAATTGCCAGTCACATGGATTGTACATAGTTACATATAAGTCATATATTGACCCTAATGGCCTAAATATAATGACAATAAATATCTGTTTGAAGATCCTTACGATCACCTATACATAAAACGAAATGGAAATGAGAGTTGAATTCCTCTTTTCAGTGGAGGCATCTGCAAAACCCAAATTCATTTTAATGCCAACTCATCTATCATATTCCATGCAGTGTGAGTAAAATATTGAATAAGACAGTCCTGAGGAGCTCAGATAAGTGAAATATTTGCTTTTTCAAATATTTCAGTCAAATACTTTTAGCGATCAAACTTTGTTCATTTTATTCTCACATTACCAAGAAGTTTCCTAACTTGATGTAGCTGAGCAGTGTAGAAGTTTACATACCAGAATATTTTCTGGTATCTACAGAAGCAACACCTGGACATGTCAGGGTACACGAGACCTCTTCTACCTGCTCTGACATTTGCAAGCCGTCCACTTATTTCCCTGGCAACCTGCTCTTGGAGCATGTAGGGCACTTAAAAGTCAAAACACTATCAGCAGTGATAGTGATGCTAAATTACTTAGTTTGTGTTGGCCTTCTCTTTATTCTTCACTTAAAAAATATTTAATAGGGCATTATTCAAATGAATGATACTACATCTATGCAATAATATGCAATAGTCACATCGTATTAACTCTCAGTATGGCAGGGGCATCAACCAATCTGAAATTCTCCTAACCTAATGAGACAAGGAGAGCTGTAAACACATGCATATGCCTAACACTGAACTAGATTTAAATATCAGGTCTGTGCATAATGGTGTTCTTGTTAAATACTTATGAATTCTCTATATACTCACATGGAAGAGAACAGGCTCTAAAGTTAGCTGGGTATTATATCAACTTGTGTTTCTTTTATCTAAACACATACTTGTGTACATACGCTTATATGAAAGCATGCATCTCAATATAACTACTTTTTAAACTTTAGATCTATATTAATTTCATAATTACATGCAGACATCAATCTATTCATTTAAAAACCACTTAAAAATATATACCAAACTGGTAATAATGGTATTGCTGAAGAGTGAATTTCAAGGTGCATTCTATGTTTTACATTTCTGTATTTTTTTAACAAATTATAAATGTAGATAATATGGGGAAGGATGGAAATAAGAGAGGAAATTAGGTCTAATACAAATCACATATTTCAAAATGAAGATGTTCTATTTCATCCATGAAAAAAACATTTTAAGAGCTAATACTGCCATTTCTTACAGATGACTTTTAACTACTCTAGAATAGCTAGAAGATTTAGCATGCTGAGTCAATTCTCAACAAATACATCACTGAAGAAATTGAAGCTATAATAATTTACCAACATTGATGTACATCTTTATAAATTATAACCCATTTTGATACCTTGTATTATTTGGTTCTCATGCCTATTCTTTTTTTTTTTTTATAAATTTATTTATTTATTTATTTATTTATATTTTTTTTGGCTGTGTTGGGTCTTTGTTTCTGTGCGAGGGCTTTCTCTAGTTGCGGCAAGCGGGGGCCACTCTTCATCGCGGTGCGCGTGCCTCCCACTATCGCGGCCTCTCTTGTTGCGGAGCACAGGCTCCAGACGCGCAGGCTCAGTGGTTGTGGCTCACGGGCTTAGTCGCTCCGCGGCATGTGCGATCTTCCCAGACCAGGGCTCGAACCCGTGTCCCCTGCATTGGCAGGCAGATTCTTAACCACTGCGCCACCAGGGAAGCCCCTCATGCCTATTCTTATCCCCTTTTGCAGATGAGGAAAAATGGCCTATATATAGGTGACATGTGACACAAGTAATCTATGCCAGGATCCAAGTTCTGCCATGTCTTCAAATCATTATGCTTGTTTTTTTTTGGATTTTTTTGTTTTTTGTTTTTTTTCCCATTGTGCTATATACACCGCCAGTTAAGAACTATGCTTTTCAAACCAAAATGCTTTCTTTTACTTCTGGATCTCTGAACATTATAAACTACTCCAAGCACATGGAATTACTAGAGTGAATACCCCCTCCTGACACACCAAACATATACGTACTCAAAATATTGAAAGCAATTGTAGAGTACAGAGCATCAGTATCTTTCATTTACTATCTGTATTAAAGGCTCTTCTAAAAAAAGTAAATTCAAGTGAAATGTTTCTTCAGACTCAACATCTACATTTTCCTTTTCACAGTTTTTATTTCCTCTTGTTCCCACAAATGTTAGCATATGATAATACATCCTAGATTCTCAGTTCACAGAAAAAAAAATAATACTGATAAGCTCTTCCACAGTTTTCTGTTGGGACCCAATGAAACACTTACAAGTTGAAATTCATTCAAAGCAAGAGAAGAGGGATCTTTGTAGAACACCCAAACTGAACTATACATGGACAGTTCCAATGGAAGAGGAGGGCAGTTTTGTCCCCCAGGGAATAGTTAACAACATCTTGAGATATTTTTGGTTGTCACAATTTGGGGGTGCTGCTACTAGTATCTAGTGGGTAGAAAACAGAGATGTTGCGAGGCAGCCTACAATACACAGGAAAGCCCTCCCACCTGAGAATTATATAGCCCAAAGTATCAATAGCACCAAGGTTAAGAAGCTCTGATCTAGAATATAGTTCTATAGACATGTGTAATGCAACAAGGAAGGCATATAATTAAGCAAATTAGGGAGTCGAAAGTCCTCTACTTGTTTTAAAAAAGCAAAAGGACACCTTATACACGCTCTAACTTAAATCTCTCAGTCTCTTTCTCTCACTTTTTGCCCAACCACACTGCATCAGATACACGCACTTGAGAACAGGTTGCATATATAGAAGGTATAATTCAGTCAAATACAGGAGAAGTGGGGCACACAAACTTGTGAACGTGTGGTTTGCATTTAACAGACCACAAAAATCAACAAAAAGCATAATAATGATGTTTATATAAGTCAAATGAAAAAAAAGTATCTTATATTTACTATATATAGCACGCTTCATCTAAAGAATTTACAGACTTGGACTAAGTGATGCATTCATTCTCATGCTTCCACTATATCCATCCAAATAGCACATCAGAAGGAACAGTAATTTCCAGTTTGCTTTATGTACAGACTTTGATCAAGCACTGGTGGCTATCAACCATGCCTGCAACTGCTATAGCTAATTACTTTCAACATTCACTGGATAGCGTTACAGCTAGAGTTTCCTGTCACTTACCTTCATTCTACTATTATATTCCCCTTTGCTACTGGGTTATCTTTAAGTGGGCATTTCTGGTGCATCTAAAAAAGCAAATCCTCATTTTCTACCTCCCATTGTTGTCAAAATAGAAAATCTAACTTGACCATTGGTATCATTTTATGTTTTCCTCTCCTTAAGTTAGCTACTTTGTTGAGAAAGCACCATCACCACGGTTTATAGCATACTCTCCTCTAACAAGGCCCATTAAATGAACGCCTTGCTAAGTGAAGAAATGGGTTGATCTACTCTAGGTTAATTTATTATCAGGAAGTCTGAAATGTAACATATAACAAGAGGCTTGAAAGAAACAAATGATGATTGGTTCTCGGACCAGAGTGTTAGACTACAGAACTAATTCTCTACTAGTATCACATCCTGTCTCCCTTCTCCCACATCCAACAAGATACATACGAGATCTAGTCTGGACCTCTAACTCTTGGTTTAGAATTAAATATTTTCTCTGATAAGACAAGACCACTGAAACAGAAGCAGACAATTACTGCATAAGGAAAGCCCCCTGCTTTGAAAAATCTGTGGGTGATCCCAGAGTGGAAAATAAAGGTCCCAAAACACAGTCAGAGCCTGTAGGTTTTTTGTTTTTTTGGCTGCATAATAAGATCTTTTTCTGATCTGTCTTTCTCAGCTCGAAGCAGTGATGCCATCACCTGAGCAAACCAAAGACCATAATAATTTTAGCTAAGATTTTCATTTTAGTATTTCTTCATTTTTAGCAGGGAAACAGCAAGGAGCATGTACTCTTCTTGATTAATCTGAAAGTTCTTTAAATACAGCAGGCATGGATATAAGGAAATACTTTAATAATTAGGGAATACAATTTTATTTTTCACCTGTTACATGACAGATTTTCCTAGTTCCACATTTGTACGCACCACACATACACACACACACACACACAAACATGCATAAGGCATAATTTTATCTTGTTTTAAAGACATGAAAATTAAGACAAAATAATTGTTATTTCCAAACTCAAATAAGTCCAGTTAAAGAAGTTAGAAAATGAATCAGAGTTAACAAACAAAAGGGCATATACTAAATGTTTTGCTGGGCACAGAAGGCTACCTAATTCCTTTTCATTCATCATTTATAGTGCCCTTTGAAAGAAGAAAAAGTTTCATCTTAAGCTTTAATAAGCATTTATGGAAGCGTTTCATGGGGAAAAAATAAATAAATGCAAGAGAGAAAAGAGAAAATGAGCCTTGCCCTGCTGCAGCTTCAGTGCTCAGATCATGTAATTTCAGAGGTTACTGGAAAGGCAATAATTAAAAAGCACTATGGAAATTTCAATTTCAACGTCCCTGTTTCCGTTCTGACAATGCTTTCCCTCACTTTTACAGACAGACATAAATGACAGCTTATTTTCATGGCATTACAATTCAAATGCGCCTTGCATAGTATCCTTCCAACTTCTTCAGGGGCAGGGCAGATAACAGTACATCCACAGATAAACATAAACAGAGATCCGGCTGTGTTATCACACTCACATGCCATAGGCTCTATGGCAACATTCTTGGATAAGAAAAAAAAAATGTTTTTTTTAATGTATACAAGCGATAAGGCTCACGAAGCATTAGCTCCAACTTTCCCATTCGCAGCAGATCCTGTGAAACCAACCCAGAGAGGAAGATTTCACCAAATATTGTTTTGACTCAGAACCGGGTGAGCAGCCCCGTTGCACGAAAATCTTAATGTCACTCCACAGTAAAGTGTCATGAATTGAAGCCTTACCTTGGCTGACTTGCCCTCATTGGCGGAAAGGAACTTAATTTACGAGCAGCACGGAGGGGACTTCGCCGGTGCCTGCGCCCGCTGCGCGGGTCCTCGGAGAGCCCCGGGCTGGCTCCGCGCTCCTGCGAGCCCCGGCTCCGCGGCTCCGGCTGCGGCAGCTCCCGAGCGCGCCTCTGATTGGCTGGCACGGCCAGCCCGCCTGATCCTCTCCTTGCCTGTCTCTCCTCCTTCCTCGCCTCCCCGGCTCTCCCGTCCGTCCGCTGCCTTTCCCTCTGTCTCCTCCCCGCCGCCGCCCCCATCTTACATACTTTGGGGGCTGCAGAAATTCCACGGCACACAGAACGGGACACCCTTTAGCCCCCTCGCAGCAAGGTCGTGGGGAAAACAATGCCCTTAATGACATAGTTAAAATATTCAAAAAACCTGGACCGGCGGCCTCATCTTTAGTATCGCTGCTCTCGAAAAATGACGGCCAGGACTCCGTGACAGTTTAGACCGTCAGTTCTCCGCGGGGGAGGGGAAACGGGGGGCCAGAAGGGGTTTGACTGTCAGATGGAGTGGGAGTAGCCATCGGGAGGGAACGAGAGGAAAAGCAGGCAGGGCAGGCACTGATGTGGCAGGCTGGTAATAAATTTTCCTATTTCCGTGCAAAGTCGTCACAGCCTGCTAAACATTCAACTGCTGGCTCATTCATCAGTGATGCATAGTCCGGTGATAGCCGTGAGATTTAGCTTGGGTGATGGTCTTTAATGCCTTCCCCCCAAGTACTCAAGGCACGGAGGGTTTATATGAGATAGACCTTTCCCTTGGAGGTCGGCATATGTTTGTGAGGATGAATAGGAACCGCAATGCCGTTCCTACCCCCTTTGCTTGTACCAGAAAAACACACACACACACACACACACACACACAAAACTTCTAACCTCTTCTTACTCCGGAGTAAATTTAAATGATTTGTAAGGTACATAGCTTTTGATAACAAGGATTTCAGGCCTGATTGGCTATGTTCACAATTGATGTGAAATGACTTCAGCCCTTTCTTCCAACACAAAATCACCCACACTCACTCATTAAGAACATCAAGCATCCCCATTTAAAGGAGTGTAGTAAATAAGTGTAGGAGTTTATCTAAATTGAATGGCTATTCCAAGGATCACTTGGCAGATATATTAAGAATTATACAAGACCCTCAGTCATTCCAACCTCAAAGAGGACAGGATTACTTGCTCTGGTTAGTTGATACTATAAATGCTCACAAGCTAGTGTGATAGAGGGAAAAGGCCCTCTAAAGGCCAGAAGACGTGGATTCAAATTCTGTCTCAGACTTTCCTCTATATCAGAACCTGTGTAAGCTGTTTCCATTCTCTGATTCTAAGGAGGCTTCTCTTTAAAATCTAGACACTAATCCTCACTTCAGAGCCTCTCTGCACAGATTAAATGAAAATCTGTGCAATTTGAAAGAAAGGATGTTTTGAATCAACTAGAGTTACATTTGACTACCTTTATTTGGCTTGACTGATGTGAAATGTGGACAGATTTAATTTGCTTTGTGTATGATTAAACAAACCAACAGAAACAACAAAAGCAGCTGATGGATTGGATTCTTTCTAATTGTGAAGGAATTGCACATTTAAGTGCGTTGTTACTCCTCAGGAAGATGTTAGGAGTCAATCAGAATTTGGAAATCTCCAAAAATCTGAACTCTCAGGGAGAAGTGGTATGGAAACAATAGCATCAGAAATAACAAGCCAATGTTGTATTATGTTTTGTACATTCTCTCTCATGCAGTTTCTGATTCAAATGAGATTTCCCTTGCATAGTAACCAGACATAAAATCGTATTCATTTGTGGTTATTGAAAAGCATCCATTTCAAATCTTCCTGTTTTGATGAAGCCCTGGGAGCACAAAGAAAGGAATAGTTATGAAAGATAAAGGCGATAGAAAGAGGAACTTTTGGTCTTTAAGGGGTCATGTAGTTTAATTTAAAATTTTCACCTGATGACATTCTCTAGAGAAGCCTAACTCTTTTATTTGGCTGACTCTAGTTGAATGCAATAAAATGTTTGTCAGTTTGCTACAAAAGCTTTTGCTGAGACACCAGCACTGAGCATCCTAGGGACACACTTGAATACAATGTGTTCTTGCTAGTCTTCCTTGGTGGTTCTCCCTGGATAAGACCGTAACAAGCACATCGAGTGGACAGTCATAATGGAAGTCAACAGGCACTTGCTCCTTAGTGGGATGCCATGACGAAGAATTTGTCAGGTCACCAAACAATACAATCTATTTCTAGGAAAAGAACCCCTTCACCGAGGGAGGATTTATATCTAGTAGACTGCCCTCAGATTAAGGGCTTCAGATTCTCCACAAACCCAGTGATGCAACATACAATGGATTTAAATGGCTTCCGAAGTTTTCTATTCTGAAACCGCACCAACTTTCCCTAGTCCTAGAAAAGCAAGCCCGTCAGCCACTTAGTGTGTCTCTTCTATTTTCAAGTTAAAAAGGAGAAAGTAGGTGAACCTATGCAGAACACGCTGCTTGAGGAAAGCCAGGTTGTAGACAGGTGATTTTTTTCTCCTTATGTCAAAGATAACTTCAAGAAACTGGACAATGCATCAGTCAGCAGAATATATTACGGAGCTCATCTCTGAAACTGAAAGCATGGACGTTTCTGATCCCAAGTCCCCACTTATGTTACCTTCGGAGAGTTATAAGAATCATTTTTGCTGGTGACAGGGAAGCATCCAACACAAGACTGATGCTGGTCAGACTATAGAAACTGGAAAGATAAAATTGTAACGCTAGACTGTGATCATTCTCTGAGAGACAGACTCAGGAAATTGTCTCTTTAGATGTCATCTCATGCTCAGTTTTACCCTGGAAACTCAGGAGTCTATGCAATGTTTTCAAACATAAATAAAGAAGGAACATAAATGAAATGTATAAATATCCCTTATTATAATTCAGCACTTAGAACAATTAACTACAGAAACATGGTACCATGATTGAATTTTAATTGAAATGATTATTGAAATTACGTTAATAACAAAAAAAAGTGATCAGATTTTTGTGTAAAGAAAAACAGCTGGTAAAACATGAAGCAGTACATGATTTCCTTTGCAGCTATTTATTTTATGTGCTTGGGTGACAAATACTACAGATTATATGTTTTTCTTAAAAGAATAAAAGAAAATTTACACTGATAAAAAATATTATCTCTAATAATATTCTTAAAATGACCTAATAAAGTTAACCTTTACTCACTCAGAATACTGGGGAAACACTGAGGCAGGAAAATAAAAAAGAGATTAAAAAAACTATTTCAAAGTTAACTATAGGTGTAATTGATTTTAAAAAGTAGTGCCTTCTTTACTATAATAATTAGATTAATAAATGCACCTTTTTAAAGTTTTCTTCAGTGCATGTAAAATATGAAAAAACAACAACAGCAGCAATGCACTTGTTTGGATCTAATGGGGCAGTGTTGAAAACTGACAAAGGGAAAAGTAAAACTCCTCAATTTCTATAGTACATATATTTTATTTCCATAAAATAGATACTTTTTGCACTGTACGTGATAGAATAAGGACACTGGGTTCCAAATATAAGTGAAAATTTACTAACTAGTGGACCCTAGTTTGAAGTGATTAATTTTTGGACAAAGATCACACAAAGTACATGCCAGGATTTTTTTTTTTTTAAATATCTGAAATAATGTCGGTAAACTTTGAAGATTTGGTAAAAATAAAATAGTGCAGTAAGAAGAGAGATAAGCAAATATTTTCCCAACTTAAGACAAGATTGAACATGGATGGAGTCTACAAATTAGACATTATTGCACCAAATGTGAAACCTGGCCAAGTTACCAGGTGATTTATTAAAGAGATGAGTGGACCAGTAAGGAAAGAAAATAGTGAGATTGCCTGAGTCTGTATCACATTCATATAAAACTCATTTCAAAATAATTCTATTGCTTTCTATGACAGACATGCTAGGCAGGAACTAGGGGAAATGTACATGATATGCTCTTTCTATATGTCATCATCATCTCTCGTAATTTCATTAGAGCCCACGTGGAGAATTTTAGTACAATTGTTCGGTGTAGCAACTGGTTGAGGCCCCATTCTCTCACATTTAAAAAGGTGGAGGTGCTCTCCTGGAGGAAAGTTTCTGGTAGTAAGCCACAGAGCTCTAACTCCAAACATGATCATGGTTTTATTAATGCTACGAACACTGAAGTCCATAGGAATTTTATACTGGAAGCCAGTATATTAGGATGAAGAACTGGTAAAAAATTTAAGGTCCTGAAAAACTTAAATGTTATCTCAAATCTAACAAAGAAGAAACACTACAGCTGGGTCCAAAAGTAGGAGTGTATTAAAAATATGGCCATGGAGACAAGTCTTTGAATGAAAACTTATGAATAAGACTTAGAGATTTCTACTGACAATAATTTTAGTATAAATCAATTGTGTGATATGGTCATCAACTTCAAAAACAAACTTATGGTTACCAAACGGGAAAAGTGGAGGGGGTGAATTAGGAGTTTGGGATTAACATATACACGCTACTATGTATATGAAAAATAGATAATCAACAAGGACCTACTGTATATCACAGGGAACTCTACTCAATGCTGTGTAATAACCTGTATGGGAAAAGAATCTGAAAAAGAATGGCTATATGTATAACTGAATCACTTTGCTGTACACCTAAAACTAACACAAAATAAATTTTAAAAAAGTAAATGTAAACAAGTGTCCTTAATAAAAGCAAAGCATGGACATGGGGGTGGTGAGGGTCTTAACTCTAAAATATTGAGACTGTACCTGGTATATTGCATTTTACGAAGACTTAGCTAATTCCAATACTTCTAAATTAATTCATATTTTTGTAAGCTGCATCATGATACATTCATTCAGTTGACAAAACTAATATCTCTAACTCCTTTCTCTCCCTCAGCCCTGGGATAACCTCCACTCCTTTCTTCCCCTGTATCTCGCCCCTACCTTATCCATCCTCCAGGGGTCAGAACAAAGGTCACCTTTTCTGAGTAAGCACCTTGCTCCAATAGGTTTGACTGGCTCTACACTTTTTTGAGGCCATAAAATACTTTTAAAAGTCTGTCAATATCTTATTTAACAAATTGTGGTATGGTTAGTGACAACATGGCAGAGTCGTTGAGAACATAGAATCTGGAACCAAACAAACTTGGGAAGCTACACAATTCTATATGCTTAAATTGAAGTTTCTTCTTCAGTAAAACGTCCATAATATTGCCTATCTCTTACACTTCCAAGGAGGATTAAATATTTTAAAACATATAATGTACTTAAAACAGCGCATACAGTAACTTGTATATAAATGTGCTTCCTTTATCATTATATGTCTACATATCTGTCTCCTAATTGAATGCTAGCTAGGAATGAACACCCAGTACCTGGTACATGCAAGTGCAGCTGGGTGTAATGGAGACAACTCTACACTGGAGATGAAAGATCTAGGGTTAAGCCACTTGTCTACAACTCATTAAATACAGAGGTGCTTAACCAGCATGTTTTACTCTCTGTACATGCTAGCTGACTTGTAATTCTCAGAACCACCTTCACCTTACATGGAGATTTTGCAAATCCTTAAAGGGTTTTACACGTACAAAAGGGTCTGGCATATAAAAGACTTTGAATAAAGTTTAGTTGAATCTCAACTGTAAGGGCTCAGTAAGCGTTCATTAAATAAATTGTGTTTGATTTCTGTACTCCATTTTGTAGCAGAAAAAGTCAAATCACAAATAAACTCTTACCCAAGAGCTTTTTATTAAAAGAGAAAAAAATAGCTTCCATGGGATGTCCTAGGGACATTCGCTCACTCAGTTCAACCTCCCATATCTATCTGTATTTACCTTTCTGGTGTTATATAATGAAAATTGACATTTCAGTGACCCTGAAGTATTGTAAGATTCTTAACTATCAAAGAAATATTATATTGCACACAGTATATAATATTTACAATGCCAGAAAAGAGACAAATATTTAAAAATCATTCTATAACCTCGATTTGTAAAAACAAGAGTTATTTAATGTTCAATTAATCAGAACTTCTGGTTAACCAAATCTCTCATCTTTTCAGAAGTATATTTAATTTTCTAATGTACATTTGTGACCATCCCAGACAGAACGGTGGTATACACTAACTTTTTTTTTATTGAAGTATAGTTGACTTACAGTATTGTGTTAGTTTCAGGTGTTCAGCAAAGTAATTCAGTTCACTAACTCTTAAACTTACTATTATCAATGTTTTCCCTGAGAACACCATATAAGACACTTTGAAAACTGATGCATATATCTTGTCTTTTAAATTTTAATATTTCAGCTTTTTCTATGCAATTAAAACACTTACTAAATATTTTCAATAAAACACCAACGTTATATTGCAAAGCATATACGTATTGATAATACTTTATTTAATCTTCTCCCTGTCACTGAACATTGATGTTGTTTCCAAGTTTGGAATATTATAAATAATGCTTCTATGAATGCTTCTTTTCCTGGATCTCTGACTACTGCACTTGAATAGACTCCTGGATGTGGAACTACTAATACAATTTATGAATATTTCTTAAAACACATGATTATGTTATTGTTCCCCAGCACATTAGAGAAGAGTAGAAGTTTAATTGGTTCCTCACTACTCTGAGCAAGAACATTTCTTTTTCAGTTTGCTTATTCAATGGCTAAAAATTATTATCTCATTGTTTTAATTTCTATTCATGTGATTACTAGAAGGTTTATTGACCGCTTCCCTGTTTTCTTCTCATAATTTTCTGTCCATATCCATTCTCTTAGCATGTTATTGCTAATTGAGGATATAATGGACTTAAGTTGTTTTAATGATCAGAAGACATTTAGAAAATTGAGTTCAACACAAGTTTCTACACTTCTCACATTTAGCCAGAAAAAGGTGTGTGTGTGTATATGCTTATAAATTTCTATATGTTTAAAATTTTGTATTTATAAACATAATAGATGTATACATACATATATATATAATTATACATATATACATATGTGTATATATGAATGTAAACATGTAAGTATACATGTGTGCATGAAGAGATTTATTCAGAAAATACATACAGAGTATCATATAGCAAGTACTGATATAAGTTCCATTGATGGATTGCAAAGTAGTAAGGCAGATTCTCTGGCTTTAAGTAAAACAAAACAAAAAAACAAAACAGAAAAACACTAGAAAGAAACCACTAAAATGCAATGCAACACAACAGATTCTATAAGCTATATATGGACAGTGTTTTTCATATATTACTAAATTGGTAAATTACTTTTAATACCACACACACACACAGTTGTCCAAACAGAATCCTGACATTAGCTTTGATGTTTGTCCTCACCTCCATGACGAGCTGCACAATCTGATGAAGCGTGAAAAATGAAAATATGGAGATTTGTTAGGAAATATGGGGATTTGTTAAACATTAAGATTTTCAAGACGGCCATGACAAGCATTAAACCAAACACGGGGCCTTTCTGAATGTGGAAGCCTGTGGGATTATAGCAGTTGCATGCTCATGAAGCAGCCTTCCTCACCACTACCATCAATACAGTAGATCCAAGTTCAACTCATCTTGCTTTATTAATAATTAAACCATCCACTGAGCTCTATCTCAAGTTCTTCCTCTTTATAGTCTACCATATTCCACCATCATCTCTTGCCTACACTTTTGCTATTTAGGCAGGTAGGATGACTGTCAGTTACCATGAGTGCTTAACTTCCATGCCAGGTGACAGCTTTTGCACTTTAAGTGCCAGAGCAGAAAGATCAGAGCAGGCGCCCAATGTAAGAAAGGAGTTGGTCTGGCAGGGACACTTGCCTAAACTTTCTAAGACTTAATAGGTGACCAAAATATACTGGTTGAATACATGGTGGTTAATTATCACTCTGCACGCTGAATTGCAAGATGATAAAGCTTTTGCACAATTATAGTTATAATTAATTAGTAATTAATTTTGCACAATTATAGTTATAATCCAGAAAGATATAATAAATGCCTTTAACTTGGTATAAGAATAGAAAAGAGAAAGGTACATATATAGATATTTAGAGAAATAATTAACTACAATATAATGCAACTAGGAATGAATCAGAATTGTCAAGCTTAGTCCTGAAGAAAATGATGCTGTAATTAGTAGGAAGAAGAAAGAAAATAATATCTGGTTGGAAATATTATAGATTCAGACTGGAATTATGCTGATGTTGAGGTCTTAGCTAGACACCATGAGGAGTTATATAAGAGTCACTTGGCAACGTGAAACTGCAGCTTGGGAAATAGTTTTGAGTGAAAGACATAATTTTATGAGTCATCTACAGACAATACACTAATAATAAAAGTTGTTACAGCCCCTGAAGGACAAGAGAAAAGTTCCTACGGGATCAATGATAAAGACATCCTAGGTGGTGAGAGAAGGAGAGAGGAAGGAAGGAATGGGAGAGGAGAGGAGAAGAGAGAGATTGTACTTAACAGAAGTCAGAAGAGATGATTAGAAAAACACAACTAAATCTCAAATTGATATGATTTTAAAATATTATTTCTCAGATAAACAACCTAACCTTACACCTAAAGGAACTAAAAAAAGAAAAAACAAACCCCAAGTTAGTAAAAAGAGAGAAATCATAAAGATCAAAGCAGAAGTAAATTGAATTTTATATTGCTTATTGGTAAACAAAACTTCTCTCATGTGTACAAAGGCTGCCAGTGTAAAAACTGGAAACTCAATGATAGTGTGGTCACTATGGAAAAAAATCTCTGACTAAAAATAGATCAAATTAACTCAGTAGAGATTTGCATAGTCTACAGCATGCAAAACTGGCAATTTTTTTTTTTTTTTAATTTTAATGCATGAGAAGCTTGGTCTTCATTTGGGAATGTGTGATTAGTTATACTTTACCATTTTCTTGCTTATTCAGAGTTGTTTATAAAAGGATTTCCAAGTAGTATGCATGTATAATTAATCATAAGTTAGAGAGTATATAGAAAGCAATAAATTGAAATGTGAGCTCTATCATCTTCTCTTACCCTGAATGTGTGGGTGTATATGTGTTTGAGTGCACAATAGTAAAGGTAGTTGCTATATATTAAAGGTTATTTATATTGCTACTTTGAAAGAAAACTTGCATCATCACAGAAAGCCTGATTATTTTGAACTCAAACAACATTTATAGAGGCCATCGACCCCATAAAGAACAGAACAAGCTAAAAAGAGAACAACGTCTCTGAAGTATTGTCTAGAAAAGTGTGTCCAAAATAAATTTCATATTGCCAGTGTTAATTTGGGACTCTAGGAAGATTGGTTAGATCAAAAGGGATTTCATTTACCTGGATCTCAGGGTGCTTTATGTTATTATTCTTTTCCTTTTTGACTGCAAGTCCACTGTGTGTAGTAGGCTGAAATAATTTCTCTGTAGGGCTCTTGCATTGTATAAGCCCAGTGTTTTTGGTCACCATAGGCTGTGAGAATTATGGGACAGGCTCAGGAGAACAGTGAAAATTCAGGATCAATGCTCAGTGTTTGGCCCTTAGAGTAGCCACATTAAACTATAGGTACTGTTAGATTATTATCAGAATATTGCAGTCCTACTAAAACATTAATGTAGGCCACAAGTCACTGTCAGAAAGGAACCGTCATTGCCCTTCTTTGCCTATCTAAAGATTCCTCAAGCAGCCAATACTCATATATTATAGTTGGCAGGTTTATACGTATTGTCCCTAACCACGTGTTTTGCCCATCCTTACTAACTAGTCATTATTGACACTGATGGTTTTCTCACCATATTCTTTTAAGCCAGAACTTCTCCTTTCTAAAGTCTCCCAAATCTTTCTAGTACATTTCAACTGTGCTTTGAATTTTACTCTCACCTAAGAGGGATCCAATGATACAATTTTTGTATTAAAACAGCACTGACCCCATTTAATCAACTACTAAATGTATTGTATATTAGACTTGCTTACTGTAAAATCCTTGTCATTGTTTTTTTTTCCAAGGAAACTTAAAAACAAATGCTTAGATCTTAGATAGAGACCAACTTGGGTCAAATGCTGGCGTTGCCACTTATTTAGTGTGTTGACATTGATAAGCACTGGCTCTCAGTACATCTTTTGATGGTACAATAAATAGCACATTTCTGGAGGAGAAGTTGTGCTGATTACAGACATTGAAGAAGGTAATTTGTGTAATTTACCTATTACAGTATCTGGTAATACAGTATGTACTCAATTAGTTACAAAAATAGACACAACTTCTCTGTTACTATTATGATTTTACCAAAGGCTATGCATATAAATGGCATCTTCCTAAATGTGACTAAGTTAAAAGTGACTGCAACAAGGAAGAGAAAAATTACAAAAGAAAAACAGGGTATGATTTGGGGTGATAGCAATAGGGTTCATTTTTTGACATCTTGTGCTACTGAGATTACCCACATCTCTGAAAAGTTAAAGGCAGGACTAAAGAAGGGATCTGCTGCCATCCACAATCTGTTCAGGGAAGATACAGATTTTCTCTATTTCAAATTTCCAGAGGACAAAAATCAGAGCTTGGAGATAAAGGGGATTGGTTTGACAATCACAAACCTATAGAGCACAACAGTGAGTATGTGAAACAGAGAAAAAGTCAGAAAAGGAATGCAAGCAAAAAGAAGCAATTCGCTTTTTGGGTTTGTTTCCTGCAAAGTCATCGTGAACTTAATTATTTTAGGACATTATTGGTGTTGCTTCTACATAATTATGACTGACTTTGTCCAAAATCAGTTTTAACATCTATACATCAGGATGTGGAAAGAAAGATGAAGGTGCATTAACACCACTGTCAAGGATTCAGACAATTATTTTTGATGTTTAAGAAGTTGAAAAGGTGCCTCAAGACTACAAAAGTTGTGTAAATCTGCAAACTTTTATGAAAATTACAACATATATAAATAATAGTATGTGGCTTTGTGCGTCTCAGTGTGTGAGTGTGTATTGGAGGGTCGTGTGTAGAAGTTGAAAATAAGAATTTTTTATTACAGCTTTAATCTGCTGGAGGAATATCACACTACTTTATAAAATGTTCTGACTTTAAATTTAAAACATGGATTTCAAATAGACAATTGGCTTTTCCTAGTAATTGTACTGTATTTCCAAACTTTTTTAAAAAATATTCTATGATGACCATTTCTAAACATCTTATCTCTTTATTCTACAACACTTTTTTTTCCTGTTCTGTCAATAAATGACCTCATATCAATTCCATTTAAAAAACAGAAATAAACACAAAATAACTATTTTCTTCCTGTCAGAAAATCGAAACTGCTTGCATCTAATATATTCTACTCATATTCTTAATCTTTCCTATTACAATGATAGGTCTACTCTTATTTAATGTCAACCACTTTACTTTCCCTCCCAATCCAATGTGCTAGATATTGTCCTTCATTTTGCACTTTTAATCTTCTAATCCATCAACAAGTCTATAATGTGTTCTAAATCTGGCTGGATTGCCTTTCAATATCTTCACTAGTCCAAGCCACAATCCTCTCTCACCAGGACTCCAACGACAGCCTCCTAAGGTATCTCCTGTTTCTCACAAAGAGGACAGAGTGACTATCACATCAGAATCAAATCCTCATATTTTGTCAATTGAACATGTCCTTGACCTGTCCTGTTTTCTTCACATATGTGAAATATCCATCTGCTTCCACTCACAAAATTACTTCAGTCAGCCCTCCCTCTGAAGGGAAAGGTAGATAGGAAAGAATAACTTAATTGTAGAGTAACCTAATGTTTTATACATTAATCAACTTTTTTTTTTTTATAAATATGAAAAGACTATTCAAGAATTAGGAAGCATTTGAGGGAAACTAAAATCAGAAATAAGAAAATCTAGGATAGAACAAGTAGTAACCTTGAAAATGAATAGATAGCACTTTGGGATGGAATACACTTAAAAATTAAGAAAAAAACAGGTGGGCTGGATAACAGAATGGCCATATTAAAGAATACATTGATCACCCAGAAGAAGCCTGAGAAATTTAACACACTAAAGAAGTGACTACAGAGACTACAAAGACCATACCAGTATAAAAATGAACAGGTGGTATATTAAAAAGAAAGAAAAGAAAAAAGAAAAACTTGAAGGGTAAATAAAATAAAAATTTCCTGTGATCAGGAAAAAACCAAATCTTTAATTTGAAATACTCCATTAAATTCTACAGGAAAATCAGAAAGAGAAATTAGGAAAACAATCCCATTTACAATTGCCTCAAAAATAATAGAATATCTAGGAATAAATCTAAAGAGGCAAATGATCTGTACTTATAAAACTATAAGACACATGGAAAGAAAGAAATTGAAAGATCACACAAACAGATGGAAAGGTATACCATGCTCATGGATTGGAAGAATACTATTAAAATGACCATACTACCCAAGGCAATCTACAGATTCAATGCAATCCCCATCAAAATGCCAATGACATTTTTCACAGAACTAGAACAAATAGTTTTAAAATGTTTATGGAAACACAAAAGACCCTGAATAACAAAAACAATATTGAGACAGAGGAATGGAGCTGTAGGTATGCTCCCTGATTTCAAACTATACCACAAAGGTATAGTAATCAAAACAGTATGGTACTGGCACAGAACAGACACATAGATCATTGGAACAGAATAGAGAACCCAGAAAGAACCAACACATATGGTCAAGCTATGACCAAAGAGACAAGAATATACAATGGAGAAAAGACAGCCTCTTCAGTAAGTGATTCTTTTGCATGTAGCTGTTCAATTTTTCCAACACCATACTGGACTACCCTCTCACTCCAAGAACAAAAGTAAACTGAAAATGGATTAAAGACTTGAATGTAATACCTAAAACTATACAGCTTCTAGAAGAAAACTATTATATAGGTAGTATACACTTTGACATTGGTCTTAGCAATATTTTTTTGGATATGTGTCCTCAGTCAAGGAAAACAAAAGCAAAAATAAATCAGTGGCACTACAACTAACTAAAAAGCTTCTGCACAATGAAGGAAACTATCAACAAAACAAAAAGGTCACCTAATGAATGGAAGATATTTACAAATAATATATCTGATAAGGGATTAATATCCAAAATATACAAAGAACTCATAGAACTCAACATCAAAAAAACAAACAACTCAATTAAAAAATGGGCAGAGGACCTGAATAGACATTTTTCCAAAGAAGATATTCAAATGGCTAACAGGCAGGTGAAAAAATGTTCAACACCACTAATCATCAGAGAAATGCAAACCAACAACAATGAGCTATCACCTCATGTCCGTCAGAATGGCTATCAAAAAGAAAATAAATGTTTGTGAGGATGTGGCAAAAAAGGAACATTCACACACTGTTGATGGGAATGTAACTAGGTTCAGCCACTGTGGAAAAGAGTATGCAAGTTCCTCCAAAAATTAAAAACAGGTTACCACACAATCCAGCAATTCTGCTCCTAGATATTTTTCCAAAGAAAACAAAAACACTAATCAGGAAAGATATATGGACGCCTATGTTCATTGCAGCATTATTTATAATACCCAACATATGAAGGCAACCTATACATGAACAAATAAAGAAGATGTGATACACACACACACACAACTGAATATTACTCAGCCATAAAAAAGCATGAAGTCTTGCCATTTGTGACAACATAGATGGACTTAGTGGGTATTAGGCTAAGTGAAATAAGCCAGGCAGAGAAAGGCAAATACTGTATGATTTCACTTATATGTGGAATCTAAAAACCAAAACAAATGATCAAACAAGACAGAAACAGAATTATACATACAGAGAATAAGCGAATATCAATAGTTTCCAGAGATGAGGGGAGTGGGGAAAGAAGAAAAATAAGCGAGGGAGATTAAGAGGTACAGAATTCCAGTTGCAAAATAAATGAATCACAGGGATGAAATGTACAGTATGGGGAATGTGGTAAAAAATTTTGCAATACCTTTGTATGGTGACAGTTGGTAAATAGACCTATCCTAGTGATCATTTTGAAAGTTATAGAAATACTGAATCACTCTCTTGTGTACCAGGAACTAACAGTGTTGTAGGTCAGTTATACTTCAAAACAAATAAATTCATAAAAAAAGAGACCAGATTTGTAGTTCTCAGAGGCAAGGGTGGGGGGGGGGGTGGGGGAATTAGATGAAGGTAGCCATAAGGTACAAACTTTCAGTTATATGATAAATAAGTACTAGGGATGCTGTGTACAAAATAAATATAATTAATATTGTTGCATGTTACATGTGAAAGTTAAAAGAATAAATCCTAAGAGTTCTTCTCACAAGAAAAATTTATTTCTTTTAGTTCTTTAATTTTTTATCTACATGAGATGATGGATGTTCACTAATCCACTGTGGTCATCATTGCATGATGTATGTAAGTCAAATCATTATGCCATATATCTTCAACTTATACAGTGCTGTATGCCAATTATACCTCAATAAAACTGGAAGTAAAAACTTCTAACTGAAAATAATTTTTAAAAATACACATGAAAATTTCTGGTGAAATTTTAAAATGCCAGACTAAAGAGAAAATTCTAAAGACTTCCAGATAGGAAAAAAAACAAAACAAAACAAAACAATGAAGTAGGTTATCTATTTATAACTGAAAACCTGACTGGCATTAGATTTCTCACCAGCAGTAAATATTCAGAGATAGCAGAGCCTATTTGAAACAGATGTTTGAATCTAGCATTCTTGTAGTTTGCCGTATTATCAAAGATAATAGCAAGATGAATATATTTGAACATGAGAAAGTGAAGAAATTTTATCTACACCTGTATATTTTAAGATCATACTATAACCAAATGATAAAGAATGACAAATGAATAAATAAACAAAAGGAAGACACTGACACAAGAAATCAAGACATACTTGTTAAGGAGTAGATCCAGACAAAGTGATCATTAAGGTAAGCTTTCCTGATTTTAAGACTAAATTCAGGACTCCCTATACCACTTAAATCAGATTCCTCTGATTTAAGGTAAAAGCCTAGGAATCTGGATATTTAAAAAACTTCCATTAATTTATTCTTATGACTAGACAAGTTTCAGAAATTACTATTAGACCTTAACATTTGGAAGACAGTTCTTTGAGCAACAATTTCAAAGATACAGGATTTCACAAATGGACTGAAATTATTGATTTGTCCTTTTAATAAACGTACAAAGCATGAAAAAATTAGATGTTAAATCAATGTAAATCCAAATAACTTATAACACACAAAATAATATGTTTAGCAAAATTGGAGGGGCAAGATGAAAGGTGGACAAGACATCAACAGATACAAACTAGATTTGGGAAATCAAAAAAGAGAAATTTAATTATTTTAAGCCATAAAATCATAGACCAGCAGAACTAAGGAGGAAATAGGTGGTTTAAGTGGGTTAAATCCCTTATCTCTCAATGGTGGAGAGTTGAAAGATAAATTTTTTTAAGTTGTGAATATAAAATATATAACAGTATCCTCTACCAGAAAAATTAAAAATAGGAAAGTCTATGGGGAGTGGGACTTGCAGGAAGAGCTTTTCTTTCTTTCTTTTTTTTTTTAACATCTTTATTGGAGTATAATTGCTTTACAATGGTGTGTTAGTTTCTGCTTTATAACAAAGTGAATCAGCTGTACATATCCATATATCCCCATATCTCCTCCCTCTTGCATCTCCCTCCCACCCTCTCTATCCCACCCCTCCAGGTGGTCACAAAGCACCAAGCTGATCTCCCTGTGCTATACAGCTGCTTCCCACTAGCTATCTATTTTACATTTGGTAGTGTATATATGTCCATGCCACTCTCTCACTACATCTCAGCTTACTCTTCCCCCTCCCCATGTCAAGTCCATTCTCTACATCTGCATCTTTATTCCTGTCCTGCCCCTAGGTTCTTCAGAACCTTTTTTTTTTTTTTTTTTTAGATTCCATATATATTTGCTAGCATACGGTATTTGTTTTTCTCTTTCTGATTTACTTCACTCTGTATGACAGTCTCTAGGTCCATCCACCTCACTACAAATAACTCAGTTTTGTTTCTTTCTATGGCTGAGTAATATTCCATTGTATATATGTGCCACATCTTCTTTACCTATTCATCTGCTGATGGACACTTAGGTTGCTTCCATGTCCTGGATACTGTAAACAGAGCTGCAATGAACATTGTGGTACATGACTCTTTCTGAATTGTGGTTTTCTCAGGGTGTACGCCCAGTAGTGGGATTGCTGGGTCGTATGGTAGTTCTATTTTTACTTTTTTAAGGAACCTCCATACTGTTCTCCATAGTGGCTGTATCAATTTACATTCCCACCAACAGTGCAAGAGGGTTCCCTTTTCTCCACACCCTCTCCAGCATTTATTGTTTGTAGATTTTTTGATGATGGCCATTCTGACTGGTGGAAGAGCTTTTCTTAAACATTTTGAACTGTTGGAATTTTTTGACCATGAGAATACCTATAATTTCTCGACTAACAGCAACTGAAATATCCATTAAAAATTAACATTGGAAGCAAATAAGGGTTAATGCTCAGATTGATGAACTATGAATTTACTTTTAATTTTCTCTTTTCCTACTTCACTGTTTCCATATATTTCTCAATTAGCACATAGAATTTTATAATTAAAAAAATAAACTATTTTAATTGTCTGTTTAATCATTACCATGACTTTAAAGACATTGTATTGATTTAGACATATTCCATGAAACACAGTACTTAGCTGCTATATGCATGATAAATCCGTTGCATAATGAATAATTTCTTGAATACTATACATTTCTAGTACAAACATAAAATAAAATGCATTTAACTGTTTCTTTTCAAAATTGCAACAAAAGCATTTTATAAATTAAAGTTAACTTAGAAAAAACATGTTGCATTTATAAGAAGAAATTAAAAATTGTTTCAAAGGACCTAAAAGATGCACTTTATTTGATGAAAAATTAAAAATGTCAATTCTCAGTTAAACATGTTAAGAATTTTACAGAACCACAACCAAAATTTGAATGGAATTTTTTTTTTAATTGGCAGATAATGTCAATTTCATTTCAAGATTGATTCACTGGAGATACCAAGACAGTTTTGAAAAAGATTAGTCATACTGGGACTTCCCTGGTGGTGCAGTGGTTAAGAATCCGCCTGCCAATGCAGGAGACACGGGTTCAGACCCTGGTCTGGGAAGACCCCACATGCCGCGGAGCAATTAAGCCCATGCGCCACAACTACTGAGCCTGCACTCTAGAGCCCGCGAGCCACGACTACTGGGCCCCCGTGCCCTAGAGCCTGTGCTCCGCAACAAGAGAAGCCACCGCAATGAGAAGCTCGCACACTGCAACAAAGAGTAACCCCCGTTCGCCGCAACTAGAGAACATCCGTGCACAGCAACGAAGACCTAATGCAGCCATAAATAAATAAATAAATTTAAAGATAAGTCATATTGAATTGACCTATAAACATCAATTACATTTTGAGTGTAAATTTCAAATGTAGCTTATACATCAGTAAATGATTCAATGTAACCAATAACAATGTGAGAAATATATACAGAAGATATAAAAATTTACTATATAACAAAGTGCCATTGAAAATTAGAAAACCAAAGAGTTATCATTTATTAACTACAGAAGGTTAATTGGCTAACCATTTGGAACAAAAATAAATCTTGATTCTAATCTGATATATACCAACAACCGTTTCTAGGAGTAAATACTTAAAGATTAGAGTGTTGATTTAGAAATCTTTCCATGAAGACACAGTAGATCAGTATTCAACTGATCTGTGCATGACAAATTTGTTGAATAAATAAATGATTTTATAAAAAATGGAATACATTTAAATGCTGAGAAAAATACAGTTAGATATCCATAAAATCTTTGAATGTGGAAGGAATTTTTAAGGATGACTCAAGATAGGGAAACAATATAGTAAGTGTTCATGGAAGAAAAAAAATATCAGAGTGAATAGATCAGAATTAGCGAGGCAAAAAGTAGCAGGAGCTGAGATCAAAGATGTTTACTGAATATTTGAAGTGAAGTACCTTAGTGGAAATAGTGGTGTGTGTGTGTGTGTGTGTGTAGATAATTTGTCTACAAACTAAGGCTTACAGGACAAATTGGCCTTCCACATATTTTGGTATGGTATGTGGACAAATACTTTTTAATATTTTTCAAATGGTTAAGAAAAATCAAAGAAAGAATATATAGTGAAATGTGATTATATGAAATTCAAATTTCAGTGTCCATAAATAAAGATTTATTGGAACACAGTCATGCCCATTTGATTACAGTCTTTGGCTACTTTCATGCTGTAGTGGAATAGAGTAGGTTTGACAGAGACCATATGGCCCACAAAGCTGAAAATATCTACTATCTAGCCCTTTTCAAAAAAATTTGGCTTATGCTTAATGTAGACATATCTTTTATGAGTTTTTCAATCCATACCACATACCATCAATTTGATAGGCAAAATTTGACTAATTTTCATATATAAATAATACTTTAAACTTTATATGAGCTCTGGATATACATCATTTATAATGAAAATGCCAGATTGCTTTGCGAATTGGGCAACATGCAAATATAATTATATTTGTTTATTAGAAAAAACACATACATGTAGAAAATCAGTGTACATGCCTTTGTGATACATAATCATGTTTGCCAATTTTGTGGTTACACTGAATTTCTCAGAACAAGCTTTATTTTCCATTTTAATTAAGCCAAACATTTAATTACATTTCCAATACTCTGTCAGCAGAAACAAATCAATAAATGTAGAGTGGAAAATTATGGGAGCTGGTCTTTAATATCCCATCACAAACAGAGCATGTGATGGGCAATCTGTTCTTTGAGGGTACATAACAACCATGCTTCCCATGAATGTTAATTCCACTAAAGCATTCAACTACAGTACAGAAAGTTTTTTAATTTTTAGCTAATATCTTTTAGTTAAAGTACAAAATCTTGAAAGTATATCCTATTTATAGTGATACCCTGCCCCTTGGGGTTTTAATTTCCAGCACAAGAGAATTCAATAAATGAATGGATAGTGCTTATCAAATATAAAGTTTGCTGCCAAGCAAATAATGCTCTGCTCAAATTCATATCAATAAAATTATAAAAACACTTAAAATTTTAATTTTATTTTCAGTAGTCAATATGTCTAGAGCAATTTGATAGGTGCTATGGAAAATAAATGGTATCTGCCCACAAAGTACTTATAATAATACATTAGATGAAGTCTTGTAAATGTGAAAAAGGAAATAAGAAAAAACTCATATCCAATGAGAGATGTTAGTGTAGAGAAATAAATGTCTTAGAAGGGTTTTCTCCCATCAGCTCTCCTGGAGGACTATGCTTCGGTATATCACCTGGATTCCAGAATCTCTCCTTAGGTTTGCATACTCAGAAATCTGACTCTGTTACCATCTAAGAACAAGTCAGTTTCTCAGGACCAAACTGCCATTAACCAAGCTCACAAGACTGATGTGTGAAATCAGAATGGGGATGGGTTCATCTACATGGAGAACTATCACTGCCTTTTAAAAGAAATTTTTATTAGAGTATAGTTACTTTATGATGTTGTGTTAGTTTCTACCATACAGGAAAGTGAATCAGCTATATATATATATATATATATATACACATATCCCCTCTTTTCTTGACTTCCTTCCCATTTAGGTCACCACAGAGCACTGAGTAGAGCTCCCTGTGCTGTACAGTAGGTTCTCATTAGTTATCTATTTTATACATAGTATCAATAGTGTATATATGTCAATCCCAATCTTCCAATTCATCCTACCCACCCCCTTTCCCCCTTGGTATCCATGTGTTTGTTCTCTATGTCTGTGCTTCTATTTCTGCTTTGTAAATAGGATCATATATCACTGCTTAAGAAGACCAAAATAGCAAGTTCTTACATGAGTGTATCCTCTCTGTTGAAAAAGGAAAAAGTCAAGTTATAATGTAAAGATAGCTTTGTGAGAACAGAAGGAGAGCAAAGGAAGTTAATAATATCATTCAAATACTTAATGGCATCTAACTAGATAACCTAATTCATCTTGCTTCAAAATATGGTAACACCTGGCCAGAGCAACCTCTTTATGAATGGAAAATGCTGATATTTGCTCCTTATTCTTTGTTTCCATGGCTGGTAATAGCCCATTCTCAAAGATACATTTTTTATTTTTAAAATTTAATAAATTTAATATGGTTGCAGTTATATTTTGCTGTACTGAGAGCTATTCTATCCTCTTCTTGGACGATGTGTCAACAGAACCCTCGGGTACTTACATAAATAAATAATGGAACAGATTATATCCTCCATTTAACCCTACATGTTGGAAAGTTGTGTGTGTGTGTGTATATATATATATATATATATATATATATATATATATATATATATACATACACCAAAGACATAGTATTCCAGAACTAGAATAACAATGATCTTATCCCCTAAAGCTGGCCTTCCCCCTATATTTTCCTATTTCAGTGAATGACATCATTACTGATCTAGTCACCCATTTCAAGGATACAGGGATCACCTTTTATTTCTACCTCATCTCATGCCCCACAAACATCGAGTGTATCATTATACACTATCATTTTGCCTCACAAATAGCATTTCAATTCCATTCACTGTCTTCTATCTCAACAGACATCTTTCTTGTCCAATTTATCACCATCTCTCCTCTAAACTACAGAAATAGTTTCTTAACTGGCTTCTGCATGTTAACTGTTATCCCCATTCAAACCATGAGTTATTTCCAAATATTAGCCTGATGCTTATGTTCACGTCATTAACATCCTTTGATTGATTTTACTGTTTTTAGAGTGAAGAGGGAAGTCCTTACTTTGACAGTTAAGATGAAGTATCATTACTTAGTTGTTGTTTGTTAAGAATCTGAAATGTGCCTAGGACAGTGAAAGTGAATATTTATGATTGTTCAATAAACATTAAAATCTGCCTCAGTGATATACATCCTGAAAACAGGATCTGTACAGCTACACTGATGAAGTACTTAGTTTTACATAATGGAATCCAAAATGACTTCAAAGAAAAGTTGGCATAGGAAGAATAAGAATTTTGTTATGAAAAGCAATTGGATAGGACATTTTAGTCTAAGAAGGGCAACATGGTCAAAAGTACAGTTAGCATTGTTAAGTGTTTTGTTTGGACTAGGAGGGATCAAAATTGGACATGACACCAGAAGAGTCACATTTGTAGGGTTCCTATCCCAAACATTTCCATGCTTGTCACCAAAGCACTCTTCTCTGAAGCAAATTCTTTTTGCTGCTTTGTAATGATATAACAAAATTCCTCTGTAGTTGTCAATTTCAATCCCAGAAGAATGGGCAAAATAAAAAGACTTTATTTCATTCTTTTACTTGGAGGACACATCAAGAGGCTTCCCAGGGAAATTAAAATCAATTCTAAGCTTCTAATTTGTATATTCTCACGTAAGAGCATCTGTAACAAACGTTGTAGTACCATTAAAGTAGATAAAATTACTTGAGTAAATAATTAAGACAATGTCAAAGCGACAACTAAATATTTCTGGTAGTGGCAAGAACTATCCTATAGTCTAAAAGCATATGTGCTACATTATGTACTTTATTTCTCATCTATGTCAATGAAGCTATACCTCAAGAGAAAAATAACTAATTCCTGTGAAGTTTGAGAGTGTGTTTGAGACACTGAAATTTCACTGTTTCCAGCACCATCCATATTTCTAGAAAAAATTATTTGAAAAAGATGTTCAGTGTTATTCAGATTCTTTTTATTCTTAAAAGTTAAGGCTTGTCTTTCCTAAACAGATACAATGAAGATTAGAATTACTTAAAAGACTGGAGATACCCCCTGTCAAATGAACCATTGATGTTTCCAAAATTAAAAGTCTGGAGATAATGAAAATTTAAAATAAAGTCACTGGACCTGTTATTTTAAAACACTAGCCATGAGCACCTTTATCAAAGATATACTGTCCGTCAGTTGCATCTTCTCCAGTGTGTGTTGTATATGTGTTGTATGTGTGTGTGTATGTGTATGTGTGTGTGTGTGTGTGTGTTTGGAAGTGCTTTATAAGGAACTGAGGTATTATTTCAGGGCAACAAGAAGTACTGAAGAATCACCACTGATCATTCTACTATCTCAAAATATCTACACAAAATTAGTTGTTTTGTTTTCATTCTTCAAAATTACCATTAATTCTCAATGCTGTTGATATTGTTCCCATAAATATTGTTTATGAACTGAATATGTTTTCCATAATTAGCAAATAATAATCATTAGGCACTGCTTCCATAGTATTCAGAGTTTTTTATATCATTTATCTGAATGACAGGACCATAGATGCCAAGTAAGCTTTTGAAAATTTTTGAAAATTTTCCATGACCATAACATTTTGGAATGATACTAAAAAGTTATTAATATTTGCCACTAATAGGAAGTCATTATTTTTTATAAATGAATCTGAAAATGGAAAATAATTTGTCAACTTTCACATGCTGATCTTAACTTACAAGCATGTATTATTATACTATGAACTTAATTATAATTTGTGAAATTATAATATGGTTCCTATTTCAAAGGCAATCTATTGAACATGAGGGGAGGGGGCGCTTGACAGTTCAAGTGCAGTAGAATAATGTCACTAGGGTCCCTGGTTCAACGTGGGGAATGCTCTTACTGAGCCCAAATCTCACTGGCTCCTTTCTCACTGAGTCCCTCTGTCCCTGGGTTCTCTCTGTAGTTCTACGAACAGTTATGACCCTGTTAAGTTTTGTATTGCAGCTTAAAAATAGGGCTTAACTTATTAGATTGATGACCAACAAATTTAGAATGTCTTTAGATACGTTTTTTTGTCTTGGACATTAAGGATGAGAAAGATTATTTTTAATGCCTCTTAGTATCTGATTCTGTTTATATATTTGTATCGATTGGCTAATATCATGATGAGTTTATAGATACCATCCATATCAATAATAGCTAAGGCTTCTATTTCATCATTTCCTCAATTTAGGCTTAAACATTTCAACATAGATCTTACAAACAAGCTTTAGGGTACAACATAGATATTTAAAATTCACACCTATCAAAGTATTTTTACATACCAAACCTTAAGGGAACCAAAAATTCCCTTTGTAACTACTGCATTATAACCATATTATGAGGCTAAAAGTAGACCGTCACTTGGTTTTATGCAGCCAAGTGTATTTTTGATGTGCTTTCCTCAAATGCTGTTAACAGTAAGGAAAGTTGTTTATGGTGCAATCCAAAATATTTTTAGGTTACTTAAGTCAATAGGTACCCTGTTGCTTCATGTATCATTTAAGAGAATGTATTGCACTGTGGTTGTACAAAAATTTCAATGACAGGCTATTTGTGAAATTTCTCTATTACTTCAAGAGGGTAAGAGTAGGGGTTCTCCAAATATGCCAGAAAGGTATAGTGCTACTGCACTTTCAAATTAATGAGGTCAGTCCAGTAGTGAATATTCAACTGCATTTCAACATGTTTACAAGAGAAGGCTCTCTGCTAAGTCCTGCCTATAATTTTAGGATACAAAGAAGAAAAATCTATAGTCTCTGCATATACACCATTTTTGGTGTATTAGAGAAGAGAGAGAAACAGATGGTGGAGGTTTGATACTGGCAATGTGATAAGTATTGCTATGATGGGATAAAGTCAGGATGAGAACTCTTCCAGGAAATGGCATCTAATCCAGTCTGAGAGGAACAAGAAAATCTTCCCAGAGGAGATATACTATGCTGACACCTGAAGGGTAGATAAGAGATAATCATGTAATAAGGGCATGAGACAGTCAGAATCTTCCAAAGCAAACAACTAGATTTAAGTTTTCACTCGTGTAATAAAGTAAAGATACAAATACTTGTTTATGTAGTTAAAAAGTCAAAGACTAAGCATAAGAATGATTCGGCTGTCTTCTTACAGAGTCATCTTTCTGTAACGCTAGACAAGATTTAAAATGTTATGGATGCGAAGTGGAGAAGAAGTAGTGGTGTGAATCCAGAAAGTTGAAGTCTCAGTCTGAGTAAGCATCATTCAGAAAGAGCGCCAATGAGCCAGGTGGAGGCATGCATGTAAGCATCCTATTACTTGTTTTCTTGCCAACTGAAGAAGAATTTGATGATAGTAAACTATTCAACTACTGATCATTCAGTCAGGAAAGAAACTTGTCTGAGTTCTGATGTCCCCTTTTCATGTAGAGATTGTTCCTCAGTGACCCAGGATGTACACATATTCCTCTAATGAGGAGGGAGGAACCCTGGACTTCCATAGAGCTGGCGATAAGATGAAAGGAAAGGATATGTTCTGGATCAAGAGTGTCAACAAGAATAATCGCAGAATCTTGTAGAGTGGGGACAGTAGAAGAATGAGCCAGGGTTTTTGACGGAACTTCTAAGAATCTCTGTGAATGATAGAATTGCACTTCATGTTGATTACAAACTCTGGTTCAGAAATGGAGATAACACATATTTAGCCATGAAACATTGCATGGTTTACCTGGATCAAGTTTCCCATAGGTCCCAAACTGATAAAAGTGTGATCCAATATTTACTCTGTGCTCTGAACAGGGCAAATGAGAGAGAAAAAGAACTGGCATAGCTCCCAGAAGACAGAGTGATTGGGCATACACCGCCTGTCAGAGGGATGTGGTACAAATAACCCAAGGATCAAGAGCATATCACGGGCTTCCCTGGTGGTGCAGTGGTTAAGAACCTGCCTGCCAATGCAGGGGACACGGGTTCGAGCCCTGGTCCGGGAAGATCCCACATGCCATGGAGCAACTAAGCCCGTGCACCACAACTACTGAGCCTGCACTCTAGAGCCTGCGAGCCACAACTACTGAGCCCACATGCTGCAACTACTGAAGCCCGCACGGCCTAGAGCCTGTGCTCCGCAACAAGAGAAGTCACCGCAATGAGAAGCCTGCACACCGCAACGAAGAGTAGCCCCCGCTCACCACAACTAGAGAAGGCCTGCGCGCAGCAACGAAGACCCAATACAACCAAATATAACTAATAAATTAATTAATTAAAAAAAAAAAAGAGCATATCACAAGTACATCTCAGAGCAGTGGGAGTGTATGTGAGTCAAAGCAGAAGCCTGGTCAACAATTGAGGTGCGAGATCTAGGACAAGATAGAAAGGTTAATACCATGTCTACACGTGTGGTAAAGAAAAACGAAGATTTAGAGTTAAATTAGTGTACCACTTTACTGAGTATCTCCAGTATGCACTGGAGATAATGAGTTTGTATTCCAACAGCAGAACGTCACACAGTTGGACTACTCAGCATGTAGGTGTTTGGCCCATTTGGCGTAGTAAAAAGACAAGAGAGCAAAGGAGCTGGTAAAGTTGAATGAAGTTGTAAGTGAATGAGGTCTTCACTCCATAGGGAGGGAGCACAATAAGAAGGGAAACTATTAAATCAAGGGATCGAACATCTTGGGAAGATGGAAACGTGAAGGGAAAAACTCATTGAGGTAGAAAGAGAAGACACTGAACTGTACCTGTTCAACTTAGATTTTCTGAAAACAAATTCTTTACTCCAACAAAAACTCAATGCTGCATATATTTGCATTCACTCAGAATGCTGGTTGTAACAGAAGGCATAAAAAGATGTAGAGAGACAGATTTCCATTGTTCAATTTTAAGCGAATGGTGACATACCTAGCCTTTGTTCCAGAAAAATCGTGTTAGTATTATCTTTAACTTTTTGTAAATCTCTGGTCAGGGTTGCAGACTTCTTTTAACTCATAAGCTCTACTGGTTTCTTGAATGCAAGTTTACCTGTATAGACCAGGGGCCAGTGGCCAGTAGTTTGTAGTTTCCAATTCATATTAAAATTGCCTACTGGTAAATAGGAGACAACAGTTAATAGTTTACAGGTATTATAAATGTACATTTTAATAATAATGCCCTTTATTTGGTTTTCTCTTTCTCATGTCTCACTGTCCTTTTTCCAAGTAAATGGCATTGTCAAAAGAAGACTGTCCACATTGTCAATAATTTTCAAAATGCATTTCAAAATTCCTTGGGGAAAGAAATTGAAGATTTTTTTAAATTAAAGTTTCACTTAAAATATCAAATAATTTTTCAATCAGTGTGCTCAATATCTTTACTTCTGAAGGACTAAGTATGTGCTGAAAGACCTCAAATATTTTAGGAAGCATTTTCCTTGCAAAATTAGCTCTGGCTAAACAAGAGGCTTTTTTCCCCTTAAATTCAGATTTTTATATTGCCAGTTTGGGAAAAAAAAATATAAGTTTTCTATTCTATTTATAAGGACATTTTCACTTCCAGAAAAAATAAAGTCAAATTTGCTATTTTTGGTTAGATATTGTTTCCCTTCCTTTTGCCACTGAGGAAAGAAATGTTATTTGCATGGATAACATTAGACTCATGTCTCAATAAACCACTTGTAAAATTATTAAAAGGTGAACTTTCTTTAGTATCAATAGAAAGAAAAAAGTGTCACGAAAAACCTAAAATTGGCAAACCCACATATCATAAACATTAAAATGTCCGTTACATTTAGAAAAATCACTCAACTTTCCATATCACATATATTTTTGAGTGGCTAGATTATTTTAAAATCATCTGACAACTGTAGAGAGAGAACTGGGGTGTCACATCAGTGGCCAGCAATTGGTGCAGCATATTGAAAGAACTAGTACTTTCCATAGAGACAGACTGGCAAAGAAACCGCAGTTAAGAAATATAGTTTAGAGAAAGTGGATAAGCAAAACCAAAGCTCAGTTTTTTGAGTCTTGAAGCAAGAATTGGGCATCTCTCAGCAGGCCTTATAATGTATGTAAGAAAAATAAAGGAGACTAGGATACAAAGTGGATAGAAACTTTTCTCTTAAGTACCCTGTTAAGTATTATCATTCCCCTTAGTGAATTGGAACTGGGCTCCATGCCTTATGCATCAGGGTTAGTTATATAAAAGTACATACAGTAATACATGTAGAGGTCTTTAGTGACTGTATGAGTTCGACATCCTCAACAAGATCTTGACGACAAGGGTTCATTCTAAGGCAAGACAGAGAGAAAAAGATTTGGGGGATGGAGGGGGAGAGAGATGCGACTAACAAGTAATGCTTATGTGTATTTACTGTGTCAGAATATTACTAAACACTTTAGAGAATTTACCATTTGATTTCCATAACAAGATGAGGAAGGTACTATTTTTTTTTTTAATACAGAGTTTTTTGTTTTGTTTTGTTTTAATAGATGCTTTTTTAAAAATAATTTATTTATTTATTTATGGCTGTGTTGGGTCTTCGTTTCTGTGCGAGGGCTTTCTCTAGTTGTGGTGAGCGGGGGCCACTCTACATCGCGGTGCGCGGGCCTCTCACTATCGCTGCCTCTCTTGTTGCGGAGCACAGGCTCCAGACGCGCAGGCTCAGTAGTTGTGGCTCACGGGCCCAGTTGCTCCGCGGCACGTGGGATCTTCCCAGACCAGGGCCCGAACCCGTGTCCCCTGCATTGGCAGGCGGATTCTCAACCACTGCGCCACCAGGGAAGCCCGGAAGGTACTATTATTAGCCTTTTGTCATGGCTGGAACTGAGGCACCGTGTGGTTGAGTAACTTGCCGAGGTCACACAGATGCGGGCCCAGTGCCCAATGCAGGCATTCTAGACCCACAGTTTATTCACTTAAACATTCTTCTGTTGGGCCCATGTTAAAATGATACAGGTAGAAATACAAGCATAATTATAAGTGAAGTGAGGCCCAATATCCAATTGAAATAGACATAGAGCTTTTAGACTCCATGGCATGATTTTCTGAAATAAAATTCGGCTGCCCAGAGTAGAATAAACACACAAAGCATTTACCACTTGGAGAATTTTTTTCTAAATCGAGCCTTGCTTTTGAGTAGGTATGATACAGAGATTAAGTACCTAAAATAAAGTAAACCATTTTGTATGGAAAAGAATTTTTAATATTTGGTGTGAGGGACCTTAAGAAAATCAAAAGGGATATTTATGATATGTACATAATTTTTTAATAGAAGTTTTCCTAAAGCAATACTGTAAGGTTATAGAGGCAATTAATAAAACACTGAATATGAGAACAACCAAGAGTTTTCTTTCAAGGAATGAAAATGAGTAACTAGAACATTCAGATCAGGCAGAAACAAAGTTTCAGCACCTTAGATAGAAGATCATTAAGTGAGTCATCTGAGAATAAGGCATTGGTAATGAACTTGAGGAGGTGAACAATGCCTTGGCATTTTCATGGTATTCAGCACCAAGAAAATATCACTAAACAAGAAATGAGTATTGTACTGATTATATCTAGACAATAACATAAGAAAGATAATGTCATTTGAAGCACAAAGCAGAGTAAAATTAAAGAATGTCTGCCTAAAATTGACAGAGGAATGACTTCTAAATGAATGGAGTTTACATACTTTTTTACTGATGACATGTAGTAATGTAGAGTCATTATAACATCATCTCTATAAATACTTGAACTGGATGAGAATATTGGGGAATGACATAAACTATCACTCACATGCATTTGAAAACATTTTTTTTTCCAGTAAGCAGACATCATACACACAGCAGTTGATAAATACTGGACTAATAAAAATAGTGTGGTTAAAGAGATTTTACCCCCAGAAAATAACCCCTTTAGGGACGTCACAAGGCAACTGATTTTTCAACACATTACATAAAGGGCAATTCTGTTTTGCAAAGGAGTAACCATCAGGCATCTATCATTCTATTTTTATTATTTATGTCTTCCTCCACTGCTCACCTGTAATCTGTGCTTCTCTGAAAATCTTATATTTTTATACCTTAAACACCACAAAGCACTCTGAATATTGACTACTCCCTTGAGTTTAATATATTTTATGTAGTTTATTATGTAATAGAACTCTATGCAAAGCTACTTTGAAATTAGAAAGGAAAAAATACCATGCATATATAATGGACTGAATTTTCCAGTGGTCTGTATTTCCACTCAGTTGTATAAAATCTCTGTCTTCTAACATCTTTCATATAGCTTGCAATGTAGAAAGGTTTGTAGTGGATAAGTTTATAGCAGATAGGTAAAGGATCATTTTCAACCTTTGTGGGAATAGCCAAATTTTCTTTCACAGAATCTATCTTTAATATCTGCTACACATTTTTTCCTTTTTTTTTTTTTAACTTTAAAATACACCACACCTAATAGAGTATTTATTGCCCAAATATCTGTTCCCTCTTGGAATTCCTTTCTATATCAATGACATCATTCTGATCCAACATCTTCTTTTACATCCTTTCTCCACTTAATTAATTTGTAAGTCACATCTGTATTTCAGAGATACCTCTCAAATCACAGTCTAATGCCCACAGCCCTCAGCGTTGCCTTTGCTAAGGCACTCATCATGTCTCAAGTGTGAATAACTCTACCTGCCATCCCCTTTCTCTACCACTCTCATTTAATTGTTTATATTGTTCCTTGGCCACAGTTCTTGGTTACAGAAATAGAGATCCACTCTAACTAGTTAAAGAAGAAAGGGGTTTATTACTCTGTACACACAACTCATAGAATCTTTAATGGGACTGAAAACAAGAGACAGTGCTGAGCTTCCGTGAAGATTTCCGAAAACTCCACCACAGAACTGGGCTATCAAATGAACAATGTTAGCATGATCATGACAGTAATCACCCCAGAGTCATACTGCCTGGGATCTAAGACAACAACATGCTCTGTCTCTCTCCATAACGATTCAATTTGGCACAACCTCCCATTAGCACACTGATTACAGAATCTTAAATTCCACCTGGAACTTTTGCAATGGAGTCTGGAAAATGCACTTTTTAGTTTTCTAGCCAAGAGAGTACAAGGAAGGGTCCTAGACTGAGCATTACGCAAATGAATTTACAACATCCATCACGTATTGCAAACAAATTATATTTATAAAAACCTAATCTCATCATGAAACGACCATTCTTCCACCAAAATGTTTTAACTAACCACTGTCTAAAGGCTAAAATTCAAACATATTAATATTTCTTTACATACCCATTTATGTATGCTCAAAAACTTGCTTTAGAGTCCAATTCAGAGCTTAGTCTTCTAGGCTCTTATTCTAAGAAATACAATATAGATCGTTGCTATTAAAGAATTTAAGCCATAGGTAGGGTACTATGTAAAGTACATAATAAGCAAAGTGAGCTGGGGTGATACAATAGTGTTGAAAAAAATGTCCCATGAAACCTGAAAAGACTAATGTGAGCTTAAGAAAGGGAGAGGTGAGGAAACTTCAAAGAGCATGTAGTATTTCAGCAAGTTTTTGAACCACAGAAATGTCCTGGTCTGGTGGCCATGTAACTGTGGTGAAGAGAAACAAAGAAAAGTAGAATTTATAGACTTGTATGAAGATATGAGAATACAGAGTACATAAGAAAATGAAAAAGGTAGAGAACGTAAGTTTTTAGGAATGACTAAAAATTTGGTTTTATATGTTGACATGATGAGGCAATAAGCAGATGAAGAAAATTTCTCACTGGCCCTACCAAAGGGTTTTAATTGTGTCCTATAAGTGATTGAGAGCCTCTGAAGGAGTTTGAACAAAGAGGTGAATTTAAGTTTTTCCTGTTGGTATGATGGGGCATAGACTGAAAAAATGGCAAGGCTAAAGCCATGTAGAACCCTTAGAAACAATTAGTCTAGGATCAGATTCAAATTCAGACAGTGGTTTTGAGTACTGATAGGAGCCAATGCTTTGTAAACAAATGACGATGTATTAACATCATGACTCAACTTGGATGACCTTCAATATTGTGGCTTATTCACTAATAATTTCCTCTATCCCACTCCAGTGATTCTAAACTAGTCACCTTTCTCAGGCCACATCTTTTGCTCCACGCCTTTGTACATTCTTTTTCTCTCTGCCTGGGATAGCCTGTCACTCCTCTCTGCTCAGTTTTGTATCTAACAAGATCCAGCTCAAAAGGGCTTTGCTTTTGTAAATCTCCCTTCACACTCTGAGACAGTGATGGACATTCCTTCTTCCCTGCATGAAGAATTCTTCCATCTTTCCTGAATAAATGTACAGATTTTATTATACTGTGTTTGTGGTCTACATTCCTACTTGGCAATGTCTAAGAGATATAGACTATGTCGTAACTTGTAGAATGTAACAGATTTGAGAAATGTAGACAATTCATATAAATTAAGGTAAAGTGTATAAATTTTTCTAGGATACAAAGGGAAGCCTAAGAAAAACACCAAGGTGATTAACAGTGTGAGAATGTTTCCAACATCTCCATTCTTTTTTTATACTTAATTGGTCATGTTTCCATTTAGGGACTGTTGATATAAACACATAAAATAAATTCATATATTTTCAAACTAGTGGGTGTAAAAATGACCACAGTTTAATCATTTGTTAATTAGCAAAGGCAAATCAGCATTTTATTTCAGTCTTTGACCAAACCTGACCAGTTTGTGTTTCCTAAATTTGATTTTTCTTTTCAACAAAATAATGCCTAGTGAAGTTGCAGGTTATTTTTAACTACTATAATTTCCTCTTAATCAGTTTTCTTGTCCTAGACCTCATTTTCCTTTAATCAGTTCAGACATTCCCCATTGTTAGTACCAATTCAAAATTATAAAGTTTAAGCCTGTTTTCTAAGGTAGCCACTTAGCAAATTCTTTTATACCACAACTTTCTCCATATACCCCCTCCATTACTATCTATTTATCACTTGGTCCCTTTTCCAAAGTAATAACTTCTGCTAGGAAATATGTTCTATTAAATATCCACCAACTACCATATCCAATACAAGTCTTATTTTTGAATCATTTCCTTCATAAAAGGACATCAAAGAATATTCTAAAATAATGCTGATTTTTCTATTCTATAGTTTTACACAAATTAAATGTACTTATGCACCACTCCTTCTTAAGTAATTTAATATTTTTGGTTCACGTTGGTAACCTGACCTAGGATCATTCTTAGAAAAATATTATATGAGCGTGTTGCCTTCCTGTAACAGGAAAACATATTGAAGAAGCTTCTTGTATGGAAATATGTGAGGTGAGGATCTGTGGCCTGGCAGATCTGATCTTTGGTGAAATCATGACTTTACAAATTCGTTGGTCCGTGACCACTGACAAATTACTAACAGTCTCTCAGCTTTAGTTTTCTCAAATGTGAAAAATAAAGTGATAGTATCTTTCTCATGGAATTTCTGTGAAGTTTTGAAATAATGTAAGTACTAGGCCTAGAAACTGTTGTCAGCAAATATTTATTGAACATAAAGCCTATCCAATAATATACATTATTTACAACTATATGTCTATAAGCATAGCAATTCTAGCTTTCCATCCGGTAGCAAAATATAAATGTCTTTGTTTTGTAGCTTGGAACTTTTCTCATAACAGCCATGTTTAGGTAAAAATCAAACACATGTTTGAACACTTTTCTCAGCAGTGAATACCAGGTCAACATTGAAAATAAAAGGAAAGTTCTAGCTAAAAAAAAACAGCTTTACATAATAGAATTTGGACCTTAAGAATCAACAAAACAATATTTTCTCTAATGAAAATAATGCTAATTATCAAGTTGCTTTTATAAATGAATGAATCTATACACTTTTTATGTATGCTTAGATCATGTGTTTAAATATGAAAATAACTCCCTGATATTCACTTAGTAGACTTTTAAAGTTAATATATAATATAGCATGAGAAATAAGTTTCATTAAACTACACTATACATACATACATAATCTGCTAATTTTTATCCATTTTGATAAATGGTTGAATGTTTAAAATATATGTTAATGAAAAACAAGTTCAGTGGGAAATGTGGGGAAGAAATTTAGCATTTATTGAGAACTTTTACACATCACAGCTGGTGTTGGATGACTTGGATGATTCTACCGACATTATAATTAATCGGATCTTCAAGCACTGCTGAAGCAGATACCACTTCCTCCATTTTATGCAGGAGGAAGGAAGCTCTGTGAGGTGAGGAAATTTATTTCTGGCAATGTGGTGTAGTAAGTGGTGAGGCTGAGACCTGACCTTGGCTGCTGGACTACATCACACAACTCAATTTCCCTCTCACTGGAAGTTTGACTTCACTTTTATGATTTAAAATGTTACTTCTAATTTTCATGTTAGGGTCTTGAAAGAAAAGTCAGTGGACCAGTCTGACTTAAGATAGGGTTGCTAAGCATCAGGAAATATGTAAATTAATATAATTGAATTTGCTTTCTTCTTCTGGGGATGGTTGGATTAATATTGGTGGTCTTAGAAAATGTACACTAAATTTTGTCAAATATTTGCATAAATAATGGACATCTACTTCAAATGTTACAATTACTAGTTAACATTGCTTAGTCTACTTAGAAGTATTTTGAGATGCTGTAATAAAGAAACAGTCTCATTTCTTTAATGCGTTAATTTTATACATACAAATCGTATATATATACACACATATATGTAATCTGTTTAATAAGCATAGTGAAAACTTTCTGAATTGTCATAACATTATCAACATAATACCAATAAATTAAGAGGGTAATATATATGTCTTTTGTTTCTGGAGAATAATTCCTTCAACTCTATTATTGAAAGACTATTTAGCTTTTTCTCCAGAAACATTATATAGAACATAGAAGATTAAAATTAACAAAGGTAAGATAGACATTCCATGAACCCTTTCTACTATTTTCTAATTTGAGATCATAGAATGCATATGTATGTAACTCAGAAAGTAGTTTTACTATTGACTTAGCAAAGCATAAATCTACAACTTTGAGTAATTTGAAATGATCCTACATGTTTACATTTAGAGAATCTGAATGGTCAGGTGAATGTTCAGTCAAGAGCAAACAATAGTTCTCCTATAGCTGAGAGTGAGTTCTAAACTGCTAAATGAGGGATCCTTTTGGCCTTCAATAATGGAATAAATTAATCAGTTTAAATATAAGTGAAGAGCTCCTACTTTCCTGTAACACCCCTTTCAAAAAATCATCTTCTGGACCCAAATAATAATCATTTGTTTTATTCACATGTTACACTAATTTATGTGGTTTATAGATTATACACTGAAATTCCAAACCTCTCATCAATAACTTTTAAACACCTTAACTATCACTAATAGTGTAGGTTGTCTAAGGGGAAAAAATTGTGGTATAAACAATATGTTGTATCAATGCCTATTAGTACCCTTCATGGGAGGTGATTGTTGCAGAGCCCAAAGAGAATCTTAACCGTCGGAGGCAGATAAACGCCTGCGGAAGAGCCTACCCTTAAAAGAAACAGGGTCAGAAATGCTATACCATGTCTTATTATGAATTGGATAGCTGTACATTTTTATAATGCCACTAATTAATCTCTTTCCTTTGTAACATTCTCATTAGACCATATGAGATGCTTGGCCATCCTGCCAGAAATGTTCCTATATCTACAGGTCTTGTTTTTCATGAAAGTTATGTTCAAATTTCAAAGATTACAGCAAAATTACTGAAGTTCTGCTTTGATGCTTACTTAAAACAAGAATGTTCCACATGGTTGTGAGATTATCAGTGCTAATTATTTATTGAAAAATGATTAATGGCTAACTTTTACAATTACTTTTCTATGAAACAGAATGTGAATTTTACAGTTTATTATCTGGAGAGTTCAAGAAAAATATGTTTTCTAATTGTATTATTTTCAAACCATGAAAGAACATAGCTGTATTAGTTTCTATTGCTAGGTAACAAGTTACCACAAACTTAGGGCTATAAAACAACACAGTTATATAGGTAAAGAAGCAAATTCATGGCCTGACAGTTCTCTGCTCACAGCACCACAAGACTGAAATCAAGGTGTCTGATGGTCTAAGTCCACACCTGGAGCCCCTGGGGAAAAAACTGCTCCCAAGCTCATCCTGGTTGTTGTCATAATTTAATTCTGTATAGTTAGGGGATTGAGGTCTCCTTTCCCTTGATGCTGGCCAGCTGGGGGTCACTTCACATTCCTAGAAGCTGCCCACATGTTTTGCCACATGGCTCTCTCCATCTTCAAGACGATAATGGCACGTTGAATCCTTCTCTTGCTTCAAATCTATGAGTTTCTCTTCTGTTCCCAGCTGAAGAAAACTCTTTACTTTTAAAGGGCTTATGTAATTAGGTCAGGTCCACCTGGATTACCTCTCCATCTTACCATGTTAAGGTCAACTATGCCTTGTAACATAACCAGATCACAGGAGTATAAAATCCATCATCTTCATAGTCCCGGGTATTACACAGCAGTAAGGGCAACACAGGGATGGAAACCTTACTTCTGAGAATGAGTCATAGAGCTTCTCAAATTCCACAGATTCTCAAAAATGATGCTTTATAATGATCCCTTCTTAAAGATAAATCACTAGTGTGAGTCATTCATAAAATGTATCAGATTTGAAACTCTGAAAATTCCAAATGGAGATAATGCATATGTATTCTACTTACATCTTTAAGGGAGTTTTTAATCACTGTGCAAAAGCAGCACATAATTTAAAAAATAAAATAAAAACCAAAACCAAAAAAGTGCACATTTGTCCTTTTAACACTTTTTAAACACACTTTTAACTGAGTGTTTGAATGAAATTAAAACAAACAAAAAAACGAATAACATTTTCTATTTTTTCCTCTCTGGTAGATTTTTTTTTTTTGGTAAGAGTATACGTGGTTCTATAAATACATAAGGATACGTTTTTAAAAACATTTTCCCTTTTGCTTTTTTATTTAAAAACTCCATTTATTCCCTGACTTTATAAGCCCTTACCCTAATAGGGAGTGTGATGATGGGTCCAAGTCTCTTCCAGTCTAACAGGAGGCTCCAGACAAAGACTGGCCACTAAAGAAGTCCTGTGTTGGGTAGAAATGTCTAGACTCCTTTATCGCTCCCTTACTGTGTCATTGGCTGAGGGCCACCCAAGAAGGGTATGACTTTAGCTCAAAAGAGGAGGCAGACCTTTAGTTTCTAATAGCTGGAGGCTGTCAGCTAATCCCGCTCCTTGACAAGAATTCTGAGAGGACAACTCAGTATTATGTGCCATACTCATAGAACAAAGAATCTAACTTCCATGTACGGTGTTTACCCTAAGGCTATCTTCATCAAAGCATGTGGACAGAAATGTTATGAGATCTGTCAAAACAGTGACATAATCATAAGATACATACATCTGACTGCTATAGATTTTTTTCTGGTATCACCAATAAATATTTTCTTCAGGATCAAGAGAAAATCAATGCTGTAGTATATAAAAGATAAGCTGGTATAATTGGCCATGTTACATTGTGAGGAAAGTGGGAAGTAGTCCTGGATCAATGGGAAAAAAAAAAAGGTTGCGTTACACTGTACAAATATGTACTTAATGGATATCGGTTAAGGCTACAAGGAATTCAGACATACTGGGATATTACTGGTCAATAGAAGAGGTGGAGATAATTTTTCACATCCCAGTGAAAAATAATAATTAGGAACATTAGGAATAGAAGGTGGACTCTATAAAGTGTTCTAGAAAACCTGAACGCCAAGCAGCTTATACCTACACAGACACATGGAGAAGTAAAGTTATAAGAAGGTTGTGCAAACATTGTGAAATGATGCAGCCGACGTGTATAACCATGTTCGCTCTGGCAGAAGGAATTTTGCTAGCAGTGGGAAGAACTATTTGAATGGAAAATTTCACAACTGACGTTGGGTGCCTCCATCTCAATACAGAGGACATGAGTGCCTATGTACATTTCCTTTAATTACTCTAAGATTCGCAGAAGCTCAAGAGAGTTATGAAGGAACCTCAACTAAATCATTATTGCTAGCTGTGTTTAAACTGCCTGAGTTTGCTCAAAGAAAATTTATAGATGAAATAGGTCTGGAATTCTATAAGCTGCTCTGATCTTAATTCATTCTGGTTTATGTTGGACTTAATCTTATCTATAAAAGAAAGTTTGCTACAGTGGAATTGATAATGACCAGAAAGACCCAGGATTACTTAACTTATAACAGGAAGAAGAGAAGGATTTGGAAAACTAATGGTTTAAACTGTTTGTGTATTTAACAAGCTTTAGAAGGGGCTCTTTCATCACAGATTTCTAGGTATGGTATCAGATATAACAGATTGGCAAATCTAAAGTGGCAGGTAACAAAGAGGTAAGAATGCCCCAGTGACCTCATGCAATTTCTGAGGGCACTAGGCACTTGGCTAACTACCTCACTCACACCTAATCAAATGAGACCTCAGTTTCATCCCTGCTGATCTCTTTGCTCTGGTTTCTATTTTCTTTCATTGGGAAGTCAGGCAGTGACACTGGTTGTGGAGGGAATCCAAGATACTCATGCATAAACTACTCTGCTTTTCAAAATCAAAACAAAACAATGACAAAACCCGAGAGCAACAAGTCTCGAGAATCTTTATTTGACATTTATTTGATGTTTGTAGAGAAATAAGATTAGGATAATTATTTAAGGCAGGAAATATTTCAGATTCCACAATTCACAACTATCTTTGCACAGAAGCAATTGACAGTGAAAGATGAGCTGGGGAAGGATATTTTTAGAGACTATAGAAGAGAGATGGAGTGAATTCATTTCCCACCAATACATTAGACAGGTAGGGCTCATCTACTGCAAAGCAAATAGAATGTTCAACATCTGGGATAAGGAAAGATGACATGTGGGGAGTGTGGGTGGCTGATATTGAGAGTCGGAAAGAAAGACAGGGCAAGGCCAACCTATCAATCCACACAATGGAAGTCATTTTCCCAAGTGCTAAACTGGGAATATGAGCCCTCCCCACTTCCCCTTGCCTTTTTTTTTTTTTTCTTTTTTAAAGAAGATTGTCACTTCTGGATCCTTAAGGAAAGGAAATGTGAATGCAGTACCTCATAAAACCTAATAAATCAAAATGGGTTTAGACATACACGTAAAAACAAAGGTAGGAGGAAAGAAGAACCCGGTGAATGATCCAGACAAGAGGTTCTACTGTATTTTTAGCAAGAATGGACAAGATAGATTTTACTGAGAAGGCAGGGATAAAACTAGCCTTAAAGAGAGGATAGGGAATTCTGGCAAGCAGAGGTCCAAGGAATAGTGATGTGGTGAGCAGAATAATGGCCTCCCGAAAATGTCCACGTCCGAATCTCCCAGTTAATAAATCTCATGTTCCTGTTTTGTGTTATGTTTGCGTACATATGTAGTTGCTTACCACCACACCGGCCCAGACAGGTGCAAACTGTGGATAATAAACTCTCCAAACTTTGATTCCTTATCTACAAGTTTCCAAGTCAATATTTGAACCTAGGTGTGTGTGTGTGACGCCAATGTTATCACTTTGCTGCCTTATTGCCTTTAACTGAATTTTCTAGGCCCTGTATTAGATATTTGAATGATCTGGATCATTCAGTGCTATACAATTTCCAGCTACACATGGTTCATCAGCTGTCAGAGGCCAAGCGTGCCCCTTAAGGGAATTACACTCTTAAAGTTGACAATCTACTTTGATATACAAGATTTCAGTGAAATCCTTCTCTGAATTTCCTTTCTCTGAAAAGCGGTTTCTCTCATTTTGCCAGAATCTTAACTTCCATCTTCCAAAAGGTAAAAAAAAAAAAAAAAAAAAAAGATATAACACCTTTATCTTATGAGTAGAAGAGAAATACATTAGTTTGCCCAGGTCATATAACACATTAGTGGTAAATCTGTAAAAGAGCCAGGGTTCCCTAAATCATCCTTTGGTTGTCTCTTAATTTTGTGGTATCAGTATGCTAAGATGTACTAAATAAAGTTAGACTTCTGGAAAGTACCAAGGTTGAGAGGTAGGAAGGGAAAAGGAACACAAATGACATTTTCCCTTGATATTTTCCTTGCACAGGACCTTGGACAAGAAACCTGTCACCTTTCCTCAGCTCCAAAGCAGCCTTCATTTTACATTCAACGCATGTTCAGTAACAGGTTCAGAAAGAGGAAGCGATTAATGATACTTATGTCCGTGACAAGACTCTGCATCTGTCTCTTTTTTAAAAAGTGTTTCCTCCTCTACAGAGTGATGAGGTTAAGCTAGGTGATCTCTAAAACCTTGTCACCTAAAATATCTTTGTACTGTGGCCCACAACTCTCAGAAAATATTGAAACGTCTGAAAGACACGTGTGTTTCTGATCAAACAGACTGGGGCATAACCACTGTGTCTAGCTGTACCAAAATATCCAGTCTGCTGCAAGACGGATTTGGGAGAATCAAATGAGTTAGAATGAATGGCTCACCGAGAAGAAAGCTGACTGAAATCCAAAGTCTCAGTGTTTCACTCTTTGGAATGAAATGATCTCAACACTTCTATTCAAGAGTTGTTTATGCCTAATGTGCCTTATAGTGTTCTTTTATCCTGTTCAATTTGAAAATTAAAACCCTCATTTTAGAATGGTGGAACAAAATTTCAAAAGTCAGAAAAAAACAAACAAAACTCTTCTTTGCAATATGACGGTTTCCACTGGCAATCAGATTCTTTATATTTTGCCGTGTAAATGAGTATTTTAGTTCCCATAAAGACTAACCGATCCCATTAATGTCAATAATGCTTGTACAACTGAAGTGTAGTCATCCTTGGTTTGCAGACATGACTTTCTATGAACGTATGTCTATTATTGGCTATGTAATTCTGAGCTCTTCATGGTGATTAGATGTCATGCTAGTGAAAATGTAAACATAAATGCAGTGTAAATTTTTACGTATATTTATTTAAAAATCCTCTGATCTCAGAGTGGCACAACATAAAGGAAAATAAACCTCATACAAGAATAACACAATTCTCAGAAATTACATGAAATTGAAAAGGACTTACAATAAAACAGATGGCTGCAGAAGCAGCTGTGTGGTATCATTTCTGAAGTGTGTTAGACACATATGTGGATGGGAATGTGGAGCGTGTAGGGGAAAGAATTGTGACTGTACGTGAAAAAAAGAAAATGATGGAGTTTTGGATTTTCTACCATGAGATTAAAATATGAGGGTCAGAGATTTATTTACCTTCAAGTACCTTCCTAACTACAAAAAAAGGGGAGCTATTGCCCCTATAAAAACAACTTTTAAAATGCACTGTAATGTCTTTCCTTCTTCTACTTATTTGAAAGCAGTGTATTGTCCAGATTATTTTGGAGTCATGGTTTGTGATAGATAATCTTATGTTTCAATTTGACTGATCCATGGTGCCCTGAAATTGACTTAAACATTATTTCCGGATATATCTGTGTGGATGCTCTGTCTGATTATCCTTGAGCTGGGTCATTGGTTTTCTTCTGCCTTCAGACTTGGACTGGAATTAGACCATCAGCTCTCCTGGGTCTGGACTTCTCTGTCGCCATAATCACACGAGCCAATTTCTTATAATGAACTCCTTTACATACCCATGTAATATATATAACATGTATGTAGATGTGTATGTATACATATATATACACATACATATGTATATGTGTATCTGTTGGTTCTTTTTCTCTGGAAGAACCCTAATATATGTTTCAACAGGTGTTCATGTATTCCTCCTCCTTCCAGGGATTTTGTAGTAAATCATGTAAGCCGTATAAGGTTGGTTTGAATGGCCAATGAATATAAGTACACTAATCACTTCCATGTGGAAACTTTAAAATCAGTTACATGATGGGGGCATAACTCCTTTTTTTCTGTCCCAGCCATCAGGTGAGCATATAAGAGCCTCTGCACCTTGGGTTCTACAAGGATGGTCATGAGTAAAAGCCCCTGCCAACTCACCTTAGACACAGGGTTAGTCAACATAAACTTGTGCAGTATTAGCCACTAAGTTTGGGGCATTTATTACCACTTCATAAAGTAGCCTGTGTTGACCGCTACATTCCTAGTATGCTTGGGTCATCTATTATGTGCTGGATTTTTTTTTTATTATTGTTTCTTTTAATAATGCGCCAGGTATTGTATTGTTAGGAACTTTGCAGATATTAGAACACAGTTTTCTTTTTTTTTTTTTTTTTTAAAGCAAATGAGTCTCAGAAATATTAAAACTTACGGAGGGTGATAGGTCAGGGCACCAAACTCAGGTCTGTCTAATGCCCTCATCTGCCCTAATAAATATCTTTTATTGTTTTTGCTCTTTCTCCTGGTTTCATTTTCTAACAGGACAAAGTTCTGTGGTTGAGCATTTTTTTTCTATTTGTCGCGGTTACAGTTATTTTTGGTTGAGGTTTGAAAGACGAAGAGTGTTTCGTAACTTGGCCCTCAAGACGGTGTATTAGAAAGTCACTAAGGCATCTAGCAAAGTCATTCATAGAATCACTATGAATATAGTAGAAACATGTAGGCTAAGAAAGTGCAGAAAGCTAAATGCAACTGTTTACAGAGGGTGTGTCCAAAAGTTGCTGGTCCACAACTTTCTACCTGGTGCAGTACTCCAGCTTTAGTGTCAAACAGCCTGGGGCTGGGAAAAGTGACAGTCTCTCTGTATATCAGCTTTTTTGTTTGCACAATGGAAAATTGTAACTACCTTGTCTATTTGTTGTAAGGATTTAATAAGATAATGTAGGGAAATTATTCAGCCTTGCAGGTAATAAACCATCAATACATTTTAAAATGATAGCTTAGAAAGAACAAAAGAGGAAAGGAGGAGGAAAAAGGTGGAAGAGGAGGAGGAACCAAAGCTCTGTCATTGGAACTGCCTTATTCAAAGCTCTTAAATGACTAGAAAGGACCCTCAAGGTGAGTTGCATTATTTTGGGATGATTCCCAAATATGCACACATGCAATTTTTAAAAAACATTTCTCTAGGTATTCAGCTTAATAAGGATCAAAAGGAGGTGTGGCTCAAAAAAAGAAAAACAAAGCATAACAAAACCAAACAAAAACACGAACTAAATGTATGCAGGTGGAAAGCACTGAAAGCCCCAGAGGCAGGGAAACAAAGGCACTGACATTGGGCTTCTAATAAAACAGCTGAAATACTGTGTCCTGGAAAGTGTGTTGTGTTTGAAAAGAGCTTTGAATCAGAAAGCAAGCAGGCATGTGGTGTTTTGGAATTTGTCATGAAGAAGGAATTAGAGATGTTTAATTTCAAAATACAGAGAAAAGCTTCAAAATGGGTGTGATCTTCCAAAGCATAAAAGGGATCCTGAAGAAAATGTTCCATTTCTACCTCCAATGAACAAAGACATTTAGGGAATGCTGTTTAATGCTTATTCAAAGGGAACATTTCTTCTTCCTTTTTTTTTTTTTTTAATTAATTTATTTATTTATTTTTGGCCGTGTTGGGTCTTCATTTCTGTGCGAGGGCTTTCTCTAGTTGTGGCAAGCGTGGGCCACTCTTCATCGCGGTGCACGGGCCTCTCTATCGCGGCCTCTCTTGTTGCAGAGCACAGGCTCCAGACGCGCAGGCTCAGTAGTTGTGGCTCACGGGCCCAGTTGCTCTGCGGCGTGTGGGATCTTCCCAGACCAGGGCTCGAACCCGTGTCCCCTGCATTGGCAGGCGGATTCTCAATCACTGCACCACAAGGGAAGCCCCCAAAGGGAACATTTCTTAAATGTTGAGTTATCTAAATGGAATCCCAGGAAAGAGTCATCACGAAGTATGTGGCCTCATGGAGTGGTAAATTCCTTGTCAAAGTCAGGGTTAGCAGTTGCCCTTCTGCCCTCTTTTGAGACCAAAAAGAGATCAGTATCCACTGAAACTGGGTAAGTTGATCTCTAAGGATCCTTCAAACTGTGAAATTACTTGATCACCTTTCTATCTATCTCTGTTCAACATTACTCATGGACTCTTCAAGTATCTATACAGCATACTGTTTGCTGTTGGCAAAACATTATGAGCTAGTGTTATATATTCATTATTTCATTTAACTTATAAAAAAGGAAACGTTATCTTTAAAAGAAAAAAAAAAAAAAAAGGAAAAGTGAGGTGTAGAGAAGTTACATAGTGCGTGTGCATAATTCCAGGCTACTAAATGGGGAAGTTGGTATAAGAACCCTAGCAATTGGATTCTAAAATTTGGGTTTTCCAATTATTTTTCTTCTAACCTGTAAATAGTATATAAACCTTTCAATGTTTCTGATGATGTCTTGCATGTTTTCTAGGATCATGACACAATGATACAACATATTATTGAGTCATCATTACACGACACGTCACTGGGACATAATACACATCTCTGATTCAGTGTAGCTTAGTTCTTACTATTATATTGCCACTCTTTTCATCTTTAGGAAACTCAAGTATGAGAACTTGATTTACAAATCAGACCTAGGGTTTAGGTAACTTTATTTTCAATGTTATTAGTTGTGTCGCACAGACTGCTAACATCTCACACTACATTCCTTTCCTCTAATTAAATGAATCAACAATATAATTTGCTTTTAGCAATGATTAAATACTTTAGGAAGTGGTTTTCTTTCACCTTTCTGAGGAAAAAAAAAATATTGAAGCCGCTTGGCTTATGTGTTGAAACAATGTAGATAATGTTCCTATGAAAAGGTGGAAAATGAGAATGTGAGAGTGATGGTTCCAAAGATGATCTTGGCATTTTGTACTGTCTAAATGCACTTAAAAAAATTTGGAGGAACTCATTAGTTTGTTTTAAACAGCAAATCTTTCTTAACTGCTGGCATAATGCTGTCATATCCTTTCTGATGAGTCAGCAGTTACATGCCAGCACATTAAACAGCATTTTGCAGATGAAAGGCAGAATAATAATTCTGTTGAACAAACCCCAGTAAGCAAGATAATGTTTGGGACAGAGAATTTGTATTATTTAGAACTGAGGATTATAAAACTGTAAGGCCATCTACCTTTGCTCTTGAAACAACAAGAAATATACTATGCTTTATGGAAATACAAATACAGATACTTAGAAATATCTGCCGTGCACATTTCTGGAGCTATCACCTGCATTTACATATGAGTGAAGTTGTGAGCAGGGTCAGCCAGAGTTCAAGATGCACGAGCACTCCTCATACTTCCCTGATCCAAGGCAAAATGAGGTTCCCTCCGGGCAGGATTTTTTTTGCTTAATGATCCAGGATGAGGAGTATCCTCTTATTATGGATAAATAAAACTTGAAATCAAACTAAAATAATTAAACTGATTTCCCACAAAATTTTTATTTTAACATATATTGTGTCCATACAGCAGACTGAAAATCTTTGGACAGCATCCCCTGTGACTTCCGAATTTTGAAATTCAGAGGTTCAAGAAAGAGTTTTCAGTAACAATTCTATATAAATAATGAATGGAACAACATATCAAGGGGAAAATTCCCTGAGATTTAGATTTCTTATTTGTGCAGCAATCTTAGAAAATGGCATACTTCAAATCAGATAAAACCAGTGACTTTTTGAGAAAGGAAAATTTTGGATCCAGGAGACATGTGCCTTTCTTTCACATAAAAACACATTGCATTGCAGCTTATTGAATAGCATGAAACAATGGCTACAGGAATAAAATATTTAATTTTCAGAAAGGATAACACATTAGACAAGATGTGATTTGAGTGCCAGTCTCCTTTCAGCAAACCTTCATTCCTTCCAAACATTTTATTCCATTTTTAAATAGGGTGTGTGTTCATTTAGGGTTTGGTTTCTCAACCTCAGCACTATTAACATTTTGGATTGAATAATTATTTGATGTAGGAGCCTGCATCTGCATTCTGGGATGTTTAGCAGCACCCCTGGCCTTTAGTCACTAGATTCCAGTAGTCAGCACCTCAACCCTGACCATCAGTGGTGGCTGCAGACATTGCCAAATGTCCCCGACGTGGTGAGAGGGTGGGGAGACATTCTCCCTGGTTGATAACCACTGATTTAAGGCTACCATAGTCTGTACCTGCCTTTCCTCATGAGAGCTGAGATTTTCGTTCTGTCATCTTTCCCAATTACCTTTTCCCTATTCCTTGGGTCTCCATTTTACTTTGACTCATTTCTCTACCTTTATGGAGAGTCCAAAACAACATCTATTATAGGAATTACACAATAGCTCCTCTTCCTCCTGCTACCTGAGCCCCACAGTACGACACAGAGCTTGGGGGTGGCAGGGAGAATGGGGAACGGAGACTAGATTTCCACATCATTCACCCAGTGGACAAGATGTGTCTGTGCAGGGTACTAACTGTACACATTCCTCTGGTGCTCTCTAATATTATAACATGGCATTTGTAAACGAACTGTGTAGAACTCAGACATTAATGTCTCCATAGTGACAACATAATAATGGGTGGTTGTGTTCCCACGACAGTCTTCAAAAGTCCATTTACCCATAAAATTGTTGAGATCTCTGAATAGAAATCTCTTCAGTTCTGAGACCTGGTAATTGGAATCCACACAGTACAGTTTCAGATGAGGAGGTAAGCAGAAAGAGAGCTGACATTCCTTCCCTGATCCAGTTTGATAAAAGATATTTTAAATGAAAATGGCTTACCTTCGATATCGATGCCATTCATTCAACTCCCTAAAACTTATATTTATGGAAGTTCCCTGAAATCATTCCATGCTTATTCTCCACACATGAAAACATATGTTCCCTGACTGATGCCAAATTTGGAGAAATGTCAGTTACCAAGTGAAGGGAGTGACATATAGACTTATTCCCTGTATATAATAAGTATTAGTTTAAAACTGTTAATACATATTTGTTGACTGTGTACTTTCACAGTCATTTTTATTTTAAAGAGATGTTTTTTGTAGCCCAGGATTCTGTCTCATTGCCCTTTTTAAAAACAGAGTAACACATTAAGTGCCTATTAGATGTAAGCCAATACACCAGGTGTTACAGTGACCACATAGGTGGTCAAGACATGATTCATACCCTTAGGGATTTTTGAAATTTATAGGAGGATTGCTAGAAATAGCTATTGGAATAAAATAGGTTGGTTTGAGAACATTCTTTATTAAGATATGACCTGAGAATAATTATAATAGAAATGGATAAGTATGAACATTTTTTTCACCTCCTACATACATTCTAAGGGTGACTGGCCTAATTATGCACTATTCACCCATGTATTTAGTTCTCATATGCTAATTATGCAAAAACAGAATTGAGAAGATTAATTTAACCAAAGAGAAATGAAGCATTTTAGCATTACATTCACTTGTTAACCCTTTCCAAAAAATCTTTCCCTGCATTATGTTATGGGACCTCTGCCTTGAAAATTCTCATGACTCAATTAGGAGAAAAGCTTAGACAGAAGTTACATCTTTATCCCTGTAACTCCATATATAATACCATATAATGTCTTTTTCTCTCTTCTATAATTTTTGCAGAAAGTAAGCAAAATAGGATCAAATTTCTTTTTATCTGAGACATTCAGAAACTGGTTGAACTCACCAAATTCTGGCACTTTCTATTATATTGAGAAAATTAATGTTCCCAGACAGATTTTCTTATGAGAAATCAGGGGGTAATTGTAGAGATTGCGAGATTGCCTATTGCCTTCCTACAGCCATTATCTACTTTTTATTTTTATTTTTTTCAGCTGAATGCATGTGAAAATTCCTGGACAATGATTTTGCAGTGTGAGTAGTATGTGGAGTACGTGGCAGGTGTCCTTAATGAGAGGGTGTGGAATTTCTGTTTAAACCTTTCTTAGATGGCTGGAACACCATCAACCACTATTGGCGTATAACTTCTAAATTCCTAGGCCCATGAGTAAAAACTGCAGGCTGGGAATGGGAACCTTCTAAGGACACCTTGCAGCACCACATCAGCTTGGCACTGATTAACTTTGTGCCATTTTTACTTGTGAGATTTTGTTTGTTCCTTCAAGTTATATGTAACTGTAAACAATACAGGCAGTTTGGCTAGTTGTGAAAGAAGCAGGAATCTGAGGAACAATCATTTCAAATTGTAGGACTTATCTTTGGTTTAAGGTTATAAATCGTCCCCTGGAGCGGGGGACATGCACAGGTAATGGTGCAAACGCTTAATGCCACTCGTATACCTTTGTTCATTGACCTAAGAGATTGGTCTGAAAATGCTGACATAATACCTAGGCATGGAACAGATCTATAAAGCCTAAATCTTTATTAATACTAAATGTTAATTGTGGCATTTTTGTTTAGCCAAGTCAGTTCTAGTACCCTGAAATACTTTAACACAGATAAAAATATTCTTCATTTTACAGATAAAGCAAATAGTAAGGTTTTGAGTTAGCTGCCAAATAATGAGACAATGAGAACACCTTAAGTTCACTGAATCCTCCTGAAATCCCTTTCTGTACTAGCCAATACTAATGTTCTTGATATCATTAATATTTTATACCATTTATCTATGTTGCAATCACTTTGGAGTAGGAAATATTATGATCCCATGTTTCAGAAGAGGAAGCCACGTCTTTGAAAAGGTAAATCACTTAGCTAGATTCATAGATGCAGCTAAATTCTGTGGAGCCAGAATTCAAGTCATATCATCTGATTCCACTCTTCATGTTATCTTGCTGCCTTCCAGGTCTACTTTCTTCTCCTCCCTCCCTTTACTCCTCATCCTGCCCTCCCAAGGTCATGAGTGGATATTGATGGATTAGCCTACTGTAGATAGTTTCTCTCTATTTTTATAACATGCTCCAGACATTATCTACTTTATTAAAAAAAAAACACGTTTTAATATTCATTCATTCTCTTATTGCAAATTTTCTTCGATCTTTTTCATTCTTTCAAAGTGTTCAGTCGTTACCTGAGAACCTAGTGCGGAGAACTGTCCAGATTTTCTCTATCGGAATTACCCCACCCCCTACCATAAATGTTTTTAACATCAGACCTCGATTTCGCTGTCATTGTCCTATTTAGCCGCTGGCTAATTCATGTTAAGGTGATAAGACTTTCTGGACACTTTAAGAAGGACTTTAACAAAACACTTGGCTGAAGCTCAAAGGAGTCACAGTGTGTCTGCTAACAATTCAAGTCATCATCCCCAGCTATTGATGGAGAAATCATTTTTGGTTATTGGGCTTTGCAGTGCCTTTCAAGTCATGTCACATCAATGTCTGTCCATGTGTCACGTACAGGCTTCACCAGAAAGAGCAGACATGGGAAATGTAACAGCGAATACTTCCCAGGGCAGACCAAATTTGCCTTTTTAATTTTTTGAGTTTCAATTCAAATGTACAACAGCGATGATGACAAGACTGTATTTTAGGTTGAGGGACAGTCCCTTTGCCTAAGGTACAGCCACTTTATACTTAAAAGGAGTTAAGGTCATGCAAAAATAGGAAACACAACACATTTATGACTGCAGATTATTTAAGATCTGGACTTCACTGTACTAATGCTCGTCAAGATGACGGATTAGGCACTTCTTAATTTATCAGTCCTAATAATATCAATAGCTCCTGTTACTAAATAACAATTTGAGAAGGGACATTAAATTACCTCCTGTTTAAACCAACCTAAAGGTATGTTTAAACATAATACCATATATAGTTCAAGAATCTTCCTGAAAATTGAAAATAATTTGCAGCATTTGCAATTACGGAACACTCCTTCCATGTAACCTGTATGTTCTACACAATTCAAATCTCCCTTTCTTTAATCTCTCTCTAGAAGGAATCACAAAAATTACTACCTTTTAATTAATTTAATGGATAATTAGTGAGATAGTATCTAATATCAGAGAGCCAACTTTATAGTGTAAGGAGAGGAACAAAATAAATATATTATGTAAACACTAATGTATAATATACAAAAATTATAGTCATATGCTATGAAGAAACACATAATTCTGTAGATATCATGAAGAAAACAAAGGAAGGATAAGTAAATAGTGAGACCTAGCTGAGGATGATGCTTTTTAGATAGTGTTGTCAAGATCATCTCACCCAAAGCGAAGACATTTGGACAGAGATATGTACAAAGCAAAGAAGCCAGTCATGTGGGAAAGAACAACTAAGCCAGAGTGAACAGAAAATATGAGGCCCTGAGGCAGAGCCATCTTTAATATCTTCATGGAAAATCAAGGAGGCAAGAGTGGCTGGAGGGGGACATGCTGAACAGTGAGAGTACAAGATATACTGAAGGTTCTAGGCCATCGTGGGCCACTTAAGGATATTGGATTTGATTATGTGAACAATGGGAAGGAATCTGACAGTCCTGAACCAGAGAGGGAGATGATTTTATTTAAATTTTAAAAAGGATGACTATGGCTACTGTGTCGATCACAGACCATTGAGTGAGAGGGTCGAAAGGTGAGGATGCTATTTTAAAAGTCCAGGGTAGAAATTATGGTGACTAGAATTTAGGGGAATGCTGTGGCAATACCAAGCAGCATTCAGAATCTGAAAATATTTTGAAGATAAAGCCCATGGAATTTGTTAACAGAGTAATATGAGGGTTGAAAGAAATACAGAAATCCATGATGACACCATATTTTCTGGCATTAGTAACTAGAAGAACAGAGTTTTCTCTACAAGAATTACCTCACCCTTTGCTATAAACATTTTTAACACCATATTTTGCTATTGTTCTAAATCTATATTACAATAAAGCTGCATTTACTGAGATGAAGAACCCAAGGAGATGCCTCTTGGGCATGGGCGGGAGAAATGATTAAGTTATTAATTATTAATAATTAATATATTAATTGTGACCTCCCGGTGGAGGTATCTAAGATGATTGGTGCATTTGAGTCCATAGTTGGGGGGTGGGGGTTGAGTCAGAGAGAAAGATCAACATGTATCTGGAAACCAAACACTTATAAAGCTGGATTTCAAAAGGGATATGTGAAGGAGACAGAGAATTAGCCAGGGAGGTGAGAGGGGAATGTCCCAGGGGCCAAGCAAAAAAAAAGTCAAAGATGAGGAATCAACATGTATGCCAAAGGTTGCTAAATGTCAAAGATGGTGATGATGAAGAATTGACTGCTGGATTTCACAATGCTTTTTTGAGAGCAATTTTGCTAGATTTCTTGGAAAGAACACCTGATTGGTGTTTGTTCAGAAAAGAATAGGAAGAGATTGGTAACAATGAGGAACAATTCCTTCCAAGGAATACTGCTGTAAGGAAGAGTAGGAGAAAAAAATGGAGCAGGATATGGAAAGAAGGAACATTTCAAAATGGTAGATATGACCATGTATTTGTATGTTAATGAGAATAATCTCCTAGAAAAGCAAATTGGAAAGGAAGAGACCAAAGTTGGAAGGGCTTGGAATCAGATAAGATTGTGTTCAACCAATGAAACAAACAAAAAAATGGCAGAGGGGATATATACAAACGCATGTATGCTGGTACATACTATAGTAAAAATGATCTGATGAACATCCACAAATCCTTACGGAAAAATGATTCACCAGAAATACATGTTTTATATAGGAAATACTAAATAATTAATAAATACATGGGAAATTGTTGTCTGAACTTTAAAGTACTTTAGCACTCTTTTCATTATTAACTGAAAGAAGAGAAAATACTATAGCTGAGAGATAGTTAGGGAATCCTTGAAAGAGGTGAGAGAAATATTATGCTTTTAAATTGCACAGTTAACTGGAACACATGTTGGAAACAAAGGTTTGCAGTCTTATTAACCCAACTTCAAAGTAATTTAAAATAGAACTGTAGCACTCAAGTGAGCAAATGTTTGCTTTCAGATAGTCTACTGTTAAAGTTTGAAAAGTGCAGTCTTTTCAAACTGATTCTAAGTCTGCTGCTCAATACAGAAAAGCAATTAGGAAGCAGAGTATTAACAAGTATCACTCAGTAAATAAATTTACTGTCAACCTTACAGATGTGAAAAGTCCTGTTTCCACATATAGTTCTAATTGGATTTAAGCAGCTTCTTAAATATTCTGTTAATCTTTGATACTCTGAACAAATTGTGGTGGCAAATTATATTTTTAAACTTTAAAAATCATTAAAAGCAGTTTAGAGCATAAGTTACCTAAAACTAAAAATATTTAGTGGGACTTTGTACCAGGGTCTCCTTCAGTATTAAGTAATTTGAAGGCATAATTTATAAAACATTTTTCAACACTGTGGACAGTCAGAATTTACACATTAATAATTTAGCTTTTACTATTATTAAAAGGAATTTCACATACTTTTAATGTTTTGTAGTGATTGTTGAGCAATTCTCATCTGAAGTTTTTTTTTTTAATTTTTACTTAATCTTTTTCTTAAAAATAATTTCTGAAATAACTGGATGTGATAAATAATGAAGTATAAATCCATATTCTTTTTAGCATCTGGAATTGTGCTTTATTTGCAGTACATTAGTTGCTGAAGAAAGAACCAGTCAAATGAATTAATACTTTCTTTCTTGATGCTGTCAAAGTGCTTACACACGATTTAGTGTATCATGAAACCAGTCTCAGGACTGCAGCCCCATAAAATCCCTAGGTTTTGGGGGGAAAAAAAAGTGTTTGTTGTGATGATAGAAGACAAGTCACTGTCTTCTTTAAGTAATAATAGTATTCAATATAAATGTTGAATTCCTTTTATGTATCTACTCCTTTTATTAGATCATTTACAAGTCTTATCACATTTATATTTCAATATAAGCTAAAAGCAGAGGTATTATTACCCATTTTTCAGATTTGGAATCTTGAGTCTGAGAGTTCAAGTAACTTGGCAAGAATTTTCAGGACGTTATTAAATGACAGCTAGGATCTAAATTTCAGTTGGCTCTTCTTTTTAGAGAGTCCCTGGTTACTAATTGGTGATTAGTTGATAAGGGATATCTAGAATCACAAATTTCCAGTCCTTACTGCTTGTCTAGTATATAAAATTTAAATAAATCTTCTGATTTATCATCATAAAATACTTAGCAATTCCCCCTACATAAATAGTGGCATGCTTATACTCTTGGTAGTTGTATATATTTAGTTTTCTCTTCCACCAGATCCTTTTAAATATCCTTTTGGATACCAACGGGACAAAATCTCAAAGTAGATTTCAAAATAAAATGTTTCCTGCAACATCTGTATTTGTAAAGCAAGGTATTTATATTGCTTTAAAGAAAATGTAATTTGAATCATTTACTAATAAAGTGTGAAGTACTCAAAGCGTTTCTGAAAGTGGTATTGTTTCACTGTAGCTATCTTATGAGCTGATAATCATCAACTACATATATTTACTAAATAACAGATACAGTACTCTGAGGCAAAAAAATGATAAAATAAAATGATAGATGTAGCTAAAAGGCAGTCACAGAATACCATGGAGAGAAGAATTCCCAAGAGAGTGTTGGGATTAAGAGTATCAAAGAGCTAACGACCATTACAGTTGCCCTAGAGTCTCAACCAGACAATAAGGAATTAAGAGCCTCTTGGAATCACCAAAAAGCCTCACAAAAAATAAATGATTCAAACAAGAGAAATGTTAAAATACAGCCAATTTTAGAATAAGTGATGAATGCTAAAAAATAACACTGTATTCCATGATATTGATCTAGGAAGGCTCTCCTTTGAGAGCACATGTTATATTCATACTAATGGATCTCAATAGATTTTAACTATACACGTATAAACCACAGCTGACACTTAACTCAAGAAAGAATGGAAATGTTACCAACCTTGACATTTTGATAGGAAAGCTCTTACTTGCAAGCTTACTAAAAGCAAGCAGGGAAGAGAACAGAACTGGACAGAAAGTCAGGGGGACTGACATGTTCAGATTACAGGACATCAAGAAAAAAATACTTTTAGGAATAAGAAAAAAATTAATTTCATTATTTAAAGTTGAAAATATAACAGAAAAGACAAAAAGTAGTGACAACTATTAAAACTGTGAAATGGAGGAAAAATGAGTGTGGAGTATGAGACAAATCCTCCCCGTCAAAGCAGGAAGTAGATAAATAATAAGTTGATCAATAAAAAAGAGAGGGATGTAACTGCTTATTTATAGACATGAAGGTAACCTATCCTCAACCCCCAAGATAGAGAACATTATTAGAAATTTTGTCTCTGGGAGAACTGGGGCTCAGAGACTTTTCCTTATAAGGGTTTCTATTACATTTTGTCTTTAACATTTATTATCTTGATTGTTTTTAATGTTAAATGGTTACTTTGTTACATAGCTCTCCTTGGTCTCATCATGCTGAAGCCAAACAGCTGTGACAGTTACGGCCACTATAACTTGAAGAACAAATAGTGCAGACACACACACACACACCAGATTATTAGTGGCAGTTTCTCCCAACTGTACATATGCCTGGGTTTCTGAACAGACAACTATTATCATCCTCTATTAGGAGAGGATAAGAGCTCAGTGGTTTATAAATGTTTTAGTTCACATTTTATTTTTGAAATGTAAATGGGTATATTTAGTGCTTTAAATGAATCATTAAACACACATTTATATATTTTTATGAGCTAAATATCTTATAATCCAAAATACTGCTTAATTCTGACAGAGAATAATATATTTTTGCACAGATGTAAAATAATTCAAGCTGCTTCAGATTTTTATATTTTTCTCCTAAGGTCAATAAGAAGGTTAATACTTAGCCATAGTCAGTTCAAGTTGACTGTGGGTGAAATGTCAGTTAAGCAGAATAATGACAGTCTCCTAGTAACCAAAATAACACAAAATAATTAGATTCTAACCAAAGCAGTCTTATTTTTAACCTGTGAGTGTCAAGACATAGTCTGGCATTTAGCTCTTCAGAAATCATGTGTTTATTTTTCTTTTTTTGGTAGAAGTATCATGAGAAAGGCTTTTGCCCTCTTACAATTTACAGTGATCTAGATTATTTTAAAAGAGCTTGAGTCAGAAAAAGGCAACACAGTTTTGTAATAAAAATGTACTTTGACTTTACCACACTTGCTTATTATCCATAAAAGATACGATCAACATGTACTACATTCTTCTACAACTAATTGTGGCAAGTGTGTTTGCAATTCATTACAGGGAGATAAACACCCTTTTCTAATACAATAGAGAATAAAACTGTTTTCCTATTTGGGGGCTTAAGGCATAACTTAGTCTTTTAATAATAAGAGTATGGTATGCTGAAAATTCCAAATCTGAAATATTTATGCATTCTTACTAATTTTTCTTCAATAATGTTAAAAAACCTACGGTAAGTTGACGTTCTTCAATGTAATTGTGATGACATCAGTCTGTTTATGTGATATTTCTTCTATAATATTTCTACCACTGTAATATTTTCTAAGACTTTTCTAGATAATTATACATTACTTGAGTTATGATTGTACATTTCACTCAAGTGCAGGGGAAAGCACAATAAATATGCTGGCAAGAGTGTCCAGATATTGGTTGGGGTCTCTGATGTACCATGGCCTCAAATCAGCTCTTATGGATTTTCAGTTAAGGGGGCCATTAACAAGAGAAAGTTTTCTGTCTACTGTACACATAAATACCAGTTCCCCAGGTCAAGATGGATTAAATTAGTAACTTTTTCCAACAGGCCACACACAAATCTCTGAAGCGTTGACAGTCAGAGAGAGCTAAATGAGCTTGCATTTGGAACAGTGACTCAAGTCTACAGACTCAATCTATGGGTTGAAAAGTGAAGGTGGACTTTACTGACTTCAAAGTTTTCCCTAGAACTCTAGAGAAATGGTATCTCAGGACGGCAGTGCAAAATGAGACATGAAGTGTCCATCAGGGGCTAAATAATGTTACTTCTACAATTCAGTTTTAATGAGAGCCCTACACTGTAGGTATCAATGATGGGGAGATTCAGATTCCAAATGATGAGAGTATACGTAATGTTATCAATAGTATGCAGTTTGAGTGCAGCCAAGAGTCATCCTGTAGTTCCAAATATGATGAAGTTCATATGTTAGCTAAAAGATGCATAAATAACGATAGCAACATGGGTGCCTGTATTCATATACTGGGAGGATACACTTGTTTCTTTAATTCTAGAGCCTTCACAAAATTCATTCTTCAGGTGATTAAGAAAGGGGTTATTAATATTCAAATCCTAGAAAAAGCTATTGAGATGCTCATAAATAAAGTTCTTCATATTTCTTGCCTAATGACTGACAATAAATCAATAGTGTCTCATTAAATGTGTTACTTAGATATAACATTTACAAGAAAGACAAAAAATGGAAAAAGTTTTCTATCATCTTTAGGAAGTTCTAGGTTTGACTACCTCTGAAGAATAGCACGGAGAACAGTTTTGAAGGGGAAACACTAAGATATTTGTGTCTGTGTGTTTGGGGGTGTGGATAAAGTATATGTAATTAATGAAAAGTTTTAACAATAATGCATGACATTTCAACCATGAGAAGAGTGGATTATATAGAGCTTCTAAATCTCAACATCACAGGCTCCCACTGAGTCTCTAAGAAAAAAGTTTGGGAAAAGCATAAGGTGATATGGCCAGCCAGAAAAAGATTTAAGCCCATTTGGTTATTTTCAAACTGTTATTTTAAAGTTTCTTTTTTTTTTTTTCTTAACATCTTTATTGGAGTATAATTGCTTTACAGTGGTGTGTTAGTTTCTGCTTTATAACAAGGTGAGTCAGCTATATGTATACATATATCCCCATATCTCCTCCCTTTTGTGTCTCCCTCCCCTCCTCCCTACCCCACCCCTCTAGGTGGTAACAAAGCACCGAGCTGATCTCTCTGCGCTATGCAGTTGCTTCCCACTAGCTATCTATTTTACGTTTGGTAGTGTATATATGTCCATGCCACTCTCTCACTTCATCTCAGCTTACCCTTCCCCCTCCCCATGTCCTCAAGTCCATTCTCTACGTCTGCATCTTTATTCCTGTCCTGCCCCTAGGTTCCTCAGAACCATTTTTTTTTTTTTTTTTTTTTTTTTAGATTCCATATATATGTGCTAGCATACGGTATGTTTTTCTCTTTCTGACTTACTTCACTCTGTATGACAGTCTCTAGGTCCATCCACCTCACTACAAATAACTCAATTTCGTTTCCTTTTATGGCTGAGTGATATTCCATTGTGTATATGTGCCACATGTTCTTTATCCATTCATCTGTCGATGGACACTTAGGTTGCTTCCGTGTCCTGGCTATTGTAAATGGAGTTGCAATGAACATTGTGGTACATGACTCTTTTTGAATTATGCTTTTTTCCGGGTATATGACCAGTAGTGGGATTGCTGGGTCATATGGTAGTTCTATTTTTAGTTTTTTAAGGAGCCTCCATACTGTTCTCCACAGTGGCTGTATCAATTTACATTCCCACCAACAGTGCAAGAGGGTTCCCTTTTCTCCACACCCTCTCCAGCATCTACTGTTTGTAAATTTTTTGATGATGGCCATTCTAACTGGTGTGAGGTGATACCTCATTGTAGTTTTGATTTGCATTTCTCTAGTGATTAGTGATGTTGAGCATCCTTTCATGTGTTTGTTGGCAATCTGTATATCTTCTCTGGAGAAATGTCTATTTAGGTCTTCTGCCCATTTTTGGATTGGGTTGTTTGTTTTCTTGATATTGAGCTGCATGAGCTGCTTGTAAATTTTGGAGATTAATCTTTTGTCAGTTGCTTCATTTGCAAATATTTTCTCCCATTCTGAGGGTTGTCTTTTTGTCTTGTTTATGTTTTCCTTTGCTGTGCAAAAGCTTTTAAGTTTCATTAGGTCCCATTTGTTTATTTTTGTTTTTATTTCCATTTCTCTAGGAGGTGGGTCAAAAAGGATCTTGCTGTGATTTATGTCACTCCTCACTTTCACCTCCTCCCCTCCATTTCATTCTCAACACTACAGCAAAAATGATGCTATTAAAAAAGGTAAAACCTTTTCACTACATACTCAAAATCTTGCAATGATCTAATTTCAGTCTTAATTTTAATTAAAAGCCAAAGACTTTTCATGACCTACAAAGTCCCAAATAGACTAGCCCCCAATTTCCTCTCATCTCCTAACACTTAAACTTCATATCCTCTAGTCAAACGGGCTTCCTAGCCCTTGCTTAAACATGCCTGGTGTGTAATTGTTCTATCTGTTCCTTCTGTATGAAACTTTCTCACATCATTCAACTCTTTCTTCAAACATCACCTACGGTGTTGTCGATATTTAAATTCCAATCAAGCTCCCAATAATCTGGATTCCCTATACGCACATCTATTTTTTATAGCATTTATCAAGTTCCAATATACTGCACTGGATTCTATGGTCTGGCATTTAGATACCCCTGCAGAATTCATTCCCCCAGCTCTTGGAGCGTGGGCTGTCAATAGCCTTCTGATGAATTCCTCTCCAGGAATTGTCCTTAGCTAAAGAAAATATTCTTGCCCAAGATCATTATTTCTCCCAGGAGACAACCCACTTTCTAAGGTTGGTCATTAATAGAGGGAGGAAGTAAAAGCTTTGGCACTTGCTTCAACATGGAACAATCATCAAGAGACATTCCAGCCCCAAAGCTCCCATGAGACCCTTTGTTAGGACTGTGATGAATTCAACTACTACTTTGCCTAATCCTACTTCCTTCCTCCACTGGTGTTGATCCCAAGGGAACGAGTAAATTAGTTTTCTGCAGACAATCTTCCTCATTAGGGGCTACTCCACAGAGAATTGAAACTAAGATATATACTATATAATCCATATGTCTAATATGCTTATTGTTTATTATGTATCACCCTCCCCTATATATCTGCTCCCTAAGGGCAGGATGTTACACTCATAATATCAGAGGAAATAGTAGATTCTCAATAAACAGTTGTCACACAGGAGTATGCTCAAAATAGGAGCTGAATGGAAGAATGAACAAATCTGTCTCAAGGATTAAAGGATACAAATGTTCAACACAGAATGAATTGTATGTAGCATTTACCAAATAGTAATGTCTCTTTTTTTTCTCAATCTCATAACTTTTCTTTGTGTTCAAAACATAATGATCAGTAGTAGGGCCAGGCAGGTCTCAGAAACTTGATTATTTGGGTCCAAGGAAACTTCATTCCCTCGTGAAGAAATTCTGCATTAGGAGTGTGTATGTTTATATGCTTGGGTCTCTTGACCACTTGAAGATCTTTTTCTTCTACTTTATATCTCTCCTCTCCCATATAGCTCTTGCTACCCCATAGGTTCTTCACCTGATAACTCAGAAATCCTCATAGCCTGGCTTGCTCTTGGTCCTTCATGATCTACCTCTGCACACGTGCATACTCTCAGGTTTAGCATTCTCTGTGACCAGATTGTTCCTAATTTCTCAATCACTCAGACTCTTTGGGAAAATGTATGTTCGTTCCTAGCTTTTTTCATAATTTATCAAGCATTCTATGGATTAACTGCTTTGAGTCAGGTACTTAGCTGAATCCAACCAACTGCAGCCAGATGGAGCAAAGTCAGATGTTACAAACTTGACTATCTAAGTCTGTGTCTGAGGTCAGAGCTTGGGAAAAGAGGGTCCCTACAAGGAGACTGCAAGTATAGCAGCCATGGCAATGAATATGTGTAATAACACCTTTGTTTCAAAAGACTCTCGAATGCAACACCATCATTTATATTCTGCAAAAGACGACCAACACAGGAAACAGCCTGCTTTATTTTTGCCAGTTTTATTTTTCCCTGTGACCTAAATTATGATTTTATTTTACATAGTCAACTACTATACAATGTGTGAGGGAATAATCATTTTAGACACATGATAAGACCCATTTCTGATTCATTATCAATGGGAAATGTCAAATTTCTTTTGGGATTGGTTCAAAGCTACTGGCAGGTAAACTCAAGCACAAAACATTATTCGCTTGTAAAATATCCTCATGTTCAAGTCTGGCAGCCACACAAACTAAGTTCTAATTTCTCAAATGCTGAATTCCAAAAACATCTATTCTTTCAGTTGGATTTTTTATTGTGGATTCAGCTTGTGAGTGTCAGCCAAGTAGAGAGTGTGTCTAGAAAGGATGTTTCTTGTCAATAGGCCAGTGAGATAAGTTCTGCAGAGTTGCTTGGAAACGTTCCACAGCAGGAGAGTATATGGCATATTTTAGTTGCTCTAAGTATATTCTGCACCCATGCTCAGAGAGTTAGGCTAAGTGTACATTTATAAAATAAGTAAATAAAACAACCCAATGCATGGCTTTCAGAAAAGCCTGTCTTATTTCAGCTACTGCTGTTTCAGAGTTGTAGTTTCTATGACTGAAGGGAACGGAGGAAGTGAACTTAGAGAACAGCGTAGAACCATCCCCTACTGAGTTAACACTATAGGTTCTTTTTTGAAGGAATCTGCTAGCATTAGAATCAACATTTAGACTTTCATTTTTATCACCTGACCTGAAATAGAAAGTTCTTTATACTAATGATGGGAAGGTACAAGCATCTGCTTCCGAGATCATTATGAGCAATAGCCACTGCTATCTGTGGAAGAAAGGAACAGCTCTTTGCCAACATTAAATAGGGCTTATGCATTGAAGGTTTCAGTTTATTACTAAATTTAGAGTCCAAAAGTTTTCTATATGTTCAAAATTCACAAATACGCACTTTCACATACAGGAATGGATGAGGTATTTCTTTAAAAATAGATCTTCTTTGGCCTCGATATAAGTTTTCACTTTATTTTGTATTGTTTTGTTTTGGTATCAGTTCATTTTGTCTGAAGTAAATATAATATCAGATTCTAAGCACATACCAGTATTCTTTAGTCCTCTTTTGAAGGAAGTAAAGAAAAGAATATTCTGAGAAATATCTAGAATTGCTGAGACAAATCAGAAAGATAAACAGAGTAGCTGAGTTCCATATTCTCAAACAATAAGGTACTGGCTACAATTGGCTTCCTTATTTCCTTGTGTAGACCAAATATGTCGTCAATAAAAGTAAATGACAACCACTGGACTAAAATGTCAACTTCATGAGGACAAAGACTCAACTTATTAATTTCTGCATCCCCATTTATTTAGCATAGTGTTCAGACAATTAAAGCAACAGAAATATTGGTTGAGCGTGTGAATTAAATTACATCTTACAGCTATATCCTTTATCAATTCCTATCATAAACACTTGGTCCACATAGAATCTCAAGAATTCAAAAGAAGAAGATTAGGAATTTATCCCGACCTTTGGAAAGATCCTGTATCTTTTACTTCTGTATACATTTTGAATTGTCTATGAGGTATAATTCACGTAAACATTCTGCTCTGTAATTTAGACAGATTTCTTTATCCTACACCAAAATTATCAATATAAGAATCAATATACATTGTCTTTATAAGCTTATTAATTTACTCACCCACTATGAATTCATTTAACAAATATCTTTGTTAAATTAACAGTATCTTTGTTTCTAGTCATTGTGCCAGATATTGTTCTAGGCATTAAGGTTACAAAGGTCTAAACAAAGACTGCTCTCATGAAATCTAGCATATATAACTTCAGTTTTAAAATAATATTTATCACATTTAATTATTGTTCCATAATATGGCTGTTGTTTACATATAGATGACATTCTAGGTCTACATAAAGAAACAGAGAAGTCAACCAAATCTACTATTCTATTCTTTGAGGATATGGAACTCAAATCTCTGTCTTCCTGATTTGTCACAGCAATTCTGGGTAGAAAATATTGTTTTCTTAGCTATTTTTAGGTGATAAAGACTTGATGTGTGCATGTAGAATTCTGTGTGCTGAAACCACATTCATTTACAAAATATATATATATATAATCTTTCAAGATTTTTAAGCAATCTTTTTTTTTTTTTAACATTTATTTATTTATTTATTTATTTATTTTTGGCCACATTGGGTCTTCTTTGCTGCGTGCAGGCTTTCTCTAGTTGTGGCGAGTGGGGGCTACTCTTCATTGTGGTGCATGGGCTTCTCATTGCAGTTGCTTCTCCTACCCATGTCCCTTGCATTAGCAGGTGGATTCTTAACCACTGCACCACCAGGGAAGCCCTAAGAAATCTTTTAATTATATATTACCTTTAAATGTTAAAGACCCTCCCAACATTGTGTAAACATGGAAAGGTCTTATCAACGAATGGGAAGAAATCCTTTCTCAAATTACTATATTGTTAAAATGAGATGAACATTGAACTAAAAGAAAAAGGCATTCTTCAAATTATGCTTATTACAATAGCATAATAAATATTAACATAATGCTAATAGGGAACATATTTCAGAAATACTTATCAAGGAAATGTAATTAAAATAAATATAATTCAGTGTTTTATGTAAGGTTAGCTATTTTTTAGTGATTGTTTTTCTTCAAATAAATAACATTTTTGAAAGCCTTGTATAAAAAACAGATTGAGAGGTTATTATACCTCTGGCCTGCATTTCATTAAGAAGTGTCTCTTAACAACACTTTCCCTAAATCAAATAGCTGTCGACCATAGTGCTAATTTTTTTTTTTTTTTAGTTGATGTTTGTAATACACCTGCCTTAGCTACCACTCACGTGTCAGAGACTGATATCATTCTGTCCCAAATGAATAGAGACATACATTGAATGGTATTCTAGATTGTATTAGAACTGTATTTTCTCACAAACAAGCAGCTGAGCAACAAATATACAAAAAAATCATAGTTGTGTTCACACTATTTTTAGGCATGACTTAAAGAAAATAGGAAAGACAAATAGGTGTGCAATATTTCCTAATTTTACTACTTAAGGAATATTAACATTCAGGATAATTAGTGGAATAAGTTAATTCATGAGCATCATAGTGGAAAAGATATATATATATATAAGGGCCTCATAATGAAGAAGAAAGTTCATTTTCTTCTTGGGAAGAATTATTATTGAAACTTAACTTGATGTAACTTTTGACTTCAGGCCACATGTATGGAAGGTAGAGATTTTGTTCCATACTTCCATAACTTTCGATAGTATATACAAGTTTCCTATCTTAACTAAAGGACCACAATATGAATCCAAGCATACCATAAAAATCAAATCAAAATATGGTCATAGAGAAGAGATTGCAATGGAAAGCAGATATTAGAAAAATGAACTCTTGCAAGCTTTTATGAGTATATCAACACTGTTATATTAACTAGAAAATATGATGTAGAAAACTCTGGTTTACAAAATCATCACTATTATATCCTAAAAATGCTGTTGTATTTGGAACTATTATTAAACTGGCCCAGTTGGAACTTAGAAAGTTGTTGTGACTCATAACAGCCTGAAAATCACAATTATAAGAACGTGAATAAAGATTGCAGTTGGTATCCTTAACTAACAACTACTTAGTTACACAAATCTACCAGTTTATGCCATAAAATTCCTATTAACTGAAAAATTTTGTAAAATTATGAAATATGCATGAAAGAAATGTTAACTCAGTGTAGGCATTAGTTAGCAAAATTCACTATTTTTAAACAAAAAGTTGTTACTTTAAAATTTAGATTATCCTTCTTAATATAAAGAAAAAATACTTCAGTAATCTACTTAAACTTATGTCATTTAATAGGGATTTACATTCTATTCTGTGCTCAATTCTGTGTAAATGAAGGCAATTCAAATATTTGTGTACTATTTAAAGATATATTAAAAATAGTTCTGAAAGAAAATATAACAAAACCTTAAAGATATAATGTATTTGGATCAGTTTGAATTTAAGATTAAGTTTCTCATTAAATGAAATTAAATATTTTGTGGATGAGCATCTACTATTAGAACACCAGGGAAGATTTACCTATATATATCTCTCAATACCATTCCTTAAATAACATTGAAGTTGTCCCAAAATGAGTTGTTAAATAAATAATTGTGGTAAAATTAGCATAATATCAAAATTCTGATAAAAATAAACAAATAGAACCTAACTCCAGAACACATAAATTCATAAAGCAAATATTTATAGAACTGAAGGGAGAAATAGACAACAATACAACAATAGTAGGGGACTTCAATGCCTCACTTTCAATAATGGATAATCCAGACAGAAATTCAATAAGAAAACATTGGACTTAAATGACACATTCAACCAGATGGACTTAACCAATATTTATAGAACATTCAAATCAACAGCTGCAGAATACACATTTTTCTCAAGAACCCATAGAACATTCACCAGGATAGATCATGTTAGACCACTCAACAAATCTTCGCAAATTTAAGAAGAATGAAATCACATTGAGCATCATTTCCAATCACAATGGCATGAAACAAGAAATGATTCACAGGAAGAAAACTGGAAAATTCACAAGCACATGGATATTAAGCAACATGCTGCTGGACAACCATTTTTTTTTCTTTTTTTTTTTTGGAAAAAATAGACAAACCTTTAACTAGGCTAACCAAGAAAAAAATAGGTCTCAAATAAGTAAAATATAAATAAGAGAACTTACAATTGATACCATACAAAGAATTAAAAGAGACTACTATGAACAATTATACACCACCACCAACAAAAAAGAAATCAAAAAATATATTTAGACAAATGAAAATGGAAACAACACACAAAAATTTATTGGTTGCCACAAAAACAATTTTGAGACAGAAGTTTATAGCGATAAATGCCTACAATAAGAAAAAATGAAAAATGAAAGATATCAAACAAACAACCTAACTTTACACCAAAAGAGCTAGAAAAAAATTGAGAAATTTAAGGCTATAGTTAGCAAAAAGAAGGAAATAACAAAGATCAGAGTGAAAATAGAGACTAAAACGATGATAGAAAAAAAATCAATGAAATCAAGAGCTATTTTTTGAAAAAACAAACAAAAGAGACAAATCTATAACTAGGCTAACCAAGAAAAAAAAAAAAAAAAAGAGGTTTCAAATAAGTAAAACTATAAATGAAAGACAACGTACAAAGACTCAAAAGAGACTACTATGAACAATCTAACAATATTACAAGAATCTTAGCAAATTGAACAACCTAGAAGAAATGGATAAATTCCTAGAAACATACAACCTATCAACACTGAATCATAAAAAATTGAAAGTGGAACACATCTATTACCAGCAAAGAGACTGAATCAGTTATCAGAAAACTACAAACAAAGAAGAACCCCGGTCCAGATGCTTCATTGGTGAATTCTAACAAGCATTTAAAGAAGAATTAACACCAACCCTTCTTAAATTCTTCTAAAAAATAAAAGAGAAGGAAACTCTTCCAAAATCATTTTATAAAGCCAGCGCTACCCTAATACCAAAACCAGACCCTGTAAGAAAAGAAAGTTATAGGCCAATATCTCTGATGAACATAGACACAAAATCCTAAACAAAATATTAGCAAACCAAATTCAACAATACATTAAAAGGATCACACATCATGATCAAACGGGATTTATCCCAGGGAGGCAAGGATGTTTTAACATCTGCAAAACCAATTTAATATACCACATTAACACAATGAAGGATAAAAATCATATGATCACCTTGATAAATTCAGAAAAAGCATTTGACAAAATTCAGTATCCTTTCATAAAAACTCTCAACAAATTGAGTAAAGGTGGAATGTACCTCAACATAATTAAGTCCATATATGACAATCTCACAGCTAGCATTATACTCAACAGTGAAAAGCTGAAAGCTTTTCTTCAAAGATCAGGAACAAGACAAGGGTCCCCACTACTGACACATTTATTTAATATATAAGTAGAAGTTTTAGACAGAGCAATTAGGTAAGAAAAATAAATAGAAAATGCCCAAATCAGAAAGGAAAAAGTAAAATCATCTCTATTTATCAATGACACAATATATATGGAAAACACTAACAACTCGTCAAAAAAAAAACTGTTAGAACTAATAAACAAGTTCAGTAAAGTTGCAGGACACAAAATCAACATACAAAAGTAAAATTTCAAAAATGTATTTACAATAGCATCAAAAATACTTAGAAATAAATTTAAGCAAGGAAGCAAAAGATCTGTACACTAAAAATTATACGACATTATTTAAAGAAATTGAAGAAGACACAAATAAATGGAAATACCATCTGTGTTCATAAATTGGAAGAATATTGTTAAAATGTCTAAAGTACCCAAAGCAATTTACAGATTTATGGCAATCTCTATTTAAATTCCAATAGCATTTTTACAAAAATAGAAAAAAAATTGCTAAAATTTGTATGGAATAACAAAAGACTCTGAATAGTCAAAGCAATCTTAATGAAAAATAAAACTGGAGGCATCACACTACGTGATCTCAAACTATATTACAAAGCTATAGCAATCAAAATAGCATATTGGCATAAAAATATACACATAGATCAATGGAACAGAAGAGAGAACCCAGAAATAAACCTAAGCATATATGGCCAATTAGTTTACCATGAGGGATCCAAGAATACACAATGGGGAAATGATAATGTATTCAATAAATGGCACTGGGAAAACTGGACAGCCACATGCAGAGGAATGAAACTGAAGCCCTATATTATACCATATACAAAAATCAAATGAAAATAGATTAAAGACTTGAATGTAAGACCTGAAACCATAAAATCCCTAGAAGAAAGCATAGTGGTTATCTCCTTGATATCAGTTTTGACAATTATATTTTGGAATTGACACCAAAAGCGAAACCAAACAAGCAAGACCTCATCAAATTAAAAAGCTTATGTTCAACAAAGGAAACCATCAACAAAATTAAAAGGCAATATATAGAATGGGAAAAATATTTGCAAATCTTATATCTGATGAGGAATTAATATCTAAAATATATAAAGAATCCATACAAGGAAGAGCAAAAATAATTCAAAAAGAGCAAATAATCTGAATAGATATTTTTCCAAAGATGACATACAAATGGCTAACAGGTACATGAAAAGATGGTCAACATCAATAATCATCAGGTTGATGCATATCAAAAACACAGTGAGATAGCCATTCTAACAAGTGTGAGTTGGCACCATCAAAAAGACAAAAGATAGACGTTGTTGAGAATGTGGAGAAAAGGCAACAATTTTGTTCCATTGGTAGGAATGTAAATTGGTGAGGCCACTATGGAAAAAAGTATGGCGGTTCTTCAAAACATTAAAAATAGATCTACCATATGATTCAGCAATCCCACTTCTGGGTATAAATTCAAAGGAAATGAAAACGCAATCTGGAAGAAATATCTGCACTTCCATTTTCATCACAGAGTTATTCACAATAGCCAGGATGCTGAAACAACCTAGGTCTCCATTAATGGATACAGATGTTGTATATCAATATATACAATGGACTATCATGCAGCCATGAGAAAAAAGGACATCTCGCTTTTTTTGACAACATGGATGGACCTTGAGGACATTATGCTGAGCGGAATATGTCAGACAGAGGAAGAAAAATACTGAGTAATATCACTATGTGGAATCTAAAAAAGTGGAACTTAGAGAAATAGAAACTAGTATGGTGGTTCCCAGGGGCTCTATGGTGGAGGAAAAGAAAAGAAGTTAATCAAAATGTACAAACTTCCAGATACATGATGAATAGGGTCTGAGGATCTATTCTACAGCATGGAATTACAGTTAATACTGTGTTATATAATTGAAAGTTGCTAAGAGAATAGATTTAAATATTCTCACCACAAATAAGAAATGCTATTGATGTAATGTGATTCATGACATTAATAAAGCTAAAGCTATGATGGTCCTCATTTTGGCATATGTTAGTGTATCAAATCAACACCTTGCACACCTTAAACTTACATAATGTTATGTCAATTATATATCAATAAAGCTGGAAAAATAGTAAATATCAATAATATGAAAATGAAGTTTTGTTACAAATAAAATATTAAGCAATTGGAAAACAATGTAACTACTTTTTTAACTTAAAATTACAAAATGTTTGATATTGACAAGCCTAAGCATCAGAGCAACAACTCTACCTATCCTCTACAGATAGTGGTGTTGACTGCATGTTTATTTTAATTTTAGATTTATGAGTAATGATATTTAAAGACAGCTTTTCTTAAATGAACTTATGCATATAATTAGATGTACACACAGGAAAATATTTGGAAATAAATTTACCAAGTATTACCAGTCTTTATACTTGACGAGTAAGAATGGTGAGGTTACTTATTTCTGGATTATTAAAAATTGTTAACAAGAATATGCAGTAAAGTTATATTTGAGGCCAAAATATGAGAATATTAGTAAAAATATCAGCATGCAATTATAATGGTGAAATGACTTATCCACATTCATCTTGTAAAAATGGTAAATTAGCTAGAGTGTTGCTTTAGTAAATACTCATCTGGCTGTTAAACAAAATCTTCCTTTAAAAACCAGCATGCCATTAGTTCTTTGCTTTTGCAGTTTGATGTGTACCACACAAAATTCTACATCTGAGAGATCATTTCATGATTTAGATCTTTAAGTGGTCTGGAAACAATAACAGTTATTAGCATTTTCATGGCACTCATCGCATGCCAAGCACTGTTCTAAATCTATTACCTAGGTTCATAATTTTACCCTCATAAAACACAGTGACAAGAGTGCTGCTATTTCCTCTATAAACTTGAGAATACTGAGGCCCAGAGGGACTAAGTAAATTCCCTGAAGTCATACAGCATGGAAGAGGCGGAGGCAGCACCTGAACCCAGAAATGATGTTTAGAATCCGTTCTGATAATTACTATCCCACAGCAACATTACAGCAGCAGCGTGGGTGTTGCCTTACAAGACATCAGTGAGATGGCGTAGTATTAACCTTCAATGACAATATGAAAGGTTAGTTATGAAAGTATTTTATTATGTATAATAACATATGAGAAGATGTCGCTACCCTCCTTGCTTTTAAGCTAATGGGGAGAGCACGGATTTGTTGCTAGATTTAACCAAGTGAGCCTTAACTGACATGGAAACAATTGTCAAAAGAAATTGTTCCCTATTTGCTTAAAAACACTTATTACGAAAAGAAACTATCTTACACGTCTAGACAAATAAAGTCCCATAAACTATGTTGAAATTGGACAGAATACTCAAGTCAAACCTTTCAAACAAGAAAATAATAACTAAGAACATTTTGTGGCAGATAATGCACAACGGACCAATGTTCTCAATTTTTTGTTTTAAATTATTCTTCATTACAATCTTATTATAAATATATATTTGTACAACATAATTTACATTTAATTTGGTCTAATATGCTTCTTTAGAAATAAACAAAATTGTGCCTTTGATCTAAGATTTCAACAATTATATATTTTGGCCCATTTGTCAACAGTTATTAGAAGTATCAGGTTTTTTAACGAGAATTTTGTTTATGAAATTTTTACCAAGGTATCTTTTTTTCTTATTTATTAGAGTATAATTGCTTTACAATGTTGTGTTAGTTTCTGCTGTATAACAAAGTGAATCAGCTATACATATACATATATCCCCATATCTCCCCCCTCTTGCGTCTCCCTCCCACCCTCCCTATCCCAACCCTCTAGGTGGTCACAAAGCACCGAGCTGATCTCCCTGTGCTATGTGGCTGCTTCCCACTAGCTATCTATTTTACATTTGGTAGTGTACATATGTCAGTGCGACTCTAGCATGTCATCCCAGCTTACATTTCCCTGTCCCTAAGTCCTCAAGTCCATTCTCTACGTCTGCATTATTATTATTGTCTTGCCGCTAGGTTCTTCAGAACCATTTTTTTTTGTTTTTAGATTCCATATATATGTGTTAGCATACGGTATTTGTTTTTCTCTTTCTGACTTACTTCACTCTGTATGACAGACTCAGGTCCATCCACCTCACCACAAATAACTCAACTTCGTTTGTTTTATGGCTGAGTAATATTCCATTGTATACACGTGCCACGTATTCTTTATCCGTTCATCTGTCGATGGACACTTAGGTTGCTTCCATGTCCTGGCTATTGTAAATAGAGCTGCAATGAACATTGTGGTACATGACTCTTTTTGAATCATGGTTTTCTCAGGGTATATGCCCAGTAGTGGGATTGCTGGGTCATATGGTATTTCTATTTTTAGTTTTTTAAGGATCCTCCATATTGTTCTCCATAGTGGATGTATCAATTTACATTCCCACCAACAGTGCAAGAGGGTTCTCTTTCTCCAGACCCACTCCAGCATTTATTGTTTGTAGATTTTTTGATGATGGCCATTCTGACCGGTGTGAGGTGATACCCAGTTGTAGTTCTGATTTGCATTTCTCTAATGATTAGTGATGTTGAGCATCCTTTCATGCGTTTGTTGGCAATCTGTATATCTTCTTTGGAGAAATGTCTATTTAGATCTTCTGCCCATTTTTGGATTGGGTTGTTTGTTTATTTGATATTGAGCTGCATGAGCTGCTTGTATATTTTGGAGATTAATTCTTTGTCAGTTGCTTCATTTGCAAATATTTTCTCCCATTCTGAGGGTTGTCTTTTCATGTTGTTTATGGTTTCCTCTGCTGTGCAAAAGCTTTTAAGTTTCATTAGGTCCCATTTGTTTATTTTTGTTTTTATTTCCATTTCTCTAGGAGGTGGGTCAAAAAGGATCTTGCTCTGATTTATGTCAAAGAGTGTTCTTCCTATGTTTTCCTATATGAGTTTTTTAGTGTCTAGCCTCACATTTAGGTCTTCAACTCATTTTGAGTTTATTTTTGTGTATGGTGTTAGGAAGTGTTCTAATTTCATTCTTTTACATGTAGCTGTCCAGTTGTCCCAGCACCACTTATTGAAGACGCTGCCTTTTCTCCATTGTATATTCTCGCCTACTTTATCAAAGATAAGGTGATCATATGTGTGTGGGTTTATCTCTGCACTCTCTATCCCATTCCATTGATCTATATTTCTGTTTTTGTGCCAGTATTATACTGTCTTCATTACTGTAGCTTTGTAGTATAGTCTGAAGTCAGGGAGCCTGATTCCTCCAGCTCCGTTTTTCTTTCTCAAGATTGCTTTGGCTGTTCAGGGTCTTTTGTGTTTCCATACAAACTGTGAAGTTTTTGTTCTAGTTCTGTGAAAAATGCCATTGGTAGTTTGATAGGGATTGCATTGAATCTGTAGATTGCTTTGGGTAGTATAGTCATTTTCACAAGGTTGATTCTTCAAATCCAAGAACATGGTATATCTCTCTATCTATTTGTATCATCTTTAATTTCTTTCATCAGTGTCTTACAGTTTTCTGTATACAGGTCTTTTATCTCCTTAGGTAGGTTTATTCCTAGGCATTTTATTCTTCTTGTTGCAGTGGTAAATGGGAGTGTTTCCTTAATTTCTCTTTCAGATTTTTCATCATTAGTGTATAGGAATGTAGAGATTTCTGTGCATTCATTTTGTATCCTGCTTCTTCACCAACTCATCAATTAGCTCTAGTAGTTTTCTGGTAGAGTCTTTAGGATTCTCTATGTATAGTGTCATGTCATTTGCAAACAGTGACAGCTTTATTTCTTCTTTTCCAATTTGGATTGCTTTTATTTCTTTCTCTTCTCTGATTACTGTGGCTAAAACTTCCAAAACTATGTTGAATAATAGTGGTGAGAGTGGGCAACCTTGTCTTGCTCCTGATCTTAGTGGAAATTGTTTCAGTTTTTCACCATTGAGAATGATGTTGGCTGTGGGTTTGTCATATATGGGCTTTATTATATTGAGGTAAGTCCCCTCTATGACTACTTTCTGGAGGGTTTTTATCATAAATGGGTGTTGAATTTTGTTGAAAGCTTTTTCTGCATCTATTGAGATGATCATATGGTTTTTACCCTTCAATTTGTTAATATGGTTTATCACATTGATTGATTTGCATATACTGAAGAATCCTTGCATTCCTGTGATAAACCCCACTTGATCATGGTGTATGATCCTTTTAATGTGCTGTTGGATTCTGTTTGCTAGTATTTTGTTCAGGATTTTTACATCTATGTTCATCAGTGTTATTGGCCTGTAGATTTTTTTTCTTTGTGAAATCTTTGTCTAGTTTTGGTATCAGGGTGATGGTGGCCTCGTAGAATGAGTTTGGGAATGTTCCTCCCTCTGCTATATTTTGGAAGAGTTCGAGAAGGATAGGTGTTAGCTCCTCTCTAAATGTTTGATAGAATTCACCTGTGAAGCCATCTGGTCCTGGGCTTTTGTTTGTTGGAAGATTTTTTTATTACATCTTCAATTTAAGTGCTTGTGATTGGTCTGTTCATATTTTCTATTTCTTCCTTGTTCAGTCTCAGAAGGTTGTGCTTTTCTAAGAATTTGTCCATTTCTTCCAGGTTGTCCATTCTATTGGCATAGAGTTGCTTGTAGTAATCCCTCATGATTCTTTGTATTTCTGCCGGGTCAGTTGTTTTTCTCCTTTTTCATTTCTAATTCTGTTGATTTGAGTCTTCTCCCTTTTCTTCTCGATGAGTCTGGCTAATGGTTTATCAATTTTGTTTATCTTCTCAAAGAACCAGCTTTTAGTTTTGTTGATCTTTGCTATTTTTTCCTTCATTTCTTTTTCATTTATTTCTGATCTTTCTTTCTTTCCTTCTTCTAACTTTGGGGTTTTTTTGTTCTTCTTTCTCTAATTGCTTTCAGTGTAAGGTTAGGTTGTTTGAGATATTTCTTGTTTCTTGCGGTCGGATTGTATTGCTATAATCTTCCCTCCTAGGATTGCTTTCAGTGCATACAATCGGTTTTGGGTCGTCATGTTTTCATTGCCAGTTGTTTCTAGGTATTTGATTTCCTCTTTGATTTCTTCAGTGATCTCTTGATTATTTAGTAAAGTATGGTTTGGCTTCCATGTGTTTGTATTTTTTCAGTTTTTTTCCTGTAATTTATATCTAGTCTCATAGCATTGTGGTCAGAAAAGATACCTAACATGATTTCAGTTTTCTTAAAATTATCAAGGCTTGATTTGTGACCTAAGATATGATCTTGGAGAATGTTCCATGAGCACTTGAGAAGAAAGTGTATTCTGTTGTTTTTGGTTGGAATGTCCTATAAATATCAGTGAAGCCCATCTTGTTTAATGTGTCATTTAAGCTTTTGTTTCCTTATTTATTTTCATTTTGGATGATCTGTCCATTGGTGAAAGTGGGGTGTTAAAGTCCCCTACTATGATTGTGTTACTGTCGATTTCCCCTTTTATGGCTGTTAGCCTTTGCCTTATGTATTGAGGTGCTCCTATGTTGGGTGCATAAATATTTACAATTGTTATATCTTCTTGTTGGATTGATCCCTTGATCATTGTGTAGTGTCCTTCTTTGTCCCTTGTAATAGTCTTTATTTTAAAGTCTATTTTGTCTGGTATGAGAATGGCTACTCCAGCTTTCTTTTGATTTCCATTTGCATGGAATATCTTTTTCCATCCCCTCACTTTCAGACTGTGTGTGTCCCTAGATCTGAAGTGGGTCTCTTGTAGACAACATATATATGGGTCTTGTTTTTGTATCCATTCAGCCAGTCTATGTCTTTTGGCTGGAACATTTAATCCATTCACATGTAACATAACTATCGACATGTATGTTCCTATTACTATTTTCTTAATTGTTTTGGGTTTGTTTTTGTAGGTCTTTTCCTTGTCTTGTGTTTCCTGCCTAGAGAAGTTCCTTTAGCATTTGTTGTAAAGCTGGTTTGGTGGTGCTGAATTTTCTTAACTTTTGCTTGTCTGTAAAGGTTTTAATTTCTCCATCAAATCTGAATGAGATCCTTGCTGGGTAGAGTAATCTTGGTTGTAGGTTTTTCCCTTTCATCACTTTAAATATGTCCTGAGGTCGAGCACAAAGGTACTTCAGTCCTCTTGGAGTTTGGAGCCCAGCACAGTGGCACGTGGAGGCATTCTGCTTCATCAACCTGGAAGATCTCTGAACCCCTTCCTTTTGGATTTTAATGGTGGCTTCACTACACACTCATGGTTGATTAAATCTACTAAGGTACCTTGAATCAGTTATAAATATTGTAAATCAATTTCATAAAATGTTTATTCAATTGCATCGAAAGGAAATAGTATTCTCAGTACCATGACACTAGGGAAAAAAATCCATAGGATTTATGTTTTTTATAATGTTTTCTGATGTTTTCAACTTTTAGAATAGTTCCACGAATTCTTTGTTTTATTAATAATGAAGTTTATAAGCTTTGCATATCAGGAATTAGCTGTGATGGTAGCAGATTGTAAACAGGCCTTCATGGATTGGGAATTAATTCTCTGTATCTCCATTTACTTATTATGTAAAGTTATAGAAAAACCCAAAGAACCACAATCCAAATGTCAATCACAAAGAAGAAATATTTTTGATTGAGCCACAGTGGGCATAGACAAATATCACATTTTGCTGGTGAACAATCTAACCTGAAATTTTAACAACTAGTCTAATATTTTATTTAGTTGAAAAATCACTTTGGCCATTGTTTTAGATGACTTTCCAATAATGCAATTGCATTGGTTAACTCTGAATCCCAGACACTGAGCTGGTGCCACCCTCTAGAAAAAACCTCCCTCTCTCCGGAAGACCTAGACATTCTGCCTCCTAAATATCTTTAGTTATATATGTATCTCATACTTTTGCACTGTAAATTCCACAACTAGTATGGAGCTGACCCTGTCAGCCTATACATTTGTCTGTCTCCACAAACAGACATGGCGTTTCTCATGGGTAAGAATGTTACTGAGCATAAAGCTCCGTGTCCAGCGAGCAGGTACATGATAAGGAAAGGTTTATAATGAACTAAAAGCATACAGTTTTAAACATGCATGTGATTTGTTTGGGATGCTTTCTATGTTGTATTACTATAAAGTATTATATTTTAAACCCCATAAAATAGTCAAGAATAATATATTTACTGTTTATGCATGTCTTTAATGTGTTATTGTAAAAAGAAACATTATCTGTTGTCAGTTAAAACTTGCTCTACCGTCTCAGAAACCACACTGCACAGAGGTGGCAGTGACAAATACTCTCTGGGCTTCATAAATTGAAAACACCATGGTTGAAAGTCATCTCTTTGATTTAGAATGTAACACAAAAGCCTGATGACTTTTCCCATTTTATATACAGACGAACTGAAGAGCAAAAGATAAACTGACTTTATCAAGAAAAATTGGCAAATAAAACGGCTCATCACTGCTATTTATCTTGATTCTTTTGTTTCTTGCTCTTAATCAGGGACTGTTTTAGAAGCCAAGCTTTTGCTTCTTTTGGGAAGAGCGTGTGTCAACAACCCCAATTTCATTTAGTATGATTAAGAAATAAATTTTATCTCCTTTTTAATTTTTGTGTGATTTTATCTGAGTATTTACAGACACAATTTGTTTGGCTGAGTATTTGTTTTTTTTAATTATCAGTTCTATTGTTTAACTTTTCAGATACCCATAGGCACAACACTTAACTGAAGACCTTGGTTCTTCTGCTTACCAGAAGGCTTACAGGCATGTGGCCTTACAATAGCCAGTTAAATTCTTATTCTCAGTTTTTGGCATAACTCTGTAAAGATATTCCATGTTCTCAGCTTAATGCATTGAGCTATTTTGAGAACCAGTTGGAGTAACTTCTATGGAAACATCTTTATAAATTATGAAATCTACAAATATAAGGTATTATAACACATGGTAGATTCCCTAACAAATATAATACAGATATTTTATATTTGTGTAACTAGGTTTATAAATTAGTATAATTAGTATACATTAACTTTATCACTGGAAGTAATTTTTTTTTTTTTTTTTTTGCTTAATGGTTGTGTATTTGTTGGTCCTTGTAATTAGATTTTCCCTGAGGGCCTTGAAATATGGGGTCCTCAGATTACTTGAGAAAAGCAGTTTGTTCCTCCATAGTGAATGCATACCTGCATCATGATTCTGTCCAAACCACAGTGCCTTGCTTTAACACCCTAAACATTACCAAGAAAATGACAATTATTGTCCTAGCTACCTGTGGGGATACTATCCCCACAGGTTTATAATTTCCAACATTTCGTCAGAATGTCGGGAAACTTATCCTCTTTAATTTTTTAGTTGATTTTACATTTGTTTTTCTACTAATTTTAAATTGAGTTTAAAAAACAAATCTTTTCTTGAGTGTGTTTGTTCATTAAAAAAATAAAATTTAACACATAATAAAATTTGACTTGAGGACATATCACTTGTGAGGTCTCTATCTGAGGGGTTGATGTTAAGTAGATACAGTTAATTTGGCATAGAAATTTCAACACAAAAATATAAATAATTTAACTCTAATTTAAAATTTAATTTCCTTAAAATAAATATAATAAGCAAAGTGCCTAAATAGTAGTTTAGACATTTATAATTTTATTATATGAAAAAGATATTAGAAATCACAATATAATATTTTCAAGACTTTAAAAAGAGGATATTTAATATCATAAAGGCAATTCTCATAGTGCTTAACATGAATTTATTTTTTCAAAATATACTCCAATAGCTACATGAAATTAACTAGAGGCAACTTTAAAATGGAGTTGTTTTTACTGATTGTATTTTCAAATTAGGTTTACGTATTTTTATAAAATATGTACAAATTATGATGATTAATACTGGAAAACCAATATTACAAATCTGGCCAGGATAGATCTTGTAACAAAAACTTATCAATTGAGAATAAATTCTAAAAGGCTGAACGAACAGTAGAGATTATAATTTTGCTTTTGTCCTGAGTCTATGAATTTCTCTGGCTGCTTTGAATCTGAAGCACATGAAGAAAGTTTTGAAAATGCAGATCCTCAGGCTCTGTGCTTTCTCAGATTCTAATAAAGAGGTTTGGAATAAGGGCTAAGGGGTCTCTCCCTGCATCCCTCTCTCTCCACATTCCCAATGACTATGGGGATATAGTCAACACTCCTCTACGGAATGTAAGTTTAAAAGATCTAATTTTTTTTCAGCAATATGCCCAGTGACTAAAACATGGTAATATATTTTTCATACTTTACTTAAAAGTAACAGAAACAAAACGTAAGTAAATAGTTGTGAGAAATGGGGAAACACAGCTATACTTGAGATGCTTGGTAAAAGGTTTCTGATTTTATTGGGGGCAGAAACTATGACAGTATCAAGAGCCAAACAGGAAAAAAAAAATTATAAACTCTAAAACTCTCAAAATAAATTTGCCTTTTTAACAACAGGTTATACTAACATTGGTCATCAAAAAAAGTGGGCTAAATTTATGTGTAATCATCCACTAATAAATTAAGAGTGTTTCTAGTTACAATGATATATCAATAGTATTTTGAACATTATTTTTAATTCCTTAAGGAGAAAAGAAGCAATGTGATATCTAACTAAATATCTGAATTTGTAATAGATGCTTTTCAGGCACTTTGGACTTCCTCCAATTGTTATTTAATTTTCTTCTGTATTTACCTGTGTGGTGTGTTTTGGAGGCATCATTAGAAAAAATAACAAGTTATAACTTAATTAAATCAGACCGATGAAAACAAATACTGTATGATCTTACTTAAATGTGGAATTTAAAAACAAAAATCAGGCTCATAGATACAGAGACCAGATTGGTGGTTGCCAGAGATGGGGATCGGGGGTGGGCAAAATAGGTGAAGGGGGTCAAAAGGTACAAGCTTTCAGTTAGAAGTCATGGGGATGGAAAGTACAGCATGGTGACTATAGTTAATACTATATTGCATACTCGAAAGTCGCTGAGAGCTAATATTAAAAGTCCTTATCACAAGAAAAACAAACTTTGTAACTGTATATGGTGATGAATTTTAACTAGAGTTATTGTGGTGATTTCACCAAATATAAAAATATTAAATCGCTATTTTGTATAACTGAAACTAATGTCACATGGAAATCTACCTCAATGATAGATAAAAACCATAACAAAAAGGAAAATCTCACTGTCAAAAACAATTCTCTAACACTATCCACATTGCATAACACATTAGAAACATATTTATCTAAAGCCTTTATTGTAAGACACTTTATTGTAATCACTGATAACCATCACCTAAACAAACTTGCTAATGTATTAATACTGTCTACTTCTTTTCTATACCAAACTAATTATGAATTCAAATTCACAGTGTACTGTAGCATAGCTGCTCAGGCCATCAGCTGATTTTAAAGAAGTCTTCCAGTGATCAAGGGCTAATAAATTTTTAACCCAACTATAAATTAAAGAAACATGCTCATTAATAATGAATATTCTCATATTTTATCACAATGTAGATATGCATATATATTAAGTATTTTGTTTCTAAGTAAATAAGAAATGAACTACACATGTTAAACACTACTTTTGCAAGGTTTTCCATTTTCTTTTCTTTTCTTTTCTCTTATAATTTGCTCTGTTATTTTTGCCAGAATTTGAAACTCAAGGAAATAAATTTGGGCTCTATTAATAGGGCTGCATCATAACCCTAACGGAATAGGAGCCTTGTCTCTCTCCCTTTGTTTATCTGGTCTGACTACCTTGTATTACAATATAAACCCCTGTCCCACACACTTTCAAAGTGAGCTCCAAGCGAAGTTCTTGCTTGTATTGTACTTGGAAAAAGTTTGATTAAATTAATCAAAAAAAAAAAAAAAAAAAGAAAGAAAAAGAAAGAAAAGAAAAGTTGCCATGACATAAAAGTAATGTTTTCTTTTCCCAATATTTTTGTTGGGGTCAGATACACATAACAAAATTTACCATCTTTACTTTTAAGTGTACAGTTCATTGGTATTAAATACATTCATAAAGGTGTGCTACCATTACCATCATCCATCTCCAGAACTTTTCATCCTGTAAAATTGAAACACCATACCCATTAAACAATAACTTCCCATTTCCTCCTTCTTTCCAGTGCCTGGCGCTCAGCATTACACTTTCCGTCCCTATTATTTTGACTATTCTAAATAACTTATATAAATGGAGTCATACAGTATTTATCTTTTAGTGACTGGCTTATTTCATTTAGCATAGTGTCTTTAAGTTTCATCCAGGTTGCAGCATATGTCAGAATTTCTTTTCATTTTAAGGCTGAATAGTATTTTAGCAAAAAAAAAAAAAAATCAAATAACTGAATTAAAATATTGGCAAAGGACCTAAATAGACAATTTTTTCCATAGAAGACATACAAAAACAGGTACATGGATAGGTATTTGACATCACTATCCGGAAATTTTAAATAAATAAAAAAATAAAAAAGGACTCAGTGAGATACCACCTCACATCCATTAGGATAGCTATTATTTTAAAAATAATAAAAAACATGTTGGTGAGGAGGTGGAGAAATTGGAAACCTTGTTAACTGTGGGGGGAATATAAATTGGTACAGCCACTATGGAAAACAATATGGTGGTTTCTTAAGAAATTAAAAATAGAATTACCATATGATTTAGTAATCCTACTTCTGGGTACATATACAAAGGAAATAAAATCATGCCTCAAAGAGATATCTGTATTCTCAAGTACATTGCAGCATTATTCACAATGGCCAGGTATGGCAATAAAATAAGTGTTCATCCAGGGATGAATGGATAAAGGAAAGGTGATGTATATATCATATATACTAATATATAAATATATATTATTCAGCCTTAAAAAAAAGAAAATCCTGTTATTTGAGCCAGTACAGATAAATCAGGAGGGCATCATGCTAAGTAAAATAAACCAGAGAGAGAAAGACAAACACCACGTTATCACTTATATATGGAATCTTAAAAAAAAAACACACACACAAAAGTCAAACTCATAGAAACAGAGTAGAAAAGTGGCTGCCAGGAGCTGGAGGGTGGGGAAAATAGGGAGAAATTGGTAAAAGGGCACACTCTTTCAGTTATAATATGAGTAAGTTTTGAGAATCTAATGTATAACATGATGACTACAGTTGGTAACGATGTATTATGTAATTGAAATTTGCTAAGAGTAGAACTTAAGTGTTCTCACCAACAAAAAGGTAAATATGTGCAGTGATGGGATGTGTTAATTAACTCACTGGGGAGAATACTTTCACAATGTATATGTATATTAAATCATTACATTGTATACTTTAAGTATCTTAATTATGTGAAATAACACTGGAAAAACAGAGGGGAAAAAAGAAGAGAACTGAAATGTGTTGAGCACCAGCTATGTACCAGATACCAGCTAGTTGTTCTATATCGATTTTCATTCTAGCTTCCTAGAAACCCTGAAATTTTGGTACTTTTCCCCCACTTAAAACGCACATAATGTCAGTTTCCTAGCTTTGATAATATACCACAGTTGTCTGAGATCCATTTAGGGAATCTGGGTAATGGGTATACAGAGTACCTCTCCATACTATTTTTACAATTACTGTGTTTATAATCATTTCAAAATAAATGTTGAAATAAAAAAATTAAAAGATTACATTTGCAAATAGAGATAATTTTATGTCTGCTTTTCCAGTTTGGATGCCTTTTATTTCTTCTTATTGCCTAATAGCTCTGGCTGGAACTTCTAATACTATGTTGAACAGAAGTGCTGAATGTGGGAATCCTTGCCTTGTCCCTGGCTTGAGCAGAAAAGCTTTCAGTCTTTCACCATTGATTACAGTTTTTGCTGTGGGATTTTTGTATATGGCTTTTATTATATTGAGGTCATTTCCTTCTATTTCTAGAAGGAGTATTTTTATCCTTGGGATTTTGTCAATTTTTTTTCTGCATCAGTTGAGATGATCATGTTTGTGTGTTTTCTCCCTTCAATCTGTTAATGTCATGTATTACATTGATTTTCATATGTTGAATCATCCTTGCATCACAGGGATAAATCCCACTTGGTCATGGTATATAATTCTTTTAATATGTTGCTAAATTAAGTTTGCTAGTATTCTGTTGAGGATTTTTTGAATTAACATCCTTAAGGGATATTGGTCTGTACATTTTTTGTAGTGTCTTGGTCTGGCTTTGGTATCAGGGTAAATCTGGCTTCAAAGAACAGTTTAAGAAGTGTTCCCTCCTAGTTGATTTTTTTTGGAAATGTTTGAGAATAACTGGTGTTAGTTCTTCCTTAAACGTTTGGTAGAACACACTAGTGAAGCCATCAGGTCCAGGGCTTTTCATTGTCAGGAGTTTTTTTTTTTTTTTTTTCTTGGCCGTGCCACATGGCATGCTGGATCTTCGTTCCCCGACCAGGGACTGAACCCATGCCGCCTGGAGTAGAAGTGCAGAGTCTTAACCACTGGACTGCCAGGGAAATCCCTCATTGTCAGGGGATTTTTGATTAATGATTCAGTCTCCTTACTAGTTACAGGTCTATCCAGATTTTCTATTTCTTCACGGTTCAGTATGGGTATGTCTTAAGTTTCTAAGAATTTGTCCATTTCATTGAGGTTATTGAATTTGCAGTTATACAATTGTTTATGTTTCTCGCTTTTAAATTTTTAGAATTTAGAAACTGTAGAATTGATAGTAATGCCCCCACTTTCATTTCTGATTTTAGTCATTTGAGTCTTCTCTTTGTCTTAGCCCATCTAGCTAACGGTCTGTCAGTCTTATTGATCTTTACAAAGAACCAACTTTTGGTTTCATTGATATTCCCTATTGTTTTTTCTATTCGTTATTTAGTCAATCTGTGCTCTAATAATTATTCCATGCCTTGGCTAGCTTTAAGTATAGTTTATCCTTTTTATAGTTTTTTTAAGTTGTAAAGTTAGTTTCGTGATTTGAGATCTTGTTCTTTAATGTGTTTAAAGCTATAAATGTCCTCGTTAGCACTGCTTTTACTGTGTCCCATAAGTTTTGATATGTTGTGCTTTCATTTTCATTCATCTCGAAGTATTTCAGAATTTCCCTTGTGATTTCTTTTCTGATTCACTGGTTAAAGGTGGGTTTTCCACTTTCCTAGTGTTATTGATTTCTAACTTCAGCCCATTTTGGTTGAAGATTCTTTGTATGATACCTATCTTTTTAAAACTATTGAGAATTGGAGGCTGAACACAGTCTATCCTGGGAAATGTCCCATGTGCACCTAAGAAGAATGTATGTAATGTTGTTGGTAGACTTCTCAGGTCTTCTTTCAGCCTGAGCCCTTGGGCATGCGTGGCGATGTTCTAATTTCCCCTCTTTATGCAGTTGTCTTTGAAGGTTTGCCTCTCTACTGTTCGTAGTGTTTAAAAGTTTTAATATTTGGCTTCCAAAGAGAAAAAGGGAAAAAAATGGTGTTAGTCCTTTAAATCCCCTAGAAGTCACTTCAGCCAAAGAGGGAGGAGCTTGTAACAATGCGGAAAAGTACAACAACAATAGCTGCCTGCCTCTCTGTCTGCACCCTCTGAGATCATAGCAGCAATAAGCTATCAGAGCACACATCCCAACTATTTGGAAGACTATTTACCCACCCTGGTTCCCGCAAGCTGTGTGCAAGCTGCTCCAGGAATGTGTGCACAGCTGTCTGCCATGGATTGGGAGGTGGGGGATGGGTAGGTACTAGTGTTCTAAGAGCTGAAAGAGCTGAAATTGTCCTAAATTAAGCGAAATTCACAGTTCAAGCCTTACTTTGCAAGTTGCACATTTTCAATAGATTCTAGAATTCCAAGATAGTTACATCATACAGATTCTGCCAGTGCAACTGTTGTCTAGGTAGGGAGATAGATTCTTAGTGCTTCCTACTTTACAATCTTCCTCTAAAGCAATTTTTTCTTTTAAACTTAAAGGGATGCTGACAGTTACAGAAAGATAGAGAAGATGAAAAGGCAGAGGGCTATGTACCAGATGAAGGAACAAGAAAAAACCCCAGAAAAACAACTAAATGAAGTGGAGATAGGCAACCTTCCAGAAAAAGAATTCAGAATAATGATAGTGAAGATGATCCAGGACCTCGGAATAAGAATGGAGGCAAAGATTGAGAAAATGCAAGAAATGATTAACAAAGACCTAGAAGAATTAAAGAACAAACAAACAGAGATGACCAATACAATAACTGAAATGAAAACTACACTAGAAGGAATCAATAGCAGAATAACTGAGGCAGAAGAACGGATTAAGTGACCTGGAAGACAGAATGGTGGAATTCACTGCTGCGGAACAGACTAAAGAAAAAAGAATGAAAAGAAATGAAGACAGCCTAAGAGACCTCTGGGACAACATTAAACGCAACCACATTCGCATTATAGGGGTCCCAGAAGGAGAAGAGAGAGAGAAAGGACCAGAGAAAATATTTGAAGAGATTATAGTCGAAAACTTCCCTAACATGGGAAAGGAAACAGCCACCCAAGTCCAGGAAGCGCAGAGAGTCCCATACAGAATAAACCCAAGGAGAAACACGCCGAGACACATAGTAATCAAAGTGGCAAAAAAAGAAAAGAAAAATTAAAGACAAAGAAAAATTATTGAAAGCAGCAAGGGAAAAACGACAAATAACATACAAGGGAACTCCCATAAGGTTAACAGCTGATTTCTCAGCAGAAACTCTGCAAGCCAGAAGGGAGTGGCATGCTATACTTAAAGTGATGAAAGGGAAGAACCTACAACCAAGATTACTCTACCCGGCAAGGATCTCATTTAGATTTGATGGAGAAATCAAAAGCTTTACAGACAAGCGAAAGCTAAGAGAATTCAGCACCACCAAACCAGCTCTACAGCAAATGCTAAAGGAACTTCTCTAAGTGGGAAACACAAGGGGAGAAAAGGACCTACAAAAACAAACCCAAAACAGTTAAGAAAATGGTCATAGGAACATACATATCGATAATTACCTTAAACATGAATGGATTAAATGCCCCAACCAAGAGACATAGACTGGCTGAACGGATACAAAAACAAGACCCATATATATGCTGTCTACAAGAGACCCACTTTAGACCTAGGGACACATACAGACTGAAAGTGAGGGGATGGAAAAAGATATTCCATGCAAATGGAAATCAAAAGAAAGCTGGAGTAGCTATACTCATAACAGATAAAATAGACTTTAAAATAAAGAATGTTACAACAGACAAGGAAAGACACTACATAATGATCCAGGGATCAATCCAAGAAGAAGATATAACAATTATAAATATATATGCACCCAACATAGGAGCACCTCAATACATAAGGCAACTGCTAACAGCTATAAAAGAGGAAATCGACAGTAACACAATAAGAGTGGGGGACTTTAACACCTCACTTACACCAGTGGACAGATCATCCAAAATGAAAATAAATAAGGAAACAGAAGCTTTCAATGACACAATAGACCAGATAGATTTAATTGATATATATAGGACATTCCATCCAAAAACAGCAGATTACACGTTCTTCTCAAGTGCACACGGAACATTCTCCAGGATAGATCACATTTTGGGTCACAAATCAAGCCTCAGTAAATTTAAGAAAATTGAAATCATATCAAGCATCTTTTCTAACCACAATGTTATGAGATTAGAAATGAATTACAGGGAAAAAAACGTAAAAAAGACAAACACATGGAGGCTAAACAATACGTTACTAAATAACCAAGAAATCACTGAAGAAATCAAAGAGGACATCAGAAAATACCTAGAGACAAATGACAATGAAAACACGACGACCCAAAACCTATGGGATGCAGCAAAAGCAGTTCTAAGAGGGAAGTTTATAGCTATACAAGCCTACCTCAAGAAACAAGAAAAATCTCAAGTAAACAATCTAACCTTACACCTAAAGAAACTAGAGAAAGAAGAACAAACAAAACCCAAAGTTAGCAGAAGGAAAGAAATCATAAAGATCAGAGCAGAAATAAATGAAATAGAAACAAAGAAAACAATAGCAAAGATCAATAAAACTAAAAGTTGGTTCTTTGAGAAGATAAACAAAATTGATAAGCCATTAGCCAGACTCATCAAGAAAAAGAGGGAGAGGACTCAAATCAATAAAATCAGAAATGAAAAAGGAGAAGTTACAACAGACACCGCAGAAATACAAAGCATCCTAAGAGACTACTACAAGCAACTTTATGCCAATAAAATGGACAACCTGGAAGAAATAGACAAATTCTTAGAAAGGTATAACCTTCCAAGACTGAACCAGGAAGAAACAGAAAATATGAACAGACCAATCACAAGTAATGAAATTGAAACTGTGATTAAAAATCTTCCAACAAACAAAAGTCCAGGACCAGATGGCTTCACAGGTGAATTCTATCAAACATTTAGAGAAGAGCTAACACCCATCCTTCTCAAACTCTTCCAAAAGATTGCAGAGGAAGGAACACTCCCAAACTCATTCTATGAGGCCACCATCACCCTGATACCAAAACCAGACAAAGACACTACAAAAAAAGAAAACTACAGACCAATATCACTGATGAATACAGATGCAAAAATCCTCAACAAAATACTAGCAAACAGAATCCAAGAACACATTAAAAGGATCATACACCACGATCAAGTGGGATTTATCCCAGGGATGCAAGGATTCTTCAATATACGCAAATCAATCAATGTGATACACCACATTAACAAATTGAAGAATAAAAACCATATGATCATCTCAATAGATGCAGAAAAAGCTTTTGACAAAATTCAACACCCATTTCTGATAAAAACTCTCCAGAAAGTGGGCATAGAGGGAACCTACCTCGACATAATAAAGGCCATATATGACAAACCCACAGCAAACATCATTCTCAATGGTGAAAAACTGAAAGCATTTCCTCTAAGATCAGGAACGAGACAAGGATGTCCACTCTCACCACTATTATTCAACATAGTTCTGGAAGTCCTAGCCACAGCAATCAGAGAAGAAAAAGAAATAAAAGGAATACAAATTGGAAAAGAAAAAGTAAAACTGTCACTGTTTGCGGACGACATAGAGAATCCTAAAACTGCCACCAGAAAACTGCTAGAGCTAATTAATGAATATGGTAAAGTTGCAGGATACAAAATTAATGCACAGAAATCTCTTGCATTCCTATACACTAATGATGAAAAATCTGAAAGAGAAATTATGGAAACACTCCCATTTACCACTGCAACAAAGAGAATAAAATACCTAGGAATAAACCTACCTAGGGAGACGAAAGACCTGTATGCAGAAAACTATAAGACACTGATGAGAGAAATTAAAGATGATACCAACAGATGGAGAGATATACCATGTTCTTGGATTGGAAGAATCAACATTGTGAAAATGAGTATACTACCCAGAGCAATCTACAGATTCAATGCAATCCCTATCAAATTACCAATGGCATTTTTTACGGAGCTAGAACAAATCATCTTAAAATTTGTATGGAGACACAAAAGACCCCGAATAGCCAAAGCAGTCTTGAGGCAAAAAAATGGAGCTGGAGGAATCAGACTCCCTGACTTCAGACTATACTACAAAGCTACAGTAATCAAGACAATATGGTACTGGCACAAAAACAGAAACATAGATCAATGGAACAAGATAGAAAGCCCAGAGATTAACCCACGCACCTATGGTCAACTAATCTATGACAAAGGAGGCAAAGATATACAATGGAGAAAAGACAGTCTCTTCAATAAGTGGTGCTGGGAAAACTGGACAGCTACATGTAAAAGAATGAAATTAGAATACTCCCTAACACCATACACAAAAATAAACTCAAAATGGATTAGAGACCTAAATATAAGACTGGACACTATAAAACTCTTAGAGGAAAACATAGGAAGAACACGCTTTGACATAAATCACAGCAAGATCTTTTTTGATCCACTTCCTAGAGTAATGGAAATAAAAACAAAAATAAACAAGTGGGACCTAATGAAACTTCAAAGCTTTTGCACAGCAAAGGAAACCATAAACAAGACGAAAAGACAACCCTCAGAATGGGAGAAAATATTTGCAAATGAATCAACGGACAAAGGATTAATCTCCAAAATATATAAACAGCTCATTCAGCTCAATATTAAAGAAACAAACACCCCAATCCAAAAATGGACAGAAGACCTAAAGAGACATTTCTCCAAAGAAGACATACAGACGGCCACGAAGCACATGAAAAGATGCTCAACATCACTAATTATTAGAGAAATGCAAATCAAAACTACAATGAGGTATCACCTCACTCCTGTTAGAATGGGCATCATCAGAAAATCTACAAACAACAAATGCTGGAGAGGGTGTGGAGAAAAGGGAGACCTCTTGCACTGTTGGTGGGAATGTAAATTGATACAGCCACTATGGAGAACAATATGGAGGTTCCTTAGAAAACTAAAAATAGAATTACCATATGACCCAGCAATCCCACTACTGGGCATATACCCAGAGAAAACCGTAATTCAAAAAGACACATGCACCCGAATGTTCATTGCGGCACTATTTACAATAGCCAGGTCATGGAAGCAACCTAAATGCCCATCAACAGACGAATGGATCAAGAAGGTGTGGTACATATATACAATGGACTATTACTCAGCCATAAAAAGGAACGAAATTGAGTCATTTGTTGAGACGTGGATGGATCTAGAGACTGTCATACAGAGTGAAGTAAGTCAGAAAGAGAAAAACAAATATCGTATATTAATGCATGTATGTGGAACCTAGAAAAATGGTACAGATGAGCCAGTTTGCAGGGCAGAAGTTGAGACACAGATGTAGAGAATGGACATATGGACACCAAGGGGGGAAAACTGAGGTGGGGTGGCGATGGTGGTGTGCTGAATAAAAAAAAAAAAAAAAAAACTTAAAGGGATGCTGCTTTGGGGGCATCATTTTCTACAGCAAACTTTCTATAAAGATTTAGCCCTATATTATGGGTCATATACAACAAAGTACAGATTTTTCCAATGGAAATTCACTGAAGACTATGCAGAAAAAGGCAAAGACCGAGAAACAAACATCAAAAACAGTACTATATACAGTTTTTGGTTACAATGTATGTGGTAAAAATATTAAAACATGCCCAGCAGTTGGAAATACAAATCTGCTGTGTTTCTATACACTAACAAACTATCAGAAAAAGGAATTAAGAAAGCAATCCAATTTTATCCCATTTACAACTGTATCAAAAATAATAAATTCCTAGGAGAATAAGTTTAACCAAGGAGGTAAAAGACCTGCACACTGAGAACTATAAGACATTAATGAAAATAATTGAAGACACAAATAAATGGAAAGATATTCTGTGCTCATGGATTGGAAGAATATTATTAAAATGTCCATACTACCCAAAGCAATCTACAAACTCAATGCCATCCCTATCAAAATTCCAGTGGCATTTTTCACAGAAATAGAAATAGCAATCCTGAAATTTTCACAGAAATACAAATAACAGCCCTGAAATAGAAATAACAACCCTGAAATTTATATGGAATATCAAAAGACCCTGAGTAGCCAAAGAAATCTTGAGAAAGAAGAACAAAGCTGGAGGAATCACACTGTCTGATTTTTAACTATATTACAAAGCTATAGTAATCAAAACAGGATGGTATTGTCATAAAAACAGACACATAGGTCAACGTAAAAGAACAGAGAGCCCAGAAATAAACCCATGCATATATGGTCAATTAATTTATAACGAAGGAGGCAAGAATTATACAATGAGAAAAGGACAATCTCTTCAATAAATGGTGTTGGGAGAACTGAACAGTCAGATGCAGAAGAATGAAACTAGACTACTGTCTTAAACCGTGCACAAAAAATAAATCAAAACAGATTAAAGACTTGAATGTAAGACTTGAAACCATAAAACTCCTAGAAGAAAACATAAGAAGGTAAGCTCCTTGATATCAGTCTTGGCAATGATATGTTGGATCTGTCTCTAAAAGCAAAGGCAGCAAATAACAAACAACAACAAAAAACAAACAAGTAAGACTACAACAAACTAAAAAGCTCCTGCACAGCAAAGAAAATCATTAACAGAATGAAAAGGCAACCTGCTGAATGGGAGAAATATTTGAATCATATATGTGATAACAGGTTAATATCTATAATACATAAAGAATTCATACAACTCAATAGGAAAAAGGCAGTTTAAAAAATGGACAGAGGATCTGAATAGACATTTTTCCAAAGATGATATACAGATGACCAACGGGCATATGAAAAGATGCTTAACATCACTCACCATTAGGGAAATGCAAATCAAAACCACAAAGAGATATCATCTCACACTTGTTAGAATGTCTATTATCAAAAAGACAAGAAAGAACATGTTTTGGTGAGGATGTAGAGAAAAGGAAACTATTGTGTACTATTGTTGGAAATGTAAATTGGTATAGCCATTGTGAAAAACAGTATGGGGGTTCCTCAAAAAATTAAAAATCTGATCTAGCAATTCCACTTCTGGGTATTTATCTGAAGAAAATGAACATGCTAATTCTAAGAGAGATATGCACCCTCTGTTCATTGTAGCATTACTTACGAAAACCAAGATCTGGAAACAACCTAAGTGTCCACTGATGGATGAAATGATAAAGAAAGTGTAGTATACATATACAATGGAATACTATTCAGCCATGAAAAAGAATGGAGTCTTGCCCTTTGCAACATCATGAATGGATCTTGAGGGCATTACACTAAGTGAACTAAGTCAGACAGAGAAAGACAAATACCATATGATCTCATTTATATGGGGAATCTTAAAAACTAAACCACCACCAAAACAAGCTCATAGATGCGGAGAACAAATTGGTGGTTTCCAGAGGGGAGGGGTTGGGGTGAACAAAATGGGTAAAAGGGGTCAAAAGATACAAACTTCAGGTTATAAAACAAGTAAGTCATAGGATGTAATGTACAGCTTGACAGCATGGTGACTATGCTAGATAATAATACGGTATTGTATATTTGAAAGTTGCTAAGAGTAAATCTTAAAAGTCCTCATCTCAAGAGAATAAAGAAAAAAATGTGTAACTATGTATGGTGACAGATTGTAACTAGAATTATTGTAGTGATCATTTTGCAATATTTACAAATATTGAATCATTATGTTGTATACCTGAAACTAATATAATGTTATATTAACTATACCTTCAACAAATACAGACAGAAAACCAATACTACATACTGTTTTGGATACAGTGTATGTCCTAAGTGTACAAAAACATGTCCAGCAATAAGAAAAATAATCTCAGGATAATGGTTACTTCTAAGAAGGAAGACCAAGAAAATGATGTGACAATGCGCAGAGGAGTACAATTTGACTTTATACTATTCTGTTTTCCAAAAGAGATGCCTAAAGGATATCTGGAAAATTGTTAAAAAAATTTTTTTGAGAAGTGATAACTGGTTGTTAGCTATATTCCTTTTGTAACTCTGTATATGTTTATAATATTATAATTAGAAAACTAAAGCAAGGATGATAAAGAATACTAAAATATTTTGTATATCTATTATCAAGGATAAGATAGTGCTGGAGAAATCACTTTGACTTGCTGATCAAGATGTTGATTACAAAATTATCTCCCAAATCAGCAAATTTTTGACTGAGCACAACATTAAAACAATTAAAATATGTAGGTCACAAATAGATTATTTTTGTCATTCTAATAACTCATTAGAAATAGTAGTTCATTGATGTGATGGACAGCTTGGTGCTAAAACATAAAAAATAAAACATAGTTCCCTAAAATAATTTCATCACTCATTAACTTAGACTCAAAACGTCTTACCAGTACTCCTTTCCTCTGAAAATGCTCCTGAGCTATAACATTCAAATGAGGATTACGAGCTAGTAATAGGCACAAAAGTGAATTTTGCTTTCTTGTTCCACTCCTATTGTTGCTCAGTTTTGTTTTAAAATTTTACTGTTTCAAGAGGTTATAAAACAATCATTCTCAAATTCGTTGCCATTCAAAACCAGGTAATAAAGGTATTTCTATTACTCATACATGTGACGCTTGCCCGCACCTTGGGACCCTTGCACACGCCATGCTTTCTATTTAAGATGCTTTTCCTGAGACTTAAGTTAGATTGTTCTTTCTAATAACTGAGGTTTAGGTGTCACTTGCCCAGAAAGGCCTCTTGCTCAGTCTATGTAAAGTTATCTTTTCCCACTCACACTCCATTATCTCCCCAGCATCTGTTATCTAAAATTGCATGTATATTTATATATTTTTGTTGTCCCTTTTACCTTCCTCATTAGAAAATAAAAATCAATTAAGAAAGTTTATCTTGTTTCCCAATGTATTTCAATAACCTAGAATACATATGACAAAGCAGTTGCTCAAAAAAGAATCTGTTCAGTGATGTAAATGATAAACCTTAAGCAAGGTACGGTTTTTAGAACAGAAGGTGTAGAGCAAACAAAGTTAAAAAGGTGTTCTTGGTTAAGTTAGATAAAGATCGTTTTGTGGCTTCCTTATAATGCTTGGGTATTCCATACCATGTACGAAAATAGCAAATACCAGAGCTAGAGTAGCTTTGGAGAAATAAATGAGTGCCATTTTTATCTGGGTCTGACATCAGGGACATATAAAGAAAATTTATGAAGCATATATTTGCAACTATTGGTCTGCAATCCCAGGGGTTAATTAAGATGAGAGATAAAAACATTGGAGGCCCTCAAGTATAGAAGGTAGTGCAAATCTACCTTCTATAGTGAATGAGATCACTCGGGGACAATATGGCTAGGAAAAGAAGATGGTGAAGGACAGAGTTTGGAGGTGTATGAGAAAACTGAGGTCAGCAAATAAACTGAGGATCAGAGTGGTAAGCTGGCATTCTGGTGGTCAAAGTCAAGGACTATTTTAAGGATGTGGCACTGGTCAGTTTATAGGAAAACCATGGTCATTGGTGACCATAAAAATTGATTCCGAATTTTGACCAGAGTGCTATCAGTGAATATAAAAACGAAACAATGAGTGCTAAGGACATGGGCAAAGAGTTGATAGGATGCTATCTCTGATTAATTTGATGTAAAGGAGAGGGAGAAGTAAATGACCACCAAGGTTTTGGTGATGGGTGACTGAGTCCTCATTCCATCAACAATGCAATGAATTCAAAAGTATGAATAGTTTGCACAGAATAAATGTAAACATTGAACAGTTGGAAAATTTAATATACTTTTATTTACTTCCATTAAACCTCCTTAAAAATCCCACAATTTAATATCTTAGAAGAGATAGAGCAAGAACATATAAAAATATATAACAATTACAACTCAACAGAAGATAATTCTTTAATCATGTCTTGGTTTAGTAGTTAATTCTAATTTCTGGTAAAAACACCACTCACCAGTTCATGCAATGCTATTAAAGAGATCTTTTTTCCCCATTTCCCTAAAATCTTAGGTGAACAAGTTTAATGGACACATTCATCCTGGTTTGTCTGGAGAATAAAGGTGTAGTAATTTCTTGAGGCTATGTAAACATATCCAAAATGAAACTGAGATTTGAAATTAAAGTGCAAATCATTCATCTCAGTCTTTTGAATATATCAGATGAAATGTGCCTTTTAAGGAAGAATGAGGAGCTATAGACAAATCAGAATTTCAGATCTGGAAAATATCTTTAAACTTCACGCAGTGGTATTCTCTTTCTCTGTTTCTATTAAAATAATATCAAAAGTCCCGTTAAGATTTAGCTAAAGGTGTAACTCCCAAGAAACTTGATGCTATATCCTTCCTGGAGTGGTTGAGAGCACTTGAAATATGTTTATAAGGACATAAGTTAAACAAAGTGTACAAGACAAAATCTATTACTCAGTTCTGATCATTTTGATATAACCCCCCAAAATGATTGCTTCTGCCTCTTTCCCCCTGCATATTTTTTTTTTAAATCAGCCTATTGTTTAGGGCATGTTGATGCAACACCAGGAAATGTTTTACTTTATTGATTTATTTTTTTGGCTGCGTTGGGTCTTAGTTGCTCCGTAGAATGTGGGATCTTCCCGGATCAGGGCTCGAACCCGTGTCTCCTGCATTGGCAGGCGGATTCTTAACCACTGTGCCACCAGGGAAGCCCCAACACCAGGAAATGTAAGCAAGACACCTGAATTATTTATTTAGAACCCAGAATTGTTTAAATCTGAAGCAATAGCTATGTGATTGAATTGCTATCTTTGTTAGCGCATGAAATACAACAAAGATGCATTGCCTTTTCCTAATACTAATGTTAAATTAGAAATCTGAGAGTCTGGTGGCTATTAAATATGTAAAGTACAAGAGAATAAAACCTTATTCCTGTAAGCTTTACTAATGATTTGGAAAATCTGAGTGTTGAAAACTGAGTTTGGAAATTGCCCACCCATGTGCCATACATGTCTTCAAAATCTTTATCTCATCCACAGTAACATTTTAAATTATCACATGCTGTCTTTGCAACGTACTTCTAAGTATCTCAGGTCTGAATTTCACCGTCTCAGAACTTAGGTATATTTCTCCCTATTACAAGCCAAAGAGAAGTCATTGTCCAACTTGGAGGCCTACAACTTAGTTAAGAGTATCCTTAGAAAATAAATTCCTGGCTAGTAAGTCTCCTTATTCAATTGGTATTTCTAAACAAAACTAATGCAAGATAACTAATTTGGGAAAGAACAGGTTCCAAAATTCTCACAATTCTTGCAACTCTTGTTTCTATCGCTTTTTCCTCGAGTACTATATCCCATCTTAGATCTTAATATGAATCTGGGGAACAATGAAGCAACAATAAGATCCCAGAGGAAAACTACAAGATAATTGAAAACTGAGTTGAGACATGGATATCACGGAACTACTTGGAAGAAAAAGGAGCCTTCGCCACATTAAATGAATTTATCTTCCTATGTTTCTTTTGCCCAATTAAAAGAGGATTATTCTACTCCACAGTGTATTTGGGATTAAAATTGCTTGCTACCTCAGTTACACTGAGGATACTGTGGGAAGTAACCGCATGAAACTTTTAAAAGCCTGGAAGATGAAACATTCACATCTTTGAAATACTCCTCGAGACTCTACTCTAGTTGCGGTGACCACAGAAATGGACTTCACAAGAACAGAGAGGTCTCAGAAACGTCTGGAAAAGGATAGAAAAATGGTATAGTCATAGAGCAGTGACGCTTTAATACAAATCAATGCTTTTAAACCAAAAGGAAATACCCCCTACAAATTTTACATTGAAGGTATGTCAATAGTTCACAACTGTTTTGAAAAGATCTGTGACTCCGGAGAACTCAGTATTTTTAAAAATTCAAACAGAATCATTTCTTGTAGTGTATAGTAAATTTGGCAAGTTTATCTATGATTACGAAAAATTAATCTAGTATTTTTGACTGGAATACATATTTCCATGAAATATCGGCAGAAAGGATTTAACATATTTTCATATATCTGTAGACTGTTATGGCTGAAAGAGCATTAGAGGTCATCTAGCTGCTTGTTTTACAGATGGATCACGAAATGGTGTTTACATTTTTGTTAATATGAGGATGACAGAAATTGAGTCATTAGCTCGTAAGCATATTTTTTTCAATGTTTTTCTCATTATTGAACCTGTTAGGAAAAGTGTGCATCAAAAAAACTTTAGGATCATTAGTCATCAACTTTAGAATGCTCTGAAAAGTTAAACAACTAGTAAAATTATTATTTGAATTAAGCATTTTTAGATGAAAGCAGATCCAGATGTCAATGTTTACCTGTTCATAAGCTATATAGTCCTTCTCCTGTGGGTTCTGACACTACCGAATACATGTAATTCCATTTCAATGCATTTACATTTCCAGTGCACAATTTTCACATCCACCTTTTGAAATGTCAGTTAAATCTTTTCTTAAATCACAATCATCTGAACTGAGGGAAGTACTCTTACGTGAAAGTAACATTTTTGTTTTTTGCTAATTGCAAAACATATTACGTGACCTTACCTAATATTTCTCATTCATTTCTCTGAAATATTTTTCTCTCTTTTTTCATTGTCTCTTTCTTTTTCTCTATTGGGAGGTAGGGATGAAATACCCTACCTTACTATGCATACAAAGAAGTCCTCAAATTTTATTTTACATACATTTCCCCTTGAGGACAATTCAAAGTATTCCCAGCGGAAAGTCACTGTGTTTTGAATCAAACTTTTTTTTTTTTTTTTTGAATAAAGGGAATTACTTATGCTGGTGCTGAGCCAGTGGAATCCTGCTTAGTAACGGGATGTTTACGTAATTTTCCTTGATAAAATATAAGATTGAGAAATGTTCAGAATAGGGGAGAGAAGCCAGTATGTACTAATATAAACTAGCTTATATTAGACACAGTAATACTCATATTGTATCAGAATATCTGTGTTAATACATAGCATTTGTTGCAAACAGAAAAATAAAAGAGGAAGAAGAAAATGAAGGGTAACAAGAAAAAGGAGAAAATTAAAAGGATGAGGAGAAAATAAAAAGATGATGAGAAAGAAATACTGTAACAGTGTTAATGAACTTGCTTATCTCATTACTTTCAGGTGCATCTATATGTCCACTGAAGTGGTATTTATTCTGAGATTCAGTGGATGCCTGGGTAATCCTACTATTTATATTGAAAAAGTAGTAACTAATGTAAAACCAATTTTTTACTTAGTTGGGACATCATTTTGAAGGATCTATTTTCCAGAATGACCATTGATGTTGGGCTGAATTGGCCTATAGGCATTTCAGAAATCAAAAATGACCTGTCATAAACTCTGCCTCAAATATTAGACTCTTTTTTTGTTTGAGTAAATTATATTTAGATATTCAGATTATGATAACTTGCTGGAAGCTTATCGAGCCCTCTTTACATGTAATGACTGCAGTAATAGTAATAATAATAATAATCATAGCAATTATTCATGTATATACAGATATACAGTTGTGAATATGTATCATATGCATTTGGATGCAGTATCTGTTACTGCAATATCTAAGTTCTTACATGTGCATAATCATATGTTCTGTCTCTTGCATTTGTTTTTGAGTGTTTTTACTTTTTATTTTTTAATAGCTCAGGATGGCACTTATACACAGTATAGTTTTTAAGCTGACTGCTGACCCACTATTGACTACTTCCGGAAAAATAATGTCTTGTGCATAGATTTGCAAATAATTGTTTTGGGCTTCTGGGACAAAACAGCTAAACAGAATGTCTAAATACTCGAAATAAGTCAAATAATGAAGTAACATTCCAAATTAACAGATACAAAATAACACATTTGCATTTAAAATAAACTTTAAATGACAGGAGAGACCTGAAGAATAAGAATCAATAAAGATTCATACTCTCATTTCTCTTCGGATAATCCATGGTGGTTATATCTGTGCTTTCAAAATTAAGTAGAAATATGAATGACCCTATAATTAGAATAGGCAATGCGCACTGCCACATGAGAATGTTTAAACACGTTTTTATGCAACGGTTTTACATCTATAAGGTGGTTAATTTCTTAATTTTTGTACAACTTCTATAGTAAGATACTGTGAATGTTATGATTACTTCAACATTAAAATAGCAGAGCCATACTTGTTATACATGTAAGTTCCTTAAAAATGTATTATTTTAATACATATTAACTGTATTAATCATTTACTTTTAGGGGAGAAAGAAAATACCTATATTATTGTCTGTAATTATTTCCATTATTAGTGAAGTGACAGTGACTTTGATTTTTACTTACTTATACACAGGATCCTGAACCTATGCAGATTTATATCTCCTGGGATGGAAGTCGAATTGGGGGAAATAAGCTGAAGAAGTAAATCACTCGTGATCGCCTGCAGAGAGTGCATAACCACTGACTTTTCACTTCTGTAGGTCTCTCTTGATCATGACTAAGATTTTGTGGGCCAAGCCAGGAAAGCTCACATACGACAAATTTCCTATTAACTCCTTGGGTACTTGGGTCTCATTGACTGGAAGTGACACTGAGCCTTGGAGAGTGGTACAACTCTGTGATGACAGAGTCTAGCCATGAGATAGGACCTAATTATTTTAGGTCAGGACAGAAAATTAAAAACTTTAAAAAAAATGTTAGAATGCAGTTTTCAATCTTTTCATTTTCACATGATGAGAAGGCTAAGTGGTCTGTACCAAATTCAAGGTGGGACAGTCAAAAATAGAACCCTGTTCTATTTCTGCATCCAAAGCCTGTGACCTTTCTAAAGTAAATTTTTCCTGTGTTGATGACAATTAAGATGAGATCACAATGAAAAAATCTTTTTATTTTATGTTAAAATTTTAACCTAATATATAATGTACCATTTTCAGAGACAAATAATATTTCAAAAAATCTGACACTTCTTTTCCCTCTCCTTGTGGATTCAAAACAATCTGTGTTCCACCCTAACACCATGCACAAAAATTCAAAAATGGATTAAAGACCTAAATGTAAGGCCAGATACTGTAAAACTCTTAGAGGAAAACGTAGGCAGAACACTCTCTGACATAAATCACAGCAAGATCTTTTTTGATCCACCTCCTAAAGTAATGAAAATAAAAACAAAAATAAACAAATTGGATCTAATCAAACTTAAAAGCTTTTGCACAGCAAAGGAAACTATAAACAAATCTAAAAGACAACCTACGGAGAAAATATTTGCAAACAATGCTACCAACAAGGGATTAATTTCCAAAATATACAAACAGCTCAGACAGCTCAATATCAAAAACACACAAACCAATCAAAAAATGGGCAGAAGGCCTAGACAGACATTTCTCCAAAGAAAACATACAGATGGCCAACAGGCACATGAAAAGATGTTCAACATCACTAATTATTAGAGAAATGTATATCAAAACTACAATGAGGTATCACCTCACATCAATCAGAATGGCCATCTTAAAACGTCTACAAATAATAAATGCTGGAGAGGATGTGGAGAAAAAGGAACCCTCCTACACTGTTGGTGGCATTGTAAATTGGTGCAGCCACTGTGAAGAACTGTATGGAGGTTTCTTAAAAATCTAAAAATAGAGTTATCACATGATCCTGCATTCCAACTCCTTGGCATATATCCAGGTAAAACTCTAATTCAAAAAGATACATGCACCCCAATGTTAATAGCAGCATTATTTACAATAACCAAGACATGGAAGCAACCTAAATGTCCATCAACAGAGGAATGGATAAAGAAGATGTGGTACGTATATACAATGGAATATTACTCAGTCATAAAAAAGAATAGAATAATGCCATGTGCAGCAACATGGATGGACCTAGAGATTATCATATTAAGTGAAGTAAAACAGAGAAAGACAAATATCATATGATATCACTTATATGTGGACTCTAAAGAAAAGGTTACAAATGAACTTATCTACAAAACAGACATAGAGTTACAGATGTGGAAAATAAACTTATGGTTATCTAGGGGGTCAGGGTGGGGGAAGGATAAAATGGAAGATTGGGATTGACATATACACACTACTATATATAAAATAGATAACTAATAAGGACCTACTGTATAGCACAGGGAACTCTACTCAATACTCTGTAATGACCTATATGGGAAAGAATCTAAAAAAGAGTGTATATGTTTACATATAACAGATTCACTTTGTCGTACACCTGAAACTAACACAACATTGTAAATTAACTACACCCCAATAAAAAGTAAAAAACAAAAATCTGTGTTCTAGCAGGCTTAACACAAATATACATTATGGTTTTTTATTTTGCTATGTAAGGATATTGTATAATATATAGATATTTGTTATTGGCACATTTTACATGATAGAACACAAAACACATACATTATATATAGTATTATATATACATTTGCACTTGTGTATCAGAACTTATACTAGGATTCCCATTTTTTGTGTGTATGAGTTGAAATTTGCTAATTTTCCAGAAAATTGACTTTGTTTTTATTGAAATGTTTCAATTGAAGGATACAAAAAGCAAACTACACTAGGTTGTCTTGTTTGTTTTCATCTTCAATGAACTGAGATGATTATAAAATATGAAATAATGCAAAATTCATAATGAGATAACTTGGCTATTACTTTAATCACCTGTTTTAAAATAAAATACATTAGTAGGCATGAAAATAAATTAATGTCTTTAAATAGATTCCAAAATAAATGAACAGGACTAAGTTGTAGAAGTAATGCAATAACTAACTACTGTGATTAATTAAAGATAGAAAATTCACATGAACAGTGTGCATAGTTTTGGGCTTCCTCAGCTACATGCATGAGTATTTGACTTCCTAATATATATATTTTTCAATCTTTCAAGTTTGCATTTCTGTCTTCTACATACCTTCTAAGAGAGGTACACTTTTTAAGAGAATATTACAAAATATCTACATATCACAAGTGTAGTGAAGGTACTAAGACTTTATCAACTTTTCATTATAAATTTATTTTTAAGAATTCACAAGTTTTTATTTTATGGACAATATAAGTAGATTATTAAAAATAACAAAATGTATGGATTAATAGTCTTTCAACATTATATATTACTTTCATCAGGAAAATAAAAGTTCATTGTAGCACTATTTACAATAGCCAGGACATGGAAGCAACCTAAATGTCCATCAACAGAGGAATGGATAAAGATGTGGTACATATATACAGTGGAATATTATTCAGCCATAAAAAGGAAGAAAACAGTGCCATTTGCAGAGACGTGGATAGACCTTGAAACTGTCATACAGAGTGAAGTAAGTCAGAAAGAGAAAAACAAATATCGTATAGTATCACTTATATGTGGAATCTAGAAAAACGGTACAGATGAACTTCTTTGCAAAGCAGAAATAGAGACACAGATGTAGAGAAAAAACTTATGGATACCAAGGGGGAAAGGAGGGGTGGGATGAACTGGGAGATTGGGATTGACACATATATACTACTATGTGTAAAATAGATAACTAATGAGAACCTACTGTATAGCACAGGGAACTCTACTCAGTGATCTGTGGTGACCTAAATGGGAAGGAAATCTAAAAAATAGGGGAGATATATATATACGTATAACTGATTCACTTTGCTGTACAGCAGAAACTAACACAACATTGTGAAGCAACCATACTCCAATAAAAATTAATAAAAAATAAAAGAAATGGGTTATCCTTTGTAATGGTTAGCAGAGAATGCCAAACACATCAAATTCTAATTGTCTGAACTGTACTAGATCTTTTACGACTAAGAATAATGGAACCATGTTCCTGTGCCCTTGACACTGAGGTTGACATTAGCTCTCCTCATTCTTTATTTCATTAAAATATTAGCGGATCTTATAAAAGATTATGCATACCAGAAACTCGGAATATATAAACTCAGACTTCAAAATGTCTGGAGGAAAGAGAGGTAGGAAACTCCTTTACACAGCACTTCTTGAGTTTAAGGTTTGTTTTATGCTTATATAAACCCTGGCGTGTTGTACTTGTCAGAAAAACTTCATAACCTAACAATAACCTTTTGCTATCTTTTATATGGTGTTGTCCAGACAAACTGTCATGCTTTTCAGCTGAACAAGACTGATGACACAGCAAACTGCCAATGCAGAGCTGAGGAGAAAATACCCCTTCAATGAACTTCAGGCCACTCCAAATCACTTCCCTGGGCTAGGATGGCAGTAGTCCCTCAAGGATTTTGATTTAAAGGCTGTGAATTGCCAAAGATACAACTCCAAACATGAAAGAGCGAGTCGAAAAAATAAACCTTTTCCTCCAAATATAGTTTATGTGAATATTTGTTGGTGGGAAGGGAGAGAAGTTTTTTTAAAAATTTGAAAGAAAAAGTAGGAATATGGAAGCCTTGTCAAAGTACAAAAAGTAAAATTTTGTTTACGAAAGCTCTTATTAAATAGAAATGTATTAAAAATTGTGGCATTTAATCAGTAATGTTAAAATTTATCACCATACTTGTCATGATGTTTGGTTTTTTATTTTAATAGACTTCAGATATTTGGATATTTTATCCAAAAAATCCCCATGAACAAAAGCACTTCCACTATGCTGTTCTCTTACCGTTTTATACCACTGAGTATTTTTAAACTCAATTATTTTTAAATGGGCTATCCACTGCTTTAATTGTCTAAAATGGTATGCCCAAGAGGTTGAAATTTTATTCTCTGTTATTAAAAGTTGGCCTGTGCTTGGAGCACACATAGTATTTTATGTGTTTGTGTCTAATGTTTTTTTGTTTGTTTGTTTGTTTTTTAAATTAAGGGCACAAAACTTAGTCTTCCACTTATTTGTATTTTATCAAACTTCTGAAAGACTGGAAAGATTCACCTCATCGCTTAGCACTTCTACTCAGTCAGCTTCTCTAGCTCCCTAAGGAAGGTGAGGGAGCAGGTGATGAAGAAAGTGAAGATTAGAGCTGCCAGATTGAGCTGTATAGAGTTTAGCAGCGTCATAATGATGTAATGATGCCTACGTGCAGTCAAGATGTCCACATGTGAAGGGTTCATCATGGGAAAGGAGTTTCAGTTGAAGAAAAAAACATTTGGCTAGAAAATGTTTGACCTTTTGTAATATTGTTCAACAAGCAGTCAAGAACATACATATATGTGTGTGCATGTGTATACGTCCTACAAATGGTAAAAAATACACATACACACACAAACTGGCTAAACAATCACACACAGCCTTAAAACCCTCCCCTAAAACATGGCCTTTATTCCTTTTCTTTATATAGGAAATTAATAATATTTGGCCACTTATTATGTTCTCTTTATTACTTTGAACTTTCTTGCAACAGCAAAGTTGAAAGTGCATTTAAAATATTTTTCATTGAGTAATCAAAGCACCCTGTGATTAGCTGTGAAGTAATATAATTTGGTAGTAGTAAGAGAATTTCATTAAGATAACTCATAACAGGGCACTAGCATAGCTCTGGAGGTTACACAAATAGAGTTGACTGAGTTACACGACTAGGGTACCAACATATATTCAAAAGTTGTGAAAGGCCTACTCAAAGGCAACAAGAATGCAGTGATCCCACCATATCCTCACCTATTTCAGGTTATCAGTATTTAAAAATTTTGAAAGTGATGAGGAATAAACCTTCTTAAAATGATTACATATGCAGTTTGGACTAAAATGATCAGTATACCAGATATACATATATTTTTGTCAGGGCTAAAAACATACTTTGATTGTAGATTTTATAAAAATAAAAGAAAATGAGGAGGAGAAGTAACAGAGGAGGAAAGAGAGAAAAAGGTAAAAGAGGAGTCAGAAAGAATAAAGTTACTTTGCCTATAAAAATGAATGATATGCAAAATAACAATATCATTCATAATTAATACCTGGAGTGGTGAAATCGTCCCCGAATCAGCTCAGATAAATCCAATTCCCTCTCCTCTTTGCTAGGATTCAACCATGATCGCTTCCTTAATATTGCATTGGTTACAGTGTTCTTAAAAGTATTTTCATGTGTCATTCCCTTATGCTAGAATATTAATTTCTTAAGAGGAATTTCCTATTAAATTACTGGTATCAAGCACTGTTTGCTGTAAAATAGGTGGCCAGTAAATATTTACTCATTTAGTGATTAATTACTAGACTAAATAATAGATTAGATATACATTTTCTATTTCATTTCTTAGCAAAAATTGCCTTAACCTACATTTGGTAACATATAGTTTTACCATGATTTGTAATTTGAAGGAAGGTTAGTGGTTTTCAAGCCACTTAATACTGTTAATGGTTTATTTTTCGATGTGATTTTTGTCTACAAATATATAGCTCACATCTCATTCAGACTTCTTATTCTAGTTATGCTTTTTAAATCATGGTGCCATTTGTGGCAACTTATTGTTGAATTCAATCAACTGGTGGTCCATCTATGGACAACACGTTTTGCCAAGACCAAGAGACCATGTTACACTCCATGCATGTGCGTGCACACACACACACACACACACAGTATAATCGTGGAAAGGAGTATTTGATAGTCATGAATTCAACAGAAAAACAAAATAAACTGATATAAATCCTTCATATAAAAATATACTTTTTTCTGTTTTTAAATCAGTAATAATAATTCATATGAAACATTATTTGAAATAGGTATTAAAATACTTTTGGAGGGGATTTCTCAAGGATAAGTTTCATTTTAAGAAGAGAAATATATGCAGCGGCTTCTAACATGCTATTTTTCTCAGTTTTACGGCCAGTTGTCTCTGTGTCGTCACTTGTGTTTCACGAGTTGCATAAGCTTACTCTTTGAGATAATATACTATGGAATTATTTCAGGAGTTCAATTTTTTGATCTTTTGAGTATTTTCCCCTGGTATGAATTGAATCATGTCCCTCAAAAGATATATTCGGGCAGCGGGGGAAGGGAGAGGTAAATAGGCAATGCACAGAAGATTTTTAGTGCAGTGAAACTACTGTCTATGACACTATAATGGTAGATACATATCACTATAAAGTTGTCCAAAGCCATAGAACGTACACCACCAAGAGTGAACCCTAATGTAAACTATAGGTTTGGGTTAATAATGATGTGTCAATATAGCTCTATCAATTTTTTTAAAAATGTATCATTTCAGAGGGGAATGTAGAGTGTGGAGGAAACTATACCAGTGTGAGGACAGGGGACACATGGAAAATCTCTGTATCTTCTGCTCAATTTTGCTGTGAACCCAAACCACCTCTAAAACAAACACACAATTAAGAAAAAAGATATACTGAAGTCTAACCGCCCCCCGCCCCCCACCCCGGTATCTCAGAATGCAATGTTATTTGGAAATAGAGTTTTTATAATAGTGGTAATCAAGTTACAATGAGGTTCAATAGGACTAGTGTCCTTATTAAAAAAAAAAAAAAAAAAAAAAAAGGGAAAAATTGGACACAGAGACACAAAGAGGAGAGACTAAGTGAAGACACAAGGAAACCACCCAGCTATAAGCTACAAAGTATCTGAGGCCACTCAGTTTTTGGTATTTTATTACAACAGTTCTAGGGAACAAGTACACCCCCTCTGTCAGGATTTGGTAAATATGTTGAATTGCTTTGTAAAAATATAAGTCATACATGTCCAACAAGTAGAGTACAATTATAAAGCAACTGATATACAAAGAAAAGGCTACAGCACACATTATTCAAGCAAGGACTTAAAGTAGGTGCTAAATGGGCACCAGGAGATAGAATGGGCCAAATCGAGACTGTTGCAGTTTGGGTTGGGATTTAAGGGAAAGAACAGATTTGCTGAGAGGGAAAGCAATAATGGAGGTAAGGGTCAATTAAGCTGAAGTTGGAAAGTAAAGCCCTTTAAGGTCATGAATATCTTATAACAAAGACCAGACTCCTCTAACTGGGATGGTGACCCTTTTCACTAAAATTCATAAAGTCAAAGTGTCCTAAACATAATTATGAGGGGGAAGGAATATAATCTGGCCCAATAACTCAGTGAACCCTGCATTTGGCAATGTTACAGATATCACAACTAGATTATACTAACACACGGGAAAGGAAATCAGTACTAGTAAAAAAGAATGGAAGGTCTGTAATTAACAACCCAGATATTAGACAGAAAATATAGTTCAAGGAAAATTTAAATTCAGGAATATTTAATAGACACCACCAGCATTACTATCCCCACTCCTGGCAACATTTTAATGTGTTGAACTCCTATTTTATGGCAGGTACTATACTTGATAATTTACAAAAACTATTTCACTTAATTCTCTGACTATACACACACACGGTATTTGACTCCCTAATATCCATTTGGAACTGACAAAGATGTAGGCATGATTGAGGGTAGTGGTACGCTATTCCCATCCAGTAACTATTTCCAGAATGTTCATGTGACCCACTTCTGGTCAATAATGCCCAAAGACAGTTTCCCTAGAGATTTCTTGGAATATGCTTTCTCAATCTTAAAGAGAAAATCCACAGGAATACAGATTATTTCTTTCCTGCTGGATGTGAGTAAGGACGCATTTGGTCTTCGAGGTTTCTGGCAGGTAACTTCTGTCCATGAGGGGAGCCAGCCTGCATGGACATAATCAGCATATGGTAGAACATGCAGACAGGACAATAAGAGCAACACAGGGCCAGAAAACAGGCTCAGGCCAGGAGTCTGCAGCATCTCTAAACTCTTTTGTGAGTTAATAAAGTTCCTTAATGTTAAAGCCTTTTTCAGTTGGCTCTTCTTAAACTTATAGCTGAAAGCATGCTAACAAATAGAATTATTCCGATTTTATACATGGACAAAGCAAATTCAAATGGTGAATTAAATTGCCCATGATCATGATGCTAGAAGCTTGTCCATTGTCCTTAATCCTAGTCTTGTATGATTTACTACTTACTCTTGTTTCCTTTCTCAAAACATCTAAAAGGAGTCTTGAATCCAACACTGAAAAGTTTAGATTTATAACCACTCAGTAACCTTCTTGGCTTTTGAACAAAAAATGCTTGACAAAACCCCAGCTTATATTGCTGGTTTTCCTGGCAGCCTTGTAAAATGAGAACACAGAAGAGAGATTATATTTCTGAACAGTATAAAGATATTTTGAAAAAAATATAGTTTCTAACCTATCATGCTTATTAAAAAAAAACTTAAATTTTGTACCCATGGTTTAATGAAGAATATTATTGAATAATTATTTAATTCTGAATATGTCAGGTAAAACAAACCCAACAGTTTTTTTTTTTTTTTTCCTTTTTTTAATTCTAGTGTAAAATACAACATGGTACCATGGTAAAATAGAACATTTGAATTGTCTCTGTAGACTTTCCTGAACCTTTGTTTTTTAAACTATATGTTAGTCATGTGACCTAATGGCAAAATTCTTTAGTGTAATTGTAATAGGAAATCTTGGATAATTATCTCATACATTTTCTTCCCAGCTTGGTTCTTATGCTAAACAGTTGAAATATATGTACATAAATATTTCTTCTAGTCTTTTGCAAAATCAACAAATCAAATGCCCCAAAATAAATGCACTTAATTTGCAATTGTTGCATTTTATTTTGAACACTCCATACTAACATTTGGAATGAGTGCTATCTACATGAAAAATGTTAAAAATGAAAACCCAGAGTTCATGTTAATCTGGTTCTTATTCTTAAAGTTATCAAGATTTCGGCACAAGCTATACAAAGTATTGCTTTGCCTGGCATATTATTTTATGACAATTTTATTGTTATTATAAGACCTCCCTAGAGCAGAACAGTGGCCAAATATCCTTAGTTGGATCCTAAGGACTTGAGTTAATAAAAATTTGCTGCCTGTGAAATACTTTTTTATTTTCTTTTCTTTTAAAAAATTAGTTCAGTTTTGCCACATTACTTGTTAATAGTTTCATCATGACATTGGAGTAGTTTAATAGGTGATCGTTAAGAGAGATCATTTTTTCCAATGTTCCTATTGTTATTTCCAGAAAGTGAACTTGAGAGTGACAAAGCTTGTCTATCTGGTGACTAACAATGCTCTGAAAAATAGAGAAGTACTTGGCTTGTCAATTGATTAAATATAGTCTTTAGGTACTTTAGAGTGAGTGTGACAATTTGAAAAGGTCTCTAAATGAATAGAGGAAGTAATAAAAGATTATAAAATAAGGACTGTGATACGGATGGACCTAGAGATTATCAGACTAAGTGAAGTAAGCCAGACAAATGATATCATGTGATATCGCTTATATGTAGAATCTGAAAAAAAAAAAAAGATACAAATGAACTTATTTAAAAAACAGAAATAGACCCACAAACATAGAAATGAACTGATGGTTACCAAAGGGGAAAGGGGGCAGGGAGGGATAAATTAGGAGGATGCATTAACATACACACACTCTATATATTAAATAATTACCAACAAGGATCTACTATTCTACAAAATATACTCAATATTTTGTAATAAACTATAAAGGAAAGTAATCTGAAAAAGAACAGGAAACAAACGTATATATATAAAATATATAACTGAATCACTCTGCTGTACACCTGAAACTAACATGATGTTGTAAATTAACTATGCTTCAATTTAAAAAAAAATCTTATGTGAACTATGAAAAAAAATGGACCATGATTTAAAAAAAAAAAAAAAAACCACGAATGTGGACTTAATTTAGACCTCTGGAGAAAACTGTATTTATTAAACGACTTATCTTTGGATAGTCATTACAAAGAATCTTAGTGAATTATTGAAAATAGTAAAAGTGTTATACCATGAGAAAATGTTAGTGTATTGAAATATGTGTATTTGAGATTGTTTAAGGGAAGCAATTCCAAAAAGTCGGACATAGAATCAAAAATGAATGTGCTTCCCTTTCAAACTCATGAATCTGTGCCATGGAGCCAATTCTAAAAGAGAAAACTGAAAGATACTCATGATCTTCAACAATTCAGAAATCAAAATGTAAATACAAAAGTGAAAGGAAGCTGAATTTTTAAAAGTTAGATTGTAATATGCAAAAAGTATTTAAAGTAAAAATGTAAATATGACTGTTTACAATTATTACAGCTTAGAATAGTCTATTTGAGTTCTGTCAATTTTGGATCTCTTGTTTAGCTTATAATTGCTAATTTACTCGAACTATCAGAAGGCCAGTGATTTCTTTATTCATTTATTACAATCACCAGTTCTGTTTATTTGATTTTTGATATAAAGTTTTTATAATTAAATAATGATGCCCGATTTTGTATTTTTGTAAGACTTGAATACGGGCTTTGCTTAAAATGAAGAGAAGGTGACACTTTAAATTAAAAAAAAATAAAACTTTTCAGTAGAAATAACAAACAAATATCCTAGTACCTTGGTGATATTAAGCAAAAGAGCCCAGGTTATGCATAGCCAAAGGTGACGTTACAATGATTAGGAGAAAAGATATAGTCAAATCAAGAGGCTTTGTTTTGCTTCCTCACTATGTAACTTTGGAACCTTAGGAAAAGGAGGATATTGATTTCTTTCTGCTAACCGACTTGATTGAAATACTGTCAAGGGATTTCATTATTAAGATGATTGCAGTTTTCTTTCAGTGCAAGGTGCTGCATCAGTGTAAAGCATCACAGAATGATTTCAACAGGGGGCACAATGAAGTATCTGGCAACATTTAGGTAGGTTAAAAACAAATGGCCCACCTGCCTTTGGATTGTAGAATATCACTTTACAGGACTCCTCCTGATGCAAAATATGCTTGCCACTACAGTGGAAGAGATAGTGTTCCCTTTGAAACTGACATAAAACGTGTTTCCCACGTTGTTTTACAGACTTTGGAATTTGTATTTTTGCTGAACCAGGAAAATAGACCAGAAGGCATTATCCTTGAAGCATATATGGAGAAGAAAGTCGTACAACATTTCAGCTGAAATTGTGAAATGACAAAGATGGCCTAAAAAGAAAATATTTTGAATCTTGCAATGGCCTGCTCTTGATATATCTCTAAATACATTTTTAAATGCCTGAGCACTTAATAAAATGATTTATAAATTTTAACACCATTATTGGAGGTAAACTGTTCTCTCTGATTGGTATTAACAATTTAAATTATCATGGGAATATTTATGTATATCTTTCAAGGTCCATCTCACCTATGACCCCCTTCTTCCCATCAATCATTAGTTTTTTTTTTTTAATCTTTATTTCACTCACCATATTTTGGCAAATAAAGTATAATTTAATTTTATGGATCTCCCCAACGCACAGTAGTAGCATTTTTGTTATATATACATCCAAATACTTGAAGGAAGTAGATGAATGCTTATGTCACTGAAAAGATTAACAAATGTAATACTTTCACAGAAAAAGTATAAAATAAATCTGGTTGAGATATAATTCATAGTAGCAGAATCCTTAAGTAAAATGCAGTATTTATAGGTAAAAAAATCATGTTAAATTTAATTTCTTGACTACTGATTTAAATTTGTACTTTTTATTGTGGTAAAATATATAATTTACCATTTATACCATTTTTATAAGTGTAGATATCAATGACATAAAGTACATTGACACTGTTGTGTAACCATCACCACTATCCATCTTCAGAACTTTTTCTTCTTCCCAAACTAAAACTCTGTACCCATAACTCCCATGTATTCTTCGTTGTGATCTCTAGTTACTTAATATGCAAAGTAATATAAGAATATATAATTACTTGGAATACGTTACGTGAAAAATACAACATGGAATTAATTAAGAAGTCACAATAATATCGGCATATGTTAAACTATACATGTTGGTGTTACTGCATTAAATTCAGATTTTCTACACAAAACACTAAGAATTAAACACTGATGGTCAGTTGTTTTGTACCTAGCTAATTTTCTTATTCAAATGATAACAATAAGAACTTTATAACAATAAGAACTTATAAAGAAAAAATCTGACTGAAAGTATCTGAGAGTTGCCTGACTAAGCAGGAATAAAGGGATAGATAAGTCTAGCTGTCCACTAGACATTAGGGCAGTAAATCTTCAGTAGAAAAAAAGTAGTAGTATTCATGATCTCTATATTTTTTCAAAATTGCCAGGACTAAGAGAATAAAGAGGCAATAGGAACAGACCCACATATAATTCTGATTTTGGAGTTATCAGTGATGGACGTTATCAACTGTGAATAATATGTTCAAAATTATTGAAAGGATGTATTTACAAAAAAAAACTATAGTCTATATGAAAAAACTATATGAAAATTCTTGAACTAAAAATAAAATATATTAAGAACTGAATCAATTATTTAATGACGGATTGAAAATGATAGAAGAATAGTGAACTGGAAAGTAGATCAATAGAAAATGTGTAAGCTGAAAAACAAAAGCAAAAAGAGTAAAAATGTTTAAAAGAGTGATTTGAGAAGGAGATCTAATAACCATTGTTGGAATTCAAGAAGCAAGGAGAGAGAATGGGGAAAAAAGCAGTAAGTGAAGAGAAAAAGTCCTAAAGTTCCCAAAGCTGTTAAAAGGTATTACGCAAGGTAAATACTCAAAAAACCACACCTAGGCCCATCATGTATATTTCATCAAAGGAACAATAGGCTATTAAAAAAAAAAAAAACACTGGAAAGACAGATGAAAAATACCTTTAAATTGCTGAAAGAAAATAAGTGCCAACCTATGCTTTCATCCCTAGCACAAGTGTTTTTAATTGTGAAATAAAATACAGATTTTTTTTTTCAGAACAATGGCAGTCATACATTAAAATAGACTATAAGAGAACTTCTTTGGCCCAAGTTTAATCACTAAATTTTTCTCTACTTCCAAAAAGGTTTTATTGGATATGCACGATAAATCATATCTTCTGCAAACATAAATCCTTTTATCTCTTATTTTCAATTTTTTACTTTATTTTATTATTCCAATTACTAGAACTTCAAAGAATGTGCTACCCAGTAATGAGAACTACTGGTAGCCCCTTGCATAGTTTCTCATTTTACTTTTAATGATTTTAGTGCTTAGGGCTGTTTTGTGAAGAATATAAAGGACATTTATTGCATAAGACAGAGGTTCTTGTCATACTCAGCCACAGATACCACATATGATTTAGAAAAATGACCCTTTTAATTCTTAAAATTATTAGCCACAGATATTAAGGTGGGCCAATATTATTTTCATATTTTCCAACTCTAAAATTCCATCAAATATTCACTCTCTTTCCAAATCAGAGAGTATCCTAACTGTGGGATGCTAGATTGAGAAAATAACTTCAAAGATAAAGAGACAACAAATTATATTTTGTGGATAATACTAAATTTCATCAAATATTTAGAGTGAAACATAAAATGCAAATCAATATTTAGACACTTGGAAAGATGTTAATATTTTGTTAAAATGTTCAGTTTTTATCCAGATGTCTGGCAGCACATAAGGAAAACAAAACACTGTGAATAAACATAATCTCAATTACACCAAAATGCCATTTTTCCACTGATTTCCAATTTTCTTTATAAAAGATGATATAATCACATGTTGGGTGATTGCAGATATTAACAATCCTGGCTTCTAAGAACACACCACTATAGTTCATTCATTAGGCATTCCCATGCCTATGCTATTCTAAGAAAAACTGAATTAGGTAGCAGTGAAAATTTTCCAGTTTTGTTCCTGTTGCTACAGTCATTTTGACATGAACCAAAATAAAGACAATGGTCTGAGTGCTTATTAACTCTTGATAAAGGGTTATTCTTTTAAAAATACAGTTGTTTCCAGGAAGGAATTACTATTACCCATTTTTATATTTTTTTATCCACATAAATGTTATACCCATCTACTTGGGGGTATTATTAATTTTGCTTTAACAACATTTTTCTAGTAGCAGAGAAAATTATGGCCCATAGGGTAATATCCAATTTTATTCATTAATTTCTAATTGAGGCAATAGTTATTATGTATCAAACAATGGTAAAGTCTTCATAAAAATATTAAAAGGGATTACTTTGTATGTATTAGACATATTTTCTTAGTTTTCTGACTAAAGAAATTTCTAATTTTTGATTATCATTTATATTTCTGGAGGAAATATTCTACTCTTCAGGCGTATTTCTCAATAAAGAAAGACTTTTCCAAAGAGAATCTTAATAAATACATAATACAAATGTGAGGAAGAGGAAATACTCCTTGGGTATGCAGTTGGGATATAATTTTGAAACTTTTGTCTGTTCTTGTAACTCTTTGTTTAGTATAAATTTTCATTTTAAAAATTGTTTCTCTGGATAGAGTTTCAAAATTTTTGCTCAAGGAGACACCTATGCTGAGTTCCAATTACAATAAACTCTACCATTAAACCCTAAATTCAATTAGGACCACCTGGCAATATCTATTTTAATTTCCATTTCTTACACCTGTGTCCCTTAAGCTTAAAAAAGACTTTCCATCTGGCTATTTTTTTGTTACCCTAACATATACTGACATTGGTAAAAACAAAAGAAACTATTTTCTCATGTGTTATATGATGAGTTTTGCTTAGGTGTTTATGTCAGAAAGTAACTTCATAGCATTTAAAATTAGTCCTAATTGACCCTCCATTTTCTGATCCTCTCTCCCAAGTTGCTATTTACTCTCCATCTTTCAAAAGGTACTTAATATCTTAATGTGCTTCATGCCACCCGCCCCCCACTATTATTTGTACTGAGGAAAAAAAGGGTGTGGACATCTGTCATTTATCGATACTTATTAGTATGAATTTTGTTATACTTTCATACATTTAGAAATAATTACCTAATTATAATTCTAATTGAGGGGAGTAATTATATATAATCATATGATTATGACTTTTATATAAAGTGAGATGTTTTTTCCGCCTTTAACAGGATAGGTGTCATTATAGACTAAAATGGTAGACTGCTGCAACCACTAGAATTGTTGACAGGCTGATTCAGAAAGGACTCACCAGAGACTCATTTTGTGCAATGTGAAAGATACTCTCTCATTTAGTAAAGTTTGTGGTAGTTTACAAACCTTCCAGAGCACCAACAGATTACAAACTTAAAAGAGGAATGAAAAAATAAATAAATAAATAAATAAATAAATAAATAAATAAATAAATAAATAAATAAATAAATAAATAAAAAGAGGAATGAGTCTACCAGCTCATTCAGGCGTCGGCCACAGGGCAACTTAAAGAAGACATAAGAGATTCTGCTATTTCCACTCTTCCTGCTATCCTTGCACTATTGCTAGGGTCCATAAAGCATCACACTAGGAACATCATTAATTGAAACCATGGAAATACAGGTGATAATGACTGTAAGTGTGGAATTTTCACCATCAAAAACAGGACTGAGAAGTTTCCACAGGATAGACCACGAGTCACTATGATAGGGGAAGAGCTGATTACCAACAAAACAGCTGAACCTCCATCTTGTGTTGCTAAAATTTACATCAGTTTCTTAAACGGAAAGAACTAGAAGTTGTTATCATCAAAAAGAAATGGAGACCAGCCTTGAAAATTTCCTAAGCAGACCAAAAACAGTTTAGTCATACAAGCAAAGCTTAATTTAGCTTATTTCACAGGCCTAACTTGAACTGGGTCATATCTCGTTTACGCCTCTGGAAATCACAAGCAAAACAATTTGCCAAAATTGATATGAAGTAACCACTAACCAATTCCCTATCATTTAGGAAAATTCTAATATTATAAGCAATCACTGTGAAGAATAAACAGTCATGAGCTTCTCACCATAAAAACTGCTCTAACATACCCCTGAGCTTTATTTCATGTATTGGTTTGAGCACCCCCAGTTCGCAAACTGTATTTTTGGGGTGTGCACAATAAACCAGTACTAATTACTACTTCAGTGACTCATTGGTTTTACTTCTATTATTTCTGAACTTCTGAAAAAGTAAACATAAAAATTGTGCTGAGATTTTATCCAGGTATTATCGGTTGTGTGTGTGTGTGTGTGAAAAAAAAAAAAAAAAAGAAATGTACTTGGTGGCAATAACAGAAGACATTTAATCTGTGCTCTGTTTCTCTTTAAAGCCCCCCTGTAGCGTGATTCCCATGGCCTTACCTTCTTCCCCAGCGTCTCAGAAGCTTCCCAGCAAACTCAACGGATACCTTCAGCAGAGATGTCATCACCCACTGGAGTTGACAACAACGGGAAATGCAGTGTCTGCCATGGGTTGGATGAAGATGTGCTGAGCTGAGGGCCTGAGGACCAGAAGGTCCACAGGTTAGAACTTGCACCAGACTCATGTGAGGACAGGACTGAGGTTTGGGTCAGCACCTGGGTCTAACTGAGGCTGAGACTACCTCTCCCACTCCCTCTTGATCCACCACTTGAATCCACTTCACTTTCAACTCTCTGCAGACGCCAATTTGTGGATGTTCAGAAACAAGTAAAACCAAGGGTAGAATGAGGAGGAACGGAAGGAGAGGCAATGAAAACGGGGCAGGGCTTGTGAAAACTTCTTTAAATCAGCCTGGGAAGGCAATGAAAACGGGGCAGGGCTTGTGAAAACTTCTTTAAATTAGCTGAAAGGAGAGATTATATTGTAAACCACCTGTGACTAGAAAAATAAGAAGGGGCAAAATTAATTATGCCTCCCTACAAAGAGCATTAGTACATTGGTTCTCAACTAGTAAGTTTTTTTGTCTTATGTTCTAAAATAAAACAAAAACATAATATCCTGCAAGTGCTTAAAACTTTCTCAACCAGACTGTTACACAGTAATATTTTCAGGCAAATTTCTAGTACCCAGACTGACTGTCCCTGGAACTCAGTGCCTTAGACACTACCTTTGAATAAATCCCATGCCTGTTTTGCTGTGTCATGTGTCCATTCAGTACAGACAAGGGTTCTTTATAACAGCCCTCATCAACTTGTTGGCTTTTAAGCAAGGTACTGAAACATGTCTCTCTTTTTAATCATCTCTGTTTACACAATAGTTGATGACAGTGCTCTTCAAACTGACAATTATCTTGAAATGCTTTCAAATATCCTCTTGAAAATGAAATCAGACTCACGTATCACTGGCCGAAAGGATTTATAAAAGTAACACTTTTGACTGCATTTTGAAAGGAGAACACAAGAAAATTAAATACGAGGTAGATGAGTGATAATACCTTCAGCTGAGATATTTGTGGAAAATATAAAGTTCCTATACTTTTAATATAGAATTTGTCGTGGTGACTGTGGCAACCAAAAGAACCAAAAGAAAGAAAACCTAGAAAAATAAATGTTAGCAAAATTAAATATTACTTTAGAGACGGGAGTCAGTTGCATAAAACTACCTCTCTTCTGCTGCCCCAAACCTCTGTCTACCGACCTTCTCCTCTCTGTTCTTTGCTCCCAGATGAGTATTTATAACCTTGGGGCAAATCAGAATCACTTGGCTCAGACCCGGAACTAGATTTAACACTCGAGTCTTGCTCTCAGACCCTAAGACTCAACTGGCCTCAGCTGAGACCTGAGGCGTGGCTCTTCCGAGATACAATTCATATATGTACATATAGATAATTCTGTAAGTATAATACACACACACATACACACACAATATATATTTAACAATATCATGTTAATTAATGTTATATTAAATATAACATAACATTTTATATACATATTTATACTTTGTATATTTCTATGCATATACAAGGTATACCCGTATTATTTATATATTATTTATATGGGATTATATATACACACATATATGTATATATAGATGAATAGATAGAAATGGGTATAGATACAGATGATTTTTGTGAATTTCAGAGGCACGTTAAATTACATTGACTTCTTGGAACAGCGGTAATTAATTAAAAATCACAACTGTTGAACAGCTGCTGTCCACAGATCTCTCTGAGTGATGTAATGAAGAGGAACAATGTTACAGGATACAGCGTATAAGCAAGAGGCAGAAAACATGGGTGCTAATCTCAGCTCTGTCACCAGTTTTGTAGGGAAACATATTAGTCCTTCTAGGTCATGATGCAAACATTTGTAAAGTGAGGGAATGAGAGTGTATCAGTGGATTTCCCAGTGTTTTCTCTTAAAACATGAGTCTGCTTAAAATACTCCAGTAACCTCCCATCTCTCTCAGACTAAAACAAAACAAAACAAAAACAAAAACGAAATGTTTATAGAATGTCATAAAATTCCCACGTGTTCTAGATCCTTGAATATGGGACCTCAGCATCCCCAGATTTTGATAACTGCGGCGGGTCCTAGAACCAATCCCCTGCTGATATACGGAGGGACAGCTATAAATCATATAAACCAGATTAGTTGCTTAGAAGAGTATCTAGCACTTAGTAAGTTGTGAGCAAGTGTTAGCTGTTATGACACATCAAATCTTCCATCTACCTCCATAGACTGTTACTTTCAGGAAGCTGAAAAGCAGGTTTCCTGTGCGCTCAGCTGTAGCCCCAATGCCCTGTTCGGGGCTTCCATACAATACGTGTCCAGTATATATTGTTGGAATGAATAATGACATAGGCATAGAACAATCTGGCTCTGTATGATTAGAATGGGAATAGTGACCAAGACTAGTCCTAAAAACAACTGAAGAAAGACTTTAAGGATGCCCGTTAGAAGTAAACATCTTTTGACTAGAAAGAGTTCCTAGTGAAAAATGCTCCGGGCGAGACATAGTCACTATCTTTAAAATAACACTTTTAATTTGCAACTCAGCTCCAGCAGGCACACTGGTAAGAACAGTAAAGACTTAAGTATGAAAAGGAGCTAAATTGATAAAGGCTTTACATTTAAAACAATAGACTTAAATGTTGACTATATGCCCAAAAGCAGTGGAGTGGGGCACATGTGCCAATGCTTAACTAGATGCCAGTCTCGGCAAATACCTGCTTACCAGGTAGCTTTCATCCAGACCCTCTCAAGCCAGTGGTCCCACTTAAGCCTCTGTGTGCTGCTTTTGAAGGCTATGATGGATAGGCTTTTTGAGTTTTTCTTATTTCTTAGCATGATAATTTAGGAGGCAGTTACCTTAGTCTTTTTGTTTTTCTTTTTTCCCTCTGTTATGTTTTTGCAAAAACAACAGATTGTCTTCTTAAAGACTTAATTATTCATCTCCTTCTTTGCTCTTTTCCCATTTCAAAGAGGTTTTTGAATGATAAAGACATGTTTCTGAATAAAAAAAAGGTTTGGTTGTTTTTCTAGTCACTTAGAAATGCAAAGTTGGTAAAGTCATTTGAAAGTAGACAATTGTATTAGAAGATGAAGCAACATTCCGGTATGTTTTTAAAAGGGGAGCAGAATCTGCCACCCCAAAATATGCTTCTTTGGCACAAGGATTATTTTAGGTTGATTATTTTTAAGAAACAGCAGGCACAGGAGAAACTCTCAAAATTGAGAAGTTACCCCTTTTGTAGGAGATATTTACACTTAGAAGGGAAATCTTCCTCTCTGTAAGATTCCTCCCTCTCAGAACCAGGCAGAGGATGACTAAACACTAAAAACCTCTTATCAATGAAGAAAGCAACTGACTTAAATCTGCATAAAAATCCATACCCTCCTTTACTGTGCTTTGCCTTGCAACCACCTATAACTGCCTCCATTCCCTTGACTCCAAGATATTCTTTTGTCTTTACCTGGAGGTGGTATTTAAAGTAAAGGTTTAGGCCATTTCAGGGAGTTACTCAGTTTTTCTGCGTCTCTCCCATGTATACAGGAGGTATAAATGTTATTAAACTTCTGTTGGTTTTTCTCCTATTAATAGCTTTTATTATAGGGAGGGTCTCAGCCAAGAACCTACAACTGTAGAGGGAAAATTATTTTTCCTCCCCTATGTTTTTCAATATTATTATATAATGTAGATAATTAGGCTGGAATCACCATTAAGTGAGAGAGAGAGGGAGGGAGAGAGAGAGAGATCATGACAAATATATATGTTACCTCTCAACTTTTAGACTTTTTTCCATGTGGGGTTGCCATATAGATGCCTTGGGAAAACAAAAGGAAAATAATGTAATTCCCATCACTGAGGCTGAGAACTGCCAGACTTTCTCCTCCATGGAACCCACATTTGAATACTTATCTACCAAGTACATGATGTACAAAATTAATGCTTGCTTATTTTTGTTCTTGTTAACCTTGGATTAGCTATAGATATAGGTGTTAATCTGAGCTTCTGAGACAGGAGGGAAGGGGGTAGGGCACAATCATTAAAAAAATGACACAGCCACTGAGGATAGGACAAATACTGGTTAGAACCAACTAGGCTCAAGATGGCAAAAGATGTGACTTTCTGTTGACTTTGAGCCTCATTATACGTTCACTGCAATATATTAGCATGCTAAATGACACACCCACAGGTGCCATGACAGTTCTGAGGCTGACCATAAAAGGCCAAAACATGGGCGGAAGCCCAATTCCTGGAAATCCCTGCCCCTTCCCCTAAATAGTTGGAATAATCCTCCCACTTGTTAGACTATGAAATTACCCCAGCCCATAAAAACTAACCGCTCCCATACCCTTGGGCCATCTCACCTTCTGAAAAGGACCACGTTTTGTCTATGGAGTGTGTATCTCTCTAAATGAACTCACTTTCACTTTACCGTGGCACGTTCTTGAATTCTTTCCTGTGTGAAGCCCAGGACACTCACCTGGCTGGCAGCCCCTCTCGGGAACTCATCTGAGACCTGGGACATGACCATTCTCTCTCACTCTATCCTCTTGCAACACTTCCACTTAGCAAAATCTACCAGATGATAGCAATGTGTGCTTTTAGCCATTTAGCTCACATTTTGGTGATTATACCATTTTAGCTACATTTTTGAAAATACTAAATATTTTTTCAAAGATTATGTCAATGACCCTTAGGGATTTGGGTTTTGAATGTGAAATATAAGACCAATTCCTTTAGCTAATATTTATATCAACTTCACAAGCCAGAAAATGGTGGAATAATGAATAAGAATTGACAATTTGGAGTACTGAAAATGCATTTATGTTTTTGAAACCCAGCAGGACCCTGTGGGGTCCTCCCAGATACAAATCCTTTCCATGTGCCCATTTCTTGTTTGTAGGAAATAAGCTTCATTCAGCCTCCTAGAACCTTCCTGAGTACCAAAGGGCAGATTTAAACAGCTGCTAATCAGGGAAGTAAGGGAATGCAGAAACAAAGGGGGAGCAATCAAGAAACAATAGCACGACAATTAAAGCAGGATCCTGGTTTCTCCTCGAGGGATATACATGGCAAAATCTTTGAGTTCTTCTGCAGGAAGTAAGGTCCTCACCCAGGTGGAGGTTGGTAACTCCAGGCTTGGCACAAGATTCCAGGAGCACGGCTCTATTACCTCACCACTAACCAATCAGAAGAAAGTCACACACCTTGCATCCCTCACCCCAAATTTTGTCTATAAAAACTTCTCCCTGAAAACTATTGGGGAGTTTGGGGTTTTTGAACATGAGCCACTGTTCTCCTTGCTTGACTCTGCAATAAAACTTTCTCTGCTCTAAATTCCCTTGTTTCAGTTTGGTCTCACTATGCGTTGGGCACACAACCTTGCCTTCGGTAACACTTTACCCTAATGAGATCTATTTATTCACAGCCAAGCAACAAGATGTTTGAAAAAATTATCTGCCTTGGAATAAAAGTCTAAATTGCATGCAGATTTGCCTTCTAATTTTTTTTCCTAGTACTTCGATGTCTCAAATTAAGGATAAAAGATTCCTATTTTTATTAATTAGCAATTAACAATTGGGTTAGGTTGGTAATTTTCTTAATCTTTTTTGGTCATTGCTTTTAACTGCTCAAATACTAGCAAAATGGTGTCAAGTAAGACAATATTTATATAACTGCAGTTTACATAATAGTGATAGTTTTCTTCTTTACTTCCCTCTATTGTATTAATCCATATATACCATCTTTCTTAAGAAAAGGAAAGAAACCAGCAAAATAGAGCTAATTTCTTACCTTTGTACATAAAATTTTTTTTTTCCTTCTCCTAAGTATTCTTTCTGCTATGAATCAAAGGTTCAGAGGAACTCCTAGCTAACGTATAGGCATTTTGTATGGAAACAGGCTGAACAAGGGAGATCCATCCAAAAAAAAAATTTTTTTTCTTTTATTTGGATAGAACTAGATGGATGTTCAAAGTCTAGTTTCCTTTCCTCAAGAGCACAGGGGAATTACATTTGCAAGCCACCTTTGCAATTAGGGTGGGCCTACGTCACCACTATGACTAAAGCAATGTGGAGGGAAGTGATATAAAATTCTTCAAATCCTGACCCTTAGAAAATTTTTGCACACTCTGTGTCTATCCAAACATTGAAGGCAAAGAAGTCCAAGACGGAGAAACTGCCCAATGGAAGAAGCCTGTTTGCCTAAGTCACCCCTTGGAGGAAAGCTATCCTAGAAGGTAGGCTTATGTACACCACCCTCAAGGTGAGCAAGAAATACATTTTAATGGATTAAGCTATGGAGATATGGGGATTTATTTTTCAACAGCTAGTGAGAATTCCTCTAACTATTAAAGCACCTGCTTTGTGCCAGCCACTTTTTGAGAAGCTTTACATTACACATGGCAAAAACTGTAAGGTAATTACAAGGTGTACAGAAATAGCAATCTAATATCTGACTGAATTCAATAGTGCCCCTTGCTAAAAGCCACAGTCATTATAAATACAGTTGATCCTTGAATAACATGGGGGTTAGGGGCGACAACCCTCTCTGCAGTTAAAAATCTGCATATAACTTACAGTCATCCCTTGGTATCCATGATTCCTTGTAACCATGGATCCACGGTTCTGTTACCAAACACAAATTCGTGTGCCCATCGCAAAGAGAATAGGTGATTCATCCTCAAAAACCCTGAAGTCCCCAGTGGTTTTCAGGGAGAAGTTTTTATAGGCAAAATTTGGGGTGAGGGATACAGGGTGTGTGACCTTCTTCTGATTGGTTGGTAGTGAGGTAATAGGGCGGTGCTGCAGGAACCTCGTGCTCAGTCTGAAGTTACCATCCTCCATCTGGGTGGGACCTTAGTCCTGAAGAAGAACTCAAGGGATGTGTATCCCTTGAGGAGAAACCAGGATCCTTCTTTAATACGTGCACTAATGTTTCTTGATTGCTCCCCCTTGGTTTCTGCATTCCCTTACTTCCATGATCAGCAACTGTTTGAATCTGCTCTTTGGTACTCAGGAAAGTCAAGGAGGCTGAAGCCTTTAATAAGGCTAATCCCGTGCAAATAAGAAACTGGGGACAGGGAAAGGTTTTTGTACCTGGGAGGCCTCCACAGGGTCCTGCTCCGTTTCTGTCCCACATCATCAGATTCAACGAACTGCGGGTCATATTGTACTATAGTATAAAAAAAAAAAAAATCCACATATAAGTGGACACACACAGTTAAAACCCATGTTGTTCAAGGGTTAGCTATAATTAGCAGATTCATAAGACAAGATCAGTTTCTCTCTACTATCAGAGTAGTAGAGATCATAGTTAGTAGAGTATCGAGTATCATAGTTATTTCTTACTTTAAAGGAAAAGGTGATTACTTGAGGTTGCATGGATAGTTATTAACTAATACTGAGTTCTTGTTCTGACAGCAAAGAATTCAAATAGACATAGGGTCACAGAAATCACCTTAGTGAAGGAAATATATTTTGAATGAAATCTGTACTTGAAATTTTAATAGCTGTGCAAACTTTATTCTCTTTTATATTTGCTATAATTTTGACCAAACTATATTTTCTCTTAAGGCATGTTGCTATTCATTGACATGGTGGTATACTGTCAAACACTGTCATATAATTAGCCAAATGTATGAAGAATTAATACTGCTTTACTGATAAGTTATAACTATCGTAAATTAGTAAATACAAAATTATAATTTAATATTATTGTTAGTAGTTGCTGGGAAGGAAGAAATTTTCCTCTACCCTTCTAGGTTCTTCTGGCTGGTCTAAGAACTAAGTTGACATGAGACAGATTACTAGGAGAAAATCAAACAAAAGTTTAAAAACATGTATATGTGGGAGAGACCCAGGAAGACTAAGTAACTCACTAAAATGACTAATGTCTTCACCTTAAATATAATCTTCAGCTAAAAAGGACAGAGAGTGTAAGGGGATAGAGGTTTAGGACTTCAAAGAGGAGAGAGGCAATTGACATGGGGATGGTAAACAAATGTTTGGTAAACAAATGTTTGCTGGGCCTTGCAGACACAATGGGACACAAGAGTGGACTCATCTCTGGGCCCTGCTGAGTTTCCCTCACCACACTTAGCCCAGATTCTTTGCAGGTAACTCTGGTGCTAGCTCTATTAAATGAATAAATTCTTCCAGGAAGTTAGTGGGTAGGTCAAAGCATCTTCCTGAATCTTTTGAGCCTTGCTTGTTTTCAGCTTGAAATAAACTGCAATCCAAAGAGAATTTGGGGTGGCAAATTTAACTCCTCTGCATAGTTAATAAACAATATAATAATTCTTCATAATGCAAATTATTCATATTCTCTCTTTCCCAATACGCACATACACATGTATATATCCTTTGTTGTTGGCGGAAATTTTAATGAGGTAAAATTATACTTGTGGGAGAATTTCAAACTGAATTGTGCTGTGAGTACTGCAAACATTATTTTTAGCCCAATTTGAAAATGTGCCCCAAGACTGAGAGCCTAGTGTGGTTAGAATCTTTCTATTTTTTTTTTTTTTAATTACTATTCTCATGCAAAACAGGCTGTGTTGGCTTAAAATAAGACGCAATATAGTCATTGGAGACTTGGTTCTTTCTGTTTCTTGGAGAACTTATTCTTTTGTTCTTACAGCAAAGGTGAATACAAATGTTTCTAATATGTTAATGATATTTTAACAAATTCTTCATTTTAGTAAATAGTAATGTTTCTAAAGATTTTATTTCATTCTGGGAAATACTGAGTCGAGTTCACCATATTGGAGCATTTAGGAGATAAACTGCTGGCATCTCTTTTCTGTGACAAGATGCCACCGTATTCCCATTTATTGAAAGAAGAAATATATGCATCTTCCCTAATCTGGGATCCTGTTATTTTCAGCCAACATATTCGCTACTTTTTTTTTTTTTTCAGCCGCGCAACGTGGCATGTGGGATCTTAGTTCCCCGACCAGAGATTGAACCCGTGCCCCCTACATTGGGATCACACAGTCTTAACCACTGGACCACCAGGGAATTCCCTTTCAGTCAACGTATTAGCCCTTAGTCTTTTTCTTTTTGTTCTCTATCTGTAAAAAAATCCCTGTGATTTCAGTTTGCAACTTTATTGAAAGCATTTTGTATTCAAAACATGCAACATTTCTCTCTCTATCCCGGAACAAAAACAACAAACCACTTCACACTTCTGTCTCTGGCAGAATGATTGCATTCTGATGCCAAGCGTCTGATTTCAGAATTTAGCTGTGATACATGAGGCATGACAATAAAGTAATGAAAATGGCTTTAAAGAAACGTAGCTCTAGTAGCTCTTGATCAAAGTATTTCAATAAAAGGCATTTCAAAACTGTCATTAGCAATAGTAACCTCATGGGTTAGCTAGAAAATAATAAGGTCAATGCAAAAGTTTTCACGACGCTTTCTTGTCAAAACAGTAAGAGAAGTAAGAACTTAAGAAAAAAATGTCAATAATCATAATATTAATTTCTAAGGGGAATATTTAATAAGGGAATAGAAGTTAGAGCAGCCAGTCCAGAGAGAAGTTGAGAGCAGACAGAAGATGCTGGGAAAACGGGAGATGGTGATGTAGAATGGGCTTAATGAGAAGCACTTTTTGAGGTAAAAGAGGAACTTTTTAAAAAGAGTTTTCTGAAATTCATAGGTGTTTTGTGATATAATCTCAATTCTTTTCCCTACAAAGGTCTTTGGTTAAGATCTACATTATTATTGATGGCTGCTTGGAATTGCACTGTCTCATTTTGGTTTGCTGCTGCTTGATGTTGTTGTTTTTAATTGTTTAGAGGCATTTGTGTGTTGTACATGTCTCTTTGTGGAGGGCTCCTGGCTCCAGCTGGACCAGCTTATAGTCAAGATAGTCAACTAATTTATTTTATGAACCAAGAAGAATACAAGTTGCAGCAGCCATTCTGACAAATAATCTGTTCCTAAAAAAATAACCTTGAGTGTTTTTGGAAATAAAGAATATCATCCTGATTTGCACCCCCAGCCCAATAATATAATAGTCCTGTGATGGTATTAATCAATCCTTCCTCCTGCTGCGGTCACCCTAATCTTCTATCAAAATAAAACTTAAAGAACAAAGAGAAACCACTAGAAGATCATTGCAAAGTCCTTGTGCAATTAGAGGTTTAGACAAAGATAGAGTCAGAAGAATCTTCTGCTAAAGAAAGGGGTCTTTTTAATAAAAATACATTCAG